>NC_072403.2:57135000-67135000 GCF_028858775.2 Pan troglodytes
ATTGAAAGCATGTTTTGTTTTCTGTGTCATCAATATGCATGAGTTTGAGAAAGAAAAAAGAGAGGAAGGAAGAAGAAAGGGGAGAGAGGGAAGAAATTTGCTGCAGATAATAAACAAGTATGTTTCCAAAATGTCCTTAACCCACCAAACTACTTTCACATGCATAATATCCTTTCATTTTTAAAAACAACATATAAGTTGGCAAACATAGGTATTGTTATCCTTACTAGCAGATAAAAAAGTTGGAAAGTCATGGATTTGGTAATTATATAGACCTTGCTTTAGTAATTGGGACTTTGGATAATTTACTTAAGCTTCTTAGATTTTACATTTTTCATTTGTGAATGTGGAATACAAATCCCTATGTATAGGATTTTAGTGAAAATAAAGTGAGATAAAGAAAGCGAAGTGTCAGATAATATAGCAGGTGGTTAATAAATGCTGGTTCTCTTACTTATCCATTATCCCTCAGCTGGAATAGAACTGATTATACTTTAGGACACTTCTGCTTTTAAGCAGGCAAGTAGAGAGATGTTAAACTATGAATACTTCATTCACAGACTGTAACATATTCAAGCAAGAAAAGTTATTTTCCAGCTCGTAATGAAGGCTTGCCATTTTGGTAAGAGTGAGTATACAGGAAGTGAATGCATTAACGTAGTTTTTATACAGCTTCACATACCTTCTTTGGTGGCTACTGATGATCTCTGTCTTTTCAACATTTAAGTTTTGGTTTTAATTCCTTCTGGAACTTCTTATTGGGCAGGGATGTGTTCATCAGAAGCTTCTTTAAGTGCTGAGCCTGAGAGCAGGTCACTTCCACTTGGTATCAGATCAGTTCATGTGAGCAATCGCTGCAAGCTGACACAGAAAGCAGTGTTAAGGAGACTCACAAATACTTTATTTTAAAATCCTTTTTTATCATTTATCTTGAAAGATGAAAGAAGTTAAAAAGAAAAAAATAAGAAACTAAGAAAACAACCCAAACAAACACTGAGCAAGAAACACAATGTTTTTATTTTCCCAAGGGTTGTTTTCTACAGAGAGAAGTGCTTCATGAAACTGTAAGCACCTTTTGTGGTGTAGTTCAGATAAGACTTGTATCTGAATTCACAATTCCCAGTGCTCTTCCCAGAGTTGTCAGTGGTACATACCTGACTATTTGTGTGAGACTTATTGAAACATTCCAGGCCTGAGAAATGATGCACCGCTGCCTCGGTCCTGAAAGTTGCGGACACTGTTCTCTGATGCTGCAGCTCTCACTGCCCTTTCAGACACAAGATCCCAAATATGTGTAACCATGACCTACCTATTTTACTTGCCAGTGCTTAATAGACTTGGGGAAAAATGAATTTTTTTTTAAAAAAAGGAAACAGTAGCAACATAGAATTATCTAGAAACAAGTGATAAACAGAGGTAAAAATCTAGGAGTAAAGCTATGAAATTTTTGATGGCTATAAGAACAGCTGCAATTGAAAACTTTGTCTGCTCAAAATTTCACTGATGTGCTGCTAACAAACTGTTTTCCCCGCCAGTCTTGTGGCCTTGTCATGTGTAGCGGAGCCAAGCAATGGGTGGTGGTCAGATGTTTTAGCAGCATGCCGAATTAGGGGAGTTAGTAAACTCTAGTCACACACTAATTCAAGTTTTTAAAGAGCACATTTTTAACAACACTTAGTAGGTTATTACTAATTCACCTTTAACCATATATAAAAGTTAAAACCTGTGAAATTGAACTGTCAGCAAAAATTATTAAAGAATTCCAGTTTGTTTGTTTGTTTGTTTGAGATGGAGTAGTGCTCTGTCGCCCAGGCTGGAGTGCAGTGGCGCGATCTCGGCTCACTGCAACCTCTGCCTCCCAGGTTCAAGCAATTCTCCTGCCTCAGCCTCCCGAGTAGCTGAGACAGGAGAGTGCCACTACACCCGACTAATTTTTCGTATTTTTAGTAGAGATGGGGTTTCACCGTGTTAGCCAGGATGGTCTCGATCTCTTGACCCCATGATCCGTAAATAATTCCAGTTTTAAAGAATCAGATAATCTATCTAGAGAGCCTTAGCAATCCCCTGCTGGGCCATGGATCACACTCAATAATGTTGACCATGACAATATTAAAATGGAATGTGTGTATTAGCATGGTTTGCATAACAAGATTGCTTAATGTGTCAATGTTTTATTTAAATACAGTGTGTGCATATTTCAAGACCACAGACCTCACCACAGCAATACTTCTACAGCAGGAAAGAGCAAGGGATACTGTGATTAACATACAGCTTATTTATACTTCTTTGGTGAAAGCTAATCATTTTTTAATTTAAGGTAGATATTCTCTATAAATTCACAATCCAGTTGGGGAAAAAAAACATGAAAATCTTAAAAAATACCCTGCAATATACAGTGTCAAAATGATTAGTACAAATGGACATTAGTACACTATGGACATTTGTGAAGAAATGATATTATAGCTAGGTAAATTAATATCTTTGAAAAAAGGTACATAAGAAACAGTGCAGGAGGTTTAAGAAACATATTAAAAAGAGGAGAGGTTGGAAAATTAGGGCAGTGTAGGGTCAGAGGAAGGACAAAAGAGTGGAAAATGTTCCCATTGGATGCTTCTGAGAAGCTAAAAATAATGAGGAAAGCCCATTCTGAGATTAAGCGGCAACGAGTGAGAACTGGGGGTGAGGAAAAGGGAGGGAAAAATCCAGATTGCTGGAGTTTAAGAACAGAAGAGATGGTCAGATTACTGCAGACGACAACATTCATTAGAGAAGTGCGGCACTCTAAGATGAGAAAAAGAATGACATATATTGTTAAGTCTTTCTTGATGCTCCCCTCTCACGTTGAACTCGACTTTCTGTAAATTATTTTCCTCTTAATGAAGCAGTGATTTATTATTTTAGAAAAGTATTTCCCAGCTTGCCTGATCAAAGATTCACTGGGCACTTAACAAAAATGTAAGTTCACAAGCTACACCTCAATGTATATTAGAAACTCCAGTGACGGGACCTGAAAATACATACTTTTTACAAAAGAAACCCAGGTCATTCTTATAAGAGGGCAAGTCTGGGAGACACTTGGTTAACACATGAAGTTTTAGGGGAAAAAGAATAATTTTTCCTCTACTCTTCTGTGTTCTTGTATGGGATCCCTCTAACAACAACAACAAAAAGATGAAAAAGTGAAAGAAGTATATTAACATGTTACTTCATATATACATGAGAGAAAACTCAGAAAGAGTAATTATCAAAGATGAGACCTAGAACTTCAGCCTATGTAGCATCTCCAACTAAAACAAAGAAAGAAGAAGGCAGGGAGGTGACATGGAAAAGCAAGGTAAACAAGAGTAAGGCTTCTTATGCAGGCCTAAATCCATGCCCTCTTCATTGATAAGAGCTTTGTGATTCAGTCATCTTTGTCTTTCTGTTACTTAGAAGGAGACACCCTTACAAATAGAAATGTTTGTTATGCGTGTAAATTTCCCTTACAGAACAGTAACTTCTACTCTGTTTTCAGTACTTCTCTTGTGTTTGCTATTTCTTAAAATAATCAGCTCAAAATAATTCTTATTCCAACAAGCTGTATTTTGGAGTGGCATATTCTGCTTTTCTACGAAGTTGTATCATAAAGTTGCTTTTTCTGCTAATTAATTTACATTTTGCTTAGCCAAGAATTATGTATTCCTTGTGCACATAGATTGTGCCTTATATTTCTTTTGTATTCCATAGAACAATGAAAATGTCATGTTGAAGTGGAAGTGAGGGGAAAAAAAACTATGTTAATTAGCTAAGTTTTATCTCTTAGAAGCCTATGTTATTAATCATACCAGCCCATGATGGAGATTTGTGAGCATTTCTATAGCATCGTTTCCTTATAAACTCAGTGTCATAAGGACTATGTTGCTTTCTGGTGGTTTGACATATTCTACGTGAAAAGCTTTATGTGAATTATGTGGAGGGATTCTAAAAATAAACTAGAAGAGGAGACCTCTCAAAGTCAGGAGCTGAAACAATTTTGCCAACAAATCAGTCCCTGAATGTTTTGGGGAGAAAAAAGGTTAAGTTTAGAAGTATGTTTTTTCATATTATTTAGGTACACTGTTTATATTGACCAAAATACATTAGGCAATTATTTAATTGTGCATAAACCCACTTCTGGTATTTTTGTCTATTTGTTCAGATAAGGGACAGCATTATTATTATTAGCACCTCTTACCCTGGAGCAAATGTTCAATTCCCTGTGAATGCTCACTTTTTATTCACTCAGCACGTGTTTTCTTAGCAACTATTATGTTCCAGGCATTTTTCTAAGCACTAGGGAATACAGCCAAGAATAAAATCGACAAAATACTTGCTCTTATAGAACTCACATTCTAGGAGGAAAGACAGATAGTATAATAAATGCATATCTAAGTTAGCATATGTCAGTGCACAGAAGAAACAAAATAGGTTAAGGGGGGTTGTTATAGATGAGGCAGTCAGAGAAGACTTCTGCAAGCAGACACCTGAGTGAGTGGAGTTGGGGAGCCCTGAGGAACCCTGGGTGAAGACCATCGGGCAGAATGAATAGAAGTACAAATGTCTTGGGCTGAGAGTGTGCAAGGATTGGAGTGGAGTGAGCAATGTGGAGGCAGGAGGGGGATGGTGCCAGGAAGGCAACACAGTGGGAAGGCAATATTAAAGATCTTAAAATAATAGATGATATTTATACAGCAATTGCTATATTCCAGGTATTGTCTGAAGAATCTTATAGATGTTAACTTATTTAATACTTGCAATAACTCCATGAGTGTGTGCTACTATTATTCCTATTTTTTAAAATGAGGTAATAGAGAGAAGTTCATTCACTTGTTTGAGGTTCTCCATAGATACATCCACACAGCCTATAAGTGTTCCAAATTGAACCCACTGCTGCATTCTTATGTATTCTGCTGGCCTTTGAATGAATTTTATTTGTTTTATCCTCCTTTCTACACCCTACATTTTGCTTATAGAAGGGAAATAGGTATAATGGACATAAAGGAATAAGACTGTAGGTATTGTTTACAGAATCTCCATCCCCCTTCTCAACCTTTACCCTTGCTGGGAAAGATTGGGAAGATCAAGGAAATTGGATTTTTGTGATGTGTCCCAAGATCAAGTTTCAGGCAGTAAAAATTATTTTTGTTGTTGTTGTTGTTCATTTTCCTTGTGAATCTCCCACTTATTTTCCATTTGATTATTGATCTAGGGTCCGTGACCTAGGTGCTCTATATACCAAATTTATATATTGATTTAGCCTGAAAGACACGTAGTTTCAGCACATCATTTGTAAGAGGGGGTTATTGTAGTCAAGCAGGCATGCGGGCTTCACCTACAGCCATTCCTTTGATCCCTTTGAGAATGATCCATGCTCCCTTGACAGTCTGGGCCTTTCAGAGGAGATGATAGCAGTTACAGATGCACGTACAGACAGCTGCAAGGACCCCATCTCTTATCCCATGAGGCTCCCACTCTTTATATTTTCAAGAAGAAAACAGAATGTGTTGTAGATATTTGTGTGTTTATATGTATTTCTTATTGATTCAAATATTATTTAGAGAGAATCTGGAGTGCTTCGTGTTGTCTCTGAAGGTAACCAGAATCTACTCATTGGAATGAAAATATGAGAATATTACTGAGGGCAGCGGATTAGAGAGCATGGGTTTGGAAGACAGAGGTGGTGACAAAGATCAAGCATTCTTCTATGACACATAAAACCAAGGAGGCAGAGGAAAGAATTTGAAAGTGAATCATCACAAAAAAATGTCTGAGAATAGAAGAAAGAATAAGAGAGGAACATTTCTCTGCTGCTTAGTATCATGTAGTGGGAAGAGAAGTGGAATGGGAATTGGGAGATTTGGCTTCTAGTTCCAGTATGTTTCTTGGCCACTGGATGACCTTAGACAAATCATGTAGGTGTGTGGGCTCAATATAGTTATGACCATAGGCAAATTACTTCACCTCTCTGTGCCTTAATTTTCTCATCTGTTAAAATGTCCACAATAATAGTATCAAACTCATGGAGTTGTTGCAAAATTAACCAGTGAATGCAAGTGAAGCCTTAATGTAGAGTCTGACGCATAGTAAACACTCAAAAATGTCAGTTGTTATTATTATTAATTTCTTAAAGCCTGATTTTCTCATATAAAGGGATGAACATCTAATTTTATAAATACACAGTCTTTGCATTATTTTCAAACTCTGAAGAACCTCTGCATTTGAAGAACTTGCTTTTCTTCCCTGCTCCCAGACGATGGTTAAGAAAAGTATGAGGACTCATTACCTGGAGCAAAAAGCCCCAGCTTCTTAGCCATGCATTTAAAAGCCTTTGGAATCCTGACCTACTTACACTTCTAGACCTTATTTCCAGTCACTTCTGTTCACACAGCCTACTCATAGGGAAGCTGGAGCCACCTGCCCTTTCTTATGTGTGCCATGAGGGAGCCTAACACTTTCACTTGACTCTGACTACCCCCTGCCTTCACCTCAACTCAGTATCTCAAAATAGGTTTTAACCATCATTCAAGACTCAACTCCATACCAACTTTTTTTGGAAAACATTTATCACTCTCTTACGTGCTCTTGTCCTTCTTAAAACTTTCCTAGTACTCATTTGTGTATCTTTTATAAAACTGATTGTTTCCTATTGTGTATTACAGTCAAGCTTACGTTATAACCTTCTGTGGTATATTAAAGATAACCACAAACTGTCAATATTCCCATTCAGTGGTGAGGTTTGTGTTCCTTCTCTATAAAACAGCATAGGCTCAGTGACTGCTTGACCCATAGAACATGTGGGAAATGATCCATAATCCCATGTTAGCTTTTAGATCCAGCCTTAAGAAACACGTGGTTTCCACTTCATGTCTCTTGAACACTTTCTCTAGGGAAAGGCAGACACCATGTGCAAAGTCTTATTCTGTGGCTACCATGCTGAAGGGGACTTATAGGCAATCTGTTGACAGTCCTCACTGACTCCCTGACTTCCAGCCATCCCTATGTGGACATGCCAGCCAATTCACCAACTGAATACCATGCCAGCCCATCCACCTGCTGAATACCATGCCAGCCCAACTACCTGCTGAATACCATGCCAGCCCATCACCTGCTAAATACCATGCTAGCCCATCCACCTGCTGATTTTC
Source organism: Pan troglodytes (assembly GCF_028858775.2). Classification (NCBI taxonomy): domain Eukaryota; kingdom Metazoa; phylum Chordata; class Mammalia; order Primates; family Hominidae; genus Pan; species Pan troglodytes. The sequence goes on from NC_072403.2 coordinate 57,142,164, forward strand.
ACTTAATGTCTCTGTCAATACCATGCATAAATAGAATCATCTGGCTGAGACTATCTGAATTAATGGCTAAAAAGATTTGAGCCGTAAAAAAACAATTGCTGTTTTAAGCCAGTTGTATCTCCCAAAATTCATATGTTGTGTCTCCCAAAATTCATATATTGAAACTTAATTGCCAACGTGACAATGTTAAGAGGAGGGGCCTTTAAGAGATGATTAAGTCATGAGGGCAGAGGTCTCATGGATGGGATTAGGGTCCTTATAAAAGGGCTTAAGGGAGTGGGTTTACTCTCTTATTCTCCTCTTCTACTTGAATAAACATTATTTGTACCCCTATTTTTGCCCCTCCATTCCTTCTGCCATGTGAGGAGACATAGATGGTGTCATCTATGAGGAAGAGACCTTCACTAGACACTGAACCTGTTGGTATCTTGATCTGGTACTTCCCAGCTTCCAGAATTGTGAGAAATAAATTTCTGTTTCTTTTTTAATCAATTATCTAGTCTCAGGTATTTTGTTATAGCAGCACAAATAGACTAAGACAAGGTGGTTTGTTATGCTGCCATAGATTTTTCTGGGTTCTGAAGTCTTTAATATCAGAAACTCTATGGCATTCATCTTTATTTCTCGACAGCAGCCACCAGTAGGCCCAAGCATTTGCACAAGGGTGGGTTCTTTTCTAGAAGTGTCTCCAGACATTCAAATATGTTTCCGAATCAGAGATTTTCATCCTTGACTGCACATTAGCAACAGAGAGATTGTTCAGTCCTGGCATATGATCCTATCACATGTGACATATGTTATAGTTACTCCTTTATAAAATAGAAGAACATGGTAAAATGAAAAAGCAAATACTTCTTTAATTTGTGTTTAAGAGATAGGCAAATGGATGAATTAAAACATTTCTATTTGATTTTATTAAAGTATGAGTGTTTCTTTTAAATTAGAAATTACTGAAAAATCTTGTTTTTCTCTGAGCTGTGGCTTTCCTCATTACAGGGGATAATGGGAACTGCATTTAAATCTAATAGATGTAAATTCATCATTGGTAGACATTTATGGACTACCAGTTATGCATTTTGCCAGGTTCTGAGTGGAGATAGAGGCTAGAAAAAAATATACAAAATACTGATCCTGTCCTCAAGTTGTTTATGTCTTATCAATTATGTTGAGCAATACAAGGAAAGGAGATAACTAAAGGATGTAATGATCAAAGATATAAATAATAAACATAATTTGGCCAAGGAAAGGGGATGCCAGGCAAAAAGAAAAACACATGTGAAACCATAGAGACAAAATAAGGTTAGTCAGCAGAGACCAGCCTGGAGAGTGGACATGCTGGGGAGAAGAGAGGAATAAAGTCAAGCTGGTTGCATGGGAGAAAATTATGAAAGAGATTCCTTAAAATCCATCAAGTCTTTTCCAAAAGAACACAATTCTATTATATTATGATATTGAGTGGCACACAAACCATTTGATCTCCAGATACTTGAGTAAAGGTAATATTTTGTAGAGGTAAACTAGCCATACCTTAGCATCATTTTTGAAGTTCCTCTGCTCAATCATTAACATGACCTTTTGCCCCAAGGAGGTGAGTCTCTCACACAGGTACCACCTCTGCCCATGACTGAGGAGGGGGAAAGATGCAAAATGCAATTGTCGCATTTGGGCAGTTGGATATCAGTTGTCAGTCCAGCCTCTGGAAAAATTTATGAATTTGGTGCAAGGAACTAGCTTTTCTAATGCTTTGGGACCCTGTACACCAGAATGATAACCTAGGAATACAGGAGGCAGTAGGGGAAAATTATTCTTACCCCTGTGAAAATCTCCCAGATGCTAAGGGGAAAATTGAGAAGTCTGTTCATCTTTAAATTCACACCTCCATTCTTCTGTGGCTCTTTCTTTGACTAAATAGCAATTAGCGTACATACATCAATTGTTCAACCATTGTTAAAAATTCTAGCATAAATCAATGATCACATCTGTAAATATACTTACGTATACAGTACTTGGTTGTGTTTATGTGTGTTAATGACTTCATATTTGCTAAAGATAGAACAATGAGCAAAACAGACAGGGGTTCGTTCTGCCCTTCTGGTGCTTGAAGTCTATTGGGGAATAAGACATTTAGCAATGAGTTATTTAATTATAAATTTAATTAATGCATTAAAGAAGTATGGACTATTAATAAGATTTGCCAAAATGGAGAGAATATCCTGGCCACAACAACTCAGCAATCCTACGTCATATGGGAAGTCATTTATAATTATATATAAATGGGTATTTTGATTTCATACCTCAGTGTCAGGAACATGTTTATGAACTGGTCTCTGGAAGAAGGAACTGCTATAGGAAGCTGCAGATGCAATTGCAGGTAACAGAATACATAAGACCTCTGCCTTTAAGGCCACCTGGGAAGTGGCCATGCCACATTCTTTAGGTACCAACCTCTGCATTGTAACAGATGAATGAGCCCTGTTCCTAGATGGCTACACTTATCAAGGAGGAAAGAGTTCAATAAACTCCTGAGAACAAGGTTTAAATCCGAAAAGTGTTTCTGGTCAAATAAGTTAATTTAAAAATTCAATTAACAAAAATCTACTGTTCTCTTAACATCAAAGCTGATGTTTGACTGAATCACTTTAAGATATTGGTCCTCTGGAGAATGAGGGTAGTGACTGAAAAATTCCCAGATTAAGGAAAGATAATTTTTTTCTCTTAATTAAAATATAGTCATCTAGTTTTTAAGAAGAGCTATATTTCACATAAAGAAGTTGAAGAGTTTTACAATTATAGTTATTTGTCTATAAAATTAATACCCAGTTGGCATTAGGATATCTGCTAAAATGACCAGGGAGGATTAAGTTCTAGTTTTGAACATTACCTGTGAATATTATCACTAAAAACACTATTTTCCCTTCCTTCATAGCAAAGTGTCATCTCTTCAGAGACAACAGGGCCATTTGACGAAGGCTCTTGCTAAAGTATAATTTTATCTGACTTAACCTAAAGGTTAGTTGAAAGACTGAGTATTACAAACCACATATTTTTTTAAAGGTTTGGGAATAATGTATAGGTAGAGGAAAATGCAAATCCTAAAAGTAAATATTAATACTGACTGCTGCCCTCCAAGGCACAACTCTTATAACTTGGATCATATTAACCATAATTTGGAAACGAAATTAACATTTGAATTGTTTTTGTTCTCTTCAGCCACCCTTTCTCCCCTTTGCATTCCCTCATCCCTACCCTGGACTCCATTTCCTTAAGCATTGAAAAGGAGAACTTCTCTTTTCCCACTACATTAGTTTCCGTGGCTTCCATAACAAATTACCACGAACTTGGTGGATGGAAACAACAGAAATGTATTCTCTCATAATTCTGGAGGCCACAAGTCTGAAATCAAGGTGTCAGCAGTGCTATACTCCCCTTGGAGGCTCTAGGAGAGAGTCCTTCCTTGCCTCTTCCGGTTTCCTCTGGTTGCTGGCATTCCTTGACTTAAGGTTGCATACTTCCAATCTGTATTTTCATCATTACATTGCTTTCCCCCCCACCCCGTGTTTTTTCCTCTTCCCTCTCATAATGATGCTTGTAATGGCATGTAAGACCGACCTAAAGATAACTCAAGATTGTCACCTTCTTTCAAGATCCTTAATTTAATCACATCACAAAAATCCTCCAAATAAGGTAACAGGCACAGGTTCCAGGGACTTCATGTGGGTAGCTTCTGGAGGGGGGCATTTTTTGCTTACAACACCCACCATTAGGAAGTGACACTCTTTCATGTGAGTAAGGCTGTATTTCCTACAAGAATGTATGCTTCTGGATGACAGGGAGTAACACCTTTTGAATCCTTTACAGTACCTTGTATAGATTGAGGACATAATAGAGGCTTTATTAATTCTTAGCAAATGGTAGAAAATATATAAACTAACCTTAGATAACATATAAAAAAGTGAACTTCTTGGAGAAAAAATGTTATGTATGACCACAAGTTCAAGAAAAGTTGCCAGAATTAACCATTTAACCTACTACATCTTCACCAACCCATAGTAAAAATGATTTTCAGGGACCCTAAAACCCACCTCCAGTTAAATTATCCTCACTTCAGTCATGTTGCCTTTCCAAGTTCTCCAGCTGCTGCTCCTCATTCTCTTCCTCTCAAAGATACCTTCTACTTTGGGCTTGTCACTATTATATCCCCCACTGATGAAATTTACCTAACCTGATGCTTAGATGCATAGATCTCAACTAGCTAATGCAATAGCTAATCTTTCAGAACATCTCATTGACCAACTAGCCAACATCAGTAATAACAATTTCCAAGTAAGATGCTTTTTAAATGCAGCCACCTTGGAGTAATGGTGTTCTTCTGTTGAAATGGGAGTTGAAAGGCTCGTGACACTGGAATGTTTGCTATGGATTTCCTAAAATCATATCTAATAAGTGGAAGAACTGGGGCTTGGGTTTTAGGTGTCAAATCTCATTCTTTGTCCATTTTACAACAACCACTTCTGATCTATCACCAGCTGAGAAGGTGCTCTTAATCATGTCCCAAATCTGGCCATGTTTACCTCTAGGCTAGAAGATAGCCCTGCTCCCAAATTTGGTCCTACTTAACTTTTAATTTTTTGTAACTCAAATCTATTTTCTCATTTCTTTTTATTTATGTATTTATTTTTTGAGATGGAGTTTTGCTCTTGTTGCCAAGGCTGGAGTTCAATGGCACAATCTCAGCTTAGTGCAACCTCCACTTTCCAGGTTCAAGTGTTTCTCCTGCCTCAGCCTCCCGAGCATTATAGGCATGTGCCACCACGCCTGGCTAATTTTGTATTTTTAGTAGAGACAGGGTTTCTCCATGTTGGTCAGGCTGGTCTCGAACTCCTAACTTCAGGTGATCCACCCACCTCGGCCTCCCAAAGTGCTGGATTACAGGCATGAGCTACCGTGCCCAGCTATTTCCTCATTTCTTCAGTGAATTTTTAAATTTGAATTGGGCAGGGCTCCATTTTTTTCCTTTGGCTTCTCAAAGATAGAGTGATAGGAATTGAGCTGGCCTCCCACGCCAGTGGTAAGGGCCTTTATTACCAAACCCACTTTTGAATCCTGGAATTTACTAGCACAAAAGGGAAGCTTTTCAAAGTCCATTTTATGCCATTTCTCTCTTTTCAATCATATAACTTTAAAAATGCCTATATATATATATATGGTTTTTTTTTTTTACAAAAAGTAGATAATTCCCTTCTGGACTTATTTTCCATGTGCTGAGTTTAAGCCTGGAGCACACTTTTACTGCTGGAAATAGGGGGTTATAATGAAAATGCTGACACAACCTCAACCATAGAGGTGCTAGCAGGCATTGCTGTAATAAATAATGTGGGAAATATTTTACACTTCAAGGCAATTACATGTTCAGCCATCTTTAGGATAGCTGGCCCATGAAGGGTAGGGATTAGGTTTCTGTGACAAGTGTAAAAGACCCATGACTCATGAATGCCAGGAGGTACGAATGAATTACAAGAGCTGAGTGAAAGCCACATAATTACCTATCATAGGTAAAAAAATATTCTGTTTATTTGCAGGAGAGAAAGATGGCAACATCCAGCCAAGGCACTTCTGCCAGTTTGGGATTTGACCAAGAAGGCTGGAGGTGGTGATTGTTGGGCAATGCTCTCTGTGAACTGCCTCATGAGCATAGAAGCTGATTTTTATTCTTGACCTTTTCTTCATATAAATATGTTTTCAGTGGACAGTAAAGTGATGACTTGTGTTTCCTGAAGGATGAGAGTGTCTGTGCATCCACAGACAGTAATGCAGAGAGAGGGGCACTGGAGATAGTGACGGAGCATTCGCTAACTCAGTTCTGCTCAGTCTGTGTGTTCATTGGCATGCCCTGTCTTGTCTTTTGATTGCTACATTCATTCTCTCCTTTGTAGCTGAGGAAAACAGCAGTGGCTGTTCAGGTGCCTTCTCCCAGGGGCTATTCACCTGTAGGTATGGGAAGTTTACTTTTACTTCTCTTCCTCCCCAAGTGTCTAGAACAAACTTGGTATGGCAATGAATTAGGTTGTATGAGTTACAGATTCCCCTGTGTGGGTTAGATACTCCATAGCAGTCTCTAATTCCTGAAACATAGCACTTACAGTATTTTATTCCTTCTACTTCGTGACTGAATTCTCCCTTCCTTTAGACTGTAAGCTTCATGAGTATAGAAACTGTATCTGTCTTATTTGGAATTGTACTTTCAAAGCCTAGCATGCTGTCTGGCACATGGCTGAAACTCTGTAAATAAATTAAAGAGTAGCCTTATTGGTTAAAACATCTTATATATCCTTTCATTTCACAAACAATATTGTGCCTGATCCTATGTGCAGGCATTGCTTTAGTCATTTTAATACAAATGAGTGATATTCTCTACCCTAGAGGAGCTTTCATTATAGTAGAGAACTTAACTGAGTGAATAATCACAATATAGTCTGACAAAGGCTGTAAACAGTGGCATGAACCAGACAGAATGTTGGTAAAGGGGAGGAGTGATCAATTCAGTGTATGTCACTTATTAACTATAGATGCTTATAATATTTAGCCTTGTATTATTAGTTATCAGTTCACTTATGCATCCTATCACCCCCATCAATTATCAGCCATATGTTCTACATCTTCATTTCTTCTGCAACACCTAGCTCAGAGTATAACCAGATAGTTACTGAAGAGGACATTATGATGAAAGTAGACATGTGTTTTAGTCCATCTGGGCTACTCTAACGGAATGCTGTAGACTGGGTGGCTTATACACAATTTCTTATTTACACTTCTGGAGGTTGGGATATTCAAGATCAAGGTGCTGGCAGATCTGGTGTATGATGAGGGCTTGCTTTCTGATTCATAGTTGTCTTTCGGCCTGGCTCTCATATGGAAGAAGGGGCAAGGTTGCTCTCTGCAGCCTTTTTTTTGAAGGGCACCAATCCCATTTGTGAAAGCACTATCTGCATGACCTAATTACCTACCAAAAAACCCCACCTCTTACTACCATCACATTGGGGGTTAAGATTTCAACACATGAATTTTTGTTCACTGGGGAGCAAACATTGAGTCTTTAGCAATGGGAAATATAACTTAAAGTTAGATTACTTGGAAATAAATACCAATCTGGCTCCTTACTGACTTGTGACCTTTAGTTCACTGTTAAACCTTCCCTAAACCTTCTGAGCATTAGTTTTTTAGTCTATAAAACTATGATATTTATCTCACAGTTCTATTTTGGCAATTAGACAAATAGCAATTAAATGAATTCTATGAACTCAGTAAGTATTTTTGTTTATTTATCTTTTGCTTCTGTTCTGCATCTAAATAAATATCAGTTTGTTCATCATGAGATAAATTACATGTTGAACTAGAAATATAGATGGTTGGAAATTGTGAAGCTGACATTTCCCTTGAAATGGCTTGGTGTTTTATAGCATTTAACAGTTTAGTGGTCCTAAGTTTAGGATAAGTTATGTGATAGAATAGAATTTGTTCAAATCACTATTCACAGACTTATCTGGGTAAGTATCTTCATATCACTGTGCCTAAACTTATTCATCTGTAATTCATTCATCAAAAATTTCCATTCAAGTTATAATTTGAAAATCCACTAATGAAGATGGTAATATTGGGAAGTAAGCACCACCACTTCTCACTGTACTTTCCTCACTTTTTTTTTCTTAACTTGTAGGAAACTATAGACAATGCCAAGTCAGAGATGAGAAACATTTCATTAACTAAATTCTTTGAAGTTTCAGATAGAATTTCAGCTGTAGTTTCCATACTCCTGATGAAAGAACACGTGGGAACTGTGCCTTTCACGTGTGTGTGTGTGTGTGTGTGTGTGTGTGTGGTGTGTGTTTTGCTTAACTGCCAGTAGCCAGAAGACATAGGAAAAACCAGAAGTCATGTATCATTAACAATAAAAACTTTACTCCGATTATCACTTTGGGTCACACAGCTTCTGGGACTTCTTCCTTCTGAGCCATGAAGGTTGAAGTGAAACTGGCTGATCCCTGAGAGCCATTTTGTGTTCAAGCTTGTTCACTCTGGAAAATAATAAAAGAAAGCCTGGGGACCACAAATTTGTATTTATTATATTTTAGATTTTAACATGAATAAGTGCAATCTTCTAGTTGAACTATTATTTGATTAAATAATTGACAAGTATTTGCTTTGACATACGCATTTCCTGAAATGTTCTATTTTTGATAACAGAGAACCTAGTGAATTAAATTATCTTAAACCCATCCTCCTGCTGTCAGAGGTATGAGTAGATACCTTTATAAATGCTGTATTTAATTGTTGCTTAATAAAATTGTGAAAGTGAGTCACAGTATTTCAGAGTTCCTCTTTAAATATTTGCAAGGCTGTATTAAGTAATGTGTTAAAGTACATGTATTACAGTATGTGTATACATTTTTCATTCCCAGAAAAAGCCATGATTATTAAAGAGGTTTAAAATAACGTGCACTAATTTATTATCACTGGTTATAAAGACTTTGGAAGGGTGCGCTGAACATTATGTTAGCATTGATGTGTCAATCTTTTAGTTGAAGGATGGCACGTCTGAATCCCAGAACAGCCTTAATTAACAGAAAATAATTAGCATCATTTCCCCAGCAGAGAATATGAAGCTTTTTTTTTTCCAACAGAATCCATTGATTGATAATTAAGGAGGAGTTAGTTGTAATAAAACTCCCAGTATTGCAATTTCTAATTGGCCTTTCAGGACATTTTACAGTTACAGTTACTTTGTTCCAGGCATTTTCTGCCTTTTGAAGAGTTTTAATAAGAATCTTTCCTCTCCAAAGCCAAGACTCTGCAGGTGATGAAGGAAGAGGAGGTGGCAGCGCATAGGAGTGCATTAATATCAGGTGGGCAGAGCAGCGGCTGGAGAGCTTTTCATTTCCTTTTAAGTTTTTGTGGTCACCATATTTTGTTCCTTCAGGGCTAAACTTGTTCGTGGAACAAGTAGGACCTGCCTGAGGGTCTCTCTCTGCAGGAAGCATTCTACAATCTGGGGACCCTTTCTGTTGTAGAAGGCCCTTTAATAACTTTTCATTAAGGGATTTATTTTTTCTTTTCTTTTTTTTTTTTAAATAGAGTCTTGCCTTCCTCTATACAATGTACAAATCCCTGATCATCCCTTTAACAATGTAAGAATGTGCTTCTTTTCTTGAAGACCTATGTTTCCGCCACATTCAACACTTCCTTTCTGTCTTAATTTCTAACTTTCTCTGGTCTGCTCTTTTATATGCAAGGCACAAAGAGGAACATATTTTATATGCATATTGTAGAAAAAATGAGTAACAGTAAACTGAAGAAGAAAGTAAAAATACATTCTACTGATTATGCTATTGAAATTTTATATTTTGGTGTATTTCCTTCTGGTCATATTTTCTATGTATTTTCTACGTATTTTCTACATAATTGAGTTCAAATTTTTAATGAAACATGAACTTCTAGAAATTTTGTTTCATTATTCTTTAAAGCTAGAAAACTGTACCAATTTTTTTGACTTAAATGAAGTAGCTGTTTGCTGTTTTGATTTGCTCTTTGATGACTCATTTGGTTGAGTATAAGAATTCTGTTATTCTTACCAACAAGATGTTTATATTTGATGGGTTTTGTTTACAATATGAGAATGAAATTTCCCTTCCATTTTTTATAAATGTAGTTTTTAATTTAGAAAGATAAATTAGGTCCAGGCTTGTCAACAGAGTGAAACTCCCTGTTTCAAAAAATAAAAAAGATAAGTTAGGTAGATGAGATAAACTAAATAACTAAATTATAGGAAAAAACTGTACAAGCCATGGATCATTGTATTGATTTTTGAAAAGATCATAATCCTCCCATAGAGAGTAGCTCAAAAGAAAGAAAAAACTAAATTTAGGCTTTTGATGGTCTGTTTGAAGATATATCTATTCATAAAGTTTCCCATAGATTACAACAGATGTTCAATTTAAAGGAAACAAAAGAATAGGAACTTTTAAAATCAGAAGAAAAATGCACAAAACAGACAAATGTAATAAATATATTCACTCAATACAAGTTATTAAGATTGCATTGCCTTTTATCAACAAATATTAACACACTTTGAGGAAATATTAAATAAAAATAAAATGGAAAATTTCTGTATAATGGGACACATAAGTACAGTAGATGCTTAATATATTTTTTAAGTTATGTAAGGAAAATATAGTTTAACAAAACATTGATTAGAATACATTTGATACATAAAATATCACAAAAAATTTAAATGTCTACTAAATAAAAAATGCACATGTATTATTTGAATCACATCCAACCACCTATCTCCATTTTTCTCATGTGGATATAAGGTCTCCCTCTTCCCCAACATGAATAAATAGCTGATTACCTCCCTGGAAATATACACAAAAGAACAGAAGGCCATGGTTTGATTTGGGTCAATATTTATTGGAGGATGTTAGTAGTTGCCCTCCAGGACCATAGAGATATCTGAGTAATCTCCTTCTATAATGCTAGCTCTGAGCAACATAGCTTCCTGCTGAATCTACAGGATGAATTAATCACAAAATGTATCCCTATGTAATTGAATGAATCTGCTGAGCATCACTATATATAAATTAATCACATTTTAGAGAGGACATCTAACCCCAAATACCAGATCATTGTAGATTCATTTCTATTGACCTATATTTTTGGGTCTTAGTTAACTTCCTATTTTAGTTATTTAGAATTAAAAAAACTAAAGCCTGAGTATTAGTTTCACCATTAAATTAGCAAGAAGTAAAAAACTTAAAAGTAGAAAAAATATATAAAGCTTTTTAACATTAGTGTATATGAAAATTTATTTTAAATTATTTTTTTAAAAATTACTTATTCAGTATGTGAATACACACACACACACACACACACACACACACACACCACATTGCAGAACACTATTCAATCTCCCAATATGTGAGTTTAAGCCAACCTGAGGAGAGTTGGCCTGTTAGAACACACAATTCTCAGATCACAGTTGGATATTTCCATATAGTATCCTCTTTCTGTTAGCGAGTGCTAGATCCTACTATCTTGAGTTCTGAATGATCCACAGTATGTGTTGTTTATTTTTCTGTGGTGTCCTCTTTTTTACTAGTTTGCTTCAGTTATGTCAAATATTTTGAACCCATAAGGGCTGACAAAATTTTGGATGTGACAATCCTGGACTTGCCATATATATATATATTAGGGTTAGATTATACAGTATTAGGAAACCAAAAAGTATACTTCTTTAAACAAGACAGAGTTTTATTTTCTCTCAGATAAAATTCTGGAGGTGTTCAGTTCAAAGGTGATGTGTTGCTCTGTTTTACAAAGTCCATGTAGAACTAGATTTCATTTATCACACCACTTTGCTGTCTCTGAGGTGTGGTATCCATCCTCATGACCCAAGATGATGGTGTCTCATTCTAGGCAGCATGACCATTAAATGAATGAAGAACAAGGGTCAAACTGTGCACACGAGATAGTTAATTCCCTGAACCTACCAAAGGATACCATTTATTTCTTCTTAGACAAAACTCAGTTCCACAGCCTTATCATGCTGCAAGGGAGCCTGGGAAATGTAACTGTTTAGGGAGCCTTGTGCCAAGAAAAAAGTCTAATATGATGGAAGAAAAGGCAGAGTGAGTAAGTAGGGCAATGAAAGGCTTCAAAGAAACAAAAGAAGAGGCTTGTGTTAGATTAATTTCCCTAGAAGCACACAAGCGGCCAGAGCATATAATCACTATTGAGAGTACTCTCGGGAGAAACAGGTGACAGGTGCGTTGAACAGACAGGGAAAGGGAAGGAACTACAGATGAATGAGGTTTTATTTTATCCTGATCATGAAGGGAGTTCTGGAGCAAGAATGGGTTGCAACAATATGTCCTACCTCAGACAAGGAAAGAGACTTTTAGAATTGCAGTCATTCAGTAATCATGGACAACTGCTTATTTCTCTCTCGCTGTCATTAACAACAAATTTATTAGCGTTTCCATGATTGATGATGCTGTAGAGGAGGAGAGGCAGGAAGATTGGGAGACACCCCCTGTGTGTGTGCTACGGGGTGGTTCTTTGTTCTATAGAATCATAGTGCCTGATATCAGAAATCTGTGATCACGTACCTCAGTTATTTGATTATATAATGTAGACAAATATTCTATTTAGTATAGCACCTCTACACACCGAACTTAAGTATGAACAAATGAACAACCTTCTATAAGAGTTTTAAATGCTGCTTCTGACAAGAAGATTCTAAAACTACTAGGTGATCCCTTGGGAAATATAAATACATCTGGGTATATGGAGTGTTTGGTATCTTTTCCTTTTCCTCCTCCCCTCCCTCTTCCTCCTCCTGCCCCTTCTCCTCTTTTTTCTTTCCTTTGTGCTTGTTGCTTTGCCTCATCTTTGATGCCAACTTAAAAGGAAGAACTCAAATGAATTATAACTGTAAGATTGTTTTTTCCTCAAAACAAAATAAAAGAATAGTGCTCTTGTCCATAAGGCCATCAAAAACCCGTAGGAACATTTGGTGCAATCAATCTATTACAAACCAATTTTATAGCTATATAATGAGATCTAATTGCTGCTTTATTAGTCTGGCTAATATTAAAAGTGTCAGTAATTAATTGCTTTGCATTTAAGTTGGTTTTCCAATTTAAATTGCATGTCCAATACATTACCATTAACTTATGTACTGCTTTTATTTAATAGATTTTTCTCTTTCTGGTCTGTGTTTATAGAATTTTCCCTTTCTGACTGGCTGAAGTGGGAAAAAGAGAGAAATAGGATAAATAAAAATTTATATTGTAAATGCTTGCATTTCTGGGTTGCTATAATGTATCTTCAATACTAAAGAATTCATGTGACCTGAGATCTTTATCTGGCTATTACTCCAACTACATGTAAAAGAAAAGTTGAGCAAGTGAAATGTTTTGTCAGAGTTTACAAAATGTTATTAATAATTGAAATAACTGGATTAGCCATTTCCAATTCATTTCATTCAACCATGTTAATTAATAGATCAATGTAATGTCTAACGAAGTAACTCAGTGATTGGCAATTGGGGAAATCAAAGAGATTAGAAGGAATCAAATAGATCATTTATACAATTATTTTAAACTGCTGTCGAAATATGGCCCATGTCTTGCATGCTAATGACCAGGTTCCATGATCACATCCTCTGGAAAAAAAACTTTGTTTTCCAAAAACAATGTATACCTAATTTTTATTAGTCCATTCCACCTTGAGGTAAACTAAATCAGGTTTCTATGGAAATCAGTAGGAGCCAAGTAACTGTGGGAAACATTCTGTATTTTATGGATGATTTACTAAACCTGAATTTTCACATCAAGGGCTAAAAAAACCAATTTGTATTTCAAGTCAATCTCTCTATCTTCAAGACATATATGATGTTTTTTACATTTTTGTAATAACTTTAAAGGGATAATGCTCTTGACAACATTTTTATCCTACTTGGTACTTAAAATTTCAAAGCTTCTTCATGCTTTATTGCAGTTCACCTTGTCAGTATAGCTACAGTGGCTAGACCATGAGCTCTGGAGTTGGACAGCCTAGATCAACATCCTGGATCCTCTTCCTACCTGTGTGTCCTTGGGTAAGTTACTTAATCATTCTGTGCTTCAATTTCCTCATTTGTAAAATGGGGATAATAATAAAAACTGCTTCTTAGGATTGTTTTGAAGTTTGAATAAAATAAAAACTAAGCACCCTCTCTATAAAAGAAGCTTTTATTAATATTACTATTATCTTAAAACCAATGGTAGCAAATTAAAAATTCATAAGATGTTTAAATAATATTTCTGCCAACACGTGGCAGAATAGTTCTGATCTAGCATTTGGTGACCATTATAGTTGTACCATGTATTTTGCCAGGTACATAGAAAGACTTTTATGAATATTTCTTGAATGAATGAGTGTTCAGGCCCTAGATAATGTTTGTTAAAAGAAGCCTGGCATACATACTTTCAGATTACCCTGATGCAATAGTCTGTTCAAGTCAGAAGTCATCTTTGACATGTAATCTCATTTTAGTAGCCCTCCCTTCTTATTCCATCACTAAGAATTTTTGATGTGAGCAGAAATTGTTACTCTAATCTAGAAGTTACCAATTCATATATAATATAAAGAGGGAAGGTATAAGACCATAAGAAGGGAAGAGTTCTAAGTTGAAGTAAAACAAATATGTGCGTTCTATAAAAAGAGCAGTTGTTTTGTGGCTCTTACCAATTTTACTGTGAAGAAATTTGAGCACAATGTCGCCATGATTTCTAGTGATTCAAGAAAAGCTAGAAATCTGATGAAGCATTAAAATTTCCTCAGTTTTTATTGTGTGGGCCAAAAACCAAAAAAATAAAAATGCGCAAAGAACAAAACAGGCTCTTGTGAGACGTAGGTTTACAGCTTCTGGTTAATTATTTCCGCTCTCCTCTCCAATTCCCAAGCATCTGTCTGTGCAGTACCTGTTTCCTGCCCCACCATCCTCACTCATCATGCTCACTGCATTTACCTCCAGAAGTTCTTCTTACAGCTCCTTTTGCCTCCACATTGCAGCCTGAATGCCTTCTTACCACATTGATTCAGTCACACCATTTCCTTCTTTAAACCCTTGGATGGCTGTCTATTTTTCTCAGGATGAAGACCAAATCTTCAACATGTTCTACAAGGCCTGCCCACCTGGCCCATGCCCCTCACTCTGCACTCTAGACATGCTGCTTCATTTCCAGCGTATGGGTTACCCTTTTTCTTCCTGTTCCATGTACTTTGCACATGCTAATTCTAAGAACTCTGCTTATTCCCTGTACTGGGTTAAATAATGTCCTCCCTCAAATTTATGTTCATCCAGAAACTGTGAATGTGACCTTATTTGGAAATAAAGTCTTTGCATATATAGTAAAGTTAAAATGAGGTCTTATTGTGTTAGGATTAAGGTCCTAAATCCAATGACTGGTGTCTTTATAGGAAAAGGGATATTTGGACACAAAGACACACACAGGTAGGATCTCATGTGATAATAGAGGCAGAGATTAGAGTTATGTGTCACAAACTAAGGAACATCAAAGAGTGCCTGCAACCACCTGAAGCTAGGAGAGAGACATGGAACAGATTTTTTCTCTAAGCCTTCAAATGGAACCAGCCCTGCTGACATACTGATTTCAGAGTATTGGCCTTTAGAACTGTGAGATAATAAGTTCCTACAGTTTTAAGCCTCCAAGTTGTAGCAAATTTTTATGGCAGCCACAGGAATCTCATACCCTCTCCCCATGTGTCCACATCCTTCAATTCTCTGCTCATTTCCTTAGAGAAGCCTTTTTAGATTCTCACTTAGATTATGTGTAGGTTTCATACAATCAGTGAAGCAAAATTGCAGAGTGATATGCAATATATTTATTTACTTGTTTATCTGGGAGAATGTTTGATTACTATTTGTCTCAATGGTTATCAGGTTTTGAACTCCAAAGGGCAGGCAACAATCTTTCTTTTTTTGCCCACCTTTTATTCCCCTGACCATTAAATGAGATGAATGGATGAATAAAATGGATGGCTTTTGATGATTTAAGAAGAATCAAAAAGTATTAATAGTTAATTTCTCAGTTACAGTTTTTTAATTGTTGTTTATCTTTGAACAAGTCACTTCATCTCTCTGGGAATCTGTTTTCTCACTTATGAAGCAAAGCAAGAGGACTAGGTTATTTCTGAGGCTTGGTTCAACTCTAACATTCCATGGGTCTGTGAGTCCTTCTGCTAAAAATTCTTCCTGAGACATTGGCCACATGGGTGGGCTCACACACCTGAGGAAAATAGATCAGTTTCAAGAATATTTTATATAATTTTATAGTCACTATTAACATACCATTTACTGTGACTTGAATGTGATGAACAGTAAAAATATGTTTACGTGTTATATTCCCAAAGTCTAGCATTGTTCCTGGTAATTTTAGCCACTCAAAAACATTTGTTGCAATAATTAATTAAGGCAAGGACTAAATGTGTGTTTGGAATGGAGAATCTTTGGAACACCACAGTGTACTCAAATTGTACCATCAAGGTTCTCTCTTGCCCCAAATAGTGGTGACTGAAACCAATATGAGAGTTTAGAAGATCAATATTTTTCATTTTTTTCTTATTCTGGTCTCCTAAATGCCTTTATCATTGAAAAGGCCACAGGGAAAAAAATCAAGAAAAGTTAAGACATAAAACCAGATATCTGAGGTAATTAGATTCATTTCACTTCACCTCCATCATCAGCTGGGTCCTTGGGGTCTGGCAACAAAGAAAATCTAGAAAGAAAATGGAGATTTTTTTAAAAGTTACTTGACTTCATGTAGGATTTTGAAAGCAACCACTTTGAGGCTTTTTCTTTTCTTTTTTTCCCTGCCTGGTCTTGTCCTGAATCTTCATCCAACATGCTGTGATGCTGGTAATTTGTTAAATATCACGCAGATCCTCAGTGCTGAGTGAGGCTTTATATGCTTTATATTTTGCACATGTTGGGTAGTAATTGGGGATTTGTATTTTCCATGGGGAAATTTATCTGAGTAGTGAGGTTTGTTTCTCTTTTATAAAAGGATTGCTTTTTTTTTTTTTCTCATGGCTTGGCTGTTGTGATCTCTGATTATTTTTTTTAAAGGATGACCTATGCCACCCCAGTATGGTGATTATGATTTCTAATGCTGATTATTTATTGCCTCAGGCAAGGGATACCAGGGTCCCACTCTGTAGAAAGAAGCATCTCAGGAACCACTAAGAAGTGAAGTGCTGGCTTTTATATACTCCCAAACTGAAATAATACTTATTCTTTGTAATACTGATTAGAAGAAATATTAAATATTTATATAACTATTTGTGTAATGGTCATCCTTCTTGCTGAAATTTTAACTCCTTGAAAGAACTATGGCTTGTTAAGAATCCTATATGTGACCAGACACTTGGAAAAAGAAAGAATCCTTATCTCATTCTTGATTCAAACTTAGGCATTCTTGCCTTGGGTATGGGAGGCTGTCAAAGAGGGGAGGTCTTAGCCCACATTGCCTTCAAAAGCAGAGTCAGAGCTAAAGGCTCATGTGCAGGTGGTTTATTTCAAAATTGGCACCAGGAAGCAGGGGCGAAAAACAGGGAAAGAATAGAATCAGGGAAGGAAAAAAAGCCAATATAAAGATTCAGTATTGAGTTGACAATTCCTGTGGATATCTGGTGCTCATTGCCACTGGGACCTCCTGAGTAGTATCAAACACATTTCACATTTGTCTGCCCAGGTTCAAATGGATAAAGCATTTACCACTTGCTATCATCTGTTGTTGGAGAGTTGTCCCAAGTTTAAGTGTCCTATAAATTAGAATTGTACCATGTGAAATGCCAAGTGGGCTCTAACAAGCATCCACACTGTGGTGTCCAAGTAGCACTTGGACAGGAGTGAGAATCACTCTGTTTGTGCCAGAGATAGACACTGCCAATGTGCATCTAGTAAAAGTTTGTACAGAACCATTGGGGTTGAAAGGAAGTGAGGTAGTGTCCAAGAACTTGCTTGATGACAATAGTAACTCTTTTAATCTAGACAGGTGTCATGTCGACATAGACATAACACCATACATAATCTGTAAGTTAGTACATAAGTCTGTAAGTTAGTTCTCAAGTCTGTATGGTACACATTAAGCTAACCTGCTTCTCTATTCAACAAAAACATCTAACAAAGGATTAAGTCAATCTAGTAATCCAGCTTGTTAAGATTGTCTTGTCAGCCAACCATGGGACTGGAATTTCCTAGTTTTATAAATTCCATGGACCCCAAAAGTAGAAAGATGGTGTCCAGTGATGTGTTGATAAATACTTATCAACACTTAAAACCCAGCGACCTAGGAGAAAAATAAATCCTTGATTTCTAGTTTGAAAATTTCTATGGGACAAATATTCCCATCATGGCCAGTTTCAAGCAACTAGTGTGATGTCACTTAATGCAAAGCTGGGAAGAGATGTGCACAATTTGCTCTTGAGAGCTAGGATTAGTCAACCCCAGTGCACCAATGGGGGTGCCATAGGTACACAGTTAATTAGAACAAGAGGTTCTACAGCAAGATCGTTAGGATTTAGCATCTGAATACCAAAGTTTAAATTCTAACCCTATTACTTGTACAACTTTGGTAAATTTCCTACCTCCTCTATGCCACAATTTTTCTTCTCTAAAATGAGCATAATTAAAGTACCATCTTATAGGGTTTCTGTGAAAATTGAGATCATTCATGCAAAGCATTACCCATTTATTATATGGTATCTGGCATATGATAAGTACAGGAGGGTGGGCCAGGTGGTGAAAGAGGCAGTGCTGGGGCATATATGAGTTGGGAAGTAATAAAAGGAGTTTAACTGAAATTTTGTTCTTTAAAATATGTACAAAAAGCAGTTGTGAATAGCTTAGGAATATTCAAACTCTGCTCATCCATTCTACCTGCACTGGACATATCATAATATCAATAATTTGTTTTAAAAGATGATTCTTATAAAGGAGCAAATAAAGTTCTTAGTCAATTGATAGGAATATTAATAGTAGAGATATGATATAATCAAATCAAAATATAATTTTTCTATGAGCCATCTTCAAGTGGCATGGATATTATTTTGTTATGAGGAAATTTAGAAAGGATTTTAGGATGTGTTAGCAAAATTTTGTCAAGAAAACAGAATAAAGAAAGAAAGCAAAAATAAAAAAGCCTATTTAGTAGTAAAACTATTTGGTGGCCACATTTCCATTTAAACAGTGGATTTACTAATTTTAACATGTATAGTTATTAATATTTTTCTAAGAATCCTTAATACAGATTAAGAGCCTAGCACTTACCACCTGTTTTACTATGTGAACTTGAATTAATGAGATTATATTTTCTTCAAAATGTTCTTCTCTATTGAAATTTTCTTGTAATTCAGAATGGCCTCACCATACCCTAGTGCTTCTAATTAGATCAAATTAATGAGGTCTTACTATGGTATATGTCAAAAAAGGGATAATAACATCGATTCTTATAATTGAGTAATCATTTTACAAAAATGATAGCCCTAACAGTCTATTATCTCTGTCATATAAACTTGGAACCCCAATTCAATGTCTGATTTTTCCCTCACCCTCCACATTTAATCTCTATAACCAATTCTTTTGATATTAAATATTACTTGCCCTATAAGCTTGTTGTAAGTGTTAAGCAAAAAATACATATCAGGTTTTAGAACAATGCCTGACCCATTGTAAGCTAATTTGCTCTTTATTTGTCTACCTCATCTATCCATCCATCCATCCATCCATCCATCCATCCATCATTCATCCATTCATCCATCTCTTTTATTATAATTCCACCATTATAATGCCTCTTGCATGCAGCTCTCTATTTGTGCTTTCAAAGAGTTTCAGCCCCTCACTTTTCAGTCTGAAGTACTGCATGAACCTTACAACTTACACACCTGGCTACAATTCTTCTCCTACTCCAGACTTTGAGTGAAATGTAAGAATTCGCCATTTTCTGCAATCTAACCCCAAACTGACATTTTGGCTCATCTCCCATGATGTAACTTGTCAACTAATTCTCAAGATCATTACTTTCAGCTTTTGTAATTTTTTTTTCTCTGAGTGGTTTTAACATGACACCATAAAAAAAAAGATACAGGAAATATACAGATTAACCAGAGAGGGAGAAAATAAAGACGAAAGAAACGGTAAAGAATGCGGCATTTTTAGTACTTAAAGTTCACTTTGCTGAATGGTTGTGAAATATTGAGGGGAATCTAATATCTATGGGAACCTATTTCTTTTGGTTGAATCTTTTTTCAAGACATGAAGCATGATGCACATTAGGAGAAGAAAAGCAAACTTGTGCACTGATTGGAGCAAGGGCCTGGAAGTCCAAATGCCAGACTTCCCTGCCTCATCTGCTCCAAATGCAGGGAAAGAGACTGGAAAAATGAGTTGCCATCAGTTGAAAATACTTTGGCTATATTTGATAATCAAATGTAAACTTATTCAGTCCATTTACTTACCCAAAAATGAAGACTTAGCAAAGATTAAAAAGGATGCCTAATTAAAAAAAAAAAAAGATTGAGTGATGCTTTGAGTCATTCTTCACCTGATAGCATTGCATTCCAATATTCTGGAAGTGGTACAGATTTCAATATTGTACCATATAAGAAAGTAAGCCAGATTATCATTACTCTATATAAGGTAAACAAACCTTCTGATATTCTCAACCAAGCAAGTTACTTCAATTTTTGAAAGAGAATTGGAGTGACCTTACTCCTTGTTATGTACATTCTATATAGATAATTATATCTTATAAAAATAATGTTGAATATGCCTAAATTTTGAGGCAGGCTGAGAAATTTAGTGAATGCACTTCAGTGCTTAGAAATTCTTGAGTAGAGTAAAAATAATGTTATGAAGGCACTAACAAACAGCTATATATATATAGACCAATTTCTTAGTCTATGTATGTGTATGTGTGTATATATGCCTATATGTGTATGTGTGTATGTGTGTCTATGTATGTGTGTGTACACATATGCACACACATACACACATACCCATATACAC
Organism: Pan troglodytes; assembly: GCF_028858775.2. Taxonomy (NCBI): domain Eukaryota; kingdom Metazoa; phylum Chordata; class Mammalia; order Primates; family Hominidae; genus Pan; species Pan troglodytes. The sequence goes on from NC_072403.2 coordinate 57,162,790, forward strand.
ATATATAGACTAAGAAATTGGAGAAACTGACAGGATTATTTAGATTCATAGGAATTTACATATTGCAGTAGGTTTTTTGGTTTTCTGAGAGAAAAAAGATGTTTCTTTTATTCATGTATGGAGGAGCATTTTGTGTTTTGGTAGCAGGCACTTGGCATTTGGTTAGTCCCAGTTTCTGTTGCAGAGTAAAACCATATTGAGTAAGATGACCCTTCTACCTTAAAGGTTACTATTGCTTAACAGATTGCAGATTTTTAACCTGGGGCCACAGCATGAGTTGGAAGAAGGACTTCAGAACCCGTGCCCAACAATACAATCAGTTCCATTATGTGACTTGTTTCATGTTACATTCATGCTTTATTTAGTCCTGCTTCTGACACATTTGTTTTAAAGGGGTTTGTGTGTTTGCTTGGTTTATTCCCTTTCAGAGGATATGTATGTTTCTGAGAAATACTTGGTTTTCATCCTCACTTTTGAAAACATAGATCAGTTTGGAGAAGTTTGTTTTGTGGGTATCAACATAGTATAATAGTGACTTTGAATAGCTGAAGTCCAAATAGATAGAGCTCATAATATTTAAAAACTAAGAGCCTAAAGAGCCATTCTCACTTTAGGAAAGGATGTAGGTGTTTTGGGATAAGGATGGAACTGATATAATTGACCAAGAGAGTTTTGCTCATAAGTCTATGCAAGTGCTTATGTCACGATATTAAATTATCTACTTATGTGCCTGTCTCCCACATCTGACTATGAGCTCCTTTCCAGCAGAATCCATTTATTATTCATCTTTGTATCTTGAGGCCTTAGGATATAGGACCTCACCTGGTACATAGTGGGTCCTCAATAAATGCGTGACAGGATGAGATAAATTTAAATGACTTGACCATTCCTTTGAGTTCTCAGCAGTATGCAGCAGATGTGTTCACAGGTGGAATCCTTCCCTATTTAACAATATCCACCCCACTGTGTTATAGCAAGAATATTATCCCTAAGCAAGGCTCCCTTTTATAGGCATTAACAGGTGAGTCCCAAGCCCTTGAGCATAAAAAACCGTGCAGAAGCTAAAGCCCATAGTGTTATAAGAACAGGGTATGTGGCCTCCTAGAAAATGCCACCATTGTCTTGCCAGGAACATAAGCTAGGAACGAAGTGAGGCAGTCTTACAACAAGGCACACCTAATCCACATCTAGTGTAAGAGATGATCTGGGGCTACTTGAGTGGGTGCCTGGAAGTTATTTGAGAAGTAACTATTTATTTACTCATTCATTGAACAAATGAGTCCATACTGGGTACTAGGCATTGTATCAGGAACTGGAAAAAATAAAGAAAAATAAAGATGTGGCCCCTGCCCTTAGGAGGTCCACAGTTCAGTACAAAACATAATAATATTTTGGTTTCACCAATGTTGTAAAATAATATTAATTAATGTTATTGTTAACACAAATTGGGCATGACACATAATGTGCATGGGGTTTGCATCAGACTTTTAAACATTCAGTGTTTGTGCTTGTTTTGCTCTTTTATTTATTTTGTTTATGATCTTTTATTTTGTTTATGCTCTTGTTTATGCTCTTTTATTCAGTATCTATGATGCACTTGGCACTATGGGTATATAAATGAAGATGTGATATCTTCCTGCAAGCACTTATGATGCAGCAGTATTGCTAGAGGAACACACCCAAGTATGCCTAATGCCAATATGGAAAGTTTTCTGAGTACAGAGGCTGTCAAAAGACACAAGGAATGAGACTTTCTAAAATACTACGGACCAAGTACTTCGACTGGTTCAATGTGCTTCCTAAACAAAGACAAAAATAATTTTTCGTTCAAAAGATGCTACATTTGGGAAGAGAAAACTTTTTCAACATTATCAGTCACTGGCTGTATGATCTTGGATAAAATCTCCTGAGCCTCAAGTTTTTTTCACTTGAGCTAGAGAAGCTCTAAGACATCTTGGAATTCTAATAATAGTCAAATGTATTAGTCAGGGTTCTCCAGAGAAACAGAAGCAATAGGATATATATAGATATAGAAGAGAGGGTTTATGATGAGAATTGGCTCATAGTGTGCCACCTGCAAGCTGAAGAGGCCAGAAAGGCTGGTGGGGTAATTCAGCCTGAGCACAAAGGCCTGAAAATCAGGGGAGCCACAGGTTTAAGTCCCAGAGTTCCATGGCCCAAGAACCAGAAATTCTGATGTCCACAGGCAGGAGGAGATGGATGTACCATCTCCAGAAGACAGTGAATTTACCCTTCCTCTGACTTTTTGTTCTGTCAAGGCCCTGTTCTACAGATTAGATAATGCTGGCACACATGGGTGTGGGCAGATCTTTACTCGGTCTACTGATTCAAATGCCAATCTCTTCCAAAAACATCCTTACAGACACACCCAGAAATAATGTTTTACCAACTCTGTGGCCAGTCAAGTTGATACATAAAATTAACCATCTCAGCTACTATAAAGGTACACACCATAAAATAACTCTAGCACCATACAGAACAAAACACAATCAAATCTTAGAGTGAAGCTCAAATGCTGTAGTAAAGCCAGACCCAGAATCTGAGTACATTTCTGATGTAAGCCAAGTTGAACTTTAAATTTAAAAAGAACAATTCAAGTGTATTACTCTTTGCAATTACCCAATAACATGCCATTCAGAGAAAACATACGTAATGTTAGGATATCACATTTTGCAAATTTTCTTCAGATATGAATCAACATTTAATGATTTCCATTGGGAAGTTTTAGAAAGCACGAGAACATGGATGTTACTAAATTGTGTGGGGAATCACATTTTGTACACACATGCTCTCTTATCTCTTTTATAGTCATAACCTGGTGAACTGTTAGTGTCATGCATTAATCTGTAGGTAACTGACCTACTGGGTAAAGGCAGTCAGCAGTGCCGAGCCTGGGGCATGTTTCTTTCCTGATAATTGTCTGTTACCCTCTTGTCCGCTCCATGTAGTTTGGGGTTTTTTTTCCCTTTGCTTTCAGCAACAAAGGTTTGGTGTATTACTTAGTACAAAGTTTGAATGTTCTAAATAACCTCTAATTTATTGAACCCCACCTCACAAATACTGGGTCCTTATTTTGCTATCTGGAGGCTTCTCGGATTACTATCATCCACTGAAAAAAATGCTTAGTCTACTCTCAGCCTTTCTACCTTAAACCTTCTCTACCCTTCACCTCAAAGAATAAGGAAAAAAAGTAGTAAATTATTATTTTAGCAAGATATATGAAAATATTTCCCACATTTTCCTGTCCTAACAACACTAACTTAGCTGGTAAATGTGTCTCAGAGGACACTGAGGTTGGTTGGGTAGTATCTGCACTTGATGAAACTCTGCTTACTTGCGTTTCTTTAGTTAGTTGCTCCGGAATTTTGCCAAAGATTAAGGTAAATTTACTACTTTCACACTCCAGAATAATATTTAACTTCTTTGTGAAAATTGGGTCAATATATGGCCATTTCAAGGTTATGAATATCACAGTTATCATATAGTTTTTATATGATTCACAAATATTTTTAGGCATTGAAATAAAAATGATGGTGTTTGGACATTCTGTCCTTAGACTCTAAATGTTAGAGGGTGAGTGTGAAAAATGCCTGTAGTTGATAATTGGCAAATTTAGTGCTTGGCTCTGGGCATCTTTCATCATACTGAGCCTGGGCCCTCATTTTCTTCCTCTCCTTTACTCACTGCCCTCCCTTCTCACCTCCCACTCTGTTGTGCATGTGTCTGATGAAAGTTACTCACCTTGTAAATTTATGCTTAAGCATCTTCTTTTCATTTATTACAAGGATAAGTTGCTCAATCCACCACATGTGCTCTGTTATGTGCTACATATTGACAGCATAGGATGCTTAACATCTTTTCAGCCCAGTTTGTGTATATGTCTAATGCCTCAGCCCACTGCCAAGCTCGCAATGTGTGTGAACTTGATGAAGTCAGCAAATTGTGTCTTCCTAAACTCTGTTTTCTCTACTAATAGCTACAGTGTCTAACACACAGCGACAATAAAACTTATTGAAAGAAATAGAGTTCAGCCTCAACTTTCACACCTCAAAGATTCAGAAAATATTGTGATATAGATGCTGCTTGTTCCTTCTTTCTCTTTGCCTTAGTATAGAAGTAACATAACTTTCTACAGGTGTTGGAGAGATAAATTATATAATTTCTGATATCTGACAATAAATTAATGAGATTGTATTTTAAACAATGGCAGGATATTTGCTCAAATGAACATCGTCTTCTTCCACGCAGTCATCTTGGAAGGTTAAATATTTGGCATGAAATTGTTGCCATTGCTCAAAACTACAGTTTCAGAACTTCTTTGCAAAATTGCTTTTCCAGTCCTTTTTGAATATCCTCCACATGGCAAATCTTTATTTTTTAAGGTTGAATTAGATTTCTTAAAACAGCCAAAACTTTTTGGGAGCCAAGGTTGGCAGAAATGAATGCTTAAACTGTATAATGTCATTGTTAGCTATTTTGGTACACTATGCCTCAGGAGAATGGTGCCTTATATAATTGTAAATTGCCTCCATTGGGAGAATAATGAGAATAATAATGCAACAGCTGGCCTGCTTCCTCTCATCCTCAGAGTTCCACCTTGTGTGGTCTGCTGTGCGTTGACCTATTTCTACACAGTTAATAAACGATTTCTTTTCTAGTTTTTTTTTTAATAATTAGAATGTACACACACACACACACACACACACACACACACACACACAGCCTCTCCAGGTCTTATTTGCCTAAGTCTGCTTTTCATAATGTCCAGTATAAAATACTAGAAAGAGCCTTGTTCTTATAAGTCATGAGGGTGGACTCTGGAACCAGCTTAGCCAGTTACAAGCTGTGAGCCTTTGGACAAGTGACTGAGTCTCATTCTCCCTATCTGTAGAATATACATCGTTATATCAGGACTACAACCCTCAGAGAAAGGTTGGAGGGTTATATGAGAAAGTGAATGTGAAGGTACTTCCTTTTAGTCACCCACTTTACTACACACATTATTCCAACAGAGTGTCTCTAGCCATATATGGCACTAGGTTTGTTTGTTTGTTTGTTTGTTTGTTTTGCTTCTCTCCCTCCCTTGACAAAGAGTTTGAACTCCTTAAGATAAAGAATCATGGTAGACTTGTATCAGTATTCCCTGTTCAGATTTCGGCACCTAGTAAGCACTCAATAAGTGAGTTTTGTACATAAATTTATAAATGTATTAAGTCTTGATTTCTGTGGAATAAAAATTTCACTTCCAGGGAAATATGCCCATTACCACTTTGCCATTATTCTTAGGAACTTTAACATTTGTGGGAGATATGCTATTTGTCCCACAGTGTCCTTTCTTTCTTCCTTCCCTTTAGTAATAGAAACCTATTAGATTTAGCAAAGCATGAGTCCAGTCAACTGCAGACTATTAAGTGATAGTTGGGACCATATCACTATGATATGGTTAGTGACGTTTGAGCAGAAGTGACATGTTCAATGCCCTTAAAATAAAGTAGCTTTCCCCCGGATAGGGTAATGTTGAACCAGCTTTGAGCATGTGGATGAGGGCTACATCCAGCTGCTGCAGTAATAAGACAGGGTCCCTGAATCTCTGAATGACCTCACGGAACGCAGCAATCTACCTCCCTAAACTTGCTACCTACATCTGGGCCGTTATGAGAGAGAGAAATAGATTTGCATCTTACCAAAGCCACTGTGTTTTGTGGTATTTCTTATTACAGTAGCATAAATTATACTGTGATAAATATTTTTAGATAGTATAAAATCCATTTGTAGATTTCATCCAATTCAGGGCCATCTGTTCTTTTGCCTTCTTCCTTTCATCAGTCTTTCCCTCGCTGCACCTTAGATGCACTTTGTCTTAGTCTCCCCCTTATTCTTGTTGACAATGGTAAGCACATCATACTCCAAGGCCTTGTCTTCAGAATCTTATCTATAACCACAGAATTTGTTTTACTGCATCTAACCATCTGATTTATTGACACTGCTAATTTCTTCTTATCAATTCTTCTGCTGATTCTCACTAACTTCCTTACCTAGATAAAAATCTCATGTTCATCTCTAAAATCACTTCCTTATAGATACTTTTGCCCAGCAAAGCTGAAATTATGATGCTTCCCAGCACCCCACATCCTGTACTCATGCAGCTGGACATTGCTGGAGGAAAGCACAAGACCAAAAGACTATGCTTATGCTTTTTCATATCCCCCCTTTCCCTTCCTCAGCTCTCTTAACCTCCATGCCACATCCCTTAGATAAAAACATTTCTTCTAAATTCATTAAAAAAAGGAAACCAACAGATCACATATCTGTTCTCCTTTGAAGCTACCAATCTGTGCATGTCTCTACTCAAATGCCACTCCTTGCTTACTACAAATAAGGTGTGCCTGCATCCATCAAAGGCCAACCCTATTCTGGTGCTTAGAGTCCCACCCCATCTTACAGTCTCAGGGCCTGTCTTCTAGTAATCATTGTCAGTTTCTCTCCCACTCTACTATATTTTATCTATCAGCAAACAAGTTTGCCGTTTTATCTCTGATATTTTGTGGCTGTGTCCCCACCCAAAACTCATCTTGAATTCCCACATGTTGGGGGAGGAACCCAGTAGGAGGTAATTGAATCATGGGAGCAGGTCTTCCCTGTGCTGTTCTGGCGATAGTGAATAAGTCTCATGAGATCGGATGCTTTTATAAGGGTGAGTTACCCTGCACAAGCTCTCTCTTTGCCTGCTGCCATCCATGTAAGACATGACTTGCTCCTTGCCTTCTGCCATGATTGTGAGGCCTCCTCAGCCACTTGGACTTTTAAGTCCATTAAACCTCTTTCTTTTGTAAATTGCCCAGTCTTTGGTATGTCTTTATCAGCAGCTTGAAAATGGACTAATACAATCTCCAACTTAAAAAAAAAAAAACTAGATGTCTACATCTCCTCCCAATTACCTCTCATTCCTTTGCTTTTCATTCACTACAAAACTTAGTGAGGAAATTGTCTATGTCACCACACACACTTCCTTACATGATATTTTCTTCTCAATCCACTCAAATTGGGTTTCTTTCACTACATGCCCATTGAGGCTGAGCATATTCATCAGAGTCATGAATCACATCACTATTGCCAAATCCAATAGCTTTGCTTTTTGTTTTACTCCATCCCAGCAGCTTTCTAATTAATTAACATTCCTTCTTTTTTGATGCCTTTTATTTTCCTTGATTCTGTAACACAATACTTTCCTAATTGTGCTCTTTTTTCATGAGCTACTTCATTTTTTAATGTTTTTTAAATTTTCTATTTCCATAGGTTTTTGAGGAACAGGTGGTATTTGGTTACTTGAGCAAGTTCTTTAGAGGTGATTTGTGAGATTTTGGTACACTCATCACCTGAGCAGTATACTCTGAACCTTGCGGCTACTGCATTTTTAACTCCTTTGCTGCTTCCTCCTCCTATCCTCACCTTCTAAATATTGGCACACTCTAGGTTGTGACTTGAGCTTTAATTTTTCCAAATTCTTTAGGAATCTTCTCTTTTTGTCCACTGTTATATCCCCAATACCTAAAACAGTATATGTCACATAGTAGGACCTCAGTTAATATTTTTAAAGTGAATGCATATACATTATCTAGCTTCTTGGGAAAGTGACAATAAATAATGTCCCTCTCTTTTGCTCCACACATCCATTTTGACATGTTTCTGGACTTTGGTCTACTTATGTCTTCCTCATGTGTTGGAATTTAATCATTGCTCCCTGAGTAGGATGACTCAGCAACTGTTTTTACATGAGCTTATGGAATTGTGCATACAATAAAATAAACTTAATAAACTATGCACACATAGACAAAAACAATGTAGTGTTAAACAATTACCATGTGAATTTGCTTTAACTAGACAACTAATATAGATAACTCAGTTTTAATCTTATTTCCCTTAGCACAGTATTTTTTCTTTTATAACTTGAATTATACAAGCAACAATTCTAATTATAAGGTTCCTCTAAAAGAACTGTAAATTCCAGTTTGCATTTTACTATGTTGTGCTACACCCTTTCTGTCTTTACAAAATGGAGAAAGCGTTTTGTTTGCAGCATGCTTTGAGGTCAGGAATGAAAGATCTGGTAAGTCCATGGCATTATGAGTACAATGTGTTTAAAGTGGCCTAAGCCATTTGCACAGGAAAATAACACGTTCTAATCCATTTAAGGGCCTTTGTAAGTAGTCAGGTCTCCAAGCTTTAATCCACTTCATTATACCTAGGTAGTGAAGCATAAAGGTTTTTAGATTCCTACAATTACTGGCTGATAAGGTACGGTGACTACCAAAGATGCATTAGGCAATAATATTCTAAAGAAAGCACTTACAGCCTGTGACCACATGACACAGAGAGGTTTGGGTTGGCCTGGGTGTATGCTGAGGTAGCACATCTTCTTATATAACCTGGTCTAAAATTGCCTAAAATATATCTTAGACCAAGCTACCTGGTAAGGGTTTGTTATCACCATCCTCTTTGAGAGCCGGTGTCAGGCATTACTGATGCCTCCAGAAACTCAGGCCATAAATTGAGTATTCCTAGGTGTTAATCACACATCCAGTAAGCTGTTTTTTCTCACATTTATAACCCCCAAATAATTGCACCAAATACTTCATGTCTCAGGCATAGCTCCCTGGTTTCTAGCATTCATTCTTATATGCTCTAGCTAATTAAAAAATAAAGCCCTGCTGATGACATCCTGCCACAAGAGATGTATTGTTTAGTGTCTGATGACTAAATTGACACTGTAGTCAGCAACTCCACAGTAACAGTCCCACCTGGATGCATCAGTAGTACAGACATGCAATGAAACAAACTCAGTCCCTCTATGTTGAACACTTTCCTGAACTTTCCATCTACATAATAGACTGTGATTTTCTTTTATAAACTTCAAACCAAACAGGAAAACTTCGGATTTAGCTAATCTATTATGGGCCAATAATATTATCCTTTTGCAAAAAAATCTATCAAGAAAAATATAAGATTGTTTACTGGTCTTCTTGACATTTTCCTTTGTGTTTTACTTTGTGAAATAATTTGTTATAGCCTAATCTGCATGACATCAGTGGTCAGTATAGACCCCCTGGCTATGTTTTTTAAGAAATAAATATTTGAAGGTGTTCATTAAAACTTTATTTAGTAGTCAAATATGTTATCCAATATTTATTAGCTGGTTTTTTTCCCTCATATATCATGAAATATTACTCATTATTTAACTATCAGAGTTTACTAAAATTAGGATTAAATTTCTCCATGTCTTGGAATCTGAGGAAAGAATGAGTATGTTCTGTACTATATCACAAATAGAAATTTATAAGACCTTTTGAATTGTTTTATTGATTTGGTATCTCTTATAATTCAACATTTCTGATTCTGAAGTTTGCATTTGTTCATGTTTTCCATCTTTTAAGTGTTTTCTTATCAAAACAGGTACATAAATAAGATTGTAGTACAGGCGCAGTGGCTCACGCCTGTAATCCCAGCACTTTGGAAGGCTAAGGCGGGCAGATCACGAAGTCAGGAGTTCCAGACCAGCCTTGCCAATATGGTGAAACACCATCTCTACTAAAAATATATTTAAAAAATTAGCTGGGAGTGGTTGCACGTGCCTGTAGTCCCAGCTACTCTAGAGGCTGAGTCAGGAGAATCCCTTGAACCCAGAAGGCAGAGGTTGCAGTGAGCAGAGATCGTGCCACTGCGCTCCAGCCTGGGTGACAGAGTGAGACTCCGTCTCAAAAATAAATAAATAAATAAACAAATAAAATTGTAAGTAAATAATATTGCTAATTATCATGTGGTTGTCTATTGGTTACCCTGGGCTTCAGAATGTCACTTCTTGGGAGGTAAACAATGTTCAATTTTAGCTTCTCTATCTTATGTATTTGAATGTAATGCAATACAACATGATGCACACTTTTTATTAAATCAAACTAACTTTCCTCCTCTCTATACATGCATGTAATATGAACACTCTTAAAGATTTTGTTGCTACAAAAGCTGCTCAGGCATAGTCACCTAGGATGTTCAAGTCCTCAGGATTGAGGGCAAAGGGGATTTCAGGTGAGAGTATAAGGAATACAACAAAGTGATTTTGTTTCATTTATTGGGTTTCTATTGGTGTTTTTGAAATCCTTTCAGCAAAGGCTCCAGCCTGGTGAAGCTGAATTTGAAAGTTTATTCTGGTTTTCACCTATACCTCCTAGAAGCTGATAACCCACATAGGAGAGATTTTCTCAGCTCTTAAAACTTCCCATCGTTGCTCTTGGGGCATCTCATCCTTGTAAGGCAAGTGCACTCTTACATGTAAAAACGTAAATGGGTAGTGCAATCGGATATGTTAGTATTCCACTCCATCTTTAGGAGTCTCCTGTCTACTCCACCACACTTTTCAAGGCTCTCATATATACCTATATTTCCCATGTCTATCAGGAGCCTCCCTAGAGACAAAGTTAATGTGAGAAATACCATTTGCTCCAGAGTCCCTATTTCTCATTCCTACCAAAATGTCTGCTTACCATTAAGAAAATTCATAATCACATCCAAGCACAAGTTAAGAAGTTCTATGCAGTGATACTCCTTCTCCTCCTCCTGATAATGTACAGATTAACAAGGACCTTATGGAGGCAATGATAGAAGATTCACATAACCTGGTATCTGGTAAAAGAAACCTATTTGATCAGTCCAGTCTCATGGTAGCTCTCGTTGCACACCATGAGGGAATGAGATAACACAGTTTAAAATCTGGCCTGTGAAAAGTCACTATTCTGTCCTGAATAAGTGTCATTAAAAGAGAGATGGCTTATGTGTTATTAAAAATAAGTTAATGTGTTCTTTTCTTGGTGAATTTGAAAAATATCTGAAAATACACACATTTCTGGTTGTGGATGTGTAATTGTCAATCTGCTATTAAAAGCAGGTTGACATCTAGAAATGTTAAAATTATCAGTATTATTAAGACCTCCCAAAATTATTCCTCTTCAAATTATATACATATATATAGTGTATATATTGTTATACATACATATATATAGTGTATATGTTGTTATATATACATATATTACCTAAAGTGGAATATATAAAACCTACAATGATTTTTTTCTCAAACTTTAATGCTCCATCAAATCACTTGAGGATCTTGTTAAAATTACAATTCTAATTCAGTTAGTGTGAGATGGAGTCTGAAATTGTCTATTTCTGGCAATCTCCTAGGTGATAAATATGAGGTTGGTCTAATTTATTTAATCAGACTAATCAATTTATTTAGTTGATTAAATAAATTATAGTTATTTATACAATGAAATGCTATACAGAAATGGAAATAAACAAATGACAGTTACCTACAAAAATATGGATAAACTTGTGAACAGTATTGAGTATATAAAGTAAAACAAAAGAATATATATATGTGTATGTGTATGTGTGTGTATACACATAAAATTTCACCTAGATAAAATTTTAAAACAGCTAACATATTTTTAGAGAGGCCTACATCAGTAGTAAAACTATGATGAAAGTGAAAAAGCCACCTCTATTTAAAAGATCACCTTCATTTAAAGTGAAAGGGTTGTAATGTTATAGAAGGGGGAACCTGGGGGATCCTGGAGGAATGACCTGAGTAGTGGTTATATTGGTAGTTATATGAATCATTGCTTTGAAAATATTAATCTACTGTTAATTTATGTTTTATGTCATAAAACATAAATGTTGCAAAAATATAAGAGAATAATAAAGCACATTTCTAGCAGACCTATTTTATTTTGATGTTTTTCTTTGTTAATAACTGAAGAATTACTCTGATGAAAATTACTTTGATGTCCACAGAAAGTTATTTCTGAAACAAATAGAAATTCAGTCTAGTGTCTCATGGCATAGTAGCTTTAAGATGGAATATTTATGGATGAACAACCTTATCTGTAACATTTTACTATACAGTATATGTTGTTTGATATTGACGGATTTCAATACTAGAGGTAGTTTCATTTCCCTATGTAATGATATTCTTGGTTAAAAAAACCAGGGAACTGGAGTACAATTTACATACCATGGTAGATGTATATTTGCCTACATTGCTTCTCTTCTGTTTATGAGCCGTGCTGTTCTGTTAGGTGGCTCTAATGGGACTGTCACTCACATGCCAGCCTGCCTTTAATACCAAAGAGGTCATATGATCCAGGCCTGGCCAACCATGGTACCCTACATTTCTGTCCACAATGATAAATCCCAAAGCAGGGCTAGCCCTTCTGTTAGATGTGCTATAAAGGTGCTGGAAGTGAAGGGTTCCTTCTAAGTCTCAGGGAGAATTTTTTTGGGGACCATGGAAGGCAGAATACCTAGTAACCATTTTTCTTCTACTTGGTAAGAAGGGGTTTGAAAAGGTAACAAATAAAACAATAAAAATGTAGCAATAAAAAACACAAAGTGTTTGGAAAAAGGATGACAAAATTTTTTGGGCACCTGGATCAAATGGATGAGCCAATATATTATTGTTGGTTTTTGTTTTGTGTTATTGCCTGAGCTATTTTGAATTCAGTTCCTAATACTACTGAAAGTCCTGGTTAATTTATAAACACAGTCTAATATAATTCCAGCATTCACAGTCTAAACTTGCTAATTTCTTTATGTACATTGTCCTTTTAATCAATTTTTTGGAAAAATAAAATTAATTCATAATTAATTACTTATAATTAATTGCTAATGAAGGACCTAAAATGTAAAGGATAACACATTTATTGATAACTGATTACCGTAAAACTTTGCTGTATTTCTCTGTTTACAGGGATTGCTTTCTTAAGGTGAATATAGAATTGGACAGAGACTAAAATTAAAAAAAAGGTTGCTGCCAAATGAAATGAGGTGATGTCCTGGTCAGGTTTCCATCTTCCACTCTCATTCCATAAATGTTGAAATTTTGACTCTCAGTTTCACAGCCTCGCTAAAAGGAAATGACACAGGAAATGTATACGCTTAGTTCATGGGTGAAATCTAAATAAGAGTACTAATGTCTAGAGGTTTCAGCCATACTGGGAGGAAAGTTTCACCAAAAAGGGCTGTAAAGCGGTGGCTACACATTGAATCACCTAAGGAGCTTTATAAAGCTACTGTTAACTGGTCTGGGATATGGCTAAGGTATCAGGATTTAAAAATATCCTCAAAGCGATTCTACTGTGCAGCCAAATGTAAGAAATGTGGCATAAAGGAGCTACTGAGCCTATACAATTCCTTAGCCTCAGTTCCAACTCAGAGGTTTTCCATGGTCCCAACTCATAGGTTTTGAAGGACTTGGACTAGTTAGTGCCAGTGAAAGTGGTATATGGAGGAGCAGATAGGCCTGTCTTCTGGGAGGATCTGGGGGTTATTTTTAGATTGGACTATACCACAGTGCCCCTGGGCTACTTACTGTGCCTCACCTAAACCTTGCTCCTTGCAAGTTTCCAGGCGACTTCTCAGCTGAATAACAGGAAAGCACTCCTAGGCCTACAGCTTGCATCTGAAATCATTCTCCATATATTTCAACTGCTTTCTGCCAGAGCTTCCTCTTCCTCTCTCCTCATTAGAACAACAACAGCGAAAACAACAAAAACACAAAAGCAGAAAGCAAGAAAAAACTGCAATGAAATGTTCTTAACCAAAGATTCAGGAACCCTAGTGGGTAGACATGATCATTTTGGAGTAAGCAAAGCTCACCTGTAAAGATTTTTTTAAAAATACCACCCTGTCTCCTTTCCTCTTTACCTAATCTCTATTGCAGGGGTGTCCAATTTTTGGCTTCTCTGGGCCACATTGGAAGAAGAAGGATTGTCTTGGGCCACACATAAAATACACTAACACTAATGATAGGTGATGAGCTAAAAAAAAAAAAATCAAAAGAATCTTACAATGTTTTAAGAAAGTTTACAAATTTGTGTTGGGCTGCATTCAAAGCCGTCATGGGCCACATGTAGCTCTCAGGCTATGGGATGGACAAGCTTAATCTATTGCTTCAAACTCAGGTAAATTTCACAGGTAATCCTGATAAGCATATCCGGTATAATAATTCATTGCTAAGTTGGACCCTGGATAGGTTTCAAGAAGTCCATGGATTGTTCCCTCCTGCAAATGATAAGCAACACTTTATGCTTGTGACTTTGGTTGGTATACAGAAATAGATCATTAAGAAAAATTATTAATTGGGCCTGTAAGTTCTCTCCTATTTAAAATCACTTCGGTACATTGAAAGTATAAATCCTTACTGGAAGATATTCACTTTTCTCATAAAAAGACCGTTATTCTCCTAGCTGTTATTAATAAGACTTTCTAACAAGACTTTCTAGCTAGATGAAACTTGAGAGTTACCTTTTTGAAAAGATTACTTTAGTTCAGTTATTAAACACTAATTAATACTAACCATTAGTCACACAATTTTCTATGGTCCTGGGAAGATGAGGCTAACATGCTCTTTAGGATATGTTTACTACTGTGAGAGAATTGTAAGTTTACTTCAGTGTAACCATAATTCCTTCACTGTTTTATTAGAATCTCTAGTTTTTTAATTATAAAAAAGTGTACTAGTGAAATAATTTATAGTTCATATAGTTTGGCTATTTGTCTCTCTCCTCCGCCCCCCAAATCTCATGCTGAAATTTGATCTGCAATGTTGGAGGAGGGGCCTAGTGGGAGGTGTTTGGGTCGTGGGTAGATGTCTCATGAAGACCTTGGTGCCATCTTCGGGGTAATGAATGAGTTCTCTGTTAGTTCCTCTGAGGGCTGACTGCTGAAAAGAGCTTGGCTCCTGCCTCCCCTGTCTCACCTCCTCTCTCACCATGTGATCTGCACACACTGGCTCCCCTTCACCTTCCACCATGAGTGGAAGTTTCCTGAGGCCCTCATCTGACGCAGATGTTGACACCATGCTTCTTCCATAGTTTGCTGAACCATGAGCCAAACGAAACTTTGTTTTCTTTATAAATTACCCAGCCTTAGGTATTCCTTTATTCCTTTACAGGAACACAAATGGACTAAGACAATTAATTATTCTCACCACTCCCTTTCCTCCATTCCCTAGAGATGGCCAGTACAAACAGTGTCCTATGTATCAGGCAAGTACAAATACATACTCTGTGTGTGTGTGTGTGTGTGTGTGTGTGTGTGTGTGTGTGTGACTAAAAACAAAAATGCAACCACATAATTCAATTTGCTTTTCTCACTTAACAACATATCTTAAATATTTTCCAGGATACAAAACTGCTTTTGAAAGCATATACAGTATTATTTTCTGAAAGCATCAGATTTTTCAAAATGAGCATGCTTTCTGTGAAATGGAAATGGAAATATAGTCTTGGAATATCAAAGTCAGCTACTTTTATCAAAGCTGGCATTCTCTTCTCCCCTGTGTCCTTCACCCATGCATGCTCCGTAGTCCTCCACCCTCTGCCTTCCTTCATTCACCCTAGGAAAGGATGGTGCCCTGCTCTCATTCAGTCTGTGCAGTCCTTTCAGAAGACATTTGCAGGGCTCTGAAGTTGCTTCATACATAGGTTTGCTTCTAATACAGATTTCATTCAGAAACTATTCTGTTGAGTGAGCTTGCATGCATGTTTTCCATTGTGAGCAAAGAAAAATAGATTTAGCACTAAAATGTACCATCTGTGTCAATATGTGTCAATATGTGGTGGCATAGATTTAAATCTGAGCACATTTGTTAGTTTTAATTCTAAGGCATCCAGGGCTGCAGTCATTGTTTCCCCAGGCTTCTGAAGAAAGATCTTCCTGAGATCACCAAATCTTTTCTTAGAAGTCAGGTCAAAATTCTACTGAGAAAGGTCTCTCTCGGGTAGGAGCTACCCAGAACCTTCCTGCCTGACTTGCTCATTGAGTCTTTTTACACCTAAAATGGCACTGTGTAAAAGGCTACTGAGAACAGAGTTAGAAGTGAGATCTTTTTATCTTTATCTCTCATACCACAAATCCTTTCTCTTTTGCTTTATGCTTTATGTTATGCCTTGCTGCAATACAAACATTTAAGATTAGTTTTTTACCCCCAAGATGCCCCCTTTATTGAGAAGATTCTTCCTAGTTTGAGCCAGGATATCAGGAATGTGGAAAAGCCAGTGAAGTTTTAATTGGATTAAACTCTGTGTGTCCCTCCACCCCACAACCTCCTCACTGGCAACTTTCTTGACAGCTTAACTAATGAGATAATATGCAACAAAGAGATGTGGCATTCAACAGGGCCTCCTGCCTTACCTGGGGGGAATACACCTGGGCCAGCTGTGAGTAGCAACAGGATAACAGGTAACTGACAACAACCCCCACTCTGATACTGTCACCAATTCTCAGGCTTTGTGCATTTCCGAGATGAAATTCAAACCTTAAATTTTAGCTGCTCAAAGTGATTGGATTCAGCAGGCGCCTCCTGAACTTGCGGTGGAAGTGCCAGAGGGGGAGCAAAGCCACTTCCCTGGTCTTTAATTCCCTTAGCCAAAAAAATCAAAATCTGTCCATTTGGCACCTTTGAGAGGGAAAAGGGCAATACAAATTTTCCTTAATAAAATAATGCCGGCTATTAAAGAGCAGTCTTCCTGATGTCATTTGACGCTCTTCTCTCACAGGGCTGGCAGGCACAAGGCCAGGGTGTAGGGAAGTGCAATTGGAGACATTAGTTACAGCACCTTAGGTACGGTAGCAAAATAATATTTGATAAATGAAAATAAATCCAGGCAGACACGATTTCCAAATAGTTTTTAGAAGTACCTGTCACTTCCAGACTCTCTTCTTAAGCGTAACCCTTGGTGAGCGAATCCATTTTACCGCTTCTTCCAGGTAGAAAATTTTAATGTGCCCTTAAATAATTCAGTATTTCTAGAAGGACATTGACAGTCACATGTTCATGAGAATGGGAGACTCTGCAAAAGCTCATTCCAAATAGTTTTCATCTAAAACTGGAGTTATTGAATGCCTGTACTTCCACTTCAAAAGCCTTGGGAGGAATCAAGTGACCCCCAAAATATTGACCCCCACAAGCAGAAGTGTTAGTATCTCAAATACCTTTCACAGGAAAACACCCATTTCATTTCATGAGAAGGTAGTTGAGGTGTCTGATGTGTAGTGCATGGCCAAAAATAATCCTGTAATGATCTGGAGCATTATTCGAGTTAGGGTTTAAATAAAACTCACTGAGACTGGCAGCTGTGCTTAAAAATCCCCACTAAGCGGGGGTGTAAAAGGGTTCTACTTGATCCTGTCCTAAGGACAAGTTTTGATACTGGATAGTGCAAAGAGATGGAGAATACAGGGGAAGCTGTGACCTAGAGATCCAAAGATGAACTTCCTGCCTTAAATGTGTTTTCCACTTACATGCAAAAGATCTGTTAATATGGGGAAGGTTGATCCAAGAGTTCCAGTAACCAAAAGGTAGAAGAGGGGAACAAAAACAGATACTGTGTAAGAATGAAATTAAAATGACCTGAGAAGGGGTCTAATTTGACATAGTTTGAACTAGAAATAGCACAGTGTTTTGACTTTTTGTGTTTTTAGGTTCACTATACCCAACAGTAATAAAGAAAATGTCATCTGTGTGCTGGGAAACTTTTATTGTATTAGAGAGTCACGAGTGGGTATAGTAGAAAGGTGTCAGGAGACCTGAATTTCAGTCCTAATTTGGTACTTATGGCCTATGGTTTATTACTGAATAGGGTAAGTACCTCCTATGTTACCGGCACTGTTTTATGAGCATCTAAATCCTCTATCTAGGTCAGTTGATCTTGGAAGCTTCAGTTTCTTCAAAATTCATGTGTTTATGATGAAGGCTGAATTTAATAATGTAAAGAAAATAGGATACAAACAAATGGAAGAACATTCCATGCTCATGGGTAGGAAGAATCAATATCATGAAAACGGCCATACTGCCCAAGGTAATTTCTAGATTCAATGCCATCCCCATCAAGCTGCCAATGACTTTCTTCACAGAATTGGAAAAAACTACTTTAAAGTTCATATGGAACCAAAGAAGAGCCCGCATCGCCAAGTCAATCCTAAGCCAAAAGAACAAAGCTGGAGGCATCACGCTACCTGACTTCAAACTATACTACAAGGCTACGGTAACCAAAACAGCGTGTTACTGTTACCAAAACAGAGATATAGATCAATGGAACAGAACAGAGCCCTCAGAAATAACACCGCATATCTACAACTATCTGATCTTTGACAAACCTGAGAAAAACAAGCAATAGGGGAAAGGATTCCCTATTTCATAAATGGTGCTGGAAAAACTGGCTAGCCATATGTAGAAAGCTGAAACTGGATCCCTTCCTTACACCTTATACAAAAATTAATTCAAGATAGATTAAAGACTTAAACATTAGACCTAAAACCATAAAAACCCTAGAAGAAAACCTAGGCATTACCATTCAGGACATAGGCATGGGCAAGGACTTCATGTCTAAAACACCAAAAGCAATGGCAACAAAAGCCAAAATTGACAAATGGGATCTAATTAAACTAAAGAGCTTCTGCACAGCAAAAGAAACTACCATCAGAGTGAACAAGCAACCTACAAAATGGGAGAAAATTTTCGCAACCTACTCATCTGACAAAGGGCTAATATCCAGAATCTACAATGAACTCAAGCAAATTTACAAGAAAAAAAAAAACAACCCCATCAAAAAGTGGGCAAAGGATATGAACAGACACTTCTCAAAAGAAGACATTTATGCAGCCAAAAGACACATAAAAAAATGCTCATCATCACTGGCCATCAGAGAAATGCAAATCAAAACCACAATGAGATACCATCTCACACCAGTTACAATGGCAATCATTAAAAAGTCAGGAAACAACAGGTGCTGGAGAGGATGTGGAGAAATAGGAACACTTTTACACTGTTGGTGGGACTGTAAACTAGTTCAACCATTGTGGAAGTCAGTGTGGCGATTCCTCAGGGATCTAGAACTAGAAATACCATTTGACCCAGCCATCCCATTACTGGGTATATACCCAAAGGATTATAAATCATGCTGCTATAAAGACACATGCACACGTATGTTTATTGCGGCACTATTCACAATAGCAAAGACTTGGAACCAACCCAAATGTCCAACAATGATAGACTGGATTAAGAAAATGTGGCACATATACACCATGGAATACTGTGCAGCCATAAAAAATGATGAGTTCATGTCCTTCGTAGGGACATGGATGAATTTGGAAATCATCATTCTCAGTAAACTATCGCAAGAACAAAAAACCAAACACCGCATGTTCTCACTCATAGATGGGAAGTGAACAATGAGAACACATGGACACAGGAAGGGGAACATCACACTCTGGGGACTGTTGTGGGGTGGGGGGAGGGGGGAGGGATAGCATTAGGAGATATACCTAATGCTAAATGACGAGTTAATGGGTGCAGCACACCAGCATGGCACATGTATACATATGTAATTAACCTGCACATTGCGCACATGTACCCTAAAACTTAAAGTATGATAATAATAATAAAAAAAGAAAATAGTCTCTCTTTCTTTGTCCTCCTCCTCCTCCTCTTCCTTCTCCTCCTCCTCCACCTCCTTCTTTTTCTCCTCTTCCTACTCCTTATCCTTCTCATACTTCTTCTTCTCCTCCTCCTCCACCTTTTCCTCCTTCTTTTCCACCTCCTCCTCTTCCTTCTTCCTCATCTTCTTTAATAAATTCTTTAATGTTAAGCTCTGTTCCTCAGTTTCTTCAGCTATAATATGTGCATAGCAACAGTACCTACTTTATAGGGTTGTTATGAAGATTAAATGAGGCAATCCATCTTAATTGCTTAAGAATGTACATGGTGTGTAGTAACACAGCACTCCTCAATTGATTTTATCAGGGATTAATAAATATTACAGCTATTTGATTATGTTTATGCACGTTGCAATCTGGTGGGAAGTATGCATGAGAATGCAGGATTTCTATCTCCTGTTTTCACTTTTGTCTTTAAGTATAGGAATTTTGTCTTAAGACAAAATTTGTTCTTAAGACAAATTTGGTCCTTTCACAACAGGGCACAGCATGAAAAGCTGCCATGGAGGAGAAACTTTCCATTCCACTGAGGCAGCTGGTGACAGGGACTATCCTGATATAAGAGTAAGGCAGGAGGTTGTGGTCACCCTTTCTATTCAAAGTTGACCCAGTAATAAGAGGCTGGCCTCTCACCATCTTAAGAAAATGAAACTAGACAACTCTACCTTGGACTGCCAGAAAATCCTACTGCCACCTCCTACAAATAAGGGGAAAAAATCTGAAAAAGAAGAAAAAATAATAAAAATTATCCCCATTCTGTAAAAAGCAAACCTGAAACAGGATTTGTTTCACCGCATTTCTGAAGTCTAGAAAGTCGGGCTTTCATTGAAGGTAATGAATGGGTAGTTCATTGTTGTCTTACTCTTCAAAACTTTTAGAAATAAAACATGAAATATTGGGCCTCTGACTAATGACAACAAATATAAAAAAAGAAGATTGAATGCTTAGACTAAGAATTATTTACCTGTGCCCGTGAATCCATAGTAGGTGTATGAATTGACTTCATGGATTATCTGAAAACTCTAAAATTATAAGCAAATTTAGTGGCTCTATGCATGCATTTTTGTAAAAAGAGTTCTGAACTTTCATCTGATGTTCAAAGAGCTCTAAAAGTTCAAAAGGGTTAAGAACTCTAGATTAGACAGCAATATGCTACATTTATAAATAAGGGTTATCTTTTTTATCTTCATGTTGCACAAGAAAGTTGCAAAAGCACTCTACAATAACTTGGCATCATGGCCAGAGAAATGTTGACTCTTGCTTTACTGAGAGCCAACATGAACTGTAGGAGTACGAAGTGGCCAAGGCCTGTGTCTTTGGCTTCCATTGAGGAGGTCAGTTAACTTTTTTTGGGTTGAATGAGTGTGGGAGTTTTCTGGCTCTGTCCTAGACTCTGGAAAAAACATCCAATAGTGGCCATCATTTTTCCTGAACATGATGTGGCTTTTCAGAATTCTTCCCACTTCCATCAGACCCTTCTCTAAAATTAGTTGCTGTAGAGGCCATGAGCTTGAAGTTCTCCATTTCATCTCAGGCATTACCTCAAGACACTTTGTGTCTCTCCCCATCCACTGGTCCCAAGGAGGATGAGGCTAGACAGTGAATGGTTCATCACAACTCATTCCTATCCTGGAGACCTACTAACAGTGAGTTAGGAAGGGCATATGTCTTATACTGTAAGTAGAAAGATAATCTTTCTTAATATTAATATCTATCATTAGTGAAGGTTTTCTTGATTGTTCCAAACAGTAGACACTTTATATTTTCACACTTAATCCCTGTAACGACCGTATCCCAGTGTTAAAATTATCAGGATGCAGATAAGTGAATTAGGGCTCACAGAGATTAAGCAAGTTGTCCCAGGTAACACAGCTAGCAAATAACAGAGTTGAGTTGTAATGCATGTTGCAGTCTGTATGACTTCAAAGTTCAAGCTCTTAACTAACGTTCTGTGGCAGTATAATGATTTATATTAGATTGTAAAGTATCGTACAGTTTTGTTTATCCCTAGTTTATTTTGAAAGACATTCAACTCTTTGGTTTTAAAGGATCTTCCCTAAACATAAACTTCCTGCATAGTTCCATGACTGATAAAATGAATACTCCTTCTATGTCTCTAAATGATGAGTTGTAAACATAGATACTGAAAGATGGGAGACACAAGAGTGAAGTAGGCTAGCTGGTACTGTGAAATACGACATGGATATTATCTAAACATTTGTTATGCATGTCAGTTTATGGCATACATATTCTTTAAAATTTTTAAAAAATTTATCCATGTAACTAATGTTTTAAAATGTACCCATGTAGTCAATGTTGCATGGATATATTGCATAGTGGTGAAGTCAAAGCTCTTAATGTCTCCATCACTAATTTTTGACAATGCCAACAAAAACACAGTGGGGAAAGGACACTCTTTTCAGCAAATAGTGCTAGGAAAATTGCGATCACCATATGCAGAAGACTGAAACCTGACCCCTATCTCTCACCATATACAAAAATAAACTCAAGATGGATTAGAGACTTAAATGTATGACCTGAGACTATAAAAATATCAGAAGAAAATCTAGGGAAATCTCTTCTGGACATTGGTCCAAGCAAAGAGTTTATGACTAAGACCTCAAAAGCATAGACAACTGAAACAAAAATAGACAATGAGACATACTTAAGCTAAAAAGCTTCTGCACAGCACATATGATGTTTTTTATATCAGGATCATAGTTAACAATTAACAAAATATATGAAAGACTACATCTTAAATAAATGAGGACTTTGATTTTCATACTTCCGAAGTGTATAAGTGAGCCATCCATGGCTAGTGTGGTGGCTCAAATGTGCCATCAGGGTCCAGCCTCCTTCTGTCTTCATCTTTCGCCATTCTTAGCCTATTCTGCCTTCATATTCATAAAATAATGACTGTACCTCTGGCCGTTGTTTTCATGTTCCAAGAGGGCAAAGGACAAAGATCAAATAGAGAACTGGGACCATGGCAGCTAGGTCTGCCCTGGTGCCAGTCACACAGCCATTCCTAGCTGTAAGGGAAACTGGGGAGTATTGTTTCTGAGCACATTGCCATTGAAAACAAAGATGAGGCTATGCCAGTAAGGAAGAAGAGGCGTATAGTTATTGGGCAGAAGGCTATAGGAGCAGCAACAGTTCACAAACGTAAGCAGCCTCAAGGCAATTCAGGGGAAGCTCCCATTTCTCTAGCTGCAAGTCAGTGTTGTCACCTTAGCTACATCACTCCATTACACAAACCCTGGGGTAAAACATAGCTGGGGCCTGCGTTATGTACAACCCCCAGGTTTCTGTTGTGTGCTGTCCCAGATACAAAGGACTCACTGAGAAACTGTGCTCAGTGCTATACAACTGAAAAAGCATGGGCTCGGATTCAGAAGACCAGAGTTCAAGTCTTTCATCTGCCATTTACCACCAGTGTGACCTTAGGCAAATCATCAGCCTCAAGTTCTTCATGTGTAAAGTGTAGATGATAACACTGTCTTAGGAAATAAGGTTTCTGGGAAGTTTAAATGAGATGATGTTTATAAAAACACCTTATCAGAAATTGAGTATAAATATCACCTATGATTATGATGACTTTCAATTGAGCACTCAATTTGTTCATTTACTTTATTTTATTATAGGATCACTTCATTTTAATAATTGTATATTCAAGCCTCTGCTCTACACCAGGGGATTCCAGTCTTTTGGCTTCCCTGGAACACACTGGAAGAATTGTCTTGGGCCACACATAAAATACACTAACACTAACAATAGCTGATGGGCTAGAAAAAAATGCAAAAAAAAAAGTCTCATAATGTTTTAAGAAAATTTACAAATTTGTACTGGGCTGCATTCAGAGCCATCCTGGGCTGCATGCAACCCACAGGCTGTGAGTTGGACAAGTTTGCTCTACGTGAATCATCATGCTATGCACTGATGCTACAGAAAAAAATATGTAGAGGTATAAAAACATCCTTATGGTGCTCACACCTCACAATGCCTGTCTCCCTTTCAGATATGCCCTTCCCCATCTTCTTCTTTAGAATAATTTCTCTGTGAAACTCAGCACTCAGCTCAGAAGCATCTTCAGGGCCTTCCCCAAGCTCTCTGTGGTCCTTTGGCTTCCACAACATTGCACTTTCCTGGTTCTTCTCAAATTGTTCTTCCCTTTTGTTTTTACTTTTTCCTCTTGTCTCTTTCATATTTGGACTACAGACACTCTCAGGTTCTCTGTGCCTCAGTCATGACTCTTCTTAATTGGCGAGTCCTATGGGTTAACCTCAGACACATTCATGCTTCCTGCTATTTCAGTGTGCTGACGACTATCTAATCTGTATAAGTGATTCGGACCTGTGTCCCAAGCATCAGAACCATGTATCTGACAGCTTGCTAGACATTGCCAGCAGATATCCCAAACCACCTCAAGTGCAAAATGTTCAAAATGAACTCTTCCTCATCCTGTGGACTGTGATCCCAATTCTATATTCTCTATTTCAGGCAGCCTTACTATCTACCTACCTGTCTGAGCTAGAATACTTTGAGTAAATCCTCATCCTCTCTGTTTTCTGTTCCACATCCAACCATTTATGAAGTTTTTCCTTAGCTCTAATATATTTTTCTCTTCTTCCTCATGACCACCACTGTTGATTTGAAAGCTTCAATCGCCCCCTGTATGAAGGATCTTAACAACATCCTATCTCACTCCAATGCCAGCCTACTGGTCTCAGATGCTGGCGTGAACGACCTCACCAAAACAAAACTGACCAAATCACTCCGCTTCAAAGCCATTGACGGCTCCCTATGGTGTCTTCCACTGAGCATTTCTACTGCTCACTCTCCAAGGCAGAGACTTTTACTCAGCATATCCGTGAGTTGCCTGAGGACTCATCCAGCATGGGGACCTCTCTATTTTGGCCTGTGTGCACATGTATGTAATGAAGTCTCCCCACAGCTCCATGGAATTCATATTCCTCAGTCAAGCACTGAATTTGCTGGACTGCACTCATTATTCTATGTATATTTTTGTTTTATGGTTTAGATTGATTATACTGACATTAGCAGTTAAAAAATTGGGAATCATTTTAACACTTAAATGGACTACACTTAAATCTGGGTGTGTGAAGGGTAGGTCTTTTTTGCCCTTATATTCTATAAACCCTGCATCACCTTCCGAAGTGGAATCAAGAAAGAATGTGACAGTTGGAAAATTGATCAGAACTCCTGAGCAGTTACTTGGACTCCGTCTAGATTTTTTTTTTCCCTCACTGATGTAGCAGAGCCCATGAATATGGAAGAACCTGAGTAGTCAAAATTAGTCCCTCCCTGAGACTGCACGTAGGAAAAGCATGTCCTTTGATGTTAACCTTCCTAAAAGGCTCAGATACTCTAACTACAGGCATGGTGACGTCACCCCTTTGTGTTTGTGTGAATGGGCTAGATTAAGGAGATTAAAAAAGGAGTGGGTCAGAGGTAAATGTGGTTGAATGGCAGTGGAAGGGGTGGGGCAGCAAATCCTCACCATCTTAAGAAAACAGTCTTCATTCACGTCTTTACATGCATTTGGAAGCAGAGCAGCAGGTAGATTTTCGAATCACAACCTCTGCTCTAGGCTCTGTGTTCAATTTTTAGCTCTGGCTCTAGCAAACGGAGGACAAGGCTCATTACTGCATACATAAGGTTTTGTTTGCTTTTCAATCGAAGAGGAAGAAGCATTAGGTCGTTCTCATAAGATGACACAGAAAGCTTATTGAAATGCCTTTGCAGATAGTGAGGGGAAATGTTGTTACCTAAATTTAATGATTAAGTGCATGACATATTAAACCACCCTCCTCTGGGACTTACATGCTAATGAATAGTTCTAGCATTCATTTCAGGTTTTTAGGTACCTAAGGCAAAATGATGCACACTCTATAGAGTATATAAGAATGTCAGCTTTACATATTATGTTTTCTAATTTTTAAAGAAGTTATCGAAATGTACAGATATCTCTTTCCTCACTATTAATGTTCCTGTCTAGTTGTTGGTTCATTAGTGCTGCCAATATGACTTGTCAAAAAATGCAAATCTATCCATAGCATTTTCTGGTTTAAAACCTATCAACATAAGATATATTCCAAGCCTCAAGTATGAAATCCTTTACCTTCTGGGCTCTGAGTACATCTTTCCATACTTACTTTCTCCTCACACCAATTTCCTTATTTACACCACATACAAGTAATATATACACACATGTATAAAGGCACAGGCACACAAGCACATGTACATGGGCACACGCCTCACACAAGGACACAAATCTGTTTGCACATTCACAGCTCATACATGTATACAAGGATGCATATATACAAGTGGGCAAACATATAAGACATACAGCCACATATAAAAGAATATGTATACAAGCATGCATATAGGCACACACATGATGTGCATATACATGGGAATACACATGGGTGCATATACACAAGCATTTATGTATATACCCACCCTGGCACACATGTATGCACATACACACATACACATGGGTATGTACTGGCACACAGGCATACATGTAAGAACACACACAGGTGTGCATATGCACGTACACTCATGGAGCTATGTAGAAAGACACACATAGGGACATTCACACATACACACATGCAGACATCCAAGGACACACACACCCATACTCCACTTCATGCAGATTAATTCATGTTCCTTCTTTGATCTCACTCTCATCAAGGTGGTATAGCCTTTTATTTAGTTCATAAACTAACCAGGCTTCTTGCTTTTCCCAAGAGCACATTAATGCTACTCTCATTTTAGCAGACTGCTAAAACACCTGGCTCTTTCCCTCACCCTGCACGTAGAAGTACTCATCAGAGAAATCTGTCAGGGAGCATCATTTGAACTCACCATTGTTCAGAAATAGGCTTTTATAGAGGATCATGCAATCATGGGCAGCCCATACATTCTCTTAGACCACAAATATTCAAAAGAAATAGAATGAGAGCCCCAGATGTAAGGTACACATATACTGTAAACTTTTCTAGTAGCCACATTGAAAATAAACAAGAAGAAACATATAAACTAAATTTTAATAATGTAAAGACTTTGCAAAACTCTCTCTGGATCAAATCAAATCAATAAAGAGTCAAGCATTGAAGGCTCAGAAACTTAGAGATAAATGTGTGGCTCATCTCTGGAAAATATGTGTATAGAACTTGAAGCAGGTCTTTTGTAAACTTGCTTAACACCAGATTCATTCATTTTGATCTTTTTATTTCCCTCTGCCTAATTTTTAAGTTGTTTTTCATGTGTTTTGCGCCTTGCTATATTAAATCTATTTTTTGGCAGAGTGCGGCGGCTCACACCTTTAATCCCAGGAATTTGGGAGGCCGAGGCGGGCAGATCACTTAGGGTCAGGAGTTTGAGACTAGCCTGGCCAACATGATAAAACCCTGTCTCTACTAAAAGTACAAAAATTAGCCGGGCATGGTGATGCACACCTGTAATCCCAGCTACTCGGGAGGCTGAGGCAGGAGAATCTCTTGAACCCGGAAGGTGGAGGTTGCAGTAAGCTGAGATCATGCCACTGCAGGCCATCCAGGGCAACAGAAGGAAGTCTTATCTCAAAATAAATAAATAAAATAAAATAAATGCATTTTTACAAGCCATTTTAAGTCCTCTTTTTGTTATCTAGTCTTATAACAAGGCAAGTTAAAAAGAAGGAAAATGTAAGAAGATACTCATGTTCTTTCATATTTCCATTATTATCCATGTTCGCCTCTTGGGGAAGACATTTCTGAAGCCTTCTCCCCTTGCCAGGGCAAGGAGCTCCTTGCTCTATGCACTCCAGGGGCTTACAGAACAGTTCATTCTACAAAAATAACCACATTATGTGTTGCTCAAAACCACTGTGTTATAAAAAATCAAGCAGTAAAAACCACAGAACTTACGGGAAAAATGGGATTGGGGCACAACATTTAAAAACTTTGTTAGTGACACATTAACATGAAGAGGATAGAAATCTAATAAAAACAACAACAGAGTTTGACACATATGAAATGGTTAAGAAATACATAAATATTATACTCACAAAAACCACAATCACTTTTGCATTGACCTAATATTACAGTAAATATGGCGCTTAAACTTGAAAAGGACTCAAAATTGGCTTGTGGAAGTGGGCATCTGACAGGTTCAGCTCATAAGTTATAATAAAGAGATGGAAGGAGGGTTATCTGAAATCGGATGGAAAGTTGAAACACTGCACGAGGATAGGTGTGTTTCATAAGCCACGAGGTGAGTTGAGGAAGCTGATGCATGTTCAGATGTGTGCATGTGTGAGTTTTTGCAACCCCACATGCTACTCAATTCAATCTGGATTCAGTTTTCTATGTTCATCTAGTGTTCCTTACAGATGCAAAATTCATTTATGCCTACATTGTTCCCTATGTTAACAATCCTTGGAACAAATTTGTGTGTTTGAAATTAAGCACTGTAGCCTGAGTGCAGTTATTTCTATTATGGCCATATTTGTGGCTATATATTTTTGGCTGCATTCATGTTGTACTCCTTTTCTGGTCTAGACTGTAGATCCCTTGGAGGTAAGACTCACATATCATATTTGAATCATCTTTCTATCATCTGTTCTTCCCTAACCCAGTGCCTGACACACAGGGAGCACCTGATGTATTATTCAAATTGTGTTAATCTATGTTATCTTTGACTGTCTTTATATATATATATATATAATATAAATAAAAATATAAATAAAATATATATAAAATATATATTATATATATATATATAAAGTTCTGGGATACATGTACAGAACGTGCAGGATTGTTACATAGGTATACATGTGCCATAGTGGTTTGCTGCACCCATCAACCCATCATCTACATTTGGTATTTCTCCTAATGCTATCCCTCCTCTAGCACCCCACACACCTGACAGGCCCTGGTGTGTGAGGTTCCCCTCTGTGTGCCCATATGTTCTCATTGTTCAACTCCCACTTACGAGTGAGAATATGTGGTGTTTGGTTTTCTGTTCCTGTGTTATTTTGCTGAGAATGATGGGTTCCAGCTTCATCCATGTCCCTGCAAAGGACATGAGCTCATTCTTTTTTATGGCTGCATAATATCCCATGGTGTATATGTGCCACATTGTCTTTATCCAGTCTAACAGTGATGGGTATTTGGGTTGGTTCCAAGTCTTTGCTATTGTGAATAGTGGTGCAATAAACATATGTGTGCATGTGTCTTTATAGTAGAATGATTTATAATCCTTTGGGTATGTACCCAGTAATGGGATTACTGGGTCAAATGTTATTTCTGTTTCTAGATCCTTGAGGAATTGCGCCACACTGTTTTTCACAATGGTTGAACTAATTTACACTCCCACCAACAGTGTAAAAGTGTTCCTATTTCTCCACATCCTCTCCAGCATCTGTTGTTTCCTGACTTTTTAATGATTGCCATTCTAACTGGTGTGAGATGGTATCTCATTGTGGTTTTGATTTGCATTCCTCTAACGAACAGTGATGATAAGCTTTTTTTCATATGTTTCTTGGCCACATAAATGTCTTCTTTTGAGAGGTGTCTTTTCATATCCTTTGCCCACTTTTTGATGGGGTTATTTTTTTCTTGTAAATTTGTTTAAGTTCCCTGTAGATTCTGGATGTTAGCCCTATGTTAGATGGATAGATTGCAAACATTTTCTCTCATTTTGTAGGTTGCATGCTCACTCTGATGATAGTTCCTTTTGCTGTGCAGAAGCTCTTTAATATAATTCGATCCCATTTGTCAATTTTGGCTTTTGTTGCCATTGCTTTTTGTGTTTTAGTCATGAAGTCTTTGCCCATGCCTATGCCCTGAATTGTATTGCTTAGGTTTTCTCCTCTGGTTTTTATAGCTTTAGTTCTTACATTTAAGTCTTTAATCTATCTTCAGTTAATTTTTTTATAAGGTGTAAGGAAGGAGTCCAGTTTCAGTTTTCTGCGTATGACTAGCCAGTTTTCCCAACACCATTTATTAAATAGGGAATCCTTTCCCCATTGCTTGTTTTTGTCAAGTTTGTCAACGATCAGATGGTTGTAGAAGTGTGGTGTTATTTCTGAGGCTTCTGTTCTGTTCCATTGGTCTATATGTCTGTTTTGGTACCAGTACCATGCTGTTTTGGTTACTGTAGCCTTGTAGCATAGTTTGAAGTCAGGTAGCATGATGCCTCCATCTATATTCTTTTTGCTTAGGATTGTCTTGACTATGTGGGCTCTTTTTTTGTTCTATATGAAATTTAAAGTAGTTTTTTCTAATTCTGTAAAAAAAGTCAATGGTAGCTTGATGGGGATAGCATTGAATCTACAAATTACTTTGGGCAGTATGGCCATTTTCACGATATTGATTCTTCCTATCCATGAGCATGGAATGTTTTCCCATTTGCTGGTGTCCTCTCTTATATCCTTGAGCAGTGATTTGTAGTTCTCCTTGAAGAGGCCTTTCACATCCCTTGTAAGGTGTATTCCTAGGTATTTTATTCTCTTTGTAGCAATTGTGAATGGGAGTTTGCTCATGATTTGGCTCTCTGTTTGTCTCTTATTGGTGTATAGGAATGTTTGTGATTTTTGCACATTGATTGCACATTGATTTTGTGTCCAGAGACTTTGCTGAAGTTGCTTATCAGCTTCAGGAGTTTTTGGCTGAGACGATGGGGTTTTCTAAATATACAATCATGTCATCTTCAAACAGACATAATTTGATTTCCTCTCTTCCTATTTAAATATCGTTAACTTCTTTCACTTGCCTGATTGCTCCGGCCAGAACTTCCAATACTGTGTTAAATAAGAGTGGTGAGACAGGGCATCCTTGTCTTGTGCTGGTTTTCAAAGGGAATGCTTGTAGCTTTTGTCCATTCAGTGTGATATTGGCTGTGGGTTTGTCATAAATAGCTCTTATTGTTTTGAAATATGTTCTATCAGTACCTAGTTTATTGAGTGTGTTTAGCATGAAGGGGTGTTGAATTTTATTGAAGGCCTTTTCTGCATCTATTGAGATAATCACGTGGTTTTTGTCATTGGTTCTTTTTATATGGTGGATTACGTTTATTGATTTGTATAGGTTGAACCAGTCTTGCATCCCAGGGATGAAGCTGACTTGATTGTGGTGGATAAGCTTTTTAATATGCTGCTGGATTTTGTGTGCCAGTATTTTACTGAGGATTTTTGCATCAATGTTCGTCAGGGATATTGGCCTGAAATTTTCTTTGTTGGTTGCATCTCTGCCAGGTTTTGGTATCAGGATGATGCTAGCCTCATAAAATGAGTTAGGGAGGAGTCCCTCTTTTTCTATTCTTCAGAATAGTTTCAGGAAGAATGGTACCAGCTCCTCTTTGTACCTCTGGTAGAATTAGGCTGTGAATCCATTTGGTCCTAGGCTTTGTTTGGGTTGGTAGGCTATTAATTACTGCCACAATTTCAGAACTTGCTATTGGTCTATTCAGGGATTTGACTGCTTCCTGGTTTAGTCTTGGGAGAGTGTATGTGTCCAGGAATTTATCCATTTCTTCTAGATTTTCTAGTTTATTTGCGTAGAGGTGTTTATAGTATTCTCTGATGATAGTTTGTATTTCTGTGGGATCAGTGGTGATCTCCCCTTTATCATTTTTTGTTGTGTCTATTTGATTCTTCTCTCTTTTCTTCTTTATTAGTCTGGGTAGTAGTCTATCTATTCTGTTAATCTTTTCAAAAAACCAGCTCCTGGATTCATTGATTTTTTGAAAGGTTTTCATGTCTCTATCTCCTTCAGTTCTGCTCTGATCTTAGTTATTTCTTGTCTTCTGCTAGCTTTTGAATTTGTTTGCTCTTGCATCTCTAGTTCTTTTAATTGCAATGTTAGTGTCTCGATTGTAGACTTGACTCACTTTCCCCTCTGGGCATTTAGTGCTATACATTTCCCTGTAAACACTTTAGCTGTGTCCCAGAGATTCTGGTATGTTGTGTCTTTGTTCTCATTGGTTTTAAAGAACTTATTTATTTCTGCCTTAATTTTGTTAATTACACAGTAGTCATCCAAGAGCAGGTTGTTCAGTTTCAATGTAGTTGTTGGGTTTTGAGTAAGTTTCTTAATCCTGAGTTCTAATTTGATTGCACTGTGGTCTGAGAGACTATTTGTTATGATTTCTGTTCTTTGCATTTGCTGAGGAGTGTTTTACTTCCAATTATGTGGTCGATTTTAGAATGAGTGTTATGTGGTGCTGAGAAGAATGTATATTCTGTTGATTTGGGGTGGAGAGCTCTGTAGATGACTATTAGGTCCACTTGGTCCAGAGCTGAGTTGAAGTCCTGAATATCCTTGTTAATTTTCTGTTTCATTGATCTGTCTAATACTGATGGTGGGGTGTTAAACTCTCCCACTATTGTTTTGTGGGAGTCTATGTCTCTTGTAGGTCTCTAAGAACTTGCTTTATGAACCTGGGTGGTCCTGTATTGGGTGCATATATATTTAGGATAGTTAGCTCTTCTTGTTGAATTGATCCCTTTACCATTAGGTAATGTCCTTCTTTGTCGTTATTGATCTTTGTTGGTTTAAAGTCTGTTCATCAGAGACTAGGACTGCAACCCCTGCTCTTTTTTGGTGTTGTTGTTTTTTTTTGTTTTTTTTTTTTTTTTTTCTTTCCATTTGCTTGGTAAATCTTCCTCCATCCTTTTATTTTGAGCCTATGCATATCTTTACACTTGAGATGGATCTCCTGAATACAGCACACTGATCGGTCATGACTCTTTATCCAATTTGCCAGTCTGTGCCTTTTAATTGGGGCATTTAGCCCATTTACATTTAAGGTTAATATTGTTATGTGTGAATTTGATCTTGTCATTATGATGCTAGCTGGTTTTTTTTTTTTTTTTTTTTTTGCCCATTAGTGATGCAGTTTCTTCATAGTGCTGATGGTCTTTACATTTTGGCTTGTTTTGGCAGTGGCTGGTACTGGATTTTCCTTTCCATATTTAGTGTTTCCTTGAGGAGCTCTTGTAAGGCAGGCCTGGTGGTGATAAAATCCCTTAGCATTTGTTTGTCTGTAAAGGATTTTATTTCTCCTTCACTTATAAAGCTTAGTTTGGCTAGATGTGAAATTCTGGGTTGAAAATTCTTTCCTTTAAGAATGTTGAATATTGACCCCCACTCTCTTCTGGCTTTTAGGGTTTCTGCAGAGAGATCACTGTTAGTCTGATGGGCTTCCCTTTGTGGGTAACCCACCTTTCTCTCTGGCTGCCCCTAACATTTTTTTCTTCATTTCAACCTTGGTGAATCTGATGATTATTTGTCTTGGGGTTGCTCTTCTAGAGGAGTATCTTTGTGGTGTTCTCTGTATTTCCTGAATTTGAATGTTGGCCTTTCTTGCTAGGTTGAGAAGGTATCCTGATGAGTGTTTTCCAACTTGGTTCCATTCTCCCGTCAATTTCAGGTACACCAATCAAGCGTTAGTTTGGTCTTTTCACATGGTCCCATATTTCTTGGAGGCTTTGTTTATTCCTTTTTATTCTTTTTTCTCTAATCTTGTCTTCACGCTTTATTTCATTGCGTTGATCTTCAATCTCTGATATCCTTTCCACTGCCTGATTGATTTGGCTACTGATACTTGTGTATGCTTCACGAAGTTCTAGTGCTGTTTCTCAGCTCCATCAGGTCATTTATGTTCTTCTCTAAACTGGTTATTCCAGTCAGCAATTCCTCTAACCTTTTATCAAGGTTCTTAGTTCCCTTGCATTGGGTTAAAACATGCTCCTTTAGCTTGGAGAAATTTGTTATTATCCACCTTCTGAAGCCTACTCCTGTCAATTCATCAAACTCATTCTCCATCCAGTTTTGTTCCCTTGCTGGCGAGGAATTCTGATCCTTTGGAAGATAAGAGGCATTCTGGTTTTTGGAATTTTCAGCCTTTTTGCATTGGTTCTTCCTCATCTTTGTGGATTTATCTACCTTTGGTCTTTGCTTTTGGTGACCTTTGGATGGAGTTTTTATGTGGTTGTCCTTTTTGTTGATGTTGATGCTTTTGCTTTCTGTTTGTTCATTTTGCTTTTAACAGTGAGACCCCTCTTCTGCAGGTCTGCTGGAGTTTGCTGGAGGTCCACTCCAGACCTTGTTTGCCTGGGTATCACCAGCTGAGGCTGCAGAACAGCAAAAATTGCTGCCCGCTCCGTCCTCTCGAAGCTTTGTCCCAGAGGGGCACCCACCAGATACCAGTCGGAGCTCTCCTGTATGAGGTGTCTGTCGACCCCTGCTGGGAAGTGTCTCCCAGTCAGGAGGCACGGGGGTCAGGGACCCACTTGAGGAGGCAGTCTGTCTCTTAGCAGAGCTTGAGTGCTGTGCTGGGAGGTCCACTGCTCTCTTCAGAGCTGGCAGGCAGGAACACTTATGTCTGCTGAAGCTGCACCTATTGCTGCCCCTTTCCCCAGGTGCTCTGTCCCAGGGAGTTGGGAGTTTTATCTATAAGCCACTGACTGAGGCTGCTGCCCTTCTTTGAGAGATGCCCTGCCCTGAGAGGGGGAATCTAGAGAGGCAATCTGGCTACAGTGGCTTTGCTGTGCTGTGGTGGACTCTACCTAGTCCGAACTTCCTGGCAGCTTTGTTTACGCTGTGAATGGAAAACTGCCTACCTAAACCTCAGTAATGGCAGACACCCCTCCTCCCACCAAGCTGGAGCATCCCAGGTTGACTTCAGACTGCTGTGCTGGCAGTGAGTACTTCAAGCCAGTGGATCTTAGCTTGCTGGGCTTCACGGGGTTGTGATCTGCTGAGCAAGACCGCTTGGCTTCCTGGCTTCAGCCCCCTTTCTGGGGGAGTGAGTGGTTTTGTCTTGCTGGCATTCCAGGCGCCACTGGGGTACGAAAAAAAACTCCTGCAGCTAGCTCGGTGTCTGCCCAAATGGCTGCCCAGTTTTGTGCTTGAAACCCAGGGCCCTGGTGGTGTAGGCACCCAAGGGAATCTCCTGGCCTCTGGATTGCGAAGACTGTGGGAAAAGTGTAGTATATGGGCCAGAGTGCACCATACATCATGGCATAGTCCCTCATGGCTTCCCTTGGCTAGGGGAGGGAGTTCCCTGGCTCCTTGTGCTTCCCAGGTGAGGCAACACCTCACCCTGCTTCTGCTCACCCTCTGTGGGCTGCACCCACTGCCTAACCAGTCCCAATGAGATGAACCGGGTACTCAGTTGGAAATGCAGAAATCACCTGCCTTCTGCATTGGTCTTGCTGGGAGCTGCAGACTGGAGCTGTTCCTATTTGGCCATCTTGCCTGGGAATCTAACTGTCTTATATTATAGTTTGGGTTTCTCAGGGGCAAATGCCATGCACTTACTCATATCTTCAGGCTGTTTTTCTGCCTAAAACTTAGTAAGTTCAGAATTAACTGGAAAGCAAACACGTGTACAGTAGATATACTCTGCTGCGGGTGCTCATTCACCACCACCCTCTCTTTCCCTTATCTCTTGGAGACTTACCCTCTGCTAGGAAAATGTCAGTGACTTAGTCAATGGATTCAGTGTCTTCACAGAGCAGACTGAGGGGAGCCAAAGCAGGCTAAGGAAACAATGGTCGGTGTTGTTTTTCCAAGTCTTTCTCCAATCCCTCCGCTGGCATGGAAACCTTCCAGGCCTCTCTCCAATCAGGGCCACACCCTCACCAGTGCTATAGAAATCCTTCTGCACAGGACCAAGGTAATGAAACCAGTAAAAACAGTGTTCTTTTCCCATTGGCTAAGCTGGAATAATTCCTCACCCTTAGCAAATGGGCAAGTGGAAATTCTAGTAGGGAATTTAGAACACAGGTCTACACACTGGAAACGCTCAATGGAGTCTAAGGTTCTTTATATACATATACATTGTATAGATAAAAGAGTAAAAGAAAAGAAATCATCTGAATCCAGAGAGATTGTTTTATTCTGTTAGCGTAATACCAAAAGCGTCTCCCACTTTTAAATTTGTGGTTTTCAAAGTCTTAAAAAGAATATGAATATCCTTGTGTGTGTCGTTGCCCTCTACTGGATAAGCTGGGTAATATTGTCACTAGTTGTCCATACATATTAATAATATACTGAACAACATCTTATACTTGGCTAGCATTTTGTCTTTTTATTTTTCAAAATGATTATACATGTAGAATTTTAATTTACCCTTTTCATAATGCTATAAAATAACTAAGCTATTTTTATTCCCATTTTACAGATGAAAAACTGAGGCAGAGGTACATTATTCACTCAATATACATACTTTAATGAAGCTGTATATAAAGAACTACGCTAAGCCATTTACAAAGGTGAATAAGATGATCTATACTCTCTGGGAGCTTAATTTGTTACAGATAAGATATATACCCAAATATCTATAATGAAAATAAAATTGTGATATAGGAATAAATTAAACTAAGAATTATTGATTGTAGAAGGAGCTTATACATGTTACTTTAGCCTCACAGTAACTTTTTTGGTATATGTCTTGTGCCTTGTTTTACAAATGACAAAATTGAGGTTGGATGTTTCTAAGTCATTGTTCAGATGCCCCACAGAGAACAATGCTATAGGAAAGGAGAAGAGGAAGAATTTACAACTGGTAAAAATCAAGAAAGGCATCATAAAGGTGGTGGTGTTTGGCCTAGGGCTTAAAGGATGGTCAGGGGCTGGGTGCGGTGGTTCACGCCTGTAATCTCAGCACTTTAGGAGTCCGATGTGGGTAGATCACTTGAGGCCAGGATTTCGAGACCAGCCTGGCCAACATGCTGAAACCCCCTCTCTACTAAAAATACAAAAAATTAGCAGGGCGTGGTAGTGCACACCTGTATTCCCAGCTACTCAGGAGGCTAAGGCAGGATAATTGCTTGAACCCAGGAGGTGGAGGTTGCAGTCGGCAGAGATCGCGCCACTACACTTCAGTCTGGGTGACAGAGCAAGACTCCATCTCACAAAAAAGAAAAAAAAAAAAAGGCAAAAGAAGGCAAATGTCAAAAGGAAGCTTTGCTCATGATGTTGGCAAAGTGTGAGGCTCACTTGGGGCATGACAGGTCCTGCAGAGAGGGTGGAGCTTGGGCTATAGGGAAGGAATTATTCTTGGTACAGAGGATGTATCCAAAAGAAGTCTTGGGAACAAGCAAAAAAGTCAGAGCTGGTCCACATCTGCTCCACTGTGCAGTGAGGACAGGGCTCTTGAGTAAGGGTCTCGCCTTTGGGTGGTCCCTGTGCTGACAGGAGGCAGTGATGCTGGCCTGTTTGTGCAGTGAGGCTGCCCGTTTTGTGGCCTGGTTTCTGTTGCTTATGGATATGGTCATAGGTCAATGGGAGGTTGGTGTGAGAAGCCTGAGCAGTCTATGGCAGCCTGTGCTCCTGAGAGTCAGTAAAGAGTGTCGCATAACAAGGAAAATTCTGAAAATCTTTCACTTTCACATTAGAGGTTGCTGAGCTGTGGCACCTCCTCTTTCCTTTAACAATCTGGACCAACGGCCTAAAAAGCAGAATGTGAAAAAAATAAAATAAAATTGAAGACACTGTAACGAATGAAACAGGACTCTCTTTGTCCTTTAAACGAGAGGCTAAGCTTCATTTAGTACTTGGGTGATTTGTCTAGAGTTTTCCTTTTCTGCCCAACAATTTTGCAAGCCTTCCATAGTCAACCATTACCACCTTCCAGGTATTCTGTTCCTGGTGGTTTAACAGAGAATCTCAGGGTCAGAATAAATGACAGGGATCATAGGGAGTTCTCACAGCTTACAAGGCCATGGCCTTCCTGCCAGAGGTCTAAAGGGGCTGGAGACAGGGGCTAGAAGAGAAAGGGAAGGAACAGAAAAAGCCAAGACAGTTAAAGGAATGGATGACAAAGGAAACAGTGAGTTGAACATTTTTTTCCTCTGAATCTTTTCTGTTGTGACTCCTTTAAGCCACTGAGAAAGAAATATAAGAGAAAAAGACCCAAAAATAGATAGATAAATATACAGATAGCTGCAGAGACAGATGAACAAACACACAGAAAAAAAATGAGCTATAAGTAATCATGACATTATCATATATTTTTCTTAAAAAAGGGCCACTTCTATTGACTCAGTCTTGATTCTCAAATAACAAACTGAACTAGTACAGTACATTTAGTTCTTTATTCTATGCATATTTACTGAATATCTTTTACACCTTTCCATGTACTTATCCACTAAGAATGTATTAAGTACCTACCAGGTACCAGGAACTATGCTAGGAGTGGGAAGTACAAAGGTAAATAAACAAAGTCTCTTCCCTTACTTAGCTGTGAGCCTTTGCCTCAAGGTGTGCTGAACCCATGGGATGTTTAACAAATGTTGGATTGAGTTGCACTGTTATTGCCTCATCTTCAGCAGGGTTGGGACCTGGGAGCACCAGTTTCACCACTTCTCTGGCATTAACTGAGACAATGCATAACCACAACTCAGATGATATATGTGATCCTTTGTCCTTCTTGTTAGGATCTATCTCTAAGCTTTGAGTTTGGGAGAAGGAAACATGCCATTGGCATAATAGACTTTAGGGCAGAAGAGTCCAGATTCTTGCCTCTCTGGCTGAGCCACAGGCTTTTCTTATGGGAAACTCACCACCTTCATTAGCAACACTACTCTGTCTTCATTATTTGCCGGGCAGACTCATGTGGTGAATGCCACTGAAATGAGATTAGTTTTTTTTAATTTTTAATTATTGACACACTAAGCTTCCTCTACCTACCCCACCTGATGCATACATGTTTGGAAAGAGGGGAAGACTGAGTGAGCTGTGACATCAAGGTGGGAAGCAATTGACAGCTGCACTGTAGCTTCATAACATCAGGAAAAGCAAACTGAAATGGATGGGGTTGTGTTTATCCTTTAAAGTAGAAACATAAACTTAGAGTAACAGTTCTTTCCTTTTGGTGTACTTTGTTGACAGTTTTGTCTTATTTTCATGTAAGTGGACCTCATTCTTCATGTTGGCTTTTATCTTTATATTTACGCAAGATGTCTAAGAAGTGTAAGGTTCCAGGGAGGTCACAAAATGGGGCATTTTCCTATGGTTTGTGCAATTTGTCAAAAAAATATGGATGAATAAGAATTTGAAAATGATATAAAGCTAAAACCAGTCTGTCCAGAATTTTTTTCTCATTTTAAAAATCCATTGAAAGTTTTCAGAATTTTTCACATGACTATACCCTATACCAAGACTCATCTCAAAATTATCTATTTAATTAATGCTTCCCAGATTTTGGATCTCAAGCGCCATTTAAAAGAAAGAAAGTCAAAACAATACATGAGGAACTGACATGAAGTACCAATTTTAGGTTTGCTTTTCTAGAAAATAAAAGCTAAAAAAGTAACAGCAGCTACCATCAACTGCCACCATTATTTTCCAAATGACCTTTGACATCACAAAAGGAAGAAGGGAACAACTTCATACAAATGGACGATCCCTTCAATTTAATCATTTAGATTTTTTTAAAACTCACAACATTGGCTTATGTTTTTCGTTTTGCAACAAACCAACGACAGGTTCTCACAGACCACTGAGGGAGCAGCCTGTGGTAACTCCTGCCCGGCATTACAAGTTCCAGTGATCTAGAAGAAGGAAGTCTACCATGGAGATCAAGTCCACACAGGCCTTCCTAGACAGAATTCATACTCTAACCATGGGGAAATCTTGGATGTTACTCCAAGCCACAGTTTCCTCATTTGTAAAATGGAGTTGCTGTTATTTAACCTGGGAACTACTATGTGTGATCAATCAGTTAGTGTACTGAAAGCAACAAGCAGAGGGCCTTGTCACAGGCTAGCACGAAGTAATTTTCTTTGTCTCCCTCTCTTCTTAACAATAAGGCCTGAACCTTACTCTTTTCATTCCCTAGAACACCTTGCAGTGAGCTTTGTAGTTAGGAAGTAGTCAATGAAGATGTACTGCATTCAATTTGTATGAATGGGACTCATAATGTCGTGTTTGTTATGCTTTGTTTATAGTAAATCACCTTATTAAATTTATAATAAATCACTTACTTAGTAATTACTCCTTGTCTTGTCTCACTTACAAAGTCTATGTAACTTTTGGA
The DNA here is from genome assembly GCF_028858775.2 of Pan troglodytes. Taxonomy (NCBI): domain Eukaryota; kingdom Metazoa; phylum Chordata; class Mammalia; order Primates; family Hominidae; genus Pan; species Pan troglodytes. The sequence goes on from NC_072403.2 coordinate 57,202,411, forward strand.
TTTAGGGATGATATCATTCATTTTTCTACTATCACCTTCCTCCTAAGTACCTGGCACAGTACAGGTTATATCCTAAAGGCTGTATAAATACTTGATAATTAGTCACTGATTAAAGGACACAATCTGTCCCTTTGGGTGCACTGAAAAGTGTGTGTGTGTGTATGTGTGTGTGTGTGTGTGTGTGTCTCCATGCATCCATTCTTATGGGCCTTTTTTTTTTTAGATATTTCAGTCCAACTTGGAACTTCGGTAATAATTCTGAGTTTACAGACATTCAGCAAGGATGATCAGATTGCACTTTTGGAAAAATCTATTTCAAGTGTGATAGCTTGTGTGCCTAGGGCAAGCATTCTTTCTTTTCCTACTAATAACTCAACAGGTTCAGCAGGCAATAGCACTGCTTACAGGTTCTTCATTCTTCACAGGTGAGGACAGTATTACCTTGTATAGGCAACTACATTTTACTTAGTGGTGATCTGATTACCTTGATCTTAAACATTTTAACTTTGCACTATCCATGCCCACAGAGAGTTGGGCAAAATGAGAAGGGCCTGTGGAAAATACACATCCAATTTTATATTGCAGTTGTATTGGTAATTGCAACTTAACCAGCTTTACTGCTACTTCTAGAGGGAAGTGAAATTACATGCACTAATAAGATTTTTGGAGAAATGGATATGATACATAATACAAGAGCATTCCGTGATGAAACAGCTAATACTAAGTACATATATGGAAATCTAATAAATACATTTTTTACTAAGGATAATTTTTTCAATACTCAATAACAGAATCACTGGGAAGGACCATCTAGGGAGTGTATGCTGTGTTCCTACATCTTTCTGAATTAAAATGGTATTTTTCTCTTTAATGTGTCTTTGGTGAAGGTTCATTGAGACTGGGATGTGAGGAAAGAAAGGACACTCAAAATATTTTTTAGACCCTTTGAGACTTAGTGTCTTCGCAGTGACTTGGATCTAACCATATCAAAGCTTAGGAACTTCTCAGGAATTAATTCCATGATACTGGTAAACTGAACATGATTACTAAGATCTGTGTTTTCTTTTTATCTTATTGGATATCATAGTTTGATTAAAATATCTTGAACAAACAACTCCAGTCATTTATAGCACTGGTGTTGAATCATGTTGAGTTTCTGAAAGCATCTTCTGTGACCCAAATGAAGAGTAACTAAGCTTTCTATTATCCAGCTTATTGTTGAACAATATTTACTGAGTGTTTGCTTTGTGTTCAGTGCAGCTTGATGCAGTGTTCCTAATCTCAATGAATTATCCCTGGTGTCAATTCTTGCTTAGCATATAAGAGTATCAAAATACAAGTACAAAAGTAAGTAGATATAGATATAGATATAAATGGAAGCACCAAATTAAATATGGCTAATTTCTATCAAACTCTTACTCAGCTCTTTTTTTTCCTTCCCTACCCCTCAGCTCTTATTGGAACGCAATGGCTTTTTAGGGGGAAGCAGACAGTTTGCCTTTTTTCAGAAATGATAGACATGCCCTGACCCACTCTAATTTGCTATTAACAATTTGTTATGCAGCTCTCATCTTTGAATTTATCTAAACCCTTCCTGTGCCTATTTTTACTTTCAGTTCATATAAATAATTGTCATAATAAATTCCACATGTTAACTTATTTGCAGTTAAAAGCTTCCTTTCAAACTTCAGCAATGTTTCCCTATATTTGCTATCACAGGATAGAGTAAAAACTAATGTCTGTAATCATTATCCCTACTTCACTTCCATCACTTTCAAATTGTAGCTTTATAATCTTTAAAATTTTCTTGGCATTGAAAACAATAACAACAATAACAACATTTTATAGAAACAATTCATTGAAAGATAACTTTATCTAAATTGTTCAATTCAGCCAACACTTATAGAGTTGATGCTGGTGGCCAGGCAAGGGGATGCAAAGTAGAACAAAATGTAGCTCCTGCCTTCCAGGAGCCCTCGATGAGCCAGAGAGACAAAGTATAAATGGATTAGCATAACACGAATACAACTGAGTTGTGTAAAATGTTATGGATGGCAACACAGTTGGGAGAGAAATTGCTCCTGAGAGACAGAAATCAGTGAAAGATTCAGAATTGAGGAGATACTTGAGTCTTAAAGAGAGAGAAGCCTTGTCTCAAAGATAAGTAGTGACAAGCAATTAATACGGGGGTTAAGGACATGGGGTTTGCAGTCAAACAGAGCTGTATTTGACTCATATTTCTGCTATTTCATAGATGTGTAACCTTGGGAAAATTGCTTTATGTTCTAAAACTAAGGTTTCCTTTGAAGTGCATTGAAGATAATGATGGTGCACTCCTAGTTTTGTTGTGAGAATCACCTGCTATATGTGTGCATGGTTTGAATGTATGTGTTCCTCCGAAATTCATACGTTGGAACCTAATACCCAGTGTACAACATTAAGAGGTTGGGGAGCTTTTAGCAAGCGATTAGATCTTGAGGACTCTGGCCTCATGAATGGATTTGTGCCCTTATAAAAGAGGTTGAAGGGAGCACCTGAATGCCTTTTCACCTCTTCCACAATGTGAGGAAGGAACGGCGCACCCTTACCAAACACTGAATCTTTTGGCACCTTGATCTTGGACTTTCCAGCCACCAGACCTGTGAGAAATAAATTTCTATTATTTATAAATTACCCAGCCTATTTTCTTATAGCAGCAGGAATATACTAAAATTGTATTTGAAACCTTTAGCATAGTTCCTGCTACACTTAAGCATTTATGAGATAACTACCATCATCATCATCATCATAACCATCATCATTTTGACTATTCAGATAGAGATCCAAGTTCTGATTTCATCCAAAGTCCTTAGAGTAGCATTCAGTTGTCTTTTCTCCTTTCATGGTTCCTAATGAAATGTATCTGGAGCCTCAACTTTGTGAATGGTCTTCATGGGTATTTACTGGAGGCTGGGGGCTGGGGCTCAGGAGACACTGAGAGAAACACAAAGATGTCACAGAGCATACTACTTAAAGTGTGGGCCATGAACTCTATATTTGAATCACCAAGGGCACTTGTTAAAATTCAGATTTGTAGACCAATCCTGTCTACATACTTAATAAGAGTCTTTGGGATGACACTCCAGAATCTATTTTATAAGCTCCTTAGGGCAATTCACATACATACCAGCATATGAACATACTTTCCTATGTTGACTTAGCTCCAGTTTGCTCAGGATCTTTTGTTTACTAGAGGTTTCTCCAAAGCCCTGGAGTTCTTTTTTCTTTACAGCTCCTCACCTCAACTTCCTGCCAGAATCATTTATAATGTGATGCAGTTCCCTTGTGTACTCTCTTACCCTCAACTGCAGGTTACTCTTAGTGAGACTTCAAATTGTTATGTAGTAGATACTTTGCCTTATCTTCCTGATTAGGCATCATCTAGCTTGATCCACATCTATTTGTAATATCTCTATCACTCATGTATTAGATATTATAGATTTCTAATATTTCTGTCTCTATCTCTGACGGTTCACACACGCACACCTCTTTTTGGGCAAAGCTCTATAAACTCACACTGACTCCGTATCAGTGAGAAATTCCTGTGTGTTTCTTCTTGTACAAATCTTTATCTGCAACATGATTTTGTCCAAGTTCCTTTCCATAAAAAATGATTTTCTGTTCTATTAGTTCTGTTCTAGACTATTAGTCCATTTTGCATTGCTATAAAGGAGTACTTGAGACTTGGTAATCTAGAAAGAAAATAGGCTGACTGTCATAGTTTTACCCTAAGAAGAATAGCGGGACATGGATATGCATGTAGAAAGGCTGCACAGATATCAATTGCAACAGTCTTGTACTTCACCCTTTCTGTCTCAGGGACCATTTATTGGCTACAGAATTAAATAATTATGCCATAACTCTTTTGTATATGTAAGAATTTTACAACTGTCTGGTGGCTTCTTAAACTGAGAGGTTTCAATCTTTCCAGGAATAGTAGATAAAGATATGCAGAATAACTAGCTGAAAAATCAAAGATCCTGACTTTAAATTTGATGCCTTAAAAGGTGAAGCCGAGAGGTATAGTAAAAGAGACCTTAAATCAGGGTCAAGAGACTAGGGTTGAAGTATGGCTCCAACTCTAATTAGCTATAGGAATAGATCAAATTCACTTTGTATTTCAGGTCTTCAGAGTATCAATGTCAGGGATTGAATCAGAGGGCTTCTAATGTTCTTTCCAGCTTTACCATTCTATGTCCATATAAGTTTATAATTCCTCCCTATTTAGAACTCACTGGGCTGTCAATATCATGGTACTGTAATTGAAGGACAAATTCTTGATATGCACCTTGAAATTAATATTTGTGATTATATATAGTGTTAATTATGATTTTTTAAAAAATTAAGAATGTTAGATTTAACAGTTTATTTGAGAAAATAACAATTCATGAATCAGGCAGCACTCAGAAACAGAAGAGGCTCAGAGATCTTTTCCCAGTAATGGTAACAGTTGGCTTTTTTTGTTGTTGTTGTTGTTGAGATGGAGTCTCACCCTGTTGCCCAGGCTGCAGTGCAGTGGCACAATGGCACAATCTTGGTTCACTACAACCTCTGCCAGGTTCCAGTGATTCTCCTGCCTCAGCCTCCTGAGTGGCTGGGAGTACAGGTGCCTACCACCATACCTGGCTAATTTTTGTATTTTTAGTAGAGATGGGGTTTCAACATATTGGCCAGGCTGGTCTCGAACTCCTGACCCTGTGATCCGCCCATCTCAGCCTCCCAAAGTGCTGGGATTATAGGCATGAGCCACTGCACCCAGCCAACAGTGAGCTTTTATAAACTGAAAATGAAAGCAAAATAGAGAAATCACCTAATTGTCTATAGCTAGGCATCTGCCTTACTTGGGCATGGTGTGATGAGTTGGCTGCATATGATTGATTGAAAACCAGGCTATTTGTTACAAAAATATAATAGTCCTAAGTCAGGTTTTATTTTGTTTACTTACCAAGTTAGATTGTGGTTTGTTAGGTAGGAATTTAAAGTATGAGGACAGGCTCAGACTAATGGTCTCCTGCTTATTTAATGATAAATACAATATTTTTTATGGTATTTATATATTACTTTATAGTTTTTACATTTTATGTTCCCCATTTTTATAATAAAAACAACTCTTTGAGACATGTTTTACAGAATTATTGTCTATTTTTCAAACAGAAATACTGAAGCTAAGAAAGTTAGATGATTCACTCCATGCCACACTGCTAATACATGACAGAGATAGAACTTAATCTAGTAATCTTTGCTCCATGCCACATAGCTGCTCAGATTTGAATAGAGAAGATAATGTTTCTGTGAGCATAAAGTAGGCTTAACAACTGTGAAGCCAAAAATTCACCCCAAGAAGCACCACAATGAACTATAGTATCTAATGAAGTTAACAAAACTACAACAATCCGTGGCTCTCAAGAAGATGGGCAGATCTGTTCAGGCTGCTAGTTTATAAGATAAAAGTGAAAAGATCTAATATTTGTATACAACATTGTAGTTTTCAAAAGACATGCAAGTGTAGTAATATTTAGAGTGTTTTTTTAAGACTCAAGCAAATTATTATAGGCTGAAACCAAAGCTCAGATAGATGCCACCAGATAGAGAGATTCCAGGTTTTTTGATTCCCAGACTCTAGTCCCACTCCACCACATGGGGTGACCCACCGTCCCAGTTTGCCTGAGACTGACAAATTTCCCAGGACATAAAATCTTCAGTGCTAACTCTGTGAAATTCCCAGGAAAACTGAGATAAGTGGATAACCCTACCACCACATTTTTAAAGTTGACACATAATGGCACAGTTCTCATTTTACACCAGGCAATCAATGGTTAAGTCGACAGGTCTCTGAGATCACTAAGTGACCCCTCTTGTTATCAAGATGAAACAGGAATAATAATGATAATTGTGTAACCAAGATCTTGATTATGATACTAATCAAAACATTTGCCATAACAATGTCAATTATCATTAAATAGCATTTCCTTACTTACAATGTGGGAACCAAGCCAACAATATAATAAACCACCCACGATGGAGTGAGGAGATGTTGTCTTTGTTCTGAAAAAGGACCACATAAAACAAACTCTAGAAAATTATTTATAAACTGATGTGATAATTTGTGTGTGTTTTTTAAAATTGTTAGGTCCTTTAAGTGCACTTTTTAAAATTCCAAAACAGAAAATGTTACTCACCCAGAACAGAAATTGACTATAAAATGTAGCCATTTGAAGACATGGTACTCTCTCCCGTCATAAATAGAAAACAACCTCCTAGAGTTTTTATTTCTGTTACTTCTTTTGTGACACTTTATATAGTTATCAAATGCTTTGAAACTACCCTCAGACTATAGATGTATTTTGCTTTTGTAGTCTCTCAATTCTAATATCATTGGTGAGTTTATTATAGTACTGAGCTCTTTTTAATCCCTGTCAACTTAGATTAAGTCAAATTAGTTCTCATTTCAATATTGACAAAGATCTTGTTTGACAGCAAGAGTGACCTCTGGTTTCCTACCAGGGACATCTTATCTACAGAATAAATCGTCAACTTTTTCTTAGAGGATGGCTTAGACATCTTAGGTGTTTCTCCTTAAAGAGAGTCAGAGAACACGAGGGAAAGGGCTGAAAATCATGGCTCAGGACATCTAAGTTAGACACAAGGAGGGACTACCTGGTTTAATGTTTGGGAAATCCTGGGATTTATTCCTAACTTATGCCAAAGAGTTTCCTTACATGGAAATACTGGGTGAAATGTATTTAAAAAAAAAACAGGTAGATTTGAGAATAGTTCTGACCAAAGTTGTAGTGAATCATAAAAGTTTGATTGGAAGGCAAGCAGTGATGTGTGGGATAAGAGATTCATGGGAAGAGGGGAGTGGTCACATTTGAAAAGGTTATGCTGTCATGCATCTATAGATTTGAATGTGTTTGAATCTGGATTCAAAGCTGAGTAGCATCTCAAACCAGCTTCTTTCAGTCAGTCTGCTGAATTTCTAAACTTTTAAATTGTTTATGTGAGAGGTTTTTTTCTGTTTTCTTAATAAAATATGGGAGTGAAAAGAATGATGGAAATTATTAATAACTAGTTGCATGCCCTCATTTTTTTAGACAAGGATACTTAGGCTCAAAGCTGTCAAATGATTGACTCTACTGGGGATTTGCAGAGGAGTTCTGAATCCAGGCTCCTTGTCTCCTTTTACCGTGCCTTTACATTGATCATCTCTTCTGATCCCATTTATTACATTTAAGAGGTGTTTTCTCCTCACTGTGTGGCAGTCTTACTAACTATACAAATAATCACAGCAAGTTGGTGGACTAAAACAAGTTACATCATCTGTCCCATAGAGTTTGTATTCTAGGTTGGAGGCCCTGGTAGTGCTCTGAGTCTCTAGTCTACCAAGTTTTTGATGTTCTTGATGCTGATATCTCCTCATTTCACTTGTGCTCAGAGTGAGGGGACCACTTCGTTCTGCAGAGTTATTAGGAAATAAAATGTGTATCCCCAAATAGGAAGCACACAAAGGCTATGAAGCAAACTGTGTGAATAGACACAAAGTGTGCTACAACATAATAAAATTGATTTTGAAAAGAGATATAACAGAAGGTAGATGTTCAAATGAATATTATTCTGTGTATCCAGTCAAATGTTGTTTGCATAGTGTTGGGGTCCCACTTTAAAAGGCACCATCAGTTTCAGTTTCTTGAGTCATAAGGGCTATCAGTTTGAGAATTATAATCACATCTAAATTTAAACAAAAGAAAATTGCTACCAAGAAGGATCATCCATCTTTCTGCAGATTTCTGCCTTGCTCATTTCTATCCTGTTACATGCTGTGAGCAAAATATTTTTGCTTAATTCAATCAAATTGAATGTAATAGATGAAAAGTTGATGCCAGACAACTCTTCACTATTACTCAAAGTTAAATGTTTTCACGGAGAGTACATGTGAACTACTGAAAAGAATGCACGGTCTAAAAACATTCACAGAGAGGAATGACAAATGCATTTGCAATAATTGGGAAGCATTTTTTGAATGTTTGCGTCACTTCAGAGTGACAGATTTGAAAGGTAACATTTTTTGGTTCTGGTGTATTTGTTGAAACCTCAAATTGTATTTGCATGATAATTTTCAAATTGTTTATGTTGAAATATGACAGGTTTGTCAAGAGAGTTAGAAAATATGTTAACATTTCAATCTTACCAGGCTCTGACAATTATAGCAGTGACTTTAAATTAAAAGTTTGATGACATACTCTTGTTTTTACTTGTTTAAAAAATATACAATAAAATTGGTCTTTGATCTGAGATCAGGAATTATAGACTCTAGTTTGTCGAATATCCACATTTTGGAATGTAATTATATTCAATCATCCTGTCTAGATTCAGATATTCTTAATGGCTGGGATGGATGTATTTGATTAAAATAACACTCAGATAAATTAACTACTTCTTAACTTGTAGTTTGTTAGACAGAAATCACTCAGCCTCCAGAGTTTATTCAAGTGTTTCTCAAAAGGCGTGTGTAGGCACTAGAGAAAGATACATTTTGTGTGTGTGTAGAGTTGCAGTGAGCCCTGGCCACACACTAAAAACCAGAAGGACTCAGGCAAAAGTGTGGTAAACGAAAATGCTCCACACATTTCCAAACATTTATTGGTGGCAGGAGAGGAGGTACTGACTGTTGTTGAAAACTTCTGATCAGATAAAAATAATATAAATTGTGACAAGATAAAGTAGAGATTATTAGTAGTTGTGGGGCCTGGAGCAAATTATTTATCCCTGGACCTCAGTTTCTTCATTTGTGTAAAAAGGTTAAAAATAAGGAACCTCATAACATTATTATTAATGTGATGATAACTAATGTGATAATGCATATAAAATTCCTGGTAAATCTTCTCATAAATAATAGGCAAAGAGTATATAATTAATTAATTGCTATTGCTTCTTTCTTTTCTTAATTTTAAATTTTCTTTTCAAAGAAAAGACTAGACTTTATTGCTGGGCAAGTAGGGCTGTTGTGGCAGATGCATCTGGACATGAAACCAAGGGCCTCAGAAAGTGGGATTGGGGATGTAGCTGTTCTAGAAATGGAATATCCTCCTAAAGCAGATTTGAGAATTTCACTTGGTTGCAACTTACATGCATAGTTCACTTACTGAACATTTAATTCTCACTTGAAAATAAGTTTTTCATGATGTCCAGCAAAAAGTTTCCTATGAATAGGTTTTATCTGTTGCAGACTGGTTGTGACCAGCAGTAACCTCTGAGGAGCTGATATGACCCTCAGATTTAGATATTTCAAACAGCTCTTCCTGATAGAAAGAAAAAATTAGACTGAGTAGTTACTGGTCATTTTTTCTGAAAATTTGGCTTCTAGAGAAGCAGCAACCTTAGGTAGGTGTCTTTGCAAACTCTCATGCATGTTAGTTATTTGTCAGTTTTAAGTGTTATAAATGCTAGATTATCTTATCTAATTCTTCAATTCTGTGTGTTTTTCTAAAACACAATATCACGTACTAGAAATACTGGAAGCATTTTTTCCCCAATAGTGTTTAGCTTGTTTTAACTTCTTAAACCTGAAACAGTTTCCCGGAGATTCCAGTGCATCAAATACCAGTGTCTGGTTCTTCATTGCCTCTTCAAATATACCTACATAGAAAGGTCAAAATGTTCTCAGCTGTCAGTGTCTCCTTCAAAATGGAAGCAGCCCAGAGAAGAAACTGTTCGCTACAGGATTCATTGTTTCCAAGATTCAATAAACACTTATTGAAAATCCACTTGTGCTAGGCCAAGGTCAGGAAAACCAGGAGCAGTCACATGGACAAGCTAGTGAAATAGATTAAGAGTAATAGTAGTAAAAATGACTCTAGTAATAATGTTTATTGACTCAAATGTTCTAGGCAGTTTTTCTGAGCACATGAAAGTATTAACCAATTTAGCTCTCCCATTAATTCTATGAGGGGGTTATCATTATTGTTTCTGCTTTACAAATAAGGGATTGAGCCTCATGGAATTATATTAATAACTTATTTTGTGTCAGGCCAAACAATCATTTAATGATGGAGACAGGATTTGAAAGCAGGCAACTTAGTTCAAGACTTTAGCCCACAGAAGGGCATGATTTGCTGTCTAGAGGACCAGAGAGGGAGGTTCCACAGAAGAGATACCAAAAGATAAATGGGTGTCCTCCGGGCAGGTAAGAAAGAAAATGGTATTCTAGGCACAGGGAACAGAATTTAAATAGGCTTACAAAACACGACACGAAGTATACTGTGGCACTGTGGCACTCAGAAGGATAATTTGAGAAAGTTTAATACAGGAACTGGTTTAATAGAATGGGTGAAATTTCAGGAAACCAACAAGGGGTGATACAATGCCCCTAGGGGCTAGTAATAGCAGGGAGTTATTATCACCTCAAGGCCTAAAAGGAGCCTTTAGTAGAGGAATGTAGCTGACACACAGCAACCTAGCATGGGGGGAGCAGGGAATACATCCCCAGATTCACTGCCCACTCCCCAACTCTAAGCTTCTACCTGTGCTGTCCACTGGCTGAAACCAGCTGGAAACCTGAGGGCCAATGAATCCCTGAATGCTGTCCGTAAGGGTCAGCCTCCCTGGGTGAAGAGCCGGGTAAGTATTGTGCACAGTGGATCTGGACAGGCAAATGGACAACCTCCGGAATACAAAACCAATAAGTTATGAAAAAGTTTTGGCAAATTTTTGAATTGTTTTGGACAACTTAACTTTTGAGTAATTTCCAAAGGCCAAGTGCATTGACTGACAGTAGAAAACCTATGTCTTTCCCTGGAGAAAGATAATAAAACCATAGTTAGTTATGTTTGAGGGGAATCTGTTCCCAGATGTTTCTGAAATATGATCCCATACAAATACAGTAGTAACTTAATACTAGCTCACATTGAGGAGGTTCGAAAGCAAACTTTTCTCAATTGCCCTTAACTTAATTAATATTTTCATAATTAGCCAGGAGACTTCCTGAGTGAAGATGAGATAGATGAATACTTTCAGCTATTAGTGAATTATCTGGGCACAGAAACAGCCCTGTGTTTCTTTCAGGCAGAAAAATAAAATAACTTACTTTCATCTGCTTCTAATTCAAAAGTAGACAGAGTGAATTTGATTCAATATCATAAAAAAATCACCTTTGGCTGAGATCATGCATGGAAAAATTCAACCCCAAAGGACAGAATGTTGGAACAAAATATGCAAGCAAAAAAGTGGGCTGAATAAAAAGGAAGAAAGAATATTCCAGTTGAAATCTGCAAATAATATGAGCTTACCTATTAATGTTCACTTCTGCAAATAATCTAAGAAGATGATTACAGTGCTACCACCAAGGAAGATGGAAGACCTACCCCTATGGACAAGCTGTTCAGAGCTTGGGTAATTGAACTACTGAATAATAAATATAATAGCTAACATTTGTATTTGTCCAGACAATGTAAAAAGTACACTCTCTCTAAAAGGTAAGTTATTATTAGCTTCAATTTACGTATAAGGAAATTGAGGTTTATAGAGATTAAATGACTTTTTCAGGATTCCATATCCAATAAGTGATATTGTTGAACCATGGACTTAGGTCTTTTTGACCCTACAGGTGAGCACATTTATTTAAGAAAGGGAGAATAAATGTCAGGGTAACACTACAATAGGCATACTGATCTTCAGTGATGTAAATTAATTGATTCAGATATCCAGTAAACTTGAAAAGACAGCTGATGACTTACCACTTCTGTGGTGGATATACAGTGTCTTTCTTCATTTTGTTTCTAAGCTTTATGCATTTCCTGAGTAGAAATCAGAACCACTGGTAGACTGTAAAACTGCTAAGATAACCAAAGCTAGGCCAAAAGCACAGCATTTTTTTAATGTGGGATATATGAGCAACCGTGATTAGCCCAAGGCTGACCTTGACTTCAGTAGTGTTTCATAGAGAAAGTTTCTTAGAGAAAGGTGCCTCAGGAACTTTGTGCAGTGAGACCTATGCTTGTCTTGTAAGCTAACAAGGTTCGTAGTATTCCGTGGTATGCCTATTTCTCATAAAATGGTGATCAATCAACAACTAGAGGTGAAAATATGTACTAAGCCTAGTAGACTTGGGGTCAATCAATTAATACGGTTAAAAATATGTATTAAATCAATTAAAATCTCAGACTAAACCATCTCTTGAGGTTAAGGTATTTTCATTTATTCCTCTTGTCTAAAACTAGGAATCCCATATATCTTCTATTCTGGGATTAGGTAAATCTGTCTTGAGCTTATAAAAAGCCCTCACAACATAATACTTATTGAGTTATTGACTACGTGTGGTAAATGTTTCCATGTTCACCCAATCCATATTTTTATGGCTAATTGACCCTAATCAGTTCCCCATTCAGATTTTATATTTATATACAGTATTAAAGAACACTTATTAATATATGAAGTATTCTTGTGTCAGGAAAGTAGTGTATTAAGTCCATCCTTCTTTTCTTCTTCTTTGCTCTGATATATAATATATATATATATATATCTAATATGTATATACAAATATATATATATTAGAATAGAAAATGTCTAATTCTTTGGGACATAAATGTATATATACACACATACCTGTGTGTGTGTGAGTGTGTATGAATGTGTGTGTAGGAGAATGTGTGTGTGTGTATGTGTGTTTGTGTGATTCCTATTGGTCATGGCATGCAGAGATAAAAGGCTAGGCAGCACTCTGAGGCAGTGGGGCTGCAGTATATAATTATGTACCCCACTCATGACAAAATAACCTAGAGGGGCAAAGGGATGGTCTACAAAAGAACTACCCTCACCAGGAATGCTGGCAGGAGAGGCAGGGACTGTCTTCTCTTTGCTTTTTATAGCAGGTTATACTCCTAGTATCTTGCAGGTACATGCATTGAGGCAAATCCCTCAGGCCTGTCTGGGGAGTGTGAGGCAATCTAGAATTCGAGGGGACCATTTGGCCCTGACATCAGGCCTCCTGGTCTGCTTTGGTGTTGCCTCGTTATTCTACTGAATCCTTCAAGAATTTGTAAAAACAGAAGCATTGTCTCCAAAAGAACATACACTAAAGTGTACATTATGCTACCTATGAGGGAAAGATGAATCCATTGTTTGTATATAAACATGAGCTGATTTTCAGGATGATGCATGGTGTCTCATGCGTGGGAGCTTGGGAGTTGGGTAGAATCCTTGTCTGAGGGTTGGAGGCTGTCTTGAAGGAAGCACACAGAGACTACTGAGGGAGCTAAGCCTGGAATTGTGCAAGCCTTCATATGAAGGAAAAAGGAGAGTATTCCTTGTCTATTCTTGTAGACAAGGAATGGGGAGTCAGGGTTTGCCATTGTATGGTTAGAAAATAGAAAGAGGATGAATTAATAAAAGAGTCAGGGATGAGACCAGGCAAAAAGGAGCTTCCCAAAGAACAACTGAACCTCTTTTTCTATTTCCCAGTTTTACTTTTGTTCAGTCCTGTCTGTAAGGGCAGTATGGCCTCTTTGGTAATTTATGACTACAAGTGTGTTTCTTTATTTAATGTTTTTTAGTAAAAGGAGGTTGAGCATTAAGAGATATGAACTCAAATACTATTTCTCTCTAACTTTGGGACTTTCCATTTGATCACTCCCTCAGCTTGCACCTTTTAAAATTATGATTAACATCTGCCCTATCTCAGTATTGCAAAGTCAAAAAAATGTGAAGTGACTGAAAAGTATAAAGCGTTAGATGGGTGTAAGAGTAAGTATGATTTTAAAATTTTCCTTCAAATTCTCTTAAGATTTTTGTAAGACTAGTTGATCACTATACACATATTCTATTTGTATAAAATTTGCTGTGTTGACTGCATATATGTGTACGTATGAACACAAACAAACATATGCACTTAGTTTCCTCTTTCTCCTTATTTTAAAAATCATTATTATCATTTGATAGGAAAAAGACAGAAAAGCATTTTATAAGAGTTTAAGCAACAGAAATATAGGAAAAGATAATATATGAAAATAAACTAGACAACGAACATTTTTATAAGTAACTTTAAAATCTAAAGCACTTATAAGTTATTTGCTTTTGAGGTTTTTTAAACGAACCATCTAAGAAAGTTAACTTTTTTCACTTAATTTCCTACAGTGGGTCTCCATAGGAAATAATTGGAACAATCTATGGAACACTTTTTTTCTGTAGCTTCTAAGCTCTTTTGTAAAGTCAGTAGCAAAACTGCCTCACCAACAAAATATGAATAACCATTTCCATTTCACTCCTATAATCTGTTATTTACTACAGAGTCAATGTATTATCAAATGTGGAATCAACAGTTCTCTTATATGTAATTATAATGGCAATGATTTAACCCAGCTCATCTTATTTTCAAGCTGTTGACTCTCAGGGATATGGTACCAGTGTATGATGAGCATTTTAGAGAAGTTCCCTCAGAAATGAGAGACTCATGCAAAATATAATCGATGCAAGGAATTTTTCTTTTAAAAAGTTAAGACAAATAAAAACATGAACATGAACTTTAAAAAAGAATTTACTTAAAATATATAATCTAGTATAAATTTAATATATGGGGTTGTGAAAATAATAATACACTTTTAGAGATGAAGTATTCAAACAAGAAAGCAAGGATGTAAAGAATGATAGGACAGATGGAGTAAGGAAAGTAGGCATTACAAAAATGTAGAAACTAGGCAAAGGCTGAGATACTCCTGTAGTGTAGAATGTAAGGCTAAGTGTGTATTTATGTATACTTGTATCGTATTGCATAATTAGGAGCTGGGACTCTCAATTAAATAGCACTATGACCTGAGTAATAAGAGTGTTTATTTAACTGGTTAAGTTTATTGGATTTAAATATTCATGAACTGACACAACTTGATTATGACACCTTCTTTACAATTGTGATACAGAGTTATCTACACATACTTAAAGGATGGATGAATTACTCATGTCTGGGCAGCCCCACTGTTGAGTGTCTGGCTGCTTGATAGATATGAGTACTCCAGCCAGTTGGCCCAATACATAAACAGCATTTAAAGTCAACAGGACCCTTACCTGGTCCATGTGCTAATATTGCATGGCAGATACCTGCTGATGCAGCATTATTCTCCCTCATCAATTAGAATAGAAAACGTCTAATTCTTTGGGACATAAAAGATGCCCAAAAGAAACTTGGCATCCTTCTCTGCTATCCACAGGTACAATTTCCTGTTCAGAAAGGCAAGTGTTGGTAATTCATAATTCCTCTTCATGGTACTGATATTTTCCCATTCTCCCCTACTGGATCTTGGGGGTTAGAAGGTGACATTAAAACTTGTGTGTATCCTATACTTACCTTGCCTAACTGTGTACAGTCTTAGTTATTCAGAGGAAAGATAATCTGTTTCTAAATCCATCTCTGGACTAGAAAGTTAATGCATACTCTGCTAAAGCATATTTGTCAATTTATTACACTGTGGAAATTCAACCACTGCTTTAGGATATTAAAGGTAACACTATGCTCTGCTATCACTATTCAATATTGGGGATACTATGGTAAGAAGTTGGATGGTGTATTGCAGCTGGCCTTTAACATAAGATTTAGGTTCTGCTATTTAGTGTTTGTTTATTTATTTGGCAATTCACTTAATCTATCCAGGACTGTGGACTCAATAATATTCTCATTTCAAGGATATGGGAATTATAATAATACCTATATAATGAGTTCTCTTGGAAATCTATGAAGCATTAACAAATTTGCTTTATTAGCTCTGAAGCCTCACAAGGCAACAGAAATCATTCTAAAATGTCCCCAGATGGTCATGTTGCATCCTTTAGTATGGAATATGTTAGTCAAGTTTTGCACATTACAGAAGTTTTCATGCATCACAAAATCAAAATGTTTATAGCTTCACTCCTCTTGTGTTATTTATTTTCAGAGGTTGCTTAGATCCATTCAGTTTTTTAACCATAATTTTAACAGCCTTCAAAAAACAAACATTAAAATATCATGTTCATTGATCAAGCTATGAATGTCTCTGGTGCTTACATATCAAGATGTCCCAGCAGCAGCACATAATAGGTGCTCAGTAAATAAATTATAAAGAAATTTTGGGAAGAGGGTAATCAGAGCATGTGTCCTTGATTCTTTTTCCCTCCTATGGTCATCATGAGGCATCACTAAAGAAAGTGTGTTTGGTACCCTGGAGGCTGGGCCTGAGCATTTGGGTTCTAAGGAAATAGATGGTTCAGCATTTGAGTTTTAGGTAGGCAGAAGCTAGGATTCCAGTCCTAGAGAGGAGACCTTTTTTGTCCCTGAAGACCAAGGAGAAGTCTAGAATTCTGTACCCTCCCGAGTGTTTAATTGATAAGATGCCCTCCAGCAAATAAATGTTCCATCATCCTAGGGAGGCTTGCCGGTCCAGGTGACCTTGGAGGGAATGGGGAGCAGCAATGTGAGTGGGTTGACTTGCTTCCAGCCTCTGAGATTAGGAGATGGCTGCCACACATTCCTAGGAGGTCCAGGAGCAGAAGCCTCAGCAGAGGGTTAACTACCAATTTGTTCTCTGATTGTCCATAAAGATAGAGGTTGTTTTGTCTTTCCCAATGTTCTGATTTTTCACTGTTTGATTTGACTTCTTGAGGCATATATACCATAATGAGACAAAGACAAATTACAATTAAGGGCATTAATAATCTGATAGAAGACTTATCTGATTGTCTGGAATGGCAGCCCCTCCATTGAAACAGAAACAATGGAAATGTCAATCGAGAAATTTTATTTAAAAAATTGAACTCTTAAGTGAGTAAATTGGAATATACACACACAAAACGCTTCTGTTTAGAATTTAGGAAACATAGTCCATGGCTTTCAAAATCTGAAAGGTGATTTAAAAAAGAAGACAGAACCTGTTGAAAACGGGTGTGGTAAGCTGGCAGATCAATGGAAGAAAAAGCTCAGGCCACAAACAGGCAAAGATATGGAATCCATGAGAAAAGGTGAGAGACTGAGAGGGCAGGTTCAGCACTCACATGCAAGCAATAAGAGTTCCTAAGAGAGATAAAGAATAGAGAGAGGAAGAGCAATACTTATGTGGATGATAAAAGAAAATTTTACTAATGTCAAGAGGGACTTAAATGAACAGATTGACTGAGTCAACTTAATCTTAGGCAGAATTAACAAAAGACACTCTTTCGGGATATTCTTGAATCTATGGAAAAGAGCATGTGTCATAAGCTTCCACCTGGAAGAACAAGTCACTTACAAAGAAAAGATCAGACTAGCATCAGATTTCTCACCTATAATCTTGAAAGCCTTAAGATCACAAAATGATAGTGACTACTTACAACAGAAGGAGACCAACATAGACAAGATGACATTTATCTGAGGAAAAATTCAAGAAAATATTTTAAATAATCAATAAATGATTCATAGTAGCAAGGCGTAAATGAAGAATACTGATAATATTGGCAAGCAAGAGGTTATGTAATTCGTAAGTTAATATAAATGGCTGGGAAATGTTGAAACAACTTGGTAATGTATTTGTTAGATAATGGTTTTTGAAACAGAAGAGGCATTATACGAGGGGAGAAAATAAAACTAATAGCCTGGAACCAAAGTTTATCTTAATAAAATCTAAGAGTTGGGATATAGGAAAATGACTCCAAAAGTAATATTCTGTCTTGCTGGGCTGCAGTAAAATAAGGAAGAGTAAGAAGACTAACTCTCATATTGAAATACAATCATAATAGTTAATAGAATAATTATATTAATTATATTAGGAATAGAAGAGTCATAACTAATCACAATAAAAATTATAGTAGAACTTCCAAATTATTAAGAAGAAAAAAGGGAATGAACAAAAAGTTGATTAAGCTGAAAAATATACGAAAGGGTAAAAGAAAAAAAAACATAGTGCATACTAAACATATCATGAAAAGGGTAAATTCACTCATTTAGTTATTCCACTAAAAATGAATGGGATGAAATCCTCTTCCACCATACAGGAGGCATGAATAGTGGTCATGTAATATTGATATTAAGCTACTAACATGAAGACAAGGAAATATTTTGTTAAATGAATTAACTTATATGTGCAATTTCCTGGATTTATCTCCCTAGGTTAGTTAATATATACACTATGCCGTGCAACCCCTTTTGTGAGTGTAGCTATTTCTATTGTGTGACTTCTCAGTAGGGAGTAGTCCCTGTGTCAGACCTTTGGAGTAGACTTCGCTCTCCAAAAACAGCCCACAGGTGGGATTTTGGGCAATGGGACACAGGGACCACACGTGAATTTGGTGTCAAGTAGGCCAAGATCCCAAAGCTATCTGTGCCCTACACTTGCCTTATAGTTTTATACAAGTGACTTCACCTCAGTGAGATTCTGTTTTCTCATCTGATGTCACAAATGCTTACAGTCGTTGTGATAATTGCACTTGTTGATGCATATGGAATATTTTGGAAATTTCTGGACATAGCAGGAAGTCAGTGAATAGCAGCTATTTTATTATTTTCTTCCTTTTCTGGTCTGCGAGACTCAGCTAATATGCCTTCGCAAACAAAATTCACAGATTTGGGTAAGCCACATCATTAAGACTTGACACAGCCAGGAAGAGTGTGGAAAGAAAGGAACACACATACTCTAGAGATCTCCCCAAACCTTAGAGTACAGCAAAAGGTGCACCTGCCAGAACAATGTATTTCATGCCAAATTGCATATGTTCAAATGCAAAATTTCAAATTCAGCAGTGTCTATTCAAACCCGCTTTAATGTTCATCTGAACATTCTTGTTTGGTAGTCAACTGTGCTCCATTTTCAAGTATAGCTATGACAATAATTTGTATGTCATAGTTACAATATTCCCTGAATGCGATTACTCATCATGATCATTGAATAGTTTACCCTTTTCTCTTTTCCCCTTTGCTGTGAGTTTTAAATTTTTCATTTTGTATATATGTTTTAAAACTGTGTTTTAGAAGTTCATCTACTAACAGTAGATTTTTGTTATGCATAATATTCTATTAAAAAGGGGATCTCAAAGGCAAATAAAACATACTCCTTGATCTTACAAAACTCAGGCTATGATGAGAACACAAGCAAAGAAACAAATTTATTACAGAAGATGCTAAGATAGAGAGAAACTCGGGTGCTAGGAGAGCATGAATGAGAAGTCTTTAACTCAGACTGGAGAATTAGCAAGGGAGTCATCTGTGAGTCTAGTCTTGAAAGAGTGTTAGATTTAGAAAGATGGAGTGGGGTGGAGTGGAGTAGAGAGATCGGAAGGCTGAAAAAGATGGCAAAGGAATAATGAAAGCAAAAGGCCAACACTTATTGATAGGTCTGCCGAGTGCTTGTGAATATTGATTTTAAAAAATAATAAAAGACTCCTTACTGGATGCTTCTGGCATTGACTATTCCAAAGGCCCAAGACTCATGGATCTTTCACTATTTTTTAACCAGAAGAATCTGTGATTCTGATTTCATTTGACAAAGTTCCTGGGGTTTTTGCTTATTTGGGGACATGTTCCCCTGAAGGAAGAAAATTTAGGACCTTAGGGGTGGGGAGAAACAGGTAGTTTTGAAAGCATCACATTTGTTATTTTCCCAAATGACAATCATTACCATAGACTGAGTTCTCACAAATGCATCCCCTCTCTATCTTCGAAGTCGATCACTAAAGAGATCCACATCTTCTAGTTCTACATATCACCTTTTTAGGAGACCAAAGACCTCTGCTTCATTTTTCCTGGATCCATTTATCTTGGCCAGTTTTCAGTATTTAAACCCTCCACTCTAGTGGCACCATGGAGTTTTCCCAGTTGGCTGAAAGTCTTTAGTGTTGGGGCTTGACTTTCAATTTATCTATGCTTACATTTTGTTTTCATTTGTCACATGATCTCTGGCCAAAATCCCTACATTCCTATGTCATGAGAAAGCTCACTCATGGTCACAATAATAGATTTTAGGCTTTTAAATCAACTGTCAGGACCAGAAGGTTCAAAATTGATATACAAGTAGAATACTTATTGGCCAATAAAGGTCTTCTCCTCTTATCTTGAGGTGTCAAAGCTGGTATATTTAAGACTACAAATTAAAAATTTGGAGGGAAGAAGGAAAATAAAAATAAATTTTATTATACTGGTAATTTTATGAAAAGTCTACAAGCTTTTATGCAGAATAATGTGACTTTCGTGCACAGAAAATATTCATTAAAATGTGTGTGTGCCCACATACACACATGCACACTACAAAACAACAAAAGGATTAACCTCTTCTAGGATAAGGCAACAAAGTACACAAGCATCATATGGGCTATGCAAACCATGCAAATTATTTAAACATTTTTTGGTGTTTTTAAAGCTACAAATTATAATCTCAATAGATATCGAAATTAATTATGTAGCTCTTCTAGCTTTCCTCTCTTTGTGGAAAGAACCTACACCTCTTCTTTCTCTGATGTGCTTCAACAATTGTTCACATGCCCTGAAGTGTCAGATGTCATCATCTAAAACATTTTTGCATAAGACTGAAGTCAGTTTGATCACAGTTTGGGATCATAGTTGTTTTGGTAGGGTGTGCTCCCCTGTAATTTCTTTCACCTCTTTAATATGACTGCAGTTATATGCAGGGCTTACCCATTAGTGTGGTCTCCTGAAAAGTTCTGGGAGCAGGTTTGTTAAATCTTTTGCTTTCCTATGGGATGCAATTGGATAAAATGGGAGATTTATTCCTTCATTCATCCTGGGTACAGAAAATAAAAGGCAGGAGCACTGAAGTTCTAATGCTAAGGCCCACATTTTTTCCTTCTATATACTTCTGCTTCACCTGATTTTACATCTTCTAGCATTTATATACGTTCCTAGGAAAACCTTGTTGTTTACTTTCTGAGCAATGGTCAGTCGGTAAAATCTTTAACCTGGAGGCAGACTAAGCTGTCCCTAAATGATCAGGGCAGCTCCCCACAGCACTGAGGGGTGCAGGTGGCCGTTTCAGCTGACAAAAATTTTCATAGGCCTTACAGGTAATTATAACTTTATAGATTGACACTAGACCTATAAAATGATGCTGAATCCTAAATAATAGAGGAGAAGAAGGAGGAAATGTCTTAAGTAAGTCTAGATTGTTACCAACTTGGTGTCAACCCTTCTCAAATTCGGAGTCTTGGCAGCTTTGAAATTCATAGTGGTGGGTGGAGATGATGCTGATGGTGCTGTATTGATCAATAACAATACAAGATTTTATCTGGGAAATGCTTCTTATTAAAAGAAGGAGTGTTCT
This sequence comes from Pan troglodytes, assembly GCF_028858775.2. Classification (NCBI taxonomy): domain Eukaryota; kingdom Metazoa; phylum Chordata; class Mammalia; order Primates; family Hominidae; genus Pan; species Pan troglodytes. The sequence continues at coordinate 57,223,707 of NC_072403.2, forward strand.
GGGAAATGAAGAAATTTCCAAAGACCTCCTGGCTTGTCAAATAAATAAATGAATGAATAAATAACTGAATAAGAAAAAATCCAGGCTGAAGGGCAATTCAGTCAAGTTACCCTAATGTAGCCTGTATTTTTTCTATTCAAATGTGTTTGCCCTGAAGCTAAACAGCCAGCTGTGTTCTGCTGGGTGATGTATGAAGCAGAAAGAACACTGTCTAATTTTTATATCCAGTTGAGCCTGAAGTACCTTGAGATGGGAAGAGAGGTGGCTCATCTCACTCCCACTCAGGAATTATTATTCATGCAAGAATCACTCCTCAGTTATCTGGTAGCCCTCCCTAATTCCATTAACCCCTCAACCACTGGGTAGTAAACAGGGGGAAATTGTGATCTAATTAAAATTAATTGGTTGCATGACAATTAAGAAGGAGTTTTTGGGTTTTGTTTTATTTGGAGGGGTGGTTGTGTTTTATTTATTTGGTATTTCCTTTTTAGGGAGGGATAAATATTCTCTAGCTCTCTTTTCATACATTTATTTCACGTTTAATTTGTTTTAGAATAGTCACCTGTATTGGGGTTAAGTGCTTATGTAAATGAGGAAGTGTAGCAGAGTACTTATTTAGCTATCTCCTTAGGTAGAAATCCTCATTGGAAGACCCCTTCACCTGGGCGATTTAGCTCAAACAACAACCCTTTGGCTTTTATGGGATTCTGAGAAATTGTTGGTTAGACTTTTGCTTCCTCACTCACCCCACAAAACACTTACATAGAACCATTTAGAAATGATCTCAGAAACAAAATCAAGTGCACACAGAATTAAATAAAGGGCTCCTTGCTTTTGACAAAGACCAAACAGAGAGTAGGCTGCTGAGTTGGATATAGATAATTATTAATTAACATTATATTTACATGACTGTGGAGTCAATTGAAATAATGTTTACAGTGTGTTTTCGTAGCATTTATAGAGTTAAAAAGGAGACTGAGGCCATACCAATATAGTGAAGAAAATTGGGATTCCAGCAGTGATTCTAGTGCACTTAGTCTACTAAGCCAAAAAAAAAAAAAAAAAAAAATAGGGTTGCAGTATGTTTGATCCAATTGTGAGGCAAGGTATTGAAGATTGCATGCAATACTTAATAGGTACTAAAAAAAGTCTGTAAATTTCATAGCCATCTGTAGATAAGAACTTGTAGAAACTCAGATGTTAAAAGAAAAGTGACATATGGATCTTAAAACAACACTGCTGCATACTAGTTCACCAGCTACCAGGTACTCCCAAGCCATGCCTTCCCCTGTGTTAGGGAGGTGAATGGCAAGGAGGAAAAGCTCGCCATGGCCCAGCTTTGTTAGGGATGCTATACACCACTTACTGCTTCCAGAGAGAAGCAATAACAGATTCCTCAAGCACAGTCACAGTTCCAAATAAACTGTGTTTGGTGCATCAGGAAACAGAATGACACTCTATTGGTTGAGAGCATGAATTCTGGAGACAGACTGACTGGATTCAGTTCTATCCCTGTGTGACCTTGGGTCAATAGCGTAACTTCTCTGTGCCCCAGTTTCACTATCTATAAAATCATGATATAATAAGACCTACCTCATACATAACCATGTGAATTAAATGAGTTAGTATTTGTAAGGAGCTTAAGATAGAGCTTGACACATAGTAGTGTTATTTTTTAAACTTTTTATTTTGAAATAAGTAATGCTCTCTGATGAGCTGGGTATATATTATTTTTGTTATTGTGTTGCTGAGTTTAAGTCAATGCCTTACACTAAGTGAAATCCCTTTAGCTTAAGTCTCATCTCATTTGTGAAGAAGTTCCTGGCCATTTCATCCCTCCCTCAATGATTCCCCATATATCTGAACTGAAAAGGGGAATTAATATCTGCTGAGCACTCACAATGTGCTTGAAATTTTACGTGTCACCTTCTATTTCTCACAATAACCCTGCAAAGTGGGTATGATTACTTCCACTCGACAGATGAGAAGACAGAAAAAAGTAACTTCACCTCTTCTCTTAGACTTAATTTGAGCATATATAAGATGAGGACAATGATACTTTCCCCTCAGAACATTCAATGAAAATGACTTATAAACCATAAAATTATATGACTTTATAGTTCTGAGAGAGAAATATTACTGTTTTGTATCACAAGTTAGTTTAGCTTTCTGGATTGTCTCTGATTTAAAGAAGCCAATAGTCCCTACTTACAGACGGTGCATATAATGCGTAGTAGAAGCCCTTTGGGACCCCGTAGTTGGTCAGTGCAGGTCAGAGTATAGTTCCCCGAAATTTCCATGGCATTCCTCTTCAGCAGCTTCCTCCTCCACAGAGATATGGCTGCCTAGTGGCTTCTCTGTGTGGTCATAAGAGGAGTCAAAGGACTTTTGCCCCCGGCAAAGAAAGTGGAAATGAAATGGAGTGGGGTGCGGTGATCATAAATTCTGTCCCCTCAATATTTCTGGTCCTCCTTAGCATTGGGTTAAATTAGCACCTGCATGCTTGAGGTCAGGTGTGGTCATATGACTTGCTTTGGACTGTGAAAACCGATACACATCACAACCCATGAAGGTCTTATAGATGAGCAAGATTCTATAAGCCTTGTTGTTTTAGGCCATTCACTTTGGGGTATTTGTAACAATAGCATAACCTAACCTATCCTGACTAACACAAGTGGAAAATGTGTCCCTTGATATGATGTATTTGGAAGTTCTATAGTATTAAAATAAAGCAGTTGCTTTTGAGATCTGTCAGTTGAGCTTGGGGAAGTTGTTGGGGACATAGGAAAAGAGGAGAGAGAAGATAGTGAATAGAAGGATCTAAGTCACCCAGGTTTTAAGTGGCTACCCTAGCTTGAGATTAGGTGCCTGGTTCTTTGGCGGGCATTTGTCTTTGATACAGAGCTGGGAATTTTTCCTATAGAGGTCACATGCTCTCCTGATTTTGCCACCTTCTATTAATAGCACAGTAATTCATTTGGGAAAATAAAAGGCAAATGGCAGGTGGTGAGAACATATTGAAAAACGTGACACACTAGAGTAGAGATATAGAGTAGAATTGGTTTAAATCACTGTTGCCAAAAGGTGAACCTCAGTAGTCTTGCAGAACACCTGAGAATGTCCAACGAACCAAAGTTATTTAAGAGAGACCACTGAAAGTCTGTTGCCTGCCATTTTCTCCAGTAATATTAGACTTAGCCAAACCTTTAAATAGATAGTTGAGTTTAAAAGAAGAGAGAGAAAAAGAAAGACAGAAAGATGAAAGAAAGAAAGAAAGAAAGAAAGAAAGAAAGAAAGAAAGAAAGAAAGAAAGAACAAAGAAAGAGAAAGAAAGAAAGAAAGGGAGAAAGGAAGAGGGGAGGGAGGGAAGGAAGGAAGGAAGGGGAGAGGAAGGGAGGGAGGGAGGGGGCGGGGAGAGAGAGAGAGAGAATGAAAATCCCCCTGGTGTCAGAAACATAAAATAAATAACTTAAAGCCAGGTACAAATCTCATGAACTGGTACCGTCAATGCCCAGAGAGATACCCGATTGGATATAGGCTTTAGAGTCTAAGGAATTGGGTTGAATACCCAAATAAAGTGAAGAGATGTGGCCTTAGGCCTGTGATAGGTAGGGAATTTGAACTTACATAAGGACAGACCCTTAAATGATAGAACTAGAAAGATTCTTCCCACTGGCACAAGGAAGTGACCTGGATGCGTTTTTCTGCCCTGGGCTACGAATGGACAAAAAGTCTCCCATGAAAAACTGAAAACACCAGGCTTGCCTGCACAAGCTGTGGGCATGGGCTATAATTTTCACTACCTGCACACTACAAGACATTCCCCCAGGGGATAAATTAATGTAGAACTGAGGCTAGACAAGGACATTCCTAGAGTGCCAGCAAGAAACATAGGCAAGTGTTCTCTGTGGCAAAACTCCCACAGTGTCCAGCTTCCTGTGAGAAAATAGTAACGTGCTAAGCTGAGCTCACAATAAAAATTGTAATCCATGTGAGGGAATGAAGAGACCTTAAATACATCTATTTTAAGTAAGTAAAATAGCATGAAAGCCATGAAGAACCCATTATAAATCAGAGTAGGCATATTGGGAAAAGATCCAAACAGAACTTCTAGAAATAAAAAAAAGTTATTGAAATTTTGTAAAACCTAACTTGGTGTAATAAACACCTGGTTTAGACTTAGATAAAGCATTAGTGAATAAAAAGACTTTGTTTTGTTTTGTTTTGTTTTGTTTTTCTGAGACAGAGTCTCGCTTTGTCACCAGGCTGGAGTGCAGTGGTGCGATCTCTGCTCACTGCAACCTCCGCCTCCTGGGTTCAAGTAATTCTCCTGCCTCAGCCTCCAGAGTAGCTGGGACTACAGGTGTGCACCACCACGCCCAGCTAATTTTTGTATTTTTAGTAGAGACAGGATTTCACCATATTGGCCAGGATGGTCTCGATCTCTTGACCTCGTGATATGCCTGCCTTGGCCTCCCAAAGTGCTGGGATTACAAGCGTGAGCCACCGCACCTGGTCGAGTTTTTTTTATGTGGGTGCGAAGGACATTAAATCCAGACAGAAAGAGTGGGATGCAAGAAGCCATGGTGAACAGGGAGCTGGCAAGCTGTTGGTAAATCTATATAAGCATAGTCTGTGGGGAAGGGGTGAGGCAGACTGAGGTCTTGCCTGGTGTGTGGAACTGGTGGACAGAAGGAGCCCTGACGCAAGAGAGCATGAGGTGAGCCTCCACCTCACCGAGAAGAGGGTTTGAGCAGAGAGGGCTGGGGAAGGGATGCTTAGTTATCCCCAGGGGACTGCCGTAAATTTTCAAGAGGTTTTTAATTTTGAAGTTCAATTTTTAAGCCTAGTTATATAATAAACACCGGGATACTCATTTGCTGAAAGTCTCAGTACTCGGGCTTCTGATCCCCTTCTTCTTCTTCCTTTTTTTTTTTTTTTTTTTTTTTTGTTGTTGTTGTTGTTGTTGAGACAGCCTAGTTTGGGGAACAGACCCATGTTACATTTTCTGCTTTGGATCTTGGACCAGTAAGACCTGTGAGTGGCTAACAAAGAAAATGGTTGATAAAACATCACACATCCCATCTCGGTGCATCACCACCCTGGCCAGTCTAGCCTCTAGTAACTTTTGGAGCTTAGGTTCCTGGTATTTTACCTGCTTGGTTTGGGCCATGTGCTTGCCCAAACCTGGCTCCTGACTGGTTCACTCCTACCCTGGTTTCTCTCTCCTTCGACTTAACTGCCCTGTGCACCCACCCTAACTTACTCCAGCCCTTTCCTCCTCAAATCCATCACTGTAATCTTGGTCCATTCCCATTTGTTGCATTTCTACTCCTGAGTGGTCACTCCCACCCTACAATGCTCAATGATAACATTTGAAACTCTTTTCATATTTATCTCCCTGCCACAAGTCCTTTCCTCCTTCCTGTTGGTTTAAGGGCTGTAGTTTGATTCAGGGTGCTTCAGAATTCCATGGAGGGGTGGTTAAAACAGATTGATGTGCCACATCTCAGAGTTCCTGATTCACTCAATTGGAGGTGGGGCCTAAGAATTTGTATCATTCACAAGTTCCCGGGTATTACTGATGCTGCTGGTCTCAGGGTCGCAGATTGACAATCACTGGGAGTCCCTATCCTGTGAAGAAAACCACATTTTCTCTCCTATCTTCTTAGATTATTCTTGATTGTGCTGTCTTTGCATTTTGTTCCCACCATTATTATGGTGTAGACAATATTGTATTATATTATATTATGTTATATTATATTATATTATATTATAATTAAATCATGTTATATGGGAATTATTTGCCTATACATTTATTCAGGTAAAAGTCCTTTATCTAGGCATAATCCAGATATCTTAAGAGACTGAATCACCTCTTTTAGTTTCTGTTCAAACCATTTTGAACCTAATATCTTGTTGTCTCCTTGACATAAAGAGACAACTGGCATGGGAGAGTTAAAAGTCTAAGTTCTATCCTTAAAGTAGACTAGGGCACTGGAAGGCTGAAGCTTGAGACCTTGGCAACAGGTATTTGCTTTTCTGCAGCTTCCTGCAAGGTTGCCATCTGCATTTATTTGTAGCTAGCTCTTCACGCTTACAATATGTTTGACAGTACACTAGATGCTCTGAACATCTTGTTTGTCTATATAAGAATTGCATGGGAGGAAGACACAGAGAGCTCGAGGAACCTACCTAAAGATCTCACAGATGATAAGTCACAGAGTTGGTTTTCAAAGCCCGGTCAAAATAAACTCAATGCTCATGCTCTTGGGCATGGTGTTGTTTTGCCTTACCACAGTTTATTTCATAGAGCTGTATTGGGAAGGGCCACCCCATGTGGATGTGATATTGCCTGCATGTACTGGCTACATGGAACATTCCTGGGAGGATGAGTTCTTCTTAGCATTAGGGTTCAGGGATGAGGAATTGAGATGGATACTGGACTAATGCATCCTACTTTACCTAGAAGAGTACAAAGCTTGTGATTTGAAGTAGATGATGGGGCAAATCATACCCATTATCTATTAATCTCTTGGTGAGAAAAAAATTATTTATAATATGATATTTTTCTATAATACTGCATAATATTGGTATCTAGTATACTCCAGGAAATGAGTGGTTTCTGCAGTTGATAATGAAGAAATGTTAACGCACATTAATCACCCTGAATTTTCTTTGGTGAAAACATCCTCCATAATGTTGCTTCCAAAGGAATCCATTGCTATATCTTCCTTGACCTGTTTTTATTGCTAATAGTAAAGCACCTGGAGGTCCTACTCCCACCCAGTGTGTACAATTGCTAAATAATTTATAATAGAATTAGGGAAGTTTTTTTTGACCTGGAGCAAAATAACTTCCATTTCCTCAGGATAAAATGCTGTGTCTTTGTGTTTTCTCTTTTTCTTTCTTTTCTGTTGTTATTAGCCTTCACCTGCACTTTTTTAAAAAAAATTGGAAAACCTCCTTGAGTTTCTTTTGCATTCATTCAGCCTCACTTAATCTCCTGTCACAGGCCAAAGGAGAATTACTTAATAGCATTGATGTAAACCATATGTTAGAGAAATTGAGCTCTCTCCCACTGGTTAGAGAAAGAATTAGATAAGGCTGGTCTTCATATAAATAGTTTAAGGAACAGCAAGAGTCTTCTCTTTCAAACTACTGATACTTGACATTTCTTTAAGGCAATAGTTCTAAAACCCAGTTGCTTAATAGAATTATGTGCTTTAAAGAAATAGTAATGCCCAATGCTTTCCCCCACCCCAAGACTCAGATTCAATTAGTCTGGACTGAGGCCTGGGAATCAATATTTTAAAAAACAAATCAAAACCAAAAAAACAAGAATAAAAAATACTCCAGGTGACTGCAACTGCTTTAAGGCATTGGTTCATAGGTGTTCTTTTCTTCTTACCCAATACACCTGTGAAAATTGAGACACTGGCCTGAGGACACATGAGATGCTACAGAAGCTAGGAAAGGGTTTATATCAGAGTTGCTTAGACCATTGGTTCTCAAAGTATGGTATCTGGGAACTTGTTAGACACACAAATTACTGGGCCTGACAGAAGAGCTTTGGGGGTGAGGTTCTACAAGCCATATCTTAACAAGCCCTCCAGGGGGTTCTAATGCCCACTGAAGTTTGAGAACCATTGTGTAAGAGTCTTTTTACCCAGAGTATGTTTCAGTCTCAGCATCATTGAGAAGTCTGTTCGAAATCCAGAAAGTCAGCCCTACTTCAGACTTACCAAATGAGAATCAACATTTTATCAGGAACATGTATTATTTTTTATGCATAATAAAGTTTGAGATGCATTATGTTAGAGGGAGAAGTATGTGTATTTTTTTTTAATTTCACTGATCCCTTTTAAGATGTATTAATCAAGACAACGCTAATTGTTATGAAAGATGAGTTCAGTAATCTTTGGCTTAACACAAGACAAGTATATTTTTTGTTCAACGTGAAAGTCCAGTTGGTGGTAGAAGTTGTGTGTTCTGCACAGTCATGGCTTGGGGATGACAGAAACTGCTACTTGCAACAATGGCTTCCCAAAGAAAGTCATCCTGAAAATCAGCATCCAGTAGCAAAAGGGAGAAGAGAGAGTGGAGAATCCTTTGGGCAGTTTTCTTGATCCTGGCCTAGTAGTAGTGAATCTCCCACATTCCATTGCTCAGAACTCAGCCAAACAACTCCACCTAGATGCAAGGGATGACTGGAAAAGATAATCCCAGGATGGGCAGTGCAATCCAGCAACAACTCTACCTCCCACAATGGAAGCATGAACTTTTAGCAACTAGTAATTGAGCTTTGCCACAGTAGGGAGATTTAGGAAGAGAGAGGTAGGACTTACTCCACTTCCCCAGAATCACCCTGGAGAGTCTTCAAGGCAAAGTCCTGTACCTTACAATTAGTTCTTTGTATTTTTGTATGAATTGCAGATACACTCTTATGGTTTTTAAGTCTTCTCAGGTATCAGCTTCAGAAGGTAGTCATTGTAGAGATTCATATACAATGAAAGTATATAGGTAGAGAACAATTAGAGTAGATGAAAACTCAAAGAAAAGAGGAGGCCTGAGTGGCCAACTGATATTAATTGAAATTAGTGTTTACGAGGCACATTCACATTTGTTATATTTTAGATGTAGCAACCTTATTAACTAGTTGTTATTGTCTAAAATTTTCGTAAAAGGAAAACAGGTCCCAGAGAGGTAAAAAACTTTCCTGAGATCACAAAGCTGGTAGATCCAAGGCTTTCATATTCAAAGGCATCTTTATTGTAAAATGTGACAGAGTTGTGACAGACAGGCTTTGAGGGGTCCTCCATCATCCCTTCCTTCTTGTTGTTCATGCCCTTGTATAAACTTCACTTGAGGAGTCTGTGGGCAGGACTCATGATGTACTTCTAATCTACAGGATATGACAAATGGGATGAAATGTCACTCCCATGACTATGTTGTGTTACTAGCAGATGACTCTTTCTTGGTAGCAGATTTGCTGAAGAATCTGTCTCTCCTCATTGCTGGCTTTGAAGAAGCAAGATAACAAATTAATTAATCTCAAAATGTAAGAAAATGGATTCTGGCAGCATGCTGAGGAAGCTTGAAAGTGAATTCTTCTCCAGTCAAACCTCTGATGAGAACTCAGCCCCAGCTAACACTCTGATTGCAGCCTTGTAAGCCTAAAGAAAGGATATAGCAAAGCTATGCCCAGACTCCTAAACCACAGAAACTGTAAAATGATATATGTGGTTTTTTAAGCTGATACATTTGTGATCTTCAAGTTTCAAAGGCTTTGGGCTGTATTTTTATGTACTTTTAGTCACACATGGTTTTTGTACAGCCCAGTTAGCTCTGATCTGACAATTACTTCATCATTGATCTTCCATAGGTACAATTGCATTTTCAGCATCCAATTATTCATAAAAAATACAAAATGATAGCTACTGGATTTTCCAGTTGCCAAATCTTTATTAACCCAGCCATATAATATTTCATATTAATAGGGGCAAAGGATGATTTGATATATTTTATTGTAATTTCTTGACTCAAATTTTTAAAAAACACACGGAAAAGACTGATAGTATCTTTTTTCCTAACTCCTTGATGCTATTGTCATTTTCTTTGACCTCTTTTTATCAGAAGTTTTCTCCCACTTATAGCAGCTAATGTAACAGCTGCATGTTTGTGCTTATAAAATTTCATAAAATATTAGGAACCATTGCTTGTATGCTTTGTTTTTATTTTAAAGCTCTCATAGGATCCTATTTTGCTGAATAATTGAAGTATAAGGGCTTCAATCACATCTTCTACTTTTCCTACGTAATGAGTCCCACTCTACCTATTCACATTGCAGGCTATGAAGAAACCATGAAGAAGGACTAGACCATGAAGGACAGGAGGAGGGAAAGTAGGGAAGGGGTGTTTTGGGCTCCAGCTGGGATCAGAGAAAAAGAGACACAACATTGAGTCTAAGCTCTCTCCCTCTAGCCTACTCTGGATATTTTGTTACAACCAGAAGGATAAGAAGAAGGATGAACAAAATAAATTATGCTCTTTTAAGATAGAAGTCAGATTCCTCTATTTTCTACCACCAATCAGCTCTAAGCAAAACCCAGTGCTGATGCTGTATGTATTTCAAATAATCTACATTTAGACTTTTTTTTTTTTTTAAAAAGCCTGATTTTAAAAAGTATGTGTTAAATGTTTTCATTAGAGGATTCCGTTAAAGGGTATCTATAGATGCATACCCACAGGTAAATTTGCCTTTTGCATATAAAACTAAAAAGTGTATCCTATTCTGTTTTAGGTACTGTAAATTTAATTAAAGGGATAATATCTAAGCCAATTACAACACTATAATTAAGACCAGGGGTCTTATCTTGGATGTATTCATTCATTCATTCATTCATAGTTTCATTAATCCAACTATTATTTACTGAACAACTACTATGTTCTACCTGCTGCCAACATGGCTTAGACCAGAGCTTGGAAATCTACAGTTCAAAAGTCAAATCCTGTCCACTGCCTGCTTTTGTAAATAAAATTTTAGTGGAACATAATCATAACCAGTTGTTTACATACTGTCTGTGGCTGTTTTTACACCAGAGACCATGTGGGCTGCAAAGATGAAAGTAGTTACTATCTGGCCATTACAGAAAGTTTATGATCCCTGGCTTACAGGATAAGAGATATTGTGCCTGAGTTAGTTATCTGATTTGAATAATGAGGACATAAGTGTTTACCTGGTGAGACTTATATTGTTCGGTGTACATAAAAGTGATATTTTAAAATATGAAGTAACAAGAACTATCACTCATTGACAACTCGTCAATGAGTCAGGTGTTTTGCTAAGCTGTTTATACCAATGAACTCATTGATTTCTTACACCTACAAGGGAGCTACTCTCATTGGTTCCCTGTGACAAATAAGGAAATGGAAAAATCCAGTTTAATTAACATGGTTAGAGTGTCACTGCCAGAAACAGCAAAGCTTGTCCCCCCCGCTAAGGAAGATACATTCTCAGTTCCCTTATCTGCCTATCAAGACTGAGTATCTTTCTGGGCAGGGTTGGAGGAGAGACTGAATGAGAAAGCCAGCCTGAAGGCCTGGCTCAGCACAGAGTTGTGACATTATAATACTAGATTGTTTCTGAATAATCATCTTTAAAGATTATTTCACCAGAGCTGCCCAACAAATATATTTGGGCAATTATCCATTTTGAGTATATTTATTCTTTATGAGCACTTATGTCCAATGACATAAATGTGGTCTTAGAAATTACATGTAAATTGTATGCGCTCATGTACTATTTCTGTCCTGTCTGAATGTCTTGAATTCAGTTACTTAACTCAACCTGTCCTATGTGTCTAATGAAGTATTAAATGCTATACTCTTTCTGTAGAACACTCAATATTAAATGATCCATTTTACATGTTATGCAAATCTTACAGTGGCATATGCTGTGAAACATATTTGGGAGTGAGGGAGGGAGTGGGTAGGTAGGTAACCACCCTAAACGATGAATCACTCTCTGTTTAAATGCTGTTCCATTAATTCAAGTGACATTTTGACAATAGCATGCTGTCAGTCCAATGGTTTGACCTATACAACAACCTCTAATTATTACTAATTAAATAATTAATTATTCATAGAAGTGCATGCCATTAGCATAGCAGAGATGTGTTGGAATATGAGTTATATGAGGTTTATGAATCTTCAGAAAATAGATTCTTTAATAAATTAATAAAGGGGCTCTGGGGTTTCATTAAAAGGTGGCTGGAGGGTGTGCTTGCCTGTTTCCAAGGAGACCACAGGTGGTTCGTTGCTTTTTTTTTTAAGTTAAACTTGTTTGGGCTAGATGATTTTTTTTTCCACCCTTTTCTCACTGCTCTGTCCTCAGGCAGAGAACGGAACATTTTAATGAAACCCCTGTTGTCTTCATATCACTTTGATCCCCCTGTGTTCTCTCCAGTCTACACATTGGCCAGTCGGATGAAGGGTTTCAGATTTTCCCCCCAGTATTAAAAACTGTGGCATGCCCTCCATGAATAAACAACATTGCAGTGGAGACCCAGTGAAAGAGAAAGGCAGAGCAAACAAAGGGATGAAGGAAAATGCATAAATTCAAATGACACCGGCCTCATTTACCCACTTAATTACCCTGACTCCTGACTCTGTTAGCCACTGCGATTATTTTTCCAGTTAAGTCTGATTTAAAATACTGAAAGAAAAATAGGCTCATCCATTTTTTTCTCCCTCAACAATCTCTTTGCCACATGGAGTTCCACTTTTTCGTTATCTCACCATAGTAATGATCATGGTAATATTAATATCTTCCAGCGCTGCTCACTAAATAGTGATAAAAATAGTAATATTAATGTTTTCCAACATCCATTTTTGATGCTCTGAGGCACATTATAAATTCTGTCTTTGTTTAAGCAGTGGGGAACCCACAAAATATCATTACAGTTATCATTAGAACTCAAGGGCACTCTCCAGAAACTGAAACCTAAGTGGGGCTATGTCAGCAAGCATTCCAGGGCCATGGATGAAACAAAAAAAATGGAAAAATTAATTTTTTAATACTGTTCCAACATTTGACCTATTTTGGAAAAGACACCTTTTTTTTTTTTTTTTTTTTTTTTTTTTGATCTGCTGGTTATTCTCACAAATGGCAAAGAAGCTTGTTTGTTTTTCTGAACTTAGCCACAATCAGCCCTTCAAAGTCAGTAGGGTCCATCCATTTTTCTCCCACTATCTTTCACCTTCTACAAACAGGAGGGGAAATGGATCTGCAGCAACAGCAATGATGTGCTTCCTATGCTTCCAGAGCCATGCGACTCTTTACTTAGGTAGCATTATATCCAGGTGAGGGATGAAAAAAAGAAAAGGAAACCTTCCCATGACTGAGCTGTGGAAGGCCAAAGTGGAAATGCTGAGTACATTTTCATTACTAATGGGGCCTGTTAAATGGAAACAAAGCTTTCCCTGGAAACCTATAAAAGAAAATACCCTCTAGTGTTAGGCTTAATTTTCTGACATTTCCTTTTACCTTCACCCGCTCCATATGAAGAACCAGCTGCAAGCTTTGGCATAACCCAACCACTCTGCTATGGCTGTCAGTCACTGGGAGACTGGAGATACCTTTGCACAGTTGGGGCATGGAGTTAGCAGATCCTGGCCTTAGTTCAACACTGTGTGGCTTTCTCCCTTTTTTTCCAGCTCCCTGGCTTTGGCAGGTCTTTTTTTGTTGCTTTTGTTTTTATTTCTCTCTTTTAAATTCTCTTCCTTCTCTTCCCAGCTCCTCAGATACACCTTCATCTGCTCCCATGTCTCCTCCACTCCATCGCTATTTGTCTACTTGGTTATTTTCTTGAAGCTGTCTGCTAAGTGGGCAGTTATTTTCATTTTATTTTTAATTTGGCAAAAAAACATAGGTGGCACAGTTTATAAGTATCTGGACTGGAACATACAATCAAGAGAGGTAAAATAATATCAAGCCATTATAGTTAATTACTAACACAAACGGATGTTTACTAATACTTATAGGAATAAGAGTCATTGTAGGAAAATATTATTAACCCCATTGGCGTCCAGGGCTCCACTCTCCTTTCTAAAAAATGAACTCAGGGAAGATTAAAGCCTTAATTAAACACATACTTTATTTCTGTATTGGCATTAAGTTTTCACAAACGACAGCCTTTTAATGTAAAACTGACATTCTGGCATCAATCACATGCCCAGAAGAGTCAGATAATCAACAACAGTTTATAATAACACCACACCAGAATAATTAATAAAGTATGAAGTTCAATGAAAAGAAGTGTGTGCTCCCCAATAACACAATGAGAAGATATTCAATTCCATGCGTTAATATAAAGGTTTGAGGCTCTGAAAATTAGTGAAAGAAATTAAGTATTTGGAGGCTTGTGACAACTTTGCCCATCCTATCCATTTTGGTTTCTATTTTTTTCTTCACTTTTTTTTTTCTCTGGCTTCACTAGATGAGATTTACTTCTCAAATTTGCTGGCTTTCAAAAGTATACCAATCCTCTAGTAAATTCAAACCATGTTAATATCAAGAGAGAAATATTCTGTTACAATATAATGATTATTTACATTCTTAAAGATATATAATTGCCTATTAGCTCCAACTTTGTATAAAGAAAGAGTTAGGTGATCTCTTGAAGTTTTTCCCAGGCTTCTGAGTCCATCATTAACTTATCAGCCGTATGGCAATGTCTGTGCAAGCCCAGTGAATTATTGTTCTCTGTAAAATCAAAGCAAGAGGTTAGTAAAGTTAGCTATTTCATGCTGAGGTTTGAAAACTTAAAGTGAGCTTTTAGAGACACTGTCTTTACTTATCTAAGCCAGTGATTAATATTAATGAGGAGTATCATGATAAATCTTTCCATGCAAGCATCCATCCATCACTCACCCATGAAAACTTGACCAAGTGCTATGAGAAAATCAGCATTCTGAATCCTATTTGCAGACTTAGAAAACAAAAATGAAAACTTAAAAATGAAAACTTGGTGTTGTTTAGAATTATTGTTTGGAAGCTTGTTTTAAACCCATGAAAGATCTTAAGATTGGCCTCCAAATTTGTTGCTACTCTGTTCTTTAAAGCCCATTCGTCTTGCTACTCTCAAAGCTGAATATTCTGTATCTATTGTCTTCTGACCCCCGTGGAGCCATAATCAGGGGGTCCATTCCATGGGAGTAGAGCTGCACTCTTACTCTTATTTTCCCTTCTACATGGGCTTGAATAGTACTGAGTCTTCTACCTACCTCAGCTTCTTCCCCTACCCTTTCCCACTTTCTTTTTTCTCCTTCCTACAGACACACATGCCCATTGCTCAGCTACAGTGAGACAATCTGGAGAGAAGTCTGTGTTTTATTTTAATTCTATAATGTCCCCCCATTCAACATGTTGCTGAATATATCATAATAAATATTTTTGATGAATAAGGTTGAATCAAGCCTATTAAACAATGTGGCACTGACTGGCTCTTAACTACTCTTTTAATAAATCTTTTTAATAATAATTTATATTTATACATTCATTAACCTCTATTTATGGTGCTATTATCTGATAAGTGATAATGTACTACCTTTCTCAGAGACATTTGCCTTGTTAGAAAATATTATCTTTATGAAAAGTAATTATATAATAGTGATGCTTCATACACATTAGGGGAAATAATTTTTGATGAGGAACTTCCAATGTCTCTCAAATTTTGTTGCCATATATTGGTCTTGTTCTGGTTCTTTCATTAGTTGCATTTAGTATTTTTCAGCTACTTGTATGGTCAAATCATCATTTTTCTGAGTGAGTAGAAAATCTTTGGACTGGATCTCAAAACAGGATTTTTCTTGTGGTATTAAGTTCCTATTGTTGTCATAATAATTACCACAAACTTAGTATCTCAAAACAACACCAATAGATTATGTTACAGTTCTGTAGGTCAGAAGTTCAACATTGTTGTCACTAGGCTAAAATTAAGGTGTCAGCATAGCTGCATTTGTTTCTAGAACTTCTAGAAAAGGATCCATTCTCTTGACTTTTCCATCTTCTAGGGGCCACCCACATTCTCTGGTTTATAGACTCTTTCCTTCATTTTCAAAGCCAGCAATATGCATATCTCTGACCTTACTTCTGGAGTGACATCTTCCTCTGAACATAGCTATGAAATAATCTCTGCTGTTAAGGATTCATGTAATCGTATTGGACTGATCCAGATAACCCTGGATACCTCCTCATCTCAAGGTCTCTATTCTTAATTAGATCTACAAAGTTTCTGTGCCATGTAAAGTTACACATTCACAGGTTCCAGGACATAGACATCTTTAAGGGCTGTTATTCTTTCTACCATACTCATTGTACCATAAAATATTTCAGAAAAAGGATATTGTCAAAAAGAGAGTTAGAAGATCAGAAGCATGGATACTGTATTATTAGGATTGAGAAAAAAGCAGGTGTCACACACAGGCTGAATAATCAAGGATGATTCAATAAAGACAATTTATAAAGGTAAGGGGAAGGGTAGAGAAACCACAGGGATGGGGCAGCACCACAGGGCTAGTGACAGCACCAGAGCCATTACTAACCCTTAACTGAATGGGCACTTGGAACAAGCAGTTACCAGAACCTGGTTAGATATCTGTATAGAGAGGGCTGCCTGACAAACGTGATGGCTTTTTGGTATATGGGAGTTGTCAAACGGGAATGACTGTGCAGGGAGATAATTTGGGAAATAAATGGACAAAGACTACTTTCCTCCATCCTCCTTTAAGCTTTTGCCAGTGCCATATCAATTATCCTCCACCCCATTGGCTGCATCCAACCAGCAGAGGACAGCAAGGGAGCCCATCGACATAGTCCTTGAGTGCAAGACAGGATGAATGAGAGTGGGAAATACATCTCGATTGACAAACAGAAGATGTTTTGTGCAAATGGCAAACAGAGCATCATGTTGGAGGAGGTAGGCACAACTTGAAGAAGATGAGACTATCCAGAGGCAAACAAATATTTCTAAACAAATGGGCCAAAAAAAAGCTCTATAGGGACTTATTCTGACACCAATGACCATACTAAAAGCCTATATGCCCCAGATTCAGAGAGAAGGGACAGGACCTTAAGGACATAAAATCATGCCAGACAGTAATGGAGCTAGGCGAATACTCCTCAGTTGAAATCTGCATAGAAGTAATGACAGTCATAGATGGGAAATCACTCTGCGTGAATACTTTACACATAGTATTTCGCTGGCCAGGTACGATAATTTTCCTGGTTTCAACTAGATCCTGAGTTGAATAGGACAATGAGTGGGTATTAATATTTATTGAGCACATCCTATGAATTGGACACTTTGCATATATTATTTTAAAAAACACTTGTATAAACCCAGAGGCACGTGTTACTATCTTCATTTCACTGATGAAGAAATGGAAACTGAGTGACATTCAGTCATCTACTTGTACATTCACTCATTCAAGAATTGTTTATTGAGTGCCAACTGAGTGCCACTTAGTACATGAAGTATTTAGATACAAAGTTAAATAAGGCATAGTCTCTGTTTCTGTTCTCTCTTAAGCAGAAATATACATTTTAACAGATAATTTCTATAAAATGTAGAGCATAAGGAAGAAATATGTTCTTGAAAGCCCACCTGAATTCTTCCTTTAACCTGAGCTCATGCTCTTACCATATAAAGTATCAGTTCCCTGTCTTTGCATGTGGGTCTCCTGGGTGTATCCACCACTGGCAGAGAAAGAGTTTTCCATGATTTTGTGTTAACCAGGAGAGCTGTAGGCAACTGAGAGTCAGAGTCCATTCAGATAGCAAGATACGTGACAGAAGGTTGACTGTATTTCCTTTTTGTTTATTTTTATCCTCTCTCTGAGTAAAGGGAAAAGAAAAGAAGGCCCAATAATATTCAATGGTTGTTCACCAGGGTCTAATTTTGAAGAATGTATTGAATGGAAAGAAACTTAAATTTGGTGTATCCATCCTTTTCCATCCCATTGATGTGAATATTTCAAATGGTTCATACACTACACACTCTTTCAACACACACACAGACACATACCCATACACATAAACTCCTACAACAGCTGAGTCTGGGTCCAGGCTTCTAATCCTTCTCAGTCCAATGTCCCAGGTAGTCACTTCCAACGGGTCAAAGTAGTCCTTGAAATGTGTTAAGACCAATGAAGAGTAGTGAAACACTTGAGACTACGTATGTCAGTGGTAGGCTGTTAAAGTGGTCATGATATGCTATAAGGATAAAATTTTAGGCTCTCAGGAAGCTATCAAAGAACTTATTGCTACTTCTTACTGTATCTCTGCCCAGTGAGCTCTTAGTTACCTCTTTGATTGCTTTGCAGCATATATGTAGGTGATTTCCTAAAGGTTTGACATCTTCTAAACATTTGGCCATTCCAGGTTAATGGTTAATCTGGCTTCAGTAGCTCTTAATAATGTGTCTTTGTCCTCAGGGTCCTTGCTATGATTACCGTTAGGCAAGGTTATCCTTGAGAATCCAGGCAAATGGGGGCTAGAAATATATCTTACAAGTCCTTCCTGTAGATTTAGAAAGCAAAATCTCCAACTTAGTTAAGGCTAAAAGCCAACACAAAGGAATGGAGCTTGGCCTGAATGTATCTTACAGCCTTAAATAGGCTACAACTAGACTCAGTCAAAGACTTCATCAGCCTTGGAGATCTGCTAAGGAATCCCATTTTCCAACTTTACCAGATGAAGCTTGGGAGGACAATTTAATGCCAACCTTGAGGCTGACTACATGGAAGAGAATTACTGGTCTACTAGATGGCCTGATATCTGAATCATTACTTAGTTATCAATCCTCAGTTTCTTGTACATGATTATACAGTGACTCACATGCCAAGATAAGGAGGTGGAGGAGTCACATGGTGTCTGTCACCTGAGAGAATTTGTAAGGAGACTGGGAGTGAGTCTGTATAAGCTGGAGCTCCCAAGAGCGCTTCTTGGCCTTTTCCACTTCCAGTGTATTTGGATAAATGTATATGGGTATTTCTGACATTACCCTTAGCTGGATATAGGAAATTGAGTTATATGCAAATATGAAATGCAAATGAGAGTCACAGGTCTGTGCCTCTGCCACAGACCTAGAAATGAGAAAGGACAAGGATATAAGCAAACTGGCTATAATGTTCTAGTTTCCACCAAAGCTTTGGTCATGTTAGTGTAGATGAATCAGTGAATAAGTATCAATTACCTCATTCATATACCTCCTGCCTTTCTTTCTCAAGTATTCCTAGACTTGTTGAGTCTCACTTGAAATATACCTTAAGAATACAATTTGAATGCTAAAAGTTATAAACCCATAACTTCCCATTTGAGGAGAGATATCAGACTAAACAAACATCACAGCAAGTCCTCTGTGGTCACTTTATCTTCATGAAGCATCCCCTTATTATAAAAATATATGTTATAAATGTGTCTTTTCTATTATCTAATAGATAACACATAAATATATACAAACATGTAACATGACTGTACATACCATATAACATATAGATGTATAAGATACATGTGTTTTTAAAATCTATGTGACATATCACATATCTATGCAGCACATGTATACATGTACACGTATGTGATGCAAATATATGCACACATGCAAAATGTTTATAGCATATGTTGCATGTAGCATATATGCATGCAATACGTATATATGTATTATAAGGCATGTGTGTACAGTATGCACATATATAAATATACATTGCACATTTATGTGAGTTGGTAAGTATATAACATATATCACATAAATAATATTGATAGCATACAAAATATATATCTATATAACATATGTACCTAAACCATAAGATATATATGTGCATATCTCTATATAACAGAAGACATAATTCTTCATAACTATTTATAACTTCAGAACACATACATAAAACACACACAAATAACAATTTTAAAAATATGTGTACATGTATAATATATTATAAATATGCTCTCCTTTCTCTTCCAAATTGAAATTCATAAATATAAAATGATTTCACATGCAATTTAAATATTTAATAAAATGCCCTTTAATAAAGAAGAAATAGAAAGCAATTATAATAACATAATATGCATTCCAATTTGGAAAATCTTGGGCATGACTACACTAGAAGTCATGGTGATTAATTAGATTTTTTTCTTTACCCACTTACAATGACTATCTTTGGATTGTTATAAAAAGGTCATAAGTCATTGTAGTCAAGCCAAAGAGGAAAATTAAAGAACTGAGGTATAAGCAAATACTAGACTAAAAACTAGCATTAGTTTACATAATAACAGGCCAAATTTATTCGCATAATATGAGAGCAAGAGAGAAGTAATCCTAACTGAAGTAGGGATATAATGCTAATCACCCCATATATTTGCATACATGAATGGACAGTGATATACAAAACAGTCATGAGTGATGTAGGACAATTCTTTATTGTGTCAGACTGCTCAAACACTGCAGGACATTAGCATCCCCGGATCTCACCCACTAAATTCCAACAGCACATCCAACTATTGGGACAACCAAAATTGTCCCTGTAAATTTCCAAAGCACACTCAGGGACTAGACCTCTCTCCTTGAGAGCCACTGTTATGGGAAATGAACTAAATATTGCTTTTATCCAGATCTTCAACCTCCGATTAATGGATCTGAATGAACAACAGCATACAATTTAATTTGAGATTAATAATTCTATTCTGTTCATATTTAAAGCAACTTTACAATGTTTCCATATACTGAGTATTCTTAGCTGTCATATCATACATGTAATAATGTAAAGAGGTCTCAAACATTTGCTACATTTGGTCTACTCAGGATAGTCTAAAACTCTAGGAGAGGTCAACATGTTAGTCTTGCCACCCATAAGACCACTTATGCAATGAGGATAATGCCATAGTGATATATATAGATGTCATAGTGAAAGCAGCCTCAATAATTAACATCCTTTTGTACTCAATCTCATTACTAATGTGGTTCACATATGGCCTAGTGAAACTCTGTACGCAGGAAAATTGTATTAAAATATATGAAGAGATAGCTTTCAAGGGAAAATGTCACCAAAGCATAATACATTTTCTCAGGGGTATCAAGAAGGAACAGTCTTTCAGCTTTGCTTGGTGATTTTGGGGGCAACAGAAAATGACAGTATGAGCATGATTCAAAGACCTTTTCTTAGGACTCATTTGCCCTCGCTCACAAGGTCATTGCCCAAACTACCAAAACTTCCCAAATGTAGGGTTTGAGATGACCACCCTGATTCCATGCATCCCTATAACACTCTCTAAACAACAAGGAGTAAATAGGGATTTCATTGCTGGCATTCCTGTATCCAACCTGGGTGATGAGCTACATTTAAATGCTTCAAAGTCACAGAGAAGATACAAGTGTGATTTGCATTTTGTTCTGAACAAAATCTTAAGTAGTCACATTTCATACATCAAAGAGAGTAAACTCACAGTAAGAACCATTGCATGTGTTATCTACTCTTATGTGAAAATGTATGGGGAGGTGCTGGACTTCTATTTGTCATTGATTAACAATAACAGCAAATATTTGTGGAGCATTTATAATGTGCCAAGTATTCTTTCAAGTGCTTCACTGATACTAAACCATTTAATCCAGACAACAATTTTCTGTAGTATTTTCTATTTCTCCAAGTTACAGATGAGAATTTGGGGTCCAGAGAGATTGAGTAACTTGCCCATGGTTACATATTAGGAAATAATACACGTGATTCAGATCCATATAGTCTTGTCGCACAGCCTTCTCTTTTAACAAATACACCCTATTGTCTCTGTCATTCTTTACTGTCCTGCAAAAGAAATGTATCACCTGTGTTTTAAGAATTAAAGAGAAAAATTTTGTGGTTGGCTAATCTGGTCTTGATGCCTGATTATAAAAAAAAAAAAAAAATCTATAGCATTGTCAACAATCTATTTCCTATTTCTAAAAGAACTTTTAATTTTCTTACTAGCCTTAAAAAAAGTGTCTTTTTTAAAAAAGCAGCTGACTTTCCATCTTATGAAATGTCTACCTTGCATAATGTCAGAGAAACTCATTCTAATGCTGCCCAGGAAAACTAAGATTAATTGGAGTTAAATCCGATTGAAGGCTATGGAAGCTATGTTCTTTTGGTTACCAGATCCACTCTTCTGTTTGCATGGATCAGCATCCTACCTATTTTTCCAACTCCCAAAAGTATTAGAAGCCACAAGCACAGCTCGCTCCATTTCTCTTCTCTTTTTATGCCTCCCCTTTTCCTTGTAACCAGCATTATCTATGGGAGAGGTTCCACATGGGATTTTCCAAGAGGCCAGGCCAGCTTGACACACAGGGCCCTTCCTTACTCAGCCCAACCGCAACCCTCTTCCACCTCCTGCTTCCCCTCTTGGTGGAACACACCACACCCCTCATCCTTTTGATTGTGTGTGCTTTTCCCTTTCATTACTGCTAATGGCTCTGAATGGGTCTCTTGTGCATAAGGAGAGACAATAGTCTTCATTTAATGGTATTATTTACAATAGGAAAAATAGTTTTAAAAAGAGAAAGTGGGAGAGACAGTTATAGCAAGAGGCTTGACTGTGAAGCCTCTTTTATTAGGGGTCTGGCACCCTCCGCACCTTTTCCTGGACATCAGCCAAGCTCTCCTTCACTCCAGAGCGGCCCTTGAGTTTTGCTACAGTTTCCGTATGATGCCACAGCAGCCAGGCTCTATGGTGTGACTCATTTCCACAGCAAGAGTGCTCCAGTACATTAACAGCTTTCTCTTCTTTGATCAAGTGAGACCAGGGCATCCATTCTCATGGCCAGTGTTTTCATATGATTAGTCTTTTCCCAGCACACCTGCATGGAGGACAGAAGGCTGCCTGTAGAGGAAGCTGCTGAGCCTGATTTCATTGGAAGAGTAGGTGAAGAAGGGACAGCTGAGACCCCGGGGCTACTCTGGCCCAGGCATGGTCCTTGTGAGAATTTGAAAACTCTGTCTTCTTTGAGCCAGTGGATTAGGAAGAGTCACCTGTATCAGTGGACACAGCCCTACAGCCCCCCACTGAGGTCCACACACACTTTGCACAAATGCAGGACTACATGCAGCAACTTGAGCAGGATTTGATGTCTCTACCAGCCATTTGAGCTTCAGCTGACAATAGCAGTGACATAGTGCCCCGGCAGAGGGCATGGTACCTACGCCCAGACTGTGTCTAGAGTTTGAATCTCGGGTTTACCATTCGTTGCCTGTGCAGGTCTATTATCTTGGGCAAGTTATTTACTTGTTCCATGTCTCAGTTTCCTTATCTGTGAAATGGTTATGCAATAATAGCATCTAATTCAGAGGTCACTGGAAGGATTATGTGAGGAAACTTACAGAAAGAATGCAGAACAATGCCAACCATAAAGAAAGCTCTCATCAAATGCTGTCTGTTGTGACTTATAAATAGCAGAGTGCTAAGGTAACCTAGACCTTAGCAAAAATTGAAAATTGCTGATGTTACCTCCAGGAATTCCAGCCTTATCCTCTGTACTTTTTTTAATTATCCAAATTGTCCCCATTTTTGAGTAAAATAACCAATAATGACTGAGCTTTACTTTGTGTTCATTATATGTCAGACTCTATGTTAAATACTTTGCAAATATGATATTGTTTAATCATCCCAACAACTTTCTGAAATAGGTTCTTCTATTAACCCTGTTTTTCAGATGAAGAGCTTGATGCTCATAGAAGCTGAGCAACTTGTTTAAGGTCCAAAAGCCAGCAAGTGGCTCAGGTGGCATTTGGGAAAACCTCTTATCTGTATAAATATGCATAAATTTAATACCTTAAGCTTTTTTTCTTTCCTACTTTTGTGTCATAAAATTGTATATTTCTTAATATTCCTGCTGACTCCTTTCTGAAAGCAGAGATCACAGTATGGCCCCTTAAGACCTTACAAATAGTTTGGTATGACTGCCTATTTAGAAATAAAATGAAAGTGGTAAACTTATAAATGAAAACATCCTACCCACAATGGTATGAGTTTAAAATAAAGTATAATGAATTGCCCCTTCCAAGAGGCACATTTAGTGTAGAACAAAGAAATCAGTCACATCCTCTCAAATGCCAGCGAGGCTGGTGGAGATGGGTTGAGGCTCTGTGGGTTGCTCAGTGTCTTCAAAATCAAAGCATTATCAGCCATAACCACTTTTGTGTATTTTTAAGTCTGGTTCTATCTTGTGTCCTGGCTAGTTTTTCTTTTTCTTTTTTCTTTTTTTTTTTGTTTTTTGTTTTTGTTTTTCGAGACAGTCTCGCTCTGTCGCCCAGGCTGGAGTGCAGTGGCACGATCTCAGCTCACTGCAAGCTCCACCTCCCAGGTTCATGCCATTCTCCTGCCTCAGCCTCCCAAGTAGCCGGGACTACAGGCGCCTGCCACCATGCCCAGCTAATTTTTGGGATTTTTAGTAGAGATGGGGTTTCGCCGTGTCAGACAAGATGGTCTCGATCTTCTGACCTCGTGATCCGCCCACCTCGGCCTCCCAAAGTGCTGGGATTACAGGCGTGAGCCACCGCGCCTGGCTCGTGTCCTGGCTAGTTTTTCAAGTAACACCTATTAGTATTAGTATTAGTATTTTAATATAGATAGCTTTGCTAACAGACTATATTTTTCTCATTCCTTTCCTAGCCTATTATTTTATTTGTCTCTTTCTTATTTTATTTATTCAATTTTCTTCAAATTGCACCATTTTTTACCTAGCCTGAGGGAGCACTGGCTATTAAAACTGCACTAATAATTTTAATTGACTTAAAATTATGTAAGAACAGCACAGCAGCCAAGAAGTATGGGGCCTCCAAATAGGTGCAACAGCAGAGAGAATGTGTTGAACAAAGCAAGGTGGCTTTAGGTTCTGAACCCCCAAATTCAGCAAGATGTTACTGAAGAGGAGATGGTCTCATCGGGAAGTCCATATGGGCCACATTGCAATGCAGTTATGCTTCTATTTTAGTACACATTACAGTGGAAAATTTAAGTTTCCAGAACGAACCATTGGGGCGAGAGTGCCATGAGGTGCAATTATTTACTGTATAAAAGTTGTCTCCATTGAATATACCCTAAGAATATTTAAAATTTGATTTAAAAACTATTTAAACTATTTATACTTAATTGTTTCAGACTGTACCTTCACTATAGCATAAAATGCATCTATACATGTCTATACCTCTGACTAACCCTGTTCTAACATCAAATCTAACAAGAAGTTTAAAACAGAATAAAGAAAGTAAAGGTGGTGGAAGTATCTACTGTATGTCAGAAAGGTAATTTGTATGTGGGCATTTGAAAAGTAGTGAAAAGACAATTGCCTTTCAAACGATATTGGGTGGCTGTTGTAGTCTCAATTTTTCTCTTCTTAAAGTGGGAGAACACTGATACCTGCTCCAGCAACCTTTGTAAGTGGAAAGAGATGATGCAGGAAACAGCATTTTGACTATCACAGTGCATGACATATTTATGAGGAATTACATGGCCATGCTTTATGGAAGGTATATGTGTTCTAGTGTCAGCTCCCAGAAAGTGGAGCCTAGTGGAGTAATTGCACCACACAGGCAATCTTAGCTATAACATGATGGCAGCCATCTACTCTCCTTTAAGATCAAGCTGGAGAAAAGTATAGTTATATAACATATTGGAAATCTTAGGGATTATTACATACAACTTGTATATTTTACAATGGAAAAGCTGAGAGCCAGAGAATAGTAAGTACTGGCCCAATGTCACCACCTAATTACAGGCTGTGGCAATAATAGAACTCACATCTCTCAATGGTTCACCATATGGTTTTCTCTGCAATATCATTGTCACTACTTAAAAGTAATGTGACATCTTCATTTCCTAGCACTACTCCTCATTTCCATTTTAGTCAGGACATATTACCTAACCGATTTTGGAGGGAGTTGTACATTCATGTGCAGTGCCACACAAATGGCATACAAATTATTTCATCTGAAATACAGGCTCAATTGCATA
This sequence comes from Pan troglodytes, assembly GCF_028858775.2. Lineage (NCBI taxonomy): Eukaryota > Metazoa > Chordata > Mammalia > Primates > Hominidae > Pan > Pan troglodytes. Next base: position 57,249,247 of record NC_072403.2, read on the forward strand.
TTATGCTAATAAAAAACATATATCTCATCAAAAGCTATCATGTAGTAACATCAGTATATAACTGATGTTATAGAAATGCAATACCTTCCCAGTAGATAACTGATGTTATAGAAGTGCAATAGGATTTAGGATTTAGTTCTGCCTTTGTAACTATTTCCTACTCTTAGCCATAGTGGAAAAGGCCCACAGTCTCCTTCTAAAGACCTTGTAGTACTTAGAGCATACCTCTATTAGATCACACATTATCTCCCTGAGTACCTAATAAATGCTAAATTAAACTTTGATGAATGAAAGAGGAAAATGAGTAAATGGACAAATTTAGAAGTGATAGCCTGTTGGGCTGGGGTTGAGGCAAGATTCAAGTCTTGGGAAGGTTATGATAAATCAGACAAAGTTCTTATTTCAGCAGGATCTTTTTCATTAGACTCCTCCCCACTAGGACCCTTCTTGAGTCTTGAGTACTGAGCTCTTGATTGGAACCTTGATAACAACTCGCTACTGCTATGTGACTTTAGAAAGCTCTGCTTCTGTAGTATCCATCTTATTATTTTAAAAATAAAGTGCCTGAATCTGATCAGAATCTGAGTTGCTTGTTAGTCTAGGCTAAGGCTGGCGGATTAGTCATACATGACAAAATGATGAAATGGGCTGGGGAGACACAGATACGATGAATACAAGCATTGAGAAAAGTCTTACCGGAGGATGGGTACAAGAGATTGTATCATGCTATTCTCCATACTTTTGGTATGTGTGACATTGTCCATATAGAACATATAAATAAGTTTTGTTTTGTTCATGAGCAACTAGGCCTATGAGTAGAAGTTAGAGCTAGAGCAGCAAAATATATTGAATTTGGGAATTGGGTCTGTGCTAAAGCAGCACCAAGAAGAATGTCCCATGGAGACATACTGGTGTCTGGAGGTGCCACTGACGTTCTCTTCTGTTGACTCCTGTGCCTTTCAATGCAGTCTTCACTGGAGTTGGAAGCTCAGGCTTGTTAGGGTAGATCCTGCTCTTTCACTCCAGTACTTTTGTCACCCTCCATCCCCTGTAACTTTGATAACCATGGACAATGACAGTGATAGAACCTTGGGTCAGGTTGGGGGCTCAAGTTGGGAGGCTTGGTTACTTCTGAGTTGGATGAGGATTTTTGCTTATTTCAGCAGGATCATTTTCATTAGACTTCTCCCCACTAGGGCCCTTCTAGGGTCTTGAGAACTAAGCTCTTGATTGGAATCTTGATAACAACTGGTTACTACTATGTGACTTTAGAAAGCTGACCCAGCCTCTGTGGTCTCCATCTCATGATTTTCAAAATAAAGTATCTGAATCTGATTGGATATTTCAAAGGTATGCCTCTACTCATCAACATTTTACTATTTTTTGTTGCTGAGCACAGATTTGGTCTGAACATTCTTCTCAATGTAGTATGACAACTGGCAATATCTGGCATCTCTATCAAATAATTTCTGAGTTCCTTTTAAATGAGCATGTTAAAATACTAAATGCCCATGTTCTGGTTTCTTGTATATTTTAGGTTGACCTCTGGTCACAAATTCAGGTGACTGAAATTAGATGATTTTCTCCATATAACTTTAGATCTTAGCTGATTATATTGTTGTTTACTACATTCAAAAATGAATTCATACCATGTAGTCTATCAAAGTTATCTATCCATTTATGTATTTATTAAATAAATATGGAGTCCTCACCTTGCATCCTCTCATTTCCTGGGTAAATAAGAAGCTGAATTAGACGACGACCTTGTCCTCTGGGAGCTTTCAATCAAGTAGGAAAAATAAGGAAAGACATATGAATACTTAAAAAATGAGGCAAGATGTGATAAATGACAAAATTGAAACATAGATGAAATGTTTCGGAGTTTAGGAAATAAGAAAATATTTCTCACTGGTGTAAATGTATATAAAATTTAAACATGAAAAATCTATTAGAAGCCCTTTTTGTCCATCTGATGCAAGAACTGGCTTCCACAAATGATGACCAAGAGCCTGTCATTATCCAAAAGGAGTGATTTGATAGTCTATACCAAACCTGGATATGTTCTACTGACTTTTCTGTTGTTTTTCATAAACTCAAAGAGACATAACTGCTCAGATATATTTTGCAAGGTTACTTGCTACAGCTTGAATTTTATGGGAGCTGGCATTAGATTACAGAGTAAGCCATACAGCTGAGGAGCAGTTAAATGTGGTACATCTGTCTTGGCTTCTAATAGACGTGCACTGATGAAAGTGGTGGGCATTTGAAGGAGGAGTATCTGTACTCTTTCTGAAAGTGAAAGGATTAGTGCAAGATTTAGTCTGTAGTCTATAGTACACATTAAAACTTATTCCACTGTAGTATTTAAAAACTTGACACTAGTTCCATCTTTTCAATGAAGAAATATACACGCAAAGAACTGAAGTGTATTTCTTAAGTAGCCACTTTCACTTCCTAGAAAATCTTGGACCAGAAAGCACAATTCCTTGTTTTCCAAGCTACCACAAAATCATAATTTCTACTATTAATTAGGTCTGTTTTTCTTTCCATTAACTTAAATCATCCACCATCAACTGATCCAAATTTTTCAGACTGCAGAAAAACTTATCGTACAGTTGTTCATCAATCTATATTGTGAAATAGCTGATAATCCTTGCAAGTGTTGCAAGCTTTGTACAAGAGCTAAGCCTGTCACTTTTTATTTGTGCTGTCTTTCCCACCTGGAAAACTTTGATTATGGGGCATTTCAAAGGGGCCACACACCAGGACAGGTAAAGAGGGTTAAATGACTGTGCTTAACTGAAGATTGTTTAGGTGCAATTCTAAATGCTCACTGTATGCAATGAACAAAATAAGGCTTAATTAGCTTGCTGGAAGACTGCTTTTATTTTCAGTCTTTTTCTTAAAAAAAAAAAAAAAAGAGCCCACATTAGCAATGTTTTGGAAAGTATTTCCTTTATATATTTAATTTCTTGCAATGTGGTATCAATATGTTCCCTTTAAAGTAAAAAAAAAAAATTATTGCCAATAACTTAGTTTCATGTATTGAGATAGCTATCACATCCAATTTCTATATGCCTGTGAAAGATACCCCCCAAACTACACACAAATGATATAATTTCATAAATGTAGATGCACCTAAGTAGATATGAAAAGGAGGGAAATTTACAATTATAAAAATACATAGCTAGAAAGCCTCATTTATCAAAGACAACATTGAATTCTATAGAATACCCTGGTGCCTGCTTTCTGCACCTGCACCCAATAGACTGAGCATGAAAATGCAAATGAACAGAAGGAGGAGTATAGAGTATGACAAAACAGGAGTGTAGAAAATGCTTGATTTCATGCCTGCCTTCTAAATAACTCTGAAGTTTTAATTTATTTTCTTAACATATTGAACAATGGTGATATTTCTAACAAAGCACATATAATTGGACCAGAGTAAAAATAAATTAGTGTGTATAAAAGGAAGATGAAGCCAACATTTTCTTGGTCTCTTGACATTATCTACCACTGTCCAGTTCCCTGTTGTTTTCCTCCTTTCCTTTGTTTCAATTTAATTCTATCCAGTTCCAGAAGCATTAATGGAGTATATGCTGTGTGCCAAGCACTAGACTTGGTACAAGAGCTCTAGAAACAAATAAGATGATGCCCATGTTGCCAAAGAACTCAAAGGTGGAGGAGAGGAGCTGCACTTGCCTCACTGTACCATAGTTTACAACAAAAAAGTGAATCCAAAAAGGATTCGGAAATGGAAAGTGAAGATGGCTGTTAGGGCAAGTCTTTCCAAATGAATAGATACATGAAACAAGTGTTCAGGGATAAAAGGTACTTAGCTGGAGGAATAAAGGAGGAAACAGCATTCCAGAAAGGTATAAAGTAGAGAGAGAATCCAGGTTTCCAAAGGAAATGTAAGTAGTCTAGTGAGATTATAATGTAGACTTTAAGGTAACAAACACCAAATTATGAGTAGGGAAAAAAAATATGGGATCCAGAAAATAAATAGGAAAAAATAATTTTGAAAGGTGTTGGGTAATCACAGGTAGAAGTGAATGCTGAATGAATTACACATAAGGCTCACATAATTTTTAAAGGATATTTAGGACATTTCTAACGATAACCAACTGAAAATAAAGCTCAGGCATAGTCGTCAATTCAGTGATATGGACTGGGTATCACTATGTACCAATACAGTTCCTGGTCCTGCAAGAATGGAAGTGAGCAAGATGAGTCGGATCCCTGCTCCAGTGGGGCTTATGGGCTGGTAAGGGGAACTGACACTACAACTAAACAGAGAGATGAACAAGGGAGTCTCAGATCATGAAGACATGAGGACAAGTGGCACAAGGTGAGTGATCGCCGAAGAGAGTGCTTAAGGGATGCCGTTTCTGAAGAGACTTTTTGCACAGAAACTTGGATAAAGTGCAGAAATTAGATGTTGGAAGATCTGGGAGCAGAGTTTTCCAAAAGGAGATAGCATAATTGACAATTGCAAGCAAAGCAAGAAAGGTAGCCTGACTAAAGCAAAGTAAGCAAGGGAAAGAGCGGGAGGACAAGAAGTCAGAGAAGTTGGAATGGAGCAAATCATAAAGGGCTTTGCAGGCCATGGTAAGAAATTTGAACTTTATTCTCAGTATAATGGAAATATTGATTAGTTTTCATTGGAGGGTGCATATGATCTTATTTGAATGCTCCCTTTGCTTTGTTCCAATATTTGTGGTCACATCATGTGCATAGAATCCACATCCATCACGAAGGATCTGCAGACTATGTTTCATGTGTTCAAGACAGAAACAATGCCTCTATGTGACTCTACAAAGATGACTACTATCACTTCCTTTCCTTTCTATGTACACGTGTTGCTCCTAATGTCAAGGGATAGAGCCCCATTTTCCTTTCTTTGAATCTAAGCTGGATTTAGTGACTTGCTTGACCAATATAATGTGGCAGAAGTGATGGTCTGATTTTCAGAGGCTAGATCATAGAATTTCTTACATTTTTCCCTGGATCTCTTTGGAAGCTCCTTTTTGGAACTCTCCCCCTAAAATCCCAGCTAACTCACAATATAAAACCTAAGCTACAAGGAGGGGTCATGTGTAGGGCACCTCAGTGGAAAGCTCCAGCTGAGGTCCCCGCTGACAGCCAGCATCAGCTGCCAACCGTGGCTGGACTGGATAAACATCAAGTCCAGTCAAGACTTGAGATGACTGTAGTCCCAGCCAACATCTGACTACAATTTTACAAAAGTCCTCAAGCAAGAACTTCTCAGGTGAGCTCATCAATTTATGAAATATGGGAGATGTTAACAAATAATTGTTTTAAATTTGGGGTGGTTTATAATGCAGTGGTAGTTGATCAGAATGGTCTCTTTTTTAAAATAATTTAATTACAAGTAATTGTTTTTGAATAATTTTTTAAAATTACAAACAAAAAAATCAACCCATTCCTAAAATCAATTAACCCACAAACATAATAGAAAGCACTTTGAAAGATATACCTCTAAACACTCTAAAATGTGTACAGTCTCACATAAATGAAATATTTTAACTGAACTGGACAGGTTATTTCCGGGAATCTTTCTTCCTCAAAATTAAAACAGAAAAACAGTAAAGTGAAGACACACAAACACACGCGCGCATGCACACAACCCAAAGCAAAACCCATTCCACTACTGGAAATATTCCAGACAGGGGATTGCCTGAGCCATTATTTGTTTCAAATTAGTGATGTATTTATAGTACCTGATATACTCTGGCTTACAGCCAATTTTACGGAAAAAAATCCATTTATAAGTGATTCAAATAAATCATGATTCCTTAATATAACGCAAATACATTATGTAACCATTAAAAATGTAGTTGTCTAGATACACTAAAAAATGGAAAAATGCCAAAGAGACCAAGTTAAAAAAAACAAGGTGCAACTCATCTGTGTTTATGGTATGATCACATTTGTTTAAAACAATATACATAAAATGACTGTATATGCATAGAAATTATCTTCATGATACCCAAGAAAAAAGTAATAGCAGTTACTGCTCCTGGAGAACAGAATGAGGATGTCAAGGTCAGATCCAAGAGTGACACTCACTTTTCATCTCCCCCTTTCTCAACAGTATTTCAATTTTATACACAAGCATGTATTATCTTATTAAAAGAGAAAAATTTAACAATGACAAGAAAAAAACCATAGAACTCATGACTGCCATCTAAGTGGCAAAGAAAGATGCCTGCTAAATTTGAGTACATGTTAATAATACATTTTATGGATTACTTTTCTACTAAAATCTACTAAAAAGATACTTAGGCCATTTCTACTGTGAACTTAAATGGCATAAAATATTTACAAAAGCCTTAATGCAAGCACATAAGCTAATTTCAAACAGATCTGGTTACTTACCCTCCAACCCTCACAAATAGTGAGAATTTTAGATGCAGATTTCTTGCTGAAAAATCATACAAACCACTTCTTCAACCCACCCTCTGCCCCACAATCAGTTCCCTAAAGCACAAACATATGATACTTACAATTGATTTGAATGATTGAGAGAGAACTTAAGTCACCCTTGTTAAAACTGCACTTAAATGTTGCGACAAGCTGGAACATTTATCTTCCACTCATCTTAGACTCCATTATCACCAAGCGAAAATTTGAATTGGTGACTTATAGAATGATCAGACAGAAAAAATTCACCTCCAGGATTGGATGGAAGCATGAAGAAAATAATGCCTCATTTATCTAAATGGTTAGATGAATTTGCTAGAAATGATCAGTATATCTTTTTTCAATTCATAAAATGTCTTACTTAGGCCAGCCCACTGTTCCAACACATTATCTTCTGGCAGGCACTCTGTGAAGCTGTCCCACATTACTTTCTACTGCAATACCCAGGGAAAAAGTGTCATAAAAGTAACAAGTGTCAAGTCTCCTTGTCTTTTATGTAGGTCTTTTAAAAATGAGGCACAGCGCCTTTTCCTTCACTTTGAAGAGCACAGCAACAGTATTTCCAAAATGAATCTGCTCTCCACAGGCCCTCCCAGCCCCAAATTAAAATGTTAAATAGTACAACAAAATCATCATAATATTCTTTGAACTTAGAAAAAAAAAAACTCAACTATTTCAAGGCACATTTAATTTAATATCAAGAGTGCAATACAAAAGGCCCAAATACAATGAAGGAACACATTCCCCCATTAACACCAACGACAATGCTCTTTCAAACATGTGCCTGTTGAATGGAATGGGGATTTCATAAAATTCACTAAAAAAAAAAATGCAGTGAGTCTCATCACAGCTAATATCCTTATACAATCTAGTTGTGAAATGAATGTTTATAATGCTTCAAACAGTTTCAACCTGAAGTTTGATACCACACCTTCATGTCTGTACAGTCCTCAGTAAGTTTATCTACAGTTTTTGCAGCCATTCAAAGAACAAACCATTGAATAAAACCACATTGATTAAGGCTCAAGCAAGTAATACAGAGCCCCAAACTAAATGGTTAAATATATGTGCTACTTGTACGGACATCTATTATTTGATTCTCTCATGACTATCAAAAGTTGGTTCTCAGCAAATAAACCCTTTAAAGGCAAAATTCACCTCATTTGAGTTTTGACCCAGAAGTACAACAATCATGAAGTCCACAGTCTCATTGGCAAAACTGATACACAGTGTCTCTAAGTCACTATGCTCAAGGTTAAGAGTGATGCATATTCCATTTTTACATTTTACTGGAATTTTACATTTTCACTTCATGATTTAAAATCTCTAGGTTTTCATTCCTTCAAACTGTCTGAAGACACAGTGTGCCACAGACTTAAGACTTCTGTTTCTCCCTCTATTTTCTTCAAACAGAAACATTTCTCAAGTGTCTACATGTTCTAGAAGGGGAATTTTTCGGAGGTGGCCACTTCTTCGGAATAGTTCGACGCCATTAGGCGTCTGAAACAAGGGGAAGGGGAAAAGAAAAAAGCTGAAACACAAGGTTCATCTGGTAAGTTTTACATTAACCATTACAAGCTGGACAGTGTAAGAATGTGGCTTTTTTTTTTTTTTTTTTTTTTTTTTTTTGGCTCAAAAAGTCTGAGTCTTGGTGTGGAAACGAGTACTTGGCTGTCCCACCACAGCTTTCTCGTAGTGGGACTGTCAGGGAAGTCTTAACTGGGGAGGATGATTTGTTTACCTATCAGGCGTAAACTTCCAGGCACTCAGTTCATTTTGGGCTTGTTCCAGTTTGTCTTTAGTCTGTTCCAGTTCACCTTTCATTTTTAGGAAAAACAAGTTGATCGCTGGGTCTACCATTGTTGATCTCAGTTGGGCAACGCTCGGCTGCTGGACTTGCTTGAGGTACTGGATTTGAGTAGTACACTCTTGCATCTCTTGTTCCTTGGTTGCTAGTCGCATTACAAGGATGTTTTCCCTGCGTGCAGACTCTTGCTGTTGTTGCTTTAGTTTTTCTTCAGACTCTCTTAGGCCAGTTACATCATTAGAGTTTAAGATCCGTATACTTGCCCTCCAAAGCTTGTACGTATGCTTCATATTGTTTCCATCTTAGAATTAACTCATCTCTTGCCATAACTTTGAAGTCTGTTTCACTCAGTCGAACTTTCTTGGGAAGAGGTTCTTCCCTGGTCATCTTGAATCAGAAGAGTCGCCTTTCAGGCATGGCGGGCAGTCACTTGCCCGCCGCCGGGCCCGCCAGGAGAGGAAAGGTGAAGGGAGGGAGCGAGGCCGCCGGCCTAGCCCGATAGGAGCCTCGAGGTGCAATAGAGCAGCTGCTCCCCGGTAACACGCCCCGTCCTTTCCGGGGAGCCTGGTGCGAGCTCCGCGGGCGCCGGAGCTCAGCAAGCCCAGAATGGTCTCTTTTGCTAAGAGTTCACAATCTATTCCAACCATTCTCCTGATGCCAAATTTGGCACTTCAGACATCACTTATCCCGCACTCTCTGTTTTTTTTTTTTTTTTTCTCCTTGGTTTTTCCTAAATTTCAGAGGTTTTCTTGTGAACCAGAAACAGATTGTTTCTTCACATACTCTTGGCTTAAATTCAGGAATAAGTCAGCCATCCAGCTCCAGATATCCCAGAGCTGAGCTCAATGATCTCTCATAAGAGCCATGAAGAACACCTGATCATGAATTCTCTTCCACAGGGCATTCTGCTAATGCCTCCCCACCTCTTTCTTCTTGCAGTTTCAGGCATCTTCATTTAAGTATTTTATTGTTATTGTTAATCAACCAAATGATGTTCATCTTTATCGGCAGGCAGTTGGTGACTGCATTTTTAGGTCACCGTGATTCTGCAAATGTGTATATTTTATCCAGATTAGATAATCGTGACTGTAAAACACAGGACAGTTCATTGATTAATTGATCATCACAGAGTGAGATCTCTTCTTTTTAACATACCAAGGCAACTAAAGTCTGATTATGTCATTTGCTATCACATATTAGATTGGTAATAGTTTATAATTCGTATCTGTATATTACTTACTGCTTAAGTAACTGGTAACAAAAACTGTGTTCTTTAACCTTATTCTGAATCAACAAGTCAGTGAGCTTTAGATAAGGATAGCTATAAATGTAGCTCTTTCCACATCCATAAGCATGGATAAAGACAGGATTATGTAGAACAGAGAAAAATAAAACCCCTGACCTCACACAACATTAAGATCTTTTTAGAAAAAAAAAAAGGAAAAAGTAGAGCAGATATCCTGTGGAACCTTCGTGTCCTTCCATTCTTGGAGGTAAAAGGCTGAAGCCAATCTCAAACCACAGGAAACATTTTGACTTGGAGTTACAGTGACTGAGTTTAAGTCAACAATTAGCGCCAGTCGTCTGTTGGCTCAGCAACCCATATGGAAATCAGTCATAATAAATTATTTTCTATGGTCTTTCTAATCTTACACAAAGTAATTCTTTATTGCCTTACTAGGTTTATTAAAAAAGGATTTTGATGGCTCTAAATAGCTATCAATTAACTTTCTATTTCCTGTTATAAAATGTGAACATTACAATAGTCTTGAGTCACCCATGAACCCAAGGGAAAAAATCACTTTCGTCATCTGACCTCCTTTACATGGGGCATAAATGTGGCCTTTATATATTGCTAATCATAACCACAATAGGACTAATCATGTTCTGATACCAAGTTAACTTGAGGAATTAGAAGAGTTCTTTCTAAGTCTTTAAAAATCTGAATGCAACCCAGAAGTTACCCAGAGGAAGTCTTTTTTGGAGGGCTTGGTTTTGGCAGAACCGAGTCTGAGGAAGGGGCCTTCTGTGATTGGTGGCACTCTGGTGTTGCTTCATATGTTGCTCTTAAAAAATATTGAAGTTTCTGTTGAATTATTTTTCCTAATGATGAAAAACAGCTGAAATTAATGAATGCTGTGAATTTAAATAACATCACACCATTAGTCATAAATATCTCAATAGTAAACAAGCATATTACCATTAACATTTCAAATGATCAACAGAGCTGCTCAAGCTACATTTTTTTACTGGGCAAATTTATCAGTTCAAGGTTGGCTCATATTATTGTGCCCTGTCAATTCATATTATTTGGCTGCAAGATACACCAACATATTTTGTTTTGAATAACTGCTAGTTTTTCTAAAGTGATCTATTTGGGAAGGAGGTGGCCAGAGGGAGGACTGAGGAAATATAGTTAACCTAATTACAATATTGTGTTATTTTTCCTTTTAGTAATTTGTACAGGATGTCTTGAAATGTCTTTCTGTAAAGAAAATGTAGGCTTTTTCTTTATCAGTCAAAGTAAATGAAAATGCTAATTGATTTTAAATGAAATTATTTAGGTTAATTTTAATTTTTTGATGTTTGAAGGCAAAGTATCCCTATGCACATATAAATGGTGCAAGTCTGACATATGTAAGACTATTTGGTCAGATCACCTAAGTTTTATGAAGAAGGCTGTGTGGTGGGAGCCCTCAAAGGAAAGGCAGGGACTAATGTTTCCCCCATGGCATGCTGTTCTGCCTTGCTGCATGGGAGTCCCAGCCTGCAATTCCTTTCCCCCATTTGATGCCTTAGGGAAGAGCATCCTATTTTCTGTCAGCATCTGCTCAGGAGTAACCTCCTTTATGAGACCTTCCCTAATTTTAATATTTTGAGGTTTTCTACCACTCAGCTTCCAGAGTCTCAGTAGCATCTCTAGCAGTGGGCTCATCTGATATTATGTACATATCTTTCCCCTATCCCCTTCTTCTGACTAAAAAATAAGGAAATATTTAAAAAGTCTATGGCCCCCTTAGGGCAGAGATTGTATCTTATTCCTGTTTCCCTCTTTATATCCCATGGATTTAGTACTGGCAGCTATAGATACTTCACAATGAAAAGGCTGTTCCTAAATGGAAGTCATTTTGTAGAAGTGTGATCTTCTTTCAAACATGGTTACTATGCTGGGAAATACTGAAATTTCTTACCATTTAAACCAATTACTTGTATGATTCGCTTATCTGTCACGGTTAACCTTCGTTCATAATGTTGAAAGGTTTAAGTGCCCTATGAAAGGTGATATGGTTTGGCTGTGTCCCCACACAAATCTCATCTTGAATTGTAGTTCTCATAATCCCCACACATCATGGAGGGGGGATCCAGTTGGAGGTAATTGAATCATGGGGGTGGTTGCCTCCATGCTGTTCTCGTGATAGTGAGTGAGTTCTCAAGAGATCTGATGGTTTTATAAGGGGCTTTTCCCCGTTTGCACTTCTCCATGCTGTCACCATGTGAAGAAGGACGTTTGCGTCCCCTTCCACCGTGATTATAAGTTTCCTGAGGCCTCTAAAATCATGCTGAACTGTGAGTCAATTAAACCTCTTTCCTTTATAAATTACTCAGTCTCAGGTATGTCCTTATTAGCAGCACGAGAACAGAATAATATGAAAGGGATGAGGCATAAAAGTATAAGAATCATCCCTCCCTAAAGTTGAGCAAGTAGAATTTTTCCAAATAGATAAATAATACTTCTTAGTTCGTTGATCATTGATGTACATAAACTGTGCATGCTTATTTAAAATAAGGGATGACATAGGTTGTTTTTTAACATTAATGTGTTGTAGATTGGCTGAAATACTTATTGAAAATGCAGATTCTCATTCATCAGGGCTAAGTGGGGCTCAGCCATGTGCATGTTAAACAAGGATTCCATGTAAGTCTGATAGTGGTGCCAGCCAACTGTACTTTGAAGACACACTACTGTGGATGAGAAGCTTATGTGCTTAGGAACTAGTTTTCACATATGTTATTATGTACTTCTGTATGACTTTTTTTTTCTCTCATCCGCTTAGAATACAACATCACCAGGACAAAGACCTGATCTTTTACTTTCTTCTCAACTCCATTGCACTGAATTCAGCACTCTACCCTTATGGTACCCTCGGGGCAGGCATGAATGGAAAATCCTTTCAGTTCTTAGTTTATATGAGGCTGGGAGAAAGGGTGAAATCTGAGGTGGGTAACAGAACACAGAGGGCTTCACTTTTCTCAGGTGTCATATAAATATTTCTGGTTTTTAGTACCTGCACATACTAACAGAGCAGACGAAAGACAGTACTTGTGAGTCAACACACATTTATGCCCATCTTCATAAAATGCCACTGCCTCAGACAGCATCAGGGCTGTTGATCCAATATCAATCTACTGGCACCCGTATATCACTGCCATGCTTAAAGGCTGTCACTCCTGGAGTCAAGCCTTACCTGACTCCAGGGATGAGCCTAAACTCTGATCCTCACTGATAGGCTCCTTGTGAGGGGCTCCTGCCTTTCTTTCCAGCTTCAACTATTTTACCTGCCTCAGATACACCGCTGTCCAGCCATATGTGACTTCTTGGAGGTTCCCTAATATTGTAATGAGTTCTTTTGCAGTGTCCATGTACATGCCACCTCCTACCTAAAAGGACTTTACAACTTTGAGTTCCCTGTTAATGCCTACTCAGTCTTTAATGCTCAATTCCATTATCACCTCCAATGGGAAGCCTAAAGTGACAAAGCCAACTGTTCTAATGTGTTTAATTTCTCTCTTTTCAAATGCTCATCAGGCTATCATAAAAAGCTAACACTAGCTAACCTCAAATATATTAGCTCATTTAATTGTTTTAACAATCCTATGAGGCATTTTTCCATTTTACAGATGAGTGAACTGATGCATTGAGAGGTGAGGTAACTTGCCCAAGTCTACACACCAGTAGTAACTAAAAGAGTTAGGATTCCAATTGATGTAGCCTGTCTCTTGCCCCAAGCTCTAAACATTTACACCACAACTAAATAGTCTTTTACTTGTGTGCCTTCTCTACTAGGTGAAGTATTCTTTAAATACAGGAGCCAAGTCTTATGTTTCCCAGGATTCCAATTTCCTAGAGAACTGCCTAGTCCACAGTAGATATTCAATTATGCGTGATTCGATAAGTCCTTTAATGAAATTACGTGACTTTCACCTTGGCCAGAATTGCAAGGGCAGTGGAAGCCACACACACAAAAAGGCCTACTTGAGTTATCCAACCAGAGCCCATTAAGACCACCTAGTTACAGCCTATGAGGGCTTCGGAGAGACTTTCAATTTCTACACTGAAGCAAGAAATTAGTAAAATGCAATAAAACGCAACAGTAACTTACTTGCAGTTGGCTTCCAGAGCAGAGATGTCAGCTAGGAATGACTTGTTCTTTTGGACTCATAACTATTTCCGGATTTCTTTGTGGCAAGGGACATTAGTTTCACCTCATGTGATGTGAGGCAGTGATGGGCCTAATGATCAAAGTGCCAGTGATGCTTTGTGCTCAGAGGCCTCTGACTATCATTCCTTCCCGTCAATGTTCCCAGATAGCACAGCCCAGTGCAATTTCAGAACAATTCGGTCTTCTGAGCTTTTAGCTTTGACCTTTTAGCACATGCCTGAAATTGAAGGTGGCTGTTAGTTGTTCCAAGTAACTGAGCAACTTCATTCCTAACCAAGCACATACTCCATGCTTTTGGGTCAGATAGACCTGGGTTTAAATTACAGTTTTACCATTTACCATGTTTGAGTTTAGACAATATGTAGGGGTTCTTTAAGCCTTAGTTTTCTTGTCTCTAAAATAGAATAAACAAAAATATTCACCTTATAGGGTCACTATGAGGATTAAATGACACAATTTGTATCAAGCATTTCTGTGCAAGGTCACATGTCTTACAAGGCTGGGTCCAGGAAGCAAGTTCAGTTCTTTTGATCCCAGAAAATGAACTCACAGGCCTTAGTCCCACAACACATGTTCAACTTGCTTAGATGGATAAATGTAGGCTATCCTCATTGCTTTTCATGGTAAACCTCTTTTTTATCCTGCTCCAATGGACTCTGCCTTCTGGCACCACCACACCACAGCAATGTCTCTCTAGGTGGTGAATGATGATAGTTGACTATGCTGACAGTTCATATGTCATCAACTATTCTATTAATTTGCAGTGTTCAAACAGTTTGAGTTTCTGTCTTGTTTGCCTGATGTGCTGAGTGGTTTGGGTTGGCAAGATGACAATGCTCCACAAATTCATTTAGATTTAGCTCTCAAGCTGATGGGGCATTCTTTCATCACTTGGGGTGACTTTCATTCAGTTAACCAAAAGAAAAGAGCATGGAAAAGTGTCAGGGTGAGGGTTCTATGGACATGACACCATAGTGGCACATAGCACTTCCACTCACATTCCATTGTTAGAACATATACAATATGAACATATAATTGTGAGGCCAGGTAAGGGAGGAGAATGTTGACTTTCTTGAACACCTAAAACTCTTTGCAATATTTATAGGAAAAAATAAAAATTATTATTAACTTTAATTTTTCTAATATCAGTTCTCAGTGTACCTTTACAGCCCCTTTGGAACTACCTCTGTACTTTCCCACCATGTTGTTTTTATCAGACTGTTTTTCTATTTTAAATAATTCCAATCACTTTCTTTCATCTAAACCCCTTTAAAGGAAAAGCACAGTGCCAACTCTTTCACTGTTTTCTTTCATGCTTTCTCTCAGAAGGTGGAGGACAAAGGTGAACAGCTAACTTTTTCTACCTTAGGTCACTTAAGATCAAATTATAGCAAGTTAGGGTAGGAAGAGGCCCTAATAATGCTTAGCTCAAAGTTTTGTTCGTTTGTTTGTTTTATGTTTTTGTTTTTGTTGTTGTCACTTTGCATGGAAGAAGAAGGTAAGACCCAGAGAGATAAAGGAGTTGCCCAGGGCTGAACCACAACTGGAGACCAAGTCCATTGGATTCCATTTTTAGTCTCTTACTGACACCTCATGTTGTCCCCTTTTGCTGTAGGGCCAGCCCTATATGGGCAATTTTACTCATTAATGTTTCCAGAATTTCTCTAATTAACCTAAAGTGTGTATTAAAGCAATAAAGTTTTGAAGTTTGTAAAAGATACTGCCAGTAAAATCTTCCTTGTATAAACTGACTGATTAAAAGATTTTTTTTCCTATTTCTGCTTCATAATTCCATACATTTTGAAAATCACTTAGTTTTTCCTGGTGATTTCTCAATTTCAGTGAGAATGAATGTGTGTGTGTGTGTGTATATATATATGTATATATATGTATAATGTATATATATAATTGTATATATATAATCTTAATTCTTGGCAATTGCGTTTAGTGATAATTGTTTTTGTGCATTAGTCATAATCACTTTTTAAGCAGCAAAGCCTATTACTGTTACAGAGTGAATTTCAGATGCCCTGCAGATTTGAGTAATTTGGGGTAATGCAGCTGTGTGTGGTAAAAAGATTTTACAATGCCTATAAAATGTTGCCTCATGACATGTTCAGCAGTGAATCTGTGGCACCATATAGCAATTTCAGGGCTTTTCATTAAATACCAGATACCATTTACATTGTGCTGTTTTTAAACAAGAGCCATCCTCTGAGATTAGGAGAATCCGCAAGTTGCAAGGCATTTGGGAGTCCTGAATACATGGAAGGGTCTTACAGATATTTTTCTAGAAACAAACATAAAAACAACAAACAAAACCAAAAACATTCCACGAGAGAATTGTATTTTATCTACATTGTTCTCAGCTGCATTGAAGGGTATTAGCACTTCTTTTTCCTTTTCTCATCTCCCCAAAGATGATCAGAAGATCTGACTTGCAGCAAGTAGTTTGCCTGAATATACAGTTTCCCATGAAAACAGAACAAGAGGAGAATGGGCAAACCACAGTGGATTGTATATTATTTCCTTTAAGTGTTTGGAATCGCCTGTCTTGGCTTCGACTACCTTTGTTGTTATTGGAAGTTAACAGATATAATTATTAAGTCAATTATTTATTAATTCAAATAAGTTACACATATTTATTTAGTCACAATATGTGCCAGGCAAATGGTTACAAGCCCAGGATAAACAATGACTATAAAAAATAAGATCAATTTTTAAAAAATTGTTTCTGTCCTCAGAAAAGATCAAAGAGTTGTAGCTATAAATCAGAAGCTCTGGCTTCTAACCTAAAGTCAAGACTCAACTGAACATTTTTACTTGCATGTTCTAACATTGACTTAAACTCAGTCCATTCAAATCAAAGTTCATTATGTTTGCTGAAACCATCTTTTATCTTTGACTAAAGAAAATTATTGTATTCTATAACAGCAAAGCACCATATAAGTGTTTGCTTTTTATTAGTGTTATTAATACTAGCACTAGCACATTAATATTTAATACTAGCATATTAATAATTATCTAAGACACACAGAAAATAATATTTTGGTTTTTTTAAAGTATTTTCCTCCTTTCCTTTCTTTTTAATGATTTATTCATTTCAATAGGTTTTTGGAGGAACAGGTGGTGTTTGATTATATGAGTAAGTTCTTTAGTGGTGATTTCTGAGATTTTGGTGCACCCATCACCCAAGCAGTCTACACTGTACCCAATGTGTAGTCTTTTATCTCTCATCCCCCACCCACCCTTTACCCTGACTCCCCAAAGTTCATTGTATCATTCTTATGCGTTCACATCCTCATTGTTTAGCTCCCACTTATGGGGGAGAACATACGATATTTGGTTTTCCATTTGTGAGTTACTTCACTTAGAATAGTGGTTTCCAATTCCATCCAGGATGCTGCAAATGCCATTATTTTGTTCCTTTTTATGGCTGAGTAGTATTCCATAGTGTGTATATACATTTTCTCTGTCCACTTGGTTGATGGACATTTGGGCTGAATCCATATTTTTGCAATTGCAAATTGTGCTGCTATAAACATGCATGTACAAGTATCTTTTTCGTATAGTGACTTATTTTCCTCTGGGAAGAAACCCAGGATTGGGATTGCTAGATCAAATGGTAGATCTACTTTTAGTTCTTTAAGGTATCTCCACACTGTTTTCCACAGTGGTTGTACTAGTTTACATTCCCACCAACAGTGTAGAAGTGTCAAAAAATACCAGATGTTGACGTGGATATGGTGAAAAGAAAACAAGATTTTGGATTCATCAGTTTTCCAATTCCCAAGTTCTGTCAACTAGTGCGGGCTAAGCACATCCTTTCTGGTAGAGTGTATTCACCTCTCGATGTCTGCTGCCTCCAGTCTGCCTCCTTTACTAATCCATTCATTATTCTTTACCATGCAGTCTGTTTCTCAAGCTTTGCGAAATCATCATAACTAGGTCACAGACTCTCAGATTTCAGTTCATGCATCTTCAGCCTCTTCCCTTAGCTGTGATGAAGACTAATATAAGTTAGGAACTGAAAAATGAGTTCAAGTTCAGGCCCTGATTCTAACCAACTGTGTAACCCAGTGAAAGTGGAACAGCTTTTGAACCTCAGAATACTCTTTGGTAAAATAAGGAGAATAATTCAAAACTCAAGAAGTTGTACTGAGAATTAAAAAGAAAAGAGTATATTTAAAAGTCATTTATGAATGTAGACCTCACACAAATGTAAAGCTTAGTATTATGCCCCATAGTTTCTAGCTCAGCACAATAAACATTAGTAGATTAATTGATTGGTTGATTTTAAGGGAATCTCCCAAATACACTAAGGCCCTGGAAGCTTACAAGCAAACATTTGCTTTTATGTTGAAGGATAAACCTTTGAAACTGGTCCTATTGCTCTCTGACCAATTTATTCTCTGAACAGAAATAATGGCGTACGTTCATTCTTAATCCTGATGCAGATACCTCTGTGTGTTTTCTAGAGTTTTGCATTGTATGTCATACTTATAATACTGGGATTTTGTCTTGTAGCTCAGTTAGGTTTCAGGATATTTTAGAAAGAGAATTGAACTTTATTACTTTTTTAATCAATTTAACTAAAATTTATTGAAGATACATGTAGGATGTGCACATATATATTATCTGTGCCATGTAGTGATAAATTCCAGAAATACACAGACAATTTGAATGTATAAATTCTATCCTCCAGGAGCATCCAGTCTGGTAAGGGAGTTATATATGACCTCTTTGGATTCCAGAGACCTACTCATATTATTTGCTGTGTTTCCATGTGCATATCACTTTACCTCTCTGAATCTAAATTTCCTTAATTATTAAATGTGATTACTTCATGGAACTATATTGAAAATTAAGTATGCTAGTATATATCTATCTGACAGACACACAGAGAGATAATAAATGCTCGATTATTTTCCTTCCTTCATAATTTCATGTAAGTTAGGCCTTAACTAAACAAATAGGTGACTATTCCAGTTTGGAGAAAGAGTCTGACCAGCAGCCACAGACACCATCCTAACCAAGATAGTTTTACGCTCTGTTCATCAGGCCCCCAGTAATATTAATATAATGCTTAGTATTTTATTGACTGAATAGCATGTGGCAGGAGCTTTATATGCATTATCTTAAGTCTTTATGACAACTCCAACATGTAGAAAGTATCCGCATTTTCTCAGGTGACAAATTAGGATTGAGGCATAGGTATGAAGGGAGGGGGCTGTGGAAACAGACTGCTTTAACAGGAATCCCAGAGCTACCTATACTTGCTATGGGACTGACCTTGGATAAGTTTTGAATTTTCAAAACTTGAACATAGCGACTTCAGTAGAATGACAGAACCTTACATAAAAGGGATAATGAGATTAATATGGCAGATGGGAGGCAAGACTGTCTGGCAGCTTCTACTCAGTCAGATAGAGTAGCATGTGGAGACTCACACCTTGAATTTTTGCTCCAAGAACTACCACAGAAACATAGCAGGAAAGCCGAAAGAATCCACAGATCCTTGAAGGAACTGTATCACCACTGCAGGTTCCCTGAGATGCCAAAAACTGTGAGTCTGCTTGGTTTCTCAATAGGGAGGCTTGTGGTCTGGGGCAAGTTCTCAGCCCTGGTCACCAGCTGCCTGGAAATATATTTGATGATGTTAGGGGAGCACAGTGGTAGTGAGACTGGCCTTTAGGACTGTGAGCTGCGTGGGAGCAGAGTGAGGCCCACGACTGCCAGCTTTTGCTGGAGACCTGTATGATACAGCAGAGGAAGCCATAATACCCCTAGGAATATAACTCCATTGGACTGGGAACCACACTCCTATGCCCCATAGCAGCCACAGCAAGCCCTGCCCAAAAAGAGGCTGAGCTCAGACATGGCTATCCCTGGCCCCACCTGGTGGTCTCTCTCTACCCACCCTGGTAGTCAAAGACAAAGGTCTTAATCTTTTGGGAACTCCATGGCCCTGCCCACCACCTGAGAAACCTGAATACTTAACCAGGTGTCCCTAGAGTGACAAAGATTATGCTCCACTTAAAAGACACAGAAAGGCAAAATGAATAAAAATTCACCAACCAAGTTTCTGCTGTCTTCAAGAGACTTACCTAACACATAAGAATTCATATAAACTTAAAGTAAAAGGGTGGAAAAAGATATTCCATGCAAACAGACACCAAAAGCAAGCAGGATTAACTATTCTTATATCAGACAAAACAAACTTTAAAGCAACAGTAGTTAAGAAAGACAGAGAGGGACATTATATAATAATAAAAAAGACTAGTCCAGCAGGAAAATATAATATGACAATTCTAAATATATATGCACCTAACACTGGAGCTCTTAAATTTATAAAAAAATTACTACTAGACCTAGGAAATGAGATAGATGGCAACACAATAATAGTGGGGGACTTTAATACTCCACTGACAGTACTAGACAGGTCATCAAGACACAAAGTTAACAAAGAAACAATAGACTTAAACTGTACCCTACAACAAATGGATTTAACAGATATTTACAGAATATTCTACCCAACAACTGCAGAATATACATTCTATTTTCAGCACATGGAACATTCTCCAAGATAGACCATATAATAGGCCTCAAAACAAATCTCAGTAAATTTAAGAAAATCAAAATTATATCAAATACTCTCTCAGAACACAGTAAAATAGAATTATAAATCAACTCCAAAAGGAACCTTCAAAATCATGCAAATACATAGAAATTAAATAACTTGCTCCTGAATGATTGTTGGGTCAACAATGAAATCAAGATGGAAATTTAAACATTCTTTAAACTAAATGATAATAGTGATACAACCTATCAAAACCTCTGGGATACAGCAAAAGCAGTGCTAAGAGGAAAGTTCATAGACTTAAGTGCCTACATCAAAAAGTCTGAAAGAGCACAAATAAACAATCTAAGGTCACACCTCACAGAACGGGAGAAACAAGACAAACCAAACTTAAACCCAGCAGAAGAAACAAATGACAAAGATCAGAGAAGAACTAAATGAAATTGAAACAAAAAAATACAAAAGATAAATGAAACAAAAAGGCAGTTCTTTGTAAAGATAAATAAAATTGATAGACCATTAGCAAGATTAAACAAGAAAAGAAGAGAGTAGATGCAAATAAGCTCAATTAGAAATGAAACAGGAGATATTATATGAACACCTTTATGTGTATAAGCTAGAAAGCCTAGAGGAGATGAATAAATTCCTGGAAATATACAACCCTCCTAAATTAAACCAGGAAGACATAGAAACTCTGAGCAGACCAATAACAAACAACAAGATTGAAATGGTAATTTAAAAATTGCCAATAACAACAAAAAAATGTCCAGGACCAGACGGATTCACAGCTGAATTCTATCAGACTTTCAATGAATTGGTACTAATCCTATTGACACTATTTCAAAAGAAAGGAAAAGGGGGAATCCTCCCTAAATTATTCTTTGAAGCCATTATCACTCTAATACCAAAACTGGGGAAGGACATAACAAAAAGAGAAAACTACAGACCAATCTCCCTGATGAACATAGATGCAAAAATCTTGAACAAAATACTAGGGAATTGAATCCAACAGCATATCAAAAAGATAATCCACCATGATCAAGTGGATTTCATACCAAGGATGTGGGGATGGTTTAAGACACATTTACATTAACAGATATTTACAGAACATTCTACCCAACAACTGCAGAATATACATTCTGTTCATCAGCACATGGAACATTCTCCAAGACAGACCATATGATAGGCCACAAAACAAATATTGGTAAATTAAGAAAATCAAAATTATATCAAATACTCGCTCAGACCACAGTAAAATAGAATTAGAAATCAACTCCAAAATGAAGTCAACTTATAAGTCAATAAATGCGATACACCACATAAACAGAATTAAAATCAAAAATCATATGATCATCTCAATAGATGTGGAAAAAGCATTTGACGAAATCCAGCATCACTTTGTGATTAAAACCCTAGGCAAAATCAGCACACAAGGGACATACCTTAAGGTAATAACAGCCATCTATGACATACACACAGCCAACATTATTAAACAGACAAGGATGCACATGTTCACTACTTCTATTCATCATAGTATTGGGAGTTCTAGTCAGAGCAATCAGACAAGGGGAAGAAAGAAATAAAGGACATCCAAATCAGTAAAGAGAAAATCAAACTGTCGCTTTTTGCTGATGCTATGATCGTATACCTAGAAAAAACTAAAGACTCACCCAAAAAGCTCCTAGAACAGATAAATGAATTCAGCAAAGTTTTGGGATACAAAATTAATGTACACAAATTGGTAGCTCTGGTATACCCCAACAGTGACCAAGCTGAGAATCAATTCAAGAACTCAACCCCTTTCACAATAGCTGAAAAAAAAAAAAAAAAAAAAAAAAAAACAACCTTAGGAATACACCTAATCAAGGATGTGAAAGACCTCTACAAGGAAAACTATAAAACACTGTTGAGAGAAATTATAGACAACACAAATAGAAACATATCTCATGCTTATGGATAGGTAGGATCAATATTGTGAAAATGACCATGCTGCCAAAAACAATCTACAAATTCTGTGCAATTCTTACCAAACTACCACTATCATTCTTCACAGACTAAGAAAAAACAATCCTAAAATTCATATGGACCAAAAAAGAGCCCTCATATTCAAAGCAAGTCTAAGCAAAAAGAACAAATCTGGAGGCATCACATTACCTGACTTCAAACTAAACTATAAGGCCATAGTTACCAAAACAGAATGGTACTGGCATAACAAAAGGCACATAGACCAATGGAAAAGAATAGAGAACCCAGAAATAAAGCCAAATACTTACAGTCAACTGATCTTCGAGAAAGCAAACAAAAACATAAGGTCAGGAAAGGACACCTTATTTAACAAAAGATGCTGGGATAATTGGCGAGCCACATGTAGAAGAATGAAATTGGATCCTCATCTCTCACCTTATTAAAAAATCAACTCAAGATCGTTCAAGGACTTAAATCTAAGACCTGAAACCATAAAGATTCTAGAAGATTAACAGCGGAAAAACCCTTGTAGATGTTGACTTAGGCAAAGACTTTATGACCAAGAACCCAAAAGCAAATGCAACAAAACAAAGATAAATAGATGAGACCTAATTAAACTAAAAAGCTTCTGCACAGCAAAAAAACAAGCAGGGGAGTAAACAGACAACCCAGAGTGTGGGAGAAAATCTTCACTATCTATATGTCTGACAAAGGACTAATATCCAGAATCTACAAGGAACTCAAACAAATCGGGAAGAAAAAACAAACAATCCTTTCAAAAAGTGGGCTAAAGTCATGAATAGACAATTCTCAAAACAAGATATACAAATGGCCAAAGGCATATGGAAAAATGTTCAACATCACTAATTATCGGGGAAATATAAATCAAAACCACAATGCAACACCACCTCACTCCTACAAGAATGGCCATAATCAAAATATAAAAAAATAATAGATGGTGGCATGGATGTGGTGAAAAGGGAACACTTTTTCACTGCTGATGGGAATGTAAACTAGTACAACCACCATGGAAAACAGTGTGGAGATTCCTTAAAGAACTAACACTTTGGCCCATAAATAACACTACTAGGTATCTACCCAGAGGGAAAGAAGGCGTTATATAAAAAAGATACTTGCACACACGTTTAGAGCAGTACAATTTGCAATTGCAAAAATATGAAATCAGCCCAAATGCCCATCATTCAACTAGTGGATAAAGAAAATGTGGTATATATACCATGGAATACTACTCAGCCATAAAAAGAAATGAAATAATGACATTTGTAGCAACCTGGATGGAATTGGAGACTATTATTCTAAGTGAAGTAACTCAGGAATGAAAAACCAAACACCATATGCTCTCAGTCATGTGTGGGAGCTAAGCTCTGAGGACACAAAGGCATAAAAATGATACATTGGACTTTTGGGACTTGGGGGAAAGGGTGAGGGATGGTGAGGAATAAAAGGCTGCACATTGGGTAGAGTATACGCTGCTTGGGTGATGAGTGCACCAAAATATGAGAAATCACCACTAAAGAACTTATTCATGTAACCAAACACCACCTGTTCCTCCAAAACCAAAATAGGAAATAAAATAATTTTAAAAATTGTTTTAAAGAGGATGATGATGATGATGATGAAGATGATGATAATGGAGAAGAAGGAGGAGGTGTTTGCTGCAGTAACTAGTTGGAGAAGGGCTCTTTGACAAGTGGTTGCCCTGAGATTCTCATAACACATGGGAAAGGATATAGGTGACCTGTATATATTTGGCTCACTCCAAAGCTCAACTTGGTCCACAGGTACACAAAGTTATACTTTGGTCACTGCAGATCAGCTCATTTTTTTCCTCTTGAAGCCAAGGCAATAAACTATATTTTTTCTTATTGTAAATGTTGAGCACTCCTCATTATTGAGTAGTTCAAGCATCACCTATCTGGCTGACATTAAAACCTAAATTCATGCATTTTTTTTAAGTTCTGAGTGTTTGTAAAAAGAATTTCCCAACCAAAGTATTTATATTTATTGCAAGTAATTTTTGTTTAATATTTTTAAGAAGTAGGTCAATCTGGCAATATAGTGATTTAGTTTTACAGATAATTAAAAGAGAAAAGCCTCCTTCTGCCTAAATGATCTGTGGAAACCAATAAAAGTCACTTTGGGGCCTGGATAATTATCTCAACCCTTTTAACTCTGCTGTTCTGGGCTCATAGTAGACGCTCAATGGAAACTTGTTGATTGATCTGCCTTTGACTATGAAGACTTGACCCAATAATTCTGAAGGCCAAATGCCCTGGGCACTCAGGAAAAATATGTTTGTTTACTGCTGCTCATGTTAGAGTCATAAAACCCTATAGAGAGTAAAAATTTCTATAGTCATTAGAAAAATAAAATAAGGTAACACAAAATGATGGGAAAATACACGATACTTTCTTTAGTAACAATTTATGTTGTCCTACAAGTCAGTGAATCAAAAGTTATCTCTTACATCTTAACCCAAACCAAAGGTAATATTATTATCATTCTCTGATTGGTAAATTTAAGTTTTAACAATTTTTTCTCCATTGAAAAGATAGAAAGCAGTGAGTTTTCATATTTTTGTCTGTATGCTAGATTCAGCAACATTGAAATTCAGGATGATTCTTTATGCTTTGGTTTTTAAAGATGTAAAGAAAAGGTGATATCTATCTTGAATTAAATTAGAGGATACGTGTAAGGATCTGTACTCTCTCTGCAGAGGTCTAGTGGTGCATGAAGTGATTCCCTTGGAGCATTCATTTTGGACACTGGACCTCAACTCACTCCTAAGATAGTATAAATGGATATGAAGACATATTCAGTTTCTGAAAAAAATTTAATAGAAATAATCATATCTTATATTTAGTGCAATTTTAAGGCATCATTTACATAAAACAAAGTGCACAGATTTTAAATGCTCAACTTGGTGGGTATTGACATTTAATATACAGCATTTCCATTAGCCTAGAAAGTTCTTTATGCCCCTTTCCAGTCAA
The DNA here is from genome assembly GCF_028858775.2 of Pan troglodytes. Classification (NCBI taxonomy): domain Eukaryota; kingdom Metazoa; phylum Chordata; class Mammalia; order Primates; family Hominidae; genus Pan; species Pan troglodytes. Next base: position 57,274,501 of record NC_072403.2, read on the forward strand.
TTCTTAACCATTTGGAGGCAACCATATTTTAGTTTCTATTACCACAGGTTATTTTGCCTGTTCTTGAACTTCATGTAAATAGAATTGTACAGCATTAATACCTTACTTCTGGCCATAAAATTACAAAGCACTTTTAATTTTATTATTTCATTAGATTTTTTTTAATTTCCAATTTTTATTTTAAGTTCAGGGGTACACGTGCAGTATGTGCAGGTTTGTTACACAGGTAAACATGTGCCATGGTAGTTTGCTGCACAGATCATCCCATTAACCAGGCATTAAGCCCAGTATCCATCAGCTATTCTTCCTGATTCTCCCCCTCCTCCTCCCACCCCTGCCCTCTGACAGGGCCCAGTGTGTGTTGTTTTCCCCCATGTGTTCATGTCTTCTCATCATTTAGCTCCAACTTGTGAGTGAGAACATGTATTTGGTTTTCTGTTCCTGCATTAGTTTGCTAAGGATAATGGCCTCCAGCTCCATCCATGTCCCTGCAAAGGACATGATCTCATTCCTTTTTATGACTGAATAGTATTCCATGGTGTATATGTACCACATTTTCTTTATCTAGTCTATCACTGATGGGCATTTAGATTGACTCCATGTATTTGCTATTGTGAATAGTGCTGCAGTGAACACATGCACACATGTGTCTTTATAATAGAAATATTTATATTCCTTTGTGTCTATGCCCAGAGCAAAAATCCTCAACAAAATACTGGCAAACTAAATCAAGCAGCATATCAAAAAACTTATCCACCATGATCAAGTAGGCTTCATCCCCGAGATGCAAGGCTGGTTCAACATACGCAAATCAATACATGTGATTCATCACATACACAGAACTAAAGACCACATGATTATCTCAATAGATGCAGAAAATGCCTTTGATAAAATTCATCATCTCTTTATTTAAAAACTTTTAATAGACTATATATTAAAGGAACATACCTCAAGATAATAAGAGCCATATACGACCAACCCACAGCCAATAGCATACTGAATGGGCAAAAGCTGAAAGCATTCCCCTTGAAAACTGGAACAAGACAAGGTGGCCCTCTCTCACCACCCCTATTCAACATAGTATTGGAAGTTCTGGCCAGGGCAATCAGGCAAGAGAAAGAAAGAAATGGTATTCAAATAGGAAGAGAGGAAATCAAACTATCTTCTTTGCAGATGGCATGATCCTATATCTACAAAACCCCATTGTCTCAGTCCAAAAGCTTCTTAAGTTGATAAGCAACTTCAGCAAAGTCTCAGGATACAAAATCAATGTGCAAAAATTGATAGCATTCCTATACATTATTAGATTCTTATGTCAACAGATAGCGCTAAAGGTACCAAGATACTAATTTTTACAGACGGGGCCGCTGAAACTCATTGAGTTTTCATGACTCGCTTAAAGTCATAGTAGAAGACTTCAGAGGCAGAATCAAACTTGGGTGTTCTGATTCCAGGTTCAGCACTCCTGTTGAATTCTACTGGATTCTGGAAAGATATTTGGACTCATTATCATAACAGAACAATGATAATAATACTTGAGTCTGAATCTCAATTTTGCTCTTCTTTATGGATGTGATTTTTGGTAAGTTATTTTGTTCCTTTCAGTTACTTCCTCTATAAAACGAGAATAGTGATATTCTCATTCCTGGACCTGACATATTCTTGTTTGTACTCTAAGTCTTTCATTTCTTCATGATTTCTGCTAAAGACCCTGTAAATCCTCTAGTCAGCAAGCAGTTATAAAATAAATATTCAGGCTATTACACACTTGGTTTAAGTCTTTTGATCATGTGTTGTTTCCATTTTTCTCTCTCTACAAAATCAGGAGCTCCATGAAAACTGAGTCCATTTCTTGCTCACTTCCATTTATCAAGTGACTAGGAAAATATCTGGCCCAGAAGTGATGGTCATTATGAGTTCACTGAACCTGTAACAAATAACGAGATATAAGGGCAGGCAAAGCTCTTTTGTCTCTACCTACCTACCTGAGTGGTTCTTGCCAGATGGAAGTTGCACATCTATGGCTCTTGTAAATATGATGATGCCATCCTGGAAAAAAATTGTGGGTTCTAATAAGAAGGCATAAAAAAGTAGATGAGATAATTTTCATGGTCATGTTAAAAGTGTTAAATTATACCAACCTACAAATAATCACATTTGTAAGTTGCATAAAATGCAAATCAGTTTAGGAGCAGAGAGTCAACCTACCTCTTAGAGATGGATGTCTGTAGGGCCAATGGAAGGACCACTTTGCCTACTGCTACACTTCCTCAGGTGGCCTCCTACTAATTCCCCAGCTCTGCTTTTTGCCAGCTACCTATTGTTAACTGCAGTGCTGTGGTGGTATTAGGGGAAACAATAATGTCTGTTAATGCTGTCAACACCTTGGCAATATCTGCCTTTCTTCAATTACTTTTGTTTACAAATTACTCCTAATTTTGTTCTTAAAGCTAGTTAAGAACAAATGCTGCTAGGATTGATGGGAAGCTAACTGCATGATTAAGTAATTAGGTTTTTAAAGCTTGCCTTACACTAGGACTAATGATATGTCACCCAGTAGCAGAAACCCCAGATAATGAATGAGAAATGTTTATATGTACTTAGTTGCTTTTAAATCTCCCTTCACGCTAGAGCTGATGCTATGCATGGGTACTGGGATGAAGAAAAGCAGTGACAGCTCAGCCTCCCCAGCCATTATGTGGAACTGCAAACTCCCATGAAGGCCTCTTTTCTGCTCCAGCCGACGCTTTATTTTTTGTAGGGTTGATTGTTCAGTTGGTCCACTGATGAAAATGCTACAATGTTTTGTTGAATAAAGAGCTGAATGAATTTAAATAGTAGGTAATTGTCCTTTCACTGCAGGGACCAGATTTAGAGTTGATCTTTTGCGTATATAGAATAGGATTAGAGTCAGGGCTGAAGGGTTCCTGTCACCCCTCCTCCACCTGTGGACTCTTGTGTGCGTATTAGGGGAGGTGGATGTTGGAGGAGAAAGACACAAGGGATGGGAGAATGAGGAAAGGAGGTCCTTCATACTGACATCCGAAGATTCTTAGATCATTCTTAGGGGTACATGACCTCTAAAGAGTAGAGAGAGGCATCAACTCTTGTTGGGGGCTGTAATCCTGGAAGTGGAGTTAGAACTCATTACCCTCTACTTATTGTAATATTTCCTCAACTATGAAATAAGTTTTCCAATTGCACAGCAGTATTTTTTTCTAGGTAAAAAAAGTGGGAACATAATTTTTTATGTGTGTATATGTATAAAATTACTATGTTTAAATATATTTCATATATAATTTTATGTATAAATTTTATATGTATATGCATTTACATATAATTTATATTCATATTTTATTGAATATCTATTTATATATATGTATATATAGCAATACCTGCATATGAAAAGCATAGCACAATAAATACAAGTTCCTATATGTGTAAATTTATTATAATGAATGTTTATATATTTATATTACACATAAATTCATCAGTATATGATATGTGTAAATGCATACTATACCCACATAGACACGTATTTACATATTACATATCTATACACACATTCTCAGAAGATATATACTTTAGCAATAATGTTAGAAAATGCATGAGCGAATGGGTGTGTTCTAATGTGATGTTTTCATCTATTGGCTTATACAGAATGTGGAGAGTAAAACAATTCTGGGTTTAAAAGTAGGTTCACATTGGCCAGTTGCTTATCTTACTTAAACTCTAGCAGATTTTCTTCCGATAAAATTTGGATTATAAATATCTATCACACGAAGTTGCTGTGAGGAGTAAATGGGATTTATATGGAATTTATCCAACGGTTCTGCACGTAGTAGGCACTCAATAAATAATTTTCTTGCCTAAGAGCTGTAATTTTACTCAAAAGTTGAGTAATAGTGACCCCTGAGAGAAGCAACGGACAATACAATTTTCTCTGCTTGTGAAATTCAAACTAGTTATCTCTTACTGCTGAATAATAATGGCTGTAATAGACTGAGGAGATTTCCGTTTAAATAAGTGGATGATTTTAGCTGACTATGGAAATGTAAATGTACCCTAATTAATGAATGCCTTAATCGTTCTTCCTGTTTCTTCTTTATAGACACATTGTTTCCTGCCTAGGGGTGAATACATTTGGTGTACATACATTCAGATATGAATATACATACGCATATACATTTTCAATGTACCAGCTTTAATGGAGAAGAACAAAGGATATTCATTAATTGGAGCTACAAAAATCTCTTCAAGGACTTCCATTTGCATCAGAATAAAGTCTATCTTTCTTAGTCTGGCATTCAAGGCCTTCTGAATCTGACTTCAACTGTTTCACGAGATATTTCATCTTCCCTGAGCAACTGGCTGTCTGTCTTTTGAATTTCCAGCAGACTTATTCTTTGTATCAATAATATGACATTTATGGCTCTATTTAAAAGCCTTTTGATGCCTCACTTCCCAGAACAAAGAAACTAGGTTTTGAATTTAACTGATGAACACTTTCCATTACTTAAAAATATATAATTTTTTAGCATATAATATTACAGGTTTAAGTTAGAAAATTTTTAATATATAACACACTAGGAAAAAATTACCTTTGATCCTATTACAAAAAGATAAAACTTCTAACATCATAAAAAGATATTAGTTAAGTTCCTTAGAAGATTTTTTCATGTTTTAAAAAAATAGAACCCTATCAGATTATTTATATACATATTCCATGTCAACTTTTGAAAATTTAGAATTCTGTTAGGCATATATATTTTATATCATGCATTTTCAGTAACATTTTATAGGTGTTTTCACAATTTTATGAAACATTATTTGGAAACATTTTTAATAACATGTTAATAATGCTCCTATGAAAGAGTACTATAGTTAATTTATCACATCCATTTATTGTTGGTAATGTATGTTATTGTACTCATATTCCTCTAACCAATACTGATGAAAGAAATTGCTTTTATTCCCAAATCTTCATTTCATGTCTGGTTCTACTCTCAGAATACACGTTCTTTAAGTTGCATCATTATCATCAAAAAATATAAATTTTTAAACACGTATAACTAAATCATTTTCCAAAACAATTCTATTCACTTACACCCTTCGCCAAACAATATTGAGTATCTCTCTCACTGCCTCTCAAAATATTGCATGGCCTTACTTTTTAAAAACACTTTTGGCACATAACTCGGTACAAATTTTCATATCTATGTTTACTACAAATATAAAATATTTTCAAATTGTAAACTTTTCCATTCTGGAAAAGAAATCTGGGATCAACCTTGTTTCTTTAAAATTAGCTTTTTTTCCCCCTCGTCTGGTACTTGACTTTTAAGAAATTTATTCCAGAAAATTGAAAGTTTGCATAAAATATATCTAGATATTGGTCTCTTTTACTTCTCTCCTGTTGCTTTTCTTGAACATGTTCAGTGATTTCCCTGTGCAGATTATAATTCTGGGGAGGTTAATATATCCACTGATGTTTCAAAAAATAGCCTGCAGTTCTTTTGCTAGAGAGGCAGGTTGTTCTTCCTGCCTCTACCCATCTAATTCAGGATGAACATTCCAGGATGCCGGATATGAGTATTCACTACTTGTCACTCCTGGCCACTGCATATTTGATGTCATCATCTCTCAGAGGGACACCACAACAGAGGTCCTGATGGAATTGAAAACAGGGAACTTATGGAGGGAGTAGACACATCTGAGCACCTGAATCACTGGGGTCAAACCTAGAGTAAATAATTCATGATACACCCCAATTTTTTGATATAAGAGAATTTGGGGATGGAGGCATTACAGAGGGGAGTGACTGAATTTGTTTATTCTCTCTCTCTTTTTTTTTTTTTAACAATTTTTTACTAGTTTTGCTTAGTTGCTTTGTTTTGTGGGTCTTGACACGAATTGGTGACTAAGATTTCCTGATTCATCCACCCACGCTGTCCTACAGTTGAGGGCGATTCTTCCATGAAATTGACAAAGTTTTCAACTAACAGACCTTAGTTTTCAGGTCTGTTGAAACATTGCATGTTTTTCTGTTCTCCTGACTAGATGAAAATGAATCAAGCACATATTTCTAATTGCACATCATGCTCTGGGTGTATTTTAAATAGAGACATTTACATGACTGGCAAATAACATCTCAATGACAGTTATAATTCTCAACCCTAGTCATTGGTCCTCACAACCAAGAAATGATATGACCATTCTTTCTAGGACAAACAGCCTTTTTCAAAATTTGCTTTTTTCTTTTTTTAATTAAAAAATATAACCAGAAATTATAACTCGTTGAGTTGTTATTTAATGGATTGGTAAAAAAATAATTTTTGATTTATAATTTTTCTCTCAATTTCTAACACATTAATACCTAATTTTACCTTCATGTCCTAGTAGCAATTACTACCAGGCAAGTTACTTAATGTGGCAAGTTACTTAAGGCAACGGTTACAGTGATATAATTTGAAGTTTCTTAACCCAACCATACCTTGTGTACATAAATTTTCTCTCCTATCCTGTTGGGCCACATAGAAAGAAGATGTAAAGGTTAGTTTTCATATTCGTATCCTAATATGTTCACAGCTACTCAAGGGTAGATATCTACATTGTGGAATTCTGTGGGTCATCTTCAAACAACGAAAACTCTTATCAACCCATCTATAATCTTTCATCATCTAGCAAGGTATTAATCTACCATCTATCATGTCTGTCTCATCTACCTATCTGTATTTATAACGTTTTCTCTGATTATTTTTAGTCTACATTACAGATAATGTTTCAAATGTAAATAACCCTAAGAACAAATACAGGTTGACAAAGTTAGGCTCAGAAAATGATATCTCTTGGATCCTTTTGATGATACAGGTTTTGATGTGGGGATGGGAAACAGGGGAGTAGGAGAGCAGAGGATCAGCTCACTTTGGTTTCTGTCATAATCTCCATGCACCCTCCCCGACACATTCCCATGCCTGAGTTAGAATGCAAAAGAGTGTGGAAATTACTGCCTCAGCTAAAATGAAAATAAGGAAGTATCTACCTTTTCTACCACCTGTGGATCTGCATCGCTGCCACATAAAAAGGGCAGCACATTTGTATTATTGAATAAATGGTTTTGGTGCACTTTTCCTCTCAACCCTTTAAGACTCAAAGTTCAGTTAGGGCTAGGGTCAAGCTATTAATAATACTTGTTTGTCTGGGGTTAACAATGAGCATTAACTTCTAGTTCACAGAAGTGAGGAGGTTGAGGAAGGGGATGAAACATGTCCCCAGAACCAAGTCACTTGCTGGGTTGGGTTAGCCAAGCTAATTCTTTTAACTTTGCTTAGATTCATGTGCCAACAAAGTTTAAAAATATAGTAATGAGGTAATAAAATAAGAAGAGGCTTGAGCTCCTTGGGCAATAGAGGTTCATTACATTATTATGATTAGAGAATTATGCCCATTAAATATGAAATAAATAAAATAAAATATGAAAATCTAAGAAGGAAAGAAAATTATGCCCATTTTCCAGGACATTTATTTTTCATTTTTAATCATCTGACACAGTGGTTCTCAACCATTGCTGCATATCGTGATCACTTGGAGGAGCTCGGAAGGCATGCCAATGCCTGAGTCTCATCCCAGGGCAATGAAATCAGAGCCCCCTGGGGCCATGTCATCAATGATCAGGTGATTCTAATGTGAAGTCAGGGATCAGAAGCACTGTTCTAATGGCACATGAAGCCAGTTTTTGTGTGGCACAGATTAACTTGGGGTGGCAATGGCCGGGGATGGAGTAGTTTTCCTACTACATGATTAACTCTGCTAGCTGGCTCTGGTTCTTAGTACAAAGGACATCTTTAAACTGAAGTCAAGTAAAGTTAATGCCAGTCGCCTGTCATTTCTCTGTCCATTATAAGTGACATATCTGCACCCGGTGTTTTAATCCCAAACATGTCACTGTTTTCATGTCATCGTTCCATTCCATGTTGCAGAGATCACTCTTGTCAGTTCCCATTCATCTGGAAGGGTCAGGCCCACACTTACAACCTGAGGTCCAGCTTGTGCTTCTGACAAGGTCTGTCATATAGCGGCTGTCACCAGGCCCAGTGCACATTGGCTTCAGTCAGCTGCCACTTCAAACCACAGTTGGTTGATTGTTAGGAGTTCGACTTACCAACTACACCATCTGACACTAGAACTGAAAGTCAATGGCAAAGGAAATTACTTGAGTGACACTATTGGATTTTTGGCCATGTCTCCCTGAGGTGATGTAAAAGTCTTAATTCTGCCAAATCCCCTCCAAGGCATAAAGCATACAAACATAAGGGCTGTTAGGGAATCTTTAAGGCAGTCTGCAGAAATGTTCAGAAAACTTGGCTGTTTATTCTCCCAGGTTGGTAGTAAAACTAGAAGTTAGGAATGAGTCCAAGGGTTGGAAACGAAGTTGTGTCTAGAGGCAGGTACACTGGCATCCTGTTCTCCATTTTTTTCCCTTCATCAAGGGCAGAGGAGTGGAAGGTGAGGAAGAAGGTAAGCAATGGACCATTCATTGTTTTTCTACTTAATAATTTATATTTTCACAATGCCTATGGGTAGTGATATGGAATGGAAATTAGGAATATAGTATTGATATGCATAGGTAAGAAGAGTATGATTTAATGCCTTGAAGTGTTTGTGGGTAATCTCATCTTACATGAAATTACTTGGGGAATATTGGGCCTCACTTTAAGAAAGATGTCCAGTGCTGTCTTTCAGAGCACATCACCCTAAGTCATCCATCCCAGAAGCTTAGAGAAGGGTGCCAGCAGTGATTCACTGGATTGTCCCCTACTAAGTTCATCCTTTACATCAAACCCAACAGTTTAGCAATATTCTGTTATCAGTGAAATGAGTATTCATACCTGCCAATGTTTACAGAAAGCAGAGAGCCACATTGGGAGGAACTATAATAGTTTATAATATATAAGATATTACAAAATAAACATTTTCAATTGACTTTTTCATTTCAATATTGTCAAAGCTGCTGATTCCATAGACAAATCCCAGAAAGCACATAAGAATGCCTAATATATAGTAATGCTCCTGAGAGAGGATTTTGAGTTTATGTGGATTATCTATTCATCCATCTAATTCTTGGCAAAGTTATTAGAAAAGAAAACCATAAATGCAATGTATTAATAAATCAAAATATATTTGGAATGGAAAGTTGAAAACGTAATATTTTTTATTAATTTTCATATGCGATAGTTTCTCTAAAATGACCATGAAAGTCAATAAAAACTTGTGATCTTATATATAACATATTCTCTTCATTTATTTTTTCAGAAAAAAACACACCCTGAGTGTGATGATCTCTGTAAGAATTTATTCCCTATCACAAAGAGGTTAACCTAAGTGAGGCCTGGATTCAAAGAGCAGGTACACAAGAAACACTAATTAGTTGCTAAAGAAGAAATTCAGTTTTCAAAGGCTGGATTGATGTATTATTATTTAGCTTAATGATCACTTACATTGAAATTCCCATTTCCCTAAGCCTCACTTCTTTTTCAGCGAGGCCACCCCTTGGGAGGGCACAGAGAATCTGCACATTCCCATGCACAGTGCCCACAAAGATTTACTTAAATTGCTACTCTTATTGTGACACATGCACAAATTCCATTTCCTTTTTCTTTAGTATAGCCATATTAATAAAAACTGGAAATTTAGAGGTTTATTATTTAAACTTTATAAACACCAATGCCCAACATATGTAGAGTGTAAATGTCTAGCACAACAGGGTTTCTCAGCATAGAGAGAGCTGACACCTGCTGGCAGTTCTTCATGTTCTCTTGGTGATCACAACCCCCTCAGCTGTCACACAATGTTCAGAGACAATTAAACAAGTGTCTAGGCCGGGCGTGGTGGCTCACACCTGTAATCCCAACACTTTGAGAGGCCAAGGCAGGCAGATCACCTGAGGTCAGGACTTCCATACCAGCCTGGCCAACATGGCGTAACCCCGTCTCTACTAAAAATACAAAAAATAGCTGGGTGTGGTGGTGTGCACCCGTAATCCCAGCTACTAGGGAGGCCGAGGAATGAGAATCCCTTGAATCTGGGAGGTGGAGATTGCAGTGAGCCGAGATCATGCCACTGCACTCCAGCCTGGGTGACAGAGTGAGACCCTGTCTCAAATAATAAAAAATAAATAAAAATAAAACAAATAAGTGTCTAACCAAAGGCCAAGGAGCTCCATAAGTAAATACTTGAGTCTTGTCCACTATGCATATATGCCAGCCTATCTAGGGGAGAAGAGGGAGCTTGATTGACTCCAGAGTACATTGGGTAGTAGATAAATTAGGAGAAAAATATTAACTCTTTTGCAGTGTCTGGCAAGTAGGGCTAGACGCAGTAGCAGAGCCAGAGAGTGGGGGCATAGAAGAGATTCAGAATATGGGGAGAGACTACTTCTGACCCTCCCATAACCAGCCCCTTTGCTAGGAAGTATGCACCCTGCTAAGGAGAAGACTGTATTGAACAGTCTCTGATTTGATAGAGGCCCTAGAACTTCTACTATGGTTCTCCCTTCTGAAAGAGCTAGGTACTATAAAAGGGTATTGTTTTCCTTTTGACCAAAGAAGAGGTGAGCTTTGGAGACCTGGAGGCACACTAAAGATTGTAAGAAACTCCCTATAGTGACAGCCAGCAGAGATGGTGAGAAAGAACAAATGAGAGAAAGGAACAATGCTGCTGGCAAGCAGATTATGCAGCATTGGAGTTCTAGTTTGGGCCAACCCCATTGTGTGAGCAGGAAAAGTGGGCATTTAAGCCTCAGAAATCCATAGCAAGATGGCCTACACAAAGGCCTGAAATTGAACTGCAGTGGAGCTCTAATGATATTTGAAACAGCTTTTCTTTCCCATTTCTCTTCCTTTAATAGCCTAGAGATAGAGGACAAATGAAGTTGGGCAAAACGGCTAAGATTTTACCATGTGGTTAATGGGTATGTTGATCAGTACACCTGTGGACAAACCCTGAAAGTGACCTTCTCTTGGAATTTAGAGGGTGAGGTTTAGGGAACACTTTTCTTAGATTGTTGGCATGGGAAACTTCTACAGGCCTAACAATAACACTTTTTAATGTTTGTTTAGCAGCTTATTTTTCAGTGTCTCTAAAATATATGTAAAAATTCTTTGACTAAATAATATGCAAGAATTATATCTCCAGATTAGACTCCCTAAACTATGAACTGTTGGTACCCTGCTTTATTGGTCACTGTGTTCTCAGTCACAGGCATGACACTATGCACATGAGTACTCAATAAATGTTTGTTGAAAGAATGAATAAATTAATAGAATGGATGCATCTACCATCTTGCATGTAAAATTAAGATCTCTAGAGCTAATGAATGAAAATATACAATACTTAGCAAATGTATATGATATGCACTGCAGCACAGATTAAGGAGTGCATTTGATTAATTTCAAAATTACACACTTGCTTATGAATGGCTTTTTCAGTAATTATAAAGAATTTGTCTTAAATGCTTTATTGATAAGCTGTTTCTACTCATCAGCCAGAGCTAATGCATGTTAATATATGCAGGCTGTGTATGTTACCTGGAATTGTCAGTGGCTCATTAGGAGTGTGCAAATGATGTAAAACCAGGAATCCTTCAGTCACCTTTGTCGAGATTCAAACTCAAGTACAATATGTTTGAAAACTATTTCTACCCTTCAGGCATATTGGTACAGAAATAAAAGCATTTAGTCTCTATTTCCAGTTTCATTTTAATATTCTCTATAGTGAAAGTTGCTTACAACACAGGCTCTCAACTAGGAGGAGCCTGTGCATATACTAAATATCAGCAGATAAAAGATGACATTTTTATAGGAACCTAGAATGAGAGATGAAGCAGATTTGCAGTTGTTGGCTGTACCATCTTCTAGGTGTTCATTTTGCCTATGTTCTCAGTCATATATTCATTTGAGAAATGTAGAAAGAGGCCAAATGGTTTAAAGCTGTGTTGTCCAATATGGTAGCCACTAACCACATGTGGCTTATTGAGTACTTAAAATGTGGTTAATCTGAACTAATATATGCTTTAGGCATAAAGTGTATGCTGGATTTTGAAGAGTTTGTTTGAAAAGCAAAAAGTATGCAAAAAATGTGCTAAAATGATATTTTGGTTTAGATAAAATATATTATTAAAAGTAAGTTTATATTTTTTAACTTTTAAAATTATTTTTAATTGACTAATGTAAAATTGTATGTATTTAAGGTGTACAATATGATGTTTTGATACATGTATACTTTGTCGAATTGTTTAATCAAGATAATTAACGTATCTATCACCTCACGTGTTTATTTTATTATAAAAATATAAAGTCTACTCCATTAATAATTTTCAAGTATACAATATATTATTATTTACTAAAGTAACCATGCTGTAAAATAGATCTGTGGCAGTTTTTCCTCATGTCTAACTGAAACTTTGTACACTTTCACAAATATCTTCCCATTCTCTGCCTCTCCTTCCCCACTCCCAGCCCCAGTTAACAACTATTCTATTCTTTGCATTTTGAGTTAAACTTTTTTAGATTCTCTATATAAATGAAATCAGGTATTATTTGTCTTTCAGTTACTGGCTTATTTTTCTAAGCATAATGTTCTTCAGATTTGTCCAGTTTTTCACAAGTGACAGAATTTCCTTCTTTTTAAAAGCTGAATAGTATTCTATTATAGATACACGCTACATATTATTTATCCATTCATCTGTTGATAGACACAAGTTGATGCCATATCTTGAATATTGTAAATAATGCTGCAGTGAACATGAAAGTTCAAATATCTCTTTGAGATACTGATCTCCTTTGCTTTGGATAAATATCTAGAAGTGGAATTGCTGGATCCTATAGTAGTTTATTTTTAATTTTTTAAGGAAATTTCATGATGTTTTCCACAATGGCTAAATTAATTTTTATTCCCACCAACAGTGTACCAGCGTTCCCTTTTGTCCACATCTTTACCAAAACTTATCTTTTGAGTTTTTGATATAGCCATTTTCATAGATACGAGGATATACCTCATTGTGGTTTCAATTTGCATTTCCTTGAGGATTAGTAATGTTGAGCACATTTTTATGAACTTGTTGGCCTGTATGTCTTATCTTAAGAAGTGTCTGTTCAGGTCCTTTGCCCATTTTTAAATTGGGTTACTGGTTTTCTTGCTCTTGAGTTGAGCTCTTTATATATTTTGCATCTTAGCCCTTTATCAGATTTATGGTTGCCAATATTTTCTCCCATTCTGTAGGTTGTGTCTTTATTCTGTTGATTGTTTTCTTGGCAGTGCAAATGTTTTTTAGGTTGATGTACTCCCATTTGTCTAGTTTTGCTTTTGTTCTCTGTGCTTTTGGCATCACAGCCAAAAAATCTTTGCCCAGACCAATGTCAGGAAGCTTTTTTTCCCTATATTTTCTTTGAGTAGTTTAGCTGTTTCAGGTCTATAATCCATTTTGAGTTGATTTTCATATATCATGGGAGATAAGGGTCCATTTAATTTTTCCACATGTGAATATCCAGTTTTTCCAAAATCATTTATTGAAGAGACTATCCTTTCTCATTGTGTGATCTTGGTAACTCTGTCAAAGATCAGTTGATCATAAATGTGTGGATTTATTTTTGGGCTACCTTTTCTGTTCCATTGGTCTATATGTCTATTTTTATAAGAGTACAATGCTGTTTTCATTATTATAGATTTATAGTAGATTTTGAGATCAAGCCATGTGATGCCTCCAGCTTTGCTCTTTTGTTCCAAGATTGCTTTGGTTACTCATTGTATTTTGTGGTTCTGTATAAATTTCAGGATTGTTTTTTCTGTTTCTCTGAAAAATGCCATTGGAATTTTGATCAGGATTGCATTGAATCTGTAGATTTCTTTAGATAGTATACACACTCATGAATATTGCTTGAATTGCAATATTCTTCCAATTCATGAACAGTGAATATATTCCATTTATTTGTGATTTCAATTTCTTTCATCAATATTTTATAGTTTTTAATATAAAAATCTTTCACCTCCTTGATAAAATTTGTTCCAAAGTATTTTAATTTTTTATGTTATTATAAGTGGAATTGTTTTCTTGATTTGTTTTCTGGGTAGTTTATGGTTAGGGTATAGATATGCTTGAGAGTGACTTTTGTATGTTAATGTAGTATCTTGCAACTTTACTAAACTAAATTGGTTTATTAGTTCTATTTGTGTGTGTGTGTGTGGAGTCTTTAGGGTTTGTATTATACATAAAGATCACATATCTGCCAACAGATAATTTAACTTCTTCCTTACCAATTTGGATGTCTTTTATTTTTTTTCTTGCCTAACTGCTCTGGTTAGGAATTTCAGTACTGTGTCAAATAGAAGTTGTGAGAGTGGGCGTTCCTTATTGTTCCTGATCTTAGAGGGAAAGTCTTCAACTTTTTACCATTGAGTATGCTATTAGCTGTGGCCTTGTCATATATGACCTTCATTGTGTTGAGGGATGTTCCTGGTATACCTAATTTGTTGAGTCCTAAAGTTTCCTGGACTTTACAGAGTCTTTTGGGTTTCACCAGGTGTTCGATCTCTAATTTGTATGTGACTCTATCAATTAAAAAAAAAGAGAGAGAGAAAACACAAATCAAAATGAAAATTATTAGTTTTTTAAAAATCTTGTTGTTTGGCTTAATGCCAAAAAAATGCTTTTCTCCTGCTATGCTATTGCTTATTTTCCTTTTCTCTCTTTTACAATAAGCGCCTATTGTAAATTACAAGGCACATGCAAGCATACACATGCACATGCACACACACACACATATACACATACCAAAATTTGGATTCTGCCCTTTCTAATTACAAATCACCACCTGTGGTAAAATTATTGAAAAACAGATGAGCTTTTCAATCCAGCAATAGCCTTAAAACAAGCAGCAGTTCCAACTGCCAGTGTGATGTATAGACACCACAGAGGGCAGATGAGGGATTAATTAGGTCTGTCCTTGCACATTGCCAGGGGAGCACTTCTGTAGAGGTGATTGAAAACTAGAAAGAGTGGCATTAGTCTTCATTGTTGGTTAAAGGCAACAAAAATAAAGATGCAATTGAGTTGACAAAGCTTCAAGGTATGTGGCTGAGTCATTTGGAGGTGTCAAAATGATCAAACTATAATTAATTAGCTAAAGTGCTATATTTAATCCCTCAACTTTAATGAAGAATTCTGCATTCAAGAACAAATAGCAAAAGAAGTACCATCGGTTTCTGATATTTGTTAGATTTGGAGGGAGGGTAGTTGTAAGGGGAGAACTAAGCTTTTTTTTTTTTTTTCTGGGCTGTAATGATCAACACCCCCTGCTTTTAATCTTATTGTCATTTCCCTTTTTCTTATAGAACAGTGGTGCTGTTCTCTGCATTTCTATGAGGGGAGCAATTACAGGCATACAACTCTCCCTGTCAGTGTGTGAAGTCTTTTCAAGGAGGCATGGAAGACTGACTGTGGGTTCTTTGGCTTTTGACTACTTACAGATTCCTTGTAGGTTTTCTACTAAGTATTGGGTCTATTTTAGAGCTGCAGGGTTGTAGCTTGTGGCCATAAAATAATAAACAATTCATAATTATGATCAGGAAAACTTCACTGAATGCCTACTATGTGTAGAGTACTTCCCTCTCTTTAAAAGTCTTTATGCATGGGACCTATGATGATTTTATTGTATTTTTTCCTGTTTTCTGTAAAGTTTTTGCTCACATTATTATTTTTTAAATTGATTTTCTGAGCCTCAAGGGAGTAGCAAACAGGTGAAGGTTGCTCTCTTCCTATGGGGCCTAACTCAGGCACTTAGTGGTTCCTTGATGAGTCCCATGATTCAACTAGTTCTAAGTGAAGGCAGAACTGAAATGTATTAATATTTAGTATTTTAACACATTGGCTATAAATTAGCAAATTTACTTTCTGCAATTATATAGAACTTGTGTTTCTTTGTATTAGTTTCCTTTTATTTAAATTTGTCAAAGTGTTTTGTTTTCTTTTTCTTACATTATTACTCATGGAGACTTGGGAAAACACCACCCTGTTATTAAAATAATAAAAAAAAACAGAATTGGAGAGAAGATAACCAGTACTCAAAAAAGCCATTCTTTTTAGCTTTTCAATCTGCAAAATTATTAACATATGTGAAAAATATGGGGATCCCCTCAGGTGTCATGTAATATAGACTTCATATAAAAATAGTTTCTCCTCTCTTTTAAGGATTTATACTAAAATCTCTATTTTAGTAACTTTTTATATAAAAACCACTATTAAAAAGGAAATAATTAAACCACATTGATAATTATGCCTAGGACAAGTATTATTATACCTCAAATATATTAATTAGTTAATTTAATTAAGTAGTTTAACTATTCTCTACAAAGGTCTTCTTGACTAAAGTAATAGCATAAAGTAGTATAATCAGAAATAACTAACTTATTTTCTCCCTCTCTTAACAAGCAAAATATGGAAGTTAAGCATTTTTTATCTGAAAGTTGAAAGTTTTCTCTTGGAGAAGAGCTATTGTCAAAGAAATGTAGCATCTGCCCTTACTACCAAAGAAAGAAACATTTTAGATTGAGAACGCTTCCAAAAAGAAATCGCTGGGAAGAGCAATCTTCCCATTCATTCCGCATACTAGTCTTGCTCCAGTTCCCAAGATGTTTTAAGCATGTGTCCTGTCACAAAATTGACTGTGTATTTGTTTCTTTAATGCATGCACTTGGACTATTCATGTAATTTTATCTATCTTCAATATTAAGTTCCTTAGGGACTGGGATGATGTACATAAAAAATGGCAATTGGAAAATGTCACAAAGCAAGCAAAAGTTATAACTAAGATGTGAATGTGGGCAGTGTTTTGTGATCATTCCACACACTATGAACTTTCTTGAGTGCCTTCCTTTGCTCATGTGACAAAGAATAAAAAGCCCTGGGCCACAGTAACCTCAAGCATTTGTGGTGACAATGGTAGTGAGGGCTCCTTAAATGCAGAATGCAATTATCACAAACTTTAACAACGTGAACAGGCAATAGTGGACAAACCTTCACCCGACTTGCCTTTATTTCACATCTATGATTTGCCAAAATAATGTACTAGACACTGAGCTGCTATTTAAATAAATAACAATGATATTACCATAATTAGACATCTTAATAAATAAACAAGATATCTATTGAAAGTAAGTTTTGGATTAAACATCTTGCTTTGTTTAAATCCCAAAGTACAACTTTGTCTTGTGGTTGTTGTCAAAACTATTGTTAGAGGTGAAATGTAGTTCGTGAATTTTTGAGGTGTTTACAATATAATATTTGCTGCTCTTTAATTTTTGAAGGAGATGAGTCCAGCTATGACTATAACCTGTACATGGCTTAAAGTACCAAGGTTCTTCTCCTCTCTTCAAAGGCAGAACTCCAGCTATCCTTTGGGGATGCCTTCGTAGGCTCAACATGACTGCCTTTGCTTCAAAAAAACGAGCTTGTGCTATTCCTTATTAGTGAGCCACAAAGTGGGTATACTAACACTGGTGGTGTTTGAAGTATGGGAGAGGTTGGAAAAATGGGTATTTCTAGATGCTATATAGGGAGCAAGGAAAAGGCATTGGAGAGGAACAGCTGACCAGTTAGCTGTAAATCTGAGAAATGTTTACACAAGGAGAGACTTACCCTGGGAACCAGCAAGTTGCTCTTTAGTTAATGCTAAAATAATGAACATTCTTATTTCCTTGCAAGAAGTAAGTTACTGGCAAGTGAGGAGGAGAGATGGAAGCTTAGAATGAGCTTTCAACAAATGGGTAGAAAATATTTGAATCCATCCCATCTTTCTCATCTTCATCCTAATTTCGCTTGCTTTTTCCCAGACTGTTAGCACAAGCAAAGTGGGGGAATCTAAAGGCATACATTCCCAAATATATTATTCCTTAGTCTCTTCTGAGTTCAGTTCTTAAGAAAAATGTGACATGGTAAGGATAACTATAAATGTACTATTTCAGCGCATAGCACACAAGCAAAAAAAAAAATGTCGGTAGCATATTTTTGTAGCTGACATGTAACAGCACACACCTCTGGGGCCTTGGGCAAACTACCACAGTGTCCCACAAAGTTACCTGGCAATCAAGGCTCTTTACAAGACAACAGTTACATTTATAGCCTTACATATGGTTCAGGACAGTGCCGGCATTTGAGGAGTGCCAAGTGCCAGGCGGCTCTTGAGGCCAGTTAAACCAGTTTCACACTCTTGCGCACATCGTGTGGCTAGGCCACTTGTCATCTTTTTTCCCCCACCCCGCCCAAGTTATGGAGGCTGTTGTGCAATAATTTTCTTTGCATATTTATAGTACTTTTCTGTTATTATCTTGACATACTCACTTATAATACAGTTTAAGTGCCAGTCAATCTTAGGAGAACACTGAATCTATTTATTGTCCCAGAGTACTTTATTTTTCTGATTTCCTCCTCAACGGCTATAGCTCTGTTACGCTACATCTCTGAAGTTACTACTTCCCATTGCAGTGGTTCTCCTTTGTGGCTGGATTTCTGCTACACCCTTTTTTTTTCTGGAATTTTTTTTGGGGGATAACTGTTGTATGATCCTTTTTAAAAAAATCAACAACTGGATTGTATGTCATTGTGTGTTCCATCTGGAAGACATCAAAGATCAATAGACACAGATCCTTAAAAACTGTCAAATAAAAACAAACACCATTCCTCCAGTTCCTGTTTCCAAATCCCAAGATAGTGCTAACTGCCAATAGACATACCTATAGCCCTACACAGGATTTGAAGAGACCAGGAGGCAAGCAAGGGCTGCAGGTAACTTGAAAGTGGAGTAAAGAACACAAACTGCAGCTTCTTTATTCTCTGGGAAAATGCCAATTATATATCTTCCATGGCTGTTATTTTCCCAGATGGCTTGGGGAGGGGATTGGAACCTCTAGATCACTAGTTCTTTACTGGTGCAATTTTGCCACCCCAGGGGACATTTGACAAAGTCCAGTGACATTTTGGTTGTCACAACTGGGAGTGTACTATTAGCATTTGGTGTGTAGAGACCAGAGATGCTGCTAAACATCCTGAAATGCACAGAACAGCCCCCCCAAACAAATATTATTCATCCCAAAATGTCAACAATGCCAAAGTTAAGAAATTCTGCTCTAGAAATATAGGTATGAAAATAATTTAACTAGTCACTAGAAAGTTTCATTTATCTTTCATGGGATTTTCTCTTTTACCCATGAATTGTCAATTGGTGAGCCATTGCAGTTAGCAGTTTAGGTTAATATAGTGGCAGAAAAGGCGAGAAGAGGAGATAGAGCTAGATAAACTGAGACTGAGTCCAGAAATGAACTGAACATGAATTGCAAAGCCATCTCTAATCACCCAAAGTTTCCCCTACGTTCCACAGTAATTTCTGATTGAAAATGAAAAAAATCAAGTTTTGGAAATACATTAAATCTCTTTCTTTGTTTTAACTAAAGGTCTGCCCAAGCATGTTTGCATATTCAAAATACTTTTTTTTTGCAATGTCAGTCTGCAGACCTTCAAATTAAGGAGGATGTACATCCTCATTTTATTCAGAAGAAGTATGGTTGTGACAATAAACAGCTCACACTGATTAAATGAATCTGAAAAAAGATAAGTTCACATTTCAGAATCTCTTGAGTGATTGAATAAGCAATAACCAATCTTATTATGGTTCTTGGGGGATAGAGGTGAAAGAGGTAATTGCTTAAGAAATGTTTACCATTTATTGCATGTGTACTATGTTCCAGGCACTGTACTAGGTTCTTCATTTATCTTCTTTAATGTATACTAACTTTGGGGTAGATATTATTTCTTCCTATTATGGGTGAGGAACCTGGAGTTCAGGAAGGGGAAGTCCCCTGCAGAAAGACACACAGCTGGGAGTAGCAGAGTCAAAACTTCTGATCTGGTCCTGATTACCCTCAAGCCTGTGTATGTGTCTCATGTCAGAGAACTCAAATATGCTGGGGGTATGGAGAGTGGTAATGCTTGTCCAATCAGGGGAGTGAAAAGCTATTTGGATACTAGAAATCAGAGCTCTTAGTCTGAGAATTACAGACTCATGGAGCCTTAGAGATTGTTTTGCCCTAAACCCTTTATATTACTGATGAAGAAATAAGGTCCAGAGATGAGGTGTGATGGGTATTAATCTCCACCCCCAGATCCTTTGTCTTTCTATTTGTACCACTGATTATTGCACCATCTATTAGTGCCTGGAAGCATTAAACAAGTCAATGCCAAGAAAGTGTTTATCCCTGTCCACCGCTGGAGCAGGAAAAATCAGCCAGCTCCTTTTGCTAATATTCCTGATTTGCATTTCAGGGAAGTGGAGTCTTTTCTCTGGAATTCCCTTGCTCTCTGCTGAGACAAAGCCCCAGTTTATTTACCTTTAGGCCACAGTACAAAGCAGCCAGTTTAGTATTAGGAGCACACACTTTGCAGACTTAAAAAAAAAATTCCTTCTTTTCAACTTGGCTGGTTAAAACTCACTAAGTGTTAAATCATAATACCAATGGGTTAGGATTAATTGTGATGTTTATTTTGGTACATTTGCCCCAGGATCTGATGTGTGTTTTCACAAATCTAACAAATAATTTTACCTAGAATACCAGACACTGTTCAGCCCCCATTAGCCACGGGTGGATTTGAACCAGTGACCTCAAGGTGAGAGGCCACACATCACATTACCTATGCCCCAGGCCACAGGGTTCACTTGCTGGCTGTTTCTTTAATGTAATTGCCAACAGCAAGATCAGCAGTGGGAATTCTCCCCATTACGTGGATCCTAAGGTCTTAGAAATTCAGCAGTTGAGACTCTTCTTTTTGCCTTGGAGTTTGGACCTATTAACTAACAACATTGCTGGAGAAACTGCAGAGGTATAAAAGATGGTGTGTTTTCAGCATTGTTCTCCTAGAGAAGAAGCAGGATATCAGGTTATAATCATCTGATTTCCTGTCAGCCTGGTTGATGGCTCAAGTCACCAATGCCCATGTTAAGGGAAATATTCGAGAGCATTAATGATTTGCTGGTACCAAGAGATGTGATGAACATTTAAAAATACTGCCCTTCGATGGGAGAAAATGTATTTCTATTAAGGGACCAGAATTGTGCTACGCTTGTTGGAATTTTTGCTTGTGCACAGGAATTTAGCTCGAGGTCTATGTCTGTCACTAAAATTGACAACTGCCTATGGCTCTGCACAATTGAAACGTAGATCTTAAATTTCACATCATTATCCAAATAAAATATATCTGCCAAGGGGGACTGGTATTACACAGTTAGAGAACTGTGATACCAGTTGTCTGATTAACATATTGAGAGGAATATAGAATTTCTTAGCTGCTTTCCAGAGGGAGGCTGGCTGGGGAGCTCCTGTTAAATGGACTAATTGATCAGACTCCCTGTGCTAAGCACAGAGATGCCCAGTAACGTGTCTGGTCTGTGGAGGCAGGGTTTTCCTGTCATACATAATATCAGTAACAACAACAACAACAACAAAAAGGAATGGGGGCCAATTCAACATTTCCTTAATCCCATCTTCTAAATGGGAAAGATGAGAAACCACTAGCCCTTGATTACCTGGTCCAGAGTGATAGTTCTTGGGCCTCAGATTTACTCAGCAGTACTCAGAAGGAAGGCACACACCCAAACTTTCTCTTCTCAAAGCCTTATAATAAGAGCCAACACTTGGATAACTGTGACTTTGGAGTATTTATCCAAAGTAATACTCCTAAATATCAAATATGTAATACTCCTAAATATCAAATATGGCTAAATATCAAAGCCATGTAATACTAAAAATTACATGCTTGTTCCTACGAGGAAACAAATGCATATGAGATGAATTCTAGGTGACCCCAAATTATTGTGTCCCTAATTTACTGTTCTTAAAAATGAGGGGGCAGTGGTTTACTCTAAGAGATACATTAGCAGTCATTAGTACATGGTAGGTCACATGTTTTCTGGCTTAAGGCTTAATTCCAAACTCAGATGGGCAGGTGTATGTAACTCAGAAATTTAGATCACAGGAAGTTAGAGAATCACAGATACATTTGGTTTTTCCAAGCTGAAAGTAACCTTAATAATCAGTATTGTACAACTTTTTGTTTTCCCAGATGAGAAAACTGGGGGCCAGGAGTTGAAATGATTTATCACCTAATGAGCTAATGATATTTATAATTGCTTTAAGATCTAAAGATTAGCAAATAATTGTTATAATTATTCCCATGGCATCACAAGGATTCATTCTGCCTTAGTGTAGCCTTGGAGAGGGTTTCTAGAAGTATCATCTTGTGATAATTTTCATCAGCCTATAATCTCTTCCTACACTTACAAGTATATTTGTGGTTTTCATTCAAAATCATCCAATGTCATTCTTTCAATTCTACTTAAATTCATATCCCATTCCCATCCATCTACTTTTTTACATCAGTGTAATATGGTTTGAATCTTGATATTTTACATTGTGGGGTGTTCAGACATGGGTTAAAAATGTGAGCTGCAAACTCAAATCTGGCTTTTTAAAGTTACTGTGAGACCTGAGGTAACTCACTGAATCTCCCTCTCCCTCTCCTTCTTGTTGACAGAGAGAGGAATTTCTAATTTACTTCTCCAAGTTGTTCAGAGGTACCAACACTCCTTCAATATTAGCTACTATAACTCTAAATAAAAAGATTTAAAAGGATAAACAGTATTTTTGGATCAATCTATCCATTCTGAGTCTCAATTTCCTAATAGGAAAAAAATGAAAATATCAAGACCATTGTCTCAGATTAATTTTGAAGATTAAATGAGAAATGTATAAAACAAAAGTACCTAGCATACTAACTGGCACCTAGGAATACTTTAATTTCCTTTCTGCCTTAGCAATCACTTCTACTTTCTCTGGATTTATACATAATTCATTATCAATACTTTTACAGGTGACATTTTTCATACTCTATCTTGCCTTGCAGTTAGGGATTAGTCCCTTAAAATTCTAACCAGTCTGCACATTTTGGGGTGATCTAGAGTTTATCTCATATGCATTTGTTTCCTCATAGGAAGAAGAACAATGCCTTACTCTATACATGTTCAATATAGTCTTACTTTACTTACTGGTAAGTGGGAAGATATTCAGGCTACTAGTCCTTCTAGGTAGTAATGTTACAGATGAAGAATTAACTAAATGGTTCTACTTCAGATTACATAAACTACAACACTATGGAGACTTTCCTTTTGTATTAGTACAAAAAACTGATAAGACATTTTCCTCCATGCTATGCTCTGTAGACCACGGGTAGATAGGGTTGACAAATTATGGCCCATGGGTGTGTAGCCATCTTTTTTTTATAAATAAAGTTTTATTGAAACACAGTTACATTCATTTATTTATGTATTGTCTATGGTATCTTCTGCACTACAATGGCAGAGTTGAGTAGTTCAGATAGAGACCATATGACCTGCAAAGCCTATAAGGTTTATTATTTGGCCCTTTACTGAAAAACTTTGCTGACTCTGGTATAAACTCACACTATACTGTATACTATAGTATATAGTGTACTATACTATACTATACCGTACTATACTATACTATATTGAGTTCCTTGCTGCCAAAGAAGAAAAAAATAAGACTAAAGTGAAGAAGTCATGCTTTAGCTTTTTAATCTCTTGTGGCCCATTCAAATTAATTAATGTTTATCAATTTGTCCTCTGAAAGTGACTATAAAAATAATGTCAATATATACAGGCATATGTTACAATTTATTATTCAACATTCCAGTTTTTTTAACAAAAAACAAGCATAACATAATTCCTTGTAATCCACAGTTCACCCTAAGTATGTATTTACATCTGTGTAGCCTTACATCAACTAGTTTATAATTTTATGATACTGCCATGTCTATATGCATGTGGTGAAACCAGATAGAATTGAAAGTTCTAATTGCTTTCCTTGTCAGGATTTCACAAGACAGTCTTGGATTCCAGGAGCCATGTCCTGATTCCTGCTATTCACAGGGCTATGTGAAAGAAGATTGTTAAATTGGGCCAATAAAACAAATTTTGTACACAAGCACAGCTTTTGTTTACTCTGAAAGCTCACTGAGTGTCATTTTTGTTTTTGCTATCACCTTGGGGATTGTGCATCTCCCTAGAGAAATGTTGCGTGAGTAGGGGCTATAAAGAGTTAAGAGAAAACAGAAAGTGAGAAATGAGAGGGAACTCCAGTCCCTGGGGCTTCCTATTTACTTTGCTTTTAAAAAAATTCCCCTAGTCTTTACTGAGATTCATCAGTACTTTTTGAAATCATAAAGTGTGTTACCCTGTTCAGGACCCAGAGAATTTTATAGTACATACAACTTCCCTGTGGGTCTTAAATTTAGTCTGATCAGTATTCATCATTCCTGTGAAGAACAAACAAAAACATAGTCCCACTGGGAAGACAGAATCTCAAGCATGAATTAGACTCCTTTTGTTCTTTTACTCTTTCCTTCCCTTGAATCCATAACCCAGCTCTGTCAAAGTCAAATAACTAGCAAGTAACATGAAACAATAAAGCATCAGCCACGTGAAACTTCTCTAGGAAAAGAAAAGTAGTGGGATTCGGAACCATGTCAAATTACTTTCAGAGACCCTTGAAAGGTATTTTTTAAAGGCATATCGTTACGATGTAAAAGAAAGATAGAGCAAGAATGAACATAGAAACAAGAAAACAGATTAGGAATCTTAAATAGTTATAGATTTACCAACTGAATATGAATTTTGGCAACAGTGCCCTGCAACCATGTACATTTTCTTTTAAGAATAAGAGAGGGAGAGAAAGGAGAGAAACAAAGAGAGAGAGAGAGAGAGAGAGTGAGAAAGAGAGAGACGTTACTGACCAATATACAAAGACTTTGGCAACACAATACTTTGCCCTGCCAACAAACTAATTGAAAGATAGAAGGATGAGAGTCCAAAAAGTCTAATTTTCTTTTTGTGATTATGTTTTATGAAGTCATTTGCTTTCACCCAGAATTGGAGACTGAGACAGCTTGCATCTTCCTCTATCCCTCTTCACTCCTTCACCACCCGTCACCAGTTAGGTGAGGAATTAAGTTGAACAAGATTGAATTCAAGGATTTAGAGAACGCAACAATCCTATAGCTATATTAAGAACTCATTTTAGTCCATCAATTTTCCTTCAAAATTCTTAGGTAACTATTTGATTTTCTAAGACATCCTGGGGAAATTTCCTATCCTTCCTTAATTGAGTAATTTATAATGCTAATGAGCTATATGGGTTCACAAATTTAGTTTTCTGGTTTACATTCTTCCATGGCAGATTTGTATGTCTCCTTCCTCTCCTAGCTGATTGGGAACCAGAGCCCCTGTGAAAAATACCTCTAGCATTTGTAAGGGAGAAGAAAGACGGATTTTGCTGGGATCTTGGTATTCCTCACAGCACAGACTAAACATTCCAAAGTGCTCCAGAAACACAGCATACTGTAGGTTGAAAGAAAACTTTGACACCATATAATTCAACTTATTAACTCAGTTTCTGTCATAGCTTTGTTCACACACTGTAGGAAGTAAAGTTAACTTCCACCAACATCAAGTACCTTGACGTGGCTTAGCGTGATGGAAAGTGGAACCAGTTATAGACTCAGATGATCTGAGATCAAATCCTAACTCTGCCACTTGCAGAGTTGTAGGATGGTGGGCATCATTTGAATTTCCAAAACCTCAATTTCCTAATCTAACAAAGATAATAACAATCTCTTTTGTCTCTACCGCATAAGGTTATCACGTTAATAATATGAAGAAATGAATGTAAAGGCACTTTGAAAACTGTAGGTGAGGTACCACATGAAATCAAGGGATTATTCCACTCCATCTTATAAAGGATCATGACGTATTAAACAAGGAAGTGGGGATAATGAGTCATGGCTACAAGAGATGCCATGACTTTCATATAGGATACCATCTCTAAATGTAGGCAACTTTCTTCTTCAGATAGAAAATACATTTTTTGTGCTATTTACTTGGAGATGGGTATGTGTGTGGGGGGTGGGGGGAGGATCAGAAGTGTTCTAAAATTAAGCTCCTTAAAGCCTTTTCTGATAATTCCAAACTTAATGTACCAAAAAATTTTGTGTTTTGTTTTGTACCTATCTCTGAAATTATTAGATTCTTATCAATCTTACCTTAGAAGAATGTATCTCATGCCTGACTTACTTGAAATAAGTGTAGAATGTGTATTCTGCAATAGCTGTACAGTGTATAAAATTACAATATCTCCCACACAGAAGAAGGATTATGAATATAGTAAGTGATGCAGTCATATAAAACTAAGCTGAATTAGGAGGTTATGCCACTCTCACAAAACTTTTCTTTAGAAAAAAATTCTGGAAATTGCAATTGACTTTATATGTAACCCATAAACACATAAAAATTAGGAAGGCTGGAGATAAAATTAAAAGAAGAACATTGAAGAGCTGGGATGAACGGAGACATAAAATATAGAGTAGTCCTTTGGTATCTGTGGGGGATTGGCTCCACAACATCCACAGATACCAAAATTAGCAGATGCTCAATTCTGATAGTATTCGCATATAACATCTGCACATCTCCCCATGTACTTTAAATCATCTCTAAATTACTTATAATACCTAATACAATGTAAATGCTATGTAAATTGTTGTTATACTGATTTTTATTTGAATATTTTTATTGTGTTGGGGTTTTTTAATCCTTTTTTTCAACTTTTTTGAATCTACAGTTGGTTGAATCTATGGATAGAAACCCCATGGATAGGTAGAGCTGGCTGTATAATCCTTGAGACACATTGCTCAAATATGTGAGAAATATAGCTTTTGTGATAAAAAAAAGATTGTGCTTCTAAGTCCCCTATTTATCCCCAAATGGATGCTAGATAAGAGACCTACCTACTCTCTTTGTTTCACAGGCCTGATCTGGGCTATGAACATTTAATTGAAATAATAACCTTCCAGGGCTCTAAATAGGTCTGGCTTGATGATAAAGCTACATCAGATTTTGAACTTTGAGGCAATTATGCAATTGCTCCCCTAATTGCAACAGGAAGCTCACCTTCCCAGGGCAAATCTGGGAAAAATAGGTAGAATTTTTGGTGATATGATAAAACCACCAAAAAACTCCAAACCAGCTAGAAAATGATGTAACATAATTTGTGATTTTATTTGTTCTGGAAATTTTATAAATTTTTAGTTAGTACAGATCACAAGAACAAAGAAAACAAATACCTCAGGACACCTAAACTAACAGATACTTCAACTGTAACATCTTCTAACGAGAGAACCATTGCCACAGTCACATAATATGGGTCCCTATATTATCTTGAGCCTGAGACCGCCTATCTAATTACACTTTACTCTCCCACTCTTCTACTTGTTTTATAACACAATTTACAAGTCCATAAATTTAGTGGAAAGAATGCCTGTCTATAGTGAATGTGAGTACAGAGTATTCCTTTAGTGAGTTTCAGGTCAGGTGCTCACAAAATTAAAATTACATGGATTCTCTGTGTAATCTCCAGTCAAATAGCAGAATGACAGTAACCTGATTAGAATGTTCAGGTTTGTCCCAGCTGAGGCTGATTTTGAATCTGAACTCTCATACGCTATAAGTAACATTACGCCCCTGAAATTTAAAAATGAGTTCAAATATTTTTAAGCAGGTGGAAATTTACAAAGGAACTCAGAAGCCTTCAAGTAATGTTTAGGGAAGAACCCTGCTTGCTGTTGCATTTCTTCATTGTATGACACTGGCTTTAAGATTTATAACCTATTACAGTAATACAATGTACAATGAGATCTAATCTCCAGCAAAATCAAGCATACACAATAATAAGCATAGGAGCTAAATCGAGGAATGGTCACAGCTATTTTTCTGGAAAGAACATCTTAAAAAAAAAAAGAATGCCATTGTGATGTCGTTTCAATCATGCAGTGTCAGGAAGCGACAAGTACAATAATAAGCTTATTGCCATATACTGAGCTCCCATGCATGCTCTTTTATGAGGACTTCTCATTCATTGAGTTGCATTACCCTGAGAAATAAGGATTTTTATTCCCATTTTAAGAATGAGGAAACAAAAAATATTAGTGAAGTTAAATAACATGCTCAAGTTCATCCAGCTTGTGGATTGCTAAATTGGGGTCAAAATAAGGAATAAAGGGATCAAATGTACAGTGATACTTCAATGAGAATCAGCTTTCTTGAGAATAAAATTAAAATTATTTCATGTCTTACTTTACATTCATTTCATTTATTTATTTATTTTTACCATTCATTCTCTTATTCGTCCAACAGATGCCCCGAGTGCCAACTGTGCCTTTCACTTGCACTTGACTGAAAACACCCAGAAGACAGAAAGGCACAGTTTTTGCCCCCAAGAACTTAGAGTTTGGTGGGGAATCAAGCATATGAACTATTGGTAATAAACAGAGGAACACTGCTTATCCTCTGAAATCATAAGTCAAATTCTTCCATATACTAAGAAAATAAGAAAAATGGGGATACTATTAGGGCATATAAAGAACATTTCTCCTTACTCTCTTCAGGCTGTGGCTTGATCATTAAGAGCTTGAAGGATAATGGTCCTCTGATGACTTCATGTTAGTGCCACCTGTCTGGGCCACTGAGAACCCACGATGGAACTGAGAATCTGAGGAAGGGAGAAAAAAAAAAAAAAGGGTCATGGACAGGGGCAAAATAATGATGAACTGGAGAGGGAATTTCTTTATATTTCCTGGCAAGGGTGAGCTCTGAAACTGATGTCATAGACAGATCTTAGAGCCCAGCTCCCAGTGGGAGTAAATTATCTTCCCATAAAATTCATCCATATGATAACTCTCTATTGATATTATCAGAGAGGAGTGTCTTCAATTAACAAAGATGCATACTCTTAACCATACCAAAAATACTTTAGGCTAATCAAAGGTAGACATTATGGAGGAAACAAGTCATGTTTCATGTCGTTGATAAAGAACTCTCAAGTATTCTTTTTTAAGAACACTTTGATAGTTGCCTTGGTGGTGGACTTGGATCTGCATAGCGTCAAGCCCTTCATTCACTGTCATTTCCCACATGGATGAGGGGAACTATTTTAGAAAGGCTGGCATTTCCAAGGGTACCTGGTTGACTTTAAGGTCTGTAAGAGTAGGACCATGCTGTTTTTTGTTATCACTCTATTATCAAAATTTGTCACAGTCCCAGACCCATGACAGAAATAACATGTACATTGGTTAATGAAGAAGTAATTTAATCAAATGCAATGATTCTTTCCCAATTTGTGCTATTAAAAACAACAAATTAATACTCTGTTCTATTTTAATCTTTTTAAGCAGGTGAGAATCTGATAATGTTTATAGTTAAAAAATGTCATTAATAAATCAATTGGTTCTGAAACCAATTCCCCCTGAAATACTTCTATTGCTATACATAATGTAAATATTTATTATAATCCAATATGAAATAAACTCCTTAAAATTTCCCCATTTCTTTGGAGAATTGGATCTAGACTTATTTTGAGAATAATTAAAAGTGAGGTTTCACCTTGGTTTATGTCAAATCATTACACCAGAAAACAGCTAAGAACATTGTTCTTTATAGAATCATGCCACTAGTATTATTATTTATTTTGATTAGAAGGATTTGTTATTAGAAGCAATATTTTCTCTCATACCAATTACATGCAACCACCAGCTTTTGAAAGACAAAGTAAGTTGCTGCCAGAATGACCCACAAGTTCCTATTTTCCTTTTTGTCTCAAGGTCATGTTAAAAAACATATTCGGCCTTGTATGGCTACTTTTGCTATTTTCTAGTGTTACCGTTCATATGTCCTTTCTCCAGTTTGGGCTGCTATAGTCCTTTGAAGCCTTGTTTTTTATTTATTTATTTATTTATTTATTTATTTTTGTTGTTGTTGTTGTTTTCTATCAACTTCAGATTGAACTGGCTTCCTTCTTTCAGATGGCACTCACCATGTCAACGATAACAATCAACAAAAGACACCCATACACCCAAAGCTTGCGCCTTACTGACCAAAACCTAATAGTTTACTTGTACTACCTGCCAACATTCTTAAAAATACACAACACACTCATCCCTATAAGCTCACAGCAGCATTTTCACTAAAGGATGAAATCCTGGAACATTTAATTATCTTGAAAGCAAATGGTAATTAAACACTTTTCCTAACACTGGGAAGCTGGGGTGGTGAAGGAAAGAAAGCTAGGGATTGGAATCCATTATGTGGCAGAAGCTTCTGTCTGGTCAATTTAAGCAGATTGGAGCCGAGGCAGTCGCACATAACCGCCTCAGGTAAGGGAGCGCAGTGTTCCTGTGGGGTTATCAAACCGGCCAGGCCTTGAAGGCAGAGCAAAGCCCTTCCAGTGGGAAGTTCTTCCTAAGTGCTTGCATGGCATCCGCGGGATTATCCCACCCCACTCACACATCATCTGGCTTTAAACTTTAGGCCCTCTGGCAAAGAAGAGACGAAACATCTATTCGTCCCCTCCTCCCTCTTATCCCTCCGTTCTGCCTTTCCCATCCTGTTTCCTAGCAGCCGCTGGCTGAGGCCTGCCCTTCTCTGCCAAGCACCAGGCTGGATTAGCTGCAAGCCAATAGCTGGGGGTCAGGATTAAGAGGCCAGCGTGCACTTTAATACAAGCTGCCTATAATTAATGGCATTATTAATAGCTTGACTGAAAAATTCATTAAAAAATCCATTAAAAATAAATACCCTTTTACAAAAGGCATTGCCTTGGGTAAGAAAAACAGAAAAAAAGATAAAGGAAAATTGATTGGTGGCTTTCAGTTCACAGAAAGACAGACCATAGTTCAAACTGATTAAAATTGAACATTTTAGATTAAGCACCCTTGCCAAAATATTCTCTGTAGTTACCCAATATGAAAATATTATGACATGTCACATATTTATATTTTTATGTATCAAGGGTTGGGATATAAGACACACAGGTAGCTGTTTGAAGTAACTTTCTTCAAGTGAATACTCTTGACCCTCAGTAATAGCAGAATGTCCCATGAAATGCTGGTTAACTGATTAACTCAGAGCCTCAAATGCAAAAGATCTGTTGAGAGGTGGAATATTCCCCATAAATTTATGACTTGGTGCAATTGTTTATCTACTTGAATATTTTCTGCATAAGTGCTAGCATTGGTCCTTTTTCTTCTTTATTTTTTTTTTTTTTTTTTTTGCATTCATACCACAGTTGTTCTTCTCCGTATATCAGGCTCTGTAACTTGGAATCGATCTTATCGAGTTTTGCCTCAGCCCAAATAAACAGTGTAGAAGGTGATTGGAATGTCTGTGGTTCGGATGTTTGCTAGGAGAAAAGTGGTGATGGAAGGGGAAAGTCCTGTTGGGTACACAGACTCCCCTGCCCCCCTTCCCATCTTCTCCCCTATAAAGGTTTGTTTGTGTTGATACTAAATCTGATCTTTTGGGTCAACTTTTCTCTGAGTCTAATCTGCTCATTGGTGTGAGATGAACATTGTCTTCCAGAGGTACAGGCGACCATGCCCTCTGAAAAAAAGACCCCATTCATGAGAGTATTTGCTTGAAGAGAGCTTTTATTCACTTCACCTGTTATGTTGTGCCTATGGAGCACAAAGCCAAGTGGAGATTAGGCAATTATCTGGTTAATAGGATCAACATAGACAAGAAGTTCATTCAATAGGCATTTCTGACTGCACACCATGCACAGCACAGCCCTGGATGGGTTGAGAGGCACAGGGTGAAGAGAGAACATGCTGCTGCTTAGTTCCTAACACAATAAAGGAAATGAGACATAAACACAGTGAACAACTGACATGCAATTTACAAGCAAGGGAAGAATCATATGGGATTCTATGTACTAAAGTGGGGAATATAGCAAGTTAAAAATTATAAGAGGTGGTTAAGCTGGGGTACGTTTCTTGGAAAGGGAAATCAATGTCTCTATATGTTCAGAACGCTCCAGTTCACCCCCTTTTAAACCTGGTAATTTCAGACAGTGGATGCATGCTCTTTTAAAATGAATTAAATTTCCTTTGTTGCCACTACACTAAGTTCTCAAAATTTATACTTAAGATGGTATTTAATTCCTGGAAATACTGAGAAACTTTTTTAAAAAAAAATCTGGGATTCACAGGGGCACCCACGGATATTATATTAACACTCTGGCATTGTTTCCGCTCTGACTTTTCCCTCCTTGGTACTTGCAGAAAGTTATTAGTGCAGTGTGATAGATATTAACTGAGCAATGAACTTCCCAGTAGAAAGATACTGATTTTAAAATGCCTGTGCTCTGTGATTTCCTCTTTTGTCTCTAATAAAATATGGCCCTAATTAGCAAAGTGTTGACTAACTTCCCAAGTAGGATGTGTTAGTCTGTTCAACATTTTCCACTCTCTTTCATTCTCTTCCTATAATTTAGACTGATGGTAGATTTTCCCTAAACTACAACATTTGCAATTTTCTGAGGTTCTGAAAATTAAAAATAGGTGCTCTGGGGTGAGATCCTCTTGCCTACTACTCCTGGGCATGAAATTCTCAACTTACAGCTTTTACTTCTACGTTAATGTGGAAACCTACACTATTAGTTAAAATTTTTTAAATTATGTTGGTTGGCTGTTTTGTCCGTGTGTAACAAACACATTTAACTAATATATTCCTGAAATATCTACTAATGGAATCAAATAGTGGTGTTGACACACTTTAGATAGAGGCTGCATGTAGGCAATAGAAGCAGGAAGGTAAGAGGGGGGAGGAGAAAGCTCTGCAGGGCGGAGGCAGGATGTTGGATGAAAGGTACTTGAGGAGATGATATCACTGTTGAGCCTTGTCATTTAGCACCTGGCAGGTCCTCCGTTAGGTAAATTAGGGGTAATAGAACACATTGATTTTGGAAAGGAAAATCTTGACTGTTAGGAAAACAAGATCAAGCAAAGGCTGATAAGGCTATTAGTTCTATATTTTATTCAAATACTGTAATCCCACCTGTCTGAGTAGGCTAGGAAATTTACCAAACTTCAAGCACTTGGTGAATAACTTCCATCAAAGAGGGATCAAATAATTACAGACATGGGATGGAAGGAATGTACCCAGGATGTGGTGAAAAATTAGCAAGCATTAGGAAATGAAAGAGGCAATTTTATTAATACAATCATCCACCTTTTTCATCACTACCAAGGTCAAACAAAACCTGGCATACATTATGTAAACAGATCTCAGTTCAGATGCTGGATCATTCATTCATTCAAGATATCATTATTGAACACCTACTAAATGCTGAAGTTATCCCAAGAACTGGAGACAAAACACATAACAAAGCAAAGAATCTTGTCCTCATGAAGTTTATATTCTAATGAAGGATATGAATAGTAAAGCAGAAATATAAGTAAATATGTATTATGTTAGAAAAGGTGATCACTGGGATGAATGTGTTAGGGAAGTATGTTAGCAAGAGTCAGAAGAGGCCTTCTCACCGAGATGATGACATTTCAGGAAAGACCTGAAGCAAATGAGGGAATGAGCTAGGTGGGCATCTATAGGAAAGGCATTCCAGGTAGAGCGGACAGCAATATATTCCTTGAGGGTGTAGTATAAGGTGGAAGATGGTGACAATACTTTTCCCAAAGTTAGACACATAAAGTCATTAATATTCAAAATGGTAAGCTGCTTCTGATGACAAAGTGGAAGCCAATGATGAGGGCATGTTGTAGATCCAACCAAGTACTGAGAATCATTGTTTTGACTATGGTGCAAATAGGGTTTGCTATCATTCTGTATTAGTCCATTTTCATGCTGCTGATAAAGACATACCAGAGACTGGGTAATTTTTTTTAAAAGAGGTTTAATGGACTCACATTTCCACATGGCTGGGGAGGCCTCATAATCACGGCAGAAGGTGAAAGGCACTTCTTACATGGCAGCAGGCAAGAGAGAATGAATCAAGCAAAAGAGGAAACCCCTTACAAAATCATCAGATCTTGTGAGACTTATTCACTACCACAAGAACAGTATGGGGGAAACTGTCCCCATGACTCAATTATCTTCCAAAAGGTCCCTCCTACAACACATGGGAATTATGGGAGCTACAATTCAAGATGACATTTGGGTAGGCACACAGCCATGTCACATTCCAAAAAAATATTGTTTTCTGAATTTAGCAAGATGAATGGAATAGGATTTGGGATTGCTAATTCTAAAGCCTACTCAGTTTCACTAAAAGTATTTGCTAAAAATGTTTCATGCACTCAATGCTAGTTTAAATTAAATTCTTTCTCAGTGTCTTTTGGATCATTTTTACCACTATGACTTTTCCTTCAGAAAGAATCTGTTCTCCCAGAATATAGTGCTAGATAGCAACCATTGTGCCCTATGCCAGTAATTCATATATCTATATGATTATTTAACAAGTATGCATTGAGAGTCTACTAGGTAACAGTCACTCTTCATAAACCTGAATACACAAGATAAACAATACCTGGTCCTTGTCCTCAAAGAGTCACTACAGTTCAATTTAGGGCACAAACAAGTAATTTGTCATGTGTGGTACAGGGTAGTAAAATGTGAAACCCAGGTAAGCTCAGAGCAATATAGGAACATATAGATGAGAATCTCTACCCAGTCTGCAGACAGGTAATTTTATCAAGAGAATATTCCTAAACTAATCCTTAAAAGATGAAGAGGATCTAGCCAGTATAAGAAGTGGGAAGGACATTTCTTGCAGAAGAAGGAGCAGGTAAAAATTCAAAAAAGTGAGAGATCAGTTAATGAACAATGATTAAAAATGATTGGAAAGGAATTTATGGACAGTGGGACTAGACAGGTAGGCAGAGGACAGTGCAGAAAGGGCCTGGCTGTGTTATCTTGAAAGGAAGATGTTATTTATAAATTCACCAGTTCAGTGATATGGTTGGCTCTACATCCTAGAACGACTGCTTTGAGATGCAGTATTAAAAGTGGGAGTGCTGCTACAGAGATGTGGGAACAGGTTAATGGCTCATTTAATTTAGGAAAGAAATTATATGGGTTTGAAGTAAGGTCCTATGAATGACAGTAGTAGTAAAAATAACAAGTGAAGTAAAAATTATGAAGATTATGACTATAAGAGATATTTAACAGATAGAATGTTAGTCAGGATGTTTTTGAGAGAAAGGGAGGAGTCAAGATTGAACATAGATTCCTGTATTAGCCAAACTGAAAAAAAAATCACCAAAACAAAGAAGAATCAGGTTTGAGGGAACTAATAACGTTGACTTTGAACACCTTGACATTGAGGGATCTGTATGATGTCCTCATGAAAATGGCCAGTGGGTAGTATGTAGATATGTTGATCTGGCAAGCAAGATGTGAGTAAAGATGACATTTCTGAAGTCTCATTAAACCATGATCATATCTCAGTTTATGGCTGACATCCTATATTTAAAATTGCTTGTTTGATGCCTGCACTCCTAAAGAGTAAGCTTCCGGAGGGTGATGACATATTTCCACCTTAGTGTTGCTCTTACAGGAATCCTCAGCCTGTTTTCCACCACCAACTAATGACAGGTAATAACTCTCCCATGTAACATACTCAAATGGGAGAACATAGGGCAATAAACCTTTTCTTCTAAGTATATTGGAATGTAAATAAGTGAGAATGCTTTCTTTTGCAGGTTTTTTTTTTTTAATTCTTCATGGCAAAATAGTTTTGGGAATTCTTTGTAAAAAAAAATTTTAAGCCCTGCTACATGTAAGCAGGGACTTTGCCATCCTGACCACTGTTTTCACAGTGATTAGAACAGTGCTTAGCATAAAGGGACTGCTCAACGGATATTTAATGACTATCTTAAGAAATACTGCAGTGTACTTGGAGACCATGGTTGATAAACACTGCCCCACGACTTATTAGAGTGCCTAGTGAGTAAAAACCTTCCATTTCTTCATAAAATGAATGAAATGAGTGCTTTCTATAGGCAAGATATAGGAACTTATGTGGTTATTGAGTCACTAAATCTGAATTTTGTGTTAAAATAAGGCCTCTGCTTACCTGTCTAGTCCCATTGTCCATAAATTCCTTTCCAATCCTTTTTAATCATTTGTTCATTAATTGATCTCTCACATTTTTAAATTTTTACCTGCTCCTTTTTCTGCAAGAAATGTCTTTCCCCACTTCTTAAGCTGGCTAGATCCTCTTTATCCTTTAAGGATCTGTTTAGAAATATTTTAACACAAAATTCTGTATGAGAACATCATACAGATCCCTCAATGTCAAGCTGTTCAAAGTCAAATGAGTGTTTGTTATAGGCAAGATATAGGATCTTATGTGGCTAGTGAGTCACTAAATCTGAATTTTGTGTTAAAATAAGGAAATCTGGAGGATGCACTCTCTAATTTGATATGGAATTATTGAAATCTAAAGTGGCTGTTTGCATTACACCATTCTGTTAGAATGCTCTGATTCTCAGATAGTTCATTATTTATTTTTCCATATTTATCCTCTCCTTAAAGGTTAGAGCTAGGGAGGGAAGCTATTGCCTACCTTGTACCATGTTAGGGGTCTCGGTTAAAACTCTCTCCCTAACTATATTCTTGTATGTTAATTCATGGAGTTCGCAGTAACAGTTTCAATGTTTTCCCATATGTTTAAATATTATATATGCAATTCATATTCACCACACACAGCTGTTATTATGTGTTCTTTAGCATAAATTAATAGCTAATATTTAAATGAAGGTTTTTGGACATGGAATGGGGAAAAAAGATGAAAGGGAGAGAGAAAGCATGTAGAAATAGAGAATCTGAGAGAAGTGCGGTTGAAAACAGGAAAAGTGCAGTATGGGGGAGTGAAAAGACTGAACTCTGAAACCTGACATTTCCCCTGCAGTAGAATAAAGGTGAATGATACTTTGGTACCCTGAAGTAATTAAACTGACTCTTCAAACACTAGACAACCCTCTGCCTATGACTTTGTTTTTTCCATTTTAACTCTTTAAGATAGTCCAAGCAAATATTTCATCACTTCTCTAGGGACTTCTGCTGAAAATTTCAGAATGTCGCTCTGTATGCAGAGTCCTGGGCCCTTTCTAGTACTCAGCTCAAGGAGTCCAGGCTGTGGAAAGGTAGGATAAGCCTTTACCTAAAGCTGGGAGTGGTTTTCCCTCTGGGATGAGTCACCTCCAGGATAAAATTCCTAAGGGGTTATTTACAACAAGTCAGTGAACAGGTTTTTCCTTTCACTGACTTCCATCACCTTAGGCCAGAGTTTCATGTCAAGTCTGTGTATCAGCAGCATAATCACATGCACATAGGTAATGCTGAGTGCCAAGCAGGCTTAGGGTAATCAAACCTGCACTGGGAATTCAAAGAGCTAATATAAAAGAGGTAATTCCTGGCACTCTCAAAGGTCTTGGATTTAACAGGGATATGATCCAATAGAGAAAAGGAAACAAATTAACAATAAAGTGGCAGCATATGGTGAATACAAAATGAGCAAAGCAAACATTATGACAGTAAGAGGTTAAGAGGTGGTGAGTGGAGATGAGTCTTGGTAGTTTTGGTTCCAGAACTCTTTTTTTTTTTTTTTAACGGGTGCATTTAAATGTATACACCATTCTGAGAGTTGGAAAAATGTTGAATATTCCACAGGGGAACACTTTTTTTCCCATCCAAATCAAAATTTATTTCAAGAAACTCTCATATGCCTCCATCAGTTTAGAATTTGGTCAAATAAAATTTTGCTTAAAATCAGTGGGCCAAAAACTAGGATATAGAACCATCTGTATACAGAATTCTGTTATAACAGGATGTGACAGGCAATCATATGGAGGTGGGAGAGCCTGGCCAGTGGACTTAAGGGTTAAATAACCATATTTCGATTTGAAGCTTGGAATACAGAAGGATTAATGACACTTTTAGTAGTCCAAGTAACCTGATTTTTCCAGCCATTGTGAAGGCATGTATATTAGATAGCTTTGTAAATGAAAATGATGCATTTCATATGTAAAGAAAGTGAGCTTTTTATTTTTGACTAATTGGGAGGATCAGGACATGTATTTATTGGGGACTCCCAGAAAGAAGATGAACAAAAGCCATGCCCAGTGACTTGGCGAGAGCTCTAAAAGCAAGAACGAGTGTCGTCTCAATTTAAACATGCTGAGACAAGAGCAGGAGGCCAAGAATGTTGACTTTCAAGTGAAACCGAGCCAGAAAGCTTCAGAAATATAAATAAAATAAACACTGCCTTGAAGGAACTTGATATGGATGAAAGCAAATGTTTTCTAATTATTTCAAAATGGTCATGAAGTTGCCTTTTAGAGAATGTAGAGGAATACCTTATCTTGAGGTAAAAGCTTTCCAGCTGGTGGTCATAAGGAGATGGTCTTAAGACATGGGATATCAAGACAGGCTCACAGAATGGGCATTTTTGTTGCACTTAGTTTAGGCAGCACATACCGTTCAGCTGTCCGCCTTCCTCTCTGTAATCGACTCCACTCCACTCTGCACTTGCCAGACAGACACGTCAGTTTTGACAGCAGGTGCCCTGCTCTGTATGCAAAAGATATCCATGAGTATTAACTAAGTTTGCAAGAGGAATTAGGATCTGTAATAAATGCTTTAGCAAAGAGGCTTTTGGGAATAAAAATGTGTCTTCAGGCAAAATTCTCATAAACTAGACATCATCTTTGATTTACAGTTTATAGTATTTTCGTCACTGTATCCAATATCCCCAGCTTGAGGGCTCCTGCTCCATGTGGCATGATTGACTGCCCAAGGTGGGAGGGTAGTTCTGTGCACTAAAGTTAAGTCAATTGAATTAGAAAGTGAGGAAAACATAAAACAAGCAAAACTGTAGCATTTTTGTGGTCTTTTTACTTTCTTTTTTTTTTTTTTTGGCTTTTTTGTAGTTAAAAAAAATGTTTATGTATTACTCCATTTACCATGCAGGAAACCATTTCAAAAATTTGACAGCTGTTTTAGAAAAAAGCGTTCTCCAGAATCTCTTTTGATAATAGGCACAAGATGAAGACCACAACCACAACCAACTAGGATACTTGGTACTACGGGATATCAGAGATTCCTTTACCTAGAGCTGTCAAACTTGGAAAGGAGGCCCCTTCAATACAGATGGAAGATGAATCTTTCAGTTCCCTGAACTCTCCTTCAGATTTTAAGGGTAAACAAAGAAGGGGAGAAAATGAGATATAATTAAACAAACTTGATTTAGCATCAGTTTTGCTCGAGGTCCTGTGCTAGGCACATTGGCACATCATGTAAACCAGGTAATTTAACGGCATAGGGTATAAAAAGAGC
Organism: Pan troglodytes; assembly: GCF_028858775.2. NCBI lineage: Eukaryota > Metazoa > Chordata > Mammalia > Primates > Hominidae > Pan > Pan troglodytes. The sequence continues at coordinate 57,313,854 of NC_072403.2, forward strand.
TCGATATCTTATAAATCTACAAGAGGGATTATAATCATTAGTTAACAAATATATAAAAGGATAAGAAAGAAATGAGTAGTTTACATAAAATTTTACCTTTTTTGAGCCATGTTTATTTTCAACATATAAGACTATCAGAATGATTACCTTAAAGGTAGCAGAATATTATTCTACAGAATTATATAAACATATATAGAAATAGTTGGAAAACATATTTAAAGCTATCACTTTGGCAAATAAGTGCATGGGTATGCATGAGTTGTAAGTTCCTTTTTGCTCATTTATTCAAAGAGACAAAGATGGTTAAAAGCATCTCTGAGCATATTTTACACTGAGAATTCTAATGTTAGGGCTTTAAACAGTTTAAAAGCTAATATCTAGTTTATGAGTAGGTTTCAAAATAATAATCTCCTTGTCCCTCTTTTCCATACCTCAAAAGTTACTTATATTTGGCTGGAAGGCATGGAAAAATACATGGTTATTGCCAAGATGTCCTTGTATATCTGTGTTATAAGCAATACTGGAAAAAAGAGAGGGAAAGGTAGAAAATGTGCTGAAAACAGCAGTATTCTGAAAAATTAAAGGTTCTTCAGAGAAATCAATAAATGGTAGGAGGAGATAATCAGGCAGTACTTGGGAACTTTGAGAAGTATAATCCAATAGCGTCAGTTAATGCAGATGGTCAAAATAAAATGGTTCCATAAGGGAATTGCTTAAGCTAGCCCTTCCCAGCACACTAAAGACTGAAAAATTTTTATGGTGGCTATGCACCAAGTTTGGAGAAGGTTTATGGGTCTTTAGTATGTATATTGGTTCCAGATCATCAGCTCTGTTTCTAGCTTTGAGTTTTGTCATCTGAAAGAAATGTTCATGAATTCCTGGGAAAATGTCTGCTCTCAGGAAATCTGGGTTTTCCATGAAGTAGATATACCAATACCATGACCAAAACTTAATCTCTATGTCTTCAGAGGACACTGAATGAGGCTATTTTTAACCTTCTTTTTTTAAAATTGCACTTGAAATGATCAAATCTGAGACACTGAATATTCACATTCAACAATTACTATTTGACAACTTCATTTGTTTTTACTTCTCTTAACTACATTATATCTTTTGTCTCAATGGGTCACAAGTATTCTCTATTTTAATGAAAAGCTTGATGTTATCAAGAAAAAACAACAACATATTTTGAAGCAAATCTGAGCAAATTAAATGTCATTCAACACAAAATTTAACACCACAGTTTCACAAAAAAAATGTATAAAGCTAAAATTAACGAAACTAAGTAATAAAATCTGGGTAGAGGAAAAAAGACAAAATAACTTTACTTTTCACTTTCCGTTTCACATCCTACAATAATGACCCAAATGGATGCTCTTGAGATTTTTCCCATTGATTCATTTTGGTATGAGACTGTGCAGAGGATATGCAAGAAATAAGAGATGTCAGATAAAGAAGATAAAGCCTAGTAAGGTAGGTGAGTTTGAGTGGGCCCTTAGGCTTTAGTGTTTAGACTTAGAGAGTATGTGAACCTTTGGGAACAAATGCACATATTCATCTATTAGCCTAAGGGAAATAGTCTCTAAGCAACTTATTTTCAAATCATTTTCTAAAGCTATTGTTCTTATGGCAGCGGGGTGGGGGGGTGTTAAAAATAACAGCAAGAAAGCCTTGCTAGATCATATGGATGCTTCATACTCCTCTGCCCTTATCTTTGTGGTCTTCCTATCAGCAGAAACTATGGGGAATCATCCCTTACTGCAGCACACACTGAGACTGAAAAACATGATTGTGTGCTCACGGAGATTGGTTTCTCTGTTTCTTCCTGTAAGTTTCATGATACAACCAGGAGAGTAAAGGTATAGCATAATGAGGGTTATAAATTATAATATAAAGAGGATATATATAAATTTGAAAAACCTGCAAGGGTTTTGCTTTTATATCTGGAGTTATATTTGGGTTAACCCCGATCCCTTTCTTTTTTTTTTAACTTTTATTTTAGGTTCAGGGGTACATGTACAAGTTTGTTACATAGGTAAACTATGTGTTTACCTATATATGTGGGCTTGCTGTACAGATCATTTTGATCCCTTTCAATTTCTTTTTTCTCCTTCCCACCAATGACTCCTGAATAACCTCCATGATTTAGCAAATAAAAAATATTCATACTTTGAAGATGATTGTTTACCCCTTCTTCCACAACAACAAACACACACACACACCGTCAATCTCAGGTCTTTTCAAGAATATTTGCAAAGTTATGGAACTTTCTTCTCTTAGAGTCCAAGTTGATCCCTAAAATAAAGACGGACAGAGTCAAGGATACAATTCTAGTCTTTCCGAGCTGGCTTTTGGCCTACTGTGCAGCAGCTGACTCTGCGAACTCGGCATCAGTAAGGGAGGCGCTCTCCCTATTTGTATTGTGTGGGTGTGTTAATCTACCACCCATGTCAAATTGCCTCAGCACTAAGTGTGTTTGAAAGGTTCAGCTTGTGAGGTGGCTGAGGATTTGGGGGAAGGGTAGAAAAAGCTTGGCTTTTCTTATCTCATTCAAATTGGTTTGTCCATCTCTGCTACCATGTGTCTCACAAAAATCAAGATGGGTGATCTCCTGGGGGACTTTTAGTACATTCCCCTCTGTCAGTTGAGGATTATATCCTACAATCTGTCCCCTAGCGCTTTATACACACCCATTTAAAATAACTCCAGTAACAGGATCTTTAATTGACTCAGGGGATGGTGGGGGGTGTCCCAGTATGATTGTCGTTTTGGTTCAAAGGAGAAGAATGAAGTGGATTCTGTGCCTTGTGTCCGAGTAACAATATGTGAAAAGATTCATTTAGTTCTTAATCCTTATGGAGGATCTGAAAGGAGCTGATCGTTTAACAGCCACACAGTGTTCTGCTTTCGAGCTGTTTTTCTTATTTATGTCTTGGTTGTTAAAGCTTTAACTGTTCCCTTTATTGTTCAGTAAAGGGGAAAAAAGAAAGAAGAAAGAAAGAAAGAAAGAAAGAAAGAAAGAAAGAAAGAAAGAAAGAAAGAAAGAAAGAAAGAAAGAAAGAAAGAGACAAATTGGTATTAGCAATTCACAAAGCAAAGACACCACACTTAAAAATGAAATCTACTAAAGTCTTGCAGGAGGTAAAAGTTTGGTTTGGAATATTTCGTGAGTCGTTAGAGAACAGAGCCTCCGGCATGATAACTGCTTTCTTGTGGGGAAATATGGAACAATGTAACTAGGCAAAGGAAAGCATCTACTTTGAGTAAACTGATGCAAATGAAAAGAGCATCTGACTTTACCCCAACTGGATCTGGTCCAGCCATACTGCCTTGCATAGACACAAATGAGTTTGGGAACAGGTATGAGATTGCGTTGGTCTAGGTATTTATAGCAAAAATAGTAGACAGCTTGGCATTTCCATAATTAAACGTTGGGGGGTGGGGAGACACAGATAAGGGTTTTCTCTCAATTTGCATTTTCCACCACATCTTCAGCAGTGAATCAAAATGAGAATATTTTATTACAAATTGGAGCAGGAAGTAAAGGGATTAGGCAGGCTAGTAACTATAAGAAACAAAATGATTGGCTGCGTGTGATGGCTCACGTCTGTAATCCCAGCACTTTGGGAGGCCGAGGCAGGCAGATCACCTGAGGTCAGGAGTTCGAGACAAGCCTGGCCAACATGGTGAAACCCTGTCTCTACTAAAAATACAAAAGTTAGCTGGGCGTGGTGGCGAGTGCCTGTAATCCCAGCTACTTGGGAGGCTGAAGCAGGAGAATCCCCTGAACCCGAGATGCAGAGCTTGCAGTGAGCCGAGATCGCACCACTGCACTCCTGCCTGGGTGATAGAGCAAGACTTCATCTCAAAAGAAAAAAAAAAGATTATTATGTCTCTACAAACAATACTTGCATATCTCCATCTGTCCTTGCCAGGTCATGTTGTTGTTTATATCATTTGGTAAACTAGAGAGAGCAAGCTAAACAAAGTTCCCCAAAGTTTCATGGATGGTTAAATGTAGGGGTGGAATAAAAGTATACTAATAGATAGGTTTCCTAATTTCCTCTGGAGTGGTGAGTGGCTTACCTACTCATATTAACGTGACCTCAAAGTTTAGTGCAATGTGAAACACATATTGAGAAACCCAGTTTGGCTGGGATACGGATTTTTCTTGCCATATTGGATCATGATTCCAGATATGTGCATATGAATACATCCTGATGCAGAGCAGTCCAGGAAGGTAAATATATGAAACAAAGCAAACAGAAGGGGTATATTTTGTTAAAATAACACAAGGTCCAATAAGAGAAGGGTCATAGTCCAAAGCACACACACATAAGCAACACCAGAATCACTAAAAGAACAAGAAATAACATCTAGTATCTACTTAAATCCTGATCTGGAATTTTTCCCTTTTTTTCCCCATCTTTTCCTTTTTTATATTTTTGCAAGAATCAAAGGATTTGGATTTAGTATTGTAAGATGAAATTTCAAAGGAAATTGGCCATCTACGAAGAAAATATTTACATATGAATATGGCCCTTAAGACTAAATGAAATGACTTGAAAATAAAACATCAGGTGAAGAAATTCTAAGTTATTATTGAAGTAATTTGTGGAGAGACAGTTTAGAAAGGAGCCCATGCTGAGCTATAACCCTCCATAAGAGTCTCCAGCTTTACTGTATAACTAAATATTTAGCCAAAAACAAAGACAGAACTACAAGCTCTTCATAGCCTTTAGTGAACAACTAAATGGCCACTTCATTCTTTCCCACAGTAAGATTTGGTAATTTAACCAATACTACAAAAATCAACAGTGTATTTTTCTCTAGTAGTAAGGGCTATTATCACAGAGTATAATATAGAGAGAAAGTAATTCAAATATGGTACCTTGCCTATCTTATCTCATGAGTCACCTCAGTTAGTGTTCCAGGGTCCAAGGCCAGCCAGACAAGAGTGTAGTAAGAGGACGGCTTTTACTGTGCAGTGCCTAAAGGAGACTCTTTGTAGTAAAGCATCTTCTTCAATGTGTTGGGTACCCCAAGTTTATGGCCCCTCTCTGGGATAATTTTTTTTTATTATACTTTAAGTTCTAGGGTACATGTGCACAATGAGGAGGTTTGTTACATATGTATACATGTGGCGTGTTGGTTTGCTGCACCCATTAACTCATCATTTACATTAGCTATTTCTCCTAATGCTATCCCTCCCACATCCCCCCACCCCACGACAGGCCCTGGTGTGTGATGTTCCCCACCCTGTGTCCAAGTGTTCTCATTGTTCAATTCCCACCTATAAGTGAGAACATGCAGTGTTTGGTTTTCTGTCCTTGTGATAGTTTGCTCAGAATGACAGTTTCCAGCTTCATCCATGTCACTACGAAGGACATGAACTCATCCTTTTTTATGGCTGCGTAGTATTCTATGGTGTATATGTGCCACATTTTCTTAATCCAGTCTATCATTGAAGGACATTTGGATTGGTTCCAAGTCTTTGCTATTGTGAATAGTGCCGCAATAAAAATACATGTGCCTGTGTCTTTATAGTAGCATGATTTATAATCCTTGGGGTATATACCCAGTAATGGGATGGCTGGGTCAAATGGTATTTCTAGTTCTAGATCCTTGAGAAATCGCCACACTGTCTTCCACAATGGTTGAACTAGTTTACACTCCCACCAACAGGGTAAAAGAGTTCCTATTTCTCCACATCCTCTCCAGCACCTGTTGTTTCCTGACGTTTTAATGATCGCCATTCTAACTGGTGTGAGATGGTATCTCATTGTGGTATTGATTTGCATTGCTCTGATGACAAGTGATGATGAGCATTTTTTCATGTGTCTTTTGGCTGCATAAATGTCTTCTTTTGAGAAGGGTCTGTTCATATTCTTTGCCCACTTTTTGATGGGGTTGTTTTATTTTTTTCTTGTAAATTTGTTTAAGTTCTTTGTAGATTCTGGATATTAGCCCTTTGTCGGATGAGTAGGTTGCAAAAATTTTCTCCCATTCTGTAGGTTGCCTGTTCACTCTGATGGTAGTTTCTTTTGCTGTGCAGAAGCTCTTTAGTTTAATTAGATGCCATTTGTCAATTTTGGCTTTTGTTGCCATTGCTTTTGGTGTTTTAGTCATGAAGTCCTTGCCCATGCCTATGTCCTGAATGGTATTGCCTAGGTTTTCTTCTAGGGTTTTTATGGTTTTGGGTCTATCATTTAAGTCTTTAATCCATCTTGAATTAATTTTTGTATAAGGTGTAAGGAAGGGATCCAGTTTCAGCTTTCTACATATGGCTAGCCAGTTTTCCCAGCATCATGTATTAAATGGGAATCCTTTCCCCATTTCTTGTTTTTGTCAGGTTTGTCAAAGATCAGATGGTTGTAGATGTGTGGTGTTATTTCTGAGGCCTCTGTTCTGTTCCATTGGTCTATATCTCTGTTTTGGTACCAGTACCATGCTATTTTGCTTACTGTAGCCTTGTAGTATAGTTTGAAGTCAGGTAGCATGATGCCTCCAGCTTTATTCTTTTTGCTTAGGATTGTCTTGGCAATGCAGGCTCTTTTTTGGTTCCATATGAGCTTTAAAGTAGTTTTTTCCAATTCTGTGAAGAAAGTCATTGGTAACTTGATGGGGATGGCATTGAATCTATAAATTACCTTGGGCAGTATGGCCATTTTCACGATATTGCTTCTTCCTAACCATGAGCATGGAATGTTCTTCCATTTGTTTGTGTCCTCTTTTATTTTGTTGAGCAGTGGTTTGTAGTTCTCCTTGAAGAGGTCCTTCACATCCCTTGTAAGTTGGATTCCTAGGTAGTTTATTCCCTTTGTAGCAATTGTGAATGGGAGTCCACTCATGATTTGTCTCTCTATTTGTCTTTTATTGGTGTATAAGAATGCTTGTGATTTTTGCACACTGATTTTTTATCCTGAGACTTTGCTGAAGTTGCTTATCAGCTTAAGGAGATTTGGGGCTGAGATGATGGGGTTTTCTAAATATACAATCTTGTCATCTGCAAACAGGGACAATTTGGTTTCCTCCTTTTCTAATTGAATACCCTTTATTTCTTTCTCTTGCCTGATTGCCTTGGCCAGAACTTCCAACACTATGTTAAATAGGAGTGGTAAGAGAGTGCATCCCTGTTTTGTGCCAGTTTTCAAAGGGAATGCTTCCAGTTTTTGCCCATTCAGTATGATACTGTCTGTGGGTTTGTCATAAATAGCTCTTATTATTTTGAGATATGTTCCATTAATAGCCAGTTTATTGAGAGTTTTTAGCATGAAGGGCTGTTGAATTTTTTCGAAGGCCTTTTCTACATCTATTGAGATAATCATGTGGTTTTTGTCTTTGGTTCTGTTTATGTGATGGATTACATGTATTATTAATTTGCATATGTTGAACCAGACTTGCATCCCAGGGATGAAACCAACTTGATCTTGGTGGATAAGCTTTTTGATGTGCTGCTGGATTCGGTTTGCCAGTATTTTATTGAGGATTTTTGCATCGATGTTCATCAGGGATATTGGTCTAAAATTCTCTTTTTTTGTTGTATCTCTGCCAGGCTTTGGTATCAGGATGACGTTGGCCTCATAAAATGAGTTAGGAAGGATTCTCTCTTTTTCTATTGATTGGAATAGTTTCAGAAGGAATGGTACCAGCTCCTCTTTGTACCTCTGGCAGAATTTGGCTGTAAATCTGTCTGGTCCTGTACTTTTTTGGTTGGTAGGCTATTAATTATTGCCTGAATTTCAGAGCCTGTTATTGGTGTATTCAGCAATTCAACTTCTTCCTGGTTTAGTCTTGGGAGGGTGTATGTGTCCAGAAATTTATCCATGCCTTCTAGATTTTCCAGTTTGTTTGCATAGAGGTGTTTATAGTATTCTCTGACGGTAGTTTGTATTTCTGTGGGGTCGGTGGTGATATCCCCTTTATCACTTTTTATTGCATCTATTTGATTCTTCTCTCTTTTCTTCTTTGTTAGTCTTGCTAGGATTCTAGCAATTTTGTTGATCTTTTCAAAAAACAAGCTCCTGGGTTCATTTATTTTTTGAAGGGTTTTTTGTGTCTCTCTCTCTCTCCTTCAGTTCTGCTCTGATCTTAGTGATTTCTTGCCTTCTGCTAGCTTTTGAATGTGTTTGCTCTTGCTTCTCTACTTCTTTTAATTTGTGATGTTAGGGTGTCAATTTTAGATCTTTCCTGCTTCCTCTTGTGGGCATTTAGTGCTATAAATTTTCCTCTACACATTGTTTTAAATATATCCCAGAGATTCTGGTACATTGTGTCTTTGTTCTCATTGGTTTCAAGGAACATCTTTCTTTCTGCCTTCATTTTGTTATTTACCCAGTAGTCATTCAAGAGCAGGTTGTTTAGTTTACATGTAGTTATGTGGTTTTGAGTGAGTTTCTTAATCCTGAGTTCTACTTTGACTGCACTGTGGTCTGACAGACAGTTTGTTGTGATTTCTGTTCTTTTACGTTTGCTGAGGAGTGCTTTACTGCCAACTATGTGGTCAATTTTGGAATAAGTGCAATGTGGTGCTGAGAAGAAGGTATGTTCTGTTGATTTGTTGTGGAGAGTTCTGTAGATGTCTGTTAGGTCTGCTTGGTGCAGAGCTGAATTCAAGTCCTGGATATCCTTGTTAACCTTTTGTCTCATTGATCTGTCTAATATTGACAGTGGAGTGTTAAAGTCTCCCATTATTATTGTGTGGGAGTCTAAGTCTCTTTGTAGGCCTCTCAGGACTTGCTTTATGAATCTGGGTCCTCCTGTATTGGATGCATATACATTTAGGATAGTTAGTTCTTCTTGTTGAATTGATCCCTTTACCATTATGTAATGGCCTTCTTTGTCTCTTTTGTTGGTTTGAAGTCTGTTCTTTGTTGGTTTGAAGTCTGTTTTATCAGAGACTAGGATTGCAAACCCTGCTTTTTGTTGCTTCCCATTTGCTTGGTAGATCTTCCTCCATCTCTTTGTTTTGAGCCTATGTGTGTCTCTGCACGTGAGATGGGTCTCCTGAATACGGCACACTGATGGGTCTTGACTCTTCATCCAATTTGCCAGTCTGTGTCTTTAAATTGGGGCATTTAGCCCATTTACATTTAAGGCTAATATTGTTATGTGTGAATTTGATTCTGTCATTATGATGTTAGCTGGTTATTTTGCCCGTAGTTGATGCAGTTTCTTCCTAGAATTGACGGTCTTTACAATTTGGCATGTTTTTGCAGTGGCTGGTACCAGTTGTTCCTTTCCATGTTTAGTGCTTCCTTCAGGAGCTCCTGTAAGGCAGGCCTGGTGGTGACAAAATCTCTCAGCATTTGCTTGTCTGTAAAGGATTTTATTTCTCTTTTACTTATGAAGCTTAGTTTGGCTGGATATGAAATTCTGGGTTGAAAATTCTTTTCTTTAAGAATATTGAATATTGGCTCCCATTCTCTTCTGGCTTGTAGGATTTCTGTCGAGAGATCCACTGTTAGTCTGATGGGCTTCCCATTGTGGGTAACCTGACCTTTCTCTCTGGCTGCCCTTAGCATTTTTTCCTTTATTTCAGCCTTGTTGAATCTGACAATTATGTGTCTTGGGGTTGCTTTTCTCGAACAGTATCTTTGTGGTGTTCTCTGTATTTCCTGAATTTGAATGTTGGCCTGCCTCACTAGGTTGGGGGAAGTTCTCATGGATAATATCCTGAAGAGTGTTTTCCAACTTGGTTCCATTCTCCTCATCACTTTCAGGTACATCAATCAAACGTAGATTTGGTCTTTTCACATAGTCCCATATTTCTTGGAGGCCTTGTTAATTTCTTTTTACTCTTTTTTCTCTAAACTTCTATTCTCGCTTCATTTCATTAATCTGATCTTCAATCACTGATACTCTTTCTTCTGCTTGATGGAATTGGCTACTGAAGCTTGTGCATGTGTCACATAGTTCTCCTGCCATGGTTTTCAGCTCCATCAGGTCATTTAAGGTCTTCTCTGCATTGGTTATTCTAATTAGCCATTCATCTAATCTTTTTTCAAGGTTTTTATGATCCTTGCAATGGGTTCGAACATCCTCCTTTAGCTTGGAGAAGTTTGTTATTACTGACTTTCTGAAGCCTACTTCTGTCAACTCATCAAAGTCATTCTCTGTCCTGCTTTGTTCCATTGCTGGTGAGGAGCTGGGATCCTTTGGAGGGGAAGGGGCACTGGGGTTTTTAGAATTTTAGCTTTTCTGCTCTGGTTTCTCCCCATCTTTGTGGTTTTATCTAATTGTGGTCTTTGATGATGGTGACCTACAGATGGGGTTTTGGTGTGGATGTCTTTTTTGTTGATGTTGATGCTTTTCCTATCTGTTTGTTATTTTTCCTTCTAACACTCAGGTCCCTCAGCTGCAGGTCTGTTGGAGTTTGCTGGAGGTCCACTCCAGACCCTGTTTGCCTGAGTATCACCAGCGGAGGCTGCAGAACAGCAAATATTGCAGAACAGTAAATATTGCTGCCTGATGCTTCCTCTGTAAGCTTTGTCTCAGAGGGGAACCCAGTTGTATGAGGTGTCAGTTGGCCCCTACTCAGAGGTGTCTCCAAGTTATGCTACACGGGGGTCCGGGACCCACTTGAGGAGGCAGTCTGTCCATTCTCAGAGTTCAAACACCATGCTGGGAGAACCACTGCTCTCTTCAGAGCTCTCAGACAGGGACGTTTAAGTCTGCAGAAGTTTCTGCTGCCTTTTTTTCAGTTATGCCCTGCCCCCAGAGGTGGAGTCTACAGAGGCAGGCGGGCCTAGTTGAGCTGCAGTGGGTGCCACCAAGTTCGAGCTTCTTGGCCACTTTGTTTACCTACTCAAGTGTCAGTAAATGTGGACACCCCTCCCCCAGCCAGGCTTGCCGTTGGATCCACTTGGCAGTTGGATCTCGGATTAGCAGTGAGCAAGGCTCTGTGGGAGTCGGACCCGCTGAGCCATGCGCAGGATATAATCTCCTGGTGTTCCATTTGCTAAATCCGTTGGAAAAGCACAGTGTTTAGGTGGCAGTGTCCCGATTTAGCCGATCTTCCCAGTACAGTCTGTCACGGCTCCCCTTGGCTAGGAAAGGGAAATCCCCTGACCCCGGGTGAGGTGCTTCCCGGGTGAGGTGATGCCCCACCTTGCTTCGGCTTGCCCTCCATGTGCTGTACCCACTTTCTGACCATTCCCAGTGAGATGAACCAGGTACCTCAGTTGGAAATGCAGAAATCACCCATCTTCTGTGTCAATCACTCTGGAAGCTGCAGACCGGAGCTGTTCCTATTCAGCCATCTTGGAATGGACCTCGATAATTCTTTAAGTCGAAAATATTCCTGAGAATCATTGTTCTTCTTTCCCTAGCACTATATGAAAGAGTTTTTCATCTTTTTTTCCAAGTTAGAAAAAATTAGGATGAAATAACTGGTTTTGTAGAGATTCATTCTAAAATCAGTAGAGATCAAGAGACGAAGGAGAAGAGTAGGGACAAGAAAGGTCTAACAATATAGAGTGCAAAATTTCCTCCACTTCACTATCTTTGCCTTAGAGTTCTGGCCAGGCCTTTTGGTTGTCAACAAAAATTTGGGTAGTGTCTTCCCAAAGGACAGTTCTAATATTTAATTTACCCAAAAATACTGTCATATGTGTAACCCATTTTTGATGGGCAGTGAATAAAAGATTTCCTTCATGGCAACCCTTCAACTGTCCAGATCACTTTGACAAGCAGGCCAAAGTCACCTTTATTTTTCCTTTTAGAAATGCCATAAACAAATTCTTAAACATATGCAAATTAGTTATTTAAAACAATATTCTTCAGCATTCATTTCCCTGTGCATGCTGATAGTGTTCCACCCAAATATGCTCTGTACACACTATGTGATACAATTTCCAGCAACTCTGAGCTTTATAGACATTTAGAATTGAATTTTTAAATGATGCATTTGTTTTTCTTCAAACTAGAATAACATTGACTTTGGCTCAGTTTGATCTTACTCTCAAATCTTAAGTCCCTAACCATGTACCTTTCCAGAGCCATCACTAGTTTCTAAAAATGTCTTTCATGTTAATGAAATCATAAAATAGATTTTTTAATTTCCCTAAAACTAAAGCTCTATCTCCTTATAACTTTACATGGCCCCTTTTATCATGCATTGCACATAGTAGGTTTTAAATATATTTGTTGATTTGTGGATTTAATATCAGTTGATAGCATAATAACAACAATAATAATATTACAGTATTTAGGTAGAAAGTCTTCTTTGTGGCTCTGACTAAAGCAATCTCATTATTCTTTAGGTTAGTTAATGCCTTCTAGTGAAATCAATGAAGAGAGGTAAGTCAAGCATTAGCAGGAAAATGATTAATTAGTTTTCATTACCTTTTGAAGATGCAAAGGGATGTATCAACATAATTCCACAACTAATAGAAACTTGCAAGCAAGGAAGCTTCAAGATGTAAAAGGATTTATCAACATAATTCCACAACTAATAGAAACTTGCAAGCAAGGAAGCTTCAAGATGCCAAAGGAGTGAGGCATTGAATATTCAACACAAGCAGTCACAGCCAAAATATCTTCCATAGCTGTACAACTTCATATTCCCATTAACCATACAACCCATTTTCGACCTTGACCCAATGCTGCCCTGTTTTCTTTTGATTCTGTAGTTCTGACCTGGCGGTCACAGCAGAACATTTTTCCACTGCCAACCTGAGACACTGTGTGCTAGTAGATACAATGTAATAACAAACAGTTTGGTCATTTAAGTAAAGGCATGAAGAAAATTGGCTGCTTTTTTATAAATTATAAAAGCAAAACTAATTGGCTGACTCAGCAAACAAGAGCACTTCATGTTGCCATAGTGTCAAAAAGGATCAAAGTGGGGACTGGAAAAGTTCTCAATGTTTATTTGCTCATTTTGTTAAGTTCTGTAAATAATAATTCCCTTTATTGTAGGGATGAACAGGATCACAAAAGTCCTTGGCTCTCCTCGATGGGCATTCTGAAGAGTCAAAAGCTGCTGAGCTAGCCACCTTCCCTCTTCCAGGTCTATCATTAGTGCCAGTCATGGAAGTCAGCTCGGATTTTGGGTCCGAATTTGACTTTTAGTACAACATAATTGTTTCTTGCCAAGAGTGTCATTTATTTTAGTCTTAATCAAGCTTCATAAATAAACTTTCTTTTAAGTCTTGCTTGAACAAATAAACCTTTAGATTCTTTGAAAACTATGATAGATTGCATGGTTGGAGTTTGGGCTCTTCCTGAGAAAGATAATGAAAAGCTTCCTTTTTTCCCCCCATGTATATCAAAGCACAAATCTAGATGTGGCTTCCTAACAATCAATATATAAATTGTTAAGACTTGAACCATATTTTATGCGTGTTAGTATTGAATAACAAAACAAAAACCACACAATAAATAAAAAACAAAACAAAAAAATCAATAGTCATTGTTTGTATTTGAGTATTATAGAGAGAAAAATAGGAGGAAACCAGATTTTATTTATCAAACATTTTAATCCTTATAATAACCCTGCAACATGTGTACTATTATTCCCATTTTCAGATATAAAATGTTAAACAATTTTTCCAAGAATTCAGACTAGTTATTTCTGACCCCAAAGTCTAGTTTTTATTTAGTGGTTTTTGTTTTGTTACCATACAGGCATGGTAGGAGAGATTTATCATGGTCCTACCTACCCCCTGACCCGACATGGACATGGCAATCACATATTTCTGTTTTCCTGTATTCATGTTGAACCACTAATGGTGGGCAATAAAGACCCCCAGAGACATCCATTTCTAATCCCTGGAACCTGTGAATATGTTAGATAATGTTGCTATGGTGAATTAGTTTGCTGACAGAATTAAGGTTGCTAATCAGCTGACTTTAAAAGAGATATTAAATATTTGTCTGGATTACCTGATTGGGTTTGGTGTAATCACAAGGTTTTTTTTTTAAGTAGAAGAGAGAGATATGACTATAGACGAATGTTTAGAGAAATGCAATGTGGCTGGCTGTGAAGACATAGGAAGTGGGCAATGAGCCAAGAAATGTGGGAGGCCTTTAGAAGCTGAAAAAGGCAAGGAAATGAATTTTCTCCAAGAGCTCCAGAAAAAGAGTGTATGTACCCTGCCAGCATTTTGATTTTAGCTCAGTGAGACCCATTTTAGATTTCTGACCTCCAGAATTGTAAGATAATGAATTCGCACTTTTTAAACCACTAAGTTTGTGATAATTTTTTACAGCAGCCATGGAAAATTAATACCGCTAGTATATACTATGTACCCCCTTCTTCATTCATCTCTGCTGGCTTTGTACCTAACCCACAGCTTCATCTTCTAATCTGGCTTGCTACTAACCTCAGACCCTGGGCTTTGAAGTTGGTAAAACATTGAAGACCATCTGTTTTAAATCACTCCAATGAACAACACTGAGGACCCTAAGCTAGTAATCCTAGCTCCAATGTTGGACAAGTGAACACTAATAGTAGGACTCATTAGTATGTAATGCTATGTCATTCTAATGAATGTATTGTGAGTCAAATGAAATAAAAGTTATATGCTTTTAATATATCATAGTCTTAAGACTGGAAAGGATTTTTTTTAGACTATCTGGTGTAATAGTGTCATTTCAAATTCTTATCTTTCAGATGGGGAAACCAAGAAACTGAGAATCAAAGAGGTTAAATGACTTAAGAAAGATTTCACCTCTAGTTAGAGGCAGAGACAAATCTAGAATTTTTCCTGATTCTGAGTGCAATGCACTTTCCTGACCTTCACTCAACCTGAGTTTGATCTTACAGAGGAAGTCTTTGAAGACCTGCTGGGACAATTGTTTGTTTCCCATAGAATTCTGCAGCTAGCTCTATTTCCTTAATCCTGAAATTCCAGCTCAGTACTTATTTTCCAAACCTGTCACCATTAACTTGATTTTCTTCCTTTCCTCTTCCTTGCTCCCCATCATATGTAAACTCTGATTTATATCTGACCAGGAAACACACTCAAAATATATTTCTCAAGAGTTTACCCAATGGTGCTCCAGGCAATACCAATAATGATGAGCTAAACAATCATATATTATTGTCTGTGAATATTTACTTTGTGACAGAGTCCTAATCCTCTCCCAAATGGTTAGCAAATTCACTGAAATTATTTACTGGAAGAATTCTAATTTTTCAAATAATTCTTCTTTATCTAAGTCCCACAATTATCTTCTCTTATCCAGCTTCCCCCAAGCCCCACTTCGGACCTTACTTACTGAATTTTTTCTAGTTCTTTAACCTCTCTGTAGTACTTCATCCATTAATGCTTTTGTTCTTACTGATTATTTTCTCCTAAAATATATCCATCATCCTATTTGTTTATACATTTATTATAGAATGCATTTTCTAAACACTTGTGTTAGGAATGAGGCTAGGTGCTGGTGTGGTCATCAGCAAAGTACACAATCCATGAACTCATAGCATGCAGGATACAGACAAATGAAATGGCAATTATAAAAGCACATGAAATAAGTACAACAATTAGATAAGTGTAGATACGTTGTTGGGAGAAACACCTAAGACGGCCTTTGTGGAGGGAATCTGTTTGTGTGTGAAATCATGGCTTGTCCATCATTGTATTGGCTGGGAATGATGAGCAAATGATATGTAATACACACTCAATAAATGTTGGTAGAACTAATAAGAATGATCTGTGGTGAAATGACTCCTGAGACGGTGACTATGTTCTCTTTACTTCCAGGTCACTTTGCATCGTAAACACTTAATGTCTCTCTAGATAGAATTAATCAGAGAGTGGTAGAAACTATTAACACCTGGATACTTCAGTTTTATAAACTGAAAGCTTTTGAGTTATTTTACCCATTGAATGATCTTTATTGCCTGCTCAGACTGAGTAAATTCAAGCACCTGAAGGATAAATGAAAGTTTATCCTTTAGATATAACAGGTTTGAATCCTGGCTCTGCCATTTATGAGTATTGACTTGAGGTTCATTAATTAAGCTCTCTAAACCCTAGCTGTTAAACGGGCATAATCAGGATATGTTGAAGGAATTAAAAGTAATAACATGCAAAGGAACTGAAACAGTGACTGCTACACAGTAAACACTCAATAAATGTTAATCCTCTTTGCATCCTCCTCTAAATCTTTGATAATATATATTTAGCATAATATTTTGGAATATCTGAAAGTAAATGAAATTATGCACAAGTAATTGAATTTCTATTGATATTTTTGCATAGTAGTTACTATCCGGATACTAGGCTGAAGAGAATTAAAAATTGGAACTCTTTAAGTAAATGCCCTTTTCTGTCTCTTATATACATCCAGTTGGCTATTGAAACAACATGGGAGAAAGGCAGGCAGAAGCAAGATCCCCCATCCACTTACCTTATTTTTTCTCTACATGAAATAAATGATTTATATTGAGTTTCTGGAATTTTAAAGTTACCTTTTTTTTTTTTTCCTGGAGTCTCGCTCTGTTGCCCAGGCTGGAGTGCAGTGGTGCGATCTCGGCTCACTGCAACCTCCGCCTCCCAGGTTCAAGCAATTCTCCTGCCTCAGCCTCCAGAGTAGCTGGGACGACAGGCGCTTGCCACCACACCCAGCTAATTTTTGTATTTTTAGTAGAGACACGGTTTCACCGTGTTAGCCAGGATGGTCTCGATCTCCTGACCTTGTGATTTGCCCTCCTCAGCCTCCCAAAGTACTGGGATTAGAGACGTGAGCCACCGTGCCCAGCGTTACATCTATTTTTAAACAACATGTTTGTATCATTTGGAAATTCAATTACTTGGAAACTTGATGGTCTAGGAATATGTCATAGAGACCTCCAGGTCATCTCCTTTTCTTCTTGAGCCCACAGGGAATCTACATTTCCAGGCCTCTCTTTCATCCAGGTGTGGCCCCACATGATTGGTTTCTAGTTAATGGAACGTAAGTGCATGTGACATATGCCACTTTCTAAGCCGACCCGTAAAATTATCCCACATATGATTCTTCATATTTTTACACTTTCAAGCTAATTGGAAAGCATGCACCCCCTAGTATGACCTTGGAGAGATGGCAGAAACACAGGATGGAAAGCACCTGAGTCCCTGAATCCCTGCTTGGAGAGCTACTGAAACAGAAATATCCTTTTGGATTATTTGTATTGTCGAGTAAGAAATAACTTCTATTATGCTAAGCCACTTAGATTTGGAAGTGCTTCTTTTGCAGTATCCAGCATTATTCCTTTCCAATACATGACTTAAAAGATAAAGATAGAGACTTTAGTTCTAGTCCTCTCTTTACTAGCAATTGGTTTCATTTTAAATAATGGTTTCCCTTTCCAAGGTTTTAGATAGACTGTTTAAGAAGAGATGTTACTTCTTAGTTTTCTTTGCATTCTCAACTCACAATGTAGTACCTAGAAAATAATAGTGGCTCAATAAAAATTTGATAAATAAAATAACTTCATTCAATAAGCCATTGTTTTTATACTGAGAAGAATCTGTCTGAAATGTTGTTTATGTGCATAAACTTTCCAGTCAAACTTCCTGGGTTCAAATCCTGGCTCAAACACTTAATGACTGACTGTGACCAAGTTAATTAACCTCTCCACGTCTTAGTTCTCTTATTTGTAAAATGTGGATAAAAATGGAAAGCTACTTTGAAGTTATCCCCACTATTATTATGGGGGTTAAGGAGCTAGTAGATTTCAAACCCTTAGAGTAGGGCATGGCCACAGTAAAGACTTCAGTAATATCAACCTGTATTTAGTATTTCTATGTGACAGATGATGTTCTATACCATTATTCTACCAAAGGCCAAGCATATGTTCTTCATAGAGCCCACATCTGTCTTTTGTGGTGATTTATTGGAATCCTATATGAGAGTGTGCTTTACTGAGAATGATTATGCTGGGTTTCTGAAATCAAGGTTTAGATGTAAGAATATTTGGTGGGAAAATTATGAATAACAGGGAGCTTCAAACTTCTAAAAATAAGTTTTTAAATGGTGAAAGCTAACAAGAAGCTGCAAAAATGTCTTTCCTGAAATAATTGCCCTGGGATGGTGAGAGACTCATGTTAATTCTCGAAAGCTAAGCTCAAATGTTACCTCTTCTGCAAAGCCTTAGCTGAGGGCTCCACGAAGCAGTTATGAGTTCCTTCTCAGTGCATTTTAAATTGTTCACCTTTTTCTACCTTGAATTGTAGATATATATATGTTTTTTTTCCTCTCACACTAAATATAAGCTTCTAGTGTCTAAGTCCACATCATTGTACTGATTTTTTGCATCCGAAACATGAAGAACAATGGAAAATGGAACAAACTGGACAATTCTGCTGTCCTTTAATTTTTAGGCTTTCCTGAAGTAACATCAGGGGAAAATGGCACCCAGTATCTGGTGGAAGAGGCAAATCTCTAAGAAAAAATTATGTCTTTAAGAAAATTATTGAAGGTGATTTGATTTTAAAATAGAACATGGGAGTATTTTCATAGCCCTCTAAATGTTGAAAAAAAAGGCAAAACCAAAGAAAAAGCTGAATAGCCATTGCTTTAGGTACTCTGGGTGTAGCATTGGCTGGCTCAAAGCCCTGGGAAGCAACTTAAAGTCATCCCTTTATAACTCTGCATCACACTACCACACTTTACACATAAGCCGACTCTCAACTTCCAGACCAATGCCAGAGATCAATGATTCATAGAAATGCAGCCAGCAGATAATTGGCCAGTTGGGTCAGAATCACCAGCCTTGTTTCAGTGATAGAAACACCTGCCTGAGATAGGAGGTCCAATTCTCTTTAGCAGATTCTCACCTGTCTAGCTCAGATGGGTTACATCAATACTGACCATGGAGCTGTGGCACAAAATCCAAGTCTGGAAGTCAAAATCTGAGCTCTGTCCTTGACCTAGCAGAGGGTCTGGCACACATTGAAGAGGCAAATGTAACTGACTGGCTCTGGACAAGCCATCTAAGTTATCTGGGCCTCAGTTTTCTATAATGAGAAATGAAGGATTTGGACCACATTCCTTTTCAGCTGGTTGGCATTTCAGGGTGACAGAATGAAAGTGTATGCTCTTTCATAATATCTGTATGAAAAACGAGAGGTAAGGTGTTATTACTTCCTCATTGGCTACCTTCTCCAATACAAGCATGCACACATACGCATAGACACACTTGCAACCACCTACACATACACTTGCTCTGGCATTATTCATACAAGGAAACTAAAAACAGTTTACTGAATTTTCCTCTAGTGGCCTAACTGCATACTGCATCTCGATAGGTGCTTGGTGATGCAGGCAGTGACCAGCTAACTTTGAATCAGTGACCCCTGAAGGATGATACTACTGCACAGGTTATCATGGCTGCAAATATCACCTGAGTAGAAATCTTGGTATAGCCCAGAGATTTCTAAGGCCTGTGAATGCATACTTGGTAAAGCAATAATTTTGAGGAAAAAAAATCCAGGTAATTAGAATATTTCGCTGTGCTCTTATAATTTATTATATTGACATTTGAGCCATGAACTCTTCGGATCAACCTTTTTCCTTGGGTTGAAAAACATCCAGAGAGGCCCTATCTAGCTCTAGAATTTGAATCCAAGTGTTTTTTTTTTTTTTCCGCCGGCAAGCTGGCAAAACCAGAACACTTATGTATCTGCCAGCTAGAAAAACTGGCTATTCTTATTGGTAATTTATTGAGTACAGAAAGCTGATTAAAAAGCAAAGAAAAAAGCCTTCATCTCACACACATATGCATACATAAATGCAACTGCCTCCCTGCCTCGCTTTGCAGCCCAACTCTGCAGGCCCCTGGACACATTAGCATTGAACAGGACAAATGGCCTATTTTCAATCAGCTGGAGTCAGCTGCCTCCCACGTGCCACTGCCTCTCTGGCTTCTCATTGTTTTTCAGGCCTCCAGCAGCAGGAGGTAGGGGACATGTGGAGCCACTCTCACCCTCTGGCCTTGAATCCAGTCCTTTTCACCACATCATAGACAGATACTTTCCAAGAACTTGAATGGGGATCCACAACCTCTCCTCTGGCTGAGCATTAATCTGCTCGTTCAAACATTCCTCTGCCTTTTTGCTGGCCTGGCCAACTGCCCAAAACGGTAATACTTAGAGTGGGATGACTTCTTGTGAACAGTAAGTACAGTTCAGGAAGGCAGGGCCATCTAATAACATCTGAGCCTAAAATAGAGTTGAGCTCCCTAAATGCCCATCTGGATCTGAAGTATGTGAATTGCCATAAAATATTAACTCTGGAAGGTGTGGGCATATAACCACTGGGAGGCTACCATGAGTAAAGGTCTGCTAGGTGCCTGGTGATGGATGATAAAGAGGAGGCATTTTATTGTTCATCCTTGTCTTTAAGGAGCTGCCTTTAAAGAACTATCTCAGAGTCAGTCTTTGCCTTTAAGAAGCTGCCTTTCTAGCTGGGAAGATAAAACATAACCACATGAATAGCAGAGAGCTTCCACATGAAGAGGAAGTAAATTATGAATTTAACAGTGTCAGAGAGAAGGTGAATTTCCAAGCTCGAAGGCTCATGAAAATCTTGAATGAGGAAGTGGGATTTGATTTGGGCCTTAAAAGATTGGCAAGATTTGCACAGAGAGATTGGAAGGAGGGATAATGATTTCAATAACAAGGCAGGGAAGTATGAAAGCATAGCGTGTGGTGCACTGGACAGGAACTACCCTGGGGTGACTAGGGCAGAGGGTTGGTGACATGAATGATTGGTGGCAAATCTGGGAAGCTGAGCAGAGGGGGTATTCAAAAGACCTTTATTTTCTTCTATGACTGCTGTTGAATAGAGTCATTTGCCAGCTCTCTGCTATTTTTAAGATAACATAGGGAAAAAAAAAGATAACATAGGAATACCTCTTTAGCGCCTCATGGTAATGTGGTGTGGGTGACTGAGAAGCTGTTTGTAAAGCACTTAGAAACA
The DNA here is from genome assembly GCF_028858775.2 of Pan troglodytes. NCBI lineage: Eukaryota > Metazoa > Chordata > Mammalia > Primates > Hominidae > Pan > Pan troglodytes. The sequence goes on from NC_072403.2 coordinate 57,334,767, forward strand.
GGCAGCCCATTCAAAACAAAAAAGAGATTGCCGTATTATTTCAAACCGAGCCTTCTCTGTTCAATGAAGCAGCTTCTCACCTAAGCTGCTCCCTGGGTGTTCACCACGCAGTTTAGGAAGCAGTGTGAAATCTCTGCTGGGCCCTAGGCTATCATTTAGCACACTCAAGCACTGACTTCTGGACGGTCCCGTAGCATCCTGCCAGTATCTCCTTCTCCAGTTCTCTGCGAGGTGTTCATTTGACTCCCAGGGAAGAGGCTGAGTCAACAGTTATCGTGAAGCATGCACAACGTGTGAGCTGCTGAACAGAGCACAACTCAACCTTATTTGATTCATTGGAATCAAGAGTAACTGTGATTAGGGACACATTGCTGGAAATCAGGATATCTCTGCACGCACTTCCTCTGGCACGGGGAATGCCTTCTGAAGTGGATGGAGTCCACGCAGCACATACTCACTGTCATGACTTCAAGAGCCAAATGTGGATCTCAATTTGGACTCCTCCTTGTGCCATATCGCCATTGTGAAGCCTCATACCACCTAGTGAAGCCCACTTGGTGGTGAGAAAAGCAAAGCAGATGTTATGTATTCAGATGCATGTATATACATACTATATCCACCTTGCTAGCTTTTATCTTTTAAAAAGAAATACATCATAAAATGTGTTTTATGAGGTCACCTCTTCAATATTACTGTCCCATTCTATCCCAAGAACCATCACAGTTTCATGGTTTTAATGGGAATAAAATTTCCCTTGTTAGTGCACCTGGGGAACAATTTTCATTCCTATTTTAAGAACATAGGTGTACTGTTTTAAAAAGCTTTCCTGTAAGTCTGTGTGTCAGTGTATGTAAGAAGAGCAACAGTCTCTCTTTTTAAACTTTCAAATCCTGGAAATATAAGTTTACAGGGGGAGTTCTCTGTAGGAACAATTGAAAGAATAAATAGAGAGCTGCAGAGAGCATTTCAAATGAAGGCATCAGACAACTTTCAGATGATGATCCCAACTTCCTTGACCAGTGGTCCAAGAATGGCAGGTACGGAACCCTCTGTCCTTCCAAGCGGAAGAACCACTTCATCTTCCCTGCTTCCTGGATTCCAGACTACAGGGTTCATCCCAGGAGCCCCAAGAGATTCAGTGGCCTGATGATGAGAACCCTTAATCCAGCACTCACTGATTTTAGGATGAGTAAATCTTGGTTTACGATGCTGGGGAGAGGATGAAAGATGAGGCTAGTGAAAATTATGGTATACAAATTTTGAAATGATGTATTTCCTTAACTGCCTCCCTTCTCACATCTGGGCTAACAAAGAGAACTATACAGTCCCAGAAATTTATAGATAGAACAGTTATTTAGGGAACTTTACTGACATTCTTTCTTCTCCCATCCCTCTTCTTCACCAACCCACAAGATTAGAGAGAGGAGTATTCCTTTTGCTCATTTTTTTCAGACAGAAAGAAGGCCTCATTATTGATACCATTGATGGTTTAGAGGTGAGAATTACCACAAATATTACACAAGATTAAGAGGTTAGATTTGCATTCATCACCAGTCTCAGTTTCCACTGTCAAATCCCTATGCTTTTCCTCCACAAGGTTTTGCCACATCTTTTTAGACTCTTCCAAAAAGATATAGCACCACCTGGCCTGACACTCGAGCTTCTGCAATTGGGCTGGAGTTAGATTGAAGGCATCTTTTCTTTGGTTACCTTATGTGGCTTTTTGAAGAAATACTTGTGGAGGTCACTATTAGTTGCCCAGAATTTCCAAACAGGCTTAAACTGTTCTGAAGTATTTTGAAATATCATGACTTCTTCCTGGGCAGCACTTTTGAAATGACAGTGGCAACCCATCAAAGGGTCCTGATAAGAAATGGGAAAAAAAAGGCAGAAGAAAAAAAATAAAGTACAGAAAAAATGTCAGAGTGTATTATATGTAAAGAGGGTGGGTATTGTCTTTTAAAATTTGTTTTAATTATATGGACTTGAAAAGACACACATATGTGAGGACATGTGTGCATGTAAATACTGGGTCATTCTATAAAGATCTACTTAATAAAGAAAGTCTCACTCAAAAATTTTTGAAGACACTGCTGTAGGGTAAATAAAATGTTCCCAGCCCCCAGCTCTGGGACATACTCTTGTTGGGCCTCAGGGTACAATTTTGTACTCTACATTTATTCAGCAAATGGTACCCCAATGACTGAACTATTTAATCACATGTATTTTATCCACCCTGACCCATGCCAAAGTCAAGTATTCTCACTTCTACTCAGATTCCAAAAATGGGAACAAAACAATCCACATTGAATAAGTTGCCTTGATATCCCTTGTGATTAAAGTATTTGCATCAGGCTGGAGCATTGCCTAAGTACCCGCTCTGGACTAAGCATCTTCATATGTGCCAGGTCACTTCATTTCATTTCAGGAGTTGCAGCATAAGCCTACCCGCATACGCTATAAGCTGCCCAGACACATTTGGAGAGGTAGCAGGGTAACCCACCAGACATTTATTTGCATAAGGGGCTGAGAAAAGCTCTGGGAAAGAACACAACTCGAGTAAAAATGGAGTTTGTCAAGACAAACTTGACTGAGGAACAAAGCTTTAGTTATCTGAGTACAACCTTATTGTCCTTCAGCCTTGCCTTTTGGCCAAAATGTCAACTGAGTCATGTTTAAATCCTGTGAAGCCAGAGTAGTGTGGGAGAATGAAGGAAAAATAACGACTAACAGTTAGTTTAACTAAAATTCTGTACAAAGTGGCAGTACCCCTGGACTCCTTTAAGCAAAGTAGGTCATTGATAGTATAAGAAGACTTTTCCCCATTTCCCCTTGTGTACTCATGTGACTGTGACCAGAGTTCCTGTCCTTCAACAAAAATGCCAAAGTAGTACTCTTTGGAGCCCAGCAGAAGAAAACACTGCCTAGTGGACAAGGCAGTACCTCAACAACCCCCTGGCATTAGCTGGGGGTGATCACTGATTGAACATTCCAGCACATGTGAAACACTCTGTGGAAATTCCCATGTTTTCTTTAAAGCTAGGACTTTGGAGTAATTTGATGTTCTATATAGAATGATGAGAGAACTAGCCAGAGCAATATTGGCTACTCATAATTTTTATATAGATATTTGCCCTAGTCTCTTAGGCTGCTACAACAAAATACTGTATTCTGGGTGGGTTCTAAACAATAGAAATTTCTTTCTCACAGTTCTGGACGCTGTTAAGTTCAAGATCAAGGCTCAGGCAAATTCTGTATTTGGTGAGGGCTTGCTTTCTATATTAGTTCATAGTTAGCACCTTCTTGCTGTGTTCTCACTTGGTGGAAGGATTGACGGGTCTCTCTAGGGCCTCTTTTAGAAGGGTATATAATCCCATTCACAAGGCCTCTGTCTCCACGAACTAATCACCTTCCTCATAACATCACCTTGGGCATGAGGATTTCAACATATGAATTTTGAGGGGACACAAACATTCAGACCCTAGCAGTATTAAGTGTCAAAAAAATACCATAAATCAAATGTTTCCTTTAAGTATCTTTTGGAGAATTCAACCTGCGATACTTTAGCTACTTGTTTTTCTAAGTTATTAATAAGGACTACACGGCATGTACAAGGAGATGCTCTACATAATTGGAAGCTAGATACAGACACACAGATCACAGAATCTGGGTCACAAAGGAGAAAATGCTTCAGACTTCCTGGACATGCACTAAGGTAGATACATTGCTTCAGGCAAGCTCTGATAAGAAGTTACTAAGGAAAGAAATAGGAATTGATCATTTCCAGATTCATTAGTTTACAACTGATTCCAAAGTTGTGGAGAGGTATCAGAGCGTTTGAAAATTAAAATAACCAAATAATAGTTTTTAAACTTGCTGCGAGCTATTTCAGCAATGTAAGATATCAAAATGCATTATCTAGTTTGCTTGCTGGAGTGTTTTCTATTTATCTACAAATGAGATGATATCTTAATATTAGATAATATTTTTAGTCTTTTTTTCTAGTTTTACTTTTGTGTAATTTCTTAATTTTAAGTGAGGACTACTTTAATCTCATGGGGGGCACAAATGCTATTTTTTATTTTTTTTTACATCTTTTTGTATTTTATGATCTTATACTCTGAAATTATCAGTTCGGCAGTTTGAAGAAGTGGTACTTTGATATTAAGCTCATTCTCTGGTGTTACACTATGGTTTTTGATACATTCTTTTTTCACATGTAGACCAGCAGCTATCAAATAGAGATGTACATCAAAATAAGTATGGTTCTCAAAATTGTCAGGAAAGACAATGGCATTCAATAAACTTGAGAATGGCTCTTTAGGTTTACTACATATTTGATTAATGCATCCAAGAAAGTAGGTGGGTAAGCATTTGAAATATCAAGTCCACCTCCGTTCCACACCATTTATTGAAGAGCCTACCATATACAAGGCACTATGTTGACTGCAATACAGGCAAAGCTGTGTCAGTATAGGTGAGTTCTTGAGGAACATGTGGTCAGCAGAGACTAAGTAAAATATACCAACCACTATTAAAAGAAAAAGTATAAGAGATGATGCAAAAAATTTACAAGGGCTTGATGGGGGAAGAGTATTGGTGGTAGGGAGGTGTTTGTGAGTGTGTGTGTGTGTGTGTGTGTGTGTAAAACTTATATCCTATTGAAGGAATCAAGGAAGACCAAGGATGATGGGTAATTTAAAATAGGGCACAAGAGTGGATAAGAGTTAATAAGCAGAGATATGTATACTTCTTTCTGAGGGAAGAGCATCAGCAGAGACATGAGAAAACTAAGTTTAGGGGGTCAAGCAGTAACATGGGTAGGTGGACTGGAGTGTGCAGGAGATGTTGGGGAATAGGATTCAGTCAGTATAGTTTGGAATCATATGGGGAAAAGACCTGAACTAGCATAGTGATGCTACACTTGGGTTGATAGGCGTGTCTTCGATGATCATTTGATGGAAATTTTTAGGATGAACTGATGGGAAGTCAGGGACAGTATGGTATTGGAGTGGTTCAGGGGACAGAGCCAAAACTAAAACAGTGGCAGTGAAAATACAGAAGAGGTTAGAATTGGAGAAAGGGAGGAAGAATCTTAAGTATATGAAAACTTAAGTAAAAAAGAAAATCAAAATTTTAAAATGACTTACTTCAAGGTAGATTAGAGCATGGTGTTGCCACTACCAGAAACATGAGTGTTAGGGGGAGAAACCGAGGTAAGGGGTGAACCAAGAGTGAGCCCAGTTTAAACACATAGTGTAGGAAGTTGGAAGTTTTGTCAAAACATTTAGATGGAGATGTTCAATAAGTAAATGGAAAAGATTTAGATGCAATGGCCAGGCCTAATACCACCCCCTATTTCCCCTAGAGGGTCAGTTCTGAATTGGGACAGAAAGGATTTTAAGAGCTCCTGATCCAAACTCTGAGACTCGGCATCAAATAATTATTACTCCATGTCCATTGTTGCTGCCCTTGGGAACTTGGTTCTAGTAACAGAGTCTTAGCAAAATGCTAAATACTAAGCTACTAACTTTTGCATCTATGATGTTTTCTTTTATTCTGTTTTTATCTGAGTGTCCAGTCTTGTGCCCATTTTTCTCTAGCATTGAGGTCCCTCAAAATCCCTACAGGTGGCTGGGATCCTTAAGGCCTAGATTCCCAGAGATCAACTGTCACATGATTTCACGTCATCATGCTCTACCCAGCTGTCGAGACACCCTGGTTATCTCTCGTTAGATTTTTCTTTCCCTCAAGACACACACACAGATACACATAGATGAACACACACACACACACACACACACATACATGCACACACATACCACCACCACCACCACGACCAAGATACACACAACTTCCTGCTACTGATTTAGTATCTATTGATAGATGTTTGGACACAAGACCATGGTATACGTTTTGGGCTGAATTTCTTCTCAGCATCTGCAATAGTTTTCTTTAGAAAAAAAATTGGCACAAATTGCATGCCCCACCTTTTTGTTTGCTTCATCCCATGTGATTGACTGTGTCATGTAGGGTTATGATAATATTCTGGTTTAAGGTGTCATAGTTACACATGTAGATGTGAGAGCAAAAGCCATGGGAATGCATGAAATGTCCAAAGAAGTGGTACAGAGAAAGAAAAGACTAAGAGAGGATGTGGTGGAATGTCCATCTTTGGCAGGTGGGGAAAAGAAGAGGAACAAATAGAACAGGATCAGAGCATAGGTCAAAGAACAAGGATAGTGCAGAGTCACAAAAAGTAAAAGAAGATTTCAACAGAAGAGGCTGTGACCAAAATAATTAAATGTTTCAAAAAGCTTAAACTATAGAAAAATAAAGAAAACAGTGGTTTTGTGTTTTATGTTCTTGTTTTTTGTTGAATTTCATCTCCCTTTTATGCATGAGGAAATATGCATAGGACTTAAATAATTTTTAAAACTTGCTTAGGTTCATTTTGTCAGTCATTTAAACATGAATTTACCTATAGTGTCTTGCACCTTTAAGTAACATTGAGAATAAGCTGAGGTTAACCAGTAAAAACTGCAGAGGATGAAATACTTTTTATGAGCTTCATGGATAAAGCAGAGAAAGTAATTAGGGAATTTACACAGGATTGAGAAACAGCACAAATCTAGAGATTGAAAAATCTAGTGGTGGAATTGGTTTAAACGGCTGATTCTGGGTTGCAAAATGAACAACTAGAAAAGGTGTGATGACAACGTTAAGTGAATGTGTCCTGTGGTTGAAATTTTCCATGAAGGTTGAAGAACAAGCTTAGTAGGAGAGAGTAGAAGAGGTGTATTCAGAAAACAATTTCAGAGTTTAAAAGATCACAGAAGTGGAGCAGATGCAGAGTGATGGTGTGTGACACGTAGATATTCAGTCAGGCAACTGCTGAAACAGTAGGGGTGAGGTTACTGAGTTGAGGGAACTGAAGTCTGGACAACAGAAGTGATGTAATGGAAATCTTCAGGAGCCATTTAGAGATGTAGGTTAGCCATTACTCTCTTATCAATTAGCTAGGAAGTCTCCTATTTTGCTTGAAAGCAGCCATTAGGGTAGTTTTTGAAGCAAATTGGACATATATTTCTCCTTTCTCTGGTTAGATTATGTAACTATGACTGGATTGTGAGAATGAGGAAAACTAATAGCACCCATATGTATATTGTTCTTCACCACTAAATTCTGAGTGACATATTACACTATATTAACTCACATGATTATCTTATATTTTCCAGGAATATATAGAGTAATTCAGGCACAGAGAAGCTGCCTCTGTCTTTGTTTCTGAACCTAACATTAGAGCAAAGTTCTTAAAATTATATACTAACACAGAGAAGAAAATATTGAGCACTTAGTCTACTAACTGCTGAGCTAACTACTTGACATGGTATGATAGACAGTTTCTAAAATGGCTTCCAGTGATCTCCACCTCCTAATATTAATGTCCATGTTTCATTCTTTCCCCTTTGAGAGTGGGCTAGACCTAGTGACCTACTCTAACAAATGCAAATGTGACAAAAGTGTGGAATGGCATTTCTGAGGTTAGGTTACAAAAGACTGTGACATCTGTCTTAGTTGCCCACTCTCGGTCTTGATTCTCACTTGCTCACTCAGACAAACTGAGCTTCCGTGTTGTAAATAGCCCTATGGAGAAGCCCACATAGCAAGGAACTGAGGGTGGCTTCTGATCAACAGACCATGAGTAGTGGAGGCACCCAGTCCAACAAATCTCCTACAGCCATGTGAGTGAACTTAGAAGTAGATCCTTCTTCCATCGAGCCTTAAGACAGCTGTTGCCCCAGCCCACACCTCAATTGCAGTGCTCAGGAGATTCTGAGTGAGGGAACACAGCTAAAACATATGTGGATACCTGATCACATATACATTTGTATACACCAATAACATTCAAGCTGAGAACCAAATGAATAACTCACTCCCATTTACAATAGCCACACACACACGAAAATACCTAGGAATACATTTAACCAAGGATGTGACAAATTTCTACAAGGAGAACTACACAACAAAACACTGATGAAACTGTTGTTTTTAAATCACTAATTTTGGAGGTGGAGGTAATTCGTTATACAGCAGGAGATAATGAATACACATGGAGTATTTTAGTTAATGTTCCCAATAACCCTGTGTGGTAAGTGTCATTATATCTACTTTAGTGAGGAAACAAAGTAGTAGACCTGGAATATTAACCCAAAAGTGGAACTTTCCTCTCTAACACAGGACTGCACAACATAATGGAAAGTAGGTAGATGGCTTATAAAATGAACATTTGTAGCAATTTTATTCTGATTTTATGTTATTGTTATTATGTGGCCAGTTATGACCCCAGTGCCCCAACAGGATTGAAGTAATTCATCTTAAGACAAACTCATAGTGCCAAATTTTATGGTCCTCAAAAGTCTTCATCTTCATTAAACCTATTTTGGGGCCTTAACTGCTATTTCTTTTAAAAGACCAGAGGGTATGGTAATCTTTCATTTCAAAAGGTGGTGGAAAATATGTCACCTGATCGTCGAATGACCTCTGGTGGATGAATCTAATTGATGACAAATGCAGCTCACTGTAAAACGTTTTCTAAAGTCTTGTCCTATAGTGAAAATTTTTAACTCAAAAACAACTAAAATCTTGGCTGTTTTTTCTGGTAACTCCTGAGACTCTTCTCTATGGCCTAATTTCAGAAATACCCAAGAAAAAGAGATCTGAATTATCTATGTGTGCAGCCAAGGTTAAATGTTCTAGAATACACTTTTTTCTTCTAACCACTGTACTGAAGTATTTTCCAAAAAGCTATTTACATAGAAAACTGTGGTTGTTATATTTACAGAAAGGATTTTTATTTAAGAAACATAAGAAAATAAACCTGTATTTGCTACGAACAGCAGCTCCTTGGATGCTGGTGTCTGATGACCATCACACTAAGGTTTCCTCTGTAGATGATAAATGTTGATACCAACATGGAGGGCATATGCAAATGCATATGTGTATATGTGTGGGTGTGGTGTGTGAGTGTGGGTGTGTATGAATGTGTGCGTATTAACACTTATGTGCCTGTGCTCACCATATTTGCTATTTTTGTAATTTCCAGTCTTGACAAATCAGTTTCCCTATCACCCTCTCTTATTCTTTACAGTTCCTCCCGTATCACCCATAAAATTATTTTAAAAGTTAATGCTGTAAGGGATCTTAGATAGACTATTTTCTCTCAAATGCCATTTTACAAAAAATAAATGAGGCTCAGAAAGAATAGACTAGGGTAGAGGACCAGAAATAATCATTGTGATTTATTAAGCCAGGCACTGTTCTGAGAGCTTAACTTGAATGAACTCATGTACTCTTCAAGACAATACACAAATCAAGAAATGTGACTCACCACCTAAACAGAACTAAGAACAAAAGCCATATGATCTCCTGAATAGATCCAGGAAAAGCATTCAAGAAAATCCAACATTCCTTTATGATAGAAACCCTTAACAAATGGGGCAAAGAAGGAACATACCTCAAAATAATAAGAGCCATATATGACAAACCCACAGCCAACATCATACTGAATAGAGAAAAGTTGAAATCATTTCCTCCAAGAACTGGAACAAGACAAAGATTTCCACATTACTAGTCCCATTCAACATGCTAGTGATACTAGTGGAAGCTCTAGCCAGTGCAATCAGATAAGAGAAATAAATAAAAAGCATCCAAACTGGGGGAAAAAAGTCAAATTATCTGTTTGCTGATGACACGAATGTATACCTAGAAAACCTCAAATGCTCCTCCAGAGGACTCCTAGATTATACAGACAACATCGGTAATGTCTTAGGATACAAAAGTAACATACAAAAATCAGTAGCATTTGTATACACAAATAACATTCAAGCTGAGAACCAAATGAATAACTCACTCCCATTTATAATAGCCACACACACAAAAAAATACCTAGGAATACATTTAACCAAGGATGTGACAAATTTCTACAAGGAGAACTACACAACGAAACACTGATGAAAGAAATCATAGACAACACAAACAAATGGAAAAAGATTCATTTGTTAGTATCCTTAAAATCAACATCTACAGATTGAACACAATTTCTATCAAATTACCAATGTCATTTTCACAGAATTGGAAAAAACAATCCTAAAGTTCATATGGAACCAAGAAAAAGCTGAAATAGCCGAAGCATCCACATAAAAAGAACAAATACAGAGGCATTACATTGCCGCACTTCAAATTATACTACAAAGCTGCAGTAATTAAAACAGCATAGTACTGGTACAAAAATAGACACATAGATCAGTAAAATAAAATAGAGAACTCAGAAATAAAGCTGTATAACTATGCCAACTGATAATTGATAAAGTCAACAAGAACAAAAAAATGGGGAAATGACACCATATTAAATAACTGGTACAGAAAAAAATTGGCTAGCCTAATGCAGAAAAATAAAACTGGACCCCTATCTCTCACTATACACAGAAATTAACTCACAATAAATTAAAGATATAAGATGCAAAACTATGAAAATCATAGAAGAAAATCTAGAATAAACTCTTCTGGACATTGGCCTAGGCAAAGAATTTATAACAAAGACCCTAAAAGGAAATGCAACAACAACAACAACAACAAAACAGAAAAGACAAATGTGATTTAATTAAACTAAAAATATTCTGCATAAGAGAAATAACCAACAGAATTAACAATCAACCTATGGAACTGGAGGAAATATTTGCAGATTATCCCTCTGACAAAGGACTAATATCCAGAATCTGTAAGGAACTCACACAACTCATCAAGAAAGAGACAAACAACCCCATTAAAAACTGGGCGAAGGACATGAACAGACATTTCTCAAAAGAAGATATACATGGAGATGAGAAACTTCTTTAAAAAATGCTGAACATCACTAATCGTCAGAGAAATGCAAATTAAAACCACACTGAGATCAACTCACACCAGTCACAATGGCTGTTACTAAGAAGTCAAAAAACAACAGATGTTGGCATGGATGTGGAGAAAACGGAACACTTATACACTGTTGGTGGGAATGTAAATGAGTTTAACCCCTATGGAAAACAGTATGGAGATACCACAAAGAACTAAAAATAGAATTACCATTTGGCCCAGCAATCCCACTATTGAGTATCTACCCAAAGGAAAAGAAATCATTATATAAAAATACACCTGTACTTGTATGTTCATTGCAGCACTATGTTTTTTTTTTCTGAGACAGGGTCTTGCTCTGTCACCCAGGCTGGAGTGCAGTGGCACAGTCTCGGCTCACTGCAAGCTCTGCCTGCACAGCTCAGGTGATCCTCCCACCTCGGCCTCCTGAGTAGCTGGGACCACACGTGCGCCACCATGCCCAGCTAACTTTTGTATTTTTTGTAGAGATAGGGTTTCACCATGTTGCCCAAGCTGGTCTTAAATTCCTGAGCACAAGCAATCCACATGCCTTGGCCTTCCAAAGTGTTGGGATTATAGGCCTAAGCTACTGCTACCAGCCTGCAGCAATATTCACAATAGAAAAGTCATGGAACCAACCTAAGTGCCAAACAACAGTTAATTGCATAAAGAAATGGGGTATATATACACCATGGAATACCATGCAGTCATAAAAAATTATGTCTTTTGCAGCAACATGGAAGGCCATTATCCTAACCAAATGAACTCGGAAGCAGAAAATCAAGTATCACGTGTTTTAACTTATAAGTGGGAGCTAAACAATAGGTACACATGGACAGAAAGTTGGGGATAACAGACTCCAGGGACTTCAAAAGCAGGGAGGGAGGAAGAGGGATGAGGGATGGAAAATTACTCATGGAGTACAATATTCAACATTCGGGTGATGGGTACCCCAAAAGCCCAACCCCCACCATTATGCAATATACCCATGTAACAAACAAACACATGTACCCCTTTAATCTAAAATAAAAATAATAATTATGAAAAGAAAACTGAAGTTAGCCACATGTTCATACATATACATTGTATTATATAAAAATTTAAACCCACCACTAAAGTAGTTTGGTCTGAAGAAGAAAAAAAGGACAGTATTATCAGGAGGCACTATTAGTATCTTCATTAGTTTACTAATGAAACTAATAATATTGCTTTTTTTTTCTCCAATAATGTGGAAGAAACCTTCCACAAACACGAGGAAACTAAGGAACAAAAGTATTAATTGGTTTGTAAAAAGTCACGCATGGTCTGATAGATGAAGCCAGGATGGAAGGTTAGCGTCTGAATACATGATTTCTAATCTCATGTGTATAACCTCTCCATTCAGAAACCATGCTGATAAAACCATGCTAAAATGGTTGGGGTTTTTTGTTTTGTTTTGTTTGGCCTTTTTTGTTTTGTTTTGTTTGTTTGTTTGTTTTTTACTATATCAATTTCCTTTATGTAAATTCAGACAGGTCTGTAATCTTTAGTCCCAGGTATTGATTGTGTTTATTGAATCTTGAGGAGGATTCTGGAATATTGGCCACCTACTTCTTTTCTAACTCAACAAGTTCATTTGATGGGTTCACAACTGTATATTACAGATAAAAGCTTTTGTAGAATACCAACTAAAATGTCAATCTTAATACTTAACTGTATTCCATGTAGTATAAACATAGCTTATGTGTTTTCACCGAAGATGTATACATGCTTTACCTGTGATATATAAAGCACAATCTGCAAAATCTAAAATTGTACCATAAATGCCTTTGTAGAGTAAGAAACACAATCATATACAGTTTAACACTCCATTTTAAATTTCCATTTATCACTTTCAAAAGTCTGAGAACAATAAACATCATTTGGGGAAAAAATGATTATTTCATTATGATGAAAGGAAACGTGATTCTAGTAACATACACTATATATGCACATATCCTTTATTTGTGTTCCCCAAACTAACCTTTCTTCACAGGTTCCAGAGTTATCCATATCTAGGCTAAGATGTCATAAAGATAAACATTTGTTATTAGATCTCATAATAGTTTATATACCAGTATCTCACTACAAAACTTACTATGTCAGAGAATTAAATATGAGACAATTAGATGTTTCCTGGAAGCTGTCTAAGGAGATGCAAAAAGAAAGTGTATATTACTTGAGAGGCCAGAGGGACATATCATATCACTACACCACTTTTAGGTAAGGATCTATGCAAGGACGCTATGAGTAACTCCCGTTAATCACATTACTACTACTACAATTAATCTTAAGTCTTTGATCAGAGGTGTAAGATCAGAACTCAACAGTTTGTGAGTTAATAATGTGTGAGTAGAGGAAAGAGGTCATCCATTAAGTTAGGAGTTGACACGTGTTTTCTCTAATGGGCCAGATACTAAATATTTTAATATTTGCAGGCCATCAGATCTCTGTTGCAATAACTCAGCTCTGCTACTATAGCACAAAAACAGTCATAGACAATATGTTAATAATGGGTGTGGTCATTTTCCCATAAATCTTTATTTGCAAAAATAGGTGGTAGGCCATCTTGGGCTAGTTTGCTGACCTTGCGTTAAGGTTCACTATTAATTTCATTTTAACATGCGTTCAGTAAGTTCGTAAATTATGTAACACATGTCTGGAATATAAGGAAAAATGTAGTTGCAGCCAACTACACCCCACTCAATAATTTAATCATTTGTGGTGGGCTGTAGGCTGTGATACTTTGGGAGGATAATTAGGCAAAAAGTAATTGTAAGATCATATACAAAACAAAATAGTTTATCTTATTATTTCTTAGAGTGTCAGAAGACCTTAGATCTAAAAAAATGGTTGGCAACCTGAAGAGAGTTAATCCTCCATTTAGCTATTTATTAGATATTGGGGAATGCTTATGTGTCAGGCACTTTAGAAGAGTGAGGGAGATATGAATTAAACCTCACGGCATTGCGGAATACAGATGTACCAATGCCAAAACACGATGTGACAAATTCTAAAGATACTATGTGCCCCTGCTTTCTTATAGACTTACTCTTCCCATTTTGCAGAAGAGAATGAGGTTCAGCGACATTTCCAATGTCACCTATTTAAGGAAGTTATTCTAGATTCTTCAAGTGTAAGGCAGTTTTTTTGTTTGTTTGTTTTGTTTTGTTTTGTTTTGTTTTGAGACGGAGTCTTGCTCTGTCGCCCAGGCTGGAGTGCAGTGGCGCGATGTTGGCTCACTGCAAGCTCCGCCTCCCAGGTTCACGCCATTCCCCTCCCTCAGTCTCCTGAGTAGCTGGGACTACAGGCGCCCGCCATCACGCCCGCTAATTTTGTGTGTGTGTGTTTTTAGTAGAGACGGGGTTTCATCGTGTTAGCCAGGATGATCTCGATCTCCTGACCTCGTGATCCGCCCGTCTCGGCCTCCCAAAGTGTTGGGATTACAGGAGTGAGCCACTGCGCCCGGCCGTGTAAGGCAGTTTTCTTACTGCTCCGTACTACGTCTTTCCAGAATTATCTTTCTACCTCAGCTCTGACCTGCTCCAATCTGTGCTATCATTCAGATCTGCAAAATGAGAATAATGATATTTAATATTTTTCTACTTGCATTTTGAAATTGAAAGCTGTTTATTCTGGAAATGCTTACCCCTTTACTATTCATGGTTTTTGTTTTTATTATTGTTGTTATTTTTATTGTGAAATTATTTACATATTGTTGGGGACAATAATCTCTAACCTTTGTCTTCAGGATCAAGCCTTCAGACCTGTTTATTCACTTCTAATCCCACATAAAGACATAAGGCGATGCGTATTGAATTGCCAGTATCAACAATGCTCTCTGACTTTGCTGAAAAAAAGAGTAACCGGAACTCCCTAATGCATTTTCCTTCATATATATTTGATTTAGACACTTACTTTAATTTTTAAGCCTGTGGTTTAGGTAAAATTTATCAGCACATTTTTTGTACTTTACTCATTTTTATGTCATTGAGTGATACTTTCGTGTTGTAAGAGAAAAAGAAATAACTTGGCGTTAGGTACAAAAAATGTGCCCTATAAATAACAATCAGCTTATTCTGTGGATTGTAAGGCTAAATCCCCTCCCCACTTCCTCCTCCTGGAATCTGAGAAATGGCCAGTTTGTAAGCCACTTGTTGGCCTTCACAGCTACCACATTAGCTAAAAGAGAGTCCAGCTCATTTTACCTAACTATTGAAAAGGCAGTATTTATTTTTTAGTTGGAGAGGTAGGAAAGGATGGTGGGAAGTTCTAAAAACTCTCATTCAACCTCTGACCTACAATCTACAGAAAGAAAAAGAAGCCCCCAGCCTACCATAAACAGTCAGGAAACCCAGAAGCTCTGATTTCCAGCTGTGAAACTCACTCCCACAAAGGCCTTGGAGCAAGACCTTAACTCTGCCAGAAGTCCCAAGGCCATTTCAGTCCCAAAACCCTCAAAGAAATAGAAAAAGATGAGAGGAGACGGTATCCATTCATTCACTATTACAGTTTTCTCTCATTGCCTCTTTTGGAAATTTGATGTTCTCTTTCTTGGGCCATGGAAGCTGGACGTTCTTTTGGTCCATAGTCTCATTCTAAGTGTAGGAGAGTTAATGAATACTGGGATGTCCTTTGAAGAGTGTGGATGCAGAAAATACTGAAGTAATTCAAAGTGCAGCCCACATTGATTGCAAAGCCTTAAGCTGACCACAGTCCCTTGTAGTGTGGCACATGTGATAAAAATGTAAAAAATGAAGGCAATATATAAAAACTTATCCTCATATTTGTTTAATTAAAATGTTAGATTAAAACTGAATGCCTAGAAAACAGAAGCATTTAGGGCAGTTTTCACTTTTTGTTATTCTCAGCATATATCATTTGTTGTAATAAAGGGCAAAATTGAATGGAATCATATAGTGATTTAATCTCAATCTTTAAGAAGGAAGGGGGACTAGGGTAGAAAAAGATTTTGTTTTGTTTTGTTTTCTTGTTTCAGTTTCTGAAACTCCTGTAATTATATGCAATTACCTATTATGTCAGAAATTGGTTCTCAAAGATGTAGAACCTACTTTGTGTTCCTTAAAAAAAACTGTACAAAATATGCAATTTAAAAGGAAACAGTTTGAGTGTGGAGAAAAATGAGGCTACAGCTGTAGGATTTTGTTATGCTTTTAGTACCAAATCACAAAACCCATTAAATTATTTATCCTACAGGCAGGCGTTGTACTGCAAACGTTGAATACAATTGCAGATTCTAGGAAAAGAAATGTGTGCATTTTAATTGCCTCTGATTTAAACAACCTCTAATTTCATTAGTCTTATTTTTTTCTTCAAAAAATACAAGAGTTTATTTTTAGTCCTAGGATGCAAATGACACTAATATTTTTTCTTTCCTTTAAAGAAGCAGGCTATTGAGGATCAAGCCATACAGGAGCACATGTCCACATATACATGCAAGAAAGCTGCATACACATGCATAACACGTTCTCCCATATATACAATCTGCAATATGCCCCCAAAGGATTCATGGTGCTCCTACCATATTCTTTGCTCCTCATACATGCATATAGATTGGCTTACTATATTTCACTTCCATCATTTCTCCCAATACTATGTCACAAATGAAGATATCCTCCAGGAGTCCTGCTTACAAAGCAGACTATTGTTCCCAGGCAAAGAAGACATATAAATTTATCAAGGGTTGGGTAGCATGGGAGTGAGGGGAAAGCTCTCTCATGTCATATTTTTGGGTTCATTTGAAAAATCTTGGCTTTGCCATCCTCTGTAATTAAAACTCTTCTGTCTTAAGATTTATCGGTGCAGTAGTGAACGCATTTTCAAAATGTTTCTTTACAGCAGCTGTTGGAAATCTCTAACTCTGCCTCAGGCAGGATGCTGCGGCTGCTGTACTTTTTGGGGTCTATTCTCCCCATGATAAATGAGCTTAACTTCAAAGATAAGTTACAACAACTCTCAGAGGGGAAACCCTTATTACTCTTAATATACGTTACTCTCTATCATTGCATTTCAAATACTGTTGCATGGAAAAGAAACCATACAAAATTGCTTAAGTCTTGCTTTGTCAATAGAGTCAGGGTATGCATATGTAGACTTTAATTGAAATATAGGATAATTATTTCTCCCAAGCTATAGTTACTTTTGCTGTGTGTGTAGCAAAACCAGTAAATTGGATAATATACAAGCAACACTTGTAGTAATGGTGATAACAGTATTATTTACTATCTTATTCAATCAATATCATGCAACTTGATAAAACTCAGAGATTTCTTAAAGTGAGATTTCACTCAAATGATACACGATCTCTAAAAGAATATATGTGATTTTAATGTGATTTTGACTATTTCAGATTTAATAGTATATTTTTTCTTTCCAGAGCCCATCTTATCTCGAGAAATGTTGTGCTCTAGCCATTTCCCTAAAAGTATGCTTTCTGAAGTTGCTTAAAGATGAAAATTTAAAAGAAAAATTGACCCATCATTCCACTGTGTTCCTGCCCAGAGATTGAATTTGTTCTCCCGGCTGATGAATTTTTGCTCCTCTTTCTAGTTTGTTAGCAGAGCAACATATAGATGGATGAGTGTGTGCAGATTGAAGCCTGGTCCTTTATCCTTTGAAAGGGTTAAAGTGAAAAGGGGGCTTTTTGAAACTAGGGAGTCAGTAGGGTGGGGGTATGAGGGAAGGAAAAAGGAGAAAGAAAAGGTTAGTGTTTTCTGTCCATTAAAGGGAGTATTCTGTTCTGAAACCAAATTGGTCATGCATTCCAGAAGCGTTTCCTGGTAGAGCGGAGTCTGACCGGAGCACCTGCCTTGCTATTGTACTGGGTCTGGGCTGCTGTCCTCCAGCCCTTTCCTTTATATGAGGCAGAATCTGTCACTTATTACAGACAGATTGCTCGTGGGCCCAGAATGGCTGTGAGCCACTGAAAGGATGGGGGAGAATACTGTGACCGCGTGAATCACTGCCCAAGCCATCACGTACACACAGCTTTATTTTTCTTCTCTAAGCACTTAAAAAATAATGACGTGAAACCCTAATGACATCATGTTGAAGTCTACCAAAAGATTAAACCATCCGAACCCAGGGTACAGATAGGTTAATATTCCAAGCTGAAGAGTAAGAAAATACAAAGAAAGGGTAGACACTGGGTGCTCAGAGTTTCAGGAGCACAGAGGAAAAGAGAGTGTCAGTGGCCAGCATGCCGCAGGTGGAATCTATTAGCTCTGTAACACCGGAGGTAAATAATCGGACTTGCTCTGTGGATCCTGGAAGGAATTCCCGGTGTCCCAGCTGTGTTTTTTTGCACCCCACAGAGTACCTCCCTGGATTTATGCCCTGGACAACCTCAGCACTGAGGAGGGACACCTTATCCAGAAATGATGTCATAGTTCTGCTACTGCATGCTTCAACTAGTTATTTTTTAAAGCATGTTGCTTAACAGGCACACACATTGTGAACATTTTTTTTAAGTTGCATACTTTAAGGGATTAGTCGGTTTCTCTTTCATCTAGTCATTTTGTTTTCTTCTTCATTCAAGAAGTGAGTAATGAACAGAAGATTAAAAACAACTGAGTTTTTTTTTTGTATTGAATTCTTTTTAATGGGTGTACATCGAAGGAAACTTGCTGTGATAAAATCCAGTTGTGGAAGATTCACATTGCCCTGTGGCTATCTGTTCAGATTAATGAAAGGTGGCCTTTGTAACCAAATCTGCCAACCCTAGGGTCACTCTCTCTGGCCCTCTAGAACTATTAGACAGAAAGCCAGAGCTTAAATATGCTGGTCTTTGGTATCTTTGCTGACATTTCTGGACAGATGTTAATTATAAGAAAAATGATAGTGGAAATGTAGGTAGTATAGAAAATATCTATTAAATATCTATTAAAATTAAATTTTTTTAATTGTTTCTTTTTTAGTTAAGAGATTTGGTTAGGAAGAGCACATGGCAAAGGCTTATACAGAGCACCCCTACCCCCTTGTGGCACAATGGCACTTGTAAAATGGAAATTTCATCATCTTTTTTAGAGCTGTTGAGACTTTTGAACTCAGAAACACCTGAATTAAACCCCTTGAAGCACTGTCCTGTTGAAGATCAAAACATAGAAAGGTAGACAATTTCTCAGCTCTAGAGAGAAGAAAAAAGATCTGAGGTATTTTTCTCTTGAAATATTTTAGTTTTTATTTTTATTGTAGATCACAGTACATTAAAATATATGTCACCTATTTAATCATCAGGCAGCCTGGCTAAAGATAAGGCCCCATTATTTATTTAGCTATTCTTAAATATTTATGTTATCCTAATCAAAATAAATAAAAACTTCATCATTTATAAAAAGTTATTACAACTAATTTGATGCTCTCAATCACTCTAGGGAATAGTCTGTGGCTATTCTCCTTTTGAAAATGAGAACACCAGAGCTCAGAAATGTTAAGGCTCTTGTCTAAGCTGGCATCATGGTTAACAGAAGCATCCCAGGGGAACACAGCTGGTCAAGGGGGAAGCAAGACCTGAACCCCGGTTTTCAAAAACTAAGGCTAGGACTTTGTTGTATAACACCCACGCCTGTATAGAATTAACTGCACAATTTTGCACATTAATCTCTCATACATGGCCCTCCACACTGGCCTCATCTCCAATGTCTTCATTCACTTCTCTGCCTAAACTCCTGTTCATCTTCGAAAACTCAGATAAAATGTTATTTCCTCAATGAAGCCTTTTGTGATTCCCATAAGCAACGATTAATTTTTCCCTTCTATATTTCCTCTGCCCTCTGTTCATTCACCTATTTTGGCAGTTACCGTGTTGCACTGGCATGATCATTTTATTCATTTATATCTCCTTCTAGACTGAGTTCCGTCAGGGAGAAATCTTGTCTTATTCATGCCTATATCCCAACATTTACTATGGACCTGGCAATGCCAGCTATTGGGAGATGTTTGGGGATCCATATATGTAAGTTGGGGCTCCATGTGATAAGCTGAGTTACCCTCATTAAGCCTCTTGTCAGTAATGCTGACATCTGGCAACTCTAAAAGGGCCTTTCTGTGGAAAAGCTCCAGGAAGGATTCTTAGACCCTTCCTGGTTCTCCTTGTTTTTCTATCTTCTCTGTAGCAGACACCTATTACCCAGGATGCCGCTGGCTTCTAGTCATTCATCCACACATTCATTCATTCACACATTCATTCATTCATTCACACACTCATTCATTCATACATAAATTCATTAAACAGATATTGATTACTTGCTCCAGGGTAGGCACAATGCTAGGTCCTGGGAATATAGATGTTAAAAAGATAAAAGAGACAGCTTCTGATTCCAAGAAACTCAAAGGAAGATGGGAAAGATGGCAAGCAAATAAACATAATGATTGGGGTAAGCTGGGTACTATGACTGTTCATGATTTTCTATGAAAGGTAATTCTAAGAGACAGGATGTAAGTGGAGGGATAAGCCTACAAAGTTTCCAGGAGGAGGTCATATCTGAATAGTACTTTGACTCATGAGTAGGCATCAACTAGAGAGAATAAGAGTGGAGCAAGGGGAGATGTGGAAATAGTACTGTAATCAGAAAGATTACAGTGTGAAAAGGGCCTAGAGATGCTGAGAGACCACAGCACATTCAGGGTATTGCAAGAAGTTCCATATGGCAGTTATTAGATTAAGGAGGAAGATAGTGAGTGATGATTCTGGTGAAGGCAGCAGGAAACCCACCATGAAGTACACGATAAGTCATACAAAAATATTATCCTCAAAATATGAAAGCAATAAGGAGGAAAGTTCACTCTGATAGAAGTATGAGGAATGCCAGAAAGGGCTAGATTTGGGGAAGAAGCTGTGGGAAAAGAACAACAGTGAATGTGAAGAAACAATTGGGATATTACACCAACTTGGGTAACGATCCAGGTAATAATTGATCATGAAAGAAATGAGAGCACGGGTGCCCTGAAACATATTTATAAGATTTAATTCTATATAGGGGACTGAGAGGAAGAGCCTGAAAAAAATGCTAGCAGAAGAAATAGATTTAGAAGTAGAAGAGAGAAATTAGTAGAGAACTGAGCACTCAAAATAAGCATGCAAACCAAACTTTCAAGACATATGAAAAATCAAGCACTGAAAACAAAATTAAAATCAGATTAATTCATTGAATAGAGAATCCTCACAAAGACTATAAATATGTCTGTCTAAGATTTTTAAAGGGATAAATTAAAGTATAACACCCATTTAAAAATAATAAAATGGACCAGAAATAGATAAAAGTGAAATTAAAACAGATATAAAAAAGGACCAGTTGGAAAACTTACAAATAAAAAATAAAATTCAATAGATAAAAATATACTCTGGATTAGAATCACTGACGAAGGCATAAATGTACTGAATTATTAACCCAGAACCCAGCATCAAGGGATAAGGAGATAAAAATATGAAAAAATAGATTCATGTTTACCGAGGAAAGACTGAATGGATCCGCAAGTATCTAATAAGACTTCCCATAGAAGAAAATGCAAGGAATGGCAGAGAAGTATTAAATATCACAAAATTTTCCAAAATTAGAGAAAAATCAAAAGTGTATGCCAAATCACCAAGTAGGATAAATAACAATAAAGCTGCATCTAGAAACTTCATAGCGAAAGCATAGTCCATCAAAAACAAGTGAAAACACTCAAAAGCTATCAGGAGGAAAGATAAATTAACAGAAAAAAACAGATTAACTGTACACTTCCCATAAGCAACAATAAATGCCAAAGCCAATGGAACACCACCTTCAAAGCACTGAGGGAAAATAATTGCCAACCAAGTATTCTATATCCCGGTATATTTCCATGTAAGCTCAAGGACAATAAAACATTTAAAAACATACAGAACCAGAAGAGTTTACACAAAACTCACTAAACTCCATTAGATGATGTTTCTAAGCAAGAAGAATAGTGAATTCTGGAGGAAGGAAAAAGGTAATAACAATAACAGCTAATAATTAGAGTATTTACTTTCTGCTGGGCACAGTTCTAAGTGACTACATCATTAGCTCCTTTGGTCCCAATAACAACCCAATAAAATAGAGACTACTGTGAGGTTCATTTTACAACTGAGAAGATATATGTCATGAGAAAGACAAAGAACTTCCTCACAGCTAAGAACTGGTAGATCTGGGGACTGAACCTCAGCAGACTGACTCTAGGACACACATGTTTTATCACTACACATTCTGCCCCAATAGAAGAAACAAAGACAAACAAAGAACCTGATGAAACATTGCTAAATGTAATTATTAGGTGTAAAAATGACTATTTTTATTATTTATAAAACTGTTAATAGAAGTCCTCCAATAAAAGGCATAGAAGTGAGACTGAGAACAGTTCTTGCTATATAGGGCCGTAGTCAGATACAGAGAGAAAAACTGACTTCAATATTTATATGCCAAGGGGTTGAGTTCTATGAGGAGGAATGGTAGAAGTGGAGGGGAGAATGTGGATAAACAAGGTTTCAGCGGCACCAAAACAACCCCAGACCCAAGGCCTGGGAAGCCTCCTTATTAATAGATAATATCTCCACCCTCTGATTTCTTATAATCTTTAGAATCCTAATCACACACATTAGCAGGTAATTATAGACTGAAATTCTTTTGTTTGTATTCCATACCTATTATCATCCTGTTGTCCCCAAGTAAAATGAGCTCCTTGAGGTAAAAAATTGCATTTTATAGCTCCTTTATCCCCTTCAAGTGGCTAGCACAGTTCAGAAAATTTCAAAGGTAAATTATTATTATTGAATGATTGATCCATTATGAGGTTGTAATCCATTCGATAGGAATTATTAATACATGATTATCTATATGTTAGGTATCTCAAATAAAGGAGCAATATTTTTAAGTTATTTGTATTTTCATAGACTTTATATATTTTTCAAGAAGCTTAAATCATTTAATTACTTAAATAGTAGAAACCTTGGAAACACTGTTGTTGGGCTCATGTCACTATCTTTAACTCTTTGGGAGTAAAGTATCTACTTCCACTGATAAATGTCTCTATGAGCTATAAAAATATATAGTAGAAATTGTTTAAGAAGTAACATGTCTCGTTCTTGGACATTCTCTCACACCTGAACAGCTCCCACTAACCTGATATGAACCTAAATTTGAAGATACCAGAAATGAGCCTGTGTAGAAAATCCCCCCCTTTAAAAAGAGGGTAGGCATTTCTCTCAGTTGAATCTCTTAGAAAATATTTTGAGAATTGTTCTAAGCTAATAGTCTCTTATTTCTCACTCTACATTCCACCAGATATATAAACTGTCTTCAAACATTTAGTCAGTCCTACAATATTACTGTTGAGTTTGAGGTCAAGATAATCTTCTCTTGATGATTTAGTCCAAATCCCAAGGTTCCTCTCTCCTTTACTAACTTTAGCAAGATTACCTCTAGAGGGGATCTAATCATAAGGTCTCTAAGATCTCTTTGGGACCTGCTGGGCATAGTGATCCCAAAGGGTTTTCTTTCTCTCTTTTCTTTCTTTCTTTCTTTCTTTCTTTCTTTCTTTCTTTCTTTCTTTCTTTCTTTCTTCCTTCCTTCCTTCCTTCCTTCCTTCCTTCCTTCCTTCCTTCCTTTTCTTTCTTTCCTTCTTTCCTTTCTTTTTTTATTCTTCTCTGATGCCTTGGACCTGCTTGAGGTTGCCCAGCTTGCAGGAGCCCTGTGGACCATCTCTGGCTCCATTGCCCGTGGCAAGAAAACTGCTTCCTTAACTTTCTCCAAACCTCTCTGTGGGATATCCAATCTAACACACCAGGAGAGCTCAGGCAGGGGTTAGCAGCTAAAAGGACCATTGATCCTCTTCAGAACTAAAAAGTTTCTATAAACAATCCATACGCCCTCCAAGAATACCCTGCAGCTTCTGCTGGCACTTCTTGAGAAGTGCTATGGCTAGTGAAATGCCCCACAGGACCCACTAGCGTTTCCAGATACCCACTGGTGAAGTGCCCCCAAGGGATTCTCAGGCTCTGGGAAACAATCATCTTCACCCCTCTAGAATGTCCACGGACTTTACTAGCACCTTCTAAAAGTGCCCTGTGGGCTCTTCTGTCTTTTCATTTTTCCAGAATCGCACTGTGCTTAATCGACTACCCTGCTCACTGCATCAACTTGTCAGGAGCTCAGCTGAGCTGAAGAGAGCTGAGCTGCCAGGGGTTTGAGTAGCTGATTAAAACAAAAAGCCAAAATGGAATTAACAGGGAAGCCTTTAATCACCTTCTGCAAAAGTATGAAAAAGAGGCTAAACAAGAGGAAATGTCCACTCTGTTTTATTCTATTTTCTCCCCACGGAATGGCACCAGTCAAAGGTGAGGTGAATCAGCAGAGCCAAGGAAGTTCCAAACAAAAAGATCCTGCAGTTTTATGAACCTGTGTCAGGGTGGATGGAAGGCAGAGATGACAAAATCGAAAAGACTAGGAGTGGGAAAGTATAGAGCACTGCATTGAAGTGGAGAAAAGTAGCCTCAAACCTGCCCCCACAATCCCATAAGGAGGTCTTGGCAGAGAGTCCTGAGAAAGGCCTTGGCCAAAAGCCCCATTAAAGGCCTTTGAATGGGAGGAGGAGCCAAGATGGCCAAATAGGAACAGCTCCGGTCTACAGCTCCCAGCGTGAGCGACGCAGAAGATGGGTGATTTCTGCATTTCCATCTGAGTTACCGGGTTCATCTCACTACGGAGTGCCAGACAGTGGGCGCAGGCCAGTGGGTGTGCGCACCGTGTGCGAGCCGAAGCAGGGCGAGGCATTGCCTCACCTGGGAAGCGCAAGGGGTCAGGGAGTTCCCTTTCCCAGTCAAAGAAAGGGGTGACGGACGCACCTGGAAAATCGGGTCACTCCCACTCGAATATTGCGCTTTTCAGACCTGCTTAAAAAACGGTGCACCACAAGACTATATCCCACACCTGGCTCGGAGGGTACTACGCCCATGGAGTCTTGCTGATTGCTAGCACAGCAGTCTGAGATCAAACTGCAAGGCGGCAGCGAGGCTGGGGGAGGGGCGCCCGCCATTGCCCAGGCTTGCTTAGGTAAACAAAGCAGCCGGGAAGCTCGAACTCGGTGGAGCCCACCACAGCTCAAGGAGGCCTGCCTGCCTCTGTAGGCTCCACCTCTGGGGGCAGGGCACAGACAAACAAAAAGACAGCAGTAACCTCTGCAGACTTAAATGTCCCTGTCTGACAGCTTTGAAGAGAGCAGTGGTTCTCCCAGCACGCAGCTGGAGATCTGAGAACTGGCAGACTGCCTCCTCAAGTGGGTCCCTGACCCCTGACCACCGAGCAGCCTAACTGGGAGGCACCCCCCAGCAGGGGCACACTGACACCTCACACGGCAGGGTATTCCAACAGACCTGCAGCTGAGGGTCCTGTCTGTTAGAAGGAAAACTAACAAACAGAAAGGACATCCACACCGAAAACCCATCTGTACATCACCATCATCAAAGACCAAAAGTAGATAAAACCACAAAGATGGGGAAAAAACAGAACAGAAAAACTGGAAACTCTAAAACGCAGAGCGCCTCTCCTCCAAAGGAACGCAGTTCCTCACCAGCAACGGAACAAAGCTGGATGGAGAATGACTTTGACGAGCTGAGAGAAGAAGGCTTCAGACGATCAAATTACTCTGAGCTACGGGAGGACATTCAAACCAAAGGCAAAGAAGTTGAAAACTTTGAAAAAAATTTAGAAGAATATATAACTAGAATAACCAATACAGAGAAGTGCTTAAAGGAGCTGATGGAGCTGAAAACCAAGGCTCGAGAACTACGTGAAGAATGCAGAAGCCTCAGGAGCCGATGCGATCAACTGGAAGAAAGGGTATCAACAATGGAAGATTAAATGAATGAAATGAAGTGAGAAGGGAAGTCTAGAGAAAAAAGAATAAAAAGAAATGAGCAAAGCCTCCAAGAAATATGGGAGTATGTGAAAAGACCAAATCTACGTCTGATTGGTGTACCTGAAAGTGACAGGGAGAATGGAACCAAGTTGGAAAACACTCTGCAGGATATTATCCAGGAGAACTTCCCCAATCTAGCAAGGCAGGCCAACATTCAAATTCAGGAAATACAGAGAACGCCACAAAGATACTCCTCGAGAAGAGCAACTCCAAGACACATAATTGTCAGATTCACCAAAGTTGAAATGAAGGAAAAAATGTTAAGGGCAGCCAGAGAGAAAGGTCGGGTTACCCTCAAAGGGAAGCCCATCAGACTAACAGCGGATCTCTTGGCAGAAACCCTACATGCCAGAAGAGAGTGGGGGCCAATATTCAACATTCTTAAAGGAAAGAATTTTCAACCCAGAATTTCATATCCAGCCAAACTAAGCTTCATAAGTGAAGGAGAAATAAAATACTTTACAGACAAGCAAATGCTGAGAGATTTTGTCACCACCAGGCCTGCCCTAAAAGAGCTCCTGAAGGAAGCGCTAAACATGGAAAGGAACAACCGGTACCAGCCGCTGCAAAATCATGCCAAAATATAAAGACCATCGAGACTAGGAAGAAACTGCATCAACTAATGAGCAAAATCACCAGCTAACATCATAATGACAGGATCAAATTCACACATAACAATATTAACTTTAAATGTAAATGGACTAAATTCTCCAATTAAAAGACACAGACTGGCAAATTGGATAAAGACTCAAGACCCATCAGTGTGCTGTATTCAGGAAACCCATCTCAAGTGCAGAGACACACATAGGCTCAAAATAAAAGGATGGAGGAAGATCTACCAAGCAAATGGAAAACAAAAAACAGCAGGGGTTGCAATCCTAGTCTGATAAAACAGACTTTAAACCAACAAAGATCAAAAGAGACAAAGAAGGCCATTACATAATGGTAAAGGGATCAATTCAACAAGAAGAGCTAACTATCCTAAATATAGATGCACCCAATACAGGAGCACCCAGATTCATAAAGCCAGTCCTGAGTGACCTACAAAGAGACTTAGACTCCCACACATTAATAATGGGAGACTTTAACACCCCACTGTCAACATTAGACAGATCAACGAGACAGAAAGTCAACAAGGATACTCAGGATTTGAACTCAGCTCTGCACCAAGCAGACCTAATAGACATCTACAGACCTCTCCACCCCAAATCAACAGAATATACATTTTTTTCAGCACCACACCAAACCTATTCCAAAATTGACCACATACTTGGAAATAAAGCTCTCCTCAGCAAATGTAAAAGAACAGAAATTATAACAAACTATCTCTCAGACCACAGTGCAATCAAACTAGAACTCAGGATTAAGAATCTCACTCAAAGCCACTCAACTACATGGAAACTGAACAACCTGCTCCTGAATGACTACTGGGTACATAACGAAATGAAGGCAGAAATAAAGATGTTCTTTGAAACCAATGAGAACAAAGACACAACATACCAGAATCTCTGGGACGCATTCAAAGCAGTGTGTAGAGGGAAATTTATAGCACTAAATGCCCACAAGAGAAAGCAGAAAAGATCCAAAATTGACACCCTAACATCACAATTAAAAGAACTAGAAAAGCAAGAGCAAACACATTCAAAAGCTAGCAGAAGGCAAGAAATAACTAAAATCAGAGCAGAACTGAAGGAAATAGAGACACAAAAAACCCTTCAAAAAATCAATGAATCCAGGAGCTGGTTTTTTGAAAGGATCAACAGAATTGATAGACCATTAGCAAGACTAATAAAGAAAAAAAGAGAGAAGAATCAAATAGACACAATAAAAAATGATAAAGGGGATATCACCACCGATCCCACAGAAATACAAACTACCATCAAAGAATACTACAAACACCTCTACGCAAATAAACTAGAAAATCTAGAAGAAATGGATACATTCCTCGACACATACACTCTCCCAAGACTAAACCAGGAAGAAGTTGAATCTCTGAATAGACCAATAACAGGAGCTGAAATTGTGGCAATAATCAATAGTTTACCAACCAAAAAGAGTCCAGGACCAGACGGATTCACAGCCGAATTCTACCAGAGGTACAAGGAGGAACTGGTACCATTCCTTCTGAAACTATTCCAATCAATAGAAAAAGAGGGAATCCTCCCTAACTCATTTTATGAGGCCAGCATCATTCTGATACCAAAGCCAGGCAGAGACACAACCAAAAAAGAGAATTTTAGACCAATATCCTTGATGAACATTGATCCAAAAATCCTTAATAAAATACTGGCAAACTGAATCCAGCAGCACATCAAAAAGCTTATCCACCATGATCAAGTGGGCTTCATCCCTGGGATGCAAGGCTGGTTCAATATACACAAATCAATAAATGTAATCCAGCATATAAACAGAGCCAAAGACAAAAACCACATGATTATCTCAATAGATGCAGAAAAAGCCTTTGACAAAATTCAACAACCCTTCATGCTAAAAACTCTCAATAAATTAGGTATTGATGGGACGTATTTCAAAATAATAAGAGCTATCTATGACAAACCCACAGCCAATATCATACTGAATGGGCAAAAACTGGAAGCATTCCCTTTGAAAACTGGCACAAGACAGGGATGCCCTCTCTCACCGCTCCTATTCAACATAGTGTTGGAAGTTCTGGCCAGGGCAATTAGGCAGGAGAAGGAAATAAAGGGTATTCAATTAAGAAAAGAGGAAGTCAAATTGTCCCTGTTTGCAGACGACATGATTGTTTATCTAGAAAACCCCATTGTCTCAGCCCAAAATCGCCTTAAGCTGATAAGCAACTTCAGCAAAGTCTCAGGATACAAAATCAATGTACAAAAATCACAAGCATTCTTATACACCAACAACAGACAAACAGAGAGCCAAATCATGAGTGAAATCCCATTCACAATTGCTTCAAAGAGAATAAAATACCTAGGAATCCAACTTACAAGGGATGTGAAGGACCTCTTCAAGGAGAACTACAAACCACTGCTCAAGGAAATAAAAGAGGATACAAACAAATGGAAGAACATTCCATGCTCATGGGTAGGAAGAATCAATATCGTGAAAATGGCCATACTGCCCAAGGTAATTTACAGATTCAATGCCATCCCCATCAAGCTACCAATATCTTTCTTCACAGAATTGGAAAAAACTACTTTAAAGTTCATATGGAACCAAAAAAGAGCCCGCATCGCCAAGTCAATCCTAAGCCAAAAGAACAAAGCTGGAGGCATCACACTACCTGACTTCAAGCTATACTACAAGGCTACAGTAACCAAAACAGCAAGGTACTGGTACCAAAACAGAGATATAGATCAATGGAACAGAACAGAGCCCTCAGAAATAACGCCGCATATCTACAACTATCTGATCTTTGACAAACCTGAGAAAAACAAGCAATGGGGAAAGGATTCCCTATTTAATAAATGGTGCTGGGAAAACTGACTAGCCATATGTAGAAAGCTGAAACTGGATCCCTTCCTTACACGTTATACAAAAATCAATTCAAGATGGATTAAAGATTTAAATGTTAGATCTAAAACCATAAAAACCCTAGAAGAAAACCTAGGCCTAACCATTCAGGACATAGGCATGGGCAAGGACTTCATGTCCAAAACACCAAAAGCAATGGCAACAAAAGCCAAAATTGACAAATGGGATCTAATTAAACTAAAGAGCTTCTGCACAGCAAAAGAAACTACCATCAGAGTGAACAGGCAACCTACAACATGGGAGAAAATTTTCGCAACCTACTCATCTGACAAAGGGCTAATATCCAGAATCTACAATGAACTCAAACAAATTTACAAGAAAAAAACAAACAACCCCATGAAAAAGTAGGCGAAGGACATGAACAGACACTTCTCAAAAGAAGACATTTATGCAGCCAAAAAACGCATGAAAAAATGCTCATCATCACTAGCCATCAGAGAAATGCAAATCAAAACCACTATGAGATACCATCTCACACCAGTTAGAATGGCAATCATTAAAAAGTCAGGAAACAACAGGTGCTGGAGAGGATGTGGAGAAATAGGAACACTTTTACACTGTTGGTGGGACTGTAAACTAGTTCAACCATTGTGGAAGTCAGTGTGGCGATTCCTCAGGGATCTAGAACTAGAAATACCATTTGACCCAGCCATCCCATTACTGGGTATATACCCAAATGACTATAAATCATGCTGCTTTAAAGACACAGGCACACATATGTTTATTGCGGCATTATTCACAATAGCAAAGACTTGGAACCAACCCAAATGTCCAACAATGATAGACTGGATTAAGAAAATGTGGCACATATACATCATGGAATACTATGCAGCCATAAAAAATGATGAGTTCATGTCCTTTGTAGGGACATGGATGAAATTGGAAATCATCATTCTCAGTAAACTATCACAAGAACAAAAAACCAAACACCGCATATTCTCACTCATAGGTGGGAATTGAACAATGAGATCACATGGACACAGGAAGGGGAATATCACACTCTGGGGACTGTGGTGGGGTGGGGGGAGGGGGGAGGGATAGCATTGGGAGATATACCTAATGCTAGATGACGAGTTAGTGGGTGCAGCGCACCAGCATGGCACATGTATACATATGTAACTAACCTGCACAATGTGCACATGTAGCCTAAATCTTAAAGTATAATAAAAAAAAAAAATAGAAAAAGAAAAGGCCTCTGAATGAAGGCACCTGAGCTAGGAAGGCAGCTATGCCCAAGAGCATGGCTAGTCAGGAGGACCTGAGTCCTTGACTGTAGCTGCCCTCAGAGGCTGCAGCCCACCAAGCCTGATGTGAGGAGAGCAGCTTTCTCCATGAGCCCTGTCAGGTAAAGCCTTTATTATTACCAACAGTTGGGCCTGAAAATTCATTCAGAAGTTTGTGGTCAGAAGCCATACTCCCCATCTAGCACACTTTCCTCTCCATGTGAACCTGGTGAATTTATAATCACCATCATCTTCCTCTCTCTCTAACCCCTGTCCCAGCAACTGGCCAATACCGAGCCAATTAGGGTACTTTATTTTCCATTCTCATCCTTCAGCCTGGTCTGAAGGATGGAAATGGAGTCAAAGTTTAGCAAATGGGAGTGTTTGCTCAGGATGTTAAAAATTAGTATTGATGAGAGTAGTACTTAGCTCTTCCTTCTAGGTCATGAGGTCCTGGTGTTGCCAGAGCCATCTGCCATCTTCCCTGCCGGTGCAGAAAGCCCGCCTGAGAACAAAGCCCACACGGTGAGAAGGCAAGCTGACTGACAGAGGGAGAACTAAAGCTCAGGTTGAATGGCCCCTGAACTTTTCAGTTATACCAACGATAATCTCCTTTCATCTTGTTTAGGGAGAGTGGGGTGAGTGTCTGTCACTTAAAGCTAACTATCCTGACTAATACTTTTCTATTTCAGTAGTCATTTCAACTATCAACATCCCCTTCACACTTCTACCCCAACCTCACATCCAATCATCACTACACACACCAGCCTCCCAATTCATTCCAAACACTAGACCTGTGTACAACTATTCTAAGACTCACTGTAACTCTGCCTCCAACCAGTTCAGGCTAAGCCATTTATCTTCTTATCATGTTAAATATCAGCTTCAAAACCTAGAGGAATATAGACTCAGTTATGCTTTTGGAGTGGGAAGACTTTGGATGGAGTGGTAGAAGCTTTTCCTGGTGTGCCTAAAATCACAGGAGAAAGGAGACTAGGATCTGTCATTTTATTTTTAGAAAACATCTGCCTATTGGTTATTTTGATTTTCATAAAAGCCCTTTGAAGTACACAGGTTTTAATATGTGATTCAAAAGAGAATTATTGCATAAAATTAGGCATTTATAAGGTGAGTGTACAGACACCCAACAAAGTAACAAGGTTGACTTGCATTTCATTTCATTAAGTCACAGAACTATGTCATACTAGCACAGATCAAACCATGAAGATGTGAGGATTGTAGGAAATGTGAGCTTACAATCACTACGTTCCTTTTGAATGAAAAGCCACTTGCAGATTCAAGTTTTCCACTAATCAATTTTGCTGGATTGTTCAGGTTCAATAATTTTCTAAACCAATCTAATATTTCTTACATAATTTTTAAGCAAATGTTTAGCTGATTTTTAATCTCTTTAGGGAAATGCTTTCAAATTAGGAATACTTTTATTAAATCTATAATGTATGGTTAACTGTAGAAAAATTACACATGTGCTGTTAATAAAGTTGATAGTCACTATCTGAGATTGTGGGCTGTATATTTTTCTCATGTAAATAATAAAATCCCATTTTACTAACAAGGGGAGTCCCAGGGACATTCACAAGAATCCTTGTATGTTAGGACATTGACTCGAGCTAAAGAGCCCACTTTTTCAAGCGATAGTTGAGGATACCAAATAGTTTGACTGGCCCATCTCTTTCTCCTGCTTTCTGACCCAGCTGTTCAGTAAAAAGAGTTTCCATCTGGCACGAGACAATCTGAGAGTTCTTCTTCATAAGGATGCTGCTATTCCCTGGAGCCACTTCCCCTAGGTCCAATAAAGGGGAGCCACCCCTTGAAGCTCTGGGGTTTTAACCATGCTAACTCCATGTTCTAAATGCCTACAGAAAATCTTTTCTGACAAGTGTAATTAAAAACAAGGAGTTTAGAAACTACATGAAATTTGTGATTGTGGAACTACTAACATTATTTCATGTACAGTTAAGTAATATTTATTGAATATATTATTTATCAAATTTATTTTGAGTCCTGAATGATTTTTTCTCTAACATCAATTACTATTCTTTGGAACTAGTGGAAAGTGGAAAAAACCATGCTCAGATAAATGGAGTAATAGATGTTCTCTATGAGCCACCTGCCCCGATGCTTCATCCTATTTAATTCTCACAGCAACCTATGAGGTTGATACTTTCATTATGTAAATTTTACAGCTGAAGAAACTGAGTCATAGGGAGTTTTAATATTGTGCAAAGTCACACAGCTTGGTTGTGCTTGGCCATGCTTGGCTGCAGACCCAGAAGTCCAACTCTATGGATCACATTCTTAATTACTATACCATATAGCTTCTATTTAATATTTCCTGACTGCTGATTGTGCATTGTATACTCACCATGATGACCATATGTAATTGCTTGAATGTAAATCACTTTACAGTTTTGGAAATTTGTACAGAGCTTCTGCAGAGCCTGACTGCCAGGCCATTGCTAACTTACAGTGAGACTTTAAATATCATTTGGTCACCAGGGTCTCAGTATCATGCTCTGTAAAATGGCCACAGAAACAAGCAGTGTCTCACAGGGAGGATAATGACAGTGAATTAGGTTAGCTGGCCTCATAAGCTTCTCTCTAGGAATACACCAGATGCTCGTGGAAGCTGAATGGTTCTTTCAATCAGTTAAAACAACTGGGGGCATTATGGCTCCTATGCCCTAAATGTTCAGCTTGTGGGCCAGAAGCCCCAAAACCTGCCCATTTCAGGTAGCACTTAAAGATCCCTTCCCTCCTGGCTTCCCATGGTTTATGTAGTGAGACACCAATTCCTCAGCAAGAAAGCTCACTCTTAATAAGTTTTTTTTTTCTTTTTCTGGTAACTTCTTAAAAGTTAAAAGGTCTAACAGAAAATCAAGTTCATGTTATGATCTGCTGGATTTACTGTGTCTTTAACTCATAGTTTTTAATACTGCAACACATTTTATACTTTATTCATCCACTCTTTCATAAAATATGTGCTGAGAATATACCATGTGCATGGAACTGTGAGAGTTAATGTGAGATACTAAAACCACTGGTTTGTTGGAATTTGTAACAGAGAGAAAGCATAATTTCTTCTTTTGCAGAAGTTATTAGATATCCAGTGTATATCTTATTTTTAAAGGGAGGGAAGGGTACTTACAGTTATCAAAAAACTACCATGAGTTAGCCATGATGGTAGGTCCTTTATATACACCTGATCCTCACTTCAATCTTTTGAAATTCATATTATTTTTCCATTTTCATGTATTATGTACAAATAAAACGAAAGCTCAAGAAATTAAGATGGCAGTTCCACATTCACACAGCTAGGGAGGTGAGCAGGCTGGCTCCAAAAGCCCATTTTCCTTTCATTCACCTAGTCTCTCCTCTTCATTACAGTATATCAGAGGATAGATAAGAATAATTGTTGGGAAGAGCCAATGAGGAAGTAATGACTTCGAACCCTAATCCACAAAACCTGTGATTGTTAGAGATAACCTATAGGAAAGTACAGAATGCATGTATTAGAATGGAGCATTGTATCTGAATTATCTTCCCAGTCCATATTCAAAGGATAGGTGTTGGGGATTGCCTGAAAGATAGATAATCATATTAGAGAGGAATGGAAAGTGATGAGATGAGAAAATTGTGATTAAGTTTAGGAAAACAATTGGATGTTTAGACTTAGGAAGACTTGGGGGTTTATCCACACAACATTATCAAACACAGACATACTCTCTAGAACATTCCAGCCAGGGACAAAAATGAAGCCATAGTAATTTTATCTCTTTGGTTATCATATGCATTTGATACAAGGGAAAAACAGCTCCACTGTTTCTGGAAGGTGCATTGAGATATCTTACCCTTATTATCAGAAGCCCTCTTTAAGGACTTTCAGTCTCCATTGATTCCAAGGGATCCACCCTCCCTGAAGCCTCATCAAGTTGCCTCCCCTCAACTCCCTGTGCACTCCCTCATAGCCAGGCTGCTTTCTGAGACTCTCAGGTGGAGCCTCGAGAACAACTTGCAACTCAACCCAGCAATAGGGGAGTGAGTCTGGCCCTCGATTCCTGAAGCCACGGTGTCCAGGGGCTGAGAGACTTCTAAGAAATGTATCCAGCTGTGCCCAAGATTGTACCCTGAACTTCTTTAGTTTGTCTTTGACAAACAATTACACGTGTTTTGGGGGACCCTAAGGGTCATGTTGAACACCAATATCAAAGCGGATTTCAGAACCCTGAAAGTCAACAGTGACTAGGCATGTGATGTTTGTCTCTATAATGGTAGACATTAACTCCTCAAAGACAGGGCCCATGTCTTCTCTGTCTTTGTCTGCCCATGACCCAGCACCTGATCACAATATGTGCCCAATTAATGTTGAGCAGAAATTAAGTACAAGAATGTTTCCCAAGACACTTTCTCTGAAGCCTGCATTGCTTGTCAATAGTCAACACTGTACACCTCTACTTACAATAATATTCCTCTTGCTGATTTTCCTAGTCATGAGTAGGATCTCCTTTTCATCATTTGGTAGTTGACTTTCCAAAGACCCACTCTAGTAAGGGTAGCATTTGGAACTCAGAGTATGCTCTGGGAACATTTCACTCATGGCACCATGAGGAGCTAATGCAATTCAGAATGAGAAGGAGAAGGGGAGCTGCATGTGTATGCAGAGTCCATATTCCCAAAATTCTTCATCCCAAGGCCAGCCAAGTCAGGTGAAGACAAAAGTGGAGAGGGGACACGATATATTACACATAATGGTTTTGTCAAAGCTCTAAGAGAAAAGACTGTCTAATAGAGAAACCAACAGTCAGTAACTCTGGGGAAAGACTTATTAGACTCCTGGACAAAACACCTTCCATAGGATAACAATTCAACTCTTCCTTTTTTGTAAACAATAATTGGTTATAACAGAAAACTACAAGTTCTGACATCTGAACGTAGGGCTTGACTCACTGGCGCAGGTCAGCTGCAATTGCCTACAGATTATACAAGGTGGCCACGAATAGCCCCACAAGTTATGCCTTGGACAACTATGGAAGGTGCCATTTTATTCTAATGTTTGCTATTGTTTCCCTGAGATACCAGATTCTTTTCAGAGCCCTAGGAAAGTGGGAATCCCCAATATTACATGAGTTAAAATTCTAACTGAGA
This sequence comes from Pan troglodytes, assembly GCF_028858775.2. Lineage (NCBI taxonomy): Eukaryota > Metazoa > Chordata > Mammalia > Primates > Hominidae > Pan > Pan troglodytes. Next base: position 57,370,538 of record NC_072403.2, read on the forward strand.
TCTCTGTTTTTAAACTAGCCTGGTTAATACTTGGCAGGTGGCAGTGTTTGGATGCCGCCTTCTGAGAGTGAGTTTCCAAGATCACCCCAGGCATACTCTACAGAAGTATTTGTGCTAAATTCACAATTGCTTTTTTTTTCTTTAGAGTCCAGTGTAGTTTACATCTGTTTGCCCCATGAGTCCACTCATAAAACAAGAATAGAATTAACAGTTTGTGCGGATTCTTAGGGACTTTATATGTTTGTGAAAATGAAACTAATTCAGCCTAACTCCAATATAAGTGCTGTTGCATGCCGCGCACAGCACCCTGAAACCCAGTGGGTTCTGCTAACTTGTTGACTGACTGATAAACAAGTTCCAGATTTCTAATTGGCCACAGCCTCCCTGGCTGCTCTGATGATATATCGCTTTGGGTGGAAGATTCAGCCTGTATCACTCAGAAATAAGCAAAATTAAACTAAACTAAAACAACTGTTTTGCATAGAAAAGAAAACATCTAATGTTTGAACCCCCACCAATACCTAACCCCCTCTTCTTTCTGGGTAACCCTGGGTCTGAGGCCCTTAGAAGATGCAACTAGACCTCTTAAGGACATGTGAATAGTGTGAACCCAGAGGAAGTACTCAGGAGCCACCATGGAGTCAGGGGAGGACAAATTCAGCTCAGTACAAAAGCAAGCAATCCAGTTCAATAAACACTTATCCAGCAACTTTGTGGCTAACTGAACAGTGGAAATGTGAAGACAAAAAGCACTCTTCCTGTTCAGAACCTCCCAGTCCAATGGGGTAATAGATAAATAATTATAGTACTATGTGATGAGTGCTATTTGAGAGGTTACATAAAGGGAAACACCTTGGAGAGTCACCAAATACCTGGAGGAGTTTGGAATCAGGGAAACTTTCCTGAGCTGAGATTTGAAGAATGACTAGAAAGGATTCTGTTGAAGATGGTGGGTGGGGCCAAGTCTAGGGGGATGCAGGGGTGAGCCCACGGGAAGGCCAGAAGGGTGAGAATGGCTCCTCACTGGCTAGCTTATATATGCACGGCACCATGCAGGTTGCAAAGGGCCTTCACTGAAGTATTTCATTTGACTTTCTCGCAAACTGGTGGGGCTGTGTAGTGGACAGGATGCTCTCTGGGTCAGCTGTAGCCACTTCCTCTTTGAACAAAGATGAAACTGGTTGACTCTCTCTGTCTTCACCTACTCAGACTCTCTGTAGTATTTAGAATGGCCTGTCACTACTCTTCTTGAAACTCTCTTCTCTCTTGGACACTGTGGCACCCCTCTTTCCAGGTTTCCCCCCTCTTTCAGATTTGCCATCTTGTCTCCCTTGTGGGCTACTCAAGCTTTATGCCTCTCTCGGGGTTAGAGTGTCCCCACAGATCTGTTCAGAACTTTTTCTTTATCTGCAACTTGTCCCTAGGTGGTCTCATCCAGAGCTACATTTTTAATAGACTTTATTTTATAGAACATGGATTATATATTCTAGTATTATCTTCTGATTGATGAATTCTGAGTCTGTTTCCAGCCTGACCACTTCCAGAATTCCATGCTTGTAAATCTTGCTGTGGATTACACATCTCTACCTAGACCTCAAGCCTCACATGCCAAAACAGAATTATTTATTGCCTTCCACTCTTCAATTTGTGCCTCCCATAGCCTCCCCCATTTCAATAAATAGCACTACTAATCACTCAGTTGCCTACATAAATAACTAGGAGCCACTCTCAATTTCTATCTTTCCTTCATATTCTACTTCCAAGCCAAAAACAATTTCAGTTTGCTAACTTTCAAAGTAAATCCTCATTTTAATTATTGCTTACCCCTTCACTTCTTCTTCTTCTTTTTTTTTTTTTTTTTTGAGATGGAGTCTTGCTCTGTCGCCCAGGCCGGAGTTCAGTGGCGTGATCTCGGCTCACTGCAACCTCGCCTCCCGTCACCCCCTCAACTTCTAAAACCCTAGTTGAAGACCCATCATTTCTTATTTGAACCACTGCAATATCTTCCTAACACGTTTTCATTCTTGATCCTTCAAGTCTTTTCTCATGTTTTATTCATTTTTACAAAGCAAAGTCAAATAAAATTTTCCTTTCTTAAACTACTCAATGGCTTCACATTGCAGTGAAAATAAAACCTAAGTTCTTTTTCACAGCCTTCAAACCCCTTCACATGCCATCCCCCTCTCTGCCTCATCCCATTCACCCTCCTTTCAATATTCTTAATATCCCAGAGCCTCTGATATTTCTTCTCTTCTTTAGTCATAACAAGTCAGGGCCTCACATTCAACTGTTCCCTCTGCTTAGAATGCCCTTCTGTAAGAACCAGCAATGCTGTCTCCCTCCTTCATGTTTCAACTCAAATGCTTCCCTCTCAGAGTGCCATTCTCTGAAAATTTGAGGTGCAGGGGTCACAATCACCCCCCCTCTCCTCTTTATGTATGACCCTTTTTTACTTTCTTCATATATTGTATTGCTATCTGAAATTATCTTGGTGATTTAGTTGTCTACTGACTATTGTCTCTTCCCAACTGACTGGAAGGTAGGGACTTTGCTGGGCTCACCTCTGGATCCCTAATGCCTAGAGTAGAGCATGACACATAGCAAGGGCCCAACACATATTTGCAGGTGACCATATGAATGTCTGAACCAGGAGCAGTTAGCTGTGAGGGACTCCAAGTGAGAGCTCTGCCCAGCCAAGATGGTTGTCATTAGCTTGTGAAAGGTTAGATGCATCAAATCAGCTCTCTCAAGCACTGTGAACTAGAGACACAGAGTGACGCAGTCAGTAGCAGCAGGGGAAATAGAAGCAGAGACAGAAGTGATGAGTCACAACACTGGTGGCCTGTGAGAGTGGAAATGAATGGCAATGGATTGCTGAGGAGATAGCAAAATAACCAGATTGCCAAAATGCTGCAGAGCCTGGTGTCTCATTTGATTTGCTGGGAAGCCTCACTCTGCAGCTTCTGAGATTGTTTTCCATTCTTCCTTACTTCCTCATTAACCTACTTAGCCTGAATATGCCTCTCTGTCCCTCCCACTTTACAAGAGTCTAACAGAAATAATTTTTTTTTAATATATTCACTTTAGCTAAAAATATGCAGGGACACAGAGGAACAAAGTAACTTAGCCAAGATTATAGAGCTGGTTATTGCTGAGTCCAAGCTCAAACTTTTCCACTATTGTAATCATCTGATGGGTTCATCTTGCCTGCAGCCTAGAAAAGCCAGTTTACTGAGACAGAATTATGCCAATAGAGAAAAAGTTTAATAAACATAGAACTAGCCAAATGGGAGATCAGAGTTTTATTATTACTCAAATCAACCTCCTCAAAATTTTAAAGGACAGGATTTTTTAAGGATAGTTTGCCAGGTAGGGGGCTAGTGAATGGGGAATACTAGTCGGTCAGATTGAAGATGAAATCAGAAGGAGTGGAAGCTGTCCTCTTTTGCTGAGTCAGTTCCTGGGTAGAGGTCACAAAACCGGATGAGCCAGTTTACTGACCTGAATGGCACCAGCTGGTCCATCCAAATGCAGGATCTGAAAAACACCTTGAAAACCGATCTTAGGTTTTATAATAGTAATGTTTTCTATAGAAGCAATTGGGGAGGTTAGGAATCTTATGGCCTCTGGCTGCATGACTCCTGAGCCATAATTTCTAATCTTGTGGCTGATTCATTAGTTTTACAAAGGAAATCTGGTCCCCAAGCAATGAGGAGATTTGTTTTGAGGAAGGGGCTGTTATCATCTTTGTTTCAAAGTTACACTATAAACTAAATTCCTCTGATAGTTATCTTGGCCTATTCCCAGGAATGAGCAAGGGCAGGTTGGAGGTTAGAAGCAAAATGGAGTCAGTTAGGTCAGATCCCTTTCACTGTTGTAAGTTTTGAAAAACGCAATTTCACTATGTTGGTCACCTAATTTTATCTTCACAACCGACCTAGGAAGTAGGAAAGAATTGGACTACCTTGAGATAAAATCTCTATCCCTCAGAGAAGGCACCTAGAGGCTGGATCACTAGTTATAGGGAATGCCACAGTGGAGGTCCAATATTTAGATTCACAGAAACTGGGACAAATTGGCCTCTTATACAAATTTAAACCCTGAGACTCCATGATGTAATATTAGAGGACAGGGAAAGCATGGTGGGTTTTCTTCTACATCTCACAGTGGGTTTTCTGCTTCTCCACAGTGCTTGGGGACTCACATTAATTTGGTGATCTTGGTATGGTAATTTCAATTCCAGAACTTAGAATACCAAACATTCTCCTCATTAAACTTCTGCTGGTGTCTCAGGTCCAAAGGTTTCTTTGCCATTTGGATTTTCTGCTGCCACTCTCCCGGTCATTGAAGCTATGAATTTCTGGGCCACGATGCCGTTAGTAACAAAGATAAATCACCAAGATAAATCACAGTGCCTGGGACGTGCCTACCTTACTGACAATGGAATAGTCCACTGGTAAGGATACAGCAGTTACAGTACTGTTAGCATCCCTCCTTGTGAATAAATTCTGTGTTTTCATGGCACAGTGACCTAGCACCAAAAGAAAGTGATTTGTCTTGACATATGCCACTACCATCCTGAAGTTTAACTCACTACCTTAAAAGTTAAAGTGTTGTTATACTCACCTCTCAGAAAGAATAAACCATGCATAAACCAATCTAGTGCTAACATTGTTCAAAGATTCCCCGTAGTGGAATAAAATATCCCTTTCATACTAAACTATATTCTTTAAAAGTCAAAAGAGTTGTTCCCAAGTAGTTTCTTCAATTAATCATTGAGAGTCATAGGCAAAATATTTGGGAATCTCAATGCCCTATTTCACAGTCCCCACCACTGACTGTGAAGGATCATATTCCAGGGGTACTTCTGCCTTCTGCTATCCAGGAGGATCAACGATCTGTAGAGACTGGCATCCCACCAGATATGGCAAGGTGTCTGGAGAGTTGCCCTTTGCAAATCTTTAAATATGTAGGCATATATTACTGGCATCTTTTCACAAAGTTCACCTGCTAACCTGTGGAGGGTCCCGCAAGAGTCCATCACCAGGTAGGAGAAATCAGAGTGATAGGCCTGGCTATTCTGTATTTCTCCTGAGACCTAAACAAGAACAAATTCACTAACCAGGCTGTAGTTGAAATTACAGATCAGCTTCCTCATTGAGGTCGGGTACCTCACAGAGCTATGTAAGAACTTCTTAACCTAAGTTAGAATATTCACAAAATGATTTTGAAGCCAGAGCACCTAAACCTGACAGAAACTAGTCCAGCCCTCAAATAAACCAGGCAACAGAACAATATAAACATAATTTTTAAAAGCTATCACATGGGCCTCGGTGCACTAAAATTGTATTTCCAGATGATGATACTGTTCAATGCACTAGATTCTGTGTATTGGTAAGCATATTTACTGATCTAGATGGAAAGTTTTGGGTGTCATTTGGCCTGAGGGGACAATGAAAGGGGCTTAGAATATCTGTCCTCCTGGGATTCTTTCCAGACTGTACATTAGTTCATTGACATATATTGATTTAGTGCCTCCAAATCATCAGCCAAAAAAGGAGCCAAATGTGCTGTCCTCCCACCCTAACATGAACAGGAACACTAATATTCCTGCCCCCACCCCTCAGCATGTTTAAAAAAAGAATGTTCCCAGATAAGCACAGAGTGGAGACCTTCAATGCTGTGCAGTAGTCATTCAGTGAAAAACCAAATTAACACTAATTATATTCTGGCTTGCTGTGGTGCAGACAGTGTGACTTCACAAGGGGAAATGGCATTTGTGGCACTAGGTGGCATCATTCTGACACATTTACAGGCCATTAGCCAGAGCTAATATCATTTCAAAGGGCTGGTGTCAGGACGGGTAGGGCACCCTGGGAGCCCTTCGCTCAGCCCTGTGTGATCTGTGAGTGAAACTCCAGGCTCCCAAAGCAGGAGGGCTTGGGCAGGGGTTGGGCATCTACCACCTCCCTAAATGTAGGTCACTTGGAGCAGGTTGTGTCCTCAGGCATCTAAGAAACTTTGGGAAACTTTTGTTTTTTTTGACAGGAAAAAGAGTCTTATCAGGAAATGCCCTTGCGTCACTCACTCACAGAAAGATCTAAGTTTTTCCTCAGGATCTGTGACTAGTGGTCTCATGGTCCAGACATTTCTGAGGTAAAAGTGGGAGTCGGTTTCTATAATTGGGGTTGCAAAATGAGACTTTGGAGCCTCAGCAAGTCTCTAGCAGAGGGAAGTGGGCAAGATGACCCAGTGAACTGAGATGCTAGACTGGTGGGAAGTTCAGGGAACAGTCATGGAATTCAGAGCACTAAGGCAGGAGGATCTCTCTAGAAGTTATCTATCCTCTTGCCACTCTAAGTGTGATCTACGCACAAGTAGAAGGGTCACAGCTGGGTGGGTGGAGGGAGTACTTTCAGGAATGCAAACTCTCAGGCCCACCCCAGCTTTTCTGAATCAGAATCTAGATTTTAATACAATCCCTGCATAATTCCTGGGCACATTAACACTTAAAAAAGCACTGGTCTAGTCTATACCCCTAACTGCAAGAATGCTTTGCAAGAGAGGACAATTACCTTCTTTTCTCCCCCTTTCTTCTTCTTCCTCCTTTTTTTTTAAAAAAAAAATTTACACTCCCTACTCTCAAAGCTCTTTTTTTGGATTCTGGACCAACCCTCCACCAAATTCTTCTCACATTCCCTTTCACTTGTACTCCCTTTCACCTCCTTTTTTTTCTCTATATGTTCCTCCCTTCTTCCATACTTCCAGCACATAGATTCTGCTCTTGTGGCCATCTGGATCCTGCCAAGAGAAGGCCTATTCTGAAGTTAAACAGTTAAAGTGGGAAAAGCACTCAACTTTGAGCACAAAAACCAAACTCAAGCCTCAATTCTGCAGAGTCCTGAACATGAGTCTTTTCATTTTCCTACTAACACCCATTTTCCTGAATACAGATATGAAATGTAATAGTGTATGTAAAATAACTTTATGAGCTATAAAACATTAAAGATATGTCTAAGATCTTGTTCCCCACGGGGCTGTTTCTGAACACATGCTATTCATAAAGGGGGCAGTACTGTGTAAATTTTAAGAACATGGGCTCAGAGCAGATTGCTGGGGTTCAGATCCCACTTAGCCATTTTCTGGCAATCATGTTTGACTCAACTTCCCCACTTGTAATAGGACCCACCTGTTACCGTGATAGGGCTGTCACAAGGAGTAAAACTTTATGCATATGCCATACCCAAACAATTCCTTGTCCTATAACGTGAACTGTGATTACTTCTTGTCCATAAATGTCTGTAATATCCATAAATTTCAACTATGACTAATTACTACAAAGTGCAGGTAACTTTACATCTGAGAACTGTGTGTACATTATCTCTAAGCAAAACACAGAGACATGGAATAAATGAACAGGGAACACACTCAGGGGGCAATTGAGGGTGAGGATAAGAGGGAAAGAGAGAGAGAGATCCAGAGATACAAAGACATAGAATTAATGTCAGGCCAAGCAGCAAGCAGAGCTAGAAAGAAAGGGGTAGACTTTATATTACCCAAGAAGCATAAGCATTTGTTGGGGTGGGGGTTATCTCTGCAAGAAAATCACTATTTGTCACAGAAGAGAGCCAAAGTGGACTAAAGTCCTAAGACAGGTGCTTGATCTCCTGCCCAGATGTAATTGACATTATTGCACATGAAGGCTATTTCTACATATTAGATGAATAAGTCATTGCACCATGCCCTTAAATAAACCAGCTCATGTTAATAAGAACACGATTTTTTGCAACACAATAAAAGTTTGAAGATGCCCTGAAATGCACTTACCCTGGATCTCCAGAAAGATCTCTATATGCCTGCATTTGAGGTCATTATTCTTCTCTTTATGGAAGTTTTTAGTTACCAAGACAGAGCCCTGACCTTAATCGTTCCTCTGCTGGCCACATAGAAGACCATGAGCACTCTGTGAAATATAGCTGTTCCCCTTTCCTGAAGCTCTGGAAATCCCCATTCCAGCCATTGCTCCAGGCCCATCTCCCATTCAGTCATTGATTAGTGTCTCACATCCCTTTTTAGCCATGGTCGTCTTTGGTAGGATCTTCTTCTGTCTAGTCATCTAGTCTTTTTTTGGGGAAGTGTTTGATGTTTGCCTGGATCATAACTTCTCAGATAGCTGACTCTGTCTCTGAAGCCTAGTACAGCTCCAGGACTTCTGCTTTTTGGGGTTTAGGTCACCTCTTCCAAGTTCCTTGTGCACTTGCCTGTACTTCTGCCATCAGGTTAAAGACTGTGGTCTTGAAAGATGGTCTCTTGTACAGTATCAGGTAGGATCCTGCTACTTCACAAATGCCCCAAGATTAATAGAATAGGATCAATAGGAAAGTGAAAACGATGATGACAATCAAAGTTAATCTTAAAGAGAATTATCAACCAAATGAATTTTAAACTTTGTTCTTCTCTCCTTTACAGAACCTTTTTCTTCTCTTCCAAGGTTCTCTTGCTTTCTCTCAATGTTCTCATTCTGTTTTATGTTGAGCACAACACCCCACCATGCCACTCAACTCACCACTGGTCTGTCTCAGCATCCAGAAATTCCACTGTTATGTATCCATTTCTTAACGTAAGTACCTCTCAAAGGAGTCTCAGGAATGAAGTTATTAGTAAACAACTGGGGGAAGTTAGGAAAAAAGCGTCCAACACCTTCAAGTGCTTAAGATTTGATTGGATGAAACAAAATTCTACAATGTGAGGAAGTGCCTATTAGAACAAATTCCATCTAGTAGTGAGAGAATAAATGGGCTAGCTCGTCACTAGTGGATCCTTAGGAGGCTGCATTTTGCAGTCAATGAGGCAAAATGAGAGGAAATTCCAAGAATGCTCCATCCTGTCTTGGTTATTCTGAGATGTTAATTGAACTAGCAAGATCATTTCCAAAGTTCTCTAAAATAATTATACATATGAAACTTCATAGATTGGTGTTGGAAGCCATTAAATGTTTCTCGAATCCAAAAGATTCTACAGTTCCATTGAGAATTCAGTTACCAGCCTTGCCCACTGATAGCAGGATGCTGGGTCGAGTGATATTAAAAAATACATGCTTTGATAAAGAGTAATTTAGTAACATTTGCAGACACTTTCCTGTGGGAAAAAGGTGGTTCTTTGGTTTTAAAATAATCTCCAATAGCTATTGATTACAAACACATTCACACACACATTTCAAGGTATCAATGTGTTTTTTATTTCATTCAGGCGTGTACCCTCACTGTCTCTCTGCTATTCACTTCTCTGTCTCTGTTACTTGAATTATTTAATGTTTTTTCCCAGTTAATCTAAATTAGAGTTGGTTCTTTTTTTAAGGGGGATGGGAGGAAACTAAAAATAGTCACTGAAGCCAGGATATATTACACCAACTGCTTTTGCCTCTGGTGGTTACTGGAGTTTCCTTTGTTGTCTTGTTTGATTGTTTCATTTATATGGCAGGTTAGACAGCAACAGACTTCTGTTATTGCCTTTTCTCAGTGGTGGATTTTTTAGGCTCAGATCCCCCTAAGGCAGCCACTCCCCATCCACAGCTGGTGACAAGAGGTGCTGTTGCTCTCAGTACTTACACCTACTGGAGAAAGATCAACAGAGATGCTATTAAGTGACATAGAGTGTCTCCATTTTTAACTGTTTAGGCCTTTGTTGAGAGACACAGGGAAGGAGAAAAAATGAGAGAAAGAGACTTAGAAAGGATGAGAGAGAGAGAACATTGAACAAGTTTCATCTTCCACATTCTTTATGAACTACTTTTGCAGATGTGAGACTGCATTTTTCTTTATTCCTGCCTTCCCACCACCAGCTTCCACCCTCTCCTTTAAAAATGTTCTGTTTTTTCCTATTTTTCAGTAGTCAGAAATAATTTCTTAAATCAAATGGTAATAGGAGTATGTTAAAGTGGAGAAGACAGTTTTTAGGGAACAGGGTTTTCACAATAGACTGAGAGTATAAGGATCAGTAATTCAGCACTTGGGGCTATTTTTTAAAGTTCTCCCAAGAAACTTTAGGTCATTAGTTACTTTCTAACTTTCCATTACTCTTTCAACTAATGTGGCCACAGAGCATCATCCTTGGCATAAAACTGGGAATGGGGAGATTTATGGAGGAAAAGGAAGTGCAACTTTGTGAAATTAAACCGATTAGATGGCTCTGGTAATACTTAAGGCAATAAATTAGCACTGCGAATTGAGAAGAGATCCTAAAGAATCTTGGTGATTAGGAGAGGGTTTCTGCCCTCTTATCTTGTCTCCTTCAGGCATCTCAGCTGCCTTTTTATTTCCTTTTAGTTCACAGAGCAGAGAGCCAGGGGAAGGACCCTCCAGGTATTCACCGTTAAATTATTTGGTCTGTTTATTTTTCATTAAGGGCATAAAACGCCAGGTAAGGAAATGTAAGGTTAAGGACATCATCTAATCTTCAGAGGAACTTTAAGACCAAGACCTCCTTGAGCACTTTCTATGTGCATACACTGAGGTCTATACTACCACATGCCAAAAGAAAAATAAAGAATTTTACGAATGTGTTTTTTAAAAGGAAGGTGACCCTAGAGCCAGGTACCTGAATTTAAAACCATAACTGAGAAGACCTACTAAAGGAGATTACAACAGAAAAATTGGAGACTTTCTCTCATAATAATAATGCAAGACTCCAGGTGCCTAAGAGCCCACATTAATTCCTAAATAAGATCAAAAAGGCTGGGGTAGTGAGAGATGGCCTGCTTGTGGTGATCTTATAACTGGGAATTGAAAAATGAGTAGGATTTAGATAATTACTATAGATACAAGGCATTTTAAAATTTTCCCCTCCTTTCATAACCACAAACTTAGGAGTTAACCTTGGCTTTATCTTTTAGAAAATGCCCTAAGTTCTAGCTTTTTTCTCATTTGAATAAACCAGATGAACTTCAATAAATACATTGAACTTATCCTATGAGCAAAAATAGTGAATACATGATGATGTCATAACATAGAACATTAGCAGGAAAAAGGCCTTCAACATTTTGTGACTTCAGTCTCATTTCTCGATTAGTCTGTAATGGATGTTGTAGTATTTTAAAACTGTGAAACACGTTCATGGAAACATATAATCTTGAGAAAAATATAACCATGAGTAATTTATAAACCATTGCATTGATTTTGCATGGTATAGAATAGGGGCTTTTTTTCCCCATGAGGCATCTTATTTGTAAATATGTATTACATCTCTAGAAAAAGAATCCCAGGATTTTCCCTCCTGTGTTTTTGACTCGCTTCTTCATGGTCCATGATGCCAGCTGCGGTTGTCAGTACAATGAAACCAAACTGGTGGGATGGAAGCAGATTATTCTGCCATTTTTCTAGATTTTTAAGTTGGACATCAAATCTGGTGCTGATCACTCCACACTTGTGTAGCCTGCCTGTGAGGTTCACAACAATTTTCGCAGCTCTGTTATCATCAATGATTTCAAATTCACCAATGTTATCATGCTTCATCATCACTGTTAGAAACCGGATGCTGACTTTGGAGCATGGCCCAATAAGAACCTAGCATTTGCCTCTCTTTTCAGCATTGTTGATGCTCTGGAGAGCAACAGCCAGGATGTCCATGCACACCATTGTGGCGGTGCAGAAAGATGGAGGAAAGAGAATACAGGGACATTTAAAAAATAAAATCTATTTTATTCTAAGACAAAATAGGATTCAAAATTATATACTGAAGTACTTCTAATATAATAATAATCTTTATTACATACAGAAGTAAGTTTTACTTTTTCCCATTTAACATATACAGCTTAACTTACTATTTGAATTATGTAAGAAAAAGCATTATTTACATACAAAAAAATTTTTTAATGTGTTGAATTTGAGAGGTATTATTTGTATTAAAATATGGATTGAGAATTAACCATGTTTTGCAGCATCAGAATCTTAAAAATACTATAATCAAGTATTATTTGGAATTATTGAACTTCACACTAATTATTATTTTTTAAACTTTCATTCTGCTTCTAAAGACAAGATTAGAGAAATCTGGGGGCTGCTATTTACATTGAGTCTCTACAAATAATGCATTTGGATATGGGCAGTCTTTATTTGCAACAAATGAACAGCCAAATTGGCCATAATCCTTGCTATATTTCCCATATTCATTTGGAAGGACTGAAGACACAGTAATCTATTTTAAGAACCCTGATCACATGAGTGCACCAGACAGGTTCTGAGGCGCCTTTGTAGAGAGCCAGCACGGTGTGATGCTTAGGAGAGGGACCCTGGAGCCAGGTACCTTAATTTAAACCCACCTTCCCTGTTTCCTTGCCTTCCTACTATGCAGCTTTCTAGTTCTGTGACCTTTCTGTGCCTCAGGTTCCTCATCTGTAAAATGGGGATAACAACAGTGTCCATCCCATAAAATTGTTAGAGGGATTGAATGAAATAGTATTTTAAGGCAATTAGAACAGCACCTAGCACACAATACCTTCTATAGCATTATTAAATAATCATTTATAGTCTCCTTACTAACTCCAATTAAAATTAAAACATCAGTGTTTTTACGTCCATTACTTGTATAAATTATGCCCTGATTTCCAAGGGTAAAATGATTCTAAAATGTGTAATGATTACAATTATAGTGTTTTCGTTTTTGTTTTTTCTGCTAGATGTCCAAACCCCGAGTGGCTGAATCACATACATGATTATAGAATCTATCAGCCAGCATGCAAATTCTGCCCTTATTTACATATGTTCAGGTTCCTTCTACTTTAAGGGAAACTATTTGGATAATTATTTTTAGTTAAAATTGAAACTGACATCTTCAATTTTAGTTAAAATTGAAACTGACCACCTTATAAAACAGAACCTTCCTGGAACATCTTTACAAATTCCATAATTTGGAAAAGTGAGCAACAGAATCTCTAGGTTTGAAGGCAGCTCATAGAATTTTGGAAAGCCTGATATGATTTTGGCTCAATATAGGGAAACATTTTCCATTCCTCAGAATTTATATACTCTGAGGCTTCCCTGTACAGCTGTACAGGCTAGATACTGCACATCTCTAGGCTCCTCAGCCATTTTCTAAGTGAATGCTGCCACCAGAATTGTGCAACTGAGCAGCCTGAACACAGCAGTCCCCAAAGGATCCCCTAGGCCGTTAGGACCCACCTTGTCCTTCTGTCATATGCCAATCCTCCTTCCAGTACTTGGAGATAGTGATCATATTATTCCAAGTCTTCTCTTTTCCAAGTTAAACATCGTAACTTTCAACAGTCCTGCTTCATATGGCATGTTTCCAAATCCTAAATTTGTTCATTCAACAAACATTTACTGGGTCCCTGCACTGTGTCAGGTGGTGATACCCAGATGAATAAAGCACCACCTCTGCCCTCAAAGTCCGTATAGTCTATGCCCTAGCCTGGTGATATCCCCTTTATTTGCCTAGGATAAAACAACATGTTTGGTTGATGAAGTCTGAATTGCATCTACTTTTCTCGATTGCCACAGCGTACTGCCAAGCTTGCTCAGTGCCAAAACTCACATAGCCTATGCTTAGCCATATCCTTCCCTGCCTAGGCTTTTGCAGTTTGGTTTGCAAAGCTTTACAATTTTTCCTGCTGAATTTTATTTTCAACAATTTAGACTACCAAGCCCCAGCTATCAACAATTTTTATACATTTAATATGTTTGCTTTTATTCCAAATGATATGGCATGTAGTTATCAAATAAAAATGTTGAGCAAGGGGGAGTCTACGATGGAGCCCTGCCGTATTTACCCACATACAATCCAGTGGTCCTCAAATTTGTCCACAAGGCTCTCACAAGGAGCTTTTTCAAATGTTTCCCCAAAGTCTTGCTTCTATGTCAATTACATTTCCCTAATTATTGGTCTAAGGATTCTCTCAAAGGAAAAACTGAAGATGGAAGTAATTGCTTGTTTTTGATGACCCCTATGTTGGTTCTTAATGGTAGCTACTACATTCTCCAGGGATTGTTAAACCAGCCTTTCACTTAAAAAAAAAAAAAAATCTGAGTATTTGAGGGTGGAGGGAAAAGTACTAGAATTAAGAGCCTTGGTAATGTGTTTGGAACATCTCCTTTATTCCTCTTAGAAATCAGCCTGGCAACTCCAAATTCTCAGTTTTTCTGTCATCTCTCTTGCTTTCTCGAGATTTCTCCAAGATCAAGGATTACAGTTCAGTCATTTCAATTGCAAATCCCTTCTGCAGAAGTAAAGGTCAGGGTAGAACTCTCTAAAGCTGACAGGAAACATCCCTTGCCTCAGACAAGATCATCCTAATTAATAATAATCACAATAATATTGTGCTCTGCATTTTATCCAGGGACACCTGAACAGCAGAATGCTTTATGAACATTATTTAATTAAGTCTTATGACAGTCCCGTGAGGGGAACTGGGAAACTGAGAGATTGGCTTAATCTCTGCCTAGGTAAGGAGACCTGTCAGGAGGAGCAGGGCAAACATGCAGGAAGAGACAGGCTGGGAGGTTAAGCAGAGAATGCGGATTGATAGCAGATGTGCATTTAAACCTTTCTAACCATCTATGCACCTGGAGGAAATACCTACATCTGAATCCTTCTGAGGTGCTCCTGTGGAGTTTTATGTATGTCACTCCAAAATAATAGCAATAGTCTACATAATTCAGTGATTTTAAATTCACTAAAGCAAATGCTTGTTAAACAATATTTGCATTTTCTCTCTCTTTTGCTCTCCTCCCTCCCTCTCTGTGGCCACCTCTCTGGGGCTCAAATTTGTCAGCCACAAGACTGACTGAAGTACAAGCAAGTAAAGCAAATGACCACATTCATTGTCCATGACAAACCCAAACCATATTCCATCACATCCCTGTGGTCCGGAGCCTCAAGATCTAGCCTGGAGAAAGCTATTTCAGTGTCATCAAGGGCCATTCCATTCTTGACCCGGAGGGACATGTGACACCCAGTACACTGCATGGACACAGGCTGGTCTGCCCTAGAAAACTAGATTATTTAAAGGACTCCCCTAAACACCTAAGAAAAAAATACAATAAACAGTCCAACCTTTTTGTGAAACTTCCTTGAGAAACAAAGTGTGTGTGATATTGGATACTGACAAAAAATAATAATTTGCATCTTATTATACTTAACTTAAATATAACATATGGATACTATTTTTTTTCATCATGGGGACTTTTGAAATAAAACTATTACCTTCCTGAGAAGTACTTGGTAAACTAAATTGCCTAACTTAGCATACAACCACAAAATCAAGGTGTGTTGAATTGAATTAAAATAAGTTTAATGAAATGCCCTTTCCCAACGGAGTTTTCTTCCCTGGCACCTCACCACCTCCTAGCACTCACACTTTCAAGAAGTCTCGTAACAGGGTTCCCTGGTTGTGGTTCTCTTCTCCTGTATCCACACCTCACACTTACACCTCTGTGGACACAATGAGAGCAGAGAAAGGAATAACTTGTTATTGAGATAAGCATCAGCAAATGATCATTTGGATTACTGCATAATCTATGTCAGACGTAAGCCTGGGATGTCATCACCTGCACTTTGTGGGAAATTGCCATAATTCTCATTTTCACATTTTCACCATGGAAGGAAGTCAGTACAGCAGGCATCACTGGGCTCAGCACATTTAAAACAGCTTACACCTATTTTTCCGTTATGAATTCCTCATATATATATTTGAACATAGAGAGAAAAAATACATATACATTTAAATATATATTTAAGACATATATATACATATGCATATATATACACATGCATATGTATATATACACACACATGCATATATATATATATACATACACACCCCCCATATATATTCTCACCTCATCCATCTACTAGCAACACAGATTGCTTCAGAGATGAGGAAATGAAATGCTATTTTTGGAGAAAAGACTGATCTTTCATACAGATTGTCCAGAAAATGACCCAGCCTGCCACCCATTCAGACCTCAAGGCATCCAAGTGCTGCTTTGTTCCAATGCTTACATCTATTCAAAGTTCATACTCCAAGATTAAGTGAGCTTCCCTGAGCCAAAAGAAAAGGCTTCACTGGCATTGCTGCCGATGCCATTCTCCTTGTGTCTGCCGTACAGGAGAGAAAGAATGAACCTAGGCTTTTCAAAACGGGCTGCCCAATTATATTTTTAAAAAGATGTTTTGCTGACATCTAGAGGCATTTGGGTAATAACACTTATTAATAATGATTCTTCCCACTTATAGGGTGTCTTGCGTCGCGTGATCCCTCAGCTCTTTACACACATTAATTAATTACGCATCACAGCACCCCTGTGAGGTAGAGTAGGTAAGCATTATTATGTGCAAAGGATTTATTGATTTTTCAAAGCAATATATAGCTGAGGCACAGAGGGGAAAACCATAGGAGCATGAATTAAGGAAGGAAAAAAAAAAGACATACAATGAATGTAAAAGAAAACAAATAAAAGTAAAAATTACCCCCACTGTGCTCTTTAGAAAGGAATGATTACTTCACAAGTTCTGAGGGCCTGAACATTAACTAATTTGGTTGTTAGCAACTTATGCAAAGGCACATAGGAAATTGGAGGGAGAGAGTCATCGATAAAATTTCCAAGTCTTCCTTTGCAATCCTATTGACAGTGCTCCCAGCGCTTGATGCTCTTGCATCCTGGGAAATCTCAGTAGTCACTGAGGAGCTGTGACATCAGGATGGCCCTAAATTTACGATGGAGGCATATTACATGTTTATGGCAGGGGTGGGGATAGGGATGAGATGCGGTTGGGGTGTGTAGTAAAGGAGAGGGAGAACTACAGCCAAGTTTCTATGCAAAAATATGTTTGGAGGCTGTGGAATTTAAAGTATGTCACTGAGTACAGCAATATAAATTGACTATCATTTTGAATTCTTCTAGTCTTGTTTTATGGTAGTGGCTCAGCTGCTCTTTTTTAAAGTAGTAACTATGCTAAGTTCTTATTTTAGGCATAGTTCTTATTTATTTTCATGGAGCTAACACTTCTGGGGCTTCTATTTATTTCTAAACTGAAAGGTAATATTCTACTTAAAAAGAAGAGTGTCATAAAATCACTAGCTTGCAGACACCAAGACATGATTAAAAACTCAAGAAACACATTATATTCTTTCTATAAGTTATTGTAATGCTGAGTTTTTATGAGGATAAAAATAAGTTGCCTTTCAAACAACTTATTTTGCTCAAAACTTTTATATTCATTTGGTTTGAAAAAAATGTGACAAGAAAGCAAAGTGAACATAGATGGGCATACATGGCTCCCAGAGATTTGGAAGTGGCTTATCTTCTAAAGCTGGCACCAAAAAAATAAAATTACAACTTTGCCCTCACCTTCCCATTCACTGTTACTCCTCCTCCACATTCTCAGGCCCATCAAAATATAAGTTTATCACCATAAACAATTACACCTTCATTGTGTCTTCGTTGAAAATTAAACGTGCAACCAAGGCTCAAAATCAGAGAAAAAGCTGTGCTGAGAAAAGCGGGGCCAGTTATGAGAGCCAACCCCTGGGGTGTTTTTCCAGATAGGGTCCCTTCTCCTACACTCTACTAATGATGCTTCTGTTTGTGTGTTTCACTTCATACCACCACACTGACAGAAAGTCTGCTGATCTAGATTTATTTGTGTAAAAGCTATTCTTTTTTTCTCTATTTCATATATGTCTGTTCTATTAGTCATTCACTCCTCAAAACAAAGGACTTGGATCAATTTTCCCCCAAACTTGTAGCTTGGACCAGATGTCCTGAGACAGAGAAAATTTTGTTTGAGATAGAGGTGAGGTAAGTCATTTTGAATCATGGGTCACTCTTGGGAGAGGCCAGGCCTCAGTGTTACATAATACTAGGCTTAAGGCATTTGGGACTTGGCAGGAGGGCTACTGATTAGATGGAAGAAGATGTGCACAGAAAGCGATGGAGAAGGTACCAGATCCAACAATCAATTTCAAAATGTTGCCTGGGTGTGTCTCAGGGACTCTGAAGGGGAGAAGAAACTCCTTCCTCTTTCTCTTCGTCCTTCTTTTCCTGCTGCTCTCCCTTCTGCCCTTGGCTTGTCCTGCTGAACCCAGACATCACATCTTTGCCACAACTCAACTATGCTTTGGATTCTTCAGGATCTCACCCAGGAACCCAAGCACTATTAATAATCTTGTTTCTCAGGGAAAATGTTTTAAAGTTCCAAATCATGTAATAAAAAGACAAACTGCCCACTTCAAAAATTGGAGACTGCTTCATCCTCAAACAGGTAGTGGTAAAACAGCCAAGGAATCACATACCAATCCGTATGGCAGTAGGTTTCTTTTTGTCTCAGTGCCTTGCTCAGTTCATGAGTGTTGTAATTTATACATTCTATAGTTTAAGATACTTTACCTTCAGGTTTCCTATGTACTCTTTTACTACAAACAGATATGCCACCAAATACCTAAGATGACAACAGTATATAACAGGTGAATGTTAACAAATATGTATTTCACTCTTTATAGTTATGTGCCTCCTGGGTGAAGAGCAAGCTGGAGAGTTAAAACATTGTCATGCACTAGTAATATGTTCTCATTTGCAAAGAAGCTAGTGGTAGGAAAGAACATGTGTGCATTCTAAAAATTAAGGGATTTGCAAAAAGACTTTTAGGACTTTCAGCCTTGGAGGGTCATTTTCAGTTCTGTGTTATTTTATGAAAGTTTATTTAGTAAAACATTTGGATTTAGTGGGATCTAAACAGAGGTTTAAAAGGACTTTTTGCTGCCTGGCTTCATCTGCAGTTCAAGGGTTACGTAGGGAAAGAGGAGACACAGAGTGGCAATGTGTTGTTGATTCCACATGTGTGTCAGTGTTGAATGCAGACATCAGCAAGATTTCTTCCTCATCACTGCTGCCTCTTGCTAAATGTGGGACTCCCACTTTGTTTTTGTGATCACAGCTACACCCAGTTGGTTCACTTACCTGACCCTAAGTACTAATCTCTGGTTCAAACGATTAGGAGACCTTCTTAATTTAAGTGTCTCTCCTTTACCCAAAACTCTTTAATTATTTCACATCTCAACAGAGAAAAGCCAAAGTCCTCATCATGGTTGCCATGGTCATACCTGGTCTGTCTCTCTCACCCTCTGACCTCAGCTCCTACGCTCTCCATCATTCACTCCACTCAGAACTCCTTGCCATTCCTTAAGCACTTGAGAAGCACTCCTCCAGCGCCTTTGCACTTGCTGTGTCTTCTCTCCTCTGATTCCCTGAATAGCTACAGGGCTCACCCCCTCAGTTACTTCAGGTCTTGACCTAAGTGTCACCTTCTCTGGGAGGTCTTCCCTTGCCTTCATCTAATTGTTCAATATTCCTTTCCATTCCCAAAGCCAGCATGCTTTCTATCACCCAGCCTTGCTTTATTTTTCTTCTTGACACTCTTACAAATGTAATAGTGTTTATATTTTACCCCATTATCTTGATTGATCATTGGTATCCCCCAAGGTAGAATAAAAGTTTATAAGGTCAGGAATTGTTGCATTGTTCACTGCTGTATCTACAGGATCTAGAACAGCATCTAGCACTTAGTAGGTGCTTAATAAATATGTGCTGAATGAATCTTGGGGAAAGGCCTGGGGATCAAATGTAGAAATTGTTCATAGAGATCTGAGGCATTAATGAGGGAGCACTGGGCAGTAAGTTTAAGCATAGGGAGAAATTAACTTTCTTTAAAGTGGCCAGTTGAACAAATTGAAATCACAGACGAAATTATGCCATCAAGCCTTTAATGAAACTGCCACCAGTTCATTTAAGGCCGCCCAGATGATTTCAAAAGCAATGTGGCAGAGTGTGTCTATTTCAGAGTGATAAATGTATGTTCAACTGCTAATGTTTCTTTCAGAAATCTTGTGTAGCTTCAGTAAAGCTAATTTATAAACCTTAACTACTGTAGCTAATTTAACTCACTAATTTTAGACATTGTGTTGAATTAAAATCTGCATTTTATTGTGTATCATTTTGTCTACCGCTAACATTAATATGCGTTTTGTAATGTGGAACTACTAATGTTTTAAATATATATTTAGGCTTTCGGAAGCATGTGTGTTAACTAGATTTTTTTTCTTTCATGCATTTTAGTGAATGTCCTGTCAGATCACACATCATTAGACAAAGTTTTACATGCTTAAGGCCTGCATGTAGATATTAGACTAGACTACTTAAGTCTAGTATCCTTCTTGACTTTGAAAGTACCTTCCACTTCTGAAAGTCAGGAAGGATACTAGACTGAAGGCCTAATAAGAATTCAGTAAACTCTTTCTTTCATTTCTCTCCCCTCATTGGGATGGCAAAAAAAAAAAAAAAGTGGTTTGGGGAAGTATGCTGGTATAGTCAATTGACATCTACATGTGACCCTCAGACTAATGAGATGAAAGCACTAAAGGGGCTGTGTTACCAAATACAAATTTTTAAAAGGTGTCATTGGCAAACTTAGCTGTCTGTAAGCATTTTTGAAGAGCTGGCTATGTTTTATAATGCTTATTTCTAAGACAATTTAAATTTTATTACTACTTATAACCCTATCTATGTTGAGAACATGCTTTACATTTTTCACCTGTGTTCAATGTATATTCATTCTTTCTCCCTTGCAAGCTTCTCAAATTCAGGTCAGAAATTTGTCTATATTTCTCAGTGTTTTACATATGTATATTTTTTTGGATTTTGTAGATTTATTGGAATTATATATATAATATTGGGATTTATATACACATATAATCCATATATATAAATAATCCCAATAAATCTATATTATATATATACACATTATATACAGAGACATAGATATACTCACATCACTACAAGACTACTATATCCCCACAGCAGACTGTTATGTTTCCAGCTGTTTCTACAACTCTTAAACTACCTACTTCTTCATGGAAGGGCAATATCTTTTCACAATTTATTTCCCCCAACTGTGAGACTGCATGTATGCATTTGATGCTTATTAGTAATAAGGACTTGTACTATATTATCCATAGTCATAAAAGACTCTTAGACCAAGTTTTGGAAAAGAGTAGCTCTGTTATTTGCAGGGAACCATAGTTCTCCATTTTTAAAACACAAGAAGGACAAAGAGTAACATTCCCCCCTCCACTTGTCTTAAGCATACTTGACATTTCCTTTGAGTTAATATCTATAAAGAATCTTTGAGGGACTGCTCCAAGTTTTAGTAAAGTAATGACGACATAAAAGGAAAAAATAATAATAAATAAAAGATACGGTTCACAATAGACTTTGCTGGAAGACAGGAGTAGTGCAAAGAGCATGAATTTTGGTCAGATAAGCATGGACTTAAATCTTACATCTACTATTGACAAACTGTGTCATCTTTGCAAAGTTAACACTTAAGACCACTTTTTGAACTAAGTTCTAGCATACCTATTTTATAGATGAAGAAACAAATACTCAGAGTTTACAAAAGAAAAATAGGTAAGTAAAGTGTGTAACACACAGTAGAAGCTTGATAAATGTTAAGTCTCTCAAAATAACAACAAAAACAAAAATGTTACCCATACTTATGAAACCTTAGCCATGTTCCCACACCGTGTAGAGTGCTTTATCTGTGTTATCTCACTTAATCGTTACAATAATCCTGTGATTTAAACGTTATCTCCTTTTTGCAAGGGGGAAACTAAGGCTTAGAAAGCTAACACTCACTCCTAACCACTATGCTTTTCCCTGGGAAAGACCACAGTAGCTGAGCATTTGCCAAGGGCTTCATTGCAGCGCCAACTTTGGGATTCAGTTTTCTTGATTTATTAATCCCAGTACAAACCTAAATCCTTAAATTCCCTTTCCACTTCAAAGGGCAATTATGTATTGAGTCATCTTTTTAGATATTTCAAAATAAGCCCACTTTTCCTAAGCTTTCAAAATTAAGTGAGGCACATTTTGTTTTGGAGAATCTGAATCATTGGTATTTGCCTTCATTTGTAAGTTCGCTTTCCACAGCCAAGGACATTTTTTCCTGAATTTTGTCTTTCCTCAAATGGCAAAGAAATAAGATCTTTGGCCTTATAGAAGTGACCCATTTAGGTATCTTCCTATGCTACCTATGTAAGACTGTCTAGGAGACCCCCATGTCCTCTCAGGAAGCATCCTCAGTGCCCCTGTCCAGATAAAATCCTGTCTCAATGCTTTGTAGCAATTCTGATATTCAAATATCCTCAATCATAATGTTGTAAATAGGGTTGGAACAAATGACAAGTGCTGCTGGAGAAATTCATGATCTCTTCCTGGTCAGGACTAGGCATTGAGAAGTAGACATTAACAGATCATGCAGACTTACCAATTGGAAGCCCTGCAATTTTGTGAGGATGGAAACAGCCCCACATGCTTCCAAGCTTAGCACAAAGTCAGGGTAATACCACTGATGTTTACCAGTGGAAGATTGAAGAAATTGAAATAAATGGTGTCGTAAGTGACTAAGGAACAGTGGTGAGCATGGAAAGAGGAGAGGGACAAATTCTTAGTTACCTACGAAAAGCTTGTTTCTACAAGGTATCACATGACAATTAATATGTTTCTCTTTGGAACAAAAGGGAGCTAGCAAGAATGGTTATGATTTTTATAGCAGCTAACAAATGTTTAGTACTTTATAGTTGACTAATATTTTTCAAATTAATTATCACTTTAGTAACTTACAAATGCCCTGTGAGATAGCAGGAATCATGAGAGCAGGAATCATCTCCACTTTACAGATGAGGAGAATGAAAGCTCAAAGTTAAGGGAATCCATGAGAAGGTTGGTGCTACTCGCAGGCATTATGCAAACATCACCTCCAACCATCATACCTTTGCAAGGTCAGATTCATGGTGTCCGTTTTCTTGAGGAGGAGGCAGAGAAGTTAAGTGAACTGACTGGAAACGAAGTTGATGAGTGGCAGATGTGGAATCTTAGCACTACCCTGTCTGGCTCCAAGGCTATTGCATCGTGACAATGCCTTCCCTAGGCCTTTCCTTTCCCTCTCTCTGGTCTACTTAGCTTCTGTGGCTCATGTGCCAACCCCAGCAGGCCTCTGTAAGGCTCATACATGGAAACAGGTAATCTAAAGTACTTACATGCACATCAAGTTGGGTTCATCTTAGGTTGGTGCAAATGTAATTGCGGTTTTTGCCATTAAAGTATGGCAAAATTACTCACCAGGAGTGGCTGCTGATTCTTTGTGTCTGCACTTTCTTTTTTTATTTTTGCAAAAGTAATTGCGGATTTTGCCATACTTTAATGGCATAATTGCAGATTTTGCCATACTTTAATGGCATAATTGCGGTTTTTGCCATACTTTAATGGCATACTTGAATGCCATACTTTAATGGCAAAAACTGCAATTCCTTTTGCAAAAATAAAAAAAAAGTGCAGACACAAAGAATCAGCAGCCACTCCTGGTGAGCAGTTTTTCATGGAGAACAATAAAGTGGAATCTGTCCAAAACACATAATAAATGTCCATAAAATTCAAAGGCATAGTACAAAATGATACACTTCTCTTATAAAACATGTCAGCAAGATCAAGAAGGCACATATGTCAGAAGAGATGTGGACTTCTAGCCTCAGAAGACCAATACACTATTTTGTGCTTGTGATTTCCTCTTACCCTCATGTAAAATTTAAGCCTTTTGTCAAATCTAAACAAGCGTTTATTGAGAGTCTACTGTGTATAGGTATATGGAAATGAAGGTGTGAGCATTAGGAAAACCTGCCATGTATTTCAGCTTCCATTATATCTCATCAATGACCTCCAGTCACTTGAGAACATGTTTTGTTTCCCTTTTTAAAGCTTTCTAGTGTTTTAGTAAAGAAACTTAATAAAAATCCACATAAGCTTGTCAAGACACTTCTCCCATAAAATGCAATAGTGTTGATATTTATCTCTCTACCTATGTATCTATGTATCTGCCTATATATTAGATATATTCAATATATTATACATTAAATATTACATATATGTTTTACGTGTATAGATACAAAATAGATTTAATATTTGCATATTAAATGTTTTAATATATTTTATGTGTATAGACACAAATATATGTTATGTGTATATGTATATATTCACACATATACATACATACATACATATTCATACATATGTATGTATAATTAAAACTTACTAAAGATGATAGTGGCCCCACAAAAGTCATTGCTTAGTAGAGACCTAGTCAAATACTCTTACAAGCCAAGAGGTTTAACCTTATTGTACTTAAAGAGGGAGAAATACACATATACAAGTAATTCTTCAGTATCTTTTTTTATCCCACTATGTGCTCTGCCTCACACAGCTCTCCCTTTTCTTTCTTCTGTTCTTCCTCTCCCACACTCCTTCCTTTCCTTCTTTTTGCCTTTATTAGGGAGTCTTTGTCCCCTAGCCAGAAGCAAGCCTCCAGGCAATACCCCATGTTCTAATAAAGCAGCCCTTTTGTCAATGGTGATAATGATTACCTCTTTTGCAGCTGCCCCTGGCGTTGCATTTTTGTAACACAATTTGGCCTCTTTGGCTCTGGTTAGTCCTATTTAACGTACTGCAGGGGTTCCCTGTTTGATCTCTAATTGATATAATTGACTGGGAATAATCGGGAAGGCTTTATAGATGTTTATTGATAGCTAATTTTCCTTCATCCATTGTTTAATTCAATAAGAGCATAACCTAATTTATTGTCACTCCAGTAGAGATCCATTACCCTTTTGATAAATGCTTCTGGGGCCAACTTGTCAGTAACTGATTTCAAAGAGCTGTTAAGCCCACAGAGTCCATCATTAGTTAATGGCAGTTTAGAAAGCTAATGATGTTATAAATTACAATCAATAAGAACATGGAAATTACAGTTGTTGAGCAAGATAATACTATATTATTAAACTAACACTAAATCCTACCTTTGCTTACTATACTTTTGGAGGATTTCTAAATCCATTTAATAATATCCATAATTAACCAATAAACCCATGGATCAGGAGGCAAATTGTGGGAATGGAGATACTCATACTTAAAAGAACATTTCAGAAGGATAGAGGAATTACATTACATTCTTTGATAATAAAAGGAATCTGGGGGACCAACACACCACCACAAACATGTACAGAGATCTCCATCATCTCATGTCTTGAATCTGATCCTATTGAAGGAACCTATCCTCAGATATACCACAACTTAGGGGTATCATACTTTGTAAGTCTTTACTTCCCAAGAATATACAAAACCTAGATGCATAGGTTCTCTGTGGCTGCCAGTTTCTGCCCTTTCTTCTTATAACTTATAATATAATAGATAGATAGATGCATATAAAATTTCTTATACTTAGTGTCAGGCTAAGAAAACAAAAATGGACAAAATTAGGACAGAGTTCTTGGTTCCCAAAGATAAGATCAATATCTGATATAGGGGACTATATAAACAACTTAACCAACATTATTGCTCATGATGGGAAGCATATTCCTTGTTTTACCCACTCTCCCTAGAAATGTAAGCTCTGTGAGGGCACCTATTTTTGTCTGTCTTTTCACTTAGAGTACCTAACACATAATAGATGCTCAATAAATAGTTTTTGACCATCTTTGTTAAATGATTTATCCTGGAATTGTACGTATCTAAAGCAACTTCTACACAATCTCTGATTTTACAGGACTATAGAATTCAATTTTTCATCTATTTATTCAATATTTATCAAACAATTGCTATACAGTCAATGAGAATATAATGGTGAGAAATCCTAAAAGAGTGCCTGCTCTAATGAAGAATACAGTCTAATTGGAAAGACAAATATCAAGGAAATAAACAAGTAAATAAAATATAATGACAAACTGTATGGTAAGAACTGTGAAAGAAAAGTACAAGGTTCTATGAGTATACAATATGATGTGAGTCACAAGGATGACCCCAGGGATTAAACAAATCTGAATTTATCATAAACCCTGAAAAGCAAGACTATTTTTTGTCTTTTAACACAGCATTTAACTTAAGGTTTTAAACGTAGTAGCTTATTAATAGATTTTTATTAAATAGAGTTATTTTAAAACTGATCATTCATATATTTTTATTCATTAACAAAATTCTAAATTCATTAGAATATTCTACTACCTGTCTAGTAATTATAGATAAACAGTACTTTCACTTTTTTCCAAAACAAAAAAAAAAAGATGCACCCTTCTCTTCATTTTGTGACTTTGCATGGTGTAAAATTAAGTTCAAATCAAGGCATATGGAAATTAGTTATTTCCTGTTCATGTTAGTTTATTTCCTTAACATGCCAATTTAATTAATGCTATGCAGAAGAGGCAACTCTATTCAATGATCATGTGTGAAGTGTGTGTAATGTGTAATGTCTGCCATTTCTATGCCTTTAATTTTCACTGAACCACGGCATCAAAGAAACTTTTTAAACACGTTTTTGCTGTACAAAGCATGAACATAGTACTGTGCATATTTCACATTTCCCTTAGGACTTAAAATTGGGCCACATTTCACAGAACCTCCATTTGGGGGCAGAAGGAGGAGAACTGAGAGGAGCAGGGGGTTTCCCCTGAAAGATTTGTCTCTCCTTTGTCTCAAGTTCTCTTCTCATCATCTCCACTCCCTCATTGGTAGCACTGAAATCATGTTCATAGAAACCATTGGTAATCTTGCCAAAATGGATCATGATGTTGAGCTGAGGATAAACCGTAGAATGGATAAGATCTTAAAAAAATAAATGTGCAGGCATGGACCATTAACAATAAGCAAGGGAAGCACCATGCAAGTCCCACAGACGGAGCAAATCTGAGGAGACTATGCATCTGTCTTCTGTGAGCCATTGGCTGCTCTTCCACTGTGCACTCTTTGCTGCTTTGAAAACACAGCAGACAGGCTAGCGCGTCGAAGGAGCTACTTGCAGATTGATTTCCTTGCTTCGATAGCTACTTGACATTGCAAAGTTTGACTCCACTCTGTTTTCAAATTGAAAATTTATACAGAAATGAGAAAAACCACCACACCCAGCAATGAATTAATAATAGCTGCCAACTAGCTGCAAGAACCATTATATTTATAATGCTTCCCTATGCTGTTCGCATTGCCTGCGAAAGGGAATTTGTCCTTAAGCTGCTTATTTTCAAACTACATGTGAAGACAACAAATTGTTTGGCATGTTTATCCAATAAGGCATAGCAAGGAAACTAAAGAATCAGATGGGAGGGAGTGAAAAGAAATAGAAATTTAACAGCTAGACAGCCCGAAATAAAGCAGGCAAGATTAGGAGACACATGTACAATTCTCCACGGTCCCTAAAGTCTCTAGCGAAAAGGTAGAAATGAACTAATTTATTAGTAAAATCACATCAGGGGCAGTAATTTCATGTTAGTGAATTTACATGTAATAACATTAGGCTCCCAACCTCCATTTCACCAGTGTGGCCCTCTCCGATGATGAATGAGGCGCCTAAAGAAAGATGATAGTTTGATTGTTTTCACTGCAAACAGATCAGCATTTTAATTTCTTGCCTCTGTGTTTATTGCTTATTTGGCCCCTTGCTCGGCTTGTAAAAACTTGGCTAAATGGAAATGAATAAATGTAATTACTGCGGGTGACAGTGGTAATCTGTGTGGGTTTTTCATATTGGCTTTGCCAGCGTTAATCTAATCACTGGAGAATACGTGTCACCGCACCAATGCACTGACAGAAAGCAGAGTTTTCAGTCAGTGCCAAATATACACAGGCTGGGAAGCACAGACACAGACGGCGACTTCTGCACCAACAGCTTGTCTCTCCTCTGCTACAGGAGCAGAAGCCACCAGAGTATCCCAGAAGGTGAATGTGTGTGTATGAAATGGTTCATAGTTTGGGGGAACCCAAAAAAGGCTCACAGATGACCCTGAATCCAACAGAAATGGCAACGAATGGGCCGGGCATGGTGGCTCATGCCTGTAATCCCAGCACCTTAGGAGGCCGAGGCCGGCGGATCACCTGTGGTCGGGAGTTCGAGACCTGCCTGACCAACATAGAGAAATCCCATCTCTACTAAAAATACAAAATTAGCCGGGTGTGGTGGCGCATACCTGTGATCCCAGCAACTAGGGAGGCTGCGGCAGGAGAATCACGTGAACCCAGGAGGCAGAGGTTGCAGTGAGCTGAGATAGCCGCCACTGCACTGCAGCCTGGGCAACAAGAGCGAAACTCTATCTCGAAAAGAAAGAAAAGAAAAGAATAAAGAAAAGAAAAGAAAAGGCAACTAATGTTTTCCCCAGTGCAGGAATGAGGTGTCCCAGGGCATAGGAAAGTGGAGACTGAAATTTTCCATTTCTCCCCAATAGTAAATGGCTGGGAGGGCTGGTTAATGAGTGACGTCACCTTTCAGGGTTTGGTTTGCCATCTATAAGACAGGCATGGGACAAATCAGATTGTTTGATGTTTGCATTGCAGAAGTAGCAGCAGGGGGTGAACCAGGCAATCAGCGCAGGGTAGGAAGGATGAAATGAGATAATGTATGCTAAAGTGTCTTGCAAACTACAAAGCAAAGCTAAATGGAGCAGAAGAGAGTCCTCCAAAATAGAGTTTATTATATTTAAGATTTATTTTAACAAAGTAGCAGGGAAGCAAAGGATTATTCAATAAATGGCAATTGAATGACTGGTTAGCATTTTGGAAAGAAAAATAAATCAAGACCTGTAACTTAGAATATTGATCAAAAGGAATTCCAGATGGATAAAATCATTAAATATGAAAATAAAATGTTAGGAAAACCAGATGAGGAATTTAATATGCACTAGATTTGGGGGATTTGAGAGAGGGCTCCCTACACTGAAAAACAGTTTTAAAAAAAAAAGAAGTTATGAAAAAAGAATAAACAAGTTTGATGACATTAAGTTAGAAGCTTCTGCAGTCAAAATAAGGTAGCCCAAATGGGAAAGCAAATAGTATTTTCAGCAAATAAGGAAAGGGCCAATAACTATATTAAATAAAATGCTCACAAATACTTATTTTTTAAAATGACCCCATTAATAACTGATAGAAATAAAACAGATGAATAAGTGTCCAAAGAGAAATACTACTAGTAAATTCATGAAAAATGTTCAAACTTGGTAAGAATCAAAGAAAAGCAAATTTGAAAAAATTAGCAAAAATAGATAATGCCTGATATTTTCAAAGCTATGGACAGACTAGACATTTCTAAACTTCCAATTGCAATTGAAGGTCAGTGTAAACTTTTTGGAAACCAATAGACATAAAAGTTGTCTCATTTTGACCTAGTAATTCTACTTCTGGAAATATAATTTAAAGAATATTTTAAAAGAATGAAAGGATTGTATCTCTAAAAGTATATGTAGTAGTGAAATATTAGAAATAAACTGCAAGGCCAAGCGTGGTGGCTCACACCTGTAATCCCAGCACTTTAGGAGGCTGAGCTGGGTGGATCACCTGAGGTCAGGACTTCGAGACCAGCCTGGCCAACATGGTGAAACTCCACCTCTACTACAAATACAGAAATTAGCCAGGCATGGTAGCACATGCCTGTAATCCCAGCTACTCGGGAGGCTGAGGCAGGAGAATCACTTGAACCAGGAGGCAGAGGTTGCAGTGACCTGAGATCGCGCCACTGCACTCCAGTCTGGGTGACAGAGTGAGACTTTGTCTCACAAAAAAAAAAAAAAAAAAAAGAACGAAAAAAAAGAAAACTGCAGGTATTGCTCAACATTTAAGTAATTAAGCAAATACTCTTCCTGCATAAATAAGATTTGTAAATAAAAATTATAAAGACTAACAACGTGGAAAGTATTTGGTGGGCTACTAAGCAAGAAAAAATTGTGCTTTCCTGGAAGCCTTCATTGGGTTTTTAAATCTCATGTGCCAATATTGGGTCATATGTTTATCTCTAATGCCATCGTAAGTAGAACAATGGGATAACTATGATGGACTTTGAACAATCATTTTGGGGAAAAAATAATGGGTGATACTGAAAAGCATAAAGGAATGAGGACCATCAAATGATGTTCTTAGCGATAGAATAAGCACTAGACATGTGAGAGTAGGGAGAGATGGATGTCGTATATAAGAAAATAAATAGAAATTATGTGTATTTAGAAAATTGGGGAATTAGAGGGATGACTGGTTACTTAAGTAAGATATAAAAAAATCTTTCTCTCCAATCCCTAAGGAACAGAAAGGGAAGGAGGAAGGAAAGAAGAAAGAAAGAAAGGAAGGAAGGAAGGAAAGGGGAAGGAAGGAAAAAAAAAACATGAGATGAAGAAAGGAAGGAGTGAGAACAAAGAAAGATAAAACATTACTTCCATAGATTATCAATCTTAGAAAAGGGGGTATCTAACCCCCCTCTATATAAAACAAAGACTTTTATCATCATGTTTTCAACTTACAGATAGTATCAGGAATATAAGGCCTCAGACAATCTGCTAGGAAGGTAGCTGAAAGGCTTACAACTTTCTTGTGAAGCTTAAAAAGCAAGCAAGAAAAAACAAACAACAATAAAAAGAGTGAGGCACTCTCCAAAGAAGGCAATACAAGATCCAGTCTGATCCAAAGTACAGTCGGTAGACCTCTACTCTTTTAAGGTGCAGTGTGCAAACTAAGCCATGATAAGAGACAAAAAACTGGGAAGGTGCAGCAGTCAACCAGAAGTCTCAACAAAGAGCACCTTTCCTCAAGAGAGTTGAACTTAAAAGGATAAAAAAAAAAAGCTCAGGGAAGATCAGTTCAAAGCAGCCAACCTCTCTAACGATGGAACATCAGAGACGTGGGTAGACGTTGTTTGGAAAATGCCTCTTGTTGGCAGTTCATTTGCGAGGGAGATGATAATATCCATTTTTATATTCCTCCACTAGCCCACATTTCTGGAGTGCTTTGTGATGAGTTTTAGGTAGGAAAGCAACAGATGTGTTGTAATCACTGGAAGAAAGAGTCTAGGTCTGGGAACGGGCATACTTCCCTGTTGACTCCACCGAGGCTGTGCAGCCATTTTTCCTGGAAGAGAGTTGATAGTTACTTTTATTGAGTATCTACACAAATTCTTTTCAGAACAAGGAAATATATCCATTAAATCTTCCAGAAATTGGATTTCCTGGTTCTTTAAGCCAGTGATGTGAATTATCACTTTGTCTGGGCATCACAGAGTTGGTTTCCCTCCATTGATACCCAGGAAGCTGTGACCAGGGGATCCTAGGGAGAGAATTCAGTTCACCCACCAGCCACCCAACTTTACTTCTGGTGATGATAGGAAATAAAGTGGTTTCACTGCCGCCAGTCTTGAATGTAAAAATTAAAGTACAAACTCAGTGCTCTCACTTGACAAAAAAATAAAGATGGGAGAAGTTTCTTTTATGTTTCAGGAAATTATTACATTTTGGTGAAACGCTTAGAGGTATAATATGAGCTGGATAATTTTCACAGCATTTGATGTACTGAATGTTGTGGGGCTTTTCCATGACACATAATCAGTATTAAGCCAACATTTATAAAATAAAAAATGAAACCAAGTTTCTCACCAGGAAAATTGGTTTCCATTCAACAAGATATCCTACGGCATCCTTATAAATTTTAGGTTTCAGTTCTCAGTAGTCCCTTTTACCACAAGGGATGACAGTTACAAAATAAAGAATCCTTGGTGTCCCCTCAAAGGAAGTGTACTAAAATATTAGGAGAGTATCTGACCCCAAGTAAATTAACATTTAATGATAACCATTGGTTTGGTACTTCTTCTTGACCTTTTTTGATTATAAAAAACAACAAACATTGCTGTTATATTTTATTTTTCTCTTCTAAGTAACTTTATAGGTCAATCCTCTTCCTAATATTGTATTTAGTATAATAAAATTGATTTTAACATGTCTGAGAACAACATAAATTAATGCTATTGATATTATATAAATTTAAGGCATTGTATGAACTAAATAGGGTAAGATACAATCCCTGCCCTTTAATAGCACACAACTGAACAAGGGAACTAAAACATATACACTTATAAAACTAACAAATATATATATATATACACACACATATATATATACACACACACATACACACACACACACACACACACACACACATATATGAAGGACTGAACGCTAATGGAGTAACAATAGGACTAAAAACAGTGACCAAAAAGGGTTAAGGACCACAGTATTTTCAGAATAAAACTAGGAGGTAGGTGCAACAATCATATACATATATATGATTATGTTGATGCTTGTCAAAAGCTAGTCTTCTACCCACAATTCATATCAAATACATTTAGTAGCCTTGTTAAAATGCATGTGCCTAGGTACCCTCTCAGAATGATTAAATAAAACATTCAGGAGAATGGGGCCTAGGAAGTTGGATTTTAGAGCCACTCCAAAGCTTGGAAAATTTTGCATGATATAAACCTACCAGAAAATATTAAGGACTAGAAGTTCTCCAAGGAATTAGTGGCAGGAGATTACCGCTCATTGAGGCAATCAGGAAAGGTGACTGAATATGTGAGATTTGAACTTGGTTTTTGAATAACAATCCATATTTTGGCAGTGGTAAGAACACATTACAAAAGTTCAGAAAGTAAAACATTAAAAATATGTCGATGGGAAAAGAAGGCCAATGACTTTTGCTAACATTGAGAAGTTCTTATAGAAGAAACTAGAAAGATCATTTTAAAAGATTCTTGAATGCCTAGCCACCATCCCTAGAATCTCTCTAATTTTCAAAACATTAGGTGGGTAAATATTTATTTATAAGTAATAAAATTACACTCATAAAATATGGCTTGTTTTAAGATTGCAAATGTTTCGGAATTGCTGGGCTACAGATGGCCTTAACAGAGCACCCGCAATCCTAAAAAAAAAAAAAAAAAAAAAAAAAAAAAAATGTAATGTTGAAATATCTCTGAATCGCCTTTCCTAAGTACTGTGCCAGCCCCAAAGAAACCAGGAGTTTTGTGAGAATTACAAAAATAAATGTTCCTGCTCCCACGGTGGCCAGTAGAGACTCTGCTTTCTATTTGTAATTCAAAGAGGCTGATGTGTGTTCTGAGTCCTCCCTCAAATACATTTATTCTCTTTCATGAGAGGGAAAGGGAGCACTGCAAGTCTATTCTTTGTTTCTTCTTTTTTCAAACTGACACATAGTAATTGTACATATTTGTGGGGCACATGTGATATTTTCACGCATTTATACAATGTGTGATGACCATATCAGGGTAATTAGAAAATCTATCACCTCAAACATTTATCGTTTCTTTGTGTCATGCAAGTCTATTCTGATCCCGAAAGTCAAAACTCCCATCCCACTGGTTGCTGAGTAAGGGAAACAAGCTGAAAAGTTAACTGTTGGAAAATCTAGCACAGTGTATCTACTTCCTACTTTGTATTTGTATTAATAGGTGAGTTCCTACCACTGCCTTTTTCTGTGAAGGTGAAACCTGATGTGAGCCGCATCTCCATTCCTTCTAGTGCCCTGCTGGTGGCAGCAGGAGAGCGAGTACAGGTAATTCACAATTAGGTGTTGGACAGAACAAGGCTGTCAGATCCAGGTAAAAGTACACCATGCTGTTTGAAAGATCTGGTCCCTGGTTGGGAATGCCTCACTGTTTCTTTGAAGACTTTCTCCTCAAGGCGAAAGCCAAGATCTAAGTAAATAAAAGAGGAAAGGAAAAAGAAGGAGACTGCAAGAAACCGAAAGAACAGAACAGAATGCAATATTTGAACCTGGAGAATGCTGTAAGTTCTAAATTAATAGGACCATAATTAAAAATAGATCTTGCATAGTAAAGTTCTAGTAAGATCAAGGATCCAAGAGAAAAAAATATATATGGGGGTTTAACTTACACTTTTGAGAATGTTTTTATGCAACTTTTTTCTTATATCCACATGAAGCATAAAAGCCTAGAAGAATTCAAAGGGACATGGTACAAAACAAGAGACCAAAAGCTGAAGTTTAAAGAAAGTGGTAAAATAAGTAAAGAATGAATATGGTTAGGAACTGAAGAGTACCAAAGAAAATGGAGTTGGTAAGAATGAGAATGTGGTGGAAAGGAGCAGGGTGGCAGGGGAGTCAAGAGATTTTAGTTAATGGCAAAACACACCTGAAGAAAATTAAAAAACCCACAAATAGAGAAACAGCTTTTGAGATTTTCCTCTCTCTCCTATGATGATTATGCCATTTTTGCTGCATCAGAATGGGTGAACATCATCATAGCAAGCTCTTCTCCTTCTGCAGCTCCCAGGGTACATCCAGGTTCACCTCCTGCTAATATTTATTCTGCTTCCTTTTAGGACTTAAGATATATTTTGCAAAACTTCTTAACATAATTGTCATTCACAATACCAGAATTGCTGGAAGCAACTACTTTTCCAGGAAAAGTTCTGCATAGTTGTTGTTTTTCAGACATATCAGCTCTAGAGAGTGTTCACTATCATACTTTTTATTGAAACATGTTGCCCATACATAGGAAGCATGTTCAGAATAACATGAACAAAATAGCAGAAAGAAGTACAGGACAAAATCTAGGCATGTTATTCTGAACATGCCTGGATTTTGTGCTGTACTTCTTTCTGCTATTTTGTTCATGTACATATTCAAAGTAAACTCGAGTCTGCCTTTCCACTTAAGAAAGACTGCCTTTCTCAACACAATGGGATAAAAAACAAACAAAAACCTCTTGAGCTTGCTCCCAATTTCTCTCTGTGACAGAGTTAAATGAGAGATGCTGAGGTGATAGTAATGACTATATCCTGCATCATTATTATGATGGTACTGGATCATTATTATATTATGCCTATATTATTATGCAAGTCAATTAAAATGATTATTAAAAGTAACTAATTGTTTTTAAGTCTTACTGTGAGCCAGACACTATTCTAGGAGTTTTTCATGTATTAGCACATTTAGCTAAAATAAAACTAGGAGAAAGGGGTGATAATGAGCCTTGTTTTACAGATGCAAAAACTGATTCATAAAGAAATTAACAAGTTTGCCCAAGATTACTTAGCTAGAAAGAAGTGGAGCAATAATTCTAACCCAAGTTTTACAGCCCTGAATCCTAATAACTTTTTTACTTTTACAAAATAAGTGGGATATATATAATGTGTATATATATATATATGTATGTATGTGTGTATATATATATACACACACACACATACTTACACAACCCAAACACATAAGCAACACACCCATAGGACTTTGATTTATGTACAATGAGCATCCTTCGTTCAGCCAAGTAAAAAGGTTATAGACAACAAACCCAATACACATCACCATGAGAGATTTAATAATAGTCTGGAAGGACTGAATGCTAGTGGAGTAACAATAGGACTAAAAACAGTCACCAAAAAGGGTTAAGGACTACAGTATTTTCAGCAGCTTTGGTCTGAATGGGTGCCCTGAGTGTTTATCATGTAAGTAAACACTGGAAAGAAGAAAACACTCAAGAAACTTCATGAATATGGGGGAAGGAAGTCCACTGATACAGGAGGTATCAGTTGACAGGGGACCTCCCTACCTGAAGTGCCTAGGGCAGCTTCATTGGAAAGGCTGGTTATGGGTTTCTAGGATACTAGAGTTGAGACTGAAGTATCTTTTGAGGTCTTCTGTTCAGTAGAGCCAATCACTTCTTGCCCACCTCTATGGCCCATCTATTGGTTACTTTGCATTCATGTATCAGTGGGTGACAAGACTGACCCTGAGGATAAACTCTTGTATTGGTATTCTGTGTCCATTGGCAATTGTCTCAAGTCTTCCTCCCTAAGGTTTCAATTACAGAAGATAGTGTTAACTTTTCATAGGCTACAATTTAACATCTGCTCCCACCAGGTTTATTTTATCTGGCCTGGGAGAAATAACATAAGTAACACTTCCCCTCTCCCCTGCTCTGCCTGATGAAATGAGATATAAAACACAGAATGGTGACAAGGAGGAAAACATATTGAAGTTCCTTTACCTTTGCTGGATTAAGTATTCAGAGATCAAAGAGAGTATTAACAGAGCCTTAATTAGGTGATAGAGAAAAGAATATTGATGCACTTTTCTTTCCTTTGATGGGTTACAGAATATGGGTTATGTGTCATTATGTAACTATCATCAGTCCCCTTGTTTACAACTGGACTAAAAAGGCTGCATGGATAAGGCTTGAAACAAGAAGTAAAAATAGTAACTAGAAATAATAATAGATGCAAGTAAATATGGTGTAAAAAGGCAATAACTGTAGGAGCTTTCATTAATCCTTGCTCCCATTTCTAATAAACTGAATGGGAAGTTGTAATATGTACCCTTTAGAAATACACAGCAGCAGCCCCATGGATGTGAAACAGAGGTGCATAGAAGGGAATCTTGCTGATTTTGCTGTCTAGACTAGGGCTTACATTGATTAATTTTTATAAAAATAATGAAGGAAGACCTGGCCAATAAAAACAGAATTAACTAAAGGAAGGCTTTGGGACCCAAATGCAAGTTAAATGCCTGCAACTCCAGGAAGAGAATTCGTTATTGGTTATTTGATTTTTGTAGTTGTTGTTGTCTGTGCATAAGTAACAGAAGATAGTTGGCCACATCCTGTGACTTTAAACTATTGAAGCTTTCCCCCAACTATTGTTTCTCAAACTTTACTTGTTGAGACAACAAAGAGGTTCCTAGGCTGTTTCCCTTAGCTAGAGAGATGAAAAGTGAAAGTGGAAGTGGTAAATTAAGACAGAACACCTGGCATTTTTAAGAAAAATTACTAATAGAGTCTTTTTAAAAATTATCTCTTGAGGAAGTAAAATTTTAGGTTAAGGAAGAGCTTAACATTTTAAAGAAATACCATGTTCTTTCTTGATCTGTACTCATTCCCTATAATAAAATGCCAAACCAGAAAAGTCACAATTTCTTGTGAAATTCAAGTACACTCCTTCTTAAGAAGAGGCTTTAATTGCTATTGGATGAGACATGGCAAACAAATTGTTACCTAGTTTATAACAAAACTATAAACATGGCCCCAATGAGTCAATTAACCATAGTTGTTTAAATATATCAATAGTAGTTCCTATATATCACTGCATATAAGACATCTATATGAGAATTGTGTTCCAAGTAGGGATGTCGCCCCCACAAAATGAAAGGAAAGTTTTCTGTGCAGGGTCGCATTGGTGAAACATATTCTGGATAACATAAAAGTTAGAGTACCTATTACTTGAAGCATGTTCAGCCTAAGAAATACCACCTGTGTAATAGGACAGAACACATTGATTCAACATTATTTTAAGGTAGATAATATATAAAATTATAACAAGGCAAAAGCTGATTATTTTCAGTATAATCAACAGATTACACAATATCCATTGATTTTCCATATATACAAAATTTAAAATGTTGCATCGTAATTACATTTCCCTAGATCAGCTGGAAATTTAAATTGAATCACTTATAACAGTATTCTAAAAATAACATGTCTAGGAATAAGTCTATGAAATATATGTAAGACTTATATGGAGAATATTATAAATGTTATTGTAAAACATTTTTTGAGATCTAAATAAATGGAGACACATACTCTGTTTGTAAAGTCTCAATATCATAAGGTCAAATTTTCCCAAATTGATATATAAATTTATTGCAGTTTCAGTCAAAATTCCAGAGTTCTTAAAACTGAGAATTGACTCAATGCTTCTAAAATTTAAAGGGAAAAGAAAAGCATTAAGAATAACTAAATACTTCTGAAAAAGAACAAAAGAAACAAATGTGTGGCATGAGGGGTGTATACCATACACTAAAAATGAGAGATAACAAATGAGAAAGCTACGCATAGGCCCATAACAAAGGAACGAAGAGATCAGGAGTTGGTCCACAAAACAGGTTGATGCATATATGGGATCTTGTCATATGACAAAGCTGCTATAACACATCAGTGGGTAAAGGATACACAACTTAACACAAGGTGTAGGGGGAAAAAAACAATTATTCTCATTGGAAAAGAGTAAAATTCCTGGAATTGTCACAAAAATCAATTTCAGGTGGATTAAAGACTAAAATGTAAAAGACAAGACTTAAAAGTGTTTTCAAAATTACATAAGAAATACTTTTAAGAACTAGGATAGTAAAGGGGTTCATAAACAAGCTACTTTTAAAAAAAAGATTGATAAATTATTTCATTAAATTTGAGATCTACAATTTAACAAAAGATTCCATGAAGAGACTGAAAAGACAATAAAATACTTGAAATATGCATAACAAAAGGATTAGTATCCAGACTACATAAAGAATTCCTTCATATCAGTAAGAGAAAAATGCATAATAGCCAGGAACAGGCGTTTCACCAAAAAGAAAACACAATTGGACAATAAACATGTAAAAAGATATTCAACTTCATTAGTTATAAAGGAAGTATGAATTAAAATCAAAGTAAACTATGTTTTAAATTAGAAAACAAATAAAAACATGTCAATGCCTTAACAAGGATTGTCAATGTAGAATGAGTAAATTGCTTGTGGTATATTTATTCACAAATGTAATTTCAATAAAGATGAATGCCTATTCATAAAATGAAATATTAGTGAAAATGAATAAAGTCAACTACACGTTTCTACATGGAAAAACCACAAAAATATAATTTCCATGAGAAAAATGCAACTCACACAAAAATGTAGTCTGTATAATGTTGATATAAAGATCAAAAACAGGCAGAACTAAACAATATATTATCAGAGAATACATACAATTATAGTAAAAATACAACTTAAAGCCATGTAAAAGATTAGCATGAGTCAGGATTGTCATTACCGGCAGAAGGCAAGGAATCATGGGTGATTAGGGAAGACAATGCAGTTGTGGTGGGACCCACAAGGTGACAGATGACTTTTACTCCTTAAGCTGAGCTGCGGATGTATATGTCTACATTATTATTTCTTAAGTGATATATAAAAGTTATTGATAACTTATGTATAATATATTTTACACTTTGAAAAATTGTTCACATATAGTGAAATTTCAAATTGAGTCTAAGATACATCCATTACTGGGGCTAAGGTAAATTTGTGGATTTCTGGTAAACTGATTTATAGGGAACACCAAGGAATTCCTTTGGAAATAATGTAGTCTTGAAGCAAAGTGGTCGGGTATGTCACCTTTATTACTGAGAAAAATTAGAAAATACAGAAAGTATGTCCTTAATTTTACATAGGGCTGGAGCTCCTGTTAGAGTAGGGGGTTAACAGCCAGGACATTTTAGGATATCCACATGTTTATCCTATAGTCCTTATCTAAGAACCCTTTAAATTAGGCATAATTTTCTCCATTTGGGAATGGGCTTTTCACGGGTTCCACAAGAAGATGGGCTCAATGATGCCATTTATTCTATGGTGAACAGATCTGAATTCTGAATTCTAATCCAGGGCTTCAAGTAGAGCCCATATTCTTTCCCCTTCCCTGGAATTTCTGACCTTCTTTACTATTGACATTTAGGGCTGGATATTTCTTTGTGAGATCTTTCCTGCACATTGTAGGATGTTTAGCTGCCTCTCTGGCTTCTATCTAATAGATAACAGTAGCACACCATACCCCCATCCCCAAGTTGTGACAGCTAAAATATCCCCAGACACTGCCAGATGTCCCCTGCATCGCAAAAGTCCCTTTTGGAAACCATTGGCCTACACCATAATGACAAATGGGACCATGATTTTAAATATGTATGCTTATGCCCTTATGCATTCATATAAGAGTGAGATTCTGAAAGCAGCTTGTATTACTTAGCTCTCCAACTCTAAAATCCACACCAAAATTACCTGTAGCAGGTGCTTATTAATGTTCAGAATCTAAGTAAAGTTTCCCAGAAACATATCTAGATAGAGAGAGGTATGGTTATATACATGGAAGGAAAGAAAATACAAGATTGCATCATTTTTAGGTGCTGAGGTAGACAGTCCTTTTATTTGCTTTCTTTTAATTTCCACCTCAAAAATTTCAAGTCAATAAATTCAATCAGCTGAAAGAACTCCAGACAATATGAAGGCAAATCTAAGGAAATATGATGACTGATACATAAATTTAATAACTCAATAATTTTCATACCAATCTGGAGGCTTTCCCATATATATATATATATATATATATATATATATATATATATATCCCCATTAATTGGTTGAAGGTTTCTTATAATTTGTTAAATTGCAAATTGGAATATGTGCTTTCATTATGTTACAGGGGTATTTGGAAATTGAAAATTTATCTGTACATCTGTAAATTTAAAAAATGAGTCTTTAATTTATTAAAAAATATTAGCACCTATTTAATACCTGAAACTATACTAGGTAGAAATATGATGAAGAAATTTTTAAGATGAATTTCAATGCTGCTTATGAAATACTAATCTATCATGAGTAGGAAAAATGGCATGATATGGCTGATTTTGTTATGGAAAAATGATGCCTTCTTGGGGAATTACAATAACATACATGTGTTTTGAAGTCTAGAGGAAAAGAGACTTTGAAATCTCTTCATGATCTCCTTACACACTGTTCTTAATTAAGACTTCAGCATTGTCATTAAAAACAGAGAAAATATTATTAATACTCTTTCATCTACATCCCAGACCAATTTTCATCCCATCAAAAGGAGCAGAAAGCTGAGAGAGATATCAAGCATAGTGACAATAGTTTTATGTCAGTGACTTCTCTTCATCTGACATATCTTCAATATGCTTTATTGGTATTTCCACTTTATTAGTATATACACACATGGATACACACACATATAGAGTTTTCTGCAGGATTCAGAAACATAAGCTCAGTGCCTTATCTGAGGTCTTAAAGATAATCATAGTAATTACCTTTATTTTGAGCATAAAATTGAGATAACGTAGCCATCTCATTCATGAATGTGCAACTGCGTGGATTAATGTGTTTGTTAAGACAGAGGTGCTATTTGTTTAACAAATTGGTGGGATTTTTTAAATATAACCTTATTTAAACCCTTTAAAAATCTTAGCACTTGTAACATAAGATAGGTTCTCTATTTTTCCAATCTTCTAAAGATTGAAGACCTAGCTTAATTGTCAAAACTTATTTTGAATTAATAAGTGCATATTAATTGAGAAAACAATCTTGAAAACTGAAGTTTTATTAATGAAGTAGTGATTTAACTGAATTTACATTTTATTTATCATGACATCAATAATATTTAAAACTATATGTGAAACATATTATTTAGCTAATAGAAAATGCTTGGCAAGCAAAAGAGCTTCTCAAACACTCTGCAGTTGCTCAGATATCATAAATATAAAATGGAAAATATTGAAAGAAACAGAGGAGATGCAAGAATAAAGAATATTTTTTCCCAGGGTCTTGGGAAAGACAAAGCCAACTAGAAACAAAACCAGCAGGGTCCTTAGAGACTTTCAGACATCAATTTCCTTGTGTATAATCTGGGGACAATAATTCTCTTCAGCACAAGAAATGTTTGGTAAAGCAGATATTAAATAGCTATAAAGTAACAGATTTTAAAACTGAAAAAAGAATCATTGAGTGATATAGGAAGTCTTATTCTTCTGAATTATTTTAGCCTGTGTCACTCATTTGACAGAAATTTGTATAAAGTGCAGTGGGTTTTTAGGAGTACAAGACTTTTCTCTCCAAATCAGATTAAAAATTTCTGGAAGACTTTTCAGCATCCTCACACAGCCTTCTCCTGTAGAATCCTCCTAGCACATACTATTTGTAATTTAGATGTCAGCCAGAGGGTTTGTTGTTTTGTTTTCTTGGTTTGATTTTGCCCTTTGAGATCCAGGTAAATTTGGCTCAAACTTTATTCTTTTGCCTTATAGAAGTCATAAAACCTCATAAAGGGTTCTGTGACTTATTAGGGATCTTAATTATTTTTGTTTGTTTGTTTGGTTGGTTTGGTTTCTGTGCGTGCACGTATATGAGTGCATGTGTACTTGCTGTTCTGCACTACCGCCACTTGATTTTTACATTAAAATTCAGTGCTTGTCTTTCTGTGCCTTAACACAATGTCCTCCAGGTTTATCTATGTTGTTATAGATGACAAGATTTCCTTCCAAAGGCCGCATAGTATTCCATTGTGTATATATGCCACAATTTCTTTACCTATTCATTCATTAATGGACATTTAGACTGCTTTCATATTGTGGCTATTGTGAATCATACCACAATAAACAGGAATGAAGATATCTCTTCAACATACTGATTTCACTTCCTCTGGATATTTACCCAGTAGTGGGATTGCTGGATTATGTGGTAGCCCTACTTTTAGTTTTTAGAGGAATTTCCACACTATTCTCCAAAATGGCTGTACTAATTTACATTCCCACCAACAGTGTACGAGAGTTCCTTTTTCTCCACATCCTCTCCAACACTTACGTTTCATTCTACATACATGCAGAATTTTAAAAAGTCAAACTCTTAAAATGAGAGTGTAGAATACTGGTTACCAGAGACTGGGTGTGCCGGGGATGGGAGTGGCAGGGAGGGACAGAAAAAAGGGAGCTGTTGGTCAGAGGATAGAAAGTTTCAGTTAGATGAAAGGAATAATTTTGGTGATCTATTGCACAGTAGCTGATCACAGTTAATAATAATGTAATAATGTATTTCACATCTCAAAATTGCTAAAAGAGTAGATTTTAAATGTTCTCACCAAACAAAAAAATGGTAAGTGGGTAAGGTGGATGTGTTAGCTTGATTAACCTTTATATAATATACACATACATCAAAGCATCACATTGTACTTCATTAATATATACAATCAGTTGTCAATTCAGAATTAAATAATAAAATAATTTATTCATACAACATACTCATAACAGGCTTTTGCAAGAGGTATGAGTATAGAGAAAAAATAGAGTAGGGGTCATATTATACACAAAAATAACTATAAATTACCAAAACAATGATGATGGCATCATTGTTCTTATACTGTCCTTTGGCCACCTTACTATTTGGGAATTATTGCAGGCCTTGCATCCCCTATCTTCCAGCTTTTTTCAATTTGTTAATTATTCTCTTCTTCCCTTTTTCTCTGCTTTTATAGAGGACCCGATTGATTGCCTACCCAACATTCATTTCCCTTTTTCTCCTACTAACAGTCTCATTTGGATTAGGTATCTTCCCTTCCTTAAGGAAAGCAGACCACACCCAGCACGGAAGTTGCCCTGATCACAGTTGTAAGTGCACAGTGAGTCATATGGCCTCGGATGACCCAATCAAGCTAGAAGGAAAGATGCTTGAAGGAGGACTGTTCTTTCTCTTACTTGTCCAAGACAAGACCCAGCCATCACCCGCAGCTGGCTTGCCACCATGAACAAGCCACAGATGCAAGTAGCAGGGTGAAAAGATGTAAAGAACCTGGGTTCTTCATGATGTGAGCCTCTGCCTTCACCGACACTGGCAGCCATACCACCTCTGCATTTCTGAGAACATCATGTTTTACTATTTAATTTGTTAAATGTTTTGCTATTTAAACCTATGTGAATCAGGTTCTTGTTACTAAGAAGTAGAAGTATCCTAATTATAGTTCTCTTTTCTTCTTCTCAGGAACAAGACATTGTTATTTATTTCTTTTTTTTTTTAAGCTCATATAGAACACGTTAGTCCTTTAGAGACTAGTGACCCTTCCTTGTTGTTTAATCTCCTGTGCATTTCCCCAAGCTTGGAGTCCCACACTCTGCCCTAAGTAGATTATCAAAATAGGTTTCTAAACAAAGGTAGTTCCCATTATAAGAAAAATGCTAGCAAGAGCTGTTAAGAAAATTATGATTTCCTCATTATATGTCCATTAACTATTATTTCTTCTCAGCTCTGCTACAGTGCTAAGTCATTTCTTGTCTTCCTGTCCAGGTGAAATTACCACCACCCCACAGCCTGCCACATTATTCTGCTACAAGATAGAAGAGGTGCTCTACTTGCTCCAGCTGTGAAGGAGGAAATCTTTTTAAAATGCCCCAGTCTCCCATTCGCTGGTCTTACCACTGGCAGCTGCAGAGCATGGATACCCAGTAACCCCACTGAATGCAGCTAGAGGGAGTTATCTGTTGTATTAGACACTGTGCTGTGCTGCCCAGATCTCCTTTCTAAATTGAAGGGCCTGTTTCTCACCTGTAGAAAATACTACTCACACTCCATCCTCTGTTTTCTGCGCTTTCCAGGAATTGCTTTCTGCTGAAGACAGCTGCCTGACTCAAAGTGATATCCCTTCCAGGATGCAGCCTGGATCAATGATGGGCTAAAGCAGAACAAAGGACCAGTCTCTCCTTATCTAAATTTGACCAACTCTGCGGGGCCACCTGAGCTTCAGAGCTCCCATACATTTTCCGAGACTGAATGATTATGCCTGTATTATACCTTGATTTTTCCTCTGCTGCCTGTGTTGTTTTCCCTTCTTGTATAGGTGCTTATCATATACCCGGGCACTTCCTAATAACCCTCCTGTATACAAATCTCCATCAGAGTTATTTTCTTTCTCTGATGGGGGAAGCTGATGGTAACAGTTGGTACCAGGAGTCTGAG
Organism: Pan troglodytes; assembly: GCF_028858775.2. Classification (NCBI taxonomy): domain Eukaryota; kingdom Metazoa; phylum Chordata; class Mammalia; order Primates; family Hominidae; genus Pan; species Pan troglodytes. Next base: position 57,415,023 of record NC_072403.2, read on the forward strand.
AAAGCAGACGCTAACATGAGATTCTGAAGCTGCCTCACCTGTCACCCAACAAGCATCAAGTGACTCATCACTGGTGGAAGGTGGAGAATGAATAACCTGGCAAAAGGCAGCAGGGCGATTGTTAAAGCTTTCACCTGTGGGGAATTGTGATGGCATGCTGGCAGAAGGAAACGCACTAGTGGGTGTAATGCATCAGGTGTTTGGGAAATATAGAGAAAATAGTAATTAGGGGAACAATGAACTTGAATAGGTTTTACTGTGGATATTTGATTCCTTAGAAAACAAATAATGGAAAGCTGAGAAGGATTAATTGGAAATTAAAAGCTAAATGTGAAAGCCAGAACACCCCCTTGGCAACATATAAAGAGATATCCATCTCTTACAGTTGAAAGATGGAATGAGCTGAGGACCAGACAAGGGTTTAATCATAAGAATAGCAGAACTCCAGAGAACCTGAGCATGTCTGCTATGCCAAGGTCAGACACTTGATTAGGAAGAGGTGGAATACTGGGATAATTGATAGGGACATCTGGCATGATGTGCTAGAAAATTACAAATCCCCAAGTCCCCTAAACCAGAATTTCTCAACCTCTGCACTATTGGCACTTGAAGCTGGATAGTTCTTTGTTGTTGGGGGCTGTCCTGTGCATTGTAGAATGACTATTCAGCAGCATCCCTGGTCTCTACTAGATGCCGGCAGTAGCCCCTCTGCTCCATTTATGAAGATGAGAAGTGTCTGCAGACATTGTCAAATATGCCCTTGGGACCAAAACTGTCCCAATTGGGAATCAATGCCCTAAAAACCCTCTGTATTGGTGAGATTGGCCTAATCCTCCCTGTTAGAATCTAGTACTCCACTCTTACTTGAAGACAGCACAGAGAACTATATCTTTCGAAACAAAAAGGACCCCACTTGTGATGTAATCTCATGGCTTCTAAGCCAATGATTAAGTTTAAGTTACATTCTAACCTAGCTGGGGCAATATTGGGCCTGCTGAAGGAATTAAAGAATCATACTGTAAAGAAACTTTGGTACTTAGCAATCAACTTCAGCAGGACCTTGGAGAGTTCATATGAGACTGGACCCTAAGAACACTGGATTGAAGCTGGCAGAACATGAAGTTGGGAAAGGGGGAGTTTTTCAATATAAGAACATTCTCCCATGACATAGGACTCAACATTCTGGCAAGGACCCTGGGAAATGGTGCCAACGCATTCCTAGGATGGCTTGTAAAAGCTTGGGGAAGACTAAAGCTATGGTAAATACCTAGTGAAGCATAAATGCCATAATTTCCATGGCTGATGGTCAAAGAATGAATTAAAAGGCATAGAAAAGTAAGCATGCTAAAGTACATATACTATGCCAGGCCAAGTAACTCATTAGATGACTATTACCACACAGGAGGGTCTGGGAGATCCTTCAATTACAAAATGTTAGAGAATTTGCTGATGAGAGGGGCACCAAGAACACTGCGAGGCTTACAGTAGGAGATGAGATATGTCAAGTTAGAAGTGGGCTCAGGATAATAATGGGGATGATTGGCCCATAAATGATAGAGGCTACATGGTAACACAGTTATCACAATCAGACTTAAATTGTCTTGACATCATGCAGCACATCACACTGGTCCACTCATTAGTGACATCATGCTCACTGGACTATCTGAGCAGGAAGTGTCATATGAAGCACTACATATGTACTCTAGAGAGTAGGGGATAAAGCCTGTGGATTCAGAGGCCCATTATATCAGCAAAATGTTTAGGGATGCCGTGGTCTGGAACACACAGAAACATCTTATCTAAAGTGAAGCACAAATTATTGTATTTCACATCTCTCACCATGAAAGCTAAGCAGAATGCCTGGCAGGGTTTTGGAGGCAGCATGCTCCCTACCTGGGAATCCTTCTCCACTTCCCAGCGTATATACTGGGGACATAGTTTGAGTGGGTTGAGTGGGACACTGAGCAAAAATGGCTGTTGCATGGATCACATGACCCAGCAGGCCCTATAATCTTGGAAACACATATGGTGGGAAAGGTGTCATGTAAAGTTTATAACAAGCCTTAATGGAATCACAATATAGGTCTCTAGGATTCTAGAACAAGATAATGCAATCAACATTAGATAATTATACACCTATCGAAAATTAGCTCCTGGTGTGCTGCTGGGCCCTGATTAAGGAAGAGCACATGACTTAAGCAATACCAAGTGACCATGCATCCAAAATTGCCCACTATGAGCTAGAGTCCATCAGAACCAAAAAGTCATATAGTTGCTTACAACCAGTGGCAAACTACATTAATGTGAATGGTACATCTAGGATCAAATATCTAGTAGAACCAAAGGGCACAGGTGAGCCACACAGGCAGACAGCCCTGACTCTCCTATTATTTATCACCATTACGTCATACCTTTCCCCTCAGCTCACTCCTGAATGGGGTGTGTTCCAATATGACAAGCCAACAGGAGAGAAAAAGCCAATATTGGCTCATGGATGGTTTGGCTTGGTATATGGATACCAAATGAAAATTGACTGCATTGTACTATAGCCACCCGTATCATGGCCTTAACTGAAGGTGGTGGAGAGAAATCCTTCTGATGGATGGTGCACCTAGCCATCTACTTTGTGTGGACCCTAAGGAAGCAGAGATCCTGTCTGCCTCCTTCGTCTCTGAATTCCTGAGTACATAGAAGGTAACAGGCAGAGAAGAGGTACTCCACAAACATTTGTTAAATGAATGAGTCAATTCAAAAAATATTTTCTTTATTTTTTGTTTGTGTTTGTTTGTTTGTTTGTTTGTTTGTTTGTTTGTTTTTTGAGATAGAGTCTTGTTCTGTTGCCCAGGCTGGAGTACAGAGGCACAATCTCGGCCCACTGCAACCTCCCCCTCCCAGGTTCCAGCGTTTCTCCTTCTCAGCCTCCCAAGTAGCTGGGATTACAGGCACATGCCACCACGCCCGGCTAATTTTTGTATTTTTAGTAGAGACTGAGTTTCACCATGTTGGCCAGGCTGATCTTGAACTCCTGACCTCAAGTGATCCATCCACCTTGGTCTCCCAAAGTGTTGGAATTACAGGCTCAACAAATATTCTTTAAGCACATACTCTAACCAAGGTATGTAATAAATATTTGACAGCTTACTGATTAAGACTCTTGGTGATTTTATACCTGGAACAACAGGTTGCCAAGACAGAAACTAGAAAATGTGCAGAATCCGTTAAACAACAAAAAAAGCAATGGGTACATCTTAGTCTTTTCCTGGAGAGACAGTTTATGAATGAATAACTAAAATTGGGGAAGAATCACAATTAAGATACCCAGAGACAGAAACAGGGAAAAGGCGACACTATTTTCCACTTACATTTCCATAATTCTAAAAGTTAAAAACTGTTTTATTTATTTTGAGCCAGATGGACATATTGGCCTCCTACTTATTTCAGAAAGAAAATTATTATTTTTAGTCATTATTCCAGTACAACCTCTTGTATGACCCAAGCAATTATAGATGTGTGCTGAAATCAATTGTTTAGTTCGATGAATATACAGAAAAGGCAATGAAACATGTAGCTTAAATCAGGTAATAGTCTGTGTAATGGTAAAATCTAAATCAATTAGATTGGTTTATTTGTGGTAATTGTGTACAATAGTTCATACACTGCCCATAGATTATAAAATGGATAAGTGTACACACATAGGTGCAGTAGATTATAAAATGCGTAAGTGTACACACATAGGTGCAGAACTGGCCCTTACAAAACTTCTGTTTAAAATTTGACATGTAGAAATGAGACTATAATCTAGAAATTGCACTCCTTAGAAATTACCCAAATGACTTAAAAATGTATGTCCACACAAAAACCTGCACACAAATGTTTATAGCAGCTTTATTCATGATTGCCCAAACTTCAAAGAAATCAAGATATCCTTCAGTAGGTAAGTGGTTAAATAAACTGTGGTACATCCAGTCAATGGAGTATTATTCAACCCTAAACAGAAAAGAGCCATAAGGACATGAAGGAACCTTAAATCTATATTACTAAGTGAAAGATGCCAGTCTGTAAAGTCCGCATACAATATAATTCCAACTATTTGACATTCTGGAAAAGCCAAAACTGTGGAGACAGTACAAAAGATCAGTGTTTGTCAGAGTTTGTGAGGAGAGAGGGATACATTGGTGGAACACAGAGGATTTTTAGGGCAATGAAACTACTCTGTATGATACTATAATGGTAGATGCATGTCATTATAAATTTGTCCAAAACTATAGAATATACAATTTTAAGAGTGAACCTTAACAGAAACTATGGACTTCGAGTGTTTATTATGTGTCAATGTGAGTTCATCAGTTGTAACAAATTAAAGCAACGGCAAAAAAAAAATGCAATTACTTTTCCACCAACCTAATACCACTCTGGTGCAGGAAGTTGATAGTGGAGGAGGCTGTGCATGTGTGGGTGCAGGTAGCATATGGGAAATCTATGTACTTTCTGCACAATTTTGTTATGAACCTAAAACTGCTCTAAAAGAACGTTAAAAAACTATTTAAAAAAAACTTCACTGGTAGACCAATCTTTCTTTCTTATCCGCTTTTAGGACCATTTTCTTAATAAGACCTTTTCTTCTCCCAAATAGTATAAAGCAACTTGATCTAGAGTAAGCAAGAAAAAAAAGATGATTTTCTATAGGGACACTCATGGTTTATGAGCACAATGGTAGGCAGGCTTGATAAGGGACTGGAGCAGAAAACAAGAAAACAGAAAACTTTGTGGAAGCAGGCAGGCACTCTCCTATTCCCCTTCTCTTTAGATTACCCAATGCCAAGTCTATTTTTTTAACTAGTATCCACCCTACACTGGTGGTTGCTCATACAATGTCTATTCTCAGTATACTCTCCTTTCCTTCATTACTAAGAGAACTTCAATTTTGTTCAGGGAGATATGTTTAGCTTAAAATTTTAGTTGCCCAGATACCTTTGCAACTAAATATTGACACAGCGACATTGTCTAGGCCAATGAGATGCAAGGAGAAGTAGAAGTTGTGGGTGGTTACTTCCGGAAGCTGTTAATGGAGGCGTAGCCTTTCTCCCTGTCTGCCCAGAATATAGGTACCATGCTGGGAGACGAGTTGAGTATTTTGTAACCACGAGGTTGAGAGCTACATGGCAAGACTAGTGGAACAGAAAACTAAAAGTGGTGTGGGTGTTTTATCAGCCCAGGACTATTTATCTCTGCATTTCTTATCATATGGAAACATTTTAAAAAGTAAGCCACAGTAGTTGGGTTTCTGTTTCATGCAGCCTGTCCAATTCTTAACTAATACGACATCCACTCGATCTGTCTTTCTTGGCAGATGGACACTCTCTGTGCTGTAGTCACTAGAGAAAGACAGCTGCTCACATATTTTCAGTTTATATTACCTCAGTTTATGCTAACAGTACAGATTAAACTAGAACTTCTTAGATCCAAGATGAACTTTACTAGAGGAAGAATCTGATTAACCCAGCTAATCAATTATGTGCAGGATCAGGATAACTTATCAAATATGGCTGACAGGGGTCCATCTTGGAAGGATTTTAGGGGAAATTGTTCATGATGAATGAAGAACAAAGATGGCAGCCCGATGATATGAACCACTCTTACTTTATTAAAACACAACTAATTCACCCACAGAATCTGACTCTTCCAATCACTTTTACTATACATACGCAGATGTGACTCTGCCCAATGGTTTAAGTTCTTCTTAGCTGGAAACACTCCTGGATGAAAAGAATTCTTTAGGAAAACAATTTGAAATTAAATATGTGCATAGGAATGTCCTTGGTGTGGCATCCAATTTTCAGAATTTCTGTGTGCAAGTGTTTTGTTTATTTATTTACTTATTTGCTTATGTAAATTTCATCTTTTATTTTAGATACAGGTGGTATATATGTAAGTTTGTCACATGGGTATATTGTGTGATGCTGAGGTTTGAAGAATGGATTCCAACACCCAGGTAGTAAGCATAGTAGCCAATAGGTAGTTTCTCAACCTGCACTCCTCTCCCCTACCAGTACTCTGAAGTGTCTATTGTACTCGTATTTATTTTTATGCGTGACCAATGTTTAGCTCTCAGTTATAAGTGAGAATACATAATATGTGGTTTTCTTTTCCTGCATTAATTCACTGAGGGTAATGGCCTCCATCTGCCTCCATGTTGCTGTAAAAAATCATAAGTTCATTTTTTATGGTTGTATAGTATTCCATGGTGTATATGCACCACATTTTCTTTATCCAGTCCGCCACTAATGGGTACCTACACTGATTCCATGTCTTTGCTATTGTGAATAGTGCTATGATGAACACACTGGTGCATGTGTCTTTTTGGTAGAATAATCTATTTTCCTATGGGTATATATCCAGTAATGGGATTGCTTGGTTGAATGGTAGTTATGTTTTAAGTTCTCTGAGAAATCTCTAAACTGCTTTTCGCAGTGGCTGAATTAATTTACATTCCCCCTAACAGTATATAAGCTTTCCCTTTTCCTTGCGGCTTCACCAACATCTGTTGTTTTTTGACTTTGTAGTAATAGCCATTCTGACTGGTGTGAGATGGTGCCTCATTGTAGTTTTTATTTGCATTTCTCTTATTGGTGATGATGAGCATTTTTCATATGTTTGTTGGCCACTTGTATGCCTTCTTTTGAGAAGCGTCTGTTCATGTCCTTTGTCCACTTTTTAATGGGGTTATTTGTTTTTTGCTTGTTAATTTGCTTAAGTTCCTTATAAATTCTGGATATTAGACATTTGCCAGGTGCATAGGTCGAGAATATTTTCTCCCATTTGGTAGGTGTTTTGTTTACTCTTATATTTTCTTTTGCTGTGCTGAAGATTTTTAGTTTAATTAGGTCCCACTTGTCAATTTTTGTTTTCATTGCAATTGCTTTAATATATACATAAGCGGAAGGTGAATTCAGCTAGGATACTGCCTATTCTGTATACTCTTCAGATATGTTCCACCCTGTGCAAGGATTTGAAAATATAGTGACAGGAAACTAAGTACCTGCACTTCGAGACTTAACAATTGACCTAGGGGGAAAGCTATAAACATAAGTAATTCATAATGCAAGTTTCCAGGTTTTCTGCTGCAAATATGTAATTTATATTATAATTGTTATTAGATCAGAGGAAGAAGAGAAGATGGCCCCTTGTCATTAAAAAATATTTGGAAAATGACAAAATGAGTTCTTCCTCAAGGTTAAGCAAATACTACAATTAGACAAAGAAAACACAAAGCTACATGTTGTCCATTCAACTGCAGAGTGAGTGTCTGAACATTTACAGATGTAAAAAGAAGTAACTCCCTAAAATTTTTACAACACAGAGGGAAATGAGGTCTGGTACTCTGCAAGTATTTGATGTCACTATAATATGTAAGCATAAACCTGACAGTCTAAACTTGCTACCTGTCAATGAATATGTTAAACAAAATAATACTACATGTCAGTTTCTCTTCATATTGGAGTCTCTTGGATTCACTCTGTGAGATATATTTTTATCACTGGTGTTTACAGAAACATAGTGGCAGTTAATCTATACCTTATTTCCATAAATTTTAAAGACATCCTTTTTTTTATAGAATCCAAAGATAATGAGCCTGCTAGATTCTTTTAAAATAAGAATTTTGATAGAAATACTATAACAATCATTGTTTAAAATGTAATAGCCCTCACAGTATTGTATCCCCTTGCTACTCAGTCATACTTTAGTCACACATTCAGTAAATATTTGTTGAGTGCTAGCAAACAGCAGACACAGTGCTGGGCACTAAGGAGGCAGTAGCAAATACTATACAAACAGGGGGTCCTGGCTTTATGGAGTTAAAAGATTAATGGGGAAGACTAGCATTAACTAAATACTTATAAATGTGAAAAGGTGTGAGAGAATGCACACAGACTATGATAAACGCACTACTGCTATTCATGAGAGAGAAATGTTACTAAACATCTACACTCTTTCTCCATAATCTAAATTTGAAGTACTGAGTTATCAACCTTTGAACACTATCTCAGACCAGGATAAGACCAGAAAATGCTAAATTCCAAAATCAATTTCATTTTGTGGAATGGTTGGATGTTTGCCAACATCACACCAAAAATAAATAAATAAGCAACGGGACCCATCTATATGCAGCTGTATTGAAAATTGTATTCCATATGTGACAACATATTATTAAAACAGCAAAATCTTAGCTTCCATCTGCCTTTTGAGATGCACAGCGTCACTCCTTTCCCTGTAATGTTAGACTTTATTGCATTTGTCTGCAGCATATTCCATTTTAATATTTGATAAATAGATATGGAAGGAATTGTTTCAAGCTACAATCCTGTACTGTTTCAGCTGTTCATGTTCTTTCTGAAGCAAACTCTCTATCCTCAAACTAATATCTCCCTAAAAAGAAAAATCAATTTAAAATAACTGTGAAAATGTGTTTATTTTTCTACCCTCAGGATTAAAAAGCTGAGAAATGATTAATAATAATTTGTCTAGAAAGATAATGCAGGCATTTTAGGGAGGTAGTGATTTTGCATCTTTAATTTTCATCAGTTCTAACATTTTATCATTAAAACTGCATGACTATATGTATATACATATAGAGAGAGAGAGATAAAAGAAAACGAAAGAGGTGGTAATACCTCATATCTCTTAGGCGGTATTTTCTATGTTTCAGATTTCTACATTGTCTGACCCCATTTCAGTCAATTTTCCATAGCCTGCCTGTCTCATATCCGCTGAGGGAACACACTAGTGCTGTGTTTATGCTAATTTTATGCTCTCTGAGTTGTGTCTGTTATTCAAAGCAGTTGAAGCAGTTATTGCCAGTAATCTTATTTCTGTGGGAGCCCCAGGGCAGACGAGGCCTCAAAATCAGGCCTGCAGACCGAGGCAAAGCCATCACAGCCTGCTGGTAAATGGCAGTTCTTTCCCTCCGAATCTGATATCAGTTACTTCGCAAACACAGTAATAAAATGAAACAAATCAGATTTTCAAGTAAATAAACCAGACTTCAGTGGAAAGCAACAATGGTCAGGGCAACAGGAGTTTAATAAGTGATACATAGGGGGAAATACAAAAGCACCATGGCTTGCTCCTCTACTCTCTTAATTTCAAAGCGAAGCCTCCCCAACCTCCCAGCTCTGAAAAAGGAAGGTGTTTTAACCCAAAAGCAAAAAAGAGGGGGAGACGTCAAGTAAAACAAGCAGCAAAGTAGATGTTAACTTTCTCTTATCTAAGATCAAGCAACAATACTGAAAATTCTATTACTTGCCTTTGAAGAGCATCTAGGGATGTAAAATAAAACAAAAGATTCATGAAGACAAATTGACTCATCCATTCTTCTCATGACAAAAAAAATAATGCCCACTTAGAAATCTCAAGCAAATGGATACAAAGCTAACCAGTTTAGTTTCCTGATGTAGAGACATTTTTCCTACTATGACATGAGGTAACAGGGGGATTTTGATGCAGCAAAAGCAGTGACCAAGTTCTCTTTGCCAAATCGGAGAATCATGGACTTATGGGATCATTCATTTCTGGCAAGTGCTCCTTGTTTTCCAATGTGTTCTTAATCCCAATTATTCTAAGATGCTCTGCACTCCATCCCTCTCCACTGTATCACTCATTTGTTGGAACCAATTTTAATGTCTGACCAAAACTAAACAGTAAAATGAGAAGTGTCTAAATCTCAGTTAGCAGCATGACAGAGTTTTTCTAGAAACCAATGGCGAACATCTTTCATAAATTTGGATCCAGTGCTATGTTGATAAACTGTTATTTGTTCTCTTTAATCTGCAGCGCCTTGCCCCAGTCCTTCCCAGCAGCAGGACTCATTCATTCAACAGAATGCTCATTCATTCAGCATACTTTAGTATCTATTTCATGCCAAGCACTGTAGTCAGAGCAGGAAATATAGACTCAGATTCCAGCAGGGACAGAATTACACAGTATTAGAACCATATTTATTCATCCAACTGCTATGAGTAAGGGGTGTAGAAGACACTGTAGAGACACAGAGACCCACTGATGGTTAGAAATAGGCTTTTGAGAAGGTGACTTCTGAGTTGAATTTTGTAAAAAAGAATAGAAATTTACAAGTCAGGAAAGCATTTACTAGGTAGAGGACTGAGAGAGTGCAATTGTGGAGTATTAAGAAGATCAGTATGAATGGGACAGGGTTTGAAGAAGTGGCGATGAAAAAGTCTAGGAACTCAGAGTCATAAAAGACTTCATATGTTCCCACTACTAGTGCACTCAAGGGTTTTACACAGGGCACTAACGTGTTCAGAATCTGATTTTATAAAGACCATTTTTTCAATCAGTGTGGAAGATAGAAAATAGAGGCTTTTGCTAGAAATAGAGAGGCTAGTGGTGAAGAAAAAGGGAAGGATAAGACTTACAGTAGAATCTGAGGAAAGAGGCAAAAGAGATGAGACATTTACGGTGAAGATGTCTACTTCAACATGGCACATTGAGCACATGATTTTATCTCTGCTTATTCCAGAAAAAAACAGTAAGATGACAGTAAAGGAAGAGGATAATTAAGGCCCCCACATAAATAAAAAGATTAGAAAGGAGAATACCACAGATGAAAAATATCAAGAAAATGTTTAAATGGAAAGCAGATGCATGTATGTAACTGAATTAACAAAGAAAAGAAAGCTAAAATCTAACTTCTCTGGGGAAGCCACCTAATTCAATATCTATTGCAGAACCCCAGAAAGATCTAGGAGTTGGAGGCATCAGTATCTCTGAAAGGTTAAGTGTAACACTTAGTTGAAAATAAAGAGGATAGGTTGTTAGTTTGTAAGGAAGTATTTAGAACCTTAGACCCATTTCCCAATCTCAGTAGAAGAAAGAAAGTTTATTCCTCCACTGAGGTTAAATTACAAAAGTTTGGATTTAAGGCATACAAGTGGGTAAAATTAAAAGCTGTATCCCAGATGCTGAGAATTTCTTAGTATTCTTTCCCTGTTCAGCTTTCAGAACAATAGCAGATATGCTTACAAATCCCAGGCAAAGATCAGTAGTACTTTTTTTAGAGAAACATACCCCATTCAAAAGAGAAAACTGACAGACACTAATATAGTAGGACCTCTAATGTAATAGTCAAATCCTAGACCAATCAACATACAGTGAGCCACACTAAACTCACCCATGCACACAGGGCTTCCAATCACCTTTTTCATGCCTTATTCAAAATCTAAATACACAGCCAGAGATTACCAGCATTTTAAGACAGATCTCCAACATATCAAAACAAACCAAAAATAAACAAATGGAACATGAAAAAAGAGAATTAAACCAAAACATGTGTAATATGCATGTGTCTGTGTGTGTGTCTCTGCGTATGTGTGTGTGTGTATGTTAGTATCCTAGAAGAACTAAGAGAAGAAGATACTGCTTTCATAAAACAAGGACAGGATAAGTAAGGAACATTTCTTTTTCTTTTCTTTTCTTTTTTCTTCTTTTTTCTTTTTTTTTTTTTAAGGCAGAGTCCTGCTCTGTCACCCAGGCTGGAGTGCAGTGGCACAATCTTGGCTCACTGCAACCCCCCACCTCCCAGGTTCAAGCAATTCTCCCTGCCTCAGCCTCTCGAGCAGCTGGGACTGCATATGCCTGCCACCATGCCTGGCCAATTTTTGTATTTTTATAGAGAAGGGGTTTCCCCATGTTGGCCAGGCTGATCTCGAACTCCTGACTTCAGGTGATCTTCCTGCCTCGGCCTCCCAAAGTGCTGAGATTACAGGTGTGAGCCACAATGCCTAGCCAGTAAGGAACATTCTAAGAATACAAAAGTGTTCTCACAAACTAAAAATATATTTTAAAAAAAGTAAAACAAAAAATAGAGAAGTTTAATGGTAGAATGAAAGAATTATCGCAAAAGGCAAAGAAAGAAAACAAAGATATGGGCTTTAAAAAAGAAGAGCCAATAAAATTAGAGAATTTATATTGAATATTCAATATCTAACAAATGGAACTACCAGTAAGAGAGGACAGTGAAAACAGAGGGAAAGAAATCACAAAAGAAATAATTCAAGAAAATTTGTAAAACCTGAAATTCCAGAGTGTCATGGTTTAAAGAGTCTATTGAGTCTCCAGCATAGTAAATGAAAAAAAAAGTGCACTAATAAATATCAGAGTAACATTAATGAAGTGATTTTTAAAACCTTCTGAAAAGAAACAAGTGAGAATCGGAATAGCATCAATTTCTAAACTTTAACAATGAAAGTTAGAAGCCAAGAGTTAAACAACTTTAAAACCCTGAGTGACTGGGCACCGTGGCTCACGCCTGTAATCCCAGCACTTTGGGAGGCCAAGGCGGGTGGATCACCTGAAGTCAGGAGTTTGAGACCAGCCTGACCAACACGGTGAAACCTCGTCTCTACTAAAAACACAAAAATAAGCTGGGTGTGGTGGTGAGCGCCTGCAATCCTAGCTACTTGGGAGGCTGAGGCATGAGAATTGCTTGAACCCAGGAGGCAGGAATTGCAGTGAGCCGAGATCGTGCCACTGCACTTCAGCCTGGGCGACAGAGTGAGACCTTGTCTAAAAAAAAAAAGAAAGTTCTGAGTAAACATGATTTCCAATACACTCTATACCCACTAAAATTATACACTAAGTGTGGGTGTAAAATAAATATATTTTCTGATATGTGAGCTCTTAGAAAACTGACTTTCCCATACACTCTCAGAAAGTGATGAGAAAATATGCAAAACAAAGAATTGAACCAAGAAAGTAGAAGAGGTGGGATCCAAGAAACAGAGGTCAAACACAGGAAAGAAGAAGAGGATATCATCATTCCAAGATAATAGTGTAGACACATTCTGAGAATCATAGCACGCAGGTCTATAGAATAACTAATTCAAACTGGAAGAAGAAGACAAAGAGTGTTACAAAGTATGATTCCAAAATAATATGGAAATAAAATATATCTCACTGTTTGACTATAGTAAAGGTATTTTATAGTTTTATTGGAGAGTTTCTGGCTGAGTAGTGATCAAAACATAAAAAACTGAGCAAATAAAGACAACCGTTAACTTTTAGATAAGTAATAGTAATACAACAAATATTTACTACAAATTAGAATAATAAAGATGTCAGAGTGTTGGTATGAGGAAAGGAAGTAATATAATAATAGCTAACACTTAAGTTCCATTCAAGTGCTTATTATGTGCCAAGCACTCTGTTACATACTTAATTTGAATTACTTTATTTAATCCTCACAGTAATTCTATAAAATGAGTACTGCTACTACTGTCCTTATTTTACAGGTAAGACAAGTAAGGTAAAACGCTTTCTCTGAATCACAATGCTAGTGTGCATAAAAGCTGGGATTTAAATCTGACAATGTCCAAGGTAAAAGATTTTGCTCCTGGCCACATAATTGTAGTCCTTCCCATCCCCTTTTACTGCCTACTCATTTCTGCAGATGAGATGAGACCTGGACCCTATTTCCAATATCTTCATATCCCACATATTTGATAACATGCTTGTTCTCAGGCTGCCCAGAGTCTCCTGTTTCCATGCTCCCCACCTATCACTTGGCTCTCTTGAATATTGGATTTGTGTCTGAATTGGACTCCAGTGGATTAAGCACCTTGAACTACTCTAATGAGCAGAGTTAGTACAGTTCATATTTCTCCTTACATCTAAAAAGGAAGGTAGATTGATCTATTAGATATTTGTTTTCTTCATTTCCTTTCATTCTCTTACATATATTTACAGTTACAGAATAGATTTTTTCACTGCATAATTTAGTATAAATAAATAAGTCAACTCATTTGGTTATTTGTATTTTTCTCCATGAACAGCTTTATGACAATGTACAAGAAGATTTGAAAGTAAAACTTGAACAAATACATAGGAAAGTTTAGGCCAGGTGTAGTGGCTCGTACCTGTAATCCCAGCACTTTGGGAGGCTGAGGTGTGCCTGTTGCTTGAGCCCAGGACTACAAAACCAGCCTAGGCAAAATAGCAAAACCCTACCTCTACAAATATATACGTGTGTGATATACGTGTGTGTGTGTGTGTGTGTGTGTGTGTGTGTGCATGCGCGCTCAGTTTTGGAAAATTTAGGGATCCTTCTAGGGTGACTAACTGTCCTAATTTGCCCAAAACTGTTGAGTTTCCTGGGATGCAGGACTTCCTGTGTTAAAATTTGGAGAGTTCCAGTAAAAGAAAATGATTGGTCACTTTTGTCAGAATCTTGACTTTAGTATTTAAGGTTTGTAGCCACTAAGCTCTGAAGTGCCCTCTTTTTCTGTGGGTCTGTAAGGTTGAGCTCCTACATCTTGTCAAGAGTGAAATATTCAGGGAGATTTGGAAGAAGCAGAGATGTGTAGAGGAAGGGATTTTGCTTTGAAATTTTTTAGATGGTGCTTGGAAAAACTAAAATTGTGGAGAAAACTCCTCATGTACTAGAGAAGAAAGCCCAGAGTCTAGCCTAGTCTAGTGTTAGGAAACAGAAAGTAGCCCCTGGGTGTTGAGACAACCAAAACCCTAGAGAATCCTTGAGAATAAACAGTATTTGCTGGTGTCGAGCTGGACTCATGATCAATGCAAGATTATATGAAGTTAATCAGACTGATGGTAGAGGACTGCTCAAATCAAATTGCCTTTACTAACTAGGATATGGCATAGATGGACCAGATAAAATAAGAGAAATTCTGCAATGATGATGCCATCAGAGACTATTCAAAGATGAACAACGTGCAACCCAAAGTATTAGGAGAGTTGTTTGGAAAAATTTACAAGACATTTAATACTTTTTTTTGCAAAAATTTTTGTCCTTGTCACCATAAAACAAAATCTATATGTAAAGGATTTTGAATCATACTACTAAATAATTTTATCAAAATTTGCAATCAAACATGTCATTCATTCATTGTTTAAACTATCACAATTATATTTTGTGATCTATAAGATAGAATATTTTCATAAAGTAATAACTGCATTGTTAATTTAGTCCCAAATCAAGTTTACTTTTGTACATCTGTTTCAGATCCTTAGTAATATTAGTCATTTAAACCTAACAGGGTCTTAAAAATAGACATCAGCTAGACTTGAAGACATATGGTGCTAAATACTCAAATCTGGCTCTCACCACCCAAGCAAAGCTAAATGATGAACATAGTTATTTACTGAATGCTCAATAATGCTCATTACTGCCAAATATGTTACTTTCATTACCTTAGTGAGTGGTAGACCACAAAGTAACAAAAAAAGTATGAGTTATTTGTTTGGAGGTTGGTACTATTGAATTAGTTCTCATAAAGGAGTTTATGTGTGAATGGTAAACTTTGAATAAAAGTTGTTGCCCATCAATAAGTCCTCATTTTTGAAGCAGAAGTAACAGAACTGAACTCAAAATAATCACAGGCTTGTGTGCTAATGTTATAAAACATTTTAAAATAGCTTATAAATTAAATGCTGCTTTTAAAGGCAATTCACTTCATTGCCTTTTAAATTTTATTTTTTAAATTATCATAAAGTTAATCTTTTTGAGCAATTCTATGACTTTGAAGACATCTATGTATCTTTGTATCTTTCACAATCAGGATACAAAATGGTTCCATCACCCTAAAAACCTCCATTTTGTTCTACCTTTATAGTCATATCTCCCACTACCTCCAACCTCTGGCAACTATTGATCTGTTCTCTATCACTATTGTTCTGCCTTTTGAGAATGTTATGTATGAAATCATATAGTATCATAGCTTTTAAGACTGGCTTCTCTTATTTAGTGTAATGCCTTTGAGATCCTTCCACACTGCATGCATTAATAGTTGGTTCCTTTTTATTCCTGAGTAATGTTTTGTTCTTTAGATGTACCACAGTTTGTTTGTTCATCCATTAAAGGACATTTAACTTTTTCCAGTTTGGAGCAATTATGAGTAGAGCTGCTATTAACATTCATGAACAGATTTTTGGGTATACATAAGCTTTCATATTTTGGGGATAAATACCCAGGAGAGAAATCACTGAATTGTATGGTAAATATGCATTTAATTTAATAAGAAACTGCCCATGTTTGTACATTCTCATACTGCTATAAGGAACTACCTAAGATTGGGTAATTTATGAAGAAGAAAGGTTCAGTTGGCTCACAGTTCTGCAGGCTTAACAGGAAGCTGACTGGGAGGCCTCAGGTAACCTACAATCATTGTGGAAGGTGAAGGAAAAGCAAGCATGTATTGCCATAGCAGAGTAAGAGAAAGAGAGAGAGTGCAAGGGGGGAAGTGCCACACACTTTTAAACAGCCAGATCTCATGAGAACTCACTCACTATCATGAGAACAGCATGATGGAAGTCCACCCCCATGATCCAATCACCTCCCACCAGCTCTCCTCTGACACATGGGGATTACAATTCAAGATGAGATTTGGGTGGGGACACAAAGCCAAACCATTCTATTCTCTTCCACCCCTGGCCCTCTCCAAATCTCATGTCATTTTCATATTTTAAAACCAATCTTGCCGTCTCAACAGGCTCCCAAAGTCTTAACTCACTCCAACATTAACTCAAAAGTCCAAGTCCAAAGTCCAAACACATCTTGAACACTTTGCTGCCTACAAATTTCTTCCACCAGATACCCTAAATCATCTCTCTCAAGTTCAAAGTTTCACAGATCTCTAGGGCAAGGGCAAAATGCCACCAGTCTCTTTGCTAATGCACAGCATGAGTGACCTTTCTCCAGCTCCCACTAAGTTTCTCATCTCCTTCTGAGATCACTTCAGCCTGGACTTCATTGTCCATATTCACTATCAACATTTTGGTCAAAACTGTTCGGCAAGTCTCTAGGAAGTTCCAAACTTTCCCACATCTTTCTGTCTTCTTCTGAGTCCTCCAAAATATTCTGTCTTCTGCCCATTACCCAGTTCCAAAGTCGCTTCCACATTGTCAGGTATCTTTAAAGCAGTGCCCCACTCCTGATACCAAATTTCTATATTAGTTTGTTCTCATACTGCAATAAGAACTACCTGAGACTGGGTAATTTATGAAGAAAGGAGGTTTAATTGACTCACAGTTCCACAGGCTGAACAGGAAGCATGACTGGGAGGCCTCAGAAAACTTACAACTGTGGCAGAAAGCAACGGCGAAGTAAGTGCTTCTTACCATGCGGAGCAGGAGGGAGAGAGAGAGCAAGAAGGGAAGTGCCACACACTTTTAAACCCTCAGATCTCATGAGAACTCACTCACTATCATGAGAACGGCATGGGGGAAATCCATCCCCCATGATTCAATCACCTCCCACCAGGCCTATTCTCTGACATACAGGGATTACAATTTGAGATGAGATGTGGGTGAGGACACAGAACCAAACCATATCACTGCCAAACCATTTTTATAATGGAGGAACCATTTTTTCATTCCTCCAGGAATGTATGAGGTTTTCATTTCCTCCACATATTTACTGGCACTTGGTATTATGCAAGCATTTTTTATTTTTTATCCGAAGAAATGAATAGTTGTTTCTCACAGTGATTTTAATTTGTATTTTCCTAATAGTCAATGATGCTAAACATCTTTTTACGTGCTTTTTCACTAACCCTTTGTCCTTTTTATTGAAGTTCAATCAAACTTTTTGCCCATTTTAAAATTAGAGGGTTTTTTTCTTTTGCTTTAATATTATGGAGTTTTGAGAGTTCTCTATTACACGCTCAATACAAGTAAGTCATTTGTTCAATATATATGACTTGAAAATATCTTTTCTCAAGCTGCAGTTTATCTTGTGAGTCTGTTAATAGAGTCACAGAGCAAATTTGTAAACTTTTGATCAAGTCCAATTTATAAATATATTCTTTTATGAATTATGCTTTTGGTGTCATAGCTAAGCAATTTTCCTCTAATCAAGGTCAGGAAGATTTTTTTCAAGTTTTCTTCTAAAAGCATTATACACAGTTTTACATTTTACATTTAGCTCTGTGGTCCATTTGGTGTTACATTTTTTAAGTGGCATGAATTTCATGTCAAAGTTTGCCTTAACTTATAGATGCCAGATTATGTCAACATTATTTTTTGAAAACTCCATATTTTTTAAATTTATTTTTATTGTATATATTTAAGGTGTACAACACAATGTTTTGAAATACATACACATAGTGAAATGGTTACTGCAGTCAAGCAATTAATATATCCATCTTATCACACAGTCACCTTTTTGTGGGTTTTTGGTAAAAAGCACCAGAAATTTACGCTCTTGGCAAATTTCCAGTACAAAATACAATATTATTAACTATAGTCGCCACGTTGTACGTTAGATCTCTAGATTTATTCATATCATATAACTATAACTTTATACCCTTTGACCAGTATCTCCCACATGTCTCCTCTCTCCATTGGTAACTACCATTCAATTCCCTATTTCTATGTGTTCAACTTTTATGGATTCCGCATATAAAGGAGATCATGCAGTGTATTTTTTGTTTGTTTGTTTGTTTTTATCTCTGGCTTGCCTCAGCATAATGTCTTCTAGGTTTATCTATGTTGTCACAAATGGCAGAATCTCCTCTTTTTTAGGGCTGAATAATATTCTGTTGTATGTATACCACAATTTCTTTATCCATTCATCCATTGACATACTCATAAATTGTTTATGTATCTTGGCTATTGTGAATTATGCTTCAATGATCATGGGAATGCAGATATCTCTGTGAGGTACTGGTTTCATTTCCTTTGGATATGTAACCAGAAAAGAGATTGCTAAATTATATGGTAGGTTTATTTTTATTTTTTCAAGAGAACTCCATACTATTTTCCGTAATGATTTTATAAATTTACATTCCCAAGAACAGTGTACAAAGGTTTTATTTTCTACACTCTTACTAAAATTTACCTTATTTCTCTTTGATAATAGTCATCCTCACAAGGATGAGATGATATCTCATTGTGGTTTTATCTTGTATTTCCTTGATGATTACTAATGTTGAGTACTTTTTTATATACCTGTTGGCACCCCTTTATAAACCTTTTGGTAATTTTTATGTCTTCTTTGCCAATATTTCTATCAGATTTTATTTTTTTATTTTTAATTCAGTTTATTTGTGGGGTTTTTTTTTGTTTTTGTTTTTGTTTTTTTGCTATTGAGTTATGTGAGTTCCTTATATATTTTGGATATAAGGCCCTTGTCAAATATATAGACTGTGAATATTTTCTCCCAAGACATAAACTGCCTTTTCATTTTGTGGAATGTTTCCTTTGCTGTGCAAAAGCTTTTTAGGTTGAGGTAGTCCCATTTGTTTACACTTACTATTGTGGCCTGAGCTTTTGGTGCAGTATCCAAAAAATCATTACCAAAGCCAATGCCAGGGTTCTTTCCCTTATGTTTTCTTTTAGCAGTTTTACAGTTTCAGGTCTTGCGTTTAAGATTTAATCCATTTTGAGTTGATTTTTGTGCATTTTATAAGGGTCCAATTTCATTCTTTTGCTTGTGGATGTTCAGTTCTTCCAACACCATATATTGAAGAGACCATCCTCTTCCCATTGTGTATTCTTGGTGTCCTTGTTGAAGATTAGTTAACTGTATATGTTTGGGCTGACTTATCGTCTTTCTATTATATTCCATTTGTCTATTTACCTGCTCTCACTCTCTCTCTCTCTTTCTCACTTTCTTTCTCTTTGTGTATATATATATATATATGTCCTATTATATATCTATATAATATATATATTCTATTATATTCCATTGGTCTATTTATACCAGTATCATATTGTTTTGATTATTATTGCCGTGTAATACAATTTGAAAGCAGGAAGTGTGATGTCTCCAACTTTGCTTTTCTTTCTCAAGACTGCTTTGGCTATTTGGGGTCTGGGGTCTTCTGTGGTTCCATATAAATTTAAAAATTCTTTTCTATTTCTGTGAAAAATGCCATTGGAATTTTGATGGAGAAGGTGTTGAATCTATATATGACTTAGTAGAATGAACATTTTTATAATAATTATTCTTCTACTCCATAAATATGGCATATCTGTTTATTTATGTCTTTTTCAATTTATTTAATTAATGTTTTATAATTTTCAGCATACAGATTTTTCACCCCCTTGGTTAAATTTATTCTAAAGTATTGTATTTTTTTCATGCTAATGTAAATGGGATTGTTTTCTTGACTTCCTTTCTGTATAGATTATAACTGATGTAAATAAATACAACTGGTATTTTTTACTTTTTATTTATTTATTAATTTATTTTGAGACGGAGTCTCGTTCTGTCACCCAGGCTGGAGTGCAGTGCCACGATCTCGGCTCACTGCAACCTCCACCTCCTGAGTTCAAACAATTATCCTGCCTTAGCCTCCCAAGTTGCTGGGACTACAGGCGCATGCCACCATACCTGGCTAATTTTTGTATATTTTTAGTAGAGACAGGGTTTCATCATATTGGACAGGCTGATCTCAAACTCCCGACCTCAGGTGATCCACCTGCCTCCGTCTCCCAAAGCGCCTGGATTATAGGTGTGAGCCACATGTCCGTCCTACAACTGATATTTTTAGGTTGATTTTTGAATACTGAAACTTTATTGAATGTCTTCATTAGTTCTAACAGTTATTTTTTGGAGGATTTAAGGTTTTCTACATATGAAATTATGTCATCTGCAAACAGATAATTTAATTTCTTCCTTTCCAATTTAGATTATTGTTATTTCTTTTTCTTATCTGTTTGATCGTGCTAGTACTTCTTTACTATGCTGAGTAGAAGTGGTGAGAGTGGGCAGCCTTACGTTGGACCAGATCTTAGAGGAAATGATCGTAGTCTTTCCCCATTGAGTACAATGTTAGCTGTGGGCTTTTCATAACTGGCCTTCATTGTGCTGCAGACATTTACTTCTATACCTATTTGACTGAAAGTTTTTATCACGAATGGACGTTGAACTTTATCAAATGCTTTTTCTGCATATATTAAGACAATCATGTGGTTTTTATTATTCATTCTATTAACATGTTGTGCCACATTGATTGGTTTGTGTATGTTAAACTACCCTTGCATCCCAGAGATAAATCTCACCTGGTCATGTCGTACAGCCTTTTTGATGTGTGACTGAATTCGGTTTGCTATTATTCTATTGAGGATTTTTACATCTATGTTCACCAGAGATATTGACCTGTAGTTCATTTTTTTTGTTTTTTCCCCCCATGATATATTTGTCTGGCTCTAGTATTGACAATGATGTTGGTCTCATATAATAAGTTGGAAGTATTACCTCTACTTCAATTTTTTTGGAAGAGTTTAAGAAGTATTGGTATTACTTATTCCTTGAATGTTTGGTAGAATTCAGTCATAAAGCCATCCGGTCCTGAGCTTTTCTCTTTTTCTCTTTTCTTTCTTTTTTTCTTTTTCTTTTTAGAGATGGAGTCTAACTCTATTGCCCAGGCTGAAGTGCAGTGGCATGATTATGGATTACTGCAGCCTCAAACTCCTGGGCTGAGGAGATCCTCCTGCCTTGGCTTCTCAAAGCGCTGGGATTACACGTGTGAGCCACTGCACCTGGCTTTCTAGGAGGTTTTTTATTGCAATTTTAATCTACTTATTTATTATTAGTCTATGTAAACTTCCTATTTCTTCTTGATTCAGTCTTAGTAGATTGTATGTTTTTAGAAATTTATCTATTTTTTCTAGGTTATCCAATTTGTAGGCATATAAGAATTCAAATAGTCTCTTATCCTGAAAAAGGAGATTGCCTCCTGTTTCATTTCTGATTTAATTTATTAGTGTCCCCCCTTTTTTATTTATTTGAGTCTTCTCTCTTTTTTCCCTTAAATCTAGGTAAGAGTTTTTCAATTTTGTGTATTTTTCGAAGAAATTTTTAAAATTTTTTTTCTATAGTTTTAAAATTCTCTATTAGATATATTATTGCTCTGTATCTTATTACTTTATTCCTATGCTATTACTTTAGGCTTAATATCTTTTTATAGCTCCTTAAGGTATAAAGTTAGGATGTTAACTTGAGATCTTCTTTTATAATGTTGACATTTATCATGATAAACTTCCTCTTAGTACTGTCTTTGCTGCATCCCATAAGTTTTAGTACGTTGTGTTTTCATTTCATCTCAATATATTTTTAAATTTTTCTTTTGCTTTTCTTTTTGACCCAGTGATTGTTCAAGAGTGTGTTATTTTGTTTCCACACATTTGTAAATTTTCTCATTTTCTTAACTATTATTGGTTTCTAGTTCTATTCCATTGTGACAGCAAAAGTTACTTCGTATGATGTGGATCTTTCTAAATTTGTTAATATTTGTTTTGTGACCTAACATGTGATTCTATACTCGAGAATGTTCTGTGTGCACTTGAGAAAAATGTATAGTAGTCTGCTGTTAAAGAGAAAGTTCTACACATGTTTGTTAGGTCCATTTGATTTATAGCATTATTCAAGTCTACTGTTACTTTATTGATTTTCTATTTAGATGTTCTATTCATTATTGTAAGTGGGGTATTAAAGTCTCATGCAATCACTGTATTACTGTCAATGTCATCTTTCAGATCTGTCAATATTTATTTTGTATACTTAGATGCTCTAATGTTGGGTGCCTGTATGTTTATAATCATTGTATCTTAGTCTTGAATTGACCCTTTTATTATTATGCAATGATGATCTTTGTCTCTAGAGGCAGTTTTTGACTCAGGGTTTCCTTTATCTGATATAAACATAGCCACTCTTGCTTTCGTTTGGTTGCCACTGCATACAATATATTTTTTCATCCCTTCACTTTTAGCTTATGTGTCCTTGGCTCTAAAGTGTTTGGATGCAGTTGGATCTCGGTTTACTTATTTATCTATTCAGTACCTCTGTATCTTTTTATTGGAGAGTTCAGTCCATTTGCATTTTATGTAATTATTGATAGAGAAGGATTTACTATTGGCATTTTGTCAACTGCTTTGTGTTTATCTTGTGATTCCTATGCCCCTTTATTCTCCCTTGCTGTCTTATTTTGTGTTTAATTGTTTGTTTTGTTTGTCTGTTTGGATGAGTTTTGATTCCTTTCTTTTTTTCTTTTGTGTAATTTTGATAGGTGTTTTCTTTGTGGTTACTAAGGGGCTTACATAAAATTTCTTATAACAATCTGTTTTAAACTGACTGTTTTACACAACTTTATCCACATACAAGAACTCTGCATGTTTACCTCTCTTCCTCCCACATTATGTGCTTTAGATGTCTAAATTTACATTATTGATCTTATGTATCCATTAACATAATCTAAATTATAGTTTTAAAAATAATATTGTCTTTTCCCTTTTATAGTAGAATTAAAAGGCATTTATCCACCACCTTTATATTAATGGAGTATTTTTTGTCTATATATTTGCCTTTACAGGCAATTTCCTACTTTCTTATGCCCTCTTTTTGCTGTTTAGCATCCTTTTGTAGTTCCTGTTTGTTACATTTCTTGTAAGACAAGTCTAGCAGTGATAAATTCGTTCAATTTGTGTTTGTCTGAGAACGTCTTTTTCTTCCCTTCATTTTTAAAGGATAGTTTTGGCAGGTATAATATTCTTGGTTTATAGTATTGTGTTTGTTTTTGCTTCAGCACTTTAAATATATAATCTCACTCCTTTCAGGCCTGCAAGGTTTCTGCTGAAAAATCCACTGATAGAAGAGTTCCCTTCTATGTAACAAGTCACTTTTTTACTGTTGCTTTCAAAATTCTCCTTTTGTCTCTAATTTTTAAAAATTTGATTATAATATATCTTGATGTAAGTCTGTTTAGATTCATCTTGTGTTTTTTGGGGCTGCCTAGATCTGAATGTTTTTTTCTCCCTGGTTTGGGAAGTTTTTAGCCATTATTTTTTGAGTACTTTCTTTTCCTTTCACTATTTTATTTCCTTTTGGGACTCCCATTATGTGTTTATTTGCCTGCTTGATGGTGTTCCATAAGTCACTTAAGCTATCTTTACTTTTTTCATTTTTCTTTTTGCTTCTCTGATTAGATTATTTCCAATGACCTGTCATTGAGTTTGCTGATTCTTTCATTTGCTTGATATAGTCTGCTGTTGAATTCCTCTATTGAATTCTCAGTTCTGTTATTGTATTTTTCAACTCTATGATACCTATATGGTACCTTTTTATATTTTCTGTCTCCTTGTGAAAATTCTCACTTTGTATATGCATTGCTCTCCTGACCTTGGTAAGT
This sequence comes from Pan troglodytes, assembly GCF_028858775.2. Taxonomy (NCBI): domain Eukaryota; kingdom Metazoa; phylum Chordata; class Mammalia; order Primates; family Hominidae; genus Pan; species Pan troglodytes. The sequence continues at coordinate 57,439,187 of NC_072403.2, forward strand.
ATCTCTGTGATTATTGTTGTGAATTTTCTGTTAAGCAACACATGTTCATCAATTATGTTCAGTTCAGCAGAAACAGTCTCTGGAGATTTATTTTGGCGTTCTGTTTGAAACATGTTTCTCTTTTCTTTTTATTTCTGCATTTTCCTTGACTCTCTGTGTTGGTTTCTGCACATTAAACAACCACATCTCTGGATCTTGACAGAATAGCCTTATGTAAGAGATAAGCTTACCCAATCAGCCCAGCCAGAGGTTACAAGTGCCTCTCAAACCTTTGTGTTTGTCCAAACTGCAATCTGTGTTCTTACTGGGCCCCCAGAAGATTAGGTTCTACCAAGTCCCATCAGTGCCCCAAGGCAGCTGAGATAGAAGCCAGTCCCTCAGGAAGCAGCTGCAGAAGTTGAGGTGTTAAAAGTATCACCTGGTTTCCTTTCTCCTCAGGGCAAAGTGGGGAACTGGTGTTTATCTCCCAATCACTCCACACTAAGTCAGGTAGAGGATCTGTGGCAAACACTTATATTCATGTTCAGACCATACACTTTCAGCCCATTGCTCTGCTCTTTGTTGCCAGGCATCTAGTGAATGTCAGGTTCTTAACTCTCAAAGACAAGAAGGTTAGCTTGAGGTTTGATTCTGCCTCTAGGGTAAGCCAGGGACAGAAGCAACAAGAAGTGCCTACATGTCCATTCAGGCTTCCAGAGTACTAATAATTGCTTGCCCTTTCAGTTCCCAAATGTAGGCTAATTAAAAGCCTGACTCAGGTCAGAAGCTAGGAAAGTTAAGGCATTAGTGGGCAGCCAAACCTCTTCTAGTGAGAAACTGAGAGCTCGATGTTTTTGCCTGCTTCCTCTGCACTGAACTAGGGGAAATAGCCACTGATAGCGTTCCTGTGCCCATTTAAAACCACTTTTGTTCTTTATGTTCCTGAAGACTCACAAATGCTGAGCCCTGTTAACTCCTAAGTGATTTAAGAGCCAGTCTCTTGTATGTGAGCTATAAAAGTTGGAGTGTTTGTTGTGTGGATAAACTGTCCAAAACGTGGCTGGAAGTTAAATTTACTTTTATCATTGGAGCAAGCCATGGGGTAGGAGACACAGGAAACACCCAAACACCTGTTCAGGCTTTTGGATCTCTCACTAATTCTCTACTCCATCGACTCCCAAATGCAAGCTACTTAAAAGTCCAATCCTTAAATAGCAACTGAAAATGTGTGCAGTCAAACCTCTTCCAAGGAGGAACTGGGGGCTGAAACTTATTGCCTGTTCATCTGTGCTGAGCCCTGGGAGAATGCATACTGACTATTTGTTCTTTTTAGTCCTGGTGGACTGACAAATGCCAAGTCCCATTTACTCTCGGAGCTAGGTGGGAGCTTCAGAGTCCCTCCAGTGGGAGCTGTAAAAGTTGGGGTGATATATGTGCGTCTCAAGCCCTTCATTCCTCAGGGAGGAGCTGGAAATGAAGGGTTCCCTACAGATCGTAACGCACTGTGACTGCGGTGGTATTTGTGGCTGAAGTGTGTCTCAAGGGGGGTTGGTTTGTTTTCTGTTTGTTTTGTTTTTTCACCTGTTTCAATGTGGATTATTTTTCATTTGTAGTATGGAGTCTCTCAACTAGCACCTCAATTTCTCTCAGAGGGAATAATTCCATGTGTAGCCATTTAATTGTTGCATCTGTGGGAGGAGAAAAGTTAGGCTCCTCTTATTCTGCTACCTTGCTAACATTAAAAACGATTGTTTCTTAATTGATTTGCTTTTGTATGTTTTCAAGAACAAATGGCTATATCCTGTAGATTTATTTCTGGACTCTCTAATTTATTCCATTGATTTATGTAGCATTACTTTTCACAATGCACACTGTCCTGACTATTGCAGCTTTATAGTACAGTAGGGTGATTTCTTCAACTTTATTCTTTTTAAAAATTGTTCTAACTATTCTGTTTATTTTGCTCTTCCATAAACATTTAAAAATCATCTTGCCTATACCAATGCAAAATCCTTCTGAGAATTTTGACTGATATTGTGATAAATCTATAGATTAATTTGTGGAGAATTGGCACTTTATTATAATGAGTGTTTCAAACCAAGAACATCCTATCTACCTCCATTGATTTATGTCTTTTTTATTACTTTTGTCAGCATTATGTAGTTTTTAGCATAAAGCTTTTGTACATGCAATGTTAAAATTATACCTAAATATTTATTTTTATGGAATCTATTACACATAACATTGTTTTTGTTCAATTTTGCTTTCAGACTGTGCATTGCTGGTATATAGAAATATAATTTTTTTGTGTGCTAACCTTGTATCCAACAACCTCTAGGAATTTTATAAAGCTACCCTGGGTTTTATTACACAGGAAATCATGTTCCTGTGTATAGGAACAATTTGTTTATTCCTTTTTTTCCAAGTTGTATGTCATTCTTTTTTTTTTTTCTTGCCATAAACAATGGCTCAGATCCCAATACTACTTTGAGTAGAAGTTTTAAGAGTGGAGATGTTTGCCTTGTTCCTGCTATTCGCAGGTAAATCACTTAGTCTTTCACCAATAAATATGTTTCCTATAGGTTTTTTGTAGATATCCTTTATCAAATTGAGAAAGTTTCCTTTTATTTCTAGTTTAATACAAGCTTTATATAATAGATGAATGTTGTATGTTACAAAACACTTTTTCTGCATCAGTTAATATAATCATATATTTTATACTGTTAATATGGTGAATATATTGATCTGCTATAGATGAATGTTGTATGTTACAAAACGCTTTTTCTGCATCAGTTAATATAATCATATATTTTATACTGTTAATATGGTGAATATGTTGATCTGCTATACACTAACAGTGACCAAGCTGAGACACAAATCAAGAACTTGACCCCTTCATAACAGCTGCAAAATAATAAAATACTTAGAAATATACCTAACCAAGGAGGTGAAAGACCTCTACATGGAAAACTACAAAAGACAGCTGAAAGAAATCATAGAAAACACAAACAAATGGAAAAACATACCATGCTCATGATTGGGTAGAATCAATGTTATGAAAATGACCATACTGCCAAAATTCCCATGAAAATACCACCATCATCCTTCACAGAACTAGAAAAAAATAATCCTAAAATTAACATGGAACCAAAAAAGAGCCTGCATAGCCAAAGCAAGACTAAACAAAAAGAACAAATCCGGAGATATCACATTACCCGACTTCAAACTAAACTATAAGGCCACAGTCACCAAAAATAGCATGGTACTGGTATAAAAATAGGCACATAAACCAATGAAACAGAATGGAGAACCCAGAAATAAAGCCAAATACATATAGCCAACTGATCTATGACAAAACAAACAAAAACGTAAAGTAGGGAAAGGACACCCTATTCAAAAAATTGTACTGGGATAGTTGGCAAGCCGCATGTAGAAGAATGCAACTGGATCCTCAACTCTTACTGTATTAGTCCATTTTCACACTGCTGATAAAGACACACCTGAGACTGGGGAGAAAAAGAGGCTTAATGGACTTACAGTTCCACATGGCTGGGGAGGCCTCACAATCATGGCAGAAGGCAAGGAGAAGCTAGTCACATCTTACGTGGATGGCAGCAGGCAAAGAGAGAGAGGTTGTGCAGGTAAACTCCCATTTTCAAAACCATCAGATCTCATGAGACGTATTTACTATCACAAGAACAGCATGGGGCCGGGCGCGGTGGCTCACGCCTGTAATCCTAGCACTTTGGGAGGCCGAGACGGGCGGATCACAAGGTCAGGAGATCGAGACCATCTTGGCTAACACGGTGAAACCCCGTTTCTACTAAAAATACAAAAAATTAGCCGGGCGTGTTGGCGGGCGCCTGTAGTCCCAGCTACTTGGGAGGCTGAGGCAGGAGAATGGCATGAACCTGGGAGGCGGAGCTTGCAGTGAGCCGAGATCGCGCCACTGCACTCCAACCTGGGAGACACAGCGAGACTCCGTTTCAAAAAAAAAAAAAAAAAAAAAAAAAAAAGAACAGCATGGGAAAGACTCCACCCCATGATTCAATTATCTCCCGCCAAGTCCCTCCCACAACACATGGGAATTATGGGAGCTACAAGATGAGATTTGGATGGGGGCACAGAGCCAAACCATATCACTCACTGAGAGGTGACAACGTGCTAGCAGCCCTCGCTGGCCTTCGGAGCCTCCTTGGCCTGGGCGTCTGCTCTGGCTGGGCTCAAGGAGCCCTTCAGCCGGCCACTGTGCTGTGGGGGCCCCTCTCTGGGGCTGGCAGAAGCTGGAGCCGGCTCCCTCTGCTTGCGGGGAGGTGTGGAGGGGGAGGCGCTGGTGGGAACCGGGGCTGCACGCGGATCTCGTGGGCTGGCACAGGTTCCTGGTGGGCGCCGCACTCAGCACTGCCTTCTGGCTCCTGCTGGGCTTGATCGGGTGACGAGTTCCCTCTTGGCTGCCAGAGTGCCCAGGCTAGGTGCCGCAAAGTCTCACTGCCAGTGCCATTGAGAGGTGAAGCCGCCTGGGCTTCTGGGTCGGGTGGGGATCTGGAGAACTTTTCTGTCTAGCTAAAGGTTTGTAAACGCACCAATCAGTACTCTGTGTCTAGCCAAAGGTTTGTAAATGCATCAATCAGCACTCTGTGTCTAGCTAAAGGTTTGTAAAGGCATCAATCAGTGCTCTGTAAAGCGGACCAATCAGCTCTCTGTAAAATGAACCAATCAGCGCTCTGTGTCTAGCTAAAGGTTTGTAAACACACCAATCAGTGCTCTGTCAAAACAGAACAATCAGCTCTCTGTAAAACAGACCAATCAGCTCTCTGTAAAACAGACCAATCAGCTCTCTGTAAAATGGACCAATCAGGATGTGGGTGGGGCCAGATAAGGAAATAAAATCAGGCCACCTGAGTCACTCATGTCCCTTTCTGAAACACTTTTTCTTTCGCTCTTCACAATAAATCTTGCTGCGGCTCGCTCTTTGGGTATGCACCACCTTTATGATCTGTAACACTCAGCACGAAGGTCTGCAGCTTCACTCCTGAAGCCAGCGAGACCACGAACCCACCAGGAGGGACAAACAACTCCGGATGCGCCACCTTTATGAACTGTAACACTCACCACAAAGGTCTGCAGCTTCACTCCTGAGGCCAGCGAGACCATGAACCCACTGGAAGGAATGAACAACTCCAGACGCGCTGCCTTAAAGAGCCTAACACTCACCGCAAAGGTCTGCAGCTTCCCTCCTGAAGTCAGCAAGACCATGAACCCACCAGAAGGAATAAACTCCGGACACATCTGAACATCTGATGGAACAAACTCCGGACACACCATCTTTAAGAACCGTAACACTCACCGTGAGGGTCTGCGGCTTCATTCTTGAAGTCAGTGAGACCAAGAATCCACCAATTCCAGACACATCACCTTATACCAAAATTACTCAAGATGGATCAAAGACTTAAATCTGAGACCTGAAACTATAAAAATTCTAGACGATAACATTGGAAACCCCCTTCTAGACATTGGCTTAGGCAAAGACTTCATGACCAAGAACCCAAAAGCAAATACAACAAAAACAAAGATAAATAGATGAGACTTAGTTAAATTAAAAAGCTTCTGCACAGCAAAAGAAATCATCATCAGAATTAACAGACAACCCACAGAGTGGGAGAAAATCTTGACAATCTATACATCCAATAAAGGAGTAATATCCAGAATTTACAAAGAGCTCAAACAAATCAACAAGAAAAAAAAACAAGTAATCCCGTCAAAAAATGGGCTAAGGGCATGAATACAGAATTCTCAAACAAAGATATACAAATGGCCAACAAACATATGAAAAAATGCAAAACAAAACCACAATGCAATACCACCTCACTCCTGCAAGAACGGCCATAATAAAAAATCAAAAAATAATTGATGTTGACGTGGATGTGGTGAAAAGGAACATTTCACACTGCTGGTGGGAATGTAAACTGGTACAACCACTATGGATAACAGTGTGGGGATTCCTTAAAGGACTAAAAGTAGAACTATCATTTGATCCAGCAATCCCACAACTGGATATCTACCCAAAGGAAAAAGTTATTATATGAAAAGGATACTTGCACACACATGTTTATAGCAGCACAATTTGCAGTTGCAAAAATATAGAACCAGCCCAAATACCCATCAATCAACAAGTAAATAAAGAAATTGTGGTATATATACACCATGGAATACCACTCAGCCACAAAAAGAAATGAAATAATGGCATTCGCAGCAACCTGAATGAAATTGTAAACCATTATTCTAAGTGAAGTAACTCAGTAATGGAAAACCAAACGTACGTTCTCGCTCATAGGTGGAGCTAAGGAATGAGGATGCAAAGGCGTAAGAATGATTCAATGAACTTTGGGGACTCTGGGGAAAGGATGCAAAAGTAAGTGAGGAATAAAAGAACATACACTGGGTACAATGTACATTGCTTGGGGTATGAGTGCACAAAAATCTCAAAAATTACTCCTAAAGAATTTATTCATGGAACCAAACACCACCTGTTCCCCCAAAACCTATTGAAATAAATAAATGTAAATAAATAAATAAATAATGAAGGGAAAAAAGAGGTTATGCCAACTTATTCGAGGTTGCAGAGTAGGTAAGTGGTGAAGATTCAAACCGCAAAAGCTGACTCTAGAGCCCCCCCATCTAACCACAAAAGCTGACTTGACCCAACTACATAAAGCTAAGCATATGTGTAAAGGGCAAATTTACAGAAATGAGGAGGGAGATAATTAGCTTTATGTCCAAAATCCGTATAAAATTTGGAAGCAGTCTAGTGATTTTTGAAAGCCACCAATAGGCTATGTGAGTGGGTAGGTAAAAAGGCTTGATAAGGAATTTTTACATTGTCTCTTTGCTTCTTTGTGGAATTTGATAATTTAATCTATTTAGATATTATTCCTTCTCTCTAAAACAAGGACATTAAATGGAAAGAAATTCTTAAGTTCCCTGCAATTGTATAAGTCCACTAGTCTTATGTGTGACTCTATGAAGGCAAATCAAGACAATGATAATCTCAAAACTTCCAATGAAAGGCAAACAGTATACTTAGATAAAATAGAAAACACATGCAGCTACATAAATGGACAGTATGTATGTATTATGTTGTAGAGCAAGGAGGTTGGTAGTTTCAAGCAAGAGTAAAATATTTTTTAGTTGAGATATGATCTTGTCCCAAATGGATATCATTTTGGTAATATATTTGGGTAATAAAATTCATGAAATTTTCCTCCAGAATAAATTTTGGATCATGTGGGAGTTGAGCACACAAATCAAAAAGATGAGAATGAGAGTTTAAGAGGCCCCAGGTTCTACAGCTTCAAGCAGGCTACAAGAACACCCCTGGCCTGACTTTCTACAGTGGAACAAAATGGATCATCGTTACACCATCCACTTCAGAGGAGCTAGTCTTGAAAACGATTTGAGTTATCTTTGTATCTGGAGGTTCATGATCTTAAAGCCAAGAGATCTAAGTTTATTCAAAACTCAGAGCTAGCTCTAATATGTCTTACGATGTCAGGCAAATCACTTTGCATTTCTGAGCTTCAATAGTCTCAAAAGCAAAAAAGGATAACAATGCTGACAGTAATTATGACTATAAAATACCTCACATTGTATAGTATAAGACTGATAATAGGCACTTTATCTGTTAAGTGGGTTTGATTTCATAGTGGATCAGCTTAGGTATTGTGATTTACAAAGCTTTAAAAATCATTTTATGATGACTTCTCTTTATAGAATATAAAATGATGCTATACTTTTAAATAGTGTACTTTCTTAAGACTATTTATATAACACTCTAACAAGAAAGTGTAAACATTCTGATGCCCCACTGGAAAGGCAACAAAGTGAATATTAAGTGACATAGTCATCTTAATTTTGTTTTTAAGAGGTATGACCTTTAGTTAACTCTATTAGCTTGCTTATCTGAAATACGGCAAACTATTTTTTACTATATTTTCCTCACTACAAGCTATGATTGTTATTATTTTTACAATTTCTAATGCAATGCCTTTTTAAGAAAACTATATACATGTCAGTTTTCCTTTAACTTGTATGTTATTTCCAGAAACAAGTTTCTCAGTGTTTATATAAGCATTTTGAAGTAGTAACAAGGAAAAAAACTTCATGGGGCAATCTAATTATCACCAACAGCTGTAACCTGTTGCATTCAATGCTGAAACTACAAGTATGCTGCTTTAACCAAATGTTCAAGCATTTTAAAAGCTTCTTTTATCTTCTGACTTAAAAGGAGATTTGAGTAAAATGCCTACATAAGATACAAATGTTTTTCTACCACATAGAAAAAATATTAACCTATCTTCAGTTAGCCTTGACACTTAAGAACTATGAGACCTCTTACCTCTTAAAAAACGAATTTCCTTTCCTAGATATAGAGATGTCAAGAATTTAATACAATGTGGTTTTGTTTTCTCTGCTCCATTATATATTGCTTTAACGAGGTATCATTGCAGTTTGTCTTATTGATTGGAATAAATTGGTATGGTGTTTCATGAGAAAACTATTGCATTTTAACCAAACATAATTATTTTAAAAATTCAGATTTGGGCTGATTATTTGTTTTATTTGAAAATCATAATTTAAAATACCAAGTTGTCCCAATTTACTTAGATGGTTTGGTTTTATATAAAACTTGCATTACGTTTCTTATAACAATTATTTTCTGAAGTAATTTCTCTAACGAAGGGGAAATTAAGTTGTTTCATCTCCAGTTGAAATAGGTTGTGTCTTTCCCCTTTAGTATGTCCTCTTAAACTTTATAGTATATGAGAGGCAAATAATCAAAGCTTCTTACAAAAAAATCTTGTACATTGTCAATGATGCTCCACTCTCTTTAATAAAGGAGTTTTCTTCATTCATACAATGGGAAAGGGGTGAAGTGGAGAGAGGTTAGGAAATTAGCTATAAAGAAAGAAAGGTATAAGAGACAGAAATAATTAGAACTTCCACAGATTATTCTGTAATAGATAAGGCAAACAACATGTGAAAACCATAAGAAAGCTTTGTTTTAACTAAATTAATGGTAATTTCTTTTTCTAGTAGTCATTGGGTGGGGGTACCTTAATTATTTGTGTTATGAAATTTGATAATTTATATTGTTCCTTTCTGGTTCTCTGAAACTTTGCCAAGGGTGTGGAATGATAGTGTTTTGTATAGTGACTTTTTCTTTTCCCTCCTTCCTTACTTAAAATAAAGTTTATTGCCTTTCCTAAACAAAATAAAGCAGAAAAACATATATTATTGAATTTACTTTTTAAAAAAGAAACCCCAAATGTGTGTGTTCAAACATTTCTCCCCTCACATAGAGACTTGGGAAGAATTTAGTGCTAAATAAATGCTGCCTCAAACCAGGCAAGATAAAACATAAATCATTGCATTAAAACCTCTAACAAGTCTATCTGCTTTTTGAAATGACTGGGAGATGAAAGCGAGGAGTCTCATTTAAGAAGGCCCAGCGGATCAGTTCTGCATTTATATAGCTGTTATCAAAAGCAATTCATTTGGAGATCAAATAGACTGACAGATAGGACAAGCAGGGGATCACCACTGCCTTCAGGCAGCCCAAAGCTAGGATGGCTTCCCAGCACCTCACTAATATTGGGTCTAGTCAATGCTCGTGTTTATTACCACTTCCATCCTCTGTCGGCTGCACACTAACACATACTTCTGTCCCTTCCTAGCCAGACAACTGTCGGGAAAGCAGTAATAAGAATAGTGTTTACCCAACTCGATTGGGTGGAAAAATTCCTTCATTGTACTTCAATGAGCAGACCACATTCATCCAAAATTTGGACAAGCAGGACAATGATGTAGGGCAGTAAAAGCAGGAAATAAGAGAAACTTACCAAGGGGCACGGGTTTCATGACCTCATCAAGATAGGCAGGTTCCCCAAGTCTTCTCCAGGTTGCAGATTGAGCTGAATGCCCTGCAGCTGATTTGCCTACAGTATGTGGAGGGAAAGCACACCAGTTTGAAGTGAATTTGCACAGGTGAGCATTTCCAGGGTTAGCATTGAGGATGTTTATTTATCAGTGAAAAGTGTGGAGTTTCTAGTTCTCATTGGAACATAACATACTGAATTTTATTTTCTCATTAAAAGACAGCATGTTAAATTGTCACAATTCTGAGTAATATAAAAACAAAGAAGAAAATAAAAAATAAAAATGAAGTATTTCAGAGATAACTCCTGCTAATTAGTACACATATTAATATAAATATGAACATAAATACACACACAAATTTAGATGAGATCACACTGTATGGATTCTATATGTTTCACTTAACATTAAAAAGTAAGTTTTTATGAAATTATTATTTGAAAGCAGAATTTTTAGTGAATCAAAATCTTTTAGTTATATGGATGTAGCAATCTTAATTACTTCTCTTTCGTCGATAACACTTTTGTTGTTGCTGTTGCTTTGTCATGTGAGTGTCTAAACTTGCTTGACACTTAAAATACACACCATTTGGCATAGAATATTCTGGAAAAATAAACATAAACTGGCTAACGCCAGCAAAAAGTGAAACCCAGTATTATTTTCCTTCCATAGGACTTAAGGTAGCAATCAATCAACAAATATTTACTGCATTTACTCTCTTCTTATTGCCTAGGTAAATCATACATATTTAGAAATATTTATTTACACATATGTTAAAAGCACAATTCTTGCCTTAAGTCTGAGCCAGGAAAACAATGTTTTCTTATACTCACTCATTTAACATTCACATCCACTCTGTTACTACATCACTGTATTAGAAATGAAGTAGAGAACCCAGTGATATGGGGGACATGGTCCTTGCTGTCAATATGTTTATAATCTACTTGAGGAAACTGACATATTCTGTAAAGTGTTAACAGCTACTCATCACCTTGTATAATTGCAAAGGCAGCATAGACAATCGCAAGCAAGGGAAAGCTCACCTGGTCATGAGAGACCAGAGATAGACCTGGTCCCAGGCTCAGAGCACATGTAGGACATGAATAGTGGAAGGACAAGAGGGAAAATTGTAACTTATAAAGAGAAAAACAAATGTTCCTTCTTATATTTTTAAGACTTAAAACATACCACATTTTCCTTGAAAACCAACAGGCCAGGGACTTTTACCTTTGTGTCTATGGTTCTATCACTTAAATTCCTGTGCCCCTGTCTCAGCAGGACTGAAAGGAGACTTTAGAGAAGAGCTGACAGAAGAGATTCATTCTAGGATCTCTCCATTCTCACCACACCATGGACAAGGTATATGACAGTAGTGGAGTACTATAATAGAGGACTCCATCCTTAATTCCTATATTATATGCTCAGCTGCAATCATGGGTACGGTTTGTCATTAATATAGATTTCCTTTCCAATCTTACCCATAGACATAAATGGCCAGAGAAGATATTATTTCTGGTAGGTTGAAAAATGGCCACTCCTCATATATCCTCATCCAAACCCTTGGAACCTGTGAATATCACCTCACATAGCAAAGGCAACTTGCAGATGTGATTAAGTAAGGGTTGTTGGAACGGGGATATTATCCAGGATTATCCAAGTGGACCCTAAGTGTATTCACAAGGTTATTTATAAGAGAGAAAAAGATCAGGAAAACAATAGGAGACATGGAGCAAGAAGTTGGAGTGAAGTAGATGTTGGAATAATGACTTTGAAGATAAGAGGAAGGAGTCACAAGACAATGAACATAGGCAGCCACTAGAAGCTGAAAAGGGAAAGGAACCGGCCTTGACTCCACCTTCATTTTAGCCCAGTGAAACTGATTTTAGACTTCTGACCTCAAAAATTTTAAGATAATAAATTTGTATTGTTTTAATCCATGAAGTTTGTGGCAACAGCAGCAATAGGACACTAGTGCATTATTTGAGGTACCTCTATAAAATAACCTCCATCTTTAGATATAAATCCTTTTGGGCTATGGATTGAGAAATTTGTTAAAATGAAAATACTCCTAAAAGGTATGATATATTTAACATTACAACATTGGTGTGGATTATTCTGTAAAACTATCCATAAATTCTAGAAGAAATAGGTCACTGGATAGGTAAGTTTGAAGGGAAGGACAGAGAAAGGGTAGGCCCAGTGCTTGAGATATATCTGGAATGAGCTGGTCAGAACTCGTGAGATTTGGTCAGTCAGGTTAGAAGAATTAAGATAGGCAAAAGGTAAAAGAAACCCAAAATGCACATGTTAATAATAATTCTGTAATTTTGCTTTTTTTTTTTTTTTTTTTTTGAGACGGAGTTTCACTCTTGTTGCCCAGGCTGGAGGGCAATGGCGTGATCTTGGCTCACCGCAACCTCCACCTCCCAGGTTCAAGCTATTTTCCTGCCTCAGCCTCCCAAGTAGCTGGGATTAGAGGCACCCCCCACGACACCCAGTTAATTTTGTATTTTTAGTAGAGACGGGGTTTCTCCATGTTGGTCAGGCTGGTCTTGAACCTCAAGTGATCTGCCCACCTCATCCCCCCAAAGTGCTGGGATTACAGACGTGAGCCACCGTGCCCAGCAGCCTTGCTTTTATACTCTTTACACATAGAATTTTTACACATTCTCAAGCCAAGTACTCTAGTTTTAATTAGTACATAAAAATACTAAGAAGAAATAATAATTATGTAAACGAATGCAGCCACTATGGAGAACCGCATTGAGGTTCCTCAAAAAACACAAATAGAACTCCATATGAGCCAGCAATCCCACTACTGCGAAAAGGAAAGGAAATCAGGAAGAGACATCTGGACCTCCATATTTATTGCAGCACAATTCACGATAGCCAAGTTATGGAATCAATCGAGGTGCCTAACAATAGATGACTAGATAAACAAATGTGGTATATATACCATGGAATACTATTCAGCCATAAAAAAGAAGGAAATCATGTCATTTGTGGCAACATAAGTGGAATTGGAGGACATTATGTTAAGTGAAATAAGCCAGGAACAGAAATCTGAACACTGCAGGTTCTCACTCATATTTGGAAGATTTAAAAAGTGTTGATCTCATAAAAGTAGAACAGAGGATACTAGAGTCTTGGAAGGGGGAAGAAAGAAAGGGATAGAGAAAGATTTGTCAAAGGATATAAAATTATAGCCAGATAGGAGGAATAAGTTCCAGTGTTCTCAGCACTGTAGGAGGAGTACAGCTAACAATAATATATAGTTTCAAATAGCTAGAAGTAGGACAGTGAATCTTCCCAACACAAAGAATTGAGAAATCGGCCGGGCGCGGTGGCTCACGCCTGTAATCCCAGCACTTTGGGAGGCCGAGGCGGGCGGATCATGAGGTCAGGAGATCGAGACCATCCTGGCTAACATGGTGAAACCCCGTCTCTACTAAAAATACAAAAAATTAGCCGGGCGTGGTAGCGGGCGCCTGTAGTCCCAGCTACTCGGGAGGCTGAGGCAGGAGAATGGCGTGAACCCGGGAGGCGGAGCTTGCAGTGAGCCGAGATCGCGCCACTGCACTCCAGCCTGGGCGACAGAGCGAGACTCCGTCTCAAAAAAAAAAAAAAAAAAGAATTGAGAAATCTCTGAGACGATGGTAATCGCTAATTAACCTGATCTATTCACTATACATTGTACATATCCAAACCTCACTATATACTCCATAAATACATACAATTGTTATGTGTCAATTTAAAAAAAGAAAAACAAAAACCATGAATGTATATTGAGCTCTAAATAATAAAATGTGAGCTGAAATGTTTAGAAGTGACCTGTAGCAATGTCTGTAATTTACTTTAAAATCGATAAAACAATAAGCTGGACTGATAAATAGATAGAGGGATAGGTGAATGGATAGGTGTGAAATAAAGCTAATACAGAAAAATGTTAAAAAAGAAAAATATATCTAGTTGAGCAATCAAGGATTATGGATTCCAAATACAATCGTTCAAGTTAAAATGTCTACATTACAACCATATAAACTCTCTCCTTGTACAGAATCATGACTTTATTTCTAAATTCCAAACATGATGCTTTCTATTTCAGGGAGGACCTCTGCTAGGTGAGAAATGATATAGCTCTTTTGGAAAGTGAATGCACTGTTTGGTCCAACACTTGTTTTACATTTTTGGACCTTAATTGTAGAAATGCATCTAAACTGGGTTATGTCTTTTAACCAGATATTTGTTTATGAAATATCAGTCGTGTTCTTTCAGCACATCACTAAGTATCCAAAAAGCAAAACTCAGGTTCTTATATACTGACTACTTACAACCATATCACAAAGAATGTTTTTGTTTTTGTTTTTTGGTGACATAGCAAATATATTTATATGAAGATTCTTACCTAATCACATGGGAACTACATTTGATATTTCCTAGTTTATAAAAGGAACAAAGAATAGAACAGTAGTTACAAAGCAATTTTAATTATTTTTTAGAAGTAGATTATGCAGGTATAGAAGTCTGATGCTAGAAGAGAAAGAAAAAAAACACTTATTTTCTTATGCAGTGAAATATAATTCTAAAGCCAGTATTCAAAGCTCTTTAAAAGTTGATAAAAAAAAAAAAACTTAACCACAAGTCAAGAAAAAGGGAGAATAAGAATACCATTTCTGAAATAACAATAGTAATGTTTGAGTCTTGCCTCCCATCTTTTGGAGGTCTGAATTGCGTCTGCCAAGTTTGGACAAATCAAGGAGAGTCCTTTCAGGCACAGCTAAAACTTCATTTAACTTAAGACCATTTTACAAAAATATATAGTCTGTGATATTAATAATGTATTAATATATAAGGAATTACTATTTTAGTGTGACTCACCCTCATTTACGTGGGACTTTTTGGAGCTTTTTAGTTTACCAAGGAAAGTCCCATGTCCTCAGAAAACCCCCAGTCTCAGGCAAATCAAGACAGGTAGTCCAAATATAAATATATTTCTCCTGATAAAATATCATTTCAAAAATGATTTTACCCGCTTAAAATGAGCAAATTAAAAAATAGACTAGAAAATTTATCTCCTTGTTAAACAAAGGCAGTATTTATGATTTTTATTTAGATGAGGTAGAATATAGATAGAGTATATATTTTAAGTCATAGTGGTATTGTAAATGTCAATTTAATTATTGGCTAAAATTTTAATTTATTTTTATTGCAATGTGAAATTAAAATGTACTTTTTTCTTTTTAAGTTAATCATATTTTTAAAGCTCCAAATTAAGATTTTCTCTATGCACAGACACCACTTATCAAAACCCCAGACAAGTCAGCAATTGTGCATATATTCACACCCAGAATAAAGCATTTATATTTCTAATGCTATTTCAAGGCCTGTATCAGATTTAAGATCTTTATTATCTCTGAGACAGGACAGCATGCAGACAAATGTCCTAATGGTCTAAGCTTTCAAAGAATGTTGGCATTTATTCTATGGATCTGCAACTCTGCACAGCGACCAGACAGGACTGCGCATGACACAGCTAAATACAATTCCATCTTCCCAGTCCCTTCTCTTTCCCCTTTGCCCCCAAATCCTCCTTCTTCTCTTCTCTGCTCCCTCATTCGAATGTTCATTTTGAAGATATGCTTTTCACCAGGATTAAAACAGGGTTTGCATTTAAAATTTTCATTTACCAAACAGAAAAATATTTTACTAGAAGGGAATGGTATTAAGGGGAAATGATTTTCCGTGTGCCCCGAGGCCCAGCATAGACAGGATTTGATTTGCTATGTTCGGCTGGAATCTGGATTGATACGCAGAGATGAGAGGGGGTGTTTAATAAAATTTACATTTCATTTTCTCACTTGACACCAGTCTCCTGTCACTCATGGAACTGATGGGAATGCTGCAAATAACTTTTGTCAGAATCTAGTTGGGGAAACAGACTGAGAAATGAGAAGACAGAAAGGGGGAAAGGGAAGAGAGAACAGTCTAGCTTGTTTTTGTCTTGTGGCTTCAGTGATGGAAGTAGACCCACTGAATCTGGGGGACATGACAGTTGGTCACCTCCACACTGGAAGGACCAGGTGCACCAGTGAGAAACCTGGGGAAGGCACATAGGAGTGGACATGATCCAGCTATGCACAAGGGCAGTCGTGCTTGGAGGGGAATCTATGGATTGAAGGAGGGGTTTAAGCTTATGGACGACTAGAATTTGTTTGTGTCAGCTGAAAAAGAGATCAGAAGACATACAAGCAAAGGCAAGAGGAGAGGATTAAACTCTTCTTTTTTCAGTGAAACCATAGTGTCTGTAATTTTACACTTCATTCTAAACTAGAAGTGTCTGTTTTCCACTTCTGTGTCACAAATTACCACAAACATAGTGGCTTAAAACAACACCCATTTATTAGATCTCAGTCCTGTAGGTCAGAAGACTGGGCAGGCTCACCTGGATTTTGTTCTTAGGGTCTCATAAGGCTGTTATCTAGATGTTAGTTGGTCTGGGCTTTTATTGGGAGTCTCAGGAAGAATCAGCTTCCGTGCTTATAAAGGTGGTTGGCATAATTCATTTCGTAGTGGAGATAGGACCATAGTTCCCTTTCCACACTGGCTGTCTTCTGTGGGCCACTCTTAGTTCTGAGAGGCCACCTGCATCTCTTGCCAAGTGGCCTGTTCCATCTTCAAAGGAGCAAGGACACATGAAATCATTCCCAAGTTTGACATATCTCTGACTTCCTCTTCTGCCATCAGCCAGTAAACAAAAACTCTCTTCTTTTAAGACATTCCTGAGATGAGGTAAGGCCCACCAAAATAATTTTCCCACCTTAAGGTCAACTAATTAGTAAGCCTAATTTCATCTGCAGTATCCCTTTGCTATTTAATCATGGGTGGGACATCAGGTGGCTGAGATCATGGGATCACCTTAAAATTCTGCGTGTCACATTGTCCTTGCTATGTGTGATCCATGAGTGCCAGCCCAGGGGAGGTAGAAGGGCATGTTGCTGTGGCCAGCATAGCTGGTGACTTCTGAGAAGCCCGAGAACCAGAAGGCTAGAAAGCGAGGCATTTAATGGGGTCCCCCTAACGGCGGAATCTGTGAACCAAAAAGGGATGTATGGTCACTATGAGTTCCAGATAGAATCCCATTTGGGGCCTGTTTTTTTTGTTGTTGTTGAACCTTAGAAATAATAAGGATTATTTGTCAAAGGGAACTAAGATATTATTAAGCAAGGAAGGGCCGATAGAATCAGAAGATATTTGAGTTACATATTTGTAAATGTCTTAATCCGTGTCTTTCATAACAACAAAATGAGACTCAAAAGTTAAAATTACTTTCTATTGATAAGAAAGTTAGTTATAATTACTTTCTATTGATGCCAACAATGGTGTGACATGTTTCTACATTCTAATTCAAAGTGTTTTTTCCTTCACTTGACTTGGTAAAATAAACAAAGGAGGAATCTAACAAAAAAAAAAAAGAAAAAAAAACAGCCCTTTGGGAGGCTGAGGTGGGCAGATCATGAAGTCAAGAGATTGAGACCATCCTGATCAACAGGGTGAAACCTTGTGTGTACTAAAAATATGAAAATTATCTGGGTGTGTTGGCGTGCACCTGTAGTCCCAGCTACTTGGGAGGCTGAGGCAGGAGAATCACTTAAACGCAGGAGGTGGAGGCTGCAGTGAGCTGAGATCAGGCCACTGCACTCCAGCCTGGCAACAGAGCAAGACTTGGTCAAAAAAAAAAAAAAAAAAAGCCTCTGCAAGGTCCAGAGGGCTCAGGGCTGTTTGGGCAGGCAGTTCAGCCTTGAGCATGCAATGGATGGTCCAAAAGGAGTGGGCATGGTGTCTAAGTGGGCACATCCCCTTGACTTCATGGATTCCCTGTCTGTGTGAGAAATGTAGCTAGGGGTGGGGTGATGTCAAAGTGGAGCCCTCTAGAGCACAGAATTTAGGACAGAAACTTCTATTCACTAGGTCTAAAGGTACAGTATCAGCTGGGGTGTCATATATGTCTGATGCAAGTTTCATTCGGCATATCAAGAAAAGAGGAAATTTAGAGACCATTTACTCCGTGATCTCCCAGTGTATAAATTAGACTAGGGAAGAAACATTTAACCATGCCTTAAAAATATCAACAGAGTAGGATGCTGAAATATTCATAATACTTGCACTTCTTTCCAAGTAAGTAGAATTCTTTCCTAATACCTAATCTCTTCAGTTACAGTGGATATTCTTCCGTCCGGCCCAATCTGAATTGAAACCACACCTACCATCTTTTTAATATAATTTCACATGTTTAAAATGGTTATTAATTATTCATTCAGCCATTTATTTCCTGTACTCCATAGCAATTCATCACTGATGAATCCATGATCTGGGAATCAGTAACTCTTCTAGTCACACTTATATATTTCCTCCTATCTGAAAGGTTCTCTTCTCTATCTACTTATACCGTATCTAATATTTTCAGTCATACTTAAGTTTTCCTTCCCTATGAATACTTCTTTTCTTATTACAAATATTATTTCCCTCTTTTTGCAATTATTATTGCCTAGTATACAAGGAGGATAGGCAATAGAATCACTTGGAGAGAACTGAATCTGTAGAAAGAATTGCCCAGATGTTTAAATAACAGAAAAAAGATAGTATCATTTTCTAATTATTCCTACACAGAAACAACTCACACTGGTTTCTGACACCTTTTCTAGAACACTAAAGTTAGAAAATACTCGAATGATGTTTTCAGAATTTTACAGAGTAAAGGTTCCATGTATGAAGCCATTTTTATGACAAAGGGGCTAAGGAATAATATATCCCATGTAACTTACTTGAAAAAAATTACTAGAAGATTTATTTCAACATATTAAGATATAACTGTGATTAATGGGTCATAAATTGGTAAGCCATGATAATAAAAGATTATCTAGTAACACAGGAGTAAATTCAAGATAAAGATACATCCAAATAGTTGTTAAACATTTGGTTATAAAACAAAATGCAAACACTAAATCGTTTTTAAAAGAAAAAATACAAATATTAAAAGAATAACTTGAAATGGCTGTTAATATAATTTGTGGTTGATATTACCAATCTCACTATCCAATAAAAAAATTGGATGGGTGAGACTGCATTGAGGCAGGAGTGTAAAATTATATTAAATTTAATGCATTAAAAAAATAAGATACCATTTCAAGCTCGCGAACCTTTAAAATATACACTTTCAAGAATATAGTGGAAAGCATATGCAATATTGATGATATGAAAAAATGTCTTAGTCATTTTGGGCCACTGTAACAATCTACCATAGACTGAGTGGCTTAAATAACAGACATTTATTTCTCACAGCTCTCGAGCCTGGAAAGCCCAAGATCGAGGTGCCAGCAGATTTGGTTGCTGGTGAGGGCCCTCTTCCTTGTTCACAAACAGCCAGCTTCTCACTGTGTCCTCATAGGGCAGAGAGAGAAAGAAAGAGAGAGATGAAGGAGACAGATGATGCATTGAAGTAGTTGGTAGAGTGAATGAAAACCAAGGAAGTAATAAAATGTGTGAACAAAAGTCTTTCAAACAAATTTGCTGGAGTGGAGGTAGAAAAATTGTAAAGAGATTTGAAGAAGCCTATTGAATCAAGGAATGTTTTCTTTTTCTTTCTTCCTTTCTTTTTTTTTTTTTTTTTTTTTCAATAGTGGGAGCTTTTTAACCATGTTGGATACTCACAGGAGTAAACCAGTAGATTGAGAGAGATTAATGATCCTGGAAGGAGAGGATAATCGAAGCAGTGACATCCTTGAAAATACAATAAAAATATATGGGTGGGAGAAACTCTTGATATTTGGTATTATTAGACATATAGCCCAAATTTATAGCACTTCTAGAGTTCTCCAAACTACAGATAAGCAGCTAGGATTATTTATTCATGCAACAATTTTTAAAAATTTTGGAGAATCTTATTTCTCAGGCCACATTCACTGTTTGCAAATTAAAGCCCACAGCCTCTTGACTTCAGCTTCTATTACAGGAGCCTGAATCTCTGGAACCTCCCTGATAAGTATACAGTGATAGCTGCTACCAAGAGTCAGACCTTTGTGTTCAGGGTTATACACACATGAATTGTTTAATGACAGGGATACACTCTGAGAAATACATCATTAGGTGATTTCATCATTGTGCAAACATCATAGAGCATACTTAAACAAACCTAAATGGTGTAGCCTACTATACACTGAGGCTACATGATATAGCCTATTGCTCCTAGTCTACAAACTTGTACAGCAAGTTACTGAACCAAATTCAATTGTAACACGATGGTATGTATTCATATATCTAAACACATCTAATCATAAAAAATGTACAGGAAAAATATGGTATAATCTTATGTGACCACCATTGTATTGTGGTCCATTTTTAACCAAAATGTTATGCAGCACTGAATATCAGTATCACATAGTATAGGCTTAGAATAAGCTCTCATGGAGCTGGACTGGAAGAAATACACAAGGTGGCACTAACATGGGGGAGGGAGGCATACTATTGGGTGGGCATGTCTCAGTGATGTGGGTATTATGTTGACTTGGGGTACACATCTGCTTCCACAGGGTCTCCTCTATAAGAGTGCGATGAGAAGGAGACTGTTTTATATCTGGATTTTAGGAGTGATACTGAGGCCATAACCATATACGATTTTTCCTTATAGGCCCTTCACCCAAATGGAACCCTTGGTGACATGCCTTGTATAATAACCCAGGGACACTGTGGTAGTAAAGCAGATCCAGTCACAATCTAACCACTATTGTCCATAGCACCTTCTCTTCCTCACCTATAGACTTCCCTTACTTTTCCTTTCATTCCTCCCTGGCCTCTTTTCTCAGTCCATTCATCTTCCACTCAGACTCTTTTTCTTCTCCTTTGCATCTATTTTAGTTTTTCAAGGACTAACAGCATTTTCTATAAGCATTTCTGCAAAGACTAAGAGCATTTCCTGTAAGCATGTCCCATCCCTGGCTGAGATCTAAAGAGACTGCCAATCTCTGGTCAATCATAACTTGGAGAAAATATTTTTAAATTTATTTCAATAGTAAATGTATTTATAAAAGTATTGAAATACAAAAGGATATAAGATTTGAAGTGCAAATCAACCCATATTTTCTACTCCATTCCCTGGAGGTACCTATTACTTACAAAATTATCTTGACTATCTTTTCATAATTGTTCTATGTATAAGCAAACTATAGTAAAAGCATACTATACAGATGGTTTTGAGATTTGCTTTTTTTTTTTACTATAACAGCATAACTTGAATAATTTTCTACATGAGTCATTCTACTAAATGACATACCATTAACTTGAGGAAATGTTAAAAGGAAAAAATATAGTCGAAACAATTTTTGTAATTTGCCTTGGACCCTAACAAAGTTATGGCAACTGACTTTTTTATTTATAAAATGGAGAGAAGAGTAGGTATTTCCTTCACCTTGTTATAGCTACTAATTTTGAAATAAAATGTAAAGTGATAATAAATAAGATTATCTTGGGACTGATAAGAGATAATGTATGGACAATTAATTATTTGAATCCCTTAAAATCTAGAAAGTCCTAAAAATGCATTAAATAAATTTTCTAAATTGTTCCAAGCAAAGAAATCACCAAATAAAAAGAACAAATGCTAGAAGAATATTTGTAAACATTCAAATCTCTGTATTCTGCCACTTAATCCACATTTAAGTTTACAGAAATGTTTTATTTCTCTTTGAAAATTACCTTGTAGAAATGTGACTTTTCTCTCAAATATATCTGTAATTAGTCAAAGTGCTATAGTGTATGTTGAAATCAACAGTTCTATACTCAATAGTATTTAATTTCTTGTGCTTATAGTTTTTTCAAAATTGGCATAGACTATAAGTTCTGAAAGCAAAATATGGAATGCATGAATTTTAAATGACAGAATTAATTAAAATTCTTTACTGTTATTGACACGTACAATTTTATAGAAGCTTGGTTGAATAATATTTGCATATGATTTACATTTGATTTCCTCATACTCATTTTTGCATATAGTTTGCATGCATTTCAATGTATAGTAATTTCATATATTTGGAGTAAGACTGATAGATGGAAGGGAGTCATTCAACTAAATTGTTGAAAGGGGAAGGCCCTGAGAGAGCTCAACTGTTCTTGGTCCTTGGTGGCCTCACTGGGCAGTAACAAGGGCAAGTCTATTGAAGGGCAAGTTCACCTTGATCAGATAAGCTGAGTCTCGCACTCTGGAAGAGACTTGAAGTTCTGTTGGTCAGGTACTTTCCCTGAACACAGTCCTTGCCCCCCAAAAAATGTCCCCCTCCCCAAACAAAAAGCATGGAGAGATGGTCAAAACAACCGTGGCTCCATATATACTTCTTTCTCAATTTTGACATCTATAAATATTTATAGACGTTCTTTATTTGACAAATAAAAATTGTATATATTTATCATGTACAACTCGATAGTTTGAAATATGTATACATTGTGGAATGGATCAGTTGAACTAATTAACATATGTATCACCTCACACACTAGCATTTTTTGTGGTGAGAACACTTAAAATGTACTTTCAAACACTTTTGAACTCTCTAGAATTTTAGCTTGTCCAATCTCTTGAGAGAAATGAGTCCATCAATACAGAAAATCAGCAATGGGAGGCAAGAAGAGATTCTTTGAACTAACACAGGAAAAAAGCACATCTCAATATTTATTTAGATAAAGGGTGTAGATTGTCACTGCTGGGAAATATTTGCTGGGTTACCCATGTTAACGATCTGAATAAATTTAGAGTTGGCCTACAGTGGTGCTCAAATTGGCTCATCTCCAGACATGAATGAACATAGAGCTGCTCTCTTTGCTTTTGGTGTTTCCCCAATTCTCTCATTTTTTTTTTTTAGGAGAAAGAGGAGTAGCTTAACTATGGGTTGAGGAATTTTAGCTAGATGCCAAAATTCCATGCCACATGCTAGAGCCTGGCAAGTTACTGAAGATGTTTATAGCTGCTATTTAGGCCCAAAGAGTCAATTCTGGCCTCAGGGATCACAGGCTTTTCTGGGATGGAATTAGTAAGATAATTATGGTTATTCCTACGCAGAGGGATAGGATAAAACATGCCTCCCAGAAAGATTGGTCTTGTGACACATAGAGGATAAATAAGAAGATAATAAAAATTGGGAGAAGGGTAAAGAAGGGGCAGAAATAACAGAGCTGGCAGCTAACTCTTTGCGAAGGGCGAAATAGAATGAAGAGTCATGACTGACTTCTAGATTTCTGGTCTGAGTGCAGTGATGTCATTCATTGAGTTGGAAAAAAACACAAGGAGAAGTAGGTTTTTGGGCTGTGTTAACTTCATAGTAGCTATAGGATAACCTACTGGATATTCTCACTAGGCAGCTAAATGCATGGTATAGAGCTCAGGAAAAATACCTGTGGAAAAAAACTTAAAAAGTGGTGAAAGAATCCGAGGAAATGAAAGAAAGAATGTGCAGGCAAACTGAGGCAGGGCAAGGACTAAGACTGCTACCATTTTATAAACCTCAAAAGCCTTCACTTCTGAAATGTTTTTTTCCAAAAAGCTTACGGCTCTTTGAGGATCCAATGAGTATACTAAAGTAGAGATTGCAAAGGCAAATGACTTCAAGACCGAGAATCTACAAAAAAAGATAAATAACTGGTTATAACAGGGACTAATTAAACTAGGGAAGGCATGTTCTGCCTAAGTCATTCGAGTTATTTTTTTGTTTTTCGTTTTTAATTCTGTTGGTGCCCAAGCAAAATACATCATCTACAAAGAGGACTTACTCAGCATGGCAGCCAGCTTGTGCCTCCAGAGTAAACGTCTATAAACCAACTTCTTGCAAATCATTCCCTGAACACAGATAGCCTGGATTGAAATCTCTTGGGGAGCACTGACCTTAACATCTACTTATATTTTCTTCCAAATCCAACACAGTGACCACAGAGAAGGCTACCTACCTCCTTTTAGGGACAGCCTGAAGATCTGCAATACTCACCAGATGCCTAAAGAAGAGGTTAAAACGTTTCTGCCAATTCTTAGTAGGGTGAGACACACCTGCCCCTTGATGCCCTGCAGACATAACAGCTGTCTGCCAGTACTTCTCATAGAACTAATTCAGGGCATCATTATTTAGAATTCAGCAATGAAAGAGTGTGTTTCCTTTCTCTCTTCCAACGCAACTACACAACAACCCCTTAACATTGTAGAGATTGGAAAATCCTGGTTTTCAGGATTTTCAGGAAAATCTGAGAGCAATCTCTTTTTGGAAGCTCTCCACATTCCTGCGATCTTTTCTTTACATGCTTGGAGCATAAGGCCTTCTGGATCCAGAGCCAAGGACACAGTCAGGCTGTTTAAAGTATTCTTCAGTTTGAAAAGAAATGGGCCCCATACAAATGTGTGAATTTGGTGAAATTGCCTTTAACAACCTTACCAAACGTATCAATACCAGGTGAGCCTTTGTTCTGATCTCCATTTAAACCCCCTGCACATCCTAGAGCAGTTGCATATGACATAATCTCTCCTCTCCTTAGTATCACAGCTTTATGCATCATCTTCTCCAAAAAGCAGCTTTTTGATAAAGGACTTGGCCACTTGGCTTTCTCTGATCTCCCAATGTAGTTCTTTTCCAGTTGTAAATGTGACCCAGCTACTAACAGAGAGAATCACTGAAAAATACAACAGTGGTCATACAAAATTTCCTTTCCCAAATTTGGCATTTTTACATCTTTGTCCTTAACTAAACTCTCAGCAAAGCCCATGAGAATATCAATTTTCATGTGTAAATCCTCATGAAGTGCAAATTTGATACACTCACACTACTGTAGGTTCTCAATAATGATTGAATTTAAACCATGAAATAAAATCCACTTGTAAAAAGCCAGGAAGTTGCCTTGTGGTTGGAAGGTAAGCTCTGACAGATCAGGGAGCAGGGTGTTGAACTGTCCCTTCAAATGTTACTACAGGATAAAGAAATGCTTTTCTGTAACAGTGTGGAATTAAACTGTAGCTGACCAGACCTTTTCATGATCCCTTCTATAGGAGAAGCTCAAAGCATTGTGGGTGGTCAATCCAGAGAATGCTTAATAATAACCCCTGCTGGTATAAGTCAGTATTACGCCATTATCAAGTTGTTAAAATCAGGCTTAAGTTAAAAACTGGTAAATAATTAACAAGTGCCATAATTTGCCTAGCATTGAACTAGGATTGTGATAGCTGCAAAATATGTATGAGACATTTTTCAGTCTGTAAGCATTTATATGACTGTTTTCCATTTTAAAGTTGAAAAAGGGATTCAGAGTCCACATTCTCTCTTCTTAGTTGTCCCAGCAGGACAGTCCTCACTTCCCCAGCTTATTATCCAGAAATATTGGGAATATTCTGCCTTTCAGGCCAAATGCCCGCAACTTCCCTGATCACAGTTGCTCCTGAATAGTTTCTGGGTGTACTGAATGAAGGCAGAATGCCTCAGTGGCCCCGCAGGAGGCTTTCTTCTCTTGGGAAAGCCCCAAGCTGCCACTTTGCTTACTCAGCCGACTTTGCCCTGGCAACTGCTGCCTCTCTTGTCTAAAGTCTGGGCATAGCAGCAGCAGCTGATCTTGGCCTGTCAGCTGGTATCTGAGCAACTGCTCTTGGCCCTCCTTCCAGTTCCCAGTCTCTTGCAGGTACACTTGCTGAGCAGGAGCACCTGGAGCACAGATGTGCCCATGGGATGTGATGCCGGTAGTACCAGGAGCAGGCACAGCAGCCTCTTCCTCTCGGACAATGTGGCGGCTAACTTTCCTTCTGGACACTCCATTCATCAACTGGTGGGGGCACTGGTTCACCTTGCCCAGCATGACCTTCATTCTCATATCTGGGGGGAAAAGAAATAGGGGAAGAAATGGATTTAGTTTTCAACCAGTTAATTACACATTTTGCATACTTAGCATTTCTGACAAGATATTGTCAAATCAAAGATTGAATTACATCAGCTCTTTGATTTCCAAATATCTTTTATCAGACACTTCAAATATGTAATAAAAAATTGGTAATACTTCTTCCTCAAAAAATACTTACATGATGTTGATAATTGAATGAGGATTTTTCATTGTAAGCGCTAGGCTTCAATGCAAAAACCAGACCATGGTCAGGCCTTACCAACTGGCCAACTCACACTTACCAACAGGCCAACTTACCAACAGGCCAACTTATCAACAGGCCAACTCACACCTGTGTTAAGAGATATGAACTATAAAAACCAGTCCTATCTAATACTTAGGCTCTTATACCAAGTTCACAATGTAAATATCTTTGGTATTATAAAAACATGAATATAAATATTTGCATAAATAATCACATAAACATCTATGTATATGAGTGTGTACATGTATGGTTGCATAACAGTAGAAGGAGAGATGGCACATTACACTCAAGTCACAAAATTAGGCCCAAGTTCCCCTTCTCCTGCTATCTGGCTTCATGACTTTCATCCTTTCAGCCTCTCTGGGCTTTAGTTGCATAATTTTAATTTATTCTCAGGTGCTACTTCAAAATTTACTAAAATATATTTATTTTAACAATGTTGTTTTAATTGATTTCCTCTTTGATATTTTATTTGTCTCTTATTTTTCTATTAAACAGACCTAAACATCAACTCAGAAGAGTACAATATACATAAACAGATGATCTAGGCACCATATAATACTGTGTAAAGATAAAGACTGCAATGGAAAGTTAAGAATGTTCAGTGGGATACATGCATGGGAGTATACCATGCATGCAAAGGTCACTATTCATATGCCTTACAGTGAGAAAAAGGTTGAACTTGTCCTAAACCCTGGGGGGTAGATGGTAATACTGTCATCTACTTTTATTACGTTTACTGTCCCTGCTTTTCTCACATCTCACCACCAAATACATTAACCACGCATTTGTATGTATTGAAGATGCTTAACTTATTAAGCTTTTTGTTATTTTTTTCCTGAGTTCATTGAGAGCTGTCTTGGTTTGTGTTAGGAGATAGTAATCCTGTCTGATTCATACTATAAGCGACAGTATTGGGATAGACAATACCAATTTCCCACTTCAATTTAATCTGGAAAATGAGGTGAGGATGAGAGAAAGTAATAACATTATATATACACATATATATATATATATATATATATATATATATATATATATAATGCTTTTGATTTAGAGCAGTAAAAAAAGATAATCATGTTGTTCCTATTATTTCCATGACACATCTACTAATATTATGATAAGCCCATGTTATTCACATTTTCTGTCTCCTGTTCCACAGTCCATTTGTCTAGCATGTATCTTCTACAGCCATCAAACTATGGGATGATTCTCTTGCTTAGAGCTATAAGAACTTTCAGGTTACCCTAGTTTTCCTAAGGAACCTGCAGCTCCTTCCAGAAGTGTTTCTTCACAGCTCAAACTACATTGATTTATGCCTCAATACTTGTCTGGAGTTTCTCATTTGACCTGCACAGTTGCTTCTATTATTAGTCACCTTTCCTTATGTGACAGTCTCATCTTCCTTTTAGGAATTTGAGTTCCTTCAAGGAAGAAATGTTTGTGTGCCGTCAACCTTGCTCCCTCATTATGCCCAGTCCTCTGCCAAGCACTGAGCTGGGCATCATCTCCATAATTACTGCTCCCACCAGGTGGAAAAGACATAGTTTATCAGGATCAGCAAATAACCAAAGAACAAGAATAATAAATTATCAGGTAGAAGCAAACTTTAAAAAGACAGAAAAGGCTTTGAATTTTAATCCCTTGGTAAAACCAATAGTGCTTCATACAAGAGGAATCAAATACTGCAAGTCGCCTATTTTCAACCCATTGAAGATACTGTTATCTTGTTTTTGAGAGACCTTCATTGGAAATCTTTTCCCCCTTGTTCTTTAAGTCCGCATCTATTCATGAAAGACTAACACAAGCATAGCTTTCCTTTGCAGACCCCAAAACATTTAAAAATCTCCCATGAATTATTTACATGGCAGCTCCAATCAGCAACATACCTGACAGACTCCCCAGCCGAAATGAAAGTTCACTGTGTAAAGGTGCCCAGAGAGGCTGGCCGCCTCCTACTGTGAG
The DNA here is from genome assembly GCF_028858775.2 of Pan troglodytes. Classification (NCBI taxonomy): domain Eukaryota; kingdom Metazoa; phylum Chordata; class Mammalia; order Primates; family Hominidae; genus Pan; species Pan troglodytes. The sequence goes on from NC_072403.2 coordinate 57,467,214, forward strand.
GTTATAGACAGAACTAAGTCAGCACACATTATGTGTCAGCGCCGACATCAGAAGGAATCAAATCCTTTGATCTCGGACCTCCACAGGAAGCTTAGATCTCAGACAAATTAGATAAAAAATGAATTTATAGCAGATACGTGTCCTAAGGCATTCAGCTGAATGTTTGGGTTTTAGGGAAGGAAGGATAGTGAGTATCAAAACATATGAATTGTCATGCCTCCTTTCCACCTCTGCCTTGTTGATGAGTTCCCATTAAAATGAAAAGATGGGATTTTAAACTGTTCCTCCATGCCTCTTAGAATCCCACTGGTGGATTTGATCAAGTTTTAGGGAAAATGGGATACAATATGGGGAACCTATATCTCTTCTCTATGGAAAGGAGGACTCACTGGTTCTGGGTTCTTTCGGGTCCACCCACAGTCAGCTACAGCTTTTCCAGCTATCCTTAGCCTCTTCCAACTTCCAAAACTTTCTTGAGCAGCAAATATGCACTGTGCCTTTGACTTTTAAAATTTGTGTGGGTACTAGTCACTGGCTTCTTTTGCAATAAGAATATTAACAATGAATCTCCCCTCTCTCTCTCTACCTCCCCCTACCCTGTTCATATTTTTTGAGCCTAGTTCCATGTGCAACATTCAGTGTTGGATGATCTGGATTCAGTACAGAAAGCCAAATATAACTGCCTGGACTTTTGAGCCTAAACAGGATCTGAAGCAGAGGGATGAACAACAGATCAACCAACAACAAGAATCAACCATCTTGGTTTCTCATTTGTCAATAATGGGCAATAGTCCTGCCCACATATCAGGGAATGTATATGCCATAATTAAATACTAATGCTTCTATCTTCTCTAGAGAATTTGTTCCTTTATGTGAAAAATATTATTTCTTTTTAATAAGCAATGTATGACAATTGAGGAGACATAAAAATTAGAGAAAAATAAAAGGAAAATGTCTGTAGTTGCACATTATATCATAAGTAATCTGCATTTCATTGTTTTTGTGATACTCTAGAAATGGATGTGTTTTAGTAAACCTAATTTAACTCATTAATCCATCTGGAATTTCCTTTGTAATATTTTATAAAATGTGAATCGAGACTGATAAATGTTCTAAATAGTCAAATTTGCTAAACCTTTTATAAACTGTTTTCCTTTATATTTACTTTTATTTTCTCTTTTATTATATATTTCATTCCTGTATCTATTACCTATATATGCTATCTATATCTACCTAATTGGGGCTATTTCCACTAATGTGCCCATATATTCTTGCAACAGAATCACATTATCTTAAGAATAGTGACATAAATATTATTTCCCTGATAGGGCTACCCATTTCCACTATCATAAAATCTATTTATTTTAGAAAATTGGCTTTGTATCATTAGTCTATATTTTCTGATGAACTTTGGAATCCATCTTATGCTATTCAACATTGCAAAGAATGATTGGAATTGCATTAATCCCATTTATTTGAGAAAAACTGAGGCATTTGCAATAATAGTCAATCTAATTGGAAACATACTATAATTCCCTATGTATTCAAGTCTTCTCTTTATACTATTTAATAAATTATAGTTTATTTTTATATAGGTTCAACATAACACTGGTTAAGACTTTTTTCAAGGCAGTATATCCTTTGGTCTCTATTGTACATTTCTTTTTTTTTTTCTAAATATATACCATTGACCTATACAATTTTTTGGACTGACATTATATTTGAGTGAGTTATTCAAAATATTTATAAATCATGGTAGTTAATGGTTGAATCTTTTAAGTTATTCTTAAAAAAGCATATAATCTGCAAACAACTTCCATCATTGTCCTCTTAATTTGTTGTATTTTTATTTATCTTTTTTTTTTTTTTTTTTTTTTGAGATGGAGTCTCGCTCTGTCACCCAGGCTGGAATGCAGTGGCATGATCTTGGCCCACTGCGCCCTCCACCTCCTGGTTTCAAGCAATTCTCCAGTCTCAGCCTCCCGAGTAGCTGTGACTACAGGCATGTGCCACCACACCCAGCTAATTTTTTCTGTATTTTTAGTAGAGACGGGGTTTCACCACATTGGCTAGGCTGGTATCAAACTCCTGCCCTCAGGTGATCTGCCCACTTCGGCCTCCCAAAGTGCTGGGATTACAGGTGTGAGCTACCATGACTGGCCAATTTGTTTTATATATGCTGTGTTTCTTAGCATTCCAAATATATGTTATAAAATTATGGTAAGAATGACTTATGTGTTTTCCTCATTTGAATATGAATTCCTCTTATATTCCATTGTTAATTATGATATTGGATCTTGATTGAAAATAGAATTGGAACTCTTTATTCTTTTTTAATTTTTTTTAAGAGACTAGGGTTTTATTATGTTGCCCAGGTTGGAGTGCAGTGGATATTTTCATAGCTCACTGCAGCCTCAAACTCTTAGGCTCATGCAATCCTTCCACCTCAGCCTCCTGAATAGTTGGAAATACAGGTGCATACCACCATACCAGGCTCTTCATCTTATTCAGTGGGCACGCTGTTATTCCTGATTATTTTTTAAAGTTGTCTTGTGGGACAACTACTATATTTTATCCATGTTTTAAAATAGAAAATGTTCATTTTTTATTATATGACATGGACACATTATTTATCAATAATTTCCAAACATAGTTTTGCTTTCCTGAGAACTTGAGACAATTTCTAGTTCTCAGCTCCTTTGCTTCCAGATGAAGCTATCTCTGTCCTTTCCTATCCCTGTCATTCTTATGAAGCTAAAGCAGCCAGCAGAAAACTGTTAGGACCCCAAAAAAATGTGCATTCATCATCCTTTTGTATAGTTGGTGAACCTGGATAAAATTTCTATTAATACATTTCTTTTAGAAGAAGGCAGAGGCGGGTCTTTTTTTTCCCCAGCAGTTGTAATAACTACTGGAATCCAAAAGACCCTTGGATGTGAACACATATATAGCACACATAGTGTGCCTGAAATTGTTCTGTGCTCTTTACTGACAGTAATTCACTTATTCTGTATAATAACCATAACTATGGCCAGTATCACTAGGGCCATGTTACTGATGAGGACACTGAAACACACAGAGAAATTAGTTCTCTTACTTGAGGCCACAAAGTCTGTCAACAGGGAGTCAGATTTAAACCCAGTCTGTTGGACTTCTGGGTTCTATGCTCTTAACTGTCACAGTATCCTGATTCTCCAACTGACAATGAGAATTCATTAAATCTTATGAGTAGAAGAGTGACATGAGCAGACATGGATTTAAAAAGAGGGCTTAGATGGCTCTTGATATCAAAAAACCTGGCAACAGTAAAATAGGAGGGATGTATACTTTACTCTCTTCCTCCCCCATCACAACTTTCTAGCACCCTGACCGTACCATGCCATTTTTGGTAAAAGCTGTAATGTGGTAAATTTATAATCTGAATCTAGTAGTCATGCTCAGTTCCAACAGCTCAATAATCCTAAGTGCTATGGTAGTGCTTAGTGAAGGCAAAGTGCTGGAGAGAAAGAGACAGCCAGTCACTTTATCAGCAAATGTTAAAAGTTTAAAAACACAGAGGGAAAAGGGAAACTAAAGTGCCATGGCAATAATAGAATGAAACAAAATTTATGTAAAGCTACCAATAAGTAGGTGTTTCATAGCTGGTAATAATTTCCAAAGAAAAGCAGGAGATGCTTCATTATTTGTCTTCAAAACGATACTCTTCAGATTTGTACAAAGCTTAGAAGATAAGGAAACGAATCTGCTGTGATCCCCAGAGGAGGATTCGGATAACACATTTTTCTATTTTTAACTTGTATGTCCTAATAAAATGGCCTCTTTGATGCTCCCCTCTCTTCAATCTAAACTTTTCCACAGAGCCCTTTCCCTGTCTCATTCCTAATAATTTATTAATAAGCCACCACATAAAAAAGTTCCTTAATAAAACAGTTAGGCACTGTGGACTGCATAATGTAGCTAATTTAAGCGGGCCACTGAAATTCACATAGATGGCCATATGAGATTAAGAGAGAGATTAGTACTGCTCCTGCCACTCTCTGCAGATGGCAGCTGAATACGAAGAGCTATTCAGATGGCAGCGTTCAAACACCTGTCCTGAGTTTACATGCAATAATATGGTCAAGAGGCTTCTAAAAACCAAAATTAGAATAATCTTAGATGGAATCTTGAATTATTCCCATCCCCTTCTCTCTTTCTCTATTTATTTCAATAGCACTCCCAACCACACCCCCATACCCTCTACCACCTTCTGGTGCAGGTCCAGGAACTGGAGTATGGCTAACTAATATGATGGGAAAATTGAAAAAAACAAACAAACCTTTATTTCTTTCATGGAAAAATATACAAACAAGCAAACAAACTGATACACACTCATGCTCATGCGTGCATGCACACACACACACACATGCACATAAACACACACATGAAAGATCTCACTCAGCTACTTAGAGGCAGAATAACATTGGACTGCTATTTTTTGCTTAAACACGCATTCAGAACCACTAAGATTGGTAAGCCTTTTCAAGCAGAAAATATGATAATTGACTCTTTGGAGTACATGTTTTAAAACGTTTCAGGCCCATGGAAATTATATGAATATTTTTCATGTATCATACCCATACTTGGCAAAGTCATCTTGTGCTCTGCCCAGTCTTCCTATTTGCAGCATTCTTAGTAGGACAAGGGCAAAGCATTCATCCCAGGCAAATGCTCATCTTTTCTCTGTTTGGCACTAATTCTAATGGCAATTTAACAATATAACAAGTAATATCTTCTGACATAACACACCATAGAGGCAAATACTACATTTTGCTAAAAGTACAACTAAACAACAAAGCACAGCTTAACAAAGCTGACTCATTTGTCGAGGGTTCTGTACTCAATCTAATTTGCATAGTTGGTATTTGGCGACTGTACTCTTCTTCCCAAATTCAATAATGTTGCCAAATTGGCAGCTTTGCAATAGCTAAAAGAAAGATTATATGCCTATACTCTGGTTTTCCCTTTCCTCTATGTAACGAACTCAAATGTTAAACCAATAATCTTCTACTAAAAACAATATAAATATCAATTCAAATAATTGGTGAATAGCTGAGTGAACCAGCCAGACCTGTGTATTTTTCTGCTGGGGTATAATTTCTTTGAAGGAAAGTAACAAAGACTAAGAAGGGGCTATAAACCAAATTGCTTCAGAGACAGAGCTGAAGGAGAGGGAGGCTCAGACCATCCACAGTGGGTCTCTCCTGTGGGGATCATCTCCACCCTCCAAGCTTACCTTCTCCCACCACAGCGTCTTCTTTTTTGGGCCCTTGTGATTCTCGGCGTTTGAATGAGATGTGGATATGATTATTTTGATTATTAGTCTGGGATTCAGGAATCTCTTCAGGTTTTCTTTCTGTATTAATGGAGAAGAAAAAGGATTTTTTTGTTCAGATAAAAAGAACATTTTTATTTGTCAGTGGGACCATCAGCATTTAGGTGTTTCCCTTGTATGTACCCTTGTCCCAAAATTATCATATACATGCAATAGAAAGCATATAACATATTCAGAGTTCAAGAAATAATGGCATAAAATCCTATATACTGACCACCAACTTTATGGTATAAAACTGTACTGTCTGATACAAATAGCAGACACATGTGGCTACTGATCACTTAAAATGTTACTAGTTAAATTGAGATGTATTGTAAGTATAATGTACACACTCAATTTTGAAAAAAAGTGTAAACTACCTAATGTTTTTATATTCATTACATGTTGGAATAATATTCTTGATATATTATGTTAAATGGCTACTAGAGAATTACATATGTGCCTTGCATATGTGGCTCATGTTATACTTCCGTTGGACAGAACTGATTAGCTAGTGACAGAATATTACTAATACTTTTTTTAACCTTTAATTTTGAAATGAGTATTGATTCACAGGCAGTTGTCAAGAAATATACAGGGAGGATTCAAGCATCTTCACCCAGCCTTCTCCATTGTCAACAACCTGTGTAACTACAGTATGATATCAATACCAAAGAATTGAGACTGGTACAAGCCACCAAACGCAAGATGAGGAGGGCTTTTAATAGAAGATTGTATATCTTCAGTCTATCCCTGGCTGAAGAGATACTTCATCTTCTATTCATTTATTTAATAAATTCATTCATCTAAAATATATTTACACTCCTCATGTCAGGCACTGTTTAAGGCTCTGGGAATACTACGGTGAGTAAAAAAGATCTGATCCCTACCCTCACTGAGCTTTTATTCTAGTTTGGATGGCAGAGGACAAACAAATTTGTAATATGGCAAAGTAATGCCATAACATGGCATGAAAAGGAGATAGTTATGGGTAGGAAATAGACCTTTTTTTTTTCTTTTTCAACTTTTATTTTAGGTTCAGGGGGTACATGTACAGGTTTGTTACAGGTAAATTGCATGTCACTGGGGTTTGGTGTACAAATGATTTCATCACCCAAGTAGTGAACATAGTACCAAATAGGCAGTTTTTCAACCCTTACCCCCTTCCCACCTTCCCCACTCAAGTAGGCCCTAGTCTCTATTGTTCCTCTCTTTGTGTCCATGTGAACCCAATGTTTAGCTCCCACTTATAAGTGACAACATGCAGTATTTGGTTTTCTGTTCCTGCATTAATTCACTTAGTTTAGTGGCCTCCAGCCACATCAATGTTGCTGCAAAGGATGCGATTTCATTCTTTTTATGGCTGCATTCTATTCCATGGTATATACGTATCACATTTTCTTTATCCAGTACACTGTTGATGGGCATCTAGGTTGATTCCATGTCTTTGCTATTGTGAATAGTGCTGCAATAAACATTCAAATGCATGTGTCCTTTTGGTAGACTGATTTATATTCTTTTGGGTATATACCCAGTAATGGGATTACTAAGTTGAAAACTTCTGTTTTAAGTTCTTTGAGAAATCTCCAAACTGTTTTGCATAGTGGCTGAACTAATTTACATTCCCACCAACAGTGTATCAGCATTTCCTTTTCTCCACAACCTCGCCGACATCTGTTACTGTTTTAACTTTTTAATAATTGCCATTCTGACTGGTGTGAGATGGTATCTTATTATATATTAGACTTCAAACTATACTACAAAGGTACAGTAACCAAAACAGAATGGTACTGGCAAAATAATAGACACATAGACCAATGGAACAGGTGAGAGAACTCAACAATGAAGCTGCACACATACAACCATCTCATCTTCAACAAAGCCAACAATAACAAGCAATTGTGAAAGGACTCCTTTTCAATAAATGGTGCTGGGATAGCTGGCTAGCCATATGCAGAAGAATGAAACTTGACCTTTTCCTTTCACTATATGCAAAATTCCACTTAAGATAGATTAAAGATTTAAATGTAAGACCCAAAACTGTAAAAACCGTAGAAAAAAACCTAAGAAATACCATTCTGGACATAGGCCTTGGCAAAGTTTTCATGTGAAGTCTCCAAAAGCAAATGCAACAAAAACATAAATAAAAAAAGCGGGTCCCAATTAAACTAAAGAGCTTCTTCACAGCAAAAGAAACTATCAACAGAGTAAACAAACAACCTACAGAGTGAGAGAAAACATTCACAAACTATGCATCTGACAAAGGCCTAATACCAGAATCTATAAGAACTTAAATCAAAAATCAAAAAAGCAAACAATCCCATTTTAAAAAAATGGGCAAAGGACGTGAACAGACACTTCTCAAAAGAAGACATACATGTGGCCAAAAGTATATGAAAAAAATGCTCATCATCACTAATCATTAGAGAAATGCTAGTAAAAACCACAAGGTATACATTTTTTGGATAGGCATGATCAAGAAGGATATACCCTGAAATAAAATCACAGTAAAACAAAACAAAACAAAAAACCAACAAGAAGAGAAAAAACAAAAGCCAATTTTACTTAAGAATATCTTTCATAAAGCAGTAAAGAAAATTAAATTTTATTTAAAATTCATATGTGATTTTCCCAAGAAAAAGCAATTTTGCAATTGAATTTTGAGCTGAACTAGCTATTTTTTCATGGAACACCATTTTTACTTGAAAGAGCTTGAAATAATGATTGAGAAATTATGGTTATTCATACTTGTATATTTGGCAGATTTTATTTTTTCTCAAATGAATGAAGTGAGCTTGTAAAACAGAAACAACTTACAGTGTTTGTTCCCAGTGATAAAATTCAAGCTTTCATGGGAAACTTGGAATTTGGGAAAACTTGTATCAACTACATGAGCTTCACAGGTTTCTAATTCTTAATGATTTATGTTATTAACAAATGTGATCTTTTTGAATAGTAGAATGAAATATGTCAACGTTGAGAAGATCTTCACGACTCCGTGAAACAATATTTTCAAAATGACCAAAGCATAATGCATGGTTAAAAGCTCCATTCAAAGTATATGATGAGACTGGTGGATTTTCATGTAACAAAGTACAAAAAGGCCATTGAGATGGGACTTTAAGTAACTACTTCTTGTCAAGTCTGGGTGCAGTAAGAAAGAAGAATGTCCACTATTATCTGTAAAGGCTATTAAAATGCTCATCCCTTTTCTACAATGTATCTGACTGAGCCTGGTTTGCTTCATATACTTCAGCAAAAACAATACATTGCAATAGGTCGAATGCAGAAGCTGCCAAGAGATTCCAGCTGCCTATTAAGGAAGATATTAAAGAGGTTTGTAAGAATGCCACACTCTTTTCACTATATATTTTTTGAAAATACAATTTTTTAATTTAAAATGTTATGTTTACATGCAATGCATGTATTATTTTAAAATAAGTTAATGAATAAATTTAAAATTTTCTGTTTAAACTTCTAATTTGGAAATATTAATGGATATAGAACCCACATAGACAAAAGTTGTTTAGATTCTCAACAATTATTGAAAGCATAACAAGGTCCTTAGACCCAAATTGAAAATGACAGACACAGAGAGCACATAGCTTAACCAGAGAATCTTTTTTCATGAGTAAGTTGTGGAACAATATATTTTTCTGATTCTGAAGAAATGAAAGTTAATTTTAGAAACTTAATAAATATAAAATACAGAAGGTATAAGGAAGAAAATACAAATCACTTATACAGATCTGACTACTGTAAAACTTTCATAAAGTTCCTTGCAATTTCTTTACATCTTTTTTGTTTGTTTAACATAGTTAGGAGTCTGTGCCCAGTCAAGAAAATATGGGGATATCATACAAGGTAATGTGTCCACAGATATTGAAAGGTTGAAAGAGCAAAAGGAAGACACTGAAGTAATAGATATATTTGTAAACGCAGGAAGAAGTCACATCTAGAGCTGGGGGATCAAAAGTGGAGTTAGCAGAGCTTAGGAGTTAGAAAAAGCCTTCTCTAGAGCTTAGGATTAAAAGTGAGGTTAGACCTTAGGGAGAGACCCCTGCATGGCTACTAGGTTTAGATACAAAATGGAAGATGAGAATCAAATCACCTACTTCACGGGATTACATGAGATAAAAATTTATGAAAATTCTACTTACAAGCAGACAGCACTACATACACTGAATGTAGATAGAACTTTAAGAAGGAAAAACAAAAAACTGCAAATCACAGCAACATAAGGCAGAACGAGGCCAAGATCCCCTTCTTCTTCAGAAAGACAAGCAGCTGCCTTGTAGTTAGTCCAGTCCTGATCAACAGGATGAAGAGAGAAACAGGGATACCAGGCTGTAGCTCAGTTCAAATACAGAAAATGTATACAGTGGAGCCTCCTTTCCCAAGCATCTCTCAGAGCTTCAGGCCCAGTGAATGTTGTAGTAGTGGGACTATGCTACTTCCTCTCACCTTTATTTTGACTTTTTCTCTTTGCCTCTCTTTATTTCTCCTCTTTTAAACTTCACTCTTGCTTTTACTTTGGTTTTGTAGGGCCTCCTAGTAAGACAAGTATTTCTTTCACTCATTGGCTGGTCTAGGGTTGGGGGAATGGGTGGAATAAGGAATTTGCCAATGCCTGATCTGCTCACCTATCTCCTCCACTCTAGAAAGAAGCTTCATTTACAAAGCCTCTTTCCCTCAGTGACTACAAGTCTCCAGCTTTAAAAAATTAAAAAATAGCATCCACTTCTGGGAAATATTTAGGAACCTACTTAATTCCTATGCTAAAAAACAAACAAACAAACAAACAAACTAAGCCCTCTCCCCTTTTAAAGGAGGAGAGGATGACATTTCCCTGGATTCTTTTTTTTTTTTTTTTTTTTGGTGACAGAATTTCACTCCTGTCACCCAGGCTGGAGTGCAATGGCGCAATCTCGGCTCACTGCAACCTCCACCACCTCCTAAGTTCAAGCAATTCTCCTGCCTCAGCCTCCCGAGTAGCTGGGATTACAGGCATCTGCCACCATGCCCAAATAATTTTTGTATTTTTAGTAGAGACAGGGTTTCACCATGTTGGCCAGGCTGGTCTCGAAATCCTAACCTCAGGTGATCCACCCACCTCTGCCTCCCAAAGTGCTGGTTTCCCCTGATTCTTTAACTCACTTTTTGAAGTGAGTTACAATATTTTTCACCCACCTCATTGGGTTGTTGTGCAGATTAAATAAATTCCTTTATCTGAAGTGCTCAGAATGTGTTCCATAGTGAGTATTTAGTAAACATGAGTTTTTATTATTATTGCTATTATTACTTAAGATTAGGCAATCCTTGTCTCTAATGTATTAATTGAACAATTTGGCTTTGTGTAATTTTATATTTTAGAGAAGCTCACAAAAATTTGTCTTTGGGGAAAGAAAAAGAATCATTAATATGTTATGTATGATGACTTTTTTTTCAGAAATTTTCATTCCAAAATAAAAAAAAAAACTACATACTTCTGCTTTTGCTTCTTTTAAGCCAACAGCACACCAGACAGCTCAGAGCCAGCCATGAGGCCACAGAGGACAGGGAAGCAGCCAGGATGATGGTCGACTTCTCCTTCCTAGTCACAGGCAAGACAGCAAATGGCTTGGATCGAGCTGTAAAATTGACTCCTATGGCGGGGAAAAGAAGACGTTTCAATGATATGTTAATAAGATGCTAATATAATTAAAATATGGTAAAAATAAATACATTCATAATAGTATCTGGGATATAGTAGGTGTTCAATATATATTCATTAAATTTAATAAATACATAAATTATAAATCCAAGATTTATATTTCTAGAGAATCACAAGATTCCAACAATAACACATAATAGTTATTTCCAATTCTGTCAATTATTGACTGAGAATTCTTCCAATTCTCTCTTTTAATTTTCAGACTAACCTTCCATACCAATGCAAAATTTCAGCTTCTTTCACTAATGAGAATAAAAATATTCTCAGCTCCAGAATGTGTGAAATTACTTGCTCTGATGTATGTATCTACTCAATACGTGCCATATAACACATCAGAACAGGGTCATAGGGACTCCTGCTGCAGCACTATATTGTCTTAGAGAGTTATGTTATCTGGAAAACTAGAACTAGAACAATGGCAGATAGAACTGCTGGCCATGAATGATGGGGCAAGATAGCATCCTCCTGTTGAGAGAGTTCAACTCTGTAAGAATTCATCTGAAACTCCTCCCATTTATGGAGACAGAAAAATTTCTCACCCCATTATTATTTATGAAATGAGTCATAAAATAATCTAAAAAAGAAAGTTACCTATCTGCATAAAAACACATACATAAATGTTTTTAGCAGCTCTGTACATTGCAAAACCCAGGAACAACGCAAATGTCCTTGAGCAGGGGAATGGATAAACAAACTACAGTTTATCTAGACAATGGAAAACTACTCAGCCAAAAAAGAAAGAAAGGAAAGAAAAAGGGAAAGAAACAAACACACAATTGATAACCTGTAACAACTAGAATGAGCATAAAAGGCATTATGCTGAGTAAGGGAAGCCCATCTCTGAATGGTACACACTTGTAGGATTCCATTTATATAACACTGTAGAAAAGACAAAACTATAGAGTTAAAGAACAGATCAGTGGTTGCCAAGGATGAATGGTGGAGAAAGGCTACATGTATGTGAGAACAGATTTTTGGGGTGATGAAATGGTCCTTATCCTGACTGTGGGGATGGTTACATGGAGCTATACATGTATTTGAAGTAATAAAACCACATACAAAAATGTCAATTTTAAAGTACATTCATTTTAAAAATAAATTGTTTAAAAACTTGCCTTTAATTTTGGGGGTGATGAATATATTCATTATTCTAATAATGAGGATGCTTTCATGGGAGTAGGCATTCATCAAAATGTATCAAATGGTATGCTTTAAATATGTTTATCATGTGTCAATCATATCTCAATGCAAACAGGTTTATTTAAAAAAAAAAAACTTGTTTATGAACAGTTCAGCCAGCATTTTTAAAGCAGCTCATTCAAAACAAACAAGCAAACTTCAAACTTCTGCTTTCATCTACATAACTCAGGCAAAAAGAGTTTTTATTTTATGTACTCAAGGAAACACCATGTTTTTCTTTGCTGTGCTTTCACTGGGCTGAACCTGACAATTTTACTGGAAGTCGCAGTCAGATCTTCAATCTCTTGACTTCTGGCTGACTTGGTCCCAAAGCTACTACAACAAAATCTCCTCTGTATACATCATGTATCTGAGCCATATTTGGCTTGTTTGTTATCAAGTAATTGCTTTTTATGGGCATCTGAATAAGCTCAATCAGGCCCAGAGATGGGGGAATAGATTTTACTCGGGATTTACAGAAGTAAAAACTAAATTCTTTATACTTTTATCCATTTGTCAATGATTGCTCAGTAATTGTTTACTGGGTCAAGTTGATAAGTTACCAGTTCCCATTCTTAAGATATTTACAAGCTAGTAAATGAAATAAGATACACATAACAAACATTTGTTAAACAAATTAGGATGTGACACATGCCACTAGAATAATGCAAATCAATTGCTTTGGATGTTTATTTTCCATTGATATGATTAGGGAAAGCATCCTGGAGGAGGAAGTATCTGAGGGGACTCTGAAGGCTGTGCAAATACATAAACAAAGACAGAGAGGAGAAAATAGCTATTGATACTTAGGAGACTTACGCAGGAAAATACTGGAACTTAATGCTAGAAGAATTTGAGACAAATCTGGATGGGCATTAAATATCAGGCAAAAGGCCCTTGAGAACATTCTGAAGGCATGAAGTATCAAAGAAGAAAAGATTCTTTTCTATTTTTATTTTGTTAATAGAGACAGGGTCTAGCTCTATCACCCAAATTTGAGTACAATGAGTGGCACAATTATAGCTCACTGTAGCCCTGAACACCTGGGCTCATATGATCCTCCTGCTTCAGCCTGCCAGGTGGTTGGGACTACAACCATGTGCCACCATACCTGGCTAATTTTTTGTTAATGTATTGTAGAGATGGGGTATTGCTATGTTTTCCAGGCTAGTCTTCAACTCCTGGTCTCAAGCGATCCTTCAGCCTCAGCCTCCCAGAGTGTGCCAGAATTACAGCCATGAGCCACCCCGCCCAGCCTAGGGGGAGATTCTAAACTGAGAAGTGACATGAGCCACATAAAATATAGTCAGTCCGTTTTTGTATAGAACACAAAAATGACAGAGAAGCTAAAGTCAGGGTGACCAGGCGAAATTATCTAAATCCAAGGGTGGAGACCACTGGCTCTCAATTATCTTAGCAGCAGAACATTTTTTAAAACTGCAATCTTAAAAATAATCTCAATATATTCACTTATTCATAAACAAATATTTATTTGTAGCTATGATGCACCAGGCTTTTCTACACCCTTGGGATATAATGTCAAACTAAGCAGAATCTCTGTCCCTTTGGAACTTTGGTCTCAATGGAGGACAGTAGACAAACAAATAAATACGTAGATACTATAAAGCCAGGGAGTGATAAGTGCATAAAGAAAACTAAAGTGAGTTTATAAGACACAGTGGCTGGAGGTGTGGGGAGGATTGGGGATGGTATAGACTGAGTGATCCAAAAGAGGCCTCCTTGAGGAGGAGATATTTGAGAAGAAATCTGAATGAGCTGAGTGAGCCACGTGACTTTCTGGAGGGAGAATATTCCAACCAAGGAATTGGCAACCACAGGTAGAGTTTCTCTGGCTAACTGTATTTGTGGTGAAGGGTGGGGAGGTGCGGATTTGTGGGTGATACCTGGTTACATTAATCTCTTCTCAGCAGCAGCCCCTGAGGGCCTCCTGAGAACCCCACGGCACCAAGAAATGGTCATAAAAGCCACAGCCTACACCATGGTAATGATAGTGAATGTGGAAAGGCTAGCTACGAAGTCAGTACTACAAACTTACAGAAACCCTTATCTCTTGACAGTGTCTCAGGAAGTTGAGAAGTGATAAATGAGCTGGATTTGATAATATGTCAGACCTAAGAGGATTCCATAAATACTTGGGCAGATCTATTTTCTGTATTTCTAAAATAGGAATAATAATTTGTTTTTCTCTCTAAGATATTGGAGAGATGAGGGAAAATAGTGGAAATGATTGCAAATTCTCTGCTTGATTCATGAATGAATGAAACAACAGACCAGGCACGGGGACTCATGCCTATAATGCCAGCATGAGCCCAGGCATTTAAGACCAGCCTGGGCAGCATAGTAAGATCCCATCTCTACCAAAAAATAAAATAAAATAAACCAACTGGGTGTGGTGGCACACACGTCTGTAGTCCCAGCTACTTTGGAGGCTGAGGTAGGAGGATTGCTTGAGCCTGGGAGGTTGAGACTGCAATAAGCCATGATTGAGCCACTGCACTCCAGCCTAGGTGTTGGGTGACAGATTGAGACCCTCTCTAAAAATAACAACAACAACAACAAACACACACACACACACAAAACAACAAAAGAAACAACAATAACATAAAACAATGCTTATCAGACCTATTATTTTGAAGCCTATTAGAAATAAGAAATTTCATTGTTTGGCGAAAATGTGTGAATATACGCTGCTTTCCCAAACATTCTAGCACTTCAAATTGATATACTTGGAAACAAGGAGTTACTCTCTGGACGTGTACCGTTACTCAGTGTGATGTCAACAAGGGGTCACAGAAGTGCAGATATTTAATATTTTTCCTTTCTTTTTATCCTCCATCTATTCTCTCCAAATTTAAACTTTTATAAATCTCATTCTGAAAGAGTCTCACCTAATAGACTTGATCTTGAAAATTATGAGGAATAATTTAGTGAAAAACACTAAGGGAAAACTTTCCAAATGATTCTTCAGTTAGTTCTTTTTACAGGCTGTAAGTAGAAACTACAATAAAGCAGTAGTCTACTAAGTGTGAACACCAAGACCAGTTCAAAATCACAGGAGTTACCAAGAAGTTTCTGTCTACAATACATTTCGCATTTGGTTTTACAAACTATTCCTTAAAATAAACTTGATAACATATTTGGTTAGTCTTAATTAATTACTGAGGTAATTAAAGGACAAAGGCCTTTTAAATGTCAGACAAATCTGGAACAAAATATGCATTCCTGCCTGTCTTACCCTTTAAGACATATCCATTCAAAAACTCAAGCTTACAGCACAATCCCTGGGAATTGGGAATCCCACGGTCAAGGACACTACACGTTTGTTATGAACCTGTACTTATGTTAGGACACTTTGACACATAAAGTGTGTGTAAATTGCTCTTTTAACAAGCATTTAAGCAATCATCCTCTGAAGTATAAATGTGACTCTCATGAAAACATAATGAGCACTTGTCAACAGGTTATTTATCTCATTAATGAAGAAACCAGGAAGAACACGAAACTGGTTTAAATAGCATTTAAGAGATAATGATCATATAGCCAGGGAGGAATAATACTATCTGATCTCAGAAGATAGTCTTTTTGCTAAAAAAAAAAAAAAAAAAAAAAAAGTCCAGGCTGGGCGTGGTGACTGATGCCTGTAATCCCAGCACTTAGGGAGGCTGAGGCAGGTGAATCACGAGGTCAGAAATTCAAGACCAGCCTGGCCAACATGGTGAAACCTCATTTCTACTAAAAATACAAAAATTAGCCAGGCTTGGTGGCGCATGCCTGTAATCCCAGTGACTCAGGAGGCTGAGGCAGAAGAATTGCTTGAACCTGGGAGGTGGAGGTTGCAGTGAGCCGAGATTGTGCCACTGCACTCCAGCCCAGGTGACAGAGTGAGATTCCATCTCAAAAAAACAAAAAAAAATCCAAAACTTGGAATTAAAGGAAAAATGATTATGATTACAGATCTTACCAGTGTCATACTGGAACATTTTCAAAAGGCCCGCTGAAAGTTTATTAAGTTCTCTCAAACATATATTTGTTTCACTTATATTTATTATTTATTTATTAGGACCCAGACATGTTTATTTGTAGAAGATTGACATGCTGAAACAATTTTTATACAGTTAAGGATGCAAATGATATCTGTAAACACTGGACTATCAAAATTTTGCTTTTATTGCCCTGTATCCATTGCAAACTTATTTCAACATTTCTTCTCTGGCTATACGATCACTATCTCCCAAATGCTCTTTTAATTAGTTTTCTTATCTTCTGATTTCCTCATTAGTGAGTTAAATAACATGTTGACAAATGATCATTATATATTTTCATGAGAGTCACATTTAATATGCCAGAGGGTGTTTTTTTTACATGTTTTGTCAAAAAGAACTGGATCAGATATGCAATTTACATACCCCTTATTCTGAAGTGCCAGGATGTTGATGGGTATTGTCCCCATTTGTCAGGGGGTTGGGGAGGACAGGACCCAAAGTTAAAATTTCAACATCCTATGACTCTCTTATAAGTTAACATTCTCCTATTAATATCTAACCAAATGTCAGGTAAGTAAATTAAAGAAAAAAACAAGTAGAACACTGAAAGTAAACGTCAATGTTGAGAAGGAAATGTACATTTGGTTTCTTGCTCACCAGGAGTAACCTGAGGTTTCCATTTCTACATGTGCTCTTTCTTCTCAAGCTTAATGATACAGTCAAGTGAATTTATTTTCTAAACTATGATGACTTCTTATTCATGATAGTAGCTATTCCCATTATAAGGGAGAAAGGATTATCTTCTCAAAAAAAAAAAAAACACACAGAATAAAAGCACACTGTATAAAATTACCTGGAGGAGAAGTGACAGTAAAAATAAAGTGCCAGTTTGACCCAGAGATCAAGACTGCCAAGTTGTAGAAGCTAACATAACCATCTTGAGTTTCTGCCTGGGTGCACCCTACAAAAAAGTACAAAACAAAAATTAGCTGTTTATTATCTAATCTCGAACAATGTCTTCATGTCTTCTGTGAAGGCAGACATTTGGACAATAAAGGACAATTTTTTAAACTCAAAGAGGTTACCTAATCCATCAGGTTCTTCTTAGTCAAGACTTAGAACCAAATGATCCAAGACAGAATAATAACAGTTAACATATATTGAAAGCTCCACTATGCCAGACACTGTTCTATATATACACGATTGCCTACAAACTACACAACAACCCTATAAAATACGCTATTATCTATATTCTAGCAATTATGAAATAGGCTCATGAAAGATTAAATTATGTGGTACTGGGGTTACAGCCCAAATCTGCCTGATTTCAGTCTGCATTCTTAACCACTACAATATATTGGCTATATTATTATTAAATGTATAATATATAAAGAAAGAAATTCTATTATCTTTCTAGGTGGTCAGTTTCTACAGTCTGTCTTTCTTCTATCCAATTTATCTATAGTTTATGCGGTACCAGAATTAGGCCAAGAGATCAGGACCATGGCAATCTACCAAATAATGACTGATAGAGCTACACTGATTTAGCAACTTGAATTGCCTGAGCCTTGGCTTCCTTAACTAAAATGAAAAAAAAAAAAAAAACAAAAAACCTAGCATCTTCTAACAGTAGATCATCCATTTATAACGTGAAAAAAGGCAGCTTAACTCAGTATCACATTCACAATACCATTAATCGTCTTTTGACTCCACCATCCCTAAATTATTTTCCTAATTAACAGCTGCTAGACTTTACTCTGGAAATGTCAATATGATTGGCATGGTGGACAAAGGGTTATGAAAGTGGTCTGAAAGTTTATAGGTTGGTTTGAGATCTCTAAGGCTGAAATGTGTCATAAAGATACAATATGCTTAGTGTTACATTTTTCAATTCAATTGCTTAATCTTTTTGTGAAAACACTGTCTTTCTTCATCAATTTTGCAGAGCTAACTAAAACTTCTTTTTTGAGAAAGATCTTTTGCTTCATCTCTTCTGAGTTCTAAAATAAATAAAATGCCCAGTAAAATGAAAATAAATAAGCCAAGACTCAAATAAATGATAGGCGCCCAAGATAAATGCAGTTTATACTCTTTAAAACCTATATGCATCAAAATTATGGTCAATAAACTCTTGCAAACAATGAACTGCAGAGTACAGATGTTCAACATGAAATCATTTGCTGCAGTTTTTCCTTTGACAAACGTCTTTATTGTTCCCATCTTTGGAAGAATACAAAGCAGCATTTAATCGAAATGTGTCCGTAGAGCACAGTGAGTTGGCCTCGTAGAACAGCCGCCAAATTGCCTAATGGAAAGTGCTTTAGTTCTAAATGGGTTTGCTTTTGCGTTAAATACCAGCTTGCCTTAGAGATCTCTACAAAGATTCCCATATATATATATGATATTCTCAGATTTGAAGCATATGTGCCCAAAAGCTGAGGCAGTTGCTGCCAAGTACAGTACATTACTCCAGGGTTCATCATATCTTCAGAATAGCTATGATGACATATACAAATGCAATTGACAGGCTCCCTGATCAAGCTGGTATAAACAGTATACTGGCTGGGGGACTTGGGATGGGGTGGGGTGCTGGGCTCGAGCAACTTTTGAATTGATTACACAACTACCAGGGAATGATACCTGAATGGGTTTCTGCAGGATAGATAGTTTCTAAAATACCTTTGCAGCCCAAATTATCCCCACAGCTATCCCACTCACTCCTAGGTATGCATACTAGCAAACTGTTATATTGTTAATGTTGAGATGTTATCTTTAAAAGTATTAAGGACTTTTTTGTGCAACTATGATCCATAAATGTCAAAGGATATTGAAGACCTGTAAATAATTGTCCTTTAGTATATAAATTCACTTTTTATGATAATAGGTTGTAACTGCCTTTTCACTGAGGAGGATCTACTAAAGAAAAAAGAATATGAAGTTAAATTGCAGAACAAAAGATTTAGAGGAGATATATAGATATGGTTTTGTTGTTGTTATTTTGTTTTTCTCCAGGAGATACTTATAGTAAGTTAGATAATCCATCCCAAATGCTTTTGGTGCATTCTTTCTGAAGTGAAAAAGTAGTATTTCATGATGGCTTCAAGAAAAACTTTCAATCATATAAAATAGGGTATTTTGATGACATGGGTATGCTAAAAACAGAAAACTACATGTGATTTCTTCCCTACTTCATGACTCACTCACATAAAAAATGTGTGTATATGAGACACCCTCAAACTAGTCCTCACACATTCCCATTGGATCTCTTAAAAAAGGTAATAGTGACAATACTGATTCAAGTGAGCTAGTTGGCTTGAGTGTAGCTTGGTGTCCGTAGAATAAAAGAGTAAATGGTATCTTATCTCACACCAGTTAGAATGGCAATCATTAAAAAGTCAGGAAACAACATATGTAGAGAAATAGTAATCCTTTTACACTGTTGGTGGGAGTGTAAATTAGTTCAACCATTGTGGAAGACAGTGTGGTGATTCCTCAAGGATCTTGAACCAGAAATACCATTTGACCCAGCAATCCCATTACTGGGTATATATCCAAAGGATTATAAATCATGCTACTATAAAGACACATGCACATGTATGTTTATTGCAGCACACTCACAATAGCAAAGACTTGGAATCAACACAAATGCCCATCAATGATAGACTGGATAAAGAAAATGTGGCACATATACACTATGGAATACTATGCAGCCATAAAAAAGAATTAGTTGATGTCCTTTGGAGGGACATGGATGAAGCTGGAAACCATCATTCTCAGCAAACTAACACAGGAACAGAAAACCAAACATAGCATGTTCTCACATGGGAGAAGTGGGAGTTGAACAGTGAGAACATATGGGCACAGGGAGGGGAACATCACACACTAGGGCCTGTCAGGGAGTGGGGAGCAAGGGGAGAGATAGCATTAGGAGAAATAACTAATGTAGATGACGGGTTGATGGGTGCAGCAAACCACCATGGCACATGTATACCTATGTAACAAACCTGCATGTTCTGCACATGTATCCCAGAACTTAAAGTATAATAATAAATAAATAAATAAATAGATAAATAAATAAAGAGTAAATGGTTTCATGCCTCATTCACTTTTCATGGCCACAACATGATTCTAAGCTGGCCGGGCATGACATCCTTAAGGTTACTGAAAGAAAAATAATGAAAGATGAGGTGCAATAAGTGTCAGGACAAAGTAAAATATAAAGTCTCAGTAAGGTATGATATAGGAGAAGGTATGGGGAATAGGTAAGGCATGGAGCATAAGTAAGGTACTGGGTATAAATAATGTGCAAAGTGTGGCAAGGTACAGAATATAAGTAAGTAAGATATGGACTATGGGTTAGAAATGAAGTGTGAGTAAGGGTCTGGAGAATGTGTAAAGTATGGAATATGAGTAAGGTACAGACTATGGGTAAAGTATGGAGTGTGAATAAGGCATGGAGTATGTGTAAGTTATGGAATATGGCTAAGGCATAGAATATGAGTAAGGTACTGGACATGGTAATGTATGAAGTATGGCAAGGTAAGGGGTGTAAGTAAGGGATGGGCCGGGCACGGTGGCTCACGCCTGTAATCCCGACACTTTTGGAGGCCAATACGGGAGGATCACCTGAGGTCAGGATTTCGAGACCAGCTTGGCCAACATGGCAAAACCCCGTCTTTACTAAAAATAGAAAAATTAGCCAGGCGTGGTGGTGGGCACCTGTAATCCCAGCTACTCAGGAGGCTAAGACAGGAGAATCACTTGAACCCGGGAGGCAGAGGTTGCAGTGAGACAAGATCGTGCCACTGCATTCCAGCCTGGGTAACAGAGCCAGACTCTGCCTCAAAAAAAAGTAAGGTATGGACTATACATAGGGTATGGAGTATAAGTAGGGTCTTAGGTATGGATAAGGTATGGAGGAGCAATGTAAGGCATGAGTATGGGTGTGGTTTGGAGTATGGGTAAGGAATAGAATATGGGTAACACATGGAGTAGACAATGGGGAGGTGAGTTCCAGTAGTCATGTGAGAGTATCTGTTGTAAATATTACCAGAACATTAAAAAAGTTAAAAATTAATATTTTTATGCTGCTGTATTAAGATCAGAAGGTGAGTGACTGTTACATATCCTAAGCACTTTCTATACCAAAACACCAACAGTAGCAAAATGGCACTGAAAAATGGACAGAATGACAGCATCAAAACAGGCAGTTCTAAATGCAATTCTGAATATTTCATCTCCACAGTGGGCAACCTTGGATAAATTCACTTCATTTTCTTACTTTCTTAATGACATGCCTTGTGTCTACAAATCTGTACAAGGACCATTCTGGTCTGTCCTCATTCCTTGGGATTTTAAACCCAAGAAGCTTCTAACTGAACTGCCCACATTAAAAAAATAAAAAAAAAATGACCAGGAGCAACAATATGAGTTACCCACACAGGTGTTACTTTCAACAAATTGAACAAAAGATAGATTGTGTAAGTAGAAGGGAAAGTCTGGAGAGTCTATGGGGAGATTCTGACAAAATATGCAACATTACCTGGGCCTTTAAATTTGGATTGTATAAAGAGAACGTGGAGAGGGTACTGAGGAGAGCAAGACCTCAAAGTTTGGTAGAAAATTATTTTTGTGGACATGCTGAAAACATTTAGAGTCTTGTTGTTTTGTTTTGTTTTTTGTTTGTTTTAATTATTTTATTTTATTTTAAATTCCAGGATACACGTACAGAACATGCAGGTTTGTTACATAGGCAAACATGCGCCGTGGTGGTTTGCTGCACCTATCAACTCATCACCTAGGTATTAAGCCCCACATGCATTAGCTATTCATCCTGATGCTCTCCTTCCCCCTTAGTCCTCCCCCCAATCTCTGACAGGCCCCAGTGTGTGTTGTTCCCTGTGTCCATGTGTTCTCACTGGAAAACATTTGGCGTCTTAATAAGTAAGTAGATGGGGTAAAAAAATTACAGGTCAAAATAGTAGAAAGTCAAATTGAAAAGAGAGTGGGAAAATTTATTGTTCTAATAAAACAATAAGACGAAGCAAGCTTTAAAAAGTAAGGGTTTTGAAGCTATGAACTGTTAAATCACGAGATGTCAATCGCCTCCTTAAGAGAATTTTTAGAAGGGGATAATTTCATTTTCTGGAATCGATGAGGTGTAGCTTTGCCAGAAACAAAATGTATAAGCTAAATTAAATGGTGACATTAAAAAAAACTGAGATCTGAGATTAATTCATTGAAAACAACATCAAATGATTATTCATTAACTTGGAGACTTTATTACAACAATTTTATATGTTTCTTAAGAGACAAATAACAAAAAATTAAGGAACAATGTCATCAGAAATGGTAGGCAATGTGCACTATATGATAGGAACGGTTTTAGGCCAATAATAAACGCAACTAGAAGACGAGGCACATCTATGATTGACTTATGGCTATCCATTTGAACATTCCATATATTTTATGGGAACCATCTGAATGAGCTTAGACTCATAGCCAGAGTGGAGCAAGAAATAACTGTAAAATCATGGCCTATTCTTGGAAGTCAGTGATTTTACAGGTAGGCTGATGTTTGAGCTGGCACATGAGTCATTTCTAAGCCTGAAAAAAACATTTTGGACAACACAAAACCAACAGAAATGCCTTACCTGATTCATGAGGTGCACAGGAAATTGGATAAGCTGATTTTGTTTTGTTTTGTTTTGTTTTGAGCTGGAGTCTCACTCTGTCACGAGGCTGGAATGCAGTGGGCGATCTTGGCTCACTGCAACCTCCACCTCCCGGGTTCAAGCAATTCTCCTGCCTCAGCCTCCTGAGTAGCTGGGACTACAGGTGCATGCCATCATGCCTAGCTAATTTTCGTATTTTTAGTAGAGACGGGGTTTTACCATGTTGGCCAGGATGGTCTTGATCTCTTGACCTTGTGATCTGCCCGCCTTGGCCTCCCAAAGTGCTGGGATTACAGGCATGTGTCACCGAGCCCAGCCAATAAACCGAATTTTTAAAGAGTGGTAAACACATCCTCAAATTTGCATAAGAATGGGGATATTTGGCCAATTATAAAAAGGTACATATACACCATATCAATTTATAATTTTCAGTGATTTATTGGTATGAAACTTCCTTTCAATATGTTACTGGCTAATCTCAAAGAATGCTTCACTATAATTACAATACTAACTGCATTAAAAGCCAGTGCTTGAAATCACACTTCTAGAAAGAAGAATTTGCAAAAGTTAACAAGATTTCCTACTTATTCCCCTATTATAATATACAAATATAAGGTAATAATAGATAATTGTGCTTAAAACAAATAAACTTTATTTTCTTTTTTAAAAAATTTTTACCAGTACTGATATATATCTCTTTGTATAGTATGCATATTTTGAAAACATTATTTTCTTTTTTCTTTTTTCTTTTTTTCTTGAGATAGAGTCTTGCTCTGTCACCCAGGCTAGAGTGCAGTGGCGCCATCTTGGCTCACCGCAACCTCTGCCTCCTGGGTTCAAGTGATTCTCGTGCCTCCACTTCCCAAGTAGCTGGGATTACAGGCGCATGCCCACCATGCCTGGCTAATTTTTGCATTTTCAGTAGAGATGGCGTTTCACCATGTTGGCCAGGCTGGTCTCAAATGCCTGACCTCAAGTGATCCAGCCACCTTAGCCTCCCAAAGTGCTGGATTACAGGCACGAACCGCCGTTCCCAGCCTGAAAACATTATTTTCAAATCACATTTGAAATCACAAAGAATTTATAAATTATTTCTCATCTAAAATAGCAACACAATATTTAGTGCAGAGATTTGCTTGAGTCCTAGCTCTTGGTCAGAATTATTCAACAATTCTGAATTCAGGGAGTCAAGATAAACCCACTGGCTCTATTCTTTTATTGGGACCCTGCAAGGATTTTTGAAAACTGTCTGACATAGAAGTTGTGGGGAAGGGAGTGAATGCTTTCCTTTCTGAGGATATTTTCCATCTACCTTAAAAATCATTTTTAATCCATTTGAATTCTTGGGACACTTTTTAAATTTTCTCATTGAAACTAGTGGGAGAGATGAAAGAAATTTAACAGATTCACTTTTTCAGACTGTTGTAATCTCCAGCTCCCTATCCAAATATAGGAGATGATTTTTAAATGTTCCATCGAACACTTCTATTCTAGGTTATATCAGGTTGACATAAAATGAATTTCTCTTCACCTCAAGGTGAAGCCCAGAATTGGACTGTGATATTGTGCATGATTGGGACTCCCTCCGATGAGAAGGAAATACACAATCCTACCCATAAGCAGAGGAAGAATTTCAAGGTGCTGTGATAATTGTGAGGCCCCTTGTGCAGAGAGGAAACCCCTATGCATGAAGAGTTTGAGGCTGTCAGGCAAGATCTAGGTGTTGGGAGATTGACTGCACACAATAGGGAGAAGGCTCCTGGTAGGAAGCATGATTAATAATTTATGGGTTATGTTGGAGGGAGGCAGGTAAGAAGAAAAAACTCTCGTGACACCCAGAACACAAACTGTATTAATTGTAAAACACAACCTCTTGCTCTTACTGCCTTAAAACTGAAATCAAAAGGGCCTATGTCTTAACTTGGCCCAGCAACCAGGTTGTACTTACCTTTTCATGTTTCTCATCATAAAAACTCTTGCTTTTTGCTCCCAATCCAGTCTTCCCCATTTCAGTAAATAACACCAATATCAACCCAATATAACAAGATCAAAACCTATAAGGTGTCCTTAAGTACTTGTTTTCTTTACTCCTAGTAGATTCTGCTGATTCAACTTCTAAAAGACATTCTGAATCAATCCAGTTGTGATCTCCACCATCTCTTGCCTGGCCTTTTGCAATCACTTTCCAACTGGCTCAGGAGGTTCACTCTTGCCATTCTCCAATCCACCCTCCATAGAGCAGAGTGGTCCTCTAAACATGCGAGTCAGACCTTGGAACTGGCCTGCTTAAAACCCTCCAATGGCTCTGCATCTCACTGAGAGTGCAGCCCAAACTCCCCACCATGGTCCCCAGAGTCCTCTGTTGACTGTCTGGCTCCAGCACCTGTCTCACTTTTCCTCTTCCCTTGATCTCCCTTAGTTATGAGGCTCCTTTGCCTTAATTCTGTTTCTCAAACACATTCTCCTTAACATATTTTCTGTGGATAATATATTGTACTGTTTTACAACATAAAAATACAATGATTGAACAATTTCGTAATAAATTAATATGTGTCTCTTTGAGTAGGTTGTATTTCAACGGTTTTGTGTGTGAGAGGGTTAAATAGGAATTTAGAACTCAGAAACTATTTTTCCCATAAAAATCATGTTACACCTGCTTGTTTCTCTCTAGACCAGGCCCTAAAATGCACATTATTGGGTCCTTCTGCAGAATATGTTGCCAAACTATCTTGGGCCTAGTAGAAATCTGCATTTTAAATAGATTTTCATATAAATGAGCTTCAAGGAAAGTAAGTGGAGCTGGCAGTGGTGCTGGGATAGAACAGGAAGACAAAAGAGGGTAGACAAAGATAAGGAGAAAAACTAGCTAAGGGCTGCTATGGGTCAGGTGCTTTTGCACTTATCATCACATTTATTCTTCATACCACTGAGAGCAAGTCTTTCTATTTCCCCATAGAAATCATATTGTACTTGGTAAATTGCTCCCTGGCCCAGTCCATGATACTATACCAAACAAGGGTGTGTCGTGGGGGCACTGAGTGGACTGTAGAAAACCTAGGATTTGATGCTCACCAAAAGATGCCAGGCACTTTTCCTTACACTACCTTAAGGATACGGATAAGTTGGAAACGTTGCTTTATTGTGAAAGGGGAGAGAAAAAGTGGTGACTTTAGGATTTGCTGCCAGCCTAATCTTCCTTTTCACAGACACTGACACTGTAGATTAGGGATGAAGGAGTTTCCTCCCAAATTACTGAAGAAATTCAGTATTACCAATTTTGCTATGAATTCCTAATGGGTGCAAACATTTTCTGTGCAGATAAAGTGGTAACAGATATCTGAAATTTACAGATACTTTACCTACCTTTTAGCACTGAGTCTGATGCTCCTTCCAGGGAAGCTGAAATTGTCCATGGCTCTGAAGGAGGTCCCAGGGACTCTACTCTTCGATTCTAGAAATGGGAATAGGAGGAGGGAGGAAGAAAAAGTTGGATTCAGAAGAGAATTTTGTGAAGTTAGAAAAGATGGATCAGATATTTGCTTTTATAAAGCATATATTCAGTAGAAATAAAGGAAAGAAAGTGATAAATAAATGTCTTTCTCATGTTAAGAATATATCAGAATTAACTTATTGTAAGAAGAGTGAGGAAATTATTGCAAGACAAGTTGGGGCAGGGCAGTGAGGAGAGGAAAGGAAAACTATGTTTATAGAAAAGAATGGTACTATGTGCTGAAGATTCTTAAGAAAGGAAAGGTAAAGAGAAGAAAACAGGAGAGAGCTGGGTGAGTGCCAGACCACATCAAAGTTGACAGGTTTCCAAGTGTGGACCTCAGTGCCACAGATTTCTCTCTGCAAACATGTCAGGGGATGCATTTATAAACAGGAGAAAGCCAATTCAACAATCATAGTTCACTGTGAATTTTGTAAATACTGAAAAGATAAAATAGAATCAGGACACAAAGCCTGAAATTAGAATTAAGCACAGAAACTTCTTGTTTTACCTAATCACATATAAGAGAGATTATTTTAAAAAACATAAAACTGTAATGTATCTATAATGTCATAAGTTCCTTCATTAGCATGTGAAAAACTTCTTCAGATATAGATCTACTTCTTTGTGAAGGCTAGATTTCAGAGAAGATGTGACAGATCTACTTCAAGAATTTGGTTGGGGAGGAAAAGTATCAGAATTTTATTTTTACCCTTGATCAAATTCTGAATGTTCAGAGAAAATAGAAGGCAGGCAGGCTGTGAAGTGGAAGGAAAATGTGAAAGTAGTGAGAAGCTCTAAGTGCAACAAATTGCACCCAGTGGGCACTCTGTAAATGTGTATCAATGATGACACACTCTAAAAGATAGGCTGAATGCTACATGCTACTTAGCTCTAAAGACAGATTTGTTACCTGTGAAAAGTTACCTGCTCATCCAAAAATACCAGTTGTGGCTGCACTGGAAGCTCA
This sequence comes from Pan troglodytes, assembly GCF_028858775.2. NCBI lineage: Eukaryota > Metazoa > Chordata > Mammalia > Primates > Hominidae > Pan > Pan troglodytes. Next base: position 57,494,597 of record NC_072403.2, read on the forward strand.
TTTCCCACTTCTCCATCTGAAGGCTGAACTAGGATGGAAAGTGCATAGGGCCGAATATATATCAAGTTCCCAGTTTTAAAACTGCTTGTATTTCTGACAGATATAAAAACAAACAAAATACATCCTTAGGATTACACATATCCCTATGGTAGCAATTTTCCACAATCCATTATTACCAGTGAAAATATTTGCATTTGCCTGTGTTTCTAGAAAATAATACATTGTGTAGTGAACATGGCTTTATAGCAAAGGTTAATTGTGTATGTATTTGATATGTTTTCTTAGCTATAATGAAAATGGACTAGGGGGTAGGGAAAATCACAAATTATGAGCGTATATTTTTATCATCATTTATTAAAATCAGCCAAAAAATAAAAGCCTCAGTGAAAATTAGCCTCAGACTAATATAGATAATAATAATAAAAGCCTCAGACTAAAATGACAGGACATGGACACGTCCAATAGTAAGCTATTAAATCAGCTTTCCAAATAATGCCCTGATTTGTGGATGTGTTCCAATTCTGTGATATAAATACTACCACCATAGCTAATTCTGAGATGACAAGATAATATCACTGAGCAGAGCTGTGAAGAGATGCCCAACAGCAAACTCCAGTACACCACTGTTTTACACAGAATAGCTCATTTAATCTTCACAACAAGCCATATTTATATTTTCCAAGTGTGTTTGTACTAAATGGACTCAATAACTATTAATAGCATTAATGAATTAATTTACTTCAGTTGCATGAAGCATCTGAGGAGAATAATATTTAGAATTGATATTTACTGATCACGTACTATATACCAAGTTCCATGATAAAGTGTTCATATATAAATTCATTGCATCTTTAAAATGACACTATGTGGTAGGTACTCTTATTTATATATGAAGAAACTGAGGTCCAAAAAGGCTTAAATAACTTGCCAAAGGTCCTACAAATAGTAAGTGTTGACCAAGATCTAGAGTGGTTAACCAATGACCTATATTACTTCTTAGTTCCTTTGAACATGTTAAGTGCTGACATGACTTAGCAACAAAATGGAATACATAGAAAATAGTTACATAATTCATGACAGTGTAAAACATATTTCACTCAGAGTTTCGGTATTTTTGATGACAGAGCCTGCTTCATTAAAATAAAATTATATACCTATTGTCCCATTAAGCCTATTGTGAATTACATATCATAGACATGCAACAGATGTTTGGCAACTAAATGCAGACACCTGGACATCACATATATATGGGACCCTGACATAGAGCAACCCTTGGTGAGTTATCCTCAATAGCCTAGGCCAGGTCTCCTGAGGTATTTATTTATTTATTTATTTTTAAAGTAGCCTACTTTGCTTTCTCCCACTAAATGTAAGTCAACTATTTTATTTCCTAACCACCTCCCCTTCCCCACATGAGGAGGAAAGGATAAAGTATTTATTTAATATGGAGGGTGCATGTCAGGAAAAAGTGAAGATTTGTTCTGAAAGAGGAAATAGTGGAAGAGCAAATACAATGGATCACTAAATATGAAGTTTCCATAGGAAGCAATTTTCTTCTCCCCTGGGAATCCTAGGAAATGCGGGCAGAGTGCAAACATGTGGTCCTAAGAAGCTCTTTAGTCATCTACCAGCTAAGACCCTGGCTTTTTGGCTGGAATCACTCCCTGGGAATTCAACACACACTAGCCCCATCATCATTTCTTAGTTTGTTTAGCCTGAGTGGCTAGGGCTTCTTTCCTTTTTTAAAGGGAGCAATTTAAACCAGATTTTTTAAATCCATGCTATTAATTCTATCCTTCTGTGGGTTCCAGGTTATTAGAAAATTCTAATGTTGTTATCAGATCCTATTTCTCCCCTAACCTTTTCCTTAAATTCTTTCTGATAGGGGCTAGGATGCAGGCAAGCAGTCTGGGTTAAAGAGACTGAAAGACCCCATCAAAGAATTTCACATAAGTACATTGACGTCTTGAGACGAAGAGAGGGAAACCAACTGCCTGAACACCCGCTAAAAGGCCCATTCCTGACACACTTTAAAGTTTATTGTGAGCAAACATCTCTTGTTAAATGTAAACAGCATCTCACTGGAGGTCACAGACTTGCTGCTGCAGCATATCCCAAGGTAATACCACTTTAAGCTCCACATAAACTCTTAAGCAGTTTCTATCCTAAAACCTGACCGTAGGTGGTACTGTTTTTTACGATATGTTATAATAGTGCAATAAATCTGTTAGCTTAAAATCGAATCTCCGTGGCCTTTTAGAGAAATCATCATTAAATGCAGGGTCCTGTTAATGATGCCATCGAAGTGAAATTGTTTAATCTGCTAAGGGGGTGAAAGGTCACCAAATGAATTTTTTATAATACATCAACTTGACACGCAATAGGGAAAACTGTAATAGATAAAAGCAAAGGAAAAGGGCACTGTCTTCTTCTGATAGGTCAATAGCAGCCAAGAGAGTCACTCATCCACTTTCCTTTCACGATGGGCTCCTTTTGCATTTAATATGGACACCCAATTAATACCTCAGCACCACAGACAACCTCATTTTAGGTGACTTATAGCAATTTCTCCCCCTTCCCTGAAATGAAAGTGATCACAATACATCATAGCATTGTGCGAATTAACGTTAATTGATTCAAGTTACCAAGCAATGATGGGCCACTTATATAATCTAGGCGTTATTGGGTGCTAGAAGGGATGGAGGGAAGATTAGATTCCAGTGTCCGTTGCTGTGACGACGGGAGTCACCTGATGCCTTGTTAGACAGTTGTAAGGTTCTATTGCTGGCCCCAGTGGGGTCGTCAGTAAACTGGAGTGATGTCCAAACATCATTACATGCTGCTCCAATATTAAAGCAAAGGGATTAGCAACTTATTGCAAGCAACCTGGATTTGTCATTGTGCTGTCGTTATCCAATTTCCAACTGCTAATGTGACTGTAGCCTGCAGGCAGAAGGACCTACAGCCAAACTTTAAAAAATGGGGGAGAAAAGTTCCCTCCATTCATCCCAGTTTTTACCATTATTTAATAGCTTCCAATACCCAGTTAGATATGTGAGAGATTTTTTTTTCTGCAATGCTTAAATGCAGGCTATAGGAGAAAAGTCAAGAAAATACAGAAATTTCCCAATTAAGAGATCACTCCTATTCATGTCATTATTCTTGCTTTTCGATTCCACCAGATCTGAAATGTTTACCCTGTAGAAGATGGAATTATTTCTATTTGCATGGAAAACTCAGAAAGCAAGTAAGTTTTATTAGTGAAAACTGGCTCTCAACAAGACCTACTGTGGTGGGGTGAGGTGAAGTTGGGGTGGAAATCAGAGATACTCTCTCTTCAACCTTCTTCTCAAAGCTACTAAGCCGAGGTCCTATAAAAAGCCTCATGTTTTGATTGAATGCTTCATGATGTCCTGAGCATTTTTTATCTCTCTTGTTTTAAATAGGCTAGATAAGGCCAAATATTCTATATGTGCCACAAGGGGACTTGAAATATAAAACGATTTTGGACAATTTTGTACCCTGAAAGAAAAAAGTAAATTCTTTAGTCAATTCTAAAGAATTCTAAATTATATATATTATTTTTATACATAGGGAAAACGCAAATCTAATATCAACATATTTCTATATAGTTAACAAATATATGTTAACCCTTCTACTATGTACAAACGTTGTTCAAGGCACTGTGAGATATGCAAAGATATAGAACACTGTGATCTCTCCCCCTCAAGAATAACCTTCTGTATACTTTGTATGACAAGAATGACTTTTCTGGTTATCCTTCTGAGTTGATAGATATAATTTTCTCACCTTTCATGGTCCTAATGCTCCCTGTTAAGCCTATCTAGGCTTTCTTAGCAAATAGCCAATTCCTAAGAAGGAAGAAATGTCTTATGATCTGACGGTTTTTTTCTGGCACTGTGGTCTAGTAGTTCCAAGCCTGGCATGTTGTAAGCACCCAGTACATGTTGCTATAGTAACACTTGCCAAATCAGTACCTACTATGCATCCCCTCTGTTCTTAGGTCACTAATTGCCTCTGAAAAACTACCACTCATCTTTGCCTTCAACTTCACATTCTGGGGCACTCCTCAAGCAGTGTGCTTACTTCTATTCTGTGATACTCCTGATTAAACTCTTGTGATTCCATGGAATTATTCATTTAAAAATGAGATTCCAGTAACCTTAGGTATAACTTGCAGTGGATCAGAAGTATATAAAGACACAGAATAAACACGGTACATCTTCCAACAATTCAGCGGACAACTACACCTCTTAGGAGTTGACTAGCTGTTAAGTAAGCCTAGATGGGTTTAACAGGGCACAAGGACAATGAAAGATAAGTAAAATCAATTATAAGCAAAAATCAGGGGACAAAAACCTAAGTATTTTAATTGGTAAATCATTTAAAACAATATTTTATAATAAATCTAGCATGAGTATTTTATCTAGGAGAATGAAAACTCCGCATTTTTAAAGACCATACGCAAAATAATCAAATTTTCCTGTTTAGCCTGGGGAGCTGTAGCAGTCATAAGTCTGTACAGGAAAACAGAAATCACTCAAGGTCTTTCTAATGGAAGAGATTTAATTCAAGATATTGGTTGCACAGGAGTTTTAGAATAGTAGAAAAGTAAAACAGGCTACCTTTCACTGTATGTGATATATTGAATGATAATTTATTGTGATTTACAATGTGCTTAGGCACACTTGAGAATATAATCATAAGTCGAAACCTTGACCACCTAATAAATTTTATAAAGATTAACATTTTATACTCAAGTTAATGTTACAAAAAACTGGATTAATGGCTAAGCAGCTTCATAGAGAATTAATTATTTATTTGTAATAGATATGGAATGAGATTTTTGTATAACATCTTCTCATTAAATAGTTGAATAAATGTTGTTTTTCATATCCATTAATTTTCAAATCTCTAGATTCTTATAGGGACCATATGATATTTTGAACATAATAGCTGTTCGGTTAACACTGGGGAATAAAAAACATTGGCATGTAAGCTTTCAAGAGTCTATTATATTTACCTATGAGTTCACTATGTGTACAAATAATTCTTAAATTAATTGATTTTAAGTTAGTGTCGTCTGATTTTGGAATTAGAACTTTTCTGGATGTGGATATGTCAACAGCAACAATAGATTACAATTAGCATCCTTTTCACAGCAAAATAGCAAAAACAAATACAATAGATTACAATTAGCATCCTTTTCACAGCAAAATAGCAGAAAAAATACAAACCGCAGGACAAGAACTAAAGATTTAGTGGTCTGGCACCATTCAGTATAAGAAAAATAGTACCCAAGGGCATCACAGCAAAAACAGGATTGTGAAGTAAATGATAGATTTAATGATGACCACGAATCGTCGTAACAAATGTGAACAGTCTACATTATTTCCCATTGAATAAGCCTGGGTATTATGCAATCTTTGTCTTTTTTTAACGTTTAAGAGTTGAAGACTTTTTAAAATGCTTGTTATTAATGGAACAATTTTTAATTGTATGGAAAGCTTGCTTACGTAGAACATCTCACTTTCCCACAAAGCCACACATATGAAATAAGATTACAATAATTTTGCCATCGACCCAATTAAACAAAGTAGTGAATTTGTACTGTAGTGAAAAGAAGAAATGATGTAAAAACACTCTTTAATGGCAAAGTTGTGATTTTTGTCATAGGGAAGAAAAGAGACAAGCTGGCAATATAGGAATCTCTTCTAGGATGAACATTCTGCCGGTCTGGAAAAGAACATACTTCCTTGCTGATAGAAAGATTCTACTCTTTCATGCTCCAAACAGCTCTCTTCTAGAAAGCAGGTGCCCAGGATACATAAAGAGGAGAAGATGCAGAAGAGAAAATGTTAAAGGTGACTGAATGCCAAAAGACTTGTATAATTGATTGGCTTTCCTGGTTTTATTCTCTATTCCAAAGCCTGATAGGGTGCTCCTTATGCAGAATGGGGGAACTTAAAAAGCTACTAATATGATAAGTATATACACATTGCACACACCCAGACACACACTCCCACAGTGTCATGCTCACCCTCACAGTAACTGTTTTCATGGCCCAAAATTCATGGCAATGTCACAAACAAAGAGCTTTATGTGATATGGCATATTACTTTCTATTGCTGTATAACAAATTACCACAGTCAGTGGCTTACAGTAACACAAATGTGTTATCTCCAGGGAGTGGGCCAGGAGTCCAGACAGGCTTGGCTGGGTTTACTGAAGAGTTCACTTCCAAACAGGTTGTTGGAAGAATGCATTTCCTATGACTACAGAATTGAGGTCCCTGCAAAACCACAATGAGATACTATCTCATGCCAGTCAGAAAGGCAATTATTAAAAAGTCAGGAAATAGCAGATGCTGGTGAGCCTGTGGAGAAATAGGAACACTTTTACACTGTTGGTGGGAGTGTAAATTAGTTCAACCATTGTGGAAGAGAGTGTGGCGATTCCTCAAGGATCTAGAACAAGAAATACCATTTGACTCAGCAATCCCACTACTGGGGATGTACCCAAAGGATTATTTATAAATCATTCTACTATAAAGAAACATGGACACATATGTTTATTGCAGCACTATTCACAATAGCAAAGACTTGGAACCAGCCCAAATGCCCATCAATGATAGACTGGATAAAGAAATGTGGCACATATACACCATGGAATGCTATGCAGTCATAAAAAAGAATCAGTTCATGTCCTTTGCAGAGACAAGGACAAAGCTGGAAGCCATCATTCTCAGCAAACTAACACAGGAACAGAAAACCAAACACCGCATGTTCTCACTCATAAGTGGGAGTTGAATAATGACAATACATGGACACAGTGAGGGGAACATCACACACTGGGGCCTGTTGACGGGTGGGGAGCAAGGGAAGGGAGAGCATTAGGACAAATACCTAACGCATGTGGGGCTGAAAACCTAGATGGCAGGTTGATAGGTGCAGCAAACCACCATGCCACATGCAAGAAGACAACAAATGACAACAGAGATCAACAAAGTTTTGGAAGTTGGAAAACATGGTGATGGAAACTTAGCTAAGCAGAGGATGCTTGAATCCAGATGCCTCTAGAGAAAGACCAGAAGAGGCTAGTTCACTGTGTATTATTTACTTTAAAAGTAGATGGCTATTCCGTTTCTTCCCACAAAACAGAGTTGGTAGCTTGTAGCTTTTCTTTCTTTCTTTTTTTTTTTTTTAAGACAGTATCTGGCTCTGTCACCCAGGCTGGTGTGCAGTGGCACAATCTCAGCTCATTGCAACCTCTCTCTCCCAGGCTAAAACAATCCTCCCACCTCAGCCTTCCAAGTAGCTTGGACTACAGGCATGCACCATCACATCCAGCTAATTTTTGTGTTTTTGTAGAGACGGGGTTTCACCATGTTGCCTAGGCTGGTCTCAAACTCCTGCGCTCAAGCTATCCACCTACCTCCACCTCCCAAAGTGCTGAGATTACAGGTGTGAGCCATCATGCCTGGCCCAAAGTTGGTAGCTTTTGAAAGTAGCTAGTACTCTCTTAGAAAAATGTGTCCACAGGAAGGGGAATATCACACTCTGGGGACTGTGGTGGGGTGGGGGGAGGGAGGAGGGATAGCATTGGGAGATATACCTAATGCTAGATGACGAGTTAGTGGGTGCAGCGCACCAGCATGGCACATGTATACATATGTAACTAACCTGCACAATGTGCACATGTACCCTAAAACTTAAAGTATAATAAAAAAAAAAGAAAAGAAAAAAAAAAAAAAAGAAAAATGTGTCCAGTATGGCCTGAATTTGTTGAAATGCATATAAGCTCATTAAATTAACGAGAGCAAACCACTGGAGAACATCCTTGGTACTTTTCCATGAAAAAACTTAAACTATAATAATAATAATAAAAAAAGAAAGAACTGCATTCCTAGACTCATTTCTGCTGGCTTAAGATCAGTTCATGGGCTCGTCAATGGCTCTCCAGTGAGTTCAATGGAAGACCCAACTGACTGTGATCAAAGCTGAAAGAAACAAGGCTGGCTCTGGAGACTGTGTCGGGCTTTAGGGTTTTGTTTCGTTTTGGTTTGGTTTTTTATCATACTGTGCAACACTGGAAAACATGAGAAACCTTGCTAATTCTCATTGAATGCCATAGGATATGGCATTTCTCATTTGGGAGAAATTTGTTCAGACATACTTAAGAAGCAGCCCTTCTTTATCTTCAGAAGATTTACTCTTTGCCTTATGTCTAGAAAATGTCTTTTAAAATGCTAAAGAAAAAGAGAGAGAGATAGGCGGATAGAACACATTCCAACACAAAATCAATGCTATATTATACACTTTGAACTGTTTCTTATTAAATCAGAAATAACTGAGTCAAAAGTAAAAAAACATGATGGCTATGACAAATGGTGGGTGATAAATAAAAGTGATCTTTTCTCTGAAGCTGTTTCACTTCCTCATGATAGAATGGCATGCCCCACATATATGTGTGTATATATCTAAACTTGTGCTGGATCCACTCTCTGCTGGTTTTCTTCTGATGTACCTCTATTGCTTCTACTCATTGACTTTTCTCTGTTTCTAGTTAAAAGCACAATATTAACTGAGTCGTCTTTTATATATAATATAAAATCAGTCATTTTGGAATTACGACCTATTAGAAAGCTCAGTACTGTAAAATCTAAATAAAATTAAGCAATAAACTGACTCTCTTTCTCTCTAGACAAAAATTATTCATGTATGTATACTTATAATATACTTACAAGAACTCAGTGGGATCTAAATAAAATTGGGCAAAAGGAAAGATATTTAAATATAAGCTAAGATGCATCAGCATCATTTCTTTAAGCATTCTAATTCTCATACCACCATACACAATATTATAATAATGTCACTAACATGGTGAAGGTTTGGTAGTTGACAAAAATATCCAAAACTGAATAAATTTTGAATAATAATAAGCTATGAGTACCTTTTAATTTTAAGTTAACAATTCCCAAAGGCCTTAAATCAACCAGATCCAGAAAAATTTGCTTGCATTTTTTCTCAACTTCTTTATATATCAATGTATAACAGGAAAGAGGAACATCCATCTCTATTATAAACACAAAAACACTAGCTAAACTTTCACTTGGATATGTTGCTCTGTGTACAAAAAGACAATCAATGTATTAGCTGAATATTTCTCCAAGTGTGAGGACGTGGTTTTCTTTTTAGTTTTGCTTTTTATTTAAGTTCTACCAAATTCCACATTCACTGGAGATGGTTGTATAGAAGTAGTCACTACCCATTAAATACTAATAGCTTATTAGCACTATCACAAATAAAATGATATAGCAGTAGCAACAGAATAACATCTATTTCACTTTACCAACCCTAGAACCTAGCCCATTGCTTAAATTCATTAAATAAATAAATAAACAATCAAATGAACTAAAAACAAGTTGCTTCAAAAATATCTCTTCCTCCATGCTTTTCACCTTAAGGAATCAAAATATAATGTTTTCTACCACCTTGGAAATAGAATAATCATGAAAAACATGAATTTAATATAGAATCTAAAAACTAAGAATTTAAGTCTTTAAATGACTCTTTGAATTTTTATTCTTATCTTAAAAAGCAGATGAGTTATGTGATTCAGTGTAAGTAGATTGACATTTGCAACACATGTCAATATGGACCTAAAAAATCAGCCCTCATTTGGGTGTGAATATAATTAGTACTTACCCATAGCCAATGACTCCCTTTGACTGAGTAACTAGTAAGGCCCCGATAGTCATATTCAGAACATTCTCTAGTACCCCAGTCTGTTGAGCAGTGATGACTTGATGAGCCAAATTCTGTAATTTGTTACTTGATAAGGATGAAATCATTCCAGTGCTCCTTACTGTTGGGGAATCACCAATTTCAATGACAATCACTTTTGAGATAGTTTCCACAGTCATTGGGGGTGAAGCCCTATGTGAGTTCATTTCCATCATGAGAGGCCTACGTTGACCAACTCTTCTATAATGACTAGCGCAAGTCACAGTAGGGCAATTGCGCTTTCTTTTTGCTCTACTGTCAGCAATGGCCTTTAAGGTCTCTTCATGGCCAGGCATCTCGTGAATAAACCTGATTTGGTTTTGGCCAATCTGTAAGAAGTTAGTTAGTCTTTCGAGTATTACTATTTCCCAGCCTTTTTCTAAGACTGAAACCATCACAGTGAGGGCCAAGTGAATGGAAACACCTGAGCGTACTTCAATGGGCTCCTCTCCTTGTAGGACAACATACAAGAGGTTATCCATGATGTTGAAATAGTTGGCACCAATAGATTCATTCAGCAATAAGGAAGCTGACTGAACCAGAGTGGGTGGAATAAAACTTTCCCCTAAGAAGACGTGGGGGCTCTGGAGCTCATGGTAGAATACAGCCAAGAGAAGCTTGGAGGTACTTTTGTTCCCCAATAGAAAAAAGCGCAAAACTTGAGGAGTTTGATCCATGAAGCAGACTTTGGTGATTTGCCTGGTGGGTAAGATAGAATAGAAAGTAGACACTGACCCAGAAGTAGAGCAGGGAATATTGGCATTTACACTGCTAAAGACATCAACAAAACCACTAGTCACAGATACAACTGGATATAACTTCTGAATTGCCCAAATGGCATCAGTGCTATCAAGAATTAGGACCACTTGGTCAGTCTGTTTGCAGATGAATCCTTGCATCAGAAATTGGTATGTACATTTCTGTTCTTCTCTAAATGTACCTGTAAAAGAAAAGAAGCAAAACAAGTGATATATGAATTATAATCTGTCAATGATTATTTGTAATCCATCACTCTTGCCATCATCTATAACTGGATAAAATATTTATTAAACATCTAATTGTGCCAGATACTGAGAGTGTAAGGAAGATTGGGGCAAAATATTTTAAAAAATTAAATAATAGTTCTTTAATATATTTTAAAAGTATATGTTACATAATATGTTATTTAAAGTTAATAATGGAGATAATAACTGAGAAAAGGAGTTGAAGAAGTAAAAGAATCAAGACAATGAAATAATCATTAAGGGCCCTTGAGAGAAAAGCAAGATAAACTGTTTTTTACTACTCTCACACACTACATATAACACAAAATACCTCACCTCTGGTCACCAAAATGTGTAGGTATTTCACCACACCAGCAACCAATTCTCCAGTGGATACAAACTGGGTGTCACATAATTTAACCAAATTCTGATACTAAACAAAGTTAGTGCAGACTCCACAAGGTAAGGGCTCAGTCTTACAAGCATGCCCCTATTTCAGATGCCAATTGCAAGTCCTAGGCTGTGACCTCTGCCTCTGAACAACTGGCTATAAATCAGGGCTCTCAGGACTCCATCCTTGAATTCAATTAACTTGCTAGAGAGGCTTACAAAACTCAGGGAAACATTTACTTATGTTTTTTCATTTATTATAAAGGATATTACAAAAGATGCAGATGAACAGACAGATGGAAGAGGCGCATAGGACAAGGCATGTGGGAAGGGGCATGGAGCTTCCATGCCCTCTGCATGTGCCACCCTCAAGACACTTCCATGCGTTCAGCCACCTGAAAGCCCTCCCAATCCTGTCCTTTCGGCCTTTCATGGAGGCTCCATTATGTAGGTATGATTGACTAAGTAATTGGTTGTTGGTGATCGACTCAACCTTCAGACCCTCTCCCTTCCCCTGAAATGGGGATGGTGAGAAGATGAGGCTTGATGTTCCAACCCTCTAGTCACGTGATTGGTTCCCCTGGCAACCAGCCCCCATCCTGAGGCTATCCAGTAGTTGAGGCATCAGCTCATTAGAAAAAAAAGATATTCCTATCACCCAGGAAATTCCAAGGGATTTAGGAACTGTGTATCCAATGTTTCTATCACTTAGGGAATTACAAATATCTTAGGGCTTCTGTGTCAGCAACCAGAGTCAAAGGTCAAATATTCGAACAAAAGGGTCTCCTAGCACTACTGATTTTAGTAGCTCTGCCTCAGGAACCAGAAATATAGATACAGATATAGATTAGATATAGATATAGATATAGATATATAGATATAGATATAGATACAGATTTAGATAGATATAGATATAGAAAGAATCTCACAATATCATAGCTCCATAATAGAAATAGGGTATAAGAGAAGGGGTAGTAACATCCAAGCGAATGGGAGAAGAGGTAGATGGAGGGGAATGGGTGGAACAGAGAAATTATGAAGGCATATTAAAATTGAAGAGGTGTGTCTGACCAGATTGTGAAAGAGTTTGGATGTCAAACTATAATTTTCTCATACTCTATTTTTCCCTACACATAAAAAGTAAAGAAATACAAGAAGAAGGAAAGAAGAAAGTAGTAACTTCGGAAGTTGTTGATATTAAAGAGTCCAAGTTGAGGATGGTGAGGGTTAATAAAACATTTAAAGGAACAGCGTTATTCATTATTTCTACCATTCCTAATACCTCCTATATGAACCCAGAATAGTTCTTGTTTTGAATCCATAGGGATATTTTATCTTTCAATAAAGAATTTCTTTGATTTAAAATTTATATTCACGAAATCATTCTGTATTGTTTTCTAGATTTTTAAAATTTGCCTTAGTGTAAGTTCATAAAAGTAGCCTAAGAAACGGAACAAAAAATCAAATTATCTTTAATGTAGGAAATACTAGATTTGCATATAATCTAGTCTTTCCTATATTCTTCCATCCATATGATATAATTATAAATCTATGCTAAACCTGACCATGGTGTTAATAAATTTAACTACCAAATTGTTGGTTCAGAAGTAGGGCACATGGTTTACTTTTTCTTCAACAATAACAGCAAAAACAGGGATGATTAAAAGTCACAAGGAAAACTATAAAATATTTAAAGCAATAATAATTTTACTATATTAAAATTTGGGGAATGAAGTTAAAACAGTACTTTCATGGGAAAATTTATAGTGTTAAATGCTCATATAAGCAAAGAAGAATTATCTAAAAGCAATGTCCTATATGGTACTACCTTAAGAATTTTGAAAAAAGATACAATGGACAGCATGGTGATTGCAGTTAATAATACCGTATGATATAATTAAAATTTGCTAAGGGGGTAGATCTTAACATATTCTCACCACACACACACACGCACACACACATACAAGTAAAAAGGTAATAATGAGGTAATGGATATATTAGCTTTCACAATGTATATGTATATCAAAACATCACATTATATAGTATATCCTAAATATTTAAAATTTTTATTTGTCAATTATGCCTCATAAAAGCTGGAAAAAAATAACAGAACTGCACGTCAAAAATTTTTTAAGGAATTTAGAAAAAGATCACAGCAAAGTCAAAGAAAGGAAATAATCAATATGATTGCAGAAATCAATGAAGTAGAAAAGAAACAACAACAAAACAAAATAAAACAATAGAGAAAGTGATTCTTGGAAAACAGCAACAAAATTGACTAACTCTTCCCTAGACTGATCAAAATAAAGAGAATACAAATCACCAATTTTAAGAATGAAAGAAGGATTATCATTACAGATTCTGCAGAAAAAAAAGAGAAACTATTACAAACAAACATTTGCCAACACATTCAACAACTTAAAGTAGACAAATTTCTTTAAAATTGACACAAAACAGAAATTTTGACCTGTTCTATGTCTCTTAATGAAATTGGATTCATTGCACTGAATGCTAAAGATTAAATAAAAATTTAATTATCAAATTTAAAGGAATAGTCTCCTTTTTTTTAAACTTCACATTGTGTTTTTTTTCCCTGTGATTATATCATAGGTTAACTCTAATGTTAAGAGTTGTCTTCAGAAGCAGGGATCCAGTATGAAGGCAAATTAATTGCATGGTCTTAATGGCCCTAGAAATTTTGTTTTGAGATCCTGATGCACCAATCTCTACTACAGTTATATCTTTTCCAAATAAGATAGTTAGGTAACATTTCCTCATGGGAAATCCTCAAATCACAGAGGTTCCCCTTTTCTAAACTTGGCAGCTCACTCTCCTTTTTACACATTTTTTTCAGCCATGCTGATGTTATTGATTAATCACTCACATTCCATCCAATTTTATACATCTCTGGCTTTGTTCTTCCTACTTCTCATCTAAGAGATATAATGTCTTAAAGTGACCTCTAAAGATGTACAGTTCTGTTAGAATTATAAATAAATAATTAAACAAAAACAATCACTTCCTTTGTTGATGATTCTCAGTCATTCTCTGCTACCATCTAACTGTATGTAATTTGATAAATCACATGACATTAGTAGGCATCAGTGTTCTTAAGGGTTATCTCTTCAGGTCAGGGACAATATCTCATCTCTAAATCACCACAAGGGTCATCATTCTACCTCAAGCACAGTAGATGCTTTTAATATTTATTAGCTGATTGATATGTAATGTCCTTTTCAAAATTCCTATTCTTCAAATCACTTTATGTGTTCTTGTCAGGTGTCTAATTATAAGACTCTTACTCTATAGTACAAATATATTTTAAGTCAACTCAGCATAACAATAATAATTGAGTATATCACAAAAATTTATTGTATCATCCTCTAAATTGATTCTTAATATATGTTAGGCAATATTATAATACATCTATTTCACATGTATCCATAAGATTGAAATTATGGCTGACTATACTTTTATAAATTTTCTTCTGCTATTGTATCTCATAGTTGATTTGTCCACAACAGGCTCTGTTGTAATAAAGCATTTTGGGAACAATTCATTTATTCATTAAATAAATACACATGGGTGGAAAATAAGTTTTTCTTTCATACCTCCATTCCTTATGACAGGTAACTTCCAAGGCCAAAATAATAAAAAATGGCCTTTTAAAATGTAATTAACATTTTTTTGGAGTAATAAGGTACAGGAGTTATACTAGTAGGATGTATACCTTCAAAGAGTCCCATTATTACTTATTTATTTATTTTTACATATTCCACCCAGAAGCCAGTCTGTCATAAAGGCTGGTCACCCAAGCCATTTCTGCCTCAAGGATCCAAAGTTCCCCATTCCACTATTCAGTCATGACACTGGATGAAAAAGAATATGACAAACTACCTAGGTAGAAGGCAGGAGCTTGAGAGGGAGAGAAGGAGACAGAGGAGAGAAGGGTTTGAATCGTGCAGGGTTGGAGCCCAAGAGGGCACAATCTCTGCTGAAAGTGTGTGATGCAGAGCCCTTGCACACCCTGGAGAGTTTAGCCCAGGACCGGTCCATGAGGAAACTCAGGAATAAGATGACAGAGAATGAAAATTCACAAATCTTTATGACCCATTGGCATTTTGTATGAATTTAATTACAAACCCTAGATTGTGGTAAGGAATTGGATAAACATTTATTTGGATTCCTTGTGCATGCAGTAAGATTTTGTTACTATGGCTCCTCTCTCTAGTTGCCATATTGTTATTATTAAGCACTGTGTTAAAACTAGAGATCAAATGCCAGGCTTCTCAACTATGTGTTAGTTATTTGCTTGTTTAAACTTAGCCAATTACCTTCCTGACTGCAAAGGAACTAGTGCAGTGCCAATTACACGCATTATTTTTATTCCTATTTTCTCCCATTTTTATATTTTAAACCTCTGTGTATGAATACCTTGCTATGAAAGGACCACATGGATTTTGATTTCTCATATCTGGTTGGAGATTTACCCCTATGACCTTCAGAAAGTTAATAATTAGTATCTTCTTATTTAAATAAAGAGTTTCATCAAATATTAGTTATTATAAAATATTCTCATCATTCTTTCCTTTCTACACTCCCCAAAAATGAAAAATATAGTCATTTTGATTCAAGATAAGAATAAAGAATATTTAAATTACTTCTTTGGTTCAGATCTCCTTGACAAAACATACAACGAACAAGATATCTTTTCTCCAGAATATACTCTTTACAATTTTTTCTACCCTAGGAAAAATACTGTACAAAAAAACCTGTAATAAATAACAAATTAGTTATATTTCCAGGCTATATAGTCTTGTGACAGATATACTTTTTCTAGCCCAATGTTTCTCAGAAGTCAGAGCTGAGGTTTCTTTGTTAGTAATATGAGAATGATGATTGGGATGTGACTGCCCCAAACTCTTTATAGAGATAAAGCTATATACAAGTAGCTTTACCCACTGAGGGGAAAAATATTTTGTATATCAGATATATTATTGTGGATAAGTAGAAAATTTTCCTTTTATAAAGAAAGTTAAAACAGACCCCCAAAACCCCCACAAATTAAATAATCCCACCAAACAATTAGTCATCTCTGATAATACAAGCCTATTTCAGCAAGAATTTCTACCTTAGAGTTTTGACAATAAGGATTCTGTACAAATGAAATGCCCTACATGAGCTGAAAAGTAGGTTCTTTTATCTTTAATGTTATTGGAATAAACCAGTCTAACACTCACAATGAAACTGTGAGAAGCAGCTAATGCATAGATGTAATAATTCAGAGTCTCTTAAAATGTACATTTCAAAAAGGTAGATTGTTGTGTTTAGATGCAAGCTGAAGTGCTGTAGATAAGACAGAACTCATAAAAAGTGAGAGGCTAATGTTGGAGGGAGTGGATGACTGACACAGTAAGCTCTCTGAGAGGCTAAGGAAGAACAGGGTCCACAGCCTTCTTAAATAAGATGGGATTGGATAGGTTGAAAGACTTCATCTCCCTTGAAGCAGGAAGGAGGGCAGAGAGTGTAAGTGCAGGTGGAGGTGGGTGGGAGATTGAAGGCACTCTATCTGCTGGGAGGTGTGAGGCAAGCACGGTTATCAACAGGAAGTCAAGTATGACGGTGAGTATTGGGGGCTAAGATGAGGGGCAGGAAAGTTGGGTCAAATGTTTGTGGACTGAGAAGATGGTAAAAAACAGTCATTGTGAAAGAGGTGCAAACTCAGTCTTTCTGTTACTTTAGTGCTTATACAATGTGAGGGAACCATTCCATAAAAGTAGGTACAAAAATATGAATTCAAAATTTGCAGTGGGAATGAATTATTTAAAATGAGAAAAAAATCACAACACAATTATGTTTTAAAAACCTCGTAAGTACCACAAACATGATAAAATCTAGGGAAAGGTAATACATATACTACCCAGCTTGCCTCTGTATCATGCTTCCTATATTTCATTGTATCTGTTGTATTGCTTCTTCATATAACAACAATGTTGCAATATTTTTTATAGAGAAGATAGAAAGACAATTTAGATTTTTCTATAGCTTGGATGATTGACGTTTGTTTTCCATAATTTCATTGGTAGTTTAGAAGAATTTGTTTCAGCTTCGCAACTCATTATTGGTATGTGCAAATGTTTAGAATTTTTTTTTAAATTTATTATAATACTTTAAGTTTTAGGGTACATGTGCACAATGTGCAGGTTACATATGTATACACGTGCCATGCTGGTGCGCTGCACCCACTAACTCGTCATCTAGCATTAGGTATATCTCCCAATGCTATCCCTCCCCCCTCCCCCGACCCCAAAACAGTCCCCAGAGTGTGATGTTCCTCTTCCTGTGTCCATGTGTTATCATTGTTCAGTTCCCACCTATGAGTGAGAATATGCGGTGTTTGGTTTTTTGTTCTCGTGATAGTTTACTGAGAATGATGGTTTCCAATTTCATCCATGTCCCTACAAAGGACATGAACTCATCATTTTTATGGCTGCATAGTATTCCATGGTGTATATGTGCCACATTTTCTTAATCCAGTCTATCATTGTTGGACATTTGGGTTGGTTCCAAGTCTTTGCTATTGTGAATAATGCCACAATAAACATACGTGTGCATGTGTCTTTATAGCAGCATGATTTATAGTCCTTTGGGTATATACCCAGTAATGGGATAGCTGGGTCAAATGGTATTTCTAGTTCTAGATCCCTGAGGAATCGCCACACTGACTTCCACAATGGTTGAACTAGTTTACAGTCCCACCAACAGTGTAAAAGTGTTCCTATTTCTCCACATCCTCTCCAGCACCTGTTGTTTCCTGACTTTTTAATGATTCCATTCTAACTGGTGTGAGATGGTATCTCATTGTGGTTTTGATTTGCATTTCTCTGATGGCCAGTGATGATGAGCATTTTTTCATGTGTTTTTTGGCTGCATAAATGTCTTCTTTTGAGAAGTGTCTGTTCATGTCCTTCGCCCACTTTTTAATGGGGTTGTTTGTTTGTTTCTTCTAAATTTGTTTGAGTTCATTGTAGATTCTGGATATTAGCCCTTTGTCAGATGAGTAGGTTGCGAAAATTTTCTCCCATTTTGTAGGTTGCCTGTTCACTCTGATGGTAGTTTCTTTTGCTGTGCAGAAGCTCTTTAGTTTAATTAGATCCCATTTGTCAATTTTGGCTTTTGTGGCCATTGCTTTTGGTGTTTTAGACATGAAGTCCTTGCCCATGCCTATGTCCTGAATGGTAATGCCTAGGTTTTCTTCTAGGGTTTTTATGGTTTTAGGTCTAACGTTTAAGTCTTTAATCCATCTTGAATTGATTTTTGTATAAGGTGTAAGGAAGGGATCCAGTTTCAGCTTTCTACATATGGCTAGCCAGTTTTCCCAGCACCATTTATGAAATAGGGAATCCTTTCCCCATTGCTTGTTTTTCTCAGGTTTGTCAAAGATCAGATAGTTGTAGATATGCGGCGTTATTTCTGAGGGCTCTGTTCTGTTCCATTGATCTATATCTCTGTATTGGTACCAGTACCATGCTGTTTTGGTTACTGTAGACTTGTAGTATAGTTTGAAGTCAGGTAGTGTGATGCCTCCAGCTTTGTTCTTTTGGCTTAGGATTGACTTGGTGATGCAGGCTCTTTTTTGGTTTTCCGTATGAACTTTAAAGTAGTTTTTTCCAATTCTGTGAAGAAAGTCATTGGTAGCTTGATGAGGATGGCACTGAATCTGTAAATTACCTTGGGCAGTATGGCCATTTTCACGATATTGATTCTTCCTACCCATGAGCATGGAATGTTCTTCCATTTGTTTGCATCCTCTTTTATTTCCTTGAGCAGTGGTTTGTAGTTCTCCTTGAAGAGGTCCTTCATGTCCCTTGTAAGTTGGATTCCTAGGTATTTTATTCTCTTTGAAGCAATTGTGAATGGCAGTTCACTCATGATTTGGCTCTCTGTTTGTCTGTTGTTGGTGTATAAGAATGCTTGTGATTTTTGTACATTGATTTTGTATCCTGAGACTTTGCTGAAGTTGCTTATCAGCTTAAGGAGATTTTGGGCTGAGACAATGGGGTTTTCTAGATATACAATCATGTCGTCTGCAAACAGGGACAATTTGACTTCCTCTTTTCCTAATTGAATACCCTTTATTTCCTTCTCCTGCCTAATTGCCCTGGCCAGAACTTCCAACACTATGTTGAATAGGAGTGGTGAGAGAGGGCATCCCTGTCTTTTGCCACTTTTCAAAGGGAATGCTTCCAGTTTCTGCCCATTCAGTATGATATTGGCTGTGGGTTTGTCATAGATAGCTCTTATTATTTTGAAATATGTCCCATCAATACCTAATTTATTGAGAGTTTTTAGCATGAAGGGTTGTTGAATTTTGTCAAAGGCCTTTTCTGCATCTATTGAGATAATCATGTGGTTTTTGTCTTCGGTTCTGTTTATATGATGGATTACACTTATTGATTTGCATATATTGAACCAGCCTTGCATCCCAGGGATGAAGCCCACTTGATCATGGTGGATAAGCTTTTTGATGTGCTGCTGGATTCGTTTTGCCAGTATTTTATTGAGGATTTTTGCATCAATGTTCATCAAGGATATTGGCCTAAAATTCTCTTTTTTGGTTGTGTCTCTGCCTGGCTTTGGTATCAGAATGATGCTGGCCTCATAAAATGAGTTAGGGAGGATTCCCTCTTTTTCTATTGATTGGAATAGTTTCAGAAGGAATGGTACCAGTTCCTCCTTGTACCTCTGGTAGAATTCGGCTGTGAATCCGTCTGGTCCTGGAGTCTTTTTGGTTGGTAAGCTATTGATTATTGCCACAATTTCAGATCCTGTTATTGGTCTATTCAGAGATTCAACTTCTTCCTGGTTTAGTCTTGGGAGAGTGTATGTGTCGAGGAATTTATCCATTTCTTCTAGATTTTCTAGTTTATTTGCGTAGAGGTGTTTGTAGTATTCTCTGATGGTAGTTTGTATTTCTGTGGGATCAGTGGTGATATCCCCTTTATCATTTTTTATTGCGTCTATTTGATTCTTCTCTATTTTTTTCTTTATTAGTCTTGCTAGCAGTCTATCTATTTGTTGATCCTTTCAAAAAACCAGCTCCTGGATTCATTACTTTTTTGAAGGGTTTTTTGTATCTCTATTTCCTTCAGTTCTGCTCTGATTTTAGTTATTTCTTGCCTTCTGCTAGTTTTTGAATGTGTTTGCTCTTGCTTTTCTAATTCTTTTAATTGTGATGTTAGGGTGTCAATTTTGGATCTTTCCTACTTTCTCTTGTGGGCATTTAGTGCTATAAATTTCCCTCTACACACTGCTTTGAATATGTCCCAGAGATTCTGGTATGTTGTGTCTTTGTTCTCGTTGGTTTCAAAGAACATCTTTATTTCTGCCTTCATTTCTTTATGTACCCAGTAGTCATTCAGGAGCAGGTTGTTCAGTTTCCATGTAGTTGAGTGGTTTTGAGTGAGATTCTTAATCCTGAGTTCTAGTTTGATTGCACTGTGGTCTGAGAGATAGTTTGTTATAATTTCTGTTCTTTTACATTTGCTGAGGAGAGCTTGACTTCCAACTATGTGGTCAATTTTGGAATAGGTGTGGTGTGGTGCTGAAAAAATTGTATATTCTGTTGATTTGGGGTGGAGAGTTCTGTAGATGTCTATTAGGTCCGCTTGGTGCAGAGCTGAGTTCAATTCCTGGGTATCCTTGTTGATTTTCTGTTGCGTTGATCTGTCTAATGTCGACAGTGGGGTGTTAAAGTCTCCCATTATTAATGTGTGGGAGTCTAAGTCTCTTTGTAGGTCACTCAGGACTTGCTTTATGAATCTGGGTGTTCCTGTATTGGGTGCATATATATTTAGGATAGTTAGCTCTTCTTGTTGAATTGATCCCTTTACCATTATGTAATGGCCTTCTTTGTCTCTTTTGATCTTTGTTGGTTTAAAGTCTGTTTTATCAGAGACTAGGACTGCAACCCCTGCCTTTTTTTGTTTTCCATTTGCTTGGTAGATCTTCCTCCATCCTTTTATTTTGAGCCTATGTGTGTCTCTGCATGTGAGATGGATTTCCTGAATACAGCACACTGATGGGTCTTGACTCTTTATCCAATTTGCCAGTCTGTGTCTTTTAATTGGAGCATTTAGTCCATTTACATTTAAAGTTAATATTGTTATGTGTGAATTTGATCCTGTCATTATGATGTTAGCTGGTTATTTTGCTCGTTAGTTCATGCAGTTTCTTCCTAGTCTCGATGGTCTTTATATTTTGGCATGATTTTGCAGCGGCTGGTACCGGTTGTGCCTTTCCATGTTTGGTGCTTCCTTCAGGAGCTCTTTTAGGGCAGGCCTGGTGGTAACAAAATCTCTCAGCATTTGCTTGTCTGTAAAGGATTTTATTTCTCCTTCACTTATGAAGCTTAGTTTGGCTGGATATGAAATTTTGGGTTGAAAATTCTTTTCTTTAAGAATGTTGAATATTGGCCTCCACTCTCTTCTGGCTTGTAGAGTTTCTGCCGAGAGATCTGCTGTTAGTCTGATGGGCTTCCCTTTGTGGGTAACCCGACCTTTGTCTCTGGCTGCCCTTAACATTTTTTCCTTCATTTCAACTTTGGTGAATCTGACAATTATGTGTCTTGGAGTTGCTCTTCTCGAGGAGTATCTTTGTGGAGTTCTCTGTATTTCCTGAATCTGAATGTTGGCCTGCCTTGCTAGATTGGGGAAGTTCTCCTGGATAATATCCTGCAGAGTGTTTTCCAACTTGGTTCCATTCTCCCCGTCACTTTCAGGTACACCAATCAGACGTAGATTTGGTCTTTTCACATACTCCCATATTTCTTGGAGGCTTTGCTCATTTCTTTTTATTCTTTTTTCTCTAAATTTCCCTTCTTGCTTCATTTCATTCACTTCATCTTCCATCACTGATACCCTTTCTTCCAGTTGATTGCATCAGCTCCTGAGGCTTCTGCATTCTTCACGTAGTTCTTGAGCCTTGGTTTTCAGCTCCATCAGCTCCTTTAAGCACTTCTCTGTATTGGTTATTCTAGTTATACATTCTTCTAAACTTTTTTCAAAGTTTTCAACTTCTTTGCCTTTGGTTTGAATTTCCTCCCGTAGCTTGGAGTAATTTGATCATCTGAAGCCTTCTTCTCTCAGCTTGTCAAAGTCATTCTCCGTCCAGCTTTGTTCCATTGCTGGTGAGGAACTGCGTTCCTTTGGAGGAGGAGAGGCGCTCTGCTTTTTAGAGTTTCCAGTTTCTGTGCTCTGTTTTTTCCCCATCTTGGTGGTTTTATCTACTTTTGGTCTTTGATGATGGTGATGTACAGATGGGTTTTTGGTGTGGATGTCCTTTCTGTTTGTTAGTTTTCCTTCTAACAGACAGGACCCTCAGCTGCACGTCTGTTGGGGTACCCGGCCGTGTGAGGTGTCAGTCGGCTCCTGCTGGGGGGTGCCTCCCAGTTAGGCTGCTCGGGGGTCAGGGGTCAGGGACCCACTTGAGGAGGCAGTCTGCCCGTTCTCAGATCTCCAGCTGTGTGCTGGGAGAACCACTGCTCTCTTCGAAGCTGTCAGACAGGGACATTTTCATGTTTAGAATTTTTGTCAAATGTGGGAAGTCTCTTAGAAAGGTTTTCTCATGTATGAGCTGTAATACTTGAATAAATGTTCACAGAGTAGCTTTTATTGGACTGTTACCCCAATCCTACATCTCTTATATCTTTCACTTTCTCCTCATGTTTTAGGATATGTTCATAACACAGTGTGACCTAGGGTCTGGCTTCTGTGTGTTGCAACACTGGGTAAGTCAACATAGATGTCTAGTAATAATTTTATATAGAAGTGATTAGGAACCATACAAATCACACCCTACTAAGCCCAAATCAAATGCATGTCCAACTCAGCTTCCCCTTAAATAGATTTCAAAAATGCTGTAGCTAGTCCACTGTCACTCAACCCCACACCACTTATGATGAAGGAATATTTAGAGTGGAAAGAGAGAATTATCCTAATTCTGGTTAAAATATCTTAATTTTGAAAATTTTACAAAAGCACAGATCTATGCAAACACATAGCTGAGATTTGTTTTGGAGCCTTGGAAGGGGCCCATGTAAGTGAAGAGCCTGAAACCTAATCTGTATCATCTTCACAGAAAATTTAGTCTGCCTGTGTTGTGGAGAACGTATGAGTACATGCTTTGGCTATACCCAGTAAGATGGAATGGACAAACAGAATGACTGAGTTTATTCAAGGTTGGGTTCATGCCAGGCTATGCCAAGGACAAAGAGTCATAGGTATTAAAGTTATATACAAAGAACTGATGATAAGAAAGCATAGCTCATTTCAGCTGCATAAGAAGGGAAATGAAGGGAAGGCACTCATGCATATTAGAAAAATGCACATGGCAATGAGTTTAATGCCACAAGGAAGGGGCTCTTGAACAATTTGAGTTGGAAAGACCTGAATTATTCCTTGAAAGTATGGTACTTAAGTTCATGATTTTGAAGTTCAGTCATCATGACAATTTCAATGTTATCACTGTGTCAGTGAGTAGTAAGGTACTGTGGGGGGAAAAGCATACCTGATAGAAATACTAACAGCAATGGCTAACTTTTACTGAAGACCTTCTGTGTGTCTGGTATTCTTCTAGAGAGGACTTGAAGATGATATGAACAATGAGAGATAATATATAAACTGACAATATCTAGGCCAGATACCAAAATAGAACTCTGACCAACAAACAGCAGTAACCAGTCCTAGAAGACCAAATAATAACCCGTGAAACAACAAGCCTCAAACAGCCAGTACTTGATTAATAACTGTCAGCTTCCATGTTTTCCCTGATAATTCCCCAATTTTTGCCTCAGTTTCCAACTTAGAACCAATTAGAGAAAGCAAAATATGTATCCATAACCAACCACATAGGATGCCCCACTTCTAGTTTGACTGTGTCCAGCTTCCCCATGCCAACAGCATTAATCAAAGCATTAACCTGAAGCTTTCCCTTTTTTCCACTATAAAGCTTTCCTACTTTTCTGTGTGCCTTTGCATCTCTACCAAATTGAAGTGATGGTGGCCGACTCACTTGCTATAGCTAGTTCAGATAAATAGCAATTGCCGGTTCTTTGCAAAGTCTTTGTTTATTTTCTTAGCAGTCAAGGTTTTGAATGAGTTAGCCACCTTAAGAAAATCACGAAAGAGTTAGGATGAAGAAGAGAACAGTGATCCAGTTTCTTTGGCCTTCAGGGAGTGAAGAGCCACGCTGATTATGTCAATAAGACTCATGAAGCAAGTAGTCAGCCAGATGGTGTCAGCCTCGGAGGGGCAGGGGTTTTATTAAGGGATTTATTTAGGACATGGGAGCAGCATGGAAACATGAAAGACACCTTAAGGATTGAGTGTGTGGCTTAAAGAGGCTTTAAAAAGAGTGGAATCTTTAGAAGATGGCTAGGTTCCAGTTGAGGTAAATGAGTGAAAAGAATGTCCTTTGAATATAAAGAAGAGTTTGCTAATCCCAAGTACAAACTTTCTCACAGCACCAGGAACAACTTTTGGAGGAACGGAGTAAAAGTTTGGGTGAGCTCATGAATGGATTGGGAAGGAGATGTGTATTCTAGAGATGGTAGATAGAGAGTGGTAGACATGTAGGTAGTGACTGAGGAAAGCTGGGATATTAAGAAAAACATATTGCATCCTTATACTAACAGTGGTGTAAAAATTAGGGACTATCAGAGGAGCCTAAAGGGTTTCCCACAGTGTTTGTCAATGGGAAGCTCTGGTATACTGCTTAAGGAGATCTTATGTGGCAGGATGGTGGTCACACCATTGTCATTTCAGCTATCACATAATGGTTGCTTAGAAGAGCTGTAGGTACAGATATATCTGTTAAGAAACCCACAGACTAACGAGTGTGGTGCTTGGAAGTGGGACAGGCCAGGATAGAGATTAGAATGGCAAAGAAGAAGCTTTGACTTCACTACAAAGATGCCCTCAAGACATAAGGTTGGTGGTCCTTCCTTCCTCCTTTCCTTCCTTCTTCCTTCTTCAATTCTTTTCTTCCTTCTCTACTTCCCTTCCCTAAAACTTTCTAATAGCAAGTTTAATTATCCATAGTTCATAGAGAAAAAACTTGAGCCACAGCAATTTTAACTCAGTATAATTACTTAGTAGTGATGAAGATGAGGAAGAAGAAAAAAAGCATATTTCTAAACTTCTACCTGTCCCTTTGGCAAAGTTAAATGTAGTCTAAATAACTCCCCTTTTGGCCTGTGTTTAGACTTAAGGTACAGGGTGATGATTTATCCTGTGAGAAAGGGGCTCTAATAACTAGAAGTTCTCTCTGCACAATTTATTGACAGGCACACATGGAAAAGTGACGATTTGTCAAATCACATATTTGCAAGAGTCCATTTGCTGTGTTATGTCTTCATTTGGCCCTTTTAATATTTTATCATACTATCCCAGGAGTATAAAGATATAGCCACATATTTAGCAAAGACAATAGCCTAAGGATTATCAACAAGTAATACTAATTATCCACTTTTGTAGCCAGACTTGAAATCCTGGTCTTCATAAATTAAAATATATATATTTTTTTATTTTTTCAGAGTTTACCAATGACTAAGAGATGGGGTAGTTTGTCAGTATCTTATTCATTTTCCTAGGTCACCTTTATTCAATCCTCCTATTTTAATTTTGGCGTGAGGCAAAAATAAAGCACACGTAAGCAGGGTTCCAGAGCCACCAAACGGGTGTAGTTCTTAATTATGGCAGAGAATACACATTAACTACTTAAGAGGGTGACAGACCTCAGAACTCAATCCTCAGCCACTACTGGCAGGAGCCTGCAGTGACAGTTCAGCATCACTTCTATAGAGCGTTCCATTTTTCCTTCCTCTGGATTTGTTTTCTTCCTGCTTCTGTCACTTGGGGAAGGTTTAGTTTTGAGTAATGATTATCTTTCTCCCTTGTTTTTGTCTTTTCTCCCACTTCTCCAAATGGCCTATCTGCCAGTCACAATTTTTGTGGTCTGCAATTCTGATCATTTTTAAATGAAACCCATGCTGGCTTTGGTAATCATAATGTCATTTACAATTTACCACTAAACATGTTTATTCAGTTAGTAGCACACTGGAGAAAGAGAACTCCATATGAACTCACCGTGAAAGGCCTAATCTGATTATTTCCTCATGAAAATCCAGGCAGGGGTGCTTGTAAGAGGGGCTGAGAGAAGAAGGAAAAAAGCGAGATCTGGCCACAGCTGACTTTCATAATCAATGTGAATAGATAAGTGACACAGCCTGTCAGGGGCAGCCGCCCAGCCACCCCAGGGCATGCCTTTCCAAAAGGCTAGGGTGGACAGGGCTTAATAAATGCTGAGTGACCAGTGAGTATTGGCTTGGCATGTGCTATTGCATACACGATGGACAAGAACATGATAAAGTCCAGAAGCTCTTCTCTAAGTGGGGAAAATTAGATTAAGCAGGTTGTATTTGTGTGTACATGTGTGCCTATGAGCACTTGCTTTGTGTATACTTTAACTTCCTAAAATACCCTGGTCATTCAGTATGCTCTGTTCACCTTTCCCTAGACAGGAAGCTACAGACTTAGAAACCAAGGCAGTGAGTGAAGTCTGTCTGGTGGCAGAGGAGGAGGAAGGAGGCAGGTGTGTATGTGTGTGAGTGCATGTGTAGATTCAGGTTGCTTCCAGGGTTCTAACATATATTAACTTTGTGTCAATATTTGTCCTTCCTGTCGTGAAATGAGGATTTTCCACCTCATTTCACGTTTGAAAAGAAAATATGCCAAAGGGGTCGTCTTTGCTAGGGAAAAAAAAAAAAATTAAAAGAAAAGAAAAAAAAAACAACTTCTATTCTTTATTTAGAAAAATGGATCTGAAGGAAAGAAAAAAATTTAAATAAATGTTCTGACTCAAAGGCACATAGAATCCTTCCATATTTCTGTTTTCAACAAAAAAGAAAAATTTATATGTTTAAAATTGAATGAAATACATCAACATTAATGATTTTTTCCTCGAGGTTAACACCACCATTTCCCTCAATAATTTTTTTAGCCATTTTGTAATGTATTTCACAATTCATGGTAAAGTGTAGGAGATTTGACAAAAACAAAATATATACTCATTCTCTTATTTTCAAGAAATGAAATCATTTACAATTCTTTTCTGTCAAACAACATTTATACCTCATTTTATTTCTAATTTAACAAATATAAATGGTCCCAGATCAAATAAAGTGAAGACAGGTTGAATTTATCCCCATTTATATATGTTGTCACAGGCCCTCAGGCTATGAGGAGTGAAACTCCAAAATCTCAAAGCTGTGCTCCTCAATACACAAAAGAAGTAACTGTGATCTTCCAAAGAATTATTAAAGAAAATATGTTTTGGTCATAATAGAAATAATAGAGAAAAACTGTCTGCTTTTCTAGAATGGGCAATTCTAAGCAAAAAATCATTTGTTTAAACTTCAAAAAATGGGTGTATGTTATATTTATAAGGTGAAGGCATATTGAGAGTGATGTTCTTAAGCAGAATAGATTCAATATAGGTGATAGGAAACACACCCTTGCTAATCTGGAGTCTAGAATTAGAGCTAGTTAAAGTCTATTGAGGGACCATAATATGGTAGTTCTAATTATTATGAAAAAGATATATATGCTTGCACATATACACACTGATAGGAATTATTATAACCAAACTAAGTACAATTATAATAGTTATTATTACAAGTAATATGAGAAACTTAAAGTTCATTAGATTGAAGAAGTACAACATGTATTCACTCACTGCTTAGGTCCTAGAGCTTCAAAATTAATTCATTTTCAGATTGCCTTTCACAGTTTGTTAGACAGTGGCCCTTCAGAGTATAGTCACCTCTGGCACCATTTTCAATGAGGAGGATGCACTCTAATAGCTAGTTACTGGTGTAGTGAAGTGGCTTTCAATGCTCGGGAGCCACAAAACGCCCAAGAGTGAAGACAGTTCGAAAGGACTGAAGATACTGCCTAAGAACAGGAAGCTGCTGTATGAGGAATATATGCATCTGCAGGTGTAAAATGGGCTGGTAGACTTCAGGAACTACAGATCATAGGATCTGTCACAATTTTATGAGCAATCTCGCCAAAGTTTTGTAGTTGGGCCTATTTTCCATGAGGACGTGCTTCCAAATTAATACAAGAAAAACGGAAAACTACATAAAACCAGCTATTACATGAAGCAAAAAATGTCTGTAAGACTTTCTGTTAAAGGCCTTTCTGTCTCTACAATCAGTTCTTTCAGGGAATATCTCAAAATATTTGCTCTCTTTTAATAAAAGTTGTTGCATTGATAAAAAAGATCAAGAGATGAAAGTTAAGTGATGGCATGACAATATGAGAGAGAAGGTCAGATCTATACCCAATAGACCCTTCTTCTGATTCAACCATTTTTCCTTTTTACTTTTTTAAATTCAAAAAAAAATCCTTACTTTTATTAGTAGAAATCTGTTCAAACAAATTCAATAGACTATTTTATAATTGTTTTACTAGGGTAAAATGTCATCATCTATACATTGCTTGAAAAAGTGGTTTAGAAAGTGTTTTTGTATTTTCGTTATTTTGTTGTAATATGTTTTCACCTGAAAACATCAAAGAATATGGTCCCAATTATGATTTTATTATTTGAATATTACATTGAAAACAGCCCAGGCAAATTCAAACTCAGGAAGTACAGCTTAGCGAGTGGGAGATCAGATTTTAAAGTCAGAGAGATTTGCATTGCAAGCTGGCTCTGCCACTTTCTAGCTGCAAAACACAGACAAGTTACTTATCTTCTCTCTGACTCATTTTTTTCATTGTCAAAGGGATTGGAAATGGTACTAAATTCATAAGCTGATGGAGAGGGCTAAGTTAGATGACGTATGCACAGAATGAGAGAAAAACACATGTTAATAAATACAAGCTGTTACATTCCTATAATTTTAAAAAGAGAATTTTTAAAGCTACCTTCCAGTCTCCTTTTGCCTTTTATGGCTCTAGCCTTATCTCAAACCAGTGTTTGTCTAGTATTCTGGAACAGCACCTGAAGTGTTGCAAACATTCATAATAAACACTGTTGAAAGAGACAAGTTACAGGTGAAGAAAATGCTAGAAGGTAGAAATGACAATCTATGTTTCCAAGAAAATATCAGCAAGAAAGAAATGCACATACATAAGTACATATACATCTGTGTGTGCCTGTGCACATGTGTCTATGAATAGAGCACCTATATTTTCCACCAATCAAGAAAAAAACCCAACCTGAAAATCTAAGATTATTTTCCTGTTCATCTATTCTTAACTTTCTCTTCATTTCTTTTATAATATAATATTCGCCATCATCACCCTACACCTTCTCTCTACCTTCTTACTTTTTAATGTTAATTTTATTTATTTATTTATTTAGCTAGCTAGCAAACCTTGCCTGCCAGCTTTAAACAAACTGATGTTCATGGGTTAAACACAGGAGCTGCCAACAGCATTCTTTGCAGATAAAATTCCTGGCACACTCTTTCCCCAGAATGATAAACTTATCACCTCTCCAGCCCTCAGTTTGAAGCTGCAGCAGTAATTTCTGCTGGGTGCCAAAACTAAAATGAATGTGACTGTGCCATGCCCTGCTCTGAGCTGTGGCTATAATGAGATTTGAATGGGAAGCCCCGGACACAATAAATCTGCGCCATATGTGACCATTTCCTGTGTCAGTTCCTTTCTCATAACCAGTGGAGACTTTTTTTCCCTCTCATGACCCCACACCATGACTCTGAAATCTTTCATGGCTGCTTATGGGCCTCAGGCTTTTTGCAGCAGTTGTATAAATAAATGAATTTGACAGCAAACATCATAACAGTTAGCAGTAATGTGTGTTCACCACAAGTGCCTATACTACTCACTGGAGAAATGGCACAGGAAACAGCTTGTTTTGTTACCTAAACAAAAGTAGTTTGGTTTGACAAGTGGTGAAAGAATTAGTCAAATAAACTTGAAATCCACTAGGACTTTTTTTTTTTGCCAACTCTCCCTGCCAGGGGAATGTTCCCAGCTCCTGAGTGCCCATGACTCACAGAAGGTAAATTTCTCCCTTTTTATTCTGAGATAAAGATCTGCACTGGGAATACAAAACCTTCGACTGGTATTTTATATTAATCTTTTCAAGGCAAGAGTGTCATGCTTGGGAACTCAGGTAGTCAAGAATTTCCAAGGAAGCCTGTGGTAGAAATGCCAAGCAGGATATTTCGGGAGGAAAGGAAAGGTGGTAATAATGACCCAACTCGGTGATTCCCATTGAAAGCAAACTGAAGCTTACAAGTGCTTCTTTTCCTTTCACACTGCCTTTATTCAGGAACAAAAAATCTCTACACAAGTTGCTGAAGGAAAGGAAATTAGCATTTTCTCTGCCTCTCATTTCTCCACCCTTCCTCTGGCATCTTAATGCCAATCCTGTTGTCTCTGCTGTGAAGGATGTTATACCACAGTGATTATTCTCAGGACTCTGGAGCAAACTGCCTAGGTTCAAATCCTGGCTCTGTTTCTTACTGTCTGTGTAACTCTAGGCAAATAACTTGGCCTCATTGCATCTCAGTTTTCTCCTTTGCAAAGTAGGAATAATAATGCTACGGTATCAAGCTCCTAAGGTGTCTGTGCCAATTAAATGTATTTTAAAAGGCTCAGAACAGTATCTAAAGCATAATATATATTATTATTATTATTATGCCAAACAGAGATATTTGGAAAATAGTCTCTCTAGCAGTAGTAGAAATTTTTTCCACGATGGCTTGACATTGGCAGCTAATCTCAGAAATGAAATTTAAAACTTTTTTGGGAAAATCATAATAGAAGCTTCATGTAAACCATTACGATTAATTTCAAGGTACAGTACAACACTACTTGAAATAAAAATATCACCTGGACCTTGAAATTTTTTCTTATATGAAGGTTATTTTCACACTTTTAAAGGTGTTTACACTTTATCATAAGTGGCCAAGTGACTATTGCCCCTAGAATCTTCTCATATTGCACAGAAGTATCACTGATTAGGAGAGCAAAACTCAAGAATTATCACAAACTAATAAATCTTAGTCCAGGTATATGTTCTATTTTGGTTTTGGTTTTGTTTTTAATTTAATTATTAAAATGTGTTCACTGAAGTATTTTGCTTGTGTGACAATTACAAGAAAGTGCCATAAAATTTTAGAAGGTATGGACAGTAATTAACATGAACAATAATTTCCTATTACAGACAGCCTGCTACCTACACTATAGATTCCCAGTGTCTTTATTTTAATTAAATAAAAAATCCACTTGAATATACATTTCTCCATATTTAAACTTCCAGACTATAGTGAAAAGTCACAAATATAAACAAATTAAACTACTGTAAAGATAAATGAACGGTTAACATTTTGCTCTGAGAGCAATGCCAATAAAACTTGAAAGGGTGTTAACTGAGGGTAAAAAAACCATATGCCTTTATAAGACATTGAAGAACCAGTAGGGGGACAGAATAAATATACAGTTAAAAATGGGTTGGTTGTGAATTGGGGTTAGGGATTGACAGAAAACCAAATACATAAGTGGCATCCCTCTATTGTAAAGCAAGTTTAAGTGCAACTCCATTTCTAGTAAAATCAATGGAAAACCCCATTTTGTCACTGCTGCCCATGTATAGACTGCATTGCTACATCTAGGAAACCTCTCAGAAATTGATATATGAGAAAATGACTTTTTCCCCAAGGCAATTTCACTGCTGTGGAATGTCATCTGATAAAATGGCTCCCTTGCTACTTCCAAATCCTTTCCCAAGATCAGCTTCTAGGATGTATTTCCTAACTCACCTTAGGATTTCCAAAGGTTAAGATTTAATGCTGTGAATAACTCCAGCTCTTCAGATCAGACATTGCCACCAACCCTGAATAAACACAGGCCTTAGCAATGTCATGTTTGGTTGACCAACCACTGCTATTGCCCCTTAACTAGCAAATAAATACTGCCACCTTGTAAAGTCTGTTTTTCTGAGTTAAAGAGAACACTGAAGGGAATAGATGAACTTTAAAAGACCAGTAGCCTTAATCAAGCATGTAGATCTGTGAAAATAACTGCTCAGCTATTTCTTCATTGTTTTCCTTGTATGTTTGTGAATACATATAAGCCTAGCCTTGCACTTCCCCATTATCTTATTGGTATCTTAATGACTAGTTAATAGGATCATTAACTAGTCATCAACCATTGAGCAGAGGTAACTAGTCGTTAACCATTGAGCAGAGGTCCCTTTTGGGCCATACTATTTAATTGAAAGAGGTGGTGAACTACAAGCCACAGGCCAAATCAGGCCCACTGGCTATTGTTATAAACAAAATTTTATTGGAACACAGCTATATGCATTTGTTTATGTATTGCCTATGGCTACTTTGCACTACAACAGCAGAGTTGAGAAATTGTGACAGAAACTGTATGGCCTACAAAGTTAAAAATATTTGCCACCTGGCCCTTAACAGAACATGTTTGCCAGTCTCTGTTCTAAGAGTTCTGAGTTTGTCTCTTGAGACAGTGACCAGAAAAGTATGAGATGGAAGCTGATCTTTCAGCTTGAGTTCCTGCCAACCAGAGATGGACAAGAAGTACAAACGAGAAATAAGCCTTTGTTGTTTTAAGCTGTTGAGATATATACAGCATCAGGGTAGACAAGGTTAGGATGTCAGTACCCTGGTGGATGCAGCATCTATAATATTCTTAGATGCATCTTTTCCTCAGAACATACATACTATCTCCTGCTTCAGGGAAGAAGATAAAGAACATAAGGGAACTCTTCTTTTGTCCCCAGGAGACCTAGGATGAAAACAGAAACATAACACAATTTTCTCTCTAAACACAAGTTTTCTTTACATAATTTATCATAATATTCACTTTTTCTAATACCTGAGCATCAGTATTCTCTGTTAAAGCTCTTTGTAAAACTAGTTCTATGAATCTCTTCAAATTTGCCTTCTTTTCCAGTGTGATATAAAGATGAAATTTACTTGACATACTGCACACAGAAGATTACTGAAGTAATTAGGTAAAAATATTTTCATAAGCCCAGAATTGGGATGCTCTAGTCTCTGAGAATGAGTTATTATATTTGGGCTTTGCTTTAATATGGGTGAAAAATGCACACAGCTGGCTCTGCTTGCTCATTTTGCTATGTCCAGGTCTTCTCCTTTGGAGGAAAAAGAAACAGGGCAAGTTGAGTGAACAGCTTGCCTCTGCTTCTGCTTTTTGGAGGCAGAAAGTGATGGAGACCAAAATGAGAGTATAATGTTCCTTGTATCAGCTATAGAAGGGAAAGCCTAGGGGAGTCTTACCAATAGAAGCTCTGTGACCTGAGGAATAGAAACAGTAGATTGAAGTGTCAATTTCAGTTGATTTTCTTCCTAATCCTGTTGACTTTGAAAACAGACAGGCTACCATGCACCTCAGTTTCCTTATTATGCATACAAAGCAATATACCTGGATACTTACCTAATACAGGGAGAATACATAAAAGTTATTTGTACTAATGTCTGGGAGACATGGCAGGGGAAAATATATTGAAAAAGGAGGCTTTAACCCAAACAATCAGCTAACTAGCAGTAATAAATAGGATCCAGAAGAAAGAGTGAATAAGAAACATGGTGAGATCAACCATATACCATTTAGTCAGTTGAACAAATCAACTATGAAGATTTTTTTACAAACAAATTTGCTAGAGTTCTTACAAATAAGATTCTGGCTCAGAGGATTTCAGGTAAATTACTTCTAAGTTATCCTTTAAGCTCAATGACTCCTCCTGAAAACTGGTGTATCATAATTCAGCAAGGTGAGCAAATTTTAAGGACAACTCAGGATCCAATTTTGAGTCAGAAAACATAACTAGATTACGGAGATACACAATTGACACTAAACACTGGGAGACAGAATGGCTTACTTATACCAAAGGCTTTATTCAAACTCTGAGGCAAAGTAGTGGCTGGAACTATAAGAACAAATACCAAAAAGTATATTTACAGATGCCAATCAGACAACAAACACAATATATAGGCTCAGGATGGGAAAGTATACCTGATTAAGCAAAATTGTACCTTATTTTCAACCTATATAAGGTTAAAGAACTATAAGCAGCTGTGTACTATGGTCTGCATATAGAAATACTTCAGGACCATCTCTTCAATTTGGATGATGTATGGCATAGACTCAGGAAATCATAGTAATCCTAGGTTTTATTCCATCACATCAGATTTTGGTAAATTCCGGGGGCAGTGTGAGTAATACAGAGGAAAAACAGGAAAGAATGTAATTTTCTAGCTCTTCCACTGTATAGTTGTGATATTGTAATCATTGATTTTATACTATTTATTGACCATTTGCCATTATCCTGATAATGAATTCAACTTTGAGATTATAATGGTTAAAAATTAAACGAGAGACACAGTGTTTGCCTTCATGGAGCTTACTCAGTCACGTTTTTAGAAACAAATTTTCCTTCTCTTTTAGAGACAATGAGCTCATGAGCAACTTGAGTACAGATATCAGCCTTATTCACCTTTGCATATGTCCTTCCGCTCCCATATACTCAACCAGTGCCCAATATACAAACCAAGAGAGAAGAAACATCAACATTTCCTGAGTATGTACCATGTTCCAGCTATTCTGAAAGTCTTTCAACCAACAGTTCTTATTTTATTTAATTATCACAGCAAACTGAGCGGTGTGTTTTTATTGCTTCCATTTTCCAAATAAGAAAGTTGAACTTGTAGCTGTACTTGAAGGACTGTGAGATAACAGAACTAAATGTTAGAAGCAGCCTGGTTCCCTGAGTCACCACCAGGAGGGCAGCTACCAGGAGAGTCACCCAACCTTCTTCAGGCTGAGATGTGAGTAAAACAAAGTTTTTCTATTCTTAAACAACTGAGATTTGGAGATTATTTGTTAATTGGAGTAACTCTGTCTCATACAATATCCATGTTTTATGTAAATAAAGAAAATTTAAAAAGTAAGTACGTACAGAGAGGCAATGAACAAATAATGCTGAGGTCCCAGTTAGTTTAGAAGCAAAAGGAAGAGAAAAATACAAGCAATCTGACATTGTGACCTACACTACAGCTACCATTTAAAGAGGCTCCAAGGGGATCTATAGGACATTGTTGTCTTCATTCTGTGTTCTTGGAAGTTCACTAAGAAATGACTGTGGATAAGGTTTGCCCTGCTAGATATTCCCCCACTTGATGGCCAGCTCAAAACTGATTTAGAAGATTTTAGAGACTGCTAGGGATTCACAGCTTTACTAAGGTCTGAAAAGCAAGCACTTAAGCAGCATACTGCATGCCAAGAAACAAAATCAGAAGCTACAAGCAGCTGGTTTGACCTTTGAGAAAAGTTTGGCAAAGGGGCAAGAGCATATTTATAACTCCTATGGGACAGTTCATGTGCTTTCCATTGGACTTGCTCTGTGTCAAAGGCCAATTTCCATCCATTATGATTCACTAAGTTAGTTTTATGAATATTATGTTTAGAGAAAATCACACACTGGGTCAAAAGCAAAATTAGAGCATATCCATCATTGGGAAGTTTATCATTTCACCAACTATAAAATTCTTTCTGCTTGAATTTAAGGCTGATTTTCCCTGAAATACATGATTTTCCAGATAAAACTAGCCACTGATCTTTCAAGAATAGTTTTCTGGGTCAATAGAAGCCGCCTCCTGGGAAAATATTACACCCCATTACACATCTGGCCAATTCTTTGAGGCCATTCAAACTGTTAGGAGTAAGAGTGGGAGAATTCCTTCCTGTCCTCTGAGACAATCATTTTATACCCCAAAACTTCAATCTCGTTATTCTTATCTTAGGGCATAATTACAATGTTATTATTGGTCATAAAATTAACCAGATTTTCCTCTCTTTTCTTTTCCTCTTCAGCATTTGACTCCCTGACCTTCTTCAACAGAAAAGTCTATGGGCTGATTATACGCTAAGAATAGAAGTATTTCCTCTTACTTGTTTTAAATTTTCCCACTGTTAATTTCATTGAGAGCATACTTGTTCTCATATTATAAAACAGCGTTAAAAAATTCTTTTTAAAGAATTTTTACTACTTCTATAAAATCTGAAAATTTTTGCTCTTGTATCCCAGTGCTTCTGAGATTGGTCCCTTTTGTTATCTCACCATCCAGAGGTCCTAGCCTACATTTACGTCGGCCTGTAGGTACATGATTCAACTTATAACCTAAGGCCCCTTGCCAGTTTCTCCCTTGCACTTCACTTTACTATTTCCCGAAGCAATTTCTTTGTTTTAGTTGAGGAGGGTTGCTACCTTACTGTGGCAGTGGTTGCCAAAGTATTGTTTTAAGAACCATTACCAGGCCATGTAAGGACTTGGTAGAAAAAATGGTTTTATAGGTTAGCAGTCTGCTGGTGTGAGGGGTGGAAGATGTGGTGGAGCCTTGGAAAACTCACTGTCAGGAAAACACAGCTATACCTCCTATGCAAACACTTTGCTCAACAGCACTTAGGCACAACTTACCTGCTGTCTAACCCAGAACTCCATCCAAATTCCATTCCACTCATCCACATCTGACACTTCTTAAGTTTCTATAAAGATTTTTCTAACACTCTTTCCCTGCTGATCACTGGCTGACAAAATTCATTCTATAATTCACTCTAAAATTGACAGCATTGTCCTAGATGGATGGCATGCTTGGATGACAGCACCTAAATCTTACCTAGAGATTCAAGGTGAGAAGCTTTTTGAACCCCTAATTCATGTTCACCTTGTAAAGAAGGATGATCATCCTTCTACTGTTTATATGAAAATGATTAGACTTGGTAATCTTTAAAACCACAACAAAAGCTGGACTTCTTTCCAAAGAACCAGAACGCTTTACCTCTGATCTTGTCTTCTGCTAATTCCCCTCCTGGTCATTCTGCTCAAGCCACTCTGACTTCCTTGCTAATCCTCACACACTGCAGGCACTCTCCCCACTTGGGGCCTCTGCCAAGGCAGATCTCTCTACTTTTCTCCCAGGTGTTCCTGTGGCTCAATCCCACACCCTCTTCCCTGTCTCCTTCTCAGTGAGGCCTACTTTGGTCAGCCTATGTACAAGCATTCTTTTTGCCTCCTATGATGCTCTACATTTTTTCTTTTGTCTATAGCACTTATAACTTTATAATCTACTAGAGAATTTACTTATTTATTATGTATATTACTTAGTCACTCCTCTAAGTAAGATAAGAAAGTAAGCTCTATGAGAGCAGGGTTATTTGTCTAGTTTTAACACTTTACAACTAGCCAGAAAAGCACCAGGCACACAGTAGACTCAGTAATATGTGTTAAATTGAATAAACTTAATGCATCCATTCGTTTTCAATGATTAACTCTAGAATTTTCCTGATTCGCTCAGATTGAAATTGAACATTCAAGTTGAAACTATGATCTACTCACTTGCATGTTTGAAATCTACAAGGACAACTTTCTAAAAATATTTTGCAAGGACTGTATATTTCATATGTCTTTCAGAGGCCAGATATGAAGTTACATTTTCTCAGGTACTCCACTTTCTCTTGGTTTTCAGAAAAGTTGATGTTCTTGCCCTCCTGAAATCATGGCACCAAAAACGGGGATGTAAGTTCTTTCATTGTCAAGAGTGAATGAGAAGGAAAGGTGAAAAGAGGAGCAGGGAAGAAATGGATAATACTATTTCTAGTACCCTTCCTTCACAGAGAGGAATGAATTAAATATGAGGCAAGAAGGTCACCAAGTTAGTTAGGCGTATGAATTAAATCAGATTGTCTGAAGAAAGTACTCCATGAAGATAGGGCACAGAGAAAGAATACAACAAAAATCAGATGATAAAAAATGAAAAAAAAGTTGCATTTGTATGGCACATTTTAATATGTTAAGTACTAATAATAATTCTTGCCATTATGTGTTAATAATAGATCCTTTTCTGTATCAGCTATATTGTATGCATTATATATAAATGTTGACAACATGAAAGATAATTCCTGTATTTCTATTCTACAGATGACTAAACCTAAGCTCATGGTGTTAAATATCCATAGACACCCATCTATTCAGTGGCCAGCAGGGCCTGAAGCCATATGATAGCCACCATTCCACACATTTTGCCACCATGTCACCTGTTATCATTTGCCCTTCACAACAACTTTAAAAGGCAGAAATAAGAGGTGGGATTTCCATTTGCCTGATGAAAAAACTGAGTTTCTTAAAATTTAGTACTTGCCCAAAGACAAAGTGAATTAATTAAATACCGGTCTCTTGACATCTGTGTCTAATGTTCTTGTCATAACATGATGCTCTTGGTGTTGGTAATAAAACTAATGTTTCTCAAATAGAGGATGAATTTGTGAGTTAGTAAATCAGTTCAGTTTTGACACTGCAATCTCCAAAGAGATCCTAAAATTATTTTCATATTTTCAAACGATGTGGATTAATACCCAGTATCA
Source organism: Pan troglodytes (assembly GCF_028858775.2). Lineage (NCBI taxonomy): Eukaryota > Metazoa > Chordata > Mammalia > Primates > Hominidae > Pan > Pan troglodytes. The sequence continues at coordinate 57,533,279 of NC_072403.2, forward strand.
GATTGCATTCTACAAATAGTATTGCCTTGAGATCCATCCACTTGAATTAACAAAAAAATACTACTAATTAACTAGACTTGAGAAAGGGCTGGTACTAGGCAATGTGACTTTTTTATGTCATATGTCACCTGGATTACATTTTCACTCTGATGTACATGTCATTGACAGCAGTAGGCTGCTAGAATTTGACACCATGAATTTATCTGATGAAGTGCACAGAAAGAGATCTGTTTATTAATTCGTAAGCACAATCTAGAGCCATTTTATAATACAGTATTTCCCCCTTCACAGAATGAATCAGTACTTGACTGATTTAAGTATAAAATGCCTTGGTTTGTTAAACACAACCCCATATTGGGGAGAAGAGGACTTGGGTTCTACTAGCCGTTGTCCCAAAATTTGCTATTCTTAAACAAGTTGTCTTCCCTCTCAGGACTTCAAAGTCACCATCAAAAACTTAGAAACATCTCAAGTTAACAACCTAATATCACAACTAAAACAACTAGAGAACCAAGAGCAAACAAATCTCAAAGCTCGCAGAAAACAAGAAATAACCAAGATCAGAGCTGAACTGAAAGAGATAGAAACACACAAAAAAAATTCAAAAAATCAACACATCCAGGAGCTATTCTTTTTTTAATAAAAATAAATAATATAGATCACTAGCTAAACTAATAAGGAAGAAAAGAGAGAAGATTCAAATAAACACAATCAGAAACAACAAGGGGGATATCACCACAGACCCCACAGATATACAAACAACCATCAGAGAATATTATAAACACCTCCAGTGTTTTCTATTTTATGCATACAAACTAGAAAATCTAGAAGAAATGGATAAATTCCTGGACACATACACCCTCCCAAGGCTAAACCAGGAAGAAATTGAATCCCTGAGCAGACCAATAACTACCTTGAAATTGAGTCAGTAATAAATAGCCTACTAACCAAAAAAAGCCCAGGACCAGTCAAATTCACAGCCAAATTCTACCAGATGTACAAAGAAAAGCTGCACCATTTCTACTGAAACAATTCCAAAAAATTGAGGAGGGACTCCGCACTAACACATTCTATAAGGCCGGCATCATCCTGATACCAAAACCTGGCAGAGATACAACAAAAAAAGAAAACTTCAGGCCAATATCCCTGATGAACATCGATGCAAAAATCCTCAATAAAATACTGGCAAACCAAAACCAGCAGCACATCAAAAGCTTATCCATCAGGATCAAGTAGTCTTCTCCTCAGGATGCAAGATTGGTTCAACATATGCAGATTAATAAATTTGATTCATCACATAAACAGAACTAAAGACAAAAACCACATGATTATCTCAATCAATGCAGAAAAGGCTTTCGATAAAATCAGACATCAATTCATGTTAAAAACTCTCAATAAACTAATTACTGAAGGAACATACCTCAAAATAATAAGTCATATATGATAAACCCACAGCAAACATCATACTGAATGAGCAAAAGCTGGAAGCATTCCCCTTGAAAACTGGCACAAGACAAGGATGTCCTCTCTCACCACTCCTATTCAAAATAGTACTGGAAGTTCTGGCCAGGGCAATTAGGCAAGAGAAAGAAATAAAGAGCATCCAAATAGGAAGAGAAGAAAGCAAACTATCCTTGTTTGTAGAGGACATGATCCTATGTCTTGTAAACCCCATAGTCTCAGCCCAAAAGCTTCTTAAGCTGATAAACAACTTCAGCAAAGTCTTGGGATACAAAATCAATGTGCAAAAATCACTAGCATTCCTATACACCAACAACAGAGAAGCTGAAAGCCAAATCACATATGAACTCCCATCCATAATTGCCACAAAAATAATAAAATACCTAGGAATACAGCTAATTATGGAGGTGAAAGATTTTTTTATCCAAAACTAAAACAACTGCTCAAAGAAATCAGAGATGACACAAACAAATGGAAAAACATTCCATGCTTATGGAAGAAAGAATCAATATTGTTAATATGGCCATACTGCCCAAAGCAATTTATAGATTCAATGCTATTCCTATAAACTACCATTGAAATTCTTCACAGAACTAGGGAAAACTAGGCCGGGCACGGTGGCTCACGCCTGTAATCCCAACACTTTGGGAGGCAGAGATGGGCGGATCACGGGGTCATCAGCTCAAGACCAGCTTGGTCAATATGATGAAACCCCATCTCTACTAAAAATACAAAAATTAGCCAGGCATGGTGGCATGCACCTGTAGACCCAGCTACTCGGGAGACTGAGGCAGAAGAATTGCTTGAACTCGGGAGGCGGAGGTTGTAGCGAGCCGAGATCGTGACACTGCACTCCAGCCTGGGTGACAGAGTGAGACTCCATCTCAAAAAAAAAAAAAAAAAAAGAACTAGGGAAAACTATTTTTAAATGTACATGGAACCAAAAAAGAGATCGAATAGCCAAGACAATCCTAAGCAAAAAGAATAAAGCTGGAGGCATCATGCTATCCAACTTCAAACTACACTACAGGCCTATAGTAATCAAAACAGCATAGTACTGGTACAAGAACAAGACACAGACCAATGAAACAGAAGACAGAACCCAGAAATAAGACCACACACCTACAACTATCTGATATTTGATAAACCTGACAAAAACAAACAATGCAGAAGGGATTCCCTAATGGTTCTGGGAGAACTGGCTAGCGATAGGCAGAAGATTAAAACTGGACCCCTTCCTTCACCATATATGAAAATTAACTCAAGATGGACTAAAGACTTAAATGTGAAACCCACAACTGTAAAAACTCTGGAAGAAAACCTAGGCAATACCATTCAGGACACAGGCATGAGCAAAGATTTCATGACAAAGACACCAAAAGCAATTGCAACAAAAGCAAAAATTGACAAATGGGGTATAATTAAATAAATAGCTTCTGCACAGAAACAGAAAATACCAACAGAGTAAACAGTCAACCTACAGAATGGGAGAAAGTTTTTGCAAACTATACTTCTGACAAAGGTCTAATATCCAGCATCTATAAGAAACTTACATTTACAAGAAAAAAAATCCCATTAAAAAGTGGACAAAGGACATGAACAGACACTTTTCAAAAGAAGACATACATGCAGGCAACAACCATATGAAAAAAAGATCACCATCACTGATCATTAGAGAAATGCAAATCAAAACCACAATGAGATACCATCTAACACCAGTCAGAATGGCTATTACTAAAAAGTCAAAAAATAACAGAAGCTGGCAAAGTTGTGGAGAAAAAGGAATGCTTATATATTGGTGGGAGTGTAAATTAGTCCAGCCATTGTGGAAGACAGTGTGGTGATTCCTCAAAGACCTAAAGACAGAAATACCATTTGACCCAGCAATCTCATTACTGGGTATATACCCAAAGGAATATAAATCATTCTATTATAAAGACACATGCATGAATATATTTGTTGCAGCACCATTCACAGTAGCAAAGACATAGAATCAACCTAAATGCCCGTTAATTATAGCTTGGTTAAAGAAAACGTGGTACATATATACCATGGAATACTATGTAGCCACAAAAAAGAATGAGATCATGTGCTTTGCAGGGACATTGATGAAGCTGAAGGCCATTATCCTTAGCAAACTAACATGAGAAAAGAAAACCAAATACTGCATGTTCTCACTTATAAGTGGAAGCTAAATGAGGGGAACACACGGACACGTAGACGGGAACAACAGACATTGGGGCCTTTTGATGGGTAGAGGGTAGAAGAATTAAGAGGATCAGGAAAAATAACTAATGAGTACTAGGCTTAATACCTGGGTGACAAAATAATCTGTACAACAAACCCCCATGACATAAGTTTACCTATGTAACAAACCTGCACTCGTACCCCTGAGCTTAAAAGTTTTTAAAAAGTGGGATTAGATTAAGTAAATTATCATTGATGTGCCTTTCAGCATTCACCACCAAAAGTATTTTATCACCTAGAGATCACCAAGCTACTACCCAATCTAATGGCAAACGCTGGCTCTTTTCATTTCTTACGAACCCTCCATCTCCAACATACTAAACAAGGAAACTTGTCTCTCTCATCAAACCTCCTTCTTTTCCACATTCACTCTAGTCTTCAGTTGTTCAGCCCTCTCTGGGCTTCCTCCCATTTCATACCTAACAGCAACTCCTTTCTTCATCATTCACTTAATGCTCAAATAAGTATTCTCACTCCTCCCAATCTCTCAACCTTCATTCTTCTCCCATGTTCACATTGAAAATCCCCAGTTCTTGGCAAGGCTATGTGTCCACTGCCATCACTTTTGCTTCTGGAAAGTTTAAGAATTCTGTAGAAAATCACATAATTCACACACACACACACACACCACTGAGTTCTGTGTCATTTGGGGCTATCACAAATGCTTTATTTCCAACCTTAATTGAGCCTTCCGTACTAATCAACTCATCTTCCATTCATCTCTAGTTAAAATTCTTTTCTGTTCAAAGTTTGACCTCTTGCTATTCTTCTACCTCCATGACTTAGTCACTGATTTCTCAAATAAATTTGAGGACACTTTTACCAAAAACTTTTAAAAATATTCACTCTTCCTTACCTCCCTCCGACATGGTTATTCTTCCTTTTCCCTAGGTATAGTTTCTACACAAGTGACCTTGTCCCAGTCTACTCCTCCTTGAATTCACATCACAAGTTAGTCTCGTCCATTTTTTTCCCATTTCTTAGATGTTCAAAATTCTTCCCATCAACTGACAGATGCATAAGTTTTCTATATAATAAACATCACCTATCTTTTTTTTCCACTTACTGTCAAACTCTTTGAAAAGCTAAGTTTTCCTATGATTTTGTTTTATATTAGTATTTATTGTTTAATTTTTCTCATGTTTTTGATAAATCTCAATCCACTGAAATCTAGATTTTGCCCCAATCACTCTGTCAACACTATTCTCAGTAATGTTATTAGAGGCCTTTATTTTCTGATTTAATCATTTTGACTTAATTATAACATTTTTTGCTGTTCTTGAAATGTTCTTTGGCTTAAACTCCTAGGGCATCACTATCTCCTTATTTCTCTCTTATCTTTGTTTCTCCTCAACTGTGGTATTTATTGTTGTTTTTTGCTCTTTTGGTGGCTTTCCTTGACCCGATCATTTATGAAGTGGTATTCTTCAGGGTTCAGTTATTTGTCAACACATATGTCCCCTGCACAAGTGCACATTCATACACACACATAGAAAGGGAGAGAGAGAGAGATTCATGTACTAATAGGCCCCAAAATCATCATCTGTCCTGAATAACAGAACTGTATTCTCAGCCACTTTTCTCTATGAAGGCATTTCACACATGGCTCAAACATAACACTTTCCCATTGGCCCTCCATGCCTCCATGTGAACCATATACTTACTATCTACTACTTAACAATTATTTGACTTAAGAGACCCAGAAAATAAATGGCTTATGTATTCCTTATTATACATGCACGTTTATACAAAAAGATTTCTTTGGAACAACTTCTAACATTTACCTAGAACTGACCATGTGCCTGGAACCTTGTGAAGTGGTTTACAAAGATTGTAGCAAATCTAATCATTACAATAAACCTAAATAGTCCATGTTATTTTTATCTTTATCAAGATGTAGAGATAGACTAAAGAGAAGTTCAGAAATTTGCTGAACAAATAAGTGATGGAGACAGAAAACCCATCCAGCCCAGCTGATTCAGCGGATGAGATTGCCTCCAGAAGACAATATGGGCAGCTTCATTAAAAACATGGGATGGCAGTGGTATAGCCATTACCTCCTTTGCTCATTGAAAACAATAACAACAATAATAATACCAGATGACATGTACTGAGTGCTTACAATGAGACAACTGCTGTTTTAAGTGCTTTATAAGCATTAATTCATTTAATCTCCACAATAAAAAGGTATTACTATTACTCCCATTTTACAGATGAGGGAAATGAGGCACACAGGGCTTAAGCATCTTTTTCACTTTTAAGTAGCTTGCAGAAAGTGAACCCAGGCAATCTGATTCAAACCCCCTGTCCTTGACCTCTACATTATATTATTTTACTATATAAACAATTAGTTAAGTTTCTTAAAGTAGCATTGAGTGCTGAGTCCTAGGTACCCCATTCCCGCCTCTCTCACCACCTCACCACCACCACCATGCCACCTGGCTTCATCTTAATAAGTAATATTCTTGCTGTTATGATGCTTTTTTTTAAATCTTCTCCCTCCTACCTGCTTTCAGCTTGTTAGTTTTTAACAATGCCTGCAAATGTTTTCTTTCTCAGTTCCAAAAAAATTCTACTACATTCTGGTCTCATCCTGGATAATCTAATTTTACTGATCTTTTTCACAAGCCACACCTCCACCACACCAGCAAAAAATGAACCACTTAAAACCACTACCACTCTTCCATATGGATTTCTTTTTTAAATTAATTCATTAAATTTATTTATTTATTTATTTATTTACTTATTTTGAGATAGAGTCTTGCTCTGTTGCCTAGGCTGGAATGCAGTGGCGTGATCTCGGCTCACTGCAACCTCTCCCTCCCTGGTTCAGGCAATTCTCCTGCCTCAGCCTCCCAAGTAGCTCAGATTACAGGTGCCCGCCACCCGCCACCACACCCAGCCTTTTTTTTTTTTTTTTTTTGGTTGAGACCAGGTTTCACCATGTCGGCCAGGCTGGTTTTGAACTCCTGACCTCAAGCGATCCACCTGCCTCAGCCTCCCAAAGTGCTAGAATTACAGGCATGAGCCACTGCGCCCAGCCTTCCATATAGATTTGTAAGTCGTGAGTAACCACAAAATTTTACTGTTTAAATCAAGAGTTGGTGCTATTACAATTATGCTGGGACTGTGTGTATAAACAGACTGTGCTGAGTAAACTGAGTGGTACAGTCACATCACTTCTGACCCACAGAAGACAACACAGCTGCACTGCCACATTGTCACTGCAGAGATTTCCTTGCTAACAGATTTCCCACTGACAATGATATTATGGTTTCTTCCAATGGCACTGACTATAAAAAAAATTGGAAATTCTGCTGGGATCTATGAATAACAACAAGCACAAAGAAAACAATGTTGCCAAAATTTTAAAACAAAAAAATGAAGAATAAAGGAATAAGATTTAAGGTTTTAAGTCTATTATAACCAATGGCAAGTAGACAAAGCTGAATAAAAATGGACTTAAAAGTATTTAATAATATTTCTTTAAATCAGCAGGATTTAAAGAACAGAGACCTTACTTCTTAAAGTCTTTTCAATAAAATCCACAGTATAATCTCATTGAAAACACTCATCTTGTTAAATAAACATTATCTAATGAACAAAGGATTTTCTCAAAATCCTTTCATATCTTGTTATTCTCAAGTATAAATTGAAGCTTTTAACTTGTCTTTATAATGTAACCTCAATCTCAACCCTCTAACCCTTCTCCATAGCACTTAATACTGTTATTTCTGAAACATAAATATTGCTTTGCCAGAGAAGAAGAAGAAGAAAAATGAAGAGGAGTAGGAGGAGAAGAGGAAGAAGAGGAGGAAGAAGAAGAGGAAGGAGAGGAGGAAGAAGAAGAAATCTTTAAGTCCATAGTTTATTAAATTGGTAGGAATCAGGACATAATTTGTATCTATGTAACATATTCCTAGGATTCATTTCTATAGTTACTCAGCTTGAAGCAGTGTTGTGTTTACCTGACTCTCAAAAACTGATACTCCTGACACTCAGAGAAAGTTATTTTATAGGTTGTGAAAATGATGACTGATGGCTGCCTTATATCCTTGGTTTAAAATAATAACAATATGGATATATGTGAATATCTCTGAAAAATATATTAACAATAAATTTCTACGTTTTGTAGAGGCTAAAAGGTAGAAAAAATTCTTCATGTAACAGTGGATTCTAAATGAAATTTTTAATTCCCTCTCTTCCCCCCTTTACTATCTTGTATCTGTTGTACATTTGAATACGAAGAGCAGAAGAAAAATGGCACAAGCCCAAAGTGAAATTTTGAGGTAAGAAAAGTTTGCGTTGATGGTCCTTTTGCTTCTTGAAAAATAACCTGTTCCACACTGGGGCTCCAAAAACTATATCTATTTCTTCAGAAGAAAGAATCTGTCATCTTTATTTGAATTGTAATAAAAACTTGTTCTAAGAAGCTAGCACTCAGTTTGCATTTACAAATATGAACATTTAAAAAATCTCTAGTTGTGGACTGAAAGGAATTAAAGCACCAAGTTTCAAGCAGTGCTGTGGTTTTTAGAAAAGTCTCTTCTCATTGTTTGCAAACCTGTAGCACTTGGAAGGCTACTCTGCAGCCAGTTCTGCTTTAAAGATTTGGAAGTGATGGGCAGACACAAAGTCAGCAGAGAATGGTAGCTGATCTTTAATCATAGATACATCAGTGATCCCTGGAAAGAAGAAAATGGGGCTGAAGCTTCCAGAAGGTTAGTTCTCAGAAGCAGTAGAGCAAGGTTCACGAGAGCCATCATGAATATCACCCAACTAAGCAAAAATCTGTCCAAATGTCTAGAAAGTGGCTATCTTAAGTCTCAAACCAAGGACTGAGAAACTCAACCCCTTCTGTGCACCCTCCCCTGATCCATTATGTAATCAACTCCTGCTCCAGAACTCTTACCCTACTGTTTTCTATCTCATTATAAAGAGTTTATTTTCAGAACAGAAAGAGACAAAGCAAATGGATATCCTGATCTAAAATCCATGAAGTTTAATAGGATCAACAGCTAAGGAGGGGATGAGCAAGCCAGGTTAGAGGTGGAACACAGGGGAATGTGGCCCTGGAGAACTGTGCGTGGGATAGAGCCCCAGCTGATGGGATATGAGGTCCAGAAACTATGTGTGTCATTGATAGTGGGAGATGGAAAAAAAAAAAAAAACTGATGACCAATCCTTGAAAATTAACTGTAAAAGAGAAGAGAGGAAAACAGCATTTAGTCTCACAGGTTTAAAAGGATACTCATAATTGGGCCTGGTGTGGTGGCTCATGCCTGCAATCCCGGCACTTTGGGAGGTTGAGGTGAGCAGATCACTTGAGGGCAAGAGTTTGAAACCAGCCTGGCCAACATGGTGAAACCCCATCTCTACTAAAAATAGAAAAATTACCCAGGCATGGTGACACGCACCTGTTGTCCCAGCTACTCAGGAGGCTGAGGCAGGAGAGTCGCTGAGGCAGAGGTTGCAGTGACGTGAGATTTTACCACTGCACTCCAGCCTGGGCAACAGAGTGAGACTCCGTCTCAAATAAATAAATAAATATAAAGGATACTAGTAATTGTCCTCTTAATGAGTGCTTTGGATGTGTGCCTAACCAAACACGCTGTGAGGTAATTGTAGTGCATGTCATGAAATTTGTGTTCGATTAGCATTTATTTGCAATTACTTTGATTACAATAATTGCAATAAAATCTGATTGGAGAGGTCTCTCGTGAAAATCCCATCAACACATATTCTGCACCTACCGTGTTCAAAGCATTATGCTCAATGCTGAAAACACATTCTCCTCACTTCAGAATGGGGGCTCTCAACCTTGGCACTTTTGAGATATTGAACTGGAAAATTGTATGAGGCTGTTCTGTACATCATAGGATATTTAGCAGCCTCCCTGGCCTCCATCCACTAAACACCCATAAGTACACCCCCGTGTCCCCAGTTGTGGCAACTGAAAATATCTGCAGACATTGCCAAATGTCCCCGAAGGGCAAAATCATCCTGGTTGAGAAGTCAGTGCTACAGAGGGATTCTTCACATACCCTGTTCTTAGGTTTCTTACTGCTCTTGCAGCATGGCTGACTTCTTATCATTTTAACACCTCAGCCAGAACTCTGACTATAAACAACAACAGCAAACATTCTTATTGAGTAGGATGCCCAAATTTCAACTCCTGGGCATTTGCAATATGGTTTGTCTCCTACCTGGCATTTACTTTTTTAAAATCCTCATTAAGAAGTTGTAAACACTAAATACATTGCTGTTGGCACTAAAACAATGCTTATACATTCAACAAATACCTAGGAGATAGGAAGTAAGGAAAGGATCACATTATATTAGCCAATTAAATCATCCCTTTCTTAAGGAATCAAGTCATCTGTTAGAAAGTAAATGGTACAAAGTAACTGTGTTAAGAGTTATCAATGATCAATTATTTGGAAATAATTCACTCAGAGACCACTAAACAGGTCTGAACAGCCATATTACAAACAGGAAGAGGCTGATTTGCTTTTCTTATAAAATGTTGAGGTTCTAGAGGTATAAAACCCATTAGACTAGACAGAATAATTGTGTTCCCATTCGTACAGACTCATTGCAGAGTAGAAAATCAAATCCTTGGGAATTAGATGAAGTATATCACAGCATTCTTAATTATTTGGGATCTAACCAGAATCATTAAAATGGTAAAAACAAAATTATATTTTAAAAGTACAAAAATAACTTAGTTATGATTATCATCAGCATGGGTTTCTCATCTACACTTCAACAATGAGATTAACACTACATGAAACACTGGTCTAATGCTTTACAAGAAAGAGTTAAATGTCCCTCAAAAGCTTCAGATAATTACCTAAGCCAGAAGCAAGATGTTAGACTAGGCAGACTAATGATCTGATCTAGGATGGTAATTCCCATGGTTCCTAAGGAGCACAAGCATCAATCATTTAATAAATACATGGTTTCCAGTGGACTCCAGAGTGGGTGAAAAAAAATCTCAGCAGTAAGAAAATTGTCCAAATTTTCCTGGTGTATCAATATGTATGTCCCTTAAAGCAAGTCTATTTCTAACATAACACATTTCTAATCTTTCTTTCATATGCTATTATATTAATTAATGCAAGAATCAGTGCCAGAGGGGGAAGTCCCCATAACTGGACAATAAAGTGATGGGTTTTAACAAGATCTCGCAACTCTGCGTTTTGAATAATTATAGGCAAATATCCTTTTTGATCATAACTACTTTATTTCTTTTTAAAAAATTACACTGTAGCTGACTTTTCTACCTTTCCACCTCTCAGATAACTATATCATGGCTTTCAAAACCCATGGTCTCCAGTTATGAAACACCTAAGAAGATTCCACTTGACTCTAAGTAAGCCTCAGTTGGTTAAACAATTATCCAAATCTGAGAGATTTTTAATTTCATTTCTAAATTCTCATATGGTAATTTTTTTCTTTTGTTGTAAAGTTCTATGAAGTTCAACAAATGTATACATATTCATATAACTACTACCATAATCAGGACAAAAAACAATTCTCTCATCTCCCAAAAGTCCCTTGGGCTACCCCTTACAGTAATACCCTCACCACACCCATATCTCTGGCCACCACTGGTCTTTTTACTGTCTCTATAGTTTTTCCTTTTCCAGAACGCTACGCAGTTGCAATCATACAGGATGTGTAGCCTTTCACACCGGCTTCTCTCACTCTGCATGTCTGAGAATCATCCAAGTTGTTGCATGTATCAATAGTTTGTCCCTTTTTACTTCTCAACACTAGTCCACAGTGTACTTATCCACACTCTTGATGAAGGATATCTGGGTTGTTTCCAGTTTTTGACTGTCACAAATGAAGCTACTATGAATGTTCATTCTTCTAAAAATTTTTGTTGAATATAACTTTTTATTTCTCTAAGGTAAACAACCTGGACCAGGGCTGCCAGGGTGTATGTTAAGTATATATATAACTTTATAAGTAACTGACAAACTGTTTTCCATAGTGTTATGTATACTTTTGCACTCCTACAAGTAAAATTCTCTAAAATTGGGTTATATAATATGACAGAGGAAGCTGTAATGGTCATAAATGATTTGTTTATTTCTTTTTGTATCTGTGCTAACTATAAAATGTGCTCCATGCTTTTTGGGCTATTACGAAGACCAGAACCACACTCATTAATTCAACAAATATTTGGAGAGAACTATTATGCTGGGAATAGTATTAAATAGAACAAATTTGGCCTCTGGAATATATATATGGTGTGTGTGTGTGTGTGTGTGTGTGTGTGTGTGTGTGTGTGTGTGTAAAAATAGTAATAATAAATTACCTGAGTAATTTTTCATTCTAAGGATGTGTATAGAGTATATTAGCTAAAGATATTTTAGGAGAACCTGGCCTTGTTTTGATCAATTCTAGGTACATCTCATAGGAAGCATAAATAAAAAACATTAACTATGCTATAATTCTGATTTGATAACAAATAATGAAATTACCAAGTGTTCCTGAGAAATTGGTACAAATTAGAAACTAGTTAAAATATAATACAAATTTTAATAACTGAACAAGAAACTTTGATTCCAAGATCTAGAAAAAGCAAATTTAGAATGCAGACAGAATGAGAACTATGAAAGGTACTTTAAAATATCAAAATTCTTTTGATACATGGAGAGAGTATTTGAATGTCATCAATGGCTAACACTCAATTCCCCTCTCTGGCTGCACAACCTCACCAAGCTCAATCTCCTCCCCACCTTCTTTCTCTGAAAGTTCACCCTCTTGTCCAGATTCCCAGTATTCCATCTCCTTATTAAGGCTCATTCTAGGATTTTCATTCTCTAATTCCTCTGGATTGATGGGTCACTGCCTCAAGATCATACCTGCAGCTTCCAAGTGGAAGACAATAGCCCCCCCAAGGATTGAATCTCTCCCCAGCTCAGACTACTAGTTTACTGCACCCCAGCCCCTCATTTGGGTCATCCAGAAGAGGAATCTGAGATTAATATCTAACTTGTGATTCACCAAGGAAGGGAAAATAAGCCAAAACCATTCTGTGTGCACTTAACATTGCTTTCTTTGGTAAAATGCAGCCCATTACCTGAAAAGCCTCTGAAATTTGCAGAGAATTAAAAAACCCCATGCTTATATAAAAGGCTGAGTCATTTTCTAAGAGTTAGGCAAGCAACTCAAAGAGTTCAACTGCTAACAAGATTCTTCAGAAATGAAGTCGCCTGAACATAATCAGTCCACCCTAATTGATTGCATACAGTTTTATTACATAACTGATGGTTCTAAACCCCAGCCAATTAGTTTGTCAAACAAAGATTAAATTCTTGACTGGTTTATTCAAGTTAAATTTAGGAAGGATTCACAATAGAACCCACCTTATCCTGGCAGCTGAAAATGTACTCTTTAACAACTAAAATTATTATGGAACTTTCCTATAACCAAAAACAGAAAAAGAGAAAAGTTTCATTGAGATATAAATTTTGAATAACTAAAACATTAACTCTGGGTTGTATTTTATCTAATGCAATTTCCTTTGCTATATAGTTTCCTAATTTTGAGATCTTTTTAAAAAAATTTTCATGGTGAGTATCACTGGTAATGCCATATTCGAAATTATTAAACTAGAATTAAGCAAAAAATTAGCCTATTTGGCGTGACATTGATTCCAAAGAATCTCTTAGGCTGCTTGAGTCATTATTGCCAGTCAATCATTCACAGATGTCACCAACTTCTAATGTTTGGTAAAGAGTTAAGTCTGTCCAAAGATTCTGACATTTATTTCTGAGCATATTCCTCATAGTAGAGCCAAGTCATTTAAAATAATCCTCATTATAAATGCTCATGTTTACATTGCATTTTTAGCATTCTATTAGTTAAATTCTAGTATGATAAAGCAAAATATTTTCCTAAAACTGGGCAGCTAGAGAAATAAATCAATTAACCAGTTTTCATTAAGCACCTGTTATTCATTCAGCCCTATGCAAAGTAAAACAAGATACAAAAGAAGGATTAGAAATAGATATAGGTGAGACACAGAATTCATGATTTCAATGTCCAGGCTAGTGTTAAATATTGCATTGGAAAGATTTTTAGAAACTAATTTTTTCTCCAACTTTATATAAGTTTATATTAGTATTTTATAGTGCAGAAGTCAGCAAAATTTCCATAAGAGATCAAAGAGTAAGAATTTTAGGCTTTGTGGCCAAGAGGAAAAATCAAGGATATTATGTACACACTTATTAAAAGAAAAATTAATTTCCACATTTTTATTGATAAAATTCAAAAATTATATCAGATTAATCATATCTCAAACAATAAAATTTGTGGAAGTAATTACTGTGTTTTATTTTATAAGACCTCAATACAGAATAGAGAAGTCATTATACAAGAAAACTACTTGCACACACATGTTTATAACAGCACAATTCACAATTGCAAAAATATGGAACCAGCCCAAATGCCCATCAATCGAATGGATAAAAATACATATATTATATATATTATACATATAATATATAATATATTATTATATATATTATTATATATTATATGTATAATATATATAATATATTATATATAATATATATTATATAATAATGTATTATATAATATATAATATATAATTATATAATTATATATTATATATAATAATGTATTATATAATATATATAATATATAATATATTATATATTATATATAATATATTATATATAATAAATTATATATTATATATAATATATTATATATAACATATTATATATGTTATATTATATATTATATATTATATATTTTATATATATATATATGTCATGGAATACTACTCAGCCATACAAAGGAATAAATTAGTGGCATTTGCAGTAACCTGGATGGAATTGGAGACTATTATTTTAAGTGAAGTAACTCAGGAATGGAAAGCCAAACATTGTATGATCTCACTCATAAGTGGGAGCTAAGCTATGAGGATGCAAAGGCGTAAGAATTAAACAATGTATTTTGGCAACTCAGGGGAAAAGATAGGAGGCAGGTGAAAGATAAAAGACTACAAATTGGGTTCAGTGTACACTGCTCGGGTGATGGGTGCACCAAAATCTCACAAATCACCTCTAAAGGACTTACTCATGTAACCAAATACCAGCTGTTCCTCCAAATAATGAAATTACCAAGTGTTTCTGAGAAATTGGTACAAATTAGAAACTAATTAAAACATAATACAAATTTTAATAACTGAACAAGAAACTTTGATTCCAAGATCTAGAAAAAGCAAATTTAGAATGCAGACAGAATGAGAACTATGAAAGGTACTTTAAGATGATATCAAAATTCTTTTGATAAATGGAGAGAGTATTTGAATGTCATCAAATAAGAAATTAAATAATAAATTAATAAATGCACTGTTAAAAGAGAAAGAAAAAGGAATAGATAATTCAAATGTACCAAATTTTTTCTGGGATTCAGAATTATCAGAAATCAATTTTTTTTTCTTGCTTGCAGTTACCTTCAATTAAATAGGTGTTAAGCTTTCCTGTAGTGTGTTCTAGATAACAAGGAAACAAAGATAAATGGCCCCCTGCCCTCAAAGCACTAAAATGTAAGAGGAAAAGACAAATAGACAAAGCACAATGATGGCATGTAATGTGTGCTGCAATAAATGTCTGTATACAGAGTGCTCCATAAACATTTATAGAAAGTGCTACATAAAGAAAGATGAAGGACTTATGAAAATATTGTTGAAGGTTTATCTAAAAAGGTACATTTCTCCCCTTGTGGTCTTAGTAATAAAAACGCTGGGCCTTCAGAGTGTCTAATTGATTGAGGATCCTTTTGTTGCTTCTGAATGATGGTTCTGATCTGTTTTCATTATATATTAATAGCTTTATAGTGGTGGGTGTTCCAGTAATTTGCCTGAATCAGAAGGGACTGTGAGGATACAGTCAAGAAGTACTTTATTTCTATGTTTTTACTAAGTCTATCACAGTGCATTTTCTTTTCTCCTGGTAATTATGATTCTGGTTATTTGAGGGCTCTAGTTAATGGAGAACTTCCCCCTAGCAGTCTCAAGCACTAAAATGAGGATTGACAAAAAACAAACAAACAAAATCCAGATTATTCAATATAATTCCAAGCCAGAAGAAGGAGGGGAATAACTATAATTTTATTATCTTTTTTTAAACCAGTGTGCCATACAGTAGGCAATGAACTACCAAAGCCACATACTTATTATCTAAATTCAGAAGGAAACCAAAGTCTCAAGTCTCCTCTCTCCCAAGGAGGTCTGTTGTAAACTATGACCTAAAATGTAGCAACATGCCTGATTGATGACATATTAAAGAATCTTGCAATCTTTTCTCTTCAAATATCAACTACATGATGACTTCAGCATCTCCCTGTACTACACCAAAAGGATGCAGATGGTACACATTTTGTGTTTTAATTCCTGGAAAGCTCATCTGGAAATAAACATAAATATAAGTCAAGATACTCTACTGTTTTGGAGGGAATGCAGACCATTCACATTTCTGCTCCAGTGATCCTCATTTGAAGGGTAGCTAGTTTATTTCCAAAAGTCTGTTGCTACCTCAGAGTCACATCAGCCATGCCAATACTGACAGGAGGCACTAATGAGATCAGAATAGCTACATCTTCTACCTTTCTTTATCCTCCCTCTGACAATTTTAGTCAACCAACACCTGTAGAAAGGGAGTTTACTCTGCAATCTCTTCTGGCATGCAATCTATTTTCTAGATTGGTAAATAAAGCATAGACACCCATCAAACGAAAGACAGAACCAGAATAACATATTGCCCAGAGGTATAGAGGCCTCAAGCAACAAGCAGTGTTTATCATACTGCAAAGGAGAGTGGTACCTGAAAAGGAGACCAGAGTCTTGTGATAGAGGTTAGATTACAAAGATTACAAAGCAAATCAAATGTTATACCAATGAACTGAGATTTTCTTCTATAAGATAAAGGGAAGCCAGTACAAGTTTTATACAGACACTTACATAATCAGATTAACATTTTAGAAAAGAGCACTTCTTTCTGTAGACTGTGGAATTATAGACATTTAGACTAGTAAAAGAAGAACAGTATTTACTGCTATAGCTCAGGTAAAAGCTCACACCAAAGCAGTAGCAAGAAAATTAAGAAGAAAGGATGGATTTAGCAGCTATTAAAAAGAAGAACTTTGCAAGTCTTTGTGACTCTGTGAAGGATGGAGGGAGGTGCAGTCAAGGGTGACTACTAATTTGGGAGACTGGGTGGAGAGTGTACTGTTTAAAATAAGGCATTCTAAAACAGGTGGAACAGAGATGTTGGCTAGGTATAATAGTTGGATATTCAGATCTGGGGGTAGTGGATGAAGGGTAAGACTAGGTTAGAGATAGGGATTTGGGATCTTCATCACAGACCTGATAGTTGAAGGCCTGGGCTTTGATAAGATCAGGAGGAGAAAAATTAAGAGGAAAAGGAGAAGGCAGTTAACGACAAACTTTAGAGAATACTAACATTGGAGGTATAGGTAGAAGAGGATTCAGAGGGAGAATATGAAGAGGAGGCAATGTCTGAGGTAGTGGTGGCTCCCAAGCTCCTATTTCAAAAGGACTGAGATCAGCAATGAGGTCAGAAGAGGGCTTGAAGATTTGTTTGCATAGTAGAGTATTTAATCAAATAATTGAGAAAACTCAGTTGTCTATATCAAAGAATGAGGGCTGTTGTGGACATTATGTTCCCAACCCAGCTCCACCTTTCAGTTACTACAGTACCGAGAAGTAGAAGAACCAGGAGAGTGCACTGCCTTGAAAAATCAAAGGAGGATGGGATTTTAAGAACCAGGGAGTGGACTTGGTGTCAAATTCCCCAGAGATCATAAAGTAAGGACAAAATACCAGTCAATTTAGCAATGACTAATGTTTGCCAGTGCAATTTCAGTGAAGTGATGAGGGGAAAAGCCCATGGCAGTGAGGAGAGGGTGAGTAAGAGGTAAGGAAGAGTCAATGTGGGCAGACCTCTTTAAGAAATTTGACTATGAAGCAATGAAGAAGAATATGACAGTAGCTCCAGGGGGATTCTGGGTCAAAGAGCCTCAAAAATAGTTTGACTGCACAAGTAGAGACCCTGTATTAGAGCTACTCCTCAGAACTCCACGATACACCTGCAATGCCAGCAGCACAGATGGATGACTGTTCTTCTCTGGAAAATGTCTCTCCCATAGGGCCCCATTTCCATCTAAAAGTCCACTAAGAAAGATTCATTTAGTTGGACCTTAAAGGCTTTTTACTGACAGCAATTTTCTATTAAAGTGCAAACATCCAGTAACAACTGGAAATGAGGCTAGTATAGATGCTTGAAGTAGAAAGGGGAAGTGATAAAGCAAAAGCCAAAAAATAAAAATTAAAAAAAATCTTTGCCTGCTTCATGGTCATGGGCAGAGAAGGGTAATTGTGATTAATCACAGGTGCTGGTTAGCTGAAGTTATTCTTTATGTCTTATATACAGACAGGCATTATACACAGAGTATCAATTTTTAGAATAAAAATTCAATTAAATAAACAATACTAATTTGGATCAAAATTAAGTCTATTAGGTGATACAGATAGCATTTACAGATATTAAATGCCCCAGGGTAAAACTTATGGAGATCATTTGTAATTTTCCCTAAATGTATAATCATAGAAGTAAAGGAAGGACTTGGGAAAATCAAAGCCTGATAATGATTACTAGGTGACTTTCCTCTCAAAATTTTTTTCACAATTGAAACAGCTCATTGATACCATTGCCTGTTGTGTCTGCTGCTGTCTCCATCCCAATTTCTTTCTTCTGATCATAGGTCCACAGGAACAGTGTTGTTGACTTATATATTGAATGCAGTCATTCACAATTTATGCATCTGCAATCTACACATGGCCCTTTATGCATGTAGGAAACTGAAAATAATGCTTCCAACCTGTCTAAGAGATACTGCAGCCCAAGTAGGCCCTTCCTTTCTGCTTCAAATTGAACATCCTTTCCCCACCCTGTCAAGGATAACTTTATATATATATCATCTCTAATTCTCCCATGGTAAAAAAGAAAAAAAAAAAAGGGTAACATGACTAATGAAAGAGGGAGGTGAAAGAGGAAAAGGAGGAGCAGCAGAAGGAGAAGGAACAAGTGGAAGAGGGGTCAGTAAATGCCAAAACTATTTTCCATCCATTGAATCACTGATACTCCACTTCCATCCCTAAACTCTGTCCCATTTTGTCATCTGTCCATTAACACCTTTTCCCTACAGTCCCATCCCAAGCCAAATTCTTGTAATGAAATGTCTAGAAAAGTGTGAATCTGATTCTCCTCTGAAATATTTTGAATTTTACTTTAATTCTCTGGAAAGCCGACGAAGTACCATTAGCTTTTATATGTGAGGTTGCCTTTCTCTAAAGTTGAGCTCAGACCCTGGCTCTGACGATCTGAGATGTGGCAGTGTTGCTATAAGTTGAACTCTCAAAATTATTGCAAAGGATTTGAGAATTCATATGCTAGCCAAGCATTGTGTAAACTGGAAAAATATTAATTTGATGCATAGATTTCTACACTTTTTCTTTCAAATTTGATTATCTGTGTGGTGATTACTAAAATATGTTCACTTAAAAGAATTGCTGAATATATAAGAATTGCTTTATATCAATGTGTATATTTATAATAATCAATAAATAAGAAATCATTGCTACCATGACAGCCTAAGTTTGTTGACATTAAGTATGCTGGGGAGTGATTTCCAAATTAAAAATGTGACGCTGTCCCAAGAAAGAATGTTGAACTAAAAATGGTATCTGAAAATAAATCCATCAGCATCTTCACTCATCCTTTCTGCTTTCTTTTGCCTCATTTGATGTTCCTATTCCTGCAAAAGGCCCTCTAGCCTACAGGGTGACTTTTTGCAACTGTGAACAAGGCACCTCCACTATGATGCATCCCATACCAGGTGAACAGAGTACAGGCTGGCCTCATTGGCAAACTCAATTTCTTCCACCTGTGCTCTGAAACCCACATCCTCCCAATTTATCAAGAAATCTTGCTCCCGTACTTTTACTCTAAGTCTACTGACTTATCCTCATGAGTATTAAAACATGTCTAAGACCTCCTGGATCTTAACAGATCCTTTCCCCAACTCCAGCTACCACCCTGTCCTTTTTCCTCCAACCTTTCATACTTGCTAGACTTCTTGGTAAAATGTTTTACTCTCACCATCCCTACGTACTCCCACTTACCCCCAACCCATTCCTGTCTGACTTCCAGCCATGCCACTTCTCTGAAACTGCTTATATCAAGATTATCAATAAAGTCTGTATTATCAGATCCAATAATTTCTTCTCAGGACTCATTTTTTTCCCTAGTTGAAGGATTTGATACTGTATCATCCCACCCACCTTGGAATGCTTTTATTCTGTGAATTTGGTGACTCTAAAATTACCCTGTATTCCTCCTTTATGTCTGTCTACTCCTTCTCAATATGCTTTGTGAGATCGTCCTTGTCTAGTCATTCCTTCAACATTGGGGGGCTCTTATTCTGCACACATAATTTTATCCTGTCCCTGAGCCTTGGTTACATCTACAGGGTGATCCTCAAATCTTTGACCTGTCATGTAAACTTCAGAACTGCATATTTAATTCCTTACAGGGCATCACCACTTGGATGACTATCATGTACCTCATATTCAATATGTCTAAAACTGAATTCTTCAAATCTGCTTCTCCTGCAGGATTCTCCCAGTACACGGCACCACCAGCCACTCAGTTGTTTAAGGAGCAACCTCAAAGTCATCCCTCCCTCCTCCTCTCTTTTCCTCATCTCCTACCTCTAATCAATCAAGAAGTCCAGCTAATTTCACTTCACAAATCTCACTGGAATCCATGTATTTCTCATGTCATCATCCTCATCATTTGCTGCCTCATTATCTCCTATGTCATTATTCTGTACTGAACTTGCTGATTTATCTCTTGTCCCTATCCAATCTATTCTCTGCAACACAGTCAGAATACTCTTTTAAACATGCAGGTCTAATCATGATATTTCCTCATTTAAAATCCTTTATGAATGTGTTACTGCCCTTAGAATCAAGTCCCAACTCCTTAACATGGGTTATTATATATTCTGGGAACTGAGATTTCATGTTCCAATATCATCTTGGTCCATTCTCCAGCCAGGTTGGACTTTTTTTCATTTGTTAAAGATACAACACAGTCTCTAATCTATGGGCTTTTGCACAGATTGTCCCACCATCTCATGTACTTTTTCCAACAACTCTTTCTATACAATGATAACTTGTCTTTCAAATCTCAACCTCCATATCACTTGCTCCAAGAAGATTTCCCTTCTCTCCTAAATCAAATATTGACAAACTATGGCCCATAGGGCCAATTTGCCCATGGCCTGTTATGAAACAGCCCTCAGGCTAAGAATGGTTTTAAACTTCTAAAAGGATATTAAAAGAAAAAGAAGAAAAAGAGAAAAAGAACAGGAGGAGAAAGGGAAGAAAGAGCAGGAGAAGGAGAAATGAAGACCATTTATGGCCCTTCTAGCCTAAAACAGTTGCCTTTAAAAACTAAAATATTTACTATCTGACCCTTTTCAGATAAAGTTTGCTAACTCCTGCCTTAGATCATAAGCATAGGTCCCCCTACTACATGCTCCCTTGATGCCCTGAACTTTCCTGGTTATCACATTTGTGCTTTGTATTACAATCAGTTTTTTAATGTCTCATTTTCACACTAGACTATGAGCTCTTCAAAGTCAAGCACCATGTTCACCTTTATCACACTACATTCCAAGTATGTTGTACCTGGTAGAGTCTCAGTAAACATTTGTTGAATGAACCAAAATGAAAATGAAAACAAATGACAGCTTCCATATTGCTGGTGTCCACAAAAAGGCCATGGAAACACTTCCAGGGGTGTATGACTAGGACAACCACACATCCCCATGTTTTTCAGGGCAGTGATGATTTATTCTTGTTGTCTCAGCAAAATTATTAACTGTTTTCCCTTTCCCTCTCAAGAGTATCTCACTTCGGAGGGAGTTAGGATACTCGGAAAAAGTTCTTAAGTCCAACCCCTGGGAAGATTTTCTAGAGACCATTGTTGTAGAAATGATAGTGACCTTTGTATCAAAAGACAGCACTCTTTCTATGGGAAAAAGAATCATTGTAACACATACTGTTCAGAATCCAGAAAAATATTAGTAAAATGTGTTTATGGAATATTATGATTGAAATAGACTTTTGTTCACTGACGTAAAGGTTTTCCTACGATTTTTAACACGGTCATTGTGTGAAATACATTGCAAGTAACCAACTTTTATAAATCAGTCCATCTTGAGTTTGGAACCGTCAATATAATTACATTTAATGAATAAATACACAGTAAGTTTTTTTGTGTGTACCTGACATCTATGCTTTAGTCATTTTTTTTTTTTTTTTTTTTTTTTTACATAACTGACAAAACAGATGTTCTAGCTAGTCAATGTGCAGGATTGATTTAAAAGGAATTGGCTGGGCACGGTGGCTCATGCCTGTAATCCCAGCACTTTGGGAGGCCGAGGAGGGCGGATCACCTGATGTCAGGAGATCAAGACCATCCTGGCCAACATGGTGAAACCCCATCTGTACTAAAAATACAAAAAATTAGCCGGGCATGGTGGCAGATGCCTGTAATCCCAGCTACTCGGAAAGCTGAGGCGGGAGAATTGCTTGACCCCGGGAGGCAGAGGTTGCCGCGAGCCAAGATGGCACCACTGCACTCCAGCCTGAGCGACAGAGTGAGACTCCATCTCAACCAAAAAAAAATTATTTTCAGATATAGAATTGAATTAAAGTTCAGTTTGGGAATCTTCTGGCTCAACATTCCTATTTTATGGATATAAATATGGATGACAAGAGAGGCAAATATTCCTGCAGTGGATAAGCCTCCTTTGAAATCATCAGTAGTCCCGGTTGAACATTTTTCCATAAATGTAAATAAAATTAAACATAATAAAATATCATATTTATATTGCATTCCTTTTTTTAATGACTTTGAAATCACTTTGGAATCTTCACGTCTCAGATTCACCTAACAGAAATCTATATTGTACTTATTTATACATGAATCTTACCTATCCAATGGAAGATATGAGTTCTACATCTTTTAATTTCCTTTTCACTTCTCTAAATAGCGTTTTGCCACCACTGTTCTGGGACCCAGGCCAAACTCATTAAATATATATATCTATTACTAATAATAAATATATTATTTGAATGTGTTGAATATACACTCAATACTCAATATAAAATTTGAATACTTATTGAATATATGCAACATATTAGGCAGTAATCTTACGTAATGTTTTTACTCATCACAAAAACCAAATGAGGTAAGCGCCATCTATTTATAAAAATGAGAAGACTGAGGCTAGGAGCAAATAACTTGCCTAGAGATACACAGCTAGTATGTGCAACAGATGGGAATCTCAATTCAGATCTTTCTGAGTTGACTATGAACAACAACACTATCATAACCATTTCCTTAGGAGGCTGTATTAGGTACCTCTTGTGTGCTACTTCAAATCTTCTTGGTCTCATCTTTTACTTTAGCCACTGATGAGGCTCCCAGTTCCATGCAGGAGGAAGCTAACAGTGTCCTGCCTTCTGCCCCAGGCCTCTTTGATGCTACTGCATGAGATGAACCACTTAGCATTCATACGTATGCAACCAAGAAGTGTTGGTGTTGGGGATACTTTAACCAATCAGAGACAGGAACCTGTCCCTTCCCCTTTTTCCCATGGGCAGTGTTGGGATATATTTCATAAGGATCCTGAGAAAGCCTCACAAGATCAGCATTTCCTGTAGGTGTCCTGAGTTGCCTTCCCTCCTTCTTTGTTTCACTAATGCAGTCCCCCACTCCTGTTCCCTGGAACCATCTCCCAAATAAATAACCTATACGCAAGTCTTTGTCCCAGGCTGTGTTTTCAGTGGCATTCAGGATAAGAAGAAGCCATTTCCCTCACCAGCTGAAATCATCTTGTCTCTATCCCTGAGCTTTATGGAACTAATATGCAGCAGCTAATATATTTTATCTGAAGAGGAAATCCCCTGTCTCTGATGGACCTGACTTCTTCATTTCCTGTGAATAGCAGAGCTATCTGCATCTGTAGGGTCTCAGGACCATGTTGAGAATATTTGTCTACCTCTGCTGGAAGCCCTTCTGATTAGTCAGGCTCCTTGAGTTGGAAACATAAGGATTTATAATGAAAAAGAGTCACACAGTAAAAACAGAAAGAATGAAAAGAAAACAAACCAATAAAGAACCTATCCTATCATAACATTTGAGGTTCTGGTATTTGCTGGCTTTGGAGGGAGTTCAAAATAAATGAAAGAAATGTGTATTTTATTAAATGCTAATATTTAGAAGATGTGGGGGGAAAAAGAAAGATAAATGCTTCCAATCATATTTGCAAATATGAGGCATCTCCTACCCCTTTCACAATGGTTAGGTATTTTCCTTGCATGTGAGCAACCTACATGGTTTTGGAAGTAATGTCTGGAACTAGCCAAAAAAATTGTACTAGGAGTAGCATGTGAATCTAACCAACAGAGATTGCACCACATTATGCTCTCAGCCTAGATCACAGTAAAATAATAAGCTTTATCTAGTCGAGTTGTAGCTGCCACCTGACTTCCTCCACAGAAAGGGCCTATTGCTTCTGACTCCACATAGACCAGTCTATAATAAACTCTATCCTTTCCTTGCAACATCTGCTGTCGTTAACATGATCTCTGTTTGTCTTGAAGTATAAATAGGCCCCGAATTTCAAAAGTTCAGAACACACTGAACCGTAACCACATAGCTTCTTCCTTTTCTTCTTGGTAAGAGCCTTATCCCTCTCTTGGGTTTTGGAACTCATTTTAAAAACAACAATGAAATAAAGTGGAGAGGAAGAAGATTTGGAGGGTCAGAAGTACTCAAGGGGGTCAGAAATGAAGACTTCCCTTTTTGTTTTTAGTATTTTTGTAATAATACAGGTTGACCATGAATTTAAACCATTTCTTGCATACCCTTTTATCCACACTAAAGTGAGGAGTTTATCATCAATATAAGTCAAAAGAAGAAACTAATTTTAATATTCATTATTTTTATTCAGTACTCAAAGTGGTTTACAAGGTTCAGATATACCATTTGTTTTATTTTGCTTGAACAAAACATTTGTAATTAATGCACTTCTTTCAAAAAGAGAAAACAGGTGATTCTTATCTTTCCTCTGATGTAGGGTATTGATAAAGGGCAAAGCACTGAGGCCTGACAGCCCTGTATTACCAGCCTAGCCCTGCGATCAAGCAAATTGACTTCACATCTCTGAAATTCAACTTACTCCTCTAAAACGTGGATGAAATCAGTAATATTTTCATAGTACTGTTAAAGTAGTAGATGCAATAATGCATGTGAAATGTTTGATATGTGTGTTTAATAAATAATAGATAATGATTTTCCAAAGGCATAATTGGATCTTCCAATGTGACTGACAAAGCTTTATGATCCAGTTATCTAACTAAATCAGATATAGATGGAAATCAGTTTCATATGTATCTCCAGCTGAGAGGTTAAAACAGATAAAATGAATAGAAGAGTGTCTAGCAGGTTGTAAACACTTGATAAATGTTAGCTATTCATCACTATCATTATTAGTATATCATTAATAATGTATAATTATTCATATTATTGTAATCAGTTTACTGAATGACCTGGGCTCAGCAGGTGCAAGAGAGGAAATTTAGTCTTTCTAACCAATTCGTATTTAACTCATACTGTCAAATGATTTTTCTTAGATCCTGGATAAAACTCTAAGCAGATGACATAACTTTTTTGAATACTTTCAAATATGAAAAATTCCAGTGCAATCTAATGCAATCTCAAATCCTTTTGAAAATTTCTTCCTTCCCTCAGCCCGAGCCTGCCTCAGGCTGGAAAATCTGTGATGGGGGAAAAAAAGTTTGGTTGGCTTTGCATCATTTTCCTTGACTCCTCCTCCTCCACTCACTATGAAGACTCTGGTTCTCCATGGTTGAGCATAGGGCCTGGAGTTGAGAGAGCGAAGGGCAATGTAAGACAGAAAAGATCTGCCGTGAGTAAGAACATTGATAATCTAGCTTTGATTTTTGCAGATTTATATCTAGCTTTGATTTTTTGTGAGTTTTGCAGATATCTGAAACTGACTCCTTTTGGAGTCAGGCCCTTCTGCATGTTCTGAAGAGATTTACACTCAAGATACGCAGCTGCTTGCCTGGCATGGACAATACCTATTCCTTCTGGCTATTTAAGATTTCTCTGGTAGACTCTAGTGTCCAAGTTCAACCCTGCACTTGAGGTCACCTCACTCCTCTTGTATGGGTCTCTGTTAAAATGAGCCATGATACACTCCCCTAACAGACACATATCTGGTCTACAGTTGGCCAGGTATCTTTGCTCAGAAAGCTGAGCAAAGTGGAACCCTCTTTAGCACAACTAGTCTCTCACCTGTAGACTCTTCTTCTTCAGGAATTGTATCAGACAATTCCTGTCTATCTGTAAACTCCTTAGTGGTGCTTTAAAGAAAAATTCATTGGTGTGAGATATGAGGGCAAGCACTATGCTCTTCCTCATCAGAGAAGAGACGAAGAATTCATAACACATTGAGAAAAAAAAAATTGGCCAGGAACAGTGGCTCACGCCTGTAATCCCAGCACTTTGGGAGGCCGAGATGGGCGAATCACGAGATCAGGAGTTCGAGACCAGCCTGGCCAATATAGTGAAACCCCGTCTCTTTGAAAAATACAAAAATTAGCCAGGTGTGGTGGTACACGCCAGTAGTTCCACCTACTCGGGAGGCTGAGGCAGGAGAGTTGCTTGAACCCAGGAGGCGAAGGTTGCAGTGAGCTGAGATCGTGCCATTGCACTCTAGCCTGGGTGACAGAGTGAGAGTCCATTTCAAAAAAAAAAAATTGTCTACAGACGATTCTCATAACAGTCCTCTTCTACCTTCCAATGAACACTCACCTTTCTTATATACCATGGAAGTGCATGACGGGCCAGATGAGCAGAAGCCACACTAAGTTTTAACCACTTCCTTTGCAAGACCATTATAAGTGGTCTTAGTTTACACTGTCCAACACAGTAGCCACTTACCGTATATGGCTATGTAAATTTAAATTTTAATAAAAATAAAATAAATGATTCAGTTCCTCGATCTCATTAGTGTTATTTCACATGCTCAATACCTACCTGTGGCTAGCAGGCTACCATATTGGATAGAACCAATATAGAACATTCCATCGCTGTAAAAAGATATACAGGCAGAGCCAGAACTCTGGAACCTCACTTCAGAAGGTAAATGTTTTGTTATCTATTTTTTTGTTCTCAGATCTTCTCAGATCTTGGGCCCTCTGTTGAAGTTACAATACAAGAGGAAAAAAAATCACATTTACCAATCTGTTACATAGTAAGTAAAGTTTTAGCATCTGAGTTCTGGCTAGGAATATGTCTGAACACATGAATACAAGACCATTTTCACAATTATTTCCAATATTTTATTGGAATTTTCACAAATTCCAATAAAATATTGGAAATAATTCATTAGAATTATTAAGATTGAGCCTTAAGTCTGAAAAAAGTCCACTCCGGCAGAGTAACCATCTCCATCCTTCCTAACCCCATGATGGAACACAGAAGAGCCTCTACCAAAGCTAGCCTCCTTTATACTTATGGTCTTTCCTAGTTTAGGAATTGTCTCTCTTTTTTTTTCTAAAAGCAACTTCCAAAAGTAGGCAGAACAGTTATTATCATGCCCATTTTTCCAATGAGGAAATAGACTCAGGAAGCATAAATGAACTTGCCCAAGTTTACAGAGCCAGTAACTGGGAAAGTCAGGTATTCCCAACTCCCCTCCTTCATTATGCTTCTTCCTGAAAAGCAGGAAAAATTCAAACTATAAATTCCTTCTAACATGCAGAGAAAGCAGGAATTCAAAATTGAACCACTGTCAAAGGCCACCGCAATTTTGATTTATCACTCATGTATATTCTTCCAGATACCTAGTATGCCTAGAATTAAAATTAAAGGCTATTTTATTAGCAAAATATTGAGAACAACCTGGTCTGATGAAGACCATGAAACACACACTAGAGCCTTTCCATGTCCCTTAACAAAATTGGGAACTGGGTTTTGGTCTTTTTGAGCACATTTCTGCTTTGCCTTTTTGTATCTTCATGTCATTTACTCAACAACATTAACAGAGTCAGTGCCCCCCACTTGGGAGGACATGGGAAGAAATGTAGCACCTACTAGAAAGAGACATTTAAACACAGATTAGCGTGATGAATGTCACTGACACTGATACTCATCTACACAGAGGAGCTGTTTGTTCATGTTTTTGTAACCAGGCTTAACAAAGAAGAAAAATAAGAAGAAATGCATAGGAATGAGAAACAGCAAATTCAAGACAGTTATATCTGAGAAAGGACAGGGAAGGAAATTCAAATGGAGTCTGGAAGTCCAGAGTCCAGAAGTCCAAACTGTCTTCAGAAGTTGGGAAAGTTTTACTTCTAGAGATGGATACTGGCTATGTGGGTGTTCATTATACTATTAAAAAGTGGAATTCTTCAAAATCAATTTTAAAAAATTTAAAAAGTTACTAAAGGTACATTTGCTAAAACAGGTTATTTCTACAGTTCTTTTGGTCTCATTTGTTGAAAGAAAATTGTACTTGTAGTGTTTGAAGTATTTTTGTATAATAAGGCCAAGAGAAGACCAAAAGCTAGAATGTTCTGTGAATAAGGCTGGCTTTGCCTAGATGTACTAATA
Organism: Pan troglodytes; assembly: GCF_028858775.2. Taxonomy (NCBI): domain Eukaryota; kingdom Metazoa; phylum Chordata; class Mammalia; order Primates; family Hominidae; genus Pan; species Pan troglodytes. The sequence goes on from NC_072403.2 coordinate 57,561,838, forward strand.
AAAGAGAGATGTGAAATTAAAATAATATTCATTTAGCTTAACCCCAGCCTTCATATGAGTCATTAGCACACTCTTGATCTAGGTAGAGGAGCTAAGGGGAGATAAATCAATTATCTGAAAATATTACAAAAGCATCATCAACTTTAAAAAGCTTTCAAAATTGTAAATACACAAATGTAATACAATGGTTTAGGTTCATTAATAGGCAGAGGCACCAAGAAGGGGTGCCCATTCTCACTTCAGGGTCACAAAAGGCTTCATAGAGTCCCTCCCTTAGTGGGCCTTAAGTGCTGATTAGAGTCCTGCGTGTTGTGTAGCCACTGCTTGGCTGCCCCACATGTCTTTGCTCCCCTTTCTTCTGGTTATGGATCCTGACCTCTGGCCACAAGAGTATATGTATAACTGAGTTCCAGCCAGTCATATTCCCTTATTCCACTGGACTCAGGGATTGGTCCTGAAGTGGGTGTAACAGCCAAAGAGAAATTATCAGTATTTCCCTGGGCCTGATATACAGACATCAGGAGAAAAAAATTCTTTGTCACCTGAGATGACTAAACTGGGTTTACTGAGGCAGTACCATCACCCCACTCCAACCGCATGTAGGAAAAGCCATTTGACAGCAGAAGGAAATAAGGCCAAGAGTCATAAGGAGCAGAGGCAAGCAGAAAAGAAAAAGAGAGAGGGCGAATAGCATTGAACCCTTGACACTAATCCTGGTAGTCCAAGGCCATGGTTCTTCTAGCTCCTTCTTCAACTGTGTTAGGTATTGCAGTATCCTTCCCAGAGGCACAAGCCAAATACTTATGTGTTGCTTAAGGTTCTTAGAGTTGTGACTCTCTTCCTTGTCCTGATTAATGCAGTCACTAACTACATTACGACATTCCAGTCAACAATGGACTCCAATGGCTCACGCCTGTAATCCCAACATTTTGGGTGGCCAAGGCAGGCGGATCACTTGAGGTCAAGAGTTCAAGAACAGCCTGGCCAACATGGCAAAACCCTGTCTTTACTAAAAAAACAAAAATTAGCTGGGCATGGTGGTGTGTGCCTGTAATCCCAGCTACTCAAGAGGCTGAGGGAAAAAGATTTCTTGAACCCAGGAGGCAGAGGTTGCAGTGAGCTGAGATCATGCCACTGCATTCCAGTCTAGGGGACGAGAGCAAAACTCTGTCTCAAAAAAAAAAAATGGACTGCATATATGATGATGGTCCCAAAAGATTAAAATACTGTAATTTTATAATACTATATTTACTGTGTTCTATATTTAGATAAAGAAATATCATTGTGTTATAGTTGCCTACAGTATTCAGTACAGTAATACGCTGTGGTGCAGGTTTGTAACCCAGGAGCAATAGCTATGCCATATAGCCCAGGTTTGGAGCAGGGTGCACCATCTAGGTTTGCCTAAGTACACTGTATGATGTTAACACAATGACTAAATAATCTAATGACACACTCCTCAGAACATATCACCATTGTTAAGCAACATATGACTGTATTTTGAGTAAGCGATCCCTCAATAGGCAGGGCAAGGAAGGAGACACTGGGAAGAGAGCGGAAGGGACATAGGCATGAAGGTATGAAATAGTGTTAGAGAAGAAGGTAGCCTGAGTTCAAAAAGATGGGTCTCTTAAAAAATAAAGCCAGCGACGTAGGCAAAGGCCAAGCCAAGAAGACCTTGTTTTGCCTTGACCCTCATCACAAGTATCTGCCACGTGAGTCTCATTTCCAAAAGGCCTTTCTCTCAACACAGTATTCCAGCATAGACACCTTTGGCTAAGGAAGCCTTGCTAAATGGTTTTATTCTAATGGTTAACAACTTTTGCTTCATCTCAGATCACTGACATTTTCATAATGGTCTGCTCAAGACAAAACAATTTTTTAATATACGTAATGGATCAATCTTTTCTGTTGGAACTTAAGGCCTGAGGGCAGGTGAGCTGATTAGACATTGCAGGGGAAAAAGCACTTCCCTAATCCCTTCAAATCATGCCCTGTGGACCACGGTTTACTAGGCCTACAAGCCAGTCTTACTTTCTCTCTCTGACTGCTCTTTCACCATGTGCAATTTGCCACATTATCCCAATGAGGGGTGGCGTTCTCCTGTGTCCTAGAAACCATAAGCACACTTATTCTATCATGATTATTTCTCCTGGGAAAAGAAAATGTGGAAAATGTGTCTTACGTTTCAACTAAATCACAAAATACTGTCACAGCCTATAAATGTGAGTTGTCACTATTGCTTAGGAGGTATAATTTCTAAAGGGTATATAGAAATATTTAGAACTCCTTTTCATTGTATCTACTTCAAGTTTAAGCAATCAGGATATTACTGATGAGATCTGAAGCTGAGCACAGAGAGATTATACCGCTATACTATGTCACATTCATTAAATAACTTGTACTATTTGTTATCTGATCTATAGATAAATAGAGATGGTCTCAATGAAAGTGATTTATGATATTTCCAGTTTCTTTCACATAAAATGGAATAACTATAAATGGAGATATAATCAAATAAAAAAGCATGGAAATGACATTTAAATTTGATAATGCAATTTGATGTGATCATATGTGCAAGTATACTGCATCAAGACAAAAGGAAATACAAGAGCAATCATCATGCGTTCAGAGTTTATTTCACATTTATGTTGTAAGAAATTATCATTTAAGTACCTATAATATGGCACAGGGGTTATATATTTTTGTACTTAAACTATTTTGATATTTCATGGCTTTATTTAATTCAGAATATAGTCCACACAGGCTTGGGAACAACATCCTAGCTGGCTAGGATGTCCGGATACTAATATATTAACATGACAGCTTCATGAAAATATACAAGAAACAGCCAATTTTAAGTGCATATATAATATAAATATATTTAGTTTGAATATCAACTATTAAAGCTTCTAAAACAAGCAGTGTAGTATAATAAAGAGTGTGCCAAATTAAGAGTTAGATCATGTTTAAGACAATTTTTTTTTTCTTGAGACAGGGTCTCACTCTGTTGCTCAGGCTAGAGTGCAGTGGCACGATCACGGCTCACTGCAGCTTGACCTCCTGGGCTCCAGCAATCCTCTCACCTCAGGTAGGCAATCTTTCTTATGGTCAAAAAGGAAATCACTTAGTACAGGGTTTCTCACCCTTGACTATTGACATTTTGTACTGGATGATTATCGGTTGAAAGGTGCTATACCGTGCATTGTAGGATGTTTTACAGCCTCCCTGGTCTCTACCCACTACATGCCAGTCGCACCCCTCCAGTTGGGACAAACAAAAATGTCATCAAATATTGCCAAACTTCCCCTGGCAGCAAAATTAATCATTGACAGCCTCTCCCCACATTGAGAAACACTGACTTAGAGAGGTTTTATGAGACCCCAAATGTGTTACTGTTTTTATAAGTTGTAAATTATCTTACAAATATGTTATCTCTTTATACAATGACTAATTTTCCAATCTATAATTTGACAAATTATATTATATATTGTACAATAAATGGCATTGCTTTCTAATAGCAAAAACTTTATTATGCTGTTGGCAAAATTTATAAACAAAGCAAGGTCTGGCAGCTCTTCAAAAACAGGATCATTCTTTATTCACATTTTTTTAGCCCCAGCACCTAATACATTTCCTGACATATATGCCATGTCTCCATAAATCTTTTGTGAATGAAAAAGAAAGTCTTAAAAGAGATTTTACTATGCATATTTTTAAGAATGCTTTAACTTTAATAGGTACCAATGAATTACACATAGTTGGCAGTCTAACCACTAAAAAAGCTTTCAGATGTGTGTGCATGGAGGCAGGGTAAAGGGGGCACATTGCAAAATGGCAAAAATATCCTTAATCAATTCTATTATCCATTATACTTTTCTATCTTGTGTGAAATATTTTCAAAATTTCAGAAAATTAACAAAATCTTCACTGCCACCAGAGTAATCAACATCACCACCATGGATCACTGAGATAGAACTGCTAATTCAGCTCTCTCTTACCCACTCTTGCAAACCTTCCAGAGTTTTAAAAATGAGAAGTAAATTACATCAGTCTCCTCTGCAAAGCAAAAAGGAAAATCTCGTTTTCTTCAAATGTCCCACAGGGCTCCTCTGGAACCAACTCTCATCCACATATCCAGCCTCATCTCAGGCTGCTCATTTGCACGGCACCCTTGTTCAGTCCCTACAGCCTGCTTTCCTCCAGTGCCCAGGCTCTTTCTTACTTGGGGTTTCCACACAGACTGCTCACTCAGCTGTGAGTGGAAGTGGAAGGCGTTTCCCTCCACACTTTTTCTGGCCAACTCTTACTCAATTTTGGTTTCAGTTTAAAGGCACTTCCAAGAGCCACCTGCCTTGACAGCTCACATTGCCCCCACCACCACTATTCTAAATTTTGATGCACTTATAGCACTCCTATTTTTTCTTCATTATATAGCATTTATCATATTTAGGATATTATTCATATATACTATTTACCTATTCATAATTATACATTTGTGTGTGTATGTATGTGTGTGTGTGTATATATATATATATATATATATATATATATATACAATTTATCTCTTTTTATTGATTCTCCCTAATAAGAAACGAGGGCAGAGATTATGTCATTTTGTACATACAGCCTTTATTACAATACTTGGCATACAGTAAATGCCCAATAAATATCTGTTGAAGAAATGAGTTAATAAATGAGTAAATGTCACATTGACTTTATGAAGGAAAAGATCTGGCAGCAAAGGTAGCAATTTTAGGATAGAAAGGAAATGATAACATGGGTAAGGGAAGTATTTGAGGGTCAATAAGGCTCTGGGGGAACCAATTCCTCAAATCACACTGTATCTGTAACTATTTCCTCCATCAGTGCACAAGAATGGCACACTGTTCCAATAATGGAACACTGGGCACATGGGAGTTATTTATATCCTACTGCTTAAGGTCATGGCCAAGATCTGATTTTGCAATTCAAAAAATTGCAACCTCCAGCATAAATGGGTTATCTTTACCACACCAATATTATTGGTAATAAACTTATATTTATGTTCTTTCTTTACCAATATTATTAACAGTAACCCACTACTATTGGTATATTAGTATTAGTATATTATTGATAATATACCTATATTATTATATTAATATACCAATAATAATATATTATTATATTAATAATAATATGCCAATAATAATAATATCTCAATATAATTGGTAAAGAAGAGAGAAATAAAATAAGGTTTCTCTACCATATTATTTCACCTATCACTTTATTCCAGATAATTTATGTCTAGCTGCAATTTATCTCCAAAGCTCTAATTCCAAAGATTTCACCATTACCAATTTAATATCTGAATTGCTCCTCTCTTAGTGGGTACCCCAAACTCACTAAAGGCAAAGCTTAAGCAACCATCCTCTTCTTTCCTACTCCCCCATATCTGCTACTGGAACTTCCATTCCCAAAGATATCCTGACTACGGACAATGGTGTCACTGTTGACACCCTCTCCACAGTCCCCAAAGTCAGGAGTAAGCAAACTCTATTTCCTCTCTTTTGTATTGCTTTGATCTGTACCATCCTCTCCATTCTGGCTGCCATCAATCTCCTCCCAGTCCTCAATCAATTTCTTCTCAATTTGAACAATTGAAACAGTGTCTTAACAAGTCTTTCCATTTGGTCCATGCTCCAACCCATTCTTCACCCTGCTTCCTGCTGCCTCATTAATCTTTCAAAGTTCAGCTTCCTACAGGCTCCTCCTCTATTCTGAAATCTTCAAAGCCTGCTCAGTGGTTACTGAAGTAAATAGAAGTACTTTAGTCAGACATTGAAGGCTCTCCAAAAATATGTCTCCACCCTTCTTTTCTTCTCGGCATGCTTTCCACACTGCATCCAAATGAAAATACCCCACACCTTGTAATATCTGAGCTCTTTACTCATGCCCGCCCTCAGTGTGGAGGGTCCTTTTCTCCTTCTGCCAAAATCCCACTAACTTGGAGCTCTCAGAGTACAGATTATACATTTCTAGGTGCTTATCTTACATTGCTTTATATTACAGTTGGTTACTTGGATTTTCCTTCTTACTGAATTGTTATTTCTTTGAGGTTCAAGGTTGCATCTCACTTATGTCTAAACTCCCCAGAAAGCTTACATACACGAAAGTTTGCACATTAAGAAAAAGCATGGGCCCTGAATTCAGATGGACTTGAATGCAAAGCCTGGCTTTATCACTTGATATAAAAAAGCAAAGGCCCTAAACTCTGTGAGCACTGGTTTCATCATATTTAGAATTGATTAACCAGAGGCTTACTTTCCAAGTTATTGTAAAGACCTGATCCCTAAAGCATATAACACAATGCAGGCATGTAAGAGGCACCCAGTAAATGGGAGCTATTGGAATAGTAGTAACTATTACCACATTGTAATATATAATCAATATATATTGGTTAAATTAAACTAAAATTAACATAATAAATCTTTCCTGCCCTCCAGGAGGATATAATCTAATTGGGGAAAGCCACATGCTAATGTAATTAACCATTCTAAGTAAAATGTAACATGAATGAATGGAATCAGCTGTAAGTTCCAAGGTTATGTGAAGAGAAAGACTGACTTCCTCCCAGGGTGGAGAAGACGTCCCCTGAAAAAAACACAGGACCTCTGCAAAGTCTCCTGCAACAGGGAACCACCACAGAAATAGGCCTGCTCTGAACAACAAAGGGTCATTCTCATTTGTTTTCATTTTTGTTTTCAAATTAGGCATGTTTTAAATGAGTCATTAATCATGTACTTACTTCACTAATTACTCATTTCTTTTCTAGCTAATTTTTTATTGAAAGGCATCCTAAAACAGGGAGAAAAGATATTGTCTTGAAAAAGAGAATAAAAGTCTGCTCAGAATCACATCTCAGTTTTTTCTCTAAGACCAAGTGTCAGAATCTGATGTGATAGTCTATATGATCTTAAAGGTGTCCTTTTGCTCTTGGGACCTCTGTGATGCCAGCTCCAACATGGAAAATACAGGAAACAGCTAGGGAAGACTGCGGTGATGAGTCCCATTTTCAACAGATTCCAAGTGCACACATATGGTCAGTCTAAATAGCTTTCTCCTTGACACAAACAGAGAAAACCTTGTTAGTGCTCAACCTCCTGCACTATTCATTCCCCAACATGCGTGATCCTGTTTGGAGTTGGGAATGTAGGGAATCTGGCCTTTCTAATTACCTGGGTACTGTCACACAGATCAATGTCAGAGTATATACCATAAGACTATTGACTATTGAAGAAAAATTCGTGGTAAGTAAAGTAATTTTAAGAAAGCTGGGAAAATGAATTATTGAAAATTTCAAAGTGTGATAACACAACTAACTCCAAAACAGGAAGTGAAAACAAGATTAAAATAAAAATTGATGGTGAAATTTTATTTTGGACTAGTTATGTGTGGGTTACCAAGAGTGATTTAAGATATTTTCTTTCCTCTTTCTCCATCTCTCTCAAAAGGAGAAAGGAGAAAGAAAACATCTTAAATCACCAGGTCTGGGCTTTCCAGATATAATTCCAGAAAGAGAAAAAGAGAGAGAGAGAGTTTGGGTACATAGAATGGTACCCCAAAGTATGGTATGATGCTTTGGCATACTGAGCACTTTTGAATTAAAATAAATTGAAAAGCCTTAGAAACTGCCTCAGAACCAGGGACTTTCTAAGCTTCTCTTATTTCTACCACCTCCCCAACAAGTGTAGAAAGGTATTCGCTCTGGTATCTGAGTGAAGAAACCGTCTTCCAAAAGAAATGCAATTGTCTTAAGATACCCTTTCTAAGAATCTTATCAACTAATCAGGAAAAATTAACCACCAGAGGAGAGACTAAAAATTGTCATATGCCCACAAAAACTTTTCACCTATTCTTCTGAGGGCAGCTGCAAAAGATTACCTGAGAGACTGTATCTGCATAATAAGACAACCTATGTTCACAGTGTACTTTCTCCCCTCACCTTCTCATAACTTGTCCAAAGACTATTGTTTGTCCTTAGGTCCCATTCAGTGTTCAAAGGGAGTGATTTGCAAACAATTATCTAGTCTTTGAGACCATGTACTCCCCCTAGAAATCATTTACTACTCCTCTAAACTGCCTACAGCCCCTCATACCACTCTCTCCTATAAAGAAGGTATTTAAGCCATAATCATCTGGCCCTTCTTTGAATCTGATATTCTCTATGGCTCCCACACTTACACACATTAATAAATTTGCATGCCGTTTGTCCTGTTGATCTATTTATTGTCAGCTCACGTCAGTAGACTGGAGCCTTCAGAGGAGGAGGAAAAAATCTCTGCACTCTACTATTAATATCTATCTATCTATCCATCTATCTAATCTATCTATATCTTGAAATCTTGGAATCACTGTGTATGTTAGTCTGAATAATGACCCTAAGATGGTCATGTCCTAAACATCAGTATCTATGAATGTTATCTTATATAGAAAAGGGGACTTTGCAGACATAATTAAGTTAAGGATCTTGAGTGAGGAGTGTATCATGGATTATCTAGTTGGTAAATGTAATCACAAGTGTCCTTATAAGAAGGAGTCCTAGGGATATTTGACTACAGTAAACGAGAAGGCAATACAACCACAGAGACAGAAATTAAAGTGATGCAGTGACCATGCTAACAGCAAGGGGTGAACTAGATAGCAAAAAATTTTAATCATGCAGTGAAGGAAGTTAGGACAACCCCTAGCTGTGAGGTTATAGGAAGAAAAGGGTCAAAGAGAGGAACTACTACAAATGCACCTTTATGCCATGTGGCTCGGATCTTCTTGGATGGAGCTTTTAGTAATAAAAAAGTTAAAGTAGGTCCAGAAATAAGGAGAAGCTGTTCAAAATGAGTCAGGCTGCTGGAAAACAGAGGGGGGTTCCTGTGATCCCTCTGTGTCCCTGCAGTGGGAAGGACCCTCGCCCCAGGCTGGTGAAGGTGCCTAGCTGTGTGACATGATTGGCATCCCCAGTGTGGGACCATGTAAAACCTACGTATCTGGAATAGGCATCTGGATCTTTTTTAAACAGGACTGAACAATTGCTCCTTGTTTTGAAAAACTTTTCTGTTGCTGTTGGTATTTTCATGTCCAAGGCAAACAGAGAGTCATGTGGATGCTCAGCAATTGAAACCTTGCCCCTGTTTTGAAAGAGATGTGTTTCAGCCTGTCCTTCAAAGGGATTTCTCACCATGCAACCTATTATGTTCATATTTTATTTGGAAAAATGGAGAGAAAGAGAAGAGGAAATGCAAAGAAGAAGGAAAGGAAACAGAAGTATGGGAGCAAGAAAGTCCAAGAAAGAAAGAGACCATCGGGTGCTTGTGCATGACTGTCTTTCATATGGAATTAATGGTGGTTTAATGGGGTATGAAAGGATGTTTTACTGGAAACAATGAGGAACAATTGTCTAGCTCACGTTTCATTTCACAGGTCATTATTGCATTAAGAAGTAAATCGACCAAGTCCGGTAAATAACAGTCTGTGTATTGCCGAGAGCTTCAAACCAACAATTTTAGCCATCACAAACTAATATCTCTGTCATTTTAACCCTTGCAGGGTTGTGCTAGGGGGCTAAACAATTACAGTCTTCACCCAGTTCTAGAAGGTGAGCATAATTCATTGCCCTTCTAGTCCCTTCTTTTGCAAAACCCAGGAGGCCATATTTTAGCATTGTTGTTTTGTTGATGAGCCAGCCTTAGCCAAATGCAGCTCTGGTGGCCTTGAAAAACAACCCCCATTTTAGTGAGTGCTGCAGGCATCTTTAAACACACTGCTTCCTCTGCAAAATTAATTGCTGCAAAATGCAGTGCTCCCTCATCTAAGCTTTTGCAAGCTCAAACTCAGCTATTTGGGTAGGTCATAGATGTGTCTGAGAGATCCAGGGAAAATGAGCTGCTTTTCTTTATTATAGAAGTTCATGTTCATGTCACCAAACACTATCAGGCACTGGACATACAGGAGTTTCTAATGCTTAAATTCTGGTTCCATTAACTCAGGGGCAATTGGTGGATGAGGCCAATCCTGGCCGTATTTTGAAGCAATTGTGTAGTAAATAAACACATCAAAGAGAGTTTATTGTAAACAATCATACTTAAAATACATATGGTAAAATAAAGTGCATATTAAAATAAAATTTTCTTGCTTCAACTTGGGACAAAAATGTCAAAGACAAGCCAGGCTATACTGGCCCCGCAGGAACTGGTCTCAATCGCTTCTTTTCTGCCATCCTATCCAGCCTTTTACATCTCTTGGTATACCCCACATGAACTGACCTCTGTTCCCTCTAAGTTCCCATTACCGCTTCATCCCCCTCCAGCTTCCTGGGCCAGCCCCATATGAACTGTCAACATTTCCTCATAATTTTTCAATCAAAAACTGATGTTTATCCTACAGAGTGGATATGGAATTCTCCACACTTCCACAGTACCTCTAAAACGTGGTAAGTAAGATCTAATTTCTTTCTTGAAAGAGAAAAAATCTTGCAGAGATGGCATCAGTATTCCAATGTCTTACTTTTATTATTTCAACTAACACTAAGGTCTTACAAATAACTACGGTGTGCTGAATAATAGCCTCCCTAGGATGCTTATGCCCTAATCCTGATTATGTGAATATGGCAAAGGACTTTGAAGATATTATTAAGTGTATAGATCTTAAAGTAGGAAGACTATCCTGGGCTATAAACCTTAGAAGCAGAGAACTTTCTCTGGCTAGAATTAGAGAGTTGTAGTAAAGGAGAAGGCGGGAGAGATTCAAAGCATGAGAGGCACACAATTAGCTATTGCTGATTTTGAAGATGAAGACAGCCACAAGTCAGGGAATGCAGGCAGCCCCAGAAGTTGAGCATGAAGCCTGGCCTACAGTGAACAAGGACACAGCAACCATAACTGAGCAGCTTAGCAGCTGAGCCTCAGACTGCATTTTAAATTTTTTTTCTTATTTTCCTTTTCCTCTTTTCCAGTCTCAAGATAAAATTTTGAGACAAACTGCATATGTTACTGACGGAAGGTATCCGAGTTACCAGAAGTAAATCTGTGTGGGTCCGCAGCAACCTCAATTTCTGCCTCCTCAGATGAAAGAATTTGACAGAGGGATATAAGGCAGAAAAAGAGACCGAGACAAGTTTCAGAGCAGGTGAGGAAGTATATTTTAAAAGGCTTTGGAACAGGAGAGAAAGGAAAGTACGCTTGATAGAGATCCAAGTGGGTGACTTGAAGAACAAGTGTGGTGTTTCACTGTTAACTGTGATACTAGGACTTTACAGGGTGGCCCCCTTCTGGCGTCTTTAAACCCCTTCTCATAATTCTTCCCTTAGGGTGGTCTGCCCACATATGCAGTGCCCTCCTTACCCTTGGGAGGTGAGCACGCACAGTGTGTTAAGGAAACTGTATGCATGCCCATCTGAGGCTTTCTTCCCTTTGCTGCTGGTGTGCCCCTGGAAAGGCAAACTGCCATTTTTGTCTCTTAGTGCATATGCCCAGGAAGTTGCTTCTTCCTGGCGTCTCCATTCAATTAACACTTCAGTGCAACAGGTGTGGCCCATCAGGAAATGGCCTCTTCCTGGCACCATCTGCCAATCTGTCACTTTTAGGGAGGCAATGTGATAATTGCCAAACCATCACTCAACATTCCTAGTGGGTAGGGGAGAGCCCTCTTCTGCCCTACTCTATGCCTGTCTAACAACCTATAACACATCTATGTAACCTCTCATATTAAAATACAGCCTCAGTATGTGCTGTGAATCTCAATTCCTTTTCCTTCTCCATACGATACTCCCATGCCTTATGCACATTTATTTACCTAAATGCTTGTCAAGCACACACCATGCTTTCTTATCTGGTCATATATTTCCTTATATACTTTAGGAGTCAGATCCTGATAGTGACAAGGCACCTCTGGAATTCTCTCTCTAACAAAAGATTGCTTAAAGATGGAACCCACTCCCAGATGACGAGTGACTACAAAATTGACTGAAAGTAATTTATAACCTGGCAGGGTCTACGATGGCAGCATCCCCTTTGCCAAATAGGACAACTGTTCAAGAGGGGCCACTGGAGCAAGTCACACTACCTTGCACCTCTCAGCCCCCACACTTCTTCTGCATTCCAAATCTTTCCTTTAAAAACCTCTGTGGAATTGAAGAGGGGAACTGAAGAGTGGAATTGCTTTCTACTCTTCCCCTGCTAGCATGGATTATAAAAAAATTTTGCTTCCTTTTATCACAACTTATTATTTTGACTTTTCATAAGCAGTGAGCAGCCAGACTCTTTGGCCGGTTACACGACCACAGTCCTACAACTACATGGAATTGAATCTGGCCAAGAACCTGAGTGAGACTGGAGGTGAAATCATCTCCAGAAACTCCAGAAAGAAACACAATCCTGCCATTACCTGAATTTTGGCCATCACAGATCTGAAGCAGAGAAACCAGCCAAGTTCACCAGACTTCTGACCTACAAAACTGTGAGATAATACTTAGGTGTTGTTTGAAGCCACTACATTGTTAATAATTTGTTATAGCAGCAATAGAAAACTTGTACAAAAACCAGGATGTCATGCTCAAATGTTCATCACCATTCCAACCAGGATCATGATAAGTGGTGGCAGTGGTGGCAATGGAATGGAATAGTCAAGTTATTTAGTGCTTATCCTATGACAGGCCTGGGGCCAAGTTTTTTATATGCATTTTGTCTACAAAATTATAAAGCTCTAAGATTTCCTTTGTCTGTAACGTGTTCAAACAGAAAGACAGTATATAGCCTACAGATATAGATAGGCTGGTTTCCACATGGGCAGTGCCCAAGAAAAGTTGCATCCTACCAATATCACCCAAAAGGGAAGAGATTATTATTCATAGCCATATTTAAAAATGGCTTCAACTCCCTTCCTTCATGGCAATGACTTTCAAGAACTTACATTCAGTTTTTATTAATATTTCTCCTGTGAGGAAGCTAATCAAATTGAAATTGAGTCATACTGGAAATCCTAAATTCTGTAGTAGAAAGATTGGCTTCTAGGTCTAGGAAAATTTCTTTTCTTTGGTGTTCTTTTCCTTGACACACTTTACATAATAACCAACTCATGTTTCAAGATTCTAGTTTTCCATATAAATGAGTTATACTATCATTATTCTTACTATAAAAACTAAGTTATACATACACATTTTTTTAATGGCAACCTTCTAGTTTTTCCCTCTGAGTAGTAGTGCTGAAGATCAAGATAGCAGAGGGGTAAGAGGCATGATATATTTTCTTTTTCATTTTCTGTTTTACTGTTTTATTTATTCATTCAACAAAAATCTCTAGGATAATGTCTTAAAAGTGAAGTTGCTAAGTCAGAAGTACAGAGCTTTAGGTGGTAGCCAGATGATAAAAAGCTAAGAAAAGTGATATTTGAGAACGAAGTTTGAGAACTCTTTCTCCACATTTTCCCCAACACTGCAAATTATCACACTTTTTAATTATTGCAAATATGATTGGGAAAATAATAATAATTATAGTAGCAGTGGTCATTATTGCCTCAGAAGTGGTGGACATCTTTATTAGGTTTATCTTTTTAATCCTTATAATAATCATTTGAGTACATAATATTAATATCTCCAAGTCCTAAATTTAAAAACTGAGGCATAAAGGAGATGAGCAACTTGCTTACAATTGCACATCTGGTTAGTGGACACAATCCAAGCAGTTGGACTCAGTGCAAGAACTCTTAACCTGTGCTTTGATTGTGAGAAAACTTTGGCTTTTTGTATGTTTATTGATATTTGTTTCATTTCTCTGTAAAATGTTTCTTGGAATTCTTTGCAAATTTTTTCAGTTGGTTTGTTCCTTTTTGTTCTTCAATATTAGTAGGTTGTTTTTACATTGATGAAATTAGCCCTTTGCTAGATGAGTTGCAAATTTATTTCTAGTTTTTTAGTTTTGCTTTTAATATTCTTTAAGAAGTTTTAATTCTTTTATATTCAAATTTTTAAATCTACCCACGTATTTTCTAGATTTTGATTCATGCAAAGAAGTATCCCTGTAACTCTAAATAACGTCATCAATATTTTCTAGTAATTCCATGGGGTTTTCCATCTTTAATCAATTTAAAATTTATTTTTGTAAAGAAAAAGATAAAAATTTCTGAATTGTTTTTTCTCCCTACGTGATGAGTCAAATGGCTCAACATTGCTATTTGAATAATTTCTATTTTCCCATAATTTAAAATGCTATTTTTGTTATAAACTAAATTGTCAAATGCATCTGAATCTATTTCCGACTTTTAGAAGTTTATTCCATCAACATATTTATTTATAGAATATTTTTAATGAATGCTTCCAATTGTCAGAAACTAAGATTAGTTTTTACATCTCATGAAAATGTAAATACATAAAGAAAAAACTGTAAACCAGACAAACGAATTTTTCAGACCCATAATATTGAGATGAGAATTTGCTTAGTACTTATTTATGAGCTGGTTTGGTATCTATTGGCAAGGCACAAGCATTTTATTTATTGGAGGGACTGCTCAAGTATTCCCTTCCATTAAAATGTGCATATATGCATACACATGAAAATATAAAAATAATGAAACTGAAAATAGACAAACATTCATCCATTCGTCTTAGGCATAAAATAAGCTTAAGTTTGAGCTTCTACCTTCTAAATTTTTGAGAGGTTGAAGGGAGGGAAGAGGGTCTCACTCTGTCACCCAGGCTGGAGTGCAGTGGCATAATCATGGCTCACTTCAGCCTTGACCTCTCAGGCTCAGGTGATCCTCTTACCTCAGCCTCCCAAGTAGCTGGTATTATAGGTGTGCATCACCACACCTGGCTAATACTTTTTGTTAAATTTTTCAATACTATTGTACTGAAAGGATTAAAGCAGCAATGCAGGGTTACTCCATTATTAAAACTTGAAGACTAGGAACACAGCTTACTAGTCAATGAAGTCCTTGAAATAATATGGGAAAAAAAGAGAAAAAAGAAATAAACTAAAATAAAAAGAAATAGAAAATACAGAGCCAGTTTATTATTATGGCAAAAAAAATCAAGTAATTTCATTTAGAGATAGGTATTCAAAAATAGCTCCTCTTGTGGAACACTGATATTACTGCTTTTCAAACATACAATAAAACAGAGAAATGTGAATAGATTTCTCATAAAGGATTGTTAACTTGAGTAGTAAAATTCTCAGTCTCAGAAAATCTTGATGCTTTGGTTGGAGGCTTGAGTATTTAAATAATACCTCCTGCAAATGGCAGGTAATCCAAGTCTAGACAAGCTTTGTTTTTTAATTGACTGAATTATATGCCCAGGATCAATTAGGTGCTCTCTAGATTGGTTTCTAATTCTGTGATTCATTTCTAATCCTAGGAACCCAGGCTACATCTGATGACCACTGACTTATAAAAGGGTAATTTACCAGGGATAAATAGAGTCTACTACATGGCTTAAAAAATCAATTCTCTTTAATGTGTATCCCTCAGAACAAAGGAAGAAAAATATCCATATGATGAATGCAGCTACATGTAGCTATTTAGTCTTTGAAATGTGACTAGTGCACCCAAGGAGCTAAGCTTCAAATTATGTATAATTTTAATTAATTATAATTTAAAATGTAAAACTGCTAACAATTATTGGAAAATGTTTAGGTATATTTTAAACAATGTTTATATGTGATTCTACTTTTTCAGTTGCAAAGTTTATAAAATATAGGCAAAGATCAAATACTTTTGATAAAAACACTTCATAAATTGACATGGCATAACAGTAAAAAGCACAACAGATTTTAAACACAGTATAAGAAACAGAATGCAAAATATCTCAACTACACTGATTACATATTAAAATGATGATTTTTAAATATATTGAGCAAAATTAAATGTACTACTACATTTAATTTCATCTGTTTCTTTTTACTGCTTTTAGCCTGGATGCTAAGATACTAAGTCACACTCGTGCATTATATTTCTTTTGAACAATACTGTTCTGGATGGTTAATATTCAGTTCTTATTCCTAGATTTAGAAAAAATCACTGAAAACTGAAGATCATCAAAAATATGCCAGTCCTTCATAAAAATATCAAAAATTTGTGGATCAAAAAACTCTATCAACAGAGTGAAAAGGAAACCTGAAGTATGGGGGGAAATATTTGCAAATCATATGTCTAGTAAGGGATTAATATCCACAACATATAGAGAACTCCTAAGATTCAACAATAACAAAAAAACCCAAACAGCCCAATTCAAAAATTAGTATGGGACTTGAATAGACATTTCTCCAAAAAAGATATTCAAATTAACAATGACTCCATGAAAAGATGTTCAACACTACTGATCACTTGGGAAATGCAAATCAAAATTACAACGACATATCACCTCACACCCATTAAAATGGTTACTATCAAAGTAGAAAATTTCAAGTGTCAACAAGGATGTGGAGAAACCATTGTGTACTGTTGGTGGGAATGTAAAATGGTACAGTTATTGTGGGAAACAACATTATGGTTCCACAAAAGGTTGAAAATAGAACTATCATATGACCTTGCTATTTCACTTCTGGATCTATACCCAATAGAATTGAAAGTAGAGTCTCTAAGAGATATTTGTATACCATATTCATAGTAGCATTATTTACAATAGCTAAAACATGGAAGCATTCCAGGTGTCCATGGGTGGATGAATGGATAAGCAAAATGTGGTAAGTTCATGCAATGGAATGAAATTCCATAATATGCTACAACATGGATGAACCCTGAGAACATTACGCTAAAAGAAATTAGCCAGTACCAAAAGGTATTGTATGATTCTACTTATATGAGGTACTTAAGGGTAGTCAAAATCATAGACCCAGAGAGTGGAATGTTGGTTTTCAGGAACACGGGGTAGGGAAGAATGGGAAGTTACTGTTTAATGACATTAGAGTTTCAGTTTTAAGAGTTGAAAAGACTTATGGAGAAGTATGGTAGTGATGGTTGCACAATACTATGAATGTATTTAATACCACTGAACTGTACACTTAAAAATGGTTAAGATGGTCTGGGCACAGTGACTCACACCTGTAATCCCAGCACTTTGGGAGAACGAGATGGGCAGATTACAAGGTCAGGAGATCTAGATCATCCTGGCTAACACAGTGAAACCCTGTCTCTACTAAAAATACAAAAAATTAGCCGGGCGTGGTGGTGGGAGCCTGTAGTCCCAGCTACTGAGGCTGAGGCAGGAGAATGGTGTGAACCCAGGAGGCGGAGCTTGCAGTGAGCTGAGATCACACCACTGCACTCCAGCCTGGGGACAGAGGGAGACTCCCTCTCAAAAAAAAAAAAAAATGGTTAAGATGGTAAATTTTATATTATATGTATTTTACCACAATAAAAACATAAGCCGGTCTAAAAAGTGAAGAACTAAAAAAATGTCATATATTGACTGATAGAAGGAATTTAGAATTCCTATGCTTGAAAAAGTCTTATTTCGCTTATTATAAAATCATTGTCTTACTGTCTTTGAATATGTAAAATGCTGTAATACAGAAAGACTTATATAAAACATGGAAAGACTTATACTCTGTCATGCCAAAAGGCAAACTAGGTCACTGGGTAGAAGTCATAGAAGGAAGAGCCTAACAATAACAGTTATTCAAAATATAATATAGGCAGCCTTAAAAGGGTGTGAACTCCCACTTCCTGGGAAAATGAAAGGTAAAGGGCACGTATGCATGTGAAGTGAAGCTGATTGATCTTCAAAGGGACCATCCAAATCAAAGGCACTACAATCTTGTCATTTCTTTCCAAGTAGCATGTATTCCTGTAGACTAATAGATTAACATGAGGCAATATTTCCCAGAATGTGTTCTGAAGTACACTAATTCCAAGGGACCCTAATGTGTAGTATGAACAGGTATTCTCTAGTCAAAAAGCTTGGGAAACACCGGGTAACACAAAATTAAACAGTGTTTTTAAAAATTTAATTGTAGAACTTATCAGAATCTTCAGTATTTTAATACACATGGTGGTCTCCAAAATAGGAATAGTCAGAGTTTTCAAAATTTATTTGGCCATGTACCACATTTTTTACAATCTCCTGAAATTAGAAAATGGGGGAATAGTCTTTGAAAATGCTAAAACAAATTATGCATTAATTAAATCTATAAAATTTACTTTGTGGAAGAGTTGACTGGCAAACTAAACTTAAATTCTTGACTTTCTTATTCACATTTGTTCCCTCATTCAGCAAACATTAACAAAGCCTATATTATGTTCCATAAATTGTACTAGAAATTCAAAGACATTTACCTTGAAGTCACTCACAGTCTGGTAAGAAAGCAGACTTGTAAAATGATGGCGGTAACCCACGAGAGGGGCTGTAATGGAGCTGAGCAACGGGTGAAGGAGAGTCACAAAGGTCCTCCATATTCCTGAGTTCTGCATCAGTGGATTTGATCAAAAATCCACTGATCAGATCAAAAACTGCAGATCAAAAATATGTGGAGGAAAAAAAAAAACTCTACAAAGTTCCAAACAGAAGTTTCACTTGATTTTGATTTTGCCACATGACGAGTACTATGTTGAATCCACACAAACAAAGTGATGCGTTAGCCATCTTATTAGGTATTATAAGTAATCGACACACGATTTAAAGTGTACAGGAGAATGTATGTAGATTAGATGCAAACACTACACCTTTTTAATATAAGACTTGAGCATCTGTGGATTTTGGTATCTGTAGGGGTCCTAGAAGCAATGCCACATGGATGTTTAGGAATAGCTGTATATATATTATGTATGAAGAAGAGGAACTAAATGAGTTTTTTTGTGGTTGTTATAGCATCGCCCTTCAAAAATGTTAAAGTAGTCGACAGTTACTTGTTAAACTCTAAAAATCTATTTGCTACCAAGTAAAGTAAAAATATGTGAATGATCCAGTTAAATATATCTCTGTATAGAGTCCTACCAGATGATTCAGACCACACAATGATAATTATCCAGAAGTGGTTATGAACTCTGGCTTTGGAGTCAGACAAATATAGATTTAAATCTTGGTTCTGCACATTCTAACTGTGGGACTGTGAAAAATTAGTTAACTTCTCCAAACCTCTATTTTCCCAAATGTGAAGGGGTATAACGATCCCTTCATGTTAAGGTTGTTGTAAGGATAAATGAGAGTATTTATAAACTATTTAGCATAATGCCTGGCACATGGAATGCACTAGATAATGGCAATTATTATTATTGCTAGTTTGTTTGGATAATTGCTAGAATAATTGTACAATCTCAGTTTTGTTTGTTCTGTGTGGACAGCTTTGTATGCGATGAAAGCTGATAGATCTAAAACAGTTAACACTGAAGAATATAAAGAAAGAAGGAGAAAACTTGGATAGAGGGTACTGGGTAGTATAGCATAGTCTTAAAAATACAGTTCGGGGCTGGACGTGGTGACTCATGCTCATAATTGCAGCACTTTGGGAGGCCAAGGTAAGAGGATCGCTTGAGACCAGGAGTTCAAGACCAGCCTGGACAAATATAGTGAGACCTCATCTCTACTAAAAATTTTTTTTAAAAAAACTAGCCAGATGTGGTGACATGTGCCTGTAGTCACAGCTACTTGGAAGGCTGAGGTGGGAGGATCACTTGAGCCCAGGAGTTGGAGGTTGTAGTGAGCTATGATTGTATCGCTGCACTCTGGCCTGGGCGACAGAGTGAGACCTTGTTTCTAAAAATAAAAAATTAAAATAAAAACACAGTTCAATCTGAACCTTGTTAATTAGCTTTATGATTGGACAATTTACCTAATGTCTACATCAGTTCCCACACCTATAAAATGGAGGCAACAGGACTATCTCTTAGAGTAGAACCCGTTGATGGCATTAAATGAGGTAACTCATTGAAAGGTCACAGCACAGAGCCAGAAATATGGTGGACACTCAGCAAGTGTTAGATGCTGTTATTGTTAATGGAAGATTTGAGGAGCAAGACAATCACAATAATAACATGTCTAGATTGAGGAAAGGAAAAGGAAATTGTCCCCATAGATCACATGCCTGTTCATATCATCTTTTATAGATCACACATGAAAATCATTCCAACTCACAGCATGGACTACTTCAAAATGTAATCAAATATTGTTATGCCATTCACTGCCTGGAGACCAGGCAAGTCATGAGGGAGTGACAAAATAAGGTGAAGGAAAGGTACTCTTTGGGTCTGAACGATGTACCACTAGAAGCCGTATCCCCCGCTCCTTGGGATTAAAATCCCTTGCAGCCGCGAATCCCAAAGAGTCTAATATTTTCTGAGACTCCACTGTGCCTTTATATTTTAATACCATGACATCTGGAATCCTAAAAGTCTAATGTTTAACCATAAATATCTGCTGAAATTAAAGAGCTATATACCAAGCTTCAATCTTTGGGGCCTGTAATTGCTTGGGAAAAGAGAATGGTATTTTCCCCTCTAGCTAGAAGAAAAAGACCTCTGCAAGCACAGATATTGGCAGACAAATTTTCTAACAACCGTTTCCTCTCTCCATTCTGTCCTCTCATTTTCTCCCTCCCTCTCCAATCTCCCATTTTATAATACCATCTTGCTGTCATTCTCAGGACAAATGGGAAAAAAGAGAAGCCTAGAAACCTTAAAGAAAAGACACATTTCAAGGTCTAGCAACAAAAAGTTGAGAAACTGCAAGCCACTCTCTGTTAAGTAGCTGAGCAGACGTCACCACAATACCTGAGCTTTCCCCATTATTCAGTTAGAAACCACTTCATCACTCAATGGGCTGACAGTCAAATGCCAGCTTTATTTTCTTTTTTTAATCAACCTAATCTTTCATTTTTGATTTGAGGCCAGTCACTTTTAAGGTCTCCACAGTGGTTTATAACTTTCTTTCTTGAGAAGTGTCCAAGAAGTAACACAATTTGAAAAATGTTCCCTACTGTCTCATGGTAAAGAATGGGAAACTCACCTGCCCTGAAGGTAGTATGTGGCCAGAAATCTTGGTCAGACCACAGTACTTTGCTGGAAATAATGCCAAGGAAAGTGTGGGAAAAGCTTATCGTGAGTTTATATTTTTAATATAACTATTCAATGTGGCATTTAAAACATACACTTAGTATCAAACCCATTTTTATCCACTGATATATTATGAAAGTGACATTTTGAGCTCAGTCACCTCACTTCTAGGAAAAATGATCCATTTAAAAAGAGATTTAATATGTTGTTTTTATTCAAATACTTAATTAAGATTGTAAATATTCCTGAATCTTTTTAGCTAATGTTCTTTTCTCTTGTGGAAATATATTCAGTGTGTTCATAAGCAAGTATGTTTATATCTGTTGGTATTTGGCACAGAGAGCTAATTCTTGATTATTCATGAAAATTTGAAACTATCCACTTACTAAATTAAAAATATTGTCTTCTTAATATCTTGTTTATTTACTTCAAAAGGAACATATAACTCTATAGTGATGATTCTCAAGCCTAACACAGCAGAATCACTTATTGTTTGTGTGTGTGTGTGTGTGTGTGTGTGTGTTTAACTCAAAGGTGTGGACTTTACACACTTCTATTGATTCAAAATCTCCCTACATGCCAATGAATGTTTAATGTCCTAGATGATCCTAATGATAAGTCAGTTTTAGTAGCTAGTGTCCTGACCACATCACGAAAAAATATTGGCAGGAGAATGAGGGGGGTTTGTTTTGTTTTAAAATTTTCAGTCTATTGAAGAGTAATAATTAAAAAAATACAAATAATCAGACAAATTAGATATACAAACTATAAGCCCCACGTTTACTTATTAGACTCAACAGACATAAAATTACTCTGCCAAATTGCTGTGTTTCTAAGTGGTAAATTTCTGTGAATACCTCACTGTAGACAGGTAGCCGATAGTTTGTGGGCCAGCACGCGTGGAGCAGCTACCTCCAAGCCCCACCTGCTCCCCTTCCACCTGCACAGCTTCCTGGCTGCACTGCCCGCCTCCAGACAGCTAGCGCACTCCAACTCAGCTAGCACAATCTTTTCAGGGAGTGAGGAAAATCCTACTGCCACCTTTCTTAAAATCTCCCAAAATATATAGAAATAGAAAATAAAACTGTGGTTAACAGAGACAGGGGTTTGGGAGTGAGAGGAAATGAGGGGATGTTGGTCAAAGGACACAGAGTTGCAGATATGTAAGGATACGTAAGGCAAATAAGTCCAGAGGTGCAATTCACAACGTGAGGACCCTAGGTTAACAATACTGTGTTGTAGTCACGATTTTTGCTAATACTATGAATTATAGGTGCTCTTGTCACAAAAAGTAGGGGTGGTTAACCATGTGAGATGATGGATATGTTCATTTGCTTCACTATAGTAGTCATTTTACTATGTGTAAGAGTATCAAAACATCATGCTGTACATCTGAAATGTACACTAAATAAATAAATTGAAATAAAATCCAAACCTTTTACTCTGGCCAAGAAAGATGCTGGCTCCTGTCTATCTGCAACTGCTTCTTCTCTCAAAAACTGCACACAGTGGTCTCCTTTCCACCCACCTCTCACACATGCTGAGGCCCTTTTGGATCTCAGAGTCCCTGTCCTGGCTGCTCCCTCTGCCTGGAAGTCTCCTCCCTCTGCTCAGGGCAGGCACTCCTCACTCCCCATTCAGGTCTCATTTGAAATGCAACTATTTCAAATAGCAATTCGCCTGCACACAAGACACACACACACACAGACAACTCAAACTACCTTTCTAGCCCAAAACACTATTGTATTTTTTCCATCCTTCTCATCTCTCCCGGAATGTGTGTGTGTGTGTGTGTGTGTATGTATGTACTTTATATATATATATATATATATTTTTATTTTATATATGTATTTTATATATTTTATATGTATTTTATATATATTATATATATATTTTACATATATATAAAATACATACATACACACATATATATAAAATATACTCATGTTATACACATACACATACACATATATATGTGTGCATGTGTATGTACATGTATTATATATATAATATATATAATTGTTTTAGAGACAGGTCTCACTCTGTCAACCAGGCTGGAGTGCAGTGGCGTCATCTTGGC
Source organism: Pan troglodytes (assembly GCF_028858775.2). Taxonomy (NCBI): domain Eukaryota; kingdom Metazoa; phylum Chordata; class Mammalia; order Primates; family Hominidae; genus Pan; species Pan troglodytes. The sequence goes on from NC_072403.2 coordinate 57,584,930, forward strand.
TCACTGTAACCCCCGCCTCCCGGGTTCAAGCGATTTTCATCCCTCAGCCTCCTGAGTAGCTGGGATCACAGGCATGTGCCATCATACCTGGCTAATTTTTCTATTTTTAGTAGAGACGGAATTTCATCACATTGGCCATGCTGGTCTCCAACTCCCAACCTTGGGTGATCTGCCTGCCTCAGCCTCCCAAAGTGCTGGGATTATAGGCATGAGCCACCGATCCCAGAATATTTTTTATTTGGAATTTTGTTTATGTACCTCTGGAATTTTTATTTGTTTATGTACCTAACCCTACTGGAACATAAGTTTGATGGCAGCAGAAATGTTGTTTTGCTCATTGCTATAGTTTCCATGCTTAGAGATGCTCTGGTAGACAGAAAGTAGGCAAAATATACTTGCCAAATGAATGAAAATGCCAATTTCAGCATGTAGCATAAAAAAGGTGCTCATGCAATGCTAGTTTTCATTTTACCTCCCTTCCACTTTTTTTTTGTCATGGCTGAGAAATTGTTAAATTCTGTTGAAACTGAAGCTCTGATTTCTTTCTGCTGCCTCCTGACACTGCTGGTGCCCCATATGTGTGAACCGGGGTGTGAGGTGATGCCATCCATTTGTAGTCTGGGACAGACGGAAACTGAGTTTGGAGCCAGAATGGAAAGCTCTGGTATCTGCCTAATTCTACCTGAATGGGACATTAATTTCAATGCTTTGTTCTTCTAAATGATTTTGAATGTTCAGATCATCAGATGCCTCCATAATCAAAAGAAATCCTTTCAAGAATAAAATGTAAATGGTTCTCAGAAGATCACCTGCTTGGCATGAGCTGTCTTGCTCTCTACTGTTATACATTTTTCCAAGTTGGCTGCACATGCAAACTTACAGATAAGTATAAAACAAAATTAGCAGCTCTCTTCTCCCCTGGCTACACACCCTGCATTACACAGATAGCAAAACCCACTGGCAGAGTGTTCCTCAGAGCTGATCCACATGGATGGTTTTTGCTCCTAATATGACAATATGCTGGGACCTGTGGATATCTGTCTGGGTGAGTAGTTTTTGTATGAACTTATATGTGCAAATAAAATCTGTTATTTTCCAAATTAAAAATAAACCTCAAAGGCAATGGACTCCAAATGACTTGGAGAGATATGTTTAAAAAAATATGGAAAGGATATAAGGGTCTGTTAAACTCAATGACATTTGGAATAAATATAAAATTCCAGTGGTCTCCATCTTCACCTTAGCTGCATTGCTTTCTCTGATTTACTGAAGATGATCATAGATTCTTACCTTGAAGTGAAAAAATACAAAATAGTCATTAATTATCCTAAGATTAAATCTGTGCTTTTTTCATCCAACAGACTGTGGACAGTAACTGCAAAATAGCTAAGAGAAAATGGTTTAATAATGAAAAGAAATTTGCATTAAGGAAGAAGGGATTTACTCATACTTTGGAAGTCAAAGAAAAATACTGCAATCCTGTCAGCACCCAGAAGGCACCATTTACTATGTGCTGTCTCTTTCATTGCAAGGACACAGATTGTATTTTTAGTGCAGTAAACAGCAGATTCCAGTGTGGGAATCCTTGCAGTTGGTACCTATAGCAACCTTATTTAAAATGTTATAAAGCTCTAAAACATCAGGAGTTTAGGCAATCAGTCATATATACCTCCATACAGACATTCAGCCACTCACACACATACATGCTTGTCCACACACTGATAGTAAATTGTGTGTAATATGATATTACTCATGGAGTTTTACCATTGAATCATGTTTGACAGCCATGGTAAAGAGCTGAGAAAAAGCAAATATTCTACCATTGCAACCAGCAGCAAGAACATATTTGTGCCTAAATAGCGTATTACACCATCTGGTAAGCAACCACCTAAAATGAACACTCTTATGATTAAACATGGAGAATTTGACTGACATTTTAGAGTTTCTATTTGTAAGGGATGCTTTTGATGCCACACCCACGTATTTTTGGCACTCACCTTCATACACCAAAGGCTGCTACCACAAAACCTATGACTTCCTTCTGAAAAAGCTTTTTTTTCTTTTGATAATTTTGGTATCAATGTTTTTCTCTCTCTTTTTTTTTTCCTTCTGAGAGTTTTTGGTGGCCTCAAGGAAGAGCACAGTTAGCCTGTGTTCAGAGAAAGCCAAAGGGCTGGAGAGTTAATGTCCCCAAAGCATCCCCCAAAGTCCTGACGGAAAAGAAAGGTAAGCTCCAAGACAGGGGAGCCAGGATTTGAACTATTAACACATGAGCTTCCCTGTGGCTTGGCTGGGATAATTTGGGGTGCTGTTCCCATGGTCTCCCGCAGTTCCCTATCAGACTTGAGTGCCAGCTTCCACAGTGGTGACCAGTTTGATAACACTTCCTTTATTGGCCTTATTTCTTTTCCTAGGATACTTCCTCATTTTCCTACTGGTGTTTTATGGGATCGCCCCCCATTAAACTACTTGGATTCTAAGCCTTGTATCAGGGTCTGCTTCTGGGACAACCCAAACTAAGACACTGTCTTCAGTCTTTATTCCCTTCTGTTAGGATAAAATATAATTTTCATCAAATACTCTGGAACATACATCCCTTATGGATTCCAAAGAAACGGGATCCTCACCAAAAGCTCAAGTCCAGAAAAGTCCCACAGTTAGGCATGTGCTTATTTTAACATATCAGAATGTTTTCCCCATAGCATAAACACCTGTAATGGTGGAATAATTCTTAAAACCAATAGAAAACTTACTATAGAACACCATTTGAGTAGATCTAGGGGTAAATAGGAGGGTAGCCCCTTATCTTTCTTTTGCTACTTTCTTTTTAGTACCCACATATTTTCTCAGTATAAATGTGTCCCTGAATTTCATTCTTCTGTGCAAAAAATGTATTTGCTGGTTCTATTCAACAAATGCAACCAACATATTAAAATGAACATTTATTCAGCATTTCCATGGCACTTGGCACTGACTTTAAAACCAATACTGTAGTCCTTATAGCTTTTCACTCTATTCCAGAGATAAGCCTTCAACATATGGAAAAACATAAAATAAATGTTTAAAAGTATAAATATTCAAGCATGAAATTTTATGGTAATTAAAAGAATCATATGTAGAAACAGCTCCAAATGTCAAATGCTGTACTGTAGCAGTAGTTCAGGTGAAAGAAAGGTGAAAACAAGTAAAAAGATACCTAGAACTGTCTGCATTTTAGGCTTTCATATTACAGATAAATTCTTAAACCAATGACCTGAAGGCCTCAGTTCATTCTGCATGCTCTTGGATGATGTGTAACAGCAAACTCTTCTGGCTGGTTACTTATAATCCATTCATTTGATCAGTCAACCAAAATTTATTGAGTAACCCCCAAATACACATCAGTGAACAAAAAAAAAAAAATCCTGCCTTCACGAAGTTTGTGTTCTAAAAAGGATAAACAGTACATTAACATAAGCAATTACATTTATAATATAATGTTAAGTACCACGACTCTAACAAACAATAAAGCAAGCATAGTAGAGCTACAGAAAAATGATCTCATGATTATTTTAGATAGGGTGGTCAAGGATGGCTTCTCTGAGGGTACCTTATTTGAACAGCGGGAACTAGCTCCCAAAGAAGTGAGAATAAAATATTCCAGGAAGAGGAAAAAGCCAGCACAAAGGCCCTGATGTAGGGATACACATACCATGTTAAACGAAAAATAAGAGACCAGGATAAGTAAGTAAAAGGCGTGTCACAAGAGAGGAGGTGAGAGAGTGGGCAGGAACCAGGGGCTACAAGACTTACAGGCTTGTAGCTGGGACTTCATTCTGAATGGGTGGAAAGCTGAAAATATCCCTCTGGCCATTGTGAAGAATAGACTAGAGACTACAAAAGTAGAAGAAAGAAGACCAGCAAGGAGGCTATTCCCTCATCTAGTGAGAGACAATGGTGGCTAGTAGTAAAGGGAATGGTGAGGGTGGTAGTAGTAGAGGAAATGAGAAGTTTGAGAATTTGGGTTAGGAAAAAGAAAAATAAAAGATGACTCCCAGGTTTTTTACTTAAATAGCCTAATGAATGGTGGCACCAATTACTGAGGTAGGGACAGCTAGGCAAGAAGCAGGTTGTAGATTGGGGAAGAGATCAAGAATCCTTTTGAGGCATATTGAGTCTGAGATGTCTACTATCTTTCCAAGTAAAGTCAGTTGGCTATACTAGACCAAATTTCAGGGTCGAGTCTAGGCTGAGGATATAAATTGGAAGTCATCAGCATTTGATGGTATTTCAGTCTTGGTCCTGGGGAGCAAAATTAGAGAAAGAAGGAAAAAGGTCTCAGGACATAGTCCTGTGACAGTCACACATTCAAAAATTAAAAAGGACAAGGGAGACCAGAAAAGAAATCTAAAAAGAATCAACTAATGAGATAGGGAGAAAACAGAAAAACTTCTTTATGTTTGACCGAAACAGGTTCCAGCTGAACACAAATGAGAATTCAGAGTCAGCTTGTTAGAGGAAATAAAAAGACAATGATCTCTCCAGGGGTCCAGCCATAAAAATTGATATAAAAGGGAGCTTTGTTTGCATAAGCAAGAAGAGGAAGAAGTTTGGAGCACAGCCTTGTTTGGGGGAGAGTTGGAGAATGGAGAAAAGGGAGACAAAACACATGACATCTACCCTACCATTGAGAGAGTGCTTTAAGTCCTGACAGAAAAGAAAGGTAAGCTTAAAGAAAAAGGAGCTGGTTCCATGGCAGACCAGTATGAAACACTGAGCATGATGGCTGCTTCAGGCCCAAGTGCCCAAGCTGGGCGAGAACTGTCCTCCCAGCTGTGCACTAAGTTGGGCATTGAGAATCTGCACTTTTGACATGGACACAGGCAGTCTCATAGAGGGCACAGCAGTAAAGTTGTGAGATCACATAATGACTCAGCATTCCTGTAATACAGGTGTATTGGCAGCAGATTAGCACAGACTCCAACTCTAGAATTTAGGTCTTCACCAGTACATTTCATTCTCAGTGAGCACAGCAAAACCAGCTCCTTCACAAGCACCCTTGCCTCTACCACAGGCATTGCATTCAGATATAGCTTACCTGCGTTGAAGAAGGATGCAGTCCATTCTGCCTCTGTTTTAGGAAATACAGAAACTGGTGGAGGCAGACCCAGGGCTCTCCCATCCAGATCCTTGAAGAGATATTTTCTTGGACTTGCACAGTCTAATTCAGGACAGACTACTTTTCCTAAATCTTTCCTGTGAAGACAGTCAAAAAGCAACTCTTTCATTTCATGATAAGCAGCAAGAAGAAAATATACATTGGTAGTGCTAATGTTGTATAAAATAAATTCAACAGATTTTTATTATTGATAACGTGTTACATAGATATAAAATAAAACTCTTCATGAAATAATTTATTTCCCAATTATATGGTCAAGAAGAAAGACATTCTTACTAACCAAATATTTTGGATATCTTAATATGTAATCTTTATATAGATTGCTGATTTTTTAAGAAGCAAGATACAATAAAGTGTTCCTCTTATAACAACTGAACATAATATAATTATTTTTAGGAATTTCAGGGGTTTGCAGTGTTTTAGAATTATTATAAATATCAATTATATTTATGCTATATACAAAGAAAAATAGATATTCTCATTCAACAAATATCTATTGAAAACCTACAAATGACAGGCTGGGTAACATGATGGTAATAAAGACAAACATGGCACCTGCACTTTCAGAATTTAGAGTCAAGTGGGCTATATAAACAATTAATAGATAATTATAATGTTGACTTACAGAGAACTTATTTTATTTCCCCTAATCTAATGCTTTGAAATACCATTAGTAATAATATTAAATATTTATTGTATACCAACAATGTATTGAGTATTAACAGCACAAAGATTCAGTTGTTAATATCACATAGGACTATGATTTGAATGATGGTCCTTTCAAATTTCATGTTGAAACTTAATCCTTAATGAAACAGTATTAAGAAGTGTGGGCTTTGGGAAGTGATAAAGCTATGAGGACTCAACTCTCATGAATAAGATAGTACCCTTATAAAAGGGCTTGAGGATGAAGAGAGTACTCTCTTGCCCTTCCATTTCTTCTCCTATGTGAGAACACAGCGTTTCTCCCCTCTGGAGGATGCACAAACAAGGCACCATCTTGGAAGGAGGGAGAAACCTTCACCAGACGCCTCTTATGCCAGTGTTCGATCTTGGACTCCCCAGCCTCCAGAACTATAAGAAATAAATTTATGTCCAGGTGCAGTGGTTCAGCCTGTAATCCCAAAACTTTGGGAGGCTGAGGCGGGAGGATCACTTGAGCCCAGGAGGTCAAGGCTGCAGTTAGCCATGATTGTGCCATTGTACTTCAACCTGGGTGACACAGTGAGACCCCATCTCCAAAAATAAAATAAATAAATTTCTGTTCTTCATAAATTATCCAGTCTGTGGTACTTTGTTATAGCAGTACAAACAGACTAAGACATGTAACTTTACAGCTATATCAGCCCGGGATAAGACATGAACATAAGGAAAATTGGATAGTAAATTTTAAAAAGTGACAAAACAACACAAATTGCCTACCTACTCATGTTTAGGTACCTAATCATGATTCAGGGATAGGCATCGAAAAGAGACTCGTGTTAAGCCAAACACATGAATGTTCTAATTAGGGTGGTTTCTTTAGTTTTTTTTTTTTTTTTTTCTTCAAATAAAGGAGTTTGCCCCAGTGTTGTGGGAAAGAAAAAGTAATTCATTTTTCCTGTTTCTAACTTTCTACTCTCTTTCATGGCATAAAAAAATCCTATCTAATTTTCACATATTTGAATGAAACTCTTAGATCATACGTCAGAAAACAGTATTTACACCTGGTCTGAAATACCAATATCTGCTAGACCTCATCGTTCAGTTCAGAGATTCCTGTCAGCAGACACAATCTCCTTCTATCTACTAGTTCCTGCACAAAAGGCTCCCAAGGCCTCCTTCTGAGGACCACTGACACTTAACTCCAATGAAGAATGAAGAATTAGAGTCAATTTATTACCAGCAAGTTTGAAAACATCCCAAAGAAGTCTCTCTAATTAAGACAAAACAATAAAACAATATCAATAAAACTTGCACTTCATTACTTCTGCCTCTTTCATTAGCTAAAGAAAATCACATGGCTGAGTCCAGATTCAAGGGGGAGGGAAATAGCCCCTGCCTCTTTAGTGAGAGATATTTTAAAAATCATATATCACAAGGCGTGAATATAGGAGGGGTAAAGAATTGGTCATTAAGTTAATGTACCTTACCATTCTAAGATTCATTTCTATTTCTTTGATGATTTTATTCCTTTCAAAAAACATGTTTAGGGTTTGAAGAATTGCCAAGTACTTCATAAATATGGCTTATTATAAATACTAAAAATTATACCTGGGTTGTAATGAAGGAAAGTAGAACTTGTTTTTATCTTTTATCTTTAGCATCCTGGTCCTCTCTGCTGTTATTGGGTGCATAATTCCACTGTTCTCTGCATTTGGTAGAATGCAGACATCCAGGTCATCGCTATAGCAACTCTTTACAAAACTAGAAAAGGTAACATCTGAAATTTTAAAAATATGTATCATAACATTATATCATATAAACCACCAGCCATAAATATCGAATATACAACTAAATATTGTTATAATAATGTATACCCTAAGTTAGTTAAAGCTATCCAGGATAGCCTTAGGAGTTTACATACATCTTGATATAAAATATCAGTAGTTCTTCAATACATGGACATTGCATGCAACAGAGAAGAGTATTTCAATACATTAAAGCTTTAAGAGCAATAAGGCTTTTCATTTGAGGCTTAATCAAAATCCATTCGTTTTACAGAAAGACAAACCCACTGCCAGATAAACTAAGTAACAGGGGAGAGACTACAATGGTACAAGAGATCTAATAGAAGATGAACTGCACCAGTCATGTCACAACTTTGATTTTAACCCTCGCTTCTCAACCATCTACTAAGCAACTTCAGATGAGACACAACTTCTACATTTCAATTTCCTCACTTGTATAATAGGAAAAATAACACCTAACCAAGAGAGTTCTTATGTAACCAAGTTAAATAATTGCTGTGTTAGCCGGGAGTGGTGGCTTATGCCTGTAATCCCAACACTTTGGGAGGCTGAGATGGGAGGACTGCTTGAGGCCAGGAGTTTGAGACCAGCCTGGTCAAGATAGCAAGATCCCATCTCATTATATTCAAATTTTTAAAATTTTTATTAAAAAATAATAGTTGTTGTAGAAAGCTCTTCAATATGTATAAAGCAGTGACTTTTGTAAGAAATTATAAACTACCATTGTGGCTATCAATACTCAGCAGGTTGGACAGCAAGCACTAGACCACAATGTACCTTTTTGTTTATAAAATTTCAGAATGCTATTAAAAATTTTATGCATGGATTATGAAATGGCACTGCCTAGATAAAATAAAACATCCTACCTTGAAGTTTCATGATTCCTGAAATTGAATGATCATTCCTCACTTTGTGCCATGGCTCCTGAGGCCACTGATTTTGTTCTGAGGTGAATACAGGCCACAGAATACCAATTCGACCTCCCCTTGGATTGGAAGGAGCTCTATCTGTTGATGTCAAGTTGGCTGAGTGCGGCTTCACTTTGTCCTGAATGCAGTCAAAAGAAGAGCTGGTGGCCACAATGACTGAATTCCTAAGCACAATCTGCACTTTTTTGATGGAATTTTGTGGAGCAGAAAATACATACACTACTGCCAAAAGACCAATAGTATTGTCTACCAGAGTAATGTTCTCTATCTCCACGCTGTTCTCTACATGCAACATGGCACCATAGTCAAAGTTCTTGAAAGCCAAGAAGCCAGAGATTCTGGTACAGTTGTCAAGTCCACTTTCCTTATAGAGATGAAGGCCATGAAGACTTGAATGCACCACATTGTCAGACCAAAGCAGTTCACAAGAGGAGCACTTGTGGCCTCGGATGTGAAAGCCAAGTCTCTCTGATCCTGCCACAACGTTGCCATGGAGGTTGATGTCCTTTACCTGGTTCACTTTGATTCCTGCCACCCAAATGGTGGACCATGCTGGCTGTGTCATCAGAACCACAAGGTTATTAGTGACAGTATAGGCCTGACCCTCTAAATCTATGCCATGGCCAGCTGTGCCAAACACAATATTGTCATTTAAAAGTACTCCATGATTGGCAGCTGCATGAATGCCCCCGCCACAGCTCTGGTGCAGAGTAGATGATATGATCCAGGATCCTGCTGACACATTACTGAATTCAACAGATGAGTACAATGGTGACCCAAAGTTCTGAATTTCCACATTAAGAAGTTGAAGGACACCTATAAACAAATGCATGTCATCAGGTACTTTCCTCTTCCCCACAAAAGGCTGAAGAATGGCCCATTTTAGGGCATTAAGATATGAACATTTTTAATGAAAATATAAGTTTATTCTCAACACCAACATTATATTTCACACCATAGATTCTCAACTAAAAATGTAGGAATCATTACAAGTATCACATTAATGCCTGAATTGCATGTGCAGTCTGAAGAGTCTGGTGACAGGACAGGGAAAGATAAGAGGAGAAATAGGAAAGAGGCAAACTTTGGGGATGGGCATGGCCAAGTTTAACGATTCTGTGTATTTGTCAGGGGCCGGGTCAAAGTACTGGGTAAGAATAGATTCTGGGTTTCTGGCCCTTCACCTCAAAGTCAAGTCTCCCTCTCAGTGTCTCAGTGACACCACGTGAAAGGCCACAGCTATTCCCATGAAGACACTGTACAAATGAATATTAAGCATTTCTGAAGAAGAGTATGAGTGCGAAATTTCTTTCTGCTCAGTTGATGCCCAGAAGCCTGATATTCCATACATGCTTCTGATTAAAACATGGTAGGAGCAATAACATGCTTTTAAAATCACTTTAAAGATTCTGTAAAATCTTTTCTATATTTTTATCCTGACTACACTCTATTCACTGTTTCATTTTTATAAGATTTTCTATATCTTTTATGTGAGGAGAAAATAGTGAATTATTTACTCTCATTTGTAGTTTTATTTGTACTGTTTTAAATAGATATTGTTAAAACACACTATAAAATACACCCAGTAGGTTGATTTAAAAATACAATGATTCAGCATACATACTTTTGGTAAAATTAATAATAACATGATTATAGATGAATTAATATGAAATAATAATGAGGTAAATTAAAAACTTTAACTCTCATATAACACTCATTATTTGCAGACACCGTTCTAATTCTTATTCATTTATTTATTCATACTCCTAATTTTCAAAAAAATCCTATGAGGTAGGTACAATTATTATCCCCATTTTACAGATAAGGAAATTGAGGCAGAGAAGAGTGAACTAACAAACTAGGACTTAAACTTAGGCATATGGATGAGAAGCCGCACTATTAACCCCATGCAGGCATCCTGGAAAGACAGAAAGACTTGGTGGTACAAAAGTAGCATCTCTGCATTATGATTCAGATAACTGCCCTATAGCTATGAGCCAATAATTAGTTGTGTGTCCTTTGCTAGGTAGGTCACAACTTTGGCTCCTTTTATTTCATTTTTAAGGTACTGACTAAAGTAAACTATAAAGTTATTTATCTCATTAAAAATAAAGGAAGCAATACATTTGAAGTTTCTGTTTCACTCTTTTAATAATAGTATTAATAGTATTTAAGTTTCAAAGGCAGTACAGCATAAACCCCTCATTTCTCCACTACCTTTTCAGAAATGAGAAGCTAGAACCCTTGCAAATCGGCTGCCATGAAGAAGCAAGTCCTTTTGAGAAAGACAGGCTAAGTAAAGGAACCTATACGTCTACTTGGGGCCAGGCAACAGGATTCCGAAGTATCTAAATTTCTCAGTGGGTGCTATTGAGGAGGCATTCGTAGATGGTGTGGACATATTCACAGAACAATAAAACATCCAAAAGCTATTTCTTGGGCAATATCCCTCACCAATAGCACATAGCTGAAAGAGCTGGCAAACCTGCTTCGTAGAACTTTGGCACAAAGAACACCAAATGCAAGCATAAGTCCATACATAAATAGCTTACTTTTAGCATTTAATGTGATTTTAGAATCTCTGTCAAGGCAACATGTCAGTATTGTTGTTATTTCCTAGGTTTCTTATAAATGATATTACAAGGGAGATAAATAAAGAGATGTGTAGGGCACGGCATGAGGGAAGGGCATGCAGCTCCCATACCCTCCCCGGGTGCGCCACCTTAGTCTAGGAAGCTCCACATGTTCAGCTATCCAGAAGCTCTCAGGATTATTTTAATTATCAGGTTTTTTAATGTCTTATACTTCCATGGATTTGATTCATAGTTTTAAACTGTACAAGGTCTTTTTACTTCTGTGCACACTAACCAATGACTGAAAATTAATCAATTAGTAAAGACTTAAAATGTCTTGAGCATTAAATAAAGAATTAAGCAATTTTTTTTGAGATGGAGTTTCACTCTGTTACCCAGACTGGAATGCAGTGGCATGATCTCAGCTCACTGCAACCTCCATCTCCAGGGTGCAAGTGATCCTACCACCTCAGCCTCCCAAGTAGCTGGGACTACAGGTGCATGCCACCATGCTTGGCTAATTTTTATATTTTTAGTAGAGACAGGGTTTCACCATATTGGCCAAGCTGGTATCGAACTCCTGACCTCAAGTGATCTGCCCACTTCAGCCTCCCAAAGTGCTAGGATTATAGGCATGAGCCACCGTGCCCAGCCTGAATGAAGCAATTATTTTATTCACAACTATTTTCCTATTTTTCCTTTTGAAAATCACTACTGAAAAATATTTCAGCAAGTTAAGTACAACTTGCTGGGTATTATTCAGGAAGAGAAGAATGATGGAGCCCTGTAATATAAAAGTAGGACTCAAAAGTCTTGGCCTGCTTTTCTGGTCTATAACAAATCAGTACCCATATCTGCCATCCCTGACCTACACCTGCAGATCCCTTCTTATTCAGGCCCTGGACTATGTTATAGAAAAATGTAAGCATTCTTAATGCAGGGTATAAACCTGAATTGAATTCTGGAACAGAAAAAAACTGATAAAATTTGAAGAAAGTCTTGAGTTTAGTTCATGGTCATGTACCAATGTTAATGTCTTTGTTTTGACAAATATGCTAGTATTATATCAGCTATTAATGGAAGAAAATTGAGTGAAAGGTATACAGGATCTCTCTATACTACCTTTGCAGCTTTTCTATAAATCCAAAATTATTACAAAATTAAGAGTTTAATTAACAAGAACCAGGCTCGAATCTACCACTTACTACTTGAATGACTTTCCTTACTCTTCATTTCTATTTTTCATTCATATTTATTAAGTACCTAATGTACAGCAGTTACCACACTAGGAAAACAGATGAAAGACCTATTTCTCACCTCAAGGAGTTTATAAGCTAATGAAGGAGCTACATAAATAAACAGGCAATTGTACTATAGACTCTATTTCCTGTAATAGGAATATAAATTTCTCTTATGAGGATTTTAGGATTAAATAAGATAAAATTTTCACTGTATGAAAACCAGCACAGTTTCTGGTCCACAAGAAGCACAAAATAGAGTTTCTGTTTCCCTTCCCCAGGGGATGATTTAAGGATCAGCATTGTTAGAAGTTTAGGATCAGGTCAGTCTTGCTGTTGGTTCTGCTCTGGCTTGGTGCTCAGCTGTAAGAACTGGCCTTCTGTCCTGTTCCTATGACCATGCTCCAGCTTGCCCTGTGGCTTCAGTTAACTGGGGCCTTATCTTGCTCTCTCCTTCCTGATTCCCCATCTTCCTCAACCTTAGAATGCGGTTCTTAAAAGAATGGTTCAATTCTTGAAAGATTTGAACCAGCCTTTGTCTCCATCATCTAGAGCAGGGTTCTCAACCTCAACACTATTGACATTTGGAGCCAGATACTCCTTTCCTATGGGTGGCCGTCCTGTGCATGCTAGATGTTTGGCACTACCCATACATGCCAGAAGCTCCCTCAAGTTGTGACAAATAAAAATGTCTCTAGATATTGCCAAATATCACCTGGGGTAGTGGGCAGAAATCACCACTGATAAGGGCTTATGGAGACAGAGCTTGTTCTATTAACTAGAAATCTTAAATGTTTGATTTAAGGTCCAAACACTGCCCTTTACAAAACTGGTAAAATAGTTGTGCCAACAGAGAGTGTCCCATACTGAATATATTTGGGAAGTGTTTAGATCCTTTATTCTCGGCCTTCCCCAGGCCGTTATATATTCATGTACACCACAATTTTATAAGTTGGAGCTATGGTGACAACCAAACTATTTGATCAGGAAAGAACTTTGGAATAATGTATAAGGAACACAAGTTTAAGAAATGAGGTCCTAATCAAATAATTTTGCAGCATTCCAAAAGGGCTAAAACTTGAAAGAAACAAGAAAGATTGAACTGATCCTTAAAGCAGTCTAGAATATGGAAATCATTTTTATTTAAATTTACGCTATTAATTTATAGCATGAACTGATGCCTGCCATCAGATATAGCATGCTACTGGGAAAGAGTAATAGAAATTCAGGAAAGAGATAAAATTGAAGTGGTCATTAAATCATCTATAATTTCAAAGCAGAGGAAATTTCACATCTGCTGAAAGATGTTTTCTTTGAGGTAAAATGTGCATATGTGCTGAGTGCTAGTATATTATTTTAACATCACACTGATAATTAAGCACAGATTAGGACTGAAAATTCATAGCTTCTCCAAGCACAAAGGAACTATCTCATTTGAACATTTTGTTTTATAAATGAAAATTCTCACAGTTGGGATTTCTGGGTGTCCCAGATGAATAGGCTCCAACTGGTAATGGCCAATTACTTAAAATTTCATTTACCTGAAAATTCTTCTCGGCTGGACTTCCTGAAGGACCCCACAAACAGTCTCCCCCTACATGATACATCAGGCTGAATTTGTATATTTCGGGTCAACAGTCCAACCTCAGCAGCCAAACGAATGTGCCGGCCATCCTCCGTGACATGTACACTTCCTGGGGCAATAGGAGTTGGGGGAAAAAAAAACTTTAAAAACCTGTTTCAAAAATCACTAGCTGGGGACCCAGCAAACCTGAGAAATGAAAACATCCTTTCCCCTCAGAAGTTCTACCAACATTAAGGTCTGCTTTTCCTCGGGCATTCTCCACAAAGGTCAGCTGAGAAATAAAATAACCCATTCACTTGTCTCTCTTTGGGATCAGAGTCAGAGTGTTTGAGCAAGAATTCATTTCTTCTTAATAACTGTGGGTACTGGGACAGGTCACTGGTTCAGGGAAGTCAGGGCAGACCTGTCCAATTAGTGGGGTCCCCAACCTGCCTTAAATAGGTCAGCGTGAGACTTCAGTGTTGGGCTGTACATTGTCCATGGACCTCTTTCATGAGAGTGAGGAGTCCCAGATCAACTGAGGCAGTGACAGAGCAAAAGCAGCTGTGTGTAAAAGGAAAGCGAGAAGCAGCACCAGGCAGCAGCAGCGCCCTCTCATGATGGATCTTCCACTCATCACGGCCTGAACAGCTTCCACAGCAGTGGGAACTAAGCATCTTGCTAGTTTGTTTTACTGTCTACCATTTGCATTTCACCTTGCATTTTACTGAAATCATTGCTGAAGATTTCTTTTTTCCTTGCCACTTATTAAAAAAGAAATGCTCCTGGGAACATTGATTTAGACAGAGCTTTAGACATTCCTGGTGAAACCGTGGATTTGCCTCTCACGTATCAGAGACAAAAAGACATTCTCCATCCCCTTTATTTCCACAGTTTATTACTGATTAGCTATATCTCCTGGATTAGATTTATTTATTAGACTGAATCAGGAAGGTTATTGTGATTTATTATTTATATGTAGTACATTCTAACTGTGTATTATGTATAAAAATATTTGGTACCTTTTTTATTTAAAAAAAAGGTCTGGGCTTCTTTCATTTTTTGTAGTAATAGTAATAGTAGTAGTTAATACATAAAATGTACTTCATGTCAGGAAGGACACATTTCTAAGTATGGAAACTGAAATCATTATTTACAGTAACTACAATATTCTAAGGGATTATAATTCAATGTGTCAGGAAATAAACTGGAAACTCAGTGCCCATGAGTTTTATTCTGGCTTAGCCAGAAAACTGCCCAGTGACCTTGAACAAGACTCTCAACCCTTCTGCTCTTAGACTTGCCATTATAAATAAAAAGCAAAATGTGTGTGCATGTGTATGTGTGTATGTGTATAACATCCAAGTATTCTTTAAAAATAAAGCAACAAAATTAATGAAGGAATAGAGATAAGGCCACGTAGCATGAGTCTAGGGCAACAGGAAGGCATTGTTCTTCCCCTCTGAATGGCAATCAGATCCAAGGTCCCCAGCTAGGTTACCAAACATGGTCTTCCTAGCTCATTCACTTACCTTAACCAACAAACCAAAGCCTTACCAATGTGCCGGTGTTTGAGCCGTTCATAGATCCTCACATGGTGGCCCTTGACTTCTTTCACAGTGAGGACCTCTGCTTCATGAGGCTCATAAGAAGAGGAGCTAAGGACTATTTTGTCATGGGGGCGCCAATCCACTGCATCTTCTACTATAATTCTGTAACAGCATAAAAATGGCATTGGATATACTAACAGTGCAGCACAAATCATCTATTAACTCCAGAGCAAGAAAAGGAAATCCACTGTGACCAACATATCCCACCAGAGAAACTGAAATAGAAATAAGACATGGCAGTGGAAAAAGCCTTTTGCAAACAGTTTAATTTAGCTAATGGAGTCAGTTTTCTGGCTTGAAAATGTATATGTTACAGAGACAGTGAAGATATTCCATGACCCCTGAAATACAACAAAGGAATAAAAAACAATAAAAGTTCCAGAGGTTAGTACACATGTCTACATCAGCAACCTTCTTTCTGGATTAGGGAACAGATTCAATAATAACAGCATTTCAGAAAAGAACTTTCCTCTAATTTTCTAGAGAAATATAATGCCATTTTTCGACAACTTTGGACATTTTGGACAACTTTTCATCATGTGTTACAAATCCTACCTTCATGATGAAACAGATACAAGTGTGAATCGTAGAGGTGTCACTTACTAGCTGTGTGACCTTGAGAAGTCACTTCACTCCTCGGCTTCATATCCTCATCTGAAAAGGCTATATTTGTACTTTCTGTCTTCTCTTTCATCACATTATGAAACAATGAGGGTTGTGTTCATTTTTGGTATTTTTCAAGACACACATTTAATACAGTTTTTGTTCAGTCTTTCACTGCCGCCTAGCATTCCCTCTGAATATGACTGTTTTATTTTCTTCATAGTCATTACCAACTTCAACACCATAAATTTAATTGCCTGCTTCATTAGCTAATGCCCAAAGTTTAGCAAGCTTTGATAAAGAGTCTCCTCTATAGTGAATGTTCATTCAGACAACAGTGTCCATGTGCAGGGCATTCAATCATGCAACCTTTATTGACCGAGCAAATCTTATGCACCAGACAATATAGTAGATGCTAGAGACATACGATAAATAAAACATATGTCATTTGTATTAAAATACATAACTTAAATTCTGCCTAGCACATATCTTTAAAGAGTCTATTGTATGGGTGTGTATTACACAGTATTCTGTGTAATACTATGGGAGTACCTATTAATAATACAGATGTTTAATATATAGTATTAAGCCCCCAAAAGGAAACATAAATTAAACCTAATCATTTGCAAGCCAATGGCATGAGTCTAATAAATGAAATATTATAATTAATTCACATCTACGTACCTAAGGTTGGAGAAAGAGTCATAGAGAAGACAAAAAAACTACTATCAATTGATGCAACTTTAATGAAGGAATTTAGAGTCTTAGCTCTGTTCCTGATTTGCTATGACTTCCTAGAAAACTCCCAGTTACAGAATATTTAAGCACCACAAGCTTTGAAAGGCAAGGAAACTAAGTTCCAAATAGATTTAAATAACAAAATGTAAGACTAGATAAATACATGGAGCCAGTGATTGAATTAGGACAAAGGAAGACTACCGATGAAGTCCAGCATTTTTTCCACTAAATAATCTCATTTTGCCTGTCTTATTTTTAGTTCTTCAGGCGCTAAATGGTATTAGAAAAAGAGTATTCCCACATTTCATAATCTATGAAATTATAAGAAGTCTATGATCCATACAATGGAATACTGTATAGCCATTTTTAAAGTATTTTGTTGAAGAGCACTGAATTACAAGAAATTTTGTTCATGATGTATTGATTTCAAAAAGCAGGACATAAAATAATATGCTCCATTTTTTAATAAAAATGATACATGCACAGAAAATAGGAAAGATGCATGTTAAAATGTTAGCCTACCTATGGATGGTGGGATTATTAGTGATTTTCACTGAAATCTCAATTTTCTAACTTATCAGGTAGTATATTGTATTTAGGGAAAAAAAAGTCAATCTGCTGTATAATTGAAATTAATCCTTTACTTCATAGTTAGTATTTCTCAGTAGTCCCCAAGCTTTTTGGCACCAGGGACCAGTTTTGTGAAGACAATTTTTCCACAGGGGAGATGGATTCGGGATGAAACTGTTCTACCTCAGATCATCAAGCATTAGATTCTCATAAGGAGCATGCAACCTAGATCCCTCACATACACAGTTCACAACAGAGTTTGCATTTTTATGAGAATCTAATGACCCCTGATAAGACAGGAGGTGGAGCCCAGGCAGTAATGCTCCCTTGCCCACCACTCACTTCCTGCTGTTCGTCCTGGTTCCCGATAGGCTAAGGATCTGTACTGGTCTGTGGCCCTGGGGGTTGGGGACTCCTGACCTAGACAATCTTTTTATTATTATTTATATTGTTGAATAAAGCTCTTCAAATAATAGGTCACTATAATATTCTCAAAAGTTTCATGTGAAAGTGAGATTAAAACTCATCCACATGAGATTTTTTAGGGCAGTATTCTGTGTAATACTATGGGAGTACATATATACGATCACACATTTGTAAAAATCCATAGAACTGTTTAACATTGAGTGAACACTAATGCAAATTTAAAACTCATAAAGCCTCATTTTCTAACTTCCTTATATAAGCCATCTGCTCCAGCCAGATGAATCAGTTCACTCTCCCCTACTTTGCTCTTCAGGTCTCTCATTCTTGAAAATGGACACAAGTCACTATGGTCACTATGCCTTCAAGAAGTCTTCAATGGGAGTCTCTTTCCACTGAATGCCCAAAGCCTCCCCACTTTCTGTACCACCATCAATTTGACATAACAAATGCTGTTTATTGCCTTGTGACTGATTTTGTATTCTTGTCTTCTGTGACCATTCAACTTTTTTATTGTTCATTGATATTTAATAAAAATAAGACTATATAAGGCCAGGTACAGTGCCTCTTGCCTTATAATCCCAGTACTTTGGGAGGTCGAGACAGGAAGATCACTTGAACCCAGGAGTTTGAGACCAGTCTGGGCAACTAGAGTGATCCCATCTCTACAAAAGTGAAAAGAAAAAAAAATGTAGCCTAGCATGATGTCACGCACCTGTGGTCCCAGCTACTTGGGAGGCTGAGGTGGGAGGATGGCTTAGGCCCCTGAGGTTGAAATTGGAGTGAGCTATGATCATGCCACTGTACTCCAGCAGCCTGGGCAACAGAATGAGACCCTGCCAAAAGAGAGAGAGAGAGAGAGAGAGAGAAAACAAAGCAAACAGGAAAAAATCACTATCTAAACCCCATAGCACCTAACAATGTTCTAGGAATTATTAAAATTATTAGTTCAAACTTTATATTAAAAACATAAATAAACTTAATCTGACCTTTTCTGTTCTGGCTTCCCAAACCTTATGAGTTCATTAAAATGTATCTTTCCTCTATACTCCTGAAGTCTTTCGGGTTCTATACATCATGAGAACTATACACAGATGTCAAAGGAGCATTGCCCCTTCCACTTCTATGTCCATATAGCACAGTGGTAACTTCAGAGGAAACTGGGGTCTCAGTATCAATAGCCTAGTTGGTTCTGCTCGTCAAATGTCAGTTTTCCTTAAATTCCAACATCCGCTATTCCTAGTTCCAGTCTTCAAACATTATGGTTACCCTTCAATCATACAAAGAAATCTTAGCTTAACGACTGGCTCAAAATCCCAGCTATATTCCCTGTATTCTATGCCTCTGATTAGTATGACTCCCAGATCTTCAGGGAAGAGGTGAGACTTGCTTGTTGTTATGAGCAAAACATACCTCAAATAATAAATAAACAAAAAATTTAAAGACTTTTTTTCAACATAATTGTACCTAAATGGAAACCATACGAGAAGAGAGAGAAAATTATGAATAATCACTGTGGAAGTCTTTTTAAAGATAACTCTAAGAAAATATAAAGAAAATATCAGTACAGTTTCTTTATTTTGGCATAACTTTTGACCTAGTTCAGAGAAAAATAATATTTACTAGACAAAAATATAATACTTATTATTTACAGAGAATTTAAAAATGCTTCAAAATTTGATTTAAAAATTTTTACAAAAATGTGTAAGACATTCACATGTAAACACCTACAACTTAAATGAATTTGTTAACTTAATACTTGTAAGATCTTAATGATAATAACGGCATTTGACCACAGGCTCAGAGTGTACAGATCACAAAACATGCCCCGTCTCACCTGCACCTCCAGGAATAGGGATGGCCACAGATTTCTGAACTCTACTAACATTTAGTCTTTTTCATTTTGTAACTTCAGTTTAAAATTTTTCTATCAGTGCCATTAAAATGTAATGAGGATTCTCAGACTGTATTATTCTACGCTTGATAGTGAAGAAATCGAATTCTATAATGATGCTGGTAAAGATGGTGAGTGACAACAATTATAGCTATAGTCAATACCAATTATTTGTCTACCTGACTTCCTCTCTGCTTCATTCCAGGAAATCCCTCACACCTCATCTGAGAACTGCTCCCATCCACTATACTGAAATCTGTGATAGCTGCAGGTTAAAGTCCCACAAACCCTTCACCAAAGGCTGGGCATAGGATCCAAACTGCATTCATTCACCAAAATCTTTCCACTGGAATTTTGAATGAAACTGAGGGGAATTAGTAGTAACCTCCTCACTGGTGGTAAAGCTAGGAAAAGCCAAACAGATCTGAGTTCACTTGTACCATACAGAATGAAGAAAACTATTCTCCAGTAGAAAAAAAAGAGGTTGAAATAAAGAAGTAAAAAAGTAGAGGAGGAGAGGAAGGGCTTGATACAGTCTTTAAAATGGCTTAAGAAGGGTTACTTTTGTTTGAGTTCATTGTAGATTCTGGATATTAGCTCTTTGTCAGATAAGTAGGTTGCAAAAATTTTCTCCCATTTTGTAGGTTGCCTGTTCACTCTGATGGTAGTTTCTTTTGCTGTACAGAAGCTCTTTAGTCTAATTAGATCCCATTTGTCAATTTTGTCTTTTGTTGTCATTGCTTTTGGTGTTTTAGACATGAAGTCCTTGCCCATGCCTATGTCCTGAATGGTATTGCCTAGGTTTTCTTCTAGGGTTTTTATGGTTTTAGTTCTAACATTTAAGTCTTTAATCCATCTTGAATTGATTTTTGTATAAGGTGTAAGGAAGGGATCCAGTTTCAGCTTTCTACATATGACTAGCCAGTTTTCCCAGCACCATTTATTAAATAGGGAATTGTTTCCCCATTGCTTGTTTTTCTCAGGTTTGTCAAAGATCAGATAGTTGTAGATATGCGGCTTTATTTCTGAGGGCTCTGTTCTGTTCCATTGATCTATACCTCTGTTTTGGTACCAGTACCATGCTGTTTTGGTTACTGTAGCCTTGTAATATAGTTTGAAGTCGGGTAGTGTGATGCCTCCAGCTTTGTTCTTTTGGCTTAGGATTGACTTGAAATTTACAAGAAAAAAACAAACAACCCCATAAAAAAGTGGGCAAAGGACATGAACAGACACTTCTCAAAAGAAGACATTTATGCAGCCAAAAAACACATGAAAAAATGCTCATCATCACTGGCCATCAGAGAAATGCAAATCAAAACCACAATGAGATACCATCTCACACCAGTTAGAATGGCAATCATTCAAAAGTCAGGAAACAACAGGTGCTGGAGAGGATGTGGAGAAATAGGAACACTTTTACACTGTTGGTGGGACTGTAAACTAGTTCAACCATTGTGGAAGTCAGTGTGGCGATTCCTCAGGGATCTACAACTAGAAATACCATTTGACCCAGCCATCCCATTACTGGGTATATACCCAAAGGACTATAAATCATGCTGCTATAAAGACACATGCACACATATGTTTATTGCGGCACTATTCACAATAGCAAAGACTTGGAACCAACCCAAATGTCCAACAATGATAGACTGGATTAAGAAAATGTGGCACATATACACCATGGAATACTATGCAGCCATAAAAAATGATGAGTTCATGTCCTTTGTAGGGACATGGATGAAATTGGAAATCATCATTCTCAGTAAACTATCACAAGAACAAAAAACCAAACACTGCATATTCTCACTCATAGGTGGGAATTGAACAATGAGATCACATGGACACAGGAAGGGGAACATCACACTCTGGGGACTGTTGTGGGGTGGGGGGAGGGGGGAGGGATAGCATTGGGAGATATACCTAATGCTAGATGACGAGTTAGTGGGTGCAGCGCACCAGCGTGACACATGTATACATATGTAACTAACCTGCACAATGTGCACATGTACCCTAAAATTTAAAGTATAATAATAAAAGAAAAATAAAATAAAATAAAATAAAAAATAAAAAATAAAAAAATAAAAAAATAAGAAGGGTTACTTTTACTTGTACTTTCGACTTAAAGAGTCCCGATTGCCACAATAGCTACCCTGTCTTAAGGCTTACACTGTGCCAGAAACTGGGCATAACACCTCATGTGCATTAACTCCCTCAATCCTTATAACTATTCTATTAGCGATGTATTGTTACTCACATAATTAAAGAAAATAAAACTGAGGCTCAGAGAGAGTAATTTACTCAAAGTTACACCTTTAGCTAACTACCTAACTAGAATTAGTCTGCCTGCCCTCAAAGTTCAAACTCCTTTTCATTGCAGAATATATTTCCAACCTACCTTCCAAACATATGCCTTTCACCAGCATCATAATAGTAGTAAATTTGGGAATAGAACCCAGTAGTTTATTGGACCTCTAACATATGAAAAAAAATCATCATCTTTTAGAGGTTACATATGTGATCCTGAACTCTTGCCAATGAATGCATAAGGCCACCAACTCTATATTCTAATACTTAAACTAAGTTGTTATAATAATAAAGTTTGAGGAATGAGCAAAATAAATTATAGTAGTATTTGAAATTAAATTCAAGATTCTCTCATTTGTTAGATAATATGCCATTGAACCAAGAAGCTCAATAAGTTCTGATTTCTAGAAAATACACATCAAGTCAATGTAGCATGCATTTATTGGAGCACTTCTTTATGTTCTGCTGTGCACTAGACACTAATATACCAAATCAACAATAACAAAAATATATCTCTCCCCTATAGAAGCCACTTGGAGGAACAGGACACACAAATGTTAAACATCTTAGTGTTATGTTTTTCTTAAAATTACAAATCATAAAATCACATCTTACGTTCAGATGATGGGAAAATTTGTAGAGTCGGAGATACCTAAAGTCCTGTGTCTGATGTAACGGAATCTTTAAGGATAAGTAGGAAGTTATAGAGTCAAGGAGGAGATGCAAGAATACTGCATCTGATACTCTTATTTCATTTATTAGGTACTTAAGGAGCCAGTACAAAAGTTGTTGTAGAGAGCCATGCGTGAAGTGCTGAAATGAGAATGTAGCAGATGGGAAAGAAAAAAGAAATATTCCAAACAAAATATATACAAAGAACATATCATTAATTTAACATAGGAGATAAAGGAATAGATATAATCAATTATGACATTCAATTTAAAGATTTAGGGCCTGGAGAAAAGGATGAGGTAACAAATGACTTGATTTCTTATTCAGTTCACAGTTTCTTCCTTGTAAATAACAGACTATGTTAATAAATCACTTCAGACACCTCATACCTGTCAAAATTACCAAAACAGTGAAAGATAACAAACGTTAGTGAGGATGGAAAGAGAAGAGAACCCTTGCATACTGTTAGTAGAAATGTAAATTAGTACAACCATTATAGAAAACAGTTTGGAGGGTCCTCAATAATTAAAAATAGAATATGATCCAGCAATCCATCTTCTAGATATCTATTCCAAGGATATGAAATCAGTATGTCTGAGATATTTGCACTCCCATGTTCACAGCAATGTTATTTGCAAGAGCCAAAATATAGAGTCAATCTAGGTGCCCATCGACAAGTGAATGGATAAAGAAAATGCAGTATTCACGTACACTCTGGAATACTATTCAGCCTTTAAAAAGAAGAAAATCTGGTCATTAGCATCAACATAGATGAACCTGGAAGACACTATGTTGAGTGAAATGATCCAGGCCCAAGAAGACAAATACCACATGATCTCACTTGCATGCAGAATCAAAAAGAGTGGAATTCACTGAACCAGAGAGTAGAATGCAGGTTACCAGAGGCTGCTGGTTTGGCTGGTGGTGGGGGGAAGCAAAGGTTGAAGAAATGTTGATAAAAGAATACAAAATCTCAGTTAGATAGGAAGAATAAATTCAAGAGATCTATTGTGCAACATAGTGACTACAGTTATTAATATATTGTATTCTTTAAAAATGCTGAGTGTGGATGTGAAGTATCCTTACCACAAAAAAAGATAACTACATGAGATAATACATATGTTAATTATGTAGATTTAGCCAATCCACAATGCAATACATGCATCAAAACATCATGTTGTACACCATAAATACATAAAATTTTTACTTGTCAATTAAAAAATAAAACGAAATAAGTCAATCACTTGAGAAAGAAAGGATAACAGGACAAAGAGACTGGATGTCTTATATATTTTCTTGAAAATTTAATGAGATAAGAAATAAGAAAAAATAAGAATTTGGGGGAAGTTTCCTCATAATCCAGCTCTTCTCCCTGTTTTCCCCTTCTCAGTAAATGGCAGCTCTCCTTACCTAGTTTCTTAGGTCAAAAATTTTAGAGTGATCTTTGACTCTTTCTCTTTTCCTCAATATTCAGTCCATCAGGAGTCATGTCACTTCTGTCTTCAACATATATTTAGCCACATCTTTACTCCTCCATCACTGCCATCCTAATCTAAGCCATCATCATGTGTTACCCAAAAAATTGCCATAGCAATGTCTTAACAGTTAAGTGTCTCTATTTCCACTCTTATCTCTTCCTCATCACCACCACCAATAGTCAATTCTCCACACATCATAAATCAGATTAAAGTATAAGTCAGGCTCTGTCCATGCCTTGTTTAAAATCTTCCAATGGCCAAGATAAAACCTAACCTTTATCATAAGATTGGTTGACAAATAACCATTTAATTTCAAAGATCACATGGCTACCCTTCAAAGACTCACAGTAAAAGACATACATAACACTTGTAATGGGTAAAAGCAATTTTTTGTGTCTAAATCTAACTTGTCTTGATTTATTTACAATCCAAATAAAACCTCAACAGTTTTGTTCATCAGTCTTCACAAGTCAACTCAAGCAAGCAACAACAGAGAGTAATTTAGAGATAAATTGATAAAACACAGAATAAAAGAAAGTAATTTTTCTTCAAAATATCTTGCTAAGCTTACTTTGGTTGATTGTGTAAGATACAAGCTTATGAAGTTAACATGAAACTTTTCCTCCGAAGTTTTCACACTACCATTATTCATATATATATATATATTCAGGTATCAAATTCTTTTGGTGAAAATTCACGAAACAGTTCATCTGAAATATGCTTATATCACAATATATTAGAAAGACAAAGACTTATTGAATTGACTTTTAAGATTGTAGAGCCATGTTTAAAAAGGTGGCCTAAATAAGGTCTGTAGCTCAGTTAATACCGTACCAATATCAACTTGCCAGATTTGCTAATGTTCTATAGTTATGTAATATGCTATCATCAGGGAACACTGAGTGAAGGGTATATGTAAACTACTATTTTTGCAACTTATTTTGAGTCTGAAGTTATTTTTAACATTTTTAAAAAGGTTTTAAAAAGAAAGAATTCCATAAAATGAATATACTACATTAATTGCACATCATTTGTATAAACTCATTAAATTATTCCTCCTCAGGACTGATACTAAGAAATTTTGTTTTTAATGTTTGTAATATGTAGAACACACGCAATGGAATCAGACAAATCAGGGTAAAAAATCCAGCCTCAGGAATTTCTAGCTTTATGAACTTGGAATATTTACTTAACTTCTCCAGCCTCAGTTTTCATATCCATAAAATGCAGATAATACCTAACTTATAGCATTGAAAGATTTAAATGAGATAATGTATGTAAAATGCTTAGTAGAGGCCTGACATATAACAAGCTTACATGATAAGAACCAAATAAATGGTAGCTAGTTAATGACTATGGATAGTTTTAATTAATAAAATTGAGTTCCTTTCAAAATAGCCTGTAGCTCAGACTCTGAATGAGGTTTTTAACACATTCTTATAAGAAAAATCCATTCATATGGTTCCTGCCAAATTCCAGCTTGCTAACCTTTTAATTATAATTAAAGTTTCTTATTGATCCTTGTTAGAAATGCTTACTTCACAAATCCTTTTGAATATCAGAAAAGCACTTTAAATTCAACATGACCTAATCTGAATTCATAATCTTTTCTCTAAACTTAGTCCTCCACAAGTGAATGACACCACTATCCAGCTACACAAACCAGAAACCAAGAATGCACTTCATATTCAATGTATCTTATAGAGTTTATCTCCTGCCTCTAAATCTGCCCACTTCTCCATTGCTCCTGCAGCCCCTGACTACAATTACACTGTCTCTTGCTGGGTGTCTCTGGATCTACTTTCGACCTCTCCTGCTGTCTACATTCTGCCTACAATATTTTAGATGTAGAAGTATGATAATAAGTGCTACCTCCTATCCATACTATCCCCTTAAAAACCTACAACAGCTTCACAATGCTCTTGGGGTAAAAACTAAAATTCTTGATATTGCCAATGTATGTGGCCCTGACACTTAACCAACTCCTTGGAACCCTGTCATGATCAGCCCCTACTCTCCACATCAACCATCACGGTATTCTTTCAGACCCTCATGTTCTCCATTCTCCCTCCTACCACAGAATCACGTCTCCACCCTCTGCTTCTCAATCACCTGTGTTGACTCCTCAATATCTAAAAAGTTAGAATGCCCCCAATCTCAATCCCATGCTCCAAATCTCTCTTCTACCCATGTCTTCTTCAATAATGACATCACCTACTTCCAAGATGGCTGTTTCCAAGCCCTAAATTATGCATCTGATTTTCTTCTTGGCATCTACTCTTGGTGTCTCCAACTTCGTATGCCCCTGCTGCCTTCCACCCTGACAAACCTATTCCCCTCTCAGTCTTCCCAACTCAGTGCGTGCTTCCTCCATTCATCAGTGTGCTCCATTAAAACACCTACAGCACTCTTTCCTTGCCTCCACATGCAGTCATCAGGAGGACCAGTTGTTCTCTCCATCTCCACTGCCTCTTCCAGAGTCCCAGATACATGATTTCTGGCCTCAACTGGCCTCCTAACTGATATCCCAGCTCTACTGTTATCTCCACAATCTATCATCTACACAGCCAGAGAAGTTTTTTTAACAAAAATCAGATTCCACCATCCTCCTGCATAAAACCCTTTAGTGATTTCCCCTTTGACCTCTTATACCTGAACAAGGTCCTGTATGACTTGGCACTTGCCATATCAGACAATGCTGCCCTCTGCTCACTCTGCCCCAGCTATAGTGACCTTCTTCCTGTTTCCCCCCTACCCCCACCCTAGGCCAGCTGGTTCCCTCCCATCCTTCAGGTATCAGCTCAAATTTCTCTTCCTCAAAGAGACTTTCCCTGTCCATTCAACCTAAAATGGTACCCTTCACATTTTCTGCCCCAGCTATTTTTGATCATATCACCATATTGACTTCCTTACCAGCATATTTTATAATCTCAACCACGTCATTTATATTTCTGTATTTGTTTGAGTATCGTCCTTCTCTCAACTAAGATCTGAGCTCCCAGAGGGCAGCAATCTCTTCTAATTTGCAATCTCTTCTATATGTCTAGTGCTTACAGTCCAACCTGGCACATAGTAAATATTCCTCAGATATTTGCTTAATAATTGAATGCTGTTTGCTCTGGCTAGAACACCGTTTCCACATATAACCCACTTTGCTTAATTAATGTCCACGCTTCTTTCAGATCCCACCTCTGAAATTATGCTTCAGGGAAGCCTTCTCCAACTTCCCATAAATGCCTCAAGTTGACATATTCATGTTTTCAGAATCCTATATAACCCACCCCTTCACAGAATTTACCATGTATGTAATTTTACATTTACTATTTGATTAACGTTTGAGTTTTTACTTAATATTATATCTCCAGATCATAGCTCAATGTTTGACAAACATAAGCATTTGTGAAAATCATGTCAAATAAATAATTTTAAATAACTATGAACATAATACCTACTCTACAAAGAAATTCTGTACATAGAGAAAAGCACACCAAAGCATACCTATCAAGATAGCTACCTATCATTTCACCAACAGGGATCCCTGCTGTGCTGTATGTCCTTCCAGGGATTTCCCTATTATGTATATGCATACATATTTTTATTTCTTTATCTACAAAACTAGGCTAGTATGTAAGATTAATTCCCATGTGAATGAGAACCTCTGCTCTATTTTGCCAACTTGGAATTCACTATTTTCCATCTTTGCCAAATTAAAATTTAAAAATGGTATTCCATTACTGTTTTAATTAATATTCAATTCCAGTAAAGATTACCATTTTTTCTATATGTTTATTAGCAAGATGTATTTTTTTTGTGGCTTACATATTCAAACCCTTTCACAGATATGTTTCTGGTGTATTCATATTTTTATTTTCATTCTTGACATATAAAAAATATTAGTCCTTCATCTGTACTATTGTATGCTGCAAATATTTTCTTTTTTTTTATTTTGTTATTATTATACTTTAAGTTTTAGGGTACATGTGCACAGGGAGGGATAGCATTAGGAAATATACCTAATGCTAAATGACGAGTTAATGGGTGCAAACATTTTCTAGTTGATCATTTGTCATCACATTTTGTAACTGACATGCAGAAATACTGACCTTGTTATATTGTCAAATCTATTATTTACTGCTGTGGCTATTGTTTTGCTTGTTATGATCACAGCAGTCTTTAATACTTTAAATTACATGTTTACTTAAATTTTCTTCAAATAATTTTATGGTTTTAATTTTTTTACATTTTGTTTTCTAATCCACCTATAATTTAGAGTAAAACATAAAGTGGGAATCTAATTTTATATTTTTCTAAAGGATTTACTAATTATTCCAGCCTGTCTTCAACTAAATTCAAATGCTAATTTATTCAAATTCTAAAAATAATGCATGACTGTGTTTATTTCTTGGTATTCTTTTTAGTTTTGGTGCCAACAACAGATTACTCATATTAGAGGCATACATTAAAAAAAAAAAATAACTGCTAATGTTTGGCTAGTTTCTCTTTTTTTTTTGGCCTTTTATTATATTTAGTTATATTTGATTTATCATATTTTGGTGTCCCTCAATATGTTCCTCTTATTCTTTTATTTTATTTTATTATTATTATACTTTAAGTTTTAGGGTACATGTGCACAACATGCAGGTTTGTTACATATGTATACATGTGCCATGTTGGTATGCTGCACCCATTAACTCGTCATTTAGCATTAGGTATATCTCCTAATGCTATCCCTCCCCGCTCCCCTCACCCCACAACAGTCCCCGGTGTGTGATGTTCCCCTTCCTGTGTCCATGTGTACTCATTGTTCAATTCCCACCTATGAGTGAGAACATGCAGTGTTTGGTTTTGTGTCCTTGTGATAGTTTGATGAGAATGATGGTTTCCAGTTTCATCCATGTCCCTACAAAGGACATGAACTCATCATTTTTTATGGCTGCATAGTATTCCATGGTGTATATGTGCCACATTTTGTTAATCCAGTCTATCCTTGTTGGACATTTGGGTTGGTTCCAAGTCTTTGCTATTGTGAATAATGCCTCAATAAACATACATGTGCATGTGTCTTTATAGCAGCATGATTTATAGTCCTTTGGGTATATATCCAGTAATGGGATGGCTGGGTCAAATGGTATTTCTAGTTCTAGATCCCTGAGGAATCGCCACACTGACTTCCACAATGGTTGAACTAGTTTACAGTCCCACCAACAGTGTAAAAGTGTTCCTATTTCTCCACATCCTCTCCAGCACCTGTTGTTTCCTGACTTTTGAATGATTGCCATTCTAACTGGTGTGAGATGGTATCTCATTGTGGTTTTGATTTGCATTTCTCTGATGGCCAGTGATGATGAGCATTTTTTCATGTGTTTTTTGGCTGCATAAATGTCTTCTTTTGAGAAGTGTCTGTTCATATCCTTCACCTACTTTTTGATGGGGTTGGTTTTTTTTCTTGAAAATTTGTTTGAGTTCATTGTAGATTCTGGATATTAGCCCTTTGTCAGATGAGTAATGTTTGGCTATTTTCAAGTGTTTATTATTCCAAAGAATTTAATGAGTCAGATTCTGATGCATACATTAGACCTGTGATTCAAGTTGTATTAGATTTGACATCTTTAAAATAGTGAACCATCAAATTTTTGTTATGCATCACCCTTTATTCTAAACTCTTTTTATGCCATTGAATAGTGTTTTATAGTTTTGTTTTTATAGGTTCTGTAATTTTTCCTAAATTTACTTCTAGATATTTGCAGTTGAAATTTTAAATAAGCTTGTACATTATAATTTAAAAGTTTATTACTTGTATATTAAAAAGATGTTGATGTGCATTTAATGAAGGCAACTGAGAGTTTTTCAGATAATTCTCTA
Organism: Pan troglodytes; assembly: GCF_028858775.2. Taxonomy (NCBI): domain Eukaryota; kingdom Metazoa; phylum Chordata; class Mammalia; order Primates; family Hominidae; genus Pan; species Pan troglodytes. The sequence continues at coordinate 57,614,996 of NC_072403.2, forward strand.
GTTTTATAGGATGAAATATACATTTTATAAACCACATAAAAAGATAGTTTGGATTATTTTCAATAATTGGATCTAATGTATTTTTCTTGCCTGAATATATCGGCTAAAACTTTAATAATAATATTTAATGATTGTTGTAACAAACGATAATATTTAATGTCAGTTTTTCTCCTAAAATACAAAACTGTTTGAAAGGAATCCTTTAATGTTTATTTTGTATTATTACTTAAACCAGTGCTTCTCAACTAATGGTTATACCATGCAAATAAATAGCATTAATTCAAAAGAAGTATCCTTGTAGTCTTCATTTACTGTTTATTCCAAGAATGTTTGCTGAATTTTATTAAACGTACTTCCTTTTTGTGCCAAATTGGTCATGTTCTTAATCTTCACATCTGGTATTAAGGTAAATTATATGAATGGATTATTTCATTTCAAATTATCTTTGTTCACTTGAATGAAACACATTCAAACATAGCTTGCTTTGTTTGTTGCTTTTTTATTTATGATTTTTACATTCTATTTGGATGTTTTCTCAGTTTTCTTTTTTGAGTTATTTTTAGTAGCTATAAACAAGTGTAAAGATTATTTTATGCCTGTTCCCTTAAATTAACTGCGAATAGATTATATAACATAGGAATTATTTGATATTCAACTGATTGGAAGAACATGATATAAATTTATGTGAGCCAAATGTATTTTTGGAGATAAATCTTTGATAAATTTATATCTTTCACTATTCCTTGTTCTTTGTTTTACTCTTCTCTAGCCAATTATGATAATTCTAAATTATCGTTAAAAATTCCTTTTTATAAAGTATTTTTCTCAAAAATGTTAAAGTTGCACTATATAGATTTATATTTTTTACATTATAACTCTAACCTATTCTGTACTTACATTTGAACTGTCATTTCTCATTTTATATATTGGGGTTTTCTTGGTATGATTAAAGTTATTAGAGATTAAACCACTACCTCTTTTTAAAAATTTAATCTTACTAATTTTCTACTTTCTATTTCACCAATTTCTGCCTTTTTCTTGCATTGATTGAGTTCATTAGACTTATGGGTTATTTTGTTTCTAATTTCTCATATTGACAGTTATTCTTCTTTGTTTAGAAGAATTCTTTGTCTAGAATAACTGTCAATATGAAAACTGTCAATAAGTAAAGTTTGTTTGCTTATTCAATCATGAAAGTATTTAACATGATGACATGTTTTATAATATCTCGTACGCTATACTCTCATTATTGTTACTTCCCAGCTATTCTGTTGGTAAAGTTTTGATATTTTCTTGGATATATAAGTTATTTAGAAAATAATTTATTATACCTTTTTTCTTGTAAGAAATTAAGATTGTTGGTTTATATTTTATTTTAATCTCCATGTTTATTATATTGTGATCACATATTATTATTAAAATTTATTAAGGTTGTAATTATGGATATATTTTTTTAGGGTAAAGGAGTAGTTTGATATATAAATTAAATTGCTTTTATTATATTATTCATGTTCTTCATGTTTTCTTTACCTTTTTTAACCTAATTAAAAGATTTGGAACTGAAAGAGATACATACATGTCTTAGATCGTGATTTTTGTTTCTCTCAATTTCACCTTAGATTTCCTAGAGATTTGCTTTATATTTCTATATTGTATTATCTGCTGTAAAACTTTTCTGACTGTTAGTGTTTCGCTATGATTGAAGGCTTTACTAATGTAAATTATAATTATTTAACCAATTTGAAACATTTATTTTGATTTTTACCTGTTTGTTAATAATTTTGAGGCTCCTTTGTTTTGTTTTAGATGTCAATGATTTATTCTTATCCAATATTTAACTTTAAATTTCTCCTAGTTGGTTTTAAGCTTTCCTCTGGTAAAAAAGTTATAATTACATTTTGACTTTTAACCCAATTTTTCTATATAGCATTATTTTTAACAAATATTTTGTTTCTGTAACTGGCAAATTTATACTTACTTTCTTATTTCTGTTTTTTTTAAATATACCTTTTCTGTTGCTTTTATTCTTTTACCATTTCATTTTCTTTTTTTTTTCTATTTTATTATTTATTTTATGGTTTCTTTCATTTTTTCCCCACTGGTGATTTGGAAAGTATATATGTTATTCAAAATTCTAGTAAAACAAATTAACTCATATTTACCTCCTATGGCTATAGTTCCAGATTTTTATCTGATAATTTTGAATGGTGAAGATTCATTTATGTGTCATATTTGCTAAGCTATTATACACAGTTACTCAATCAAACACTAATCTAGGTGTTACTGGGAAGGTATTTTGTCAATGTGGTTAATACAGTCGAGTTTAAGGAGATTAGGCCACCCAATAATGTGGGTGGGCCTCATCAATCAGCCGGAAGACCTTAAAAGCAAAACTGAGATTTCTTTGGGGAAGAAGAAATTCTGCCTTAAGACTGCAAACCAGTTCTTCCGTACTTTACAACGTACTGACCTGCTTACAGATTTCAAACTCTCCAGCTCCCATAATTGTGTAAATGTATTCCTTGAAATACATCTCTTTATATATAAATGTATGTATATTAATATTTACTATATCTATTGTATAATTTACATACATATAACAGGTAGGATACACACATACACACACACACATGCACATAACCTACTGATTATGTATTTTTTGTATAAAAAGAACTCTAATACATTAACTTTTCAAGTGTTATGTCATTTCTTTTACAAGAACAATTATTAGAATTTGTTTTAGGCCAGGCACGGTGGCTCATGCCTGTAATCCCAGGCCTTTGGGAGGCCAAGACGGGTGGATCACCTGAGGTCAGGAGTTCAACACCAGCCTGACTGATGTGGTGAGACATCTCTACTAAAAATACAAAAATTAGCTGGGCATGGTGGTGTGTGCCTGTAATCCCAGCTACTTGGGAGGCTGAGGCAGGAAAATCACTTGAACCCAGGAGGTGGAGATTGCAATGAGCCAAGATTGTGCCATTGCACTCCAACCTGGCCAATAGAGTGAGACTGTGTCAAAAAAAAAAAAAGGAATTTGTTTTGTTTTAATAACCATAGTTACACTATAATATTTAAATTATTTCAGTGCTTCTTAGTTATTTATATTATTCTCAAATTTTATTTCTGTTCCCAAATTTTAAATTTAGTTTAATCTCTTTATTTGAACACTGAATTTTCTTCCATTTTCCACATGAGCGTCTTAGCAGCGTGTCCAATTCTTTGGTCACAATATTTTTTTCCTTAAACATTTATAGATGTGGCATCACGATCTTCCCACATGTGATGGTGTAGAGGTGAATGCTAAGGCTAGAAAGCTTGATGTTCCTTTCCTTTACTTTTTGTTCACTCTATTTTTCTTATACTATGAAGATAATGTAATAAAGCAATCACTATCCTTGATATTAATCTTTTCTAATAAAATGTAACTATTCCCATATTTTCTATGTGTATTTCAGTTATAGTTTTCATTATTCTTTCTGTGGTAGTTATTCTGAGTTCTTACTAAAAAGACATATGACCCATAGATAGCTTTTAATTTTCTGATCTCTATTTCTAGTACTTTATCTTTTGTTATTTTTATTTCCTAGTCTTATCCTCTGTGTTCGGATAGGTCTCCATCAGTTGGTTCTTCATTTTACCTATTCAGTTTGAGGAGGCAATGATTCTGTTCTTTACTGCCTCCAATGCATTATTAAATTTCACAATATACTTCATATGTTTCATCTCCCTCCTATTTTATTTCTGTCTATATCTTAATGAGGTACCTTTTCAGCTTAGACATAGTATTCTTACCTCATACTTCATCTCTTATCTCATGGAATTCATATATTTTAAGATTTTATGGACAGCAATAATTATGTATTATCTAAAATTTTCTCCTGAAATAAACTGTGTTCCTCTATTACCTTTTGCATGTTTTGTTCTCCTTCTGTTATGTTATAGAGATATTTTTTAAATTCCCTATAATCGCTTATTTTTCTACTTGCTCATCCTTTAATTATGTTTAACCTAAAAATCAGTTTCATATTGTAACAAAATCTCAAGCAGAAGCAACCTAAACAACAACCAAGAAAAAGCCCTAAGTTACTCTCATTCCTTACCTCTCATTTCCTGAGGCAATATCAGCTCCAAGATGTGTCCAGGAGTTCTTAGGATAAGCACTGTAAAGCTGAACTTTCCCATAAACCCCTGAAAATAAAAGGAGTAACAGTTGGATAGAAAAATCCTTCAGAGGAATGAAAGCCAGGTAAGTAAAAGTCATTCCAGAGGCTGTTGTGCAAAACATGTGATATAGAATCTCTATATGAAGGTTCCATATTATCAAAAGCATTATTTAAATGCTCTATTTTACAATACTAAGATATATCTCACATGGCTGTGAAATTTATTCTCTCAAATGCTATAGAAAAAAGAATGCTACACCACATCACAATAATCTAAAAGGTGGGAAAATAGACCACTCTAATGACTAAAGTTGAAGAGGTACTCCTTTCCACTCTTATGTGACTCCAAACCATTTGCAATTCTTTTGGAAGTTAACCAGTTTTGATATTTTTTGTTACACACTAGGTTCTCCAAAAGCATGGTTAACTCTATTTCCTTAGGATAGAGTTTTGGAGCTATTAGCTTTATGTTTAGTGGCTGGACTTAATATTTTGTCTTATAAATATCAAGGGAGAGATTTCTAAGTCCTTTGTTTCAAAATGCAATTTATTTCAGACTAATAAATTAAAGGCTTAGGAGAAATGTGCTTGATACAGCCCAGTTTTATTTTTTCATGTCTTTCTTCCTACATGTTTTATTGCCATTTTCAATCATAATTCCTCATATTCTAGTGGTTTAAAATGTTTTGACCATGAACCTCACCAGAAAAAGAAAAAACATGTGATTGTGTACTCTAAGCACATATATATTTATTTAGATAACTCAGATATTTATATTTAGATAAAAAATATACACATATATGAATATACTAATATATATTGGAATAGAAGTTCTAATATTTTATTCCTGCACCCAAATGTATTGTCTGCATATCCCTGGATTGATGCACTGTATTTTATTGCAAGTCATTAATCTAAAAATTTAAAAATTTTACAATTTTCATCAGAAAACATAGAAATAAAAGAAGCAGGAAACCACTAAGGTACAAATAATATGCCTTTGGTGTTCATCTGATAAGGACCAAAAAAAAATCCCAATTAATTAGAACTTAACCAACTGTTTATATCAACATCCACATTTTTTCCATATATCAACTATGAAAATGTCAGAAGATAAGAAAACTAAATCAGGATAAATGGATATAAAAAGAACCCCATTTTCAGGATGTGTCCTGAAACCAATCTTTCATAATAGCATTTATATATTTCATAAGACATCATCATCTAAAACCAAAATCCATCTTTTTTCACTATAGGCTAAGTAAGCTAGGCTGAGAAGGATCCTGAAGTAATTTAAAGAGATTTCCAACCAAAGCATTTATAACAAAAAGCAGTTCATGTCCTTAAATTTGAATTATCCAGAAAATTCAATTGACCAGAAAAGCAGATTTCTTGGTCATTTCCAATCATCAAAGGTTTACTGTAAAATGACACCATTTCTTAGTTGTTTCAAGAAGATTACAAATGATTTAATACGATTAAAATTTGTCATCTACTTATGATACTACAAAAATTTGAGCATGCAGTAAAAGAAATACTTCATTCTTTATTTCAATTTAGTATCAAAGAAAATTTCAAAGACACTAGTTTGACCGTACAGCCAGGATCGGGGATCAGAGCAGGCATCTGTGGATAGTCCTAACAGAAAGTTTGTTCCAGTGTTATCACGCTACAGAAAAGAGTGAATACCACAGGCAAAAGAAGATCAAATATTCTTATAATAATCCATCTAGTTTGTCAACTTAGAAAAATTAAAACATTCTTGAACCTCTTGTTATTAGAAAGATAAAATAAATAGCATGCATGGAAAAAACCTTTGGAAACTATAAAGTGCTATCAAAGTATTATATGACAGTAGTTATATATTATGGAACTAAGTTAAGAAACTTCATACTAGCTTAACATTATTGTCTCCACTCTATTGAGTACTGAGATCCAGAGAGGGAGCCATTGACTGCTAATGAATATTAAATTTATATCTCATAGTGTTCAGAAACCTCAGAAATGATGGTCCTTGCTCTTTTTCCACAAGGAAAAATGGCTTACTTGAAAATCTCCAACACAGCAATGCATCTAAGGGAGAATCCAAGAAAATTAACAACAAATTTTCTTTTAAAATGTTCATATTTTTTTCTTTTAATTTTTTTCTCACTTATAGTTGAAATAAGTTCACTATATTTTATTATTCTTTTAGATATTGTATTGTCACATAGCTTAAATATGATAACATATTTATTATTCTTTTAGCTATTGTATTGTCACACAGCTTAAATATAATAACATATTTTTAAATATAATAACATATTTAAGCTGTGTGACAATACAATATCTAAAAGAGTAATAAAGTATAGTGAACTATTATATAAGTAAGGGAAAATAACCAAAAAAAATGAACATTCTTGAAGAAAATTGCTTCATGCCAAGAGTTATCCCTCTTTACTTATAAAATTAGTAATGCCCATATAGAAAAAGTGAGAAAATACTTTGATGAACATTCTCTTATCCCTCAAAACTGAGTTAGTTGGGGATACATACATATGGTTATACAAGGCCAGTCCCCGTTTCTGTACTTTTACATAGACCAATTTAAAATAGGATTTGGTATTGTGGCAATAGCAAATAAAGAAATTGTCAACAGTGAATGTTTCTTATTAATTTATAGATCTATCAGTTGTATAAATGTATCAATAATCGAGTAGTATTTATAGTTGATAACATTGACTCAGTCGAAACTTTAGTGTCTGACTAATCTGGATCTTAATCCAAATGCTGACACTATAAAGCTGTGTGGTTTTCTGCATGTCGTTCATCATCTCTGAGTCTTAGTTTTGACATCTCTAAAATGGACACTGCTCACAAGAGAGCTGGTAAGTGAAATAATAAATATAAATTGCCTAAAAGGGCGTTTGGAATTTAGCATATGTTCTATGAATAGTATTTCTCTATCAGACACAAGCATACAATACACACACTTGCATTTTATTTTTAATAAAAACTATATTATACTCTTACCAATTGTTCCTGGGTCAATATGAATTCCATTCATACGGTCACAAAAGACTCCCTCTGAGGCTCTAAGGAGAATCAGAAGCTTTTGTTCCTCTTCTAAGGGATTTTCTAAAGTACCTGTTTACAAAGAAAAGTATTATCATTCAAATCAATTTGAAATTAAAAGAAAGAGAGCGAGAAATTGCGGTATAATTTCAATAATGCAATGTAGATACTGTGAAGTAGACTATATGGAGGAGTCAATGGTCATGCAGATGAAATAAGAGTAGGATAAAAAAGATTCAGTAAACTTCTTTGAAGGAGACTCATGTATTATTCACCAGGTATTCACTCTTCTTTCTTTATCAGGGTAGCGTAAACTTTCCTGACCTACTAATATTTATCATGGTCATATGACTTGCTTTGACCAATGAAATTTGTGTGAAAGTGGTAGGAATATTAGTTTTCAGTTGATGCTTTAAGGGACTTGGCAAGTTGTTTTGTTTTGTTTTATTTCATTTTTTACCAGATCTCTTTCAATGTTGTTCTCTACCATGAATACAGAATTCCTTAAATAGCCTGTGGTATCTGAATGAAGAGATATGCAGAGCAAACCTGAATAGAACACACAAGCTGGAGCCAAGTTCAACCAAGTCTAACACAAATATTTCTTGATGTAAACCACTGAGATTTGGGGATTATTTGTTACACACCATTATTATGGCAAAACCTGCCTGATACACTGTCTATGGCTAGATAACCTTCAAATCTCTTTATATGCATTTTAGCATTTACTCCTCACAACAAACCTGAGAAGTCAGTATAATTATTATCCCAGTTTTAAATATTTGCACATAAAGAGGCTTACAGGTTAAGGGACTTGTCTAAATTGATCCAACTATTAAGTAACAGAATCTATTTGAACAAAGATCTGTTTATGCTAAGTGTTTATTTAACAGATAAGAGGTTATTTTCTAAAACTAAATTCTTTTAGCAGCATAAAGACTCATAAAGACATAAGGCTATGATACTCAGACAGCAGTTGGAATTGTTTCTGACCTAATTTTATTGATGTTAACAGTGGAGTTTGGTATGAAAATTCATACTTCTATGGTATGAGAATTGTTCAGGGAATGTGTCAAATTAGCGTTAGTGAGTATGGACCTAAGGAAGGTTAGTTTCAATGGAACGTATGTCTTAGAGTACAAAAATATTAAAGTTATTAAAGTCAGTTGTTTGAGAAGTAACTGGTGGGAAGGTAATCCCAAAATTATATTCCAAATCAGACAGGTTAATAAAAACAACCAGCTATCAAATGCGACTTCCCAGTTTATAAATTCCCAAAAAGATAACCAAAAATGACATTGCTAAATACAATGTGAAATAACTAGTAAACTTACAATTGCCTGGTTTTCATCTTGGTTGCTGGTCTTTTGAGCAACATAAAATCATCCCCCCTACCTGACACTTCCTATATACCTGGATAGCCAAAAGGCACAAGGTAAGTCTAAAGCTTGCTACATACCTATTTTTACAGTTCAGCCTTCATAGCCATTACTCTAGTACGCTGCTGAAAGCAAGCAAGATTCAGACAGGTAAGTAAATCTGCCTAGAGGCATATAGTAGGTCAATGGGTGAGCAAGCCTATGTATTTCCAATAATATGCAAAGGTGTGTTGCTCCTCTGTGTAGGTGATGCCACTCCTCAGCTGAGAGCCTGATGCATCATCTTAGTGAAAATAAAGATGTGCTAGAGCAGAAAGAAGGGAAGCAGGGGAGGATGAAAATGTTTAGTAAATGTGTATGGCGTAGCTGTTATCTTGCCATTACAAGTCTGTCCAGTAAGCTGTTTTCCAACTGTGATTTCATTTATTTCACGGAGGGTAGTTTAGAGTCTTTGGGAAAAAAAAAAAAAAAGTGGCCTAGCACTAAAGAGATACCAGAGAGAAAAAAGTAGGACAGTTTTTGCCCTAGAGAAATGTATGCAGAGTCCCACAAAAAGAGTTCAGCGTTCCTCTAAAATTAGAGATTAAATCAATTATGCAACCCAACACTGCAGCACATGTGGAGCTTTCGCAGAAAGTCTGGGCAAAATTAGTTAGCCTGCCGTGATCTTTTGCTATCTGCAATGGCCAGAATTTGGCTTCCTTTTTGTAACTGAGAGAAAACGAAAGATGAAGAATAGGGACTAAGTACAAAGAAGGCAAAGGTGACCTAAGAGAAGGAAATACATGCTATTGTAATATTAAAATGAAATGCTTCTTGAATGTGTAAAAGCTGATAAATGGAAAGCTTTAAAGGCTGAGATCCTCATTTTCTTCTCAAATCTAGCAATCAAAGAAAGGTGAGGTGCTCTCTCCAGCGTGGACTTTGCCCCTAAATGAGGGTAGCCACCTCTGAGACAGAAGATGCTCAGGATACGCAGCTCATCCTTGGTTTACCTTTGTAAAGCTTCTCTAAACTATACTAAGAAGCATATTAAACCTGGGCAAATTTATGTATTCATAATGGGAGGGAAAATAATTGTCATTGTGCTGCAAAGACATTCCAGATATTTCCACATGCACAATTTAATTCTCACAATTTTATGATGAATACAGTTGAGGTTCTGATAAGGAAACTGAGGCAAAGAGAGGTTAAGTAGCTTGTCAGGAATCACACAGCTGTTAAATGGTGAAGTTGGGCCTTAGACTTAATAAGTACCATCCTAAGACGTGTGGATATGGAGGAATAGAAAAGAAGTAAAGGGAAGCAGGCATTACTTAGTATGATGGTGGGCAGTGAAGGGGAAACAATGTGTTCCAGATGTTAAAATCACCTGGAGAGATGGAAGAAAATGAGTTCTGCCATATGAAAGATAATCATTATAATTATTTGGGGAATATGGTACAAATGGGTTCCAGGAACTTCAAAAGGTAAGAATAAGAAAAAAAGGCGTTTCATTATTTTATTAACTAAAGCTCTTTGATGGAATCAAGTATAATGCTAGTCTGCACTTAAGCCCACTCTGTCAACGTGACTCACCAGACCTTGTACCAAGCCAACCCATAAGAAATTATTTACCCTTCCTTCAACTCACTCTCCTCTGTGCTCATGAGATTTCCCAGCATTTATGTTTTACCTTCATCTTAACTAACTCTGATTCATCCCTCAAAACTTGGCTCCACCGTAATTTATTCCTAAAAGCCTTCTATGATCTTGAATTAGATGCCCCCTTTTGTGTGTAAAATCTTCTGTACCCCTTGCTAAAGTAATTCTACTTCAAGAAACTTGTCCTAAAGAACTAGTAGGGGACAAGAACAAAGAATAATGCTCAAAGTTCTCCACTGCAGTGTTATTTATTTATAATTGGCAACATTTAAAAACACCTTGAAATAGCAAACAATTAGAAATATTTTTGTCCATTTTAACCTCCTTCCTTTCTTCCCAGACTTTTTGACATACTTAATAGCTGAAACATACAAGTCCCCAAGCAACCATATACTCCCTTGCCTCTGCCCCCCTCTGCCTTCATTCCTGTTTTTGTCATGGCCAACTCTTACATATTTTCAAACCCAGTTCAGATGCCACCTCTTCTGGAAATGCCCTTGTCAACTAAGTCTGGGTTAAGTGACCTTCTAAGGGCTATCACAGAATGCCATGTTTTGCCGCAATACTTCTAAAACTATACTGTAAGGGCCATTTACCAGATTGCCTCCTTCTCTCAGTGAGCGCAAGAAGAAACTATGTACTCCCAGCAGAGTTTATTTGAAGATATTTTATTCCAGAAATGTTTAACTTGGTAATTTTTACCAACCCTCCTGGAGAAAAAAATTGGAATAAAGAAAAATACCCCATAGTAATAAAAGACTAATTTCACCAGTAAATTACAACTTTTAAGCATTTATGTACCTACCATTATAGCTTAAAAATATATACTGCAAAAATCAACAGAACTACAAGGACAAATGGAGATACCTATAATACTTACAGTAAAGCCAACACAACTGTTGCTAAAAAAAAAATACAATAATGATACAGCAGTTTTGAATAATGCAATTTGCATATTTGACATAACAGGCATAGATGGAAAACTAGACCCACAAAGAATGCACATTCTTTTAAAGCTTGCACAAGACATTTAAAAAAATTGATCATATCATGATGATAAAGCAGTTTAACAAATTTTTAAAAATTGGAATTATACAGCATTTGTTTTCTGACCATAGTTCCATCAAAATTTACAATTCATAATAAAAAAAATTTCAAAAGTGAGCTATATTAAAGATCTTTCCAATTATCAAAGAATACCATTAAGAAAGTTAAAAAGCAGCCAGACGTGGTGGCTCATGCCTGTAATCCCAGCACTTCGGGAGGCCGAGGCAGGCGGATCACAAGGTCAAGAGATCTAGACCATTCTGGCCAACATGGTGAAACCTTGTCTCTACTAAAAATACAAAAATTAGCTGGGCGTGGTGCGACGCACCTGTAGTCCCAGCTACTCAAGAGGCTGAGGCAGGAGAATAGCTTGAATCCCAGTTGCGGAGGTTGCAGTGAGCCGAGATCGCACCACACTGCACTCCAGCCTGGTGACAGAGAGAGACCCCATCTCAAAGAAAAAAAAAAAAAGAAAGTAAAAAAGCAAGCCACAGAGTGGGAAAAGACATTTGTACTACTTATAACCAACACAAGATACATTCCAAAATATATAAATGACTTTGATAAATCAATATAAAACAGGTACATTCATCATTAAAAAAGAGTAAGAGAACAGCTATTTCACAAAACAAGATACTCTCAAATAAATAATAAATACATTCTACTATGCTGAATCATATCATAAAAAAGAAATAAAAATTAAAACAAGAATGAGATCTCACTACATATCCAGTAGACTGGATTTATAATGTTTAATTAAGCATATATTTTTCATTTTATAAAATTTGTTGTATATGTGTGTCATTTTCCACAATTAATAAAAATATATTAAATGACTATGTTCCAAGAATACTCTTCAATGAGTTTTATTGATCAAAAGAGGGGAAACTGGCCAAAATTTTAGTCACATCTTCTGAATATACTATTTTGCAGGTGCTAGTCACTGAATCCAAAGCAACAAATTGTGTTTTTATATAATTTGTATTTTTATCTGAGTTAATCTTAAAACTCTATAAATATCACGACTGCACATGAAAGATAAAGAAATTACCCCCAAAATAAATTTTGTACATTTTTCCCTTGTCCTCAGAAGTGGGTTAAATGGTGATGACTTTGGAAGTTGAGCTTCTACCCAAAGCATAACCATTTTTCTCATGCCCTGTAATAGTGATTTTCTGAAGACCAGAGCCTCTAAAACCTTCTTACTATCATATAAACCCAAGCTGGTAAATAGCACTGAACCAACTAAATTGCAGCACATATTTTTTTTCTGAATTAGCTTTTAATTCCCAGTGTATATTTGACTCGCTTATTCCTAAAACATTCCTCCCCAGTAGAACTGATTCCATCTGAAAATAAATGTAGGGTAGAATGGGGCTTGCAGTCCAGTAAGATACAAATTGGTTATAAAAATCAGTAGGCATTATCAAATTATAATGTCCAACCCCTCATAAAGTGATTTTATTCAGGCTAACAAATTTTCATTTTTAATGAGGCCTCTCAATTTATCAATTAATGAAATATTAAAATAAACATGAAAATATGTTATTCATTCACTACTTGCAAAATGTACAAAAATTCTGAAAACTTCCTCCATAAGGTCGAGCAAATTACCTCATTTCTTTAAGCCTCAGCTTCCTCAATGATAAAATAGGCACAATAACAGCATCCATTTTTTGTGAGGTTAAATGATTTAGTCCATGCTAATAGTACATGGCACAGTGTCTGTATATGATACATGTTTTTAAAAAATGTTGGCTCTTAACAATATTAATAATAGTAGTAAAAAAAACAGTAATAGTAACCATGGAGGTATCACACTTATTTAAAATTAACCTTTAAATTTGAAAACTTAAAAAAATAAGGCAAGCTCTTCCTAGCAAGTAATATCTAATTCCTAAAGTACTAGCTAGACACTAGACATTTCAAAGCAAAAATATTAAGTGACTACTTATTTCAATGTCCAGCCCAAGGAACTTCAGAAAACACAAAGTTTACCTTAAACTGAAACATTCCTGTAAGTTTTCTAACTAAAAAAAAAAATCATTCATTCATTTATTCACTAGATTTCCTAAAATTATTTTGTTTGTATGCAAAATTAGTTTATAATAAATTTATTATATGATTAATTATTTTAATAACTAAATAAATCCCTAAGAAATATTATATTACTGTTATATGGATTCATGAATCAAAAGTACAGTTTAAGAAAGACTGATTTAAAAATTATTAAAATAGGAAAGATGATTACTGCAAATGCCTTTAGTAGAGACTAACTGATGTCCCAATAGGACAGAAGAATCTTTATTTGTATTAGTGTTTGGCTTAAAAAATATATTAAAACTACACACACACATATAGATTTAAGGATAATGTGATGTTGTGAGAGAACTAATATCCATCAGAAAATAAACAGATCATTCTATTCTTAATATCATTTTGAAATAAGTATTATTTAACTGTTGGCTGCCAGCCTTATTAGGGACTTTCCAAGCACAGAAATGAGTTTTAGTGTTTCCTGTACCTCTAAGGGGCAAAGCTTTTACACTTTTGCTCCTGGTTAAATGGAGCAAATGGTTAAATGGTTAAATAAGTAACAGCTTCAAAAGTCACATCCCTTTTACGTCACCTTTTTATTTTATCAAACAACTGTTAGTTTGATTAGGGAACTGTGCATCTAAATAAACTGAACTAACCATCTATTTTGCAGGTATCTATGTACACTTATATTATACACATTGCATATGTGGGTATTTGTGTCATTTTCTAATCATAGTTAAATTTGAAGGAGGACATACTTTTTTAACTTTGTATATTTTTTTAAATGAACATCACATACAAGATTCTCTCTGGCTGTTCAATGGGTCTGACTACTGGGTATTGTGGCTTTAAGCTGGAGGATATGTTTTAATCTACGCTTTTCTCAGGTTTGTCTCCTTCTTATTACTTAATCATCCAATGAGCCTTACAGAACTGTCAGTTTGAAAGGCAATAAACTGTGTATGGATTTTTCTTCTTCTTTAGGATTGAGAAAGTCCCAATCATGGAAGCAATGAAAGAAACTTCCATATACCTAGTACTTCATTTCCTGACAATCAAAGGCACGTGCTAATGATGACCTTAGGCTTCTGGCTACAAATGTGAGACAGGGCTGACAAATACCCATCACTGACCCTGAAAAACAATATGTGACAAGTTTTAGGATAAAAGCCCGAGTGCCTAGGATAATTACTGAGCAACTAGACAGTGCATCATGTGACCTGGTTGTGACAGGCCAAAGAAACAACGAACTGCTGTGTCCCCAGGGATACCAATGGTTGGGGCATATCTTGTTGACTAGGGATCAAGGAGGGTTCTATTAAACTTTAAATATCCATTAGGATATGTGTTTCAAAAATGTATTTTTACAATACAAATAAATTTTATAAAATTATATACATTTATTATTTTATATTATTTAAATACTATATTTATTTTATATTATTTAAATAATATATTTATTTTATATTATTTTAATAATTAATACAAATGTATTATTATTGGTAACCCCTATCTGAAGTCCTTCTAAAAATATTAAAAGAAGATTTTTCATTTGCAGTTTTAAAAGTACAATATTAAAACAGTCTTTATTGAGTTGACTGTTTGGGTCAATAACAAGTTAACGGCATTGATATCTAAAACAACAAGGAACATATTTGTTAAAGCATGAGAACAATGTCTCATATAAGAGGAGATATTGATGAAAGGGATGGGCTCAGACAGCTATTCATGGGCAAAGCTTTTATATGTTTAAAAAACATTTAAATTAAATAACAAACAAATGTTTATTGAACAAGCTTTGAGTTGGGGACATTTTTAAGTCAGTTTCCTGTTCTAACAGATTGTAAAAATGAAAATACTTTGAATCCTACAACACATCAACTTTTTAAATTTGTTTTTGTAACTCCTTTTTTCCTTTCACATAGGGGATAAATATATTGTAGTCATTTAAACATTAACACCATAATTTCTTCCTCACAGATGTAGACATTTAAGTGTAAGGAGATTGAATGTTTTCCAAGAAAAAGGCAGTGAGCTGAAAGACAAACCTAAACATGCCCATTCACTTATATATACATTATTAGTCATAACAGCATATTATCAGAATTCTACAATGCAGTAGGTACTAGGGTTATAAAATGTTCTGATTAAGTCTATCATATAATGGAGATAGGACACTAATTAAAACATGCTATTCATATCATTACCGAATGCAGTA
The DNA here is from genome assembly GCF_028858775.2 of Pan troglodytes. Taxonomy (NCBI): domain Eukaryota; kingdom Metazoa; phylum Chordata; class Mammalia; order Primates; family Hominidae; genus Pan; species Pan troglodytes. The sequence goes on from NC_072403.2 coordinate 57,630,544, forward strand.
ATGGCAACATGAATGAGTAGCACGGATCAGAAGGAAAGGTAACTGAAATCTACTGCATGGAGACAGGAGAGGCTTCATATAGGTTGGTGCAAAAGTAATTGTGGTTTTTGCCATTAAATAGTAAAGGTAGTCCTGGGCAAAGGCTTGAAGGATGATATTTAAGATAGCTAAAACAGCCATTTGTCCTGGTCCTGTTTTTTGTCAGCTCTGAGACCTTGAAACAAATCAATTATCTCTCTGGATTTCAGTTTCCTTACCAATAAAACGAGACAGACGTTTCAAACAATCACAGAGATTTGCAGCATCACAGTTATGAATCTTCTATTGGGGAATTTTCCAGAAATTGTACAATGAGTTACTAAACTAAAATCACAATTCATGTCTCTGGAATTTCCATATTTGTGAAGCTAATTTCTGTCTTGTTAAAGCCATACTCAAGAGACTATCAATAAGTAGCAATTCTCAGCATAATTTGGACTCATTTAGAAAGCAATACTGTATATCTCAAAATCTAGCCCATGAAACTCATGACGTTCACTATAAACTCACTACTATTCACTATTCTTTAGCTACAGGGGCTGCCTTTCTGCCTCACGACTACCACACAAAGCACATTTCTCCCTCGGGACCTTTGCACTAGCTCTCCCTCAGCCTGAAAATGCTCTTGTTCAAATCTTCGCAGGTCTAGCTTTTTCTTGTCTCTACAGTCTGATGTCACATTGACTTGTTAGAAAGGTCTTTACTATCTAACATATGGTTGCCAGCATCCAACCTGGACCTCTCATTAATTACTTTTCCTATTTAATTTCTTTCAGAGAATGTATTACCATCTAAACTTATCTTCCTCATTTATTTTACTATTTAATTGTCTGTTTCCCCCAATAAAATAATGCAAGCAGGAATTGTTCACTACTGAACGTCTTGTTCACTGTGGAATATTCAAATGCCAGAAAGAATGCCTGAAACTGAGTTGGCATTCAATGAAAGAGGGAGGTGGGAGGAGGTAAAGGAGGAAGGGACAAATCTACAAAGGAAACTTTGGAAAATCACCATATCAGAGGAATTATTTTCTCCTTAGTATCGATTTATTCATTTCATTTCACCATCCAAAAGAAAACCAGTTATTCATGAAAGCAATCCTATAAAGGTTTGATGCCATGACTCAATATGGACAACTATTCATTTTCAACCATGAAATTCAATATGTTCAATGACACCTCAGGCTATATACTAAAGCCAAAAAATGAAGTTGTTAAAGAATAGATAAATGGTATTGAGTTTATGAAAAGTTATTGCTCCTGAAGCAGTAAGTGTTGCATTTTTATTTGTTTTACATGAAAAGTAATAATTTGTGTCAAAACTATATTTATCAGCCATTATAAAAAACAAAAAGCTGGAATAAGATGGCCAATTTTCTTTTCTATTTTCTTTGCCATTTCCACTGTATCTCATATTACTGACTACTTCCTCTTGTAAATTGCCTCTTCTGTTTCAAGATATTATTTTCGTGTCATTTCATTTCCTTTCCACCTATATAACTGTTTCTTTTTCATTCTTATTCCTGAACTCAGCTTCCTCTACCACCCTTCAAAGACTTGCGCTCCTCAAAATTTCTATCCACAAAATCTGTTTGGCCAGTTTTATTCACACTTTTAATTTCACATTTGAGCTGATGATCCTCAAATATGTACATTTAGCGCAGACCTCTCTCACTGGTTTCTTTATTCATAAATCTACTTGTTCTCTAGATATTATCACTTAGATCTTTCACTGAAATCTAACTTTGAAATTTATGAGTCTGGGTACTTAACAAACCAATGTATAAAGTTTACTGTATACTCAACATTGTTCAAGCATTTTAATAAACATTAACTAATTTATTTTTTAAAAAACTCTATGAAATACGTACTATTATTATTTCTACTTTGGAGATAAGAGTACTGAGACACAGCTAGTTCATATAACTTGCCGAGGGCCATTCAACTAATGAGGGATGGAAAGGGCACTCATTCCTGGCATCCCCATTGGCCCAGATCTCCCAACCCGAAACCCTGGATGTATCCCAAATAACTCTTCCTTGCCTCAGATCAAAATTCTCACTAGGTTCTAGTGATTTTTACCTCCTCAATGCTTCTCTAATTAATTCTTTACTCTTTAACTCCTGTACCTTACTTCACTTCCTGACGATTTCTTTCCTGAAACATCTCAGTAGGCTTCTCACTTTTCACTGTGTCCCTTTTAAGTGAGTTCTCTACACTTCCAGCACTAATTTTTCTAAGAATAAATATAATCATGTCACTTCCTTGCTTAAAACTATCCAGTGACTACCCACTGCCTTCATAGGAAAATCCAAACTCCTTGGCATAGTATATCAGGTCAAGGTGCTTCATCTACTACCACCATTTCATACAAAGCCTACAATCCAGACATACCCATCCCCTACAGTTTCCTAAAAGTATAATGCTCATCTAAAATATGTACCTGTTCACATCTCTTCCTTTATCTTTAAGCTCCCTCTAGGTTGGAAGACATGATCCTTCCAATCATGTTTTTACTCATTTGTCACACTATTTTATCGAGACACCTCTTGAAAGTTCAGGTTCATGATTTCTGTTTCTATATGCCCAGTATTCCCCATGGTACTTGGTACATGGCAGACGCTGAGTAAACCCATGTTAAATGAAAGAATGGACACACATGTGAAATTCTTTAAACTTATCTTAAGTGTTTTATCAGACTAATGAGACAAGCACTGAACGAAGAATGAAATTGAGTTTGGCATTTGTGATGCAGCTATGGCCCTCTAAGCAAAGCTTTGATCTTGAGCTTCCTTTCTAATTCTAGCATTCTATGATTCAACTCTATTAAAAGTCCATTGATACCTTTGCCAGCACCAGTTGCCTTACAAGCAGGACCACCGGCTGGGCATGGTGGCTCATGCCTATAATCCCAGCACTTTGGGAGGCCAAGGCAGGCGGATCACGAGGTCAGGAGTTCAAGACTAGCCTGGCCAACATGGTGAAACCCTGTCTCTAATAAAACTACAAAAATTAGCCAGGCATGGTGGCAAGCAGCTATAATCCCAGCTACTTGGGAGGCTGAGGCAGGAGAATTACTTAAAACTGGAAGGCAGAGGTTGCAATGAGCTGAGATGGTGCCACTGCACTCCAGCCTGGGCAATAAGAGCAAAACTCCATCTCAAGAAAAAAAAAAAGCAGGATCACCAAAAAATGTAATTCCACAATGTTGGGACTTGGATCAAACGGCATCAGATAGCAGGCATACCCTGGCAGCACTCTGTGCCAATGTCCAAATCTATTAAGTTTGTTTACTAACTAGTCTTATTATCTGTTTCATGTTGGGATTTCTTTAGGGTGTGGTAAAATTGGACAGATGGGTTGAAAGTCTTCCTTCAGGCATAATACACATAGGATTGGGCAGATGGGTTCCAATAACCAACCTTTAGGCCTGGAACACATGGATGAAGCAAAGAGAAAAGGAATACACCACTATCCAGTGATGGGTAGAAAATAGAATTGGGAATGGAGAAATTTTTAAATGAGACCTGAAATATATAAAGTAAAACTGGAAAGTGGCACAGTGTCACTTACCTTCAAAGGTACAAATTTTTCAGGCAGCAAGCTATATATTATAGTAATGAGTGACCTTAGAAATCTAAATATAACTTACTGAAAAAAGAGATCAATCTTAGCAATAAAAGATATCAACTGGAAATAAGTTTTGTAGTAACAAGAACAGGGCTCAACTGTATTTAATATCTCTCAATTAATTGGATGAGGATTTACAGAATATTAAACAAATGGGCAAATGGTAGTAATCTGTGAGGAAAAGACCAGACTTCAAGAGAATATCTGCAGTGTAGAAAGATGAACTGAAATAATTAAATGAAGGGATAGGTAAAAAGTATTGCCCTTAGATTCCCTCAAAACCCAAGGGAAAGCAAAATTAGCCCAATACAACTGTACAATGTAGAGATATGTATTTGTGGCAGCACAAATATAAAGAGCAGGAATTAGAACTGACAGTGTAGTTGGCAGGACTAACAGCATGACCTGTCTGGAAAAAGAAGTCAGTTTAATATTTGACTGTATTAACAGAATAATCGTATCTGTTCTGATAGCTGGAGGCTGACTGTGCTGGGGAGCTTCTGTTGACACCTCCATTTCCAAACTCTGTGCTTCTCCACCCTACCCAGTGCCCCAGGATGTGGCTGACCTATGTGTACTGCATCAAGGAGTTCTCCTTTATTCTGACTCCCAGTCAGATGTGGCCAAATGGTAGCACAAGCAGAAGACAGGAGGGAAACAAAAGAATGAGGTAAGAGTGTTTATTCCTATAGTTCCTTCCATGTACTGGTTAAATCCCAGCCATACAAAGGCCATGCCTCTGGGATGGTCTGACAACCATCTCTAAACCTCCCTCTGTATCTCTGGGTTCCTATAACATTCTTTTCTCAATCCTTTATGGCAAGAGGTAGTAAGGATAACTGGCTTTATTAGCCCTAGGGTATACTTCATCCCATTTGGATCTTTGTAAATCATTTCTTTATTTAAATCCCTTCAAACTATCTAATGCATATGACATATATTTTCTGTGGGCACCCTGGCTGATAAACATTTATTGAACACCTACTACATACCAAGCACTTCCTATGAGTTATGTTTAATATCCCTCTGAAGAAGGTTCTACTCTTATCCCACATATGTTGCAGATGAAGAAATGAAGGTGCCCAGAGGTTGACTTGCTTAAGGTCAAACAGCCAACAGGTGGCCAAGGTGGATTTGGTCCCCCCACCATCTGACTTAGAGCCCATTCTGTTAACTGCTATACTCATCTCACTCTGTTCAGAATAGTCAGATCCCACCCGGGAATAGTTCTTTCTCCCTGGCTTTCAGAGGAATTAAACAAAACAAAGTTGTGTTTAGAGGCAATGCCAACAAGAAAGAGGGAATCTCATAACTATGGGAAATGGGGTGTACAAATTTGTAAAATTTTTCTGAAAAGCAATTTGGCAGCATGTATTAAAAATCTTAAAATATGTTCTTATCCTTAGGCCCATTAATTTCATGTTTAAAAGCCCATCCTAAGGAAATGAAGATATGAATAATGATTTAATTATTGAATGTTCATTGCAGAGTGAGTTACAAGGACAAAAATCTGAAATAACTTAGGTGCTTAACAATAGAAACATGGCTAAATTATTATATATACATGTATATCTATATATTCCCATATATTATATAATGTTGAAATTATTGAAGTTGGGCCTTTGAAATATAATGAGTTGTGGAAATTCTTACATTGTTTATATAGGATCAAAAAAATCAAAGTATGTACCCTACATTTTGAAATACATGTGTGCATGTGTGTGTATGTGTAAGAAAAAAAATGACTTTGAGATAAAACACCAAAATATTAATTGTGGTTATATTTGCACTTGGAAATATTTGCACTTGGAAACTTTGAGTGATCATTTCCACCACATAATTCTCTTTGTTTTTCTGTATTTGCAGTTTTGTACCATAGACTAAAAAGAAATACTTAAAACAGCAATAACTATGAACCATGGTTATAAACTGTATGACCTAAAACAGAAAAGATTCAAAAAGATGTGAATGAAGGGCTATAGAATTAAAAGGAGTAAGATACTTGTCCTGAATGGCTCAAGGGGAAGAGCCTGAACCTATAGAAATTGGAGGAAGATAGATTTTAGCTTAATAGAACAAAAAGAATTCTAATAGGATTTTAAACAATGGGAACAGGTTGCCTTGAAAGGTTTTGATTTTTTTGTCACTGGAAGTATTCAAGAAAAGGATTGACCATATTTTTTCAGAAATCTTTTTACAGCAACTTAACCTTTGTTCAGGTAATTAGACCTAGAATTTTCTTCCAACTGAGATTCTAAAATTTTCATGCTACCTAACAAGGATATCTAAATATTTCCTTACCACCAGAGATATATTTCTTTGGAATAAGATATGATTTTTTTCTGGGCATTCTCTTTCAATCTTCTTCCTGGGGCAAAGTAAAATGCCTTACTAAAGTTCTAAAGTAGTTCCTTTGGAGACAGGGTACATGTCTTTTCAGCATTTATACCTATTGCTTACAACAGTTCTAAGTATACAGTCTACCCATAACATTTCAGGTTTTTTTATTTAAGTAAGCCAAATCTGGTTAATACACTACCCTTGATCCATTCCACTCTGCCTGTCCTGTGGCCTCAACAACATGATCCACTTCTCAGCAAGAGGAATCTCATCTCCTAGCACCTACTGATTCTCTGGTCCTTCCACTAGCTACCCAGGGAGCCACAAAAATAACAAAGTCAGAGGAGTTAATGGCATGGAATGGGCCAGGTGAGATGCTTGCCTTCTCCTCACTACCTCCCCCATATTGTCCCAAGATATGGTAGTTCTAATAAGGCTTCTCTCAAGATATCCCACATAACCAAGCAAACCAAGCATGCTTCTTTGAGAAGCTGTGGCTACCTTGTATTTGCTTTCCCTCCCTTTCCTCCTCACTTTTCTTTTCCCTTCACTCACACGTCTTTGGGATTATTTGTCCCAGTAAAGTGCTAGCACATAGCTTTGCTTTCAAGTCTATTTTCCCAGGAAATTATGTTAAGACAACAATTGAAATTTTATTGTGAGTTAGTTGATCAGATGATATCAAATCCATCCTATGATATCTTCTGAAAGAGCGAGTTAAAGGCATATTCTGACACAAAGAAAACCTAAAGGAAGAATTGATCTGTAGCCTGGAGGAGGTAAAAAAAATCGCCCTGGAATGAGCAGCAGGAGGCGGACCAGAAACAGCCTGGTAGTACACGGGCATGAAAGAATGACCAATACAAGCCACCTCTGACCACATGTAAAGCTTGCTGAAGAGCAACTTTATTGGTGCACTCACTACTACCTTAACCCTCCCTAAACTCTGTTAAGCAACCTGCTTGATGATACCATCTGTTTCCCAGAGCCCCTTCTCACAGAATATAATTCCCAACATGCTGGCAATCCTTGTGCCTTTACTCACCAACTTTCAGCTCCCCGCCTGCAATGACCATGCATGCCACACTCAGAACATTGCTTCTGTCCACAGGGAAGTCTAAGGTCCCCATCACATACAGCCCTTTGAAGAATGGAAGATCTGTATCCACAAGGACAGTTCTGTCTGTGGAAGAAAAAGAAATTGCTCAGATATGTCACAAAAACAAGAATTACGTGTTTATTCTGAGGTTCTCCCAGCAGTTTGGGAGCTGTGTACAGTGTTATCTAAACCAGGACAGGTATAGCAACTGGAAGAACAAATAGTCTGCCAAAAGCTAGGACTTACTGAACAGGAAAATAAGTTCTGATTGATAAATGCTGCAATTGCTTAACACACCACGTTCATGGACAAAATGCACTGCTCATGCACCAAACAGCTGCCCCAAGTCTAGTGCAGTGGAAACACACAGATCGAATGAGCTCCCTACACTTTGTCCTGTCTCTTCACTTTTGGCTCTAGTTTCAGGGATGTACAGAACAGTAGACATGACATTGGCCTCTGAAGGAAGACTATTTGGATGTGAATACCAATTCTGCTACTTACTAGCTGTCTAGGCAAATAACTTTATCTCTCTGTGCCTCGGTTATCTTATCTGTGGAATGGGAATAATACTAAAAACAACTGTTTCGTTCACAGGACTTTTTGTGAGGGTTAACTCATTTAATTGAGTTAATAGATTGAAAGTGGTTATACAATGTTAGTAAGCTATCTCTAATTCCCTAAGTCCCATTGTGTAAGGTAAAGTACATGGTGCATGCTTAATAAACGCTTGATGTTATTATTTTTACTGTTGTCCCTCAGCTTCCCATGCTTATAGTGCTTACTGGACAATTTAAAATCATTATACTTTATTTCCCCTTTCATAAAAGCAGTCTTCATATAACTTCAGAAGAAATAATCATAGCTGTTGCCTGAGATTTACTATAGAGTAATATATAAACACAACATTTTCATTTAAAACAATAAGTATTTCATGTATGCCAAAGCATTAAGTGTTACTTTCTGAAATTTAGCAGTAATTCAACACTATAAATGACATCAAATAAAGATTTTTGCTTAAATTTCTAGTACCATAATCACCAACACATGTAAAGATTTATAAGGAATTCTTTTGTTAGTATAATCTCATCTCTCATTCTAGGAAACAATGCACTTGCTCTTCTTAAGGACATGCCCAAGCAAATTAACTTGTCATGAGTTGTCTTTCCTAGCCCCTCCCTGCTTCCTGCATTATAAGAATGGCCATGCCCTCCTGTGGCCAAGACTATAGGGTTGTAAACCAACCATTTCTCTTGTTTTCCTAAGTTCACAGTTAGACTACAGTTTCCACCTCCTTTGCAGGTTGATGAAGCCATGTGACTGAGTTGTAGCCAATAAAATGTGGGAAAAATTAAAGTATGACATCTCTAGGCCTGGTCCATAAATTCTGTATGCCTTTTCCCTTCCCTTTTCTCTCAGTCAGATGTAGAGCAGTGGTTCTCAAAGTATGGTCCTATCCCATCAGGATGCAAAGCAAGCATTAGTTCTGCTAGCAAGCTATTCTCTCTCCTCACTGGCTCCACCACTCTCCCTGGGGAAACAACCTCTCTCTTTTACACTTCAGTGACACCCTGTACATACATCTATCAGAGTACTGAGACACATTATTCAAATTATATACATACACCATTGTACGTGAGGAAGTAACTGTCACTGGGCTGGTCCTCAGTGTGATTATGACTTCCTCTCCCACTCTGACTTCCTTAAGTGAAGAGATCATTCTTTTTCTTTTTAAATCCCTAGTGTTTTTGCAATACTGAAGATAAAGACACTAAATAAATGTCGTCCAGATCTGTTGAGTTTAATCCCCTACATACCTTAAATTCAAGAGCTCATTGATGACTGGTACAAAATGAATGATCAAGCTAAACAGACAAAAATAAATATATATCTTAATCTCATCTCTAGCACTTTTCAAAATATTCAAATAAAATAGTGAAGTACCTAGAGAATGTTCTAGGTTTAGCACACATTTTATGGGTTCATGACTTTAAGAATTATTTGAAGCAAAATTTGTAAAAACAAGAGGGTTTTGCCTCCAATTTATTTACTTATTTATTTTATTTTCATCTTTTATTTTAAATTCAGGGATACATGAGCAGGATATGCAGGTTTGTTAACACAGGTAAACTTGTGCCACGGTGGCCTGCTGCACAGATCATCCCATCACTAAGGTATTAAACCCAGCATCAATTAGCTATTCTTCCTGATCCTCTTCCTCCTTCCACCCCCTGCCCTCTGACAGGCCCCAGTGTGTGTTGTTCCCTGCCTTGTGTCCATGTGTTCTCATCACTTAGCTCCCACTTACAAGCAAGAACACGTGGTATTTCGTTTTCTGTTCCCATGTTAGGTTGCTAAGGATAATGGCCTCCAGCTCCATCCATATCCCTGCAAAGGACATTATCTCATTCCTTTTTATGGCTGCATAGTATTCCATTGTATCTATGTACCACATTTTCTGTATCCAGTCTATCATCGATGGACATTTAAGTTGATTCCATGTCTTTGCTATTGTGAATAGTGCTGCAATGAACATATGCATGCATGTGTCTTTAAAACAGAATGGTTTCTATTCCTTTGGTTGTATACCCAGTAATGGGATTGCTGGGTCGAATGGTATTTCTGCCTCTAGGTCTTTGAGGAATCACCACACTGTCTTCCACAATGATTGAACTAATTTACACTCCTACCAATAGTGTAAAAGCATTCCTTTTGCTCCACAACCTTACCAGCATCTGTTGCTTTTTGACTTTTTTTTTTTTTTTTTTTGAGATGGAGTCTCACTCTGTCGTGCAGGCTGGAGTGCAGCGGCGTGATCTCGGCTCACTGCAAGCTCTGCCTCCCGGGTTCACACCATTCTCCTGCCTCAGCCTCCCGAGTAGCTGGGACTACAGGTGTCCACCACCACACCTTTTTTGACTTTTTAATAATAGCCATTCTGACTGGTATGAGATGATATCTCATTATGGTTTTGATTTGCATTTCTCTAATGATCAGTGATGTTAAGCTTTTTTTCATATGTCTGTTGGCTGCATGTATGTCTTCTTTTGAGAGGTATCTGTTCATGTTCTTTGCCCACTTTTTAATGGGGTTGTTTTTTCTTGTAAATTTAAGATCCTTATAGATGCTGGATATTAGACGTTTGTCAGATGCATAGATTGCAAAATTTTTCTCTCATTCTGTATCTTGATTACCCTGATGATAGTTTCTTTTGCTGTGCAGAAGCTCTTTAGTTTAATTATATCCCATTTGTCAATTTTTGCTTTTGTTGCAATGGCTTTTGGCATCTTCATCATGAAATCTTCACCTGTGCCTTTGTCCTGAATGGTATTGCCTAAGTTTTCTTCCAGGGTTTTTATGGTTGTGAGCTTTACGTTTAAGTCTTTATTCCATCTTGAGTTGATTTTTGTATATGGCTTAAGGAAGGGGCCTAGTTTCAGTTTTTTTGCATATGGCTAGCCAATTCTCCCAGCATCATTTATTAAACAGAAAATTCTTTCCCTATTGCTTGTTTTTTGAGGTTTGTCAAAGATGAGATGGTTGTAGGTGTGCAGTCTTATTTATGCCTTCTCTTTCTGTTCCATTGGTCTATGTGTCTGTTCTTGTACCAGTACCATGCTGTTTGGTTACTGTAGCCCTGCAGTATAAAGTTGGGTCACATGATGCCTCTAGCTTTTCTCTTTTTGCTTAGGATTGCCTTGGCTATTCGGGCTCTTGTTTGGTTTTATATAAATTTTGAAATAGTTTTTACTAATTCTGTGAAGAATCTTAATGGTAGTTTAAGGGGAATAGCAATGAATCTATAAATTGCTTTAGATAGTATGGCCATTTTCATGATACTGATTCTTCCTATCCATGAGCATGGAATATTTTTCCATTTGTTTGTGTCATCTCTGATTTCTTTGAGCAGTGGTTTGTAGTTCTCCTTAAGGAGAACTGTTCACTTCCCTTGTTAGCTGTATTCACAGGTATTTTATTCTTCTTGTGGCAATTGTGAATGGGAGTTCATTTGCGAGTTGGCTCTTGGCTTGTCTATTGTTAGTGTATGGAAATGCTAGAGATTTTTGCACATTGATTTTGTATCCTGAGATTTTGCTGAAGTTGCTTATCAGCTTAAGAAGCTTTTGGGCTGAAACAATAGGGTTTTCAAGCTATAGGATCATGTCATCTGCAAACAAAGATAGTTTGACTTCCTCTCCTCCTATTTAAATATGCTTTATTTACATCTCTTGCCTAATTGCCCTGGCCAGAACTTCCAATACTATGTTGAATGGGAGTGGTGACAAAGGGCATCCTTGTCTTGTGACAGTTTTCTAGGGGAGTGCTTCTGGCTTTTGCCCATTCAATAGAATATTGGCTATGAGTTTGTCATATATGGCTTTTATTATTTTGAGGTAAATTTCTTCAATACTTAATTTATTGAGAGTTTTTAATTTGAATGTATGTTGAATTTATTAAAGGGCTTTTCTGCATCTATTGAGATAATCATGTGGTTTTGGTCTTTAGTTCTGTTTGTGTAGTGAATCACATTTACTGATTTGCATATATAAACCAACCTTGCATTCCAGGGACGAAGCCTACTTGATCATGCTGGATAAACTTTTTGATGTGCTGCTGTATTCAGTTTGCCAGTATTTTGTTGAGAATTTTTGCATTGGTGTTCATTAATAATATTGGCCCGAATTTTTCTTATTGTCAGGTTTTAGTATCAGGATGATGCTGACCTCATAAAATGAGATAGGGAGGAGTCCTTCCTTTTTAATTCTTGGAATAGTTTCAGTAGGAATAGTACCAGCTCTTCCTTGTAACTCTGGTAGAATTCAGCTGTGAATTCACCTGGTCCTGGGCTTTCTTTGTTTGGTAGGTTACTTATTACTGCCCCATTTTCAGAACTCATTATTAATCTATTCAGGGATTCAATTTCTTCCTGGTTCAGTCTTGGGAGGGTGCATGTGTCCAGGAATTTATCCATTTCTCCTAAATTTTCTACTTTATGTGCAAGAGGTGTTTATAATATTCCCTGAGGGTTGTTTGTGTTTCTCTGGGGTCAGTGGTAATATCCCCCTTGTTGTTTCTGATTGTGTTTATTTCAATCTTCTCTCTTTTCTTCTTTATTAATCTAGCTAGCAGTCTATTTAATTAGTTGTTTTTTTTTTCAAAAAAATCCTAGATTTGTTGATTTTTTGAAGGCTTTTCATGTCTCTATGTCCTTCAGTTCAGGTCAGATCTTGGTTATTTCTTGTCTTCTGCTAGCTTTGAGGTTTGTTTGCTCTAGGTTCTCTAGTTCTTTTAGTTGTAATGTTAGATTGTTAACTTGAGATCTTTCTAGCTTTTAGATGTGGGCATTTAGTGCTATAAATTTCTGTCTTAATGCTGCTTTAGCTGTTTCCCAGATATTCTGGTATGGTGTATCTTTGTTCTCATGAGTTTCAAATAACTCTTTGATTTCTGCCTTAATTTCATTATTTACTCAAGAGTCATTCAGGAGGAGAAGGTTGTTCATTTCCATGGTGTTGTGTGGTTTTGAATAGATTTCTTTTTTTTTTTTTTTTTGGAGACAGAGTCTCATCACTCTGTCACCCAGGCTGGAGTGCAGGGGTGTGATATCAGCTCAGTGCAGCCTCCTGGATTCAAATAGATTCCCTTGCCTCAGGCTCCTGAGTATCTGGGATTACAGGTGTCTTCCACCATACCTGGCTAATATTTGTATTTTTAGTAAAGACAGGGTTTCACCATGTTGCCCAGGATGGTCTTGAACTCCTGACCTCAGGCAATCCACCCACCTCAGCCTCCCAAAGTGCTGGGATGACAGCTGTGAGCCACTGTGCCTGGCCTTGAATAGATTTCTTAATCTTAAGTTCTAATTTGATTGTGCTGTGGTATGAGAGACTGTTATTATTTCAGTTCTTCTGCATTTGCTGAGAGTGATTTACTTCCAATTATATGATCAATTTTAAAGTAAGTGCTGAGTGGTGATGAGAACAATGTATATTCCTTTGTTTTTGGGTGGAGAGGTCTATAGATATCTATCAGGCCCACTTTATCCAGAGTTGAGTTCTGGTCCTGAATATTTTTGTTAATTTTCTGTCTAAATTATCTGTCTAATATTGTCAGTGGGGTGTTAAAGTCTCACACTATTATTGTGTGAGAGTCTAAGTCTCTTAGAAGGTCTCTAAGAACTTGCTTTATGAATCTGGGTGCTACAGTATTGGGTGCATATATATTTAGGATAGTTAGCTCTTCTTGTTGAATTGAACCCTTTATCATTATGTAATGCCCTTCTCTGTCTTACTTGATTTTTGTTGGTTTAAAGTCCATTTTGTCAGAAACTAGGATTGCAACCCCTGCTTTTTTTCTGTTTTCCATTTGCTTGGTAAATTTTTCTTCATTCCTTTATTTTGAACCTATGTGTGTCTTCGCATGTGAGATAGGACTCTTGAAGACAGCACACTGATGGGTCTTGGTTCTTTACCCAGCTTTAAAAGACTCTATGTCTTTTAATTGGGGCATTTAGCCCATTTATATTTAATGCTAGTATTGATACTGTGTGTATTTGATCCTGTCATCATGATGCTAGCTAGTTATTTTGCAGACTTGTTTATGTGGTTGCTCCATAGTGTCACTGGTCTGTGTATTTCAGTGTGTTTTTGTAGTGACTGGTAACAGCTTTTTGTTTTCATATTTAGGGCTTCCTTCAGTTCTTGTAAGGCAGATCTGGTGGTGCCAAATTCCCTCAGCATTTGCTTATCTGAAAAGGATCTTATTTCACTTTCAATTATGAAGCTTAGTTTGTCCAGATAAGAAATTCTAGGTTGGGGGCCAGGTGCAGTGGCTCGTGCCTGTAATTCCAGCACTTTGGGAGGCCAAGGCAAGTGGATCACTTGAGGCTAGAAGTTCAAGACCAGCCTGGCCAACATGGCAAAACCTCGTCTCTACTAAAAATACAAAAATTGGCCAGGCATGGTGATGCAGACCTGTAATCCCAGCTACTTGGGAGGCTGAGGCACAAGAATTGCTTGAACCCAGGAGACAGAGTTGCAGTGAACCGAGATCACACCACTGTACTCCAGCCTGGGTGACAGAGGAAGACTCCATCTCAAAAAAAAATAAGAATGAAAGAAAAAGAAATTCTGTGTTGGAATGTCTTTTCTTTAAGAATGTTGAATATCTACCCCCAATCTCTTTTGGCTTACAGTGTTTCCATTAAGAGGTCTGCTGTTTGTCTGATGGGCTTCCTTTTGTAGGTCACCTAGCCTTTCTCTGGCTGCCTTTAACATTTTTGCCTTCATTTTGACCTTGGAGAATTTGATGATTACGTGTCTATGGAATGATCTTCTCATGGAGTACCTTACTGGGGTTCTCTGCATTTCCTGAATTTGAATGTTGGCTTGCATAGCTACGTTGGGGAAGTTTTCCTGGATGATATCCTAAAATATGTTTTCCAAATTGGTTTCATTCTCCCTGTCTCAAAGCAAGAGTTTTATACAAATTGGTTTATATCTGTTCCAACCTATAGCACACTCAACCAATATTCAGCTAAACCTGATTGTACAAAACAATAAAATTGGTTGAACTAATGCTTTCTCTCATCCACAGAGTACTCACACATACACATAAAACTATGATAGTAGGTGCTTTTAGATGTATTTCTCAGCTAAAATATGACAAGTACATGAAGTTTTAATTATACCCCTTTCAGAAGAAATTTTCCCTTTCAATTGCCCTACCAACTCCAAATGTACCAACAAATTTCCCATGCATCACAGACAGACTATTATAACCACTTGAGAACAGGAACACAGCTGATGTTCTCACTTTTATTTTCTCAGGACCTGGAAGAATAATATTTAACCCATAATAGATGGTCAAAAATAACACCACACACACACACACACACACAAGCACACGTGTGTGCACACACATAAATTCCAATAGTTATCAAAGGACAAGTATAGAATGAAGACAATAATAGAAACATTAGTCTTATTTCTTTTGGTGCCACACTCTTCACTTTGAAATTCCCTGGATTCATCTCTCCGTTTTTTCTTCTTTCTTTCTTTCCTTTCCCATAATGTGACAAATTTTGAGGTGGTAGGAATTTAAACATGAGTAAGTCATGTTTCCCACCATCAGATGAAAACAGGTATATATACAAATAAATAATGTGACATACTTGAAATGATGACATACTTTTTAATTACATGGAGGTTGACCCTGTTTTTATTCCCAGCTGCTTCAAACTGGAGTCTATCAATGTGTCTATTATAAGAAAATTCTGCTAAAATAAAATAAGCACCTGCCATATAGAGATTTTTATAAAGGCATTCTCCTTGTATCACAATAATAAGTATTTCAGCTAGTTACATGAGCAAAAGAATTCACCCTAATGTACCCTCCAGAGCAGATCATCTGCAGGTCTAAACTGACAAATCCTCAGCTACAATGACACTTGCAGAGGATTTCTCTCTTTCGAGGAGTGGAAAGCTGGCATCTATGTGCCACATTCTCTAGAATTAACATCCTTTCCATAAAATTACTCAAGATATTTCAGAGCAATCACTCAGAAATAGTTATTTATACAACTTACTTAATAATATAAGTGATGGACCACCTCTAATTTAAGTGTGTTCCAGTGCTTTCCACCGTGTCCTGCCTTGGCTACAGATATTCCACCCTATTCTGTCAGTGACCAATCTATCCTACTTGAGAGAATGAGCACTGGCATATGGAGGGAACCATCTGGAATTTCTGTTGCTCAATGGGTGGCTGATGGGGGAGCTGATCTGGAAAGAGGCTCCAAAAAGAATTAATGAGTTCCAGATGTAATTAAAGACTGCTTTTACCCCCAAAGGGGCTCAGGACTAGCCATGGGGTGGTGCCTCTTGGTTCCGAATTACACCCTTTAACCACTTGTTCATCCATCAAGCACTAAACACCACCATCTTTATCCTAGTGTGTTTTGCCAAGCAGTGTTTTGGCTTTTTGGTCTTTTTTTCCTGAAAGTGTTCTATTTTTACAATTAGAACACTAAAGCTTTAAAAATAATATCTGGAAAGTTAACAATAAGGAGAAACCCCTGAATTTTTCCCTGCACCAAATGCAACAACAACAACAACAACAACAAAAAAGACTCAGTGTTTTATTAGAAATGCATTAACTAGCCTCAAGACCAGAAAACCTGAGCCAGACTGAAAGACAGATGTCTCTGAAAGAGGGCTGGGGCTTCTTTTGTATCAAGAACAATTTGACTACCACAGTTACAAAGCATTCCATATAAGTTCAACGCTAGATTTAAACTCACTTTTTTTCCCAGCGAAGTAGGGAATCAAGGTCACTATTGTGTAGCATTCCAAGGGTCTGACACTTGTCTAAATCCTGTAGAAATGAGATCAAGGGCAAAGGGCACAGATCCTGGGAATAATGATGGGGTCACATGAACAGGCATAATTTAGGGCAGGCAGACCCACTGCTTGTATGGTATGCACTGTATCAGGCCCCATAACTTAGGTGGTAAGACAGTTTCCACTACAACCCTGCTATTGTCAGGAAAGCAGCCTGTACTGACTTTGGACACAGCTCAGACTTCTGAGGGAGAGCAATGGCATGCCAGGCAGAGCAGGACATACAAGGACTATTTGTGGGCTTGTTATTTTCCTGTACCTTCCTTAATTAATGGGTCTTTTTTCTACATTCAGCCTTGGCCCCTATGTTTTCTATTAAATATGTGAACCAAAGGAAAAGTAAATTTTAAAGCTATTTGAATCACTATTAAATGATCTAATCTTCCTTTGTAGAAAGAAAATATTTTTAGCTCCAAAGTGACTACTTTAAATATACATTTTACACAATGATTGGTGATATTTTCCTTCTTTTGTGGTCTCGTTTAACTTTGGAGGCATCTAACAATTTATCTAAATAGTCTACCATAATTTATAAAGATGAATGATACATCCAAGAAAAGTATTCCTAAAATAGAATGGAAACTCTTATACATAAATAGTTCACAGAGATGAAAGATGAACATGATTGAAAATTAGTGTCAAGTAGACTAATTTACTGAGATGATGGTATTCAGTTCTCTAGAGTTCATTCTCTTGTAGAAAAAGCTGACCAGAGATGTGCTAGAAGATAAGGATGCTGTCTTTCTATAACTAAACTCTTTTCAAAGAAGTGCTAGCTTTATAGTCTGCCTTTTTCATCAAATCCACACAGGTGGTTTCTTTATTCTACTCTGCCCATCATTTTTTTTCAAACTGGTCTTAAAAATAGGCAGAAGAGGCAGTTTCAAAGTGCCCAGAGGCACACTATTCAAGACTAAAAGCCAGTTTCCTGACACCTTGAAGAAAAACCATCTGCTGGCCTGATTGTGTGTGTGTGTGTGTGTGCGTGTGTGTGTGTGTGTGAGAGAGAGAGAGAGACAGGATGCAAGTGGAGGAGAGAAAAATAGCTCTTCTCACTCTCACCTCATGAGAAGAGTCCCATTTAAACTTTGGACAATAAATCCCCATCCCACTCCCCACATTCTTTCTGTGTCTTTTTCAATCACACACAGACATGCATAATTCCCATAGTAGAATAAACATTTTAAATTATGATATTTTAATTGATCAATAAAATGTTTAACATACAATGTTTATTTCTTCCTCTAGTCTATACCATCTGTTCTTCAGAAATATTTTGAATCTATTTAATAGGAAGGTTTTTAAGTAAAATTACCAACTGTATCAGATCAGTCCTCTGCATCCCAAATTCTGAAAGGAAAATACCAGAAGGTGCTGCTGTTTTTATAAAAATAGAAAAGAATCTGTGCCTTCTCTCATCCCAGGCTTTATTATTATTGTTTTAAATCTAGAGATGGTGCTATGCTACTGTTCTCTTCATCAGACTTCAAAGAAATCAGAGTGGACGACATGGTATTGCCATTTAAACCAAGGTCTATAGTTGTCACCTTGCTCAGATGGCTCAAGGCAAAAACAACAACAACAACAATCAAACAAACAAAAAACCTAGACCTTGCAATCCCTAGAAGACCTAAAAAGGAACAATATGCATTTTGATAAATTTTAGGTCTGATGTTAAACTACAGTTTGGCTTTATCCACATAATTCTATTACCTCTATACATTGTTAATGAATTCTAACTAACATGAGGTTTGGGGATAAAATCCCTCTCCAATCCTGTAGTGAATAATTCTTAATATGTGAAAAGGCATAAACTGGCAACTCTCAGGTGATCCAATTATTAAATTTTTACATGTTACAGTTGGTGTTAAAGCCAAACTAAGCACCAAACTTATTTTCCTATGTGGGTTTTTGTTTTGATTTGTTTCCTTAAGAATAATAACATGATCAGCTTTTAGTAAATAATTTTGTACTTTTACCCTGAATAGAAAAATATGAATATCTATGAAATAAGTGATTCACTCCTGAATGGTGCGTGCTGTTTAGGCAAAGGTCCAGATATCCAATATTGTATCAAATAAGTTTATTTCTCCCCATCAGGTATTTTTTGAAAATAAATCTTCTCTTTTTGTCTCTGCTTGACACTAGACAGGGCAATATATCCAAAAAACTATGAGATTCTTTAATTTTCCTCGGTATTATTGACTTTTTTTCTTAAGTTCTCAATTGTTTCTTCTGCAGGAAAAGAAACCCAAAAGATTTATTAAAATCTTAAAAATAAGATGCTTGTATCCTATTTGTTTGTTAAATATACATATATTATATCAATTATAACTGATGTTTAAGAGAGAGTTTAAAATGTAGTATCTGAGTAACAAATATTTAGTAAATAATCTCTACTTTCTATTTTAATATGTTGTACCAAAATTTATATTTTCTGAGCAAACCAATCTATATGTTGTGCTCCTAAATTAATAAAGTGCTTATATTTTATAAAGTACAAAATAACTTCTGTAGAAGTTGTCATTGTTCTCAATATTTTTATATTTTCCATATTTTTTGGAAAGTCCCAAAAAATTAACTCCCTTAAAAGTCTTCTTGTAAATTCCAGTAAATTACATGTATTCAAAGCAAGGAGTTCTTGCTTGGGGTTTCCAGAATTTGTTATTTTCCAGTTGAATTCGAATATTGTCCCAGAGATCATGAAGCTTCCTAGAATGTTTATTCACAATTCTAACTATTCTAACAATAATATCTGGATTCTACAACCTCTATCAAAAGTCCCAATACTCTAAAATATCTTTGCATGGTAAACATACTGAAATCCTTGTCCTTAGAGTTAATTCCTCTTTTTAATCCAAGATGACTAGAAGACCCCAGGAGAAAAATGATATATAAAGAAAAGGTATTCATTCATCCATTCATTCACTTAGCAAATACTACCAATTGCTTTGTCAGACACTGTGATATATGCCAAAGAAACAAACATAAATAAAACAAGGCTCCTACTTCACATAGAGAAAATTTTTTTTTTGAGACAGAGTTTCACTCTTGTCACCCAGGCTGGAATGCAATGGTGCGATCCTGGCTCACTGTAATCTCCGCCACCTGGGTTCAAGCAATTCTCTTGCCTCAGCTTCCCTAGTACCTGGGATTACAGGTGCCCACCACCACGCCTGGCTAAAGTTTTGTATTATTAGTAGAGATGGGGTTTCACCATGTTGGCCAGGCTGGTCTCAAACTCCTGACCTCAGGTGATCTGCCTGCCTCAGCCTCCCAAAGTGCTGGGATTACAAGTGTGAGCCACCAGGTAATGAAATTGATGGGATGAGTTTTGGAAGAATAAAGAAGTAAATGTGAAGTCCTTTTAGTATTTGCTTCTGATACCCACCAAAATGATCACGGCAAAGCCAAGGCAACATTTCAAAGTAAAAAAGACTATGTCTGTTTCTTCCTACTTTCGAGTGCCCATCCATCTCTGAGAAACTACTGACCTCATTTGCTCATAAGTACCAAATGGCCAGAATCCCACTGATGCCCAACCACCAACAGCCCACACATATGAAGGGTCTCAGTAGTTCTATAGCTCCAGTAATTTCTCGGCTGTGTCCCAAGTCCCTCCAGGCTCAACTCACTTATACATGACTAAGTAGAGAAAAATTACTTCATGGTGTGGGGGGGTAACAGCAGAAATTAAGCGAAATGCCACATAAAAAATTATTACAGTGGCTGGCACATAAAAGGCATTCAATTATCAGCTATTGTTTTCATATGCCCAACATGTAGCTTGGAGTACTTGCTCTATACCTGTCACTTCGCTATTGTGTGAACCAAAGAAACACAGTTCTTGGCCTCATGAAATCTAAAATTTTGTGGAGGAAATAAGACATTAATACACAATTGCAAAATTTACTTCATAAGCACAAACTCTGCAAATTGGTAAGAAGAAAAATACATAATACTATGAGAGTAACAGCAAGGGATCAAGGGTGAGACCTAAAGAGTGAGCAGCAGTTAACTAGGTGTAGAGTTGCTCCAGAGAAAGGAGGCAGGACAGATGAAAAGTCAGAAGCGGGAAAGAGCTCCATACATCCAAAAGACTGAAAGGCGAGAAATGCAAATCAAAATCACAATGAGATACCATCTCACACCAGTCAGAATGGCTATTATTAAAAAGTCAAAAAATAATAGATGCTGACGAGGCTGTGAAGAAAAAGGAATGCTTATACACTGTTGGTGGGAATCCAAATTAGTTCAGCCACTGTGGAAAAACAGTTTGGTGATTTCTCAAAGAACTAAAAATAGAACTACCACTAAAACCAGCAATCACCTTACTGGGTATATATCCAAAGGAAAATAAATTATTCTACCAAAAGACATATGCACTTGTAGGTTTATCACAGCACTGCTCTCAGTAGCAAAGACATGGAATCAACCTACCTGCCCATCAATGGTGGATTGGATAAAGAAACTGTGGTACACATATGCCATGAAACACTACACAGCCATAAAAAAGAATAAAATCATGTTCTTTGCAGCCACATGGGTGCTGCTGGAGGCCATTATCTTAAACAAATTAACACAGGAACAGAAAACTAAATACTACATGTTCTCACTTATAAGTGGTGGTAAGCGTTGGGTACACATGGACATAGAAATGAAAACAACAGACACTAGAGACTGCTAGAGACGGAAAGAAGGGATGAAGGCAAGGGCTGAAGAGCTACCTATTGGGTGCTATGCTCACTACCTGGGTGAAAGGATTCACTCATATCCCAAACCTCAGCATTATGTAATACTTACATGTAACCAGCCTGCACGTGTACCATCTGAATCTAAATGAAAAGTTGAAATTATATTTTTAAAAAAAGACTGAAAAGCAACAGGAATGCCCACATTGCTGAATCTGGAGGAGAGAGGTAAGAGGCAGGGCTAGAAAGGTGGGCAAGAGAGCAGATTAGGAAGACTATGTAAACACAATGAGATTTTTGTCGTGATAATGAAAGTAAGCCACTAAGGGGAAATTAAAGAGGGAAATTACACAGCCAACTCATATTTTTCAGAGTGCTCTGGCTGCAGTGGGGGAGAATGGAGTAGATGAGGGTAAGCATAGCAGGAGAAGAATCATTAAGAGGCATTCTATGGTTGCATAGTATTCCATGGTGTATATGTGCCACATTTTCTTAATCCAGTCTATCATTGTTGGACATTTGGCTTGGTTCCAAGTCTTTGCTATTGTGAATAGTGCCACAATAAACATACGCGTGCATGTGTCTTTATAGCAGCATGATTTATAATCCTTTGGGTATATACCCAGTAACGGGATGGCTGGGTCAGATGGCATTTCTAGTTCTAGATCCCTGAGGAATTGCCACACTGACGGGAGTGGGGAGGGATAGGATTAGGATAGGATTAGGAGATATACCTAATGTTAAATGATGAGTTAATGGGCGCAGCACACCAACATGGCACATGTATACATATGTAACTAACCTGCACATTGTGCATATGTACCCTAAAACTTAAAGTATAATAAAAAAAAAAAAGAGGCATTCTAGTGGTTCACCCAAGAGGCCATGATGCATATATTAGGGTGGTGAGAGAGGAAATTAAAAAACACATATCTGAGTAACATTCAAGAAGCAGAATAGCCAGGATTGGATAAAGTGTCAAGAACAACCCTGAGCAATTGGGAGTGGAAGATGCTGCCATGTGCTGGAATGGGAAAGCTGGAAGAAGAGTAAGTTGGCCACTGGCAATGGCAGGCTTGGTAGGGAGAGAGCAGGAATAGAGGATTCTCTCTGAGTTATTTTAGTTTAAGGTAACTGTACATCATCCCAGTGCAGATTTCAAGTGGACAATTAGACATATAGGTCTGATCCTTGGGAAAAGACAAAACGTATTTATGAGTTCAAGCACCATCAATAGCTTCACAACTAGAAAATGTATGTTCTCCAAAAATCACCAAGACAGAATGAGAAGAATCGTTATCTAAAAATAGATGAGGGTTTTTTTTTAATTCGAGGGAGTTTTTAAAATCATATGGAGCATTCAAAAATGTGTTTGCTAATAGGAAATGTCATATAGAGAGGGAAAGACTGCAGACAAGAAAGAGAAAGGAAGGAGACAAGTATGAACTGAGATATCTGAAAAGGAATAACAGCATTAAGATGCAGAGAACATCAGGTGGGATTATCTTTGGGAGAAGGTAAAACACTTTGTTACAACAGGAGGAAAGAAAGAGAAGAAAGGGGTGCTGCAATTTACATATACTTGTCTCCTTTAAAGAGAAGCCTGAGGATACCTAAAATACCCTGCAAAAGACTATGAACTTGGGACACACTTTCAGTTCACCTTTAAATCATATCATGTAAACATTAGACTTCTTCTGCTAATAACCAATAGAAATCAGGGATGATCTCTACTATAAAACTCTGTGTGTAAAAATATATCTAGCTGGCCAGGCATGGTGACTCATGCCTGTAATCGAAGCACTTTGGGAGGCCGAGGCAGGTTGATCACCTGAGGTCAGGAGCTTGAGACTAGACTGGCCAACATGGTGAAACCCCATCTCTACTTCGCTACTAAAAAAATGAAAAATATTAGCCGGGAATGGTGGCGCATTCCTGTAATCCCAGATACTTGGGAGGCTGAGGCAGGAGAATTACTTGAACCCGGGAGGCCGAGGTTGCAGTGAGCCGAAATCATGCCACTACACTCCAGCCTGGGCAACAGAGCGAGACTCTGTCTCAAAAAAAAAAATATATATATATATATATATGTGTGTGTGTGTGTGTGTGTGTGTATATATATATCCATCTATATGAGCATTTGGCTTAATGTCTACTTAAAAAACTTTATTACCTTAACACCATCTGAACAGGATTCTTTTAAAAGTAACTAATGAGAATTAATACGTAAGAATGAGTGACTGCTGTATAAATACATAAAATAGTTAATGAAATTAATGCACATGCATCTAGACATCCATATATCAAGCCAAGCATGTATTTTACATATGGGGTCTTTGTAGCCATCCATTCATTCTCGAATAGAGACTAGTTCTATATTACAACATGGATGAAACTTGAGAACATTATGCAGGGTGAGAAACTTCACTGTATGATTCCTTTTACATGAAATGTCTAGAGTAGGAAAATCTGTAGAGATGGAAAGTAGATTAATGGTTGCCTGTGGCTGGGGAAGATTGCGGACTAGGGAGTTATAGCCTAAGAGGTATGGGGTTTCTTTGGGGGGTAATCAAATGTTCCAAAATTAATTACAGTAATTGCATGTCTCTGTAAAAACCACGAATTGTACAATTTAAATGGATGAATTTTATGGTATGTGAATTATATCTCAATAAATCTCTTAAAAATTAAAGTACTTTTTGTACTAATATGGAATAATCATATCTTTCTATACTAATATGGAATAATTACATGGAATAATTATAGCTTTTAAAGCAAGGCACATATAGTGTACAATTTGTAATATTTATACAAAGGGAGTGAATAAAAATAAATGTAGTGTGTTTTTTTAATTTTTGCATATGCAGCATAGAATATCTTTGGAAAGATACCAAAGGAAGGAACCAGTAACACTGCCATCTTCAGGAAATGAAACTGGCTGGCTGGAAGACATGGGTGAAGGGAAAATTTTCAATGAGCAATCTTTTTGAATTTTGAACAAAGTAAATACACTACTTTAAAATCTTTTAAAAAATTGAAATTAAAATTAAAAGTAGAGACTAGTCATAATTTTATTTGAAATGCAAATTAAAAAAGAATCTCTCACACACACACACACACATTTGCATGTGTGTGTGTTTATGTGTGTGTGTCTTTTAGTCCTTGTCAGACATGTAATTTTTTTCTGCTGACAGGAATATAAGAAATATGAGCAAGAGAATAAGCTGTGCAGACTTCTTATTTGACCTGGCTTTGACTTCCTGTTTCTAATGTCCCTTAATTTACATTTTGATAGGTAATGTTCCTTTCTCATTTTATCTTCATATTTGCAATTTTTACATTTGGATATTTATGGAATGTGGATCTACGCAAAATTTGACTCTGCCATTGGAATTGGAGTTCAGTATGATGTTTCAATTTATTCTGACTTCAGTTTTTGCTTGCTAAGTTAATATTAGGACAAGATCAAACTCCATTATCTTGCATAGATTACTCTCTAGAAAGTTCTCCCTATTGCCACTTTGCTGGTCCATAATCACTGGAGACAACTTCCTGAAATATGGATTTATGGGAAGGCAAACAAAGAATTATAAACACAAAGAAAATCAGAAAACTATGAAAGAGATATACTGAATAATCAATAATCAATTCAATATCCCAAGAACTAATACTCAAAGATACAAAATAAAGCAAATGGAAAATTTAGCTTAAGCATATTCCCAAACACACTTTAGAAACACAGAATATTTTAGGAGCATACAAAAATAGTTTCTTGTATTTCCTTTTGATTCCTTTATATTTAATATAAGACTCTAGTTCGTCTGGCATGGCATGACTTGGGAACACAACAGAATATTTTTTAGCATGTGGGTAGACAACTATTCCAACATAATTTACTGAAACGTAGTATTTTCCCACTGTTTTGAAATGCCATCTTAATTACTAAGTACATTCTCTTATATCCATGGGTCTGTTTCTGGACTCTATTTTGTCTCATTCACTTTCCTCTCCTGCCTCTTCCTATGACAATATCATACCAGCTTTATCTAGACCAATCCTCCCCAAAATAATGTTTTTAAAATCCTTGCCAGTTGTATATTTGCTTTTCCTAAAAATATTAGAATCAGCTTCTCACATTCTAATTTTTTTTAATCTAAATGCAATTTTAACTAGGCTTACTTGAATTTATAAATCCATGTGGGGGAGAATCTTTTCATCATTGTGTCTTCCTGTATTTGTACAGCATTCCACCCATTTAGCAAGGTTTTCAGGGGGTTTTTCTTCACATGACATATGAATTTTTTCTTTATATCTAGGTATTTTACCTTTTTCCATCAAAAGTGGAATTTTTTGTCTATTGCATTTTCTAATTGGTGATTGCTATTATACAGGAATGCTATTGTTCCTTGCATGCTAGTATTGTTGCCAGCCATTTTACTTAAATATCTTGTATTTTTTTCTAGAAAAAAAAAAACGTAGGCTTACCAGTAATTGTTTTCCTGCTTCTTTCAAGTGGCTGTGCTTTCTATCCTATTTTTTTCATGTACTATTGCATTGTTTGGTATCTCCAGTAATAGAAATAAGAGTAGGCTTTCATGTTTTATTCTCGACACTAACAGGAATGAAATTAACCTTTCACACTTAATTATAATATTTCCTATGGACTTCTTGTAAACACCTTATATCCAGTTAAGAGAAATTCCCCTATTTCTGTAATAATAAATTGTTGTTGAGTATTAACAGATAGAAATTTATCAAATGCTTTTTAAAAAATTGATTTGGGGTCTTGGAAAACACCCTACAAAATTCACTCAATACTACCATGTAAACACTTTTTCTTCTAATGGGAAGCAGATGAGTTTAACATACTGTAATTATTAACTCTTGCCCTTAACCAAGGGATACAAATACTCTATGCCACATTCAAGAGGAAGACAGCATATTTTCTATACCAAAAGAAAACAACAACAAAAAACAGGAAATGCCTTCAACAATCTTGTTTTAAATGTCTGCTTAGATTTCAGATTTCTTTACTTTAGATGCTTCTATAAAATAACAGAGAAATTTTACCCTCAGTATCCCAAGTTTTCCAAGACTTGTGATTGGGAACCATAATAAGCCTATTAATTTCTGTTTTGGTTCATCTTCTCCTTCTTCAGCCCACTGATACCATCCTTCACTCTGCCCCACTGCCCTAGAAATAGTTTTCTCTGCTCACTCACCCTTAGCCGCCTAAAATATGCACCACTTCCCCATGGCCCTGATGTGCCCTGGAACCTTGGACAGTCTGAATATTTAAGAAGCCCTTACTCGGATAAAGACACAGAGTAGTATAGGCAGAAGCTGGCACTGCACGTGACAAGGGGAAGACAGACAATAAAACTTATTTAGGCATTCTTGGCTCTTTATATATGGAATATCGTGCCTCATTATTATAAAAAGAAAGTACAATCTTGGGGAAACAGAGAGACTTCTAATTTTGTCTTACTGAATTATGTTAGATTATTTTTCCTGATGTTCTAGAACTATCCTTGCATTCCTGGGATTAAACCCTATTTAACTATAATTTGTGATTCTTTGGAAGCACAGGTACATTGGATTTAGTAAGACTTCTCCTCAATATCAATGAGATTAGCCTTTAATTTTCTTCTTTGTGCCACCTTTATCTAATTATATAATCAATCCTATAGCCTTAAGAATGAATTAGGAAGATTTTTATTTTTCTCCAGGTTCTGAAAGAGTTTATAATATGGTGATTATGTGTTCCTTGAAGGTATGTTTTGCATTTTTAAAGAAGTAACCCGGGTGATCTCAGCTATAGGTAGGCTATGAATTCACTTTAAGATCAACTGACCTGAAAAAATTCTCCCACTTGAACAATGAGGCATAAATATTTTTGTCATTGTATTGTTTATAAAAGTGAAAAAATTGGGGTGAAAATTTATGTTCATCAGTAAGATGGTAATTCAATAAATTATACCACATTCCTACTCTGGGTAACTACACTGTCATTTAAAAGGATGCAGGACATTTGTCATTACTGATATGATAGTATTTTGAATATAGACTTAACTTTTTTGAAAGTCACATATGAATACTTAGAACATATGTTTTTCATTGCTGAATTAAGGAACATCTTAGCATGGCATATAAGAGTTCTAGAGTCAAACTATTGGGTCCAAATATTGTCCCTCTACCAATCACTTTTATGATCTCTATTGCTCAGTTTCCCGGCTACCTGATAAAGAGAGATGGTAATAGTGCTTCACAGGGTGTTGTGAGGATTCCAAAGTGAATTCATCCAAAACGCTAAGGATAGAAACTGATATGTAGTAAAATACTCAATTAATTAATATTTTTAAAGTTATTCATTATATAAATAAATACACATATTTAAAAAAATGTAATCCCAACTGAGAATAGCAGTTATCCAGGGGAGGGCAAAAAGAAAGGGCTAAATGGTTCTTGATATTTTGCTTTGTATATTTTTACATTATTTTGAACAGAAAAAAATTATGTATTATGTTTAAAATTTTTTAAAGAACAAAGTTACAGAAGCCTAATACTAATTGTAAAGATGTCAGATAGCCATATAGAATTAGATGTCTAAGACAAGAAAGGTATTGAACTTTCGTTCAGGTACAAAGCAACATGGAGGCCAGCATGGAGAGAGCAGCAGGAATGAGACACACCTGGATTTACATCCCGCTCGGTCCCTTTCTAGCTGTGGGACGCAGGGAATATTACTTATCCTCTAAGCTAGGGTTTTTCTAGCTGGTAGGTCCACAGACACCCTATTAGAGTTTCAGTACCATTTGCAAAGTTGGTTCAAAATATAGATCACTAGTAATTTAGAAACATTTCCATTGATTTTTATGCATGCTAAAGTTTAAGAAACAAAATAAAGATAAGAAACCAAAATAAAATACAATAAAAATTCTAAGCCTCCCAACCAACTGAATGGATCCTCCTCACAGCCAAGGGGATTCCAAAGAAACCTGAAAAACTAGCTCAGGCCACGATGGGAAGGAGTGGTCATCAGACATACCTCATTATACATTCCTGCCTTTGGAATTTAGGTACAACTGACCAGCATTAACATTAAAACAGAGATATTAAAACTGACAAACAGACTATTTTGGAGCAATAAGGTACTAAATTCCAACCCAACTCTAGTAGAGCATCACATGACAGATAGCAGGTCCTAAAAGTATCAAAGTATTTTACCCCAAAATATATTTGTCTGTCATATTTTGAAACGGCTATGCAAAGCTGTCTCTTATGGGGGAAATTTATATTCTTTAGAGAATCGCATTCCATCTCCAGGTCTTTTGTAGATCCTGAAGAGATTAGCTGAGAGTCTAGCACCTTTCAAATGTCTGAATAGGAAATGTTTGCCATCTATTACCTCTAAGGGTAGTCACCTAAAGACTTCATCTTCATAATAAGAACCTTGGTATCCACAACGCTTTATCTTAACCCAGACACTCCTTTCTATTGATTCCAGGTTTTTAGATAATAATTTAACTCTTTCAACCAATTGCCAATCAGAAAATCTTTGAATCCACCTATGACCTGTAAGCCTGCTTCCCACTTCAAGTTGTCCTACCTTTCCAGAGCAAACCAATGTATACCTGACATGCATTCATTGATGTCTTATGTCTCCCTAAAACATAAAAAAACAAGCTGTAACCCAACCACCTTGAGCACAAGTTCTCAGGACCTCCTGAGGCTGTGTCACAGGACATGGTCCTCATATTCAGCTCAAAATAAAACTCTTCAAATATTTTGAAGAGTTTGACTTTTTTATCAACAGAACTGCTCTCAATCTTGATTTCTTAGTGTGTCAAACATGGTGCCAATGTCACACCATATTTATAAAGCTTTAGTGAGATAAAATAAATATTTAATACTGTGCCTGGAACATTAAAAAACTGAACTCATGTTATTATAATAATGGGTACATTGTTGCTAGTACTACCACTGTTATCACCATACTCTATAATAACTGTTCCTGTGTTTAAATGAAGGATCTGATATTTCCTCAACATGCCATAGCCTTCTATGGCCTTATATTTATATAACTTATTACTTTTTCTGGCTCAAAAAATAAATGTGAATATCTCTACTATTTCCTACAATTTTTTTTACTGGTAATATTTTGTGGCCTTCTGATTTTAACTTCTGACCACTATTATTCAAGTAACCTGGGATCTTGAAAAAGTAAGTGCAGTGCTTGGAACTAAAATTCTGGTATGGTCCTTATTAACGCAATATGATTTGGGCTTGACTGTGATGGGAGATTGTAGAAATAGGATAGGAAAAGAAAAGATATCGGAATAGTAGAGCTTATAAGAATTGTGGTTAAAGTTTTCCTCTCTGGGTGAGGCTTGTACTAAGCATGGGGTGGCAAAAACTATGTTATTAATAAAATACTATATTTTCTAAGAACAAACCAGCCTTCCCCTTCTCTTTGTTACCTGAAAAACCTAGGCATAAAGCTACATGAGTCTTTGGTCCTGATTCTCCATTTCCTTTGGAGGGAAAAAAAAAAGTCCACATTTCTCACACAGCTTTGAGGGAAAGACTCATAACCATACTTAATGTATAAAAGCTGTGATTTCCATGCAAACTGCTGCTTTCCCAGAAAAATGTAAAAGCCCCCTTTAGCAGTTTAAAAATCCTTTAACCATTTCCTTCCTGTTCCACTTGAACTAGGGGCCAGCTTGCTGTGCCTTAAAGCCTTCCTTCAGTGGCTTTCAGATGAATAAGTTAATTTTAGAAGTGTTAGAAACATTTTTAATTCATTCGGACTTGTAAGATATCATTAAATACCAGGTACATACACTAGGAGCCAAGAAGAGTTACTCTACAATTCTCTCAGTCACAGATAATTTCCTTACCATACTGGGATTTAGGCCTAGCACTGCAAACAGCAAAACTTGGGCTTCCTCACAGTAGCCAATGTCATAGCTCTAAGCCTGCACCAATGTTTACTCATTTACACTCTTTCTTTTATAGTTTCACCAAAAAAGAAAACAAACAAAAACAGGTGCATCCACACTATACAAATGAGAAAAGGTAACCTCTGAAACCATTTCACAGCAAACAGAAGATCCACAAGCTGCTCACTAGCTAAAACCACAGGAGGTGTGTCAGGCACCTTGATGCTGAGCCACAGGAGGCCTGCAGGCTGGGAAGGCAGTAAATCCCCAGAGAGCTCTAAACTCCTGATTGGCAAGCCACACCAGGCCCATCAGCTCCTCAGGTGCTGAGCCACAGGAGGCCTGTCAACTGCTCAGGTGGAAGGTGTGGGAGGAGGGAGGAGGCAAGCTGTGTGGAGGAGCTTGAATGAAAGGCCACCGGCTCACCAGGGGAGACAGGAAATGAGAGGTGCCTACTGGGAATACTAGAGTTCAGAGAACTTCATCAAGAAAAGGAATGAACCCACCCCCCTCCTTGCATCTTCTTACCTGCAGGGAAGCACATCTCACAGAGAGTACATTTCTGGCCCAGGGATTCTAAATAAATAAATGCTAATGTAGAATGATTCCCAGATTGAGTTCTGCAGCAGACCACCAGGTCTTCCAGAGAAAATCAGCACCTCTTTGTCAGTTGCTAAGGTTCTTAGGGAACAGCCACCCTCCATCCATCCTTTGTTTGCCAAGATTCTCAGTATGACAGTGACACAGTGACATCTCCCCCTTTAGTTTCCAAAAGTCCTGGAAATACTTTAGTAGGGACTGACTAGTCAGTGACTGCATCTCACTCTTTCATTTATTTACTGTAGCATTTGTTGTGGCTATAAGCCAAATCCTCTGCTTTGCATTAGAGATATAAAAAGTCAAATAAGACATAACCTCTGTTCTCAAGGTGACATAAAAGTAAGTAATATTTACAGAATAAGGGTATATGACAGAAATATATCCAAGGTGTTGTAGGAACCCAGCAGAAGGAGAATTAAATCAAATGAGGATTCGGGGACACTTTCTAGAAGAGGTGCCACCAAGTTGAGTGCTAAAGGACAAAAATAAATAAGCTCAAAGAGAGGTTTAGGGTGGGGAGGGAGAGAAAGGAAAAGAAAGGAGAAGTGGAAAAAGTTACAGGTAGTAAGAAGAGCAAGTAAAAATAACTGGAAAAGAAATAGTTGATTCCATCCAAGAAGAGTGAGTAGATAAGTAGAACTGGACAACAATGCATGCAGGAGAACAGCAGACGATGAGGCCAGATCACAAAGGGCTCTGCAGTCCAAACAAATACGTTTGAAATCGACTCTGAAAGCTTCAGGAAGCCCCCAAGTATCATGCAACATCGATATCCAAGACCAAGGCCTCAGAAAAATTAAAGCCTGCTGATTTTGAAAATTGGGTTTCTCAGGTTTCTGTAAAGGTTAACTTATTTCCAACAAAATAAGAAAAAAACAAGATTATTTCAGATTCATAGTCTAGCCTTAGCTCTGGTTCCTGAAGTAAAATTTCTCACTTTATATTTTGCCACTTGGTTGTTAAATCTTTTGTAAAACCATATACATATATGATCTTGTATAGCATACATAGCACATATTTTACTAACATGTCTTTAAAAAAGGATGCTTGCCATAGTAAATAAACAGTAATATGATATTAAAACTCAAGTAAGTGCCAAATATTCCTTTTCTGGAAGGGTAAAATTTTAACCATATATTCCCAATATGATTTACTTTCTCATAAATGTATTAATAAATTGCTAATTACACATATGTACTGCAATACTAATGTAATAAATATTATCTACATAATAAAACATAGAAAAAGAAAATTTTCAAGGAATAGAATAAAAATAAGGAAAAATAAAGGTTTTGACATTTTCTATTTGTTCTTCAGTAAGTCATCATTCAAACCTATGTTGGAAGCCCCCTACTTACTTAGACAGCTAAGACAGATCTACACCCCCATGCTTCTGTGCAATTGCATGTAGATGTCTGTACACCTTTCATTAAACCAAATCAACTAAAGGAAGAGGAAAAGAGATAAGGAGAGTGGTGAGGTAACACACCTGTGGTGGGCTTTGTAGCCAATAAGAAGCTGAGGCAATAGAGCTGGATGGGAGAATACACCTGTTAAATGAAGTTTAGCCTGAAGCTGCCTCCTTACATATTTTAAGTCTGGCTTAAAGGCTTCTCTGCATATAGTGAATTGTAACCTAACTAGATATGTAAACAGACTGTAACCTACTCTTGCGCCAATCACAGAGTTTCAGCCAGTCAAAGGCGACCAACTGATCAAACTGTGCAAAAAAGGCAAATGCTAAGCTGTAACCAATCTGGCCATTTCTGTACCTCATTCCTATTTTCTGTATATCACTTTACTTTTTCTGTCCACAAATCCTCTGCCACATGGCTGCACGAGAGCCTCTTTGAGCCTACTGTGGCTCAGGAGGCTGCCCAATTTGCAAACGGTTCTTTGCTCAATTAAACTCTGTTAAATTTAATTTGTCTAAGGTTTTTCTTTGAAAATACCCTTCCCTCCACTCCCTGGGGTCAATGTGAGGGTGAAGGAAAACACAAATTATGAACCAAGCTCTTGACCCTCTTTGTAGTACATGAAAAGCAACCTGGGGTGAAGGCAGGGATAGATACAGGACGTTTTATCTGAGGAGCAAGAGACAGTCATGGGGCTTCCAGGATAGCCTTGGCCCCAGAAGTTCTTTCCCATATTACCAGAACTCTGGGATCTTAGGGACAGATTTGTTTTTTGAGGGTTTTTTTTTTCCCATTTTTCTCTAGGAGCATTTAGAAGTCAGCAATTTGGGAACCACTCTACATAAGGTATGTGCCTCTATTTCCTTACTACAGGTGATCTTGCTAAATGTAAACCCTATTCACAAAATGTGTGTCATCATAGGATCTTGCCCACTTCTCTTTTCCGCAGGATTTAGTAAGAAAAAAAAATGCTATTGTGGTGAAGATTGGAATTATCAATACCTCAACCTATGGGAGGAAACTCTGCTGTAGACACCCATCCCCCTAGATTTCTCAAGAAGAAGGAGCTGCCACACACTACTTCCTGCCCTATGATATACTGAGGGGAGAGGGAAGGGGACTGGTGTGTCAGTTTCAGAGTTTTGATTCAGGACTACAGCCGTGTCCCCAGAGCAAACACCCCAAGGCATTCAGCCTCACTATGCCAACAGCAATCATTCCTGCTGATCCAACACACGTTCACCGATTATGAATGAATGAGAGCGGCTGGGATTTAATCAGCACCTATTCAATCCACCATGCCTCCATCCATTCATTCACTCACTCGCTCACTCCTCTAACAAATAAACAAAGAACTTCTACTCTTCTGGAGCTTCCCTGGACACAGGAAGCACAAAGATGAGAAGGCCCCATTGGTGCCAATAACATTCTGGAAGACAGCAGAGAAGTGCCTGCCATTTGCACTGCTGACCACAGCCCAGACAGCCTGGGCACAGTGCAGAACATTCACCACCTCCGTGCGTGGGCTGTACAGACACCATCTCTCCACACACTACTACTGCCTGAAAAATGCAGTCAGATGGGTTGTCATTAAGCCTGACAAAAACCCAGCACCATCTAGGTAAGAGCAATGCTTTTTATCCAGACACTAAATTGCAATCAGGTTACGTTATCATGTAAATAAAGAGGCAAACAGATGGTTTCAAACGAGATCCAGGGCTTTCAGAGCATTGCCGATGTTACAAATGAAGAAAAGCAAGGACAAGCCACTAGACGCAGAGCGGGCCCCGGAGTGCACAGCAGCCCAACAAACAGAATCCTGGCCTGGATAATGCAGCCAAAACAAAAGGCAGCCACTTACTGCTTGCAATTGTTTGTTAATCAAATACCACTAATTTCCAAATCTGGGGAAATGCTCTGAGAAACATATATTCATACTTTTTCCATAAAATATATTTTGCAACGGTGTCATCTGTGTATATCACCATGACCCTTAATAACACAGCTTTGAAAGGCTCTGTTTTATTTCCTCCCACATGTTTAAATAGGAACAGTGTAATGAACTAGACAGACTCAAGGAATCCAGAGGCCTAGATTTGACTCTACTGTCTCTGTTATCTCTGAGCTCTTTCTTGGGCATGCCCTCTTGCGATCATTTCCCTCAACTGTAAAATGTGAAAACAAAAAATGTGGCCGAGGCCATTAGCTGCTTCCCAGTATTTATTTTATCCTCCCTTAGTAATAAGAACTCCAATTTTTAGCTGAATAGTTTGTCACCTAGCCAAAAGACTACACTTCCCAGCTTCCTTTCCAGGTAGAAGTGGCCATGTGGCTAAGTTTACACTATTAAGATGTAAACAGAAGTGTCATGTGAGAAATAAAAGAAGAATCCTTTCTCCTTTCTGCTGCCTGGAATGCAGCTGCAATGGCTGGTGCTCCAGCATTTGATGGACCACCGAGTGACTTTGGAAATAGAAAAAACACTGGAGGACAAAAAGGTAGAAGGGGTCCAAGTCCCTGACACCATGGAACAGATTTTTATGTAAGAGAGATGTAAACTGACATATCTATCAACCTCGTACCATAATAACAATTTTTAATAAAAAAAAATAATTTTCAGGGTTTTTTTATTCACAGAAGACTTAATCTTCCTAATACCTGGATACCCAAACCCCTAATTCTTAATACCTGGACACCAAAACTCCCAGAATGGTCGTGAGTGTTAAACTAGGTGTGAGAACTCTTTGTACTCAAAATGTTTCCCTGAATCCTCAGCATGATAAGCTGCTCTGTGAATAAAAGTGTTACATGATCAAACATGCTGGAGAACAGCTTGTACTATATCTCCCTCCGAAAGTTATACAACCCATATTGTCATATAAAAGGATTTGAAAAGACCAGAAACAAAAAAAAGTATTTATCTGTGCTTAGTCCAAAATTTTTCAAATTTGTTTGACTTACTTTTTTTTTCCATGTGATGCTTACAGGGAGCTAGTTTCAGAGGAAACACTTCGAGAAATCCTGGGTAAATTTCTTACCAGTAATAGCTAATATCTAAATTGTTGCTTTTAGCCTTCAAATATGAATTGTAATTGAAATTACTTCTATGCCAGTCCAGGTCCAGGTCTTACAGTATATGCTTTCATTACTCTCTGAATGTTTCCTATAGCACATTTGTTAGTCGTATTCATTTTTAACTACATGCAATTACATTTCTATCTCCCCAGCTAGGCAGTATGTTCCAGGTGGGTCTCAGAACTATTTTGCTCATCATTTTATCTCCAACATGAGGCAAAGTGGCACATAATAAGTTATGCACCCAGTAAATAGTTGCTGAATAAATGCATGATTTCTGAACTCTGTTTTCATATCACACATTATGCAAACAGCAGTGATGGAATAAATGTAAATCAATTTTGGCTTTGCGAGGGGTTTTAATCCTTTTAGCTCTCTTGGATGGCATTTGGACCATTAGCTCCACCAGTGCCTATGTATATACTCTTAATGAACTGAACATTAGAATGTCCCTTCTAAGTATCATTATTTAGTAAACATAAGAAATGCTGAGTAACATTGACCTAAAAATAAAATAGGAGATTTTTAATGTACTTGCAGATAAAGAAAATATCAGAATTCTCACCAAGACCCATTACTGGGTTCAACTGGTCTGGATATCCAAGATAGATCACTTACATAGCTGGAAGCTGAGATTGGCTCTTGGCTACAGCTTATCTCCATCTGGGGCTGCCAAGCAGTGCACAAAAATGACCTTTCCATATGATTTGGATTCCCATAGCCTAAGGGATGTGTTCCAAAAGGAAACACCCCAATGGCAAATGAGACTTCTAGGCAAAAGGATCTTCTAATGCAGGGTTCTTGTGACCTAGCCTTCAAAATCCCAGAACATTATTCTATTAATACAGTCTGTCAGTCCATCTAGTCACAAAGGCCAGCACAGATTCCAGGGGAGGGCAGGAAGCTCTATGTCCCTATAGAAGGAGCAGCAAGCATTTATAGGAAGGAACAAAATTTATGGTAGCCCTTTTTGGAGAATTTCTGCAATAATGACATTGAAACTACAATACCTATTAGAACCAGTGCTAGGTACTGTTACTCAACCTTCTAACAGAGGAGCATATTATATCACATTTTATTTTAATATTTTGATAACCATATCAATATAACTGATTTCTTTTATAATCCTACTTTATTTTATGTATCAAAAAAATTATTTAGAGAATGGGTCTAGGCTTTACCAGACTGCCAAAGGGATCTAGGACATATAAAATGTTAAGAACCCTTGAGCTGCTTAATAGTGTGGTAACCTAAGGGTCAGCAATGAGCCAACTATGCCATTCCTGCCCCTGCTGGCCTGCCTGTACCTACAAAGACCTTGTCACTTCAGCAAAGTTCTTATCTCTAAACCTCTGTACATGAGGAAACTCCAAAAGCTCCCTCAAGGGAGTATAATCAACTCAAGAAATAGCAACTGTACCTAAACCAATGATTGGGAAATCATGAATTATTTAATTTTACATTTCAAAAATATCTGCATGGAAAACAGACCATAAAGAGAAAAAAAGTAATTCAATGAGAACACGTGAAAAAAGCCCTGCTCTGCATTAAAAACTCCCACGGGCAGCTGCTCCTTGCTTGGCTTGTACTTCCCAACCCCAACCAGGGGTGTAAAATACATATGCAATCACTCAGTTTCCCTTCTTTTGTAAGAAAGGCCTTGGTAACACTCCTCAAAGAATATTAATTCCATGAGACAAAGTTCTTAGGGCAATAAAACTAGGTAGAATATGTTTATGCATTTTAATCAGGGGAAATTTTTATTAACCCTCAGCAAACTTGTTGCAGTGCAAATCATAGAATATGGGGTTGGCACAAACTTTAATGGTGATTTCTTAGTAGGGTGACCCAATCATTCTGGTTTGCCTCAGACTTTCCAGGTTTTATCACTGAAAGTCCTATGTCCCAGGAAACACCCTCAGTCCTGGATAAACCGGGGTAACAGGTCATTCTCTTTACCAATGATTTTAAAGACATTAGTTCCTGATATTTATGTCTCCAAATAAATATTAAAACCTATGGATGCCACTGTCAGTATTCCAGAACTGAAAGGAATTAACCAATTAGCTCTGATAGAGTAATGTTGCCTGTTTTAAATAACATGGACTTCAATTCTTACCTCCAGAATTGAACTCATTCTAAGAGTTATACATAATCTCCTAAATTTTAAAACAAAATATATTTTGTATTGTGTTGTGTTTTTGTAATACTCTACTTTTAGGAAATGACAGGGATTCAGTGATTTCATTTTTTGTTTGTTTGTTTGTTTGTTTTTTGAGACGGAGTCTCGCTCTGTCACCCAGGCTGAAGCGCTCTACCTCCTGGGTTCAAGTGATTCTCATGCCTCAGCCTCCCAAGTAGCTGGGATTACAGGCACACACCACCACACCAGGCTAATTTTTGTATTTTTAGTAGAGACAGGGTTTCACCATGTTGGCCAGGCTGGTCTCAAACTCCTGACCTCAAGTGATCCGCCTGCCTCGGACTCCCAAAGTGCTGGGATTACAGGCGTGAGCCACTCCACCTGGCTGACAGTAATTTCTTAAATGACATAACCTATTCTATTTTCCAAATCAAGCTGATTGAGCTATACACATTAACCAGTGTGGTGGGACTGAACCTATTACCTGAGCCTATTAATTTAGAACACTGGGCAGTATTGTAACCAGAAAGTGACCAGGGACAACCTGGCTGCCACCTTAAAAGTCTGCTCATGGGCAGTAATGGTTTTTAATTTTAACAAAGATATGGGTATCCTTGAAGACACTGATACAATCCAGATGTGTGAAACTATAAAACAAGCAAGAGATGTTACATTAGATTTTGCATTTAATTAGTGGGAGCCTGCACAGAGGATATAGTTTATTCTCAAGCAATTTCCAAATTACCATCCTCCTTGTCCCCCTTGGAAAATTTACTGTTAACCACCTCCATCATCTTGGTATTGCTCCTTTCCTACCTTGCCTTCTGCTGTCCTGGTTCTAATTTCATGACTACTCGTTCTATGATATCTCTTCCTGCAACTTAAATTAGCATTGTCCTAAGATGCTGACTTCTACCCAATCCTTATATCTCTCTGCAATAGCTCTCATATGAGTCCTAACCCCCATTCAATACTCAAGGCTTCCTTAGTCAATTCTTCTGAGAATTACCAAATTGCAATCCAGATTCTCAATTGGCCTTCCTTTCAATCTTCTGGTCCACATTTCCCGTTACCGTCTAGGCATCTGCACATGAACCTGAGCATATGACTATAATGGAATTTATTGTCCGCCCTGCTAAACCTACTCCTTTACATGCATCCTCTATTTCCATTGATGGTACCCCTAGGCATTCACCTGTGTGCAAAAGTTCTGGTCATCTTCTCAGCTCATTTTTCTTTATGTTTTTACAATCGATAAATTGTTAAGCCCTATCAATTCTGCTTTCCCATCAAGTTTATGATACTTATTATATTTTCCCATAGCAGCCATCATTGCATTTACTGCTACTATATAGCTTGTAATTTGTATTGTTAAGGCCAAAGTATACTTGAAATCCTGGGGAAAGTAATGCATAGTTTCTTTAAGAAATAGTTGTAAACTGCTGCTGAAAGTTTGTACAGGTTAAGTAAGAGAAAGAAGTTGCTATAGTAGCAAAAAAAAAAAAAAATTATACCTATTGCAACTAAAGGAAAGCATCATAGGTGTTTTACAGGAATACCTGCTAGAATCCTCTCAGGCTACAACAGAAGGTGCCCAATACGGTCACACCTCTGGGAGACTGAGGTGGAGTATTTGAAATCATAAAAGTAGTTATTCTCTAGATGGGAGCACGTACCAAAATAAAACCCGAGTCTCTTATATACTTCATGCTTGCCAATTACCGCCACCCCATGATCTTTACATCCTGGGGACGTGTGCCCCTCCTAGAAAATTACTATGATCCATGATGCTAATGCTAATGGACCATGACAATGAGTGTGTTTCTCAGGTGAGTGAAAACAAGAAAAGGTTTGTAAAAGCCCTCTATTAGAGTAAAACTCGAATTAGTTCCAGCAAGTTAGCAAGCCATAAAGAGTGTCAAGGCCTACCTGACTTTGGATCCCAAGAGTAGACCCTAAGTGAGTTCTAATTAGCCAGAAACAAATGCCATGACTGATTCAAGCAGACATGGACAAATTAAGATTAGAAAAAGAATCTCAACCTATTTCAATACATTTATATTTTTATGTTTATTCTGTCACAGGGAAAAATGCACTGCTATTTTAATCGAAATTTCATTTTTATGAAGAAAAGCATATATAGTTGAGGGAAAAATTCTTTTTAATTCCCACTCCTAATTGTCCACCCTGGCAAAAGCACTGTGTCACAGATCTTGGTTAGAAAGTTTAGGGGACTGCTGCTACTCATTTGGGAGCATCCGTTTGAATCATGGTCATTGCAACTAGAAGGAACTCCCTAGCCTCAAAGTGTTTTGTCTCAAAATTCAATCCTATTTTAGGAACAAAACAAATAAATCAATAGTAGTCCCTTTAATAAATTTTAGGGGTCAACTTAAAACACTGGGTTGAAGCATAGGGACTAAAATTTCACTCAGCTTTGGTATAAAACATCATATAAGTTTGGGCAATAATCTTAACATATGTCATAGCATTTTACAATTTATAAAACACATTATTATTTAGATTATTATTAGTTGGATTAGAAAGCCACTACATTTCCTGCCAAATCAACAATTCTATGTGTCTATAATTTACATATATATTAATATTTATAAGTAAATCCACCTCAAAAGAAAACAAATAAATTACTAGGTAATCAGTTCATCAAGGGACTCCACATAGCAAAGCACTTTATACTTAGACTGCTTTAAATTGTAAGTTTCTATAGTATATTTTTAAATGATTTGATATATGAAAAGTTTATTTACATTCATCATTTCAAAGATAAACTGCTTGGGGATGTTGGTGAGAACACCTGCTCTGTGGAGTCTGAAATCCTGGTTCTTCCTTCTAGTGGTGAGGACACGACTTCGACATCCTTAAAGCAAGGTTCACTAAGGTCTATGATTCTCTCTAAGAAATTGCCTAAAAGGAAGGAGAAATAGACAGTTTCCAAAGATCCTTTCATCTTTGACTTCAGGTTTTCTTTTTATTTATTTTTATTGGAAAATAATATTGATTAACGTTTTTAGGTCAAAAGTAGCTTAAAGAACAGCTTTTCCATTCACTTTCTAAAGGTCAAAGGAAAGTTCAACTGTTGTCTCCCTGGATCTTTAATGTCTACCCTGAAAGAAAATGCTCAAAATATGTTTCCTTCATGTCTTTCTTCATCCCACCATATCCCTCTCTTCTAAGAAGAGGCTCTGGTCACACATGTAAAGATTTGACCTCAAGTTGCAGTTCAACAACTATTGTCCATTCCCACTGCAAAGTGAGCATTTCCAAACTGGGGGCCCAATTATGTTTGGAGAGTTGACAAATACCACTTTCAGGCAGAGAAGAGGTGGTGTAATTAACACTAAGCATTATAGGTAAAAATAAAATAAAATAAAGAAACTAAAACCCTTTGAATAGTCTGTCTCCTGGTGTTCTGTAATTTCTTATTCATGCAAGCCAACAGAGTCTAAATAAAGTCTGTCCAGACAGGGAAGACAGCACAAATTTAGCAGGCTCTAAAGCACTTTTTGAATTAAGTCAGGTACATCTGCTTTTAATTACATACATGCATATATGCTTACACACATAAACACATATACAGAGGTAGATTAAAGACAGCTGCAAATTCTTAGCTATTCCTCCCATTGAGAGGTGGAACCTAATTCTTCTCTCCTAAATCTAGGCTGACCTCAGGACCTTGCTTGACCAAGAAGTTTATGGCCATGATATTCTGAGCTTGCCAGAGCCAGCTTAGAAGGCATGTGGCTTCCACACAGGTCTCTTGGACCACTTACTTTTGGAACACCTTTCTTAGGCTATTCTTTCTTGGAATCCAGCCATCATGCTGTGAGGAAGCCCAAGCAGCCCCATAATAAACCCATGAGGAGAGGAACTGAGGCCTCTTAGTTGATTATCCTAAGCTCCCAGCCAATAACCAGCATCAAGGCCCAGCCATATGAATGACCCACGTTAAAGGCATCTAAAGGCAGCCAAGGTGAGCCTTTCAATGACCACAGTCCAGCCACTATCTAACTATAATGCATGGAAGAACCCAAATTAGAACACCTCGGCCTCGCCCTTCCCCATAAAATTGTAAGCAAAATAAAATGTGTGTTTTATGCTGTTAGGTTTCTGGGTGGTTTGCCAGGTAATGATACAGTTTCAGAACACCCACTCCACTTGTCACCATTCTGATGCCACACATTACAAAAAGGACCCCAGTAGCTGAATCCCAAATTTCTTCCCTTCCCACTTGCTAATCCAGAATAAGTGGGGTGGTGGGCTTTACTGCTTTTATGTCCCATCCAAAAGGTACAAGACCAAAATTTGAGAACTACACAAGCTATAGAAACATCACCAACATTTGTTTGGTTTCTAATTGGTGTTGTAGACCTACATCTCTGCTATAATTCAGTATGAAATACTGAATTACATATAATCTCAGATAAGAAAAAGGTGAATGAAGTCAATAGTTTTATAATCACAAGATTTCATAGAAGTTCCTCCCCTCAAAAATTACTTTCTGATTTATGATCATCTTGCTTCATATCACCAACCTATTATGATGTTTTGCAATTTAACAAGGAGGTGCATTACATATTGCCATCTTTGAACATCACATGACTTTGATAAGCTTCTCTGGCATATAAGGTACTGAATATTAAAAATCAGAACAAACAGAAGAGCTATTATAAAAGAAAAACAGTACTCTCCCATTCATGTCTTCAAATAAGGACAGTTCAAAGTAATATACAAAATGTAACAGTGAATTCTACCACACACATAAACACACAAAGATGCTGGAGGCTACATGGTATCATATTTGCACCCTTCAAAACAGAATCCTGAGAAAGCACTGGAGGCATCTTACACAAATCCATTCTGGTCAGTTTAGAACAAGGCATAGAGCAGAAACTAGAGGGATCTTTTGCCATTTGACCAGCTATTCTTTATGAAGGTTTGAGATTTGCGTAGTAAGGCAGAACTTGTTCCTACTACTTAAGAAGTTGAGAATGCATTCAGACCAATTTTTCCAATATTTAGAAAGCAAAGACAGTCAGATACACTTACTTGTTGAAGCAAAGTTATCATGAACTTAAACTACAAGAGCAAATTCTTAATGATTACCTCAGCTTACTCCATATAATACCACAGAGAAGAATTTACAGTTCTTTCAAAATCCAATGTCCATAAAGATAGAACGCCTTGAAGGAAAATGGTACCATACTTAAGATAGTGATATCTTTTATTAGTACAGTAAAGTCCTATTTTTATGGAATAGGATGGGTCTGAGGTCATTCCATAAAATTGATTTCCCAGAAAATGGAAATAGGCAATTTACCCTAAGAATTTTATTGAAAAATTATGCTATTCTATTTGAATAATGATGGGAATGTTCTACACGTTTCCTTTATTAATGAATTAAAATACACAAAACACCATAAAATTATATTAGAGGTTCAAAAGTATCACTTAAATCTTTTTTACCAGTCACTTTCATTTTGTAAAATCAGCAGTTCCATTAAAATCGTATTATGTAAAAATGGGTTTTTACTGTAATAATAGTTATTACCTATTTAGCTCCCAAGGATGTTGTGAAAATTAAATAATAAGCCATTGGAAAGCAAATACAAAGTGTTGCTAATACCAGAGGCCAAGAGGGGCAGCCAGATGGGAAAATGAAGGAAAAGAGCACCTGATACATTACAAATCACAGCTTTCATCTGTAATTCCATTACCGCCAAAACTCTATGCGTTGGTCATGTGCACTGATGTTATCTCATTTCATCTTTCTTAACATTATATTAATTATAGCCCTAATGTTATAAATAAAGGTCAGAAAGGTTTACAGCTTGTCCAATGTCACATCGTTGTAAATGTCAGAAGCCAAATGTGAACCCCAGGTTTATCCTAGTCGACAGCTCATCCTATATCCTGAAGGATCCCAAATATACCCTTGTGTCTCATAACTGCCCCTCTAATTCTTACCTCATCTTTCAAAATTCACTTCAAATGCCTCTTCCTCCATGAAGCCACCTTTACCCCAGAGACACTATGATTCTAAACACATTCAGTATTTATTATGGCTATTTGTTGTATTATTGTGCATTATGTGTTTTATTAACCCAGCAAAATCCCTGGCTGGTCACAGTTGTATGGAACTTGACTTTGGGTTCCCAGATCATGAGCGCCTGGAACTGTGCCTTGAACACAGTGAATGTTTGGTAAATATTTGCTAAACTGAACTGGAAAGGGGTGTTCATTTGAATTACAACTACATTTGCTACCAGATGCAAAGCAAATGCTTTTACTAATGGTTCATTGCATTAGAATGGTTCTAATGCAATGGTTCATTGCATTGCATACCTCTTTGGGAAGTATCTCCAGTTTTTCCAAGCATGTGTGATAAGATTAAATACCTCAAGCAGTGTATCTGACATACAGGAGATACTCAACAAATAATAGTTTTTTATTTTATTTTTGTTTTATTTCAAGTTAAGGAAAGAATGCGGATGGTAAGAGAAGAATGTGGAGGGGCATAAATTCAGTATAATATATAGTCTAATTTGGAGATATAAGAGCAGGTATTGATGGTAAGTTTTTTTGAAAAAAGAAAGATACAATGAAGAGTTAGAACTCTTGATTTAAATTCTCTGATTTCCTGCCAAGCTTCTTTACTTACTGGCTGGGTAAAACTTGAGCAAGTTACCCTCTCTGCATCCCAGATTTTTCATCTGTAAAAACAGAGATAATAACAGAATCCACTTATAGAGCGGTTGTGAGAATTATATGAAAAAAAAAATCCTTGTAAAATACTTAGTATGGTGCATGTCACACACCAAGCACTCAAGTTATAGTTGCTACTATCACCATCATTACTATCATCATAAAAATCATTTCATAATTCTTAGGAATCTATTCAAAGGAGAAGACATTTTTTTCCACAGACTGTAAAATCCTATAGTGGTATGTGTCAATGCTGTCAAACCCAAAGATTTATTTCTGCTATTGAATTATGGATGGGAGCAATGAGTTCATGCACTTCATCCAAATGATGCTTACTGAACGTCTACTTTGCGCCAGAGTCAGGTGGACAAATTTATTTGATTTAAAGAAGGCTAGGAATGAAAGAAACAAGGGGAGCCAGGAAAAGGTGGAGAGTTCAGAGAGAGACAAAACCACAAGCAGAAAACAAAGGTAGATTCAATCCAGAGACCCATCAGAGGTCAAAATATCAGCCTGTCAAAAATCAGAAGGGAAGAGTAAGGCCAAGCAGCTCCTGCATAAGACCCCAATCCAAATGGCACAATGAATTCAATTGCTCATCAATCACAGATCATTTGTTGGAGATAGAAGAGGGGTTATTAGACAACAGGAAAGGGACAATGAGCAAGGATTTTATTTTTTATATATTACACACCTGTTTTTCACTCACCTGTCTTTTCATGTGAAGGCTAGAAATAATGAAAAATAACTGTATGTTTTAAAATTCTTAACTTTTCTGATTATCACAATAACACTGA
Source organism: Pan troglodytes (assembly GCF_028858775.2). NCBI lineage: Eukaryota > Metazoa > Chordata > Mammalia > Primates > Hominidae > Pan > Pan troglodytes. The sequence goes on from NC_072403.2 coordinate 57,675,441, forward strand.
AAGGCCAACTGGAAAGTCCTTTCTACATCCAATGCCTGTGCCCCACCTCCTTTCCCCCACCCAGCATTGATTTGTGCTATTTAAGAGCAGCTTCACAGAGAATTCAGGCCCATCCTATGATCTTATGAGCTGACCATAGACAAAGGAATGAAGAATAGTGGAGAAAGCCAGGGATCCCGGGACCCAGGGCACACAGTGGACACAGTCAACTGCGGTGCCAAGCAAGATGGCCAAGATTGCTCTTGCTCGGCATAAAAACCCCACAGGATACTAAAAGCTTGGCAACCTTCAAAAGCTTCTCTTGCTTCCTGCATGGGGTGGGGGAAGCAGCTTGCTTAGTGGGAAAAACCATAGCTCAGGGTGAATCCGCTGGCTAGATTCATCAAAGAAATGGCTGAGACAGAACAGATTTTTCCTTTTCATATAGGAATGACTCACGAGCTTGTTTATTCAAAAAGTTACATCCTCCATCAAAGAGAGGTGGTTTACTGGAAAGCGGGATGATAATAATAATTGACGTTTGTACTGGTCAGCCCACTCACACCTGTCCCTCGTGTCTCTGGGCACAGTCACACAAACACACCACCAATGATAAGAAGGTGGCCAGTATATCTTCTTTCATTCTTCCTTCGTTCTGCCACACAAATAAAGCAAACAATACAGTGACCCTCCTTTATTTTACTCGTAGTCATTTTAGAAAGGGAATGTGCGTTATTGGTTCAAGATGAGGACTGGAAGAAAGACTGCTTGGGTTCAAATTTTGACTCTGCAAATTGCAAACCGTGGGACCCTGAACAAGTGACTTAATTGTCCTGGGCCTCTGTTTCTCTGTCTGTAAAAATGGGGATAATAATATTACTTATTTCATAAGGTTATTGTGAGGATTAAATTAGTTGGTACATGGAAAACAGTTCCCGGCACATTGTTAGTTCTCAGTAAATGTTTGACATTATCATTATTATTACTTCACAGATGGTTAAATGTTCTTCCATTACGGATCTTCTTTTATTCACTATTATCTTAAGAGGTTCAAATTAAACCATAAATGTAATTAGGTCTTTGGGGGAAAATATAATTGTCCTATGAAAAACATTTTCTTCTCAGGCTAGGGAGATATTCTGGAACTTTTGAAAACTCTCTTTTAAATAAGAAGAATTTTATAAGTATGGCTGTGTGTTTCTGTATATCTAAGGAATCATCTTTTTCATAACATGTGTATACTGGAAGATAGGTCTAGACAAACAGATGAATAGATACATAGATAGGTATTTTTCTATTTTATTAACCTACTTCTCGGCAATTTTGAAAACTCATAGCAACCGAAGAGCTTGTCATTTTTCCTCAGTCCTGTATTTCAAAATTCCCAAAGGCAAACCATCAGAATGCATTAATAAATTGTTGTCTTCCATACCCTCTGTGTCTTTCAAACTTAAGGATACTAGAACCTGTAAATCCATTCTCTGACACATGAAGAAAATTAACCAGTTAGTGGATTATTTTAACTCCTTTCAGCATGACAATTACTTATTCCACTTTTAATGAAGATATGCTAGGTTAATTTGGGGGGGATTTCACTGGTCTATGAAATTGTTCTCCTACATTAACCCCCCCAAAAAGAGGAAGAATGAAACAACCTAAGTGCCTACTTATTTCCAAACTCTTCACTGTGTTGTACAATATAAATGAAACATAATCAGATCTGGCTGGGTTCAGCCTGTCTGTGATTCATCTTTTGGGTTGTTTTACTCACTGGGTAAAATGAGAACGTCATCCCCAGGGCCTGGAATGGTATTGTTGTATCCTCCCCAGCCTTCTTCAACACCTTGCCATGTTTCAGGGAGGGACCATTTTAAAGCTGATTCAGGGGCAGAGGTAGAAGCTAGAAAATAAAAAAAAATTTTGAAAATCTAATCCATTGTGATAACTTCCAAATTCTATCCTTATTTTAGGATGCTAGTGGTATTTTCACCTCCCAAAGAAGCTGCCTATCAATATTTTATGAGTTTCTGTACAAATATTTATCAGTTAAAAAGCAAGTAATTATTCAATCCTTAGATTACCTTCACTTCTGAAAAAAATCCCACTTTTGTTATTATACATCTGTTTTGCCTTATAATAAATATGGCATGCTTATCATGAAATATTTAGAAAATGCAAATAAGAAAGGTAATAATTGCCCATAATCTCACTACCTTGCAATAACTACCTTTTATTTCTGTTTCCTTCCAGAATTTCTCAGAATTTTTACATAATTGAGATTATATCAAATCCTGTTCTTATTTTTTACACCCAGTTCTACTTTTGCTTAGCTTAGCCTATTTTCCTATGCATTTTATAATATTATTTAAATGCCTTGTAAACATAATTTTAGTGGCTACATATCATATTTTAAAAATCCATAATTAATTCCCAATGTCTGACATTGAGACTCTTTCTATTCTCTGTTTAATTGTAAATAATGCAGTGTTAACTGTCTCTATGCAAATTTCTCAATAACCCTGATTATCTTCTTCAAATACATTCCTCAATGGAAAGACTGAGTCAAAGGTTATGTTCTTCCCACAGCTCTCCCTACACATTAAAGGCGGGGTAATAATCTAAAAACTTCTCAGGGTGGTAACTTACAGACAGATCATACCTTCCAACCAGTTTCTATTGATTCTGCCTTTGATCATCAAACGGCATTTTCTTTTCAACCATTCTGCTAGTATCTCATCGCATAATTGAAATGTAAATCTAATAATTTCCAATGGGGACTGTCCAATATCACATCACACACAACACCATGCTGAACCATATCTACTTGTTCTTTCCTGGGATGTGATTACTGGTACAGAGTTAGAAGGGCAGAGAGATTGTCTCAAAAGGGTAGAATGAAAAGGCCTCCTCTTTTGAGGGGAGGGAGGGAATCATGTCCATGATTTGCTAATTTTACAACATAAATAGTGAGCACCTTCTCTATTAGAACTGCCCTTGAAAAGTAGGGATACAAAAAGAAATAACATGTCACCCTTGCCTCCAAGGAGCTGATAGTGTTATATCAGTATTAGGAGGATAAAAACTCTACACAGGCACTGAGGGGAGTTCTTTTTAATGGTACCTGATCACGAAAGGAAGCAAGATTTTGCCAGGAGAAGCTTCCCGAGGGAAGTAGTAACTCAGCTGCATTTTAAAGCCTTAGAAGTTATTCAGGTAAAGGGGAGGTTGTGATGAGTGTATGACAAGAGGGTTGCACTGCAGACAGAAGGATGAGCATGAGCCAAGGCAAAAAATGGGAAGTCAAGTGGAGGAATGATAAGAAATTTGGTGTTGCTGAACCACAGAGCTAGAAGAGAGGTAAGTGACAAGGTTGGTAAAATAAACAGAGGCCAGAGTATGAAGGAAAACAAAGGTGGAGGGTCCAGAGACTTCCAGCACATTAAGACACAAGTGGATGAATAGTTTGTGCCATAGGGCATTCAGGGTATCTCTGTGGTCTCCAGATGGAGCTATACAGTAAGCAGTGGAAAAATATGAATTGGAAAGATGGGAAGAGCTCTGAGCCCAGAGATGAATTTGGCATCATTGGCCTAGAAGCTGTATTTGAAACTCTGAGGGTGGTTGTAATAGCTCCAGAGGATTTCAAGGTGACAAGGGAAAATACCTGATGTCAGAAACACGAGGAACACTTAGTTATTTTTTCTACAAGACCCAATTCCTCAGTATTCATGGTTTAATTAGAGACCCAGGATAACCTAAAAGTATATAGATTGTGGTCAAGCAGAAACCATAGGCAACTTAATTAGTACAAAATATACCACACACCTTGGGAATAAGGCAATGTCTTGGAATAAGCGTCACTCAGTAAGAGGCTTTATAAATATTTCATAAACTTCAATACTGTAATATCTTTCTAAGTTTTTTCCCAATGTTGCCTGCTTCCCAACATTAGGCCCAAAATACTCAGCTGGGGGTAGAGTAAGGGGTATTTGTCAGGGTGACCCTTAGCTTGCCCCACAAAGTCCAGATAAAATGTCTCTGATGCCTCATTTCCAGTGATATTTCAAACAAGCAATGATTGTTCTCTAAAACCTCATGCCAAGCTTCAGGAATCTTTAGTTACTCCAATTTTATATCACAGATGATGGAAACAAACATTCTGTACTTTTTTCACCTTTACTCTTGCTTATAAGAGGGCTGACACAGTCTTTAGTTGGACAAATTAGGCCTTAAGGTAGCTATTCTAATGAAGGAATGTTATTATGCACAAATTTAATTATTCTATACCATCCTGCTTAAGATAAGAACACTAAGGGATAAGAAAACATGTTTCAGTCTCCTGTCAGAGTTATCAGATTTCTATACAACTAATATTAGGGTTCTATATGACTATCATTGACAATCAAATTTGTGGAGAGAAAAAGAAGCCTACAAGAGTTAAAGAAGCAGCAGTCAGAGATCTACTGGGAGAATCAGAAGAGAGGAAGGTCTTGGAATCCTAAGTAATACAGCATCTCCAGAGAGCACAAGTGACCTTGTTAATAGTAGAGCTCTGGTAAGAGAGAGAATTAGAAGTGACTGTTAAACTTAGCAATCAAGGCATGGGTGATCCAGATGACAGTGGTCCCAGTTGAGTGGTTGAGATAGAAACCATATTACAGTGGATTGAGCAATGCACTGGAGGTAAGGAAGGAAAGATGTTAGGTCAGACCATCCAAAAAGCTCATTGAGGAATGGACAGTCTTAAGAGTTGAGAACCACAGCCTTTGATCTGTCTTCTGAAGCTTTAGATAAATTAGACTAGTTTCAAAACTGGAGCCCATGAATTTTGGTCTGGACCAACATTCCTAATGAGGCCTCTCCTTGCTTCCCTGTACAAATTTGTCCCTCAACAAGCAGCTAAGATTTTAGGTAGTCTCGAGTCTAATATATGAGCCAAATGTTGGCCTCCACACCTTTGCTCTTCATCAACCCAGGTTTTCATGGCTCTGCATGAAGAGGAGGCTAGGCTTTTGAGAAGTTTGCAGGACAGCTGTCTGCTAAAGGAAAATTCAGTATCCACAAATTTGTTTTGTTTTTAAATGGGAGGCACTGAACAGAAGAAGCCAGTAAGGAAAGAAAGGTTAACTACATGAGACAATGAGTTGTTTGCTGATGGGGGAAAGTGTGGAAGATGCAGGAAGGGATGAGTTAACTTTGAACAAGACTAGGGCTGCCTGATTCTCAGAGATCAAAGAAAGGGACAAAAACTTAGGTCTGTGGGAAAATTTAGGAAAAGAATACCCGATGATCTGGATGTTCTTATATGACCATGGACAATATGTGCACTTAGTACGGGTACATATTACATACTCATATGGGTTAACACGTAGATAGATGGTTAACTCATTCAAACATTGGATTGACCCATTCAAAGAATGGAATGAATGAGTTAACACAGATAGATGTGTTAACTCATTCATTCATTCATTCTTAGTTTTGGCAAAAATTATATTGCAATAATTTTACTGTTTTACATAGAATTACTCATTAAACAAAATACATTACCATATTTAAATTTTGGCACTAGCACAGATACTACATACATGAGAATCAGGCAATGTCTTGAAAGTGTGTTATTTAAAATTTCTTCCTGATGAAGGATATTGTACTATATCTGTAACTCTTTGTGTTTTGAAATAGTTTTCTGTAACAAACTATATGAGGTAGGAAAACTGGCTAGATTTTAATATAACTCATAAGTTAATCTATGCTCAATAAGGCAATTTAAACACATTAGAGGCTACATTGTATAGCACAAGGAACACTGGGCTGAGTTGAGATATCTGAGTTCCTATCTAGGCTCATATGACTGACTACTGATATGACTAAGTTTAATATCTGGGCTTCACATCCCCATTTGTAAAATGAGGCAACTGGATAGGATAGCCTGCAAGGTCTCCACCTTTGTTAAAACCCACAACTCTATGAAGTATGGGCTTTCTATTTCTCAGCAGTTGTAATTGACAGTTGTAATGCAAGCATCTCCAGTTAAACTGACCCCTTCTAAAAAGCTCTGAACGCTCCTTCCAGAGAATCCTTAGTACAGAAATCATCATACTACATGCTGAGTGACATGCCACCCTGACTATAGATGGTTGAACCAAGAATGGCCATTCATAGATGGTCCAGTGTCCACAGAAGGGGGCCTGGCATGAGAGCTTCCCCAACAGGTGTGTCCTCTACAGAATAGGCACTGACACAGCAAATCAAATCTCTCCTTGGAGAATTTGAACATAGAAACTTTCAGAGAAGAGAGAACTATCCTTTTCCTTATAACAGTAATTTTTAAACAACTGTATTAATTGATTACTTAGTAGTTTGACTGACATCCCCAAGAGATCATAAGACCCCATAAAGTCAAAGTTCATTCCATCTTGCTCATCATGGTATCCCCCACACCTTGCATAAAAGGCACTCAATAAACAAGGCATTTTGAACCATCTAAAGGCAAAGAGAGATGAAGGACAAGGAACATAAAAAACAAAGTGTGGTGGCAGCTCAGAAAACATTCTGAAAACAATCTTGAATCACATTGTTCATAGTCCAATAAGCATGGAGTAGTAACCTTCAGGATTATCATTTTTAGTTTTAGTCCAGTCCTCTTACCTCATTTATCTATTAATTTAAATAGAGGAATTAGATCATTTTCTGATTAGCATGGGCTCTGCTCTGACATAGCACAAAAATGCCACTGAAAATTAAAAGAAATCTCTGCGTTTGAAAAGATTTATTCCTCTTGCAAATGTATAGTTAAATTGACTCAGAATAAACAAAAACAAACAATGAAATACATCAGAAGGTGCTTAGGAGACATTTAGTTTTTGAGAATTTGGCTTTTTGAGTTAGAAAGATTTCATAGAACCATCTGACTTTTGAGGAGGGTTTGTTTACCCTGATTTCCTGAAATTACCAGGAACAGTTAAAGTTTAGAGATACCCTGAATTTTTCTTTCCATTTGGAGGGCGCCTAATAGCCCATCTGCAGATCTGGAGTCCTATGTGCACATATGGTCCATAATTTATGAAATGTGCTTATTTACATGTTTCAATTCTTACTTTCATTGCTTTGAAAAATAAATCCACCTTTATATCCTTTTTTGACATGCAGATACATATTTTAGTTACAGGGCAATATAATAGAGAGTTATCAGACATATAAGCTTTAGGACTGATATCTGCCTGTTTATTAACAGTATGACAAGGTAGAATTTGTAGAACTACTGGAGGACATTCTGCTATACTAGACACTTCTACTTCGTGTGTTAATACTCACCTGAAATAGTTGGGGGCATACCTTCCTTCACCCGGAGAATGACTTGAACTTGGCCTTCACCTGAAACTAAATACCAAAAGCCACAACTTGCATGTGATACAAAGATCATCTTAATATTAAAGACAGTCACACATGAGAAAAGAAGAATTTATGCTAAATTCTAGTTGCCTAAATTTTCAAAACAGAAAAATGAAATCCTTGTTAGTTAATCTAACAATTGATTTCCAACATTTGATTTTGATTGCTTTCATTTGATTAAACATAATTGCAATGAGGTCTCCAAGAGAACTAGCACATAAATAATTAGGAGAAACAAAAACAGAAACAAAACCTTTAGCCATATGTTCTAAGGAAGTCAATGGTGTCCAGCAGGGCATATACCTCATATCCTATTTTCTCTTCATCATTTTGTAGGCTCAGCTTTTAGAATTCATGTGTTTTTCACCAATAGAGTTCAGATCATCCATGAAATGTATTTGATTACCTTTATCCAAACAAATTGTCCTTTTAATGAAGCCTTTTCCCCACTCCCTATCCTCCTCCTATCATCCAAGCCAACTGAGCACATTTAAAAGGCCTGGGGTTCATTAATTTTAAGTGTTCAATAAATTAGTGGAAATAATCAAAAGGCCTGATTCTTTCTGATAATGACAATTTGATGTCAGTATAAACCAGTAGATTAAGCTGGGAACATATGCTCCTTTGCCAAGAGAGGCTGCTATAATTAAATAGTGAATGCATCTACAAGGTGCTCTCACGCCTGATTAATTAGTAATCAGGTGCACAAACTCCATCTTTCAGTCACACCTTGTCTCTTATTGGTTAATTACCTTTCTGCCTTATTGTTTGTCACATGAGCCACACCTTCCACCACTGGCGCGCCCCTTGTTGCTGAAGGCTGCAGCCTTGGGGACTTGGCCAAATTCACACTCTCCACTTTTGTTTTCCTGGAACCCTAAACCCTTTCCTCCATCAGATGAAATAAACACAGGATCATTCTTTCTAAATATAAAACATAAGCAGCCAGGCGCTGTGGCTCATGCCTGTAATCCCAGCACTTTCGGAGGCTGAGGTGGGTGGATCACTTGAGGTCAGGAGATCAAGACCAGCCTGGCCAACATGGTAAAACCCATCTCTAATAAAAACACAAAAACTAGCCATGTGTACTGGTGCACTCCTATAATCCCAGCTACTAGGGAAGCTGAGGCAGGAGAATTGCTTGAACCCTGCAGTGTGGAGGTTGCAGTGAGCCAAGATCACGCCACTGCACTCCAGCCTGGGTGACAGAGCAAGACTCTGTCTCGAAAAAAACTAAAAAATGAAAAATAAAAATAAAATATAAGCTTCAGAATATTACAAACAAAGTGATCCCCAAAGAGATCCATGATGAGACCTCTTCAATTCCTCTAATCTTATTTTGGTCATTTTCTCTTTTTAAAATTTTTCTAAGGATATAAAGCACGAGTTTGTGTCTTTCTCCTTACACTGCCACATGTTGAGACCTGGTACAATGACAACATGCTCTTGACATGTTCTACCTTTATCACCACTTCCAAGACTTTGCTTAAATTGTTCCTTCACCCTGTTGCTTATTTCATGCATCTTTCTAACTTAATACTAATAATAAAGCCACCAGTCAAGGTGTCATTTCCTTTTTTTAAAATAAGGTCTAACTCATCCACTTCTGTTCACATTGATTTGTGCATTCTCTAAAGTTCAAAAGTACTTCTAAATCCATCCTGTGATATTCATCCCAAACTTGTTCTCAATTTAATAAATATTTATTAAGCATCAACTGATCATTTAAGATTACATCAATAATTAGCTTTGTCTTCAAATTTTTTAGAGAGAGATTTTTCTCACGCACCTTATGAGACCAGATATTGCTAGAAATGTAGATACTTCATTTTCATGGGCCAATTTAGAAATCCTAGGTTTAATCTTGTATCTGTAGCTCTTTCCACTACACTGCACCAATGGCTTCTGGACTGAGTGGTGACTAATTTTCTTAAACCTCTACACACGCACAAATGGTCCCTACCTCCAGGAGAACTCCCTACCAAAACAGACATTGCAAAACTAAAAAATATATTGAAAATCTGTTGCTCACTTCATTAACGTTGAGTGTGTGAATGCCAGTCAGTGAAGAGAAGTAGTTTCAGGATCAGAACAGATAGAGAAAAGTTAACAAAAGCAGGAAAAATTAGAAGTCTGATTTCCTATACCACCATCTACATGCATCTGGGGGCAGATGAGTATGAGACAGAGGGCTATCTCTTCCCAAACACCATTTCCTGGTCATGGTCATGACAATAGTGAATGGTGGGAAGAATGTGGGTGCTGGAGCCCAACAGCCTGAATCTGAATCCTGGCTCTTCTGGTTCCTAGACATGGGCCACTGACAAGTTATTTGCCATTTCTAAACCTTATTCATTTCATCTAAAAGTGGGAATAATCATACTATCTATCTCATATGGCTATTAGAAAGAAAAGATAGAATAGTCCATGGAACATGCTTAGCACAGTGCCTGGCACATCATGAACAATAAATGTTAACTATTATCAATACTGTCATTATGGCATGTTCATGATTCCAGGTGCCAGTCAACAAGGTTCAAGAAACATGCTTTTACTTTCTACTCTTTTTACAGCTGTATCTAATCATGATGAGCTGTAGTATTACAGAGTTGTAAGCAACTTAACCAGATCTGCTAAAGTTTGTTAAGTGTGTTGACTCTACAAAGAACTGCAAATGTGAAGTGTCATTTCCAATTTGAAGAAATACAAAGAGGGATGAAAATCATTTGAGAATGAAGGTATTGACTTGGGAAGAATTTAAAAGCCTTACACAAGCTGTGATATTGTACATATGTTTTCTCAGTGCTTATGATTTCTGATTTTGTATTTGTAATATGAGAATGGTTAATCTTCCGTGTTTATAAATGGAGCCCCATTGTAGTTGATCCTTCCCAGATTGTAAGAAGATCTGATGCTCAAAAAGACAAAAAAAAAGTCTTTGGGCCAATTATTGCCAACTTTTTCTGACGAGTGCTATGTGATCTAAACTTGCTATAAACACAGACATCTAGGGCGAAGAGGAAATGTGCTAAGAAAATGGCTCCTGGTAAGAGAAAAGAGAGTTACTAAAGTAGATGTGTTACGAGGTCCTACCAGGTTAATGTGTTGTGTCTGAAGAACTCTATCCTCACTTAAGGCTCTAGGAAACAGAAAAATTAATTAATTCTCTCCCTAACCAGATCTAATTCTCTCTTGAAATTTTAGAGGGAGAAATAAGCACCCATTTATTTAAAAATAAAAAACACATGGAATCTTAGTAGGTTATAGACTCCTTCCCTATTTCACTCTTTCATTCATATTCTCATTCTCATTTTGTCGTTTTAGTTTATGCACATATTAGGACCTCTCACTCAGGCCACATTTATCTAGTGTGCCAGCCACTGACTAAACAGTGAAAGAACATAAAATAGCAACTGCAATCAGTGTCTGCAAATGTCATGCAGTCCCACCCTGACTCATGACTTCTCTTTCCGTCTCTGCCTGCCCTGGACCCAAGCCCCAGCTCTGTCATCTTGAGCTGGCTGTTGGCTCTCTCTGCATTTTTACCTCTTACCTCCACAACCTCTCTGTTACCTCCTCTGTTGCCTCCACATCTTTTCCCTGTCCTGACTCACAAATCTGTACACTCCTTCTATTCCTCCTGTCCTGCCCAGTGAATTTGACCTCATTCCTCAGAAGCTGACCTCTTTGGCTTAGCCACAGAGAAGGCTTGCTTGTCAGTTAGTCCTTGGCAGCTAAAGCTTGATTTACAGGACCACACTCCTGTCTGATTCCAGCCTCAGAGGCAGCCATGGAAGGCATCTTGGCCCTCATAAAACATGATCCTTTAAAGGCGTTCACAGAAATAGTATATGAAAATCCTGTGATTACCTTTGAGTCTTCTATTATCCCTGTATCATTCACTTATGAAACAGTGAATTTTTGGGGGGACAAAAGGAAAAGAACTTGATCAAGACACCAACACATATATCTGCATTAGCCACAATCCTGAAAGTTAGCTCAATTAAACCTTCTTAATTAACTCAGAGAAGAATAACAATTGTTATTCTGACTCAGAGCAATGTTTTTCATACTTCTGTGGAGGTATTTGTGATTTCCCAGACCCTGCCACAGACCTACACAGCCCGAATCTCTCAGGAGGGTCCTGGGAATAAGCATTTCAGCTGTTTACACAGGAGGCAAAAAAACACAAATGTAAGGAACTAAACAAAATTTTTCATACTACACTCTTAAAATATTGTCTGTTCTCAGGAGCAGGTGTTCTTACCAAGTAAAGAGCGAGACCCAGATGGAAAAGATCCTTACTTCACAATTCGTACTTTTTATCAATTATACCAAACCCTTACAGACCAAATCATATTCCCAAGATGTTAAATGCACAATGGTTACTTTAGAGGCATAAAAAGTTTCATTTTAGTATCTATACATTGTAACGTATTTTAGAAAAAAACAACTAACCGATTAAAACCATGATTTCATGGATATTATTAAGAAAAGTTAGGTTTTAAAAATAAGACAGTGTAGAAATTGATTTAAGAAAAATATTAAGTAAATAATCAGACAAGAGGTATAAGGACATGACACAATTATGAAAATGGTACTAAAATATCTAAAGTTCGGGAAGCACAGTGTTAACTAAGTATTGTTTTTTCTTATAAATTGAAAGAAGAAGAGTTGGTTTATAAGGTTAGGTATATAAGCTCAGATTTAAAAAAAGAAAAGATGGTATACTAGAAAAAGCACTGAACCTACAGTCAGAGAAGCTATTTGAATACTGGTTGCACCACCTATGACCTGTGTGAATTAAGGCTAGCAACTCAGCATTGAGGAGCATTCACTCCTTAACCTGAGTGATTCCTAAAAGATGTATTTGATTCTCAGTTTCCTTCCCTTTCCTTTCCTTTCTCCTCCTCTCCTCTTCTCTCCTCTCCTCTCCTTTCCTTTCCTTCCTTTTCTCCTTCTCTTCCTGCCTTTTCCTTTTGGAGTTGTTTCCAACCAAGAGGCAAAATCCCTTTTCACATCCCCAGCCTCTGTTCTGTTATCTATATTTTTGCCATAAAGGTTAGTGCAGTTCCCTGAAGTCGATTCTCTACATACTGGTAAAAATCCTTGGGGATCTTTGGGAATGAGTTTTTCATAAGAATGTAAATTAATTTATTAACTAGAATGCTGTGGATTGCCTTTGAGGGGCTCAGCATGGGAATGGCTGCAGAGTTGCAAAAAGATTCTGATTCCGCTCTGCCTACAAAATCTTCCCCAAGAGGTCACGGGAGCCAGCTGACGCCACTCTCCTCCTTAGATCCTAAAGGAATTATTTTCCAGGATTTGCAGGGAGTCTTCTAGGCCAGCTGAAGAAGAGAAGATCTATGCAAGCAGCCTGCTTGGCTCCAGGGCCCTTGTTGCACTGAGGAAAGGAAACCTGGGCAGTGGTAGACAGGATCAGGAGCCTAGGCTCCAACCCAGGAAAGCACTCCTGATTTTTTAGGCTCTCCCAAATTAACAGCATCTTTTCTGACCCATCTTTGTGATGAGACAGACCTGAGTTCTTCTAGGCAACTTGGCACACACAGTAAAGTCCATCTGCCTTTCCATGCACAGCCCTCTTGCCCTTTATTCGTGGTGAGGCGGACATTTGGACACAAGTGTTGGCCAGCCTGGCTAGACATGTCCTTTTTTTCTCAGTCAGATCAGAAGGTGGTGGTGCAGCAGGAGCCTCAGCCTTACAGGCAGACCTTCTCAGCTGCCGCCTCACACAATGTCCCAGCTCGGCTGCATCTCTGCTGCATGAGTGGGGGCTGTGTGAACTCGGGAGGGCAACTGTGAATGGCACAGCATCTGATATGAATTTATCACTGGCTGCTGGTCGGGAGGGGGATCAAGCTAGGGGAAGGGGCTGTGAGTGTTTAATGCACCCTGCCACAACCCAACAGTTTGCCCTAAAGAGCCTTTTACCAATATAAAAGGACAGGGTCAAAAGTAAGTTGACCCCTGACAGAATGTACAATTATTAGAAGAAGGCTGTGTGCGAGCAGCTGCTGGAACCCCACTGACTCTGCATCGGGCTTCCAAGAGTCAGATTATGAATAATCAACTCAAGATTGTTTTCTCCACCCTTCTCAACCTCCCCCCGCCTCCCTCCAATCTTCTCCTCCTGTTTTGGGCAAGTCCTATTCTATTTCTACAGGAAGAAGCATAGCCCTCCCTAGCAGCTGCAATAATTGTGTTCCTATTGTGATGAAGACCTCCTCCTGGCCACCCCCCTACAAGTGGCCATTGTGAGTGGAAAGTCAGTGATTATACGCTCCCTCTGATGCTTTGGGGGACCCAGCTGCCTAAGTGCTGACACAGGAGTGTGCAGAAGGCCAGGGAGGGGGCTGGTGGAGGTGGAGGCAAGAGGTGGGGGAAACCCACGTCTGTGAGACTGGACTCTGACATACCAGACCTTTTGCATAAGTCAAGCCAAGAACAAATGAGGCATTATCAGGCCCCAGTGTTGAGAGGTCTCATCTCCCTTTGAAGTGGAGCTGAGCGTGGGGCCGAGCAGCTTTTCCTCCTTTGGACCAAGCAAACATCCTTCTTTTGATATGCTACATGCTCATTATCTCTGCCCCATTTAATGATTTTTGATTGAAGGGTGGCGGCTGGGATGCCGAGAGGATCGTTAGAGAGGCTCCATACAGCCAAGCCCATAAGAAAGGCTTTCCTTGTGCCTGGGCCTAAATTTGGAATTTCTTAACAGTGTGCGCTTGTTCTTAGAGGCAGATAAAGGCTGAGCGTGAAATTCTTAATTAAGCAATAAATAGAGAGTGGGGTGTCAGCAGATGTAGCCAGTAGCCATGGCAACAGGAATCACATGGGCAAGAGAGCTGAGACTCGATGTAGGCCTCAGGCCTGGGCCTGACTGACAGCTGAAGAATCCTACAAAGCTTGTAAACCAGATTAATTAGCTGACTAATTATTTCATAGCGTTAATGTAACTAAAAAATAAAAATAGTTCACCATGAACTGAAACATCCTTGGAAAAAAACAGCAGGGAAAGAGGCACTGGGAAACTGGCTCTGTAAGGCAAAGACATGAGCAGTCAGGGCATCAAATCGCATGAAGGGAAAAATGGGCTTGCTGGATTTTTCTCCCAACTTTGCAAATATAAAAGAACACTTGTTCTACAGTCATACCCATTCCCAAGCATGGCATAGAAGCTACAGTTGGGATACACAATAATAGTTCATCATATTCATAATAGTTTATCACATCAAATATTGCTCCTGCAGCATCCTAACACAAACAATAGTGCACACAAGGTACTTCACTTGTGGTCTGTTTCGTAAGTAGCTCCTTGGGCAAAATTCTCAGCAGCTTTAGAAAGGCAACATGAACCAATCTCCCTAACAGATCTTTTTAAATGAGTGAGGTTATCTTATTCTGTGGCTAACAATTGCTTAAGTGGCATCACATTTCAATCACGGGAACAATATATCATATACGTCATTTTATGGTGAATCCCATTTATCTCACAAAAATCTAGTAAAAGAAAATAGAGGGAGACCCTTTCAGAAAGGTTATAACATATACACTGAGCTCATGACACATGGTATTGTTAATCTTCTAAAAAGAAAGAAAACTTCTAGAGAAATAGTCTATCAGGAAAACGTTGGTGAAATAACATGGCATATTAACCACACTTGAATATATTTGGATGTTTTGTGCCACAATTCCAAGAGACAAGTAAGTATTTTCTTAACCTTGCTGTGTAAATAAAGCCACTGAGGCATGGAGCAATTATAATGCCATGCCCCAGGTAAAATAACCAGCCAGCCACTGATTAAAACCCTAAGCCCCATGCGCTGGCCATGAGCTTTCCAAAAAAACTGCACTCCGTGAAGATGTTTGCTGAACAAAGGCAAAACTTGCCTTGGTAGAAAAGAAAAATGCAAGGGTCAAAACATATTGTATGTGTATGATTTTTTTCTTTGTCACTGGGAATCCTTGAGAAGGGTTCTCCCACAACCCTGCCTAAAACCCCCGCCATCCTTTCTGGTCAGTGATCCACAATTATTTAGTGGGCAGCACACTCTAGTGGAGAGAGCCACAGCCAGGAGCTAGAATGCCTGGGTTCAGATTTTTTCCACTCGCTGGGTCGAAGATGAGTCAGGTATCTTAAATCACACATGCAGCAGCCAAACAGAGGAAATGAAGATAATTGTGATTTTTCTAAAACTTCCTATCCTGGGGGAAGTGGTAAAACAATACAAAAGATGGCCCACTTAGAAGTGGTCAACCAGTGAATGAAAATTCAGCCAGTTGTCAGTGAAGCAGCACTCTGAAGGAAATGCCAGCCAAGAAAAGGAGTCACACCCCCAAAAAAATCTAATATGGAATTCCGTGGCCATGATAGAGATCAAGCAGCTTCCCTACAATAAAATTAATTTCTGTATACACACATTTCCCATGTTTTTCATCCCAGGAATATGTCCACATAGACTATGTGGTCTTGACTTACACCATCTGCATAGATTAAATGTATTTTATGTAAATTATCCCAGTCATGGTCCTATAAAGTCAAGTGGTCTGAAAAAAACAGTTAAGTGAAAGTTACAATCTAATCAATATATAAAATGCATGGCACAGAACTGGAACTCTACTTCTTGGGCTCTTGCTTGGGTACCCACAACAGCAACTACCATTATGGCATTGGGAAATGCAGTCAGGTATAAGGAAAACGTGAAAGCCTAATCACCACCTTGCTAAAGATCTTATAAACTTTACACAGATTATATCCAAAATTACAGCTAAATTTACACAACCCAGTATAGCTACATGGCGCACTGCCATGGAGGAGCAGGGTGAGCCTCAGCTCCTCCTGAGTCCTCATACCATCACTGTGACAGCCCAGAAATGAAAACAGAAGTGGCTCTAGCCAGCTATCTACTCCATACACTCAGAGGATAAAGGAGGCACCAATGACCATAAAAGATCCTACGGGGAATCCCTTCAAGAAGCAAGAGTCTCCAAGTTTGTTAAACATTCAACAAATCCTCTGTGACTTCTTATTCCTTTTCCAACTCATATTCAAAGGAGGAGATACTAGGGTATTCCAATACAAATAATTTTTAAAAATTAATAAAGGCTATCTACCTAATAGAAATGTTTTATACTAAGCCATTCATTTATATCATACATATGCACAGATACAGATGTACATCTACATATAAGCACACATGCACATTCACACAGCTACTTACACAGATGTGCATCTATACCATATGTGTATATATAATAGTATAACTTGCTATTAATTCAATTAATAATGCTATCATAAGGGAAGAAAATCTATAGCTGCATGATTTTTTTTCTTTGTACCATAAATGGTTTTTATTATGTTTAGCTTATTTGAGTATTCAGATTATTTTGCAGTTCATGAACAGAATATGACCTATGGACAAGACAGCCTCTTCAGAAGCAGGCTAAGTAATGGAAAGAGAGCAATGCAGATGAAAATTTTGTTCCAGAATACATATCAAGTGAATAGCCATAAAGTTAATGGTAACTATTTACTTTTATTTATGGCTGTATTCGGCCGAAGTGGTAAAACAATCTCAGGAATCTCTGTCCGTCTCAAGTTTTTATAGTTTTAGGTTACATTTATGAATGGATCAAATCAGAAATAAAATTTGAATGGTATAATTCAGTGCAAATAAAATATACAACAATCCTTTTGGCAAAGACATAAAAAAAGACCAAGGGAGCACCAGACTGTCTCTCTGATGCTATTAAAATTTAACAGTTCTGGGGCTAGCCTGTAGGTCTGACTCACTGGACTTATGGTTAGGCACAAGTGAAAGAGGCAAAGGATGGACTCAGGACCATTGCCTCGCCCTCTAAATCCATGGCCACCTTGGGCTTGTGGTAAGGGCTAGAACTTGTTATGCTAATAAGATCCCCTGGATTTGACCAGGATCTACTAAGAGCAATTTATAACAAAATTGTCACTCTTGAGACCTATTTAGCCAGATTCTCCTTTTTACTGTAAGAAGTGGCCTCACAGTGAGCTGCGATTGGAACAAGCAGGTACCATGGTGCTCAGAGTGACCAATGCTGACATGGTATAGAAAAGGAATATGAAATAAACTCCAGGAAATCAAAAGAAGTGGATGGTCCTGACACACTGGGATCCTGAGAAACATGCACAGTAAGAAGATAAGGAAAAACCTTTGGCCTCTGTGACTCTGCAGTCACACTAGGGTTCCTGATTCCTTCAACCTCATGTTAATCTTGACGTAAAACAGACACAGCCCACCCCTAGTGCTCATATCAGCCCTCCATGCTACTCATCTTCCTGACCTCAGATTCTCATCAGAAGTTTTCCTTCTCACCTTCTACATAAACTTCCGTCTTGATTCAGTCTCTCTCTGCATTGGTACTCTCTACCTCGGACTCTCTACTGTTCCTCATACCAATGGTCATAATCAGCCATCCATTTTTTTCTCTTTCTTTTTTTTATTTTTGAGATGGGGTCTCAATCTCTTGCCCAGGTTGAAGTGCAGTGGCATGCTCATGGCTCACTGCAGGCTCAACTTCCTGGGCTCAAGCTATCCTCCCACCTCAGCCTCCCAAGTAACTGAGACTACAGGCATGCGCCACCACACCCAGCTAATTTATTTAACTTTTTGTAGAGATTAGGTCTCACTCTGTTGTCTAGGCTGATCTCAAACTCCTGGCCTCAACTGATCCTCCCACCTTAGCCTCCCAAGTAGCTGAGACCACAGGCACATGCCACCATGCCCAGCATTTTTTTTTTTTTTTTTTGGAGAGATGGGGTATCACTTTGCTACCCTGGCTGGTCTCAAACTCCTAGACTAAAGCACAGCCACCCATCTTTACATGTGCAGTTGTTCCACTACAAACAAATATGACACTGCCCTAAGATGAATGAAAGATATTATTAGTACTAACTACCAACGTCTAGTAAGCATTTTTTTGTGGGCTAGGCCTTCTGCTCAAGAGTTTTACATGTTATTCTTTATTTAATTTCCTATCCTTTGAGGTAGGCCCTATGGTCATACTTCTCTATAGAGGAGGAGGCTGAGCCTTAGAGAGGCTCTGTGTATGCTAGCTGGTGAGTGTTGGAGCTGGGATTTAAACCCAGGCAATCGGACTTCAGGGCACATTCACTCAACCACAACACACAGCTGTCCCTTTCAGTTCCTCGGCACTTCACAGCACAAATGTCTGGAATTGAAGGGTGATTGGCGATTTCTGACTATGTGCTCTCAAAACATTCATCCAATTGGATACTTACCCAGATAGGTGAGTTGCCTCAGCTGGCTATTGAAGAACCAGTCACAGCCTTGGTTCTGACCTGGTGACGGAAGAAATGGAAAAGACAGACCCACTCGACTCCCACATCTTAGGAGGATGTCAGGGTAAGGCGGCAAATCTGTGTGAACCAGCAGTAGGTAATTACCAGGAGCAAAGTTGTCAAAGGTTGCTGAGTACTTGAAGTGAAAGAAAAACACAATAGTGCTCATTTAGTAAGGAACCCCATCATTCCACCTACACCACCACACCACCCTGCCAAAACAACTACAGAGAACGCAGATGGAGTAGTTTAGAAATCATACAATTTAGACCCAGATTGTACTTTTCTTGTGGGAAATGGGAATACTTAAATCTACTTCATAAAAAATTCATAACTAGAGCTACAAAATCAGACTATGAAGACTGAAAGATGCCATAAGGTTCATCTCGTTTAACAATCTCAATTAACAGAGGAGAAAGCCAAGGCCCAGACATGTGAATTGACACGTCTCAGGTCAAACAGCTAGAAGAGACAAGGCCAGGTCTAGAATTCCTTTCCAGCTTTTCCCACGACTTGAAGCGACAGGCAATGATAGGCATGTCATCCATTTATCACAGTAATAGCTAACATTGTGGGAGCATTTACTATGCAATCAGCACTATTCAGTTCTCGAAAGGCACCCCTGTCATTGTTACTCTTACTGTCCCATTTTTACATTGAGGAAACTGAGGCAGGCAGAGGTTCAGTAGCTTGCCCCATATCACAAAGCAGAAGATTGCAGTGTCAGGACGTAAACCTAGGGTATCCACCTCCAGAGGCACACCCTACTGTTTTCCCTGCATGAAAATTCTCCAGAGTGCTCTCACGGGAATCTCAAGGCAAGAAAAGAGAGGCGTGCATCCTTTCTGAAAGCCATGGAGAGAAGATCAAAAGTGATTCTGGTCTGAATTCCTCATGACCATGGCAGGGCTTCTGTCTCCCTAAAATAGGCTCTCAGGACTGTTAGCAAGAATGTGTATGATAAGATAGGAAGAAATATATGTGTTAAAAGTATGAAAATAAGCTTAGGGAATTCCACTGGATTGCTGTTTAAAAATATGGAAAAATGTACCCACTTTCCTCGCGGCCTTTTTTTTTTTTTTTTTAGTTTTTTTTTTATTTCTTCTGAAAAAAAAAAACAGGATACAGTTGCAGAACGTGCAGGTTTGTTACACAGGTATACGTGTGCCATGGTGGTTTGCTGCACCTATTGACCCATCCTCTAAGTTCCTTCCCCTCACCTCCTACCCCCAAACAGGCCCTGGTGAGTGTTGTTCCCCTCTCTGTGTCCATGTGTTCTCAATGTTCAACTCCCACTTATGAGTGAGAACATGCGGTGTTTCGTTTTCTATTCCTGTGTTAGTTTGCTAACGATGATGGCTTCTAGCTTCATCCATGTCCCTGAAAAGGACATGATCTCATTCCTTTTTATGGCTGCATAGTATTCCATGATGTGTATGTACCACATTTTCTTTATCCAGTCTATCATTGATGGGCATTTTCCATGTCTTTGCTATTGTAAATAGTGTGGCAATAAACATACATGTGCATGTGTCTTTACAGTAGAATAATTTATAATCCTTTGGGTACATACCCTGTAATGGGATTGCTGGGTCAAATGGTATTTCTGGTTCTAGGTCCTTGAGGAATTGCCATACTCTCTTCCACAATGGTTGAACTAATTTACATTCCCACCAACAGCGTAAAAGCGTTCCTATTTCTCCACAGCCTCAGCAGCTTCCATTGTTTCCTGACTTTTTAATAATTGCC
Organism: Pan troglodytes; assembly: GCF_028858775.2. Taxonomy (NCBI): domain Eukaryota; kingdom Metazoa; phylum Chordata; class Mammalia; order Primates; family Hominidae; genus Pan; species Pan troglodytes. The sequence continues at coordinate 57,695,920 of NC_072403.2, forward strand.
ATTCTGACTGGCATGAGATGGTATCTCATAGTGGTTTTGATGTGCATTTCTCTGATGATCAGTGATGTTGAGCTTTTTTTCATGTTTGTTGGCCGCGTAAATGTCTTCTTTTGAGAAATGTCTGTTCATATCCTTTGCCCACTTTTTGATGGGGTTGTCTTTTTCTTGTAAATATGTTTAAGTTCCTTGTAAATTCTGGATATTAGACTTCTGTCAGATGGGTAGATTGCAGAAATATTCTCCCATTCTGTAGGTTGCTTGTTCACTCTGATGATAGTTTCTTTTGCTGTGCAGAAGCTCTTTAGTTTAATTAGATCCCATTTGTCAATTTTTGCTTTTGTTGCAATTGCTTTTGGCATTTTCGTCATGAAGTCTTTGCCTATGCCTATGTCCTGGATGGTATTGCCTAGGTTTTCTTCTAGGGTTTTTATGGTTTTGAGTTTTTCATGTAAGTCTTTAATCCATCTTGAGTTAATTTTTGTATAACGTGTAAGGAAGAGGTTCAGTTTCAGTTTTCTGCATATGGCTAGCCAGTTTTCCCAGCACCATTTACTGAATAAGAGATCCTTTCCCCATTGCTTGTTTTTATGAGGTTTGTCGACGATCTGATGGTTGTAGATGTGTGGTGTTATTTCTGAAGTCTCTGTTCTGCTCCATCGGTCTATGTCTGTTTTGGTACCAGTACCATGCTGTTTTGGTTACTGTAGACTTGCAGTATACTTTGAAGTCAGTAGCGTGATGCCTCCAGCTTTGTTCTTTTGCTTAGGATTGTCTTGGCTATACAGGGTCTTCTTTGATTCCATGTGAAATTTAAAATGTTTTTTTCTAATTCTGTGAAGAATGTCAGTGGTAGTTTGATGGGAATAGCATTGAATCTATAAATTACTTTGGGCAGTATAGCCATTTTCACGACGTTGATTCTTCCTATCCATGAGCGTGGAATGTTTTTCCATTTGTTTGTGTCCTCTCTTATTTCCTTGAGCAGTGGTTTGTAGTTCTCCTTGAAGAGGTCCTTCGCACTGCTTGTTAGCTGTATACGTAGGTATTTTATTCTCTTTGTAGCGATTGTGAATAGGAGTTCATTCATGATTTGGCTCTCTGCTTGCCTATTGTTGGTGTAAAGGAATGCTTGTGATTTTTGAACATTCATTTTGTATCCTGAGACTTTGAAGCTGAAGTTGCTTATCAGTTCAAGAAATTTTTCGACTGAGATGATGGGGTTTTCTAAGTATAAAATCATGTCATCTGCAAAGAGAGACAACTTGACTTCCTCTCTTCCTATTTCAATGCCCTTTATTTCTTTCTCTTGCCTGATTACCCGGCCAGAACTTCCAATACTATGTTGAATAAGACTGGTGAGACAGGGCATCCTTGTCTTGTACTGGTTTTCAAAGGGAATGCTTCTAGCTTTGGCCCATTCAATATCAATATGACATTTGTTGTGGGTTGGTCATAAATAGCTCTTATTATTTTGAGATATGTTCCATCAATACCTAGCTTATTGAGAGTTTTTAACATGAAGGGATGTTGAATTTTATCAAAGGCCCTTTCTGCATCTATTGAAAAAAATCAAGTGGTTTTTGTCTTTGGTTCTGTTTATGTGACGGATTACGTTTATTGATTTGTGTATGTTGAACCAGCCTTGCATCCCAGGGATGAAGCCGACTTGATAATGGTGGATAAGTTTTTTGATGTGTTGCTGGATTTGGTTTGCCAGTATTTTATTGAGGATTTTCACATTGATGTTCATCAGGGATATTGGCCTGAAATTTTCTTTTTCTATTGTGTCTCTTCCCAGTTTTGGTATCAGAATGATGCTGGCTTCATAAAATGAGTTAAGGAGGAGTCCCTCCTTTTCAATTGTTTGGAATAGTTTCAGAAGGAATGGTACCAGTTCCTCTTTGTACCTCTGGTAGAATTCAGCTGTGAATCCATCTAGTCCTGGGCTTTTTTTGGTTTTAGGCTATTAATTAGGCTATTAATTACTGCCTCAATTTCAAGGCTTGTTATTGGTCTATTCAGGGATTCAGCTTCTTCCTGGATTAGTCTTGGTAGGGTGTATGCATCCAGGAATTTATCCATGTCTCCTAGATTTTCTAGTTTATTTGCATAGACATGTTTATAGTATTCTCTGATGGTAGTTTGTATTTCTGTGGGGTCAGTGGTGATATCCCTTTTATCATTTTTTATTGTTTCTATTTCACTCTTTTCTCTTCTTTGTTAATCTAGCTAGCGGTCTATCTATTTTGTTAATTTTTTCAAAAAACCAGCTCCTGGATTCGTTGATTTTTTTGGAGAGTTTTTTGTGTCTATATCTCCTTCAATTCTTCTCTGATCTTAGTTATTTCTTGTCTTCTGCTAGCTTTTGGATTAGTTTGCTCTTGACTCTCTAGCTCTTTTAATTGTGATGTTAGGGTATCGATTTGAGATCTTTCTAGCTTTCTGATGCGGGCATTTAGTGCTATAAATTTCCCTCTTAACACTACTTTAGCTGTGTCCCAGAGATTCTGATACATTTTCTCTTTGTTCTCATTGGTTTCAAAGAACTTCTTTCTGTCTTAATTTCATTATTTACCCAGGAGTCATTCAGGAGCAGATTGTTCAATTTCCATGAAATTTTGTGGTTTTGAGTGAGTTTCTTAATCCTGAGTTATAATTTGATTGTACTGTGGTCTGAGAGACTGTTTGTTATTATTTCAGTTATTTTGCATTTGCTGAGGAATGTTTTACTTCCAATTATGTTGTCGATTTTAGATTAAGTGCCATGTGGCTCTGAGAAGAATGTATATTCTGTTGATTTGGGATAGAGAGTTCTGCAGACGTCTACTAGGTCCACTCGATCCACAGCTGAGTTCAAGTCCTGAATATCCTTGTTAATTTTCTGTCTCATTGATCTGTCTAATACTGACAGTGGGGTATTAAAGTCTCCCACTATTATTGTGTGGGAGTCTAAGTCTCTTTGTAGGCCTCTAAGAACTTGTTTTATCAATCTGGGTGCTCCTGTATTGGGGGCATGTATATTTAGATAGTTAGCGTTTCTTTTCTTGTTGCATTGTTCCCTTTACCATTATGTAATACCCTTCTTTGTCTTTTTTGATCATTGTTGGTTTAAAGTCTGTTTTATCAGAGACTAGGATTGCAAACCCTGTTTTTTTCTTTCCATTTGCTTGGTAAGTTTTCCTCCATCCCTTTATTTTGAGCCTGTGTGTGTCTTTGCACATAAGATGGGTCTCCTGAATAGAGCACACTGATGGGTGCCTGACTCCTTATCCAATTTGCCAATCTGTGTCTTTTAATTGGGGCATTTAGCCCATTTACATTTAAGGTTAGTATTGTTATGTGTGAACTTGATCCTGTCATCTTGATGTAATTTAGTTATTTTGCACACTAGTCAATGCAGTTTCTTTGTAGTGTCATTGGTCTTTATATTTTGGTGTGTTTTTATAGTGGCTGGTACCAGTTTTTCCTTTCCATATTTAGTGCTTCTTTCAGGAGTTCTTGCAGGGCAGGTCTGGTGGTAACGAAATCCCTCAGGATTTGCTTATCTGGAAAAGATTTTATTTTTCTTTTGCTTATGAAACTTAGTTTGGCTGGATATGAAATTCTGGGTTGAAAATTCTTTTCTTTAAGAATGTTGAATATTGGCCTCCAATCTCCACTGGCTTATAGAGTTTCTCCTGAGAAGTCTGCTGTTAGTCTGATGGGCTTCCCTTTGTAGGTGACCTGGCCTTTATCTCTGGCTGCCTTTAACAGTTTTTCCTTCATTTTGACCTTGGACAATCTGATAATTATATGTTGGTCTTCTCATGGAGTTGGGGTTGGTCTTCTCATGGAGTATCTTAATGGTGTTCTCTGTATTTTCTGAATTTGCATGTTGGCCTGTCTTACTAGGTTGGGGAAGTTCTCCTGAATAATATCCTGAAGTGTGTTTTCCAGCTTTTTTCCATTCTCCCTGTCTCCTTCTGGTACTCCAAGCAATCATAGGTTCAGTCTTTTTATGAAATCCCATATTTCTTGGAGACCTTGTTCATTCCTTTACATTCTTTTTTCTTGTCTGCATGTCTTATTTCAGTGAGGTGGTCTTCAAACTCTGATATCCTTTCTTTTACTTGGTCAATTCGGCTGTTGATACTTGTGTGTGCTTCACAAAATTCTCGTGCTGTGTTTTTTGGCTCCATCAGGTCGTTTATATTCCTCTCTAAACTGGATATTCTAGTTAGCAATTCCTCTAACTTTTTATCAAGGTTCTTAGCCTCTTTGCATTAGGTTAGAGCATGCTCCTTTCACTCATTATAGTTTTTTATTACCCATCTTCTGAAGCCTACGTCTCTCAATTCATCCATTTGATCCTCCATCCAGTTCTGTGCCCTTGATGGAGAAACGTTGTGATCATTTGGAGGAGAAGAGGCACTCTGGCCTTTTTGGTTTTCAGCATTTTCTCGTTGATTCTTTTTCATCCTTTTGAGTTTGTCTAGTTTTGGTCTTTGACGCTGTTGACCCTTGGATAGGATTTTTGTGGGGGCCTTTTTGTTGTTTTTGTTGTTGTTGATGCTGTTGTTGTCGCTTTCTGCTTGTTTGTTTTTCTTTCAGTCCCTCTTCTGTTGGGCTGCTGTAGTTTACTGGGGGTTCACTTCAGGCCCTATTCATCTGATTTGCTCCCATGCCTGCAGATGTCACTCAAGGAGGCTGGAGTGCAGCAAAGATGGGTGTCTGTTCCTTCTGGGACCTCTGACCTCGAGGGGCACCAACCTGATGCCAGTAGGATCGCTCCTGTATAGGGTGTCTGACAACCTCTGTTGGAGGGTCTCACCCAGTTTGGTGGCATGAGGAGCAGGACCCGTTCAACAAAGCACTTTGTCCCTTGGTGGAGAGGGTGTGTTTCACTGGGGGGAAACCCACTCGTCTGGGCTGCCGGGATTCCTCAGAACTATCAGGAGGACAGGCCAAGTCTGCTGGTCCACGGAGACTGCAGCTACCCCCTCCCCCCGGGGCTCAGACCCAGGGAGATATGAATTCTGTCCCTGAGCCTCTGGCTGGAGTTATTGGAGATCCTGCGGGGAAGCCCTGCCCACTGAGGAAGGATGGGTCAGAGTTAGGCCCAAAGAGGCACTCTGGCTGCAGACAGCCACAGCTGGTATGTTGGGCTGTGGGGACAAGTCTTGGGACAAAGCCATCCAGCCTCCCTGGCTCCAACAGGGAAAAAACGCAGCCTAGAGCTATAGAAATGGGTGCTGCCTTTCCCCCATCCACAGAGCTTAGCGTGTTAGGCAGTTGCAAGTCCCAGTGCTGGCTGCTGCCTCTCCTGAGATCCAAACTGGGAGCTCAAATGGCTTAGACAGCAGGCAGCTGCAGCCAGTGCTGGTCGCCCCTCCCTCCAGGAGTTTGGTAGGCTTAAGCAGATTCCAGCTGAGAGGCTGTAAGAATCTGCTTAGGGCGCTAGGCCCCGGTGGTGGTGTGGGTTCGCGAGTGGGATCTTCCGACCCATGGGTTGCACAATTCCGTGGAAAAAGCAGTTTCCCCGGCTGGGTAGCGGCTCACTCACCGCCTCTCTTGGCTGTGGGGAACGGAGTTCCTTTTCCCCGTGTGGCTCTCAGGTGGGCCACCGCACCACACTGCTCTTCCTTCTCTCTGTGGGTCACGCCAGCCTTCTAGTCAATTTTGATAAGAGAACCTGGATACCTTGGTTGCCGATGAAGGCTTCACATGCTTATTATGTTTTTGTTTTGTTTTTTCCATGGTAGCCTCCGAACGTCTCTGTTTCTAGTAAGCCATCTTGCCACATGGCCATTTCTATCTTCACTGCTGTTATTTGTCTCCCTTAACCCAATCCAGCCTGGGGACTCATACAGACTTCGATTGGCAAGTTAATCTTTGACCACAAGGTGGCAGTATGCAATGTATAAATGCTTTGGTAAGGCATTTTCTCTGGCTACAAACACTTCTCTCTAGGGTAAATTGGCTATTAACCAATAAGTTTTAAAGAAATGCGATGCTATAAGATGTGTAGAGGTTGTTTCTCATTGTATTAATAAATTTAAATTTTCAGGCGGAACCATTCTGCATTCACAATAACACATAAATAGATTCTAAAATTTTCAAGTTTAAAAAGCAACCAAATCTCATATTTAGCTTATATTCATCTGGCCAAAATACTATTGAAGTTTTCTTTATCTGCATCAGAATATGCCAAGACTTTCAATAACGAGATAACCTGCTCCTCTTTCAACCCATTATCTCAAACAAAGAAAGATAAGAACAAATGAGAATGCAGCATACCAACTAATGGATTCCTTGGGTTACCTGCAGAGATCTGTTGATCCAAAGGTTCTCAGATTGCAATGAGTAGGTCTCTTGGTCCAAGAGCAGAGCCATCCAGCCATGAGGGTTAGACAATGTATCACGTACATAATTGACAGTGGTTGTTTTATTTCTGCTGTCAGTCATGGTTAAATCATAAGAAACTTCAGGAGTATTCGCTCTAGGGTGATTTTAAAAGGAAAAAAAATGGGTTGCAAGATTATTTGCTCATTCTGAATCCAATACATTCCTCTTTCATCAATTGCAATCATCTTTCCATTCTCTCCACATATGTCTTAGGCCCTCTTTAGTTGTATGTCTAGGGAGGTTTTAGCAGTCACTGTGTGAGTGAAAACAACCCAGTGGGAAGTTGCCATTGGATCATTTGCAAATTACAATGTCCTAGTGAACTGGAGGTGGTGACTCTCACGTTTTTTGTTTTGTTTGTTTTTTGTTTTTTTTCCTTGAGACAGAGTTTCGCTCTTGTTGCCCATGCTGGAGTGCAATGCGCAGTCTCGGCTCACTGCAACCTCCACCACTAATGAATGTCACATTAATGATTTTGTATGAACCAAGACTATATACTACGATTTTAACAAAGAAATGTCTATGGCCAGAATTTTGCCTTGGACCAGATTTATCAACAGCAAAAAACATTATTATTGGTAATTGGATATTCACATGAGGAACAATTGACAGGGGCCTGGGACCTGACACGCCTAGGTGCTGAGACTCTCAGAAGTCCTGCTCAAAATGCCCAGCAGGAGTGGCTTCAGCATCCTTCTCTAGAATGATGAGGTAACCTGCTCCTCTCCTGCAGCCTTGTGTAATGCCTAGTACTCACTGCTATTACAGTACCTATGTGTTCTTGGCTTTGCGTTTTTAGAAACATAGATTATAAGATCCATAAGTTAGAGGTGTTTTCCCCTTTCTTATTGGTATCCTCTGCCCTGGCACAGGGCCCAGCACACAATGGCACCCAAATCATGTTTGTTATATGAATGAACAATGCATAGATGAGATCTTCCAAAAGCAGCCAGTGACATTTTCTAATGTATATAAAGTTCTATATATAGAACGTATAAAAATGTTCAGAAGAACTGCATTTTACCAAATGAGGAGACTGAGGCAGGGTAGAGCAAAAGCAATATGTGAGTATCACAAAGTAGAACTAGAAATTTGTGAATCAAGTTACCCAACTTATTCTATACAGCCATCCCAGAAAATGATTTTTAAGACTTCATTAAAGCATAAGTAGATTTAGCCAATGATTAGACCCCTAAAAGAGAGTCAAAGTGGACCTAAAGAAATAAAGCAAAATCCAAAAAAAAAAAAATCAATACAGATTATGACTGTTCTTCCTCCTTTGGTTTAGTTTTCATGAGAATCTTTAACTGTGGCATTTTGCCGCAGGCAGATAATTAAATTCTCAAAGTAAGGGAAATGAGTCAAAAGAGGACATTGGGTTTTCACAGTGAGATGGGGCATGAGTATATCTAAAGCCAATTTATAAGCCCGTGGAATAATTCAAAAAGGAACTTTTTTAAGTGTTGCACACTTGGGCACTGGAACAAATGGGTAACAACTGAAATCTAGATTGGCACTCAGTAGGTGTGTAAACCTGGGCAAATTTCAGCACCTATTTAACCTTTAGATTCATTTCTTTTTAAAATGGAGGCAACAATAGAATAGATCTCATATAGGTACTATGAAACATAAAGATAATCTACATAAAGCACTCACCAAGGCCAATAACATCTACTTAGGTCTCATTTAAGAACCTCAAATATGCCAGATTTACCATTCTGCACTACTTATTTGAATGCCTAGAGGTTTATTCAGGATATTCGGTCATTTAAAAACGTACCAAAAACCCTTCCATGGTACAGATCATTGACCCTGGCAATGTAGCACTTGACACATATTTCTTGCAAGATTAAATGTATTTGTTTCATCCATGAACTAATGAAATGAAAGGGATGAAAAATGCTCAGGGCATTTGGGAATGAAAGAACTATTCTTTTTTCAGATTTCCCTATGCAGCATTAACTGAACCTTTAGAAATCTTGTGAGGAGGGGAAAATGTCTTCCTTTCTTTGGGTTTTAGATACTTAGGTTTGTTGTCCACCCTTCCCCACCCACCCCTTCAGGATTTAAATTGGAACTAATGGACAATTCTCAACCTATATTCTTAGAATCAGAATGAACACAAAGATCATCTGTTCTAATTTCCAATCCAGTGCAGGAATTCCCACCATATTTCATCCCTCCCCTTCTTTCAGTTATGGGGTGTTTACAACTTCAAATAGAAAACATTCCATATATGGAATTTAGTTTTAAATTGTAATCTTTAGAAAAGCTTTAGAATGTTAAATTTCCCTTCTTAGAATTTCTAGCCATTTGCGCTCAGTCATCATGGCTCTCTCTTCCCCTGATGGAAACCATGAGTCCCATAATCCCAGGATATTGTCCAGGAACAATTTGGCCCAACTATATTTAGCAAATAAAAATAAGCTTTGGGGACATAAGTGTAAAACAAATATGATAAGAAGAGGTAAGTTCGAACTAAGAAATGTCAAAATTGGCTACAGTAGGTACTGTGGTCAGTAAATAAAACACACTAGAAATATCTAAATTTCCTCAAGTACAGGGAATGATTATAAGTGTTTCAGGTTCCAAAAGTATATCCTTCCAGTTTTTACTGAGACATATGGGCTTGGATTTATTTAAATCACAAGACCTAAATCCAAGAGAGACTAATTGATAAATCAGAATTTTTAGTTAATGATTGACCATAAGAAATAAAAGTGCCTTTCATATAGTGGGAGTTTAACAAATATTTTCTGACTGAATAAACAAGTGTTATACGCATCAGAACACTCCAGCTGGTTATGCAGTAACATTTCTCCCCAACTTGGAAGTCTACCTAGAAAAATCGCATGAGGGTCAAGAGATTTCCTGCAAACTTATTTTCAAAAGAAATCAGCAGTTGGGGGATCCTAAGTTATTAGAGCTTGATACAATCAACCCCATATCAGTAGGATATTTGCCAAGAGGACAAACATAGTCAGTGGTCAGAAAACCTCTCCTAGGCACACACAAGCAATGTGCACTAATAATGGTCTCTGGTCTAGGAAAATGCTATGATTTCCTTGAAAACTCATATTTCTGCAATCCTAGTCAAGTGCTGTCAATTAAACCACTTTTTAAAAATAGTTTTAACTACAAACCAAAAGAAGATCTCTGTTCAAAAGCATCCATCTGTTCACATTTAATTCCTCCTGCCTCACCTATCTTCTCATGCATACCACGTTGATCATTAAAAAAAATTACCTCGACCGGGAGCGGTGGCTCATGCCTGTAATCCCAGCACCTTGGGACGCCAAGGCGGGTGGATCATGAGATCAGGAGATTGAGACCATCCTGGCTAACACAGTGAAACCCCGTCTGTACTAAAAATACAAAAAATTAGCTGGGCGTGGCAGCATGCGCCTGTAGTCCCAGCTACTCGGGAGGCTGAGGCAGGAAAATGGCGTGAACCTGGGAGGCGGAGCCTGTAGTGAGCAGAAATCGCGCCACTGCACTCCAGCCTGGGCAACAGAGCGAGACTCCGTCTCAAAAAAAAAAAAAAAAAAAAAATTACCTCAATATGTGATAGTATAATCAACTGGGTAGATATTTCCAGAAATATTTTTTAATTCCAGCAATGTGGTCCCAAGAATTCCCCTGGTCACCTTGACTGGACTTAATTACTCGTCAAATTTCAATTAACACCACATTTACAGACCAATTTTTAGGATGTTATTTCCCCTGACTCAGTTTCTGTAGATTACAATTTCAATTATTGAAGGAAGCATTTTTCAGATAATCTCCCCAGTTTCTGAAGGCCCATACAAATGTGGTCCCTCTTCAAATAGTGTCAAACTGCTAAATGCTAGCAATAATTTGGTTCTATTTGTCTTTGGAAACATTGCACCTTCCTTTTGAGGTTCTTCTCCTTCTAGTCAGAATCCAATAATCTGATGCAAACTCCTTGGCCAACCAGAGACATACCATAGCACACTGTGATCCTAAATTACTTTCTTATTTCTCCTTCATGCACTGCTCATTCTCTCAGAGCCTTGAGTCTATCAAGCTCCCCTCACCCATCTCAACCAAGGTTTATTAGGGATGCAATTTCATAGGCACTCATGTGCAGCACCAGCTTTCTGTAGTGCAATACAGGTAGAGAAGGAGGTTATCATATATACTACACTTTTATCACAGCTGGTAGGAGAGAGGGTCATATGGTAAGCATTCAGATATGCTTTCCACTCTGAAAAGCAACTCAAAAAGCAAAAGACCCATCTCCCATCAGGCAAGATGGCTTGTACTGACCATCACCAGAGCCAAAAATTCAGTCAGGTCATCTCCTGTCCTCCTAGGCCAAATGCCAGAATTGACCATGGAGGGGTCTTCTGAAAAGCACCAAAAGAACATCAAGAGTCAAAAAAACACCATGAAGAGAACTTACCAACAATAATTACTACAATTTTCACTTGCCCTAAATAGCCACCAATTTCCCCATGCCCTAAATAGCCACCAATCTCCCACTCTTTACTGTTAATGAAGCAAAGGAGCACAAAAGTATTTCTAATTTGGAGGAGCCAAGGGAGTCTGCATGGGCCATTAGCAGCAGAGAGCTTCATTACTAGGGGAAGAAGTCTCTCCCTGAACTTCTCATGGCTTTATGTGCAAGAAATCAGGAGGCAACCAGTCCATTTTAAATGTTAACCCTTACCTCTGCATCAGCAACAGCTCCTCCTGTCTATGATCAAAAGGACAAAAGGGCTATAAGCCTTACATGTTGTTTTTCTTTTCTGTGGGCTGCCTTAATGTTTGTTCTTTTTTAATTTATTTTATTTTTTATTTTATTATTATTATTATTATTTGAGATGGAGTTTCACTCTTGTTGCCCAGGCTGGAGCGCAGTGGCATGATCTCGGCTCACTGCAACCTCTGCCTCTCGGGTTCAAGCAATTCTCCTGCCTCAGACTCCTGAGTAGCTGGGATTACAGGCACCCACCACCACACCCAGCTAATTTTTTATATTTTTAGTACAGATGGGGTTTCACCATGTTGGCCAGGCTGGTCTCGAACTCCTAACCTCAGGTGATCCACCCGCCTCAGCCTCCCAAAGTGCTGAGATTACAGGCATGAGCCACCATGCCTGGCCCAAACCTGTTTTTAATTCAGGGAAATGTTCCATTAGAAATATAACACTATCACTTGGTAAAACTTCCTGGTCTAAGTACCAATTTACCATACTAGTTACTTAAAGAGTTATGTAACTTAGTGCCCATTTACTGTGAAGAACTGTTGAATCCCACAAAGGATTTGTTAGGCAATCAATAATACCAATGAGAGCAGATATTAACTCCCTGGTTTTTGTTTATCATTAGCTTACTTTTCCTGAGGGTCCATATCTGTGTATTAAAGACAAGCATTGCACTGAGCTCTAAATGCTCTTGATTTGGAACAGTTGTGAAATAAATCCTCTGTAATTATCCATCTCCTAAGCCAGACACACCACAATACCTAACCTCAAATGGTGTTGCAAACATCTTCTGAGTATTTGTGCTTGTTGATGTCACTCTCATCTTTTACTGCACAAAGTGGAAGAAAAATCAAAACTGTGAGCACAGCCAACAAATTTCTGTGACATGGTTTTGCATGAGCATCCTTTAAAAATACACCATGCTCATAGCAATCCTTGTCACAGCACCGCTATTCTATCTGCTAACCTGCCACCATTCAGTAATATTTCATTATCATTGTATCATTAAGTTTTTCCATCCACAGCCTTATGGATTCAGAAACACTTAAATATTTCTCCTCTAAGGAAGTATCTACAGTTTTTGCAACATAGTTATCTGCTGTTATATTAGGACAATACTTTTTGCCCATTCTATCTTAATATATGAAGAAAAGCAATAGATGTCCATTATCCTACTTTAGGTGACCATATACCATTGCATCTCTACTTTTGATCTGCTGAGTCCAATTGGAATGGCTATTTGAGAACATGAGAACACTGTCATTGAAGCTATGCAACCAGAAGGTAGACAGGTGGACAACTGCTTGTCAGGGATATTGAAAAATATTTTATCCAGCAGGTAGGAAGTTAGACTAAGAAGCTTGTCCTCCCATATATATATGCATACCAGAGCTGTGATGGGGATGACTGACACTGGCTGGCAGAAGCCCATCATTGACCCTTCTTCCCAACTTCATGTTCAGTGCTTTTAGGTTGGAAGCTTAAAATAAGGCATGTGAGAGTATTTTCACCATAGAATTAGGCAAATGAAATAAACCAGAGCTTTTTATTCTGGAGAGCTAGTTGTTAAACATTTACCAGCATACCACTGCAACCCTTTATTATTCATAAAACTTAATAACCATGTAATATTGTTGATGATATTCCTCAGTTTGGGGTCCATTGTGAATTTTAGATATTTTTCTACTTTAATTCTGTAACCTTTGCTGCCAAGAAAAGATAATACATCTTTGAATTTTCTTGTCTCACAGGGTTGTTTTTTAAGGACTGAAAAGATACCATTAGTGATGCCATGCCTATTTATCCCTAGGAAGGAAAGTCAAGCGATTATTAGAGGAAAAGCTAGGCCAAAATTTCCATTTGAACTCTTCTTTATTTTTGCATTCACAGAGGCAGGGAGTGACTCGTACTTTGAACACTGACACCTTAAGAGTGGTTACATAGGTAAAAACTGAACGCAAGCACTACAGGAGAGGATATTAAGCAAGATCTAAGAATCAAGGTGATCAACAAGAACATTAACCTTTTATTTTCCAGGAGAGGTGGGAAGGAAGAAACAGAAGGTACTTGGGCACGATGAATCAAAGTCTACGCCCTGAATGACCTCAGGTTCTACAACCACCTGGGAGGTTTTGCTGGGTCAGTACAACATCATATGATTATTACAAATTATTCCCTATTTTTCAGGAATTGGATTAAGTTACATTACCTAATTCCCTTGCCAGGCATTTGTTTCTCAGAAACAAAAAATTCTGCAGTAACCTATTCAATTAGTATTATGCCTATGCGTTGTTTCGTAAATCATAAATATAAAATAGATATTCTTTAAAGAGTACCTACTACATGTCAAGCAATGACCCTGAGGGATAAATACCATTATACCCATTTTAGTGATGAAAGAACTGAAACAAAAAGAGGTAAAGTAACTTATGCAAAGAAATATACCTAGGAAGTAGAGGGGATATGACTTGTACCCACAAAGGACTGTTAATTACTCCTCTATTCTTCAGTCTGAAAAATAATTTCAAACAAGTACTGTATATATGTCTTGACTATTTTATGTACATCCTGTAAAAACTCAGAAGGATTGGTCAGCCAACCTACAAAATCTTGCAAGCTCTTCTAATCTCTCTCACATTCAATACAGTCAAAAATTCGAAGACAGAATCAAGGTCTGATCTGTTGATATCTCAATGAGTCTATGACAAGTGAAGAAGTTATACATTGCTGTAAACAACAATGACAAAAATTTTCGAGAAAATAATTATAAGGGTTGAGCTTACATCCTCTCTATCACAGTTTTATGTATCTATTCCACCAGGACAAGAAAACAATTACAAATAAAGGCAAACTGATGATTGAATGGGGGTAGAGTGGGGTTGGATAGAGAAGGAATCAGCAATTAGAATAAATCCTCCAGTCAAATGATTGCCCCAGGAAAGTAAAAGCCCAGAGAAGATTATGAAAGAAGATTCTTAAATACTAGATATTCCTAGGAATTTTAGAAGACTGGAGATAGCATTTTACTCCTGGGTCTTCTGAAGAAAAGCCGAATGCTGTGGACTCCTCATGAACATGTCCTAGGAGAGAAATAGACAATAAGGACACTAAAGGAAGATTTGGGGGCAGTCCACTATTTTTTATTTATATTTTTTTACTCAACACCAATTTTGTTGAGTTGCTATGTGTTAAACAGAGTTTGGGGCATCATAATACAAAGAAAATCCCTATTTGCCCTCCTTGCCATGAGGAGAGATGGACAATTTAGAAAGCTATGCAGGTGCTATAAGTACTGATTAGAGCAAGTATAAAGAGCTAGCACACAACAGAGATATCAAAACCTGCGCAGCATGCTCAGGGAAGCCTAGCAGAGAAAACGACCTCTATGCTGAGTTCATGGAAGCTGAACATTATGAATTGAAGAGCACAAATAAGTTGAATGTGGCTAAGGGACAGAATGCAGGAAAGGTAGAGCAGAGTGCCGAGAGATAATGCTGGAACCCAAAGCAGACAGCAGGACACGGAAGCTCCATGACACATTAGGAATGTCAGACTTTCCTTGGAAAGCACTGAGAATTCTTTAAAAGTTTCACGCAAGGGAATGGATGGCAACATCAGATCTGCATTTAGAAAGTTCAGAGATTGAAACACCGAAAAATGGCAAGCTAAGCAGCTGTTGTGGTTCTACAGATGAAAAGTAATAGTAGCCCAGACTGGAGAAGGATTTGGGGAAGAAGAGAAGTAGAAAGACTCAAAAGGGATCTCTTAAGGAGGAAAATTGAGCTGATAGGTGATTAGTGTGGGAAATAAGGTACAAAGATGAGTCAAGGATGACTCCATGTTTCAGGTTTAGACCAGCATTTGCCTCAGTGGGATTCTGAGCACCCAGAGAGAAACAGGTCTACAGAAAAAAATCATAAATCCCATTTTGGCAAGTTGAGTTTTAGAGTAGCCACACTAAAAAGCTCAAAATAAACAAGTTAAATTAATTTCAGTAATATATTTAGCCCAATCTATCCAAAATATTATTTCAACATGATCAATATAAACAAATTATTGAGATATTTTACATTCTTTTTTTCATATTAAGTCTTATCTATATGGTGGGTAATTCACTCTTATGGCACATCACAATTTGGACTAGGGAGATCTAAAAAGAGCACACAAAATCCTACTGATAATATTGTACTTGTTTCGTGTAATTATTTATATACAGAAAAAAAAATGTTTACCTAAAGTTTGGGATAGATAAATCCAAGAACTATGTGGGACATTTTATAATTATGGGACCCTGGAGAAAAACTGTCACTGGCATGTATTTCTGATATGAGGTCCTGACTTACATTGGCAGAACTAACACTACCCCTGTCTCACCAGGAACACTGAGGTTCATAGGGGGAAGCTGGTAGAAACAGAAGCTGGGAAAGGAATGCTATCCAGAATACCTGCGGCTTCTACAGAAAGCATGTTTTTAGAGCTGATGAGAGAGAAAACAATATAAGCAGCACTCACGCAGATCAAGCATGCTGTCACTTTAACAAAACATAAACTAGACTCTGCCTTGTAGAGTGGCAGTTTTTTCTTCACCCAAATATTAAATAGTGTGGCCAACTTCAAATATTTAAATACTTCCGTCATCCCAACTGTTGGCTTTGAGTCATAGGAACCAATAAAGTAGGAAGTGCCACAAAGGTAAGCACCGTCAGATTTAAGGCAGTGAGGGACAGGAACAGAAGGTTGCCAATGTCAAACAAATAACTTATAGTGAAAACGGACCAGAGAGGGGGCCTACCAAGGAAGAACTCACACTCCAAGAGCTTGGTTCTTAGCAGAACAGGAAGAGGATGTCTTGTTTATGCAGCTATGTAAAGCCTCACTCCCTGCCCTCTCTGGACCTCTTACTGAGGGAGGGAGTTAAGGGTTGAAAGTGAAGACAGCAGGGTGCTTATGCCATATTAGATCTCCATCAACATGCAACCCCAAAAGATCATGACTGTGAGAGCTTTGTAAATCAACTCTTAGGGTGCTTGCCCCAGGGCAAATAGCACAACAAATTAATCCTTTCTCCATGAAATGCAGCAAAGTTTGCATCTATGCTGAATTCAAATTGCTCATTAGCTCTGACATGTTCCTAATGAGGTTATAATGCTTTGGGACAAAGATCAAGCCACTGAGCACAAATAGCTAGGGATAGAATCACAGAAAGATAAAATTAGAAGGACCTTAGAGGAGTGCCTCTCAGACTTTAATACCAATCACCTGGGCATTGTAATTCAGGACATCTGGGGCCCAGTCTGAGATTCTGCATTTCTAAAAAAAAATCCCTGGTGCTGCTGCTGCTGGTCCATGGACAACACTTTGAGCAGCAAAACCTTAGAGATCATCTAATTCAGTTGCCTCTCCTAGAGGTGAGCACATCAGGGCCAAGAGATTTATAACTGGAAGCATGCTGAGACTTCCAGGTGACTAATTAGGGTCAGTTGAGTATTTGTCCATAGACCTGTGAGTCAACCTGAAAATTTTAAATAGAATCTAAGGAGTAGAGTGACCAATCAGCCTAGATGACTGAGGAAGTTTCCAGAACATGGAATTTGCCTTTTTAAAACAAGAAAAAATCTAGGAAAACCAGGATAAGTTTTTCATCCTGCTAGACCCTTTTGAATCTACTTAGAACACAGTATCAGTATTACATTTTTCTTGACCTTGTCAGTCCCAAAGTGGTGGGATCATGACCTGCTGCCAAGGCAAGCACCTTAATATTCTGTCCCAAAGATCTCAAAAAGCAAATGCTCAAACAAGTTTCAGGCACTACAGAGTCTTCTAACATCACATTGACAAGCGCCTCTCCAAGAGACAGCCTACCAGTAGATCTCAAAGTAAAGCATGATAAAGGACTATCAAGAACACGCAGAAATAAATATTATAGAAGCATATAATGTTCCTTTTAAGTACACAAATCTATTTTCCTCATTTGATAAAATGCATGTAAGAAATAAATCACTAATTTTTATAACTCTCAAAACACTCATTTAAAACATCCTTGGTAAAAACACTAAAATAATAAAAATCAGGCTGCATCCCTGAGAATGAAGAAAAAGTCATGCTCTGTACAATCAAAATGATTAGAAATAAAAATATATCCCTACATATTATTATTTTACTCACTGGAATTGGGCTCATTAACGTTAGGTAGAATAATGAATGCCTAGAAAGCAAAAATGAAAAATTTCCAGACTATTCAGTGCTACCAGTGCATTGCTAAGGCTTCTAAAACAGAATGCCAAAGTACTGATTCCATATGCATCCAAAATACAGAGTTAGTGCAATCCTAACCACAATGATTCTCACTCCCTGGAGTTTACTTGTTCAAGTAAGAGGCCAGTGAGGTCTGACTGAATTACCTGACTTAATATTCATGGAGTTAGGACACTTAAGACAAAGGAAGAAAATAAGTGTGGCTAAATATATACAATGCATTTGGAATAAGTAAAAGACAGAACCCTAGACCTTCAGCAATCATTACCTGGAAATTAAAGAGGGCAGGAGCAATCCTATTATGCATTATAAACAGCCCCGCTGCTGACTTAATGGTAGTTTGAGTAGCATAACCAAGGAGTCCTTGCTCCAATATTAATAGGAAATGTATTGTAGGAATCCAATAGTTCATGAAATTAACAAGGAAAATGAACTGGAGTGAAGCAACCTTGCAAGTAATAGGAGGCATCAGCAATTGCTTCCCCGGAGCATATTGAACACTTAAAAAGAGCTTGGGAAGAGTACATAGATATAAATGAGAATGGACATTATTAGAATTTTTTAATAATACTTTTAATTTAAATATATTTCAAACTCTCTGTTGGTTGTAAGTCTTTCTAAGAAGAAGTTATTAGCCCAAAATGTCAATGAGAGGTCACAAGCTATGAGATCTGGTCCAAAGATATTGCAAGTTAGCTGCCATTTGAGTCAGCTTAAAACTACCATACACTCACAATTCAGCAGCTGTCAAAATTATTCCCATTTCACTTCTTTAGAGCTAAATACTTCAAATAATCTAGAAAACAATTTCCCTTCTATAAGCCTCAACAGCCAGAATAACAGATGCATGCCCATCGGCAAGCTAAAAAGTATAGTTAATTCCACTTACAAACCAATAGACATACGATGAAAAAGAACACCTCCTCCACAGGCACTGCCATGGACAACCCGACCAAAGCTTGAATTGACCAAACAAGAAGCTGAAAGGGTTTCCATAGAAGCAAGAATGTGACTTCTGTTTTTCCCAGACAGAGACCCATCCAAGTCTTCCAAAATTGCTGCATGAGGAAATGGAAATGCCACTAAGTTTGAAGAGTTTGTAAACTTCAACTGGCTGGTCTTCACAGTAAATCCACCTATAAATTGGAAAACAGAAAGATTATTACACAATGGCACAAGCAACTAAATTCACTGGAGTGATGGTCTTAGGATTTAAATTGCATATTTATCTAGTTTTACAATTCACCTATTCATGCAAGAAAAAAAAGTGTTTTCTGTGGGTGTTTTACAGTGAGTGTTTACTGTCTACCAAGCTCTGGTGTGCTAGAGATACTAAGAGGTATAACTGCAGCATTGGCCCTACCTTCATGCAGTCTATAGTCCACATTGTAGGGCAGTGATTTTTCTATCATGGTTGATTTTACCTTCCAAGAGACATGGCACTATTTTCAATCATTTTTGGCTGTCACAATTGGGGAGCTGGCAGTGCTACTGGCAGCTAGTAGGTAGAAACCAGAGATGCTGCTAAATATCCTACAATGCACAAGACAATCCCCACAACAAAGAATTATCTTACCCAAAATGCCAATAGTGCCAAGGGTAAGAAACTCTGGTCTAGTGGGAAATAGAAACAGAAAACATTAATTTATTAATTACTAAGCACCAAAGATGCTATGGTTTAGTCTTCCAATCTTTCAGCTTTCATTCCTCTGTGGTGAGTCTAACCCCTCCAATACCTCTTACTATAAAGTTTATTTAAACATTTACTTTCAAAAGCAAACTCAATCACTTGGGCAAATAGTATTAGTAATACACTTTCTAAGTATTAGCTGTAGGGCCACACTTCTTGGCAGTCTTTCCCCAACATCACTGCCATGTGACTCATTGGTACTATCAGTCCAATTGCCTAAAAGGAAAGTATGGCAGTGATCTTCTAATTCACACACCCATGTCATTAAAGGAAGAAAACTAAGTACACATCTCCCAGTACACACACTACCATACCATAATATATTATGTACATTATAAAATATACAAAAAAATAAATAAAATGAAAAAGATACAAATAGAAGCTCTAATGTTTTCATTCTGCAGCCCAATAGAGTACATGCAGTGAATTAATTCATACATGAAAGGCTACACAATTGCACCTCTTGCAACTTCTGTATTTCATTTAATACCACAAACCACCTGCAGCTCTACATTTCAGTCATACTGGACTTCTTTGTGATTTCCCAAGCACAACTTACTTCTTGGATTCTATTTTTTGTGTGTATACTGTTCCTAGAAATTCTTCCTTGCATATACCTTCTTGCAAACTTCTATTCACTTTCCTAAACCCTACTCAAGAATAACCTCTATGAGCTCTTGCCTGACCCCCTTCCTCGGCCCCTTCACTGACTTTGTTGGTTCCTCTGTTACTGCGTTCATCATGCTCTCTTATAATAATGGGCTTGGACATTCATTTTAGTGCCTAGATCAAGAGTTCCTGGAGGACAGAAACTATGTGTTTTTTATATTTGTACCCCCTAGGTCCTTAAGCAGAGCCTGAAATAGATGGTATTTAAGCAAATGAAGAGAGGGGTTAGCCAATACTATTCAGTGAAAAGGGATTAGAGTTCATAGGAGTAGTGTGATTTTTTTTCACTGTCTCATGAATGATATGAAATAGTCAAGATATTAAAGAATTGAGGAATTGCGACTGCAAGCACTTGTTATGAGGCATTCTTATTTCTATTATTATTTCTACAATCCTAAACTCAGATGCCACCCAAATAAAAACAATCTTTCATTCTGCCTACATAGGAAAAAAAAAGTAAAGTGGAGACTTGTTGATTATTCATTTAATTAAAAAAACAAACAATTATCTAAATTGGTGATTCAAACCACAAGAGCATATTTACTTAAATTACTTGGTTTGGCTGTTTACGATGATCAAATCAACTAGATTACTCTCTACCTCCTTCACCTTGGCCCATGAGTCCTCCAAGTTATTTCTTACCACCTCTGAGATGTGGTTAAAAAGTGAGCAAGAACTCCTATGTTTCCCTTTGTGCGTACATCAAGCCCTGGACGGTTGAAAACATTAAGTACCTGAACTTTGGCTCTTTCAGGAAAGGCTGTATGCATGTTAGTTTATACCAGGTATCTACCCATCTAACTCCATTCTTTCATTTAATCAATAAACTGCCTACCAGGCATCTGGCTCTGTGCTAGCTACTAATAATTAAAACTCTGAGCAAGAAATACATGATCTCTGCCTTTATGAAGGTCAGAGTCCAGCAGAGACATAGGACCATAATGATAGAATGTGATAGGCACCATAATAGGAGGAAGACAGGGAGCTGCAGAAGCTGTACTGGGAGAACCTCCAGGATGTCTTTTAGGAGATTTAAGCAACAGTTTCTACTGATGAAATCTTATAACTGAAAGAGATAATGATTCACAAAGTATTTGCCACTATTTATAATACTGACTTGAATATTGGCCTTATTTATCATCTGTTCTGTCTATTCAAATAATTACCTTGTCCTTGGGAACAATCTGAACAGGTTCTAATGGCCACACAGTTGATGAGATCAAAATTAACAAAGGTTGTGTTAGACACCATCAGTTCCCATCTTTTAGGAGTTTTAATCCCAGATGACATACACAGACTTCCCTGTGATTTAAAAGAAAAAAAGATGAAAGCAAAATAAGAAAACTGGACACATGAAATACAATTCATAATGCATGAATAAAAACAAAGATAAAAAAGCGAGCTATTGACTAAGAGAAAATATTTGCCAATCACACATATGACAAAGGACCTATATCCAGAATATAGAAAGAACTCTCAGGTTTCAACAGCAAGAAAACAGACAATGCAATTCAAAAATCAGGAAAAAAAAAACCTTCAAAAGATAACCCAGAAAAGAAAATATACAGATAGCAAATAAGCACAGAAAAAAAAATGTTCAACATCATTATTCACTAGGGAAATGCAAATTAAGAACACACTAAAATATACTATGCACCTATTGAATGGATAAATAAAAATACAGTGACAATAGTAAGTGCTGATGAGGATGAGAAAGAATTAAAACTCTCCTGTTTCTAGTGGAATGCAAAATGAGACAGCCACTGTGGAAAACTTTGGCAGTTTCTTATAAAGTTAAATATGCCCTTATCATATGACCCAGCAATTCAACTCCTAGGTATTTACCTTGGAGAAATGAAAACTTACATTTATATAAAAACCTGACACAAATGTTCATAACAGTTCCATTTATAATCACCAAATCTGGAAACAAGTCAAGTGCACCTCAATAAATGAATGGATTAACAAACTGCATTACATCTATCTAATGGAATACTATTCGTCGATAATAAGGAATGTAATATTGATATGTGCAACAAGTTAGATGAATCCCAATGGCATTCAGGAGTGAAGGAAGCCAGTCTCAAAAGGTTACATACTATATGACTCCATTTATATGACTGTTGAAAAGGCAAAACTATAGTGACAGAGAATATATTACTGATTGCTAGTGGTTTAAAGCAAGAGGAGGCTGTGGCTACAAAGATGGAGCAAGGAACTGGGGTGGATGCAACTGTTCTGTGTCTTGATTGTCGTGGTGGTTGTTACACAAATGTGTACATGTGTTAAAGTTCATAGAACTGTACATCAAACAGTCAGTTTTGCTGTATATTAATATATTTTTAAAACTTTAACAAAAAGTCTGAAAAGAAAGAAACAATAAGTGTTTTCATGATTTTCCACAAAATCTCTTTGACAAACACTATCCAATCAAGCTGCTAGTGACTCACTGTTCCATTGTTAAAAACAGTCTTACATTTGAGGATTACCGGAATTTTTTGAATCGCTCCCAACATGAAAAATGATGAAACAATAAACAAATAGCAGAAAAGAAACCCAGTGGACACAAAGCTAGTCTAGAAATCAGAAGAAAACAAAAATTATAATTAATGGCCTTGGAGAAATAAGTATATTATATCCATGAAACAAATAGAAGCCTAAAATATTATTTTTAGAAAAAAAAGGAAATAGGAGAGTAGAAAAAAGAAATTCAATATCATAGAAAGTAGAACAAAAAGACAAAGAGATGGAAAATCAGTAAGAACATTAAGATGAGAAAAACATTCCAGGAGGCCCAATATTTAAATAATCATAGCTTTAAGGAAAAGAGGAAAACATAGGGGAAAGAATTATCAAAGAAATAATGGAAGAAAACTGTCCAGAAGGAAAGGATATAATTTTCCAGACTGAAAAGTCCCACTCAGTATCTAGCACAATGTTTAGAAAAAGAGCCACAGCAAAGTGCATCATATTGAAATTGCAAAACACCAGGGACAAGGACAAGTTCCTAAGAGCTTTCAGAGAGAAAAAAAATAAGTTACGTACAAAAATCCTGGAATCTGAGTATTTTTTTTTTTTTTTGAGACAGAGTCTCACTCTGTTGTACAGTCTGCAGTGCAGTGGCATGATCTCGGCTCACTGCAACCTCTGCTTCCTGGGTTGAAGTGATTCTCCTACTTCAGCCTCCCGAGTAGCTGGGACTACAGGCGCACACCACCACATCTAGCTAATTTTTGTACTTTTAGCAGAGACAGGGTTTTGCCATGTTGGCCAGGCAGGTCTCGAACCCCTGACCTCAGGTGATCTGCACACCTCGGCCTCCCAAACTGCTGGGATTACAGGTGTGAGCCACCAAATCTGAGTATCTTAAAACTATTCAGCCTCAAGACCAGAAGGAGCTACAAGATGATGGAATACTGCCTTCAAAATTTCAAAGCAAAATGAACTTCAACCTGGTATCCTATAACCAACAATCTACTAATAAAGGGGTCTCCATATATAGCTCAGAACTTTCACTTTCCATCATTTCCTTTTTTTTTTTTTTTTTTTTCCAGAAAGTTACCTTAGGGTATGTTCAAACAAAATGAGGAATTAAGCCAGAAAAGAAGAAGATGTACGAATCAGAAACAAGAGTTCCAATACTAGACAGACATGAAGGAAATCTCCAGGATAATGTTCAAGGGAGATTCTAAGACAGAGCTTTGAAACCCTTCTTATACATTGCTGGTGTAAGCATAAACTCTGGATTGTTGCTTGGCATTATCCACTAGTTACACGATGATCCAGCAGTTTTACAACTTGGCTTATATTCAACAGAAATGCATGCACATGAAGACCAGAAGGCATATAGAATAATGCTTATAGCATTATTATTTGTAAATAACCAAACTTACAAATGATGAAAACAACCAGGTACAATAAGTTACATGCTTTATGATTCCATTTACACAAACTTAAAAAACAGGAGAAATTAATCTATATCGATAGAAGGCTGAATAATGCTTGCCCTTTAGCTAGTGCGTGCGGAGTGGGGTTGAATGGGGGGACAAGGAGAGGCTTTAGAGGAGCTGATAATGTTCATTTCTTTATTATTAGTTTTTATTTTTTAGAGACAGGATCTTGCTCTGGCAATGTTCTATTTCTTGTTCTCAGTCGTATACATATACATGGTTGGTTTGCTTTGTAAAAATCCACTGAGCTATTCCCCTGTGATTCAGGCACATTTCTCCATAAATGTTACATTTCCATGAAACATTTACCTTAAAAAGTAGGACAAATACTAGAGAAAGGTAACATAGAAGATGAGAGGGTAAGGAAAGAAGCTAAAGGAGTTTAATGTCCTTGCATTACTTATGTAAAGTTTAACAGTGCGGATGTAATTTAGACTTTGTTAAGACAAGCAGGCACATTAAAAACTTAAGGCCAATAGCTAAAATAATCAGAATGGATAACTTTCAAATGAATAAATATAAAAAGATAATATGCAACACAAGACAAATCAAAATAGAAAAGAAGAAAAAAACAGAAACCAAAAACGGATTGCAAATTGAAAGTGCAAAATAAGATGGTAGAAATAAATGCAAATATATGGGAGACATCATCATGTGGAAGGTAATTGAAACCACTAGAGAAAATGAGATTTCTCCCAGGGAGAGCTAGTATATTGAGAAGAAAAGGGGCCCTACAACAGAATTTAGGGAAACAAAAAGATGAAAGGTCTAAATTGAAGAAGACAAATCCACAAGTGAAAATGGGAAATCACCCCTAGAGAAATAGGAGGAAGAATGAAGCAACTCCATCAGCATCTGTCTGAATACGGTATTTTTTAAAGTAGCATCATCTGCTCAAATTAATTACAATAAAAACGAAGACATCCATCCTACAGATACTTCGATAAGTAGGGTGACCGTAATTTAAATTAAAATTAGACATTTTTTTAGTGTGAAAGGGTATGTTAATTAGACAGAATGCTGGGACAATAGGTATAAACAAACTACGCACCCAAACTAGGATATATCGTCATGCTATATAGCACATGTCTTTCTTGTATATTTAAGTCATTCTTACTGAAAATTATTCTATTCATCTCAATACAAAGGTAACATTGGCTGTGAGAGTACCAACACACGTACAGGTATGCTTAAAGGAAAAAAATTCCTTCTGATGATAAAAAGTTCTTCCAGAAAGTAATGTTTATTTTAGGATGCGACTCACAGATAATTGTATGCCACCAATTATATATGAGTGGAAAGTCTAACAATGGACAGGCCAAATTCTTTAAAAGTCTTAATTCCTGGCCAGGCGCAGTGGCTCGCGCCTGTAATCCCAGCACTATGGGAGGCCGAGGCGGGCGGATCACGAGGTCAGGAGATTGAGACCATCCTGGCTAACATGTTGAAACTCCGTCTGTACTAAAAATACAAAAAATTAGCCAGGCGTGGTGGCAGGCGCCTGTGGTCCCAGCTACTCAGGAGGCTGAGGCAGGAGAATGGTGTGAACCCGGGAGGCGGAGCTTGCAGTGAGCCGAGATAGCGCCACTGCACTCCAGCCTGGGCGACAGAGCGAGACTCCGTCTCAAAAAAAAAAAAAAAAAAAGAAAAGAAAAGAAAGTGTTAATTCCTAAAGGAATGGCAGGCACAAAAGACAGAAGCTAAAATCAGAGTCCCATAACCACAGAGGACAGGAACCCTCTTTTTCTTTTTTTTTTTCTTTTTTTGGAACAACTGACACCTGGCAACATAGTGGTTCCCAAATAAATCTGAAAAATACTGTGCTAAGTAAAGATTAATAGATTTTTTTTTGCTTGTTCACTTTAATGCTAGAATTTCTCAGAGCCTTTAGTGTATTTTTTCAATGAATTTTATTCTGTATATTTGAGATTTACAACATATTACAGGGTACACATAGGTTATAATGAAGCAAATCAACATATCTATCATCTCACAGTTACTTTTCTGTGACAAGAACAGCCAAAATCCACTTATTTAACAAAATTCCCTGACACAATACAATTTTATTATCTCTAATGCTTATGTTGTACATTACATCTCTGGATTTGTTGGAGATTTTGGGAAATACAGGGTATGGTAAACAGCACAGTATAAATATAATTATAACCAAATAATCTCTTTCCAGACACTATCTAAGGGCTAGCTTTTCATGAAAAACACTTCAGGGAACATTGGTATGAACACTAATAAATGTCCTTTGCCAAAGCCATTTTCCATGTGCAATTGAAGAATATTTGACCAGGAGTGGGAGGATATCAGGGTGGTCCTAGCTCCACAATACTAGGCATGAACCTTAAACTGCCATTCAAGTTTCCAAGCCTCCATTTTCCCCTAAGTTCAAGAAGTTAACCAGATCATCTCTTAGGTAATAGTTGGCTCTTTAATTATGTGGTTTTATGATTTGGATAACTAACCAGCATCTAGACATCCCCTAGAACAAAACTGTTTAACATTTTCCACCAGGGTACTCTTGTCCTGCACTTACTTAAGAGACTGAAAGGCCCTCAGCTGTACTACATTCCTAGTGAATTACACCCCAAGGGTGTGATTATTTTTGATTATCTCATGATAGGCACCCTTTTGTCATAATTTACATCTTAATTTTTGTCACTTTCCCATTAATTATGATGTCTATTTAACATCAATTAAGATACTGCAATATTAATTTACCAAGACAGTTACTCAGTTTGCTGGGAATTTTGTTTTTAACATCTACTCTAAGGTTATTTCTGGAAAAGTTAAGGACCTCTGATGTACCACAGCATCACAGAATCTAAATTTGGGTACCATCCTCTCTTGAAAACTACACAGTCTGAAAGGAAGAATCATCTCTCAAGGTGGTAATCCTTTTAGAGGAAAAAAAAACTGCCACTTATTTATATCCTGAAAAGTATAGTTCAAAGGAGATTTTACTAAGAAAAGTTGAGAGTTAAATCCAGGAAAATGTAGCTCAATAAGAAAATGACTTTTAAAATCTTCACATTTTTATCTATAGCTATGAAATAAATAATCTTCAATGGAAGTATAAGAATCAAAACTTATCATTTAAATTTCAATTGAACTAAGCACTCAGGAACAAACTGAAGAGAATATTCTTCCTTGGCTCCCAAGAAATCTATGATTTCCATAATGATGTGATGACTAGTATGAATGTAGTTCTAATAAAAACAAGAATGTAGGGGATCCATTATAGACCTGAAGCCTAAGAGACCAATGGCAGCCAGGAACCCCCGCTTAGGAACTAGTGCTTCCCACCCGGAAGTACTCTTTGCCCCAACTGCATCCTTGTACCCTGAGAAGTCATCTAGAGTCTGATTTTTATCATGTGTAAATCCATACTTAGGCACATATTAGTGAATCACATACAAAATAATGAACTAGGCAAATTTCTATTTCATGATTTGACCTCTTTCTATGAGTAATAATTCTAAATTGCAACCAAATAAAATTCTGTAAGCTACTTATGACTTCTGTGATTTATGTGTACTCATAACACTAAAGCCCTGTGTATATATGAGTTCTATTATCAATATCACCACTATTGCAAATAAAAAGATCTTTTAACTTTTACTAATTAAATACGAGATTCACTAAAGAATGCTATTAAAATTGCATATCCTGGATCATCAGGGGGCCCAGCACATGTAATTTTGTTGTGATTGACAGCCTAAAACAACCACATTAAGGCACTTACCTTGTGGGCAAAATGACCAAGTAATAAGCTGTCAGTAACTGAAGTATTTGCATCACTTTCCAAGACGTCAATTCCAAAATCTCTGCATGAATAAACTTTGAAGTTTTTCAGGCGAAGATTGCTACTTCTAAAAATCTATAAAATACAGCATGTTACAGCAAAGGTCTGAGGCTTGGTTTTTCTTGCAGACTTCCTGTAGCTTTTAAAATTATTGATTAAGTAGAAAGAAGCATGCTATATTGTATTAAAGCACCTTTTGTCCATCAATGTCAGTATAGGCATCCTCAAGTTGCTGTGAGGTCAGCACTAATGAGTCTCCTTTGGTAACACCCCTTTGTACTTTTCATTTCTCCTCATAATAACCAATACATTAAAAAGATCAATATGAATTCTCCACATATCTAAAATAAACTTGGAGTGGCCAAATCACACAAAGGTAACAGAGAAAAACATAGCATCCAAGAACTCTAGTGCTTAACATTTTCTTCAATGTATTATATATTAACTCATACTGTCAGAAGATTGCAAATATGAAATAAGCAGCTCAGCATGACTACAGAGTCACTGTTTGTAATTTCAACATAAGTTATGTACATATATGTTTATGATAACCCAAACAGGGGTCATATAATAACAAAATTAGCTTGGTAGAGTTGTAAGCCTCCTACTTGCTATGGTTTAAGCCTGTCCCCCAAAAAGCATGTTTTGGAAGCTTAATCCCTGATATAACAGTGTTAGGAGGTGTGTAGGTTATGAATGGATTAGTGCTGATTACAAAAAAAACTTGGGGCTGTGAGTTCTATCACTTGCTCCTTCTTTGACTTCTTTGCCCTTCTACTATAGACTGATGCAGCAAGAAGGTCCTCAGAAGAGGCTGGCCTCTCAGTCTTGGACTTCCAAGCCTCCAGAATCATGAGCTAATAAATTTCTGTTTATTATAATTTACCCAAATTTTATTATTCTGTTATAGCAGCACAAAAGGGACTAAGACACCACTGGTCTGGGAGACAGAGTTGTGCTTATGTTTACGTCTTTGACCAATTTTTTGCTAATTTTATTTATTATTAATACATAATGACTCATTTTAAGTTAATTTTTGTAAGTAGCATAAATTAAGGTAGGATACAACTTAATTCTTTTGTGTGTGACCATCTAGTTATACAAGCACCATTTGTTGAAAAGACTATATTTCCCACATTGAATGGTCTTGGCATCCTTTGTCAAAAATCATTTGTTTATAGACGTATGGGTTTATCTCCGGACTCTCACTTATATTTCATTGACATATATATCTATCTTTGTGCCCATATACTACACTGTCTTGATTATTGTTGCTTTGTAGCAAGTTTTAAAATAGGGAAGGATAAATCCTCTTACTTCATTCTTCTTTTTTGGTATAGTTCGAGGGAAGTTTACGTTTTAAATTTGCTGCTATTATGTTATTTAATTTCCCCCTTATTCTTCACTATAAAAGTGCAATTCCAAGAATATTTTTATTATTTAAACTTTTTGATTAATCAAATTTGAGTGCACAAGAGTTCAAGTTGTAGTTCTGTATTTTTTTCCTTCACAGGTTTAGCATTTCTGATTGCAGAATTTCAAAAAATGGCTTTATTAGCATCTTTTAATATTTTCATTTTGCTAGATTATTTCCTCTAGAACCAGGCTATTCAAGAGCAGGGAGACAGAGTTTAAGCCCCTACAGGTATAAATCACTTCTCTGCATAAGAGGGCACTCAACAAATGTTTCCACTAGATTTGTTACCCCTATAATATTTATAGTGCTCATGGGAAGCATTTTATAAAATTAAATGAGAACAAAATACTAAATACATTTTGGACTCCACCTGTTAGCTATCCTAATTGTATATTTTTGGGCTTTCTTCGTCCACAATTATCTTTCTTTTATGGGATATATGAAACAAATGTTTGACTTTCTTATTGTGACATTATTATATGTTTGTATTCTATTTCCTGAAGGCTCTACAAACATAGTTCTTCACCTATATATCTTATGCTCCAGATTTCTAGGCAGAGACAAAGTGTATGTAATTTTGTCTGTATTGCATCAAATAGTGACCCTGAATAATTTTTACATGTTGCTGTTAGCAGTGAGCATGCAAAGCTTCCTTATAAGAAAATCACTGGGATAATGAAGAGTAAATGATTGAACATGAACCTTTTCTTTTCCTTTAAGAAAAAAATAGAAGAAAATTTAGCTTATTTCTTCTAAAGTAAGAGTGGTATCTTGAGCTAGAATGTTTGTGTACCAATGACGAACAGTGCTTTTTCTTAAGACTGGGGCATGTATTATTCAGGATATCGGGACATCAAATGCACAACATTTGGAGTCTAAATTCTGCACTTGGTTGTACTACTAACCAATTGTGTGATCTTTGACAAGTCCCTTCCCTTTCTTAGCCTTAATTTCTATCTCTAAGTAGAGATGGAAAGAAGGAATAGGGAAACTCTGTGATCTCCCCTGATTATAAATCTTTATGATTCTGTTGTTCTCTTCTAGGGTTGCCAAAAACACCCAATGGAGAAAATGACCTAACCCTGGATTAGTGACTAGGAATTTGTTTAACAACTATTCTACAAGCACCTATGATCCATTGGTGCTTTAAAATTGTGACAGCACAGCAATGCTCCCCTCAAGGGCAAGTCATTCCCATTTGAGTAGATATGCATAATGAATTGCTGTGAGAAAACAAGTGACAGTTTTAATTTTAAAAACAACAACAATAACAACAACAACAAAAAAGCTTACCTGGGCACCACCTGCACTTTCCCAAACTGTGAAGCTCTGGAACAGAGTGGTGCCAGTGACATTATCCCAAGGTGGCTGAAATTTAGGGTATACAAAGAGACCATACCTAAAAAGTGAAACAAAGAATGAAATTAAGCCAATTTTTATGTTTCTAACTTCCTACTTTTTCTTGTTGAAAAATACAAAGTAAAAGTAATGTATTAGGGAGAGTGAAGGTAGATGGAATCTGTGACCCTCCCCCTAACTGTTCTTGCCTACCCCTCAGCCCTCCCACTTTTACCCTCTGTGACCTGCTCCCGAATCCCAACAAAATGCAGATTACTCCAGAGCCCAAGCCTAGCAGCCTCCCAGGGGCTCTGCATATTTGGAAGTTTAATTGCTCTGTCTATTGAATTATCTCTGGCCACAAAAGGTACATTCTGTCCTTCTGCCTTTTCATGTGACTCTCTTCTCTTTACCATCGAACTGTTATGATCTAGAAAATAATGCTAACACAATTATATACAAAAGCCAAGACATAGAGGCAGCCAAGATGTCCATCAATAGGTTAATGGCTGGGGAAAATGTGGTGTATACTTGCAATGGAATATTATTCAGCCTTTAAAGAGAAGGAAATCCTGCCATTTGTGACAATACAGATAAACCTGGGGGACACTGTGCTGGGTGAGGTAAGCCAGACACAGAAGGGCAATAGTACATCATATCATTTAAATGAGAAATCTAAAATATTCAAACTTATAGAAGCAGAGAGTAGAATGGTGGTTGGCAGGGGCTGGAAGGAGGGGAAAATGGGAAGTATTAGTCAAAGGGTACAAAGTTTCAGCTATGCAAAATGAATAAGTCCTAGAGATATACGGTATGGCAAAATGCCAAAGTACAGAATACAGCAAAATTAACAATACTATATTCTATACTTAAAAATTTGCTAAGAGGTCAGATTTTGTGTCAAACGTTCTTACAGTAATAATAATAATTCAAATAAAGAGGCTCTGGAGGAAAACTTTTAGAGGTGATAGGTATGTCTGTGACACAGATGGTGATGATGGTTGCAGGGGTGTATACTTATCTCCAAACTCATCAAGTTGCATACATTAAATATGGACAGCTTTTTGTATGTCAATTATACCTCAAAAAAGCAGTTTCAGAAAATGCACAGGAACATCACCCAATCTCCAACAAATGCCCAAAGTGCTCTCATTGTGAGCATTCTACAGAAAAATGTGAAATCATAAGACCGCCAAAACGTAGATGAATTTCCCCAAAGTTACCTGGTACAAGAATGTGCAATGTTCTGAGTGAAGGAAAGAAGCGGAGCTTGTGATGTTTGGTCGGTCATGAGATGGAAAAAGTAGCCATAGCCAGCACCACACACTCTGTTCCCCTACAGAAATTAAGAAGAGTTAAAAAATAGTTACCCCATGTATGATAAGGTTGCTGGAAAGAAAGACTCTTGTTTGTACTCATCCCAATTTTATATTCACTTTCTGCCAAAGTACATTAAAACTCTATTATAGACTCATTTATTCTTTTTTTTTTCCTTTTGGGAACAAAAATAGTGATATGGTTTGGATTTGTCCCCCTGCCCATATCTCAGGTTGAATTGTAATCCCCAGTATTGGAGGTAGGGCCTGGTGGGAGGTGGCTGGATCACGGGGTCAGTTTCTTGTGAATGGTTTAGCACTGTCCCCCTTAGTACTGTCCTCACCATAGTAAGTGAGTTCTCATGAGATCTGGTAGTTTAAAAGTGTACAGCACCTTGTGGCTCCCACCTTGTCTTGCCTCTGTTCCTGCCATGTAAGGTGCCTGCTCCTGCTTTGCCTTCTGCCGTGAGTAAAGGCTCCCTGAGACCTGAGACCTCCCCAGAAATTGATGCTTCCATGTTTCCTGTATAGCCTGCAGAACCATGAGCCAATTAAACCTCTTTTCTTTATAAATTACCCAGCCTCAGGTATTTCTTTATAGCAATGCGAGAATGAACTAATAAAAATATTGTCATTCTTCTTCCTCCAGCCAGCTCAACTAGACTGCAATTCGCCCATCTTAATAACTGGTATCTCATGCTCAAGCCTCTTTCTAAGCTTCCACAGTGAGTTTACTCATGACATCTAAAATTCTACTCTTTAACAGTATATGGTAGCTCTCCAAGGCAAAGGTGTACCTTGAAGTCAAGCCTACACAATGTGTTCTCTCTGGCTCTTTGAACAACTCAATGATTTGTCTATTGGCTGAAGGCCACATGATTGGACCAGTCATGACTTAGTACCAAGACAGGGTGACTGAGTACAACTACAGCTCAAATCTCTTCAAAGTGCTCTTGTCCTGAATAGACTATTAAGTCGCCTTGATATTTCTTTATAGGTCTTACTATCTAAATAATTTCATGTATTTTATGTGTTCATATAAAATCTGACTTCTCTCTCTTGGACCATATGAGTTTGGGGATCTAATTCTGATCAAACTGAACACAATGAGGTTATCTTTATAAATTCAATGAAGTACCTACAATATGTTCATCCCTATGTAACATAGTCTTAAGACAAATTAAAAAACTGACTTCCTAAAGGTCTAAGACTGTACACAGATGTATTTTTTTTGGCCTACCCAATGTTCACATTTTTTTGGTTCCAACATGTTCAAACCAAGAGATTTAATAAAAAATTCAGACTTTCAGCTTTTCTGAGCCCAAATTCCTGTGAAGTAGCCACAGGTCAGGTGAAGATAAGAAGGGCCTTCCTTCTTGGACTGTGGATGATTTTTCCACAGTCCTCACCCTTCCTCTTTCACTCATTTATGATCCCTGCCTAGTGTCTGCAGTATTTGAATTTGCAAACTCAACTACAGGCAACAAAGTAAATAACATGTTGGCTATTCTATGAAAGTTTCTATTTCTGCTTTCCTGAATCACATCTGAGTTCTCTCAGTGTCACACGCTCACATCTTAAGGATCCCAAGCCTTCTCTTTATCATCAGGGAGAAAGAACTCTGAGAAAAATCAGGGGCCCTATCAGGCTGCTGCACTGCAGTGATGCTATTAGTGGGAGGAACAAAGGGCCAATCGATCAAGCTATGAGACTACTTCCTATGTGCCCACGTGCATCTGACCTCTCTCAGTCTGAGTGGTTGTCCAAAGCCAAGATGCCCATGTCTACCTGGAGAACAGAAGTTAAGGAATAGGCTGCTCAGGTGTAAGCCCTGTGCTACATGGATGAAGGGAGTCTCCAAGGCTCCCACATGATTCAATCCTGATCATCTGGGGGTTTTCCATGGCCTGGCTGGTGCGAGACAAGGAATGTCTGGAGTATCCTCCTTGGAAGTCACTCAATCCCGGGAACACAAACTATGGGGCTTGGAGAGCTCATCCCGAACACTGGCATTAGGGTCACAGTAAAGAGAATGGGGAGTCATAAGGACCATGACACTGTGCCACTCAACAAGACATTAAATGCCTTTCTTTAAAAAACAATACTTCAGTGCAGCCCTCTATGCAGGGCTCAGTGGGTACTACGCTGTGAGCATCCCCTTGGAACAGTTTCTTAAACTTTCATGTGCAACCTGGTAGAGTTGTCATATTTAGCAAATAAAAACACAATGCCCAGTGAAATTTAAATTTCAGATAAAAAATAAAATATTTTAGTATAAGTGTGTCCCAAACACTATCTGAAATTTAAATTTGACCAAATATGCTGTATTTTATCTGGCAGGCTTTACCTGGGGGTATATTAGCCAAAGGTTTTTAGATATT
The DNA here is from genome assembly GCF_028858775.2 of Pan troglodytes. Taxonomy (NCBI): domain Eukaryota; kingdom Metazoa; phylum Chordata; class Mammalia; order Primates; family Hominidae; genus Pan; species Pan troglodytes. The sequence continues at coordinate 57,729,863 of NC_072403.2, forward strand.
TTGATTTATTAGGGGGGTGATGAGGAAGGGATGAGGGACAGTATTCTTTACTCTTGGCCATCACAAGGTGCTCTGATAGGTCTGCTGCAGGTGATATTTTGACCCCATTTTGAGAACTACTTCTCCACAGGTGATTGAGAGAGTAACGCTAAGGGTTACTAACGTTCCTAGGAGACATTCAAAGAGGAGAGAGACACTAGAAAAACCACTTCCTGGTGAAGTTTTTTGCCATGAGTTGCTTTGGGAACCCACTGCAAATGGAAGCCACTGCTGAAAACTGAAGGAGGATAGAGACCTAGAAATCAGGGGGAGAATCCATTGCCAGGTACCCAGCAAAAACGCTGCCCAGCTCAGTGCAAGTTATATTTATGTTGGATTTTTTTTCCCTTAGAAGTATTTTCTTTTAAGTAATGATGAGTAGAATAATAACACTCATAGTGAAAATCTACAGAGAAGGCACTACAGTCCATGTACTGGATTTTAGAGTCTCATTTATTTTTACAATAGTTTTATGAGTTTTGTATTATTATTACAGTTTCATAGCAAAGAAACTGAAGCTCAGAGATGTTGAGTAACTTTCCCAAAGTCACAGAGCAAATAGTTGTCAGAGCCAGCTCCATCCAAGTCCAAGTCTGGAAAAGTTAGAGACTAGAGTAGAGAAATGAAGGTAGGACCCAAAGGCAGGATGCCCAGTAATAGGGTGCAAGTGAAGAAACATAAACGAGAGTACAAAGAAAAGTCTTGTCACCCGGTCACGGACAGAACAGGCATTTGCTGTGGCCTCCCCAGTAGTGGAGACAACATATTGAACAACATCCTTTGCAGAAGTCAATGTATCATGGACATTCACGCAAGGGAAATTCCAGAGAGAAATTAACTGTCCAAGTAAGCCAGCTCCTAGAGGTGTGCATCTATAGTCACCAGAAAAAAAAAAAAAAGTGAATTAATCCTTAAGGCACCGGAGGTAGTGTTTGATTTCTCCAAATCTGCAGAGCATCTTGCAGGCCAGATTTAACTAAGGAGTTGCTCTTTTCACACCCCAAATCCAGAGAATGTAAAATCCTTCTCATTCTCACCACATGGGGAAAAAAGCATGCACAGCTTAGCGTGCACAGAGAGATACATGGGTAGGGGTGTGGGACATTTCTCAAGAGTAGGAAGAAGACATGACATTTTGAAGAGTACATTTAAGGAGGATGAGGGTTCTGGAATTTCAGCATTATGGAGATCAAGTGTTATTAAGGCTCACACATGTTGATGAGGACTGGCTTCTGACACAGGAATTTTGAGCAATGACAGATGAAAAGACTGAGATTATCTGCAGTTGTCATCTACTATCAGTGCAGACAGTAGGGCTATGGACTGGATGCAGACAAGGGTTAGAATTTAATGAGGAAGTTCTGATCCATCCAAGGACAGGGTCTTGCACTAGCCTTTCACACAGCTCAGGGAGTTTTACTACATTCTCAGTAAGGATGGATTGAGAGTGAGGACTCCATACCCTTTTACTTGTAGCTATTCTCCATTTCTTTATCCTTAGACTAAGTAAACTCATTTCATCCTATGGCTTCAGTCATTCTAGACTAATATTTTTATTGACTTTAATTTCCAAATGAAAGGAAAACTTCAGGTTTTGGGGTTTTGTGTTTTTGTTTGTTTGTTTGTTTTCTTTTTTTGAGATGGAGTTTCACTCTTGTTGCCCAGGCTGGAGTGCAATGGCACGATCTCGGCTCACCGCAACCTCCACCTCCCGGATTCAAGCGATTCTCCTGCCTTAGCCTCCTGAATAGCTGGGATTACAGGCAGGCACCACCATGCCTGGCAAATTTTGTATTTTTAGTAGAAATGGGGTTTCTCCATGTTGGTCAAGCTGGTCTCAAACTCCCGACCTCAGGTGATCCGCCCACCTTGGCCTCCCAAAGTGCTGGGATTATAGGCATGAGGTACCGTGCCCAGCCAACTTTAGGTATTATTAAGGGTAACTCTCTGAACATGGCTGATCCACTGGCAGTGATAATATAGCGACACCCCCGACAGGAGAAGAACTTAAAGACCCTATTCCTTCCTGAATGTACCACATGTTCCACAAGGAACACACACACACACACACACACACACACACATTCAGCCAAGCAAAGACAGTATGGGGGAGAAAACTGAAAAAGATTGCTCTTAACCCAATAACGCCCAATTCCCTGCCTTGTGTGACAGAAAGAACCAATGCCTCAACCCCTGGAGGCCTTCGGTTTTGGGGGAAGTGTGAGTCAGGGCCAGAGTTCCCACTGAAACTAGAAGCCTGACCAGCAGGCAGCAGCCAGGACCTGGTCAGGGAGGCCAGCACATACTGACACAATTGCCCCAGGCTGTTTATTTAGCTTTAGCTTCAATTCACTGTGGGTCCCAAAGGTTCTTACCCTGGGTATTTGTAAATAGACAGCCATTTCTTCCTCATTTTTCATTCGGTTACAGGATGTTTTGTTCCTTTGTGGACTAATTGGCCAAGTCACTCCTGTACTTCATTATTTTGGAGTCTGAGCAATTCTCCAATTTCCTTAAAGCACTTAGAATTCTAATCACATGTCTCACCTACCACAGGGTGCTCACCAAAAGTGACTTTTGGATATCACTGAATATTAAGATGAATCACTATCAAAGATGCCAACACGACTTCAAAGAATCAGGTCCATTTCTAAGACTTCAATGGTCTTAGGGTGGCCTAGTCTAGAGTGGTGGTTGTCAATCAGGGATGACTTTGTTCCCTAGGGAACATTTAACAGCCTCTGGATACATTTTTTATTGTAACAACTTGGAGGATGAAGAAGAGAGAAGAGGGCTACTGGTATTCAGTGCATAGATACCAGGGATGCTATTATACAGAGGATAGGCTCGACAACAAGGAATTACCCAGCCCAAAATGTCAATATTGACGTAGTTGAGAAACCTTGGTCTATAGTCTACACTAGAGTCACATATTAGCAAAATAACCCACACTCATTTTCCAGTATCCCATCTCCAAATTTTGATGGAAAGACAAGCCTAAATATGAAAACATGGTTAATTACAATAAGAATGCTTTAATAGTCTTTACTAGGAAACTATTGATATCATTTAAAACCATTAGATGAGGCATCAGGCATTCCCATTAAAAAAACATTTATTAGCATTAAATCAGCTATCTCAATTTTTCTCTTGTGCTAGAAAACAGAGTATGCACTCCTGCTTCTTGGCCTCAAGAAGAATCACTGTCTATTAGTTGGCAAATATAAGTGCCCAGTGTATCTCTTCAGCCCTTGTAAATATACAAAGAAATACCACAGCTGTTGTTCTCAGTCACGATTACACAACACAAACTTTCCCCAGGGAAGTGAAACTCCACCTTCTCTAGATGTGTCTCTCTATATCCATGAGCCTTGGGAAAGGTCAGAGGTACATAAGAACCGAGGGCCAGAGAAGGGGGCTTCTTAAACACCCACCTTGTCTGCAAGTATACAATGAGAAATGTGGACTGGAGGCTAAAAGTGATCATCTCACTTGTCCACACAGCTCTATTTCATTACCAAGGAAATGCTATTTCATTACCAAGATTTTATGAAGAAAGAAAAGATTCTTAAATTTAAAAAATATATTCCAAGGACTGCATCCTTATTCATCACCTTTGCCAGCACAGATGCTCAGAAAGCACGTGTTTCCCTGAATAAATGGGTTTGTTGAATCATCTGCCCTAGTGCCATTAGCATTTATGGCACATCTGGGTGATCACATATAAACACTTTCCAAGCGCATTTATAGGTGGGCAGGAGACTGCAACTTTGGTCCTCTGTTAGCTGATAAGACTCACTTTTCTTACAAAAGAAGCACTTTAACAGTCAGATCGCATTCCTTCCTGGCCCTTCTTACTCTCAACTCCAATTGTGTATGCTACAAATGATTCATGAGGAAAAACCACATATTTATGCAGGCAGCTGGCAGCTTGCGGGGAAGGTTTAAGGCAAGCAGGGAATTTTGTGTGGAAATCAATTCTTTGCGGAAGTCAATGTATTATGGACATTCAAGCAAGAGAAATTCCAGAGAGAAATTAACTGCCCAAGTAAGCCAGCTCCTTGAGGTGTACATCTATAGTCACTAGAAAACAAGTGAGTTAACCCTTCAGGCAGCTCTTAAATATGCATTACCTATTGAGTGGGGAAAGCTTGAGAACTGAGGTTGGGCCTTTAAACACAGAATTCCTTACAAAATTGATTCACAAACCAGAACAAATTCTCCTCAAATTAAATGCATGTCTCCAAAGGGCTCTTCTTCAGAGTTTTTCCACGGACTATCCTAAACAGGGGTCTGGTTATAGGAAATTTCCAACACCTACATAAACATGGGAGACTCTGAGCTCTGGAAGTGAACAGTCCCTTGCTGTTTGAGAGCAAAGACTTCCCAACCAGAGAGAATGAGAACAGATTCACACAGGTTATGTCTTCTGGAAAGATGCAGCCTCTTGACAGATAACAAGGAGCTCCTGTCAAAGAAGTCCTAGACTCCGGAGCTAGAGCTGCTGAGGGAAGACAGCCTGAGGGTGAAGCGCTCTAAGAAGCTACAGGTGATACACAAAAGAACCACCACCAACTTGCTTTTGGAAAGCATGGCAAACGCCTATTTAAGAAATGTACCAGGGAATGCCACAGGCCCCTGGAGACTCAAGCACTTATCACCCATGGGTCCTCACTGGCAAGAAGGTACAAAGCTCAGGTTTTGCTTCTCAGTGAAACTGCCCTGGACTCACCTCAGCTGCAGGCTGGGCAGGGAGAGAAGCAGACCACCTGTGGCTATCAAAACTAAAAAAGAATATCATATTTGAAATTTACTTGCATCATGCCAGGTTGAATGTAAGTGAACTACCAAGGTGACTGACTGCAAGCCCAGCTGAATTCCTTATGTTGTGGCTGAGAGTTTGGTCCCAGCTCTGCATCAGGGCAATTTGAGAATAATATAAAACCACAAACCATTGCACAGACTTAAGAATCATTTCCCCTGCCTACCTACCTGCCAGGTCAGAGATTTCAAGGTCAGACTCAGGTATGTGAGGAGAGAGAGTTTAGGCTTTCAGAGATGGTTGCCCAAACATGAAGATTAGGCCATCTTCTTCAAGTCTAAATAAATGCATTTGTTTAATTAATACTATCATACCAATGTCAATGTCCTGGCCTTGGTACAGCTCCATGACTATGGTTATGGTTATGTTATCATTGGAGGGAGCTAGATGAAGAGCACATAGGAATTCTCTTATTTATGCAGCTTCTCGTAAGTCTGAAATTATTTTAAAATTAAAAGTTTAAAATAACAACAAAGAAAAATCCTAATTAACCACAATTTTCTATCACATCTCTTTCTGTTCCACATATTATACACACACACACAAATACATGCACATACATACACACACACCTTGTTATTGTGGAAGCCTCCTTATTATCCCTTTGGAATAAAGGTATATTTCTAAAACATGTTCTTCCAAGTACTCTGTATATCATCCATACAGGACACAATTAACACTAACTCGGCCAAGAATGGTGGCTCAAACCTGTAATCCCAATCCTTTGGGAAGCCAAAGTGGGGAGATCACTTGAGAGCAAGAGTTTGAGACTCGCCTAGGGAACATAGGTTTTTTTCACATATACCCAGTTATCACCTATGTCTTTAAGTAATGGCACATCACAGACAATAGAATGCAAAAAAAGACTGAATAACAGAAAGCCAATGGCACAACTGAAAAACTGGACTAAACTTTGCAAGATTTAATGCTGATAGCCCAACAGAATCTAAATGCTTCCACTGACTAAACTTATTTTTCAATCATCAAAATGATTTTAGAACTTTGGAACTTGTTCTTTACTTTCCTTTTTCTTCCCCCATATAATTTGGTTATAGGTTTATACCTTCATTCGTTATATTAAATACATTTTTTTTGAGCAACTACCATGTTTTAGAAATTGTGCTAGTGTCTAAAGGCTAATGAAAATAGAATTAGAACTTTAAGGTCACGGGAGGAGCCAAGATGGCCGAATAGTAACAGCTCCGGTCCACAGCTCCCAGCGTGAGCGACCCAGAAGACGGGTGATTTCCGCATTTCCATCTGAGGTACCAGGTTCATCTCACTAGGGAGTGCCAGACAGTGGGCGCAGGTCAGTGGGTGCGCGCACCGTGCGCTAGCCGAAGCAGGGCGAGGCATTGCCTCACCTGGGAAGCGCAAGGGGTCAGGGAGTTCCCTTTCCTAGTCAAAGAAAGGGGTGACGGATGGCACCTGGAAAATCGGGTCACTCCCACCCGAATACTGCGCTTTTCCGACAGGCTTAAAAAACAGCGCACCACGAGATTATATCCCACACCTGGCTCGGAGGGGCCTACGCCCACGGAGTCTCGCTGATTGCTAGCACAGCAGTCTGAGATCAAACTGCAAGGCGGCAGCGAGGCTGGGGGAGGGGCGCCTGCCATTGCCCAGGCTTGCTTAGGTAAACAAAGCAGCCAGGAAGCTCGAACTGGGTGGAGCCCACCACAGCTCAAGGAGGCCTGCCTGCCTCTCTAGGCTCCACCTCTGGGGGCAGGGCACAGACAAACAAAAAGACAGCAGTAACCTCTGCAGACTTAAATGTCCCTGTCTGACAGCTTTGAAGAGAGCAGTGGTTCTCCCAGTACGCAGCTGGAGATCTGAGAAGGGGCAGACTGCCTCCTCAAGTGGGTGACTGACCCCTGACCCCCGAGCAGCCTAACTGGGAGGCACCCCACAACAGGGGCACACTGACACCTCACACGGCAGGGTACTCCAACAGACCTGCAGCTGAGGGTCCTCTCTGTTAGAAGGAAAACTAACAAACAGAAAGGACATCCACACCAAAAACACATCTGTACATCACCATCATCAAAGACCAAAAGTAGATAAAACCACAAAGATGGGGAAAAAACAGAACAGAAAAACTGGAAACTCTAAAAAGCAGAGCACCTCTCCTCCTCCAAAGGAACGCAGTTCCTCACCAGCAATGGAACAAAGCTGGACAGAGAATGACTTTGACGAGGTGAGAGAAGAAGGCTTCAGACAATCAAATTACTCTGAGCGACGGGAGGACATTCAAACCAAAGGCAAAGAAGTTGAAAACTTTGAAAAAAATTTAGAAGAATGTATAACTAGAATAACCAATACAGAGAAGTGCTTAAAGGAGCTGATGGAGCTGAAAACCAAGGCTCGAGAAGTACGTGAAGAATGCAGAAGCCTCAGGAGCTGATGCGATCAACTGGAAGGAAGGGTATCAGCGATGGAAGATGAAATGAATGAAATGAAGCGAGAAGGGAAGTTTAGAGAAAAAAGAAAAAAAAGAAATGAGCAAAGCCTCCAAGAAATATGGGACTATGTGAAAAGACCAAATCTACGTCTGATTGGTGTACCTGAAAGTGACAGGCAGAATGGAACCAAGTTGGAAAACACTCTGCAGGATATTATCCAGGAGAACTTCCCCAATCTAGCAAGGCAGGCCAACATTCAGATTCAGGAACTAGAGAGAACACCACAAAGATATTCATCGAGAAGAGCAACTCCAAGACACATAATTGTCAGATTCACCAAAGTTGAAATGAAGGAAAAAATGCTAAGGGCAGCCAGACAGAAAGGTCGGGTTACCCACAAAGGGAAGCCCATCAGACTAACAGCGGATCTCTCGGCAGAAAACCTACAAGCCAGAAGAGAGTGGGGGCCAATATTCAACATTCTTAAAGAAAAGAATTTTCAACCCAGAATTTCATATCCAGCCAAACTAAGCTTCATAAATGAAGGAGAAATAAAATCCTTTACAGACAAGCAAATGCTGAGAGATTCTGTCACCACCAGGCCTGCCCTAAAAGAGCTCCTGAAGGAAGCACTAAACATGGAAAGGAACAACCGGTACCAGCCACTGCAAAACCATGCCAAAATGTAAAGACCATCGAGACTAGGAAGAAACTGCATCAACTAACGAGCAAAATCACCAGCTAACATCATAATGACAGGATCAAATTCACACATAATAATATTAACTTTAAATGTACATGGACTAAATGCTCCAATTAAAAGACACAGACTGACAAATTGGATAAAGAGTCAAGACTCATCAGTGTGCTGTATTCAGGAAACCCATCTCATGTGCAGAGACACACATAGGCTCAAAATAAAAGGATTGAGGAAAATCTACCAAGCAAATGGAAAACAAAAAAAGGCAGGGGTTGCAATCCTAGTCTCTGATAAAACAGACTTTAAACCAACAAAGATCAAAAGAGACAAAGAAGGCCATTACATAATGGTAAAGGGATCAATTCAACAAGAAGAGCTAACTATCCTAAATATATATGCACTCAACACAGGAGCACCCAGATTCATAAAGCAAGTCCTGAGTGACCTACAAAGAGACTTAGATGCCCACACATTAATAGTGGGAGACTTTAACACCCCACTGTCAACATTAGACAGATCAACGAGACAGAAAGTCAACAAGGATACCCGGGAATTGAACTCCGCTCTGCACCAAGCAGACCTAATAGACATCTACAGAACTCTCCACCCCAAATCAACAGAATATACATTTTTTTCAGCACCACACCACACCTATTCCAAAATTGACCACATACTTGGAAGTAAAGCTCTCCTCAGCAAATGTAAAAGAACAGAAATTATAACAAACAATCTCTCAGACCACAGTGCAATCAAACTAGAACTCAGGATTAAGAATCTCACTCAAAACCGCTCAATTACATGGAAACTGAACAACCTGCTCCTGAATGACTACTGGGTACATAATGAAATGAAGGCAGAAATAAAGATGTTCTTTGAAACCAACGAGAACAAAGACACAACATACCAGAATCTCTGGGACGCATTCAAAGCAGTGTGTAGAGGAAAATTTATAGCACTAAATGCCCACAAGAGAAAGCAGGAAAGATCCAAAATTGACACCCTAACATCACAACTAAAAGAACTAGAAAAGCAAGAGCAAACACATTCAAAAGCTAGCAGAAGGCAAGAAATAACTAAAATCAGAGCAGAACTGAAGGAAATAGAGACACAAAAAACCCTTCAAAAATTAATGAATCCAGGAGCTGGTTTTTTGAAAGGATCAACAAAATAGATAGACTGCTAGCAAGACTAATAAAGAAAAAAATAGAGAAGAATCAAATAGATGCAATAAAAAATGATAAAGGGGATATCACCACTGATCCCACAGAAATACAAACTACCATCAGAGAATACTACAAACACCTCTACGCAAATAAACTAGAAAATCTAGAAGAAATGGATAAATTCCTCGACACATACACTCTCCCAAGACTAAACCAGGAAGAAGTTGAATCTCTGAATAGACCAATAACAGGAGCTGAAATTGTGGCAATAATCAATAGCTTACCAACCAAAAAGACTCCAGGACCAGACGGATTCACAGCCGAATTCTACCAGAGGTACAAGGAGGAACTGGTACCATTCCTTCTGAAACTATTCCAATCAATAGAAAAAGAGGGAATCCTCCCTAACTCGTTTTATGAGGCCAGCATCATTCTGATACCAAAGCCAAGCAGAGACACAACCAAAAAAGAGAATTTTAGACCAATATCCTTGATGAACATTGATGCAAAAATCCTCAATAAAATACTGGCAAACCGAATCCAGCAGCACATCAAAAAGCTTATCCACCATGATCAAGTGGGCTTCATCCCTGGGATACAAGGCTGGTTCAATATATGCAAATCAATAAATGTAATCCAGCATATAAACACAGCCAAAGACAAAAACCACAGGATTATCTCAATAGATGCAGAAAAGGCCTTTGACAAAATTCAACAACCCTTCATGCTAAAAACTCTCAATAAATTAGGTATTGATGGGACGTATTTCAAAATAATAAGAGCTATCTATGACAAACCCACAGCCAATATCATACTGAATGGGCAAAAACTGGAAGCATTCCCTTTGAAAACTGGCACAAGACAGGGATGCCCTCTCTCACCGCTCCTATTCAACATAGTGTTGGAAGTTCTGGCCAGGGCAATTAGGCAGGAGAAGGAAATAAAGGGTATTCAATTAGGAAAAGAGGAAGTCAAATTGTCCCTGTTTGCAGATGACATGATTGTATATCTAGAAAACCCCATTGTCTCAGCCCAAAATCTCCTTAAGCTGATAAGTAAATTCAGCAAAGTCTCAGGATACAAAATCAATGTGCAAAAATCACAAGCATTCTTATACACCAACAACAGACAAACAGAGAGCCAAATCTTGAGTGGACTCCCATTCACAATTGCTTCAAAGAGAATAAAATACCTAGGAATCCAACTTACAAGGGATGTGAAGGACCTCTTCAAGGAGAACTACAAACCACTGCTCAAGGAAATCAAAGAGGATACAAACAAATGGAAGAACATTCCATGCTCATGGGTAGGAAGAATCAATATCGTGAAAATGGCCATACTGCCCAAGGTAATTTACAGATTCAATGCCATCCCCATCAAGCTACCAATGACTTTCTTCACAGAATTGGAAAAAAATACTTTAAAGTTCATATGGAACCAAAAAAGAGCCCACATCACCAAGTCAATCCTAAGCCAAAAGAACAAAGCTGGAGGCATCACACTACCTGACTTCAAACTATACTACAAGGCTGCAGTAACCAAAACAGCATGGTACTGGTACCAAAACAGAGATATAGATCAATGGAACACAACAGAGCCCTCAGAAATAACGCCGCATATCTACAACTATCTGATCTTTGACAAACCTGACAAAAACAAGCAATGGGGAAAGGATTCCCTATTTAATAAATGGTGCTGGGAAAATTAGCTAGCCATATGTAGAAAGCTGAAACTGGATCCCTTCCTTACACCTTATTCAAAAATCAATTCAAGATGGATTAAAGACTTAAACGTTAGACCTAAAACCATAAAAACCCTAGAAGAAAACCTAGGCATTACCATTCAGGACATAGGCATGGGCAAGGACTTCATGTCTAAAACATCATAAGCAATGGCAACAAAAGCCAAAATTGACAAATGGGATCTAATTAAACTAAAGAGCTTCTGCACAGCAAAAGAAACTACCATCAGAGTCAACAGGCAACCTACAAAATGGGAGAAAATTTTCGCAACCTACTCATCTGACAAAGGGCTAATTTCCAGAATCTATAATGAACTCAAACAAATTTACAAGAAAAAAACAAACAACCCCATCAAAAAGTGGGCGAAGGACATGAACAGACACTTCTCAAAAGAAGACATTTATGCAGCCAAAAAACACATGAAAAAATGCTCATCATCACTGGCCATCAGAGAAATGCAAATCAAAACCACAATGACATACCATCTCACACCAGTTAGAATGGCAATCATTAAAAAGTCAGGAAACAACAGGTGCTGGAGAGGATGTGGAGAAATAGGAACACTTTTACACTGTTGGTGGGATTGTAAACTAGTTCAACCATTGTGGAAGTCAGTGTGGCGATTCCTCAGGGATCTAGAACTAGAAATAACATTTGACCCAGCCATCCCATTACTGGGTATATACCCAAAGGACTATAAATCATGCTGCTATAAAGACACATGCACACGTATGTTTATTGAGGCATTATTCACAATAGCAAAGACTTGGAACCAACCCAAATGTCCAACAATGATAGACTGGATTAAGAAAATGTGGCACATATACACCATGGAATACTATGCAGCCATAAAAAATGATGAGTTCATGTCCTTTGTAGGGACATGGATGAAATTGGAAATCATCATTGTCAGTAAACTATCGCAAGAACAAAAAACCAAACACCGCATATTCTCACTCATAGGTGGGAATTGAACAATGAGATCACATGGACACAGGAAGGGGAACATCACACTCTCGGGACTGTTGTGGGGTGGGGGGAGGGGGGAGGAATAGCATTGGGAGATATACCTAATGCTAGATGACAAGTTAGTGGGTGCAGCACACCAGCATGGCACATGTATACATATGTAACCAACCTGCACAATGTGCTCATGTACCCTAAAACTTAAAGTATAATAATAAAATTTTAAAAAACTTAAAAAAAAAAAAAGAACTTTAAGGTCACCAAGGATGAATATGTCAGGAATATACCTAATGAATCTACATTACCAGTTTAACCTAAAACTCCATTCTCAAAACATATGCATTGTATTTTTTTTCTAATTTTGTAAAGCAGATACAAGAGTAAGAAAGTAAATGAAGGGAAATGGAAAGCATTGAAGGGAGAGCAAGCAGCTAGTTGCAGACTCAATTTTTCCATTGCTGACTGGGTATTATTCTACAGGTCATTTTGCAAAGGCTCACACAACCCACAGCTTTTCAGATTACCCTCTGGATCTCTGCACCTGCAGCCAGCTCAACCCTTCTTCTTGTCAGCCAGTGGCCAGCACTCCTGTCCAGCAGACCACATACTACCCAGTGAGACAAGGACATTCCAGCTTCACACAGCAGGGTGAGCTGGGCAACCCTGAGGGTTTACTTTCCTCTAGGCATTTGATGTAGTCAACATTATGCTACCCAGAAAAGTACACAAAAACATGGTTTCTTAAGCCCAAAAGCTTGCAGACATAGAAAGGGCACATAGGAACTCTTTTATTTACGCAGCTTCTTGTGAGTCTGAAATTATTTTAAAATTAAAAGTTTAAAATAACAACAAAAAAATCCTAATTATCATTAGGATTTTTGGCCTGTAGTTGCCAACAAGTTAAATGCAGCTCCAGCTGTCCTGGATCTGGGATCTGGGTTCCTACAGTCCGTGTAGTTCTGCTTCCTTTGCTTACTGGCCCTATTAGCCACTCCCATTAGGCACCTAAAATGGTGTGTAAGTGCTGTGCTTGGAACAAACATAATTAAGAATCTAAGGAAGGTTGAAGAGATAACCACTACTTTTACTAGGGGTTATTCAGCTGAAGGTAATTAAAAACAGATGATCAGTGAGAAAGAGGCTCATCCTCTGAGTTCCTTAGAAACTCAGCGTAATGACATAGTGGATGCTCAGAGGAGTTTCCTGAAAGAGTGAGGCCCTTAACTCCTTTGATAGAAGATCCATGGGATAAAATAATTAGAAAAGGGGAAATGAAATGTCTTGCCACTACTCTGATGCACTTGTTCACTCAGGTCTACAGCTACATTGTCCCCCCAAAAATTAATTTCTTAAATGTTTAAACAGAAATGTGCCAAGGGAAACCAATGTTAAGTTGTACTGAATAATGGGATTTTAAAAATCAAGGTTATTGAAGTGGACTTCATCCTCCTGGAATCTGACATGACCTTATACACCTCATGTCTCAGTTTTGAACACTCTTAAAGGACAAAATATGGCCACATTAACATAGTAAGACAGTGAAGGTTTAAAAAGAAATTGGTATTGGAATCAAGTGAGACAAAAATCAGCACCCAGAGTGGGTAGTTCAGGGAGATATTTTAGTTTGCATTACCTAAATGACCAGGAAACGATCAATATCTACTTTGTTTTGCTCCATTACCTATTGCTTCAAAAAAGTGTTTCCAGAAATCCTGAGAGGAATGCTTACATTTATCCTAAAGCACTTGTTTAATGCAAAATTATAAATTATTTTCTTGATACTAATATGCAGCAAGTAAACATTTCATACCACACTACCACTAACGCTGCCACCTTAAAGAACTTTTGGAGCAAGCTTGTCCAACTGGCAGCCCACAGGTCACATGCAGCCCAAGATGGCTTTGAATGTGGCCAAACACAAATTCATCAACTTTCTTAACACATTATGAGATTTGTTTTTTTTTTGTTTTTTATTATACTTTAAGTTTTAGGGTACATGTGCTCATTGTGCAGTTTAGTTACATATGTATACATGTGCCATGCTGGTGCGCTGCACCCACTAACTCGTCATCTAGCATTAGGTATATCTCCCAATGCTATCCCTCCCCCCTCCCCCCTCCCCACCACAGTCCCCAGAGTATGATATTCCCCTTCCTGTGTCCATGTGATCTCATTGTTCAATTCCCACCTATGAGTGAGAATATGCGGTGTTTGGTTTTTTGTTCTTGCGATAGTTTACTGAGAATGATGGTTTCCAATTTCATCCATGTCCCTACAAAGGATATGAACTCATCATTTTTTATGGCTACATAGTATTCCATGGTGTATATGTGCCACATTTTCTTAATCCAGTCTATCATTGTTGGACATTTGGGTTGGTTCCAAGTCTTTGCTATTGTGAATAATGCCGCAATAAACATACGTGTGCATGTGTCTTTATAGCAGCATGATTTATAGTCATTTGGGTATATACCCAGTAATGGGATGGCTGGGTCAAATGGTATTTCTAGTTCTAGATCCCTGAGGAATCGCCACACTGACTTCCACAATGGTTGAACTAGTTTACAGTCCCACCAACAGTTTAAAAGTGTTACTATTTCTCCACATCCTCTCCAGCACCTGTTGTTTCCTGACTTTTGAATGATTGCCATTCTAACTGGTGTGAGATGATATCTCATAGTGGTTTTGATTTGCATTTCTCTGATGGCCAGTGATGATGAGCATTTTTTCATGTGTTTTTTGGCTGCATAAATGTCTTCTTTTGAGAAGTGCCTGTTCATGTCCTTCGCCCACTTTTTGATGGGGTTGTTTGTTTTTTTCTTGTAAATTTGTTTGAGTTCACTGTAGATTCTGGATATTAGCCCTTTGTCAGATGAGTAGGTTGCGAAAATTTTCTCCCATGTTGTAGGTTGCCTATTCACTCTGATGGTAGTTTCTTTTGCTGTGCAGAAGCTCTTTAGTTTAATTAGATCCCATTTGTCAATTTTGGCTTTTGTTGCCATTGCTTATGATGTTTTGGACATGAAGTCCTTGCCCACGCCTATGTCCTGAATGGTAATGCCTAGGTTTTCTTCTAGGGTTTTTATGGTTTTAGGTCTAACGTTTAAATCTTTAATCCATCTTGAATTGATTTTTGTATAAGGTGTAAGGAAGGGATCCAGTTTCAGCTTTCTACATATGGCTAGCCAGTTTTCCCAGCACCATTTATTAAATAGGGAATCCTTTCCCCATTGCTTGTTTTTCTCAGGTTTGTCAAAGATCAGATAGTTGTAGGTAAGCGGCGTTATTTCTGAGGGCTCTGTTGTGTTCCATTGATCTATATTTCTGTTTTGGTACCAGTACCATGCTGTTTTGGTTACTGTAGCCTTGTAGTATAGTTTGAAGTCAGGTAGTGTGATGCCTCCAGCTTTGTTCTTTTGGCTTAGGATTGACTTGGTGATGCGGGCTCTCTTTTGGTTCCATATGAACTTTAAAGTAATTTTTTCCAATTCTGTGAAGAAAGTCATTGGTAGCTTGATGGGGATGGCATTGAATCTGTAAATTACCTTGGGCAGTATGGCCATTTTCACGATATTGATTCTTCCTACCCATGAGCAAGGAATGTTCTTCCATTTGTTTGTATCCTCTTTTATTTCCTTGAGCAGTGGTTTGTAGTTCTCCTTGAAGAGGTGTTTCACATCCCTTGTAAGTTGGATTCCTAGGTATTTTATTCTCTTTGAAGCAATTGTGAATGGGAGTTCACTCATGATTTGGCTCTCTGTTTGTCTGTTGTTGGTGTATAAGAATGCTTGTGATTTTTGTACATTGATTTTGTATCCTGAGACTTTGCTGAAGTTGCTTATCAGCTTAAGGAGATTTTGGGCTGAGACGATGGGGTTTTCTAGATAAACAATCATGTCGTCTGCAAACAGGGACAATTTGACTTCCTCTTTTCCTAATTGAATACCCTTTATTTCCTTCTCCTGCCTGATTGCCCTGGCCAGAACTTCCAACACTATGTTGAATAGGAGCGGTGAGAGAGGGCATCCCTGTCTTGTGCCAGTTTTCAAAGGGAATGCTTCCAGTTTTTGCCCATTCAGTATGATATTGGCTGTGGGTTTGTCATAGATAGCTCTTATTATTTTGAAATATGTCCCATAAATACCTAATTTATTGAGAGTTTTTAGCATGAAGGGTTGTTGAATTTTGTCAAAGGTTTTTTCTGCATCTATTGAGATAATCATGTGGTTTTTGTCTTTGGCTCTGTTTATATGCTGGATTACATTTATTGATTTGCGTATGTTGAACCAGCCTTGCATCCCAGGGATGAAGCCCACTTGATCATGGTGGATAAGCTTTTTGATGTGCTGCTGGATTCGGTTTGCCAGTATTTTATTGAGGATTTTTGCATCAATGTTCATCAAGGATATTGGTCTAAAATTCTCTTTTTTGGTTGTGTCTCTGCCAGGCTTTGGTATCAGAATGATGCTGGCCTCATAAAATGAGTTAGGGAGGATTCCCTCTTTTTCTATTGATTGGAATAGTTTCAGAAGGAATGGTACCAGTTCCTCCTTGTACCTCTGGTAGAATTCGGCTGTGAATCCATCTGGTCCTGGACTCTTTTTGGTTGGTAAACTATTGATTATTGCCACAATTTCAGCTCCTGTTATTGGTCTATTCAGAGATTCAACTTCTTCCTGGTTTAGTCTTGGGAGAGTGTATGTGTCGAGGAATGTATCCATTTCTTCTAGATTTTCTAGTTTATTTGCGTAGAGGTGTTTGTAGTATTCTCTGATGGTAGTTTGTATTTCTGTGGGATCGGTGGTGATATCCCCTTTATCATTTTTTATTGCGTCTATTTGATTCTTCTCTCTTTTTTTCTTTATTAGTCTTGCTAGCGGTCTATCAATTTTGTTGATCCTTTCAAAAAACCAGCTCCTGGATTCATTAATTTTTTGAAGGGTTTTTTGTGTCTCTATTTCCTTCAGTTCTGCTCTGATTTTAGTTATTTCTTGCCTTCTGCTAGCTTTTGAATGTGTTTGCTCTTGCTTTTCTAGTTCTTTTAGTTGTGATGTTAGGGTGTCAATTTTGGATCTTTCCTGCTTTCTCTTGTGGGCATTTAGTGCTATAAATTTCCCTCTGCACACTGCTTTGAATGTGTCCCAGAGATTCTGGTATGTTGTGTCTTTGTTCTCGTTGGTTTCAAAGAACATCTTTATTTCTGCCTTCATTTCGTTATGTACCCAGCAGTCATTCAGGAGCAGGTTGTTCAGTTTCCATGTAATTGAGCGGCTTTGAGTGAGATTCTCAATCTTGAGTTCTAGTTTGATTGCACTGTGGTCTGAGAGATAGTTTGTTATAATTTCTGTTCTTTTACATTTGCTGAGGAGAGCTTTACTTCCAAGTATGTGGTCAATTTTGGAATAGGTGTGGTGTGGTGCTGAAAAAAATGTATATTCTGTTGATTTGGGGTGGAGAGTTCTGTAGATGTCTATTAGGTCCGCTTGGTGCAGAGCTGAGTTCAATTCCCGGGTATCCTTGTTGACTTTCTGTCTCGTTGATCTGTCTAATGTTGACAGTGGGGTGTTAAAGTCTCCCATTATTAATGTGTGGGAGTCTAAGTCTCTTTGTAGGTCACTCAGGACTTGCTTTATGAATCTGGGTGCTCCTGTATTGGGTGCATATATATTTAGGATAGTTAGCTCCTCTTGTTGAATTGATCCCTTTACCATTATGTAATGGCCTTCTTTGTCTCTTTTGATCTTTGTTGGTTTAAAGTCTGTTTTATCAGAGACTAGGATTGCAACCCCTGCCTTTTTTTGTTTTCCATTTGCTTGGTAGATCTTCCTCCATCCCTTTATTTTGAGCCTATGTGTGTCTCTGCACATGAGATGGGTTTCCTGAATACAGCACACTGATGGGTCTTGACTCTTTATCCAACTTGCCAGTCTGTGTCTTTTAATTGGAGAATTTAGTCCATTTACATTTAAAGTTAATATTGTTATGTGTGAATTTGATCCTGTCATTATGATGTTAGCTGGTGATTTTGCTCGTTAGTTGATGCAGTTTCTTCCTAGTCTTGATGGTCTTTACATTTTGGCATGATTTTGCAGCGGCTGGTACCGGTTGTTCCTTTCTATGTTTAGCGCTTCCTTCAGGAGCTCTTTTAGGGCAGGCCTGGTGGTGACAAAATCGGTCAGCATTTGCTTGTCTGTAAAGTATTTTATTTCTCCTTCACTTATGAAGCTTAGTTTGGCTGGATATGAAATTCTGGGTTGAAAATTCTTTTCTTTAAGAATGTTGAATATTGGCCCCCACTCTCTTCTGGCTTGTAGGGTTTCTGCCGAGAGATCCGCTGTTAGTCTGATGGGCTTCCCTTTGAGGGTAACCCGACCTTTCTGTCTGGCTGCCCTTAACATTTTTTCCTTCATTTCAACTTTGATGAATCTGACAATTATGTGTCTTGGAGTTGCTCTTCTCGAGGAGTATCTTTGTGGCGTTCTCTGTATTTCCTGAATCTGAACGTTGGCCTGCCTTGCTAGATTGGGGAAGTTCTCCTGGATAATATCCTGCAGAGTGTTTTCCAACTTGGTTTCATTCTCCGCATCACTTTCAGGTACACCAATCAGACGTAGATTTGGTCTTTTCACATAGTCCCATATTTCTTGGAGGCTTTGCTCATTTCTTTTTATTCTTTTTTCTCTAGACTTCCCTTCTCGCTTCGTTTCATTA
The DNA here is from genome assembly GCF_028858775.2 of Pan troglodytes. Taxonomy (NCBI): domain Eukaryota; kingdom Metazoa; phylum Chordata; class Mammalia; order Primates; family Hominidae; genus Pan; species Pan troglodytes. Next base: position 57,748,408 of record NC_072403.2, read on the forward strand.
ATTTATCTTCCATTGCTGATACCCTTTCTTCCAGTTGATCGCATCGGCTCCTGAGGCTTCTGCATTCTTCACATAGTTCTCGAGCCTTGGTTTTCAGCTCCATCAGCTCCTTTAAGCACTTCTCTGTATTGGTTATTCTAGTTATACATTCTTCTAAATTTTTTTCAAAGTTTTCAACTTCTTTGCCTTTGGTTTGAATGTCCTCCCGTAGCTCAGAGTAATTTGATCGTCTGAAGCCTTCTTCTCTCAGCTCGTCAAAATCATTCTCCATCCAGCTTTGTTCCGTTGCTGGTGAGGAACTGCGTTCCTCTGGAGGAGGAGAGGCGCTCTGCATTTTAGAGTTTCCCGTTTTTCTGTTCTGTTTTTTCCCCATCTTTGTGGTTTTATCTACTTTTGGTCTTTGATGATGGTGATGTACAGATGGGTTTTCGGTGTGGATGTCCTTTCTGTTTGTTAGTTTTCCTTCTAACAGACAGGACCCTCAGCTGCAGGTCTGTTGGAATACCCTGCCGTGTGAGGTGTCAGTGTGCCCCTGCTGGGGGGTGCCTCCCAGTTAGGCTGCTCGGGGGTCAGGGGTCAGGGACCCACTTGAGGAGGCAGTCTGCCCCTTCTCAGATCTCCAGCTGCGTGCTGGGAGAACCACTGCTCTCTTCAAAGCTGTCAGACAGGGACATTTAAGTCTGCAGAGGTTACTGCTGTCTTTTTGTTTGTCTGTGCCCTGCCCCCAGAGGTGAAGCCTAGAGAGGCAGGCAGGCCTCCTTGAGCTGTGGTGGGCTCCACCCAGTTCGAGCTTCCTGGCTGCTTTGTTTACCTAAGCAAGCCTGGGCAATGGCAGGCGCCCCTCCCCCAGCCTCGCTGCCGCCTTGCAGTTTGATCTCAGACTGCTGTGCTAGCAATCAGCGAGATTCCATGGGGTAGGACCCTCCGAGCCAGGTGCGGGTTATAATCTCGTGGTACACCGTTTTTTAAGCCCGTCGGAAAAGCGCAGTATTCGGGTGGGAGTGACCCGATTTTCCAGGTGCCGTCCGTCACCCCTTTCTTTGATTAGGAAAGGGAACTCCCTGACCCCTTGCGCTTCCCAGGTGAGGCAATGCCTCGCCCTGCTTCGGCTCGCGCACAGTGCGCGCACCCACTGGCCTGCGCCCACTGTCTGGCACTCCCTAGTGAGATGAACCCGGTACCTCAGATGGAAATGCAGAAATCACCGTCTTCTGCGTCGCTCACGCTGGGAGCTGTAGACCGGAGCTGTTCTTATTCGGCCATCTTGGCTCCTCCGAGATTTGTTTTACAATTTTTTCTCAGCTCATCAGCTGTCATTAGCGTTAGTGCATTTTATGTGTGACCCAATTCTTCCAATGGCAATTATTCTTCCAATGTGGCCCAGGGAAGCCAAAAGTTTGGACACCCCTGATTGAGAAAGAACTTTATGCCCTCTCAGTTCTGGTCTTCCTGGTAGAGCTGAAGATCTTACCTCTATAACATTGGTGGGACTGCAGATATAGATGCCAGATGGTGTCAACATTTCAGGATTGGAGAGTCCCTCAGCACCAGAAACCCGGATGATCACGTTGTTTCTTATTATATTTCCATGTCCTGACCAGTCTGATGTTTCAACAAACCCAGGGGATCCACAAACATAATTAAAATGTACTCAACTCAACACCCTTGATTCTACTAATACACATCAGAGCTCACACAATGCATTTCATATATATATATATATATGTGTGTGTGTGTATTTAGAAAATATTTAGTATGCACAATAAACTTAAGAGACCTAACATTTTGCCATCAGGCTTGTCTATAAAATATATGACAATTTTAAATACACTGTAATAGATTTAAAATCAATTTACATATTTACCATCTTTCCTTCCATGAATTGCCTCCCAGGAGATATATCTCATCTCCATGCATGTCCCTGAGAACAAAAGACCCCATTACTTGAGTATATTTTATGTCACTTAGGAAAACAAGAGATGCTGCAACACTACTTTGGGTGTGGGTTGTTTTGATTTTGTTTTTGTGTTTTTATCTGTAAATCAGGGAAAGAGATACAGATCTTATGTACTCTTCAGTTCTAGAGTATCAGGAATCAGAAGTTCATTTTAAATAAAAAGAACAGAAAAATAGATCTGTTTTACTTTTGAAGAGGAGTCTAAGTGACTATCTCCACTGTTAAGTGCCACATATCCTGTGTCAACACCAACCCCATTCCTAGCTGTTCAAACTGGCCACCTGCTATCTGCATGCCCTCACCTTCCCTTGGAAGATCTGAAATGTCCTGTAGGAACAGGATGGACAACATCTAGGACCTTCTCACCCAAACCACTGAGGTTGGAATAGAAGAGCAAGCATGGGCCATGCTAATAGAGAAATTAGTCACTTAAGGGCTATCAATAAAGAGCTGCCCCAAAGAACCCTTCATTACAAAGTCTTTAAGTATCTAGGCTTCCTCATGCCATTTCATGGGTCTGGGTTTGCATACTTGTTATGTGTGAGATTGAGTGCTTTACCCACCACACATCAATAAACAAAAATTTTAATTCCCTCACTTGTAATACAATAGATGTCAAAAGCTTATAATTCACAACATTCAAGCACTAAAGGCTAAATTCCGCCTACAGGTTTTCTTCTTTGCATAGTTAATATCTATTCCACATAACTGTTTTCTGCTAAGGTAATACTGTTAGGATACCTTTCTCAATTTCTCCTTGATGTTTCACCTTTTCCCTTGCACAGACAAACATAGGAACAAACAAAGTCAATCCTACATCTGTTAGTTGACTTCCCTGTGGCTGTCCTTTTCTAATCAAAAGATTTTTCTGCACCTGATCACCTCAGTTACCCTTAGTTTTTTGTCTTTTAGAGCTAGAGTATGTTTTAAAGCAAATGTATCTGATTCATATTTTCTCACTAGACAGTTTCCATCTCAGGATAGAACTTTTATAGCTTTTATCTCAACAGATTGTTCTTAAATGAAACATGTATTTTTCCCACTGATGATACTATAGAATTAAATATCAAACGGTATTTAACAAATACAGTTATATTCTTACTTTCAGTGAAAACCTCTGATTTACTTTTTTATTCTGATAAAACTGGAGACCCTTTGTTTCTTAATTCATTCATTTCTTTCAACTAATAGATCTACAATGCACTAGTTAATATGCTAAGTGTTCAGGAGACAATGTCCTCAAGAAATCCGGTGGTATAAAGACAATCAGATGACCAGAAATGTGGTATATAATTTTAAATCAAGAAGTACTGATTGGCACTTAAAGAGCTTAAACAGAAGGACTTGTCTGGGAGAGAGAATGTTGCAAGAGAAGAGTAAGTGGCATGAACAGAGCCAGAGAGCTTGTGCAAAGACCCTGAGGAAGGAAAAAGTGTGGTCTTTTGAAGCAACTAAAATAAAATATTTTAATGTCACTAGAGTATGGAGAAAGAGAAAAAGAACAAAACAAGTTTACATAAGTTAACAGAGACAAAATCACTGAAGGGATCTTTTAAGTCTGGTGAAAAGTTTGGGATTCTATTTTAAAAGCAATAAGAATCTCAAAGGAGAGAAGTGATATGATGCAATCTGAGATTTTTAAGGATAATTCTGAGTTTCGCAAGGGGAATGAACTTTAGGAAACAGAAGTAGATAGAGTTGATCAGTTGAAGATTCTGAAACATGGGCTTCTTCAGCAAGCCACAGGGGCTTGAATTCTATTAAGAAGAGAATTCCAGATTTTTAAATCCTTGGCCAACATCCAAGTTTGACAGTCTGTAAGACTATACAAAGACATATGTATGTGACTTAGAATTATTGTGAAAATTACTGGTAGTAAACTTTAAAACTTCCCATTATACACTTATTAACCTGAACTAACCTTTAAAAGATCAGTATCCTATAGGTAAAGTTTAGTAAGCCAATCAGTGATGACTACATTTAAATTTAAAATATTTTACTGTAGCCCATTTCTAGTGATCATAAGGCCAATATTTTTATAAATTAGGAATTAGAAATTTGGGGAGAATTCATTGTGAAAAACTGTGTCCTACACAAGAATGCAGAAATTAAACAAGCTTGTTTTACTTACCAACTAGCAGTGCATGACCTAAAATATTGTAGAATACATTACTGTCCACCTTCAGGCCCAAGGTCCCGCACATGCTGAGGCCTCTACTGAAGGAGTTCCTCACTGTGCAGCCCTGTATGAAAGACTCTGAATAGGAAAGAGTAAAGTAAAAATTAGATATGGCTCCTGAGATTCTGTTGACCATATTTAGAGCAACCTACACTGTAGCTAAAGACATTCTCCCACACAATAATGAAACTCAGGAGATAAGAAGTTAGAAGCAGCAATCGAATCAAGAGAATGAGTAACTCAAACCAATGGGCCTCAATAATAAAAAGGGTGAAATTCAACAATCAAGTGTTAGAAAAAAAAAAAACAATCTGAGAAAGACAAAGTATGTCTAAACAATAAAAGAACTCATGGCTGTCAAGATTTCCAACTGGCTATCATCTTTAGTATCAGCTTTCATCATAATACAGCAGATGAGAAGTTAAGGATAACGTGAAGAGCACTGCTTATGGGCCAGCCTTGATCTTTGAAACCTGGAGCTGTGAATTAATATTTATAATTTATCAGGCAATAATATTCTTGGCCCAAGATAGCCAGAGACTCATTCCTAACTGTAAGCAAGGTCAAAGGTTGGCCTGAGGATCATGACTCTCACATTTGAACTGGATAGGTTTATACAACTAAAGAGGAAGCTATCCTCTACTATGCTAAAAAATTGACAATTAGGAAAATCATTACACTGGTTCCATAGGCATATTCTATGATCCCCAGATCTGGTTACGAGGCCTAGATGAGTCAATGAATACACAATTACTGAGTATCAACTATATGTTTCAGGAATTGTGCATTGCATTGTGCTGGAAACATAAAGATGAATGAAACTAACTAACCTCTGCATTCATGTATTTGCATTCTGATGGAGGAAACTGACATTAAAATAATAAAAATCCATTATTTGAATAATTAAACTATAAATCCTAAAAAGGGAGCTTTGTATTATTACTAGGTAGTGAGAAAGATACAGATGCCAAGTGTTGGGATATTAGAAAAGTTACTTTAGTTTACAGAATAATTTGACTTTTACAGTTGGGACTATCCAAAAAATTCTAAACTTTAACATCACTATCAACACTGGATCTCCACATTCCCCTCAATCTCAGCTCTCCTACTACTAGATGCCCTCACATTGCTCATCAAGGATCCACCCCAATAAATTAACCCATCCATATCTACTTCTGTAGAAAACACGGCCCATAGTGCACAGAATCTTCACCATATCACCCAAACAGCATAGGCCTGACCATGTGAACAACCAGTAAGTACTTATGTGTTTGTGTAGCTCTTATGGGTGGAATACTGGGATTGGTGAACCTTTAAAAAGTACTGTGCAACATTTACTTATGTAACAAACCTGCACATCCTGCACATGTACCCTAGAACTTAAAATTAAATTAAATTTTTTAAAAAGTACTGTTCAAAGATCCCAATGCTTTCTAACTCTGGTAGCTGGGAGTAATTAGCTGTGTAGGACATGAGGGGCTTCAGGGTGTTAAACAATAAAAGATTCCTTAATGAGCATTCCAAAAGTTTCTAGCCTCTGCATTTTAACAGGGATTTAAAGGTAATAAATGTATTAATGCAGCAATTTTCAAACTTTTATTTTTTAAGCACTGAACTCTTTTTCAAATAAAACCTAAAATATAAAATATCTATAAAAATAGATGAGTGTGCAGCTACTCTGATTGAAACAGAGGTGGGAGAGATAGGTTAGGTAAAATTTGATCAAGGAAGGGCTTTGATTATGTTCAATTGATAACTTATTTGTGACAGCTACCCTCTTTTTTACTGAATTGCCCACATGTCAAATATTCTGCAGTACTATATACAGCTGACCAAAGAACCAGAGAGAAGGAAATAAAGATACTAATCAATCCGAAGCACTAGCAGAGAGGCCATATGCGGAGCCATCCTCTGAAATGACTCAAATAAATTTAAAAAGATTGGAAAAATTAGAAGAAATAGACGTCCTTAGCATGCAGATAATTTGAAATGAAGGAAAATGTTGCTTCTGGCAGTTCAGAATCCTGCCCTCAATGACCTGAAGGATTACTCTGCAATTACCTGTTAGAATCCTAGCATCTCTCAAAAGCCACCTGAACCACAGAGTATGCCCTGATGTCCTTTGTCAGGCATCAACCTCTGAACCCCTGGGGCACAGCCTCTTTAAAGAAGGCAAAGCTTGAATGTGTGGGTGTTGAAAGTGCTGATGAATGGGGAGGATTACTCAGAAATGGAGCTGCTGTCCTCCTGACTTGGCATCTGCACCCCCATTCTGTGATTCTCTGCGTATCAGCTTTTGGTAATGAGTTTTTGCCCTGGATGTTCCTACATTCAACTTTTATTTTAGAACTTTTATCAGTGCATTTGGTCACATTCTGTTTTTCTGATTCTGATCTTGTTTTTCGCCTAGTTGTTCTCACCTGAATTTGATGTTTCCTGCTCCCTTCTTATATCTTCATGTCTGGCCAAGATCTGCACATGTAACTGCTCCTCATTTCCAGAAAAAGCACCTGGGTTTCAGCCCATTCCCCCTCATTTCCCCAGGCAAAAGATGCCTCTGATTTAGGACAACTTTACATAGAAGTGCCTGGGCTCCCACAGTGTTGATAATGTAATGCCAATTCACCTGTAGTCACAAAGCTAGTAAGTGGTAGAGACAGAATTCAAAACACAGGATTGTGTGGTTCACTCTTGTGTGCTGTATTATAGTGATAGTTCTCAAAGTGGACTCCTTGGACTGCCTGTTCCAGAATCAAAAGGTTTGTATATTTAAAATACACATTCCTAAGCCTACCTTAGACCAGAATTTGTTGGGGTAAGGTCTATAACTCTGAATTTTAATAAGCTCCACAAGTGATTTGTTTAGGCATACTAAAGTTTGGGAACCATAGACCTAGAATATAACAATTATCCATCTCTAAATCCCTCAAATCCCACATATCATCTGTCATTCCACCATGCATGTAGTGCCTTAAACATGGGAGAAAGAAACATGAGAAGGTCCTAGGTCCGGACCCCCTTACCTCTCATAGCTCCCACCAGAGTGAGTGAGCTCAGATGCTTATGGAAGGCTTGCCCCAAGACTTGAAACTGCACTCCCTTCAACTGGACCTGGCTGGGCTCTTCTGGGAAGGACTGAACGATCACTCTGGCTCCTATATCCCTGGATCCTAGCATCTTCTCACTCATGGAATACAAACAGTGCTGCAGATTACCTGAAACACAAAATAAAGTCCACAGAACCTAAAGCATGTAGAACATGCTTCCAGACAAATCTCCCAGTTTGAAAGGTACTGTCAGCACCAAGGAAAAACCATTACTGTTTATTTCATTTAATAATCTTATTTCCCCTTTTCTTTGATTCTCCTCTGTAGATTATTAATTAAAAGATCTGATAAACAGGACATGATGTTGCCTTCATTCTATTTTTTCAAGAAACTCCCAAATCAATCACCTTAATTACTGTCACAAAGAGTCAAACTATAACCCACAAACCCAACCTAAATAGATGCTTATTTCAATCTAAAAGATCCTCTGGAGGAAATGTGCAATAAAATGACCTTCTTGTGGTTGATAATTGTAGGAAAGACATGTTAGCACTGAATATAATAACAGCACTTTTTAATCTTAAGCTGTCCAATGAGGTTTCCCCATTACTGTGCTGTTTTATGGTTTGGGGACTTAGCAATAACGCTACCACAGAAATGTCAAAGGACTCCAGAGAAGCAACTGAGCAGCTCCTGCACCAACACCTACTTCCCCAGCTGTGCCACTAATGAGGACAGCAGCAACCTGAGCCTAACACACACAACTACAAATGCCAGTGAGGACAGCAACCACCTGAACTAACACACACAACTATGAATGCCAGGGAGGGCAGCAAACCACCTGGACCTAACACACACAACTACTATTGCTACCAAAATGTTGTGACCTCAGGATCCAGGGCACCTTCTGTTGATACATGGCATTTGGTGGTACAAACTAATCTGGAGAATAAATCATCTCTCCAATGGATAATAAAGATTTTTCATGTTAATGATCCAAAGAAGCACCAATAATATAAAACACTGTATCATATCACAGTAAATTTCAGAATTCAGTCATTTGCTATTACCCAGAGAAGAGGTGAATGAAGAGATATTTATATTTGTATGCCTTATCACAATTTGATTATTTGTGCCACTGATCCATAAGATTTTCAAATGGACAGGCCTTGTGTTATTAAATTCAGCTACCTTGTTCCACACTCCAGCCCCACACAGAAAAGGAATGACTTATTTTGAGAATATTGTAGTTGTATTTACGATTTGTGATGAAATCAAGGATGTTTTCCATTTGGGGCTAATGGATTTATAATGGCTTAAACCTAGAAGCATGATCTCACTGGCAGCATGATCAAATGCAATATTTGGCAAAATATGATCTCACAATACCAAGGAAGTTTGAATAGAATGTAGATCCCAATTCTGCAGAATTGATAAAGTTGGGCAGTTGATGGAAGTGAACCCACTGTTATCCAAACATTCTTTTTAGAATGACACATTTGTGAGTAGATGATTTGTAGGGAGGGAGGTGAGGCCAAACTGCCTCTCTACTTCTAACAACTTCCCACACCCAACCACATGACAACATTTTACTCACATGCACCTATATTTAGACACAACTCAAATCTTTAACTCCAGCTCCCTTTGACTTTTCTTCCAGGCTCCACACATTACCAGACATCTCTACACAGTTGGCTGGCCTGGCATCTCAGTTACGACATATACAAAATTAAACTCACGATTGCCACTCTCCCACCCCAAAACCTGCTCCTCTTCCCATCCCAGCAAATAGCCTCATCATCCATCCAGAGCTCATGCCTGGAAGTCATCCTTGACACCCACACCATCCTGGACCAAAGTTGACAAATGATGTCTTCACAACATGTGAAAGCCTCATAATCTACAGCCTGGGAAACCAAAACATGACCTACTAAACTAACCATCCCTGAAATAGATGCTTAATAGGCACATCAATGTGATTCAGTGCCTGCTATTCTACTAGAAGATAAATTGAATTTTTCTACCACTTACCTAAAGTATGTGGTAGTTCACTCAGAAAACAAATCCCAAAACGGGGATGGGGGAGCCCTACAAGTCTAATCAGTAAGAATGTGCTGCCTGAGCCCAGAACTCTGGCATATGGCTTTCCTGAGAATCTTAGAAGTGGCCTGGAATTTTAACATTGAACTCAGAAATGTAATTCAACTCTTCAGATTTAGTTCTTTAATAGAAATATTTTCCCCAGAGAAATAATATTTTATTTCTTTTGTCTTTTGTTATCTTTTTCACAAGGTTGTTGGGCAGTGGGGCAGGGAGGAGGATGAAATGACAATCAAGAGCATTCTGAAAATTACAGAAAAGTATGGGCATCCAAAGTTTAAGGGCTTATTCTATTTTAAAAGAGGTCAACCACAGCAATGCCATCTATCATCAGACAGTAAGAATATTCTTTTTTGCTCATTAGACTTTCCAACAAAACACTCTTCTACCTTCTGGAGCATTGGCCTCCTGGCATGAAACAAGCAGCTTCTCCCTCTCATTAGTGAGATTTCCTTGTATGGTAATACTCCTGCTGAGCAGAGCCACAGTGGCCTTTAAAATATGGTGCTCTCCAGCCACCCAATTCTCTGTAAAGTTGTGAGAATATCTGGGGAAAAAAAGAGGATGATAGAACTGAGGACATCACTCCAAATCTTACTAGGAATAATAAGCCACTAGATTAACATAATTCTTCCTTTGGGGATCTATTCATGTTTCTTTAGAAACTCAATACCAAATAGTGAACTATAGACACAAGTACATGAAAATTAGAAACTATGCTGATCATCACCCCAATCATTTGTGTAAGACAGAAGTTCTAGAGACAAGACAAACTAACTTACAAAGTCTAAATCTTCAAAACATTTCATGCTTTTTAATTTTCTTGTCAAAGTGTCTACCATTATTTAAGCAGAAGAAATATATCATTGAAAGACCCCAATACAAATGTCCAGACCCCAACACAGTTAAGATCTCATCTTCTTCCATGTCAACTTAGCCAAGCTGACACTCAGTACCTCAAAGGTGACTTAAGATAGAGGTCTGTATCCTGCACAGTTTCCACAGTGACAATCTCTTCCATCGGTTTGGCACCTTTAACACCTGTTCCACTGATGATGACAACTTCATCCCCAGGGTGCCAGTCCACAGCATCTTCTAAAGCCAACACTGTGTCTAGGGCATGGGCAGTTGCTCTAAGACGGGTGACAATTACTTCTGGTAGTGAACCTAAAGCAGCCCGAGGAAAAGTTGTCCAGATAATTTAATCATTAATCAAAACGTGATTAATTTAATCATTAATAAACGTGATGTTATTTAGCCAAAGAAGCCCATAAAATAAGACCTGGAAAAGCGAGCTTCAGGATAGATAAGCACCAATGTTTTTATGTTAGTTTTGTTTTATTTTGTTTGACCTTGGTTTTCTTTTTATCTATAAAAAGAAGTCAATAAAAGTAAGCCAGACTAGAGAATAGCAACGTGTAAAAAGCACAAGAATTGTGGTCAGATTACACTTATATTTGAATCACGATCTTGTCATATTCTAACCCTATTCTTTAGGGTAATAAACTTGATGAATGGGCTTCAGTTTCCTCAGTTAAAAGCAGAAGTAGCAGGGTCTTCCATCATAGGGTTTTGGAAAGATTCAATGAAATAGTATCTATGAAACATCTAGCTTAGATCTTACCACATAATAGACCCTAAGGGTATGTTAGTCCTTTCTCTTCCTTTTCTGTGTCACACTGTTTGAGGATGAAATTTTACCACCTCTTTTTTTTCCAAGAAAAAACAAGTGGTTATTAGACTTTCTGATGTAGACCTCTATAACTAATTTCCAATATGAAGACTTCACAAATAACAAAAATAGAGGGGAAAACAAAAATTATCTCTTAGAGTTGTCATAAGTCTTCGTGTATTAAATGATCCCTTCAAACTCTAAAAACTAGACCTATCTAACATAGGACTGCTAAATGCAGTTGAAGAAGGGGAACTTGTGGTTCAAGATAACTTTGTTTGTATTACACTCCAGCATACCCGCCTGACCATCCCCATACCAGCATGCTAATCTCTAATTATCAAAGATTCAAGAAGGTCATCTGTCTCACAGTTTATTCTGGTCTTTTCCAGCAAGGGTCAAGGCACAGATTTTTTCAAGGCATTATCTGAATACTTCAGAAAACACATGGCTTACTCCCTACTCCTTCCTCTTTCTGTAGTACATTTCCTTCCCCTTTTGCAATGGATGATAATTTACCTTTAGCCCGCAGCAAGTTACTGTCCTCCCTTGTTGTACTAAAGTAAAGTAATAATACTTGAATCTCTAACTACAGAGGTGGCCGACAATAAATCATTTTCAAATTATTTTAAACGTTCCTCTTTATTTATTTGTCTCTCTCTGCATAAGCACTTGTACCAATAATGTTCTAGGTTTAGAAAGGTCTCTGGGTTAATATTGTAATTTCTGAAGTTTACTTGGGCAATAATTTTGTCTTAAAAAAATGTACAGAGTTCAAAATTTCTAATTATAAGGCAGGTGAAAATTAAGACATAAATCATCCCAAAAGAAAATAATTTTAACTTTATTTCTTGTTTGTATATCTTAACCCTTGGAAACAATAAAATGAAATAAAATTTATTTATATGTATATGCATATATATGTGAATTTTTATAACCCATCCTTGAATGTCTACATAGAAAAATCTCTACTAAGCACAGAAAAATGTTTATCCAAGACAAAATGCCATCCGACTCTGTGATCAGTATTCACAATTCTCAATTAATATGCAACAAATACCTGCTATGTGACTATCAACATGCAAGCTACGCATGGCAGAACCAAGAGTAAAGACCACAAAGGTCTAGCTCAACTAGTTACTCCTATAAATAATGGTCAACACTGAATGGATGAAAAAATTCACAGATAATCTTTGAAGTACATTTTTAAACTATTAACAAAAAAAGTTACATCTTTGTAAATATTGACAGAGCCTCTAGAAAGCAGTAAAACTAGCTTATAACTTATGCACTCCCATTGCAAAAATAACACCTCTATGTGTATGGTTAAAACATCAAGCCTGGATGTTTAATGAGTGTTGGCCTCATATTTCTAGCTACATAGTAGATATTGACATTTAGATGAGCTACTACCATCTTGAAATTATTGTAATAATTATCTGAGCTAGACCCTCTTGCAAACAGCTTTTATTCCTTTAAGTATTCCTCCTTATGTTCTTTTTTTAAACAAATTTTGTGCTGTTATTTCAATTACATCCCTTCTTTGTCCATTAACCTGCAGTATTTTCCTGCAATACTCAGTAACAAAGTCTCAAATTTCCTGCTTGACTTCAAAGACTCTCCATAATGTGACCCTACTTTATGGTCTCTGATTTCTTAATAAATTCTGTTCCAAGAAGCCCAGTCTCTTTACCTCTTCTCATTTAACAGGATCGTCCTGCCTCTAATCTTTGGTCAATTTTGTCCTTTCCACTCGTGTCCTTGCTTCTTTCTCTTCACCTATCCTTTTAAAGCACAACTCAAGCCCGATCTTTTCAGTGAATTTCAGAACATACTTCATCTTCACTTCCTCCTACAAACCTTGTAGTGATCAGTGACATCGTTCCTTCAGCAAAATCTGTGTGTACATCTGGGATTTAGGCATTCCCAAGTATGTCTGGGTAGCTTGTGGGCCATTTATTTGAGCTGCTTTGTGTAGGGGAGGAAGTTTGCACAAAGAAACAGATGAGAGAAAAGAAGATGACAGAGAAGATATGGGGTCAATCTCAGATATAGGCCCTCTCTCTTGACCACAAGGACCTATGACTGAACCTGAGGGAATAATTTGGAGGAACCCTCCAGATGGCTTTGTCACCTGATGCTGCTCCACCTGAGATTCTCTCACCAACTCACTCGGCTGCATTCTTTAGAACTTAATCCTGAGAGAAGGCTCCAAGACTTGCTGAGTAGGCAAACCCTGTATATAATCTGTCATATCACCATGGCTGTCTCCTTTCTCACACTTAACACAACTGCAATTTGGCCTCTATTTCTGTACTTAGAATTTGTCTCCCCCACTAAACATAACAGCAAAAACCATACCTATGTTCGTTCACCGTCACAACATCAATGCCTTTCACAGTGTCTAGCATGTAAGTGTTCCATAAATACATCCTGAATGCACAAAATCACAAATGAGACAGAGAAACAAGCACCCCAATGTCTTGGTGTCCGGTTGATCAGATGGGACTCTGAGCGGCATGCAGAGACAGTTGCCACATTTCATCATGGGACACAGTACACTCCCACATCTTGGGGTTTTAAATGAAAGCCCACACCCTCAAACCCGTGTGTTCAGTACTCTCATGGCAGGTACCAGCAGTAGATGCAGGGATAAGGCAGCCCCTACTACCTTCCTAAATGGAGAACAATGACCAAGAAGCCAAAGTAGGAGGAAAAGAACATGAAAGATGCCTCATGGTGACTAAGGCAGACAGATGAACTCACAGAAAACACATTGTGAGGACACGTAGAACAAGCAAGCAGAACTGCTAAAAAGGGGAGAAGGTTTTGTGAGAGTTGGGGGCCTCAGACAGTAAAATTTTTATCACTATTGAAATATCCACAGGCTGAGCAGGCTCAGGGAAGCCTGGGGAGACTTCAATTACATAAACAATAGTCAGTCCCATGTATCTCAGCACTAAATCATCCTGAAATTACTAAAGTGCATGTGTCTTTTCTCTCCACCTTACAGGTGGCACCATGACTGCTGTGCCACTGCCTCATGTCTCCTTTATATATGGCACAATTCCTAACACAGCACTGGACGCATAATTAACATTCAATTCATAGTGGTTTAAATGAGCTATTTTAAGTATTGCCTTCTGGGCAATCACTTGTAAACTCCCATCAGATATATACCCAAGTGAGTATATAATATTCAATATGCAAAAAGCAGAAAAAAATACAAACATTTATTGAAAACTTAGAATAACCCCAACCTATGCAAACTAGTTTCATTGTCAAGTAAGAAATCTTTGGTTTTTTATTTTTGTTATTTATTTTAACAGATTGTACAGATAGGAAACTATGATTCTTCAAGGACAAGATTATATGGTAATAGATATCAGCACAAAGTTCTGAAACTAGTTCTTCTGAATCTAAGACCAGAGAACTAGACAAGTAAATGGAACTTGTAGCCTCTGGAAATAGCTGTAAATTAACTGTACCCAATTAGCTTTGATGTTCAAAAAATTATACTCATTACTTCATAAATGTTATTTAAATGTCATACAAGGTGGACCAACTGACTTCTCTGATGAAGAAGGCATTGCACACATTTTACATCTGAGTCATTTCTGTTCATAGAACTATTGAAACCCAGGTTGGGTAGCTCCCTTCCTTTATGTACCACAAATCAAAAAACACATAAAACTACGTATAAAAAGCTCAATAATTTATGAATATGCTAAATGAAAAAGGACTATGCTTTTAACTTGTAATTTAATACTATGTTTAATCACTTTGGGCTTTCCATGTTGACCTGTTAACCAACAAACTACTCATTTACTCCCACTAATGACTTCTACTCATAATTGCATTTCCTACAAATTATTGTTCAAGCATTTCAATGTCATTCATCCACAATTACACAGTCTCAGAGCACCATTCTTACTAAATGGGCATGGAGAAAAAGAAAATAATCTTTGTGGGTTAACACACTAAAATCACTAATTGTCCTCTGTTTGCTTACTTTGTAGGACTTAAATCTTTATTCTAAGAATAACTGCCAAGGCCTTTCAAAATCATTTAGGGTGGGGGAGGGAGAGAGGGAGAGAGGGAGAGAGGGAGAGAGAGAGAGAGAGAAAGGAGAAAGAAAAGGATAATTTATTAAAATAATGTTTGCATCAGAATAAAGGAACTTACAAAAAAAAACTAGAAATATTGTCCTCAAATATATACAAATTATTTCCCCCTTATTTCTGGATGCAACATCACCATTATCCATAGCAAAACATTAGATGCTGTCTTGTATGTGGATGAACATTTGTCAAGCACTAGGAAGACAAACACAAAGAACAGAGTCCCTTTCCTCCAGGGCCCATGATCAGTACAAGAAATAGACAAAAATCAGAAGTGCACTGTGCAAGGTGCAGTGACACTCAGGGGTGTACAGACATGGAGCACTGCAATCACACCAAGGGAGTAGTCCTTTCCAGGAATGCTTCCCAGAAGAGGTGATAACTGAGCTGGGTCTTGAAGGACAAGCCAAAGTGTGCCAGATGACAAAATGGGAAGTGTACCCTAGGCAACGACAATGATGTGTGAGATGGTGGGGGACATTCGAATAACTGCTACATATGTGGCATGGCCAGAGTACAGGTATACAGAAGGTATAGGCACCTAGTGACTGTCCCTTCATTCTGAAGAGGTGAGCAGGACCCATCCAAAAATGACTCACAGGCCCTCCCATAGCACTTAGAGTTTATCCTAAAAATTATTTGGAAACCACTAAATGAATATTTGGGATGAAATCTAAGAAATGATACTGTTGTGAAACTGTTTTAAGCCCATAGTACACATATCAAACTAAGAGAAGAAAATCCTTAGTGAGAAAATGGACTTACCGTACGTTGGGGAAAATGAGTCAAATCCTAAGACAAACAAGAGCCAGCCAGTAGGGAAACAGAGAGCCTGATGTGTTACTCTAGGAACTAGATATCAGACCTTTGGAGCAAATGAAGAGGACTGGGCAAAATAATGCAGGACTTTGTTGACCTGTTTTAAAGACCTCAAGTTGTATTTGAAATAGTTATAAAAACAAATATAAACATATATATTTATTATTTATTTTTATATATTTATTTTTAAGTTCTGGGATACATGCGCAGAACGTGCTGGTTTGTTACATAGGTATACACGTGCCATGGTGGTTTGCTGCACCCATCAACCCATCATCTACATTAGGTATTTCTCCTAATGCTCTCTTTCCCCTTGCCCCCCACCCACTAACAGGCCCTGGTGTGTGATGTTGCCCTCCCTGTGTCCATGTGTTGTCATTGTTCAACTTCTGCTTTTGAGTGAGAACATGTGTTTGATTTTCTGTCTTGTGTTAGTTTGCTGAGAATGATGGTTTCCAGCTTCATCCATGTCCCTGCAAAGGACATGAACTCATCCTTTTTTATGGCTGCATAGTATTCCACAGTATAGATGTGCCACATTTTCTTTATCCAGTCTATCATTGATGGGCATTTGGGTTGGTTCCAAGTCTTTGCTATTGTGAACGGTGATTCAATAAACATACGTGTGCATGTGTCTTTATGGTTGAATGATTTATAATCCTTTGGGTATATACCCAGTAATGGGATTGCTGGGTCAAATGGTATTTCTGGTTCCTGATCCTTGAGGAATCACCACACTATCTTCCAGTGTAAAAGTGTTTCTATTTCTACACATCCACTCCAGCATCTGTTATTTCCTGACTTTTTAATGATCACCATTCTCACTGGTGTGAGATGGTATATTGACCAGTAATGATGAGCTTTTATTCATACGTTTGTTGATCGCATAAATATCTTCCTTTGAGAAGTGTCTATTCATATCCTTTGCCCACTTTTTGATGGGGTTGTTTTTTCTTGTAAATTTGTTTAAGTTCCTTGTAGATTCTGGAAATTAGCCCTTTGTCAGATGGATAGATTGCAAATATTTTCTCCCATTCTGTAGGTTGCCTGTTCACTCTCATGATAGTTTCTTTTGCTATGCAGAAGCTCTTTAGTTTAATTAGATCCCATTTGTCAATTTTGGCTTCTGTTGCCATTGCTTTTGATGTTTTAGTCATGAAGTCCTTGCCCATGCCTACGTCTGAATGGTATTGCCTAGGTTTTTTTCAAGGGTTTTTATGGTTTTAGGTCTAACATTTAAGACTTTAATCGAACTTGAATTAATTTTTGTATAAGGTGTAAGGAAGGGATCCAATTTCAGCTTTCTACATATGGCTAGCCAGTTTTCCCAGCACCATTTATTAAATAGGGAATCCTTTCCCCATTGCTTGTTTCTGTCAGGTTTGTCAAAGATCAGATGGTTGTAGATGTGTGGTATTATTTCTGAGGGCTCTGTTCTGTTCCATTGGTCTATATCTCTGTTTTGGTACCAGTACCATGCTGTTTTGGTTACTGTTGCCTTGTAATATAGTTTGAAGTCAGGTAGCATGATGCCTCCAGCTTTGTTCTTTTGGCTTAGGATTGTCTTGGCAATGCAGGCTCTTTTTTGGTTCCACGTGAACTTTAAAGAAGTTTTTTCCAATTCTGTGAAGAAAGTCATTGGTAGCTTGATGGGGATGGCATTGAATCTATAACTTACCTTGGGCAGTATGGCCATTTTCATGATATTGATTCTTCCTATCCATGAGCATGGAATGTTCTTCCATTTGTTTGTGTCCTCCTTGATTTCCTTGAGCAGTGGTTTGTAGTTCTCCTTGAAAAGGTCCTTCACATCCCTTATAAGTTGGATTCCTAGGTATTTTATTCTCTTTGAAGCAATTGTGAATGGGAGTTCACTTATGATTTGGTTCTTTGTCTGTTATTGGTGTATAAGAATGCTTGTGATTTTGCACACTGATTTTGTATCCTGAGATTTTGCTGAAGTTGCTTATCAGCTTAAGGAGATTCTGGGCTGAGAGGATTGGGTTCTCTAAATATACAATCATGTCATTTGCAAACAGGGACAATTTGACTTCCTCTTTTCCTAATTGAATACCCTTTATTTCTTTATCCTGCCTGATGGCCCGGGCCAGAACTTCCAACACTATGTTGAATAGGAGTGGTGAGAGAGGGCATCCCTGTCTTGTGCCAGTTTTCAAAGGGAATGCTTCTGGTTTCTGCCCATTCAGTATGATATTGGCTGTGGGTTTGTCATAGATAGCTCTTATTAGTTTGACATACATCCCGTCAATACCTAGTTTATTCAGAGTTTTTAGATGAAGGGCTGTTGAATTTTGTCAAAGGCCTTTTCTGCATCTATTGAGATAATCATGTGGTTTTTGTCTTTGGTTCGGTTTATATGCTGGATTACATTTATTGATTTGCGTATATTGAACCAGCCTTGCATCCCAGGGATGAAGCCCACTTGATCATGGTGGATAAGCTTTTTGATGTGCTGCTGTATTTGGTTTACCAGTATTTTATTGAGGATTTTTGCATCAATGTTCATCAGGGATATTGGTCTAAAATTCTCTTTTTTGGTTGTGTCTCTGCCAGGCTTTGGTATCAGAATGATGCTGGATAAAATGAGTTAGGGAGGATTCCCTCTTTTTCTATTGATTGGAATAGTTTCAGAAGGAATGGTATCAGCTCCTCTTTGTACCTCTGGTAGAATTCGGCTGTGAATCCGTCTGGTCCTGGACTTTTTTTGGTTGGTAGGCTATTAATTATTGCCTCAATTTCAGATCCTGTTATTGGTCTATTCAGGGATTCAACTTCTTCCTGGTTTAGTCTTGGGAGGGTGTATGTGTCCAGGAATTTATCCATTTCTTCTATATTTTCCATTTTATTTGCATAGAGGTGTTTATAGTATTCTCTGATGGTTGTTTATATTTCTGTGGGATAGGTGGTGGTATCCCCTTTATCATTTTTTATTGTGTCTATTTGATTCTTCTCTCTTTTCTTCTTTATTAGTCTTGCTAGTGGTCTATCAATTTTGTTAATCTTTTCAAAAAACCAGCTCCTGGATTCATTGATTTTTTGAAGGGTTTTTTGTGTCTCTATCTCCTTCAGTTTTGCTCTGATCTTAGTGATTTCTTGCCTTCTGCTAGCTTTTGAATGTGTTTGCTGTTGCTTCTCTAGTTCTTTTAATTGTGATGTTAGAGTATCGATTTTAGGTCTTTCCTGCTTTCTCTTGTGGGCAATTAGTGCGATAAATTATAATTTAGTGCTATAAAGATTCGTTGTTAATCTGATGGGCTTCTCTTTGTGGGTAACCAGACCTTTCTCTCTGGCTGCCCTTAACATTTTTTCCTTCATTTCAACTTTGGTGAATCTGACAATTATGTGTCTTGGGGTTGCTCTTCTCAAGGAGTATCTTTGTGGCATTCTCTGTATTTCCTGAATTTGAATGTTGGCCTGCCTTGCTAGGTTGGGGAAATTCTCCTGGATAATATCCTGAAGAGAGTTTTCCAACTTGGTTCCCTTCTCCCCGTCACTTTCAGGTACACCAATCAGACGTAGATTTGGTCTTTTCACATAGTCCCATATTTCTTGGAGGCTTTGTTCATTTCTTTTAACTCTTTTTTCTCTAAACTTCTCTTCTCACTTCATATCATTCGTTTCATCTTCAATCACTGATACCCTTTCTTCCACTTGATTAAATCGGCTACTGAAGCTTGTGCATGCATCACATAGTTCTCATGCCATGGTTTTCAGCTCCATCAGGTCATCTAAGGTCTTCTCTATGCTGTTTATTCTAGTTAGCCATTCATCTAATCTTTTTTCAAGGTTTTTAGCTTCTTTGTGAGGGATTCGAACATCCTCCTTTAGCTTGGAGAAGTTTGTTATTACCGATCTTCTGAAGCCTACTTCTGTCAACTCATCAAAGTCATTCTCCATCCAGCTTTGTTCTATTGCTGGCAAGGAGCTGCGATCTTTTGGAGGAGAAGAGGCACTCTGATTTTTAGAATTTTCAGCTTTTCTGCTCTGGTTTCTCCCCATCTTTGTGGTTTTATCTACCTTTGGTCTTTGATGATGGTGACCAACAGATGGGGTTTTGGTGTGGATGTCTTTTTTGTTGATGTTGATGCTGTTCCTTTCTGTTTATTAGTTTTCCTTCTATCAGTCAGGACCCTCAGCTGCAGGTCTATTGGAGTTTGCTGGAGGTCCACTCCAGACCCTGTTTGCCTGGGTATCACCAGCAGAGGCTGAAGAACAGCAAATATTGCAGAACAGCAAATGTTGCTGCCTGATCCTTCTTCTGGAAGCTTCATCTCAGAGGGGCACCCAGCTGTATGAGGTGTCAGCCAGCCCCTACTGGGAGGTGTCTCCCATTTAGGCTACTCAGGGTCAGGGACCCACTTGAGTCTGTCCATTCTCAGATTTCAAACTCTGTGCTGGGAGAACCACTACTCTCTTCAAAGCTGTCAGACAGGGACATTTAAGTCTGCAGAAGTTTCTGCTGCCTTTTGTTCAGCTATGCCCTGCCCCGAGAGGTAGAGTCTTACAGAGGCAGGCAGGCCTAGCTGAGCTGCGGTGGGCTCCACTCAGTTCGAGTTTCCTGGCCACTTTGTTTACCTACTCAGGCCTCAGCAATGGCGGATGCCCCTCCCCAAGCCTCGCTGCCTCCTTGTGTTTGATCTCGGACAGCTGTGCTAGCAGTGAACAAGGATCCATGGGCATGGGACCCTCCGAGCCAGGCACGGGATATAATCTCCTGGTGTGCCATTTTCTAAGACCATTGGAAAAGTGCAGCACTAGGGTGGGAGTGTCCCGATTTTCCAGGTACCATCTGTCATGGCTTCCCTTGGCTAGGAAAGGGAATTCCACAACCCCCTGCACTTCCCTGGTGAGGCAATGCCCCACCCTGCTTCAGCTCACACTCCATGGGCTGCACCCACTGTCCAACAAGTCCCATTGAGATGAACCCAGTACCTCAGTTGGAAATGCAGAAATCACCCATCTTCTGCATTGCTCATGCTGGGAGCTATAGACTGGAGTTGTTCCTATTCAGCCATCTTGGAACCCAACCCCGTTTTGCCAAATTTTTAAGGTAACGTTCATGGGTTCCAAGGATTAGGACATGGACATACATGGGTGTCATTTTTTAGCCTATGGTTGAATAAATAGTGCTGTGAAAATTGGCTATTCATTTGAAAAAAATAGATAACTGACAAACCATATCAGAATCAATTCTAGACTGATTAAAATAAGGGCCTGGTAACTTTTTCTGTAAAAAGAACAGGGAGATAATAAAGAGTTTGGGGTTTGCAGACCATGTGGTCTCTGTCATAATGACTGAACTTTGCCCTTATAGTGCAAAGCAGCCATAGATAATACCTACACAAATGGGTGTGGCTGTGCCTCAATAAAATTTTGTGTATAAAAGCAAGGAATGGACCAGATTTGGTCCATGGCTCATAGTTTGCTGACCCTAGTTAAAGACAGACACAAATGTGAAAAAAAAGAAAAAACAACAACAATAAAAGTACCAAAAAACAAGTAGGTAAATTTTTATATAGTCTTTGTACAGAAAAGAGTTGATAAACATAAAATCAAAGGCAGAAACCATAAGAGAAAATATTTGTAGATTTGCCATCACAAAGATTGGAAAACTCCATAGAAGTACTAAAAGATAAATAACGTGTGAAAGAAACCGGTTCTTTGTACCTCTATCAAGAATTTTACAAAGAGAGCTATAAGCCAGAAAGCCCCAATTGGGATCTCAAAATAAGCTGAAAAAGTTAAAATTGAGGAGACTGTTTCAGAAAGAAGTATATTCTGCCTTTCTGCCACAAGTAAATACCAGCTATGTGTACACAAAATAGAAGCGAGGCCATGTGTGTCTTAAGTCCATGAAGAAAATGGAATGAGTTTTAGTTACATCCCCTTGCAGGCCCCAGTTTCATCATCTCTAAAATGAAAGTAACGATCCCAGTCTTTCAGGCTTCACAGGGTGGTTGTAAGAGTTAAATGAGAGTAAAGAATGGGAAGCAGCTTTGAAAATTATAAAGTGCCAGGATCTAGGTAAAATCCAATTTTGACAAATACCAAATATAATACCCAATTCAATGATACTCTTTTTCCATGACCAGGCTGAAAGCAATACTATTAATAGTATTGCTTTGATGATGCATATGGAAGAATTCTCTTTGAAGGAAAAATCACAAGCTTCTGCCTATGTAGCTTTCCATTTACTTAACAAAGTTGAGTTTCTTGTGGTACTCAAAAATGTAAAAAATGAAAATCTACACCACATTAACCATTTAGTAACCTAAAAGAAGATTACTACTGAAGCATGAGGGTGGCCAAGGGGGAGAGTTGAAAAACAGGACAGAAGGTGTTAGCAGGAAGCTAAATAGCACCTAATAGCCATGCTAGAAATTTCGGACTTTACCTTAGAAACAATGGAAAGCCACTGAAGAGTTTTGAGCAGCAGCACAATATAAACAGATTTGTGTTTTTAAAAGATCAACTTGGCTCCAGGGCAAAGAATGAATTGGAAAGAACAGAAGGGGCAACTAGAAAATAAGTTTAAAAGCTTACACAATAATCCAGGCATAAGTTGAAGGTACCATAAACTAAGGTGACAGTAATGGAGATAGAGAGAAGGATATGGGCTCACAAGTTATCTAAGAATTAAAATCAACAAGACTTAGTGATGGACATGATAAGAGGAATGATAAAGGAGGTATCAAGAATGACAACCAGGTTTCTAGCTGAGAGATTATTGGAAAACGGTAAACACCATCCCATCTTTAGACTAATAATGAGACAACTTCACCAAATCAAAAGTGTAAACAAATAATAACAATGATAATAACTGACATTTATTGAGTACTTGCTCAACATCTGCCATTGTGGTAAGTACATTACATGTTTTGTTTCATTTAAACCACATAATAAATATCATGAGAAATGTCTTAAAATAATGTCCGTTTTATAGATGTGGGAACTGAAACACTGGGGAGTTTTTTAAGGTCCACTAGCTAGTTCACGGTAGAGATGGGATTTGGACCACGCAGTCCACTTCAAGAGCCCAGGCTCCTCATACTTACTCAGAGGAAGATGAGTGAGTGAGTACTCTATGACGGAGCGAAGTCAAGCTCATCTAGAGAAGATGCAGAACGCCAGCAAAGATCCTCACAACCTAGCAGGAAAATGGAAACTACAGAAAGTTTGAAAGGAAGAGATGAACCTTGGAGCTAGTTACTTTCCTTTGAGAAGCTTTGTGTCAAGATGAGAGGCTTGAAATCCTCCTGTGTCTAAAATATGATACAGAGTCAGTTATGAGGTTTGCTTTGGTGACTGTGATGGTTAATTTTGTGCATCAACTTGACTGGGCTATGGGGTACCCACAACTTTAGCTAAATGTAAATTGTTCTTCGTGTGTGTGTTTGTGTGTGTGTGTGTGTGTAGGTATTTCTAATGTAATTAACATCTGAATCAGTAGACTAAGTAAAGAAGATTGCCTTCCTTAATGTAGATGAGCCTTATCCAATCAGCTGAAGGCCTGAATAGAACAAAAAGGCTGAGTATGAAGTAACTTGAACTGAGACATTGGTCTTATCTGGTCTTCAAACTTAGACTGAAGCATAGGTTCTTCTTGGATATCCAGCTTGCTGGCCTTCTGACTGGAACTTACACCATTGGTCTTCCTGGTTCTTACGCCTTTGGACTTGGACTCTCTATCTGCTTCTCTTTTTCTCTCCCTCCTTCTCTCTCCCTTCCTCTCTCTCTTTTTATCTCTCTCTCTCTTTTTATCTCTCTCTCTCTCTCTTGAATGGCTTATGACTCAAACGGGGCGAAAGTTAATCCTGAGGCTTTTGCTCAAGTTTTTCATTCACTTATTCAAGCAAATATTTTTTAAAGCATATTATGAGTCCAGGCACTGTTCTAGGCAATGCAGATTAAAAAAAAAAATGTAAAGTGCTTGCCCTCATGATGTATATATTCTTCTGGGAGAGGTAATAAAATAAATACAAAAAAATGTGAAAAGTAAACCTTACATAATACATTAAATAATGTTGAAAGCTAAGGAGAAGAAAACCGAAGGAGCAATGTCAAACGGTGATGGGGAAATGTTGAAATTTGCTCAGAGGTTAAACAGCCATTGGGAAAGAGGCATTCCCTTTCATCTGGAGTCACAGGACTGCCATTTCTGCCTCCATGAGGGCAGAGTTTGACTGAAAATGAAGCCAACTGAGGGGAAAGCAGAACCAAGAGTCGCAGAGAAACAAAATCTTAATGACTTCATTGGAGCACCTGGACTCAGCTGTGCCTCAAGTTTTTTCTTTTCGCCTCAAGTTTTTTCTTTTCAGTTATATGAGGCAATAAGTGCTCTTATTTTTTGTTCGAATTGGGTTTTCTGTCACTTGAAACCAAAAAAAGACCTGACTAATGCCGACACTTTCAAGTATATACAGAAACTTGAAGTACCTTAAAATGTGTTTCTAAGTGGGGTTCCTGCTGTACTTGGATTATTGAATAGCTAGAACTCATTTCTAATTAGCAGTATACATTTACATGCAAACACCTGAAATTAAAAGACCTTAAAAACAGCATGTTCACTTAAATGTGTTTAAACAAGTCCCCTAAAGTGTGGTTTATACTATTAATTTAAGGAACCCTTTCTTAAAGACTGTTCCAAGGTTACTCTTGTCCAGATCAATGAGATTTTAGTAGACACATATCTGCCACTGTAAATAGAATGGTTATACAGTGTTTAGACTTTTTTGAAGTATTGTTAGACAGAACAGAAAAAAAAACCTTATTTTTTGTTGGTGGTGTTGGTTATATTTTAGAGGACATAGAGCCAAGGGTCAGTCTCCATCTGCTCAAAAGAGAGAACCACTCATCAGTTACTGGCTGTCCTACCACGCTAGGGTTCCAAGTATGCCAGGACCATGCTTGCTGATGTTAACTCAACTGTGTAATTACGATCTGCCACAACATGCCAGCTGACCAGAACCCCAACACTGAATTAAAGCTCATTTAAATTTAAGAGTAGAAAAAGCAATAAATACTTTTTTAATTTTCCTCATCCTCCTTTCTCCATTCTTCCCCTCTATTTAATCTTCCTTCCTTCCCAGTCCTAAATAAAAACCAACAAAACAAAGCCAAATAACAACCGCAAAATGACAGTGGCTCTCCCCTTCAACCCCACATCCCTCTAGGGCACCCTTTTTACATACATAGCAGGTTGTTGGGTGGGACTTCTGCTCCTCTAGAACCTACCAGGAGGACACATGCATAGGATCAGGAGATGATAAGCACCCCACATTATAGGGAAGCCACAGACAGGGAGAAAACATCTCCTTGGGGCTTATTAAAGAAAGCTAATCTAACTCTGCCACTTTTGCCATCCCTGGAGCAGAGTCCACTCCATCATTTATGAATGACCAAAAACAAGGAGATTCAAAGAAATCCTGAGAGATGGGGATGAGCCATCAGCCTGGGTGAGCTAACCCTGGCCTTTCCTCCCCTTCCTATAGAGTGAGGTGTGAAACTACTTCTCTCTTATTAAGCAAAGAAAGAGGGCTGCATAAGTATCAATCACAGAGTGACCTGTAAGAAGAGGAGACTGGCTTCTTTTCCCAGGTGGAATGTCTGCATAGGCAGCCTATTTGCTCAGCTGCTCATGCTTATCTAAGCAGGGGAAACAATTAGAGAAAGAGCAGAGCAGAGAAAGGGGTGATAAGTGAAACATCTTTCATGGGGATTTGTAAGTTTCCTCTGGATAGCTGAATTGTAGGGAAGATAGCTTGGCTTGAACCAACTTTCTAGTACTCCACCAAGACCAACCCCCAAGGTGGACGCTAACGGATTGAAAACCCAGGTGGGGCTTCCACATTGAGAAACTGTGCAGTGGAAAAGCCTCCTACAAGACTCCATTGATTTCATGCAGGCATCTTAGGAGGGAGACTCAATAGTCAGCAATTATTATTCAGAGAGAGAGCAACACCCAGCAGAGGATGTAGGTGCACCGTTAAGTATTAAGCTTGTTAAACCTCTCACCTTACCTCTTCCACCTGCCCCAATACTGACAATATGAAATAAGAAGGATTAGAGGAAGAGTGAAGGAGCAGACCCTACCATCCCAAGTGCCTCAAGTTGAAGCTTTGTGGGTGAGGAAGGTAACATTAAATGAATAGGAGACTGAGTTTTTAAACTAGATTAATCAGGACTGGCATTTTCAATATCTGAAATCAACTGGAAAGCTATTGGTAACCAAGGTGTTTTTAAAGGACAAGAAAAAGGATCCATCAGAATACAGACGAAGGTAGTGACTAAAGAAAAATAAAATCTATTCTGAGTCAGACTTCTGTCTGGAAGGTTTGCATCTACCAAACATCCCTAAAAATGTGTCTCTTGCATTTGCTCAGGCCTGTGGCAAATTTACACACCACATCAGCTCAAGTTTCCCATGAAATCACAGGTAATATTTTGTGGTGATAAATGCAAGGGGAAAGCAGAGAACCTCTTCAATATTGAGGAAATCCACAGTTCATGGGAAGAAAGAAGAAAATCCATAGCATACACTAGAAAATGAGATTTCCTAAGACCTTGGGATAAAGCTTTTAAAATTGGGAGCAACATTGAGATTTAAAATTTGGGGTTCAATCACAGCAAAAGTTTTCAATAATATAATATATAATTATATATATATTATTGCAGCCTATTTTGCATATATATTATTGCATATATACAATATATAATATTATATATTATAATATATAATATTATATATTATTATATATAATTATAAAATATATATTATATATAACATATAATATATATTATTGTATATAATTATAAAATATATATTATATATAACATATAATATTATATATTATTGTATATAATTATAAAATATATATTATATATAATATATAATATTATATATTACATAATATATTATATTATATATAATATATAATATTACATATCATACATAATATATTATATTATATATAATATATATTATATATAATACATAATATATTATATTATATATAATATATATTATATATAATACATAATATATTATATTATATATTATAATTTATATTATATATTTATAATTTATATATGATAATTACATAATAATTATATATAATTATATATATTTTAATAATTATATATAATTATATATATTTATATAATTATATATAATTTACTTAATTTATATATATAAATTATACATATAATTATATATATGTAATTTATATATATAAATTATATATAATTATATATGTAATTTATATATATAAATTATATATATAATTATATATGTAATATATATAAATTATATATAATTATATATGTAATTTATATATATAATTATATATAATTATGTAATTTATATATAATTATATATATAATTATGTAATTATATATAATTATATATAATTTATATATATTATTATTTATTTTTATAATATATATAATATATTTATATATAAATATATTATATATATTATATAAATATATATAAATATATTATATATATTATATAAATATATATAAATAAATAAATATTATATTATATATTATATATATTATATAAATATATATAAATAAATATATATTATATTATATAAATATATATAAATAAATATA
Source organism: Pan troglodytes (assembly GCF_028858775.2). Classification (NCBI taxonomy): domain Eukaryota; kingdom Metazoa; phylum Chordata; class Mammalia; order Primates; family Hominidae; genus Pan; species Pan troglodytes. Next base: position 57,775,943 of record NC_072403.2, read on the forward strand.
TATTATATTATATATTATTATATATATTTATATATAATAATATATAATATAATATATATTTATATATAATTATATATAAATAAATATATATTTATATTATATATGATTATATATATTTATATATAATAATATATAATTATGTAATTCATATATATAATATATATTATATATTATATATAATTTATATAATTTGTATATATAATTATTATATAATTATATATTTATATAATTATATAATAATTTTATTACATAATCATATATAATATAATACATAAATATAATATATAAATATATAATATAATTATAATTTATATATATAATTATAATTATAATATATTATTATATTTTTTATATATATTATATATATCTCCTGTTTGATGGGATCCTTACTAGTAACTTAATGAAGATTTCTGTTTGCCTGATCTCACACAATTGTTTTATTCAGCCTAAATGCAGCCTAAATAGCTGTCATTAACTTTACATATTGAGTTTATACAACAGTATCGTACTATATTTGAATATTTCTGTCTGTGAGTTTCAGTCACCTTGAGATTTCAGGCTGAACCAGAAGTCTTCCCTGCATCTCTCCTTTCTGGATCTGGTTGGCATCCCCCCTTTTGGTGAACAGCTTCTCAAAATATACATACACAAAAACACCCAAACATACACATGCATGCACAGTCATACACACACACACACACACACATCCCACACCACCCTGGCCTCCCTGGTCAAGGCAGAGCTGGATCTCTTCACATGGCCTTACATTCCTGGCCTTGACAGTTGGTAAAGAAGTGAAAATGTGGCTTGAGCTTGGACAGTCACAGTGCACTTTCCCCCTGGGCACCATGTATAGTCCTTAGTCTGCTAAGTAACTCTAGCAGGACTTTGGGAGGCCTCCCCTGGTTATTTTTTGAAAAGAATAAAGTGTTCCTTTCTTTGGTAGTAGAAAATCAAAGTCCACATGAGATCAGGAAGTCCCAATAACCATAGAGAAGGCAGCAATAAGGAGTAGCAGAGAGTGAAGTCAATACATGCAGAGACAGCCAGGGTAAGGGACTGAGGGGTGAGTCCTGTGGACATTTGGACCCTTGAAGACAGTCACGTCTAAGGCCATTGTCTTTCTCTCCATCCTGCGTTTTGATTACAAGAATTCATAAATCCTTGGTTCTAAGTTTGTTTCCAGTGGGCTTCTGTCCCCTAAAACCAAACATTTTCAGAGTAATAAAGCTACATATAAAAATGCCATGTCATAGCTCTGGTTTGTATCTAGCTCAAGGGAACGAGAGACAGAAGAAAAGGGAGGAGTCTTGGTCTAGAAGAAATAGGTAAGGAAAGGGGCAAGAGGAGACAGCATTGGAGACTATTAATCAGGTGACGAGAGAGTGGAGATTTAAAAATATATTGTTGGATAAGAGGAACTGTTATGACATGAAAATGGGCTCTAGAAAGTTTCACCCTACATCAAAGAACAGACTTTATAGAAAATGTCCCAGAGCTAAATCAGTCTTGGGGAAACAGGAATCATGCAGAGAGGCCCTGGACACCTCAAAAGGATCCATACACCACAGCTAAAAGAATGACCTAGTAGAGTTTTTTAATCACAATTTTAACAGTGGAACTCTTTCTTCTAACGAACTGTTACTTTGAACACAAATATATAACAGATAAAAGCAATAAATCAATTACTTGAGCAATTTAAACCTTTATTACTTGACCTCCAATATTCATTGTTTAGGGAACCCCTAAATCCCCTCCAGGAAACATTTGGATTTTGTGGAGCACAATGTGAAAACCACTGACCGGAAACACACTCCCACACATGTGCCTGTTCCACACACTTTATACCATGCTTAAAGACAGCTTGATACTCTAGCAACTATGAAAATAGTGCATATTACACAGTACTCATAGCAACCATGAAATTTACATGCAGATACTTGGCACTTTCAGAAGGAAAACAAACCATATCTAAGCTTGCTTATTTAGACCACTGCTTTTATTTACTCCTACCAAATTCTTATGCTCCTTGCAATTGCACTCATGCTTTCTTCAATCATGCCCCACATACTGCTTTTTCTCAGGAATTTCCATGTATATTTAATGCCTATATCTTGTAATTTCTTGAAAAGGACAAAGACAGAAGTCCAGCCAAGGCCATGAGACTGTTTTTCTCCTAAGAAACTGTCAGCCAAATTTCTCAGGGAGAAACTGGAAATGAAGTGAGAGACATTGATAAATTTCCCTGCTGAACAATCAATAAAAGCTCCACCATCCTGCTCAGATTCCCACTGTGGAAGCAAGAGCCGTAATTACATTGTCAAAAATTTAAGTTGCCCAGGCTGACAGCAACCCACTTGAAAAGTGACAAGTGATTGGCACTCAGTTTGGAGTGGTGAACCTGGATTGGCAGACAGAGTGATGAAGGCAAAAGGCAAGAGTGAAATTTCCTTATTGACTACAGCTACCCAAACCCCAGACTGCCACTCAGGAGGAATCCTGAGACCCTTTAGTCATATTAACGCATCAAAGTGAGCAGCTGACAGAAGTTACTAAACAATCTGAACTCCACCAGCAACTCAGAACCTGTCCTCATCTACTCTCAAACAAACAGAAACAGAAAAGATGGTGCTGTGTGTGGGTGTATATGTGCAGCTGTGTGTATATGTGAGTGTATAAGGGTGTGGGACTTTTCCTACATTCAAAGAAATACATGTAACGTGCTTTCAACTCCATCTTGCCTTGTGACAGCTGAACACCAAAGCCTGTTTGCTTAGCGATTTTAATCTAAGGTAAAAATCAGCTGGAGCAGAAGGGTTTCAAAGAGCAATAATAAAGAATGAGACGGAAGGAGAAGGTGGGAAAGTGATCGGACTGACATGCAGACCATTTGTGTGATTCTACATGACCTGAGCTGGAGTTAAATTAGAATCCATTCAGCATTGCTGCTGAATATTAGGAACCAAATGTCTGCCAAGGGCCTCATTCGCTGGGCAGTGCCCTGCTTCAGACTATACTGGGACCCATGCAAATAGTTTCTAAGAAGCCTTTTGTAACCACGCCCAGGAATGGTGGTTATCCACAGCTGGGAAGCAGCTGCACCAAGAGAGATTAAAATCTAAAGGTGTTGACTGGGTGGTGGGAAGAGAAGAGAAGATGCCTGGGAATGTTGTTACCACATGATCTCCAAGGTTAAAACCCTTCTGTTACTCTGATGAAAAGAGATAGACAAGAAAATTAATATGTGTTTTGTGTGCCCAGCACTCTGGAACACTTCATGAGCAATAAGTTTATGAAGTGGGAACTGTGTTTTTCTGATTTTTTAGAGATCTGTTGAAGGTCATAGCTGATCTGTGGCAGAACTGGGCCCCTTTTCTGATTCCAATTTGATTCACCACTAGAACCAGTGTTTCTCTGAGTATAGTCAATAGGCCACCTGAGTCACATCACATGTACATTTCCAGGCCCAGAAATCTAGATTTACAAAAACCTCTCCCAAAAGGCTCTTCTGTGCGCCAAAGTTGGTGAATCTCCTCATTATGTTATCCTGGGAAACTGAGTGAATGCTGGGTCATTAGGGACTTCCTGGGTGCAAAACAGTGAATCAAGTTGCTCACTATTTTGCATACTTGATGGTGAAAGAAAATTAGCTTTTTCCTAAAGCCCCAGTGTCACCAGACCCACCTCTGGCCCTGGCAAAAGGCCAGTGAAATTATGAAATGACTTTAGCCATGATATACCACCACGCTGGAGGGGAAATCTGTCTGAGACCTCAGGTGGTGAGGGAGAAGTGACAGGAGAGAATTGATGAGCTGCACGTGGGGCTGCGATTCTCTGACAGATACATCAGGAAAGGAATCCCTGTCACCCAAATGGCTGAGCTCTTTTCTACATAATATTTCTTTCAAATGCACGAGATGCTGCAGCATCACATCAGAGAGGAAATGGCTTGATCTTTGCCTGTGTTCAATGGGCAAGCTCTGTGATTCAGGTGAGATCCTAGTCAATTCTCTGTCCTAAATGCTTTGGGGAATGTTTAACCAGTTTTGAAAATGGCCTAATCTGGGAATATAGGAAAAGGGGGAGAGAGAGAGAGGAGGGAGAAGGAGAATAAAGGAGAGGGAGAGAGGAGAAAGAGGAAGGAGGAGATGGAAATGAGGAAAGCAGAGGGAGAGGAGGTCTCATTCTCAATATCCAGTAACATCAGATGGCTGAAGTAGCAACATTTTTTCTGAACTTTCAGAATTTTCAAACCATATTAGAGGCATATACTTTGCTTGAATTGCCCCATATTGACTGTAAGCAATGGGACTAGGGATTTTCTTGACATTTGCTTAACCACAAAGGCTTACATGCACAACGTACATTTAAAATACAGGCACAAAAGGTATATTTATGAGTTCTTTCTTTGATTCTTCACAATAGAGCATGAGAATTAGATGAGCTTGGAATGAAAGAGGCAGAATAAAATAATTAGGAGAGTTTTCATTTTTCCTCATTTGAATTCCTATTTTCAGGAAGAGCTGTGCTATCTGCATCATACAGGACAGTGGCTCTCAAATCTGAGGATTCCTCCTAAGCCTGGGGTCCTCTGGATGATCTATGGGCTGGCTGAACCACAAATATACACCAACTTATTCCCCAGATGCACTTTTTTACTGGTAAAAAGCAACATATTGGGTTGGTGGCTTAAGAGGCCATTGAGCTAGAGCAAACATTTGAAAACCATGGCTGACGTGGGAATAGATCCTGGGCTACAAAATCAATGTAGGTGCTTGCTGATGAAGATAGGAGGTAAAAAGGTCCCCTTGGAAGTTGATCATAGAATCAACATAGCCAGCATTTTGAATTTCTATCCAGTGAGTTATGGGGTATTTTTAACCTCACAAAATTTGATCCCCAGTGTCTAGCACACTGGGTAGCCCACAGTCAACACTTAAATGCTTGAGGAAAAGATCTTGCTTCCTTTCATAGTAAGCCAAAAGAGACACAAGCATGTTTTTTGATAGACAATGATTGGGGCCTGTGGTCGGTATGAGACAGAGTCTGGATAAAGAAAAATGGCAGATTCCTCAGCACAGCTCCATGCCCTCATCTAGAGCAATTATCCTATGACAAGTGGATTATTTTGTGATGCCAATATAGAAATATCATTGTGTAAATGACATTATGCTTTCTGGAGATTGAGTCACTATCTAGAGCCCACATTTTTGATCTGCCTTTGGCTCATGCTATGCAACCAAAAGCATATAAACACCCACTGAAACATGCTTACTCATTATTTTATACTGATATTTTACACTTGATACTAAGGATTATCCTGGCACACCTGGTAATTTCCTGACTCTCAAGAGGGAAAAAAAATGTCCATTTTGCAAAGTGGAATTAGATGATCAGAAAGCAAATAAAGTTGGAGTGGAACACACTGTAGCCTAATCTATTTTCTCCTGGGAATCCTTAAACACCCCACCCATCTGTAAGAGGATTCTAAGTAGAACTGTAATTAAACCCTGCTCATGGGGTAGAGGGTTTGGGGAGACAGGAATAGGTTCAACAACTAAATGAGGTTGTCTGTATTTGATTTGGGATACCAGGCTACTGCATGTTGAGAGACATCAGTACATGCTAAGTAATTGTATCAGTCAGTTTTCACTAGGCTATGCTGCAATTACAAATGCAAATTTCAGTGGCTTATGACAAAGGCTTATTTCTCACTCACATACATGAGAGCAGTAGGTCAGCTGCAGCACTGCCCCATGTCATCTTCGTTCAGGTTCTAAGCAGAAGGAACTGCCCCTATCTGGGACAGGCTATTCTCAAGTGGCAGGAAGAAAATGAAATGGCTAAAGCATCGTAACAGGTCTTAAAACCTTCACTTGGCCATGCAGTCCCCCATTTCTGCTCACATTCCACTGACCAAAGCGAGTATAAGGCTAAGTTTCCTCTTGCAAAGGGGCCGGGAAGTATGGTCCACCCACAAGGAGGCACTGAAAGTCACCTAACAGTGGGTGGAAGTATACACAATCCTCTTACAGAAAGAGGAGCAAACAATTGGGAACGGTAGTGTACTCTGCCACAGGAATCATAACAGTTTTACTTGTTATTTAAGGAAATAGTGCCATGCTCTAACTGATCTGGTTGGCTCAGCAACTATAGTCAAGGACTTTTAAACAGTTTTATCAGTTTCCACTGCTAGACACAGCTCTACTTCATTTCCTCTGATCAATTGCCTCACTCACCGTGCAGAGAAAGAGTTCCATTCCTCACAGCCAGGAACTTGACTCCATAGGGAAAGAAGGGAGTTGAGTAGGAACTCCCGTAGAGTGTGATCTGAGCTCTGCCTTGGAAGGGCTTGTCTTCGGATCCAATCCGGAGCTCTCCACCATCAGAAACAAGGATGGCGTGTGCCCTGAGCTCGATGGGTCCTGGGGCCATGAAAATCAGCTTGCCCCCTAATGGACAAAGGGAAAATTGTCAGTCCCTGGGAGGATAAGGCTTACCGTTCTGTCAGTTTCAATGCCGGATGAAATCCCCTTCATTTAAATATTCTGCTGGAATGTAGACTTATTTTATCATGCTCTCTCTTGTAGAAGCACAGTAGGGTAGACCAGATATTCAGGAGTGGAAGCACTATTATTTAGCCAGTTTAGGTTAGCTATTACTATTCTCTGCTGCTTTATTTATTACATTTTCATGACAATAATCTAAATGTCCAGCAATTTAGGAATGGTTAAATAATGTATGAGAAGACCACTAACTTTACCATTTAACAATAGATAAAATTAAGAAAAAAAAACTGGGACACATACAAGAAATAGGGCTAGAAGATGTGCCAAAATTGTAAGAATTATAGTAAAAGGAAATGTAACTAGGGCTAACACTGTGGCATTTGTAGCATTTTAGCTGACCAGCATCCATTATACTTTCTTTTGTTAACAGACCCTAATTTCCTTGAGGTATTGCTCTGCCCCATTGACTAGAGCTGAGTGGAACTGTCAGGCAAGACATCTTATCCTACCATGGCCAGAGTCACATACTCGGGCTTTAAGACAAATATGGAGCAACAGGGAAAAGAGGTAGGAAATATTTAGATCTCAGTTCCAGTGGTGGCATTCTAAGGAGCCTGGGAAGAACACCTGCTTCTGAGACGCCCACCTGCCCATCTCCCTGCCTGCCCCACCACCCGCCACTTGCATCAAATGCTTTGATTCCTACGTATTTCTGTCCCTGATTTTTCAGACTGTTTTCCACTGATTAGTAGGTTACCCAATACCTTCCCAATACATTCCATTTTTAAAAGAAAAGTTGGGTTCTCTTATTGGCAACCAGATAACCTTAACTGATACATATACCATTTTGCTCTGATGTCCAAATTTTCAGTAACACAAGAATATTCGTTTATAATAGAATTATTTTGCATTGTGAGATTAAATAATTTAAAAATTAAAAAGATATTTTCATTTTTATAATATCTTTAAAAGGCTTTAGAATGTTTACATTTTACATAGAATTTTCTCAATAATGTCAAAATAATTAAAGCATCCCATATGAATAAACACTTTAACTTCAATAAGCTATTTAGTCCATCTTTCTCCTGCAAGTGGTTTACAAAAATACCAGACTAGACCCTTCCATCCTGTAACAAAGTAGTCAGAGTTGTATCTTTATATCAGACACACCAGAGGTCCTCTTTTCTAAATCCAACAATAGTTTCCCATCTCACTCAGAATAGAAGTCAAAGTCCTTACATTGGGCTACAAAAGGTCCCTCATGATTTGCTACCCAACCTCCAATACCTCTCTAATATCATTTTCTAAAGCTCACCTGTTCACACATATGCTACAAACATATTGGCCTGCCTGTTAGTTCTCAAACAGGCCTCAGGGCATAAGCTCTTCCCTCTGGAAGGTTCTTCTGATATTCCCGTGAAATCATGAATAAGAATTATCAGAAATATAGGAAATATCTAAAATGTTATTGGAATTATCGGAATGTTCTGATATTCCCATGGCTCACTCTCCCTTGTTACTATTCAAATGTTAACTTCTCACCGAGGCCTTCCCTCTCCAGTCTATATAAAATAGCACACCTTAGCCCCTTGCCTAAATGCCTTTTTCTTTGTAATACTTGATATCAGGCATATTATATATTTACAGGTTTATTTTCTGCCCTCTCCCCACCAGAATACATGCTTCCTGAGGGGAATTATCTGTTTTGTTCACTTCTAAATTATTGGTGTCTAGAAAAGTGGCTGGTAGGTAATTGGCACTCAATACACAATTAATAGTTGAGTGAATGAATGAATGGACATATCTTTTTGGAGATTCTGATTTAAGTGCCTCTATTTCCCTATATACAAACACACACACACTCTCCCATTTTCTCAGAAAGGATGTTGTTCTTACACTTAATTTATAAGCCCACATAGTGTCTCAATGAGCAAAGGGGGGCAAAGGATGTAGAGATAGCAAAGTATCAGAAATGCCTCAAAAGGCAGATTCTACTATAATAAGAAGAGTCTTGGTGAGACGTAGTGGAGGGCAAAGACTCTTCATCTGCTAATGTAGTCATAAATCCAGAGTGCCAAGTTATTGAGTTGAGTTTTTGTTGCTTTCCAGAAATCACAGCTGGAAGTAGTTAAACATGCACTGGAGAAATGAGAGGGAGAGAGGAAAAAGGCAAAAATGACTTTAGTCATTATCATGTAAACCAAAAATAAAATTTTAAGCCCCCCAAACCAACTGAATTGACCCCTCCTCTTAGGCAAGGGCGTTCCAAAGTTAAACTGTAAAACTAGTTCAGGCCATGATGGGGAGTGTCAGAGATGCCTCATTATACCCTCCTCCCTTTGGAATTCAGAAATAAGTAACCAGCATTAACATTAAAACAGAGACGTTAAGACTGACAAAATAGACTCCGTAGCAATAAGACACCAAATTCCAACCTGACTCTAGTACAGCACCGCATGACAGATAGCTGGCCCTGAAAGAAACTGAAGTATTTTACCCCAAAATATATTAAACGGCCCTGCAAAGCTGTCTCTTGCAGGGAAAATCTACATTCTGTAGAAAATTCCCTTCCTTTTCTGGATCTTTACCCTGAGCCAGGAGAGTGCTAACTAAGAGTCTGGAACCTTTTTAGATCTGCTAAGAAATATTTATAGTTTATTCTCTCTGAAGCCTGCTACCTGGAGGCTTCATCTGCATAATAAGAACCTTGGACTCCACAACCACTTATCTTAACCCAGACACTCCCTTCTGTTGATTCCAGGTCTTTAGATAAGTTAATAAGTTAACTCTTTCAACCAATTGCCAATCAGAAATTCTTTGAATCCATCTATGACTTGGAAGCCCCCACTCCTACTTGTCTAACCTTTCCAGACCAAACCAATGTACATCTTATATGTATTGACTGATGTCTTACCTCTCCCTAAAACATATAAAACCAAGCTGTAGCCTGACCATCTTGGGTACATGTACTTACACCTCTTAAGACTGTGCCCCAGGCCATGGTCACTGAAATTTGGCTCAGAATTAATCTCTTCAAATATTTTACAGAGTTTGACTCTTTTCATTGAATTGTTTACCTCCATCTTAGTGCAGAGACAGTGATCAATAAATGTTTGACTCAATAGTCAAATATGGAGGCCACTTCTTCCCTAACTTCTCTTCAGCTTTCCTCAGCTCCTTTCCTCAAGACTCTTTTCTTCAATTCTAAAGCCCAAGCCATATGCCATCAGTAATAGTTACGGGATGCATACTTGGACCAGACCCCTTCAAGGACCTTTTCTTTCAGTCACAATTTAGAATGATGCATCCCGCATAGGTATCCAGTTTCTCCATCTGTAAAATGGGCACGGTAAGAATTTCACCCTCAGAAGATTAAGGTGAGATTTATTGAAATAGTTCTTATAGATCTCTGGTCTGGAGTCTGACACCTATTCAACCCTTAATGCAATGGTCTCTGTGGCTATCATCACACTCACCATCTTTGCTTCCTCCATTATTGCTGTGAAACCATCCTTGCAAAGATTCTGACAGTGAGAAAAATCTAACATGGCTTACTCCATCTTGCTCCTAGCCTCACAGGCTGGCTGGCTTCGCTCATTCCTAGGTGTAAGCCAAGCTAACTATGGGAGGAATTTAGTTCATAGTCTAACCTTAAACAAGGATGATAATAGCCCTTCCCAAAATTAAACTACCTTTGTAAAACTAATGAAAGGCCACAAGGCTAGGATTATAAGAGGTGCCAAAATTCTGCTAAGATGTTTAGCATATTTAAATGATTACTAGCCATTGTTCAAGAAGTCACAAGATTTGCAACTCTTCCAAATACTCCAATAGATAACATCACTATTTTAGAAACTGTCAGGCCTCTGAGCCCAAGCTAAGCCATCATATCCCCTGTGACCCGCATGTATACATCCAGATGGCCTGAAGTAACTGAAGAATCACAAAAGAAGTGATATTTAAATGGCCTGTTCCTGCCTTAACTGATGACATTCCACCACAAAAGAAGTGAAAATGGCTGGTCCATGCCTAACTGATGACATTATCTGGTGAAATTCCTTCTCCTGGCTCATCCTGGCTCAAAAAGCTCCCCCACTGAGCACGCTGTGACCCCCACTCCTGCCCGCCAGAGAACCCCCCTTTTTCCTTTACCTACCCAAATCTTATAAGATGGCCCCACTACTATCTCCCTTCACTGACTCTCTTTTCGGACTCAGCCCACCTGCACCCAGGTGAAATAAACAGCCTTGTTGCTCACACAAAACCTGTTTGGTGGTCTCTTCACACGGACGCGAGTGAAATTTTGGTGCCATGACTCGGATCAGGGGACCTCCCTTGGGAGATCAATCCCCTGTCCTCCTGCTCTTTGTTCCGTGAGAAAGATCCACCTATGACCTCTGGTCCTCAGACCAAGGAACATCTCACCAATTTTAAATCTGGTAAGCAGCCTCTTTTTACTCTCTTCTCCAACCTCTCTCACTATCCCTCAACCTCTTTCTCCTTTCAATCTTGGTGCCACACTTCAATCTCTCTCTTCTCTTAATTTCAGTTCCTTTCCTTTTATGGTGATGCAGAAGATGCGTTTTATCCATGGACCCAAAACTCTGGCGCCAGTCACGGACTCGGGAAGACAGTCTTCCCTTGGTGTTTAATCATGCGGGGATGCCTGCCTGATTATTCACCCACATTTCAGAGGTGTCTGACCACGTGGGGATGCCTGCCTTGGTCCTTCACCCTTAGCAGCAAGTACTGCTTTTCTGGGGGGCAAGGACCTCCCCGACCCCTTCTCTCCATGTCTCTACCCCTTCTCCACTTTTCTGGGGGGCAAGAACCCCCCAACCCCTTCTCCTTCACCCTTAGCGGCAAGTACCGCTTTTCTGGGGGGCAAGAACGCCCAGACCCCTTCTCTCCGTGTCTCTACTCTCTCTTTTCTCTTGGCTCGCCTCCTTCACTATGGGCAGCCTTCCACCCTCCATTCCTCCTTCTCCCTTATCCTGTGTTCTCAAGAACTTAAAACCTCTTCAACTCACACCTGACCTAAACCTAAATGCCTTATTTTCTTCTACAATGCCACTTGACCCCATTACAAACTTGACAGTGGTTCCAAATAGCCAGAAAACAGCATTTTCGATTTTTCCATCCTACAAGATCTAGATAATTCTTATCGTAAAATAGACAAACCGTCTGAGGTGCCTGACGTCCAGACATTCTTTTACACATTGTTTCCTCCCTAGTCTCTGTTCCCAATGCGACTCATCCCAAATCCTCCTTCTTTCCCTCCCTCCTGTTCTCTCAGTCCCAACCACAAGCATCGCTGAGTCTTTCTAATTTTCCTTTTCTACAGACCCATCTGACTTCTCCCCTCCTCCCCAGGCTGCTCCTTGCCAGGCCGAGCCAGGTCCCAATTCTTCCTCAGCCTCTGCTCCCCTACCCTATAATCATTTTATCACCTCCCTCATCACACCAGGTCCGGCTTACAGTTTCATTCCTCGACTAGCCCTCCCCCACCTGCCCAGCAATTTCCTCTTGAAAAGGTGGCTGGAGCTAAAGGCATAGTCAAGGTTAATGCTCCTTTTTCTTTATCTGACCTCTCCCAAAATCAGTTAGCATTTGGGCTCTTTTTCATCAAATATGAAAAACCCAGCCCAGTTCATGGTTCGTTCAGCAGCAACCCTGAGATGCTTTACAGCCCTAGACCCTAAAAGGTCAAAAGGCCGTCTTATTCTCAATATACATTTTATTACCCAATCTGCTCCTGACATTAAATAAAACTCCAAAAATTAAATTCCGGCCCTCAAACCCCACAACAGGACTTAATTAACCTTGTCTTCAAGGTGTACTATAATAGAGTAGAGGCAGCCAAGTAGCAATGTATTTCTGAGTTGCAATTCCTTGCCTCCACTGTGAGACAAACCCCAGCCATATCTCCAGCACACAAGAACTCCAAATGCCTGAACCGCAGCTGTCAGGGGTTCCTCCAGAACCTCCTCCCCCAGGAGCTTACTACAAGTGCTGGAAATCTGGCCACTGGGCCAAGGAATGCCCACAGCCTGGGATTCCTCCTAAGCCATGCCTCATCTGTGTGGGACCCCACTGAAAATTGGACTGTTCAACTCACCTGGAAGCCACTTCCAGAGCCCCTGGAACTCTGGCCCAAGGCTCTCTGACTGACTCCTTCCAAGATCTTCTTGGCTAAGCAGCTGAAGACTGATACTGCCCGATTGCCTCGGAAGCCTACAGGACCATCGCAGACGCTCTGGGTAACTCTGACAGTGGAAGGTAAGTCCGTCCCCTTCTTAGTCAATACGGAGGCTACCCATTCCACATTACCTTATTTTCAAGGGCCTGTTTCCCTTGCCTCCATAACTTTGTGGGTATTGATGGCCAGGCTTCTAAACCTCTTAAAACTCCCCAACTGTGGTGCCAACTTAGACAACATTCTTTTATGCGCTCCTTTTTAGTTATCCCCACCTGCCCAGTTCCCTTATTAGGCCGAGACATTTTAATTAAATTATCTGCTTCCCTCACTGTTCCTAGACTACAGCCACACCTCACTGCTGCCCTTTACCCCAGTTCAAAGCCTCCTTCGCATCCTTGTCTTGTATCCCCCCCACCTTAACCCACAAATATAAGACACCTCTACTCCCTCCTTGGCGACTGATCATGCAACCCTTACCATCCCATTAAAACCTAATCACCCTTACCCCACTCAATGCCAATATCCCATCCCACAGCATGCTTTAAAAGGATTAAAGCCTGTTATCACTTGCCTGTTACAGCATGGTCTTTTAAAGCCTATAAACTCTCTTTACAATTCCCCCATTTTACCTGTCCTAAAACCAGACAAGACTTACAGGTTAGTTCAGGATCTGTGCCTTATCAACCAAATTGTTTTGCCTATCCACCCTGCGGTGCCAAACCCATATACTCTCCTATCCTCACTACCTCCCTCCACAACCCATTATTCTGTTCTGGATCTCAAACATGCTTTCTTTACTATTCCTTTGCACCCTTCATCCCAGCCTCTCTTCGCTTTCACTTGGACTGACCCTGACACCCATCAGGCTCAGCAAATTACCTGGGCTGTACTGCCGCAAGGCTTCACAGACAGCCCCCATTACTTCAGTCAAGCCCAAATTTCTTCCTCATCTGTTACCTATCACGGCGTAATTCTGATAAAAACACACGTGCTTTCCCTGCCAATCGTGTCCTACTGATCTCTCAAACCCCAACACCTTCTACAAAACAACTCCTTTCCTTCCTAGGCATGGTTGGATACTTTCGACTTTAGACACCTAGTTTTGCCATCCTAACAAAGCCATTATATAAGCTCACAAAAGGAAACCTAGCTGACCCCATAGATCCTAAATCCTTTCCCCACTCCTCTTTCCATTCCTTGAAGACAGCTTTAGAGACTGCCCCAACCTTAGCTCTCCCTGACTCATCCCAACCCTTTTCATTACCCACAGCTGAAGTGCAGGGCTGTGCAGTCAGAATTCTTACCCAAGAACTGGGACCGTGCCCTGTAGCCTTTTTATCCAAACAACTTGACCTTACTGTTTTGCCTAGCCCTCAAGTCTGCGTGCGGCAGCCGCTGCTGCACTAATACTTTTAGAGGCCCTTAAAACTATAAACTATGCTTAACTCACTCTCTATAGTTCTTATAACTTCCAAAATCTATTTTCTTCCTCACACCTGACACATATACCTTCTGGTCCCTGGCTCCTTCAGCTGTACTCACTTTTTGTTGAGTCTCCCACGATTACCACTGTTCCTAGCCCGGACTTCAATCCGGCCTCCCACATTATTCCTGATACCACACCTGACCCCCATGACTTATCTCTCTGATCCACCTGACATTCACCCCCATTTCCCCATATTTCCTTCTTTCCTGTTCCTCACCCTGATCACACTTGGTTTATTGATGGCAGTTCCACCAAGCCTAATCGCCACACACCAGCAAAGGCAGGCTATGCTATAGTACAAGCCACTAGCCTGCCTCTTAGAATCTCTCATTTACTTTCCATCGTGGAAATCCATCCTCAAGGAAATAACTTCTCAGTGTTCCATCTGCTATTCTACTACTCCTCAGGGATTATTCAGGCCCCCTCCCCTCCCTACACATCAAGCTCGGGGATTTGCCCCTGCCCAGGACTGGCAAATTGGCTTTACTCAACATGCCCCAAGTCAGGAAACTAAAATACCTCTTGGTCTAGGTAGACACTTTCACGGGATAGGTAGAGGTCTTCCCCACAGGGTCTAAGAAGACCACCACGGTCATTTCTTCCCTTCTGTCAGACATAATTCCTCGGTTTGGCCTTCCCACCTCTATACAGTCCTATAACGGACTGGCCTTTATTAGTCAAATCACCCAAGCAGTTTCTCAGGCTCTTAGTATTCAGTGAACTAATAGTCTTTTAAAAACACACCTCACCAAGCTCAGCCACCAACTTAAAAAGGACTGGACAATACTTTTACCACTTGCCCTTCTCAGAATTCAGGCCTGTCCTTGGAATGCTACAAGGTACAGCCCATTTGAGCTGCTGTATAAGACGCTCCTTTTTATTAGGCCCCAGTCTCATTCCAGACACCAGACCAACTTGGACTGCATCCCTTCCACCAAAAAAAAAAAAAAAAAAAACTCATCATCCCTACTATCTTCTGTCTAGTCATACTCCTATTCACCGTTCTCATCTACTCATAAATGCCCTGCTCTTGTTTACACTGCCGGTTTACACTGTTTCTCCAAGCCATCACAGCTGATATCTCCTGGTGCTATCCCCAAACCACCACTCTTAACTCCCTCTTAAAGTAAATAAATAATCTTTGCTGGCAGGGCTATGCTGAACCTCCTTAAGCACTCTCTAGTTAGATGTCCTGGATCCTCCCAATTCTTAATCCTTTAATACCTGCTTTTCTCCTTGTCTTATTCCATTCTTTTTTCAATTCATACAAAACCGTATCCAGGCCATCACCAATCATTCTATATGACAAATGTTTCTTCTAACAACCCCACAATATCACCCCTTACCAGAAAACCTTCCTTCAGCTTAATCTCTCCCACTGTAGGTTTCCATGCCGCCCCTAATCCCGCTCGAAGCAGCCCTGAGAAACATCGACCATTATCTCTCCATACCACCCCCAAAAATTTTCACCATCCTAACACTTCAACACTATTATGTTTTATTTTTCTTATTAATATAAGAAGACAGGAATGTCAGGCCTCTGAGCCCAAGCTAAGCCATCATATCCCCTGTGACCTGCACGTATACATCCAGATGGCCTGAAGTAACTGAAGAATCACAAAAGAAGTGATATTTAAATGGCCTGTTCCTGCCTTAACTGATGACGTTCCACCACAAAAGAAGTGAAATGGCCAGTCCTTGCCTAACTGATGACATTACCTTGTGAAATTCCTTCTCCTGGCTCATCCTGGCTCAAAAAGCTCCCCCACTGAGCACCTTGTGACCCCCACTCCTACGCGCCAGAGAACAACCCCCTTTTTCCTTTACCTACCCAAATCTTATAAAACGGCCCCGCCCCATCTCCCTTCACTGACTCTCTTTTCGGACTCAGCCCGTCTGCACCCAGGTGAAATAAACAGCCTTGTTGCTCACACAAAGCCTGTTTGGTGGTCTCTTCGCATGGATGCGAGTGAAAAAAAACTAAGATTGGTCTTTTGAGATTTTTTTTTTAGGCTTTTGTATTTCTGACCACCAGCTGACTTCACTCAGATTCATGACCCAAGACTCAACCAGTGCTGTGGCCCTTACCTAAAGACAGACTCAGTACACAAGGACTGTTTTCCATACCCCTATGATTTCATCCCCAACAAATCAATATTCCCCATACCCTAGTTCCCTGCCCAACAAACTACCCTTGAAAACCCCTAACCTCTGAGCCTCCAGGGAGATTGATTTGGGTAATAACCCCATCCCCCAAATGGTGTGGATGGCCTTGCATCAGTTAAATGCTTTCTTTACTGCAACGCCATGGTCTTGACGAATTGATTTTGTCTGTGCAACTGGCAGGAAGAACCCACCGGGTGATTAGATCTACAACCTGCTCAATTTCTACAAGTGCCCTACAACTTGAGCACTGCTAGACCATCTGCATCCAACATCTCTCTGTTACTGGTCCTTTTGAAATATTTTGTCATATATAATATTTCATACTCTAAGGTAAAGCAGCAAGGTCAGTCTACAGGCTCCATGCCAGAGCAGTACCACACTGCTTACCAGACTTCCAAAGGATTCCCTAACAATTTTGACTTTTTTCCTTTCATTGTCATTACATAGAAATGCAGTAATAATCACGAATCCCAGTGTGAGCAAAAAGGAAGAAATATGACCTGTGCTACAGATCAAATTTTATGTTAACTAAAATTTTTCCCTCACAGCCACATGTCATTAACATCCTAAATAATTATATTCAACTGGTAGAACATGGATTTGTATGACAGGACTGCCGCATTGTAAATAGTCAGGAAATCTAAACTGACCTTGATGAGCAAGTGGTAAAGGCAGGGAACAAAATCAAGGTTCCTGTCTTGAGTCTGCTATTGACCTCTGAATGAGCCTCAGTAAGTCCCATACAATTGCTGGGCCTCAGATTACTCAGGTCCCAAATCTCTCCTACTCAGTGCCTATTAATGGTCTGTGGTTTCATCCGCAAAGTGGAAGGTGGAATTATGGGTTCCTTTCAACTCTAGAACACTTGACGTCTACATCTTTATGAATGCAGTCAGATGTGCATGGGACACTAATGGAGGCACAAGGCTCATGTTTTCCTGACACTGCCTGTGCTGCAGTAATCACTGAATTTTCTCTTAAGATATGAGATGCACAGTCAGGAATTCATATAAGACTACAGGGAAAACAAGAAAGCTAACATTTATTCAGCAACTACCGTGTACCAAAATCTGTAGATACATTGTCTAAAATGACCTTCAAAACCAGTCTGTGAGATCAAGATCACATTCTTTATTTCACAGAGCAGAATGTGGCTAAGAGGCATTCATACCTATTCCAGCCCAGAATAGACAGAACCAAACTAGAACCCCGGACTACCCAACCAAAAGGCTCAGATCCTATCCATTTCCACAAACCTTCCCCAGTGGCTCTCAATTCACTAGGGTTGTTCTCATAGTTACATTTAAGGAAAAACATGTGTGAACCTATGAAAGTTTGCCTATGGCTTGTTTATACATGATTTATTTTAATTTTGTTAATGAAGATATACCTTGGATTTGAAACAGATTACAAGGATTAGTGGGTAAATATATAAACATGGGCTTTGTCCCTTTTACCATGAAGCAAAATGTTAAATACACTGAAACAAATTGGTAGAAATTTTGAAACATCATTTACTGACAGGAACTAATAATGATGCTAATGAAGGGAGAAAAACTCATCCCAAAGAAAATGAATTATCTGTGTTGTCAGGAGTGTTATAAACAGGACTAATTAATTAATATGAACATCATTAACTCCTGCTAAAAAGCATCCCCACCCCGCTTTATTAGTGGCAAATATAAGAAAATCTAGGTACATTTAGAAGAAAGTTTGATGAGGAATTCAGCTATTTTTGCCTGAAATAATTAGATAAACAAATGAAACCTTCTTTATGTGAAAGAAGATAAAGTTTATACTTAATCTATCTTTGTACCAAGGCACCAAGATTTTCATCCTCACACTTTATTAGTTTAAAATAAATATACAGTGGGCTGCTTTAAAGGATAGTTACTTGAGTATGGGAGGGCTGTGGGAGGACTTTATTCTATACTTTATAGAGCTTGACCCCATTTCTAAATGCTGAAATAAAGAGCAGGGCTGAAATCAGCCTTTGGCTGTGACCCTTAAATTGCTTGTTATGACTTTCATGAAAGCTGACTATGTCCCACAAGTAACCTTGGGTAATTTTATAAAAATCAATCAACCATCATTATTGTTACTTCCCTCTAAAATAAATAAATGAACACAACTTTTTATATGTAATCACCTCTTTCCATTAAACATCTCTTTTGTTTCTTTTAAAAGGAAGTAAAAGAGACTTTTAGCAGCTAGCTAATGTTTGCAAAGTACATCAAAATCTGCTTTTGGCTAACCCAACAATTAGTCATCCTCTATAATAACCACAAAATAATTTGTTGTTTTTTTTAAGAAAACAAATACACAATTCTATTTTCCCCCTTACAGAAAAAATTAAAGTATAAATATTATACCATACAATACTAGTCTTCAAAAGAGTGGCTTTACCTACTATCTTCAACTCTTTTTCATGACTCTCTTTTGAACCCTCCCTGGTCAGGCCTTTACCTGACGAACCTGCAAAACTGCTCCTCTCAAGGCCACAGATGGCAACCACATTGGTGAATCTATGGCTCAATGCTCAGTCCTCACCCTTCCCGAGTGACCAGCAGCATTTGACACACTTGGTCACTTCTTTCCTAAAACTCCCTCTCCTCACTTGCCCAGCCTCTTTGTTTTTCTTTCTTTCATTTTCTCATCCCTATTTAAAAAATCCAATGTTTCTATACTTCTATCAAATTTTCATCGTGTGCTATATTCTATACATTGTATTGAATTGCTAAAGAAAACCTCATAAACTGCAAAAGTGCTAGTAACTCATAAAAGAACAGAAGAATAAACTCTTCTATTTAGAACCTTTGTCTTTCCTTCACCTGGTATCTAATTTCATGTCTTCATTTTTAGCAAATACTAAGAAAGCTCCCTATTGACTCAATGACAGTGAGCACATGGGACTTTTCTAATTAAGTAGGTTGGGTACAAACCCAGCTGGTTTTCCTCTTACTTCTTAGGCATCCTCTTCTCAGCCTCTTCTGCCTGATTCCTCCTGATCATCCCAACCACTGACACTTGGTGGGTCCCAAGCCTCAGCCCTCTAAATACGTTTCTTATCAGTCTCTGTAGACCATGCCAGTTGTCCCATCTTGTCTTAAGGTTTTAAACACCATCGCACACTAATTGTCAATGACTCTCAAATTTATATCTCCAAGCTTGTGCCCTCAGCTCAAGATTCACATACCCAACTGCCTACTCAACATCTCTACTTGGATGTCTCATAGTTTCTTAACTATGAGTATCCATGAACTCCTTTCCTTGTCTTGCCCCACACATCTTCCCTCAGTCCTTCCCATTCCATGAATGGTAACTTCATCCTTGCAATTGCTAAGTCTGAAAACCATAGAGTTAACTTTCACTGTCTCTCACTCCATAATCAATACTTCAGGAAATTGTATGCATTCCACCTTCAAAACGTCCCCTATAACCCAACCACTTACCACCTCCACATCTACTTCTGGGGTCAAAGTCACTCTCATCTCACCCATGGATTATTGTAACAGCATCTTAACTCAGCTCCCTGTTTCTGCACTTATCCTCTACCTCAGGGTTAATTCTCAAAACAACACTCAGTGTTGTCATTCCTTCTTTTCATGTGAACCATATCGTGTTACCTCTCTGCCAAAATTCTTCAATGGCTCCCATCATGTTTAGAGTCAAAGCCTATCAAACCTTACAGCATTGGTTCTCTCTGGCCCCATCTGCCTCTGCTCTCCCCCTTGTTCCAATACTCCTTTTTGCTCCCTTGCCTCACAACATTTGCTCTCGCTGTGTGCCAATATCCCCAACTACCACCTCCAATGTGTATTCCCTATTCACCTCTCCTGCTGCATTTTTCTCCATGGTACTAAGCAAATTTAACAAAAACTATAATTTTCTTATTTTGTTTATTGACTGTTTTCCTTCTAGAAGTAAACACCATGAGAGCAAGATTTTGGCCTGTTTTGTTCACAGCCATAGTCCCTGTGCCTGGAACATGGGGAACGTGTTAAGTGATCACTCAATACTTGTTGAATAATGAGGAGTTGAAATTATCAAAGTAAATGAGGTCTCCCAGGGAGGACATGTAGAGTAAGAACAGAAGAAAGGTAAGGTGGGTAAAGGTAGGGAAACAACTGTCAACCATCAACATTTAAAGGCTAGAATAAGAAAAGGAAGTAACAAGATTCTTGAGAGCGGATCAAAGAATTAGGTGAGTTAGAAGGATCATAAGGTTGTAGACATAGGCTCAACGAAGAGCCTTAAGAACTGTTAAAGAGGTAGATGAGTGTGTCAAACCCTTAATGCCATTTTTAGGAAGATCAAGAGAGAAAAGGTGCACAGCCAGCATGTACAGAGTTAGGATGTGAATGTCAGGTGATAAAATAAACCCAGGGAGAGTGATTCTATTTTTAAACAGAGGAAAAATGAGAGGTAAATGGAGGCAAGACCAGGGAGGGATCTGAGAACCCCAATTCATTAGATTAATCTGTATCACCAAGCTAGATAATTCATTTACTCAAAGCTTGAACTATCTAAATTTTTAGATGTAAACTAATTTACTTGCCTACATTGATTAACCCCCAATTCACCATTTTTTCTTAAAAAATTTAGCAGCCTATATATTCTTACCTTTCAATTATTAATTAGTCAAATGGATAGTCGAGGAAGCCTGTGGAATTCCCTTTCCCTGGAGAAAAGGAATCATCCATTCAAGATGGACAAATCCTGCTCTGCCTGGGTAAGGAGAGCTGGCTGAGTGATCTGGGCAGAGTTGGAGTATATCCCTGTACCTTACTGCACTGTGCTGCTCTGGGAGCAGGAGCCGGGAGAAGGTGAGGAAGAGGAGGAAAGAGGAGCATTTAGAGAAGGCACCCACAGCCCAAGGAAACCTGCATTGTGACACGGATGGACAGAGCTTCCTTTGTTGGCAAGATCCGGATTAGACTTGTGCCTGATCCACTGGAGCAGAGCCTGGGAAGCCTTCGAGGTGGGCTTGTCCCCGGCCAGAGAGGCGGAAAATCAATTTGGCTGGCAAACGAGAGCCCCCAAGAGCTTAGTCCACGCTCCATAATCCTATCCACTAGCAGCTCAGGAAATAGATGCCTGAGCCCTCACATATTCATGGGGGATGTGAGGCATAAATCAGGCTTTAAGGATTGGGGGCAAAGGGAATGGACTCTCTGGCTGGCTACTAATTAATCAAGCACAGAATACCTAAACCTAGCAACCTGGGATGGAGCCACACACTCACAGAAGCAGAGGCTGCTGCTGCTGCTGTTTTTCCCATTTTTCAAAATTTCAATTAAAATAGATATCAGAAGAAATTTTCCCCTTTAGCTGATACTGCTTATGCATCCCCCTGTTCTTCCTTTAATTAAAAAACATGCTTATTGCAATACTTGCCAGAATCACTTTAACGGTATTTTAATTGTAATGTCTCTGCCTGATTAAAAAAAGAAAATATGAACTAGAAAGTGTTTGCAAAAATGTTCACAGGATGCAGGACAAGAATCAGACACCTCCCAAGAATGGATGCCACATACTAATTCCTTAATTAGCCTGGTACTGCAGTCAAATGGGCAATATAGAGAAAAAAAAAAATATATATATATATATATATGAAATAAAATCACTGACTCAGAGCTGCAAACAATAGCAGTTGGGAGAAACCATTTTCATCAACTCAGATTTCCCTGGCGGGGTAGGGACCTGTGCATCCAACTAAAAATGCTATGCTCAAGATAAGCCCATTCAATGTGGCCAGCCAAGTTTCCACTGTTCTTTGCTAAAGGTCTCATAGCCTTTGGGAAATGAGTAGTTGGGCCAGGCTAATTGGCTTCTGGTCCTCACAATTCCATAGGGCTCCTTTTATTGTTTTAGACTAGTAGTTCTCAAACTTGAACCTGCATCAGAATCACTTGGATGTCTTAAAACACAGACTACTGGGCCTCATTCCCAGAGTAGGTTTACTGTAGAGCTCCCAAATTTACAGTTTGTATAAGTTACCAGGTGATGCCAGTGCTGCTGACTGGGGGCTACACTTTGAGAATCACTGCTATCAGTAAATTAAGTGATTGTTCTAGGTGTCCGTAGGCTGGTGATGTTTGGCATCATCTGAAACAGGCTGAGAAAATACAAGCCTGGAATTATAGAATAATTCCCTTAGTCACTCAACCAACATTTACCATTAGTTTCCAGCTCCTCTGCTAGGTACTGAAATAAAAATGTAAAATAGAGTCTCCAGTTTCTGAAGGTCACGGTGAAGTTGAATTGCTCCTCCGGGTGAATGGAAATGTGTTGGTTTTAGTGAATTGTCCCACTTTAGAGATGACTATAAGAGAATATAAAGACTGTGACTCAGCTCTTTACTTTTTCTACAAAATATGAAACTCATTAAGGTAACCTTATAACTGTATTAACTCTGTACTAATTACAGAGTGTAAACATATCTGTGGAAGGCAAACTACACAGAAATTTTTAAAGGAACTCAAACACTAAGATATAAGTAAATGCCTTTGTTATTATAGCTACTGTTATCAATTACTACCTAACTAAACTTTGATTTCCTTTCTACATCTAGAAAACCATGACTTATTTTATCAACAAAGCTTCTAGCATTTAAGTGCTCAAGACCTTCAGCTGTTCCATGGCTTTCTAAAAAGTCACTTAAAATCTCAAGAAGAAAGCTATTTCTAAGGAGACATAGAAAAGACAAAAAAAAAAAATCGTCTTTTTCCCAAGGTCTGTACCAAGCATGTAAAAATCCCCCTAGCTACTAAGTTCATTCAGATAATCTTCCTCTTTCTCTTTATCAAAGTTCAGTTAGCACTGACCCAATCTCATTTTTGACCAGCCTGCAATTTGATACACCTCTCTAAGCAACTTGTTTTTTCAAAATATATGTTCCAAATATAATTATTCTCTGAATATTATAAAAATGATTTGGCTATAGCATAATAGTATTGGAAATAAAAGCAAACAATACTTTTCTTATAGTATTTATTAATTTTAAAAATGAGAATACAGTAGTTCCTACCTTTACCTGACCCCAGGAATATTGTATAGAAACTATAATAATGAAATGCTCAGTCTCCAACATATTTTTATCTACACAAGAATCCCAAATACAAAAGTACTTCAGATTTCTAGCTCCACTTCCAGTCCAGGATGAATAGGATATAGGGATCATTAATGAACAAATGAGATGGAGAGGTAAAGACAGACCAAGTCCTGCATGACCCTATAAGCCATATTAAGTTTGGACTTGAACTTACAGGCTAATGGAAAGCCAATGAAAGGTTTTAAGTAAGGAAGCTTGAAACATTTATCTTTCATTACTGAAAATATTATAGCTTCTCTGCTAGGAAGGGACTGGTCCCTTTCAGTAGCATTTTTCATGTTACAATATCCAAGTTGTCAAGACATAAAACTGTAAATTGTTTAATATCTATCTATCTGTCTGTCTGCCCATCTATTGAAAGCATGTCCTTTCTCATAGCAATGGCTTATCTTTCATTTAAGGCTAATCAAGTGTGTCTGGGACTGTTCTCTGGAGGTAAATAATGTAAGTCATTGTCTGATTGGAAAAATAAGGGGTCTCAGAGCCAAGTGTCCCCCACATTAAAAAGCCTTTGTCTCTGATCTCCTGATACACAAATAGTAAATAAAATTGGTCACTGTCTGGACTAATCCACTAACATTTGAGGGTACCAGGAAGGACTCTGATTATAGAGAAATTCTCAACAAACATGAATCTGCCTCTTCAGGTCTGAAACTCATTTATTAGCTTATTCATTCAGCCATTATTTGAGTACCTGTTTCGTGCCTGGAGATAAAATGGTGCTGGCAACACAAAGGTGAGCAAAAACAGAGCTGGCCCCTCCTTTCTTCAGCTTACAGCCTAGACCTTTATAAGCCTCCAAAATGGTAGAGGGAAGAAAAAATACACCTTGATATTCTATTTGTAAATAATTAATATAAAAATAATTCAAGTTTTTAACCAATTAAAAATTCTACCTGTGATACACTTAGCTTTGAATATCAGCAAAGCTCCCCTCCCATGAAATAAGTAACACCTACTTGTCACCAAGAAAAGCCCAGCACATGAAGACACCCAAGAGTGAAGAGTGAACTTCAAAAAAACTCGGGCTAGTTCTGATGCTAACTTCTTCATCAGGCTTCCCTTCTGGATAATGGCACAGACCAGCCCCTTAGGGTACCATGCCTGCCAAATATAGGAAGAAAATTTACTCATTCCTATACTGCTCTTCCTCCACAGAGTTGCACACACACAAACAACATTAACATCCACTAGAGGTTTATACAAGACATTTTCTCCCTACACGGGGAAGGGAATCACCATTATTTCCATTTTGTGCATTGATTTGAGGACCAGAGCCTTATCCAAAACCATAAAAGAGTCTGTGACTGACTCAAATTTGAAGTCAGGCTCCAGTTTGCTGACCAAACTGCAATGAATCAACCTTGTTGTATTGTCTGCACATAAGCATCCTATCTTCTGGCTTGAAGGGTAGCTATGTTTTGACTACAAAAGAGGGCAATTCAGTCCATCTTCTTTTACAGCCAACTTGCAGATAAATTATTTTGAATTTACCAATTTGCAACAATGTTTCCAGCCCACAAAACCCTCTCCTGTTGACCAAGATATTCTACAGTTAAAGAAAAAAACAAATTATTGTTGAATATCATATTTTTATCAAAATTACTGCCTTCCTTCAGATTTTGTTTTATCCTAACTGGTAGCTATGAAGTCTTGAAACTATAGGCAGAGGGTAAAATGCCAAGTGACTCACACAGGCCTGATGCACAAAGAGATCACAAGCAACATCTCAGGAAAGTTCTGTGTTGTAACATTTCTAGATAACTGCATTGGAAAGCATTATCTGAAGCATGCATCTACTGAATCTGAGGCTGGCTTAGTGCTAACTAGAAGCAACCAAGTATACAATCCCTGGGATTAAAAAAAAAAAAAAAGGCTGTGATAGGTTCATCATTTAATACCTCACTCTGAAATCCTCAAATGCTTGTCAAGGATGAAGGAATTCTACAATGAACCTGACAGTGAGTCAGAAGATGCTTCATTTCAATAAACCAAGAATATGCATTTCCATGACATAGAAACCCCAGATGTAACGGACTTAAAAAGATCTGAATGTCCTCAAAACTGTGAACTAAAAAACAGTTGAGAGAAAATGAGATCATGTTCCAAGCTACACCAGAAAAACATGTTTCTGTGAAGTCAAAGTAACAAGGAGAATGCTGGCAAGCAAATGGATCCACTTCTCCATCCGTCCCTCCCTCGCAATAGAAGGAAAAACACTTCAATATGCATTCTGAAGATAACAGAAGCAAAAGCAATCCAAGGTCTTTATTACCCAGCTAATTCTTTCAGTAATCCAGTTTGCTTTGTATATAGAAGCAGCCACTATCTGTAAATAAAATTGTAACTTAAGCCTGATATTCAGCCATATCTCCTGTTATCTCTGACAGTCCAAAAGTAACAAAAACTAGCATTAATTGAGTTCTTACTCTGGACCAGGCTGTGTGCTAATGGCTTTACAAATATCCCCTCATTTAATACTGAAAACATCCATATGAGACAGGCAATACATTGTGATATTGCCATGCAACAATGATAAATGCTAGCTCTCATTGTTACTATTATTGTCATTATAACCAGGTATCACCTTAATGAGGAAAAACCTGAGACTTACAGAAGGTCTGCAACTTGCCCAAGGTCACAGAGCTGGGAAGTAGTGGAGCCCAGATTCAGGCTCAGTTCTTTGTGGCTAGAAATACTGCCAAGCATTTAACTGCTTTAGTATAAGCCAGTAGACCAAAAAATAGAAAATCACATTAAAGGAAACCAGTGCACTATTAAGCAGCAACAGAGACTGGAAACAAGTTTCTGCTCAGACACAAGCACTGGCATTGTGAGTAGTAAGAAACTACAAACTGTCTTCCTTTTTTATTGTATATATTTAAGGCAAACAACAGGATGTTTTCATGTGTGTATGTGTGTGGATAAATATGTATTATATATAATGAAGTAATTACTACAGTCAAACAAATTAGCATATCAATCACTTCACATAGTTACCTTCTTTTGTGTTGTGTGTGTGATAAGAGTACCTAAACCTAACAGCTCAACACCAAGGACAGAGTTCATTCTCCCCTAATTGACCCTCTCATTAATCATTATCGTTACACTACTTCACATCAAGCTGCTTGATGACCAGACCAGAAAGAGATTCATTGCTTCATTCAGGAAATATGAATGTTTCCCCAACTACAGACCACAACCCAAGATCCTTGCCCGGGATGCAGAATGCTCTGACAAGAGGGTAACATTCCTTCTTTGTGATTATGGCTCATCATAATTACTTGGAATAAAAATAATAAATTTTAATTCAGCAATGCCTATGGCCATTGGGCATCTTAACATAAAAGAATGAAAATATAATTAACTAAATCAAGGCAATATGCCTATTTCCATCCCAGCTCATTAGTATTAATTGATTGGGTTAATTCTCTTTTGTGTTTAACGGTGCCCCTAAAAAATATTTTTTTTTAAAAAAGGGAGGGAGGGCAGGAAGGAGGGAAGAAGTAGAGATAGTAAGTAGACAAAAGTTCTGGATCTTTTTCTAATTAAAATAAAATAATAAATGCAGCTGAAGTTCTTATCACAGTCACAAAAGAATCTGCTACTTTTTAAGTTGGGAGTCAGTACCTAAAGCATCATAAATAATGACACAAAACATTGGGGCCACTTCTCAATTGCCCCCCAAAAATTTATGACCCTGCCTTCTACTATATAAGTAATATGTGTAAGAAAAAAATGTCAATTCTATTTTATAGATGAAAATATGAGTAAGGCACAGAGAGTTCAAGACTCTTGAGGGTCCATAAAGTGTTGGTTTTCCTGTTGTACGAGCCCAGTTTTCTACATATCAGGATGCTGGTTTCCATGAATGGAAAAATAATATAAAGGATGTAATACCTTCATAAAGTATTTCCAAATGTAGTTCTTAGGTGATCTAGTTTCACTGTTACTTAGCAGTAATCCTTTCAAAATATATATACTTCATGTAGAATGTATTCTTTGTAATATAGAAATGGCTGAGAAAGTACTTCCACTATAATACTTCATATTTTGTCAGTTAAAATCTTTTGAAAAAATTATTTTTGGCTTGAAATTTCTCAGGCTTTATCTACGCCTGCAGATGGTATCAGAAAAAGTAAAGAAAATTTCACTCAGCTATTTTTCTGACACTGTGAATGTATATGAAAAAGATAGTAACTAATATTTGGAGGGTGAGTTACTGTTGTTGTTGTTGATGATGATTGTGATTATTCAGTCTTATATTTGAAGAGCTCTTTATTATCTTTCAAGTACTTTCACACATATTATAGACCAAGGGAAGACATTAAAAGAGGTTTACAGCTATGTTACATTGACCAGATATTTGAAAGTTGTAGTTCTTCACCAGTGAAGACTTTGGTCATATGCCTTTTAGAAACAGAAATATAACTTACCAACAGATTTTATATTCCTAACAATTCATCATAATATGCAAATATATATAGACATATGTGTGTATGTACATATTTTGCATGTGTAAATATGTATATGTGAATATGTAAGTGTATATGTGTGTACTTATACATACGTGTGTGTGTGTGTGTGTGTGTGTGTAATCAGTGAGAACAACTAAGGACAGTGAAAGTAAATTAGCTGGGAAAAGTGGTATTTAAGAGAGCAAGGGTTTAAAATATACACTTCTTAAATTTCACCCAGGACCATTTACTTGTCCATTCTTTCTACAATCAACATACAATTTTTGAGCCTTCGTCATGCATCAGGCACTGTTCTAGACCCTGAAGAGACAACAGTAAATAAATTGATGAAATCCTTTGTCTTTTTTGAGCTTATTCTAGTAGAGGAGACAGACTATAAACAAGCAAGTAAATTGATAATATACCATGTGATGATAAGTACTATGAAGAAAAGTAAAGCAACATCAAAGGATAAAGAGTCCTGGGGGGTGGCTGTAATTTTAGAAATGATGGCCAGCAAGTCCTCCCAGATTAGTTGATATTTTCTCAAAGAGCAAATGAAATAGGTGAGCCAGCCACATGAATGTGGAAGAAGAGCATTCCAGGCCATAGACATTACAGGCAAAGGTCCTGAGGCAGGTATATTCATAGAAGAGCTAGAGCAGAGTGAATGAGAAAGACAAGGTCAACAAGGGGATCAGAGGTTAAATAATAGTAAGGACCAGTGATTTGATTCCCAGTGAGTTGAGATTCCACTGGAGGTTTTGAGGAGAGATTTGACTTAAATTTTTAAAGGAAATGGACCATAAACTGCTGGGGGTTTACTTTACCATATAGCATAAAAGCCAAATATCAATTACTTAAACCCATGAAGCCTTATTTTCCTGTCACAAAAAGTTATTTCAGAGGTGGGTGGTTGAATGCCTTATCATGGCAACTCCAGAGTCATCAGGGTCCTAGGTTTGTCCTATTCTTCCGCTTTTCCATTCTAACTAACAAGTAGCATCATGGTCCAAAATAGTGGCCGAAAATGTTGCTATTACATTTATATACCAGCAAGTAGGAAAGAGAAAGAAGGAAGGGAAAATAGGGTGTACTTCCTACTGGGTCATCTCTACTTTTGGAAATTTCTCAGATGTTCTGCAGGGTACTTCTTCTATCTCATGGTAAGCCCTTAGCCACATGGCTATGTCTAGCTACAAAAGTGTTCAGAAAACAGAGCATTTCAGCTGAGTACTTTGTTGCCACCAATGAAATTAGGGTTTTACTACTAATGAAAACAAGGAATCTGAAACATGGGAACAAAATAAGAGGCAATTTAAGATGGTCTAGGCCAAAAATGTGGTGGTTAAGACTAGGTTAGTACCAATGAAGTGTTGCTACATGGGACACATGTTGAAGATCCAGCCGACGGGGTTCACTGATGGGGTGGTCATAGGAGGTGAAAGAAAGAAACAAGTCATGGATGCCTCCATGGTTTTTGGTCTGAGCCACTGGATGTATACAATTCCAGTAAGTGAGATGGAGAATTTCCTCAAACTTTGATTTGTGTATATGTTAATATCTATGTGATCGCAATATGTCTCAGACACAAATGATCTGCCCTTCACCTCCTCTCCGCTCTCCAACTCTAATCTTACATAACTGACACCAAGATTACCCCAGTATACATTCGGCCTCACTGCCAGCATCACTTATTTTAGAACCAGAAGTTTTAGTCTTTTACATTTACTTTCTAATTATTTTTCTTTGGTAATATTACATGTTACTGCCAGTATTATTATTCATTTTTTCTTGTATTTCACACAGGAATCCTAGGCCACTCAATAAGCATTCACAAATTATCTGTTGAACAAAATTTGATCTGTGTCCTTGCCCTGTTCTCATTCTTTCTAGAAGTTATGACCTATATCTCTATGATAAAAACCTCAGCGTTTCACTCTAGGTAGCTCTGTCTTTTGCCAACAACTCCTGTATCTTATTC
The DNA here is from genome assembly GCF_028858775.2 of Pan troglodytes. Taxonomy (NCBI): domain Eukaryota; kingdom Metazoa; phylum Chordata; class Mammalia; order Primates; family Hominidae; genus Pan; species Pan troglodytes. Next base: position 57,805,858 of record NC_072403.2, read on the forward strand.
GTGCAGAAACTGGAATCTACTACTTAGCCTTACATCCTACCTACTCCTCCTCCCCAAGAGAAAGAAGAGACCCTTCAGATGACTTACTCGCCCTCTCCATAGGATGAGGGTTTGCCTTTCCAAACCTAACTCACTTATCTAAATAATATGAGAGTGAAATATTACCTAAACCAGAAATGCTAAGAGAAACCACTATTGGAGGTTGGGGCAAGTATTGGGATTGCTCAGATATTTAAATCCTTAAGAGTGGGAAGTCAAATGAATGTTATACTTATCCTGCCTTTCTCCTACACTTTTCTCTCCTTCTGATGCCTCTTCTCTGTTTTCAGCCTCTGGTGCTGTCAACACTATTCATGATTTACCTGGAAGTAACAGTACATCCAGAGATTTAGTAATCCAAGACTTTCAGCTGGGAAACTTCTCCCAAATGGTAGTAGCAATATAAGGCCAAGACCTTTGAATGCCTGAAGGGGAGCCCATCCTCCTGCAGAATTTGATTCATATGGAGAAAGCCCTGGTTAAAGGCCTGCCAAGAGTATCTTTTCTCTGAAATGAGGCTTTAGGTCTGTAATTTTCCTTTGTCATTGCTGGTCCTTAGGTAGTTGATGACTGTCTATAGTGGCATTCCCATAGCCACTAGCTACACACACACACACACACACACAAACACACACACACAAAGACAGGGCAAGAGCCCAAGCTGACAGACCATTTTATCCCCTAAAGGGCACTAATTAACTGATTTGACTGAAAACTTCTCCTTGCTACAGAAGAGAAAAAAAACAGCTTCCAGAATAGAGAATGACAAAATGCCTAAATCCTGATTTGGTCTAAAAGAGACAGGTATTAAAATTCCATTAGTTTATCTCCTTTAAAATATTTTATTTTTCCCCTCATGTAGCTATATTCTTATTTTAGTAAGGATGAATGTTTGTGTGTTAAATATATTTATAGTAAAGAACAGTGTTTTAGTGCAGAGTTTCATAGAGATCCATAACTAATCATATCTCCCAAGTAATTTTCATTTGCCAATGAACAGAGGCACTTTGATAACTATTCCTTATTTTCAGCCACTAAAGTAGGCCATGATTTTTATTCTCATTTAGCAGATAAGGAAAGAAATGCACAAAGAGGTGAAATAACTGACTTAGCCATTTGAAGATGTGGTAGTAGAGTTGAAATTCGAAATCTCAGCCTCTTCCAACTTCATAAACCCTAGAGCTATATAGCCGGTTTTGCAATAAGAAAGCCTATTTATATGACTTTCCATGGGACCAAGAAGTCAAAACCACAACAGGGTAAAAGCAGGAAGACATTGCTTTCTTGGCAGGGTATTTCAAAGGCAGCAACGTTAACCAATTTCAGGGCATTTTGCTATATTGTGGGGGCTGTCCTGGATAAGCATGACTAAAAAGTGCTTGAATAAAGAAGCATATTCTTTGAGAACACTGTTAACCTTCTTGTTTTTGAAAAATTAAACTAATCAAGCTCTGTGCTTATAATGAGTCCAAAGAAAGGCCTTTCACTTTGAACCCTCTGACCACTTCTTCCTTTACATAGTAAAATTTCAGTTTGGTCTGAGGATAAATTGTCAACTAAGTTCTGGAACTTATCCAGAAAGTTTCCCTCCTCCATCCCCCCTACAAGTGATATAATCATATAGAATAATATTACCAACCTACAAACTTCACAGACCTTTAATGTGCAGTAAGTTGAGGATGCTTGTGTTAGTGTCCAGCAGAAGCAATTGGCCATTCTCCACTGTGACGTTGTCGCCATCTTGTGGCAGCCTTTCAGGAAACCAGCTGTGAGTCCTGGACCATCTCCGGCAGAACTGTAAAGAAAAGTTGCCCTGGAAAACAGAGAGCTGGGTTGGTGGGTTGGTTGGTTGGTTGGCTGGTCTGTTGCTTCGTTGGTTGGTTCGCTGGTTTGTTGGTTTGTTGGTTCATTCATTGTTTTTGGGCGGGATAGTATAAGTATTGAATCAAAATAGAAACTTCTCAAAGAAAGTAAAATTAATTTAAATATTTTAAATGTCTCCATAAAATTGGTTACCTCTCTCTTTTTCATACAACTAACCTAAACAGGAAAAAATATGAGAGGCAAAATTATATTTGAAGTTCTTCTGTGCCCAGCCCCTGGAATTCTCCAATAACATGCTGGTAATGTTTTCTCGCCTTTTTTTTTTCCCTCTAGCACAGGCCCCATTCTACCTAACAGATGAGGTTGATTCCATTTATTTTTACAGACATGTATTGAATCTTGGACAAAAAGTCATAAATAGCCTGGAATAGGGAGAATTAAAATGTTCTGCTTGATGGGTGGCATTTTGCTTTATGTAATTGGTATCATTTTTCACTGGCTCTACTGCCAAGAGTCCCTGTTTTATAGGAACATTCCTCTTCCCAAGTGCTCAGATCTATCCTCCCACTCGGCCTTTTTTGATATTATTGTTGCCTTTCCCCCTGTGCCTGGTGCATCAGGGCTGAACAAAGCCCATGCAGGCATAGGCAGAATGCCGACTGACTTCAGATGACAAGTAAATAGTCTGGAACATTTGAGTGAGGGGTAGGGAGCTGTACTGACAGAAGAAGCCAGAAAAGGAAGCACTCCCTCTCCACCCCAGCCTTCAGTCCCTCTCTCAGAACTTTTGGCTTTCCTGTTAATTTATGGTCACTCTGATGTCATACGTTTTTTAAAACAGGGACATAAAAATCACAGAAAGCAATATTGAGCTCATGCAAGAAGCTGGTAACATGTCTAAATGCCTTGTGAAGTTGTAGAAGTATAATTACGATAAACATAATAAAATCACAATAGAGAAGGTGATTCCTTCAAGGTAATAGATATGACATGTGTAAGCCACTCTCTCCAGTCTTCTTCCCATTCAGATTCCAACAAATGTGAAGCCCAAGTTCCTATAAAAATAAACCACCTAGAAGGTCCTCTCGTGATGTGTTAGAGGCAGATGGGAGAAGATCATTAGAAGGGAAGGCATGTTTGTAATACCAACAACTACACCTACACAGAGAATAGTGCTCTATAGTATTTCTGAGACAGAAAATGGAAAATTGTGTTGCCAGAAGAGCCGTTACATTTTCCAGAAAAAGATACAAACCCCAAGGTCAACAGTGCTAAGTTGCAGACCCAACACAATCACTGAGAAGGCTTTGCAATTTATTCGTTTTCTACATCTGCAAAGAAGTAAAAGTCTATGACTCATCACAATTTAAGAGATGGAAAGAAATAAGGCATAGTGATAACCAGTTCCAGTATCACAGAAAAAAGAATAGGTGATCCAGGAGCATCGTTGTGAACTGTAGTATCTGTAGGCTACAAAAGTAGGAGAGAATTTTAACTCTAGATGATTTCACTATAGGACGAGCTTTAGGTTGGTAAAATAATAAACAGTACTTCTTATAAGGCTATATATATTATACATTCTTATAACCCTTTAATTTACTCCCATAGAATACAGAAAGAGGAAAGGAAGGCAAATCAAAGGAAACTGGAATGAAAGAAGGTGGGAAAAACAGAGATGGTAAAGTAAACTGCAGAAGAGGGTGAACCAGGTTATCTGTAGTGTCAGCTGCGAGTCCATGATAAAAGGACATTTGAAAACTCTTGGATTTCCAGAAGGCCAGAGATGGAAAGGACTCTAGAAAAATCCTATACCATAATTTTACAGATGCTATTTTAGGCAGTGTTCCTTAGAGCTTAATAAAATGTAGATTTCTCTAGTGTCATCATATACCTATGAAATCAAAAGCTCAAGAATTGGGACCCAGAGACCTACAATTTTAATGATCCCCTCAGATGACACTTCTGCATCAAAATTTAAGGATCAATTCAGGGCAAGGACTGGAGGAGAAGGAGATATATCTTTAAAAGGAACCAAGATGTTTTCTCCAAACCAACATCCAAAGCTTAGGGTCTTTGGCCAGGATCACCCAAAGACTAGCAAGCTAGGAAGAATGATGTGTTGATGAACTATAAGAAATATGAAGACTTCAGCAGCATAACGCTTTCTGAGACATTAACCTGGTGGTCAGATCCATAACACAGCCACAGAACTATGAAGAAAACCAGGGCTCATTACACACACAGTAAAATGATCGGGAACAACTAGACATTAGTTAGATATTTAAGTGGGTCAAAGGTAGACTATTTCATGGTGTTATCCATTAATTAATTTGAGAACATTTTTACATTTTTATGATTAGCACAGATATCTGTTACCTAGCTCTCAATAAGCTTTAGAGACTTTCTTGCTCTGAAGCACTTGCTTATGCCATTTGCTGCCTTCCATGTGCTATAACCTCTTGGCCTAGCCTGTCAGCCTTCAAAGATTGCTATACTTGGTCCCAACCCAGTAGGTGGAAAGGTCAAATACTGTTATCTCTACTTTCCAGTGGAGAAAGCAAAGGCTCAAAGTGTTTAAATGATGTGTCAAAGTTCATAGTGATGGAGGTAAACTGGAGTCACAAAAAGGAATCTCCCATCTGAAGTTTTTCCCTTACCATGGCCTCTCCCAGGATGCTCTTTCCCAAAAGATCTGCATGGCTCACTCCCTTACTTAAGTCATGCCTCTGCTCAGGTATCACCTCCTTACCTGTATTATTATTTTTAAAAAGCACCCCCAATCATTCCTTCATTCCTTCTCCCTTAATAATGCCTCATTCTAGTATTAAATAATACAATTCCTTGCATATTTGGTTATCACTTACTAAGCTTACTCAAATGAAGCAGAGACTTGGTTTGGGTCATTGCTATATTCCCACCTCCCTAAAAGATGTCTAGCACATAGTAGTTGCTCAATAAATGTTTTTGAATAATTTATTAAATGAATCTTATACCTGCTGGTGCCATACATGCTTTTACAGATATCACACACAAACACACACACATCTCTTCCTAATGCAATAGGTGAAGATACAGGTGCTAAGACCTTAAAAATGCTATATCCCCTAGGTCTTCTGAAACATTTACATCCCTTTTTGTGTTTTCAAGCTCCATTTAAACATAAACCAAATGATGAATAGTGCCACTTAATTGGAACCTGAGACTCAGATTCGATCTCATAAAATCTTCCACCAATTTTTTCTTTCACCTTAAGTTTCTCTAGTCAATGTGGCCAATGTCAAATGAATACAGATGTTTAAGCATTCAGTTTCAAGAGACCTAAGTTTCCTTGTGCCCTGAATTCCCCTTAGCATAACAAAGATATCTTGAGATGTATAAATGTTTATTGATGTACTCATGCTTTTACACAAAATAATTACTAAATACTAAAAAATCTAAAAATTAGTGCAGCATCCACTGCTTACCAGCTACCTGGGGAAATAGAAGAGCAGCATATCTCTATGATTGCAAGTTATCAGTGTAATCCATGATTACATGCACGTTGCCATAAGAATTTTAGCTCTCCTACATTTTCAGTTAACAGAGCTGGTGCTATCATTCCCTCCCAGGGAAATGCTCCATGAAACAGTGAGGATGGCTCACCTTCCAACATCTTCATTCTCCAATCCATGTCACTTTGATCCAATCAAGAAAAAGAAAATGCCAACAGCATTGATTAAAGATTTTGTGAATATATTTGAGAATGTCTCTGTTGATACCAACATATTTTTGGTGAAGGCCATGTTCCGTGTCAACAACCCAGCTTACTTCCACCTAATATAAGCTCTTTCCTCTATAGTTCCCATGATGCTCAGCCTTTAGCTTTAGTGTTCTTCCTGGAGATAAACACATCACTCATTCTTATTCTGCAGATGAAGAAAATCAATTCCTCATAGGCATATGGGGGCAGGCGTGAAAATAGAGATACAAGAATTGCCCAGAACATGACCTCATCTTTGCATCTAGCCCCAAGTAAACCCAAAAAAAAAGCAAGAAAAAAACTTTCCTGCCTCAGCTAGGAAGCTTATGCAATTTGTTTTCTTCTTACAGCATGTCAGCACTTCTCTGAACTTCAGGGAATGTGCAGTATCTGCAAATCTTACATGTCACCTTAAATGTACTTGCAACACCACCAGAGTTATCTTGAAAGAAGTCATTGATCAGCAAGTTGGAACACCCAGCAAAGCAAAGACCTATTTGTGAGTGTATGCATTGAGCTGGGGTGGCAGAGGAGGTGGCGTATGGGAATCTCTCTAATCACAGTGCCTCCTGGCTGACAAGAACAAGAAATAACTGTTCTGACACCTCACCAAAATGTCTTCTTCCTCAGCATCCAAATCCTGGAAATAGGAAAAGACAAGTCCCTGTAACCATTTTCTCCACTCCGTATCCTTCTTTATTTTCTCCAAAGCACTCATCTCTACCTAATACAATGTATACTGGTTTATAATCAGTCAACCCCTAATAGAATGTAAGCTTCACAAGAGTGTCTTGGTTTTCTGCTGTATCCCTAGAACCTACAATAATGCCTGGCATCTATTGGCTACCCCAAAAATATGTTTGAATGAATAAATGGTCAACTCTTATTTGGACTTATGATGCCATAATGAAAAATCTTTAATAACTGAAATAATATGATATGAAGCTATAATTTAATTTTATTCAGTTCTTCTTTACATTGAAATGTTTTAATTTTTACGAAACCAACTTTATTTACCTTTTTCGTGACATTCTTCATTATGTTATAGATGAAACATCCTCTTTCATCCTGACATAAATAACACTTATATGTCCTTCTTGATTGGTGGGTTTTATATCTGCATGTTACTCCTCAACTAACTTACAATTTATGTTGATGGAAAGTTTTATAGTTTTTTCTTGTTTTTATTCCTTGCTATTTTTCCCCCAAATAGCTAACTGATTGTCTTCATACCATTCATTAAATAACATTTATTCTCCCAATTAATACTCTTGGCTATTTTAACAGTTGAATTATAATGTTCAATGACATTAAACCTATTGGCCAATTAAAATCCCAAATCCTTTTGTATGAGCTAATATAAAGGTGTTTCTCCCAAATAAATGTGACCTCATCCTTGTTCTTAAGGTACTTATATTATCATTTAGAAAAAATACAAATAGCCAGATAATTAAAGTGTGATTGATTCAATAATTAAAGGCATAACCAAGATGCTATGGGAGTTCAGAGGATTAGATGGCTGACCACAGTGGAGATGGCCTTGCAGGGGAAATCAAGTGCATTAAACATCGTTTTCTCTTTTTAATCTGGACACAACACATGACACAGGCTGAGATTATTTCAGCTGATTATAAAACAAAAGATAGTGTAGAAAAGTCAACTATCTACAAATCCAGGATTATGAATAGAGCCCCTAACCTATAATCTAATAACTCTTTAGGGAACAAAAAGGAAATTGAATTAGTTTGGTATAATTTATTCTTACTGACCTCATGCAGGCTCTAAGTGATCACTTTCTTTTCTCAGTGGTTATAAACCCCTCATGATTACAAGATAACATGAGAATGTCCTTCCACACTGCACTGTGTAGCACATTGACTACTCAAAGAAATGTCAACAGTACTTTTTGTCAGAGATTCCTGCCCAGTTCAAATTGACCCTTTCTCATCATTAGAAAACCAGGCAATTCATTGTCTTATCTCTTGGTTCCACATACTTCCTATCTTCTGCGATTTCTCAAAGATTGCTGACACTACCTCAATGCTTCATATATCTAAGTTATTAGCCCTCTTAAGCTTCGGAGGATTTTCAAAGTCTGCAGACAGGACAAATTTACAGTCTTCTTTTATCGTTTCCTCTAGTGAATCTTCAAATCTCCTCTAATAGCATCTCTTCTGAATTTTAAGTCCAAAGACCTTTTCACTTGTGGGAGAAAAAATGATAATGATAGCTACTGATTACTTAATATTTCTAATGTCCCAAGCACAATGCTATACATTTTACTTACAGTATCACTAATCCTTATGTAAACCCTGAATATCTGAGACAGGTCTCAGTTAATTTAGAAAGTTTATTTTGCCAAGGTTGAGGATGCATGCCCATGACACAGCCTCAGCAGGTCCTGATGACATGTGCCCAAGGTGGTTGGGACACAGCTTGGTTTTATACATTTTAGGGAGACATGAGACATCAATCAATATATGTAAGATGTACCTTGGTTCCATCCAGGACAACTTGAAGCAGGGAGGGGGACTTCCAGGTCACAGGTAGATGAGAGACAAATGATTACATTCTTTTAAGTTTCTGATTAGCTTTTACAAAGGAGGCAATCAGATCTGCATCTATCTCTGTGAGCAAAGGGATAATTTTGACTAGAACGGAAGGCAGGTTTGCCCTAAGCAGTTCCCAGCTTGACTTTTCCCTTTAGCTTAGTGATTTGGGAGGCCCCAAGATTTATTTTCCTTTCATACTCACAATTAAAAAATGTAGGTATTACTCTTTCCACTTAAAGTTTAATTAATAATAATGGCCAACACTTACGGGGTGCACTTAACAGGTATTATCTCATTTTGTTACAGACCTCTTTTCAGACTACTTTCAAGGAACTACAGAGTAGATGGATCCCTGCCTTCAACAAATGTTTATTGAGCACCCACTGCACACCAGGCACAAAACAAATTCCTGACCTCATGGAGCTTATATTTTAGGGAGATAACAGGTTAAATATATAAAACTAATAGTGTGCTCTGAAGTAAAAAAGAAACAGGGTGAAGTGGATCAGAAGTGCCAGGGTAGGAAGAGCTATTTGATATGGAGTGATCAGGGACTGCTCTGATTGGATTGGATTGGATTGGGAAAGGAGCAGAGAAGTAGAGTATGAGCCAGAGGCTATCAAAGGAGGACCTTGAACAAAGGGTGTGCTTGGAGTACTGCAGCTGCAGCCTGAAGGATCAGGCGGCTGGCCCTGCAGGAAGGAACGCTGTACAGCCAGATGGCCTTTCTAGTGATGCAATGAGAAACACTGCACAAAGACCTGGGTAGACATCAAGTTCTTCATATGTCATAGAAAAAAAAAAATCAAGGAAAACACTCAGTAACATATAACGAGGTCAGCAAACTACAGTCCACAACCCACTATTTTGATATTGGCACATGGCATGACAATTCATTTACATATTGTTTGTGGCTGCTTTCAGTTTGTGACAGAAGCAACATGGCCCACAAAGCCTAAAATATTTACTATCTGGCCCTTTATAGGAAAAGTTTGGGGACCCCGGTAAATTCTGTTTCATACTATACTATCAGTATAGTACCTATAATATGCTCAGTATAGTGTATCTATAGTACATCAGTATTAAAACATGTGCAAAATGGAACTTTCTGTAATTGAAAATAGGTAATTATAATACAGCTACCTGAGACTTGAGGGACTGCAAACAAAAACATCTTAGTGAAGGATATACATTAAAGTACTGGAAACTGATTCAATTCTTCCCATTTTTTAGTACACAATAAGCCAGATCTCAGAAAGCCACAGAAAGGCAAGTGGAAGTGTGGGAAGTTGTGTGTGTGTGTGTGTGTGTATGCCACTCACGCACTCACATGCATGCACATGAATACACACACACACACAGAGCCAGATCAGAAGATTGACAGATACATGCTAGCCTTTTTCACAGAGCTGACACACTGCCATTTAACCAGCGAGCATGGAGCACGTGTTTGTGTTCCCATCACTATTAAGAGACAAGGTTAACATTTTAAGTGATGGACTACAACATGTTATTTCCCCATGCAATGGACCCATGACGGCACTGCCTTCGAAAACACTTAATTTCGGTGATTGAATACACAGGAGCGTACTTTCCCTGCTATGAACGTTTGACAGCTCCACAGTTTCATACACCAGGAAACCTTTTTTTTCCTCCTTTGCTTTTCTTCCTATCTTTACACCTGAAGGGAAGCAAAATGGATATGTGGTGGCAGAGGAAAAAGGAAGAAGCCCAGAGAATGAAAACCAGCTTATGAGCTTCAGTGTATTTTAAAATAAAAGTATTCACTGCCATCTGCTCTAATTACTTCTAATGTTTGGGCTACCATCTTCATACAATAGAAATAATGATCTCCTCAAGGGCAAAAAAAAAATTTTTTTACGGAAACAAACAAAAGTTGATTACATTTAGCTCCCAGGCTAAAGAAGCATCAAGCTACTTTGTAGTGAACAATCAATTAGGAGAATGGGTAGGCCTCCGATTAACACTAACAAATTAGGTCCTTTTGGTGGTTCCCTCCCTTTTCTTTTTTTCCTGCCTCTTTAGAGGAGCTGTGCTCACAGCTCACAGAGGGCAAAGAGCTGACTAGGCATATTTCTGGATCTAGGGTTATTCCACACAAATTCCTTACATTTTGATCAGAACCAGATAAGGCCAAGTCTTCTCCCTGTCTTCTTGTTGACATCAGACATGTCCCAGCTTTAATACTGAATATAGGGCTGGGTATTCTACCAAGACTTCGGATTACTTCGTGGAGTGAACTGCTTAGGGGCCACCCCAGACTTGAACTCCTCTAAGGAAGCTAAAGCCCACTTAGCCTCAGTAAAGTCTCCAGGAACAGACATGATCCAGGCCAGGTCCATTCCTTAGACTTAAGTGAAACACATGGAGCCCAGAAAAACATGGAACAGACTTCTACAATGCCAGCAGGAGAAACGTTGCTTTCACAAAGGCTGAGTCTAGTGACCTTCTCAAATCCTCAAATTCAAACATATTACTTGTATGAAGCAGAATTCTGAGATGTCCTAGGATTCTGAACCCCTGGTGTACACACCCTGTGTAGTCCTCTCCCCTTCAGCAGAAGCAGAGCCTGTGAATATGATGGGCTATCACTCCCATGATTAGGTTATGTTATATGGTAATGATGATAGAATTATGCAGATATAATTAAAGTGAGAGATCAGCTGACTTTGAGTTATTCAAAAGGGAGATGGCCTCTACCTAATCAGGTGAGTCCTTAAGAGAGAGATTCTCCCACTGGCCTTGAAGGAGCAACCTGCCATGTGGCTTGGAGGAGACCATGTGGCTAGAACCCAAGAACAGCCTTTAATTGCTGAAAGTGGTCACAGCCAACAGCCAGCAAGAAAATGAGGACCTAAATCCTATATTCACAATGAATTGACTTTCACTGACAACCTGAATGAACTTGGAGGTAGATCTTGAATTCCAGATGAGAATGTAGCCATGCTGACACTTTGATTTCAGCCTTGAGAGACCTTGAGCAGAGAACCCATCTACTCTGTGCCCAGACTTTTTTAAAAAAATTTTTTAATAGATTTAGAGGGTACAAGTGCAGTTTTGTTACATGGATAGATTGCATAGTGGTAAAGTCCAGGCTTTTAGTGTAACCAACATCTGAAGAGTGTACATTGTGCCCATTAAGTAATTTCTTGTCCCACCTTCTTTCCACCCTCCCACCCTTCTAAGCCTCCAGTGTCTATTATTCCACTATATCCATGTGTACACATTATTTAGCTCCCACTTATAAGTGAGAACATATGGAATTTGACTTTCTGAGTTACTTCACTTAAGATAATGGTTCCATACAGGTTACTGCAAAAGCCATGATTTCACTCTTTTTTATTGCTGAGTAGAATTCCAATGTATGTGTGTATATATATGTGTACACACACACACACACACACACACATATATATAAATACATACACACCATATTTTCTTTATCCAATCATTTGTCATTGGAAACTTAGGTTGATTCCATATCTTTGCTATTGTGAACAGGGTTGAGATAATCACCTGAATGAAGGTATCTTTTTGATATAATAATTTCTTTTCCTTTGGGTAGATACCCAGTAGTGGGATTGCTAGATCAAATGGTACTTCTATTTTTAGTTCTTTGAGAAATCACCATACTGTTTTCCATAATGGTTCTACTAATTTACATTCCCACCAACAGTGTATAAATGCTCCCCTTTCTCAGCATCCTCACCAATATCTGCTGTAGTTTGACTTTTTAATAAGAGCCATTCTGACTAATATAACTCAGTATCCCACTGTGGTTTTAATTTTCATTTCTCTGATGATTACTAATGTTGAGCATTTTTTCACATGCTTATCTGCCATTTCTGTGTCTTCCTCTAAAAATGTCTGTTTGTGTCCTTTGCCTACTTTTTAATAGGGTTATTCTGGTGTTTTGTTTGTTTGTTTTTATTGAGTTGTTTGAGCTCCTTGCAGATACTGGATATTAGTCCTTTGTTGTATCTGTAGTTTGCAAATATTTTCTACTGTTCTGCAGGTTATCTGTTCATTATGTTGATTACTTATTTTGCTGTGCAGAAGGTTTTTAGTTTTGCTAGGTCCCACTTGTTTGTTTTTGGTTTTGTTGCATTTGTTTTTGAGGTCTTGGTCATAAATACTTTGCATAGGCCAATATCCAAAAAAGTTTTTCCTAGGTTTTCTTCTAGGATTTTTATACTGTCAGGTGTTACATTTAAGTCTTCAATCCATTTGAGTTAATTTTTGTATAAGGTTAAAGATAGAGGTCCAGTTTCATGTGCCTGCATATTGCAGTCCAATTTTCCCAGCACACTTATCGAGTAGGGTGACTTTTCCCCACTGTATGTTTTTGTTGGCTTTGTCAAAGATTAGTTGGTTGTAGACATGTGACTTTATTTCTGGGTTGTCCATTATATTCTATTGATCTATGTGTCTATTTTAATACCAGTACCATGCTGTTTTGGTGACCATAGCCTTGCAGTATAATTCGAAGTCAGGTATTATGATACCTCCAGCTTTGTTCTTTTTGCTTAGGATTGCTTTGGCTAGTTGGGCAGTTTTTTGGTCCCATATGAATTTTAGGATGGTTCTTCTAACTCTGCAAAAAATGATGTTGACATTTTGATAGGAATTCCATAGAATCTGTAGACTGCTTTCAATCCATGAGCATGAGATGTTTTTTCCATTTGTTTGTGTCATCCACAATTTCTTTCATCAATGTTTTGTAGTTTTCCTTGCAGAGATCTTTCACCTCCTTGGTTAAATATATTCGTAAGTATTTTATTTGGTTTTGCATGTGCCCAGACTTCTGATCTACGGGACCATAGATAATAAATCGGCATTGTTTTAGGCCACTAAGATGGTGGTCATTTGTTATGCAGCAACAGAAAATTAATATGCCACTATAAGGACCTTCTTGAGAGAACAATTTTCACAGAGACCATGTTTAGATTTTTCCCTCTTTATTAAAGTTACTGCTCAAAAGCATAAATAACAGCAAGAAAGGTGGGATGCCAGTGCTAGGCAGAAGGACAGGTCATTCGCTCACTGCATAAACTCTCCTCACACAGGACATGCAACATGGAATTTTTCAATTTATGATGCCAAAAAATGTAAAGTAAGACCTGATGCAGACCTTTCTTTTGCTCAGGAAGAATTATGACTACCAAAGATATACAGTAAATACCACAAGGACTTCTATGTAGTCACCAATACTCACTATCTAGGCTGAAGAAATGAAAACTTTCTGATCCTGAACACGGCCAGGATATGTGTGCTTAGGGGGATAATGAAGTTTTTTGTTTGTTTTTTGGGTTGGTTTTTTTTGCTTTGTTTTTTTGTTTTGTTATGTTTTGTTTTTTGAGACAGGGTTTTACTCTGCACCCAGGCTGGAATGAAGTGGTGCAGTCTCAAATCACTGCAGACTCGACCTCCTGGGATCAAGCAATCCTCCCACCCCAGCCTCCCGAGTAGCTGGGACTACAGGCACGCACCACCACACCCAGCTAATTTTTGTATATTTCTGTAGAGACAAGATTTTGCCATGTTTCCCTGGCTAGTCCCAAGCTCCTGAGCTCAAGCAATCCGTCCAGCTCGGCCTCCCAAAGTGCTGGGATTACAGGTGTGAGCCAACCACACCCAGGCCAACATGAAGAATTTTTAAAGGCCCGTATTCTGACTCTATGTCTGAGAATGATATTTGACTATGATTGGTATTAAAAACACTACTCTTCCACTAGCATTGCTTCCTGAGAAAAGAGGATTTTCTTTTTTTATTTCTCACTTTAAAAAAAGAAAGATAAGGCAACATGTTTCAGGGAAAAAACAAGCTCAGGAACAAGAGAAACTCATTCTGTACCTAGTATCTTCACTAGCCTTGACTAAATAACTTTTTCCTAGCTCTTTAAGCTTCAGGTTTGAGGCACTTTTTAGAGAGAAAAAGAAATTCATTTGTTTATCCTCAAAGCAGCATCATGTGTTCTTAAGCTTTCTGCATGTATTGCCTGGTATTTGATAATGTGCAAGGTTATTTGTGTTAATGCTAATACCACAAAATTATCTATTGTACCTGAAGAATGAGGAAACCCAGAAAGCTGTTTCAGAGGTGGGGATGAAATCTCAATAACCTAGAATTTGAGAAACTTGCCTATGCAATCTGATGCAGATGCTTTCCTTGTACATGCAGATTTTGTAGAATAAAACCATCACCCTCATCTTTGTGAACATTTACTGGGTGCTCACTCTGAGCCAGGAACTGTGGGACCTAGCCTTGTCTGCATGAAGGCATAATTGAATTTCTAAGCTCTTAGAGCCCAGTTTCAAATGCATTGTTCCCTTTAGCCCAAACACATCCGCCACACATTGTCCCTTTTCTGCCAAACCCTGTTTATTGGTTCCAAATGCAATGAATCATTTACTGACTTGAGCAACATTAGAGGTAAACACCAAGGTTAAAACGTAGAGATAATTGAATAACACACCAACTACCAGTAACAGCAGTCCAGGCAAAAGAGGAAATAGATCCAGAGATTTCAGAAAGGGCAATCTGATAGGAACCCTCCATGTCAGGATCAAAACTGCATGCCACTTTGACATGACAGAAAAAACATCTGCATTTTATTTTTTTCAAAATTGTATGTGCCAGTTATTAATATGGGAAGAAGCAGAAAGAAAGCAGGTGGTAACATAACTTAAATACCCCAGTGATTAAAAATAAACCATCCAAAAATCAACTATCATGTATTTAGTATACCAAAACAGTGCTGTAAAGCTGGGTTTTTAAAAAAATATATGTGTCTGATTTATTGCTTTCACTGTTGATGAAGAAGATTAATAAAATATATGCATTTCTTTTGCAGTACACTTTTCTTTGGAGAAAACTCCAGAAAGCAAACATTGTCCAAAGCCCTTCCAAAAAACCATAAAGCTCAATATAACTTCCATATAGCAAAATGCACTTTAATCATTTACTTTACAGTCACCTGGAATTCATTGTATACAATTCACATAATGTCTAAACTTGGGCATATAACATATACACATACATTTATACCAAATTTCCTTTTTATGTGTCCTCAAAGGCAGAAAACTCAGAATCTTTGGTGAATACTAAGCAATCCACAGGCATAGTTTTTTTCCCAGGAAGTCCCTCATAGTTTGGAAATCCAAAAGCCACAAAGACCCTCATGAAACAAGACTTCAAGCGCGATAGTTAACTACCTTGGGATTCAAGGCTGAATTTACTCAATAAACCATACTAAAGGTTTATCAAAGGCCACAACACCTCTCAGAAACATGTGCAAAATACATTTTCCAGAATTCTCCCAACTTTGGGGAATTACACCCTTGCCAAAAATGAATTGTTCAACTTGCTGAGGATTAATTATTTATGTGGCTCTGTTTCCCCGTTTTCCCAACTAGAAGAAATATAGCTCCCAAGAAGCCTCTGTGTTATAGTTCAGGGATAATGAAAGCTTAGCTATTGGTTCCAATATCTCATTTTATAAATGTGAAACTCAGTGACTGATACAAGATTACCCAATGAATTGAATAGGGGTAGGTCAGGACAAACACCAAATCAAAGTGATTTTTGGTCTTTTAAAATTTTCTTGATAGAGCAATCACTATTCATCCCAGTACGGATGAATCACATCACAGACCCCATGAAAAAGGGGGCAAGCAAGAAGCACAGTTTTCTATTATTCTACCATTTCCCACTCATTGATAACCTTCTGATAGCCCCCCCTCCAGAAGAAGTTTCCCTTACCTGGGATGTACCTAAAGTAGTGTTTGTTTGTTTGCTTGTTTTAGAAAATTGAGAAAGAAAGAAAAAAAAAAACACTTTTTAATCAATCACCATGAACCAGAAAGAATTAACTTACCTTCTTACTCCCTTCTTATACTCAGCCTCTCTCAAGTCTTTAAGCTTCTCATCCGGGCAAACCAAAGCAAACTTAAACCATGCTTAGTTTAAATAATTATTTTAAACCTTTTGAACAGTTTGAGAATATTTAATGACAATGTAATAGGCATAGACTGTTGAAAGCTTGTCCTGTTCCCTAAGCAACCAGGATGATAAGAAGACACCCAAAGTATGTTTAGAGGATAGGAGGTCAATGTAGAAAATAAATGAAGCTTAACCTGGATGGAGTTGGAGACCATTATTCTAAGTGAAGTAACTCAGGAATGAAAAACCAAACATTGTATATTCTCACTCATATGTAGGAGCTAAGCTGTGAGGACTCAAAGGCATAAGAACGACACAATGGACTTTGAGGACTTGGGGAAAAGGGTGGGAGGGAGTGAGGGATAAAAGACTATACACATTGGGTACAGTGCACACTGTTTGAGTGATGGGTGCACCAAAATCTCAGAAATCACCACTAAATAATTTATTCATGTAACCAAACGCCACCTGTTTCCCCAAAATCTATTGAAATAAAAAATAAAAATAAAAGAAAGAAAAGGAGATTAGGACACAGATACAGAAGAAAGATCATGTGAAGACACAAAGAGAGGCAGTCATCAGCAAGCCAAGGAGAGAGGTTCAGAAGAAATCAACCTTACTAACACCTTGATGTTAGATTTCTAGCCTCCAGAATTGTGAGAAAATCAATTTCTATTGTTTAAACAACAGAAAACTAAATAAATAAAATTTAAAAATAAAACATAAAAAATAAAATTAATGAAGCTTCATTACATTTTGCATATTAAGCAACAAAATTGAATTTTAAAGATAGAACTTAGGCTAATTTATAATTCACATAAAAGACGTTTCTTTGTTTTTACTTAGGAGAAATATTAATGATATTGTATTTGACAATGATTTCTTGGATATGACACCAAAAGCAGTACAAAAAATAAATAAATAAATTGGACTTCATAAAAATTAAACTCTTTTGTGTATCAAAGGAAATCATCAATAGAGGGAAAAAGCAACCCAGGGAATTGGAGAAAATATTTGCAAATTATACAACTGATAAGAGATTAATATCCAGAATATACAAAGAACTTCCATAGCTCAACAACAACCATAACAACAAAACCTGATTTTTAAAATGGGCAAAGGACTTGAATGGACATTTTTTCAAAGAAGATATACAGATGGCCAATAAGCACATGAAGATGTTCAACATCACTAATTATGAGGAAATGTACCTCAAAACCACAAGATAATACTTTGCATCCATTAGGACAGCTATCAGCCACAAAAAAAAAAAGAAAAGAAAAAGAAAAAGAAAGTGAAGTGCAGTGTTGCCTATAGTCCCAGCTACTCAGGAGGCTGGGGCAGGAGGATTGCTTGAATCTAGGAGTTCTGAGCTGTAGTACTGCACTATGCACTAAGCATGTCTGCACTAAGTTCAGCATCTATATGGGACCTCTCCAGAGCAGGAGACCACTCCATTGCCAAAGGAGGGATGAATCGACCCAGGTTGGAAAAAGAGCAGGTCACAACTCCTGTGCTGATTACGAGAGTAGCTGGAGCCTGCCCGTGAATAGCCACAGCACTCCAGCCGGGATAACATAGTGAGACCCTTTCTCTAATTGCAAAAAAAAAAAAAAACAGAAAACAACTGTTGCCAAGATTGTTGAGAAATTAGAAATTAGAACTCTTGTGTATTGCTGGTAGAAATGTAAAATGGTGCAATCACAGTGGAAAACAGTAGGACAATTCCTCAAAAAATTACATAGATTATAATTCAGCAATTCTGAGTATATGCCCAAAAGAATTGAAAGCAGGGTCTCAAAGAGACATGTGCACAGCTATGTTCATAGCAGCATTATTTACAATAGCCAAAAAGTGGAAGCAACTCATGTGCATTGACAGAGGAGTGGACAAACAAAATGTGATATATACATTCAATGAAATTTTATTCAGCCTTAAAAAGAAAGGAAATTCTGACACATGACACAGCATGGATAAACCTTAAGGACAATATTATGCTAAAAGAAATAAACCAAACACAAAAGAACAGATATTGTATAATTCCACTTGTATAAAGTGCCTATTAGTCAAATACACAGGAACAGAAATTAGAGTGGTAGTTGCCAGGTGCTGGGGGAAGGAGGACTAGGGAGTCATTGTTTAACAGATTCCAGTTTGGGAAGACGAAAACATCCTTGAGACGGATGCTCGTGACGGTTACACAACAATCTAGATGTACTAAATGTACACTTAAAATTAGTTAAAATGGTAACTTTTATGTTGCGCATATTTTACCACAATTTTGAAAACTGAAAGGCCAGGCACGGTGGCTCACGCCTGTAATCCCAGTACTTTGGGAAGCCAAGGCGGGTGGATCACAAGTCCAAGGGATCGAGACCATCCTGGACAACATGGTGAAACCCTGTTTCTACTAAAAATACAAAAATTAGCTGAGTGTGGTGGCGCATGCCTGTAGTCCCAGCTACTCGGGAGACTGAGGCAGGGGAATCACTTGAACCCAGGAGGCGGAGGTTGCAGTGAGCCGAGATTGCACCACTGCACTCCAGCCTGGGTGATAG
Organism: Pan troglodytes; assembly: GCF_028858775.2. Classification (NCBI taxonomy): domain Eukaryota; kingdom Metazoa; phylum Chordata; class Mammalia; order Primates; family Hominidae; genus Pan; species Pan troglodytes. Next base: position 57,824,533 of record NC_072403.2, read on the forward strand.
AGTGAGACTCCATAAAAAAAAAACCTGAAAAAAGATGTTTCTCCATATTTGATAAAATCAATATTCTTGGGTTCTGTAATTCTACAGATCAAACCCTCAGATTAAAAAATTAAACTTCCTTAGTTTGTTCAGTGCTTCTCTGTAAAGCCTATTTGGAATTGGGGAATTTTAGAACATCTAACATCCTCATTTTTCAGATGAGAACACTGAAGCCCAGAGAGGTAAAGTGTCTTTCTCAAGGTCCTAAACCCAGGTGAAAGAATGAGAAAACAGAAAAGAAGGCAACCCTCAGTATATATGCTTCCCTCATTGCTCTGTGAAGGGTGGGTTTGCACACCTTGTTTCTGTGTGTGTGCATGTGTGTATTCACAAACCCTGTTTACCTGTCCACGCTACTCCCCTACTCCCAACCTGAAAACTTACAGAAATCACCTGTAGTCTTCAGATACACTCTGCTATTTCATGTCCCATGCCTTCATTTACAGAGCTTGCCTCCATTAGCTTCATCGAGAACAGCCTTTCACCCCTGTTCTACGAGACAAACTCACTCTTTCAAAGCCAGGTCATTCCTCTTTCTTCCAGAAGCTTTTGATAGTGTCCCCTCACCCCAAAGCAGAGCTACCCTCACCCTTCTTACTGCTTCCACTAGGCTTTGCACATACTGCTGTAGTCCTTACCCCACACTGCCTTACGAAATTTAGTATATTGTAGTATTTTCTGTTTCCACTCTCTAAGCCAGCTCCATTACCTAAGCCAGATGAGTGGAGCTGCAAGAGAACCTATGGGAGAGCTTAATGGAAAAGGCACTAGTATTTGATTCCCACCTGGAAAGTCTAAGGACAAGAGACTGGCTGGAGCTGCCCTTGCCCAGTGGCAGAGGGAAGAGGGGGCACTGGTTTGGGGGCAAGCTACATGTCACCTCTGGAGAGACAGGCAAATGTAGATCCCACCAAAGGGAACAAGCTGATATGACTTAAAGAGATCTTTCCCAAGAGGCAGACTGGATTGGTGAGGGAGAAGCAAAGCTCCTCACCACCATCCTCCCCGCAAAAAAATGGGCCAGCCATTCATCAGAGAGAGTTGCAGACCTAAGATCCCAGCAGAAGGATCTCTAATGAAGCCACAGAAAATCCCATAAGAGAGAGCTGCACCTGCCACACATGATGTCTCCTTTGGCCCTACTCATCTCTCCTCTCAGGCCAACTCCTAGAGGAAGGAAGGAAGGAGATGGAGAGAAGAGAGAAACAGCCATTCCCCACCCCACCCCACACCAAGGTGAAGGAGTCCTTTAAAATTAGATAAATTTGGGGGTTTCAAAATTATATTGGACGAATTGGAGTTAAGAGATTATTAGAGCCCATCAAGATTAATGTGTTCAAAACACATCATAAGATAAGGACTTCAAAGTAGTCTTTGAAGACTACCTCAGCCAGGGGCATTTCAGTGTTCAGGGGCTGTCAAAGCCAAGGAACTTGCAGGGGATGGACTAGAGGTGAGGAACAGGAAACACCCGATGTCACTAGGCTTTCAACAAACATGGGATGTGAGGGAAGAAGAAACTCAGTTACATGCTAAAAGGGGCCATAAAGTCAACAGAGGGTTAGGGGAAGTTTGGGGTTCTTTATTTAAGATTAAACAGTTTATGAACTGAGAGAAATGCAGAAAAGAGATGAGGCCGTTTTGACATCAGGTGCTACCGAGAAGGAGAGGAGGTAATCTAGAATATGAGTAGGGATCAGCCCCCTTCTCTGCTCATCTCACAAACACTGTAAGTCCCAGGCATACGTCCTCTTCTTCCTCATCTGCACATTCTTCCTGGATCCTGTCACCTCCTAAGGCTTCTATTATCACCTACCTCATAACAATTTTCAAATCTGTATCTCAAACTCTGAACTGAAAGGTTTGAACTGAAGGAGAAAGTGTCTCATCTCTCTCCTAAACTCTAAATGGATGGATATCTCCATTTGTATGTTACCTGGAGCACTCAGCCATAACATGTGTATAATGACATTCATTATTTTCCCCTTTCTACAAACTTATTTACTTAGCCATCAATATCAAGTTTACAGAGTTACCAAACACCAAAAATATAATCACCTGACTTGTCCCGTCCTTAATCCCCAGCGTCCAATAGGTAACCAAGTTGTGTCCATGACCTCATAAATGCCTCTTCATTCATTCTTTTCTTCTCTATGTATGCAGTTGCATAGAGAAGAAAAGACCATACAGAACATACAGAGTGTGTCTGAAGACTACAGGTGATTTCTGTACATCCTCATGTAGGCCTTAGTTTAAGAGCTGCTCATCTCTCACCAGGATCTTCTTGACTGTAGGCTCCATGAGAACAGAGAGCATGTCTGTTTATGCATCTAGGGTTTATTGCAGTACTTGGTACATGGTAGGTTTTTAATAAGTATTTATTAAATGAATGAATAAATGTTAAATGGATGACCACTGATTGCAACAGCCATTCTGATCTCTCTGCTTCCAATCTCCCCACATCCTTTCGTTCTCCTCTGCATTGTTAATATTCTCTTCCTAGGAAAATTAACCTCACTCATTCATTCTCTCTCTGTCTTTCTCCCTCTCTCTCTCCTCCTCCTCTCCCCCTGACACATAGTCACCCACACATACAGTCACTCACCTGACCTGCCTCCCACACACACTTAGAATACACAGAGTGTAGAGCTTAGAAAAGAGCTGACTCCAGTGCCTAGAGAACAAAGTCCAAATTCAAATAAGTATCTAATCCTCTACCCTACAAGTGGTCTCCCAGCCTCATCCCTCGCTTCTCCCCATAATTCTGCTGGATCATGTGCCATCCTCAAGCTATACCAAAAGCCACAGTGTCCCCTAACATACCCTGACTTGTATGCACGTGTTTTTTCTCTCCTGAGCAGTCCAGTTGTTTTCCAAGGCCTGTCTCCATTTAAAATCTCCCCAGAATGATCTTCTTGGACCCTGGAGAAGCTGTCTTCTCTCAGTGCTGCCCTGCGCTCAGTGCCCACTGCTTTTGTGCTCCATATTTACATCAATGTTTCACCTTGCTAGAGCATGAGTTTTAAGGACAAGGACTATATGGTAGTCACATGTATATTACAAGTCACTAGCACCTCTCCTGGTACATAATGAGCACTTGCCAAATTAATTAGACCAAATTCATGAATTAGACCCATTTATTACCCGTATGTAACAAGCAACCAACAAATGGGGGATGTCAGTGACACCAAAATGCTTTCTCTTGCCTGAAAGTTTATAATTTCTTTGCACTCTGTTAAAACTATTTCGTGGTTTTTTTCAAATATTATAGAAAATACTCATCAAGGTATAACTCAAACTCCTGGCACCATGTCTGCCAGCAGAATGTCAGTAGACCTGCTTCGATAAATTGATAGCACTTATTTATAATTTGCAGCCTCCATTTGCATGCAAATAATGTGCTAGAGTCCATAAAGTTGATTTTTCTCTTAAGTTAAATATTCTACCTACAGTGTTGTTCATGTATCAGTTAATGAAGTTTTACTATATTCAACCCATAAACATTTATTGAGCCAGGTACTGTGCTAGACCCTGAGGATAAAATGACAAATAACATAATTCCCTGCTCTCAAGAAGCTCACTGTTGAAAAGAAACCAACACACAAGCCAAGCATTACAATGAGACAGGCTTGTTTCTTTTCTTACAAGGGCAAAATGTGGATGTTTACAAGAGAAGGTAGAGAAAATGAAAGCTAAAAGGTAGCAGTTGTAGGAATACTTATCAGACTATGATCTTACTTGCAGAAATATCTCATTACTTGGCTTTTAAAATAAATCATGCAAACTTTTGATACTCTGAACAGTACAGACTACTCAACATGATCCCTATTATAACCCTTTATCTGTGAGCCAAATATCATTGAAATCTATGAACAATAACTGAATACAGTCCACTTGAAGAAAGTAACTAGATTCCTTTAAATATCAAGATGGTAGAATGTTTACAATTAACAGCCTTTAGTAGCATAGCAATATTTGTCCAAATCAGTCAGCTTCTTAAAATGTCTAAATAAACTGTTGGAGGAAAAAATAAAAAGTTAAGTTCCTATATTTTGGTCAAAAATGGGAAAAAGCTACAGCGTTTATAACCTATTTGGAACCCATGCCTGCCTCTAAAAAGGAATCACTATAAACCCTCACAAGAAACCTCTGACACAAGATCCCCTGATAAACACTCAACCTGCATGCTCTTCCCACTACACTCTACCTCTACTCCAATTGCACAGTCTTGCAAAAACCTCTGTGCAACCCAGGCTCAAATTCTTCAAAGGCACTGTGGTACAGAGCCCTTTTAGAGAGGCTCCAAAGTATCCACATCTTAACCACATTGGACGCCTTTGCCCAGCCTCCCTGAGGCTCCCACAACACATTCTGAAATCTCAGACATTGCTTACGCAGGGCCCAGGAAGCCTTTGCAAGACAAAGGAAGGAAACACAGTAAAGTGTACCGTTAACAAAACCCAAAATCAAAAGGAAGGCCAAGTCGTTGTCAAATTTGTAATTGGTAGCTCCATTATTAATTAATTTGTCAGAGAATTTAACACAGCAGGACAATCCACAGTCATAACTGCACAAGTAAATTGAGACTAGGTTAAACAAAATTTTTTTTAATTTAATTTTCTACGTACCTACAGAGGTGAGAACTGCCTAGACTACAAAAAATAAGGGGGCTTGCTTGTATTGATATTTTAATCTGAAACATCATTATTGTGTAAAAGGAATCTCCTTTTACATTAGTTTTCAGAGACAAGACTGGAAACAGCATCTGAGCACATAATCATATCACAGTGTGTTTCTCTCTCAAAAGCCGAACCTTCTGCCTTAACACTTTCACAGACTCCTCCAGGCCTGCTTCAAACAGACAAAACACTCCTCCTAAAACTCAAAGAAACATCGCAACACCTTTGTAATAGGCCTATTTCCCAAGAGGGGGCAGATAAAAGGACAAAGCAAATTAAGGGAAATGCGGAATATAAACTTGAAACCTACTGTCAATAAAACCCAAAACAAACTCGAAGCGGAGGTGAAGAAAGCAGGGGGAGGAAAAGCAATGTTAAATGGTCATCTTTCTTCTCATTTTATTTGAGGAAGTTAAGTTTGCACAGCTCCTTACAAGCTGTCTTTGGCTAAAATCACTATTAATGAGCTTTGACGTTTGAAATTTAACTGAGCACAAGCTAACAGCTTCCAGCACCGCACCACCCATGAAGGCAACTGGAAATATTTTGCTAGGGCCTAACATTGTGTTTATTGAAAAGGCACAGCTTTCAAGAGAAAGTGTTTATAGCAACCACTTTACCTGCTATCCCTGCTCTGTGATGTCTGTTTGGTTTTAGGGTTTGGGGGGTCCTCTTTAACTCTTTCTAGTCACACTGTTCTAATTGTTTTCAAGTCTAGCAGGAGAATGTTAATGAAGTTTTTTGCTCTACAGCAACCTGGATTATAAGGACAGATTTGAAAACTCTGAGTTATGACAAAGGGGCAGGCCACAAGGCAAAAAGAAAAAAGCCCATAGAGAGGCTTCAGCTCTAGCATTCGCTCATTAGAAAGACAAGATAAAAACACGTATTCTTTATGGGTAATGCCATTAAAATTATCCTTTCCCAAAAGAGAACACAGTGACTAGATCAATAAACCTGAAAGATTGCATGGATTCTTCTTAGCTAAAATCCTGGTTCATTGAATGAAAGTGAATTCATTATTAACCAAGTAGTTTCCCCAAGAGAAAGGCACGGAAGGAAGCTATTCACTTTACTCCTCAACAAAGAAGGCTTTAGGCATTCTGACTTGTTTAAGAAGTAAAATGAAAAAGAGGGATTGAGTCTGAAAGAAAAGCATACTCACACATACCCTGCTCTTGCACAAAATTTACATGTTGTCAGTTTCTACCTCTAAAATTTATTAAAACAAAGAGGGAGCATTATTTTGAATCTCATGCCACAGTCCTAAGAACAATGGTCTGTGTTCAGTGATCCTGTACAGATTCTTGACCTTGAACACGCCTGGATGCCAATATCAGTATGAAATTCAGAACTGCTCCCCTTTCCCTGAAGCCAGTGTAACGCTGGAGAATGTAGGAGTATCCTTTGCCTGAGGCATTCCTGGACCAAGTAAAAGTAAAAGCAGAAATTATAACCTAATCTGGAATGCCTCTAAGGAATGGAGAGGAAATCTCAGTTACAAAGAAAAGGAAGTTCAGAATCTGCGAACTAGAAATAACATAATTTCAAGGTTTTTATTCACCAAATTAACGTTGGGTTACCCCTACAATACCAAGGAGAAAACGTCCAAGGATGGTGCTAAATCAATGAAGACAATTCAGACGTTACAACTAGAGAAAAAATAAGGAGAAAGCAAGAAAGTTGGATTCTTTGTCCAAAGATATTTTTGTCATTACTAGATATTTTTCCATAGAAAAAACAAAAATTACTAGATTATCAATTATTTTAAAATTAAAATGAAATCTTCATATGTTCCTTTTTTAATGGAAATGTATAAACTGGTACAACTATATTATTTTGCAATATGCATGATCTGTGAAAAAAATTAGAAAAAAACTACATACAATTGAAGGCTATCTCTGAGTTTCATATACTTTCTCAAAATATGTGGAAAGATAAATGTGGAAGATGTCTGTTGCAGTATTGTTTGTAGAAATCAACTTCTTGAAATATTTATTGCAAAACAATTAACACATGTTTATTGAATCTTTATTTTGGCCTATTTTGTAAGAAAAATCCAATAGTGAATAAACAATAGTTTCTGGGTTTATGGAACATTGTTTAAGAAATATACAACAACGAAAAATTTAAGAGGAATGAATGTTATGAAAAAGAAAGCAGGCCGAGCGCGGTGGCTCATGCCTGTAATCCCAGCACTTTAGAAGGCTGAGGCGGGTGGATCACTTGAGGCCAGGAGTTCGAGACCCACCTGGCCAACGTGGCAAAACCCTGTCTATACTAAAAATGCAAAAATTAGCCAGGCATGGTGGCAGATGCCTGTAATCCCAGCTACTCGGGAGGCTGAGGCAGGAGAATCGCTTGAACCCAGGAGGTGGAGGTTGCAGTGAGACAAGATCGTGGCACTGCACTCCAGCCTGGGCAACAGAGTGAGAATCCATCTCAAAAAAATAATAATAATAAAGCATATGCTACCCTAAATGATAAGACACAGGGATATCTTTTAAAATAGAAAGGTTTCTTTTTTACTGATACATAATAATTATACATGTTTAAGGGATACATGTGATATTTTGATACTACATTCTCACATGCTATATGAGTTATTTATTTCTAGAAGTTATACAATGGAAAGTAATTTTTCAAATAATTTATGTAACCATTTGTGAATAAGAATATATTTGTGATAGTTATTAATTCACAAATGGTACCGGTCATATTAACAACTTATTTATAATCAGCATATTTCCAGTTAGCAAAGTGAGAATGTAAGGTAAAAACGTAATGGGATTAATAGGAATAATTTTGCTATGGGGATCTGTGTAGTTATAATGATTTCAAGTTAAAAAAAACAGAAATGTAAGTAATATATAGCATTTGTCTCTAATATTATAGAAATGCCATATTCAGACCTGTCGTGGAGAGGGACATAGCTGATCTCTTCACAATCTCAGTCATGAATATGACTAATGAGAAATGAAGGGGAGAGATGGGGAATATATCGCAATATCCACACACCAAACCTCATGTACTTCTTCAACATGTGTCTTTCAAGACTGCACTCAGAATCGTATATATCTATTAAAATTTTGTTATCTTGTCAGTTGCTGAAGAAAACAAAAGGATCAATTAGAAGGAAGTAGGGGCTACTGACAGCATCCAGATGTGAGACTTGCAGTCTGACAGCAAAGGAAGGGACGAAATACATCAATACAGTCATGGGCCATTTAGCAATTTCAATAGCACCACCTGGGATAGAGTTATTATTTTTTTAAAAAGTGAAACAACTGAAGTTTGTGCTGATGATCCAGAGGTATCAACAAAATATTTGATACTACCACCTATGTTCAAGTAAAAGGACAGAAAAGCCTTTGCAATGTTTTAGAAGATAATATCAAAAATAAACATGGCTTGGTATTTTGATGGAAATGTTTCAGTTGCCTAGCAGATTAACTCCTGTGGTATTTCTCATTCCCCCAGCAAAACAGAAAAGTGAGATGTTAGGAAACTTTAAAACTGGAAAAATATATGACACCACCAGGAGTTTTGTCCAGAAATGAAATTTGGAAATGGCCTTCATCCAACAAATAGTGTGGCAGCATTTGCTAAACCCCAGGCACAGCAGTAGGTGCTCAGACTACCTCTGGCACATACATAATCTAGCAGGAAACAAGTATAATAGCCAATACTAGGTAGAGCACATAAATAGCATGGCTTTAAAGAAAGCGTGGGTACAGACGTGTAGAAATGCTAGGTGTGGTTGATTAATGCCGATTGTGACTACTATTAGGTACACAGGATATGAGGACATCAAGATAGAACACCAACCAGCAAGGCTGAGAGAGCCCTCCAGGGTTGAGGGCACAGCAGAGTCTCAGAGTCCAGTTGTTTTCTCACTCACTTCAATACCCCCATTTTGGTAGCACATTAAATAAATTGATCTGGATTTGGAAAATAGCAAACTGAAAACCAGATCGACAATTAAAATATTCAAAGCTGAAGGTATGAGGCTGGGAGAAATGATAATAATAACAAGAATAATAATGATAAACACTGAATGAGCATTTATTAGATGTTGGACACTGCATAAAAACCTTCACTTCTATACCCTGTTTGAACTTCACAATGACCTTCCAAGAGTCTACCTTATTAGCCCTATTTATGATGAGAAAACTGAGAAATGCAGAGGGAAAGTAACATGACCAAAAACAAAACGCTGGAAAGTGGTGGAACCAAGGCTTTGAGAATCTGTTTTCAGACTTTAGCAGCCCATGCCCTTAAGCAATATTAAAAACTTATCTCAAAAATAATAAAAGTTTCATAAATCTGAAATGATGAGGAAAATATAGCCTCAGAAACAGAAAGGTTAAATCAGACTGAATCTCCTGTCAAAAGGTGAGCCCAATCAGTTTTGTCCTCTCACAGGAAAGAAGTTCTTTTTCCAAGACCTTTTTTTTTTTTTTTTTTCTGAAACTGAAACTATGAACTTTTGGTATTCTCTGATTCTCTAGAAGACCCTCAAGTCCCTAAGCCCTAGCAATTGTTTTATTTTACTAGTTGAATAAAATGGGCTCTGGAGGCAGTAACACAAATTCAAATCCTAACTCTACCACATAGTCACTCTGTGACCTTTGGTAGTCACCTAATTTCCCTGAAGCTCAATCTCTTATCTTAAAATGGAGACTTTTTGAGGGCTCTTAATGAGTTAATTAGTATACATAAAGGCTAACTCAGTGCCTGACATATAACAGGTGTTTGGTAAGTATCACTGTTCGCTTCTTGCCTTTCTCAACTTTTCCTTAAACTAAAACAAGGAAAAGATAGATTTCTTAAGATCTAGTTGTTGCATCACCATTTATGGAAAAACAAAGAGAAATGAAAACAAAATCAACTTTCCTTGGTGATGAAAACGCCCTATGTCTTCAATTTGATTCTGGGCTTCACAGTATATACATATATTAATAAGCTATACACTTAAGATCTGTACATTTCATTATAGGTAATTTATGCCTCAATATATAAGACAAATTCTTGACAAAATAAATTTTTATTTTAAATATAATATCTCAAACATAATAATTAATTCTATTGGCAAACCAAATTATCCAGCATATATTTTATGTTGCCAATTAGAAACTTAAAAGTACAAAAAACACATACCACATATTTTTCATCTAGCCCTAATATTTCATTCCCCCACCTTGCTCCCACTTTAAACAATCCTAAGGAAATTTCCAACAGCCACTGTTTTATTTCTGTACTCTGCAAGTAGCACATTCCAGTTTTCTATGCAAGCCTTTTGGCCACATTACAGCCAACTACCACCACCATATGCCACTGGAGTCCACATTGATAAAAGATCTAAGAGTTGAATGGCACTTTCTTACTTAGAGAGGGCTTTACACCTGTAGATCCATTTAAAACTCAAAAACCTTGCAGGAAGATATGGTTAAGCACTATCACCATCACTGATGGGAAATGATGGCTCTGAGAAATTAAGTCAAGGACCCAGGACCTTGGTGTTGTTAGGGACTAGGACCCAAGTCTTCCAGCATCAAGACTCACAGCTTTTCCATTACTCTTATACCTTTGACAGAGGAAGAGATGACAAGACAAGTCCTCCAACCTGTGCCAACTAACGATGACCCTGCACAGCACTAGCTATAGAAAATCAACAACATAAGGCCAGGGGCTCACATTGTTAAAGTCTGTGGCTTTAGAAAAGGATGAAATCTGCCTAAAAAATATTTCTCTACTCTTCCCAGAGTTGCTTTTGGAAGCGATATCTTTATATCCAATACGATCCTTCTCAAAGGTGAGTATTCATGCTGTGAATCCACTCCAGTCTCCAGGGCCTTTGCCCTGGTACTGACATTTTACCTTCTACAAAAACTTCATGAGAGAAAGGAAAAAAAACAAAAACTGATTTTTCCAGGTCAAATAAAAAGAAAAAACTTATACTAATTAAAGCCATACTCTTTTAGACAAAAACACTATTTCAGTTCTCCCTTCTTTGCTTTTTCTGCTGCAAAACATGTTTCAAGGCTAAAAAGGAGCCAATTAAAGTTTCTATTATCATGAAATACAATTCTGTTGGTGCAGTGATACTGAGCAAAAGCAATTTTATTCCTGCCTTTCCAAAAATACGTATAGGTACATGTGAAAACAACTATGCATGCAGGCACACCTGCAGGGGTCTCTCTATGTGCACATGTATGTGTGTAGAAAGGAAGACCAGAGAGTTATCACAGAATTGAACCTGCACAATTCACCACAAATAAATTAATAATGGCATATTATGAAGATATATTTTCCCATTATCTAGAGGAACTTTGTTTTGCCTGTTTTTTTTTATTATTTTTCACTCGAGTCATCATTATCCTACAGAGAGGAAGGCTAACAAAGGCCTTTGATTTCACCACTTCTAGAGATTTAAACAAAAGACTTAACAATCCCAATTAGACCATTAAAATACCTCAAGAGAAAAACAAAGAATATACAGCTAGATCTGCTGAACTCCCAGTAATAACTCAAGGTCTATCTTAATTTTTTTTAAACCAGAGGAAATGAAGGGAGAGGGGGAGGGAGGAAACAAGGGAGAAAAGGAAGGAAGGAAAGAGGGAGGGAGGAAGGAAGGAAGGAAGGAAGGAAAGAAGGAAGGAAGGAAAGAAGGAAGGAAGGAAGGAAGGGAGAGATACAGCAATTTCACTATTCCACCCATGCACCTAGCAGCTGCGTTTATTGTTATTTATTTATTTCCTCCCTTTTGAGCTAGATCCTTTTTTTCTCATTTAGTCCAACAGAGATTGTCCTCCTGGTGTGACCTTTTATTCTTCCCTTTTCCTTCACCCCTCCAGGCTATTGCCCTCATGCCAGTAACTAGATAACATACTCTATCAAAGATTTTTTTAAAAAATCATTGGGAAGGCACTAGGGCTGATAGTGGCATCAATCGTAGCCTGACACGAGCTGGGGTCAACCATTTATCTCTTTACATAGCCTGTGGTTACTGCAGTGGCCATCTTGACTTGCTACATCTTAACAACCTTGTGCAGATGTTGCCTCTCCCAACACTGATAATATCTGCTCCCCCAGTCCTTTTGCTTTCCTTGTTTGGCATATTTCTTTGTTTTATTCTGGTGGACATCTTTTCATAATAAATCAGGGCAAGAATAAGTGAAGCCCCTCCCGTGTTTCAGAGCCCTTCCATATTTCAGGGCAAGGGAGATAATTATGGGCTATACAAAGAATCTTGCTCTTTGTACCAATGTTTTCAAACTAAAATCAAAACACTTTTGTTCCTTAGTAAATAGTCATATCCTTGAAGTTAAAGTGAATTCATGTGGCATTGCTCTTATTTCACTGGATATGAGATTTTATCAAAAGTTTTTTATGAACTCATTTTTTTCCATTCTATCCCACTCTTTTCCCATCTCTCTCTCTCTCTCCACCCCCAAAATACCATTCACTAGCTTTTTTTTCTTTTTGTAACTTATTCAGCAGGCAGCATCATGATTAAGAGAAAGTTGAAAGTTAGGCAGACTACATTTCAAACTCATAGCTCCAACATTATTAGCCACGGGGCCTAGGGCAAGTCTCCTAACATTTTGAAGCATCCGTTTCCTTATCTGCAAAATGGAGCTAATACTATCTACTCAGAGTGCTATGAAAATAACGTAGAAAAAATACTTAAATGCCATGTGTCTGTCACATATAAATGTTCAATGTATTTGAGTTGCCACTTACTGTCTTAAAGTTAATGAAGAGTTAGTTGCTCAGACAATGGAATTTGGTGCCAAGCATGGACAACTCTATATACAAAACTCATCTTTACTGCCACTTTTTCTACCACTGTAACTTCACTTATTTGGGTATCCAAGAAATCTGTTTAAAAATGGAAATACACTTGGGAAGTTTTAGACCTTATAAACATAAACTTTAAATAAGACTGGAATGGAAGATAGAAACAAAAGAAAGAGAAAATAAAAGAGACTCAAAGGAAAACTTGGTTTATGTGTATTGTGCTCTAATTTTTAATACAAACCCTAGATGCCTCATGCCTTCTAGAAATTCAAATAAATGTAAAATATAGCCACCCTTTTTACACTAAACTATGAGAGATACCCAAGTTAAAACTCACCTTCACCCTTAAAATTCCCATTAGCAGATTCCTCTTTTCAAAGGATAACCTACATAACATAGTCCTCACTTAAAAAAATAAAAGTAAATTTATTTTGAAGGTAGACAATGGGTACACAGGGCTCATTATGCTATTCTCTCTATTGTCACATATTTAAAATTGATTATTTTAAAAGTTAAATAAAATAGGCCCCAATAAATACATTGCCTTAAATAGGCTAATTGTGATGTATTTCCAGTTGTGCCAAAGCCCAGTAAAGAATAGGGTCAATATCCCCTGACGCTGAAAGGGATTGTTTCTTAAGACTTCACAGAGAAATCTTAAATTGTACTTTAATGATGGACTTTATGGATAAATATATAGTCATAGAAATAAATATATCACTCCAAGTATTGCCAATGTTAATCTTATGACCATTCCAGATTTATTCACTCAACATACAGATAGCATTTTTAAATTATTTCATCATATTCCTATACTTCTACACCCAATGCCTGTAGATACTGAAATCAGGAGTTACTATCTCTAAACTCTCCAGCTTGAAGATTATGGGGCAAGAGTGCCAAAGAGCACAGGCTCTGGAATCATTATGTCTCAATTTGAGTCCCTGCTCTGCCACTTTCCAGCTGTGGGTCCTGAGACAAGCTTCTAAGCATTTCTGAATGGTTATCAACCTGTAAAATGGAGATGATACTAGTCATCACTTTAAAGTTTCATTCTGGGGATTAAATGGGCAGTTCAAGTAAAGGGTTTCACACAGTTCCTGAAAAGAAGCAAGCATTCAATTAATGTTACCCCTTCCCATTATTATTATTAGTAGTAGTAGTAGTGCTTTACAATAAAATACAGAAATATGCTTCTCTAGGTGGCATCATAGCAAGTATTGAATACCCTAATATGTTTTTCTTTCCATTTTTCTCAATCTTCCCAAAACAGCGATCACATACTTGGTTGTTTCATTTTAATGTTTGAAAAGTATCAATTTATCCAAGTGAAGTTATGAATTCTGTGAGCAGAAGAGATGAGGCAGAGAAATCAAGAATCACTCCCTGATTCAGTGGTGCCTGGATTTGAAAGGTTGCAGTATGAAGATGAGTTTAAATGCTGGCATGGCTCTCCCAATTTCCACACAATTTCCTTGTGGAGAAGCCACCAGTACAGGGAAATTTTAGAACAATTTTACCAAGAGAAAAGAACCCAGACCCCTGCTTTCTTAGTCTCCCCTCAGGCGTGGGCACTGAAGGCTTCAATGAGAGGCTGGAAGACTCTTAACTGTGGCCCAAATTTCATGCCACATGGCAGAGCAAGGCTTTTTTCCAGGAGCAGTGCATTGTTAACTTATCAGACACATTAATAAATTCCTATCTCAAATGTGCAGAAAACTCACACAAAAAGAGAAGCAAGCTTGTCTTCTTTCTGCTCCATTCCAGCTCTGGGTTAAGAAGGTACTACCTTCAGTATTGCTGGTACAAGTGTCCTGGTTCAAACCTTCAGTCCCTGCCCCCATTAAAATGTAAAACTAGATTCAACCATCATGGAGTGGCACCAGAGGATTGCAATTTCATCCAGCATGATTTTTATTAGCCTTGCAATTTCTTAATGGGCTCCCCTGAGGGCTGGCTGGTAGAATCCTGCACTACCAGTCCGGATTTGCTACAGGCAGCTTAATAAACATGGTATCTTCCCCGTGACAATTGTCATAACATCTGACCAGGGTGCAGAAGGCAGAGCTAAAGGTTAACAAAACCACTGCTCAGGTGGCAGGGAGGTGAGTGGGGAGAATGTTGGAAATTGTAATCTGAAGGCAAAGGCTGCCTGCTGGGTTGGTGATTCTTCCAGCCTGGCCAGAGCTCCCAGGAGCCGAGCAGGCAGCTTGCTGCCTTCTATAATCAGCATCTTTTACACATCTCATCAGTGTCACTGTTCCTGACGTCTCATTATGCACCAGAGGTGGAAGTGGACAGGTACCGAACACTTGAACTTTTACTTTTCTTATTATTTCCATGGAGCACCATGAAGCTGGGAGTTAATTAAGTCCTGTGGGACAGGCAATCAGTGTCTTTTTTGCTAAGTTAAATTACATTATACACAGATGCAAAAAAGAGGAGAAAAAAAATCCCTCAGCTGTTTCCTGGTTAATAGAGTAAGTTAGAAATATGATGATGCCAAACTGGAAGCTGAAGTTGATAGCTCCTTAGCATACGAGGTGTCTAATGAAGTCATATGACAAATCCACCAGGGATCTCCTTCCTTACAGGATCTCAAAGCACTTTTACAAACACTTTTAAAGAACTTCCTGCCTCAACTCTGACAGAAAGTTAATTGGGGGATGATAGTCAATTCGATAGTTTAGGGAGGAAATTGTACTCAGCCAGACTGGAGAAGAAAACTTCCTTGGATGTATAAGATGTTAGACTGAAAAGAAACCTTCAGAGGTAAGACAGAATCAGACAGTGTCAAAGTGGAAAGGGAGCTAAAAATGACCTAGCCCAAAATTTCCCAAAGTGTTCCACAGAGAGCCAATAGGTGTTGTATGGAAGAAAAAAAAATAAGATTTTTATGACCAAATAAGCTTAGGAAAGACTGGTTTCAACAGAGTAAAACTGCCTTCCTTCCTGCAGGACTCTCCAAGCTTTTAATGTCTGACTGGACATCGATAGAATCGAGTCTGCAGCATTCCCCAAACTTACTTGACTACAGAACACTTTTTTTCTTTTTTTTTTTTTTTGAGACAGTCTCGCTCTTTCGCCCAGGCTGGAGTGCAGTGGCACTATCTCGGCTCACTGCAAGCTCCGCCTCCCAGGTTCATGCCATTCTCCTGCCTCAGCCTCCCGGGTAGCTGGGACTACAGGCGCCCGCCACCGCACCCAGCTAATTTTTTTGTATTTTTAATAGAGACGGGGTTTCACCATGTTAGCCAGGATGGTCTCGATCTCCTGACCTCATGATCCGCCCACCTCGGCCTCCCAGAGTGCTGGGGTTACAGGCGTGAGCCACCGCGCCCGGCCCGGAACACTTTTTTTTCTAATGAGACATGTTTCTTTACTAATTGCTTACAGAATTCACATTGGAACATGTTGATTTTGTCCACTTACAGATGGGGAAACTAAGAGGTTCTTTGGTTTTGTTTTTTTGGGTTTGTTGTTGTTGTTGTTTGTTTTTTTCCTTGAGACAGAGTATTACTCTGCTGCCCAGGCTGGAATGCAGTGCAGTGGCATAATCATGACTCACTGCAGTCTCCATCTCCTAGGCTGAGGCGATCCTCCCACCTCAGACTCCCGAGTAGCTAGGACCACAGGCACACGCCACTATGCCCAGCTACTTTTTTGCATTATTTGTAGAGATGAGGTCTCCCTATGTTGCCCAGGCTGGTCTCAGACTCCTGGGCACAAGTGATCCAACTGCCTCAGCCTCCCAAAGTACTGGAATTACAGGAGTGAGCCATCTCGCCCAGCCATGAGGTTTTCCCCAGACGTGCCTCCAAGCACACAGGTAGATAACACCCGAGCCTTGAATTAGGGCTTAGATCACCCAATCTCAGATGACTACATCATACCACCTCCCTCTGTAACTTACCAGGAATCTAAAACACCCTACAAGAATCAGGTATGCTCTCTGGTCACCCTGCGTTTCTTTGTATTACTTTCAGAATACTCATCCTTCATCCTTTTTCACCTGCAGTCTTAAGACACCTCATTTCCTTATGTTCTCACCCCTCCTGGAAGCACTGCCCGTCATGTAATGGCATCTGAGCTCCAAGAGAACAGCAGCTACATGTTTTAGAACTCACCTTACCTGCCATCAGGCCACAGCCCAGCAAGACTAGAGTTCTGACTCTGATATGGGATCTAAGGAGCATTTTATGAGACACAGTGGTGGCAACAAAATTTATAAAGCCTCTAACAGCTTTATTTTCCTCCTGAATTAAATCTACCCTCCTTAGTTTGGCACTCAAGATTGTACATGATGTTTTCCAACCTTTGTTTCTAGTAACTGCCTTCCTGGTTACTTTCTTTCAAACTTTACACTCCAGCCAAATAAAATCACTTAAACGTAAACCATGTTTTCCCATCTCTGGGACTCTGTAAGACTAGTCTCTTAGCTAGTAGACCTTTGTTCCTTATCTTCCCTTATCCACATCCTGGTCATCCTTTTAGGCCCTAATAAAATGCCACACTCTCTAGGGAGTTTCCAGGTAATTTTTCCACCCAGAAGATTTCTTTGCCTTCACTGATTTTCCATAACAAAATACACATATCTTTATTATCACATGATTATATTTTGCTTATAGCACAGTTAGTGAGTTTTTATATCTCCCCTATTAAATAGTACATTCTACAAGGTAGGAGTTGTATTTTATTTCTCTGTAGACTTAAAGCAACCTTTTCAAAGTCCAAAGGGATGGACTAGTTCTAACATTCTAGATATTGAATGCATAATTTCATCTAGGCCCTTCATAACTTCATAGTTTTTGGTTGTCTCTCAAAACAATCATCTGAAAATCCCTGGGAGGGACTCAGACAATGCCTGGGACCCTCTGAGTGATCTGTAAATCATGTTTCAGAAGGATTAAAGAATGGTAATTTTTTTTTTTTTTTTTTGAAATGGAGTCTCGCTCCGTCGCCCAGACTGGAGTGCAGTGGTGCAATCCTGGCTCACTGCAAGCTCCGCCTCCTGGGTTCACACCATTCTCCTGTCTCAGCCTCCCAAGTAGCTGGGACTACAGGCACCTGCCACGACGCCTGGCTTTTTTTTTTTTTTTTTTTTTCAGTAGAGATGGGGTTTCACTGCACTGGCCAGGATAGTCTCGATCTCCTGACCTCATGATCCTCCCGCCTCGGCCTCCCAAAGTGCTGGGATTACAGGCATGAGCCACCGCTCCAAGTTGGGAAGTTTAATTAATGTTTGTATAGTATTTGGGGAGATGAATTATGAGAAACCGACACTGTAACAGACTATTTCTTTCCCTAGATTGCTCTTTTCTTTATTATTAGAGGAGGGTTCTCTTGCATAGAACTGAGTGATCAGCCATCCCCGCTGGGAGCTGGTACATCATAAAAATAGCTGCTGTCATTTTGAAACAGGAAGACGCACATCACAAAAGAAACACCTAACTGACTTTAAAGTCCTGAGGGCCACTGAAGATATGTGTGTTTTATGTAGTCATTATGCTTTCTCATTTGGTTGGTTGGTTGTTAAAAGCAGACATTCCTACTGAATTCTAAGGGAGACTTACCAAACTGTTTCCTTTTCATTTACCTGACTTATACAGAAAAGGTGACTTGTTTTCACCCCCTCAAAATCTCATGCAACAGCAAGGCCTTAAGTTAGCAAAAGGAGAAGTGAGGAGCATCAGAGGAAGTGGCCTTAGTGTAGCTATAAAGAGAAAAGCAAGTTCATTGAGGTCAAGTGTTTGCTGACGGCTATGTCCATTCTCCAGCTTTCCACTTATCAACAGCTTCAAGACTTACCTTCCAGGCATCACTGCTACCATATTTTTACCCAGGTATCTGGGATGGGATTAGCTCTATTCTATAAGTGCACAGTGATCACTCATTGGCCAAAACCAATCAACAAAGCCCATTACCCTGAGCAGAGGGAATTTTGCCCAATTAACTCAAGTTGGATCAATGAGTCATGAAGACATATTTGTTGGGGGGTTCTGGGGAAGAAATTTCCTTCTCCTGAACTGTGCTCATGAAAGACCCTTTCATTCCCATGTGATATGAATAGGAAAGCACGTAGGCCTAGAAGCTACTGACAACCATGTTGTGGCCACAGAGAAAGCAACCTTAGGTTGAATCTGACACTCTGCAAGGCAGGGAAGAGACATGGAAAGAGCCATCTCATTAGTGAGCCCTGAGCTGCTGGATCAAGCCATTCCTATGACTCCTTAGTTTTCCTGTGCTGTGAGCCAGTATAACATCTTTATCATCGGTTCTGTGAGCCAATATAGTCTCTTTATCAAATGATTTGAGTCATTTTTCCCTTGTGATTTAAGTCTTCATAACAAATTTTTTTAAGTAAAATTTAAAGAGAAAAAAATGAAAGAGCATAAGTTTGGAAGCTATCTATAAACAGATTATAGAGAGCTATGGAAATGGATGTAAAATATATTCTTTATTTGAGGAAAGTTTCTTGATGCACAATATTCCAGTGTGTTTCTTAGAAGGAAATAAATAGAGACTTAGCACAGGCAGAAATGCCAAGAATAGTCATGTCTCCCCAGAAACTTCCACTGTTTGCAACAACATTACAAAGAAAGTGATTAATTTCTCAGTACTAGAAAATCCCACAGAGGATCTTCAGGGCATCAGGACTGCAGATGAGGGTGGAAACACATCACCGATGACATGGGAGGAGAGTGGGAGTCCAGAGGATGAAAAGAGGCTGAATGATATCAAATGTCCAGCCACCTTTCCTCACTAAGTCCCATCAGTCGTTTCTGCCTAATGGTTCCATCTCATAGCTTAACTTGTCATACTTGCCATCAAGAATGTAAACCCGGTTCTGATTCCCTGTAGACTCACAGAAAAACTAATTAAAGACACCATGTGGAATAGAGTGGGTCTGCCACAAGGCTGCAGAGCCATTTGTTAAAAATGGTGTCATCAGTTAAGTCTGGCTAGATTGCACATGGCGATAAATAATCCCAAGTTTTCAGTGGAACAATACAACAAAAGCTTGTGTCTTGTTCACACAACATCCGCTACAGATGTTGGCAAATCTCTTGGACAGAACAACTGTCCCCCATACGTTGAGGACGTATGTTCAGCCCACACTCTGGGCTATTTAGTCAATACAGAAAAAAAAAAAAAAAGGCTAGAGATTTGAGCTCCAGAAATTCAGTGCTTCTACCCACATTCTACACAAGTCCTATGGCCCTATCAAACTTCAAAAGGCTGGGGAAGGGAAGTGCTTCCTTGACCTCAAAATAAAGAACTGGATATTGGAGATCACTGTCACAGAGGGAATAACTGCAAAGCTGCTGTAAATTCTCTTAGGTAAAGGAGAAAAGGAGTCTAAAAAATCAACTAAGTGTCCATTAATTTGAGGAGGTTACTAGCGCTTAACTGGAAGTAAGGAAACTCTTCAAAATATTCCAAGTTATTCTGCATCTCCCATCAAAGGGAGAACCTGAGAAAACTAGTTTAGTAATTATCATATTCTAGAAAGGAGCTAGAGGTTTCTTTGTAAAACCTATAGAATCAAGGCACGCCTTTCCTGTTGTTTGTTTATTTGTTTGTTTTATTGTTTATTTTGTTTGGTTTTTCCCCTTTTTTTAATATATATACCCTTCCGGGTAGTTTATTCCCTCATTAAATGGCTACTTTTCTCTTTTCTCCTCTAGAAAAAACACATTTCCTTTCTTCTGGTGTAGCTGAAATGATCCATTGGTGTGTATTTTATGGACAATATCTTCTCATCTGCACACTCTTCTGCTGATTTACATTTATGTTGGCTCCATGGACAGATACAACCAGAAAGGGACTTTGTGGCGTTGTTGGGGTATCCACAACCCTGCCACTAGCCTACCATCAGCTAACTCCAGCCAAGGACAGCCAGGGGACTAGAAGAGGTGTTGCCTAACCCTCCTACCAGCAAAGCAATTCAAGAAGACAGTAACTAAAATAAGCTCTTAGAGGAGTTGTGCCTACACACCCTTATTTGACCTGCCCGAGGAGATTAGCTCAAAGCTGGAATGCACCAGTGGAAAAAGAACAGAAAGTGGAAAAAGCCTATGCCTGAAACTACCATTTTATAGAGTTAATGCGAGTTAACATCCACTTATACATACAGTAATACCATTAAGGTCATTTCTATCTCCAAGTAACAGCCTTTACCTAAAACCAGTTCAATATTCTTCATTCCTCCCAATGCTCCTGCCTCTCCCTTCTGGTTCCCCTTCTTTTCTCCTCTAACTCCCTGAGACACAGGAGTTTTGTTTTTTGTTTGTTTGTTTGTTTTTCTGAGCTGATTTTCAATTTGATGAAGTCCGTTTCCATAACACTTTTAATATCTGAATATCCCATTCATCTTTACCCAAATTTCTTCACCTTCCAGGCTCCAGCTGCTCTGCAGCTATCTGGTCAAGGTTCCCTACATTTCCTAATAAAGATGTGCATGTTAGGAGCAGTTACTGTGGCTCTTTAAAGTAAGAGCAGACTTCAGTGCTGTGGGAATAAAAGCAAGGTCTTTGGAGGCGAAGATTTATGGCTGAATCAACGAGAATTAAAAAGAGGACAACCCTGAGGAGAAAACCCAAGTTCTCCAAATTGACTGAATTGCCTTTTGTATCTCAAGGCTGAGATGATTATTTGTTTTTGCAAATAGAAATGCTATGTATATTAGACTCAAAACTGATAAGATCTTAGAACTTTCAGCAAAATAAAAATTGTTTAACATGTCTAGTATAGAACCACATATCCAAACACTGATGAAATTCATATTACTCCTTACTCAACACAAATACACAACACATACCACAACCACCACCACTACCACACCACACCACATATACCACTGAAACCCATTCAACTACTATCTGAGACCCTTCATACCTGGGAAAGGAACCTACTCATAGTTGGGTGCCCTTAATTCTTCATCAGGCTTCAGGGAGATGATAGTTTAATACTATGCATTCAAGAAATGGACCTGTGGAAAAGCAAGCTTTTCTCACACATGAAGAATTAAATATACTGATAAAATAACATATTGACATATCACAGTTTTCACATTCTGTTACCAAGGACTTCCATAAAATCTTTCCATGTCGCTGGTCGAGAAATAGCGACTTGAGATTACAAAACTGAGTTATCCAGTCACCCAATGAGTCAGCAAGTAAACTAATTTGAACACTTCTGGTTCTTCAATTACCAAGCCTCACCTCCCCTGTAGAATCCAAAGAATCCTCATGTGAGGCCATTGTACCATCTATAGCAATTTCATAGCAAGCAGGCCTCTCTGCAGGATAGCTAAAGTTTCATATCTGGAAAGGCTGAGAAAAAAAATGTAAGCATTATACTCCTATAGTCAAAAACAAAATAATCCCATGACATATGGTTTCACTGAGAAAATTCCACACAGTATTTATTTAGAAAAAAATAATTTCAATTTATGAAGTTGTACTTTAGAAGGAAATAAATAATCATGTCACGTTCCAATAGGACTACCTTCTGTCTGTCATTAACAGGGACATTTTCACAGGGCTAATAAAGCTCACGGTTTTCCACTGAGCACAGAAACTGTTATTTTAAGATAAAAGTTAAGAGTAGTGTAGCTGAGATAATTCAAACTCCTATATGGTGATGTAATAGTTATTCAGTGATATTATAATAAATTTAAACACATTGTAAAGAAAAATAAGGACTTTTGGGAGCCAAAATATGACAAACGCTCATCAAAACCACAGCCTCATTTACTGATAACATACCTTGATATGAGAGGAGCAGGCTAATACCATAAACTCATTTGATACAAAGAGTCCCTGAGAAACAAGAGAGGCACAATTAACTTGTTCAGATGAGTTTATGCTGCATTCAGGCTAATTTCCTGAATTCCCTCTTTTTTTCCAATTAGATATATTTTTATTTATGTGTTTGCAGAGTGTACAGTTTCAAACACACCAGGGGACTGTACCTAAATCATTTTTATAATATCATATTTAATGGGAAATTCAAAGTTGAATTATTTTAACATTGAATACAGAAACCCATTCATATGATTCTAAATACTTTTGGCATGAAATATAACTGTGTCATTGCTGAATAGTTAAAGGTAACAGTTTATTTCATATTATTAGATATAGCAGACCTGCCATTCCATTTCTATAAAATAAAAATGCATTGTAATGTTTACATTGATTAATAATAATAACAATACATTAATAGCAGTAACAACATATTACCTAAAATCATTGGTAATAATGTCCTAGGGCAAGAAGATTGTACAAACTTAAGAACTAGATTTTCTTTCAAATCTTTCATCATACTCTTGAGAGAAAGACAGGGGAAAAGGCAAGAATTCCTTCCTTTTTTTTTTTTTTGAGATGGATTCTCACTTTGTCACCCAGGCTGGAGTACAGTGGTGCAATCTCAGCTCACTGCAAGCCCCGCCTCCCGGGTTCACGTCATTCTCCTACCTCAGCCTCCTGGGTAGCTGGGACTACAGGCGCCCACCATCACACCCGGCTAATTTTTTTTGTATTTTTAGTAGAGACGGGGTTTCACCGTGTTAGCCAGGATGGTCTCGATCTCCTGATCTCGTGATCTGCCCGCCTTGGCCTCCCAAAGTGCTGGGATTACAGGTGTGAGCCACCACGCCCAGCCTCCTTCTTTTTTAAAAAAAGAAAAAAACAGCAAGAAACAGAGGTATGCAAAGTCTTAAGTTCAAATAATTGACAAAGCCTCTTTCACATGGCAAGTTCTGATTATGACAACACCACCATTAACAATTATATAAATTGTGACACTTTAACTTGGCATAACAATTTACAGAGTACTCGCAGACTGATTATCTTTCATAATTTGTAGTCTCATTATGTATTTAACCAAAAATGATAATCCCTGGCACATTTTGAGGGCTGTCTATGAATGAGACACTGCGTTAAGTGCACTACATGCATTAATTAATTCTTACAACCCTACAAGGTAGGAATTAACAGACTCAGTGAAGTTAAGAAAATTTGCCCAAAGTTATATAACAAGTAAGTAGAAGGATCAGCCTCAAATCCAGTTTTATTTTAGAGTCCAAGCTCACAACTACTATATCATAATGCCATTGTTGAACTTTTAGGTTTCTCCCACTATTATACGTTTATAGGTACTGTTTTCCTCCCTCCAAAAGCTGGAAGTCAGCTAGTACCAATCAATTGAAAGGTTAAGTGAGTTGTTAAACAGTTGTAGTCAGACAGGGACATTGCTGGAATTAGAAGAGAGGCCCCAGGAGTCCTGTTCACTGTGCATCCTATTCTGACTAATTACCCTAAGAAGGCAAAGCCCTTTCAGATGTGAAACTGTCTGCCTTTCCAGCTTCTCCTCCCCCTGAAGTAGGTAATTCTCATACATTTGGAGCCTCGTTTCACGGAGAAAATACAGGCACAAGGGACTCAGTAAGTTTCCTCCAGGACAGCCAGGTCAGGGGTCAATGGTTGAGTTTCTATACCCCTTTTCCCTAATCTAATAACTAGCTCAACCCTGCTTTCTGCAGCACCTCTCTCTGCAGGCACACAACCCTGAAGATGCACACTAAGTGGGTCTAAAAGGAAAAAAAGAAAGAAGGGAGAGAAGGAGAAGGCAAGGAGGGAAGGGGAGGGAAGACAAAAGGGGCAAAATTGTTTTTTGATTTCTGTAATAGGAGAAACAAAATTAATTAGGGAATAAAAAGTATTTTCAAATTAGCCTCTAAATAGCTATGTATATTATAAAGAAAATATTAAATTTGTCACATAGCTGGATTGCATGAATTTCCTAGAAGAATCTCCTTAAACAAAAAGTGGGGATAAAAATAAGCAGTGTGGTTTGCCTTTTAAACAGTAATCCAGTACAGACATATATGCCTTCATCCATCCATTCATCAAAGAGGAATCCAATATGAAGCTCACTCTCAGAGAGTGTAATGTCTATTTGGGAGTTTAAATATTTAAATAAATACATGTAATTTAAATGTAGAAGAGATAAATTTCTTAAAACAAGTATAATTAAGAACTATGGAACTTCCCAAGAGAAAAAAATTCTTCAACTTTAAGAAAAGGAGAATCTTCCTAAGGGAGATATGCATTGAAGAGTCTAAATGAATTTTAAAATATAAATATTTTGGAAAAAATTATGATGACTTAAACATTAGGGTTGTCTGAGAGCTATTTTGTAGTCACTAGAAAAACAGACGAGATGAGAAACCTGTGGAGTCTTGGTCTTGTCAAATCAAGTAACACACTTAAAGACCACAGCTTTCATCAAAGTACCTTTAACTTAAGAAAATGATCTCTAGTACTAATGATAGTGAGCTGTGAACATGAGGAAGGTGCTACTCAACCACAATATTTATCTGCATCTCCCCTTTCCCTTCCTACTTGTGATCTATACCAGTTGCCTGCATTTCCTTGATACTCATATACTCCTTAACCCCCCAAAATCTGGTTTTTCTTCCCACCAATATTGTCCTGTGGCCTCAAATGTCACTAAGGACCTCTTTATTGCGGTACGTTTTGATTAGTCTCAACACACATTCCTTCAAACTCTTCCTTCACCTGGATTCTATGACACTACCACAAGAATTTTCAAACATACTGTTATCAGGAGAACCTTTCTTTCATATAAGATCTTGCCTAGAACTTCAACTGATTACCATAGCTTTATAGTAAGATTTAAAATCAGACTGTAAGTCCTCCAATTTTGTTCCTTTTCAAGATAGTTTTGGCTATTTTAGATTATTGCATTTCCATAATTTTTTAATCAGACTGGAAATTTCTACCAAAAAAACCTATTGAGATGTTCTATTGAAATTGCATTGACTTAAATGTTAATTTGGAATAATTGACATATTAACATTATTGAGAACTCCAATAATGGTTCTCTTTATGTTTCTTCTGCTTTGGATTCATTAAGCTTCTTAGATCGGTGAATTTGTAGTTTTCACAAAATCTGGAAAATCTTTGCATTATTTATTTATTTAGATTTATTTTATTTTCTATCCCTTCTACCTCTCTTTTCCTTCTGCTACTCCAATGACACAAATATTAGACTGCTTTATATTGACTCAGAGATTACTATCTATCCATTTTTTCCATTTTCTTTCTGTTCTTCAGTTTGGATAGCTTTGATTGTTTTGTCTACAAGTTCACTGATCTTGTCTTCTGCAAGGCCCAATCTAATATTATCTAGTGAAATTTTCAGTACAGATATTATTTCTTTCG
The DNA here is from genome assembly GCF_028858775.2 of Pan troglodytes. Taxonomy (NCBI): domain Eukaryota; kingdom Metazoa; phylum Chordata; class Mammalia; order Primates; family Hominidae; genus Pan; species Pan troglodytes. The sequence goes on from NC_072403.2 coordinate 57,850,304, forward strand.
ATTCTATAATTTTTATTAATTTTTGAAATAGTTTTCATTTTCCTGCTGGAATTTCCTATAACTTCTCTTGTTGCATCTTTGTTTTCCTTTAAAACCTTTAATATGCTTATAACAGTTGTTTTAAAGTCCGTATCTAGTAAGTTTCAACATCTCTATCATCCATAGGTCTGTTTCAGTTGATTGCATATTTTGCTTTTTTCCTCAGGTTCTTGATTGTATGCTGGACATTGTGGATGCCATGTTCTTGAAGGTGGAGATTTTTTTATCTTCCTTCCTTTAAAGGGTGTTGAGCTTTGCTCTAGCAGGCAATTAATTTACTGAAATAACAGTTTAATTTTGTTAAGCCCTGTTTTCAGGATCCATTCAGTGGGTCTAGAGTAGCTTTACTCCAGAGCTAGAATATTTTATTCCTAAAATGTGGCCTTTCTGAGGTCTCAATTCAATGCCCTGGTGTTGAGTGGGGTTTCTCCACTCTAATCAGTCAGCATTTGAAATCTTCTAGTACTGTGCTGTTCCAAAGTACTCCCAGTACCTTAGAGGTTATGTTCACTTCAAGCCTCCCAGTAGCTATAGCCTGCTAGACCTCACAGAAATATACTCACTATATGATTGGTTAACTATTTGGCAAAAGACTCAAGGGACCCCTGCAGACTTCTAGAGTTCCTTTTTTGCACAGCTCCCTCCTCTCTGGTATCCTTCCCTGCAAATTCCACCAATATTAGCAGCCCTAAACTCTAATCTCTGATTGGAAACTGAGAGCACAGAGAAATGGAACCCAAAAAGAGTTTTTTGGGTTTCCCTGAACTCAATCTCAGACAGAAAGCCACATTCCTTGTGTGTTTCCATTCGCTCAAGGATCACAGCCTTGTGCTGTATATTATCCAATGCCTGAAATATATTTTGACTAGTTTTTATCTTTATATGGTGGCATATGACAGAAGGACAAGGCTGAGACTCATTGCCCTCTCATGGCCAAAACCAGAAGTCTTTCCATTTATGTTTAATAGCAATGCAATAAAATCTAAGTAGGTAATCAGTGTAAGTGGGACTTCATGAGCTTCCAAATGCCAGAAGCTACGGGCCTTTACTTTGGTTTCATCTCTCCAGAGAAGTATCATGTAGTCCTCTTCCTGTGAGGAGTCAAATTTGGTTTGTCAGGATTCTGGAGTTCAGCAGAAGAAAGAATTTAGTGGGGAATGGATGGGCTGACTTCTCTTTAAAGAGAAAGCAGACCTTTAATTCATCCTCCAGATTTCAGCTGCATTTCCCATCCCTACTCTCCCCCATGCCTAATCAAGAACCTCATTAATTCCTCACTTTAATTTGCCCAGAAATTATGCATCTGCTTCCTGGAATGTGGGGTAGAAATAGATTTCTGACTTGGTCAGTGAGGAACAGTATCCTGGGGATAGAGCTACTTTATATAGACATTAAACCACCCCCTCATTTTAGCATCCTGCCTCATGCTCATTTTCTGGTACCTAAATTTCTCTAAATCCAAAGTTTTCTGGAGTACTATGGGGCAAGTTGTCTTCTTTTTATCTAAATTTCCCTTTTCAGGCAATTAATTTTGACTTTCCTTCACTCTGTTAAGTCATTTGCCATTCTCCCATTTATGTTTCATCTTCATATAATGAGGTTTGTGTTACAAATGGCTTTTCATTTTATCAAAGAAGGAGATTATGCCTCTGTTTCTTGATCTTTCATTATACCTACTTGAAACAGGAGGCTCCTGTTTCTGTCTGGTTAAGGATCTATTCTTAACAACTATATTAAGCTTCACAGCGACATTATCAACAATGTTTACTTTGTTGTTGCTGTTTTCCAAGTTCTTTATTCATCCCTTTCTTGAATCCCATATCATCCTTTTTCTTGGATTCATTTACAGTTCACCAGAGTGCATTACTTTTTAGAGAGTGCACAAAGGAGAGAAACTTCCTAAATATTGTATAGCTTATATTTCTTTATTTAGTTCTTATTCCAAATAGTATTTTACTGGGTATAGAATTCTAAGTTCAAAATCATTTCCCAGAAAACTTTAGTAGCATTATTTCAGACTTTCTTTTCCTCTGACAAGGCAGATTAGATGTTCAAAGAAACCTCTTCAACTCACCACAGCTGAAGTTTCTGGGTAAGATATCTGGATAAGCAAAATAAAAGTAGAGGAATCTTTTTTTTTTGGAGGCAGAAATGAAGAGAAGCTTCTTTCTTCTTCCTTTCTTCCTTTCTCCGAGTCTGTCATGGAAGTCCAGGCTTCTCTTTGATTAACATCAGCCCTAACATCCACAATGGACTGAATCAATCTCCTGTCCCCAAATATTCCCTCTTTGTTTTATAAGCCATTCTTAACACTTCCTCTTGAGAGCCACAGATCCAAGCATATACACAGGGACAGAGAAAAAGAAAGGGAAAGAGAGATGGAAGGGAAATGTCTACCTAGCAGTTCTTATTAATTTCCCTGATGTCTGTCCCCTCCTACTTGTGGAATTTCTCCCAGAGCTCCACTGAAAAGTGTAGCTATATTCTAATTTCCTCTAAACTTGCTTTGGGTTGCGTTTATTCTACTGTGGGTTCTCTACCCATCTAACCCAAATTGCTATTTGTGCTTCAGAAATCCCTCAAAACCTCTTATTGTCTTGGGGCACCCTGTTGTGTTTTCCAGCACTCTTTAGGATTTTCTTCTTCGTTTTCTAATACCTTTTCTCTTGTTTCACTGAATCACAGTGTGTGATACCTAGTAGGTATAATCAATGTCTTTTGAAGGAAAAGAAAATGTTACATGTGCTAAACTAAAATGATAACCATGTTGTATTTTTATAAATCCTTTTATGCATTCAATAATTTTAATTGAAACCTATAAAAACTTTATTGTACTATGCTATGTACTAGACCTAGTTCTAAGTCTTGGGAAAATAGCAGCGACAAAAGAAAGCCCCTCTTTTCAAGGAGCCCATGTTATAGTGTGCTACTATATTTTTTAAACATACAAGTTGAAAAACAATATAAATAACACAATAACATCTTTGTGTACAAATGGGTCCATGTACATGTATGTGTACATGTGTCTTTCCTTTCAGATGAAACTTTCAGGAGCTAATATTGAAGAAGTGGCATATGGGAAGACTTTTTAAACTTTCTGTATTTGTATTTCTGCATGTATTTCTATTTGTTAGTATAGTTGGTTCAGGCTCTTGGGACATACCAGGGAACAGAGTGGGCAAATCTTTCTGCCTTCTTGGAGATCATACTCTAGCAAGAAAAGTCAGACACCAAACAACAAACATAATAAATTAGTATCTTAAGTAGTATGTTAGCAGGTGATAAGAACTCTGTTAAAGCATGATATACGGGGTCAGTGGCAAAGGGTTGCCATTTTCAATAGGGTGGCAAGACTTCATAGAAGAAGTAACATTTCAGCAAAAAGTTCAAGTAGGAGATTGTACTTGAAAAAGAAGGGGGGAAAGAATTCTAAGCAGAGGAAACAGCAAATGCAAAGGCTTCGGTGTAGGAGCATGCCTGGTGTGTTGCAGGAATAGCAAGAAGCCAATATGCCCAGAACAGAGCAGGTGAAGGTGAGAGAAGTGAGAGATGAAGCCAGAGAGGGCGTTGGGGTGGGAGGTGAGGGGTGCAGGGAATGGCCCTTGAGGTCAGTATAAGGACTGGATTCTTACACAGTTACTGTGAGAGACTCTGGGAGCCCCTCTTTGAGGAGAAGAGGGAAATTAGCTGACATATTTTGAAAGGATCATTATGGCTCTATTATTAAATAGAATAGACCAAACAGAGGCAGGGGTAGAAGCAGAGAGGAGGGCTGAGAGGCCTTGCAATAAACAGTAAGAGATGATGCCGATGATGACAGTAGCAGTAGAATTGCTGCAAGGTGGTCAAATGAAAGAGCCAACAGAATTTCCTAATGAATCTGATGTGGGTTTTGGAAGGTCAAGGAGGCCTCCATGTCCTGAGCACCAAAAGGACAGAGCTGCCACCAACTCAGTTCAGGACTATGGGAGAGGAAGTAGTGGAGATCAGTTGTTCAATTTAGAACCTGCTAAACTCGAGGTGTCGTTTTGATATCGAAGTGACAATAGCAGTAGACAGTGAGGTACAGGAATCTAACATTCAGAAGAGGTCGGGCATGGTGGCTCAGGTCTATAATCCCAGCGCTTTGGTAGGCCAAGGTGGGAGGATTGCTTGAGGCCAGGAATTCAAGATCAACCTGTGGAACATAGCAAGACCCTCGCCTCCACAAAAAAATTTAAAATTATTTGGGTGTGGTGACACACACCTGTGGTCCCAGTTACTGCAGAGGATGAGGCAGGGGAATTATTTGAGCCCAGGAGTTCGAGGCTGCAGTGAGCCATGATCATGCCATTGCACTAGAGCCTAGGTGACAAGAGCAAGATCCTGTCTCAAAAAAAATAAGTAAATACAATAAAAAACAAAGTTCAGGAGAGAATTCTGGATCAGAGATTCCAACCTGGAAGTCATGAGCACAGATATATAGCAATGAAATTTTTAAAAAGGTCTTTTTGAAAAGCCAGCACACAATTTTTCTTACCTACCACAGTCTCCCACAAATTTGAACACTTTGTCCAACACAAGTTATCAAGTATTGACTATTGAGTGTGTTGCCTCTCCATTCCCTCTGCCATTTCCCTGCCCCAGTTATCTCTCACCTAGCTGAGATGCTTCTACCTCTCGTCAGTTTACCAATCAGTTCATCCATACCTCACTGCCAGATTAATGTGACTATAGCTCACCTTTGATCAAGCACTGACTCCTTGGGGATTACTTGTCACCTGCTGAATCAAAGGACCAAATGCTTAACTCTAGATCACAATCCAATCCTAGCCCACCTTTCCAAACCTACAACTCACCATTCCCCTTCACACACACCATGCTCCTTGCTATTCCTGTGGGTTCTAGCCTTGCTGCCTTGTGCATGCTGGTTCCCCCACCAGAAATGCCTTTCCTCTGCATGCTGAATACCTAAACCCTGTCCTTCATAGCATAGCACAAATGCCACTGGCGTTAATAGAGCTTAGTTGGCTGCCCCACCTGAAGATGACCTTTCCCAACTCGGAGCCCCTACTCTGTGAGAGGGGAAGAGCATGGCATACACAACACTTCCCAGAGTGAAGGCAGCAGGACAGATGCCAGCCCCAAGAGAAATTCTGGGAATAAAGAGTTCCACAGGCAAAGTTTAGGTAACAGTCCACACCACAGCACTCCCTAGAAATCCACATTATGTATTCATGTATTGAAGGATCGCAAAAGTCCTTTGGTAGGAAAACCTACGTAACTTTTTTTTTTAATTTGTTTTGGTTTAAACTTTTATTGCCAACCTATGAAAAACATATTAACCAGTTATCTTGTGATAAGAGGACAATTTGCCATTTTTCTTAGAATCTAGTAGGCAGTCCTGCGGCCCTAAAGCATGTGGGAGTGGCTTTTTGCTCACTTGGCTGTACCCCTCAATGGGAGGAAGCAATGGAAAGAAACGTTTAGCTTACAAACACATCAGGACCTCAAATTAAGTTGTTGAGCCACTTGATATTCTTTAACAAAGTAAGTACTGATCTTATCAATCTTCCCACACTGCCTCACACCCTCCCATCTAGGTCACTAAAAAATTATATATATATATATATATATATATATATATATATATATATATATATATATATTTTAGACGGAGTTTTGCTCTTGTCACCCAGGCTGGAGTGCAATGGTGCAATCTTAGCTTACTGCAACCTCCACCTCCTGGGTTCAAGCAATTCTCCTGCCTCAGCCTCCCAAGTTGCTGGGATTACAGGCACCACCACGCTGGGCTGATTTTTTGGTTTGTTTTTTGTTGTTGTTGTTGTTTGTTTGTTTGTTTGTTTTGAGATGGAGTCTTGCTCTGTCACCCAGGCTGGAGCACATTCGCAAAATCCTGGCTTGCTGCAACATCCGCCTCCAGGGTTCAAGCAATTCCCCTGTCTCAGCCTCCCAAGTAGCTGGGACTACAGGTACCCGCCACCATGCTCGGCTCATTTTTGTATTTTTAGTAGAGATGGGGTTTCACCATGTTGGCCAGGCTGGTCTCGAACTCCTGACCTCAGGTGATCCACCCACCTTGGCCTCCCAAAGTGCTGGGATTACAGGCATGAGCCACCACACCCGGCTGAAAAATATATTTTTTTAATTTTTTATTTCCGTAGGTTTTGGGGGAACAGATGGCATTTGGTTACATGAGTAAGTTCTTTAGTGGTGATTTGTGAGATTTTGGTGCATCCATCACCGGAGCAGTATACACTGAACCCAATTCGTAGTATTTTATCCCTCACCCACCTCCCACCCTTTCCCCTGGGTCCCCAAAGTCCATTGTATCATTCTTATGCCTTTGCATCTTCATAGCTTAGCTCCCACTTATGAGTAAGAACATACGATATTTGGTTTACCATTCCTGAGTTACTTCACTTAGAATAATCGTCTCCAGTTCCATCCAGGTTGCTACAAATGCCATTAATTTGTTCCTTTTTATAGCTGAGTAGTATTCCATTATATATACATACCGTAATTTCTTTATTGACTCGTTTCCTGATGGGCATTTGGGCTGGTTTCATGTTTTTACAATTGCGAATTGTGCTGCTATAAACATGCATGTGCAAGTATCTTTTTTGTATAATAACTTCTTTTTCTCTGGCTAGATACCCAGTAATGGGATTGCTGGATCAAATGGTAGTCTACTTTTAGTTCTTTAAGGAATCTCCACACTGTTATCCATAGTGATTGTACTAGTTTACATTCCCACCAGCAGTGTAGAAATGTTTCCTTTTCTAGTGTTCCAAGGTTCCCACACAAGGAATTCTTGAATTTGGAACAGGGACCTGGATTGTAGTCCTGATTAAGCACTTGTTGGTGCTGGTCTTCCCCACGCCCAGATAACCATGCATCATAATACTGGTGGCATGTTTTTCCCAGGCCAAGGTAGGGAAATTGTACATCCCAACATGGGTAGGGTAACCATGTATCACATATGTATGACAAGTTGTTCTGTTCCCAAGCTCAGGTAGGGTAATCACACACCCCAACAAGGGTGACATACTATCCCAGCATAATCATTCATTGTGAACCTTGCACTCTCAAAAGCATCCTGGTTTGGGTGATAAATTACATAGTCACTTAGTTATAAGCCCTCCACCTATAGACTTCATTATATCCAGTTCCTAAATCAAACCAAACCACCCTAACGAGAGTAGAATCTAGAATTAACAATTTTCCCATTATACAGAATGTTGTTTTTCTGGACTCCAGGCCACTGTGTGCCAGCCATAGTTATTTCCTAACTTCCACCATATTGATCCAGTCGATGCGACAGGACGTGTGCCTGAGACTCTTGTTCTATTCTTTAGGGTCCCATTGGAGCTAAACGCAGCCGTAAGTTCAGACTGAGTTTGCCATAAATCCCTGCCATTGTTCCCTCGTGTGCTTCTGGCTACTTGATAGGGCCCTGCTCCCAATAGACTGTTCGAAACTATGACATTATCACTAACACTTGAGTGTAACACATCACATCTGAAACCTACAATGATGGTACCCATCTCCTCTTTACCCCCTCAGGACTGGAGTTCCCTACACACTGGCACTAGACACATTCCTAGTTCCTGAAGATTAAATGGCTTACTTCCCCCACAATGACTATAGCCACATGGGTTATGAGGCCAGATAACTACCTGTGTGACCTTTATCAACCACCCCTCATTATGAATCTCAGTTAACTCATCTCTGAAATGAACTGGCTGGTCTGTATGGCATCCAACATTCCACCCAGCTGTGATGAATTGACTCTATGTACCCTTTTTTGAAACTTAACTACTTCCACATAAGGCCTCACTTCCCAAATATCTCTTAAAAGTGGGGTCTCTTTCCATATATTTTTTAAATCTCCTTCAGAACACGGTAGAGAACCTTGAACATGGTTGGAACTCAAATGTATGTCACATAAGGATTTTTAAATGAGTGAGGCATTTAAGCCTAAAAAAAATCAAAATTAGACTTTGAAATGATGGGAAATTAAATAAATCTAAGAAGTGAAATGATCTGGTCAAAGCAGCAAGCACTATAGAAAAATAAATTCATATCATTTTCTAGCACTATGACTAGTGAACTAGCACTGCCAATAATGGCTAACATTGGACATTTACCATGTGTGAGATGCAGCTCTCAGTGGCTCACACCAACCCTATGAAGTGGGAACTATTACTGACCCTACTTTACAGATGAGAAAACTGAAGAACAGAGGGTTTAAAGAACTTGCCTAAAGTCCCCCAAGAAGCAAGTGATGTATTCAAACCCAGGCAGTCTAGCTCCAAAGTCCATGCACTTAAACACTAGGTCAGCCTGCCTCTCCCTCTCTTTCACAAGCATTTGCTCATCTAAGCATCCCAACAACACCAGGTTATTACACACCCAGCAGAAACTGAGGCCCAGAGAGGCTTAAAGATCACCCAGTGTCACACAGCAGTCTCAGCGCACTACAATACACTTTTGAAATGTCACTGACAGCTGACTGCTGAGAAACAGGCGCAGAATAAAGTGGAAGTGCCACTGGGGGTCAGCGGCTCTGGAGGGAATTAAAATTGGCAGTAAATTGAAAGGAAGAGGTGTTTGTGGGGGACACGATGAAGCGAGAAGTGACAGCCCCGGGCTATCACCTGAAGGGAAGGTCAAGGTGAGGGAGAAGCCTGCAGAGGCCACAGAGTGGACGGTTGAGGACCCAGGAGCATGGAAAGGTAGGCACGGAACAGTTTAGGAAGGACAGAAAAAAAATGTTGTTTGCCATCGCATACATTTTCAGCACCAGTACAAAAGTTATAGAAGAACACACATTTTGAAGCCAGGAAGCTGACTTTTGGATTAGGACAGTTTGACTGAAGCAGCATTCACAAGAGAATCTGGTACGGCGAGTGCCACATAATAGGCACTCAATAAATGTTTGTTCCAAATAAAAGAGACAAAAAGAGAAAAATCTGAGAACTGCTTTCATAAAGAGAAAGGCACCTAAGGGAGTAGGTGCTCAATAAATATTATTTTTTATCTTTGTGCCGTGAGAAGCCTGGGGAGCTGTAAAAGATTATCTGATCCATTTCCAAAGAGCCCTGAGCCTCTGATTGCAATTCTCACAAATTCCCGGGGAAGGCTGTGGAATTCCTCTCTGGAGACTTACAAACATGCTTTTAGAAGAGCCACTTGGAGGGAGTGGTTTAGACAATTTCAAAATGGGTGAATTGAGGCAGAGAAGCTAGACCGAATGACCCTGAGGTCCTTTTCGTTTCTGACGTCCACGTAATCCCCTCAGAAGCTGAAGTTTCCACTCTGCTCCCCCACGGCACAGAGATGAACCGAATGGACCTGCAGACATTGCTGTCCCACCAAGCTGAGGACGGCTGAGTGATTTGGAAGCCTTCCAGTAGGATCTGGCTAAATCGTAGGCCATTTATTTTGTGAAGAAATAAACCACAGACAGCCCCTTTCAAACATGCATACAGAAATCAGGACAAAATGCCAAGGAGATTATCTGCTCAGAATTTGCTTTGAAAGAGCCCGGGCAACACTCATTTATTTTTGAGAAAATATATGATTAACCAGAGTTAACTATGAATTCAGATATTGTGCATTAGACCAGCTTCTCAAAGTTTGAGCGCATTTAATATTATATATCGCTGCCATTTGGACTAAATTGTTTTTTTAATGTACACAATATTACAAATTTAATTTGAGCTGTTTGAATCAGTCTGTAAAAAAGATTTGATTATACCTGAGTGTTCTGGCCCCAGCGTTTCCGTATCTCAGTAATCTTGACGGTAATTGGCTGATTGGGCGTCTCACACTCCATCTCTGCCTCAGTTTCCATGGTAATGTTACAGGAGCTATTATAGATGAGAACTTCATCTCTTTCCACTTTAGGGCTGAAACGAGAGGGGAGGTTAAATGGGGTGTCATCAATCTTAATGAAATGCAATTATTTTTACTCTTATTAATCATTGCAAGCCATTAGCTTGTGGCAACTACGGGCCACCATTTGTCAAATTTTGCAAATTTCTGTAATTTTGTTTCCATTCTTTTATTGTTTATTTGTTTTTCCTTTTATCTGCACACCCTGCAATGAAAATGCACATGGTAAATATCTTTCACTGAGGCCTTTCTCTTTTCCGAATCTATTAAAAACATTAGCAAAAGCTACTCCTAGCCCAGCTTAACAAGAAATGCAGGGACAATACTTCCAGTTCCAAAAAGGGTAACAAACGTCGGGGAGAGTTTTTTTTTTTTTTTTTTTTCTTTTCCCCTTCCCTCTTCCTGCTCTTACTCATACTTAGTGTTGGGAGAGTAATTGCCTGAATCCCCCTAGGGCAGATGGAGAAATTGGAAAACCCACACAACTGGCTAACTGGTCCCTAATTCCAACTGTGAAAAAATGAGCTCATTTAGGCTTGCAATTCCCTCTCCCCAGCTGATGGCAATGAGGCTCTGTTGCTAGCAGTGGAACATTAACTTAGTAAATTAATTAAACTTACTTAACAGCCCAGACTAAGGAGATTCGATATATGTGCCAGTTATACTACCAGCCACTCACTTCAAAAGTCCTCTTGCTTTAAGGGGAGAAGCCAGACTGGATTTAAAATAAAAAACAGCAGTGTAGCATTACAGAAAGTCTAAAAATATGCCATCTAGAGAAGGTGAGGACATGGATAGTGAAGGGTGTCGTCCTCAACAGGTGTGATATTTATTCAAGAATCATCCTGGCTGTAGGCATTTTTGCAACTAACTCAAAAATTATCAGTAATAATAATGCATGATGTTTCATATTTGTCAACAATTTCACATGTATGATCTCATTTCAGCCTATAAATTAGGAAGAGGTGTAAAAAGTGTAACCCAAAGAGATCAAGAGATTCTCAGAAAGTCAAACACAGAACTATGGTAGCTCCGAGGTCAAAACCAGATGGTCCTGTTTCCCAGAGCAGTGCTCTCAAGTTTTGAAATGCTGATTGAACATCAGCCAGGAAGATGGCAGATCCCATGGGAAGACCAGGAAGGGTGGAGAGAAGGGCAAAAAGGTCACCACTTGAGAAACTGTACACCATGTCAAACCCTACCATCTTTTTTCAAATCAATGTCAAAATGTTTTATTCCACAATTTGCTAGAAATAATGAGCAGGATAACTAGTACATCTCACCACTTAATCTTCTCTTCTTCATGCTAAATTGTTCTCCACTCTGTATCTACCTAAGACATGACTTCCAAACCCACAGTCCTTTAGACCTAATAATGTAGATTGTCAATATGTTAACATCATGCCACCCATATCTGAAGGCAGATTGTTTGGGCTGACCACTGGGACTCCGGTCCGCCTTTATCTGAGCCTCCTTCTCACAGTACCTGATACTGTGTTCATTTTGAAGGCCACCGTGCTTATACTTAGAGAGTGGTCAATTCAAAGTCTCAGAGCTGCAGCTTTCTGAGGATTTCACCATGGTGTGTTTGTTCAAATGATTTTCTGAGGAGCACTGGCATGTAAAGCTTAGGCTCAGAAGCAGATCAGCTGGATCTGAATCCCGGGGCAGATGGTTACCATCTACATGACATTGAAGACATTACTTCACTAAGCTTTGGTTTCCGCATTTATAAAATGGAGTTGCCAATAATCAAGTACCTATTTTGTGGAGGTGTTGAAGAAACTGAGCAAAATGAAGCATAGAAATAGATTAGCAGGGAACCTGGCACACAATACGAATCCAATAAAGGCAGCTCGCATTATAGCTGTTGGAGGTAGTAGTTTTAGTAGCATTATTGTTAAAAATGTAAATGTGGAAATTTACATTTATTATTGTTACATTTCTCTCACTGGTTTAGACCTATTGCTCAAATTTGTTTTTAATCTGTAGCCTGCTATCTAGCTGTAAATCCATTCGCTGATCCTTCGTCCACAGGGCAGACAAAGTCACAGGATAAGTCCATCCTTTGCTCCTGCAGCATCAGTCGTATTCCAAGATTCAGAAAGGAAAAGCAAAGTAATTTAACTTTTAAATTAAAATGCAATATAATATTTAGATCAATATAGAAATGTGATGGAATCAAATGCAAAATTCACACAGACTTTTAAAACACCTCACTTCAGAGCAACTTGAGGCTTGCATCAGGCCACTTTGGGCTTTGCACCTAGAACCTTTTTTTGTTACTGGGGGTGGAGAAGTGGTTGGAATAGTTTGTGAAGGTCTCCCTCTATGTTTATATCATAAGTCACTTATAAACCTATCAGAAAGGAAATGAAGTTGGTTTCCCACACCATCACATTCTTCGTAAATCGGTTTCCAGATGGCTACTTTCATTTCTGAAGGCTCACAAACTATCTGATGAATAGTTCATTCTAGAATTTTGTCAGGGATAACACCAAGCTTAGTTGTCTAAATTTCCAGAATTCCTCCTCTTTTTTTTAGGTTCATAGAATATCTGCCCATCACCTCTGTTATGTGACCCCTTCTCATGGTTCATTGCCAGCAATAGGTCCTCAATCATAAGAGTGAGTTTTTTGTACCCAGTTTATGAATGATCTGAGACTACAGACTTGAACTCAAGGAAAGTAGTGACCAACTTCCTTCTACATCCTTTCTTGGCCTTGGGCTTCCACTTGCCTCATAAACCTTCTTATGCCCTTTCCTGACTCTTCGCTGGCAGAGGTACAAGTAAAATGGGCTGAGTCACTCTGCCCTCTCTCTGCCTGTTAGAAACACACTGTTTTCACTAAGCATGTTATTCTTGCTCTGAAGAGAATTAAACCCCTTTCTGTTAGCTTGGACTTTTTGTTTACCAGCTTCAGCTCACACTTTTTTCCATATTTGTAACTACCTTGCTAGAAATTTTTTTCATTAAAAAGCCATCACCAAAATTAGCTGAGACACCAGGATATCCAAAATAGGTTAACATTTACAAAATTTCAAAGCTTCTAAATAGCTAGCTACTCTTCCATGGTTTCTTCCACAATAATCCTATGAATTAAGAAGCACAGTTGGCCATATTTAAATATAAATATAAGCATATATATATGCAACATAAGCATATATAGACAGAGAGATCAATATGTGTACAGATACAGATACAGATATAAATGCATACACACTGCACACACACACAGATATTTACTTTGGGGGATATGGTTAAAAATATTGGGTAAAAATGGTGGCAAAGATTGTTCTAGTAGCTAAGACTCCTGACTCCCAAACTATTGTTCTTTAGTTGATCTGATTAGATCCTAAAGTAAGCAAGTAACCTTGGCTGTGCTCCTTAGGATAGGGAAGGAAAACAATTTGCAGGCATTTTCTCTCCCTCACTTCCCCTGAAGTTGCTTCCTGTGGCTCTGAAACCTCACTGAACCCACAAAGCTCAGCCAGGGCTCTCACACTGAAGCTGCCAGCACAGCACTGCACTAAGCACACTGCGTCAGAAGCCTTGAGTTCCAGTCTCAACACTGCCATGGCTTGACTGTGTGACTTTGGGAAATTACTTAATCTTCACTTAGAAGAGAATCCAAACTCTTTACTTTGGCCTTCAATGCCTTACATATCTCTCCGACCTCATCTGGGGCCACTTTTCCTCCTTCTCAGTCTACTCCCACCCTCCTAGCCTCTGAACAGTCATAAAACTCGACAGTTCTTTTGCATTTGCTGCTGCCACTGCCTGACCCTCCATAAAGACACCTGCTTCTCTTCGTAACATAAAAGACTTCTTCAGAGAAGCCTCCTCTGAGTACACTCTCTAAAGTAACCCCCCTTTATTTTTCTATCACTTTATAGCACTTATCACAACACGTGATCATCCTGTTTATTATCTGACTTTCTTCTCTACCCTTAAGGGGCAGGGACTTTCATGACATCCACGATTGAGCCACCAGTACCTGTCACAACACCTAGAACAGAGTAGGGACGTGATCAGTACTGGATAGATGGATGGATCATGGATGGATGGATGGATGGATGGAGAGATGGATGGATGGATGAATATACTGGATAAACAGATGGATCATGGATGGATGGATGAATGGATGGGTGGATGGATGGATGAATACACTGGATAAATGGATGGATCATGGATGGATGAATGGATTGATGGATGGATGGATGGATGGATGGATGGATGGATGGATAGATGGATGGATGAATATACTGGATAAATGGATGGATAGATGGATGGATGGATGAATATACTGGATAAATGGATGGATGGATGGATGGATGGATGGATGAATATACTGGATAGATGGATGGATCATGGATGGATGGATGGATGGATGGATGGATGGACGGACGAATAGACAGGGTATAATTTTTGCCACAGATGCACTTCTCCTTTTGCCAAATGACATCAAACCCCATAGTTGTTGTGGATGGCAGGGAGATACAGCATTGTGTTCCCTGGAAAAACACATAAAAACTCAATGAAGAAAATAAATATGGTCAGTACTCCAACCACCTAGAGATAGGCACCATCAACATTCTTGGATACATCTTTCCAGCCTTTTCTCTAGTAACCTACATGTGTACAAACATATACACTATGTACAACAGTAGGATCAAATTGATATACTCTTTTGAGACCTGTGATTTTCACTTCTCAATATGTTATAAATATTTCCCTGTCTGGTTAAATATGCTACATCCTAATTTTCAAAGGTGACTTACTATCATATCATTTGGATACATTCTTTATTACTAAAACTTGTTTCACTGCAAATTTTTTTTGATACCTGAAACTTCAAAGAACATGATTGTTATAAATATTACACATTTCTATCTACTTTCTTAAAATCCTAAAAGAGAAATTGCTGGGTCACAGAGTATAAAGAATTTAAGGTTATTCGTGAATCAGCAAATTGTCCTCAGACGATTGCACTACCTTACCTTCCCACTGGCAAAAAGACCGCTGCCAGTTTCCCCCACTCTCATCCCCACTAAACTTTGTTTGTTTAAATCATAGGGCACTTATTATAATTCTTACTCAAGAAAACATACCCACTTTTGGCCGGGTGCGGTGGCTCACGCCTGTAATCCCAGCACTTTGGGAGGCTGAGGTGGGCAGATCATGAGGTCAGGAGATCGAGACCATCCTGGCTAACACAGTGAAACCCCATCTCTACTAAAAATACAAAAAATTAGCCGGGCATGGTGGTGAGCACCTGTAGTCCCAGCTACTCAGGAAGCTGAGGCAGGAGAATGGCTTGAACCCGGGAGGTGGAGCTTGCAGTGAACCGAGATCTTGCCACTGCACTCCAGCCTGGGCGACAGAGCAAGACTCAGTCTCAAAAAAAAAAAAGAAAAAAGAAAACATACCCACTTTTGCCTACTGCAATAGCCAGAACATTGAGCAGCACTATTGAAATGATATTCATAGGTAAAGCTATACTGTCAATGGGTTCTGAGGCTCAGTTGCTTCAGCCATCCCATACAATGAAGAGGAAGAGCATGGAAGAACTCCAAAGAAGAGTTTTGGGGATTCAGATGAAGTCCCTGAATTCAATGGAGCCAGGACCTACTGACATGTACTTCCTGGTGTCCAGCATCAGTAAGTTCTGAATTCCAGTCTCACCTAGTACAATACCCAGCGCTCCATTTCCTGTGTGAGCTAAACAGAGTTCTTCTTGCCCTTTTAGAAAGCAACCAGCCAAGGAGGTTCCTCTTTTCCTCCAGCTAAACCTAAACCTCTGGTGCCAAATTCACACTAAAACACAAACTGTCTCAGGACATCACAAAGTCAGACGCCATGAAAAGAGCTGGTTATCTCTTTCACCGTGGGGAAGTGGTCTTGTTTAGTTTCATATTTTATAAGAAAAGAGGCGGGGCACGGTGGCTCATGCCTATAATCCTAGTCTATAGGCTCATGCCTATAATCCAAAGTCTCCGACTTTGGGAGACCAAGTCGGGTGGATTGCTTGAGCTCAGGAGTTTGAGACCAGCTTGGCCAACATGATGAAACCCTGTCTTTACTAAAAATACAAAAATTAGCCAGGCGTGGTGGTATATACCTGCAATCCCAGCTACTGGGGAGGCTGAGGCATGAGAGTACCTTGAACCTGGGAGGCAGAGGTTGCAATGAACCGAGATCATGCCATTGCACTCCAGCCTTGGCGACAGAACAAGACTCTGTCTCAAAAAAAAAAAAAAAGAAAGAAAAAGAAAAAGAAAAGAGGCCTTCATTAGATAATCAAAGGTAGCCACTCTATCTACGTAAGACATAAAGAAGTTTACATGACAATGTTCAGTCATGAGACACTGCCCTGTATAGGAAAGGAACTCCTTGCTGAAATGAAAGCAATCCAGAATTACTAGCAGGGTCACACTTCTTTTTTATTTGTTTAGAAAAGGGGGGTTAACTTGGAAAGTTGTGGTGTTTATTTGTCAGCCTCTTTTTTAAGTTAAAAAAATGCTCATACGCTTATGGCTTCTAAATCCTAGATCTACAGTAATTCCGCCTATGCAACCCTCCTTCTTTTGAATAAACATTGTACAATCTGCTGGATTTCTCTATGACTTTTTTTCATACTTGTGAATCTGTTTGGAAAGAAAAGAAAAAGGAAAGCGGGGAAAAAGCCTTCTGTTTTTCATAACGTCTAATCTTTTTCCCCATTGGCATTCACCAGATGTTGCTTTGGATCGGAAGATAAATATTAAAATCTAAGCAAGAACAAAGCGAGCTGTTTACTGGGCAGATTTTTCAGATGTTCTCTTAAACAGTTGAAAAAGACAGGAGATGCTTTGATATGCAGGCTGGCTGGAATCCACAATGGAATGGGCCCTCCAAGAGAGTTGTAGCCCTTACCACGGCTGCCAGGCCACATCCACCCGGCCTACACTCTCTGATGGCTCCATCGGTCCATTGGCCAAGCATTTGTGGGGAAGTTCAGGGAGGGAGAAGGTAAAGTTACCTGATAAAGAGGCCCGAGAACGATGGAAACATTGACTCTGCCCAATGATCTGGCACAAAGAGGCATTGGGAACTTTCCTCGCAAATGTAGAGGTAAGGCCACGATTCAAGCAGTTGCTCTGTCGCCATGGCAACTGTCAAATCACACTGCACATAGGTGTGTCTGGCAGCCTCACAGCTGTCCTCCTCACGCTTCAGGCCACACAGGAAAGCCAAGGACACTGCAGGAAACAGTCACCATTAGGAAAGAACCACAGAGAGAACCTAAGGCCTCTAGTCGGTTTCACAAATGAAGTTCCTGTGTCCTACTTTGACCAATAGGAATATGAAGTTAGCAGTTTACTTTTTTTAAAATGTATTGTATATGTGTAATGTACACAGAAAAATACAAGTATCATTTTTGTAAAATATGAATAATCATCATAAAAAAACTCAGGTGAATTTCCCAGCCAACATAAGATATAAAACACTTGTAATACACTTAAATCTGTGTGTTTCTCCCCAAGTTCGTCCCTTCTCTCCTCATTCTCAGAAATAACCACTTGGCATTTTTTAAATAGTTTTATCACAAACATTTGTATTCCTAAACAAGAGATTGAGTTTTACTTGTTTTTGAACTTTATAAAATATGATACATGATAAAATATTCTTGGGTCTGATTTTTTCATTCCATATTATATTTTCAAGATTTATCCACATTACTACATATAACTATTGTTAATACATTTTCACTGCTGTTCAATATTGTATTGCATGAAACTACCACAATAAATTTATCTATTCTCTTATCAATGAACTTTTTGGTATTTCCTAGTTTTTGCTACTAAAAATGTACAAAATTTCATCTAGGGTGCATGCCTATCAAGAAAATTTCTTATTCAAAGAGTAGGTACAAGTTCAGCTTTACAAGATAGTGCCATATTGTTTTCCAAAGTAGTTGTGCCATTTTGTATTCCTACCAGCCATATTTGTAAGTTCCCATTACTCCATATAATTACAAGCACTTGAAATTATCAGACTCTTAACTTTTGCCAGTCAGGTGTGTAAAATGGCATTTCACTGTCGTCTTAATCTGCATTTCAATCATTACTTTAAGGTTGACCAATTATTATTATTATTTTTTTTTTTGAGACAGAGTTTCGCTGTGTTGCCCAGGCTTGTGGCACAATTTCACCTCACTGCAACTTCCGCCTCCCGGGTTCAAGCAATTCCCCTGCCTCAGCCTCCTGAGTAGCTGGGACTACAGGTGCACACCACCACACCCCGGATGATCTTTTGTATTTTAGCAGAGACAGGGTTTCACCATGTTGCCCAGGCTGATCTTGAACTCCTGAGCTCAGGCAATCCACCTGCCTCAGCCTCAAAAAGTGCTAGGATTACAGGCGTGAGTCACCGTGTCTGGCCAAGTTGACCAACTTTTTTATGTTTGGTAACAACTCATGTTTTCTCTTCTGTGAAATTCCTGTTTCTCTCATTTGCCCATTTTTCTATTGGGTTGTTTGTCTTATTGACTTGGATAAGTTTATGAATTTCTTGATTTTCACATAATTATAAACATTAGCATGTTATAGAGATAAAAAGCAAGTATTTGAAGCATGCTGACTCTCAGGCCATTTTTTTCTGAGTCATGACCCACATATAAAAAGCATTATGAGGCAGACTGGGAATGATCTTTAACTAGAAGATGAGCAAAGCTCCACATGAGATGGTTTAGGAGCAGCTCTGTCTGAAAACCTTAATAAAGAGGGAAAAGAAAAAAAAAAAATCTCTGTAGCCTGCTTCCTCTGCAGCAAGCCTGCCCATGTGGGTAATGCAACAGAGGTTATCAAGGGCCGTGGGCTTAGACCTGTGCTTCCCTGCCTTATTACAGTGCTGTGGCAAGGGTTACATGAGATAAGTACATGGGGGACGGTTTGTAGTTATGCAATCATGCCCAAATAGTGCTATTGTTGCTGTTATATTCTAAAGCACCTGGCACCTACGAGGTTGGCTGTGAATGTGTTTTGAATGAATTAGAGCAATAAAAATGACTGACAGTAGGACTCTTGTATGAACAGACAAAACATAAGAACTTTCCAGTTAGTAAGCCCTAAGGCAAATAAAAACAAGCTCCACACCTATAAAATAATGAATTCATTAAAGGTGATTAAGTAGATGCAAATTGACAAGCAGGATTATGAAAATCACCCAGGGCTGGGGATCAAAATCTATGCGTTTTACTCAAAGTTCTGCCACTAAATAGCTGTGTGACCTTAATCACTTTAGCTTTCCATGCCTTATGGAAAAGTTAAAGTTTCCATGAAAATGTCATGTGGTATAATTCAAGGTATAAATGCAAGAAAGCCAAAGATCAAAGATTTTGCTCATTTTAAACAAACACAAAGTATTAGTTTCACCTAACAGGATGTTTTGGCAACTCATTACAAGAAAAAGGAAATTTCTCCTATGGTTAGAAGTACAGTTTGTGGGGATGGTAAAAATGGGTGACCTCCAAAATAGCAAAAGCACATTTGTAGAGCCCCCTGCTTTAACTCCCCCTGCCCCACACATGTAAAGAAAACATATTAGTCCTGTGGCACAGGCATAAACAAAACAATAATTAGGAACGTTTGAGTTCAGGGTCATTATCTGTAACCTGGAATGTGAAACATCACTCTATTGTACAAAGTCAAACTGAAGAAAAAAACTCAAAGCACAGGTCAGAATTCAAAGCGACCTTGGTAAATGAGAGAAGTTAACAGAAATAAACAAAAGAACAAATGAAAAGAGTAAGACAGTAAACTACAAAAGAAAAAAAGAAATCATATAAATATGAGGAAAGTCCAGCTGTGCACAGCCATGGTAGAAACGCGTGCGTGCACACACACACACCTTGGGATAACAGTAGGTAACAGAAAGCTTATTAACCAGCAAGACTGCAGTATAATTGTACAAACAAACATGGGATCAGACGATACACAGGCATCTTACGATGCTACCCAATTTGGCCAGAACTTGCTTGTATAGAACAGCTTCCTCATTTGAGGCTTCAAATTAGGAAAGAATGTAGGATTTCAGAGAGGGCTGAAAAGTGAGATACTAAAATGTTTACCTGGAAAGTTTCTGATTCAGTAGGGCCCAAGAATTCACATTTCTAACAAGCTCCCAGGTGAGGCCCTTGCAGCTACTGCTCTGGGAAGCACACTTCCAGAACCGCTGCCATAGAGGAACTGAGATTACTCCACTTTCCAAAGAACCACCCGCTGATTAAGGTTGAAAAAATTAGAGTAGGGGAGCATCCATTAGGCAGAGGATGGATTTCTCTGAGAAGAGCAACTGCGAAACACTTGTAAGGGTTGCTGCTGGGAAATTCTCCCCTGAAAAATCTTTAAAAATACAAGTGATTTTTAGCTAACTTGGTTGTACTCAATCCTGTCTGAAAATGGAGAAATTAGTAGTAGTTTCTAGTAATGTCTAAGACCTATCCCCTTTGACATTTGATGTCCATTATAGACCTACTTCCTAGGGAAAAAAAAAAAAATACACAATCAATATACTCAAAATGCTTCATCCAGTTTCAGCGGGTTAACAGAATCCCCAAATCCCATCTTGGATCTTAAGTAAGAAACCTCTGGAGTTGGCTCTCACAATTTCCTCTCAATCTTTAGACATTGTGATTGAAAGTCTTTTAAAAGACTTTTTTATGAAAGGAAAATTAGTTAAATTATGCATTCCTCTAGAGTAAATGTGTGCCTTGCACAATCAATGAGTGTTTGGTGACACCTAGTGGCCATATGAATAGTTACAGTTTCCAACTAATTTTCCTCTTTAAAAAATCAAGGAATGTTGAGTTGTTTTCTAAATCTTTCTAAACACAATAATTATTTTATTTTTCTTCCCCAAGAAGTTATAAAACTGAAAATATCACAACTTACCTGATCCTGAAACATCATTGATTTTTATCTTACACTAGTTGAAATTAAGTGTTTTGAAATAATAACACGGGGCTTTTAAAAGTATATTAATTTGAGCAGTGTATATGTGAAAGCTTTTTTAAAAAATGTAGCAGTATTAGTTAAAAATTAGAGCCTATAAATGTGCAGTCTTAGCTTTCTGTTTATGCTATCTCTCATTTATTCCTCACCAAGCACTAATTTTGCACATACCCTCTGCAACACTGTTCCTAGCAGAGGAGGTAGAGCAGTGAATCAGACAATGTTTTGAACTTCAATCTCCTATTGTATCTTAAATTTCCCATTGTGGAATCTATCTCTCTTCCATAATGTGTTTATATACATGATGATAATAGGAAACTCAATTTCTAGCATTTTAACAAAAATTTTTTTCTCCTCCCCTTCTTCCTCTTCCCTCTTCCCCCTCCTCCTTCCCCTCCTTCTCCTCTTTGTATAAGACAACACAGCACAAATTTCCATCACAATAGCATTATCCATCATTAAATTCTCATCCAAGCTCAGATGACGTGGTGCTTTTATCATTTTGTAAATCTTTAGCCCACATTCAAGTTGCAGACAAATAAATTTGGAATAAAACTTAAACACTACACAGAAAGGAGGTATGTAAACGGTTAAGTGCACAGGTACAAGATTTATGATTAGGCAAATAAGGTAATCACCTGGCTAAATGTGAGCTATCTCAAATGCAGTAAGGTCCTGTAGTAATAACAGTAATTTCTTCCTTTTGACTTTTTTTTCCTGAAGCTCAGTGGGGTATTACCATGTGTTGTGAATCCCCAAGCTTTGCAACTTACTCTCTCATCTCTTTCCCCACAAAGACATGGCTTCTCATACCACAATTTATATGATCACTACGCAGCTTAAAGTAGTGAGCAATTGTGGTGTTTTACTGAATAAGAAATAAGTAATTATGTGAATATTGCAGAACAAGAAGACAATATGAGTGTTGGCTCTTTTGCCTATAATAAGAAACCGAAAACTGAACACACAAAGCTAATTTTCAAGTGATATCCAGCTTGACAATCTCCATCCCTTTACTGGTACCTCCAATAAGCAGATGTCTTCAGCAACCTCACCTCAGAACAAAGCCAAGAGCTTGTTTCCTCCATGACTCCTATAGCTGTCATTGAAACTAATATTCAGAATTCAGAATTACTTCCTCTGTCATCCTAAGACTGCAGTTAAGAACACAGGTGATAAGTGTTTCAATATTCATCTAACATTGACATATTAATATGACAAAAGTTATGATAAATCATTGTAACAGGTGGCCTCAGATTCTAACTATCATTTTAGATAAGGAGTAGAGAAATTCTTTTCGTAGGCACACATAGAGAAATTAGTAGTCAGTACAGCATTAATCACAAAAATAGAATTAACCAAAGAATATCATTTCCATATATATGCTTTAAAATATATGTGTGTGGCATCTTTACTCACCATCCAGGGGCAGAACCAAGCAGCTGAAGGCAGACACTGTAGCATTAGCCAGGACTCGGCAGGGAGCACCACACACAGCAGCTGAGACATTCCCTGGAGAAAATCCCGCTCCAAACACATGCACCAGCCTTCCACCCAGGCAGCCTTTAAAGACAAAGGTACAAGTTCTTGATCATACAGGCAAATCTCCCTTCTTTACTCAACTCAAAATTCAAACATTTGCTTCCTCACTACCCATTCTTCTTTTCACATCCTCAGAATCCGCACAACTGGCTTGAGGTGGCTGCTGGCCTCAGTTTCCTCTCCACTTAGGCTCTGGCCTTGTCTGACTCCAATCACATTCAATACCCTATTGTGTTAAAGAGGTTTTTTTTTTTAATGTAACAATTTTTATATGGAAAATTAATGCTTATTTATAGTTTTTAAACTTTTTATTCAAAGAGCCATAAAATGAAAATAAAAATTCCGCCAACCATCTGACTCCCTCCCCGGAGGTACCCAGGTATAGAGTTTCTTATGGTTCCTTCCAGAATTTTTAAGCATCTATGTTTCTGATTCAAAGCATTATTCTATCCATATTATTCTGGAACTTGCTTTTTTGCTTCAAAGTATAGCATAGATATTTTTTCAAAACTCTATGGATCCAGTTCATTTTAGTAGCTACTTAGAATTCCATTATAGGGCCCTGCTACAATTTATTTGACAATTTTCCTATTTATTGAAATTTCCATTTTTTCTCCTCTTTTGCTATTGTTAATAGTGATGCAATAACTGTACATGTTTTGGGACATTTGTATGAGTAAAACCAGTCCACATTTCTAGTTTACACTGAGATACAGAGTTCCCATCACTACTGCCTTCATACCAGGTCTAGGTGGTACTTAGCCACTTGACTAACTCAAAAATAATGCTTTTGGTTTAAGATGCATTTCTTATTTCCCTGCTCTTCCATCATAAAAAAACATGGAATCTTAGGGAGTAGTGCCTTTATCAAATAAGGAAGCTGAGTCTCAGAAAAGTCAAGCATAAATTAGCAAAATTAGTGATAGACTAGAGCCAAATCCTAGTCCCCACAGTGTTCCACCAAGCTGAGACCAAATTTTTTCTAAGAAATGTCTTAGTTAGTACTTCAACAGTCTAAGATTCTGTTTCTATAGTTTTTTTCTTTACTTTCTAAATCACAACCAAATTTGAACTATCTCAAGTGCAATAAGGCTTTAAGTGAATAGAAATTGAAAGCTTTTCTTCACTGGAGGGAAAGGCTAGGCAATTTTTGGTATATCTAAACGGAGAAAACAGTTCAACCAATTTAATTGTTCTGTGCATTTGGCTTATTATTGTTGAGATACGAGTCCACCTGTGAAATATTACAAAATGATAAAAAATTAATCACACTTAATAAATTTTAAACAACGCAAATTGGCAGATAGGGTCTAAAACTAGGCGAAAGCATTTACGTTCTTAAATGATCAAATTATGAGCTCTTACAAATGGTGTTATTTAATTTAAAATACAAATCCAGTTAATGCATCAAATTAAAATACAATCAAACATTTAGAGAATATGCACAGTTTCCTTGATAAAAATTAAAAAAATCTTCATAAACAGAGCATAACAAAGACAAGCCTCAGGAAGGAATTGGGATTGTAAGAAGCCGGTGGGCTTCTCTTTCCTTCCATCAGGCAGATTGTGTTAATTTTCTACTTTCCAGAAGTGAAAGGAGCTACCAATTCATTTACATAAAGAAAGTGTGCTGTCTTATTTGCTTGACTTACCGAAGTTCTCCGTCACTGCTGTAATAATAACTCTTGAGGTGAACACCAGGGCAGATGAGGCCCACCCTCTGATGCAGTCATAGCCTCTGACGTGGTACTCCCCAGCCGGAAGGGAAGGGACCACGCACTGAAGAACGGTGTGGTTACCAGAGACACCCACGCAGGGTGACATTCCTACAAAAATGTCAATGTTTGCAGCTCCTGAGATCTGGGCCACTGCAAAGGTTAAGATGTCATCGCTCTGAGAAATAGAGATCAATTCTGGGGTAAAGGCATTGTTATAACCAATGACTCCTACGTAATACCAAAGTCCATCTACCTCTATTTCCAGGGCAACAGAGCCATTCCCTGTGGGAACAATGCACCGGATGAGCTCAGCACCGATGTTCACCGTCAGGCAGGCCTGCTGGTCAATATAGACTGACGTGGTGTTCTGTCCTCTCAGGCCTGTGCCCTCTATGGTCAAGAGGCTTCCACCATGTAAGCTGAAATTCTTAGGAAAATAATGAAACACTTGGGGCATAATGTAGAAGTGTCTGGAAACATTACCAGAACAAGCATACCCATTTCTTGTATAAAAAACTGACAGGTAGTGGGGTCCTGGGGCCAAGTCTCTTGTCTGGCACACAACGTGGCTTGCATTAAAAAAAGTTACATTGCAAGGAAGTTGATCATCCACAAATACCATCGGCTCATCAGCTGTGGTGGCTAACCTCTGACCCCTAATCAGCACAGTGGTCAGAGACCCACTGGTGTTTGTGGACAAGGCATCCATGACAGGACTTGCCTCTTCCCTTATGAAGAGAGTGCAATTCCCCTGACACTCGCTGGTTAGCCCATTGACCAGGACTGTGACGTTCAGGGAGAAGGAAGCTCCAGGCAAGGGGTCACCCTCCAGGCTAACCTGGCAGAGAATGGTGTGGTCTCCCAAACTCAAAATCACACAAGTAAAAGGACCCGAGAGGTCAACCCGAACTGACCTCCTTCTAGAGTTAAGAAGCAACCCCCTCACAGTAAGTATGGTCCCACCACATGCCGAACCCTGCGATGGGAAGATGGCCATTATCCGAGGCATCACTGCAAATTGCTGGAGCACCACAGACATATTAGCAAATCCCATCTGCTTCTGACGTACTTGGAGAGGATAGATGCCGGCCTCCAGACTGTGAAGAGGGATGGAGCATCCAGACAGGCTCACGTTGCCCTGGAAGGACTGTGTCTCAACATCACAGTTCAGGTTCCCCAGAAGGATGACTGAGTTGGAGAGGTTACTTCCTCCCACATGCAGGCTCAGGCTGCTATTTGTGATTTCTCCTTGCATGGCAGTGACTACTGGTGTTGCTGCCGCTTCATACATGAAGGTGAAGCCTTTCCCCACCAAGCTTGGTGAAGGACCACGGGCGAAGAACCTGTTGCCAGCCCAGACCTCCACGGCAGCTGGAACAGTGGGAGCGCCCGCATCGGGTATCTGGGGGGCTGGCAGGGTTTCACACCAGATGCTTGCCTCTGTTAAGTTCACAATGTCACAGGACCGATTGCCCACAAATACCCAAACCAAAGCTGGGTCCCTGCTGAAGCCTATTCCTGAGATGCTGAGGATGGTCCCTCCTAAAGTATGAATATGGAAAGCAAAATATTACAGCTGATATTCTGAACTAAGAATTCATAGCACCTGTGGAAGTCCTAGGTCAATTAAGTGGAAGGTAGGGCATGTGTTAGTGAAACCTCAATTATTTTTTCTCACCCCCACCAAAGCTAAATTTGTGATTATTTAGACAGGAGTCAGATGTGGTAAATTCACATAACAGTAAAATAATATAAATTGTTATATAGGAAGGACGTCTTCAACACAGACTTTTCAAGTACCTTTGTATATCCCAGAAGCCACCACTTTAATCAACTTACACACTAATGAAAAATCAAATTTCTTAGGCTTCTTATCATGTGTTATATTATTGGAAATATTATCCTGTATGCTATATATAGACTATTTGTACATTGTCCTGTATACATTCAACTTATATGCTAATGAAAAATCAAATTCATTGAAGTCTTCTATCATTTATATTGTTCTATATAATATTCCAATATTCCATATATTATACATTCTAATATATTCTATTTATTGTACCATATATTCTATATTCCATATACATGAGAGACATTAAAAGTCATTGAATCATGCTGGTGAATTTGCTGCTACCTTCATAGAATCTTTGCCTTACTCTCCAGTAGAGAGGCCACCAAAGATCAAACCCCATCTTCAGGACAGGATTGGAGCAACATGACCCACAGCATAACCAAACTGTACAACGTGGCTTTTAAGAGGATTTTACTATACCCAAAAAGGATAATGTGCTATCTTACACATGATCACAACTATTATTGACATGCCACTAGATCGTTTTCCATTCTTTCTGAAAATAGTTTTAGAGATTGGTCTATTTGTCTTGTTCTTCCATCTCCCATATCAGCATGTGTGTTTCTATTTCTGAGTCTTTCATCTGTCTCTCTCATGGAAAGTGAAGACCCGCAGATTCAATCCTCCCCTCCTTGCATGCACAGCATCTAAATGGCGAATGCAGGACATGTTGCCCTTGTTTTTCTCATATCCACTCTAGAGTGTCACCCATCAGACGTTTCATCCTCTTTTCATTAGAAAAGCAGGCACATCTCGGCCAGGCACGGTGGCTCATGCCTGTAATCCCAGCACTTTGGGAGGCCGAGGTGGGCAGATCACCTGAGGTAAGGAGTTCAAGACCAGCCTGGCCAACATGGTGAAACCCCATCTCTACTAAAAATACAAAAATTAGCCAGGCATGATGGAGGGCACCTGTAATTCCAGCTACTTAGGAGACTGAGGCTGGATAATTACTTGAACCCAGGAGGCGGACATTGCAGTGAGCCAAGTCAGCACCATTGCACTCCAGACTGGGCAACAAGAGCGAAACTCCGTCTCAAAAAAAAAAAAAAAAAAAAAAAAAAAAAGAAGGAGAAGAAGAAAAAGAAAAAAAAAAGAAAAGAAAAGCAGGCACATCTCCTTGTCATAAAAATTCCTTAATTTCCTGAGCAAATGAATCACCAAGTTTTAACACCCTTTTAAAAACACCCCTCAATTCCTGGAGCCCGAGGAAAGTTTCTCTCCTGTTTCCCCTCTCTCTGACCTCACTGGCAAATTAATCCAGAAACAAAATCTGAATATCCAGCAAATAGAATTGCTGGATAATTGATAACAGTCACATAAGAGCCACTCACCCAGCAGGGACCCACAGCAAGGCTCGATGCTGAAAACTTCTGTGAGGTACTGGATGTGGAGATCAACCCTACAGAAGATAGGCAGATGTTTAGGAAATAACTGACAGAGAGAGATAAGAAAGAGTAAGCCAGAAGAGCCATATGTATTTTGAGGAGAAGAGCAAACTGTCTGTAAGTTCTCTAAGATTTGTTCCAATGTTATGATGTTCATGTCTTTAACCTCTAACTTCCAAGGGAAAAAGAAAATACCTAACTCAAAATTAGAATTACCTAGCTGAATGCTAGACCATCAAACAAATCCAAAATTAATGCAAGTGGTCACCTCACCCTTGCGAGCGAATGCTGACCCCATTGATAGAGACGGAAATTCTGTGGAGGCCAGCTGGCAGTGGGGGCAGTGCCACCTCCAGGCCCCAAGCCGACTGTGTGTGAACCGGAGCCAAGGCATCCTGGACGTGGACTTCCACATCCAAATCCGTATAGTTCATCAGCCTCGCCACTCCAATGACCAGGGTCTCACCGCCTGTGTTGAGAAGAATCCAATAGCCTCTGACATGTGGGGTTTGTGGGCTCAACCATCTATTCAATTCTAAAACTGTCTTTTTGGATTAAATTCACAGTCACCCCTATGCATAATACTCTAAGAGTTTCGATACCAACCTAAATTTTTCAAGAAACTTCTAACAACTATTTTTTTTTTGAGACAGGTCTCATTCTGTCACCCAGGAGTGCTGTGGTGCAATCTTGTCTCACTGCAGCCTCAACCTCGAGGGCTCAAGCAATCCTCCCAACTCAGCCTCCCAAGCAGCTGGGATTACAGGCATGTGCCACCACACCCAGCTAATTTTTGTATTTTTTGCAGAGACAGGGTTTTGACATGTTGCCCAAGCTGGTCTCAACCTCTTGGGCTCAACCAATCTGCCTGCCTTGGCCTCCCACAGGGCTGGGATTACAGGGGTAAGCCACCTTGCCTGGCCTAACAACTCTTTTAACAGAGATATGGTCTGTAACCTCAATAGTATAAAAAGAAAAATTGGCAGGACAATTGTATTCAAGAGACACTAACTTATTTCCATGCAAAGGCAAATCAAGAAGTTTGCAGAGCTAATGGTCTTTATAACCAGCAAAGAGCACCACATATTGGTTGCTTAACCTCCACTTTTCTACTGGTAGAAGTCTGAAGCTATATTTGAGTGTGCACTGGACCTTACAGTAATGCTGTATGTGAGTTTAGCAGCTCATAACTGACAGAGTACTTTCACATATGTTATCCCACTTGGTCCACACACTATCCTGATGATTTATATGGGGCAATTAATATGACTGGCATTTTGCATTTGAGGAAACTAAGCTCAGCAGCCACAGCCTCATAGCTATTAATAATTACTAAAAAAAGAAAAAAAAAGGTCAAGACCTGAGCCCAGTCTTTTGTCTTGCATTTCAGTGTCCTTTTAGTTTAATTAGCAACTCTATTAAAATGTGTACACTATGAACACTTTCATGCAATTTCTTTTAACTCAAATATTTATTGAGTACCATAAGGAAGATGCTGCAAGGGGCACAAAATAAGTTAAACACAGACCCTGCCCTCAAAGAAGCCTCAACGGTAGTAAAATAGGTGACAAAATTGCTTCAGTAAAAGATATACTACAAGAGAGGTGAAAATTAAGCACTGGGATTGCTCAAATCAGAGCAACATTATGACTATCAGGAAAGATGGAATGGGCAAGATGAGAGTTGAATTGGAGCTTGAAAGATAAATCCAAAAAGAAAGTCATAGAGAAAAGGGGGCTTATCATTTATTTCTAGAAATTTCACGGTTTTATCCAAAGCCTTTCATAGCAATTTCTCACTTAATCACCCAGTGGCTTGGAGAGGAAAAAGAGAATTGGGTGATGTTCTGGAAGGCACAGGTAGGGTTCTGTTTTGGGGATAAGCCAAGTTGATGGTAGTCCTAGGGCCAAAGACCAAGAAAGCCAAGCCAGAGGGATGTCTGCTTAACTCAGTGGACGGCAGTGACCGCCAAAGACTTGTAAGCAAGGAAAAGATGTGATTAAAACTGTTCTTCCAGTCTTTAAGATAAATTGAAAAGATAGGGGAGGAGAAATCCAATCTGCAGACAATTGTAGTCTTAATCAAGTAGACCAAATCAAGTGGGCAACAGCAGGAGTGGAAATAAATGTCCTTACCTTTCCTGTGTCCCAGTGTGGCCACTGAAACATGGCTTGGGCTAAAGCATCTCTAGCTCCTTTAGCCTGTAACATTTGAGGACTACTGCAGAGCTGGTATCTATGGGATGCCACGGCCAATTAGATGAAGAGAAGAAAGAGGTTGCTTGAAAGAGAAAAGTCAAAGAAGAGGGATGTGGTGTGGTGGGAAGACTATGAATCTGCATTCAAATCCTTGATCTGCCATTTTACTACCTCTGTGACTTTGGGTGATTTACTTACGGCTCTCAAAGCCTTGGATTTTTCATCAATAACATGGTTAATAAAGCCCATCCCATGTGGTTTGTTAGATATCCTGGGAAAGTATCTGGCATGATATAGCACACAAAAAGGCCTTAATTAACTTCATTTTCTTCCTCGTTCCCCATTCTCTTGACCACATGTCTTCCCAATCTCTACTGGGAAGTCTGAAGCTTCAGTGTAGTGAGTTCAAGGGATTTCAGTGCTGATCAAAGAAAAAGATATGACTACGAGGTGACAGTAGCAAAAAACAAGCATTATTTGGGTGGTATTTTGACAGATTCACAGAGGAAGAGGAAGTCTCCCAGCATGAGACCTTCCAGAGGCAACAGTATTGGGCCACCATCCAGAAAGGGAAGAAGGCAAGGGAACTGGGAGGGGGTGGGAAGATGAGAGAGGGGGGTTCTGTGTCCAGATGATGTCACTCAGCAGCCTGGTGGGTAGCCTCTGGGACAGAGAGCTCCAAAGGCATCAGCGGCTTAGGGTATTTTATAGCCCCAGGGTTTTCGTACCTACAGCTGACTGATGGGTGCAGTTTCATGGGGCATGCAAAGCAAGAGGAATTTAAATGGCTAAAAATATGCTTATTTTGGCTACGCTGAAAACAAGTGGATGTGTAAAAGTTTGAATTTGGCACTGGCAGGCTTTTGAGCTAATAGATCCTGGGGTGCTATGAAGAAGTAAAAAAAAAATAGGACCAATAGGCAGGGCCTTTCTTTGGCTTGTTTATAAAGCATTCAATATCTGGCAGAATGATGGCATTCACTTCAACAAAGATTTATTGGTGCTTACTCTATGTCAATTCCTGGACCAGGTACTTTCATCTGCTTTATTTCCTATTTTCATGATTACCTTGAAAGAATTATTCCCACCTATCAAATGAAGGAACTGAAGATGAAAGAAGTTAAATATCTTACCCAAGGAGTATGGTAAGTTCAACTAAGTTTGGCCTAAGGCTGTCTCTGTACCTTGAGTCTCTACATAAAGAACTGCAACCCAACTTTGTGATAAACTGAAAGCCTCAACTACCTGAGCCTCAGTTAATCACAGGCTGCCAACTGATCAGACCATGCTCCAATAAGGCAAACAGGGAGCTGTTTCTGGCCTCACTTCCATTTTCTGTCTATAAATGCTGCCTGCCCATGTGGCATAGTGGAGCTCTCTGAACCTTTTCTGGTTCTACAAGTTACTATGATTCTTTGTTCAAACAAACTCTGTTAAATTTAATTTCTTGAAAGTTCTTCTTTTTAACAAGTGGTTGAGCTGGGATTCATGCAGATTCCATTTTTCCTGACTGCAGAAACCAACACTAATGGTCCTGCACATCAAATTCACCAGCACTCCCCATCCTTGGTCCCTCTTATGCTTTTATTTTCATTTCATCTCAGCCTCACGGTCGTCATCAACATCATCTCTTGGATGGAGATGTGCAGCACTCCAACTTAAAAGAGGCATTCCCAAAAGGCTACTACACTTTGTGGATTTTATAACATGCTCCTTTTTATTCTGCTTGTAGAAAGATTTAAATGCAAGTATAAATTTTGAAAAGAATGCATTGCATTGTATGTATCAACAACATAACTTTTGGAGCACTTGGTCAACTGTCAAGCTAATCCTAGATGCTTCCTTGGCACTGATATAATGTATTTATTCTTTTCATTACAGATAAGAAATTTTATTAAAAGCCAAAATCACTGAAATCTGAATATAACATGGAGCTCCCCCTCCCTTTTCTACCTCATCAGGAAGAATCTGTACCACTAAGGAATTTTACACACTTCAGTCACCTGGGGCAGCAAATTCTTCTTCTGCATTATCTGAGCTGAATAATATTGGAAGCTAAAGGACACTTCTCTTTATTTATGTACTCTTGCGCTATGGAAAATGAAAATAGTGCCAGAAAAATTGAATTCAGGCTTTTTCTTTGGGAAATATGATGGTCTTTTTACAATAAACCCTTAGATATGGCTACCACAAACCCTGTTATCTGGCATTCAGTTCACCAGAAAGGGAAGTTACCTGCTACTCTTCCGAATCTATATGGAATTACATGATAATAAATTATTATAATTCTACCTTGCCATATCCTCTGAATCATCAAAGAAAAATTCTTTCATGTAGTTGGTGCTAGTGAATCCATTATTTTTATACGTAGAATGTCTCAAGAAAGAAGAATTCTAAGTTAATCAGAGCATCCTATTCTCTAATCATATTAAATAACTGCTACAATAGAACCTGCTGTCAAAAAGCAGTATTTTACAGTTAACTACAAGTAGATAAGTACTTGGTATATACAAACAGATGACCTGTGTTCAAATCTTAGATAAATTACTTATTCTCTCCATTCCTTAATTTCCTGATCTGTAAATTGAAGCTAATAATCCTATAAATTAGGGGCAAGGATTAAATTACATCTATTTTATGTTTATGCTATCATTATTGACACTTACTAAATGCTCAAGGAATATATTTTGAATTGTAACTTTTGAATTCCCACATCCTTTTCATGATGGAAATGGTCCCATCTGTACAATGGTTCCATTTTACAGATGGAAAAGTAGATATCAGGAGATTGATTTGATGATGGCTAAGATGAAAAAAGCAATCTCCTAGCTTTCAAGAAAAAACTTAAATCCAAAATACAATAAATTTCAGAGGACATTGATTGCCCGTTTTATAGGACCAATGCTCTAAGAAGAAAAAGATCTTGCAGTATCACATATTTTACCTGCTATATTGCTTATGTTTCTGCTCAGAGTCACAATAACTGGATTTAAGGAAGAGACATATGTAAATGCTCTGGGAAGAACTGCAGAATAGTCCCCTCTGATCACAGTCACATTCACAATGCGTCCATCTTTCCCCTGAAAAATCAATTTTAAAAATTAAACCTCAGTTTTATTTTAAAGTAGGACTGACTTAAAGGAAGAGAACTCCATATAGAATTAGTTTTAAAAGTTAATTTTAAGAAAGTTGTTCCTAAAGGGTGTATTTCCTACTTCCAAGTCTCTCTCTTCTCTACAACCCTGCACACTCTCCCCATCCTGCCCCCACACCCACAACACAGAGTGATAAGTGCTTGGACTAGTAGGCAAGTGCAGTGTTAGATGCATAATGACATGCTGTAAGGGGTAAATAAGAATTATTTGCAATTAACACACCAATTGTTTCTGCAAAAATATGGCAATTTCAAATAAATGTCTATACCTAGCTAAACTATCCATCAAGTATGAGAGTACTTTCAGACATGTGAGAACTCAGAAAATTTCTCTATGACACACTCTTTCATAGGATGTACTTATGGTTATTATCTCATAAAATAAATAATAATTTAAATATATATATATCTGAAACCCAAGAAACAGTGACTACTCAAGAAAGCAATCAAAGTACTAGGATAAAATCTGTAGAATAAACCTAGAAAATAAGCAGGCTAGATTAAAACAGGAGAACAGAGATAGCTTCAAGGAAAATGAATGACTGATACGATGGAACTTTTTTTAAAAGATATTGGATTTAACTTATAAGAAAGACATGTTAGCCAGGCACAGTGGCTCACATCTGTAATCCCAGCATTTTGGGAGGCCGAGGCGGGTGGATCACCTGAGATCGGGAATTTGAGACCAACCTGACCAACATGGAGAAACCCCACCTCTACTAAAATACAAAAAATTAGCTGGGCATGGTGGTGCATGCCTGTAATCCAAGCTACTCAGGAAGCTGAGGCAGGAGAATCACTTGAACCCGGGAGGTGGAGATTGCAGTGAGCCGTGATTGTACCACTCCAGCCTGGGCAACAAAAGCAAAACTCTGTCTCAAACAAACGAACAAAAAAAAGACATGTTTAGAAAATAAAATAGGAACTCTAGGGGTAAAAAAAAAAAAGAACTATAAAAGAAAAAAATATACTACCCGGTTCTGCCAGCATCATCTAAATAGTTAGAATAATATAAACGGGTTTTATTAATTTAAGATAAAAATGGTATTGTAACTATATTTGAAAGAATTAAAAGTTGTTTCAGGAAGGGGGACTTGAAGAAGGGGGAGGAGGGGCAGGAAAACATAATTTACTATTTTCCTTTTAACCTACGCATCTATCACTTGGATCAAAAGTAAAATTTATTTTTTATTAATGTTTATGTTCTCTGGTAAAAGAAATTAAGAGGTACATGTCTTACCCATTAAAATGGCAAATATATATTAAAATAATAAAGTGATAACCCAGTATTGGCCAAAGTGTCAAAAATCAGACACGTGCACAATGATGGTGGGAGTATAATTTGAAAGGGAATTTCAGACAACTGGATACTACATATCAAAAGCTTTAGAATTTATATTAATTTATCCTGAGAAAAGAAATGTACCCCCAAAACATAGTTATTAGGATGATTAAAGCCCTGTTGTTTACAATAAGAAACATTTAGAAATTATCTAAGTGTCTGGTAATAAGGAATAGTTAAACAAATTAGAGTACAACCACATATTGGAATTGAATGTAGTGTACATATAAAAGCTAGCTTTTCATAATATTTAAGGAACTAGATGAGATTAAAATGTAGGACTAGTGATCAAAGAATATTTTGAAACTTATCTCCCAGGGGATCTTTATTTTGGGGTCATGGGTGTGCTAGGAATGTTGATGCTGCTTAAGTCAACTCTGAATAGAAAGTTCAGTGGCAGCAGTGCGTGTGACTCTCCCCAACAGTACCAGGGAAGGGCCCAGACTCAAATCCCTTAATAGGCCATGATATAGCACTAATTGAAAGGAAAGGAAGAGGTCAGGGACTTGTTTTTAAGGGGAAAAGGAAGCAATGGAGAATAACTAAGAAGATATTTCTTAGAAATCACACATTCTAGAAGTTTCTAAGTTCTACAATTAATACCCATACTAGAAAACAAAATTGCTGATGAAAACTAAGTTATTTGTTGTTTGCTTAATAGAGAAGGGAGACTTTGAAATATATAAGCCTTGCAAGCCAACACCCAGAATGTGCACTAGCTAAATTTATTTGTTACGTGTCACTAATACTTACTGACAGTACAGACCAGAACTGCCTGGTTGTCTTCTTTTTAAGAAATTAATTGATGTTAATTACAAGCTCCATTCGTGGGGTCAGTTTCCCACTTCATAGCAAAACAGACAATATAACTACTACAAGCATACTATCATAATGAGAAGTTTACATCAGTTCATTTAGTTCTAAGAAGTGATTCACTGAAAATGTTATATTAACAGTGGTCACTCACCCAGAGAGAAAGAGATATGAAAGGAATCCACTTACCCTGGGTGGAACTTTGCACTGAATTCTGCTTGAATTGCTTGTAGCGACATTGATGGCACACGAGTAAGATCCAAATAATATCAGGCTAACACCTTCCAAACTAGAGCCTCGGATGGTGGCCCAGAGCCCTCCTGTAACAAAAACAGCATATTCAAATGGGATCACCAACCATACAGGCAGACAAAAATTAATTATGCACAAGATGGATAAAATGAAATTAAAATATGAAACTCCTTAGTCAAAACAAAGGCAATGCTCAAACTGCAGGAAAAAAACTGGAGTTAAATATATAAACTATCATATAGAAAGGGAGAAATAGTGACAGGAGGGCAGAGAGAGGTAGCACTGCATCCTGAAGACTTTTAAGAATAAAACCTAGGAACACAATCGTGCCACAAGTCTGAAGAGGTAGTCTCTGAAAACTCTTCCTGGCCTAGATTTTGAATATCATTCCTGCAATCCTATAAAACATATGCTTTTCCTAAGAAACCAAGTGCAACAGAGCATCATGGTGGAAGGAACAGTGGCTGAGAGTCAGGGTCAGGGCCACAGATTGCTCAGCTACTTTTAGCAGGTCATTGTAGTATGGTCCCTGAGCTGAAGGGTCAACATTTTCCTCATCTTTAAATAATAATGTTAGCCCTTCCAGCTTTGTGGTTTGACACTACACATACTAGGTTCAGTTCACTGTGAAAATATAGAAATGAGTGGCATCACTGCCCATCACCATCAGAATTTCTCTACTGATCACTAAAGAGCAACCACAGAAATCCCCATTTCTTCCCTGCAGATGTTAGCAAGAAGAGAGTTGGCTCCAGTTCTGCGATCATGGCACACGTTTCCATGTGGAGGAGCAGCCTTTGATCTAGCTGATGTATAATGATTCTGGTCTGCCATCTCCCAGATACAAGAGAGGCAGTGAGGCCACCAAACAGCCTTACCCCCCCTTGAGGGTGGGGAGGGATGCAGAAGCAAGACTACTTTCAAGCATGTTGGGGACAGAAAGGGGAATCTACAAAATCTGATGAAAACCTTTGAGGACAGTGTGACTCAGTGGACTAATATCCTGAAGTTAAGTGCATAACTAAGAGCAATATACAATCGTGATATAAAATATACAATATCTGGAAGCAAACTTCAAAACAAAAATTAAGAAGATAAAAAAATTGAAAAAATATTTGAAATACTCTTGAAGAACTTAATGGATGGATTAAAACTTACATAAGAAAACTAAAATAAATTGATCGAAAGAGTGAACACCATAAAGGTGACATATCTTTATAAATTAAAGCATAAATGCAATTTCAATAGACATATAAACAGAATTTGTACTTAAATTAGACAAGCTGATTCTTAAGTTTAATGAAAAATAAACAAGAATAGCCAGAAAACAAAATTTCAAAAAGAAGTGTAAAGAGGTCTTCTGCCATATCTTATACAGTAACTATGGTATCAACTATGTGGTAAAATAAAATATAGTCCAGAAGAAATGCAGATCAGTATGAGGCTACAGATTAGGATATAAGTGACATTTCACATAAGTGCAAAATAAATTATTCAGTAAATAAAATAAGTAAATATCACTGAAAAAAACTAAATCTGAATTTCTACCTTATATGCTTCACCAAAATAAATTCCCAATTTATCAAATATTTAAATATTAAAAAGAAAGTTTTTTGACTAGAAGGAAACATGGCAGAATTTTTATTTTCATATAATTTCAGAGTTGCAAAGTCTATCCTAAGTATTTTAGAAGTCCTGAAGCCATAAAAGGAAGATATATTTTATTATGTAAAAATTAAAAATATTTACGAATTTCCAAAATAAAAAACAAAGAGACAAATGATAATAAAGGGCAAATATCCTTAATACATAAAATGCTCTTTAAAATCAGTAAGAAAGAACAATAACCCCATTAGAAAAAATGGGCTAAGGAGATAAACAGACACTTCACTGAAAAGGAAACACAATGCCCCTAAACACATGAAAAGATATTCAATTTCTCTCTCAATAAAATAAACGCAAATTAAAACCACAATGAAATATTATTATTCTCCTATAAAATAGGTAAGTGTCAAAAGGGTTGGGAACACACCGTGTTAGTAAAATGTGGTAAATAAACACTCATATGCATTGCTGCATAGGCAATAAATTATGCAACCTCTAAAGAGAATCTTTTGATATTTATCAAAATTTTTAATGCAAATAACCTCTTGACCCAGCAATTCAACTTCTAGGAAATTATGCTACTAATATTTTTGCACATGTACAAAATGGGACAACTCCATATACAAAATAACAAAGTTGGACCCTGTTTAGGGCTGAATTATGTCTCCCACATCCCCACCAAAATTTAGGTTATTACCCTAGATCCCAATAACTCCAAATGTGACCTTATTCAG
Source organism: Pan troglodytes (assembly GCF_028858775.2). Classification (NCBI taxonomy): domain Eukaryota; kingdom Metazoa; phylum Chordata; class Mammalia; order Primates; family Hominidae; genus Pan; species Pan troglodytes. The sequence goes on from NC_072403.2 coordinate 57,887,839, forward strand.
AAATGGGATCTTAGCAGATGTAATTAAACTAAGATGAGGTCACACTAAAAAAGAGATAAGCCCTAATCCAATATGACTGGTGTCTTTATAAAAAGGGGAATTTGGGCCAGGCGCAGTGGCTCACGCCTGTAATCTCAGCACTTTGGGAGGCCGAGGCAGGCAGATCACAAGGTCAGGAGTTCGAGACCAGCCTGGCCAGCATGGTGAAACCCTGTCTCTACTAAAATTACAAAAAATTAGCTGGGCATGGTGGCTTGCACCTGTAGTCCCAGCTACTCAGGAGGCTGAGGCAGGAGAATTGCTTGAATCTGGCAGGCAAAGGTTGCAGTGAGCTGAGATCGCACCACTGCATTCCAGCCTGGGCAACAGAATGAGACTCGGTCTCAAAAAAAAAAAAAAAAGTTGGCAGGGGTGTGCAAGGGGGAAATTTGGACACAAGCAAGACACAGGGAGAATACCATATGAAGGTGAAGGCAGAGATTGGGGTGGTGTTCTACCAGCCAAGGAACACCAAAGATTGCCTATAAGACACCAGATGTTAAGAGACAGACATGGAACAGAGTCTTCCTCAAAGTTTGGTTCAGAAAGAACCAACACTCCTGACACCTTCATCTCAGACTTCTGGCCCCCAGAATTATGGGACAATAAAATTTTGTTGTTTAAAACACTCAGTTTGTGGTACCTGATTGCAGCAGCCCTAACAAACTAATACAGACCCCTACCTCATACCATGTACAAAAATTAACTCAGAATGAATCAGGTACCTACATCTAAGAGCCAAAACTATAAAACCCTCAGAGGAAAACATAGGCATAAATCTTTGTAACATTGGATTAGGCAATAGTTTCTTAGATGTGACACCAAAAGCACAAGCAATAACAATAAATATAAACTGGACTTCAACAAAATTAAAAATTTGTGTGCTTCAAATAACACTATTTTTAAAAAGTGAAAAGGCAACTCACACAATGGGAGAAAATATTTGCAAATTATTTATCTGATAAGTGATTAGTACCCAAAATACTTTAAGAACTTACACCTCAACAATAAAATGACAAATAACTCAATTTAAAAATTGGCAAGATTTGAATAAGCATTTCTACAAAGATGTATAAATGGCCAATAAGCACATGAAAAGATATTCAACATTTTTAGTCATTAGGAAAATCAAAATCACAATGAGGTATCATCTCATGCCCATTAAGATGGCTACTGTGAAAAATAATAATAACAAGCACTGGTGAGGGTGTGGAGATATTGCGATATGGTTTGGCTCTGCGTCCTCACCCAAATATATCAAATTGTAATTCCCAATGTTGGGGAAGGATCCTGGTGGGAGATGATTGCATCATGGGGGCAGATTTCCCCCTTGCTGTTCTTGTGATAGTGAGTGAATTCTCAGAAAACCTGGTTGTTTAAAAGTGCATAGCGTACCCCTCTTTGCTCTCTCTCTCCTGTCACTATGTGAAGATGTGCTTGCTTCCCCTTCACCTTCTGCCATGACTGTAAGTTTCCTGAGGAATCCCCAGTCAAGCCTCCTGTACAGCCTGCTGAACTGTGAGTCAATTACACCTCTTTTCTTTATAAACTTTCCGGTCTCAGGTAGTTCTTTATAGCAGTGTAAGAATGGACTAACACACATTGGAACCCTCTTATATTGCTAGTAGGAATGTAAAATTATGCAGCCATTTTGGAAACAGTTTGGCAATCCTTCAAGAAGTTAAACATGGAGTTACCATATGACCCAGCAATTCCATTTTTAGGTATATACCCAAAAGAACTGAAAGCATATATTCCTGCAAATCATTGTACACAAATATTCATAGCAGCCTTATTCATAATAATCAAAAAGTGGAAACAATCCAAATGCACATGATGAGATGGATGGAAAACAAAATATGGTATATCCATACCATGTAATATTGTTTAGTCATAAAATTGAATAAAGTACTGATACATGTTACAACATACATGAACCTTAAAAATATCATGCCAAGTAGAGAAGCCAGATGTAAAAGGTCACATGTTGCATTATTTTATTTATATTAGATGTCTAAAATAGGCAAATTCACTTAGACAGAAAATATATCTGTGGTTACCAGGGATTGGGAAGAGGGAGAAACAGTGACTGACTACTAATGTATACAGGTTCCTTTCCAAGATGATGAAAATGTTGTTGAATCAGGTGGTGATGAGGTATACAACTTTGTGAATATACTGAAGACTGCTAAGTTTATACTTTTTAAAAATGAGTTTTATGATATGAGAATTATATCTCAATTTTTTAAGTTAAAAAAGAGATCCTTGGGGTAAAGAAAAGAATAAAATATCCTACCTATTTCTAAGGTATACTACCCTAGGCCAAGCCAACATTATCTCTCCCCTGGATGTCTGTCATATCCTCCTAACAGGTCTTGCTGGTTCCATCTTTGCCTCCCTACTGTGAGTTCTCACACAGCAGCCTAAGTCAGATCATGTCACTTCGCTTGAAATCCTCCAATGGCCACCATCTCACTCAGAATAAAAGCTGAGTGAGCTGAGGGCCATTCATATCCCCCAAGGCCATATAACTTGCTTTGGGTCATCTTCTACTGCTCTCCCCTCACTCAATCTACTCCAGCCATGGCAACCTCCATGACATTCTGGAACAAGCCAGTCTAACTTTGACTCAAGACTTTTTGTTCCTTGATGTTCCTTCTGACTTGAACTGTCTTCCCCAAGATTTCCCCAGAATTCATTCCTTCACTTCACCCATATCTCCCTTCTCTAAGGCCACTCATGTCATTCCTCCAATGCCAATGACTATCCCATCACAACCATCTACTCCATCCCTCTTCATCCCCTTCCCTTCTTGATTTTTATCCTACACACTTACCATCACTGCCCCAAGAACAGAGCATTTGTTTTTATTTACTGTATCCCCAGCATTAATAATGCCTGGTAATAAAAGCTAAATAAATTGTCATTATGATTATTGTTGATGGTAACAATTAAAGGTTGAAGAGGTGATGATATCTTGCCATTCTCATTTGAAAGTTTAGACTATGGCCACACAAGGTTCCGTACCTTAAAGAAGACAATGCTATCTCAGCACAAAAATGAATGAAGAAAGTACGTAAAGCAAAGCCAAGATTTTCCTCAAAAAAATCCTTTCAAGGGTTTTGCTTCTGCAAATGGGTAGGTGGTGATTTATCACATTATTGTATCCATTCATTACATATGCAAATATTCTGTAAATTTCTTGCTAATAGGCCCCAGCCTGGTTCTCTTTAAATACCCCAGAGCATCATTTCTCAAACTGTACTCTTCATAGAGATTGCCTGAGGACATGTTAAAATGCAGATTAATTCAGAAGGTCTGGGGTGGAGCCTGAGACTCTGCATCTCTAACAAGCTCATGGGTATTACAGATACTGCTTGTCCAGGACCACACTTTAAGGACCAAGGTCTTCAGCACCTCACACAGGGCTAAATGGGATGGGCCAATCAGTGTTGAGTGAGTGAGTACTGATTAACTCATAGGTGGCAGGGCAAAGGAAGAATTAATAGAAAAAGTTTAAATCCAGTAATAAGGAAAGCAGCAGCTAGAGCCTCTCTCTCTCCCTCTCCCTTTCCCCATAGTCTTAATAAAAGATAATTTCTACCCGCTTGGCATATCCCTTCTCAGAGTTTTCCATCTTTTGCTAAAATAATGTACAATCCTCCTAGAAATCCCTTCACTGAACAGCATGTTCTGATAGGGTAACAACTCACTCCAATTTTCCTAGGACCAAGTTTTAGCACTAAGAGTTCTGCATTCCAGTTTTAAAACTGAGTCTTGTGTCCTGGGAACCCCCTCAGTCCCAAGCAAACTGGGAAAGTTGGCCACCCTACCTGTGCAAAGCACTTTGTCTAGGGGAAACAAAAATGACTGAGTCACCTGTTTGCCTTAAGGTGGAGGGAGCTAAAGAAGGTATGTGTGGCCTGAACAGCAAAGGTAACTTTGAAAGAAGATCAAAGCCCCTTATAACTCTATAGAGAAAACTACACTATGCCCTACACTCAAACCAATAATTACTGGGTTAATACAGAATATGATCTTTCACTCTGAGCTCCATATATCATCTGACCTTCCTTAAATCATGGAGAAATAAGTGCAAGTTATGCTTGCTTTGTTTTATGTGCAGAAACAAGGTGGGGTGGGCCTCATAATTCACTCTTCTAGGCAAAATAGGGTCAGAAAAAAATCTGTTCTTTTGAACAATGAGTTTGTGGCCAAACCACACTGCTTTTAAATATGTTCTAAGCTGCAGTCCTCTGGACTCCAGAATAAACCATGACAAAAATCCAAAGCATTAAGGAAAAGGGTTTTATGCTCTAATGATTATTCGTTAACAAACATAAGCATCAGTATTCCTGAGATTCTTGCAATCTGGCTGGGTTGTTTTTAACTGGCTGTGTCCCTCAGAAAGCAGAAAGTCATGGAGAAATATTTGATTTTCCATAGAACTAACCCAATTCATAAGGCTATGTTGACAAGACCCACCACCCTCTGTATTGCCCACTACTCAAATGGCAATCGGTTTTCCATGCTAGCCAAGTATCCCAGTGTGCATCAGTTCACAAATTTATGAAATATCAAACATGTATGAAAGTTATGTAGGACCCAATTATGCCTGACACCACCAGCCAAACTATAATCCTTTATGTGGCAAGTGAGTTCATTTAAGGGCTCAAATGTTTGTTGCTCATTTAAATACTTATGTCAGTAAACAAAAGACAGTGAGTCACAGTGAATATGGAATTCATTACACAGAAGGACTAGATTCCTATCAGCAAGAACATTAGCTTCAGAGGGTCAGACATACTGTGAGACCCTCCCCAGATTACCAATATCCGCAGCTCTGGAAGGCTCCACCATATCCAGTCTAGGTTCCACATTTAGGAAGAGGTCTTCTCCAGTGGCACTGATGGCAAGACCAGAGGGTCTCACCAACATCAAGATCCGATGCACTCCAACAGGTAGCAAATCTGTCTGACAGACTACATTGGTCTGGTTTGAGAAAATAACTTTGCAACTCGTTTTGTTCACTGTAACCTGCAAGAACTGGGAGTCACCAGAGAAACCAGTTCCGGTAATGTAAATCATTAGGTTGATGTCGCCATCTTAAAGGAGGAAAGAAATTAAAAAAAAAAAAAAAACAAAAACAAAATAAAATAATCTCTCAGTGATATTACTTCATTTGAGAGACCTCTCACTATCATCAAATGTTCCTTCTCTGACCCCATCCCCTCCCAAAATTCAAGGAGCTGAATGCTGAATTAAATATTGGCCATCTGTATTTGTTATTGTAGTACACAGCCCCAATCTCAAATTTTCTCTAACTAGTGAGAAGTGTTCACTGCTCAATTTTTTAAAAGAACATAATATTTCAAAATAAAGGACAAAGACAATAAAACATTTTTAGTCATCAAAAGTCCATCTCTCCCCATTTCAAATCATGACCATATCCCTTAGATGGACCAAAAAATACACTTTCTGCTACGTCACTCAACCTCCGCCTAATGAACTAATTTATCTTCTACCCACCCATCACCAGCTACATGGCCTCTAACAAAATCACTGCAAGTCTCCGGCTTATGCCCATCTCAGAGCCAAGTCACAAATCATACCAACGGAGTACCACACAGAATGGACACAGGGAGTTGACCCTTGGAGGTACCGGAAAGAGCAGGAACCTGGGCAATGAGCTGGTACATCATTCACTCGCACAACCACCTGAAATGAGGCAAAATTTCTTTTCCATTTTATGCATTTCATATCTACCAGGGTATTCACAAAGTATATGTGAAGTGCTCCCAAGCTGACACGTGTTCATGATTCGCTAATTCTTATTCCTTTTTTCTATTTTTCCAGTAATTAATCTTAAATTGCAATGAATGGCTCAAAACACATGAAGCTTTCTTAAAATGATGGTGGACATGCTGAACCCCATTTCTGTAATTAAATGTGATAAATATTGAGTAAATTTATCTCTGTCATATAGAAGTAAATTTCATAAACTTAAACTGCATAAGGACTTCTTATCACTCTGTATTTCCAACCAGGTACCTACTTTATGTGACAAGCCCTTTATTTGCTAGTAAAGACCAACAAATTCGGTGCATTCCTTCCACCACTCTGTGAATATATAACTAAAGACTAGAGTGTATTTGGACACTTTATTTGGGGTCTCTTTTGTCACAGAATGGTAGATTCCTAAAGAGAGACTATATATCTTTCCCTTTCACTGGAACTAATGTTAATCTAATAGAACTCAAAAACTACTTGGAAATGAGAAAGGTAAAAAAGATGTGACCCCACTGATTCTCTATGTATAAAAAATGCATTAATAGCATACAGATTATATTTATGACAGTGTTTCCTTATTAAAGGAAGAGGTATTGGAATGGCATGGACAATAAAGAACACTTCAATTTTATCTGTACTGTTTCATTTTTTCCATAAAGACAAAAAATATAAATATATCAGAATGTTGACAACGTCAATTTTCAGTTTGTGTCCCCAGGTGTTGATAATATTATTCTTTATTGCGTTTGTATTTTAAAACTTTATCAAATTGAAAGCAGATGACCTATAACAGAAATATGGGAAGATAGGAAAAAAATAAAAGGACATTTTAAAGACAAAAAGAATGACTTAGCTCATTTACTTTTTGATACCACCAGGTAGAAGCATAGATCATATTTAGCTATAGAGATTATCAATTTTTTGTACCATAACAACAGTATCAATAATTATAATAGAATATTGTGGTTACAAGGCATTTATATTTTCAGGGACCTGTACATACCCTGTGGGGGTAGAAAAAGGACAGCCATAAGTACACATTGGCAAAATGACCCTTAAGAGCTAAATCAATGGGTCCATGTTACAAATCAGTGAGGAGTGAGTTAGGCTTGAAACTGGAGCTTGCACTTAGGGTGGCCCGTTCACTCTCACCTGAGTATGCTGGTTGGCAGTAGCCAACATGTCTCCAAATATGGGTCCAAGAAAAACTCCACCATCATATACCACACGTGTGGCTGCAGCAGGATTCACTCCAGTAAGGTTTTCATCAGAGACCTGAGATGGTTACATTTCTGGTAAATTCTGTCATGGAACCGAAATCTAATCTCGTCTAATCAAATAATAAAGAGTTTTTTCACACTGTGTTTCAGATAATCAGACAGCTAGAAAGTGAAAGCAGAGTGACAGAGAATTGAAATATAGAAACGTAACAGTAAATAATGGCTAAGGAAAGTCCCAGTAGATTAGAGAAATATTCATTTGCAAGTGGATTGCCAAAAGAGGTACAATAAATCAATCTTCTCTCTAAGTCTTGAGACACTTTGCTTCTCCACGCTTTTCCATTTTATATGTTTGCAATCCAAAATATTAAAATAAAGTGGAAAGAAACAGTGCCATGAGATAAGAGCAAGGTCTCCCATTCTTCCTCCATCTCCTTTCTAGAATTTCGATTGAAAACCAGATAACCCACACCACCATACAACTAGGAAAAATTTTCATCTTGGGCTTCATTTTATAATAACCAAATGCTAGATGATCATTAGATTATTTTTTAAAACCCTAAATATGCAAGAGCATCTGGTTTTGTCATTACCCAAAGACAGCAAATTCTTTTCTAAACTTCCTTCTGCTATGCCATCTGCTTCCACGATCATCTAAGTCAATCACATCTGCTTAAATTATCCAATAACAGATGTAGAATTATTGCATGGTGGACACTGACCAATAACTTCACTACCTACACTGAGTTAGGAAGGGAGATGTTGGGTTTAAATTGCTTTTTCAGGGATATGAGATACAAAATATGTGTTGAAAACTTCCAGAAAGAAAGTTCATAGAATCCTTTTACTCGAATATTCCAACAAAATTAATAATTCATGACATTTTCCATTTGTATAATTCTGATTTTTTTTTTTTTGCAGAATTTCTCCAGGGCAGCAAATCCATGCCACTAGAAGGGATACTATACATACCCTGATAAAATTGGGCAAATCCCCAATCTGAGTGGACCAGGACAAGGTCCACACGTGTTCGTAGCAAGTGTATAGATCCTCCTTCACAGTGAAGTCACTGGCATTGAGGTACCTGGATGTGAAGTCATCGGCATTATTCTGTAAGAGCTGGTGAAGGTGATGAGCAGAAATTTGTACAGGGACATCTGTGAGAGAAGGTTTTGATACAGAAAACACAGACACTAATTAATCCACCTTACAGAGTTTCATCCTCAAGCATAACACGATACATACTAGGATGCCTATCAAATGTTCAGGAGACCCTTCTGTCAAAATAGAACTTCAGTAGAATCCCCAGCCGTAATTAAACCATTTTTTCCTAAGGTAAAGACAAGTAGATGCCCACTTTTTATATTACACTATCTTTCACTCATACCATATCACACAGCAATCAGAGAGCACAGCCATGTCAGATAAAACCATCTCAACTGTCAACTCAAAATGTAAACTCCACACACCCTTGTAATGCCTGAAAGCATAATTAAATATTAGATCTTCCCTGGAAAAATTTAGCTGGCCCTGTGAACAGAGAAAAGTTGGCCACTTTTCACAGGGAGTGAGGGAGGCGTACAACAGCTGACACCCATAAAAACTTGGCCAGCCCAGCTGAGGAATGTTGGCATTTAACTTCAGTTTCTCTATTAGAATTTTCTTTAAGCCCAACGACCTGCTTCCCCATTCCATGTCCCCACAGAGGAATAACAGCTCTCTGTGTTTGAACCCTGCTTTGTGCTCTACCAGAAGTTCCCGTTTCATTAGCTGCTCCCAGCAGCCCTGTGAGGTGGGTCATTGGGCATCCTAATGCCTACTTTAGGGATGAAGAAAATGAAACCCAACCATACGCAGAAGCTTTCCAATGCAGAAAGACAGGTTTACATGAAAACACAGGTTGCCTTCTACCTACTCAAGAGCATTTCTCTTGAATTCCACGCTGCCCTGAAGGGTTAATAAAATATCACTGCATTTCTAAATTGCGAACGAAATTGTTATCCTTTTACAAAACATGTTTCTACATTTATACAGAGTTTCAAATCCATCATCATTCAAAAGGCCAGGCCAAGGCTGACTTTCCCAGTTGTTTTGCAGGCGGTGATCTGAGGATCATCAGTGATAGAAATCAGTAGCAGGAAGTCTCTACGGATGAGCTGTCATCCATGAGAAGTAAAATCAAATATAAATAGCACAGTAATGGGCCTCATAGAGGCAGGGCACGATTGATGTTTTTTCCCCCATTTACCGGAATCAACACCTAGGGATCTTCGACTTCTCCAGAGTCACCCTATTATAATAAAAACATCACTCTGTTCCTCCCACCCAAGAAGGTCCTGTGCAGGCCTAGGGACTTTCTGCTTGGAAGGGCGAAAGACTTTTGGACCATGTTCCAACTTTTATACAGCCCCTCTCAAGTTCTACTGAGCCTTGGTTCTGATTCCTCATGTTTCTACCAAATAAGTAACATATCATTATCACTTCTAATCTTTGTTCTTTGTGCATTGTATGTATTCTTGAAGATTTACAAACACTACTCTAATTGCATCTGAAAGTTCTTTCTACATTTGTTGGGACCACTGAAATCCTCCATAGTACATGGTGTCACCATTAAGTCTAACTCTGACGGACCATGGCTACCATGTATCTTGGTCTATAAAACTCTAGAAAGAAGAGGACTGACCCAGGAATCAAATACCTGGGTTCACAACTGGACCCTGTCATCAACTATTTGTATGACCTTTTGGCAAGCTTCAGTGTAGTTGGCTGAATGGTGAACCCCCTAAAAGATGGCCTAATGGCCTAATCCCCAGAAAATATGAATGTTAACTTATAAAGCAAAATAATAAACTGCATATGGCAAAAGATGTGGCTAAGGGTCTTGAGAGGAAAAATCTGTCCTAGATTATCCCAGGTGGACCCTAAATACAATTATATAATAGGTACCCTTATAAGAGAGAGGCAGAGAAAATTTTGAGATAGAAGAGGAAGAAGCAACGTGACCACAGAGGCGGTGGTTGGAGTGATATGGCCACAGCCAAGACATGCTAGCCACCACCAGAAGCCAGAAGAGCCAGGAGCAAATACTTCACAGGAGTGTGGCCCTGCCGACAACTTGATTTTGGACTTCTGGCCCCAGAACTGGGGGAGAATCATTTTTTGCTGTTTGAAGCCACCAAGTTTGTGGTTAACTCCTTACAACAGTCCCAGGAAGCTGATCCACTCAGTTTCCACATCTATACATCTTCTGCATCTACAAAATGTAAAGGTTGGGGTAGCATTAACAATAAGTCCCTTTCCAAATCTTTCACTTTAAGAATGTCACTTTCAGACACTGGAAAATAAATAAAATAGCTTTAATATTATCACCTGTCTGACAACCTCCCAGGATGTTGTTCCCTTGGGAATGTGAGTGAGAATATGTGAGTGAGAATTGTTGCAACCCCAATCACCCCTTTACCAGAAATCACTGTATTAGGAAGCTGGATGTGAAAGTGTCCTCCTAGAGGTGGACTTGTCCGCTGTCGTCTCTGTGTCGTCACCAGGACTAGTCCAGATCCCTCTTCTGTTCCTTCAGTGGGCACAGAGCTGTGGCACGTCAGAAACAAAGTATTAACGTCTGGATTGGGGTGTGCACCTAGGAGGACCTTGTCTGAAGGATGTCCTGTCTTGCTTAGGCTGCAGCCTTCCAGAAAGAGCTAAGGGACCTGAGGAAACTCAGTAAGGGAGTTTTCAGGACCATTCGATGTGAGAATCATTTCAGAGTAACTTAATTCGTGTCTATCATTTCAGAGCTAAAAATGTTGGCATTTAGAGCCTACCGATATGGTGGGCTTCCTCTCTGCCACTGAAGATGTCTCACCTCTTCATTTTCAATTGATGGTTTTATTGCTTTTCCTGCCCAGAGGACCATGGAACAAACATTTAGTCAAGGAAAGTAAAGCACAGGTTCAAACTTTCTGCACCTGCCTTTAATATGCCATTGCAGCATGCTGTAGGTACGAGAACTCATTTTGGAACATATGAGAAAAAGATGAGAGAAAGAAACCTATACAGTTATGCATCACTTAACAGTGAGGATACATTTTAAGAAATGCATCCTTAGACAGTCTCATCATTGTGCAACCATCATGCAGTTTACTTACACAAACCTAGATGGTACAGCCTACCACACACCTAGGCTATATGGTATAGCCTGTTGCTCCTAGGCTACAAGCCTGCTGCTGTACTGAATACTGTAGGCAATTGTAACACAATGCTACATATTTGTGTATCCAAACATAGCTAAACATACAAAAGCTACAGTAAAAATATGGTAGTATAATCTTATAGGACCACCATCATATATTTGGTCCATCACCGACAGATACATTGTTATGTGGTGCATGACTGTATATTTAGACATATATGTGTATACACATATATACACTGTGAATATATATATCCCTACACCCACATATACATATACATACATCAAAGGCAGAGCACTCAATTCTTCCCATTCTACTGGGGTTTAGGTGAAAAATTAAAAGAACAAATTAGAGTATACATGTGTTCCAGAAGCTTAAAAGAAGCCTGATCCTTAGTTACTGCTTTGTAAACTGTGGCTAGAAATGGCTATTATGAAGCAATGCTTATGGGGCTTTAGTGCCATCTGGTGGTGAGTTCTTAGAAATAGCTATTTTTCTTCTCTAGACATTTCATTTCAAAGGATTTCAACAAGATTAACACATGAGGAATGCAATGAAAGGAACAACAAAACAAAACAGTGGTGATGTGAACCTCTGAACAGCACAAAATGCCACTATTTTTAAACTAACTGACTCGGAATTAGTTCTCAAAGTGTAGTCCCCAGACCAGCAGAATCAGCATCACCAAGGAACTTATTAAAAATGCAAATTGTCAGGTTTTTCCCCAAACCTACTGCCTTAGAAACTCTGACAGTAGGCCCAGTAATTTTAACAATACTTCCAGGTGAATCTGGTGCTGCATTCTCAAGATTGAGAACATTGCTTTAAGCAACAAGACAGGTAGCTTTTCCTGAAAAAAGTCACACCTGTGTCCCCCAAGGCCAACAAGCATTCTTAGGAGAAGGGACAGGTGTAAAAAAGCCACTCCTTACCGTGCAGTGATGAGCGGGAGCTCCGTGCCACACCCCGCCAGCCAGGAGGTGACACTGTAGACCGGAGGGGATCCCACCACAGAGACTGATTCCACCAGATTGCCCCCTGGGCGAGCCGTTCCAGAATCAGCTTGAGAAACTAGAGACCAGTGATCCAATTACTATCAAGTGACTTAAGATGGTAGACTTGCTGTGTGGAAAATCCCAATTGGAAATGTGAGTTACTCAGATCTCAGCACACACCTAAAGCATAGATTCCTACTTATCTGCTGCCATAAAGAACACATGGAGAGGACGCAGGAGGATAAGCCATTCAGTTTAGTACAAAAAGGAAAGTGCAAGGTCCTGATTTAAGGAGATGAAGATTGATTCCATAGAAAAGTTCAATAACCCCACAGCTAGTAAAATGTCACTCCCTATGCTCTTGGAGGCACTCCTACACAGTTAATCTATTGCAGTGTAGCCTGCCACCCTTTCCTCCTTTCCTTCCCACAGCCCCTGGCAACTCTAGGGATGTTTAGCTGATCCTCTTAGGAGCACTGAACTCAGAGGCACTTGGGTGTTTATCCACAGTGTGGAGCCAGCACGTGTGCAGAAAGGGTGCAAGCTTTAAGAGAGACCACTGGTCAAATCCTGATTTTTTCACTTCTATTGGATTCCCACTCAGCTAATCCACACACACTCCATAAGACTCAGTTTTCTTATGTGTAAAGCGGGGATTATGACATGCATGATTGATAGCAATCAATCTGACAAGGAGAGTTTAGTGAGATTTAAGATTTAAAATGATCAGCACAATATCAACATCCTTTTAGCTTCTTCCCCAAGATTGGTTACAATGGAGACTTTAAAGAGTTTAAGGGCAACACCTTTGTCTAATTCGTCTTCTCATGCTTGATGCTTAGCACATGCTAGGCATAGAGTAGGTGGTCAATAAATGATTACTTGCTCAGCTGGGTAGATCAGTTCGGGGGTCAGTGATCATCAGATTCCGATCTCCTCCACAGCTCCGCTGTGTGAATTGGGGCAAAATACTCCACTCCTTTTAGCCTTGGTTTCCCCACCCATAGGTGGGGATAACAGGACCAACTCATGGGCTTCTGAGAACTGAACAAGAAATAAATGGAAGCTACCACTATCCAGTGGTAGTGGGAGATACAAAGAAGTTTCATAGAGGACATTAGTCGGGGGAATATCATCAAGTATAAAATTGAGATCAGATAAATGATATACAATTAACTATGAATATTGAGCCCAATTGTGTAGTTTATGTTGCCATTAAATAATTCTGAAAACAAAGCCATGCCAGCAGGGTTAATGTGATAAAGTGGGAGGCAGACCGTTTCATGTATGCTACCCCCATCTTCCCTCTTGTCTCCGCCCTCTCCCTTCCTGCTCCCACCTCACCTCACCCCTGGATGATTCCAGATACACAGAGAATTTGGTGGCAAAGAGGTGAGGGCAGTAAGAAAAAGTTCTGAATCCTTGGCTTCAAGTGTTTGGCGAGGCAGAATGGCATTAAAGGAAGAGAAAAGAAAACTGAACAGCACCTATTATCCAGTCCTGAGTTTTCCAACTAGTGGACTCCAGTGTATGAAATATTGATTCCCTCAGCCTTCTGGAAATTGAGGCAGCACTTGGGGTCACCAAAGACCCCCAGCCAGTTGTCTTGGGCACCAAAAAATTCAGGCAGTCACCCAGCACATCACTTGAGTAGTGTCATTTTCTAAGTGTGCCAGAGCACAAACAGGTTTGGAACAATAAGCAATGACCCAGATGTCCCCAAAACACTTAAACTATGGAAACAGAGGAGAGATGGGATTTTGATGAGAATCAAAGATGATGTAATTTCAAGGCTGATAAAGAGTCCTCTTGCCACCCATCCCCAAGTTCCCCTGCCTTCAGTACTGCAATGTTTAGGCAAAAGACTGAAAAGTTGTACATTTTCTAAATCAAAATGTAAATTAAGGTATCATCTTTTTCTTCTTGGAGAGGGAAATAAACTATAAAAAGTAGGCTAGCTGAGCCCCAAAGCCACAAGGGATTTGACAGAGAAGGAAACATGAGCAAAAGTTGGAAGCCTGAAGACACTGAGGGCAAACTGCACCATTCTGCCTTGGCTGTGGGTGCACATCACACACAGACACCTCAGCAGGGCCCAGGAGGAGGGCTTTGTCCCTAAGACTAGCGGGCAAGAGCCAGGTGAGACCACTGTGCCCAAGAGTGGTCAAGGGAGAGTTCGGGAAGGAAGAGCCAGGCCTGATCTCTAAATAATGAGTAGGAAGAGTCTGGAGAGACAGAAAGGACAAGGGCCTTCTCTCTGAAGAAGATGATTACCTTCTAACTCTCACTGCGTCTGTCTTGAAGGTTGTAAATCAGACTCTTGGCCCATTTACAGAGACAGACACTGCTGTGTTCCTTCCAGCACCTGGTATGACATATTAACTCATGGAAAGGTGGAGAAATCCTGCTAGTCTAATGATGATAATAATAATAATAATAATAACAATAATTGCTTATATTTATTAGACACCTTCTATGGACAAGACCAGTAAGGAGTGCTTTATATTAAACTTTAGTTAATCTTCACAGTAATCTAATGAAGTAGGGTCCTTATTATACCCATTTTACAGATGAAGAAACCAAGATTTCCCAGCAAGAAAGCGGGAAAACTGGAGTAAGAGTACAGACACCAGAAGCAAGAGAAAATCGTGGGGAAAATAGGAAAGAAGAGGGACTAGAGAGACATAGTACCAAAGGCACATAATCCCAGCCCCATCTGTTTTCTAGAGCCAAGGCAGGCAAAAAGGAGGATCACCTGTTCTCTCCTCATTAAAAAAAACAGTAACCCCTAGCAGGAAAGTTTGAGGTAGGCATGTGACCGGCTTGTGGAGGAGAGAGAATTTGATGATTACCTGTTACGTTTGTGTCTGCAATAATAATTTCATCCACATAGAACAGGCCCGTCTCCTGGGCCAGAGGGAGAAGGTCAATCTGATGAACCAGCACTGGGGAGTTTGCCGGAGGGGGCTGGAGATCCCCGGAGCAACGCACACAAGTCTCCCAGAGGTCAGTGCAATGGAACTGCCAGCTGAAAAACAGCATGGAGTAGAACTGGGCTCTCAGGGAGCACTTGCAGTCCTCTCCGGTTAGAGCCCTTGTTCCCAACCTGGGGGGCCTGTGAGCTATGCAGCCAGGAGAGAGACCCCATGAACCCCTGCACCCAAGCAGTCCTGGGTGCCAAGGCTACAAACATCCCACCCAAGATGGGATCAGCTCAGCCTTGGATATAACGCTAGTAGTCACCTTTTAAGTCAATCATTCATCCATGACATGCAATGTCAGCAGCATTTTCAAATTACAGTTTAACTGTGTGTCTTAAGCAAATTATAATGTGAGGCTGTAACCACAGAGAAGATTGATACTTCTGGACATTACCAGTTTCATTTGGGTTTAAGACCATTTACAAGACCCATGAGAATTATGTGGAAAGCACTGAATCAAGGGATCAAGACAGCTGAATTTTATTCCAGGGTCACTAGCTGAATGAATTTTGATGAATCACAAATTCTTGGGGCCCCAAATTTCCTCTTTCTGTCATGTCAAAGAATGTTCTCTAAGGTTTCCCCCAACTACGCTGTTCTACAATTCTATCCCTATGAGAAATGTCAGACTCCCTCTAGGGAATAGTATATTCTTAACAACTAACTGCTCTGGAGTCAAACTTTTTTGTCAAATAAAATATATTCAAATCCCCAAATTAGTGTACGAGGCCCAAATATAAGACCATTAGTGCCTGAGGTGGGTCACTGTCCCCAAGACAGTGAATCCTCCCAGCTGACTGAATTCCCACCACGCCTCCCCACCGATTAGCTACCTCTCGGGGCTGGTCCTCGTGAGACTCCAGTCACAGGTGGTATTCTTTACCATGTTTTGAAAGCCGATTGTGAAGGACACAGTCATCTTCAGGATCTTGTTCATGTGGCCTTTGTATGCAAGACACAGCTATGGACACCAAATAAGTCCTTCAGTTCTATTAGTGCAAGAAGCAGTCATTCAAACAATACGTAGTGAGGAGTCCACATCCCTAGAACCCTGCCATAGGCTCTGAGAGAGTCAGCACAGTTGCTGCCCTTCCAGAGCTTACCAGTGTAGCCAGAGAGACAAATAACTTAAATTGTTATTTCCCTACCTAAATAAAGCTAAGGAAAAATACAATAAATACTTTTTCTGACACCAAAAAAATGTCATCAAACAGAGTTTTTAAATGCTTAGCACTGTGCTTGGCAGTGAGGATTTTAGAGTATCTCACTTAAGAAAACCCCTGTTCTAACCCAATTACCCGTGCAACCTCGAGCAAGTAACTCAACCTCTCTGAGGAACCTCAGTTCCTCAACTCTAACTCCCCAGCATCCTTGGTTTCTAACTCAATTAAAGGCAAAGCTGTTGCCACAAGACTTTAGAGCAGGAGTTTTCAGCCTCGGCACTATCAATATTCTAGGGGCTGGATAATTCTTTGTCACAGGGGCTGTTCTGTGCATTATAGGATGTTCAACAGCTTCCCTGGCCTCCACCCACCAGATGCCAATAGCACTTCCCCAGTTGCAACAATGAAAACTGTCTCCATACATTGCCAACTCTTCCCTGGGGGGCAAAATCACCTCCATTGGGCGCCCCTGCAGAAGAGATGAGGCTGAAGAAGGGAGGAGCTCAAGCCTGAAACATTTAGCCCCAACTCCCACAGCAGCCCAACTAGGAAAAGACTAGAAACTACTGCCATGAGCTCCACCACTCCAGCAAAACTCACTCGGTTCCCAAAGGGCAAATCAGCTGCACTTCTTTTACAAGGGTGGTGGAGCTATCGAAGCAAAGGATTTAAGAAGTGTTTGCGAAATGCATCAGACAATTCAATCCATCAATAATGACAACAACTAGAGTAACAAAATTAGCCTTCACTGGGTCCTAACTGTGCAGGCACTTTACTAGATTATCTCATTTAATCTATACCACAGTCCTGAGAGATAGACCACATTACTGTCCATTTTACAGATGAGTAAATGAAGGCATACTGTACTTAAGACAGACATGGAAGGTACATTGGGTGTGGAATCAGGATTTAAAACCAGATAGTCCAATGACACAGTCTGTACTCTTAGAGATCAAAGAAAATATTGTAGCAAATAAAAACTTTCACAAGTCTCACAGCTAATACAAAGGCATTTCCAGGTAACAACACACAAGTGGGGGCCAGTGGTGTCCATTCATACCTGAAACAGCAGTCGAGAGACCTAGAACCTCAGCCTGAAACACCTTGGGCAGATCACAGCAATCACTCCTTTGTGCTTCTGAGTTTTCAGTCTTGAATCCAGAGAGCAATACCAATACCTACCCACCTGACCCAGAAGCACAAAGACTGCTACTCACGTGTGTATACTGATCTAGCCGATAGCCCTTCTGGGCAGCCGGGGGAGTAAGGACAAGGTGTCGAGGCTGACGGAGGCTGAACCTGCCACAGAAGGGCTCCGTCCCACTGGTGAGGTCCCCATCAGAGTTGGAAATTTCTGGGCCTGGATGCAGTTCAGATAAAATAGAAAGGCAGGCATAGATATTAAAAAAGACAGAGCTTCCCTACATGTGTGCATGAGGATTTTAGAGTATCTCACTTAAGAAAACCCCCGTTCTAACCCAATTACCCATGCAACCTTGAGTAAGTAACTCAACCTCTCTGAGCCTCAGTTCCTCAACTCTAACTCCCCCAGCATCCTTGGTTTCTAACTCAGGGACAAAGTTGTTGGCACAAGAAGACTTTAGAGCAGGAGTTTTCAACCTCAGCACTATTAATATTTTAGGGGCTGGATAATTCTTTGTTGTAGGGGCTGTCCTGTTCACCATGATATGGGCCCCTCAGCCCTGGGAGGAATGGCCACAGCATGAGTGGTCAGCACACCTGGCTTGAAAGCTCCAGCTATAAGAAACTCATTCTGTGTTCCCTGGAGCCTTGAAAACCCTTTAGCATTTTCTCTGTGTAGCAGGATACGGAAAACTATTGAGAAGCAAAAAGACAAGGAATATCAAGATGGAAGAGGTGTTCAAAAATAACTAGAATTTAGTTCGCCTTAGTAGTAGTTTTAAAAACATACCCTAACATTTTAAGAATTTCTTAAGACTACTTTCTTAAGTAGTAATTCCTTTAGATGTAATCTGAAGAAGATTAGCATGGTTTTGGCTATGTTTGCATGTTTCTCACCTATGTCTTTGACCTTTTCCCACCGTGTGGCATGGGGAGTATAGGAGGGTGCTGCACTCTATCTAACAGCCCAGGAGGAATGCCTTTCCTTTCTATTGACATCCACCGAGCATCACCCTCCCAAGCACAGTGCAGTGCCAGTCCCCCAGCCACTCAGTGTCCAAATCCAGGTTTCATATTTTTTTTTACTCTGTTATCACCTTGGAGAGGAAATGGGGATTGTTCTCATTTTATAGAAAGAAAGAAGACCATGATGAAAAAGACAATCAGAATGAAGCCAGGGACAGCACCTCGTTCAAATCCAAGCCGGAGAAGGATGTTAGACCAAAGGGGTTCCACTTTGCATTTTACTGCAAGTAACTCCTCAATGGTTGTTTGAATCTATTACAAAGGAAAAAAATGCCAGGAATTTATATCATGAGCATAAAGACCACCCCCAGTTCTCCCACCCCCTTCCCTCATTTTTTGAAGAAGTCTCCCACCAGATGGGCTGTGGCATTTGCAGGGATTGGCTGACTAGAGACATTGTCCCAAGTAAGGAAGAAGTTTCCTCTGCCTGATACATTCAGCACCTAAAAAAGTCAAGACAGACAAGACTAAATGATGGTGCTAATTAAGCCAGAGAGACAATCTAAGAACACAGGACATTCCTCCTCAACTTGCTATTTCCTTTTTATTATAATTTTAACTTTTCAATGCTTTAACATTCAGAAATCTCTGAGGAACACAGCATCATTGCCTAATGAGAACTTTTGTTGGACTAACAGAGATGTCAGTCTTCCTATTTATCTGTGCCCCTTGATTGAGAGTATGAGATGTAACAGTTGCCACTGAATGCTGCACTTTCAGCCCCTCTCACCAATTGCTTTCTCCCAAGGGTAGCCCAGCAGGCAGAAGCAGCTCCATGGCATGCACCCTCTCTTGGAGGCTTATGCAGTCTCTGCTTTGCTTCCAACACATCAACACATTCCCTGTAGGGCACATTATAGTTTTGCTACTGAGTAAGTTCTATGCAGCTTTTTTTTTTTTAGATGGAGTCTCACTCTGTCACCAGGCTGGAATGCTGTGGCGTGATGCCGGCTCACTGCAACCTCCGACTCCCTGGTTCAAGCAATTCTCCTGCCTCAGCCTCCCAAGTAGCTGTGATTACAGGCACATGCCACCATGCCCAGCTAATTTTTGTATTTTTAGTAGAGATGGGGTTTCATCATGTTGGCCAGGATGGTCTCAATCACTTGACCTTGTGATCAGCCCGCCTTGGCCTCCCAAAGTGCTGGGATTACATGCGTGAGCCACCACACCTGGCCAGCTTTTAATCTCTTAAATCAATTGTTACTTTCTACTTTGTTCTATGGTTATTTGTGCACATGTTTTACTTTTAGACTGTAAGCTTTAGAGGGCAGAGTTCATATTGATTTGTCTTTGTACACCAAAAAGTGAACAACAAAAACTATAACACATAAAAACTCTTCAAAGAAAATATGGGGCACAGCTGAGAGACCCAAAGGACATGACCTTTTCAAAGTAGACTTAGAAAACACAGGCTATAGGGAAATAGGACCTCAATCAGTCAAAAATTATGGAATTTAATGTGTATATGCTCACATGCATGCACGCACACATGTCGGGCGTGTGTTTAGAGGACCTTGTCTCTTTTCTGGGAAATAAGTTTCTAAAAGAAGACTTGCTTGGAACTTAAATTCCTAAAACTAACTCAATGAGTAAGATAATCTCAGGAATAAGACATCACATTTTTGTAAACATCTTCACAATGCTGTTAAAGAGATATCCTATTTCTTTGACAGCAAGGTTATAATGACCCCTCAGGTCGCCAGGCTCCCAGTCAGTGCTCCTGCTACATGGGACTTTATTCCTTCCAGAGTTCAGCTCCATGGGACTGGAAAGAGACACAGACCTGTACTTCTGGAAGCCTCTGGGCTCGGACTCGGATCTGGTGCTTCTCCCGTAGGTAAGTGGTGACCACATCAGGATTCAGCCAGGTGTTGTGAATCTGGACACCAATCCTCATCCCCCTGCTTGGGGCTATCCCATGATGCTCTGCTTCCAGGTAGTACATGGCTCCACCCAACAGCTCCAACTTGGGAGTCTTCTGCTGCCAGGTCCCTTCATCCCTATTCTGCTCCCAGGAGTCAAACCAGTCAGCAGTGCCGACGCTGATGGAGGCCACTTTCACCTATGCCCAAATAAGCATATCATGATCAATACTATGCAGCTTCCAGGCATCTCTTTCTCAAACACTAAGTGTCTGAACTGCTACTATCAAGAGAGTTTTGAACTGGTCTGCCTTTTTAACATATTAACCCAGTTACCTCAGCCCTGTGGTTATTTATGCTTCTCCAGCTCTCTATCTATCTATCTATCTATCTATCTCTTACAATTGAGTAGTACTCAAATGAGAATAGATGGGCCATGTTCAGAGAAGGAACAACCAACCTAAACCCTAGGATTACATGACACTATGGAGAAGGTAGTATTAAGCCCTTCAGAGACCTGGAATGACTTGATCACATCAAAATCTATGACATTTCTCCAATAAACTAGCAAATCAATTTCAGACATACATAGTAATAATTTGAGGAAAATATTGTGATTCTTTGTCAATAGCATAAGTGCATTTTGGCTGCTGTTAAAGGCATCTTTTCTTATCCTTCAATGTTGTTGAGGAATTCCTACATACAGCTGCCTACATCTCCACCCAAAATTAGTGGAAAAGGCACAAGTTTTGTAGTCAGGTAAATTTGGGGTTGAATCCTGAATGTGCCTTTTGCTATCCAAGTGGATTGGGCACACAATCTTTCTTTTTTTTCTTTTTCTTTTTCTTTTTTTTTTTTTTTTTTTTTTTTAAGACAAGGTCTCACTCTGTTGCCCAGACTGGAGTGCAGTGGCAGCCATGACTGCCCAAGGCTCAGGTGATCCTCCTGACTCAGCCCCTCAAGTAGTTGGGACTATAGGCATGCGCCACCATGCCTGGCTAATTTTTGTATTTTTAATAGAGACAGGGTTTTATCATGTTGCCCAGGCTGGTCTCAAACTCCTGGGCTCAAGTGATCTGCCTGCCTCAGCCTCCCAAAGCACTAGGATTACAGGAATGAGCCACCACACCTGGCCCACACAATCTTTCCAAGCCTCAATTTCTTCATGTGGAAAAGATACATACATATATCTTTATGTATATATGTGTATATACACACTAACACAGACATAATATATGTACATATGTACATACATACATACATTTTGCAGAGATGCAGTGAAAACTAGAGACAAGGTCTATAAAAGATGTAGCATAATATTTGGCTTACAGTAAATGCTCAATAAATAGTACGTTCACATTCAAACAAGTTCTTTTTCAACAATTAAAGTTCCTGATCATCCAATGGCATGTTAAACTATCTGTAAAACATGAGAGCCTTAACTTTGATTTTTTCTTTCTTCATGGGTATGGGACTGGCAACAGAGAAAAGGAAAATGAGAAGACAGTGAATACCTTAGTCCTTGGTTCCTCTGACCAACTGAAATGCAAGGAAGCTTGGCTGTCTGCCTGAATCCAGAAAGTGTAATTATTTGTCTCTGGAGCCACAAAGAACCCACTGAGCCGTGCTCTGTAAAGTGGAAGAACATAGAGTCAAGCAAGAGTAACCAAGGCCTGAATCACTGAACCAACAAATGACTGCCCTTGTACTTTGTCTTCTTTTATGGTAATGAAGAACAACCTGATTCTTTTGCCACACAATTGTCCAGAATATTCTAGAAAGAGATATAGCACCTGCCTAGTCTCAGCAGCCCAATACATCTCTACACTGGACACAAATACCCTTGCTGTTGTGTCATGTTTGGGAAAGTTGTAGCCACAGCACACAGCTATACGGAAGCTTAGCTGACAAAACCACCTAACACAGCTATTGCAAGCCCTGGATCATGGTAGAAGCTCAATCTATAGTAAATACTATTCTTATTATTAGAAATAAAGACAGATTGCTTATGAGAATTTGCTCTGAGCTTACCAGCTACCTCAACACCTGCAGAGAGCATTTTTCTAATTAAAAATATTATGATCCACAGATAAGCATCAATTCAAAATGTCAACAATTTCAAATTAAAACCCATCAAATGCAACTTTGAAGAAGATTACAGGCAATTTCATAAAACATTTTTTAAAAGATAATATTTTTAATATTTAAATTCCAGCAACCTAATATTATAGGCAGATATAGTTAAAGAACTGATTAGACTGTGTAAATAAATACCAAGAATATTTTCTGATAATGCTATTTTCTTAAATCTTCAGATGATCAATATAAAGATGTTTTTAAATTTTGCTTTAATGTACATACATTATCTTTATTTTTGAGATAATTTTATACCTAAAAATAGCTTCAAAAATAACTACTTTAAAGGTCCACAATATAATTACATTAACTTACCAATAAATAAATATTTTAATTTTTTAATTTAAAATTTTTAGATTTTAAAGAGATTAATGAGAGAGGGAAAGGAAAATTAGTTACTACCTGGCTTGTGGTTCCTCAAAATGGCAGTTAAAGGGACATACCCTGCAACACCTACTATAGAAGTCAAAATGTTCTTTTGCCTTTTGGGGTAGGCTGACTCACTCCTTAACACTCCCAAATACACCAAATGCAGCTGAAAGATTTTCCTTTGAACATTATTAAATGGTCATTAAAAACTATGATAAATATGAATTATTAGGTGCTACAATGGACCACAAATTAACTGCCACATTTTTGTTTATTTGTTTCTTTGTTTAAAGACAGAGTCTCACTCTGTTGCCCAGGCTGGAGTGCAGTGGTGTGATCATGGCTCACTGCAGCCGCTAACTCCTGAGCTCAAACAATTCTCCACTTCAGCCTCTCAAGTAGCTACAGGTGCACACCATCACACCTGGCTAATTTTTTATTTTTTACTTTTTAGAGACAGGGCCTAGTCCCAAACTCCTAGACTCAGGCGATCCTGCTGTCTCAGCCTCCCAAGTAGATGGGATTACAGGCTCAAGCCATAGCATCCAGCCTTAACTGCCACTTTAAAACCATAAACTCATGGTTAAGTACTTAGTAAGTAAGCCTTCAGGAGACACTTTCCTGCTCACAGATTACCAACCCTACTTGGCTTATTCAATGCCTAAAAATTCTCTAAGCTTTTCTTTACACAATTGAGTTGAAATCTATTAGATTGGTGCAAAAGTAATTGCGGTTTTTGCCATTACCCTCAATGGTAAAAACCGCAATTATTTTTGCACCAACCTAATAAAATGGTGAGATATTTGGAGGAGGTCACAGACTGACTGAAATTCACACTCATGAGTCACAGTCATCCTCTCTAAGAAGGATTTCAAAGGGAAAAGAGATCCATCATTCAGTAAAGGATCCATCCTTCAACATATACACTGAGAACACATTAAGGAAACAGTGTGTCTAAGCAATTTTCAAGCTTTTATATTTTTAAGTTTACTTTAGAATACTAGAAATTTTGGCTACATCCTTGAAGCGACTAAAAAGACTAAAGGAATTACACACCATTAAACAGGAAAATTAGAATCATGATGCCATCACTACTATTGAAAACAATGTCTCACAGAACCCGCAAGAGCTTCCCCTACTATACAAGGGCCATTGGGTTGACCAGCACTGGAAGGCTGTTCCTACAGCATGCTGCCTAGACTTTGCTCCCTCATGTACCCAAAGGGCAAATTCTTGGATCTTTCTTTGGCATCAACCAGATGTTAGTTTTACCTCTTAACCATGTACCTAAAGCATGTTTTACTCTGCTGTCTTTCCAGTCTCCTGGCCTGCTCAGCTCAATGTTCTAGTTGATAATCATCTCCAAAACAGATTGTAAACTAAGTTGTGGAAAATATACATTTTACATATTGATCAAAATTTGTCCCTGCACTAGCATGACCAACACTGATTGAGAATACTGTCAAACTCTGTTGTTGTTGAATTGGCTAGTGTTATAAATTCCTGGAAATCTTGATACCTTCCTTATCTGTCTCCTAGCCTCACCTAGGTTAGCAAAGGTGCTTTTGATGTGGGCTCCCACTTTTCCTACAACATACCTGAAAGGTTGTCCTTCCTGTGACCAAAACCCAAATGGAGAACTGGCATTAGGGACAATCTGCCACCTGTACCCTGGGGTGGCTTCAGTCAGTTCCAGTCCCTCAACAGCATCTCCAACTTCAAAAAGAAGCCCTCGATTGCCTGTAAGACATGTAGATCGCATAAACATTACAGGGCACACCTTCCCAAATTGGGGAATTACTTTATTTTAAATTACAAGGTGAAAGATGACCCAGATGCTACCTGTAAAGGTAAGTCAACCTAGAGCCAGATACAGTAGTTATATGAAAGGTTCTGTAGTTAATATGAAATACAAATGTTCCGGAAAGTAATAAACATTCCATGGGTTAGGAGTTAGCCTTTTTAGCAAGAGTTCCTAGAAAAGAGAATCAAGTCCTGGAGAAAATGTGAATTGAATGAGCAAACAGAAGCTGAGGCTGAGTAAAAGGAGGACAATGTGACTGTGTGCTGGTGACGTGGCTTGACTTTGTGCTTCCCAAAGCCGGAAGTGGGCTTCAGTATCTTTTAAGTCCCAGTTCTGCTGTGAAATTCAATTCTCTAAAGTCTTTTTTTTCCCATAGCATTGGCAATCCTTAAGTTTCTCAAGTGTCATGGCCTCAATTTGTGGACCTGCACACAGAGCCAAATATGTGGCATGCTGCTATTATGTGACATTTTAAATGATATTGTATTAATTTATATTTTGTATTAAGCAAACCCTGAGGCCAAAGGCACAGGTGCAATCAATATTGAATGCTAACTTGGGCTGAGGGTAAAACTCTGGAATCACAGCTAGACGTGTAGCTTTGAGCAAATTCCTTGATGTCCTTGCATCTTCATTTTCTCATGCATCAAAATGGGACCAATAATAAAATAGCAATAATACACTAGGACCAAGGGAAAATATATACTCAAAGAGCCTGGAATACAGTAAGTGCTCAATAAAGGTAATTATGGTAATTATTATTTTAAACTAATACTGTTGTTCCTCAACAACTCCTAAAAGGGAGAGGTGGATAAGGAATAAACAGAAAAGTAAGAGCATATTTTGAAAATATTACTTTAAACCAGGGTTTCTCCACCCCAGCACTATTGATATTTTAGGCTGGGTAACTGTTGTGAGGGGGTGTCCATGCATTGCACAATGTCTAGCAGCCTTCCCAGCCTCTGCCCACTAGATGTCAGTATCATCACCACCACCACCACTTCCGGTCTAACAGCCAAACATGTTTCTACACATTGCTACGTGTCCCCCAAGGGGCAACATTGCCCCTGGTTGAGAACAATTGGTTTCCATAGTAATTCGCCCAGCTTCTGTGGAAGAAACTTCAAAAGCCCTTCACAAAGGACATCACTAACTGTCAAACCAGCTGCATTCAGGAAATTACCCAAGTAGCTAAAGCACGAAATACTCAAAAAGGGAGCAGACTCTCTATTTCCTGACAGGAAACACACATTATCTCGATTACTTGTTTCAGTAGTTTTGTTTCCTTGGATGGAAGCTTTCCCTGAGTAAAAACTGCAGATCTGGGAGCTGGAGAATTCTCAAGCCAAAACTTTGCATGCATTTTCACACCTGAATGCCCTTTCTTTAGAAAGGTTTCTTCCCCTGCTGGGCAACTTTCCTTGTAGGTGCTGTGCCTCTAGAGTTGACTCTCACTGCCTGTAGTTTAACCATTAAGTCAGCCCCTTGGGCACAGATGTGCAGCCTGTGGTTCTTGGCTGGGTAACATACCAACTGCCCTTCATCCCTGACTACACTTGAGCCTTCAGTTCTAATGCTCAGCAGAAAAGTGCTCCAGTGTTGTGCTCTTAATTTGCTGCTGTAGGGTGGATGCTTTAAACAGAGAAGGACAGCTGGAAGCTCCCTTGCCTCCTCCATTTCTGCCCACTTCAGGCATAACCTGGTGGCAACATCACAATATATCCCTGTTTCTCAAAGCAGCAGACAGATGCCCACAAGAGAGAAAAATTCATGTTTAAATGCATCCCATTGTGCCCTACTCTCCGACCTTGTCTAATGCTGTTGTTTTGAGCATAGCAGAGCACACTCTAATGCTCCTGTCTTCTTAGCCAGTGGACGTGCAATTGACCCATTGAATGAAGGCGGGCAGTTTGGGGGTTTCTTCCAGTAGCTATAACAATATCTTGAGGGCAGTTATGCTTTCTAGACCATGGTCTCTTCTGGACGCCACTGGCCATAGAGCTGGCTGGGGCTAGAAGCGCAATGTCACTAAGCACCTGAATAAAGCTAAGAGCCTTCCTGAAAGGAGAGCCTTGACAATGGTATCATGGACCCAGGGCTCACTGAGTAAGCCAGTCAAATAGATGAGAAAGAATGCAAACACTTTTATTTCTACTCGCCAGCCCATCATGATTAAAGATATTCAGAGTTTATTGAACAGCCCTGGTGGCTTCCTTACCTGGCTGAGGGGTGGTGAGCCTCACATCTTTTCCTGGAGCCCGAGTGGTGCACTCAATCTTCCTGGGAGACACGTGTCTAATATCACATGGAATGCCTAAAGCGAATTAAAGAAATTTATGTATGTGTGTGTGTGTAGGTATACATATATATGTATATGTGTGTGGGTATATGTATAATTATATATATATATATATATATAGAGAGAGAGAGAGAGAGAGAGAGGCAGTTGGGAGATGTGATGGCAAGACCAGACTGAAGTAGACAGGCTCCTATTCTAAGGCAAAGGGCTGGGTGTGGATGGAATAGCAAAAGTTGTCACCCCAATTGAAGGAGAAAAGAGAGAGTGCAGAGCAGCAGAGCATAAGGCAGCTTGGAGTATTCAGAAGGAAAGCCATGCAATGGAGTGCTCTTCATTGGGGACGTACTGAACCACTTAACTGAGCATGGGAGGTAAGTGTGACATGACAGTGTGAGGACACCCTTGGTGTCACCAACTACAGAAGCATCCCACCTACTACAGGACCTGGCAAAACAAAAGGCTCTAGAAAGGTCCACAAAAGGGTTTGCCAAGGTTGGGGTGTGGGGGATTTCCAGAGTAATCTGCATAGCAAATGCCCACCCACTCCTGCTTGTCTATATCAAGACAGCTAACAAGGGAGAGTGAAGAGAGGGGCTGTTTTTAGTAGAAGTAAACCTTTGTCAAGAAGGAGCTGTATTTCTTTCTTTCTCTTCACTCACAAGATAGGGGCACCTGAGGGAATTGCCTATGCATTGTGAGTGTGTCTGCAGGACATTCCATTCCTGTGACCCATGTACTGTAGGACCAAAATCCCACCTGGTCTCAACCAAACACATGACTTATCAAACATGATGAGTCAGAAGGGGCAAAGCTTGCTTCCTCCTGCATTCCTCATGCCATACAGACATATAATCTCCTAGAGCATCTAAAACTATGAACTATTTTCAGCCATTTCATCATAGTTACCTGCAATGGTAACCTGGGCAGAATTGTCAAAAAAGTCTCCTGTAATTGTGATGTCTGTTCTTCCCCCAAGGCTCCCAGTTTCTGGAAACACAGATAATATTTCTGCAAGAGTTAAAAAAAAAAAAAGTAAGCTTCCAAATATAGACCAGAATATGACCTAGATAATAATATAATAATAGGAGATATTAATAATTTCTTACTTTAACTTTCTAAGTCCAGCAACAGTTGAATTTTTTTCTAGTAATAACTATTTTTAAATGCACATAATAAGAAAAAGACCAGAAGTATATATTATCGAGGATCAATATTTGAAAGGAAGGGGAAATGTGGAGTCGTTCATGGTATCAGCAAAAGCCCCTAGTACCATGACATTTTCTCAGAAAATCTGTCTCCTGACCTCAAGGACAATATTGACAAGTCAGGGAACAGTAAGTTACAACACAAGGAGGAATCAACTTTGGGTACACTGGGAAAGGCTTCAGTTCACCCATATGAATCTGTAATTTGCTCTAAGCAGAAGAATGAATTTCACTGTCTTTAGGACCCTCCCACTCTTTCCCACACTGAATGCTCCTTCCCCACATGTACCTCACACCTCATACCCAGTTCTTTCATGCTGCTCCTGATTGTTTAAAATTGCCTACAGTGACTCAGGCCTGTAATCCCAGAACTTTGGGAGGCCGAAGCGAGTGGCAGGTGGATCACCTGAGGTCAGGAGTTTGAGACCAACCTGACCAATATGGTGAAACCCTGTCTCTTCTAAAAATACAAAAATTAGCCGGGTTCCATGGTGTGCACCTGTAATCCCAGCTGCTTGGGAGGCTGAGACAGGAGAATTGCTTGAACCCAGGAGGCGGAGGTTGCACTGAGCCAAGATGGTGCCACTACACTCCAGCCTGCGTGACAGAGCGAGACCCTGTCTCAAGAAAAAATAAAATAAAAAATTTAAAAAAAGAAATTACCTACAGTAATATGACACATAGTCCTCAGAATTTAGCTTTATCTCATTCTTTCCTCTCCTACGATCAAACTTTGACATTTCTAAGATTCATTCCCTCCAGAGAAAAGAGGAGTTGCATTTTGTGTAAACTGAAGGTACAAAAGCTAATGATGAATGGTTACCCCTGAAAAATAGACATTTTAGGAGGTTATTTTACAATGCTTTTTGCCCATGAGACAAAGCAGAGGAGACATATGGAGGCAAAGATTGATCCCTTACACTCAGACACCAAAATTCACCACTAAACCATAATAACCCCCTGCTTTTAACCCACTATTTTATAATTTCTTTTTTTTTACACTAGCACTGGAATTTTGTATCAGCTTTACGTAGAGATTAACACGTTCTTTTGTTATGCATTCAAAATTACACAGATCAAAAACAAAATTTATGAAGTTCTTAAACTTTTAACACAGTTGTAGATATTTGATAATTTTTTTCAACATTCACAGAGCACCTATTATATGGTACTAGGAATATAAAGATGAATACAAAATAGTTCCTGTCCTCGAGAAGATCAGCATGGTAAGGCAGGTATGCAAAACTATCATTTAATACCTTGGGTCGGAGAAATTAGAGAGTATATGAAAGAACAGAGAAGTTTGGGAGTAGGATGGGAGTATCGAGGTGTAGAAGAAAATGTTTAGAGATGACACTAATCTGAGTCTTAAAGGACGAATTAGAAGTGGCCTAGCGAAGAGGAGAAGGAGAGGGCATTTAAAGCAAAAGATAGACTGAGTGTGGACAGAAGAAATTGCACAGTGCATGTTAAGTGTGGCTGGAGTATGAGAGACAGAGATAGAGCTGGAGAAACAGACAAGGAGGACGTCAGAAGTTTGCCCCATTTCCAGTAGGGGATAGCAAGCCATAAGAGGATGGTGAATAGGAAGGAACCATGCATCAGATATATGCTTGATGTAGAGAAAGCCGGGGAGGGGCTTGAAGGGGCAGAGGGCAAGTCAGGGCCTCTAGAAACCACTGCAGCATGTAACACAAGAGGTGATGGGGTCCAGAAATGGAGAGTTGCTGTACAGATACATCATAAATAAGAGATAAAACTGGCAGAAATTGGTGATTGAACAGATATGGAAAGGAGGAGGAAGGAGAAATTTTAGATGAATTCCAAGATTCTTGCTCCTCTACCTCTTTAGACGACTTTTGGAATAAGAAGGATAAGCACCACTTTGTCAATTTTAGAGATGCTTCATTAAGGCTCAAAAAGCTTAAAAGGCTTAACTAGTGATTGAATGTCAGCCCCTGAGGAGCTCAGCCCAGGGCTCTTCATGGCTGTCTACACCCTCTCTTCCTACAGCCTGCTCTGCTGTGAAGAAGTTCTGGCCCGTGAGTCCTGATCCCAAGAAGACATTGGCCCTGGAAATGTAAAAGAGCTGTGTCATCAGAGATACCTGTTATCTGAGTCTGTTCCCTTATCTGTAGAATGGGGCTAATGTTAATCCATCTCATAGTTAAGTGAAATAAATATTGAGGTTGTATGTAAGACACTTAACAAGGTCTGACATTCTTTCTATAGCAGCTATCGTTATCACCATCACCTTGGGCGCTTCTTCAAACTTACCCCAAATAGACTAGTAATACTGTTTAAAGAAAGGAAAAATCAGGGTCAAAATGCAGCTGTTGCAGGATTAGGCTATCTAGAGAGTAAATGACATTTTCTCCATGACCTGTGAATTATCTTGCACTTTTGACAAAGGTAGATTTTGATTGCTTCTGGAATCTGAACCAACCCCACAGACATTTCTTCAGCAGCTGTGTGACTGTATTCCATTCTAGAATCTAAGTATTCTTTAGTAGCCAGCTTTCTACTACCAAATCGAGTTCACAATTCCAAGCAAGCTTCCAATTTTCACATTCATTTTTTTAGTATGAGGGTTGACTCATCAGATGGCAACAGAACAGCTTAATATCAATATTAGTCATAAATTATTGAATGAATGCTCAGAGATGGATGTTAAAGTAACTGGAAAGATGTGCTTTAAGACTTTTTAAGTGCCACCTTTTTTCTTTTACTTTCAGAAGACAGAATAAGGCAAGACTCTCCTTTCTTTTATTCAGTTTATATCCATAGAATTTGTATAGAAGTTTATTATCAAGTCTCTTTTAATATATTAACTAAACCTGACATGGATACAAGCAATTTAATCTCAACCAAAAACACCAGGCTGTCTATGATTGTAGGGACAGCTTCGGGTGTTAATGGTCATCAAGAAATGGCCAAAAGATAGGGAAGGAGGGGCCAACATTGAGTGAGGCACAAGGGAAGGGGTACTTGGTGAAGGGGAATAGTACCTGAGTGTGTCTGGTATAGGAAAAGGTCCTGTTTAGCACTGATCAGCCATGCCTTCTTGTGGACCATTGACCTTCGAAAAAGACAAAGTTCTGTTTTGAATGAAAATATCAACTGGGATTGCATTTTTTTTAGTCGGCTGCCTGAAAGGAAGATTGGGAACTAACCTCTATTGATCTTTAGAACAGTTGAAATAGCAGCTCCCTTGGATAACTAAAGAACAATACCAACAGGACAAAGTTGTTTTCTGATATATAAAATTATCAAATGGGAATAATGCCTGCTTCATAGGGTGTCCCAAATGTTCAATGAAATGATGAGTGTGAAAGGGCCTAGTCCTTAGTTGGCCTATAGTCAATACTCAATAGACATTAATTTTATTTCTTCCAAAATGAGAAAGAGAGAAAATCTCCATACTTTGGGCTGTATAGCTATAATTGTCACTGTCATTACAAGGCAATTATTATCAAATAGACCCTACGCTTTTAACAGAAACACCTGTCAAATTATGTAGGGGCAAAATATAAGGTAAGGATTCAGAATTCCAGAATGCTAATTTATCACTTCAAAGTGTGATAAAATGTGGACCCCTTCCATTTTCAAGAAGGCACTTCCTAGATGGTACAATGTATTTCATGAAACCATGTTCCTTATAAGATACTTGTGATAGTTTTCAACCTACAGTACTTTGAAATTACTTAAGATTTAATTCCCAAAATTCTGCACCACCACCATATTGAAACACACATTGCCTACAGATTAGTGAAGAGGACACAACTTCATTCACCCAAGTAAAAAAGTCAAGGAGGTATATGTGGTCTCATTATACTATTCTGTTTTTATATGTTTAACATTTTCTGTCATAAAAAGATAAAGAAAGTAAGCAAAATGAGAGAGATAGGTAATATAAAATGAAGACAAATTTGCCTATTTCTATACCCAGTTACTTACTTTCCTTTGTTAAATACTGAGAAGCTAACATTCTGGGAGCCTGTAACACAAAGAAACACACATTAACTCAGGAATCTGCACGAATCTTCCGGGCCAGGCCATTGCTTTCATAAGCCCAAAGACTCCAATATCATCAAATTACCACCCAAACCTGTAATTTCTTTAGTGGTTCCCCCCCGCAAAAACAAACAAACAAACAAACAAAAAAAAAACAAAAAAGAAACACCTCATAAGTTTAGCATCATTAGTAATGTGGACTTCTAGCCATAAAAGGGCAAATGCAGTATTGCATAGCAGGGAAGAGCCCAGGCTTCGAGTTAGATGGAGCATCATTTAAATATTGATTTACTGGTAACTAACTTCAATTTTTCTCACCTGCAAAGCCAAAATAATAACACCAACTTCACAGGTGCATGTGAGCATTAAATTAGTTTCTATATGAGCTGTTTCATATAGTAGTATTTTCCAGGGAATTCTTAACAAATAGTAATTATTGTTATTATTATTATCCTCATGAGAACCAATCTTGCAATTGCTTTTGTCTGGATACAGAGAAAGAAGTGGATAAGACTTTAAAATTATGTTACTTCTCTAACAGACCGATGTAATCGCCTTCCACACGGCACTGCAGAGTCCCAAGACCATGGTCCTCCTGAATAGGATAACTAAGGAAAAGACAAACTGAGGTAAGAATGACCAGACAACTCACTACCAGAAGATCTGACTCTTTAACCAGGAAAGTAGAAAGCAAAAGAAAACCAAATTTGCTAGAGAAAGTGGTAGATACAGAAAGTATAATGAGTTCATTAGGGCAAATGCTTAGGGTAATACTAACTAGTATTATCCTTTATATATACTAGTTAGTAATACCCTAAGCATTTGCTCTAGTGCTAACTAGTACTACCTTAAGCATTTGGTCCTTTCTTTTCAAATGTGTCATATGACAAGTATAACAAAACCTTTATTTTTAAAAAATCTGTTATCAAGTATGAACCCCATAAAGGACAATTCTGAGCAAACAAAATGCAGACACAAGGAAGACTACACACAAGTGTAGAATACACACCAGTCTGAAAAAGTGAAACCATAGAGTATCATTCTTGTAATGGCCTCAAAGGAGGGGCAACACATCCTGTCCAGAGTGAAGTAAAAATCCAGCAAAACATTGGGTATTTAAACTGGAGAGTGTAGAAACTTATTTCTAAATTTTTTATTATTTTTACCTTTGGCTAGTCACTGAAGTATAGTGGTTAAGATCATGAACTCTAGGGGCTGATTAGTTAGACAGGGTTCAAATCCCAGGTCTGCCACTTGCTCTCTGTGAGACCTTGTGCAAGTTACTTAACTTTTCTGTGTCTCAAATTCCTCATCTATAATGTGAGACTAATAACCATACATACGCCCAAGATTATTGGGTGACTTCAGTGTAAAGCATTTGAGCAGAGCTTGGCCTATAATAAGCCCCTAACAAGTATTAGCTATGTGCTTTCAAGGAAGGTTTTGGCATCCACTTCAATATGCGCTTTGAATCAATCCCTGTGTCTTTTTCAGTAGTCTAAAGATAAGGTAGTAAATAGCTATGTGTGATTTATATTAAAAAAAACAGATACATGGTGAGTGGGGAGAGAAAGACAGAGAGAGAATGTGTGTGTGTTGTATCCATGTGGACGAACTTACAAGCATGTGCATTGGCAAGATAATAAGACACTCACCAGCTTCCCATCTGCCTATTTATAAGAGAGCAAGGAGTAACCCATTTGTCTCCTTGAGCTTCCAAGATCACTGGGCTGGATTTTTAAAAAAATGAAAACAAAAGACAAGAGATAATTGTGCAATACTCCCAATAAACATTCCTCACAAAACTCAAAGGAAACATGGCTATAAACACTCTCCTCTGGATTTTTCTGCACCATTGCAGGTGGCTGAAGGCGGATGTCAAGTGAAATTCTCAGCAGAGAGTAGGGATGCACTCATGGCTCATGCTTTCACACTAAACAGAAAATATTTCTCCCTTCCCAAAAAACCTTCATCATCTCCACACTGGCTATATTGGTTCTACACAGAGATAATATTGCATTTATGCCTTTATTCCCCCTTTCAAAGGCTGTATCCCAGACCAAGGCTGAGATGGGACCACCTAGCAAAATATGGCACATTCCCAAGGATGTAGTAGGAGTTTCTACCCCCCACAAGAAGAGTAGTTTTCTTGTAAGGTAAGTTGACAATTGCTTAATGCCAGAAATGTCAATCCTGAGAGTAATAAGATCATGTTCTCTTCAACTAGGGCAAAATCAGACAGATGGAGTAGAACAGAAGAGGATGCCCCCAACCCATCCAGAGTGAAGGAAAAATTAGACACCATGTATGGAATCTATGCAGCTGAGCATATAGTAAGATTATTTTCCTTCTACCTTATAAATGCTCAGTACAATTGCTTCATTTGTTGAATGATTACAGTTGCTTAGAGCTTCCTACAGCCTCTACAATTTCAACACTTTTTGTCTTGTTCTCTCTCTCTAGTGTGGATGATTTAATAGTAACACTTTCCACCACGTCTCCAGTGAAGAAAGTCATGTTGACATCCTAATCATTCCCAGAAAACATTAAAAGCTCTATGGCTTTTAATACCTGTGTCCATGTTTTCCTCTGACCCCACTAATACAATTTTTAAAGCACAAATGGATAACAACCAAATAAGAAAGTTATAATGGGCTTTTGGGTTTACACATCATTTTATAAAGAATCTATTTCAGGCTGAGAAACAAAGGAAGGAAGGGTGAGAATTCAAAAAGAAAATCCACAGATGCAATTACAGTTCATTTCACACTGAGCCCAAAGTGACTAGTTGTCAGTAAATAAATGGACCAACTTAATCGACCAGTTGCAATTACATTAACAAAGTTTGCTGAAGCCCAGCTCATGAGGGACCATAAACTGCAAAGAGGAAAATAGCAATTCTGTGCCAACTGCTTACAATTTATTGCCATCAGGGAAGCTGGTCCCAGGAAGCCATGCAGCATGTATGTAACTAGTTAAACACAAAAACAAACACACACTTACCTATCAATGTACTCAGCATCAAAATCAAAAGTTTCCAATCTTCCAGTGATAATCCAGCCATATACATGTATTAGTTTTCCTGTTTGAAGAAGAATTTTTTTAATTTAATGGACTTAGCTCAAACTCAATGTATAATAAAAAACCATGTTTCTTTTTGGTTATATATACTCAATATGGCAAAGCAGGTCATGACCCAGAAAATTAATACTTTTAATAAATTGTACAACAGTGAGGTCAAGGGTATGATTTAGTGATCAATATTACACAATATAAAAGCTAAAATAAGCAATTGTTTCAATCACAGACTTAATCTTCTAATGCATGGAGCATAGAAGGAATAATAGGTCTTCTTCACAGTCCCAGAAAGTGTGAACATTTCAGAAAGGAGGGGCTCATCTACACACACTGCCCTGTTCCATTCTCTTGGCTCTGTGGAGACCATCCACCTAACACGAGATTTAAGAACAATGTGCCTTGGGCGCTCCAGGCTTCATGAGACTTTCCTCTGGGCATTTGCTAAAATGAACATGTGATATGAAGAGGCTCATATCACACAATCTGATGGGTCTTCAGGGATCCCAAGTATGTGCCTTCCAAATAA
Source organism: Pan troglodytes (assembly GCF_028858775.2). Lineage (NCBI taxonomy): Eukaryota > Metazoa > Chordata > Mammalia > Primates > Hominidae > Pan > Pan troglodytes. The sequence continues at coordinate 57,923,682 of NC_072403.2, forward strand.
TTAGAATATTTAACCATGTATACTTAAACCATCACAGACAATGTTTAGAGATAAAAGAATGTTGGTTAGTGAGATAAACCTCAAGGAATAGAAGAGAAAAGCATACTGAGGGACTCATGAGGTCATGAAATCCAGAAGACTGAGCCTCTTTATAGACACTGAATGCCACCAAAGAATGTGACAAAAAAGATGTTCCCTTCCTACTGCACTTGTGTGTTATTAGTAAGAAGTGACTTTCATCTGCACTCATTGGATGACTCTCACTAAAACAACAGAAATCTTTCGGAAGGTATTACAGCCACAATTTTATAGGTGCATGGGTAGAATGACCTAATGACAGGCAAAGGTCACAGAGATGGCAGAAATCCAGAGTCTCAAGTTTCCTGTTACTGCTAAAAAAATCTGGCAGAATAATTCTAATTTTAATAGGGCTAAATGATCGATTCCCTAGCCTTGGTGAGTATGACTTCTAGCTTTGACAGGCACAATTTTAAAACTAACAAAAGATTGTAGAAATTAGGAATTTCTGTGGGTTTTTGTTTTGTTTCTAAACGAAGATGGCCAGCACAGGCTGACAAATGGCCACACCAGAGCACGGTGATGGGGGATTCCATGTCATAGTGAAGGACTGCTAACCACGTATAGAAACCCAACTGCTCAGAAAGCATCGTCTCTCTTGTCCCTACCACCTCCCCCATCTCCCTGGCTGCTACACTGGGCAGGCTTCCCAAATGAAATGAGAGTATTCATATGGAAAGTGATTACAAAGATGCAGTCGTATGGATCCTGCCCAGAGGGGACCACTCCAACCCAGCCCGCCACCAATCCTTTCCCCAGAAGGTGGAAGAGACACCAAGCAGAACTCCAGCTTGGTGGAAGAAATGGGCTTGGCAGATCTGGGCACCAGCTGACATGTCATTTCACACCTCTAATGGCTGTCTGCTTCCTCATCCCTCACCCTAACAAGACTTCTGCCATCTACACAGGAGTTTCTAACATCAGAGCAGCAGGGACCCACATGTCTGCATGTGATTTTCACAGACCACATCCCTCTTTCATAAAATATCAGGTCCTGATGATTCAGACAAATGGAAAGGAGCAGATCTGTGAAAAACCCACATGAGCAAGAGCATGCCAAATTCATATTCTCTGAAATATAATTTAAATTCACTCATACATAATCTGTGTCTATACACACAAACACAGAAAATATAAAACGCTTTTCAATAACTTAGATCTTCATTTTGACATGCTTGAACAGTTGAGCCAATCAAAACAACAAGATCCGTCTATGCATTTAGACACAACTGTAATAAAAATTTAGCAACTTTTTAGCACACTCTTACCATTTTGGAAGCTCTAACAAATGGAAAACCTTAAATAAAGGTAGGAATTTGGCAGGAATCAGACAGCAAATTATATATAATCCTAGTTGTGTTTGCTACTTAGTTTTAAGGCAGATTTAGCAATTCCTGAATCCACTTCTCAGTTGCAATCCCTTCTTTTATGTAAATCCCCCAGCTTTATATAATCTTCTTTTCTATCCTCCTGGCTTTTATATATCTGTGTGCTCTCTAACTTTATAAACAAAACCCCTAGATGAAGACTAGAGTTAATGACCTTCCAAGTGGCATCCAATGCTGCTCAAAACATGACAGAATGGTGGATATATGGGCCACTCTGGATTCTGGCTGTCTGGTTCAAATCTCAGCTGTGGTATTTAGTATCTATATGACTTTCGGCAAATTTCTTAACCTTTTGCTACCTCATTTCTTCATCTGCAAAATGGGAATAAAAATAGCTCTTCTATTATCAGGTTTTGGCGAGGATCTAGTAAGATATCTGAAGAACTTAGACTGGAGCCTGGCACACAGTTTAATAAAGGTTTATTATTATGGGAATGATTATAAAGTTAAAAGCAAGGATGCCTCCTCTTTCCTCCAGTCTCCAACATCAACTCATTTGGTTTTGCTGTCCTCTTTTTCTTTTCATGTTTGGATTCCTTTTGTTATCAGTGAAGTAATAGAGCAAAAGTGCCCAGAGGTAAAACCAAAGCACGTTAAAAATGAACCAGAGGTTGACTCTTATTTTCAAAACAGCATCAAAGAAGAAGTTAAATTTTCCCACTCATAAAAACCACTCACCTAGGTTTGCAACAAACTTTGGCAAACAGATTCACAATTATTCCTATTTTAATAGAAGATTTCTTACCTGGAACACCACTTGGTGGATAAACTTGGTGAACGATGGGTGTCTGCGCCTTGGAAAACTGTTTAGAAAGTAGTACCACAAGTGAGCATGTCATTAAAATATTCACAAACACAGGAGGCACAAGCCTTTCCTCAGACAGCATTACTTGAAGGTAATAAATGCTTATATTTACTCATGTCACCCTCACATCTGTCTAGTTCTTTTTATCTTTGTAATATTTCTATGAAACAGAAATGATAGATATTATCATATTTCTCCTGTAGATGAGGTAGAGGTAATTTGATTAAGGTCACATAGCCCTCTATTCTGTACCATATTGTCCAAACCTTGACAAGCCTGTTTCTACCTGCCCACCTTCCATACCCAAGAACACATTTTACTAGAAGGAAAGGTAGACAGGTCTTTGTACAGAATGTCAGTCTTTTAATTCCATTGTAATTTGATGTTTTGGGGCCTTGAAGATTTTGATTTTTCTAGAAAGGAATGCACTTATTTAATTGAATCAAAACTTCAAATCATTATCAGCCAGCACCTTGGTAGGTATCAGTAAGCTACAAAAAAATGAGACACTGGATAGGCACACAACTGAGGTGCTTACTAGGGAAACTGAAGATACCTGCTGTGAGGGAAATGACTCAAAAGATTCAAGGAATGGGAAGCAACATTGTTCTTCAAGGAGGAGGAAAGCAGCCTCAATGGGAGCGGTGAGAGCCTGAGAAAGCCTGGCGGTAGCATTCCAAATCATCTTACAATGCCCCCTGTCCCCAAAGCACACCCTCTGTTAACCATAAGCTCCACAAAGGCAGGGACAATGCTTGACTGAGTTGCTGCTGTGTCTCTGTGCATAGACTGGTATGCAGACGACATTCGAATTTTTGTGAATGAAAAGAGTCGCCCAATCTGGGATGACTGATATACTGCCTGGAAGGAGAGGTGAGAACGAGGCAATCCCAGGAACTCCATCTCACCTGTAGGCATCTGTGTTAGTCTAAGATTAGTGCATTACTCCATCAGGAAATCACAGCAGGGCCAGTATGAAGAAACAGGAAAGCTTAAGGATGAACTGGCCAGACCAAGGCTTGACCTGTGAGCCAATTACTTACCTAGGAAGAGACCTAGTCTCCCCTTCCCTCCCCTCCCCCAATCCCTTCTAGATGCCTAGACTACCACCATTCCACACAACCTACAGTGCTTCCCATTTGCAAAACAAATTACAGCAGCAAATTGTTTTGTTTGGTCTGCTTCCAGCACCTCAGGAGTCTACCTTCCCAGAGAGAACATCACCAAAGAATAACTCGGTTGTTAATCAACAGCCTTAATCAGATATTGAGAATCAACAGACATTTCAACAAAGCTGATGGTGGCTTGCCAGGCGTAGGTTTTAAGTATTGATCCATATGCTGTATAGTCTGCCATGAAGGCTAGTTTCCTCACTGTCTGAAGGAAAGGGTTAGAAAATAGTTCACAGAAAATATGTGGTGTCAGGGGGTCAAAATAACAGTGTTGTTACTTCACAGCTTGGGAACTGGCTCTGATCTCACCAAAAGATAAAGATTAATACAGTTACACACACACCTGCCAAACATTCAGTCCCCACCCCACCCTCCCAGCCAACCACTGCCCCTAGGCCTTCATATCAACATCATTTCAACTGGACTATATCATAGGAGCTTAGTGAAGTACAGTAGTGGTTATTGACCTATTTCACAGATGTTTAGAACCTGAGGCAGCTGGAACAACTGAGTCCAAACCAAATAAGGAAGCATACCTCTCTATTTCAACCTGAAATCTAAGAGCCACCACTCAGTCTATAATCCTTCTACCAGACTTCCATGGGAAACACAGCAACTCCTTTATTACTCCCTCCCAGCTACTGAGATCGTGGTGGGGCAGGCTTGGGGTTAAACCTCAAAAGGGGCTTCACTTGTGATTCTCTCTGAGCTGACACAACATAACACGGTACGTTTCTAAGAGAAACAGGCCCCTGGTCACCCACCAGGCTAGAGACATGACAAAGTGAAAAATTAATGAGCTTCCAAATCAAGCTTCCCACATGCTGATCCTCGGGCCCCAGTGTGGTCAGTAGAAGCAAGAGAGGGGAGAGGAAATGCAGCAGATTAGGATGAGAAAGCTGCAGCCACCAGCTGTGTGATCAACCTTCTGTGAGTTATTCAAACTTGTCAGCGCCCACAGCAGGCTCTTTGCAGTGGACTGGCAAGATGGGATTAATTTTTAATACTCATGTTTCCCCAGTCCCAGTCCCAAAACAAAGAGACACGCCGTGTTTTATTTAGCCTGGAATGCCTCTCATTAACTGCATCCCCTGGTGATTTTTTATCAACTTGCCAAGATAGTTGAACCACTGACGGACTTGTTTTCTTTCATGTGCAATTTTAGGAAACGTTTCTCTTATTTCCCCCTCTCGCTCCTAACCAATCTTTTAATAAGCAGGAAAACTACCATCTGGGGTGAAAAGGATCATGGTGATTAATGCTTGGACTTCTCTCTTCTGTTATGTTCCCTGAGACAGGATAGAGGTGGTGGTGCAGCTCTTAGTAAAAAAGAATGATATAATGTTTTTTCTTTCTGCTGCATATGTGCAAAAGCAAAATTCCAGAAAACAAGATTCTCTTGGATTAAGAAACAAGTTATTAAACCTGAAACAAAAGCAAATTCCAAATTTCAAAACCAAATAGCCTATATGAAACACGGATCGTAGGAGAGACGAATTTACAAGGTGAAGCCTTATTCCGAAGGAGCATTCATTAGTGACTGCATTGTATGTTTTGAAACAGCTCTTAAACAGAGGTACCCCATGTGAAGGGCAACCACATCGACAGGAGTACCGCCAAATCTCTGCCTTTCATAAACCATCTAGGACCTTTTCAGAGATTGTTTAAAACTAATCTGAAATGAACAACAGACTGAACCAAATATAAATGAACTCCCAGTATAGGTATCAAGGCTGTAAAATAAGTCAGGCATGGCTTCCTAAACACTCTCTCTCTGCTTCCTTTTTGATCTCCCTGAGCATGAAGGAGAATTCCAGCAGCAAATGCCCTTTTTGTTCAGTGTTGGAAAGACTTAGCAGAAATATACCAGGAAGCAGGGAGAGAGGTAGAAATTGGGTCTCCTCACCAAGGAACGTGGGGCCTTGAGTTTCTTCAACATGCTGGGACTCAGCATGATCTGAGCTGTAAAATGAAACACCCACAAAAGTAATCTTGGTGGCCCCTCTATGGGCTTCTATTTTGATGAGAATTTAGAACCAGATGCAAGTTGAAGTCTTGGTTCTGCCATTTACTGCCTGATGACATGGGCAAATTATTTAATCACCCTGAGCCCCAGATTGTTCATTTGTAAAAACAGGACAGTAAATAGCTACCCCATAAAATTGTGAGCATTGAATTAAATGATGCACATTAAGCATTTAGCTAAAGGCTGACATACAAACGTTCAAAATTCATCTTTCATTAGTATAATATAAGAAACTCTGTCATTACCATCCACCATTTTCTTTTAACCCGGTCAAGCAGACACGCTGGCTCATTTACAATTTGCCTTTCAATAACACAAGCACACCCTTAGACTATGTAACCATACCTTCCTCCAGCCTTAGAACCCACCTTGAAAGTACAGCTGTCTCGTGGTCCTGGATTTGGACTGCTTACCAGCTGTCCCCCGAAGTATGCTTCCAGGAAGTACAGACCCTCATGTGCTTCAGACAGCACAGATCTGAGGACAGAAAGTGGAAATCTTTATGAATCAAAAACCATGAATTCCCAAAGCTAGCAGCCCACTTGCCACTTCAAATTTCCTCCCTGCACTTGTAAAACAGAGCTAACCAAGGATTCCCAGCAGTCACCTTTCACCTCTTTGATCCACTCATAATTACTAGACTTTAAGAACTGAGTCCTTCCGCAAAAAAAAGTTATGATTTTTTGTGTTGAAACTCCCTGGATTGTTTTTAATATGTCATGTTTCTCAAAATCATAGGTTCATTGGACTTTAAGAATTAGAAGAGACTTTGATCATCTATTCCCCATTTCCATGTTTCAAAAAATGTCAGAAAAACTAAGAGACTTATGTGTATGAGCTTCAAAGGTTAAGGGCAAAGTGGGGCTTGAATTTAGGCTCTTTCTGATAATTGTCCAAGCAGCCCATAAATACTTCATGTAGCCATCAAAACAGAGTCTTGGATCTTCTCTCCTCTTTATACAAATATTGCAGTGGCTTCATTGCCACCTGATGCTGACATCCATGTTGATTTTTGTAAGAGGAAGAATATGACTAATAAGAAAGAAACCATATTTAAGATGTGCCTCCTCTCCAAACCTTCCCAACAAAATCTTTAGTATGACCTTAAATATTTAGATCTGAATTGTCCATTGTGTTAGCCACTAGTCTTATGTGCTTATCAAGCACTTGATATGTGGGTAGTCCCAATTAAGATATGCCATGATTATAACATGCACACTAAATTTTGAAGACTTGGTATGCAAAAAAGATATAAAGTATCTCATTATTAATTTATATAGATTACATATTGAAATAATATTTTAGATATGTTGAGTTAAATAAAATACATTATTAAATTAATTTCTTTTCTTTTTTTTTTATTATACTTTAAGTTTTAGGGTACATGTGCACATTGTGCAGGTTAGTTACATATGTATACATGTGCCATGCTGGTGTGCTGCACCCACTAACTCGTCATCTAGCATTAGGTATATCTCCCAATGCTATCCCTCCCCCCTCCCCCCTCCCACCACAGTCCCCAGAGTGTGATATTCCCCTTCCTGTGTCCATGTGATCTCATTGTTCAATTCCCACCTATGAGTGAGAATATGCGGTGTTTGGTTTTTTGTTCTTGCAATAGTTTACTGAGAATGATGGTTTCCAGTTTCATCCATGTCCCTACAAAGGACATTAACTCATCATTTTTTATGGCTGCATAGTATTCCATGGTGTATATGTGCCACATTTTCTTAATCCAGTCTATCATTGTTGGACATTTGGGTTGGTTCCAAGTCTTTGCTATTGTGAATAATGCCGCAATAAACATACGTGTGCAGGTGTCTTTATAGCAGCATGATTTATAGTCATTTGGGTATATACCCAGTAATGGGACGGCTGGGTCAAATGGTATTTCTAGCTCTAGATCCCTGAGGAATCGCCACACTGACTTCCACAATGGTTGAACTACTTTACAGTCCCACCAACAGTGTAAAAGTGTTCCTATTTCTCCACATCCTCTCCAGCACCTGTTGTTTCCTGACTTTTTAATGATTGCCATTCTAACTGGTGTGAGATGATATCTCATAGTGGTTTTGATTTGCATTTCTCTGATGGCCAGTGATGATGAGCATTTTTTCATGTGTTTTTTGGCTGCATAAATGTCTTCTTTTGAGAAGTGTCTCTTCATGTCCTTCGCCCACTTTTTGATGGGGTTGTTTGTTTTTTTCTTGTAAATTTGTTTGAGTTCATTGTAGATTCTGGATATTAGCCCTTTGTCAGATGAGTAGGTTGCGAAAATTTTCTCCCATGTTGTAGGTTGCCTGTTCACTCTGATGGTAGTTTCTTTTGCTGTGCAGAAGCTCTTTAGTTTAATTAGATCCCATTTGTCAATTTTGGCTTTTGTTGCCATTGCTTTTTGTGTTTTGGACATGAAGTCCTTGCCCACGCCTATGTCCTGAATGGTAATGCCTAGGTTTTCTTCTAGGGTTTTTATGGTTTTAGGTCTAACGTTTAAATCTTTAATCCATCTTGAATTGATTTTTGTATAAGGTGTAAGGAAGGGATCCAGTTTCAGCTTTCTACATATGGCTAGCCAGTTTTCCCAGCACCATTTATTAAATAGGGAATCCTTTCCCCATTGCTTGTTTTTCTCAGGTTTGTCAAAGATCAGATAGTTGTAGGTAACTGGCATTATTTCTGAGGGCTCTGTTCTATTCCATTGATCTATATCTCTGTTTTGGTACCAGTACCATGCTGTTTTGGTTACTGTAGCCCTGTAGTATAGTTTGAAGTCAGGTAGTGTGATGCCTCCAGCTTTGTTCTTTTGGCTTAGGATTGACTTGGTGATGCAGGCTCTTTTTTGGTTCCATATGAACTTTAAAGTAGTTTTTTCCAATTCTGTGAAGAAAGTCATTGGTAGCTTGATGGGGATGGCATTGAATCTATAAATTACCTTGGGCAGTACGGCCATTTTCACGATATTGATTCTTCCTACCCATGAGCATGGAATGTTCTTCCATTTGTTTGTATCCTCTTTTATTTCCTTGAGCAGTGGTTTGTAGTTCTCCTTGAAGAGGTCCTTCACATCCCTTGTAAGTTGGATTCCTAGGTATTTTATTCTCTTTGTAGCAATTGTGAATGGGAGTTCACTCATGATTTGGCTCTCTGTTTGTCTGTTATTGGTGTATAGGAATGCTTGTGATTTTTGTACATTGATTTTGTATCCTGAGACTTTGCTGAAGTTGCTTATCAGCTTAAGGAGATTTTGGGCTGAGACGATGGGGTTTTCTAGATAAACAATCATGTCGTCTGCAAACAGGGACAATTTGACTTCCTCTTTTCCTAATTGAATACCCTTTATTTCCTTCTCCTGCCTGATTGCCCTGGCCAGAACTTCCAACACTATGTTGAATAGGAGTGGTGAGAGAGGGCATCCCTGTCTTGTGCCAGTTTTCAAAGGGAATGCTTCCAGTTTTTGCCCATTCAGTATGATATTGGCTGTGGGTTTGTCATAGATAGCTCTTATTATTTTGAAATACGTCCCATCAATACCTAATTTATTGAGAGTTTTTAGCATGAAGGGTTGTTGAATTTTGTCAAAGGCTTTTTCTGCATCTATTGAGATAATCATGTGGTTTTTGTCTTTGGCTCTGTTTATATGCTGGATTACATTTATTGATTTGCGTATATTGAACCAGCCTTGCATCCCAGGGATGAAGCCCACTTGATCATGGTGGATAAGCTTTTTGATGTGCTGCTGGATTCGGTTTGCCAGTATTTTATTGAGGATTTTTGCATCAATGTTCATCAAGGATATTGGTCTAAAATTGTCTTTTTTGGTTGTGTTTCTGCCCGGCTTTGGTATCAGAATGATGCTGGCCTCATAAAATGAGTTAGGGAGGATTCCCTCTTTTTCTATTGATTGGAATAGTTTCAGAAGGAATGGTACCAGTTCCTCCTTGTACCTCTGGTAGAATTCGGCTGTGAATCCATCTGGTCCTGGACTCTTTTTGGTTGGTAAACTATTGATTATTGCCACAATTTCAGCTCCTGTTATTGGTCTATTCAGAGATTCAACTTCTTCCTGGTTTAGTCTTGGGAGAGTGTATGTGTCGAGGAATGTATCCATTTCTTCTAGATTTTCTAGTTTATTTGCCTAGAGGTGTTTGTAGTATTCTTTGATGGTAGTTTGTATTTCTGTGGGATCGGTGGTGATATCCCCTTTATCATTTTTTATTGTGTCTATTTGATTCTTCTCTCTTTTTTTCTTTATTAGTCTTGCTAGCGGTCTATCAATTTTGTTGATCCTTTCAAAAAACCAGCTCCTGGATTCATTGATTTTTTGAAGGGTTTTTTGTGTCTCTATTTCCTTCAGTTCTGCTCTGATTTTAGTTATTTCTTGCCTTCTGCTAGCTTTTGAATGTGTTTGCTCTTGCTTTTCTAGTTCTTTTAATTGTGATGTTAGGGTGTCAATTTTGGATCTTGCCTGCTTTCTCTTGTGGGCATTTAGTGCTATAAATTTCCCTCTACACACTGCTTTGAATGCATCCCAGAGATTCTGGTATGTTGTGTCTTTGTTCTCGTTGGTTTCAAAGAACATCTTTATTTCTGCCTTCATTTCGTTATGTACCCGGTAGTCATTCAGGAGCAGGTTGTTCAGTTTCCATGTAGTTGAGCGGCTTTGAATGAGATTCTTAATCCTGAGTTCTAGTTTGATTGCACTGTGGTCTGAGAGATAGTTTGTTATAATTTCTGTTCTTTTACATTTGCTGAGGAGAGCTTTACTTCCAACTATGTGGTCAATTTTGGAATAGGTGTGGTGTGGTGCTGAAAAAAATGTATATTCTGTTGATTTGGGGTGGAGAGTTCTGTAGATGTCTATTAGGTCCACTTGGTGCAGAGCTGAGTTCAATTCCTGGGTATCCTTGTTGACTTTCTGTCTCGTTGATCTGTCTAATGTTGACAGTGGGGTGTTAAAGTCTCCCATTATTAATGTGTGGGAGTCTAAGTCTCTTTGTAGGTCACTCAGGACTTGCTTTATGAATCTGGGTGCTCCTGTATTGGGTGCATATATATTTAGGATAGTTAGCTCCTCTTGTTGAATTGATCCCTTTACCATTATGTAATGGCCTTCTTTGTCTCTTTTGATCTTTGTTGGTTTAAAGTCTGTTTTATCAGAGACTAGGATTGCAACCCCTGCCTTTTTTTGTTTTCCATTTGCTTGGTAGATCTTCCTCCATCCTTTTATTTTGAGCCTATGTGTGTCTCTGCACGTGAGATGGGTTTCCTGAATACAGCACACTGATGGGTCTTGACTCTTTATCCAACTTGCCAGTCTGTGTCTTTTAATTGGAGAATTTAGTCCATTTACATTTAAAGTTAATATTGTTATGTGTGAATTTGATCCTGTCATTATGATGTTAGCTGGTGATTTTGCTCGTTAGTTGATGCAGTTTCTTCCTAGTCTCCATGGTCTTTACATTTTGGCATGATTTTGCAGCGGCTGGTACCAGTTGTTCCTTTCCATGTTTAGCGCTTCCTTCAGGAGCTCTTTTAGGGCAGGCCTGGTGGTGACAAAATCGGTCAGCATTTGCTTGTCTGTAAAGTATTTTATTTCTCCTTCACTTATGAAGCTTAGTTTGGCTGGATATGAAATTCTGGGTTGAAAATTCTTTTCTTTAAGAATGTTGAATATTGGCCCCCACTCTCTTCTGGCTTGTAGGGTTTCTGCCGAGAGATCCGCTGTTAGTCTGATGGGCTTCCCTTTGAGGGTAACCCGACCTTTCTCTCTGGCTGCCCTTAACATCTTTTCCTTCATTTCAACTTTGGTGAATCTGACAATTATGTGTCTTGGAGTTGCTCTTCTCGAGGAGTATCTTTGTGGCGTTCTCTGTATTTCCTGAATCTGAACGTTGGCCTGCCTTGCTAGATTGGGGAAGTTCTCCTGGATAATATCCTGCAGAGTGTTTTCCAACTTGGTTCCATTCTCTGCATCACTTTCAGGTACACCAATCAGACGTAGATTTAGTCTTTTCACATAGTCCCATATTTCTTGGAGGCTTTGCTCATTTCTTTTTATTCTTTTTTCTCTAAACTTCCCTTCTCGCTTCATTTCATTCATTTCATCTTCCATTGCTGATACCCTTTCTTCCAGTTGATCGCATCGGCTCCTAAGGCTTCTGCATTCTTCACGTAGTTCTCGAGCCTCGGTTTTCAGCTCCATCAGCTCCTTTAAGCACTTCTCTGTATTGGTTATTCTAGTTATACATTCGTCTAAATTTGTTTCAAAGTTTTCAACTTCTTTGCCTTTGGTTTGAATATCCTCCCGTAGCTCAGAGTAATTTGATCGTCTGAAGCCTTCTTCTCTCAGCTCGTCAAAATCATTCTCCATCCAGCTTTGTTCCGTTGCTGGTGAGGAACTGCGTTCCTTTGGAGGAGGAGAGGCGCTCTGCGTTTTAGAGTTTCCAGTTTTTCTGTTCTGTTTTTTCCCCATCTTTGTGGTTTTATCTACTTTTGGTCTTTGATGATGGTGATGTACAGATGGGTTTTCGGTGTGGATGTCCTTTCTGTTTGTTAGTTTTCCTTCTAACAGAGAGGACCCTCAGCTGCAGGTCTGTTGGAGTACCCTGCCGTGTGAGGTGTCAGTGTGCCCCTGCTGGGGGGTGCCTCCCAGTTAGGCTGCTCGGGGGTCAGGGGTCAGGGACCCACTGGAGGAGGCAGTCTGCCCGTTCTCAGATGTCCAGCTGCGTGCTGGGAGAACCACTGCTCTCTTCAAAGCTGTCAGACAGGGACATTTAAGTCTGCAGAGGTTACTGCTGTCTTTTTGTTTGTCTGTGCCCTGCCCCCAGAGGTGGAGCCTACAGAGGCAGGCAGGCCTCCTTGAGCTGTGGAGGGCTCCACCCAGTTCGAGCTTTCCGGCTGCTTTGTTTACCTAATCAAGCCTGGGCAATGGCGGGCGCCCCTCCCCCAGCCTCGCTGCCGCCTTGCAGTTTGATCTCAGACTGCTGTGCTAGCAACCAGCGAGATTCCGTGGGCGTAGGACCCTCCCAGCCAGGTGTGGGATATAGTCTCGTGGTGCGCCGTTTTTTAAGCCGGTCTGAAAAGCGCAATATTCGGGTGGGAGTGACCCGATTTTCCAGGTGCGTCCGTCACTCCTTTCTTTGACTCGGAAAGGGAACTCCCTGACCCCTTGCGCTTCCCAGGTGAGGCAATGCCTCGCCCTGCTTCGGCTCACGCACGGTGCGTGCACCCACTGGCCTGCGCCCACTGTCTGGCACTCCCTAGTGAGATGAACCCGGTACCTCAGATGGAAATGCAGAAATCACCCGTCTTCTGCGTCGCTCACGCTGGGAGCTGTAGACCGGAGCTGTTCCTATTCGGCCATCTTGGCTCCTCCCCCTATTAAATTAATTTCACTTGTTTCTTTTGACTTTTTCAAGTGGCTAAATAGAAAATTTTAAATTACGTTTGTGTTCACATTATATTTTGATTGTGAAGTGCTGCTTTTGATGCTGCAATGGCTGTTTTAGAGAAAACAATTATGTACATGTTTTTATGATAATGATGAATAAGACATATTTTGTTCATGAAAAACTGTACATTTTTCACACTTAATTGAATCTGATATTTGTCTTCCAATCAATTAGTATATTTAATAGGATCATATTTCTTTTCTTTAAAAAGATGACATAAAATCAATGGTGCATGCAAAAATCATTAGTATGTTGGGATAAAGGAGATAGGACATGTAAATCTCCAGAGCTTTGACTTATTTCATGGCAAGTCTTTGCAGAATGTCTATGCCCAAATGTGCCATAAAACCTAAGGGAAATGTATAACCCAGTTTTAAAACCAATAGTAGTGGTATAAAAATGTTAAATTCAACAGACATTTATTGAACATCCTCTACTTGTAAGATATTGCGCAATGCATCATGAGGACTACAATGGTGAGATTAAACACATCCCCTGCCCTCAAAGCACTTAATTCTGTGAGGATGAGTCTGACAAGTGGGTAACTGACATATAAGTGTTATGAAAACTCAGAGCTGAGGCACAGGGTCACTAAGGCTACACGTGCTGTACCTTTGTGTAAATTACAAAAAATAAAAATCCCTTCAGGGGTGATGAATTGCACAGAAAAGTGTGGGTGCACACACATACACCCTGTGGATGAATTACTACAAGTTGTTCCTTCTCCTTTCAAAAAAGGGAAAGATAACTTAGTTGAATGTTCAGGGAAAAGGTGGCATTTGTGGTATGGTTGGTGATTTCCATAGCCAAACATGGAAGAGGGGGAGACTTCCTCAAAGAGAGAACAGAAAAGAAAAGGAAATAACAGTGTTTTTTTTCTCTTAACCAATCATCTACTTGCATGCACTTTATTTACTCATGCCTAAGACATGAGTAAATAAAAATGAACATGAACTAGTCTAAATTTCACAGGGCAACAAGAAGTTGAGTAGAAAAACAGATTCCCTGGAGTCTTATAAAAATATTTTCTAAATAGAGGTAATGTCAAACTCAGCAAACAGAGCCTAAAGCAAATTTCTTTTCTAACCAGTTTGGGGTTTATGTGCAATCATTGCAATTATGCCTATTCGAAAAGATGAGTATTTGCAATGGCAAAATGGCACCATTTATTAAAATCTTAATAGCCATAGAACTCTTTGCAAAAAAAAAACAAATGGAAACACAATCCAGCCCCTCCTTACGAATATCTCAAAGTTCTTCCCCATACTCTCATCCTCCGTTAAGTTCTAGACCCCAGATAGGGACCTTTTAGAAAGCATATTCACATGAAACTTTTTTTAACAACTATGGCTGGCAATTGAATCACAGCAAAAATTGCTCTAATATGTCACCAAAAGATACTGAGATAAGCAAAAATCCCTCATCCTGTCTGGTCTTCCTATTCCCAGACAGGTATACCTGGTCCGGCATGTCACCACAGGCAAATCCAAGAAAACAGGAAAGACGTCACAGGGAACACTCCGCAGTGCGGGCACCACCATGTTCACGTTCACCAGGTGTATCTCCAATTGAGAGCCATTGTTGGGGTAAAGAACACCCAACTCCAAACCTAACATAAGGGAAAGAAATCTCAGCCTGCATAGAATTGTCATTGACAGAGGACAGTGTGAAACTGTGCTAAGATCCTGGGGGTAATGTAAGACATTAAATTTGCCCAAGGATTAAATTAATACTCCTCATTTCCTCATAGATGCTGTATAAAGGAGTTTCTCATTTATGATTTTATGAAAGAGTTTTCTCTCTTCAGGTTCACCTAAATCCAGAAAAGAATTTTTCAGCCCTCAGATTTACTCTTTACTCTGCTGGGGATGGATATGCTAAGCAATGGTGCAGAAGCTCCCAAGTAGAGGACTGTCTTTAAGGAAGATAGCCAAGACTCTGGGAGATGCATTGCTGAGCACTATGCTATACACTTCCATATCATCTCATGTAGAAATCCCAGAGTCCCATCCCACAGCCTGGAATGGGAAAGTGGACACAGAGTTGTCATGGTATGCTGTGCTTTGCTTCTGTGACATTAGCAAGCCAGTATCTAGAAAGACAGAAGTTGGTCAGTCTGTTCATCTCCCTTCAGGCCCACTTTTACACCTGTCCTTAGAAAAGGAAGAAAACCAAAGACTCGTAGTCTTTAGGATTGTGGGTCAATACATAAGAAATGTGCACTTGGTAAAACCCCAACCTACCATCAAAAATGACTGTGATCCACGTTCCCCCTGCAAGGCTACCTTCTTCAGGTTCAATATGTAAACTCAGGTGAGGTACTGTAAGTAAGTGAAAAAAAAACATTGGTTTTGAAGGTCAGATTCAAACCACTACCTTCTGCAATATTTTAAGCAATATTTAACCTGCCTCAGAATCACCAGAAAGGCTTGATTAAGCACAGGTGGTTGCACCACATCCCCAGAGTTTCTGGTTCCGTAGGTCTGGGGCAGGCCCAAGAATCTACATTTCTAACCAGGTGCTGCTGGTGTGGGAAACACATCATCAGAAGCCCCATTTTAAGGAAAATTTTGACAAATTCTTCTCATCTTAGACATTCAAAAACCCTGCATTCATCAGGACAATTCTGAATTTCTACTTCCTTTGGAAAGAGCCTCAAGGACATATTTGGGTCCTAATCAAACCCATACTGTCTCTCTCTGCTCTCTTTCCCACTCTTTAATCAGGTGGCCATATTTCCCTGTAAAGATCATCAATCATTTCCAGTCCTGGAGAGAAAAAAGGACTTCCATTAGGTTGGTGCAAAAGCAATTGCTGTTTTGCATTCCTTTTAATGGCAAAACCGCGATTACTTTTGCACCAACCTAATAGAAGCTGTTCCTATTTCAATTCTCCTGCTCAATATACTGCTTAATATACTAGTTTTCCCTCATGATCAGAATGACTTCCCAAATGAATACAAAATTATCTAGATTTTTGCCTTGCCTGCTTAGAGAGGGGGTGAAGCATGGATCATTGCTGGAATTTCCTTTTGTTTAAAAAAAAAAAAAAAGGCAGTATAGAATTTATATACTAGGCTAGATTGGATTCTCCTGTATAGATCACCAGCTAAGCATGGGCCTTAATCAATCCCTCCATCTTTGAAGATGTTCCTGGACAAGTCTTGATGAAGGAAAGGCCAAGTTAAGGAAGCCAGCAAAAATCATTCAGCTGCTCAGTGAGGTAATAAACAAGGAAAGTGTTACCGACAGAATTATTTATAGTTTCTTTAGCAGAAACTGTGTCTAGCCCAGGACTTCCCTGTACAGTTATTCTCATGATGCACTTCACATCTGAGGGTGGTGGGGAACCATGTCACATTAGCACAACCATTTATGGCAGCCCCAGCCAGACTAGACCATCTTCCAAAGATGATTAGATACTTCTATCTAAAGAAGCCCCAAAACAAAGGCCATAAAAAGATACAGAGGATAACCAAATTCGCAGAGAAAATTGAACAGATGATTTGAGATAATACAAGCAATCTAATGATTATGACAAGTTAATCTCTTTGGGAAAGTCCGACAGCAAAATCTAAAAAGAATTACATCACATAGCCCAAAAGGAATTATAAAAGAAAGGTTATAAGTTATTATTAAAAGCTCTGCACTATAACAATAATCTTCACTGACCATTAAAAATTGAAGTATATAGTCATAACATTTCAGTATATAACCTCAGCTGTTAAACAGAAAATAAAAACAATTATTCAACAGATAATTTAAACCCAAAAGCAAATACCTTAACACCTGCTCTGAAAACAGTATTTTTAACTCAATTTTTTGATTGGCAAGTTAAAAATGCATATATTTATGGTATACAACCAAAATATTACTTTAAGTTTCAATAATAGTTCTCAAGGTAACCTATTGTGTTCTTACCTATAATTCCTTCAAAACACATTCTACTGACCTGCCAAAAGTAGTACTTCAATACTCATCAGAGAGATCAGCCAGGCAGTCATTCTGTCCACTTAAATCAATACTCTTAAGATTGCTCAGACATTAAAAGCATTTTCAGTTTTGATTGGAGCAGCATAGCTTTTGTGCTTTATAAAAACAAAAAAAGCAAAAAAAAAATTATCATTTTGTTTACATACGATTATTTTGCTGTTCTGAAACCTGGGAAATTAAGGAGATGAGATAAACATGGCCTTAGTGTCTTCAAATGGACCCACCATTTTTCCAAGCTCAGGAGAAAAGGATCATCTGAGAACCTTGCATAAAATCATCCCCACTCTGCCCTCCTTGTCCCACCAACTTATTTTAAGCTGGATAAATAATAATAACCTCTTTCATTAACTCATTATTGAACAGAAGCTGAGTTTTAAAAAGAATTCTAGAAATTAAAATTCTAGTTCGTGATAGGGTGAAGTCTGTTTTGCTTTGCCCTGTGCTGGCGTTCCAGCTTTCCCTCGTGCTGCTCTCCAGTTTGAACCCTAGACTGCAGCCACACGCCGTTCTCACCGTCACTCAGACAAGCCTTCCACACATCAGCCTCTGCCTTGGCCCCTGCTGGTCCCTTCCTGGATGCCCTCAACTCTCTCCGTGGCCTCAGGAGATCCTGGCGCACCTTCGTGGTGCTGCTCAGGAGCCCCTCCTCAGCTGATTCTTTCCTCCGCCATTCCAGTGCTCACCACCTTCCCCCTGAACCTCTAGCTTCCGTGCTGTAGAGCCTAGACCAGATAATGTGGCACACATAGGCCTCTTCTTCCAGACGGCACGTTCCCTGAAGAGACCCAGGAACCAGTCTTCTATTTCCACAGCCTTCCTAGTGTGAAAGTGTGAAGGTCCCACACAGGGCTCAGTACATTGGAGTGGATGAAGACATATTTAAATACCCTAAATCTGGGTTTACCTAATCTGAGATGAACAGCTTTCACTCTCATGCCTGCTCTAAGGAAAGTGCTGAGCTGCTCTCCAGCACCTCATGACAGAGGGCATCGACAAAATCCTCTTAAAAATAGTGCCTCTGAAATTTTCTGAAAGTTTGAAAATTACAGAATTAAACACCCATATGTACTACTAAATACACGTTTAATATATATTTAATTATGTTTATGTTTATTACATATAAATATATAAATATATTTAATATATATATACATACCTACATACACACACACACTTTGTGTGTGTATGTGTGTGTGTGTGGCAGGGTCTCATTCTGTCATTTGGGCTGGAGTGCAGTGGCATGATGTCAGTTCACTGCAACCTCCATCTCCCAGGTTCAAGTGATTCTTATGCCTCAGCCTCCTGAGTAGCTGGGATTACAGGTGTGCGCCACCACACCCAGCTAATTTTTGTATTTTTTGTAGAGACAGGTTTTCACCATGATAGCCAGACTGGTCTTGAACTCCTGGCCTCAAGTGATCTCCCTGCCTCAGCCTCCCAAAGTGCTGGGATTACAGGCATGAACCACCACACCTGGCCATTTAATTTATATTTTTAAGAAAACACTGAGATTAGCAGAAGTAGTTACATCATTTCTGAAAATATAAAAGCTACAATATACTCCCCCCCTCAAAAAAAAAATCTGCAAAAACTTTGCAATAAACTCACCTTACGGGCATGTTCTGATTGAGACAGCTGGAAATCTATAATCATTTCTATTTAATTCAACACTGCAAACATTTATTGTATGCCCACTACGTGCTAAGCACTATACTAAAAGTTGGGAAAACAAACAAATAATCTATATACCTGCCCCCGAGTCATTACCAGATAGGGTAAGTGTGGAGGCTACTTGGATTTAAGAAAGGAATTCTAGTATTTTCAAGTGGATTCAGCAAGTGTTCCTTTTTGTTGCAAAATTCCCAAACTTTTACGTCTATTTGAAATAGAATTCAACTTACAAATATACAACTTTCAGAATACATCTACCACATAGGGAAAAGTACCCAAGCGTATTTGCTGCTTAGTCCAAAAGCATGAGATCTGACTTGCTTGTTACACAGACAAAATATACTCAGCACAGGAGAGTCTATTTTCAATCTGGCTATGTGATTTTAACATTTCTTCTTAATGCCTACTCCCAAGCTCAGAACAATAGAAATAAACATTCGCACATTGGTTTTCTTAAAACCCTACATTCGGAACTGCATCTTTTTCACATCAATTATAAATGTAATTTTTTATTAGTCTATCCACTAATTCTTCCTAAAAATAAACTCAGACTCTCTTTATTTCTCATAACTAAAATTTTTCAAACACAGAGGAGAGCTGTGTGCATTTATTTAGTCATGTTTTTGTTCTCCTCCTCTCTCTCTCCTCTCTCTGCTCTCACTCCCTCTTCCCTTCTTCCTCCCTTCCCTCTCAGCTTCTCCTTTGGGACATCGAGGGACAAAGCTGCAAGGCACTACTATAGATCTCCCATTTCTTCCTTTTGTTCACCAGAACGTTAACAAGAGATACAACACCTAGAAAACAGAGAGCAGAGACTTTTCTGGATCAAACAGTACCTTTTTTTTCTGTTTCTGTCTCCTTGTGACTCAAGGGAGAAATGATCCTTTCTTTCTAAGTGATCTTATTTCTCTCTGTCAAGAATCCTTGGACATGTTATCTGGTTAGAGCTCAGCCTGCAGCCACCACGCAGGTAACTCACTCAGGTTAGACTATAACTCACCTAACTCGTTTGTGTCCCAGCCAAATGTGTACCAGAGTAAAAGTTCAGACCTGACCATGGGCAAGTTTAATGATTAACATAAGCCACTCAGGCTTTTTCCTCAGGGCTTGTTAGTAATGACCAAAGGAAAAGTGTCTTAGATTTTTCTCCACTTACTGCATGTGCCCCAGATAAGAATTTTAAGTAAAAGTCCACCCAGTGAGACAAACAGGCATTCAACATTGAAAGAATTTGCCAGTAAATCAGTGATTGAACAGAGGGCTCAAGAGAAAGGACCACTAGAGGGCTGATCCCCATTCATGAACAGTCTCTCACTCTTCATCCCGAAGAGTGACTCGTAAATACCAGGTTATGGGCTGTTATTCATATACCCACTGTAGGGGTATGGGTCTAAAGAAGTACAGAAGGGAAGTAACTTGGTCCAAGTCTTGCTGAGAAAGGGTTGATTGATTCTCTTCATTTTTCTACTCCTCATCCTCCCTCTTGACCTTGCTTTTTTAACTAAGAGGAGGTCCTTGACTTGTACTCATCACCCTCCAGTCGTACCCAGACCATGGGCCTCAGTCATCAGTTGAACCGGTGGGCCTAGGAATATCAACAACACCTTCTTACTTGGTCCATGTCTGACTTCTCTGTTGCTGTCCCATTGCCCATTCTGATTCACATCCCCCGATTCCTGATCATGTTTGTCTACGTCTGGTGATACCTGACCAGAAGACATCGTCATCTTCTATCCTCTCCCTTTCCTTTGAGGGAGAAGCATTTTGGTAAAATTTGATAGCCCTGAGTCTCCACCTTCAAGGACCAGCAGTAGACCTGGAGAAGCATCTCCAGCAAAACCAGATTAAAGCCATGGAAATACGACCACAACTCTGATGACAGTAGTAAAACTATCCTCTAGAAAGTGTGGAAGTTTACATCAACTCTGCTGTATATCACAGTTTGGCAACCCGTGACAAGCTGAAAAATTTTTGTAGCCCTGAAGCTAGTGGTGTAGAGAGAGGGTGCTTGGCCAGATTGGGGCAGGTAGGGGGTCAGTCACCCCACCACCCTACCACCTGCCTGCCTGCTGAACCTCTCTCAGTTTCCACTCTGGATCTCTTCCATGCAGGTCAACAAGCATCATTTGAACAACATTTGTGTGCTTGGCATGTGGGTAATGGGAAGGAGGGGGCAGACTAGTTTGGGGGTGATAGTCAAAGGAGATTTCAACATTATTAGTAACTTTTATTTTTATAAAAATGATAGGACACTTAGATAATTCAAAATTATATTTTTAAAGAGTATGACACAGTTTCTGCCTTCAAACTGCTTACCATCTGGCAGAGGAGACAGAAATATAATCAGATTATTTTATTATATTGTTGTAGAGTCTCCTGATAAGTTTCCTAAGACTTACGTTTTATTTCTTGTTATTTCAACAAGAGGTTTCCATAAATTAGCCCCACATCTATCCTTGGCTAAATAGCCTATAATAAATATTTATAAGTATTTTTGGCAGCCTAGCTATCAAGGCCTCATCCTAAAATCACCCCAATTTTCTTATGAGGAGACAGCCACCTCTCTAGTGTGGACTAAAAGAATCCTAATGACACCCAGGACTTTGGTTTCTGTGCTCTATGTTCTAGGTATTTCGTGGTGGACAATCAAGCTCTATTGTAAAAGAAATAAAGGACAATGAGTCATTTCTTGCCTTGAGGCCTAAAAGGAAATGCTGTAGAACGCTAGAGAAAGTGGCTATACCATATGAAGGTTTGGGGAGCCTCCAGTATTCCTGTCATTGGGATATGTCCATGGAATATAAGCCCCTTATACTCCAAAGCCTTTTTCACATAGAAATTCTAAAGCCTTGAGCTCAAGTCTCTGAAAATGCTTCTCAGGAGGCAGCCTGAGCGCCGTTCCTCTGCTATTCCAAGGAGGGTAGCCATGCCCACCACAGACATTGACAATACTCTACAAGAAGTAATTCCTATGAGTGTTTATGAAATTCTCAGCACAAAAATTGTTACTCAGGCCTATGATGCAAACTCAGGGAGGTCAGCATAGAGGGTTAATCTCTGACCCCTTTCTCTTGGTTTCTAACACTGCTCTGAATTCCTGGAAAACTGTGGGGGCCCATGAGAATGCACCTTGCAGATCTCCAATTACAAGAAGCATAAAAGATCAAGGGCCTAGTTTCTTTGCCATAAAATTCATCACTGCATTTGGACCAAGGCCACGCTTCTACATGCTGCTCCCAGCCAAGGACTGAGTGTAGCAAGGATAGTAAGACAGGTCCATCCAGAGGAGACACAGGACTTCTCCAACAGCGACTTTGCCTTAAAGCCTGCCTGATGACCTTGCTGAACCTTCCTAGAGTATGTGGCAACCTAGGATGCTTCCACCCCCTCTCTTTCACTGTGGTCAGACTGGCAGATTGCCCAGTGTTCTCCAGTTCCAACCCCGTCTTTTCTCACAGGCACCACCTTAATAAAATCCTTGCACGTTTCATCCTGTTTCAGCATCTGCTTCTCAGAGGACCCAGACTAACGCAGGAACCCTGTGGTAGGAGAACACTATTGATAGGCACTTTGGACTTTGCATTAGTGGCCCCAGGAATTGTGTCAATTGTGAAGAGTCTTTAGAAGGGTTCACAGGCTATGGATATGAAACAAAGGAAGCCAGAATAGAAGAGGAAGGACAAAATGAGCATCATCTAAGAAACTCTGAAATTAGCATGCTGGATACCTTTCATTTAACCCTCCAGACCAACTCTCTACCCTTCTCCACCCTGCTGTATGCCCTTGGAAGGTGACCTGTGTGGGCTGCACCAATGCACTTACTTGCCCACAAGTGTTTCACAAATGGAGGCCACAACCAGGAACCCAGAGGAAGGGGCAGAGAGACAAGATGTGATAAGAGTATTTTCCCCCACTTCCATCCCTACTAGATCTCAGCTTCTGACAGAGGGGCCTTTCCATAGAGCACCCTCACTCTCATTCTCTCACTCTCTCTGCAGGTTCTAGTGCCCCTCCTCTCTTTATTTCTTCAGACCTAAGGGGGGTAACAGGTCCTACTGTTCCTAGCTTGCATACACTGCACCATCCCTTCTTGCTCTTCCAGAACCTTGGCCACACCTCTTAGAAATAATTTCTTTATTAATGTTTCAGTCTACACATGCCATCTCTCTAGGTCCTAATGAGACCCTAACTAGAATAGATAAGCTCTAAGAGATAGCTAAGTTCACACGTGGGTCAATGTAGAGTTCAAAGGTATCAAAATGTGGGTGCAACTATAAATATGCCCCCATGTGTATGCATAGGCTGATGATGCCAGCCAACACTGAAGTTATACACATCATTCCCAAACAGGATGGTATGGTTCTTTTTTTTTTTTTATACTTTAAGTTTTAGGGTACATGTGCACAATGTGCAGGTTAGTTACATATGTATACATGTGCCATGCTGGTGTGCTGCACCCATTAACTCGTCATTTAGCATTAGGTATATCTCCTAATGCTATCCCTCCCCCCTCCCCCCACCCCACAACAGGCCCCAGAGTGTGATGTTCCCCTTCCTGTGTCCATGTGTTCTCATTGTTCAATTCCCACCTATGAGAGAGAACATGCGGTGTTTGGTTTTTTGTCCTTGTGATAGTTTACTGAGAATGATGATTTCCAATTTCATCCATGTCCCTACAAAGGACATGAACTCATCATTTTTTATGGCTGCATAGTATTCCATGGTGTATACGTGCCACATTTTCTTAATCCAGTCTATCATTGTTGGACATTTGGGTTGGTTCCAAGTCTTTGCTATTGTGAATAGTGCTGCAACAAACATACGTGTGCATGTGCCTTTATACCAGCATGATTTATAGTCCTTTGGGTATATACCCAGTAATGGGACGGCTGGGTCAAATGGTATTTCTAGTTCTAGATCCCTGAGGAATCGCCACACTGACTTCCACAATGGTTGAACTACTTTACAGTCCCACCAACAGTGTAAAAGTGTTCCTATTTCTCCACATCCTCTGCAGCACCTGTTGTTTCCTGACTTTTTAATGATTGCCATTCTAACTGGTGTGAGATGGTATCTCATTGTGGTTTTGATTTGCATTTCTCTGATGGCCAGTGATGGTGAGCATTTTTTCATGTGTTTTTTGGCTGCATAAATGTCTTCTTTTGAGAAGTGTCTGTTCATATCTTCCCACTTTTTGATGGGGTTGTTTGTTTTTTTCTTGTAAATTTGTTTGAGTTCATTGTAGATTCTGGATAGTAGCCCTTTGTCAGATGAGTAGGTTGCAAAAATTTTCTCCCATGTTGTAGGTTGCCTGTTCACTCTGATGGTAGTTTCTTTTGCTGTGCAGAAGCTCTTTAGTTTAATTAGACCCCATTTGTCAATTTTGGCTTTTGTTGCCATTGCTTTTGATGTTTTAGACATGAAGTCCTTGCCCATGCCTATGTCCTAAATGGTAATGCCTAGGTTTTCTTCTAGGGTTTTTATGGTTTTAGGTCTAACTTTTAAGTCTTTAATCCATCTTAAATTAATTTTTGTATAAGGTATAAGGAAGGGATCCAGTTTCAGCTTTCTACATATGGCTAGCCAGTTTTCCCAGCACCATTTATTAAATAGGGAATCCTTTCCCCATTGCTTGTTTTTCTCAGGTTTGTCAAAGATCAGATAGTTGTAGATATGCAGCATTATTTCTGAGGGCTCTGTTCTATTCCATTGATCTATATCTCTGTTTTGGTACCAGTACCATGCTGTTTTGGTTACTGTAGCCCTGTAGTATAGTTTGAAGTCAGGTAGCGTGATGCCTCCAGCTTTGTTCTTTTGGCTTAGGATTGACTTGGCGATGCGGGCTCTTTTTTGTTTCCATATGAACTTTAAAGTAGTTTTTTCCAATTCTGTGAAAAAGTCATTGGTAGCTTGATATGGGTAGGCACTGAATCTATAAATTACCTTGGGCAGTATGGCCATTTTCACGATATTGATTCTTCCTACCCATGAGCATGGAATGTTCTTCCATTTCTTTGTATCCTCTTTTATTTCATTGAGCAGTGGTTTGTAGTTCTTCTTGAAGAGGTCCTTCACGTCCCTTGTAAGTTGGATTCCTAAGTATTTTATTCTCTTTGAAGCAATTGTGAATGGGAGTTCACTCATGATTTGGCTCTCTGTTTGTCTGTTATTGGTGTATAAGAATGCTCGTGATTTTTCTACATTGATTTTGTATCCTGAGACTTTGCTGAAGTTGCTTATCAGCTTAAGGAGATTTTGGGCTGAGACAGTGGGGTTTTCTAGATATACTATCATGTCATCTGCAAACAGGGACAATTTGACTTCCTCTTTTCCTAATTGAATACCCTTTATTTCCTTCTCCTGCCTAATTGCCCTGGCCAGAACTTCCAACACTATGTTGAATAGGAGTGGTGAGAGAGGGCATCCCTGTCTTGTCCCAGTTTTCAAAGGGAATGCTTCCAGTTTTTGCCCATTCAGTATGATATTGGCTGTGGGTTTGTCATAGATAGCTCTTATTATTTTGAGATACGTCCCATAAATACCTAATTTATTGAGAGTTTTTAGTATGAAGCGTTGTTGAATTTTGTCAAAGGCCTTTTCTGCATCTATTGAGATAATCATATGGTTTTTGTCTTTGATTCTGTTTATATGCTGGATTACATTTATTGATTTGCATATATTGAACCAGCCTTGCATCCCAGGGATGAAGCCCACTTGATCATGGTGGATAAGCTTTTTGATGTGCTGCTGGGTTCAGTTTGCCAGTATTTTATTGAGGATTTTTGCATCAATGTTCATCAGGGATATTGGTCTAAAATTCTCTTTTTTGGTTGTGTCTCTGCCTGGCTTTGGTATCAGGATGATGCTGGCCTCATAAAATGAGTTAGGGAGGAGTCCCTCTTTTTCTATTGATTGGAATAGTTTCAGATGGAATGGTACCAGTTCCTCCTTGTACCTCTGGTAGAATTCAGCTGTGAATCCATCTGGTCCTGGACTCTTTTTGGTTGGTAAGCTATTGATTATTGCCACAATTTCAGCTCCTGTTATTGGTCTATTCAGAGATTCAACTTCTTCCTGGTTTAGTCTTGGGAGGGTGTATGTGTCGAGGAATTTATCCATTTCTTCTAGATTTTCTAGTTTATTTGCCTAGAGGTGTTTGTAATATTCTCTGATGGAAGTTTGTATTTCTGTGGGATCGGTGGTGATATCCCCTTTATCATTTTTTATTGCATCTATTTGATTCTTCTCTCTTTTCTTCTTTATTAATCTTGCTAGCACTCTATCATTTTTGTTGATCCTTTCAAAAAACCAGCTCCTGGATTCATTAATTTTTGAAGGGTTTTTTGTGTCTCTATTTCCTTCAGTTCTGCTCTGATTTTAGTTATTTCTTGCCTTCTGCTAGCTTTTGAATGTGTTTGCTCTTGCTTTTCTAGTTCTTTTAATTGTGATGTTAGGGTGTCAATTTTGGATCTTGCCTGCTTTCTCTTGTGGGCATTTAGTGCTATAAATTTCCCTCTACACACTGCTTTGAATGTGTCCCAGAGATTCTGGTATGTTGTGTCTTTGTTCTCGTTGGTTTCAAAGAACATCTTTATTTCTGCCTTCATTTCGTTATGTACCCAGTAGTCATTCAGGAGCAGGTTGTTCAGTTTCCATGTAGTTGAGTGGTTTTTGAGTGAGTTTTTTAATCCTGAGTTCTAGTTTGATTGCACTGTGGTCTGAGAGATAGTTTGTTATAATTTCTGTTCTTTTACATTTGCTGAGGAGAGCTTTACTTCCAAGTATGTGGTCAATTTTGGAATACGTGTGGTGTGGTGCTGAACAAAATGTATTTTCTGTTGATTTGGGGTGGAGAGTTCTGTAGATGTCTATTAGGTCCGCTTGGTGCAGAGCTGAGTTCAATTCCTGGGTATCCTTGTTAACTTTCTGTCTCACTGATCTGTCTAATGTTGACAATGGGGTGTTAAAGTCTCCCATTATTAATGTGTGGGAGTCTAAGTCTCTTTGTCGGTCACTCAGTACTTGCTTTATGAATCTGGGTGCTCCTGTATTGGGTGCATATATATTTAGGATAGTTAGCTCTTCTTGTTGAATTGATCCCTTTACCATTATGTAATGGCCTTCTTTGTCGCTTTTGATCTTTGTTGGTTTAAAGTCTGTTTTATCAGAGACTAGGACTGCAACCCCTGCCTTTTGTTGTTTTCCATTTGCTTGGTAGATCTTCCTCCATCCCTTTATTTTGAGCCTATGTGTGTCTCTGCATGTGAGATGGGTTTCCTGAATACAGCACACTGATGGGTCTTGACTCTTTATCCAATTTGCCAGTCTGTGTCTTTTAATTGGAGCATTTAGTGCATTTACATTTAAAGTTAATATTGTTATGTGTGAATTTGATCCTGTCATATGATGTTAGCTGGTTATTTTGCTCGTTAGTTGATGCAGTTTCTTCCTAGCCTTGATGGTCTTTACAATTTGGCATGATTTTGCAGTGGCTGGTACCAGTTGTTCCTTTCCATGTTTAGTGCTTCCTTCAGGAGCTCTTTTAGGGCAGGCCTGGTGGTGACAAAATCTCTCAGCATTTGCTTGTCTGTAAAGTATTTTATTTCTCCTTCACTTATGAAGCTTAGTTTGGCTGGATATGAAATTCTGGGTTGAAAATTCTTTTCTTTAAGAATGTTGAATATTGGCCCCCACTCTCTTCTGGCTTGTAGAGTTTCTGCCGAGAGATCCACTGTTAGTCTGATGGGCTTCCCTTTGTGGGTAACCTGACCTTTCTCTCTGGCTGACCTTAATATTTTTTCCTTCATTTCAACTTTGGTGAATCTGACAATTATGTGTCTTGGAGTTTCTCTTCTCGAGGAGTATCTCTGTGGCGTTCTCTGTATTTCCTGAATCTGAACGTTGGCCTGCCTTGCTAGATTGGGGAAGTTCTCCTGGATAATATCCTGCAGAGTGTTTTCCAACTTGGTTCCATTCTCCCCGTCACTTTCAGGTACACCAATCAGAAGTAGATTTGGTCTTTTCACATAGTCCCATATTTCTTGGAGGCTTTGTTCATTTCTTTTTATTCTTTTTTCTCTAAACTTCCCTTCTCACTTCATTTCATTCATTTCATCTTCCATCACTGATACCCTTTCTTCCAGTTGATTGCATCAGCTCCTGAGGCTTCTGCATTCTTCACGTAAGTTCTCAAGCCTTGGCTTTCAGTTCCATCAGCTCCTTTAAGCACTTCTCTGTGTTGGTTATTCTAGTTATATATTCGTCTAAATTTTTTTCAAAGTTTTTAACTTCTTTGCCTTTGGTTTGAATTTCCTCCTGTAGCTAGGAGAAGTTTGATTGTCTGAAGCCTTCTTCTCTCAGCTCGTCAAAGTCATTCTCCATCCAGCTTTGTTCCGTTGCTGGTGAGGAACTGTGTTCCTTTGGAGGAGGAGAGGCGCTCTGCTTTTTAGAGTTTCCAGTTTTTCTGCTCTGTTTTTTCCCCATCTTTGTGGTTTTACCTACTTTTGGTCTTTGATGATGGTGATGTACAGATGGGTTTTTGGTGTGGATGTCCCTTCTGTTTGTTAGTTTTCCTTCTAACAGACAGGACCCTCAGCTGCAGGTCTGTTGGAGTTTGCTAGAGGTCCACTCCAGACACTGTTTGCCTGGGTATCAGCAGCAGTGGCTGCAGAACAGCGGATTTTCGTGAACCACAAATGCTGCTGTCTGATCATTCCTCTGGAAGTTTTGTCTCAGAGGAGTCCCCGGCCGTGTGAGGTGTCATTCTGCCCCTACTGGGGGGTGCCTCCCAGTTAGGCTGCTCGGGGGTCAGGGGTCAGGGACCCACTTGAGGAAGCAGTCTGCCCATTCTCAGATCTCCAGCTGCATGCTGGGAGAACCACTGCTCTCTTCAAAGCTGTCAGACAGGGACATTTAAGTCTGCAGAGGTTACTGCTGTCTTTTTGTTTGTCTGTGCCCTGCCCCCAGAGGTGGAGCCTACAGAGGCAGGCAGGCATCCTTGAGCTGTGGTGGGCTCCACCCAGTTCGAGCTTCCCGGCTGCTTTGTTTACCTAAGCAAGCCTTGACAATGGCGGGCGCCCCTCCCCCCACCTTGCTGCCACCTTGCAGTTTGATCTCAGACTGCTGTGCTAGCAATCAGCAAGACTCCATGGGTGTAGGACCCTCCAAGCCAGGTGTGGGATATAATCTCCTGGTGTGCCGTTTTTTAAGCCTGTCGGAAAAGCGCAGTATTAGGGTGGGAGTGACCTGATTTTCCAGGTGCTGTCTGTGACTCCTTTCTTTGACTAGGAAACAGAACTCCCTGACCCCTTGCGCTTCCCGAGTGAGGCAATGCCTCGCCCTGCTTCAGCTTGAGCACGGTGCGCTGCACCCACTGTCCTGCGCCCACTGTCTGGCACTCCCTAGTGAGAGGAACCTGGTACCTCAGATGGAAATGCAGAAATCACCCGTCTTCTGCATCGCTCAAGCTGGGAGCTGTAGACTAGAGCTATTCCTATTCGGCCATTTTGGCTGCCTCCCAGGATGGTATGGTTCTTAAGGAAAAAAAAATTTATTTGTATCCCTTCATATCCCAAAACATTTTGCCCTGTACCTTATATAGAGTAGGTACACAGTAACATGGATAGGAATGTCTTAGGAACCAATTTGAGGAAAAGCACTCTGGAGTGGATGAAGGCAACAAAAGTCAAATATAGGTTTTAAGTGGAAACTAAGAATGTTCAATGCTTTTTTGCTCTTTTATCTTTCTCCTCATCAAACTTGTTTTATTATGTTCTCTTCAACTTATAGGCATTTCTGATAGAAGGCAGGTGGGTCATCCAGAGATCAGAACACCAGGATGGCTCCTTTATCTAGGTGAGAGCTTCACTGGGCAGGAGGGGCCCTGAATTTCCTATTCTTCTGCAGGCTTATCCCATGGTGCTGTGGCCCAGCTATACTCTCATATTCTCTGCAGCATCAGAATCCTCCCCAGGAAATTCCCCTTTTACCTGTCTGGGATTGACCCAACTCCTCCTCCTTCCTTTTTCTCAAATTTTCTCTGTCTCCTTTCTTGATGGAGACACAAAACTCAGGCAATTACATTCCCTGTGGTTTAATATCATGTTTCTGATGAAATTGAGACCCTAAGATTTGTAGGGACCCAAATTTGTAGGGAAAATACATCGGTTCCACCAGGTCTAAGCTATGTGTAAAATATTTACTTTAGACAAAGTTTATTTTTAAGTTTCTTTAGACAAGTTTTCTTTCCCTTGTCTACTACTAAGTAAAACTACTCAAAAGTAATTTATCATTATTGCCTCTGTCCTAAGTCCTTTTTGCTCATTAACTTATTTTGAGAACAATGATTCCTCTTATCCAGAAGTCAAACAGTGGTGACCTCCATCCTGAAAAGTCCTGAAAACCTGATGAAAAGTCTTGAAAACCAACAAGGCCACTGGGCAGCACAGGTGCAAATAGCTTAAAACGCCCTAGTGGGTGGCGTTGAAATACAGGTAGTTCCTTGCTATGACAAGTAGAGCAACTGGCTACTCTAACATGCCGTTGTCTGGGGCTCCAGCGCCATACACTGCAACTGTCCTGAGGGCATCATTGGTTTACAACACTCAACATAAATATTTCATAGTGGTGACATAGAGTCATCAGAAAACTACAAAATTAAGGCCAGGCGCAGTGGCTTACACCTGTAATCCCAGCACTTTGGGAGGCTGAGGCAGGTGGATTGCTTGAGCTCAGGCATTTGAGACCAGCCTAGCCAACATGGCAAAACCCTGTATCTACTAAAAATACAAAAAATTAGCCAGGCATGGTGCTGTGCACGTATAATCCCAGCAACTCAGGAACTGAGGCGGGAAAATCACTTGAACCCGGGAGGAGGAGGCTGCAGTGAGCCGAGATTGCACCACTGCACTCCAGCCTGGGCGACAGAGTGAGACCCTGTCTCAAAAAAATAATAAGAAAATAAAATAAAAAGAAAGCTATGAAATCAAGTTCACATTTAACTATAAGGTGACCAGCTGTCCCAGTCTGCCTGAGCCTGGGAGCTTTCCCAAGACCCAGAACTTTTAGTGCTAAAAGGGGGAAAGTCTCAGATGGTTAATCACCCTGCATCTGAAAAAGCAGGGAAATAAGTTCAATACACTTTAGACAGATCTTATTCCAGAAAAATTAAACATTTTCTAAAACACTTGGCACTCAAAGCTGGTAGACTTCAGTTGCTCACAAAATTCATTGAAGTGGAGTAACTCAATCTCTGCCATGTCAGATAAAATAGATGTTGCAATATCCAATGTTTTCCAGACCACAGAAACATTTTCTTTGAATTCGGTGCCTCTGTGAGAGATGTAGGCAAAACAACATATGTCAGTTTCTGAATTGCAATACAACTCCTTCTCCCAGGGTTCAGCAGAATTTAAAATAAATCATACCAGCAGGGAGCAGCAGCACAAAAGCAATTAATTTTTTTCTAGTTTGATATCGTCTTACTATCTGAGGTCCAGGAGCCCCACTGAGATTTCTGAAGTGCATCTCACACTTAGTTTTAAAATTATGAGTGACATTGAAGTCATACATTTCTGCAGCTCAGTGGAATGCTTGCTTTAGGAGCAGAATTTTATGATCCTGTCAAATTTTTTTATCTTAAAGAAGACTGTTTAAAAAATGGAAGAAACATTTGCCCCTTCTCTGGCAAATGTTGCACAGCTGACAAAACAGCATAGAGTCCAATACCTGATATGAGGGACATATAAACAATGAAATCAAGTGGACTCCAAAAATCTAGAGGTAAGACTGCCTTCACACCTAAATGATGAAAACAACAAGTAATGGAATAAATTGCTTAGTAAGACTTAAAGCTGTCCATATAGTGTAGAAAACCATTCAAATAGACTATTTGTGAAGATGAGAAGTATAGCGGTTTTAATTAAACGGTCACAAATTATTTGTCAATTATCTCATTGAAAGGTGGGATCTATATCTCCCTCCTCCTGAATCTGGATGGACTTGAGACTCACTGAAAGCCAATAGAGGCCAGATGCAGTGGCTCACACCTGTAATCCCAATACTTTGGGAGGCTGAGGCATCCAGATTGCTTGAGCCAGGAGTTTGAGACCAGCCTGGGCAACATAATGAAACCCCTTATCTACCAAAAATACAATTAGCTGGGCATGGTGGTGCACGCCTGTAGTCCCAGCTACTCGGGAGGCTGAGGAGGGAGGATCCCATGAGCCTGGGAGGTGGAGGTTGCAGTGAGCTAAGATTGTTCCATTGCACTCCAGCCTGGGCGACAGAGTGAGACCCTGCCTTAAAAAAAAAAAAAAATTAATAGAAAGCAGCAGCCTCGCATTTGGCTACTGAGACTGAAACCTAAGGACAAAAAAAGTGTCAGATACTCACCACCACTGCCAAATTGCATCAAGCCCCTCCTCATACTGAATTAAACATGGCTGAATAGGCTCCAACAGTAGGGGCAGCACCCTTATTGTTCATAGGCTAGCACATAATAGGTACTCAGCAAACATCTTTTGAATGAATAAGTGAATGAATAGGACCAGTATACACTCAAGACAGACATTTAATACTAATAATTAGTAATTATTAGACTTTATTGAGCTCTCTGTTAACTGTTTTACTACTTCATTTATTCCTTACAACTGCCCTATTAGGTAGGCTCTACCTTTATCCTCATTTTACACAAAGGGAAAATGAGGCACAGAGAAGTTATGAAAAGTGTCCAAGGTCACCTCGCTCGCTAGTGAGGGGTAGATCTGCTGATTATGCTCCAGTTGCCACCCGTTTGTGGAGAACGTGGCATTAGGTATGTAAGCTGGATGCCGTTAAACATTCAAATCCTGTCATCAGCCCCGACTTTTGATTCCATGCGGCCAAAGAAGCCTCTGATTACAGTCTGGCTCTCAGATGCATGTGTAAAGGGAAAGGATCCCCAGATCACAAACTAATGAACATTGGAGAATAACACTGTAGACTCAGAATTTGATGAGGAACTCATCTAAGCAATAGATATCCTTGTTCTGCTGGTGAATCAGTTTTCTGAAGGGGGCTTCATCACAGACTTGGGTAGTTTGCCCAAGAGATTACTGCCACCTGCAAGGACTTGTGTGAGTGCCAGTCAGCCTTCCCCAGGTGGTACATGCAGCTTCACCATATGCTGTATAAGCCTTTTAATGTTGGTATATCATAATTGGTACACTACAGGTGCCAATAATGGTAGATGGATGGACAGATAAATAGATGATAAAGATACAAATCATGAGCAAGATTATAGCAACATATCTGCTGTATTCATTATGTATGAGACATTATGCTCGAGATATTCACATCCTATAATAATATAGTTGGGTTTTTCTTGCAGTAGGGGTGTTTATTTTGCTTTCTCAGTTTGACTTTTTTTACACAGTAGCTCATGTAATCCTTATCACAGCCCTGTGGGTTATCATAGTATTTCATGGATGGAAAAATAGTGGCACCCAGAAAATATCAGACAACTCTTCTAAAGTCACAGCTAACTAGCGTGGAGTTAGCTGTGTCTAACTAAAGAGTAGGTTGATATCTATGGATAAAACACAAAGTTTTTTTTAAAGAGGTACAATTTGATCCAGTCCTCCTTTGGTGCCCTCCAAACCTAAAACTGAGGCTCCTGGCCCCCTCGGCTAAAGCTTCCCAGAATCTGCCCTCCTCCGTCTTCCAAACCTGTTCTCTTCATCTATCTGCCTCTGATTGCAGACTCGCCCATTCAAAGCTGGTTTCCCTCAGCCCAGTTTTCCACTCCTGAGTAACACTGCCTTTCCACTGCTCCTGTAGCCCTGGGGCAGCATCTTGCACTCCCTTCTGAGCTACACTCTCCATGTCTCTCAACCAGCCCCACCCACTCCTGGCCAGGACTGCAGAAAAATAGTTATGATTGGCTGTTTATTTTGTTATTTCCTGTAAAGACCAGTAGCATCACCTTAAGAAATAATTGAAATAATTGCATCTCCAAAATAAGCCAAACCAAATGAGTTCAGTGTGGGGTAGGGAGCAGAGCCTGGACAGATTCAGAAGTGGCAAGATTGATCATTATAGAATAATCTCTGACCTTCTCGGGTTTCAAAGGCAAACAAACAAACCTTAATCGGATAAGACACTAACTAGATTATTTTAAGTTAAAACAAGTAGAACATAAGAGAAATTGGAGTCCACGCCTGGTAGCATGATTCAGATCTGAAATTAGAACCATAGCTCCCACTCCCAGTATCTGAGTTTTTAGACAGTCCTTCAGAAATAGACAGTTTCTCCATATTAATCTGAAATGTAAACCTCAGCACAAAACCACCACTCTTCATTCATTAATTCATCAACAAAAACTCAGTGGGTATCTGAGAATGCATGAACATGTGGCTCTGAGAAGCACTAGGAGAATGAGAGAAATACTGACAGGCAGGTGGGATGGACCAACTTATGAAGAGCGTTTCTGACCATGCCATGGAAGTCATTATTTTATCCTATTGGCTTTGGAAAGCTGTCAGTGATTTTAGGTCATCAATTGATATAAACAGACACAAAAGGATGACTCTGGGGACTATGTGGATTGGTGGAGGGGAAAACAGAGGCAGAAAATGGCAGGGCTTTGGGAATGGTCCAAGGAAAATGGACTGATATAATGATAATGATTTGATAGATATGCATGAATAAAATAATGATGATTCCCTCAATTCCAGCAGTAGCCAGAGGCATGGAGGAGAGCAAGTTTCTAGAATTCTGAAAGGAATTTCTAGCACAGATCAAGAGAAGTTGCCCCATGGTGTAATGTAACAGAAAGAGACACTGAAGATCAGTGAGGTTTCTAGTTTGGGCAGCTGGATAAATGGCAGTGTGATGATTGAGATCATGTGGCAGCAGCTGTGGATGCCCAGGTCAGATCCCTTTACCAGGCTGGTGTCCCCACCCTCTGGCTGCTATGAGTATGGGTTCCCTTGCAGCCACACCCTCCTCCCAAGAATTACCCTCAGCCCTGGGAGCCACCTTGCCCAGGAATGCCTAGAAGATTACATCCTTCCCCCAGAGCATCACAAAGGCATGGACTGACTGCTGAGGAGGGCAAAAGGACAGCCTCCTTGCCTCAAAGAGGAACAACTCTCTGGTGCATTCACTCTCAGGAGCTCCCAGGGGGATCAGGCTCAGGCTATACTTGAGCTAAACCATATCTTTGCTTGGCTTCCTCCCCTGCTCAGTCTCTTTACAAATTATCTCCTGAGGCTACTTCCTTAATAAACACCTTGACCAACAATGCCTGTCACAGGCTCTGATCTATGGAACATAGCCTAATAGAGACAGCAAGACAACTAAGAAGAGAAGATGGTTTAGAGGCAAGATGATAACTTTAGTTTGAAATGCTTCCAGAGAAACTAGTATTTTAAAAAGTGTTAGGGACAGGGAACAGAATCTGAAATCAAAAATCAGGCAAACATGGCCTCAAATCTACAATTAGTCTTGTAGTCTTGGACAAGTTACTCAACCACGAATGGGTCACAGGTGTACTGAGGTCTTGCCATTTTCAGCACCACTGCTAGGTGGCACCTTGGGCAGTTGGAGACCAAGGCCAGTTACCTGCCATGAGTGTCTCTCTCAGTTAACCTCAGGGTGAAGTTTAAATATGACCATCATTCATGTGTGCCTAGAAGTGAAAAATTAGAAGCATTGATTAACCTCTCTGTAACCCCAGTTCCCCATCTATGAAGTGGAAACTCTTATGCCCCAAATCCAGGGTGTGGTCATGAGGATGAGATGAGATAGCCTAGCATAGTAGAGTCAAGGATAAGACAAAAGTAAACCCCAATCAATGGAGTTATCATTAGTGCTACCTCCCAGGGGGACACCCAGGAGGCATCACTGTGCAGGCAAAGTCTGAACTGATGTGGGCTACTGGGCTTTCACCCACATGCTCATTTCTTTTTTCTTCCTTCTTGTTCAAGGGAAGCAAAAAAGAGATTGCTGAGTGTGACAGAGCTTTGATTATTCTCTCTGGGGCCTTCATGTATTTTTTACACTAAGTTGGAGGTGGGAGGATTGAGGAGAGGTTGAGGAAGAAGAATGAAACCAGGATTGCTCTCTAACACCATCCTACACTTTCAGTGTTCTTGTAAGTGAGCTGTGTCCTTCATCTTGGGGCTTTGATGGCACTAGGCATGCCTTATTTATAGACAACAACTGGTACAGAACTTCAAAGGGGGCACATATCCAAGCCAGAGATGTGGAGGGAACACTCTGAAGTGCCAAGTTCTCAAATTTAGAATGGAAAAAACGCTCCACAACAACTTCTGAGACCTGGCTCTGAACCATGCCAAGAATGCCCAATTGTCCCCCAGTGTAGTAGACGGCCAAAGCTCTTTATGCCCATCCCAGAAGTCTATCTTTCAGCCAAGGCAGGCAATCCAAGTGGGCTTTATTTGCCTTTCTGCCACCATCTGACAAACTGTCATGTTTACCAAATTAGCCCATGTCCATTAGAGACCATTACTCCCAGAAAATGAACAATTAATTTTCATCTTAAAATCTTTAAAAATAAATAAAAGCCAATGTAGAGGACTGAATAATGGCTCTCCCAAATATGTTTATGTCCTAATCCCCAGAATCTGTGAATAGGTTACCTTACATGGTAAAAGGGGCCTTGCTGATGTGACAAAGTTGAGACGGGGAGATAATCCTAGGTTATCCGGTGGGTCCCATGTAATTGCAGGGTCCTCAGAAGAGGAGAGCAGGAGGATTTGAGTCAGTCATAGAAACTGTGATGATAGAAGCAAGAGGTTGATGTGAATGGGAAAGGGGCCACAAGAATGCAAGCGCCTCTAGAAGCTAAAAAAAAAAAAAAAAAAAAAAAAAGATAAGAAAACAGATTTGCACCTCAGAGTCTTGAGAAGAAACAAGTCCTGCCAACACCTTGACACTAGCCCAGTAAGACTGATTTTGGACTTCCATCCTCCAGAACCATAATGGAATCCACTAAGTTCCTGGTACTTCGTTACAGCCACTAAAGCAGTCCACCACATCCAAGAAAGATTGTCATTTGGTGCCATTAGAAGTGCATATTTTCCTTTTAGAAGACATGGGTACAATTATCCATAAAACATAGTGGGTTACTTAGCTCCTGCATTATCCTCACAATATTTCACCCTCTCTCTCCTCCTACCCTCTCCAAATGATCAAAAATATCCAAGGAGCAGGTTCTTAACCAAGGTTCAAGTAAAATGTCCCCCCAAAAAAGGCAAAAAAAAATATCTTTTTTAGTTTGGTGGGATATAAACTTGTATGTACTTGTGTAGATGAAAGAAACTGAAAGGACATACACATCAAAATGGGGTTAATCATTCACTAATACGATGATGAGTTTTTAATTTCTTCATTTTCATATTTTCTCATTTTAAGATAAATGTATATAGTCTGTGTCATAAGGGATTTTAAGTGACATCATGTACAGTAACAGTATTATCTTTTGTGATTTAAAATATTTTATTTTGCAGACACTGCCACAGTCACTTCTCAAGTTTAGTATAATTCCATAGAAAACTCAGGATCTGACTGGACCCACTGGGAGGCAATATTGAGCCCTTGAAGATAAACACAGAACCAGATTGCCATAAGTAAATACTAAGTAGGAAAAGATGATCGCCGAAAATATTTTCCCACCAAATCAACTTCACGGAGAGCATTAGAGCAAGTTCTTTCATTTGAGGTAGTCTTCAAAAGTATATTCTGTGCAACTCAGTAATTTAGAAGGGCAGTCCACGAAAAAATAAGTCTGTGGTCACATAAGTTTAGAAAATGATAAAACTTATACTCTTCCCTAAAGATTTGCAGAGTGTACTGACTTATTAAAACCTCTGAGAAATACTGCATAATGGAATCCTATTTAAGTTTGTTCAAGTATTTTCCAAATACTTATTTCATCACAGAGCCATTGTTTTACTCGGATCTAGTGTTTTTAATATTCTTTAAGAAACTCTGATTTACAGACTTGGATGCAAAAAGCCCCAGTATGTTTTCTGGGAGAAGGAACATATTCTACAAACAGCAAATGGGATTTCGGAAATTGATTTTTCTGTAGACTGGTAGAGTTCGACCATTTCCAGAAGAACTAGCTACATGGTCCATGCTGTTTATTCTTTTGAATGCCAGCACATCCCTTGTTCACGAAAGAACTTATGAGCTAGGAGCAAAGAGATTTGATCTCTAAAGTTCTGGCATGTGGAACCAATGAAAGAGCTTAGAGACATCCTGGGAACTATGCAATGGCATCATTGCTTCTAATGGAACTTTGAGCTGGGGGAACCCCAGGTGTTTAAGCCCTTCTACAGAAAGATGATAGAATAAAAGTGTGCAGACTCCAATGTTTCTCTTCAGATGGTCCTTTTCAGCTATGTGGAGGAAACTGAGGCACCTTAACAAAGTCATCATCACCAGGTAGCCCCTGAGAAGGAATCATTCCAGAAGATAGTGGGGCATCATAATGAAGGGGGTTAGGTCTGGAAGAGCAACAGGGTGTAGCTGCGTAGATTAACACCAGCAGGGGCCAGGAGGGAAAAGGATTCTGAAGGGAGTCACAAAGCAAAACATGGTCAAAGGTGTTTAAAAGCAGAGAAGTGACATCCCACTGCTCCATAGTCTTGCTGATCTCGTGGGCTGGGAGTCTTGACATTTGCATCAAGGGATATTAGAATTATCAATCTATTGATTATAAATGTCAATATTATCATATCAATCACCTCATCTAACTCCCTCATTTTAATGATGAAGAACCTGAGGCCCAGAGACAGAAAATGGCTTGCCCAAGATTCCACAGCTGGCTGGGAGCAGAGGCAGACCGAGCACCCAGCTCAATGGCTTGCCCATTGCACATGAACTGCCTCAAATGGGCCTCCTTCCCTATCAGAGGCACTGAATGAATGGAAACCCTAAGGCATGTTGTATGTGATTTTTCTTGTGGCCTTAGCATTGGCTCCTTTTACAAACCTGGCCTCAGTTTACACCATGCTTTTAGAATAAGCTGTTTTCTCCATTTGTTTATCTCGGGGCAAAGAGAGTTAATTCTAGTAATTTACATATAAAGACAGGGAGCAGAATATGACGAATACCCAGCCAAACCTCAAAGGATGGAGTCCAGATAGGCTGGCCCCCTTTAATAAATATAAAGCTCAGAAACAGATCATTCTCTGAATTTCACCCTCATTACACCAGAGTCTCCCCAGCAGCATGCCTATGCAGGTGAAATATGGATAAAATGAGTTCCAAGTGCTGACTTACATAACTCAAGACATGTAACATAGCACTTAAAGGCAATGGGAGGAAATGGAGAGGAGCTGTCCCACCTGGTTGTTTTGCCTTGATGATAATGCACGAGGGAGTGAGGGAGGAAGAGTTAGGGTGTGGGATATGTATACCATTCCACCCAGGTTTGCCTTTTTGTGTGCTGGGTTGTTTAGCACCAGCTGGCTGCCTTCTTGAATCCCAGCCGATTCCTTTTTCACTAAATCAATGCACCATCACCACACCCCAGATCAATGCACCATCACTCCTCACCCCCAGGTATGGGATCTGAGAAAGTCACCTGATTTGGGTGGAGTGCTGTTACAAAGGGACTGGGCCAGGCTCAGGAGACACACCAAGCCTCCGGCAGGAATTGAAAGTTACTGAACTAAATTAGAAACCAGACCAGATTTGCCTTCTGTCCTTTCACCTCCAGGAAGCCAGCTTCTCCCTCTTCCTCCACCCCCTTGTCCCATATTTGCTCTGGAAAAGTCTTCCAGCTGGAGCTGTTTTCCCAGGGTCTTTCAAAAGATTTACAGATACGCACCATTAGCTGAGAACACTTTCTAGTAAATGACCTCCTTTTGCTCTATCCCACTGTCAACGGGCCCCTCTTGGGGCTAAGATTCTCCTCCACTCTGTACACATGGTGAAGGGAAAGCCACTGTGGAGAGGTAGAAAGAGCCTGGTTTGACTGCTGCAATCCCTCAATCTCTCTGTCTTTCAGATTCTTCCTTAGTCAGATGAAGGAGGTAATTGATCTGCTTCTTCTGGAGATTAGATGAGAGAACAATTATAAATATATTTTGTAGACATAAAGTGCCCTCAAATGCAAGACATTAGTGTTATTTGAAAATTTTACTAAGAGGATGTATTCCTGCATAGCAGGTGTGATTCAAAAAATAGAGATGAATGGTACTGAGAATGAAGGTAATGAAATGAATGAAGGTAATGAATGACACTAACAATATGTTTCAGAGCCAAATGAGGATAAGACAGAACATAAATACAATAATATTATTATGTGCTCAATTAATTTAAATAAATTACTGAACTTAAATTAGATTTCATAATACTACACTTCAAATTGGATTGGAAACTAAACTGAAATGAAATAGAAAAGTTTAAAAGGAAAGGTAAGATTAAATGAAACAAATAATTTTTAGAAGTGTGGGTTGTTATGATGCTCATCATTCACTTCCATGCACAGTTGAAGGGAACACAGGAAGTTTCTCATCCACTCTGCCCACCACTCTCCAGAAGGCCCTTCCCAGCCCAGGGCCTCGTGACTCATCACCCCCCTTTGGAGCCTTCTGATCCCCAGCACACACTTCACAGCCATCCTCAAGGCTTCTCAAGGGCAATACGAGATTCCTGAAACGTGATCCCCGGCTCACTGTCCTGGGGACAGTTGTTCACAGTGGAAAAAATCTCCCTGTGGTATTCAGCCTGGTTGGCAGTCTCTGCTGAGGAAGGGGGAAAATTTGCAAGGGATTTGGTGGCACATTGCTAGCTTGCCCCACCTGCTCCCTCGCCTCCTGAAGGGCAGCAGCTGCCTGTCCTCAGAGCATGCCATCTCTTGCCCAAGAATTAAAAGATCTGACTGCACTCCCAGGTGCTTTGGAGTCAAATGCTGCCTGCAGAAGCCACGTAGAAGACCCCAGCACAAGCAAGATATTCATTCTAACAGCCGCTCCTAAGAAACCTGAGCAGAAGCAGAGTGAATCATGCCAAGTTGCTGAACCCAACCAAATTTGAATTTAAAATAAAATTTAACAGGACAACCAATTGAACCAATTTAAAAAGAGAAATCAGAAATGTAAAGAGGAGGAAAAGGGACTCATATTTTTCACTTATACCCTTTCACACTGAACTTTTTACAGTAAATATGTAATGAATTTTTTAAAGTATTTTAAATAGAAAAAGGAAAAAAGCCAAAAATAAATGCGTGATTTTCTACAACTGACTTAGGATAAAACAAAGATACTAAATATTCACAGAACTATATCAAAATCTTCTTTCCATTTAAGACACTTCCATTAGTCCTGCACTCCTTCGTTCTTGAGCCATCTATTCTCTTGTTCCCTCATAACAATGAATAACAGGGATCTGATCATAGGCACACACAGAAGCCCCAAAGGGAGAAAAGTGCTCCAATCTGCAGCAGGGCTGGGTGACTGTCACCATCCCTCACTCCTTCTTTATAGCCAGTTGGTAGATGGGTCAGGCTCTCAGGTGATGCAGAAGAAAGACCTGAAAACAGAACTGAGTCTAATGACAGGGTTGCAATTGTGTCCAGAGTAATCCTGATGGGAGGGTGACAGATAGGACTCAGTGGAAGGAAGAGGTTGACCTTTGAAGGTTCCAACTGAAGACTGAGTACTATAATATGACACTCAATATAGCAAATGAATCTCCCCAGAGAGAAATAGCCATGTTGGAACTGTAAAAATATTCAGTGACTTTTGATCTCACAGGTGCAATCTGATACCAGTTTTTGTTTATCATTCACTTCCATGGCTTCACATACTATCTGTATGCCGATGACTCAAATCTTCTGAGCTCCTGACCTGAATATCCAACTGCCAACACAGTGTTTCTACTCGGCTATCTCTCAGACAGCCAAAACTCAGCAAGTCCAAAGACTTTGAGCCCTTGATCTTCTGCCTGAAATCTCTTCCTCCTCCAGTGTTTTCTGTCTCCAGGAATAGAACAACTGTTCACATAGGTACTTGTACTAGAAACTTGAGATTTGTTATTAACACAGCATAGCTTCCCACTTCTTATCAATCACCACGTCTTACAGATTCAGCCTCTTAACTGTTTCAAATATACCCTCTTCCCCATCCCCACTGCCACACCCCTAGTTAGGTTATTACTCTTTCTCCCCTGAACTTCTGCAAGATCCCCCTAACTTTTTTGTTGTTTCTATAATTCTTTTATATATACATTTTTTATTATACTTTAAGTTCTAGGGTACATGTGCACAATGTGCAGATTTGTTACATAAGTATACATGTGCACAATGTGCAGGTTTGTTACATACGTATACATGTGCCATGTTCATGTGCTGCACCCAATAACTCATCATTTACATTAGGTGTATCTCCTAATGCTATCCCTCCTCCCTCCCCCCACCCCACAACAGGCCCCGATGTGTGATGTTCCCATTCCTGTGTCCAAGTGTTCTCATTGTTCAATTCCCACCTATGTGTGAGAACATGCGGTGTTTGGTTTTTTGTCCTTGCTAGTTTGCTGGGACTGATAGTTTCCAGCTTCATCCATGTCCCTACAAAGGACTCAAACTCATCATTTTTTATGGCTGCATAGTATTCCATGGTGTGTATGTGCTACATTTTCTTAATCCAGTCTATCATTGTTGGACATTTGGGTTGGTTCCAAGTCTTTGCTATTGTGAGTAGTGCCACAATAAACATACATGTACATGTGTCTTTATACCAGCATGATTTATATTCCTTTGGGTATATACCTGGTAATGGGATGGCTGGGTCAAATGGTATTTCTAGTTCTAGATCCCTGAGGAATCGCCACACTGACTTCCACAATGGTTGAACTACTTTACAGTCCCACCAACAGTGTGAAAGTGTTCCTATTTCTCCACATCCTCTCCAGCACCTGTTGTTTCCTGACTTTCTAATGATTGCCATTCTAACTGGTGTGAGATGATATCTCATTGTGGTTTTGATTTGCATTTCTCTGATGGCCAGTGAGGATGAGCATTTTTTCATGTGTCCGTTGGCTGCATAAATGTCTTCTTTTGAGAAGTGTCTGTTCATATCCTTCACCCACTTTTTGATGGGGTTGTTTGTTTTTTTCTTGTAAATTTGTTTGAGTTCATTGTAGATTCTGGATAGTAGCCCTTTGTCAGATGAGTAGGTTGCAAAAATTTCCTCCCATTCTGTAGTTTGCCTGTTCACTCTGATGGTCGTTTCTTTTGTTGTGCAGAAGCTCTTTAGTTTAATTAGATCCCATTTGTCAATTTTGGCTTTTGTTGCCATTGCTTTTGGTGTTTTAGACATGAAGTCCTTGCCCATGCCTATGTCCTGAATGGTATTGCCTAGGTTTTCTTCTAGGGTTTTTAAGGTTTTAGGTCTAACATGTAAGTCTTTAATCCATCTTGAATTAATTTTTGTATAAGGTGTAAGGAAGGAGGATCCCCCTAACTT
This sequence comes from Pan troglodytes, assembly GCF_028858775.2. NCBI lineage: Eukaryota > Metazoa > Chordata > Mammalia > Primates > Hominidae > Pan > Pan troglodytes. Next base: position 57,966,747 of record NC_072403.2, read on the forward strand.
GTCACACGATGTCTACACTCATTCTACCAATCCAAGTCACCAAAGCCATCATTTTTCAATGGAAAACTAATTGGCACTTTTCTCCTCAAAATTGTTCAATGGCTTTCCAATAAAGTCTAGAATTTGTAATGGAGCTGCCTGCCACAATCTACCTAATTTTTTTTTTTTTTTTTTTTTGAGACGGAGTCTGGCTCTGTTACCAAGGCTGGAGTGTGATGATGCGATGTCGGATCACTGCAACCTCCACCTCCTGGGCTCAAACCATCCTCCCACCTCAGCCTCCTGAGTAGCTGGAACCACAGGTGCATGCCACCACGTCCAGCTAATTTTTTTTATTTTTGGCAAAGACAGGGTTTCACCATGTTGCCCAGGCTGATCTGAAACTGCTGGACTTAAGTGGATCCACCCACCTCAGCCTCCTAAAGGGCTAGGATTACAGGCATGAACTGCTGCACCTGGCCTGGAATCCGTCTAATTTTTCATTCACTCAGTAAATGTTTACTGAGAACTACCATGTGCAGGGAGGGCACAGTCACTGAAATTCTGCAGTGAATAGAACCGACAAAAAGTCCTGCCCTCAGGAAGCTTACAGTTTAGTGGGAGAGAGAGATAGTAAACAAGAATAGTAAGTAAAATAAATAACAGGTTAGACTGTATGAAGTGCCAAGGAGAAAAATATAGAAAAGAAGAGAGGAGATCTCATGATGGGAAGTAGAATTTATGATAGGGAAGTAAAGAAAGCCATGAAATAATGAAATAGCAAGCCCATAGATGTCTTGGTGAGCAAGTTACTACCAGCAAAGGGACAGCAAGTGCAAAGACCCTGAGAAAGGAACGTGCTTGGCATGTTCAACATTTAGTGAGTAGGCCAGAGTGACCAGAGTAAGAAAGAAAGAAAACAAGTTCAGGGACAGTGGCTGGTATAGTACAGGAGATGTTGCATACAGGAGATGTTTCATACAGGACCTTTTAAGTCATCAAAAGTACAAGGCCTTTACTCAGCATAAGATAGGAAGAAGTGAAGGGTCGTGAGCAAGGGAGTGACTTATGATTACCCACTGTGCATTCTGGGGATTTGTCGCAGGCACTGGGGATTGAGTATTAAATGAGATAGTCAAAGTCTTTGTTCCCACCCAGGTCTCATCCTACTGAGGGAAGACAGACAATATGCAGTAAATAAAAAGTGAACAAGATAATCTCAGATCTTGAGAAACACTATCAATAAAAAAGTAAAATCTATCATGATGAGATGGGGGTAACAAGGTTGCCCAGCATTTTCAGATGTTCAGGGAAAGCCATTTCAAGGCAGTGTTTGCTGAGACTGAAATGTAAAGAAGGAAGTAGCCTTGTGAAGATCTGGGGGCAGAGATTCCACACAAAAGAACAAGTGCAGAGGGAGTAGAGTGGGCATGGGCAGGAGTATATAAGGAATGGAAGGGAGGCCTGTGTGGCTGGAGAAGAGTTTGTGGGTTGTGGCAGGGGCTGACATGAAAGAAGCCAGCAGGGTGTATGCAGTTTATGGAGGAGGTCATGGCAAAGCTTTTTTCACATTTTATTTTATTATTTATTTTTTTTTTATTTTTTATTTTTTATTTTTTGAGACAGAGTTTCGCTCTGTCACCCAGGCTGGAGTGCAGTGGCACTATCTCAGCTCACTGCAAGCTCCGCCTCCCGGTTTCTTGCCATTCTCCTGCCTCAGCCTCCCGAGTAGCTGTCATATTTTATTTTAAATAAAAGGGAACGCTAGTCAGACACAGTGACTCACATCTGTAATCCCAGCACTTTGGGTGGCCGAGGTGGGAGAGATTCTAACTAGAAAGCTTTAGACCAGGAGTTTGAGACCAGCCTGGGCCAAAAAAGTAAGACCCTCATCTCTAGAAAAAAAAAAAAAAATTTAATTAGCCAGGCATGATGGTGGCCTGTGGACCCAGCTACATGGAAGGCTGAGGCAGCATGATCACTTGGGCCCAGGAAGTTGAGGGTGCAGTGAGCCATGTTCGTACCACTACACTCCAGCCGGGGTAACAGAGTGAAACTGTCTCAAAAAAAAAATGCAAAAATTAATTCAAGATGGATTAAAGACTTACATGTTAGACCTAAAACCATAAAAACCCTAGAAGGAAACCTAGGCAATACCATTCAGGACATAGGCATGGGCAAGGACTTCATGTCTAAAACACCAAAAGCAATGGCAACAAAAGCCAAAATTGACAAATGGGATCTAATTAAACTAAAGAGCTTCTGCACAGCAAAAGGAACTACTGTCAGAGTGAACAGGCAAACTAAAGAATGGAAGAAAATTTTTGCAACCTACTCATCTGACAAAGGGCTACTATCCAGAATCTACAATGAACTCAAACAAATTTACAAGAAAAAAAAACAACCCCATCAAAAAGTGGGTGAAGGATATGAACAGACACTTCTCAAAAGAAGACATTTATGCAGCCAACGGACACATGAAAAAATGCTCATCCTCACTGGCCATCAGAGAAATGCAAATCAAAACCACAATGAGATACCATCTCACACCAGTTAGAATGGCAATCATTAAAAAGTCAGGAAACAACAGGTGCTGGAGAGGATGTGGAGAAATAGGAACACTTTCACACTGTTGGTGGGACTGTAAAGTAGTTCAACCATTGTGGAAGTCAGTGTGGCGATTCCTCAGGGATCTACAACTAGAAATACCATTTGACCCAGCCACCCCATTACTGGGTATATACTCAAAGGATTATAAATCATGCTGCTATAAAGACACATGCACACATATGTTTATAGCAGCACTATTCACAATAGCAAAGACTTGGAACCAACCTAAATGTCCAACAATGATAGACTGGATTAAGAAAATGTGGCTCATATACACCATGGAATACTATGCAGCCATAAAAAAATGATGAGTTCATGTCCTTTGTAGGGACATGGATGAAACTGGAAGCCATCATTCTCAGCAAACTATCGCAAGGACAAAAAACCAAACACCGCATGTTCTCACTCATGGGTGAGAATTGAACAATGAGAACACATGGGCACAGGAAGGGGAACATCACACATCGGGGCCTGTTGTGGGGTGGGGGGAGGGGGGAGGGATAGCATTAGGAGATATACTTAATGCTAAATGACGAGCTAATGGGTGCAGCACACCAACATGGCACATGTATACATATGTAACAAACCTGCACGTTGTGCACATGTACCCTAAAACTGAAAGTATAATAATAAAATTAAAAAAAGAAAATAAATAAAATGGTACCCATTAGAAAACTTTATAATAAAAAATCTGATTTGTTGTAATCAAATTACTTATAATAAAACATATAAATAATCACATTATTTATAATAAAATAATCTGGTTTTAAAATATTATAGCTAATTTGGTACATTAATTAAAGGGAAGTAAAATCTGGCAAAAAATACCAATGGCATGGAATAAGGTGGTGACAGATGGGAGGAGATAGATATGCACGCTATTTTGGAGGACTTGATGAAAGACTGGGTATAAGTGTGAAGAAAAAGAGCAATCAAAGTTGCCACCACCATGAATATGGGGCCTGAGCTACTGAGTGTCATTTTCTGAGATAGGGAAGAATATAAAGTAGGGGTGAGAATAGAAAGTTATGATTTAGCCACATTAAATTAGAGATACTTCTTAGACTCCCAAATGGAGAAGTCAGGTGGGAAGTTGGATATATGAGGAGAAAGATTGAGGATAAATAAGTCTGGAGTCATCTGCATGTGGATACTATGTAAAGCTTTGGGGCTGTGTAGAATCACCTAGGGAGAGATTCTAACTAGAAAGGTGTAAGAAGTCACCAGGGCACTCTAATATTTACAGGCCAAGCAAAGGGCCAAGAAAAAGTAACTGAGAAGATGCAGCAAGTGAGTTGAATACTGCAGCTGAAATGCCAAAACAGGACCAGGAAAACAATGGTTGAGCCTGGCAATCTGAGAGTCACTGGTGACCTTGCAAGAGTGATTTCACTGCAGGGAGGAACAGAAGCCCATCTGTTAAGAGGTGCAAATAAGATGAAAGCATGGATACAGAGACGATGAACAACTTTTTTGAGAAGTTTTACTACGGCAGGTTTTTGTGGTGCTGGGGGTTGTTTTTAGTGATGATCTTGAAGCATGCTTGTATGACCATGGAAAAGTTCCAGGAGAGAGAGGAAATGATTCTCAGTAAGGGGTGTAATCCTACTGCACTATTCAGACTTTGTCCTAATTAATTCCAAGTTCCCAAAGGTGCATTCCAGTTGATGTTTCTAACCTTCCAGAACCAGAGATTGTGCCTCCAGCTGTGGCCAGTCATTGGGGAAAAGATTGTCCTTAGTCATCAGGAGGCTGGATGATAGAGTGTGAATGAATCAACGCAAATCCATTTACACAGCTGGGAAAGAACTCCAAATGCAGGCCATAAAAAGAGTGCATCAGCAATGGCACCAAAGTTACATGCAGCTGATTATTGTTGGCTGACATACAAAACAAGCCTGCTTTTAAATTTGGGGAATGTTCTCAATACCCAGCAAGGATAGACAGCACCCCAGGACAGAGAATGTCTCTAAATCATTCCAATATCCACAGCACCTAGTATAATAATGGGCATACAGGAAGGAGCTATGCAATAAAAGTTTGTTGGATGAATGATAGGAAAGAAGGAAGGAAGGAAGGAAGAAGGAAGGAAGGAAGGGAGGAAAAGGAGGAAGGGTAGGGGAGGGTTAAGGGAGGATGATGGGAGGGAAGGAGGGAATTCTGTAAGATGTAAGATTACTGTCCAGATGCATAAGTCTAGAGATCTAAAGTATAACATGAAGATGACAGTTAATAAAATTGTATTAGGGACTTTTGTTAAATTAATAAATTTTACAAAAAAGGTAACTATGTGAGATGATAAATATGTTAATCTGCTTCACTATTGTAATCTTACTGTCTATATGTATTCTATAATAGCATGTTGTAAACCTCAAATACACACAATAAAATTTATTTCAAAAAAAGATTACTGCCCCTATCATGGCTCTAATGACCCATGTGAGTTTCTGTTTGCCTTTTTTACTTAACACTCTTCACCAACACCAAGTAAACTAAAGCACCTGTTAAAATTTGAATTTGTTAGTAAGCCACTTCTCAATACACATGCACACCGTCCACACAAAAGCACACAATTTATGGATGGTGTATTACCCTCTCTTGGAGATAGGCAAAGGACCCCACTTGATCAGCCAAGCTTTTAACTTGCAATTAATCAGTAAGGGTAAAAAAAAAAAGAAGCATAAACAAATTCACCAGGATCCCTTTCCTGCACCTGTAAAAAGACATTTATGATGCCATAAAGATCAAAATGATAAGAGGCCCGGGAAGACCCAGAGGAAGGCTGCCTTGTTATTTACTTTGCAAAGCAGAGGCTTATTTCAGTGCTTCCATGGGAATGGGAGTCAGCCTTGTGGTAGAACCACCCACCAGTGCAGTAAAGCATGCTTGCCTCACCCTGATTAAGGGAATCCAAAGGAAAATATGGCCATGCATTTTTGTCTTCAAGAAAGAACCTGGATCCCTGCACTTATGAGCTCTGAGCTGGATGTAGAAACCAAAGGGAAATCTATACCAACTATAGCTGCTCCCGTTTCACTTCCTCCCCTTTGACAGCCACTGGGTCTGCTTCCACAAGCAATTTATGGTTTATGCAGCTGCTTTGACAACAGGTTTGGGGCTTCTTTGGTTTCAGCCATCAGCTCAGCTCCATGCAGCCCTCCTATATCTGCCAGGGCTTAGGAGGTGTGCTACCAGCCACCCCCATCACAGGGGCAGCAGATGTTGTGAGTGAGGGGAGGGGGAAAATGAATGTGTCTTTCCCCCTCCACCCTTACCTTCCAAACAGCATAGAGTGTCAACTCTGACTTTCTACAGGTAAGGTCAGAAATAAGCTGGGAAGGTGGAGGTATACCACTCAGTAGCATGGCACAGTGTTCTCCACACATTTGTTTATTCAGTGATACAAATATATAGGAGGGGAAGAGAGGACCAGTCAACTTCCTTGCCTTATAAAGTAAAGAAAAGCTGTCACTGATGATGTTCAAAACTTCATCTTCAACCAAGTTCCCTCCCACCTCATGATTCAAACCATTTATCATGTATCCTACTAGATATCATCACAACATGCCTAAACTGAACTCATAATCTACCCTCACAACATTTCTGACAAATGGACATCTTCCTAAACTTGTTCCTCCCCTCCAAGCCCCCTACAAGAGCCAAGTCTATGAAGTCCTCGTCTTATCTCTCAAACTCAGTTACCTCTCACCTTCCCCACAGCCATTACCCTCACTCTAGCACCTAATACCTTTTGCCTGAATTACCATTGCTGTCTCCTAACTGGCCTCACTTCCTCAAATCTTGGAAATCTCTGCATCTAACAGTATGTGACAATACACCCTAAGGTGACCCCACTGCGCCATGCACTTGTATAACACCCTCCCCTTGAGTATGTGCAGGACCTGTGACTTGTTTTAACTTAAAAAGAATATGGCAAAGATGGTGGGCTGTCACTCCCTTGATTACATTGCATTATGTAAGAATCCATCTTAGCCAAAAGAAGTGAGAGATTCTCCTTCTGACTTTGAGGAAGCAAACAGCTATCTTGGGAACTGCCTATGGTGAGGGCCATGTGGAACAGAGCTGTGAGCAGCCTGTAGGAAATGAAGGGGGCTGACAGCTGACAGCCACTAAGAAGCCAGGACTCCCATCTATATAGCTGCAGGGAAATGAATTCTTTAAAAAAAAAAAACACTCATTGAACTTGAACTTGGAAGCAGATTCTTCCCCCAGTCAAGTCTCAAGTCTCAAGTCTCTGGATGAGAATGCAGACGAGGAGACATTTGACTGAAACCCTGTGAGACTCCGCAGAGGGCCCAGTTACATTGCGTTTGATCAGTCAGGTAAAAAACTGAGATAGTCATTGTGTGTTGTTTTATGCCAGTAAGTTTGTGATAAATTGTTACTTAGCAATGACAACCAATAAAAGCCCAATACTTTATTCATGTTTAAACTCATGAAAAAGCAGTTTGATTATTTACTTCTTCAAACCCGTACTCCCTTGACTCCCACGTCCACTCCATTCTTTCTAAATCAGTAAGTGTTCCTTCTGCAGTGCATGTCCCTTATACCCTGGCACTTCCCAGGACTCCACTGTTGACCACTTCCCCACTAGCTCTTTGTAGTCTCCTTAGTCAGTGTCATCTTCTCCCTCTGACTCTGCACTGGTAAGTCTCAGATTCAGACCTATCTCCTGAACTGCATAGGGGACAGATCCAGCTAGAGGACTCACAGGCCCCCAAAATTCAACCTGTCCAAAAGTAAAGCTATCATCCTTTCTGTTAAACTTGTTCTTACTCCTCTTCTCTCCTTATTTTATGGCCAGAACCTAGAATCACCCTAGACCCTTTCTCCCTTCACACTGATGCCTTGTCAACCACCAAGACTCAACAGTTTGCCTTCTATTTCTCTATGTCTACTGCATCCCATTCTCTCCATACCTATCACCTTTGCCCTGGGTCAGGTCTTCATCCTCTCTCATGGTGTATATCACAAGGATCTCATAATAGGTCACTCTACTTCAAGTCTTGCCACCCTAAAATTCACCCCCTGCATAACTGCCAGAGGGGCTATACAAAACATAATCTGACCACTATTCAAACTATTCAGTATAGCACCATGTCCAAGATATGCAAGATGCTCCACAACCTGGCCTTTGCCCATCTCCCCAATCTGAACTTCCATCACTTTACAAAGCCAACTTTAATAGCTTTACTGAAATATAACTAGCATATAATAAGCTATACTTATTTAAAATGTAACATTTGATACGTTTGGGCATATGTATACATCCATGAAACTATCACCACTATCAAGATAGTAAAAATATCTATCATTCCCAAAGGCTTACTCATGCCCTTTTGCAATATCTCCCTCCCACCTTCCCCAACTCATCTTCCCAAGCAACCACCCATCTGCTGCCTGTCACTATACATTTATTTGCATGTTCTAGTTTTAAAATAAATAATTTATCTAGTAATTCTTATTTCTGTCTGGATTATTTCACTCTGCATAGCTATTTTGATATGCATCCATATTGTTGCATGTATCAGTTAATAGTTAATTCCTTTTATTACTTAGTAGTCTATCATGTGTCTATGTCATAATATGCTTATCCATTCACCTGTTGATAGATAATTGGTGGTTTCCAGCTTTTTGGTTTTTACAAATAAATGCACTGTGAATATTTGTGTATGCAAGTCTTTGTATGAATATATGCTTTCTATTGTGGGGGTAAACAATCAGAAGTAGGATGGCTGGATCATATAGTAAGTATATGTTTAACTTTTTAAGAAACTACCAAACTGTTTTCCAAAGTGGTTGTACCAATTTACATTCCCACCAGCAGTATATGAGAGTTCTAGTTCCTCCACATGCTCACCAACACTTGGTATGATCACTTCTTTTTCTTTTAATCATTCTAGTAGTATCCCATTATGGCTTTAATTCTCATATCCTTAACAACTAATAAGTTTAACATGTTTTCATGTGCTTATTTGCCATCTATATATTTTCCTTGGTAAAGTGTCTGTTTAAATCTTTTGGTCACTTTTTTTGTCAGGGTAGACATGGTTTACTTTTTATATTGAATTTTGAGAGTCCTTTATATATTCTGGATAGAAGTTCTTTATGAGATAGAAAATTCTGCAACTATTTCTCCCTAGTCTGTCTTTTTTTAAGCTCTCAACAAAAGATTTTAATTTTGATGAAGCCTAATTTGTCTTTTTTTTTTTGTGGATTAAGCCTAAGAAAATTTAGGCTTGACCCATAAAAGGTGTTAGGCTTAAGAAATCTTTGTATAACCCTAGGCCACAGAGATTTCTTTCTATGTCTATTTCTAGACATTTTATAGTTTTAGGTATTGCATTTAGGACTATGATTGATTTTAAGTTGATTTTATTGATTAGACCACGAATCAAAGTTTTTGTTTTTGTTTTTGAGATGGAGTCTCACTCTGTCACCAGGCTGGACTGCAGTGGCGTGATCTCGGCTCACTGCAACCTCCACCTCCTGGGTTCAAGCAATTCTCCTGCCTCAGCCTCCCGAGTAGCTGGGACTACAGGCACATACTACCATGCCCAGCTAATTGTTTTGTACTTTTAGTAGAGACAGGGATTCACTATGTTAGCCAGGATGGTCTCAATCTCTTGACCTCGTGATCTGCCTGCCTCAGCCTCCCAAAGTGCTGGAATTATAGACATGAGCCACCGTGCCCAGCCAAGGTTGTTGTTTTTTTTTGTTTGGTTTTGTTTTTTGTTTTTTGTTTTTTTTAGCATGTAGATATCCAATTGTTCCAGCAACACTTGTTGAAAGATTCTTCTTTCTCTACTAAATTTCCTTTCCACCTTTGTTAAAAATTAGTTGTTCATATACATGTGAGATTATTTCTGTACCTCTATTCTGTTCCATTGTCTATGTTAATGCCAATACCAGGCTATGTTAATTATTGTGGCTTTATAATAAGTCTTAAAATTAGATAGTATTAGACTTCCAAATTTATTCTATTTTAAAGTTGTTATGATTTGGTCCTTGTGAATTTTGGAATCAGCTTGTCGTTTTCTACTGGTAATACCCATTTGCAGCAATTCTGTTTGAAATTGCATTGAATCTGTAGATCAACTGATATCTTAACATCACTGAGTCTTCCAACTCATGAACAAGGTATATTTCTCCATTATTTCTTCTCCTTTAGTTTTTCTCAAAAGTGTTTTATAATTTTTTTTTTTGAGATAGAGTCTCACTCTGTTGCCCAGGATGGAGTGCAGTGGTGTAATCTTGGCTCACTACAACCACCACCTCCCAGGTTCAAGTAATTCTCATGCCTCAGACTCCCAAGTAGCTAGGACTACAGGCATACGCCATCACACCCAGCTAATTTTTGTATATTTAGCAGAGACAGGGTCTCATCGTGTTGGCCAAGCTTGTCTTGAACTCCCGACATCAGGTGATCCACCCATCTTGGCCTCCCAAAGTGCTGGGATTACAGGCGTGAGCCACTGAATCAGGCCGTGTTTTATAATTTTCAGTGAAATATAGCCACCTTGGTCTCCTAGGAACCTTAGCTTTGTGACCTTAATTCAGGAAGTCTACCTCTACTTGGTTTCCCTCCCTGCACCATAACCTGGAATCTATCTCAACGCAGCAATATGGGGATATCTTAGAGGTCATTCTCAAGGACCACTGTCCATTCCCTGATGTCCAGTTTCTTTAAAACTGTGTTTTACACTATTTGTCTGAGTTTTTTGGTTATTCCAGGCAGGAAGCTAAGTCTGCCCGTTACTCCTCTTAGCAGAAGCAATAGTCTCTGTAAGCTGATTGTCTTTCTCCCCAGCATGCCGTTCTGCTTCCTTCTCCCATGCTTTGCTCATGTTTTTTCTTCTACATCGAGTGCCTTTTCCCCCTTTTAACCTGGGTAACTCTTGCTTATCTCTCAAAACAAAACTCAAATCAAACATTAACTTCTCTAAGAACATCTCCCCCGTATCCCAAGGCTAAGTGATGCTCCCCCTCCTCTTTATCCCCATATTATTCCATGGATGTATCTGCTACTCTCATCTTTACCACTTTAATTTTCAAATTACCTGTTTATATAACCATCTATACACTTGATTAGAAGCCCTCAAAGAGAAGGGTCAAGGCTTATGTTTTTTCTAACTTTCTTTTTTTTTTCTTTTTTGGCGGGAACAGAGTAAGAGACTCTGTCACCCAGGCTGGAGTGCAGTGGCACAATGATCACTCACCCTAGCCTCAACCTCCTGGGCTCATGTGATCCTCCCATCTCAGCCTCCCAAGTAGCTGGGAATACAGGCACACACCATCATGCCAGGCTAGTTTTGTTTTTTGTATTTTTGTTTTGGTGGAAACACAGTCTCGCCATGCTGCCCAGGCTGGTCTTGAACTCCTGGGCTCAAGCAATCCTCCTTGTTTCAGCCTCCCAAAGTGCTGAGATTACAGGCGTGAGCCACCATGCCAAGCATACTTTCTAACCTTAATGTATTGTGAAGGCTTTGGTACATAGTAGGCACTCCGTAAATATTAGTTGACCCACATCTTTGAAATACAAATTATGAACAATCATTAAGAGATGCCTTTCTTCCCTTATAGACTATAAATGCCAGGAAGGCAGAGATGGTGTCTCCTGAAAACAGCAGTCAATTCCACTAATTAAATTCCACTATTGCCCAGCGTAAGCTGAGTAAGCTGCTTCTAGAAGCCGAATTGCTGGTTTAAATAGTATTTTAAACAGAAATAACTAATGGCAAATTATTCTCCAGAAAGCTATCAATAATGTATAAGAGTTCTCATTTCTACTCATCCTCAGCAACACTAAATATTATGCCTGTTTTTTCAATGTGGCCAACCTAATGTGAGAAAATCTTTCTAAAAATTACAATTTAGTACTTATTTGTGAGGTTGAGGAGCTTTTAAATGAATCTAATGTTTATTAGATACTAAGTTTTAAACTGTGGATTTCTATTTATCACTGTCCTGCTTATCCTCTGTTTCCTCCCTACCCCACCACATCCATTCTTTACTCTCCTATGCTGTGTTCTGTACCATGCAGGCTGACTTGTAAGAACTGCACCACTCAGGCTCAGACCCAGGAAGCAAGTCCCCTCATCCAGAACTCTAGCTCTCTCCGAGCTCCAATAAGCAACTCCTTCCCCTGATGCCTGCAGATCTAGACATGGTAATGGTTTCTGGATTTTGCTAGTGTTTTTGTTGTTTATTCTCACAACCTGGCCACAACTCTAAAGACTGTTCCTTCATTAAACTCTTCACTGAAATTCTTTGAGTAAGCCATTGTTTCCTGCTGGGAAAGACAGACAAGAGACACAGACCTGGGGGAGGCATGAAGATAGAGCACTGGAATTGGACTGGAGTATAGAGACTCAAGCCACATCTCTAAGTCATGATAAAATTGAAACATGACTGAGAAGATACAATAACCTTTGCCTGTTTTGATATCGTAATTTCATTTTATATGTAATGATTTGTAGGAGCTCTTTATATATTGTCAATATATTTCTCTTTGCTAGTATATACATTGCAAATATTTTCTCCCAATTTGTAGTTTGGTTTTTGAGGTAGTCTTTGTATTTTTTTTCCTTTTTTTTTTTTTCCCCTTGGTTCAGCTTAACAGTTGCAACACTAAATCAGAAGGGGGTTGGGGGCAGGGAACACACTCTGGCTTACTCCCAGATTTTATTAGAAACTTATTTATATAGCATTCTTAATTCATTTCCTGGAGTCAGGTTAGGTCTTCCTGGAGTTAGTACAACCTGGATTACATCAGGCTAATTTAGCATCCAAGTGCTCCCAGCCTTCTATTTAGAGATTCGTGTGGAAGAATTCAGATTGCCATAGGCCTCATAGCTGTCTAAGCTTCCTCTCTCTTCAGTTGTCCAATGGCATAAGTAGGAAAGATCTAACTTCTCTAATATACTAAGCTCCAAGAAGACGGGGATCTTGTTTCTATGTCACCACTGCATCCCCAGCTTCTAGCAACAGTGCCTAGCATGGAATCAGTGTGTAATAACTGTTGAATGAATGAGTGAATGAATGAATGAATGACAGAGGAGAAGGAATAGCATTTCCTCTCTACCTTCCTGCTCCTCAATTCTGTATCACCATGACACAACCTCGCTGATGTTGGGCCAGTTATTATCCCTTATGAAATGCAGTTTTGTTGCTTCTTCTATCCCATTAAATACCCATACATAGCATCTATGCTTCCTAAAAACCTTTATAAAGTCAATGAAAAGTGTGAGCCCAGAGGTGAGCAGTCAGATTTCACATGCAGATAATGTATTTGTCCTGTAGCAAAAATCTTGACAGACTATAAAGTTGTGTTTTTGTTTCCTTTACTCATCTTAGAACTGTAAAGGTAGCTCCCCTTTGGAGGGGATATATGTATGGATCAGGACAGCTATCCTAAGACTAGAAGAAGGAATGCTATCATTTGGATAAAAGAGTAGAATCAACATGTTGTTCATTTTTTTTGTGAGAAGGCTAAGATGAGGGGCAAGAGAGACATACTAGGGGGAGTTATGGAGATTGGGTATTGGAACTGTACTGGAGATTGGATACCTGGACCATATCCCTGAGTCATGATAAAGTTGAACCATGGCCCAGAAGATGCAAAAGCAGTGCATCCGGAAAGCAACCACTATGTGAATCACCCAGCCAGTCTTAGCAGGCTGTCCCTGATGTGAGTAGAGCCATTCATTCAACAAACACTCTTCTAATTATTTAGGATACATCAGTGAACAAAATATCAAATTTATATTTTAGCCATCATCTTTTCTGTGCACTGAAACCTTACCTATTCGCTCTCCAGATATTGCCTGTATGGAAGCATGACCTACAGGTAAAAGTTCTCTAATAGATATTCATTTGTCCACTGATGCCCCAGATACTTATAACCCCTGAGGCCAAAAATCACCTCTAGAGTCCTAGCAGAGTGGAGAAGCAAGGATGCCTATGTGGGGTCTGCTAGGACACTCCCCACAGGAAAGAAGGGATGTGGGTCCCCCTGGGACATGTTCTTTCATTCTTATCAAACAAATCAAAATAAAATACAGCTTATTCAATAGAGTCTTCCATCACCTCTTATTCTCCAGAGCAGAGGCTGAATGTCAAACATTTACTTAGTTCTTTCTCTTATTGCCAACATAAACCACATTTAATCAAAATTCCAAAACATTCTTCCAGGGTGGTTAGGAGAGGTTAATGATTGATTGCCTGTCACAAAAGAGCTGACAGGATGATCCTTCTCAGAAGCTGCTTGAACTGAGTCCTCCACTGAATATTTAACTGTTCTGTGGACCCATCTCATGGCCAACCTTGTAGCTGGTTTGTGTTCAAAGAGTCCAAGATCCATACTGGCATCTGGGATCCACTGACCTTCTTAGTGCTACATGCTTGCCCTAAAATTCTAGGGTCTTCCTCACAACTTTATTTTTCCTGACATAAATGCTAATAATATTTTCCCTGAGAAGCTGAACTGCCATCTCAGCAGGGATTATTTGAGATAATACATCTAGTGCTCTCTGCCCAAGAGAAATTCAGGAGGGGGGTTTCAGCATGAAAGGCTTTTGTGTTTGGGGGGAGGTGGGAATTTCCTACTGTTCAACAGGTTTTTGTTGTAAACATTAACTAGGTGACCTGCCAGCCTTGGGTTTGGAGGGCAGGGTGAAGCTGGGGAAACATGTGGGAGGGAGTGCCACTTCTGTCCCAGGAGGGAGGCCAGGCACCAGGCAGCCTGCATTCACCATTCTCCTGACGTCATGTGGGGACCACCCTCCCAATTCTCCTTCAAATGATTTTCAGGAAGACTGGTGATCTGTATTGATATGTCCATCAGAGGGTTTAGACAGAAAATTCACTCTTGTTTGGGAAAAAAAAAAGGAGAGAAAGGCTCACTTCAACCAGAATTATTGCAAATGAGTAATTTCCAGCCCTAGCCTTTTCTGAAAGTGGGAAGGCACTGGGGATGGTAACTCAAGAGGCAACTAGTAGGGAAAAAGGAAGGGGTTTCACCAGTTGCTGCTCACCAAGAACTAAGGGTTTTTTAGGTAACCTGAGTTTCCACTGGCCCCTGTCCCCTACATACATTGGAATGTAGTGGCAGATGGGGTGTCGTCATCAACCCAAATGTCACAGGAACTTGCTCTTTTCTACACGTTCAGCAGAACCTTAGCTTCCTTCCCCCCAACATGTTAAAATTTCTGACTCTCCTCTGAGAAGTTTTATATGCTCACAAGTGAGTGCATCAGCTACCAATGGCCTCTGCTAGATGCTACTGGCAGTTCCTTGGGAGCCGAAGATTGGAAAATGGATGCCACACTACTTTCTGTGCAATATAATTAAACACCCCCTCTGACTCAATCATTCTACAAATTTAATTTATATACATTTTATATACACCAAATATTAATACAATAAGACTCACACGTAAGCCAGGCAAGGTGGCATGCACCCATAGTCCCAGCGACTTGGGATCCCTTGAGTCCAGGAGTTGCAATCCAGCCTAAGCAATATAGCAAGACTCTGTCTCAAAAAAAAAAAAGAAAAAAATACATAAAGAGCAAGAGAGCAATGTGGCCTCTTTATTCTTGTATGATAATCTCCTAGATGGAATTAGTGATAGGTGAAACTATTGCTCCATTACTAAAGGAAAAAGCATAATTCAAAATGGTGGAATTCAACCTGGTACTCTGAAGAAAGTTGATTTTTCATTGTGGTTGAAAAATGTAAAAGGCAGTCACTTGGCTGTCTCTCCAGTTTGCCTGCTTTTGTACCCTTAGGCATTTTCCAATGGCGTAAGCTTATTTCACCATTTTATATGCAAGTATATTTAAATCTATAGAATCCATGACTGTCAAATATCATAGCCCCTGAGGATGACAAACACCTTCTTCACTCAGCTCCATGCCATAATAATGTAAAATCATTAACTTGAAAGAAGTCAGCCCAGAGTGCCACAAAAACAGTCACTTTTTTCCTCAGCTCTTCTCTGCTCTCACTCCAACCCCAAGCAAACATTTTTCAGCTGGTTAGGCTAGATGTCTGAAAAGTGGAGTAAACAGAGACCTTCTAACAGGTACAAGGACACAGACAGTTTTAGGGGAACCGCTTCCCAAATCCTTGGCTCCCACATATATTCAGAGAGTACTCTGCTGAAATTCATTTCTCACTACTTCAACCAGGTTGTCCATTTCTATTTCTCCTTTCACAGCCTTACTTTTTCCACTGTACAGAAAGAAATATGCACCTTTAATTTCTCCTGATTCTTCCTGTGGTGCATTTTCCCAAGGTATAATAAAAACTCTGGGGTGCCAAAAATGGGCAATTTGAAATGTTGGTGTCTGTAAAACCTGCTTCAATCAAGACAATGAAGCTACAGTAGAGCTGCCTGTCTTTTCCTTCTTTGATATATTTATGTTACTACAAAGTCTGGCATTAGAAATGGGAATTTGAGCCAATATTAGGGTGTTCTAAATTTAGATATGTAGAAGAATAGGATGGCAGGAGTGATGACAATTTTAAATTAATGTCTTTATCTCTTTAATTCCATATTATTAAAATAGACATGGCTCCAGAGAGAAGTCACATAAGATTAGATATAAACAATTATATAAATCTTGCAGTATCTTTTATTTTCAAACATCTAGATTTGAAAAATAAAACTATTAATTTTTTGTTAATGAAAACTGAGGAGATTGGCAAAAATGTAAATAATTTTAATGTTTTCATGTAGTTATCAAAGTTGACTTTGGAAAATCTATTACAAATTAGCAACATTCATTGCAAAAAATGGAAAGTATTGTATGATTGTAGAAAAAGTTATAATTCTTTATGCACTGTTGATAGCTACAATTATGCTAGATGCCAAGAGCATCACTCATTAACTCAGTGATTCATTAATTCACTCATCCACCAACTGTTGTTGGATGAATGAATTCATCCAACAATTAATTCATTCATTAATTCATTAATCCAAGGGATCACTCGTTAACTCAGTGATTCATTAATTCATTCATCCAACAAATATAAGTAACGACTAAATTCCAAGCACTATTCAGGGTAATCAGGATACATTAGTAACAAAATAGAGATTTCTGCCCTCATGGTGTTTATAAACTAGCAGGTAAAAGCATAGAGAAGTATTAGCTATCTATTATGGATATCAAATTGCCCCAAAACTTAATGGCTTAAAAGCACATACATTTTTTTGTACACAGTTTCTGTGGGTCAGAAATCCAGGTACAACTTGACAAGATCCTCTGCTTCACAGTCTTTCACAAGATTGCGATCAGAGTGTCAGCCCAGGATTTGTGGTCTCATCCGAAAGCTCCAGTATGGAAGGATCCACTACTAATTTCATTCAGTGATTGTTGACACTGAGTCAACAGTTCCTTGTGGGTTGTTGGACTGAGAACCTGTGATTATCAGGCTTCTGGCCAGAGGGCCTCTCAGGTCCTTGAGACATGAGCTTCTCCCACATGGCAACTTGCTTCACCAAAGAATGCAAGTTGAGAAGGCAACAGACAGAATCTGCTAGCAAAATAGAAGTCAAAGTCTCATGTAACCTAATCATGGAAGTGACATCCCTCAACTTTGTCATATTCTGTTAGTTTGAAATGAGTTACTCAAAGAGAAAGGATTGCACAAGGCTGTGAATACCTGAAGGTGAACTGGGGGCCATCATAGAGGCTGCTTACCGCAGATGGTAAAGGGGAATTAGGAGTGTAAGCCAAGGAATATGGGTAGAAATTTTTAACATTAATAGCATTCCCAGAGTAGGCCTCATTAAAAAGACAACTGAACAAAAACCTAAAGGAGGTAAAGTTGTCGGCCATATGAATATTTGTGGAAAACATTTCAGGCAGAGGAAATAGTGACTGTGAAAACTCCAGAGTGGAAATACCTTTGGCATGCAGAAGAAACATCAAGGAGGCCAGTCAATGTTGTGAGGGGAGTGGGCAAAGGGGAAGAGTAATAGGGGATGAGCTCAGGGAATGGGGTGGGGAATTACATGGCCCATTGTAAAGACAATGCTTTTATTCTGAGTAAAAAGGGCATGCTGCAGGGCATCCTGCAGAGAATGGACATCTTCTGACTTATGCTTTTAAATGATTGCTTCAGCTGATCTGTTGAAAATAAACTGTAAGAGGGACAGGCAGAAGCAGGGCTCTGCCTTCTTATGAGTTAGGAGGCTATTGCAGTAATTCAGACAGAAGAAGACAGTGCTTCAGGGTAAGGTAGATATGGTGGAGGTGGTGGGGAATGATCAGATTCTGGATATACTTTGAAAGGGAGCCTATAGGATTATGTGATCAAATGGGTTTGAGGTGAAGATGAAAACAGGAGTCAGGGATGACTGACCTGAACAACAGGAAGGATGAAGTTGCCGTCAACAGAGATTGGGAAGGCTGAAGATGAAATTATTTTAGAATTAAAGATTAGGAGTTCAGTTCTAGAGATGCTGAGTTTGAGAAATCTGTTGGAAATGATGGGGGAGATACTCAGCAGACAGGTGAACATGCCATTCAGGAATTCAGGAAACAGCATTTCTGTAATTAAAGGGATTCTCTAATCAGATACCTTGGTACCTCATTGAAAAGATAGTTGGCAGATTGTCGCAAAAATTGCAGTAGACAAAACATCTCCCTTACCTATTAATGAATCCAGGGATATTTTTACTCTCTCTCAATTAATAATCTATATCCACTATTACAGCAAAGGAAATAGCATTACTGTTTAAAAAAAAACTATAGCATGCAAAGACTTTTCTGGTCTTGCATTGGAGAAATTATTTTCAAATTTTCCTACTTTTATTTGTGTTGATTTGGGCTTTCTTTGGAAAGAGTGAATAAGAACATCTATCATCTGTGGAGCTGCTTCAATGCCCAGGCATGGGAGAGGCTTCATTTTTCAGATCCATTCTTTTCATCTTAATGAAATGCTACTTTATTCATGAACAAACTTGAGTTGTCAAAAGGCTGAGTCTGAATTTGCCCAGAACATTAGATATTGCCTTTAAGATGGCAAAATGGTATAAAGCTAAGAGGACTGAATTCCATGTTTTTGAGGAGATACGTAAGGAAACTCATACCCATTCATTGTTTTCTTCAGAAATAAAATGGATGTCCCAAAAAGACATCTAACACATTTATTTGGATTGAAAAAAATAAAGGCAGATAAGTGACATCAAATAAGTTTATTTTGGCTGATTGTCTGACCAATAGGGATCGGCTTTGCCAATCAGACATTCCCAAATATCGAATGAACTAAGTCTGTGGCTCCAAGTTTAGATGAATTTATATTTAAAGAACATGACAATATTTTAAAGCGATTTTCAAAAATATCATATTGACAAAGGTATATCAAAGCTAACAAATTTAAATTTTGCCAACACTTTGATTTTATTATAGTAAACAGGGCATCTCCATGTGAAAGAGTAACTGGTACAATTAGCCATCATTCAGTGAGTTGGGGTAATGTCTTCTTGGCATTCTTCTCAGAAATTAAAAATATAAATAAGTCAGGGTCTGTGAAGGATCTGGGATTTTTTTCTACTTGCAAGCTAATAAGCTAGTCTGCTACAATTTCATGGACAAGACATGGAACTCCTGGCTCAGAGACTACAACCTCTATTATTCTCAACACAGCAAGAAGCATGAGCGTGATGTTGGCTCATGTCAGTTTCCCATGTTCCCCATGTTGGTTTCCCATGTCCCCCATGTCTAAATGGATACTGTGTACACTGTGGGTTTGTATCATACTGAGCTTGGGAGATTCACCACTTTCATAGAAGCAGAAGCAACTCTGGTGTGTGTGTTTGTCTGTTTGTTTGTTTGTTTTTGGTGTGGTGACAGATGCAAACTCATCTCAATGTTGCTCGTTACTCTGAGAAATGTCCCTGGTAAAAAGCAATAAGAGCCTTGCATTCTTGGCATACTCAACAAGAATGTGCAGGAACAATCAGGGCCCATGGCAGAATGCCTCTCCCAAGAAAATACTCTCATGATTGGGTAACAAATTTCTCTACAAGTTGCATCATTTCCATTTCTTAACCTTGAACAAAACTGAAGGAGAACCTCATCAAGTTGTCAGTGATGGACTATTAATAATAATCTTCATAATAGAATACTACATGGTTTCTGACAGAAAACTCAGATATAGTTAAAAGAATTTTGTGAAATTGCCATAATAAAATTCCTTCCATTCCCACCTTCTTATTTATGTGAGAGCAAACACTCTCAGTGCTCACATCTGTAAATGGAAAAAAAGAATAGAGTCAATGCCAAACCTTCATGCAATTAGTAACATCCATTCTGGATATATGAACTCAGGGAAAAATTAAAAGCCCTATCAATTTTTAAGATCTATTTCCAATAAATGTTAATTTTAATATTTAGTAATTATTGTTTGTAACTTATTTATGCTATTTCGAGTAACCATGTACTAGTAATAATGATAATGATAATTCAGTCCAAATGAAAAATGTTAATACTTAGCTCTATAGTTGCTAGAAATTAAAGCAATTTTATTTATTGATTGATTGATTGAGACAGGGTCTCCCTCTGTCACCAGGCTGGAGTGCAGTGGTGTGATCGCAGCTCACTTAACCTCTGCCTCCAAGGTTCAAGTGATCCTCTCACCTCAGCCTGCTGAGTAGCTGAGACCACAAGTGCACACCACCATGCCCAGCTAATTTTTGTATTTTTTTGTAGAAATTGGGTTTCGCCATGTTGCCTAGGCTTACTTTTATTTTTAATTACAAAGTTTAAATTTGAAGTTTAATTTCAAGTTTGTATATACATTTATCTGTTGAAGTCTCTAATAGAGTAATAAATAACATATTTGCAAACATAATGCATTACAGTACGATAAAATTTGTCATGGGAAATAAAATGGGATAACACAGGTTCCAGAAGGAAAAGGAATGCTGCAAATTTCCAACTGTTTAAAAGAGCTTGCATTTATCTTTCTTTAATGAAAGAGGGTGGGTGTCAAATTGCTATGGATTAGATTTCATTGCATATACTTGGAAGAATGAAAGAACATTTGAACTGAAATGTCAATATTTACAAGACACCAGAAATTAAGTCCTTTACATAATTATAATTTTAAAATTCAGATATAAATTTTCAAATGTGTTAGAGGATATGTCATTTTTAAAAGTTATTTTAAGTAGCATACAAACAAGACATAGGCTATATTTTTAAAAATAATAATCTGAAGGCAGTAGAATATGAGAGACAGGGAAAACCACCCCTATTCTTGAAGCTTAGCATACATTGGGGGCAAAGAGAAGTTTTGTAAAGATTAAATGAAAAAAAGTGTATGAAAACACCCAGCTTGGAGCTGTCTCATACCAGGGATCTGATACAACATAGTTTCCCTTATATTGAACTAAAATCCCTTTGTTGCATTGAAATCACATGTTCTTCTCTTATATACAGGGGAAACAATCACACGACTGGTAATCAACTTTCATTAATATCTCTTCATAACCTAAGGAGAGTTAAATCACCTTTCCAGTTTCTCTTAAATAAGCTTTAAATGTTAATATTCTTAAAAGAAGAAGAAAGAAAGGACAAGGGAAGGGAGAAAGGAAGAAAAGGGAGAGAGGAAAGGAGGGAGCTTTTAAACACTACAGCACTGCTTTCCAAAACCAAGCAACTGAGATAACTTTTGTGTTGATTTAAGCACACATTTAGCCAAATGAATTTTCCATTGTCCCCACCTGTTTCCCAAATAGTTTCAACTGTTTTGCCTTTGACCTGCTTTAGCCCAATCCTATATGAAGTCTGTGCTCTCAGAATATCCACTTCTGGACTCCTCCACTGCAGGGTTGCCCTTAGCAGCAGCTGGGAAAACCTCCTGGGGAACAGCTGGTGTCCAAGGCCCCAAAGCTCTGCCATCACCCAGGGTGATTACCAGTTTTCTGCAATAATGGGCTTTGGGGGACACATTTCAATAAAATAACACTTCACATTTGTGTAGCATTCTACTGCTGATGGATAACTTTCACAATCATTATCTCGTTTGTTCTCACTTGGTCATGAGAAAAACCTGGCAGACTCTGTAACATCATAGCTTATTCCAAGACTGACAATGGGGAGAAAAATCACTTTAACTCTCAAGAACCCATTTCCTTACTACACAATGAGAAGCCCAGACTAGATGTCCCCTTGAAATGTATAATTGTGGGCAAATGCCTCATACTCCATCTACTGCTGAATCCACCTTCATGAAACCCAAACTGATCTCTGTGCCTTCATCGCACTACTTACTGCTTACACACTCAAAGGACAACTAAAACAACCAACACACAAACCAAAGAAGTTACTTCACTTAAATCCTCCAAACAAGCTAGTAAGAGAGGTGGCTAGGTTATTATTACCTCTGGATTTTAGAAGAGGACATTAAGGTGAGAATCAATGACTTCGGCAATTACACAGTAGCAAAATCCTGCCTTCTAGTTCAAGGAAACTAAACCATCTTGGAAACAAAAAAGTTAACAGAAGTTTATTGCTGATACTATCTTCATGGATATCCAGCTCCACAACACTGACAACTGTCAACCATTTGGTTAGAGGCAGGATAATCAACTAGGGCACATGATACTTTAGTTTATCTCTGGTCTACACAAGCCAGTTCGTGGAGCCATACATGTCTCTACATCAAACTTGACATTCTGAGCACATTTTCAAATTGCTAATTCCTTAAAAGCAGAGATGGTGTCTAAATTGAAGTCTTCACCTCCAAGGGGCTCTGCCCTGTGTGTGCCCTGCAAATACTTGTTGATTTGTTTCTCCTGTATTGGGGTGGGTCTCTCCTTGACAACTGGGGTCCACATTTAGCCAAGCAGCTGCCCACTGGCATCTAAAGCCTGCGATATGTAGTTCTGGCAGTATCTGAAAGGATTTATTATTACCATCCCATGATTTCACTATTATTACTATCACCCTTATGACAGTCAGTGGCTGAGCCCACTATAAAGCATTAAAACAGTTTTTAACATGGAACAGTCTGTTTTCTGCATTCCCCCACACTCCCACAGTTACGGAGTTTTTTCACCTAGTTTCTGCTCACTATTGTAGGGCTCTAAGAGATGGGGCTCCAGCCACGAATAAGGCAACCTGAGTATTCCCTTCACTATTATCACCCTGTCCCAGTGGTGGCCTTGGGGAAGAGAAGGCTCTTCAAGAGGCTTATGACCAAACAGGAGGCAATCATGATGTCTGTGTGTGATACAAAGCACACTTACCAAGGAGTCAGGAGATGCGGGCTCTGTGACAGGGGGCAAGACTCATTGCTAAACCGGGCCTTGGTTCTCTAACACACTAAGTAAATAACCAAGTAAGATTTTCCTGAAGAATACTTCTTGCTCAGGACCAGCTCTAATTTAACCTTTTTCCTCGCTTCTGGAGATTTCCACAGGAAAGATCATCTCACTGGAAAAGATCTCAGGAACAGTCCCCACTCCTCATGTTCACTTCTAATACTTCACTCATCAAGTTGCATCATTTTAAAACCAACCCGATTTACATAAGAATTTAGAGAAAACGAAAGTAGTTCTTTATCAGGAAGTCAAAATTTCTGACCTAAAAGGTGCTGAGGTGAAAAAAAGATTTAATTAGGAATCCTAAGCCTTGAATTTGATCCTATATTTTTCAATAGATGATCTCATCTTTTTCCATGTGGCCCTCAGCAAGTCTGCTCATTCTTCATCTTCCAAATTTGACTATCAATACCTTTGGCTTACCTAACCAAAATAGTGCATGAGACTCATAAGGATTTGTGACTTGAAAACCTAAAGTATAATCCTATATATAGATGAATTATTAAATTAACATCAGTTCCCTCTTTTGACCCTAGAAAAATCTCAGAAGAACTAAAGGCTTGTCACAGTATTCAGAAGATGTTTAGTAATGTGGCCGTTGGGTTTGTATTTTGTATTCTCTTGGACAGTTTTAGTGTTTTAGTGAACCTTTTGATCCAATTTGACTTTAGCAACCATTCATTGGGAGGCCACTGTGTCCTTATATTGTGCTGCAAACAAGAGAAGAAATCAAAATAAGTATAAACTTGACCTCCAGAAGTTTACAGTGCTGTGAATTCTAGACTTACATAAAAAGAAATTGTAAAACAAAAAAAATGAAACAGGAAAAAGACATGTTAAAGTGTATCTAGACCCATAACAAATGCATAATCCAGCCAAGGTGGAATCAAGCTTTCAGTAAGTGGAAAAAGTGATGCTGAGTAGACTTTAGGGCCAACTGTGTGAGGGAGACAGAACTGGTGATAGACTGAATGAGTGGGGCTAGCAATTTTCTACATTTATAACAGCAGACCTTCAGTAACAAATGCCAGAAAAAATAATAATAATAAAAAGACTTAATATTCTAAGGATTGGAGAGAAATGTCTATTTCTCTCTGAATATTCAATAGCAACAAATTTCAGACCATGATTATTCAGATAATAATTATCAAATCATCCAAATTCATATGCATTTATAGAAACCATATCAAAACAGAATAGCACTACTCTTTTCAAATATAGCTATCTGTAACTGTGTGGTCTAAAGGAACTCTTTAAAACATTGCCATCTCCTACCATGAGTATAGTTTCCCAGAAGGGCTCTTTGTGCCCGAGGCCTTTCCCAGGCTGACCCCTTCACAAAGCATTGGATCCAGCCACAGGTTAATCAGTATTTCCTGAACACACTCTGCACATTCCTGCCTCTATGTCTTTGCTCAAGCTGTTCCCACATCTGAGAAAGCCCTTCCCTCCCTCTCCATGTATATAAGCTCTCCCTATCATTCAGGACCTAGCTGAAACCCGCCTCCTCCATGAAGCGTTTACTACCTGGCCCACCACTTGTTAATCTCTGCTTCTGAATACCGAGAGTGCTTATTTGCCATTCTATCAGTCTGTAATTATTATATTTTATATATGTGTATATATCTGTGCATGTATTTCCCCCAGATTCAAGTCCTATCCCCAAAAGAGCCTGTAAGTCTCTCAAGAGCAGGGAACATAAACAACTTATTTCTAGTGCTTAATATGGTGCACTGTGACCTGACAGGCAGTCACTAGACACATGTTATCGAGCATCCAGTCAAGCCCCACACCACCCATGTTTCCCATAACTCCACTATAACTACATCCCACTTGAAAAATGGCCCAAATAACTTATTAACAAGCTTAAAGAGCTGTATCTGAGGTCATACATAGTGATACAACCTAAAAGAAACCCAGTATCAAGAGACAGGGATTCATTCATTTGAAAAAATTAATGTTCTTACTCTTTAAAATAACACATGCATCATTTCAGTATATTCCATCAACAGAGGCATTAATATAGATTTGCCTATCTGAAAAAGGATTTAGCAGAGATCGTTTCTCCTTGCAATGGGACAGCTGAAGAGGTGTAATTTAACAGCTTTCAGAGGCCCGTCACTGGGGTGATTGAGGTGGACAGAAGGCATGGACAGGACCAAGTCCCTTAAAAGACACAAACAGGTGGGAGAGTGTGCTGGGGGTGGGCAGAGGACTGGAGAGTACAAAAGGAGGAGGCTCCCCTTCGGAGAGCAGAGATAAGAGGAGGCAGGGAGTGAAACTGCCCGAGGAACAGAGAGGAGAGGGGAGGAGAGGAGAGGAGAGGAGAGGAGAGGGGAGGAGAGGAGAGGAGAGGAGAGGAGAGGAGAGGAGAGGAGAGATCATATCTGTAGCTAGGTCACATCTGGACAGGACCCAAGTCCAAGGTAAAGCGAGAACAAGTGACGGAACTAAAGAATGAAGGAGAAATGGGTGGACAGGGCACAAATTGGGGAATGACAGCCTATTCAGTGAGGATAGGAAATGCACATAAAGGACAGATGAAGATGATTTCTCTGTGTGTGATTAGAAGGATAGCAATTACAAAGATAAGAGTGAAAGGAGAGGGAGGAAAGGGGAAAAGGGAATAAGTAAGAAGACAAAATAAGCAATGAGTGTCTAAGTACCGATCTGAATGCTTAGAAAATCACCAGGCTGTTAGGCTGAGCCAAAAGAAGAGCCACAGCCGTACCCAAGAGGGGACCATCGGAAAGACAGAAGCAGGCAATTTAAGTAGCTAGCTACTGGGGTAAAAT
This sequence comes from Pan troglodytes, assembly GCF_028858775.2. Taxonomy (NCBI): domain Eukaryota; kingdom Metazoa; phylum Chordata; class Mammalia; order Primates; family Hominidae; genus Pan; species Pan troglodytes. Next base: position 57,992,490 of record NC_072403.2, read on the forward strand.
GAAAAAAAAGAAAAAATAGAAGATGGAAAAGGTGAGAAGCAAAAGAGGGAAAACCCAAAGGAGACACTGGCCCAGAAACCTTTTTAACTTTCTGTAAGAATCTTCAAGGCCCCAAACTAGGCCAAGATTCTGACTGACATTTCTGAGCTCACCAGCTGCCGCTTCCTTGAGAGAATTCTGACAGGAAGGCATAGAAATGCGAGCCAACACTGCCAGCTCTGGAAAATAAATAAATAAGTAAATAACTACCCACATCCTAAACACCTCAGTGGGGGCCGAAGCCTGCTGGGGAAGAAAGCCCAGCGAGGAGGAGGGACCCGCCTGCAACTTTTCCCCAGGTATGTGCTGAGCTTTCCCCGCGCGCTGCTTTCTCCTCTAATCGTCCTCTGGCCGTTCCTGCCTTGCCCATCTGTCTTTCTTTCTTGGTGAATTTTTGGGAAGCCCTGCAGGCGATCTGCTTCTGTCATCTGAAGCCAGCAAGGCAGCGTCTGTAGAAGCAGGTGAAGCTCCAAGTTCTGCATCTCAGACAGGCGGGGGAGGACAGCTGGAGTCCAGATCCGACAGGCAGAGCCAGGCATGGGGAAATGAATAAGAGAAAAGCCCCCAACCCCCAGGCTGAGTGCATGGGAATGACTTGTTCGCCAGTACTGACAGTGGACTTGCTTCTGGGTGCTGGAGACTGAAGCAAAGGCAGAGGGGGAGGAGGGTGGGCCTGGAAGACAGAGGGACAATGAGGGGAGAGATTTCAAAGTAATCCCCGAAAGGGCTGGTCAGTTACCTAAAGAAGAGCTACCCGTGTTAGGAGAGATGGATGAGAACCTGACAGCATGTGACCTTGGACTTGTGGCTTGCCCTTTGAATGCCTTGGCAAAGTATTTTGAATATCTATTGAATTTTGCTCTCAAGCAACTCAAAGGAATTTATTTTTAATATTTAATTTATCACAAATATTCAATTGCTGCATGAGGATGGGTTTTTGGATGACCCCATAGATGTCCCCACTAAGACAATTTAACTATTCCACTAAGAAATTAAGTCCCTGAGCAATGTATTTATTTGGAAAACTAGGACGAGAACCCCATGCTCCTGACTTGGTCCCTGGACCTTGAGCAATTCTTAATCCTCACTCAATTTAATAGGTGCAGGTACAAATTTTTTTTTAAAAGTAACAGTTTTGGGAGCTGTAATAAAAAGCTTCATCATTATTCTGTATTATTAAATTGTATTATATTATCTTTATGATCCCTCTGCAAATGTGATATAAAGTCAAGTGAGTCAGTGGACTCTCTGCTGGGCTATCTTCTCAAGAAAAATACTCATCTCATTTTATACACATTCTTCACCAAAACACACAGAAAACTTGTTGGTAAAATTTGGAAACCAATGAAATCATTGCTGGTGGCAAGCAACTGCTTAAGCCAAAAGCACTAAGTGACTTCCAGCAGTGTTTCCCTCTCTTTTGAGTGCTGACTGCCTGTCCGCACCCTCATCAGTGAAAGCATCTACAACCATGCCCTTGGAAAGGGCTCACACCTTCCTAACTTCCGTGTGGTTTCTATTCCTCTCCCTCATCTCTTTGCTTTTAGGAAGCTCAGAATATAAGGGCCAATTTTTTGCCCTCAAAGTGTGGAGTGTCAGAAACATTGACCTAGAGCAGTGGTTCTCAGAGTGTGGGCCCCAGACCAGCAGCATCAGCATCATCTGGGAACGTGCTAGAAATGAACATTCTCAGTTCCTACCCCGGCTTCCTGAATTAGAAACTCTGGGGGTGAGACCCAGCAACCTGTGTTTCAGCAAGCCATTCACGTGATTCTGATGCACTAAATTAATCAAAAGGTTAAGAGTTTTTAAGGACCTCTTCCCAGAATCCTCAGTATTCAGATCTCCTTACGTGCTGATCATCTACAGAGCTAGAATTTGTAAAAGAGACCCGTCCACCAAAAAACAACCTCTCAATTCCTTGTTCCCTCCACCTGTAAAATAGAAATATTTCTAATATACGTGTTACAATGCTTAAAAAAGGACCTGCACACTGTGCTGTGTAAGGGTGGTGGTAGTGGTGGTGGCTTTATCCGCTTGACCCTTACTGTGCAAAAGGCCTTTGGCAGATGGCTGAGAAATCAAACATGAAGCAGTTAGAGTGCTGGCCCTCTAGGAGAAGAGATGTAGACGCATTACAGGTACACGAGGAATTAGACTGCTAAATAACATGTGATTTATGCCCAATTACAGACATAGGAACTAAGAAGAGGAAGAGAATTGAGAGAAAACTTTGGGAAGAAAGTGGCTTTGAACTTTGGGAAGAAAGTGGTTTTTGAACTAAGCCTTAAAGCAAAGAATTTTAACTAGTGAAGTTGGGCAAAGGAAAAGGAATATTCCTGGTGGAAACTGAGCCTAGGGAATATTGGGAAGGTTAGATATTAGTGGTCACCTCTAGCATTCCTGTCACTAAGATATTGACTACTCATATTGTACAGAGGGATCACCCTGTTTCTGGATCTAACCATTTATCACCATGTTTGCAGAAATTCATCCTTTAATCCAAACTAAGTAATTTTCTTTGGACTGCTGTGAAGTGAGTCCTTTCCAGGATTAATGATTTTATTACTATAGAATCCATATCCCTGTTTCTTGTTTATTTTTAGATCAATGTTTTTCAAAGTCTTCTGGCCACTTGTAACAGAATAAAATGGTGGGGGAGGGGAGGACGATGATGTGCAAAAATGCAGGTTCCTGGGCCCTGACCCAGATCACTTATCTCAGTGTCTGTCAGATCAAGTCAGAAGAATCTGCATAGAAACTTGGGATTCTAATGTTTCTTCAAGCATGAAAGCAACTGTCCTAGAGCTGTTATTTCCTAAATTTGCTGAGCATAGAAGCCACCTAGGAGTGATTGCTTTAAAAGTGGATCCCCAGCTATTACCTTGGAGATTCTGATCCCATGGCTCTGGAGTGGAGTGCTCCCCTACCAGGGAACGGGGATATTAATAAGCGCTTCAGAGACACCAAGAATCAGGCAAGGTTTGGAAATACAGCATATTAGAACAAATGTGAGCTTTGGCTTAGAGAGTAACATCAAGTCATAAGTCTGCCATTTACTTGCTGAATGATTTTGGCAAGTTTCTTAGCCACTCTGTCTCCAAATTACTTAGCCTGCTTGCGACAGTTTCATCAAATGCCTTTCACAAGATTGTTGTAAGCATGAATCCTCTAAACAAACGGCTTAGTATAATGTTGGCTCCCTCTCCTCCCCTTACCTCCCCTCCCCTGAAGTTCCAGCTCCAATTCTCCTGGATGAGAAGCAGGGCAAGGACAACAGTGATGGTGAAATGCCACTGATACTCACCTTTTCTGGGGAAGGTGGCAGAATGCCAGCAGGAAGAGAAGGTGGGCTCTTGGAGCTGGCATTGCTCTTGGCTGCCCCTGGGAAGTTAAATGGGACTCCTGTCTAAGATTAAATCAGCATTCAGAACTAGCCAGCTCTCTAAAAATAGCAAGACATTCTGGCTGAGCCCCAGAAAAAATAAGGTCTTATCCCGACTTACTACCCCATGCTTGCCTTAAAAGGAGGGACCTCTACTTTATTTCCAACCTCCTCAGCCAGATGATGGTAAGCCCCAAATAATTTGGCTTTCACTTAGTGAGCAGCAGAATCACTTCTGTTTCACGGACAGCCACCAAGAACACCAGGAAGAGATACCAGTGTTTAAGGTCACAAGTCCCCAGACTTTGAAGTGGGTGCATCAGTGCAGGCCACGCCTTCTGCAGACACTAGTAGGGCTCTAATTCCCATAAAAGCATGCAATTCTGATTACATTTTAGCAAGCTAGTATCAGTTGTTTAAAACTTCCAAGCTTCACCAGGGGCAGAGAAGGAATAGGGAGAGCTAAGATGCCTATATTAGAAATTCAGAGAGTCACCTACAGGTGATTGTTCTGCAGAGAATCCTGGTTTTCTATCCTCATCCAGCAAACAAACTAAGATCAGATCTATTATCAGAGGGAAAATCCCCTGTGGTCAGTAAGGGGACAGTCTGAGCATCTCATCACATATATCCTTTCATAAAACTCCTAAAAATGAGACTGGCATCCCAGACATTCGGAACCTGTAATGATTCTTGTCAGAAATGATACTGATTAATACCTTTTTTTAACAAATCTACTAAAATTGTAGGACGAATATTTTTGATAATATTTTTGCTTTCTCAAGTATCTTTGAATAACCCCTTACATAAAAACAATTGTCATGTTAATGAAACCCTTTAAAGTAGATCAAATATAAGGATTTCGATGTAGTAAGTAGATTCCATTGCCAGATTAATACTAATTAATATATCAATTATACATTAATTAATAGTATAATACATATAATTATTAATAAGATCAATATTATGTTGATTGTATATTATTAATAGATAATGTTAATAATAGTAATAGAGATTATTTATTAAACTTCAAATATTATGCTCATGGCACACTACATAAATCTAATTCCTCCCGTTGAGGAAGCACTGTTAGTCTCACTTTACAGATGAGGAAACTGAGGCTGAAAGAGGTTAAATAGCTTGCTCAAGTCACAGATGTCCAAGCCATGCTGTTTCTCCCTGCACCCCTCATAGCCAATAACCTTGAAGATCACAACATTTGTCTTACTCAGACTTCTCTCGGTCTCAACCTGTCCTTGATTTTACCCAAATCCAATAGGCTTTCTAAGGACCATTAATGAGAAATAAGCATCCTTCTACCTCTTTAATGTGTTGAGTCATTTATGTTCAAATACTGTCCTGCTAAGCAAAAGAAACTGAAAAAGAACTGTGATTGCTGTTTATGCTTTTGAGGCTACTTTTTTACTGTTACTTAAGTCTGGAACACTTTTAAACGGTACTTGCTTCTCAGGACAAGGGAAAGGACATGTTAGTAACTTAAGGGTTTTGAGCAGTTGTCTGATCATGAGGCAGGGCTGGGGTGTGGAGTAAATCTTGTTTTCAATAACCTGTTGAGTGACATTTTATATTGCCATTGGCCCATTCTCCTAAGAAACTCAAGATATTCACATGTGTTATCTCATTAATCTTCAACCCATTCTTTGGTGGGCAGCTGGGGTTACACAACTGCTATTTACAGATAAGTAGCATGGGATTTGGTATAGGAATGAAGACAGAAAGCTGGTAATTTGGCCAATATCACCCAGCACACAATTGGCCAAGTGACACACCACATCTCCTAATTCTTTCCATTAACAGTGCCTACTAAAGTCAAAAGATTTGGGTAGATAGGAAACTAGATAAATAATCTGGAAAAAAAACCCACATCCAATTGTCATATAGATGCCCTTTGCCCTATGCAAAGCACAGAGAAACGTGTCTTTATGTTCTCCATCCCAGATTTTTTTACCTACTATTTTTGTCTTGTCAGAAATATGTTGGTTTTGTCATAGTTTGTTTTTCCAGTCTACCTTTCTCTCCATTTTCTAACCTGTTCCATGACTTTTCTTTCTTGTGTCTTAAGCTAGATGTCCAGGAAAATGGGAAGAAGGTTTAAACAAGGCTTTCATCATAGATATTCCCATTTCAAACTCTCTCTCGACTTTCAAAATTCTCTATTCATTCTAAAGTGATAAGAATTTAGTTACCTGGACTCATTAATTGTCAAGTAATTGGTTATTAACAATTTGTTTTTCTCCTGCAGATTTTGCAGTGAAGTTTTAAGTAATCTTTTCACCCTACAAGGTTGGGCTTGGCAAAGACAAAACAATTCACACCCAAATGTTGGGGACAGTCTAATGGGATAGTTTACACTGTCTTGGCTATCTCAAATCTTTTCCCTGGAAATCTTTTTCTTTTGTATTCCTACATAAATGTATGAAGCTCAGCCTGGCTCATGAATAGCAAGTCTCTTAAAGCTGGCTCTTTCTAGTTCTTTGAACATAAAACTCGATGGTTCCTCTCATCGGTGCAAACCCTCACTCCTCACAACTCAAATGCCAAACACTTTGGAGGATCTCCATCTGACAGATGTAACTAGTTAAAATGGACATTTATTCAGCTCTTAAGTTCCCTGGTTCTATGAAAGAAATGAGACATTTTTATTTTCTTAGAGGCACAGACACACCTCCTTCCTCCTTTGACCAAGCTGCCTCCCTGACATCAGCCCCTGATAGTGTGTTTTTGGTTGCCCACTGCCCCCAAACTTAGAGAAGGAAGGGTAGCCCCACACTCTCACTTCTATGAAGTTCATACTTGACTATGGGAGAAAACAGTGTTTTCAGAGCAGAAGCTTACATAGCCACTGGATGGAATTGGATGAGCCATTGGATGATTCCCAAGGGCAGCCCGAAAGATTTTGACTGGGATGCCAGAGACATTTTCCTATTTTCCTAAGAAACAGTATGCTTTCTAAGCCACCTCCATCAACAACACCCCAAGCGCAGAGTTACAGAAAGGATAAAGGTACACCAAATCAAAAACCTATAGTGTTTCCTTTTCTTCCTTCTCAACATTTTTTTTACCTTCTAAGCCTCTCTCCATGGGTTGATCCAAAACTGTGCCTCCAATCTGATTAGTTTTTTTAAAAGAATTACCATTTATAAATATGATAATTAATACATTTCTACGATCCTCATTTTCCTCATCTGTAAAATCAGATAAAATGGCTACATTTCATAGAGTAGGTAGGAGTCAAGGAGCTCACATACGCAAAACACTGTAATGATTCTGTTATAGAAAGCATACTTATAAAAAGTTACCTCTTATTTTTTATTACTGTGATTAAATGTTTTTAACCACCCCAGCCAGTGCTGTGAGCCTCAAACCTTTTTTGGGGGCCAACTCTTCCTTTGGCATATGTTTCCCCATTTTCTGGCAGAGAATCAGATACCACAAAGTTCAAAATCCCATCTCCCTCCAGCCAGGGTGGCCGTCCAGACCCTGAGTGGCTCAACAGCTGCCAATGTCCCTCATCCTTCTGAGGCTCAGGCCTCACAGATTGTGGGGCAGGTGATGGGCTAGGGGGAGCAGAAGCTCGACAAAAGGATCCTTCCCACAGTGAACAATGGTGCTTGGAATGCTGGATGGGCAGCTGCTGCCCATCAACAAGCACCCAAAACAGATAGACGTACAGTAGGAAGTACAGGAGGGCCGGTGTGTTTCTAAGCATGAGTGGCTCTCTGCGTGAATGTGGAAAATTTCTCTGTTGGATTCTCTCTTCTTTTTAATTTTCCCTTCACTGGATCCCAAACATTAAAAAAGAATCACATTCAAAATGCACAAAAACAGCAGCAGTGAATTAATTAGTAGTAATAACAAAGGACTCGATAGACTGTAGCTGCACAAGAATAAGCCAGGGAAACGTGGTGCTGTTTACCTGTGAACAAACAGTAGGAAGGATTTGGTCCCAAGCAGCACTGCCATTCCTCACAACAGATTTATTTCAGGATGATTTGGTCGGGGGGGATTTAGGATGAGTTGAGATCCCAGTGATCTTCTCGCTAAGCGTTTCCTGCCTGGGCAAGGAGGAAAGATGCTACAAGTGGCCTACTTCTGAGATGCGGGCTGCTTCTGGATGACACTGCTTCCCGAGGCCACATGCTTCTTTATATCCCCATATGGATTACTTTGCTATGGAATGTAAGGAAGTGTGTGGTTTCGGCAAGTGCCTCCTCGCTGGCCCCAGGGTACCACCCGGAGCACAGGCTTAGTGACCTTCTTCCTCATCAGGGCTTTGTGCCAGCAAATGTCTCCCTCACCAAGGAAGCAAGAGCCTCTGAATCCCATCTGGGCTCTTCCTGAACACCCCTATCTCCCCTTCTTGAGGCGTCCTCGCTCAGCCCAAGGTTTCAGGCACACTGACTGCTGTCCCACAGTCCCCGCTGCGGCCAGCCTCCCAGACCTGGCTCCTCTGGCCGGCCTGGTGAGGAAAGGCCTTTCCCCCAAAGGTTTTTCACAGAATCAGCCCTCACCCTCCTAGCTTCTTCCTCTGGTCATACTACTTCTGAAATGAAAGGTTTCTATGAACCAAACTGAATCATAATCTCTTTCAAGCCATGTGTATTGCAAGCATTTCTCAGGGCTTGCATTGTACTGAGGCAGGTGCTGTGAGTGAGGTTCAGGAAACCATAATAAGTAGTTCATCCAGGGTCACAGTCCCCTGACTCTGCTCTGCTGTCCTTTCCACTTCACACCACAACCCTGTCACAAATGGACTCTGCAAGGCTGTTTGAGGAAACGCCTTGAGATGCTAAAATAGCAATTAACTCAACTAACAGGCAAGTTCCTTTCTCCTCTGTTTCCTAAACCCCTGTGTTCCCAGCTCGGACTCCAAAGGGCTTGAACCCACACCAAGAAAGTGCTGAATCTACAGAGGGAAGCCTTGAGCAGGAGGGGAGGCTGCAGTCACCCAAGGCTCATGCCATCACCCCATGAAGAGTTTCAGAACAAGGGAGGAAGATGAAGGGGCCTCCTTCCCTCACTTAAACCCCTATTCCAGGATGGCTCTTGCATCCCACAGCTCTGACTCCTTGTTTTTAGGGTGAGTGCGTGTGAGAAATTACAGCTGGAACCACACTGCATTTACACCTTGAGTTCTTAAACAAAACCACAAAAGAAAACCCGAGAAGATTTGACCAAAGTGTGCCAAGATGCACAAGACAGGACTGTCAAATGAAACTGAGCAGCAGCAGAACAAGGACATGGGAGAGGAGGAAAGGGAGGGAAGAAGGGAGGATGCACCATGTTTGCATAGGAGATGGCAGAGGAGTGCACAGCAGCTGGTGATGAGGGGCCCCCTGCCCAAGGAGGCGACAGCACCCAGAGCACTGGGCCAAGGCTCCCCTCTGCCCCAACTGGGCTCAGTAACACCTGCGACACAAGCCTCTTACCTCTTCCAGAAACCAGACAGTTATCTAATGGCCTTTAAGGGCATAAAACCTGTATTTTTGGGGGGGTGGAAGGAACTTGGAAGAACATGATAAATTACTAGAGATGGGACAGCTACAGAACTGAGCACAGAAACTTCTCACTTTAGATTAGTGGTCCTTCAACTGGAGATGATGTCATTCCCCAGGGGCATTTGGCAATGTCTAGAGACATTCTCGATTGTCACAACTCGGGGGTTCCTGGCATCTAGGGGTTGGGGACCAGGGATGCTGCTGAACATCCTACGATGCACAGAACGGCCACCCCAACCCTCCAACACGCAGCAAAGAAATATTCAGCCCAAAATGTCAACATGCTAAGGTTGAGAAACCTGGTTTTTTTGATAGTGGTGCTTTGAATAAATGAAGTCTCTGACATCAGCATATTATGGCACATTATATTTTGCAATGAAAATTACTGTCCTTCATTCTAAAAACTTTGGTCTTCATGTCTGTAAAATAGGCAGATAGCTCAAGGTTGTGCTTCTTTCCAATGACGTTTTCCCTTTCCTAAATCATACCTGTTCTAATGATACACTTCCTTTTCCTACCCTGGAGATTAATTTCATGTCCTCTGCTCAGAAACTGGGGGTATGTTGTATGGGTGGCTGTGCTGCTGGGGGTGGGGCAGCACGTGAGTAAAAAAGAGAAGAGAGAGACGGTGGGAGAAAGTGTCCAGAACAGAAGAAACTGCACAAAAAGAGGTTTGTCATTCTGGCTGGCAAGCTGGACACATGTGCTTTTCAGTCCTGATTTCAGACCATTGGGCTGCCCTCTGCCCCCAAAACTGCCTGCTTCCTTGCTCCCCAGGAGGAGCTAGAGAAGGAGCAGAGGTTAGCCAGAGGAAGAGCTGGCAGGCAGCAGCTTCAAGACAGCTATGTCACTGGCAGGAGGAGGCAGAAGGTAAGATGCCAGGACTACAGGGCCAGGAGGATGCACACCAAGGAGGAGAGGACAAGCCAAGACAGAAGCTTCAATGTAACCCTGCACAGACCACTCTAGAACCAAGCCACGTTCTGTGGTGCCCTGCTTTCTCACCACCACCATCATTGTGGGCTTTTACCTTGTTGCCATTTCTACAGTGCCTTATTGAGTGCTTTGATGTCTGGGATATCTTATTTATTCCATACAGAGCTCCCAAGCTGGAGTCCATCTTGCAGAAGTTGGCATCGCTGGTTAAACTCATTCTGTGTTTCCTGATCAGCAGTTTCAACAATTTCAATGATGAAATGCAAACACTTGCAGCTGAGGAAGGGAAACATGTAAAGGACAGGCTGGAGTTGAGAGTGAAATTCTTGGCCTCCAAAGCAGTCAGGATTGTCTCTAGGACTTTCCCACACCCCTGACACTGTCCATGGTGCCCACTAGGGACACAGTGCACCTTTCCTTCCTTGTCATTAAGCCTCGCAACAAGCAGGCAGAGTAGATACAACCTTCTCCTGCTGTGCAGATGTAGAAACTCAGGTTAAAAGATGTTCTGTAACTTCCTAGAAGCAAAAGAGCCAGGAAAGCATTGGTAGGATTTGAACCCAGATAAGTGTGACTCCAAGGCCACATGCATTCCACTTAGTTTTACTTGTCTTCATCAGGAAGAGAAAATAAAAGGGCTGCAATGCCTAGCCCCAAGGGAGAAGTACAATTTTCTAGCATCATTCAAACTATCCTTTCTGCCTACCTCTTTTCCCACCTGCTCCCATACATCGTGAAGACTGGCAGGCCACCTTTCTGGGGAGTTTCTTCTTCTTAGTCAGCTCTCTCCCACAGCTCACACCTCCCTAGAAACAGAGAGAAACCAGTGGGTACTCCTATTAGTTCAGTGGTTCTCAAACTTGAGCTGCATTGGAATCACCCAAAGGGCAGGTTATAGCACTAATTTCTGGGTCCTACTTCCAGATGTTTCGAGCTGGTAAGTGTTGCCATTCTTTTACAAGGCCAACATACAAATCCAGAGTTCTCCTTTAAAATCTGCAAGAATCAAAGATTTCTCTACCTCCTTTGAGAAACAGTTTAGTCAATGCTATCCCCTTGTTAAACCAAACAACCTCAATGTCTATGGCTGGGAGAATAAATAAATTATAGTATATTCACACAGTAGAAAACCATAAAGCAATGAAAATTAATAAACTGCTGCTACCACATCAATATGGATGAATCTTGCAAATATCATTTTAAATGAAATATCAAGTCACAAAACAATACCTATGATATGATGCCATTATATACTAAAATATGCATATATATTGTTTAGAAATATATGCATAAATGGTAAAAACTATAAAGAAAAATATCAAAATCATAAGAAAAAATAAATTCAGTGTGATTGTTACCTCCGGGGGGAAACATAAAGAAATAAATTGGAAAAAGCATTCAGTACAAAGAAAGCAATAGTATAAAACAGTAAAAAATAGTTCTTTTTAAAAGGTAGATCGTTGGGCCAGGCGTGATGGCTCACGGCTAAAATCCCAGCACTTTGAGAGGCTGAGATGGGTGGATCACCTGAGGTCAGGGGTTTGAGACCAGCCTGGCCAACATGGCAAAACCCCATTTCTACTCAAAATACAAAAATAGCCGGGCATGGTGGCAGGTGTCTGTAATTCCAGCTACTCAGGAGGTTGAGGCAGGAGAATCACTTGAAACAGGAGGCAGAGGTTGCAGTGAGCTGAGATAGCGGCACTGCACTCCAGCCTGGGTGACAGAGTGAGACTCCATCTCAAAAAAGTAACAACAAAAAAAAGTAGATCGTTGTTCATGGGTATTGGTTTTACCATTATGTACCATCACTTATATATTATAAATATTCTTTTATAAATATATCATACTTGAATTAAAAACATAATTTAAAGAAATTAAAATGTTAAGCATTCAAAGAATATATGCCAAAATGTTACATATCTTTCAGAAAATGGGAAGAGGAAGCATTATGGCATACTGTCATTTTTCATATTCTATAATTCTATATCATATTTGATCTTCATGATGTTTCTATTTGAAAAAAGATTAAAGATTAAAGAAAAAATAAATTGAAGTCATGCAATGTGAAATACAAATTATGTATGATTTGTATGTACAAATTGTATGAGATGTATGTACAAATCATGTGAGAGGACATTCTGGACAAGGCAAGCTCCTGGCATTTGACAGATGCTAATGCTGCTTCTTTTTTGCATTACAGGCTTAGACAACTGATGCTTGAGACACACCAAGGAACCTGCACACTAGAGGCTGCAGTCACCTCAGAAGAAAGATGCCCCCTGCTCTGGCTGGTCAAACGGAACCAAGTCCGTCTTCCTGAGAGGTTTGGTCCCCTTCAACCAGCTACAGCAGGGCTGGCAATGCCCAGTCCTTGGAGAAACAGAAGAGATTCAACTGCAACTGAAATTACCTACTAAAACTTTCCTTGAGAAAACAATTCTGGTTTTTTCACCATACTCTTATGCTCCCAGGAAGGAAGAGAAGAGGAGTCCTGGAGTCAAAAGTGAGCAAGATTTTAATGCTCAACACACACTGTTCTGTGCCTTTGCACTCACAGCTACAGCCACTTACATGCTTTTGACAGACACACAGTCAAGAAAGAGTTTGAGGATGGAGTTTGTGCCAACCCTAAGCCAGCCAGGGGAAGAGCATGAGACATAGAAGACAGGGCTCCTGCTCACTAGGGGCTAACAGTCTATGGAAAGAAATTAGACATGTATATATGGCGTGATCCAATTGAATTGCAAGTTATAGCATGGCTAGTTCCAAGGCATAATTCTTACCTATCCCACCAAATATGCCTAGCACATTATGTATCATCAAGTCTCTATTGATCTATTCAGCCCAAGATATCTATTCACTAAGCAATCATTTCTCAGTTCCTTGATCTGTAGAATAGGGATAATAGTACCTGTCACACCAGGCACAGTGGCTTATGCCTAAAATCTCAGCATTTGGGGTGGCTAAGACAGGGGATTGCTTGAGGCCAGAAGTTCCAGATCAGCCTGGTCAACATAGCAAGATGCTGTTTCTACCAAAAAAAAATTTTTTTTGTTTTAATTAGCTGAATGTGGTAGTGCACACCTATAGTCCTAGCTACTTGGGAGGCTGAGGCAGGAAGATCACTTAAGTCCAGGAGATGGAGGCTGTAATGAGCTAAGTTCTCATAATTGCTACCTTTTACTAAGGGAGAATTCTGACCTGTCCTTCCAGTTTATCTTTTAAGATTTGTATCTTTTATGGTGTGTGTCTGGAACTGAGATAGTAATAAGTAAATATTTGGGTTTTAAATTCTATAGACATGTGTGTTCACATGCTGTATTCTGACACAAATGGGGTAGCATAAGTGCCTAGAGCCCACCACAGTGACCTCAGAGGAGAACACAGAGCTTACTTGCACAAATTTTTGCATTCAGGAAGACCTGGGGTTGAATGCTGCCCCTCTAATTTATTAGCTGTGATATATCCTCTCTGCAGCTCAGTTAACATTGCACAAGCCTTAGTTTACTCATCTGTAAAATGGGGACAATGATACCAACCTCAGTTACCGTAAGGTTTAAAACAGACAGTGTTAATAAAGAGCCAAATATAAGCCCTTAAGAAATAGTAGCTGTTGTTTTACTGCTGTAAATGGTGACAGCATGAGGACAATGCTGTGTCCACAGGCACTTGTATGTAGAAGGAAAGAGCCAAATTAAAAAAAAAAATAGGAGAAGAACTCGAAAAATACATAAAGGCTCATTGCTCACTGTAGGGTTTTGTTTTTTGTTGTTGTTGTTTTGTTTTGGTTTTTGTTTATTTTTTGAGACAGGGTCTCACTCTGTTGCCCAGATAGGAGTGCAGTGGCATGATTTCAGCTCACTGCAACCTCCGCCTCCCAGGCTCAAGCGATTCTCCTGCCTCAGCCTCCCAAGTAGCTGGGATTACAGGCACGCACCACCACCACCCGACTAAGTTTTATATTTTTAGTAGAGACAGGGTTTCACCATGTTGGCCAAGCTGGTCTTGAACTCCTGACCTCAAGTGATCCACCCGCCTTGGCCTCCCAAAGTGCTGGGATTACAAATGTGAGTCACTGTGCCCAGCCTATAGGGTATTTTTATATTCCAACTATTAATTCTACTAGCATGTAGCATACATGCATTCACCCTAGTACATATGACTAGTATATAATATGCTTTACTTTTTAAAAATGCTTTATACATGAGACTGATCTTACCATCTTCAATATCCTGTCTGGAAAGCCTTCATTTGTGAGTGCTGTTGAGATCACATGTCCTCCCGAGTAGGACATGGAGTGTGAAGGCCATTGAGTGGGTGTTTCAAAGGGCAGCACAGAATGGAGTTTAGTTGAAGGTGCTGGGGACACACTACCTGGGCTCAAGTCCCAGCTCCCCACTCTCCAGCTGTGCCACTTGAGCAAGTTGCTTGACCTCTCCAGGCCTGGGTTTCCTCATCTGTAAAGTAGGAATATTGATAATAATATCTACTTCATAGAGTTTCATGAGAATACATGTAAAGGCCTGAAACCAGTATTGGGTACATAATAATACATTCTTAAGAGTCTTTATTTCTGACAATGTACTTGAAATGTTCCTGAAATTAAGTTGGTGTTCAATAAAAACTTGTTCACTGAAAGATCAGCTTCTTTGTTTATTTTAAGCACAAACTATGGGATCATGTAATTTTTGGTTCAACTATTTCTACTTATCTCTTTCAATGCAGCACACTGGTTCAAAGCAGTAGTAAGGTGTGGGGGAAGGATGGCAACAAGCTTCTCTCTGCTTCCCAAGTCTGTGATGAAATGGAACTTCCCTGCGAACTAGGTGTATGCCTCTGGGAGTAGAAGCAGGGTGATCTTGAAGCGCAGTCGCAGAGCTGTCACCCGGAAGTCACCTGGCAGAACAGAAAACAAACATGATGTGGCCAAATACCAGCTGTCCTTAACAGGAGGGGTCTTTTCCATCTGGAAGGGCAGAGGTCATGTAGGTAAAGATTAGATAACAATGCCAGGTATCAGTAAAAGGAGTGTAAAAAAAGGGTCACTTTCATATTTGGGATTTTATGGCTAAAATGCCTGATAAAACTGGACAAGACATATAAGGCTAAGACTAAATAATGTCTTCTCTCTGTTAGAAAGAAGCCAGCCAGGCCAGGCATGAGGGTTCTTGTCTATAAATCCCAGCACTTTGGGAGGCCAAGGCTGGCGGATCACTTGAGCTCAGGAGTTCAAGACCAGCCTGAGCAAAACTCCATCTCTACAAAAAATACCAAAAATTAGCCAGGCACAGGGATGGGGACGCTGAGGTGGGAGGATCGCTTGAGCCCAGGAGTTTGATTGAGGCTGCAGTGAGCTGCGATGGCACCACTGCACTCCAGCCTGGGTGACAGAGTGAGACCCTGTCTCAAAAACAGAAGAAAAAAAAAGAAGGAAAGAAGAGGGAGGGAGGTAGAGAGGAAGGGAAGGAGTGAGAGAGGGAGGGAAGGAAGGAAGGAAGGAAGTTAAGAAGGGAGAGAGGGAGGGAGGGAGAGAAGGAAGGTAAAGGAAAGGAAGAAAGGAGAGAGAAAGAAATAAAGAAAAAGAAAAGGAGAGGAGGGGAGGAGAGGGAAGGGGAGCAAGCTAGCACACTTCTGGCAAGGGTTGGAGAACACGAGTGAACATTGTCATCCAACTTTCTACCTATCCCCTTGCCCTCAAGGGTCTTTGCAGAACACATCTTTGAGGGCCACAGGATGGAAGGAGTTCTAGTCATAGCCTGCCTCCAAAGTCAAAATATCGTACTGTCCCCTCTTATTCACTCCGGGAGAATTCAACTTCCATTCACATTTCTGTTTGATTTTTCTTAAACCAGGAGGGGAGCAAATGTATTCCTGCTCCCACTCACCACTATAAAAAGACAGAACCTTTAAGAAAACATGTTTTCTGGTAAGTTTGAATGACCTTGATATCCATGTTCAAAGGTCCCACAAGCCCAAACTCTCCATTTCCGTAAGAAATCAAGAGGAATCAGAGAATGGGGACTGCTGCCCACGGGTTGCGGTTGCTCATCCTGCCACAGCCCCTCTTCGGCGCAGAAATCTAGGTTAGGCCACCCAGTGGGGTGTGTGGTTTTGTGATTGCTGCTGTGTCCCTTTATGTGTGTTCCTGTATCATCATCAGTCCTGTGCCAGTAAGTGGCGGCCCATGATGTCACACCGGTCAAACATGACGACTCTTGGTCACCCTCAGAATGGACCCCACCCCCACATCTGGTGAGTGTTAGGAGGAAGAAAGTGATAGCACAGGCATGCTGAAGGAGCTCTTCCCCGGAAGGAGCTGACGGAAAATAGTGCGGGGCTATCTAACTGGCAGGAATCCAGACAAACAAGAAAATCCCATTAGTGCAGTCCATCAACGAGTTTCTTTCTGATGGTAATTCCCAGGGCTGGCAAGGCTGTTAGAAAACAGGCAGCTCATACATAGCTGGGAGTGAATATAGGTCTATACTCTTCAAAGCATCATTTATCAATACATAGGCATCAAGGAGGCTATTATCTTCTCTGCCCAGAATCTTCTCTTTCTCTGTTAACAGCTCAGTCTCCCTCCCTTGGCTATTCTTTTTTTTTTTTTTTTGAGATGGAGTCTTGCTCCGTTGCCAGGCTGGAGTGCAGTGGTGCAATCTCAGTTCACTGCAACCTCTGCCTCCCGGGTTCAAGTGATTCTCCTGCCTCAGCCTCCCAAGTAGCTGGGACTACAGGCACCCACCACCACGCCTGGCTAATTTTTGTATTTTTAGTAGAGACGGGGTTTCACTATGTTGGCCAGGATTGTCTCAATCTCTTGACCTCATGATCCACCTGCCTTGCCCTCCCAAAGTCCTGGGATTACAGGCGTGAGCCACCACGCCCAGCCCCCTTGGCTATTCTTAAAATTACCTCTCCCTCCCTCCATTCACCATGCTTCCCCGAGAACCTTTACAACCATGCACCTTTCTCTAACTTAAGCCATCCTAGTGAGCCCTTTCATGGGAGTTTGGATTATTGGTCTATAAAAATTAAAGCTGTGTTTCCTTGGAAAGTTAAAATAGAAAGATGTGAAGCTTCAAAATTATTCCCAGTATTTCTCAATAGTGCTCAGTAAGAGGTAAGAATGAACCAATTACATAAAAAGAAACCAAAGAGAGAACAGATACAGAGCCCCAGAGGTATTTCAGTCCTGGACGTGGTTGTTCCCAAGGCCCAGTTCCTATATTCTGTATTCCTTTTTACCTAAGGCACTTAACACTGAAATTACATCATTTGCAAACAAAAGTGCCCTAACTCATATAGCATCAAATATATACCCTTTGACACTCTGGAGACATATTGTTAACTCACAAAGGGAAACTAACACAATCCATTTCTGTTTTTAAGAAAAATACATGTATGTATATGTTAAGAAAAATATGGAAGAATCTAGACCAAAGGTCCAAGAGTAAATATTTCTAGACAGTGGATTTTTGGAGGACGGCCTCTCTGAATTTTCTAAATTTTTCCCAGCTAGCATGTATTACTTGTAACAAAAAGTAAGCCACAGAGATTTTTTATTTTTATGTCTTTTTATTTTTCCCAAAGCTATACATGTACAAGGTTTAAATTTTTAAAGCTTATAATGTAAAATAGTAATCCCCTGCCCCACTCCCAATTTCCAACTGTCAGGGCTATCCAAATTTAAAACAATAAAAATATGTAAGGAGAGAACACAGGTCACTATGGCAGATGAAGTTTGGCAGCCTGCTGTGAATCAGATCTCACCATCCTTGCTGTACATCTGGCCATTCCTTCACCTAATGGCTCTTTCAAAAACAAGGCTGAGTTTTACCCTAACTCACCATTCACTAAATCACCATTCAGTGTCCCCCTAAATCCCTACAGACAGGGAGAGCTGGGAGAAGGGTCGGTGGGGTCACCTTAGACACTATGTCATCCAAGACCCCGTGTGGTCCCTGCTCTGACCATCCTCTATGCCAAGGAAACATGCTCCATGCACATTCTTGACAGAACCTTGTCCTGAACACGCTCCTTTACGCCCCACATAAATCCCCCTTACTGCTGTGTAAACCCATTTCCTCTTGAATTTTCCTCTGGGGAAACTAAGAATAGCTGCATTTTCATCCACCCCAAAATAATTTTCAGTTCTTTCTTCATAGAAGGCCAATAAGTGGGTCTCAGGTACTTAGAGTTTTCAACCGAAATATCAGGAATTATTGTTCTCTTAATAGAAAAAAGTATTATAAATAGGAATTACACTTATGAAACCACACTTCCAAGATACAGAAGCCGATGTACTCACAGCCAAATTTCCTGACATTCCACAGCTTGACTCACCGGACCACACCCAGGTATTAGGTTGGTGCAAAAGTAATTGCGTTGTTGCAGTTACAATTACTTTTGCACCAACCTAATAGTCTCTTCACAAAAAATTTAAACTATTTTATAGATAGAAACAGAACCAATATATATGAATATATAAATACATATTCACATATATGTGCATACACACACACACACACACACACACTAGGAGAGACAGAGAAACAGAAACAGATTTATTGCAGGGAATTGGCTCATGTGACTACGGAAGCTGACAAGTCCCAAAATCTGCAGGAAGCTGAAGACCCAGGAGATCCAGTGATGTAATTCCAGCCCAACGTTAGTCAAGCAGGACGAATTTTCTCTTACTCAGGGGAGCATCAACATTTTTTACCTGTTTGGGCCTTAAGCTTACTGGATGAGGCCCACCCACATTATGAGGGCAATCTGCATTACTCAGTCCACCAATTTAAACATTCATCTCATCCCTCTCAGAAACACCCAGATTAACACTTGACCAAACATCGGTGCACTCTGTAGCCAGTCACGTTAACACATTAACCATCACAACAGGCTTGTCTTCCAGTTAGTCCAAAAGACAGAATCGTTTCTGTTTTCTCATAACTCCGAGAGGGGGAAAAAAAGTCTATGTGAGAGAATAAAAAACTTCATGTATCTTTAATGTTGCTATTTAAAATTTCTTTACCTCTCTTTGCTCATATTAGCCCGAGTATCTAAAATTTTATTGTGGCCATTTTGACACAGCTGTTTGGACCCCAGTGATTTGGACATTTACACGCATTTCATGTCTTTTTAAAAACAAACCACTAACTTTTCAACTTTTCCTTATTATCAAGTTACATATATGGCCACATTACCTCTCTCTGAGCCTCAATGCACCGCAGATCTCACTCCATCCCCAGACTTCCTCCAATCCCAAATTTTTACCTGCCTCTCTGGGGTTGGTTGCTGAGGAGGCATGCAGTGAAGGTAGTGTGGGCAGATTACCTGAGCTTGCTTTTTATAAAAAAAGCTAAAGACCCATGCCTCCTTTTTCAGTTCTCATTGAAATAGACCAGTAGCAACATTACAATGGCTTTTAAAAATATCCCTTCAGTCATCACACACAAAACCGCAGGTACTCAGGAAGTGCCTGGAGGAACAGGTTTCAGTGGTGTTTGACAGCCCTTAGAGGGCAATCAAGTTGTGACCAGTGGCATCCTCTAAGTAATGTGCACATTTCCTGCCTTTGTGGGCTTTGTGGTGAAGGACCATTGGTCAGAGAGATTCCACCCAGTGGCCTAAGCTCACAACAATGCCCTTGTAACTGCTTGACCCTGCTTGGCTCAGCTGTTTCGCATATGTGAAAGCCCTCATGGCCTCTGTCTCCTCTTCCCACTTCCCCCAGTCCCCGTCATTCCACATCCTCTTCCAGAACCAGCAACTGTGGGCACCTTGGAGAACTGGAAAAATGCCACCCCAATAAAACAACCACCTGTTGACCAGCTTTTCCTGGGCTTCAACCTCCCTAACCAAGGACACTCAGTAAAACGTGTTGGCCCGAGTGACCCACTGTTCTACTTGACTTACCCAAACTGGAATGTCCCACAGCAGCAAGGGGCACACACAAAAATAAAGCACTTTCATTTACAATGGAGAAAAGCTCTCTTCCCTGCCTGTGGCAGTGGACAGCACTCACCCTGCCCGCAAACACACACACACACACACACACACACACGTGTAGGGTAAAGAAAGAAAATCCAGAGAAGGAAAGAGAAAAGGAGTCCTTTTAAAAATAAGCTTCTTATATTACAGACATTCCTCTGGCTCCCGGCATTTCCAAGTGGCAAATGGCACTTCTCGGCACTCTCTACTGAAGCTCATCAATGTGTTTTATTCATCACCACACATACATGTGCAAGGATTGAGTGTGCTGGGGCATGAGGGTATGAGAGGGGGTGAAAAAGAGTGGAGAAAGAAGGATGGAGGAGAGTATGGTGGAAAAAGAAAGGTTTTATTAAAAATACCGAAAGCAAATACTGCATTCCTGAACCGTATATTTTCCAAAAAACTAGTTGCATGTTGGCAAGTAGCATCTTTTTATTTAATCCACAGAATGCTTTTCAATGAAGAAAAAGGAATCCAAAACAGTCCCAAGGGGAATTGGCTTGAAGAATTATCAAGAAGCAAACATTTAGAACACAAAAACCCAGTGGAGAGTGTAAACACTAAAAAAATTCTCTGTGTGTTACTAGTTTCAAGTATGTCTCTTTGTTATCTTATTTTCCTCTCTCACTTCTCTTTGTCCCTCCCTGCCTCCATCTCATTGGGTCTCCCTGGGAGGTCCTGCCTTCATTGTGTACATCATAACGAGTCACAATATCATCAGACTGGGCCGAATCTCTGAGCATCACCCTCAGGAGGGAGCCTTGGTTCCCTCAGTCCCAGGGACCCCACCTAGCCCAGTCCTTCAATCATTTGCAAGAATGTCGCTGAGTCCTTCCAGCCAGAGCTGCCAAGCTTCAAACTGCTAAAATAGTGGAGGAACTGAGCCAACAAACTTCCCTCTGCATCAGCTTTAGGTGGGAGTAGGGGGAGGTAAATAAAACCAGACTAAGAAAAAGCCAAGAGCATCCAGGAGAGCTGACATGACCATGAGCTGGAGCCTGTGTAGAGCACCCTATTTCCACGGAACTCACCCAGCATGTGTTGGTCATCATTTATGCCACTCCTACTTCCCCCAAAGAACGCAGACTGTAGACACTTGGTATTACAGTTTTGACTCTTCATCAGTGACTCCAAAAGCCCATGACGTAGTCATTTATAATTTAACTAAAACAGAAATCTGTGCTCCCTCTGAGGCTGTTGTGTAGAAGTGAGTCATTTAGGAAGTGAGTGAGTCCCAACAGGCTGCCCTGCATCTGCCTCTCAGCTTTAAGGTTCTCATTTCATTCACAATCTCATTTAATCCTGATAAAAACCTAGCAGATGGCTGTCTTTATCTCCATGTTGAAGATGATGAGCTGGCAAAATCAAATGCTACAATCAGGTACTTGAGATTTAGATAGTCTCAAAGATTTTAGAGCTCTTAATAACAGAGAGTCAGAGTATGGTCTGAAATAAGTACATGAGAGAAGAACCCAGAACTTGGGAAAAGATGGTCACTGCCGTCAGGCATTAAACCTAGCCATGAGCTTCCTGGCAGCCAAGGCAAGGAGGAAATACAAAAACGTTCAACCAACTAAGTAGCTTACCATTTCAGTCTTTATGATATTGCTTACTGAATCATCTATATTTGGTTGTTAGATAGAGACATGCTGAAAAACACTTCTTCAAAGAGTCAGGGCCCATCAGAGTTTGAGCTTTTGTCTCATGGGTCAGTTCCCTCACTGGAATCCAAGTGACAAAACTCACCATTCACCTCATACTAACATATCAGTGCTACTAAAACATGTGTTGTCATCAGTGAAATTATTTACTTCAAAGGTTTATCAAAAAGGGACTACTTCTTAGGGTTGTTTTTATTTTTAAAAAAATTACAAAATGGTGCTAAATGTACCCCAAAAAAATGCCTCAATGGATGGCCAAGAAAAGAAACAAGAGAATGCACTAGTAGCCAGCAGGCCAAATGATCATAAAAATTTCCAAGGACCATATTCTTCTTATTAATATGTTTTTCTTATAAATGTATTTGTTATAAATATAATAATAAAACAAGAATATTGAATGAACATAAATGGTAATCTAAAACTACCAAGAACCCTCTACAGGTGAAAGCTACCAAAACCGAGTTAATACTCACTTTAAAGATTGTCCAGAAAATAGAAAAAGAGAAAACGCTACCCAATCCATTTTAGGAGACTAGAGTAATCTTCATTCTGAAACCATTTACAAACTATACAAACAAGAAGATTTTTCTCTCATTCTTTTTTTTTTTTTAATAAGTTTTGAATATGAATGTGATCATCCTGGGTAGAATACTTGCTGATCAAATCCAAAGAGTAATAGATAATAACATATCATGATCAAGAAGACTTCCTCCCTCAAGAAATACAATAGTTCATTTTTAAAATCTGTTAAAGTAATCTACCACACCAATAGATTAAAAGAGCAAAATCGTCTGATTATTTCAATAGGTGCAGAAAAGGCATCTGATAAATTTCATCAACTATTTATAACTTTTAAAACAACTCTTAACAAACTAAGTTGATATTTCAAGTTGGTAAAAGTTATACACCAGAAATTAGCAGCAAACAACACTTCATAGAGAAACTTTGATGCATTTTCTTTAAGATCAGGAACAACGTAAATAATCCCCCCCAACACACACACACCCACTACTGTTTCAAACATGGAATTAGAAGTCTCAAACAGTATTGGGTAGGGGAGAAAAAGAGAAAAGAGGTTTAAACATTGGAAAGGAAGATATAAAACTATCATTGTTTGTAGATGGTATGATTATCCCACAAATAAATACCAACAGAATCAACAGATAATCTATTAGAAAATAAAAAAATTAAAAAGAGAATTCAGCACAGTGGATGGATACAAGATTGGGCATTAAAAAAAGCCATAGCATTTCTTTAACATCAGCAATAACCAACTGCAAAATACGTTTTGAAAATTAGATACCGTTTGGAGTTGTACCAAAACTATGCAGTATTTTAATCGAGAAGTTCTCTTTAAAGAAAACGTTTAAACCCAATAAGGGACACAGAGAATGATCTGAATACATGGAGAGGCATTCTTTAGACTGGATGGTTGATATCATATAGCAGACAATTCTTCCCATTAACCTGTATATTTAATGTAATCCCAAATGAAATTATATTTGAGTTACTTTTTTTAACAGACCAATTACATTTAGTCAGAAATTAATGAAATAATAAATGTCAACAGCTGGTTAAGTCAACCTATAAAACAAGATAGGTATCTTGCCCTAATAGATATTAAAACCTACAATAAAACCATAGTTTAGTGCAGTATTAATACAAAAGAGAACAATAATGAAAAATATTAGACAGACTAGGGACAGTTCCATATACATAGAAAAACTTAACATAAGATTTTTAATAGTCCCATAAATCAATGCAGAAAAAAATGCAGTATTATGAAGATGGTGTAGAGAAAATTGGCTCATTTTCATATGGAAAGCAATGAAACCAGATTTCCATCTAACATCACATACAAAGGTAAACTCCAGGTGGAGTAGAGTTAAATGTGAAAAGTAAAGCTTTAAAGTTAATAGAAGAAAATGTAAAAGGACACCCTTGATGCCTAGTGAAGAAGCACTTTTTAAAATCTCCAACCATGAAACAAAAATATGGATGAGTTTTATTATATCAAAATTATGAATTTCTGTTCAATAAGGAATACCCATGTAAACACCAACAAATAGACTATTGATTCAGAGATCTTTTCAAAGTATAAAACAGGTACTGTAAGTCTAAACAACTAATATTTATAGTATACAAGTAAATCCCACCAATAAAATGAAGAAATCCAAAAAGCTAACAAGCCTAAAAAGAGATGTTCAAAGTTAGTTATAATCAGAGAAATACTGATGAAAACAACAGTGAGATATAACTTGACTAGCAGATTTGCATAACATCTAGAGCTGGCTATAAGAACTATCACGTACTTCTGGAGGGAAGAAAGACCGAAGAGAGCTCTGACACATCTCCCTAGAGTAGATATGACCAGACTTTGTGACTCAGAATTTCTACTCCCATGTATATAGCTTAAGTAAGTTCCTATCGAGACCGTAAGTGGCATGTACAAGGATATTTATTTGTAGTAGAAGCAGAGGGGGAGTTGGCAGCAAACTGAAATCCATCCCTGAAAGAGGGGCTGGCTGAAATGCACAGCATACACACCATGGGGTCAGAAACAATGGTTAAGGTGTTCATGGAGCAACTTGGATTGCCCTTATAACAATATCATTTGGGTAAGTTTTAAAACATCAGAGGATGTATGGAAACGCCTGGATGTCCAGGCAGAAGTCTGCTACAGGGGCAAAGCCCTCATGGAGAGCCTCTACTAGGGCAATGAAGAGGAGAAATGTGGGATTGGATACCCCACACAGAGTCCCCACTGGGGCACTGCCTAGTGGAGCTGTGAGAAGAGGGTAACTGTCCTCTGGATGCCAGAATGGTAGATCCACTGACAGCTTGCACCATGCACCTGAAAAAGCTGCAGACACTCAATGCCAGCCTGGGAAATTAGCCATGGAGGCTGTACCCTGCAGAGCCATAGGGATGAAACTGCCCAAGGCCTCGGGAGCCCACCCCTTGGATCAGTGTGACCTGGATGTGAGACTTGGAGTCAAAGGAGATTATTTTGGAGCTTAAGATTTAATGACTGCCCTGATGGCTTTTGGACTTGCATGGGGCCTGTAGCCCCTTTGTTTTGGCCAATTTTTCCCATTTGGGATGGGAGCATTTAGCCAATGCCTATAACCCCATTTTATAACACCTTGGAAGTAACTAACTTGCTTTTGATTTTACAGACTCCTAGGTGGAAGGGACTTCCCTTGTCTCAAATGAGACTTTGGACTCGGACTTTTAGGTTAATGCTGGAATTAGTTAAGATTTTGGGCAACTATTGGGAAGGCAAGATTGATTTTGAAATGTGAGAAAGACGTGAGATTAGGGAGGAGCTGGGGCAGAATGATATGGTTTAGCTCTGCGTCCCCACCCAAATCTGATCTCGAATTGTAATCCCTGCATGTTGAAGGAGGGATCTGGTGGGAGGTGATTGGATTACGGGGGCAGTTTCCCCTATGCTGTTCTTGTGATAGTGAGTTCTCAAGAGATCCGATGGTTTAAAGGTGTAGCACTTCCCCCTTCATTCTCTCTTTCTCTCCTGCTGCCACGTAAGACATGCCTTACTTCCCCCTTACCCTTCTGCTGTGACTCTGAGTTTCCTGAGGTCTCCCTAACCTTGAGGAACTATGAGTCAATTAAACCTCTTTTCTTTATAAATTACTCAGTCTCAGGTAGTTCTTTATAGCAGTGTGAAAATTGACTAATCCACTTTCCTTTTAGGTACTTTCCATAGACAAAGGTCTTCACAATATTTTAAGCAAATTATAAATGCATATTATGAATATGCCATAGAAACAACTGTATTTCAAACTGTAAGGCTGGAGGCATTTAAATAAAATGGAGTTTGTACTGCTTCTCTCCTGAATATCAGTGGAACACTGTCTTAGTGACTCTCCCCACCTACTGTTGCTTAAGCATATTCTGTCCACCTGGTGTTTCTGACAGTCCCGCAAAGAGTTTGGCCCTATTGTTTCTAGATTCTCTTTCAGCCATTACAATGTTTGTGGAACCAAAACCTTAGTTAGAAGACTTCCATGCAAAAGAAGTGAAGGAGGTTGTATTGATTGGATTTTCAACTGCACCAGCCAAACACCTACTTCCTTCTCATCCCTCTCTCATGTATGTTGAACCTCTAGCTCATCATAAGGCCAGGCTTTAAGAACAATGATCCTGTCCAATCCCATCATTTTATATAAGAGAAAATGGGACCCAGAGAAGGGGAATATGACCAAGGCCAGACTAATGTAAGTCTCTCTTGAAACAAGAAAGTATTACTAACTAGGTAGCATTAGAGCTAAAACTCAAAACCAAATCTCCCACTTCTAGTTTGTTCTCCTTGTTGGCCATCTTAGCTTAGTTGTTCATTGTAAAGCAGTGGTTAAGAGCACAGGCACAGGAATCAGATCTCTTGGAGTTACAATTCTGACTCTACCATTTATCAGTGGTGTGATCCGTGCAAGTTACTCAACCTGTCAATGCCTCAATGGTATAAAAAGAAGATAATAATGATTTCCACTTCATAGAAGTTTCATAAATACTAAATAAGATAATCCATGTGAAGCACTTACAACAGATCCTGGTCTTTAGTACAGTTTCAATAAATATTGGTTATTATTGTTATTACCTGAAGAAAGATGACCTAAGGCATTAGTTTATTATAAATCCTAGTTCTGTCAAGAACCTTAATCATATGAATCTTAATTTGATCATATGCTAGAGGCAAACACAGTCAGAATCCATTTTGCCAAACATCAAGAGAACATTACTGTTCAATGCAGAAGATTTCTGCCATTCCTCAAATTTGCCACCAGATGACAGCAGTTGATAATAGGAAAGACAGCTCAGGTATGACTTGACTAATGCTTCCTCCTTTAAAATAAAAGCATCCTTTACAACCTTTGTAAAGCCCTGTTAAAGAGTCAATTTCCTTTCCTCACTATAACTCCGTAGGGGAGAAAAAGTAATATTCTTTTCTCACTCCCACAAGGGTCATGGCTGACATCCCTATAAAAAAAGACACATTAAAAAAAGAAATGTATAACAAATTTAACAAAGTTTTACATGAGTCTTAAGAAATGAAGAACCAAAGACCCAGGGAAAATTGTGGATGTTTATGTTAAGTCTGATGAAAGAACTGGATGGTTGTGGAGAAATATGATTGGACAAAAAGGAGTATGATGTAATGGTAATAAACAGGGGGAGCTCAACAAGGCCTGTTTGTTCATATTCTTTTCTGTCTCTGTAGGACATTCATTCCCTGCAGATACAGGGCAGGACACCTGTCGCATAAGGACCAACTAATAAATAGATCTTTAGTTCTATCAAACAGCACCCAAGAACCAGTGTTCTCTCTCTGAAGTCCCCAGGTCTGAGAATGATCCAGGGATTGCATCACCATTGCATCACATAATTCATGTTTAATGCATGTGTTGGCATATGTTGTCTTTTCTACTATCTTATGAATGATTTTTATGTTATTGTATGCTGAAATGATAGCATTTTAGATACATTTGGTTAAATAAGATATATTGTTAAAATTAATTTCACCTGTTTCTTTTCACTTTTTAAAAAATTTGAAATAATGTATATGTCTCTCATTATATCTCTATTACACAGTGCTGTTCTAAAGGAACTACATTCAGAGAGTCACCTTATCAGGAAAGAGCCTGAAACAGAAGACTTGGCCCCTCACACACTCCTTGGTGCTATGCCTTTGTGCTTTGAATATGTAAGTTGCTTGAGCTTGAACTAGAACAAGACACAAAAATTGGCTCAAGATTTCTTAGCTCAAAGGTGAAATCCATGTGTGGCAGATAAAAGATAACTGGCTAGGGAGTAAGATAGCAGGAAGCTCACCCGGTCATAAACTAACTTAGCCTTGACTAAGTTGTTTACTTTCCTTACACCTGCTTCCTCACCCAGGGTGGGCTAAGATACTTCCTAAGATGCATTGATATTGTAAGTTTCATGATTAAACCAAGCTACCAGGGTCCATTCTCTTCCAGGTTATTGAAAAGTCAGTCCATGCTCACAGATTCAGCAAGAAAACATCAAGGCTTTGCCCTTTGTGACAAGGAGGAAGAGGGTGGACAGACTGTGGGAGGACCAGCACAGAGCCTTCACTCTCTGGGAAAGACAAGTTCTGCACACTAATTCATCATCTATAGCCGATCCACTTGGTTGTTCACACACACCCTCCCCACCCACATCCCATTATCTGACCAAGCACAGATATGGACCTGGCCTCCAGCCAACACCCACTGAAAAGATGACACTAATCTCAAGAGCACTTCTTCATCCACTGAGCAAATAGTGTGCATACACTGTTCACAAGGCACAGGATCGATGCTGGGGAGAGCATGGGAGCAAGATTGAAATATTGCCTACCTTCAGGGAGCCTAAATTCCAGCAGGAGAAGAGACATGTAAGAAAGGGCTGGACAGATAATTACTTAGTGTGGTACAAAGTAGGAAGAAGAAACACTGAGTGTGAAGAGAGCTTAGAATAGGGTCACCCATGCTGTCTGGATAGTGTTTCTGACATGCATGGTAAGCCGATGTGGTTGAGTAGTGAAGAAATTGGAATCCACGTGCAGATGGTTGGGTTCAAAGTCCAAATGTGCAGCCCGCTAGTGATGAGATTTTGGCCACACTGTTTTAGGCACTCTACTCTTTATTCTTCTCACCTGAAATACAGGGATGATACTAATAGTATCTACCTCCAAGGTAGTTGGAAAAAGTTAGTGGGTCAGTACAGAACACCAATGGGTCAGTTAGAAAATTCTTGGCAAGTAGTAACACTGCTTCCCAAAGGTTTGTTAATTATCACTGGAGATTCCAATGGAGTTTGGAGATTCTCAGATATCCATTCATAGTTAAGCCCATTTTAGAGACTTTCTTTAGTCACAGCTAATAGAAGATTCTACTGGGGACCTGAGCCAGTCTCCCAAGTACAGGGTCCTCCCCTTACAAATGTTAGCCTCCCTCCAGGTAATCCCAGGTGTCAGCAGAGAAACAATTCCTTCCATAAGTTTCCAGACCCAGAAAAATTGCTGATAATTCACAGAAGAGGAATAACCAAGAGCTAATAAACAAGAAAAATTGCCCAACTAACCAGCCTCCAAAGAACTGCAAATTAAACAGCTAAACACAACTTGCTGTGTATCAATTAATGAGATTTTTGCCTTTATTGATGTCAATGTTGTTTTTTTAATTTCAATTGGCTTTTATAATTCTATTTTTATTTTTTATATTTTAGAGACAAAGTCTTGCTCTGTCATCCAGGCTGGAGTGCAGTGGTGTGACCAAAACTCACCCCTGGGTTCAAGGGATCCTTCCGCCTCAGCCCCCTGAGTAGCGAGACTACAGGTGCACACCACCACACCCAGCTAAATTTTTTATTTTTTTGTAGAAATGGGGTCTCTCTATATTGCCCATGCTGGTCTTGAACTCCTGACCTCAAGCAAACCTCCCAGCTCAGCTTCCCAAAGCACTGGGATTATAGGCATAAGCCACTGTGCCCAGCTTCGTTTAGATTGATTTTAATAATAACAATGCCAGGAAGGGTTCAATGAAACAGATAGTTATCATTCCTTTCCTTCAATAATTAAATAATATGTATACTAGAAACTGTGCTGTCTTTCTCAGCTAGTAGGAGTATAAATTAGAAACCAGGTGTTCAGAAAGCAATGTGACAATATGTAACACAGCTCCCAAAAATGTTCATACCCTATACATTTCACTTTTAGGGATTTTGTTTGTTTGTTTGTCTGTTTGTTTGTTGTTTTGAGACAGAAATGTCACTGTTGCCCAGGCTGGAGTGCAGTGGCGCGATCTTGGGTCACTGCAACCTCCACCTCCCAGATTCAAGCAATTCTCCTGCCTCAGCCTCCCGAGTAGCTGGGACTACAGGCACCTGCCACCATGCCTGGCTAATTTTTGTATTTTTAGTAGAGATGAGGTTTCACCATATTGGCCAGCCTAGGGTCCTAAGAAAATAATCCAAAGTGGAGACAAAGATTTATGCACAGAGATGTTTATTACAGTATCATAGTAGAATACTAGAAATAGTCTAATTACTCAATAATACGAAAATGTTAAACAAGTTATGGTGCAGACACACAAAGTTATTTTAGGTATCCATTAAAGATTTTTTAAAGATTTTTAACAATATATGGAAATATATATCCCATAATTTTAAATTTTAAAAATGTCAGGCATAAAATTGCATATCCAGACTATCTCAACCACTTAAGACAATTAGACATAAAAAGAGGGAAATACACCAGAAAATTAATAGCATTTATCTTGAGGTGATAAGTTATAGGTGGATTTTACTATTATATGAATATTTTTCTACAGGTTCCACTTTTTCAAAATGTGCATAGAAGCGTTGCTTGCTTTCATGTTACTCCGAGCCAATGGCAATAAGCATGGGCATGTGACTGCAGATGTCCAGGACTGCAACTGGGGCTGAATTTGGAAGAGTGGCTTCAGATCCTGGGGTCTGTAGTCAAGGCTACAAGCCCAGGATTTAAGAATAGCAAAGACTGTTCTCTGAACACACGATAAAGGAGGAAGATTTCTCTCCTTTGTCCTTTTGACACTCCGTTCTACACCCTTTTGTCATTCTACCCTTTCCCCAATGCTTCCTCTCCTCAATTTCTAGGTGCTCTTAGAGTCACAAGAAAGACTTATCAAGTAACCCACACCACCATGTGCACAATTTCACATCACTCTAATTTTTCTTTCTTTCTTTTTTTTTTTTTTAGACAGGGTCTCTCTCGGTTGCCCAGGCCAGAGTGCAGTGACACTATCTCAGCTCACTGCAACCTCTGTCTTCCAGGCTCAAGTGATCCTCCCACCTCAGCCTCCAGAGTAGTTGAGACTACAGGTGCACACCACCATGTCTAGCTAATTTGGGGAGTTTTTTTGTTTTTTGTTTTTTCTTTGTAGAGACAGGGTCTCACCATGTTGCCCAGGCTGTACTTTCATATTAATAAAAAGACAGTTTCAGGAAATGGCAAAGCTTGTCTGTAGGCAAAGAAATGTACCTTGGACAATGTCCTTTCTAGCACTATAGGACTGCCTGGTGAGAAAAATATGACAATCTGACTATGTTTTGAAGATACTGTGGACCTAGCCCAGCCTAAGTGCAAATACAGCTTGGACTCTTTGGCAGCTGAAGTTTTAAACCTTCTATTTCAGAACAGAGAACCCAGAAATAAAGCTGCACACCTACAGCCATCTGATCTTCAACAAAGTTGACAAAAATAAGAATGAGAAAAGGACTTCCTATTCAATAAATGGTGGTGGTGTAACTGGCTAGCCATATGTAGAATAATAATACTGAACCCCTATCTTTCACCATATACAAAAATTAACTCAAGATGGATTAAAGATTTAAATTTAAGACCTTAAACTATAAGAATCCTAGAAGAAAACCTAAGAAATACCATTCTAAACAT
This sequence comes from Pan troglodytes, assembly GCF_028858775.2. Classification (NCBI taxonomy): domain Eukaryota; kingdom Metazoa; phylum Chordata; class Mammalia; order Primates; family Hominidae; genus Pan; species Pan troglodytes. The sequence goes on from NC_072403.2 coordinate 58,023,495, forward strand.
CAATCTTGGGAAATAACTTATGACTAAGTCCTCAAAAGTGTTGAAACAAAAACAAGGATTAACAAGTGGGATCTAATCAAACAGAAGGGTTTCTGCACAGCAAAAGAAAACTATCAACAGAGGAAAGAGACAACTTAGAATAGGAGAAAGTACTGTAAATGATGCATCTGACCAAGTTCCAATATCCAGATTCTGTAAGAAACTTAAATCAATAAGCAAAAAGCAAATAACCCCATTAAGAGGTAGGCAAAAGACATGAACAGGCATTTCTCAAAATAAAACATACAAATGGCCAATAAACATATGAAAAAAAATCTCAGCATCACTAATCATCAGAGAAATGCAAATCAAAACCACAATGAGATACCACCTTACAACAGTCAGAATGGCTATTATTAATATTAAAAAGTCAAAAACAACAGATGCTGGCAAGGCTTCAGAGAAAAGAAAATGCTTATACATTGTTGGTGGGAATGTAAATTAGTTCAGCCACTGTGGAAAGCAGTTTTGAGATTTTTCAAATAACTTAAAACAGAACTACCATTCAACCCAGCAATCCCATTACTAGGTATATACCCAAAGGAAAATACATCATTCTACCAAAAAGGTACATGTACTCATATGTTTATTGCAGCACTATGCACAATAGCAAAGACATAGAATCAACCTAGGTGCCCATCAACAGTGGATTGGATAAAGAAAATGTGGTACATATACACTATGGAATACTACGCAGCCATGCAAAAGAACAAAATTATGTCATTTGCAGCAACATGGATGCAGCTGGAGGCCATCATCCTAAGTGAATTAACACAGGAATAAAAAATCAAATACTACATTTTCTCACTTATAAGTGGGAGCTAAACATTGAACACACATGGACATAAAGATGGGAACAATAGACACTGAAGACTACCAGACGGAGGAGGAAGGGAGTGGAGCAAGGGTTGAAAAACTAACTATTGGGTCCTATGCTCAGTACTTGGGTGAAAAGATCAATCACACCCCAAACCTCAGCATCACACAATACAGCCAGGTAACAAACCTGCAGCTGTATCCCTGAATCTAAAATAAAAATTGAAATTATTAAAAACAAAAGGAAAAACCTTCTGTTCCCTTTCCCCGTGGGCACCAAAAAGTTTTCCCTCCCCTGCATCATCTTAATCAGTCTCTAGTCTCTAGTCTCAGAGACCCTTGGATGGGTCTCACCTCACCCAAATATGGAGTGAATCTCATTAAAGAAAAACGAACTGCATCAGTTTTCCTCAAACCCCACCTCACTTCAGTCTCTGTTACAGCATGCATTAGTTCATTTTCATGCTGCTGATAAAGACATATCCGAAACTGGGAACAAAAAGAGGTTTAATTGGATTTACAGTTCCACACGGCTGGGGAAGCCTCAGAATCATGGTGGGAGGTGAAAGGCACTTCTTACATGGTGGCAGCAAGAAAAAAATGAGGAAGAAGCAAAAGCATAAATCCCTGATAAACCCATCAGACCTTGTGAGACTTATTCACTATCACAAGATCAGCCCCCATGATTCAATTACGAGCACTTTGGTCCCTCCTATAACACATGGGAATTCTGGGAGATACAATTCAAGCTGAAATTTGGGTGGGGACACAGCCAAACCATATCATTTCACCCCGGCCACTCCAAATCTCACGTCCTCACATTTCAAAACCAATCATGCCTTCGAAACAGTCCCCCAGTCTTAACTCATTTCAGCATTAACCCAAAGTCCACAGTCCAAAGTCTCATCTGAGACAAGGCAAGTCCCTTCTGCCTATGAGCCTGTAAAATCAAAAGCAAGCTACTTACTTCCTAGATACAATGGTGTTACAGGTATTGGGTAAATACAGCCATTCCGAATGGGAGAAATTAGCCAAAGCAAAGGGGTTACAGGACCCATGCAAGTCCAAAATCCAGTGGTGCAGTCAAATTTTAAAGCTCCAAAATGATCTCCTTTGACTCCAGGTCTCACATCCAAGTCACACTGATGCAAAAGGTGGGTTCCCATAGTCTTGGGCAGCTCCACCCCTGTGGCTTTGCAGGGTACAGCTTCCCTCCTTGCTGCTTTCACTGGCTAGTGTTGAGTATCTGTGGCTTTTCCAAGTGCAAGGTGCAAGGTGCCAGTGGATCTACCACTCTGGGTTCTGGAGGACGGTGGCCCTCTTCTCACAGCTGCACTAGGCAGTGCCCCAGTAGAGACTCTGCATGAGGGCTCCAACCCCATGTTGCCCTTCTGCACTGCCCCAGCAGAGGTTCTCCATGAGGGCCCCAACCCTGCAGCAAATTTTTGCCTGGGCATCCAGGCATTTCCATACATCTGAAATCTAGGCGGAGGTTCCCAAACCTCTGTTCTTGACTTCCGTGCACCCACAGGCTCAACATCATGTGGAAGCTTCAAGTCTTGGGGCTTCTACCCTCTGAAGTACCTTGGACCCTTTCAACCTAGGCTACAGCAGCTGGGACACAGGTCACCGAGCCCCTAGGCTGCACACAGCACAGGGACCCTGGGCCCCGCCAATGAAACCACTTTTTCCTCCTGGGTTCCAAGCCTGTGATGGGAGAGGCTTCCATGAAGGTCTCTGACATGGCCTGGAGACATTTTCCCTGTGGTCTTAGGGAATAACATTAGGCTATTTGCTACTTATGCAAATTTCTGCAGCTGGCTTGAATTTCTCCTAAAAAAAAAAAATGGGTATTTCTTTTCTACTGCATTGTCAGGCTGCAAATTTTCTGAGCTTTTATGCTCTGTTTTCCTTTTAAAACAAAATGCTCTAAACAGCACCCAAGTCACCTCTTGAATGCTTTGCTGCTGAGAAATTTCTTCCACCAGAAACCCTAAATCATCTCTCTCAAGTTCAAAGTTCCACAAATCTCTAGGGCAGGGGCAAAATGCCGCCGGTCTCTTTGCTAAAACATAACAAGAGTCACCTTTACTCCAGTTCCCAACAAGTTCCTCACCTCCATCTGAGACCACCCTCAGCCTGGACCTTGTTGTTCATATCACTCTCAGCATTTTTGTCAAAGCCATTCAACAAGTCTCTAGGAGGTTCCAAACTTTCTCACATTTTTCTGTCTTCTTCTGAGCTCTCCCAAACTGTTTCAACTTCTGCCTGTTACCCAGTTCCAGAGTCGCTTCCGCATTTTCGGGTATCTTTTCAGCAACGCCCCACTCTACTACTGGTACGAATTTACTGTATTAGTTCGTTCTCATGTTGCTGATAAAGACATACTCAAATCTGGGAACAAAAAGAGGTTTAATTGGACTTACAGTTCCACATGGCTGGGGAGGCCTCAGAGTCATGGTAGGAGGCAAAAGGCACTTCTTACATGGCAGCGGCAAGGGAAAAATGAAGAGACAAATGCAGAAACCCCTGATAAACCATCAGATCTCATGAGACTTATTCACTACCACAAGAATAACATGGGAAAAACGGGCCCCCATGATTCAATTACCTCCCCCTGGGTCCCTCCCACAACACATGGGAATTCTGGGAGATACAATTCAAGTTGAGATTTAGGTGGGACACAGCCAAACCATATCACAGCATCAGATCTAAGATCCACTTACCTAATCAAGCAGGCCCACAACAAACTCTTCACTCATCTGCAGCTACATGAGATTAAGAATGCTGGAGTGTGGCTTTCTAAGGGGGTTCCCACAGTCTCAGGAGATAGTTTTTATTATGGAAGCATGTACTATTTCTAATGACCAGGAATGTGCCATGTAAACCACAGCCTCTGGGGCCTGTTAGCCTGGGGCTCAGATACCTGAAAGTTATCCAAGGGCATCTGAGGCCTCTTAAAGTGTCGCATGCCAGAAAGAGGATTATTTCCTCCTCAGTTGTGCCAAGATGCTGGTATTCTGCAAACTCCTACATCAGAGACATCTGAAGAACAAAGCTCACAATTATACCCATTTTCAAAAGATCCTTAAAATTTTGAAAAAAATTTTGTATTTTCTGACCATTTTTCCTTTCCATTTGTATTAATTCACCTTAAAGAAATAGCTTTTTAAGAAAGATAAAAAATTATAAAATATTTATTACCATAACAGTGCAGATTTCATTTCAGTTACAATTTCGTTCCTTCTTATATTTCCAATATTTAGCTTTGATACATTTTTGGGCTTTTTAATTGCCATGTTGTTTGAGATATCAAATCAAAGTCATTATATTTTTATTCAATATATCTTTCTCATTACATGCTATTTTACTTATACTTCTAAGACCACATTTCTATGCCATCTGCTAACCTTTCATCAGTTTTTTTTATTTCTTCTAGGGATTGTATTGTCAGATTATTAACTTCAATCAGAAAATCTTTTCGTAGGGAAAATACAACCCTTTTACTTCTCTCATCTTGTCGATTTCTCATCAGTAAGCTATGATCTCTTTTCATTTGCATAGTTTCTGTTAGTAAACTTGAAACTTTATTTCCTCAGAAAATAGGTCATAAGGGCCAGGCACAGTGGCTCACCCCTGCAACCTTAGCACTTTGGGAGGCCAAGGCGGGCGGATCACTTGAAGACAGGAGTTTGAGACCAGCCTGGCCAACATGGTGAAATGCTGTCTCTACTAAAAAATATATATATGTACATATAAATCAGTTGGGCATGGTGGCGCACACCTGTAGTCCCAGCTCCTAGGGAGGCTGAGGCATGAGAATCATTTGAACCCAGCAGGTGGAGGTTGCAGTGAGCCAAGATCTTGCCACTGCACTCCAGCCTGGGTGACAGAGCTAGACTCTGTCAAAAAGAAAGAAAGAAAGAAAGAAAGAAAGAAAGAGAGAGAGAGAAAGAATGAGAAAAAGAAAGAAAGAGAGAGAGACAGAGAGAAGGAAAGAAAGAAAGAGAGACAGAAAGAAAGAAAGAAAGAGAGAGACAGAGAGAAGGAAAGAAAGAAAGAAAGAGAAAGAAAAGAAAGAAGAAAAGGAAATAGGTCATAAAATAATCTTAACTATTAAGAATCCATCTATTTTTACTAACATCCAATGATTAGTAAGCTGCAACTCAGCAGTTTAAATTATAGTATTAACCTATTTTGTTAACTCACCAACATTAGATCATTCTGTCAGTTGATACAAACTATGGATTCTTCTTCCCTTAATAATCTTAATAATATCTCTTAATAAAGAAACTATGTACAATGAACTTCCTCCTCTTGCACTTATTTGTATTTGAGTGCCTGAAACCTATTAGACATTCTCCTTTTATACCTCATAGTTGTAATACAGATCTAATTTACCAATGAATTCTACTTAGTTAAATTTGAATTCATTTATTTCTGAAGTGTCTCTTTATTAAAAAGCTGTACTTTTATTATATTTAGCATATGGAATTTAAGATACATTGTTTTAGCTACTTTGCTTTTAAATATATCTTTCTGCCCTTAAATATAATCAATCTCAATTCTCAGTATCCAGCATTTTTAACTGACTGCAGTGAATTGATCACATTCTCATCGATTAGCAATTAATTGACTAAAGATGAAGAACCATGGTTTAGGAAGTTTGTATAGTTTATTTCAAACAGCTTAGATTGTAGAAGAACCATGATTACAACCCATGTATCTGACTCCAAATACCCTAAAAGAGCTTAGAATATTACTGGAAAAGATAAACACTCTCTCAAAGAGAGAGAGACAGAAACAAATGTTAAAACCCCTTTTTTTAAACAAGTGGTACATGCAATATGTGTCCTCAACTGGAGTGTATGGTGGGGGATTATTCAATGAAATCTTCTCAACCTCATCCCTAGCTAAGAAGACGGCTCCAGGAGGAAAGAGTGAAAGATTAGTCAAAGGTCAGCAGAGATAGCCCCATGGATTTGAATGGGATCACAAGACAGGTAGGTAGGCTATGGATATTGGGTGTGGGAGTGCTGTAAGTGAAAGACTCTTCTGGCAAACATCAATTAGAGCTGCAGAAAGGGAGTTCTTCTCACTACCAGCTGCGCCATCTTGCTTTCCATCATTCAGCTAAGACAGACCCTATCACCCTCCCCCCTATACCCTACCACTTTCCTAAGTTGCCTCTTCTTCAGAGTCACATCTTCAAAACATCTTTATCAAGTATTGAAAGGAAAAATCACGATAAATATGAAAGCAAAAAAAAACTGAACATACAAGACGGCAGATATGAAACTTAGATAGCTAAACTCTAGTCACAAATTTCTTAACCAAGAAAATATTCTAAAGACATACAGGTCCCTGCACGTCTTTTCATCTACAAGGATACCCCTGCCTGAAATTATTTTAGGGCGGCATTGTTAAAAAGGAGATTAGTCCTTTCCAGAATTCAGTTTTTAGTCTTTCAAGCATGCCCCACATTCCCTTCCCCCAAACTAGTCAGTTGCATCCTACCCCCAAAATCAGTGCTCTGAATCAGCCAAATCTGTGATTTCCCTAATCTCTGGCCTCTTTCGGTGACAAAAGTCCTTTTCCAATCTGGGCCTAAGAAGTCTTGGGGGACTCTGACCCTCTAGGAGTTCTAGGATCATCTTGTGTGTGTTCTCCTGGCCTGTGATAGTGCTTGGCTCAGCATTTAGTGAGACGGCTTCTTCACCTTGAATTTCCCCAAGCGCAGCATCTAAGCAAAGACTCCATCACTGTGGTATAGCATGAGGTGGCAAGTTTCATGTTGGTCTGGCTCAGTCCCAACTTCCCACACTCTTTTGGCCAAATCCCTAATTAAAGCTGTTTGCCAAATGTCCTTGTCTTTTAATGAGAGCTGTGGATTCACCCCCTGAAAACAAATGCACACACACATGAATCTTTGCATGTGATTTTAGGAGGTTCACAGGTATTTGGAATCTCATTCATGGATTTTCTAGAGATCCATGGACTCTACATTAAGAACCCCTGTCTCATAACCTCCCATCTTTCCCAGGTTCTGGTCTAAGGAAACCATACAGTACCTAGCTTGTGTGTAAGCACAGATGTCTCATAGCTGCAAATCTCATGTCATCAATCTATCCTCTCAACTCTGCTTTCCTACGATGGACTAATAACAAAAGTTGAAGCCTTTATCATTGCAGTTTTCAAATCATGGAGCCATACAACCGTCAAAAAGAGAGGGACTGTCTACTCTCTGAAGAAATAATTTACGGGAGAAAAGACATGGAGAAACAATGGGATCACTTTGAAAGACAGAAAACTAGCTGAACAGAAGCAGAGCTGGAGTTATAAAGGACGAGGCTGGGCAAGAAGGGCAGCCCCACATGCGGAGGCCTTGATGTAAAACTGAAAAGTCCAAGCTATCCTATAATAATTTTACTTAGGAAAACCTTTGAGGAGAGCAATGGCTTAGAAAGATGGATGTGGTTTTGAGGAGCAAGATGGACAGCAAGGACGAGGGTCTAGAAACCAGAAAGTCCATAGCAGGATGTGGTGACTAAGGTAAAAGCATGAGGGAGTGGGGGTCTGAACAAGGATAGAAAGAACTTCTCCAACTACATGGCAGAACTATAGAGAATCAATAGGACTCTGCAGCACATTGAAATTGGTGACAAGACTCAGAGGGAGGTAGAAGGGGAAGAGGAAAAGATAATGAAAAAGCTTTGAGCCTAGTTGATTTTGAAGATACTGCTTGAGGATAAAACAAAACAATTAATTGGATTTGCAACTGGAATTAGTTCAGTTAGAAATGAAGATAAATTTCCACTGCAATTGTAGCATCTCTTTCGCTGAATTGTTAGATAAAGCATAGATGCTTAGCAAGTTTCTAACACCTGGCAAATTGACTGGATGTGCTCTCAGGACAATTTCTATTTTTCATTCTGTAAGTCCATGAGTCTAAAGCCATATAGACATGCTGCCCAATGCTGCAGATGAAAAGTGAAAAATCATCCCAGCTGGATATTATGGTACATAACTAAGATATATTTGTCAACTACTAGGCAAGGCATTCTAATGAGCTGGATTTTTCTTTCTTCAAATGTCTTGTTATTTCACAAATCCACCCCATGTGAAGCAATCTCCTACTTACAGTGACAGCCTGGGCAGGTAGAACTTATTTCCTGTATATTCCACAATGCATAAAATTTTGAGCTTCATCAGAACTCATTATTGTAGATGATGCTTAAAAATAATAATATAGGCCGGGCCTGGTGGCTCACACCTGTAATCCCAGCACTTTGGGAGGCTGAGACGGGTGGATCACCTGAGGTCAGGAGTTCGAGACCAGCCTGGCCAACATAGTGAAACCCCATCTCTACTAAAAATACAAAAAAAATAGCCAGGCGTGGTGGCAAACACCTGTAATCCCAGCTACTCGGGAGGCTGAGACAGGAAAATCGCTTGAACCTGGGAGGCGGAGGTTGCAGTAAGCCGAGATAGCACCACGGCACTCCAGCCTGGGCAACAAGAGCAAAACGCCATCTCAAAAAATAAAATAAAATAAAATAAAATAATAATAATACATAATATTTATGATTCTGTCCAAAGAGCATTATACACAGTATCTACTCTAATCCTTATAGTAACTTTATGATGTAAGTGCTATTATTATTATTGCCATTTTAAAGATGAGGGGTTTGAGGCTTAGAGAATATTAAGTACCAAGGTCATGTAGCTACTAGGCAACAAAGTAAATCCAGGTGTGTTTAACTCCAAAGCTTTTCTATTAGTGTGTGAACAGTTTGAGTGTGTCTAAGCCAGTGGTCCTTGTAAAACTGTATATTCCCTGCTGCTCTTTTTAAAACTAATTCTTCAATAAATGTTTATTAGATGGACAGATAGGATGGTTGAATGGATAGATAAATGGATGGGTGGGGATGTTTGATGAATTAGGACAACCAATGGACAATACATATCTGCTAAGAACCAGGCTCCCAAACAAAAGCATTTGTAGAGCCTTCCTGTTTGTGTACCAGGTACTCAGCTGAAGTGCCTCTTCTAGCAACAAGCATAAAGGCAGGAGATAAGTGTGTTTCTCACCTGTGTCAAGTGGTCTGTCAACCACTTCCCTGATGGCTATTAACTCATCATCTCCAGCAGATGTTGTGTTTAGCCCAGATGGGGCCCTGGCTCCCCATCTCTCACTTTCAGGTGTTAACCTCACTACATGTGGTTGCAATGCTCTATACAGCATATCTTACCAAAAAAAAAATCTAAAAACCACATAAGTTCAGCAGGATCCACATAGATGTGTATAAAGCACATAACTATTTTTAAAGGTGACAGAAAAAATGTCTACATCCAACCTTTCCAGACAGGGAGAGCATCTTTAAAAGATAATAAATAGACATGTATTATACATCTATCATTTATGTTTTGCACAATACTAAGAACTACAACTTAATAAATTTAAGTGGAGATGGACCAAAAAATTTATAGATATAGATATACACACAAAATTACACATATGGATTATACAACACACATATACATGCACCTTATATATAAGCTATATATGTATGTATAAATAATTGAAATATAATGCAATAAATAAAATAGAAGCAATTACAACACTCAGCCTGATGAGAAATAATAGAGCTCAGAGCAGGAGGCATTCTTTGCCAAGACTCAATGGTATGAAGGAAAGAAACTATGCCATCTACATACATTTTTCCTCTGTTGTGGAGAAAATTAACTTAGAGTGCACACCTTTTAGAATGTCTGCCCAGCCCACACCCCTCTTCTTTGAGAACAGGCCCCCCAGCATCCCTGTGTGTACTACACGATCCTGTCCAACCATTGCTGATTAGACACATGACTCTAGTCAATCAGACTCTCCTGAAAATGTGGCTTGCAACTGAGAAATGCCTATCAAAGGGGACCTGAGAATGTGTGAACTTGGGAGAGCCAGAAGCATAAAGACATAGATGATAGGAATCTGCAGAGAGAGAGAAATGATACAGTTCAGGAAAGAAGGATTTTGAGAGGTTAAGAAAGTAATTGCCTTGACACCTGTTAGTTTCTAGCTCTTGTTCCAGTACTTTCCTGAATCCCTGCTTTAATTCCTGCCTTTATGTCTTTGAGGCATATTTATGTGCTTATAATTGGTTTCTCATTTGTGCTTAAACTAGCTCTACTGACTTCCTATTACAGGCAAAGGAGGGAACTATATAATCTTCAAGATTCTTTAGCAAAACATAGGCAATAATATAAAAATCTTATATATCCTGTAGTATAATATATATTTGAGCACAAATCTGACTAGTATGATTTTTATCACTGTATTAATAGTAGATAATTTAGAATGAATTCAAAATATGTTAATAGATGAAATAAATTATGGTACATACACACAATTGAATTCTAGCCAAACATTTTTAAATGATATGTGCATCAGAGAGTTTTCAAAATTAGTTATTTTTTCCCTATTATCTTCTTATGCTTGGCATCAGGTTCATGGAGCAACTTAATACTGGTGAAATATTTACAATGCTGACTACTGCAAAGTTTTTCTACAAAAACTAAATGCATAGCTAAATGCATTATGACTATAATGTCTTAGTTATTCAGAACAAATGAAGACCAATCTGTTCACAGCCATCATATAAGATTACTCTGTGATTCTCATATGTAAATTATGCTTCCTTCAACCCCCTTTTTAAGAAAAAAAAGGAAAAGAAAGAAAAGTTTAATGATCTTCTAATCCAGCCAGGAAACTAAGCACAAATCCTGTTACCTCGATCTTCAGTAAAACATAGACATATATGCACCTCTCTTTGCACCTCCCTTATTTTTTTATAGAAATCTCTACTTCAATGGGATTAAAAAATAAATAAATGTTGGGATTCTCATAGTCTAGACACAGGAATAGCCTAATCTAGCACTAGACAGAGAGGGGTTGTCACTAAAGCAAAGATAATGGACAAGGGTAAATGAAAGAAGTGATACCACCAAATGGATAAACCAAAGATAATTTGATAATTTTTGAGACTTCAAAATATCAGAAAGTCAGATGCAAAATAATTTTTTAATTGGCTTTCAATATCAGTGTTTTTAGTGTGCCATAGTGGAAAAACCCATAGACTTGAAAGTCAGCAATATCTGTGACAAAACAGGACCACCACCTGCCTACTGGATGACTTCAGGCCAATCACTGAAACTTGCCAAACCTTAGTATTCTTCCCTGTATATTTGGACAATAGTATCCTAAGGAATTGTTGTAGAGATTAAATGAAATAAGAGAATGAATAATTTTTTTAAGTCTTGCTCTTTGATGACATACTGATTGCCATATAATGACATAAATACTATACTATAATAGTATTTATGTCATTGACCTTTGGTGCCTACCATATGGCAAACCACTTTTTTGCATAGTCATTAGCCTTTGTCTTGTAAATATTTTTGTTGATATCTTTTTTTATGACTATTGCCTCTGTAATATCATTACTTAGAAGGTTTAACAAGCTTCATAGATCTCTGTCCATTTATCTTAAGCATTAAAATAGAAATTTGGGAGCAATCAAAATATTTAACAGTAGGCAACCAGTTAAACAGCCTATTTCTCATCTCTTTCTCAGGATGTTAGGTAATCAATCTGTTTCAAACACACACATACACATACACAAGCTTTAAAAAAAGGGCAAAGTGTTTAGAATATATTGTAAGATGAGAAAAAAGTTTACAAAACAGTATTATAATGTGGCCCAATTTTGTAAAAAAAAAAAAAAATACATTTAGTAGAACAATACACTTAAAATGATCCCAATTTTGTAAGATAACAGAAGGTGTACCTTGAAAGCTTATTTCTAGCAACTAGGATTATGGATTAATTATGCTTTCTTTCTTTTGCATACGTGTGTATGTGTGCAAATAGATAGCTAAATAGAAAAAAAGATAGAGTCTAAAATACACACAGAATGGCAGTTCTTGGTTAAATTTAATATAATCTGTGGTAAACCTTGAAATTCCTTAATTGTTGGTGCAGTAATATATAAATCAGGAAGGCAACTTCATAATTTGTAGCAAGGACTATTCCTTTCCAGTAACTAGAAAGCCTGTGTCTGCTATCCAGGGCCCTGGTTTCCAGGTTTCCTGCCTGAGAAGCCTAATTCATTATAAGCAAATAGGCTGGTAAACTCAAAATATGAATAAAGGGACTATACTACCCTGAATGTCAGTTTCTTAAAAGCAGTGCTTTGTCTGCTTGCCCTGCTCTATCCTGAGTCCAGCACAGTGCCTGGCACATAATAGGTGTTCAAGAAACATTTGTTTAATGAATGTCTATTTCATCTAGGACATGTGGAAGCCTGAAGATATCTCCCTACTTCCTCACAGAGTAGATATTCAAATGAGCAGATAACTAGTGTCCCTCAGACCCAATGTCTCCCTTTCCTCGAAAAGTTTTCTCTGACAGATTCTGACACACACACATTCCTGTTAATATTAACATTGAATCAATATTCACTGAGCATTTAATACATGCCAGGCCACATGTATTATTTCATTTACTACCTACAAAGCATGTTCTATTGTTATTTTCCTGTTGTAGGTACGGAAACCGAAATATAGATGGTGTAATTTTCCCAAGGGCACACGGCTATTAAGGTGGAACTGGAGTGTGATCATGGGAATGTCTGAAGCAAAAAAATTGTCCTTAGCCAATATACTATATAGGATCATCTATAAGCCTCAGACAAAGATTTTATCTTAAAATGTAATGATAGGAAAAAAATCTACCTCAGGAATTAGCTAGCTTTTTCCTTCTGAAAATGGGACTTATGTAACTGAGCATTTCTCCTTTTTTTTTTTTTTTTTTTTGGCTGCCAGGAAGCTTGGAGACAAATGTAAATATGTTGGCCCTTACAGACAATAACTTTGGGTTTTCTTTTCCTAGACCTTGACTTTTGTCCCTGTTTCCACGTCCTCTGAGCTTGATTTATATTTCTACTTCTACTTTACTTTGCTGAATTTTTGCTATATTTACCTTAAATTCTCTGGAGGATTTCAGAATAAAAGAATCATTCATTTGGGATAGAGAAATACATCATTATGTGTTGATTTTTTTGTACCTCCAATTCACGAAGCTACCACCTCACCGTAGCAACCTCTATATTGCCTAAAAAAAAATTAACAATTTGTTCCAGGTTCATATACTGTATCTTCCTTTCAAATATATTCTGTGGTTGTCTCTAAATCATATTAACTTCGAAATTGCTGAAAAGAAAATAAAGCTGATAACTTGATAGCCCAACCACAATGTGTGGTTTGGTTTTCTTGTTTAATTTTAGACCCTACTTTTCAGTGACATCCGTTCAGACTTGAAACTTCAGTCACTTGCTGACCTTAATTCTTAGAGTATCAGATGAAGTCAGCATTACCAAAGGGAAGTCCACCATAAAACAAATTTGCATGTGCCTGCTAACATATAGGTGTATAATTCTACATGTATTGTTTGAAAAAAAAATGGAAAGTTTTCTGACCCACTTTAAATCAGTGTTTCAGTAAAAGACTAATGATAAACTCACCTAAGGAAGAGGCTTGGTTTCCATGAGGTTAGTAGTTATTACTCAAAGGAGAAATTGACATGCTCATATTATCTGCTTGATTGTAGATTTTAATGTAGGGATTGGGGAAACACTGTTGATGGTTTGCAGTTGTTTTAAGTTGATGTGATATGACACATTTTCTTTCTTGCATGGCTTGGTCTCTAACACAGCTTTCAGTCATTATCTCAGTGCTTTGAGACTAGTAAAGAGGATGTGTTAAAGGCAAGCCCCATTTACTCAGGCGATAAAGGCACTACACGTTGTTTGGAAGTCACCAGACACAGAATGCCTTTCTATCAAACACTTCACATGAATAATGGCTGTTCAATGTTCTTTTGACCATACAGATTGGGTTTGTTTTTCACAGATGTCCAAACAGTTTTGTGATCTGGTTCCATCAGATGAAAACAGCCTGGTGTGCACTAGGTAGAGGAAACATCAAAAACCAATAGTAGAAAAAAGAAAATTAGTCACTCAAAGGAGTTGCACAGATGGTCTTCATCCGGGCAAAATGCCTACCAAGAGTTAGAATGACCAATGGTGAGGAAACAGGACCCAAATGTTGAAAAAGGATTCTGCCTGCCATCTCTCAGCACTCACCTTTAACAATGACTCTATAAAAACGTCCTCATTGTTAATCATGCCTTTAATTCGTCATGTCATATAAAAAGAGAATTTTCTCCAGCAGGGATTCCAGCACAGGATGAAGCCTGTACTCACCCCCAAAGTGTTCTCATCCATCAGCTCACTGTTCAGGACGGCCCTCAGGAGCACAGCCATGTGGATACAAACAAGCATTATGCTGGAGAGGAACAATGATGCTATCAGGTTGGTACCAAGATTGATACTTCCTATTTAAGAAATCATGTTAATTATATATGTATTAAGTTCTGGTTTTTGCAAGACAACATCGGTAACCTCAGAGATGAACTTCTAGTATGTAATAGTATTGATATCTTCAAATTCAGGGTAGATGATCTAGAGCTTGATAAACTGGGTCTAAATCTGAGTCTCAATTAAATCCTGATTTTATCAACTCCCCAAGGCCTTCCAGATGGCTCTCTATTGCAAATCTTCTCCCCTCTAAACATCACGTCTTCCTTTTAAGTGTCTGTTTGACATTGCTCCTTGTGTGCTGGCCCATTTGCAAAGTATCAGCCCCTACATTTAAAATCCAAGAGAATTCTCTCCAACGACTCATTTATTCTCTCTATATTAAGTGAAGATCAAGAGAGTAGTCTTGCCTGGTGATGTGCACAGCATTAATCAAAATGGCTCCAATCTTTTTGAACAGCCACCATCTTTTATTAACTTTAAGCAGAAACAATGGCATGATGCCTCCTCCTATACTGAGACCTTTGTTACTTTTATAAAATGGCTATAGAATATAAATTTAAAATATATTAATCTCTCAATGGTAACCTTACTACCTAAGCAAAAATTAAAATTTATTTATTTTATCTTTTAGCAAGCCTTAATTTTCCACCACACTGAGACAAAAGACTCAAAAATACTCTCTCCAGGACACAAAAGGAAAAATTTTTCTTTCCATCCCTTACATTATTCTCTATTGCAAGTAGAAAGAAATACTGTTTAATGGCCTAATAATTTCAAGGAGCCTTGAAAATCATTTCTCTAAATCAAGAAGGGCAGAAACATTTTACCACTATCATCCCTTCAAATGCATGTTTGTCTCCTGGAAATCTTTCCCTGTCTCCAGTTGCATACTTGCCCCCACCCATTGAAGCTCTGAACTCACAACATGCAGCTCCCCATTGCTTATGGTGATCTGTTTCAAGCCCTCAGAGAAGCAAGATTGATAAACCTGGAAGACAATCACTAACAAAATAATCATCTCTAATTTACTACTCCCATTTGTTCTTTACTATATTCATCTCCAGAAAATCATAGATGATCAAAAGATTACCTGGTGCAAAACTCATTTTATAAGACAGGAAACTAAGCCTCAAAGAGGTGATGTACCCAAGGGCATGGGTAGTTAGTGGCAGATTCACAGTGAAAACAAAGGTGTCCTCTCATTCAGTGTTCTAGGCACTCTAATGCCCAGTCCAGCGTGCACTCCACCTCAACAGTCTCGGATTGAAACCTGAGTCAGCTGCCTCTGCAGACAAATGCAGAGGAAGAGCCCTGCCCACTGTGAACACACTCTTACACTTCCAGCTGCTCCTCCAGGAGCCACAGGCTTCCAGCTCAAGCAAACGTCTGGGAAATCAGCCATACTCAAGGCTGCACACACCCAGCTCCAACCACCATGTCAAAATGATCATTTTAACACTTCTGTGAAAACCCATTTTGTTTCCCCATTTTATTTTAAAGCATTTCAAAGCATAGCACACAGGCTGAATTACATAGGCACAGGAGGCAAGACTAGGGAAAACAGCTAGAGTCAGCTTCTCCCCCTGCAACTTCAATCAAAATAGTTCACAGTAAGCACATTCTCCCCTCCTTCTTCCTTGCCAGAAAGCAACAACAAGGAATCCTCCACTCCAGGGTGATCCTGAATAAGCTATAGCCTCATCACACTAAGTTCAAAAGGATCAGGATGCAGAACCAAGGCACTAGACAACTCAGTGGGGTTATTGAGATGCAGGTAGGTTCTAAGAAGAATATAGAAAATTCTGAACTTCTCAAATAACATTACTCATACTGTCAATTAATCAAAATGTTGAACAGCTATTACTTACTAGACACTATGCTAAGTGCTACAAAGACCAGTAAGACTACTTGGCTTCAGGTAGCTTGTAGTCTAGCAAGAAATGAGCTACAAAGAAAACAAGAGAGTCAGTATGTAAATGAATGGCATGCAATACACTAGAAATATGCATGAACAGCCCTGTATCAGAGAAGAACAAGCAACACAAAAGCAGTCTGTGAAGACCCATGTTGTATAAAGGGCCACATTAGGCACCATAGGAGTCACAAAGTTGAAGAACATACTAGCCTTGAAGGCTGACAGTAAAATCTAAACATGGAAATAAACACATATCTTACCCATAGCTTTTAAAGCCAAATGAAACACATTACAAAATGAAAGAAAAGTTACTAGAGAGGTAGGTGTAAGCTACATGTGATGGATGGAACTATTTATTTCAACTGAGGTAATCAGGCCAGACCTGTGAGATACATTTAAACAGGATTTTGAAGGACAAGTAGCATTTTGATAACCTGAGGATGGGGAAGGGCATTTCAGAAACAATACCTTAACAAAGGGTGGGTAAGCTTTGAAAGAAGGCCTGGAGAAAAATCAGGACCCCATCATCCCAGGTCCTGGAGCATGGTGGGGGGTAAGGCTAGAAAGGAAGTTGTACGACTCAAATATTAATTCAAATGCTAAGAAGCTTACCCTTCATTCTGTATGCAAGCTAATGGCAGAAGAAAAGGCACAATTAGAGCCATGCTTTGAGAATCATTATTGAAAGCATGTCGAAGATGGTCTGAAGGAAGCAATTGGGAAAAGCAAGCATAGCTCATCCAAGTGGGTGAGAGTGTGAGTTAGAGGAAGCTTGGAAATAGGTGATGTGAGAGATGCTGCAGCTTCTGGGATTGCTGCCTGTTCGTGTGTGGAGGAGGGGCAGTAGGGCTCATTCTGAATCTTGTCTTGAAAAGCACATAGATAGTGATGTCAAAACCAGGACTACGGTGTCACTTGAAGCTGTATCCTACCTCCTCCTCCATCTGTATCTGCTTCACCTATCAAGAATATCTACTATTACCACTAAAATTCAGGTGCTTATGGCCTCCCTCATTCATCAGCCAGGGTTTATCTGGCCAGGAAACAGAAGCCCCTTCAGGCATTTGCAACAGAGGGAGTTTGAGTCAGAGAAGTAGTCACCCTGGTAGTTGAGATTGCCATCAGCAAGAAGCTGTTACCATTCGAAGGCTGCAAGGACAAAGGGAGTGAGCAGTCCTCTGGGAGACTGAGGAAGGAAGCTCCTGGCTTCTCCCCACTTTCCACTTTCCACTTCCCACTTTTACTCATCTGTCCTCCAATTCCCTTTTGGCTGAGCCTAGCTGAAACCCAGCTGACAGGGGAGTTTGAGCAAGCAGCCTCCAGGGTCAGCCCTCTGAGTTACAGCTAGAGCAGGACAGAGAGGAATGGATCTCAGGACAAACAGGTTCAGGATCCGGCAAACTAATTTTACACTCCAGCCATTGAGTTGGAACTACTGGCCAGCCTCCCCCGAGTTAGCATGTAGAATATGGGATACCAGCTGAGTGCCTGAGAGTTATCATTCACCTCAGTGGGGGTAGGGGTGGAGAAGGGTGACATATAGCCAGCCACATCTATATCCACTGGCCCTTCCTTGTCCTAGTCCTCTGTATTCCTGAGAAGGAACTATTCTCAAGGACCTGAGTCCAAGTTCATCTTACTTAGAGTACAGAGAAAAGAACCGCTAACTCCTTCTCTCTTTCCTTGCTATCCCCCATCATGTCTCCTCTCCTTTCTAGTTCTCATCACTCTCTACTCCCCCTGCCCCCCTTTTCTCCATCTTCATCACCTTTGTCCAGTCTCTATCCCCATTTTCAATTCCTTCCTCAAAACACCAAGTTGCTTGGTAGCATGCAGGGTTGGAACATGCCTTTAACAGAAAATCTCGTGTCTCTTGAACCTATTATTTATTCCTTGAGCAGAGTAGATATTCAACAAAAGAATTGTTAAATTCAATTAAATAGGATATATCTTATTATTAAATATTTTTTTCATTTTTTGTTTACTTATATGATGGGAACTTGAGTAGTTTCCGGAATTGTCTCCACAACACCTGGCCAAGGAATCTGTGAGGGAAAGAAAGATCAAATGGAAAATCAAGGTACATGACACCAGAAGACCTACATGTTACTTCAAACTTTTTCTTCCTCATGAACCATTAAAATAGAGCATAACTCTTCTGGCAGCTGTACATATGTTCATAAATACATGATATTGACCCATAGCATAGCAGCTCTGCTCAGCTTCTAACAAGTAAGAATGAAAAGAGGACATGGTCTTTAGGAACATGAATTTCTGCCCTTCCCATTTTCCTTCAGAAGAAGAGATTCTTCTATGACCTCATTGGGGGCGGAAATTTTAACCAAAATGGTGTCACCCCTGAACCCACTGCGACACGCCACGTAAGTGACCACAGAAGGAGAAAAGCCCTATAAAAAGAGAGACGATAGCGCTACATTTTGTCCATCTCATAGCAGGCACAAACTCATCCATCCCCAGTTGATTGGAAGAAACAACGATGACTCCTGGGAAGACCTCATTGGTGGTGAGTCCTGCACTAACGTGCGATGCTCTTGTTGATTTGGACCAGATAGTATTTCTGGACCATGGGCATGAAACGCTGGGTTCTGACTATGGAGATCCAGGAATACTGTATATGTAGGATAGGAAATGAAAGCTTTGGTAGGTATTTAAGTCATTGTGCAGCATTTTCAAGAACTGATACACAGCAGTTTGAAAGATAAGATTAAAACTGAAAGATAGCTATATTGGGGCTAAACCACACAAGAAGTGTCACATGATGCTGTGCAGTAAGAAAGAAAATTTATTGAAAGTCTGTTTTTCTGAGTACAAAGGATTTAATATAATTCTCCCACGGCATTTTTCTTTAAAATGGGTCACTATCCTTGAGATTTTGAAAGCCGTAGCAGCAACAACCTTTGTTTCCATTATCTCGTACCATATTCTCAGTACATCGAAACTATGTATTCTAACTAAATATAGGTATAACTGTGTTTTAGAATAAGTGGGGTTTATATTTTTTAAATATTTAACTTCAAGTATCTTTTTTGAAATCTGATTTTATTACAGAATCAATACATGTTAAATTTAGAACAACTGGAAAATATACCTAAGAAAACATGAAGGAGATCGAGTTTTTAGTTGGATGCCTGCCAGTAGCACCAACAGCACTTCTAGCATGAATATTGATACCACATAGATTTTCTATAGCTCTTTCTTCCAATGTGAATGTTTGACTTCACGATGAGTTTCACAGAATATGGGACTGAGAACAATGGTGCAGGAGGATATTTCTACCTAGAAAATCAAGGTCATTATTCCTTCCCAGACCTGACAATGATGCATGTGCTGATAGGCTAATGACATGCCATGACTTGACATTTTTATTAAAATTATTGCCAACCAATGGATAACATGTCTTTCCTAAGTCAAAAGGAGAATGTTGAAACTAGTTTTTTTTTTTTTTTTAATTTTAAAGCCATGGTGTTAACATTATGTTGGTCATCTACCTAGATTTTTCTCTAGCTGATCTGAAAAATGTAGTATAGATTGTCCTGGAACATTGTGTGTTCTCTATGATTAGCAATGCATCATCATCACAATTAATTTGTCAAAAAGAACCACATAGTAATCTAATCTCCAACCTCTCTCTCCTTTCCCATTCAATTCTAGTCACTGCTACTGCTGCTGAGCCTGGAGGCCATAGTGAAGGCAGGAATCGCAATCCCACGAAATCCAGGATGCCCAAATTCTGAGGACAAGAACTTCCCCCGGACTGTGATGGTCAACCTGAACATCCATAACCGGAATACCAATACCAATCCCAAAAGGTCCTCAGATTACTACAACCGATCCACCTCACCTTGGAATCTCCAGTACGTAAAGCTTCCAGATAAAAATGCTATATTCTTCATCCCTCTTATGCATCAGACTGCCAGTTAAATCTCCCTGAGGATGATTTTATTCATTTAGAATTACCAGTCAAACCTGGAAGGACCACGGTGAAGAGCAATTCTCAAACTTTCTACAGATTTCTTTAACCAAGCACAGGACAGCCTCCAATAATCCCTATCCTGTTAGATCTAATTGTCACTGACACCAATAATCAACTCAAATTAATTATAATCATTATTCTAATATTTATGAGACCCCAAGTCTATTCTTTATTTATTCAAAGAATAGACATTTATCAAAGGGGATTAATGCTTTTATTATCTTAACCAGAGCTGCCATTGAGAAGATTTATTGCAAATAATTAGTAATTAGGGTTTTTTACTTTTTTTCTTTTGCTTATTTTTGTTTTTGAATCCAAGTGGAATAAGTATCACTGGGGTATTTCTACCCATTTGTGTGTTAAATAGTCTTGATCTACTTCCTAACATACCTATGCTTGCTGTATCCTTAGTATACCCAGTATTTAGACCCCATCAAGGGTTAAATACCAAATGTATTTTGATCATTTGACTTCATACAAATAAGTCTCTGTTCTGTGGAGCCTACAGATTGGTCTGATTGTAGGATTTCTTCTCTTCTTCCCATTACTAGGAAGAGTCAAAATAAATCAATTCAAAAATGCAAGCAAATCATTCACTGATCTGAAAGAGAGAGGGAAGAGAAGGTTACAGAGACAATTAACCTTTTGTTTCCAGCCCTTTATCTCAGCTCTGGGCTCTGTCCCACGAATGTGATCTCAGATAAAATTTTGATGTATTCCCTCTTCAAAGACAGACTTCATCAAGTCAAATAAACAGCTATCTTATTCTAGATGGTTCCAAGTCTACTCTTCCTTTGGTCTTCTTCTGTCTGTCAAATATACCCTAAAAAAGCTATCATTTGTGTCAAACTTAAATTTTTTCTGTGGCCTCAGTCTATCTTATTTTATTCATTCTTCAAATAAATTGGAGAAAAACTGATCACTGTCTTCTTTTCTGTAACAATTCATGTGCTTGAAAAAAAAATCCAATTTGTCCCCAAAGTTCTTCTTCAAACTAACATCATTTAAAGAATTTGCAATGCCTATAATTTGTCATCCTGTGAACTTGCCTCTCCTCATGTATTCCTGTTTTATTTCTTTCCCACTTTACCAGGAATTCACTTTCCTCCTGATTTTTCTCCCCTCTGCAGCCGCAATGAGGACCCTGAGAGATATCCCTCTGTGATCTGGGAGGCAAAGTGCCGCCACTTGGGCTGCATCAACGCTGATGGGAACGTGGACTACCACATGAACTCTGTCCCCATCCAGCAAGAGATCCTGGTCCTGCGCAGGGAGCCTCCACACTGCCCCAACTCCTTCCGGCTGGAGAAGATACTGGTGTCCGTGGGCTGCACCTGTGTCACCCCGATTGTCCACCATGTGGCCTAAGAGCTCTGGGGAGCCCACACTCCCCAAAGCAGTTAGACTATGGAGAGCCGACCCAGCCCCTCAGGAACCCTCATCCTTCAAAGACAGCCTCATTTCGGACTAAGGACTCATTAGAGTTCTTAAGGCAGTTTGTCCAATTAAAGCTTCAGAGGTAACACTTGGCCAAGATATGAGATCTGAATTACCTTTCCCTCTTTCCAAGAAGGAAGGTTTGACTGAGTACCAATTTGCTTCTTGTTTACTTTTTTAAGGGCTTTAAGTTATTTATGTATTTAATATGCCCTGAGATAACTTTGGGGAATAAGATTCCATTTTAATGAATTACCTACTTTATTTTGTTTGTCTTTTTAAAGAAGACAAGATTCTGGGCTTGGGAATTTTATTATTTAAAAGGTAAAACCTGTATTTATTTGAGCTATTTAAGGATCTATTTATGTTTAAGTATTTAGAAAAAGGTGAAAAGGCACTATTATCAGTTCTGCCTAGGTAAATGTGAGATAGAATTAAATGGCAGTGCAAAATTTCTGAGTCTTTACAACATACGGATATAGTATTTCCTCCTCTTTGTTTTTAAAAGTTATAACATGGCTGAAAAGAAAGATTAAACCTACTTTCATATGTATTAATTTAAATTTTGCAATTTGTTGAGGTTTTACAAGAGATACAGCAAGTCTAACTCTCTGTTCCATTAAACCCTTATAATAAAATCCTTCTGTAATAATAAAGTTTCAAAAGAAAATGTTTATTTGTTCTCATTAAATGTATTTTAGCAAACTCAGCTCTTCCCTGTTGGGAAGAGTTATGCAAATTCTCCTATAAGCAAAACAAAGCATGCCTTTGAGTAACAATGACCTGGAAATACCCAAAATTCCAAGTTCTCGATTTCACAGGCCTTCAAGACTGAAGACCGACTAAGGTTTTCATACTATTAGCCAATGCTGTAGACAGAAGCATTTTGATAGGAATAGAGCAAATAAAATAATGGCCCTGAGGAATGGCATGTCATTATTAAAGATCATATGGGGAAAATGAAACCCTCCCCAAAATACAAGAAGTTCTGGGAGGAGACATTGTCTTCAGACTACAATGTCTAGTTTCTCCCCTAGACTCAGGCTTCCTTTGGAGATTAAGGCCCCTCAGAGATCAACAGACCAACATTTTTCTCTTCCTCAAGCAACATTCCTAGGGCCTGGCTTCTGTCTGATCAAGGCACCACACAACCCAGAAAGGAGCTGATGGGGCAGAACGAACTTTAAGTATGAGAAAAGTTCAGCCCAAGTAAAATAAAAACTCAATCACATTCAATTCCAGAGTAGTTTCAAGTTTCACATCGTAACCATTTTCGCCCCCATGGCCCATGTGCTGTCTTGCCCTACTTCTGAAGGCCTCTAGATATTCTCAGGCCACTCTGCAGGCTCCCTGCTTCTTGAAAGACCTTCCTCTTCACTCCATCCTGCTCCATCCAGTGTGCTCCAGCCCACCCAGAGGCCCATGGCTTTTCTAGGCTTCTTTCCCTATTCCAAATCCAGGGGTTGGCCTCTCCAGCCACCTCCTCTCAGTCATTTTGTGCTCACATCTTGATTCCTGTGACCATCCCTTGTCACCATTTTCCTACAGGAAATCCCCAGGCAGCTTCCAGGGACAGTTCCTCACAGCCTTTACGTTTTCAAGCTTCTCACTAAAAACCTGCTGCTCGTTTTCAAGCTTTCTCTGAACGGTGATGATGAAAAGAAAAAATTGTTTTTGTTTTTGTTGGGAGAGGGAGTTGTAAAAGGATGTATATGTCTGTGTGTGTGTGTGTGTGTGTGTGTGTGTGTGTGGTCCTGAACCATTATTTCCCACTAGATTTTGTGTGGGGGGTATGCGGATGGGAAGAGGCAGTTGCTTTCCATGTACTCCTCCCCTGATTCACTTTGCTTTTATTCTCTCTTCATTTTCCCCAGTTAGCACTACCATGTACCTAGTCATCCAAGCTAGAAATCTATGTGGCTTCCCTGAATCTTTTTCCTTCTTCCTCTCCCTCATTCCTAACATCCACATATCAACAAATACTGTATTCTCACTTCCAAAAGTTCTCCAAGGAACCCCCACCTCCCCACCAATACCATACTACCCAGGTTCAGGACTGCATCTATTCTCATTTCTCTCCTCCATGATTGCTACAACCTTCCACCTGTTCTTGCTGCCATTGTTCCCTTCTCTCAATCCATCCTCCGACCTGTACCTATGACACAAATTCAAATATAACAAAAAGCACCCCCCAGCAATCTGGCCTTGCTCCCTCTCCTGTTCTATCCCAGGGTGCTTCATCCTTGACGTTTTACCCTCGAGTCGTGGTGAAGTTGTTGCGGAGACCACCATGCTATTCTTGGCCTTGATGCCTATGCTATGTGGTCCCTTCTGCGTGAATGCCCTTGCCACCTTCTCCCTGCTATCCCTCCAGTCACACGCTGCCCTCCCCACTCTCCCCCATTTCTATGGCTCTACTCACATATTAAAACTTTCTTTAGGTCTCATCTTCTCTAAGGAGACTCCTGGACCCATCACTGCCTGTTATCCTAGATTAGGTCCCTCTCTTTCTTACGGGCTCCAAAAGCACTGTGCAGATCCTTTATCACTGATCTTACATACTATATCAGCTTTACCTATTTAGCCAGTTTGTGGTTCCTCAAGAGCAGAAACATCAGTACCTGACATGGCAGGTAGTAGACAGTCAATACTCAGCTGAACTTTGAACCAATAGTCCACAGACACCTCAAAATCAACAGAGACAAAACTAAGCTCGTTAGCTTTACTGCCAAACTGGCTCCTCCTACTGCTTTTTTATCTACTGGAATGGCATCATCTACTCCTCTGAGCAAGAAACCTAGCTTTCTCTCCATCCCTCATTCCCCTCCTCCAATCAATGACCAACTCTTCATCAATGTCTCACATGTCCTCCCCTTCCTTGCTAACTCCAAGTTTGCTATTACAGTTTCATTATATTATGACACTAACTGGCCTCTCTGCCTTGCTTTTTATATTTAATAATTCGGTATCTCTCAAACTTGTAGGGGAGTCTAGTCAGAGTAGGTAATTAATAGCTTCTGCAACAGACAAAGTTCAAATAAACAAAGGTTTGTTTCTTGTGCATGTTACAATCCAACAGGATCATTAGGGAGCTTTGCTCTACTTGGCCACTGAGAGACCCAGGCTGACACAGAGGTTCTGACTTCTACAACACCATCTAGCACTGCAATGTCTAACACAGTAGCCACGAGGCATTGGTAACTATTGAGCGCTTGGAATGTGGCTAGTCCCAGTTGAGTTGTGTTATAAGTGTAAAATGCAAACTAGATTTAAAATACTTAAGTTTTTTTAATGTAAAATATCTTTTGTTACTTTTTATATTGATAAATGTTAAAATGTATTTGGTTAAACATATTAAATTTATTAAAAATTCATCTATTTCTCTTTACTTTTTAAAATGTGCTTACAATAAATATATAATTAAAATGTGGCTAGCATTGTATTTCTGATGGACATATAACCAATGAAAGAAAAGAGAAAGCTAAAAACTACACGTTCAGCGTTTAAGGGCCAGTCTTATTGACCAGGACTCAGTCACACAGACCCAAATTAAAACCAGTGGAGACTGGGAAATGAAATATTTCTATGGGTCCATGAAAAAGAAAATGAAATGGGATTTAGTGGACACATAGCATTACTTCTGCCATCACACATATGATGAATGAAGGCTCATGCATGACATCTTCCCACAGTCACATAATTCTAAATAGCTGAGCTGTTACATGACCACTTCCTGGTGGAAGAAGGTCTAGGGTGCAAGTAACAGTGACATTATTGTAAAAATAACCTTGAATCTACACTAATTTTTTTTAAAGAACCTTTACAAACTTTGGCAATTAACACACTATAAAACAACCCACATGGGACATACCTCACAACTAACTGCTGCACACCTGTATTTTGAAATTACACAGCAATTGTCACTCTTCCATCTCTCCCCATGTTTCAAGAGGTCCTTTCTAAAATGTAAATCTGATCACATTAATCCCCTAATTACTCCTCAGTACCTCCCCCATACCTATAAGATAAAGTACTGCCAATTCTCTTGCATGACACAGAAGGTACTCTATGACCTGGCCCAGTCCACCTCTCACAGTATTCCAACCCACCATCCTCCATCCCTGTTACCAGTATCAATGCCATGCCTAACTGGTTCTCACAATCTGGGACTTTGCTTATGCTTCCTGATTACCTGGAATAGCCTAAGTCTTCCCATTTCTCATCACCATTAAACTGATGAAAATATCAACACTTTTTTTAAAATCAGATTAAGCAAAAAGACATCTCTGGAGATGGAATTTGAGGAACCATTCTTAACATGTTCCCCAGTTGATTTTGATGCATCCTCTCCAGCAGCCATCCATTGACCAGCCTCTGGGAACCACTGATGGAGAAGCAGCTAGAGATGCTATCTCGGAATACAGATGAAGATTAACAAAGAAATACATTGATGATAAATATGAATTGGGGCTGGGCACGGTGGCTCACACCTGTAATCCCAACTCTTTGGGAGGCCAGGATGGGAGGATCACATGAGGCCAGGAGTTCAAGACCAGCCTGGCCAACATGGTGAAATGCCATCTCTACTAAAAATACAGAAATTATTTGGGCGTGGTGCACATCTGTAATTCCAGGTACTCGGGAGGCTGAGGTACAAAAATCTCTTGAACCTGGGAGGCGGAGGTTGCAATGAGCTGAGATCACGCCACTGCACTCCAGCCTGGGTGATGGAGCGAGACTCCGTCTAAAAATATATATATTATATACATTATTTTTATATAATATTTTATATAACATATATATAATATATGTTACATATTATACAATATATTTTATATAATATATTATATATTTTATAAATATATAGTATACATTTTATGTAATATATTATATATTTTATATAATATATAATATACTTTATATAATACATAATATGTAATACATATTACATATTTTATATAATATATATTTTAAATAATATATTTATATATTTTTATATATTACATATATAATTCTATGTTTTATATTATATATTATTTAAATTATATATATAAATTGATCTTAGATAAAGATAGGGAACAGAGATAAAATTATGTTAAAAAAAGAAATTTCAAGTAAGAAACCTGAAAAAATTAAGGAGACAATAAGGAAAGTCTTAATGGGAAAAAAAAGATTCCTGGGTTGGAATTTAAGTGCATCTGAAAACTAGGTTTAGACAAATTAATTTTAAAAGGCTATAACCAAAACATATTCAACAATTTTTTTAATTTTAAAAATAAAGAACATAAAAGACTCATATCTGGAAGGAATATATAAAATATCTCATCAGGAACCAAAATTATATTGACATCAGACTTTTTTACATAACACTGAGAGGTAATAAAGTAAAATTTTCAAAGCACTAAAAGGGAGAAAGTAAAGATCAGGCAACATCTGCTCAGGCAAGTCTTCCTTGACAACCCAATGAATGATAAATGTGTAATATTTTGTTGAGTTGCATACTTATGGGTTGTGCATTTTTCTGTATGTATGTAATAGCTTAAATTCTGCTTACGTTTGACTGCTAGTTTCAGATGTCAACTTGACTGGATTAAGGGATATCCAAATAGCTGGTAATATGGTTTGGCTCTGTGTCCTCACCCAAATCTCATCTCAAATTGTAAGCCCCACGTGTCGAGGGAGGGACCTGGTGAGGGGTGATTGGATCATGGGGGTGATTTCCCCCATGCTGTTCTCATGATAGTGAGTTCTCAAGAGATCTGATTGTTTAAAAGTGTCTGGCAGTTTCCCCTTCACTCTCTTTCTCTCCTGCCGCCATGTAAGATGTAGCTTGCTTCTCCTTAGCCTTCCACCATGATTGTAAGTTTCCTGAGGCCTCCCCAGCCATGCAGAACTGTGAGTCAATTCAACGTCTTTCCTATAAAAACCACCCAGTCTCACATAGTTCTTTATAGCAGCATGAGAAAAGACTAATACAGCTGGTAAAGCATTACGTCTGAGTATGTCTGTGAATGTGTTTCCAGAAGACAGTGGCATTTAAATCATTGGACTGAGTAAGAAAGATCCACCATCATCCAATGTGGATAGGCACCATCCAATCGGCTAAGGGTGCAGATAAAACAAAAAAGCAAAAGAAAGGCAAATTTGCTCTCTCTCTCTCTCTCTCTCTCTGCCTCCCTCTCTCCCTCCCTTCTGGAGCAGGGATACCCATCTTCTCCTGCCCTTGGACATCAGAACACCATGTTCTCTGGCCTTCAGACTCGAAGGTTTGTGCCAGTGAACCTCGAGGTCTCAGCCTCACACTGAGAGTTATACCATTGGCTTTCATGGTTCTCAGGCCTTGGGACTTGGACTGAGCCATGCTTCAGGATTCTCTGGATCTTCAGCATCTCTGACAGCTTATCATGGAAGTTCTTAGCCTCCATAACCGTGTGAGCCATTTCCCCACCTCTGACTGAGAGATGAATCAAAGCTGAGAATTTAAGATGAATCAGTCATGGGCCCTCTGTGAGCACTGAAACTGGGTCTACATTGAAATATATCTAAATAATGGTTATAAATTCTTTACATGAATCTTAAAGTCAAATTCTTTGCTAAAAAAGAACATCTAAATTATAGGTTACATGGTATTATTTAACCTATACAATAATATTATATAACTATACTTAAGATATTACCATCATTTAAGTCCATACTCGAGATAATAACCATCATCTAAGTCCATAATCCAAGATTCAGCAAAATAAGCAAAAAAAAAAATAAGGGTGGAAAGGAGTGACAGGGTAGAAATCATGAAATTCCTCTGCCTCAGTGGAGTAAAATCAAGTTATTGCTCCATTCTTGGCTTTGATAAGTAGACAATTTAAAAGTGACCTAATGTGATAAATAAGGCTAAAAATCTAAAGGTAACCATCAATATATATATATAAAACAAATTGGAATTCCTATAAATCTCAACACAGGATATAAAGAAACCAAATAATGCTCAAAAACCAAAACAAAAAAAACTGAAAAAAAGCACAGAAAACATAAACAAGAGACAATATGAGTAAATATTTGTAATTCTCCTATTAAAAAACAGAGTCCAGCTGGGGGCACTGGCTCACGCCTGTAATCCCAACACTTTGGGAGGCCGAGGTGGGCGGATCACCAGGCCAGGAGATAGAGACCATCCTGGCTAACAGGGTGAAACCCCGCCTCTACTAAAAATACAAAAAATTAGCCGGGCGTGGTGGTGGGCGCCTGTAGTCTCAGCTACTCAGGAGGCTGAGGCAGGAGAATGGCGTGAACCCAGGAGGCAGAGCTTGCAGTGAGCCAAGATCGCACCACCACACTCCAGCCTGGGCAACAGAGTGAGACTCCGTCCCAAAAAAAAAAAAAAAAAAAAAAAAGAACAGAGTCCCAAATTTAAGTACTTTTTTTTTTTTTTTTTTTGAGATCAAGTCTCGCTCTGTCACCCAGGCTGGATTGCTGTGGTGTGATCTTGGCTCACTGCAACCTCTGCTTCCTGTTTCAAGTGATTCTCCTGCCTCACCCTCCTGAGTAGCTGGGATTACAGGCATGCACCACCACACCTGGCTAATTTTTTTTTTTTTTTTTTTTTTTGAGGCAGAGTCTCACACTGTCCAGGGGCTGGTGTGCATGGCACAACCTCGGCTCACTGCAACCTCTGCCTCCCGGGTTCAAGCGATTCTCCTGCCTCAGCCTCCCGAGTAGCTGGGATTACAGGCACTGGTCACCACGCCTCAGCTTCCCGAATAGCTGGGACTACAGGCACTCGCCACTACGCCCAGCTAATTTTTTGTATTTTTAGTAGAGACAGGGTTTCACTATGTTGGCCAGACTGGTCTTGAACTCCCAACCTCGTGATCCGCCCACCTCGGCCTCCCAAAGTGCTGGGATTACAAGCATGAGCCACTGCGCCCAGCTAATTTTTGTATTTTTAGTAGAGATGGGGTCTCAGCATGTTGGTCAGGCTGGTCTCAAACTCCTGACTCTGTGATCCGCCCACCTTGGCCTCCCAAAGTGGTATCCTAAAAATACTGTGATATTTTTAGATTTTTAAAAAATTAAGTGCTTAGGCCGGGTGCAGTGGCTCATGCCTATAAGCCACTAAGGCTAAGAAATATCCCAATTTCTTAACTCCACAGTATTTTTAGATTTTTAAAAATTAAGAAATATCCCAATTTCTTAACTCCGCACTATCCTTAAAATAACATAGAAAGTTTAAAAATAAAGGGGTAGGCAAAGAAATATATCAAGCAAATGCATACTAGCAGAAATCAAGATAACATCAATATCAGAAAACATAAATTTAGAATCATTAAATGGGAAAGAAATGTTACATCATTTTGGTCAGATTTAGATTGGTAATGAAAAAAAGTTGATAAAATTTATGCACAGGATAACTTTTAAATGTTTAAGTCAAAATATAGCAAAAAAAAGTTTTAATACAGAGACATTATTATTGTTTAACATTGTGTGGAAGTCCTGCCCAGCAATGAAACAAACATTGGAGAGAAAGACACAAAATTATGATTATTTGCAGAGAATATCATTACACACCTAGAGAAAAAAAATGAGTAAATCAAGAGGAAAACCATTAGAGAATGCTCAGAAACTGGCTAGCTACAAAATAAATATTTTTAAGTCATTTGCCTGTATAGTGGTAATAACAAGTCTAAAAACATAACGAAAAAATTATCATCCATTATGGAAAAACAAAAGACTGAAATACCTGGAAATAGCCTTATTAAAATATGAGAGAGACGTATATAGAGAGAACTATGAAATAATGAATTACTTTAAATAACTTGAATAAATGGTCAGAAATACAATGTTCACAGAAGGCAAGATTACATGCAAAAAAGGAAAACAATTATTTTCTCTTTTTTTTCTTTTTTAGAGACAAGGTCTTGCTATGTTGCCAAGGCTGGCGTGCAGTGGCTATTCACTTCACAATCACAGCCCATAACAGCCTAGATCTTCTGGTGTCAAGCAATCCTCCTGCCTCAGCCTCCTGAGTAGCTGAGACTACAGGCACACTCCACCATGCCAAGCTTCTAATTTGTTTCTGTGTCTAATGCAATACCAAACAAATTCTTATTGGTAAGGTTTAATGCGGTAATGTAGCAAATTTCTAAAACTCTTCTGAGAAGATTTAAATCATCAGAGACCTGTCCTCAGGGAGTGAAACAGTTTAAAGTTGGCATTTTTAAAAAATAATGAGATGTGAGAATAGAAAACTCAATGAACAAATTAAATAACTCAGAATATACCATGGGTATATACGAAGAATCTAAAATATAGTAAAAGTAAACTGTCATCACAAAATGGTATAATGAGGAATTATTTAGTGAATAGATTTGGGTTTCTTTATTGGTTAACTATTTGGAAGAGAGAGAAAATCAAAGTATAGCTGTCCATTACATCATGCATTCAAAAGAACTTCAGCTAGATTACAGAAGTGAGAGAAAAATCCTAAACTGGCAGACAGGAAGCTGAGGACCAGCCCATTTCACGCCATCAATTCTCCAAAGGCTAAGGCCCTAGCAGCACCAGGTTCTGCAGAGCAGGAGCTGGGAATACAGGGGGAAGAGGGAGATTTAGAGGGCCAGTGTGAAAGTTGTTTGAGCAACAACTCAATCCCCAACTTTTCTTCCCAGCACTCCACTGCTAGGCAAATGCTCCTCCCAATTCTACCAGAAAATTGGCAGTTTATCTCTGAAGAGGGTAAAACAGAGGGCCTTTGGATTGGGGTCTACCAGCATGGGTGAGGGTGTGGGACCATCAAAAACAGAAGGATCAAGTGGTCATATAGATTCTGAATGCCAAGGATGATCCCACCCTCAGGCCCCTTTACTCCTCAGTTTCCATAACTCTAACAAGACCTTTTCCTTCTGGCAAGAGGTTGAAGAATCTGATCATCCCTAAAGGAAGGAAAAGCCTAAATATATTTAGAGGGAGCTCCCCACAAATGGCCCACCCAGATCACCCCATAGTGAAGGTCAGAATCCCCATATTTCCCCACACACACTGAATCCCCAAATTTCCCCACATCAGCTTTTATTTTAATCTTGAGCAGACCTCTGAGAAAATCAAACATGAAGAAAGATACGAAAATAAACAAACAGAAAAGGGCATTAGGAGGCCAGGTGCAGTGGCTCATGCCTATAATCCCAGTACTTTGGGAGGCTGAGGCAGGTGGACCACCTGAGGTCAGGAGTTCAAGACCAGCCTGGTCAACATGGTGAGACCCCATCTCCACTAAAAATACAAAAATTAGCCGGGCTGGGTGGTGTGCACCTGTAATCCCAGCTACTCGGGAGGCTGAGGCAAGAGAATTGCTTGAGCCTGGGAGGCAGAGGTGTAGTGAGCCAAGATTGTGCCACTGCACTCCAGCCTGGCCAACAAAGTGAGACACTGTCTCAAAAAAGAAAAAAGAAAAGAAGAGAAGAGGAAAGGAAAGGTATTGGAGGAACCAGCCCCCAATATTTCAACATAGCTTCTTTTCTATTTTCCCTAAGTGTCGGCCAGTCTGAGAAATAAAGAGAAATATTACAAAAGAGAGAAATTTTACAGCTGGGCCTCCGGGGGTGACATCACCTATTGGTAAGTTCCGTAATGCCCCTTGAGCTGCAAAACCAGCAAGTTTTTATAAGGGATTTCAAAAGGGGAGAGGGGTACAAACAGGGAGTAAGTCATAAAGATCGCATGCTTGAAAGGGCAATAAAAGATCACAAGGGCAGAGAGGCAAAGCAAGATCACAAGTCTAGGGTGAAATTAGAATTACTGATGAGGTTCCATGTCCTGCTGGGCACGCATTGTCATTGATAAACATCTTAACAGGAAACAGAGTTCGAAAGCAGACAACCGTTCTGACTAGAATTCACCAGGCTGGAATTTCCTAATCCTAGCAAGCCTGAGGGCACTGCAGGAGACCAGGGTGTATTTCATCCCTTATCTTCAACCTCATAAGACACACTCCCAGAGTGGCCATTTATAGACCTCCCCCTGGGAATGCATTCCTTTCCCAGGGTTATTCCTTGCTGGGAAAAGAATTCAGTGATATTTCTCCTATTCACTTTCTGCAAGAAGAGAAATATGACTCTATTCTGCCCGGCCCCACAGGCAGTCAGACCTTATGGTTATCTCCCTTGTTCCCTGAAAATCGCTGTTATCCTGTTCTTTTTTAGGATGCCCAGATTTCATATTGTTCAAACACACATGTTTTACAAACAATTTGTACAGATAACGCAATCATCACAGGGTCCTGAGGCAACATACATCCTCAGCTTACGAAGATGACAGGATTAAGAGATTAAAGTAAAGACAAGCATAGGAAATTATAAAAGTATTAATTTGGGGAACTAATAAACGTCCATGAAATCTTCACGATTTATATTCTTCTGCCGTGGCTTCAGCCATTCCCTCCGTTCAGGGTCCCTGACTTCCCACAACATCTTGACTTCCCACAACAGAAAGGAAAGGAGGGGAGGGGAGGGGAGGGAGTAAGGAAAAGGAAAGGGGAAGGGGAAGGGAAAGGGAAAGGGAAGGGCATTAGGAGGAAATAGAAAGTGTGCAAGAAAAAAAGCCTCAAAAATATCATTAATATCCTCAGATAGAGAAGATCCTTGAAATCAAAATAGGATACTACTTTAAAAAGGGAAATATCAAAAATAAAAAAAAGATTATCTTGGAAATTAAAAACATCATAACTGAAATGAAACAGTCAATAGAATCCTGGAAGAGAAAGTTGAAAACATCTTCCAAAAAGTAGAGCAGAAAGATTAAAATATGGGAGAAAAGATCAGGGGTCCTATCCAGGAAGAACTACTGTATATCAGAATAGAAAGTGAGTAATGGAGTAAAACAGTGAGTAATGGAGGAGAGGAAATCAGTAACTAAACACATGAAAGAAAATCCCCAGAACTGAAGATTATGAGTTGCCAGAGAAGGACTCATCAACTGTCTAAATGAAGCACTCACACCAAGCCACATCTTAGTGAAATTTCAGAATACTGAAGGCAAACAGAAAATTCTACAGGCTTCTTGGGAGAAAAACAGATCAGGTACAAAGGGCCAGGAATCAGAATACCTTCAGAATTCTCAACAATGACCCTAGAACCTAGAACAGAGTGGAAAAATGTACTCAAAATTCCAAAGGAAAATTATTTCCAAGATAAAACTCCAAACATCATGAAACTATATGACTAAGGGAGAAAAAAGACATTTTCAGATAAGCAAGATCTCAAATAATTTGCCTCCCATGCAACCTTTCTCATGAAACTACTTGAGGATGTGCTCCATCAAAACAAGATAGTAAACCAAGACATAGGAAGATATGAAGTATAGGAAACAGAGTCAACACAGGAAGAAGAGTAAGGAATTTCCCTCCAGGATGGCAAAGGAGATCCCAGGGTGATAGCTGCACCAGGAGTCGAGAGTACCCAGTCTAGATTGGAGCTGTGTGATTCAAGAGACAGACATGTTAAAGGATGTTTGAGCAATACCCCTGAAGCCATGGAATGGTTTTGTGAATCTGAGGACAGAATGGCCAGGTAAGCCTATCCAAGGTTCTTACCTGTCCTTAGCTTCCCTTGGTTATAAGCTGGTGAATTTCCTCTTATCTTCTCCTTGCCCCACTGCCTGGATTAAAGGCACTCATTTCCCCTTCAACCACCAAAATATCTGTGTGGACTTACCTTTGAAAACCAGAAATTAAGTAAGGTATGTTCAGAAACGGAAAATGCAGAGCACCCTGCTCACTTTGACCCCATTTCGGGTGGAAATTAAGAACCTGCATTTTCGGTTAAGGTAGGCTAAAGAGCTGAAGGACAGACCCAGACAGAAGTTTCTCACCCACATAATAGTTCAAGTGAGGTGTTCCTAGTGGGCATGTCTCCTCCATGTGGGGATTCCAGAACTCAGTCTCCTTTTCATCTCACAGATGTAGGGGAGCTGGGAAAGGAGGTCCCTGGAAGAGCAGATGCATCCCAAATACAACTTTACACTGGATTCTGGGTGAAGCCGGCCACGTCTTCTTCACTGGCCCTGCCCCATAGCCCTCAGGGTTCCCCCAAGTCTTCCTCATTATCTCCCCAGAAAGTGCTCTTGTAAAATCTCAGAAAAGCTGAAGCCAGACTATGAGCAAGATAAAGGAAGCAGCTCGGCTCCTGGGAGCCTCGTCTAACAGTGGGAACATTGCCGTCTCCTAAACAGCTGGGTTTGTGTTTGCCCATTTGGTTCTTCAAAACTAAGCAACATATTATTTTTTTTTACAAAGAATTTATTAAATTAATAAATACTAAAACCTCAGTGAAAATAAATGGGTAAACGGCAGAAGTAGACAATTCATTGAAAAAAGAGATACAAGGCCAGGCACAGTGGCTCATGCCTGTAATCCCAGCACTTTGAGAGGCCAAGACAGGTGGATCATCTGAGGTCAGGAGTTCGAGAGTAGCCAAAAATTAGCTGGGCGTGGTGGTGCGTGCCTGTAGTCATGGCTACTTGGGAGACTGAGACAGGAACACCACTTGAACTGGGAGGCAAAGGAGCAACATATCATTTAAGGATGCAAACACAGGTGTGATACAGCTATAAAGAAAAGCAAGGAAAAGTTGGACACAAAAGTCAGGATAGTGGTTC
The DNA here is from genome assembly GCF_028858775.2 of Pan troglodytes. Lineage (NCBI taxonomy): Eukaryota > Metazoa > Chordata > Mammalia > Primates > Hominidae > Pan > Pan troglodytes. Next base: position 58,058,779 of record NC_072403.2, read on the forward strand.
CTCCTAGAGGAAAAAAAGGGAGAAAAAAGGGGCACCAGGGCTTCAAGGTTCTGGCAAGGTTTCACTTCCTAACCCGCATGCTGTGCTGTCTGGTGTTTGGGTTTGTTGTTTTTCCAATTTTTAAATCCCTTGTATATTTCAGTCATTTTTTGCATATATGAAATACTTTAAAATTAGAAGTTTTTAAAGCTGGGGAAGAAACCACAGAGAAAAAGAACAATAGATTTAGCTACACAAAACTGTAAATCGTCTGTATGTTAAACATTAAACAGAAAGGCTAACAACAAATTGAAAAAATATTTGCCACAAATGCTGCAAGTGATTAATATCCAGGGTATGAACTATGAACCTGAATACTAAACACAATCCCATCTCGCAGCCTTTGTTGTTTCTCCTTACTCTTCCCTCTGCCAGGTACATTCTTCCACTGACAGCCTGATGAACAACTGTCTCCCTTCATTTGTGCAAATGTCACCTTCTCAGGGAGCTACTTCTGACTGGCCACCCTGGCACTCCCTTTCCAAATTCCCAAATTTATTTTTCTCTGTGACATTCATGTCCTTCTCATATCTATTTAATTTATTTATTCTGTTTTTGTCTATCTCTCTCCACCAGAATGAGAGCTCCATGCGGGCAGAAATTTTTGTCTGGTTTGTTCAATGCTGTGTCCCTAGTGCCTAGAACAGTATCTGGCACATGGTAGGTGCTCAATGAATATTTGTTGAATGAATAAATGAATATGAAAAGTCCACGATAATTGATAACACAAGCATTAAGAACACCTGCTGAAAGAACAAAAGATACAAATAAACAGTTTATGTAACATAAGGCATAAAAATGTCTTAGAAGCACATGGATAAATATTATCACTAATAAACAAATTCACATGTAACAATCTTTTTTTTTAGCTTCAATGTAACAATCTTTTGTCTATCAAATTAGTAAAACTTGTTTTTTAACTGTAGTAAACAGCATTGGCAAGAATATGCTAAACTGAGCAATTACTCACTGCTAATAAGTATAAATGAGTACAACATTATGAAAAGCAATTCTATAACTTAATTCAAGAGCCTTAAAAGTGTTCATGCTTTCTGGCCCAGTAATTACACATCTAGAAAGTTATCATAACAAAATAATTTAAAACATATAAAGAGAGAGACAAAACTGTGAATAAAACTTCCATAGCATTTGAAATAAGACATTGAAAAAAACAGAAAACTAATATGTAAAAATTCCAGTAAGAGGAATGGACAATTTTTACTTTTTCTTTATAATTTCTTTTTTTGTTTGTTTGTTTGTTTGTTTTTTATTTCTTTTTTTTTTATACTTTAAGTTTTAGGGTACATGTGCACATTGTGCAGGTTAGTTACATACGTATACATGTGCCATGCTGGTGCGCTGCACCCACTAACTCGTCATCTAGCATTAGGTATATCTCCCAAAGCTATCCCTCCCCCCTCCCCCCACCCCACAACAGTCCCCAGAGTGTGATGTTCCCCTTCCTGTGTCCATGTGATCTCATTGTTCAATTCCCACCTATAAGTGAGAATATGCGGTGTTTGGTTTTTTGTTCTTGTGATAGTTTACTGAAAATGATGATTTCCAATTTCATCCATGTCCCTACAAAGGACATGAACTCATCATTTTTTATGGCTGCATAGTATTCCATGTTGTATATATGCCACATTTTCTTAATCCAGTCTATCATTGTTGGACATTTGGGTTGGTTCCAAGACTTTGCTATTGTGAATAGTGCCACAATAAACATACATGTGCATGTGTCTTTATAGCAGCACGATTTATAGTCCTTTGGGTATATATCCAGTAATGGGATGGCTGGGTCAAATGGTATTTCTAGTTCTAGATCCCTGAGGAATCGCCACACTGACTTCTACAATGGTTGAACTAGTTTACATTCCCACCAACAGTGTAAAAGTGTTCCTATTTCTCCACATCCTCTCCAGCACCTGTTGTTTCCTGACTTTTTAATGATTGCCATTCTAACTGGTGTGAGATGATATCTCATTGTGGTTTTGATTTGCATTTCTCTGATGGCCAGTGATGATGAGCATTTTTTCATGTGTTTTTTGGCTGCATAAATGTCTTCTTTTGAGAAGTGTCTGTTCATGTCCTTCGCCCACTTTTTGATGGGGTTGTTTTTTTCTTGTAAATTTGTTTAAGTTCATTGTAGATTCTGGATATTAGCCCTTTGTCAGATGAGTAGGTTGCGAAAATTTTCTCCCATTTTGTAGGTTGCCTGTTCACTCTGATGGTAGTTTCTTTTGCTGTACAGAAGCTCTTTAGTTTAATTACATCCCATTTGTCAGTTTTGGCTTTTGTTGCCATTGCTTTTGGTGTTTTAGACATGAAATCCTTGCCCATGCCTATGTCCTTAATGGTATTGCCTAGGTTTTCTTCTAGGGTTTTTATGGTTTTAGGTCTAACGTTTAAGTCTTTAATCCATCTTGAATTGATATTTGTATAAGGTGTAAGGAAGGGATCCAGTTTCAGCTTTCTACATATGGCTAGCCAGTTTTCCCAGCACCATTTATTAAATAGGGAATCCTTTCCCCATTGCTTGTTTTTCTCAGGTTTGTCAAAGATCAGATAGTTGTAGATATGCAGTGTTATTTCTGAGGGCTCTGTTCTGTTCCATTGATCTATATCTCTGTTTTGGTACCAGTACCATGCTGTTTTGGTTACTGTAGCCTTGTAGTATAGTTTGAAGTCAGGTAGTGTGATGCCTCCAGCTTTGTTCTTTTGGCTTAGGATTGACTTGGCGATGCGGGCTCTTTTTTGGTTCCATATGAACTTTAAAATAGTTTTTTCCAATTCTGTGAAGAAAGGCATTGGTAGCTTGATGGGGATGGCATTGAATCTGTAAATTACCTTGGGCAGTATGGCCATTTTCATGATATTGATTCTTCCTACCCATGAGCATGGAATGTTCTTCCATTTGTTTGTATCCTCTTTTATTTCCTTGAGCAGTGGTTTGTAGTTCTCCTTGAAGAGGTCCTTCATGTCCCTTGTAAGTTGGATTCCTAGGTATTTTATTCTCTTTGAAGCAATTGTGAATGGGAGTTCATTCATGATTTGGCTCTCTGTTTGTCTGTTGTTGGTGTATAAGAATGCTTGTGGTTTTTGTACATTGATTTTGTATCCTGAGACTTTGCTGAATTTGCTTATCAGCTTAAGGAGATTTTGAGCTGAGACAATGGGGTTTTCTAGATATACAATCATGTCATCTGCAAACAGGGACAATTTGACTTCCTCTTTTCCTAATTGAATACCCTTTATTTCCTTCTCCTGCCTAATTGCCCTGGCCAGAACTTCCAACACTATGTTGAATAGGAGTGGTGAGAGAGGGCATCCCTGTCTTGTGCCAGTTTTCAAACGGAATGCTTCCAGTTTTTGCCCATTCAATAATTTCTTATTTTATATGATCATCTATTTATTTTAAAATGGGGAGTGCTGTTCATGATCCGAAAATTGGCAGCTTTAAAAATTATTGCTGGTGCGGTGGCTCACACCTGTAATCCCAGCACTTTGGGAGGCCAAGGTGGGTGGATCACCTGAGGGCAAGAGTTTGAGACCAGCCTGGCCAACACAGTGAAATCCTATCTCTACTAAAAATCCAAAAAAGTAGCCAGGTGTGGTTGACGGGCACCTGTAACTCCAGCTGCTGGGGAGGCTGAGTCAGGAGAATCATTTGAACCCCAGAGGTGGAGGTTGCAGTGAGCCAAAATCCTGCCACTACACTCTAGCCTGGACAACAAAAGCATAACTCCATCTGAAATAAATAAATAAATAAATTAGAATTATTGTTTGGTTATTTTGATAAGTTATTTTCAGTTATTTTCTTTTTTTTTTTTTTCTTTTTTTTTTTTGAGACAGAGTCTCGCTCTGTCGCCCAGGCTGGAGTGCAGTGGTGCCATCTCAGCTCACTGCAAGCTCCACCTCCCAGATTCACACCATTCTCCTGCCTCAGCCTCCCGAGTAACTGGGACTACAGGCGCCCACCACCACGCCTGGCTAATTTTTTGTATTTTTTAGTAGAGATGGGTTTCACCATGTTAGCCAGGATTGTCTCGATCTCCTGACCTCGTGATCCACCCGCCCCGGCCTCCCAAAATGCTGGGATTACAGGCGTGAGCCACCGCTCCCGGCCAAGTTATTTTCATTCTTAAATAAGTTATTTTCATTTTCATTCCAATGAATGGAAAAAATGAGATTATTTAAAAATGGCTCCAAGACAGAATCAACATCTGAAACCTAAAACCTCAGTCCAAATAACAAAGAGAAAACAAAAACAGGCCACCATGTCTATAGGCTATTGCATCCCCTGGTGGCAGCGTACTCAAATAGACAAACGGTAAAGTGAAAACCTAGTCAAACTGGAAGAAAACTATAAAATCTAGCAAATACTTTAAAAACAAAGCTTCATCTTCAGATATCAGGAAAAAGATCTCATACACACAAAGCAATGCTAAAACATATGCTTTCATCTTTTTATGTTGTCAACATCAGCACCCTAGGATTAAAGACCTGGAGCCACATATACTGTGTTCTATGTCACTATTAAGTAACCATTCATGTTGAAGGACTCAACAAGTCTACTTCGAGACATAAATTTTCCAAATGGATTATTGATCAAATGAAATCACGACTGTCCCATCTCCATCATTTCCTGAGCCTTGGGGTGTCTCAAGTGACAAATAAATCCAACAGGATCAAAAAAAAGTTATGGTGGCATGGCAGAGGTGGGGACACAGGAGGAAATTGGGTTCAGAAGCTTTTAAATATCAAAATACCATGAACTGAAATGCTCGGATAGTAATAGTAATTTTCTACCTCTCAAATTGGGAAAGATTTTAAAATATCATTACTTACACCCACTCTAATCAAGCTCTCACCCTGTCATTACCTCAAAACAGCTCCCACTATCATCACTAATGACTATCATATTGCCAAATTCTATGGTCATTTCTCAGTCCTCACCTTACTCTTCTCTCAGCAATGTTTGAAACCCACAAGCTCACCTTCCTTCTTTCTCTTATTTCCCCAGCTCTTATTCTATGGCTGACCTTTCTGCCAGCAAGTTTTCCTTGTGTTTAAAAGCACTACGATTGAAGCATAAAAGACAAATGGAAAGATGAAATACAGAAGCCCCACACTTACAAGCCCTTCCATATGCCAGGCATGTTCCTTAGGTTATCATATTTAGCCCTCATGGCCTCCCTCCCTTTGTCTGCAACATCAAGAAATTCATACAATGTTCTCACATATTTGTGGGACCTAAAAATTAAAACAATGGAACTTATGGACATAAAGAGCAAAATGGTTACCAGAGGCTGGGAAGGGAAGTAGAGTGGGATGGGGGGAGGTGGGGATGGTTAGTGGGTACCAAAAAACCAAAAAGGACAAATAAGACCTACTATTTGATAGCATAACAGACAATGGACAATAATAACTTAACTGTACATTTTCAAATAACTATAAGAGTATAATTCAAGTGTTTATAACACAAAGGATAAATGCTTGAAGGGTTGGATACCCCATTCTCCATAATGTGATTATTATATATTGCATGCCTGTATCAAAACATCTCATATACCCCATAAATATATGCACCTACTATGTATCCATAAAAGTTAAAAATACAATTTTAATAAAATTTTTTAATAAATAAATTTTGAAACAAAAAAATGGAAAAAAGAAATGCATACCTTTGATGGATTCCTGAGTCATAGACCTCACCAACTTTCCTCTCCACCTTCTTCTTCAGGCTGCATGGTTGGAAGGCGATGTCTGCAGGCTTCTTCCAGGCTACCAGAAGAAAGCCTGAACTAATTTCCTGGAGGGAAAACAAAGGCCCCACCTTGAACGAATCCCAAGGCCAAGGGAAATCCTTGCTTCCCGCATTTCTACAGCTGCCCCACCTCCAAGTGTGGCTCATACCCCCACCTGTGCACCCAGTACACCTGGCTGGATTTCACGGTGGGAGGATGACCTTTTTCCCTGAGTATCAATGTTTTGGGCTCTGAAAGATTCTCAAAGTGTCCACCAAGAAGCCCTGTCTTATAGACCTACTGCAGGCCTGCTCTGGATAAACTTGTGAATGAGATGAAATCCAGCTTCTTTTGGCCCATTCAGTGATCCTTTTCCCCAGCATTTTGTCAACTGGCTGTTGACTGCAGTTTACCTTGCTAACTGAGACCATATTTCCAAAGGGAAAGTACATTAAGACATGAGGGATCTGTGGAGCTTGGGTACAGTGGCTTATGCTTGTAATCCCAGCACTTTGGGAGGCCAAGGCAGGAGGATCGCTTGAGGCCAGAAGTTTGAGACCAGCCTAGGCAATATAGGGAGACCCCATCTCTAAAAAAAAAAAAAAAAAAAAATTAGCTAGCACACAACTGTAGTCCCAGCTACTCTGGAGGCTGAGGAAGGAGTATAGCTTGAGGCCAGAAGTTTGAGACCAGCCTAGGCAACATACGGAGACCCCATCTCTACAAAAAATAAAAAATTAGCTGGCACACAACTGTAGTCCCAGCTACTCTGGAGGCTGAGGCAGGAGTATAGCTTGAGCCCAGGAGTTTGAGACTACAGTGAGCTATGATCACATCACTGCACTCCAGCCTGGGTGACAGAGTGACCCTGTCTCATAAAAAAAATAAAAGGGGTCTGTGGGCCACACTGGGAGAGGAGAACTTGAGACAAAGATGTATAAACTTCAAAGTTTGAAACTTTCAGGATAGATTCAGTGATTTGGGGTGCAATGGAAAGAATATTTAAAATTCAAACTGGTTTACGCAATTGTAAGACAAACGGGGGCTCTTCCTTCATTTCAAAAGCATCCCTTTATTTACTTCTGCTCATCAAATCTAGCTTTCTATTCTCTCTGTATCTTTTCCTCAGCTGCCTTGCAGGAGGGTTTCTGATCATACTATGACATGAATGGTGTACATTAAATGTATCATCACTGCTCACACATTTTCATTTCCAGAGTGAAATGAAAGAATTACTAAGAAATATTAGAATTACTCTCATGGTGGGACATGCATCAGCAGCAGGTGAATTAGAAAAGCAAAGAAGCCTTTTCTAAATCACTAAAAACTTGAGGCAGCCAAGCATATGGTGAGTACATAAACTTCATTTTCGAGTGTTTCAGAACTGATCAAAATCTGGTGTTAGCTTTAGTAATGTCGTGACTTTAGGCAAATTATATGATGTCTCTGCACCTCTATTTTACATCATAAAAATAAAGATAGCAGTAGGGAAAAAAAGTAAGTTTATTTTGAGAATTAATTGAGGTAACATGATAGTGCCAGGGTGTACAAAATGCTCAATAAATGTGGCTTGTTACCGTGTTTTTTTATTGTATCAGCTGGGTAACTGGCTATACTATGTATAAAGTGACCAATGGGGAATTGTGACTTGCCACTAGTGTGGTGGTGAAGTATGAACAGGAAGAAGGTGACCCAACTGAGAGAGAGCTAAGATAACATCTGCTGCCTCACATTTGAATTTGCTGCCGGGGTAGTTTTCCTTTTCTGCTGCAAAGGCCCCTCTACCCTTCTGCATGGATTTGCACCCCATTTGGAGGTCAGCCTGCACCATAGTTGCTGCCTTCTAGTTGGCCCTAATCAAACACCAGCACAAGGAACTGAAAAATTCAATGTAATAATGTTTTTTGCTGATTTGATGAGTTTTCTCATTATTTCAAGTATTCATTGGGTGCTAAATCTGTGCATGTTTTATATTAGGCACTTATGGCAGTAAAAAAGAAACAACGCCATCTCTCTAGGGTAGATAATGCCTACCATTCCTTCTCCTCCTCTTCTTTCCCTTCTTCCCCCTTCTCTCCTCCTTCTTTTTCTCTTTCTCCTCCTTATTCCAGCCTGCTTGTTTTAGATAAAAGTTCTTCAAAAAAGACAAAAGATACAGCTTCTCCAGAAGTAGGGGTGCATAAATAGGTCCATTTTACAGCTTTCCAAAGCCTTGGGCACTCTTTTGAAGGCCCATGCACATTCGACTAATCGTAAAAATGCATTCACATCCAACAATTAGCATTACTCATAAATAATTATTTGAATTGAAAAAAATTGCAGTTGACTAACATGATATTTCATTCTGTAAAAGCATGTAGTTTAACTTCGTTTTGATAATTGTTGGCTTACTTTGGCATTTTGAATCCAATTAGTTTCTTTTTCCAATCCTCAAGCATGTTTTGGGATCTGAAAAGCTTATAAACCCTGAACACTGTGCCCTAGGGCTTTAAGGACAGAACAGTTCTGGCTAAAGTTGGGTTTAAATCCTAGCTCTGTCTGTTATTTAACCCTGTGAGTTTGAATAAATTACTTAAGCTCTCTCAGCCTCAATCACCCAATCCATCACATGAACCCATTCAGACACACTTAGCAAGTGCCAAGCCCATTGCTTTTGAAACCACCTTTGCAAAAATTATAACTGAGGAAATTATGACAATGGAAGAGATCAGACCTAACCAACTCCATCTTGCTTCTAACCTTTAAGCTGTCCTTGTTCATTCCTGGGCATAGGCTGGACTAACCTTGGGAAGGAATTTAGTTTACGGTTTGACTCTGAAACAAAATTGATAATAGCCCTTTCCCAAAAAAGACCTCCTTCTTGCGTTGGGACCAGTCTGCCTTTCTAGGACTAACAAATTAGCTACCAGACTAGAAATTATGGTTTAAGGGTCATGCAGCCTCTGGCTTCAAGAATCTGAACCTCCCCAGATTGCTGCTGGGGATAACATCACTATTGTAAAACCTAAGATCAGTGCTTGAGATATTTTGCAGACCCTCACTGGATGGATCAGCTGACACCACCCAGACCAGTAATCTGGCTCAAACAGTTCTGTGTTCCCACCCAGGAACAGAGGACAGCAAGAAAACCTCACTTCAACCCCTTATGATTCCATCTCCAACCTGACCAATCAGCACTCCCCATTTCCCAAGCCCCTACCCGCTACCCGCCAAATTATCTTTAAAAACTCCGATCCCCAGCATGCTGGGGGAGACTGATTTGAGTAATAATAAAACTCCAGTCTCCTGCACAGCTGGCTCTATGTGAATTACTCCTTCCCCATTACAATTCCCCTGTCTTGATAAATCGGCTCTGTCTAAGCAGTGGGCAAGGTGAACCCATGGGGCAGTTACACTTTCCATAGAGAAACAGCTCAACAAATATTTCTTTTTATTTTCTTATTCAGAGTCTACAATGTAGAGTTCCCAACCAAGTTACTCAGAGCTAAATAGATTGAGGTTGAAGTTCCAAGGCTTAATCACTAAAGATCTCAAGAGGACTGTGTGGAAGAAAAATTCTACAGGAATGACAGATTTTCTGAGAAATTCCTACTCTCACACTTCAAGCCTCAGGCTTTGCATTCTGTGACAATAACAGCCCAACATTATTGGAGAGCAACACATCCTCAAACATTAATGGAGAGCAGCCATCCTTGGGATCCCAGCCTCAGGCATTTTACTTTCTTGTGTCTTTGTAAGGGATTCTATGAGGAAACAGGAAGTGATAAGAGAAGCTTACAGGTGGACTCAGGCAGCAAGGACTGAAACCAAATGCAGGCATCTAGGAACACCAGTGGTGGTGGAGGGCGTGCAAAGAGGCAGAGAGCACTTGGCTGCACCAACTGAACCAGATTTTCTTGGTTGTTCAAACACAAATGACAAAATGCAGTTTACTTTTTTCTCAGATGTTACAACTGTCATCCACAGAGCCATGGATCAAATGCAATATGGATCAATCACTTTATTTTTTTAATTATGTTGAGCATTTATTTTGGGTAGACCACCATAGTAGGGGCTATGGATGAATGATGTGATTCCTGTCCTCAGAGAGACTACACAGGGGAAAGCGGGAGTAGGGATGGACGATAAGTGCAAAGAAAGGATTGTGGTCTCACAGCAGGTATATGTAGGCTAAATTAGTGAGACAGATTACAAATGTCAAGGATGTTCAGAAGAAAGGCACTTCACTGTTGGATGGAATGGTCAGAAAGAGCTTCATCCAGAAAAGGGAATTTGAGCTGTGCCTGGGAAACATTTCGGAGTAGCTGAAGAGAGAAGTTAGAAGAGGAATTGAAGGCTGAGGAAAAAACAGAAAAAGAGAGAGTACACAGGGACATGATACATGATTTTTCTGTTTCTTTAACTACAAAGGCATATTTAAAATCCAGGTTCACAAGTTCAGAGCCTGTCACAAAAAGACCAAGTCAGAAAGTAGAGTATTAAGCACCCATAAGAGATGCCTAGAAACTTCAAGGGTGGTGGTTTATCTTCACATGTCCCCACGTCCTCAGACACCAACTCTCACCAGGTGAGGGCAGAGCTGACAAGGCTGGTTCTCAAAGCATGAAGCTCATTCTTGGTGATTAAGGGAAATCAATATATGTCTGTGGTTAAAAGTAAGCAGGTTTAAAAGGCTCAGATCAAAGGTGACCTATACTTCACATGCCTCATGCCGGAACACCAACATAGGTTACTCTCATGAGTTCCTGAAAGGAGTAACAATGCACAGTGGTTTGCACGCACCCAGATGTGTGCCAAATATGGATAATGGTGGTGGTGATGATTATTATTATTATGATAATGAAGATTCAGTCATAAACATTTACTGAAGACACCTGTGACATTGATCCTGTGTCAATTATTGGGAAGACAAAGGTAGAAAGGCTGACTCATTCACTTTTGCCTGCCCAGTGCCTTCCTGGAGGAGTAGGTCTTGGCTGACGCTTCCTTGGGTAATTATGGAATCACAATCTTGGAAGAGTTTAAATGGTCTTCCAGTCCATTTCTTTAACAAAAGATACCAGATAAAAGAAAGTAATACTATGCATATGCAAAAATATTATCAAGCCTACTTTTAAGCACTTTAAATATAGAAATACTACAATCCAGTGTGATTCATTACCTCTCCCCCCAAAAAAAACAAAAAGTCCTTCTTAATATCCAACTGAAATATTTCTGTCTTAAATTTGGATCATGTAGCTTTATACAAAACAATTTTACAACTATTAGTTTGGGGGAGATGCAATGGGATATCAAAGAAGCCATAATAACCTTACTTTTTAATCAAGAAAAAAATGAACACACATCATTAATTCAGGAATAAAGCAGCATTGGTCATAATGGCATTATATAAGGATGTAACACTATGTTCAAATTGTATTCAGTGAATTTCATATTGCAAAGTGGCACTACCATTTTGGGAAAATCTGTGACAATGTGAATTAAGTAATAACTACAGAGACACCTTTGTAGGGAACAATTCTGAAGCAAGAAACTTAAGTAGGGATGAGGGGATGGGAGCCAATGAACAAATGGAGAAGCCATCCTTAACTAGGAGTAAAGTCAGGTCATCCAGAGTTAAAGGAGAGTAAACGGGCCCAGAAATGTGGTTACATGTATAGCACTTCTAGATGTTCTCTTCTGGGTTGCTTTTATTTTCTGCATAAAATAAGAGGCAAGGCCAACTACTGAGTGTAAAGATGGTGGAAGTTTGAGGAGTATATTAATATTGGAGATTTGAGGAGTACATTAATCAAGTACATCTGGAAATGAGAGGCAATAAATTGATAACTGGCATGAAGAGATAAGAGAAAATATAAAATTGTTAGGAGAGTGGGAGAGCAAATGGATGTTTGGGTAACATTATGGACCCAGTTGAAGTTAGTGGTCACACATTTAAAGTGAGACCAGTCAGTGTGGTTGCATGTTTTTCTCCAGTTACATTCAGCAGTGCAGCTTTAAGCACTGAATAAGTGAAGACTGGAATTTAACTGGAGTTGGGATTTTGCCAGTTGACTATGGACCAAGTGAAAGCCGTAAAGGACTGAAAGCATGTGCAAAAAGAGTGCTTCAAAGAGGTAAAGGGCTGAAAATGTGCAAAAAGAGTGTTTGTAATGATTGGCCATGGGATGTATGCTGGGTTAGAAGGGAGATAAGAACTTGAGGACAAAGGACAGTAAATTGATTATAGGGTTTAATAGAGATGTGTTTAAAAGATTGTAGGAGTTGAGGTACTTGACTCTGATATCTAGTCACCAATAACTGTTTATGTTTCCATTCTACTTGCACCTCATTAGTTTAATCTTCTCTAATCAATGTGTCTGACTCCAAACCAGGCCGGAGAATGATGAATTTTATGATGTGCAGAATAACCAGTGTGGGGTGTGAGGTAAGGTGGGAATAAGGAAAGATCAGTTAAGGTTTAATGAGGAAGCAGTCAAGAGGAAGTATCCACAATACAATAAAACACTTAACTAGAAGCTGATATTCCCCCTTTAATACTACCCTCCATATAATAGGTAGTTGCTGAACATGTCTGAGGAATGAAATTGGATGGATGAATCCAGTTGAGAAGATATGATTTTCCTGAGGGAGAGAGTAATGAGTATGGTAGTGGCAGTGAAAATGACTAGAAGAGATGGATTTGAGAAATATTAAGGATAAAATCAACAGGACTTGATGGAGTGGTTGGGAAGAAGCAAACAGGAGTGCAAAGAGGCAAGGATGGCTCCTAGATTCTGACTTGGCTAATGGGGGTGGATGGCAATGTCTTTCCATAAGATAAGGAGTGGAAGAAAGAAGAATAATAGGTTTGGGGCCAATGAGAGTAGTGGATTACCTTTGAGCATGTTCTAAGATATCTGTGGGACACCCAAATGGAGATGTCCAGTGGAAAAATGGAGAAATGAGCCTGAAACTCAGCAGAGGTCTGAGGATCTTAAGGTAGCAATGCCCGTTAGGCAAAAGCAGGTGGGATCCAAAGCATGGCATGGACCTGTTAGCAAGTATCACAAACCATGAGTTCCTTGGTGTCTCCTTAAGGGAAATTACAGAGTGAAAGGATCTGACAGCCAAAGATTGAAACTTGCACAACTCTTGTGTCTAAGGATCAAAAAAGAAGAGAAGAGCCCACGAAACAAAGAGCAACCAAAGATGTACACAGATAAAAATTGGAGAGAAAAGTGAACAGAATAGAGAACTTCAAGAAGGAAGTGGTCATCTGAATGAAATGTCAAGAAATGTCAAATAAGTTGTGATCTGAAAGGCATCTGTTAGCTATGGTGAACCAAGGCATTGAGCTCTACAAGAAGAAGGTAGAAGCCTTCTTTGGAGTGGTAGAGACCAACATCAGATTAGAATACACTGAGGAGTTAACAGAAAAGTAGGAAGTGGGAGACACAAGAAAAGGCTCTTTTTTGAGTAGCTTGGCTAAGAAAAGGAAGGAGATAGAGTAATGGCCATGGGAACCTATGAGTTATTCATAGTTATTTTTAATTTTGTTGTTTTGAAAATTGAAAATTATTGAGCATGTTGATAGGGAGGAAATGATCAAAGTTTGAAGATATAGGAGAAAGTCCAGGACAGTGAGAGTCTTTGGGCAAAGGCATACGGGGATCAAAAGCACAGAAAGGTGTCCACTTCTTACCCTGTTGGAAGGCACAAAGGATGGTTTAGAGGGAGGTATGTTTATGTCTGCCTCACTTATTGAAAAATACATCTGTACTTATGCCCTCCACTTTCTCATCAACTATTTCTATGCATTCTGGCTTCTTCTTTTTTTTTTTTTTTTTTTTTTTGAGATGGAGTCTCACTCTGTCGCCCAGCTGGAGTGCAGTGGCATGATCTCCACTCGCTGCAATCTCCACCTCCCGGGTTCAAGAGATTCTCCTGCCTCAGCATCCCGAGTAACTGGAACTACAGGCACAAGCCACGACGCCCAGCTAATTTTTGTATTTTTAGTAAAGAAGGGGTTTCACCATGTTGGCCAGGATGGTCTCAATCTCCTGACCTCAAGTGATCCACCCACCTTGGCCTCCCAAAGTGCTGGGATTACAGGCATGAGCCACCATGCCTGGCCTGCATTCTGGCTTCTAACTCTACTGTTTTGCTGAAACTGAACTTCCCAAAGTGTCAAATAACCTCCCAATTTCAAATTCAGTGGCATCTTCCCAGCTCTTCTAAACCTTTGTGCAGCATTTACCCAATTGAACACTCTCTCTTTCCTAAAACTCTGTCTTACCTTAGTTTCTGTGATACTGTGACACTCTTTCTCACCTCCCTATTAATTTATTCGGTCTCTACATTGGTTTCACTTCTTTGTCTTGAACCCTAAATGTAGGTGAGCTCCCGAGATCTGTGGCTTCAGCTCTTATCTTTACAAATATAGCATTCAAATTTACTTTCAGTCTCTCTTATGTGGCTTCTGCTGTCCAGGACTTTGTGGTTCAGACCTCTGACTCAAGACATTTGTTAAAAATGGAGTAGATCAATCAGAATCACTGGGCATTGTGAACAGCACCAAATCAGTAGAAGAATGGGAGTTATCAGTGATGACTGAACAAAGTTTCTGATATATGACTATGATCAAGTGACTGTGGCATGAATATGAAAGGTAGTAAAACCCAGTGTCACCTGGGGTGGGTTCAGAACAAAGGTGAATGCCAATCCACTAGGAGATAAGAAAATGGCAAATGGTGGACTCAGCACTAAGGAAGGATAAAACTGGAACCAGATTACTCATAAGGGACGCGTGCACAATACTGTATGTTCTGTGAAGAGAGGTTCGTCAGTACAAGATCAAGACAAGGTGACAGAAAAAGACAGGCAGAAAATCAATTTTTGTGATAAAGGCATCATCTAAGATGGACTTGCAACTGGGATTGGCCACTTGTACCTGCAAGCCCCAAGCAGTCACACCTAAACAAAAGGACAGATCTCTTTGGTGTAATGCATGTTTAGATCACTATATTGTAACATGCAAATTAAAAGTACGTTGAGATACCTTTACACATCCACTAGATTGACCAAAATTTAAAAACTGACAATACCAAGTTTTGGCAAGGATATGAGAGGAACTAGAACCCTCATACATTTCTGGCAGAAATGCAAAGTGATACAGTCTGTTAAAGTTTATGGGAGGCTGTTGTTTTAGACTAGGCTCCTGCAGTAGGCCCCAACAGACCAGTCCAAACCAGAATGGAGTCACATGTGCTAAGTTCCACGTAATTAAGCTGAACTTTGAAATGGGCCAGTTTTCCTTAAAAAAAAAAAAAAAAAAAGGAGATTCCAATCAACCTGAGTCAGCAAAATAAGAAAGTCCCCTCTGTTTTAACCCTAGCAGGAAAATAACTTTGAAATGACCAATCCACTTTTCGTTCTCTGTTTCTATTCTCTTCAGCCCTTTTCTACCTATAAAGCTAATCCCCTCGCTCAGCTCATCATAGTACTCACTCTATTTCATAGAATGAGATGTTCCTCAATCTAGAATCACAAATAAAAGCCAACAAAAATTTTTAAATTACATGTGTTGTAATTTTGTCTTTTGATAAGTCACTTTGGAAAATAATTTGGCAATTAAATGTACCCTTACCATAAGCCCCAGTGATCCTACTCATAGGTATTTATCCAAGAGAAATTAAACATAAGTTAACACAAGACCTATATGTAAAATGTTAGCCATAACAGCCAAAAATTTTAAACGATCTACTGTGGTTTGAATATGTTCCCCAAATTTAATGTGTTGGAAGCTTAATTCCCAAATTCGTATGTTGATTGGAGGCATCAAATCCTCCAAGTCTTTAAGAGGTAGCCTTAGAGAGGTAACTAGCATTAGATAAGATCATCAGGATGGGGCCCCCATGATGGTACTAGTGGCTTTATAAGAAGAGGACGAGAGACCTGAGTTGACAAGCCTGTTCTTGGCCTCTCGTCAAGTGTCCTCCTCCATGTTATGATGCAGCAAGAAGGCCCTCACCAGATGCAGCCCCTCAACCCAGGACTTCCTAGCCTCCAAAAATTCAAGAAATACATTTCTTTTCTTTACAAATTACCTGGTCTGTGATATTCTGCTGTAGCAACAGAAAACAGACTAAGACAAGAAACTGTATACCAAGAGTCAAGTCGTTGCTATAACAATACCTGGAAAATGTAGACTTGGCTTTAGAACTAGATATTGGGCAAAGGCTGGAAGAATTTGGAGGAGCAGGCTAGAAAAAGCCTCAGCGGCCAAGAACAGAGCATTAAGGGCAATTCTGTAGGGACTCAGAGGACAAGAAGATGAGGGGAAGTCTGGAAGTTCTTAGAGATTATTTAGGTGATCATGACTAGAATTCTGATAGAAATATAAACAGTAAAGGCTCTTCTGATGATGTCTGAGATGAAAATGAGCAACAAGATATTGGAAACCAAAGTAAAGGCCATTCTTATTACAAACTGGAAAAGAATTTGGTTGGATTGTGTCCATGCCCAAGGGATTTTTGGAATACAGAACCTAACAGCAATGAATTAGAATACCTAGTGGAAGAAACATCTAACCAGCAAAGCATTCAAGCTGCTGCATGACTACTTCTACAGCTCACATTAAGCTACAAGAGGGGAAAATGATTTAAAGATGGAATTTATCCTCAAAAGGGAAGCAAGGCAGAAAGTTTGGAAAACTCTTACCCTGACCCTGTAAAGAGTTAAAAAAAAAAAAAAAAAAGCAGTTAAGGAGACGAAATCAAGGATATGACCCAGATATCATTTTCTAAGGAGATTAGCACAGATAGAAGGAATCACCAAGACAATGGAAGAAAGTCCCTGAAGATATTTCAGAGATCTTCAAGGCTTCCCCTTCCATCAAAAGCCCAGGGGCCTAGGAAAGCAGAATGGTTTCAAGGGACAGGCCCAGGGCACCCTACATGGGCTTACTGCCCAGAGCCCTCTTTGGTCTTTGCTCCAAGCATTACAGTGCAGGAATCCACAGCCTCCCTAGCCATGTCTCAAGCAGGCCCAAGTACAGCTCCTGCCATAGCTCTGAAGGGCACAAGTGATAAGCCTTAGTGGCATGAACATGGTGCTAATTCTGCACATGCCCAGAATGCAAGAGCTATGGAGGTATGGCAGCCTCTACCTGGATTTCAAAGAGTTTACACATAGCCTGGGGTCTCAGGCAGAAACTTGCCACAGGGATGAGGCTGCCACAAAGAGGCCCCTCTAGGATAATGCCTAGTGAAGCCATGGGTGTGGGACTGCCACTGAGACCCCAGAAATATAGGACCACCAGTGTGCAGTAACGGTCAGGGAGAGTTGCAGGTGTGAGACTCCAGCATGAAAGGGCTGAAGTGTGAGCTGAGCCCAAGAAAGCTAAGGGAAGAGGACTTCTGGAGGTTTTTGGGGTTCATTCCCAACCCCAGTATGTCCAGGAGGCAACACATAGAGTAAAAGATTATTCTACAGTCTTGAGATTTAGTGTCTGCTCTTTTGGGGTTTCAGACTTGCTTGGGGCCCATTACCCCTTTTTTCCTGTCTGTCTCTCCCTTTTGGAATGGAAATATTTACTCATGCCTCTTCCACCATTATATTTCGGAAGTAGATAATGTGTTTGATTTCACAGGCTCACATCTGGAAGGGGTTTGCCTTGAATTTGAGATGACTTTGGGTTTGGACTTTTGACTTGGTGCTGGAACAAGTTATGAAATTTGGAACTGTAGGGATAAAGTGAATGTACTTTGCATGTGAGAAGGACATAAGTTTTGGGGACTAGGTGTGAAATGCACATTGTACCCTATAAATACATATAATTATGTGTTAATTTTTTTAAACTGAAATATTATACTGCCACAAAAATATGCTTCCAATATGGTTTTTATAACATGAGAAATGTTTAAATTAAGTGTCTGTAGAAGTTGTTTTATAAAATGAAGAAGAAGAAGAGAAACTTGAGCTGGTACACACTCTCGTCCTCTCCCCATGGGATGCCCCCACCACGTTATGATGTGACAAGGCCCTCACTAGATACAACCTCTCAACCTTAGACTTCCCAGCCTCTAGAACTGAAAGAAATAAATTTATTTTCTTTATAAATTACCCAGTCTGTGATGTTCTGTGATGGCAACAGAAAACAGACTAAGACAACCCAAATGCCCATTAACTAGTGTATGAATAAATCAATTTTAGTATATCCATACAATGGGGTATATTCAACAATGAAAAAGAACAAACCGCTGGCACACAATGACATGAATGAATCTTAAAAGCATTATACTAAAGTGAAAGAGCTAATTACTAGAGAATACAATCTCAGACAACCTGCTGCCCAAATTTTAGCAAAAGCTCTGTTGTAAAAAAAAAAAAAATTATATTTATATTTGAACCATACATTCAGTCTGCCATTTCACTTATCAGTGATGAGCATACAATTTTGCCCAAGCACAAGTTCCAAAAAAGAAAAAGAAAAATATTTGTAGGCTACCATTTATTTTATAAATTTTATGTTTTCTTTCTATCGAAAGTTTAATATCTGCAACTGGCCTTAAGCATTCATTTAACATTTCTTTAACTGAGGATTTCAGATTATTTGCCAAAATTTCTTAAATGACACACAGAGTACATAGTACAGTATCTGGTTTCAACATTTTGCCGTTGAATAGATGTTGTTGTTGGGTAAATTATTCACATGTCTTCACTGTCCCACATAACTTAGACTTTATCTCTGTGTCACATCCAGTTGCTTCCCACAAGCCCCTGCCTCCCTCGCCTCGGTCCACCTTCTCTCTCAGCAAGCTCTGTGGTTAACCAAACTGTCTACAGCCCTCCTGATCAACTGATGGCTCACCATAGTGATGCTCACCACAATAATCTTATAACCCTGTTCTCAGTTCCAGACAGAAAAAAGGAAAAAAAGGTGCATATGCTTTCTTCACTGCAGCCAAGTAGAAATCCTCATCTTGAATAATAATATGGGTGAATTAAGCACAATCAGACAGAAAACCACTCCAAAGCCATTCTCTTTGGTGACTCTTCTCCTTCCTTCTAAGACTCTTTGTCTACCCTCAGCATCAGCCTCAAGATGAGGGCTAAAGAAAAATTAAACAGGACAAACTTTTCTCTGCTTCTGGAAAAAGCAAAATATCCCACAGTCATTCATAACTCGATCTGGAATACTCCTGAATTGTTACTGTAGTTGCAATTTTTCTAAATCTCTTCAAACACTGCTAGATCAACAAGTCTAAATAAGTTCTAAACAAAATAAGAAAGAATAGTTGAAAAAGGGAAAGAAGGAAGATGGGAGGGAGGGAGGGACGGAGGAAGGGAGGGAGGGAGGGAACTCCTACAAGGAAATTGTTGTTCCACATACACGACATTTCTAAGTGTTCATTTTGGATTACTCCTTAAATGCCTTGAAATGGGCTTTGAGCATTTTACAACTAAGAGAACTAAGGTAAGACAGGTGTCCATACATGTGCTAAGTACTCAGATGTGACTTAAAGAATTGATTCTCTTAATCACTCATGTTTATGTAAGCAGCACATATTAGAAAATGGGTCCCAGTGCTTTGGGAGGCTGAGACAGGAGAATTGCTTGAGGCCAGGTGTTCAAGACCAACCTAAACAACAAAGCAAGATCCCCCCACCGTATCTAAAAAATATTTGTTTAAAAAATTAGCCAGGTGTGGTGACACACTTCTGTAACCCCAACTACTTGGGAGGCTTAAGTGGCAGAATCACTTGAGCTCAGGAGTTCAAAGTTACAGTGAGCTATGTTGCACCACTGCACTCCATCCTGGGTGACCAAATGAGCCCCTATCTCAAAAAAAAGAAAGAAAAGAAAATTAAGTTGATCCATCTTAAGAATAATCATGACTCAGCTACACTATTCTTCCACTTTCTCATCTCTATTCAGATCAGTTTCAATTAAAAGACAAATTTTAGAGACATGTATTGTGTCTCAGCTTACAGAGTGATTTTTAATGGACAAATGCATGTGATTGACTGCATATTGTTTTTATTGCATGTAAACATAGCATGTCTAAACAATGTAAACATAAGACAGACAAATTATAAGGTTAAGGTAACTCCTGTTAAGGAGATATGTATTAAATTCATCAATATCTCTCAGCAACTCACAAAAAGGCTATGATTCCTGGGTGTTCTGTTGCTTGAGTATGTTTAGGAACATCTGCCCCAATAATCCCTATGTCTATTCTGCCAATTTTTTTCATTCTCTTCCAGACCTTAACATCCACCCACACGCCCCCATCATTCTCTTCTTACTCCCCAGAGCACCTTTCTGAGATGAAGGCCTCCAACGTGCATCTTTTCCTCAGTTACGACCCTTCTTTCTGCCTCAGAAGCACTCATCCCCACGTCTGCCCTCTCACCCTCTGCCACCTCCTTGAAACCATGCGTGATTCCCTTTAGCCTTGGTATCTTTCATCTCATTTTCTTCTTGGCATCTTTCGTCTCCTCTTCTCTGTGGGACCCTACTGCTGTAAAAGAGATTTGTCCATCTAAGATGCCTAGAAGTTAAACTTCCCAAGAACTCTTTATCCAGCACAAATGTGTACAACAATGTTTTGAGAAAAGTGACTCGAGGAATAATGCTCCTTGTCTTTGTTTAGCAACCTCTCCCACAACATCAAGCAGCAGTACACTTCAAGATGTGAGGACCAAGGGTGACCTGTCTGCCCCAATTCTTTTAGGCTATGCTGCTGTGAAAGGGTGCACAGGCTAAGTCTTCTCAGGCCTCAGGATACTCTTGAGAGCTACATCCTCAGTGCTCACATTGCCATGGTCACCTCATTGTGCAGATGAGGACAGCTGGGTCCTTTACCAAAACCAAAGAAAATACTTGTTTCCTTCGATGGCTGAGTCTCAGTGTTTTGTCGTAGAGCACCATTCCCAATCCTTATGGTAACTGCTACAGCCACGATTGCATCTCTCACAGTCAGACGCGATGACCAAGCAGTCAGAACCTGTCACTTCTACTTCCTCACCTCTCCTTGCCTCCTAAGCCTTTGTATTTGGCTTCTATGACAATAAAGCAATCAAACTTGATCTCTGCAAAATCATCTTCTAATCATTTTTTGAAGAACGTCTCCACTCTTGGTTTCCCCCACATTTCACTCTTCTGGTCATTTACTTCCATCTTGGTCTCCTCTGAGACCCCTTTTTCCTTCCCCCAAGAAAATATCCCCCAAGGAGTTGTCTTCAAATCAGCTTTAGCAAAATGACACATATTGGCCCAAGTGACTGGGAAGGGGAAGGGGCTACAGGACCTAAGGCCCAGGAACTAGAACTGAACTCTCCACCTACCAGGACTCTCACTGTCTACATCCATCTCTCATCTCTGCTTGCCTCTGCCTCTGAGTATTAGCCTCATCCCCTCCTACTGCAAAGAAACTTTGCTTATATGGTGGGGAATGTGCCCAGGTGCAGCGCAGCCATGAACTCCCAATGAAAAGACAGCACTTTCTTCTCCCTTGTTGGCTGAGGTTCTAGGTAGTTCCAGTGTCTTGATGCTGTCACAGAAACCGGTGGCCTTAGTACAGAGTTCCTCCAACAAAAATGGTTACTGTATGCTGACATATCTCTGAGAAAATCCCAGGAAAGCTGAATAGGTGACAAAACCTTGCAAGGTGCCCACTAGACACTGGAAACAGCAATAACTCCTGATGGATGGGAGGGCTCAGCTCTTGCTAAATAATTTATCCTTCACACTCCCATGAGAATCTTATCCGAGGCTTTCCAGAACAGTCGTTTTCCAAACTGGCATTGCCTGTACACCTGGAAACTTGCAGAAAAACCAGAGGAATGAGTGAGAGAATAAATAATAAAAGAATCGTAACTTATGAAGACTTCCTTGTAGATACCAGTGATTATTTGGGGGAGGGGTTCTTGCCCAAGAGAAGCCACAGGTAAAGTTGTGAAGTTGAGAAAGATGTTATTTGGTGTCCTACCCTCTTCTTTCTGTCTCTCTTTTCCTCATCCTCTAGACATTCAGTGACTCCATGGTACCTTTCATCATCAAAATCAAGGACTATACATCCGAGGTCTCTCTAATTTTTTTCCCAAAAGAAAATTCCCTTTTATGGTGAAATAATCTCAGTTGGCAGTAAGGAAAAAGAACCTCATAAAACTAATTCACATTAACGTGTGCATGCCTAATATACCATCTTTCCCTGGTTTGTGTTTCTGAATCCTAGGTTATATAGACTGAATCACCAACTATCTCAAGGACTCCACAATTTCTATTTCTGGACTTTACCTTCAGCTTCTTCCTATGAAACTGGATCAATATATCCAATTACCCATAGGCATCATATTTAACATCTAAACTCATTGTCTTCTCTACCTGGAAAATGCTTGTCTTTAAATAGTGTCATTTTGGTTTCCAGCAGAGGCATCCACCCATTGGCCCCATCAGACCCTGGAAAGTTTTCCCAAACTCCTCTATTTCCTTAGCCTCTCCCCACCCCCAACCCCAATCAGAGATGAACAGTTACCAAATCCTACTGATTCAATATTTCCCTATCCTCCAGACCCACTGACGTTTCAGGACTTCATTATTTCTTGCTTGAGTTTTAACAATAACATTCAACCATAGCATCTCCACACAACACCAACCTGATCAAATCTGATCCGATCTCACCCTGTTACCAGAGGGAGCTCCCTAAAACGCAAAATCGATCATTTCACTCCCTTGCCTAAAACCTTGAAATAGCTCTCCATTATTTGGAGAAGAAAATTCAAATTTCTTAAAGGCCTTAAATCCCTTCATATTTTGGTCCCCGTTTATCTCTTTGGTCACACGTTCTTCCGCCCCCCTGCCCCAGAAACTGTACTTCATGTTTCTGCTTTGCCAACGGTTCATATTTTCTGAGCATGGGACGCCATTCTGTGCCACTGTGCCCATGCACACACTGTGCTTTCCAACCAAAAACCCTTCTGCCTCCCAGTCTTCCCAGTAAACTTCTATTCATCCTTTATTTAATGTAATTATTTATTACTTACTTATTTATTTATTTTGAAACAGAGTCTCACTGTGTCACCCAGGCTGGAGCGCAGCGGCACAATCTCAGCTCACTGCAACCTTCGCCTCCCGGTTTCAAGTGATTCTCATGCCTCGGCCTCCCGAGTAGCCACCACACTCAGCTAATTTTTGTATTTTTAGTAGAGATAGTGTTTCACCATGTTGGCCAGGCTGGTCTCAGATTCCCAGCCTCAAGTGATCCACCCGCCTTGGCCTCCCAAAGTGCTAGGATTACAGGTGTGAGTCACCACACCCAGCCCAATCATCCTTTAGTTGGAACACCAATGTCATCTTCTTTGGCAACCCATATAGGACCAACCCTCTATCGAAAAACAACTCAATGTCACTTTCTTTCATCTTGACTCTGTACTTCATATCTATTTATATTGTTATATTTGTCACACCGTATTGGAATTGTTTTTGTTGACATGTTAAAAAAAAAAAGAAATTTCTATTTAAAACCACAACCAACTTAATTGCTTTTGCCCTCAGGGAGTGGCGTTATTTTTCCCCTGAGTAGAAATGTTTGCAAAATACTTGGAAAGGCACTATTTGGTGCAAGGGATAAGGTCTCCAGGACCTGCATTAGCAGACAACAGAGAAACAAAAAGCTAAACCATACTGCAAATGGAAGGTGGTAAGCAGGAAGGGGGACAAGGTGAGAGCTGAGGAAAGATGGAGTCAGGGGCATAACTACCAGGAAACAGGCAAGGAGCCCATGGAGAAGTGTTAGCCTCTGACGATTCCTCAATGCCAATGGTGGCCAAAGAATGTTTAAGAACAGGAATACCTACTATTAAGTGTGGAGTTAATTGCACCATAGTGCTGCTGAGTAGATCCCGCTGTCACTCTACATCCCTGGTGACATCTAGCACACACGCAAATGCCGGGTGTGCTTTTCCCACAAGGCAAAGCGTCTAGGTCAGCTCAGAGCAGTGCCGTTTGCAGGAGGTGGGCCGCGAGTGCAGAAGATCAACACTGCAGCACCTTAGGAAGCCAGCGCACTAAAGGAAGGCTAAGATTCCCTA
Source organism: Pan troglodytes (assembly GCF_028858775.2). NCBI lineage: Eukaryota > Metazoa > Chordata > Mammalia > Primates > Hominidae > Pan > Pan troglodytes. Next base: position 58,082,645 of record NC_072403.2, read on the forward strand.
AGGAATCCCCACAGGTATGGAGGGAAGGCCCACTGGGTGGTTTGAACCAATTATTGACTAAATTTCAATAGACATGATGACCCCAGCTGGCAGGGGTTGAATTTGCTAATTTTTTTTCTGTCTCCCTTCTCAACCATGAGCATCATAACAGAAAGAATGGTGCCATATTGATCTTTCACTCCCCAGTGGGGAACATGGTGCTGCATGTTTAAAAAGAAGGTTTTCAGAGGATATCTAGAAAATGGAATCTACCTTACCGGGTTAATGTGTCAACCTTCTAGAAGTGCATATTTTTCAAAAAGCCCTCAAAAGTGATGTCTTAAAGAGAGTATTTCAGCAGCGCACAAAAATGTATTTTGGAGGCAGAGTCTCCTCCCAGTGCCTCATAAATTACATCACGTAGAAAAATGGTCTGTTTTGCTAAGCTTGAGTTGCAGCCATAGCTGACATTCCTGGAGCCATACAGGGATAGGAACAAAGAGCGGAGGCACTGGAAGTGGAGGAGGCAAGTTTTCCTAAAGACATGAAACAGCACACCCACAAAGACAAATGGTCACCCGCTCAACCCTACTGCCCTTTCATGTATCAAATTCAAGAAGTTTGGTGAAGACAACGGATTTCAAATAATCTTTATATTAAATATGATCATCATGCAATGTTAACTTTTATGCATTTAACCTTGAACCACTACTAGTAAAATGAGGGTCATTTTGGAGGCTAGAAATGTAGGTCAGACATCTCAGTTTAAGTTTGTGGAAGGAGCACTCCACCAACACTGACTTCCTTCCCTTGGGGTTACTGTAAGAAGTTGTCTGTTTGGGTCAGATGGTGAGAAGCCAACTTTGGGCCCCATAGTGCTCTTCATTGTCTCCCACACAGGGCATGCAGCAGTCAAACCGAAACAGCATCCTTGCTGCTTGCTTTCAGAATCCACCACATGGGTGAGTCAGAGCCATTTCCCACCCTGCATCTTCTGCTGTCATCTAACACATTGTTTAGCTGGGCTGGCCACTGGAGAAAGCAAATTTTCTGTAATAGACTAATTGAATTGAATTGGGGCCTAGACACAATGAACCTGAATTATGGCTTTGCAGAAGGAGACATTGACATAGAGATCACAAATGGGTAGATCATACCTAATAATTGCTAGAGTGAATGCTCTTCCAGCCTGGAAACAGAATGCTTAGGCTAATCAAATATCCAACTTGATGAAGAGTTACCCATGCAAGAAAGATTTTTCAAAGAAGAAGAAAGCACTCAGATACACGTAAGCATACTATTAGTTTTCTATTGCTACTTTAACAAATTACCACAAAGTTTTTGGCTTAAAACAGCACACATTTCTCTTACAGTTCACTGGGCCAAAATCAAAGTGTCAGCCAGACTTTTCACCTCTGGAGGCTCTAGGAGAGAATTATGGTTTGCCTTTTCCAGCTTCCAAAGCTGCAGTCTTTGCATTCCTTGGTTTGTAGTCCCTTCCTCCATCTTCGAAGCCACCTCTGTAGCACCCTGTTTCCATCCTCACATTGCCTTATGTCTCTGTAGTCAAATCTCCCCTGCCTCCCTCTCATGCAGAGTCCAGTGATTACATTCAGGGCCCACCCGCAAAATTCAGAATAATCTCCCCCTCTCAAAATCCTTGATTAATTACATCTGCAAAGTCTCTCTGGCCGTATAAGGGAATATTCCCAGGTTCCAAAGACTAGGACATAAATATCTTTGGTGAATGTTATTCAGCCTAGCACATCATGCAGGAAAGAATTTTTTTTTTTTTTTTTTTGAGACGGAGTCTCGCTCTGTCGCCCAGGCTGGAGGGCAGTGGCGCGATGATCTCAGCTCACTGCAAGCTCTGCCTCCTGGGTTCACGCCATTCTCCTGCCTCAGCCTCCCTAGTAGCTGGGACTACAGGTGCCTGCCACCACGCCTGGCTAACTTTTTGTATTTTTAGTAGAGACGGGGTTTCACCGTGTTAGCCGGGATGGTCTCGATCTCCTGACCTCATGATCCGCCCACCTCAGCCTCCCAAAGTGCTGAGATTACAGGCTTGAGCCACCATGCCCGGCCAAAAAATTTTCAAATAAGAAAATCAGATACACATGGGGCTGTAACACAACAGAACATTCCCTTGATTATGTAGAGAACAGTATCTAAGGTTGTCATTATGAATATCAATTCATCACCATATTCTAACATAAATTTATCACCATATTCTATTCTAACACAGCAATGCTTGTTAATACAGAGTGCTGATAAATAACTGAAACCAGAGGCTCAGCTCTATTTTACTTCAGAATAAATTATGAAATGTGGGCTTGTTTTTCATTCAGTATCTTGGGGCAAATAGTAGAATCTGAAAATCTGCATTTCCAGGAGGCAAGCATTTTTCTGCCTTGCATAAAATATGTCTTGAAGCTCCTTATTTTTTTCTGAAAAATGCATGTATGTGGGCCCTTTAATTATGCAGATGTAAACAGACACTTGAAAAGCCATGGTTCCCGGGGACTAAATTGCTCTTTGTAAAAGGTGATGTAAAAGGTCATAAATACTGTAGGCAGAGTTGCATTTCTTCAGACTATGCCCTTTGTAGAAAAGTGTCTTTCTAACTAATAATATATACTGGGCTGTTGTGTACTGTTGCTGATTATTATATAGAGGTGTGTATTTTCATGCTTTTCATTTTAGTTGTTGAGATAGCCAAAATTGCAGCAAAGATATAAAGGCACAACTTTGAACTCTTGCTGGATGATAAAACAAAAAATAGAATTGGGTTAGATATAATCCAGCTTCCTTAGAAACAAATATCAAGCTAAGTGAACATTTAGAAAATGTAGGCCAGGTGTGGTGGCTCATGCCTGTAATCCCAACACTTTAGGAGGCCAAGCTAGGAAGAATGTACAAGGCCAGGAGTTCAAGACCAGCCTAGGCCAAATAGTGAGATTTTGTCTCTACAAAAATAAATAATCAACCCATTGTGGTGGTGCACACCTGTAGTCCTATCTGTCCTATCTACTCAGGCTGAAGCAGGAAGATTGCTAGAGCCCAGGAGCTCAAGGCTGCTGTGAGCTGTGATTGGGCCACTGCATTCCATCCTGGGCAATAGGGCAAGACTTTGTCTCTAAAACAAAAAGAAAGAAAAGAAAATGTAATAATATTGGGCTATGGCAGTCTAAAATAATTGTTCTTGGAACCTGATGTGATTACTAGTGCCATGTAATAAATCATCCCAAAATTATATTATGTAAAACCAAAGCCATTTTATTTTGATAACAAAAATTCAGGAAGAGTTCAGCTGGGCAATTCTCTTCAGATCTCGTGAGCAGACAAGCATCATAGGCATGTAGGTTGTGTAGCAGTAGCACAGGGCCCTGCACTTAAAAGGGCCCCACAGTTGCTTTAATGCTCTGCTTGACAGTCTTAATTTTTTTAACAATAGGCCCCACACTTTAAGTTTTGCACTGGAATCCACAGATGATATAGCTTGGCCTACTCATGATGTTGCATTCAGATATTGGCTGGAGTTTCATCGATTGAAGTCTCAGCTAGGCTGGATGCCCAAGATGGACTCTTCACATAGCTGGCAGTGGATACTGGCTATTGGCTGGGAGCTCCTGTGAGACCGCCAACCAGAGCACCTACAAGTGACCTTTCCTGGAGGGAAAATGTAGTTGGACTTCTTGCATGGCAGTTGGCTCCCCAAGAGTGAACATTTGAAGGGAATAAGATGGAAGCTGCATAGACTTTTATGACCTAGGCTTGGAAATCATGGAGCCTGACAGAGTTTACCAGGCCTCTATCTGCAGGTGGCTGAGTGGGGCAGGAATTGATGTCTATAAACAGACAGTTGGTCAAAGTGGTGAACAATTTCAGGAAAAGTTTAGAGGAAATGAGGATGTTGCTTAAAGCTTCCCAGAAAACCCTGGGGACAAGAGCTTGGTAAAGGACTGGACTTCCCATAGGCAAGCAAGATGAGGGCCATTATAATTCGAGATATTGATGGAAGCTGGCCAACCCAAGGATCTATTGGTTAGCTTTCTAATGAGCTTTCCACAAAGCTTAAAATGTCGTAATTGTATGACTAAGCAAATATTGTAGCTTGCTCTCCCTGACCATTCACAGAAAAAGTGATCCTCAGAAAAGATGCCATGGTTTAGAGCCTCTCACAAAGGGAAGTGATTTGTGGCAGATCTCCCACAAAAGGCAATGGAGCTTGGTGATGAAATGCAGAAGTCTACCACCATATCACTATTATAACCTTAGGAAAGATACTATCTCAATCTGTGCCACAATTTTCTCATATGTACAATGGGCCTATTTAATATTTCCTACCTCACAGAGTTATGACAATGATTAATTAAGTGCATGCATGTGAAGTTAGAAGTGTGTTTTCTATTGTAACCAGTGAGCAAGTGTTAGCTTTTATCACAAAGCATTCTAGTACTAATGAGAATCATGGAGAATCCCTTGGTACTCATCTACTGTACAGTAGGAGTAATTATATCATTGCTTCACCCAGCAAAACTCATTTCCATATGGCAAGAACCACAATTCATTCCAATTCTTAAACCGAAATCATAGTTCTTAATAGATCTCACAAAGCTCAGCAACACAGATCCGAACAGAAAGATCTGTTTTCTTTTATATTTAATTCTATTTTTTCTGTACTTTCAAATACAGTAGCCAGAAATTTGGCAACCCATATGTAGACACACTCAATATCAAAAGGCAGAAGCAAACCTTGCTTTCTTAATGGATCCCACTTGGGGTTTGAGGTGACCGCAGAAGACAAACAGGCTTTTGACAAGTGGTCTGTGGGAAGTCTGAGTGTTTTTTCCCTTAGAGGTTGAGAAGCCCAGGAATGTGAGATCAGCAGATGCCTGGGACCCTGGGGAACTCTTGTCTGATGGATTAGTATCTTCAGAATACTAAGCACTTTTCCATGAGCATGGTGTCCCTTACAAGGGGGACAGTCACACTTAGATCCCACTCCAACGTTCAGCCTGCACGCCCCATCCAAGCAGTGCCTCCCAGAGCTGATTTCTGTCAAAGCCATGAGAATGTGGTTGTGGGAAATGGTTACAGGGCTTCTGGTGTTGTCACCACTATAAACAAAGTCTGGTCCTCACCTCAGGCCATACAAAGGGCTGCGGTGTGTCACCTATAGATAGCACGTAACAAAACCACAGAGGTAAGCCAGTGGAATCAGAAGGCTCTGAATATGTTCACAGCCACAACCCCAGAACAACTCATAGACTCATTTTTGTCTAATGCATTGATTTCTTTGGCTTTGAAAACAAGAATTTAAAGGTGGAAACATTCATTCACAGGCTCTGCATAACCACTAAGACTAAAACAGCTCGTTGGAACTGGGAACTGCCCTAAATGCTTTACATGTATTATTTCTTTTAATCCACTTTACAATCCTATGAGACAGACATTATCACCCCACTTTATAGTTGAGGAAACTAAGACTCAGAGAAATTAACTAATTTGCCCCAAGGTAGGCTATAGATATGAAAACACACACACACGTACAGAATTTTGATATTCAAGGCAACTATCCATATGCAAAGACATAAACTCTTCTGTTTGTATTATATAGTTTATAATTTTAAAAAGTAATTAAAACAGTTACAAGCATTATTTAACTTTTTAAAGTTAATAGTTATTCTTTTATTTTTGGAGCTAAAGGTCCAAAAATAAAAGAATAACTAAATAAATTCTGATTCATCAACTTGAAAGAATTACACAGCTACTAAAAATCATTGTGAACACTTTATGGAAACATTGGAAATACATAGAGTATAATGTGAAGTTAAAAATTACCAAATACAAATTGCACGTATCTTACAGTTACAGCCTTATAAAATATATATCTGTGAGGCAAATGAGCAGAAGAGAAAGAAAAATATTAATGTGATCTATTATTGTGGTAGAATAATAGATGGATTTTATCTTTTTTTTTTCTTTTTTCTTTTCTTATTTATTTATTTATTTATTGTTTTTGAGACAGAGTCTTGCTCTGCCGCCCAGGCTGGAGTGCAGTGGTGCGATCTCAGCTCACTGCAAGCTCCGCCTCCTGGGTTCAAGCGATTCTCCTGCCTCAGCTTCCCAAGTAACTGGGAATACAGACGCCCGCCACCATGCCCAGCTAATTTTTTGTATTTTTAGTAGACACGAGGTTTCATCATATTGGCCAGGCTGGTCTCGAACTCCTGACCTTGTGATCCGCCCACCTCGGCCTCCCAAAGTGCTGGGATTACAGGCGTGAGCCACCGCACAAGGCCAAGAGGAGATTTCTTTTTTTTTTTTTTAACCATTAAATTTATATTTTAATGATGGAGAATTAATAGTTTACGATATTGCCATCCCAAACAAGAATATGTTATGTTTTTCAATAAGATTTTATAGTTTTCTACAAATAGACTGTGTGTGTGTTGTTTTCTTTTTTATTTGTTTATTTATTTATTTATTTATTTATTTTTATTGATCATTCTTGGGTGTTTCTCGCAGAGGGGGATTTGGCAGGGTCATAGGACAATAGTGGAGGGAAGGTCAGCAGATAAACAAGTGAACAAAGGTCTCTGGTTTTCCTAGGCAGATGACCCTGCGGCCTTCCGCAGTGTTTGTGTCCCTGGGTACTTGAGATTAGGGAGTGGTGATGATTCTTAACGAGCATGCTGCCTTCAAGCATCTGTTTAACAAAGCACATCTTGCACCGCCCTTAATCCATTTAACCCTGAGTGGACACAGCACATGTTTCAGAGAGCACAGGGTTGGGGGTAAGGTCACCGATCAACAGGATCCCAAGGCAGAAGAATTTTTCTTAGTACAGAACAAAATGAAAAGTCTCCCATGTCTACTTCTTTCTACACAGACACGGCAACCATCCGATTTCTCAATCTTTTCCCCACCTTTCCCCGCTTTCTATTCCACAAAACCGCCATTGTCATCCCGGCCCATTCTCAATGAGCTGTTGGGTACACCTCCCAGACGGGGTGGTGGCCGGGCAGAGGGGCTCCTCACATCCCAGTAGGGGCGGCCAGGCAGAGGCATCCCTCACCTCCCAGACGGGGCGGCTGGCCGGGCAGGGGACTGACCCCCCCACCTCCCTCCCGGACGGGGCAGCTGGCCGGGCAGAGGGGCTCCTCACTTCCCAGTAGGGGCGGCCGGGCAGAGGCGCCCCTCACCTCCCGGACGGGGCGGCTGGCCGGGCAGGGGGCTGACCCCCCCACCTCCCTCCCGGACGGGGCGGCTGGCCGGGCAGAGGGGCTCCTCACATCCCAGTAGGGGCGGCCGGGCAGAGGCGCCCCTCACCTCCCGGACGGGGTGGCTGGCCGGGCAGGGGGCTGACCCCCCCACCTCCCTCCCGGACGGGGCGGCTGGCCGGGCAGAGCGGCTCCTCACATCCCAGTAGGGGCGGCCGGGCAGAGGCGCCCCTCACCTCCCGGATGGGGCAGCTGGCCGGGCGGGGGGCTGACCCCCCACCTCCCTCCCGGATGGGGTGGCTGCCAGGCGGAGACGCTCTTCACTTCCCAGGCGGGGTGGCTGCCGGGCGGAGGGGCTCCTCACTTCTCAGATGGGGCGGTTGCCAGGCGGAGGGTCTCCTCACTTCTCAGACGGGGCGGCCAGGCAGAGACGCTCCTCACCTCCCAGACAGGGTCGCTGCCGGGCAGAGGCACTCCTCACATCTCAGACGATGGGTGGCCAGGCAGAGACGCTCCTCACTTCCCAGACGGGGTGGCGGCCGGGCAGAGGCTGCAATCTCGGCACTTTGGGAGGCCAAGGCAGGTGGCTGGGAGGTGGAGGTTGTAGCGAGCCGAGATCACGCCACTGCACTCCAGCCTGGGCACCATTGAGCACTGAGTGAACCAGACTCCGTCTGCAATCCCGGTACCTCGGGAGGCCGAGGCTGGCAGATCACTCGCAGTCAGGAGCTGGAGACCAGCCCGGCCAACACAGCGAAACCCTGTCTCCACCAAAAAAGTACGAAAACCAGTCAGGCTTGGCGGCGCGCGCCTGTAATCGCAGGCACTCGGCAGGCTGAGGCAGGAGAATCAGGCAGGGAGGTTGCAGTGAGCCGAGATGGCAGCAGTACAGTCCGGCTTCGGCTTGGCATCAGAGGGAGACCGTGGAAAGAGAGGGAGAGGGAGACCGTGGGGAGACGAGGGAGACGGAGAGGGAGAGGGAGAGGGAGAGGGAGAGGGAGACGGAGAGGGAGACGGAGAGGGAGAGGAGATTTTATCTTTCTTAATAATACACTAAACAATACACCTACCATGCCAGTAACTATTCCAAGTACCTTATAGATTATTATTCTATTCTCTCAATAACTTTATGAAGTAGGTGCTATTATCATCTCTATTTTACATATGAGGAAAAAGAGACACAGAAAGGCTAGGTAACAAGACCCAAATCATTAGCAACTAGTACAGCTACTAAGGTCCAGAACTGATATTTTAACCCGGCATCTGGCTCCAACGTCCACACACTAAGTCATTATGCCTTGCTCTCTGATATTGCCATGACATCTGTACCATTTAAGGGAAGAAATCAACATTTTGCCAGCAAGAACATCTTGATGCTCAAATCGTGATCATTTTTTATCTTAGTTTTAAAATATGTTCTTCTTCACTACTGAACAAAATTCTCAAAATCAGTACCCACTGAACTGGCAGGGAGCCAGAAATAGGTCACAATTTTTAAAGCACACAGTTATCTAGCTGAACATGTATCACTCCTAAAACTAATTGAGCTAAAAATATTTTTCTTCCAATTTATACCAGCGGAGTGGGATACGATAGACATCTGGGTCCAGGGGGAATTTTTTAATGAATTGAATCTATAGCTTCCTTAACTTTTCACAGATGGAAAATTGATTTATACACAGGATCTATATACTAATATATACCTGCACTATATATACTATACTATATTATTATATGTATAGAAATTAAATAAAGAAAGCAAATTTGAAAACCATGAGGAACAATATAACTGTGTTTTTTTTTCTTTTATGAATGTCTAATCTGCCAGCAAACTGTGGTATTTAGACATAAAAGTGGGTTCTGAGTTTCTTTGGGCCAAGCAAAATGGGAAACCTAAGTCCTCCTGTGCCTCTTGAAATAATGACTACCAGTTACCAAGCCTACTATTACCTGGTTACTGTATTAAGTAATTTACCTTTTTTTAATTTCGATTGCTTTACACAGAGCTCTTTAAAATAGATATTATATTGCATTTAACGTATGAAGAAGCTGAATCTCAGAAGGACAAAATTGACTAAATTCATACAAGCAGAAAATGGTAGAACCAGGATTCAAAGCCAAAAGCTGTCTACATATTAAATGCATATTTTCTACCTCTCCTTTTATGGAAGGGAGTGGGGGAAGAAAAATCAACTTTCTATTTTTCTCACTGTAACTTAAAAGTAAAATTTCTCACACAGAGCTTTATATATATAGGTGACTTCTATCCAAATTTGGGGAGGTAGGGAACGGGAAAGGAAGAGAAAAACAGAGACAGAGAAAGAATATGTTGGTTTTTTTCCCTTAGCCAAGCATTCATCAAAAAGAACTGGATGTTGAAAGAAAAGACTATATGCTTTCAAGTTTCCACGTGGAAAGAAAGGTTTCTCTCTCCACACATTATGAAGCAACGTTGTATTTGAACACCTAAACCGCTCAACTTCAGCCACCTCTCCTACAGGAAAAACAAAGGCTCTCCCAGAAAGCTGAGCGCAGAGCAGAAGAACACAGCCTACTCACTCTGCCTCAGAAGTGGCTTCCAGTCACCAAATAAAACAAATTACCCATAAAGCAGTCATTTCTTTCCTTTCAACGTATACTGAGGAATCTGGGAACAACTGGACACAGTTCGCCACCTTGTGAGCAGGAGAAGACGTGCAGTTTCCTGAAGGACAGCCAACCCTCAGTGCAGAAGACACAAAGGGAAGCTTTGCGACTCAGGGCCCCAGGTTCCAGAGCACCACATACGATGTCTTTGGAGATGTGCGGTGCGGGGTTATTTCTGCACTCTCTCCCAGGGCCAGCCTGAGGCCACATAAATAACTGAAATGGGTCTTTATTGCACATACTACAGCATTGCTGCAAAACCCTTATCAAAGTCATGAACTTGGAGTCAACAAACCTGTTTCTGCTGCTAACTACCAAGTGACCTTGAGCAAGTCGCCTAATTCCTGTGGGCCACGTTTGCAAATGAGAAAGATTGACCAGGTGATCTACAGGGGCTCATCCAGCTCTAAAAATGTGAGTGTGCTGTCGGAGTGAAATTGCATTCTCTCCGATCTTCTCACTGGCCTTCAGATTTCTGATCTCTTTTGCGCTCTATCACCAAAGTTATCTTGTGAAATATAGCTATACTCCTGTTGTTCCTGTAACGGAGCTTACAAAACCATCCATGAGTGGCCCATTTGCCCACTGTTCTTTGTCTACTACCAAGTGAATTCATTCATTTATTCATTAAAGAAATATTTGTTATGTGTTCCCCACCGTGTCCCCATGTCCACACTATCCCGAGCACATAGAACTACTTTCAGTCCCCCAGCATACCAGGTTTTTTGTATCTCTTGCCTTTGCTCATGCTGTTACATTTGCTTGGAATGCCTTTCCCACATCTTCCTCCAAACCAATTCATATTCGTCTCAGTGCAAAAGTCATCTTGTTTCTGAAACTTTCCAGGAATTTCCTATATTTTCCTAACATTTTATACCTTGATTACAGTATTTGGCACACTGCCTTGAAAGTACATGTGTACATGTGTAATGAAATGTGAAATAATGTCTTTTTTTTTTCTGAGGCAAAGTCTTACTGTCACCGAGGCTGGAGTGCAATGATGAGATCATAGCTCACTGCAGCCTCCAACTTCTAGCTCAAGCAATCCTCCCATCTCAGTCTCCCAAGTAGCTAGGACTACAGGTATGTGCCACCATGCCTGGCTAATTGTGTGTGTGTGTGTGCATGTGTGTGTGTGTAGAAAGAGAGAGAGATGGGGCCTGTGTTGATTAGACTGGTCTTGAATTCCTGGTCTCAAGCAATCCTCCCTCCTTGGCCTCCCAAAGTGTTGGGATTACAGGCATGAGCCACCACACTGGGCTGAGATAATATCTTGATACACTCAGTGGTGCAATTCTTTTCCCCCTGAAATTTCCTTTATACTTCCCCCACTACTCAGACAGAGGGCTTTTTACATGCACTACCCCTAGGGTACAGCTATTACTGCCCAAACAAACAGAAAACTTTCTTCACACTGATGTGAGCATCACAATGAACTTGTGAAATTCAGAGCAAAATTGTGAAGCTGATAGCTATGAGAGGAAGGTATTTTACATGTTAAGAACCTGAACATTTTAAGTACAAAAGTCAATATTTATATCCTAAGCACAAGATTCTGGAGCAAAGAGATAGAGAAAGAGTTCGCCTCCCCAACCACTCCCATTCCACACCCACCAACAGACTAAACAGTTCAAAATGGGAGCCAGGCTCCTGCTGACTGCCCATCCTCAAGCCAAGTCCTAGGTGGGAGTGAGAACTTATAGCCCACTTTCTCTCTGGTACCTGGGAGGCAGCAGCATTGCCGATGTGCTCTGAGTTAGTGGCATGCTGGAAGTAAAGGAGAAAATGTGGTGTGCAACAGAAGCACCAGAAGACCTCTGAGTTTCCTCAGAGTGGCATGGAGATCAGAATCTAGAAGCTTGCGTGCCCCTAAGATGTGAAAGAGATGGACAAAAGACAAACAGTGACCCCTAAAGGGCCCAGAAGTCAGAGGAGGAAACAAAGTGGCCACCATGGCCCTTATGACCAGGGGCTCTTTGGATGGCCTCTATTAACACATGGCCCTTCCATATGCATTTCTTACTTTTCTTTGTGTCTCCACTGGCTAGCACAGTGGCCAAGAAGTACTTGCTTTGTAAAATAATGTAGTTGGGATAATGAAGCAGGAAAGTGTCACTAAGGAACCTGAGTTCTGTTTGCACCATTTTCCTTAACTCTCTATGTAACCAACCTCCAAGCATCATTAATAACAAAACAACTCTAACACTGGTGCTCTGATGAGGAAATATGAAAAACAAATGATAGGCATATAGAATTCCAAAATGTGTAGGGCTACACAGTCTGTGAGTACAAGCTGGGAATGCAAACAAACACCTGAAGTATTTTTAAATTATTAATACTTTATTATATTAGCACTGAATATATTAATTTTTCTCCTAACATTTTAGATATCAAATATAAAGTGTAGTACATACACACATACATTGTGAATATTTTCTGTTTCCATCCGTGCAGGTCTTATTAAGAGTCCTGTGAAGTGGAGGGAATTGGGGGTCAGACAGGACTTGTTGCAGAGCACTGGGTAAGGAGTGGCATTTCTACAGCTTCTTCAGCTGAGTGGATGTGCACCTCTTACTGCACATGGTGGATGACAGGGGTGACGCAGGTGCAGCCAACAGTCACCAGCACCTTCTCCAACTGGAAAGAAACAGAGCAGCCTTGGTGCTTCCTCCGGACGACCAGGGTCTCTTGCTGGATGGGAACGGAATTCATGGAGATGTCTTCCTTTCCTTGAGCATTGATGCAGCCCAAGTTCCTACACTGGGCCTGTACAACTTCCGAGGGGTACCGGTTGGGGTCCCGAGTGACACTGCAGGAGGAGCAAGCCAAAGCACAATGGTGAGGCATGGGGGAGGAAGACAGCGGATGAGAGCCCCACAGCACTGGGTGTTCACCTGCAGGGAGGCAGTTCTGCAGGGCTGTGGCACAGGTTCTGGAGCCACACAGCCTGGAAGCATACACCAGCCTCTGGCAGTGGCTTACCTTTCTAAGCCTCAGTTTCCTCAACTATAAGATGGGGATTTTCATATACCATTTTCTCATGCGACTGTTGAGAATACTCAGTGATACAAGTACATATAAAATACCCCACTGTACAAATGTTAGCATTCAATTAACATTAGATCTTTCATTGGCATTATTATTATTATTACAATTATTCTTTATTCTCTGCCTGGAGATTGAACGTCACTAGTCAGTCTTCCATCACTAGTCGGTCTACAGAGCCTGCTGCTTGGAAAGGAAAGCCACAGCCCCAGAGGTCTGTGAATCTCAGACCTCTCCATTTTTCCTTTAATAGGCCCCTCTGCCTGGAGGCATAAAGACCACAACATTTATACTGCCAGCTTGCCATTGTACATATTCCACTTGTAGTGTGACAGGACCCCCACCAGGCTACTTGAGGGTGTGTGTCCACTGTCTGAACCCTGAAGGATGGGCAGTGAGCCAAGGCCACCATGCACAGCCAAGGAGCAGGCCACTGAGAACCCAAACATCTCAGACAGTATCTGAGAACCTACCAAGGAAAACAGTCCCACTGGACATACACAGTAGGCAAAGAGCCAGAAAATTCACTTAAGAGCAGCTTAGAGATGGGAGGCAGAGCGGATCTCTAGATCTGTCCTGCTGTGGCCCTAGGGCGCCCCATATGTAAGTCTTAATAAACTCATCCACTCGCTAAGCTGGACTTGTCCAAGTCATTCTTTGATCTCTCCATATCTTCCCAATTCGAGGCAGGGGGCACTACCGTCCCAAGGTTTTCTCATAACACACTCACATGAGAAGCTATGTGACAACCCCAGAAGCACTTCAATTGTCCCTGGAATCTACTTTGATACTTACATTTGGAGAGTATGAGGGAGTGCTTGGTGTTCCAAGAACCTGTATCTTAATGCCAAATTACAAGACTGTACCCTGAAGGTCTCCACCTAACATCCGATTTCCCAGACTGGCCTTTCTCCTCCACTCATTCCCACTCCTTAAAGGATAATGTCTAATCTGAGTGAATCTCCTTAAACTGACTTTTCTGTTTCCCATTTATCCTCATGAGGAGATAATTATGCAATCTGCTTTAAAGAACCCTCTCTTCCAACACAGGAAAATTTGTGAATTCTATCCTAGAACTACATGAAGCAGAAAAAGGCACAAAGTCTATGAGAACGTGGAAGCAAAATATTAGGACCATCAACCACAAAGGTGAACCTAGTCCAAAACAAGAAAGATATGAGCTCCCAGGTAAAGTGAAATTTTCATTGTTAAGAGGATTTTCCCTTTTATTTTTTCTATGTATTCTACATTTTCTACTTTATGATTAGAATGAATTAACATATTTTTCCAAAGAATGTGAAAATCAGTCTCATTTGCACTTACGTGTAATTCCAGGGGGAGGTGGAGCGGCTCTCGATGTTACGTGACATGGAAACACGCTGGTTTTCATTGATGATGCCAATGTCAAGTTTCATACTATCTCCTGGCACAGGCGGGCAACTCTCAGGCTTTTGGAAAAAAGTATGTCCTACTTTGGGGATTTTCCGAGCTGCCGCCTCACTCAGAAAGGCAAGCCCCAATATCAACAGCAGCAAGTACTTGACCTGGAAAATAGAAGACGCTGCAATCAGTTAGAGACTCGCCTCACCTACTAGCAAGAGATGCATGGTCTGGCGGAACTCAGCATTCCTGTCCTTTTATGGGATCAGGGCTTCTCTTTGCACCTCAGTTCCTCACCTGGAAATGGGAACACTCACACCTAAAGGTATCAAGGTGCCAAACTGAGAACTAAACTCAGTAGCCTAGCTAGTAACTGAAGCCCTCCATAGTCTAAAAGCTCCCAAACAGTGAGACAGAAAGATGCAAGGGTCTGAGATTGAGTTAAAATCCTATCCTGGCTTCCTTGCTGAGCCTCTAGTTTCTCTTCCTTCCAACTGGATAATAATGCTCACTTTATGAGACTACTAATGAGATTAAATAGAATGTTCTATATAAAACACCTATAAATCTGTATAACAAAAATAGAGGCTTAATAAACGATAGCTCTTGTTTTTATTTCCAACTTGATATCCCATGAATCTCCCACAAAATCCTTCTTCGGAGCCACCCCTCTACCTAGTATACACTGCCTAGAATACTCTGTCTGTCAAAATCCTACCCTTCCATTAAGGCCCAGCTCAGATGTGATCTCCTCTAAGAACAGTCCCTAAAATGGTTCAATCAGAAGCATGTTTATTATCCTTAAATTATAAAGCTTTGATCATCTAGCACTCAAGCAGCATTTTTTAATTGTCTAGAAATGTAGTATCTGTGTTCCTGTCAGATCTACACCCATTAGATTGTAAGTTCCTGCATATTACACATTTTCCATAAACACTTTTGGAATGAATGAAAGAGTGAATGAGTGAATGAATGAACAAAATGATACAGCTAAATTGAACTATATAGTTAAGCTCACTGCATTAAGAAAAACATTATGCAAAACCAAAGATAGCAAAGTTCCAATTATCCATGCTAATTGAAAGAAACCGGGGCACTAATGATGCACAACAACAGAGAATATGGAAACTATTTCTCTTTAGCTCTGGAGCATTTTTTTATACTTACGTTGAAATGCCAGTTTATCTGGTGTTATAGGAATGCGCAAAGAATGAAAGTGCACTGAAGACCTAATGAAAAGAAAAGCTAAAAATCTTGCCAGATTCCCTTTGTCACAACCATGCTTTGCTCACCCACCATTGCCACTGACCCTTACTGGGGATGAGCAAGGCCCATCACCAACTCACAACATAATACAGAAGAAGAGCTGAAGGCCAGGTGCAGTGGCTCACGCCTATAATCCCAGCATTTTGGGAGGCCGAAGTGGGTGGATCACCTGAAGTCAGGAGTTCAGGACCAGCCTGGCCAACATGGTGAAACCTCATCTCTACTAAAAATATAAAAATTAGCCAGGCGTGGTGGTGCACGCCTGCAATCCCAGCTACTCGGGAGGCTGAGGCAGGAGAATCCTTTGAACCCAGGAGGTGGAGGTTGCAGTGAGCCAAAATTGCACCACTGCACTCCAGCCTGGGCGACAGTGCGAGACTCCTTCTTGGAAAAAAAAAAGAGCTGAAGATAAGTTGCTTTTATTCTCTAGGCTTAGCGTTGTTCAGGCTCACACCTTCCATGAGTTAAGGTAGGGAAGGTGATTAGACATGTTGGTTTCAAAGGCCCTCCTTTTCATATTTTGCAGATACTAGAGACAAAAAACAATAAGAGTAAACAAAAAGGTCATAGTGTCCATTTGCCATACTGAGGAAGCTGATACTAAAAAGAAGTTGAAAGCAAGGTTGACCCAGAAAAGTCAGAATGAGGCTGATTTGCCTTTAGATAATCAGCAATCATCAACTTTCATCCCCCACAATCGTTCATTCATTCAACAACTAGCTCTTGACTTTATAGTGTGGTAGCTCAGGGCATGGGCTTCAGAGTCAGAAGTCCAGGGTCTGTAACTCAATTCCAGGACTCTTAGAAGCTATGACTCTGTTTCCTCAAAAAAAAAAAAAAAAAGTGAAGATTAAATGAGATGATCCATATAAATTATGAAGAACACTGGCAGCATATGATAAGTATCCAATACTGGCGACTCTTGCTAACTCTATATTTTGCTACACAGTGGACTAGATAGATGTGGAATTTACACTCATATACCTTCTGTCTTGACAAACTGCTATGGCGTTTGTTTGTTTGTTTGTTTGTTTGTTTGTTTGTTTGTTTGTTTTGATGGAGTCTCACTCTGTCGCCCAGGCTGGAGTACAGTGGCACAATCTCGGTTTACTGCAATCTCCGCCTCCCAGGTTCAAGCAATTCTCCTGCCTCAGCCTCCCGAGTAGCTGGGATTACATACGTGCGCCACCACACCTGATAATTTTTTGTATTTTTAGTAGATACAGGGTTTCATCATGTGGTCAGGCTGGTCTTGAACTCCTGACCTCAAGTGATCTGCCCACCTCGGCCTCCCAAAATGCTGGGATTACAGGCCTGAGCTACCACGCCTGGCCTGCTATGACTTTTTTTTTAAAAGATGCCAACTTATATTAGAGGGTCTTAGATAACTTCCCAAGCCTACCAATCACATCATTAGGGTTCTTAAGTAAATTCCTCCTTTGTGTTTTCTCTTTCCTCTTCTGTGTCATACTCACTGAATCACTATTAATTTTCATTATGAAAACTTTTAAATACATACATTGGAGTTATATGACTTAGCAATAATTACCATGCTTCTAACAAGTCATTATTACATTTGCTTATATATTCTTAGAGTATATTAGAAAATTCTTTTACATCTCTTTAAACACTGGATTTTTCACAACTACCTGGTGAGGTAATCAGAGCTAGTATTAATTATCCCAATTAGACAGGTGAAAGAGTTCTGTCCCAGAGGGAATAAATAACTTGATTGGGTTCACCAGCCTATGAGTACCAGTCTGGGGACTCAAACCTAGGTGTCAGTAGTCAGTGCTATTTTCATTGAAGGTCATTTTTATTATTACCAACATTAATCTTAGTTTTGTCTCATTAGAAGAGCCAAGTGTTTTAAGTAATGTGACAGCTGTACTAGATGTGCATAAGTGTTGTAGGTCACATAGCTCGTTATCAGGAAATCAGATGATGTCTGCAAATACTCCAATTTGCTCCACAAAGCTTTTGATCTGAAACTGTAGATTTTAGTGGTTATGTAATACAGAGCAGGGGCTCTGAACCAGGCTGTTGCTGGTTCTTAAGAATGATTTAAACAGCACCTCTCAGAGAAATCCAGAGCATGACTTGAACTCTTATATGCCACCTATAAAGCAGATGAATAGATATCGCTCTCAATCTGTATAATAGGGGACAGAGGCAAGGGAAAGCACCAGGTGAAGGTGAGCTGTAACAGGACAACAACCTTCTCAGCCTAGCTTTGCACCTCACTCTAATGTGAGCTCACCTGAGCAACCTGAACATCCATCCTCTATACTCACCAGCAATGTGTGGACACATGTAAGCATGCACCTGGCCAACCTCTAGGTCCATGAGAATTTGCCTCAACTACTTATTGAAGATGTCCTATCTGCCTGCACCTCTCAACTTCTAATCCTATTCCAATGCTCCTTGCACTGTTATGTTTCTTGCTGACAACCCAACAGATTTCTTTAAGGAAACTAGAATTAGAAATAGCTATGGAGCACAAAGCTACCCAACAGAATTGCTTGGATGCAATGGCTTTAAATTCACAAATCTTGCCTCTGATTTTTCTCCACATACAGAAAAGCATACTGTATGTGGAGACAGAAAGCTTAGATTGGTGTACCAGTTCTTGTGCTTACAGTATCCAGCAATGTTAAATAAATAGCTTAATTGAGCTTTTGTTCATCTGTATAAAGTGGAAAGTATTCCCATCTACTTCAGTGGATTGATCAGAATTTCCAGGACAATAATAACAATATTAATATGAACAGTTAACACTTACTGAATGCTTTCTCTATCATTATCAGTCATTGTTTATTAGAATGGCCAAATTAACTGAAAATTAAGCATACACAAATCTGCCAGTACACAGTATAGACTCATTTATTCTCAAAGATATTAATTAATCCTCCCAATAAATGCCAAGAGAAAGATGCCATTGTTATCCCCACCATACAGTTGAGGAAACGGAGGCACACAGAAGATAAATAAGTTACCCAAAAATCCTACATTTAGCAAGCAGTGGAGCCAGGTCTGCCTGACATCAAAGCCTATGCCCCTAAATATGGCACTTTGCTGAGCTACATGTAATCTTTAAAATAACACATAAATATAAAATAAAACATACCATTGCTATATGCCATGAACCTGTTATGATATTCAAGCTCTTTTAAGTTGTATGGCTTGTAAAAGGAGAAAAAAAGGAAATTATCTAAGCCAATAATATGATGCAGGATTTCCTAACCCCTGTTTTCATGTACCTCTATAGTAAATTCTTCCCAGGCTTTATCTGACTAATGCCAGGCAAGATTCCAGACCTGCTGGGGCTAGATTTTCATTGCATTAACATCTCTCTTTCCTCCAAGAAGAATGAGATGGTACAAAATAAATAAATAGCAATCAGAGACATGGGAAATTTCCCTTCTCTAGGAGCTGTCCAAAGTCAACACTAGGTGATTTCATTTCTTCCATCCAGGGCACTCCTGTAATCTCAGGGGAATCATTAAACCTCTTGAGGCCCCAGTTTCCTTGGTTAAAATGTATATGTATATAATCCCTAAAGGGCTGGCCAAGCTCCCACCATGAGATAAGAATTTCAGGCCAACCTGACTCTATAATGGATGGCCACAGGAAAGAACATGCTAGTTGTCTGTGATGCCAAGGACTGCACACACTAACACCACCTGGGCACACACTAACACCACCTGGGCAAAAGCCATTGGGTGAGGAGCTGCATTTTTTTTTCTTTGAGACAGAGTCTCGCTATGTCACCCAGGATGGAGTGCAGTGGCGTGATCTTGGCTCATTGCAACCTCCGCCTCCCAGGTTCAAGCCATTCTCCTGCCTCAGCCTCCCGAGTAGCTGGGATTACAGGCAACTGCCCCACGCCCAGCTAATTTTTGTATTTTTAGTAGAGACAGGGTTTCAAGTTAGTCAGGCTGGTCTCGAACCCCTGACCTCAAGTGATCCACCCACCTCAGCCTCTCAAAGTGCTGGGATTACAGGCGTGAGCCACGAGGCTCGACCTAATTTCTGTATTTTTAGTAGAGACCGGGTTTCGCTATGTTGGTCAGGCTGGTCTCGAACTCCTGAACTCATGTGATCCGCCCACCTTGGCCTCCTAAAGTGCTGGGATTACAGGCATGAGCCACCACGCCTGGCCAGGAGCTGCATTTTTATGCCATTATAACTTTTCTAGTTATTTTTTTCTTTTTCTCCACCAGACAGGAGTCAAAATTAAAGTCATCTCTGTTTTTTAAGAAGTAATTCCAAAAAGACCCCAATCAAACCTAATTCCTTAGGATTCTGTTTTCTGAAATCCTAGGCATGACTGTCCTTAAACCAGAATGATTGCTGCTACTCACCATGGCTGGGCCATGCAGGGTCTTCACTGTCATGTTGCACTGGTGGCTTGCTTTGTGCAGGAAGCTCTTTCTGTGAATGTATCTTCCTGTGTATGCCTGTGTTCTATCAATGAGAGTACCTGTTAGTTTTATAGCAATCATTGCCCCTGTTTCGATTGACCTGCTTACTGTCTTTAAGTTGTGGTTGACCCGGAGTTACTGACGAATGCAGGGGTTTTTTTTTTATTCCATTTCCCGAAGGGGAACAAAAGGGGGACCCTAAAGAAAGGGATGACAGGAAAAGGACCAAATTTTTCTTTCTTTCTACCCTACTTCCACCCCCATTGCCCACAAATCAGAGCAAAATTTTTAATTTACTACAGAGATGAACCAAGTTAGAAATTGTTGTCAAATCTTTTTTGTTCTTCCACAAATTGCCAACACCCTTGTCACGGACCATATGTTCTACTTTCCAGTCACGCAATATGAATCGTGATGTAAATGGGAGAAAACTCATCCTTAGAGGAGCCTTGGTACTAAACTATCTTTACCTCCATTTTATGAATGGGAAAACAAAACTAAAGAAATGAATGACATAAGTGAAAAATTCAGAAATGATATACCCTGGTAGTTTTGTTATCTCCCTGAACTAATTATTTTTTAACCCCATGGTTAGACTCCTACTGGTGCTTAATAAATAATCACTATTCATTGTGTTGAAAAAACAAACTGTTTTCCTCTGCTCTCACACCACAACCAGCAACACAAAAGATTTCCATGACCATGTATGTGGGCATTTATCTCCATCAACCAGCAAGCAATCAATTCTGCATCCAACGCCAGCTAAGCATCTTCTAATCCAATTCAATTCTGACGCTATCTCCAGGTAGGTAGAGTCAGATCCCACAGGCTGAAGGCTCAGTGCCACAAAACTGCTCCCACTTTAAGCACCAATCACAGGTCCAAGCCTCTGGGACTTCTGACCGACTGGCCTCAAGTTCAGGTTCCCACAAACCGCTTGAGTTTGATTAGGCTTGATTAATTTGTTAGAACAGCTCACAAAACTTAGGGAACACTAATTTATATTTACCAGTATATTCTAAAGGATATTTTTAAGGATACAAGTCAACAGCCAGATGAAAAGGTACACAGGGCAAGGTCTGAAAGTGTCGCAAGCACAGAAGTGTTCTTTCCCATGGAGCTGGGGTGCACCACCCTCCCAGCACAGGGATGAGTTACTGTTTACCTTTCTTAGAACTTCCACAAGTTCAGCGGTCCAAAGGCTCTTTATATCCCATCCTCTTGGGCCTTTTATGGAGTCTTCATTGGGCAGACATGATTACAACATGGAAAACTGTAAACAAATGTGATTGGATAAAAAGGGTATAACCTGATATTAACAGGTTGAATGAGGAAACTCAGCCAGGCCTGCCTGTTCAGATTTTTCTTGGCCTCTCTGAGCAGCCTTCCTTCCTCCTGGGTAGAGGGGAGGACCCTTCCTGAATTGAGGGTCTTATGGCCTATGATTAGACAAGGTAAATCAAAGAATTTCTTTATGGCCAGCTCCAAGACAAAAGGTGGGGGGGTGATGTTAGATGACAGGATATTTTCTGTTTCTATGGTCTTGGGGAGAAAAGGTGGGCAGGAGAAGTTTAGAGAGGGAGATTCTTTTTTCTGAGGCCTATTTCTTAGGCCTAAAGTGCCCCAACATTACAATAAAAGACTGTCTTTTTCACCTTTATTGCTCTGAAGCTGTCTGAAGCTGCTTCAGGAAACAAAGACAAAAAAGCTAAATACCCTAACAAAAGATATGCTTATTATTTTTATCACTTAGGATATAATGAGGGCTGTGGGAGTTATGAACCAGGAGACATGGACAAATATACATATATGTAAAATCACATTGATGCAACACTTAAATGCCCATTACCTTGGCTATCTCTAAGAATGGTTTTTTTTAACCAAAATTAATTAGCAAGTAGAAGCCTTTAAATGCAAGATTGGCAGCCCTGGCACTGCAGCTGGGGCAGCAGAGCCAGGACGGCCCAGGAACTGACAGACTGAGGGATAGGCAGACTGACCATAGCCGACCAGCCAAAGCCCATCAGCCTGCTCAAGAACCTGCTGGCCAGTGGCTTTGGTGGCATGTGCCTGGTGTTCATGGGGCACCCTCTGGACACTGTCAAGATCCGACTGCAGACACAGCCACCGAGTTTGCCTAGACAGCCTCCCATGTACTCTGGGACTTTTGACTGTCTCCCAAAGACTCTTAGAAGGGACATCACAGGGCTATATAAGGGAATGGCTGCCCCTATCATCGGTGTCACCCCCATCTTTGCTGTGTGCTTCTTTGGGTTTGGTTTGAGGAAGAAACTATGACAGAAACACCCAGAAGATGTGCTCAGCTATCCCCAGCTGTTTGCAGCTGGGATGTTATCTGGTACATTCACCACAGGCATCGCGACCCCTGGAGAACCCATCAAGTCCTTGTTACACTTTCAGCCTTCTTCAGGGGAAACCAAGTACACTGGAACCTTGG
Source organism: Pan troglodytes (assembly GCF_028858775.2). Lineage (NCBI taxonomy): Eukaryota > Metazoa > Chordata > Mammalia > Primates > Hominidae > Pan > Pan troglodytes. The sequence goes on from NC_072403.2 coordinate 58,105,069, forward strand.
ACTGTGCAAAGAAGTTGTACCAGGAGTTTCAGATCCGAGGCATCTACAAAGGGACCGTGCTTACCCTTATGTGAGATGTTCCAGCTAGCGGAACGTATTTCATGACAAATGAATGGCTAAAAAATATCTTCACTCCGGAAGGAAAGAGGGTCTGTGAGCTCAGTGTGCCTTGAATCCTGGTGGCTGGGTGCATTGCAGGGATCTTCAACTGGGCAATGGCAGTCCCGCAAGATGTGCTCAAATCTCCCTTCCAGACTGCACCACTTGGGAAATATCCTAACAGTTTTGGAGATGTGCTGAGGGAGCTGATCTGGGATGAAGGAATCACATCCTTGTCTAAAGGGTCTGATGCAGTGATGACCCGAGCCTTCCCAGCCAATGCAGCCTGTTTCCTTGGCCTTGAAGTTGCCATGAAGTTTCTTAATTGGGCCACCCCCAACTTGTGAGGCAGAAGGCTGCTCAAGACTTCTGGATGCTGGAACTGTTGCTGAGAAGGAAGAGTAGTGGGCAGAACTAAGCAGACTTGGAGAATGAGGGGAGGAGACGGTGGGATCAGAGCTCTGCGCATGGACTTGGTGAGACTGTTGCCTTAATGACATCCTCTACCTTGTACAAGTTGGTGTGTCATTTCGCAACTTGAATTCATTCTTGTCAAAGTAAGGGATCTTAAGAGGATTTGGAGATCTAGTAGTTTCTAGACCAGATACTACCTGTGGCAAGAATACTGCCTACCAGTTGACGGTTGGCCCTACCACACCCAAAGTGTTTCTCATTAAAGAGGTAATCTCAGCTTCTCACTGGAGGCACTTTGGATGCTTTCAACCAGCTGACCAGGGGCTGAGATCATCTTCAATCCCTAGCCAGGAACACCCACTTGATTTCCAGGGTACCACCTAATCCTGGGCTGCACATGGGGATTTGGACTTGAGCCCCACATCTGTGTCCAACTGGACTGGGCATATATGCTTAGGAAGAGATAACCTATTAGCTGTTGATTTTTGCCTTTTTTTTTTTTTTTTACACAAGTAATCAAAAGTAAAACTAGAGTAGAGTAGCCTAATTTCCCAAGAATGGGTGAAAAACTTTCCTTTCTACACAGTGAGGACAGTCCCAGCCTGCTGGGATAAGTGAGAAAACCCAGGGTGAAGGAAGGCTCTTTCTGCACAATCTTTTCTCACGAGAGCGCCATATTTTTGTTTCCAATTTTTGAAGGAAAAAAAATAAGCCTTTAAATGCTCTGACATGAAATTTAAATGACCTGCAAAAAGTTAATTTGTCTCAGTTCAGTTCAGGTTGTCAAACATTCGTTAAACACATTCTATGTGTCAGGCATTGTGCCCTAGAGATACACAGACATTCCCCAAAAAACAGTAACTTATCTTTTTTTACATTCATTAAGATTGGGTAAAATTACACATCATCTTTTCATAAGGCAGGACACATTCTAGCAGGGCAAAGTTATTTTCCTCTAGCGTAACATGTTCAAACAACTCTTTGCCATTTTCTTCACATGAAGAAAATGAAGAGAAAGTTGTTCTTAGGTTCATTGGAAGGCCCTGAAAAACTGATCAAAATTCTGTGATCACAGGCCTTCCATCCACCCTGCTCCCCTCCATGCCTGTGCAATCCTCTGCAGCTCTCTCTGGAACAACCAGAAGTGTAACTTCTACAAAAAGATTTCCTCAAATCACCCTTTCAGGCATTGTTCCCTTCCTCAACCTCTTGTGCCAATACTTGTGTATCTTGCCCTCACATACATGTTTTAGGATAGTTCCCTGGGATCTTCATATATTTGGGTAACTTTACCTGCTTCCCAATAATCTCTACCAGCCTCCTTCTCCAAATATACATCCTCAAATATACAATCTACATTAAACAGTGTATTCTATGCAAAGACAGACTCAAGTCCCCTGGCCAACCCCTTCTAGCCAGACTGAACCCCCTAAGCCCATCTTATGGAGAATTTTCAAGGCCTCCCCAGGAGTGACCTTCCATGTGCACAGTGAAGCTAGCTCCATGAAATCAAGAGCCATGTTTTCATCTTTGCTTATATCACTCATGCTCCCAAAGCAACATGTGCAATAGACCTTTAAATGTGTACTAAATTGAGTGGATTGAGTCACTCATTTTCTTCAGTGATCTCTTTTCCATTCAGAGCTGTACCTCAATGCATAGAAGAATATACCAGCTCTCTTGAAAGAAAGAATGAATAAATCAGTTGGAACCAAGAGTACCGAATTCAAAACAAGAGGATTTGCTAGATTGCAGGGGAGAACAAAATGGTTCTTTATGTAAGCAGGAGGCAACACTGACCTTTGGTCACAGTTTTCCCCCTTGGGGTAAAAACAACTCTTATCAGGATGCCAGACTGGTAACTGGCTATCACTGAGTTCAAACTAAATCAACAGATCCAGATTCTTATCTCATCTAACATTCATTGAGCACTTCCTATAATGTAAATCATGTGCTAATACCAGGGACACAATAATGAACATATGATGGGCACACGGCTGACTATGGTGGAACCCTTCACTGACTGGCTCTATACCACTCATGATCTAAGCTGTCACCAGCTTTAAGAGTTTCAATAATGCATTGGAGCCATTATTCAACACACTGACAGCGAGATGACTACAGTCAACTCCAAGAGCCCACAAAAAGAGATACCAAAAGACTCTGTTGTCTTAGCAATGAGTTACACACAGCCTTAAATGTGGTAAAATACTATAGTTCTTCAAACATCCAAATCAGCAAGATGTTTTCATGCCCTCATATGTGCTTGGAGCCATGATACATTTTGTTGGGGCTACTAGCACAGGCAATAGACTGTATTATTACAGTCTCTACCTTAATGAGCTTAAAATAGTCATGGAAAAAAGTGAACACGCACATATAAACCAGTAAGATAATAATATGAGATTGCTGGGAATAATGATAAAATAAATGTACACATTTAGTTTAACAAATACAACTTTTAAAAACTTTTATTCTCATTTTTAAAAGGGGTATCTAGCCAGGTGTGGTGGCTCATGCCTGTAATCCCCACACTTTGGGAGGCCAAGGAGGGCAGATCACTTGAGGCCAGGAGTTTGAGACCAGCCTGGGCAACATGGCAAAACCCTCTACAAAAAATACAAAACTTAGCTGGGTGTAGTGGTGCACACCTGTAGTCCCAGCTAATTGGGAGACTGGGGCCAGAGGATCACTTGAGCCCAGCTACTCAGGAGGTTGAGGCTGCAGTGAGCAGAGATTGTGCCACTGCACTCCAGCCTGGGTTACAGAGTGAGACCCTCTCTCAAAAAGAAAAAAGAAAAAAAGTGCATTTAATCAAGATATACTACTGCAACATGACAGTATATCTGCAGTTACAGAAATTTATGCCTTGAAGTAAAGTGCTATCATAACAGAAAGCATGAAACAGTGGTCAGGTAGCATGCCATAGGCTGGACAGACGATAATCCATGCTCTACAATGGCAAAACATTTAGTTAAACCATTGCCTGCAATAACTTGAGAGGCAGATCTTGTACCTAATAAACTTGAAGCTCTAGAGAAAGAGATTAGAAAACAGAATGTTAGTTGCATGTGTTTGGATACTGTTGTCTGCATTTGGCCAAGTAACACATAAAAGAGATGAGCTCAGGAAAGAGTTGGCAGGTTGATAAACAAAAATGAAAGGAAATGAAGACAGTTCAGAAATTCAGAACCCTAATTACCCAGGCGTGGTGGTGGGCGCCTGTAATCCCAGCTACTGTGGAGGCTGAAGCAGGAGAATCACTTGAGCCTGGAGGCAAAGGTGAGCCGAGATTACGGCACTGCATTCCAGCCTGGGCAACAGAGCAATTGACTCTGTCTCAAAAAAAAAAAAAAAAAAAAGGAAAGAAATTAAGAAATTCAGAGCCCTGTAAGGTTGCAATAGAAGATTGAAAAAGCCTTTGAAAAAGAAATGCACAATAAAACCTTTCAACCAAGTAAATTACCGAAGGGCAAGAATTAGAATGAAGCATCTGGAAAAAAATGTTTAACTGGATAAAAGGACTCAATTAAAAGTGTAAAAGTATAGTTCTAGTAATCTGCCATCAAATCAAGACAGAGTTATAGGAATGAAGAAACAAAGAAATAGAAATGTTCTGGGAATTATGCCTCAAAAAGAATTGACTCAGATTAGAAGTTCACTAAGTTTTTGAGAGAGCTCTAGAAATTAATCAGGAACCAATCCTCAGTCCCCCAACCATCAAGGAACAAGAATTAAAGCTCTAAGAAAGGTATATTCACCAACACCATGTCAGATGTGACCAAAGAGATTACAGGGAGAAAAAATAAATTTTTTAAACCTTCCAAGAAGTGGAGCCAGGGACCACAGAGTAAAAAGGAAGTGAGCCTCTCCCAAAAAGCAGAAAACTACAGACCCCACAAACTCTACATCATTCTTGGGGTTTTTTTTTTCCTTTTAATGCAAAACATTTCCAGTTTCAGACTTTTTTGAACCTACTAATTCAATGTTTCGTATTTGTTTGAGTCAAATATTCAAAACCATTATGCACTTTCTAGAATCTCCACAAAATCACAATTCATAGAAACTAACCCTTCTTTTTAAATGTAATGATTAGGTATGAGTGCGGTGGCTCACGCCCGTAATCCCAGCACTTTGGAAGGCCGAGGCGGGTAGATAGCTTGACCTCAGGAGTTGGAGGCCAGCCTGGGTAACATGGTGAGACTTTGTCTCTACAAAAAAAATACAAAAATTAGCCAGGCATGGTGGTGCACACCTGTAGTCCCAGCTACTCAGGAGGTTGAGATGAGGGGATCACTTTAGCTAGGAGGTCAAGGCACCAGTGAGCTGTGATCGTGCCACTGCACTCCAGCCTGGACAACAGATCGAGATCCTATCTCAAAAAAAAAGAAAAGAAATGATTATTTGTCAGATGAAAATGCTGTGCTAGGGTCTTCATATGCCAATATTTGTGAGAGTAGAAATTACTTGGGGTATAGGTAAACAAAACATAAAAAACACAGAAGTCTTCCTTTCCCTTCTGTCTCTGTAGTTGTCTCTCATTCATTCTCTCTCTCTCTTTCTCAAAGCATGCAATTTCTGATCTTCTGATGAAAAAAAAGCCGGGAGAGACGGCAGTGAGAGAAGGGGATCAGAGGCAAAAGCTGAGAAAAGAAAAGTAAGGAGAAAAAAATACTTCGGAAAGGAGTTTCCCCAGAGTGCTGTGTGAGGATCCCGGACGGAATACAGTTTAAGTGGCTGGACAAAGTTCCAGATCGCATGAGGGACCTCTCAATTCTGAATCTATTCTGTGGACCTGTGAAGGCTTTTGCATTCAAGTTTTATCTACTTGTTAGCAGAAACATCATTTATTAAACACTCACTCTGTACCAGTCTCTGTGCTGGGTAACAGGAAGAAAAAAGTGCTACCAAAAAAAAAAATTGCCATAACAGTTTTCTCCTTCCAAGAGAGCTGCAAATTTTATATCAGACCAGATGGCACTTCTGTCTTGAAGAGAACTTACCTTTTTGGAAGTGCAAAGACAGAGCCTATTCCAGGGTAAAGACAGGGAAATTGCTACACATAAAAAATAATATGGTCAGGCACAGTGGCTCATGCCTATAATCCCAGCACTTTGGGAGGCTGAGGCGGGAGGATCAATTGAGGCCAGGAGTTCAAGACCAGCCTGGGCAACACAAAGAGGCCTCCGTCTCTACACAAAATAAAAAAAAAAAAAATGCTGGGCATGGTGGTGTGCGCCTGTAGTCCCAGCTACTTGAGGGGCTGAGGTGGGAGAATCGCTTGAGCCTAGGCAGTCAGGGCTTCAGTGAGCCATGATCCTGCCACTGCTCTCCAGCCTGGGTGACAGAGCAAGATCTTGTCTTCAAAATAATTATAATAATAGGAATTTTAGTTAACCCTAGAGAGAAGAGAAATGAGAGCTGCCATCCAGAAACTCCTAGTATCTGAGATGACCAGGGAACTAAGAGTCATGAGCCTTATATTCAAATTGTTTCAATGTGTATGTTGTGCTTTAATTCTTTAATTAATTCTTTAATTCTCTTCCATTATTTCCATGTCTAAGGTAAACCTCTTTATATACAAAACAGGTTTATGATGTCTACATGGAGTATATATATATATATATATATATATATATATATATATACATATATATATATGGAGAGAGAGAGAGAGAGGACAACAGCCTCAAGAGGGGAGGCAGCACGTATGGATAGAGCAAGATTTAGAATGAGAAAGTTGGCTCTTTCTTACCCCTCAATCCTGCAATCTAGGAGAATCTTACTGCTCAAAGTTTGGTCCTGGGAACAGCAGCATCTAGCTTGTTCGCACCTGGGGGCTTGTTAAAATTGGAGACTCTCCAGCCCCCATCCCAAACCTACTCAATCAGGCTGCATTTTCACAAGATGCCTAAATGATTCATATCACATGAAAGCCTGGGATGCACCTCATTAGGGAACATTAGGGAAGGTGCTGAACTTCCCATAAAATTGTAGTGAGGTTCACGGAACACATTACATTTTCTGAAACAGAAATTGAGACTCAAGTATCCTTAAAAGGCTATTGAGATTTGAAAAAAAAAAAAAAAGACGTCTTAAATCTCAGAGCTTCACTCCCTCATAGCTAAGAACCATACCTATCTTCCTACTTTGGAAGGCTCTTTGGCAAGCGTGGGGATGAAGAGAATAATGGGAAACGGAGGCTGTTCTTTGTCAACGTTAGGCGGCGGCCTCCGTGGGCGTGGTCTGTCCTTGCAACCGCGGGCTGGCAGCAACTCCTCAGGGTTTCGTGCAGACTTCACTTACTCAGCAAGCAAGCTGATTTCCTGCGTTGAGGTGGATGGAATTAATCAACATGCTGCCAGAATGCAATGCCTGGGGAAAGCCCAGCTGAGCATCTGTCAAACACTGTCACATTTTCCTGGCTTCCTCCCACCAAAATTTCTCCTCAGTTTGATGAACCTGGAATCAGCAACTTTTGCTCCTGTCCTTTCCCCAAGGACAACAAACTCTACTGACAACCAACAGAGTTTTGGGATGGTGAGTGGGGATGACAAGCCTGGGCCCGGAAAGATGACCTTTCACTCCATTCTTGCCCAGGATTAAATTTCTGAGCCTTTAGGCATTGGCCCAAATCTCATGCCTGCCCCCCAACCTCATTTATTAAAGCAAATTCCTTTCCCAAACCCTCCACATGCGACACACTCAATTTTCTGCTTTTGCTCCACAAAATAGTTTGAATTTCTGAGTCTTCACCCTCTCCAGGCTAGTGTCTTGTTCCTGGAATGACCATTTCAGTTCTGCTCACCTGGGTTCTATCCAACCTCAATATCCACGTTCTCAGACCCAAAACCCACTCATGTCTTTCCTTCTTCCAAACTCTCATCATACTTTCATGACATTTCATTTAGCAATTAACTAGAGACAATGAGAGACAACTTTTTAACTGTCTACTTGAATGGCTATTTGCATGTGCTTTGGCTATTTGTATGTGCTTTGGCTTTTTACATGTTAAAGTGTTTATTCGTAATCTGCTCTCTGGATCTTAAACTTGTTGAAGGAGACAACTGTGACTTCTTTCTGCCTTTTACCCTTCCCACCATTCTCACACCCCTAGCAAATTATTCTGCCCATAGCTGTAGATATTTATTCACTTGATTTAATTTGATGTTAATACTAGCTTATTTCTTCTTCTACCTAATTTCTTGCTAACTTCAATTTCTAATATATCAGTACTCACAAAGTTGTCAACAAAATGATTAAAGTCGGAATGTTCTAGAGAAGAGAAAACTTACACCACATATTTTCAAAACTTTAGAAATTTTTCAAAAGGGAAAGAGATTGGACTATCTCTAGAACACCAAATCTTGATGAACAACTGGTAGTGATGTTCCAGAGTAGAGTTATGCATGGAGGGGCTGTTTGGATTGTACCACCTCCAAGGTCCCTTCCAAATTTGTGATCCTATGGAAATTCAACAAAAAATGGTATTTCATTTAAAGATACAATTTCAGTCTTGGAAGTAGGGGTGTGTGTGTCTGCGTGTGTGTGCGCGCATGCGCGTGCGCGGATGCACACATGTATATGGGGTGGGGTAATATATCTTCTGCCCTCTTCAGTTTTTTCCTTCTTCTGTGGAAAACAATCATATGACTCCAAATGCTAAAAATTCCAAGTGTCTTAACTGTATGTTTCCCATGAAGATCTGGATTGAGAAGAGAATAAGAGGCAGCAGAGATCCAGTGAGAGCACTGAAACAACCACACTTCTGAGAAATGTGTTACTTTCACTCCTGCACGGATCTGACTCAGAATGACGATTCTCAGGTTCTCCTAATTTCAGTTGAAATGCTGTGGAAGGACACAATGAAATGGGTTTCCTGTGAGGGACAGTTCTTCATCTGTGCAGAGGTAAGGGCTTGAAGGATGTATGAAGGGCAAAGGAGAAAAAAAAATGAATATGGGGAGGTACCTGGGAAGGAAAAGTGGAACCTGCCTGCTCTTCCTCTGTCTGCCCTCCGGGGTCCAGAGCAGAAGGCAGGAGCTCCTAAGTTAGCAGGGCTCATTCCACTGCTCTCTCTAATGCTTTTGGCCCTGAGAAGGACTGGGGGCAGGGTAGTGTCAAAGGAAGGTGGATGAGAAAGGACACCAAGGAAAAAATAAAGACTGAAATGGTTCTTGGCTATGCAGAGCCCAGCCCTTGTTTAAGCTGGAGAGAAGGCTTCTTGTAGATTGCACATTTATGTCGATTATGCAGATTTTGCGTTAAACAACTCAGGAGAATACCACTAGCAACTTTGTTATCCTGTGACATCTCTGATACCTTACAGGTCATCCCTAGACCTGGAAACCCATTAGTTTAGCCATTAAGTCAGGCAAGACATCTCCTTATCTTTGATATCTGCAGCTATCATAGATTTCAGGAGCCACACAGGTCTTTGGAAACAATCTGGTGCAACCCGCTCAGCTGATGATGGGAGTTAGAATGGCTTTCCTACAGATAGCCAGTGGTGGAGAAGCTTGGCCTGGACCCAGGCCTCTTGACTCCCTCTAGATTCTGTCTACAAATAAAGGGATCCCTCTCTCCAGCTCTTTCAGGGCCATTTTTCCCTGGTCTAACACTATCAGCTCTTTAACAATGTGCTGACAAAGGAGGGAAATGATTATAATAGGAATAGCCCTGAGCTCTGCCTCCTGTCAGATCAGTGGGGCATTAGATTCTCATAGGAGAGGGAATCCTATTGTGAACTGCATGTGTGAGGGATCTAGGTTGTGTGCTCCTTATGAGAATCTAATGCCTGATGATCTGAGGTGGAATGGTTTCACCCCAAAACCATCTGCTCTCCAGCCCCACATTCACCCTTGGACTGGGAAAAACTGACTTCCATGAAACCAGTCCCTGGTACAAAAAAAGTTGGGGGGTTGTCAGAGGACCAAATTTATAAGGCAAGCAGCACCTTCTAAGTGATACCTAGGACTTGGGGTCAAGATACCTGAGCAATTCTGTTCTCTAAAAATGAGAAATGAAATTAGTCTTTGGACTTTTTATCTGAACCCTTTTTAGCCTTTACACATTATCTTTTACACATTTATCTTTGTATGAGAAAGGTTTTTTGTTTTGTTTTGTTTTGTTTTGTTTTGTTTTGTTTGAGATGGAGTTTCACTCTTGTTACCCAGGCTGGAGTGCAATGGCACAATCTCAGCTCACTGCAACCTCTGCCTCCCTGGTTCAAGTGATGCTCCTGACTCAGCCCCCAAAGTAGCTGGGATTACAGGCATGTGCCACCACGCCCAGCTAATTTGTTTTGTATTTAGTAGAGATGGAGTTTCACCATGTTGGTCTGGCTGGTCTCAAACGCCTGACCTCAGGTGATCCACCCACCTCGGCCTCCCAAAGCGCTGGGATTATAGGCATGAGCCACCGCACCCAGCCTGTATTAGGAAGATTAATGGAAACAAGATCAGACCAGGTGATTTCAATAATAGTGGGGTTTTTTTGTTTTGTTTTGTTTTGTTTTGAGACAAAATCTTGCTCTGTTGCCCAGACTGGAGTGCAGTGGCACGATCTCAGCTCAATGCAACCTCTACCTCCTGAGTTCAGGCAATCCTCCAGCCTCAGCCTCCCAAGAAGCTGGGAGTACAGGCACGTGCCACCACACTGGCTAATTTTTTGTATTTTTAGTAGAGACGGGGTTCACCACGTTGCCCAGGCTGGTCACAAACTCCTGAGCTCAGGCAATCCACCCACCCCAGCCTTTCAAAGTGCTGGGATTACAGGCATGAGCCACCACGCCCAGCCAATGATACCTCTTAAAATGCAATATTCCACCAACGTTTCACCTCAGGTTTTCAAAGCTTATACAGTGGTAAAAGTTGCCTTTTCTGCACTTTCTCTGTTAATAATAGGAAGAATTTTTAAACCACTTCCATAACTCTGAATTGCAGATATTACTGAAAGTATTACGTCATGAGAAGTCTATGTGTGAGATCTTAAAAATAAACTTCAAATCTCAACCAGACTAAATGTGGCAATTTTTAAAAGGTAGGGATGGGATTGAGGATTATACCCAGTGTCAGCAAAGACGTAGGACAATAAAATCATCCTCATACATACGTGTGGGATATATATAAATCAGCAAGTTAGTGAGGTATACCTAAAACTTTAATAATGTTCCTATTTTTGGTCCAGCAATTATACTTCTAGGAAATTGTCCTAAGTAAAATAAGCATGTGAACCAAAATTTGGCAACATGGTTTTTCATCACAGCATAATTTGTAATCTGAAAAACTGATAATATCCAACTACAGGTATCTGAAAAAACATACCAGATAAGTTCTCTGTGGGTGACTAGATCATAAGTATATTTTATTTCTTATGGTTATTTATAGTGTTTCACCAATGAAAAGATCCTAGTTTTGTAACAGGAAAAAAAAATATTTGAGTTGTTCTTCGTTTAAGAATGTTAACAGGCTCCAGCAGGGCAGTTTCCTGATAACTAGAGTGACTACACTAGCACAAGCTTTGTGAGACAATATGAAATAGCAAACACCAGTCACTGCCAAAAAGGCCCCTTTGCTCTCAGGGCAAATCCCTGAGATGGCTCAGACAGCATCACCAGCTATGGATGGTCTTCCACTTCATCTCTGAATGCCGGTACCCACACGCCTCGTCACACTAGAATTCTGTCATCCCATCCACGAGATTCACTCATAGATGTAGCTCTGACCACCTCCAGCTCCCCAGAGCACTCCCAGCCCTTTGAAGGGAGCACACAGTATGCTGGTTAGAACATAGTAGTTGGCTGGGCGTGGTGGCTCATGCCTGTAATCCCAACACTTTGGGAGGCCAAGGTGGGTGGATCATCTGAGGTTGGGAGTTCACGACCAGCCTGACTAACATAGAGAAACCCTGTCTCTATTAAAAATACAAAATTAGCCAGGCGTGGTGGCGCATGCCTGTAATCCCAGCTAGTCAGGAGGCTGAGGCAGGAGAATCACTTGAACCTGGGAGGCAGAGGTTGTGGCAAGCAGAGATCGTGCCATTGCAATCCAGCCTGGGCAACAAGAGCAAAACTCTGTCTCAAAAAAAAAAAAAAAAAAAAAAACCATAGTTAAGAATCAAGAGTGCCAGTAGGATCTCCACATTCTAGCTCTGAGACCCTGGGCAAATTATCTAATCTTTCTAGGCCTATTTCCTTCTCTATAAAATTGAGACAATAAAATCCACGTCACAGAGTGGAAGATTTAATTATTATAATTTATATGGTGCCTAGTATATAGCAGCAGGGCCGTCACTTCTCATCTGCCCCACACACGAGTACATAAAGTTGTGCCTGGGAGCCAAAGTTTGGTTGGGAGTTTAGAACCTATATACATCATCCCTATGTTAAACTCTAATTTTCTCAGCTTTTTATTCTCCCATAGGGTTAAATGTGACCTGTCAACATTTGCCTTTCTCCTGCAATCAGATTTTCAAACATCTGACTTTTAAGTTCAGTTTCAAAAACATTTTTTGTCCCTAAATTCCTAAACCAGTTTGCTAATCTCAAGTGCCTAATCTGAAACTTGCTTATACAATTGGATATACTATGAAGTGTCACTCTTAAAACTGGTTTTAAGATTCACCAAATTGAGTTATAGTAGTTATATTAGGGTAGTAAGGTAATTTTTGTTCTCTAGCTTCCTGAATATTCCATGTTATATTCGTAGTAATATTTTCTTTAAATAGGCCAGGTGCAGTGACTCATGCCTGTAATGCCAGCACTTTGGGAGGCTGAGGTTGGAGGATTGTTTGAGGCCAGGAATTCCAGACCAGCCCGGGCAACATAGAGACCCCCATCTCTACAAAAGATTTAAAAATTAGCCAGGCATGGTAGTCCCAGCTGTCTGGGAGGCTGAGGTGGAAAGATTGCTTAAGCCCAGGAGTTTGAGGCTGCAGTGAGCCGTGTTTGCACCGTTGCACTCCAGCCTGGATGACAGAGCAAGACTGTCTCAAAGAGAAAAAAAAAATAACCACACACTTTTGTTTTTGGAGGTTTTTATCAGGTTTTATTGTGGTTCCTATTCAGGACTACATGTACTGAAATTACTAGAAAAGCAGCACACATATGCAAGATTACAGGAGCTGACCTTTCTATTGCAAGGTTAAATCGTGGTACTTCAAGCTAGGAAGGTTTAGCTTGCTACAAAATGTACCTGCTGGGAGAACTATTATCAGAATGGTAAATGTCAGCAGAGGCTAATATCCCCCTACAGGCTGTGGGAAAATACTTAGAACTTAATAGTAAAAATATTCACAAAAAGACTGAAGAGAATGAGCTAGGATTACATGCTGATTAATAATGGACCAGCCAGAATCCAAGACACATCACTAAGGCGCCAGACCTGAAAAAGAAAAGTAAACCAGGTTTACTTTTCAGGAATTTAAAATGGAGTTAAAATTAATTTTGTTCTAAAGTGTTTCTAGGATGGTCAGGTGCAGCGGCTCATGCCTGTAATCCCAGCACTTTGGGAGGCCAAGGCGAGCGGATCACCTGAGGTCAGGAGCTCGGGACCAGCCTGGCCAACACGGTGAAACCCCCATCTCTACTAAAAATACAAAAAGTAGCCAGACATGGTGGCAAGCGCCTGTAATCCCAGTTACTTGGGAGGCTGAGGCAGGAGAATCAGTTGAACCCAAGAGCCAAGATCATGCCACTACACTCCAGCCTGGGCGACAAAGTGAGACTCTGTGTCAAAAAAAAAAAAAAAAAAAAAAAAAAAGTGTTTCTAGAAATTCAATAAAATCTCTTGAAATAGTTGGCAACATCCTGGGACACTATCCACAAAATAAGGAAGCATAGAAATCACTGTCCCTAAAAGGCATATTTAACATGGTGACCAACAACTCATTCTGACCTGCCTCTCCAAGCAGTCCAACCCAGGTTTTATCAAGTGGTGCCAGTGCTAACGTCTTGTGGGTGGAACTGGCACTGAATGTAAAGAAAATCATAGCCAGGCATGGTGGCTCATGCCTATAATCCCAACACTTTGGGAGGCTGAGGCGGGAAGCTCACTTGAGCTCAGGAGTTCGAGACCAGCCTGGGCAACATCAACACCGTCCTTACAAAAAATGTAAAAATTAGCTGGGCAGAGTGATGTGCACCTGTGGTCCCAGCCACTCAGGAGGCTCAAGAGGGAAGATCACTTGAGCCCAGGAGGTTGAGGCTGCAGTGAGCCATGTTTGTACCACTGCACTCCAGCTTGGGCTACAGAGCAAGACTCTATCTCAATTTCAAAAAGAAAGAAAGAAAATCACATTCATTACCAGAAGGGACCTCAGAAATCACGTAGTTCAACCACCTCCTTTTCCAGATGTAGAAACCATGCACTTTCCTCTAAGTGGCCAGCCTAGCTTGGCATGTTAACTCTGGTACCTAGTGTCAGAAAAGGAACTCAGATGCACATGCCTTTGCTTACCAGTGCAGGGCTCATGTCACCCTGCCAACCTTTTGGCTCTCAGGTGAGATTTCCTATGCAATCAGAGTTTAACGCTCCACCCTCCCCACTTCCCTACATGTACAGCAGACATGGCGTTACCTGGCTCTTGAGAAGTGGGGAAAGGAAAGGATGGCAAGGAAGGGAAAGAGCTTGCACAGAGCTTGTTAGGGCTGAGCACCTGAGGCAGCCAGCACACAGGTGACTCTTGTGCTTGCCATATTCTACTGACCAAACCCTCCGGGCAGAGCTCACTTCGCAAGCTCAGAATCATTAGGACAACTGGTGTAGTCTGAAATCTCCTCAGGAGACATGAGAAAGAGAGGGCTGGCAGATTCACTCGTTTCTGTGAACCTTTCTCCTCTTTATCCCCCTTGATGTTTTCCTACCACCCGGCCCTGTTGTGAGGTAACACTGTCCTCAGGAGAAAGCTGAAAAATGCATTGCCGAGCTAGCGCCGAGAGGGTCCTCTATGGGGGAAGTGCTTGCCTCAGAGCCACACTGACCGGAATGTGGGAACCATCAGAGAGTGGAAAGGCAGGGAAGAGATGAGAGTTCAGGAATGCAGCCAGGGTGAAATCATTGTAAATGGTTTTGATTAAAGGATCATGTTTCATAAACATTTGTCAAAATGAATCACTTTGTTTTAATGGGCCCTCGAACTTGCAGTAATCAAAACCACTGCCATGAAGTAGTAATACGCCAGGTGGGAACCTGCCATCTGCTTTCCCAATTATGTTTCACAAGCATCCTACAAGGCAGGAATCATCCCCATTTTACAGCTGAAATAAAGAGTAGCATAAAACTTACCTGAAGTTATTTGGTAAATGGCGGAGAAGAGATTCAATTTCAACAATCCTTACCAAATTGTCCTTTTTGAAAACCACCCTTTCATTTTGCCACTTCATTTATCCAGGGGAGTTAAGGAATAAGGTGCCATTTTTCAAGATACAAAAACTTACTTCTCTAGGCTCCCCAAATTATTTTAACTACAGTATTTCAGACCACAAACCTAAATGTAAACAGACTTCTCTTTTGGAATGAGGCACGTAGATAATTTAGCGGTTTTCTCTGGTGAATCTGGGTCACCACTGCAATCTCTGCAGGGTGGCAACAGCGATACCCTCGGGGGTGACTGGCCTTGAGACATGTCAG
This sequence comes from Pan troglodytes, assembly GCF_028858775.2. Classification (NCBI taxonomy): domain Eukaryota; kingdom Metazoa; phylum Chordata; class Mammalia; order Primates; family Hominidae; genus Pan; species Pan troglodytes. Next base: position 58,120,212 of record NC_072403.2, read on the forward strand.
CCCACTTGAGCAGCCTCTTTCAGGTCCCCACAGTAGGTCCTGCAGTGGATCACCTGTCAACAAGCAAGAACCTATCCTGGAAAAGCTTACCAGCTCTTTTCTGTTCTTGTAAGCTGGGAACTACATAAACAAGTTTCTTAAAACTCAATGTAAAGGTTGAATCATGCTCTTTTAATACAATTAATATCTACTGTGGCTGCTATATAGTCTTCTACCTACTATTCTTTTGACTAGCTTGAAGAGTGATGAAATGGTCAGCAAAGTCAACCTGATATTACAGCTATTACCACAATGGTAGGTGCACATATCCCCCCACTCTGTGCCTCAGTTTCCTCAGAGGTGAAGGACAGACTAAGAGTCCTATTGACAGAATGTTTGCCTTTCTAGAACAAATCACTTGAGGAGATCCCTAAGAACTCCTAGAACTGTTCTTCGTAGCTGTACCCCATCAGTAGCACCTGACATCCTCATGGTCCTCCCTGGATTCCTATATCTCTGTGTGTGCCCTCATTTGGTATATAATCATACTTAATTTTTTTTTTAATAAAGACAGGGTCTCGCCATGTTGCCCAGGCTGGCCTTAAACTCCTGGACTCAAGCAATCCACCTGCCTCAGCCTCCCAAAGTGCTGAGATTACAGGCATGAGCCACCGTGCCCAGCTGTACACTTTATATTTTGAAATTTTCACCAACATATTGACATATCCCCAGCCTAGAAGCCTCAGAGCAGAAAGCGCCACTTTTGCACCCACTGCTATAGCTAGCACAACTTCTGACTTATTGCCAATGCTCAACAAATGGCAAATTCCTCCTTCTGGTACCACTGCACTCTCTTTTGAAACTGTGCTCTCTAGACCACTTCCAGTAGGACTTAGATCTCGCTCGCATCAGTGAGGGGAAAAAAAAATCCCAGATAAAACAGAATTCCCCAATAATTTTGTACTACTCCCTTTAAGAAAAAAATCCCTTTGTCCTAACAAACCAAAGAATATCTCCTGCTTTGTGGTAAAGGATCACCCCTCAGCAAAAACGGAAAAGAAAGTACCTCAGCAATCTTACAGCCTAGAACTGGCACAACTTCAGAGCCACATCTGCCACCAGAAAGCAGCTTCCGGTCCATGTGACCGAGGCCCCCCATAAAGTCACATGATTCTTCTAAGTAACTTGAAAAATTCTTCAGAAGCTATTCAAACCATATAACGGTAGGACAGAAGTCCCGCCCTGGCCCCATCACAAGCTTCTGTGCAAACAGGCTAACCAACCCCAAAGAGTGGACACCCAGGTAGTTTCAAAAGCATCCTGTAGGCTGGGCACAGTGGCTCATACCTATAATCTCACAGTTTAGGAGGCCGAGATGGGAGAATCACTTGAGTCCAGGAGTTCAAGGCCAGCCTGGGCAACAGACAGACCTCATCTCTACTAAAAATTAAAAATAAAAACTTAGATGGCACGTGTCTGTGGTCTCAGCTACTCGGGAGGCTGAGGCAGGAGGATCACTTGAGCCCAGGAGGTCGAGGCTGTCATCAGCTGTGATTGTACCACTGCACTCTAGTCTGGGCACAAAGCGAGACCCTGTCTCAAAAAAAAAAAAAAAAAAAAAAAAAAGATACTGTAACAAGATCTCATTATGGGCAAGAACTCCCAGGATTCTGAGGTGTCTGACCTATCAGGTATTCTATCTTTATGAAGGGTAAGTTTAGATTCAGGCAAAAAGCGCCAGGCAGAGGGGCAATTCTTCTCCTGAACTTTTACTCACTAGCCTCCCGTGGCCATTTAGCTATTTTAAATTGGTAGGGTTGGTCTATACTATCAATTTTGACTGATAAACGCTGGTGCTGCTGAGGAAGAAAACTGCCTCTAGAGAAGACATGACCCCCAGAGATCACAGCAGGCTGCTGCCACCTTGTGGTAGTTTGCTGCAAATGCGGGAGCAGCAAACCCTGCACGATTGCTCTCAAGGAAAACAATTCAATGTTATGTATAAAAAACACACTATGACTATTAAGACCATGTGTACGAAATGGCTAAGTTTATTCAACATCTCGGATATTCATCTGGATATTGGGTTTGTTTTGTGATACAATACATATTCACCTTAACTGGTGCTACTGCAAAGAAAGCTTTCTTGACCTGCATGATGTGCCTCAGAGCTTCTCTCCACCAGTTGGAACCACCCAAAGCCTAGTCTAGACCAAAGTGCTCTGGAGAAAAAAAAAAAAAAAAAAAAAAAAAAAAAAAAAACAGCAAACAGAAAACAGTTGTGCCCCCAAAAGTACTCAGAAGTCATATGTTATTTACAATTGGGTTTGTGTGGGATGGGAAGTAGGGCGGATGAGCCAGTGCTTTTGCAATGAAGATGCAATAGTCATTGTCCTCTCCCACTGTCTCCTCTTTCCTCACCCCATGGCAGCTTTCATGACCCATTCCCAAAGGGTCCACCGAGTCCTGAACTCAGCTTCATCACCAACATTCCTCGCCTTCAGTTGAATTCAACATTGTTAAGGGAGTAGAGGCAAAGACTTGGGTCAGGGAGAGGGTGGGAAACACAGAACAAACTCTCTCGGCACAACCCAAGTTCAGAGACGAGGCCTCCTCAGATGAGGAAGATGATGCCCTCAGACACCATGACCTGATTGTCATCCTGCATCTTGCTCAGAGCAGCCTGGATCTCAACTGAAGAGAAGGGCTCTTCGCTGTCCCGGTTGATGGATTCTGTGAGGCGATTCATGCCGATTGACTGCGCATGAGCTTCCCGGAACACATCCAAGAGGGCCACCTTGAATGCCTTCAACCTGTCCCAGACAGAAGAAAGGGGGAAGAGGAGTAAACAAACCCAAATGCTCTCAGGAAACAGCTATACTAGGAAAATCCATCGTATTAATACAGTAGAGGCGTCCCCTCAATATTCTTTCTCACACACACATCTGCCTCTGATGGCAGTGCTACCCTTGAGGAGCCCCCTTTAAAGCTAAACTATTGTACTAGCGTGTGGGAAATTGGCATTCCCATTCACTGTAAAACAGTAACCCGGTCAGCGTCAATGCGGGACAATTTAACAGCACTTACTAAACCCTTAAAAGCATATATCCTTTGGCCCAGGGAGCCCATTTCTAGGAACTCACCTTATAGCTATACTTGCATGAGTGCACACTGATAAATTTAATACTGTTTTACTGTAAACAGGGAACAACCCAAATGTCTATCATCAGAGAATTTCATTAAATTTTTACCCATCCATACCATGGAAACCCTGCAGTCATTAAAAAGAATGAGATTAAACAAGCACAGTGGCTTATGCCTGTAATCCCAGCCTTTTGGGAGGCTCAGGTAGAAGGACTGCTTGAGGCCAGGAGTCCAAGACCAGCCTGGGCAACATGGTGAGATCCCGTCTCTACAAAAAGTAAAAAATAAACACTGTAAAAAAGTAAAAAATAAACACTGCACTCCGGTCTCAAAAAAAAAAAAAAAAAGTGAGATCTATACGAGCTGATTCAAGCATTTTAAGATACAGTTGATGGTTGTCCTTGAGGGATAGAGTTACAATTGATTTTAATTTTTTTTCTAAATACTTTTCAATGTTTTTCAAATTTTTTTCAGTAAATACATTGTATTATGTGTTTAAAGTATAAAAAGAAAAAACGTAAAACTTGGCTATGGAGTTTCTTGGTGTCCAGTAAACAAAATTCATAGATAAAAATGTTTCCTAAAACCCTGGTGGTAAAAATTCTTCATTTCAAAAACAAATGGCCAAAATGTATCTATCCCACCAAGAAGAATCTGAGGTTACAGTAAGACATTAAGTTTTATCCTTATTGTAAAACTCTTCTCTCTCAGAAAGAGAGAATTATTCATTTAAACAACTGAAGATTCTGGGTAAAGGACATCCAGAAGTTCTTCATGCTTTTCTCATAACTTTTCAGTAAGTTTGAAATTAAATGAGAATATAAAATGTTAAAAGCCGCGGGCCTCTAGTTTTGAGTTCTATTGATGACCAGCAGTTTGTTTCCCATCCTCTTCAAGGGAACAAAGTCCCTTCCTCAGCGATACACAGAATTCTTGAAGGGGCAGGAGCAACATCCGTACTCACCTGGATTCACTCAACTCCACTTTCTGGGATTCCTTGGTCTCCTGTGAGTCTGCCGTCTTTGGAGTGTGTACTTCAGAGGGTTGATGGTTGTAGAGATGGGGAAGATAAGCAAGGTGAAGCCATTTCCACAAACACTAGAGAAATCATCTCCACTCCCAATCTCTCACTCAGCCTGCTGAACACTCCTATTTCCTAGGGTTCTTATGGGGCCAGGCAGAATAATTAGGATATAGGGAAATCTTCATTGGATGATGAAGGAATTTAGTCAGGCAGGAGACCCTCAATGTATATATTATCTGAAATGCTTATACCAGGTGAAACAGTACAGCACAGTTCATCAAGGAGGTGTATATAATATAGCAAAGCTTTTTCCAAAGTTTCCCCTGAAGCTCTCTTGGGACAAACCTCTTGGACATAGGCCCCAAGCAGGGAGCCAAACAAACAGGAGTCCACAAGAAAATAAAGTGCACAGAGCAACTGGAAAAGTCCAAGAGTCACAGGAACAACCTCTTTCATCAGTAAGTGGGCTCACTCACCTTGAGGCATTTCCTCCTCTGTGTCACTGAAGTCATAGGGGTCGTATGAATCCCCATCTTTGGCATCTGGCTGGCGAGTCTTCCTTCTAAAATACCCACAGCAGTTAAGACAGAGAAAGAGTTTGGAGACAGAAAGGCAAGGAAGCCCCATCATGTGCCTCTAACTACGGAGAAAAGGAAACAAACCAGTAAGTCAAAGTGAAGCACTAGGCTTAGGCCTTTGCAAAGTGCTGCTTGTTCCAAACGAGACCAAGTCCCCAGACTAGAACACAAACAGGCGCTGCTTCCCAACGCTCTTTTCCACATCACTCATCCTTATAAATTCAACTATAAGCATGAAGGTTTTTCCCTTAGAATTTTGAAGTATATATTCAAAACCCTCAGTGGTTGGGTTGCTGTTCCTACTATTTAGCATTTCTTCAGTAGAGGGGTCAAAAGCACACAAGAAGGACTCGCTCTCCTTCTCTTTTACCCAGGGTATCTTCTTTTTTTTTTTTGAGACGGACGGAGTCTCACTCTGTCACCCAGGCTGGAGTGCAGTGGTGTGATCTCCGCTCACTGCAAGCTCTGCCTCCTGGGTTCACGCCATTCTCCTGCCTCAGCCTCCCAAGTAGCTGGGACTACAGGCGCCTGCCACCACGCCAGCCTAATTTTTTGTATTTTTAGTAGAGACAGGGTTTCACTGTTAGCCAGGATGGTCTTGATCTCCTGACCTCGTGATCCGCCTGCCTCGGCCTCCCAAAGTGCGGGGATTACAGGCGTGAGCCACCGCGCCCAGCCTACCCAGGTTATCTTCATCCTCAAACCCCGCAGGTCTAGGAACAGTCTCCATGAACAACCTGACATCAATAAGCAGCGCTGGTTCCACCTTCTACCCTCTACTTCTCTCCCCAGTCCCACTGGAACTTACTACTTTTTTTTTTTTTTTGAGATGGGATCTCTCTCTATCGCCCAGGCTGGAGTGCAGTGGCACGATCCTGGTTCACTGCAACCTCTGCCTCCCAGGCTCAAGCAATCCTCCAACCCCAGCCTACCAAGCAGCTGGGACCACAAGTGTCCACCACCACGCCCAGCTAATTTTTCTATTTTTTGTAGAGACAGTTTTGCCATATTTCCCAGGCTGGTCTCAAACTCCTGGACTCAAGTGACCCACCCGCCTCGGCCTCCCAAATTGCTAAGATTACAGGCGTGCACCCCCAACTTTTTGGCCACTAACTTTTTAATCTCATTTGCTTGCCCCACCTTACCTCTTCCTCTTCTGCTCCTGGTCCTCTTGGCTTTTCTCCTCTTCATCTTCTGTCTCTGATTCATCCTCACTTCGCTTCTTACGTTTCTTCTCCTTCTCCAGAACCTAAGACCAAGGCAAGTGTGGCTGGGCTAGAGGGGTCACTGATGCAGGGGAACTGCATCAAGAACTCCCAGTCCCTTCTGCATCATAAGCAGGAAAGACTTCCATGTTTCCAATGGTTTACCTAGCTCCTCTTGTCCCTAAGTCCCAGGACCAGGGGCAGAAGTAGAGACTGCTACCCATCTTTTCAAAATGCTGGGAAGTATGTTAAATGCTGTTTATATAGTAGGTACTCAATAAATGTTTACTGAATAAAGAAACGAATGTCTAGCCCATAATGGTTAAGTGAAAACAATCCATTTCCTTATAAATCAGGTGTCTAATTGAAATCCAAGACAACCCTTAACCTAGCAAAAAGCGAGGAAGAGTTTATCAGACTCACAACTCAACCCTTAACCTAGCAAAAAGCAAGGAAGAGTTTATTAGACTCACAACTCAACCCCAAAAGGCTAACATTCACCAGACTAGGGTGGGAGTGGGCAACTAGGAAAAGGGAGTCTAGGCTTTGAGGCTTGATATCTAAAATGACAGAGGTGCAATGTCACAAACAGAAATAGGGAAACAGGATGAGTGGCAAGTTTGAGAGTTCAACTTTAAACATGAGCTTCTGAGGTGCCAATGGGACATTTGAAGAGACTACCAAGAGGAAAGGTAGAGTGGGACAAGGAAGATTACCAAGGTAGCTCTTTTGAAAACACCTACTTTTTTTTTTAAGATGCAAAGGAAGTAGGGGTAGACAGAGAAGCAGCTAACTGAAAGTACAGCACATCAACTAAACCAGAATCTCTAGGAGCCCTGGAATCAGCATTTTAAAGCTTTCCATCTGATTCTCCGGTGCAGTCAGGGTTGAGAATCACTGGGTGTTTCAGAGGAAAGAGTGAGACAGACTGATGACTGGAAGACAAATACTGCTTTCTGTTGACAATCCAAATGTAGCCGTCAGCCACGGAAGGCTGGGAAGCCCATGCATCTGTAATATATCCAGGAGATCCTCTCATGCCCAGGCATCTGAATCCTCACCTTCTTAAAGTAAGCATACTGGACCAACTCCACAGCTTCCTCTGCATCCTGCAGGTCCACAGTCTTGCTCATGCGGGCCTTCGCATGGGCTGTGGCCAGTCGAATCAGAGTTTCCAGTGTTCGGGCTGTAACTGGAGATGTCTAGGGAAGAAAAGGGAGGATTGCTTATCCCAAGTCTTTTAGGCATGCCCATCAATCCTACTGCACAGAAAGGGCATGCCCATCAATCCTACTGCACAGAAAGGGAAATGACACTACCAAAAAAGCCCCAGGAGGCCCAAGCAAAGAATTCAGAGTTCTGTGTTCTCTACAGATACCATATAAAAATGAGAAAGATGATAGCAATGATCAAGGAAATATACGCAAGAGTGTTGCAGGAAGGAGGAGCAAGTGAACAGGGAAGATTAGGCATCTAACAACTGGAAAGATAAAAAGCTACAGCGTAGAAAAGAGAAGGGAGAAAAATCATCAGTGATTGCAGGCCTGCAATGCAGCAGGAAGTTTGCCTTTATATACATTCTGTCATTTCACCCTCTTAATAACTTGGAGAAGTTTTATACATGAAGGAAATGGGACTCAAAAACCTTCAAGGAGATTTTCCAAAGTCACACTAAAGGAGGGATAGGAAAGAAGTAATCTGAGGACAAATACGTAACTTCAGTAAACTCAGTCCGGAGAAGGAGAACTCTGACACATTCCTAACAAATGTTTCTCACAGGGGCCAATGAATACCAAACTGGGATGCCTTTATCTTTTAAAATGCTATTGTCTGAATGGCCTTCTTGACCTAATCAATCAGAATAAATTGGAAATGAATGAATCAGAAATCTCAGTGTTTAGGACTAGATATGTGTACAAGTTTCAGGTGATTCTGATGTATCCAATCCTCTTATTTTATGGATAAGAAAGCTGACCTGACAGGTGAAAGGATTTGTCCACAGTCCAAAAGCTAGCTGCAGAGCTGGGATCAGACATGAAACTACTTCCAGCCCGGACGTGGTGGCTCACATCTGTAATCCTAGCACTTTGGGAGGCCAAGGCAGGCGGATCACAAGGTCAGGAGCTTGAGACCAGCCTGACCAACATGGTGAAACCCCATCTCTATTAAAAATACAAAAAAAAAATTAGCCCGGTGTGGTGGCGCATGCCTGTAATCCCAGCTACTCAGGAGGCTGAGGCAGGAGAATAGCTTGAACCCAGGAGGCAGAGGTTGCAGTGAGCCAAGATCATGCCACTGCACTCCAGCCTGGGCAACAGAGCGAGATTCCATCTCAAAAAAAGAAAAAAAAGAAACTACTTCCTTCTGTCACACCTCCCGGGTCTCCCATTATATGACCCCATCACTGACGTATCCTGGTCACTTCTTGTTTCAAGTTTCCTAAATTACCATGTATATCCACAATGACATTCAAAAATAAATACATGCACATTTAAATTCATTCATCAAATCTTGTAATAATTTAGAAAGCTACCGGAGTTTGGAAGTCATACACTCCATGTCAAGTTCTAATTCTTAAACCACCTAAAAAGCTGGTGAAATCCTGGCCTGCACTAGCAGACCTAGAGAATCCAAATTCTCTTGGAATTCACTTACAGACCCCACACTAAGACAACTAAAATAGTGTATGACGCTCAGTTCTAGGTTCAATGAGAGGGCCTGGGACACACCAGAAGTTCGCATGTGGAAAGGAACAGTTAAAAAGAAAGTAAGCTGTTTAATGAGGAAGACAGGTGATACACAACCTCCAGAAAACAAGACTAACACCCACAGGTAAAAGTTGTGGGAAAATAGGTTTAAGCTTAATAAATATTCTAAAATTTCAAAACAGTGATGCTCTGAGCATGCTGTCACTGGGGGTATTAAGAAGTCCCGGCCGGGCTCATGCCTATAATCCTAGCACTTTGGGAGGCCGAGGTGGGCGGATCACGAGGTCAGGAGATTGAGACCAGCCTGGTCAACACAGTGAAACCCCGTCTCTACTAAAAATACAAAATTAGCCGGGCATGGTGGCACGCACCTGTAGTCCCACCTACCCGGGAGGTGGAGGTTGCAGTGAGCCGAGACCATGCCACTGCACTCCAGCCTGGGTAACACAGCAAGACTCCATCTCAAAAAAAAAGTCCCAGCAGGGATTTGAAAAGACAGAGTGGGTGAGGCTTGAGTAAATGATCTGGGATCATGTCTAATCCAAGAATCTATGTCTATGTAACATAACAAGAGTTCTGGACTTGGGTCTTTCTGCTGTAAAATCCTATGTGAACTACACTGCCCCTAAAAGATTTAGACAAATTTGGGCCGGGCATGGTGGCTCACACCTGTAATCCCAGCACTTTGGGAGGCCAAGCCGGGCGGATCACCTGAGGTAGGAAGTTCCAGAGCAGCCTGACCAACATGGAGAAACCTGGTCTCTATTAAAAACACAAAATTAGCCGGGCATAGTGGTGCATGCCTGTAATCCCAGCTACTCAGGAGGCTGAGGCAGAACAATCGCTTGAACCAGGGAGGTGGAGATTGCAGTGAGCTGAGATCGCGCCATTGCACTCCAGCCTAGCCAACAAGAGTGAAACTCTGTCTCACCAAAACAAAAACAAAAACAAAACAAAAAAAAGATTTAGACAAATTCATGGACACCTATATTAGGTTACCAGAAATTGCTTTGAATAACCATCATGGTTGCCTGTTAGTCATTTTTTCAAAGTCCAGTCCAAATATCATACTCTCTGGGAATCCTTCCTTGACATTCATACCCCTTCAGGGAAGTCTAAAAGAAATTAACAGTTTATTCGTCTATACTCAAATAGCCTTTCACGTTCATTCCTTTGTTAAGTACCACACTGGGGTAAATATTTATAAATATGTACGGATGTCTTTCTATCTACCTTTGTGCTTCCCCCGCTCCGGATCTGAGCTCTTTGAAAAGAGTGTTTATTAATTTTACATTGCTTGTAAGAGGAAAGACTAGGTCACTTCCCAGAAGTCACTCCTATGTTTGCTGAATGAATCACAGCTTCTGGAGGCCAATGTCATTTTAACTAATAAGAGACATGTTATCTCTGGGGTCCTTATTTCATTTTCCTTTATAAAAGGAAATGATTAAAACTATATAACAGGAAGCCCTTCAGACCAGGAAAAAAGTCACTAAGTTAAAATGCTTTCAAAGCTCCCAGATAGCAGGGACTCCTGCCCAGCCATATACCTAAGGGACCCCAGGCCTAGGCTCCCCCAGGCACTCACCCTGGCGGTGTCTGAGCTCATGCTATCCTGGCTGCGCAGGCGTGAATACTCTTCTGCAATGTAGGTGGCCGACTCCTGTGTCAGGACAGGCTTGATGATTTTGGCCACATGGATGTACTTCTTCATGAATGCTGCACTCACCATCTTCTCCCTGGAGCCACACACAGTGAATTCCATCTCCCTGCCACACCTTACCACCTGCCTGGATTAGTGGCTTTGCCTCTCAGAAAAGCCAGGGTCAAAACAAAGCCTAGAACCCAATATCATAACTCCCATTTATATGGAACATAGACAAGACTCTTTCACATATTTTTATTTAATTATTACAGGTATTATTTGTAAGTTAGGTAGTTTAGGTAGAAAGTTTAGGTATTATTTGCTCTATTTTGTAGGTGGGAAAACTACAGCTCAGAGAAGCTAAAGTTGACTAAAAGTTTTCTGACTCCAAATTCTACATTCTTAAACCAACAGCTTTGAAGATTATGCTATGCTTCTTACTGCATCATGGCCAAAAATAGAGGTGTAAGATCCCACATTTCATGCTTTGAGCACCTGATCACACGTCTCCTTCACCAAGTCTACCTACAAAGTCTCAAATGTTTGCTATCTGCTGACCCTTCATCACAAATGGCTACATGACACTTGCCATCTTTCATATATAAGGCACACCCACCATCAGGCGTATCATCAAAACTCTATTTTAAGAAAAGACCTGAACCTGCGCTGAATCACCTAAACATTTACAAGGCAACTGGCCAGGATAAAGGATATATTGTGGACCCAGAAAAGAAGAAAATTAATCCACATGGTTATGACTCCAGGCATGGCTTTGATCTGGGCATATAAGGCCTTAGCTAAGCTTAGATATACACATGCTCTAATATAACACATATTTCAGGTTCCCTTGAGGAAGAGTTATGAGAATGCTCACTTTTTCTTCTTGGTCCCATGTAGAAGGTTGTCATGCTTCTCATAAATCTGGGTGTCCTGCTGATCTTCCTGGCTAAAGTTGGGATCATCTGTGGCCAGGATATCCACAGCACTACCCAAGGGCATAGCTGGTATACCCAAGTTAGGAGAAAGGAGAGTAATAAAGAGTTTAACCCAGGGGAAATTGCTTCTTCTATAGCACAAGAAGGGGAGACACCAAGATTCATAAAGAAAGGGCCCAAAAAGAATCAGACACATGGAACCCACAAATAAAGATAGTGGAACTGCCTGGCTCACACAAGATGCTCAGTTATTCCCAGACCCAGAAATGGACAAAAGACACACCTTAGGATACCCTCCACTAAGCAAGAAGGGGAGGTGGCTAAACAGTTGAGGGCTCTTCAACATCAACCCAGACACTGAAACACCTACCACCACCTGGGTTGGGCCTGAGAAACTACCATCTGTTTAGCGCCTTTCCATTAGTTACTCTTACTATTCTTATGGCCTCACCATCGCCATCCTGCTCCCCAGGTGCTCTGTAACGGTGCATCCGAAGGACATGGTCTGAGATCTCCCGATCCTGCTCAGGATCCATCTGATCCAGCATGATGAAGAGCAAGTCAAATCGTGACAGCAGTGAGTCCTGTAGTCCAATGTTCTCCATTGGAGTCTTATACTGGTCATACTGGGGAATGCGAGGACAACAGAAGTGGACATGACATCAATAGGAAGAAAGAACAACAAGGCTGCTGCAGTTCTGGGAGTGGGAATGAAAGGCTTGACCTCAAAGAGCAAAACAGACAAAAAGCAGTGAAAAAGGGAAGTGTTTTAAAGCCATTAAACAATGTAAATCATCTCTTCTACCTGCAACCCTTCTTTAACTGAGCTTCCTAGGAAGCCCCACTTTCTACTACAGGAACCTCTAACAGGCTGAGTGTAGGTCTCAAAACCAGGCCCCTGCTTCCCAAACCTTATTCTGCTCTTCTCATTCCCAAGGCAGGACCTGACTCTGAAAGATGATCCCTTTCCCCTACCTGTCATAAAGACAGGGCAAATTGGTTAGGCTATAAGCACTTAGAACTTTTTGGAGTCCCTTACTCAGAAGATACAAGTAAAACCTCAACTAAAATGGTCAATGATCTATATATCATAACATCTTAGAAACTGGCCAGGCATATCCACTCACACCTGTAATCCCAGCACTTTGGGAGTCTGAGGCAGGTAGACTGCTTGAGCCCAGGAGTTCGAGACCAGCCTGGCAACATGCAAAACCCTGTCCCTATAAAAACTTAAAAAGAAAAAAAAATTTGCCAGGCATGGTGGTACGCATCTGTAGTCCAAGCTACTCAAGAGGCTGAGGTGGGAGGATCACCTGAGCCCAGGGAGGTCGAGGCTGCAGTGAGCCAGGATCACTCCACTGTACTCCAGCTTGGGTGGCAGGGTAAGACTATGTCTCAGAAAAAAAAAAAACAAAAAAATCAAGGGAGTTTTTCCTTGGGATTCAAAAACCCAATACTCTCCTTTCAATTCTGGGCCTACTGGACTGATACTTACCCATCCACATACACTTCACAGTCAGAGAACATAACAACCTTTAGGTAATAATGATTTTGACCATGTTCACGTTTCAGGTCCTGCCATTTTTCTTGTATTTCCCCATCACTCTTGAGAATGACATAAACATACATTATCATTTATTTTATTTTATTTTACTTTTAAAGATGAGATCTCACTATATTGCCTAGGTTGGTCTCAAACTCCTAGGCTCAAGTGATCCTCCCACCTCAGCCTCCCAAAGTGCTAGGATTACAGGCATGAGACACTGCGCCCAGCCCTATCATTAATTTTAAAAGCTATGGTTTTCAACCTTGGCTACACATTAAAACCAAACCTATGGAGCCCCTCTAAACCATAGCTACCAAGAGCTCCAACTCAAGAGATTTTAATTCAGAAACTCTGAACTGGGGACCATGCAACTGTATGTATAAAAAACACCATTGCATCGCAACAAGGTGTTCCCATACACTGTGGGATTGATTATAAACTGCCAGGACACAGCATGAGCTCTGGGCTCAAATCCTGGCTCTGCGATTTTCAAGTTTGTGGCTCTTGAGCAAGTTACATAATCTTTTGTACCTCCATTTTCTCATCTGTAAAATAAAGATAACTACACATTGTGAGGTAGTTACTGATAGGATAAAAGGAGTTGGTAAATACAAAGCATTTATGAGCATTCATTAATAGAAGTATTAATATGGTACAATCTTTAAAGAGGGTAATTTTGCAATCTCTACCAAAAGAAAAATGCACATAACTCTTAATCCAGTAATTTCCTTGCTAGGTATTTATACTACAGATATATTCCCAAATCTATCCACACACATAAGGGGATGGCCACTACAGCTTCATTCAAAATAGGGAGGAAAAAATGGAAACCACTAAATACCCATCAGATGGAGACTAGTTAAATACATCCCTGTGATGGAATACTAGAAATCTATATTTTTAAAAGGAAAAACTCAACAAACCCCACGCACAGACAAATATAAAAGATTATATCTAGCACATCACAGTCATGATAAAAACAAAGAGATAATTCTTAACAAGGAAATAGTGTATTTGCTGGTACATGCTTAAAGTTTTGTTTCCTGCAACACTTCAAAGCTGTTATTTCTTGGCAAAGTGACAGGAGAGAGAAGCAAGTCTTTTCGTTTTCATACTATGTACCTGTTCTGTTTAGAAATTCTCCCGCCACATGCATGTAGTCCTTTTATTTAATGGACGGTTAAATATGTTAAATGGACTGTTTAACTGTACTGTTAAAAAGTTACTTTTAAATAAGGAACTTTCCAGGGGATTCTGCTGTGCAGGAATGGGTGAGGAACACTGCTCTAAACAAAGGACAATAACAAGAAAATGGCCTTACTTTTAGTCTTTGGCCTACTATTCCCCTGGGTCACCTAGAATACACTTCTCAGCCCAGTTAGTCAGCAAAACCAAATGAAGGTGAGGACAATGGTTGGGGCCTGATTCCACTTACCCTGCCGTAGACAGGGTTGGCAGCTGCCAAAACACTGCAGCGGGCATTCAGCCGAGCATGGATGCCAGCCTTGGCAATGGTCACTCGACCCTGCTCCATCACTTCATGGATGGCTGTGCGATCCATGTCAGACATTTTGTCAAATTCATCAATGCAAACCACGCCTCGGTCGGCCAGGACCATGGCCCCTGCTTCCAGACGGCGCTCTCCTGGGAAGTGAGAAGGTAAAAATACGTGCTACAGTCTAGGTTATAGGGGCCAGAAGGGAAGGATTTCAATCTCCTTCCTAGGAATCTCTCACTTTGCACGTGAGAATGCGGCAATGGTGTGTTGGCTCCGAGAAACTTAGAGGAAACCCTGGTGGGTCACCTTTTCAGCTCTAATCTAAATATTAATAGTATCTCTTTGTCCCACTTTGACCCCTAAGTAACTAGCTTCTCACAAATTTCCTTCATAGATTCTCTCTTCGGCCTCAACCTCAAGTAATACCCCAACTAGACCTCTGCCTTCTCTTCACTGGTCTCCAAATCCCTTCCTCTAGTTCATAAAATAGTACAATCTTCATTTTTATTTCCTTTCTAATGTGCTAAGACTTAATCCTTTAAATCGAAAACATTCCTGTAAATAGATGAACACCAAAGACTTAAATAATTCACCCACCATTGCTGAATACTCAGTCCTCTATAATCTGGACCCAACTAACCTATCAGCTGTATCTTCAGAACACAAGCCAGGGCACACAAAGTATCTATGCTCAGTCTCTCTGCTGGGCCTTTGCCAAGGACCTTACACCCTTACCTGTTTCCTGGTCTGTGGTGACAGCAGCCGTCAGACCCACTCCAGAGGAGCCCCGGCCAGTGGTGGGGATAGCTCGGGGTGCAGTGCAAAGCACATACCGCAGAAGCTGAGACTTGGCAACGGATGGGTCTCCTGTAGGGTGGGGGCAGTGATGACTCTCTAGGAAACTCCCCAGCACCCCCAGCAAATTCTGCCTTTCTAGCACAGCTCTTGACACAACAGAGTCATACAGGATTTTAATATTTTTCCTTCGCTTTTCCCTTCACCACTCATGGAAGAATATTTATATACTATAAATCAGGAATTCCAGACATGACAAAAAAAAAAGATTCATTTTAGCCTTTTGTCCTTTGATAGGACTGAAATACTGCTAAGTACAGAATATACAATCTTACATATTATAGGTCTCCACAACCACTCCATCAGAACAACAGTCTAAAGCAAATCCCCAACGTCATACCTATTAGAAGAATATTGATGTCCCCACGGATGTGGCTGCCATTTTCTAGGTCTCGTTCCACCCCTCCCAAGAGCAAGCAGAGGATTGCTTTCTTGACATAGTCATGCCCATGGATGCTTGGGGCCAATGACTTGGCCAGCTGGTCAAAGATATCCTACAGGAGAAATAACCAATGGCAAGCCTAGTGAGATTCAATGGGACTTTGTGGAGCTCCCCTTTATATACTTTGGCCTATAGAAAATACTTGAAGAGGGCCAGGCGCAGTGGCTCACGTCTGTAATCCTAGCACTTTGGGAGGCCGAGGCAGGCAGATCACGAGGTCAGGAGTTCGAGACCAGCCTGGCCAACATGGTGAAACCCCATCTCTACTAAAAATACAAAAAATTAGCCAGGCGTGGTGGTGTGCGCCTGTAATCCCAGCTACTTGGGAGGCTGAGGCAGGAGAATCACTTAAACCCAAGAGGCGGAGGTTGCAGTGAGCAGAGATCGCACCATTGCACTCCAGCCTGGGTCACAGAGCAAGATTCCATCTCACCAAAAAAAAAAAAAAAAAAAAAAAAAGAAAATACTTGAAGAAACATACAAACAGGTACATTGTTCCTAACTGCAAAAAATTCTTTTCTAAGACAAATTACACTATCAGGCCATTATCAGAGTAGGCACAGAGCAGCCTGGATTCCAAAACTTGTTTAGAGGTTTAATCTTTAAGGGAAAAAAGTATCCCCAGGTTCAAAACATTTTAGGTTTAATAAGAACATGTACTGTGCTTGAACAGTAACCTTTATCATCACACATTCATATATGTAGTTCAATTCTAAATGTGGATATACATCCTATCTTAAAAAGATAAAAACAAGTTGGAGAACTAAAACAAAGAAAAAATGTTTAAGTAGTAATGCATCACTAACGCCTTCAGTAATAAATAGACTTATTGGTACACGGGCAAGTTAACACCTATCCTAATATTTGTACTAGGCTCATTTAGCAGCCCAGCAGGTAGCAGGTATTAAAATTCTGTTTAATAACAACAGAATTACTAAAGAACAAACAGCAAAAACACCCTTCATTTGTTGATTGAGACAAAAATAGAAAAAGCTAACACCAAACCTCAACCCTTCCTTCTGATCTAGTACAAAAATAGCCATGCACCAAAACACAACTCTTAGAAATCCATTCCCACCCTCAAATTTCTAAAGGATGCCCAGACCTTGGATCGGGTTTTACTGAACTTCTTGATCTTGGCTATATCCTCAGCAGAGAAAGAGGGCTGAGCATCCTTGCTCATCTGCTTAACATTACAGGCAATCAGGACAGTCCTGGGACAAACAGAATAAAGAGGAAACCCGTTATATTCAATTCCTAACATCAGTAGCTAGTACCCCTAGCAGGAGTAAGCCTTTTTAGGCTGCCAAACTAGACCAGCCAATCAGAGTTGGTGGGGAGGGGGCAAGTAGCTATTGTGAATTAAACAACTGGTTCTGTCTGTGATCCAAATATGCTGATCATGCCCCACCTCTGGAATTGACCCACAGAACTTCAGACAGAACTGTGTATGGGGACGAAGCGTAATTAAATGAGAAACTCCCAGGAAAGCCATGAGGCTGTAATCATTGTCACCAATAACTCTCATTTTTGGCATATGATGGTTAAGTATCACCAGCTTTTTCTGATAGAAAAGAGGTATTGAAGGTATCCTGTCTCCCAGGCAGGTAGAGTGCTCCACCTATCAGATATGACTCTCTGGAATATGGCAAACTGGAGAAAGGATATTACCAGAAATGGAAGCTGTCAACAGCATTCCATATACTTTAAGGCAGACCCTTTACCTGAAGGTCCCAGAGGTGTAGCCTCCCTTCTTTCCAGGAAGGCAACGGTAGGTTCCCACCACCTGAACCCGGTCACCAGGCTTCGCTTTATCCACCAAGTCATCATCCAGAATGACGTCCACAGAGCGGGGGAGCTGGCCGGCTGGGGCCTTCTCCGGCATCTCCTGGATGGTGATGGTCTGGTGATCCTTGTAGACAGAAAGGCCATATTCCGTCTCAAGGGGATTGTTCTCCTCATCCTAGAAAAAGGCACACAGAGGGACAAAGTGATCTCCGTCCTGTCTTAAAAATGCCACACTCACCTGTCATGGCAAATAAGGTGACTTCATAAAATTTTATTATTCAGTAACAAAAAAAGCCAAGTACCTTCTCTAGCTTTTGGTGTTCCTGTCTGTTTTAGTAACAACCATCGAATGGAAGGGGCAACCCATAGTCTGAATGGACTATGGTTATATTAACATCTAAATTAAGATTCTTACTTCCCCTCTAAAGCTGAATATATGCTTACATTCTGAAGCAGTTTTTCCACTCCTAGGTAATACCCAACAGAAACATTCACCCAAAGCCATGCATTGTAATGCTCATAGCAACATTATGCCTAGTAGTCAAAAATTTTAAAGTATAAAAATGCCATCAATAGTGTAATGGTTAAACACAGTATATTCACATAAATGAATACTATACAGCAATAAAAATGTATGAAACACACCTATACACAACGTGGATAAATCTCATAAACACAATGCTGAGCATAAGAAGCCCATAAGTATTTAAATAAAAAACAGCCAAAAGTAATCCATACTGTTAGACATCAGGATAGTGGTAACCCCTAGGTAACATGAGCCCTCAAGAGGGACTTCTGGGTGCTAATATTTCCTCATTTGGAGCTGGTTACACAGGTGTACTCAGCTTGTAAAAATTCATCAAGCTATACACTTATGTGAGCTTTCCTGTACGTATATTAAAGTTTTACTTCCTTCACATTTGAATTTTCTAAAAACACAGTTGTCACTTATTGAGTGTTTGCTATGTGCCAGGCACTGTGCTATTACTTCACAAAATTATCTCATGTAATTATCACAACAACTTTGTAAAGAAGGTATTTTCACACGTCATGCACAAGGAAACCAGGAGACAAGGAGAGATTAAGTAAGTTCCCCCAGGTCACACAGTTAAGTAGCAGAGTCTTGACTTGATACAGGTGTTAACTCCAAAGCCCACGCTCTTAAGCATCACCATAGACAACCTCCAGAAGATCTGGTCCAATGTATTTCACTTTTCAAATAAAGAAGCTTGGCCACAGTAATCAACAGAAGAGTACTTCCCAAGTACTTCCTGAAGAGGAAATTCTAAAAAAGTGGAGATCTTAAGGTCCGAAGAAGACAACAGAATGACTTAGAAAATACAACTGGCATGAACTAAGGAGACACAGGTCCTAGTCCTTAAGGCCATCACTAACTGGGACCGTAAGCAAATTGTTTAACTTCTCTGATCTCAGCATTTCATCTGGAGGTAGACTAAATGATGCTAAAGTATGTTTAAGTTATAATTCTAAGATACTCATTCTTGTTTTTGTTTATGTTTCATTTCTCCACCACTGTGAAGACTAGTGACGAGGACTGGGTCTTATTTATATCCTTGTCCTCCATAGCGCCTAATAGTGCTTTGAATACAGTAGTTCTCAATTAAAATGTGATGAGGGGAGGAGAGGAATTGTTTGATAGAATCAGTTCAGACATCAAGTAATCCATATTAATGATCTTTTGTCTCCAGAGGAAAACCTTGCATTGTCCTCAATCCAGATCAATCTGAACACCAAGAAGAAAGCATTTTCCTATGCCAACCTGCTCCCAAACCCGCAACGAAATATTTGTAAAGATTACATAACAGTCTAGCATTATTTTTCTACTTTTTAAAAAGCAGATTCTAAAATTATAACGTTGTTAAAACATCTATGTAGATGACTTCTTCTTTTGACTATTCCTTAATTTTCTAAAATGAACAAGTGTTTTCTTAAAAAAATAATAAGAGTTGTGGCTGGGCATGGTGGTTCATGTCTGTAATCTCAATACTTTGGAAGATGGAAGCAGGAGGATCACTTGAGGCCAGGACTTCAAGTCCAGCCTGGGCAACATAGCGAGACCCTGTCTCTAGAAAAAAGTGAAAAAAAATTAGCGGACCTGGTGGTGCATGCCTATAATCCCAGGTACTCAGGAGGCTAAGGTGAGAAGATTCCTTGAGTCCAGGAGTTTCAGGCTGCAGTGTTCTATAATGGCACCACTGCACTCCAGCCTGAGAGAGACAGATCCCGTCTCTAAAAAAAAAAAGAAGTGTGAAGCCAGGTGGCGTAGCACATGCCTGCAATCCCAACTACTTGGGAGGATCACTTGAGCCCCGGAGTTTGCAAATTTAGTGCACCATGACTGCACCTGCGAATACCCACTGCACTCCAACTTAGGCAACATAGGAGAACCTCATCTTTAAAAATAAATAAATAAATAAATAAGAATTGTGGGATTTTCATATTAAACTCTGGCCTGCAATCAATCTTTCCTTTGGATTAATCCTTATTTTTCACCCTTTACAGAAAAAAGACTTCAGACATTACACAATTCCTTGCCTTAAAACAGGTATCTTTGATTCCAACCTCCAAGACAGCTCAACTGATTTATCCCCCTTACCTTGGTAGGATAGATAGAGCTGGAGGGAAAGGCCACCAGGGTGGTGAGATCAGAATAATGTCGCTCTATGGTCTTCTTAGTAGCAGGACAGTAGTGGACACTGCGGACGACTTTGGGACGAACTAGAGAACCTAGGAATGGAAAATGTGCATATATAAACTCACCCAACTAGACGATGATACAGGTGGAACCCAAACCTATGCAAGCCTATGATGACTCCAAATACTCTGTTTTTTTGACTAGGTTACGATATTTCAATATTACCTTTTATTCACTTTTTTATTTATATATAGACCACCACCATATCCATGTAAAATTTTAAGTACCACCAATCCCAACTAATAAATAGGTGGAGTTAGAGGTTGGAATTAGAGATTGCCAGGAACCAAGACTCCTCCAGCTCTCAGCAGAATTCATCATTCTACTAACACATGTGATTACTCAAGGTCCCCCAATCATTGTACACCCTGAGCCCCTCCAAGTTTTACCACATAATTCCAATGCCCCACCTCTTTGAAGCCACAAGCTACCCAGATCTACTTTGCCTCTCCTGCTTTCCCCATCTCCCTGTCTATTCATTTCCTTAGCGGCCCCCTTTAACCCACTTACATTTAGTGACAATGCCCTCCACACAGACCACACAGCTGAGGAAGCAGGAGGTAAGAGTCCGTGGGGAGACGTGCTTGGAGCCAAAGCTGCCTTCCAGTCCTACGTAGAACTCCTCATACTGCTTGGCATAGGTAGCATCAATGGAGGCCACAAAATCCTTTAAGGCCCGCTGGAAGGCAACCAGCTCCTCAAAGGCATTGTTCAGAAGCCTGTACATAAGCAAGAGAAAGAAAAATTAGACAGGGCAGAACTCAAAAAAATGGATCCTCAAAACAGCAGACATTCTTAGATCATTAAAAACAATGAGAAAATCCAGCTTCTGCTTTCTCCCATAAGTCTCAGTAAAACACCATCCTATAAGACTCAGTAAAATACCAGAACTAAGGACCAACTTCACCTCAACTTATCAAAGATATAAAAATGATATTCAGCTAAACATTGGAAGGAGGGGCATTTGGGAGGAAAATGCCAACCACCCACTTTTTGAAAAAAAAAAAAAAAATAGGTGCAGGTGAGCTACGAGGGCTTGTAGATCAATCCTGTTTCATACAAGTCCTCTCCTGAGAGGCTGTTCCAATCTGGCCAAGAGGGAAGGGAGCCATTCTCACTGACAGCCAGTATATCCCCTTGCCTCTCACCGGTTAGCCCTCTTCTCGTTTTTCCTGCGCAGGTCATTCACATTGACAATCAGCCGGTATTGGTTGTCACTGATCAGCTCCCGAACTTTGCTCTGATAAATTCCCTGGTCTTCCTGCAAAACAGCCACCACATATCACCATAGCCACAAATTTAAAAACAATGTTTCTAAACAGAAGTAGTTCTCATAGCCAGATAGCTAAGTCAATCTCTGCAGCAGAGCTGAATCCCCAGTAAGTACGTGCTCATCAATTTCTCCCTTTCATTCACTATTTTTAGATTCGAAATAACACCCTAAGAGGGGACTATAAGAATTATAATGACTTCCTCAAGGTCCATGCTGTTATTCCCATCATCATGGACAACTTTTCTGCATGCTGTAATTTCTGTCTTTAGTGGAGAATTAAAATGAGCTCATGAGAAGTCTAAATGGACAGTAAGTGCAAACTTTGTTAAAATGTTAAGTTAAACCTAGCAATGTGAATGTTAAAGGTAACAACGTGAATAGATGGATATGTTGTTTCACTGTAGTAATCATTTCACCATGTATATCAAAACATGTGCACTTCAGATATATATAATAAAAATGTAAATAAAACAGACTCTTAGTAGTCACATTAAAATGGCTTTTCATTTAAGAATTATATAAAAAGTAATATTTTTTCCAATCATCTCTATAATACGGAAAGGGTTCTCATACCCCGACCTAAAGGAATAGAGAATCTCAGCTATTTGGTCACATCATCAACCCTTCAAGATGGTTTTTTCAACATTCTATGGCTTTAAGTCTTGGGTTGCACATAAAATCCCCTTGGCCTGCACACAAAACACTTTTTATCTGCATCTTAGTTGGTACTGAAAAAGAATGCAGCCGAATTAGGGAGTCTTTTCCTCCTGGTAAAAAGTCAGTCCCTAAAATCTGAGCACTCTGCAACGCGGCTGGTCACTATAGCCCTAGGGCAGCCCCTCCCCCACAGTCTCCTCAAATCAAGAGAGAGCAGTGAAATGCAAAAGGCCGAGGTGGGCTTTGCCAATCTGCTTGCACTTAATGGGAACCTGTCGCCTTTTGCGCGCCCGGACCATCGCTTGTACTTAGGAGAAAGCTGGCTTCCTAAGAGTTCACTTATCGAACACAAACTAGCGAGTCCGGCGTTGAGAAGTTACAAGATTGGGGCTGGAGGCTCGGGCCCGGCAGGCTCCGCTGCGGCACACGGTCTGGAGGCCTGGCGGGCCTCTGGCTTCCCGGCCGGGCCGCGTCCGCAGGGGCTCCGAGCGCTAGAGCCCGCGCGCCGGCGCCTCCCTCACCTCGTCGTCCAGGAAGTCCAGGTAATCTCTCTGAGCCTCCCGCAGCTCCACATCGTCCAGCACCACGGTACCCGCCATGCCCGCTGCCAAAGAACTACCTCCACCAAAGTCGCGTGGAGGTTCCCAGGATGACTCCACCCCGGCGCGAAAACTTCCGAACTCTTCCCGCCACCAAAGGTTACCTCGAGGAAGAGGCGGGGACCTTGGGAGCATATAAGCATTATGATTGGCTGAGTTCTCTGAGGTCGGACTAGCGACTGTCCAATCAAAAGCTTCTTCTTCTTCGGGTTTTCCGCTGCGCGCCCCGCGGTGGCGGGAAACGTACCATCCGGGATTCTCTGTTCCTCCCCTCCCTCCGCCTCCCTCACTGACGAGCAAACTGACCAATAGGGCTGAGAGGAGACAGGCTGGCGAGAGGGAAAGCGTTGCGTTCTGGGAGTTGTAGTGTTCTCCCTCCTTTCCGGATGTTTTTGCAGGGTTTTTCAAGCTGCAGAACTTTTGACCCGATGCAACGACCAAATTCAGAGGATGGTGCTTTATAACGCAGGAAGATGAAAACATAAAAGCAAATCATTTTTAAGATATATCCAAATCAGAACTGCCCTCCAGTGGCATCCTAGTGTAAAAGTGGATTTTGAGAATCTATAGGATAGAATATAGAACTATAGTACCTTAGGGAAGGATTAGTTAAAAACCCATTTGCTATCTGATACCGTTGCCTGACGAACTCCATAAAGACATCGCCGCAGAGAAGGATGAAGTGAAAAAAAAAAATCTGTGTTTACCCTGCCCCCTAGAGACTTCATCGTGTGTTATACAAATTCTGGAAACCGTTACTACTCCATCTTACTTAATAACAGGTAAATTAAAGGCTTTCTGGTCTTATAAAAAGATCACAGGATCCTTTTAAGTAACTTAGCTTACTGAACGATCAGCTCAAGAGGGGAAAAAGTGTTTCACGTCACTTTGATTAAATATCAATCAGTAACTAACAGCAAATCTGAAACCATAATGACTAAAAGATCATCGCACGTCCACATTTGTATGTTTGTTTTCAGTCCGTCGTGGTTGGCTTTTTGTTATATTTCTAGTTTTATTTTGAGATATAATGTATATACAGTAAAATGCACAAATCTTAAGTGTACAGCTCAGTGAATTTTTACCTGTGCTTACACCCATGTAACCACTCTGCACAATAAAGAGCAAGCCCATTGCCCCAGCATGTGTTTTTAATTTTACTGAACAAGAAACTGAAATACTGGATTGCCCAACATCAGACATTTGATAACTCTTTATCTGAAATTTCAGCCAACTATTAGCTTATGTTTTAAAGTCTTCTGGACTCACTATGTACTGATAAATATTCTAAGAATAATCTGCCTAAACAAAATATATATGCCATCTATTTGTGTGGGTATATGTATTTCCAGTTATTATTCAGTTTATAGTTACTGTATGTTTTGTGCCATCCTAGTGGGCAGATAAATCGATCCTTAGCCAAAGCAAAAAGGCTGTCATTTGACTGCTTGCTTTTATGTTTATTAACGGGCAAAAAAAAAAGAAAATTCTAGAATAAAGATACTGTTTGCCGTTATATAGCAAGAGGTAATTACTGATTTATTAAGACTTTTTACTCATAACTCTTATTTTATGAACTTATTGGACAGAGTACTGAGATATCCTCTGCTCCGGAAACAATTTGAAATTAACGCTAAAAGAACCGGGAAGCTTAGTTCAAACTAGCAAAGAAGTCGAGTCATTTGTAGTAGAAAGTCCAAAAGAGTGGAAATCTGAAAACCACATCTTTGATTCTCACACTTTTTTCTGGGCTTGTTTCCTTATATACAGTATAAGATGAAGAAACTGAATTAGAATATCTCTGATAATCTGTCTTACTCTAACATTCCATGAGCTAATGGCAAATTTGGAAACTATGTAAAGACAATTCTATTTAATGAATTAATCATGCCATGGTCTTTGATAAAGACTTGATTTGTCCCAATATAATCATCTTCAGCTGTGAAGGACACACCGCTATTTAATTGGTGTTTCTCCCTTCTTTCATTAGGGCATGAAATCTTTAAGCAGAGGAAATGTATTTCCTTTGTTATCCCCGACACCTGCAAACTGCCCAAAATCAATCAGGTTGTTGCTACAGAAAAATTAGGGGCATTTGTACATATCTCATAAAAAGTCCAGCTGAGCTTAGCCCTAAAAAGCACATATAATCTAATAAAGTAGTGTATCTACAGTTTCCATACTTGGGTCACATTCCTGCTTTCCTCCATTTCAATTTTCTTTCCACCCTAGACTTTAATGGACTCAAGCCCATCTCCAAGGCTGCCTAAACGCTAGGGGGCTCCCTGGAGAGCAGAGTATACAGGAAGAGAATGGAAAGAAAACAAGATTGCAAAGAGATTGCAAAATAGATGTAATACTGCCATTTTTCTATGTCCTCAGGGTCCCAAAAATACCCAAAGACACAATACAAATCCATAATAAATATTATTACAAGAAATTATATATACCTTTGTTCAAACTAATGAACATTATATGTTGCAAAACATTTCAAATAATACCCTGTAATTAATAACTTGTTTAGGCACTCAGGAAAGTGCCATAATTCATTAGCAGTCCTTTGACATTTACTCAAAGGCCACCAAAGCTTGGAGGTGAGCAAATCTATGCCTCCAGGTGTCACAGCAGCTCAAGGAATAATCTGTAGGCACAGGCTTGCCCTAACCTCACAGTTCTGCAGTGTGAAGTCAGAATCTTCAGATGCTATAGCATCTAGAGTTTCAAGCACCAAGACAGGCAGATTTGGTTACTCTTTCTGGCTGCTCTGTATATTACCTGCGTGACTAGGCAACTTACTTAACCACTCTGTGCCTCAGTTTCTTCACCTTTCAAATTAGGTTAGTAGTATCTAACTCAAATGTTTAAGTATCCAGTGAAGTCATAACAGATGTAAACTACTGAAAAAAGTGCCTGGTATGTAGTAAGCATTAAATAAATGTTAACCATTGGTAGTGGTGGTGAATGGTAGTTGGAGAGGAGTCAAGGGATAGGAGAAGGGGAGGAAGCACTGTAGTGCATTCTGAAACAATTCAGACAACCAAATTCAAGCCCCCTTCCCACTTCCACCAAAAAACTTACAATACAACCAACCCAGACACTTCCTTGAGTGGGACCTTTTTCTGCTGGAAGTCCAATTGGCTAAAAAAAAATAACATAGGCAGGGTATTGTTTGTCTCGGATTCCGACAGTGTTGGAAGCCATCAGATGCATTTACTCCATGCTCAAAGAACATTATGGAATACCAAATGGACTCCTTTAGAAAACTCTTTTAAAAGAGTCTGGTCAGCCGGCACAGTGGCTCACACCAGTAATCCTAGCAATTTGTGAGGCCGAGGCAAGTGGATCACCTGAGGTCAGGAGTTCGAGACCAGCCTGGCCAACATAGTGAAACCCCGTCTCTACCAAAAATACAAAAAAATTAGCTGGGCATGGTGGCCGGCACCTATAATCCCAGCTACTTGGAAGACTGAGGCAGGATAATCGCTTGAACCCAGGAGGCGGAGGTTGCAATAAGCCAAGATCACGCCATTGCACTCCAGCCTGGGTGACAAAAGTGAAACTGTCTCAAAAAATAAATAAATAAATAAAAGAGTCTGATCACCTTTCTTGTCTCCTTTTTGCACTCTTCTGTTGCTTCCTGGAGTCCTTCTGGTTAGATGTGCTAAAAAGAGCCAGAAAATCCAGGAGCCAGACAGAGAACATCAGTGATCCTGATTTTCCCATTAAATATAACAACACAGTTGGCTTGCCAACAATTAGTGATTCATTGGTATTTGCCAAGGTTAATTTCAGTAATCTGATTTCTTAGTCCGTAAGAAGTCATCCCCATTCTTTTTCTTTCTGAGAGATAGGTTCACTATGCTGCCCAGAATGGTCTTAAACTCCTGGCCTCAAGTGATCCTACCACCTTGGCGTGAGCCACCATGCCCAGCCCCCATTCTTTTTTTTTTTTTTTTTTTGACGAAGTCTCGCTCTGTCGCCCAGACTGGAGTGCAGTGTGCAATCTCGGCTCACTGCTACCTCTACCTCTCGGGTTCAAGCAATTCTCCTGCCTCAGCCTCCCGAGTAGCTGGGATTACAGGCAGGCGCCACCATGCCCAGCTAATTTTTGTATTTTTAGCAGAGACGGGGTTTCACCATGTTGGTCAGGCTTGAACTCTTGACCTCATGATCCACCCACCTCGGCCTCTCAAAGTGCTGGAATTACAGGTGTGAGCCACTGCACCCGGCTGAGCCCCCATTCTTAATTGTACAAGTCTTTACTGATGCTCTGAAGAGCTTTGCTTCAATGCTTAGAACCACAGATTTGCAGAAGGAAATGACTAAACACAAATTGAGTGAATATGAATATAGCATATGAAATGCTCTAATAATAACTCCATTCTGTAAATCTGTCTAGATTTGTTGTAAGCATGCATTTTTAAAGATACAGTCCCTTAATGTAATAAAATGATGTACATTGGCATGGTAGGGGAAAAAAGAAATAAATGTTTTTAAAAATGATGAAGAGCTTTAGCCATACCAAACAATCAAATATTAGTTAAGCATCTGTAATCTGTATACCTAATTCTGTCCTGGAACAAAGACTTTTAGATCAGTGCTGCTGGATAGAAATATACAAGACACATACATAATTCTAAATTTTATAGTAGCCACATTTTAAAAAGTAAAAAAGAAACTGTTGAAATTAATTTAGTAATATATTTAACCTAACATATCCAAAATATTGCCATTTCAATATGTAATCAATATTAAAAAGTGTTGAGAATTTTTTCTTTTTTCTTTTTCTTTTTTTTGACAGGATCTTGCTCTATCACCGAGGTTGGAGTGCAGTTGCTCAATCACAGCTCACTGCAGCCTCAACATCCCAGGCTCAAGCAATGCCTCAGGCTCCCAAGTAGCTGGGACCACAGGCATGCGCCACCATGCCCCGCTAATTCAATTTTTTGTAGAGATGGGGTCTGGCTATGTTGCTCAGGCTGGTCTGGAACTCCTGGCCTCAAGCAATTCCCCCACCTAGGCCTCCCAAAGTGCTGGGATTACTTTTACTCTTTTTTTTTTCCTTTTTGCTGTCTTAAAAATCCCGTGTGTACTACCCCCATCTCAATTCAGACTGGCCATATTTCAAGTGTTTCATCACTACATGTGGATATTGACTGCTACATTAGACAGAAAGCTTTAGAGTATAAAAATCTCTCTTGAAATAGTTTATGATTTAGCTTGAAATAATAGTAACCATTCATTGAGCATGTACTATGTGCCAGACACTTTGCTAAGCACTTTATAAACCATAAAATCTCATTTAATTTTTACCTCACCTTGTGAAGTGGTCATTTTTAATCCTCATTTTACAAGTGAGAATACTAAAGTTTAAAAGATCTCAGAATTCTGTACTAGCAAGAGGCAGGGGTAGGATTTGAACCCAGATCTTTATTACAATATCAAATAGCATTTAAGAACAAATGAGGGCTGGGCATGGTGGCTACGCCTATAATCCCAACACTTTGAGAGGCCAAGGCAGGTGGATCACCTGAGGTCAAGAGTTCAAGACCAGCCTGGCTAACATGGCAAAACCTCATCTCTACAAGAAATTAGCCAGGCATGGTGGTATGCACCTGTAGTCCCAGCTACTCCAGAGGCTGAGGCAGGAAAATTGCTTGAACCTGAGAGGCAGAAGTTGCGGTGAGCCAAGATTGCACCACTGCACTCCAGACTGGGCAACAGAGTGAGACTGTCTCGAAAAACAAAAAAAACAAATGAATATGTTAAGGTTCAAATGTAGAATCTGATCCTTTACACTCAGTAGAATTTACTTCAATATTAAGTGAACAGGTATTTCTTATTTTAAAATATTTTAATTGAGTTAAAAATATGTGATATAGGCATAGTATAAAGCATCATATTTATTAAAAATAACATATAAATTTGCACTGATTGAGGGAAGGCTAATGAGAGGAGGGAGTATTTGATTTGAGGATCAAAAGTGGGCAATATTGCCTCTAGAGAGATGTGGCAGCAAGGACATTTTAAGTAAAGGCAGACATGGCCAAGCCCTTAGGAGATACTAATGTGACTAGAATGAAGGGTCCACAGGAAAGGTGAGTACAGGGTACGACTGAAAGCAGCTGGGTACATTGGGCGTGACTCTAGAGGTCACAGCCAACAGAATAAGTGATTTAGTAGGAAAAAGGGAGCCATTGATGGCTTTTGAGCAAAGGAGAGACTATCAAAGTTGTGCTTTAGGAACGTTAATCTGGCCAGAGCATGTGTAGAATTAATTATTTCAATCAAATAAAAGGAAATGAAGCTGGGGCCAGGCTCAGTGGCTCATGCCTGTAATTCCAGCACTCTGGGAGGCCGAGGTGGGAGGATCACCTGAGGTCAGGAGTTTGAGACCAGCCTGGCCAACATGGTGAAACCCTGTCTCTACTAAAAATACCAAAAATTAGCCAGGTATAGTGGCGCACACCTGGAATCCTAGCTACTCAGTAGGCCGAGACAGGAGAATCGCTTGAACCCAGAAGGCGGAGGTTGCAGTGAGCCAAGATTGCGCCATTGCACTCCAGCCTGGGCAACAAGAGCAAAACTCCTTCTCAAAAAAAAAAACAAAAAACAAAAAAAAGCAAACAACAACAACAAAAAGAAATGAGGCCAGGAAAAGATGTTCAAAAATGGATCAGAAAGGAAAGGATGAGGGCAAGACATTTCAGAGGGAAAACCGACAGATAGAAAAGCTATTTGGATAGAAGCAGGAGTGAGGGAAAAGGAGGGTGATATGGTTTGGCTGTGTCCCCACCCCCGAATCTCATCTTGAATTGTAACTGGCATAATTCCCACGTGTTGTGGGTGGGACCTGGTGGGAGATAACTGAATTATGGGGGCAGTTTCCCCCATACTGTTCTGGTGGTAGTGAATAAGTCTCACGAAATCTGATGGCTTTATAAGGGATTTCAGCTTTTGCTTGGTTCTCATTTCTCCCTTGTCTGCTACCATGTAAGATGTGCCCTTCACCTTCCACCATGATTGTGAGGCTTCCCGGCCACGTGGAACTGTGAAGCCTTTAAACTTCTTTTTCTTTGTAAATTACCCAGTCTTGGGTATGTCTTTATCAGCAGTATGAGAACAGGCTAATACAGAGGGATAAAAATTATATGTAGGTAGCATAAATTAGACACAGTGCCTCAAGGGCTTACAGAAAGCATACAATGTTAAAGATCTTTATTTAGATCTTTAGTTAGAATGAAGAGTTGTTTTATATTTAACACAAAGGAAAAGAAATTTCAGAGACAGTCAAGTCTCCCAAAACATCGGTAGTCAAAGGAAGAATTCAACCTTGACATTTAGTTTCAAAACTTTGTCTGGCGCCGGGCGCGGTGGCTGACGCCTGTAATCCCAGCACTTCGGGAGGCCGAGGCGGGCGGATCACGAGGTCAAGAGATCGAGACCATCCTGGCTAACACGGTGAAACCCCGTCTCCACTAAAAAATACAAAAAACAATTAGCCGGGCATGGTGGCGGGCGCCTGTAGTCCCAGCTACTCGCGAGGCTGAGGCAGGAGAATGGCGTGAACCCGAGAGGCGGAGCTTGCAGTGAGCCGAGATGGCGCCACTGCACTCCAGCCTGGGCGACAGAGAGAGACTCCATCTCAAAAAAAAAAACTTTGTCTGGGACAGTATAGAAAAGGAAGGGAAGTTGTATTTTGTTGAATTTTAAAACAAAGTACCATATACAAAGTATGTCTCAATAAGGGAAAGTATACATAAAATATGCCTTAATCAAGTTTATTCTAAAAACCTAAGCAAAGGAAATAAATAAAATTATAAAAGCCTCATGACTGCATCTGGTTAGAAAGGGGGCTGGAGAGCCAATGCTCCTTGAAATGAGTTGAATATTTCTTTTAATTGTTTCCATGTTATTTGCCTGAGAAACTATAGCTCCTATCCACAGCATTCACACCATCAGTGTGATAGGCTGATAGAAGCCAGGGCTTGGGACAACTGAATCTCATTGTATCCTTTACTCACCGAACATTTGACAACACAGGAGCAAAACCTGAAAGATGCTTGTGAGCCACTGTGAGATACAAGCTGCAGAAATGGTTGTATTGATCAATCACTTGCCCTTCAGAGAAATATAATAAAATCATCCTTCCTATCCCTCACCTCAAATCATACCCACAGTTCCCTTCCAGCATCTTACTACGTTCTTCCAGGTCAATTTCAGGAATCTTTAGATAAAAAGAAACACAGTCCTTCGTTACTGTTCTTCCAGCCCTCCTGTATTCTGCTGGTTTTAGAAAGTGTAGAAAAGCTGTTGGAACTCTAATTTTATATTTTATGTACTATAAGGATCAAAACAAAAATATCTGAGAAGCTTAGAGATCTAATGTTCACCTCTTTTTCCCAGCCTTTCACTGGATTATTTGATGAGCCTCCAAAAAATATCTCTGATCTGAAACCAAACCCAGATGGAAATTTTTCCTGGCCTCTGTCCATCTGGTCAGCCACCTGTTTCTCTGTTAATACAGGAAGGGGATATGAGAAAACTGAAGGTGTTGGCTCAGAGCCTGTAGAGGTCTGGGGAAGGTGGCTTTTAAAATAATCATTCTTTATTCACTGGCATTCTTCAGTGCCACCTTCATTACTTGGAAATGCAAAGTACTCCAACAATATTTATTTAAAAAATTAATGAATGTCAGAGTACATATTAAAATTTCAGAGCTGGAAATCACCTTACAGGCCATTTAGTCTAAAGCTCCATTTCATAGTTTAGATAACTGAGGTCCAGAAAAATCGATTACACTCTAAAATTAACATATTTAAAATGAAATGTTTTTTAAAGGTAGAGAAATACTCAGGACAGAACAAGACGCTCAAAGAAAAGTAGATTTGAGCAAATCATACTTTTAAGATTCAAAAATACATTATTGAAAGACTAAATTAATGGACTGGTTGAAAGCAGAGCATACTTATTTGAAAAGAGATAAACTAGGAGATGGAGCTGAGGAAATTGCTCATGAGATGGCAGAGTGGGGGAAATGGAGATATAATATGAAAAATAATTTAATATTCTTTGCTTAGGATTTATATTTTATATCCCTATAAATGCAAAAAACAATGGTAAGCAAATAAATTGGTAAACACAAAGGTAAATCTAAGAAAGTCTTGACCCTAAAAATCAATACTAATAATAATGACTAGATGGCTGGGTGTGGTGGCTCACACCTATAATCCCAGCACTTTGGGAGGTCGAGGTGGGTGGATCACGAGGTCAGGAGATCCAGACCATCCTGGCTAACACGGTGAAACCCCGTCTCTATTAAAAATAACAAAAAAAATTACCCAGGCGTGGTGGCGGGCACCTGTAGTCCCAGCTACTCGGGAGGCTGAGGCAGGAGAATGGCGTGAACCCAGCAGGCGGAGCTTGCAGTGAGCCCAGATCACCCCACTGCACTCCAGCCTGGGTGACAGAGTGAGACTCTGTCTCAAAAATAAATAAGTAAATAAATAAATAAATAAATAAATGATAATGACTAGGCGGAGAGTTAAAAACTAGATGTAAGTAACTAGTATTGTCTTGCAGTATTTTTTTTTTCAATGATGGAAAAGTTCTGTATCTGCTCTGCCCAATCTGGTAGCCATTAGCCACATGTAACTATTGTACATTTGAAATGTGGCTATGCAACTAAGGAAAATAATTTTTAATTTTATTTAACACTGATTAATTTTAATTTAAATAGCCACATATGGCAAGTAGCTATTGTATTAGCACAGCTTAGACAATAATAACATGGCAAGTGACTAGAGCCAATCAAAGTTAAAAATCTAAGATCTTTGTATTATTTGGGAGGAGAATGCAGATTTTGAAGGCAGTTGTTTGTGTTAAAAATTTAAGGATAAAGCCTAGAAAAATAAAAATAGAATGTATCATTTCTAAAGTAGTAGAGGAAAAGGAAACAAAGAAAACACTATAAATAAACAGAAGATAGTAAGAGAGGTGGAAAAAATTAATCAAAGAAAAGCATGGTAAGTAGAAAGCACAAGAAATACAATGGAAATAAATAAGCAATGGACTAGTTTATTTTTTGGTAGGATACAGAAGTTTAATGGAGCTACCGTATGAGAACACTGGGTGAAAATATCAGGTAACAAAAGATATACACAGTATTATGCCTTTTTATATAAAGTTTCAAAACATACAAACTTACTATTTATTTTGCTAACACAAAAATATAGCAAAATATAACAGTATTCCTGGGAAGAATGACACAAACCCACTCATAGAAGAGGGACAAAAGAAGGGCAGGTCTTTGGTTGAGTATAAATATTTTATTTAAAAAAAAATACTTGAAGCAAAATGTTAACATATACAAAATCTGGGTAGTGAGTGTGAGTTTCAAACTATTTTCTGTTTGAAACTGATAATAGTTTCAAGCTATTATCTTTTATAAATAAAAACTGAAATTCAAAAGGAACACATTAGGCCAAACCATCCAAATACTTTCCTCTTTTCTTTGTGTTGGGTTATTTCTATCTGACTGGTTTAGATCTTAGAAATTAAACTTGGTTTCTTGTTGATTAGGAAAGTTCTGTCCACAAAATAATAATCTAACATTATTATTAATGCCCTCCCCACAGCAGAGGACTAAGGAGCTGGATATCCCATTTCCACAAGGAAGTTCTGTTTCCTTAGAATAGGGTGATGTGGTTTAGATGTTTGTCCCCTCCAAATCTCCTATTGAAATGTAATCCCCAGCCCGGGTGCAGTGCTCGTGCCTGTAATCCTAGCACTTTGGGGGGCCAAGGCAAGTGGATCACTTGAGGTCGGGAGCTCAAGACCAGCCTGGCCAACATGGTGAAACCCTGTCTCTACTAAAAATACAAAAATTAGCCAGGCGTGGTGGCACGTGCCTGTAATCCCAGCTAGTCGGGAGGCTGAGGCAGGAGAATCACTTGAACACGGGAGGCAGAGGTTGCGGTGAGCCAAGAATGTGCCACTGCACTCCAGCCTGGATGACAGAGCAAGATTCCGTCTCAAAAAAAAAAAAGAAAGAAAAGAAAAGAAAAAAGAAATGTAATCCCCAGTGTTGGAGGTTGGAGGTGGGGCCTGGTAGGAGGTGTTTGGATCAAGAAGGCAGATCCTTCACCAAATGGCTTAGCACCATGCTTCTGGTGATAAGTGAGTTCTTGCTGTGATCTGGTTGTTTAAAGTGTGTGGCACCTCCTATCTCTCTCTCTTGCTCCCACTCTCGTCATGTGATGTGCCTGCTCCCCCTTTACCTTCTGCCATGATTGTAAGCTTCCTGAGGCCCTCACCAGGAGCCAAGTGGACATTTGTGCCATGCTTGTACAACCTGCAGAAGCATGAGCAAATTAAACCTCTTTTCTTTATAAATTACCCAGTCTCAGGAACTCCTTGATAGCAGCTCAAAAATGGACTAATACATGGGGTTAGCAAAACCTTCCCACGCCCCCAGTGGATACCTGAAATGGCAGATAGTACAAATCCTATATATACTACATTTCTTGCTATACATATGATAATGTTTAATTTATAGATTAGGTTCAGTAAGAGATTAAAAACAATAACCAATAATAAAATAGAAAATTATGATATACCAGCATCACTACTCTTACATTTTGGGCCAGCATTAAATTTAATAAGGGTTGTTGTAGGGAAGTGTGGGGCTCCTTGGTTCTTGTCTTCTTGACAAAAAGAATTCAGCCAAGAGACCAATTAGTGAAGCAAGCAAAAATGGTTTATTATGGAAATAAAAGTACACTGTAAGAGAGGAGTGGGCTGACCTGTCTGGGAACAGCCCCGAGAGTTCTGCAATGCAGTTTTTATTATGTTGGACTGTTTGTTTAAGTTCTGGCCTCTGTCTCAAGCCTTTGTCTTTGTCTAGTTTCCTGGCTTCTATCTTAAGTCTCTGCCTTTGTCCCCATCTAGTTTCCCGACCAGGCTTATGGGACCCTCCCTTACTGTTGGTTAATGTGCATGATTGGGACCCAGTGATCCATATGAATCCTACCTAATGGCAGTGTGTCTCATAACCACCACCCCAGGAAGGTCAAATCTGTACTTATTGCTCATGTGTATCTCTTAGGAATTCCCCTTTTGCCCTTTTCCCCCTCCTATTAGCATGTAGCTAGCTACTTTCTGACAGTTTAACCACAGAATGAACGATTACTGGGCTTTTTTTTTTTTTTTTTTTTGACAGAGTCTCTGTCGTGCCCAGGCTAGAGTGCGGTGGCGCAATCTCGGCTCACTGCAACCTCTGCCTCCTGGGTTCAAGCGATTCCCCCGAGTAGCTGGGATTATAGGTGCCCACCACCATGCCCAAGTGCGATCTCGGCTCACTGCAACCTCCACCTCCTGGGTTCAAGCAATTCTCCTGCCTCACCCTCCCAAGTAGCTGGGACAACAGGCACACACCACCATGCCCAGCTAATTTTTGTAATTTTAGTAGAGACAGGGTTTCACCATGTTGGCCAGGATGGTCTCGATCTCTTGCCCTTGTGATCCACCCGCCTCGGCCTCCCAAAGTGCTGGGATTACAGGCGTGAGCCACTGCGCCTGGCATAATTTTTTCTATTTTTAGTAAAGACGGGGTTTCACCATGTTGGTCAGGCTGGTCTTGAACTCCCGACCTCAAGTGATCCACCCGCCTCAGCCTCCCAAAGTGCTGGGATTACAGGCGATTACTGGGCATCTTAAGGGGAGTTTCAGGGTATTCCTTTTTGCATACCTTGAAGAAGTAACATTTCTCAGTGTCCCCTCAAGGAGGGGACATTCCTTTGGGTATTTCCCCTCCTCTTTGCTCATATTTAGCATGCATGTTTCAGGCAGTCTCTGAGGTGCTAGATTTTCCAGGACTTCCTCCTCCAGGGGCTCCCTCTCATGCTCACGTCTAACTATCTGCCTGTTCTAACAGGGTTACTTGAACACAAGCACTGCGATACCTCAACAGTTGATGTGATCGCCAAGACCCTGTTAAGTGACTAATGGGAGGGTAGATACACTGGGCAAAGGGATGATTCACCTCCCAGGCAGAACACAGGGAACAGCAAGAAACTTCATCATGCTGCTCAGAATGAAGGACAATTTATTATGAATTATTTCTAGACTTTTCCATTGAATATGTTCAGGCCACAGTTGACTGTGAGTATCTGAAACCAAGAAAAGCAACACTGCAGATGAGGGGGGGACACTTGTATTCAACTCTGTTCTATTAACGGAATTAGTGAGTACCCTTAGGTGCCATTTTATGGCAGTAGAGGAGGAGGAAAGAAGAGACAGAAGAAAAGGATAAGGATAGACAGGGAGAAGGGGAAAGAAGGAGAAATGGTTGTGGTAGAGGGCTCCCAATTGCCTTTGCTCACACAGAAGCCGCCAGCACCATATCCCTATAAATGACAGTGGGATGGAACAACCTAGTCTTCTTGCTTTGACATTTTTCACTGGGTGCTTCTTTCATCATATTGCAATTAGTGTTTACATGCCTGTTTACTCCAGTGAACCATGTCTTGTTCTGCTTCTTACCCTGAGCGCTTAGCCCAGTGCTTGACACAGAGTAGGCCTTAATAAAATGTCTGTTGAATTAACACTGAATACACAACTTCAGATCTTAATTGATTTCTTGCCCTCTTGTTTCCATTCATACAGCTTCCTTTTGTTCTGTGAGCCCTCCCAGCCTTTCTCTTTTGCTTCATTGAGTTCATGGTCCCCCTTTCAGGCCCTCAAAATTGGAAACCTTTATGCTTTTTCTTTTTTTTTTTTTTTTTTTGAGACTGAGTTTCACTCTTGTTGCCCAGGCTGGAGTGCAATGGCACCATCTTGGCTCATTGCAACCTCCGCCTCCTGAGTTCAAGTGATTCTCCTGCCTCAGCCTCCCGAGTAGCTGGAATTACAGGCATGTACCACCACACCCAGCTAATTTTGTATTTTTAGTAGAGACAGGGTTTCTCCATGTTGGTTAGGCTGGTTGCGAACTCCCGACCTCAGGTGATCTGCAAGCCTCGGCCTCCCAAAGTGTTGAGATTACAGGCGTGAGCCACCGCATCTGGCACTTTTATGCTTTTTCCATTTTTGGCTCTAAGTTGGGACACTTAAACTAGTTCTAGGTGGCCCACAGAGTGCCTTCTTAGGAAGACAAAGGAAACAGGCTGGGGACAGTGTCTGGGAACAGGAACTTTCTGGGGCCCCAGAAGTATCAGTATCACCAATTCCTGAGCCTGACTTTTTTTACTTTGTGAGGGGTTTGACAGGGAGCTATGGTTGAGAGGATAGAGGAGAGGAATGTGGCAGTTCCTGATACCAAGTTTTCATATCCTTCCCACCCCTTTGTCCCAGGCTGAAGCATGGAGCCCCACAAGCATTCCCTCACACCCAGCCCTGGCCTGCCAAAGCCAGCCCTGGTCTTTGTGGTAACAAACCTCTCTCTCTTTCCCTCCCCCTTTTTTTTTTTTTTTTTTTGAAACGGAATTTTGTTCTCATTGCCCAGGCTGGAGTGTAATGGTGCAAACTCGGCTCACTGCAACCTCCACCTCCAGGGTTCAAGTGATTCTCCTCCCTCAGCCTCCCAAGTGGCTGGGATTACAGGCATGCGCCACCACGCCCGGCTAATTTTGTATTTTTAAGTAGAGACCGGGTTTCACCATGTTGGTCAGGCTGGTCTCAAACTCCTGACCTCAGATGATCCACCTGCCTTGGCTTCCCAAAGTGCTGGGATTACAGGTGTGAGTCACTACGCCCGGCCACAATCCTCTCTTTTCAAAAGAAATCAGCTGTGCTTACAGCTGTGGGTGGGGTGGTGCTGTCTTACTAGAGCAAGAAGTCTAGCCTGGCAAGATATTTCTGTCAACTGCACTGTGGGAACCAATTTGTTCTGTTAAGTCGTAGCTCAAGGGATTTTCTCATGAAGACATTGGGTGCAATGTCTCCTGGAGGCCAGCTGGCTCACCTTGGGCCCATTTCCTCATTGGCCAACCAGCATACAAGACCTGCTCACCGGGCAGCAGTGAGCTGATTGACAGCCATATTGAGGTGGAGGCAAGTAAGGAGGAAAGCTGAATGTCAGTGAGATATTGGCACAGTCTTCGTACACTACAGTGAGGCAGATACGTGTGGGCAGAGCCACCTGTGGCTTACTTAGAGGAAGGCTGCTATTTGCTTCAAGAGAGGACAAAACCAACAGGTCCATACTTATCTCTCCCTGTCAGCAGATTTGGGTGGCTGTGGCTGGCCAAGGACATAGCCATGAGATAGACTCATGAGACAGCCAGTATCACTGGGCTCTGGACAGGACTTGGGTCTCCGGATGGGTCAGCCTGGGTGAATGACAGCCAGGAGAACAACTCTCTGGTTCCATTCCTCCCTGCCTTAGGCTCTAGCTTGAGCAAAGTGGTAGCAGAGCACAGGGGCCTAGGACATTAGCAAGTTCAACTATATTGGAGCCTTCACAGAAGCATCTGTTTTTCTAGGAACATCCCTGATGAGCTCCAGGAGTTAAAGGAGGATGAAAACAATAGCCTCAGCAAATTCTGCAGCAGCTGGGGGCATCCTTGGGAGTCTTTTTTCAATAACATTGTCCCTCACCTATTGCATGACCAGCCACTCTCTGAAATAAAGGTAGAAATAGGTGCAGGATCTTTCAAGTTGAGCCTGGCTAAGTGAGGTCCACCCTGACCCTCCCATCACCCACTGGGGTTGGAAAGAGAGAAGAGGAATCCTCCAAACTTCCCGACCCACAGCCTCCAAACTGCCCCAATAGGAAGGCTATGCAGCAGGAAGGAGTTGTGAACTGTGAACTTTCACATAGCACAAAGGACTTGCCCAAACACTATGCTAAGAGACTTGACCAGACTTCAGCCTGGCTTCTGCCTACACTAGACTGTGTCCCTGTCTTAGTCTGTTTGTGCTGATATGACAAAATGTCTGAAACCAGGTCATTTATAAAAGAACAGAAATTTATTTCCACATAGTTCTGGGGGCTGAGAAGTCCAAGATCAAGGCATTAGCAGGTTCAGTGTCTGGTGAGGGCCTCTGTCTTTGCTTCCAAGATGGTGCCTGGAATGCTGTACCCTCACATGGCAGAAGAGCAGAACAGCGAAAGGGGGCTAGTTACCTCCAGCCACTAATAAGGTCACTAATCACATTTTATAAGGTCACTGATCACATTTATGAGAGCTCCACCATCATGACTTAATCACCCCCTGAAGGCCCCACTTGTTAGTGCTATCACATTGGTGATTAAGTTGCAACATGTGACTTTGTGGAGACATTCAGACCACAGCAGTCCCTAAAGGTGGCCCCAGCCCCTGTGCTAAGTCTTTGCTCAGAAAAACACAATGCTGCTAAGCTGCAAAATGTACTGTGTCCCAACCCACTTTGCCAAACAGTTTTCAGTAATTTTCCACTCACCCCTTCTGTAATTTTCCATTTTTCCCAGACTTTCTTTGTCCTCTCTTTTTTTTTTACTTCCCCATACCCCCTTTTAATTACCTCTATGATCTCCCTTTAAATGTCCCATTTACCATTGTCTTAGTTGGAGGTGAGCTCAGTTTATACTAAAGTCTCTCTTCAGTACTGCAGTGG
The DNA here is from genome assembly GCF_028858775.2 of Pan troglodytes. Taxonomy (NCBI): domain Eukaryota; kingdom Metazoa; phylum Chordata; class Mammalia; order Primates; family Hominidae; genus Pan; species Pan troglodytes. Next base: position 58,159,400 of record NC_072403.2, read on the forward strand.
TTCGAATAAAATATCTTTCTTTAAAAAGTGACTGATGCTCTTCTCTTCAACAAGACCAATCTGGAATTTCCACCAATGGCCTCAGCCCTCATGCTCCCAGGCCAAGAAATAGTGGGACCATCCCAGGCACAACAGTGGGATCTATATGGGGTCTGCTGAGCCCCAGCAGAGATATGACACAGGCTCACTATCATGGAGAAGCCAACCATCAAGAGGCCCCTGAAGACAGTTGACCACAACACTGCCCTCCTGACCTACTCACCTCCCCAAAAGCCCCACCTCTTAATATAATCGCCTTGGGAGTTAGGTTTCAACACATGAATTTTGAGAGGACCCACACATTCAGATCGAAGCACCATTAAACAACAACTTTGCCCCCTGCCCCTAGCCCCTGGTAATCACCATTCTACTTTCTATACATACATATGAATTTGATTACTTTAGATACCTCATATTATTGGAATCATGCAGTATTTTTCCTTTTGCAATTGGTTTCACTTAGCATAATGTCCTCAAGTTTCACCCATGTTATAGCATGTGACAGGATTTCCTTCATAATAGACAGGCCACATAATATTCCATCGTATGTATACACCACATCTTGTTTATCCAGTCATCCATCAGGGAACATTTGGGTTGTTTCCACCTCTTGGCTATTGTGAATAATGCCACTGTGAACATTCTGTATCTCTTGACATTCTGTTTTCAGTTCTTTTGGATATATACCCAGAAGTGGATTGCTGATCATTCTATTTTTAATTTTTTGAGTACCCATCATACTGTTTTCCAAAGATGATGGGCATTTTTATTATTGGTGAATACCCTGGACTTAATATAATGCCTAGGCATAAAGGAGACCTTCGAATGCTTTTTGAATACATAAATAATAACAGAAGAGACGAATGGTAATAAAAACACAGACTTAGGCCTCTCCACTGTGACCTTTTTTAGCTAAGGCCTAGCCATAATCATTAAAAGCCCTGATCCAGAGGCCTATCTATTCCATGCTTCAAAGCTGAGACAGAATGAAACATAAGAGCCAAGTGCAGTGGCACATGCCCGTAAATTCCAGCACTTCAGGAGGCTGAGACAGGAGGAACACTTGAGGGCCGGAGTTTGAGACCAGCATGGGCAACATAGCACGATGCCCCATCTCTACAAAAAAAAAAAAAACATTTAATTAGCCATGGGTAGTGGCACATGCCTGTGATCCCAGCTACAGCTACTTGGGAGGCTGAGGCAGGAGAGTCACTTGAGCCCAGGAATTCAAGTTTACAGTGAGCTATGATCGCACCACTGCACTCTAGCCTGGGCAACAGAGAAAGACCTTGTCTTAAAAAAAAAAAAGAAACACAATTCATTTAAGGATCTTTTAATTAAAATCCTACATTTATTTTCCTTTTGTTCACTTTGTTATCTATCCATTTCCTTTATTAAATTTTTAAATTTCTTCTAACAGAAAAAGTATTGATGCCAGTTCCAATAGTTACTTTCCTGCCCTTTGGGGCAGGACAGTTCGATATGTGTGCCTCCAGAAGCCCCAGCACACATTAGGAAGCCATCTTTGGTCCAGAACTCTATCTGTGCTATCTTTCAGCACCTCCTCAAAGTCAGGCTGGTTTTCCAGGCGATAGCACAGATGGCATCCACAGCCTCATAGAAGGCATGCTCAGCAATAGATCTGTCTACCCCAAGGAACTTAGCAGCAAGCCACAGAGGCACCAGGGAGGCCAGCAATGCAACCCAGTAGCTACTTTCTGAGACACAGACAGAGGCAATTTTATGTGGATGGTTTTCCTTTGAAGATGTGTGGCCAGCTTTTCAAAGATAAAGTAAAATGTCTCCTTAGACATCAGGAAGGTTTGCCTCCAACTGTCGGGGATGTCTGCCCACTCAGAGGTCCCGCTGAAGATGGGACAATGTGGAGAGAGCTCTGGTCCTGTGGGCTCTAAGAGATCAGACATCTGGCTCTATGAACAGAGAACAGATGACCTGCTTTGGTTCTCCAATATTGATTCAGTTTGACCTGCATGGTCTGGGCCAGGGAAGCCACCTGCTTAGCCTCTTCACTCTCAGCCACAAGCACAGCAGCAATGGCTCTCCTTTGCAGGACAGCTTGTGCAAGATGTTGCAGTCCCCCCTGAGCTTGATGCTGAAAGCATGCTTTGAGGATGATGGGGGCCTTTGAGTTGAGTTGGGTACAGTGATGTGTGAGTGTGTGTGACTTTCCTAATAAAAGTCAATGAAATTTTCCCCCAGGTAACCGTGGAAGCTCAGGGTTGAGTTAGTTGATGAATATCAGGCGTTCCATTATGAAGTGAATGCAGGTATGAATGAAATTATATCTGTGTAACCACACATCAGTATCTTCCCTCCATGTTCTTACAGAATCAGTCAGCAATACAAGAGCCAAAGTAAAACAGCTCAGAGAAAATAAGACTCATTCTTAGTGTGGATATCATTCTTTTCCTCACACAGACTTCCTCTCCTTAATGACCCCTTCCTTCTAAAGGACTTTTCATTTTTCCTGGCCTTCTTGTAGCAGGACGAGCCACAGACAGAGCTCCTCAGACACGGAATTAAAGAAGGAAGGAATTTATTCGGCTGGGAGCATTGGCAAGACTCCTGTCTCAAGAGCCAAGCTCCCCGAGTGAGCAATTCCTGTCCCTTTTAAGGGCTCACAACTCTAAAGGGGTCCATGTGAGAGGGTTCTGATCGATTGAGCAAGCAGGGGGTACGTGACTGGGGGCTGCACGCACCAGTAATCAGAACGAGACAGAACAGGACAGGGATTTTTACAATGCTCTTCCATACAATGTCTGGAATCTATAGATAACATAACCAGTGAGGTCGGGGTTGATCTTTAACTACCAGGCCCAGGACGCGGCGCCGGGCTGTCTGCCTGTGGATTTCATTTCTGCCTTTTAGTTTTTACTTCTTCTTTCGTTGGAGGCAGAAATTGGGCATAAGACAATATGAGGGGTGGTCTCCTCCCTTATTCTGACTCTCTTCACCAAGCAAACACATTGGCAAAATTCTACAGAAGTCTCTCCCACACACTAAAATCAAGGAGTGCCCTGAAAAACCAAAATAAGGGCCGGGCACAGTGGCTCATGCCTGTAATCCCAGCACTTTGGGAGGCCAAGGCGGGCGCATCACCTGAGGTCAGAAGTTGGAGACTAGCCTGACCAACATGAAGAAACCCTGTCTCTACTAAAAATACAAAAATAAAAATAAAAATAAATTAGCCAGACGTGGCGGTGCATGCCCATAATCCCAGCTACTAGGGAGGGCTGAGGCAGGAGAATCCCTTGAACCCAGGAGGCAGAGGTTGCAGTGAGCCAAGATTGCATCATTGCACTCCAGCCTGGGCAACAGAGTGAGACTCCGTCTCAAAAATAAAAATTAAAAAAAAAAATTGGCAAAATTCTACAGGAAGTCCCTCCCACACACTAAATTCAAAGAGTGCCCTGACAAACCAAACTGCTTCACCAGTTTTACTTGCCCTGATCATCTAACATCCCCCACAAGCAGGCACATGAAGATGGTTAGTTTTTTGTTTTGTTTTTGTTTTGTTTTAAGACAAAAAGGCAAGACCTTTTTCAATCTCGGGTTTCTGCCTTTTAGTTAAAAAATTCACTCTATATTTCAATCTATTATGAGGAAGGACCTGCTTGACAGGAGTGAAAAAAAAATCAATTATTCCTTAAAGTTTTCAGAAAGAAAAACCACATGGAAGAATAGACTTTAACATTAGCATTGGATATTTCTAGATCTCAGCGCTCTCACATTGCCAAGTCACTTGGAATGTCTAATCAGCTGCCTAATGGAGGAACTGAGACTGCAAAGCATTCTTGACACACCACTGCAATGCTTTCTCTTTCATACTGCAGTGCTTTCCTGCTGTTTCTTACTTAATGAAAATCTACTTCCATAATATCATGATGTGTTTTTTGAGCTGCTCTTTCTCTAAGAGCTGGTGTCCATCCTAGGTGGGGCTAGGAGTCAGAAGATGCATGCATATTCTAGCTCCAAAGGGTGTGTGACCTTAGGAAAGTTACCTTCTCTTTCTCTGTCCCAAGTGTTCTCCTTATAAAACAAGCATGTTGGACTCACCTAATCCTAACTAAGGCCTTTAGTTGCTGTAACATCTTAAAATTAATTCAAAAGACCAGATCTCACAGGATGTCTGCTAAGATGGCTATAACTTGTCGTCTTAGAGATTGTTTCTAAGGTAGTAAAATAAATACAACGTGGTAAATATTATGAACTCAGCAACGCATTCCACAAATATTTATTGAGCCCCTTTAATGTGCTAGGAATTATGATAGGCACAGGAGATGAAGTGAGACAGCCATTATAGATACTAAATCTCATGTTGGTTATCGGATCAGCAGCTTGGAAAAAGAATCAGTACTTTGTCATTTCTTTCTAGGTAGCTGTTTGTGACTGGAAAGTCTGTGCTTGTTATTGCTGGCAAATTCTTGACGTGGGCAGGACTGCATATTCTGGCACTTAGGACTTTAATGATTTCCATGAATCTTTTCATGTAGTAATTAAACATATTTCCTAAAATTCTATCTAGGTGGGAGTCACTGCCACCACCTTGAGACTTACTGTAGTCTCATTGTAATAGTATGCTTCCTGTCTACCTGTCTGAAAAATTACTCTATTACTGGACTTTTTGGCATCTTCCACTTGAAAATGACAACTTAGCCAACCGACAGTGATCAAGAGGAAATGAGAGTTTCTGTTCTCCTTTCTTTGCCTTATGATTTCTTTTGATGTAAGACATCATGATCCGACTTTAGCAATACCGCCTCCTCATCGGGCTCACAACTCTGTGCTACATGAATTCCTTTGCTTCCTCCTTAGTTATTAACTCAAGTTACCATCTTAGATGGCAGGCCTTTTCATAAAGCCACTTAAAGTCCCTCCAAGCAGTGCTAGACTGCTCTCACTGGACCCCACCAGGAGAGGTGGAGGTGGAGGGGAGCCTCAGGCTGATTCTTCCCCACCCCATTTTCTACCTAGGAGCAAGGCCTGCTGCTGCTTTCTGTCTGTTCATTGGTTGAGACCTTTCCATCTGTTAATTGGTTGGAGAAAAGAGGAAGAAAAACAAGGGATCTTGGCCCCTGCCCTCCTCTTAAAGCGCCATCCCCTACCCCCAACACCTTAAAAAATGATAATAAAGTACATGGAGACAGTTTGAGAGCTTTAGGTTTCCCACTGAGGTTTGGAGCTTCTCTCATGGGAACCGGTCCCCAGGCTGCATTCACGAATTGCTCTCATCTCCATTCTCCCACAGGTTTGTTCTCCACCCGCACCCCCCACCTCGCCCGGCTATCTTACTCCCTGCGATTTCTATAGGAAAAAGTGTGTTCTTGGCAGGGCGTGGTGGCTCATGCCTGTAATCCCAACACTTTGGGAGGCCGAGGGGGGCGGATCACCTGAGGTCGGGAGTTCGAGACCAACCTGACCAACATGGAGAAACCCTGTCTCTACTAAAAATACAAAAAAGCTAGGTGTGGTGGCGCGTGCCTGTAATCCCAGCTGCTTGGGAGGCTGAGGCAGGAGAATCGCTTGAACCCGGGAGGCAGAGGTTGAGGTGAGCCGAGATCGCCACGGTACTCCAGCCTGGGCAACAAGAGCGAAACTCCGTCTTAAAAAAAAAAAAAAAAAAAAAAAAAAAAAAGTGTGTTCTTAAACTGCAAAACCTCGGTATGTCAAGGCCTGCACTTCATGTGTGCGGGCCCAGATGAACTGAGGACTGACCTCAAATGCCTCGCTCACCTGGCTCCCAGCTCACCTGGCTCCCAGCTCACCTAGGAGAAGCGTTTCTGTTCGCGGAACCTGAACTTCAGGTTCGGAGACGAGGAGGTGGCCGTCCCCCGTCCCGCCCCCAACCCGATGAGGGCGTTGTCAGCCAGGGGGCCTGCCAGGTGTTCACCCCTATCCCACGGACATCCTGCATCCCTGGCCGCTTGGCACCCCACGGACCGATGGACAGACAGCACTGCAGCCACAGAGCGTCGCACAGTAGCCACCGCGCTGGCCCCGGGGCCTCCGCTCACCTCCCTCCCTCTCCCGGCCTCCCCACTCTCACTCCTTCTTCAGCTACCTTCCCCTAGCTTCCTCCAAGCCTCCTTCACTTTTTTAAGTAACTTCCTCCTCCTCCCCGCTTCTCTCCCTGCCCCTCCCCTCCCCTTCTTTCTATGATTTCCAGCTTAGAAAAGTTTCCAAAAGGGTCCAAGGAACTCCCATCTGCCCTTTTCCCAGATTCACCAATTGTTTCCTTTCTCTCCATATTCAGAAACTTTTAATAACCTCAGGAATGGTCCCTCTCTCACTCCCCGGGACACCTGAAGGATCTCTCTGCATCATCTGTTGTTGAGGGGCCTGCACTTCCAGACACAGAAAGTTGACTTTAGAGTTAAAGAATAGTAAACTGCATTTACAGCTCTTGGGAACTTTTTAAAAAGAAGAAGAAGAAGAAAGTAAAAAGAATAGTCAATTGCAAATGTCCCCCAGAGGAGGTAACACATGACTGCAGGGTATCATTTTTGGACCTTAGATACCTGGGCTACCTTGCTGCTATTAACACCTAAAATGAATGAGTTTAGCAAACTTATTTCAAGCTGACTCTTAGCTGAAAGCATATCCTTGCTGCAAAGGAGTTGATCTGCAGGGATAGGTCAGGGGAAAGGAAGAGACCAGAGAAAGAAAGAAAAAAGTATCCAGTCTGAAAAACAAAAGTAAAACAACAGCAAACCATTAAAACCACATGTTCTGGCTTTCCACTTCCTGTCTTTGTAGTAAAGATTTCCCTGAGTGAATACAAAACAAAATTCACAGACCTGATATTCCTTGGTGTGGGAAGTTGGCTGCTAGAAGACTTTGACTGGTAGAGAAATAAATGCTTAAATCCGACCTGCAACAAGATTGTTCTGGCTTTGTCAGCAGGCTTCTTGACCTGTTGCTTCTACAACCAGCTGTGTGGCCTCCAGAGTCCCTTCCTTCTCTGTGAGGGAGGATGTGGACTGAAAGACTATTGGCACCTGCAACACTGAATACTCACAGGGCAAGCTCATGGCTTGTGGACTCAATTCTGCCAGGGTAACTGTTTTGTTGTAATTTTTAAAATTAGTTGATAACATTAAATTTTAGGAGATTGCTTATAAAAATCTGGATTTCTGGCCGGGTGCGGTGGCTCATGCCTGTAATCCCAACACTTTGGGAGGCCGAGGCAGGTGGAAAACGAGCTCAGGAGTTTGAGACCAGCCTGGCCAAGATGGTGAAATCCCGTCTCTACTAAAAATACAAAAATCAGCCGGGCGCGGTGGCGGGCACCTGTAATCCCAGCTACTCAGGAGGCTGAGGCAGGAGAATCACTTGAACCTGGGAGGCGGAGGTTACAGTGAGCCAAGATCGCTCCACTGCACTCTATCCTGGGCGACAGAGCAAGACTCCATCTCAAAAAAAAAAAAATCTGGATTTCCAGCCTTTTGAAAAAAAATATGCTTTTTGTCAACACTGGGCCGATATTTCCCACATATCAGCAAAAGACAGTTATTAGACACATAGACACAGTCCTTACCAAGCCAGATTCACACGTTGCTACCTGCCAGATCCCTCTAGGCATTTGGGAGTGAGGGGTTCTGCTCCTCCTCAGCTGTAACTCCGTGCTAGTGGGGGGAGAGACATAATAAACAAGTAAACAAATACATATGATTTTTAACAAAAATTATAATAAGTTCTATGAAAGAAATAAAGCAGGGAACTGAGGCAGAGGCAGCATTCTAGGATAGGTAGGATAGGTGATCAGGGAAGGCTTCCCTGTGGAGGTGACTTTTTTTTTTGAGGCAGAGTCTTGCTCTGTCACCCAGGCTGGAGTGTGGTGGTACAATCATAGCTCACTGCAGCCTTGAACTCCTGGGTTCAAGCAATCCTCCCACCTGAACCTCCCAAGTAGCTAGGACTACAGGTGCATGCCATTGCACATGGCTAATTTTATATTTTTTTGTAGAGATGGGGTCTTGCTCTGTTGCCTAGGCTGGTCTCAAACTTCTGGCCTCAAGCAGTCCCCTACCACCACGTCCCAAAGTGTTGGGATTACAGGTGTGAGCCACCGTGCCCAGCCTGGAGGTGACCTTTAAGCTGAGATCTGAATAGTGAGACGGACCTGGACTAAGTGTATCTGGAGAAGAGTGCTCTATGCAGGAGGAACAGCAACTGCCTTAATATTGATGACTCTTTGTACCATTAGGGATGAGTATCTGAACACCTTCTAAGAGTTAGGTGGTATACTGTTTTTTGTTTTTTAGTTTTTTTGAGACGGAGTTTTGCTCTTGTTGCTCAGGCTGGAGTGCAGTGGCACGGTCTCGGCTCATTGTAACCTACACCTCCTGGGTTCAAGCGATTCTCCTGCCTCAGCTTCCCAAGTAGCTGGGACTATAGGCGCGTGCCACCACGCCCAGCTAATTTTTTGTATTTTTAGTAGAGACGGGGTTTCACCGTGTTAGCGAGGATGGTCTTGATGTCCTGACCTCATGATCCGCCCGCTTCAGCCTCCCAAAGTACTGGGATTACAGGCATGAGCCACCGCGTCCGGCCTACTGTTTTTATATCTAAGCAGCATGGTCCATGATGGTCAAGGCCATTTATAATGGGGTTATGCATCTTACCTAACTGACCCAATGACTATGTCTATAATGTAGCAATCCGTTCCTTTAATAGAGCCGAGACCCTCTCCCCAATATCCAACATTCATCCCTGCCTCTGATTTTCTTTTTGCTCTTCTCTCACCTAAAATACTATTTCTCTCTTTTGTCCTTCAAGGTTTAAAGTTCTATCTCCCCCATTAAGAAAGATTCTTCAGTTGGAGCTGTTTAGTACCTTGACTGTAATAGTGGATAGGTAACACTACATAAGTGATAAAATTGTATAAAACTTAATACATACACACACACACACGAATACAAGTAAAACTGGGGAAATTGGAACAACATCAGTGAGTGTGTCAATGCCAATATCCTGATGGTAGTATCATACTACAGTTTTACAAAATGTAACCACTAGGGACACTGAGCTAAGTGTACAGGGGAGCTCGCTGTATTATTTCTTTTTTTTTTTTTTTTTTTTTTTGAGACGAAGTCTTGCTCTGTTGCCAGGCTAGAGTGCAATGGCACAATGATCTCGACTCACTGTAATTTCTGCCTCCCGGGTTCAAGCGATTCTCCTGCCTCAGCCTCCTGGGTAGCTGGGATTACAGGCGCATGCCACCACACTCAGCTAATTTTTCTATATTTAGTAGAGACGGGGTTTCACCATGTTGGCCAGGTTGGTCTCGATCTCCTGACCTTGTGATCTGCCCACCTCGGCCTCCCAAAGTGCTGGGATTACAGGCATAAGCCACTGTGTCTGGCCTCTGTACTATTTCTTATAAGCATGTGTAAATCTATAATTATATCAAATTTTTAAAATGAATAACCAAAAAATTATATTTCTCATAGAAACAGTCTTATTATTTTTTATTAACTTTTTTACAAAATAGATTTTTCAACTGGTTCATGAAAATGAGCAAAATGTATTGTCTAAATAAAGCCATACCAATTTTTCACCTTATGAGAAATGGAAGTTAGGTTCATTTGGAATAATCTCTTCTCAATGAAAACTTGTTGGTGCCTAGCAATGACTTCCCTTTTTTTATGTTTATAGGATGCCCTTCAAGAACTTTGCCCAGGACTCTGGCATCTACGGTTTGCAGAATCAACCTTCTTCCCCTTTTCACAAAATGGAACAGTGTGTACCCAGCCACAGTCTTCTGGCGTCTCTCCCCGGCCCCACAGTCCCTGAAAAGCTGCCAACAGTCTTCTCATATATAAATTCTGTTGGTACCCCAGCCGGAATTTGTCCAAGCTTGGAGACATAAGCTCATTGAAAGCTAGGCATTCTCATACAATACCCCATTTATTTTGTGCCTCAATGTCTTCCTGCTGATATTTGTATGAAGAACATTCAACTTTAGAAAAGTTGGAACAAGGAAGCTGGTGTTTAGAGGTGGAAGCCAGTAAGTTCCGGGTGCAAATCCAGATTCTTTCATTCTCCAAAGGTCTGATCTTGGGCTAGGTTATCCAATTCTTTGAACTTCAGTTTGCTAATCTGTAAGATGGGAATAATAATCGCTATTATTATTACTATTAGGTTTCAGGTTGTAGTGAAGATTGAATAAGATAATATTTGTAAAAATGCAGAGCACGAATGGATAGTAACAACAAAGCAGGTGAGATGAACAGATCTGCTTCCTCACAGATATGGGGATTAATGGGATTTCAGAGTTGGAGAGCACTAGAGAAGTCACCCAGTCCTACCTCCTGCTCAGCGAGAGTGGTACTCATGAGCCAGCACATTTCAGCATGAACCAGCTTCTCCCTGTCACCTATCACCATCCCATTCGCTCCTCAACAACATGCCTGTACCTTCCATCCCCCATCAAAACCTTTAGAAGGCCTTTTCTCTGTGCCAGTACTTTAAACCCTTTATCTCATTAATCCTTACAACAACCCTGTGATACATTTTTAATGTTCCTTTTACAGTTATGGAAACTGAGGCTCAGAGATATTAAGTAACTTATCGAAGGCTACACAGTTAATAAACAGGATTCAGCCCAGGTCTGTCTGTAACCAATGCTCCTACTCTTTTCTGCAATATTACATGGCCTTTAAAAAAAAAAATTCTTATTTTTCTCAAACAGCTCATTCTTGGCTTTATCCATTTTGACAGCTGTCCTGAAAGTCCCTCTTTTAGGTGTCCCTCTTTTAGGTGTATCCTTCTGCTATGCACTAAATAGTGTCCACTGAAAATTCATATGTTGAAGTGAACTTTAATCCCCAATGTGATGGTCTATGGAGATGGGGCCTTTGGGAGGTACTTAGGATTAGATAAGGTCTGACAGCGGGACTGTCACACTGAAGTCAGTGCCCTCATAAGAAGAGGCACCAGAGAGCTCACTCCGCCATAGCCCCAGCACACAAACAGGAGGTCATGTGAGTAAACAGTAATGGCAGCCTCCTACAAGCCTAGAGAAGAGGCCTCAGGATGAGACCTGCCTTGCCAGCACCTTGATCTTGGACTTCCCAGCCTACCGAACTGTAAGAAATAAATTTCTGTGCCTTAAGCCATCGAAAAGTCTATGGCATTTTGTTATGACAGCCTGAGCAGACTAAGTCACCTTCATTGCATCTACATTCTCTTTTCTCAATGTGGCATTTTTCAAATCTGAGCTGACTAATGAGTTTGCATTTCAGCTTGATGGGTCTCTCCAGCTCTCAATTTCCTGCCTTCCCCATTGTTCATTGTATCCTCAGTGTTCAGTTTTTGACAGTTCTCTTATTCTCTGGAGACATCCTCCTGTTTAGTGTCTCAGGCCATGTAATCAGATCTGTGATTTTTCCCTGAATGGTTTGACATTTGCCTTCATAACAGATATCTGACAGTGTCCATTCTTGTGTACTCCAAACTTTGAAAAGATACAGGTCTGCTCGGTTCTGGGGCATAGTGAAAAAAAGAAAGAAGGCATGGATACTTTTACCTAGGCTTCTAGTCCTTCAAGTTGACCTCATTCGTTTCTGCTTGGAGAAACTTTGGGGTCCAAGTTATGCCCAGACTACAGTGTCCCCTTACTTCCTCTGCTTCCTAGGAGCTGCAGTTCTTGGCCAGGCAAATCAACAGGTTAACAGATATGACGCGTAAGCTTTCCTGCCCTTACTGATACCTCCTCTCCCCGAATTGCTCTAGCATTTGTTGTTTATTCCTTCCAGTTTAGCCCTTGATTGCTGGGCCTTGTATCCATTAGGCAAAGTGCTCAGGACCTACAGTTCTTCTATTTTTAATTGGCTCTTATTGGCAAATCTGGAATCAGGCAACATCTCATTCTACAAAATAGAATGAGTATTCCTGGACCTACAGTTCTTTCTAGGGTCCACAAAAATGTCTGAGACTTTCAGGGATGAAGGGAGAATGACATTAAAAAAAAAAAGTTTGCAAAATCAAAATTAATATATGTATCTTTAAATGTCCATAAATTTAACATGATGAAAATTAATTAACTGCAACTCAATTCTACTCTAATTATGTGGTGATATACATGGTGTTTGATGTAAAATGTGGGTTCAATATATTTTGTACTATGTGGGGGTAGCAGAGCCTCTGAGATTAGAAATGCCTGGGACCTACCAGAGTCTTAAAACTGCTCTGCTTGATTGTTTTACTCTATACTTTGTTCTAATTTCTTACATCATTCTTGATGATTTAGTAGCATCATGCTACTAAATAGGTAGTCAAATCCTTTAACATACTGCTATACCGTGTGTTAAGTGCTGTGTTCAGTACTTAGGGTGGGAGTGAGGGGTGATTCACAAAAGATAAAATGGGGGCCCTGGGCCTAAGGAGTTCAAAGTCTAGTTGGTAAGAAGGGGCTTTATCTTTCCCCACTTTCCTTTGCCTCCCCTCACTTCTTTCAGTTCCTCAAATTCACTGAGTTTCTTCCTTCCTACCCCAGGACCTTTGCAGATGCTGTTCCTTGGAATACTTTTCCTGCTACCATTTTCTCAACTTCCTAACTCCTATCCATTCTTCATTTTAAATGTCACTCCCACTGGGCACAGTGGCTCATGCCTGTAATCCCAGCACTTTGGGAGGCCGAGGCGGGCGGATCACAAGGTCAAGAGTTCGAGACGAACCTAGCCAATATGGTGAAACCCCCGTCTCTACTAAAAATACAAAAAAAAAAAAATTAGCCAGGCCTGGTGGCGGGTGCCTGTAGTCCCAGCTACGTGGGAGGCTAAGGCAGGAGAATCGCTTGAACCCGGGAGATGGAGGTTGCAGTGAGCCAAGATCTTGCCACTGCACTCCAGTCGGGGCGACAGAGCAAGACTCTGTCTCAAAAAAAATAAAAATAAAATAAAAATAAATGCCACTCCCTTAGAGACTTTCCCTGACAACACCCTGCCTTCACCCGCTAACCCATCTAATTTAGGTTCTATCTGCTATTCTTTCATAGCTTCCAAATGTTTTTGGTTTTGCCTTTGTAGCCCTTAGCATATGGAATTGCTTTACGCTTGCTTATTTATTTACAGTTTATCCTGCCTCACTTAAGGGTAGAATGAGGGTAGAGAATAGGTTGGTTTTGTTCACTGCTGTCTATCAAGTGCTGATCACATCGTCTGGCAGACAGTAAGTGTTCATTAAGCATTTGTTTAATAAACAAAAAAGGAAGGGCACACACTCTTAAAGCAGTTAAATAGCAATGTGAAAATGCCTAGGATGAAAAGGAAATCAGAAGCAAGATATGGATATATAAGGGAGGGGTTGGGAGAGTTTCAATGGAGAGGAAGGATGGCTGGGACCTGGATAGATGGAAAGGAGGAGGCTGGGCATGCTGAGTTGGAGGCAACAGTGTAAGGAAGAGCCTGGATTGCTGGTCTGGGAACAGTTGAAACACTGGCCTGGCTGCCTGATTCACTCTCCCAGGTGGTAGAAGACCACATCAGACAAGTAGGTTCAGGCCATATTGTGGAGGGCCTTGAAAGCTGTCCTAACAGAAATGGGAAGCCATTGATGATAGTGATGAGACATCATAAAAGCAGTGGGAGATTAACTGCAGAGTGGATGGTGAACTGGACAGAGAACAGAGACAGTGTTCAGGGAGATCAACTAGCAGATCCTTGCAGTTACTCATAGTTGAGATTATTTATTTATTTATTCATTCATTTATTTATTTGAGACAGAGTCTCACTCTGTCATAAAGGATGGAGTGCAGTGGCACGACCTCAGCTTATTGCAACCTCCGTCTCCCAAGTTCAAGCGATTCTCGTGCCTCAGCCTCCCGAGTAGCTGGGATTACAGGCGTGTGCCACCAGCCCAGTTAATTTTTGTATTTTTAGTAGAGACAGAGTTTCGCCATGTTGGCCAGGATGGTCTCGAACTCCTGGACTCAAGTGATCTGCCTGCCTCAGCCTCCCAAAGTGCTGGGATTACAGGCATGAGCCACCGTGCCGGGCCCTATAGTTGAGAGTCTAAGGGCTCTTTGAAAGCAGGGATCCTATTTTTTGTATTATTTTATATCCAACACTATCCCATATTAAATTCTATGTACTCTATGGTTTGAACCATAAGTGACATAGACAAGAAAACAAAATCTGACATTAATTCACTAAATAATACTTAGTTGGAAAAATGTGAAAACAGAAGCATACATTTCCTTGAAACTTCAGAACAATCTGAACCATGGGTTTATTTTGTTTTATTTTTTATCATCAAGTATTTGAGATAATTAAAGCATGAGTTTACATTTTTTCTTTCTAAATAAAAAAAGAAACAATTATTCAATCTTCATTGCATAGATGGTAATAGGGACACAGATGGAGAAAATCAGGACTACGTCGTGTGTTTGTTGCCCTAATATTGCTGCCATTTTTCTCCGACTGCCCAATAGAGCATCGTCTGCCCACTAAGCACAAATCTCTAATTACGGAGGCTCTGACTGCCACTGGGTCGACTATTGGCCTCTGTGACTGGGTGTCTCCATATATTTCCTCATGTTATCTAGTTCTTTTCAAGTTTCTCTTTGAAATACAGACCTTATCAAGTGAGAAAAATGCTTACTCCATGTAAAATATAAAGCTGATACTAAAACAATATTGAATTAAAGCAGAATGTGAAACATAAATATCTATGCATTTGTTAAAAATGATAATGTTGTTTGTATTTTTTGCTGTGGAGGAAACCCATGTGGCAAAGACCCTCATGTCCATTCTTTCTTTGGTTCATATAGTAGAACCCCCATGATGAGCTGGTCATGCCATTTCTTGCAGCTGGATGTGGACATGTGTCTAAGTCCTTTATAGGTCTATAGTAACATGCTTAAATAAGAATATCTTATATCTCATCCTGTCATTCCTCCTAGAAGCTCAAAACGTTTTGTTTTCAAAAATAACACTTTTCATTAAGCAAAATTTCAATATTCATAATGTTCAAGATATTATAATATTTCTATCACCAAGATACTTTACAGCTGTTTTAAAAACCAACCACTTTCCGGCCGGGCATGGTGGTTAATGCCTGTAATCCCAGCACGTTGGGAGGCCAAGGCTGGTGGACCATGAGGTCAGGAGATCAAGACCAGCCAGACCAACGTGGTGAAACCCCATCTCTATTAAAAATACAAAAAATTAGCTGGGCGTGGTGGTGGGCACCTGTAGTCCCAGCTACTCGGGAGGCTGAGGCAGGAGAATGGTGTGAACCTGGGAGGCGGACCTTGTAGTAAGCTGAGATCGTGCCACTGCACTCCAGCCTGGACGACAGAGCGAGACTCCATCTCAAAAAAAAAAAACACTTTCCAACACACTCAAGAACTTTTTTTTACTTATTTTAATACCTGTGTATGTCTTTGAAAGAAAATGGAATAATGAAGAAAAAAGCAAGTGGCATAATTGCATTTTTAAATGTGAAATAATTTTCTTGGCAATTATTTGCACAAAAAATATTTAGACTACTTATTTAACATTTTAATGCCCAGTTTTATAATATATAATTAATAGTCCCAATATGTCACATGGAAAAACTGATGCACAGAAAATGTATGTCAATCACGGCTCTCTGCAGTAAGCAATGGAAGCCAACTCCAGCTAATTTAGCACAAAAAAGATTTATTTTAAAAGTATTGGGGGGGGCAGGTGCAGTAGTTCACACCTGTAATCCCAGCATTTTGGGAGGCCAAGGCGGGCGGCTTGCTTGTGACCAGGAGTTAGAAATCAGCCTCGCCAACATGGTGAAACCCCATCTCTACTAAAAATACAAAAATTAGCTGGGCATGGCGGTGCATGCCTGTGCCTATAATCCCAGCTAGTCAGGAGGCTGAGGCAGGAGAATCACTTGAACCCAAGAGATGAAGGTTGCAGTGAGCTGAAATTGTGCCACTGCACTCCAGCCAGGGTGACAGAGTGAGTGAGACTCTGTCTCAAATAAATAAATAAATAAATAAATAAATAAATAAATAAAGTAAGTAAGTATTGGGAAAATCATAGAATTTTCCAGGGTGTGAACACCATGACTTAGAGGCCACATTGCAAAACTGACATTCCTGAGGAAGTTTAAGTTCTGTAGTCTTAAAGTGGAACTATCTAGTGGAAACTAAACATCCTGGTTGAGCAAAGGCACAATTTGGTGACTTTGGCATGCCCATGAGGGCTGAAGGCATTCTTGATTATAAAATCAGGAAATCATGGCCTAAGGCTTAAGTTTAGTTTACATGACAGATGATGACCAATATTTCTAATTTAATTCAAGTGCAAATACATCCACCGTCTTATCAGTCTTACAAAATTGAAACCACAGGACATTTTAAATAATGCATATATCTTATCTGTTGTATTACAAATACAGATTAACAAACCCAATATTAAATAGCCACCTAATTTATTTGTGCATATTCAAGCCTCAAAAAGTTGCCCCCTTCAACCCCACCCCAAACTCTCACAGTCATTGAAGCCACTATTCAGAATTTAAAAGGAGTTAAAATGGATTATTGGCGACAGTTCAGGCACAGGGCAAGAGCCAGTCCTGGCATTCTGACTGAGAAGGTTGCAATACCAAATGGCTTGTTAATTCTTCCTCTGACCAGAGCAGAAAGTACTGTTCTCTACAGATGCTTGTTATGAGTCATCCAGATGCCTTAACTCTGGCTGATTTCAAGGTTAGAGAGACAGAGTGAGAAATAAAACGTCTTTCAACACCTGCACCTCGATTTTGGCCATGCCCTTTGGGACCAGCATTTCAGGACGATGTCCACAAGGAATGTGGACTTCACCTGGAAGTGTAGTCTGATAGTTATTTGCTGCTTGTGAAAGAGGAAATGCCCCACTGATGTTCTTTTATTGCACAATCTCACTACTTTCAAGACAAGAAGAAAGAGGATTGATAATAATAAAAATTTCTAGCATTTATTGCACATACACTGTGTGCCTGGGATTGTGCCAAGCACTTAGATACTTTATATCCTTTCCTCCCTGCAATAATTTCTGCGCAGAAGATACTGCTATGTCTCCATTTTACAAATGAGGAAACTGAAGCTCTGAAGGTTATACAGCTTATTCAAGGACAAACACATAAATAGCAAGAGGTAGCCTGGGACTGGAATCCAGTTTGTATAATGCCAGAGCTGGTGTTCTGAGCCACCATGCCACACTTCACATCTTTCCTGTAGGATCCTCTAGTTTTCTTTCCTTCTTTGCCCATTTTCTAACCAGGACTGCAGACTTTCAATATTCTCCACTCCTTACCTGTCAGTCCATGGCAAGACCTCTCTTGCCTGTCAGTCCATGGCAAGACCCCAGGACTTTAATTATTAGTATGTTCTTACTAGACTCTCAAAGAATCAGCCACAGGATGATGAAATTATCATGCTAAGCACTTTCTCTCTCTCCTTTTTTTTTTTTTTTTTTTGAGACAGAGTCTCACTGTGTTGCCCAGGCTAGAGTGCAGTGACACAATCTTGTCTCACTGCAACCTCCACCTCCTGGGTTCAAGTGATTCTCATGCCTCAGCCTCTGGAGTAGCTGGGATTACAGGCATGTGCCACCACACCCAGCTAATTTTTGTATTTTTAGTAGAGGCGGGGTTTCACCATGTTGGCCAGGCTGGTCTCGAACTCCTGACCTCTCCAAGGTGATCTGCCTGCCTTGGCCTCCCAAAGTGCTGGGATTACAAGTGTGAGACACTGTGCCCGGCCTAAGCTAAGCACTCTCTTAGAGGCTGCTGTGCAACCTCCTGCTCCATCTGCTCTGAGTTTGTATCTCATAAATGGAGTGTAGCCTTAGTAGTTCTGTCTGGTGTGGCTTTACCTCTGGTTGCTTGGGACTTGAGCCATTTCTTCCAGCCAACTCCGTGGCCACCAGGAAGAAGACCAATAAAGAATAGAAACTTCAACTCCAAGATATATTTGGAACTTACTTCTTGGCTTATCTGACAGAAGGAGCCCCACAAATTGCCCTCTGACTCAGCTTGGGTTTATGCTTTCCCTCTGGGCCCTAAGTCCCTGCATGCTCTGCTCCTATCCCTAGGTCTGGCAGAGGAAGGGTCTTTCTTCTCAAGCCCAGGAGATTCCCCTCCTGGGCTCAGGCCATTCTGCACTAACTCTGCCCTTTCTAATTGTCTCCTTCTGGAGCGGGAGAGTCTCCAACACTCCAGGTTCCCTGAAAGCCCTACCCTCTCTCCTGAACCCTTTTTCTGCATCCACCAGTCCTTCTTAAGGCTGTATTCTCTAATCATTGATAGTTTTTTAGTTGATTCTCTTACAGTTGTCAAATAGCAGTTATATCACTTGCAGGTACTAAAATTTTCGCCTCTTCTTTTCCAATTTTTAAGCCTCTGATTTTAAAATTTTGCTTAAATTGAGTACAAGATACTTTACAAAACCAAAAATCTAAAACATGTAATTTACAACAAGAGAATAAAACCTTTTTTTTGTTTTTGAGATGGAGTCTTGCTCTGTCTCCAGCCAGGCTAGAGCGCAGTGGCACAATCTCGGCTCACTGCGATCTCCGCCTCCCGGGTTCAAGGGATTCCCCCGGCTCAGCCCCCCAAGTAGCTGAGACTACAGACATGCACCACCATGCCTGGCTAATTTTTTTTTGTATTTTAGTAGAGACAGGGTTTCACCATGTTGGCCAGGATGGTCTTGATCTCCTGACCTCGTGATCCGCCCGCCTTGGCCTCCCAAAGTGCTGGGATTACAGGCATGAGTCATCGCACCCGGCCAAGAAAGCCATTTTTACAGCAGAGGTTACTACATTGTTTTATAGTTATAATTATATGCTCACTACTTTCTTTCAAGTGGCTGTCTCGATTATTAAATTATGATCTTCCTGGAGGGCAGGAACTGTTATTCACCTTCATGTCCCCAGCACTTAGCTTTGTAATCTTGACAAATGGTTTTTTGAAAAATTAAAGAAAAACCAATAATGCCACTATAAATAGGTTAAAATAACTATCATTTATACGGTGTCTGCTAATGTCGTCTGGTATGAATGTCAACAAGCCTTATTTCTCAAATTTTTTGAGACCATGGAACATAATATGGTTTTTAGGTCACAACACATTCTCACTTCAGCCTAGATCTCAGTTCTGCCAACAAAGTATCTGCTTTAGATACCCAACAACTTTTCTCTATCACCAAATACCGTCTGCCCAAGACCACATGAACTGTGCTGGGCAGCTCCAGTGCGCTAGACAACCCAGAGAGTTGAAGACTCCAACCTTCAGGTAGAGGGCAGAAGTAATGTGGATTTTTCTTTTTTTCTTTTTTTTGAGATGGAGTCTCGCTCTGTCACCCAGGCTGGAGTGCAGTGGTGCCATCTCGGCTCACTGCAAGTTCCGCCTCCCGGGTTCAATGCCATTCTCCTGCCTCAGCCTCCTGAGTAGCTGGGACTACAGGCGCCCGCCACCATGCCTGGCTAATTTTTTGTATTTTTAGTAGAGACGGGGTTTCACCGTGTTAGCCAGGATGGTCTTGATCTCCTGACCTCGTGATCTGCCCACCTCAGCCTCCCAAAGTGCTGGGATTACAGGTGTGAGCCACCGCGCCCGGCCAGTAATGTGGATTTTTCTGAGTACAGCTTGACACAGCATTTTGTAGGGCATGAAAGCGGACTGAAATCATTTTGACCATATATCCTTTCCTCTCTGCAAGAATTTCTGTGCAGAAGACACTGCTATATCTCCATTTTACAAGTGAGGAAACTGAAGCTCTGAAGGTTATGCAGCTTCTTCAAGGACAAACACATAAATAATGAGAGGTAGCCTGGGACTGGAATCCAGTTTGTATGATGCCAAAGCTGGTGGTCTGAGCCACCATGCCAGAACACAGATGGGGCTGGGAGCAGTGGCTCATGTCTGTAATCCCAGAACTGTGTGAGGCCGAGGCAGGTGGATCACCTGAGGTCAGGAGTTCGAGACCAGCCTAGCCAACATGGTGAAACCCTGCCTCTACTAAAAATGCAAAAATCAGCCGAGTGTGGTAGCAGGCACCTGTAATCCTAGCTACTCGAGAGGCTGAGGCAGGACAGTTGCTTGAACCCGGGAGGTGGAGGGTGGAGGTTGCAGTGAACTGAGACTGCGCCACTGTACTCCAGTCTGGGCAATGGAACGAGACTCCATCTCAAAAAAACAAACAAACAAACAAACAAAAC
Organism: Pan troglodytes; assembly: GCF_028858775.2. Taxonomy (NCBI): domain Eukaryota; kingdom Metazoa; phylum Chordata; class Mammalia; order Primates; family Hominidae; genus Pan; species Pan troglodytes. The sequence goes on from NC_072403.2 coordinate 58,179,646, forward strand.
CACAGATGATAACTGACCTCAGCCACAACTTGAGGCTACTTCCACTGCCTCCAAGTCTCCAAGTCAAGTGTGCTTTCCATTAGGAATTCTTTTTTCTGAGCCGATCTCAACTGTTGGTTTAAAATAGTCAGTAAACCATGCCATAAGCATACGTGCTATCATCTCAGCCTTGTTTTTCCATTTATAGAACAAATGCAGAGTAGATTTTGCATAATTCTTAAGGGCCTTTGGATTTTCAAAATGGTAAATGAGTGCTGGGCTTCAACTCCAAGTCACTGGCTGTATTATCTCCTAATAAGAGAGTTAGCCTGTCCTTTGAAGTTTGAAGCCAGGCACTGACTTCTCTCTAGCTATTAAAATCCTGGATGTCATCTTCATCCAGTAGAAGGCTGTTTTATCTACACTGAAAACCTCTTGTTTAGAGTAGCCACCATCATCAATGATCTTAGCTAGATCTTCTGGATAATTTGCTGCAGCTTCTAAGTGTGTTAGCACTTGCTACTTCACCTTGCACTTTGAAGTTACAGAGATGGCTTTTTTTTCCTTAAACCTCATGCATCAACCTCTGCTAGCTTAAAATTTTTCTCCTGAAGCTTCCTCACCTCCCTGTTTTCACAGAATTAAAAAGAATTAGGGTCTTGCTCTGGATGAGGCTTTGGCTTGAAGAAATATTGTAGTTGGTTTGATCTTCTATCCAGACCACTCAAACTTTTTCCATATCAGCAATAAGGCTATTTTGCTTTCTTATTATGCATGTGTTCACCAGAGTAGAACATTTCATTTCCTTCAACAACTTTTCCTTTGCATTCCCAACTTGGCTGTTTAGTGCAAAAGGTCCAGCTTTCTGCCCACCTCAGCTATAAATATGTCTTACTCACTAAACTTAATCATTTCTAGCTTTTGCTGTAAAGTGGGAGACGTGCAAATCTTCCTTTCACTTGAACACTTAGAGGCCATTGTAGGGTTATTAATTGGTCTAGTTTCAATATTGTTGTGTCTCAGAGAATAGGAAGGCCTCATCAGAGGAAGAGAGATGCGGAACAGCCAGTCATTAGAGCAGTCAGAACATATACAGCATTTACCAATTAAATTTACTGTCTTGTATGAGCATGGCTCATGGCACCCCAAAACGATTGCAATAGTAACATCAAAGATCGCTGATCATAGATCACCACAAAAGATATAATGATAATGAAAAAGTTTGAAAAATTGCAAGAATTACCAAAATGTGACACAGAGACATGAAGTGAGCATATGCTGTTGGAAAAATGGAGCTGATAGACTTGCTGGACACAGGGTTGCCACAAACACTCAACTTGTAAAAACACAGTATCTGCTAAGTGCAATAAAACAAGATATACTTGTATTCACGATCTCTGTCTTCTATCCATGATAGAGTCCCCTAACCTTGTGGCTTTCCTGAGTGGTATGACCCAGACACTTGTCCTTCAGGGGACTGAGCTCCTGATCACCTTGCCCTCCTCAGGCTCTGGCTGCTGCAAGGGAGTACCAAGTAGATCACCTGGGGTCAGAAATATTCTTTCCTTTCCCCATTCTATAACAACAGGGCTACCTCCTCCAGAAGATTAAAACTAGTTACCTCTTCAGGCCTGCTGATTTCTTGGCAGGAAGGACCTAAAGTAATAGGGCAACAGACAGTGCTTCAAATAGAATGGGACTCTCACTGTATACCCTGGTGGAACATCCTCTTCCCAGGAGTGGAGATCTCTAAACTCACAGGGCCCAGACTTGTAGGGACAGGATGCAAACATTCTCCAAGTGGGTCCCTGGCAGTGTGGGTAAGCAGGGCCACTCCTGCTCCTACCGCTTGGTTCTCAAAACCGTGTGTTCTACCTATTTGGGACACCACACCATATGATGATGTTGCTTTAGGATATACTCTGTAAGGGTCGGGCCTGGTGGCTCACACCTGTAATCCCAGCACTTTGGGAGGCTGAGGCAGGTGGATCACTTGAGGTCAGGAGTTTGAGACCAGCCTGGCCAACATGGCAAAACCCCGTCTCTACTGAAAATACAAAAAATAGCTGGGCGTGATGGTGGGCACATACAATCCCAGCTACTTGGGAGGCTGAGACAAGAGAATCACTTGAACTCCGTGGGCGGAGGGTGCAGTGAGCAGAGATCATGCCACTTCACTCCAGCCTGGGTGAAAACGTGAAACTCCGTCTCAAAAAAAAAAAAAAAAAAAAAAGGATATACATTATAAAGTATCACCTTCAAGCTGGCTTCTCATTTGCACCTCTACAAGCCATTCTGCTGCTCTATGTGGTGCAGTGTTGTTAGCGATGAAAAAGATCTGAGTTACCACGAATTACTGGCAGTGAATCCATAGGGTCCACAGCAACTTAAGTCTGTGCCTCTTCAGAAGAAAGAATTTGACTGAGGGGCATAAAGCAGAAAAAAATACCCAGGCAAGTTTCAGAGCAGTAGTGGAAGTTTATTTAAAAGTCTTTGGAACAGGAAAGAATGGAAAATTCTCTTGAAAGAGACTCAGCCGGACACCTGAATGTCCAAGAAAGAAAAGGGTGCAAAAGAAGACAGAAAAAAGGGGGTCTTTAACCTTGATCCCAGGACTTACAGGCTCACCTCTTTCCCATAACTCTTCCCTTAGGGTGGGCTTTCCTCATGTGTGGTACTTTCCTTACCCTTTGGAATTGAGCAGGCACCGTGTGTATAGGGAGTTATATGCATGCCCATCTGAGGCTTTCTTCCCTTTTCCAGTGGAGTGTACCTGGAAGATCATATGTCCACATTTTTGTCTCTTAACACGCATGCCCAGGAAGTTGCTTATCCCTAGGGCCTGCATTCAATTAACATTTTGATGTTAAGAGGTGTGGACCGTCAGGAATTGGCCTCTCCCTGGTGCTTCCAAATTATCATTTTTAGAGAGGCAATGCGATAATTGCTGAGCCATCACTCGACATTTCTAGTGGGTGCGGGGAGAGCACTCTCCTGCCCCGCTCATGCCTATCTACCTGTAACAGTATGGATAGAGCCATTGAGTCCCATGCCCATGTACTCACTGTCACATCTTATGGGTTGTAAAGTGTGTCCTTTATTCCAGTTTGATCTTTTGTAGGATCTCCTCCCAGTGGATCAAACACTCTGTAAACCTCGGACAGTGGTGCTGTCTGGGGCCTTGTAAACAGGAAAGACGGAGGTAAAGCTAAAATATTTGTTGATTCCAGTCAAGATGAATTGTCCCTCTTATCAGAGCTTTCTTTATTGCTTTGGTAAATGAAATGTCCTCTGGACCCCACCATGGAAAATTGTCCTCTGGTGGGTTTTCCATCCTTACATAACAAATCCACTCAAACATACCCGTTTCTATGAGATATTTGATTCCTTTTTCCACTGTTTGCAACAGAAGTTCTGATATTTACTTCTGATTTAATGTGGGCATCACTTTTTCCAAATGTGTAAAGAGCCATCCCAGCAGTGTACTGGGGTCCATGCCAGGATATTAAATCCTATATCCCAGAAAAATGGTCCCATATCAATCAACTCTCCCTCAGCCTCTTCCTCTTGATCCTATAACCTCAGAATCTAAACCCATACATCATCTTATTACCAGTGGAGGGTCTTGACTACTAGTTGTCCAGGTCCTTGGTGTGTTTTTTGTTTGTTTTTTTGAGACATTCTTGCTCTATCGCCCAGGCTGGAGTGCAATGGCACAATCTTGGCTCACTGCAACCTCCACCTTGCGAGTTCAAGCGATTCTCCTGCCTCAGCCTTCTGAGTAGCAGGGATTACAGGTGCCCGCCACCACCCCCAGCTAATGTTTGTAATTTTAGTAGAGATGGGGTTTCACCATGTTGGTCAAGCTGGTCTCGAACTCCTGACCTCAGGTGATCCCCCATCTTGACCCCCTCAAAGTGCTGGGATTACATGTGTGAGCCACTGTGCCTGGCCCCTGACAGCTGGAATTTATTAAAGCAAGAAAACACTCCGCAGTGTGGGAGTGGTCTCAAGCAAGCAGCTCAAGGGCCCAGTTACAAAGTTTTCTGGGCTTTAAGTACCCCATTTGAAGTTCTTATCGGATACCCCTTACCTGGATGAAGGATTGGGTCTGTGGCTAATTAAAGGCTGAGGTGGGCCTGGCGCAGTGGCTCACGCCTGTAATCCCAGCACTTTGGGAGGCTGAGGCAGACGGAACATGAGGTCAGGAGTTCGAGACCAGCCTGGCCGACATGGTAAAACCCTGTCTCTACTAAAAATACAAAAATTAGCCGGGCATGGTGGTGCGCTCCTGTAGTCTCAGCTATTCAGGAGGCTGAGGCAGAAGAATCGCTTGAACCCGTGAGGCGGAGGTTGCAGTGAACCGAGATCGCACCCCTGTACTCCAGCCTGGGAGACAGAGTGAGACTCTGCCTCAAAAAACAAAACAAAACAAAAAGAAAGAAAGGCTGAGGTGAATTGGGGCCCTATGAAGATAAAAGGGACGGCCCGTGCTCGGCCTGCAGCTAATCCAAGGCACTGTCCCTTTCCATCTGGTATGTGGTGGAAGGGGGAGGGTTGCAGGGAGAGTAGCCTTTGATCCTTTGTTACTCAGAGTAGGGAGAAGTAGTTTTTCCCGTTTGGTTTAGCCTTAGGAAGTTTGTGTTAATTGGCTTTAGGTTGCCTGCCTTCAGTCCCAGTTGTTTTCCTTTTGATCCAGCTTTGGGAAGTCAGCATGAATTGGCCTTAGATTTCCTGCTCCCAGACCTTGGTGTTTTCTCTTTTAGGAAGTCAGCACAAATTGGCCTTAAGTTCCCTGTCTCTAGGCCCTATTCTCCTGCCTCAATCTCTTTCAGCTCTGCTGGTGCAGACTGACCAGGTCCTGCAGCTCCTATAGTCTTTTTCCTCCTTTAGCTGCTGAGAATTTAATCCTTTTTTTTTTGGAACCTTGTACTTTTGTGCTTCAGTGCCTAGCCTGATCTTCAACCTTGTCTGTTCTCCAGGTATAGGAGATGAGAGTCTCCTTGTACTGACAAGAAAGCCCTCTGACTTTTATGTTTAGCTGATTTAATTGCTGGGTTAATCACCCTCAGCCTTTCCTTGTCTTTCTCCAGAACATCTTTTGCCCTCAGCAACAGTCATCTGATCCTACTGTCCTTATAATTGCTAATTTCCTCATGCTTCTCAAATACTGGTTCCATTGCCCCAGCCAGTGCATTCCCTTCCAAAGGTATGCCCTTCCAGAAAGTGTTAGCAATCATTCTGCTACTGTGTGCAAGGCTTTATCCATGCTCTACCAACCACCCGTGATGGGTCTGTCAACCAGAAAGTATCTGAGGCAGGGCTCCATCAATTTAGAAGTTTATTTTGCCAAGGTTAAGGACACGCCCAGAAGAAAGGAACACAGAATCACAGAAGTAATCTGTGGTCTGTGCCTTTCTCTAAAGATGAATTTGAGGTCTTCAATATCCAAAGAGGGAAAGTGGGCTGGAGGGGAAAGAAGGAGGGTATGGTAATCTACATGTTGCAAGGGAAAAGGAGTAGGTAGGGGGATAGTCAATGATGTATTCATATTGTGCTCAGTAAATCGGCACTTTATATAAGGTGAACATAGAATGGAGGTATTTAGCCTTTTATTTAAATATCTCCTGTGGAGATATTTAGCCTTGTATTTGTAGTTATTTGCTTAGGAACAAAAGGAAAGGCAGTTTCTTCCATAACTCAGCTTTCAGCTTAATGTTTTTTTCTTTTGGCGTAGTGAATTGGGTCCCCAGATTTTCTTTTCCTTCTTTCCAGCCAGTTGGTGGGTGACCAGCTTCAGCGCCTGCTTTCTTGCACCACATGGGTCTCTGGAACTGGGATGACCCTGAAGAGTTGTCCCCATGTTGGGGACATTGACCAGTCATTGAATGGAGCCTGCCCTGGGAGGGGGAACGAACCTTGGATAAAGTTGCTATCTTCATAGGAGGATAACTGCAAGAAAAAGGGCTTAGTGGCCGGGCGCAGTGGCTCACGCCTGTAATCCCAGCATTTTGGGAGGCTGAAGCAGGCGGATCATGAGGTCCGGAGCTCGAGACCAGCCTGGCCAACATAGTGAAACCCCATTTCTACTAAAAAAAAAACAAAAACAAAAACAAAAATTAGCCGGGCTGTAGCAGGACAAGCCACAGACAAAAGCCTTCAGACACCAAGTTAAAGAAGGAAGGGCTTTATTCGGCTGGGAACTTCGGCAAGACTCACGTCTCCAACAACCAAGCTCCCCAAGTGAGCAATTCCTGTCCCTTTTAAGGGCTCACAACTCTAAGGGGATCCACGTGAGAGGGTCGTGATCGATTGAGCAAGCAGGGGGTACGTGACTGGGGGCTGCATGTTCCGGTAATTAGAACGGAACAGAACAGGACAAGGACTTTCAGTGCTTTTCTATACAATGTCTGGAATCTATAGATAACATAACCGATTAGGTCAGGGGTTGATCTTTAACTACCAGGCCCAGGGTGTGGCGCCGGGCTGTCTGCCTGTGGATTTCATTTCTGCCTTTTAGTTTTTACTTCTTTCTTTGGAGGCAGAAATTGGGCTTAAGACAATATGAGGGGTGGTCTCCTCCCTTAGGCGTGGTGGCACACGCCTATAATCTCAGCTACTTAGGAGGCTGAGGCAGGAGAATCACTTGAACCCAGGAGGCAGAGGGTGCAGTGAGCTGAGATCACATCACTGCACTCCAGCCTGGGCAAAAGAGCAAGACTCTGTCAAAAAAAAAACAAAAACAAAAAACCCACCAATTGTTCAGGAAAAAATGGTAACACCTTTTGTGTTCCTTTGTTCGGAGACTTAGTAGCTTGTTCTGGGGAAGTTTCCCCACTTGATGACCCAGACCTCCCACAAAACAAATAAAAATCTGGGAGTGGCTTGGTTAATGAAACTACTGATAAGGGGTCAATTGGCCTCTTACCTTCCTTGTAAGCTACCCAACCCAGACCAAAAATAGGCTAGTGTGGGTGTGGACTCCAGGCTGTCCCACAGCAGAACAGGCAGGGAAGCTTGCGTAACCCCAACAAATAAATCAAGTCCTGTGTGCTTCTGCTTTGAGGCCTGTTGCCATGTGGAACCCACACTAATCAGACACACGAATCTACCTCCCAAGACCTTGAAAGATAATTTATGTCTTTAGGAAGCCTGGTGAAAAGGAAGTTTTATCACATTTAATAAAAAAAATTATACTTTAAAAAATCCTACTTGGACAGCTCATTTCTGAGTCCCCTCCATCCAAGCTGCTGCTCTCTATATCTGTCTTATCTACTGCTGGCAAACCCTAAAAGCCCCTTTCATTTACCTTCTGAATGTATTCTTTTCTTTTACAAGTATATACGCAGAAAATTTTTGTAAGTTAAATTTGTCTTTCTCTGCACTTTTCAATTCACCCTCCCTCATAGTAAACATCACACAAAGGGCAAACACAGACTCCTTAATAGAGTGGAGTGTGGGGCGAGGGTGAAGTTTGATCCTGTCACACTTGGATTGGTAAATATATTTTTAATGCTATATTTGACTGTGGCACACGTCACCAGGTGAGAACCCAATAATAAATTAAAATGTTTGAATTGTCCCTTCTTTGCAGCTGCCATCTCATTCTTATGATCACCCACCCCATTCTCGGTCTACTCATTGCCTATTAAAGTGTTTCCATGGTGCTTTGTCTGCAATAGACCTGGCTGCTTTCCACTCTTCCTTTCTTTTCTTTTTTCTTTTCTCTTTTTTTTTTTTGAGACAGAGTTTCGCTCTGTTGCCCAGGCTAGAGTGCAGTGGCGCTATCTCGGCTCACGGCAACCTCTGCCTCCTGGGTTCAAGTGATTCTTCTGCCTCAGCCTCCCAAGTAGCTGGGCATACAGGCATGTGCCACCATGCCTGGCTAATTTTGTATTTTTAGTAGAGATGGGGTTTCTCCGTGTTGGTCAGGCTGGTCTTGAACTCCTGACCTCAGGTGATCCACCTGCCTCGGCCTCCCATAGTGCTGGCATTACAGGTGTGAGCCACCACACCAGGCCCCACTCCTCCTTTCAAAGAAGCCTTGCTGACCTGCCCTATAAAGGAGAACACATGAATGTGAGGTGCAGGCTTACACAAATACATAAATATAATTTTGCATATCATTTCAGGGAGTTCATGGACCACTGGATAAGCTCCAGTTAAAGACCACTTATTTAGTCTTCTTGCCTAACAAGCCCTCAGTTCCTGAAATTCTGATGCCAAGATTTTATTTATTTTTATTTTTTGAGACAGAATCTCGCTCTGTCTCCCAGGCTGGAGTGCGATGGCGCGATCTCAGCTCACTGCAACCTCCACCTCCCAGGTTCAAGTGATCCTCCCGTCTCAGCCTCCCAAATAGCTGGGATTACAAGCGTGCACCACCACTCCTGGCTAATTTTTGTATTTTTTAGTAGAGACAGGATTTCACCATGTTGGCCAGGCTGGTCTCAAACTCCTGACCTCAGTGATCCGCCCACTTTGGCCTCCCAAAGTGCTAGGATAACAGGCCTGAGCGACTGTACCTGATCTTTGATGCCAAATTTTAGCTAACCTAATACACACTTAGATGCCTGCAATAAGATGCAAAATCTTTTTTTTTCTGTATTGGCAAGTGAATAGTCCTTATAAATTGCATAAAGCATGTGTAGATTGTGTACTAGAGAAGCCAACATTTTTATTCATTCATTTGTTCATTAAATATTTGTTTAGGCATTACTATTTTGGAGTAATACATTTATGTAAAATCAACCTCCAACTTTAAAAATCAGACCAGTTAATGGGAAGAACCAATATGTAAATAAACAGTTAACAATAGTGTGCTATGGCTGAGGATGCTGAGGGAGCCTTGGAGAAAGCGAAGGGTGAGGGGAGGGTGGCGTGGAGAGGGCACCTAATTCAGCCTGGGAGTTGGGTATGGGCTGAGAGTGATTTCAGGCGGAGCTTCTGGGAGAAGGTGACACATAAACTGTATCTTGGGGGAGTTCTTAGAGTTCTCAGAAGGCAAGAGTGGGAGAAAGATAATCTCTCTAGATGGATCAATACTTTCAAAGAGCCAGAGTCAGAAAAGAGCATGGTGCATTGGAAAACTTGTCATTGGTTTGCTTCGGCTGGAATGGAGTGTGGATATGGAGACATGGCAGGAGCTGGAGCAAGGGCCACTTCACACAGGGTGTGAAATGCTAGTTGGAGGAACTTACTCTTTATCTCAATGGGGTGTGGAGCCTCTGAAAGCTATTTAGCAAGGCATGATGTAATCAGATTTGCATGCAGAATGGCAAGGTACAGTGGTAATCACACCCATACATGGGGATTGTTTCTATATACGTTGTATTTAAAACTGGAAAATAATAAAGAATTAAAATTGTGAATGACTTGCTTTACATAAATTAAAATAGGTACCAGGCTATGCCTTTAATAACAGCACTCTCAGCTACCTGTTTTTTACTTTTTTTTTTTTTGAGACGGAGTTTCGCCCTTGTTGCCCAGGCTGGAGTGCAATGGTGTGATCTCAACTCACCACAACCTCTGCCTCCCGGGTTCAAGAGATTCTCCTGCCTCAGCCTCCCGAGTAGCTGGGATTACAGGCATGTGCCACCATGCCCGGCTAATTTTTTGTATTTTTAGTAGAGACGGGGTTTCTCCATGTTGGTCAGGCTGATCTCAAACTCCCCACCTCACGTGATCCACCTGCCTCGGCCTCCCAAAATGCTGGGATTACAGGCATGAGCCACCATGCCCGGCCTGCTACTTGCTTTTAAATATTATTTTGAATGGTGTTAATGCCAGAGCTGAGGAAATAGCACATATAACTCACATTCCAGCTTGTCTTTGTCCTAGCTCTTAGAGAAGAACGCTATATAACCTCTAATACCAATGGAGATTTAAGTATTGTAGTGCTTCTTTATAACTTTATATTTATTTCCAATTTCTCTTTATGTTTTCCAATAATTACATTTTTAGTTTAAAAAAGAGAAAAAATAGAAAGGAAGAAAACATTCATAGGACAGGTATATCATTAAGTGAATATTTTACTTACTCACATGTTTATAAAATGTTTTTATGAATATAATACCCCTTCCCTGAGTAGTCTGTGGTCTATGCTTTACTTTCCAGCTAAATTTTAGGAAACTGCATCAGAATTTAAGTCAAGGGAGTGAGTAATGCATGGTGAATATTATCTGTTATTGGTATATTGCAACAGGAAAAAAAATAAAACCTAACTGACTGAGTGACTCAATGACTATTTCAATCTCCTTTGAGTATGCCTTCCCATACTGCAGAAATTGGGAAGCCAAAAACTACATTTTCCAAATTCCCCAGGTAGAGTTTCTAAGGATGTGACTTAGGTTGTGACAATTAGACACACTGACATAAGACTCCAAATTCAGAGTTGAATGAGTTGTTGGGGGGCAAGGCGGGCAGGGCAGGAAGCATCTATTCTGCTTGTGCGGAGCACAGCAACCCTAGGTTGTGAGTTTGCTAGCTCAGCTGACACTCCCTAACTGTGGCAGAAGCAGCAACTCCCCTGGCAACTCAGTTCTGAGTGTGACTTTGTTCCTAGTAATTCAGCCTCAAATCCACTTCTTCAGCTCTCCCACTGATTCTGTAAGCCAATTAATACCTTGCAATAATCATTTTGGCTTAAACTAGCTAGGGCAGGCTATGCTTTCTGCACCTGAACCATAACCAATGTAGTCAGCGAAACCTGAGCCTTTGAGAAAAAGCTGAGAAGAAGCCAGAAAAGTAGCAGTAAAACCAGGACAGGCTGCTACCCTAAAATCAAGACAGAAGAGAGTTTCAATAAGCAATGAAACACTGCAGAGAGGCCAAGACAGACACAAATATGAAGTAAAAACGATTCAGCCAGGAGGTCACAGATGATGTGGAGAGGAGCCATTTCATGGAGTAGCAGGGGAGGAAGCCATATTGCAGGTGGTTGAGGAGAGTCTTCCATTTTATTTGGACTTAATTTTTTTGAGACAGGTCTCGCTCTGTCGCCCAGGCTGGAGTGCAGTGGCGTGATCTCGGCTCATTGCAACCTCCACCTCCTGGGTTCAAGCAATTCTCTGCCTCAGCCTCCTGAGTAGTTGGGATTACAGGTGCACACCACCACGCCCAGCTAATTTTTGTATGTTTAGTAGAGATGGTGTTTCACCATGTTGGCCAGGCTGGTCTTGATCTCCTGACCTTGTGATCGACCCGCCTTAGCCTGCCAAAGTGCTGGGATTACAGGAGTGAGCCACCGCACCCCGCCTGGACTCAATTTATGAAGTAAGAGTCAGGTGCTGACTACATGATGTGAGAGGTACAGGAAGGTTTTTACATTTCCTATTACTGTGCCTAGAAGCCTACATGGTGGCCCAATCAGGAGGTAGGAATTTTTCTTCTGTTGTCATCTATTAAAGGGGCTCTAGCCCCAACTCTGCCACTGGGAGTTCTGTGAAATAGTTCTCTGAACTTCCATTTTAAAAGAGAAAAAGTTCTTTAGAAAATGGGCATATGGCTAGGTGCAGCTGCTCACACCTGCAATTCCGGCATGTTGGGAGGCCAAGGTGGGAGAATTGCTTGAGCCCAGGAGTTTAAGACCAGTCTGGGCAACATAGCAAGACGCTATCTCTAAAAAAAATACAAAAATTAGCCAGGTATGGTGATGTATACCTGTAGTCCCCACTTTTCAGAAGGCTGAGGTGGGAGGATTGCTTGAGCTAAAGAGGTCGAGCCTGCAGTGAGCTAGGATTGAGCCACTGCACTCCAGCCTGGGCAATGGAGTGATACCCTGTCTCAAAAAAAAAAAAGAAAGAAAAGACAAAGAAAACAGGCATACTAATACCTGTCCTGCCTTCTGCACAGGCAGAATGGTGAAAGAGATAAGAGTACAGGATTTGGACTTGGTCAGACCCAGGCTTTAATCCTGATTTTGCCTCTAGTTAGCTGTGTGACCTTGGGCAAGTTATGTATACCTAGCTTTCTCCTCTGGAAATTAGGGATAACAGTATCAGCTTCACAGTGATTATGATGATTAGTTGAGGTATGTAAGGCATTCAGCACAGCGACTGGCAGGTAGCAAGCTCTCAGAAGATGACAGTTAATTTCATAAGTGGTCCAAAATACCTTTTGGGAGATAATGCTCACGAGTGTTTTATTCACAGGGTTGCTGGCCAAATGAGAAAATGCACAGGAAAGCAAAATGTAACAGGCCTATCAGGATGAAAACACTGTGAGAAAGGTCACACCTTAAACCACAAATGTTCTGGGTTCCTTGACAACTAGATTGTGCTACAGAGTTGGTAGGGTAGGGAGGAAGAGAAGCTGAACTTCAACTGCTGCAGTTTTTCCTGGGGCTGGCCCTTGTTAGAATAATAGACACTCTACCATAGAGAGGCAGTTGATTCACCTATACCTGTTGGATAAAAAAGAAAACCATGTGGCTGGTGGAGCTGAGAAAGTGGAAAGAATGAAGGGAGCAGAAGATATATTGCTTGAAATCAGGCAAAAGTTCCATATATCAAAAGCCTCATTCTGGCTGACTTCATCACCAAACTCCCCTCCCAGAGGCCTCTGCCTGGGCTTTTGCAGAAAACATGTACAAACTCTATGCAAAGTGAGAATCCAAAATAGCTTATTTAGAAATAAACCACCTGCTTGTACAAACAGGAAGATCTGAAATCCCTGGAGTTGGGCAAGTGAGTTCCTCGCTTCCCTGCCTAGCCCAGCCTCCTACTGGACCCCCACTACCACAAAGGGATGGAATTAAATTACACTCCTTTCTCTCCAGCCTCTTTGCTTTGCTTTTTCCTTTTATTTTTAGTTGTCATGTAATAATTGTACAAATTGATGGGATATGGAGTGCTATTTCTTTTCTTTTTTTTTTTTTTTTTTTGAGATGGAGTCTCGCTCTTTCACCCAGGCTGGAGTGCAGTGGTGCGATCTCAGCTCACCGCAACCTCCGCCTCCCGGGTTCAAGCGATTCTCCTGCCTCAGCCTCCTGAGTAGCTGGGACTACAGGCACGCATCACCATGCCCAGCTAATTTTTTGTATTTTTAGTAGAGACGGGGTTTCACAGTGTTAGCCAGGTTGGTCTCAATCTCCTGACCTTGTGATCAGCCTGCCTCAGCCTCCCAAAGTGCTGGGATTACAGGCGTGAGCCACCGCGCCCAGCTGGAGTGCTATTTTAATACAGGCATACAATGAGTAATGATCAAATCAGGGTAATTAGCATATCATCACTTCAAACACTTACCATTTCTTTGTGTTGTGAACATTCAAAATCATCTTGTAGCTTTTTGAGAATATACAATCAATTATAATTAATCACATTCGCAAAGCACTAGAACTCTCACCCTCCTCCCCTCCCTCACCCACCCTTCCCAGCCTCTAATACTCACAATTCTACTCTCTACTTCCATGGGTTCAAAAAATTTATTTTATCTCCCACATGAGTGAGATCATGCGGTATTTGTCTTTCAGTGCTTGGTGTATTTCACTTAACATAATGTCCTCCAGGCTCATCTATGCCATGAATGACAGGATTTTCTTCTTTTTTATTCCAACCCCTTTTCTTTGTTCCTTCTCATGGGAACACATCAATAAAGGCACCTACTGGTGGCCAAAGGGGGCCCTCTGATGCCACCGCCCCATTCCCTACCCCACCCTTTATCCCATCCTTTATTCCTGTCAGAGACTAAACAGAGACAGGGGAATGAGTTTTCACTGTGGATTACTTAATTTTTTCAGGTCACAGTGTTCTAATCAGTAATCATCCATCTTTCTGTTACCTCATTCTGTGAGGCGAAGAATTTAAAGCCTGCTTGAATTCAAGGTCAGGCTGCCTTCTGCAGCTGGAGGCATCCCCAGCAGGCCAAGGCTTCACTCTCTCAGCTGGTGTCAGGGACCCTTAGGGAGTGGACAGAATAGCATGTGGACAGAGGCAGTGTGATCAGCCTTGCCACCTGTTTCACAGGTGGCACTGCTGGCTGAGTCAGTCTGCTAAGAAGGATGGCTCTGGAACTGGTCAGAGAAGGCTTAGTAAATCTCTTCTGATTGCTAACCTCTGAGACCTCACAGCCTATAATTTCCCAAGACAGACCTGTTATTACAAACAGTCAACCTAGTAATCACTGCCCAGGTGTCCTGAAGAAGTAGGGTGGAAGCTTGCATTGAAAAAGGAAAATGATAAGGAGGTATTTGCCCAGCAAAGATATTCTGTAGAACAGATAACATGGGCACATTGTACTGCCTTCCTCCATCTTCCCACAGCACCTACCAAAGTCCTGGCAAGCCATCAAATTAGGCTTATAGGTAGCTGCCCTTTCTGAAGGCTACATTCAAATTTTTCTAAAAGATAATTTGATTTCATTCAGTTCAACCCAGTGAGTTTATACATTTATTTTAGCATCTATTCTATGCTTGGTACTGTGAGGATGAGGCATGAATTAAAACATCAGGTCAGCGTATACTCGACAGAGTTGTAGAAATGAGAACCTTTACTTTTTCACAGTGAAGACCGAGGAAGCTGAAAAGAATGCTTTTGGTTTTCTTCCCTCTACCCCAGACTCTCCCAAGGCCATACTTTTCTCTCTCTCTCTCACTCTGGGGGAAGAAATATTGAAATTTTTTATCTAAGGCTTTTTCCTAGAATTTGAACCGCATAGGGAACATTGCTTCATCATCAACATTTTCTTTCATTTTCAACCTCTTTCCACCTGCCCTAAAAACATGTTTGAATCTAACCCACCCCTACTGTTCTTTCTCTACCTTCATTTCTTCCTGGGATACAGTTTTTCATCTTTTGCTCATGCAATTAATTATTCATTCATTAATTTAACAAATATTTAGTGATGAACAGTATGAGTAAGGCCCTTTCCTACGCTGGAGACAAAAATGAATAAAGCCTTGTTCCTTTAATGAAGCAGTCCCTAACCTTTTTTGACACCAGGAACTGTGTGGCCTAAGTGAGTTACATAGTCCCTCTGAGACTCAGTTTACCCTAAGATTCTGTTAACTGGGAATAACTATGTATTTGAGAGTTATTGTGAGGGTTAAATGATATATCATGTGAAAAGCTCCTGTCACATGGTCAGTGCTAAACAAATATTAGTCACCTTTCCTTGCATGACACTATACATTCTTGGCTCTTTGCCCATTTCTCAGACTGCTTAACCTAGAATTTCTTTGCTGGATCTGTGTCATCCCTATCCCCCTGAATTGTAGGCATTACTTAATAGAAATTTGTTTTTGAGGGTTACCCAGGATCCCCTCACCAAAATTCCAGGGAAAGTTCAGGACTGTAGTTTGGAGACCCTGCCCCTTCCTACTTCCAGCACCATCCCTCATCCCCAGCCTGAGTGGTGTTGGGACAGCAGAAATGGCAGTGACATGTGACCCAGGTTTGGCCAATCAGAGCCTTGCATTCTCCTGAAAGAACAACGATTGGTTCAATGATGGGCACGAGACTCCTCTAGACTTCTTTGCTTATGTGAGCCGCGAATTCCTCTTTTTGCTTAAGCTCTTTGGATTGGGCTTTCTGACACTTAGAAGCAAAGGAGTTTGAACTGAGAGAGAAATAAGTTAACACTCACTCCTCATTCATTTAACAAATGCTTACTAAGCATCTTCCATTTACTAAACACTGTGCTAAGAAAGTGGCTAGACACCATCCCTATCTTCAAGAAGCTTATAGTTTCATAAGAGAAAAGTAAGTAGGTAATGACAATACAGTGCTATTGGAACTACAGAAAGGGGCTGTACCACACGCTCTTAAAGCCCATAGAGGGGACAATCTAAGTTGGTGTCATGGAAGGCTTTCCAGAGTGTATAATCTACATGGAGACCCAAAAGATACATGGCCAGGCAATGATAAGGGGAGGGGTGAAGAATGTTTCATGCAGTGAGAAATAGTAAGCAAAGGCTTAGAGAAAATAGCACACGGCATTTTTGGAGACCTGTAAGAAGTGTAATAGTGTTCTAGGGAGAAGGTCAATCAAGAATCTAGAGAGGTAAGCAAGAGCTAAACCATGAAAGACTTTGTAAGCTTAAGGAGTTTCAGTGGCAGTTTGAAAGGCTTTGAGCAGGCACGTAGGAGGAAATGGTCACCTACTGCTGCATACACAAATGTGTCATCCATTCCCACAGCTGTAAATCTCCTCTACTTCTAGGTAGATTAGGTCCCAATCTATGTCTCAGGCCTTGTCTTGAGCTCCAGGTAGGCAACTCCATGAGGATTTCCTATGGGAACTTCAGATAAATCTCCATCTTACTCCCTTCTCTTCTTGTTCTGTTTAAGTCCTCAAATTCAATAATAGCATTGTCCTCTTTCCAGTCACTGACTGGCTTTGGGGCCCTGAGTCATCTTTATTTCCTCCCTTCCCTACACGATACTCAATGGCTGCCAAGTCACGGCAATTATATATTCAGAATGTCTCTTCCATTTTTATGTGAACTGAAGGAATTATATTTTTAATTTCCCAGAAAGCTTTTTCATCTTTCTTCTTCTGGTAACTGAGCTGGGTATGTGACCCAGGCCTGGCTACTCATAGTGTATGCGGCAGATAGATGCTAGGATGACCCCCACAGGATCCCCACTTCCTGGCGTTCATGCCTTCATGTGACCCTCTCCCCTTAAGTGTAGGTAGAAACTATAACTTCCTTTTATGCAATAGACTATGGAAAAGGTGAGACGATGTCACGTTCATAATTACATTACATTGTATGAGATTCATCTTGCTAGGAGACTTGCTCTGGAGACTTTAATTGCTGTTCTGATGAAATTCGTAGCCATGTGGGGAAAGCCCACCTGACAAGAAACTGTGGGCAGCTTCTAGGAGGTGAAAACAGCCTCAAGCCAATAGCCAGCAAGAATCCACAGACCTCAGTCCTACAGCTACAAGGAAATAAATTCTGTCAACAACCTCAGTGAGCTTAGAATAAGATCTTTTGCAATTGAGCCTCCATGTAAAAACCCAGCACTGGCCAACCCCTTGATTTCAGCCTTGCAGAAAATCCAGGTAAGCTGTGCCAGGAGCTGTACTCCTGACCTATGGAAACTGTGCGATAAGAAATGCATCTTGGGTTGAAAAATTACCTATTGGTTACAATGTGCATTATTCAGGTGATGGGTACACTAAAAGCTCAGACTTCACCACTATTCAATATATGCATATAGGAAACCTGCACTTGTGCCCCCCAAAGATAGAAAAATAAAGATAATAAAAAATAAAAAAGAAACGCATCTTGTTTTAAGTCACTAAGTTAGTGATAAATTTTTATGCAGCAATAGGAAACAAATACAATGTCCCATTCTCATTGCCTGGAAGATATGTTAGTTGCATACACACTGACTATTTTTCTCTATGTTCTTTCTGTTAGAATACTAATTATGTTTTAGATATTGGGAACCCATGTGCTTTGAGGGCACCCCTCCACCTCTAGCGGGTATAGGGTTAATTGGTCCAAGCCAGCCATATTTTATCCAGTTTGCCTCACCAATGACAGGCTATGCCAACATGTGTATCCTATTCCATAAAATTTAAGAGGATATTTCCTGGGACACTTTCCTCACCCTTAATATGGATGCAAGTCAAGGGCTTGTTTCTTCCTGCCCTAGACTTTGCTACTTGATATGATTCTAGGATATGCAGGAGCCATCTTGCCCTTGAAGGAAAAGTTAAGAGAACAGCAGAGAAGTCTACCAGGGACCCTGATGTTATTGAGTCTATATATATATATATATATTTTTTTTTTTTTTTTTTTTTTTTTTTTTTTTTTGGAGACAGAGTCTTGCTCTGTTGCCAGGCTGGAGTGCAGTGGTAGAAACTTGGCTTGCTGTAACCTCTGCCTCCTGGGTTCAAGCGATTCTCCTGCCTCAGCCTGCCGAGTAGCTGGGATTATAGGCACGCACCACCACACCTGGCTAATTTTTGTATTTTTAGTAAAGGTGGGGTTTCACCATGTTGGCCAGGATGGTCTTGATCTCTTTTTTTTTTTTTTCTTTTTTTTCAGTTGGAGTCTCCCTCTGTCACCCAGGCTGGAGTGCAGTGGCGCGATCTTGGCTCACTGCTAGCTCTACCTCCTGGGTTCATGCCATTCTCCTGCCTCAGCGTCCTGAGTATGTGGGACTACAGGCACCCGCCACCACGCCCAGCTAATTTTTTGTATTTTTAGTAGAGACAGGGTTTCACCATGTTAGCCAGGATGGTCTCGATCTCCTGACTTTGTGATCCGCCCACCTTGGCCTCCCAAAATGCTGGGATTACAGGCATGAGCCACTGCGCCTAGCCCAGTCTTGATCTCTTGACTTCTTGATCCGCCCACCTCGGCCTCCCAAAGTGCTGGGATTGCAGGCATGAGCCACTGCGCCTAGCCTGAGTCACTATATTAACCTCATAACTTCTTGTAAGTAAAATATTATATCATCCTCATTATTTAAGCCATTTTTAAATGGGTATCAGTAACTCCCAGCCAAAAGCACTCTAACTGAAACCTTGTAAAAGATTCAGAGCAAGGAATGGGCATGTCACCAAAGCAGGGCCTCTCGGAGCTGATTGATGTCTAGATTCTGGACAAAGTTCTTTAGGCTTGCTAAGTTGGAGAAGGAAGTGAATCCCAGACTAATGGGCACTGTCTTTACGACCACATTCACGGGGCCTCTGTGCAGAAATGAATGAGGCCAAACTTATGGAGAGAGGAAAGACATAGCAGTAATAAGTCGCCATGCTGTCACTGAAGCTTTGGTTTCCTGCAGCTCATTTTGTTTGGTTCTTTTAAATTACCTCACATTCTTTCCAGTTATGTCAACTAATAAATGCATTCTTTTGCTTACCTGAGGTTGCACTCTATTTCTATCAGTTGCACTGAAAGTAACCCAAGAATACACTTTCTTTTCTGCCCCTCTAGAGCCTGCAGCCCACTGACATAATTTATTGCCCACTAGTTTGTCTCTCTCACCCTTTAGTCTATTGTTTCTCTGTATATGGTTAGCCATTTCCCTCCTGAAAAGCCCTCAGGGCTCCTCATGGAAGGCAGCTAGAAACCAGAATTCTTCAGACTGACATTCACAATCTAGCCCCAGCCTACCTTTTCAACATTTTCTATTACAGTGTTTCTTTAACATTTCACTTTTGACTATCACTCACAATAGGAAATATTGTATATACAAGCATTTTAAACTTTTATTTTATTTTATTTTATTTGAGATGGAGTCTCACTCTGTCACCCAGGCTGCAGTGCAGTGGCACGATGCATTTTAAACTTTTATATTCAATTGTTACAAAAATATTAAGAGCTCCTACCTTACCTTGAGATGCATCATAGTAATAAGGTTTTCTTTGTGTCTTTAATTTTATTTATTTATTTATGTATTTTGAGACAGTGTCTCGCACTTTCACCCAGGCTGGAGTGCAGTGGTGTGATCTCGGCTCACTGCAACCTCCGCCTTCCGGGTTCAAGCGATTCTCCTGCCTCAGCCTTCCGAGTAGCTGAGATTACAGGCGTGCACCATCATGCCCAGCTAATTTTTGTATTTTTAGTAGAGACAGGGTTTCACTATGTTGGCAAGGCTGGTCTCGAACTCCTGACCTTAGGTGATCCACCTGCCTCGGCCTCCCAAAGTGCTGGGATTACCGCACCTGGCCTATTTCTGTCTTTAATTTTAAGAATCAGTTGTTTAGTGACATATTGAATATTTTAAGAAAAGTCTTTTTTTGTCATTTACATATATGAACAGGAAATGAAGTAAGTAGCATTTTCAATATAAATCAAAGTGTTTATACATTCAAAGTTTCCCCCAAGAAGAGCTCATTTTTTTAAATTTAATTCAAGGGAAGCCGGTAGAAAATGTTCTGTCAAGTTACCTAAAATATAGCAGATCTTTAGTCACTTGAAATAGAATTAAGTGAGTAAAAAGGAAGTTTGCATTAGTGTTGATATAACAAGTTTCAGTTGAAAGGAGTTGGCTTGCTGCACATTGATATTCTCAGCACTCCCAATCTCTGTTATGAACACATTCCTCTATCTTTCAGTAACATCTTGTATCCTTTTCTCATAGACCTTGCCAACCTCCAGCCACCATGTTGTGTTTCATATATTTTTTAACTTTTTATTTTGAGATACTTGTAGACTCACAATCGTGAGAAATGTTACAGAGAAATCTCCCATACCCTTCACCAGTTTCCCTCAATGTAACATCTTGCATAACTATAGTACAATATTACAACCAGGAAGTTGATGTTGATACAATACACTCATCTTGTTCAAATTTCACCAGTTTTACATGCACCCACTTGTGTGTGTGTGTGTGTGTACATTTAGTTCTACATAGTTTATCACAGGTGTAGAATTGTATGACCACCACCACAGTTGGATATGGAGAAGTTTCATCCTGGGGATTCCTCATGCTGCACTTTTAAAACCACAGCCACATCCTGCTCTTCCTCCTCCCCTAACCTTTGGCATCTACTAATCTAGGGGTCCCCAACCTCCGGCCACTTTCTGATACCAAGCTGCACAGCAGGAGGTGAGTGGCAGGTGAGCAAGCATTGCTGCCTGAGCTTCGCCTCCTGTCAGATCAGCCACCGCATTAGATTCTCATAGGAGTGGAACCCTATTGTGAACTGCACATGCTAGGGATCTAGGTTGCATGGTCCTCCTGAGAACCTAATGCCTGATGATCTGAGGTGGAACAGTTTCATCTCGAAACCATACCCCTACTCCCCATCCATGGAAAAATTGTCTCCCATGAAACTGGTCTCTGGTGTTAAAAAGTTTGGGGACCATTGGACTAATCTGTTCTCCATTTTTATAATTTTGCTATTTCAATGATATTGTGAAAATGGACCATTTAATAAATAACCTTTTAATATTGCTTTTTTTTTTTTTGCTTAGCATAATTCCCTTGAGATTCATTCAAGTTGTTTCCTGTATCAATGATTCATTCTTTTATATTGCTGAGTAGTACTCCATGACATGGATGTAACACAGTTTAACTGTTTCCCAGTTGAAGGACATTTGGGTTGTTTCCACTTTGGTGCTATTTTAAATAAAGCTATTAAAAATTCATGTAGATAACAAAACTAAACAAATGCTGGTTACAGCCCACTAAATTGATTTCATGGCCAATGAGTGGGCATGACCTGCATTTTTTTTTTTTTTTTTTTTTTTTTGAGACAGAGTCTCACTCTGTCACCCAGACTGGAGTGCAGTGGGACAATCTCAGCTCACTGCAACCTCCTCCTCCCGGGTTCAAGCAATTCTCATGCCTCAGTCTCCCAAGTAGCTGTGATTACAGGCGCCTGCCACCACACCCAGCTAATTTTTGTATTTTTAGTAGAGATGGGGTTTTGCCATGTTGGCCAGGCTGGTCTCAAACTCCTGACCTCAGGCGATCCGCCTGCCTCGGCCTTCCAAAGTGCTGGGATTATAGGCATGAGTCACCACACCCGGCCTATGACCCGCAATTTTTAAAAAATGTTTTCAGTTACTTGGCCTTAGTAACCTTGTTCTCAAGCCACACTAGAGGTCTTGCTTTCCTCATACATGGCCCTTAGGCTCCCTATTTCTGTACTCCTGTTCAGGCTGTGCTTTGTGCCGAAAATTCTCTCCCTGAAGCATCTTTGGCTATTGAAGTCTCATAAGTTAGGAATGCTTTTGACTACAAACCACAGAAAAAGTTGACAAAAATATTTGATATAATTTGGATATTTGTCCCTGCCCAAATCTCATGTTGAATTTTAATCCCCAATGCTGGAGGTGGGGCCTGGTGGGAGGTGTTTTGATTACGGGGGTGGATCCTTCATGGCTTGGTGCTCTCTTTGTGACAGTGAGTTCTCGTGAGATTTGGTTTTTTAAAGGTGTGTGGTACCTTCCCCCCACCACTCTCTCTCTTGCTCTGCCCTGTGACCTGCCTGCTCCCCCTTTGTCTTTCTGCCATGATTGTGAGCTTCCTGAGGCTTCCCTGGAAGCCAAGCAGATGCTAGCACCATGCTTCCAGCAAAGCCTGCAAAACCATGAGCCAATCAAACCTTTTTTCTTTATAAATTACCTAGTCTCAAGTATTTCTTTCTTTTCTTCTTTTTGAGACAGAGCCTTGCTCTGTTCCCCAGGCTGGAGTGCAGTGGTGCAATCTCAGCTAACTCCAACCTCCGCCTTCTGAGTTCAAGCAATTCTCCTGCCTCAGCCTGCTGAGTAACTGGGATTACAGGTGCCCGCCACCACACCCGGCTAATTTTTGTATTTTTAGTAGAGGCAGGGTTTCGTCATGTTAGCCAGGCTGATCTTGAACTCCTGACCTCAGGTGATCCGCCCACCTTGGCCTCCCAATGTGCTGGAATTACAGACGTGAGCCACCGTGCCCGGCTGTATTTCTTTATAGCATTGCAAGAACAACCTAATACAGGAAAGAAAGGAAAGACAGAAGAAAGGAAGAAAAGAAGAAAGGAAGAAAGAGGAAGGAAGGAAGGAAGGAAGGAGAAAGAGGGAGGGAGGGTGGGAAAAGAAGAGATTTTTCTTTTGCCATAACAAGTATTGCCTAGAGCAAGGGTGGACAACCTTTTCTATGTCCAGAGAGTAAATATTTTATACTTTGCAGACTAAGCGGCAAAATTGAAGATATTGTGTAGGCACTTATATAACAGAAAATAAAATCCTCCCTGTCCTATTTGCTTGAGGTGGGCATGCTTTGCATCCAGTTGCCTTCTGCTGCAGACAGTCTTGGAAGAAAGAGCTTATCAGCCCAAGGAGGGGCCTGGCCGGCCAGGTGTGTAATAAATATTGCCAACCCCCCATGGTCAGTTTCACTCTCCACCCCGGTAACATCCAGTGCCCTGTGCACCCTTCTCTACTCCTGGCAAGCCCAGCCACATCAATTTGGGCAGCTAACCAGAGACAAGGTGGCTTGCAGGGTCACCAACTCCTGGAGTGAGATTCCAGCACTCAGTGCCCAACAGCTGTCAACAATGGAGTCCCCAGTGTGTTGGTGGCAATCAGCTGGGCCCTAGGCACTGCAATGCATACCTGCCTACTGGCCTGGGGGCAAGTGCTGGGAGCAGAAGGGAAAGTAGGGGCAGAGGATGCCTTGGCTTAGTCTCTTGGCTCCCAGTGCTAGCCTGCTCAGGCGCACCCTGAGGCATATAAACAGATTGGCCATGGGGGCTGCAGTTTGCCAATCCTTGTTTACAGCAAGTAATTGCTAGTTATTGTTTGGGTAGCTTGAAGATATCAGGACTGACATCTCTGTGATTCTGTGATTCTCTTGGTCTTTCCCTCGTGGTCTCAAGATAACTGCTTCAAATCCAACCTTAACATTTGCATTCAATTCAGGAGGGAGGATAAAATAGAAGGGACCATAGACTGTCTCCTTTACTAACAGATGTTTTTCCAGAGCCATGACCAGCAGATTCTCTTTATGTTGCATGGGCCAGAACTGGGTCCATGGCTTAATTCTCAATGTCTCTCAAAATGGTGATCTGCATGCCATGGCAGCACTGGGCTTCTGTGGTCCTCATTTAGCAGACAAAGCAGAAAAAAAGTTTATCTCTTTACTAATGATTCCTGCCAGTCCTGGTGGTCCAGTTCAAATGGTCCAGTTTGAGTTACATTCCCATCCCTGTGGCCAAGGGGGTAAGAAACAGTGCTTGGCCAGCCTGGGTCTATTCCTTCCCCATAAGCCAGGGGATGTGATTGTCAGTGCTGTGGTGTGAGGGAGGGTGTGTTTCTAAAGGAAAATGTGCCAGGCAGAAACAAATATGTACTCCAGAAGGGAGTCAATATGCTTTTGCCAAATTAAATTGAAGTATGATAATGAAGTAGTTATATGCAAGATTTTAATGGATTCTTAAATACTGCTATCCTGGCAGCATTCTGGGCTGTACACAAAATACTTGATAGTATTTGCTTTCAAGAAGTATACAGCCAGCTGGGCACGGTGGCTCACACCTGTAATCCCAGCACTTTGGGAGGCTGAGGTGGGCAGATCACGAGGTCAGGAGATCGAGACCATCCTGGCTAACACAGTGAAATGCCATCTCTACTAAAAATACAAAAAACAAATTAGCTGGGCATGGTGGCACGCACCTGTAGTCCCAGCTACTTAGGAGGCTGAGGCAGGAGCTTGCAGTGAACTGAGATTGCACCACTGCACTCCAGCCTGGGTGACAGGGTGAGACTCCACCTCAAAAAAAAAAAAAAAAAAAGTACACAGCCTGGAATAAACAATGGTTATTTAGCTATAAATAATTATTTTGGTGACAAATGAAAAATATATGGCCGGGCACACTGGTTCATGCCTGTAATCCCAGCACTTTGGGAGGCCAAGGCAGGTGGATTGCTTGAGCTCAGGAGTTTGAGACCAGCCTGAGCAATGTGGCAAAACCCCATCTCTACAAAAAAACAAAAACAAAAAACAAAAAATTAGTTGGGTGTGGTGGCATGTGCCTGTAGTCCCAACTTTTCAGGAGGCTGAGGTGGGATAGCACGAGCCCAGGAAGTTGAGACTGCCATGAACCATGATTGTGCCACTGCACTCCAGCCTGGGCGACAAAGCAAGACCCTTTCTCAAAAAAGAAAAAGAAAAAGATATAGCATAGACAAAGCCATGAGATTCTGAATAACAGGGACTCAGAAGTCAAAAGTATATTTTGCATAAACAAACTGAAACAGAGAAGATTTAAATGATGTATCTATAGGTGCACTGAAAGTCGTGATTCAGGTTGGGTCAAAATACAGAGTTCTTACCTGGGAAGGATCGATTAAACTTCCTGAGTTCATCCAGTTTGGAGTTTTTCAAACAGGCCCTTAGATGAGAGGTACTCTATCCTGGCAGACATAGGGAGTACCTACAGACTGTGATCATGTTTCACCTTGGCATGCTCAAAGCATCTGGCTAGACATTAGACATTTTCTGTGCCTGGCAAGACACATGCTATCTGTAGCCTGTCTGGGACTCGGCCATGAAAGAACCATTTAACAACCAGTGATACAGTACATCCTTGATGACTCAAGACATTCTAGGTTTCTTCTTTTTCCTTTGCCAAGTTTAGACTAGGACAGAGGAAGGGGTAAGTGGCAGTGGAAACCATAAGGCAAAGAGTAGATAGTTGCTGGGTATGTCACACTAAGGTGGGGTTATTAGGTAGAGATGGTCAGAGGACTTGGTAATAACAAAACAAAGAGCAGAAAATCCTCCTAATGTGTCCTATCCAGTTCAATGTTGCCTTTATTTAACAATTACCAAATTAAACCACTATGCCACAGCATGTAGAAATTCTCACTTGTCAGCCACAGTCAAAATCTCCTAAAAATTCAACAAGATTTGATTCAAAAAAATCACACACACTCCCTAAAATGCAGTTATACCCTCCTTACTAGTGACAATAATCAGGGTAAATAGCACAAACACCAATTCATATTTGCCATTAAATAATGCAAGAATCTTCCAAATTTCCATGATGCTGGGAGTATGAGACTAAGAAGGAGGGAGTATTGAAGGGACAGGCCTCTAGAGTGAATGTAAGAAGCCCTTCAGTCTTCACTCTGACACATCTGTGTGCTATCAGACCAGGTTCTTTAGCTTTCTGGGTCTCAGTTTCCTCATCTGTCAAATGACAAAGTGACTTCTAATGTCTCTTCCGACTCTATTTTTAAAAATCTTTATGCCTATATTAAAAGCATTCTGAATGCTTTTAACTCTTTTGGTTATTGGCAACAGAAACTCGAGCTAGCTAAAGATCAAAAGAGATGTTTATTAGAAACTCTAGTTTGCAAGGAATGGGACATTAGTAAATTTTCTTTGGCTCAAACAAGATCTAATTCTGTTCTTCCATCTCATTGTGCTGGGAGGAGCATGTAGGATAGGGTGTGTGTAGGTGCAGGGGTCAAGGGTTGAGAAGGGATGCTATTCCAAGTATTTAACAACTGCTATAACTACAAAGACGCATACCAGGGGAACATCGGTCTGGGTGAAAGTGTTTGGGGGTTGGTGAAATGGTCAGAGGAGGCAGTGAAGGAGAATGGATAAAACAAATAGCTCTTCTTCTTTCTGATTCTTTGCCTCCAATAAACAAGAATATGGGTACCTCAATACATTAGCTCAACACATAAAGATACATGGGCATGTAATGGAAGTCAAGGGCAGAGATACAGCCAGCTTGCCAGAATGAATGGAAGCAGGGACTTGAATGCCCCTAAGAATTTAGATTCATCTCTTGCAGCTGCTCTTCTCTTTAGAACTAGTTCACTCTCTTATCTCTGTCATCTGCTGAGACAAGTTTCACCTGGTTTTCCAGTTAGCATGCTGCCAACATCGCCTGAGTTTACTTTTTGTTGTTGTTGTTGTTGTTGTTCAAAATATCACATAGCAAGGATGAACCTAATCCAAATTCCTCTTGAAGGGTATCTAATTGGCAAAGCTTGGGTCAGGTACCCTTACTTGGACAATCTAACTGTGACAAGGCTGGGATCCTGTTGATATTACTATGTGGATGGTGGCATAGGAGGGATACTGACAGTTTTAACAATTGGTATGTTATGGGCAGAACCATTGAGAATGGACACAAGCCGTTAACAATCCACTGGTTCCAGAGCCAGACCAGGGCATTCTAGCTAAATATCAGCCTGGGATGAGGAAAAAAGAGGACCAATTTTCAGAAAATGGAGAATAATTGTTGTGAATTGAGCAGTAATCCAAGAGTATAAGGAAGAATCCAAGAGTACATTACGGAGTATAAGAAAGAAACAGTCAACCCTTTTAAAAAATGAAGTAATAATGTTCCTGGAAACTTTTTAGCAATTAGAGGGATTAAGTGCCATTTTGGTTTTTATTTGATTATAGGTAAGAGTTCCATACAATAGTGTGCTAAGTATTGCAAACAATAAAGGAAAAACACAGCATAAGATACCTCTTACACTCTGCCCCCAGAAGTTTTCACACTGATTTGAGAAGTCAGACACAGTGAACATTTACAGAACTAGGCATTTAATTGTATAGCCTACACAGCGAGTGCCCTAGGAGTCAGAAAAGAGTTTCCTGTGGCTAGACTAGTCAGGGACGCCTTCAGGGAGCAGCTGAGGATGCTTTCTACAGCTCCTTTCAGCATAAAGATTTTCCAAATTCTATGGATTAATGAAGAGACATTCCTCCATTTGGATTTTGAAGGATGTACTCTAAAGGTGTGGGAAAGCCTTCTAAGTCAAGGATGGGAATGCAAAAACTTTTGCTAAAAGTTAAACACCAGTCTTCTGAATAAAGTATGGATGCACCCTACA
Organism: Pan troglodytes; assembly: GCF_028858775.2. NCBI lineage: Eukaryota > Metazoa > Chordata > Mammalia > Primates > Hominidae > Pan > Pan troglodytes. Next base: position 58,206,881 of record NC_072403.2, read on the forward strand.
AAATGGATGAAGCTTGAAAACGTTATGCTAAGTGGAAACAGACACAAAAGCCACATATTATATGATTCCATTTGTATGAAATATCCACAATAGGCAAACTCACAGACACAGAAACATAATTAGTGGTTGCCAGGAGCTAGGGGCAACAGGGAATGCACAGCGACTGCTAATGGATGTGGGGTTTCTTTTGAGGATGACAAAAATATTCTGGAATTAGATAATGATGACCATTGTACAACCTTCTAATTATACCAAAACCTACTTAATTAGACGCTTAAAAAATGGTGAATTTTGGCTGGGCATGGTGGCTCATGCCTGTAATCCTAGCACTTTAGAGGCCAAGGCAGGAGGATCACTTGACACAGGAGTTTAAGACCAGCCTGGTTAACACAGCAAGACTTCATCTCTGTGAACAAATTAGCTGGGTGTGGTAGTGTGCACCTCCAGTTCTAGGTACTCACGAGGCTAAGATGGGAGGATCCCTTGAGCCCCAGATATCAAAGCTGCAGTGAGCTATGATTGTGCCACTGTACTCCAGCCTGGGCGACAGAGTGAGACTCTGTCTCTAAAAAGAAAAAAGACAGGTGAATTTTATGGTATGTGAATTATAACTCCATAGAAATAAAAAAGTGACAAAACCAGAATAACTTGCCAGCCTTCTGGTTAGAAATAACTTCTTTGGGCCGGGCACGATGGCACACGCCTGTAATCCCAGTACTTGGGGAGGCCAAGGCAGGTGGATCACCTAAGGTGAGGAGTTTGTGATCAGCCTGACTAACATGGTGGAACCTCGTCTCTACTAAATACAAAAAAATTAAAAAATAAAAATAGGCCGGGTGCGGTGGCTCATGCCTGTAATCCCAGGATTTTGGGAGGCCAAGGCGGGCAGATCACCTGAGGTCAGGAGATCAAGACCAGCCTGACCAACATGGGAAACTCCATCTCTACTAAAAATACAAAATTAGCCGGGTGTGGTGGCACATGCCTGTAATCACAGCTACTCGGGAGGCTGAGGTGGTAGAATCGCTTGAACCTGGGAGGCGGAGGTTGCAGTGAGCCAAGATCGTGCCATTGCACTCCAGCCTGGGCAACAAGAGTGAAATTCTGTTTCCAAAAAAAAAAAAAAAAAAATACCTGGGCATGGTGGCTGAGACAGGAGAATCACTTGTACCCAGGAGGCAGAGGTTGCAGTGAGCCAAGATCATGCCATTGCACTCCAGCCTGGGCAACAAGAGCGAAACTCCATCTCAAAAAAAAAAAGAAATAACTTCTTTGGGCTGGGCGCAGTGGCTCACACCTGTAATCCCAGCACTTTGGGAGGCCGAGGTAGGCGGATCACAAGGTCAAAAGATCGAGACCATCTTGGCTAACACGATGAAACCCCATCTTTACTAAAACTACAAAAAATTAGCCTGGCATGGCTGCACACGCCTATAGTCCCACCTACTCGGGGGGCTGAGGCAGGAGAATCGTTTGAACCTGGGAGGCGGAGGTTACAGTGAGCCGAGATCGCGCCACTGCACTCTAGCCTGGGTGACAGAACGAGACTCTGTCTCAAAAAAAAAAAAAAAAAAGAAATCTTTGTCATTTGTCTTCTTTTTTTACCGTCTATACCTGTACTTGTCCTACCTATACCTGTGCTATGAATGTCCACTAACAACCTCCTCATCTATCATACCAGACCAGAACTCGCCCCAGTCTTCAATTGCAGCTGAGTATTTTCCCTGGTGACCCCATAGATACCTCAAATAAAACATGACCAAAATGAAACTGCAATTTTTGAATCAAATCTCCTTTTCCTCCTCTACTTCCTCTGTTAGTTGGTAATTTCCCTAACCACCAGTCACTTAGGCCTTCTATGTGCAGGTAATTCTTCATCTCATTTATTTATTTGTTTGTTTATACATTTAGCTAACTTTTTAAAAGACTTGTATCTATCAGGCAGTGTGCTTTGTCCTGGGAGCATAGCCGTGAACAAGATTCACATGGTTTTAGCTGTCATGGAGAAGGCTTTAAAAAGAAATTCCAACATAGTGAGATAAAAAACTATGACATGGAAAATACGGAAATCTATATGAACGCACAGCATAGGATCCAGCTTCCTACCTATAATTAGCCACCAAATGCTACTGACTTTGCCTTTAATTATGAATACCTCTTGGATCGGGTGTTTGCTCTTCAGCCACAGTAACCTTGCCTTCCTTCAAGCTCTTAGCATCTCGCACCTACAACTGCTTTCTAACCAGTGTCCTTGTCCCAGTTTCTCATGCCTGGAGCCTTGCTAAGTCTCAGATCCTTCTCCCACACTGCTGCCAGCAAGATTTTTCAAAAACAAAATATCCCTTCGTGTGAATTCCCTGCTTATAATTTTTTATCTCCAATAGCAAGCAACCCAGCAACTGAGGGCTATAACTTGCTCCCATCAGAGCAGAGGTCCACATCAATAGAGCTTGAGGACATGAAGGGGGTTTATCCTTCTTCCCCAGCTCTGGTGGAAAATCATTGTGTAGTTCAAGTTCCTTCTCAGGATATGCAAAGTCCTTCAAAATGTGAGCCCGGCTTACTTCTCCAGTCTCATATCTTGCGATGGTTCCTCCCATTTGGTAGGATAGATTTTCTTTCTCTTTAACCTTCCCCAGGCTTCATGGTTTGCACATCACCAAGCTGAGAATGCTCTCTAAGGTAGAGAAGTTGACAGATTTTCTTTTAATATCATAAGTTATAAGGTGGCTAAACTAGACGACATGAAAGGCCTGATGATCTTTTTCAGATATTTGAGCCTAAGGCCAGTTCATGGGCTCTATCCCCCCACCTACTTGATTTGAAGCTCCTGACCCAGTCCAGTAGCAGCAGTGGATGAAATTGAGTGACTTAAAATATACCTAAGACTGAACATAAGAAGAGGCCAGGTGCAGTGGTTCACACTTGTAATCCCAGCACTTTAGGAGGCTGAGGTGAGAGGGTTGTTTGAGGCCAGGAGTTTGAGACCAGACTGGGCAACATATGGTGACCCCATTTGTACAAAAAGTTAACCAGATGTGCTGATATGTACCTGTAGTCCTAGCTACTCGGGAGGCTGAGGCAGGAGGACTGCTTGAGCCCAGGAGTTCAAGGCTGTAGTGAGCTATGATTGTGCTACTGCACCCCAGCCTGGGCAACAGAAAGAGACCCTATCTCTAGACAAAAAAAAAAAAAAAAAAAAAGAGAGAGAGAGAGAAGAGAAGGGAAGGAAGGGGAAAGGGAAGGGCAAGAGGAGGAAGAGGAAGAAAGAAGAATGAAGAGGAGGAGGAGGAGGACAACAACGACACTGGGCAGAGCTGGGAGTGGAGGGAATGCAAACGTTTAAATGGGCCAAAGAAATGGGGAAGGAGAGAGGAAGCAGAGAGCCCAGAGGAGAGATGACTCTCCTGCCCTTGCTTACACAAGGTGCTGACCACACAGCCACTGCGAAAGTCGATACTAAATCTTGGTGCTAGTTAGAGGAACTGGTAGGTTGAGTGAAACAGGAAGAGGAGCTGCTCCTGAATATCTGTTCCCCTGAGGATTTTATATGAGTCAGAGCATGCCATGGGAACCCAAAGTAAAGGACTGTGTTTACTTTCTTTTATACTCCATGTGTGTGATGAGGTGAGTAACAGTCAAACTATTTGGTCACGGACTGTATAGCTCTCTCTTCCATGCTGAGGGGTATAAGCGGGAGTTGCACCCATGATTTTTTTCCTGTAAGTGTCATACTGCTGTGTGCCTCTGTGCTTTTGCACCTGCTATTCCTCAGCCCTGAATGCTTTCCTCCCCTCTTGACTGCTTATTAGTCTCAGCCTTCATGACTCACCCTAAGCTTTTGCTGACCCTCCCAACACTAAAAAGCTTGGTAACTAGAGAGCTAGGTGCGCCTCTTCTGTTTTTTTCATAGTGTCTAGTGTTCCTTTCTTGTAGCCCTTGTAACACTGCATTGTCATCATTTCTTTAAATATGTCTTCTCCACTAGATCAGAGAGTGAAGATTGCACCATGTTCATTTCTTTGTCCTGAGATCTTAGCAAAGTGCTTTTAGCACCTAGGTGGTTTTCAATAAATATATTCTGAATGGATGAAATAATGAATAATAGAATATTGCATATTGAGCAATAGCCATGTGTCCCCTTTGTCCCCAGACTAAATTTTATTTAGTGTCTTCATGGCATTGTAATAAGGTACTTCCCTTCTGACCTAAACAATTTGCTGACCCCTTGTCAGAAATGTGGAGGGATCAGGGCTAACTGGATTTGTCCAAAGAGAAAACGAGAGAGATTTAAAGCAGTCAGGCCTCATCCTGCTGCAGCGTTTGCTGGACTCAATCTCAATAGAATTGCATCCGCTGGCACAATTCTTCTCCAGTCCTGATTTAATAGAGGGGACAAGAGATGTCAAATGCACCATTAAAGAGAAGCATAGGTGGAAGGCAGACTGCTCAGATCCAACGCTGCTAGTCAAAGGACCAGATGTACCCATTAGTGGCCGTTAAAAGGGGGCTCATTGCCTATTACATTTAGTGTCCTCTCCAAGAATCTCAGGTTTCTGGAAGTCCGAGCACGCCAAGACTGACCTGCCTGCCACCCATACCTGCTGTACCACAGATGATGAACTGACTCTGACAGTTTTTGGTTGCCTGTAGCAAGTTACCTCTTTTAACATCTAATTTAAAAGAGAATAAATATTTGTTGTTGTTATGAGCTCAGAAGCACAGGATGTTCACAAAGCACCCCACACATCACCATCACAATTGCTATAATTAACTTTACTGTATTTTTGTTGTATAATAATCTATAGCTAATTATAGCCCATTAGAATTGTATGTACATACCGAGCAATTAGCGACAGCCATTTACGTATGTATTTATTTTATAAAGAATATTTGGAAAATATCGGAAATAATTTTTTAAATGTTATCCTGGAAATGTCATTATAAATGTACAGCTTCTTTCTCTTTATTTTTTTTTTGCAGTGCATGTACAGCGTATCTTCTTTGAAAAAAAAAAAAAAGGATCACTTGGCTGGGCATGGTGGCTCACACCTGTAATCCCAGCACTATGGGAGGCCAAGGCAGGCAGATCACCTGAGGTCAGGAGTTCAAGAACAGCCTGGCTAACATGGTGAAACCCCATTTCTACTAAAAATACAAAAATTAGCCAGGCATGGTGGCACACTCCCGTAATTCTAGCTGCTTAGGAGGCTGAGGCAGGAGAATCACTTGAACCCAAGAGGTGGAGACTGCAGTGAGCCGAGATCGTGCCACTGCACTCTAGCCTGTGCGACAGAGTGAGACTCTGTCTCAAAGAAAAAAAAAAAATTGGATCACGCTGCACTATAACCTGCTCTGTTTTACTAAACCATAGAACCACAGACTGCATATTTCTCTGTGCCATACAGTCTATGTGATTTTTGAAGACTGCACAGTATTTCACATCATGCATAGACCCTAGTTAATTTAGTCAGTCCTCAGTCATCATACCTTATTGCAGGGAATACTTGCTTTGTAAGCCTCCTGCTGGAACTTCCCCTTGACATTGCCAGGATTTGAAGGCTCTGGTCAAAACCCCCAGGCTGTCAGATGATTTTTGGAGGCTACCTGGAACGTTTAGGGAGAAAGACCCGATAAACCTGGCTTTCACACTCAGAGTAGCTTCCAGGGTTCTTCCTGGATGTCCTCAGGGCTGGAGGATCCCAGGCTAGTGGGAAGGATAATCAGAGAATTTTAATTTAATTGAGAGGGAGAACAAAGGAGAATTTTACTTTAGTTTGAACTATTCAGGATACTTCTTCAGTATGTCAAATTCTTGCAACTCAGTTTACTTCAGTTTTTTGTTTGCTTTTTAAGACAGAATCTTACTCTGTTGCCCAGGCTGGAGTGCAGTGGCGCAGTCTCGGCTCGCTGCAACATCTGCCTCCTGGGTTCAAGTGATTCTCCTGCCTCAGCCTCCTGAGGAGCTGGAATTACAGGCATGCCCCACCATGCCAGGCTAATTTTTTGTATTTTTAGTAGAGACGGGGTTTCACCATGTTGGTCAGGCTGGTCTCGAACTCCTGACCTCGTGCTCCACCCGTCTCGGCCTCCCAAAGCGCTGGGATTACAGGCGTGAGCCACCACGCCTGGCCAGTTTACTTCAGTTTAATTCAATTTGACAATTTAAAAAATTGAGCGGTTCATTACCGTAGCACTGCTTGCTGGGACCAGAATTACCCCTGCTCATTCTTTTCCCTTCTCTCTCCCTTCCTCTCAGATTGGAAGACAGGCTTCTCCTTAACTGCTTCTTCTTGTCCTCCTTGTTTCCACCCTGGGGCATGTTTTCTTCTGGAACATTTGTAGGTCATTCTTGCCTTCTCTAAGGGTTCAATAGTAAATGATGATGGACTCCTGGACTAAGTGGATTCTCAATGTGCCAAGAATTTACATTATTTGGTTCATACATTTAACAAATATATTTTGAACACATACTATTTGCTATGTCATATGGGTAGGACAATGATTATCATGTATACAAACCTCTCTCCGTAGGAGCTTACAGTCTAGCGGAGGAGCCAAAGAAGTAAAAAGAGATCTGCAAAATGAAAGTATCACAAGAGAGGTCAACTCAAGATGCTATTTCCCATCAGACCAGAAGTCACCCTTGACTAAAACCACAACTTTAAACTTGGCCCAACATCCAGTGCCTTGTCCCCAGGGGTGCAAATATGGACTGGAAAGGACCCCAATTTATCTGCCCTGCCCTGAGGTCTGGGCTGGGATATAGCCCAGGTCTCATCTATCCTGAGGGGCCTTCCAGATGGACACATGGACAGCCAGTTCTGGCCCCCTGACTTACTCCTCTGTAGTGAAAACAGACTCAGTAAACACAAGCTGAATTAAACTGGCCAATTGTTGCATTGATTTTTTTTTTCTTTTTAGATCATTAAAACCCTGAAACCAAGGCAGAGTCAAGCATGAATAATGCAATTGCTACTCATCTTGTCCAAGATTGCCATTTTCACCGTCCCATCCTATTTAAAGAAAGAGAGAACTGAGATAAGTATCCCTGAGAAAGGCTTCAACTAAAGAGCTATGGACAGGGACACTCTGTCACTTCCTGGGATTTTGACCCCCAGCTGTCCAACAGAGGAGGGTCTGTGCCTTTGCTCATTAGCCTAACTTAGATGAGAGGTGACAGACTGAAATGAGCTATAGGGAGTTGTCCACTTCCAGGCTGCTATCAGTATACCAGCTGGGGTGTGGCAAAGTCCAGAGGTTCAAGCCTCGGTTTTTCATCCTGGGTGAGTTCATATGGCTTTCCTTTTCTAGTCCTAAGCCTGAGAAATTTCTCTCCAAAATCTTCTTTTAGAACACAGTCCAGATTGAACTGAAGTTGGGCAGAGTAAAAAATGTTTACTTCTGGTTGGGCACAGTGGCTCACACCTGTAATCCCAGCACTATGAGAGGCTGAGGTGGGTAGATCATTTGAGGTCAGGAGTTCAAGACCAGCCTGGCCAACATGGTGAAACCCCGTCTCTACTAAAAATACAAAAAATAGCTGGGTGTGGTGATGGGCGTCTGTAATCCCAGCTGCCTGGGAGGCCAAAGGAGGAGAATTGCTTGAGCCTAGGAGGCGGAGGTTGTAGTGAGCTGAGATCGCACCACTGCACATCAGCCTGGTGAGAGAGTGAGACCCTGTCTCAAAAAAAAAAAAAAAAAAGAAAAGAAAAGAAAAGAAAAAAAATGTTAACTTCTCGAAGCTTTTGGTATCAGTCTGAAGTTCAATCTTTCTGATTTTCCCAGTGCTCAGGAATTGCCCACCTCCCTCTCTCCCCCAGGATAAAATGACTGAGAATCAGGAGCAAAGTGGATAGAAGAAACAAAATTGTCAGACCTTTTAAAGAGGAGGGAAACCAAGTCCATTTACCCTAAGGCTTTTTAGTTGCAAATTTCTGCCGGAGAATAAGGAAAGGCCTTGTGTTTTGATATCTATACTTTCATTTGCTGTTAAATTACCATGATCCAATTACACACTGTATTTCCTAAATCTGGGTTTTGTTTAGGAACAGGTGTTAAAATGAACACTTACACACATCAAATGTTGTTGGACTGTAGGAATTCATATTATTTTATTAATACTATTCAGCCATAAAAAATGAAATCCTTTGCACCAACAGGGATGGAACTGGAGGTCATTATGTTAAGTAAAATAAACTAGGCACAGACAGACAAATACCATATGATCTCATTCATGTGTGGGAACTTAAAAAGTTGATTTCATGGAGGTACGGAGTAGAATGATGGTTACCAGGGGCTGGAAAGGGAGGGGGAAGTGAAGAGAGGTTGGTTAGTAAGTACAAACATACAGTTAGGTAGAAGGAGTGAGTTCCAGTGTTCAATAGTACAGTAGGGTGACTATAATTAACAACAATATATTATATATTTCAAAACAGCTGGAAGAGAATATTTGAAGTGTTCCCAACACCAATAAGTGATAATGGTGGTTCACGCCCATAATCCCAGCATTGTGGGAGGCCACAGCAGGAGGATCGCTTGAGCCTGGGAGTTTGAGACAAGCCTAGGCAACATCGTGAAACCTGGTCTCTACAAAAAAAATACAAAAAATTAGTCAGGCATGGTGGTGTGCACCTGTAGTCTCAGCTACTTGAGAGGCTGAGGTGGGGGGATCACCCAAGCCCAGAAGGTTGAGGCTGCAGTGAGCTGTGATTGTGCCACTACACTCCAGCCTGGGTGACAGAGAGACCCTGTCTCAAAAAAATAAAAAGTAAATTGAAATAAAAAAATTAATTTAAAAATGTTTTTAAAAAGATAGATGTTTGAGGTGATGGGTACTCTAAATACCCTGATTTGATCATTACATATTGTATGCATATGTCAACATTTACATGTACCTCATTAATACGTACCATTATTAGTATCGATTAAAAATTTTAAAATAAATAAATTAGATAAGACTTTTAAAATAATGCTAAGTCCTTTTATCATTTATTCTTATAGTTTGCCATCTGAAACTCTTCAACTAGGAACTAGTTACATTAGAGAATGAGAGATCAGATATAAGGCCTCAAAACCTCACATGTGTCCAGGGCTTACTGAGGGCCCAGGAGCAATTTCTACATCTCTTTTTTGTCTACATGGGTTAATTTATTTGCTCCCTGAATTGTTATTATTAAAAGTAAACAAAAAGGAAAAAATGGCATGAGCAATTCCTAATGAAAATCAAATTAGCTTTAGTGAGCCCCTACCATTCCACCATTAAATGGATAAAATAGACAGACAGTACAAGAAAATCATGATTTTTATTTTTAATCTGACTAACCACAGTTCTTTAGCATCCTGCATGTGAAATTAGTATCATGGTTACTTTTCCCAGTTGGCCATTTGGCAGGGGATCTAAATAGAAAAACTAAGTATGGATGGCTATCTGATCATGGAATGTCAAGGAATGATGGATTTGACTTCACGGTAAAAAAATACAGACACTCAAGTTTCCCCAAATTCTTCCTATGTAGTCCACTGGGATAGTATATCTTTTCTGCAAGTAGAAAGTATTGAAACAAAGATCCTATAAACAACCACCTAAGCTGGGCACGGTGGCTCACGCCTGTAATCCCAGCACGTTGGGAGGCTGAAGAGGGCAGATCACCTGAGGTCAGGAGTTCGAGACCAGCCTGCCCAACATGGCGAAACCCCCGTCTCTACTAAAAATACAAAAAAATAGCAGGGTGTGGTGGTGGGCACCTGTAATCCCAGCTACTCAGGAGGCTGAGGCAGGAGAATTGCTTGAACCCGGGAGGTGGAGGTTGTAGTGAGCCGAGATTGCGCCATCACACTCCAACCTGGGCGACAAGAGCGAAACTCCGTCTCAAAAAAAAACCCACTTAAATGAAGTCATTGTCTTTTCACCCATTTAATCAGGCCTTCATTATAAGATATGTGGGTACAATTATTATTTTTGTGTTAGAGATAAGGATTCTGAAGTATAGAAAAGTTAAGTTACTGGCCAGGCATGGTGCCTCATGCCTGTAATCCCAGCACTTTGGGACCAACATGGCAAAACGGCATCTCTACTAAAAATACAAAAAATTAGCTGGGCGTGGTGGTGTGTGCCTGTAATTCCCGATACCTGAGAGGCTGAGGCACAAGAATTACTTAAAAAAAACCCCGAGAGGCCAAGGTTGCAGTGAGCTGAGATCATGCCACTGCACTCCAGCCTGGGCGACAGAGTGAGACTGTCTCCAAAAAAAAAAAACAAAAAAAAAGGAAGAAGAAAAGTTAAGTTACCTACGGAAGGCTCTTACTCCCAAGGCCACACTTTTAACCACTATGCAAAGTGCCTCTCCTTTTCTCTGCCAAGATAGTGAAGAAATTAATAGTCCTCAGTCCTTTCATAAGATGTAAAAAGAAAACAAAAATAGTACAGCTTTTAAATAACTCTTCACTGTAGCAGTTTTCACAAATAGGTCTACTTTTAGTATAAACCAGTATATATACCAGAATGTTCCAGGCAAGTGGTTTTAACTATTTCACACTTCCATTTCTCCATGTTACAATAAGACTACCAGTTTTTACCCCTTTCCTACTTCATATAAGTGTATGAAGTTGAGTAATATGATGTCATCAAACATACTTTGAGCTTCTTGGAAAAGTGATATGTAAACACAAAGTGGAGTGTTTATAAAAACAGTGTCAATGTGGTATGTATCCAATGTAAAATAGATCAAATTATTTTATTAGAGATTCGGACAAAAATAACTCTTTAATCTTATCTATTTTTTCATCATTTTGCATATTGCCTGTGTCCGTGGCTTTCAAGGGCAATCTGAAAGGGAACTAGGTCTGATACGTGTTGATTGGATTCGCAGTTTAGCATTCTCCTTATTGAGGAAATACTGCAGTATCCAAGATCTTGGCTGTTTCCAGGTTTTGGAAAAATCTCAGGTCAAAATTGTGTTGCCAGATGGGATTATTACATAGAGGAAAGTTGGCTGTGAATTTCCATATACCAAAGGCCATCCTAACTGTCTTTTATGAAGGACCCAACAGGCTTTTATTATAATTCAAAAATAGCCAGGTCACCCTAGGACTTTTTCCAGTGTTACCAAAACATCACTTTTACTGTCCAAACGGAAGTAGGCCATTACCTCACAGTAGAAAATAAAAGAAGCTAGCTTGAGACCAAGGTAGTTTTAAAAGGCATGAAGGATGAGAACCACCATTCTTATTTAGTGGCTCTGGACAGCGTCACTTGCAAACAGAACTGCCTCATGTACAGATAACAATGCCTGACACCCATTACACTTTTCATGCACGTTCACATCTGCCTTTTGGATAAAGGGCAAGAAGAAAGGAACATTTACCATTGAGAAAGAATTAGAAGCCTTGTTAGTCTCCTTTTAAGACTTCTTCACATTCCACATGGATTAACTCTTAGGGAGAAAAACATTGCAAAAATAATCAGCAATGCATTTCGGAGGCTCATCAGCTCCTGGCTGCCAGCTCACGTTAGTTGGATGAAGGCTGTGGATAGGCTTTTAGATGTGCTAACCTGTAATTTTGTTTCTAGAGTGGCCCAAAGTGGAAGGAGTTTTCACTCCCTCTCAATAAGCCCTCTTGTACGGTTGTGACCTCTGGCCTATCATAGGTTTTTGACGATAAAGGAGAGCCCAGGTTTTTGAGGTTAAGGGAGAGTTCCCTGACATCTTTGGGGTGAAGAAGAGATGGAGGGAGCAAAGCTGCCAAAGACCTCCTGTGACATTTCCACTAGTATCCACCTATAAGTAAGTGCTGGACTATGATTCCCTGGGGAGAGCAGTGGCTCTAAAGACAGGCGTCTGGGCTCTTTCCTGGCTCTGACTCAGCTTCAAACCTGCCATGCAACTGTTCAGAGTCTAAATGTCTTCATTTATGGAACTGAAATAATCCTGCTAAGATTACTTTCTTTGCTTTGTGATGTTTGCCTGAGAATAAGTAGCTGGGACTACAGGCGTGTGCCACCACGCCCATCTAATTTTTGTATTTTTTGCAAAGACAGGGTCTCACCTTGTTGCCCAGGCTGGTCTCGAACTCCTGGGCTTAAGCAATCTGCCCACTTTGGCTTCCCAAAGTTCTGGGATTACAGGTGTGAACCATCACACTCGGCTAAAATGTTTTGAAAAATAGAAACATTGTACAAATGTGAGATGTTGTGCAACATGTCACTGAAACACGGTGGTATAAGAGAAGTTTTGGGAACCAGCAGACCAGAATTAGGCCTGAGAAAATCTTACAGTAAGCAGACCAGAATTAGGCCGTCCGAGAAAATCTTACAGTAAGCAGACCAGAATTAGGCCTGTCTGAGAAAATCTTACAGTAAGCAGGCCATCTTCCCAGGCCTTCTCTTTTCTCCAGATAATGAAGAAGGCTTTTTAAAAGCAAAGCCAGCTTGATTTGTTAATTGATCATCCAACTTCTTAACTGTCTTTTTCTCACGGTAAAATACCGAGAACATTGTGGGTGAAGAGCAAGTCGGGAGGTGGAACCCACCCCCGCACCCTGCCTCCAATAGATTGTATGTGTGGGTCGCTATTGCTGGGACCCACGAAGGCTGTGGATTGAGGACACAGGGTAGAAGTGGGATCCTCTGCAGGGCAGTGTCAGATGTGTCTGTGTGATGTAGTCATGGGAGAGGCGCGAGTCTTGGGCGGGTGTATCTTAGGGGTGTGGAAGTGTCTGCAAGGGCCTCCGTGGTATGTCATCACATTATTTATATCATGGGCATGACCCTGAACGTTCACCCGAGAGTGGTGAGAGAAAGGCCAGGATTTAAATCAGTCTTGACAGCGCAGATGAAGTTTGTTATTGTTTTCCGCCCTTCCCGAGGGACTTCGGAAATGGCCCCCTGGGAGGTGAATTCTTGGAAAGAATAGGAGGGCGGTTAAGGCGTCTCTGTCTCAAACCCTCCGGATTTTTTGCAGCTACCAGGGACTGCGAGGGTCTGCGTCCTGGGTGGAAGGAAGCGGCGTCAGTCAACTTCCTCGCAGCGGCGGCAGCGGCGCGGGTTGCAGCGGAGCGCGCGGGTCTGCGCATCCCGCCCCCGGGTCGGGAAGGGGCGGAGCCGGGCGTCACCCGCCCCCGGCGGTCTCCTCCTCCCGGCCGCTCCCCCGAGCCGAGCCCGCCGCGGTCACAGTCACCCGCGGGAAGCTCGTGGCCGGGACCCCGAGGCGGGAGCGCGGGCTGGGCCGGGCTGGGCTACGCGCACGGGCTCGGCCGCCGCCCCTGCCGGTGAGTCCCGCCGCGGGAGGCGCGGAACGGGTCGAGTTGGGTATTGGGACCGCGAGGTCGGGGAGCCCCGGGGCCCGAGCTCGGGAGGCGGGGACGTCAGGATCGCGGCGTTGGGGAGTCCTCGCACCCCGAGCTCAGAGGGGAGGTCCAGAGTCGCAGCGTTGGGAACCTGAGGCCAGGGGCCGGAGTTTAGGGCCCCGATGTTGAGTCTCCGAATCCAAGCCCGGAAGGGGGGACGACGGGTTAGGATGCTGGGGAGCCCTGGAGCTCTGAACGGCTGTAGTGGGGTGGCCAGGACTATGATGCTGGGGAGTCATGGAGCCCGAGCCTGGAGATCTGGCGGGGGTGTGGGGACCGCGATGTTGGGAAGGCTGAGCCCAGAGGGCGGGAGATTCAGGACCGCGACGTGGGGGAGTCCGACAGGGCAGAACGAGGGGCGTCCTGTCCGCATTTTTGGGGCGCCCTCCGCAGGGCGGAGGGGAACGGAACCTGGGAGGGGAGTGCGGAGTAGAGGAAGCCCGGGGCAGTAGGGAGAGCCCGAGGAAGGGCAGCCCGAGGTAGGGGAACCCCAGAAAGAGTAGGGTGGGTCTAGGCATGTGCTTTCGCCCGGGAAAGATGGAGGGGGCTTCTCTGAGAGGGTGGGCGCGAGGAGCGGAGTTGTGATGAGAACCGCCGGCAGCTGGCTAATGGGCGGATGCTGGGGCTTGGCTGGATGGGAACGCCGCGGTGGGGTGTCGGAGGTGGCTGGTGGGGCTGGAACGCTGGGAACGTCTGTCTAGGCTATGGGAACGCAGCGCCCTCGGTGGAACAGGGTCGTAGACAACTCGAGAGGGAATCTAGTCCAGGGAGCAAGACCGGGCATCCCCAGACGGGGGCGGGTGGGGACCTCGCACTCAGCGCGCTTGGGGAATATTCGGAGCCTGGGTTTGGGGGCTGCTGCACCTCGCCGACCCGGTGCGGGGACCTGGAGGTAGCCGGGCACCGCAGCTTCCTGTGCAGCTGTGGATGCTCCAGGCACTGGCAGACTAGTGGGAAGTCCAGGAGCCTTGGCAGGCTCATTGTCTTGACCTAAGTTGCATTCCATATTTCTTAGCTGGGTTAGAAATGATTTTGTCCAGGAACCCAATGAGAAGAGCCTGGGCTAAAAAAATTAGTTATGGAGTGAGATTTCAAATGTACAGGTAATACCTACCCGTGTGTGTGCGCCTTAGGGATAACTCATACAATACACTGTATGTGTGATTTTTAGACCCACGTGTGTACTACTTGTTCCAGTACTCTGAGAAGCTGTTTCTGGGTAAAAACGAGGAAAATCCACAACAAATAAACACACCAAACAATGTCCACAAACGCACTGCATTCCAGTCGAGTTAAACATGAGAGTATTGTACAGTTTGGGAGTATTTGCTTGTCAGTGAAGACTCCTGTTACTGAAGTTAATAGGAGTTGCCTGCATGGAAGGTATACTGCCCTTGACTGCCCTGTTAAGGTTATCCACAACGTGTACCCAGCCCTGAACTGCTGCACCCTTGACCAGGTCAACTGGAAGGGAGCCAGCCTGCTTAGGACCTCAGTGGATGAGTATCCAAGTGTGTATCTAAAAACAAAGGACCAAGGCATGGCTTTGTTTTTGTTTTTGTTTTTGTTTTTTATTTCTGCTGTTTGTCCTTGGGTGCGTGTCCTTCAATTATTAGTTAAATGTTGACTATCTTACATTAACCCATCTTGTATTGTTAATTATGTATGGTAATTATTTCAGTTATTTGGCGTAACAACCAATTCTGGAAGACCCAGAGTAGAGGAATCTTATTAAGTGGATATATCCATTGAAAGATATATATATATATATATATATATATATATATATATATATATATATTTTTTTTTTTTTTTTTTTTTTTTTTTTTTTTTGCGGGTGTGTGTATGCACCAGATTTCCTTCTGGTGCATATAGGTCCATCTTCTGACACACACTGAGATTTGAGCTTCATTGGATAAACAAGGATTATTTTGGCAACTAGCATTTGTTGGGTCTGTTTTTAATTCATGAAAAGGAAATCTTTAATAATTATGCAAGTTAACAGGATAGAAAGCGATTTATTCATTTTACAAGAATCATTTCAGGATAAGCATGTTTGCATTAAGGGTGTGTGTATACCTTATTGAGTGGTCAGGACCTTGCATCAAAATCTGCACTATCATTCCTGCAGCAGTGTATTCACTTGGACGTAACACTTGCTGATGCTTCCAATTCTTTATCCAAATGTTAAAATAAATATGCCAGTATTTATACATTCAAATCAGTATTTCTCCCCTTCAAAAGCCTGCTCTTGGCAAGCTGTGTACTAATTCTAGTGATGCTGTCACTACTGAGAATAATTTTGGAGCTCCTGCTTTGGAGTTGCCTTCCGAGTTTGCAACACATTTCCTGATTGCCTCAGTGATGGCAAACCTTCCTCAGCTGGGAAACAGCCAGGCACTGTGCGGGGCCAACTTGGGCTTCCGAGGTGGGGAATCGAGGTTGTCAATAAGTATGCTCATTAAAGTAATGAAAATTCTCTTGAAAGACTGGCAGTTCTAAAAGGGGCATTTAGTAATGGCATGGAGTATGTATTTAGGATTGGAAGGAATTACAGTTGGTCCCTGAACAACACCGGGGTTAGGGGCTCCCATCATCTCCACAGTGGAAATTTTGAGTACAACATTTAACTCCTCAAAAACTTAACTACTTTGAAGCACAACCTTCATTTTGGTGTTTATGCTCTGGTATGTATGTAAAGTAATTGGTCCTGTCACTTTATTGTTATAGCTTATGGCATATTGGGCTAGAAAAAGTAAGCCTTTCTTTGCCCCTCCTGATACTTGTTACTAGGCAGTCTCTGTCATTGTGGATTTTTACAGAAAGCAAAACAAAAATACAAAAGACTCGTTGTCTCACCAAAAAAAAAAAGGTACCCAGAAAGCCATTTGCCCCAGCTGTAGGTAATGCCTGGTGCTTGATTTTTGATGTGAAAGGATCCACAGAAGTAAAGGGAAGAGAATGATTTCTGAACATTCATTTCAACTTTGGGATTTCATGGCACACAGTAAAAAATGTACTGAACATATCCCTTTTTAAAATCCGCATTTTTTTTTCAGGTTGTGTTGCATAAAGCTTCATACAGCCACAGCTTGAATCTTGATCTAGCTGTGGTTTGGGGCAAGTTGTTTCATCTCTTTTGGCCTCAGTTTTCTTAAAATGAAGATATTAATGAGTATGTACCTCATGGGGCTGTGATGAAGATGAAATAACGTTGATGCATGTAGAACACTTGAGTTCGGTGCCGGACACATCATGAGTGCTCAACAGAGTCTACTTATTCTTGTTAGGAATATTATTTATTGATAGTCTTATGTTAAAATTCCTTTGAAGCCATGTGGAAATTTATCATTTCCCAGGTAATGATATTCCCTTCAGTTAGGTTTTGCAACTAACTACAAATAGAACATTTTGGTTTTTGCCCTCCTGGTCTTTTAAGAGTTTTTAAAGGGTAACCTGAAAAGCAACCACAATTAGTTGTTTTTTATTTATTCAGAAACGAGGAAATACAGACTCCAAATAAGTGGAGTCAGTGCTCCCAGTTACTTTGAATTCAGATTTTTTTTTTTTTAATGAGCATTCCTGTTATGATTGTATATTATGTATAACAGTTTGGTGTGGTAAGGCAAATCTGAAAGAAAAAAGTTTAAAAGCCTCTTCTCTAATTTTTTTCCCTTCATCCAATGAAAATATTATTCTAACGAAACAGCTACAGTTCTCTTGGCACGTATTGAAAGAGACGATTCTGGTAAACATTCCCTTCATTCCAAATGTGAGTTTTGCTCTGCTGTGTTTTTTAAACAATAGGGAAGAATAGCCTGGCACTGAAATCTCAGCTCTTCTGTAAATGTCAACACTAGTTTTTTTCAAGTTTATAAATTTTATTTTATATATATATGTACATATATTAGATAGATGGGAAAGTTTCATCTTAATTTTAATCAGATGATTAGGGGCTGCTATGAAATAGTTAATGTTTCATGAAATGTTGACCATTTAGTGAGAATTCTCTGTTCTAGGCAAGCAAGTGCTGGAGATGGAGAGGCTTGAGACACAGGCTTTGCCCTTCAGAAGTTCATTCACATCATGTGCTTTCTTACAATGATGCAGGAACAAAAGCTTCTCCTAATGGCCTGTGGAGCTAAGAATTCATATGAATTTTACTACATGATATTTTCCTTCAATTTCTCAAAGAAGGGTAAATAGTTGGATCTCTCAATAGTGTTCATATTTTTGAGGTGGATTAACTCTTTCAAAATTAGATCCCAATATGCACTCAGAGGCCATAAAAGGAGAAAATAGCTATAATTAGTGAATTACAAAGTATATCTGCAGGATGGGGTGGTATTATTGCTATACGAAACTTTCCTGGAATGTTGTGTTTGGTTCTTGCTCTGTCTTCTGAGTAGCGGTTTATGTACTTGTAAAGGACCAGGAAACAATATACATTGTGGCTTAGACTGGAGCCATGATTCTTTTTTTTTTGAGATGAAGTCTCCCTCTGTCACCCAGGCTGGAGTGCAATGGCGCAATCTCGGCTCACTGCAACCTCCATCTCCTGGGTTCAAGCAATTATCCTGCCTCAGCCTCCTGAGTAGCTGGGATTGCAGGCGCGCACCACCACACCCAGCTAATTTTTGTATTTTTGTAATTTTTGACCACCATGTTGGTCAGGCTGGTCTCGAACTCCTGACCTCGTGATCTGCCCATCTTGGCCTCCCAAAGTGCTGGGATTACAGGCGTGAACCACTGTGCCCAGCCTGGAGCTGTGATTCTTAATGGGGAGAAGTGGGTGGTGAATTTGCCCCTTTCCCCCAGAGGGTGAAATTTGGTGATGTTTGGAGACATTTTTGATTGTCATACCTGGAGGGGGAGGGATGTTACTGGCATCTAATGAGTGGAGTCCAGAGATGCTGCTAACCATCCTAAAATGCACAGGACAGCCCCGCACAACAAACAGTTATCTGGTTCAAAACATCAGTAGTGCTGAGAAGCCCTTGGCTAGAGCATGGGATTTGGAGTAAAAATAAACCTGCATTAGCACCCTGACACCACCATTTCTTAACTGTGCCACCCTGGGTGTGTTACTTAATCTGAGTATCCATAGGATGCATATCTGAAGAGATGTGAGTTAGAGTGTGTATGAAATGCTTAGCACACAGAAGGATCGCAATAAGTGTCAACTCTTAGTATCATGACTGGTAGATCTAGGTCAAAATCCAAAGACTGTGCTTTAAACAGACACAGCTTTTGTTTCTTAACCTATTATGTACAGAAAGAATTCAGGTTTCTTGTTTTCATTTGTGTGCCCAAGGATAGGGCAGGGGCACAGATGTAGGGCCTCCAGCGTCCCTGGTACCTTCTGCATTTTGTCCTAGGTTCTGCCAGACAGCTAAGTGTACTCTGCAGATCAACCAAGCAAACAGGACAGTCCCCCAGACTTGTGTAGAGGAAAGATGAGGATGGAGGAGCTTTCTGTTCCATGTGGGCTACACTTGGAAGGGGGAGATAGCCAGGCCAGGAAGCTCCTTCTGATTGAACTTATTATCTCCCAGGCTTCTGAAGGCTCTTCTCAGACCCTTGTCTAGACATGACCAGAGAGTTTCCTTTGCTGTGTGAGCAGGTGAGGAGGTCTGGCCATTTCCCTCCCCTTTGCTTTTCTTTAGCCAGGTATGGTGGTTCATGCCTGTAATCCCAGCACTTTGGGAAGCTGAGATGGGAAGATCGCTTGAGCCCCAGGAGTTCAAGACCAGCCTGGGCAACATGGCAAGACCCCATCTCTACAAAATATACAAAAAATAGCCAGGTGTGGTGGCACGTGCCTGTAGTCCCAACTACTTGGGACGTGCACACACACACACACACGAGCCACATGAGTGAGTAATCAACTCAGTAACAAGCAGATCTTCAGCAAACAGGGGCAAGTGGAGTAAATTCTGGGCACAGAGAATGTTTAGCAGATAAGGATGTAAATAAGTAACAGTGTTTTCTTAGCTGTGATCTAGAAACCATTGGTACTGTGGTTCTCAGTCCTGGCTATAGGATAGAATCACCTGGGGTTGTCCAAGAATATTGATGCCCTAGCCCCACCCCAGACCATTGTTTGTGAGTCAAGGTGAGTAGCACCTGGGTATCAGATTTTTTTAATTCTTGGGTGTGAGTTGAGGGTCAAGGACCACTGCCGTGTGAAATGCATGACTTGTATTTAAAAAAAAAAGAAGAAAAGGGAATTAAAAATATCTAAGTAACGTAAGTGTTGTTAAACTTTTGTTTAGTCTTGGGTATATGTTGGCTTCTAATTGGTTGTGGTCAAAGTTTGAAAAACATTGTTTTAGAACCTTAGAGGTGTTTAATTAATATTGATAAATTTACCTCATTCAATATTTCTGTGTGCACATCTGCTGGACAGTTTTCAAAGTAGTTTTATATATCTTCTCAAATATGACTTTTGCTACCATCCCATGAGGCATAAAGAGCAAATATACTGATTTTTTTTTTTAACAGATGAAGAGTGATATGGTTTAGATCTGTGTCTCCCACCCAAATCTCACCTTGAATTGTATAATCCCCACGTGTCAAGGGCGGGACCAGGTGGAAATAATTAAATCATGGGGGCAGTTTTCCCCATGCTGTTCTCATGATAGTGAGTGAGTTCTCTCGAGATCTGATGGTTTTTTAAGGGGCTTCTCCCATTGCTTGGCACTCATTCTCTCTCCTGAGAGAAAGATTTTTCTTTTCTCAATGTCTTGGAGGGTATAGGCTTCCAAACCATCTGGGTGGCAAATAAACTGTTCATATTTTCCTATGTGAGGAATATTCAATACCATATCAGAGCAATATTTGTTGAATGAGCAAATAATTATGATAAATGTTAATATACAATGGAGGTAATAGGTGACTTCAAAATTTCAAGACAAGTACACCTAGGGAAGACCCAAGGCTGGTTCACCTCTCATTCCAGGGTGACCTGGTTCCTGACTTTAATCAACCCTCAGTTCCTAGGGCTGTAAGAATTTGAGAAAGACCAGAGCTAGGGTTATTGATTTAAGAGCTTTTTGTTGATTTTGAGACACAGCTAACAGTAGAGGTGGTGACATTTATCCTTTTCAGGTCCAAGATTAAAAGGAGCAAAGAAGAAGAAAAAAATCTCTATTCTCAAAGAATAGAGAATTGAGTACTTTCCAACAATATTGTGAAACTCTGTATTTGCCCTGTCCTTAACACCTGCTCTTTTGACTCCAAGAGAATACCAAAAGGTTCAAAATAAATCCGTAGTCAGGAAACTGGAGGTGAGCTACCAAACCAGGCGAAGATGGAAATAAAATATACATACTCTGCTGAATAATGTCTATGGATCATAATTTTGGGAGAAATGACTGTTGGTGAAAACTATAAAGAGAATTTGGTAAATCTGTATAAAATATGGAAGAGCAGATAGTATATAGTCAGTGATGGAGTTTAATGGCTCTCAAATAGAAAATTTATATTTTCCATGGTGAATTCATTCCAGAAATCCCATCTTAGCTTTTTTATTCCTGCACTTAAGCAAGATAAAGTCATTACTATTATTCCCTTGAGTTGTCAGAGACCTTGAGTACTTTAGAAAGTGGAATTAGTTTCATGGGCTAATACTCAATTGCCTGCAGTGCTAAAATGTTACCCAGATAGGTTCAAGAATGTCATTGAAACCAGGTGGCATTTCAAGAAAGTAGAAACTGATTCCGCAAATCTTGGTTTGATGAAGAGGTTCATGTTAATTCATGAAGTGCTAAAGGTATTTCTTGGATTGCATGGGTTTTTTTTTTTTTTTCCTCTTTAAAACATACTGAATAATGACTTGTTTATGACTTATATCTCTGGAACTATTGCCACCTTCTGAGAAGCTGCTGGTCTGAGGGTCTCAGACAATGTCTTTGTCTCATCTGGGATGTAAATATCTTAGATTTTTGTAGGTCTCAAGAATCAGTCTAACTCGGACACTTGGGAGGGAGAGGGAGAAAAAGGCAATAGATGTTGTTGGGGCATAAATGAAATAAGGCCAGAGCGGCAGAGGTGGGGTTCAAATAGGAAATCTGTCAGTTCATTTACAGGGATATTTTTGGCCACTTAATAAGTACCCAACACTGCTAGATTCCTTGAGAGATGTAAGAGAAGCGTAAAGCACGTCTTTTTGTGCTTAAGGAGCCTAATACATTTGGAGTGTCTGCTTTTTTTTTTTCCATGAAGGAGAAAACTTTAGAACGTTTATAATTGTGTGTAAGACTCTGAGGCACTGGTAGTAGGTGCAGTACCCCTCAGTGTGAGACAGGGTAAAGTCAATGGGAGCTCTTACAGTTTGAGTGTAATTCAGGAGAAACAACCTGAGTGAGATCTTGAAAGAAGAATAATATCCAAAGAGGGGGACATTTATGATGGGAGACAAAGCTTCTGCAATGGCACAGAGGCAAAAATCAGAATAGTATATGGTATGTAAGGCCCTGAGGAAATCACTTTATTTGGCTTCATTTTTCTTCATATCACTTGGCACCACTTCACATGTATGTGTGTGTGTGTGTGTTTACTCCCTATCTTCTGCATTGGATTGCAGTGGTCAGCTACATAAGGAATACATAGAGCAGGACCTCAGATCTAGATTCCCTTTTGCAATTGGGTGTTTGCAGAAAGGAAAAAATTAAATCACTCATTGAAAAATATTTTTCAAGGGTCTACTTTACTATATGCTTGGTTGGCAGAGTTCTAGGTACAGGAGATACAGAGATGAACAAGGTCCCTGCCTTCATGCAACATATATTCTCTTGGGGGAGACAAACAATAAACAAGTAAATCAGGAAATGTATGATTTTAGGTAGTGAAAAATGCTATGAGGAAAAATAAATCAGGATAAGGGGAAAGAGAGTGCCAGTTTTAGGTAAGGGTAAGGTAAGGGTAAAATTTTAGATTAGCTCGCTTTTAGCTTCCCTAGAGAAGCCAAAGACCACTGAAGTCTTTGCTAATGGAGTTCCAGCTTTATTATATGCTCATCTTGTCCATTGACCCTCTCAACAATATATATACAGTGGACATTCAGCAAGTATTTCATAATAGTAATAACAGTGGTCTTGCTAGACTTGAATTGGAGCACTTTTTTTCTCCTTTTTACTTTCTATAAAAGAAGCATGAATAGAAGAATTCTTCTATTACAGAAGAAGCATGAATTGCATAGGAGAGGACACACAGGTACTGTTGACAATAACACAGTGATCCATACATCCATCTCTGGAAAAGAAGATTGAACACAGCTGCATCAAAATGAAAAAGAAAATATTAAACTCTTTATAATTATGTGGCTGTGATACATCTCATGGCCTGGAGAACCATTGGGTCTAAATATTAACCAAATTCCAAAGGAGGTAATAATACATCCATGCATATGTAAAAACATACAAAGACAAAATAGCTACCATGTATTGAGCAATCACTGTGTGCCAGGCATTGTGCAATGTACTTTACTTGCATTACCTTTGGTCCCTGCAACAACCTTAGGAGGGAGATATCCCAGTACAAATGAAACAGAGATGAAGTGGCTAGTGCAAGGGCTCTTAAAGTTAGTGTCAGAGCAAAGATGGCAGATTCCTTGTTTGTGAGGGGGCATGAAATCGTGTTTGGAAATGCTGGTTTAATTAAGGGATTCCTTGGAGTGCATATCTAGCTTGGCATTACTCCAGGGTGGAGTTCCCTGTCTGTCCAGCTCATCACTCTATCTAAGAAATCCTAGAAGCTGGGAATTTCTGGGGCTGGCTCTGAATTGATGTAAGTGGTTTCCTGAACCCACTGGAGGCATGGAGTGCATTGAACATTTTTTCACTATTTTGTATGCCTGTGAAACCACATACATGTCTGTCAAGCAGCTGCACGAGCCATTAAAACTTGGAAATGCTTAGCTTTTGGCTGGAAATGACAGTAGCTCAGTTTGGAGCCACCACCAGCTCAACTAAAGCTGACTCGGAACTCTGATTCTGTATATCTGTAAAAGATCTAGGTAATGAATATTGGAAGGATGTGAGATTTAGTAAACTTCCAAAGCATAGAGAACCAATAATGATCAACTTATTGTTACTGATAGTGAAAAGGTTGGGCAGTAGTGGATGATCTAGAGTGACAGTGAAGTTCTCCATGTGTTTAACTCCCTCATGTTGGCCCCAGAACCCACCCATGTTTCTAGAGAGGCAGGCTGGTCTCTTGGCACCTCTGTGACCTGGAAACAATGCCCTCAAAACCTCTGATCTACAACAGATTACATTTAATGAGCACATGTGTGCTAAGAGTTTTACATGTATTTCTCTCTTTCTTTCTTTCTCTCTCTCTCTTAAACTTTCTGTTATTGAAATTTCAAACAGGCAGAGGTAGACAATATGGTATAATAAATCCCCATGTGCCCATCAACCAATTTCAGTAATTATTAGCTCATGGCCAACTCCATATATATATATAATATATATCTTCAGATTATTTTAAAGCAAATCCCAGACATCATATTATTTGTGAACATTCTAAAATGTGTTTCCAAAAGGTAAGGACCCTTTTATTATAATTCTTTAAACTTCACAATAACACTGTTAGATATCACTATATCCCTATTTGACAGATGAAGGCTCTGAGACACAAGGAGTTTAAATTACTTGCCCGTGGTCACCCAACTTGTAACTGACGGAGTCAGGATTCAAATCCAAGTTGCCTAACTCCAAAGCCCATCTTGTTTACTGCCATGCTACATGGTTGCTACCAGACCCCACTGTTGTAGCTAATCCTTGCATTACAGAATTGGATCCTGGGATTAACAAACTCCCACGGACATGACTGTTGATTTCTACGAATTCAACCATTTTCCCATTGCTGCAAATTGGGTTCATTTAGGTACACAGGGACAGAATAGCTGTGAAAGGCCCGTCTGAAAGAAAGAAAGGACCAGCCTGAAATATTAATGGATTCTATTAGGGCAGCAAAACTGATAAAGCAGTCAAACCCTTCTTGTGATAGTGTTTTAAATCTTGGAGAAATCCACAATGAAAAGGACTTAATAGAAAATATGACTGTCATTGGGCCATAGCTGCCAAGGGAACTAAAAGGTTTCCTTTAAATGAATTCTCCTTTGGTTTTCTCTTGGCGGAAGGAATCAGCCGTCCCACTGAGTCTTTTCAGTTTGTTTCTAGCACAGCTAATTGTGTTTATTTGTCTCCGGAATCACATGCCTCTCTCCTCTCCCTTGCTTTTTCTTAGGGTCTCTTGCCTGCTGTGTACTGCTTTTACTGCCAGAAATGTTCTCCTCACCTGGGAGCCAGTTGGCTGCCAACACTGAGTAGGTACTGGGAGGCTGATTCTGCCTTTCCAGAGATCTGACCTGGCCTGGGTGTCCAAGATTGCCTTAGGGTAGAGGGAGAGATTGGATAAGCTGGCTACAAAAGGATCTGTTTTTTTTTTTTTTTTTTTTTTTTTTTGCCTCAGATGTGTCCACTTGGTCCATAACAGCATTAAGAACAGAGCAGACAGCAAGTAAATAAATCGTATTGACTAATTGATCAAGATAGCTTTGCTAGTTGATATGGTTTAGATCTGTGTCTCCACCCAAATCTCATGTTCAGTTGTAATCCCCAGTGTTGGAAGCGGGGCATGGTGACTAGATCATGGGGGCAGTTTCTCATGGCTTCACATCATCCCCATTGAAGTTGTCATCCTGATGGTTCTCATGAGATCTGGTTGTCTAAAAGTATGTGACACCTCCCCACTCCCTCTCTTACTCCTGTTCCAGCATTGTGAAGTACTTGCTCCCACTTTGCCTTCTGCCATGATTGTAACCTTCCTGAGGCCTCCCCAGAAAGTGGGCAGATGCCAGCATCATGCTTCCTGTACAGCCTGCAGAACCGTGGCCAATTAAACCTCTTTGCTTTGTAAATTACCCAGTGTCCAGTATTTCTTTATAGCAATGAGAGAATGGGCTAATACACTAGTCAAGTTCAAGAAACTGGTTCTCCATTTTTCCTATCAAAACATCACATTGACTTTCCTGCTTAATAGTTTCCTTTGTCATTGGGATCACTGCACTGATATTTACTTGCTTCTTTCCTCCTCCTTCCCTCCCTCTTTTCGTTTTGTTTCGTTTCTTTCATTTCTTCTTTCGACAGGGTCTTACTCTGTTGCCCAGGCTGTAAGTACAGTGGTGTAATCATAGCTCACTGTGACCTTGAGCACCTGGGCTCAAGTGATCCTCTTGTTTCAGCCTTGTTATTAGGTAGGATTACAGTCACATACCACCATGCCCAGCTAATTTTTTGCAGGGTCTTGCTGTGTTGGTGCCCAGGTTGGTCTTGAACTCCTGGGCTCAAGCGATTCTCCTGCCTTGGCCTCATAAAGTGCTGGGATTATAGGTATGAGCCTATAGGTATTTGCTTGATTCCTAAACCTCTGTTTCCTTTTCTTCCCCCTTACCTGTCCTGTCCCATCACAGAAGCCATATAACTGCTGGAGAACTTCCTAGCTCTTTTTTAACCATCTTACTCATGGAGTTCTAGAAGATGGTAGTTGTCAGGATGCAATTAAAGAAAAGCCTACAAATTCCACCTTTGGCTCTCTATGGGACATGCCAAGGAGGACCTCATTATTATTAGAGATAATAATTATATTAATATTATATTAATATAATAGTATCTCTATTAGAGATAATGAGGGAAATACATTTTCAGGGACAATGTATTTTATTTAAAGATATGTTATTGCAAATATTTTGAAATAGTTTTTTATTGATATGATCACTACTTTTTAAAAACGTTTAGTGGGAAAAACAGTAGACGACAAGTCACTTAGTTGTCTATAGTAGAGTCGGCTCAGGGGTGGCAAATATATGGCTCTGTGCCACTGTTCCCTCCTGAGCCCCACCTCCCTCAAGAGCTTGTGGCAGACATTGTAAATCCATAACACCTTGCCCTCTAAACTCCAGTCCAGGCCTGGAATGCCGCTCAACACAAGATTTCAGGAAGCCATTACCAAGCAATAGAGGTTGGCATGACAAGTGAAATCTATTTGCCATCTCCTAAATAAGTAGTCTATAAAGCCCTTCCTGCACTAAAATTCAGTGAGCTTTTTAGCCTGTGGTCATATTAGGTCCCTAACAGCTAGGGAGCAGATCTCCTCATTCATTGACATTACCACATAGATGCCAAACCCTCTCTGGAAAACAGAAGAGAAAGCAAAATTTTTTTTGATTATTATTATTTTTTTTAAGATGCAGGGTCTCACTCTGTCACCTAGGTTGGAGTGCAATGGTGTGATCTGATCATAGCTTACTACAGCCTCCCCTCCTGGGCTCAAGTGATCCTCCCTCCTCAGCCTCCCAAGTACTTGGGACTACAGGTGCATGGCACCACTCCTGGCTAATTTTTATGTATTTATTTATTTATTCTTTTGTAGAGACAGGGTCTGTGTTGCCCAAGCTGGTCTTGAGCTCCTGGGCTCAAGTGATCCTACTGCCTTGGCCTTCCAAAGCACTAGGATTACAGGTATGAGCCACCATGCCTGGCTGGGATGCTTTAAACACTGATGGTTCATGGAAGATTTGGAAGTTGCAAGTCTCCCTTTGCAACTTATAGTAGGTCCTTCAGTGGTTTGTCAGTAAGACTAAATCAAATCATTCTTAAGGAAGAAAAATGCTAATGCAGTGCTGAAGGGGAAGAAAAGGAATTGAAACCCAGAGCCTGTCCTGTTCCTACTCTGGTATAGCAGTTGTATTAAACTGAATCTAGATTATGTATAGTTTAATGAGATGGGAAAGCAAAAAACTTAGTGCCTGGTTATAACTAACTTGCTGTCACATAGTAGTTCTCTTTACTTTTGAAGAAATTTGGAGAGTATTAAGATAATGCGTATGAAGCATCAAGACTTCCTTGGTGAGGTTTTAAGTGTTCATGACCATATTTTAGACAATGTATTGGACAGCAGTAATGGCTTAGGCCAGTCCGTAGTCACCAAAATCATTGCGAGCTGGTAGGCTATGCAGGCAGAAGCTGTGTGGGCTGCTCCAGGCCTGCCTGTCTCTAAGAGGCTTGACAGAGGATGCCAGGCTGCTTTCTGGGTGGTTAAGATCAGACTGTGTATGCACTGGTGTGGTTTTCTCTTGTTTTAATCAACAGTACATTCTTTTGCAAGGAAAAGACAAACTGAGGTTCATTTTGGAATGCTCTGATTTCAGAGCAAGGACAGGCAGAGATACTTTTCCATTTTGGAAGTCTCAACTGAATATTGGGTATGGGGTGAGGAAAAGCAGGAAGGAAAACCCATATAGGTTAGACAAAATATTAGATTAGCCAAGTATTTTTAAAGTATTTTCTAAAAATTAGATAAGATTTAGAGCTTACCCCTACCCCATTAATTGTATACTTTTATCTAGTGATGCGTATGTAAAAATCATACTTAAGCTGAAATCACTTCTGGCTTACTGTTGTTCTGGCTTACTGCATCTTTTTGGATGTCATATAAAAAGAGGCCCCCCAAATCTTCATTTGCTTGTTATTTGGGAATGCGAAAGTAAGTGAATTCTCTGGAGGGATGAGTGGTGGGTGAGGCTGAAATAGCAAGTTGGGAATGAATGCAACTTTTCAGTAGATACTATAATCCTTTGTCAAAGGGAGTGCTGGGGTGATGGAAATGAAACTGCAAGTGCTGACCTTGAATTTCTGGTAACATTGAGTGCTTGTCTCTTCCCAGCCCATGTGATCTATGGACTTGCCCAAATAGCTTTTTGCTGGTACTGTATCCTCTGTTTTCTAAAGGCACCTTAGGGACTTCAAAAGGCACACTTTTGCTTTAAAATGCATCGTATTTTAATGTTAACTCGATGGTAAACTTATATAATACTGGCTGTTAGACACTGAATAAGCTTAAAATGGAAAGGTGACACTTTCTCGACCTGCATTCATCTTACTCCTTGTAATTGCATTCATTTTTTTTCAAATTTAATTCAGAAATCTTAAGTAGTTGGCCTTTATTATTCTTTTCAGTTGACGGCATTACTGGTACCAGAAGGATTGTGGTTTATTTTAAGTATGTGATTCATTTAATCTGATAGGACTCAGGCTTGGGCTGTCTGCTTTCCAGCCCACTTTGCCTCCAAGATCAATGCAACCTCAAAGAAGGAAAGTTTTAAGTTTTTTAATGGTGTTTATGATTGATGTAGCTTGTTGATATTAATAACTGTATCTGCTACATTATAGCTTTGATTAATCACAGTCTTCAAGTAAACTGACTTGCTGACATATTCCACTTTAGAGAAAAAAATATCAAAACACAGGAAAATCAAATGCTATTAGGACTTTTGTTTAAGAGCAATTTCGCAGGGGGAACATCCTTGGGAATTGTTTAAGAAGCAACTTCCCAAAAGCCTAGGAAGTTTTGTTTAAGAGCAAAACTTAAAGGGGAAACTTAGTTTTGGTTAAGAGCAAAACTTAAAGGGGAAACTTAACTTCCCCTTTAAGTTTTGCTCTTAACCAAAACTTCCTAGGCTTACCATAGACACAGTCCTATCTTCTTTGCATTGGTATCTCTATTAGCCAAACTTTATATGGAAAGAGATAAAGGACCTGGACAAAATTATGTTCACTTACACATTTAGGAAAGTGGACTAATACATTGGTAGAATGATTTCCAATAAACGAGGTTGAAACAGAAAGCATTTCCTGAATAGCATAAAAGTTTAGGGCGCGGGCTCTGGAGCCAGACTACCTGGGCACAGATTCTGGCTCCACCACTTCCTGTCTGGATTTTGGGCAAGGGACTTCACCTGTTTCCTCATCTGTACAGTAGCTAAAAATAGTAGATTCCATTTCATAGAGTTGAGAGGAATAAATGTTTTATTTATTTAAGTCACATGCAATGACCTTAGAACCATGTGTAGTAGAGAGTAAGTGCTCAATATATGTAAGTCATTTTAGTAATTATCACTGGCAACTGGATAAAGAACAGTAACAGTGAAGAAGAAATGCTATATCTCTGGTTTCTGGCTTGAGCACCTGGGTGCAGCCATTTACTGAGATAGGAACAAGAAGCACAGGACAGAAGTAGGGTTAGTGGAAGAAGCTTGATTCTCTTTTGGTAGTGTTCATTTGAGGTATCTTTGTTACAGCTAAGCAGAGTTATCAAGTGGGCATCAAATATACCCCATTCCAGATATAACAAAATTTTGTGGAATATTATTCAACCTTAAAAAGGAAGAAAATTGGCCAGGCGCGGTGGCTGAGGCCTGTAATCCCAGCACTTTGGGAGGCCGAGGCGGGCGGATCATGAGGTCAGGAGTTCAAGACCAGCCTGACCAACATGATGAAACCCTGTCTCTACTAAAAATACAAAAATTAGCCGGGTGTGGTGGTGCATGCCTGAAATCCCAGCTACTTGGGAGGCTGAGGCAGGAGAATCACTTGAACCTGGGAGGTGGAGGTTGCAGTGAGCCGAGATTGGGCCTCTGCACTCCAGCCTGGGCGACAGAGCAAGATTCTGTCTAAAAAAAAGAGGGGGAAGAAAATTGACCAGGCATGGTGGCTTAAACCTGTAATCCCAGCACTTTGGGAGGCTGAGGTGGGTGGATCACCTGAGGTCAGGAGTTCGAGACCAACCTAACTGATATGGTGAAACTCCTCTCTACTAAAAATACAAAAATTAGCCAGGCATGGTGGTGGGCGCCTGTAGTCCCAGCTACTCGGGAAGCTGAGACAGGAGAATTGCTTGCACGCGGGAGGCAGAGATTGCAGTGAGCCAAGATTGTGCCACTGCACTCCAGCCTGAGTGACAAAGCAAGACTCTTTATCAAAAAAAAAAAAAAAAAAAAAAAAAAAGGAAATTCTGGCACATGCTATGACATGGATGACCCTTGGGGATATTATGCTAAGCAAAATAAGCCAGTCACAAAAGGAAAGCACTGTATGATTCCACTTATATAACGGACCTAGAGTAGTGTTCTCTGAATTCATAGAGACGGAAAGTAGAATGGTGGTTGCCAGGGGATTGGGAAGAGGGAGCAGTGGGGAGTTGTTTAATGGATACAGAGTTTCAGTTTTGCAAGATGAAAAGAGTTCTGGAGATCGGTTGCACAACACTGTGAATTGATTTAACACTACTGAACTGTACACTTAAAATGGTAAGATGGTAAATTTTATGTTATGTGTATTTTACTTTATTTTTATTTTTTGAGACAGAGTCTCGCTCTGTTGCCCAGGCTGGAGTGCAGTGCTGCGATCTCGGCTCACTGCAAGCTCCGCCTCCCGGGTTCACGCCATTCTCCTGCCTCAGCCTCCGAAGTAGCTGGGACTATAGGTGCCTGCTACCGCGCCCGGCTAATTTTTTTGTATTTTTAGTACAGATGGGGTTTCACCGTGTTAGCCAGGATGGTCTCGATCTGCTGACCTCGTGATCCGCCCGTCTTGGCCTCCCAAAGTGCTGGGATTACAGGCGTGAGCCACCGCGCCTGGCCGCTATTTTGTATTTTTAAGAGACGGGGTTTCACCATGTTGGCCAGGCTGGTCTTCAACTCCTGACCTCATGAGATCCACCTGCCTTGGCCTCCCAAAGTGCTGGGATTACAGGCGTGAGCCACCCGGCCCGGCCTGGATTTTTTTTAAAGTGTGAGCAGAAAATAACATGTTAAGTCACAAGGTGATAAGTAGTACTATGGAAAACAAAGAAAAAGTACAGCAGAGTTAGGTGTTGTGGAATGCCAGGGAGAGTAGAAATGCGGTATTAAATCAATAGGGTGGTTGGGAAGCCTTCTTGAAGAGGTGAGATTTGAGCAAAGACTGGAAGGAGTTGTTTGTCTCTTGGCTACTATTAAAATCTGTGTCTAAATCTGCCAGGGTCCACCTGTGGTATGGCAATGCTCAGTCAATAATCAAGCTGTATATATCTTTTAAAGTACATATTGGTGGGCAGCTGTGGACGTGGACATTTCAACTCATTTGGAAAGACAATCCAGGCAGTCAGGTAGCACTTCACAGATTATAATCAGATGTCATCTGAGACTTGAGGTTATGTTACAGTAAGGACAAATGGTTATTCTTATATGTGGCCTTTTCTAAAATCAACCTATAACTTAGAAACAAACACCAAGGGTTTGATTTCTTTAGTTATTCCAAAATTTGCATGTTGTTGTTTGTCCTGAGAAGTTGTGGTGCCTTGGGAGCTGAGAAAACGTACATTTTTCAATATGAGTTTTAAATGCCTTCATTAAGACTAGGATTTTCCAGGCTTCAACTGACCTTCCTGTCAACTTAAAGAGGGCAGTTTAAAAATCCTTATTTCATGTATTCTTCATTTGATGGATCATATGGCATGGAATGGTGAGCTGCTTATAAAAATCCTGTGACCTGGACATGTTTTATTACAAATTTATGAGGCTGGTATAAACAGGTATCAACTTGCTATCATTTAAGCCAATACTTTGTACTCACGAACAAACTGAAAGAGGTTTGCATCCTTGGATACTTGAACTGATTTTTCCACATATAATTTCTTAACCTCATTTTTCTAGGTCTAATAAAAAGAAGTATACTGAGCATAAATCTCTACTTTGGAACAGGAAAAAATCTCCCCCACGCTCCTCCTCCCACTGAACTTTGTGGGGAAATTAATATCTATGGATGGACAGGCACCTTTGCTTTTCCCCAATCCTGTCTTCTGGTCAAGAATTCTAAAGCTACACACTAGCAGCCACTCAGAACACACATGGCTGTTTGTAACTCTCTTGCCAGGCCACATTTATAGAATAATTGCCAAGGTGACAGGAACTAGGTGGGGGAAGAGGAAACGGATTCTCTCTCTAAGTCCTTTCTACACTAGTGGTAACAAGCATTGGTGGATTCAAAAAGCACAGCAATGGCTGGGTGCGGTGGCTCAGGCCTGTAGGCCCTATACTTTGGGAGGCCAAGGCGGGTGGAATGATTGAGCCCAGGAGTTCAAGATCAGCCTGGTCAACATGGTGAAACCCCAGCTCTACAAAAAGTACAAAAATTAGTCAGGTGTGGTGGTAAGTGCCTGTGGTGGTAAGTGCCTGTAGTCTCAACTACTCAGGAGGCTGAGGTGGGAGAATAGCTTGAGCCCAGAGGTTGAGACTGTAGTGAGCTATGATTGTGCCACTGCACTCTAGCCTGGGTGAGATCTTATCTCAAAAGAAAAGAAAAAAAGCACAGCACCAATCTCAGAAATTGCCCCCTACTCCAATTTTTGTTAACATTCTTATCCACCCAATGTTTGATTTCTTTTAGTTCTGAACACAATTCTTATAAAATTACTGGCATAAATGTAATATTTTGGGTGATTTAACAAGAAAGGAGGAGAAATATTTTCCTTTATCTTTATGCATACACAGCTCTCTATGGGCATTTAGCTTCAGCTGGTTGTTGAGCTCAGGGTATACCCTAAACATTTAGTTTCTCCCACATACATTAGAGAGCCCCATGAAAATACATAAATAATAACACATGAGAATGTAGCAGCCATTAGGTGTATATTATTGTCATAAGATATATATCATTAGATAATGATAGCAGTACTTGGTAGCAAAAGGAGAGTTTAGTGGATTCAACAGATGTTTGTTGAGGGGCCACTCTGGCAAACATCTGTGCTAGGGTCTAAGCAGGGAGGTACCATACAACACAATACTTGCCCATAAGAAACTTATGGCCTACTTGGGAATACTCAGGTAACTACAGGACAAGGTTGTATATGGTAGCATCATTTAAGTGATACAAACTGGAGGATGCAGGAGAATGGATGGAAGAAGACATTGCTTTGACCAGGTGAGTTGGAAGGCATGGAAGAATTGGCATGTGAGAGGTGCCTTCAGGGACAGATAAGGTTTTCTGACAGGAAGCTATTCCAGGTAAAGGGAACAACCTGGGCAAAAGTCTATAAAGGAATCCCCTTCTAGTCATATACATATCCAAGAAGACATGGGCAAGACTAGACTGCAGCCTAGCGTGTCAGAGCAAATCACTAGAAACAACCTCCATGTCCATCCACAGGAGGATGAACTAAAGAATTGTGGTATATTCACACAGTGGAACTAGTCAGCAAAGAAAATGAGTCAACTAGAGAATAGCAACTAATGTGGAAAAACACAAACGTAGATTAAATGAAAGAAGAATGTTAGGTACGAAATTTGTATCAAGGTTAAAAATATACAAAAAAACTTATTTATAAATTTCATGTGGTTTTATTGTATCATTATATGTAGATATAACTATAATTTCATAATGTTTTCATGTGAAAACAGTGGGAATGAAAACCACCCACAATGTATAGAGACTGCCAGTGGGGAGGGTGGGAAGGGAATGGGTAGACATAGGAAGCTACGTTTCAGTTGAATCCATTTTTTTTTAAGACAGGGTCTCACTCTGTCACCCAGGCTAGAATGCGGTGTCACTATCATGGCTCACTGCAGCCTCAATCTCCCAGGAGCAAGCAGTCCTCCCCCTTAGCTGGGGCCACAGGCACATACTACCATGCTCATCTAATTTTCTAAAAGTTATTTTGTAGAAACAGGATCTCCCTATGTTGCCCAGGCTGGTCTCAAACTCCTGGGTTCAAGTGATCAGCCTCCCAAAGTGTTGGGATTATTGGTGTGAGCCACTATGCGCAGGTAATTGTATCTGCTTTAGAGAGAAGAGGACAAACAGATAGATACACTAATATATTTATAGACACATATAAACACATTTACTATGTACATATCTATTTTAAGATCTAAAGTAGACATCACGTTAACATGTGATAAATGTTATGTTATTCTCTACACTCTTCTACGTACTTGAAATATTTCATAATATAAAAATGAAGGAGAAAGTCACAGTTCAGGTTTAGGAATAGCAAATGGTATAGAACAGTGATTCTCAAACTTTAACATGACCCTTGGCAAGAAATACATTTTATTTTAGAAACCAGGAATTCCATGACAGTACTTATCCTTAATATACTGGATGTACTCTAACATGTTAATATTTGCTCTTTTATTCTGCATGATATCAAGCAGTGGTTGATGCTTACAGATGCAGATAAAGGCTAGGTCCTGGAAGGTTTTGACGGTCAGGCTCAGGAATGTAAGCTTTAGTTGGCAAAGAAGAAAGGCCCACTGGTGGCTTTGGGGCATGTTATGTTAGCTAAACGTTAGCTAAATCAAAAAAGATGGAACTGAGGCCAGAGATTGGATGATCCAAAATCAGTCAGGAGGTTATCACCATTAGTGTAACTGGAACAGGATATGGGTCTGCAGGGGGAGTGAAAAAAAGGGACAGGTTTTGCATTTGCTGTGATTAAAAATAATACAGATAATATGGATTTGATGACTGGGGTTTCAGGGAAGCGGGAGGGAAATGAGACAAATTTCACTCTTGATTTCAAGGCTTGATGCCTGAGAGATTGGTTACATCAATAACAACTATGTATATCAGGAGAAATTTGGTTTTAAACACAATGTTTAAGGTGCTGATGGGGACATCTACACATACGTAGTGAAGCCATGGCTGAGGTTAAAAGGAATGCATAATGGTTTCACAATGTACTATGGCTTTCTATAGCAGTACACAGTACCTGGTGAGGGAAAAAATGAAAGGTGTAATCAAGGTGGGGCCAGGCAGGCAGACCTAGCAAAGGTGTGGCGGGTGGAGGGTGAGGAGTGCTGGTTAGGGCAGAGTGAAATGGCTAGCACTGGGTTGGGTTTGTATTGGGATGGCAGTGAGTCCAAATGCAATGGGTGCACTGAGAGAAGAAGGGTTGAGAGACTAGAGGTTATGAGACACCCAAAAAGTATCTTTAGCAGGTGTGATGAAATATTACAGGTGGAAGTTAGGAGTGTTGTAATCAAGGAGGAGGAATTTCAAACCTGAAATCTTGGAGCTAAAATAATTCTGAGTTAGAAAAAAATACTATTCTGAAATTCATATGGAAACAAAGAGCCTAAATAGTGAAAGCAATCCTAAGCAAAAGGAACAAAGCCAGAGGCATCACATTACCCAACTTCAAAATACTACAAGGCTATAGTAACCAAAAGGCTACAGTAGCATGGTACTGGTACAAAAAAAGACACACAGACCAATGGAATAGAGAACCCAGAAATAAAGCTGCACACCTACAATCAACTGATCTTTGATAAAGTTGACAAAAATAAACAATGGGGAAAGGATATCCTATTCAATAAATGGTGCTGGGAAAACTGGCCAACCATATGCAGAAGAATGAAACTGGTCTCCTACCTATCACCATATACAAAAATTAACTCACAATGGATTAAAGACTTAAATGTATGATATGGTTTCGCTGTGTCCCCACCCAAATCTCATCTTGAATTGTAGCTCCTATAATGCCTACGTGTTGTGGGAGGGACCCGGTGGGAGACAATTGGATCATGGGGGCAGTGTCCCCCATACTGTTCTCGTGGTAGTGAATAAGTCTCACAAGATCTCATGGTTTTATTAGGGGAAACCCCTTTCACTTGAGAGGGGAAACCCCTCTCATTCGCTCTCTACTGGCTGCCATATAAGACATCCCTTTGCTCTTCCATCGTCTTCTGCCATGATTGTGAGGCCTCTCCAGCCATGTGGAACTGTGAGTCAGTTAAACCTCTTTACTTTATAAATTACCTAGTCTCAGGTATGTCTTTGTCAGCAGCATGAAAATAGACTAATACAATGTAAGACCTCAAACTATAAACATCCTTCAAGAAAATCTAGGAAGTACCCTTCTCGACATAGGCCTTGGGGAAGATTTATAACTAAGTCCTCAAAAGCATCTGCAACAAAAACAAAAAATTGACAAGTGAGACTTAATTAAACTAAAGAGCTTCTGCAAAGCAAAAGGAAAACTATTGGCCATGCACCATGGCGTATGTCTGGAATTCTAGCACTTTGTGGGGCAAGGTGGGTAGATTGCCTGAGCCCAGGAGTTTGAGACCAGCCTGGGCAACATGGTGAAACCCCACTCTCTACAAAAAAATACAAAACATTAGCTGGGCATCTGGTGTGCGCAGGTAGTCCCAGCTACTTGAGAGGCTGAAGTGGGAGGATCACCTGAGCCTGGAAAGGTTGAGGCTACAGTGAGCCATGATCACACCACTGCACTCCAGTCTAGGTGACAGAGTGAGACCCTGTCTCAAAACAAAAAAGAAACTTTCAACAGAGGAAACAGACAACCTACACAATGGGAGAAAATATTCATACATTATGCAGGGGTCTAATATCCAGCATCTATAAGGAACTTTAAATCACCAAGCAAAAAACAACTCAATTAAAAAGTGGGCAAAGGAAATGAGCAGACACTTCTCAAAAGAAGACAGACAAGTGGCCAAAAACATATGAAAAAATGCTCAACATCACTAATCATTAGAGAAATGCAAATCAAAACTACAACCAGATACTATCTCACACCAGTCAGAATGGCTATTATTTAAAGTAAAAAAAAAAAAAAACAGGTGTTGGTGAGGCTGCAGAGGAAAGGGAACGTTTATACAGTGTTGGTGGGAATGTAAATTAATTTCAGCCACTGTAGAAAGCAGTTTGGAGATTTCTCAGAGAACCAAACACAACTACCATTTGACCTAGCAACCACATTACTGGGTATGTACTCAAAGGAAAACAAATTGTTCTACCAAAAAGACACATGTACTCATATGTTCATCACAGCACTATTCAAAAATAGCAAAGATCAACCTAAGAATGAACCTCAGTGCCCATCAACAGTGAATTGAATAAAGAAATTGTGGTATGTACACATAATGGAATACTGTGGAGCTGTAAAACAGAATTTGCAGCAACATTATCTTAAGTGAATTAATGCAGAAACAGAAAACCAAATACCACATGTTTTTACTTATAAGTAAGAGCTAAACATTGGGTATACATGGACATAGAGAAGGGAAAAATAGACACGGGACTACAAGAAGGGAGAAGGAGGGACCGGGGCAAGGTTGAAAAACTACCCGTTGGGTACTATGCTCACTACCTGGATGATGGACTCAGTCGTACCGCAAACCTCAGCATCATGCAATATACTCTTGTAACAAACCTGCACATATACCTCCTGAATAGAAAAGAAAAGTTGAAAATTTTTTAAAATGAAGTAATTCTGAGTGATAAATAATCACAACCTTTGTAGATACTACAGGTTAGGCAGGTAGGTAATTGTAATATCATGGAGATGAAAGCTGTAGCTGTGTGATAGTTTACAATTACTGATCTGAACTGAGTAGATTGACTTTTCAAATGAAGCTCTTCTATGGAATAACTAATTTTTTTTTTTTTTTTTTTTTTTGAGACGGAGTCTCACTCTGTCACCCAGGCTGCAGTGCAGTGGCACAATCTTGGCTCACTTCTCTGCAACTGATTATGAATTACTACTTCTAATTACAGAAAAGGCCACATTGGGAAGTGGAGCAGGGTCTTCAGGGGTGCCCTTAGGAAAGAGCCCTGATGGGATGTCTTGGGAGAGAAGGCTCTGGATAGTGCTCCTGGGTCACTACAGTGAGCCAGGATTCCTAGTCCATCAGCAGCTCAGAGATGGACAAGCACTATCTTCTCATCTAATACTTCCTTTTCATTCACAGCTGATAGATGTTCTTCCACAAAGACACAGCCAGTTGGCTGGACTCTTGGGACACAGGGGTCAGAATTATTGGGGTCTGCCCATACCTTATTGCTGATTTGGTTTAGGGCTTTGAATAGGTCACTTAAATTCAGTGTACCTCAGTTATTCTCACAATCAAGTAACACAAGCTAAAATCTTTGAAAAAATATTTTGAATAACTTCCTTATGCAACCCAATGAATTTCACAATTTAATATAAAGGAAGACACATGTATAGCCAGTTATAGCATAATGCTAAGAGGATGCTATAAACTGAAGTGTCTCCCCAAATTAATATGTTGAAATCCTAACCCCTAATGTAAGGATATTAGGAGGTGGGGCTGTTAGGAGGTGATCACCTAGATCAGGGATCCCCCAACCCCCAGTACCTGTCTGTGGCCTGTTAGGAACTGAGCTGCACAGCAGGAGGTGATCAGTGGGCGAGTAAGCAAAGCTTCATCAGTATTTACAGCCGCTCTGCTTTGCTGGCTTTACTGCCTGAGTTCCTCCTGTCAGATCAGCAGCAGCATTAGATTTTCATAGGAGTGCCAATCCTATTGTGAACCGCACATGCAAAGGATCTAGGTTGTACTCTCCTTATGAAAATCTAATGCCTGATGATCTGTTACTGTCTGCCATCACCCCAAATGGGACCGTCTAGTTGCAGTAAAACAAGCTGAGGGCTCCCAGTGATTCTACATTATGGTGAGTTGTATAATTATTTCCTTATATATTATAATGTAAAAATAATAGAAATAGGCTGGATCCAGTAGCTCATGCCTGTAATCCCAGCACCTTGGGAAGCCAAGGTGGGCGGGTCACTTGAGGTCAGGAGTTTGAGACCAGCCTGGCCAACATGGTGAAACCCCATCTCTACTAAAAATACAAAAATCAGCTAGGTGTGGTGGTGCATGCCTGTAATCCCAGCTACTTGGGCGGCTGAGGCACAAGAATGGCTTGAGCCTGGGAGGTGGAGGTTGCAGTGAGCTGAGTTGGCATCACTGCACTCCAGCCTGGGCAACAGAGCAAGACCCTGTGTCAGGAAAAAAAAAAAAAAAAGCAATAAATGTAATGGGCTTGAATCATCATGAAACCATACTCCTCAACCCCCAGCCCCCATACGTGGAAAAATTGTCTTCCATGAAATTGGTCCCTGGTGCTGAAAAGGTTGGGGACCACTGACCTAGATGAATGCCTAGATGAATGGTATTACTGCCTTTATAAAAGAAACTCAGGAGAGCTCCCTTGCCTCTTCTGCCATGTGAGGACATAACAAGAAGACAGTCATGTTTGAACCAGAAGTGGGCCCTCACTGGACACCAAATCTGCTGGTGCCTTCATCTTGGACTTTTGCAGCCTCTAGAAACTGTGAAAAATAGATTTCTGTTGTTTATAAGCCACCTAGTCTATGATATTTCCTTACAGCACCCTGAATGGACAAAGACAGAGGGCTTAATAAGACATGATGAGTTCTACTTCAGGCTGTCGCTAAGCTTCACAGGGGAGGGGTTATATCTGAGCCTGAATTTGAGAGAGAAGTGGGTTTTGCCAGGCACAGCAGGCTACAATAACATTGGCGATGTCAAGTGTGTGGCTTGTTCAGGCAATCAGGACAGTCTGTTCTGCCTTTTGTATGCAACAAGAATAAAAACGAGTTCTAACAGTGCTCCAGTGTTATTTTACATTATGTTTCTCTGCCTGGCCCCTCCTTTTCCTAAATCTTTGCTTAGGCATTCTTGGTCATAAAAATGACAAATGGTAGGAGATGATAGACCAAAAACAAGCTGATGGTTAGAAATTCAGCCAGCAATTTAAATATTGGTGCGGATACCTAGCAAGTGGATGAACCACACAAATAAATAAGATCCAACTCAAATGGTGTTTTCTTTTGAAAACCCACATTTTTGTTATCTTAGATCTCACTGGTTTTTACCTTTAGAAGCAGGCAAAGGATAGTCATTCACTTTGTTTTTGAACAATGATCTATTGACACATTCTGGGGACATCTTTCCTCTGACTGTTTGCTGATAGAAATAAAGCATAGGTAAGCCAGTGTTCCTGTCTCCAGAGGCTTGCAATTCAATAAGCAGAAGAGAGAAGGCTCTCTACACACACAGTAGTGAAGTAATGGGCAAGCCTGATGTTCTACTTACCAAAATATGTGGAATAGATAGATAAGTGTTGGGGGTGGGGGAGGAATCAAGATGG
Organism: Pan troglodytes; assembly: GCF_028858775.2. Classification (NCBI taxonomy): domain Eukaryota; kingdom Metazoa; phylum Chordata; class Mammalia; order Primates; family Hominidae; genus Pan; species Pan troglodytes. The sequence goes on from NC_072403.2 coordinate 58,247,059, forward strand.
CCTGGAGAAGGCTTTATGGTGATTTGGAATTGAACTAAGGCCTTGGAGATATCTAAGGAGAAATGAAGAATAAAGTGACTTGCTTGACTCTATAGCAAATAAAAATGCTGGGTCTTAGAACCACCAGGAGAGTGTACTGTTGTCACTGCAGAAGAGTTAATGTTTAATTGCTAGGGAACACAGCTTTCTTTATATGGTGCTCCAAACTCTAGCTCGATTTGTTATCTGATTTTCTGCTATGGAAAGGGCATTTCCAAGATTGATTTCCTGCCAGTGGAAATGAGCAGCTCTCTTCACGTTCACCCGGGTTGGCCCAGGTCCCAGCTGGTTTGCAGATCAGTGATGAAGCTTCCTGCCGGTGAGAAGCTAGATCTAGTTGAGAGGTTGCCTGACTGAAGCCAAACCACACCTAACGAAGCCGATAGTTACACTCACGTAGAAAGTCCAGGGAGACACCTGTCCCTAGGCTTTAATTAGTGGGAGTTTCAGACAGCAAAGTTTACCTTTACTCAAACAAGAAGCCTCAGAAGAACATGATCTTCACACCTGAACTGTTGATTGCCCGGAGACTGCTCAGTGTGTTCTCCCAGTAAATTGTTCCCAGCTCCTCTGACTTCTCCCACTCGACAGATTAAACACAGATACTATTTATTCCATGTGGCAGGTGCATTCTCTGTCTGTAATGATGCATTTTGAAACCAGTACTTTCTCAAGTGAGATTAGCTGAGATGTGGAAAGTATAGGAAGTGACAGAACAGACAGAAATTCTAGCTAGAGGGTTCTAGTTAGATAAAGAGAAAAAGGCACTCAGAGGAAATTTGCTCTGCTCATCTTTCCCAGGGCACAGCAACAAATTAAGGCTGTCTTTTCTTTCTCCTCTTAGGAATATTATACGGCACCACAGAGGAAAAGATTCATAAGTGGAGAGCTCACTGAGCCCAGAAGGACACATCTTGCTGCCAGATCTGTGGCAAAAACGTGTACCTTACTTTTTTTTTATAGGCACGGTTCAGCCGTACCACAAACCCACATGGTCAGGAAGTGACTCACGTATTAATGCCGTTTGAGTTTGTGTGCTGTGGGGAAAGTCTTTTGACAATATTGTGTATACTGGCTTTTCCAATGTAAGAGAACATCTTTGCTGCATTAACAGTAGATGTTACATATTTTTTTCCCTTTAAACCCCCCATGACCAATAGCTTACCCTATGGCAAGTATAGTTAGGTTACTCGTAATAATTAATTTGGTATGCTAACTAGTTGAGCTCACAGAAAAATGCAAGTATGGGTGTATTCCTTTATAATGCTGGGGTGTTTCTTGGGGAGGGTCTTAATATTTTACCAACTTAGGTTTTACCAATTTTTGCATATTTATGTCAAATATTCCTATTTGCAGAGTAGTACTAACTTTTGCTTTCCAATTACAAAAGTAGTAAATGTTTGTTGTTAAAAAGTACGATAATGATAGTATTTCCAGAAGAAAAGTAAAATTCCCCACAATCCCTTCATGGTAATAGCTGTATTGTTTTGATTATATGCACTTCCATACTTCATCTGTACCATGTTTGTATGATTACAAAAATAGGGCTGGGCGGAACACATACTTTAAATTTGTTTTTTCCTTTACATGTCTTTGACTCATTTATTCATTCAAGAAATCTTCTTTGAGAATGTACAATGTGCTAGTCCATCACTTTTCTAAGTGCAGTGGAGACTACAGTGAAAAACCAATGGAGCACACATATCATGTGTATCTTTGTATAACAATAAATGTAAATTTATTTTACATTTATTTATGTAAATAAATTATTTACATTTATTTTACATTTATTATTATTTATTTTAATAAGTGCATAGTATTCTATTGTATAGATTTATCTTAATTTACACAATCAAATACTCCATTTTTGGATGTCGAGATTCTGTTTGTTAGGTTTTGTTAAATATAGGGAGGAAATATGCACTGACCATTGGTGAATCTGAATCAATGTTCAAATGATCTCTGCTAATAACAGGATTGCACTGGTAGTGCCATTATTTCAAATATGACTTTACAAATAGTGATATGCTCCTTGGAAGATGTAGCTATAAAGATCAGTATGAGCCCAGAGTTCTCTCACTTAATGACTATGGAGATCCGGAGGCATGTGAGACTGTTTCCAACTCCACCTCTGGCTCAAAGGCTGCTTAAAGCACAGTTCCAGTCCTTATAAATGGACACCAAGTTGTCATTTTGGCTGCTATTCCTTTGCAGCCATTTATAGTTATGCAGTGATGTGTGAAGCTGGGCTTCTGTGAATTCTGGAAGCATTTCTTTTGCCTTTGATAGGAATTGCTGCTCATTTGTCCTCTATCCAACAACCAGCAGGTCACTTTCCTACCATCTGTGTGAGTTCCACACACAGTGACATGAAGTGATGTCACAGGATCTGTTTGTTGGTGATTTCAGCATGCTGCTTGATGTTCAGTACAAAGCAAAACATAGCCCAGATGAATTACAGAATTTTACAGTATTAGAGCTTATATAGATTACACCCCCATCTTAAGGACAAGGGCACCAAGGCATAGAGAGGTTGAATAATTTGCTTAAAAATCACTTAGAGCACTTTGGGAGGCCTAGACGGGCAGATTGCCTGAGCTCAGGAGTTCGAGACCAGCCTGGGCAACACGGTGAAACCCTGTCTCTACTAAAATACAAAAAAAATTAGCTGGGTGTGGCAGTGTGTGCCCTTAGTCCCAACTACTCAGGAGGCTGAGGCGGGAGAATTGCTTGAACCCAGGAGGCGGAGGTTACAATGAGGCAAGATCGCGCCACTGCATTCCAGCCTGGGTGACAGAGCGAGACTCCATCTCAAAAAAAAAAAAAAAAAAGTGTCACATAGTGATAGAGCTAGAACTAAACATTGGGACTTCTAATTTCTTGCCTAGTGTTCTTTCCAGGGAATCAGCTATTCCAAGTTTGTGGTAGATTCACATAGCATCCTTGTAATAGGTCAGGAAACACTACTGCTTTGGAGTGCTTCTATTTGTCATCCAGATAAAATGTCTTCAGTACCAAACAATGCCAGTTTCCCAAATATGGAGCTTTTCTTTAATTCCCCACTTTGTTAATTTGGGAAAGGCTTTTTAGGTAGCTTGCTATATGCATAACAGATTTAGTGATCTCATTGTCATTGTGCTTTCCACTAGTAGGCTGATAAATGACCTCAGGTTTATGATTGGAATGTCTCACTACACCAGTTCTGTAAAGCTAGCCACAACAAACCATGTGTCTCTTTAATATGAAAGAGGCCCATCAGATTTATGATCATATTTATCTGGGCTAATAGACCTATTTGGATTATTTGATAGATTCCACTCAGATTTTGTGGAAGTCACATTTTATTCTCTTAGGGAGTATTGGAATCTGATTTACAAGTAAACTCAGTGTCAAAGATCTGAGAAACTTTGCAGTACTGATTGTTTTTGTAAGGCCAACTGCAAGTTATCTTTGTTAATGAAGCAAAGCAGTATTGCAGCAGCATATTTGAAGTTGTATATCAAAAAATGTTGGGGTTTAGTCATAGAGGGCATTTTTTGAGGCATAGTTGTTAAGAACGCAGATTTTAGAGTCAACTGCTTAGTTACCTCCTGGATCTATCACATACTGTGCAGCCTTGGACAAATTATGTAATCTCTCTGTGACTGTTTCCTTATCTGTGAAATGGGAATAATAGTACTGGTGTCAGGTATTGTTGGGAAGTTTAAATAAGTTAATATTTTCAAAGCACCCAAAACACTGTCTGGTATGTGCTAAACATCATATAAGTGTTTGATACTATTATTCTGACACTTTGTCTCTCTGTTTTTTTTTTTTTTTTTTTTTTTTGAGATGGCGTCTTGCTCTGTTGTCCAGGCTGAAGTGCAGTGGCATAACCATGGCTCACTGTAGCCTCAACCTCCTGGGCTCAAGTGATCCTCCCACCTCAGCATCCTGAGTAATTGGGACTACAGGTGTGTGCCACCATGCCTGGCTAATTTTTAAATTTAGAGATAGAGTCTTGCTGTGTTGCCAAGGCTGGTCTTGAACTCCTGGGCTCAAGCTATCCTCCCCGTTCAGCTTCCCAAAGTGCTGGGATTACAGGTGTGAGCCACTGTACCTGGTCGATTTGGACACTTTCATTCCATTCATTCATTCATTTGTTCATTCAGTGATTTCTTGGAATATCAATGTGATAGGCACAACGCTAATGATAAAAATATTCTCAGCCCTCAAAGGATCTTGCAGTTTAGTGGTCAGAGAGACATAATGCAAACCATGTAGGCATACAGTAAGGAAAGTCCTATAATGAAGGACTATAAGTGCAGTGGCAGTTAGGTGAAGGAGCACCTGAGGGGAAGCCTTCACAGGGACCATTTGAGATGGGACATGAAGCATGAGTAGGAGTTGGCCAGTGGACATCAGTGGTGTGGGCATTCCAGGCATGCATAGAAGCACAAAGTCCTGAGAGGATGGCAGAATAACTGGAACACAAAGTGTCAGAGTGGGAGATGCTTTGGGGACAGTTAAAAAGACGCACAGGAAGGGACCAGGAAGGCCTCCTGTATCCTACAGAGGTTCCTGTGAGAGATAATAAGGACTCAAATTCAGACAGGGGCCAGTGAGAGGGAACCCAGCAGATGGAGGAGATGGCCAGGAGCAGTGAGTGCAGTGACTCGGTTACACCTGTTTCTCAGGTGATAGGAGACGTGCCCAGGTGCTGCTCTGCTTATCGATATAGTTCCTCTCTGAAAGTTAAATGGTCTCTTATGGGTACTTGACGTATTTTTACTGTGTTTTCAGGAGATAACAACTATCACCAAAAACGTGTAATTTCATTGTTTTATTGAAAGTTACTGAAAAGGAAATGCATTTTAGGTAGTTTCCATCAGTCAGAACTATGAAAACAAAACCAAACCTTAAGAATACAGATGATTCCCAACTTAGGATGTTGTGAAAGTGATACACATTCAATAGAAACCATACTTTGCATTTGGGGTTTTGATTTTTTCCAAGGCTAGTGATAGGTGGTGAAATACTCTAGCAATTCTGGGCAGCAGCAGTAACCTGCAGCTCCCAGTCAGCCATGTGATCTCAAAACAACCAATACCCTACAGTGTCCTCTGTTGCCAGATGACTTTCCCCACCTGTAGGCTAATGTGTGTGTTCTGAGCACATTTAAGGTAGTGTAGGCTAAGAGTGGTTAGGTTCAGTAGATTAGGGGCATTAAATGCATTTTCAGCTTAAGACGTTTTCAACTTAACAATGGGTTTACTGGGCTATAACCCATCATATGTCAAGGAACATCTGTATTTAGCTTAGTTCTGTGATTTACTTTTAAAAAGAACACCTAAATGCACAATTTTTGGCTAAAATGTCAAATTTTTAACCATGAACTTGAGATTTTTACCCCATTTTTCTCTTTCCATTAAAAAAAAAATTTGAAAGGCACTTCTAAGATAAATCTTAAGATTAGATCCCGGCCAGGCACAGTGACTGACGCCTGTAATACCAACACTTTGGGAGGCTGAGGTGGGTGGATCACCTGAGGTCAGGAGTTTGAGACCAGCCTGACTAATATGGTAAAACCCTGTCTCTACTAAAAATTCAAAAAATTTGCTGGGCATAGTGGCATGCACCTGCAGTTTAGTCCCAGCTACTTGGGAGGCTGAGACAGGAGAATTGCTTGAACCCGGGAAGCGGAGGTTGCAGTGAGCCAAGATCGCGCCATTGCACTCCAGCCTGGGCGACACAGCGAGACTTCGTCTCAAAAAAAAAAAAAAAAGAGATTAGATCCCTACATAATGCAAGGCATTATTCAACATTTTTAAACACTTTCTTATAAACATTAAGTGAATTCATGGTACATATACTCAGTAAATAGAACTTTTAATTCCAATTCCATTATAATCTGACTCAAATTAAAAATCCTTAAAGGAGATAGGGGAGTTCAAATATCCCACTGCTCTAGATGTGTCCAAATGAATGTCCTCCATGGGCACTTCAAACTCAACATTTTCAAACATGTCTTTCAGCCCAGACTTGACCCAGGGAGGCAGTATTATGATGATTCCCAGAAGTGTTACCAAACAAATAATATTCCTTTTTGATTTTAAAAAATTGCATTAAAATCAATTATAAGGTAGAAAATACGTGTGCATAGATTTATTTTTACTAAGTTATATCCTTCAGTGGGCTCTTTATTTGAAATATTACTAGGACTTTATGTGCATGTTTTGCCTCTTGAAAGTACTATTCCATTACTGACCATTTTGTTATTATTCATTCTGTTTTCTTCCTAAAAAGTGGATAGACAGGAAATCACCTCCTCCCACCCACCCACCCTTTTTTATGAGGACAATGACACTGAGTAATTGATTGTCTTAGGCATAGCCACACACCTGAGTAGAGCAAATACTAACAGCCAGACTTCCTGACTCCCAAACCATTACTTCTTTTTTCCTTCACCTTTGCAGAAGAGAAAGAAATTGGTGCCATGAGCCTGGGCCTAAAGAACTGTTCACTCAGTAAATAATTATAAGGTGTCTTCTATGTGCCAGATATTATTTTCAACATGGGGACTTCTGCACCTAACAGTCCCTGCTTTTAAAGGAGCTGGTTGGCTAATGGGAAAGTAAGTGGAGTAAACAAACGAACCCAGCTCCATGAATGAAGCAAACTGGGAGAGGCAAGGCCAGAGTCTAATGAAGGCTGGAGAGAGCCCTAAGCCAGTCTGGGAGTTAAGAAAAGCTTCCTGGTGGAGCCGACTTCTAGGTAGAGTGTTGAAAATAAGCCAGAGTTGCTGGGCTAGAGGGTACTGAGTTTGCATGCATGGGAGATAGAGTGTCAAGAACTCCCAGTATTAACAGTATTAAGATCTGGGCCAACAAATTGGCCTTAGAGGTATGGGCTCTGGGAGAGGAGGCTGGAATAGGAAGGAAAACAGAGAAAGGATCTGTTTGAATAATTAGGGCTTAGAATTTGTATTGTAAACAAACAATGGTGAGCTGTTGAAGAATTTTGAGGAGGGAATGATAATCAGATTTCCATTTTTAAACTGTTGCCCTGAAGTGATTTGGAGAATGAAGTGAGGGTTGGGGATGTGAGTTAGGAGAGCCATTATTGATGATGAAAGGTCAGTTATGAGACTGCTATTGTCATCATTAACATAAGTTAATTTTGAAGACCTAAATTAAGGGAGAGCAGTAGAAATGGAAAGGGCAAATGGATTCCAGAAATGTTGAGATAAAATCAGCAAACCTCGATTCTGATTAGATGTAGGGGACGAGTCAAGTCTGGGTTGAAGGAAATGTCTGGAGATGAGTCTGAAGTGCCCATGGGGGACATTCTTTTGGACACATCTAGAGCAGTTGGGTATTTGAATTCAAACCTCAGAAAAGATCTGGTTGGAGGCAAATTTGGAAATCAGCGGACACAGGTGTAGCTGAAGCTAAGGGCCTGGGAGAAGTACCTGTCTGAGAGGCACTGTGGATGGTGAAAAGGGGGCAGATACCACAATTGACAGGGATGGTGGGAGAAGAAAGCCAAGGTGGGGCCAGAGAAGGTAGTGTCATTGTTACTTAAGCCAAGAGAGGAGGCATTGGTTAGCATTGGGAATCCTTGCAGAGCTCAGGGGAGATAAGCATTAAAACAGGGTAATAGTTTCACGGGAGAGAAATGACTCCCATTTCCTCTGTAACACCAAACCTAAACTTTCACTAATTCCACTGCACCTAGCCCACTCCCTTCCTCATTACTCCCCAGTAGCCCCTCTGCTCACAGACCTACCAGGAAGTCATACCATTCCTATGCTCTTATTTTGCCTCTTTGCTAGAATGCCCCAATTCTCACTTGTCTGAGCTCTACCCAGCCTTCTAGGGCTAACACAAGCCCACGTCCCCCCAGTGTTGCCCCAGGATACTCCGAGTGTGTTCTCTTCTATAGATCTATTTGTATTTCGCTCTAGTTTATACTTGTTTATGTGTGTCATCTGGTGGTGTTGGCTGTTGATTCATGAAGTTTGACTCTTCTAAGCTTCTTGAGGTAAAGGGTCTTATTGTATTCTTCCTCTGCGGCCTTTGTAGCCTGGAATAGTGTTGAATAGATAATCCTTGCTCTGAAAAAGATTTCTGGTTGATCAAAATTACAAGACTTGAGATTATCCAGTTAATAAAAATTCTTGAGGAAGATTTAAATTTCAGCTGTCCAGGAGTTGGAGTGAACCCTGTGCAAAGGAGATTGTTCTAAGGTAGAATCTTGGTCAGCTGATAGTCACATCAGGTTAGGTAGGAGGGTGTGGGAACAGAGGCCAGAAGTGAGGGAGGGGCTCTTACTCAGTGCAGCCACCTGGGAAGGCTGGGAGGCTTCAACATCATGATGACAATATGTGGTTTCCTCCAAAACGGGCTCAAATTTTACAGCTGGTCCTTTGAATCATGGAAGCATTGCCCATACCTGCTTGGTGAAAGTGAGGCCTAAGAGGGAGGGGGGCAGACCCCACTTGACAGTGGTTTCTGAAGTTAATGATGATAAAAGAATTATAACTCATGGTACCATTTTTGTAGCTGTGTTAGCTGCTCTCAAAGGGAGAATTTCATGGCAGGGGAAGAGGTGGTTGCTAAGGAAATGACAGAGAGGGGGAAAAAAAAGAAAACAACCCAAACCCTGTTTCTGACCACAAGTTTAGAATTTTTCTTTTCTTTCTTTCTTTTTTTTTTTTTTGAGGCAGAGTTTCACTCTTGTTGCCCACGCTGGAGTGCAATGGCGTGATCTTGGCTCACTGCAACCTCCACCTCTCCGGTTCAAGTGATTCTCCTGCCTCAGCCTTCTGAGTAGTTGGGATTACAGGAGCCTGCTAACACACCCAGCTAATTTTTTGTATTTTTAGTAGAGACGGGGTTTCACTATATTGGCCAGGCTGGTCTCGAACTTCTGACCTCAGGTGATCTGCCCACCTCAGCCTCCCAAAGTGCTGGGATTACAGGTGTGAGCCACCACGCCTGACCTTAGAATTTTTCATGACCTTGCACTACCAAAGGGAAATTTAAGTCCTTTCTTGTTGTTGTTGTTTTTGAGATGAAGTCTCGCTTTGTCACCCAGGCTGGAGTGCAGTGGCACAATCTCGGCTCACTGCAACCTCCTCCTGAGAGGAGAATCACTCAAGTGATTCTCCTGCCTCAGCCTCCCTAGTAGCTGGGATTACAGGCACCGGCCACCATGCCCAGCTAATTTTTGTATTTTTAGTAGAGATGGTGTTTCAACATGTTGGTCAGGGTGGTCCCGAACTCCTGACTTCAAGCAGTCCACCCACCTCAGCCTCCCAAAGTGCTGGGATTACAGGCGTGAGCCACTGCCCCTGGCTGGGAAATTTAAGCCCTTTTTACCCTCAGAGGACAGATCTTTGCAACCCTCTCATTCCTGAGAGGTAAGGAATCATATTCTGAGTTAGAGCCCATGGTGGTTGTATCCCTGGACTCTCAGGTTCCTTTGTGGCTATTGGGTTACACACTCCAGGGGGTGGAGTTATTAAGAAGACCCTGAGATCTCTGTGGCTGCATTTTAAAGATCTCATTTGTAAGGGAAATGATGATACTGCCAATTTCTCTCCCCTTGTGCACCTTTTCTTTTGAAGTTAAAGTTAATATCCTTTTGGACTTGTATCTCTCTGCTTCTTAGTTCTATAAATCTCTTCCTAGTTTATTTTCTGAAAGAGTGAAGTAGAAATAATTTCCAGAAAATAACTTGTCAACATAAAGTCATGAGGGAGGCTGGTGATATGAGAACTGGAAGGAACTGTCAGAGCTCTGCAGTCATGGTCTTCTGCAGACCAATAATAAGGCAGTATCATGTTCCATCCTTTCTCCCTCAGAACAGACAGATGCCAGTTAGTTCCCAGGTCTGAATTGTGCTCTCTTCCAATCGCTAAACTACTAAAACCCAAAGTTTTAGTCTTTAGAAATTCAGTTGAGTTGTCAGTTTATAAGAACCTGCTATGTGATGGATACGCTATTTTAAGGATATGAAGATTAGTAGGAATTGTGTGGTTATATATTATTTAACTCTGGATGCAGGAATCGTCTGATTGGTTTGGGTTCCCAAAGATGAGAGAAATAGCCTTGATTTTAGACAGCATGCAGACAGGGATACTGGGAGCATCTTGGGGATTCCTTCTTCTATAGTCACTGGGGTTATACCCAGTGACTCACCTTGATTTCTCCCAGCCATAAAATCAGACTGGTAATTTCATCTGGTTTGCTCTCTACTTCACAAGAGGTAGTAGAAGACTATATCTAAAGAATAGAGCACTTTAATTCCCCAGAACTCCAACAAGCCCAGCACCCCCAGATTATATATTGCTAACAGCAACAGGGCAACTTGAGAAGTTATCCCACATCCCAGGCCCATTCCTGTAGTTCGTCCACCAAGGTCAGTTGGAGAAACTTCCATCCAGAACTGAACCCTCAGGCACTCGGATCCCTCTGCTGGCTGATAGCAGAAGCGCCACTTAGCTTTTTCTTTTCTTTTTGTTTTCAAATGAATTCAGGTATATTCTAATTAGCATTTTCTTTCTCTCTCCCACACTCCCTCTTTCTGTGTTTCTCTTTCTGGCTGACTGTAATCCTTAATACACTTCTCTTGGTGTCTTTAATTCCTACATTGAGCTTGCGTTCATAGCTCATTCCTGGTAGAAGACCACTGTCTGATGGGTGCTGGCTAAATGAATGCCTCAATACAGGGTTACAGGGGCTGCCATAGAAATAGGTTCAAGGTATGGAGGGGACATTAGGCCCTGAACTCATGAATGATTCCTGCATCTCATATCAGTGATGGTCATAATAATGGCAAGTAATTATGCAGACTTGGAACCAAGCACTTTGTTAAACACTTTACAGCCATTATGTCATATAGTTCTTTTTCAGCCCTGTAAGGCAGCTTCTCTGTCATTTACTCCACAGATAACAAAGCTCAGGCTGGATTCATGCAGCTTGTTGATGGTGGGGCTCAGGATGTGAGTTCAGGTCTCTCTGGCACCAATGTCATAACTGCAAACTACAATGACTTCAGATACTCCAAGCTTTCCAAGCCCATATCTTGGCAGAAGTTCTTTGACCTTGCTCTCTGCCTAGAAGTCTCTTCCGCCTTTATCTTTTCTCAGGAATTCTGATTTTTCCTTCAAGATTCAGTTCAGGGTCACTTCAAGAGGGCTATACCCCCATCCTTTCCCTGTTTTAGTTGTTTGCTGAGACCTCCGTGAACTAGTGTTTGTCTCTAATGGAGCACTTATTGCACATTTTTGTGTTGATTCCCCTACATGTCTGTCTCCCCAGTAAACTTTGATCTCTTTGAAGGCAGGAAGTGTATCTTACCAGTCTTTGTATCCCTAGTACCTAGTACCTAGCACAGAGCCCAGCTCATAGCAATAAAAATGACAGCAATATTTCACATTTACTACGCACTTACCTTGGGCTGGGCAGAGTGCTAAGCACTTCATTTTTTAGACCCTCTCATTTAACTATCACACAACCCATATAATATATAGAATTATGAAGAAACTGAGGCTGAGAGAATTCTATAACTTGCCCAAGGTCACCCCAGTAAGTGGCAAAACTGGAGCTTGACTCCAGGTCTCCCTGAACTTCTTTACATTTTATTAATTTTCATGCCCTACACTTTTTTTACCTGATTAGGTATTTTTTCTCTTCCAATATTGATTGAGACATATGAGTAGGAATTACATTTTCTTTGCTAAAATTAGTAAGCACCTTGAACAGTACTTGCTGTATGTGCTCCAGTACTTGCTGTATGTGCTTGCTGTATGTGCTCCATTTAGATAAATCAGATATTAAATTTTTCTGAAGAAAAAAGCTTGGGAAACATAATTACATAAGGTAACTAGAAATGATCAAAATCTATTTCTTTACCTAGCAACTTCAGATGAAATTTTGCAGCAGTTTTTATGAAATATTTTATGAAATAATTGCTGTATTCGTCTGTCACCGAGAAATACAAGTGTAAGTTAAGCATTTCTGAAGCCTGAAATTCACCGAGTACAGTTTTAATTACCCAAGAGAAGCAAATCTAAAACTACTTGCTTTTCAGAGCATAATTTAAAAAATGAACAACAGTCTTTGCAATTAGATTTTATGTTAAATTTAGGTCACATGTTAATTTTAACTGTTAGGATATCCTAGAATGTGCATTGTTCTTTACCAACCTAATGAGTCAATTTGCCTGTCTTAAATATGAGGCTTAGTCAGTTGCTCACCTCATATTTTCAAAGTACCGGTGAAATTAGTGGATAGTTTAAGATTAGGTAGGTGCTAAAGAAATACAGTCTATCATTAGCTATATCAATATTTGTAATTCTTATACTTCAATATGATATTTCATGCTATTAAAGCCTGTTTATTACATTTTAATATCGAGAAAAGCCCATATCCTTTAAAGGTTACCTTACTTATAATTAAATCTTGATAATCATTAAGTCATTGATATCACTAAATTATGTTAGGGTAGCTAACATTTCCATTTTACAAGATGTAACTTTGCCTCACACTGAGTGTAGTAAACATAGAATATTGGGACAGGCCAGACATGGTGGCTTAACGCCTGTAATTCCAGCAGTTTTGGAGGATGAGGTGGGAAGATCATTTGAGGTTAGAAGTTCGAGACCAGCCTGGCCAACATGGTGAAACCCCATCTCTACTAAAAATACAAAAATTAGCTGGGTGTGGTGGTGCACGCCTGTAATGCCAGCTACTTGGGAGGCTGAGGCAGGAGAATTGCTTGAACCTGGGAGACGGAAGTTGCAGTGAACCAAGATTGCGCCACTGCATCCCAGCTGGGCGACACAGCAAGACCCTGTTTCAAAAAAAAGCTTCGGGAGGCCGAGGTGGGCGGATCACCTGAGGTCGGGCGTTCCAGACCAGCCTGACCAACATGGAGAAACCCCATCTCTACTAAAAATACAAAATTAGCCAGGCGTGGTGGCACATGCCTGTAATCCCAGCTACTTGGGAGGCCGAGGCAGGAGAATTGCTTGAACCCGGGAGGCGGAGGTTGTGGTGAGCAGAGATGGCGCCATTGCATTCCAGCCTGGGCAACAAGAGTGAAACTCTGTCTCAAAAAAAAAAAAAAAAGAAAGAAAGAAAGAAAGAAAGAAAGAAAGAAAAGAATATTGGGACAGTAAGGGATCTTGGTCCAACTCCATTATTCTACAGATGAATTAAAGGAGGCTCAAAGAAGCTGTCTGCAGCTCCTTGCTTCCTCTACTGTACCAGAAAGCCATGTTGCATTAAAATAACCACGGATCCTAGCCGGCCTGGTTGCTCACGCCTGTAATCTCAACACTTGGGGAGGCTGAGGAGGGAGGAGTGCTTGAGCCCAGGAGTTTGGGCCCAGCCTGCTGTACATAGCGACACCCCTGTCTCTACAACAACAGCAGCAACAAAAAATTATCCGGGCATGTTGGCGTGCACCTATGGTCCTAGCTACTCTGGAGGATCACCTGAGCCCAGGAATTAGAGGTTGCAATGAGCTGTGATCGTGCCACTGCACTCTAGCCTGGGCGACAGAGTGATACCCCGTCTCAAAAGAAAAGAAAATAGCCATAGTTCCTTGTCCGTCTTAGCTGCATTCGTGTCTCACTGCGGCTTTGCCAATTTTCCTTTCTTTTCTGCAGGTTGCATCACCTGTCCTGAGGGCGCGGCGCGGAGTGCATGCGGGCCGCGGCCATGACGACCGCCATCTTGGAGCGCCTGAGCACCCTGTCGGTCAGCGGGCAGCAGCTGCGCCGCCTGCCCAAGATCCTGGAGGATGGGCTTCCCAAGATGCCTTGCACTGTCCCGGAAACGGATGTGCCCCAGCTCTTCCGGGAGCCTTACATCCGCACCGGCTACCGCCCCACGGGGCACGAGTGGCGCTACTACTTCTTCAGCCTCTTTCAGAAACACAACGAGGTGGTCAACGTCTGGACCCATTTACTGGCAGCCCTGGCCGTCCTCTTGCGATTCTGGGCCTTTGCCGAGGCTGAGGCCTTGCCATGGGCGTCTACCCACTCCCTGCCTCTGCTCCTCTTCATCCTGTCGTCAATCACTTACCTCACCTGCAGCCTTCTGGCCCACCTGCTGCAGTCCAAGTCAGAGCTCTCCCACTACACCTTCTACTTTGTGGACTATGTTGGCGTGAGCGTTTACCAATATGGCAGTGCTTTGGCTCATTTCTTCTACAGCTCTGACCAGGCCTGGTATGACCGGTTCTGGCTTTTCTTCTTGCCAGCAGCTGCCTTCTGTGGCTGGTTATCTTGTGCTGGCTGTTGCTATGCCAAATATCGTTACCGGAGGCCTTATCCAGTCATGAGGAAGATCTGTCAGGTGGTGCCAGCAGGTCTGGCTTTTATCCTAGACATCAGCCCTGTGGCACACCGTGTGGCGCTCTGTCACCTGGCTGGCTGCCAGGAGCAAGCAGCCTGGTACCACACCCTCCAGATCCTCTTCTTCCTGGTTAGCGCTTATTTCTTCTCCTGCCCGGTGCCTGAGAAGTACTTCCCGGGTTCCTGTGACATCGTGGGCCATGGGCATCAGATCTTCCATGCATTTCTGTCCATCTGCACGCTCTCCCAGCTGGAGGCCATCCTCCTGGACTACCAGGGGCGGCAGGAGATCTTCCTGCAGCGCCATGGACCCCTATCTGTCCACATGGCCTGCCTCTCCTTCTTCTTCCTGGCTGCCTGCAGTGCTGCCACCGCAGCCCTTCTGAGGCACAAAGTCAAGGCCAGACTGACCAAGAAAGATTCCTGAGGCTGGCAAGTGGGGCAACGTGTGGAGGAAGCCCCTCATAATTTGGAGAAAACTTGATACAATAGAAGCTGACTTTTAAGGCATTGGCTTTTAAATTAATACATATATCCAAGGATATGTTATAGCTGCAGTGTTTGAAAGCCAAAGGATTTAAGAGTTTTGTTGTTGTTAATAAAAGGAATACTCCTTTTCCTTTTGGATCATAGCTTAACAAGGCACAGGAAGGGAAGGGATCTTGACTAAGATTCATGAGACATTGAATTAAGGAGAATCATCTTCATGCCTGAAAATTTAGCAAAATTCCGACTATGGCCTCCAGGGGCAATTCCTAAAAGCTGAATGGATAATAAAATTGGACTGGAAAGTAAGTAGGTGGCTGGTCCTCACCCTGTTGGAATGGCTATCCTACTATGCTGTTCTTTGGTAATGGAATAAATTGACCCAAGGACCGAATTTCATTTGGATTTCAAATTGTCCAGAGTTGGAAAAGCCTTCAAGATGACATGATGAATTACTCAGTTCATCTGATTTCTGGTCCCTCCTTTCTCGACAACTATAATACTAACCCTTTTCTCAGGATAACTGTCTACCTGGCAGTTTTCTCTGAAGTGCTGTTCACTCCCATCCCTACCTTGCATGGTAATATAAAGGACTAGGAAGCAGTCATACTTCCAGGAAATGCTTGGATTCATGTGGACATTCAGGAAGCTTATTCTCATATAATACTAATCTAAACAGTACTAGAAATTACAGTGCCAAGAGCCACCAGGAGGCCCAGCCAATAAGCATAGATACTATATGGTATCATGGGACCCGTCTATTTTTTACCAGTGGACTACAGGATTACTTGAGAGTTATCAGGGCTGCCTAACAGACCAGGAGATCTGGGGGTTGCACCAGGGAATCTCCATATTTGACCAGCATGTTTTAAAAGCTCTTGGTAGGATTAGTTGGTTCTAAGGATCCCTCTAGGGACCTCATTATTTCAAGAGGAACCCAAAGTCCAGCCTCCTACATAGATGCTGCCTCACGAAGGACCCACAAAACTAACCTAGTTCAGGGTTCTCAGGCAGGCAGTTCTGCTTCAGCTTAGAGCAGAACCCATAAAATACTCAAGTACTGGGATAGGCAAGCATGTGTGTTTACTGTGGATTGGTCCCTGAAGGCTCCTTTGGGTGAGAACGTGTGAACCAGGCACCCTGGTTTGTTTGGAGCATTGCTGCCCAGAAGCTTCTATGGGATAGGTGGTGCTTGGGATTGATGTGTTGTGGCCATGCAGCCCTCCCTGAGGATTGACTTCTGCACTAATCCAGTGAAGGAGGCTGCGTCAAAAGAAGGGCTCAGAAGCCCTCTTTTCAGAGGCAATGATTCCTGTCAGTATGAGGTCCCTTAGTTACTAAAAAGGGACGTGATTTAACTCCAGTTTGATGAACCTCCTCCGAGTTTACTTTATTGTCTTCAAATCTTTTGTTTTCTTCCTTTTTGTGAGATTTGTAGGTTTTGTGCCTTATAAATGGAAATGTATGAACACTTAATATATGCTCATGTAGAATTTTCTGTTCTGGGTTATTGGGATAAGGAAAAATATATATTGCTCTTCATCTAGTGAATGAAAGAAACTTCAGAAAGCTAGAATTGCTTATCAATCAAAAGACTTTCTCAATCTGTATTTTGGCCACAAACAAACATATTCAACTGAAGCTTTCCAATAATCTTTATATCAAGAAAGCATGCGTCTTGTCAGCTACATTGTTTTCTTAGATGGATTTCTCCTGTTAATCCTCAAATATCTGAACTTCGGTGTTACCCAAGTGTCTTATACAAGCTTCTGGTGTCTAGGACAAATTTATGGCAAATAAAATTAGCAAAACTGAACTGGGTTGAACTGAACAAGAGGATGGGGGAATTGTGCAAATACGTTGTTAGTAGAAGGTCAATTTAAAATAGGGACTAGAAATTGTTTGAAGTTTTCTTTATTACGGATTCAAAGACTATTATTTTGAAAGTTGGAAGGAGAAGGGAGGGAAGAGAGCAGAAGGGAAGAAGGTGTAAGTCAAGCTCTTGAATATAACTGGTGGTATTGTGGGCAGAGATCTTTAGTTCAAATCCACGTATTTTTTAAAAGAGAGAACCGGAGGTAGAGCAGTGATCAGATGGGTGCACAGACCAGTGCCAATCTGAACATTGTTAATGGCCTGTGACATGATGAGCACAGGAACAGGCATGAAGATATTGCCATACAATTTTAATTTATACAAGTATTGGCCCCTCAAGTGGTTGGAAAAATTTTTTTAAATCTCTTTTTCTGAGACAGGGTCTTAATCTGTCGCCCAGGCTGGAGTGCAGTGATGCAATCACGGCTCACTGCAGCCTCGACCTCCCCAGCTCAAGCAATCCTCCCACCTCAGCCTCCTAAGTACCTGGTACTACAGGCACATGCCACCACACCTGGCTAATTTTTGCATTTTTTGTAGAGACAGGGTTTTGCCACGTTGCTTAGGCTGGTCTTGAACTCCTGAACTCAAGTGATCCGCCCACCTTAGCCTCCCAAAGTGTTAGGATTACAGACATTAGCCATCACGCCTGCCCTAGAAACAGTTTTTTAATAGGAGATATTTGAGAGGCATTGAGGTAGGAGACTCTATGACATGCCCTCAGAATATCAGAATCTTCTTAGAAATAAACTAGGAAATGCAGATGTTTTTAACTACTCAGACTTTTGAGGAATTAATCCTTTTAAAACATTTTTGTTAAAGTTAGTGTATCAGTAAGAAACAGACCTAGTTTAAAAGGAATAATCAACAATTTTATAAAGGAGATGGCTTATTCCACCATAGCCCCTCCAACATATCTACTGGAAATTCTGCTAGTTAACTTTATCTCTCTCTCTCTTAATTTAGACTTTCAACCTATGAAAATGTAAATACCTTTGAAAAAACGAAACTATCAGTCATTTACATCTTCTCATGAATGAAATGCAGTGTAGGGAGAGGAGATG
The DNA here is from genome assembly GCF_028858775.2 of Pan troglodytes. Classification (NCBI taxonomy): domain Eukaryota; kingdom Metazoa; phylum Chordata; class Mammalia; order Primates; family Hominidae; genus Pan; species Pan troglodytes. Next base: position 58,264,873 of record NC_072403.2, read on the forward strand.
GCAGGACACAGCAAACGGGACACATTTGCCTGCTTCTCTCTTGCCTAATTCTTCCTGACCTGTATTTACTGATGAGTAATAATACTTGTAAGACTCTAGGGGTTCATTTCCCATTTCAGCGGAAAGTACTTCACTCAACAACAATATTCTCAAGAGTCTTCTACTGGAAGCTAGAAAGAAATAGGAATTTAAGTCCATAGAATGAAGGTAGTTATTCCTGCCTGTGTTGCCCACCTGTTCACAAAAAGTACCTTTATGCTTGAAAACATTAGGTTTTTTGGTTACTGCACTGTAGTTTCAAATGGATCCTCCAGATGGCATTCATGTCTTACTCAGAAAGGGCACAGCCATTGTCCCCAAGGCTTCTGTCTACTAATTCTATTGGTCTTGTGTTTTGCTTGATTGCTTGGCAAAAAAAAAAAAAAAAAAAAAAAAAAATGGAGCTATTTTCTGTCTATATAAATCTACTTATATGAATAACCATTAAAGTGATTTTGTATATGCATTGTTGTAGTGTCAGCAGTTTAAAGAAACAGCTACTTTGTTTCTTTGACAAGGTCTTAACAAGGACTACCTTGAAGAGGCCCCCTCTAAAAGGTTTTATTTATACAAACATTGTCAGGAAAAGGAGGTCAGGACACTATCTCTACCAAGAAGCAGGAAAGTATAAAAACTTTTTAAAAATCTCCATGCCCTATCCCCCATACACATATCCCCCATACACACACCCTAATACCTACTTGTGAGTAGAACAAATTGCTTCCCCACAAAATGCTATGAAGTTGATTTCTCTGAAGATTTCAATGTAATTAAATAAATATTCCTAGTTTCATAAATAATAGTGTAAAAGATTTCAAAATTTTTAATTCATTGGCTACAATTTTATAAATGTAAAAATTATGAATTATACTATGATTTAATTATAGCAGGTACTACAATGTACGTGTTGTGAAATGTGGCATCTATTAACCAACTAATTATGTAGCCTTCAAAGTTAGATTGAAAGAGCTGTGTAAAAGGTGATTCTCTAGGCACTGCTGAAGCTGCAACTGCAGCTTCAGGCTATAGTACTATCACAATCACTAAGAAAACAGCATTTCTATGGCTAGAGGCTCCACTGGTCGAATTATGGTTGTCACTCTTGCCCAAACCCTTTTTTTCACCAGCAGGGGCCCCAGGCAGTTTGAAAATGCTTCTGTTGTTACTGTTACTAGTTTAACCACTCTTCAGTTATTAATTTAGCAAGAATTTATTGAGCACCTATTGGTGAAAGGTACCACCTTGGCTCTGGAGACACCACAGTGTGGAAAAACACACTCTGTGGGCAGAGAGTCTGCCGTCTGCTAAATGAGGACCAGCATCTTTTCCTTGGGCCATGAGGGTCCCTCTCCCCGGATCGTGGTTCCAATCACAGCCTGAGGGCCAGGAGGCTGGGACCTGGTTTGGGCCAGAACTTCTTCATAAGGATTAAACCTTCTCTCCTCTTTACCTCCAGAGGTTGGAAACATCTTCCCCTGTAGCAAGGCAGTCACCTTAAAGCTGCCTCTACTTCCCGTTACTCCTGGTACTTCTCCGACCCTTCTCACTACCCTCTAGTTGTTTTAACTCAGTCCTGGGGATCCTTGACACATCCAGACAGAGAGAGAGAGAAGCCCTAAATTTCCACAAGCAGTAGAGACTTCGCAGGTACATAAAGTCCCATCCTTCAAGGAAGAGGATGTGTGGTTCCAACCTGAGTATAGGTTCCTAACTTGGTAAGTTGAAAACAGCATGCTGCACTCTGGCTACCTCCTTAAAACAATAACCATATCCTTTGTGGAATTATTATAGAAATAATTTAACATGGAAGGAAAATAATTGCATTAAAAAGATAATTCATTTAAATATTAACTTTGGGAGCATATCTATCTATGGTAAGGGCTTTTCTTACATAACAGAATTCTCACTGGAAGAGGTATTCACTATATTTTAAGATTCCAGGAGGCCTGGACCATATGGAAGGCTACAGAATAACAGCTCAAATTTTATTGTGCATTATGGTTTCTAAAACATTTCCACATCAATATGAGCTTCTAAACTGTATGAGGTAAGTAAGGCCAAACAGGTCTCCATTGAACTAGGAAACACTAGAAAGGTCAAGTGACTGGTTTGAAGCCACACAACTAGTTATAATGTTTAAACTCATTTTTCCTTCAGATAAATTCACGGTCCAGCTAATCAGAAACATCAGCACCAAATACTTGCAGAGCTTTTTACAGCAAATGAAGCACTTTTATGCATTATGTACACTTTGACATAATCTTTTAACTTTTGATCCTAATATCTCATGCATAGCCAGGGTTGCATCATTTCTTTTTTGAGTTAAAGTGACTTCACTCCACCCACATCCTTGGATGCGGAATAAAGCATTCATTGCATCACAGAGGCTTCTCAGAACCGCAAAGTTCATTGTCCATGGGCCCTTGGGGACTGGATTATAAAGTCAAGTCCTGCTCTCCAGTCAGTTTCCTGAAAATATGTTTGGATCCTTGGATGAGAAAGTCCTGCCAAATCTCAAATCCTCCCTTTTATCTTTTGATGGGATTGTCAGTTCTTTAAACAATCACCTTTCCCCGGGATTTTGACAAGAGATATGAACTTGAACATGGGATTTAAAAAATGTTTCTCTGCCATATGAAAGAGTTTTGCAGACTTACTAGAAAGCACAGAAAAGTCTTTGATTATTTCTTAAAGCAATATATGCTTATTAAAGAAACTAGAAAAGTAGTAAGAAAAGATAATCCTTGGATCCATCAGTAAAATAAAATCCCTGTTAGGGAAAAATAAGGCTTATGTCAAAATATTGTCAATGATAAAAGGTGTAGCAGTGTCATGTAAAGATTCCTGAAAAAACAGATATTGTAAACTAGAAATTTTAAGCAGCCTAGTATTTTATTCTCTAAGTTACAAAATCAACCGTCTGGCTCAGTTTACAGGAGTACCAGGAATGACATTACACTCTCTTCTGAAATATTATGTAGGTAATTTGATGCTGTTGTGGCTGATACTGGCTCATTAATCCAAGCCAATGATACATTGTCTCTCATGTTGAAAGAATTGCATGGAATGTTTCTCCTGAATCAAGCTCTCAGAGAGGACTGTGCTAGAAATACCTTCACTGGAGGTAAGGACTGGCCTGTTGAACCTGTGAGTATGTGGATTCATTGTCAGTCCTTCCACAGTGACCACTACTAGATACCAGGCTCTGTTCTAGGCACTTGGGATACAGGAATGAATAAAACACACAAATTCCTGCCCTTATGGAGAAACAATGAACCAAATCAATAAATTATATATTAGAAGATGATGGTGCCAAGGAGAAACAGAGAGCAAGGAAGAGAGATAGACTGGAGGAATTGGTAAGTGTGCCATTTTAAACAGGATCAGGGAAGAATACCAAGAAAGGTGATGGAGCCAGCTCTGTTTCTCACCCAGGCAAAGGGAAGAAGTGCAAGGGCTCTGAGCCCAGGGCATGCCAGGAATGGCCAGGAGGGAAAATACAGAGAGGGAAAATACAGCAGAAGATGAGGACAAGTTGTATAGGTCTTGTGAAGAATTGCTTTTACTGTGACTTTGGGAATGGGGTATGTGAGGAAGAATTCTGTCCAAGGAAATTCAGGGTAGCTAGCTATCGATATGGATTAATTACTAATTGCACATTACTTTGCCTTTAGAAAACAGAACAAATTCTGTTTCCTGCAATATGCACAAAACCAGATTGACATCAAGTTATTCCATGTGTAGGCCAGGCCCAGCAAATTCTGTGTTCCTGTGGCCACACTCTCATGCTTGCAGAATTCTTCCCAGATTCCTCCCAGAGCATTTTTAAAGTGCCCAGAATGTTGACCTCTGCTTCCGACATAGGCTTTGAATGTTTTCTCATTCTTTGGACACTAGTTTGTACTCTGGATAATCCTCTGGGCAGAAATGACATGACATGTCTAAGGCAGAGCCTATAAATTGGGGATAATAACAGTTTACATTATCTAGTACTCACCACTTGCCAAGAACTGAGCTGAGCTGTTTTCCTAGATTCCTTCATTTAACCCTTATAGTAGCCCTGTGAGGTAGGCACTAATACTGCCTCCATTTTGCAAATGAGGAAACTGAGGCATAAAGTAAATTTGCCCACAACTACCTGGCTCTTAAGTAATGGAATCTCACAGACACTCAGGCCTTTGAATCCAGAGTCTATATTCTTAGCCACTAAAATTAAGTGAATGTAGAAGATTCTTTCATCTAACTTCTCACATTGTCACTTGTGTGAACCATAAAAAGTTTAAAATTAAGAGGGAAGTGTAATGTAGATTTCCATCTCCCCACCCCTGATAAATGAAGTAAACCTAAGGATGCAGTTCTCATTTTATTTCTAGACACTTTAGCCAAGCAAAAGTCCTTATACTATTATTGTCGAATGGTACCAAGGCTGAGATTCCTAAGTGTATTTTGTGCTAGAATACAACACGGCGCTACTCACATTACAATCTCAGAAGCCCTCTGTAATGACCTGAAGGATCTGAAGGACAGAAACTCACTTTAAGAACCACTGACTTCAAATTATTTTTGCATGCTTCTCTAATGTTTATAAAATGACTCTAGTGAATACTTTCTCATCTTTAGGACCTTTTAATACATCTTATTCCTCATTAAAATAAATTTGAGCATGATTCCAGGCTAAACAAATTTCTTAAAGACAACAATGGCAACATGCAAAATATCTCCATCTAGTGTTTTCTCTTTTCTAAACAAGAACAAATCATCTTGGAATCTGACTAATTTTGCTCCAGGAAAAATACCTTTGCACACAGTACCCGGCACAAAGTTTGTGTTCGGAAAGTGCTAGTGGTAATCACACAGTCATTATTTCTTTTTCTTTTCTTTTCTTTTTTTTTTTTTTGAGATGGAGTTTTGCTCTTGTTGCCCAGGGTGGAGTCCAGTGGCGCAATCTCAGCTCACCACAACCTTTACCTCCCAGATTCAGGCGATTCTGCCTCAGCCTCCCTAGTAGCTGGGATTACAGGCATGTGCCACCACGCCCCGCTAATTTTGTATTTTTAGTAGAGACCAGGTTTCTCCATGTTGGTCAGGCTGGTCTCGAACTCCCACCCTCAGGTGATTCGCCCGCCTCAGCCTCTCAAAGTGCCGAGATTACAGGTGTGAGCCACCGCACCTGGCCCACAGTCATTATTTCTATCACTTCACGCTGAGCAGGGTGTTGTGAGTTCTGCACAAATTCATCCACACTCTCCAAGGGCTCCCAGATGTCTCTCACCAGAACAGGAGCTCTCTGTCCTTGGGAGGGATTTTTCTCCACCCACAACGGAATAAGATGTAGTTCATCTTCCCTGGGAGATGGGGGATTTCTTGCTTTCCTCCACATTCCTTCCCTGGCATTCAGTCTGCATGATCAAAGACTCTCTCAGGCATCAGGAAGAACCTTCCATTGGTACACACACACACCACCCAGACATTCTGGCAGCACCGCCCTTTCTCACTATGGTCCCCAAGTGTTCTCAGACTACAGAAGAAACCCTACTGGTCCACATACTCATTTTTTCTACCTTTTGATTCCCATCTATTATGTGTTTGTGTCCCTTAGGTATATTGAAGTCCTAAACCCCGCTGCCTCAATTAGTGACCTTATTTGGAGATAGGGTAGTTGTGCATGTAAGCAGTTAAGATGAGGTCATACTGGACAATCTCTTAATTCAATATGACTGGTGTCCATATAAGAAGAGGAGAAGACACAGAGGAAAGACAGCCATGTGAAGACACGTAGACACACACAGGGGACAGCATCATGTGACAATTTAGGCAGAGATGGGAGTTATGTATCTGCAAGCTAAAGAGTGCCAAGGATTTCTGGTAATAAGCAGAAACTGGGGGATGGGGTGTGTGGGTTAGGGTGGCGGGGCAGGCAGAGAGAGAGAATGGCCTTGCCAGCACCCTGATTTCAGACTTCTAGCCTTCAGAACTGTGACAGAAAAAAAATTCTGTTTTAAGCCACCCAGCTTGTGGTACTTTGTTATGATGACCCTAGAAAACTTAATACAGCATCCCAGGGCCAACCTCAGTTTTAACCTCCCTATGAAATTGACAGTTTTTTCTAACCAGTGGCTCTTGGTCTCTCAACTCAGCAAGCACAGGTAGAGAATGGGACACGAAGACCCCTCCCTTCCCCCCCATCTATACCCTATTAAAGGGAGAAATGGGATTTGCAGATCTCAGCAGAGATACAGATGGGAAGCTTATCACGTGTGTGAATACAATAGAACCTCTGTGGTAGGGAGTTAAGTACAGAGAAAATGTTGTGAACAGCCAGTTTCAGTGTGGCTGTGTTTCCCATCTGAGTCTACCCTGTGTAAGCAGGTGCTCCTGGGTTGCACCTTGGCAACTTCCCACCTGGGTCTTTGCCTCTACTCTTGGTACTCACAACCAACTCATCTACCTGCAAGCACCTTCATCTTTGGGTGCAAAGGTTTTATATTCACCGTCTGCCTCGCATTCTAGTGGTGATAAAAAAAAATAGTAAACCAAACAAATAGGGAAAAGACCATGGCTCCACGGAAAGCTCCAGCCATCTAGCCTCCTCTGTGGCCCACCAGAAAGCCGTTGTGCTCTTTTCATAAACTCTACCTTGAAAAGAGATTAGATGCCCTCCTACCCTCTAAAAGGATCTGGGTGTATGTGTGTGTGTGTATGTGTATGTGTGTGTGTGTGTGTGTGTGATATTTATTCAGAGTTGGTAGGTGGGGGGTGGGTAAAAAGGAAAGAAAGACTTAACTCACACAAACCAAACCCTTCTACATGTTGCATTCTCTAAAGTGCCCAACATATTTCCCTACCCCCCTTTTCTCCTTTCTTTTTACCTTAATCTGTCTTTAATTTTCCATAGTTTTTCCAATTCCCAGTCACTGACCAAACTGTCCATTCACCATGCTCCCCCAGACAATGGTAATAGCAAACAGTCAGTGAGCGCTTACTATGTGCCAGACACTACAGTAAGTGCTAACATATATGAACTCATTTAATGCTCACAACTACCTTGTGAATTGGGAATAACAATTATTATTCCTGTTTATGGCTATTAAAAGGTTAAGAAACTTCTGCAGGGTCACAGAGCTGGTAAGTGGTAGGATTTGCACCTCTGCAGTCTGACTCTGCAGTCCATAATATTTTATTTTTATTTTTTATTATGAAAAACCTTGAGCATATACAAAAGTAGATAGAATTGTATGATGAATTCCCATGTAATCACATACACAATTATCAAATCATGGGGAATCTAGTTTCATCTACATCCCTACTCACTTGCTTCTGTCCATATTGTTTTGGACATTATATAATTATATAATATATACTATCTCATATATTATATGATATTATATAATATCTATAATTTTATAGATGTTATATAATTTTTCCTACAATACATGCTTTTTATGTATCCTTAAAAGATGAAGACTCTTTACACAAGAATACAATATCATTATCATGTCTAAAAAACTGAAGAACAATTCCTTACCATCAAATATCCTGTGTTTGAATTCCCGATGGTCTCACAAATGTCATAATTATTTCGAAGTATTTAGTTTAAATCAGGATCCCAATAGGACCCACACATTGCAATTGGTTGACTTTTTACTTAAATCTCTTTTTAATTTATAGGTTTCCCTTCTACCCCAGTCTTTTTACTCCTTTCCAATTCAGTTGTTGGCCAAACAATCATTTGTCCTGGAGAGTTTCCTACAGTCCACACACTTTACCGCTACATCATTCTGCCTTTGGGGTACTATATTGTAGACTTTTCATTCCATAGATTATAGAGAGGGGAAAACTCAATGAAATGATTTCTAGACTCACTGGAGCTTTCATGAACTACATGAAATTATAAGTACATGTGAATGTGTGCATTTTAGGGAACCAAAGTCTAAAGCTTTTACAAGATTTTAAAAATGATCCCATGACCCTCAAACAATTAATGGTCACTAGCTCTGGTCCTGGCTTTTCATTTTAGAGATGAAAAGTAGGAGACTTAGATAGGTAAATTGTCCAAACTCACACAAATATTCTTAACAGGCCAGGAATGTGGCTCTCAGGACCTAACCTGTTCCACTTTCTGTTTCATGCTGCATATGTGAAAGGGGAAAAGGAAAGTGGTTTGAGATGCTCAATAGAAGGTGTCAATTTCCCCATTGTTTCAAAGTTGCCATTTACCTGAATTAATGAATTCACTTCTTGTCCACATTTGGAATCTAAAACTCTAGTCAATGTTACTACCACAACATTCTCACACTTCTCTTTCTCAGTACTATTGAAAGCTTTATTATGCCAGAGATGTCTCACAAGCAGGATGCCAAGATCAATGATCTGTCCTGAGCTAAATGAGGACTGTCTTTCCTAGATGTCAGAGGATTGAGGTGGAGTGTAAGAAATACTCAATTGGGAACCAGTCATTAATTGATAGTTCCTTGATCTCTTTTGGTCTGGAGATTTCTCATTAGTAAAATGAGCTAACTGGACTGTGTCAATAACTTTTCAAGCATTTTGACTGTGATCATGATATACTCTCACTATGAATGTATATGTATGTATATATCTTGAAAAAACTTTCACTGAATTATTCTTACAAAATGGAATGCATCTGGATAATTTCTATTCTATTCTTTATTAAAAATAATTCTCATTGTGGTCACAACCTATTAAGTTGATTTTAAGAACTGCTAAAGGAAATCTGCAGCAGTTTGAAAAATACTTTCCCACGTGACCGCTGAGTCATTCATTCATTAACTGTAGTAGGTCAGTAATTTTCCAACTATTTAATGGACATCTATGTAGTGCTAGGCACTGTGATGAGAGTTAGGAAAATGGCAATGAAAAAATGAAGACCATCTTCTTATGACGCTTATATCCTGTGAAGTATGTTCCATCGGCTTTGACAAGGAAAGAGAATTCCAACGGAATCAGCTAAAGCTATTGAATAGGTTTGACTTAAGGGAGGAAAAAGCAGCAGAAATACAGGTTTTTCCAAACCCCAGGCAGGAGCCCACATCAAGACTAAAATAGTCTAGACCCAAATGATGTAATTTTTGTGTCAAATGAAGATCTCCTGTGGATCCTAAATCTAATCACTGGATGTTTCTCCTTTTCCCATACTTCGCAAAGATCGAAGTGGATGACTGGGCCCTCTTTTTAGATAAAATATTTCAGAGGCCATGGAGTGATGGAAAGGAATGCTAGAGAGCACTCTGACTGAGGGACACCCCCTGGCCATATTCACGTGCTCACCACACCCCCAAGTACCTGCAAAACCTGCAGGTATGTAATTGGTTGTTTTCTTTTCCAGAAATTTTGCTGTACCATTTTTACCCAGCAGAGGGAAGCAGAACACCAAATCACTGCAGAAGTAATCCAAGACACATGCACACGCAGCCCTTTGGTATTTTTTGTCCTGTGAATTTAGGTATTATAGAATGAGAATGTCACAGTTTTGAAAACAAATTCTGGGTAAAGTCAGCTCTGGGCAAAATGCTGAAAGAGGAGAGGTTTATTTTAGCTGACTGCTTATGGCCTGTCCCATCAGGATTGCCTGGAAGACATTACCCAGCCCACAAGGCCCTCTTTCAGGCTTGGCTCCTGGCAGTCTGACCTTTCAATTTTTTTCCATTCCCCAAGTTTTGGAACACCTGCTAAAATCATGCAATATTTCTGTGGTCTTCTGAGTCAGGCTTTATGCAATGGCCTTTCAATCATGGCATTTCCTACTTTAGCTGCCAGGAATGGTCAGTTTCCTGCCCTCTTTTATATATTCCACTAAGTGGGAAATGGTGGGTACAAACTGAAGTGCAATGCATGCTAAGTGGTCATGTAGACTGGAGTGCAGTGGCATGATCTCTGTTCACTGCAACCTCTGCCTCCCCGGTTCAAGCGATTCTCCTGCCTCAGCCTCCTGAGTAGCTGGGACTACAGGCATATGCCACCACGTCCAGCTAATTTTTGTATTTTTAGTAGAGATGGGGTTTCGCCAGGCTGGTCTCAAAATCTTGGCCTCAAGTGATTTGCCCACCTTGGCCTCCCAAAGTGCTGGGGTTACAGGCATGAGCCACTGCACCCGACTGGGATACAAACTCTTAATCACAGCAGACCTTCTGAGGATCCAGGTACCTTTCTGAAGCCCTGCCTTTCCTCCCGCCCCACTTCTTTACAGACTTGTCCCTGTGCCTTTTAACACTAATGCAGTACGTCTGACTTCCCCTCCTCAGAGATGATAGCATTTTTAGGAGGCCATAGACCAACAGAAGTTGTCTTCATGCATTTCTGGGGTCCGAAAGTAGTTAAAACACACCCCTTAGCCATTTAACTGGTGTGCTTTTCTGGAGAGAAAGGCATGAGCAGAGGGCACTCCTCAAATAGAAACAGATGCGATAATGGACAATAGGCTTAGGCATGACTCAGCCTTTCCAGCTCCACACGCTCCTTCCCTACCCAACCCAGGAATATAGATCCAAGTGCAACCATGCACTTAGTCAAGAAGGGCTCTTCAAAGTGTGTCCTAATGCCATGAAATTTACTTTTAATAAGAGAGTGGGTAGGGAGGGATCATGGAACTTCTAACAGTTTAAGGTTATCATGAAGAGTCAGCAAAAATTACAGTAACCAGTGATTCTGGGTAATCAGCGTCAATGAGGTGGAGAGAAGTGGGAGAGGTGCCTTATCTTTGAAAGGTTAAACTTGCCATCTTTTTTTTTTTTTTCCTTTTTTTGAGACGGAGTTTTGCTCTTGTTGCCCAGGCCGGAGTGCAATGGCGCGATCTTGGCTCACTGCAACCTCTACCTCCCGGGTTCAAGCGATTCTCGTGCCTCAGCCTCCCAAGTAGCTGGGATTACAGGCATGCGCCCCCATGCCCAGCTAATTTTGTATTTTTAGTAGAGGTGGGGTTTCACTATGTTGTCCAGGCTGGTCTCAAACTCTGACCTCAGGCGATCCACCCGCCTCGGCCTCCCAAAGTGCTGGGATTACAGGCGTGAGCCACCGCACCCAGCAAACTTGCCATCTTGACATATTCCTCCAGTGACTGGCATCCATCCTCAGTTGGTGTCTAAGGTATAATACAACGGACAGGTACTTTAAAAGTTTTCAGTAACTTCCACAATGCTAACCAATGTTTGAGGAATATGATTACATTTATTTTTTAAAAAAATAAGCAAGTTTTGTAAAAAGCACCAAAGGCAAAAAAACTTCATTGAAGTTTTTAAAAAATGTATTAAACTGCTGCATTAAGGTAATGTACTTACAGAAAAAGAAAAAGAGGTTTAAAAAAGGACAAGAACAGGAAACAGATGTAGTAAGGGGAGAAGAGTTAGAAAAGAAACTCTCTGGGCAGGGTATGGTAAGCAGGCATCAATAACTGCCTCAGGTGCCACTTAATGCATTCATGTCCTGGGCCTCCTGAGCGTCACACAAATTAGTGAAACCCATCAGGGGGATTTGCTCTGACAAGCAGCAATAAAAGTAAAGCTGCTGTCTGTATTGGCAGTAAACTACCTGTGACACTGAGATATGCCTTCTGTGTCTGGCTTATTACTCTATCATGTTCCTAAACTGGCTTGTCACAAACGCCTGTTACAAAAATCAGATTCCTGGCCTCCATGTCAGACCTAATGAATCCAAATCTCTCGGCACGTGGCTTTTGATTACTTTTTATTTTTAAGCTCCTCAGCAATGATGGATAGCTTTCTTCCCCCCACCAAAAAAATGTTTCAGGAATAGGATTATGTTTCTTTTAAGAAAAAATAATTTAAGCAAGTTTTGTAAAAAGCATCAAAGGCTATACCTATGATGCTGACAATATTTCACCTCACTTATCTGCTTCTTTCCCAAGACTTAGTCTTTCTCTTTGAAGGAGCTGTGTTCCTCCTAGTGGTTCTGATCTTTTTCATTGCAGCTGCAGGTACAAACGAGGGATTGAGGTGACCACCCTTCAACCTGCAGCTCTTCAGTCAACAAAAATCAAGTACCTATCAGAGTGCACCCTGCCCTGCAGCACATATTCAAGGCTTTCCCTACAAGAACGAAGGTGTTTAACCGAAGGGATTGATGGTAGAATAAAGAGAGCTGGGCGCGGTGGCTCATGCCTGTAATCCCAGCACTTTGGGAGGCGAGGTGGGCGGATCGCTTGACCCCAGGAATTCGAGACCAGCTTGGACAACATAGTGGGACACTATCTCTACGGAAGGAGGGAAGTAGGGAAGGAAGGAAGGAAGGAAGCAAGGAGGGAAGGAGGGACGGAGGGAAGGAAGGAAGGAAAAAGAAAGAAAAGAAAGGAAAGAAAGAAAGAAAGAAAGAGAAAGATTGATTTTAAAAAAAAGTTAAAAGGGGAAAAATACAATGTGGCAGTGGGAGAATTAAGGATGAGATGATTGCATTAGTTCATTGACCATCCCTGAGCAACAGAAACACAATCATGGGTAATCCTCGGCCCCTACCTACAAGAAGCATGGGTCTAGTTTAGTAGCACTGCCAACTGGACCGACCATTTACACTTCTGTGTGAAATGGGGCAGAGCGGGGAGAAAAGAGTGCCTGAGCTCACAGCGTTGGCGGGGCGCAGTGAGGTCCGCCAGGACTAGGTGGAAGGAGAGAAGGAACGTCCCTCTCTGCAACTCATCTAAGGGCCTGCTCGGACCCCGGATCTCACAGCGAGAACTACCGCCTCGCTACACCCGCCTTTCCCCGCGCCACCCAACAGCTCCCACGTCTCATCCTCCGGGAGCGGGGCGGGGCGAAGCGGAAGAGGAGGGGCCGACACAACCACGCCCACTAGCCGCGCTCCAAGGCCGCGGCCCCCTTACCGCGAGAACGCGGAGTCCTGCGGATGGCGCACGCGCAAACCTCCTGTGACGCCTGCGCCTCCTGGCCCCGCCTTCCGCTCGTGGGAGTTCCGGATGTTTAGCGTTACCATGGAGCCTGGAGGTGCCCGCGAACGCTGCTCGTCGCCTGGGCAACCGGAGAGGACGAAGCAGGACCTAGGTGGCGGCGGTGGTACCGGCTGCAATGGTGTCCAATCCCGTGCATGGCTTGCCCTTTCTTCCGGGCACGTCCTTTAAGGACTCTACGGTGAGCAGTTATCTGCCAGACTCCCACCTGTCCCCACCTTCCAGCAGCCCAGGAGGTTTCCCCTCTCAGTGCACCTCCATTCCCCTCCACTCAAGTCTGTCTTCTCTCCAAACACGTCTTCTGTCCTGACCCTGTTCTTTATTCTGGGCCGAACTTCTGCCGTTCTTCCCTAGCCATCCTCATCCCCTCTCTCCGATCCTTTGCCCTCCGCCTCATCCCTCTCTAGTTTTTTCCCACTCCATCTTGGCAGTGTGTTGGCGCCTTCATTCTCATCCCGTTAGCCGCGTTCTTTCTTACGGCCCTGCTCCTCCAAGCCCCTGCCTCTTGTCCCTTTAGATCACTATTTCCCCCACCCTACTCCCAACCTATCTCTGGGCCCTCTCCCTAGCTCGTTCTCTCACATCATAACCTGTCTCCGTCCATCGCCGCCCTTAAACCCCCCCGCCACTATGCACCTTCATCCTCATTCCCACAGGTCCGTCATTCCCGCCCCACCTCTTCCTCTTCTGAATCCTGTACCCGGTAGTATCTCCCACTCCCAGCTCCATTTCCTGTTTTGTATGTATATCGATTCCGCTCCTCTTCTTTCCGCCAGGTCTTTTTCCTTTCTTCTTTATCTTGCATCCAACCCCATTCTTTTCTCTCCATCTTCTACATTTTCCACAATTTAGTCCCATCCTCTCCCCATTCTTTTCTTTCTCCATTGCGGGTTTTCCCCAAAACTTGCTCACCTTCCTCCCAAAGCATCTTTCCCTGCTTTGTAAGAGATATTCCTTTCCAGTTCCCTCAAGAATTGATTAGTTGCTGTTTATTCTTCCCCGGCTCTATTCTTTTTATTCTAACGTTTTTGTAAAAAGATTCCTGTTTAGATTTTGTTTTGCTCCTTCCCCAACCTTGTGTTTTTATTTGCATTTTCTAGACAAAATTTTTTAAAAAGTAGCAGCAGCTTGGATTCTTTTTTTTTTTTTAAACTCTTGCCACAGTTTAGCTCTTAAAATTATTTGGTTTGTTTTAATTCTGACGGGGCTACTGAAATGTATGTGCTGAAAAATCAATAATGAGATTCAGTAGACTGATCATCACAGATGAGCTAACAGTAGTTTATGTTTATATAGTTTAATACTTTAAACTCTTGCCTTCCTCTCCAGCTTCACAAAGTTAAAATATTTTGTCAATTTATTTTCTTCGGAAGAATCAATTTAGAATGAAATCGAAAGTTTGGTGAGAGAATTTGTATTCTGAATCTCTGTAATTATCCCTGCATTAAGACACAACATCATAGATTTTTAGTTTCAGTGGACTTTTCAGTTTTATGTAATTTAGAAAATGTTGTAGGCACTTGCCTGCCCTATACAGGATGAGCTTAAGCTTTTGGTGTTGGTGAGTGTAGACAGGGCTGAGTTGATACAGGGAATTACAGAGGTGTGGATGGAAGTGCAAAGCTCTAAAAACATATTGCTGTATTACAAGTAAGAAGAACTGTGCATTGGACGTATTTCAGATTTTAAATACACTGGCCAAGTGTCAACCAATTTGCCCTATTTGAAATTTGAAAAGCATCGTCAGTATATCTTCAGCAGTGAAGGACTGAATATGTATTAATGTAATTCTAAAGACATGCAGATAAGAAGTTAAAAAAATTTTAAAGGGGAGTGGGAAAACGATTTAAAAAAAAGACACACAGAAGGTGAACCATAATGGACAAGAGGGGTGGAAAGGGCCGAGGTTGCCTTGCCTGGGGTGCCTGTGAGTTATGGCTGAATGATGGTAGAGACATTTGTCTAAAACAAAGAAATAAACTGAAGTCACTGATGTTGCTTCTGTCTTTGGTGGTGGAAGAAGAGCTTGAAGTTCCATAAATTACCCAATGAGGATGTCAACTCAGCGCATTTTGTTCTATGTCATGTTTACTATATACCTGGAGCAGTCCCTGTCAACTGACTTGTGACTCTGAATACATGACCTTTAAAAACAAATGTCCACAGTTTATAACCCTTTTAGCAAAAGAAGTTTATTCTGTTGTACCTTTCATGTTAGTACAGATCTTGAAAGATGGTAGGCTGGGCTCTAAAGCAATTAGGATGTAGAAAGTTTTTTTCATAAAAATATTTTTTATGATTAATCTTAAATTGTATCTATATATATATTTGAATATTATAGATATGTAATTGTGAAAGTATCCTCACAACAGAAAAAGGAAACCATTAACATAACCTCTAATTTGCCTTTCTACTCTTTTTTATTTAATCTTTTAAATAAAAATGTGTTCATTGTAAAAAATCAACATAATTTAGAAATGTATAATACGGAGGACCAAACCAGTCTCTTCATGCACATATTTCCATGCTTATAATTGCAGTACACATATAATTTTATGTGTTGCTTTTTCAGGCTTATTAAATCATAAATATTTTCACCAGGTTGCCACTTGATCTCTAAAATCAATATTTTAATGACAGCACCATAATCCATTGAGTGAGTTTTCGATCATTTACTCATGTCTTCATATGACTGTCTTTTAGATTGTCTTCAACATTTACCATTGTAATGGGCAGCTTCAGGCATATAGTTCTTTCTCATAATTCTGAATCATATTCGTAAATAAATGGTCGGGGTAGAATTATTGAGTTCAAGACTTTAAATATATACCATCCAGTTGCTTTCCAAAGAGTTGTAAGAATGTATCACTGTCATTGTGACAAGAGGGACAGGTAAAAATAAATTCATTCCATGTAAAAATAAAATTCACAGAACCATATCTTCTAGGTTCTACAGTTTTTACGGCCCCAGATATCAGATGAAAAACATGAGAAGACTAGTGAAAAACTTAAGAGTATAGATGAGATACTCTTTTAATCTCTCATGCAAGGTGAATTGGTAGTTAAATTGGGCATTACAGAGCACAGCTTTAAATTTTACTTTAAGCTTAGGTGGCTACTTCGCTCCTTGTTCTTGTTCAAGTGTTTTAACTTAAAATACAGAATCTTTTAATGTAGGTAAGCTTTTGTTTTTTTGAGACAGAGTCTCACTGTTGCCCAGGCTGGAGTGCAGTGGTTCAATCATAGCTTATTGCAGCTTGGACCTCCCAGGCTCAAGTGATCCTTCCACCTCAGCCTCCCAAGTAGCTGGGACTATAATAGGCACAAGCCACCACACCCAGCTAATTTTTTTTTTTTTTTTTTTTTTTTTTTAGTTTTTGTAGAGACAGCATCTTGTTGTCCAGGCTGGTCTCGAACTCTGGGGCTGAAGTGATTCTCCCTCTTCAGCCTCCCAGAGTTCTGGGATTATAGGCACGAGCCACCATGCCCAGCCTTAATGTTGGTAAGCTTCTTGATGTAAGTTTTGTGATGCTTATAAGCAAAGATTTAAGTTATATTTTTAAAAGTTAGTTTTTTTTTTACCTAACAAATATTTGTCTAATGTTATTAATGACACATTCTTTTCTTCTTCAGAAAACAGCCTTCCACAGAAGTCAGACGCTGGGCTACAGGAACGGCTATGCAATTGTTCGACGTCCAACAGTTGGGATAGGCGGAGACCGGCTCCAGTTCAACCAGCTGTCCCAGGCTGAGCTGGATGAGTTGGCCAGTAAGGCACCAGTCTTAACTTATGGCCAACCTAAACAAGCCCCACCTGCGGATTTTATTCCTGCGCATGTGGCCTTTGACAAAAAGGTATCATCTGGAATTTTAGGGTACCCCTTGAATTAGGGTCTGAGAGCCAACTGCTTGCAAAAAAGTTAAAACAGTAAACCACAGAATTTCCAAAGTGCTCTGAGGAGAAAATTGTTCAGATGCCTTAACCCTTAGTCATGGACAGCTGAACTCAGGCTAAAAAGAGGCTTTCTTTAGTCAGGAAGCTGATTACAGGGAGTAAAGTAATTCCCTGTAGACTTCACCAGACTATTTTCCAAATGCAGTTAAAGAAAAGTTGGCTATAATTCTGAATTCTTGAATTTATATTCTATGTTTATCAGCCGTGTGTTTTCCACTTTTTAAAGGTACTGTATTCTGTAATGGTGACATATCTAATCTTCATGAGATGCAGAATATCATTATGAAAACAATGACTCCATCTATTGTCAGTTTTCTGCAGGCAGTCTCCATAAGTTTTTGGTTTTCAGGGAACATTTCATGTTTGATATTACATAACCAATGGGTGGTATAACATTTTTGTTTGTTTCTCATTTATCTTTATGTTTTTGCAGTGTGAGTTTCCTCATTTCCATCTATTGACATTACCACATCATTCTTGTTTTTCCTTGTCAATGAGCCTCCTCTTTTCACTAAAGTGAAGTAGCCCTAGCCCTGACCATGTAGCAGAATCACTGGCGAGATTTTTAAGAAAGTTACGTTATTCCAACCCTCATCAGTTCTAATTTCCAGATGAGCTTTATGTGTAACTGGTTCTGAGAAGTACTGATCAGTTTTGATAAGTTAGCTTTCTTAATTTTCTCTTAGTCTGTTTATTTTCTTGTCTTAATTTTTATTTTATTATTCGTGTTAAATGTCTATAACATTTTCATCCAGCCAGCCAACTTTTATTGAGTACCTGTTGTAAGCTAGAGGCTGGGGAGGAGCTATGCCATTTACATGATAGTCACTTATTTTTAAACAATTTCAGTCTCTCAACTAGAATCCGTATCATTTCCTCTTCCCCACTTAACTCATTTATAGGGACACATTCACATATGCATTCATAGGCCGAACCTAAACATCCACTAAACAGTATGATTTATATAATTGGATGTATCTTTTCCTTTTGCTTGTTTCTTTTGTTTCATTTGTGGCTTTGACAGACATTGCAAAATCAGCAGAGAAGGGAGAGGGCTGAAAATACAAGAGAGAAGTGGGATAGGCACTAAATAATTACCAAGATATGAATCCTGGTATGTTTAATTTTTACTGAAAAGTATAGTAAGTAACTGTTATAAAGTAGAAGGTGATAAAGTGATATATGTCATAAGAAAGTAAAATTCAGAGGAGAAATTGCACTTGAGTAGGAAATAGGCTTCCTATTTTTTGTTTTCTATGTTATTTTACACTAATTGTTGTTACTTAATTTGTACTTATTTAATATTCATAATTCATTTCTTTAAGGATAGTGCACATAAAAATATTATTTTTATTTTCCAATTCATTTTACTTGGATCATCACAATTTCTAGATAAATGAGCCTTAGCATAGATAATGGGGTAGAGAGAAGCTAAATGTATGACTTTGAAACTAAGTTTGTTTGTTTATAATAAGGGAATTATGGTTTCTCTGAATTAAATGAAGGTTCTAATTTTAAATGAAGGACCTCTAATACCCAGAGGTCCACATAATAGCCAACATATTTGTCTGTATTTTGGAAATTCTTAGGACTGTTCCTCATAGACAGAATATAACTTCATTTCTTACTTAGGTAATAAAGACCAGGACATCTATTCCAAGTGCCCTCATCTTTTCCCCTTGCTCCTATATAATTCCAGCATCACCCACTATATTGTGTTTCCCAGACTGACTTCCAGCTCTTTATTTCTGATGTTCTTCTTTCATCTTTTTCATCTTCAAGTTTCATATTATTTCTATTTCAGACACTCTAGTGACTGCTTCTCTAGCTAGAGTCATATCATCCTGTCCTCTTTCTATAATACCTTGTGATGCCTTTAAGCAAGAGAACTTTGTTTCTCACTTGACTGTCAAATCACTTACAATCTGACTTCTCCCTACCCACAGCCCCAGAATACTTTCTCCTAGGTAGCCAGTGCTGTCCTTTTACCAGATCTAGAGAGGTTTACTTTGCCAGCATTGTCTTTGGCTTGTTTATGCCATCTGACACTGTTGACCCTTCCTCCCTTCTTGAAACTGTGCTCTTCTTTTGCCTCCATGACTCTCATTTTCCTCCTTCTTTCTATGTGGTTGCTTATTCTTTAGCCTCCCTTCCTCTTTTCAATTCTTAACTTACAAGTATTTTCAAGGTTCTATCTCATTCTTTATATAATTTTCTTGAGATCTCACCCACTTTCGTGATTTCAACCGTCACCTCACCGTAGACAATGTCACTATTTAGTTCCAACTCTTGACATCATTGAGACTCCAGATCTGTATCCCCCTGGCCCATGGGATATCTTCACCTGGATGAACTGTTGGTACCTCAAGTTCTGTATGTCTTTAACTTATCTCTATCCCTCACCTTTTCCCATAGATCTGCTTTCCCTGTGTGGTTCCACTAGGTAATCCAAGCTTGAAACCTGAGCCATCTTTGGCTTTTTCTCTCCTTTATCCTCCACACTTAATGAGTTGCCAAGTCAAATATCTCTCACTTTCATTTCCTCTGCCACTATCATAGTTCAGACAAGCCAAATGACTACCTAACTGTTGTTTTAGTCTCATTCCTAGTCCTTATGCTTATAACAGGTATGCTGCCTTGTTTATTCTCTAGAGTTCAGCTCTGATTATGTCATTTTTCTGGGAAAATGCCATCAGGCTTTCTTAACCAATACAGTAAACATTACCACCATTCACCTCACTGTGACTTGAAAGTCATCTTTCATTCTTCTTTCCCCTCACAATCCACATCTAATCTATTAGCAAGTTCTATTGTTTCTGCTTCTAAAATATGTAACTAATTCATTTACTTATTTTTATCCTCACTATTACCATAAATTTATTTTCCACAGAGCAGCCAGGCTTATTTTTTGAAAATCAGATTATGTCACATACTGACTGAAACACTTCCATGGCTTCCCTATCATCTATAAAGATCCAACTCTACAGGTTCCTCACAGCCCTACTGGAGCTGGCCCTCCCTGCTCTCTCCCCAGCCTCATCTTGGGTCCTTTTTCTCACCTATCATGTTTCAATACATTGGATTTATTTTTACTGATTTCCTTGAAATGGCAGCATTTGAAAATTCCAGTTCAGGGCCTTTTTGTACATGGCATTTCTCCTATCTGAAATAGCTTCCCCACCATCCTTAAGTGGCTGACTCCATCTTTCCTTTCAGTGAGGCTTTTCCTGGCCACTCTGCTATGGCAGTTCCTCCTCATTTTTCTATATCACTTCCCTCTCTTTTTTTTTTTTCCCTTCCCAGCACTATATTATAATTTGTGTTGCTGATTTGTTTAGTGTTTATCTGTCCCACCTGAGTGTATACTTCATGAAGGTAAAGACATATAGTTTATTATATATTTAGTGCTCAATAAATATCAGTTCTAAAATGACATGAATAATTAACAAAATTTATTTCTTGTCTGTGTCACTGCTGAAAATTGGCAAGTCAAACATGTAACATATATGCTTATAATAATGTAAAATTAAAAATGTGACTTGGCTTTTTATAATTGTGTGTGATATGAAAATATTTATGCAGCATTTCCCCCCTTCATCTTGAAGTAAATACAAATATTTTTATGTTTATTGTGGCATTCTGAGCACTTCCTGGGAGTTAGAAGACCTGGATTCTAATTCTGGGTCTCCTACCAGCTAACACTGTGACCTTGTAGTCACAATCTCTAATTTCCTCGTCTATAAACTCAGAAGGTTAGAATACATGATAACCAGGAGCCCAGCCTGCTATAAAATTCCATGAAAAGTATATTTTTAAACACAGTATTTAAATATAATTTTTCTTTTCTTTCTACGTAACAATCAAGTTCTTATTCTACCTGGGAAAGCTGATGTTATCCCACTACTTTAAAAACAATTTTTTTTATTTCCATAGGTTATTGGGGAACAGGTCGTGTTTGGTTACATGAGTAAGTTCTATAGTGGTGATTTGTGAGATTTTGGTGCACCCATCACCCAGGCAGTATACAGTGCCCCCAATTTGTAGTCTTCTATCCCTCACCCCCTTCCCACCCTTTCCCCCTGAGTCCCCAAAGTTCATTGTGTCATTCTTATGCCTTTGCATCCTCATACCTTAGCTACCACTTATGAGTGAGAACATACAATGTTTGGTTTTCTATTCCTGAGTTACTTCACTTAGAATAATAGTCTCCAGTCTCATCCAAGTCACTGTGAATGCTATTAATTCATTCCTTTTTATGGCTAAATAGTATTCCATCATATATATCACATTTTCTTTGTCCACTTATTGATTGATGGGTATTTGGGTTGTTTCCACATTTTTGCAGTTGCAAATTGTGCTGCTATAAACATGCATGTACAAGTATCTTTTTTGTGTGATGAGTTCTTTTCCAATGGGTAGATACCCAGTAGTGGGATTGCTGGATCAAATGGTGGTTCTACTTTTAGTTCTTTAAGGAATCTTCACACTGTTTTCCATAGTGGTTGTACTAGTTTACATTCCCACCAGCAGTTCCCAGTTCATTGCATCCACACCAACATCTAATATTTTATGATGTTTTGATTATGGCCATTCTTGCAGGACTAAGATGATATCGCATTATGGTTTTGATTTACATTTCCCTGATCATTAGTGATGTTGAACATTTTTTCATATGTTTGTTGGCCATTTATATATCTTCTTTTGAGAATTGTCTATTCATGTCCTTAGCCCACTTTTTGATGGGCTTCTTTGTTTTTCCTTGCTAATTTGTTTGAGTTCATTGTAAATTCTGGATATTAATCTTTTGTCAGATGTATAGATTATGAAGATTTTTTCCCACTCTGTGGGTTGTCTGTTTACTCTGTTGACTGTTCTTTTGCCGTGAAAAAGCTCTTTAGGTTAATTAAGTCCCAGCTATATATCTTTGTTTTTATTGCATTTGCTTTTGGGTTCTTGGTCATGAAACCCTTGCCTAAGCCAATGTCTAGAAGGGGTTTTCCAATGTTATTTTCTAGAATTTTTATAGTTTCAGGTCTTAGATTTAAGTCCTTGATCCATCTTGAGTTGATTTTTATATAAGGTGAGAGATGAGGATCCAGTTTTATTCTCCTACTTGTGGCTTGCCAATTATCCCAGCACAATTTGTTGAATAGGGTGTCCTTTCCTCACTTTATGTTTTTGTTTGCTTTGTCAAAGATCAGTTGGCTGTAAGTATTTGGCTTTATTTCTGGGCTCTCTGTTCTATTCCATTGGTCTATGTGCCTATTTTTATACCAGTACCATGCTGTTTTGGTAACTATGGTCTTATAGTATAGTTTGAAATCAGGTAGTGTGATGCCTCCAGGTTTATTCTTTTTGCTTATTCTTGCTTTGGCTATGCGGGCTCTTTTTTGGTTCTATATGAAGTTTAGGATTGTTTTTTCTAATTCTGTGAAGAATGATAGTGGTATTTTGATGGGAATTGCATTGAATTTTTAGATTGCTTTTGGCAGTATGGTCATTTTCACAATGTTGATTCCCATCCTATCAGCATGGAATGTGTTTCCATTATTTGTTCCATTATTTGTGTCATCTGTTATTTCTTTCAGCAGTGTTTTGTATTTTTACTTGTAGAGGTCTTTCACCTCCTTGGTTAGGTATATTTCTAAGTTTTTGTTTGTTTGTTTGTTTTTCAGCTATTGTAAAAGGGGTTGAGTTATTGATTTGATTCTCAGCTTGGTCGCTGTTGGTGTAAAGAAGAGCTACTGATATGTGTATATTAATTTTGTATCCCGAAACTTCGCTGAATTCTTTTATCAGTTCTAGGAGCTTTCTGGAGGAGTCTTTAGGATTTTCCAGGTAAACAATCATATCATCAGTGAACAGTGACAGTTTGACTTCTTTACCTATTTGGATGACCTTTATTTCTTTCTGTTGTCTGATTGCTCTGCCTAGGACTTCTAGTACTGTGCTGAAGAGGAGTGGAGAGAGTGGGCATCCTTATGTTGTCCCAGTTCTCAGAGGGAATGCTTTCAACTTTTCCCCATTCAGCATTATGTTGGCTGTGGGTCTGTCATAGATGGCTTTTATTACATTGAGGTATGTCCCTTGTATCTATTTTGCTGAGAATTTTAATCAGAAAGGGGTAGTAGATTTTGTTGATTGCTTTTTCTGCATCTATTGAGATGATCATGTGATTTTTGTTTTTAATTCTGTTTATGTGGTGTATCACATTTATTGACTTGCGTATGTTAAATCATCCCTGCATCCCTGGTATGAAACCCACTTAATCGTGGTGGATTATCTTTTTCATATGTTGTTGAATTCGGTTAGCTAGTATTTTGTTAAGGATTTTAGCATCTATGTTCATCAGGGATATCAGTCTATAGTTTTATTTTTTGGTTATGTCCTTTCCTGGTTTTGGTATTAGGGTGATACTGCCTTCATAGAATGATTTAGGGAGGATTCCCTCTTTCTCTATCTTGTAGAATAGTGCCAATAGTACCAGTTTTTCTTCGAATATCTGGTAGAATTCTGTGAATCTGTCTGGTCCTGGACTTTTTCCTGCTGGTAATTTTTTAATTATTTCAGTCTTGCTGCTTGTTGTTGGTCTGTTCAGGGTATCTAATTCTACCTGAATTAAGCTAGCAGGGTTTTATCTTTCAGGAATTTATCTATCTACTCTAGTTTTCTAGTTTATGTGCGTAAAGGTGTTCATAGTAGCCTTGAATGACCTTTTGTATTTCTGTGGTGTCAGTTGTAATATCTTCCATTTTGTTTCTAATTGAGCTTATTGGATTTTCTCTCTTCTTTTCTTGGTTAATCTTGCTAATGGTCTATCAATTTTATGTATCTTTTCAAAGAACCAGCTTTTTGTTTCATTTATCTTTTGTTTTTTTTTTTGTTTGTTTGTTTCAATTTCATTTGTTTCTGCTTTGATCTTGGTTATTTTCTTTCTTCTGCTGGGTTTGGGTTTGGTTTGTTCTTGTTTTTCTAGTTCCTTGAGGTGTGGCCTTAGATTGTCTGTTAGTGCTCTTTCAGACTTTTTGATGTAGGCGTTTCGGGGTTTGAACTTTTCTCTTAGCACTGCCTTTGCTGTATCCCAGAGGCTTTGATAGGTTGTGTCATTATTGTCATTCAGTTCGAATAATTGTTTAATTTCCATCTTGATTTTATTTTTGACCCAAAGCTCACTTAGGAGCAGGTTATTTAATTTCCATGTATTTGCATGGTTTTGAAGGTTCCTTTTGGAGTTGACGTCCAATTTTATTCCACTATGGTCTGAGAGAGTGCTTGATATAATTTCAATTTTCTTAAATTTATTGAGGCTAATTTTGTGGCCTATCATATGGTCTGTCTTGGAGAAAGTTCCATGCGCTGTTGAATAGAATGTATATTCTGCGGTTGTTGGGTAGAATGTTTTGTAAATATATTAAGTCCATTTGTTCCAGGGTATAGTTTAAATCCATTGTTTCTTTGTTGACTTTCTGTCTTGGCCTAGCTAGTGCTGTCAGTGGAGTATTGAAGTCCCCCCCTATTATTATGTTGCTGTCTATCTCATTTCTTAGGTCTATTAGTAATTGTTTTATAAATTGGGTGCTCCAGTGTTAGGTGCATATATATTTAGGATTATGACATTTTCCTGTTGGACAGGTCTTTTATCATTATATAATGTCCCTCTTTGTCTTTTTTAATTGCTGTTGCTTTAAAGTTTGTTTTGTCTGATATAAGAATAGTTACTCCTGCTCGCTTTTGGTGTCCATTTGCATGGAGTTTCTTTGTCCACCCCTTTACCTTAAATTTACATGAGTCCTTATGTATTAGGTGAGTCTCTTGAAGGCAGCAGATGGTTGGTGAATTCTTATCCATTCTGCGATTCTGTATCTTTTAATTGGAGCATTTAGGCTATTTACATTCAACATTAGTATTAAGATGTGAGATACCATTCTGTTCATCGTGGTATTTGTTGTCTGTATACCTGGATTTTTTGTTTTTTGTTTTTAATTGTATTTTTGTTTTATAGGTCCTGTGAGATTTATGCTTTAAAGAGGTTCTGTTTTGATGTGTTTTGATTTGTTTCAAGATTTAGAGCTCTTTTTAGCAGTTCTTGTAGTGCTAGCTTGGTAGTGGCAAATTCTCTCAGAATTTGTTTTTCTGAAAAAGACTGTATCTTTCCTTCATTTATGAAGCTTAGTTTCACTGAATACAAAATTCTTGGCTGATAATTCTTTTGTTTAAGGAGGCTGAAGATAGGGCCCCAATCCCTTCTAGCTTGTAGGGTTTCTGCTGAGAAACTGCTATTAATCTGATAGGTTTTCCTTTATAGGTTACCTGGTGCATTTGTCTCACAGCTCTTAAGATTCTTTCCTTCATCTTAACTTTAAATAACCTGAGGAAAGTGTGCCTAGGTGATGATCTTTTTGTAGTGAATTTCCCAGGTATTCTTTGAGCTTCTTGTGTTTGGATGTCTAGAGAAGTTTTCCTTGATTATTCCCCCAAATACGTTTTCCAGACTTTTAGATTTTTCTTCTTCAGGAATGCTGATTATTCTTAGGTTTGGTTATTTAACATAATCCCAAACTTTTTAGAGGCTTTGTTCATATTTTCTTATTCTTTTTTCTTTGTCTTTGTTGGATTGGGTTAATTAGAAAACCTTGTCTTTGAGCTTTGAAGTTCTTTCTTCTGCTTGTTTGATTCTATTGCTGAGACTTTCCAGAGCAGTTTGCATTTCTATAAGCACATCCATTGTTTCCTGAAGTTTTGATTGTTTTTTATTTATGCTATTTCATTGAAAAACATTTCCCTTCACTTCTTGTATCTTTTTTATTTCCTTAAATTGGGCTTTGCCTTTCTCTGGTGCCTTCCTGATTAGCTTAATAACTAACCTTCTAAATTATTAGGTAAATTAGGGATTTCTTCTTGGTTTCAATCTATTGCTGGTGAGCTAGTGTGATTTTTGGGGGGCATTAAAGAACCTTGTTTTGTCATATTACCAGAGTTGGTTTTCTGGTTCCTTCTCATTTGGGTAGACTCTATCAGAGGGAAGGTCTAGGGCTCAAGGCTGTTGTTCAGATTCTTTTGTCCCACGGGGTGTTCCCTTGATGTAGCATTCTCTCCCTTTTCCTATGGATGTGGCTTTCTGAGAGCCGAGCTGTAGTGATTGTTATCTCTCTTCTGGATCTAGCCATCCAGCAAGTCTGCCAGGCTCCAGGCTGGTACTGGGGGTTGTCTGCACCGAGTCCTGTGCTGTGAGCCGTCTGTGGGTCTCTCAGCCATAGATACCAGCACCTGCTCCAGTGGAGGTGGCAGGAGGGTGAAACGGACTCTGTGAGGGTCCTTAGCCTTGGTTGTTTAATGTACTATTTTTGTGCTGGTTGGTCTCCTGCCAGGAGGTGGTGTTTTCAAGATAGCATTAGCTGTGGTAGTATGGGGGGAACAGGCAGTGGGTGGGCCCCTAGAACTCCCAAGAGTATATGCCCTTTGTCTTCAGTTACCAGGGTGGGTAGGGAAGGACCGTTAGGTTGGCGCAGGGCAAGATGTGTTTGAGCTCAGACTCTCCTTGGGCAGGTCTTGCTGTGGCTGCTGTGGAGGATGGGGGTGAGGGTCTGAGGTCAATGGAGTTGTGTTCCTAGGAAGATTATGGCTGCCTCTACTGTGTACTTCAGGTTGTCAGGGAAGTGGGGGAAAGCCAGCAGTCATAGACCTCACCCAGCTCCCATGCAACCCAAAGGTCCAATCTCACTCCCACTGTCCCGCCCCTCTCCAACAGCACCAAATCTGTTTCCAGGCAGTGGGCGAGCAAGGCTGAGAACTTGCCCCAGGCTACCTGCCTCCCAGCTTTGAAAGCAAGTGGGGCTTTCCTTCTTCCCCCACCTGTGGAATCTGTACAATGGATTCACACCTTCTCCCGAGTTCTGGCCAGGAGACTTCTTAATTGGTTCAAATCATTACACAGTTCAGCTGGAGGTTCCCTTCTTCCTGTGGCCTTTTCCCAGTGCCTCTGGCTGCCCTCCCCAAGTACCCCTGTGAAGCAAGGCAGAAATGGCTTGGTAGGGGACCCCAGGGAGACCATAGGACTTTTCCCGCTGCTTCCTCTACCCCCGTATTTCACTCGCCTCTCTGAATTGACCCAGCTCCAGGTAAGGTCAGAATCTTCTCCTGTAATCTAGACCTTCAGGTTCCTCAGTGGGGGTGTGTGTTCGGGGACAGATGATCTCCCTTTCCCACTTCCATAGTTTGGGCACTCACAGTATTTGGGATGTCTCCCGGGTCCTGCAAGAGCAATTTGCTTCCTTCAGAGGGTCTGTGGATTCTCTCTGCTTACCTAATTTATTCCTGCAGTTATCCTGGAGCAAAAAAGTTCACAGTGCAAGCCTTCACACGCTGCTCTGCCCGTCTGAGTGGGAGCTGCAATCTAGTCCTACCTTCCATCTGCCATGATTCCAGGGAAACTTTCCAAAGAGCTTTTCTACATTAACTCTTCTACCCCATTCATTCTTTGTGGGAGGAGCACAGAACTCTTAATTCTGTTCTTAATAAATAGGTAAGTGCCTTTTAAAAATTAACAATTAAGTAATTCTTTTCGGTTAGCATATTCTTTACCTGAGACCATATATATATATATATATATATACATACATATATATATATATACACACACATATAACAAGACCATATATATATATGTGTATCTCCTTGCCTCCCATTCTCAGGCCAACTTCCTGTTGCCATAGGCATTTTCATGCCCACCAATCTTAGAAAACAGATGGTTTGGGAGCATGGCTGTGGCCACAGACTCGATCTTTGGTTATCTTCTCTGTGATTCTCTTCTCACTCCTTTGGTGAGTTGTCCAGGTTCATGGCTTGAAATGTCCTCTTTATGATGATAAGTTGTCCTCTAAACATATGTATACATAAATGCCTATTTGCCATCTTGTCTTGAATGTCTAATAAATATCTCAAATTAAGCATATCTAAAACTGAACTCCCAATTTTGTCTTCTTACCCCCAAAATCTGTTCTGCAGCAATCTTCTTCATATCAATTTGATAGTAATTCTATGCTTTCAGTTGCTTGGCCAAAAATGTTTGCATTATCCTTGAATGTTCTGTAATATTTACTTCTTACCCTAAACCCAGTCCTGCAGTATAAATTACCCCCTGCAGTACACAACTTGTGCTGTCACTTAAATTCAGTAAGTCTAAAATCAAACTCACCATCTGCCATACCCAAATTATCTTCTCCTTATGTTTACATTTCTATGAGATCACCACTATATCGCCAGCACTGGGTTTTCCTCAACACCTCATCTGCTTCCACCTTCCCACTTCCTTACTGTCAATCCAGTCAGACTTCTGCTTTTCCATTGCTGGTAATTAATTACTGCAGACCTGGACTATTGAAGGGGCTTTCAGTCTGATTGCCATGCCTAGTACTTCCTCCTCCATCATAGCCTGCATACTGCTGCTGGGTTTCCTTCCTCTGCTTCTGTTATTACCACTGCTTAGAAGCCCCCCTTGTATCCTCTGCTGATCTAAAATCTTTCACTCTTCAAGTCTAATACATCTTTTGTTTCCTCCTAGTTAAGCTTTCTCTGACCACTTTAGCCCACACAGATTCCTTCTTGGAACCACGATAGCATTTGTTACCTGAGAAGTAGCAAGATGTGTGGAGAGAGTATTGGGTTGTGAGTTAATAGTCTGAATTTCAGTTCCAGTTCTGGCCCTAACCCCTTACATGGCCTCAGGCACACCACCTTACCACCCTGGGTCTCAGTTTCCTCCTTTATAAAATAAGTGGGGTTGGGCTAGCTGATCAGTTCAGCTTTAACATTTTATGTATTTATAAATATATGGCTCAGATACAGGCCATTTTATATATGAATTACTATGATCATGTCCCCCCTTTCAGTTCTTTGCAGTTGGTCTAAAATGTTACTTCAACATTATCTGTCCTTTGCTTTTACCATGTTATTTTTCTCCTTCAAACATTCCACTGCACTTGTCCATTTTATCTTTTTATTATGAGTTTTAAGGCCTTCATTATATTCATATTTCTCCCATGCACTTGTATGCACTTGCCAGTTCTCTTGGTTTTTATCTTGTTTTTCCACAGTAGTTACGCTACCCATTTTTTTTTTAGCAACAGTGTCCGTGTATAGAATTATTTCATCTTTCCATTTATCAAGCCATATTTGTGTTTCATTTAGGATCTTCTTGATTTGTTTCTCTTATTCTAGTAGAGGCTTGGGTAAACTATCTTGCCTGCTTAGAATCCCATTCTAATACTTTCTCTCCTTGAAAAGACACATTAAAAACAGAGACAAAATAACAGAAATTTAAAAATCCCAAAGCATGTTAACATATGCTTTTTATAATATTGTTTTATGCTTTTTATTTTTTATTTTTTTGAGATGGAGTCTCACTCTGTCACCCACGCTGGAGTGCAGTGGCGCTAACTCAGCTCACTGCAGCCTCTACCTCCTGGGTTCAAATGATTCTCCTACCATAGCCTCCCAAGTAGGTGGAATTACAGTTGCCCACCACCAAGCCTGGCTAATTTTTGTATTTTTAGTACAGACGGGGTTTCACCATGTTGGCCAGACTGGTCTCAAACACCTTAACTCAGGTGATCTGCCTGCCTCGGCCTCCCGGTGTGCTGGGATTACAGGCGTAAGCCACCGCGCCTGGCATAGTTTATGTTTTTTAAATGTATAATCTATATATTGATACCATGTTGACTTCACATTGATGATGATGCTCCCCAGAGGACCAATGGTTTGCTCAATGTAATATATATGTTCCTGAGCACAAGGAGGGTATTTACACACCTTTTAGAGATTGTATAGCGGATTGATGATGAGGGTATGTACACACCCTTCAAAGATTCTGTAGTGGATTGATGATGTGAAAGTCATTCATATAAAGTTTATAATAATGA
The DNA here is from genome assembly GCF_028858775.2 of Pan troglodytes. Taxonomy (NCBI): domain Eukaryota; kingdom Metazoa; phylum Chordata; class Mammalia; order Primates; family Hominidae; genus Pan; species Pan troglodytes. The sequence continues at coordinate 58,294,718 of NC_072403.2, forward strand.
ACGTAATTAATATACATTTACAAAGGACTACACTTCTAAAGAAGTGCAATTAAGCCTTCATTTTCAGTTTGAAACCAAAAATCGCAATCTTATCCAAGATTTTTTACTCTTCCCAGAAGTTCTGGGAGGGACTTTTGACATGGAGGTGAAGCTAGTAGAGTTAAGTCCTTTAAAATGTATTCTCACCAAGGAACATATGCAATAAATAGTTTATACACATTGTGAGTATTTAAAGCAGATGTCAGCAAACTTTTTCTGTAAAGGGGCAGTTAGCATATATTTTGGCCATTGCAGTGGTTTTAGCCTGCGTAGTCTGCCACAACAAAATACCACAGATTGAGTGGTTTAAATAATAGAATTTATTTTCTCACAGTTCTGGAGGTTGGAGGTCCAAGATCAAGGTGCCAGCTGGTTTGAATTCTGGTGAGGGCTCTCTTCCTGGCTTGCATACAGCGGTCTTCTTGCTATGTCTTCATGTGGCCTTACCTTGGTGTGTACATGTGGGAGTTAGGGGAGGGAAGTAACTCTCTTTCTCTTCTTCTCTTCTAAGGCCACCAGTTCTATGGGATTAGACTTAAAGGTGGCATACCTCTATCCTTAAGATCTGGTTTAACCTTAATTACCTCCTAAGGATCCTGTCTCCAAATATAGTCACATTGAGGGTTAGGGGTTCAACATATGAATTTTGGGGATGAGGGGGACACAATTTAGTCTGTGTATCTCTGTCACAACTATTCCAACTCTTCCCTTGTAATGGGAGAGCAGCTGTTAACAAAAAAGCATAAATTATTTACATAATTATTTGTGGATTGAAAATTTAAATTTTTATAATTTCCATGTGTTATGAAACATTTTTAAAAATTTTTTAAACCACTTAAATATGTAAAACCCATTCTTACCTTGCAGGTCATAAAAAAAACAGGTGGCAGGTTAGATTTGTCCCATGGACTATAGTTTGCAGTATCTGTAGTTTTAGAGTATCAAGATTTACAGGATAGGAGTGATGAGTGTTAAAATCTCCCTGTGTGGTTCTGTTTTCAGGAAGGTACTTGATATTTTTCAGATGACTATGACAAGCTAATAGTACACCATTTCTCCTTTCCTTGCATGTTATAGGTACTGAAATTTGATGCCTATTTCCAAGAAGATGTTCCTATGTCAACTGAGGAACAGTATAGGATCCGTCAAGTGAACATTTACTATTATCTAGAAGATGACAGCATGTCTGTCATAGAGCCTGTTGTAGAAAATTCTGGAATCCTTCAAGGCAAGTTAATAAAACGCCAGCGGCTAGCCAAGAATGACCGGGGTGACCATTACCATTGGAAAGACCTAAATCGAGGAATAAACATCACAATTTATGGCAAAACTTTCCGCGTTGTTGACTGTGACCAATTCACACAGGTATGGCATATATTTTTGAAAGTTGTGGGGTCTGAGGCATCATTCTAATTTATAGAAGGATACATTTCATTTATTAGGGTAAGGGGAGGACATTGGTAATCTGTCCTGCATGAATTATTATGATTGGCTAGGTATTTGCATGTGTGTATGTGCTAATATGTGCCAACACTAGTAGTAACATAATTTTTTCAGAATGATATTAATACTTATTCACTCAAAATCAAACTCTCATCATAGCTGAATAATTTGGTAAGAAACCAGGTTAAAATGGCAGTTCAAACAGGGAGTAGGGGAATAGCATCCCTGCTGGGATGGAAGTATGGAAGAGGGATTAAACATTTTAAGTGTGAGTTTACAAAAATAGCACTACTTCTATTAGCAGATATGAGCCTAAAATTTTTTGTGTAGCTCATATATTTTTGGTAAATGATACTTGCTATATTCTAGGAAAGCTTACCATCTAAAGAATTTCTGAAATGAAACCATTTTTAAATGAAAAAACCTCTTCTATATGTAAAAAGTCCTCTACTTTCTTTATTTCGTAAGTTTGGATTTTTTAATACAAAGGAAACTTTTCTTAAAGTTACATGCATAGAGGATATAGATGGCCTTTCTTTACTACAAAGTGTAGGAATTAGGAAGTCAATTCCAAATTTGTCTTACTTAAAAAAATATTTCTAGCAGCAAAGATATAGTTTCTGAAGTATTTTATGTCCTTATTCCAGGATACCTAGTGCCATATGTGACTAATTTTTACCATGCACTGAGCTCCTATGAATCCATTATTGTTTTCATTTAGTAGTTTGTTTCACAGATATTTATTTGCATGCCTGCTTTGTTCCATGCACTGTTCTAGGTGCCAGATGTTTTCAGGAAGGTACTTGATATTTTTCAGATGACTATGACAAGCTAATAGTGCACCATTTCTCCTTTCCTTGCATGTTACAGGTACTTGCCCCTATAGAGGTTCCAATCTTGTTGGAGGAGATAAACAATAGCAAATAAATAGATTGGTTATATGTCAGATGATGATAACAGCAACGGAGGAAAATAAAGCTGAGTAAAGGGAATGGAAGTTGAGGGGCTCTTTATAGAGGCGGATCAGAGAATGCCTCAGTGATAAGATGACATATGAATAGAGGCCTGAAGGAAGTAAAGAAAGGAGCCATGGCATCAGTGCCATTCCAAAGCAGTAGAGAAAAATAGCTTCAAAAGTAGAGGTGCTAGACCATCTTTGAGATATTCTCCCGTTCCAACATATTTTTATCTCTTTGCTTTTTAGGTGTCTGAGGTCTTATATATCATAGGCAGTTTCACAATTGTACCAACAGTGAGAAATGATAAAATGTTATCTAAACATAAATGTATTAAGAATTATTTTTACAGTTGTGTTTTCATAACAATTATTTTTACAGTTGTGTTTTTATGGGCAATTTGAACATTTGCAAGTTAATCACTGAGCGTTTGACCTAATCTATTTATAGTCGGTTCTCATTATTCACAGTAATTAGGACTATAAAGTCACCACAAACACTGAATTAGTGAATACTGAACCACTGGTCTTAGAGGAAATATAGGGTTAGGTTCCCACTAATCTCTGGCCACATTTTTGTCAACTGATCAATACATAAGTTTGATTTATGTATGTTTCTGTTTAAAGACACCTTATTTAATATATACGGTTGATTCATTAATATTAAACTCACACCCAACAGCACTATAACTCACGTCTGAACAAAGCTTATCTAAGACATGCATTTTCTCCATGAGGTGTGTTACAGCCTTCTTGTGCTTAGGAACACTAAATAGCACTTCGGCACTAGGCACTGGGACCCTTTAAACAGCAAAATCACCAACAAAAAAACACAAAAATGCAAAAAATCTGGCACCTTCATGTATATGTATATGTATGTGTATATGTATCACATTTTCTTTTTCCAGTTTACCATTGATGGGCATTCAGGTTGATTCCATGTCTTTGCTATTGTGAATAGTGCTGCGATGAACATACTTGCGGATATGTCTTTATGGCAGAATGATTTATATTCCTTTGGGTATATACCCAATAATGAGATTCCTAGGTCAAATGGTAGTTCTGTTTTCAGGTCTTTTAGGAATCACCACACTGCTTTCTACAATGGTTGAACTAATTTATACTCTCATCACCAGTGTATAAACATTTCTTTTTCTCCACAACCTTGACAGCACCTGTTATTTTTTTACTTTTTAATAATAGCCATTCTGACTGGTGTGAGATGATATTTCATTGTGGTTTTGATTTGCATTTCTCTAATGATAGTGATGTTGAGCTTTTTTTTCATATGCTTATTGGCCATGTGTATGTCTTCTTTTGAGAAGTGTCTGTTCATGTCCTTTGCCCACTTTTTAATGGGGTTCTTTGCTTTTTTTCTTGTAAATTAAAGTTTCTTATAGATGGTGCATATTGGACCTTTGTCAGATGCATAGTTTGCAAATATTTCTTTCCCATTCTTTAGATTGTCTTTTTACTCTGTTGATGCTTTCTTTTGCTCTGCAGAAGCTCTTACGTTTAATTAGATACCATTTGTCAATTTTTGCTTTTGTTTTTATTGCTTTTGGTGTCTTTGTCATGAAATCTTTGCCCATTCCTATGTTTAGAGTAGTGTTGCCTTGGTTGTCTTCCAGGGTGTTTATAGTTTTGGGTTTTACATTTAAGTCTTTTATCTATCTTGAGTTGATTTTTATATCTGGTGTAAGATATATGGCTAGCATATGGCTAGCAGGTTATCCCAGCACCTTTCCCCATTGCTTATTTTTGTCAACTTTGTTGAAGATCACATAATTATAGGTGTGTAGCCTTATTTCTGAGCTCCCTATTCTATTCCATTGGTCTATGTGTCTGTTTTTGTACCAGTACCGTACTGTTTTGGTTACTGTAGCCCTGTAGTATAGTTTGAAGGCAGGTAACATGATGCCTCCAGCTTTGTTCTTTTGCTTAGAATTGCCTTGACTATTCAGGCTCTTTTTGGGTACCATTGAATTTTAAAGTATTTTTTTCTAGTTCTGTGAAGAGTGTCACTGGCAATTTGATAGGAATAGCATTGAATCTGTACATTGCTTTGGGCAGTATGGTGACTGTAAAGATATTGATTTTTCGTATCCATGAGCATGTAATGTTTTTTCATTTGCTTGTGTTATCTCTGATTTCCTTAAGCAGTGTTTTGTAATTCTCATTGTAGAGATCTTTCATCTCCCTGGTTAGCTGTATTCCTAGGTATTTTATTCTTTTTGTGACAGTTGTAAATGGGATTGTGTTCCTGATTTTACTCTCAGCTTGGCTGTTGTTGGTGTATAGGAGTGCTAGTGATTTTTTAATGTTGATTTTGTGTCCTAAAATTTTGCTGAAGTTGTTTATTAACTTAAGGAGTTTTTGGGATGAGGCTCTGGAGTTTTCTAGATATAGAATCATGTTGTCTCCAAACAGGGATAGTTTGACTTTCTCTCTTCCTACTTGGATGTCCTTCATTTCTTTCTCTTGACTGATTGTTCTGGCCAAGACTTCCAATATTGTCTTGGATAGAAGTTGTGAAAGAGGGCATCCTTTTCTTGTGTCAAGTTTTCAAGAGGAATGCTTCCAGCTTTTCCCTGTTCAATATAATGTTGGCTGTGGGTTTTTCATAGATGGCTCTGGTTATTTTGAGGTGTGTTCCTTTAATACCTAGTTTATTTATTTATTTATTTTATTATTATACTTTAAGATATGGGGTACATGCGCACGACATGCAGGTTTGTTGCATATGTATACATGTGCCATGTTGGTGTGCTGTACCCGTTAACTTGTCATTTAATTAGGTATATCTCCTAGTGGTATCCCTCCCCACGCCCCCCACCCTATGACAGGCCCCAGTGTGTGATGTTCCCCACCCTGTGTCCAAGTGTTCTCATTGTTCAATTCCCACCTATGAGTGAGAATATGCAGTGTTTGGTTTTCTGTCCTTGCGATAGTTTGCTCAGAATGATGGTTTCCAGCTTCATCCATGTCCCTACAAAGGACATGAACTCATCATTTTTTATGGCTGCATAGTATTCCATGGTGTATATGTGCCACATTTTCTTAATCCAGTCTATCATTGTTGGACATTTGGGTTGGTTCCAAGTCTTTGCTATTGTGAATAGTGCCACAATAAACATATGCGTGCATGTGACTTTATAGCAGCATGATTTATAATCCTTTGGGTATATGCCCAGTAATTGGATGGCTGGGTCATATGGTATTTCTTGTTCTGGATCCTTGAGGAATCACCACACTGTCTTCCACAATGGTTGAATTAGTTTACACTCCCACCAACAGTGTAAAAGCATTCCTATTTCTCCACATCCTCTCCAGCACCTGTTGTTTCCTGACTTTTTAATGATCTCCATGCTAACTGGCATGAGATGGTATCATTGTGGTTTTGATTTGCATTTCTCTGATGGCCAGTGATGATGAGCATTTTTTCACGTGTTTTTTGGCTGCATAAATGTCTTCTTTTGAGAAGTGTCTGTTCGTATCCTTTGCCCACTTTTTGATGGGGTTGTTTGATTTTTTCTTGTAAATTTGTTTAAGTTCTTTGTAGATTCTGGATATTAGCCCTTTGTCAGATGGGTAGATTGTAAAAATTTTCTCCCATTCTGTAGGTTGCCTGTTCACTCAGATGGTAGTTTCTTTTGCTGTGCAGAAGCTCTTTAGTTTAATTAGATCCCATTTGTCAATTTTGGCTTTTGTTGCCATTGCTTTTGGTGTTTTAGTCATGAAGTCCTTGCCCATGCCTATGTCCTGAATGGTATTGCCTAGGTTTTCTTCTAGGGTTTTTATGGTTTTAGGTCTAACATTTAAGTCTTTAATCCATCTTGAATTAATTTTTGTATAAGGTGTAAGGAAGGGATCCAGTTTCAGCTTTCTACATATGGCTAGCCAGTTTTCCCAGCACCATTTATTAAATAGGGAATCCTTTCCCCATTGCTTGTTTTTCTCAGATTTGTCAAAGATCAGATGGTTGTAGATGTGTGGTATTATTTCCAAGGGCTCTGTTCTGTTCCATTGGTCTATATCTCTGTTTTGATACAAGTACCATGTTGTTTTGGTTACTGTAGCCTTGTACTATAGTTTGAAGTCAGGTAGCATGATGCCTCCAGCTTTGTTCTTTTGGCTTAGGATTGTCTTGGCAATGCGGACTCTTTTTTGGTTCCATATGAACTTTAAAGTAGTTTTTTCCAATTCTGTGAAGAAAGTCATTGGTAGCTTGATGGGGATGGCATTGAGTCTATAAATTACCTTGGGCAGTATGGCCATTTTCACAATATTGATTCTTCCTACCCATGAGTATGGAATGTTCTTCCATTTGTTTGTGTCCTCTTTTATTTCCTTGAGCAGTGGTTTGTAGTTCTCCTTGAAGAGGTCCTTCATGTCCCTTGTAAGTTGGATTCCTAAGTATTTTATTCTCTTTGAAGCAATTGTGAATGGGAGTTCACTCATGATTTGGCTCTCTGTTTGTCTGCTATTGGTGTATAAGAATGCTTGTGATTTTCGCACATTGATTTTGTATCCTGAGACTTTGCTGAAGTTGCTTATCAGCTTAAGGAGATTTTGGGCTGAGAGGATAGGGTTTTCTAAATATACAATCATGTCATCTGCAAACAGGAACAATTTGACTTCCTCTTTTCCTAATTGAATACCCTTTATTTCTTTCTCTTGCCTGATTGCCCTGGCCAGAACTTCCAACACTCTGTTGAATAGGAGTGGTGAGAGAGGGCATCCCTGTCTTGTGCCAGTTTTCAAACGGAATGCTTCCAGTTTTTGCCCATTCAGTATGATATTGGCTGTGGGTTTGTCATAAATAGCTCTTATTATTTTGAGATATGTCCCATCAATACCTAGTTTATTGAGAGGTTTTAGCATGAAGGACTGTTGAATTTTGTCAAAGGCCTTTTCTGCATCTATTGAGATAATCACGTGGTTTTTGTCTTTGGTTCTGTTTATGTGATGGATTCCATTTATTGATTTGTGTATGTTGAACCAGCCTTGCATCCAAGGGATGAAGCCAACTTGATCGTGGTGGATAGGCTTTTTGATGTGCTGCTGGATTCGGTTTGCCAGTATTTTATGGAGGATTTTTGCATCGATGTTTATCAGGGATATTGGTCTAAAATTCTCTTTTTTTGTTGCATCTCTGCCAGGTTTTGGTATCAGGATGATGTTGGCCTCATAAAATGAATTAGGGAGGATTCCCTCTTTTTCTTTTGATTGGAATAGTTTCAGAAAGAATGGTACTAGCTCCTCTTTGTACCTCTGGTAGAATTCGGGTGTGAATCTGTCTGGTCCTGGACTGTTTTTGGTTAGTAGGCTATTAATTATTGCCTCAATTTCAGAACCTGTTATTGGTCTATTCAGGGATTCAACTTCTTCCCGGTTTAGTGTTGGGAGGGTGTGTGTGTCCAGGAATTTATCCATTTCCTCTAGATTTTCCAGTTTTTTTTTTTTTTTTTTTTTTTTGTGTAGAGGTGTTTATAGTATTCTCTGATGGTAGGTTGTATTTCTGTGGGATCGATGGTGATATCCCCTTTATCATTTTTTATTGCATCTATTTGATTCTTCTCTCTTTTCTTCTTTATTAGTCTTGCTAGCGGTCTATCAGTTTTGTTGATCTTTTCAAAAAACCAGCTCCTGGATTCATTGATTTTGTTTTGTTTTGTTTTTTAATTAATTAATTAATTTTTTTTTATTATTATACTTTAAGTTTTAGGGTACATGTGTACATTGTGCAGGTTAGTTACATACGTATACATGTGCCATGCTGGTGTGCTGCACCCACTAACTCGTCATCTAGCATTAGGTATATCTCCCAATGCTATCCCTCCCCCCTCCCCCTACCCCACAGCAGTCCCCAGAGTGTGATGTTCCCCTTCCTGTGTCCATGTGATCTCATTGGGATTCATTGATTTTTTGAAGGGTTTTTTGTGTCTCTATCTCCTTCAGTTCTGCTCTGTTCTTAGTTATTTCTTGCCTTCTGCTAGCTTTTGAATGTGTTTGCTCTTGCTTCTCTGGTTCTTTTAATTGTGATGTTAGGGTGTCAATTTTAGATCTTACCTGCTTTCTCTTGTGGGCATTTAGTGCTATAAATTTCCTTCTACACACTGCTTTAAATGTGTCCCAGAGATTCTGGTATGTTGTGTCTTTGTTCTCATTGGTTTCAAAGAACATCTTTATTTCTGCCTTCATTTTGTCATGTACCCAGTAGTCATTCAGGAGCAGGTTGTTCAGTTTCCATGTAGTTGAGTGGTTTTGAGTGAGTTTCTTAATCCTGAGTTCTAGTTTGATTGCACTGTGGTCTGAGAGACAGTTTTATATAATTTCTGTTCTTTTACATTTGCTGAGGAGTGCTTTACTTCCAACTGTGTGGTCAATTTTGGAATAAGTGCAATGTGGTGCTGAGAAGAATGTATATTCTGTTGATATGGGGTGGAGAGTTCTGTAGATGTCTATTAGGTCTGCTTGGGGCAGAGCTGAGTTAAATTCCTGGTTATCCTTATTAACTTTCTGTCTCGTTGATCTGTCTAATGTTGACAGTGGGGTGTTAAAGTCTCCCATTATTATTGTGTGGGAGTCTAAGTCTCTTTGTACGTCACTAAGGACTTGCTTTATGAATCTGGGTGCTCCTGTATTGGGTGCAGATATATTTAGGATAGTTAGTTCTTCTTGTTGAATTGATCCCTTTACCATTATGTAACGGCCTTCTTTGTCTCTTTTGATCTTTCTTGGTTTAAAGTCTGTTTTATCAGAGACTAGGATTGCAACCCCTGCTTTTTTTTTGTTTTCCATTTGCTTGGTAGATCTTCTGCCATCCGTTTATTTTGAGCCTGTGTGTGTCTCTGCACGTCAGATGGGTCTCCTGAATACAGCACACTGATGGGTCTTGAGTCTTTATCCAATTTGCCAGTCTGTGTCTTTTAATTGGAGCATTTAGTCCATTTACATTTAAGGTTAATATTGTTAAGTGTGAATTTGATCCTGTCATTATGATGTTAGATGGTTATTTTGCTCATTAGTTGATGCAGTTTCTTCCTAGCATTGATGGTTTTTACAATTTGGCATGTTTTTGCAGTGGCTGGTACCGGTTGTTCCTTTCCATGTTTAGTGCTTCCTTCAGGAGCTCTTTTAGGGCAGGTCTGGTGGTGACAAAATCTCTCAGCATTTGTTTGTCTATAAAGGATTTTATTTCTTCTTCACTTATGAAGCTTAGTTTGGCTGGATATGAAATTCTGGGTTGAAAATTCTTTTCTTTAAGAATGTTGATTATTGGCCCCCACTCTCTTCTGGCTTGTAGAGTTTCTGCCGAGAGATCCGCTGTTGGTCTGAACGGCTTCACTTTGTGGGTAACCTGACCTTTCTCTCTGGCTGCCCTTAACCTTTTTTTCCTTCATTTCAACTTTGGTGAATCTGACAATTATGTGCCTTGGAGTTGCTATTCTCTAGGAGTATCTTTGTGGCGTTCTCTGTATTTCCTGAATTTGAATGTTAGCCTGCCTCACTAGTTTGGGGAAGTTCTCTTGGATAATATCCTGCAGAGTGTTTTCCAACTTGGTTACATTCTCCCCATCACTTTCAGGTACACCAGTCAGACGTAGATTTGGTCTTTTCACATAGTTCCATATTTCTTGGAGGCTTTGTTCATTTCTTTTTACTCTTTTTCCTCTAAACTTCTCTTCTCACTTCATTTCATTCATTTGATCTTCAATCACTGATACCCTTTCTTCCACTTGATCTAATCGGCTACTGAAGCTTGTGCATGCATCACATAGTTCTCATGCCATGGTTTTCAGCTCCATCAGGTCATGTAAGGACTTTTCTACACTGTTTATTCTAGTTAGCCATTCGTCTAATCTTTTTTTCAAGGTTTTTAGCTTCTTTGCGATGGGTTTGAACATCCTCCTTTAGCTCGGAGAAGTTTGTTATTACTGATTGTCTGAAGCCTTTTTCTCTCAACTCATCAAAGTCATTCTGCATCCAGCTTTGTTCCATTGCTGGTGAGGAGCTGCGTTCCTTTGGAGGAGAAGAGGCACTCTGATTTTTAGAATTTTCAGCTTTTCTGCTCTGGTTTCTCCCCATGTTTGTGGTTTTATCTACCTTTGGTCTTTTATGATGGTGACGTACAGATAGGTTTTTGGTGTGGATGTCCTTTCTGTTTGTTAGTTTTCCTACTAACAGTCAGGACCCTCAGCTGCAGGTCTGTTGGAGTTTGCTGGAGGTCCACTTCAGACTCTGTTTGCCTGGGTATCACCAGTGGAGGCTGCAGAACAGTGAATATTGCTGAACAGCAGATGTTGCTGCCTGATCCTTCCTCTGGAAGCTTCGTCTCAGAGGGGCACCTGGCTGTATGAGGTGTCAGTTGGCCCCTACTGGGAGGTGTCTCCCAGTTAGGCTACTCGGGGGTCAGGGACCCACTTGAGGAGGCAGTCTGTCCGTTCTCAGATCTCAAACTTGGTGCCGGGAGAACCACTACTCTCTTCAAAGCTGTCAGACAGGGACGTTTAAGTCTGCAGAAGTTTCTGCTGCCTTTTGTTCAGCTATGCCCTGCCCCCAGAGGTGGAGTCTACAGAGGCAGGCAGGCCTCCTTGAGGTGCCATGGGCTCCACCCAGTTCGAGCTTCCCAGCTGCTTTTTTTACCTGCTCAAGCCTCAGCAATGGCGGATGCCCCTCCACCAGCCTTGCTGCCACCTTGCAGTTCGATCTCAGGCTGCTGTGCTAGCAGTGAGAGAGGCTCTGTGGGTGTGGGACCCTCCGAGCCATGTGTGGGATATAATCTCCTGGTGTGCCATTTGCTAAGGCCATTGGAAAAGCGCAGTATTAGGGTGGGAGTGTGCTGTTTTTCCAGATACTGTCTGTCACAGCTTCCCTTTGCTAGGAAAGGGAATTCCCCGACCCCTTGTGCTTCCCAGATGAGGCAATGCCCTGCCCTGCTCCATGGGCTGTACCCACTGTCTGACAAACCCCAGTGAGATTAACCCAGTACCTCAGTTGGTAATGCAGAAATCACCCGTCTTCTGCGTTGCTCACGCTGGGATCTTCAGACTGGAGCTGTTCCTGTTCGGCCATCTTGGAACCTCTCCTACCTAGTTTATTGAGAGTTTTTCTCATTAAGGGATATTGAATTTTACCCAAAGTCTTTTATATAGCTATTGAGATAATTATGTGGTTTCTGTCTCTAGTTTTGTTTATGTGATGAATCACATTTATTGATTTGTGTATGTTGAACCAACTTTGCATGCTGGAAATGAAGCCTACTTGATTGTGGTGGATTACCTTTTTGATGTGCTTCTGAATTCAGTTTGCAGATATTTTATTGAGGATATTTGCATTGATGTTCATCAAATATATTGGCCTGAAGTTTTCTTTTTCTGTTGTGTCTCTGCCAGGTTTTGGTATCAGAATGATGCTGGCCTCATAGAATGAGTTAGGGAGGAATCCCTCCTCCTCAACTTTTTGGAATATTTTCTGTAGGAACAGTACCAGCTCTTGGCCAGGTGCGGTGGCTCACGCCTGTAATCCCAACACTTTGGGAGGCTGAGGTGGGTGGATCATGAGGTCGGGAGATCGAGACCATCCTGGCTAACACAGTGAAACCCCATCTCTACTAAAAATACAAAAAGTTAGCCAGGCGTGGTGGCAGGCGCCTGTAGTCCCAGCTACTCGGGGGGCTGAGGTAGGAGAATGGCGTGAACCCAGGAGACAGAGCTTGCAATGAGCCGAGATTGTGCCACTGCACTCCAGTCTGGGCGACAGAGCAAGACTCCATCTCAAAAAAAAAAAAAAAAAAAATAGTACCAGCTCTTCTTTGTATATCTGGTAGAATTCAGCTGTGAATCCCTCTGGCCCTGGGCCTTTTTTTGTTCATAGGCTATTGATTACTGATTCATTTTCAGAGCTTGTTATCAGTCTGTTCAGTGAATCAGTTTCTTCCTAGTTCAGTCTTGGGTGAGTGTATGTGTCCAGGAATTTATCCATCTCTTCTAGGTTTTCTAGTGTTGTGCATACAAGTGTTCATAATATTCTCTGATGGTTGCTTATAATTCTGTGGGGTCAGTGGTAACATCCCCTTTGTTGTTTCTAATTGTGTTTATTTAGATCTTCTCTATTCTACATTAGCCTAGCTAGTGGCCTATCTTTTTAATAAAAACCAACTCCTGGATTCATTGATCTTTTGAATGGTTTTTTGTGTCTTGATTTCCTTCAGTTCAGCTCTGATTTTGGTTATTCCTTGTTTTCTGCTAGCTTTGAGGTTGATTTGCTCTTGCTTCTGTAGTTCTTTCAGTTGTGATATTAGGTTGTTAATTTGAGATGTAACTTTTTGACATGGGCATTTAGTGCTATAAATTTCCATCTTAATACTGCCTTAGCTGTGTCCCAGAGATTCTGGTATGTCGTATCTTTGTTCCATTACTTTCAAAGAAATTCTTGATTTCTGCCTTAATTTCATTACTTACCCAAAAGTCATTCAGGAGCAGGTTGTTTAATGTCCATGTAATTGCATGGTTTTGAGTGGTTTTTTTAGTTTTGAATTCTATTTTTATTATGCTGTCATCTGGGAGTGTGTTTGCTATGATTTTGGTTCTTTTTTTTTTTTTTTTTTTTTTTTTTTTTTTTTTGAGACGGAGTCTCGCTCTGTCGCCCAGGCTGGAGTGCAGTGGCGCGATCTCGGCTCACTGCAAGCTCCGCCTCCCGGGTTCACGCCATTCTCCTGCCTCAGCCTCCCGAGTAGCTGGGACTACAGGCGCCCGCTACCACGCCCGGCTAATTTTTTGTATTTTTAGTAGAGACGGGGTTTCACCGTGTTAGCCAGGATGGTCTCGATCTCCTGACCTCGTGATTTTGGTTCTTTTGCATTTCCTGAGAATTGTTTTCTGTTTGATTATGTGGTCAATTTCAGAATATGTGCCATGTGGTGATGAGAATAATGTATACTCTGTTGTTTTTGGGTGGAAGGTTCTGTAGAGGTAGGTCAGATCCATTTGGTCCAATGTTGAGTTAGGTCCTGAATATCTTTGTTAATTTTCTGCCTCAATGATCTGTTTAATACTGTCAGGGAAGTTTTAAAGTCTCCCACTGCTATTGTATGGGAGTCCAAGTCTCATTGTAGATATCTAAGAACTTGCTTTATGAATCTGGGTGTTCCTGTATTGGGTGCATATGTATTTAGCATAGTTAGGTTTTTTTGTTGAGTTGGATCCTTTACCATTATACAGTGCCCTTCTTTGTCTTTTTTGATCTTTGGTGGTTTAAAGTCTGTTTTGTCTGAAATTAGGACTGCAACCCCTGCTTTTTTCTATTTTCCATCTGCTTGGTAGATTTTCTTCTATCCCTTTATTTTGAGCCTTTGGGTGTCATTGCGTGTGAGATAGGTCTCTTGAAGACAGCATACCATTGGGTCTTCCTTTTTTATCCAGCTTGTTATTCTGCATTGTGGTTTTTTTGTTTGTTTGTTTGTTTTGTTTGTTTTTTTTTTGAGACAGAATCTCACTTTGTCACCCAGGTTGGCGTGCAGTGGCGTGCTCTCAGCTCACTGCAAACTCTGCCTCCCGGGCTCAAGTGATTCTCCTGCCTCAGCCTCCCGAGTAGCTGGGATTACAGGTGTGTACCACCATGCCTGGCTAATTTTTGTATTTTTTAGCAGAGACTGGGTTTCACCATGTTGGCCAGGCTGGTCCTAAACTCCTGACCTCAAGTGATCTACCCACCTCTGCCTCCCAAAGTACTGGGATTACAGGCATGAGCCACCATGCCTGGCCTCTGTGCCTTTTAAATGGGGCCTTTAGCCCATTTATATTTAAGATTAATGTTGATATGTGTAAATTTGATCCTGTCATTGTGTTGTTAGCTGGTTATTATGCTGGTTTGTTTGTGTGGTTGCTTTATAGTGTGACTGGTCTGTGTACTTGTGTGTTTTGTATTGGCTGGTAATGGCCTTTTCTTTCCATATTTAGTGCTCCTTTTATGATCTCTTGTAAGGCAGGTCTGGTGGTAATGAACTCTGTCAGCATTTGCTTATCAGAAAAGGATCTTATTTCTCCTTTGCTAAGAAGCTTAGTTTGGCTAGATATGAAATTCTTGGTTGAAGATTTTTCTTCTTTAAGAATGTTGAATATAGGCCCCCAATCTCTTCTGGCTTATAGGGTTTCAGCTGAGAAGTCCAGTGTTAGCCTGATGGGGTTCCCTTTGTACGTGACCTGCCCTTTCTCTGTAGCTGCTTTTAACATTCTTTCTTTCATTTTGACCTTGGAAAATCTGATGATTATGTGGCTTGGGGATGATCTCCTTGCATAGAATCTTGCAGGGATTCTTTGTATTTCCTTAATTTGATTGTTGGCCTCTCTAGTGAGGTTGAGGAGGTTTTTGTGGACAATATCCTGAAATATGTTTTCCAAGTTGTTTGCTTTCTCACTGTCCCTTTCAGGAATGTCTGGTGAAATTTGAGCACTTGGTTTGTCTTTCCTATTTTGCTAACACGTTTTCTGGTCTAATATAACCAGTGGGTGTGCTTTCTTTTTTTTCTTTTTTGGTGAGAGGAAGGGACTTAATCATATACAGTATTTGTTTTAAGTGAATTAGAAAATTGGGAATATGATTTCAGCCTAACTTGGCCATTGTGCAGCTTGCCTCCAGACCTAATAGGAATTACATATTGTTTGAAACCGTGGTTAGGTTCCAGATATATGAAAGTAAGCAATCCTAAGACTTACTCTGTTACAGGCACCTAACTAAATTTGATTGATTTAAATTATTTGAAAACAGTTATTTTGCCATTGTGCCTCCCAACTAGCTTAGCAAATACCTAGCAATATAACAATATAAAATACTTCAGGTAACTCAATTATTACCTGCATTATGGAGTTGGCTCAGTTGGAGACTTAATACAGCTTACATGTGCTCAAGCAGCAAACTAATGTTTAACTTAAGCAATGGCATAGAAATCATTATTACACTTTTTATTTCTTTTTTTTCTTTATTTGAGGCGGGGTCTTGCTGTGACACAGGCTGGAGTGCAGTGTCATGATCATGGCTCACTGCAGCCTTGACCTCCTGAGCTCAAGCAGTCTACTCACTTCAGCCTCCTGAGTAGCCTGGACTGCAGGCAAATGCCATCAAACCAGTCTAACTTTTAAATGTTTTTGTAGAAACAGGGTCTCACTATGTTGCTCAGGCTGATTGTGAACTCCTGCGTTTCAGGAGTCCTCCTACCTCAGCCTCCCAAAGTGCTGAGATTGTAGGCCTGAGCCACAGTGCCTGGCCCATACATTTATTTTTATATCATCAGTTTATAACTTACTCTAAAAAGCTCCAAGAAAGATGATCATTGTTAACTTTCAATTATTTAGGTATTTTTAGAAAGCCAAGGAATTGAATTAAATCCACCAGAGAAGATGGCTCTTGATCCTTACACTGAACTCCGAAAACAGCCTCTTCGTAAGTATGTCACCCCATCAGACTTTGATCAACTCAAGCAATTTCTCACCTTTGACAAACAGGTGAGTGACATAGGAACCACAGTAGGCTTACTTATTTCCAAATGTGACCTACATTTATTGGCAAAAGGTTTGGGTAGCTGTATTGGTAACTATTTTGAAACATTACAGCTATAATTGTACTGTTTGGACACAGTACTGTCTTTCTGCTTTCATCAAGGGTTACAGGTACAGGAATGCCTTCATTTCATATGGAGATCCAAAGAAGATCGTGGAGTTGCGGAGTTGTTTTGTGAACCTCACCAAACATTTAAATCTCAAAGCAATTCCTGAGCTACATCTGCTTCCCACCTTACGTTTCCAATTGACAATTTCTTTCCCTTAAAATGAGCTAATTTCATAGACTCCTTTGCGAAACCATAAATCGATTATTAGGAAATTTCAAAAATATGCATACATGTAGGTTGTAATGTTAAAATGTTTAATTTCACAGAAGCCCCACTACAGATGCTTCCTTGTTAAATGTTATATTAATATTGGAGTCCAGAATGTTCTGAGCGTTTTCCAACTCTGTTCCAGCCTTCCTAATCCTCTCCCTTGTGAGCTGATGTGTATAAGCAGATTTAAATCCTTCCCTTTCTGTACTAAAGGGAGAAAGAAAAGGAAGAGATCACCCTCAGTGCTTCTTTGCTGCTCCTTTTCTTTAGACATTTAACCCCTTTTAGTTCAGAAAATGTAAACTAGCACTAGCATGGTCTTTTAAGGATTTTGTTCATATCAGTCATAATCTGTTATTATTTTGTATTTAAAGATTGTGTTTATTCCCACGATTTGAAGAAGCCTAGCCAAAAAAAAAAAAAAAAAAAGATTGTGTTTATATTATTGCTAGAAGATATGTGTTGATGGGACCAAAAAAAGACTGGTTAATAAATAAAAATTTTTTCTATACTAATTATATATAAACCATATTCACATGTACCTTTATTAATATATATATACCACTATGTAAAGAACTTCATTGCTCTTTTAATTTAGCTTCTCTTTTACTGACTAATATTTTGGATCAAAGTGAGATCTTCTTTTTTGGCACAAACTTATAATCCTATTATTTAATTCTTTCCAGCTGCTGACATATAGTACATAATTTCAGATGTTTTAGTATGTTTGATGAATATTTCTTTTTTTTTCAATTTACCCCATCTGAAATTACTTCATAGTCTTTCCAGCTAGTCTTTCCATCGTTGATACATAATTGCCAAAGTAGCCAAGTTGAACTCCCTACTTTTAAGATTCTTGAGTCACTACTTTGGATTCTTCAAAGGTCCTTCGATTCTATGCAATCTGGGATGATACAGACAGCATGTATGGTGAATGTCGGACCTACATCATTCATTACTATCTTATGGATGATACGGTGGAAATTCGAGAGGTCCACGAACGGAATGATGGGAGAGATCCTTTCCCACTCCTAATGAACCGCCAGCGTATGCCCAAAGTTTTGGTGGAAAATGCAAGTATGTTTGATTCAGTTTATTCTCTGTTACTTGGGATGTTTTTAGGTTCTTAAAGGAGTTACTTAATCAGTATGCAAAATTCGTTTATACTTGGAAGCCTCTAGCTATTTTTGCTTAGATGCTCAGAAAATGGCTTCCCACAGCTTTCCTCCTTTACTTGCCCCTTGGTCCAGGCATGCCCCCAAGACAGTCTGGTACCCAGGTCAAGGAAACAAAACCAAAACAACAGTGGGAGATTTATTTAAAGTGCAGCAGAGCAAGGTTTCTGAACTGAAACAATTTAATATTAGATTTTTAATGCATTTTTCAAACAGGCTTGTTTTCATTCAAGGATATGAATGAAAGCTTAGCTTTTCTTTATATGCTTTCCTGACTTTGCTTCTCACTTCAACTACTTCCTAAACAGGAAGTTTCTATGTGGTTTAACTTGAGATTGGAAAAGGCATGTCTGTGACTCATAGAGGTGAGGTCCATTGTGTCAAACCCAGCTCATTCTTTGCTGGTTTAAAATTACCTAGCATGGGCTGGGCATGATGGCTCACTCCTGTAATCCCAGCACTTTGGGAGACTGAGGCGGGTGGATTGCTTGAGCCCAAGAGTTTGAGACCAGCCTGGGCAACGTGATGAAACCCCCTCTCTACAAAAAATACAAAAATTAGCCGTGCTTGGTGCCGCACACCTGTATTCCCAGCTACTTGGGAGGCTGAGGTGGGAGGATCATCTGAGCCTGGGAGGTCGAGGCTGCGGTGAGCTGTGATTGTGGTGCTGCACTCCAGCCTGGGCAACAGTGAGATCCTATCTCCAGAAAAAGAAAAAAAGTTACCTACCATGTTTGAGAGTGGCAGTGCAACAAAATGGCAGCAAATACCTGCTGTTCACTGTTTCCTGGGATGAGTAGGCTTGCTTTAGTTATTGTCTTAGTAGTTTTTACATTTCTCTTAGAATAATGTCATCTTGGTCACATGTAATGACTGATAACTCTTATGTTTGGGTGGCTGACAGAATTCTGTAAATGTGTTCACTGATTTTTTTTTCTTTTTACTATATTTTTTGGGAATTAGGATATAAGAAATTTCAGGTATTGGGGCTGGGCATGGTGGCTCACTCCTGTAATCCCAGCACTTTGGGAGGCCAAGGCAGGTGGATCATGAAGTCAGGAGATCGAGACCATTCTAGCTAACATGGTGAAACCCCATCTCTACTAAAAATACAAAAAATTAGCTGGGCATGGTGGCGTGCACCTGTAGTCCCAGCTACTCAGGAGGCTGAGGCAGGAGAATTGCTTGAACCCGGGAGGTGGAGGTTGTGGCGAGCCAAGATCGTGCCACTGCATTCCAGCCTGGGTGACAGCATGAGACTCCATCTCAAAAAAAAAAAAAAAGAAAAAGAAATTTCAGGTATTGAGCAAGAAGTTTGTCTACATTAGAGGTTATAAATAAACGTGTAGTCTGAGGCTAAATTCAACGTGTCTGTACGTATTGCTTCGCTTGCACAGTGCTTTTTTATGAAAAATGCAGTATTATTTGTGGGCAAGGAGTTGGAGGTTTCCATCATTGAGAAAATGGATAAGCAAAATGTAGTGAAGGTACATTTTGATTAATATACAGTAGTTAGAAGCAGTAAACAAGATGTACACAGAAAGCAAGTGGATGGATCTTAAAAACATAGTGCTGTGTAGGAAAAAATACATGAAATTAGATATATAATGCTATAACACATGCAAAACATAGTACACGTAGGACACATTCAGTCACATAGCTGCATTAGAATGATTGCATGTGAGGAGAGGAGAATGAGATTGGGGAAAAGGATAAAAGGGAGTGAAAATTGTCATCATTTTAGAATTAGGAAAGTTTATATTGTATATTTTTTTTTAAAAAAGAAAATAACTGCTAATTCAGCTTGTATTCTCAAGTAGAAACAACTGGATCTGTGCCCTAGTTCAACATAGTTTGGCTTCTACCTACTATACATATTCTTATAATCAGTTCTCTACAGAACCGTCTTAGAGTTCAATGACAATGGGACTAATATAGTAATTTTGGCCTTTCAGAATGCTCAAACAAGCCTGAAATCCATGCAGTTTGGAGCTAACAAACATTAGATTTACAATAGATAAAGAAAATGGATAGGAATATATTCAGGGTGGCATGAAAAGTCTCACTGAAACTAAATCCCTTTAAATGACAGATTCCAGGTTTGTCTCTGCTTTATCAATGTGACCTATATTGAAAACTTAATATATAATTATCCTCTTCTATAATTTCCCAATTAAAAATTTTTTATCAAAGTTGCATGGAGAGGCAGCCTGGTGGCATATATAGGGTTCTTTTAAAAAGTAGGAAACAGGCTGGTCGCTGTGGCTAAAGCCTATAATCCCGTCACTTTGGGAGGCCAAGGTGGGAGGATCACCTGAAGTCAGGAGTTCGAGACCAGTCTGGCCAACATGGTGAAACCCCCCCTCTACTAAAAAATACAAAAATTACCTGGGCATGGTGGCAGGTGCCTGTAGTCCCAGCTACTTAGGAGGCCGAGGCAGGAGAATTGCTTGAAGCCAGGAGACAGAGGCTGCAGTGAGCGGAGATTGCGCCACTTCACTCCAGCCTGGGCAACAGAGCAAGACTCCATCTCAAAAAAAGAAAAAAGGTATCAGTCATGAGGTACAGAAAAGGCTATGTTCCCATCAGCTATATAATTCCTTTAACTAGAATGGTAATGTTAAAAGAATGATGTCTAGTTGACTCTCAAAGGCATTTATCCAATGGGTGATTTTTATTAAATTCAATTAAACAAGAGGTAAATAATCTGCTATGGGAACCATTTCACATGCTAAATGCTATGGAGGACAAAATGTAACTCCCATTCCTAGAATCCTATCTTTCAGTCATTTCTAGTGTCATTAAGAAGACAAGGCATATAAAATACACAAAGCTGTTAAGTAATAACACGAGTATACCAGATTATCTGATTATGTAATTAGTTAAGTCATGCAGACCGAGGTCAGAAGGACAAAGGTGTGGGCCTGAAAAACTAAAGAAGTCTTTGTGGAAGAGCTGGGTTTAGACTCAGATTTAGAATGGCAGAAAACAAAGAGCTCACTAGAAAGAAGAACAAGAGCAAAAGTTGGGAATTAGGAACAAGTATGGCATGTTTGGGGGCACCCAAGAGATGGTGGCTAGGCAGAGAGTTTGTATTAGACAGTAATAGGAAATTATGGGAGTAACTTTCAAAAGTCCTCTCAACCAGGGCCTCCTTTTAAGTAGCTAAGATAAATCAAAATTATATATTTATAATGGATGGAGTTAAAATATCAGAAATTCAGAAAGTTATTTCTTCATCAAGGGCAATTGCATATTACCAATAGGTGGCAGGTAATATCAAAACAGGACATTTTTTGACTTAACAAAAGCTTTCTACTCAGCTCTTGAACCCAAGGAACCAGGTTCTGAAAGTCTAAATATGTTAGTTATCCTTCAGACTGGCTTTCATAGTTTGATCTTGCCCTTGCCTGTTAGATGAATCTTGAACACCCCTTAGACCTTTAGTATTCCAGAAAGTTGAATGTATTTCCTCACTTTCTGTGCATCTTTGTTGGCTCACTCAGTCATTCAAATAATATTAATCGAACATCCATATAGATGAAGGAAACACCATGCTAGGCAATGGAGATCTGAAACTACTATAAGCCCCATATCTCAAAGACTTTACAATCTGATGAGATCAACATACAGATCAATGAAATAGAACAAATTGTCCAGAAATAGATGCACACATATGAGGTCATTTGATTTTTGACAAAGGTAAAAAAGCAATTTGGTGGAGAAATGATTGTCTTTTTAACAAAAGGTGCTGGAACAATTCAATAGCCTATGCAAAAGTAAATAAATAAATAAACTTCAACCCTTACCTCACCATACATAAAAGTTAACCCCAAATGGATCATAGACCTGGGCGACAGAGTGAGACCCTGTCTCAGAGCAGGGGGAAAAAAAAAGCAAATGTAATGAAAACAAAAATTGACAATTGGGACCTAATTAAACTGAAGAGCTTGTGCATAGCAAAAGAAGCTATCAACAGAGGAAACAGCCTACAGAATGGGAGAAAATATTTGAAACAATGCATTTGACAAATGTCTAATATCCAGCATCTATAAGGAACTTAAATCAACAAGAAAAATAACAAATAACCCCATTGAAAAGTAGGCAAAGGACATGAACAGACACTTCTCAAAAGAAAACATACAAATGGACAACAAACATTTTAAAAATGCCCAACATCACTAATCATCAGAGGGATGCGATCATACCAGTCAGAATGGCTATTATTAAGTCAAAAAATAACAGATGTTGGCAAGCTTGCAGAGAAAAGGGAATGCTTATACACTGTTGGCGGGAATGTGAACTAGTTCAGCCCCTGAGAAAAACAGTTTGGAGATTTCTCCAAAAATAGAACTACACCAATCCCATTATTGGGTATATACCCAAAAGAAAATAAATTGTTGTATCCAAAAGATACTTGTATTCATGTTTATTGCAGCACTGTTCACAATAGCAAAGACATGGAATCAACCCAGGTGCCCATCACTGGTGGCTTGGATAAAGAAAATGTGTTAATGGTACATATACATCATGGAATACTATATGGCCATAAAAAATAAAATCATATTCTTTGCAGCAACGTGGATGCAGGTAGAGGCCATTATACTAAGTGAATTAACACAGAAACAGAGCATTGGGTATACACATGGACACAAAGACAGGAACAATAGACACTGGGGACTCCAAAAGGAAGAAGTAAGGGAGAGGGACAAGGGTTGAAGAACTACCTATCAGGTACTGTGTTCACTATTTGGGTGACAGGATCAATAGCTCAAACTTCAGCATCATGCAATATACCTGTGCAACCAACCTGTACATGTACCCCCTGAGTCTAAAATTTAAAAATAAATACATAAATAATAAAAGTTTTGCTTTTCAAAAGACACTGTTAGGAAAGTGAAAGGAAAAGCTAAAGATTGGGAAAAATATTTGTAAAACATATTTGACAAGGTACTTGTCATAGGATATATAAAGTGGCTCTTAAAACTTAGTAAAACAACCCAAATAAAAAATAGGTAAAGGATTAGAATAGATACCTCACCAAAAGCATGCATGTATGACAAGTTAGCACACAAAAAGATATTTACCATAGTTACTTATTAGAGAAATGCAAATTAAAACCATGTAAGATACTACTGTATACCCACTAGAATGTCCAAAATTAAAAAGACTGACCATACCAAGTGTTGACAAGGATGTGAAGCAGCTGAAAATTTCACACACTGCTAGTGGAAGGTCAACTGAAACAACCACTTTGAAAAATAGCGTGACAGGTTTTTTTGTTTTGTTTGTTTGTTTGTTTGTTTGAGACGGAGTCTCGCTTTGTCGCCCAGGCTGGAGTGCAGTGGCGTGGTCTTGGCTCACTGCAAGCTCCGCCTCCCAGGTTCACACCATTCTCCTGCCTCAGCCTCCTGAGTAGCTGGGACTACAGGCGCCTGCCACTACGCCCGGCTAATTTTTTGTATTTTTAGTAGAGATGGGGTTTCACCGTGTTAGCCAGGATGGTCTCGATCTCCTGACCTCGTGATCCACCCGCCTCGGCCTCCCAAAGTAATCTGAGATTACAGGCATGAGCCACCGTACCCGGCCGACAGTTTGTTTTTTAAAATTGCACATATATCTACCATACAAACCAGCCATTCTTTTCTTGGGTATTTGCCAAGAGAAAGGAAAACATATGTCCACACAGAAACTTATGTGAATGTTTATGGCAGCTTTTTTTATAATAGCCAAAAGTTGGAAAGAATGCAAATGTCTATTAACAGTTAGTGAGTAAACAATTATTGTATAGCAGTACTTTGGAATACTACTAAAAAACAAAACAATTATTGATGTATGAGACAACATGAATGAATCTCAAAGTAACTATGCTAAGAGAATGAATTCAGACAAAAATACATGCCATATAATTCCATTGGTGTAAAATTACTGAAAATACAATATAAATAAGCAAAATAGATCAGTGATTGCGTGAGGATGGTGAGAAGGAGAGTGAGATTATAAAAGGTCATGAGGAGACTTTTGGATGTGATTGGATGTTTATTATTTTGATTGTAATGATGGTTTCATGGGTAAATACATATGTCAAGCAACATCAAAATTGTATACTCCAAAAATGTGCAGCTTATGGTAGTCAATTACACCTCAGTAAAGTTGTAAAAATATAAATTCCTATCTAGATATGTCATAGTCAAATGTAAGAACACTAGATTCGAAAAGATCATGAAAGCAGCTCCAAAGAAAAAGGTAACCCATACCAGATGGAAGTTAGAATGACAGCTGACTTCTGTAGCAACAGTGATTACCAGAAGACAGTAAAATAATATCTTCAGAGTGCTGAGAAAAAAATAAGAGTTTAATGCCTAGAGAAACTGTCTTTCAGGAAGACAGTGAAATACATTTCCAGGCAAACAAAACAGATTTTACTAACAGCAGACCTTTACTGGGAAAATTCTAGAGTATACTTCAAGTGGAAAGAAAATGAATGCAGAAGTAAAGTCTAAGATACAAAAAGTCGTGAATAAAGAAAATAGCAAAGTAGGATAAATCTAAATAATCATTAACTATACAAATTAAAAGAACAATATTGAATTTGTGAGAGTTAAAAATATCAAAGTAGAACTGAAATGTATTACAGTAATAGCATAAGAAAGGGTGATAGGATTAAATATATAACAAGTTTTGAAAATTTTTTTTTAACTTTTAAGTTCAGGGGTACATGTGCGGGTTTGTTTTATGAGTGAGCTTGTGCCATGCAGGTTTGTTGTACAGATTATTTTGTCTCCCAGGTATTAAGCCTAACACCCATCAGTTATTTTTCCTGATCTTCTCCCTCCTCCCACCCTTCACCCTCCAATAGACCCCAGTGTGTATTGTTCCCTCCTATGTGTCCATGTGCTGTCATCATTTAGCTTCCACTTATAAGTGAGAAACGTGGTACTTGATTTTCTGTTCCTGCATTAGTTTGCTAAAGATAATGGCCTTCAGCTGCATCCATGTTCCTGCACAGGATATGATCTCATTCTTTTTTATGGCTGCATAGTATTCCATGGTGTATATATACCACATTTTCTTCATTCAATCTGTCATCGATGGGCATTTAGGTTGATTCTATGTCTTTGCTATTATGAATAGTGCTGCAGTGATCATACACTTTCGTTTCTTTATGATAGGATGATTTATATTCCTTTGGAGATATACCCAGTAATGTGATTGCTGGGTCGAATGGGTAGTTCTGTTTTTAGGTCTTTGAGGAATCACCACACTGCTTTCCACGGTGTTTGAACTCATTTACCCTCCCATGAACAATATATAAAAGTGTTTTTAAAAACATACTTAAGATATAGGCAAATATCTTTAAAAAGAAAAATAAATAGCAAAAGAAACTGATGAGGTATAAAACAACTGATGAAGCTATATTAGTATAATACAAAAAGACATTTGGGCAAAAAGCTTTGATTGAGATGAAGAGGATCATTACCTATTGCAAGAATATTTTATTTACTAGGAAAATATAATAATTCTAAACTTGAATGCAGTAATAACTTGGATTCAAAATATAAGAAAAATCTGTAGCACCATTATTCAGTGAGACTGGAAAAATACAGCGTAATAGTGGGAGCCATTAAAACATTTCTTTCAATAGTTGTTAGATCAAAAAGACAAATCAATAAACATGTATAAGACTTGAATAATATTATTATTCATTTAATATATATATGCTTACCCAACACCCAATTTTCAACAAAATTAAGTTAGAAGTCAATTTTGGAAATATAACATGAAAAAAACCGTGTATTTGGAAATTGAAAAACATATTTTCAGATAACCCGTGAGTTAAAAAAAATATTGTCAGAAAATACCTAGAACTGAATGGTAGCAAAAATTCTTAAAACTCTAAAAAAAAGAGGTACTTGGAGGAAAATATATAGCTTTAAATGCTTACTTAAGAAAGAAGAAAGATGACAATAAGTTAGGCGTATTTCTTAAAAAGTTAGAAATCTAAAGAATTTAAAAATTAAAATATTAAGAAATTAAAAGAAGGAAATCATAAAATAAGAGGCTGAAAATAAAGAAATTGAAAACAAAGGTAACAGAGAAGATTTGTCAAGTCAAAAGTCATCTCCTTGAAAGGACTAATAAAGTGACAAACTATAGACAAGATTTATGAAGGGATAAACAAAAGAAGGCACATATACACCATATTAAAAATGAAAGAAGTGGCTGGGCATGGTGGCTCACACCTGTAATCCCAGCACTTTGGGAGGCCAAGGCAGGCGGATCACTTGAGGTCAGGAGTTCGAGACCAGCCTGGCTAATGTGGTGTGAAACTCCATTTCTACTAAAAATGCAAAAATTAGCCCAGCATGGTGGCACGCGCCTGTAGTCCTAGCTACTTAGGAGGCTGAGGCAGGAGAATTGCTTGAACCTGGAAGGCAGAGGTTGCAGTGAGCCAAGATTGTGCCAGTGCACTCCAGGCTGGGCAACAGGGCAAGACTGTCTCAAAAAAAAAAAAGCATTCTTTAAAGTGCCATAGCCATTAAACATAAAATAAAATAATAATACAACTTTATGCCAATAAATTTAAAAACTTAGGTAAAATGAGTAAAGTTTTTTTTTGTTTTGTTTTTGTTTGTTTTGTTTTGTTTGTTTTTGTCTTTGAGACGGAGTCTCTCTCTGTCGCCCAGGCTGGAGTGCAGTGGCCTGATCTCGGCTCACTGCAAGCTCCGCCTCCCGGGTTCACACCATTCTCCCGCCTCAGCCTCCCGAGTAGCTGGGACTACAGGTGCCCACCACCACACCCAGCTATTTTTTTTTTTTTTTGCATTTTTAGTAGAGACAGAGTTTCACCGTGTTAGCCAGCGTGGTTTTGATCCGCCCGCCTCGGCCTCCCAAAGTGCTGAGATTATAGGCATGAGCCACTGTGCCCGGCCAAAATGAGCAAAGTTTTAAAAAAGTATAACTTGTTTATGAAGAAATAGAAAACCAAATATCTTCAGCCATTAAAGAAATAGATTTAGTTTAAACATTTCCCACAAAAAATCCAGCAGATCCAGATAATCTTACAGATGATTTTTGACAAACATTTAAAGAACAGGTAATTCTAAGCTTAACACAAACCCTTTTAGAGAGAAGAACTTCTTAATTCTTTCATTTAAAAAGGCCAGTGAAACCAAAGTCACCATGAGAAAGAAAAACTACAGTCATTCTCACTTAAGAAGATATATGCAAAAATCCTAAACAAGATATCAGTAAACCTGATCCAGCATTATATGAAAAAATAATTTGTTGAGCAAACAAAGGCAGATGGCTGGACAGCACACACACATATACCAGATCTCCTGGAATATTGTATACTAAAGGAAGTTAATATAATCACAAGCTATGTCCCCCATTGCCCATCACTTCCTGGGGAAGCTCAAAGGGAGGTAGTAGGGTTGAGAATAGACATAGGGAGACAGATCACTTGGACTATAGAGCTGTTATTAATAAGATGCATTATTAGGGAAATACCAGGCCCTCCTTTGCTATGATCAAGGGCCGGAGTTCAAACTTTTATGCCTGTTATAGCAGAAACTTAGCCTTATTCCAGTTTTTCAATCTCAGTAATTACTAGTTAGGAGAACATCAGCCTACTTTTCATCCCCCTTGTGATCAGGGTTCTGTGCCAAAGCTTTGTGGTTACAACTATAAGATGTGGCACTCTACTAGAACTGATTGACTCTTAAGATTTCCTTGGATGCCAGGCTGCAGGTAATCAATCTTAAACAAGTTAATCCTTAGTTCTCATGAAACAGTAAGACAAGAATGGAATTATTCCACAAATGCAAGATTGATTCTACATTTGGAAATTATTTATTCCCACATGAATGGATTATTGTCATCATCTCATTGACTGTCCCTGCCCCCTGTCTCCAGGACTAGCTTACACTGTCCTCATAGCAGTGATTACAACCTGAAATGAAACCATCATTTATATAATTTTTTAGTGTCTGTCTCCCCAAACAGAATATTTTCTCCATGAAGTCAGGAATTGTATCTACAGTGTTAATTATCGTAATCCCAGTATTTAGCAGTGTACCTAGTACATGATATAGATGGTCACTAGTAATTGCTGGATGAATGGATAAACGGGTGGGAATTTGAGCTAAATGACTTGGATCTTTCCTAGACCTAAGACTTATACTTACAGAAGGACATTTGTTCTTTCCTCCTGTAGTGATTTATTTTAAGCATTAATTTGCTAAAATTAGTGATTTATAGTGATAGTTTGAGCTGAATATGGGAGAGAGACTTCACAAAAACCGTGTTATGTATGTGTCGTATCAACAGATGGAAATACACAGCCAAGTGTTCTAGTGGGAATGTTGGGGAGACCCTGACTCTTGACCAGAGCAAAAGACTGCACTCCCTCAGGTTCTCAAGAATGCCTGGCAGTTGTCTGTCAAGTCTTTCTTGACACACTCATTCCTTCTTTTTTTCTCTCTAACACCATCTTATATTAGAGAACTTCCCTCAGTGTGTGCTAGAAATCTCTGACCAAGAAGTGTTGGAATGGTATACTGCTAAAGACTTCATTGTTGGGAAGTCACTCACTATCCTTGGGAGAACTTTCTTCATTTATGATTGTGATCCATTTACTCGACGGTATTACAAAGAGAAGTTTGGAATCACTGATTTACCACGTATTGATGTGAGCAAGCGGGAACCACCTCCAGTAAAACAGGTAATCAGATAGTACTTAGTGTGGTGAGAAAACTAATTTTTTGAGGTAGAAATTTAAGAAAAAAAGACTTCTATGCAAATATTCGATAAATAATGGACAAAGTATATGTAACACAGTAGTTCACAAAAGAAGAAATACAAATGACAAAAAAATTATGAGAAGACCCTCAATCTAACTGATAATCAGTGAAATAGAATGAAAATAATGATGTTTTTGGATCTGTTCAATTTTAAAAGATTCATGATATCCAGTGTTTGCCCTATATGAAGAAATGGGCATTTTCATATACTGTTTATAGGAAAGCCAATCAGAGTAAACTTTCTGAAAGGCAATTTGTTGTCTATTTTATTTTGAAAAAAATAAAATAGACATTTTATTTTTATAAGTAAATAAAATAGACATTTTATTTTTATAAGTAAATAAAATAGACATTTTATTTTTATAAGTAAATAAAATAGACATTTTATTTTTATAAGTAAATAAAATAGACATTTTATTTTTATAAGTAAATAAAATAGACATTTTATTTTTATAAGTAAATAAAATATATATTTTCTGGCTGGGCACAGTGGCTCATGTCTGTAATCCAGCACTTTGGGAGGCCAGGGCAGGTGGATCCCTTGAAGTCAGGGGTTCTAGACCAGCCTGGCCAACGTAGTGAAACCTTGTCTCTACTAAAAATACAAAAATTAGCCAAGTGTAGTGGTGCGCACCTGTAATCCCAGCTCCTCGGGAGGCTGAGGCATGAGGATCACTTGAACCTGTGAGATGGAGGTTGCAGTGAGCCGAGATCATGCCATTGCACTCCAGCCTGGGCAACAGAATGAGTGAAAGTCTGTCTCAAAAAAAAAAATATATATATTATATATCTATATAATATATATAATATATATCTATATATATTATAAATCATATTGTTTATATGATATTGGATATATATGATAGGATACATCATAATATGGTTTATATTATGACATATAGATATAGATATATCTCATATCTTTTACCTGGAAATATACTTTGGGAACTCTAAAAATGTATATGGAAGAACGTGTATTGTAGCATTATTTATAAAAAAATAAAGTGTGAGGAGATTGACAAAATAAATGATATCCATTCATGAAATGGATGTATGAAAATACATGCATTCATACAATTAAAAGACAGTTAAAATACACCCATTCATAAAAGACTACTATGTGTGTAAAGTATCACTGGGCCCTTTCTCCTCAAAAGAAAGGCATGAATAAAATTATGGAATGTTTGAGTACCTCCAGCCAGGGCCCTGCCTTCCCTTCCAGCGGCTGCTCCTCTTGCTTGCAGTTGGCCTACAGTCGTACTGAGTTCTCTGGTTCTACCAGTACAGCATCTTGTTTTACTCCCAGGAACTTTTGCTTGTGCTCTTCCTCCTTGAACCACTTTTCTGTTATTCTTACATGCAGCTCTTTTTTATCCTCCAATACCCAGTGTAGGCTTCTTCCCCAAGAAGTCTTTTCTAAAGCTCCAGGTAGGGCAAAAAGCCTTTCATCTCTATTCCTGGGGTATTCTCTGCCTCCCTCTACTAGCACTTCTCTATTATATTAAATTATCTGCTAGTGAATATTTTGTACTAGATTGTAACTCCCTTGAGGCCAAGGACTATGTCCTATTCATCTTTCTCTCCTAGTACCTAATACAGTGCCTAATAAATAGGAGGTATATAATATGTTTCTTGAACTGGACTGAAGAAAATTGGCTATGAAGGTGTTCTGCAAAAAGGAAGTGATGTCTTAGGCAAAACTTTTAGAAACAATGTTTTATAGAAACGATTACAAAGAAGGATTTGGATTTTGGTATGCTGTGAGTTCCCAGAGGCAATACAATTTCTGGAAGGAAGTGTGGGTGATAATACCTCTTGCTGTCAGTTTTTTCTCTGATAGATTTCTTTATCAATGATGTGTTCATTGATTAAGAACAATGATAAACCCTCTCCTGGTGTAATGCATTGTGAAAAGAAAAAGAATTACGATAAACTCTCTGCCCCCAAGTTTCTTGGCAGCATTTGATGCAGTACACGGGAAAATACCATGAGAACAGATGTAGATTTTGATCAAGGAAACTATTTTACCACTTCAGTTTATAGATAAGGATGGTTATCTAACCAGGAGGTAGAGTAGTGAGAGATTGCAACATAGTGATGCCCTTTTCTTGGTGAAAGGACTTTGACTTTTTTTTTTTTTTTTTTTAAGACAGGGTCTTGCTCTGTGTCCCAGGCTGGAGTGCAGTGGTGCAGTCTTGGCTCACTGCAACGTCCACCTCCCAGGTTCAAGCAATTCTTGTGCCTCAGCCTCCCCAGTAGCTGGGACTACAGGTCGTGCCACCACACCCAGCTAATTTTTGTATTTTTAGTACAGACAGGGTTTCACCATGTTGGCCAGGCTGGTCTGGAACTCCCTACCTCAGGTGATCCACCCACCTTGGCCTCCCAAAGTGCTAGTATTACAGGCATGAGCCACCGCACCGGCCTGGTCTGTCTTTTGAGCCAATGGAAGTTTTTGAGTCTTAGAATACCTCTGTTCCCCATCCTTATTACTATCATCTTTTTTTTCTCCTAACCTATCTTGAAGTAAAGAAAAGAGAGGGAAGCCCTGGATAAAGAGCAGAGGGGAACTGAAGATCTACTGTAGATTTTGGTTGG
Organism: Pan troglodytes; assembly: GCF_028858775.2. NCBI lineage: Eukaryota > Metazoa > Chordata > Mammalia > Primates > Hominidae > Pan > Pan troglodytes. Next base: position 58,325,612 of record NC_072403.2, read on the forward strand.
TTGTTTTGCTCTATCCCAGCCCTTTTGTATAATAAAACTAATTTTATATAATAAAACATCTATACATATGGCACATTAATTATAGTGTTTGGTCAGTTTCTTTCCCGTACTTTCTCTATAATAAATAGCTCTATAATAAACAAATTCCACCTGTCCATGAAATTTGTTAGAGATAAATAGAATGCCAATTACCAATCAGCAAACGCTTTTTAGTCATTATACCTCAGTCATTTTAACCCTAAATAACATAAATGGAAACCAGGGATAGGAATTTGTAGCAGAGTCTAGAGGAATAAAGCTAGAGCCAAGCCAATGCAGGGATAGAAGTAGATACAAAATGGATATATTCAATTCGAGAGGTACGGCACTTGTAAGGCAAGCTTCTCTGCTAGATCAGGAATAAGTAAACATAAATGCAATAGCCAGATGTGTTTTCTGTCAGGCTGGCTCCATCTGGAGGCATGCTGGTAGGGAAAAGAAAGAAACCAGAACTAGGAGAGCTAATCTGCTATGGAGACTTCCCCTGAAAGCAGTATCTGAAGGTTATGGTACTCTGGGGTTCTAAGGGTACTACTAGCTTGGTTGAAGATGTCCAGACAGAAACTCTGGTAAGTGGATCATATGAGCAGGAGTATCTAGGAGTGATGATATCCATAGTCAGATGAGTGTTCATCTAGTTTACAACGGGACCCACCCAAGCAGTAGCTTGAAGTATGAGAAGCAAGGTGCAAGGATACCATGCATATGGACTGATATTTAGGGAAGGTCTTTATTCCAGGCAGGGGAAGTGAGTATATTCAGGAAAAACAGGTAAAGTTTGTTAAAATACAATAGGAATTTGAGAAGAAGGCCCAGAGCTACCTTTATAGCTACCTTCTTATTGCAAAATCCTTCAACCCTCAGTGACCTCCCTACTGGCCCCCCAGCCAGGATGCTCTCATTGTGTGGTGTTGGTACAAGTGCAAAGCAAGTTCAGATACCACCACTTTGCAGTTTCTGCCTAGCCTCCAGAGAAAACTCAGATGCTTAGCATGTAGGCCGTCAGCTCAGGGTTCCTCTGTCCATAGTAACCTGTAAATTCACTGAGTAGTGGTTTTGCAATTGAAGCAAATTAGGTCATTTTCCATCTGCTAAATCCACTAGTCATATTCTAGCCATGATTATCACATTAACTACAGTCCCAGCAAGTGATTTTGGGGTCAGCGTTCCAAGTAGTACGTCGTGGACAAATTTAATAGTCCTTTGTTGTTGAAGAAATACTCTGTTATGGATGGTACTAGGGACTATATGGACTTACTTGTTAAAGTGCCTGAAAATAATATATAAAAAGATTTTGTGGAGGTATATACAAGAGAAAATGTGTGCTACACAGGACCCTCACTGGGGTGGGACTAGGTCCTGCTTTTGTAGTAAGGGGTCAGTGGACATCAGCAATAGTTTCTCTGTAGCCCTGAGAGTTACTTTAGAGCATCATCAGTTACTTCTGTGATCAGTGAACATGATGCAAAATCCACAGAGGAAGGGGATAAGTGATATGTTATTTTTTCTGACTATATTTGTTTATGTAGAAAATATATTTGCATAAGTATTTTCTAGAGTTTTTTCTTTAAACTTATAGTTACCTTTAATGTAATCTTAACACAAGTAGTATCTGTCTTACTTCTTGCTTCCTATGTATCTCCAGGAGTTGCCTCCTTATAACGGTTTTGGACTAGTGGAAGATTCTGCTCAGAATTGTTTTGCTCTCATTCCAAAAGCTCCAAAAAAAGATGTTATTAAAATGCTGGTGAATGATAACAAGGTGCTTCGTTATTTGGCTGTACTGGTGAGGTTAATTTTTATATACTAAAGATTCTCTTCTATCTCAGTACTGTGTACAATTGTTTATTTTGTCTGTAAGCTGTAGATTAACAGCTGTCAGAGTTATGTGTTGACTCAACCAACCATTGTATCTAGTACGCAGCCTTCAGGGAGGTTGGATAGTATTAAGTATGGTGCCCCTGAACTAAGACCTAGATCAAGTCCTATCTCTCCCAAGAATTTTTCTTAAGATCATTAATCTCTCACTCTTACACCTCAAATGTTGACAGATCTTTTGCCTCTTTTATTAAGTAACTATGAAATTGCTTTTAATATTCAAACCATGTGTGTATCTGTGTGGCTTTTTGGTATACTGTGATTTCTTTGAGGTTAGGGACCATGTCTTAGTAAGTTTTGCGTTTATCTGTGATATCTTGCCTGATATCTTGAGTTATGTGACTAATAGTTAAGAGCATGGAGTTGGAAATAGACATACACTCAAATTCTGCATATCCCATTAATTAGCAGAATTGTATGAGAGAAGTTGCTGATAGAAATTCAAAGTGTAAGGTCTTTAAAATGGAAAAAAAATGTAGAATAGGAACCTAACCATTTTATTAGAAATATGAACATAAATAGCAGAAGTTGAAATAAGTTATATCTCGGAATAGGAATTAGGAGCTGGGGGTAGGAGGTGTCAGGTGACTTTTCAAACTATATACATGTATTTGAAAAGATAAAAACTAAGGTGAAGACAACTGAATAATAGATTTTAGAAAACGATTGCACAAATCTTTAAATAATAAGAGAGTTCTGGCTAAAAACAAAATTTTTTAAGAAAACAACAAAACAGCAAAATGTAGGCCAACTAGAACACTCTCCATAAGAATTCTGACCAATAAAGGTTTTGTGGTACTAGATTCTTTCAGTTACTGTTAAAATTCAAGCGGCTTGTTGAATTATTATATGGTAACTATAACTCCTTAAGGGCAGGAATCATGTCCTTCTAGACTTTGTAGGTACTCAGTAACTGTTCGTTCAGTAGCCAAAAGAATTTATTTCTGCACACATTATCCATGAGTAAGGCAATACAATATTGTACCCATTTTATGTTTCAAAACTTAAGAAACAGAAAGGCTAATTGTCTTGTCCCAGGTCCAGTGCTGCTTAGACAGGGGTAGGACTAGAACTCAGCCTTCTGGCTTTCAACCCAGTATTCTTTTGATGAAGAACCAGTATAATACTTAGGATTAGAAAAGGGAAAGGAACTCCTATGAGTCTGTAAACTGCAAAATTTTAAGCTTACCTTTGATAAGGAAAAACCTGGAAAAATTAATACAAAGTTGATTACAAAAATGGCTATGAATAGTGTTAGATATTGCTAAATGAGGAGAAAAGATAAATTTCTTTTGATTGCAGCCTTCTGTACTCACAAGCAACCTGGTCAAACATGATATATCACTAAAAGTTAAAGCATTTACAGAGGACTTCTATTTCTAGCAATGATAGACCAAATAATTTGGATCAGCCCTCTTGCTGAGGTGTATGTTTGTGTGTATGTGTATGTTTATGTGTGTTAGCACTTGAAGGTGCTGGACAACTAGCAAGATGTGAAGAATCACAGAGCAAGAACCAGGGGAACAATGAGAACCACAGAAGTGAACCTGACATTTGGGTTCATTTTTCCGCTAGGCGTGTTTGCTGATTCCAAAAGACCCACCTGTGAGGACAAACATTGGAATCTATTTAGGGCCTGTCAAAGGCAGAAGCTCCTGGGAAACCCTCTGTGCTTAAGTCTGTCTGTAGCTAATCTTTGAAGGGACTATTGTCTGGCTTTGAATTATCATAGTCCCTGATTGTCTCAGTTTTACAAATCAGATTAAGGTGATCCTGGATTATAATAACCCCAGGTGACTGTCAGAAGCAAACAAATTCTCTGCAGATGACATCATTTTCAGCTTCAATTTATTTCTACAATTTTAAAAATACAATGTGTGGCACTCACAAAAACAATATTAATAATACAATGTTCAGAAACAAGACAAAATAACATAAAGAAAAGTGACCAGAAATAAGAGACAATAGAATATACTTTTAGGGATTTCAGATACTGGCACTATGAAACTTAAACTTAAGCCGGGAGCAGTGGCTCACACCTGTAATCCCAACACTTTGGGAGGCCAAGGAGGGCAGATCACTTGAGGTCAGGAATTTGAGACCAGCCTGGCCAACATGCTAAAACCCTGCATCTACTAAAAAAATACAAAAATTAGCCAGGCATGGTGGCATGCACCTGTAATCCCAGGTACTCAGGAGGCTGAGATATGAGAATCGCTTGAACCTGGGAGGTGGAGGTTGCAGTGAGCCAAGATTGTGCCACTGTACTCCAGCCTGGGCGACAGAGCAAGACTCCGTCTAAAAATAAAATAAAATAAATAAATAACTAAATAATAAAATTAAAAAAAATTTTTTAAAAACCTTTGTTTACCATGTTTAAGGAGATAAAGAATAAGATTGAGAATTTCAGCAAAAAATGAGAAATAAGCCAAAAAAGTCTATTTCAGTTTTGAAAAATCATCACATTAACAGAATAAAAGAGAAAAATTAGATTTTGAAAAGCATTTGCTAAAATCAATCTAATATGATTTAAAAATAAAACTCGCATATACCCCTGAACCTAAAATAAAAGTTTAAAAAAGTAAAAATGAAAGAAAACAAAACTTTTAATTAAAAAAAAGAATAAAAGGGGGTTTCCTTAATCTGTTAAAGGTTATGTATGAAAAGTCTACTGCAAACAGCTTACTTAGTGATGAAATGTCGAAAGGGTACTTTCTGAGATTAGGAACAAGGCAAGACTGCTATCACCCCTTCTGGTCCACATTGTTCTGGAAGTCCTAGCTGGAACAGTGAAACAGGAAACGAATAAACAAGTATATGGATTGAAGAGGAAAAAATAAAATTGTCATTATCCAAAATGAACAATTGTATATATAGAAAATAAAGAATCTACCTTCTACATTAGGGAAGTCAATATACAAATAGCAACAAAGAAAACATAAAGTTAAAAAATACCATTTACTATAGCATCAAAAATATTAAATTCCTAGGTATAAATTAAATTCCTTGGTATAATATTTTAGGTGTTACATACAAAAGATATGTAACACCTAAAAGATGTATCTTTTTCATACAAGAGATATGTAATATCTTTTACATACAAGAGATATGTAATATCTTTTACATACAAGAGATATGTAATATCTTTTACATACAAGAGATATGTAACACCTAGGTGTTACATATCTTTTAGGTGTTACATACAAAAACACTTTAGGTGTTACATATCTTTTAGGTGTTACATACAAAAGATATGTTACATACCAAAAATATGTAACACCTAAAATATTATTGAGAGAAAATTAAGAAGACCTAAATAAATGAAGGGATATACCATGTTCATTGGCTAGAAAATTCAGTATTATAAAAATATTTTCCCCAAATTGATCTGTGGTTTAAAATTACAGTCAAAAAATCCAAAAATGTTTTTATTTTTACAGACAAATTGATTCTATAATTTAAGTGGAGAGGCAAAGCACCAGGAATAGCCAAGATACTCTTGGAGAAGAGCAAGATCAGTGGATTTTGCTCACAAAAATATCACTGTGTATTAAAAGTCACAGTAATTAAAATAACATGTTATTGGTGCAAGGATAAACAAACCAATGGAACAGATTAGACAGCCCAGGAAAAGACATATGACAAATACAGCACTGCAGAGGGGCTGGGAAAGGAAGATGTTTCTAATCAGTGATATCAAACAATTAGATATTCATGTAACAAAAAAGAAAATTTGACCTCCATCTCACTCCAAAAGTGGAAATCAGGTCTAGGTAGATTGAAAATCTAAATGTGAAAGGTAAAACAATAAAACTTCTTAGCAATAAATAATCTTAACATTATAGTAGGGAAAGATTTATTTAGTCGGATACAAAAAACCAGTCATGTTTTAAAAATGGATAAATGACCGGGCACGGTGGTTCATGCCTGTAATCCCAGCACTTTGGGAGACCAAGGTGGGCAGATTGCCCCAGCTCAGGAGTTTGAGACCAGTATGGCCAACATGTTGAAACCCTGACCCTACTAAAAATACAAAAAATTAGCTGGGCATGATAGTGCACGCCTGTAGTCCCAGCCACTTGGGAGGCTGAGGCAGGAGAATCACTTGAGTCTGGGGGGCGGAGGTTGCAGTGAGCCGAGACTGAGCCACTTCACTTCAGCCTGGGTGGCAGAGCAAGGCTCTGTCTCCTTAATTAATTAATTAATTAAAATGGATAAATTTGATTATATTAAGATAAAGAATTTCTGTTCTTCCAAAAAACACCATTAAGATTGTAAAAAAAGGCAAGCTTCAAGTGGGAGCAGATGTTTAATACAGAAATCAACCAAGATCTTATATTCAGAATATATAAAGAACACTCTGAAATCATTAAGAAAAATGAGCAAGAAACTTGAACAGGCATTTCACAAAAGAGGATATCCAAGAGGCAACTAAACATATTAGAAGGGCCAGGTGCAGTGATTCACACCTGTTTTCCCAGCACTTTGGGAGGCCGAGGCAGGAAGATCACTTGAACCCTATGTCATAGGGCAACATAATGAGACCCTATCGCTACAAAGATAAAAAAATAAGTTAATTGGGCTTGGTGGCATGTGCCTATAGTCCCAGTTACCAGGGACACTAAGGCGGGAGGATCACCTGGACCCAGGAGTTCGAAGCTGTAGTGAGCTATGATCCTGCCACTGCACTCCAACCCGGGCAACAGAGACTCTGTCTTTAAAAATATGTACATATGAGAAGTTGCTTAGCTTCGTTAGTAACTAAAGAAGTGCAGATTACAATCATAGTGAGTTGCCTCTACCCACCCATCAGAATCATTAATATGTTGATGAGAATATGGAACCATAGGAACTCTTACACTCTTTACTAAGAGAGTATACCCACTTTGTAAAACAGTTTGGCATAATAAATTTACTAGATTGTGCTAAGGGTGCAATATATGTTCACCAAAAAATAAGAATGTTTATAATAGCGTAATTCATAATAGCAAAAATAGACCTAAATGTCTACCTACAACAGACTGGATAAGTTGTGGTATATTTGTGTCATAATTTGATTTCTGTTCAATGAAAATTAAGGAACTACAGCTACTAATAACAACATGGCTAAATCACATAAACATAATTTTGAATGTAAGAATCCAGACACAAAAGAATGCATACACATTATGTAATTCATTTATATGAAGATTAAAAAGCAGACAAAACAAAACTTTATGGATGTCTGCTTTGTAGCAAAACTAAAGAAAACCATACAATTCAAGGCAATGGCCTGTTTGGTGGGGGAAGGATAGAATATTGATTGGGAGGTTCTGTCAGCGTTCTGTTTCTCAACCTGGATGGTGGTTATATGGGTGTTTACTTTATTAAAATTCTTTCGGCTGTGCATTTTGATATTTTTATTGTTGTTTTGGGTTTTTTTTTTTTTTGCAGTTTTCTCTCTGTGTTACTGCTCACAGTAAAAAAAATTAAAAGAAAGCCAACAGAACTATTAGTAAAGAAATAGTGGATATCTTTATGTGGGCAGGAAAAAAGAGGTGATATTCTGGTCACGGTAATTTTCAGATGTTTTCCCCTGACCTATTTGGTGAAATAGAGAATGTATTCATTAGACTCATCACAAAAGTTCTTGAGGAAGAAAGGGTGCTTGACAATAAGGGGAAAAGGTTTATGAGTGAGGCGGGGACTTCAAAAGAAAATATATGGAAATTCAAAAAGAAAGGAGTATGCTACGGAAATGATCAGAGACAAATTAATTAAATCCCATGGAGGTCAGACAAAGACACTGGATGTGTTCTGAGAAAATAACATGTACTAAATCCTAGTAGGCAATTGGTGCCTAAGTAAAAATATGCTGGTAAACTCTCTGGGACTGAGAGTGGAATGCTGGCTGAGAAACTTGGCAAAGCTTTGGAAGAACAGAAACATGATTTGAACCATGATCTTCAAAGCAGCTGAATGTCTTCCAAGAGATACGCAAGACAGTACCATGTGTGGTGTTTGTTAAGAAAATATTACAGCCTCTGTTTATTTTATTTACTATGAGTGCATTTATTTTATAGCCTCTGATATTTTTATATGTGCCTTTTAATGCACAAACTATATTTATATAGAAGAACATATGTTTAATTATTAATTCATTCAACAAATATTAAAGGACTACTCTGGGCTAGATATGGTTCTAGATACCAAAGGTACAGTGGAGAACAAGATAGACAAATATTTGCTCTCATGGAGCTTACATTCTAGTTGACATTCTAGTCAAATAAATACATTGTATAAGGATAGGTAGTAACATGTGCTGTAAAAAATAAAATAAGACAGAGAATGATGGGGAAGGGGCTAATTTATATCAGCAGAATGGGGAAAGCCTCTCTGAGGAGGTCAGAGCAGAGCAGAAACGAAACGAATAGCTGAGGGAGCCAGCCAGGGGAATACCTGAGAGAGCTTCATGTAAGACCGAGACAGTGTGCAGTGAATGGAGGTCAAAAAGGTGGAAATGACAGGTCGGGGGCCAGCCAGGGCTCTGCAACCAGTGGTATAACAAGGCCAGAGGAATGGGCTGATGGGAGCAGTCCAGTTAACAAGAAAGTATAGATAACAAGCTGCAGAGAATTTAAAAATAAAACCAACTAAAAGTTGGTCTGTTTCTTCTTATTATCATGTGCCTGTAATTCTAAACAACATCAGTGATACTCATCCCCAAAGGGATGGCTCCTCCATACAGTAGAATTTCAGTTAATTAATGGAAAAGAAAAGTGGAAGTAGTAAAATTATCATTAGGCACACACTGCTGTAATCATGGTTGCAGATAAGATCCAGCAATGGCTGCTAAAATTAGTGGGAAAACCTTTGAGGAGAAACAGGATTCCCATAATCTCAAAACATCTCCCCCAAGATGTTTTGTAATTGCAAAGGGAAATATGGTAACTTTAAGGGAAGAAATCCAGCAGAAACCTTAACCAAGTGATCAAGGTCAGTGTTATCCATAATAAGATATATTGACATCATAAACTCCCTGGTATACACTAAAGACATGGTATCTTTTCTGGGTTACTTTTGCCAAAAATGCAAAAATGAGATGCCTGAGGAACATTCAAGAAAATAATTGATGAGTAGTCTTCAAAAGCATCAAAGTCATGAAAGAGAAGGGCAGATTGAGGAACTATCTATCACATATTGGAGGAGACTAAAGAGAAATAATAACTAAATGCAATGTGGGATCCTGGATGGGATCCTGAAACAAAAAGAGCATTTGTGAGAAACAGGGTGAAATTTGAATAAGGACCATAGTTTATTTACTAATATTGTACTATTGTTATTTTCCTGGTTCAGATAATTGTACTAATGGCTATATAGGATGTTAACATTAGGAGAACCTTGGTGAGGGGAGTGATAATTCTCTGTAATATTTATGCTTTTCTATAAATGTAAACCTCATTCCCAATAAAGACAATAATTTTTTTTAAGTTTTATAGTACTCTTTCCTGCCATAATAAACCATTACCATTGTCCCCCCCAACCCCCCGGTATGCCCCTGCTTAGAAGTTTGTATTTTATTCTAAGTGTGCTAGAAATTCTTTGAAGGTTTGAGAGCAGAGGAGTGATATGATTTGATTTTAACTATATTGTAGTTGTTTAACATTTATATTTTTATTACATGGGTGTACAATCCAAATGATTTGGAGACTATTAGATGAAGGAATGATATGAGAAAATTATTTTACTAAGAGAAAAATCTAATGACTTTTTTAATAGATGAGGAATTATTACACAAACAATCCCATGGTCTTAATGAGAAGATGTGCTACAGTTACAATATGAGCGGGTTTTAGTCAGGAATAAACAAATCTGTATTAAGTTTTGTTGGAACTGGAATTTCTTCCTTAGGGGTTGTGTGATCACTCTGCAATTTGATTTAGAAAAAGTCTCATCTGACAAAGGGCTAATATCCAGCATCTACAATGAACTCAAACAGATTCACAAGAAAAAAATAAACAACCCCATCAAAAAGTGGGCAAAGGACATGAACAGACACTTCTCAAAAGAAGACATTTATGCAGCCAAAAAACACATGAAAAAATGCTCATCATCACTGGCCATCAGAGAAATGCAAATCAAAACCACAATGACATACCATCTCACACCAGTTAGAATGGCAATCATTAAAAAGTCAGGAAACAACAGGTGCTGGAGAGGATGTGGAGAAATAGGAACACTTTTACACTGTTGGTGGGACTGTAAACTAGTTCAACCATTGTGGAAGTCAGTGTGGCGATTCCTCAGGGATCTAGAACTAGAAATACCATTTGACCCAGCCATCCCATTACTGGGTATATACCCAAAGGACTATAAATCATGCTGCTATAAAGACACATACACACGTATGTTTATTGCGGCATTATTCACAATAGCAAAGACTTGGAACCAACCCAAATGTCCAACAATGATAGACTGGATTAAGAAAATGTGGCACATATACACCATGGAATACTATGCAGTCATAAAATTGATGAGTTCGTGTCCTTTGTAGGGACATGGATGAAATTGGAAATCATCATTCTCAGTAAACTATCGCAAGAACAAAAAACCAAACACCGCATATTCTCACTCATAGGTGGGAATTGAACAATGAGATCACATGGACACAGGAAGCGGAATATCACACTCTGGGGACTGTGGTGGGGTGGGGGGAGGGGGGAGGGATAGCATTGGGAGATATACCTAATGCTAGATGACGAGTTAATGGGTGCAGCACACCAGCATGGCACATGTATACATATGTAACTAACCTGCACAATGTGCACATGTACCCTAAAACTTAAACTATAATAAAAAAAAAAAAGAAAAAGTCTTGTCTACAAGGTAGTTTCTCAGAATCACTTTCAATTCTTTGATTTTATATTACTCTTATCCCTTCTTTTTGAATTTTATTTTTTACATTATGTATATAAATTGATTTGCTTAAAAAACGAAACCTTGCATAATCGTCTTAGTGTTCATGAAGTTGAACATAATGTCAGCCAACAGGTCTCAACTAGCAGCTTGTGGTCAGAATGTAGCCCACATATATGTTCTAGTATACTGTGTTTGTTTGGGCTTCATGGTGCTTTAAAAGAGTTGGAATCAGTACTTTAAAATCAGAGGTTTAAAATAATAATCCACATTTTTATCTTTTGAAAAACTGAAAGATCTAGCAACATTGGGCCTACATTCTCACAAGGCAACAATTGAGTTGAGTTGGTGCGGCCTCCCTTGGGAAGCTTCCCTTAGATGAGGCATGTTCTTCCCAGAGACACCAGAGTTTCCCCATAGATGGTTTGTTTATATTGTAAAAACCCAGACTGCTTCATTTATATCCTATACCTGGCCCCTATAGGCATTTAAGTTTGCACATCTGCATAGACCATGAACCTTCATAATATCATCTTTTCTTCACCTTTGTAGGAATCCCCCATCCCAGAAGACAAAGACCGCAGATTTGTCTTCTCTTACTTTCTAGCTACCGACATGATCAGTATCTTTGAGCCTCCTGTTCGCAATTCTGGTATCATTGGGGGCAAGTACCTTGGCAGGACTAAAGTTGTTAAACCATACTCTACAGTGGACAACCCTGTCTACTATGGCCCCAGTGACTTCTTCATTGGTGCTGTGATTGAAGGTAGGTCTAAACACAGTCCAGAATTTCCTACTGGCTGCCTGAATGAGTTCTTAATTGGAATTTAATTCATTTAACCCTGTAAGAGGCAATTAGATTGTATTGCAACTGAGATAAAGATACTATCCTTGTATATATGGTATAATGTGTTAATCGCCTTCCTAATCAATTAAACTCTTAAGTTGATTGCATTTGTTGGCTACAGATGTCGACAATAAGTTTTGTAAATACTGAGCAAATGACTGCATGTTAGTATGTCGTTTAAAGAAAGCTCATTAGTTTCTGTCATAAATACATACCTATGAATTTATCATTGGAGGGTTAATACTATTTTACTCCTGATTGCATGAGAGAACATCACCAAGCTAAGTGTGTTGCTACCTTCTCTCCAGTGTTTGGTCACCGGTTCATCATCCTTGATACAGACGAGTATGTTTTGAAATACATGGAGAGCAACGCTGCCCAGTATTCACCAGAAGCACTCGCGTCAATTCAGAACCATGTCCGAAAGCGAGAAGCGCCTGCTCCAGAAGCAGAAAGGTGTGTGTTTGATTGCTAGGGTTTGGCACACTCAAGATATTCAGGAAGTAATTCTTGAGAAAACAAATGAGTAATCACATTTTAGATTTTCTGATTTCTCTCACCAGGTGGGAATTATTAGATATAAACAGAAGGTTGCCTGTGTCAATGTAATAGCTAGTAACTTAGAACTTTTTCAACTTCATTTGTTTAGCAAATACAGTTGACCCTTGAACAATGTGGGAGTTAGGGGTACCAGCCTCCCTCCGCAGCTGAAAATTCATGTATAACTTTTGACACCCCAAAACTTAACTACTAATAGCCTACTCTTGACTGTAAGCCTTACTGATAACATAAACAGTTGATTAACACATATTTTCTGTCATGTGTATTGCATCCTGTATTCTTACAATACGGTAAGCTAGAGAAAATTAAGAAAATCATAAGAAAGAGAAAATTATTTACTATTCATTAAGTGGTAGTGGATCATCTTAAAGGTCTTCATCCTTATCTTCGTGTTGAGTAGGCTGAGAAGGATGGGTTGGTTTTGCTGTCTCAAGGGTGGCAAAGCAGAAGAAAATCCAGGTTTCAGTGGGCCTGTGCAATGCAAATTCTTGTTGTTCAAGAGTCAGCTATAATTATTAAATGCCTATTATGTGTCAGAGACTATCACTAGGCCCTTGGACTTTTATCAGTAAACAAAATAGACAAGAAGTTGCTGCCCACATTGAGTTGACCTTCCAAGCAGCAGGAGATAGACAATAACACAAATAAATTATACAGTATATTGGGTGATGAATGCTGTAAAAATTGGAGCAAATTAAGAGTAATAAGTATTTCCGGAGAGTGGCAGTAGGTTGTGAAGGTAGGTCAGGGTAGGTGGTTGTACCTTGAGGTGACACTGAATAAACACTTGAGGGGAGTTAGCTGGGTGGATTTCTGGGGGAAGTGCTTTTCAGGAAGAGGAAATGGCGCATGCAAAAGCCCTAAATACTAGCATATTTTACTTAAAGTACTCAAGGAACATTGGGAAGAAGTAGGCCAGTGAGGGTGGCTGAAATTGAGTGAGTGAGAGGAAGAGGAGTAGGAGATGGAATTAGAAAATTAACAATGGGCTAGATTGTGTAGGACTTACTAGGTCTTTGGAAAGGTGCTGGCTTTTTTCTCTGAATGAAATGAGCCATTGGGAGCAGGGGCATCTGAATAGAGGAGTAGCAAGATTTGACATATATTTTAAAAGAACTATCCTGGCTGTTTTGTTGAAAGTAGATTAGGGGAGAGATTAGTTAAGAGACTGTTGCAGTATTCCAGGCAAGAGACGATGATGTCTGGGCCCAGGATGGTGGTATCAGTGGAGGTGGGGAGAAGTGGTCTGATTTGGATGTATTTTGAAGGTAGCACCAATTGGACTTCAGACAGATTTTCTAGGGGATGTGAGGGGAAAAGAATAATTAAGGATGACTCCAAGATGTTTGGCCTGAGGAACAGGAAGGAAGAAATTGTGATCACCTGAGATGGGGAAGATGCGGGATGTGGGTAGAGCAGTTGCCTTCTTTGTTGGTTGGGGTGGGGATTTCAGTTCTGGATATATCGTATATTAGGTTTAAGACAGCCAAGTAGAGAGCATATAGTCTGTTGGATATGTAAATCTGGAGTTTGAGTGAGAGGTCTGGGCTGGCGATGTAAATGTGGGAGTTGTTGGCATATAGTGATATTTTAGGCTGTGAGACTGCATGATCTCTCTCTCTCTCTCTCTCTCGACAGGATCTCGCTCTGTACCCAGGCTGGCATGCAGTGCCAATAGTGGAATAATAGCTCACTGCAGCCTCAAACTCCTGAGATCCTCCTTGAGTTCAGCTTCCCAAGTAGCTGGAACTACAGGTGTACACCACTATTCCTAGCTAATTTTTAAATTTTCAGTAGCGACAGGGGTCTCAGTTTGTTGCCCAGAACTCCTGGGCTCAAGTGATTCTGCCTCCTTGGCCTCCCAAAGTGCTAGGATTACAGGCGTGAGCCATTGCTCCTGGCCTGGGTGAAATCTCTAAAGGAGTTAATGTAGCTAAAGAAAAGAATGGCTCTAAGAACTAAGCTCTGGGGTCCACCAACGCTTACAGTTAAGGAGACTGAAAAGGAAAACGAATAAAGCAGGAAGAAAATGTGGTATCCTGGATGTCAAATGAAGGGGTAGCGTAGGACTGTAAAAAATAAGATGCAAAACAATTTTAATAATCAAAGGGAAAATGTACAATTGTTCTGTGCCCTTTAAAAATTTTTGTCACTGCCAGGCGCGGTGGCTCATGCCTGTAATCCCAGCACTTTGGGAGGCCGAGGTGGGCGGATCATGAGGTCAGGAGTTCAAGACCAGCCTGACCAACATGGTGAACCCCCGTCTCTGCTAAAAATACAAAAAAATTAGCTAGGCATGGTGGTGCACACCTATAATCCCAGCTACTCAGGAGGCTGAGGCAGGAGAATCACTTGAACCCAGGAGGCGGAGGTTGCAGTGAGCCAAGATTGCGCCACTGCACTCCAGCCTGGGCGACAGAGCAAGTCTCCGTCTCAAAAAAAAAAAAAAAATTTGTCACAGCATTAAAAATGTTATGGTTGTAAATGTATAAGGACATGAAAAAATAGTAAAACTAATTTTTACTTAGCACATTGTAATTTAAAACACTGATAACATTAATAATTAAAGTGTTTTATTTCTTTATAAAAACTTTATCAAAAGTGGTTTGAGCAGCACTTGCCTACTTCTCATTGTATAACTTATGATGCAGACTGAACATCTGTTCTGTGCCTTGGTGAATTGTCATATTCCTGTTTAAGATTGGATCAACTTCCAACATTTTATAATTTTTGCTTTCAATGTTATAAAATATGTCTTAGACTTCCTTTAATAAGAATGAAATATCTCTGAGAGTTCTTTTAATGTGAAGCATTTTATAGGCATCTGGGATATCTTCATTCTTTTTATTACAAACACTTTTCTCATTTATGTTGATAGGTTTGCCTTCACCAGTTTCCACTGGCTGCACATCCAGAGTCTCTTGAAAGGCAGCTGTGTCGACATTCCTACAGTCAGCTTTCTCTTCTATAACACTATTTATATTTGACTTGAATTCACTTCTTGCATCTTTGCTGTACTTTCATCCTTATTGGCCAATTCTCTCTTTTGATTTTCCATTTTTGTAAAATAAAGTTTGTGTATCACTGAGAGACAAGGAGGCAACATAGCTACACACTTTACTGTCTGCGTGAACTATAAAACAAATATACAGTGACTAGTCACCAACAGACTTTGAAAGAAGTGATGTAATTGTCACTGATTGTGATATGCATCTGTTTAATTACATTGTGGTTAGTGGACTAAAGTCCTGACAGATAAGTTTGTACTTTATGCAATTACTCATAGTTATTAACTGTGTTAACTGAAATTTGAACCATGTTGTTGGGGGAATGGGTTATTTTACTAAATGGTGGTAATCGAAATTCATGCATCTTGTAACTGTGCAAACTGAGAAATGCCTTCATATCAAGGAAGACAGACTTGATGGAGGACAGGTGAGCTTCAAAATTAGGGCTCAGCCAGAGAGAGTTATTGGCTTTTCCCAAGAAAGAATTCCAGGGAGAGCTGGTGCTGTTAAACAGCAACTGTTTTTAAGCAACAGTGTACAGCAGCAGCTGAGGTTCTGCTCCTTGTAGAGTAGGGATACCCCATAGGCATTGTGCCCAGAATTGTAGCTCAAAGGCAGTTCTGCACTCATATTATGCAGAAATTTCCAGGAAAAGGGTGGTAACTTCCAGGGGTTCGCGTCGTTGCTGTGGAAAGGGGTGGTTACTTCCGGATGTTGTCATGGCAATGGTAAACTGATATGGCGCACTGGTGGGCATGTCTTATGGAAAGCTGCCTCTGCCCCAGACCTATTTTAGCTAGTCCTCAATTTGGCCCTGTGTCTGAACCGAGCCTCCAGAGTCGAGCCCCACTTCCTACCTCGGAATGATTCATTATGTCAGATGGGGATTTAGCAATATTAAGGGAATTGGGGACCTTGGAGACCTTAATGAGGAGTTTCAGTGGAATGGGAAGACGGGGAGAACCTGATGGCAGTAGATTTAAGAGAGAATGGGAGAGAGGAATTCTGGATCAGAGTGGAGACTACTCTTTTGGGGAGGTTTGGTGCAAGGGACAACAGAAAAATGGGGCAGCAGCTGGCAGAGAAAGTGAAGTCAGGAGAAGTTTTTGTTTTATTTTGTTTTTGCTTTTGTTTTTACATAGAATAAATAGCATGTTTGTATGCTAATGGGAATGATTCCATAGAGAGGAAAACATTGATAAGTGTGTGAGAGAGCGGGGACAATTTCTGGAGTTTGTGAGAGGATGGGGTTTAGTATGAGTGGAGGAATTGGCTTCAGATAGAAGCACCAACTATTCACCTAGGGCAGTATTTCTCAAACTTTCGGGTCTTGAGACACCTTTATACCCTTAAAAATTATTGAGGGCCCCAAAGAGTTTTTATGTGTTTATATCTATTGCTATTTAGCATATTATAAATTGTATCTGAAAAATTTTCAAATATTAATTTATTTTGAAAACAATAAACCCATTTCATGTCAACACAAATAACATAATTTTGTGAAAAATCAATTTTTACAAACAAAAAAAATTTAGTGAGAAGAGTGATATTGCTTTACATTTTTGCAAACCTCTTAATGTCTGACTTACTTAGTAATAGAAGATGACTGGATTTTCATGTGCTTTTGTATTCTGCCTGCGGTGATAGCCTGTGTTGTGTGACCTTTGGAAAACTCCATTGTGCACTTGTGGGAAAACAAGAGTAAAAAGACAAATAATGACTAAGTATTATCACAAGAATAATTTTGACTTCACAGACCCCTGAAGGGTCTTGGGAACCTCCAAGAGTCCTGGGATTACTCTTTAAAACCTTGATCTAGGGCAACAGGCAAAAGGCAGCATATGTGGGTTCAGATTCTTGTAGGTGGGTAGATATTGGGAGGCCCTTGTGATTGTTTCGTGATAGTAGTGCAGTAGAAAGAGTGAGGATAGAGGGAGATGTTGGAGGTTTCAAGAGAGAGGAGAAGTTATGAAATGCTCTATTTTATTGAATATATAAATATCAATAAAATGAATATGAAATAAAATCTAAAACAGCATATTTTAGCTACTACCAAGAAAGAAAAAATTGCCAAATATAATCCATATCATTAATTGAAAATGCATGTTAATTCCAGAGATGTTAAAATGTAAAAAAAAAAAAATCGTCTCATTTCATGGACACATCTTTAAAAAAAAATGCCTCAGGACTTAAACAAATATGATAGCTCTCCAGGAAAGTGGGAGGTTGAACGGACTAGAGAAGCATAGTTTGGTGGTTGGACAGCATTAAAGGCCCACTTCATATTCATAGTCATATATTTAATTCAAGTACTTCCCGAAAGTTTTTTTCTGTAATTGTCACTTGTTTATGCAAATACCAGCAGACGCTGGAAAGCTTCTTGCTTCAGCATACCACTAATTAAATCATCTTTAAAATTTTTTTAAATTTAGTAATTTAAGTTTTTTAAAATGTAGTAATGAGGAAAAGATACCACTGTGACTCTTAGAATATGATATCAATAAAAATAAGGAGAAATTCAAATTTTAGGTTGCCATATGGATATGGTTTGTTTGGCCCCAGCAAGCTATGGTTTTAGATATGGTTTGTTTGGCCCCATGAAGCCTTATGTTGAAATCTGATCCCCAGTGTTGGAGATGGGCCTCATGGAAGGTGTCTGGATCCTGAGGGCAGATCCATCATAAATGGCTTGGTGCCATTCTCATAGGAATGAGTTCTCACTTGTAGTTCCCATGAGAACTGTTGTTGAAAAGAGCCTGGCACCACCTACTCTCTCTCTTTTGCCTCTTCTCTTATCATGTGATCTCTGCACATGTCTGCTCCCCTTCCCCTTCCACCATGAAGGGAAGCAGCCTGACATTTTCACTAGAAGCAAATGTTGGTACCATGTTCCTTATACAGTCTGCAGAACTCTGAGCCAAATAAGCCTGTTTTTTTTTTTAAATAAATTACCAGCCTCAGTTATCTCATAGCAACACAAATGGACTACGACATGGGGTAAGAGATCCATTGCCATCCTCATTTTGATCCTCACCCCCGCCCTTCTTCTCTTGTGATGGGTCAGAGAGATGAGTTAGGAAAAACACATGGAGACGATACAAATCCACTGTCGCATCTTCTGTGCCTCTTAGCTATTCTGCATTTAGCTCCCGACTCACCCACCTGATAAAGAATCCCACTCTAAGGAAATGCAGTTACAAATATATTTTGCCACTCATTGCAGAGTCAGGAAAGGGGATCATGAGTACTTGTCAGACCAGTACTTTTTATGTCAATTGTCAGTTCTAAGATGATGAAATTTGGAGTTGGCCATTTGCTTTCTCTGAGCCAGAAAATTAGAATAATGCATAGGTAACTGAGTATTAACTTCATCTTCAAGTTCTTAAATTCTCTTTGGGCTTGGGGTCCTCCACTGCAGTATTTTGAACTAAGACTTAAGGCCAGCAAATGCACACACTTATTAACCTACCTTCCACAGGAAATCCACATGTGTGAATAGCATAGATACATACACACATTTGTTCATATGTATTATTCTTGTTCCATTAACATGCCTATTTATGCACTTCAGCTTCAAGAGGACCCTACTCACTTACTCAATTATCTTTTTAATCCTTTTCTTTTTCACTTCTAGCTACTTTTCCCATGAGAATTTTCCAAATATTCTCATTTTCTTTTCCATTTTCTTTAAGGAGATAGAAGTAATTGGTTTCAAATATGAGATCAAATGATCCAATGTGGGCTTCATCAGTTTTCTCACCCTTCATCTTAGAATGTTTCTCTACTATCACTCTTCTTCTCTTTACCTTCTTTTGTCAGAGATAAGTAACTCCTCCTATTTCTTCAAATCTAATTCTTCTATTTTGTGTCTGTAACCACTTTCCTCCTGACTGCTCCAGAATCTTTTTGACTTTTTTTAATGACTGCTTCATAAATTGCTCTCTTGAAGGTCATTGATTGTTTCCAAGTATAATGGACTCTTCTCATTTAGTCATTAATTCAACAGATATTTGAGCTTATACCATATACCAAACTTTATATTAAATGCTTAGGCAATTATATGAGAGAATAGGGAGCTCATAATCTAGAGCAAGGGTTGGCAATTTTTTTTTTTTAAGTGAAGGGACAGGTAGTAAATAGTTTAGGCTTTGTGGGTCATACCTTCTTTGGCATGACTACTCAACTCTACCCTTACAGCGTGAAAGCAGCCGTAGACAATACATAAATGAATAGGAGTGGCTATATTTCAATAAAATTTTATGTATAAAAAATAGGCAGCAGGTTGGCTTTGGCCTGGGTGTCATAGTTTGCTGACCCCTTGGTATAGTCTTTAGTTTTTCTGATCTACATATAATATTGATTACTCTTTATTACCCCTCTTTTGTAATCCTCTCTTGAGTTCTGGAAATTCAAAGTTTCTGGTAGTCCTACCTCTCTTAAAGCCTATTGTGTGTGTCTTTCCTACTTCCGTCTACTAGGTTGGCATTTCTCAAGGTCCTGTTTTTGGTCCTTTTGCTTGCCTTCTCTAAACTTTCTAGACATTGCAGTATCTGAATTGCTCTCCATTCTGCTGAATCTATTTTCAACATGTCTTTGTCCATCTGAGCCACCAGCATCTCCCACTTTGTACAACTAAAAATGAAGCCATTGTCATTTTCATCTTTCTAGCACACCTGCTCTTCCTTATTCCTTCTTTTTGCTTATCTGTCTCATTTTCTAAGTGGAGGACTTTGCCAGGATGCTCATAGCAAAATATTCTAAGAGCACACAGAAAACTGTGACATCCCTCTTACCTCTGGAAGATTAGCCACTCTATAAAACACGTTCACTTTTATGGAAGTTACGGAAGGTCATTGGAGGGCTTGGCACAGAGTTCAACTAGCATGTTAGGACCTCCGGCCACCTCTCAGTTGGCAGTCCCTGTTGGACATAACCAGCTGGCCCCTCTGTTTTCTTGTTGAGCCATGTGAGCAAACCTTGCCCTGTAACTTGCAGCTCTTTTCCAGAGTGTGCCCTGACTTGGGCTTTGGCAATAAAGTAGGGGCTGTAACTTTAACTAGCTCTTCCTTAAACAGTACCACCTATTGCCATCTATCTGTGAATTTACTCCATCTTGCTCGAAGGCAGCAGATGCCATGGGTATTTTTCCTGCTGTATAAAGGGGAATGGGAATCTGGCTTCTTTGGGAAAGGGAGAGTTATTGTCTCTTTCCCCAAATGATTGGATGATCACATTTTAACTTTATATGTTTCATGGCTCTAGTTCTTGGAAACACATGCAAGATTGAGGTTTGACTGCTTTCTGCCACTAAAATAGCTCCCTGGTGGTCATTCATAATTTAGTATATATGATTTGAATTACATTCATCAGATAAACATATTCTGCTTCTATAATTAATAATGCCAGAGAGCATTTAGATATTGGGGATTATTACAACAATTTTTATTGTTCTTGGCTTACTACAAAAGTAACACATGACCAGAATTTGAAAATTTAGGGAATAAAAATCTAGGTAATAGAAATGGAAATAAACAAAAATTTTTGAAAATCTTATAACTCAGAGATAACTGCTTCTAATATTTTGTTTTTAAAGATGCATATAAAGTGGAAAATTCTGTAATACTATTTTGCTTTTTTCACTTGATAGTCTATCACGAACCCTTGTGAAATGAAATATTTGAAGACACAGATATGAAGGGACCAAGGAAAAGCTTTGTTCCTACCCCATCTTTCATGTACCCACTTCTTACCCTCCACTCCCCATAGGTAACTACCTCTTTCATTTATTTTTTTGAATATCTTTTCAGAGTTTCTTTAAATAATATAAGCAACTTTAAGTATATACTCTTATTCCCCCACAACTTTTATAACACAAGGTAACACTCTATACATACTTTTATGTCTTGAGTTTCTCACTAAAAATATCTTTATACTCTTTCTGCAGCATTGTCAATGGCTGCAGTATTATTCTGTTGCTTTATTGTAGTGTAAATTATTTAATTCCCTATTTTTGGACATTTAGACTATCTCAAAACAATCTTATAGATGTATCTTTGCATACAACCCATGATTATTTCCTTAGGATAAATTATTTGAGATTATTTGCTGGACTTTTGCTTCATGTTTCCAAATTTTTCCTGAAAGGTTATTCCACTTTATACCTTCCCCAGCAAGACTTGCCAGCAGGTAAAAGAGGGAAATAAGTTAAACAGAGGCTATTTGCAACAGTGAACTTTAAAAATATTATACGCAAGAAAGGTAAATACAGAAAAGCAATGGTAGATTGATAGTTTTCAAGTTACGGAAGGAGAGGAATTCAGTGAGAGGTGACTGGGCATAATTGAGAGAATATGTTGGAACTGGAGTGGGATGTGAGTGCTAGTCTTGCCGCTGACATGGGATCTGGGATCAGTCACTCGGGTCTTCAAATGTGTTTTCTCATCACTGAAAGAGGGAAGAATGCTTACTGAGTTTATGTGGCCCATTTTGTTCTAAAAGGATTTATGAAGATGAAATATGAGGGAATCTTTCAGCTCTAAAATTTTTAATTTTATAACTGTACCTTCATGTTCAGAGGAAATAAAAATTGAGCCTCTACTTATTGTGGTTGTTTTTTGAAGGGTTAGACCTCTCTCTTCCCAACACCCTGTGTTACTATTCTCTCTTAATTTCAGTAAATGCTAAGCCCAAACTTCTCACTCTACCTCACAGAGCAATCTCTTAGCTTCCATAGATAACCTTTCACAAAATTCAGTGTGAATTGGAGAGGGAATAATATTAAAACTATAAAAGGTTGATTCTTGGCTACAGATCTATAGCTATATATTTATATCTATATCTATCATCTCTCTTTATATATATCACTCAGGCATTTAGTTGTAGATGAGGAAACATTAATCTGCAACAGTAGTAAGAGACAATGATGTGATTCCCACAGATACCAAATTTGGCATGGTGGTGGTATTAGATTTGCCTCCTTGTGGTGCAGTGATTAACAGATGGCAGGAAAGGAGGCTGAGCAAGAAGGGAGGAAATTCAAAAACTGCCCCCAGTCGGGCCTTCCTGATGTGGAGGTCAGCTATCGGCCTGTGGGCAAGTGTTCAGTTATTGGTCAGCTCAGTCTCAAAGCTGTGATTAGAAGCTTCCCTGATTTCATCAAGTAAGAACCTTGGTCACCGAGATGAGACTGATCAAGAATAAATACCATGTGCAGTCATTTCCTTCCTTTCTCTACAGCAAGCAAACTGAAAAGGATCCAGGCGTGCAGGAATTGGAAGCATTAATAGACACAATTCAGAAGCAACTGAAAGATCACTCATGCAAAGACAACATTCGTGAGGCATTTCAAATTTATGACAAGGAAGCTTCAGGATATGTGGACAGAGACATGTTCTTTAAAATCTGTGAATCGCTTAATGTCCCAGTGGATGACTCCTTGGTTAAGGAGGTCAGTATGAATTACTCTTCTGAGTTGATTGCAGAGGCTAGGCACTGATCATTCTTTCCTAAAGGCAATTGTGTGTGTATTTCACTACAACTGGGCCAGATTTAGGATGTTCAGATCAGATCTACTATTCTGTCCTGATTAGGTATTGCCCGTTGATTCTAGCATTGGTATTCTTTTCTAATTGCTGTTGCAGGGCATCTCTTTAAGTGGGCCTGGGGCTGGACAACACAGAGTGGTTAGTAGACCAACATGTCAGGACTGAAGAAGGGCAACAGAGACGATCCAGGAGGGGTGGCTACCAAGGGGAGACTCAAAGATAAGTTGATAGAGCAGACTGGTTGGCAGCCTTTGATACCCTTCACAGCTGATACCTACACTGGCCCATCAGTAGGGTTAGCATGGAAGAAGGCGTGACCACTGCAGGAGGGCTGTGGCATCTGTCAGTAGTGGTAGCATGGCCAGCAGCTGATGGAGGAAGGGCATGGAAGTTTTCTTCCTTGAATTTTCATAAGTGAGTTGAAGGGGGACTTTCATGCCTTTTCTTCATTATAAACCCTTTAGCCAGGGTTCCCTTGGAAGTCAGAACAAAGTCCCCCTGAGAAATGCCAAGGACTGTGGCTTATGATCATTGAGACATTCTTACTGATTAAAAATATTGAGTTTCTGAGGCCTTTTTAAAGATCTTTTAGCCAAAACAGGTGTTCAGAATTTAAGAGTCATTTAGGAAAGGGTTTGGTTTAGGGCTAGTGACTAGGTTGGAGATGAGGATTTTTCATAGACAGAAACATTAGCAGGGAGTGAGTAGGAGGGCAGATAGAAGAGTATTTGTTCATGTGGACCAAACACACATTTAGCTCCCCAAATTTTAGGTTGACAGCATGCCCAACTTTTGATTTTCAAATTCTTCATACTGTCTGATATGGGAACTGACATGGGAGAGAGGGATGGCAGTCATTGGCAAGTGGAGCAGGGAAGTGGGGGTGGGACAGATTTGCACATCTTATAAAAATAACCACAGAAAATCAGTCTGTTACCAGTCACAGTCGAGTTTTAAGGGACACAGGTTGAGCAGTGGCATAACCAGACCCTTCCGTTAGGCTGTGGTAGCAAGAGCCTGCTATTTAAAAAGTCTTACTCCTCATGAGCTGAGTGGACAGTCTTTTATTTGAATATAAAAACAACTAAAAGTGCTTTTATAAATATGGATGTTAGTTCTGAAATCTTGGGAAATGTGGCAGACTGCCACGGTTACTTGAGACATCTCTACGACAATTACTACTGTTACTACTTGAGACCGTCATTACGAGAGTTAACGAAGGAAGATGAAAGCAGAAATGAAAACTTAAAACAAAAGTAACTATTTTAAAGGAAGGGAAAGAAGAGAGCTCCCTGCTTCTAGTGAGCAAAGGCAACCGCCCGAGCTGCTACAGCCCTTCATATTTATTGGGTAGAAAGAGCAGGGATTAATTGATCACAGGTTCACATTATTGCTAACAGGCTTCAGATGTGTCTAATCACAAGAAACACTTGTGCCTGGGTCGTGACTGCCTTCAGCGTTCCTTCTGAGCAGCAGACGCAGTTTGTCAGTTTGCCAACATCCTGCTTTCATGAGAAACAGTTTACTGTTTACTCATAGAGCCTCCAGTGGTGTACTGAGTTGATCATGACGCTCATTCTTTCGGCCTTCAACAGGGAAGGTCATTTACTCCATCCAGCTTTGGTTTCATTAAGTGTAAGATGGGGATAATGTCTGTCCTACCTGCCAGGTTCACAGGATCATTTCAGAATCAACTTGAGGATACAAAAATTCTGAACTGATTTACAAAGGCTCGGGATCATTATGCATAAGCGCACTCTGCAGTTGAGCTGACGGAAGCCCTGCAGATCTGTCTCACCTATTCTCTTTGCTCTCTCTGCAGTTAATCAGGATGTGCTCTCATGGAGAAGGCAAGATTAACTACTATAACTTTGTTCGTGCTTTCTCAAACTGACCTGCTGATGAGAAAATGCAAGACAATTTTTGATATTGGAACTATGCTTTGAAATACACCTTACACTCTTCATAGAGGCATTTACAGAGTTCCTGAAGCTTTATTTCTGTTTTGGTTCTTATTTCACTCCTACTGAAGTCGAAACTAAATTGGATCTAATAGGATCTAAGATTGGTGCCTTATTTAGGGTGATAGGGGTATAGCAATGTCTAATTTTGTGTGTCAGATTGACTTGGCCACAGGGGGCCCAAATATTTCCTTTCTTTCTTTTTAAAAAAATATTTTAAATTTTTTTAGAGATGGGATCTCACTCTGTCATACAGGCTGGAGTGTGGTGGCACTATCCTAGTTCTATGAAGCCTCAGACTCCTGGGCTCAAGTGATCCTCCCACTTCAACCTCCCCAGTAGCTGGGACAACAGGCTCAAGCCACCATGCCCAGCTAATTTTTAAAATTATTTTGTAGAGACAAGGTCTCGCTATGTTGCCTGAACTTGTCTCAAACTCATGAGCTCCAGAAATTCTCCCACCTCAGCCTCCAAAAGTGCTGGGATTATAGGCATGAGCCACTGTGCCCAGCCTCAGATATTTCATTATTCTGGGGGTTTCTCTGAAGGTATTTTTGGATGAGATAAACATTTGAATCAGAAGACTAAGTAAAACAGATAGTCCTCCCTAATGTGGGTGGGCCTCCTCCAATCATTTGAAGACATGAGTAGAATAAAAAGGCTGACCTTTCCCCAGCTAAGAGAATTCCTCCTGCCTGACTGGCTTCAAATTGGAACATCAGCCTTTTCTTGCCTTCAGACACAAATGGAAACATCAGCTGTTGGTCTGGAGCCTGCTGACCTTCAGACTGGACCTAAACCATCAGCTCTCCTAAGTCTTAGGCCTTTGGATTCAGACTGGAATTATACCTTTAGCTCTCCTGGGTCTCCAGCTTGCCAATTTACCCTGCAGATCTTGGGACTTGTAAGCCTTCATAATTGTGTGAGCAATTTCTTATAACTCTCTCTTTCTCTCTCTCTACATACATATATATATATATTTTATATGTACACATTCATACACACACACGCTTATATGTATATATATAGTATGTATATGTGTATATATATTATGTATATACATATATGTGCACACATCTCTACTAAAAATCTCTACTAACCCCATCTCTACTAAAAATAGAAAAATTAGCCAGGTGTGGTGGCATGTGCCTGTAGTCCCAGCCACTCAGGAGGCTTAAATGGGAGAATCACTTGAACCCTGGAGGCAGAGGTTGCAGTGAGGCAAGACCACGCCACTGCACTCCATCCAGCCTGGGTGACAGAGCAAGACTCCATCTCAAAAAAAAAAGATTAGAAAAATGCTGCTTTTAGAGAGCCTGGCCTTGAGAGAGGAAGGAAAGACTAGTTGCAGTTACTATTCTCTAGTGAGCTCTGACTGGCTTTTTACAAACAGGGCTTCTCTTTGGTTGAAGTCAGCCACTAAGTTCATCTTTAAACATGCTATCTCAAATTCCCCGAAGCCACCCAAAATGTGGTATGAATGAGGATAGAGTTACACAGAATTCAGACTGCTTTGCCCTCTCAGAACTTCTAGGGAACTTCCCTTGGTGTTTCCTTCCCTAACGAGCTCAGCCACTTGTAACCAGCTTATTGAAAGGGCTGTGAATGTATTATGTTGATTCCTTTTCTGTTCCAGGTTATTATCTTGGGAATAACCCATGTTTTGTTTTGTTTTACCCTCAGTCGCTCATAACTATTTAAAACAGTATCTCACTTTCAAGTACAGATGCTCCTCTACTTATGGGGCTATGTCTCAATAAACTCACGTAAGTAAAAAATATCACAAGTTGAAAACACATTTAATAACCCTGATAAGCCCATTGTAAAGTAGGCAAATAAGTTGGACCATTGAAAGTTGGGGACTATCTGTATTTTAGAAGTTTTTTCAGCTTAAAAATTACCAAGCTTTATCCTACTTGGCCCAGCTCAGTCCTTCCCCAGGCTTAGAAGCCTGTGGTAAAGAGTGTGTGTATACGGGGGTGATGATAGTGGTTTCTTCTTACTCCCTTCTTTCTGTCTTCTGCTCCCTTTGTTCCTATTCAGCCATGCTGCTGTTTCTAGCCCATGTAGGCTCTGGGAAAGGTTAAGGGGGTAGAAACCAGAGAAAAAGGGCAAAGTCTTATTTCTGTGGCTAGTAATGTCGTAATGTGGGGCCAGGTCTGAGTGACATGTGCCAAAAGGCTGACTCTTTCTCCCAGAGCACCTTTTCTCTCTTTTTGGATTCAGGGGGTACATGTGCGGGTTTGTTACATGAGTATATTGCACCCAGGTAGTGAGCATAGTGCCCAGTAAGTAGTTTTTCCACACATACCCCCTGCTTCTCTTCCCACTCTGGTAGTCCCCAGTGTCTATTGTTCCCATCATTATGTCTATGTGTATTCAATGTTTAGCTCCCACTTAGAAGTAAGAACATGCAATATTTGGTTTCCTATTCCTGCATCAATTCACTTTAGGATAATGGCCTCCAGCTGCATCCATGTTGCTGCAGAATACATGATTTCATTTTTTATGGCTGCATAGTATTCCATGGTGTAGATATACTTCATTTAAAAAATCTAATCCACCATTGATTGGCACCTAGGTTGATTCCATGTCCTTTGCTCAGAGCCCCGTTTTGGTGAGTTCTTAGAACTCTTTCCAACCGGAAACTGCCCAGTGCACCACTCTCAGATGGAGGGGACCCAGTCTGTACCTGATCACCCCGGCTCTAATGGTATGGTCTCCAAGGCTCCTTCTGATCTTCCCAGGAGGCCCTTTCAGGCTGACACACCTTCCAGGGTGTGCACTCTCACCATGTTCTCACCCAGATGGCTCTCTTGGCTGTGTAATTAGGCAGCTCAATCCCTTTCCTTTAGACTGTTTCAGGGGAGAACCAGGTACCCCAAATCTTATGCTCTCCAAACTCCAGGGGACAGACACATGTCAAACCCTGAGTCTTTTAAAGTATCCCCTCACTTAGCTTGCAGACCCAAGGCACTCCAGCCCCTTTCAAGAAGCTTGCACTTTCTGATATTTCCTCCATCACTCTTGCCTCCTGTGGTAGAGGAGCTTTGGGCTACTCCTTAGCAAATCATTCATGGATCGGCAGCAAATCTGCAACATATGGAAATATTTGCCAATTTTTGTCCTCAGCTTTGGGTCTCAGCCAAAATGGAGATTTAGGAAAGTCTCATTTAGCATCCTCTAGCCTGCTTTTGGTTGTTTTGTTTTGTTTTTGTGTTTGTTTTTTAGAGACAGGGTCTTACTCTGTTGCCAGACTGGAATGCGGTGGTGTGACCATAGCTCACTGCAGCCTCAAACTCCTGGGCTCATGCAATCCTCCTGCCTCAGCCTTCTGAGTAGCTAGGCCTATAGTCTCAGAGGGAACTGTCTTCAATAAAGTTGGCACTATCCACATACACTCCTTAAGTTTGCTGGTCCACTTCTTGCCTTGCATCTCCTTTTAAGTTTACTTAAGACTGAGAAGCTGAGATCTGACAGCACCAACACAAGGTATAAAAGAGATTTCATGAAAGACCAAAGCCAGCAGGCCATTTCTGTGGTGTCCAAACACTCGCTGCTCACCTGTTTATACAAAGCAGCAAGTATAGGAGCCACAAACGTCAGAGCAAATCACTTTTTCTACTAAAATCCTGAATGGCAGTGCAGCCATTAGATGTCACTAATTACCTTATGCTACAGTCATAGCTGGCATGCATCTGGAGTGTCAGGTTCAGGTGGTGGAAGGGAGCTGAGCATTACCCTGTAGCAAGCAATATTGTAGGAAGCAGAAATGATCATCACTTCAAACTGGCCACCAGGGAGTTGAAAGATTCTAATACACACACACACACACACACACACACACACACACACACACACACAGAGAGAGAGAGAGAGAGAGAGAGAAAGAGAGAATGAGAATTATTATTAAGATTAGCACTGGTAGCTGAAGCTATCAGGTCTAACTGAAGAATTTGACTAAGACTGCTTATAGTGCTTACGGCTTTGGGACTAATAAAAATCTGCCTTGCGGGTAAAGATGGGCTGTGAGTTAGCCACTACTCAGAAACCTGGGCCTGTACCTTGTCTGCACCATCAGGGGGCCTTGAAAATACCATCCAATTAAGGTGTATCAAATCCATATCTATAGGCTTTGAGGGTATTTGGGACACATAGGTAGAGAAGACGTCTCTAAATATTGTCCAGAGAATCCACTTGGTTAAGTGACTCCTGAGTATCCTGCTGGCACATAGGTTCATTTTAAAAAGCCAATATGAGTGCTTTATATGTACCATGAACTTAGCATTCAGTATCTCTAAATCTCTCACCATGACTCCCCGCAAAACATGAAACCCTTTTGACACAGATGCGCAAAAAGACTCGGAAGGGTTAACTGCTTGAGTTCACCTAGCTTCTCATGGCAGAGCAGGACCCAACTCTACAATGAAGCTTGCCATGCATCAGAACCACTCACCTTCACCTCAAGCAAACATTTCCTCTTTCTCACACCCCATGGGTGTCCTTGACTAACTGCCACCTGTAACTGCACTCATCTTTTGAAATCTTTCCAAAGAAAGATGGTTCTGGTAAACACAGCAAGCAGCTATAGGCAACAGCAGCCATGTAAGTGACACCAGCAATCCCCACTATTACTAATACTAATACTTGGATGTCTTCTAGTCAGCACCAACATATTTGTTGGCCGTTACACAAACGAAACCCCATTTCCTCCAAGCTAAATAACATCATAGTATAGTAGGCATCAAGGATGATGTGCTTGTTTCTGGAGCTTCCTACCCACAAACCCCATGTTAAGAAAACCCCTTTTCCACTTTACTATTAAAGAGTCAAATAAAAATGATGCTTATTGCTATCCAGCACTTGACATAACTGACTCTCCATCCTTAATTCCCTAATTCATATCACAATGGACAAATACGGGTCAAAATATATAAGAAATGACTAATATAGTGAAAAATATTAGACATGAGGGCTAAAATTCATTGCAAACTCCTTTAAGCAAACGTAAACATCCACGTTAAAAGCATCACTGTATAAAGCACGTCAAGGAAATAATTATGAGACAATTCTGATAATTTTCTGCCTTTTATTGTTATTTCAGAAAATATTTGATCATTTGTTCCAAAATGTACATTTAAAAAATCCATACAAAACTGTAATTTGTTTTAAAACCAGACAGAAACAGTGGAAAAATGATTTTGAAAAAAAGTTCACCAAAAGTAAAAAGACACCCCTCCCCCCAACCCTTTTTTACATGAAAGCATAAATACGGCAGGTACAAATTTTCCTTGAGTTCCTTGTTGAAATTTGGTCCATATGAACAGGCTAGAGTAGAAAACAGACACTTTGTCCACATTTGCATTATCAGTTGCTCAGGGCACCAGCAGCCTTAGTTCATCCTTCAGATGTTTTTTTAAACAGAGGAACCGAAAAATGAGGTTTACAGTCTCATCACATGAACACTCAAATCTGTACCCAAGGAAACAGCGGTATTATATTTACTATCACAGCTAGACCCTATCAGGTGAACAGGGCTATCCACCTGCGGCTGTTGCTTCGCAAAATATCCTTCCTCTCCACGTGAACAAGTAGCTCTAGAGTGCTTTTAGGCAGAGTGATGGTGATGTCATGGGCACCACACCAATCTTATTCCTGGACAATGACTTAAGCCCCATCGTGAGAATGGTTTTTTCCTCTTCAACAGATTTTTTAAAAATAGACCTCTAAGATGATGCTACATGTTCTAAAAGAGTGCCACAGAAACCCACCCAGGATCACAAGAATGACAACAACAAAAGGAAAGTGGCTATTTCTTGTGTAAGGGATGACGACTCCCCCTCCCATGGGTCCCATTTCTCCCCCAGTTGCAGGTGTTTTAAGGGACAGAAAGGCTGTGGAAAGGACCACTGGCTGGGAGAGTTATTGCACAACCCGGAAGAGTGAGAAAAACGTGGGCGGGCAAGGGGTAGGGGAGAGGGTTGCTGCGACTAAAACAAGGTAACACTGAATTAGGAGCTCGAACAGTTCTGCAACAGTCAGACATGTATGTGTTAGCACTTGAACTGGAGACTGGGAAGTAAAAGTAAACACCTTTATCATATAAACTTTGGGCTGAATGGGAAGCAAAATAGACCAAAAGAGGTTACGGCAAGTGGGCCTTTTAAAAAAAAATCTGGGGGTGGGGAAAATAACGGAGAAGGAGTTTGCTATGTGGGGCCAGAGGAGAGTTTTCGAAGTGGGGGCTGGAAGCTCTGGGCTTCTCTTAATAGGTATGCTGTGGTTGGGCCACCTCACAGACTTCCACAGCCACCCAGCTGGGCCAGAAGAGAACTGACACAAGGGAGAAACCAAAAACAAAACAGAACACACCACAGACCCTAATCCTGGGCAGCGGGGTTAGAAACAAATGGGGTGAAACTGTCACAATCCGTGTCCCTTTTATATATAACTATACTGAGGTATGGTGTCCTTGGCTGCCGTCGAGCCCTGGCAACTGGGGGCTGGCCACGGAGTACAAGTTGAAAACCACACAGCAAAGTAAGGCACTTATTCTCACACACACGCGCACGCGCGCAATCTGCTTGGGACAAAAAGTCTACAGGGGTTGCCAAGCACGAAAGGCTACATGGAGACTGCAAATCCCAATGCTCGTCTTTATAGCTCTGCCAGTCCAGGGAACTCCATAAAAGAATGAGGCAGCTTTCACTGGGGAGAACTGGTCTTCAGCCTTTGCAAGGTGGAGCTAACACTCATGTGAGTAGTGGGGTAGAGTGAGAAGTTGGTAAAGTCTTCCTCACTGGGACAACCTTGAGCTGGAGAGGGATCCTATTTAGGTTTTCCAGTCATCTGACAATGACCTAATCCTCCAATAATCCCGAAAATCCTCTCCTGAGAAAAGGAACCATAAGCTCGGAAGGCAGAGTGAGGGAGGAAGAGCACTCCATTGTCTTGACTCAAAAGCTTTCAGCACTCCCTCTGTTAGAGGAGAGGGCTTAGAACATCAAGAATTGAAGTTTGTGCACTTGTGCCATAGGCCCTTAAGCAGAAGAATTAGTTACGTGCAGACTTCCCTACCTCTCACACCAGGCCTAGAAAAACCAACTAGGAAGGCTGAAGCATACAAAGGAAACCCAAGCGAAGGCCTTTTCTAGGCACAAGGGGGTCGGCAACTCACTTCCAATTAAAGCATCCATGGAAGATAAGAATTTTGTTGTGGAATCCTGGGAGGAGATGCACTCTTTCACCCAACCTCTTATTAGCTGCTTAGAAAAAAGAAGGGGTACTGACAAAGGAAGTCCCAAAATAGACCCCAGAAGCACACACCCACCCCAAGCTTCAGGGGTTCTTAGGGTCCCAGGGTTTCCGGTCAAGAGAAGGATCTGTGAACGTGGCCAGGGCAGAGGTGTCTATTGGGGTTTCTTAAATGTTGGGAAGTTATGCCTTGGGACATGAACAGACAAGTTTCTCAGCAACCATTTCGGTCTGGTGGCCCAGACACACATGGGATTAGAACTGACTCAAAAGGGAGGACAGCAGATCCCCCCCCCGGCTCAGCCTGCTCCCCTCTCACCCAGAACCATCCCCTACCTTCAAAAGGAACACATGCAATTTATTAATAGTGCAGCTATCAGCGCCCGGATGGTAAAAATAACTCCCATCATCACTGCACCTCCAAGGAGGGGAGCGGGTAGCACAGATCCTTGGTCCACCAGCGCCACCTCCCTCTCCTCCTACTATGTCTGTTGGCTTCCCCACAAATGTAAGTTAGTTAGCCAGGGCTGTCGAGAGGCCACAGTTGCTGAGGTAGGTTTACGTCTTTTCTCCTGCTCTTGGTGCATGGTGCTGAGCTCTCAAGCTTGGAGGTGTCTGGCAGAGCCTTCACAAATGGCTTGGCACTTTGGGGCAGGAGAGAATGCATAAAACTGAAGAAAACAGCCAAAGTGGCCAAAATTAGAACAAGCTAGCCCAACACGCTCATAGGATGAAGTGGAATTATTTCAGCTCTGGCAACACAGTCTGTGTCAACCTGCCACAGACTTGGCTCTGCTGTGAAATAAACGTGCCAGGGAGGGTGGCAGGGGGAGGAGGGTGACAAAGTACCCTACAACTACCCTCTAACCACCCCCCCCAAACATCCCTGAAGCCCAGGCTGGCAAGATGCCAGCCCCACTCATAGTCTCAGGGTTTTTTTTTTTTTTTTTTACATAAAATAAACCCTTAGCACACCCCTGTCCACTGGGAAGCAGAGCCTAAGCTGACCCCAGCCACTGGGCTGGTGGGACCACATCCAAGGCATGAAGTACTGGCAGCACGGGGAGCTTGCAAGAGACAGGGACATGAAGTTGTGGCGTCTCTGGCACGCAAGTGTCCTGGGACAGAGCAATGGAAACCTACAGGCATGAGAATGAGGGTTGCTTGGTGGCAAGATTTCAGCTGCTCTGCTCACACTACCTCTCCAGCAACTGGCACAACGCAGG
Organism: Pan troglodytes; assembly: GCF_028858775.2. NCBI lineage: Eukaryota > Metazoa > Chordata > Mammalia > Primates > Hominidae > Pan > Pan troglodytes. The sequence goes on from NC_072403.2 coordinate 58,358,825, forward strand.
CACCTGGCACATCCCAGCATGCCATACATATCTGTTGAAGCCACAACTCAACCATTAAACCTGGACTCACCTGAGAGAGGCCTCCTGCATGTGAAGCCCTGCCAGTGACACAGCCTGGAGAGCACCTAGGATGGGTGTTCTCTAATGGGGGAGGAAGGTGGGCTTAGGAGGCTGCTGGCTGAACATGCGATTTGCAGTTATTAGGCAAGGTGGGGGGCCTGAACTCAATTATAGACTCTGTCAGGGCTGTTTGACTAAAGTGGCTAAGGGATCCCATATCAGGTCTGCTGTGTTGAAACCAAACTGCCCTTTTACCAACGTTTCTGCTGTGCAGCCCAGAGAAGTGTCAGGGAAGGAGAGGGAGAAATGGGAGAAATACATATTTTCAAAAACACTGTCTCACTTCCTAAGGGTAATCAAAAGCAACCACGGGTAGCTCTTCCCATTTCTGCAACCTTATCGTAGAGAGGGATGAAGGCCTCCAATGGCATTAGGAAACAAATCCCTCAGTTACTGGGAAGCTAAAATTTATCTATGATGTAAGTGACTTGGAGAAGGGGAGTTGCCTTGATGAAAAGACCCATTTCCCCCCTTTTGAATCTAAATCCAAGGTTTGGTTTCTACTGTGATGTCAGAAAGATGACCAGTATTCCAAATGACACTACTATTCCTGCACCTACCAAGAACTACTCCCCTTTGCCTCAAAACAGAGTTCGGAGGTTCTTAATTGGGACTTTTGTTTTTTTAGACAGAATTTCGCTCTTGTTGTCCAGGCTGGAGTGCCATGGTACAATCTCCGCTCACTGCAACCTCCGCCTTCTAGGTTCAAGCGATTCTCCTGCCTCAGCCTCCCGAGTAGCTGGGATTACAGGTGCCTGCCACTACACCTAATTTTTTGTATTTTTAGTAGAGATGGGGTTTCACCATGTTGGCCAGGCTGGTCTTGAACTCCTAACCTCAGGTGATCTGCCCACCTCGACCTCCCAAAGTGCTGGGATAACAGGCTTAAGCTACTGCGTCCGGCCGTAATTAGGACCGGCTTTTTAAAGCTGAACGCCCCTTCTAAAAGTCCTCACAAGGCACCAAAAGGACTTGGAGGCCTTCTCTTCAGGTGGAGGGGAGGGGAAAGAATCTGTAAGGGAAGGGGCCAGAAAGGCGCCTATCATCTACCCAGAGAGTGACTCTCAGTCAGTCATGGTTTCATGCAGTCTAAAATGCTGTAGTTGTGCTCAAAAAACGACAATTCCAAAGAACACTCAACAAGGGCGGCCAGATGAACAGTGGTCCAAGTGACCCTCCCTGAACACCAAGGGACCAGCATGGGGCTGAAGCCCTTGAGACTTAGTGTTTCTGCAGCTAGAGATGAAGTCAAGGTAGTAAGTTTGGCCCCTGACGGGGCTGGCTGGCTCTGGAGGTGAGGACCAGCCTATCTCAGGCAGGTATATGAACTGCTGTTTGGTTTGGTTTTGAATGCTTGTGAATGGCTGAAAAAGCAATGGCGACTGGGACTGCTGGAGAAAGGCCTAGGTCGACTCCACTGTGGGTTCTGCCACCATTACCTTTCTGGAGGTGCCTGCTGCGCAGTTTGCTCTGCTCTTGCTCTAAGCAGTGGGAAGATGTGTCTCCCCCACAGAGCGACAGCAGGCTGGCTTCCAATCCGCGGCCAGCCACTGGTAGGAGCTCGAGTCACGGGACCCAACCGAGTTCACACCATCCTTCTGGATTGAGTTGTCACGTCCCAAAGCCAAATGCCTTGGCATTTACAACGAGCAGTGGCTGCTGTGCCTCAAGATGGTACATGCAGAACTGGAATCATATATCTCGTCAGTTAATCAGCACCAAGGAGATTATGATCCGAGAGGGCTGCTCTCTTCTTGCCCATCCACATGAGGACCACCAAGGGCCTGCTACCAGCCCCAGGCTTCTGACCGGCAGGCCCTGGGGGACCGAAGGACAGGACTGCAATCTTAGCTCCCCTCCCATTGTAAAAATCAGACAGAAAAATTGCAAGATAAGGTGAAAATAGGAAGTAAAAAGGAAAAGCAGCAGCTATGAGGCAAGAGACAGAGCAAGCAGAAAGGTGCCAGCCATGGGCGCCTGGCGTTCCAGAAAAGCCAGCACAGGACAGGAGTGAGGACAGGAGGTGGCCTGAGGGGGAGAAAGAGAAAGATTTTTGGCTTTATTGAGAATGGTTTGTGGAAGAATAAGAGGAAGCCAAGAAGAAGGAAAGCGAAACGCCCCCTCCCCCCATTGAAAGACAGGTTTCGGCTGTTTGAGACGGAGCATCACAGGCAGGAAGGAGGAGGCAGGGACGGGGCCTGGGCTCCTTGCCCCCTGCTCAGCCCCCACCAAGAGGATTCCTGTTCTTAGCACTTTGGCCTTAGGGAGACTTGAGTTTCTTAGTCCGTGGGGAGGTTCCGTTCTCTGCCTTCACCACTCCATTTTCATGGTAACCTGGGAAGTGGAGAGAGACAAGCATACATGGTGTTTCTGCTGGAGCTAAGGCAGAAGAGGGGAGGGTGGGGCCAGGCCAAGGAAGGGGCCCGGGCAGCCCAGCTGCTATACATGGATGCACCAAAGGGGCGCCGGGCTGCAGCCTTGCACAGCAAATGCAAGCCAGCAGACGGCTCCCAGGAGGGTCCTGTCTTCCCCAGGGCCCTGGACTAGTGGCCCTGTTTGAGAGGCTTGGTCTCTGACTGCGCTTTAGCAGGAGGGGCCTGGGATGACACACAGTAACTCAGCAACAACAGAGGCCAGCCTGCCCAAGCCTGAGGCTGGGGCTAGATACTCGCCGAAATCACTTAAGATGCTGTCACTGCTCACTGTCCTCAGTTCTTCTCAGGCCCCCTGCAAGGCATCAGCCCATTTCCAGTTCAGCAAGAACTCCCAGGAGCAGTGGCCACAGAAGGGAGGGGTACAAGAGGCTGTAGGAACAAGGCCTCAAGCAGGATGCCTGACACTCCTCTGGCAGAAAAATTGTGCACTATTGTTCAAAATACCTCCGTGCGCCTGCTCAAATTCAGAGGTACTGGCTGCAGTTTTATGCCCCATACCTCCCCCGCCAGCCAGGCCTGACTCTGCGACACACCCAGCTGCGCGCGTGTCTGGTTCAAACACACATAAGCCCTTGCCAAGCAGGTGGCCACCTAGAGAAAAGCAGGTGAGTCAGAAAGCAGCGCCCGGTGCAGACAGGCCCCCAGGCTGGGCAGAACGTGCAGGGCTGGCAGGGCCTGAGGACCTGCTGTAGGTGGGTGATGACTGGAGTGCGTGCATGGGCCAAAGGATAAGTGTCCCACCCCTACCCCCCACCTAGCACTATGTCACTGTGAGTCATTCTTGGAGACAGAGGAGGAGCCAGCAAGCTGGGAGGCAGGGGCAGGCTAAGATGTGGAGCAAAAGGGCAGGTGAGGACAGAGGCCGCCGTCCGGCACTGAGAATGGGCGGTGGCGGCAGTAGCAGCAGCACTTGGCTGGGGTCCACAAGCCACCCTGAGGACACGCTTCCTGCCAGAGTTCCCCGCCCAGCCACTGCCCTGCCCCGTGGTGGCCAGGGCTCCCAGCCTAGTTAGGGCCAGCCCCACCCACAGCCTGTCCCTGGCCCACACCCAGCCACGTGCCAATCAGGGAGCTAGGAGCCCCAGCCCTGAGGTAAGAGTCAGGAAGGAGAAGCTGGCAGGATTGGTCTGGGCAGCGCCCAAGAAGCCAGGTGCCTTGGCTCCTCCCACCCATCCCAGACAGACTTTCCTGGCTCCACTCTCTGCCAAGGGCCCTGGCACTCACCAGATTCCCTCTTGATGAGCCTGGCTGGTAGTCTGGGTGTAGCTGGGACTCTCCGCTTTGCACTCTGCTCATTCCAGTATTCCCGCCAGTGCCGCAGCTGGGAGTGGATGAAGCGCCACATGAGCCAGGCCTGGGCGGCACACACCAGCAGCAGCACGCAGAGCCTGCAGAGCAGGGGGTTAGGGGCTTAGGCTGGGGCTTGGGCTCACAGCCTTGGGGCTGAGTTGTGCAGGGGAGAACAAGGGCCAGGGGCCCTGCAGTTCCCATGGCTCATCACGTCCGCCTTCACCACTGGCCCTCTTCGATACCACCACTATCACCAGGAAGAATGTGTGCTTCAGTCAGTCTCTGCTCCAGCACACATCACATGTGCCAGGGAGACGGGAAGGAAGTGGCGACAGACGTACGGCCAGCTCTACAATCACGCTACTCCTATGACGAGGGAGGGGTCCATGGCTGTGTCTCTTTTGCGCCCATTGCACAGAACAAGACTAATGTAAGCTCCACAAATATTGGTAGCATTCAAATGAACTGAATTTCTGGAAGAGTGGCTTCTCATTTAACACGTCACTTAAAAGTGGAGCAACCCTGGACAAATCACTCTCCTGGGCCTAGGGGCTCCGGAAAATAGTGGCTTCCTCACTGCCTTTCTCGCTGGTACAGGAGGCCACTGGCCAAGCCATTGAGCACATGGTTTTAAAGCACCCACACACAAGAAGAGGAGAATGATATCAACTGAGAGACTGGGTGTGATGCCTCTGTGCACCACAAAGTGCCAGACAAACGTAAGGGATTCCTATTTGGACTACAGTCTGAGCAAACCAGGACCAGGGGATGAAGATGGTTTGGATGGAACCAGAGGCTGCTATCTCTTCTCCCCTCAGGCCTGATATCCAGAGATTTCCAAAAAATAACAACATGTGGGAGACTAAAGGGTCTGCTGCCTCCAGACCTTCTGCAGGGGCTGTGCCAAGTTCAGGAGGCTCCTTGTGGTACTCAGGAAGCCCTGGCTTATCACCTTGGACTTCTGCTCGACTCACCTGCAAAACAAAGTGTTGAAGTTCCCTTTCTCGGGATCAAATGCCTGGTTTTCCATGCGAGCCAGTCCAAAGCCAATGGCCAGCACGGCAAGGGTGAGGATGAAGAGGCGGGTAACCCCAAAAACAGCAGCCCAGGCACTGAACCTGCTCACAGAGGCAGAAGAGGGATGTCAGTCTTTAGCGCCCTTGAAGGAATCTTCACCCACTTCTCCAGAAGAGACCCCGAGTGGGAAGAGGATTCAAGGGTGGCTGGGGAAAGTGCTTGAGGGACGAGATATCTAAAATCAGATGTTCCAGAAAAAAATAACGGGAGGGCACCACCTGCAGGTAAGCGGGCAGTGTGCACCCAGGGAGGGACCCTCCAACCATCCGGGCCTCGGGGGAACCCCTGCCCAGGCCTCTAAGCGGGCCAGCCTGCAGCAGACCCACTTACAGTTTCTCGTTGTTTTCATCTGCAAAGTAGAAGAGTCTAGCCGTGTGGAAGAGGAACTCAGTTGAGTACTGCAGCAGCAGCAAGATCAGGCCCAGGCGGCTCAGGCTGGGGGTGGGGAAGACTAGACTTACATTCCCTCCAAGATGCTGCGTGGAGCAGAAGCCATTGCATCTTGGCTCAGGCTGTCCCCTGTGCCTGGCTGGGCTCTGCTTTCCACTCCCACTTTCCCTGGCTGGCTCTGCTCCATCCTTTGGATTCAGTTTAGCTCTCACACCTTTAAGACATTTTTCCTAATACCAACCCGCTGGCCGTTCAGCTGTCCTGTCTCGGTCAGATGCCCTTGCCTGCTCCCACAGCAAACCTCGCATAGGCCCTTCACAGTACTTAGCACCTTGCACTCATCACCTAGGCTGGAACCAAGTACATAAAAGGTACTCAGAACACATTTGCTGAGCTCTGAGTATAGGAATATGAAATGTTCCTGTTGTCTGACTTTCCATTATCCAAGTCTTCACAGCTCCGAGGTACATGCAGAAGCAGCAAGTGCTCCTTCTGTGTGGCCCTGCTTATACATTCTTCCCCGGTCCTCGCCACTGCTACGGTGACAGTGCAGACTGGCTTCTTAGACCCGTTATGCATGTGACAAATGACCATCCAACACAAGGGCAGAGCTGGCATCATCCCACAGCCTTCGGCCCTCAAAGACCCATCCGGGAACTGATGCTGCTACAGGCCACCAGAGACAGGAGACAGAGTTTGAGAGCTCCTTCCCTGCCTCAGTCTTACTAATCCAGGTCAGTCATTCACACGGGATGCCTGCTGCAAGGACCTAGTCCAACGCACCTCGGGATTTCCAGGCACCTCGGCAGAAAGTTACACACAGTGAGCTCTGTAAGTGCCAGCCTAGAGAAAGTGTGGGGTGCTTTTACTGCATGGATAACACTCAGCAAAAGCCCAAATTATCAATGACACAGCTTATTAACATCAAAAGGATTCTTTTCATAAAAGAGGCTCTTCGAGAACTAATATTATAGCAATTCTTTCTGCCTCTAGAACAACCAAGAGAGACCTACTCTCCATGTCATTATAAACCAAAGGGAAGGGAATTCCAGGGCTACGAGCTCTAGCAGTGTTTGCATTGGACACTGTGAGGTAAGAGCCCAGCTTTGGGAGGCCTTCAAGCTGCAAAGCCATGGTTCAAAGGCCGACATCCACTGGAAGTCTTCCTGGCTGTCTCTGTTGAGGGTCTTCTTCTGGGTTGCAGAGCAGATGATACATACTGTGTTATGGTCTTCATCACTCTCAACTGTCCTTACTTATGTCTATAACTGTCTCTTCAGAATGAGAATGAACCACTGAAGATAAAGAATCTTCCATTACCATCTTTGTATTGCCAAGTCTTAGCATAGTGCTAGGCACACAGAGGATGTCAACAAATGCCTGATAATTATATGATTGTGTGGACAGATGCATGGACATAAAAGGGCAAGGAAATCTGGCTGGCTCCATGGTCTCACTCACTTTAAGAGGTATGCTCCAGCTATATGCACCAGGTACAGGCAAATATACTGGAGCTGGCGGGGAATTTCCTCCTGGAAACAAGAGAAGCAGATGGTAAATTTGCTAATTCCCTAACTGAAGATTCAGGGAAGGGGGAAAAGTGCAGGGGGATGAGAGAGGGCCAGGCTCCTCTGGGCTGCTTTAACACACAGTCCCATGTCCCACGAGTCCCACAGTCCCACTGCACCAGGCTGCTGAAATTCAAGGGCATTCAGGTCCATTCCCAAATTCCAGCAGCCTTGGGTCTAGTGTCAGAGGGCGAGGTTTGGATTGAGAAATAAGAGACAGGGACTGGAGAAGAGGGCTCTTGGAAATAATTCAGAAGGAAACTATAAAAAGTAAAAATAAAAAAAGACTATGGAAATGGCAAAGACCTCTCCTTTGACATCTATAAGATAAGAGTTAGGTTTCCTCCAAAGCCACAGGTCTGGTGGAAGAGGCAGGCAAGAGACTGACACTGGTGGTCAACTACATGACACTTCTCCAAGAGATGACTCAGCATGTTGCTCAACCCCCAACATATTCCTATCACCACCCAACACTCCATGCTTCTGGAGGAAAGGAAGGGAGGTACCCCTGGGAATAGCAGGAGGGGAGTGGTCAATGAATGGCCTCCAAGAAGGGGGAGAAGTGAGCACTCACCTTCCGTACCTTCTGGAAGTATAGCTCAGGAAGTGCGTGCAGCCAGTAGGCCAGCTGGCATAGGTAGAAAAACTTCACCTGGAAGCTGGAGACAAGGGGGCAAGTCACACGGGCAGGATAGAGAAAAGTGTCCCTGCAGGTGCTAGCCAAGCACGGGAGGGAAAAGCATGGGCTGAGACTCTGCCTGTGAGGAGCTGGTCCAGGAGCAAGGGAGTTAGGCCAGTGACCGCCGCACCCTGAGCCTGGGACCCTGGCTTCTCCATTGGCCTGTGCCCTTGTTCCATATACAAAACCACTTAAAGGACACGGAAAGTCCACAGAAAGAAACAAACATGATTAAAATAGTGCAGAGGAGGAGGAATCCTTCAGCCTTGAGGAGGGAGCTGATTACAGAGCACTGTTGGAGATAGGGACCAACAGATACACTGAGACAACAAACGGCTCTAAGTAGCAAGGGAAGGTTCTAACTCAGCCCTACATCCTTTGCTACTATTGCTCTTAAAGATCTCGGGAAAGGCAGCCAGGCGTGGTGGCTCACGCCTGTAACCCCAGCACTTTGGGAGGCTGAGGCAGGTGGATCACCTGAAGTCAGGAGTTTGAGACCAGCCTGGCCAACATGGTGAAATCCCATCTCTACTAAAAATACAAAAATTAGCTGGGCGTGGTGGCACATGTCTGTAATCCAAGCTACTTGGGAGGCTGTGGCAGGAGAATCGCTTAAACCCAGGAGGTGGAGGTTGCAGTGAGCTGAAATCATGCCATTGCACTCCACCCTGGGCAACAAGAGCAAATCTCCATCTCAGAAAAAAGACAAAAAACAAAGATCTCAGGAAAGGCAAAGGGTGGCCTCCTGAGGGAGATGGCCCCAGGTATTGCCCTTGGGGTACACTGCCCTCTTGGCAGCACTATATGAGGCAGAGGACGCTGGCTCTGACAGACCACCAGCCATGGCAGGCCAGAAGGGAAGACACTCTATGGATGTCAGGGGGTCGCCAAGAAGGTAGAAACCCAGAGGGCATTATGGAGGGAGATGTTCTGCTTCTGAATCTGTCTCATGCAGTTGAGGCACCTCCGTGACGGGAGCCAGCACAGATGGAATTTCATCTGGGGATTCTCTGGTCAAGCATGCTGAGAAGAAGTGGCTTCCAGACAAGTCTACCATCCACAATAGGCTCAGGGCATGATCTGCTCGTCAGGCCAGCTGGGCCTGTGGTGTTCTGGCCACACTCCGCTGGGACAGGAAGGCAGTGGGCCCGGTCGCTCCTCCCTGGGGCTGAGTCAACAGAATACTCACGGGAGGTGCACATGCGGGTAGTCTTCCCAGAGGCTTCTTGGGTTTGTTAAGTATCCTTCCTGCAGTGGGCAAGAAGAGAGACCATTTAGAGATGTGGATGTGAGACCTGCTGGGGCCCTGGGACCGGTCCAGGGGTCAGGGATGCATCCAGTCCCCACCTGACAGAAAGAGGAAGGAACAGGAAATGTGAAAACAGAGAACTTCTCTGTGTGGGACCCCTGGCGCTTGGCTGGTTTCTTTACTGTGGAAGAGTCATGCTGGAGTAGGAAGGGCCATGCTCTGAGGTCCAACGACCCACATCTGAAGATGAGTCTGACAAGCGAATTAGTCTTGCTCCTCTGAGCAAGCTAATTAGTTTCCCTAAGCCACAGCTGGCTCATCTGCAAAACAAAATAAAAATACCCACCCTCACAGAGTTATTGTTGGAAATGAATGGGATAGTTTATGTGCCAGTGTCTAGTCCTGTGCCTGGCATGCAGGCGCTCAGGAAATGCCTCTATAATGAATAAGCAAATGAACTCTAGAATCACCACTCGCTGGAAAAATGAAAAGCCTACTTTGGCTTTTCACAGCCTGCTGAATAAAAAACATGGCAGGACCCCATAGGCCTCACCATGCAGCTGGACTCTGACACCTACCACACTGTGTCATTACTGTCAGTTGTTTCCATTACTCTTGCAAGTCCCTTCACACTAGGGCCTTTTCTTGCCTATCTTTAGAATTCTAACATGTAGCCCAGCACCTTATATGGGGTGGGGATGGCAACATGAAAATCCTTCCATCACAAAACATCTAGAAATGCTGGGTGAAATCTAATGAATATTCTTTTAAATGCAAAGAGCTGAGCTCACAGTAAGAAAGGGAAACCCCCTGGGACCCAAAGGGAGAGGGAGGCTAAAAGGCAGAGCAGTAAAGTGACACTGTAGCAGCCCAAAAGGCACTAGTTATGGGCCAGGGTTTTTGTGCCCATGTGAGAACAGAAGATGGTGCCTTGGGAGGTGGAACCCAAGACCTTGTATAAGACCAGGACCTCTGAAAGGCCACAATCTCAGAGAAAGGAAAAGACTAGAAAGTGTTTGCTGACCAACACAGGGAAATGAAGATGTCTGCTCAGCCCATACTCAAGGTGAAAACAAAATCATTTATTCTAAAAATCTGCAACCTCAGGTTCACTCTGAGTTTGGAGGTGAAATATACTACCTGTGTGATCCAAAAGCCGCCAAGGTAAGAAATTAGAATTAATAGTGTGGTGGGCCAGTGATACCCTAGGGAAATACCCTCATCCAAGGATGCTCCACAGATAAAACCTTGCTAAAGATGAATTTATAATCCAAGAGTACAAAGCATGGGAAGAAATAATCTACCACAAGCAAGAGTCAGCTGAAACTACAGGAGTGCAATACACACCAGTTGGTTGAATGAATGAATGATGAATGCTTTGGGCAATTTCTCTCTTCTGAAGAAAGGGCTCTTATTTGTCACTCAGAGAAGGCAGAGCAGATTAATTAGGATGACTTCATTTTAGAAATGGGAAAATGAAAAAACAGATAGGAAGGATCTCCTGAAATAAGATAGTTTTGTTTTGTTTTTTTGATACGGAGTTTTGCTCTTGTTGCCCAGGCTGGAGTGCAATGGCACGATCTCAGCTCACTGCAACCTCTGCCTTGCAGGTTCAAGCGATTCTCCCGCCTCAGTCCTCCTGAGTAGCTGGGATTACAGGCACGCACCACCACGCCCGGCTATTTTTTGTACTTTTAGCAGAGACGGGGTTTCACTATGTTGACCAGGCTGGTCTCAAACTCCTGACCTCACTTGCCTCGACCTCCCAAAGTGCTGTGATTACAGGCGTGCACCATTGCGCCCAGCCAAGATAGTTTTTCAGTAGCACAGCTGAAATCCGAGTTGGGCCACAAGCCTTCTGGTCCAATAACTTCAGGCTAGGTTGCTTCAGTAAATCAGAAAATCAGCTGAGCTGGTGGCTTTGATGAGAAGGCTGAGAACCTCAAATGTTCACACTGGGATTAAAGGCAGAGGTTTTACAGTGCTCAGAATGAGGCCAACAGGGTTTAGTAAGAAGCATTCTAGGTTATTGTCTATTAGGATCTTTAGTTGTATTTCCAAGTGAGGGCTGATCCACCCACCTTCGAGTCACTAAACGCCCTGTGACCTATCAGCATGCCTTTCGGGTACAGTCCACGGCCCTAATCCCACAAACTTGGGCCTCCATGAGCACAATAACCTGATTGATAAGTCCAATCGGATACATCTATACCACTGTAGTCACAGTCACCTGGATTAGAAGGAAATGATCTCACTTCGAACTTACATGGCCTCATTTCTAATCTCTTCTCACTACCAGTCTCTCCTCCCTGGGTCACGTGCTGATTGAGGAATAAAAGTGGATGAGGCTCTCGGGTGGTGGCGTGTGTGGCGGTGGTGACAGTTGTGAGCTCTCTCAAATACACTGCTTCTATCACCTCTACCCACCCACTCTGTCGGGCATACGCCTGCCTTCATCAGCTCTCCTGCCCCAGGCTACCTCATTCCAGGGACATCAGAGAGGTGAGAATGTCTCTTCCTAGAGGAAGCAGGAATGTACTTAGCAGGAAAAATGGTACTTCTGAAACTGAGGTGGGAGAGAAAGTTTTGCCCAAACAAGACTCGCCAAGAAAAGCAGCACTGAGAGCAATGTAAAGCCCAGAAAATCTCGTGATTTTAAACAGGAACGCTCCTTGGCTTGGCCTCTTACTTAGAGACAAAGAGGTCAGAACTTTGAAGCCAAAAAGCAAAGAAACTCCCCAGAAAAATGTTGCCTGCTTGTGAATGTCCAGTCCACTGGGACTGGAGGAGGAAAAGGGTGGAGGGAGGAGAGCAGGGGGAGCCAGAGGAAAAATGACTCACTGCTCTGAGAACAGCCTTTTCCAGACCTCTGTCCAGGCAGCTGTCTGAAGGAGGACTGAGGCTGGGGCACCCTCTGAGCTCAGGCACGCAAAGCACCTGAGTCCACAGGGGGCTGAGTGTGACCCAGCAAGCACCTGAAACCCACCCCAAATCCCATCCACTGACAGGCCCCAGCAGATGGTTTGGAGAGGCTTCTGAAATCCTTTGTTCTCTCTTGATTCTACAAATCCACCCATGAGCTAAGCAAGGCCTCAACAAGGTGGAGAGATCCCTCCTGTTTCCCCAGCAGCCTTCCTTTTGGTGTGTGAACAAACACAACCACGAAGAACAGCATAATTCAGATATAGCACAGGCAAGTGCTACATAAATTCAGACATACCTTATATTATTTGACCATCAGAACAACCATGCACTAAAAATCTGCCCTAAAGCAACTAGTCTGTTAGTAGAAACCGGTCCTGGTACAAGCACCAGCATTAAGGACATTCCCTCTACTTGGTTCTAAAATCTACGGTGGATTTTAGGTTCTAAAAGATGAAGCCAAATACAGCAAGGAAGTCAGACAGGGAAGACCAAACGCCCACCCATCCTGCTTTCTCCAGTGGAGTGCTTTTTTTCTTTTTCCCTCAACAATGAGTAGTCGATCAAAGGTAGATTAAAAGTTGGAGGCTGACATTCCTATAAAATTATTGGCGGTCCAGCCACACTCCCACTGCTCTGCCTCTATATATGCAGAGAGAAATGTTTCAATCAAACACCAGAATAATACTGGTATTTCTGGTGGGAGGAATTTGCTTTTTTGAACTTCTCTATATTGTTCACTTTTTAAAAAATGATCATTTATGATATTTATTAAAACAACCAATTCATTACTTTAAAAATGTTGAAAGCTGGAGAGAGAAGATGCATTTGCAGTTTATTCACTCATTCTCATAGCCAACATTTAGTGGGCACTTAGTATGTGCCAGGCACCATACCAGGGATACAGCAGTGAGCACCGTGCCTGCTAGCAGCCAGCTCAGAATCTAGTGGGAGAAACAGAGAATACAGAATACACAATCAAGAGAAGCACCAGCAACAGGCACAGTGCAGAAAATGCAAATTGGTGGGGGGTTCTCTGAGGAGATGGTATTTAGGCAGAGACTTGGATGGCAAGAAGGAGTTGGCCATGGGATGGCAGGGGATGGAGCCCTTGAGCAGAGAAATCACCAGTACAAAGCCCAGGATGCAGAACAGCCAGGCCAAAAGTGGGGGTGTGGCCAGTGAGATGAGACCAGCAAGATCAGCAGGGACCAGATCACATGAATGGGGAGGAAAAAACGATTTCACTGCAAGTGTGATGGGACTTTTAAGCACGGGAATGTATGGTTTTATTTCTGTTTTAAAAGATCCATCTGGCTGAGCAGAAAATGGATTGGGGTGGGAGGGTACAAGAGTGGAAACAGTCTCCTTCTAGAAAAAAGATATTTAGTGTCTAGGCAAGACATGATGGTGGCTTGGACTATACAGATCGAGGTTTCTCAATCTTGGCACTATGGCCAGATAGTTCTTTGTTGTGGAGGCTGTCCTGTGCATTAAACGCTATATCGTAGCATCCCTGGCCTCCACCCACTAGATACCAGTAGCATATTGCCAAATGTCCCCTACAGGCCCAAATCTCCCCTGGTCAAGGGTCACTAGACTAGGGTTGGTGGTGCAGGCAGAAAGCAGCAGACAGTCTCAATGTGTTTGGGAGGCAGAGCTGGCAGGACCTGCCGATGAAATGACTGTGGAGAGTGAGAGAAAGAAGAGTCATGAAAAAATTTGCATCATAACAGAAAAATATTATTTTTTTAAAAAAAACAAGCTGTTTTTATGCCTTTTACAGAACTACATCTCTTCGTCTTCAATCACTTTCCTTCCAGGAAGCACAGTTCCAACGGAGGAGGGCAAGGAGTCAAATGTTGTTAGGAAGAGTTGGCGGGGGGCGGGGGTCACTGGAGCTTTCCGTGGTCCCCTGGTCTCTGTGCCTATTGAATATGTTGAGTGGGGAACTGGCTCTCCCCAGAATAAAAAACTGTTATGTGCCTCCCCAAGAAAAGCCTATGTGCTCTCAAACTAATTAGCATCATGTTCAAATCCTTGAAGAACTGAGAGAGGCAAAGACAGAGCTGTTGAGCATTTCACACCCTGGAAGGCGTGTTAAGCAACTTGGCTCTAGCCTCCAAATCTGGTCGCCACGTGTCACAGCTGGGGTGGAATGTTTGGGGGTGAAGTTGAAAGGGTAAAAGTGATTCAGAGATGAGGCAATCCTTCTCCTGAACGGCGTCTTTGGTATCTTGAGGCTGTTCTGCTTCAAAGCAGCTTAGGCCTCCGGGGGTGGGCATGAACTGAACGTCAAGGGACTGGGTGTGGTCTGAAACCTGGAAGTCTAGGGACTTGTGTGCATGGCACAACAGCAGGGATGCACTGTTCACACAGTGTCAATCTGCCCCTGGGACTGTGACAGCCTTGCCTGAGAGGACAGAAGTCTTGGGCCCCTCATTTAAAATTCCTAGTGTTCTGCTTAGGAAAGCTGCTCTATGATGAAATGATAATAGGAATAAAAACAATGTACAAAAGGACACGTTGACTCTGGCTTTGAGAATAGGAATTCAACATTCAACTCTGGAGACAGAGTTCCTTGTGATGGGAGCACCCATCACTGTCACTGAAAGAAGAGGAAGAAAGTGAGGGATCTGTGGAAGGCCGGGAAGGAAATCTTAAAGAGGTCACAGGGTTGCTGAATTTTCCAAGACCCAGGCATGGATTTCTCAGGGGGCCAGGTTACAGGAAGGTAGAGCTCCAGGTGGTGGTGGGTACTAACTCAATACTTCCTAGCAGGACAGGCAAGGTCTTGTTACAGCAAACTCCAAAGGACCATCCACATTCCTTTCTATGAGGGAATTTTGCTGTATCAAAGGTTGCTTGAAATAAGAGTCTGTTTACGTAGAAAGGAGGGGAAAATTGTCTGGTCCTGCAGGCATTTGTTGAAACGGCATTGACTCTCACAGGATTTGATGAGCTGACAGAGTGAGGCTGGCCTCGTTTATAGAAGGCCAAGGTAGTAAAACAGAGAGTAAGCTGGGCTTGGAACTCTATCTCCAAGTCCAAACTATCCTTTGCTGTTTCAAAACCACAGAACCACAGGCATACTGCAAAATTTGAGCTTGGAACTCTTCAATCTGTAACATGGGTATCAGAATGAACATCAAATGTATCTTATGGGACAGTGTTTGTAGAAGAGCCTTGTAAAACAATACAGTATTATGTAGATACATGGTATCATTACTGCAGTATTGCATAATGATTATAACAAGTGGTGACTGCTGGCCAAGATGACTCTCTCCAGCTAAAAAATGGCATCTCTCTGTAATACCATGAGGATGCAAACATAGTTTCAGTTCTAAGAAGCTAAGAAGGTTCTAAGAAACTTGTTCCCCTTAACAGAAAAAGAAAAAGAGCAAGGGGTCCTTTGCAGTCATTTGATTAGCAATCCCAGAGCTGGAATTGCCCCTTGGTTTGAGCTCTCCCGCTTCAGCAGTCCTGAGAATGGCTCACCGTCACTACCACGTAGAAGCACCAAATCACCGAGGTGAAATGAAAGACGACCAGCTGTCCAGATTCATTGAACTTGCTGTGTTTGACTTTGGAGAGATGAAGCCGTTTGCTGATTTTCTAAAGAATAAAGAAAACCCCTCATATTAATATACAAATGTATTCATATTGGGCAGGTTTCAAACTCTTGTATTCTCCCCACAGAAGGGTTGAACATCGTTAGAAGTTTGCAGCTGGCCATAATCCAAGTCATTTGGTGTAAGCCTACTGCGTGCATACAGTGCTTGGTCTAAGGCAAGCATTTTGAGAAAGTGGCAAGATGAATGTCTCTAGCCTACGTGTAAAGAAAATATCCCCAATTACTCAATGTGCCACAGACCCATAAGGACACCATCTCCAGACAGCTTTCTCTCTGTGTAATAAATACTGCTGTCCCATGTGCTGATTAAAGGAGGCTGTGAACAGAAACCAAAGTGTGGTGAAGGAAGCCCAGGCAATAGACCCAACCAGTGCAAGCAAGTTGGAGGATGAATGGGTGCAGAGCTGCAGTTTCCTCCAAGGCCAGGTCCTCCACCCCAAGGCACCTCCCCAGCTTCTGATCTCAGAATCCAGACATGTCACTTACATCTAAAACGTACTCCTGAACCACAGCATGCAAGATGATGGTGATGAAGATGTAGAACAAGATTGTGACCAGGTCCTTAGGGCCATAGTGGTAGTGCACGGTCTCACTGTCTGTGGAGGTAATAAAAGTCCCATCAGCATCCCTGGGGGAAGGAAATACTCTGGGACCCAAAACTGAAATGAGATGGGAGGCGAAATGCGCCATCAAATGCTACCCGTTTGCTATAGCCTCAGACTCAGAAGGAGGTTTCTGCCCCAGAATCCTGCCCACCCTCTGGTCTTAGCACTTGGAAGCACCAATGGAGGTGGCTAAGGAGAACCAAGTGAACCAAGTGCATGGCTGTATTGTCGTAACAGAATCTCCTGAGTCTGTGCAGCAGAGCACAGTGGTTATAACGGAGCCAGGGTTAGAGACCACCAATCCCCATCACTGGCTCTATCACTCCCTAACTGTGTGACTGTGGATAAAGGACTAACCTCTTTGAGCCTCAGTTTCCTCCCCTGTAAAATGGGACTATAGTTATGCTTTCTCAAGAAAGCACCGCGTAAGGGCTAAATGTGGACTCAGAAGCTGGACTCTTCAGTTTGTATTGCATCTCTGTCCTATGTGACCCAGGGGTATCTCCATGTGTGACTTTTCTGTACCTCAGTTTTCTCATCTGAAAAATGAGGACATTTCCTGCATAGTAAGTTTATTATGAGAATTAAATGAATAAATGTGAAGTGCTTAGAACAGTGTCTGGCACAAAGTTAAGTGCTATATATGCACTTGCTATTATTTTTGTTGTTGGGCTAGTGCAAGGATCAAATGAGATAATTTGCTTACAACAGTGCCAACAATTTACAGTAAGTCTGCAATAAATGGTGGCTTATTAAAATACAATTTAATAGTAATAAATTAGACAACATCCCAGGTATAGAAATCTTGTGAAACTGCCATTGCAGCCTGTGGACAGAGGAGAATCTGCATCCTTGCTCCAGTCAGTGGGCAGCAGGCTGCGGGGCTGTGAGCCTGGTGGCCGTGTGCCTGGGTCTGGGCTGCTCTCTGCAACCCCCACCTCCACCAGGCAAATGGCTGCTGTCCAGCTGTGCTGCATTCGCTCTGAGTCACACACACATGAGTCATCTCACTGCTGGGATGCATTTACCAGAAGGTAGCCAGGCTCAGTTTGTTTCAGGGTGGCCAGGGAACAAAGTCAAGCTGACTGGGTCACTCTGGGAGTCCACCCTAATCTCAGCCACCATAGACTGGGAGAATGTAACGGTGGGCAGTGGTGAGGGGGTGGGAGGAGGTGGCGAGGACAGAGAGAACATGATCTTTGAAATCAGACAGACTTTCCTTTTTCCTCTCCCTCTTCCTTTCCACAAAGACCTATTCTGTGAGAGGCACTGGGCTAACTGTTGAAACATGGAGATAAAAGACACCACCCCCGGTTGGAAAACATACAGTGCAGCAGGGAGACTAACAGACAGATGTACGATTACACTACAGACAGGCAGCGCTCCCGAGAGGCACACACAGTGAGCCACAGCAGGCGAGGGCCCCACTCTGGCTAGGGTGGAGGTTGTGGGTAAACTGTTCACTGGTCAGGGTGAATAGAACGGCATTGGAACTCGGGGACCAGCAGGAGAGGCCGGTAGTGGGGGCATCCTAGCCAGAGAAAGCAGCATCCACAAAGAATGAAGGGACTGAGGCTGGACTGCTGGGGGCGGAGGGGAGGTCACCGTGGTGAGCGACGGGCTGCTGTGCGTGGCCTTGTGTGCCATGTAAAAGGGTGTGGACTTTATCCTGAAGACAACGTGGAAATATCGAAGAATTCAAATTAAACAGGAAAATGATGACATTTGCGTTTTGGAACATTTACTCTGGCAGCAGTGAACATGCCCAGAGGTAAGGACACCGGTTAGAAAGCTGTTCCTGTGATCCAGGTAAGAAGCCACAGGGCCTGAATCAAGGCAGGAGAAGAGAGAGGAAGGGAGAAGGAGGGCTGTCAGTGAGAGAGAGCTGATGAGCCTTGGCCACTGAGGACCGAAGGGCTGGGATCCAGGATGGGGAGTCAGGCACTGAAGACCCGAGGAGAAGACACGAAGATGAGGGAGAGGAGACTCATGGCCCAGCCTCTCCGCTCTACCACATGTGACGCCAGGATTACATTTTCCTTGCCTTCTTCATAAAGAGACCAATGAGGTGGCCACATATTTTGAAATTATAAAATAACTAAACACAGTTTCATCATCAAGATCATCCTTACTAGGCATAATGGGATTTATACTCAACCAAACAAGCACAGTCCAAAAATCAGTGAAACAGTACCTGATAAGACCTTAGATTATCCATTTTAAAGCCCTTTACGAGGGTCACCTGCCATTCTTGATCCCAAATACTAGGGTTCCAAAGAAATATGACTATAATCTGAAATCCTTCTTGAAACTAGAATGAATGTAGAAATAAACACAGACTCGTGTTTCTCTGCTGTTGAGACCTGCGCACATGCATCCTCATTGGCTGACGAACCACGCACAGGGCTCCATGCTGGGCACTGGGAGATGGCAGTGAGCAAGGGGGGCACAGCCCCTGCCCTCTTGGAGCTTAGCGGGTACACACCACATCCTCGTACACTTAAACACCAGCAGCCAAAGAACTGTAACTCAGCAACAAAAACCAAACAACCTGATTCTAAAAGGGACAAAGTTCTTGAAGAGACATTTCTCCAAAGAAGAAATACAAATGGCCAATAAAGACATGAAAGATACTCAACACCACTCATCATTAGGGCACTACAAATCAAAACCACAACAAGGTTATCTCCTCACACCCATAAGGACGGTTACAATGAGGAAAAAACAAACAAACAAGCAAAAAACAGAAAAACTACAAGTATTGGTGAAGATGTGGAGAAACTGGGAACTTTGTACATTGTTGGTGGGAATGTAAAATGGTACAGCCACTGCAGAAAACAGTACAGTGATTCTTCAGAAAGTTAACAATACAATTACCACATATTTCAGTAATTCCACTTCTGGGTGTTGGGGTAATTGAAGGCCAGATTTCAATAAAATATTTGTACATCCATGTCCATAGCAGCACTATTCACAATAGCCAAAAAGATGGAAGCGACGCAGGTGTCCATGGATTGATGAATGAATAAACAACATGTGCTGTATACATACAGTGGAAGATGATTCAGCCTTAAAAAAAAAAAAGGAAATTCTGACACATGCTACAACATGGGTGGACCTCGAGGACATTAGACTAAGTTGAATAAGTCAGTCACAAAAGGACAAATACTGTATGATTCGATTTATATATGAGTTACCTAGACTAGTCAAATTCAGAGACAGAAAGCAGAATGGTGGTTACCAAGGGCTGGGAGTGAGAGGAATGGGAAGGTGCTATTTAATGGGTACGGGGTTTGTTTTGCAAGATGAAAAGTGTTCTGAAAATTGGTTGTATAATAACGTGAATGTACTTAACAATACTGAACTGTACATTTAGAAATGGTTAAGACGGTAAGTTTTACGTTATGTGTATTTTACAATTTAAAAAACAACAACAGCCAGCTGTGTCAATGCTCTGAAGTGGACTGAAGGCTGGGGGTGTGGAGCAGAAGGTTGGGGACCTGCAGAGGTGGGAGATCAGGGAGGACCCCTTAGAGGTCAGGGCAAGACATGCGGACTGTACCCTAAAGGAATGAGAGCTACTGGAGGATTTTCGTCACATGTTCATGGAGACCTCTCTTCCTGCCACAGGGAGAATGGGTTAGAGTGGCAAGGCTGGAAGCCAGGAGAGCAGTCAGAAGGCGCCCGTGGGAATTCCAGGCAGAGCAATCGGAGAAGACATGGGCGTCGGATAGATTCGGTGACGGAATCAAAAGAACCAGCTAACAGCTGGCTATGCGGATGGATTCTCAAGTTCCTTCTGGAACAGTACCTATATTCTATAGCCTCTTTCACGGTTTTAAAATTCTGCAACATGCATTATCTCATCTGATCATCCTAACTATCTCATGAGATAAGCAAGGAAAGTGAATGAGGAAAGAGTTCACAGAGTTAAGGGACACAGTCCGTTTCTTGGGTTTCCTCATTCCTAGAACCCAGCCACCAAATGCCACCTCAAGGTCAACACAGCCCCCCATCCCACCCCATCACAGCTCCATTTCTGGCAATATACCATTCCTCTGACCTCTTACTCCTACAATCATAAGGAACAGCTTCATACACAAATAATCAAAAGCTATATTCTGATTCGCACAAATTATCTCCATGGTTTCCCTCCTTACCTGCTATCCTCCTACTTTTTGTTTTGTTTTGTTTTTTGAGACAGAGTCACCCAGGCTGGAGTGTAATGGCACAGTCTTGGCTCACCACAACCTCCCGGGTTCAAGCAATTCTCTTGCCTCAGCCTCCCAAGTAGCTGGGATTACAGGCGTGGGCCACCAGTTCCGGCAAATTTTTTTTTTTTTGTATTTTTAGTAGAGATGTGTTTTTGCCATGTTGGCCAGGCTGGTCTTGAACTCTTGACCTAAGATGATCCACCTGCCTTGGCTTCCCAAAGTGCTGGGATTACAGGTGTGAGCCACTGCACCCAGCCCTATCTTCCTACTTTTGATCAGAGGAGGAAAGTAGTAGGTTGGTGCAAACGTAGTAATAAATTGGTTTGGCCCTGTTTTCATAGAACTATAGAGGTTGGACCTTTGTCCCCTTCCAGATGCCTACAAACAAACTGATGTTCTTGATTTTTTTTTTCTTTTTAAATTTTGGTTGCCACTAATTCTTATAAAAGTCCTCACACAAGGCCGGGTGCGGTGGCTCACACCTGTAATCCCAGCACTTTGGGAGGCCGAGGCAGGCGGATCAAGAGATCAGGAGCTCGAGACCATCCTGGCTAACATGGTGAAACCCCCGTCTCCACTAAAAATACAAAAAAAATTAGCCGGGCGTGGTGGCAGGCACCTGTAGTCCCAGCTACTCGGGAGGCTGAGGCAGGAGAATGGCGTGAACCCGGGAGGGGGAGCTTGCAGTGAGCCGAGATTGCGCCACTGCACTCTAGCCTGGGCGATAGAGCGAGAGACTCCATCTCAAAAAAAATAAATAAATAAAATAAAATAAAACAAAATAAAATAACATAAAATAAATAAATAAAAATCCTCACACGACCCAGGTTAGAGCTCCCACTTCTCATAGACTGCCCCTGTCGTGCATGGGCTCTCAAAAAGAACAGCAATCGTTTGGCAATAATCTATTCTATTTTTTTAGAAGAATAAGTCCAGCACATCTCTGGCCTATGAGGCCAGAGAGGTGACTCTGATTTTGGATCAAAACAAAACGCCTACAGGGACCGGGGGGAGCACAAATGAGCCAGGTGGTCCAGGTTTCTTAAGATAGCTGCTTTCAATACAGAGGCCCACTGCATTAAGCAGGTCATATTCTTCACTTCCACAGAGAAATATGCTTTCCACTGCTTTTCTTTAAACATATCACACTCTTGGTCTATCTTTCACATCTCCACTTTGAGAGAAACAAGTTTAAGAGATATCCACTGACCTTTTAACCTTACTAAAATAAATACACGTTAAAACTGAGATAAACGGTAGTACCTGGCAGCCTCGATGTCAGGAACACACTAGAGAGGAGGGGCACACCCCACACTGTGTCCCACAGGGGTGAGGGAGGCAGTGGCGTAGCTGCATCTCAGCCACTGTGGCTGCAGGAGAGGCGCAACCCAGTGGCTGGAGTCCCAATGTTTCAAAAGCAAAGAAAAATCTTTACGTGAAATCATCTGATTTTAAAATGCTGGTGACTAATTCGAAATTTTTAAAAACACTGCATGGGCCAACACCAGACTGGCCAAAGAAAACACATCTGTAGGCCAACTCTGACTACAGGCCACAGATTTGTAACCTCCAACCTTCATGACCCCTGATACCTTTCCAACACCAATACTCTATGAGCCTTCTTCCTATATAACCCTATGGAGTACGCCAATATGCTCTAGTGTAGGAATTAATCTAGCTTTGGGAAAAAGCACCTTCAATAATGACCTTCCTACTGTAGTGGGTTATCCCACCTCCCATCAAAAATGACACTTGCTTTGCTTATCTTTGATTACAGTTTAAAGAGAGACCTGAAATAATCAGAATCTTGGCTGTTTTGACAACCTCTGTGAGCAGCTGTCCCTTTTGGGGAGTCACATTCTGCTTGACCTCCTGCTCCGTTTCCTATGACTAATAGATATTTTCCTGTTTCCTTCTGAGGTCACCTGCAAGCGACTTCTCCTGCCTGCCTTTACATTTCCCAGTCCTGTCTGGATCCCACTGTGCGGTCTCTGACCTCCTCTGCACAACCTGAGCTGGTGTCCACTTCTTACTGACATCCCATCTGCTTCTGAGAACTCATGTGAGCCAGGGCAGGCATCTGCCCTAGAAGCTTCTTTTGTCTGAAAGCTAGTTGTTTAAAGAGCATCACTGTACTCCCAGTTTCTTTCCGAATCCCTGCAAATCTGGATTTGTAAAATTTTCTTCTATTGGTTGCTGTGCCAAGAGCCAACTCTGTTTTCGTATTATTTTGAATTTTTTACACTATATATAAATCCAGAATTAGATATGGAAACACCACCACAAACAAAATCTGGAGGCAAATGATCACCTGGGGAAAATATTTACAATTCAGATCAGAGACAAAGGGCTAATCTTGCTAATATGTAGTAAGTTGCTATAATTTCACAATAAAAGGATTTTTAAAAATCGAGTAGAAATGAACAAAGGATATAAACAGACAAGCCACAGAAAAAAGAAACACAGAAAAGATGGCTGTTATACATTTAAAAAAATGCTCAGCCTTACACAGAAGAGATATGCAAATTAAAACTACACTGAGATACCATTTCATACCTATCAGATTGGCAAAAATCCAAAGCTTGACAATATATTCTTGCTAAGGCTGTGGGGAAACAGACTCTTTCTTACACACTGCCAGCAGGAATGTAAAACGGTACCACCTCTTTGGAGGGCAATTTGGCAATTTCTGTTGAGATTACAAACGCATCAATCCTTCGATGCAGCAATTCTACTTCTGGAAATTTATCCTGCAGCTGGTACCTGCTACAGTCAAAATGACATGTGTACAAGGTTACACACCACAGCACTGTTTTTAATGGTAAATGAATGGAAACAACCCATGTTGTTTTATCTATAGGGAACTGGTAGATATAGTTATAATACACCAGGGTTACTCAACATGTGGCCATGGGCCAATAGCATCAGTAACACCTGTGAGCTTAAAAACACACATTCTTGGGCCCTACCCCAGGCCTACTGGCTCAGAAACTTAAAGTAGAAATCTGTATTTAACTACACCTCCAGGTGATGCTGACCCAGCAAAAATTTAAAAAATATTTATGTAAGCAATAGAGCGATTTAAAAACATCAGAGAGAAATGAAATCAAGAACAGGTAAAACTGTAACTGAGAGATTTATGAATCAGAATACCAGTTACTTTAGGAGGGGTGCTGACTGGAAGGGGCAGAAGGAAGCTGGGGTGCTGTATCTTGATCTAGGCTAGAGCTGCACGGGTGTGGACATATGTAAAAATTCATCAACATGGGCACTTGGCTGCATTAAACCTCAAAACACATTTTTAGAAAGTTGATGATGCTCTCTGCATATTGATATGAAATGATATCTAGGATACATTATTTGGTGGGGAAAAAAGCCAGGTACAGAAGAAGCATATAGTATTCCATCTTTTATGTAAGAAAGGGCAGGAAAGAAAAATATGCATTTGTATTTGCATAAAGCAACTCTGGATTGCCAGTTAAGAAATTCTTGGGGCGGGGGGTGGGTACACAAGACACAACAGGGACTGCCCACAGGGAGTAGGGGTGTGAAAGGGACGGAGGGCAGGGTGGGAACAAGACTCTCTCCCTCTGTAGTCATGGACTGGATGGGGCACAGGGAAGCTAGGAAGTGGGAAATACTCTATCTTGGTCTAGGTTCAATCGGTACAAAAAACCTTGACCTAGGTTAGAGCTGTACAGGAAAGTGTTTTAATACAGATTTATACTTTAACTGTGTGAATGTATTTCTATTCAAAAAACAATTTTTAAGTAAGTCTTCAAATTCTTCCTGCTTTGTACAGATAAAGTGGTGTCTTCTTCTCTACCTTGTTGCTCTATTTTTTTTTTCTTCCATAGGGAGCGAGAATGGGCATGAAAAGACCTGGAGCTCACTTCTGGAGCCACCACTTGTCTGTCATATGACCCAGGGTCCCTCTGTCTCAGTTAACCCTTCTGAACAATGGGATAAAACCATCTACCTTTTCTCACAGAGCTATACACTGTAAGGTGCTATGCAAATAGATGAAAGTATTATGCCTATTTCCAACAGAAACAATCAGACGCTAAAGGAACAGAAGAGTCACTTGCTCTATCCATGCATGATACTGAGCACCTCTCATGGGAACATTTACTCTTCAGAGTAATCCCGGGTATTATCTCCATTTACTGACATGGCAGCTGAGGCATAGAGGTGAGCAGTCGCTGTGCCCCCAGGACCTGCAGCTAGGCAGCAGTGGGGCCAGGACTCAACTGTGCTACTGACGCCAGGGCCAAATCCATTAGCTCCCCATCAGGCCTCTCTGCCTCCTGATACCCCTTCAAATCACACAGAAGGTGCACTCATTAAACCCTGAAGGCCTGCCCCACTCCCCCAGGTGGCAGGGAAAAAAGAGGAGCTTAAGACAGGCATGGGGCAAGCAGCCTCCAAGGGCAGCATTGTCCCCACTCTCCAGGCTGCTGGCCTACTCCCTCTGTGGCCTCCCAACCTAGAAGATGTGACCAGTGGTATTTTAACTACAAGCATCACCATAGTTCTCAGACACATAAGCATAGATACACACACACACAGAGGCTGTTATGGGTTGAATTGTACCTCCATTAAAAAATATTTGGGCCAGGTGCAGTGCCTTAGGCCTGTAATCCCAGCACTTTGGGAGGCCGAGGCGGGTGGATCACGAGGTCAGGAGTTCAAGACCAGCCTGGCCAACACAGTGAAACCCCATCTCTACTAAAAATACAAAAATTAGCTGGGCTTGGTGGCAGGTGCCTGTAATCCCAGCTACTCAGGAGGCTGAAGCAGGAGAATCACTTGAACCCAGGAGGTGGAGGTTGCAGTGAGCCGAGATTGTGCCACTGCACTCCAGCCTGGGTGACAGAGCTAGACTCCGGTCCTAATTCAGATGGAGTCTTTACAGAGATAAATTAAAATGAGGTCATTAGGGTGGGACCTGTTTCAATATGACTGGTGGTCTTCTAAAAAGGGAGAAATTTAGACACAGAGACAGACACAAACAGAGGGAGGGTGATGACAAGAGACAGGGAGAAGATGACCATTTACAAGCCAAGAGAGACCTAGAACAGATCCTTCCCTCACAGCCCTCAGAAGGAATCAACCCTGCCACCATCTTGATTTCAGACTTCTGGTCTCCAGAACTGTGAGACAATACATTTCTGTTGTTTAAGCCATTCAGTTTGTGGTACTTTGTTATGGCCATCCTAGGAAATACACACAGACACAGACACACACACACACACACACACACACACACACACACACACACGCCAGAGAATTAAAGATCTGACAGATCTTCAGAGTTACCATTTTAACCCCACACTGCATGCTTTGCAATATATTTTCTCCATTTTTATAGTAAGGAAGGAAGATAAAGAAAGGATACTTCCATGACATAAAACAATGTAGCAAAGATGAATGAAGGGCTGAAGAGAAGTTGATAAGATCCCAGGTTTCTGCATTGCTTTTTGTTTTTTGTTGTTTGTTTTGGCCCAGGCTGGAGTACAGTGGCACAATCTCAGCTCACTGCAATCTCTGCCTCCCAGGCTCAAGCGATTCTTGTGCCTTGGCCTCCTGAGTAGCTGGAATTACAGGTGTGCCCCACCACACCCAGCTAATTTTTTTGCATTTTTAATAGAGACTGGGTTTCGCCATGTTTGCCAGGCTGGTCTCAAACTCCTGACCTCAAGTGATCTGCTCACCTCGGCCTCCCAAAATGCTGGGATTATAAGCATGAGCCACTGCACCCGGCCTGCATTGCTTTCTTGATGCACCATTCCTTTTTATAAAGCTGTAACCCTCCCTGTAGCTTTCCAGAAAGAAATATACAAGGATTCCTAGGTGCTAGGCACATACTACAGACTCCACTGTACTTCAAAGTTCTGTGGCTTCTGCATACAACATCGCCTGGGCATGACACATGCATTCCATAGGCTGCCTCACATGAAGAATGCTTACAGCTAGGGGAAGGTGTGAACTTTTAAAAATTCATTGACAGCTATAAAGAAAAAATCTCTCAAGAATCACATACAAAAAAAATTTTTTTAATTAAGGCTTTTTAAAAAACTTACAGAAAAAATAACAATTTCAATAAACCCACTGTTAAATTGACAAAAATTATTTCAGTAAAAACAACTGATTAGAAAAAAAAATTATCCAGCTGGGCATGGTGGCTCACACCTGTAATCCCAGCACTTTGGGAGGCCGAGGTGGTGGATCACTTGAGGTCAGGGGTTCCAGACCAACCTGGCCAACATGGTGAAACCCCAGTCCCTACTAACAATACAAAAATTAGCCAGGCGTGGTGGCAGGCGCCTGCAGTCCTTGCTACTCGGGAGGCTGAGGCAGGAGAATAGCTTGAACCCAGGAGGTGGAGGATGCAGTGGGCAGAGATTGTGCCACTGTACTCCAGCCTGGGCAACAGAGCAAGACTCTATCTCAAAAAAAAAAAAAAAAAGAAAAAGAAAAAGAAAAAGAAAAAAGAAAAAAATTATCCTACCTAGATAGAAGAAACAATTTGGTCAGGAGAAATAGGAAAGTGAAATTCAAGTAAAGATGTGGGGTGGGGTCCAGGTCAGAAAGGGTGCGGGGTGGGGTGGGGTGGAAGAGCAAGATGATTCACTAGGAGAAGACATTTGGGGGCTCAGTGCAGCAGTTCAAAGATGTGGGTCTGCAGGCGCTGGCCACCGTTCCCGCTGACCGCAGGCTTCAGGCTGGTTAACAATCAGCCACAGCCACTCTGTGGTTCTGCTTATTTAAACTGCCACAAGCTCCACATGGAATGGGATAAATTATCTGAGCTACGACAGGGAATTGCATAAAAATCAAGCTGCGTCTGAAGAAGACACTTCTAGGTTGCATGGAGGTGTTCAGTGTGTGAAAATTCATTGAGCTGAACACATGATTTGTCCACCTTTCTGCACAATTGTTACACTTAATAAATTTTAGTTATTGGAAAAAAAAATCAAGTCCAGGGCTGGCCATAAGACCTGGGTCAGAGGCTCCCCATTCTTTTTCAGATGGCCAACCAATAAGGCCAGGGACACTGGGGGCCGTGGTTTTTCTCTTATTCATACAAACAGAACCTCAGGGCCAGAGAGCTTTGTGGCTGTTTGGCTCAACAGGGCCAGGACAGAGCCAAGTCTCTACCTCCCTGGTTGGGACTGCCTATGCCCACTGCCCCATTTGATAAACCCAGCTTTTCTAAAGCTTTCCAGAACCCTGGTGCTGTACAGGTGTGAGCACCCCAGCCCCTCCTTGGCTCTCGCTGGTGCATCCTTGGGAGCACGAATCAATTCTCTGAGCCTCAGTTTCCTTGGCTATAAAAGGAGCAGGCCAGGCTAGATGAGTCTCAAGTCTCCTCCAGGTGTATGGGCCACAGATTAGGTAGCTTTCATCTGTAATCAAGTATGGCTTCCATCTCCAGAGCCACCGCTGCCCACCTGTCTCTTTCCTTTCTTGACCCCCATGAGCTCATCTTACAAAGAGGGGCTCAGCTTGATATGTGATATCAATCTTTCAAGTATATGATACAAGCAGGAGACAACACTAATTCCTGCCAACCAGCAAAGGGAACAAGAATCATTTTGAGCCCTGGAAAAAGGCCTTTGGCTGAATGAGGCTTTAAAACCATCTGTCTGAGGTTGTTTTGACTGCAGCAAGTCTCATCCTAGAAGAGGCTGCGAGAACAATGGCCAAGCTATGGTGTAGGACGTTCTCAGGCCTTTCATCTCTGGCTGCAAAATGCAACAGAGCAGATGGTAGTAATAAAGCCAACTGGGATCCTCAGGGCTCGGGGATGGATTCTTGTTACCTTTGATCACTGTAAAACAAACCTTTCTCTGGAAGAGTTCCCTCAACCTTAGCCTTGGTGTTCTAGGTGTGCAGCAGCAGGCAGGCTGAGCAACATCAAAGCTACCAGAACTTCTGCTCACACTGCCTTACAAACGTGTACATGACTTTTTTTTTTTTTTTTTTGAGACCGAGTCTCGCTCTGTCACCCAGGCTGGAGTGCAGTGGCGTGGTCTCAGCTCACTGCAACCTCCGCCTCCTGGGTTAAAGTGATTCTCCTGCCTAAGCCTCCCGAGCAGCTGGGACTACAAGTGCCCACCACTACGCCCAGCTAATTTTTTTGTATTTTTAGTAGAGATGGGGTTTCACCGTGTTAGCCAGGATGGTCTCGATCTCCTGACCTCTTGATCCGCCCGCCTCGGCCTCCCGAAGTGCTGGGATTACAGGTGTGAGCCACCGTGCCCAGCCACAAACGTGTACATGACTTCTTAGGGAGCTGTATAGCACCAGCTGGAAACCAACTCCACCAGTGATACTCCCCACCTCCCCCCAGCTTTCCCAGACCAAATATTTATAGAAAAACAAAAACTAGAAAAGGACAGAAAGATGCAAATGAGTTACTGGGTTTAGGGGTTTCCCTATCTTACCTTTGAGGTTAGAAGTGTAGGATTATTTGAAAGCCTAACTAGAGATTTTCGCCCACCTCATTTAAAGCCGTGCTTCTCGGGCTTTACGGGGCACAGGAATCTCCGGAGCTCTTGTTAAAATGTAGGTTTTGATGCAGCAGGTCTGCGGTGGGGCCTGAGAGTGTGTTTTTCTCACAGGTTCCCAGGTGGTGCCGATGGTGTTGGTCTATGGAAAATCTGAGTAGCAAGCCCTTCAGAGGACTCCCAGGGCTTCCTGTCTACAAGAACCACTGGGGTTGAGGGAGTGGTCATCACTCTGGATTTTGCAGATGCAAGATGGAGATCCAGGTGTTAAGTGTTTCACCCAAGACCATTCAGCGTTAAGTGTTTCACCCAAGACAATTCAGCAAATTAGTAGCACAACCCAAGACAACCTTGTGGCTAAATGCTTAGCCCATTTGGGCTCACCTGTTCTAGATCAGAAAGGAAGCCAGCAGGCCTGGAGTCTGCCTGTGGGAAGAACCAAACTTTTCTTTTCTGGCCTTTATAGTCTATACATTTCTGATCACACACTAGATACTTTGTGGCAGTTTAATTAGAAAGAAGACTCAGAGTGTGTAATGGTAAGACCAGAAAACACATATTTTATTCCTTGCCAGAACCAAGCAGGGTGGATGGTTGTGGCCAGTTAAATTTGAATTTCAGATGAATGATGATTAATTTTCTAGTATAATGCTATCTCATACATAATTTGGGGTGTAATTATACTTTTAAAAAGATATTTATTGTTTATCTGAAAATTTAACTGGCAGTCCTGAATTTTTATTTGCTAATAGAAAGGCAAGCAGGAATGAGGAGAGCAGAAGTTAGTAAAGGAATATTTCCTGCCTCATCACTGTTGTCCTTAAAGAAAACCTCAAGGACGCCAGGGTGGCAGGGGCTCCACCAGGATGCATAAGATGCATCACTGCCACTACTGTGTGCATCTCTCTGAATGAAGCTTAATCTTTTTAACCAGCTGATTATAATGCACAAAATCATAAATTTATAGCTGGTGTTGTGAGCTAAATTGTGTCTCCCTCACCTCCACCAAAACTCTTGTTGATGTCCTAACTCCCAGCACCTCAGAATGTGACCTCATTTAGAAACAGGGTCTCTGCAGATGTAGTTAGTTAAGATGAGGTCACCGTGGAATAGGTTGGGCCTCTAATCCAATATGACTGTGTCCTTATGAAAAAGAGGAATTTGGACACACAGACTGACATGCACACAGGGAGAAGTCCGTGTGAAGACTGACACTTCACACGCGAAGGAACTACCAGAAGCCGGGAGGGAAGCCTGGACCAGATCCTTCCCAGAGCCTTCCGAGGAGCGCGGCCCCTCTGCTGGCCCCGTGGTCTCGGGATTCTAGAATCCAGAACGCTGGGATGGTTAAATTTCTATTGTTTCAGCCACTAGGTTTGTGGTACTTTTGTTACACCGGCCCTAGGAAACTAATACTGGGAGCTGGGAAGACGAGAAAGGAGTATAGAAGAAGAGGGAGTTACAGCAAAACAAAACCGTCAAGAAAAAGCCTCATCCACATTACTTATTAGCTTTGTTCCTTAGAACTTGAAAACATCCGCTGAGGAAGACACAGGGATTTGGAAATGATGGACCCCCTTGTATGAAAACAGTTACTGGCTCTACTAAAATTCAGTTTTAAATGTTGAGTTGAGCAAGCTATACACTACTTAAGGAAGAAATCCTTAGAAGTCAGAATTTACCCTGGTTATACAAAAAAAAAAAAAAAAAAAAAAAAAAAGGTACATTTCCAAGAGTAGAGTACGATCTAAAGGAGATTTTGGGGAGGGTTTTAAAAATCACAACCTTAACAGACTTGTTATTGTAAAGTGTTTTTTCCCATGAGAAGTTTGCTTTCCTCCAGTTCTTACAAACCAAACATTACCATATTGGGTTAGTGATTAAGAAGCTCAAAACAAAATTAAGCAGGCTATCCTGATTTCATTGTCTCTCTTGATTATTTGCTTGTCATATTTCCAACAGCCCCAAATGGCAAGATTTAAATAAAAGATAGGCTACTTAAAACACTTTATCTTCTCTTGCTAAAGTAACTGAAACCCCCTCCATTTAGCATGTACTTCACTGTACCTTTTCCTCTACCCAGGCCTGTTCTGGGCCTGGAGGAGGATTCCAGGAGCAGAATTCAATAGTGCCACCCTGGGAAAATGCCAAACCCCACTGGTTCCAGTCACGCTGGCCTATGTACAGTTACTAGAACCCCCCGAGGTGTCTGTGCCCTCACTTGAGGGCTTTTGCACTTGCTGGTCCATGTGCCCGGAGTGCTTTCTTCTGCCCAGACCTCTCACTCTACTCACAACACAACACAACCCCCACACTCAGAAACATCTTCTGTCGCCACCCCTTTGCTTTTCCTTACCACATAACCTTGTACATTTCCTTCATCACCCTGTTACAACTACAATGTAATTCATTGTTTACTTGTTTATTACCTATCTCTCTCTAATAAATGGTGTTTCATGACATCAGAGATCAGATGGGTTCTGGACATTATTTTACACCCAGACCCTGGCTAACAATAGGCACACAAATATTTGCCTAGCTTGATTAATTAATTAAGCAAATGAAGGCATGACATGATCCACAGTGGCACTCCACTACCCCCACTCCGCCTTACTCAAACATTGTAGGAAGCTTTTTCTGCCCAGAGGGTCTGAGTTCAGCTCTAGAGTGTGCTGTCTATGCGTCTCATGCTGTTGTAAGAAGAATGCTTGAGGATATCACTTGTCTGCCAATGTCTCTGGGAAGGTTTCAAACTCAAAAATCAACCCTCTGATCACGATCTGGCTTCACAAATAAGCCCTTCTTATAATAAAAGGATGCCCAATCACATGCACTTCAACTTTTTTGGTCTCCAGGATAATTCTTTCTCATGGTAAATTAGTAAGACAGCTCTGGGTATGTGGGGTATGATCCAGTGTCCCCTGTAAGTTGACTTCAGGGAGAAATGTAATGAAAACACCAGCACAATGTTTGATGACTGGCTATCTCTATAGACATTTATAAACTGGTATTCTGATTTTTTTTAATCCTGTGCATTTTATATTTACAAAACAACTTTAAATTTAGGGTTTATGGGTCACGAGTATTAAATGACAGAAGGTATTTTGGCAATACATACATAAAACCTTTACATACTACTTAACCCAGAAATTCCAGTAATAGGAAGTTATCCTAAGAAAGTCATCACAAATAAATGTAAAAATTTAGCCACAAGAATGTTCACTGTAGTACTATTTACAATAAAAACAGGAAACCTAAATATCCATATGGGGCTGATTGGATAATCTGTGGTAATCCCTATTAAGAAACATCCTGCAGCTTTTCAGAATATCTGGTTAAATGGAATGATAATCGATGACACACAAAAAGGTTCATCATATTATAAAAACAAAAAATTGTGTTATAAATCAATATTCCAAAACATTCTAACTTTAGTTTTTTTCTGGGTGATGGGGTCCTGTGTAACTTTTATCTTCTTATGGTTTTCCATTATAATTTTTCTCTAAGAGTTATACATCACTCATATAAATGTATTTTGAAAAAGTGTTTAAGAATAAATTTTAACTAGTCACAAAAGGTCAAATACTATATATGATTTCACTTATATGAGGTACCTAAGGTAGTCAAATTCACAGAGACAGAAAATGGAATGGGGGCTGTTGAGGGCTAGAGGGGGTGGGGAAGTTTGGTGGGCAGAGTTTCAATCTGCAAGATGGAAAGAGTTCTGGAGATAGATGGTGGTGATGGTAGCACAACAATGTGAATGTACCTAATGCCACTAAGTTACACACATACAAATGGTTACAATAGTACATTTTATGTTACATATATTTTACAATTTTTTTAAACTAAAAAATAAATCAGTAAATCTTGAGTACAGCTAAGTCTCTGTTATTAGGATTTTCAAGAGGCAAGAGTAAATAAGCCCGGATTTGACTTAGAACACATAGCCCTGAGCCACATCATCCACGTGCCCCCCAGCACTAGAGTGTGCCCTGGGATGAGCGGGCATCTGTCTGCTTCCTGACCACTGGTGCTGGCCACATGTTTCCTGGCCCACTGAGGACAGACATGCTCTCCAGTCTCTTTAGTAGCATGGAGCTTTCTTCCTCTCTTGCCAATGTCCCTCAGTTTGACTCTCAGATGAAGAAACTGACTTGGTTGCCCCAGAAAAGCATGGCTTCCTTCCAAGTCTGGCCACAGTGACTGCAGGGGATGGTGGGCCCAGGAAAGATTCATGGCTGTATCCTCCATGAGCCACAGGTTCAGGAATTTGCCCCCAAAGTCCTTTAGCTAGTAGCTGGCAGAGCCAGACAAGGAAAAGAATCTCACCTTAAAGTCAAGACAAGTCACCTCTCTACTATAAAGAGGAGAAGGCCGGGTGCAGTGGCACATGCCTGTAATCCCAACACTTTGGGAGGCTGAGGCGGGTAGACTACCTGAGGTCAGGAGCACAAGACCAGCCTAACATGCTGAAACCCCTTCTCTACTAAATACAAAAAATTAGCCGGGCGTGGTGGTGCACACCTGTAATTACTTGGGAGGCTGAGGCAGGAGAATCACTTGAACCCGGGAGGTGGAGGTTACAGTGAGCCAAGATCGTGCCATTGTACTCTAGCCTGGGCAACAAGAGCGAAACTCCATCCAAAAAAAAAAAAAAGGCTGGGCATGGTGGCTCACGCCTGTAATCCCAGCACTTTGGGAGGCCAAAGTGGGCAGATCACCTGAGGTCAGAAGTTCGAGACCAGCCTGACCAAAATGGAGAAACCCTGTCTCTACTAAAAATATAAAATTAGCCTGGCATGGTGGCGCATGCCTGTAACCCCAGCTACTTGGGAGGCTGAGGCGGGAAAATCGCTTCAACCCGGGAGGTGGAGGTTGCAGTGAGTCGAGATCGCGCCATTGCACTCCAGCCTGGGCAACAAGAGTGAAACTCCATCCAAACAAACAAACAAACAACAACAACAAAAAGAATAAAGAGGAAAGAACTAGGTTCAGCAAACAAAAGTCCTTCCTTTGTTCATCAAGAGGCCGCCCAGGACTTTGCCACTGAGAAAGGAGCGATAATCGGGTGCTGGTGGCGGGATCGGAGAACCCCAAAGTTGCAGACCTGTGCCCGAGGGCTGGACTCAGCCTTCAGATGCGTTGGTTTGGTTTACACAATGTTGACCCGCATGGTGTTTGCAGAATTTCTAAATTAGTTGGCAACATTTAAAAATCAGAGTATTTCTACCTAAAAAGAGATTTCTTTGGATTCTTTTGTAGGGGGTGGAAAAGGAAGCTCTTAGGCTCACAGGTTTTACACTCCTATGTGACAATTGGCTGGAAGTGAGCAGCAGCTACTCCTTTAGATAGACCCTCTCCCCTGTCCAGTTCAGCGATTTACCTGCCTGGTCTTGCTGCTCCTTGAGCTGTAGCCCCCTCAACTGTACTGGGAACTGCCTGTGAGGCCGCTCTGGTACCTGGCATGATGCTGGCCGGGCTCCCTGTAAGTGCTTGGAAATGCTCAGCCACTATGGGGGAAGCTTGTGATGCAGCAGCTCTAGTCAGTGAGCCTTAACAACAGTCCTGTGACAAGACTTGTGGCTGGGCCTGAGGTTTGGTCCTTACCCCAACCCAGTCAGAGTGCAGCACCCTGGGCCCCAACCATGCTTCCATGCACTATCAAAACGCAACATCCTGCCCATTCTCCTCTGAAAATGTTAAAAGGAAGCCATGCTCTGGAGAACAGATCAATGGTCATGATGCCTCACACATCCTATCTCCAACTGAACTCAATGTTAGATGCTTTGGAGAAAGGAGTAGGAGCTGCACAAAGCACCACGTGGTGCAGCAGGTCCTCTTCTGATGAAGAAGACAGAGAGCAGAAGAGAGGGAAGTTCTTAGCTGTTAATGCTGCACCACTGCAATCTCAGTGATGGAGGCTGCCAGAGGCTGGTTGAAATATCTAAAAAGATTGTACACAGCTAGGCGTGGTGGCTCATGCCTGTAATCCCAGCACTTTGGGAGGCCAAGGCGGGTAGATCACGAGGTCAGGAGTTCGAGACCAGCCCGGCCAACATGGTGAAATTCCTTCACTACTAAAAGTATAAAAATTAGTAGGGCGTGGTGGCACACGCCTGTAATCCCAGCTACTTGTGAGGCTGAGGCAGGAGAACTGCTTGAACCTGGGATGTGGAGGTTGCAGTGAGCCAAGATTGTGCCACTGCACTCCAGTCTGGGTGACAGAGCAGAGACTCCGTCATGGGGAAAAAAAAAAAAAAAAAATTGTACACAGATGGGGAAAAGGAAGCTTTCCAGGTCCTTCAGGGTTAACAGGGCCAGGAGAAGATGGAGACCAGTGATTCTTACCTGCTGTAGGCACGCTAATGTTATACTGAGGTAAAATAAATAGAAAGGCAGTCTTGGCTGTGACCTGTAAAACAAAGGAAAAGAGTTCCAGTTTAGCTTTTGGCCACATCAAAAGAAACAAGTGGAAGCTGCTAACCGCCCCTTTTACATCTTAGACCCTCAAACCTCTTGACTGAACGGTTCTGCCTAATGCAGAGTTAGCATTAGTTTTTGTTCTATTTTTCTTTAATGACATACCTCTCAATACCTGTACCCTGGGACTCAGATGGTATCTAGACTGGTACTCACTGCAGATGAGATGAAACAAGCTGTGCGTGGCAGGACAGGAGCTCACAAGTGAATAGTACAAATCTGTCAGCCATTCATTCATTCAGATATTTATCAGTTTAGTTCTGTGCATCAGCATTGTGGAAGACAGAAACTAATAAATAAAGTCACAACCTTCAAGAAGGTTAGGGCCTAGCTGAGGTTTCCACAGCACTTTGGCTGCCTGTGCATTGGAGAGCAGCCCTGAAAGTCGACACCTGAGCTTCAGAAACAGAGAATTCCAGCTGCTAATTTCACATCTACCTTACTGGTGGTCATGGGGCCAGAAGTAACATCCCACATTGCTGGTTTGTTTATTTCAAAAACTGCCTTTAAAATCTTAGTTGTGCTGTGAAACAAAAAACTGTGGTTGCCACCTAGTTATGAATGGCCAAATCAGTACTGTGACAGTTTAGCCAGCAGGGGAGGGATGACAAAACCTGGGGGTTTGAAGCTTGGACTCAAGAATCGACTACCTGGGTTCAAATGCCAGCTCTGCCATTTTCTTGCTACGTAACTACCAGCAAGTAATCTTATACGCTGAGCCTCAGTCTGCTTGTCCATAAAATCAGGGGTGTTTGTAATACCTCAGCTAGTTTGGGTACCACAGACTGGTGTGGCGCTGGCCCAGCTGCTAGCGTTGTTCAGAGCTCCCCAGAGGTTTCGGATGTGCAGGTGGGCCTGAGAACCACCATCCACACTGTTTGAAACCTGCAGCAAGGCCAGGTGAGGAGGCAGCCCAGGACCAGGCCTTTCCCAAGAGCCCTCTGGAGACACCTTGTCAATAAAGGGGTGCTGGTTCTTCTCTAACAGAGGTTTGAAGGATGCACATGTGAGGGATAGGGTGGAGGACAAACACACTGGACAGTGGCAAAGGCAGCGTGGAAATGAGTGAACGATACATCACAGACGCCCTGTGTTGCCCAGACATGCCAGTGAGAGGTCACTATTATCCTCAGCTACCTCTAGAGACAACCCTCTCCTTTAAAGAGCAAATCTCCCCACTCCCCTGGTCAACAAGACCCATCCCACTCAGTGGGTGTCATTTACTCTGTACACAGAGATGCAGGACGAGACTTCTCGTGTCTTTGTGCTGCAGCCTTAGACATGTCCTATCAGGCTTGCAGGGAAAAACCCAAATGAGATTAGCTAAGAGGAGTGATAGAAAACACCAAGCCCTATCCGAATATACAGGTCTTCCTAATCCCCACCCTAAAACCTTATTACCTTTGGTCAAGACCTTTTTCAGTGTTTTCGACCTACCTTCCTGTCCAACTGCCTGTATTTTCTTTAGAACAGATGTGCTGGGTTTCAGCCAATATATTCTACTCACCACTTCCTTTGGGGAGTTTTAGCCCCTCTCAGTTTGTGTCCTACCTTTCCTATACCCACCACCACACACACACAGCTCTCCTGATTAGAATCTCACACATCCCTTCATGACCCACCTCAATTGTAACCTCTGTGAAGCCATTCCCAGCTGTTCGAGGGGCATGATCTCTGCTTGCCGGATGCACTCTGTGTCATGCTCTGCTGTTTTTATCATTTCCATACCCTTGTTCATAGTTCTCATCAGGCTCTCACCTCCTCCACAGTTCTCATCAGACTCCTCACAGTCCCACAGGCAGGGACTGTGCCGTCCTGTCCCATTTATCCTCGCAGCCCCTCTTACGTAAGGAGCCCAGATGCACACAGTAAGTGCTCAGTAACGGCTCATTGCTTAAGATGAAAAATCAAAAGCCAAGTCAGCTTCACTCAGCTGTACTTATTCCCCCTCTGTCGTGGGAGCTGCCCCCAGTGCCATCATCCAGGCTGTCCTCTACCATCAATGGCCTTCTCTGTGAGACCTTTCCAGGCACTAAGCCACCTGAATCCAGCTCTGCCACAGAGCCCCTCCTGCCCACGCTAGCCACGTTGGCTCTCCCTCTCTGAACTCCGCTCAGATAGGTCATTCCTGGCCCAACCACCTAACACTTCATATTGTCTGACATGACTCCTCTGAAAATAAACCTCACCTTCTCAGCCTGAAATCCCTGTGAAGGAAGATCAGAGGAGTTGGAAGAAATGAGAGAAAGGAGGAGCCAGGAGAAAGCAGGCAGGCATAAACCAAACACTCTACCCTGCCTAGGCACATATCTCCCACTTGATTTCATTCAAGAAATGCACATGTCTTTTAGAGCACAGGGTGGAGACCTCTGTGGGGCTTGGGTTGTCTGCCATCCATTCTCCTCTCTTAATGGCACCAGGGTTTTCTGAGGGAAGCCTCTCTCCAGCTGTGTGTGGGCATAGGATGTGTGTGGGGTCACTACGGGGGATGGGAGGATGGAGGGGATAGACCCTCTCCTCAGGGCAGGAGCTGGGCCAACTGGACACCCTCCCCTGGGCTCTGGGTCTTGGGCGGGTATGAGGAGGTGCTGCTGGCCCCCACAGAGCCTCCTTCAGTTGGCCAGGGTCCACTTCTAGGACACATTATCATTCAATGTGAAGAGCACTGGTGTTCAACTCTGGCTGCACATTAGAATCCCTGGGGGAGCTTCTAAAATCTCTCTGCCTGAGCCACACCCCAGCCAATTAAACCAGACTCTTTGGGGCATGGGCATTTTGTCAAACTCCCCAGAGCATTCCAATGCGCTGCCAAGTCTGAGAACTTTTGCATTTTTTTTAAAGGAAGATAGACATCTGGTATGTGGGCTCTACATATATTCTTGCCCTCACCCAACATATACAGTTAACTGTCATCATTCACACGAGTTATGTTCTCTCAAGTCACTGCAAACACTGAATTAGTGAACACTGAAACCTTGTTCCTGGGAGAAATACAGGGTTAGGTTCCTGCAAGCCTCTGGTCCCATTTTTGTCAACAGATCAATTCATAACCTTGTTTTATGTGTGTTTCTGTTTAAAGATACCTAATTTAACATATATTGTTGATTCATTAACATTGAATTCATGGCCAACAGCGCCATAACTCATGCCAGAATAAAGCTTGTCTAACCACATATGCTATCTCCATGAGGCACATCATAGTCATCCTACGCTTAGGATGCTAGACAGCACTTCTGCATGACAGTTGGGGGCCATTTTTAAATAGTGAAATCACCAAAAAGCAGCACAAAAATGCAAAAAATGTGGCACTAAAGAGACTACGAAAAGGACATCTGTCTACAGGATGAGAGCCGGAACGGGAGGCAGAGTGTCGCCTTGTTTGGCCTCAACTGGGAATGTGAGTGTTGGGCAACCCAAAAGTGTTTGCAGCTCTGCACATCTCTGTGAATGACCAAGGAAGCTGATTTGGGGGTTACAAATAAATCTCAGCAAGTAAGCGAATTTGCAAAAACAAAATCCACAAATAATAAGGATCAAACGTATCAGGGCAAACCTGAACGTCAGCACCATGAGGGCCAAGATTTTTTTTCTTTTTTAACAACTGTATTCAGGTATAATTTACACAACAAAAAAAAATCACCCATTTTAAGTGTACAGCTCTAAAGCATTTATCTTTATTTTTAAACTGTCTCTTCCTTGGGGAAACATAAGCTGTAGGAGCGTGGGGATCTGACCTGCCTTGATGATCTGACTTGCCTTGTTTGAGGCGCACATCCATGGACGGCTTCAAACTGCCCCAGAACAGAGCGGCACTCAGCAAATGCTTAAATGAACACAGCGACTAAGCAGGAGAGAGTCGGTGCTGTGCTCAGCTATCTGACCCTCATCCTGTCATCTGTCCACGATTATTCTTCTCTGTATGTCTTCTCTCTCTCGGTCTGTCCCAGAGCTGAGTGAATAGTAGGTTTCTCATAAATTCCTATTTGACAAACTCATACTGTAAGCAGCTATAATATTTAGTGACTGCAGATGAATGCTTAACATGTTTTCTGAACATGATTCTGAGAGAACAGGATCTACGGCCATAATCATGACAAAAATACTAGATCCCAGTATTTTTCCATCCCTAGCCCCCCTGGTAGTAGCAGCAGAAACCATTCTAAAAAGTGCAACTTTCTCTGTAAACAGCCATGCTTGCTCCCACATTACCATATCTCAACAAGATGGTGTCAGTTTCCCTGGTTTATAGATGAAAAAGCCAAATTTGGGGCACAGAGAGATAAAGTAGCCTCCCGAGACCTCACAACTATTCAAGCAGAAAAGGCAACATTCAACTTGATTTTTTAAAAACCTTGTCCCAAAAACAAACTTAGGAGGCACACAATACTGCACATAGAATAGAATGGTAATGTAAAATGGAAGCAGGAAAGAACACAAAAAAATATGCATTTTAGGCAAAGAAAAGAAGCAAGGAATGAGGCTGATCCACAAAAATGCATTCCAGGAAGTCCTACTCATTGGCTAAAGGTGGCCAGAAATTTGGCTCCAAGCTTTTCTGCAGCCACCTGAAGGAGTGATCAGCTTCTAGATTGACCACATCCATCCATTAAAAAAGCAAAAAGCACTAGTCAAGAGCAGACTTACTTCTTCAGCCTTCTTCTGTGCCTTAAAAGGTCCTTTAGCACCCCAAGTCTTCACTCCATGACCCTCTCCCGAACTCAGACTAGGGATGAAACCACTAACAAGTCCCTCTCCGCAAGCACCAGCTGAGTTCCTGTAGCACACAGGGCTGAGAACCAGCAGCCTATTAAAAATGTCATTCCAATTATTTCTCATCCCTCTAAGGCTGTTTATAGGAAACATTATTGAGTTTAATAGCATTTTAAATGCCAAGCTCAGTGGGTAAAAGGTTAAAAGTGACAATGTGCTAATACACTAATGTAAAAGGAGAACACTGAATTATGTAGGAAGGGTCACATCACACACATACATATACACAGAGAGAAAGAGAGAGTGAGAAAGAGAGAAAGTTTCATTAAATTTTTAACTAAAACAGGGCACCAAACACAAAGGCAAAGGCCTTGAGCATGCTTGTATAGCCATAACAAACCAAAACTGTTTCACATGCCATGCTGTATTAGGGGCACATGAACCTGAGCTCTTGGCTGCAACTAGACCAAGGATGCTGGTGAAATAGCTGCTTCCAGCTAAGCATAGCGGATGTGGATTCCAGTCCCAAGTCTGCTGTGGGCCAGCTGGGTGACCTTGGGCAGGACATTTCACCTCTCTAGACCCCAGTTTACTCATCTATTAACAACGACAACAACAGTTAATGTTATCGAGTGCTTACTCGGTGCCATGCATGAGTCCAAGGGCTTCACATAAATCTATCTCATGTCATCCCCACAATGACCCTACAAGATAGGTACTAATCATGTCCCCATTTCACAGATAAGCACGGGAAGGATAAAGCCAAAGGAGCAACTCAGAATGAATGTCCTTAAAGGTCCTTCTCACCCTCAGCTCGAAAAGGTAAACTTTACCTGATTCTACTTACTTTCCAATGCCCAAAACGCAATCTTACACTGACAAACTTTCTAAGAGGCCTTACCAGAAGTTTAAAATATATTGTTGCTTCTTCACTTTGTGAAGATAAGGTCTGGGTATCACCTATGTCTGACAGAGCAAGAAAATAAGGCCTCTCGGGTTAATCCACCGCCTGCCAGCCACAGGCACTGGGTACACCTAGGCTTCCAGATGCCCTGATAGGTTCTCCTTTCACTGCAAGTTGTTAGCTGGTCACCAAAGATAAAAGAGAAGAACTGTGATGAAAGCAGTTTCATAGCTTCTCTTTTAAAGTATTAAATCCTTTGGTTCAGTTTATTCTGTTTTTTTTTTTTTTTTTCTTTTTTTTTTTGGCAGACACATCCATGCATTGGCACTTGGAAGGGGCTGTGTGGGCAGACCAGCCCCCGGGGGCAGACAGGGTACAGAAGGCCTTATTTTCACAGAAGCAGCTCTGCTCTTAATGACTTCTGTCCCACGGACACCACCCCTCCCACCTAAAGGACAAAACACAGAGACACATATGTCCCACGACTGACAGTGAGGACCCTCATTTTTTCTTCCTGAGAAACACAGGGTAAAGCCAAGTGATAGGTTCTGCTGAGTCTGGGAAATTAGGTACCTAAAACTTCCCTTCTTCTCCCAGCTCGGCCTGTTTTTGGAAGCCAAAGGGTCTTCACTAAGGCTTTCCCCAGATTGATTTTGCATCT
The DNA here is from genome assembly GCF_028858775.2 of Pan troglodytes. Taxonomy (NCBI): domain Eukaryota; kingdom Metazoa; phylum Chordata; class Mammalia; order Primates; family Hominidae; genus Pan; species Pan troglodytes. Next base: position 58,400,279 of record NC_072403.2, read on the forward strand.
TTCTGAGGAGGAAGTGAATAGGAAAATTTCAGGCAGACAAGAAAACCTTGGAAAGTTACACCCAATTGGTGGGGAAGAGATTTTTGGTTTTTTTTTTTTTTTTTTTTTTTTTTTTAACAAAATAGTCTTTTAGCCTTTTTTCCTGGAGTGTTTACGTCCCAAGCCCACTGATCACCTGCATGCGCCAGGTATGTGGTCGGGGTGTGATGGACGTGGGTTTGCAGCCCCTCCACTGCTCGATAAAAGGCAGATACAGCTGAAACAAAGATGCTTTTCACTTGTGCTTTCTGAAAATCTCCGTTTTGAAGGGCCAGAGGCTGTCTGTGAGGGCTGAGCGCCTGAATCGCAGGGGGCAGAGTTCTGACAGTACCTTTCTGTGTGGCTTTTAGCAACGCCTAGAGATTCTGGTTTTTCACCTGAAAAACTGCCTTGATACAAAAATCAGGCAAAGCTAAACAAACACGCACACAACAGATTCTCTACAAGCCTGTGATCACGATGTTGAATAGACTCACTATTAACAGTTTTGATAGCAGTTTTAGATTAAAAGTGACATTGTGTATTTATGAAAAAAACTCGAAATTTGAATAGCCACGATAAAATTATATTACTTGGTTTGTTACAGTCATTGATTTAAAAGTCTAAACTTTATATTGGGATACAGAGGAATGTAGAAAGAGTCACAATAAAGGGTTTAAAAAATCTTTGAAGTTGGGCTTTTTAAAAAAGAGAATAAAGCTTGAACTTGCCATAATATACATCCCCAATTTGGGAAATTAATCGGGTACTGAAAAACAGAGGGTGGCCTAGGGAAAGCCCTTCCCCGCTGCCTTTATATCCGCAAGTTAATTATAACTTTAAGAAGACTGTGTATTTATGCAATTTATGCTGGTATAGCTTGAACTTGGCCTTCTACGTGCTCTATAGATAGCCTTATATAAAACATATGAATTTGCTGAAGTAAATGTATTACTTCTTTGAGAGCCTTAATATATATATTCTCATCCTCCCCTGAAAAAAAGCACTGACTAGGTATTTCTAATACTTACCACTTGATTATACACTTCACTCTCACTCACACCCACCTGCCCCCACCAAGTAGCTTTTCCCCTTATCTGGATAGCATAGCATACTCATAAACCATTCCTTATGGAAGTTAAAACTACATAAAAAATTTTAAATGCTCAGGCAAAATAATTTTCCAGAATAGTGACATTCTTAATATTTATTTCTCCTGCATCATGGGGCAGAGTTCATATTACTGGTTGTGTTTGGATATGAGTAAAACACACATTGGTCAGAACAAAATGTTTTTACTTTTGGCCAAAAGCCACCTGTTCTGATGCAGTATCATTGATACATTAAAAATAATAACATAAAAAAGAAAGGATTATGGAGTGAAAAATTTTAGGTTGTGAGTTATTTTTGGAGAGTTCAGATTAGGTAATATTTTAGACTTGACTACAGAAAAGAAACCCCTCACCGGTGTAGCACAGTGTCATTTCAGCTGTAGTTTTTAAAGATGTTTTCGCTCCGTAAGACAGAAAGCAAAAAGAGAGGAGGGTCATTCCAATCAGTATAGATGTGTCTGCGACATCCTGTCTGTCACTAATCTTCAGCAAGCAACAAGAGTGGGTGCCAGGGAGAATCATCCCCAAGGAACTTCTGGCATTTCCTGGTATTCAGGGAAATAAAAGGATTATTCAAGGTCTCCACATACTCAGGGTAGCTGGACCAGGCAGGACCCAGGTATATTTGCCTTCATTTGCTTGTTGCTCTTAGAGAAAGCCAGAGTTGGCAGACTCTGCCAGAGTTGGCAGACCTGCTGCAACCATTTCAAATTATTCTCCACCACCTTGAAAGTTTCAAACATCAGCATGTTGACCCCCACATTTTGACTGAAGAGCTAGGCACGTGGATTAGAGCCTGCTAAGAAAATGAACCGTGAGTTCACACAGCGATGGAGCAGGGTGAAGCCATCTCCGGGGGCCATAAACCAGGCCCGTCAGCAGGGCTGCAGGCCAATTCTCACAGGAAGCCTTCAAATTCCTCTGGGTATTTGTGTAGGGGCACATAAAGACAGGCCTTGACCCTGGATGTCAACCTCCGCCTATCATTAAACTAAGCGAACTGAGGCCGGAAAGTGAAAATACGAGTTTTTAAAATGTTAGATGTGTGATCTCTGTGTCCTAGTTTCCGTACTACCCCTACTCCATGGAGGAGTGTGTCAGTAAAAGAGCTTAAATGAGGGGTCCCATGGAGTTGGCCATGGTACCATTCCAGTAGCTTTAGAAGTCAAGGTCAGGCTGGGGACCTCTGCTATGTGTGTCTCACTTCTGAATCACCTTGGTTTCCTGCCACTCTCTGTTACAGCAGTGCATCCTCCTCCTGTGGGAAATGCATCCTAACACACTCGGCACTGGCGTTTGAGTCCATCTTGCTCGAGTCTACAAAGACCGGCCAATGACCACCTACGTGAGGGAACCCGATAAGCAGAACTTCATGATGATGATTTGATTCCAGCGTCTTAAACCAAGGCCAAGAACATTAATGAAAAACATCCAGCACTCAAATGTCTCTGTTTGTCAGCAAATAATATTCACAAGGGGATATTCAGAATCATCTTCAAAGTGGAGAAGGAAAATAACAACATAAAAGGCAAGAGTTCCCGGGAAAATGTGCTACAGATGAACAGGAGATACAAATCTAACACCAAAGGCAGGGCCTCAGGTAAACACTCCCCACACTTTGCCACAAACCAGTCTCCGCATACCCCTAAGCCAAATAAACAAAGCCTGGGCAAATGTCAATATTTAAATACCATATCCCAAGGTTTCTCTCTCACATACACAGTTATATACGTATAAAATCTCATTAGACTAACTTGAAAGTGGGTTTTAACTAAAATATAAAAAGACTTGGGGATTTTTTCTCAGTCCTGCTAGGCTAGTCTCCATTCCAAGCTCTAGCATCCCAGGAATCTGATGGTGACTTCATGCAGGGCAAAGGTGGCCCAGGAAGAAAACCAAAAATCAGACGGAGAGGCTGGACCCCCATCTGAACTCACAGCTGGGTCTCAGAGGTTGACAGGAGGCATCAGACACCCTCGGCCATGGCTCAATGTGCAAAACCCCACTTGGTGCTGAATGCAGGCCTTGGAGCAAGGTCCAGGAGGCCAGGTGTCCCCCACCCGAGGCCCATTAAGTAAGTCTCTTTCAGGGGGCTACAAGAAGGGACAGGAACTGCCTGGGACACGAATGACCTTAAGCTTTTGCCAAGAAGCACAGATAATCTCTCTGTAAGAAAATCACAGGGTAAGAGCATAAGAAGGGGCGGACACACACAAAGAGAAGGAAAGAGGAAAGCAGCTCTCCTGCCAAGGCCTTGCAGGAGTAGGGGAGGAATTGGGAGCATGGTTCTCTTCCTTCATTCTCCTAGTCACTGCTATGAACCCCACCCCCACCTACTGCACACATACCCCGAGCAGGAACCAAGGCCATGGCCTTGCCAAGGGCAGCTGGAAGAACCATCCCCAAGTGCTGTTTCTGCCATCTCCCTCTGACCAAGCTCCGGAAAAGACAACAGATCCATCTTAAAATTCCACAAGCCCTGTTCCATAGTCCTCCATGGCTCCCTATTGCTCAGGAGAGAATCAGGACCTATGCTGACATTCCAACTCCAAGGTGGCCCTACCTTGCTTTTCATGTTTTGCCCCCACTCCCACACTCAGGAATTTTGCTCCAACCCCACACCCAGCACCACCATCCCAGGTAGGAATGGTACCACCGCTCAAATGTGCAGCCCAGACAGATAAATCAGTATGCAAAAAAGTCATTTACAACACAACAGAATCATCATTCTCACAGGGCAAGTACAGGCGGTTCAGGATGGAGAGGCTCCTGACTGTGAGAACTGAGGCTGCCCCACCCCAGGGAAAACTTCACCAGCAACGTTCTACCTGATCTGCACTCTGAAGGGCTGAAGAGGCAAACAGGAGGCAGGAAGGGTGCTGCAGGCTGAGGGAACTGCATGCACTAAAGCAGAGAGAAGGGAGAAATGTGACTCCCTGGGAAAATGAGGGGCCTGTGTATGGACGGTAGTGAGGCTGGAAGGTTGGCAGAAGGCAGGTCCTATGAAGGACCCTTTACAGCAGCAGATACAAAAATTGAACTTCATCCTACGCATGAAAGGTAGCCACTGATGGTTTTCAAGCAGGGGACAACCCAAGGTGATTTCCATTGCACAAATCTCATTCTTCTCACACTGTAGAGAAAGGGCTGGAGACGGGAGGTGAGCTAGGCAGCACAGAGACTTAGGTTACTGCAAGAAGAGATCATCCAGGCCTGGACTTAGGTAGTGGCAACAGACCTGGGGTGGTGCTAGGCAATTTTCAAAAGACTTGATGGCACAATTAATTAAGGTGAGGGAATGGCCAAAAGTGGTGCTCAGGTCTTGTTCAGGAAACAGACACACAAATGTCCAATTTAAATAAAATGTGCTAGGGGTGATGACAGATATTCACAGGGTGTTGTAGATGGCTGGGGGTGTGAGAGGGGAGAAGGGCGCTGAGAAGGCACAGTCAGAGGGGCCAGAGGAAACCCAGAAGGAGCCCAGCAGCCCAGGCAGGAGACCATTGTAAGGAGTCAGCTGCACACCTGCAGATGCCCCAGGGAGGATCAGTCAACTCAGGACTGAAATGTGAGCAGCCCGTGAGCAGGTTTTTGTTTTGTTTTCTGATGGGTCCCAAGTGCCTACAACAGCGCTTGGCACATAGTGGGGATTAATAAATATTTATGGAATGAATGTGTGAAGTGTCCATCAGATTTGTAAACCAGAGGTCACTGGTAAATGCTGCCAAAGCTGGAGGAAAGGAGGGGCAGAGCTGGTGTGTATGGGTGAGCATGGAGTGGGAGTGTGGAGACAGAAGTGTGGACTGCTCGGTCTAGCAGCTCAACTCTGAAGGAAAGCAGAGAGCTCGGGAGCTAGAGAGGAGTGGACAGTCAGGGAGGTGCGGGAGAAGCTTAGACCACGTGTGGTGACAAGAAGGACCATGGAGAGAAATGTGGTTGGACATGCAGAAAAACAAGGGGACCTAGAGAGGATGATCTCCTGGGAATTACACCAATCCAACGGGTATTTCTTCAGGAACTGAGATCCAGGGCTGCAGAGAGGGATGCCCAAGAGGGAGTACTGGGCCTGGGCAGCTTTTGTTAAGACCACGCCCTTTCTCAGTTCCCCAAGACCCCTGCTGCTTGTGCAGTTCGGACACCTTGTCTTGATACACACACCAGCTATGGAGAAGACGCTCAATAAACACCCCATGAATTAATGTACTTTCAGAGGAGCTAGAGGGGAGAGAGGCAAAAACAAAATTAACATCCTCCCTCCACTATATTCGCAAAGGGGCTGGGAAATTTTCTGCTATTTAATCAATTCTTTTGAACCGATGCTACACTGCCACTCTCAGCAGCTGTGACTTTACTTTCATTCATTTCTCTAGAGGGACAGGCAGGGCCACCTAGATGGATTTACAAGGGATGACTGTTCTGCACGTTCCCAGGGGGAGAACTGTCAGGGTGCCAAAGGGGTGGAGGGCCACGGGAGGCCTCCGGTCTCCTCTCAGCCTGTCAGCCTTTATTGCGTCGGCTGGACTGACAGAGTTCAGAATCAGAACCCACAGACATGCAGATAAGCACCTGGCCATGGGCCAGGATCCATATTCACATTCTACAGCCACAGTGACTGCTGCCATAACCATGGGGCAATTCCAGATCTGACAATGGCCACACAGGGTTTTCTAAACAGATATGTCACGGAAAGCATTAGAAGTATGGTGTGTTTGTGTGCTTATGTTCATGTGCACAAAGCTGGCTGGTAAGACACTTTCACACCCTAGTAATATGTCTTTGTTTAGCACTGTCCCTACAAAACAAAATAATATAAACATTTTTAAAAATCAATTCTTCAATCACAAAATATTGAGCACATGCTCTGGGCAAGGCACAATGCTACTGGAGATGAAAGCAATTACGAGACCCGCTTCCTTCTCTCAAAGGCTCAGGACCAGAATCCAGAGTCAGGCTATACATCTACTCCAACTCCATTATCACGAAGACGATAAAACCAACCACTCTTCTTTGAATATTTACTGCAAGCCGGGCAAGGTAAAGGCACTTTACACAATCACATCAAATAATCCTCAGCAACCCTGCAAGGAGCGACAATGACATCTAACGTGTGAGATCTTATGAAATGCCAGGCACTGTGCTAAACGCCAAACAGGATTACCTCATCTAACCTCCAACTCTATAAGGAACTGCTACATTACTACTATTCACTGAACTTCTATCACCTGCCAGGAACTGCTCTGAACACTTACAGAAATGATCTCACTTAATGCTCCCAGAGGCCCTAATGTGCAGAAAAGTGAGGCCCAAAAAGCTTAAGCAACATGCCCCAAGGCACACAGTTAATAAGCCCCAGAAGCGGGACTAGAATCCAAGATCCATCTGACCGTGACATCTGGACTGTTAATCACCGTGCTACCTGAACCATGTGCCTAAGATCTAATGATCAAAATGAGACCTTGATGCATAAAGGGTTCATTTTAAGACAAGAGATGTCATAGATCAGGACAGCGTTAGGCAAAGGGCAAGTGGAAGCTCCTTTGCTTTCTCCAGGGCAAAGACCATGTCTTTATTTATCTCCATACCCACAGTGTTCTTGGCACAAAGGAGAGACCCAAAAAACATCTGTTAGTGCCCTGGGTTTGGAGATTTCTGGACCTTCGCTGAGAAGATTTCTGCGAGGCGGTGATTTGAGCCAGAAAGATGTACAGAAAGTGGATAAAAGGGGGCAGGTGAGGGTTAGAACAGAATCATAATGGCACTGAGAAAGGACTGGAGAAGGCCTAGAGATACAATGGTTTAGCTTAGGATAGTCATGACGGCTTTACGGGGGCTGTCCACTGTGTGGTCCAACTTCAGATCTCAGCTGTGCCCATGTGTTTCAAATGAACTAGTCTAAAATGGAAGAAACGATATCTGGCCCTCAGACCCCTTAAAGCTTTCCTTCCCTTCCTTCCCTCCTTCCCTCCCTCCCTTCCTCCCTTCCTTCCTTCCAAAAGCTGCCCAAAATCAACTGTCTGTCTCCTGAGTTCATCAATGGGGATACCATCTATTCCAGCATGGTGCGCATTTCAAAGCTTTGCTTCCCACAATGATTCAAGCCAAGATAAAGAAATGATTGTCTCCCTCAAAGTATAAAGGAGGCAACATCGTAACATAAAATTTGAAAGTCTCTTCAGCCACAAAACTCTAAAAAACCATCTCATATTTCATAATTAAAAAATTAAATTTCATCAGTTACCTAACAGATACGGGAGTCCAAGCTCCTGCATGTGAAACAGTCAAGAAAGCCATTTCCTGTTGGATACAGATATTCAAAGACTAGTAGTAATTAGACACGGTGATTAGAATTCCATTTATGCTGCACCAGAAACTCCTCTTGGTCCCTGAGGGCTAGGGTGCAAATCACTGGGGCAAGAGAAGGAAATGGGTTTAAGTGGTGCTTGAGTATTATCTGAACCAGCCAAAAGATGGAAGTGGAAGCATTTAATGTGCCATCACTTTAAGAAGCAATGGTGATTCTAAATCTCACCAGAAATCAGGGCAAGAGTAGCTTAAAGTTAGATGTGTTGCACTATTTGGCTTATTACAATCAGGAAACGTCTGTCCAAAAGTCCTATTCTCAGAGATGGTAGTATTTCAGGGACATCAGTTTAGCTTTGCCACCCTTTGATTGCCTGTTGTCATATATGAGGTAGGAGTCAAACAGAAGGCAGAATAGCATCTGTAAGTTCTAATGGGCTGCACAATGCTCCATCCTACCCTGTGTCCCAGAACAGACAACTTCACCTTTATGGAGTACTTCAGTGGGCTTCCGATGGAATCTGCAGAACATGAGAGAGCATGAAAGGGGTATTCATCACCTGGCTCCTTTCCTGCTGGACAGTTCTGGCAGTCACTGCAACCCTCCACCAAAGCTCCAGCCCCTCCCCTTCAACCACAGCTCTCAATGGTATTTCCTCTCTCCCTTCCTTCTTAGTTCTAGATCCGTGCTATCCTCAGCCCCTTCAAGCTTAGGGATATCTCCCCACGTTCGCAAGCCTTAGAATGCTTTACTGTTCCTTATCTGTTTCCCCTGAGCCAGTCCACGCCCTTGTTAATAGTGCCTACATAACCGTTCCTCAATTACCCCACCTGTTTCCTGTTGGGACCCTGACTGATGGAGATATGTACACCATATGATAATAATTAACCTCATCAACGTAACTGCTGGCAATGGGACACTATTTTTATTTTTTATTTTTATTTTTTTTGCGACAGGGTTTCACTCCCGTCATCCAGACTGGAGTGCAGTGGCAAGATCTTAGTTCACTGCAGCCTCTGCCTCCCAGGTTCACGTGATTCTCCTGCCTCAGCCTCCCGAATAGCTAGGATTACAGGCATGCACCACCACACCCGGCTAATTTTTGTACTTTTAGTAGAGATGGGGTTTCATCATGTTGGCCAGGCTGTTCTTGAACTCCTGGCCTCAAGAGATCCACCTGCCTTGGCCTCCCACCTGCCTTGGCCTCCCAAAGTGCTGGGATTCCAGGAGTGTGCCACCATGCCCAACCGAATAGGACACTTTAAACCAGCAAAATTATCCTCCACACACATCCTGGTACTACCCCTCATGAAACGCATGGGAGGCAGACAAATCGCCACTCTTTATGGGCCATCTAATTTCCAAAGGACCAACAGTGTTGATAACCAGCGTCAGAAATGGTTTTCTTTAGGCATGACACCCTGGGACTGGCTTCTCACAAACTCAGATCAAGATAAACCACTGTGGTGGACGAACAATTTCCTGCCTGAGTTTTTCAAGGGGGCCTTTACTGAGGCAGGAGGAGGTGAATATAGGATTTTGAGGACACCACTGGCCTCAGGCTGCAGTGACAAATATGAGTCCCGGCTTCATGAACACTCGATCACATAGCTTTATTATTTTGGAAAAACATATCCGTTATGAATGGGGACTGGCTCTACACTAACCAATAATGTCTCCTAATTAATATCTGATCTGTTTCAGCCCGGAAGGCAAAGGATCTTTTACCTTTATGTGCTCAGAGTGCCACACAGGGTCGCTTGGATGTAGGGATTACGCTGCTAGTCCCTAGCCATTTACCACCCTTTCACAAAGGGATTCTTTCTAACGTTAACAGGATAGAGCAGCAACTGGAGTGAGGGTGGGCATGCAGGGGAGGGTGAATGAGGGAGGAGGGAAAGTCTGCAAACAAATGGGCCACTTATCTCCAGGAGTCTTTCTACCTTTTCCTACAGCTGAGTAGCTTGGGGGCAGGTTGTCTGCCAAGCTTCCCTGGCCCGTGTAAACACTCTGGCACCAGCTGGGGTTTGGAATCTGCTGAGTCTCTGCCAGCTGGCAACCTGGAGATGGGTCAGATTAAAGGAATGCATAATGAAGAAGTGGGTGGGAGATAGAGGCTGTATTTACACAGAGGGGGTCTGCAGGGGTCAGTACGGCGCTAGCCAAAGGGGCCTCTGGAAGTGGAAAAATAGGAAGGGAAGAGGAAGGGGTTTCAATGTGCCCAAGCACCATGCCCCACCCAACTGGCCCAAGACTGTTATGTTCATTTATTTTTTTCCTTTTAAAAACTGACTTCTTTGTCCCCTTCTCAGTCCCCCGCAGCATCTCCCAAGCCAATTACACACAGCCCTTTGAAAGGTTTGCAGCTGGCCGCTCGAGAAGGCTCAGCGTGATCAGACAACACGGACACTTGATCTTCTGAGATCCCAATTTGGGAACGTTAACACGGAAACCCTAGCCACGTGCTGACAAGCAGGCCCTGGGCCACATTCTGCCCCAGACTGAGCCCGGGCAAGAGGAGAGGGCACAGATAGCCAGCAGTCTCAGGCAGCCATCCTGGCTTCCAGCCTTAAAGAGAGCGAGATTCCAGGCTCCTCCCCCATGCAAAGCCCAGGGGGCACGGATGCAGAGAGGACAGCCCTGGGACAGGACCAACAGGCTCCCCAGCCCTTTCACTACCCCGAGGAGGCAACGAAGACAAGAACAGACTGAAATCTGTTGGGTACTTGGTGGCCACACCTGCTAGGAAGGCCACCTGCAGCTCTACTGAAGCCCATGCAAATAGGTAAAGCTCAAATGGCTGTACATATATTACTAAGAGGAAGCAGAAGGGAGAAAAGTGCAGTGAGGAGGCAAGAGACCTGTTCCCTGACAGCTCAGCCACAAACCCGACGGGCTGCTTCCAGCTGCTCCCAACCACCTCACTGGGCCTCAGAGTTCTCATTTTTTAAGGGTGTTCTCTGAAGTCCCTTTGTATCCACGGATTCTTCCCCATGCTTCTGTGACATGGCTTCACTTCCAGGCTCCCAGTGCAAGCCTCAGCTCTTCTTGCTTTCTTGGAAATCTCTGCTGTAGCAGCCACTTCTATTCCGGCGACACTCAGATCTACTTTTCCTGCTGAAATCTTTCTCCCCAGGGTGGGAGGTGGGAGGCTGCATCTTTACCTACATAGTGCATGATTAACTCCCGTTCAACATGCCAAACCTGGTGCCCAGGAGAAAGCTCTATACTTGCCTATGTCCCAGGCTGCAGTCAAAGACTCCCCACCTTTCCTTATAGCCCCTTGTTGGCTTTTTCCTTTACTATTTTATTAAATCCATCATTTCTACTCCCAATGCTGCTAAGAGCTTCATATTCTCATTTGCCACCAGCCTGTAGGAGAGACTTCTAACTGGATCCTCAGCCTCAAGACTCAAAACCCCTTCCTCCCCTCCCACTATCCATAGCTAGAATAGCCAGGCATATACACACAAACATACACGCACACACCACAGCCCCTCCATTGCCTTCTGCTGCTTAAAGGATAATGTCTAACTCTTTAATCTGGCATTCCTAATCCTCCCTGCCTCTCCACATTTGATTATCACAACTTTCCAAACTAATATGATAGCCCTGGATGTCCTAAAGGATATATTAAGGATATTATTCCATTAAATACTCTCCAAGATCAACAAATGTATTTGGTAGAGAAATATGTAACTCATTAATACTATATGAAGGCTCTGACAAGTCCTGCAATAAAGAAACAGTAAAGAAACAGCCTAGCATTTCCCAGGGCAATCTGGCCCAGGAACCCTTGTGCAGCAGTATGCGTAGTAGCCGCTTTCTTTGATTCTCTGAATGTCCTTTCTTGCCTGCACTCCAGCCATCTGCTCTGCCTTCCATTTGTTCATCTGCCTTGGCTTTCCTTTTGAGAGCCTGCTCCAGCCTCACCTCCTCCTTCCTCCTCCCCATTCTACCATCACTCCTCTTGGCTGCTTCCTCCTCACACCTGAAGCACTCACTGCCTGTACCTCTTTGTTGAGAGACAGTAGAGCACAATAGTTAAGAGCCCAGATTTTGGATTCAGAAAGACCTGTGTCAAAATCCCAATTCTGCCCTCACTAACTCTGAAATGGAGTTGTTCAGTTGCTTGGTGTAGACAGAGATAGAATCCATAAAGAGGACTATGGAGGGAACTAGTGGGATTAGAAGGTCAAATGTAGCACAAGGCCTAGCACATCACAGGTATTCAATAAATAACAATTAGTCATTCTTCCTCTTGTTTTTTATCATTGCTTTGTCATTTATCATTTTCTGGGTTCTCCTGCCCCTACCCTTTGCATAAATCAAGCTTAACAAATACGTGCTGATAAGCTACCAGCAGCAACAGATCCATCTTCCATGGGACAGCAGGAAGACACCCCAACCTGCCAGCCCTGAGCACACCATCCGCCCCAGCACACTATCCGCCCCAGCCTACCCGCCCTGAGCAAGAGGCTCTCCCAGGCAATCAAGTCCTAGAACTTCACAGAACCCCTCAATGTTACCACCCAGCCCTGTCCCCACCGCCTGTTTGCTTACTGCACCCCTGGGAAGGGATGCAGAGGCAGGGCATCCCACTTTGGTTTTGAAAACCAAAGTAGGCCAGGCGCGGTGACTCCCACCTCTAATCCCAGCACTTTGGGAGGTAGAGGCAGGTGGATCACCTGAGGTCAGGAGTTCGAGACCAGCCTGGCCAACATGGTGAAAACCTGTCTCTACTAAAAATACAAAATTAGGCGTGGTGGTGCGTGTCTGTAATCCCAGCTACTCGGGTGGCTGAGGCAAGAGAATCGCTTGAATCCAGGAGGCAGAGGTTGCAGTGAGCAGATATCATGTCACTGCACTCCAGCCTGGGCAACAGAGTGAGACCCCATCTCAAAAAAAAAAAAAAAAAGAAAGAAAGAAAACCAAAGTGAACAGATCTCACCCAAACCCAAAAGCTGACTGGGTAACTTATTTCCACAGCCTCTCAATGGGGCAGCAATGGGCTACTGTGTTGGGGTTTAAATTTTTCAAATGTTCACCATTTCAACAACCATTTCACCACAGGCCATTTCATCCATGTGCCTTGTGTAGTTAATGTCTAGAAGTAAGAAGTTACATTTCCACTTAAGAGTCAATCCTTTTTTTTTTTTTTAAAGAGGGTCTTGCTCTGTGGGCCAGGCTGGAGTGCAGTGGGGTGCAACCACAGCTCACCACAGCCTCAACCTCCCAGCCTCAAATGATCCTCCTCCCTCAGCCTCTTCAGTAGCTGAGGTACACGCCACCATGCCGAGGCTGGTCTCGAACTCCTGGCCTCAAGGGATCCTCCTGCCTCAGCCTCCCGAAGTGCTGAGATAACAGGTGTGAGCCACTGTGCCTGGCCAACTTCTAGTCAATCCTGACTTGAGTTTTTCTTGATGCTTTTGTATCCTTCTCTGACTGGTCTAATACCCTCACTTTCACCTTCTGAGCCACTGTTCAAAAGGCTTCTGAAAAGTAACACTTTGATTTATGTTAGATGGGAATGGTATCTGTAAGATCCAGGGTGCGGGCTTCTCTTTCCAGCATCCCTTGGCTGTCAAGCCCCCTCCTCCTGCCCTCTTTGCTCTCCCACTTCCACCCCCACCCTCCACCTGTGCCCTGGCTTCTACCCCCAACCCGCCACCTCTCCCCCAGCAGCAGGCTTATCACTAATCCAAACTTTCTATTTTTCCATTCCCAAAACAAAACCACTTTAACATTGCCTTTTTCTGATCATCAAAATAATATGCATTTCATTAAAACAAATATATATATATGAATAGACAGATATAAGCGTGGAGAAAAAAAGTAAAATTACTTGAAATCCTACGACAGAGAAAAACACTGGTGCTATTTTGATGATCATGCTTACAGGTATTTTTCTATAAAAATAAAACACATCCAAACGTTTACAGAAAAAGGCCCACACCAATATGGTATTCTGTAAGCTGCTTTTAAAAAAACCATAACCATATGTTTTGGACATCATTCTATGACACTGCATACAGATTTATGTCACCATTTTAAATTGATCTAACCAATCCCTTACTGGTAGGCATTTAGGACAACCTCATCTTTAAAAAATGCTAACATCTCAAAATATTTGGATATACTATTGAGTGGGAAAAAAATCGGAATTCAGCCTGTGCATTTTTATTACAACCATAAAAAATCACAGTGTCCAGGCACAAAAACAGAGTAAAAATTAAGTCAATTTTTTAAAGTGGAAGAGCTACAGGAGATCTGCTTATAAAAGTGGTATTTACACAGAAAAGAAAGTCCTTCAACAAAAACAACATGTAAAACGCAAAATCTCCATTATTTTTAAACATGTTATGATGGTTAGGTCACGCCTCAGTATAAAATATTTCAAGCAGCTGATCTCCATTTAATTTAACCTCATAGTTTTCTTCCCAGTGGGAGAGGGAGACAGCACTAAGCAGTGCTGAAGCCATATGATCTTTGAGAAGGGACAAGGTGAGGGGTAATTCAGGAGCTTGTGGCTCTTGGGGGAGGGCATTCATGGGCAGAGCCGGGGGCTGGGGGCTCAGGCACGCAGGGAGAAGTGGGGCTCAGAGGTCACCGAGAAGCCCTCCGCAAACCCACTCAATCTGTACTTTTTGTTTTGTTTGGCTTTTTTTTTTTTTTTTTTTTTTTTTTTGAGACAAAGTCTTGCTGTCTCGCCCAGACTGGAGTGCAGTGGCACAATCTCAGCTCACTGAAACCTACACTTCCCGGGTTCAAGTGATTCTCCTGTCTCAGCCTCCCAAGTAGCTGGAAGTACAGGCATGTGCCACCACACCGGGCTAATTTTTTGTATTTTTAGTAGAGATGGGGTTTCACCATGTTGGCCAGCCTGGTCTCAAACCCCTGACCTCAAGTGATCCACCCGCCTTGCCCCCACAGAGTGTTGGGATTACAGGCATAAGTCACTGTGCCTGGCCCAATCTGTAAATTTCTTAACAGTCTTCGTGGGTCAGGCAGCAATGTTTGAGTGTAAAAGGTATAGGCCAGGCACAGTGGCTCATGCCTGTAATCCCAGCCCTTTGGGAGGCTAAGACAGGCAGATCACTTGAGGTCAGGAGTTTGAGACCGGCCTGGCCAACATGGCGAAACCCCATCTCTACTAAAAATACAAAAATTAGCTGGGTGTGATGGTGCATGCCTGTAGTCCCAGCTACTCGGGAGGCTGAGGCAGGGGAATTGCTTGAACCCAGGAGGCGGAGGTTGCAGTGAGCCAATATCGTGCCACTGCACTTCAGCCTGGATGACAGAGTGAGACTCCATCTCAAAAAAAAAAAAAAAAAAAAATCATTTTGGGAGGCCGAGGTGGGCAGATCACCTGAGGTCAGGAGTTCGAGACCACCCTGGCCAACATGGCGAAACCCTGTCTCTACTAAAAATACAAAAGTTAGCCAGTGTGGTGGCGGGCACCTGTAATCCCAACTACTTAGGAGGCTGAGGCAGGAGAATCACATGGGCCTGGGAGGCAGAGGCTGCAGTGAGCCAAGATCACACCGTTGCACTCCAGCCTGGGAGACAAAGCAAAACTCTGTCTCAAAAAAAAAAAAAAAAAAAAAAAAAGATATGTCTGGTGAGGAACGGATGCACCAGGATGTACAGACTGTACATAACCTATAATATGAAAATTAGAGGCACATAAAATGGCTGCTTAATGACAGAGACAATACTCATGGAATTAATTAATTAATATTCAGGTACTCTGAACAAATACATTGAGTCCTTACTGTATATCAGGTTCTATAAGGATGCCATGCATGCATTATTCACTTATTTGGTCCTTTCAAAAACTCACTGAAGTAGGTACAAGAATTTTCAACCCCATTTTACTGACAAGGAAACGGCCACAGTTAAGTAACTTCATCATGTTATCTAGTTAAGTACAGGAGTCGGTAAAGAATCAGACAATCTAAATCAAAGCCTGCACTCACCACGCATGCATAACACCGTATTTATAAGCCCCATGTGACATGGCAATGAGAAATGGAGAATCAGGGTGTATGTCCTGATAAGGCAACTGAGCCTCAAATCTGCAGCCTATTTTTCCAGGGAAGAAGAGCCTGTGAGTTAATCATCATAATAAACCTTTTCCAAAAGGAGCTCTATATACTATATAAGAATGCCCTATCTTTCACTTTCAAGAGGTCTCCATGGAAATGAACAAAATCAAATGTGACCTGGAGCCAGTTCTCTGCAATCTGTTTAGTTTTACACATACCCCTAATCTGGGACTTCGGCCACGTCACCATGGCCATTTTTTAGACACAAAATGAAGAAAAGGCACTTAGGAGTAATCACAGAAGTCACTCCTAGAGGAAGCTGAGCTTGCAAGCTGAAGGACAGTATATTTAGCTTAAATATGATGACTGGAAAGTCTAGGATACTATATTTGGGCAAACTGTTGATTTGGGGTTTGGTGAAGTTCTGGTTTTGGCAGCAGCGCCCTTCTCCTGCCCTACCCCCACCTCAGGCCACGTGGGCTCAGCTACAGAGCACAGCTCTCGCACAAGCAAAACCTGCAGACTTGGCCTCCCCGGGGTTCTGGGGAGCAGAGCAATTCCTTCAGGGATTGACAGGGTGAGAAACTACTTGCAATCAACAAGTAGCCAAACCGGATGCCAGAAGAGAAGGAGCCCGGGAGCATCAGGTGAGAGCAGGCCCAAAAGCCCCCCACATCCAGTCCCATAAGGAGTACCTCACCACTCTGGCCATCCTGAACTGTAACCACTGGTTTTCCTATCTGTCTTCCCCATTAGACTGAGCAGGGAGTGTATCTTGATAATCTCAGAGCAGCTGCTCAATAACTGTGGAATGAACTGAAGAGTTCTGGAGATTGGTTGCACAGTGTGGATGTGCTTAACACTACTTAACGGCACACTTAAAAATGGTTAAGATGGCAGATTTAATGTTACATGTATTTTACATAATTTTTAAGAAAACACGACAGTGACACTATTACAGCAAACAAAAGGTAATAGCACTTGGATCCTTCTAACACTCACTGTATGAAATCTGGTAGCGTGTAGGTGGAGTAATTTGAGTTTAGGAAGTATGGGAGGGTTAACTAGGTGACCTCCCATACACCCTGTTAATGGTGAATCATGATTTGCTGCAACAAAAAGTCACAGAGCAATGGCAAATACGATCCCTCTATTAGGCTTTTCCATGTGTCCTAAAGAAGGAAGATTCAGGAAAATGTGTCAGTGGCTAGAGATGTGGCCCCAAACCCAACCAAGAAATCACACACCATTAATTCCAACAAATATTTTTCCTCACACCCTTCTAGCCTCAGACCTTGGAGCTGGCACTCTTATTTATTAACAGAGAGAGAGAGAAATGGAAAGCTGTTCAAGAACCTGTGCCTTCCTTATAGGACAAGAAGATGGCATTTCACAAAGTGGGATCTGTGGAATGTTACTATACACTACTTGGAAAGAGATGATCACAGACTTGAGAAATGGTGGATAGTACTTTAGTAAGTTTATATGCTCTGTGAATCTCCAAGAAAGGGGGCATGGTAGAAAGAGTTCTGCACACTTCTCTGGCCCAGAACCCCCAGCCCCCACTGTCATCCCCAGGGGTTTCAACAGCTTGGACTCCACATCAGGAAAGATCAGTGTAACAGACGCGACGGATTACTTGGAATATCCTGAGTTCAGATCCTGGCTCATCAATTTACTAGCTGTATCATCTAGGGCGAGTGACTTGAATTATCTTGGCCTCCATCTCCTTCTCTTTAAAATAGAGTAAAGGACTCAGGCTGTGAAGTCAGACACACGGACCTTGAATTGTGGCTCTGGCATTGATGAGCAACGAGAGTCCTTAGTCTTTCTAAACCTCAGTTCACTTATCTGTAAAAAGGGAGGCACCCCAGTATCTGCCACACAGGCTGATTGTGGGGGCTGAATAACAGAATACAGGTAGAGTGCTTTTTACAAGACTGAGCACAAAGCAGGTAGTAAATACAGAAGACACGCTTGTTATCTTTGATTCTATAAACTGTGAAGTGCTCTATAAATGCTACCTATTCTTTAAGGCCCAAGTCAAGTCCCATTCTTCATAAAGATTCCCCGATTGCTAGAACCTAAACACTCTCTCACCTCTGGGCTTACCCCATTTTTAAACTAGGTTTACAACAAATGTATCTGCACTGAATCATATGCCAATATGTGGTATTATATCCTACATTACTATCTAGTGGTTCAGACATAATTCTTATCTCAAGTTTTTTTTTTCCCCCAAAACAGAATTGTGGGAAGTTAACTGAATTTAAAAGCAATACACACCTACTGTAAGAAAATTTTAACAAAGAAACATATAGGCCGGGTGCGGTGGCTCATGCCTGTAATCCTAACACTTTGGGAAGCCGAGGCAGGTGGATCACCTGAGGTCAGGAGTTCAAGACCAGCCTGGCCAATGTGGTGAAACCCCGTCTCTATTAAAAATACAAAAAAATTAGCTGGGTGTGGTGGTGGGCGCCTGTAATCCCAGCTACTTCGGGAGGCTGAGGCAGGAGAATGACTTGAACCTGGGAGGCGAAGGAGGTTGCAGTGAGCCGAGATCATGCCATTGCACTCCAGCCTGAGTGACAAGAGCGAAACTGTCTCAAATAAAAAAAAAAGAGAGAGAGAGAGAAACATATGAAGTTGAAAGCTGAAGTCTTCCATAAACTATCTCCTAGAGAGATACCAATGTTGACAGTCTGCTGTGTATGATCTTTCCAGGTGTTGCCTGTGCATATATAAACATAAGGTTTCTTTAATTAAAATAGGCTCATCCTATACATACTAATTTGTAATCTATTTTTTTTGTCAGATATCAGTCCATGTCAACACAGAAAGATTGATCTCATCCTCTTTTAAACAGCTATAGAGTATTCCATTGTATGGCTATACCACAATTTACCTAATCTGTTCATTGTAGGTGGATATTTGGGTTATTTCAAATGAAGTCTGCTGTTAGAGCAGGAGCTGTGTCCTGTGTCCCGTGTGTTTTGGCATCTCCATGGAGTTCACACTGTCGTATGAACTCTAACAACATTTGCTCTGAGTCACAGAGGATTACTGGCTCACAGTTTATCAAATATAACTCTCAATAACCAGCACTGCTGGGTCAAGCCAGAATAATGGGCAATATTCATAATACTGGCCCTGAGCTATCACTCTCAGATCAAAATACAAGCTGTTCAATATCGTTTTGATGCTGGCTCCTTGCCTATATTAAAATTAATTAATGACCCAGCAATTCCACCCCCAAGGTATATATCCAAGAGAACTGAACACATGACATCCACACAAAAACTTGCACACGCGTGTTCAGAGCAGCATTATTCATAATCGCCAAAAGAGACAAACGTCCATCAACTGATGAATGCATAAACAAAATGCACTTCGCAGTACAATAAAATGATTCAGTCATAAAAAGAAATGAAATACTGATACATGCTACAGCATAGATGAACCCTGAAAACATGCTATGTGAAAGAAGCCAGGTACGAAAAACCACATATGGTATGATCCCATGTATATTAAATGCCCATTTGCGAGTCCAGAGACACAAAGTAGAGAGTTGTTGCTGGGGTGGAGATGCAAGTGGATATTAAGGTGGGATGGGGAGCAATGGGAAATGAATGCGAACACTTTTTTGTTCGTCTGTTTGTTTTGTAGAGACGGAGCCTCGCTCTGTCACCCAGGATGAAGTGCAGTGGCGCAATCTCGGCTCACTGCAACTTCCGCCTCCCAGACTTAAATGATTCTCCTGCCTCGGCCTCCCAAGTAGCTGGTACTACAGGTATACGCCGCCATGCCCGGCTAATTTCTTTTATACTTTAGTAGAGATGGAGTTTCTTCTTTTTTTTTTTTTTTTTGAGACGGAGTCTCGCTCTGTCGCCCAGGCTGGAGTGCAGTGGCAGAATCTGGGCTCACTGCAAGCTCCGCCTCCCAGGTTCACACCATTCTCCTGTCTCAGCTTCCCGAGTAGCTGGGACTACAGGCGCCCGCCACCACGCCCGGCTAATTTTTTTTTTTTGTACTTTTAGTAGAGATGGGGTTTCACCATGTTAGCCAGGATGGTCTCATCTCCTGACCTAGTGATCCACCCGCCTCGGCCTCCCAAAGTGCTGGGATTACAGGCGTGAGCCACCACGCCTGGTCCTAGAGATGGAGTTTCACTGTTTTGCCCAGGCTGGTCTCGAACTCCCAAGCTCAGGCAATCCACCCGCCTTGGCCTCCCAAAGTGCTAGGATTACAGGCGTGAGCCACCAGGCCAGCCAAACAGGTTTCTTTTGAAGATGGTGGAAATGTTTTGAAATTAGATAATGGCGATGTTGTAAAGCATGGTGAATACACTAAAAATCACTGTATCATACACTTTAAAAATCACTGTATCATACACTTTAAAATGGTAAATTTCATGGTACGTGAATTCTATCTCAATTTAAAAATGCAAAAAAAAAAAAAACTTTAAAAAGGGATTATCAACTGGTAATTCCACTTTACCACTCATGTATTGAAAATATATGAGATCCGATAGAATGTCAAGTGCTGTGCTGGGTACTAGAGATACTATGGTAAGCAATGCCTCCTGCCCTCAAAGAACGCACAGTGAGGTTATGGAGTATGACGGGCTGCACATGATAAACTTGGGGGTCATCAGAACCATGATAAGGGAAGCACAGGGAGAAAGGAGGGCTTTCCAGAAAAAGTGGGCTGCAGCTTGAGGAATGAGGAACAGCTGGCCAAGTGAAAATAGGAAGCATGTCCCGAGTAACTTGTATGAGGTGCCAGAGGCAACAGAAACGTCACAGAGGAGCTGAAATATAATCAATAGGAGAGAGCCCCATGACCCAAATGTGCCCAACAGAGTAACTTTAAAACTCCAACATGTATTTTGCCTCCTGTTACATACCAGGCACTTGCTAGATGCTGAGAATTTTTTTAAATTATACTTTAAGTTCTGGGGTACATGTGCAGAACGTGCAGTTTTGTTACATAGGTGTACACATGCCATGGTGGTTTGCTGCACCCATCAACCTGTCACCTACATTAGGTATTTCTCCTAATGCTATCCCTCCCTTAGCCCCCCACCCCACCACAGGCCCTGGTGTGTGATGTTCCCCTCCCTATGTCAACGTGTTCTCATTGTTCAACTCCAACTTATGAGAACATGTGGTGTTTGGTTTTGTGATGCTGAGAATTTAGCAGGGAGCAAGATCAATGAAGGCACTGGTAGAACTTTTAGTATGTAACCATACATTTCCATGGGTATACAGTAAACAGTCTATGGCTAATTGATTCACTGACCTGGACGTGGTATTTTAAAAGGACCAGTACAATTTGTCAATATCTATCAAAAATACAAATGCAGTTAATGCTTTGACCTTATCATCCCACTTCTGGGAAAATATCCAACAAGATATGCCTGTATAGGTACAAAATGACATATGTGCCAAGATATTCACTGCTGCATTGTTTATAAGAGCAAAACACTGGAAATGACCCAAGTGTCCATCAAAAGGGGACTGGTTAAATGAATTAAGGTGACCCTGCACAATGGAAGACTGGGCAACCTTCCATATAAATGAGGAAATTCTCTGTGTACTGACATGGAAAGATCGCCCAGATATTTTGTTAACTGAAAAGGCAAGGTGCAAAAGTATAAATAATACACTTCATTTTGTATAGGAAAGGAAACAGACAGATAAGCAGACAGACAGATATAAGGATGTATCTTATTTATAGCTGCTTGTATTTGCTTAAATAAACCCAACAAGACAAATACATAAAAGCCAATAAAAAGTGGTTACTTGGGGCCGGGCGTGGTGGCTCACATCTGTAACCCCAGGACTTTGGGAGGCTGAGGTGGGTGGATCACGAGGTCAGGAGATCGAGACCATCCTGGCTAACACGGTGAAACCCCGTCTCTACTAAAAATACAAAAAATTAGCCAGGCGTGGTGGTTGGCGCCTGTAGTCCCAGCTACTCAGGAGGCTGAGGCAGGAGAATGGCGTGAACCCAGGAGGCAGAGCTTGCACTCCAGCCTGGGGGACAGAGCGAGACTCAGCCTCAAAAAAAAAAAAAAAAAAAAAGTGGTTACTTGGGGACAGGGGAGCTAGATGAGAACAGGTGGGGAGGGACAGTTCTCAATGAATTCCTTTTTTATGTTTTTATTTTTGAGTCATGGGAATATATCACCTAATGGTACCTAATCAAAAACACTATTTTTTTTTTTTTTTTGGCCACATGAATGTATCTCCTAATGGTACCTATTCCAAAAAAAAAAAAAAAAAAAAAAAATTTAAGCTTTAAAAGGCTAAGATTATAGGCTCTCTTATCTGCATGCACATGCTAAAGTAGCCGGCATTCCTAATGTGCTCAAAAGCATCTCTTACTGGTTACCCGAGAACCCAAAAGAGACAGCAGGGATAGAAAAGCTTCAAATGACCACCAGCAGCAGAAAGGCAACTCACACACACACCATCCTGTGTGTGCATGGGACCATACCTGACAAACTCATACTGACTACGTGGTAGGTACAGAGGTGCTAGGGATACTGAGAAAATGTGAAACACCTCTTTCCTTGGGTCATGGAGGGATGGCTCCCAGCAAGTGCAAGGAGCCATGCCCAGCCCTACTGCCAGTGACCTTGCTAGTACAAATTGGAGTCACTCTCACACTGAAAAATCTTCAATGGCTCCCTATTACCTAAGCTGAAGACCAAACCCCAATTTTTAAACACCTCCATGGCCAGAACCCTGCCTGCCAGTCCGGTGTCACCTTTCACCACTTCAACCCTTAACCAGCCCCCACCCAGCCCACTCTGGCAATACAGAGACACTTGCCATATTCCCCCTGCGCCCATGCCTTCTCTCTGCCTGGAACTCCCTCTCCCCAGCACATCTGCCTGCCCCATGCCCCTCGAGCCTCAAGGAACAGCCCAAACATCTCCTTTTTAAAATGAACAGTCCCTACCCTTCCCAGAGGGTTTATGCTCTCTTCCCTGACACACACACTGTACCCACCACACACAAGAGCAGCAGTGACACTGTCACTCCCTAAGGACTCTCAACTCAATGGAAGCAGAATCTTTACCTCTTCATCCTTTATCCCTAGCCCCAAGAACAGGGCTTGGCAGACAGCAAATGCTTGGTCCAAGTCTGGCTGAATGAATAAACAAGAGAAAGACAGAGGTGGGGAGAAAGGAAGAATTAACCCTCTCAGGGCAGAGGGGCTGGAAAGCACGTTCTGAGCAGGTGGTGCTTTTGCCATATCTGAGGTGGGCCTCAAAAAAGAAATAGCAGTTATAGGATGAAATGGAGAATGAGATGACTTGGAGTGCGGGGTGCATGAACAAAAGCAGAGAAGCATGAAGGAGGAGGGAATGTTCAGGGAACACAGGTAGGTTGGTCTGCAATGAGGGTCAGGGCAGGGACGAGGCCTGAGGGAGGTGCAGAGTCCAGGACAAAGGCTGATCAGATTGCGGGGAAGCTTTGAAGCCAAGCTAATTGCCCAGCCTTTAGGCGGGCATCTTGGAAGGAGTCTAAGTAGGGAGACCCATGTTCAGCTCTGTGTTTGAAGACAATCCATGACAGCTATGAGGAGAAAGGATCAGAAAAGATGAGAGTGTGGGGTCCAAGTTAGGACCAACCATGGCCATTTAGGTGAGGAATATCAAACGCCCAAGCTAAAACAAAAGATCATTAGGGCGAGAGGAGACCCGGGGGCAATTCAGGAGGTAAAACCACTGGACTTAGTGAACAGACACTGGGGGCAAGGCAGGGGAGGGCAAGTGACGGCTGCGGGCTTCGGTTCCGGTATATACACTTGTTGAATTTCCCTCTCCTAGAGACCATGCAAACTACAGTCATGCATGGGGATGGTGGTATGGGAGCTAATACAATTGTGGTGTCACCAACAGGCCTTGGTAAGAAGACCCCTAGATACTAAACTAATCTGCTAGAAATCAGACAAAGGGAAAATCTCGCTGCATCTATTTCTAGGGGGTCTGGCAAAAGTTTAGAGATGAACAGCACACAATGGATCCACCAGTCCTCTTCATGTTATCACACGCACTTCAAAAAATTACTTACTGACACCTTCATCAGGAACTTCCAGGTGCAAACTATAGGTAGACCTCAGTACATAGCGAGTGCTAAGTAACTTTTCTGAATACATGTTACATACAGGCTGTGCCTACTTCTTCTGTCCACTGAACATGCCATGTCCCTCCCAACCTCCACTATCTCTGGAAAAGCCTCCACAAAGGAAGTTCCCACCCCCTGTGCCTCCGCTGAACACTGGAACAAAACCAGTTTCCTTAGGTAAGTCCACGGTATTTGCATGCAAGCGTCATTATGGCTTATTTAGCTAACAAAACAAAAGATAGAGGGAAAAGATGTTCTAACTGACTGGGTCCCTACCTTTTAAGAAATTAGAAGTTACACGAGATGCAAACAAATACCTTTTTATTATAATAAGTCCATAGGACACTTCAGTGATAAAGCCATATGAAGGCAATGCAAGAAGGTGAAACGGAATGATACGCACGTTCAGGAGCACCACTGGCATCACTGCACACCTCAGGGTTATAAGAAGGTCCAGAGAAAAGCCCTTTCTCTCTCCCAACTTTCACTGTCCTTGCCCGCCCCACCACTGTCCTGCTGCTTGCCTGTGTCACATGAAACATATGAGAAAGAGAGCTGAGAATGGCCTTGCAGTTTCTGAAGTCTCTGAATCAACACCAGAGACAGTTCAGCTGCTTTGGGGGCTTGCTTCCTGGTTGGGGGTTGAGACTGAAATTTCCCCAGGTGGAAGTTCTCACCTGGACCAGTGCCCCAGCCTCCTAACCAGACTTCCTGTCTCTAATCTCTAATCTCATCCCCTAAACCACTCTAGTAGTCTCCAGAGCAACCTCATCACACTGCTGTCTTTCCTAACAGTCTTTAAAGGCTCCCATTACCTCCAGGACAGTCTCAACTCCACGGCAGGACCTAAGGGGCCCTGGGTGATCTGGCCCCACCTCCACCCTTGTCCCCGCTGCATCCCACCTCCAGAGCATCCTATGACACCAGTGTGCTGAGTGTCCAATGCTTCACACCAGCTCATCTGTCTACAAAGGACGGACTATTCTATCGCCCTCCCATATCTCCTTCTTTCTCTGGCCTTATCTAGCATCCATCTATCCCTATTCTGAGCTAGGAGACCCCCTCCATGTTCCCAAAGCATCCCCTCTAGTACACTACACTTACTGAGTGAGCGCCACTGTGTGTGCTAGACCAGAAGACCCATATGGCAGCTCAACTGGGGTAGTCATCATCAAGTGACTGTACTTGCCTCCTTTTATCTATCTCCCTTATGAGATGGTAAATTCCTTGTGATTAAGCAATGTGTCCTTTTTCTCTGTGTTCCCAGCAACTAGAATGATGGTTCACACAAAAGCACTGCTTAATCAACATTTGCAGAACAAGGGGCAAGAGGTCAAAACCAGCCCAGTTCAGACTCACGTCCCTGGGGCCATGTGAGCAGCAACCCAACTGGTAGGGCTGAGAAACCAACAACATTGGTCAAGTTACACTTAGCTATGCCACAGCTGCAGGCTAAAGGCGTGGTAAGTGGTCAGTGAAAATCTGGCGAGGCCATAGTTGTCATGCCTGAAGTTATCTGGACCTAGGAAATGCAGGGAAGAGTAGCTGAGAAGTGTCACATTCTCTTCTTTCTGAAGCTCCAAAAATGAGCACAGTAGAGAGAGTTGTATCAACAAATATGTTAGCTGGCTTGAATTTCAATTTCAGCATTTTGTACAGAGTAGGTGTATGTGCTGAATGATTATAAATAAAATAAAACTCAATGGCCAAATGGTTGAATAGTGTTGAATGTAGATATTTCCCAGGCTGGGCGAAGAATGACAGAAATGTTTCTTTTACATTTCTTGGGTAATAAAATGTACTATGCAGCAGACCAACTTTGCTTTTTACTTCAGCGCTATAAAACTGTAGCTTTCCAGAAATTTCTACGGATGAATCAGTCTGGATAGCCAAATTCTCCATATTGCCACAGATTTAGTTTTGAAACTTCAACATTGTTCATTATGGATGGCAATCTTAAAGTCTCAAAGCCAAACCCAGATTCCTTTCCAATATACAGATTTTCTCTTTCTCCACCATGGGTTCTGCTAAGCCATATTTCATGCCAACCCCAAATTTGTGCTAGAACCTGGTTTCAACTCAAATAATAAATGAAACCAAGATTAGAAGTGAGCCCACTAACCTAATGGAGCACAATGTTTGCCTAGCTACTACTCCTAAATCTATAGGATTGGGGAAAGGTGCCTCTCTCCTTCTCCTCCCAATTTCTGACTGGCAATTTGAGTTTTATACACATTTTCCAGTCCTGTTCTACATGTCCATGTTAAGAAGGCACAACCAGGCCGCCGGACATTTGACACATCCATGAAGCAGGTGAGCCCCAGAGAGGTGAAGGGCCTTGCATGGGCCACAAGGCTATTTAATGGAAGAATCCAGGCCCCTGTCCTCGCCCCTTTCACTGCACGCTTCCCTGCTGCAGGCCCTCCATTGGCACCAGCCATAATTCATTCCTCAAGAACCCTGAAAGAAGGGCACACGTTCCAGCCATCATAACCAAACCAGAACCCTGCTATTCTTTTAAAAAATTAACTACCACCTGTTCCTTTCTACTTCAACATTCCTCCTCCAGTCACAAAATCCATACAAACAAGTTATTCCTTGCCCGTTGAGGTCACAAGTTGATCAAGTACAAAGTTGGACTACAAACTAAAAACACAGTCTCAACTCCAAAACCATGGGTCTGAAAAGTTCCAATTCTGCTCTGAGTTCTGAGGAATTCTTCTCAGCCGGAAACCAGGCATTGTGAGGCTGGCCCTGTGATTTCCTGCAGGACTCCAGGAATTGCTGGAGGGAAAGCCTGTTTATCCTGGGATTGCTCCTCCAGGTCAGGAGCTCCCAGACTGCTCTTAACCTTCATGAAAGGAGCTGATAAATAATTATGTAAGTTCTGTCTCTATCCTTTGTCTTGAGGTAGGTACATCCTTCTCCCTCTCCAATAGCCACAGAAGTCTTCATAACAGTGCTGGGCCCCTCAACAGCCTCTTTTTAAAAGTCTCTATAAAAAGAAAAATTAAATACCCTCTAAGACAGAATATCTACACTTATATAATAAAGATGAAGGAACAAACTGATTAAACTAACAATACTCTGTCCCTGCAAAATTCAGGGGCTTTATTAAGAAGTCCTCTTTCCATTTCAAAGGCAGGGCAACTGAGGCTCAGACAGCTATGTCCTTCCCACCAGAGGTACAATCATCAGCTCCACCAACCCAAAAAAGACATTAGAGATCATGTTTGGGTTTGATGTTTAAAGTCTTAAGAAACCATATGGAAGAGTTCTCCTAACTCCAGCCAGGGTTTCAATCAATACAGGCCAGCACCTTGATCTTCAGAACTATGAGAAATAAATGCAGGGCCAGGCACGGTGGCTCATGCCTGTAATCCCAACACTTTGGGAGGCCAAGGCAGGCAGATCACCTGAGGTCAGGAGTTCGAGACCAGCCTGGCCAAAATAGTGAAACCCCATCTCCACAAAAATACAAAAATTAGTCATAGTGACAGGCACCTGTAGTCCCAGCCACTTGGGAGGCTGAAGTGGGAGAATCGCTTGAACCTGGGAAGTGGAGGTTGCAGCAAGCCAAGATTGCACCACTGTACTCCAGCCTGGGCGACAAAGCAAGACTCCATTTAAAAAGAAAGAAAGAAAGAAAGAAATGCAGGTTGTTTAAACCACCAAATCTATGGCATTTTTGTCATAGCAGCCCAAACAGACTGCCTTTATGCAATAACGTATGTATAAGGGTACAAACTGTGCCTCACAAGGTATCTAAAAGTGACCACCACTCTTCTGCTTGAATACTAACCACACTACACCCAGGGCATTAGTTCTTAATTTAATAAACCACCCCTTCCATCAACAGCAATGGCTCGAGGTTGAGGCCCAATAGTTTGAGGACACACCTGCCACTCACATCAAGTTTAAGACCTGACTCCTATCCACAAATAATCTATCAGCTTTAAGCTACCATACTAAGACCTCTTTGAGAAGAGGGACCCCACCTATTCATCTCTGCATTCCCAGAGCTCAGCACAGGCCCAGAACAGGCACTCAAGCACTCAATAAAAAGCTGCCAAATAAATGAGCAAAGCACTCAATTTCAAGACTTCTACACAAATATTGGCATTCAAATATTGGAATTCAAATTCACTAGAATTCCAGTGGGCAGAGCTGTAGAAGACCACCAGAGATGAGTCAGAAGACTTGGATTCTAGCCCCCGTTTTGCCAAAAATTCACTCTACTATCCTGGGCAAATCTCCCAGCCAATGAGGGTCTTATTTTTTCTGTAAACACAGTAGAAGACTTCTTAGGTTTCCCTCTAAGATCTTAAACTTATAAAATACAAAGCAAAGATGTGCCCTTGAGCTACAGCTACAATGTTAACTTGATGATAAGGGCAGTAAAAATATAACAGCCAGAGTCATCTTTTCTTACACAGATGCTAGATAGCAGCAGGCAGTAACTTTACTAGTAGGTAAAGCTCCTGTGTGTTTGCTTATGTTCACACGTTATATACACACACATTTGGGTCACTCCCTGTAGTCTCTTTCAGGGAGATGCAAATTTCAATAATTGTTCCAGGCAGAAAAGCCTCCAAGTGGAACAAAGACCTACAGACATTACTTCCAGGTAATAAACAGATTCCACTCAGACAAAGAAAAATAAAGCAGCCGGTGGCTACATTCCACAGACACCCCATTTGTGGAAGCATTGGGGCTGAGCTCTAAATGTGAGCCAGACGTTGCTGAGTTCTTATTTTGGCTCCGAGTCTAACTTGGAGTGGATGGTCCTTGGCCAAGTCTGTGCTCTAGAAGCCAGGCTCTGGATGAGTATGGCAACCCCCATAAACCATCCCGATTACAGGGTGAGGCGAGTGAAGCATTTCACAGATGTAAAGTGCTGCCAGCCCCTCCAGACAAATGAGGAAAGCCGTCACGAGGCAACGTGGCTTGGTGGAGAGCCACAGAGCAGCCCCTCTCCTAACCTTGGGCTCCTACAAACTCACCAGAGGCCTCAGAGATCTGCCCCAATCCTCCCTGCCTCCCCCCCACCCACACACACACACTCTGCCTCCATTTCCCCTGGACCACACACACACACACACACACACACACACACTCTGCCTCCATTTCCCCTGCTGAAAAGCAAGGACTTTTTGCAAGAGTCACTTGCAAAGCTCTTTAAACCACACAGTTAACTCACAATGTTAACCAGCTGCGACCAAGTTAGGTGTCGTTCTCCTCTACTGTGGGACATCTGAGACAGTAGAGGTATACCAAGGCAAAGTAATAGAATGTATAAAAGATAAAGGTCTGTTTGTGAAATAAGAAGGGCTGTTCAGGAACCATGTTAGTACTTTTACTGTTTCCCCCCACCCCTTTCTTTAACCATTAGGTACCAATGGATACCAGATACACAGAGCTGAATAAAAAGGTTAAGAGATACTATCAGTAAAGTTTCCCACCAAAGCCTGCTAATAGCGCTCTCGCTGATTAGAAAGCACTTCTGTCATTTGGGAACTCTAATCCGCTCTTATCAACCCTCTGGCTTTGCCATTTATAAGGGTAGGAATGAGAGGTACATCAGCTATGCCACAGAGTGATTTCTGGGGCCCCTGCCCATGAAGAAGCAGATCAAAAAGGAGCTCATGCCTGCCAGAGTGAAGCTTTCACCATAGCAACACATGTTATTCTACAAACAGTCGGGACTAAGGCACTCTGTTGTGACCGGTCCGGACAGTGCCCCCGAGAAACGAGTGACTGAGGGTTCAGACAACAGAGCAGGCAAGAGAAAAGTGATACCTATTTAACTTGCAGGGCAGTCTCCCTGTGGTTTTTACTTCTCCACAAAGTTAATAGTGGCAGCCCTAAGACCCTCCAGTACCCACGGACTGTGTTCTAATAAGATAGATGTCAAAGAGAAAACAGGTGTTCTCCATGGAGCAGCTGCACCACCAGGCTCCCTGGGGAAAAGAAGTTCTGGGGTAGAGAGATTGGTCTATTTGGAGATTAGATGGCTAGCAGTGGAGAACTTGGGGGAAAGGTCTCCATCTCAAAACATATCATCTCTAAAATGAAATACAGCCAGGATGCTCAATGAGCCACCTGAGGATGAAACGTGGACTCCCAGACCCACCAATGAAGTCAATACCAATAGTCACCCGTGTACTTGTTGAGACCATTAAGTGCCCATGTGCCAGGTACAGTGCTGGGTATTTTTACACATATTAGCCTTCACTGGGTAGTTAGGGTTAAAATGTCATTAACCAATCAATGTCACTTTTCTGGATATCACATTTGTGCCAAGGAAAGAAACAGGAAAAATCAGTGTGCCATTACATCCCATAGGATAGGATTACACTTGAGGCTTGACCAGTAGAAAATCTAGCTCCAAATTTCTGCTCTGTTGCTCATATCATGGAGACATCTGTACAGAAATCCAGAACAAGAGTGCTCAAGAGAGTACGTAACCCTCCTTGGTTTCCTCTGTCTAACTTCTCTAGAACACCATGGATAGAGTAAGTAAAAGGCTAAAAGGGAGATGCATAAAGTTAGGAACTAGAAAAGCTGGCAAAGGAACTTCTTCGAAAATGCATTAGAAGTTAGTCAAAGAGGCCAGGCGCAGTGGCTCAGGCCTATAATCCTAGCACTTTGGGAGGCCAAGGTGGGCGGATCACCTGAAGTCAGGAGTTCGAGACCAGCCTAGCCAACATGGTGAAACCCCGTCTCTACTAAAAATACAAAAATTAGCAGGGTGTGTGGCATGTGCCTGTAATCTCAGCTACCTGGAAGGCTAAGGCAAGAGAATCGCTGGAACCTGGGAGGCGGAGGCTGCAGTGAGCTGAGATTGCACCACTGCACTCCAGCCTGTGCGACAGAGCGAGACTCCTTCTCAAGTTGATCCGTGTCCACAGATGTATTATGTGTGCCATTTGCACACGTCTTTCTATGAACACAATAGAAGCAGGATTGTTTTATGATGCTGCTAACATTCACAGACAGGACCCGCAGCCACATTTCAGGTTATGATGCCTACAGGTATGTCTGGGAGGATATGAACCAGTGCCATGGAAGCCATGTACTAGCAGGTGGTGACACAATGGGCTCCCATTGTATATGCTGCAAACATTTCACCCTGACAAGTCAATCAGTGTCAGGAGCAGGGAAGAAGGTGGTTCCTGAAGAAAAGGTAAATCTGCCAAATCTGCCTCTAAAACAATTAAAAAGCAAAAACCAGCCATCACCAAGAACTCCTCTGGGTCCCTCAACCTTTAAGTCATCACAGACCAAAAAGAAACCAAACCTACAAATGATAGGCTCAGAATTGTGGAAACATTTTTTTGCAGCTTCAGAGCCTGTAAATGAGCTTAAAAAAAAAAGTTTCAGTCCTGAACTGACATTTTAAAGGTAGTATATAAATTGCTTCCTCTCTCTTCGGAGCACCCCCTTTTTCCTCATTCTCCATTCGCTAATGAAAGACTTTTCCTCTTCCCCTGCCTGTTTCAATTTGAAACGTGGCACAGAACAGGACACTGGAAGGAGAAGGGAAGGTGGAGGGGGAGGAGGCTACTTTCAAATCTGACACACATACCCCCCAGCCAGCTGTCCACACCCTGGTTGACGGTCAGGCCAGACTCCACCTAAGACAGGACTGAAGGACCAAAGAGTTGAGTAGAAAACTCCCCCTGCGCCACCTCTCCCAAAAGCAGACTTAACGGTGGAAAGGAAGGAGGGGGAAAATAAAGTTCCACATTCCTGACATTTTTTAGCCAAGTGCTGTGGCTGCACAGAGCAGCTTCTCTATTCCAAGCAGCCTGTAGGACTGGGAGAAAACCTGGGTTCAGGGGGGAAAAGCTGCCCCCTGCCTTCGAAACAGGATGGCTCAAAACTAAACCAAAATTGGGGTAGCAATAGGGGTGAGTGGTGAGGGGAGAGACAGCCTTTCACATGTGTTCTCAAAAGGAAATTATCCCAAGGGAAAGAATTTAGAGTCATCATCTCCCTAGGGACAGAGAACTAAAGCCCTGGGGTCCCTAACGGGGAAACAGAAGCCCCCTGAATGCAGAAGAGGTGACCAGTGAGTGGGGGAAAGAGCAACGCAGGGATGCAATGCAGACACAAGGGCTGTGGCTGCCTGGGGCGTGGGCTGATGGGGGAGAGGGACCCAGCCCATTGGCAGAGGCACGACAGAGGTCCCCAGAAGGAGGAATGGCCAAGAGAGTCGCTCTTTGTGGGAAGAATTATAATTGAGTTTTCCTGGCTCAGCTTCCGAATGAAGGAATCCTAGCCAGGGCCAAGTCAGAACCCCAAAAGCCTATGTCCTCTCACCCCTTTCTCCCATTCCCCTTGCACCTCTTCCTGCCGTCACTTCTAGGAAAAGGGTGGTGAGTCCCCAGTTGCACCTACCATCGCACCATATGCATCCCTACATACCCACACATGCACACCACACACTTCCAGAGAGAAACCCAGAAGATCCTAAGTGATATCCAGCCAGTCCTGTGCTTGGTTATGAGGCGTCTCCCCAGGCTTTACTCTGAGTGTGAAGATGCCCACATTTGTTTCTCTGTGGTACCTACAGTATCCAGGACGCTTCTGCTCTCATTTGATAGAGGCAGCAGTTCCAAACTCCCCCTCCCCACCCCCAGGAATACTTATCTCTGTGGAGAGTTAGTTAGTCGGTGGGTAAAGACAGTGAGGCCCCCACCATGTGCCCAGCACAGAAGAACACAAGACCTTCTTACTGGAGGCTTAGGGCAAAGCCCTCTTTCTCCCAGAGAAGCACAGACTGATGATCTCACAAAGTACCTCCAAAAGAAGGAGACACCTGCCCTGTAGGTCCTGTAGGTTCAAGGTGCTATGGGAAGAAGTGATGGGCTTGGCAGGAAAAGGGGGCCTGTAGGCATTTCAACCAGGGGCCTTGCTACACTCCCCAATACAAGCCTAAGGGGGAGGAAGAGTAGTTTTGTTTGTTGTTCTTCTCGTCTTGGGCCTTTCTCTTTCACCAGATACTGGAAATAAGAGCTCTTAACACCTTTCAACTTTTAGAGTGGCAGGTTTAATGCACAGGACTTTCCATAAGACTAGAGACCCAGGGAAGGAGTTAGGTACCAAACTCAAATGCTGGCAGCCCTTTCTGAGCAAAGATAAAACAGGGAGGGCCACAAACCCTAACAAACGCTAGAAATATGACACAGAGAGCCACAGGCTATGCGAGAAACTTCGTCGCTGCAGAGCCTGTGGCTTTGAGGTTTACAGCTGTCACGTGTATCTTTCCAGCCACACCCTCCAAGGCTGGGGACACGCACTTGGAGGCCTCTTAGAATGGAGGACAGCAAACAGACAGCGGAGAATGCGCTGGGCAAAGGAAATTCTGTTATTTTGTTAAGCTATTATTATGATAAATAATCACAGGGCTCCAGGCGCAAGAGACTTTTTCATGTTGGTAGGAGATGTTATGGCTTTTGTTGCTGATATGATCTCAGTTAAACCTTACAACCACCCTGTGAGGAAGACCAGTTTTATGAACGTCTTTAATGATGGGGAAACTGAGGCTGCAGTCAGTTTTCAGTCAGACTAGTCACAGAACAGGGACTGAGACACACGGATATGACTCTGTGTGACACCACACACTTCCAGGGGAGAACCCAGAACAAGGTGGAGCAAGGCCGACCCAATATACCACTAGAGAGAGCTGTGAGAGGGCGAGGAAGGAGAGAGGGACTGAACTAAAGGAGCACTATCAAAAAGTGGAGTGGAGACCCCAGTCCTAGCACCACCGTTTATTTCCTACAGACCCTAAAGCCCAGCCACGGACACATTCATTCATCCAACCCTGACTTGGCCACCACAAGAATGTTCCCAGCTTGAGGGCAGCTTCGCCAGCCAATTAGGGCCCTTGTCATTCGCAGAGATACAGGGAACCCGAGACAGAGGGACAGGGAAGGAAATTTAGCCAGGCAAGCCATCCTCCATCTCCAAGGAAGTTTGTAAATGATCACAGCTTCCTAACCCAACCGTGAGAATGCAATAAGCAAGCTGACGCAGAAGGGAGGACAAGGAGTCTCAGGAACCAGAGGAGACCACGGTGAGAGTGAGGGGAATGTCGCTCACATATCTCACTTCTGAGACAAGATATACCGCAACAAACCCATGCCAAGCTTCCTCCAGTTCTTCCCACTTTTGAATATCACATTTTTCTTGCTCTGCAAGAGTAGGGAATCCTTCCCATCAGTCTTGTGAATTCTGACCCCTTGCTGGCTTTCTACAACTCCCTGCCTGGGAGGCCGACACCAGGACATTGCTGTTGGGGGTGGGATCCCCATCCTCTGCCCCCCACTCCTACACTATAAGAGAATCAACTTTCCCCAAAAAGTGGAGGGTATCCCTGTCTCTCTTCTTGTCTCTGTAAAGGGGGTGAAGCTCTGGGTCGCCGCAGATGGATCTAAAGGGACAGTTCACGGAGTGGTAAAGGATATCCAAAAATTGGCCTTCTAGAGCACAGCAAAAAAGTGGGAGCGACACGAGAGCAGAAGGCCACTGCTGGGATGGGGCCAGGGCCACACGTGAACATCCGAGCACGTTCCAGAGCTGAGATGCAAAACACCCAGGAAATCACATAGGAAGTGGAAAAGGTTCTGGGTCTCTCCCACTGGAAAAGCCCAGAAGAGCTAGTGGCCACCCCTTGGGGTAAGAGGGGGTTGTGCAATGACTGCGGGTCTGGGAGTCTCTGGGCTTGGCTCCTGGACGCCAGAAAGGGAACCCCACGCGTCAAGCCAGGGTGGCAGCGCGGCGGTTGGTTCGAGGCCAGGCTGGGGTTTCAGGGCTGCAGACAGAGCTGCAGGATACGATGAGTGCCCAAGGGGGCGGCAGAGCATGGCATGGCTGGCACGGCGCGGAGCTGGGGGTGCTGTCTGGGCTGGCCGGGGTACAGGCCGGAGGGGTACAGTGCACAAAGCCGGGGTGCCGATAACGTACACGGCAGCCAGGAGCCTCCGATCAGAGGAGGGCCCGCTGACCTGCAGGGGTGTGCCGGGCGGTGCACGACAGGGGGCACTGTCCCTCCAGCTCCCTCCTCCCCAGGCTCTCACCTCGAACATAAGCCCGATGAGGACGCAGAGCACCAGGCAGAAGCCGATGTCCGCATGGTTGTGGATGACGAACTCCTGGCTGAAGAGCGGGTAACTTTTCGTCCTCCTGCGGAAAGCCATGGCAGCGGGCGCGCAGCGGCCGGCGGGGCCCGCACCCT
Source organism: Pan troglodytes (assembly GCF_028858775.2). Taxonomy (NCBI): domain Eukaryota; kingdom Metazoa; phylum Chordata; class Mammalia; order Primates; family Hominidae; genus Pan; species Pan troglodytes. Next base: position 58,435,144 of record NC_072403.2, read on the forward strand.
GCGCTCACGAACCGCAGCGCAAACTTCTCCAGCACCGGCCCGGTCCGCCCGCCGGCCCGCCGCCCGCTCTCCCACAGCCGCCCGCCCGCCCAGCGCGGAACAACTTCGGGGCCCGCCCCCTTCCTCCGCCCGCCCCCGCCGCCCGTAACCGCCCCCGGCCGCAGCCCCCGCCCAGCCCCCGCCCAGCCCGCGGCCCGCACTCGGCGCGCCTGGCCCCGCCCCCCGCGGGCTTAACCCTCTAGCCGCTGGGCACGCGCGGGCTGCCGGGGCGGAGGCGTACGGGGGCGGCGAGCGGGACTCGGCTCCTCCTCGTCCCGCGCCAGCGCCGCGCCCGGCCGCATTCTTGGGGCCCGAGGCTCAGCAGCTCGCGGCGGAGAAAGCAGGCCGCGGAGGAGGCGGGCGCCCAGGCCTGCCCGGACAGGAAGTGGGCCCAGCTTTCCCACTCCTCGCTCCGCTCCTTCCTCCGCGGGAAGGGCAGGCCCCGGAGGCAGCGAGCGCCCCGGGGGTGGCCGGGCAGCCGGATGCTCCCGGGGTTGCGGGCTGTGGCCCCGGGGGCTGAGGGCGGCGCGGGTGCGGCGGAAGCAGGGAAGCCGCGAACCGGCCTTCTGGCTGGCCACAGCGCCCTGCACGGACGATCAGTGAATGGAGATTGCTCAAGTATTTATCGAGAACTTGCAGTGGGCTAGGCACGGTTCAGGTAGATCAACAAACCGAAAGACCCTGCCCTAGGGGAGCTTTCGCTCCAATGCGGGGAGAGGGTGGATGATTGCAGTTTTGCCCAGTAATTTTTGGGACCCTCATGCCACCATTAATTAGCTACACACATCTCACCGAAAGTCTACCTTACATATTAATCAGAAGAAGTGGAAGAATAAACACAGAAGAAGCAAAAAAGGAAGGAACTTTCTCACTGAAAGTTTCTATTTAATATTAAGTCTTAAAAGTACTCCTGGAAGGACAAAAGGTGTTCTTAATAAATTATATTCGCAAATATTGGATTTAATCCTACCAGTAATGAAGCAGTCAGTTACTTTCTAGATGTGCAGAAATACGTAATGAACAAAAAAAACTAATTCCTATTCCATTTTTTATTAGGTCCACAGTTATTTCACTTCTAAATAAATATGATTTTTTAAAAGTGGCACGCGGTGGAATGTAATTGAGACAGGATGGAGTTCCTAGAGAAATTTTACTTCCTCGATCTGCACTCCACCTTATTTAAAATACAGTCTTGGGTCTGTAATTCCCTTATCTGACTCTCAAGGAAATGAAAAAGTAATGCCTAGATTGGACTAAACCTCATTTAACTTCAAGACTGACCTTTCTCAAAGTTGAACCTTCGTCTTGTGAGGAACAGAAAGATCAAGAACTCTGAAGCACCTCGACTTTCCACCTGTGAAGATGTGTTCAAATTTGCAACGTGCGGCCACACCTATGAGGTTGAACTTAATACAATTGGTTTCTTTATAGGTTTAGATGGTTGAATTTAAGTTACCCCCACTGCTATTATTATTATTATTATTATTATTATTATTATTATTTTGAGACAGAGTCTTAACTCTGTTGCCCAGGCAGGAGTGCAGTGGCGAGATCTTGACTCACTGCAACCTCTGCCTCCTGGCTTCAAGCAATTCTCATGCTTCAGCCTGTAGCTGGAACTACAGGTATGTGCCACCACACCCGGCTAATTTTCGTATTTTTTAGTAGAGGTGGGGGTTTCACCATGTTGACCAGGCTGGTCTCGAACTCCTGACCGCAAGCGATCCGCCATTTTTTGAGATGGATTCTCTGTTGCCCAAGCTGGAGTGCCGTGACGCCATCTCGGCTCACTGGAACCTCCTCCTTCCAGGTTCAAGCAATTCTCCTGCCTCAGCCTCCTGAGTAGCTGAGATTACAGGTGCCCTCCACCACCCCCTGCTAATTTTTGTATTTTTAGTAGAGATGGGGTTTCACCATGTTGGCCAGGCTAGTGTCAAACTCCTGATCTTCAGTGATCCGCCCGTCTTGGCCTCCCAAAGTGCTGAGATTACAGGCCACTGCACCCAGCCTTTTGCTACACATTTATACTAAACTATATTATGGGGCAGCACAGTAGGTTTGTTTACACCAGCATCGCCAGAAACACGTGGTTAATGCATTGCGCTACAATGTTACAGTGTCTATGACATCACTATGTGATAGGAAATTTTCAGCTCCATTACGATCTTATGAAACAACTGTTTTATATGTTGTTTGACCTGAATATCATTACGTGGCATATGGGTATATGTCCTCCAGTTTTTCAACATTCCTTCCTTCAAAAAGAGGCAATTCGTTCCCCTCCCCTTGAGTGTGGGCTGGACTTAGTGGCTCACTCCTAATAAATAGAATGTAGCATAAGTGATGGTATGTGACTTCCAAGACTAGGCCAGAAGAGGCATTTGAGGGTTTCCGCTTTCTTTCTCTCGGGTCACTCCCTCTGGAGGAAACCAGCTGCCACTTTGTGAGGATACTCATGGCCCTGTGGAGGCATATCCTCCATATGGCTGAGACCTCCTGCCAACAACCATCACTGACTTGCCAGACATGAGTGTGCCACCTTGGAAGCAGATTTTCCAGCCCCAGTCAAGCCTTCAGATGACATCAGCCCCTGCTAATCTCTTGACTACAACCCCATGAGAGACCCTGAGCCAGAACTAGGCAGGTAAGCCCCTCCTGAATTCCTGACCCACTGCACCTGGGAGAGAATAAATATTTGCTGTTTTAAACCACTAAATTTTATTGTAATTTGTTATACAGCAAGAGATAGCTAATACACACTGCTAAAGCTTACAATCTTTTAGAATTGACTGAGACATCATTACAATTCAGTGTGATGATGGTGACTCTAAGAACAACCTGAAATATGCACACTCTGAGTACAAGGAAAAGGTAACCTAATTCTGTCTGGGGTGTAGGGAGGAGGTCATTTGGGCTGGGCCTTTACCTGACAAATGGTACTGACAGAGAATGCAGAAAAGGAGTGGTAGATGAATTTGGAGAGTTAAGATAGAACTGGATTGTGGCAGGTTTTGTATGCTGTGATAAAGAATTGTGACTTTATTCTGCAAACAATGGGAAGGAATGGAAAGTTGGTGTTTTTTGTTTATTTGTTTTTGAGATGGAGTTTCCCTCTTGTTGCCCAGGCTGGAGTGCAATGGCACCATCTCAGCTCACCGCAACCTCCGCCTCCCGGGTTCAAGAGATTCTCCTGCCTCAGTCTCCCAAGTAGCTGGGATTACAGGCATGTGCCACCATGCCCAGCTAGTTTTGTATTTTTAGTAGAGACGGGGTTTCTCCATGTTGGTCAGGCTTGTCTTGAACTCCCGACTTCAGGTGATCCACCCACCTCAGCCTCCCAAAGTGCTGGGATTACAGGCGTGAGCCACTGTGCCTGGCAAGAAATGGAAAGCTTTTAAGCATGACCAGATCTGTCTTTAGAGGAGAACTATCAGGAGTGTGGAAGACCATCCTGATTTAAACAGGAAGACCACTTTGGAAACTATTGTAACAGTCCAGTAAAGAAATGGACACTTCTCTCTTCTTTTTGAGACAGGGTCTCTGTCACCCAGGCTGGAATGCAATGGTGCAATCACAGCTCACTGCAGCCCCAACCTCCTGGGCTTAGGTGATCTTCCTGCCTCAGCTTCCGAGTAGCTGTGACTACAAGCGCGCACCACCATGCCTGGCTAATTTATTTCTATTTTTTGTAGAGACAGGGTCTCCCTCTGTTGCCCAGAGTGGTCTCAAACTCCTAGGCTCAAGTGATCCTCCTGCCTCTACCTCCCAAAGTACTAGGATTATAGGCATGATCCACTGCGTCTGGCTAGCACTCCTCAAAGAACAGTAGCAGTAAGAATAAAAGGGAGTTGAATGAGTCAGAACTTGCATCTGGGATAACATAAATGATGGTGGGACCATTAAAAAATTTATTTGGAATAACAGATAAAGAGCATGTTTAAGGGAGGAGAAGAAGATGGCCTCTGCTTTGAACAAGCTGAGGTTGAGGAGCCATGGAACACTTTGACAGCTCAGTTGGAAACTGTTGGATTGGACTTGGGGAAGGAAAGTCACAACTAAAGTATTTTCAGTTCATCTTCAGTAGCACTGTTGAGGTCATCAGGTTACATAAGTGTTCTGAGAGAATGAGAAAAAGTCTGAGGTCAGCAGAATCCTAGTGAACCCCGACACTCGGAATGGGGGAAGATGAGGAAAAGGAAAGGGTGGCGTAGAGGAAGCCACGACATAAGAATTTCGTTAAGGACAGGTTGAATCAGGCAGAACAAGAATGAGATGAAACTCCCAGATTCAGCCATCGTGGCTTTTAGAGACCACTTAATTGAACATTAGAGTGGGCTTAACAGTAGGTAGAAGTTGAGAAGAGGAGGTGGGTAAAAACGTCTGTTTGTAAAAAAATGTTTTGTGAGAAAAAGAGAAATGGATGGTGTTTTGAGGGCTATGGAAGATCTAAGGAAGGACCTTTAAATTGTATTTAATTTTTGAGATTGGAGCATATTTGGAGACAGAGAGGAAAAACCCAGGAGAGAGGGAAATACTGAAAATACTTGAGATACGGGAGATCAGTGATGAAACTGAGGAGGAGGCTGGAGGGTGGCTCCAGCAATAGGAACAAAAGGGAAAACTCTCCTGAGATGGATCAGGGACCTAAAAATGGGTGAATACAGTTCCATCTGGATGTGGAGGAAATAACAACCCCTTACGTTTATATTGCACTTTCCAGTCACCCTGTGAGGGAGGCAAGACAGTTATTACCAGCCCTTTCTTGTAGCTGTTCTGAGACATGAATGACCAAGGGCCACATAATGAGTGGGTAGCTGAAGCTGGACTCAGACCAGCCAGTCAGGCTCTCAGCACAGGGTTCCCTTTGCTGGACCATACTTCAGCTCGCTCAGGCTTCCTAAAGCACAGCACTGTCAGGCAGGCACCACCTGTGTCCCTCTCTGCCTGCCTAGTCATGGCTGCCAACAATTCGGCTGTATCAACTTTTTTTTTTTGAGACGGAGCCTTGCTCTGTCACCCAGGCTAGAATGCAGTGGCACGATCTTGGCTCACTACAACCTCTGCCTCCTGGGTTCAAGTCTCCCAAAATTACCTGAGATTACAGGCATGTGCCACCATGCCTGGCTAATTTTTATACTTTTAGTAGAGATAGGGTTTTGCCAGGTTGGCCAGGCTGGTCTTGAACTCCTGGCATCAAGGGATCTGCCCACCTTGGCCTCCCAGAGCGCTGGGATTACAGACATGGGCCACTGCAATTGGCCTCAACTCTTAACTAAATTAGATTACTCCCTCTTTACAAAACAGAACTTATGGTTTCCAATCTCTATGTCTGTGTGTTTTTGTTCACCTCTCAATGTTAACCATCTTTCAAGATAAAGAGTGTGCACCTCTTCTATCACTAAGCTTCATGGCATTAGTCTGGGGGCATCGACACAGCAATTTGTGTGTAGCTCTCAGCTAGCACCAGGTCCTCCTGCAATCGGTGTGTTTGTGTATGAATTTTACCCCTCATTACATGGTGCAATCCTTCAAGGCATGAATTCTGCCATGGAATACTGTCATAGTCTAACAGCATAAAGCACAAGAGTCCTGCATCTTATGTTCTCATCAGATATTGGTTGAATGCATGATTGAATGAGAGACGCTGTTGCTGTAGGCTGTGTAAGAATGACCACTATCCCCAGCCTTATCTACATGGAGCACAGCATGCTTTTGTGTTGATGAATTATTTCCAGTAGCTGTCCTTTCCCTAAAGTGGAAAATTTATTTTTTCACATAACAAGAAGCCCAGAGTTAGTTTATTCCTAGGGATAAGTAATGCACCCAAGACCAGGGTCTTACTATCCTCCCACTTTGAAACTTGTTTGCTTTTGTTGCAGGCTTACCCCTCATGGTTACAAAGTGGCTGCAACAGCTCCGGGTGTTCTATCCTTTAACACAGAATAACTCAAACAACAAGACCCAACATTCAGACAAGAAGGAAAGGGACTTTTGGAGAGTGAAGAAAACTTTCCTAGAAACCTCAGACTTCTCCCCATGCCTTATTGGCCAGATTGTATCCTATGCCCATTTCTAAACCAATCATTGGCAAAGTGAGTGGAATTGACGTGATTAGATTAACTTTACCAAGAATGCATCCTCAGAGAGGCTGAGAAAAAGTCCAGCCTCCTTTGAAGAGCCTGGCTACCTTTCACCTGAACAAAACAAGAATTCTGATGAAAAATGGAGAATGTATGTGGAGCAGGCACCCGGAGTGTCTATGCCAGGATTTTTTTTCAGTGCGTTTCACCGGTTATATTTTTGTCTCTTTACCTTACAAGATATGTGGCACGTTTGCCTAAAACAAGCCTTGCTTTCTGATTTCTGTGCACTAGGCACTTAAACCTTGCAAATGTCGCTTACCTAACAGTCACTGTCAAGGAGTACCTGGCTAAAGAATCTCCAGCTAGACAAAGTAAAAGTGTCTGTGCTCTGGCAGTTGAATATATTGTATCAGGCTCAACAGCACCTTTCACCGAAGGATGAGACTTCACAACCATTAGATCTTCTTTTATTTTGTTTTTATTAAAAAAAAAATTTAACACACTATTGCTAACTTGAAGCCATTAGATCTTCTTACCCCCAATACCACAAAAGTTTAGTGGAATCAGGGGTATATCAAGGCAGGTGGAGTAGGGGAGCTGGGAGTGGTCAGCCCCCAGGGCAGGCAATGAGGGATTGTGAATCTGTGAAGAATTTTAAAGCAATGATACAGCTCTAAATGCGATGTACTATCCTGGACTTAGCCCTGGAAAAGAAAAAAGATATTAGTGGAAAAACTGGTAAAATTCAAATAATGTCTGTAGTTTGGTTAATAGTATTATACCAGTGTTAATTTCTGTGTTTTGATAAATGTACCATGGTTACGTAAGCTGGATGAAAGATATGTGGGAAATCTCTCTACTATTTCTGCAACTCTCCTGTAAACCTAAAAATATTTCAAAATAAAAGATTTAATGCTAAAATTGACTGAAAATTGATCTGCTTTTTTATTATCACCATGCACTGCACATGTTAAACAATGTTAGGAATAAAATACTTCCTCCCCTCCTCCAAATCTTTTGGTCTAAGTTCTAAACAATTGCTGTAGATGCTGTTGAATCTTAATAATATATATGTAAATTTCAACTTAGCATATTTTTATTATTTGTTAATGAACTTTGCAGGCTGGGTGCAGTGACTCATGCCTGCAATCCCAGCACACTGGGAGGCCGAGGACAGAGGATTGCTTGAGCTCAAGATTTCAAGACCAGCCTGGGCAACATAGCAAGACCTCATCTCTACTAAAAAAAAAAAATTAGCCGGGCATGGTGGCTTGTACCTGTAGTTCCAGCTACTGGAGGCGCTGAGTCAGGAGGATAGCTTGACCCAGGTGGTTGAGGCTACAGTGAGCCATCACTGCACCTCTGCACTCCAGTCCGGGTGACAAAGTGAGACCCTGTCTCAAAAAATTAAAAAAAATTAAACATTGCATTCTACATGCAAGTTAATCCTAGAAACTCATCTACCCAAACAGCCCCTGATGTGTGCAGCCTCAGGTGCACATATTTGTTCATACCCTGTTGGAATCATCTGAGTTTGGGGCACAGTTCACATCTCCAATCTGGTACTACAGATTCTTGTGTTTAAACTAAAAATTTGAAAAGTGATAGCATGGTGATTGTAAAAACAAAGAAACAGGACTGGTTACTTTAATTCTGTCATTCTACATGACCACTTGAACCTTTTATTTGTGTTTAAAACTTAAGTTAGTGAAATAGAGGACACAATGCCAGTACTATCATTTGTTTCATGGAATGATTTGTGTGTGTGTGTGTGTGTGTCATTCTTTTCACTTTCATTGAGAGGAGCAGGGGGTTAAAAATGATCTGCTCCAGGGCTGGGCATGTTGGCTTGTGCCTGTAATCCCAGCACTTTGGAAGGCCAAGGCAGGAGGGTCACTTGAGCCCAGGAGTTTGAGAACCACTGGGCAACATAGGGAGACCCTACAAAAAAAAATTAAGAAAAACAGATCTCCTCCTGGTATCAGATATGCTAAATATGAGAGTGAGTGGAATTAAGATTCGAGGTATTAGAAACTACCTTAGGGCTGGGCGCGGTGGCTCATACCTGTAATCCCAGCATTTTGGGAGGCCGAGGCAGGTGGACCACCTGAGGTTTGAGACCAGCCTGGCCAACATATAGTGAAACCCTGTCTCTACTAAAAATACAAAAAGTAGCTGAGTGTGGTGGTGCACACCTGTAGTCCCAGCTACTTGGGAAGGTGAGGCAGGAGAATTGCTTGAACCCGGGAGACGGAGGTTTGCAGGGAGCTGAGATGGTTCCACTGAGCTCCAGCCTGAGCGACAGGGCAAGACTCTGTCTCTCAAAAAAAACAAAACAAACAAACAAAAAAACTACCTTAAACATTATATAGATCCACTTTCTCACTTTAGAAGCAAAGAAAGGAAGGCTCAGAACTTGCTGCCATTAGTAAGGATTTCGTGAGCGGGGTTGAAAACAGGCCCCCTCCCTCCTGGTCTGTTGTTGCCAGCACTGCCTCTGAACCCTACGCCTGTTCTCCTTTAGCAGACAGGTGATAACTCAGAAAAACCGAGTCCCTTGTCCAATGGCCACTAGTGACTCAGTGGCAGAGCAGGCATGGGAACCGGCACTCCTGACAGCTCCAGGGCTCTGACCACTGTGCCCAGTTTCCCCTTTCCAGCTCTCATTCAGCTACAGACAGATAAATTCCAGGCAACTAGTGAATGTGCCACCTGACTTTCAGATGGGTAGAGGGGAGCATTATTAAAAACAGACTTAAAAAAAAAGACACAACTTGACACTAGACAGGAGTAAACTTCAGCCAGAATTCCCATCACCAGAAAAATACTGGGATATGACATTTGGGAAGCAAGGGAACAATTTCAGGCACTGTTTTCCTCTAATTTGGGAGACATCGTTGTTGTTGTTGCTGTTGTTGTTTGTCTCACTCTGTCACCCAGGCTGGAGTGCAGTGGCACAATCTCGGCTCACTGCAACCTCCACCTCCCAGGTTCAGGCGATTCTCCTGTCCCAGCTTCCTGAGTAGCTGGGATCACAGGTGTGTGCCACCACACCTGGCTAATTTTTGTATTTTTAGTAGAGCTGGGGTTTCACCATGTTGGCCAGGCTGATCTCGAACTCCTGACCTCAGGTGATCTGCCGCCTTCAGTTTCCCAAAGTGCCGGGATTACAGGTGTGAGCCACCACGCCCGGCCTAATTTGGGAGGCATGTTTGGATGAAAAGTATATTAGAAACTTAAGCTGCTCACAAATATGCTTATTCCTTAGTTTTTCTTTTTTCTTTTTTTTTTTTTTTTTGAGATGGGGTCTCACTCTGTTGTGCAGGCTGGAGTGCTGTGACACGATTGCGACTCACTGCAGCCTTGGTCTCCCAGGCTCAAGTGATCCTCCCACTTCAGCCTTCCCAGTAGCTGGAGCCACAGGCGCATGCCACCGTGCCCAGCTAATTTTTAAAATTTTTTTGTAGAGACAAGCTTTCACTATGTTGCTCAGGCTGGTCTCAAACTCCTGGGCTCAAGCGATCCTCCCACCTCAGCCTCCCAAAGTGCTGGAATTAACAGATGTGAGCCACTGTGCTGGCCCTTAGTTGTTCTACGTACACAGAGAAAGCAATAATTATCAGAGGGACACTGTTATGATGTAGTATGCCATCACACTGAGGAAAAGTTCAATAGAAAGAACTCTGTGGAAAGAAGATTTTCATGAGCCAAAACACAACTCATGAACCCCTGTTACTCAACTGCCATGCCTGCCTTCTCTGAGCAGTTGTCTCCTAGGCTGCAGAGAAACTCAGAAACTATCTTGATTAAATTTAGGTATCTCTCTATGAACCTTGTTACCAGCCCTTGCAATTTATCCCATCTCTGCTTCTCAGATCACAGCCCAGTGTTCAGGAACCATTTGCTTGTTAATTATCAGGCACAGACAATGCATGCAACTACCAGTGTTCTGTCTTTACACAACTCTCTACCACAGTAATTGGTTATGTATGCCCTGCTCCCTGCTGGACCAATAAATGAACTCTTACCACGTGCTTGGAAGGATGATGGATGAGTGAGCAGAAGATAGATGGATGGATAGGTAAATGGATGAGTGATGGACGTGTGGGTGGATGGATGCGTGCATGGATGAGTGGATCGATGGGTGGTAGGTATATGGATGAATGGGTGAATGGATGGTTGCTTGTGTAGAAAGGTGGCTGGATGGATGGATTAATGGACCAAAGTGTGGAAATCTGTATCATTCCATTTTTATGTTGATACCTAAGGTAATTCCACAGTGAAGATGCCCCAAGTGGATTCTGCTTCCACGTAAAAGATATGTTCAGGACGAAAGTTATGTTTAGATTTGGTAGAAGTTTGCCTTGGGGTAGACTTTAAGACCCTGAAAGGCAGGGATCATAGCTTTCCATCTATGAGACAGTAACCATCATTGCGTGCCACATAGTAGGTACTGAGTAAATATTTGTTGACAAACATGTATGAATGAATTATTTGGGAAACACAAGGATGGCTCTCCTTGACTCTGAAGTTCAACCGCACATTCTGATTCTTCATGCTTATACGGTTTTAAAATTGTATTTCTTTATAAATCGGTTAGGCATCCAGAAGTGTCCTGTTATGATGCAAAACATTCTTAGATGTTAAAAATATTAAACCCTTTGCATCTGTTATCCCTTTGTCAGGAATTAGCTGGTCACATTGCTGTCTCCTTGATTCTTTGCTGATGATGTTGGGCATGGGGCAGGTCTGGTGGTTTCTCTGACTGGACTGAAGGACTTTTGCTGACAGATAGGAGAGGGTCCTTTACAGTAGGAATCACCAAGCCTGCAAGGAAGGACCCAAAGACTCCCCTCTCTCATGATCTCAGCAGCCAACCCCTGCCCATAGTGCCTTCTTGGCAGCCCTGCTCCTGATTTGAAGGGAATTCCTCACTTTGTCCCATGGGTCTCTGCAAGCTGAGCAGGACACCTAGGTGAGGACAGAAGTAAAAAGAGAAGAGGAAAGGTGAGAGCGAGAAAGAAAACATGAGAAAAAGGGAGACACACAACAGTAAGAAGAGAAGAGAGGAAAGAGAGGGATATGAGCAGGGGGTAGGAGAGACAAAAAATAGATTGTATTTGCAGCACAATGCCTCTGGTAATAATATTACCATTATCTTGCCTGAACAGATGTGCAAGGACTCCCGTCTACTCATTATCCAACATGACAATGGAACACGTTTCTATCAGCCTCATCGGAAATCTTGGCAGATGCTGTCAGAAAGTGTGTGCTGTTCCTGAGATGTGATTTTTCAACAGTGTAGACTGTACTATTTGACTAGGGGTGGGAAAAAGAGGAGAGGGAGTTGATTGTGCTTTCTTTTGGTTTTGTTTTTAATTTTGAAATTCTTCTCTCCAAGGGAGCCTTGCCTTGGACTATGTCCAGCTTTGCTGAATAGCCATGTCTGCATGACCAGTGGTCTGGGGCTGGCCAGCAATCCCAGGGCCACACCAAAGCCCAGTGCCAAGGGCCCATTTCTTTGAAATAGTTCCCTCACGGCTCTCACTTCCCCTTACTCCAACATTATTCGTACCTACCATGCCCCGCTATTCCACTTCTGCCCTGACCTCAGTGTCTTGCATTGAGACATTTGAAGAGTGTGGTTCAAGGAAAGAGCATGTTTGTTCCCAGCTGAACAAGGCTCAGGGAGACTAGCAGTGCCAGAAACAGGAGTGGGCACCATTTCTCTGTGAATTAAGCCATGCAGTGTGCAAGTTCCCCATGGCAAACACCACCTTTCCCTGGGAAGACAGCCAAGGCCTGGAGCCCCATGTAGGAAATCTCCTGTGAGAGGCCCTTCCTGACCCCCACAGAAAATGATTCTTTTCATAGGCACTGAGTCCCCTTTTTTTCTAGCCATAAATGCCCACATCACATTCCCCCTTCCTGGCCTTCTACACTCTGCTCCCGTGCCAAGTGCCCTCACCCAGGCCCCCTCATAGCTCATGCACCCCTTTCCCTTCCTTTCCACACTCAACTGGCCTCCCCAAGCCCTCAGAAAGCCTCTTCCTTTCCCCTGCTGGGCTGTTGACTCTCCCTCCATCCTGCACTCTATGCCTCTCACATGAAACTGCTCCATGCCGTGACCTAACATCTCCAGAGGCTCCTCTCGGGTTGAACAGACATGATTTGTTGACTTTGCCAGATTAGCAAAGGGAGCAAATTCCATAGATGCCTCTGCCCCTAAGTCTCAAAGTGCAGACCTTCATCTTGATAGCAGGAGTGAGGTGATGGAGGCAGCCTAGGATTGCATAAAACAGTAACAGCAATATGATGACTCTGTAGGGACAATTACTCCCTGGCAGGTCTAAGGGCTAAGCCTTAATCTTTCCAACAAAGCTCTGCAGTAGGTATTATTACTAGCCTCATTTTATAGTCGAGAGAATGGAAGGCCGGGTGCTGTGGCTCATGCCTGTAATCCCAGCTCTTTGGGAGATGGGCGGATCACTTGAAGTCAGGAGTTCAAGACCAGCCTGGCCAACATGGTGAAATCCCGTCATTATTAAAAATACAAAAATTAGCCAGGTGTGGTGTAAACCCAGCTACTCCAGAGGTTGAGGCACAAGAATCGCTTGAACCTGGGAGGCAGACGTTGCAGTGAGCCAAGATTGCACCACTGCACTCCAGCCTGGGCAACAGAGCAAGACTCTGTCTCAAAAAACAAAACAAAACAAAACAAAACGAAAGGCCCGGCAAGGTGGCTCACGCCTGTAATTCTAGCACTTTGGGAGGCCAAGGTGGGTGGATCACCTGAGGTCAGTAGTTCAAGACCAGCCTGGCCAACATGGTGAAACCCCGTCTCTACCAAAAATACAAAAATCAGCCAGGCATGGTTGTGGGTGCCTGTAATCTCAGCCACTCGGGAGGCTGAGGCAGGAGAATCACTTGACCAACATTCTCGCCTTAACTTGGGAGGCAGAGGTTGCAGTGAGCTGAGATTGTGCCACTGCACTCCAGCCTGGGCAACAAGAATGAGACTCTGTCTCAAAAAAATAAAATAAAAGGAAAAAGAAAGATGTTAAGTGACTTTTTCAAGGCCCTGGGTTAGCAAAAGACAGACCCCTAGCGTGCCTGGGGAGGGGCTTTGTGCACTCATCTGGCTGCCTTTCCTGGCATGCCCTGGGGATGACAGGAAACCTGGATCCGTGCCCGGCTCTGCTGTTTCTAGGTAGGTTACCTCAGGTCAGACACATTCATTTCCCAAGTTTCTGTTTTCTAATCAGAAAAACTGTGGGATTTGAGGTGATTTCTTAGGGCCTTTTCCATATGGTGATGCTGTCATTTTTTTTCCTAATGATAAAAGTTTTCAGAAAGCTCTTCAAATTTTCTGGACACAGGGCCAGTCCTAGGCAAAGGGAAGAAATAGGAGGCAACATTGATCTTTGGTGACACCTAAAGGCTCTATCTGTGCAACCTTTTCCTCTGTCCAGAATAAGCATTTGGTGTAATCCCTGCTGCCTCTGGGAACCCCAGGGCAAAGTCTTGGGGAGGGCGCAAAGAGGGCTTGTCCATCACTTGAGGACGCAGAGGACACATGTGCCCTGCACATCAGGATGAGTAAACCTGAGCTCCTTACTAAAATAAAGCTGTCTTTTGAGTGTGTCCTCACTTGTAACCGGGGTAAATGCACTGACCAGTGCTAGTCAAAGATGACCTCAACAACTGCTCCATTCCAACTGTCTTGGGCAAGAGGGGAGTGACCGTTTATGCTTTGATATGAGATGGAGTCATAAATACTGTTTCAGATGTTTCAGATGCCAGGGGAACATATGATCAGAGACACCAGCATCACACTGTCATGCCAGGAAACCTTCAGTGACTGCCTGCTAGAGGAAGTTCACGTCCCTTAGCTTGGCTTCAAGGAGCTCCAGGAGCAACACTCTCGCCTTCCCACCTTGGCCTCTGCCTTCCCTAGCTAGACACCCATGAGTATACATTCCCCCAATTCCCCGACCAATTTTGACTGAGCCAGCAGCACATCAAGGGTTAAACCTTACCATTGGTGAAAATTTTGTATCATCATATTTGGTTGATTCTAAGATGCACGCTTTTTCTCATGGTAACCTCTTACTCATTTAACATTGATGTTACAATCAATGATGTGTCATTGTTTTGTGGCACTTTTTCTTTCTTAGTGGTTTGTAAAATAATGGTGCATCGTGACTGAAGGCCTCTTGGATTTGCTGAAATACTGGAAGTAGCATTCTCCAGATTTGAGCTCTAGCAGCTCTGCCAGAAGCCGGGAACCTGTGTGCCCATACTCTGACTTTGTTTTCCCAGTTAGGACTGGGTCCTAGTGTAATGGGGTGATATCTGGGAACCTATATAGCTCCCTAGATGTAACCAAGGGTGATATTCAAAGTGTTTAATGACCATACCAGGCCAGGTGCAGTGGCTCATACCTGTAATCCCAACACTTTGAGAGGCCGAGGCGGGCAGAACATTGAGGTCATGAGTTTGAGACGAGCCTGGCCATTGTCGTGAAACCCTGTCTCTACTAAAAATACAAAAATTAGCCAGGCATTGTGGCAGGTGCCTGTATTCCCAGCTACTCAGGAGGCTGAAGCAGGAGACTCGCTTGAACCTGGGAGGCAGAGGTTGCTGTGAGCTGAAATTGTGCCACTGTACTCCAGCCTGGGTGATAGAGCAAGGCTCTGTCTCAAAAAAAAAAAAAAAAAAAAAAAAAAAAAAAAAAAAAAAATTACCATACCAATTAGAAGAGAAGATGACTGAAAACAACTGGCTTGTGTATCCTGGAGCTTACCTGCTGAACCCCAGGCCTACTACCTTGCTCCTTACCTGTTTGTTCTCCACTCAGCTCATTCCTTATTTTATGGATACTTGACAGCACACTCAGGGAACATGGCCTGTTGCCCATTCCCAGGAGACATTCCCTAATCAGGCTGAGCCAAGCATGGTTACCCCAGGCTACTTTAGGGGAGGGTATGTGTACTAGTTTTCTGTTGCTGTTGTAACAAATTACTACGACTTTAGCTCAAAACCACACACATTTATTTTCTTACATTGATATAGGCCAGAAGTCTGGTTCATGTCTCACTGGGCTAAAATAAAGGTGTCCACAGGGCTGTGTTCCTTTCTGGAGGCTTGAGGGTAGAATCTGTTTCCTTGCTGTATCAGGTGTTGGCTGATTTTAGTTCCTTGCAGCTGCAGGACTGGGGTCCCAGTTTCCTTGCTGTCTGTTATCTGGGGGTCTCTATTAGCTTCTAGCAGCCTCTCTCTGTTTTTTTGTTTTTGTTTTTTTTTAATGATTAAGTATAGAGTTTTTTTTAGGCTAAAGCTTGAGGATAGCCACCCGAGGGCATACATTCAAGTTGCCCTGAGTGCACATTCCTATTAGCAGTAGTTACAGGTGGCACTTGTTTGTTTTTATTGCTACATTATATTTATACATATTTAAGGGATCTCTCTCCTGTTCTTATACATCACCTCCTACATCTCATCCCCAAATACTTCCCACGCTGCCATCTCCCTTACTCCCCTGGGCTAATGTGATTAGATGGGGCGGACTGGTAATCCAGCATAGCCTCCCCATCTCAAGATTCATGCCCTTAATCGTATCTGCAAAGTCCCTTTTGCCATGTAAGGTAACATAGTCACAGGTTCCAGGGGACTAGAATTTGAACATCTTTGACAGCATTATTCTGCCTATTACAGTATGTAAACCATCCTTGCCAATGAAATGTAGAGAGAAATCTGCTGAGGCTTGCAGGGAGGATTTTGCTCTCTGATTAAGAAGACAGACATTAAGGAGGTCTGCTTTGATTGAGGTGATGTGAGCTTAGCAGCTATCTAATGACCATAAGGCCCTAACATCAAGAATAAAAGCAGACACACTGAGAACAGCAGTAAGAGTATCAAAGTGAAAAAGTAGAAAGAGCTTGGCCTTTTGATAACAATGTTTAGCCACCAAGCCAATCCTGGAGCACCTACTTCCAGACTTCTTGAGAGATACTTTGCTATCTTTATTGCTTAAGCCACTGTTAGTTAAATATTGTTACTTGTAGCTAAAATCATCCCAATATTCTGTTAGTTGTAGCTAAATCATCCCAGATCATCCCAATATTCTGTTACTTGTAGTTAAGTCATCCCAGATAAAATTTAACACCTTTATTATTGGTCCATTTCAATAATACCTTGATTTACTGCTTGGTAATTTCTTTGTCTGTCCTACCTATTAGTAGTATCTTGGTCCTACTATAGTACTCATACTACCCACCTCCTCCCTAAACTTTTGCCTATTTAACTAAGGTCCTGGCCTCCTGCCTAGTTTCTCCTGACACCCTCTTTAGGGGCTAGGCAAGGCCCCTATATTTCCAGTTATGGCTGGGGATTAGTCTTGGATGAACAGATCTCCCCAGCCCATGACACTGCCTGTAGATTGTACCTCCTAATTGAGATGATTGTCTGAATTATACCTGACTTTGCTGCCTTTAAAACATAATTACTTGGAAAGCTGACTGGCTTCACAGTGGCTGCATCTCCCCAGCCCTGACCCATCCAGTTTCACTGTTTAATCCTGCATTTCCAGGGTCACATCATAATACACTCTGTCCATCTTGATATCTCTGATGTCTCTCCTTTTGTTTTTTTGAGACAGGATCTCACTTTGTCACCCAAGCTGGAGTACAGTGATACAGTCTTGGCTCACTGCAGCCTTAAACTCCTAGGCTCAAGTGATTCTCCTGCCTCGGCCTCCCGAGTAGCCGGGACTTACAGGTATGCACCACCATACCTGGTATTTTTTTTGTAGAGATGGGGTTTCGCCGTATTGCCCAGGCTAGTCTCAAACTCCTGGGCTCAACTGGTCTTAATATCCAGGCATACTAGACCACTGGCCATTCTTTGACTAGTCTTTTTACTTTTATGCTTTTACTCAACTTCTCATGCTGGTCCTGTAATCAGAAATGCCCTTTCTAGACTCTTATATCTTTACCACTAAATCCTCATGACAATCTTGTGAGGAGGTGCTATTATTCCCATTTTGCCAATGATTAAAAAAAATTAGGTAACTTATTTAGGGTCATACAGAGTGGCAGACTGGGATGCTAATGCAGGTATCTCTTACTTCAAAGCTCATGTCCTTTCATTCCCATGTTTGGCATTTTAGAGATAGATAGTGCCCAACCCAAGACTTGAAGGGCTTATTTCCCTCAATGTGTTATAAGCACCCTGTGGGCAGGTCTGATTATTTATTGACCACTAGAGTCAGTGGCGTGCTTGTAAAGGGTTAACAACTGACTCTCCAAGGGGCATGGGGGATGCCCTGATTTACAGACATTTTCTGAGTCCTGTGGAGTAAATACTCCCATCTGTCTGATTCCGAGCTACTAGCATAACGTATGTCACTGAACAAGGGGTAGGGAACAGGTGCACAGTAGCACACGTTAGATGGTATTTCCACTACACAGACATCATTCATCTGAGCAGCCTCAAGGGCACAGTTAATAGTAAAATGGGAAATAATTAAGAAATGATGAGTTTGTATCTTTATTACCTTCATTTTAAATCTGATTTATTCAACAGTTATTTTATGTAATTTAATCTTTAATAATCATTACATTTAACAATCAGTTTGCAAATTTCCTAAAAATTTAACAATTAGACTCATAAACTGGTTTGAACTAGCTCCAGCTCACCACTGCTAGAGTCTATTATAATACTTTGCTTTTAGTAGACACGGAATGGTGGTAAGGATGCTAATAAAAAGAACATGATTCTCCACTTATGAGCTTTGAATGCAACTGGTAACCCAGATTTCAATATTCTTTCCTACATCTGAGACTTTCTTAGTTCTATCTGTCACACTTAACAGAAGGCCAAACAAAAAATAGTTGAGGGTGGATACCAAAGAATAGCCAAAGCTCCAACTAAGGACTGTGAATACTGAACTCTGCCCAGGGTCAGGGTGGGGCCCGATGCCTGCTTGCAGTTGAAAACAGTCCTCTACAATTGGGCTTGAGCAAGCCTCTGAGCTATAACTGTCTTTTCTCCTCGCCTCTTCCTGACCACGCCCACAACAAGAGAAGCACTGAAGAAAAAGCACCAGTCATAATATTCTATTACATTCCAGAAAGGACAACCTCCCAGGAAGTGGGGAGCCTAGAAAGAAGTAAAACCTAAATTGCATCCTCCCAAAGGAGGCGAAGTCCTGAACTTCAGCTATCTTAACCTTTTGTTATGGGTGCAGTGCTGATCTTAATGGAAACTGGAGTGGGCAGGCACAGCTTAGGGAGAGAGGGACAGCTGGTGAATCAGCTGTGTTGCATTACAGTCAGCACTATCCCTGTCATGGTTCAGGGATTATACCATATATGGACTCAGGCTCAGGACAGGCGAGCCCACTGATTTGCATCAGGACTCCCCTAGAATTGCATCTTGGGATTAGGTCATCATTACTAGAAAAGGGAGACCCCAGAGAGGTTGTCAGTATGCAGAAATCAGGACCAACTGTGGTCTGGTAAGGCAAAGATGAAAGAAGGAGGGTGCAGCCGAGCTGTGCTTGGGAATGAAGTCTAGAGCCTGAGAAAGCTGTGGGAGTGATTCTGAGAGTGGTTGCAAAGGGAGTGAGGGTTACAGCAGAGGACCGGCCCCCTTCTGCAGACTCCATCCTGCCTCTCACCCTCCTGGGGCTGCGGGAGCTGTATCCTGAGGCAGACTCAGTCCAGTTTAATAGGGATCAAGGGGAATAGCTCCCAAATTTTAAACATGTGGGTGAGAGTGGCTGTGATGCTGCTGAAGATGCAGAAACCCTACTGGCCAAGTTGGAGACAGTCCAGGCTCTGAGTTATTCTAAGGCCAAGGTGGGTTCACCCAAGTAGAACACAGCTCATTAACCTCCATCCCCCAACTCTCTGTTCAGGCTGGGTGATACAGCCATGTGGGGCTATGGGCATCTAGGGGGAAAGAGAGGAGAGAGGGATAGGGGAGTGATCTGGGAAAGCAGCTTTTAAGAGATGGCCAATAAGTTGGATCTAATTTGTAAAGATTAAACTACATTTTTTTTGGTGTTTGAGCAATTTCATTGCTTTAACTTTTTTTTTTTTTTTTTTTTTTAAGGACCAGCTTGAAGTGTTTCAGGACACTTCTCTCCGTGTGTGCCTCTTGATTTGGTTCAGAAGCCCAGTACTATGGAATACTCTATCGCAGTGATAATTAACTACTCAATATGCAAAACACAGACAAATCTCACAAACATAATGTGGAGCAAAAGAAGCCAGAAACAAAAGGGTACTGTGAAATCCCATTTATGTCAAGCTCAAAACCAGGCAAGACCAATCTGTGATGTTAGAAGTCAGGATAGTGGTCCCTTTGTTGGCGGTTGTGGCTGGGAGGGGCTAGAGGGCTCCAGGAGTGCTGGTAATGCACTAATTCTTTGTCTGGGTGCTGCTTACACAATGTGGACATACTGGGCTGTCCATTTATGATCTGTGCACATTTCTGTACGTATGCTGTATTTCAATCAAAAGTCTCAAAAAAAAAAAAAAAAAAAGAAAAAGAAAGATTGAAACCAGAATGTAATCTTGTGAAATAAGTAGTCACAGGAAGTATGAACTATGTGCCAACCAAAAATAAGCCTCTGAGGATTGGTGAGGCTGGAGAACAGTATCATAGGGCTAAGAGTCAGAAAACCTGATTTCCAGTCTCATTTGTGTTATTCACTGGCAAAAGGATGCTGGAAACTTAGCTCCCCTCTACTCATAACAGCCAGTGATTAAATGAAGGCCTTCAGGAAAATCTAAAGATGTTCCCCATTCCATGCCTTGCCAGGAAAGGTTAAGGATCCCAGCTGAAGACCAAACACAAAGAAACTTGGATGAATAGTAACAATCTCATGTTTGTATAATGCTTCCCACTCCCAAAGCACTTTCATAATCATTATGCCATTTGATTTTTCGTAATAAGATCAGGAACGCAGGCTCTAGGGCCAGACTGGCTGGTTTGGAATCCTAGCTCCATCTGTTGCTAGCTGCTTGACCTTGGGCACATCGTCCCTCTGCCTCAGTTTCCTTATCTGCAAAACAGGGACACGAGGGGATTCAATGAATTTAACATGAAAAACATTTACAATGATGCCTACCACAAAGTTATCATTTGATAAATGTTAGCTAAAACAGGAACAAAAGTCCAGATAGTGTTACCTAGATTTTATAGATGAAGAAACTGAGGCTCACAGGTTATCACAAGACTAATTCACAGCAGATCCAGAACTGAAACCCAGGCCTTCTGGGTTACAACACTGACTTGTTAGGTTATCTGGAATAATCTAAATGGACTTGTCCATTTTTATGTGATAATAATAATAACAATAATAACAATAACACTACCTTTTACTGAGTACTCACTAGTGTTTTACGTACTATGTCTCATTTATTCCTCATAAGAATCTATGAGGCACGTGTTGTTATCCCCATTTTAAAAAGGGACAAACTGAGGACTAAACATTGAGAAAGCAAACCTGGATCACCCAGCTAGTGACAGGGAAGGCCAGATTCTGAATGCAGGTCTCTGCAAACCCAGGACCTGCGTTTTCAACCACTCACATTCCATAACCTCTGGATAGAAAAAGACCACCATGGTTACTGCTTTATAAACATTTGGGGGTTTCTGGGACAAATTGGGTGATTTTTGTAAGTTCCCCAAGGTCAGGCAGAGCCCTTCTTATCCATCTTTCATCCTTCTCCTGTGCATCAGGTACTGCACCTCCATAGGTGTCCCAGAGGCTCCCATGGAAGGATTTGCAAATCAGGTTCCAAGAGCTTAAAAAGCCAGGCTTAGTAGTGGAGAGGCACCAGATGAACTCTTGATAGCCCAGGCAAGAACTGGGCACCAGCAGCATTACTTGATGGTGTCAAAGAGGTAGAGGATCAAATGCCAGGATGCAGAGGGAGCCATGGTGCCTGGACACAGAGACTTTGCCACAGCTATCAAGTTTGCAAAATGAAAACAAAGGGAGAGATTAATGAGACTCCACCTAGAAGCAGCCACTCCTGGACAGGCTGCCCTTCCTAGATGGGCTTCAGATGGCTGCCAGGGAACATCTGCCTGGTTAAGATTTCAAGTGAAGACCTAATCGAAGCAGCCCTTTGGCAGGCTTTGCACTGGCCGGCCTGACTCTGACATACGCTCCGATGCCCACACATGGTTGTGGCTGGCAGCTCAGACAGACACGACTATTTTGGCTTCTGTCATTTCTTTTTCTTCCTCCAGGCGCTCAAGTTCTTGATCCCAGCTCGCCTGATTAGGGGGTCGTCATCAGTCCGCGCACCCTGCCTGTACTTCCTGGGGCCCCCTGGTGGATGATCAAAGGATAAAGGGATGGTTGGAGGCAGGAAAGAGAGAGTTGGGGATGATAGTGCAGTGGACTGTGTGGATCTTTCCCCATAGGCTTCCAAGAGGTCTTTTGTGAATATCTCTCTCGTCCCCCACTGGGTGAATGATTTACTATGACTAAAGGGGCCGCACACACAACAGCTCTCACCCTGGAATGGACTTTGAGAGGGAAGCAAAAGGAAGCTTTGCCCTCTTTCCTGGACTTCCCTTTGGAGCACCCCACAACTCTCAGGGGATTTAGAAGGTAACACATTTAGAGCTTTCCCAAAAGAATGTGTGGCTGTGGCTTGAGCAAAAGGTGTTTACTCCCATGGAGGTGGGATTTTTATTGCTAGTTTCAACATCAAGTAGGTGTGAAAGTTATATACAAATCCTGACAATCAATACCACCTGAGAAAGGCGAGAAAGAGGGCTGCATGGGCCAATGCTTCACAAACTTAAGGTGCACAGCTTGGAAGCATTGAATTGTGGGGGGTGGGGATCTTGTAAAGTGAAGATTCTGAATGAGTAGGTGTGGGGTATGGCCCACAGTCTGTGTTTCCAACATGCTTCTGCCACAGGAAGACTGCTCTGGACTAAGAAATAGTCTTGTGCATTTCTTAGCACCAATGCTCACCTCCCCCCACCAAAAACATGAAATAAAACAAAACAGGGACATTGCATTTCCTGGAAGTGTCTTACATGTCACCAATTAAAACTATCTTTTTTTCTTGCTCATAAATTTATTCTTTTTCCTTTTTTTTGAGACGGAGTCTCTCTTTTTCGCCCAGGCTGGAGTGCAGTGGTGTGATCTCAGCTCACTGCAACCTCCGCCTCCCAGGTTCAAGCGATTCTCCTGCCTCAGCCTCCTGAGTAGCTGGGATTACAGGCGTGTGCCACCACACTCGGCTAATTTTTTGTATTTTTAGTAGAGATGGGGTTTCACTATGTTGGCCAGACTGGTCTTGAACTCCTGACCTCAAGTGATCCACCTGCCTCGGCCTCCCAAAGTGCTAAGATTATAGGCGTGAGCCACTGTGTCTAGCCTAGAAATTTATTTTATTTTTTTTTTTTTGAGACAGAGTTTCGCTCTGTCGCCCTGGCTGGAGTGCAGTGGTGCGATCTCGGCTCACTGCAACCTCTGCCTCCTGGGTTCAAGTGATTCTCCTGCCTCAGCCACCCGAGTAGCTGGGACTACAGGCGTGCGCCACTACACCCAGCTAATTTTTGTATTTTTAGTAGAGATGGGGTTTCGCCCAGCTAATTTTTGTATTTTTAGTAAAGATGGAGTTTCACCATGTTGGTTGGCCAGGATGGTCTCGATCTCTTGACCTCGTGATCCACCCGCCTCGGCCTCCCAAAGTGCTGGGATTACAGACATGAGCCACCGCACCCAGCCAAAACTTATTCTTAAAGGTTTGACTGATGTACATAAAAATCACTGGAAAACATAGTTATAGGTAAATTTTATTATTTCTTTGTGTTTTTCTACATTTCCCAAACTTTCTACAAATGAACCTATATTGTTTTTATTTTTCTCGAAGGCTAAATTTGAAACATCTTGTGTTGTTTCAAGGCCTTTCTTTTCCCCTGGTGCTAGCTAGACCAGAATGGATTGTTTAACATCTCAGGGCAGATGTCTGAACCTTTGCAGGTGTTGGGAGACTCAGAATCTTCTGGTGTTGAGGAAACCAAGCTTGGTCAGGTCGGGACCATGTTGAATCACTGTTTAACACTGAAGGAAGGCCAGGGAAGGCCTGTGAGGGACACACAGTCTCTGCCTCCCAAGGTCATGCTGACCGCTTGCTGGCCCAAGTCTAATTTATTTTAGTTTCTATGTCTGTGAACAAGGCCAATTTGCATGAATGATGGTCTGGCATCTCGATCCATGTTTACAAATCAATGAGCAGACCACCTAAATCAGTGAATTGTGCATTTTATAGATGAGAAAAGGCAAGTTGGGGGAAGAGACTGGAGAGGGTGGTGGTAATTATAGAAATGAGACTTTCATAACTCAAGTTTCCATCCCATGGCATTTTCTTTAAATAAGGGATTCCCAATCTTCAGAAGCACTAGTGCAGTATAACTTTGGATAAACACAGTTCTGTCTTATCAGCACATTGTTTTGTATTCAATAGGTACTCAATGTTTAATATGTTATAAAATATAATTTTTGAATACATTTTTTTTCTATGATGGTCTCAGCACACAGCACAGAGCAATTTTAGGAAATTGCCATGCTTTCCCAAAGTAGCTATAAGCTTTGTGTATCCAGTCACCCGGGACCTATTTGTTAGATAGGATAAAAGAACATTGAAGTGACAAGATTTGACAGAAAACCTAGGCAATACCATTCAGGACATAGGCATGGGCAAAGACTTCATGACTAAAACACCAAAAGCAATTGCAACAAAAGCAAAAATTGACAAATGGGATCTAATTAAACGAAAGAGCTTCTGCTCAGCAAAAGAAACTATCAGAGTAAACAGGGAACCTACAAAATAGGAGAAAATATTTGCAATCTGACCAAGGTCTAGTACCCAGAATCTACAAGGAACTTAAACAAATTTACAGGAAAAAAAACAAACAAGCCCATCAAAAAGTGGGCGAAGGATATGAACAGATACTTTTCAAAGGAAGAAATTTATGCAGCCAACAAATATATAAAGAAAAACTCATCATCACTGGTCATTAGAGAAATGCAAATCAAAACAACAATGAGATATCATCTTGTGCCAGATAGAATGGCGATCATTAAAAAGTCTGGAAACAATAGATGCTGGTGAGGCTGTGGAGAAATAGGAACACTTTTACACTGTTGGTGGGAGTGTAAATTAGTTCACCCATTGTGGAAGACAGTGTGGCAATTCCTCAAGGATCTAGGACCAGAAATACCATTTGACCCAGCGATCTCATTACTAGGTATATACCCAAAGGATTAAAAATCATTCTACTATAAAGACACATGCACACGTAATGTTTATTGCAGCACTATTTACAATAGCAAAGACTTGGAACCAACCCAAATGCCCATCAATGATAGACTGGATAAAGAAAATGTGGCACATACACACCATGAAATACTATGCAGCCGTAAGAAAGAATGAGTTCATCTCCTTTGCAGGTACATGGATGAAGCTGGAAACCACCATCCTCAGCAAACTAACACAGGAACAGAAAACCAAACACCACGTGTTCTCGCTCATAAGTGAGAGTTGAACAATGAGAACACATGGACACAGGGAGGGGAACATCACACACCGGGGTCTGTTGGGGAGCGGTGGGCAAGGGGAGAGAGAGGATTAGGACAAATACCTAATGCATGCTGGGCTTAAAACCTAGATTATGGGTTGATAGGTGCAGCAAACCACCATGGCACATGTATACCTAGGTAACAAAGCCGCACGTTCAGCACATGTATCCCAGAACTTAAAGTAAAATTAAAAAAAAAAAAGAACATTGAAGTGACAAGATTTGGGAGGACTGAAACAAAACAGACTACAAGGAACAGGAGAAAAGGGACAACTGTAAGAGTGGTAATATTCTTTATGCACGTAAGATGGCTGTACTGGTTTCAAGCATCTGACTTTTAATATTTGAGGAAATAAAATTCTTGCTTAGGTCCTTCCACCCGCTGTTCAAGAATGAAGATTGACCTTCTGTTACCATCTTAGCTGATCTGTCTGCTGCTGCCTTTTTGCTTGTCCTACTCAGTTTTAAGTAATTTTCATCCTTCATGCTCTGGGCTGCAAAAATAAATATAAGCAACATTTGCTGTCTTCATCTCCAGTCTTCATTCTTCTAGGTCCTTTATTCCCTCAACCATGACCTTTCCCACCAGTGTTCAATATTTCCGTGGCTTCCTCTTAGAAAAAAGGAGAAATTCCTTTATACAGAGGTACAAACAACTGATAACGGTTTAGAGTAGCATAGATAAGTTCTATTTCAGGCCAAACTGGCAGACAAAATTCTTCTCCTAAGGATCTCCTTGCCTGGTTTTGATCCTTTGTTTACGGTGTTAGGATGTCTCTTGGTCTAGAAGTACCTCCCTAAGGCTCTCTATCCGCTAGGGAAAGGCTCCCTATTTGCAACCTTGCCCTAACCACCACACCTCTCCCACTCTCACCATCCCAACAAAACCTTCCAAACTTGTCCCAGCTTTCAGTGTCTTCATCATAAATGTACCAATAAGTCCCCTTAATAGTGAGATCAGGGGTAAGTGCATTTTTGAGAAAAGAGAACTTTAAATCATCAAATGTAAGTGGACCTGCTCTTTTGTCCAGGGGTCAGATAAAGGTTGATGGCAGATGAGTTGGGCTGTGGCCTAGTGTTTATCTTCCCTCCATTCCAAAGCACCTTCCTCAGGCCTTGTAGGTGTCAGTGACTTACTGGTAGCCTGGGAGGCTCAAAATGCCCCAAAAGTAAATCAGATAAGATGAAATCACAAGGTGGTGTTTGCCGAGGTGGATTGTTGCCATTTAGGCAGGTTTCCATTGGCTGTTTCTGATCTGAGGTCCCTGGCTGAGTAAACTGAGACTTGACCAATTCAATTTCCCTTGTAGCAGATGTAGCACATGTCCAAAGCCTCAGTCATCATGAAGTACATTTCCTGAGCACTTGGCTAACGGAAGGGGGCTCTGCATCATATGGAAGAACCAGAAGACCAGATGTGGGGCTTGGACACCCATGTCTCTTGGCAAGAACCAGCCCTGAGTTCCC
Source organism: Pan troglodytes (assembly GCF_028858775.2). Classification (NCBI taxonomy): domain Eukaryota; kingdom Metazoa; phylum Chordata; class Mammalia; order Primates; family Hominidae; genus Pan; species Pan troglodytes. Next base: position 58,461,357 of record NC_072403.2, read on the forward strand.
CATAAACCTGCCATGCCTTACCACTGTCCTACAGTGGAGCTCTGTGATTGATCATGGAAAGCAGTCTGCCATAGAGAAAAACAGCTGGGAAGACTCCAGGACATCCTGACTTCTGGGGAGTTCTAGGATCAGTGGCTAATAAAAACAGTGCTTCATTCATTTGCTGTCAGGGGAGCATGAGCTGGAGTTCTCAGACCCAGGTCAAGCCCGCATAAACTTGAGAAGGGAGCCCTCTGTACTTAGGGGAAGAGTCTGGCATCTTTGATTTGCTAGGCTGCAGGGGTATCTGGGTCAGCATGTCAAGACCCTAGTTTAGAGTACAGGTTGGACACCTTGTCAGGAGCTTGAGCTAGGGTGGGTCACATACTCCCTGGAACTCTCCAGGGGACCTTTTTAACCAACAGTCATCCAGCTCTGACTCATTCTTAGTCCACTTAAGACTGCTGACAGGAAGGGGCTTCTCAACTTAACTGAGGATGTTAGATTGGGGCAATTGGAGAAATATGTTCCAGGATGTGTATGTTTGGGGGACAGGATGTACCACTTATTTTCTGATCTGAGAACAGATGTGATTCGATTAAAAAAGACTCCAGGAAGGGTAAGTTACATGCAAACACAAATGTTACCAGTTTACCTATCTTGAGAGGCTTTATAATATAGTGTTAAATCCACAGACTTTAGCATCAGACAGATCTGGGTTCAGATTCCAGCTGTACTTGCTGTGTGGACTGTGACAAGTTACTTAACTTCTCTGGACCTCAGTTTCCTTATCTAAAACATAGAGATGATGATAATAATAGTCCCTTCTAAATAAAATTATTGTGAGGATTAAATGAGTGAATCTAATCAAAGTGGTTAGAGCAGTGCATTATTTCATAAGCACTCAATAAGTGTCATGTATAATGTTGGGTATGTGAAAGCCCATCATTTTTTAAAAATAAAAGTCAGGTTTATGGAGGTCCATTTTATGTACAATAAAATCCATTGCTTTTAGTATACGGCCCTGTGAATTTTAACAAACACAATCGTGTGACCACCACCACAATCAAGATGCAGGATATTCTATCGTCTCAAAAAGCTCCTTGGTGCCACTTTGTCATCAAACCCTCTACCCATCCTTAGCCCTGGGTAACCACAGACCTGTTTTCTGTCCCTGTAGTTCTGTCTTTTCCAGAATATCATATAAATGGAACCATACAGTACCTAGCAGAAAGCTCATCATGTTTAAAGGCTGGCCTATATTTGGTATCCAATAAATTTCTAAATGCATTTAGAGAATCAACTTAGAATTTTTACTCCAAATCAGATTATGTATTTTTTTGTTGGCTTATTGAAGAGGTATAGTATTTTTGGAATGGTTCCTGATTTCATTTCTTTATTGGTGTGTCTTCCCCATATGCTGTGGCTACCTATCAGTCATTGAGTCTCAACCTTGAGGCTAAATAGTTGGTAAGGAGGAGGATAGGGCATCATGAAAATCTCAGATATTCAAAAAGTGGGGAAAAAAAGAAACATTCCCCTTCTTACCTGAATGGACAGAGGAAAAGGAACTAGAGTCACGTGAGGAAGTGAATTATATGGCTCCCCATCTCTTCATTTTGGGAGAAACCTGGGGAGCTATGGAGAAGAATGCCAAAAGCAGGGGCATTTTTTTTTATTTGTTTGTTTTTCCAATTCATAGCTTGCACTCTTAGAGGATATTGCCTTGTAGCCTGCCTTGCACCAGACCTAGGAGATGGCCATTTCAAAGTCAATTTGGTGGCACAGTGACTATCTCAGCTCCCATATTGTATGGAGGAGGCTCAGAAGTGCCTTCATGAAGTGGGAGGAGAGAAAGTAGCTGGTTGAGAGTGGCCCGCTGTGACAAGCGGAGATGCCTCTGCAAACATGGGCTAACCACCTAGACAAGGCACTAGACCGAGATGGCGGTTGAGAGGGATTTCACACGAAATCCTGTCAAGAGGCCAGGAAGACCCAAGCAGCCAGGATCACCCCCAAACCCTGGGTGAGAGACCAGATGTTGGAGCAAACCTACAACTGACTTAGCTGCAAGGGTCAGCAGGAAGGACAGTGCCCAGACTAGCTGCTGGGGATCAGTGGGCAGGGGCAGGGGAGGGTAGGAGGGATGAGTAGAGCATCCTCGGACACTTCTTGGATTCCAGAAGCTCTTTAGTCTCATGACGATTCAGTTAACACACCCCTCTCCCCCTATCCCATTTTATGGAAGCAGAGGAGAAGGTGATAAGATTGGGAAGATTGAGCGTCTTACCTCAAGTACTGGTTTCATTATTGCAGCAGACTAAGATGATTCAGTGGGCCAGGGCTCGTGAGAAAGTCAGGCCAATTAGAGATTAAAAAAAAAAAAAGGAGCTATGTTTTCTCAACCCTCCTGAGCATAACGTGTGTAAATCAACAGCCCCACTATAGTCTCATTACAACTTCACAGCTGCTTTACCTTAATTTCTGGGCTGTTACATCTTGACAGTGCCCGCTAATAGCGTAGCTTTAAGAATTTTGGTCTAGCAACTTCTGTGAGAGCTGGACATTTTAAGAAGTAGTGCAATGCATATATACCTCTTCAAATAATGATTTAGAAAAGTTTTGTAACTAAAGTAGGTGTTCCATAACTCATGTTTCAGTTCAGGATTTTACCCTTCTTCCCTCCTCTTCCCTCCCTTCCCCTCCCCTCCCTTTTGTTCCCCTCCCGTCCCCTTTGTTTCCCTCCCGTCCTTTGTTCCCCTCCCCCTTGTTCCCCTCCCCTTTGTTCCCCTCCCTTCTCTTTGCTTCCGTTCTCTCTTTTTTTTTTGGGGGGGGGGGCAGAGTCTCCCTCTGTTGCCCAGGCTGGAGTACAGTGGTGCAATCTCTGCTCACTGCAACTTCCATTTCCTGGGCTCAAGCAATTCTCATGTCTCAACCTCCCAAGCAGCTGGGATTACAGGTGTGCGCCACCACCCCCAGCTAATTTTTGTACTTTTAGCAGAGACAGGGTTTCACCATGTTGGTCAGGCTTGTTTCGAACTCCTGAGCTCAAGCATTCCACCTGCCTCGATCTCCCAAAGTGTTACCCTTCATACTTCTTCAAATGGGCCCCTTCTCTTTCTTTTTGGATACACATAAAGGCACATTAGACTGTTAGATGTGTTTATGCATTTCCATAGGCAAACATGAGCTTTTAATAATGAGCAATCAGAATGAAATTTTACTGCCAGCAAAAGATTAAGAAAGTGATTATAAATAGCAGGAAGAACAAATGCTCTTTATTTGGGAACAAATAAACTTTAAATGTTAGGATGGGTTACAATGTCACGGTGATAAAATAATTAGTAGTTCATATTGAAACAAACTTAACCCAAGAGAAACTCCATCAGCAATTATATTTCCCATGTGTAACTGGCCAGGAAAAATATGAGACCTAAGAAAGCAGAAAAGAAACTTCTTTGTACACATCCATTAAAATGGAATGTTGGAACATGAATGCGCCCTTTAGTATATCATTATTTTTATGCACCCTTTTATCACTCTGAAGCAAGAAAATCAATCTAGGGAAAATGCAAGAGAGAGTTGGCATTTTGAAATGCGCTGAGAAATTCTAAATTATGAGAGGTACTGACAAAGCTGGTATTTATAGCTCTATCAAGGATTTTTATAATATTTACATCTATCTGGGCTATAAACACAGTCAGAGCTCACAATCCTATTTCAATTTATTAATGCTGTTTCCATCCTCAAAGTCACTAGATTAAAGTATCATGACACTCTTCTTGCAGCCAAATCCATGCAAGACAGAGTCACACTGAGAGGTTAACTTGGATCAAGATTTAAAATACAGACCATTTAAAATAAAGGTCACCCTAGCCAGACTATGCACTTTGACAAGTTATAAATTGGATCTAAATTGGCATCATCAAGGACATACATTTTTTAACTAATCAGCTTAATTTAAGATTCAAGAGATATAGCTTTCATATTCATCTGCAAGCATAAATTCTTACAGCAAAGTCAGACATTGCCCAGGCATGTAAAATGTCCATGGAGCTGAGGGATTTCTGATTCCTAAAACTGTGGCAGAGTTTTCTCTAAAACCCCACCTTCTTCAGATTCTGTAGCTGGAGGAAACATATTCAAACAGGAAGAATTAACAATTGGCTTCCTCTTAGCACCTCTGTTCATTTCCCCTGGGTCTTAATTTTCCCTTCCTTTGGTGAGGTCTTCCATTTCATTCATTCATTTATTGATACATGCATTTGTATATTGCATTATTTATCTGTTGTGATATAACAAATTACCCCCAAGATTTAGGGGCTTAAAACTGCACATATGTATTTGTTTTCAAATGTTTCTATTATTTACTTATTTTTAAAATTTAATTTAATTTTAAGTTCCAGGACACATGTGCAGGATGTGCAGGTTTGTTACATAGGTAAATGTGTGCCATAGTGGTTTGCTGCACCTATCAACCCATCATGTAGGTATTAAGCGCCACATGCATTAGCTAGTCACCCTTATGCTCTCCCTTCCTCCGCCCCCCACAGCAGGCCCCGTTATGTGTTGCTCCCCTCCATGTGTCCATGTGTTCTCACTGTTCAGCTCCCACTTACAATGTGGTGTTTAGTTTTCTATTCCTGCTAGTTTACTGAGTATAATGGCTTCCAGGTCCATCCACATCCCTGCAAAGAACATGATCTCATTCATTTTTATGGCTGCATAGTATTCCATGGTACATATGTACCACATTTTCTTTATCCAGTCTATCATTGATGGGCCTTTGGGTTGATTCCATGTCTTTGTTATTTAGAATAGTGCTGTAATGAGTATACACATGCATGTATCTTTATAATAGGATGACTTATATTTCTTTGGGTATATTCTCAGTAATGGGATTGCTGAGTTGAATGATATTTCTGTCCCTAGGTCTTTGAAGAATCCCCACACTGTCTTCCATGATGATTGAACTAATTTATAGTCCTACCAACAGTGTAAAAGCATTCCTTTTTCTTCCCAGTCTTGCCAGCATCTGTTACTTTTTGACTTTTTAATAATCACCATTCTGACTGGTGTGAGACGGTATCTCATCGTGGTTTTGAAGTGATGCCGAGCTTTTTTTCTTACATTTGTTGGCCACATAAATGTTTTCTTTTGAGAAATGTCTGTTCATATCCTTTGCCCACTTTTTGATGGGCTTGTTTGTTTTTCTCCGGTAAATTTGTTTAAGTTCCTTGTAGATTCTGGATATTAGACCTTTGTCAGATGAATAGATTGCAAAAATTTTCTCCCATTCTGTAGGATGTCTGTTCACTCTGATGATAGTTTCTTTGGCTGAGCAGAAGCTCTTCAGTTTAATTAGATCCCATTTGTCAATTTTTGCTTTTGTTGCAATTGCTTTTGATGTTTTCATCATGAAATCTTTGCCTGTGCCTAGGTCTTGAATGATATTGCCTAGATTTTCTTCTAGAGTTTTTATAGTTTTGGGTTTTACATTTAAGTCTTTAATCCATCTTGAGTTAATTTTTGTATAAGGTATCAGGAAGGGGTCCAGTTTCAATTTTATGCATACGGCTAGCCAGTTTTCCCAGCACCACTTATTAAATAGGGAATCCTTTCCCCATTGCTTGATTTTGTCAGGTTTGATGGGTGTAGATGTGTGGTCTTACTTCTGAGTTCTCTATTCTGTTCCATTGGTCTATGTGTCTGTTTTTGTACCAGTACCATGCTGTTTTGGTTTCTATAGCCTTGTAATATAGTTTGAACACTGGTAGCATGATGCTTCCAGCTTTGTTCTTTTTACTTAGGATTTTCTTGGCTATACGGGCTCTTTTTTAGTTCCATATGAATTTTAAAGTAGTTTTTTCTAATTCTGTGAAGAATGTCAATGGTAGTTAAATGGGAATAGCATTGAATCTATAAATTACTTTGTGCAGTATGGCCATTTTCATATTGATTCTTCCTATCTATGAACATGGACTCTTTTTCCATTTGTTTGTGTCCTCTCTGATTTCCTTGAGCAGTTGTTTGTAGTTCCTCTTGAAGAGGTCCTTCACTTCTCTTGTTAGCTGTATTTTTTGGTATTTTACTCTCTTTGTAGCAACTGTGAATGGAAGTTAATTCATGATTTGGCTCTCTGTTGCCCATTGTTGGTACATAAGAATGTTTGTGATTTTTGCACATTGATTTTGTATCCTGAGATTTTGCTGAAGTTGTTTATCAGCTTAAAAAGCTTTTGGGCTGAGACGATGGGGTTTTCTAGATATAGGATCATGTCATCTGCAAACAGAGACAGTTTGACTTCTTGTCTTCCTATTCGAATACGCCTTATTTCTTTCTCTTTCCTGCTTGCCCCGGTCAGAACTTCTAACACTATGTTGAAAAGGAGTGGTGAGAGAGGGCATCCTTGTCCTGACTGCACATATTTATTGTCTCTCAGTTTCTGAGGGTCAGGAATCTGGGCGCAGCTTAGTTGAGTCCTCTGCTTTGGGGTCTCTTACAAGGTGGTAATCAAGATGTTGGGATCTCATCAGAAGGCTTACTGGGAGAGGATCTGCTCCCAAGCTCATGTGGTTGTTGGCAGAATTCAGTTCCTTACAGGTGGTTGGACTGAGAGCTTCAGCTTCTCCCGAGGGCACCCTCATTTCCTTGCCTAGTAAGCTTTCCCAACACAGCAGCTTGACTCTTGAAGCATGTAAGCCAAGAAGGTAACTAGCAGGATGGAAGTTACAATCTTTTGCAACCCAATAATGCAACTGGCATACCCTCAACATCATCATATTCTAACATTTAGAAGCAAGTTACTTAAGGTAAGAAGATTACACAAGGCTGTGCAGACTAGAGAATGGGGATCACTGGGAGGCATCCTAGAGGTTGCCAGCCACATGTATTAAGAATTTATTCAGCATCCCCTAGCTGCCTGACACTGCTGGGTGTTGGGACTGTAGTGATAAACATCCTGCTCTTATCAGAACTTGCAATAAAGCTGGGGGAAGGGAGGAGACATTAAATAGATTATTGCAATTGTGATAAGCACACTAAATAAATACAGGGAATAAAAGACGCCCATCGTTGTCTAGGTTGAGGAAGATAGAATGTTAGGCAGGGAAATTTCAGTGGAGACTTGAAGGACTGGCCTGACAGGCAGAGGGAATCCGGAAGCAAGAAAGATCATGCTGCAATTGGCAGAAGAGTTGCTGGAATATAGTTTGAGAGTGGGAAGACCAAGAGAAGGAAGTGGGGCTTATCTGCTGCTATGTTAAGGTGGGTGGTCCAGAGTCAAGACCACAAGGAAGCCTTGAGAGGTGACATAGAAGTCCCCTTTGGCCACCTTTCTCCTTGTCCTGCAGGTCATCTCTCCACTGGCCTCTGGACTGACTGCTAGTCTTGAGGTTGTGACCATGCTTGGACACTCCTGACTCCTCTTTGTCCTGTAACAATGTCCTGCTGATATTGTACCAAATGATCCCACATGGCATAGTATTATAGCAGGACAGGTTCTTCCTTCTACATATCGTATTTTTTGAACAGTTTTCAAACAAAACTAGACATGATATACCCCTAATATATAAAACAGATAAAAGCAGAGCCACTTAGATCTGAAAGTTACAAGAGGAGAAGGGCACTCGGGAACGTGTTCCCCCACATTCCCATGGTGGTCCCCAAGAGACCCCTCTGGAGCTCTAGGACTCTGCAAATTCTCATTTGAGAGGCACATGTGTAGACCACAACATTGCCAACGGTTGTTCTCAATGACTCATTCATTTGATTACTTGTATTTAATCCTTATGATGTGTCAGGGATGAAGTAGGCACTGAGAATACAAAGGTGATTAAAACAGTCTCTGCCCCTCTGTAAACTCACTGTCTAAGGAGGGATTCACACGGATAAGTGAATGCTGTGGTGTGAATGTGTCCCCCAAAAGTTTCTGTGTTGGAAACTTAATTGCCATTGTAACAGTATTAAGAGATGGGGCCTCCAAGAGGTGATTAGCCCATGAAGACTCTGCCCTTATGACTCACTGCATTATAAAGTGATGTGCAATTAGAGAGGTTTGAGCAGCAAACAGTGGTATACTTCAAAGGGGCACAGGAAGACGTCACAAGCAGAGAAGGCTTGAACAAGAAGCCTGGTGGTGCCTGTCTTTGAGGATTTTTCTCTTGCAACTGAAATTCCTCCTGTTACTCTGCCCATTTCGACCACGCCATCTAGATGGCTTTCTGGAGCCGTTTCTCACTAGGCTAAAACGACTCTCCTATGCTTTTTTTTTTTTTTTCTTTTGGGATGGTGTCTCACTGTTGTTGCCCAGGTTGGGCTGCAATGACGTGAACTTGGCTCATTGCAACCTCGGCTCACTGCAGCCTTCATCTCCTGGGTCCAAAAGATTCTCTTGCCTCAGCCTCCTGAGTAGCTGGTATTACAGGAGCCTGCCAGCATGCCTGGCTAATTTTTGTATTTTTAGTAGAGATGGGGTTTCACCATGTTGCCAGGCTGGTTTTGAACTCCTGTCCTTAGGTGGTCCACCTGCCTTGGCCTCCCAAAGTGCTGGGATTACAGGTGGGAACCACTGCACCCAGCCAACTCTCCTATGCTTTAAGTAGAAAAGCCTCAATTGCTCCCCTAGGTTCTATAACAACCATGATGTTAGAAAGTTTGTATTAGATTTTAAATTTCTCATAGTTTCTGGATTGGAATAGAAAATGAGCAACTTTACATGGTTCTGTGCCCCAAATTGTCTTTCTTCACTTACAGGAAGGAAGGAGTGAGAACACTCCCTGTATCCTACCCTAGTATATTTCCTGCCTACCAGGGCTCTGCACAGATGAGGAACTGGCAGCCTTTGACCTCCTATCTGATCTCTGAGTCTTAGCCGTAAGGTCACCTATCAGGTCTAGCATGTTCTGTTGGTCTGTTGGATCCTGCCTCATGTATTTGACAATCCAGAATTCTAAGGTAAAATGGCTTCCATTTGCTGATTAATTATCCAGGGATTTGGCTAACCCTTCATGATGATGAACTAAAAGTCCCTACCAGTCCTCAATTAAAAAAAATATGTAATATTATTTAAATAGAGATGAGATCTCGCTATGTTGCCCAGGTTGGTTTTGAACTCCTGAGCTCAAGTGATCCTCTTGCCTCAGCCTCCCACAGTATTAGGATTACAGGCGTGAGCCATCGTGCCCAGCCGACACCAGCACTCAAACAGTAAATTCAGTAAATTTACAGCCCTAAAACTGTAAAGGACACAATGGTAGGCTGAGGTTATACAAGATCAGAACAACTGGGGCATTCAGAGAAAAAGAGTTCAGACCGGATGTTGGGTTGTACAAGCCAGGCAGTCTGTTGTTTAATTGTTTTATCTCTTGGTGACCATTTGGCATCTTTTTGCTTAGCCTCAAGGCATGTTTAGATAATAGCAAAATAATCCAGCCCAGCTCTCTCCTCCTTCATAAGAGCTTTCTTCCAACAGAGAGTGAGCTCTGTCTTTGTCTTACAAACTCAGATCACCTCTGGATATTTCCATATCTTGTTAAGTAGTAGTATAGTATCTTGGGATACTTCTTAAAAGGTTTCATTAAAATTTTACACTGTTTTCTTTCTCCCGTGATGCACTTTGTCTGCCAGAGTAGATTGTAAGCTCTTTTTGGGCTCTGGCAATGCTTTACTCATATTGGTATTTCTTATCCTTTCGTATCTCCAGAATATTTGGCGCAATGTCTTACAGGGAGTAGGCACCCTATAAATATTTGTGTATGAATGAATAACCATGGCGCTTTCCTCAGGCATTACACAGCCAGTCTCAATGACAGGAGGGTGACCTGTGGGTGCATTTATGGGGGAAAGGAGTTCTGGCAGGCAGTCTGTGTGGGCTGCATATGGTTCACAGCTGGCACACAACCTCTGTGGACCCCAGGTAGAGTATGTGTGAAAGTCAACATCTCTATGCCCTTAAAAATATCCTTAATTAAAATTGTATGGAGGGCAATTACTATTCACTTAACCCCAAGTTGAACTACACATATCACTAGGCTTCACTGGAGCCCCTTCATTTTGGTGTCATCTAACCATTTGTGCCACATTTCACTTATTTACCCACGTAAGCATTCTTTGGAAACAACCAACGTGAGGATTCTATTAAGAGCAGCATGGTTTTTATTTCCTTTCACTATTGCTGTTTACCTAGATGACAGGCAATTAGTTTCACCTCCTTCAACCTAGATGAAAAGTTGAAGAGCGAATAATACATCCAGATTGTCATGATGCCCTTATTCAAAGACAGGATTTGCTTTTTAGTGCAATTATAGAGACTGTGTGTTCTTAGCCTTGGATAATCCTTCCAGAAGGGGTTTAGACTTCTGTTCTTAGGATAGTCCTTCCCGGTTTTGTGACTGAGTGATTCTCTCATTCATCAGGCAACTTTCCTCCAGCCATTAAAGGTGAGAAGGACGGGTAATATTATGAATTGCTTATCAGGCTTATGGACATTATGAGAATGAATTGCTTTTGGTTTGTCCCTTTTGGAAAAAAGATACACCGTAAAATATGGATTTGTAGACTTACCATTTTCCCAAATTGGATCCTCTTCCTATTTCCTTTATTTCTAGCAATAGAAGCATTTTCTACTTGACAACCTTCCAGAGGCAGCCAGTCGACTGTTAACTAAGTCTTCCTTTTCAAAGTCTGTGCATCTGTCCTTTTTTATGTACCTCATTTAGTCACACAGTGACTACTACAGAGCACGAGTGAAATGCAAGCCATTGTATTGGTTGCAAGGGATAGAAATAAGAATAACACTTGGTCTCCCAATTAGGAAGCTTGCAAAGCTCCGTCAGTGTCACAATTATCAGCTATATTCTCAAAATTTTTCCTCACACCCGGGAAAGTGAAGTTTCAAGTGTCATCTCCCTCCTGCAATCTCTTATTAATTTTCTCTATCAAGCATTCTACTGACAAACTAATACCCTTAAGCAAACATTTTAATCATGTCATTTCATGGATTGAACACATGGACACAGGAAGGGGAACATCACACTCTGGGGACTGTTGTGGGGTGGGGGGATGGGGGAGGGATAGCTTTAGGAGATATACCTAATGCTAAATGACGAGTTAATGGGTGCAGCACACCAGCATGGCACATGTATACATATGTAACTAACCTGCACATTGTGCACATGTACCCTAAAACTTAAAGTATAATAATAATAATAATAATAATAAAAAAGAAAACATTCAATAGCTTTTCACTGCTCACAAGATCAAGATCAATCTCTCTTTCCTTTTTTTTTTTTTTTTTTTTCTGAGATGGAGTCTCACTCTGTCACCCAGGCTGGAGTGCAGTGGCATGATCTCAACTCACTGCAACCTCCACCTCCTGGGTTCAAGCAATTCTCCTTCCTCACCCTCCTGAGTAGCTAGGATTACAGGCGTGTGCCACCATGCCTGGCTAATTTTTGTATTTTTAGTAGAGATGGGGTTTCAGCATTTTGGCCAGGCTGGTCTCGAACTCCTGATCTCGTGATCCGCCCACCTCGGCCTCCCAAAGTGCTGGGATTACAGGCGTGATCCACCGAGCCAGCTAAGATCAATCTCTTAACCTGAATGTTCAAGAGTTTCTAAAATCTGAAATAACCTTATTTCCTGAATTTACTTCCCATAACTCCTCATTATACATTTTCTGCCTGGACAAATTGGTCAGATTACTACACTAAAAATATACCTCCATTTTTTTTACTCCAGTCTATTCATTCATATATTTAAGAATGTACTGGAGGCTGGGCATGGTGGCTCATGCCTGTAATCCCAGCACTTTGGGAGGCCGAGGTGGGCAGATCACTTGAGGTCAGGAGTTTGAGACCAGCCTGGCCAACATGGTGAAACCCCGTCTCTACTAAAAGTACAAAAACAAGCCAGGCATGGTGGTGTGTGCCTATAATTCCAGCTACTTAGGAGGCTGAAGCATGAGAATCACTTGAACCAGGGAGGCGGAGGTTGCAGTGAGCCAAGATCACGCCACTGCACTCCAGCCTGGGCAATAGAGCAAGACTATGAAAAAAAAAAAAAAAAAAGAATGTATTAGATGCCTTCTATGTGGTGGTGCTGTGAAAAAATATGGTGCATGGTTTCTGCACTCAAAGAGCTTATTGTTTACTCAAGGATGCAGACAAGTGACTTGAGCATGGCAATGACAGAAGGAACACTGGATGTAATGAAGCACTGGATGTGATAGGAACCCACAGAACTGCACCTAATCCAGCCTTGGAGAAGTTAGAGAACACTACTTAGAGAAAGTGATATCTCCTGTGAGACACACAGATTGAGTACGGGTTAGACAAGAAGCTGAGGAAAATGTACCAGAGCAAAAAACCAGTGTATTTAATGGCCTGATGATTAGAATCCAATGGATTGGAATAACTGAGAGAATTTGAATCAGAATGAAATGTGGAATACGAGAGAGACAGAGAGACAGCGTGTGTGTGTGCGCACGTGTGTGTCTGTGTGTAGGGTATAGGTAGGGCAATTTCAGGAGGAGAGGCTGAAGAGAAAAGCAAGGCCACATCATTCAAGGTCTCATAAGCAAGGCTAAGAGGTTTAGGCTGGCAGGTTTGGAGCAGCAGAGTGTCATGACCACATTTGGCTGTCATCTGACAAATACCACACACTGGTCCTGTAAATCAATGCTGTACCTGTCAATCTTTTTTATTTTCTCATTATTTATACAAATCTTTCCCACTTGTCAAGCTCCAGATCAAGGCTCTTTTAACCATTTCAGTATACAGTCATCAATTTTTGTTTTTTCATAACACCATCTAACTATTAATCATATGTAGGCTTGTATTGACATCCAACTTTGTGTGCATGACTTATATCTGCAACAAAATTGTAAATCATGTTAAGATAGAAACCATCTCCATACATCTTTTTACAGGAGTCAGCAAACTTTTTCTATAAAAGGCCAGAGAGTAAATGTTAAATTTAAATTTTGTAAGCCACATATGGTCTCTGTCATAGCCATAGAAAATAGATAAACAAATGGGCATATTCTGATAAAACTTATTTAAAAAAGAGGCAGCGGCCAGATCTAACCCACAGGCAGTAGTTTGCTAACACATGCCTCATGACATCCACACAGTACCTAACATAGAATATGTGTTTAATAAATATTTGTCAGATAAATGAAGAGGCAAGGAATTGATGTTTTGGAGAATTAACTAAAGCCTTGCTTTTCAGGATCATTATTAATGATCTTCTTAAGATGCCTGCAGTTTCCCTGCATTAGTCTTGAAAGTATGAGAAATGCAACTGAATCATTCTTTGAGAATTCAGGCCTTTGTAGGGTCTTAGAAGAATGATATGGAAGATTTGCCTAAATCAACACATGACAAATATATCCCCTGGTGGCATTTCATACCAAATTCTTGCCTTAAAGATAATAGGTACCACTTGGTTGAGTGCTCACTACATGCTCTTATGTTAACTTATGTGAGGTATGTATTAGTATACCCATTCAATAGACTTGAAAACCCATTCTCAAACAATTATGTGATTGGCTTGAGGTCTTGCTCATTATGAACAAGTAAAGCTGAGACTTAAGCCTAGATCTGCTTGATTTCAAAGTACAAGTAATTTTAAGGTCTTATTTAGTTAAAATTTTTTCTATATTAATCAAAGGTATTTTAGGATCTTTCCCTTCCATCATCATTTCTCCTAACTCCAGATGTACAGGCTACTGTACTGTGTCTGGGGTGGGAGATATAAATAAATACACATAGCACTGGATAAAGAAATAAATTAAGGAGGGATACTCCAGGGGAGATGGTGAGGGGTATTTTAGGGCGATTCATACTGCTGAGACATTGGAGAGCAGAATTTAAACCATGCAAAATAAGTAGGACTAATGTTTCTCTCACTAACTTCAACTTCAATTCAAGCCCTATGGTAATAACTAGTGGGTTGGAGTGAAATTGCTTCTTTCCTACGGCCCATTTGAGAGGTATAATGAATGGTTCCTTACATAAGGCTCCCTTGTATGGTGTGATCAAGTACACAAAACTGAGTCCTCCAAAAACAGAGGCCCGTGTCCAGGTTTTAAAACCACCAACCAACCTGCATCCAGAAACAGTCATTTATTTAGATTTGCAGGAACTGAACAACTTCAGAAATGTTCCAAGACAAACGGCACAGGGTAAAAAACAAACAGCAACAGCTTGCTCGCATGATGTTTCCAGGAATCACCCTGCCCCATAAAGAAAACAACTGCCCAGATCTGCATGTTAACCCATTCACATCTGAGACTGTAACTCTGGGTTTCAATACTATTTTAAAGTGCAAAAAATAATAAAGATCTCACGTCTAAGACCTTGAAAATAGGTTAGGAACTCAATGAAAAATCAGAATTTCTGTTCTATCACCCTACTGCCTACTCTAGGGAGCAAATATGCAAATGTTTACTATAACATCGCATGGGGCCAGAAAAAAATTGGAAACAACCTCAATATCCATTAATGGGGAATGGCTAATAAACTAGTGTAGCCGTATTTGTAGAATATCATGCAACAAGAAAAAGGAAGTACTAATGAGTACTAATAAGTACTCAAATGGACAGTTCTTATCATCCAGTTGAGTAAAAAAAGTAAATTGCAGGACATTATGTAGTTTGACAATATCAAAATATCAAAATATCAAAAAAGTACCCAAAAATAGAAAGTAAAGCTAAATTTCAGCAACTCTATGTCTTTTCTGAGAGTTAATGTATTGGAGAAAGTTATGGAAAAACACACAGCAAATTGATGAGTCATTCCCCTGGAGAGGAGAATGGGATATGGGCTGAGGAAAAAGTGGGGACTTTAGTTTTATTTATAATATTTTATTTATTTATTTTTTATTTTTTTGAGACAGAGTCTTGCTCTGTCACCAGGCTGGAGTGCAGTGGTGCGATCTCGGCTCACTGCAACCTCCGCCTCCTGGGTTCAAGCTATTCTCCTGCCTCAGCCTCCCGAGTAGCTGCGATTACAGGCATGCGCCACCACACCCAGCTAATTTTTGTATCTTTAGTAGAGACAGGGTTTCACTATGTTGGCCAGGCTGGTCTCAACTCCTGACCTCAAGTAATCCACCTGCCTCGGCCTAACAAATTGCTGGGGTTACAGGCATGAGCCACCGTGCCCCTGCCCGGCCAATATTTTATTTTTTTACAAGGAGATGTATTCATGCATTAGTTATATAATTATAAATTAGTAATAATTATCAAATTGATAGTAGTAACAACTTGAAAAAACGAGGCTTCTTGGTTACTAATATGAGGATCCCACCTAGATATATGCCAAATTCATGTAAGAAAAAACAAATCTCGAAGAAGAAATTTAGACTTCTCAAGGAAGAACTTCCATTATTAGTGTTTTGAGACTATAAAACAGATAACCAAATGAAACTGTGAAGACTTTCCTATGAAAAGCTTTGTTATTAGGAAATACTTAATGAGTATAATTGAAGAGTAAATAAGGGGCCACCCCTCAAATGAAGTGGAGTAAAATACCCGAAGTTATGCTCAGTTTTCCAATATCCAAGCAATTATTGATTAGAAGACTCTGATGAAAACGATTATGTGTATAATAGCAGTGGAAAAACATAAAACATCCTAGAAAGTACAGGATCTATATGACCACAACTTTATTAAGAAATATAAAAGAAGATTGAGATTAATGGAGAGAGAATGTTCCTTGGTGAGAAAATGAATTGTAGTAAAGGATAAACAAATCATTTCCAAATTAATTTACAAAATTAAGTCCATCTCAATAAAAAATCCCAGTGAAATTTTATTTTATTATTAGAATTTGAGAACATGATTCTAATTCACTTGGAAGAATAGACTGAAGAGAAACATCAAGATTTTTTTCTTGTTCTACTATATGTTAAAATGAACTATTATATGTAAAATTGTAGCACAGAGCTTCAATTTTAAAAATTTTGTGGTATCAATACAATAGTCAAAATAGGAATTAATGTAAAAGAATAAGTCTAAAACAGATAATCTATATACCTCTCTCTATATATGTGAATGAAATATCACAATCCAATGATGGAAGAAAGGATTATCAGTAGGTGTTTTTTTTTTTTTTTGAGATGGAGTCTCACTCTGTCACCCAGGTTGGAGTGCAGTGGGGTGATCTCAGCTCATGGCAACCTCTGCCTCCGGGGTTCCAGCTATTCTCCTGCCTCAGCCTCCTGAGTAGCAGGGATTACAGGTGCATGCCACCACGCCAAGCTAATTTTTGTATCTTTAGTAGAGACGAGGGTTTCACCATTGTTAGCCAGGCTGGTTTTGAACTCCTGATCTCAGGTGGTCCACCCACCTTGGCCTCCCAAAGTGCTAGGATTATAGGCATGAGCCACCGCGCCCAGCCAATAGATGATATATATATGTTTTTTATACTTTAAGTTTTAGGGTACATGTGCACAACGTGCAGGTTACACATAGGCATGGGCAAGGACTTCATGTCTAAAACACCAAAAGCAATGGCAACAAAAGCCAAAATTGACAAATGGGATGTAATTAAGCTAAAGAGCTTCTGCACAGCAAAGGAAAACTACCATCAGAGTGAACAATAGATGATATTTTTAAACAAAAGATTATATGAAAACAACAACTAAACCAAACTTAATTTCAGTGTTTTGACTTCACAATTTCCATACATCTTTGTATCCATTGAAGTTCAGAAAAAATTTCCATATAAACATAAGATATATATTTTTATTTGAAAATGTAGATTAAGATATTGATATTTATAGAGAGGAATATTCTAAGCATAAACAAAGAAAGAGGTCATGAAAGAAAATATTATATTTCGAGCATGGAAAAAAGTAAAACTGATTCACGGGGTTTCTGAGTTCTACAATTGCAGGGGAAGGATGGGAACTCCTGGAGCCTCCATAGGTCTTGCTTCTGTAGATCAAAACCCAGCATCATCCCAATTAAATAGAGGCACTTCCTCAACATACATGACAAAGAGATTTGGACAGAGTGGTTACTTATCACACAGCAGATCACCTCCCTCCTCTATTCAGATCCTTTCAGTAGCTTTCATCACACTCCAAGTAGAAGCCGAAGTCTTTCCAGTGGCCTCAAAGCCCCATGGCCACCTCTTGGACCTTGTCTCTTTCTACACTTTTCCTTAATGACTCCACTCCAGCCACACTGACCATTGTACCTGCAACCCATCAAGCACACTCCTGTTCCTGGGCCTTTGTTTTTGCTGCTCCTTCTGCCTCAAGGCCCTCTCCACTTTCTTCAACCCTCTCTGTTCTTTTTCAGCAGGGCTGCCTCTTCCCTGGCACTTGCTTTATTTTCCTCCATACTACTAATCCCCATTGACACTGTATGTTTACTCATTCCTCTGTTTTTTGTCTCCCTGCCTCTGGAATGTAAGTTTGAGACAGAGTCTACCTTGATCACTCCTATATTTCCAGCATCTAGGGCAATGTCTGCATATGGTATTCAGTATTTATTGTTAAATGATTGAATAAATATACTTATTAATTAGTACTTTGTTTTCCAAGTAACAGAGAACCATTTGAACTAAAGTTGAAATTAGCTAAGGGTGGAGAGGGAGCTGGACCATAGAACCAGGGACTGGAGTGTTATAAGCATCTGAGGTTGTTCTCTTTCTCTGTTTTCTACTTCATACTTGCCTCTCTCCATAGAACCCCATCTCTGTTTCTCAGAGCACATGGTGAACAAAGGGCCCCAGCAGCACTCAAGTTTTACCACAACTGGTCCAGTTACCTGGGGAAGAAATAACCTAATTCTGTTGATTCTCATTTCAAGTCCCTGGGGAGGCTGTGAATGACTCAGTCTGGACTGATGCCCATCCAGGAGCAATTGACTGTGGTCAGGGTGAAGGTGGGGGTGGGAATTTCATTGTGATCCTATGGCTGCCCCGCTGCAACCATGCATAGAGGGGAGGGCAATTCCTAACAAGGGGTATTAGGCAGGCAAGCCAATAGGCATCTACTATAACATAAAATTAACTTTCAGTTCAATTATAAAAAAATGCCAAACCCTAACTTAAAATTGGAAAAGATAAGAACAGATAGTTTGCCAAAAAGGAAATACAATTGTTCAATACATTTTAAAAAGTAGGTTGGGCATGGTGGCTCATGCCTGCAATCTCAGCACTTTGGGAGGCCACGCAGGAAGATTGTTTGAGGCAAGGAGTTGGAGAACAGCTTAGGTGATATAGTGAGATCCTGTCTCAAAAATTAAAAAAAAAATTGCTTGGCATGTTGGTGTGTGTCTGTAATCCTAGCTACTCCGGAGGCCAAGGCTGGAGGACTGCTTGTGCCCAGGAGTCTGAGGCTGCAGTGAACTATAATAGTGCCATTGCATTCCGGCCTGGATGACAGGGTGAGACACTGTCTCTAAAAATAAAAAAAATAAAGTGTTTGATCTTATTTATCATTCAGAAATACTATATGAGGTGGTGGTATACTATAAAGTATTGTGATACTGGCATAAACACAGACATGTAGACCAATAGAACAGAATAGAGAGCCTAGAAATAAGACTTCATGAATATGAGATGAAGTGATCTTTGATAAGGGTGCCAAGGTCACACAATTGGGAAAGGACAGGCTCTTCAACTAATGGTGCTGGGAAAATTGGATATCAACATGAAAAAGAATAAAATTGGACCCTTACCTTATACCATATACAAAAATTAACTCAAAATTGATCAAAGGCTTAAAACTGTAAAACTCTTAGAAAACATAAGGGCAAAGCTTAATGACAGTAAATTTGGCAACGATTTCTTGAATATGTTGCCAAAAACACAGGCAACAAAAACAAAAATAGACAAATGGGACTATATCAAACATGAAAACTTTTGTGCATCAAAAGAAACAATCAACATAGTGAAAAAGCAACGTACAGAATAGAAGAAAACATTTGTAAATCATGTATCTGATAAGGGGTTAATATCCAGAAAATATAAAGAACTCCTACAACTCAACACAACAAAATAAATAATCCAGTTTTTTTAAACGGGCAAAGTACTTGAGTAGATATTTCTGCAAAGAAGATATACAAATGGCCAAGAAACATGACAAGATAATCAACATCACTAACCATTAGAGAAATGCAAATCAAAACCATGTGAAATATTATTAGGTTGCTGCAAAAGTAATTGCAGTTTTTACCATTAAAGGTAATGGTAAAAACTGCAATTAATTTTGTATCAACTTAATATCTGACATCCATTAGGATGGCCACTATCAAACAAAACAAAACAAAATAACAAGTGTTTGTGAGGATATGGAGAAGTTGGAAACTTTGTGCCCTGTTGGTGAGAATGTAAATTGGGTAGCTGCTGTAGAAAACACCATGGAGGTTCCTCCAAAAATTCAAAATAGAATTACCGCCTGATCCAGCAACCCTACTTTTGTGTATATACCCAAAAAAATTGAAAGGAGGATTTCAAAGAAATATTTGCACACCCATGTTCATTGCAGCATTATTCACAATAGCCTAGAAGTAGAAGCAGCTCAAATATCCATCAAAGGGTGAATGGATAAACAAAATGTGATCTATACAAACAATGGACAATTATTCAGCCTTTCAAAAGAAGGAAATCCTTTCTCATGCTGCAATATGAATGGAACTTGAGGACATTAGACTAAGTGAAATAAGCCAGTCACGAAAAGACGAATACTATATGATTCCACTTATATAAGGTACCTGGAGTTGTCAAATCCATGGAAACAGAAAGTAGAATGGTGGTTGCCAGGGGCTGGGGGAAGGGAAAATATAGAGTTGTTGTTCAATGGGTATAGAAGTTTAGTTTTGCAAGATGAAAAAGTTCTAGTGATATGTTGCACAACACTGTAAATGTATTTAATACCACTGAACACTACTCATAAAAATGATTAAGATGGTAACTTTTATGTCATGTGTTTTTTACCACACAGAGGAAAGAACCCTATGAGGATTTGTACATGCATTGAGGTTTGAGATGCTAATAACTTTGATACTTAGAATTTCAGAGCTTATAAACTCTTAAAAATTATTTTATATACATTATCTGGAGAATATAACAAAACATGTGAACAAAGCAATGAATAAGATGGGAGGAGATAAGTTATACCTTTCAAAAATAGTGTCCACCAAGGAGATTTAATGTTGTTTTATAGATACAGAACAAGTAAGGCTTTCCCTCATTGACCAGAGCGCAAAATTCCAATTGTTAAAAAAAATGTATGGATGGTCAAATAAAGAAATTTGGTGATCTCTGTCTTAGGCATAGCAACCCACTTGGTAAGAAGAAAGGAAAAAAAAGATATACTAACCCCATCTACCAAATTGGTAAATATAAATATTAAAATATAAAAATATTGAGAAATAATATGCGTACAGTAAAGGGCAAAAATAGTACATGTAATAGTCAATAAATTTTCTCACACACACACACACACACACACAGTGAAACCAAACTTCTAACAGTCTAGAATCCTTTCTCATTCCCCTTTTCAGTCAACCTCTCTTGAGAATGTTTTAAAGATAAATACTAAGTACTTGTTGTTTGACATGCACTTTTCATACATCATTAATAGAAGTGTAATTAGTGGAAGCTTTCAATAAAGCAACTTTATAATATTTTTAAGAGTATTAATTATGCAGAAATTCTTTACTGAGGAATTAAGCTTCTTGGAATATATCCTAAACAAATAATCGGAGATGCAATAAAACATATACATATAAGGATGCCTACCACCACAAAAATAGTATCAAAAAATTGGAAATAGCCTAAGTACCCATCATGAGGGAATGCTTAGATTAAAATCTATTCACTTGGCAGGGCGCAGTGGCTCACACCTATAATCCCAGCACTTTGGGAGGCCGAGACAGGTGGATCACTTGAGGTCAGGAGTTCAAGACCAGCCTTGCCAACATGGTGAAACCCCATCTCTACTAAAAATATAAAAATTAGCCAGGCATGGCGGCATGCACCTGTAATCCCAGCTACTCAGGAGGCTGAGGCAGGAGAATCACTTGAGCCCGGGAGATGGAGGTTGCAGTGAGCTGAGATTGCATCACTACACTCCAGCCTGGGTGACAGAGCAAGACTCCGTCTCAAAAAAAAAAAAAAAAATATATATATATATATATATATACTTGATGAAATAGTTTGCAGACACTAAAAATTAGGCTTTTGCTGAAAACAAGCAATGGAGAAAGGACTCCCTATTCAATAAATGGTGTTGGGATAACTGGCTAGCCATAAGCAGAAGATTGAAACTGGATCCCTTCCTTATACCATATGCAAAAATTAACTCAAGATGGATTAAAGACTTAAATGTAAAACCCAAAACTATAAAAACCCTGGAAGGCAATACCATTCTAGACACAGGAATGGGCAAAGATTTCATGACAAAGATGCCAAAAGCAATTACAATGAAAGCAAAAATTGACCAATAGGATTAATTAAACTAAAGAGATTCTGCAGAGCAAAAGAAACTATCAAGAACAAAATGATGACCTACAGAATGGAAGAAAATATTTGCATACTATGCATCTGACAAAGGTCTAATATCCTGCATCTATAAGTAACTTAAACAAATTTACAGAAAAAAACCAACAACCCCCTTAAAAAGTGGGTAAAGGGCCGGGAGCGGTGGCTCACGCCCGTAATCCCAGCACTTTGGGAGGCTGAGGCGGGTGGATCACGAGGTCAGGAGATCGAGACCATCCTGGCTAACACGGTGAAACCCCATCTCTACTAAAAATACAAAAAATTAGCCAGGCGTGGTGTCTGGCGCCTGTAGTCCCAGCTACTCGGGAGGCTGAGGCAGGAGAATGGCGTGAACCCGCGAGGTGGAGCTTGCAGTGAGCCGAGATAGCGCCACTGCACTCCATCCTGGGCGAAAGAGTGCGTCTCAAAAAAAAAAAAAAAAAAAAAAAAAAAGGGGGGGGGAGGGGCAAAGGACACAAACAGGCACTATTCAAAAGAACACATGCATGTGGCCAACAAGCATATGAAAAAAAAAGCTCAACATCGCTAATCATTGGAGAAATGCAAATCAGAACCATATGAGTTACCATCTTACACCAGTCAGAATGGCTATTATTAAGAAGTAAAAAACTAACAGACGCTGGTGAGATTGCAGAGAAAAAGGAACATTTATACACTGTTAGTGGGAATGTAAGTTAGTTCAGCCATTGTGGAAAGCAGTGTGGCAATTTCTCAAAGACCTAAAAACAGAACTACCTACCATTTAACCCAGCAATCCCATTACCAGGTATATACCCAAAGGAATATAAATTGTTCTATCATAAAGACACATGCATGCATATGTTCACTGAAGCACTATTTATAATAGCAAAGACGTGGAATCAACCTAAATGCCCATCAATGGTAAACTGGATAAAGAAAATGTCATACATATACATTGTGGAATACTATGCAGCCATAAAAAAGAACAAGATCATGTCCTTTTCAAGAACATGGATGGAGCTGGAGGCCATTGTCCTTAAAAAGCTAACACAGAGGATAGGCGCGGTGGCTCACGCCTGTAATCCCAGCACTTTGGGAGGCCGAGGCAGGTGGATCACGAGGTCAGGAGTTCAAGACCATCCTGGCCAACATAGTGAAACCCCGTCTCTACTAAAAATACAAAAATTAGCCTGGCATGGTGGTGGGTGCCTCTAGTCCCCGCTACTTGGGAGGCTGAGGCAAGAGAATCGCTTGAATCTGGGAGGCAGAGGTTGCAGTGAGCCGAGATGGTGCCACTGCACTCCAGCCTAGGTGACAGAGCAAGACTCCGTCTCAAAAAAAAAAAAAAAAAAAGGAACTAACACAGAAACAGAAACTCAAATACTGTATGTTCTCACTTAAGTGGGAGCTAAATGATGAGAACATATGGACACATAGAGAAGAAAAATAAATGCTGGGGTCTACTTGAGAGCAGAAGGTGGGAGAAGGGAGAGGATCAGGAAAAATAACTAATGGGTACGAGTCTTAATACCTGGGTGACAAAATAATCTGTACAACAAACTCCCATCACACAAGTTTATGTATATAACAAACTTGCACATGTACCCCTGAACTTAAAATAAAAATGAAATAAACAATTAGGCTTTTGAAAAATTTGTGACAGGAAAAAAAAACTCATTATGATTAGATATTAATAAATAATGAAGAAATAAAATAGTAAATTGAATGTGATCCAAATTTTGAAAAACATTATTTTTCATATAAAAATTTACTATCTTGGTATTATCTTAAATTAATGGCGTTATAGATAACTTTAATTTTGTTCTTTTGTTTTTTGTATTTTTCAAAAATTTTAAGAGTCACATGTATTTCTTTTATAATCAGAAGAAAACAGTTTTTTTTTTAAAAAAACAAGGAAGGAAAAAGTAAATGAATCACAATTGGTTCAGTTCCTTTGATAATGAAATAAATGTCTTTCCATGGTTGATTGCAATTTCCATACAATTTACTCTGGAGACTAAAATAAAGGAAACAACAAAATACAGAAGAGATCAAAAGTCAAATGGGTACTTCTATGAAGAATCTCATGACACACCTTTTTTTAATAGACAATTCATAAAGGCTCATCACTGTGATGTTTTGTCAAAAGGAAAAGACCATGAAAGTTGCATAAAGTTCTGTACTATTTCTTCCATGGAAAGAGAGTGGGGAGATAAAAGAAAAAGCCAAACCCTCTGTAACAGCTCATTTTTATCTTCTTTCTGGAGTTCATAGGAGAGGTCAAAATTAATCCAATCTGGGATCTTCTGGAGGGAACCCAAAATCCTTCTAACACCCACATAACATAGATTACATGCATAAGCAAACATTTAACCTGCTCTTTTAATAGTTTTGAGTTCTTTACCAAAGAGCAAAATATGAGACCAGAAACTTTGTATTCCCTGGTGGACCTTGAAACAACTCCCTGCTTCATTTTTGCTGGAAGTTAGAGGGGGAAAAAATAAATTTACCAGCCTCTGTACAACACAATCCATATGGATGGAACAAGATTTTAGAGTTTAATTTATATTTATTTTTATGTCACCCTTTAATGTTTTCTATTCTTTCTGTGTACAGAATATATCAGCACAATGGTACACCTACATACTTTAAAAATAACTCTCTCTCTCTATATGTATACACACACACACACACACACACACGCACACAGTGGGGTGTGTATGCTTGCATTTTTTTTTAAATGATGGGGGTACATAAAAAGCAAATTGGAGACCCTCAGTCTATACCAGAGGATCTCAGCCTCAGCCTTCAACTGTGAAACATGTTGTAATTAATATTTTATTGATAATAGGGAAACACTGTATCAGTTTAGGATCTTAAACAATCAGAGCAGATCCAAGATTATCCCTTTCATAGAATCACTGTCACTTCTTACATAGTTTGTATGCTTTCTTCAGTGGAAAAGATAAGCATACATCTTGCCCAATTTTCTCCAAAGCCCCAAATAAGACCTCACTACTGAGGTACTATTAATAATTAAGAAAATTGAAAATCATTGTAATGCATTGTAGTTTCTCATTTCTTTTAAATAAGAAATGTAGATAGATGTATAACAGGAATAAAGGAATAGGCAAAAGATACATAAGTGGTTAATTAACAAGAATGATGCCATGAACACTTATATTAATAATAACACATATCATTACTAAACCAAAGCAATGATATGAATGAAATTTGCATTAATGCTAATTAAATTAATGCTATTACTTAAAAATTCAACAGATGGCACATTAAAATAATTAAATAACTTTTGCCTAAACTTATTATTCAATCATAATACTTCCTTGCCTGATTAATATACCTGTAGAGAAATGTACTGAAAAACAACTAGTCATGATTTTTAAAGTTTAAAAATTAGACTGGTCCTGTGTTT
Source organism: Pan troglodytes (assembly GCF_028858775.2). Classification (NCBI taxonomy): domain Eukaryota; kingdom Metazoa; phylum Chordata; class Mammalia; order Primates; family Hominidae; genus Pan; species Pan troglodytes. The sequence goes on from NC_072403.2 coordinate 58,486,254, forward strand.
TACCATGTTTTTGTAGTTTTTGAAATTCTAAATGACTGACAGATATGATGGATAAAATGCTTTTATGAACACCAAATCAAGAGAAAAGATCTGGGGTACTATTTTCTTATTTTTTCTATAAAACATTTCTAGATTTTTTCAGTATTTGGATAGACCATGAAAGAGTGTCATGCTTGTGGCGTCATCCATCATTTGCATTGCAGGAGGAAAAAGACAAGAATCTCAGGCCGATTTTTCACTCCCATCTGAAGAGGTAATTTCTCCATCAGTATTCAGGAAATCCAAATTGCTTCTCCAGCTCTAGGTAGTTTATGTGGACTAGAATTACACAGATGCTGATGGTGTCAGAACCTAGAGAGGCCCAGAGGTCAAGAATGGAAAGGGAGGCCAGGTGTGGTGGCTCACGCCTGTAATTGCAGCACTTTGGGAGGCTGAGGAGGGCTGATCACTTGAGATCAGGAGTTCGAGACCAGCCTGGCCAACATGGTGAAACTCCATCTTTACTAAAAATACAAAATTAGCTGGTGTGGCGATGTGCACCTGTAATCCCAGCTACTTGGGAAGCTGAGGCATGAGAATTGCTTGAACCTGGGAGGCAGAGGTTGCAGTGGGCTGAGATCACACCACCGTACTCCAGCCTGGGTGATGGAGCAAGACTCTGTCAAAAACAAAACAAAAAAAATAGGAAAGGGAATGCTGTGGAATCGGGGACAGACCATGGCCACAGATGGATCAATGTGTTGACGTTATTCAAAGCTTATTCAAAGACAGACTGGCAGTTTGTCAGAATAGCATCCTAAGTCAACACCTCCAGCTACTCATGGTCTACCTTTGCCATTAATGGGATCACAAAACATGGTATTAAGGTGAGAGGTCATTTCATTCCATTTAGATCTCATAGTGGTTTTGCCAAACCTAGAAAATAGTATGTGTCAGAAAGGCAAAAATCAAGAACCAGAGGAAAAAAATCAATCTAAACCAAATCAAACCCACCAACCAAACAACAACAAAACAAATAAGAGGAGCTTTCTAGTCTTTGTACTCAAAATGGTGAACAGATGTTCCTCAGATCTACTGAGAAATGGCCTGAAGTTATAATAATGGGAATTTAGACAGATCATAAATTTGGTACAGATGGAATGAAGAACCCAGGGGGTTAAAAATCTCATTATAAATAGGAAAGCAGAGGTAGTGGGTTGGGGAAGGTGGGTGAAGATGTTTTCAGAGGAAAGTTAGTTAACATGGGAATGGGTTATTGATGGAGATTGTTCAAAGAACATTTGCTTTTAGCAGACATTAAAATAAGATGGACTCTCACCTCTCTGGAGCAGCATAAATAAATTCTTAGGCCTCTCAAGATTTTGCAACTGTAGGATTATCTGTAGGGTGTAATTAAATATTAGTACCAGAGTTCTTTTTATGAAATGTCATGAAATGGACATCTCTCAGAAGTAGGTCTTCCTGGTCAACATACACCCTATTTCCCTGTCCTTAGCAGAACCAGATATGGACAGATTACCTAAGATTTGTGATTTTGGGGACAATGAGAAATGCTCCTCATCTTTGGGAACTTAAGCAATGGTCCTCAACAATGGCTGCATATGGTAATCACCTGAAAAGCTTGAAAAAAAAATTGATGCTGCAAGACTTATACACTGAAAACTATAAAACATCACTGAGAGAAAATAAAGAAGGCCTAAATAAATGGAAACATGTCATGTTAATGAATTGGAAGGCTTAATATTGTTAAAATTGCAATACTCTCCAAACTGATATACAGATTCAGCACAATTCTGTACAAATCCAGGCTGGCTTTTTTTTTTCTTTTTCGGTAGAAATTGACGTGATCCTAAAATTCATGGGGAAATACAGGGACCCAGAATAATCAAAATAATCTTGAAAAAGAACAACAGGTAGGGCGCAGTGTCTCATGCCTGTAATCCCAGCACTTTGGGAGACCGTGGCGGGTGGATCACCAGAGGTCAGGAGTTCAAGACTGGCATGGCCAACGGTGAAATCCCTTCTCTACTCAAAATACAAAAATTAGCAAGGCATGGTGGCCTGTGCCTGTAATCCCGGCTACTTAGGAGGCTGAGGCAGGAGAATCACTTGAACCTGGGAGTTGGAGGTTGCAGTGAGCCGAGATCACACCAGCCTGGGTGACAGGGTGAGACTCCTCTCAAAAAAAAAAGCAAAGTTGTAAGTCTCACACTTCTCAATTTGGAGCTTAGTACAAAGCTACACTACTCTAGACTGTGTGGTACTGGCATAAGGATAGAGATAGATCAATGGAATAGAATCAACAGTCCAGAAATAAGCCCATGTGTCTATGTGGCCAACTGATTTTTGACAAGGCTCCTTAGACAATTCAACAGGGAAAGAATAGCCTTTTTAGCAAATAGTATTGGAGCAGTTAGAGAATCCACATGCAAAAGAATAAAGTTGGACCCCGACCTCATACCATATATAAAAATTATCCCAAAATACACCAAAGACATAAATTTAAGTGGTAAAACTATAAAACTGTTAAAAAGAAAACATAACAGGATTCTATGAAATTAAAAAAAATTCTATGAAAAAATATTGATGCCTAGTCTCCACTCAGATTAATCAAATTCAGATGTCTAGGAATGAGGGTTGGGCATTTGAATTTTTTTATCGCTTCCTGGTGATTTTGAAACACCATGGGCTTGCAATAAACCATCAACCTGTTTTGACTGTGTATTCGTTGGCAGAGATTAACATGATTTTTGATTCCTATTGCACTAGTAGTTAATTTTGACTGGGGACAGACAGCAAGAAAAGGACTGGAGCAATCCTAGCTAAATGCCAGAATTCACCAGTACCGTTAACAGAGGAATATGTTAATTGTTACATTATATCCTAATGTACTTTTTACAAACAAGTTTTCCCTAGAGCTAGCTATTCAGTTGGCGTGTTCCCTCATTCTCCGTGTTCCCTCATATTCTCCATATGGTAAGGTTTTTCAAAGGATGTAACATTAATGTCACATTATCCTTAATGACAGTGTCAATATAACAATATGTAAGTTCCTTCTTTTAAAATTTACTCCTGCTTCAAATTTCCCACTGGTATAGCATGGTAGGCCCTAGCTGTCACCCCTAGCTCTTCGGACTCAGGAGCAGTATGCAGCCTTCAGACCGTAAGTGGTCCAAATGGTGAGGTGGGAGTACTTTAAGTAGTAGAGCCCAAACTCTTTCACTTAAGTGAAGGCAAGAACTACAACTGTCCAGTGGTTTTAAATTTTACTTTATCATTTGTTTAATATTCCCACTTAATTCCAAAAAGGAAGTTGAAGCAATCTATTTCATTGTTTGAGAAAGCAGATTTAGGCTCAGAGGAGGCCTGATAAGCAAAATATTAGGTTTCCAGCATGGTTCCTTATGCAGAGAGACTTGAGTCTAATAATTCCCCCTAACCTGGATATTATATATCATTTTGGAAAGTGATTGTTTTCTACAGGGTCTAATCCTATGACGAGAAGCAGCAGGGACAAAGCCATGCAGAAGATACAAACATAATTGCAAAGTTCTAGTGCACGCCTACTGGGAAACACCTTTTTTTCTGATAAAATGCCAGAATCATACACACATATGTTTTTTGTTAGAAAAGTTTTGTATATTTAAATGATAATCTTTCTGAAACATGTAAGTCTCTAAATAATGGGTTTCAAATGTTTAATCTGTTGTTAATAAGCATAGTGAATGAGATGCAAAACATACTCCTGGGACATGTCAGAGTTACATAAAATAACTCTATCTGTAACTTTACTACTTTTTATTCCATATAAAAAAGTATATTAAAATTGAAGTGAAAGTAATGTTATTTATTAATACTTGAATCTAGGTAGTAGGTATAAGACTGTTGTTCATTGTACTAGTCTTTGCTAATACTGAATTGTATAGTTATATGAATATTTAATTTGGGGGTGGATTCAATAGAAATGCAATTAGTATAAACTACTGAGGTAGTTTCAATATTGGGATAATATTGAATCTGTTGAATCTAAAATTACCCTAATAATAATATCAACTTAAACAAACATTTTACTAGAGACTTCTGGCCTAGCCATGATGGAGTAACTAGTACCAGACATCCCTCCACTCTCAGCAACCACAAAACCACACACAATATATAAAATAACTATGATAAGACACTGGACGGCATTCAAGGAGGACTGTGATTCCTTAAAGAAGGGAAACAGGTAATCTATACATAAAAAATGGCTTCACTGATAAATTATCTCGAACATTTAAGGAAAAAATAATAATTCTACAACACTCATTTTAGAAACACTTAAAAGCTTAAAAAAAATTGAGACAGAGTCTCACTTGATCACACAGCCTGGAGTGCAGTGGCACAATCATAGCTCACTGTAACCTCCAATTCCTGGGCTCAAGCAATCTTCCAAATAGCAATCCTAGCAAGTAGTTAGGACTACAGGCAGGCGCCACTACACCTGGCTAATTGTGTGTGTGTGTGTGTAGAGATAGGGTCTCACTATGTTGCCCAAACTGGTCTTAAACTCGTGGCCTTAAGTGATCCTCCTGTCTCAGCCTCCCAAAGTGTTGAGATTATAGGGACGAGCTGTTGCATCCAGCCAACAACTCATTTTATGAGTCCAAAACTATTCTGATATCAAAACCAGAAAAAGACATTACAGAAAACTGACTAACATCGTCATGAACATAGATGCAAAAGTCCTTAAAATTTTAGCAAATTGAACCCAATGACATAGAAAAAGAATAATGCATCATGATCAAATGGAGGTTATACTAGGAATGCAATGTTAGCTTAATGTTTGAACATAAACTGATGCAATTTAATAGAATAAAGAAGAAAAATCATATGATCATCTCAATAGATGTAGAAAAGCATTTGACAAAATTCAACAACCATTCACGATAAAACCTGTCAACAAACATAGAAGAAAACTTCCTCAACCTGATAAAGCAGTGGTCCCAACCTTTTTGGCACCAGGAACTGGTTTCATGGAAAATAGTCTTTCCACGGACATGGTGAGGTGGGCGGGGTAGGGAGTGGGGAGTGGTGGTTTCATCAGGGCATTAGTTAGATTCTCATAAAGAGCATGCAACCTAGATCCCTCTCATGCACAGTTCACAATAAGGTTCACAGTCCTAAGAGAATCTAATGCCACCGCTGATCTGACAGGAGGTGGAGTTCAGGTGGTAATCCTTGCTTGCCTGCCGCTCACTGCCTGCTGTGTGGCCCGGTTCCTAACAGGCCATGGACCAATACTGGTCCACGGCCCAGGGGTTGGACCCCTGTGATAAAAGACACCAATGAAAACTTTATAGCTGACAACCTATTAATGGTGACAGATTAAAACATTTTCCCCCTAAGTACTGGCCTTGATCAGGGCCAGTATTCCTACTTTCACCACTTCTATTAGAGGTCTTAGACACCTCTATTAGATGTCTTCAACAGCACAAAAAGACAAAAATAAAGAAGAGGCACAAAACCATAAAAGAAAGAGTAAAACTGTCTTTATTTGCAGATGATATGATTACACAGAAAATTCTAAATAACTTAACATAAGCTACTGGAGCTAATTAGTAAATTTAGGAAGATTGCAGGATATAAAGTTAATATATAAAGTTCAGTTGTATTTCTATATGTTAGCAAATGAACATTTGAAGACTGAAACTTAATACCATTTAGAATAACACCAAAAACTCAAAATATTTAGGAATGCACTTAATAAAATTTGTGTAAGACATACACCTTGAAAAATTATAAAATATTGCTAACAATCAAAGAAGAAAAACAAATGGAAAGACACTATCACTTATTGTTAAGATGTCAATTCTCCCAAAATTGACCTGTAGATTCAACACAAGCCCAATCAGAATCACAGAAGCATTTTCTGTAGAAACTGGCAAATGGACTATAACATTTTTCTAGAAATTTGAAGGCCTTAAAAGAGGTAAAGCAATTCTTAAAAAGCAGCCAAAAAGAAAAAAAAAAACAAAACAAAAACAAAATCAAAAGCAAAAAACCAAAGTTGGAGGATGTATACTATCATTAATTTCAAAATTGCTATAATGCCATGGTAATCAAGACAATGTGGTACTGACATAAAGACAACCAAATAGATCACCGGATAAGAATACAATATAAGAATAGTCCCATATATATTGATTTTTGACCAAGATAGCAAAGAAACTAAAAGGAAAAAGGAAACACTTTCATCAAACGGTGTTGGAACAACAAGCTATCTATGCAGAAAAAAACACTTGAAATTCATACCTCACGCTAAACACAAAAATTGATTTGAGATGAATCATATTGCTAAACACGAAAGCTAGAACCATAAAGCTTCTAGAAAAAAAACACAGGAGGTTATTTTTACAACTTACAGATAGGCAAATATTTCTTTTTCAGCACACACAAAGCACTAATTGTACAAGAAACAAATTGAAGAAATGAACTTTCATCAACATTTAAAACTTCTGTTCATCAAAAGACACTGTTAAAAATTGAATAAACAAGCTGCAGATGGGAAAAAATATTCACAGCATATATATTTGACAAAGGACTTGTACCCAGAATAAAAAATAGCTCCTGTGACTCAATAATGAAAAAGACAAACAATCTAATTTTTAAAAAGCCATCAAGGAGATTTCTGCTTCCAGAAAAATTGAGTAGACGTACTTTTCTCTTATACTTTCTGCCAAGGACAGCTAAAAAAACCCTGTACATTTTATATAAAACAAAGAAAAGAAGACTCTGAAAGGTGGAAAGAAGGCAGACCAGCAGTTGACCTCGGGATCAGAGAAACAAGTGGGTGAGCTCCCTGGGCTTTGTTTTTGCTTCATATACATATATCCCAGACTAGTTGCTTGAGAAGCCAGCAACCTGGAAATATCAATGGAAACGCACACACACACACACACACACACACTCACACAATCACCTAGAAAAAGCCTGCTCACTCTTGCCAAAGGATCAGAAAGGGACAGCTTAGGGAGACAGAAAACTATTAGACAATAATGACTCTACTCCAGCTAAACACCACAGAAAAATCTGTGACCTCACCCCTGTCCTTGCCTGCTAAGACCAACTGGGAACCCTACCCTTGTGAGGTTATAATGAGGCACCCTACGCATCCTTCCTTCCTGCTTCCCCGCTTAAGGTGGTGTTAGAAATCAGAGAGCTGGAAAAAAAGTCCTGGCTTCACTCCACTCTGATTTCAGTTGTTCAACCTTTTAAAAAAAACCTGCTATGAGTTGATGAATCACCATTTTAGCCTAAATAACTTTAACTAGATTTAACTGAGAGCTCTAATTCAACTTAAAACTCTTTTTGCTAAGATCTAAACTCTACGTACTCTCTTATCTCAACTTTCTATCCTTTCATGCTTCTGACTACTTGATTCTTGTCTTGTCTTTAATTGCATCAGCCATGCTTGCCCCACTTCCTTTAGTGCCCAATCTATATCCTATACTGCATCTCCTCAATGATGCTTTTTGTTTAAATGACTTTTATTGAACTATAATTTGCCTGCATTATTCAGCCCCTTAAAATGTATAATTTGTTCAAATGTCTTATCATAAAAAATGATGGGTAAGCAAGGTGAGGGATCTATATATAAATATGTATATATACATACATATATATATGAGATACATTTTTTTTTTTGAGACGGAGTCTTGCTCTGTTGCCCGGGCTGGAGTGCAGTGGCATGATCTCGGCTCACTGCAACCTCTGCCTCCCGGGTTCATGCAATTCTCCCTGCTTCAGCCTCCCAAGTAGCTGAGATTACAGGCACCCGCCACCACAACCAGCTAATTTTTGTATTTTTTAGTAGAGATGGAGTTTTGCCATGTTGGCCAGGCTGGTCTTGAACTCCTGACCTCAGGTGATCTGCCCACCTCGGCCTCCCAAAGTGCTGGGATTACAGGCGTGAGCCACTGTGCACAGCCAGTGAGGGGTATCCTAATTGGCTTTATTTAATCATTCCATATTGTATACACACATCAAAACATCACATTGTACTCTGTAAGTGTATACAATTATGTACTCTGTAAGTGTATACAATTATGATTTGTCAATCAAAAGTAATATTAGTAATACATTTTTTAAAATGTAAAAAGCCAAACACAACAAAATATACAATTTCATGAGTTCTAAGGCATGCAAATACAAGTGAAACTACAGCTACAACAAATATATGAGTATTTTCATCACCCTCAAAAGTATCATCTTGCCTGTCATCAGTCCATCCCTCCCTCCACCCTCAACCCCAAGTTTTTGTGACTGTATTTGCATTCTTACTATAGTTCGTATTTACATTTTTATGTCTGGCTTCTTTCACTCATCAGAATGGTTTTGCATGCATGTTGCATTTATCAGTAGTTTGTCTCCTTTTCATTGCTAAGTAGCATTCCATCGTACAGCTAGACAGTACATTTTGTTTATCCACTCACCAAGTGAAAGGCATTTGGGTTGTTTCCAGTTTGGGTAATTGTGAATAAAGCTACAATGAACACTCATGTTTTTAAAAATGATGGCATAGAAGAATATTTAGTGATAGAGAAAGATGTTCATGACCAATTGAATTGTTAAATGAAAAAGGTTACACAATGAACCCTTTTTTGTAATAAATATATTGGCATAAATAAGTAAATACATAGAAAAAGTCCAAGACGTTAATGAGGGTTATGGCTGGGTGTTGAGATTATATGATTTTTAAGTTAAAAAACGAAGTGGGCAAAAGAGTTGAACAGGCACTTCACAAAGGAAGATGTGCCAATAAGCACATGAAAAAGCACTCAACATCACTAGGCATCAATGAAATGAAAATTAAAGCACACTGAGATACCACTACTCATAGCAACAAATATGGGCAAGGATGTGGAGCAATGAGCACTCTCATCCATTACCGGTGGGGATGTAGAATTGTGCAAGCACTTTGAAAATCGGTCTGGCAGTTTTTCATAAAGTTAAACATGCACCTACTCTATGACCTGGCAAATGCACTTCTAGGTATTTACTCAGGAGAAATGAAAACATCTGGACACAGAGAAGACTTGTACATGAATGTCCATAGCAGCTTTATTCATAATACTGAATACTCCAGGAAGAAAATCAGATTTCAAAAAACTTTTTTCTTTTCTATTTTCTCTTTTCCCAGCCTTGGTCTCAACAAAAATAGCAACAAACTAGAAACAACCCAAATGTCCATCAGCAGGAGAATGAATAAACAACATGGATATTTACATACAGCAGAGTTCTGCTCGGAGATAACAAAAACACAATAGCTCCTGATACATACGACACATGGATAGGCCTCAGTATTGCTATACCGAGTGAAAGGAAGTCAGGCACAAAAGGGTACATATTGTAAGATTCCATTTATATGAAGTTCTGAAACAGGCAAATGCAATCTATTGCAAAAGAAATCAGGACAGTGGTTTCAAGTGGGGCAGGGAGTGGACAGAGATTGACTGGGATGGCATGATGGAAATTTTGGGAGTTATGGCAATATTCTATATCTTAATGGGATGTGGGTTATACAGATGTATGCAACTGTTGAAACTCGTCCAACTGTATATTTAAGACCTGTCATTTCACTATATAAAAATTATACTTCAACAAAAATAAGGAAAATTAAAAAGAAAATCTAAATATTTTTATTATGAAAGTTTTCAAGCACACAAAAAAGTAGAACGTATACTGTACTGAGCACTCAGTCATATTTGAGTAATCACTTGCTAGCTTCAGTTATTGGTAATAAATTGCTTAAGACATAGGTCCCAACAGTTCCCTACATGTTTGTGAGCCAAGAATGATTGAATGTTCACTTTCTAATGAAAGGCCTTTCTTCTCCCCTTGAAAGGTCTCATGATTTGGTAGCACTTTCTTGCCTTCTCAGGGATTTCAATGGAATATCAGAATTTGACTCATTGAGACCTATTGAATAAATTTGGTCATTTTTAAATATCAGCGGGGCATCATCTTTTAGGGTTTTTCCACTAGTAAACATTGCCTTTTAGAAGAAGATACCCAGGATTTATTTATTTATTCTAAAATAATCTCAATATTTTTGCTATTTCACCAAGCAAAGAATTACAGTGATAGTTTATACTAATACTTCTCTCCATCATGTTTTAGAAGATAAATGAATAGAGAGAACGAGGCAGATTTAGGTTAGAATACTGTTTTTACCAATTGTTTTCTATGTGACTCTGAATAAGTTTCTTTTCTTTTGTTTTTCTTTCTTTTTTTTTTCTTTTTTTTTGAGATGGAGTTTCACTCCTGCTGCCCAGGCTGGAGTGCAATGGTGTGATCCCAGCTCACCGCAACCGCCGCCTCCCAGGCTCAAGTGATTCTACCGCCTCAGCCTCCCGAGTAGCTGGGATTACAGGCATGTGCCACCATGGCCGGCTAGTTTTGTATTTTTAGTAGAGGCGGGGTTTCTCCATGTTGGTCAGGCTGGTCTTGAACTCCCAATCTCAGGTGATCTGCCCGCCTCGGCCTCCCAAAGTGCTAGTATGTCCAGAATTGGTTCCTTCAGGTGGGTTCTTGGTCTCGCTGACTTCAAGAATGAAGCCGCGGACCCTCGCCGTGAGTGTTACAGTTCTTAAAGATGGCATGTCCGAAATTTGTTCCTTCAGATGTTCAGATGTGTCCGGAGTTTCTTCCTTCTGGTGGGTTCGTGACTTCAGGAGTGAAGCCGCAGACCTTCGCAGTGAGTGTTACAGCGTTTAAAGGTAGTGCGGACCCAAAGAGTGAGCAGCAGCAAGATTTATTGTGAAGACCAAAAGAACAAAACTTCCACAGTGTCGAAGGGGACCTGAGTGGGTTGCCGCTGCTGGCTCGGGTGTCCAGCTTTTATTCCCTTATTTGGCCCCGCCCATGTCCTGCTGAATGGTCCACTTTACAGAGCGCTGGTTGGTCCATTTTTTTTTTTTTTTTTTTTGAAACAGAGTCTCACTCTATTGCCCAGGCTGGAGTGCAGTGGCGCGATCTCAGCTCACTGCAAGCTCCGCCTCCTAGGTTCACGCCATTCTCCTGCCTCAGCCTCCCAAGTAGCTGGGACTACAGGCGCCTGCCACCACGTCCGGCTATTTTTTTTTGATATTTTTAGTAGAGACGGGGTTTCACCGTGTGGTCTCGATCTGCTGACCTCATGATCCGCCCACCTCGGGCATTTTACAGAGTGCTGATTGGTGTGTTTACAAACCTTTAGCTACACAGAAAAGTTCTCCAAGTCCCCACCCCACCCAGAAGCCCAGCCAGCTTCACCTGTCACTGGGACTATAGGCATGACTACTGTGCATGGCCATGAATAAGTTTCTTAATCTTTCTGACCCTCAGTTTCCACATCAATAGGCATAAGAATACCTATCTCAAAGTGTCATAAAAAGGATTAAATACTGTCTGTGAAAATGTCTCATGTCTGTAATCCCAGCACTTTGGGAGGCCAAGTCTGGAGGATCCTTTGAGGCCAGGAGTTCAAGAGCAGCCTGGGCAACTGTCTCTACCAAGAAAAAAAAAATTAGCTGGGTGTGGTGGTCCACCTGTAGTCCCAGCTGCATGGGAGGCTGAGGCAGGAGGATCACTTGAGCCTAGGAGTTGTAGGCTGCAATGAGCTATGATTGCATCACAGCACTCCAGGCTGGGTGACAGAGGGAGACCTGTCTCAAAAAACAAAAAACAAAAACAAACAAACAAAAAACAGAAAAAAAGAAAATGTCTTGGTATATGCCAGGAACTTAGTAAATATTACTACCTTCTCTTAACTCCTTAACAGAAGGTAAGAATGAAGAACATTCCTTCCTCTGTATTTCAGAAGTAGGTACACTCTTTGGGGGAATTTATACAAGTCCAATTTGAACTCTTTTACAGGTGAGGTTGGGAAGGATGGGTCAAGGTAGATGGGGATGGGTGAGGGGTGAGATATCCTTACCTTTTATCGCCCTAGAACATCATGAATATTTTATAACTACTAATGATGAAAATATTGTTTGTACTCTCTATTTTTCTCTGTGAAAGTGTGTTTGGAAAGTCATTTCTTGTTGTTATGTTTGGTTTCTAGTTCTCCCTGGGAAGCATTGATCTTGGATTTGGCTGCTGGGTGGGAGACCAGTGTTCCTCTTAGCTGATGGTGGAGACTCACGTCAGTGCAGGCTGCAGCGATGACTCTCAAACTGTGGACAATGCTCCCCAGTGTGTGCACGGGAGGGCCGGCATATGGAGACCTCACGGAGAGCCAAATGCAGGCTCTCTGCACTTCCTTCAGTTTTGTTTAAATACAGGATCCGGTTTGCCTTTGTCACCCCCTGTAGCACCACCAGGCTTCATTCACTGTGAAGCCTTGCCAGATCTCTGTAATAAATTACCTGGGAGGCCAAGGCAGGAAAAGAGGAAAGAACAAGGTAAAGTGCTTTGAAATCTGACTTTCTCCCTGGAGTGTTCAGTGTTGCCTATTTAGAAGGTGCAGGGTTGTGCTAAGGTGTGTGCTGAGAGCTTTGTAGGCTAAAGTTTGTAGAAAAAGTTTGGTTCATTTCAGTCATCACTTACAAATTTTTTCTATTAAGTGTTTAAGATTTCCAAACTTAAAAAAAAAAAACCAGGTTCAGAGTATTTTTAAAAAGGCATTGGTCATTTGTACAGCTTACATTTCACTAAATCTTTACAACAATTTTGCGACGTAGGTAATACTATTATCCCTAATTTTATACTGAGGAAACTAAGGCTCAAAGAGGCTCAATGCTTGTCTGGTATCATATAGTCAGTAAGGAATAAAACCAAATCTTGAACCCTGGCTTCCTGGCTCCGTGTCTTTTCCTAGCAGACTGACCATCAGGGCTGGACATCCCTTTCAGTTCTTTTGAGAACAGACTAGTTGGCTAGATGTGAAGAAAACAAGCTTTGGAGTAATCTTCCCTCTGCACGGCCTGATATTGGGATCCAGTGAGTGACGGTGAGAGGTGGAGATGTATGAACGAGACCTGAGACGTTGGACCTGAACATCACAGCAATCACTTGAAGGGCTAAGATTCAGGGCCAGCCGTCCATGGACTCTCCCGAGTTGGATCGTCTTTCACACACCTGCTTCCTGAGGTTACATCTCTTTTCCAGCCTAGGAGCAACCAATAAAGAGCAGAGAGCAAAGAAAAGCAGACACACAAATCATCTCTAGACTATGTCAAGGGTATCCCCAAAATGGGAAAGAAATTCATGAATGTACACACAAAATGTCACATATTTTTGTTTTACATGAAAAACACTGTGTCCCAGAAGTAAGGAGTAGAATGGTGGTTGCCAGGAGCTGAGGGGTTGGGGACATGGAGATGCTGGTCAAAGGGTACAAAATTTCGATATGCAGAATGAATGAGTTCTGGAGAGCTAATGTACAGCATGGTGACCATAGGTAATCATGTGGTATTATATTGTGACATTTGCTGAGAGTAGGTTTCAAATGGTCTCACCACAAAAAGGAAAATGGTAACCATGTGAGGTGATGTTTATGCTAATTAGCTTGATTGTGGTAATCATTTCACAACATGTATGTATATCAAAACATCTCATTGTATGCCTAAATATATACAATTTGATTTGTCAATTATACATCAGTAAAGCTGGAAAAATGTATTCAATCCTATATAATAGATCGGGAAATTACATAGCCATATCTGATTATGAATTCAGCAAAGCTTTTAAATATGTTTTTATTTTACTACTCACAAGAGCACCTTGGTGCATTTGAAATTAAATTCTTCAATGTGGAGAAAACAAAACACTGTCTCACTGAGCACAAAGCTTGTTCAATATCTTTGTCAGCGCAATGTATTTTTGTTAGCAATGTTGACCACTGAAATGATTTCCTTAGCAGATAATTTTGCAGTAAACCTCCCACATCATTGCAAACTTCCTGTTCCCAGCTGCTCTTCCTCTTCTTAAGCCCCTCATTATAGGCAGTAGGAGAACTGATAATCAGCAGAAAATTAAGCTGGCAGGGTGTGTGCTTAAAGCCGTCAATTTCAGGAAGTGTTCATTTTGTTTTGTTTTATTTTGTTTTTATGAAGCATTGCTTTTTACTTGTGTTGTGCCTTTTGAACTTAAGCATTATTTTTTGACAATGGAGACTTTTGGTTTAGTGCAGTTCTCTGTAACTGGACAGTACTCAATAGAAATTGTTGAATTGAATGTTTAACATATGCTTCTCTTTGACCAAATAAGGAATATTTTATGGGCCATTTTTCATTTTAGATGAGCTTATAGGAATAGGCACTCTTTGGAAATTGGAGAAATTAATTCTTAGGGACTGTAGTCCAAGTTTAATTCTGGGTCTTTGAGCGATACTTTTAAAACAAGGGCCTTTGACCCTTGATTAAGTACAAAATAAGCACATAGCTAATGTAAACCTCTTAAATCAGTGGTTATCAGGCTTGGCTGCACAGTGGAATAACCTCAAGTGGGATGTGTGGGAGAATTTTAAAAAAATACTGCTGCCCGGGTCTCAGACTCAGAAATCCTTATGTAATTGGTCTAATCTACAGCCTGTCTTCAGGGTTTTTAAAAGCTTCCCAGGAGATGCTAATGGATAGCCAAAGCTGACAACCATTGTCTTTAATGAATGAACACATTTAATCAGCCTGTACTAAGTACTAGGTACTGATGCTAGGCACCTGTTTCTGTTATCTTTTATTAATGTGGAAATTGGCACTCATAGAAGTTGATTTGTTTACCATCACAGAGCAGAAAACTGTTGAAGATGGAAAGCAAACAACAACAACAAAACCTAACAGTCCTATGGCCTCCCCACACTCTTTGCCATTTACATCATAGTAGTTAAAAAATATGCCGGTGACTGCAAAAGCCAATGTATCAACCTTTAAAATGAAGACATAATGAAATGAAAACTAACTTTGTTGAAGATTAGGACAGTCCTTGGGATGGTATGTGATATAAGTTTTAAACTCTGTGTAAAAATAAAACCTGAGTGCAAAGCCTGTTGGATATATGTCTACTTCTGCCACATTCTATTTTTCAAAACCCAGCAATATCTTTTATTGAATTGGAAATTGTAGACTAATGTTAAGAAGGGCCTAATGTCAGCCCTCACTGCATTGGGCACCGAGATGTGTTTAGCCACTGAGAAGCAGGACCTGGATAACCGCCACAGAGAAAACAGGGGCTGAGCTGTCCACACAGTGAAACTCACAAGGCACACAATGGCAAAGTCAGTTCATCCAATGGCCCTGTTGTAAACTGGTAGGCTGCAGCACTGAGACTGTGTGTCAGTTACAGATATCCAAGCTGCTTTGAAATCCAGGGAGCAGCTAATCAGTTAAAAAGCATTCAACTGAGAAAAAACAAAACTTCAACCATACCCAACTGTGACTGTGATGGAGAAGCTTAGCGCCTCTCTGAAGGTGGTTTGTGACATTAATGTGTGTGTGTGCTGTGTAGGTTTGGTCTGAATAACCCCTTATTCACAGCACCATGATTCAGGTGCCCTGTCAATGCTTCCTTCTTCTCTCTAAATTCTCCTCCTTCAAGGTCTTGCCTCCATCCTCAAACACTGTTGGTCCATCTGCTGATAAACATATGGAATAAGCAGGCCTTGTAGACATTTTTAGACCCTATCTGGAGCAGTGAGAACTGTCTATTTCAGAAAAAGATAGAGACAAAGGCAGATGCAGAAAGGGAGGCAGACACAAAGAATGAAAATGCCAAGTAAAGAAAGTGACAGGCAGGTTCTTGGAGACTGAGGTAGAGAAGCACAGACAGGATAAGAGAGAAAAAATAAGGCAGAGACAGGGAGAACCCCAGAAAGAGAGAGAATAGAAAGAAACAGAGGTAGAAACTCTTGAGAAAGCTAGGCAGACAGTAATGACAGCTTCAGCCAGTCAGTATTGGAGGGAGAGAGGAATAGAGAGAGGTAGCAGAGGAAGTCAGATAGGAGACAGGGGTAGTCCAAGAGAGACACATTCTGAGCAGAGGCAGACAGGGTGAAAGGGAGATGGAGGTCAGCAGAGAGCTAATGCCAGGCAGGAGTATGGAAAGTTTTGTGTGCATTTCTCCTAGAGAAATGAGAAATGGGACTGGTTTGCCAGGAGAGACAGCCTTTCCAGTCAGGACTCTTGAAGTGTATGATTGTAGTCATCCTAAATGGAAATGGGATTCCTTCCTCCCCAGGCCCATTCCTGCTCCATCTGGAGGGCAGTCTGGTGAATGTGGTTTTCTATGCTGGTATTCTGGGCCATAGGAGGGCCTCACAGAACTGCAGAATGTTGGAACTGAGATCTGCATGGTAGATGTGTGTGGTTTCTTGGCCAGGCCCTCTTCACTTACCCTGTTTCCAGGAACGGCCTCCAATGTTTGTGGGGGATCCACCCTTCCCCACTTTCCATCCCTGTGGTTTCTGTGGAGTTGACAGTCCCTCCCTACCACCTCGCATTCCAGGGATGGTGTTCGACCCAGGACTGGCATATGATCCAGAGTGTCAGTTTCTCCTGTGGTCAGTGATTGGTTCAGGGATAAGAACATAACTCAAGGGAGGCAAATCACAGCCAATCAGTCTCATTTTGGAGGGTTTGTTTGGGCTTCTGAGTTTGCCCTCAAATCCACATTTGAACCATGGAGACATGTTGGCTGGTACTGGGGCTGCCATCTTGCCGCCATGCATGGTCTGAAATGAAGCCAAACACATGGAGCAGCAGAGAGTAAAATAAAGAACAACTTGGTTCATGTGGCCTCTTTGGAACACTGTTCAAACTGTTTCTGAAGTTAGAACTGGCTCTAGATTTTATTTGCAAAAGCCAATAGAGTAACTTTTTGCTTAACAGTTTAAACCAGTTTCAGTTGGATTTTCTGTCACTTGCAACTAAATCCTAACTGATGTAATGTCTTAGATACCATGCTTCACCACATTTTATAGAAACTGAGTTTAAGTAATTCATCTAAGACTATGGCTAGTTAGTGGCAGGATATGAACTAGGTTTTTTCTATGTACCCCCTTAAACCCACTCTTTCATCCTCTCCACTTTATTTTATTTTTAAATTAAGATATAGGGCTCATTTCAAATGTAAGTTTTTACTCCAATGACTTCATAAGTTCTAGAAATGCTAGCCCTAAGCGAAATTGCCACCTGATACGGTTTGGCTGTGTCCCCACCCAAATCTTATCTTGAATTGTGGCTCCCACAATTCCCATGTGTTGTAGGAAGGACCTTCATGGGGTGGGTCTTCCCCATGCTATTCTCATGATAGTGAATATGTCTCATGAGATCTGATGGTTTTATAAAGGGGAGTTTCCCTGCATGAGTTCTCTTCTCTTGTCTGCCACCATGTGAGACATGCCTTTCACCTTCCACCATGATTGTGAGGCCTCCCCAGCCAGGTGGAACTGTGAGTCCACTAAGCCTCTTTCTTTTGTAAATTGCTCAGTCTCAGGTATGTCTTTATCAGCAGAGTGAAAACGGACTAATACACCACACTAGGCAATACCTATGTTTGCTCAGCTATTTCCCCTTTCTGTGTGTCCTCTCTCCCTTCCTAAGCCATGGTAAGCAGAATATGACAGATATCATTGATACTTTTATGTGAGCTTACCATACAGAACATTTACCTTTTAAAAAATAACAATAAAAAGATGCCAAATAAATAAATTTCTAATGCAGGAATTCCAAATATTATAGCATGTGGTTAGAGGACATGCTTTGGAGTTGCCGAACCTTCTTGGAATTCTTTGAACTGTCAGCTCTGAGCACTAGGTCCAATATTTATTTATAAGATTATGAGAGAAATTACTGAAGAATCCTGAAATGTGTCTCTCATATAACAAAGTTTAGAGCAGTGGTGCTCAAACTTCAGCGTGCGTTACAGTTACTGGAAAGCTTATTAAAACACAGATCAGGCCGGGCGCGGTGGCTCACACCTGTAATCCCAGCATTTTGGGAGGCTGAGGTGGGTGGATCACTTGAGCCTAGAAGTTTGAGACCAGCCTGGGCAACATGGCAAAACCCCGTCTCTACTAAAAACACAAAAATTAGCCAGGCTACTCAGGAGGCTGAGGCAGAAGAATCACTTGAAACTTCTGCTGCGGTGGAGGTTGCTGTGAGCCGAGACTGCGTCGCTGCATTCCAGCCTGGGCAACAGAGTGAGACTCAGTCTCAAAAAAACAAACCAAAACAAAACAAAACACAGATTGCTGAGCCCCATTCTAGAGTTTCAGATCTGGTGGGTCTGGAATGAGGCCTAAGAATGTGCATTTCCAACAAACTCCCAAGTGATGCTGATGCCACAGGTCCAGGCACCACACTTTAAAGATCACTGTTTATATGTAAGAATAAACTGAGAAAGGTCGACTATGTGACGTAAAACCTCAATACTGCTTTGCTACAGTCCCAGAAGTTAAGCCTCACTCAGCAAAGATATGGGCTAGGGCTTCTTGAGACACAGCCTGGGCAATGGAGGGTGGGGGCTGGTGTTCTGCAGGTGAACCCACTTGTGAATCAGAAGTCAGACTATAGCCAGGAGTCCATGAGTGCTCAGATCGGCTGATGCTTGGGTGGTAGGAAAACTTTTTGAAATACAAATTTAGGGTTTCCCCCTTTCCCGTAATTCCTATTACTCTGGAAGCTGCCCTACCTGTGCTTCTCTTCCCCAACTCTCTCCATTCCAGGCCACAGCTAGAATAGCTCTATTCTCATTGCATCAGGGAAGGGATGATGTAGTACAAGTAAAAGAAGTCTGTTCCTTGGCTTTCGTATATCTAAGTATGCAGGCAAGTCAGTTCATGAGTGTATGGACAGGGCACCACACTCAGAAGGGCTCTGAGCCTGGGGTTTAATGCTCCTTGGTGACTGTCTGGATATTTTTAATACTTTAATCTTTGATTTTGTGTCTTGTAAAATCCAATGGGACAATGGCATGTGCTCCAGGGGCTTGGAGCCTTGGCTTTCCTTCAGTCCTGCCTTCCATTTCCTCCAGGAATGGGTTCTCTGCCACTCACTCCCCTGGTTCTGGGTGCCACAGGCCCTACCTGCTTGGCCTTCCTCTCCTTGAGTCCTGCTGTCTGTCTCCTTCCATGCCTGTCAGTGGCCTTTTGGCCCCAGGCTGCTGGTGCCACAGCAATTTGGTAGACAATTCTGCAGAGTCTCTTGCCATTTCCAACCCAGGAGCTAAGTGTGTGCAAGCAGGAAGTTTGCAATCCCTTGGTGTTGCCTGCCTGTCCTGGGTTGGTGCTGTGGGTCCCTGGGAAGGGGAGACTGATTTTGCAATCTCCAACCTGAAATTTTCATTGTTCACCAGTTTCAAAAATGGCATAGCTGGCCTGAAACAGCCTCAGGAAACCTCTGCATTTTAGAGTGGCAGTGATGCAACAATGTGTCAGCAATAGCTCGACTGAGATTTTTCACTCTTCCTAGCATTGCATGGGAACAGAAGACTCATCCTTTTCACCTCAAAGAAGTAAAGAAATGAGCAGAGAGAGAGCTGGAACTAGGGAGCCTTGGGTCAGAGATGACTTAGGCAGACCAAAGGCAAAATAGAAAGAGGGATGCCTCAGGGGATGCCAGCGTGGATAGATAGTGACCCAGACTAGGTGAACCCCACAAGTGTGTGCACGGTATAAATTCCATCTTGACAGATTAAGTTCCTGCCATCAGATGAAATGGGGGTTTGAAGTAGAAAATAAGTTGCATTATAGAAAAAGAAAGAATATTAAATTTCTTAGCCAGGCATGGTGGCTCATGCCTGTAAAGCCCAGAACTTTGGGAGATTGAAACAGGCAGAATGCCAGGAGTTTGAGACCAGCCTGGGCAATATGGCGAAACCCCGTCTCTACAAAAAATACAAAAATTAACTGGGCATGGTGGTGCCTGCTTATAGTCCCAGCTACTTGGGAGGCTGAGGTGGGAGGATTGCTTCAGCCCAGGAGGTGGAGGCTGCAGTGAGCTGCAATCACACCACTGCACTCCAGTCTGGGCGACAGAGCGAAACTCTGTCTAAAAAAATAATAATAATTTCTTGCCTCCTTTTACACAGATTAAGGTTTGCAGCTGCCACACTTGCCCCCAAAATGGGAAGAGGAGTTTGCATGTGTTAACAGCATGCAAGAAAAGGAAACCTCTTATAGGCATGAGAGCTGGGAGAGATTGGTCAGACCTGGCAAGAAACCACTTTTCAGGGGACTTAAAAGAGAGCTCTAAAAGTCAGCCACAAAGGCCAAATTACCCTAGGGGTCAAGAAACATAAAGACTGAGGCTGGTCAGAGGAAGCCTACCAAAGAAGCAGTAAGTATGGATGCACAGCTTTCTTATAAGAGAGCAGTTTAAATTGCTTTTTAAAATATTTTGTTCTATTACAGACATATGTTCCTTTTGTACTTTATCCGGGAGAAAACTTTCCTTAAAGCCACGTAGATAAACGGTTTGGAAAAAAAAAATGCTGGTTGCTAAGGGCAATGCCAGGACGCAGGGGAAAAACACTTGATGAAAATTAACAAGAACTGAGTCTCAGAAAGACTGAAAAGAGTGAAGTGACCAAGAAGCCTGATTTTTATTGGAGAAAATTTTGTTTGATTGATTTTTTCTTTTAATCAATATCTTCTAATTTTTTTCTTTTTATTGATATCTTCTAATTTTTCTACAACAAACATGTTTTAGTCGTGCAATTTTTACAAGCAGAGAGACCTCTACAGTGCAAGGGGACTCATAGTGCTTGTGGTAAAGAGGCATTTATGATTCTAATCTCCCCTTCTCTGCATTTGAGAGAAGAGGAGGAAAGAAAGGAGGAAAAAAAAAAGAGACAAAAAAAACCATAGTTTCATTTTCTTCCCCATTAGCTGAATCCAGACATAAATGAAAGAACAAATATTTCCAGTGAGGAACCAGGAAGAAAGCAGAGGCAGGGAGGTCCTAAAGGGGACCAGGTCTTTAGAGGCCCAAAGCCTACCCTTAGGAGTCCTCTCAAGGAGTTACTACAGACTCAATAACAGCCTACCTGCAGGATGAACCACAGCAGTTTACTATGCTTTTGGGATTATACTGGTGGTGACAGGAGGTGGATTTTGTGTCCAGACTAATTCCATGCCAATAAAAATTCTCATATAACCAAATATGTTCCAGATTGCAGTAAATAATACAAAGCTCAGATAAAACAGAAACCACTGCATTGAAAGTGCGGGAATGGTTCCCTGGAGCTCCCTGGAACTGGATTTGACTTACGGAAGGTTTTAACTTCTCCATTGGGTGCCAAACCAGCCATAAGAGAGAATTCCTGATATGAATGCAACGCATACCTGTGATAGACCAAAACAGAATAAGCCATTCCAAAAGCCGAAGCACCCAAGGAAAACCAAAAGAGAGAAAAGAAATACAGACTCAGGAAAAAAAAAAAAAAAGGCACTTGACGACTCAGAGTAGATAACTGATTTGTTCTTAGGAATCAGGTAGGGTAAAAAGAGGTTCTTCAGAAGGGGGTCAAATCCTGACTCATTTGAGAGTGTACGCCCTGCTTGGCCAGGTGCCCTTCTGTATTCGGGTGGCCTCTATGCAAAAAGAACTGGATTCTGGCTCTCAGAAGCTCATGTTTCCTCTCTGTCAGGGATCTTGTTTAGCTCATGATGGAAATTTTGTCCTCATCAGCATCAGTTTTCAAAATTCTACACACTGATACAAAATCAAGAGGGAGGGAAGAGTCCCTTTGGGATGTTTCATATCATGAATCATCAGTCCCTTCCTAACTTTCCTGGGAATTTCATCCACATACAGAGGTCCCATTGACTTCTGTGGTTCTTGTCAAAGCCAAATTCAAGAATGGAAAAGATGAGCTGGAGTCAATTTCATGTTTTGGACTCATCAGCTAAGTTCTGTTGCAGTCGGGGGTCAGAGCAGCTTAGCTTTAAAGAGGCAGAAATAAAAGAGCTTGCTATTCAAGTAGCTGGGGGTTTCTAGCCCTCTGATTGTAAATGGATTCAATGATTTATATGCAGATCATTGAGCAGGGGATGAATGAACAGCGGAGCTCTGCAGTGTCCTTTTTAAACATGCAGTTCAGCCTGTTTTGGTGGTAAATGTAAACATGTGCAACTAAAGGAAGTGCTGGTGTCAAAAAGCCTCGCCAATTTTATTTTATTTTAATTCTACAGCACACAAGGGAGGAACAGAGTTTAAGAAAGTTCACTCAAACCTGTGCAATGCAAATGCTTTCTAGAGACATAAAACATTGGGATTTTGAAAGACTTCTCTGACTTAAAGATCCAATAAGAAAAGTTACAGTTTTTTATTCACTTAGGCTAAAGCCTCTCTATATAATAGTGCTCACTCTTCCAGGAAGAGAATGGAGGAAAATTGACCATGTCATAGTTATTAGAAATTCGTTCCTTGGAGGCATGAGTTGTTCTGTGTTATCTGTAAATAAGTCATAAGACTTTGCTTCATTCACTCATTCATTCATGGATTCACTTTGTTCATTCAAAGAACATCTATTAAGTCCCTTCCCTGTACCAGGCACTGTGCTAGGCACAGGACATAAAAAATTAAATAAGATGGATTCAGTTTCATGTAAGGTAGAGTAAATAATATCTCTCCCACCAAATGCAGCTATAAAACCTGGATACATTAAGCAGGTATTTAAATACCATGAGAAGTAAATATTAACAGGTAGATTGACGAAAAGACCATAATTTGAAGTACCACTAAACTGATAGTGAGCTTATGACTTTTTTTCTTCTGGTACTCCCCGGCCCAGATTTAAGGCAGACTAAAACCTAGATGTGAGCATTGCCAAGAACAGAGAGAGAGCTGCAGGAAAACCTTTTAGTCCTGACATGAGGAGTGCAAAAGGAGTCTCCTAAATTTTCCATTTTCTTTTGTCCTTCTTTTTCTTTTTTCTAATCTTTCACATCACCCAGCCTGTGATGGCCCGTAGGCACCTAAAACT
The DNA here is from genome assembly GCF_028858775.2 of Pan troglodytes. Lineage (NCBI taxonomy): Eukaryota > Metazoa > Chordata > Mammalia > Primates > Hominidae > Pan > Pan troglodytes. The sequence goes on from NC_072403.2 coordinate 58,509,198, forward strand.
CAGGGAGAGGAACTTCCTTTCTGATTGGAAGAACTGTGGTTCCCAAAGGGTGGCGCAAATGCCTGTTGTTTTTTTCTCTATCCTCCCACCACTTGGCGCCTGTATTAAAGAGTCTGATTCTATTTTTGATGTTTGACTGCTGACAGCTTTCAAACCTCACCACTCCCCCATCCCCTTTGGCCCCACATCTGGGCAGGCTGATGTAAGAGCTCAGATGCTCCCTTGGCTCTGGATGGAAGTTCAAACCATGTAAGCTCCAGCCCACATGCAGAAACTCTCACCCCAGCCTCACCCGCTAGCCATCATAAAAACAAGCCAGTACCCTTTGTTGGCTCTCTCAAGCCATTTTCAGATCGACTTGGGGACTCTTTCTGCTTTCCCCAGAAAGCTTCATCATGTGAGTGATAAGCCTCTTCTTCCCCTCTTGTTGCATGTGTGGCATCGTTGATCTCAATATCCAAACTAAATTTTGTTTTGGGGAGGGGCCCATTTCATTTTGGTTGAGTGACCACAACAACCCCAGACACGGGCCCAGTTATGGGAAATGCAGAGCAGATTAGGCTCAAAAAGGGACTTTTAGGCTTTAGGGAACCAGAATGTACCAGGGAGATCTCAGAGAGGAGAGAGCTGGGAAAGTGACCCCATGAAGTTGTTTTAAAAACTTGAGAGTGGGTGCAGTGGCTCACACCTGTAATCTCAGCACTTCAGGAGGCTGAGCAGGGAGGATCTCTTGAGTCTAGGAGCTCGATACTAGCCTAGAAAACATAGTGAGACCCTGTGCCTACAAAAAAAAATTAAAATTAGCTGGGCATGGTGGCGTACATCTGTAGTCCCAGCTACTTGAGAGGCTGAGGTGGGAGGACTGCTTGAGTTCAGGAGTTCCAGGTTGCAGTGAGCTATGATCATGACATTGCACTCCAGCCGGGGTGAGACAGCAAGACCCTGTCTCAGAAAAAGAAAAGACAAGAAAGAAAGAAAGAAAGAAAGAAAAAGAAAGAAAGAAAGAAAGACAGAGAGAAAAAGAAAGAAAAAGAAAGAGAGAAAAAGAAAGAAAGAAAAAGAAAGAAAGAAAAAGAAAGAAGGAAAGAAACAAAGATAAAGAAAGAAAGAAAGAAACAAAGAAAGAAAGAAAGAACGAACTTCGGCTTATTCCCAAATGGTGCATACATAGATCTGACCATGAAAAGTTATCTTTAAACTTTGAGAACTGAACTATGGGAGAGACCATTACCCATGTGCCAGACTGGCCACTAGGTGGCATATACATCAGCTGGATCTGCATTGCACTGCAAAGCCTTTGCAAACAGAACTGACATTGAAGCTGCAACCCACAGAAGGTTGGTCGGAACTTGGAGCTTGAAATCAACTGGTTTGACTGATGGCTAAAGCAAAAATGTCAACATTCCATCTGATTTAAATAACATCAAGAGTCTCACAAGCTAATATTCAAAATGTCCAGGATACGATCCAAAGTTATTCAGTATACAAAGAACCAAGAAAATATCAATTCACATGTGTTAAAATTCACAAACTGTACACCAAAAAAGTCAGTTTTACTGTATGTTAATTTAAAAAATGATGCCATTTCCTTGCAGGGAGTACACAATCTAGTTAGGGAGATAGAATCATAAATGAATAACGACATGATGTTAAATACCCTATGATGATTTAAAACAAAAACATGGATAGGATAATGCGGGAGCACAGAGGGATACCTAGCCCAGTCTGGGGAGTGGAGATCAGGAGGTTGAGATTAGTTTTCAAGAAGAACAGATGTTTTAATTGATTCTGAAAGAACAAGTAGAAGAAGTTAGGTAAAGTGGCAGAAGGTATTCACACCTAAATAAGGGGCAGTCTGAGCAAAGATATCAAGAAAAGTAGAGGTGGGAAGTATAAACGGTTCTATTTTATTGGGGTATTAGCTGACAGGCAGAGAGTGGCAGAAAGGATGGTGGATTTCCCAGGACCAGGTCATGGAAGGCTTCAAATACCATCTTATACCACATTTAACCCTATTAGAAATCCTATTGGGAATAAATTCTTAGTTTTGTCAACATTAACACGATGGTCACAGCAAAATCATGGCATCCCTGTGGGCCTTGATCTCTTGTGGCAGAAACTATTGGTATGCACCAGGGTCTGTTTGGTCTTCTCTGTTTTGCAGCTTCCCTTGCAATGAGGTTGGCTGTGTGATCAATCCTGCTTATGGATGTGAGGGAAAGTGCTGCATGCCATGCTCTGGGTTTGGATGTTAAGTATCCAGGGTGCCTTTCCAAAAGTCTGTTTCCCTTTCACATTGACCTTAGAGGCCATGTGTTGAAGAGCCATGAGACAAGATGGAAGGAACCTGGATCACTGAGTCATCACTTGACTGACCAGGAACATCTATGTGCAATTGCACAAGTGTGCAATAAACTATCCTCCTGTTAAACCACTGAGATTTCATACTTTGTTTTTTAACACATTATAGCCCAGCTTATTTGACTAACAGTTTCTCCATCTCTTTATCAAGAGCATGAATAGTCTTCCTCCAAAGTCTTTCCCAGCTTCATAAATCCAACTTATTCTAAGGAGGTCCTCTCCAGTCAGCTGGCTCCTTCCTGGTGCCTTGCTCAGGCTTCTTGGGATCTGTCCTGCCTATGTTCTTCCTCTCCAGGATAGTTCTATATCTTACCTTGGAGAAGGATCATGACACCAGAGGCACTCAGGATTGGATAGGCTCTCAAAGCTCACCTAGTCTACCTTACTTTCTAGTGCCTGAGTCACCTCTGCAACATCTCTGCCAAGTGGTGGTCCAGGGTCTGGTTATTGAAAACCTCCAGTACCCAGAAACTCATTGCTTCGACCATATAAAAGTTCCTTCTTTCTCTACATTCTAAAAAGCACACTGCACTGCCCATAATGACTAACCCCGTGGACTGCACCTAAGTTCTCCCTATTTTATTTTTTAAATGAATAAGTAGGGACTCCATTTAAATGAATGAATAGTAATTGCACTTGAGATATCTGAGCCTTTTTCTGACCTCTTCCTATTATGGTGACATTTTTTTTCTTTACACAATGGCTGTTTCTTTGATAAATTTGTGTAGCTTGTATATGAGTTCAGAAATTATCCTTATGTCCATCAACTCCATGTGCCCTCTAGCAGAGAGCCCTTTCTTTGAGAAGATCTTGTCTGTAATGTCAAGGACAAAGTCTGATAATAAGTCATAGCTGTCCTGCAGTTCAAATCTTTGGAATCTTTAAGTCTCTATATGTCCACGGGGAATCTCTAAAACCACAAACATCTTTAAAAGGTCAATACAATGAAAGAAGAAAACAAAAATGAATATCCTTATCTGGCTGGAAAGTTTTAACGTGAAAGCTTTTTGTAGTGAGGGACTCTCTGATATAGAGGCTATTCAGTTCATAATGCTGGATAATCAAACACAAAACTACAAAAGGAAAAATTGACCAATTTGACACATCAAAACTTCAAATTTTACCTTGCAAAAGACTGCTGAGAGCATGAAAATACAGACTGGAAGAAAACATTTGCAAACCACATATGACAAAGGACTAGTGTTTAGAATATATAAAGAACTCCCAAAACTAAACAGTAAGAGAAAAAATTCCAGTTAGAAAATGGGCAAAAGACATTAATATAGTTTGGATATTTTCTTCCACGCAAATCCCATGTTGAAATGTAATTCCCAATGCTGGAAGTGGGGTCTGGTAGGAGGTGTTTGGGTCATGGGGGCACATCCCTCATGGCTTGGTGCTGTCTTCATGACAGTAAGTTCACATGAGATCTGGTCATTTAAAAGGTGTGTTGCACCTCCCCCACCTTGCTCCTGCTTTTGCCATGTGAAGCGGCTGCTCCTGCTTTGCCTTCCACCATGAATGTAAGCTTCCTGAGGCCTCGCTAGAAGCTGATGCCAGAGCTATGCTTCCTGTACAGCCTGTAGAACCGTGAGCCAATTAAACCTCTAAATTACCCAGTCTCAGGTATTTCTTTAAAGCAATGCAAGAACGGCCTAATGCAGACATAAAGAGACATTTCACCGAATAGTGGCAAATAAGCCCATGAAAATCTCATCATTAGCCGTTAGAGAAATGCAAATTAAAACCGCAATGAAGTCTCCTCATAGTGCAGGTGCCATTACCGCCGCCCTCTGCCCTCTGGCCTGTCAATCTACCTGCAGCATGAGCAGCCTGCACCTCTACAGCACATCAGTCACTGGCTCCCACAAAATCAAGTCCCAGCAGAGTGAGGTGACCTGAATCCTGGATAGGAAGTGCATCTAATACCAACTAGTGGACATCTCCCAGGACAACGCCCTGAGGGATGAGATGCGAGTCTTGGTGGGCAACTCCAAGGCTGCCCCACCCCGGATTGTCAATGGGGACCACTACCGTGGAGGCTTTGAGCTCTTCATGGAGGCTGTGGAACAAAACATGCTGCAGGAGTTCTTGAAACCGGCCTGAGTCAAGCTGGCCCACAGTTCCCCTGCTGGACTCCATCACCACACTCTACTTACAGCTCTCACCTGACCAAGAAAGACCTTGTGACCAACTCCCTGTCATTCCTAACTTGACCTTAGAGTCCCTCTCCACAACACAAACCACTTCTCCCCCTTTCTAAATGTAGTCTCCTCTTCTCTATTCAAAGGCAACATTCCTTACCCACTAGTCTCAGAAATTGTCTTAAGCGACAGCTCCAAATGCTGGCACCTCTGTTGGTTCCATCGGCCAGAGCTTTGCCAAAGGCCCCACAATCCCTCTCCAGGAGGACCCTAAGGACAATTAAATGTGCTGTTCCATTGGAAAACACACACACACACACACACACACACACACACACACACAACAAAAGAGAAAACCATGATGCAATATCACTACACACCTAGCAGAAGGGCTAACGTATAAAATAGTGACACCACCAAATGCTGGCAAGAATGTGGAGAAACTGGATCACTCATTCATTGCTAGTAGGAATATAAAATGGTACAGCTTACTCTGGAAAACAGTTTGGCAGTGTCTTAAAAAACTAAATATGTACGTGTTATATAATTCCACTCAGAGACATTTATCTCAGGGAAATAAAAATGTATCTTCACAAAAATGATCTGTATACAAATGTTTATAGCAGGTTTATTCTTAATAGCCCAAACCTGGAAACAATTCAGATGGTTAAACGAACTGTGGCATATCCATACCGTGGAATACTGGTTAGCAATAAAAAGGAATGAACTACTGATACGTGCAACGACCTGGATGAATCTCCAGAAAATTATGCTGAGTGAACAAAGCTAATCCCTAAAGGTTGCTCATGGTATGATTATATTTATATAACATTCTTGAAATGACAAAATTATAGAAATGGAGAACAGATGAGAGCTTACCAGAGGCTAAAGAGAAAGTTGCAGTGGGTGGGGAAGTGGGTGTGGTTATAAAAGACCCACGGGAGGAAAGGATATTTGTGGTGATGAAAATGTTCTGTATCTTGACGGTATCAAAGTCAATGTCCTATTTGTGATATTGTATTATTAGAATTTTGGAAGATATTAACATTGGGGGAAACACCATTGAGGGAAACTGTTTGTGTTATTTCTTACAACTGCATGTAATTCTGCAACTATCTCAATATAAAAAAATTAATTTTAAAAACACTCCCCAGCCGGGCACGGTGGCTCATGCCTGTAATCCCAGCACTTTGGGAGACGGAGGCGGTGCGGGGAGGCGGGATCACCTGACGTCAGGAGTTTGAGACTAGCCTGGCCAACATAGTGAAACCCTGTCTCTACTAAAAATACAAAAATTAGCCAGATGTGTGGCAGGTACCTGTAATCCCAGCTACTCGGGAGGCTGAGGCAGGAGAACCGCTTGAACCCAGGAGAAGGAGGTTGCAGTGAGCCGAGATTGCGCCATTGCATTCCAGCCTAGGCGATAAGAGCAAAATTGTCTCAAAACAACAACAAAACACTTCTCATACCTAGGTTGCAGCCCATAGCAATTAAATTACAATGTCGGGAGAAGGAGCCAGACATCAGTATTTTAAAAAGATGTCCAGGTGATCCAACAGGCAGCAAATTTGGGAACCACTGAATTAAGCATCTCAGAAGCCTCTGAGATGTTTAAGAAGAGAAGGAAACAAAAGTTTTCCTAAAGTTCTCTTTATAGAGATATCTTTGTAAAAAGGAACAACATAGACACATCCTATTACATTTTGGCCACAGCCTCAGTCAGTATGAGAGAGAGGCCTTGGACATTTCTTATTCATCTGACTTCACTAATTGAAAACTTAAGCCTAAAAGCCAACATTACTAACTACTTTGCTACTGGAATAATTTACCAAAAATGTTTTATTTATTTATTTTTCGAGGTGGAGTCTCACTCTGTCGTTCAGGCTGGAGTGCAGTGGCGCAATCTCTGCTCCCTGCAAGCTCTGCCTCCCAGGTTCAAGCAATTCTCCTGCCTCAGCCTCCCCAGTAGCTGGGATTACAGGTGCGTGCCACCACACCCGGCTAATTTTTTCTTTTTTTAATTTTTAGTAGAGATGGGGTTTCACCATGTTGGCCTCAATGCTGGTCTCAATCTCCTGACCTCAAATGATCGGCCCACCTTGGCCTCCCAAAGTGCTGGGATTACAGGCGTGAGCCACCGTGCCTGGCCCCAAAAATGTCTTAAAAAGCCATTTCATGAATAATGCAATTTCTTCCCCTTCATCTTCATCCCAATACAGTAGATTTATAGTTTCACTTTCTGCGGTTTTAGCCAATGGTTGTCCAAAAATATTAAATGGAAAAATTCCAGAAATAATTAATAAGTTTTAAATTGTGCACCATTCTGAGTAGCATGATAAAATCTCACACCAACTGCTCCAGCCCACTTGAGATGAAAATCATCCCTTTGTCCAGCATATCCATGCTGTCTATGCTACCTTTTGTTTAGTCACTTAGTAGCCCTCTTGGTTATCAGATCAAAAAAACATAGTAGACTGTAATACGGTTCAGTACTATTCAGTTTCAGGCATCCACCAGGGGTCCTGGAATGTACTCTCCATGGATAAGAGGGCTACTGTAATCTTTATGAAATGAACCCTGAGAGGAGAGCTATAAAAATGCTCCTAGGTGTTCCACAGTCTGCGTAAGGTGTTACAGGTGTGTTGTTCTGTTTCAAAAGTAACACTTCATCTACACCTGGCTGGCATTTCAGATCCCTTTAATATTCACTCCCCTTATTTCCAAGAATTTTTTTTTCTTTTTTTTAACACAGGGTCTCTCACTCTGTCACCCAGGCTGGAGTGCAGTGGCACAATCCTGGCTCACTGCAGCCTCATCCTCCAGGGCTCAGGTGATCCTCCCACCTCAGCCTCCCAAGTACCTGGGAATACAGGCATGCCACCACACCCAGCAAGTTTTTGGTATTTTTTGTAGAGATAGGGTTTCACTGTGCTTCCCAGGCTGGTCTCAAACTCCTGGGCTCAAGCCATATGCCCTTTGGGGGCTCAGCCTCCCAAAGCTCTGGGATTACAGACGTGAACCATCGTGCCCAGCCCTTTCTATGAAATTTCTTAGAGATCCCGCTTAAACTTGTTATAACGAGCAGCCCTCTTAGAACAAACTATAAAAGAAAGGAGGGAGAAAAGGGACTGAATCGTTTCTCTCATTAAACTTGTACCCAATTTGACCTTAACAGTGAGCGCGTCCCATTGCATTGTTGAGAGGATTTTAGAAGGTTCCTGAGTTGCATATTTTCAAGTATTATCATGCCCTATTTTTCAGTCTAAGCCTTCTCTTGGGACTTTTTCTTTTAAATTAAAAACATTGTTTAAAATGTGTTATCAGAGTAACATTAATGTAATGAGAAGAGGCAACCTTATCAGATAAGATAATCTGTTTTTCCTGAAGGATGCCATTTTCATTGCATTAGGTTGTTTGCTCACAGAGACCTGTAGACACTTAGATTAGCCCTGCACATCAAGTCTTCTTTCTCACCAAGCCAATTTCCTGTTTGATTTTTACACTCCAAGAATCACAAGTACAGTAGCAGCTCCATGGGGACAAACAGAATAGGAAAGATTGAGTTATTTTTAATATTTGTTTTTGTTTTTTATTTCCAAGAAAATCTCTTTTAGAAAAGATGAAGTTGTCTTGTCCATATATGCCAGTGAATGCATGTAAATCCATTTACCATAGAGAAGAACACAGTTCTTTTACTGTTAAAGCCAAATAGAGGAGTCAGTAGTCATGTCATCCAAGACAGAGGCTCTTCTGGCCTTCAATGTACAGAGACATGTTGCATTAAATTCAGTTAAGGGCAACCAATGAAAAACAAGCTACACACAAAGATTACCTCTCACCCCATCATGCAAAGTTTCCATTCAGCAACATCTGGAGACTGCACAGCCCATTTGATTTAAATAGAAGACTCAGAGGCAGAAACCATATTCAGCCCAGATTCTTTGTGAACATAGCTTGTTGCTGAACCAATTCACTCTGCTTCTAATTCACAAATCTTCAGCCCTAAGCAGCATCATTTGGTTCTTATGAGGCACAGAGCCCTTTCCCCACCCAGGGCCTTTGCTTGGTCCATTCTCGCTGCCCGCATTGTGGCTCCCCTGGCTCTTGGCCTGCTGGCTCCCTCTCAGACTTCAGGTTTCAATTAAAATAACAGCCCTTCCCACTCTCCTTACTTCAGCGTTAGTCTCTGACTTGGCAGTCTGTTGATTTCTAAGTCCTATTCCAGGGCTTGACATCTCATAGTTGCTTGTTGAATTAATAAATGTTAACTCCAAAAAATAATAATAAATGCTTTCTCCAGTTAAAAAAGTAGATATTACACCGTTTTTAACAGAATAGTAGTGACAAATAACAGTTGATCACCTTAGCTGGGTGTGGCAGTTACAGCTACTTGGGAGGCTAAGATGAGAGGATCACTTGAGCCCAGGAATTTGAGGCCACAGTGAATTATAATCTTGCCACTGCATTCCAGCCTGGGCAACAGCGTGAGATCCTGTCTCTTAAAAAAAGCCCAGAAGAGTATATTTTAGTTAAACATACACATGCCTGTGATCATCAAATACCAAGACTGTAATGATTAGCTCAAGCTGTTGAGAAGCAGAAGCTGCCTTCTAATGGTGACATGCAGGATGCTCAGGCAGAATTTTAAATGGGTGCCACATTGAATACCTGACCACTCTATTTCAGAACTGTTCCTCCTCTGGATGCTTATATGCATTTATTATCTATTCCATTCACCCATCCAATAAGCACTACTACTGCTTTAAGACTCTTATGAACCTCTTCCACTAAAGTTTAAGCTTCTGGAGACCAGGGACAACTCTTTTTAATAATAATGGCAAATACTATTGAGTATCTCTTACGTGCTAGTCATAATGTTATGTATTTTCCTGTATTAATGTATGTGGTGGAGCTTTGACTTAAACCCGGACAGAATGACAGCAGAGCCTGCACACCTACACTTTCTTAAACCTGGATCTGGGCCGGGCACGGTGGCTCACACCTATAATCCCAGCTCTCTGGGAGGCCGAGGTGGGCAGATCACTTGAGGTCAGGAGTTTGAGACCAGCCTGGCCAACATGGTGATACCCCATCTCTACTAAAAATACAAACATTAGCCGGGCGTGGTGGCGAGTGCCTGTAATCCCAGCTACTCGCGAGGCTGAGGCATGAGAATCGCTTGAACCTGGGAGACGGAGGTTGCAGTGAGCTGAGATCGCACCACTGCACTTCAACCTGGGAGACTGAGTGAGACTCCGTTCTCAAAACAAAAACAAAAACAAAAAACAAACAAGCAAAAAGCCTGGATCTGACACTTCTTAGCTGTTTGCATGACCTTTGGTGAGTTGCCTCAGTTTCCACCTCTGTAAGGTAGGGAGGATAGAGTATCTACCTCAAGCGTTGTTGTGAAGATTAAGAGTTGATACTTGTAAAATGCTTAGAATAGTTCCTGGCACACAATAGGTACTCATTAAGTGTTTGTTGTTTGTTGTTGTTGTTATTGTAACCATTATTGCTTATAGGAAAGTCCCTTGTCTGGGAAACCCTCGGTCCTGGTTTTAGCATGGAAAGTCCCATGGCCTTGGTAAAAGTTCAAAACGGGTCCATATGGCAGGCTGCGGACAGAGAGTCAGCCTGGCGCCCTGGTGGTCACTCTCCACTGTCCTGCATCTTTTTCAGAGCTCACCTCTGAAAAACTGCCCCTTACTCTTTGTAATTGCCACCCTCCCAGTATTTCAGGACACTGTACTACTTAGCCAACAGGGTGTACAGAAATCATATACCTTCTTCGCACATTCTTCTATGTACTAAGCTTGTCCAACCCGCCTTATTCTGTTGTCGTTGTTGTTCTGTTTTGTTTTGTTTTAGGCTTTTAGCAGCCTGAAGCCGTGGTTTTTAGTTTCTGTCTCTAATGAAGCTGAAAAGAGGGATGAGGAAGGGGCTTTACTGGCCCAGCCAGAAACAGAAACTAAGAACCTGTGACTGTATTCAGTCTCTTTAACATCCCAGATTGTAGACCATCACTCTATTTTCCCCACTTCCTGTTAACTTTTATAACTATCTCTGAACTTTAACAGAACACTATTTTGTGTTTGCAAATAACGTGCTAAAACGCCTTTCCTAGCCGAATCAAACCCTAGCATCTAGTGCCCCCTGCTGCCCTTTCATAGGAAAGGCAAGAAGGATGAAAGTTTGATTCGCTGACAGTAAAATTTTTACTTGTCGAGATTTCAATAGGAATCGGTATAAATATCCTAAATTATATTCACGTTTCATCTTTTCTTTGAATCTACTCCTTGCCTTGGTTTTTTGTCTTGCCTTTGCGAACATTCATTTTTGCTTAATTATATTTTTCTCATTTATATTTGCTTTCTTTGAATTTCCTTTTGGTTGTTTTGCTATTGCTATTTGAACTTGTTTTGTCTTGGCTCTTTCTCACTTTGGCCATACCTTGACACGGACGCGCGGGCTCGAGAGGCTGCGGGCTCGGCGGGCGGAGGGCGCATGGGAGCCTCTTGGCCCTGGGCCTGCCCCTGCAATCCTTCCGCGGGATCTCTTGGACCCTCTGCAGGGTCCTGGCTCTGAGACGTTGCTAGAGGACAAATCCGCGGGATTTAGAGCGCGGCCAATGGGACAGCGGTGCCTGGCTGAGTGTCAGGCAAAATTAGCCAATAAACATGTAGTTTGGGCAAGGTGGGTCCGTCCCCTAACTCGGACCTTATAAAGTGCGCCCGCTGTTCCCACAAAGCCGGGCTGTTCCAGGCTGAGGCGGTTGCTCCCCTGCCGGGTGTGTTAGAAGCAAGTTAGAGGAAGAAGGTCTTGGGGACTACGGGCGCCACCGAGAACCCATACGAGGCAGCCGCCGACGGCGGGTCGCCGGGGCGGGGCCAGAACGGCGCCAAGGCCAACCAGAAGAACGGCGGCAAGAACGAGGGGGACGCGGGGCGGGTGCTGTGGGAGTTGGCTGGACCTGTGGGATCGACGTCTGCGCCGTCCAGGAGCCGCCCAGGGGAGAGAGCGGAGACTCGGGAGGAGGATGTGCGCTCCGACCCGGGCAAGCCTTCCCATCCCTCCCTTTCTCTTCTCTCCTTCCCTCCACCTGGGTTCGGAGTCAGGATCTGACCGCGGGCTCTGCCCAGGAAGACCGAGTTCCTTGAGAGCGACACCTGAGCGCCGGGGAAGACAGGGATAGAAGAGACGACAGCCCTTTGATAAGAGGATTTTTACACTAACTTCCAGCTGTGACGAGTGCATGGGGCCTGCGCCCTGAGAGGTTGCCTTTCCTTTTCCTCTCCCAGCCTGGGGGTTTGTGGTGATGTTAAGTTCTGTTAGGACCAAGGTGGATCTCAGTAAGGAAGTAGAGTAGATTTGTGAACAGCTGTCGGAGGTAGAATCTTTGCAGACCCAGAGTGGGTGGGTGTAGACCCTTTGCCATGGGTGGTAGCTTTATTTGTAATCCTTCCAGTGAAAGCTTTGGGAAATCCAGCCCTCCTAAACTCTTGCCTTTCTTGTAAGACTTTCTAAGCGCATGGCTTTGTCGTAAGACTTCTCGTGGCCATGTGTCTCACCCTACCGTTCGTCTCACCAATGAACCAGAGCTGGGATACCAGCAAAAAGGACCCAAAAGACTATTTTACCACAATTGAAGAGGTCGTGGACCATCCCCCAAAATGAATCCCAACACTGGAAGACCAAGAGAGTTGACGTTTGCTATCTTGAAAGCTGCAGCCCCTGTAGAGAAGGTAAGCTGTGTATTCCATCAAAGGTCTGTGTGTGCAGGATTGCATTTCTAAGAGAAGGCATTCCTGGATCATGATCATTTTGTCTGAGCTGCATGTGGCCAAGTGCACTGGGGGAAGCAGAGTTTAGGAACTTGTTCCTGTATGGATTAAGTGGGAAGTGAAAAGTATTAAATATTGGGCTAGAGTGGTCCAGGAAGAGGAGAGTGGACATTTAGTACCTGTTTGGGCCCCTGCACTAAATGCTTCACATATGAGGATTAGAAAAACACCCAAAGATTCTTAGATAGGCATTTCAGTGCCATTTTACGGAAGGAAAAACTAAGATGCAGAGAGGATTAAGCAACTAGAAGAGACCACATAGTGAGTAAAGCGTGGAACAGCAAGGATTCCAACCCCGTAGCCCAGCTTTATGTCTGGAGGAAGCAAGTCTTAGACTGGGACTGTCAGGCCAGGAAGAAAACTCAGAGCATGGACAAATGGCTCGGAGGGAGTGAGGACCGATTTATATGTGTTGAGGTAAACCAGGTGGATTTCTGTTTTGGAGAAAATTGGGAAGTCAGGCTTAGGTAGAGGGTGGTGTGTTTGGAGGGGATAAAATATTTTGTGCGCCTGTATTTTGTGTATTCCACCTGTGGTAGAATCTTGTGGCTCAGAAAGAAAGAACCTGCCTCGGGTAATGCTACTAAGAAATGCCAAAGAGAATTAGAACCAGAGTCTTCTTAACCCCCTTCTCAGAAGAAATTGTCCAGGTTTTAGCACTGAAAGTCTTACATCTTGGGAAACTGCACCATCCCAGTTTTAATGCTAAAAGTCCCTCATCCTGGGAAATCCCTTAGCTGTGGTTTTAGCACTGACAGTCCTACTTCCTAGGAAACTCCTTACTTCTGGTTTTAGCCCTGTAAGTCCCCAAACCCCTTAGTCCTTGGCAAATCTGGATGATTGATCCACTTACCCTTCTGTTGGAACAGATCCTAGAGCAGAAGGAGCACAGGCTGGGCTGCCATAGCATGGACCCCCAAAAAGCCACTGTCATGAAGAAATATCCTGTGAAGAAAATCTTTGCAGGGCACCTGAACTCCCAAAGCTACTGAGGAGAAGGTAAGGGAGTACTTTGGTGAGTTTGGGGAGGTGAATTTCTCCCCAGGATATGGTTTATGCTCCCCACCAGCCACCAGTGGATGCTTTTTTCTGTTTTCCTTGGCTGGTGGAGTTGTCAGTGGAGCTGCTCTCACCTCCTTTCTTGCCTTTGGAGGGCCGCCTTTTCTGAGTTCCCTTTAGGGCCTGAGCCAGGGGAGGGCATTGGCCCTGAGCTTTGCCTGTGTTTCCAGATGGAGGCCATTGAACTTTCAGTGGATCCAAAGTCTAACAAAAGACAATGTCTTGTTTTCGTCACCCCCCAAAGAAGAGGAACCTGTGAGAAATATTCTGGAGAAATTTAACACCATCAGTGGAAGCAAGGTGAGGAGTCTCTACCTCCATGTGCCTCCCCTCCTGCCTCTGGAGAGGTAGCCCTTTGGTTAATGGCAACCCAATAGGGTAACCAACCATCCCATTTTAGCATTGAGAGCATTGTGTCCTGGGAGACCCTTCCCTGGAATGTAAATAATCCTGGTTTTAGCAACAAAGTGTGGAAGGTTGGAGGAAATGCACAAAACCCGTAAGTTTTAGAGGGTCTGAAAGCAACATTGTCTATCAAATGGATACGGCACAGATTATTCATCTTTACTTGTTGTCACCCATTTGACCACTGATATTGGCAACCATAATTTGTAGTTCAGAATGGTCATCCATCCATCGTTGCATCATTCAAAGTGATGTGGCTTAAGTGTATATAATGATTATTAATAGTTCATCTTCGACTTTGCCTGTGGATTAATTGGTGTGCTTTGTAACAAGATAGTGCTAGTTTAATTTTTTAACATTGTGAATATTGTGACCATGTTTTCTAAGAGGTCAGATAATGAGAATGGTTATAATACCAATGCAACCATGACCCCATCACTGAAGAAGAAGGCTAAACGACTATGTAATTTTAATGATGGATGGAAGGACACATGCTACTGAACTAGGAAGGTAAATAACCAAAACAGAGCATACTACATAATATGCAGAAAAAAATTTGAGACTGGACATGGTGGAGAAGGGGATGTGCAAGCACATACGGAGGGCAAATCTCACAAGTAAGATGGGACAGGTGAATGCTTCTAAACCAATAAAAAATACCCTTGTTTCCCCAAAAGACACCAATGCTCAGTCAAAAGTAGCAGCTGCTGAATTAGCATGGGCATACCAGGCAAATAAGCCTGCATTGTCATAGCGTTCCCTTGATTGCTCTATGAAACTGAGTAAAGTTTCATTTCCTGATTCAAGAATTGCAGCTAAAATATCCTCTGGACAAAGAAGAAGGGAAATTTTTTGATAACAGATGTGTTGGCTCCTTACAGTATAAAGCCGATTTCTGTCATATCTCACCAACAATCCTGGTTTCTACAGTACATCAATTTTAAGTAATATGCCAAATCATGGCAGCAAAAATATGTTCCCTCTAGCTGTTAGGTACTTTGACTTGAAAACAGGAGTTTCAAATCATCTTCTTCATTTCTGTGAGGATTTTAATGAAACTGCTGAAATCATAAAATATTGTTGATATTTTGTCTAAATACAAACTAGACTTAGCTCATCTATCTGCGTATTCGTCAGACAGTACAGATGTAAAATTTTGGCAAATTCCATTCAGTCTACAAACTTCTTACCAAAGAAAATGAAAAGATCTTATCCATTCAATGCCTTGTACATCTTATATACAACACTGCTAAAAAGGGATGTGAGTTGCTTAAATGTGACATTGAGACTTTCATAATGAAAGCTTTTGGTTACTTTTCAATTTCCTCAAAAAGTGCAAAAGCACTTATGGAGATTTTTGACTTCACAGAAATGGAAGGTAACCTCTTTAGACGTGTGCCTGCAAGATGGCTGTCATTGTAGTGAGCCATAGAAAAGATGCTAAAATGTTGGCCTGCCATAAGATCATATTTTCAAAGGACAAGAATAATGTCCTTTGATATTGTTTGAAATCTGAAAGGAGAAAAAAATCAAGAATCTGAAGTGGGCCTTAAAAAAATCAGTAAGTCCCTTGTGACTCTGATTTTTATGAATCTGTCTCTCAAAAGCCAGGGTGCCCCCAGAAGAACTGAGACAAACTGAGTTTCTGAACATTTGAAAATGAGGAGCAGGCTCAGGATCCACAGGGTGTAACCATCGCGTGAGGCCCTGCCTGAGCAGCCAGCCAGTCAGTGAGGCTCTTCACCTTACTTCCATTTCTCTGATTCCACCTATGTACAACTTACGAAAACTTGCATTACTATAGACTGGGAGTTCTTAAATTGGAATCTGTGAATCTAAAGGGGCCAGAGGATAGAAATCAGGAAATCTGAAAATTTCGATGGAAAAAAAGTTTTTATTTATTTCCATCAGGAAAATAGGCAACAAACCACAGCAGTATTAGTACCTGTGTCTCTGTCATCACTAGGAATCACAGATATCCATGTTACAGATATCTTAAAATAGTTATGTACAGCACCACTCTGAAATTATGGTAATAATTAGATCCACCCCCTAGGTCTTGTAATCTTTAATATGTTAATAAAGAAGCACATCTATTATGTGACAGATTTAAATGTTTAAGAATTTGATTTCAATGAAATTGCATTTCAATAAAATTGGCTTCCTTTGCAATCCTGTGTATTTTATTTTGTGCATTTCTCCAGACTGCCAAAGGGGTTGGTGACACATTGAAAGTTAAGAGTCTCTGCTGTGGATCATGCATAGAAGGCTTTACAAAACGGTTGAGGGGAATAGGCTTTCCTGCATCCTTACCTTGGGCTGCAGCCTTTCCGTTAGCTGGAGAAGGCAGCAGCTGGTGCCTATGAGTTGAGAGGGCAGTGGTCCCTTTGCCTAAGAACCATCCTGTTCCCACATATTCAAGGGTATGGAATTCCCATAATATTCAAAGAGTTTTTCTTTAGTTTTAGGTGATACGCCTTGAGTAGGAATATCATGAGGCTGTTTCCAGCTTCGAGTATGTTGGTGACAGGGTGTAAGGGATCTCAGAGCATCTAGTCTTGTCCATATCTTAAATCCAGGCACTGAGGTCCAGAGGGGAGTTATTTACCCAGGTCACATCAGATGAAGATAATAAAGTATTCCAAGAGGATTTTAGTTTTATTCCAAATAGGGTAAGTGTTCTGAGAGTGTGAGGAGAGAAGGTGAGGAGGCTGGGGTAAGGATGGGCATAGAAGGGGATGGAAAGGAGTGCTGAGAGAACTCAGAACCAAATTTCAGGCTATCACTTTCTCCACGCCACATTCCAATGCCTTGCCATCAACTCTTCTGTGAATCTTCAGGAATTTTATTAATTCCCCAGGACCAACTTAGACTTTCATAAGTTAGATGTAGTTATATTACTTCCCTGAAGCACTTTTATGCACAAAGAATAGATGTAGCAAACAAACTTCACAAGATTTAGTTTTTGAGTTTCCTTTTTTATTCTGAGGAATTCCGCTGTAATTCTCAGTGACACAGAACCTCTAGAGCTACTTCACTATGACAGCCTTCTTCAAATCTCCAAAGGGCTATTACATAAGGAAGAGGGTCGGAGTTCTGTATTCATCAAGAAGGCAGAAGATTGAGATGATAAGTTGCTACAGGGAGGCATAATTTAAAGTCAATTTAAACTGTAATCCCAGCACTTCGGGAGGCAGAGGCGGGAGGATTGCTTTGAGCTCAGGAGTTCAAGACCCTCCTGGGCAACACAGTGAAACCCGGTCTCTACAAAAAAAAAAAATAGTCGGGTGAGGTGGCACACACCTGTAATCCTAGCTACTTGGGAGGTTGAGGCTGGAGAATCGCTTGAACCCAGGAGGCAGGAGGCAGAGGTTGCAGTGAGACGGGATGGTGCCACTGCACTCCAGCCTGGGCGACCGACTGAGATCCTGTATTTAAAAAAAAAATAAGGTCAATTTAAGTTTCGTTCCTGGGATTGGGCGGATTGCCTTGGATTAGGCAAGGTTTTAAAGGCTTTCCAACTCTGGAATTCTATACCTTTCCCAGTAGATATCTAAACCCAGCAAATCCTGGGCCTGAAGTTTAAACTAGGATCCTCGTCTCCCAACCACATCTAGATGATCCCATAGTGTAATGAAGGGTGCTTGGGCTTTGACACCAGGCAAACTTGGATTTTGACCTGGGACAACTAAGTCACTTGACCTCACTGAACCTTAGCTCCCTCCACTGACAGTGGGGACAGTCTGCTGGAGGGTGTGTAGAAGACCTCGGGTTGCCTTTTGGAGGTTCTGGAAATGTCCCTTGAAAGATGAATGGAATTAATTTAAAAATCTTCGCCTTCTGTAATTTTGGCTTCTTGCAAACACGCTTCCTGCCAGTCCTGCTCCGTCAGGCGGGAGGCAGCAAACCCCAGCCCTGGCTCCAGGACAGGGCCGAAGGCAGGATAGACGGAGCAACGGGTCCGGCTGCCGCCGGGATGTTGCAGCACAGGGCCTCCTGGCTGCCTGGCCTACAGGCCGCCCGGATTCAGCCGGAGGGCATGGACCGGGCGGAGTCCTGCAAGGCGAGAAGGGACATAGCGCATGCGCGCGGCAGGGAGGGCGTTTCCAGGAGGGAGCGGCCTTTGCTCAGCGCGAGACGGCTGGGCGCCGAGTGGGACGGAGCTGGTGCGGAGACTGCTTCCGGACTCCAGGTACCGCGCTTGGCGGCAGCTGGCCCCAGACTTCTGTCTTTTCAGCTGCAGTGAAGGCTCGGGGCTGCAGGTGAGCTGTGCATCCCGCAATGGAGACCTTCCTGCTCTGAATTTTCTTACAAAACTGCAGAAATATAAGGGGCGTTGCTTAGCGGGCATCCCCTCCCCCGCGCCAAACCTGTACAGCAAATGATGATGCAGAGGACCTTGAGGGGATTTTGCAGGGCATCGGTCTTACCTCCGCGGTATCATTTTTCTCCTCCTCCCGAGTTTCTGCCTTCTGGTATCCCTAAATATCCCACCTATCCTGCCTCCTACCTTCCTGGAACTGGGGTGGTGGGGTGGGCTCATGGACCACTGCAAAATGCTTGGCAGGAATTTTAACCTTCTCAGCACCACCCAGACCCCACTCGAAAATGTGCCTTTTGTGCCCTCCAAGAGCTCAAGGGTAGGTAATTGTTATATCTTTAGCATGTGAAAATGCTTTTTATATAACAGTTCACCGAAAATCTCTTAGTTTTCCGAATTTTGGAGGATTTGGGGCGGGCAGAGAGGCTGTCCCCTGTCACCTTGTTTTGTACCTGGTATGGTAAATCGTTTTGCTGCATTGCATCCAAGATGCGTTTTAGTCCTTCCAAGGCTTGAGCATCACATTTGTGATGAGAGCGTGTGATGTGCTGTGCACATCCTCTCCCACCTTATCCCTTCCATGTTAACACAGCCTTTGCCTTTAATGTGTGCTTCTGGCCTGGCCACATGGCTCCGTCATGGAATAGGTGATTCTTTTGTCTGAATATTCTCTGTGAGAACAGAGTCTTCTTGCAAGCATTGGGAGTAGATTTATTTTGCCTCTTTAGAACAACAGTCAGTTCACTAAGGAGATTAAGGGGCTACCTGTTTCCTGGCAATAAAGCTCTATTGGGTAGGTCAGTTACAGAATGTCTTCAGGCAGAAGCTGTTCCTTTGGTTCACTCACTCATTTATTCATTTAACAAGTATTTTAAGTACCTGCCTTGTGCATGGCAGGGTTCTTGGTGCTGTGAGGAGGACAAAGATAAACTGAACCTTGGTTTGCCCTCAAGGAGCTTGGCTGGCTGAGAGTTGAGAGAATCCCAACCAAGTAAAAGGGTGTGGGTCCTCAAGAGAAGATCGCAGGAAGAGCTGGGGGGCTCAGGATGGAGTGGAATTAATCTTTCACAACAGCTACTTAGCTTTAGGAGAAAATTAGGTCTAGAAGTTACACCTGATAATGAAAGAACTCTCATAAGCTTCAGATCTGTATGTAAGGGTGTTTTCCGGACTGTGTGTTGGGCGTCTCAGACTGAATACATTCTAAACACGTCCCATCATTCCTAGCCACCTCCGTCTTCCCCCCGCCACACACCTGCTGCTCTTCCCATGTTCTCTGTCTCAGGGAATAGCATGAGGCTCCCCGACTCCCTACTTCTCCTAATGGTCTAAGCCAGATACCTAGGGGTGAGTCATCTCTGATTCACCCCTGACTTTCCCTTCCCGCCTCAAATTCAATTCTGCTGATTCTACCTCCTGAACTTCTGAAATCTGTCCACCTTCTCTCCATTCTCATTGCCATTTCTCTAGATAAGCCTACCGTTATCAACTAAGCTCTTGCTTGCTTTACTGCAACAGCTTCCCGATTTATCTCCCTGCCTCACTTCACAACCCATCTTCACTACTGCAACTGGGAAGTGCTTGCTGGAATTTAAATCTGATTGTGAGGCTCCCTTCAGTGATCCTTCATTGCCCTTAGGACGGAACCAGACTCCCTTTACGGGGCTTATGTGGGTGTACAGCCCTGTCTTTCTCACCAGCACCCTCTCTTTTCACAAGCCCCTTGCACTTTTCATTTTGAGAACATGCTTTCTTGTGCCATTAGGGCCTTGCACATGCGCTCCCTTCTGCCAGGAACACCCTTCCCTGCACCCTCTTCACTTGACTTATTCATGCTCCCCTGTAGGGTAAATGCACCTGACAGCAATAATTAAAGCATACCCTTAGAATGACCCTGTGTGGCAGATGAACCTGAATGTGTTTTCTGAACTAGGGAACCCAGGCCTGCCCAACCCAGAGATTTATTTCTTGTCTATGAAGAACATCTGAGCCCCTGCCCCACCTGTCCCATAGAACAGGGGCCATACGGGGAATTGAGGCCTTGAATTTTGAGTTAAATCAAGGTTGCCAGGTGGAAGTCATTGAGGGGAGGGTGTTAAGTGAAAATGCTGCATAAATTGCATGATGTTTGCAAGCGCTTGTTTTCCTGCCCAGCTCACCACCACTGGACTCCCTCCTCTGTTTGTAAGCCCCTAATGGGTCTCTTTTGGCCTCTTGAACCTGTTGCCTTCCTTATTGAGGTTAATAGGGGTTTGGCACAACATCTCTCCAAGGTCACAGCTGGGACCCTGTCTGATCTGGGCATCCTTAGGCTCCCGGTCCTTGCTGGGTGCCACTCCTTGTTATGGTACCCACACCTCTCCTCTTAGGGCTCATTCACACATCTGCCTCCTACAGCTGTGTTGTACTATAGTTCCTGGAGGACCAAGGCCATGTCTTAGCACTTACCATTGCTTCCTGCTGCCTTGCCTAAAGAAAATGCTAAATAAATAGCTGTTAAGTCGAATTGAGTACAAATATATGTTATAATACTATGGTATGATTCATTAACTAAATTACAAATTCACCCTACCTCAGTTTTCTCAGTGTGCTGAAATAGTAATAGCCTTACACACGTCAAGCTTAAAATAGGTGTAAGGGTGAATGAGAAGAATAATCACTGGAGCAGCTAATATTTGTTGAGTGCTCAGTATGTGCAAGGCACTGTTCTAAGTGCTTTACAGTATTAACTCATTTAATTCTCAGAACAATCCTATAAGGTAGATATTTTTGTTATCCCTATTTTAAAGATGGAGAAACTGAGTTATTGAGGTTCCACAGCTAGTAAATGGTGGTATCAGGTTTGAAGATAAGCATACTTTATAGCATATGGTTAGCTCCTTTAGAAAGATAATAAGTAGGACCAAACATGAGAAGTTCATGGGGCTGAACATTGTAAGTTACCAGATGGAACACAGTGCCCTGTGGTCACAACTTTAAGCTATGAAGAGCATGTGATTGATCCAGAATTGAAAACTCTGAAGAACATGTTTGGTTTACATATTCACTTTTTTCAGCAGCTAACTCAGTTATCAGAGGTGATGTTGCATAGAGGTTAGGACTGAGACTTCCCTAAGTCAGAAATCTTTGTTTTGCTGTATAACCTTCAGGCATTGCTTGCATTCTCTGTGTGCCACTTTCCTCATCTGGAAAATGAGGATAATCATGACAGTACATACCATAGGGTGTGGTCATGATTACATGAGTTGATGCATGTAAGGCACCTAGAATGCCTTAGAATGGCACCTAGCACATAGTAATTGCTCAAAAACATTATAACCTCTCTATTATTATTATTTGTTTAGCCATCATTCAGTCAGCAAACGGTTTTTGGACTCGGGTTCTCCCTACATGCTACATCCTACTGTACCACTTCTCGGCCACAGATGAGCTCTCCTGTTTTAATTCTCCTTCCTGCAGATGCTGAGCATTTTTCAGTGTTGCCTCCTTTTTGGTGCTGTCATCTCCTGTGCCTCAGATTCCCTCCCCCATACCCTTCCTCATAGTAAGTTCTAGTGGATGACTCTGAAATCAGCTCAAAATTCTTCTTCTTTTTTTTTTTGAGACGCCCAGGCTGGAGTGCAGTGGCACGATCACAGTTCACTGCAACCTCTGCCTTGCAGGTTCAAGGGATTTCCCGGTCTCAGCCTCCTGAGTAGCTGGGATTACAGACATGCACCACCATGCCACACCCGGGTAATTTGTTGTATATTTAGTAGAGATGGGATTTCACCATGTTGACCGGGCTGGTCTCAAACTCCTGACCTCAAGTGATCCACCAGCCTCTGCCTTCCAAAGTGCTGGGATTACAGGTGTGAGCTACCTTGCCTGGCCCCTTTTTCTGTTCTACATTAATTTATTACCAATTGATAATGGGAGATAAAAGGCCCATTAACCTAAATGATAAGCAATGAGAAAATTGTCAAAAAGCCGCGGCGGAAAAAAAAAAAAAAAAAAGAAAATTGTAAAAATATGCAAGGAATCTCATGTACCATTCCTCACATTTACAAAGATAATTACCTTCCCTGTGGAGGAAATATAGATGTGAGAAAGCTCAGAAATAAAGGCACCACTAGGGGTCTTAGAACTTAAAAAGCTGTAAAGAACTCCAGAACTCTTTTCATCTATTCTCCTAACTTGCAGGGAGAGTTGAGGGTGAGGGAGGGGCATGGTCCGAGGCCCAGTGGCCACATCTCTAGCCTGTGGCTGGCACGATATCTACTGCATCTGAGAGAATTGTGGGCAGGGTTTCAGTGGAACTTCTCACCACTGGGTATGTTTTAGCTGCTGCTATGATGCACAGTAGGATGTCATTGTCATCCATTTAACTTCATGCTGGGGCTATATTGTATTCTTTAGTGATTTGCCATTGATTAAGTGTGGATGTCTCTGCTACCAAAGAAGAGCTATCTTGCAAGGAAACTAATGACAAAGCTATTGCTTAAACTGAATTAGTCAATCTCCAAGAAGACATCCATCTGTAAAGAATGAGAGGACTAATATCTGTACAGACATGAAAGAATTATAAGATGGAGTTGTGGAAGTTAAGGAATTTAGAGGAGGAAGAAGCCATTTGATCCAGATCACTTTGATAGTACAGACTAGAGTCAAGGAAATTAGGAGGTAATTAATAAGGGTAGAAGTCAGGGGAGAAGGTTCAAAGGGAGGTGGGATACGGGATAGTCAGGCTTTTGGAGGTGGACAGGGAGGGAGGACATTTCAGGCATGGAAGTGAAAAGTGAAGATTGTAGTGTCACAGTTCAGTGAAGAGACCTGGCTGACCAGAGCAGAAGTTTTATTTGGGTAAGTGGAAAGAATTGAACAGCTGAGAGTATGGCAGATCTTGAAGACAGGCAGAGGAGAATCAGCTTGAGGTATCCCCCAGAGTGTGCTTAACAGTGATGAGGATGAAGGGGAAAGTAGAGGGTTGGGAGAGGTGAAGTTTGAACCTCTTTTTTCCCTTGAGACAGGGTGTCACTCTGTCATCCAGGCTTGAGTGCAGTGGCACAATCACGGCTCATTGCAACCTCAACCTCCAGGGCTCAAGCAATCCTCCCAACTCAGCATCCTGAGTAGCTGGGACCACAGGTGAATGCCATCACACCCAGCTAATTTTTTGTATTTTTACTAGAGATGGGGTTTTGCCATGTTGATCAGGTTGGTCTCAAATTCCTGGGCTTAAGCCATCTACCTGCCTTGGTCTTCCCAAGTACTAGGATTACAGGCGTGAGCACCATGCCTGACCGAACTTCCCTTTCTTTAATAGACTAGAGAAATTAATTTCTGTAATTCTGTGGAATGCCTTTGTATTAGTCATTCTCACACTGCTCTAAATAACTACCTGAGACTTGGTAATTTATGAAGAAAAGAGGTTTAATCAACTCAACTTCCGCAGGCTGTACAGGAGGCGTGGCTGGGGAAGCCTCAGGAAACTTATAATCATGGTGGAAGGCAAAGAGGAAGCAAGCATGTCTTCACATGGCGACAGGATGGGGAGAGCGCGTGAAAGGGGAAGTGCTACACGCTTTCAAACATCCAGATCTTGTGAGAACTTTAGATCATGGAACAGCACTAGGGGGATGTTGCTAAACCATTAGAAACCACCCCCGTGATCCAGTCACCTCCCACCAGGCCCCACCTCCAACACTCAGGATCACAATTCAACATGAAATTTGGGTGGGGACACACAGCCAAACCATATAAGCATATCATTTTTAGATACATTCCCTCCCCAAAACTTTTTATTTTGTATAATTTGTCCTTTCCCCCTTGCTTTAGAATTGCAACCTTGCCAATGGACCTGATCGGTTTTGGTTATGCAGCCCTCGTGACATTTGGAAGCATTTTTGGATATAAGCGGAGAGGTAAGCCTAACCCAAATTTTCATGAAAGGGAATTAGTGGGGGTTTGGAGGTTGTGCTAGGTCATCTGAGGCTCTGTAAGTAGGATGAGAAGCTAAAGATGACTTAGAGGTGGCTGAAGACCAGCGTGTCTTGGAAGGGACTCATGAAAGGAAGAGGCTTCCGTGGGGCTGGGCATGACAGAGTGTTCCAACCTGGGGGTTCTGGGCCTCTCTTCCACCACAAAACTCTCACTTCGCTTCATTATGAGTTGCATAGTTAATTGATTTAATCTCCCTCAGGACCACTGCTTATTATTGAATGAGGATTTTTTTTTTTTTTTTGCTTTACGTAATCATGGTACCAAAAAACTGAGTTATATTGATCCTGTGTGTTGTAATGAAAACATTGTTGAATATTCAGTTACCATATCCAAAGTTGTCTCTTCACCTTTGTCCAAAATGGGGGGGAAAAAAACTCAGGTAATCAATTAAAGAGTTTTCATGGAGAAAAAGGAAAGGTCAAATTTTTTTATTTTACTTTTATTTTAGAATCATTTATAGTCATGATATCTCCTAGTTATGTTTCATATGTATATGTATATATATATATATATACACACACACACACACAACCTTTAATCATCTTTCTGACAAACTGTCTCTTACGTTTTAATGAAATTTTTTAAATGAAGTTTTTTATTTCAAAGGGTATTGTATTTGTGGCAGTGGTTGACTTGAATTTGAGTGAAAAAGCCAGGTCTACATGGTTACCAGTTAGCTTCCTTCCTTAAAGGCTGCTAAGAAGTCAAAGACCAGAAGCACCATATAGCTCTTGTAGCTTGGGGGCTGGCAGGTAGAATTGACCATCATCTACGATTCCTTAAAGCCTGTAATTCACCTTGGATTTTTGTTCGTTGTTTCTGTCTTAATGTATGTATTAGAGATGTGTATTTGAAGGAAAAAAAAAGATGATGGCACCAAAGTAAGACCTGTAAACCAACTACTCAGAGGTTGACGTTTCACAATCTACTTTAAAAAAGACTCAGTTTAAAATGCTGATAAGATTGTTTTTGAAAAAAAATTTTCACTGTCAAAGACAATGTCTAAATAACTTCTATTACAGAACAGAAAAGAACATCTGGGCATTTTTGCCTGCCTTTATGAGAGGTGGAAAGAAAGCGGGGAGAGAGATATAGAGTGTGTGTATGTGTGTGTGTGTGTGTGTGTGTGTGTGGAAGGAATCATTTTATTCTAACTCACATCTCTTCATTGTTTACCAGCTGGTGGGAACAAATGAAATTACATTAGCTATGAGGTCTCTGATTTCAAGGGCTTGTTGTCCACCTGCACAATATGGTTCCTTGGCCTCCTGCAAGAGCCCCCCACTAAGTGATCCTGGAAGCCCCCAAGGATATTATGGGTTCACAGGGAAGCTCACTTTGTAGTATAATGTGGGTTAAAAGCATGGGCCACAGAATCAAGCATTCCTGCATTCCAGTCTTGACGCTGCCACTTAACAGCACTGATACTCAGGTGAGGTGTTTCAACATCTGGGCCTCAGTTCCTCACCTGTAAATTAATCTGTTAGGATTAAATAAGATGATGCATGGTACACATTTCACATCGTGCCTGGCATAGAATAAAGTTTTCATCTTCTTGTTTTTTTTCTGCTGCTACTGCCCTGCCAGTGGGAGGTCTGTGAGCCATGAGGCATAATACGTTTTTCCAGTTTTGTACTCTAGTTTTGTATTATGTTCTAAGCTGCCAGTGGCTTGAATGTCTTAGAATGTGTGTGTAAAGTGAGTTAACTCTCCTTTGACTTAGAGCTTCCCTAGGTATGAGTCCTATGTAGCTGGGCCAGGAGACCCTTCTACGGGACAGTTATTGAGAATAATCTTGGGTCGGTGAAAGATGTGATGTCGAAATGGTGTTTAGTGGGAGGACACAGGTGTATCCAAATCCTAAACTAGACCAGCTGTGAGACACAAGTTGGGTTAAACGGAGAAGCTGATAGATTTTTATTTTGATGGGGGTACAGTGGGGAGAGAGGGCAGCCAGTGGCGGGACACAGGATGCTGAGCACTGTGCTTGCCTGGGCTCACCCCTCCTCCCAGGTAGATCTCCAGAGAGGTGGATGACCAAGAAGATGCTATGATATGGAGGCTCTTCCTAGGCCAGGTAACACCGAGTGCCCAGAGTGAAAGAGGGCCAGATGGCATTCCCTGCCTTGTCCCACACTAGGGCTGAACCAGACCTTACACCTTCCTACTCCAGTTGAAGGGAAGGGCACTGACACAGCAACCCCTCCAGAGAGGTGCAGGTGCGCTTGCTGGGCAGGCTGCTATTTGGACGACCACAAGAGCACCTGCAGGGAAGCTCCCAGATGCATCTTTCAACTCCTTTTAAAACTCCTCTTCCAAGACTGCCCCACCCAGATCAGGCATCCCAGGAAGTGGGAAGGAAAGAGCTTAGAGCTCCTTTTTTTGGAGCCCCCACTATGGGGCACTGAGCTTGTTCTCAGGATCTTTGCTTTCTTCCACCAGCGTGGCTTTCTTGTAAAACAGCCCACAGTCCTGCCACCTTCCTCAGGCAAGATGAAATGTCTCAAGAACCTTCCTGGTTCTTGCTGCTGGTGAGCCTGCCCCTGCTGTTTGCTGTCTGATCTCATCAAGACTGAAGTGTAGACACTGCCAGTTTTTCCACATACTTAAGTGTGCGTGTATGGTGGTGGTGGGGAGGGTGGGGTGGGGTGATCCTAACAGTAAATAAATCTTCAGGGTATACAGAAAAGAACATCATAGAATCTCTAGGTGAGAAGACACCTTAATGGTCACCTAGTTGTGCATTTCAGAAAGTGTTTTAATCTCCTTAATATCCTTATCTGGTATCTTCTGCTTGAACATGACCCATAACAGGGGTGCATTAAATCAGTATTTATCAAGTGCTCCTATGTACCTGGCCCTGTGTCTCGCCCTGAGGAAACAGCAATCGCTCACAAGTGAGTAAGGGCAGACTGACATTCAGTCCATGAACAGCATATAAATGTATGATCAGGAATAGTGGAAGACTATGATGGGGGCCCTTGTTCAGAATGGTGGGTTGGAGAAGACAACACTTAAGCAGACATCCGAAGGTGAGCTACACTTGGCCAAGTGAACAGTGCAGAGACAAGCAGTCTGCACAAGGAACAGTATGTCTGAAAGCCATGATGAATAGAGTTTGGTATATTCAGAGAACTGAAAGAAGGCCAGGGTTCCCACGATATAGCAAACTGGATTATTTTTCCTAAGAGCTTTGGGAAGCACTAAGGGTTTTTAATTAGGAGAGTGACCTGTCCAGATGTATGTTTTTAAAAGATCTTCTTACTGTGTTTGAAGAATAGCTTTTGGGGGAAACAATGTGTAATTTAACATTATCTCCAACTGTAACATTCTAAGCCATTAATTAAACCTGTTTTAAAACTGCTAAAACTTAGAGAGGCTAAGTGACTTAGCCAGAGTCCTTTAGCCAGCAAGTGAAAGAATTAGGACTAGAACCTAGCGTGTTTGTCTTCTCATTCAGGATGCTGCTCTGGTGTGTGTGTGTGTGTGTGTGTGTGTTGTGTGTGTGTGTTTGTGTGTTGTATGTGTTGTGTTTGTGTTTGTGTGTGTGTGCGTGTGTGTGTGTATTGTGTGTGTATGCGTGCATGTGCTGCAGTGGTTCTTAACCCTGGCTGCACATTTGAATTTCCAATGGATATTTTAAAAATGAGATACTTTGACCCTACCCCGCAGGGATTTTAACCTAACAGATTCTAAATGGGGTGAGTTCCATGAAGCAAGGATTGTGTGTGTCTTATTCATAGTGTCACTGGCATGTAACCCACTGTCCAGTGCACAGAAAGTGCTTGGTGTTTGCCACAGTGCTCCGGGGTGGGTGTGTGGGTTGGGGGCTGGGAGTGTACTGGTGGAGTGAGTGCATGGGATAGGGACTGGGTAGCTGGGGTCAGTATTCTGATTCTTCGTCTTTCTTGGTAGGGCCTCTATTAGTCCTTGAGTCCTGACATCTTGAGGCGTGAAGGTTTGTTAATTATTCAGGATGGAACCATTGCTTCGTTTGTGTAGCACTTCTGTCTTTACCTCTATAAACTAAAAATACCTTTGCATCTTAGTTTTTATCATCACAACCTCATTGCAAAAAGGAGGCAAAGAGAATAGGAAAAATTAAAAAAGAAGGGCTTAAGGAAGTTAAATAATTGTCCAAGATCATGTAATCAGTGTCCAAGCCACCAGAACCAGGCAGGTTTTCTTATTTCCCCAAGTGACATCTAACCCCACTGCACTGCTGCGCCCTCAGGGCTCCTCTGCCTTGCATTTGGGTTCAGCAGGAAACAGTCATCTCCTAGAAAGTATCCATGAAGAGGCCTATTCTTAATTTGGCTTTGTCCAGTTACTGTGCCCAAGTAGGAATACATTTGAAGGTCCCTGTATCATACTAGAAGTAATGGAATGAATTCCTTTCATTTTGGGATTCTCTTTGTGATCCCATATTTTTTTTCCCCTCCCAGGTGGTGTTCCGTCTTTGATTGCTGGTCTTTTTGTTGGATGTTTGGCCGGCTATGGAGCTTACCGTGTCTCCAATGACAAACGAGATGTAAAAGTGTCACTGTGTAAGTAAGACATTTTTCCTGGTTACAGAGACTCAAACATGATGATGGTGATCTTTTTGATACCCTATGCTAGATATACTGGAACATATTTAGTTAAATGGCAAATGGCCATATGCATGTGTTGAGGCTGAATACAACACTTATTCCTTTCTAGAAAGACCTGATAAAAAATGATGGTACTGCTACCAGGCCTTCCAACTCAGAAGAATATTTCTATAAAAACTTGTTACTAGAAAAATTGAATTAGGAAAAGCAAGGAATTATTTTCAGATTTTCTGCTAACTCTCCTAAATGCATATTTAGCATAGTTTTTACATTGCTGTGGAAATAACTAAAAAAGAGACAGCCTTGCATTATTTCATTTAATTCACAAACATCTTTTAGATTCTGCACTGCCTTAAGACTTAACCTAAAAAAGCAAGGCTGACGCTTTTTTAGCTTCTTCCCTTGTTAAGCTTAATGGGAGAATATCCACAGAAAAAATGGAAACCTGTGTGTTTAAAGTCACCAGGACACTTGACTTTCATCTCACTTGAAAGAGATACACAGTGAAGGTTTAGAAAACTATACCAAGGACATTTTCTCTAGTTGACTTATTATTCAAAGTGCCTTGGTCGTGTATGGAAAAAAATATAAATGAAGACAAAATTGTTCTATATTTGAAAGAGAGAGAGAGATTTGGGTTTTTTTTTTTTAGTTATTTTTATAAGGGGCTAGGGATATTTTTAGTAATGAGGTTGTGTTAGATGTATCAGCCAGATGTAGTGATATTAGGATTTTTATTGATATGCATTTAAATAGTTCACAAGTATATATTGTCAGTCATTTTATTTTTTATATCAATAAACAGTTTTTCTTTGAAAGCTGTTTTTAAATTGTGGCATTGATGTCCTAATCTCTTACATAAAACTACCTCTCCCTTCATAGATACAGCTCCAAAAAGGCTGACATGATGCTTCTGAATAAAATACTATCGCTTAGACTATTATTTAGTCTCCAGGCATCAAATTCTCCAAAATGGAATGCTACAAAACAAAACCAATCAGCCTTCTTTTTAGTATTTTTTTTTATTAATCAGATCTTACTTGTAAAAGATACATTAACTATTTTCTTTATATTCAGTTAACTGAACATTAATGAGTGTCTCCTGTGGGTCCAAGTGTGCTACTTAGCGTTTCTGAGGGAAGTTGAATAAAGCTCAGTGCTAGCCTTCAAGGAGTGTTCTTTGAATAGAAATTTAGGTTAGAAAAAGACTTTCTTAGCTAGGCGTGGTGGCTCATGCCTGTAATCTCAGCACTTTTGGAGGCTGAGGCCGGTGGATCACTTGAGGCCAGGAGTTCAAGACCAGCCTGGCCAACATAGCAAGACCCTGTCTCTACTAAAAATACAAAAATTAGCTGGACGTGGTTGTACATGGCTGTAATCTCAGCTACTCGGGAGGCTGAGGCAGGAGAATTGCTTGAACCCGGGAGGTGGAGGTTGCTGTGAGCTGAGATCACGCCACTGTACTCCAGCCTGGGTGACAGAGCAAGACTCTGTCTCAACAACAACAACAACAAAAAAAAAAAAAAAAAAAAGAAAAAGAAAAGGTCTTTCTCTTTTGAAGATATTTCAGGAATGGATTTTAACATGTTTGTTTACCCAGAAACCTTTTCGACGAGGTAGATGATGAAGTGTTTCTTTGTTTGTTCTTTTGTTGTTTTTTTGAGACAGAGTTTTGCTCTTGTTGCTCAGTCTGGAGTGCAATGGCGTGATCTCAGTTCACCACAACCTCTGCCTCCCCAGTTCAAGCGATTCTCCTGCCTCAGCCTCCCGAGTAGCTGGGATTACAGGCATGTGCCACCATGCCCAATTTTTTTGTATTTTTAGTAGAGACGAGGTTTCTCCATGTTGGTCAGACTGGCCTCAAACTCCGGACATCAGGTGATCCACCCACCTCTGCCTCCCAAAGTGCTGGGATTATAGGCGTAAGCCACTGGCCTGGCCATGAAGTGTTTTAATAGAGCACTTTATCTTTTCAAGACAATGGCAACTCAGTACCTATCCATAATAGTTGTAATGTTAGAAAGCTTTAAATGGTACCCACTGTTTTCCCACAAGCATTGATAACATGTTTGAAACTCTGGTTCATGAATTAGTTTGGTTTTCAGTTACAGCTTTCTTCCTGGCTACCATAATGGGTGTGAGATTTAAGAGGTCCAAGAAAATAATGCCTGCTGGTCTGGTTGCAGGTTTAAGGTAAGTAAAACTATTTTGATCAATACTTTCCTCTGCTGTTGTTTTGAAGTGCTGAATTTTTGGGAAACATCAGTTTTAATTTGAAAGATCAAAGTCCTTTTTGTTATAATAAGCATGACAGTAAAAACCTTAAGATAGCATGGATTCAGTGGGTCTTTGATATTGAGGTACCCATGAACATTCTTATTGGATACGCATAGTGTTGCTGTAGTATCTGGTCACATAGGCATACTTGCCTTTTTCAGAAGAAAGAGCTAAACGCAGCCTCATTTTTCCTCAAGATTCACCCATCTGCCACAGTAAATATGTTCATTTAAATCTAATACTCAGTCCCTTTTAGAGAGTTTGACAGAGTGACAGTGTGATACAGTTATTTCAAGTTTTTAAGGGAGAGAAATTTAATATTTTTAAGAGTTTTTAAGAGAGAAGTTTTAATATTTTTAAAAAGATTAACAGAGGGCCTCAAGTTTCTCTTAATTTGATCCAGTAATTCTATCCATGAGATTAAGCATATTACCAAATAAAAATTTAGAGATAACATTTTAAAAATTTCTCCAGAAAGCTGGCTTTCTATGTTGAAAGCCATAAACATGTTTATTTCCTTTGATAGACATTTTCACTTTTTGGAATTTATTCCAAAGCAGTGAGATATGCACAAAGACTGATGTTCATTGCAACTTTATTTCTAGTGAAAACACAATAGACTGAAAAATTAGGAACAACCTAACAGTTCACCAGTAAGGAGATGTTTGAAAAAATGTTTTGTCCATTTAATGCAATATTGAATGAGCATTACATTTTTATGTTTTCAAAAATGATTTGGTGGCATTGGAAAATCTTAGTGACATAATAAGGTATAAAAACAGGATCAAAACAACCACATGTAGTGTGATTAAAAAAAGTTTGTGTATAAAAAAACAGGAAGGAAATATTTCAAGCTGTTAGTGTTTTTCTGTGGGTGATAGTGTGATGAATAATTGTAATGTTCCTCTTTCTACTTTTGTGTAGAATTTTCTAGTGTGACTATGTATTATGTTTCAGGGAGGGGAGGAGGAGTGTGATTACAAAAGACAGCTTTCCAGTTATAGCCCTGTTCTAAAAGTGATACTTGGTGGTGGGAAGAATCAGAAGTAGGGTTTATGGGCTGGGTGCGGTGGCTCATGCCTGTAATCCCAGCACTTTGGAAGGCTGAGGCGGGTGGATCACTTGAGGTCAGGAGTTCAAGACCAGCCTAGCCAACATGGCAAAACCCCATCTCTACAAAAATTAGCCGAGTGTGGTGGCGGGCACCTGTAATCCCAGCTACTTGGGAGGCTGAGGCAGGAGAATTGCTTGAGCTCAGGAGGTGGAGGTTGCAGTGAGCCGAGACTGCGTCACTATACTCCAGCCTGGGTGGCAGAGTGAGACTCCATCAGAAAAAAGAAAAAAAAAAAAGAAGAAAAAATGAAGTAGGGTCTATGGATCCGGAAGAAGGCCTCAGTTAATAGAAAGTAGCTGAGATTGAATTAGTAACTGCCCCAAGTTGGTCCGCAATTATTTTTTCAAGTTGCTTTATTTTACTAGCTTTTGAAAGTTTGTTTCTTCTCAAACCTTTCTCTTATAAACCCTCATCCAAGGTTTTCAGGACAGCAGGTTCTGATTTTTCCTTATTCATTTAGCGAACATTTTAAAGTGGCTAATTCAGTTATGTCTGGGATGTTTTAATCCTCCAAGGGGTTGAGCTGGGAGAGCCCCCAAGCCAAGGATTAGTAACACTACTGGGTAGGCGAGTGCATGGCCCTTTCTGTCTTATGCCAGATAAAAGTGACTCTCCCTTTGTCTTTGTTTTATTTTAAATCCAGCCTCATGATGATCCTGAGACTTGTCTTGTTGCTGCTCTGAGCATCTGGAGGAACAGAAAACTAAGTTCATGTCATCCTGCTGTAATGGGCAGAGCATTTTTTTTTGTATTTAAAAGATAAACTTCAATATGGAATGCTAGAAACACAAATAGCACTGTCACCTCTAATATGAACATTAGTTTGAGGTAGTTTTTTTCTAAAGCAAAAATTTTAACTGTTTTCTAATTGTCAAGCACTATTTTCATTAAAAGTGTCTAATGAATCATGATATACTCTTCCATTTGTTGTGTCTATTTTTTATATATTTGGTATTTTTTGAAAATTCCAAATACTCATGTCTCAAGTAAGCTTAAACTACAACTTGTCACATAAAGGAATTCTTAAGTGGAGTTCACAGAATGCTAATGTGTCTATTTGTCATTTGTGTTATATTTGAAATTATTAGCAATTATGCTTTTTCCATTTTAATTGTATTGCTGTCAGTGCTATTTTTTTCTTTAAAAATTTTTTTTCTTAGCACACTCTTATGTCCTAACTGAATGTATTCAGTATTCAAATAAAAGACATTTTGGTTCAAACCTGTTTCTTTCATGTTAGTTTTTCCTCTGAATACTCAAATCATCTTTGACATTTAAATATTCAATTATTAACGAAAAGGGTTGAGAAGGAGGGTTTATTTAAGCCAACATTCTACTTCCTGAGGCGTAGATATTTTTTCTCTCTGAAAGAGTAACGATTCTGAAACAAACTGATTTTGTTTCAAATTACCACTTTATTTTTAGGCATAGTTATAACTTTTAATGTCCAAGGCACTTTTAGGGCCCAAATTGAACATCGGGAGACCTGAATCCCAGCCCAATTCTTCCACCCACTTGATGCTCTTTGGAAGGTCATTTCCTTTTCCTCTGACTCAGTTTCTCATTCTTAAAGAGGAATTGAACTAAATGATCAACCCTTTAGAGCTCTAAAAATCTACAGTTCCTATCCTGTTGGTTATGTGCAGTGGTGTCATACTTCAAACCCTTTCTTTAAGTGAAAGCGTAGGGTCCTCAACTGATAACGGCAGAGTTCATATGGTTCTGTTAGATTGGTTACCTTTCCCAACTGACTTTCAAGGAGGTTGTTAAACTTTCAGTGATAAGTAATTCAATTAAGGGAAGAAAAAAGCTGTACCAGTTGAACCGAATAGGAAATCTAGATAAAATTATTTGATGTACTTAAAAAAATCCCAATTTAAAGAAGAAGAAAAAAAATCCCATAAATCCTAATGGTGGCAAAGAGGTTGTTACCACAGGCAAGGCTGGAAAAAGCCGTCATCATTGAGGTGCTCTGCTCACTTGCTAGCTGTCAGAGATGACTGAGGAGAACCTTCAGATTCAGACTGACAGCAGCTTATAGTCAAAACTGATTACGATACTGAAGTAGAAACTAACTGTGAAATTGATCCTAGAAATACATGCTGTGTCTGCAGAATACTCTAGTGATTCAAAGTTTAAGAAACTGGTTTGAAGCTATGCTGTTCCCTGGACTTTTCCCAAAAGGTCATAGAAGTGAAAGTGATGTGTGTGCTTTTTTTGTTTTGTTTTTAAAGAAATCTTTGGCATCCATTTGCATATTTGTGATTTTACTCTTTTGCAATACGTAGAATCCAGAAGGATTCATATTTGGATGGCTCTGATTAATTGGTGTTTTCTTGTTTTATGAAAAGTAGAAGAGGCTCTCTAACTTACAGGTATTAGGCGGTTTATTTCCTCATGTTTTATTACTTTATTACATTAATGTGGCTTTATGATATTTTTATGGGTCTGCTACCAATGCATAGTGAAATATTTACTACGTTTCTTAGACTTTGTTTCATTTGTTAATACTCAGCTACTGTAGTGCTCATGTTTTTAAGAAACAGGCCATGTTCAAATTTAAATATATTCTTCACAGTCTCAATGGATTCTTCATCCAGTGGAGGCTTCCTTTGGCTTCCAGGTTGGAGAAATTTATTAATTGTGGGGATGTGGCTGATTCTGGCCTTGAATTTCTAAAATGCAAAAGAATACTATCCAAGAGAGAAGAATATAACAAAACAAAGTAAAATGCAAATGAGCCACATTCTGGTGGAGGTGGGGGATAATTGGGATTTTCATACATTGTGGACATTGCAAAGTGATACTGCCACTTTGCAAGTTAGCAGTATTTCTCAAGAACCACAAAAATGTTCATAGGCTGTTACGAAGTGATTCCATTTTAAAAATTGTGTCCTAATGATGTAATCTTAAATGTGGAAAAATCTATACCTACAAAGATATTGTTGCAACACTATTTATAAAAACAAACATTCTAAAGCATCCTGGTATACAATAAAGAGAAGTCCTCATTTTTCTTATACCAGAAGCATTTTTCATGTTATGTAATCTTTGAAAACTTTAAGTGGCTGCATAGAATTCTATCCAATGAACATATCCTCATTTATATAGATGTTTCTCAGTTTAATATTAGACATTTAAGTTGTTTATGATTTTCACTATTTAAAATCAGGTTAGGCTGTGGCATGGGTGAAAGTGGCCACTTTGGCGGTGCCTCGTCCTCACAGCTAATGGGAAGCAAGCGTGTTCTAGAAAGCCAGAGTCTCCAGCGACCCCTCTTACCACCATCATGGCAGTCCCAGGTTGCAACAAGGACAGTGTCAGAGCAGGCTGTAAAAAATATGGCTTCCTGGTCACCTGACTTTTGAATGCTGCAACTTTCTCCAAGTAGACCCCAAAGGGACATAGTTTTGGATGTCAGCAGTGCAAACAGTGAAGATTGATGAATAAAATGAAGAATGAATAAATTGCAAGCATTACTGGAAAAAAAGAATAAATGAAGAGGAGAAGAAAAAGCAAAGAGAAAAGCAATTTTTTTAAAAAAGGAAAAGGTCTTATTCATCCAGTTCCACTGAAAAGGACATTTCAAAAGAAACAAAAATATCAGAACAAAGAAAAAAAAAGCCGGGTGTGGTGGCTCACACCTGTAATTCCAGCACTTTGGGAGGCTGAGGTGGGTGGATCACGAGGTCAGGAGTTTGAGACCAGCCTGGCCGACATAGTGAAACCCTGTCTCTATTAAAAATACAGGAAAAAAAAAAAAAATTAGCCGGGCATAGTGGCAGGTGCCTGTAATCCAAGCTACTTGGGAGGCTGAGGCAGGAGAATCGCTTGAACCTGGGAGGTGGAGGTTGCAGTGAGCTGAGACCACACCACTGCACTCCAGCCTGGGCAATAGAGCAAGACTCCATCTCAAAGAAAAAAAAAAAGAAAAAGTAAATCAAAAAAAGGAAGCCAGGTGCAGTGGCTCACACCTGTAATCCCAGCACTTTGGAAGGCAGAGGCAGGCGATCACCAGAGGTCAGGAGTTCAAGACCAGCCTGGTCAACATAGTGAAACCCGTCTCTACTAAAAATACAAAAATTAGCCAGGCATGGTGGTGTGCACCTGTAGTCACAGCTACTCGGGAGGCTGAGGCAGGAGAATCGCTTGAATCCGGGAGGCAGAGGTTGCAGTGAGCCGAGATCGTGCCACTGTACTCCAGCTTGGGGAACAGAGCGAGACTTGCATTTCAAAAAAAAAGAAACAGAAAAAAGGAAAAGCATTCTTCAACCCCTACTTGTTATGAATCCTCCAAAAAGTAACTGAGGCTTTGGCTTAAGCCATTAAATTTAAAGATTTGTTTAAAAATTATTTGCCCTTCCTTGGAATTTGCTATATATCATGCTTTGCAATAAATCACAGCCTTTTCTATATAGACATTTTTGATGTGTGGGACCATTATCCCTCTGGCAATATATTTTTAATGTGCTATGACTGTAAAGTATTAAATCAGTCTTGTTACTTGATAGCCATGCCCCAAGTATAGCTATTTGTACATACTAAACATATCATTTTTGATGTTTGTGTCTCTGTGTGTTTGGCTGGTGTTATTACTTCCTAAGTTGATTGTAAAATGGCTTTACTACAGTCAACACAGTTCATCTACCTAGCAGTTAATGAGTATTGCTCAATCAGGTGTCCACCTTCTAGTGATGAAGCGAGGTATGGGGTAATATTTCACTCTTGACACTGAAAAATTTAATAGCTTTATAAGATGTAATATATAAAGATAGTGAAATTCTTTACTGTTGTTTTTTAAATCTCGGGTTTTTTTTAATATCATAGAAGATGAAGCTGCTTAATGGTCTTGACTAGGACTTTTAAAATGAATGGTGTCTGCGGAAAGATGATCATGAAAACATTTAAACAAAGTTTCATTGTTTTATGAAATGCAGAGTTTCTA
This sequence comes from Pan troglodytes, assembly GCF_028858775.2. Classification (NCBI taxonomy): domain Eukaryota; kingdom Metazoa; phylum Chordata; class Mammalia; order Primates; family Hominidae; genus Pan; species Pan troglodytes. Next base: position 58,546,239 of record NC_072403.2, read on the forward strand.
GTATCTGCCTCCTTTGTTTTTGTAACAATTAAAATATTTCTTTCTTGTTAAAAAAGGTTATTCTGAACACAATAAATGGAATATACATATAATCAAGAAAAGTTTCAAAAATAGACTACATTGTAAAGAAATGAGGCAGACTAACAATGTCAAAACATGTTTATAATGTAATATGGGTCAGGTGCAGTGGCTCATGCCTGTAATCGCAGCACTTTGGGAGGCTGAGGCAGGAGGATCATTTGAGCCCAGGAGTTCAAGACATCTGCTTTCTCTTATCATGTTACATTTTAGTTTACCACATTATATTGAAGTTACCGGTCTGTATGCTTGGTTTCACCAGGAGATAGCTGCCTTGAGGGCATCTTTGTATTTCTAGCACAGGCCTTGGCATAAAGAAGTTAGTAGGTTCATAAATGATGGTGAATGACTGAATGAAAGAATAAGTGGATAATACAAATTCATTCTCCCTGCAGTTCTTGGGAGCTATTTGGATAGCATTACCTGTAGCAGAGGAAAGCCCAAGAGGACACTGGGTTTGCACTCTTCAGTCATTAAGATGACTTCAGGTTGCTGTGTATCAGCCCAGCTCAGCCGATTGCCCACAAGAAAATCTTGTCTGTGGTCTCTCAGTGCCTGCATGATGGTTAATAAGGAAAAGGTAGAAGATGAAGGACACACCTAACATATAATTTAAAGTCAGCTTGATTTGGCAGAAAGTCTTCTAGAAGTTAAGAGACCTGGCTTCTAATCTGTTCTTTGCCACTGACTAGCTGTGTGAGCTCACGCAAACCCCATTTCTCTTGGGCTTCGTGAGGTGAAAGGAATGGAATAGCTTAAACCCTCCTGACTTATTCTGAACATAGGAAACAGCTTTATCTCATGTGCTTGTCTTCTTTTCATCTCCTCTCCCTGTACCTATCCCGTGAACCTCTGTAGAGTGATTTTAGCACCAGACCCTCCATTGGTGGCTCTTCCTGGGCTGATGGTATTTCTACTTGCACCGTCTCAGGGTGGATTCTTTAGGTGTGCTGCTCTTCGGAAGGTACTGTGTTTGCAGGGAGAGTGTCATTCTCAGAGGGACCCAACCCTCATTTTTATAAGCAAATTTTCTTCAAATAGGGCTGTAAATTATGGGTCACTTTGAGTCAAAATTGATCAAATACAAAATGAAATGTAAGTTTGGAGGAGGTGGTCACTAAGGTACATTCTAGGCCATAGACTTCATGATGTTTTGATACTTGGGCATAGGCTCAGGACCTAGAGAGACCTGAGTACAGGTTCCAGCTTTATTAGTTGTATGACACTGGGCAGGTTACGTTGCTTCTTTAAGATATAGTTGCTTCACCTGTAAATGAGGAAATAATTTATCCTTATTTACAGATGAAGCAACCACATAGTATCTTGTGGAGTTATTATAAAGATTAAATGGATTAATGCATGCAAATCATATAGCACAGCACTTGGCACTCAGTAAAGGTGAGCCATTATTATTATTAGCACTGTTGTTAGTGCAGTTACAGTCACATTTTTAGTTATGAGAAGTCTGCACTTCATAGTATCTTACAACAAAAACTTCATGCATTAGTTTACCACATGGTGGTGGTAAACATTCACTCTGTTGTCAGTATTTGTATGGTAAAGGATCTTAAGTTACATGCTGATTACAAAGGAATACATTATCTTTGAAACACTTTTGAAGGAAACAGTATGGGGGAAAACCTGGGGGTTTAGAATATTCACAATTTGATCCAGTTGGAGCTAGGAACTCACCAGGTATAATTAAGGGAAAAGTCTAACCGAGGAAGTTAGGGTATCTGTCATCTATGCCAAATACATAAGTATCAACTAGATAATCTATGTTACATGATTAGGCTCTAAAACTGTTGATCATGATAAATATATTCAAATATATGTATTAAATCATTTAATGAGAACTATTGTTATTCAACCCAAAAAGGATAGGTGAAAACAGCATGGCAGGTGAGTTTGAAAAACTTAACTGGCTCTTTTTTCTTTGTTTTTACCAAGCCCTAACATTTTTCATCATCTTTTCCTAAACTTACTAATATAATGACTGCACCTGGAGATGAAGAGCATTAATAACTAAAGAAGGCATCCAACCCTGACCAAGTGCAAGCTTTCAGACAGCATTTCACAGCTGTTAAAAATGCAGAGACATGAACGCTAAAGTATTATGTTTAAAACAATTTTTTAACTTTTAGAATACTGCTTAGAATTCTAACCTTACAAACAGCCCTGAACCCCAGGACTGTCCAGTGTATTTTAGAAATAATATCCATCCCCTCTCCCCCAGCTCTTTCATTAGTGTGGGATTTCCTCCCTTAGAATCAGGTAACTGAAATTCTATCAGCACCAGAACCACAAATAGTGCTGAAATTATGCATAAAATAAAAAAAAAATCCAGAAGATCAGGGTGGGAGGAAGGAGAGCAGATTTGTTGTCTAACTGCAAGTGGGGGAAGAATTTTGAGCTTTCACAAAGGGTTTGGAGACCTTTATTGATAAAATTCTTTGTCTATTTTTAGTTTCATTTGTTTTTCTCCCCCTTGATCCAAGTCATAAAGCAGGGCAGGAGTTTGTTGCTTACCTTCTCACAGACAGGGAATAATCTTGTAGTGGCTCTTTCAAGGATGTATGCAAGATTCATCTTCTCTTCAGGCAGAGAGAGTGGCTGGAACATAATCATGTCACTCAGGTCCTTCAAGCCTTCTACATACATGTGAATCCTAGAAAAAGGGTGTTAATTCAAAAAAGAGTTACAGATAAAGGGAACTGTCATTTAATGGGCCAAAGAAACATTTTAAGTAGTACCTCTGTTTTACCTGCTTAGTTATCAGGTGTTCTCATGGAACATTGTTCCAGGAACTGAAGCCAAGTGTTTTCAGAGGCATGCTGTTCCTTTGAAATATTAGGGAAGATGCATCTGGGAGATAGAAAAGTTGTAGGATCAAAGTGTGTGAGCAATTATATGTGTGTGACTATCAATTATGTAACACTAGTGTTAATAAAATACATATACACAAAGTATTAAAATAATCCCAAAACAGCAAATTGGGCAAATATCATTTATGGCTATTTAGTTGTTGTAATAATAGTGAGATCACCCATGCTGCTACTGGTGATGCATGTGGAAGAAGAGGTAATAAGGGCCTCTGCACTGCCAAACACATCTCCATCTGGATTGAAGGTTCTCAAACATAGTAGAGCAATTTCATAGAAGACAAAACTTACTCCACAAGTTCCCACTTGCCACCACCCACATCTCTGTGCCAAAGTGTATGGAAACATGGATGTTATGTTTGACAAGACACCATGACGTAGTGAGACTACTGGTGTGGGCCTTGGGAAACTTTGGTCTGGGTCCAAGATGAGTCTCTTATTAATCTTTTTGAACCACAGTTCCTTTAACTTTAAGCTACAGTAGCAGTGCATGTCTTGAAATGGACTCAGATTCTTTGCTACTTCTCCTATTGAGAGTAAGTTTCATTCTCCCCTTGAATCTGAGTGGGCCTTGGAGACTTGCTTGGCCAATAGAATGTGAGAAGTAATGTCCTTAGACTTGTATATCTAGGACATAAGCCTCACAGCTTCCACGGGGTTCTCTTGGAACATTTGCTCAGAGGCCAACCAGCTACTACGTACAAAGTCCAACTACACTGAGAACCTCATGCCATGTGGAAGCCCAAGCTAGTCCTATGAAGAAGGCACGTAGAGAGAGACCGATGCCCCACTAGGCCCATATGGTCCAGCTATATGGCAGATGCACTTGACAGCAATACCCTGATAATGGTCCTATGGTCTAAGAAGAATGTGTGTTTGGAGTTCCAAGCTAAGGAATCCAGGAGTGGCCAACCTAGAGATTCATTCCTTATCTATGAGGAGCATCTGAACCCCTGGCCCATCCCATGGTGTGCAGGCCATGCAAGGGATTGAGGCCCTTTGTTCTGGGTTACATAAAGGTTGCCAGGTGGAGGTTGCAAGGGAGAGGGTGCTAAGTGAAAATGCTATATAACCAGCATGCTTTTTACAAATGGTAGTGGTTCTCTTGTCGAGCCCGCCACCACTGGACCGTGTTGTACGTAAGTCCCCTCAATAAATCCCAAGTATTGTTTGCTGGCTCTAGGTCTCTTCTTCAGACTCTCAAACATGGTGCCATCCCTATTGAAGTCAATAGGGATCTGGCATGACAGCAGCCCTCCCAACACAAGTTCCAGATACATGAGTAAAGCACTCCATGAGAGACTTGGAGAGAACCACCCGGCTGAGCCCTGTCAACTCAGCACCGTGAGAGATCATATTCTATAGCAACAGATAACCAGAAGAGTACTATTCTGAACATTAGGATTGTTGTGGGTTTATACAGTTGAAAGAGTTTTAAAATACAAAGTTTCTAACATGTATGAGGTTTTATCACAATACTATATCAATGAAAGCACTAATAGTAAATAATTCATTTTCAGTTTATATGAAAGATCTATTTTAAAACTGTTTAAAAGGAACCAGAGCTTCTTAGAGAAATGACTGAGTCCAGGTCTGGAGCAGGAGATGTTCAGAATTAATTGGGATTATCATCTTGTACCAGATAATAAGGAAGTTATCAGAGATCACTCAGGTCAGACCAAAAATTCCCATTGGCTCCCATTGGCCAAAGGTGGGACAATTTGAGCATAAATAAGAATGACACCTGAAGTGAACTGAAACACATCAAAGATGTTTTAAATTGATGAGTTCATAATGATATGAAAACAACACTAATTAACTGGTCACTGCAAATGAAACAACTCATTATTTGGAAAATTGGTAAACAAAGGGAAAGAATCAAGCATCAGTCTTGAAAACTGTATGTCCAAGTAACCAGATAGTAGATGAAAGGAAGTTTTTTCTTTCCTTTTTTTTTTTTTTTTTTTTTTGCGATAGAGTCTCGCTCTGTTGACCAGGCTGGAGTGCAGTGGCACAAACTCAGCTCACTGCAACTTCTGCCTCCTGGGTTCAAGTGACTCAGCCTCTCGATTAGCTGGTATTACAGGTGAGCACCACCATGCCCAGCTAATTTTTGTATTTTTAGTAGAGACAGGGTTTTGCCATATTGGCCAGGTTGGTCTCAAACTCCTGGCCTCATGTGATCCACCTGCCTCTGCCTCCCAAAGTGCTAGGATAACAGGCATGAACCACCGTTCCTGACCCTTGTTTTTCTTTTTTGATCTTTTATTTTTCTTGTTAGCCCTTTTGTTGTGTTAGCAAAAGCTTTTCTTTATAGAAGTATTTCAGGCCGAGCACGGTGGCTCATGCCTGTAATCCCAGCACTTTGGGAGGCTAAGGCAGGCGGATCACGAGGTCAGGAGTTCAAGACCAGCCTGGCCAACACGGTGAAACCCTGTCTCTACTAAAAATACAAAAATCAGCTGGACGTGGTGGTGTGTGCCTATAATCCCAGCTACTCGGGAGGCTGAGGCAGGAGAATTGCTTGAACCGGGACCCAGGAGGCGGAAGTTGCAGTGAGCCAAGATTGCTCCACTGCACTACAGCCTGGGCTACAGAGTGAGTCTCCGTCTCAAAAAAAAAAAAAAAAAAAAAAAAAAAAGAATATTTCAGGTAATAGATGCAGAAGGAATGTTAGCCCTGAACATCAATGGCTACTGATATCATAAAGAATACACAACGACACTGAAAGTAGCCTTGCAAAACCGACTAGAACCTGAATCTGATAAAGCCTCTAAACCCAACTACCAATTTATAAAAATACAGAGACAGGGGAACATGTTAATTACACTGCAGGGATGTAATTTGGTTTCAGCAGAAATTTGGTTTCTAAGTCAGTGAGAAACTACTAGAAAGCAAGAGAAAACTTTTGTTGAGATTTCAAAATACGAGATCAATTTAAAAATGTTTACTACATTGAAATGTTTAAAGCTAAGTTTCTGAAAACACATGCATTTTTGAAATAAAACAATGGCTTCAGAAATTTATTTAAAACACATCTCATTTAGTAAAGATGGATTATTTGTTGTTTACCAATTAATGGTTTTCTAATTCTGTGCAATAATTTACAATTTAGGGTTGCTGTTAAAAACCCCAGGTAAGATAAGACTATTTTGTCAGTTTGTAGATAGGTCTGCCTATTGTAAAAGGACTGATGTCTGCACAAGGGAATTAACTAATGTCTGGGAGGCCAGGGGGCAGATATTGGTGTGACCAGAGATTAATGAAGTAGTTTCCAACAACCACTTCTAGAATCAATTGCATGGGGATAGAATGCTCCTCCTCCGAAAATTTTGGGTCTGTGTTCTGGTGATTTACTCTGTGCGCCACTTCCACCTTGTGGAGGGAAACACAAATTCACAAGAAAGTGGTAGATGTACTTTACTAACATCTTTGCTTTAGTAAATAAATAATAAATAACTAATAAAGAGCTAAATATAGAATCAGAAAATTAAAGAAACTTTAATTGGCCATGAATTAGTCATTGTCGAAGGTAAATTTTGTACATAGGGTTTATTATACTAGTCTCTCTCCTTTGATAGGTTAGATTTTGCTACAATAAAAAGTTAACCAGAGAAGAGCTTTCTATTAATCTGTTAAGAACTATGCTACACATGACTGCTAATAAGCTTAAAATTTTTTTTTTAAGTTTTATTCTAAGAAAGAAGCGATTGTTGTACCAGGCTTGTTCCTTCATGTTCCTTCCATACAAGTCATATTTTGCAGCTATGTATCTTAGGAAGGCTCTGGTTTCTACCTAATTCATTCCATGAGTTTCGACCATGGGCACTTGTCCATACATCAGGGTTCCACCTTAAAATACACAAAGGAAAGTTGGGTTATTTATTGTCTGTGATAATGATAACTGTTTTCTTTAAAGGTGGTACAAAATGGAACTATGTAATCAAATATTTTTAGAGGCCAAGTAAAAGGAGAAATATTTACCCATTCACTCATACAAAAATGTGTAGAGTGCAAGAAAATGATGTTGAGTACTCTGGTAGGCACAAAGCTTTCTGTCTGACCAAGAATTGTCCTTTCTCATTCCTTACTCTCCTTTCCTATGGTCACCCTCTTTTTACCTCTGGACTACCACAACATTTATCTACCCAACATGCTCTGCCTGGTTGTTTTTCTGAAGCCATAAGCCTCTGCCTAAAACCTTTCTGTTATTCCCCATTTTCTTATAGAAAAATAAGCATAAATATTTTAACTGCCTGGAATTCAAAGCATGTCTTGACATTTGCCTCCCTGCACCTTCTTCTGCACATGGTTTCCCACCGTTCTCCTACATCAACCTTCCATGTCCTACCCCTCCCTTCTTGGAATCCCGGTGATCTCCCTTCTGGCTGACAGCTCTCTGCTTTGGGCTTACTTTTTCAATCTTCCTAAGGAATCTTTGCATTAAAACCAACCAACCAATCAACCAACCAGCCAACCAACTGTAACTAGAGAGAACAACCGTTTAATTTAAAAGACTGGAGGGACTTTCTCTCTTTCTCTCTCTCTGCCTCAGAATGGCAACAGTAAGGCTGGCTCTGCCCTTTTCCCATTTAACACCTGAAGTTGAGGCAGTTCTCCTTTCCATTGTTTCAGGGTCTAGCTGGGAGACAGAACCACATCAGGTACTTTAGCACAGAACATTAAATATAAAGGAATGAACTATATCTTGGAGAACTGAAAACAACAAAGGAACAGTGCAGTATCATGAAGTTGGCAACTGTGAAAGCAGACATTATCCCTAGGGCAACAAAAACAAAGGAAGGGGGTTGGAATTATTACAGCTTAGAAGCTTGGAGGCAGGGCTCCTCCTAGTTGCAAGATCCAAGCACTACCTTCCTTATATGGAGATAGGATATGGATAGATACTATTTACATAATTTTCACTGCTCTTATTTAGAATATGAGAGAGAGAGAGAGCCTTTCATATTAATGGAGAGACCATCTCATCTCTTTGGTCTAATGCAACATCACGAATAACAAGGCGTTTATCTCACCTTGGATTAATTTCTCAAATTCTTCGTCTGTTTCAAAAAGGTTTTCTTCAAATCGAAAAATGAAAGAATATAAGAATATGTTGCTATTAACATTTTTATTGTTATTACTGTTGATATCACAGAAAGGAATAGAAAGTAAAAGGCCTAACCACCAAATAAACCAATATTTCAAGTAAGTTGTTGAACCCATGCTGTCGTTTTCTGGATCTTACGAAAGCAAGGAAGTTTTTATATAAAACCAAAGCAAAGGGTTTACTGAACTCAGTTGCTTGAGAAATATCTATAGTCTACTATTGTGCAGATATAACTTGCCTGGTAAACTTTTCAGCCGCAATTTGAATGCAGGCTACTCCCCTTAATTGGCTCAGATAAGTTACTGTCTTCTAATTTCAGTTTCCTAACATGTGAAATGAAGCTAATACCTACTGGTGGTGCTGTCATGATGGTTAAATGACATAATGTATACTAAAGACTAACTCCCATCTTGGCTCAGTATTTGACCTTTGTTATTTTTTTTCTCATAACTTTCCCTTGGGTGGTGTTTGTTGTCCCTTATTCCTAGTGCTAAAGAACAGGCAAATGTTTGATTGTCTCATTACATACCTTCTCTTTAAGCCAAAGAGGCTTAGACATAGGAATTAAGTTGCAGCTAATCTTAGAAGTTACTTGGTAACAATCTAATAATAAAACAAAATTAACTTAAAAGATCCTTTGTTGCATATTTAAAGAAACATAAATCAAGCTATCTTTTCTTACCACTCACAAGAGTTTTTATCAGTGTTATTGTTAGATTGTTACCAATTAACTTCTGGATACTTTCGCTTTAAAATACATTTACCAATTAAATGTGTGCATTTTGTATAGCATAATTTTAACATAAAATTGAAATACAATTAGTTTTCCTGTATTATTAATATTTTCTAGCATAGAGATGTAAAAACCCAACAAAAACTGGAAAATATTATTTTTCCCAGATTGTATTCTATCCATTTTACAATAAAAAATAATTTGAAATGTTAAATTTTACAATTTGGAGTAATAAAAAATATTCAGAGAAGATGCCAATACATAGCTTCCTGGTCATAATTCCTAAGTACTTAATGTTAAATAGTGTTAAACCTTGATGTCCTATCACTCTCATTCCTATACCTGAAGACCAGCATTAACTTCAACTCTCAAACACAAGAGCAAGAGACATTTCAGTCTCAGGGAATTCTGCCATTTTTATAAGACAAAGAAGATGGATGTAAAGCTCTCTTCCCCTTATTTATTTAAAAATATTTTCAACATTATTGCAGAAGTGCTAAAACTCATTGTAGAAAAATTAGAAAATATGGATAAAAATTTTCAGCCACCCATATTGGCCTTTCTCTAAAAATGAGCAGATGTTTAGTAGACATATTATTTTCCTTATGACTATGTCTTAATGAACAGAAATGTGGCATTCAGAAGTAGAAATTGGATGCTTACTAAATTTAAAAATAATCTGTATGCAAGGGTAGAGTGTGAGTGTGAATATGGGGAGGGAGTTCGTCTTTATCCCCTCCGCTCTTTATTTTTGCAAAATAAGTTCTCTCTGGGTCTGCTTTACAATCCCCAGTACTAGATGTTTTCTCTTCACTACCTTCGATGCTCCAAAAAACTTCCATGTTTCAGAGAGTTGGTGGGTCTCTTTCTCTCTCTCATATTTTCACCAGGAAAAAAGGAAAGGCAGCAGCTGACATTATAATATTGGAGCTCTTCTTAACCAAAGCTTCCTTTGGATGCTTAGGAAGCCTAGAGAGGTCAAGTGACTTGCCTAAAGTCTTTCAGCTAAATGGTAGAAGAACCAGAGCTAGGTTGCCCTCTCACCAAGCCTACTACATCTTCAATATTATCATCTTGGTAAATGTGTAATTTTATGTAAATAATTATTATAAAAGGAAGTCATCATATTCCAAAGTTAACAAATATGAGAATATGGACAGTGATTACCAAGGTATAAAACAAAGCTTTCCAAAAAGCAGCATTTTTTTCCTAAACATGCTTTACTTTACTTATTTTTTCCTAAACACTATTTACTTACAACTTACAATATTTATGAAGTGTGATGAAAAATGCATACGTTTGTGATTTCAGTTTCTCCTACAATTTTTCATGTCAGGAACTCTGAGGTAACTTAGGCTATCTGATCCGGCGAGTCTCCAAGAATCAGAGAGGCAGAGCTCAATCTCCAATTGCAACAAGGGCTTTACCAGGGTAAGCCCTGAGAGGAGGTGGGCAGACCGCGGGAGGGTGGCAGGTTGGAGGGAGAGGTAGGGTTGTGGGAAATAGGAGGCAGGCCAGCCTGCTGGCATTCACAGTTCTAGGTCTGGACATGAAACTATATGGGGTACATCCAGATTTCTCAGACTAGATACTACCTGAAGAATTTTCTGCTACATTTTGATTGAGTTTCGCCGGATCACACCAAAGAGGTTTCGCTCCTGAACTTTTAAAAATCTTCAATTTTATCTTTTGCTTAAAGGCTAATTGTGTGAGGAGCTGTGTTAGGTACAGCAGGGGCTCCAAAGACAAGCAAAGCACAGCCATTTCAGCAAAATTGTAAATCTTAGAGCATAATTATTAAACTTTTGAAAATTTACTCTGACTCATAACACAAGGAAATTTCAGGCACAGGAGGTGGCTATTGGCTACGGTCATGTGCTACATAATATTTCAGTCAACCATGGACTGCTTATACAATGAGATTATAATACTATATTTTTACTGTAACTTTTCTATGTTTAGATACACAAATACTTTTTTTCTTTGAGACACAGTTTCGCTCTTGTTGCCCAGGCTGGAGTGCAATGGCATGATCTTGGCTCACTGCAACCTCCGCCTCTCAGGTTCAAGCAATTCTCCTGCCTCAGCCTCCCAAGTAACTGAGATTACAGGAATGCGCCATCATGCCCAGCTAATTTTGTATTTTTAGTAGAGACAGGGTTTCTCCATGTTGGTCAGGCTGGTCTCAAACTCCCAAACTCAGGTGATCCACCCACCTCAACCTCCCAAAGTCCTGGAATTACAGGTGTGAGCCACCTCAACCGGCCTCACAAATACTTACTTATTATTGCATTACAGTTTCCTACAGTATTCACTACAGTAACATGCTGTTCAGGTTTGTAGCCTAAGAGTAATAGACTGTACCATAAAGCCTAGGTGTGTAGCAGTCTTTACATCTGGGTTTGGGAGAATAACCTCTATGTTGCTCACATGACAAAATTACCTAATTATATATTTCTCAGAATGTATCCCATTGTTAAGTAATGCATGACTGTCTAGAATTTCCATCTAACTCTGACAAACCATAATAATACCAACCCTAAGTCTAAAAAATGGTGAGGAATCAGAAGATCCAATAAAGAGCTTCATATAGCTCAGAAAAGAGAATTGGCCTTTTATTGTTTTGTAAAAATTAGGTCATCAGAAGAAGCAATGACAAATTCAGCTTTTTAAAAAATTACACTAAAAATATTTAATGCCCTCCAAAGATACTGGAGTGTTTTTGATAGGTAGGCTTTGGATTCACATTGTCTTCTGTGCATGTTTTATCATATTTTATTCTGATCTAATTCTAATGCAACAATACCTAAACATTGAAATTTTGAAAACAATTATAAAGGAATGAACCGGAGTCTTCCTCCACCCCCTCTCTTTCTCCCTCGGTCTCATCATTTGTCCATCTGTCATCTATCCATCTCAAAAAGGACAAATTGCAAAAACATAATATTGATTGTAAAGAGGAAAATACAGAATAGTACACAAAAGGAGCCGTTTATGTAAATTATTTCCAAAGGTCCACAAGTCAGAGGTTGGTGAGCACACATAGTAAGTGCAAAAACATAAAGACTGGACTGACTGGATAGAAGTTGCTTAAGTGGAGATGGAGGTGATGGTTCTATTACATTTTAGACTTATTTGTTAGTATTTTATATTTTAAACAAGATTATATTAATATATTAACTGTGGAGTTTCTTTCTTGTTAGAGACAGAGTCTTGCTCTGTTGCTCAGGCTCGAGTGCAGTGGCACGATCATACCCCAATGCAACCTCAAACTTCTAGGCTCAAGCAATCCACCTGCCTCAGCCTCCTGATTAGCCAGGTCTACAGGCATGTGCCATCATGCCCAGCTAATTTTTAAAATTTTTATGTGGAGACGGGGTCTTGCTATGTTTCCCATGCTGGTCTCCAACTCTTGGCCTCAAGGAATCCTCCTTCCTTGGCCTCCCAAAGTGCTGGGATTACAGGTGCCTACCACCACACACAGTTCTGTCTGTGTTTTTAAAAAATATATATTGAAGGTAAACATGACAAAATATTAATAATCACTCAAACCAGGTAGTGAGATCATGTTTGTTTATTGCAATATTCTTTGTACTTTTCTTTGTGTACTTTCAAAAATTTCATTTAAGACTTAAAAATTCAAACCAAAAGATTAGAAAAAAAATGGTGATGAACCTTTTACAAAGATTTTTTTTGCATTATTGTAGCACTATCAGATTACATAAAATTGTACATTTCACAAAATATTTAAATATAAACCATGTTCTGGGCTGCATTCATATAAAGTATCTCCATTTCTAGAGAACAAATGAACTTAGTGCCTTCTGTCAGGGGTAAAACAGTGTATAGAACATTTTAGTTAATATCAAGTCACTGGGGTTACTTGCTGTCCCCATGTTAAACCACAGTGGAGCTGGACATAGGCTTAAAGAAAATTCCCTGCTCCTTCATCTTTGAATCTAAGAGACCATTTTGGAATGACTACAGAAATTTTTTTGAATGGGTTACAGAAGAGGCTGATTCCTTATATTTACAATTAATATGCATATAGACAAAGATTTGTTTTTGAAAGGTCTTTATGAGCTTCAATAGCTTAGCTTTTAAGTATGTTGAGAACAGAGTTTTTAAAAATCCATTAAAAAATAGGAGACATATTTTTTGGCAGTGAAAGATAATGCTATTGTGTCAGTACCTACAAGATTGTTCTATACTTTTAAAGAAAATGATCTGTTTCTTATTATTCTTGAGACAAATGTAGTTAAATGAATGCAACACCTGGATGGTAAGAATGAAGTGAGAAGAAGCAGAGTTCCTTCCTTCCTTCCTTCCTTTCTCCTTCCTTCCCTCCTCCCTTTTCAAATTCTTCCTTCTTTTCTTTGCTAACCATATAGAACTTTATTGTATCACCTTGGATGAGCTTAGTATCAGCAAACAGTTATCACAGTATTTGGGCATTTATTTGAAAGAACTATGTAATTCACAGCCCAGTGTTTAAAGGCCGTGTGGTGAAAATTGCTTTTTCTTCTGGGAATCATATAAAGAGTTTTCTACAACTTTTCCCTAAGTAAATGCTCAGTGACCCCAAGACAAAATAATCTGAATAAATCCACATCTTACCTCTACTCTAGCTGTAGCCAAGAGCCATCAGATGGATTCCATCCTGCCTCTTCCATTGAAGTAGTAAAACTTGGGCTTCCCCTCCATGCTTAAGGATTTTTGAAAATCAACATAGAGAGACTGATTGAGACTCTTCTGCACAGAGAAGGATAAATACAAGCTTACAGAGCAGCACAAGGTTGATCACAAAGCTGTGGACTTGCAACTTATGCCCCAAATTAAAGCTGCTTCTCAGCTACAAGGCTACTTGCATTCTGTGTTCTTTCTCACAAATGGAATTTATCCTCACAAATTGGTGTTCTAAATATCTTGGAAAAAAAAAACTAAATGAACAACTGGTATATTACTTTTAAATAGAAAGAGAGTGAGGAAGCCAGACAGATGGAAGGAATTAAAGAGTAAGGCTGACCAGCTTTTCTTCCTGCAGGAAGGGGTAAGGTTTTAACATACAAATCTTTTCTCTCTTTTTGTATACACATCTTCTTCCCTTTCCAATCAAGGCAAGCCCAGCCTGGAGAAACTGGGTGGAGTTAGGGGAGGCTGAAGTTTCACTTCCCAGATTAATCTTGGTATTTGAATTATTGCATCTTCTGAAACCTAGAATCAGCATTCAAGAGGATTTTCAAGGAGTCATTGGGACTTCAAATGAAAGCACAGAGTTAGGCAAAGTGTGCCTTTTCCTACATTTTTTTTCTTTGAAAAGGTATTTTTTTTTTTTAGAAACATAACCCATGGTCATTTTGAAGAAGTTAAAATAGTACAGAAATATGGAAATTAAAAGCCCCCCATCCCCACCCCACAATAGTCTATGAGGCTTGTGGGGAATTAGGGGTAGCCTTGGTTGGGCGCCAGGCTCTGGACATTCAAAGGCAGCTTGAGGTACCTGGAGAGGGAGTCCCGGGAAGCATAGGGAACTGTGAAAAGGGGTAGAGTGGCTTTAGAGATAGAAGTGGGCCAGGCATGGTGGCTCATGCCTGTAATCTCAGCACTTTGGGAGGCTGAAGTGGGAGGATGGCTTGGGGCTAGGAATTTGAGAACAGCCTGGGTAACATACTGTGAACCATCTCTACAAAAAATTTGAAAAAATAAAAAAAGCATTAGCTGAGCGTGATGATATATGCTTGCGTTCTAAGCTACTTGGGAAGCTGAGGCAGGAGGATCACTTGAGTCCAGGAGGCTGAAGCATCAGTGAGCCAAGATCATGCTGTCAGAGGTGTTTGAATCAGAGCAACTCCATCTTGAATAGGGGCTAGCTAAAATAAGGCTAAGACCTATTGCACTGCATTCCCAGACACTTAAGGCATTCTAAGTCACAGGATGAGATAGGAGGGTGGCACAAGATACAGGTCATAAAGACCTTGCTGATAAAACAGGTTGCAGTAAAGAAGCTGGCTAAAACCCACCAAAACCAAAATGGCTGCGAGAGTGACCTCTGGTCATCCTTACTGCTACACACCCACTAGCACCACGACAGTTTACAAATGCCATGACAATGTCAGGAAGTTACCCTATATGGTCTCCAAAGGGAAGGCATGAATAATCCACCCCTTGTTTAGCATATCACCAAGAAATAACCATAAAAATGGGCAACCAGCAGCCTTTGGGGCTGCTCTGTCTACGTAGTAGCCATTCTTTTATTCCTTTACTTTCTTAATTAACTTGCTTTCACTTTACTCTATGGACTCACCCTGAATTCTTTTTGCATGAGATACAAGAACCCTCTCTTGGGATCTGGATCGGGACCCCTTTCCTGTAACATCTTTCTGGAATGCAGATGAGACTATAGTGTGGAAACCCCAACCCAAAGGCTAACTTTGGGTAAGTGGTGAGGTCTGGTAACATCTTTCCGGTGGACCACAGAAGGGACAATACTGAGGAGACCTCTGACCCAAAGGAAATAAACTGTAGCACTGATTGGCTGACTTTGGGTAAGTGGTGGGATAAATAATGGGATTGGGTTAGAGACCCAACTTAGGGGAGTTAGAACTGCTCCTAAGACAGAGTGGGTTAGAGGCCCCTCTTAATAAAAGACAAGGATGCTTGACCGACCTTGGGTTAGAGGTCCAACTTAGGAGGGTTAGAATGCCTTCTAAGATTTAGGGGGTTAGAGGCCTCTCTTGGTAAAGTCCCTTTTGGCTAAGAATGGGTTTGGCACTATGGGACGTTAACTGCTATTCTCTTTGGATTAGTCTGTCTTACATTCTTTGCCGATGGCTATGGGTGACAGGATTAGGCATGTACAGGATCATGGGACATGGGGAGCTTTTTCTTCCCTAAAAATGGAAACTTGAGAGCTGATGAAACTGCTGGAAAAAATCCCTTCACTGCTGACAAGCGGCTGCCTGAACTTTTCAGTGTCAGCTGCAATGGGTGGCTCTTTCTCTGGCCTCCCTGAGCTCTTCGCTCTTCGCTTTCCCCATCCTACCTCAGGCAGTGCTCTCTCTCTCTCAACTGGATAAATGAACGGTAAAAATTACTGTTTATCTTCTCTGTAAAGTTTTGATTAATGGGGAAAAGGATTTGCAAGGTTAATCTTAAGCTTCAGTAAATCTAGTGTGCTTTGTGTGTCTTTCTGCATTCTATAATGGAGAGGAGTACTTTAGGATAGAATGTGGGCCTAGGATCCCTATGAGTCTGCTGTTCAAGACACCCCAGCAAACTTGTCTTTATGACCAAGTTATGTCCTTGGGAGCTTGACCTTATAACCATGTGGCCATGGTTTCTCTTTTCACAATGGTGGCCTGGGTTCAGAGTTCAACTCCCAGCTTAGGGAATAAGTCCTTTATCTTATTCTGCCTCTCTGTCTCTCTGTCTCTCTCTCTCTCTCCCCCCTTCTCTCTCTGTATATATATATAGCATGTGATATAAAAGAGCTTTAATCATTTGGCTTAAAAATAAGTGCTTTAAATCAAATTTTTGTCAGAAGAGTAAAAAGTGTAATGACTTTTATTTAGTTCATGTAACTTAAGTAATCTTTGGGAAATAAAGGCAGTTTTAAAGATTATTGGTAAAATAAAAATATCTTCAAAAATATAAACATTTGGTCTAAATTATGCCGGTCAGATATTAAGTTTGCTAAATGCTTTAAGGTCATAAACTGCTTCTTTGACTTTTGAAAATTGTTCAATTTACCTACTTTGGAGCATTAGATTCTAGATAAGGCCTGGGGACATGTGGAAAGCCATGCCCCCTAGCTGTGCTGGAAAGAGTCAGCCCTTATCTGCACTTCTGCCTGGTGTGTCCTAGGCTAGGCTCCACACCTAGTGCATAATTAAAATAGCTTACTAACCAGGTTTTTCACCATAAGTGAATATTGCTAAAAGTTACATTTAATTTGTAATTAAGACTACTGAAGAAACAGTTCTACACACAAGGCATATAGAGAATAGTGAAATGCGTTTTTGGTTAAAAAAAAATTATAACAAGCCATGAGAATGTGGATTTTTTTTGCCTAGATTAGAAGTTTAAAGGATTGTTTTCAGTTAGATAGAGTAAAGCTGAAGGTTTAAGCAGGTTGTGGAAGGTTTGTGAAAAATTAATCTCGTAAAAGAAATTCTGTGTATGAACATATTGGCTAAAGTTAAAGGGGTATTATTCAGTTTTTCTGTAAACTAAACTTTGGAATAAAAGCACAACAGGTTTTTCTTAAAGCAAAAACTTGCTTATGATCTGCTCCTTAACAAAAATTTGTAAAAGCTTATAAAAGCTTTATGAAAATTTTACCTTATGGTCAAACTGATTGAGATTAAATACGTTTGTCTATAAGATTTTATTAAGAATTGAGATTGACATCAATAATGCACTAATGCAACGGTGACATTTGGCTTATTTGGTGTAAAAGTCATACAGGAAGCATTGTCAAATATGAAATGGTGTTTGGTTTTCTTTGGGCTGTATTTGTATAAATGTGTTATTGGTATATGTACCAAAATTATGGAAAACTCCTATACTTCTCATATGACTTAGTGTATCTTATTAATAATTGTAATTGTCACATAAAATCATTTGTGCCACAGAGAAAACCAAATTTCTTTGTCAATCATGTTTCTGAATGTGGCTATCCTAAGACGTTTTGTCATCCACAAACAATTATTGTCTTGTTTTGGTCCTCTTTATAAGGTGGTTTATAATCAACTATAGAACTCTACCAGGTGTTCTTAAATGCAAGTTTCTGGTAACTTTGGAAATTGTCACATTAAAATAGAGGAAGCAACTTTCAGAACTCTTATGGAGGGCCGAAATGTTCACTAATATCAAGCAGAGCAAGAGACAACTGCATGGACTAAACTAATGGAAGTCTAAAGTAATCTTTTAAACTTTTTAATTAAAATGCTGCTAATCTTTTGTTTTGTTTATCAGAATCAAGGAAACTTTTCTTTTTAGTTATTTATACCTTTTAGCAATTAAGGAAAGTATATGCCTATGAACAAAAATTGAAGCATTTTATTTGTCTCTACCTAATTTCTCCAGAATTTGGAAACTATTTGTGAGTATTCTTAATTTATGGCGATATAGTTATTTGCGTAAGTGCAATAAAAATCTCTTTTCTTTTGCAACAGGAGATATTAGTTATTTTACCAAGGCTTTAACTAGAAAGGTGTGTTTTCCTTTAATGAATTAAACTTGACTTATGGAGCCAATAAAAGTCCTTTGGGAGAAATGGCCTTATACCTTGTCTACACAGGGTTTCTGACCTGTGGTAAGTAAAGAATGCCACTTTGTAACAGGCCCAGGAGCTCTTTTTTGGCTCCTGGCATTTTTGGCTCTAAGGCATTCTAAGTCACAGGATGAGATAGGAAGTTGGTACAAAGTACTGGTCATAAAGCCCTTGCTGATAAAACATATTGCAGTAAAGAAGCTGGCTAAAACTCACATTAGAGGAATTTACTCAACTCGTAGGTATTTGAGGGGACAAACCCATGGGAGGGCTCAGCTCTAAAAAAAGTCTTATCCAAAAAAAATTTTTTTTTTCATGATGGAATCTTGCTCTGTCTCCCAGGCTGGAGTGTAGCGGCATGATCTCAGCTCACTGCAACTTCCACCTTCTGGGTTTAAGTGATTCTCCTGCCTCAGCCTCCCCAGTAGCTGGGATTACAGGTGCCCATCACCACACCTGGCTATTTTTGTATTTTTAGTAGAGACGGGGTTTCACCATGTTGGCCAGGCTGGTCTTGAACTCCTGACCTCAAGGAAACCACCTGCCTCGGTCTCTCAAAGTGCTGGGATTACAGGTGTGAGCCACCACGCCTGGCCTAAGATTTTTTTTATCGAACAGAGTTCCATTAAAGCCAATTTAAAAAGAGCTTAGGTGAAAAATAATTATTCTTGCTGCACTTCATACGAATAATCAGGCCAAGTATAATAAAGCAAATTGGTCTTACTATAGTGTGTCTTCAGTAAAAATGGAAAACTGGAGAGAGAAATATTGTTTCAAGAACTATGGTACATGTGTTATTAAATTCTAGTCTCATCAGTTGTTTTTAAGTTTGTTTCTGCAATTTAGGCTATCCCTACTTATTCCTGTGAACCAACCAGTGATCTCTAACTGCTGCTCAGAAAAAACAAAAGCGATGGGCAATGTAAAAATCTGGATCACTATTTTAAATCTGGGTACATTGGAATCAGCTAGTGAACCCATATCAGCTTGGTTCCAACAGTTGCCCAGTTCATGGAAAGCCTTCTAATTCAGTTTACATGGGGTAATTTTACTTATTTTGCTTTACTCTTGTGAAATATATTGTTGTTGTACTCTGTGTGGGAATGCAGGACAAGCTTACTGAGTGTTTTCTTAAATTGAACACTTATTATTCTTCCAGGTATCACCTTCTGTCAGAACTCAAGAATCATGAATGACCCTCACTATACCAATGCTTTCTGACTGACCTCCTCTCTAGCCTGAATATAAGAGACCCTGATAATTAGGCAGGAATATCTTTGCCCCTATTCAGCCTGAAGAAGTTACAGAAGATGGATCTTCGTCCCTCTGCCACCCTTATGATTAAGGGTTCTCTTATAAAAGGGAGGAGGGACAGATCAGAGGCATTTGAACCAGAGCAACTCCATCTTGAATATAGGCTAGCTAAAATAAGGCTAAGACCTACTGGGCTGCATTCCCAGATGGTTAAGGCATTCTAAGTCACAGGATGAGATAGGAGGTTGGTACAAAGTACTGGTCATAAAGCCCTAGCTGATAAAACAGATTGCAGTAAAGAAGCTGGCTAAAACCCACCAAAACCAAAATGGCGACAAGAGTGACCTCTGGTCGTCGTCACTGCTATACTCCCACTGGCACCATGATAGTTTGTAAATGCCATGGCAATGTCAGGAAGTTACCCTATATGGTCTAAAAAGGGGAGGCATGAATAATCCACCCCTTGTTTAGCATATCATCAAAAACTAACCATAAAAATGGGCAACCAGCAGCCCTCAGGGCTGCTCTGCTTATGGAGTAGTCATTCTTTAGTCCTTTACTTTCTTAATAAACTTGCTTTCACTTTACTCTATGGACTCGCCCTGAATTCTTTCTTGTGTGAGATCCAAATACCCTCTTGGGACCCCTTTCCTGTAACAATGCCACTGCACTCTAGCCTGGGTTACAGAGTGAGATCCTGTCTCAAAAAAAAGGGAGTGTGTTTATGGTATGAATGAGAGCTGATTTATTTTGCAGCATAGCAGCTGGCTCATTTTTAAAACAAGCACTTCTACACATTAACAGCTCACAAAATTAATGAAGAAAAAAAGTGAGGCTGAAAATATTACTATTTTGGAAGACAGAATGGAAAAAAGTTGACCTAGGCCTATCTGCTGTCTATTAGAATCATCTGAGGGGCTTAAAACACACACGCACACACAGAACCTTGGCCTCCCATACACACAACCTCAGCCCTACCCCAGAAATTAACCCCTCGGCTCCACGTTCCAGCAATTGATCTGGAACAGCACCCTGATATCAGTGTCTTCTAAAATCTTCCCAGGTGATTTTAACATGCAGCCATGATTGAGAACCATGGATCTGGACAATGATGAACAACAGCTGCTAAAACTACTAATAGAGAGCTTGACAGTGGAAAGATCAGGTTGACAACACTAAACATTGAGCATCATTAAAAGGGGGATAACTAGACATGAGGGTCCCTCTGATGTGACACAATGGAAAGTATGCAGTATTGCCTGCGAAGAACTCTTGCCAACATAGTTAACTTGGAATTCAGTCAAACTTCCAGATACCAGTTTATAGAAAATACAGAAAACAAAGACACACTTCAGGGATGCATAGTAAAATCAGCAAAATTTGTAGGTAGAATTCAGCTGGCTTACTATTCACAATGGTCTGCAGATAAGCAAGGTAAGGATCACCTGAGAGGTTGTTTGAAATGCAGCACCTTAGCTGCCACCCAGACCTGCAGAATCTGAGTCTGTATTTAATGAATTTATATGCATGTTTTTTTGAGAAGTGCTGTTCTCTGGGCCTAGTGACCAATACGTTTCAAAGGACTTTCTGCTTTTATATTTACATAATAAATTTTTAAAAATTGAACGGAAAACAAAGAAGGAGGAGGAGGCTGTAGATTAAAGAGATTTAAGACATATTTCAAACAAATGCAAAATGAAGACATTTTTTATATTCTGATTCCAACATGATGACTATGAAAATATATAGACAAATGCTCCTCAACTTACAATGAGGTTATGTTACTGGAAAGGGGTCCAGATCCAGACCCCAAGAGAGGGTTCTTGGATTTTGCACAAGAAAGAATTCAGGGCAAGTCCACAGAGTAAAGTGAAAGCAAGTTTATTAAGAAAGTAAAGGAATAAAAGAATGGCTACTCCATAGAGCAACCTGAGGGCTACTGGTTGCCCATTTTATGGTTATTTCTTGATGATATGCTAAACGAGGGGTGGATTATTCATGTCTCCCCTTTTTAGACCATATAGGGTGAACAAAGAGGTGAGCATTCTCAGAGGTCTTCTGAGATCTAAAGACCAGGTAGGTGAGAGGCTGCCAGGCTCAGAGCAGCAAGGAAGATATGCCTCTGACAGAGAAGGTCTAGACATCTGAGATTGTGGCCTATCTCAACCAGATAGGGCTAGGCAGAGCGGCAAACTATGATGGCTAATTGTACATGTCCACTCAACTGGGCTAAGAGATGCTCAGATAGCTGGTAAGATAATATTTCTGGGTGTTTCTGTGAGGATGTCTCTGGAAGAGATTAGCATTTGAATCAGAAGACTGAGTAAGGAAAATTACCCCCACCAATTTGGGCCAGCATCATCCAATCAACTGAGGGCCCAAATAGAACAGAAGGGTAGAGGAAGGATGAATTTGCTCTTTTTGCCTGAGCTGAAACACCCATCTTCTTCTGACTTCAGACATCAGTGCTCCTGTTTTTCAGGCTTTGGTACTTACACCATTTAGTCTCCTGATTCTCAGGCCTTAGTACTTGGACTGAATTACACCACCAGCTTCCCTGGTTCTCTAGCCTGCAGATGGTGGATCTTGGAACTTCTCAGCCTCCATAACTGCGTGAGCCAATTCCTATAATACATCTCCAGTTATATGTGTATATGTATCCTGTTTGTTCTGTTTCTCTGGAGAACTCTGACTAATATACGAGCCATTGGATGGCATACAGAGCTGGGAACTGCTCTTCCTCTCTGTGGGAGGAGTTCATGGAGCTGTAGGTAGCTACAGCAGGACAAGAATGGGAGCTTTTGGGGTGCCTGTCAGGAAGAGGGGTAGATACAAGGGACCTCTGTGAGGTGAAGCTATAGCCAGAGAAATAGCATTGGGTTTGTGTTGTTGTCAACCAATTGTAGCCCATGCTGAATGGCCTGAAAAATACTGATTACATGTTAGAGGCCTATCCTTCCCACCTCCCCCCATGCCTAGAATAGAAGCATCTCAATGACCATGTTCTTTGGGCTTTTTTCAGTTTCTAGAAATGCCTGGCTCACTGGAGGTTCTCTGTGGTTGAATGCTGTGTTTTCAGTTGGGTGAGTGAATAATGAACAATGTTGTTAATAACAAGGACTGTTTGGATAATAGATTTCATCAAACTTCCTGAGACCAGGGGTCTCCCTATGTAATGAAAGAAGGGAGAAAAATAGGAGACATTAATAGAATGTGTCATTCACTCATTCAACAACAATTTGCTGTGTGCCACCAGGAACCAATGCTAGGCACTAGAGGTACAATAATAATCAAAACCAGAGTGATCCTTGCTCTCATGAAGTTGACAGGCTGGTGGCCTACTGTGTATCAGTCTGCAGTCACAAAATTGTATGATAACCAGGACCAGGGGCTGGCCCCCAACAGAACTCTACCTATCTCTGTTCCTCATCTCTGCTCCTCTTTGTTCATTTCCTTGCACGTGGCAAATGTACATTGGAAGCTCCTAAGTTTTACATATTAGAGCTACAGCAATTGGAGAGAGAACTTGTTGCATCTCTTGACCCCAATTCCAAAAATGCAGGACAAGTAGCTGATCACCTTAGCTGGGATCTAGAGCCTACTCCTTAGATACCCATTGCCTGTGAAGAGAGGGAGGAATAGTGTTGTAGTGGAACATTGCAATTCCTGCGAGAACTCCTAGGATGGCAAGGGAAGAGGCATAGTTACCAGTTATTTCTTTTTCAGGGAGGTGTGGACACAAGGGGAATCCTGGACAACATAACAAGTACCCTCTGCAGAGATGGAGAGAAAACATGGTGGGGTAGGCTACAGTGGCACACTGTGTCAGCTGGGGAAGAAAGGCTGAGAGGCGCTGTGCCCTGAGGCTTCCAGAGGGCCATGGGCAGGCAGGGCCTTGTGCTTCCGGGCAAGTGTGTTGAGAAGTTCAACAGACAGATCTGGGTTTGAATCTTACCTGGCTCTTTATTTGCTAAGAAGTTGCTTCACCTTTGAACTTCACTTTCTCCATCTGGGAAATAGAAATGGTCATACTTACCACCACGGGATTAATGTGAGCATTCAAAGGAAGAATATTCTCAAAGGACCGATCAAGTGACAGGCAAAGAGTAAGCACCCAATATCTGCCAGCTGTTGTTCTGATTTGGGACAAAGTCTTCTCTCCAGGGATGTTTACGTCCCAAAATGATTACTTCTCCTGGTTGATAATTATGCTGGACCAGATGATTGCATTTATGAACATTCTAGAAGGTGGGTCAACCTTGATGATGATGTTCTGATAAAGACCCTGGGTTGGAGAGATCCTGTGGTGAGTCAGTCTGGGCATTGAGGAAATAAGTTCTTACATTTTTGCCCGCATGAATGTCTTTGAGGTGCCCCCAGCCAAATGGAGACTTTTCAGGAAATTTACTAAGATCCATAGTACATGTTACCTAATGTCTTTCTCATAACAGATATGGTTTACTGAGTATTTGTTATGTAGAAGACACTGGACCAAGTAGACAACTTTGGAACCCCCGCCCTGTCCACAATGATGCCCCTTCTCTGAGAACTGCTCTGCCTGCCCCCACCTCCTGCATAGGGGTGATGGGCTCCTGCCAGTCATAATTGTGATATATAAACCATACCCCAGCCAAGGTGGGCTTTCCAGGTCCATTGAGTCACCAATTGAAACAAAGTCCATCTTCATCCTAGGAAGTTGGCACTGAGTCTTTGAGCAGCTGCATGTGTGACTGGAACTGAAGCACAAAAGCTCAGCGACTGTGGGACAGACATATTGTGTCACATGAAGAGAGGAACAATTGATAAACAGAGTAAAACAAAACTAGTGGACAGGGAGAGGTGAGGAGATTGAAAGAGGGCACCAAGAAATGTAATTGCAGTGCATCATTGCATTAAACTGGGAAGAGCCTTATGAATCAACTCTTCCTTGGATCTGGAAAGCATGTTGTTCATTATCTGCCAGCACCTATATAAGAGAAATGAGTAGAACCTGCTCATTCATCAGTTGAATTGCTGTGCTACTTTCTCCAAGGTTCCTCTACAAGCCTAGTACTTACTCCCTAAACAGTGTTTGACAAAAGTGGGTGTGCACACCATCTGAATTGATTCCCTCCCCGCCACCTGCCACTGCAGAGTTCTTATAGTCCCAGCATGCTCCAAACCCTGAGAATAGCTAAATTATGATAGTTACATTGCTTTTCATATCAGCCTTCTAATAATCTTATTCTTTTCCTTTTTTTCTTTTCTTTTCTTTTCTTTTCTTTTTTGAGACAAAATTTTGCTCTGTCACCCAGGCTGGAATGCAGTGGTACGATTTTGGCTCACTGCAATCTCAGTCTCCTAGGATCAAGTGATTCTCATACGTCAGCCTCCCGAGTAGCTGGGATTACAGGCATGCGCCACCACGCCCAGCTAATTTTTTGTATTTTTAGTAGAGATGGGGTTTCGCCATTTTGGCCAAGCTGGTCTCAACCTCCTGACCTCAAGTGATCTGACCACCTTGGCCTCCCAAAGTGCTGGGATTACAGGCATGAGCTACCACACCCAGCCTTTTTCTATTTAAAGGATAAAAACCTATCCCTTTTTGTAGGAAACACAAAAAACACTTCACTCACATATAACATGTCACACATACCCTTGCAGTGGGAGAATGTCTAGAGGCAACCAAGGATTCCATCCACTGGAGCCCCACGCTATTCATCACATTTCCATCTACCCATTGTCTCTCCAAGTTAATTCTCCCAGTTAATAACTGATATTGTACAGATTGTTAAAATTGATTCTAAGCAATGTCCACTCTGGAAAGGAAATGTGTTATATATGGAGAAAGAGATGAATCAGTTTGCAAATTCCCAACTCATCGAGTATCAGATAAATGAAAATGCTGAGACTTTGGAGTTGCAAAAGCCTGGATTTTGAGCCTCAAAATGTGCAAAATATATTCCATGTTCTGATTATCTATTGCTGCATAAAACATTACACCAAAATTCAGTAGCTTAAAACAGTCATTTAAATTTGCTCACAATTTCGTGGTTTGGGAATTGGGAAGGGCTCGGCTGAGTGATTCTTGCCTCAGGTCTTTCATGAAGTGTCAGTCAGATGTTGACTGGAACAGGAACCAACCGAAGGCTTGTGTGTGCTGAGCATCTGAGAGGCTTCCTCATAGGCTGGCAATGGATGCTGCCTTTTGGCTAAGAGCTCAGCTGGAGCTCTTGACTAAAGTACTCATCTGTGGCCTCTGGACATTGCTTGGGCTTCTCACAGCCATGGTGGCTGGGTCCTGGAGGAAGCTTGTGGAGAGTGAGTGTTTAGAGACCAAAGCAGAAACTGCAAGACTTCTTCTGATCTAGCTTCAAAAGTCACAAGGTGGTATTGTCATCATACTGTTGGTACTGTTGGTTTTAAGTAAGTCACCAAGGTCAGCCCAGACCCAAGGGGAGGGAATTATACCCCACCTCTCTTTAGGAGAAAGGCCAAAGAATTTACTGCTATTTCCAATCAGCAAGTGCCAAAAACAAATGATTTAGAAGAATTGGTGAACAGTGTAGCTACCCTCTGGAAATGAGGTAGAGGAAGAGAGTTACAGGGGGAAGGAAGAGACTGTAGACACTCAAGTTGATAGGAAACCCTTCTCTTTTCTCACATCAGACTCATCAAATTTTGGAGGAGGCAGATAAGACATGCCAGGCTCCCAGTATAGTTTAGGGTATCTGAGACCATGGGAAACATTGTATTACTTCTTGAAAACTCAGATGACTCACTAGCATTAAGTAGAAATGCCTGGGTGCTGTGCCTAGGCTGATAGGCTTGAGATAGCCTCAGAGCTCTCCTTGTTCCAGCAATGTACAGTTCCAAATGAAACAGACCTGGTGGTGTTAATGAAGTGGGTATTGCAGTCATCTGCAAAGACTATCACCTAGAGACTAGATGGGAATGAGAATGTCTTGGCAGGCTCCTGTGTGGACAGATGTCTGTTGAGGACAGGATAGGAACTTAGATGGAACCCTAGAAAAAATTGAGCATGTGTGTTGGGGAAGAGACCCAACAGATTTAGTTGGGTTAAATTTGGTTTATGTTCCCTGATGAAATGGGACTCAAAATAGAAATTAAACTCAGTTTTAGAAATATATTTGTGAACTGACTCATCTCTCTCTCCACATAGAACACAATGTTTCGCTTTCAGAGTGGACATTGCTTAGAATCAATTTTAATAATCTGTAAAATATCAATTAAAAAAAGAAAATAAGCCACACAACAAATGCATTTATATCACAGGGAGCAGAGGGAATATTGTCTTGTTTTGTATTCAAAAGTCTGTTCTTCACAACAAAACTCAGTTTTAGAAATATACAGTCTTGCACACTTGAATTTGTGAACCAATTCATCTCTCTTTCCATATATAACACAATGTTTCCTTTCCAGAGTGGACATTGCTTGTAATCAATTTTAACAATCTGTACAATATCAATTATATAAAAAAGTAAGCCGCACAACAAATGCATTTATATTACAAGGAGCAGAGGGAATATTATCTTGTTTTGTATTAAAAAGTCTGTTCTTCACAACGATATCTGAGGCTCTGAGAGATCTGAGTTTTAGAATCCCAGAAAGATGGCCTGAATGAGATTTATTCTGAAAAAGCAAGACTGACAATGTTTGAAGCTTTTCTAAATCTTAAATTCTAAATCCAAGTGTCTAGCTTTATTGCCTGGATTAAATATTTCAAGTCAAAATGTCCTGACTTTTAGGTGCTTTTATTGAGTGTTTCTCTCCTAAAATAAAATGAAGCTAGGTTATGAGTGGGTCATCTTCAAAAAGATGTATTATCATTCCTATAATTTGAAGAACATACAATTATATAAAAGTACAAATCAAAACTAAGTAATTTATATGAAACGACTTCAATTAACCATGTAACCAAAAAAGAGCTACAAAGAATTCAAATAAGCCAAGTGCAATGTCTCAGGCCCGTAATCCCAGCACTTTGGGAGGCCAATGCGGGCAGATCACTTGAGCCCAGGACTTCGACACCAGCCTGGCCAACATGGTGAAACCCTGTCTCTACAAAAAAATACAAAAATTGGCCAGGTGTGGTGGTGAGTGCCAGTAGTCCCAGCTACTAGGGAGGCTGAGGTGGATCACTTGAGCACAGGAGGATCTCTTACGGCAGAGGCTGCAGTAAGCCATAATCACACCACTGTACTCTAGCCTGAGTGTCAGAGTGAGACCCTATCCACTCCCCCCCAAAAAAATTCAAATAAACTCAAAATGAAAATTTGAAACATGAGAAACAGACTGCTAATTTATTTAGAAATATATTTTTCATAGTGTGTGTTCATATGTCTATTATTCTAAAAATTATTTATACATCTAGAATAGAATGGTAAATCTCTAGCCTATTCATTCAAATTAGTATCTATTACTGATTTGAGGTGAGAGAATAATGAGAGTATTTAGCTATAACTGAATAAATAAGGTTAATTCATTTTAAATCATTTTAGTTGTGATTTTGGCTTTAATTTAAGCTCTCGCTTTATTTTAAGCTTAGGATAAATTGAAAATAATTCTCAGTATCTGTGACTTAAGTTTTAAGCATATAGTAAGCACATTCTAGAATATTTCCTGCATTTTTAACAACTGAACTTTTTGCTTGAGAGAAAGTGGTGACTTCCTTAGTCAAATGGCATCAAACAGAACTCCAAGCAATCGGTATTAATAGAATATCATCTTGCACCAGCTTTCTCTAGCTCTTTCTTTCCTTTTGTAACTACTTCCAAATCTATCTTTTATTTAAGGGAAATTATTTAAAAAAAGACTCAATAGACTATGAACATCAATCATTTCCCTCTATCTATTTGCAAAAAAGGAGAGATGAGAAGTAATTACTCTGCATTTACCTCGTTCTAGCCAGAACTTTAGCAGGCAGGCAAAGCTGCTAAGTAGGTAATTTCACAGCTTTCAAGTGTGCCTCTAAAATAAAAAATCAAAGGCAATAATTCCATCTTTAACGTGTGTAAGAATAAAAGGAATTAAATAGACCAGTAACTACATGCCTTTTAAAATTATGTTTATCCTCAGCCTAGGATTCTGGAAATGTATCATCAGTCATCTTGGCATTATGCCTCCATTCTGCTTGGTCTACTCAAACTGGCTTTTAGTAATGAGGATTCTTGGGCAATTTCAGAGGAAGAATAAAGACTTTCCATGATATTAAAAAGTCAATCCAGTAAGCTAGCACACAGTACAAGCTCATGGTTCCTTGAATATTGAATACATATTTTCTGGTTTATAGAAAATCTTTATATCCTGCTTGTGATATAAAGTGGGATTTTTTTGCTGCCATGAAGATGGTGCCTTGGCACATACTGGTCTCACTTAGAAAGGTCTGCACTTCACTCTCCTTGCAGGACATTGCTTGGCACTAGTAACTAAATTGTTACCAACAGTGGAAAATAAAGCTTTGTAAAATAATCAGAGATAGCTAGATAAGCAAACAAGTTAGTTTATTTAAACTGTATTGAAAAAAATTAAGCAAAATCAATTCTTTTTGTAAGAAGTCCCAATGACATGTTACATATCAATCCAATGTTTTAAAATTGTGAATCTTAAATCATGGAACTTCGTAATTCAGTGCAATTCAGCCCTTAAACATTTGGTACATGTTTTCTTCATGTATGTGTATGTGTGTGGACCATATGTTTAAGTGCAAACATGCATCCTTATACTGGAAGCTTCATTTTAAGAAAACTTAACATAAAAATACTAACTTATAAAACATGATATTAGAGGCAATTAACCACATTCACAGGTCTGCTTTTAGTTTTGAAATGATTTGATGAGTTTAAGGGGGATGCTCTTGGAGTATATTTAAATTGTTCTGTTAAAATGTTTCGATTGACATTTACCTTCTCTGTGAGCTGTACCTGGCAAATAGCAGTCTCAGTTATAGTTATGAGTTAGTAGCTGCCCTGTTTGTGTCAGCATAATTCATTTATTTTAGAAATTTTACCAACATTCTTATTGCTATGGTCTGAATGTTTGTGTCCCCCTAAAATTCATATGTTGAAACCTAATCCCCAAGGTGATGCCATTAAGAAGTGGGGCCTTTGGGAGGTGCCTAGGTCATGAGGACAGAGACCTCATGAATGGAATTAGTGCCTTTAGGGCCATTATAAATGAGGCCCAAGGGAGTTTGCTTGCCCCTTCTACCATGTGAGGACTCAGTAAGAAGGCACTGTCTGATATGGTTTGGCTCTGTGTCCTCACCCAAATCTCATCTTGAATTGTAATTCCCATGTGTCAAGGGAGGGAAGTGATCTGATCATGGGAACAGTTTCCCCCATGCTATTCTCATGATAGTGAGTGAGTTCTCACGATATCTGATGGTTTTATGTGTTTGGTATTTCCTCCGCTTGCACTTCTGTCTCCTGCCACCGTGTGAAGAAGGGCCTTGCTTCCCTTTTGCCTTCTGCTGTAATTGTAAGTTTCCTGAGGCCTCCCCAGCCTTGTGAAACTGTGAGTCAATTAAACCTCTTTCCTATATAAATTACGCAGTCTTGGGCAGTATTTTTATAGTGGTGTGAGAACGGACTAATACACCGTCTACGAAGAAACAGGCCCTCACCAGACACCTGACCTTGACCTCGGACTTCTCAGCATCCAGAACTGTGAGAAATTAATTTCATTGTTTATAAACACCTCAGTTTATGGCATTTTATTCCAGCCACTGAATGGACTAAGAAGACACTTATCCACTAGACTCCAGAAAAGTAATTTAATTTAGTTTGGCAAACCCACACACTATGACTGATTTTCAGTTTTATCTTCATTCTTTTTTTGGTACAGAAGCAGATGGATTTTTCCTCATAAGTTTCAGTTATGCTTTCAAATAGCTGTAGTGTGGAACCATACCTCCCAAAATACTGTGTCTTCTGGGCAAAATCTGCATGGAAGAGGGCCAGCCTTTGGATTCCCATTTCACCTAGAATAAAATCCATACTCCTTGATAGGACTTACAGGAGTGAGTCATCTACCACCTCCCACCCCCCTCCTCAAGCCACACCTCTGCCCTCTACTCTTCAGCCAAGCTCCAGGGGCTTGGGGTACACAAAGACACTGAGTACTTTCTCTCTTCAAACCTGTGAAAATGCTGGTTCCTTTGCCCCAAAACCTCCCTTCCATCTCTTTGCATGCTTAGTTTTCTCTCAATTTTTATGTTTCCCTCACCATCCATCTAAAGTAAAGCTCTCCCCAACTACTCTCTATTATAGTCTGATATGGTTTAGCTCTGTCCCCACCCAAATCTTAAATTGTAGCTCCCATAATTCCCACATGTTGTGGGAAGGACCCGCTGGGAGATAACTGAATCACGGGAGCATTTTTCTCATACTGTTCTCATGGTAGTGAATACGTCTCACGAGATCTGATGGTTTTATAAAGGGAAACCCCTTTCACTTGGTTCCCATTCTCTCTTGACTGCTGCAGTGTAAGACATGCCTTTAGCCTTCCTCCCTGATTGTGAGGCCTTCCCAGGCATGTGGAACTGTGAGTCTATTAAACCTTTTTCCTCTATAAATTATCCAGGCTTGGGTATGTCTTTTAATTAGCAGCCTGAGAACAGTCTAATACACAGTCCCTGCTTAATTTTCTTCACATCCCAATCATAGGCTATAATTATTGAGATATTTATCACTTTTTCTTTTTTGTTTGTAGTCTGTCTCCTCCCACTACAATGTGAATTCCTTGAGGTCAAAGGCCTTTGTCCCATCTTGTTCAGCACTGTATCTCTGTCCTAGTGCAACATTTTATAGATTAGAACTAAAAAAATTATTTGCTGAATCAATGGATAAATGGAAAAGGCTCTTGCTAGTAATTCTGAAGACCTGGGTTCTAGGCTGATTCTACCATTGATCAGCTTTGTGTCCTTAGATAAATCTCAACCTCTCTGAACCCCAGTGCTTTCATCTGTAAACTAAAGGGGAGAACTAGAGGTGTTGAGTTTTGATGCTTGATTCTTCCTTCTTTGTTTCCTTACAATACCAGAACAACCAGTATTGAGGGCAACCTTAGAAGAAAGCATGCATGGGTCTTGAGGTAGAACAATAGGCTGAGGATGTATAATAACAGAATTTTAACCAGCTTCAGTGCATCCTCATCTCAGATGCATGAGTCCTGGCTTTCACCTACAATACGTAATAGCCACCTTCCTACTGTGTGAGAGCTGCTTCTCCACCACTACTGCCATCCTCTTCCATATCTTCCCCAATATTAGAATGACAAAACTATCACTTGAGGACGTGGGAGCAGCATGGAAAGAAACACAGATCTAGAAAGACCCCTTGTTGGAATGTCCAGTATTTGTGAAGGTGTCATGATGGAGAAGAAGTTGATACAGACTGGCAGAGAGCAGTGGGGAGAACATTTCAAGATAAGGAGTGGAGTGCAATGAGTGGAATAGTGGTCATGCCATTCTGGAGGCACATCCAAGTTGCCCTGCTAAATACTGTGTTCACTACCCAATGTCAGCCTCGGTAATCTTTTCATAGCTTTCTTCACAGGACTGTGCTATGGAGGCAGGAGGGCTGTCCTTAATAACTTGTTATTTATTTCAAGAAAATCCTGGCCTTTTGACATGAAGCAGGACTGGGTGGGATCCATGTGACAACATGTTGGCAAAGAAGATATATAAATCATGAAACTAAGAAAAAATGAGCCACAGGAAAATCTGAGCACTAGTGCTTGGTGAAGGGTGGGAGACTGCGGCAGAAAGTTGCTGATGGAAAGGGAGCTTGGCCTGGTATTTGCAGTATAAAAGTTAAAGACAGACTGAGAAAAGACCTTGAAACTCATAGAACTAAGATGATTAGTTCATTGATTAAGAAATTAAAATTTGGCCGGGCGTGGTGGCTCATGCTTACAATCCCAGTACTTTGGGAGGCTGAGGCTGGAGGATCACGAGGTCAGGAGATCGAGACCATCCTGGCTAACACGGTGAAACCCCGTCTCTACTAAAAATACAAAAAATTAGCCGGGCGTGGTAGCGGGCGCCTGTAGTCCCAGCTACCCGGGAGGCTGAGGCAGGAGAGTGGCGAGAACCTGGGAGGCGGAGCTTGCAGTGAGCCAAGATTGTGCCGCTGCACTCCAGCCTGGGTGACAGAGTGAGACTCCGTCTCAAAAAAAAAAAAAAAAAGAAATTAAAATTCAAGACTTTGAGAGAGGAAGTAGAACTAGAATGTAGACTACTGAAGTTTTGGACGTGAAAAGAAAGAAGGAAATAGCAAAAGGGAAAACTAGCCAAGGATAAAGAATTTTAAAAATTTGTTGTGGAGTGTTTCTTGGTTTCTTCTGAGGAGTGTGGGTGCATGGCTAAGAAGGTTAGGACAGTGGAGGCCTGGGCCTGTTTCTAAGCAGAAGGAAGCCTTCCAAAGGACAGAGGCAACTGAAGAGACCAGCTGGAGAGCAGAAGGATTGTACAGCTTGCTTATGTACATAATAGATTTGTGATTGTTTATTTGCATCTATTAGTTTTATTACTGTATTAGGGGATATAATTGATACTTTAAAATATATGTGTATTTTATATAATGTATTATATGCAATATATTATATATATATGAAATATTGAGACCAGCCTGGCCAACATGGCAAAACCCCATCTCTACTAAAAATACAAAAAATTAGCTGGGTGTGGTGGTGGGCGCCTGTAATCCCAGCTACTTGGGAGGCTGAGGCAGGAGAATCACTTGAACCTGGGATCAGGCCACTGCACTCCAGTCTGGGCGACAAGAGCGAGACACTGTCTCAAAAAAAAAAAACAAAGTGTACAGAGTTAAGTGTACAACTGGATAAGTTTTTCAGTTTTGTTTTTGTTTTTGAGACGAGACTCGCTCTGTTGCCTCCAGGCTGGAATGCAGTGGTGTGACCTCAGCTCACTACAACCTCCACCTCCTGAGTCCAAGTGATTCTCATGCCTCAGCCTCCCAAGTAGCTGGGACTACAGGAGTGTGCCACCACACCCGGCTAATTTTTGTATTTTTAGTAGAAATGAGGTTTTGCCATGTTGGCCAGGCTGGTCTTGAACTCCTGGCCTCAAGTGATCCGTCTGCTTTGGCTTCCCAAAGTGCTAGGATTACAGGAGTGAGCCACCACACCCAGCCTCAATTGGATAAGTTTTAACATACATATACATCTATGAGACTATCATCATAATCATGATACTGAACTTATTCACATCCTCATGCCCTTTGGAAATCCCTTTCTTCTGCCTGGCCCCATACCACTCATCTGCTTTTTGTCACAATGAGTTAGTTTGCATTTTCTAGAAGTTTATATAATTAGAAGCATACAGCAGGTATTTTGTTTGTTTGGTGTCTTTCACACAGCACAATTATTTTGAAATTCATCTGTGCTATTTTATGTATTCATTCCTTTTTTTATTGCAAAGTAGTTGAATTCTTTTCCTGTGGCCACTCTAACAAATTACCACAAACTAGGTGGCTTAGACAGCAGAAATTATTCTTGCACATGTCTAGAGGCTAGAAGTACAGAATCCAGATGTCAGCAAAGCTGATTCTTTCTGGAAGCTCTAAGGGAGAATCTGTTCCCAGCCTCTCTCCTGGTTTCTGGTGGCTGCCAGCAATCTTTGGTGTTTCTTGGCTTGTAGCTGCATCGTTAGATTCTGCGTCATAGAGATGGACAGTGGACAAGGAAATATAGAGAGACTCATGGATTAAGGTGAAGAGGATGAGGGAATAAGAAAGACAAAATGGAATAAATTGGAAGGGGTTAAAAGGAAGTGAGGAGAACTTTGCACCTCTGCCTTTCAGTCAGCATTTTTTAGTTGTTCTTTTGGCAATTTACTCCAACTTGGATTTAAAATTTATGAGAAAAAAAAAATCTCTGTTCCAGCAAAGGGATTGCCCAACCTACTGTGTCAGTCTAACGCTGACTCCATGACTGAGCACCAGATGGCGCACTGCCCAGAGCCAAGGGACCTCCCTGGTGGCTGTAAAGAGTTCAGTGCACAGTCTCAGCCACTCTTAGGTGACTTTCCACAATTGCAAATGAAACTGAGCTCAGCCTACTCAACCTTCCCTTCCTCTTTTAGATCACTGAGAAAGTCTACTGTCCCAACCATATGCCCTCTTTCGGAGCAAAATTTCTCAAAACGGCTGCCGGTAGCTGCTGTCTCCTCTACCTCACGTCCCATTTTCTCCTCAACCCACTCCAGTCAGGCTTGTGTCCCCATCTTCTCTCCTCGGGTCAGCAGTAGCCTCCGTGGTACCAAATTCAATGTCCACTCTTCCATCCTCTTGCCGGACTGTTGGCCTCATGATGCCACACTTTCTTGGACTTCCTTCTACTTCACTGACCCCTCCTCTTCAGACGCCTTCGCGGGCTCCACCCAGCCTTCTCTTCTCCAACTGCTCTCTCCCCCGAGGCGATGTCCTCAGCCCTTCTCTATCATCAGAGGTGTAACTTCCAATACTAGGTCATAAAAGACATTGTAGTTTCCCTCTTGCTTACATACTCCAGGGGAAGTTAGCTGCCATGTCCTGAGGACACTCAAGCAGTCCTACAAAGAAGCAGGCATGCCAAAGAAGTGAGATGTATTGCCAACTTTCAGAGAGGAACTGAGGCCTCTGCCAACAGCCATGTGAGTGAGCCATCAT
Source organism: Pan troglodytes (assembly GCF_028858775.2). Lineage (NCBI taxonomy): Eukaryota > Metazoa > Chordata > Mammalia > Primates > Hominidae > Pan > Pan troglodytes. The sequence goes on from NC_072403.2 coordinate 58,581,241, forward strand.
GGAAACAGATCCCAGTCAAGCCCTCAGCTGACACAGCCTGTTAGTGACTTGATTGCAGCGTCCTGAGAAATGCTGATTCAGAACCACCCGGCTAAGCTGCTCCCAGATTCCTGACCTTCAGAAATTGTGTGAGATAATAAATATTTATAGCTTTAAGTCCCTAAACTTCGGGGTGAGTTGATATACAACAATTGATAACTAATACACCCATGCTGGCCTCATTCAATACTTCCTTGCCTTGCTCCCACAACACTAGTGTACCTAAAACACACCCAACTTGTTCCTGACCAACACCCTGTCTCATTGTTCCCTCTGACTAAGACCCTGTCACACTGGATCTTCTGGTTCCTGTCATTCAGGACTTAGTCTTTCCTGGCATTCTCTGTGCCTAAAACAATTCAGGGAACAAAGTAGGTGCTCTATAAACTTTTATTGAATAGAACTATGAATAAAATACTTTAAACAGTATTTATTGGAACCATAATCCTTGAGAAGATTTTGTCAATTTCTGAGGTTAAAGTCTAATTTTTCTGCTAGGTATACTTAGCTGCCCTGTTGACTTAGAATGTTGCAACTGTATTCAAAGTTTCAAAGGACAAACATATTGAAACATAGCTGCTGCGTGCAGAGGGAAGGTGAGTAAAGATTGGAGAAAGGTAGGAGGCAAGGCAGAACAAAGTCAACACAGATTAAATTTGTGCTGACTCACAGCTGCCTCATCTAAGCAGCTCTAATTGGCAGAATGTTGCTAAAACATATTTGTTCTTCAAGAATATCCCAGAAAACTGGCAAGTCAGTATACCTAATGGCTCAAATATTGACCCAATTCCCCCAGTGCAGAGAAATTAATATCCACTTCAGTTATATACACACACACACATATATATATAAACTCACTATGAAAATGGTGGATGGTGTAAGTATTAAATACCAAATGTTAATTACTTCTTAACAAAAATCTTCATACTTTTATGTCACAGACTACCCAGGAGTGATAGTCAGAATGTTTAACATCTGGTATGGTAAATATAATATATAAATCTGTATATATACCCAAAATTAAAAATAAATTTCCCTTTATTTTCTAGCTATGCTAAACTATATATAGCATAAAATGGATAACACTTTATAGCAAATCAGTAATAAATTATTGTCATAATGTCCAGTCATTTATAAACTGACCGTGTCTTCAGGGCTACTTAGGTTGACAGCGGATCTCTCTCTATGAAAGCCATCAGCTCCTGTTAGTGCAGACTTTTCGGGCAGCTGTGACTCTCAGTGTTTTCCTAGATCCCTGAACTGCTTTCTGCTCTTGTCTCAATGAGGGCCAGGGGAAGGAGAGCCCCAGAGTGCTTCACCATCCGTTGTAGTAGCTTAACCCTTCCCCAGTTTGTAAACAGGTGATATGGTTTGGCTGTGTCCCCACCGAATTCTCAGCTTGACTTGTACTTCTCATAATCCCCATGTGTCATGGGAGGGACCATGTGGAGATAATTGGATCATGGGGGCAGTTTCCCCCATTCTGTTATCATGATAGTGAGTTAGTTCTCACAAGACCTGATGGTTTTATAAGGGGCTTCCCCATTCTCTGGGCATTCATTCTCTCCCCTGCCGCCCTGTAAAGAGGTGCCTTCTACCATGATTGTAAGTTTCCTGAGGCCTGTCCAGCCATGTGAAACTGTGAGTCAATTAAACCTCTTTCCTTTATAAATTACCTAGTCTTGGGTATTTCTTCATAGCAGCATGAGGACAGACTAATACAATAGGTATTTCATTAAACTTTCTTCAGCCACTCTTTTTGTTTGTTTGGTTGGTTTTTTTTTGAGATGGAGTCTCGCTCTGTCACCCACGCTGGAGTGCAGTGGCACAATCTTGGTTCATTGCAACCTCCACCTCCTGGCTCAAGCGATTCTCTTGCCTCCGCCTCCAGAATAGCTGAGACTAGAGGTGTGCGCCACCATGCCGGGTAATTTTTGTATTTTTAGTAGAGACAGGGTTTTGCCTTGTTGGTCAGGCTGATCTCAAACTCCTAACCTCAACTTATTCACTCGCCTCAGCCTCCCAAAGTGCTGGGATTACAGGCATGAGCTACTGCACCTGGCCTCTTCAGCCACTCTTTTTGAGTGGTCATTTTGCCACCTGCAGGAACTTCTTTAATACAAATTTACATGTTGACTCGTAATTCTTTATATGCAAATCTTTTTCCTTGGGGTTAATTATGCACCCCTCAAAGGCTAGGATTATTATACCTTATTAATCTTGTATTCCCAGCAGCAACCATTGTGAGGTAAATCTTACAAAGTTCACTTCAGGATGATAATAATAATAATAAATTATAAAATATCTCTTGTAAACTGGGGAAGGCTGGGTATGATCAGGTTGAAAACTCTATTGCAGAGTGAGAGTATAAGAGTCTACTGTTGGGATATTTATCTGCTGAAGAGGGAGCAGGTAAATGTGCAAGGGGAACTGGGAAACTCTTAGGAAGATATCTTGGAATATCTTGGTTGGGCTGAATTGACCTAACCCTTAGTAGACGTAGCAGACATGAGCCATGAGTCCCATGTCTCTGTCTGTCCTAACACACCTAATTGTGGCAAAGCTCACATTATGAAAATGTGCAATCGGGACCAGTGCCCTGGGTCTAACCCCCTAGATCTTAGATTTTCTGGGGAAGCATAAGTTATGGGCTTAGTACATGGCTGAAGCTAGAAATTGCTCCATCCTCATCTCTCCTGGACAGTGGCATGCCAGAGAAAAATGACTCTATATATCCACCTACATTTTGTGATCCCAGGCCTGAGGGATAGCAGGGAGGGAGACTTCCTCTTTCTTCTTGTGAAGGGACAGAGAATGAAGATTCTGGGACTCAGGTGGACAAATTGTGGCCAGTGTTTCAACCAAACCTCCTCAGATCATGAAGTCTATGGGACAACAGGAACTCCATGTGGCAGATAGCAGCAGAGACTGATAGAATTTTCTACTGGTGTCAGGGCTACTTGACTCCTTGAATGGAATAAGCCCCTAGGTTGTTGGATTTAATGTGGGTATTAATTAATTAGGAGGCCAGTAGGCTGAGATGTCCCCAGTGCCTTGAGTCTTACGTAAGCAAGCTAAAGCTCAACTCAGCATGAAGGTCATATCCTAGGAAAACAAGAAACTTAAACTTAACCTATCAGAAACTGCCAACTAACTTCTAACTAGTGACTTTTCACCTTAACCAAGCAAATATTTTCTTTGTTTTGCTTCCATAAACACGTTATCAAAGTTCTCCCCTCACACCCCCTCAGTGAAGTCCAAATTGCTTGTGGTTTGGCACTGCCCGATTCATGAATGTCTGTCTGCTCAAAATAAACTCTTTAAAATTTTAATGTGCCTACGTTTATCTTTTAACATAGGAAAGAGACTCCCAGAGGGAAAGAATGTTCTTGCTATTCTGAGATGGATGCTTAAGTGACTGAAAATGAATATTTAAAAGCTGTGATTTTATTTTATTGATGCCAGTTTGGCAAAGCAAGTTGTATACTTCCACAGCTCCCTCTTTTCTCAGGACAAAATTCAAACTTCTTGTCATGGCCTTCAAAGTCCTTAGGCCTGCGGGCCTTGTTCCCGGATCCTACCTCATCATCACTCCTGCTACCTCGTGCTTTAATGCTTCACTCAGACTGTCTTCTCTTTCTTTGAATACACCTTGCTCAGTCTCTCTCTTTTACACCATTAACCGTGCTGAGCCTCCATCAGGATTCCACTCCTGCTGCCCAACTATAGCTCTACCTCATAACTGCAACTCATCTTGCCTGCAAATCTCAAGTCAGATATGACTGCCCTCCCTGAGAATCCACCTCTGACCCATGGAGTCCAGCTGAGGTGGCCTGACCAGGTGCACCCCCAGCATTATCTCATCCCTTAGCATGGAGTTGTGGGTTAAATTTTGTTCCCCAAGAAGAGTATGTTGAGTATGTTCAAGTCCTAACCCCAGATACAAATGAGGTCTCTGGAGGTGTAATCTAGTTAAGATGAAGTCACACTGGATAAGGGTGGCTCCCAATCCAATTCCTGATGTCCTTATAAGGAGATCATTTCTTATTACTACTTATTTTTTCATACCACCAAACTGAAGGCTGGACTACCCCAAAAGTGGCAGAGGTGAATTCCCACAATTTCATTCTGAGGTGGGCCAGTTGGGATTCCAAAGAAAGAAGCACTAAATGCTAAGTTGATCAGTCCACTGCATTTACTAGGGGAACTTACAGTACGGCAGCAGTCCTCATGACAGATGAAAGAAAAGGCATGTTCTACCTGGAAAAGTCTGCAGTGAGGGGGTCAGGGTATGGAATCCATGTGAAAGTTTAAGGAGTTTGGCTCAGAACCAGGACCAGTTTCTTTTTGTATTTGGAGCAACAACCTGATATCTTTATCAGTGTCTGCAAATGTTCAAGGCCCTGGTTTAGCTTTAAGCCTGCTGGGAAAAACCTGCAGCTGGTTGGGTCATGGAGGTGCCAAGGCACTCTGATTTGCAGTCAGGACACAGAAAGAAAGCGAGGGAACTGGAGGACCCTACAGTCTACCTCTCTGACTGGCTCTTACAATTTCACAGGGCCACCTTTTTTGTGATGTTTCCTAAGCAGGCAGAAAAGGGTGGGATCTCCTATAAGGTCCTTTGCCCCTAAGTTTATGAAACACTGCCAACAAAACCTACACCAACAGTAAATACAGATGCACATGACAAGACCTAAAATCACCAATTCCCAAAAGGCTTACTAGGAGAGCTTTTGACCAAGGACTGCATCCCCCAAACCATGATATAGACCACTAGGAGTCAACCACCCTGTGGCCAATTAGCTGTAATTGCTTTTGTAAATGAGAGAGGAATTTATTAACTTCAGCTTCTTTAGGATGCATACACAACATTCAGTTTTTAAAAGGGCACAGGTTCTGTGGTCAGTAAAGAATGTCACGTTCTAACAGGTCTGGAAGCTCCGAGTTTATCTTGGGACTTCAAGTGGAGAGGATCACCCAACTCACAGGTATTTGAGGACACAAACCCATGACTGGGTTCGGCTTTAAAAGTCTTATCTCTTGGGAGGCCAAGGTGGGCGGATCACGAGGTCAGGAGATCGAGACCATCCTGGCTAACACGGTGAAACCCTGTCTCTACTAAAAATACAAAAAATTAGCCAGGCTTAGTGGTGGGCGCCTGTAGTCCCAGCTACTTGGGTGGCTGAGGCAGGAGAATGGCGTGAACCCGGGAGGTGGAGGTTACAGTGAGTGGAGATCGTGCCACTGCACTCCAGCCTGGGTGACAGAGCAAGACTCTGTCTTAAAAAAAAAAAAAAAAAAGAAAAAGTCTTATCTGAAATTCCTTGTGGAACAGAATTTCATCAAAGCCAATCCAAAAGGCCTATGTAGAAATAACCATTCTTGCTGCACTTTATGCAAATCATTATGCCAAGTAGGAGACTAAAAGTTTATTCTACGAACAACACATACGGTCCTATCATAATTTGTTTTTACCAAAAATGAGGACTGGAGAGAAAAATTGTACTCCAAAGCTTATCATACATTTGTCATTAAATACTAGTCTCATTAATTGTTTTTAAGGCTTTTGCCTGCATTTTAGACTAACCCTGCTTATTCCTGTCAATCAAGTGGTGATTTCCTGCAGCTTGGAAGAAAGAAAAAGGGATGGGTAATGTAAAAAATCTGGATTAATATGCTAGTTCTGGGCAATTATCCTGCAAATTCTGCCAGGTAATGAAAGAGGAGGGTGCCCATAACCCAGAGGTTTCTTTGGGAAAATAAAACCAAGGAACTTCATAGACCCCCAAAGGGAAATTCTATATCTTGGATTAACACCTCTAGTAAAGTAGAGGACGATCTACAGGCACTTAAAGATCAAATCAAAATCATTGACAGGCTCAGGGAAAATGCAGGCTTCAGCCCTGGGTGGCTACAATCCCTCTTTAATGAATTCCAGTCTTCTTTATGGAATTGGCTAACCCCTTTATTAAGCCCTCTCTTGCTTATATGTCTCGTATTGATATTTGGACCCTGTGTACTCAATACTGTAACTTGAATTGTTTCTTCTTGCCTAGGGGCAATCAAACTCCAAATGGTGCTGCAAACTGAACCACACATGAACATGGCATTCTTCTGAGGACTCTTAGATAGACTCCAGGAGGAGCCCTAGCTGCTGTTCCTTACTCGACACCCCTTTTCAGCAGGAAGAGCCAGAAAGAGTCATCGCCCAAAACCCCCTAACAGCAGTTAGTGTGACATCTCCACAGAGGGGCATGTTGTAGGAGTTATTAAGAAATTATTTTAGGCAGATAGAAAGGAAAAGGGGTCCTTGAGAAGTGTTTATTTTTAAAGCTGCTCTGGAAATGTTTCTTGTAAAGCCCCGGCAGAGCCAGGCAGGCAACCTTTGATATGCAAATGCAGGCCATTAGAAACTAGGTCCACTCAAACATGGCAATTCCTGCCTTCTTCTTGCCCTTGCCCCGCCATGTGCCTAGCAGCATGGTCGCCCCCACATATCCCCATGTGTGTAGAACATCATGGTGCCCTGTATTTGCATATTAAAAGGCTAGAGTGGGAGGGCCAGCTTTTTCCGCAGGCTACGTGAATGACATGCCTGGTCAAAGCAATCCCCTGAGCCCTGTGCAAATCAGACACCACCTCCTCCAGCCTACTCATAAAACTGGCTGGTATCCATAGCACTTGGGGCCTCCTCTTTCAGCTTTGGAGACCGCCTCCCTCTGTCTCTGTACAGGGGAGCCTCTTCCTTTTGCCTTCTCTTTTCTTTCTTGCCTGTTAAACTCTCTGCTCCTTAAAACCAAAAAAAAAAAAGGCACAGATGCCTCCTTGCACAGCTGTTAACATGTCTAGAGCTACTCCCCTCTGTAGACCACTTTCCTCATTGCAGCTGTCTCAATGTTCAAGGCCTCCTAACCACTCTCAGTGTCATTCAAAGCTATGGAGACAAATCTTTGAAGGGTTTCCATCTTCTGCATGATATCAGTAGAGCCTCTTGGAGGCACAAGAGGTACAGTCAATAAGTAATACCATAAAGAAAAAATAGACCTATTCCATTGAACCTTCCAGATGGGCTGACTGAGGGGGACGGGGATGGTGTAAATCTGGAGTGCAGCTATGGGAAGCCAAGGGTACACCATCCAAGCCATCCCCGGGGGAAGCCAGGACCAAAAGTGAGTAGCACAGAGCCACTGGGAGCCATTTGGAGCAATTCAATATATTCCTGGCCTACAAGACCAGTCTGTAACAGACCAATCAGTGTCTCTAAGTGTGAAGATCTGTTGGCATTGAGCAGTTGGGAGGAACACTAGGTACCTGGTGTCATTTACCTGTGTGTTCTTAGAGGAACTATGTTATTCCCAATAGAGCTCTGCCACCCAGGAGAGCATCCCTGTTGTAGGGGTGAGCCATACAAAGCCATTCCACACTTGTCAGCATGATCCCTATTGCTGGAGTGTGTGTTTTTCAGGGCAGTTCTGACTTTGGTGCTTGCCTCCCTGCAGGACACGTTTAGAGAAAACCTTACATTATGTCCAGGATTGCTCAGTGTCACATCCCATGTTTGAGTGTGTGATGTCAGAGGTATCTAGGATACCCCTTTCCCTACATTGTTCAGTTATCCACATTTGCAGAGATCCAGTTTTCACTCAGTAGCAGTTCAGTCCACCATGGAGTTTCTCCTTGGCTGCTTAGGGATATAAGACCACATACCCAGCAGTTAGATTGGGCTTGCATACAGGTTGGGTGATGGGCCTAGCCCAGGAAAATGTCCTCTGAGGATATCCAAGCTCTAGTGGGAATGATATAACAGAAAAGGAGAAGGCTGCTCAAGCTAACAGCAAAAAGATAAGGTTGCTGAGATTATTGCAGAGGGAAGGTCTGGTACTAGTTTTGTTATACAGGTGGGGCAGGAGGCTGTGGGAATCTCTCCTGGAGGCTGTACTAGACCTCTGTCCCAGTGTGGGAGGAGCTACTGACTCCACAGTGACAGGGCTGGGTGAGATCCACTGGACTAGTGCCCACCAGTATGGGGCACTGCCTGCCCACTGCCAGTGCATCTACCAGGGCCTGTATCAAAAAGGAAAGTGGGGGTCAGGTTTAGGGAAGGGGTGCTCCCTACCTCAAGGAAAGAAGGACACCAGTCTAGCCTGGTGGCACTTTCTACACTTGATCTTAGCCAAAAGGCCAAGAAGCGATGGCACTTTCTATCCCAGGTCTCATCTCAAAGTTCCCTGATCAGGTGTTATGGGACAAGAGGAGCGCAAAATCAGGGCATTCTGTGTGGAACTGAGTTCTGTTCTGAAGACAGTGTCTGATTTTCTCCATACCTGCACGGCTTGCACCAGGTTCTTTACATCTTCCTGATGTTCATAAGTAGACATTTTTCCCACAATGGGGGCCACACTCAAGGCACGAACAGCTTCCATGAAAACTACAACCCAACTTCTCAGTGAGGAGAGTCCTATCAAGAGCTTAAAATTTTTCCTTTAGGAGGCCATTTTTTTCTCTCTATAAATCCCACTCCCTGCTGGTGGTAGGGCAGATGAAATTGCCTCTTTTTCAGTTCCATCTTGGATTAGGGAGCCTGTGCAGTGTGTTATTTGATCACTGGTGATAGTTCTTGGGGTACCATACATGATTTGCAAGCATTGCAAACACTGTATAGTCCATGTCTGATTTACTTTTCCACAGGGGAACGCTTGCAAGAGGCCACTCACAGTGTCTACGCTTGTGAGTGCGTATCGATATCCCTTACTTTTAGGGAATGAGCCAGTATAATCTATTTGCCATGTGTCCATGGCTTTCTCCCCTCTTGTTATGTTTCTGGTGGCCCCTGGCACTTGCCAAAGTTGGGCTTGGCAACAGACAGGGCAATTTTGTATTATCTTTTCTATTTCTTGTGTGGACACTGGCAAACCAGCTTGTTGGGCCAGTTTTCAAGTAGTATGCAGCCTGCTATGACCTCCCCTTCAATGTATCCAATGTGCTACATCTGCATCTTCAGAGGTGACCACTGACCTGGCTTGGGCGAGAGTATCTGCATCTATATTTCCACTGGGGGATGATTGTTGGTGAGATGCTATGTGGGACACTGTGACTTCAGCCCCTGGTTGGTATAATTGATCCCAAATGCTTGCCCATAGTTCTGCCTCCCACAACAGCTTTCCATGTATAGACCATTGATCCTTTTCCCATTGGTTATCCACAGTGTCAACCCCTTTGTGACTGCCTGGGAATCAACATACAGGGCTACTGGGTATGGCTATTTCTTTATAGCAATGCCATTCTTGCATTGCTATAAAGAAATACCTGAGACTGGGTAACTTATACAGAAAAGAGGTTTAATTTGCCCATGTTTCTGCAGACTGTACAGGAGGAATAGCACCAACATCTGCTTCTGGGGAGGCCTCAGGAAGCTTTTACTCATGGCAGAGGGTAAAGGGGGAGCTTACCTGTCACATGGCGAAAGTAGGAGCAAGAGGCAGAGTTTGGTTATAGGGGATGGAGGTGTTATATACTTTTAAACAACCAGTTCTCATGTGAACTCAGAGTGAGAGCTCACTTATCACCAGGGGGATGGCCCAAGCCATTTGTGATTATGTCAAACTTGATTGGATTGAAGGATGCCTGGATAGCTGGGAAAGTATTATTTCTGGGTGTGTCTGTGAGGGTGTTGCCAGAGGAGATTCACATTTGAGTCAGTAGGACTGGCAGAGGAAGACCCACCTTCAATGTGGGGGGGGCACCATCACTTTGGCTGCCAGCATGGCTAGAACGAAGCCGGTAGAAGAAAGTGGGATAACCTTGCTTGCTAAGTCCTCTGGCTGCCTTCTTTCTCCCGTGCTGGATTCTTCCTCCCGCTCCTCTTGCCCCTTGTCATTAGACTCCAGGTTCTTTGGCCTTTGGACTCTGGGGCTTGCACCAGCGGCTTGCTGGGAGCTCTTGGGCTTTTGGCCACAGACTGAAGGCTGCGCTGTTGGCTTCCCTGCTGTGAGGCTTTCAGACTCAGACTGAGCCACTACTGGTTCTCTCTTCCCCAGCTTGCAGATGGCCTACTGTGGGACTTAGCCTTGTAATTATGATGTGAGCCAACTCTCCCCAATAGACACATATATAGGAGATGTATATCTATCTCTGTACCTTACCAGTTCTGTCCCTCTAGTGAGCCCCAACTAATACACCATTCATGAGGGATCTGCCTGCAAGATCCAGATACCTCCCACCAGGCTCCACTTCTAACAATGGGGATTACAGTTCAACATGAGTTTGGGCAGGGACAAATATCCAAACTATATCAGGCTTTTCCATAACCACTAATCGGGTATCTTGTAACTCTGCCCACCCCATTCCAGGTTCCACCCTCATCGTATCAGTGGCTAGTTGAATTGCCACTGCGGTCCACCTGGGTGGCTGACCCACGCTGGAGCCATCTCTGTACCAAACATCCTTGGGTGGGTTCCTATTTCTGTCCTTTATTTGATGGGGTTTCTCTGGGGGCAATTTTGGGATTGATTTTAAATCTATCAGTATGTTGTGCAGATCCCAGCAGGGCCTGTAGTTCTATAGACAGAGGGCTGGATGGAAGTTGTCTTCTCTGCTCGAGATATGCATACCATCTAAACAGAATCCTGTTTTGCTATGGCTGATGTAGGTCTGGCAAATAGGCCATCAATCCAACCCCTAATAGGATAGTCTGTTTTTACTTCCACTGGCATATCTCCAGGTAGGGGCTCTGTTTGCAAGAGGACTTGGTAAACTGCAAGGAGTTTTCATTTTTTCCAACAGGGTATAGTATTGCTGGGCTCCTCTGAACAATCGTGACCAAAAGCCAATGGGCATTTGTTGGTTACCCTCCCCCTGCCAGAGGGTCCAACCCACTGTTTTTCTCAGTCACAGAAACATTGAATTCAAATGGTTTCTCAGGGGTGACCATTTACAGGGTTTGTGCTTGCATCACTAAGGCCTTTGTCTGAGTAAATGAGGCTTCTTTAGTGCCCCAGACCCCATGGGCTCCCTTCTTTATCAGGAGCTATAATGGTCTGAGACATTGGGCCAAGTGGGGAACACAGGTCTGCCAATATTCCAACAGGCCTTCAAAGGGTTGTAATTCCATAATGGTGTGAGGCCATGGGTAAACCTGTATCTTGTCAATCATGGCTGTTGGTCTTACCTGACCAGATCACATCCAGGAATTTTACAGTTCCCCTTGGCCCCTGGACTTTCTTTGGGTTGCTAGTCCATCCTCTTGATTGCAGGTACTCTAGAGTCTTTTGGGTACCTTCTGCAAAGGACTCAAATCTGTAGAAGTTAGCAAAATATCTCCACATAATGATTTCAGAGACTGCCAGACATACCACTCAAAATGGCCAGGTCTCTGGGTACCAAGCCATGGCAGATAGTGGGACTATACAAGTACCCCTGGGGGAGCACCTGAAAGGTCCTCCCCGGTGAAGAAAATCATGTTCTGGGACTTTGGGTATAAGGGTGCTAAAGAAAGCATTTGCTAAATCCGGGACAGTATGCCATATACCTAACCAAGTAGCCAGCCTTTCCAGTATTTGAGCCACATTTGGAACAGCGTCATGTCTGGCCAAAGTCAGCTTATTTAGTTCCCAGCAATCAGCCATCATCCTCCAGGTCCCATCAGGCTTTCCTGCCCACCATACAGGGCTGTTTTATGAGCTCTGTGTAGAATGCACAATCCCCATTCTCTCCAGTCCTTGAAGAGTAGGACTCTTGGACTTATATTAGTGGTCGCTGGCAAACCACTGAAGGCTGCACTGTCTGCTTCCCTACTTTTGAGGTTTTGGGACTCGGACTGAGCAACTGCTGGCTTCCTAGCTCTTCAGCTTGCAGACAGCCTATAGTGGGACTTCACCTTATGATCCTGTGAGTCCGTTTCTTTAATAAATTCCCTTTCATATGTACATCTATCCTATTAGTTCCTTCCCTCTGGAGAACCCTGACTAATACACCAGGCCACTACTGTAGCCACTATCCACCCCTGGCCACTAGTGAGTGGGTCTTCTGGTGCCTCCTCTTTTCCCTTTTTTTCTTTTATTTTCTTCTCTGACTCTCCATGACCTGCAGGTGGGACTCAGAGCTGCCGCCACACCCAAACCTCCCGTGGTGGCAAAACTGAGACTGCGGACTCCTCAGGCACCTCTCTGCAGAGAGCCCTTTCTCCATTTTTTCCCACTGGGTGTGTATGTAACTAGCAGAGTGGTGGTGCTGTGCATGCCTCTTTCCAGCTGTAATTCCTCCTCTACCTTGGGCTCCTTGCTTGGCTGCCAGCTGAGCCTCTGTTGCCAGCCAGACTGCTCTATCCCCACCACTATGCCCTGGATTTTTTTTTTTTTTTTTGGAGACGGAGTCTCACTTTTTCACCCAGGCCAGAGTGCAGTGGCACAATCTCAGCTCACGGCAACCTCTACCTCCCAGGTTTAAGCGATTCCCCTGCCTCAGGCTCCTGAGCAGCTGGGATTACAGGCACTCACCATCACGCCTGGGTAGTGTTTGTATTTTTGGTGCTAACGTTTGTATTTTTGCTAGGGACAAGGTTTTACCATGTTGGCCAGGCTGATCTCGAACTCCTGACCTCAAGTGATCTGCCTGCTTCAGCCTCCCAAAGTGCTGGAATTACAGGTGTGAGCCACCAGGCCCAGCCTATCACCAGACTTCTTTACCCAATATTTGCAATTTTAAACCTTCCATCAGCCTAGGAGGTGTGGGGCAAGCATTTAGCAAGCTGACCACAAAGCTCCACACAGAGCTCTGTGGCCATCCTGGGATTTCCCTAGTTGGTTCGTCTTCCTCAGCCCATTTCTTTTGAATCCTCCTGACGATGCCAATTGTTTCATTCCAATGAACCCTTGGCTTGGAAATTCCCACAAGGGAGTGCCCCAAACCTTCTCAAGATGGGACCGGTAGGGATTCTAAAGAACCAGCACTAAACACCAGAGTGATCAGTCCAAAGCATTTATGAGGGAAACATACAGTGGGCTGCAGTAATGCTCATGACAGACAGTGAGATAAAAGGGCTATTCTACCTAGGTATGTGTGCAGCAAGGAGCTCAGGATATGAGGTTCACATGAGGGTTTAAGGAGTCTGGCTCATGGCCAGGGCCAGTTTCTTTCAATGTTTTGGGCAACAACCAAGACACCTTTATCAGTGCCTGGAAATGTTCAAGGCCTCCGTTTGGGTTCAAGCCTGCTGGGAAAAACCTAAAGCTTGGCTGTTTCAGAGTGGTCAAGACACTATGATTTTCAGTCAGGACCCAGAAAGAAAACAGGAAAACTGGAGGACAAAATGCTGTTATTATTTATAATCCTATTACTAGTGTCCTTAGAGGAAAATTTGGATGGAGACACACACAGGGAGAATGGCCTGTGATGATGGAGGCAGAGATTAGAGTGATGCATGAAACAAACCAAAGAATGGCAACGATGGCCAAGAGGCAAGAAAAACAAAGGAGAATTCCCTAAGGCCTTCAGAGAGACCACCGCCCTGCTCACACCTCAATTTTGGATTCATAGCCTCCAGAACTGTGAAAGAATAAATTTCTATTGTTTTAAGTCACTAAGTTTGCGGTAATTTTTTGTAGCAGTCCTAGGAATGGGATACTTACGGTATACATGATTTTTTATTAGAGTTACCTGTTTTTGTGTCTCTCTCACTAAAGTAACCCCATTATGGCTTGTTAATCATTATTTATCCAGCTCCTGGAACATTGAGTATTTTATATTAGATAAAAATAGATATTGTTTCCCTAATTAAACAGGAAAAATATTGGGTGCCCGAAGGAAAATGGTTCTTAAAAAAAGCTTTTCAAAACACAAAAGGAAAAGCCTATTTTTGTATAACCCAAATAGTCGTATGAAAATTTCTACATAATTCTTTGACAAGCTATGTAACAGTTGTTGTATGATGACTCTTTTTTTTTTTTAACAGGTCAGAGTCCAAGTAACTTTCTCACCTGTTATTTAAATCCAAAGTGACATTCTAGGCATGATTTTACATTTGGTCAATGCCAAGTAAGACTGCATTGCAACCACATCTGCTTAGTTGAGCTTTAACTAAATTAGCATATACTTTGGAAAACTTTATTGGTCTCACAACAATCAGAATCAACACTTAGGTAAATCACTTCATTGTTGCAGAACTTTAGAAAATTGGTCTTGCATGTGCTTGGCCTCGATGGCTTCTTTTTCAAACCTTGAAAGTCTTCCTTGCTTCTTCTAAAGCTTTCACATCTACGGGAGGCCTCCTCTGGCTGCCAGGCTGCAGAAACTTCTTCACTGTGGGGAGGTTGCTGATTCTGGTTTTCAGGGCCTGCAATGCACGATAATGTAGCCTCAGAGTGAAGCCAAGGGCCGACACCATCATAAACACAACCCAGGAAATCTGAGTCCCTCCTACACAAAGACCAGCTGAGTCCCCTCCATCAACACCAGTGTAGAGGCAGGGAAACAGACACCCAGCCAGAAGCAAAGATAAGAGGAAGAACATGTAGCTCACTAGCATTTTCCCCAAAGATGTCTTTAAGACTATTCAATTCAGTCTCCCTACACACTTCCTTACACATTAATCCTGTAAATTCGTGGCTTTTGTATAAGACAAGAAAAAAGAATGTGCCTGTGAGATATGAGCACAGATCAGTCTCTAGGCAGAAGTGAAACTACAGGAAAATTGAGTCAGAAATGAAGATAGGAAATGTTAAAGGCAAATTATGGGGCTACTTTTTCCCACTGAGGGATACAAGGTTGGGGGCAGTGTGTTGGGAGAGCTGTGCAGAGAGAAAAGCAATGTCTCACAGCAGGAGCTGGAGCCCAGGGAGAAAACCAGATGGAAAGAGCCCTGCTCAGACATACTTGGTGTGGGAAGACAAGGGCACATCTGGGATAAAGGGCATCACAGAGAACTCAGGAACAGAAACCACAGGGGAATAGAGGGATGGGGAGAGATGCTGGGCCCTGGGTCCTTTCCATGATAAAAGGCAAAATGCTCTTCCTGAGGTAGCAGAGATCCTGAACTTTGTTTATGGTCCCTGATTCAATGACAGAGTGAGAACTAGGGCTCTGCTCATTCCTTACTTGGACCCCAGGCTCCCATTTTCTCTTCTTATTCCACATCACTGTGGCATCCACACCACCCACTCAGCTTACATCTTCCACAAGGGCCAGGGGCCTGGGACCTGCTGCTGCATGTTCGGTTTGCCCCAGGCTCAACAGCATGCAGCCCTGATGTTCAGGACGTGGCTCTATGCTCTGCACTGTCCCTCTCCAATCTCTCTTGGGCAGTGACTCTACCTTCATGACAGCACTCCTCCCCCAGGAGTAGACTATTTCAGAGTCATTTCTTCTTGTCTGCTCTCCTCATTTCCTGCTCTCTCTGAGATCTGAAGTAAACCTGGGTGAACTTGAATTCATCATCTTTCTTGCAATGTCGGCTCTGACTCCTAACCCACAGTTATAATCTGCAAGTTGAAGTGTCTAGGGGTGGACTGCACTGATGTCTGTAACTTTGAAATGCATAAAAATATCTTCCTCCCCATCCCACTGCCACCCTCCCTTTTTGGATACTTATCCCTGAAACACCCCACAGTAACAAACACCCCACAATAACAAAACAATGGGCAGTTGGTCTCATGTCTTCCTATGCATGGTGCCAGAATATTTTCTGATGTATTCCATTCATCATGTTCCTTTTAAATCAAATCCAGTGTTGTTCTCAAGACTGTAGACCAAATTCTACTGTGGCTCAGAGCCTCTCACAGCCCATGTTCTAATTATGAACATGAAATTTTGTTAAGTAAAGAATTTATATTGGAGTCTAGTGAATTGTAATTTTGCGATAACAGCCTGGGCAACATTGAGAGACCTCATCTCTTAAAAAATTCTAAAAATTACACAGGCACAGTGGGTCATGCCTGTAATCTTAGCTACTCGGAAGGTGGCTAAGGTGGGAGGATCACATAAGCCCGGGAGTTCCAGGCTGCAGTGTTCCACTGCACTGAAGCCTGGGAGACAGAAGAAGATATCATCTCCTAAAAAATAAAGAAAAATAAAACAAAACTTTGCTGGAAAATTATAGCTTGGGTGTAAGTGGTACAATTGTTTGTCAGTGCCCCAGGAGTGCCAAGCCACTGTTTTTCTATTGTCCTCAAAATGCAGTGTTCCAAAACGCTGAATGACTTCACTTACTTTCTCAAAGGTAGGGAAATAGCAATTTTTCATTCTATCTTTGATCAAGGCAAGTTTGACATCTTTTTCCTCAGGTTGACATATGGGCGGAAGAAGGATCATTTCATTCAAATGTGCCATAACTTCTATATACATATCAATCCTGAAAGACAAAAACAACCAAACTATCTAATGCCTTTTGCCTTAGATTTTATAGTTTAAAAATCTAAGAGGATAGAGCATCAGGTGGTGGCAAAGCAATTTACCTCCAGTGATTGCCTTTCATAGTCTAGTCATTATGCTCTGATTTTTACAGGTATATTAACATTTTTTTTTTAAAACAACCTATCAAGGTAGATAGATCTCTAAATTTTGTTACACACATGACCTAATACAGGTAAAAAGAGCATCGGTGGTCACAGTCATGACAGAAACTTGTGGAATCACTGCTAGTACCCACTGGTGCTGTGCCAGGACTGACCATCTCTATTGTGGTTTGTTCTGTGCGTGAACTTAGTGTGAGTCAAATTGCCAAAGACCTGACTCCTAAGTAATCCCAAGAGAGTCCCTGGCACAGCCATCTCAGTCATGTTCCTTGTTCTGTCTCATCATTTTACATCTCCCAGGCCCACTTCTATGCCCAATATTAGCAGTTTTTCCAGTTACTCCCATGAAACATAATTCTACAGCCCTCTCCATGTGCTGTTGCCCGACTCTAGCCACGTGTGCCTTACTTGAGACTCCACCTAAAAGATCCCCTTCCTTGGTGAAATTATTTATACAGTTACAACCAGTGCAAACTTTTTCTTTTGTGTCAAACTCAGGTTTCACAATACTTTTTAAAACAACAGCTTATTGACATACAGCCACATTCAGTGCTTTTTAGCACATTCACAGAACTCTGCAAAAATCATCACATTCTAATTCCAGAATATTTTTTATGACCCCGATAAGGACATCTGTACCATCAGCAGTATTCTTCATTTTACTCCAAGCCCCACTCCTTTAGCCCCAGGCAACACTAATCTACTTTCTGCCTCTATGGATTTGCATATTCTGGACGTTTCATACAAAAAGAATCCTATAATATGTGGCTTTCTGTGTCTTGTTTCTTTTATGTAACGTCTTTATGGTTTAACCATCTTGTAGCATGTATCAGTACTTCATTCTGTTTCATGACAATATCGTTCCATCACATGGCTAAAGCACATTTTGCCCCTCCGCTTATTGATTGATGGATATTTGCCTTGTTTCCACTTTTTGAATACTATGAATATTGTTATTTGCATTGTACATTTATCTTCAATATTTAGTGTGGTTGTATTTTTTATCCTTTTGGGAATATATCTAGTTGAGGAATTGCTGGGTCATTGGTAATACTGCAGGAAAATTTTGGAGGGGCTGCCAAAAGTTCCATTCAGGATTTATTTGGAATCATGTAGTTTTATCACAATAGTGAGGAAACCCTTTGGCTTTGCTGGTATTGAATCAATCTGGCTGTTTCAGCCTTGTAACCTTGTGTCAAGATAACCCCAGCATCCTTGGTGCCAGCCTCTGCTAGCCCTGCTCAGGTGTTGCAGTCCATATAATTGGCTGGTAACTTAGGTCCCTGGTCATCATTCTTGGATTTACTGGAACCTGAGATTCAGCTCCTTTGTAACCTTTTCTCCCCAGGCCTTCACCTACAGACTCTCAAACGTTCTATGCCTTGTCCTAAGCTGTTGGCTCCAGTCCAGCCTCTGAAGGCCTGAGCACCTGGAATCATGATTCCCCATCCTCCTGAGTTCATGGTTCATCCGTGTTTGGAAACCTCTGTCAGGGTGCTGGATCCATGGACTGGATCCTCTTCTAGACTCCCCCTCGCCTGAGCCCACCCCATGTTCACTGTTCCCTCATCTCCATGAGACTCTGCAATGCTAGACCCTAGCGTACATGCTGAAGGCCCCTACCATGTCCCACCCACTCAAGGAAGGACCTAAATCACTCCTGTGTTAAATCTGTTGATGGAAGAACAGAAACTATACCATACAGGGCTCTCTCCTTTGTGTCTTTCCCATAAAGGTTGTATTTGCTGGCAATGTAGTTGAGAATGGCTCTGGTCTGCACAGCTTCATCCTGTCAATCTCAACCATTGACACTAGCTGGAACATCAAACTCCCATCTTTACAAAGAAGGGAAAAAAAGGAGAGTGAAATGACTATGAATCCCACTCTTTCAGGATGAAAAAAATGGTTGTGAAAATGACTAAATTTGTACATGAAAAAGAAATTATTGCCTGGTAAGATTTCACCTGAAAGTGCGTTTTTAAAAAGCTTCCTGTAGTCCTTCTTTTTGTTAATCAGCTTCCTTTTACTTTTTATCATGTTGTTTCATTTTTGTTATTTATTTCTCCTCCAGATACATAGTAGAACTCTTGTCTTTTTTTGTGTTCATTTATGTTCATGGATACTTCAGGAAGATGTTGGGATAGGTTACAACAGGACTGCCAACACAATGCCATTTAGAATGAGAAGTTCCCAGAATAAGTCTCATATTTGTGACATTTAAGGCAGGTTCTGAGAGGTTTTTATGTAAGGGTCCCTTTCTGTGCTCTTCAAAGCCTGCAATACTGCTACAATATTACCTTGTCACACCCCCCATGAAAGAACAAAGACTCAAGACAATGGTCACATCTATTTCTCCTCCTTTCATCTAATCTATGTCCTTGAGTATCCTTGGATGGGGAGGCCTGTATGGGATCCTGAGCTGATCAACACAGCTCATTCATGGTGCCCAAAGCATGAAAATAAGGATAGGGCATTCTCAGGGTGCTGGGGATGGTTCCTCTAGCAAATACTCTGAGAAGTCTAGTTCTTTTAGCCTGGAAAGAGTTGCCAGACCTGATCAAGGAGCCACATCCCTTCCATTGTAACCACTTTCTCCTTCTTCACCATGCCCAAATACCACCCCACACACACATAGGCATTGCCTGCTGTTCAAAATTCCTTGTGTGCCTTCTATTAGATACCCACATCAAAGGTACTTAGAGACTTCATCTTACCATTTCTTAACTTGTCCAATTCTTCTGCAGATTCTAGAAATTTCTGGTCAAACTGGAGACAGAAACAGTAAATGAGTTTTCATTAGTTCATTCCACAGCATTATAAACTTCTGACTTTGAATAGCCCCTATCTGGTGCATCATTTGGAGAATATAAGATTTCTGAGTTTGGCAGTGCACACAGAGGGGCTGGTTGTGGCCATTTGTAAATTTAGACTAGATTCATTGGGGGAATGGCATGGGTCACAGCACATAGCTTCTCCGTCTTCCAGTTCACTGCATCTCCACCCCGATCTCATGACTATCTATGATTAAGTCATGTTTTGAGAGGGGATGTCAATGGAGAGATGGCACTGAGCAGTTCTTCTACTTATGGTGTTGTCATATCTTAGGAAAGCCTGTGTCTCCAAGTGAGATCAGACCACAACCTTGTGTGTCCCCAGCATGGGGTATGCCATGGGCTAATGGCCATCAAAGATTCTGCCACCAAGAGGCCTCTTCTGTAATTTACCTCACCCCACTTTTTAGGAATCTTGCTAAGGGTGAAATAGGTCATAGCTATTGCAAAGCTTTAACTCTTGCAACTATAATTTCCTTTTTCTGGAGTAAATGAGACACCATAGGGTAGAATCTCAATTTAAGAAAGGAATTAGAGTCCCCACACTAACATTATTTTTAACCAAAATCTCTGGTTTCTGAATCGGTTTTGTGGGTTCAATATCACCATTTTCATATATTGGCTTCTTGACTTTGGACACATTACTGAATCTCTCTGTGTCTGAGTATTCTAATCTATGAAATGGATATACTTGTGGTACCTATGGTACAGATTGGTAGGTTGGTATGAAGATTAAATTGCAAAGTCATGCAAAGCACTTAGAAAAGCAGCAGGTCTCTAGTAAGTGCTCATTAAATATAACTAATTATTAGAAGTTTGAGAGATAGCTGCTATTTCAGCATCTCATCCTTTAAAAAAATCTAAATCAATCTAATATTGATGAAACTATTCTTTGTTATTGATCTACATCCAGTAACTTAAACCTTGGAGTAAATTACACCTTGTCCTGAGACAAGGGACATTGGTTGGAATGGCAGCCAGCAACAAGGCTGTCTCAATTTGATCACAATCTCAAAGTGGATGCAGGTATTTAATATAAATAGGAAAATCAGTTGTTACACAACCTTTCACAAAGGTCATCAAAACCTTTTACAAAAAATACTCCTGAAAGGGCATCTGTCCAGCAACTGCCTGTTCAAACTTGGCCTGGTGTCACCCTTGTTACTGATGTTTGCAGTGAATGATAAGTATTTCAAAACATTTACTTAATCCTTCTTATTCTTTTGCTTTAAAAATCTTTTTCTTCCTTTATCTCCCTAAGGACATACATGGTTTACTATGGTACACACATACCCATTACAAAACTTTGTTCCCATATAAAGAGTCTCTTTCTGTTTATTAAGTTGACACAATATATCCAAAAGCAGCTGAATGCACAACTCGAACTGTCTGTCATCCAAGCACACAAAGAAGGCATTGATGTGAGTATTAAGCAGTTTTTTTTTAAATTGTACTAAGGACACATTTAAAAATATTTTTCTGGTGACCTAGATGAGATGGTGTGAGGCAGTGTAGAAAGATTTATAAGATCAGTACTTACTTTGTTAAAGGTTATCGCCCTCGTGGCTCAACAACTTAATTTGAGGTCCTAATGTCGTTTATAAACTACACGTTCATTTCAGTAGCTCCCTCCCATTGAAAGGAATAGATTCAAGTTAAAAACAGCCACTCCCACATGTTTCAGGGCCACAGGACTGCCTACTAGATTCTAAGAAAAATGGCAAGTCATCCTCTTATCACAAGGTAACTGGTTAATATGTTCCTTTTCAAGGTTGGCAATAAAAGTTTAACCAAAAATTTCAGCAGATTTTGCTCTCTTTATAAGTCAGTAGAGACTGGCTTTTTGAAGAAACTCACTTTTCGTGACTTGGATGTAAGGACTAAGGCAGATGAGAAATCTCTGCTGAGGGCATAGCTGGGAGGGCATGTCTGTGAAGGGCAGGCTGATGGCACTCTGGAAGACACTGGGTTGCCACATAAAATACAGGGCACCCAGGTAAATGTGAATTCCAGGCAAAGGATCAGTCACTTTTTAGTATAAGTATGTCCCAAACACTGTAGGAAACATGTTTATACTAAAAAAGTATTGCTTGTTTATCTAAAATTCTCATTTATTTTGCTGTTCTGTATCTTATCTGCCAAATCTGGCCACCCTATTTTTATGTTCTTTCCTCTCTGCATTGCTCAAATCACCCTTCCTGGCCTCTGGGCCTTTGCACATGGCATTTGTCCTGACTGGAATACTCTACTTTCACCTCCTGCTGTATTTTCTCTATTGTGCCTTTCCCTGCATTAATTTGACATGATGTATTCAATATCAGATTTCCCCTTAGACCTTGAGTTCTTGAGAGCAGAGCCTTCTTGTTTGAGTCCAGTCCTTATTGTCTGGGACAAAACATGGACATCATAGGAGCTCCTAAAATAAGATAGTTTTAAAATTTACATGGAAAAATTCTAGCAAATACAAAAGTAGAGGGAATAATATAACAAGCTTGAAGGTACCCATGACCTGCATTCATCAATTGCCAGCAACATTTTTTTATCTATGCCTGGCAGTGGATTAAGTTATGTTGGCTTCCAAGAAAGAGAGGTCCATGTCCAAATCCTTGAGTCCTGTAAATGTGACCTTATTTGGAAAAAGGCTCTTTGCAGATGAGGTTAAGGAATTTGAGATGAGATCATCCTGGTATATCCAGATAGGCCCTACATCCAATGACAAATGTCCCTGCAACGTAGAGAATAGAAGACACAGACACACAGAGGGTGAGGTGCTGGAAGCCCCAGGCAGAAAGTAGAGTGATGTGGCCATGATCCATGAAAGTCCAGAAATGCCAAGAGCCACCAGAAGCTGTAAGAGGCAGGGAAGGATTGTTCTCTAGTACTTCCAGGGGAATGTGGCCCTACTCACACCCTGACTTCAGACTTCTCGCCTTCAGAATTGTAAGAAAATGCATTTCTGGTGTTTCAAGCCACCCAGTTTGTAGGAATCTGTGACAGGAGCCACAAGAAAATGACACAAACTCCCACATACTCCCTCCACTACCAGGGGATTCTTTTCAAGCAAATCCCAGACAGCATATCATTTCGTCTGTAAATACTAGTATTCATCTCTAGGAAGGAAGAACTTCTTTTCTAAACATAATCACACTATGATTGTGTTTAATATGATAATCTCTTATCATATTAAAATTCTATAATTCCCTAATTTCATCAAAGCTTCAGCATTCTAGTTCATGTAAGTGTCCCATAAAAATTTCTTAGCAGTTTGTTTATTTTGGTCAGCATGCAAGCAAGGTCCTTACAAAGCATTTGAGGGATATGAGTCCATTTTTTTTAGAAATTAATGAATGAATAGAGACAGGCAGAGTGTGTGGGGGTTTGTGAGTTCTCAAAGCCCAGTCTCATATACCAAGGTTCTGGAGTTGCATAGAGCTGTGCATGGGTCTGTGCAGATGTCATTGTCCGTTGGTGATGAAGCACTGGGGACCCAGCAGGCCAAGCCCCACACCACAAGCTCACTGTACAGGGGAGCAAACACAGTGGCCCTCAGGTGTTATTAGAGGTGAAGGGGTGGCCTGACCCTCCACAGTTGTGGGTATTTCTAGTCAGGTGGGATGAGAGACTGAGAAAAGATATAAGACACAGAGACAAAGTATAGAGAAACGATAGTGGGCCCAGGGGACCAGCACTCAGCATACCAAGGACCTGCACCAGCACCGGCCTCTGAGTTCCCTCAGTTTTTATTGATTATTATTTTCATTATTCCAGCAAAAAGGAATGTAGTAGGAGAGCAGGGTGATAATAAAGAGAAGGTCAGCAAAAAACCTGTGAGCAAAAGAATCTATGTCATAATTAAGTTCAAGGGAAGGTACTATGACTGGACGTGCACGTAAGCCAGATTTATGTTTCTCTCCACCCAAACATCTCAGTGGAGTAAAGAATAACAAAGCAGCATTACTGCAAACATGTCTTGCCTCCCACCATAGGGCGGTTTTTCTCCTATCTCAGAATTGAACAAATGTACAATAGGGTTTTGTACCGAGACATTCAGTTCCCGGGGCAGGCAGGAGACAGTGGCCTTCCTCTATCTCAACTGCAAGAGGCTTTCCTCTTTTACTAATCCACCTCAGCACAGACCCTTTACGGGTGTCGGGCTGGGGGATGGTCAGGTCTTTTTCATCCCATGAGGCCATATTTCAGACTATCACATGGGGAGAAACCTTGGACAATACCCCGCTTTCAAGGGCAGAGGTCCCTGTGGCTTTCCACAGTGCATTGAGCCCCCAGTTTATTGAGACTAGAGAATGGCAATGACTTTTACCAAGTATACTGCTTGTAAACATTTTGTTAACAAGGCACGTCCTGCACAGCCCTTGATCCCTTAAACCTTGTTTTCATATAACACATGTTTTTGTGAGCTCCAGGTTGGGTCAAAGTGGCTGGGGCAAAGTGGCTGGGGCAAAGCTACAAATTAACATCTCAGCAAAGCAATTGTTTAAAGTACAGGTCTTTTTCAAAATGGAGTCTCTTATGTCTTCCCTTTCTACATAGACACAGTAACAGTCTGATCTCTCTTTCTTTTCCCTACAAGAGGCTCACTGGGGCTCTGTGGAGGGCAGAGGACAGCCCAGTGCTCCTGGGAAGCAATGAGGTAGCGTTAAGTGTGTCCACTGGGAAGGAGCTTGCCAGGTAAGGGTAGCAAATGCACCCAGGCAGGAAGGCAAGAGGCCCCACCATGCTCAGAGAGTTGACTGGGCTGAAGATCAAGGAGTGAGGACAGGTGTGAGGATGCATTTTATATGCAGTCAGGATTCACTGAAGAATTCTGTGATTTTTTTTTCCAATTTGCATTTTAGAAAAACTACTCTGGTTGTAAGTGGAGAAGAGACTAGAGCAAAGTGAAGCTGCAGGTAGGAAGCATGTGTGTCTGTCTGCTCCCTCAACCACCTCTGCCAACTTGGGGAAGCTCCCTCTAAGAGGAGGAGAGTGCAAATTGCAGAAGCCCAGGTGTCCTGGGAGAGATTAGCATTATAGGACCAGTATGGGGGTGGAGCTAGAAAGCACTCCTAATCTAAGCACTCTGGCACAGTGACACACCAGGGAAAAATGATTTTGCATATAGTTATTTGTATGTAATTCACATATACCATCTGTATCTTGGCAGCCCAGGCCTGAGTGGCACTGAGGGAACTGAGAGAAGGCTTATGCCTGGGACCCCCATGGAGGCTTAAGGGGCAGAGTGAGGATGAGCCAGGAGCACACGCACTGTAAGGGACAACAAGGTCGCCTGAGAGCAGAGGGTGGGTCTGTTTGCTCTTCAATATTTCCTCACCTCCTAGAAAATGGAGGAATCCACAGCAGACAGAATCGTTGTTTTGCAAATGCATTAGAAAGAATGCTTTTATCAGAAATAAAATGACTGTTCAGGAAAAGAAGAAAATGTCTTTATGTCATTACCCAAAATGGTAACTCTTCTCCTCTGCATACCTGAAAATGTCAGAAGTGCATTTCTATATTGACATTTTAATAGATTGTATGACAAATTGTATGTTACAGGGCAATTCTTGGAAAAGTCAAACAAACCACATAATTTATAGTTTCCATTTTTACTGAATTTGTAATTCCAAGAAAATTGTTGGCTAGGAGGAGATTGGAAAACTGAATTCACATCAGATCCTAAGGAGAAGAAATCAATTTTAACTAAGTGGGTGAATAGGAGTTGTATTATTTAATTAGCATATAATTTGAAAGAGTTCATTAGCTTCACAACAGGCACAATCAACACTTAGGTAAAGCACTTTATTGTTGCAAAACTTTAGAATACTGGTCTTGCATGTTCTTGACCTCTATGGCTGGTTTATTAAAATCTGAAAATCTTCCTTGATTCTTCTAAAGATTTTGCATCCATGGGAGGCTTCCTTGGGCTGCCAGGCTGTAGAAACTTCTTCACTGTGGGCAGGTTACTGATTCTGGTTTTCAGGGCCTGTAATCCACAAAGCACAGCCTCACTAAAACAACAAGTCAAGGGCTGACACCACCATTAACACGACCCAGGGAATCTGAGTCCCTCCGACCAAAGACCAAGTGAGTCGCTTCCACTTGGGTGAAGGCAGAAACAGACACCCAGTGAGAAATGAATATAAGAGGAAGAACATGTAGCTCACTTTATTTTCCCCAAAGATATCTTGAAATTTTAATCAGTTCAGTCATCCCTATCTTTCTTCTTACATATTAATCCTATAGATTAGTGACTCTTGTATAAGACAAGAAAAACTAATATGCTTGTGTGATATCAGCACAGATCAGTCTCTAAGCAGAAGTGAAAATATGGGAAAATGAGTTGGAAAGGAAAATAGTAAAGACACACCATGGGACCACCTTTTCTCAGTGAGAGATACATTGTCGGGGGCAGAGTGCTGGAGATCTGGGCAGAGAGGAACAAAACATCTGCAGCAGGAGCCGGAGCCCAGGGAGGAAACCAGATGGAAAGGGCTCTGCTCAGACTGACTCAATGTGGGCACATATGGGATAAAGGACATCACAGAGAACTCAGGAACAGAAAGCACACTGAAATAGAGGGATGGGGAGACATGCTGGGCCCTGGGTCCTTTCCATAATAAAAGGCAAAATACTCTTTGTGCGGTAGCATGCACTACAAATTTCCTTTCCATAACAGAAGTGTTTTCATTCCTCAAAATTGGAGCCTGGAAGCTCATTTTGGAGACCTTGGGGCACTGAAGGCCTGGAGAAGGCTGGGGTCAAAACATGCTCAGTCCCAGGGCCCAGATACAAGATCCCAAGATGGGAGATGTGGGGCTGCCTCTCTGAGGACTGTGAAATGGGTTACCTTCAGCAGAGGGAAGCTGGAAATAAGGCTAGAGTCAAGCTCTTCCACGTAGTAGAGAAGTTCCACCAGGTGAATGTCAGCCCGGCTCAGCTTGTTGCCAACAAGGTAGTCTTGTCCGTGGCTCTTTAAGACCTGGAGAATGGGAGGAATCAGATCAGGAACACATGCCCACCCAGGCTGGGACCACTGCTTCTTTCAGAGCCTCTCCACCCTGACTTTCCCCACCTCTGTTGCCTTACTGCATGGATGCAGAAATCCCGAGCTTTCTCCACATTATCTGAATGAATGAGAGAGTAAGAACTGTAACTCTACTCACTCCTCAGTTGGAGCTCAGCCTCCCATTTTCTCTTCTCATTCTACATCACTGTGGCGTCTACACCACCCACGCAGCTTGCTTCTTCCACATGGGCCAAGGGCTTAGCACCTGCCGCCGCATGTTCTGTCTGCCCCAGGCCCTGCAGTGTGGAGCCCTCACATTCAGGACATGGCTCTACATTCTGCTCTCTCCCTCTCCAATCTCCCTTGGGCAGTGACTCCACCTTCGTGACAACACTCTTCCCCCAGAAGGAGACTATTTCAGAGTCCTCATTTCCCCTTGTCTGCTCTCCTCATTCCCTGCTCTATCTCCCTGGGATCTGTAGGAAACCTGGGTGAACCTGAATTCATCATCTTTTTTACAGCATCGACTCTGGTTCCTAAACGGCACTATGTTATAATCTGCAAGCTGAAGCGTTTAGGAGTGAACTGCTCTGATGTCTGCAACTTACTATAAAATGCATTTTACAGAATCTTCCTCTGCATCCCACAGTCACTCTCCTTTTAAAAAATACTGATCCCTGAAACACTGCAATATTCTCTGGTTGGACAATTGGTCTCCTGTCTTCCTGCATATGGTGCCAGAATGTTTTCTGATGGATCACTTTCGTCATGCCCCTGTTCAATCAAAGTCCATGAGGTTCCATAGACTGAACAGCAACTCTAGTGTGGTCCAGAGCCTTCCACAGCCCACATTCTACTTATGAACATAAAGTTTTGTTGAACAGATAATTCCATATTGGGGTTCAGTAAATTAAAATTTTACTGGAAAATTATAGCTTGGGTATAAGTGATACAATTGTTTCTCCACGTCTATTTTCATAAAATGCCTTGAGAGTCAGAGTGCTGCATCCAGGAAGTATCACTGAAAGTGAAGATCAGTGCCCCAGGAATGCCCAGCCACTATTTTTCTACTGGCCTCTAAACTCAGTTCCCCAAAACACTGAACAGCTTCACTTACTTTTTCAAAGGCAGGGAAGTAGCGATTTTTTGTTTTCTCTTTGATCAAGGCAAGCTTGGCATCTTGTTCCTCAGGTTGACTAAAGGGCAGAAGAAGGATCATTTCACCCAAATCTGCTATACCTTCTATATACATATCAATCCTGAAAGACAAAAACAACCAAATGGTCAAATATCTTTTGCCTTAGATTTTATAGGTTTATAAAAACCTAAGAGAGTAGAGTATCAGGTGATGGCAAAATAATTCACCTCCAGTGGGTGCCTTTTATAGTCTATTCATTACGCTCTGAGTTTTACAGGTATATAGTCATTATGCTATGAGTTTTACAGGTATATTAACATTTATTTCCTAAAACAGCCTATCAAGGTAGATAGATCTCTAAATTTTGTTACACGCATGACCTAATACAGGAAGAAGAGCATCGGTGGTCACAGTCATGAGAGAAATTGGTGGAATCACTGCCAGTACCCACTGATGCTGTGCCAGGATTTATCATCTCCATTGTGGTCTGTTCTGTGAATGAACTTAGTGTGAGTCAAATAGCCAAAGACCTGCTTCCTAAGTAATCCTAAGAGAGTCCCTGGCACAGCCATCTCAGCCATATTCCTCATCCTCTCTCATCATTTTACACCTCCCAGGGCTACTTCTATGCCCCATATTAGCAGTTCTTCCAATTACACCCATGAAAAACGTTTCCACAGCCCTCTCCATGTGCTGTTGCCCAACTCTAGCCATGTGTGCCTTTCTTAAGAGCCAACCCCTTCCCTGGTGAAATTCTCTGTACAGTTACAACCAGTGCAAACTTTTCTTCTTTTGTGTCAAACTGGAGTTTCACAATACTTTTTAAAACAAGAGCTTTACTGATGCATATTCACATACCTGTTGAATATGCAATACATGCATATTGCCACCTATTATGTTATACTATTGAGTGGTTTTCAGTGCATTCACAGAATTCTGTAAAAATAATCACAGTCTAATTCCAGAATTATTTTTGTCACCCTGATAAGGACATCTGTACCATTAGCAGTATTCTTCATTTTTCTCCAAGCCCCACTCCTTTAGCCCCAGGCAATCACTAATCAACTTTCTACCTCCATGGATTTGAATATCTGGACATTTCATATGAAAAGAATCCTATAATATGTGGCCTTCTGTGTCTCGTGTATTTTATGTAACATGTCTTTATGGTTTAACCATCTTGTAGCATGCATTCGTACGTCATTCCTTTTCATGACCAAATAACTTTCCATTGCATGGCTAAGGCGTATTTTTCTCCTCCATTTATTGATTGATGGATATTTGGGTTGTTTCCACTTTTTGAATTCTATGAATATTGTTATTTTCATTATTCACTTATGTAAAATATATAGTGTGGATGTATTTTCGATTGTTTGGGGATATACTTGTTAGAGGAACTGCTGGGTCATCGGTAATACCATATTAAAGTTTTTGAGGAGCTGCCAGCAGTTTCATTCAGGATTTATTTGGAATCATGCAGTCTCATCACAACAACAAGGAGACCCCTTGGCTTTGCTGGTATTGAATCAATCTGGCTGTTTCGGCCTTCTATCCATGTGTCAAGGTAACTCCAGCATCCTTGGTGCCAGCCTCTACTAGCCCTGCTCAAGTATTGCAGTTGATATAATTGGTTGGCAATTTAGGTTCCTGTTCATCATACTTGGAATTACTGGGACCTTAGACTTGGTTTCTTTGCAGCTTTCCCTCCCCAGTCCTTCATCTACAGACTCTCACATATTCTATGCCTGTCCTAAGCCATTGGCCGGGGTCCAGCGTCTGAAGTCCTGAGCACCTGGAAACATGATTCCCCATCCTCCTCAGTTCATTGGATTTATGAGTGTTTGGAAACCTTTGTCAGGGTGCTGTGTCCATGGACTGCATCCTCTTTTAGAATCACCCTCGCCTGAACCCTCCCCATGTTCACTGTTCCCTCATCTCCATGGGACTCTGCAATACTGGACCTCAGAGTGCATGCCCAAGGCCCAGCCTGCTGCTGGTCTTGATACCCTGCCATGGTCCCACCCACTCAAGGAAGGACCTAAATCACTCTGTGTTCTCTGTGGATGGAAGAACAGAAAATATACCGTACAGGGCTTTCTCCTTTATGTCTTTCCCATAGAGGTTGTATTTGCTGGCAATGTAGTTGAGAATGGCTCTGGTCTGCACCAGCTTCATCCCATCAATCTCAACCATTGGCACTTGCTGGAACATCAAATATCCATCTTTAGAAGGAGGAAAAAAAAGGAGAGTGAAGTGTCTATGAAACCCACCCTTTCAGGATGAAAAAAAATGGTTGTTGAAAAGACTAAATTTGTAAAATGAAAAAGAAATTACTGCCTGGTAAGAGTTCACTTGAAACAACTTTTTTTTTTGAGGCAGAGTATCATTCTGTTGTCCAGGCTGGAGGGGAGTGGTGTGATCTTGGCTCACTGTAACCTCTGCCTCCCAGGTTCAAGCGATTCTCCTATCTCAGCCTCTCGATAGCTGAGATTACAGGCATGCACCACTGCACATGGCTAATTTTTGTATTTTTAGAAGAGATGGGGTCTCACCATGTTGGCCAAACTGGTCTCGAATTCCTGAACTGAAATCATCCACCTGCCTCAGCCTCCCAAATTGGGATTACAGGTGTAAGCCACTGCACCCAGTCCAAACAATATGTTTATAAAGCTTCCTGTAGTTCTTCTTTTTCTTAAGAAGTTTCCTTTTACTTTTTATCCATTTATTTCATATATGTTTTTGTTGCCCCTCCAGATACATAGTGGGACTCTTGAATTTTTTGTGTTGATTTATCTTCCTGGATATTTTAGGAAGAGGTTGGGACAAGTTACAATAGGACTGGCAACAAGATGCCATTTAAAACAGGATGTTCCCAGAGTAAGTCTCATGGTGTTTGTGACATTTAAGGTAGGTTCTGAGAGGTTTTTATATAAGGGTCCCTTTCTGTGCTCTTCAAAGTCTGCGACATTGCTACAGTGTTACCCAGTCCCACTCCCCCCATGAAAGAAAAAACTCAAGACAGTGGCCACATCTATTCCTCCTCCTTTTGTCTAATGCATGTTCTTGCATGTGCTTGGATGGGGAGGGCTGTATGGGATCCTGTGCTGATGACCACTGCTCACTCACAGTGCCC
Organism: Pan troglodytes; assembly: GCF_028858775.2. Lineage (NCBI taxonomy): Eukaryota > Metazoa > Chordata > Mammalia > Primates > Hominidae > Pan > Pan troglodytes. The sequence goes on from NC_072403.2 coordinate 58,611,893, forward strand.
CAAGCATGAAAACAAAGAAAGGGCTTTCTCAGGGGCGGGAGATTCTTCCTCTAGCAAATACTCTGAGAGGTCTGGTCCTTTTAGGCTGGAGAGAGTTGCCAGACTTGCTCAAGGAGCCACATCCCTTCCATTTTAACCACTTTCTCCCTCTGCACCATGTACGAATACCATGCCCCACACCCATAGACATTGCCGGCTGCGCAAACCTCCCCGTGTACCTTCTACTAGATACCCTCATTAGAGAAACTTAGAGGTTGATCTTACCATTTCTTAACTTGTCCAAATCTTCTGCAGATTTTATAAATTTCTCTTCAAACTGGAAGCAGAAACAGTAAATACGTTCTTGTTAGTTCATTCTATTATAGACTTGTGGCCTTGAATGGCCCCATCTGGTGCATCATTTGGAGAATATAAGATTTCTGAGTTTGGCAGGGTACACAGAGGGGGCTGGTCATGGCCATTTGGAAATTTAGACCTAATTCATTGAGAAAAGTGCATGGGTCACAGCACATAGCTGCTAAATCTTCTAGTTCACTTCACCTCCACCCTGATATGAATGTCTATGATTAGGTCATGTTTTGAGAGGGGACATCACTGGAGAAACGGCACTGAGCAGTTCTTCTAGTTATGGTGTTGTCATATCTTAGGAAAGCCTGTGTCTCCAAGTGAGATCAGACCACAACCTTGTGTGCCCCCAGCATGAGGCATGCCATGGGCTAATGGCCATCAAATATTCTGCCACCAAGGAGCCTCTGCTGTAATTTGTATCGCCCAACTTCTCAGGAACCCTGCTAAGTGTGAAATAGGTCGCCGCTGTTGCACAGCTTTCACACTTGCAACTGTAATTTTCTCTTCTGAAGTACGTGAGACACAATAGGGTAAAATTCTCAATTTAATAAAGGAATTAGAGTCCCACACTAACATTATTTTTAAGGAAAACCTCTGGTTTCTGATGTGGTTTTGTGGCATTGGGGAATGCTTGTGTGTTCTGGAAGCCTCCTCCCATCATTTTAACCACGTGTTTATTTCTCTGCATCCTCATAGACACATAGGCTGCCCCAGGGCAGGGACTGTGTCTGTCTTGTTCACTATCTCCATGACCGAGTACAGAACCTGGAATTAATAAGTGCTCAAATAAATAATTGCTGTGAATGTAGTCAATCTTTAATAGGTAGTTTGTTACAATCCACTCCCTTCCGTCTCTCATTTGTAGTTTGCATTTTACCTCAATTACAATCATTTTTTAATATTATGCATTTTTTATTGTGGAAATTATGAACATGAATAAATATAAACAGAAAAGCATAATGATTCTTCTTATACTTCTCACCTAGAATCAATAGTTATCAATCAAAACCAATATGGTTTCATCTATATGCCCACCTACTTCTCCTCTTGTAATATTTCCAAGGAAATCCCAGATCTATATGATTAATCCTTAAATACTTCAATGTGTTTTCCTAAAACACATTAAGCATTCTAAAGACAGCCATAGTACATTATCACACATGAAATATTAACAATAATTATTTCATGTCCTCAAATATTCAATTGATATTCATGTTTCTAATTGTTGTATAAATGCCATAAATTATTTTTTACAGTTTGTTTAAATTCTAATCCACTTAAGTTCTGCACTTTGTGATTAGTGTCTTAAATGTATTTAAATATGTATGCTTTTAGAGGAGAAGAAATTTTAAGAATTACTTGGTCAAATCTGTTAATCTTTTTCTTAATTACAGTCCCTTTTTATTTAAGGCACAATGCTTCAGTTAGTAATCATCTCATAGTTTCTGTGGGAAAAGTATGTGATAACGCAATCGTAAATCTGACTTAAGATGACCTAACTCAGAACCTACCTCTACTCCAGCTGCAGCCAGGAGCCACCGGATGGACTCCATTCTGCCCCGTATATTGGAGTAGTGGAGCTTGGGCTTCTCTGCCATGGTAGCAGTCTCCTGGAGGTTTCTCTAAGCCTGAATGAATGAATGAATGAATGATTTAAGCCATAGAATCAAAAATGTACTTTAGGATGTATGGTTGAAAACCACAAACAATGCTCAAGAAGAACCTGCATTCTTCATGACTGTGTTGGAGGAGTTCCCGGAATGTTTTCTTGGCTCAAATTGTTACCCAGCAGTGGCCACCCTCAGATTCCAGCAAACCAGTCTCAAGTTTTCACTGTTTAACTCTGAATTTTCTTGGCAGCCTAAGAGGTGAGAGTATGTGGTAATAATACATGTGTAGGAGTTAATGGGAAGAGGAAGAATTCAAGAACTAATATTTATTGAAAACTTCCTAGTGATCCTTCCTCAATGCTAGTCCCTTTCAATATTTTATATCTTTAACCCTCCTTATAGTCCCATGAAATTGTTATTATCTCCATTTTTTAGTTAATGAAATGGAACATCAGAGAAATACAATGTTCACAGTCACACTCTGGTTGGTGATGGACATGAATATCTACACCAAGGACTAAAATGAAATCATACCTGGAAGCTAGCTGGGTGAAGGCCCTGGGAACCCATGAACTGGCCATGAAACCAGAGGATGTCACTGACAGGGAGGACTGGCTGGGAGCTAAATCACTCTTCAGCTCTTTGGCTGTGAGACTGCATTTGATCAAAACCAGAAATTAGGCCTCAGACTTGTTTAACTGTAGCTAGAAGATCCAAATTCTTTCAACAGACAGAGATTGTTAATCCCTTGCTTCTTTTGGAATTCTGTATTCTAACTCTATGGGGTGCATTTTGTTTTATAAGCTGGAAGAAGTGATGTTGCTGCATTAATTTTGCAATATGGAAGGAGCTAGCATTTGTTCAACGTCAGTCATACACTGGTCATTCTTCTAAACTTCTCTTTGTTTTATCCTACAAAAATCACCTAAGGTTAATGTGGTTGTTATTCTCATTTTACATTTGAGGATACTGAGGTTTTTAAAGTAACTTGCTCAGAGTAAATGATAGATCTGGGATCCAGGCTCACTGCTATTAAAAACCAAAGACTGAGTCTTATTTTCTATGTTAGTGTTTCTCAAATATGCATGGTAATCTTTCAGCAGATTGTGAAATCCCATTACTTTAAAAAATAAATAGAAAATATCAGTGAGCATGACATGTTGAAAGGTAAGTAATGTTTCATGAGTTGTTAGTTTCAGTTATTTGTATACTGTGTGTATGGATCTTTGCATGTGTGCATGCTCACTTGGTCATTGTAAATGGTTAGAGACTGGGCTCATCAGTGAAGTTTGATAGCCCTTGCTCTATGCCAGGCTGTTTGGGTGGTGGAACGTAGCAGAGTATCAGAGAATGAAAACCAGTGGCTGCAGGGACAGATGCAACTAATTGTATCATGAATGTGAAGGGAAAGACACAGGACTCATTGAAAGAAGGAGTTCCAGTGCCAGGACTTAGGAATAGTTGCGTTTTCTCACCAAACCCCCAGCTCTGTTATTAAACATTAAGATTCTTCTTGCAAAGTTTTGTGGTTGTTGAGTGTGGAACAAAAATATACTTGCCTTTAACAACTAATGTATTTATTTGTTATTTTCCTTTTTTTTGAGACAGAGTTTTGCTGTTTTTGCCCAGGCTGCAGTGCAATGGCGTGATCTTGGCTCACTACAACCTCAGCTTCCCAGGTTCAAGTGATTCTCCTGCCTCAGCATCCTGAGTAGCTGGGATTACAGGCACATGCCAGCACACCTGGATAATTTAGCATTTTTAGTGGAGACAGGGTTTCAGCATGTTGGACAGTCTGGTCTCAAAAGCCTGACCCCAGGTGATCCACTCACTTCCGCCTCCCAAAGTGCTGGGATTACAGGCATGAGCCACTGCACCCGGCCTCAACTAATGTATTTCTAAAAAAGTATGCATGATTAAAATTAGGCATCAAAATCTTTTAAATGTCTACATTTTAAAATATGGGAGACAATAGTTTAACCTTTGGAAAGTAAAGAATTCTTTGAAATCATACCGAATCAACTCACCTGTTTTGTAATTAGATATTTTGACATTGTACTTTCTATGATAACTCCAGGAGTAAATTAAAGTAACTTGGGAAATGGAAATAGCATAATTCGGCAGAATGAAAGGGAGAGTGAAGTTCACATGAAAGCGTAGGGTGTGCTTGTTTAATTGTTATGGACTAGAGTTCACAGTGTCGTAATTCCAATCCCCAAAATAAACTCTCTTAGCCATTGATTGAGGATCATGTTTCAAAAGGAAGTGAAATTTTATCTTACATAATATTTTATCACAACACTCCAGCTGATAACTAACATATCACTTTCTCAATGTGAGGTTTCCAAGGGTCAGGCTAAGACTGAGACATAGGTTACCATTGAGCTTTGTTGGTTCAACAGAAAATGAGAACCAGAGAGCTCAAGGATTTGCCATGGGTCATACACACATGCTCCTCATTCATGGTCAATATCTAGGGAGTGTGTTTACCTTCTGCAACAACCCTGGGAAATGGCTCCTATTATCCTAATTAAAGATGGGCACATTGAATTTCAGAGAGCTAAAGCACCTGTCTCATGCTGCACACTTGGTGAGTGTTGGGTCAGCCTGAACTCCTTCTGATTGCAGATCCAGAGCTTTTCCACTCCACCCTGTAACCTGGTTCTCAGCTCCTGTCTGAGAAGTTGTTTTATATTTTCCTATTCAATGTATATTAGCCAAATAAATGTTGGAAGGAGAGGGCGAGAGGGGAACATCTAATTCCTGAGTTCCTCCTGTTAGCAACTTTTCAGGGGCTTGCTTGGAAGAAAAAACTAATAAAAGTGTGCCTTTCTCTACTTTGACAACCTAAAAACCAGAGTGAGTTGAGGACTAGTATAATTACTTTACATCAATAATTAACTTACATCAATTAAAAAATGGGCTTGTTTTGAAAGGAATATAAGGTCTCATATTTCCAAGAGTAAATTAAAGGAGTTACATCTCTGAGGTGGTCCCAATGACACTGTTTCTTATCAGAGAGAAGGGAGAATGAGATAAACCATGACTCCTTCCATTATGAGATTCATAAATGCAGTAGGTTGTTTAATCTCTGAGCCTCAATTTTCTCTTCTTAGAATAGAGATAGTTATTTCTACTTTTGAGGGTTGTTGAGAAAGTTAAATGAGATAATGTACAAAAAATTCACAGTAGGAACACAGCAATGGGTGTTTGCTCTTGTCCCAGTGCTTGGAAGATGGGTGAGTCTCTGGACACATTGAGTAGCCCATGGATCTTCTTTCTTTGATCCATCTATCCACCAATTATTTTACCTACCAACAATCTATGTATATGTATCTATTTATAATCTCTGTCTACCCATCCATGTATGTATTATTTTATCTATCAATTGTTCTATGTATCTATCTCTCTGTAATCTGTCTCTTCATCATCTATTATCTATCTTGTATCCATTTCTCTGGTTCTCTATATTTTGTCCATAGAACTCTAGTAGGAATAAGATTTTATATGAATCCAGACTTATATCAAATCTGTCATATGGTGGCTCTCTGTTTCTCTCTCTCTTTGCTTTTTAGCTCCTGTACAGAGGTCAATGATATTCACTAATCAGTCCACCTGGATTAACAGGAAGTTTTCAATGAATGTCCAAGCAGTGGGGCACATCGGTAACATAGCCTTGCTTAGCCCCATGAGGTCATGTAGTCCCATGGTTCTCAACCAGGGGGATTTTGTTCCTCTGCTCCAGAGGACATTGAGCAAGGTCTAGAGACATTATGGGTTGTTATATCTGCAGAGAGGGAGAGGGGGCTACAAATCAGATAGGTAGAGGGCAGGGATGTGTGGGGAAAAGAAAGAGAGATCAGACTGTTACTATGTCTATGTAGAAAGAAGTAGACATAAGAGACTCCATTTTGTTCTGTACTAAGAGAAATTCTTCTGCCTTCAGATGCTGTTAATCTGTAACCCTACCCCCAGCCCTGTGCTCACAGAAACATGTGCTGTGGGGACTCAAGGTTTAATGGATTTAGGGCTATGCAGGATGTGCTTTGTAAACAAATGCCTGAAGGCAGTATGCTTGTTAAAAGTCATCACCATTCAGTAATGTCAAGTACCCAGGGACACAAAACACTGCAGAAGGCCACAGGGACCTCTGCCTAGGAAAGCCAGGTATTGTCCAAGGTTTCTCCCCATGTGATAGTCTGAAATATGGCCTTGTGGGAAGGGAAAGACCTGACAGTCCCCCAGCCTGACACCCATAAAGAGTCTGTGCTGAGGAGGATTAGTAAAAGAGGAAGGCCTCTTTGCAGTTGAGATAAGAGGAAGGCATCTGTCTCCTGCTCGTCCCTGGGCAATGGAATGTCTCTTGAGAAAACCGCCTTAAGGCTGGAGGTGAGACATGCTGGCGGCAATACTGCTCTTTAATGCACCAGATATGTTTATGTATGTGCACATCAAAACACAGCACATTTTCTAACCTTGTTTATGACACAGAGACATGAGTTTGTTCACGTTTTCCTGCTGACCCTCTCCCCACTATTATCCTATTGTCCTGCCACATCCCCCTCTCTGAGATGGTAGAGATAATGATCAATAAATACTGAGGGAACTCAGACTGGCGCCAGCGCAGGTCCTCCATATGCTGAGCCCCGGTCCCCTGGACCCACTTTTCTTTCTCTATACTTTGTCTCTGTGTCTCTTTCTTTTCTCAGTCTCTCATCCCACCCAACAAGAAACACCCACAGGTGTGGAGGGGCAGGCCACCCCTTCAGGGATGCTTAGAAATATCCTAGAGTGGGCAGGACAGATCTCCGTTCAAAGAATTACACAGTTCGCAGCAACAGTCAGAGCCTCTTTCTTAGCTATTCTCTAGATTGGCCATGAGTTGGTAGCACTCCAGAGACAGAATATGACTTGTCGTCGAGCTAATTAGTGGCACAGGCTCAACTAGAATCTAGTCCTCCTAACATTCAAACTAATTTTTTCTAATTATAATAAACCTTAGTTTTGAATTTTCACAGCCAATATAGAATTACAGTGTCACAATTTACAATTGTGTGTTGACTATATATATAAAGAAATTTTTGCATACATTGCCACTTCTTCCAGCACTGATTATTCTCAGATTGTTTAAAATGCTACCATTTCTTTTTTCTCCTCATGTCATTGTTTCCCATACCTTTAAATGCTGAGGCCCTGGTTTTCTAAATTCTTCATTTTTACATTTCTGTAAAGATGTATCCAACAGAAAAGAAATAAACAGTTCTTGAACTGTCACCCAAACACACCAAGATGGCATGATATGAGTAAAAACAAACTTTTCCTTGTGCTAAGGACACATATTAGCGTATTTTTCTAGGAGGCTAGAGAGGAGGGTGTGAGGCAATGTAGAGAGATTTATAAGATCAGTACTTACTTTGTTAAATGCTGTCACCTTTGTGGCTGGACAACTGAATTCCAGGTCCTAATGTATTTATAAGCTCTTTGTTCCTCTCAATAGTTCCCTCCCACTGAAAGAAGGGTCAAGTTAGGGAAAAGCCACTCCCACACATTTCATGGCCAAGGGGCCACCTACTGGATTCTAAGACATGAGGCAAGTGACCTGCTTATCAGAAGACACTGGTTAATATGTTCCTTTTCAAGGTTGGTAATCAAAGTTTAAACAATACATTTCACCTAGATTTTGCTCTTTTTGCAAGTCAGCAGAAACTGGCTTTTTAAAGATGCTTTTTTTCATGAGTTGGGTGCAAAGACTAGGGCAACTGAAAAAACCCTATTGTGAGCATAGCTGGGAGAGGATGTCTGTGAAGGGCAAGCTGATGCCACTCTTTTCTTACTGGGTTGCCAAATAAAATATAGGACATCCATGTAAATGTGAATTTCAGACAAACAATCAACAATTTTTTAGTTATAGCTATGTTCCAAACACGGTATGAAACCAGATGATACTGAAATATTATTTATTGTTTACCTGAAATTCACATTTAGGTGGGTATCCTGCATTTTATCTGACAAATCTGGGAACCCTATTTGCATATGCTATCCTCTTTGCGTCACTCAAATTGCCCATAATATAACAAATATGAAAGTATCCATCACCTGGATTCATCAATTGCAAATATTCTTTCTTCATCTACACCATGTAGGGGGTTATGTTGGCCCCCAAGAAAGATGGGTCCATATAGAAATCCCTAGATCCTGTGAACTTGATCTTATTTGGAAAAAGGCTCTTTGCAGATGTAATGAAGTAAAAGAATTTGAGATGAGATCATCTTGGTATATCTGGATAGGCCCCAAATCCAATGACAATTGTCCTTACAGCAGAGAGAAGAGAAGACACAACACACAGGGGGTGAGGTGCTGGAACACAGAGGCAGAAATTAGAGTGATGTGGTCATGATCCATGAAAGTCCAGAAAGGCCAAGAGCCCCCAGAAGCTAGAAGACGCAGGGAAGGATTCCTGGAAATCACTTCTAATCCAAACACGCTGGCACAATGACACACCAGGGAAAAATAATTTTAAATATAGTTGCTTATATGTAATTCGCATATACCATCTGTATCTTCGCAGCCAGGCCTGAGTGGCACTGAAGGAACTGAGGGAAGGCTTATGCCTGGGTCCCCACAGAGCCTTAAGGAGGAGAGTGAGGATGAGCCAGGAGCACATGCACTGTAAGGGATGACAAGTTGGCCTGAGATCAGAGGGTGGGTCTGTTTGCTCTTCAATATTTCCTCATCTCCTAGAAAACTGAGGGATCCATAGCAGACAGAAAGGTTGTTTGAAAATGCATAAGAAAAAGTGTTTTCATGAGAAATAAAATGGATGTCAAGGAAAAAAGAAAATTTCATTTTGCCATTCCCCAGAATGATAACTGGTTTCTTGTGCAGAATGTCAGCAGTAAATTTCTATACATGAGTTTTTGATAGGCAATTTGACAAATGTTGCAGGACAATTCTTGAAAAAGTCAAATAAACCACATAGTCTACATTTTACTTTTTACTAAATTTTTAATTCCAAGAAAATTTATGGGGAGTTTGGAAATCTGATTTCACATCAGATACTAATGAAAAGAAATCAATTTAAACTAAATCTGGTCATAGGCATTTTACTATGTAATTAGCATACAATTTTTAAAAAGTTTATTAACTTCACAATAGCCACAACCAACATTTAGATAAAGCAATTTATTGTTGCAAAACTTTAGAATATTGGTATTGCATGTTCTTGGCATCCATGCCTGCTTTATCAAACCTTGAAAATCTTCGTTGCTTCTTGTAAACCTTTCGCATCTATGGGAAGCTCCCTCAGGCTGCCAGGCTGCAAAAACTTCTTCACTGTGAGGAGTTTGCTGATTCTGATTTTCAGGGCCCGCAATGCACAAAGCACAGCCTCAGAGTGAAGCCAAGGACTGACACCACCATTAACACAACCCAGGGAATCTGCGCCCTTCCTACACAAAGACCACCTGAGTTCTCTCTATCAGCACCAGTAGGGAGGCAGAAAGAGACACTAAGTGAGAAATGAAGATAAGAGGAAGAACATGCAGCTCACTAGCATTTTCCCAAAAAATGTCTTTAAGACTTTATTCCATTCAGTCTTCCTACCCTCTTCCTTACACATGAATCTTGTAGATTCATGGGTCTTGTAGAAGATGAGAAAGAACAATGTGCCTGTGAGATATCAGCACAGATCAGTCTCTAAGCAGAAGAAGTGAAGATATGGGAAAATTGAGTTAGAAATGAAAATAGAAAATGTTAAAGACAAACCATGGGGCCACTTTTTCCCATAGAGAGATATAGCTTTCGTGGGCAGCGTGTTGGGAGAGCTGTGCACAAGGAACTCAGTTATCTGACAGCAGGAGCCAGAGCATAAGGAAAGAACGAGATGGAAAGGGCCCTGCTCAGACACATTTGGTGTGGGAAGATAAGGGCATATTGGGATAAAGGGCATCACAGAGAACTCAGGAACAGAAACCACAGTGAAATAGAGGGATGAGGAGAGATGCTGGGCCCTGGGTCCCTGGCATTATAAAAAGCGAAATATTCTTGGGGTAGCATGCACATCAGATTTCCTTGGCATAACAAGAAGACATTTCCATGCCTCAGAATCAGGACTTGGAAGCTCATTTTGGAGACCTGGGGGGCCCTGAAGACCTGGAGAAGGCTGAGATCAGAATGTGGCCAGTCCAAGGGCCCAGATACTAGATCCCAAGAGGGAGATGAGGAGCTGCCTCTTGAGGACTGGGAAATGGGTCACCTTTAGCACAGGGCAGTTGGAGATGAGGCTGGAGTCAGGCTCTTCCACGTGGTAGAGAAGTTTGACCAGGTGAATGTCAGCCTGGCTCAGCTTGTTGCCAATGAGGTAGTCTTGTTCATGTCTCTTCAACACCTGGAGAATCAGAGGAATCAGATCAGGAACACATGTGCAATGAGGCTGGGGCCTCTGCTTCTCCCTGAGTTTGTCCAGGCTGACTCTCCATCTCCCACCTCTGCTTCCTTACTGGGCAGGTGCAAAGATCCAGACCTTTCTCCATGTTACCTGATTCAGTGAGAGAGTAAGAAGTGTGGCTCTGCTCACTCCTTGTTTGGAGCCCAGGCTCCCATTTTCTCTTCTCATTCCATATCACTATGGCATCCACAGCACCCACCCAGCTTGCATCTTCCACATGGGCCAGGGGCTTATCCCCTGCTGCAGCCTGTTCTGTCTGCCCCAGGCCCTACAGTGTGCAGCCCTGATGTTCAATGGCTCTACACACTCTCTCTCCAGTCTCTCTTGGGCAGCGACTCCACCTTCATGACAGCACTCTTCTCCCACGAGTAGACTATTTCAGAATCCTCATTTCTCCTCATCTGCCCTCCTCATTTCCTGCTCTGGGATCTGAAATAAGCCTGGGTGAACTTTAATTCATCCTCTTTCTTGCAATGGTGGTTCTTATTGCTTTGACTATGCTATAATCTGAATGCCACGGTGTCCCGGGGTGAACTGCAAAGATGTCTGCAGCTTACTTCAAAATGCAATAATAATAATAATAATAATAATAATAATAATAATGTGTTTGAGTGAGGCAAACAGGGGTGGAGTGACTGACATGTGATAAAGCAAAGATAAAATGTTAACTTTGCTCTTTAGATCCTTGGTGTATATATGTTCATAAAACATTTGTTTGGACTACACTAGGTGTATACATTTTTAATAATAAAATTTTTGAGTGGTATATGATATTTATTAAAATATCTCAGCACATTGACATCATAAATAATAAAAAGAGAAAACATGGCAACATTGATTTAAGATAATATTTTGGCAAATACATTTTCACACTATGTATACATACAAACGTATAGATAATGACTTGGTACACAAACAAAACAACTTCAATGTTATATTGTAATATACATTGTTCAAATGCACATATCACAGGCTATTTGGTAGAACTCGTAGAATTCTTATTCACAGTCTATTTTTATACCATGCCTTGGGAGTCAGGTGCTCCATTAACATCAAGGAAAGCTTTTTGGAAGTGAAGGTCAATGCCCCAAAAATACACAGGTACTATTTTATTTTTCTGTTGCCTTGTGTTATGGACTGAATGTTTATGTTTCCCAAAAATTCATATGTTGAGATCCTGACCCCCAAATCTTTAGAAGAGATCCCTAAAAAATATATTCTTTCAAGCCATTAGTAGGTGGGGGTTTCAGGAGATGATCAAGTCATGGGGGTGGAGCTCTTATGAATGACATTAGTTCCCTTATAAAAGGGATCTTAGAGAACTCCCTTGGCATGTTTGCCATGTGAGGACATAGCCAGAGATTGGCTGTCTATGAACCAAGGAACAGGTGCTCCCCAGATGTAAAATCTGCTGGCACATTTATCTTGTACTTCCCAGCCTACAGAGCTGTGAGATAGAAACATCTGTTCTTTAAGCTACCCAGTCTATGGTATTTTGTTATTGCAGCCAAACTGCTAAGAAGCCCTCTAAACTCTTAGTGCCCTTATAGACTAAACAGCTTCTATCATGACCTTTACAACAGTCAGTCAAATACACCAGCATTGGTCAATAACTGCCAGCTTCCCTAATTTTTGCCTCTATTTTCAATTTATGACCAACCACAGAAAGCAAAATATGGATCTCTGACTAATCCCATAGAAATCCACACTTCTAGTTAGCCAGCTTACAGCATCCCTAGGCCAGCAACCTGCAATCAGGACATAACTTTTTCTACCATGAATCTCTCAGACTTTCCTGCCTACCTCTGAATCTCTGACAAATGCAAGTGATGGTGGCTGACTTCCTTTCTATAGCAAGCTCTGTATAAACATCTTTTGCTTATTCTCATTTGGATTGTCTTCACTTCCACAGTTTTTCTGGAGGTTTCAACAAGACATGGTCTATGTTGCCCATTGCCATGTACCCCAGCCGTCAACCAGGTGCAGTATTCACAAATGCTCCCTATCCCTTGTGGTAAGCCCACACCTGGGCTGAACTCTTTTCTCTTTGCACTGAGCTCTTTGACTTTATTCTCAGGTTGGTCCTTGGTTTTGGTATTGGTTCTCATCTGCTTAGCATCCTTTGTAGAATCAGGATTTTCTTTTCATTTCTTTTGTAGTCTTTTGTGTTACTGTTTTTTCTCATGTGATCTAAAGGTGTTGTTTGTCATAAAAGAAGCAGCATAAGAGCAGAGGCCCAGGAGCCTGTTTTTCAAGATAGCCTCACAGTACATTAAGTTCGAGGTTCTCATTGGACCCCTTTCCATTTGTACAAACTTTGCTGTGGGTCATCCTTAAAACCAAATGAAGTTCTTCTCTCTTGATTTTTGGTTCTGTTCTGCAAACTTGGCAGTGATCCAGACAGAAACATCACAGTTTCCACTTGGGGCAGAGTATTGACTGTGACTTTAGATTTACTTTATCCTTGTTAGGTGGTAATCCATATATCAGACTGAATAATTCTCTATTGTAGTTTTGAAGCTCAAATCACGTAGCCACTAAAAAGCTGAAGAAATGCCTAGGGCAAGATCTGAGGAAGGGGCTTGGAGCTTCCATGCCTTCCCTGGACAGGCCACCCTCCAAGAAGCTCCATGTGTTTAGTTATCCAGAAGCTCCCAGGTACAGTTTCAAAGACAGAAAAATAGTGGCTTGTTGTTCCCTCTTTGATCAGGGCAAGCTTTGCATCTTTTTCCTCAGGTGGATGCAATGAGCAATGAAGAAGCTTTTCACTCAAACCTGCCCTACCTTCTCTATACATATCGACCCTGTAAGACAAAAATAACCAAACTGCTAAGTGCCTTCTGCCTTAGATTTTATGTTTAAACACCGGAGACAGTGAAGCATTAGGTGACAGGAAAGTAATTCAGCTCCACTGCATGCCTTTTATATGCTAGTCATTAGGCTATGATTTTTATAAATATATTTACATTTATTTCTCAGAACACTCTACTGTGATAGATTTATATCTAAAATGTTTGTTATACACATGACCAAATACAGGTACAAGAAACATCGGTGACCTGTCCAGCATCACAGTCATGAGAGAAATTAGTGGAATCACTGCAAGTAACCACTGATGCTACAAATAGGGTTTGCTCACTCTGCTGTGGTTTGTTTTACACATAAGCTTAGTGTGATTGATATGGCTAAAGCCCTGCCATTTACATAATCCCAAGACAGCCTCCCCAGCACAGTGATCTCGAACGTGTCTGTTTTCCTCTCTCATCGTACTACCCATCCCAGGTTCAATTTTATGCCCAATATTAGAAGTTCTTAAAAAAGAAAAAATTAAAATAAATAAAGGAAAAACTAGGAAATAAGGTATGTCTTTAAAAGATATCCCTAAAAAATATATTTTTTCAAGCAAGCTAGTAATTTTCAAAAAAAAAAAAAGGAGTTCTCTCAATTGTTTTCCATAAAACATTGTTCCATTAACTTCTCCATATGATATTGGCCAATTCTAGTCATGATTGTGTTTCAAGACCTCACCTAATATTCCCATAGTAACATGGGAAAATTGTTTACATGGGAAAATTGGTAAACATGGTAAAATTATTCATATAGTTAAAGCCAGTGCATAGCATAGGACATCTTCTTTCTTCTCATTTCAAACTGTGTTTCCTACAAAACTTTTGTTTGTTTGTTTGTTTTGAGACAGTCTCTTTCTGTCATCAGGCCAGACTGCAGTGGCGTGATCTCGTCTCACTGCAACTTCCGCCTCCCAGATTCAAGGGATTCTCCTGCCTCAGCCTCCCGAGTAGCTGGGATTACAGACACCTGCCACTACGCCCGGCTAATGTTTGTATTTTTAGTAGAGATGGGGTTTCGCCATGTTGGCCAGGCTGATCTTGACCTCCCAACCTCAGGTGATCTGTCTGCTTTGGCCTCCCAATGTGCTGGGTTTACAGGCGTGAGCCACAGTACCTGGCGAATACTTTTAAAATAACAGTTGTATTGACAAGTATTCACATACCATAATTGCCACCCCTTTATAGAATATTATTCAGTAATTTGTAGTACATTTACAGAATTCTGCAAATACTATCTCTGTCTAATTCCAGAACATTTTTATCATCTGGGAAAGCAGTAGCACGTGCTTTGACAGCCATTTCCCATTGCCCCCTTTCTCCATCCCCTGTCAACAACTGATTTTCTTTCTGGACTCAAATGGTCTGGATGGTTCATACAAAAGAATTCATGTCACATGTGGCCTTTGGTGTCTGGTTTCTTTTACAGCACATGTTTTCAAGGCTCACCAATGTTGGAGCATGCATGAGTACTTCATCCCTTTTTTTAAAAATTTTATTATTATTATACTTTGAGATTTAGGGTACATGTGCACAACGTGCAGGTTTGTTACATATGTATACATGTGCCACGTTGATGTGCTGCACCCACTACCTCGTCATTTAGCATTAGGTATATCTCCTAATGCTATCCCTCCCCCCTCCCCCCACCCCACAACAGGCCCCGGTGTGTGATGTTCCCCTTCCTGTGTCCATGCGTTCTCATTGTTCAATTCCCACCTATGAGTGAGAACATGTGGTGTTTGGTTTTTTGTCCTTGTGATAGTTTGCTGAGAATGATGGTTTCCAGCTTCATCCATGTCCCTAGAAAGGAAATGAACTCATCATTTTTCATGGCTGCATAGTATTCCATGGTGTATATGTGCCACATTTTCTTAATCCAGTCTATTATTGTTGGACATTTGGGTTGGTTCCAAGTCTTTGCTATTGTGAATAGTGCCGCAATAAACATACGTGTGCATGTGTCTTTATAGCAGCATGATTTATAATCCTTTGGGTATATACCCAGTAATGGGATGGCTGGGTCAAATGGTATTTCTAGTTCTAGATCCCTGAGGAATCGCCACACTGAGTTCCACAATGGTTGAACTAGTTTACAGTCCCACCAACAGTGTAAAAGTGTTCCTATTTCTCCACATCCTCTCCAGCACCTGTTGTTTCCTGACTTTTTAATGATCGCCATTCTAACCGGTGTGAGATGGTGTCTCATTGTGGTTTTGATTTGCATTTCTCTGACGGCCAGTGATGATGAGCATTTTTTCATGTGTTTTTTGGCTGCATAAATGTCTTCTTTTGAGAAGTGTCTGTTCATATCCTTTGCCCACTTTTTGATGCAATTGTTTGTTTTTTTCTTGTAAATTTGTTTGAGTTCATTGTAGATTCTGGATATTAGCCCTTTGTCAAATGAGTAGGTTGCAAAAATTTTCTCCCATTCTGTAGGTTGCCTGTTCACTCTGATGGCAGTTTCTTTTGCTGTGCAGAAGCTCTTTAGTGTAATTAGATCCCATTTGTCAATTTTGGCTTTTGTTGCCATTGCTTTTGATGTTTTAGACATGAAGTCCTTGCCCATGCCTATGTCCTGAATGGTATTGCCTAGGTTTTCTTCTAGGGTTTTTACGGCTTTAGGTCTAACATGTAAGTCTTTAAACCATCTTGAATTAATTTTTGTATAAGGTGTAAGGAAGGGATCCAGTTTCAGCTTTCTACATATGGCTAGTCAGTTTTCCCAGCACCATTTATTAAATAGGGAATCCTTTCCCCATTTCTTGTTTTTGTCAGGTTTGTCAAAGATCAGATAGTTGTAGATATGCAACATTATTTCTGATGGCTCTGTTCTATTCCATTGGTCTATATCTCTGTTTTGGTACCAGTAACATGCTGTTTTGGTTACTGCAGCCTTGTCAGGTAGCGTGATGCCTCCAGTTTTGTTCTTTTGGCTTAGATTTAACTTGGCGATGCAGGCTCTTTTTTGGTGCCATAGGAACTTTAAAGTAGTTTTTTCCAATTCTGTGAAGAAAGTCATTGGTAGCTTGATGGGGATGGCATTGAATCTATAAATTACCTTGGGCAGTATGGCCATTTTCACGATATTGATTCTTCCTACCCATGAGCATGGAATATTCTTCCATTTGTTTGTATCCTCTTTTATTTCCTTGAGCAGTGGTTTGTAGTTCTCCTTGAAGAGGTCCTTCATGTCCCTTGTAAGTTGGATTCCTAGGTATTTTATTCTCTTTGAAGCAATTGTGAATGGGAGTTCACTCATGATTTGGCTCTCTGTTTGTCTGTTGTTGGTGTATAAGAATGCTTGTGATTTTTGCACATTGATTTTGTATCCTGAGACTGCTGAAGATGCTTATCAGCTTAAGGAGAATTTGGGCTGAGACGACGGGGTTTTCTGGATATACAATCATGTCATCTGCAAACACGGACAATTTGACTTCCTCTTTTCCTAACTGAATGCCCTTTATTTCCTTCTCCTGCCTGATTGCCCTGGCCAGAACTTCCAACACTATGTTGAATAGTAGTGGTAAGAGAGGGCATCCCTGTCTTGTGCCAGTTTTCAAAGGGAATGCTTCCAGTTTTTGTCCATTCAGCATGGTATTGGCTGTGGGTTTTGTCATAGATAGCTCTTATTATTTTGAGATACGTCCCATCAATACCTAATTTATTGAGAGTTTTTAGCATGAAGCATTGTTGAATTTTGTCAAAGGCCTTTTCTGCATCTATTGAGATAATCATGTGGTTTTTGTCTTTGGTTCTGTTTATATGCTGGATTATGTTTATTGATTTGCATATGTTGAACCAGCCTTGCATCCCAGGGATGAAGCCCACTTGATCATGGTGGATAAGCTTTTTGATGCGTTGCTGGATTCGGTTTGCCAGTATTTTATTGAGGATTTTTGCATCAATATTCATCAAGGATATTAGTCTAAAATTCTCTTTTTTGGTTGTGTCTCTGCCAGGCTTTGGTATCAGGATGATGCTGGCCTCGTAAAATGAGTTAGGGAGGATTCCCTCTTTTTCTATTGATTGTAATAGTTTCAGAAGGAATGGTACCAGCTCCTCCTTGTACCTCTGGCAGAATTCGGCTGTGAATCCATCTGGTCCTGGACTTTTTTTGGTTGGTAAGCTATTAATTATTGCCTCAATTTCAGAGCCTGTTATTGGTCTATTCAGAGATTCAACTTCTTCCTGGTTTAGTCTTGGGAGTGTGTATGTGCCAAGGAATTTATCCATTTCTTCTAGATTTTCCAGTTTATTTGTGTAGAGGTGTTTGTAGTATTCTCTGATGGTAGGTTGTATTTCTGTGGGATTGGTGGTGATATCCCCTTTATCATTTTTTATTGCATCTTTTTGATTCTTCTCTCTTTTCTTCTTTATTAGTCTTGCTAGCAGTCTATCAATTTTGTTGATCTTTTCAAAAAACCAGCTCTTGCCTTCACTGATTTTTTGAAGGGTTTTTTGTGTCTCTATTTCCTTCAGTTCTGCTCTGATCTTAGTTATTTCTTGCTTTCTGCTAGCTTTTGAATGTGTTTGCTCTTGCTTCTCTAGTTCTTTTAATTGTGAAGTTAGGGTGTCAATTTTAGATCTTTCCTGCTTTCTCTTGTGGGCATTTGGTGCTATAAATTTCCCTCTGCACACTGCTTTGAATGTGTCCCAGAGATTCTGGTATGTTGTGTCTTTGTTCTCATTGGTTTCAAAGAACATCTTTATTTCTGCCTTCTTTTTGTTATGTACCCAGTAGTCATTCAGGAGCACGTTGTTCAGTTTCCATGTAGTTGAGTGGTTTTGAGTGAGTTTCTTAATCCTGAGTTCTAGTTTGATTGCACTGTGGTCTGAGAGACAGTTTGTTATAATTTCTATTCTTTTACATTTGCTGAGGAGTGCTTTACTTCCAACTATGTGGTCAATTTTGGAATAGGTGTGGTGTGGTGCTGAAAAGAATTTATATTCTGTTGATTTGGGGCGGAGAGTTCTGTAGATGTCTATTAGGTCCGCTTGGTGCAGAGCTGAGTTCAATTCCTGGATATCCTTGTTAACTTTCTGTCTCACTGATCTGTCTAATGTTGACAGTGGGGTGTTAAAGTCTCCCATTATTATTGCATGGGAGTCTAAGTCTCTTTGTAGGTCACTAAGGACTTGCTTTATGAATCTGGGTGCGCCTGTATTGGGTGCATATATATTTAGGATAGTTAGTTCTTCTTGTTGAATTGATCCCTTTACCATTATGTAATGGCCTTCTTTGTCTCTTTTGATCTTTTTTGGTTTAAAGTCTGTTTTATCAGAGACTAGGATTGCAACCCCTGCTTTTTTTTTGTTTTCCATTTGCTTGGTAGATCTTCCTCCATCCTTTTATTTTGAGCTTATGTGTGTCTTTGCACATGAGATGGGTTTCCTGAATACAGCACACTGATGGGTCTTCAGTCTTTATCCAATTTGCCAGTCTGTGTCTTTTAATTGGAGCATTTAGCCCATTTACATTTAAGGTTAATATTGTTATGTGTGGATTTGATCCTGTCATTATGATGTTAGCTGGTTATTTTTTTTTTTTTTTTTTTTTTTTTTTTTTTTTTTTGAGACGGAGTCTCGCTCTGTCGCCCAGGCTGGAGTGCAGTGGCGCGATCTCGGCTCACTGCAAGCTCCGCCTCCCGGGTTCACGCCATTCTCCTGCCTCAGCCTCCCGAGTAGCTGGGACTACAGGCGCCCGCTACCGCGCCCGGCTAATTTTTTGTATTTTTAGTAGAGACGGGGTTTCACCGTGTTAGCCAGGATGGTCTCGATCTCCTGACCTCGTGATCCGCCCGCCTCGGCCTCCCAAAGTGCTGGGAAGCTGGTTATTTTGCTCGCTAGTTGGTGCAGTTTCTTCCTGGCCTTGATGGTCTTCACGATTTGGCATGTTTTTGCAGTGGCTGGTACCAGTTGTTCCTTTCCACAGTTAGCGCTTCCTTCAGGAGCTCTTGTAGGGCAGGCCTGGTGGTGACAAAATCTCTCAGCACTTGCTTCTCTGTGAAGGATTTTATTTCTCCTTCACTTATGAAGCTTAGTTTGGCTGGATATGAAATTCTGGGTTGAAAATTCTTTTCCTTAAGAATGTTGAATATTGGCCCCTGCTCTTTTCTGGCTTGTAGAGTTTCTGCCAAGACATCAGCAGTTAGTGTGATGGGCTTCCCTTTGTGGGTAACCCGACCTTTCTCTCTGGCTGCACTTAACATTTTTTCCTTTGTTTCAACTTTGGTGAATCTGACAATTATGTGTCTTGGAGTTGCTCTTCTCGAGGAGTATCTTTGTGGCGTCCTCTGTATTTCCTGAATTTGAATGTTGGCCTGCCTTGCTAGATTGGGGAAGTTCTCCTGGATAATATCCTGCAGAGTGTTTTCCACCTTGGTTCCATTCTCTCCGTCACTTTCAGGTACACCAATCAGACGTAGATTTGGTGTTTTCACATAGTCCCATATTTCTTGGAGGCTTTGTTCATTACTTTTTATTCCTTTTTCTCTAAACTTCTCTTCTCACTTCATTTCATCTTCCATCGCTGATACCCTTGCTTCCAGTTGATTACATTGGCTACTGAGGCTTGTGCATTCATCACATATTTCTCGTTCCACAGTTTTCACCTCCATCAGGTCCTTTAAGGACTTCTCTGCATTGGTTATTCTAGTTAGCCATTCGTCTAATTTTTTTCAAGGTTTTTAACTTCTTTGCCATTGGTTCAAATTTCCTCCTTTAGCTCGGAGTAGTTTGATCTTCTGAAGCCTTCTTCTCTCAACTCGTCGAAGTCATTCTCCGTCCAGCTTTGTTCTGTTGCTGGTGAGGAGGTGAGTTCCTTTGGAGGAGGAGAGGCACTCTGATTTTTAGAGTTTCTGGTTTTTCTGCACTGTTTATTCCCCATCTTTGTGGTTTTTATCTACCTTTGGTCTTTGATGATGGTGACATACAGATGGGTTTTTGGTGTGGATGTCCTGTTTGTTAGTTTTCCTTCTAACAGTCAGGACCCTCAGCTGCAGGTCTGTTGGAGTTTGCCGGAGGTCCACTCCAGACCCTGTTTGCCTGGGTATCAGCAGCGGTGGCTGCAGAACAGTGGATGTTGGTGAACTGCAAATGCTGCTGCCTGATCGTTCCTCTGGAAGTTTTGTCTCAGAGGAGTACCCGGCTGTGTGAGGTGTCAGACCGCCCCTACTAGGGGATGCCTCCCAGTTAGGCTACTTGGGGGTCAGGGACCCACTTGAAGAGGCAGTCTGCCCGTTCTCAGATCTCAAGCTGCATGCTGGGAGAACCACTACTCTCTTTAAGGCTGTCAGACAGGGACATTTAAGTCTGCGGAGGTTACTGCTGCCTTTTGTTTGTCTATGCCCTGCCCCCACAGGTGGAGTCTATAGAGGCAGGCAGGCCTCCTTGAGCTGCGGTGGGCTCCACCCTGTTTGAGCTTCTGGTCCGCTTTGTTTACCTACTCAATCCTGGGCAATGGCAGGTGCCCCTCCCCCAGCCTCGCTGCCACCTTGCAGTTAGATCTCAGACTGCTGTGCTAGCAATGAGCGAGGTTCCGTGGGTGTAGGACCATCTGAGCCAGGTGTGGGATATAATCTCCTAGTGTGCCATTTGTTAAGCCTGTTGGAAAAGCACAGTATTAAGGTGGGAGTGACCTGATTTTCCAGGTGCCATTTGTCACCCCTTTCTTTGACTAGGAAAGGGAAATCCCTGACCCCTTGCGCTTCCTAGGTGAGGCAATGCCTCACCCTGCTTCAGCTCATGCAGGGTGCACTGCACCCACTGTCCTGCACCCACTGTTCGGCACTCCCCAGTGAGATTAACCTGGTACCTCAGTTGGAAATGCAGAAATCCCCTGTCTTCTGTGCCGCTCATGCTGGGAGCTGTAGACTGGAGCTGTTCCTATTCAGCCATCTTGGCTCCACCCCTTCATCCCTTTTCATAGCCCAAGAATATTCCGTTGTCTCCTACAGCAAATCTTATTCCTCCATTCATCCATGGGTGGACATCTGGATTGTTTCCACCTTTTGCATAGCATGAATAATTCTCCTATGAACATTTCTGTGCATGGATTAGTAAGGATGTGTTTCCCTTTCTCCTGGGTGTAGACCTGGTAGTGGAATTGCTAGGTCATTGGTAACTCTATATTGGACTTTTCAAGGAATGGCCATCAACAGAGGAGAGCCCTCCTCCCAGCTTTGCTGATGCAAAATCAGTCTGGCTGCTTAGGTCTGTATCAAATGCTGCACTTAGGTAAGCCTGCTATTTTGGGCACCAGCCTCTCAAACCTTAGTCAAGTGGACCAGTTCATACAACTGGCTGGAAACTTAGGTTCCTGGTCACCATTCTTGGAATTACTGGAACCTGAGATTCAGCTCCTTTGCAGCATTCTCTCCCCAGGCCTTCATCTACCAACTCTAAAACATTCTATGCCTTGTCCTAAGCTGTTGGCTGGAGTCCAGCCTCTGAAGTCCTGAGCACCTGGAATCATGATTCTCCATCCTCCTGAGTTCATTGCTCATCAGCGTTTGGAAACCTCTGTCAGGGTGCTGGATCCATAGGCTGCATTGTCTTCTAGAATCACACTCGCCTGAACCCTCCCCATATTCACTCTTTTCTCATCTCCATGGGACTCTGCAATACTGGACACCAGTGTATATGCCCAAGGCCCAGCCTGCTGCTAGTTATGATGCTCCTTCCACAGTCCTGCCCACTCACAGAAGGACCTAAATCACTCTGTGTTCTCTGCTGATTGAAGAACAGAAAATATACTATGGGGCTCTCTCCTTTATGTCTTTCCCACACAGGTTGTATTTGCTGGCAATGTAGTTGAGAATGGCTCTGGTCTGCACCAGCTTCATCCCGTCATTCTCAACCATTGGCACTTGTTGGAACATGAAACTCTCATCTTTAGAAAATAGAAAAAAAAAGGCAGAGTGAAATTTCTATGAATCCCACCCTTTCAGGATGAAAAAGTGGTTGTGGAAATGACTAAATGTATAAAACGAAAAAAAAATTTCCTGGCAACTGTTCAAATGAAATAGGAATTTGTTTTTAGCTTCTGGAAGTGCTTTTTTTTTCATTTACAAATGTTTATTAAATGTCAGTAATTTTTACAAAGCAAATATTTATAGCAAGAGGCAAATTTTTTGCAAAATATGTACAAAAGTAAAAAGCTGTAATGAACTAGCAACTCATTTTATAAAATCAAACCATTCTCTCCACTTTTAGATCTCCTTTAGAAACAATTTGTTGCCCATCCTGAACTAAAGCACTGACAAAAAAATTCACAATTATCAGATAATGTGCTTAGTTCCCGGAAAGTTCTAAAAAGATATATGTAAAAAAAAAAACCCTAAGCCACAAATATTTTATAAAGCTAATACAAATCATGTTTTGTTAAGTAGAGTATCTATGGGATTATTACAAAATATACTTTTTTATAAGGCTTCTTGTGGTAAATGTGCTCTCACCAGAGTAGTATAGAAAAGCCATTTCAAATGTTTTGCGATTCTGCCTTCAAGTAAGAGGTAAAAGGTAAATGCCATAGTTTATTGCACTGTTGCATATACTTTGCAAGAATTAATCTCTACCCCTTTCTTTCCTAGTACCATCAAATAGGCATGATTAAGGACAAATTTATCACTTACTATGGCAAGAAATATTATAAACAAACCAAATATTATAAACAAACCAAATATTATAAAACAAGCCAAAGTCACATACCAAGTAAGTAGTACATGACTTTCAGTGATATTCACCGACTGAAACATTTATGCATAGTGAGTTCCAGCATACTCTGATCCATCTGTAAACTTTCATCAACAGCAGATTTGTATAGGTCACAAAACTCTCCCTATCAAGACATAAAATATTGCCATATCATTCATGCTTTCGAAACAATGATCCATATAAGCTCTTGCATTTGAAACCAGGTAGTTAGACCTGAATGCTGCAAGAGTGAACATAACTTAAATGCTAACTATACATTCAAGTACAGACATAACAGTGCTAGTGGTACAAACACTGTACTTCAAATAATGTTGTTAATCACCTACCAGCCTAAGGCTAGTATCTACTTGATGGAACTTGAAAAAGCCACAAAGTCCAACTTGTTTAAAATGTTCAGACTTAGACTTATACCTCAAGCTCTAGTATACATTTATTAAGCCCTAACCTCGTACCATAAAAAAATGGGCATGTGCTATATTTGGGACATGCAGACACACCCACGCCCACCCACAATCTCTCCCCTCCTCCTGTTTACTAGACTGAAAAGCCACCCTGTATCCTATCATTAAAAAAAAACAACAGTGCTTTTAGTCAAGCAGCACAACACAAGGACGGATCATCTGTGATTAACAGAAGCGAACACCTTAAAATGATGGGGGAAGAGACAAATTAACTAGGTACTAAGTCAGATTTCCAAGTGAAAAAGACATGAGCAAAACTTCTGGTCTTAATTCCTCAAATAAAACTAAAATAAATAAAATGGTAACAGAGTGACTTTCTCTAAATTTTTTAGGGAGTTTGTTACAAACCTTTGGGCTTTACAGGCATGATTTCATGGATTCAAACACAAAATTAACACTGATATTTAGCCTTCTCATGACACACACAGAAATACCATTGCTGCAAATTGCAATGGAGCGAATCTTATTTCAAATGGCTTAGTTTGGGGTTTTGTCTAAATGTATCATTATATAATGAAAGCACCAATTAGAGGGTTTTTCAAATAGTGATTTGAATTTTAGGACATAACAGTATAACATGGTAACTTTATTCTTCATATATAAATAAGGCATAATTGGATGTGTAATATGCTGAAAATACATTTTATCAAAAGCATAAATACAAGTATTTGGGTACACATTGATCCTGTTATTTCATTTATGTTTTTATCCCCCATCCAGCTACAAAATAGGTCCCTTGTATTGTCTGTGTTGATTTATCTTCATGATATCTTAGAAAGAAGTTGGGAGAGACAGCAACAGGCCACCGGCCAGATGCCACTTAACATGGGAATTTCTCAAAGTAAGTCTCATGCTGTTGAAGACATTAAATACAGTTCTGAGAGAAGTTTCTATGTAGGCTCTTTATGTGCTCTTCAATACCCCCATTAGACAGTGTGTGCAGGGCAGGCTCTGTGTTTCTTACCCCATAGCTGCTACCCTGACTCATGTCCCTCCTCACCCTCTGACCTGCACATCCAACCAATTCAACACTGTCTCATTATCTAAGTGTCCAACATTGAAAAAATATCACCTTGTCAAACTTATAAGAGAAACAAATTCAAAATGGACCTATTTCAACTCCTTTTGTCTAAAATCTGTCCTTGCGTGTCCTTGAATGGGGTGGGCTATATGGCATCCTGAGCTGATGACCACAGCTCACTCATGGTGCCAAAAGCAGGAAAGTAAGAAAAGGGCATCTGCAGGGCGCTGCATATGGTTCTCCAGCAAATACAAAGAGAAGTCTGGACCTTTTTAGCCTGGAAAGAGTTGCCAGACCTGCTCTAAGAGCCCACCCTTTCCATTTTATCGATTTTCTCCCTCTCCACCATCACCAACTACAACCTTACATACACAAAGCATTGCTGGGCTATTCAAACCTCCCTGTGTATCTTCTACTAGATACCCTCCTCAGAGGCACTTAGAGGCTTGATCTTACCATTTCTTAACTTTTCCAAATCTTTTGCAGATTCCAGAAATTTCTCTTCAAATTGGAAGCAGAAACAGTAAATGTGCTCTTGTTAATTCATTCCATAGCATTGCAGACCTTTAACCTTGAATGGCTTCTGTCTGGTACATAATTTGGAAAATTATGCCCCCTGCTCCACGGCACCCAGTCCTATCGGCCGCCCAAGGGCTGAGGAATGTGGGCACATGGCACGGGACTGGCAGGCAGCTCCACCTGCAGCCCCGGTGCGGGATCCACTGGGTGAAGCCAGCTGGGCTCCTGAGTCTTGTGGGGACTTGGAGAATCTTTATGTCTAGCTAAGGGATCGTAAATACACAAATCAGCACTCTGTATCCAGCTCAAGGTTTGTAAATGCACCAGTCAGCACCCTGTGTCTAGCTCAGGGTTTGTGAATGCACCAATCGGCACTCTGTATCTGGTTACTCTGGTGGGGAGGTGGAGAACCTTTATGTCTAGCTAAGGGATCATAAATACACCAATCAGCACTCTGTATCCAGCTCAAGGTTTGTAAACACACCAATCAGCACCCTGTGTCTAGCTCAGGGTTTGTAAATACACCAATCAACACTCTGTATCTAGCTAATCTAGTGGGGACCTGGAGAACTTTTGTGTCTAGCTCAGGGATTGTAAATGCACCAATCAGCTCTCTGTAAAACAGACCAATTGGCTCTCTGTAAAATGGACCAATCAGCAGGGTGTGGGTGGGGCCAGATAAGAGAATAAAAGCAAGCTGCCCCAGCCAGCAGTGGCAACCAGCTCAGTTCCCTTGGACACTGTGGAAGCTTTGTTCGTTCACTCTTTGCAATAAATCTTGCTGCTGCTCACCCTTTGGGTCCACACTGCTTTTATGAGCTGTAACATGTACTGCAAAGGTCTGCAGCTTCACTCCTGAAGCCTGCGAGACCACGAACCCACTGGGAGGAACTAACAACTCCAGAGGTGCTGCATTAAGAGCTGTAACACTCACGCGAAAGTCTGCAGCTTCACTCCTGAGCCAGCGAGACCACGAACCCACCAGAAGGAAGAAACTCTGAACACATCCGAACAACAGAAGGAACAAACTCTGGACACGCCGCCTTTAAGAACTGTGACACCGCAAGGTTCTGCGGCTTCATTCTTGAAGTCAGTGAGACCAAGAACCCACCAATGCCGGACACAACATCGTGACTATTTTTTCCCCTCATGGTATTAATTTTTCTACTATAATTAAATTCTCATAGTCTAGTTTTCTAAATTCTTCATTTTTGCATTTCTTTAATGATTGTGAGAGTTGTCAGAGTCGAAAGGAGTCACAATGTTAGGAAAACTCTGACAACAGAGCTGAAAAAGGCCATAAAGAGAATGTTCTTACTGTTTATCAGATAACAAAACAAACTAGGAAAAACACAACCTTGAACAAAGGCCATCGCAATCTTATAAAAGAATCTGTTAGGACACTTGCTCAGCAACTACCTGTTTAAACTTGGCCTGGCATTACCCTTGTTATTGATATTTGTAGTGACTGATAAGTATTTCGAAACGTTTATTTAATCCTCATTTTATTCCTATAAAAATCTTTGTCTTCCTTAACTTCCCTGAATACATACATAGTTTACTGTGATAAACATATACCCATTACAACACTTAATTCTCAAATAAATATCTTTTATTTGAAAGGGTTTCTTTATTATTTAAGTTGAAACAATGTATCCAAAAGCAGGTGCATGCAGAACTTTTAAACTGTCATCCAAGCACACAGAAAAGGCACTAATATGAGTATAAAACAGATTTTTCTTGTGCCAAGGACACATTTTAAAGTATTTTTCTAGTGACCTAGATGGGAGGTCATGAGGTAATGTAGGGAGACTTCTAAGATCAGTATTTACTTTGTTAAAGGCTGTCACCCTTGTGGCTCAACAACTTAATTTGAGGTCCTAATGTGGTGTATAAACTACATGTTTGTTTCAATAGCTCCCTCCATTGAAAGGAATAGAGTCAAGTTAAAAACAGCCACTCCCACACATTTCAGGGCTGCAGAACTGCCTACTAGATTCTAAGAAAAATGGCAAGTCATCCTCTTATCACAAGGTAACTGGTTAATATGTTCCTTTTCAAGGTTGGCAATAAAAGTCTAACCAAAAATTTCAGCAGATTTTGCTCTCTTTACAGTAAGTCAGTAGAAACTGGCTTTTTGAAGACGCTCATTTTTAATGACTTGGATGTAAGGACTAAGGCAGATGAGAAATCTCTGCTGGGAGCATAGCTGGGAGGGGATGTCTGTGAAGGGCAGGCTGATGGCACTCTGGAAGGCTTCTCTTACTGGGTTGCCACACAAAATACAGGGCTCCCAGGTAAATATGAATTCCAGGCAAAGGAACAGTCATTTGTTAGTATAAGTATGTCCCAAACACTATAGGAAACATGTTTATACTAAAAAAGTATTGCTTGTTTATCTAAAAATTCACATTTATTTGGGTGTCCTGTATCTTATCTGCCAAATCTGGCCACCCTATTTTTAGTGTTACCTCTCTGCATTGCTCAAATCACCCTTCCTGGCCTCTGGGCCTTTGCACATGGCATTTGTCTTGACTGGAATACTCCACTTTCACCTCCTACTGTATTTTCTCTATTGTGTCTTACCCTACATTAATTTACATGATGTATTCAATATCTGATTTCTCCCTAGACCTTGAGCTCCTGAGAACAGAGGCTTCTTATGTCAGTCCAGTCCTTATTGTCTGGGACAAAACCTGGACATTGTAGGAGCTCCTAAAATAAGATAGTTTTAAAATTTACATGGAAAAATTCTAGCAAATACAAAAGTAGAGGGAATAATATAACAAGCTTGAAGGTACCCATGACCTGCATTCATCAATTGCCAGCAACCTTTCTTCATCTATACCTGGCAGTGAATTAAGTTATGTTGGCTCCCAAGAGAGAGAGGTCCATGTTCAAATCCTTGAGTCCTGTAAATGTGACCTTATTTGGGAAAAGGCTCTTTGCAGATGAGGTTAAGGAACTTGAGATGAGATCATCCTGGTATATCCAGATAGGCCCTACATCCAATGACAAATGTCCCTGCAATGTAGCGAATAGAAGACACAGACACACAGAGGGTGAGGTGCTGGAAGCCCCAGGCAGAAAGTAGAGTGATGTGGCCATGATCCATGAAAGTCCAGAAATGCCAAGAGCCCCCAGAAACTGTAGGAGGCAGGGAAGGATTGTTCTCTAGTACTTCCAGGGGAATGTGGCCCTACTCACATCCTGACTTCAGGCTTCTGGCCTTCAGAATTGTAAGAAAATGCATTTCTGATGTTTCAAGCCACCCAGTTTGTAGGAATCTGTGACAGGAGCCACAAGAAAATGATACAAACTCCCACATACTCCCTCCACTACCAGGGGATTCTTTTCAAGCAAATCCCAGACAGCATATCATTTCGTCTGTAAATACTAGTATTCATCTCTAGGAAGGAAGAACTTCTTTTCTAAACATAATCACACTATGATTATGTTTAATATGATAATCTCTTATCATATTAAAATTCTATAATTCCCTAATTTCATCAAAGCTCCAGCATTCTAGTTCATGTAAGTGTCCCATAAAAATTTCTTAGCAGTTTGTTTATTTTGGTCAGCATGCAAGCAAGGTCGTTACAAAGCATTTGAGGGATATGAGTCAATTCTTTTTTTAAGAAATTAATGAATGAGTAGAGACAGGTAGAGAGTGTGGGGGTTTGTGAGTTCTCAATGCCCAGTCTCATATACCAAGGTTCTGGCGTTGCATAGAGCTGTGCATGGGTCTGTGCAGATATCATTGTCCGTTAGTGATGAAGCACTGGGGACCCAGCAGGCCAAGCCCCACACCACAAGCTCACAGTACAGGGGAGCAGACACAGTGGCCCTCAGGTGTTATTAGAGGCTCACTGGGACTCTGTGGAGGGCAGAGGACAGCCCAGCGCTCCTGGGAAGCAATGAGGTAGTGTTAAGTGTGTCCACTGGGAAGGAGCTTGCCAAGCAGGGCTAGCAAATGTACCCAGGCAGGAAGGCAAGAGGCCCCACCATGCTCAGAGAGTTGACTGGGCTGAAGATCACGGAGTGAAGACAGGTGTGAGGATGCATTGTATATGTAGTCAGGACTCACTGAAGAATTCTGTGAGTTTTTTTCCAATTTGTATTTTGGAAAAACTACTCTGGTTGTAAGTGGAGAAGAGACTAGAGCAAAGCGAAGCTGCAGGTAGGAAGCCTGTGTGCCTGTCTGCTCCCTCAACCAACTCTGCCAACTGTGGGGAAGCTCCCTCTAAGAGGAGGAGAGTGCAAATTGCAGAAGCCCAGGTGTCCTGGGAGAGATTAGCATTACAGGACCAGTATGGGGGTGGAGCTAGAAAGCACTCCTAATCTAAGCATTCTGGCACAATGACACACCAGGGAAAAATGATTTTGCATATAGTTATTTGTATTTCACATATACCATCTGTATCTTGGCAGCCAGGCCTGAGTGGCACTGAAGGAACTGAGAGAAGGCTCATGCCTGCGACCCCACAGAGCCTTAAGGAGCAGAGTGAGGATGAGCCAGGAGCACACACACTGTAAGGGACAATAGGGTGGCCTGAGAGCAGAGGGTGGGTCTGTTTGCTCTTCAGTATTTCCTCACCTCCTAGAAAACTGAGGAATCCACAGCACACAGAATCATTGTTTTGCAAATGCATAAGAAAGAATGCTTTTATCAGAAATAAAATGACTGTCCAGGAAAAGAAGAAAATGTCTTTATGCCATTATCCAGGATGGTAACTCTTCTCCTGTGCATACCTGAAAATGTCAGAAGTGCATTTCTACATTGACATTTTAATAGATTGTATGACAAATTGTATGTTACGGGACAATTCTTGGAAAAGTCAAACAAACCACATAATCTATAGTTTCCTTTTTTACTGAATTTTTAATTCCAGGAAAATGGTTGGCTAGGAGAAGATTGGAAATCTGAATTCACATCAGATCCTAATGAAAACAAATCAATTTTAACTAAGTCAGCGAATAGGAGTTGTATTATTTAATTAGCATATAATTTGAAAGAGTTCATTAGCTTCACAACAGGCACAATCAACACTTAGGTAAAGTACTTTATTGTTGCAAAACTTTAGAACATTGGTATTGCAAGTTCTTGGCCTCCATGACTGCGTTATTAAAACCTGAAAATCTTCCTTGCTTCTTCTAAAGATTTCTCATCCATGGGAGGCTTCCTTGGGCTGCCAGGCTGTAGAAACTTCTTCACTGTGGGCAGGTTGCTGATTCTGGTTTTCAGGGCCTGTAATTCATAAAGCACAGCCTCAGAGTGAAGCCAAGGGCTGACACCACCATTAACATGACCCAGGGAATCTGAGCCCCTCCTGCAAAGACCAAGTGAGTCTGCTCCATCAGCACAAGCA
Organism: Pan troglodytes; assembly: GCF_028858775.2. NCBI lineage: Eukaryota > Metazoa > Chordata > Mammalia > Primates > Hominidae > Pan > Pan troglodytes. Next base: position 58,642,230 of record NC_072403.2, read on the forward strand.
TGGAGGCAGAAACAGACACCCAGTGAGAAATGAAGATAAGGGGAAGGACATGTAGCTCACTTTATTTTCCCCAAAGATGTCTTGAAGTTTTAATCAGTTCAGTCATCTCTATCTTTCTCCTTACACACTAATCGTATAGATTAGTGACTCTTGTATAAGACAAGAAAAAATAATGTGCCTGTGAGATATCAACACAGATGAGTCTCTAAGCAGAAGTGAAAATATGGGGAAATTATTTGGGAAGAGAATAGTTATAGAAAATATTAAAGACAAACCATGGGACCACCTTTTCTCAGTGAGAGATACAGTGTGGGGGGCCAGTGTCCTGGAGAGCTGTGCAGAGAGGAACACAATGTCAGACAGCAGGAGCCGGAGCCCAGGGAGGAAACCAGATGGAAAGGGCTCTGCTCAGACCGGCTCATTGTGGGCACATATGGGATAAAGGACATCACAGAGAACTCAGGAACAGAAACCACATTGAAATAGAGGGATGGAGAGAGATGCTGGGCCCTGGGTTCTTTCCATAATAAAGGGCAAAATACTCTTTGTGGGGTAGCATGCAGCACAGATTTCCTTTCCATAACAAAAGTGTTTTCATTCCTCAAAATTGGAGCCTGGAAGCTCATTTTGGAGACCTTGGGGCACTGAAGGCCTGGAGAAGGCTGGGGCAAAACTTGGTCAGTCGCAGGGCCCAGATACAAGATCCCAAGATGGGAGATGTGGGGCTGCCTCTCTGGGCTGCGAAATGGGTCACCTTCAGCAGAGGGAAGCTGGAGATAAGACTGGAGTCAAGCTCCTCGACGTAGTAGAGAAGTTCCACCAGATGAATGTCAGCCCGGCTCAGCTTGTTGCCAACAAGGTAGTCTTGTCCGTGGCTCTTTAAGACCTGGAGAATGGGAGGAATCAGATCAGGAACACATGCACACCCAGGCTAGGACCCCTGCTTCTTTTGGAGCCTCTCCACCCTGACTTTCCCCACCTCTGTTGCCTTACTACATGGGTGCAGAAATCCAGAGCTTTCTCCACATTATCTGAATGAATGAGAGAGTAAGAACTGTAACTCTACTCACTCCTCAGTTGTAGCTCAGGCTCCCATTTTCTCTTCTCATTCTACGTCACTGTGGCATCTACACCACCCATGCAGCTTGCTTCTTCCACATGGGCCAGGGTCTTAGCACCTGCCTCCATGTGTTCTGTCTGCCCCAGGCCCTACAGCGTGGAGCCCTCACATTCAGGATGTGGCTCTACATTCTGCTTTCTCCCTCTCCAATCTCCCTTGGGCAGTGACTCCACCTTCATGACAACACTCTTCCCCAGGAGGAGACTATTTCAGAGTCCTCATTTCTCTTTGTCTGCTCTCCTCATTCCCTGCTCTATCTCCCTGGGATCTGTAGGAAACCTGGGTGAACCTGAATTCATCTTTCTTACAGCATTGACTCTCACTCCCAACTGGCACTATGTTATAATCTGCAAGCTGAAGCGTTTACGGGTGAACTGCTCTGATGTCTGCAACTTACTCTAAAATCCATTTTAAAAAATCTTCCTCTGCATCCCACAATCACTCTCCTTTTAAAAAATACCCATCCCTGAAACGCTACAGTAGTCTCTGGTTGGGCAATTGGTCTCCTATCTTCCTGCATATGGTGCCAGAATATTTTCTGATGGATCGCTTTCATCATGCCCCTGTTCAGTCAAAGTCCATGGGGTTCCATAGACTCAACAGCAACCTCTAGTGTGGTCCAGAGCCCACATTCTACTTATGAACATGAAATCTTGTTGAACAGGTAATTCCATGTTGGGGTCCAGTAAATTAAAATTTTACTGGAAAAGTATAGCTTGGGTATAAATGATACATTTGTTTCTCCAAGTCTATTTTCATAAAATGCCTTGAGAGTCAGAGTGCTGCATTGGTGTTCAGGAAGTCTCACTGAAAGTGAAGATCAGTGACCCAGGAATGCCCAGCCACTATTTTTCTACTGGCCTCTAAACTCAGTTCCCCAAAACACTGAACAGCTTCACTTACTTTTTCAAAGGCAGGGAAGTAGCGATTTTTTGTTTTCTCTTTGATCAAAGCAAGCTTGGCATCTTTTTCCTCAGGTGGACATACGGGCAGAAGGAGGATCATTTCACCCAAATCTGCCATACCTTCTATATACATATCAATCCTGAAAGACAGAAACAACCAAATGGTCAAATACCTTTTGCCTTAGATTTTATAGCTTTATAAAAACCTAAGGGAGTAGAGTATCAGGTGATGGCAAAATAATTCACCTCCAGTGAGTGCCTTTTATAGTCTAGTCATTATGCTCTGAGTTTTACAGGTATATTAACATTTATCTCTTAACCTATCAAGGTAGATAGATCTCTAAATTTTGTTACACACATGACCTAATACAGGTAAAAAGAACGTCGGTGGTCACAGTCATGAGAGAAATTGGCAGAATCACTGCCAGTACCCACTGATGCTGTGCCAAGATTTATCATCTCCATTGTGGTTTGTTCTGTGCATGAACTTAGTGTGAGTCAAATGGCCAAAGACCTGCTTCCTAAGTAATCCTAAGAGAGTCCCTGGCACAGCCATGTCAGCCATATTCCTTGTCCTCTCTCATCATTTTACAGCTCCCAGGGCTGCTTCTATGCCCCATATTTGCAGTTCTTTCAATTACACCCATGAAACACATTTCCACAGCCCTTTCCATGTGCTGTTGCCCAACTCTAGCCATGTGTGCCTTTCCTGAGACCCCACCTAAGAATCCCCTTCCCTGGTAAAATTCTCTATACAGTTACAACCAGTGCAAACTTTTCTTCTTTTGTGTCAAATTGGAGTTTCACAATACTTTTTAAAACAAGAACTTTATTGATGCATATTCACATACTATAATTGCCACCAGGTATATTATACTATTGAGTGGTTTTTAGTGCACTCACAGAAATCCGTAAAAATAACCACAGTCTAATTGCAGAATTATTTTTGTCACCCTGATAAGGACACCTGTACCATTAGCAGTATTCTTCTTTTTTCTCCAAGCCCCACTCCTTTAGCTCCAGGCAACCACTAATCTACTTTCTACCTCTATGGATTTGACTATCTGGACATTTCATACAAAAAGAATCCTATAATATGTGGCCTTCTGTGTCTTGTTTCTTTTATGTAACATGTCTTATGGTTTAACCGTCTTATAGCATGCATTAGTACTTCATTCCTTTTCATGACCAAATATCTTTCCATTGCATGGCTAAGGCACATTTTTCTCCTCCATTTATTGATTGATGGATATTTGAGTTGTTTCCACTTTTTGAATTCTATGAATATTGTTATTCACATTATTTATTTATGTAAAATATATAGTGTGGATGTATTTTTGATTGTTTGGGGATATACCTGTTAGAGGAACTGCTGGGTCATTGGTAATACCATATTAAAGTTTTTGAGGAGCTGCCAGCAGTTTCATTCAGGATTTATTTGGAATCATGCAGTCTCATCACAACAGCAAGGAGACCCCTTGGTTTTGCTGGTATTGAATCAATCTGGCTGTTTTGTGCTTCTATCCATGTGTCAAGGTAACCCCAGCATCCTTGGTGCCAGCCTCTACTAGCCCTGCTCAAGTATTCCAGTTGATATATTTGGTTGGTAATTTAGGTTCCCGGTCATCATTCTTGGAATTACTGGGACCTTAGCTTTGGGGTCTTTGCAACTTTCCCTCCACAGTCCTTCATCTACAGACTCTCACATATTCTATGCCTGTCCTAAACTGTTGGCCAGAGTCGAGCCTCTGAAGTCCTGAGCACCTGGAATCATGATTCCCCATCCTCCTCAGTTCATGGTTCATCCGTGTTTGGAAATCACCGTGAGGTGCTGGATCCACGGACTGCATCCTCTTCTAGAATCACCCTTGCCTGAACCCTCCCCATGTTCACTGTTCCCTCATCTCCATGGGACTCTGCAATACTGGACCTCAGTGTGCATCACCAAGACCCAGCCTGCTGCTGGTCATGATGCCCTGCCATCGTCCCACCCACTCAAGGAAGGACCTAAATCACTCTGTGTTCTCTGTGGATGGAAGAACAGAAAATATACCGTACAGGGCTCTCTCCTTTATGTCTTTCCCATAGAGGTTGTATTTGCTGGCAATGTAGTTGAGAATGGCTCTGGTCTGCACCAGCTTCATCCCATCAATCTCAACCATTGGCACTTGCTGGAACATCAAATATCCATCTTTAGAAGGAAGAAAAAAAAGGAGAGTGAAGTGTCTATGAAACCCACCCTTTTGGGATGAACAAATGGTTGTGGAAATGACTAAATTTGTAAAATGGCAAAGAAATTACTGCCTGGTAAGATTTCACTTGAAACAAATATATATATATATATATATATATATATATATATATATATATATATATATATTTTGGCAGAGTATCATTCTGTCACCCAGGCTGGAGTGGAGTGGCATGATCTTGGCTCACTGTAACTTCTGCCTCCCAGGTTCAAGTGACTCTCCTACCTCAGCCTCCCAATAGCTGGGATTACAGACATGCACCAGTGCACATGGCTAATTTTTGTATTTTTACAAGCGATAGGGTCTCACCATGTTGGCCAAACTGGTCTCAAATTCCTGAACTGAAATGATCTACCCACCTCAGCCTCCCAAACTGGGATTACAGGCATGAGCCACTGCACCCAGTCCAAACAACATTTTTAAAAAGCTTCCTGTAGTTCTTCTTTTTCTTAAGAAGTTTCCTTTTACTTTTTATCCATTTATTTCATATATGTTTTTATTGCCCCTCCAGATACATAGTGGGACTCTTGTATTTTTTGTGTTGATTTATCTTCATGGATATTTTAGGAAGAGGTTGGGACAAGTTACAATAGGACTGGCAACAAGATGCCATTTAAAACAGGAAGTTCCCAGAGTAAGTCTCATAGTGTTTGTGACATTTAAGGCAGGTTCGGAGAGGTTTTTATGTAAGGGTCCTTTTCTGTGCTCTTCAAAGTCTGCGATATTGCTACAGTGTTACCTTGTCCCACCCCCCCCATGAAAGAAAAAACTCAAGACAGTGGCCACATCTATTCCTCCTCCTTTTGTCTAATGCATGTTCTTGCATGTGCTTGGATGGGGAGGGCTGTATGGGATCCTGTGCTGATGACCACCACTCATTCATGGTGCCCCAAGCATGAAAACAAAGAAAGGGCTTTCTCAGGGGTGGGAGATTGTTCCTCTAGCAAATCCTCTGAGAGGTCTGGTCCTTTTAGGCTGGAGAGAGTTGCCAGACTTGCTCAAGGAGCCACATCCCTTCCATTTTAACCACTTTCTCCCTCTGCACCATGTACGAATACCATGCCCCACACCCATAGACATTGCCGGCTGTGCAAACGTCCCCGTGTACCTTCTACTAGATACCCTCATCAGAGGAACTTAGAGATTGATCTTACCATTTCTTAACTTGTCCAAATCTTCTGCAGATTTTATAAACTTCTCTTCAAACTGGAAGCAGAAACAGTAAATACGTTCTTGTTAGTTCATTCTATTATAGACTTGTGGCCTTGAATGGCCCCATCTGGTGCATCATTTGGAGAATACAAGATTTCTGAGTTTGGCAGGGTACACAGAGGGGGCTGGTCATGGCCATTTGGAAATTTAGACCTAATTCATTGAGAAAAGTGCATGGGTCACAGCACATAGCTGCTAAATCTTTTAGTTCGCTTCAACTCCACCCTGATATGAATGTCTATGATTAGGTCATGTTTTGAGGGGGACATCACTGGAGAAAAGGCACTGAGCAGTTCTTCTAGTTATGGTGTTGTCATATCTTAGGAAAGCCTGTGTCTCCAAGTGAGATCAGACCACAACCTTGTGTGTCCCCAGCATGAGGCATGCCATGGGCTAATGGCCATCAAACAATGTGCCACCAAGGAGCCTCTGCTGTAATTTGTATCGCCCCACTTCTCAGGAACCCTGCTAAGGGTGAAATAGGTCGCCGCTGTTGCACAGCTTTCACACTTGCAACTGTAATTTTCTCTTCTGAAGTACGTGAGACACAATAGGGTAAAATTCTCAATTTAATAAAGGAATTAGAGTCCCACACTAACATTATTTTTAAGGAAAACCTCTGGTTTCTGATGTGGTTTTGTGGCATTGGGGAATGCTTGTGTGTTCTGGAAGCCTCCTCCCCTCATTTTAACCACGTGTTTATTTCTCTGCATCCTCATAGACACGTAGGCTGCCCCAGGGCAGGGACTGTGTCTGTCTTGTTCACTATCTCCATGACCTAGTACAGAACCTGGAATTAATAAGTGCTCAAGTAAATAATTGCTGTGAATGTAGTCAATCTTTAATAGGTAGTTTGTTACAATCCACTCCCTTCCATCTCTCATTTGTAGTTTGCATTTTACCTCTAATTACAATCATTTTTTAATATTATGCATTTTTATTTTTTTATTGTGGAAATTATGAACATGAATAAATATAAACAGAAAAGCATAATGATTCTCCTTATACTTCTCACCTAGAATCAATAATTATCAATCAAAACCAATATGGTTTCATCTATATGCCCACCTACTTCTCCTCTTGTAATAATTCCAAGGAAATCCCAGATCCATATGATTAATCCTTAACTACTTCAATGTGTTTTCCTAAAACACATTAACTATTCTAAAGACAGCCATAGTACATTATCACACATGCAATATTAACAATAATTATTTCATGTCTTCATATATTCAATCAATATTCATGTTTCTAATTGTATAAATGCTATAAATTATTCTTTACAGTTTGTTTAAATTCTAATCCACTTAAGTTCTGCACTTTGTGATTAGTGTCTTAATTGTATTTTAATATGTTTGCTTTTAGATGAGAAGAAATTTTAAGAATTAATAGGTCAAATCTGTTCATCTTTTTCTTAATTACAGTCCATTTTTATTTAAGGCACAATGCTTCAGTAAGCAACATCTCATAGTTTCTGTGGGAAAAGTATGTGATAACGCAATTTTAAATCCAACTTAAGATGACCTAACTCAGAACCTACCTCTACTCCAGCTGCAGCCAGGAGCCACCGGGTGGACTCCATTCTGCCCCGTGCATTGAAGTAGTGGAGCTTGGGGTTCTCTGCCATGGTAGCAGTCTCCTGGAGGTTTCTCTAAGCCTGAATGAATGAATGAATGAATGAATAATTGAAACGATAGAATCAAAAATGTACTTTAGGATATGTAGTTGAAAACCACCAACAATACTGAAGAAGAAACTGCCTTCTTCATGACTGTGTTGGAGGAGTTCCTGGAATGTTTTCTTGGCTCAAATTGTTACCCAGCAGTGGCCACCCTCAGATTCCAGCAAACCGGTCTCAAGTCTTCATTGGCTAACTGTGACTTTTCTTGGCAGCATAAGAGGTGAGAGTATGTGGTAAAAATACATGTATAAGAGTTATTGGAAGAGGAAGAATTCAAGAACTAATATTTATTGAAAACTTCCTAGTGTTCCTTCCTCAATGCTAGTCCCTTTCAATATTTTATATCTTTAACCCTCCTTATAGTCCCGTGAAATGATTGTTATCTCCATTTTTTAGTTAATGAAATGGAACATCAGAGAAATACAATGTTCACAGTCACACTCCGGTTGGTGATGGACATGAATATCCACAGCAAGGACTAAAATGAAGTCACTCCTGGAAGCCAGCTGGGTGAAGGCCCTGGGAACCCATGAACTGGCCATGAAACCAGAGGATGTCACTGACAGGGAGGACCGGCAGGGAGCTAAGTCACTCTTCACCTCTTTGTCTGTGAGACTACATTTGATTAAAACCAGAAATTAGGCCTCAGACTTGTTTAACTGTAGCTAGAAGATCCAAAATCTATCAACAGACAGAGATTGTTAATCCCTGCAGCTCCTGTAATTCTGTATTCTAACTCTATGGGGTGCATTTTGTTTTATAAGCTGGAAGAAGAGATGTTGCTGCATTAATTTTGCAATATGGAAGGAGCTAGCATTTGTTCAACATCAGTTACACACTGGCCATTCTTCTAAACTTCTCTTCGTTTTATCCTACAAAAATCACCTAAGATGAATGCAGTTGTTATTCTCATTTTACATTTGAGGATACTGAGGTTTTTAAAGTAACTTTCTCAGAGTAAATGATGGATCTGGGATGCAGACTCACTACTGTTAAAAAACAAGGACTGAGTCTTATTTTCTATGTTAGTGTTTCTGAAATATGCATGGTAATCTTTCAGTAGATTGTGAAAGCCCATTACTTTTAAAAATAAAATAGAATAGAATAGAAAATGTCAGTGAGCATGACATGTTGAAAGGTAAGTAATGTTTGATGAGTTGTTAGTTTCAGTTATTTGTATATTGTGTGTACGGTTGTTTGCATGTGTGCATGCTCACTTGCTCATTGTAAATGGTTAGAGAGAAATTGACTGGGCTCATCAGTGAAGTTTGATAGCCCTTGCTCTATCCCAGGCTGTTTGGGAGGTGGAACATAGCAGAGTATCAGAGAATGAAAACCAGTGGCTGCAGGGACAGATGCAACTAATTGTATCATGAATGTGAATGGAAGGGCACAGGACTCATTGAAAGCAGGAGTTCCAGTGCCAAGACTTAGGAACAGTTGCGTTTTCTCTCCAAACCCCCAGCTCTGATATTTAACATTAATATTCTTCTTGCAAAGTTTTGTGGTTGTTGAGTGTGGAACAAAAATATACTTGCCTTTAACAACTAATGTATTTATTTATTTATTATTAATTTTGAGATGGAGTTTCACTGTTTTTGCCCAGGCTGGAGAGCAATGGCATGATCTTGGCTTACTGCAAACTCAGCTTCCCAGGTTCTAGTGATTCTCCTCCCTCAGCCTCCTGAGTAGCTGGGATTACAGGCATGTGCCACCACACCCGGATAATTTTGTATTTTTAGTGGAGACAGGGTTTCAGCATGTTGGACAGTCTGGTCTGGAACGCCTGACCTCAGGTGATCCACTCGCCTCAGCCTCCCGAAGTGCTGGGATTACAGGAGTGAGCCACTGTACCCGGCCTCAACTAATGTATTTCTAAAAAGGTATGTATGACTAAAATTAGGCATCAAAATCTTTTAAATGTCTCATTTTAAAATATGGGAGTCAATAATTAACCTTTGGAAAGTAAAGAATTCTTTGAAATCATACTGAATCAACTCACCTGTTTTGTCATGAGATATTTTGACATTGTACTTTCTATGATAACTCCAGGAGCAATTTAAAGTAACTTGGGAAATGGAAATAGCATAATTCGGCAGAATGAAAGGGAGAGTGAAGTTCACATGAAAGCATGGGGTATGCTTGTTTAATTGTTATCGACTAGAGTTCACAGTGTCGTAATTCCAATCCCCAAACTAAACTCTCTTAGCCATTGATTGAGGATCATGTTTCAAAAGGAAGTGAAATTTTATCTTACATAATATTTTATCACAACACTCCTGCTGATAACTAGCATATCACTTTCTCAATGTGAGGTTTCCAAGGGTCAGGCTAAGACTGAGACATAGGTTACCATTGAGCTTTGTTGGGTCAACAGAAAATGAGAACCAGAGAGCTCAAGGATTTGCCATGGGTCACACACACATGCTCCTCATTCATAGTCAATATCTAGGGAGTGTGTTTACCTTCCGCAACAACCCTGGGAAATGGCTCCTATTATCCAAATTAAGGATGGGCACACTGAGTTTCAGAGAGCTAAAGCACCTGTCTCATGCTGCACACTTGGTGAGTGTTGGGTCAGCCTTAACTTCTGATTGCAGGTCCAGAGCTTTTCCACTCCACCTCATAACCTGGCTCTCAGCTCCTGTCTGAGAAGTTGTTTTGTATTTTCCTATTCAATATATATTAGCCAAATAAATGTTGGAAGGAGAGGGCGAGAGGGGAACATCTAATTCCTGAGTTCCTCCTGTTAGCAACTTTTCAGGGGCTTGCTTGGAAGAAAAAATTGATAAAACTGTGCCTTTCTCTGATTTGACAACCTAAAAACCAGAGTGAGTTGAGGACTAGTATAATTACTTTACATCAATAATTAACTTACATCAATTAAAAAATGGGCTTGTTTTGAAAGGAATATAAGGTCTCATATTTCCAAGAGTAAATTAAAGGAGTTACATTTACATCTCTGAGGTGGTCCCAATGACACTGTTTCTTATCAGAGAGAAGGGAGAATGAGATAAACCATGACTCCTTCCATTATGAGATTCATAAATGCAGTAGGTTGTTTAATCTCTGAGCCTCAATTTTCTCTTCTTAGAATAGAGATAGTTATTTCTACTTTTGAAGGTTGTTGAGAAAGTTAAATGAGATAATGTAGAAAAAAATTCATAGTAGGAACACAGCAATGGGTGTTTGCTCTTGTCCCAGTGCTTGGAAGATGGGTGAGTCTCTGGACACATTGAGTAGCCCATGGATCCTCTTTCTTTGATCTATCTATCCATCAATTATTTTACCTACCAACAATCTATGTATATGTATCTATTTATAATCTCTGTCTACCCATCCATGTATGTATTATTTTATCTATCAATCGTTCTATGTATCTATCTCTTTGTAATCTGTCTCTTCATCATCTATTATCTATCTTGTATCCATTTCTCTGGTTCTCTATATTTTGTCCATAGAACGCTAGTAGGAATAAGATTTTATATGAATCCAGACTTATATCAAATCTGTCATATGATGGCTCTCTGTTTCTCTCTCTCTTTCCTTTTTAGCTCCTGTACAGAAGATATTGATATTCACTAATCAGTCCACCTGGATTAACAGGAAATTTTCAATGAATGTCCAAGCAGTGGGGCACATCAGTAACACAGGCTTGCTTAGCCCCATGAGGTCATGTAGTCCCATGGTTCTCAACCAGGGGGATTTTGCTCCTCTGCTCCAGAGGACATTGAGCAAGGTCTAGAGACATTTTGGGTTGTCATATCTGCGGGGAGGGAAAGGGGGCTACAAATCAGATAGGTAGAGCCCAAACATCCTAGAGTGAGCAGGACAGATCTCCATTCAAAGAATTACACAGTTTAAAGGGCAGCAACAGTCAGAGCCTCTTTCTTAGCTATCCTCTATATTGGCCATGAGTTGGTAGAACTCCAGAGACAGAATATGACTTGTCTTTGAGCTAATTAGTGGCAAAGGCTCAACTAGAATCTAGTTCTCCTGACATTCAAACTAATTTATTCTAATTATACTAAACCTGAGTTTTGTATTTTCACAGCCAATATAGAATTACAGTGTCACAATTTACAATTGTGTGTTGACTACTTACACAGAGAAATAAATTTTTGCATACATTGCCACTTCTTCCAGCACTGATTATTCTCAGATTGTTTAAAATGCTACCATTTCTTTTTTCTCTTCATGTCATTGTTTCCCATACCATTAAATGCTGAAGCCCTGGTTTTCTAAATTCTTCATTTTTACATTTCTGTAAAGATGTATCCAACAGAAAAGAAATAAACAATTCTTGAACTGTCACCCAAACACACCAAGATGGCACGATATGAGTAAAAACAGACTTTTCCTTGTGCTAAGGACACATATTAGCGTATTTTTCTAGGAGGCTAGAGAGGAGGGTGTGAGGCAATGTAGAGAGATTTATAAGATCAGTACTTACTTTGTTAAACGCTGTCACCGTCCTGGCTCGACAACTGAATTCCAGGTCCTAATGTATTTATAAGCTCTTTGTTCCTCTCAATAGTTCCCTCCCACTGAAAGAAGAGTCAAGTTAGGGAAAAGCCACTCCCACACATTTCATGGCCAAGGGGCCACCTACTGGATTCTAAGACATGAGGCAAGTGATCTGCTTATCAGAAGACACTGGTTAATATGTTCCTTTTCAAGGTTGGCAATCAAAGTTTACACAATACATTTCACCGAGATTTTGCTCTTTTTGCAAGTCAGCAGAAACTGGCTTTTTAAAGATGCTTTTTTTCATGAGTTGGGTGCAAAGACTAGGGCAACTGAAAAATCTCTATTGTGAGCATAGCTTCATTGTCTGTGAAGGGCAAGCTGATGCCACCCTTTTCTTACTGGGTTGCCAAATAAAATATAGGACATCCATGTAACTGTGAATTTCAGGCAAACAATCAACAATTTTTTAGTTATAGCTATGTTCCAAACACGGTATGAAACCAGATGATACTGAAATATTATTTATTGTTTATCTGAAATTCACATTTAGGTGGGTATCCTGTATTTTATCTGACAAATCCAGAGACCCTATTTGCATATGCTATCCTCTTTGCGTCACTCAAATTGCCCATAATATAACAAATCTGAAAGTATTCATCACCTGGATTCATCAATTGCAAATAATCTTTCTTCATCTATACCATGTAGGGGGTTATGTTGGCCCCCAAGAAAGATAGGTCCATATAGAAATCCCTAGATCCTGTGAACTTGATCTTATTTGGAAAAAGGCTCTTTGCAGATGTAATGAAGTAAAAGAATTTGAGATGAGATCATCTTGGTATATCTGGATAGGCCCCAAATCCAATGACAATTGTCCTCACAGCAGAGAGAAGAGAAGACACAACACACAGGGGGTGAGGTGCTGGAACACAGAGGCAGAAATTAGAGTGATGTGGTCATGATCCATGAAAGTCCAGAAAGGCCAAGAGCCCCCAGAAGCTAGAAGACGCAGGGAAGGATTCCTGGAAATCACTTCTAATCCAAACACGCTGGCACAATGACACACCAGGGAAAAATAATTTTAAATATAGTTACTTATATGTAATTCGCATATACCATCTGTATCTTCGCAGCCAGGCCTGAGTGGCACTGAAGGAACTGAGGGAAGGCTTATGCCCGGGTCCCCACAGAGCCTTAAGGAGGAGAGTGAGGATGAGCCAGGAGCACATGCACTGTAAGGGATGACAAGTTGGCCTGAGAGCAGAGGGTGGGTCTGTTTGCTCTTCAATATTTCCTCACCTCCTAGAAAACTGAGGGATCCATAGCAGACAGAAAGGTTGTTTGAAAATGCATAAGAAGAAGTGTTTTCATGAGAAATAAAATGGATGTCAAGGAAAAAAGAAAATTTCATTTTGCCTTTCCCCAGAATGATAACTGTTTTCTTGTGCAGAATGTCAGCAGTAAATTTCTATACATGACTTTCTGATAGGCCATTTGACAAATGTTGCAGGACAATTCTTGAAAAAGTCAAACAAACCACATAGTCTACATTTTACTTTTTTGCTAAATTTTTAATTCCAAGAAAATTTATGGGGAGTTTGGAAATCTGATTTCATATCAGATACTAATGAAAAGAAATCAATTTTAACTAAATCTGGTCATAGGCATTTTACTATGTAATTAGCATATAATTTTTTAAAAGTTTATTAACTTCACAATAGCCACAACCAACATTTAGATAAAGCAATTTATTGTTGCAAAACTTTAGAATATTGGTATTGCATGTTCTTGGCATCCATGCCTGCTTTATCAAACCTTGAAAATCTTCGTTGCTTCTTCTAAACCTTTCGCATTTATGGGAAGCTCCCTCAGGCTGCCAGGCTGCAAAAACTTCTTCACTGTGGGGAGTTTGCTGATTCTTATTTTCAGGGCCCACAATGCACAAAGCACAGCCTCAGAGTGAAGCCAAGGACTGACACCACCATTAACACAACCCAGGGAATCTGCGCCCCTCCTACACAAAGACCACCTGAGTTCTCTCTATCAGCACCAGTAGGGAGGCAGAAAGAGACACTAAGTGAGAAATGAAGATAAGAGGAAGAATGTGCAGCTCACTAGCATTTTCCCAAAAAATGTCTTTAAGACTTTATTCTGTTCAGTCTTCCTACCCTCTTCCTTACACATGAATCTTGTAGATTCATGGGTCTTGTAGAAGATGAGAAAGAACAATGTGCCTGTGAGATATCAGCACAGATCAGTCTCTAAGCAGAAGAAGTGAAGATATGGGAAAATTGAGTTAGAAATGAAAATAGAAAATGTTAAAGACAAACCATGGGGCCACTTTTTCCCATAGAGAGATATAGCTTTCGTGGGCAGCGTGTTGGGAGAGCTGTGCACAAGGAACTCAGTTATCTGACAGCAGGAGCCAGAGCATAAGGAAGGAACCAGATGGAAAGGGCCCTGCTCAGACACATTTGGTGTGGGAAGATAAGGGCATATTGGGATAAAGGGCATCACAGAGAACTCAGGAACAGAAACCACAGTGAAATAGAGGGATGAGGAGAGATGCTGAGTCCTGGGTCCTTGGCATTATAAAAAGCGAAATATTCTTGGGGTAGCATGCACATGTAATTTCCTTGGCATAACAAGAAGGCATTTCCATGCCTCAGAATCACGACCTGGAAGCTCATTTTGGAGACCTGGGGGGCCCTGAAGACCTGGAGAAGGCTGAGGTCAGAATGTGGCCGGTTCAAGGGCCCAGATACTAGATCCCAAGATGGGAGATGAGGAGCTGCCTCTTGAGGACTGGGAAATGGGTCACCTTCAGCAGAGGGAAGTTGGAGATGAGGCTGGTGTCAAGCTCTTCCACGTGGTAGAGAAGTTTGACCAGGTGAATGTCAGCCCGGCTCAGCTTGTGGCCAATGAGGTAGTCTTGTCCATGGCTCTTCAACACATGGAGAATCAGAGGAAACAGATCAGGAACACATGTGCAGTGAGGCTGGGGCCTCTGCTTCTCCCTGAGTTTGTCCAGGCTGACTCTCCCTCTCCTACCTCTGCTTCCTTACTGGGCAGGTGCAAAGATCCAGATCTTTCTCCATGTTACCTGATTCAGTGAGAGAGTAAGAAGTGTGTCTCTGCTTACTCCTTGTTTGGAGCCCAGGCTCCCATTTTCTCCTCTCATTCCACATCACTATGGCATCCACAGCACCCACCCAGCTTGCATCTTCCACATGGGCCAGGGGCTTTTCCCCTGCTGCAGCATGTCCTGTCTGCCCCAGGCCCTACAGTGTGCAGCCCTGATGTTCAGTGGCTCTACACACACTCTCTCTCTCTCCAGTCTCTCTTGGGCAGCGACTCCACCTTCATGACAGCACTCTTCTCCCACGAGTAGACTATTTCAGAATCCTCATTTCTCCTCATCTGCCCTCCTCATTTCCTGCTCTGGGATCTGAAATAAGCCTGGGTGAACTTTAATTCATCCTCTTTCTTGCAATGGTGGTTCTTACTGCTTTGACTGTGTTATAATCTGCATGCCACTGTGTCCCAGGGTGAACTGCAAAGATGTCTGCAACTTACTTTGAAATGCAAAATAATAATAATAATAATAATAATAATAATAATAATGTGTTTGAGTGAGGCAAACAGGGGTGGAGTGACTGATGCGTGATAAATCAAAGATAAAAGGTTAACTTTGCTCTTTAGATCCTTGGTGTATATATGTTCATAAAACATTTCTTTGGACTACACCAGATCTATACATTTTTAATAATAAAGTTTTTGAGTGATATATGATATTTATTAAAATATCTCAGCACATTGACATCATAAATAATAAAAAGAGAAAACATATGGCAACATTGATTTAAGATAATATTTTGACAATACATTTTCACACTATGTATACATACAAACGTATGGATAATGACTTGGTACACAAACAAAACAACTTCAATGCTATATTGTAATATACATTGTTCAAATGCACATATCATGGGCTCTTTGGTAGAAATGGTAGAATTCTTATTCACAGTCTATTTTTATACCATGCCTTGAGAGTCAGGTGCTCCATTAACATCAAGGAAAGCTTTTTGGAAGTGAAGGTCAATGCCCCAAAAATACACAGGTACTATTTTATTTTTCTGTTGCCTTGTGTTATGGACTGAATGTTTATGTTTCCCAAAAATTCATATGTTGAGATCCTGACCCCCAAATCTTTAGAAGAGATCCCTAAAAAATATATTCTTTCAAGCCATTAGTAGGTGGGGGTTTCAGGAGATGATCAAGTCATGGGGGTGGAGCTTTCATGAATGACATTAGTCCCCTTATAAAAGGGATCTTAGAGAACTCCCTTGGCATGTTTGCCATGTGAGGACATAGCCAGAGATTGGCTGTCTATGATCCAAGGAACAGGTGCTCCCTAGATGTGAAATCTGCTGGCACATTGATCTTGTACTTCCCAGCCTGCAGAGCTGTGAGATAGAAACATCTGTTCTTTAAGCTACCCAGTCTATGGTATTTTGTTATTGCAGCCAAACTACAAAGAAACCCTCTGAACTCTTAGTGCCCTTATAGACTAAACAGCTTCTATCATGACCCTTACAACAGTCAAATACACCAGCATTGGTCAATAACTGCCAGCTTCCCTAATTTTTGCCTCTATTTTCAATTTATGACCAACCACAGAAAGCAAAATATAGATCTCCGACTAATCCCATAGAAATCCACACTTCTAGTTAGCCAGCTTACAGCATCCCTAGGCCAGCAATCAGGACATAACTTTTTCTACCATGAATCTCTCAGACTTTCCTGCCTACCTCTGAATCTCTGATAAATACAAAAGATGGCGGCTGACTTCCTTTCTATAGCAAGCTCTGTATAAACACCTTTTGCTTATTCTCATTTGGACTGTCTTCACTTCCACAGTTTTTCTGGAAGTTGCAACAAGACATGATCTATGTTGCCCGTTACCATGGACCCCAGCCGTCAACCAGGTGCTGTATCCACAAAGGCTCCTTGTGCATTGTGGCAAGTCAGCACCTGGGCTGAACTCTTTTCTCTTTGCATTGAACTCTTTCACTTTTTATTCTCAGGTTGGTCCTTGGTTTTGGTATTGGTTCTCATCTGCTTAGCATCCTTTGTAGAATCAGGACTTTCTTTTCATTTCTTTTGTAGTCTTTCGTGTTACTTTTTTTTGTCGTGCGATCTAAAGGTGTTATTTGTCATAAAAGAAGCAGCATAAGAGCAGAGGCCCAGGAGCCTGTTTTTCAAGATAGCCTCACGGTACATTAAGTTTGAGGTTCTCACTGGACCTCTTTCCATTTGTCAGACTTTGCTGTGGGTCACCCTAAAGCCGAATGAAGTTCTTCTCTCTTGATTTTTGGTTCTTGTTGTTCTGCAAACTTGGCAGTGATCCAGACAGAAACATCACAGTTTCCACTTGAGGCAGAGTATTGACTGTGACTTTAGATTTACTTTATCCTTGTTAGGTGGTAATCCATATATCTGACTGAATAATTCTCTATTGTAGTTTTGAGGCTTAAATCCTGTAGCCACTAAAAAGCTGAAGAAATGCCTAGGGCGAGATCTGGGGAAGGGGCATGGACCTTCCATGCCTTCCCTGGACAGGCCACCCTCCAAGAAGCTCCATGTGTTTAGTTATCCAGAAGCTCCCAGGTACAGTTTCAAAGACAGGAAAATAATGGCTTGTTGTTCCCTCTTTGATCAGGGCAAGCTTTGCATCTTTTTCCTCAGGTGGATGCAATGAGTAATGAAGAAGCTTTTCACTCAAACCTGCCCTACCTTCTGTATACACTTCAACCCCGTAAGACAAAAATAACCAAACTGCTGAGTGCCTTCTGCCTTAGATTTTATGTTTAAACACCGGAGACAGTGAAGCATTAGGTGACAGGAAAGTAATTCAGCTCCACTGCGTGCCTTTTATATGCTAGTCATTAGGCTATGATTTTTATAAATATATTTACATTTATTTCTCAGAACACTCTACTGTGATAGATTTATATCTAAAATGTTTGTTATACACATGACCAAATACAGGTACAAGAAACATCGGTGACCTGTCCAGCGTCATAGTCATGAGAGAAATTAGTGGAATCACTGCAAGTAACCACTGATGCTACAAATAGGGTTTGCTCACTCTGCTGTGGTTTGTTTTACACATAAGCTTAGCGTGATTCATATGGCTAAAGCCCTGCCATTTACATAATCCCAAGACAGCCTCCCCAGCACAGTGATCTCGAACGTGTCTGTTTTCCTCTCTCATCATACTACACATCCCAGGCTCAATTTTATGCCCAATATTAGAAGTTCTTAAAAAAGAAAAAAATAAAATTAATAAAGGAAAAACTAGGAAATAAGGTATGTCTTTAAAAGATATCCCTAAAAAATATATTTTTTCAAGCAAGTTACTAATTTTCAAAAAACAAACAAAAAAAAGAAGCTCTCTCAATTATTTTCCATAAAACATTGTTCCATTACCTTCTCCATATGATGTTGGCCAATTCTAGTCATGATTGTGTTTCAAGACCTCACCTAATATTCCCATGGTAACGTGGGAAAATTGTTTACATAGTAAAATTGGCAAACATGGTAAAATTATTCATATAGTTAAAACCAGTGCATATCATAGGACATCTTCTTTCTTCTCATTTCAAACTGTGTTTCCTACAAAACTTTTATTTATTTATTTTGTTTGTTTGTTTGTTTGTTTTGAGACAGAGCCTCGCTCTGTCACCAGGCTGGAGTGCAGTGGGGCAATCTCGGCTCACTGCAACCTCTGTTTCCTGGGTTCAGGTGATTCTCCTGCCTCAGCCTCCCGAGTAGCTGGGACCTTAGGTGCACACCACCACGCCCGGCTAATTTTTGTACTTTTAGTAGAGACTGGGTTTCACCATGATGGCCAGGAGAGTCTTGATCTCTTGACCTCGTGATCCACCCGCCTCGGCCTCCCAAAGTGCTGGGATTACAGGCATGAGCCACTGTGCCTGGCCCTGTATTTTATTTTTCTGTGAGACAGAGTCTTGCTCTGTCACCCAGGCTGGAGTGCAGTGGTGCAATCCTGGCTCACTGCGACCTCCGCCTCCCGTATTAAAACGATTCTCCTGCCTCAGCCTTCCAAGTAGCTGGGATCACAGACACCTGCCACTACGCCTGGCTAATTTTTGTATTTTGAGTAGAGATGGGGTTTTGCTGTGTTGACCAGGCTGATCTTGAACTCCCGACCTCAGGTGATCTGCCTGCCTCGGCCTCCCAAAGTGCTGGGATTACAGGCGTGAGCCACCATACCTGGCGAATACTTTTAAATAACAGCTTTATTGACATGTATTCACATACCATAATTGCCACCCCTTAACAGAATATTATTCAGTAATTTTTAGTACATTTACAGAATTCTGCAAATACTATCACTGTCTAATTCCAGAACATTTTTATCACCTGGGAAAGCAGTAGCACATGCTTTGGCAGCCATTCCCCATTGTCCCCTTTCTCCAGCCCCTGTCAACAACTGATTTCCTTTCTGGACTCAAATGGTCTGGATGGTTCATACAAAAGAATTCATGTCACATGTGGCCTTTGGTGTCTGGTTTCTTTTACAGCACATGTTTTCAAGGCTCACCCATGTTGTAGCATGCATCAGTACTTCATGTCTTTTCAT
Organism: Pan troglodytes; assembly: GCF_028858775.2. NCBI lineage: Eukaryota > Metazoa > Chordata > Mammalia > Primates > Hominidae > Pan > Pan troglodytes. The sequence goes on from NC_072403.2 coordinate 58,661,542, forward strand.
AGCCCAAGAATATTCCATTGTCTACTACAGCACATCTTGTTCCTCCATTCATCCATGGGTGGACATTTGGGTTGTTTCCACCTTTTGCATAGCATGAATAATTCTCCTATGAACATTTCTGTGCATGGATTAGTGAGGATGTGTTTTCCTTTCTCCTGGATGTAGACCTGGTAGTGCAATTGCTAGGTCATTGGTAACTCTATATTGGACTTCTCAAGGAACTGCCAGCAAAGGAGGAGACCCCTCCTCCCAGCTTTGCTGATGCAAAATCAGTCTGGCTGCTTAGGTCTGTATCAAATGCTGCACTTAGGTAAGCCTAGTATCTTGGGCACCAGCCTCTCAAACCTTAGTCAAGTTGACCAGTTCATACAACTGGCTGGAAACTTAGGTTCCTGGTCACCATTCTTGGAATTACTGGAACCTGAGATTTAGCTCCTTTGCAGCATTCTCTCCCCAGGCCTTCATCTACCAACTCTCAAACATTCTATGCCTTGTCCTAAGCTGTTGGCTGGAGTCCAGCCTCTGAAGTCCTGAGCACCTGGAATCATGATTCCCCATCCTCCTGAGTTCATGGTTCATCAGCGTTTGGAAACCTCTGTCAGGGTGCTGGATCCATAGGCTGCATTGTCTTCTAGAATCACACTCGCCTGAACCCTCCCCATATTCACTCTTTTCTCATCTCCATGGGACTCTGCAATACTGGACACCAGCGTATATGCCCAAGGCCCAGCCTGCTGCTAGTCGTGATGCTCCTTCCACGGTCCCGCCCACTCACAGAAGGACCTAAATCACTCTGTGTTCTCTGTTGATGGAAGAACGGAAAATATACTATATGGGGCTCTCTCCTTTATGTCTTTCCCACACAGGTTGTATTTGCTGGCAATGTAGTTGAGAATGGCTCTGGTCTGCATCAGCTTCATCCCGTCAATCTCAACCATTGGCACTTGCTGGAACAACAAACTCCCATCTTTAGAAAATAGGAAAAAAAAAAGGCAGAGTGAAATTTCTATGAATCCCACCCTTTCAGGATGAAAAAGTGGTTGTGGAAATGACTAAATGTATAAAATGAAAAAAAAATTGCCTGGCAACTGTTCAAATGAAATAGGAATTTATTTTTGGCTTCTGGAAGTGCTTTTTCTTATCAAGCTTTCTTTTACTTTTTATGCTGTTACTTCATTTATGTTTTTATTCCCCATCCAGCTACAGAATAGGTCGCTTGTATTGTCTGTGTTGATTTATCTTCTTGATATCTTAGGAAGAAGTTGGGAGGGACTGCAACAGGCCACCAGCCAGATGCCATTTAACATGGGAATTTCTCAAAGTAAGTCTCATGCTGTTGAAGACATTAAACACAGTTCTGAGAGAAGCTTCTATGTAGGCTCTTTGTGTGCCCTTCAATACCCCCATTAGACAGTGTGTGCAGGGCAGGCTCTGTGTTTCTTACCCCATGGCTTCTACCCTGGCTCATGTCCCTCCTCACCCTGTGACCTGGACTTCCAACCAAGTCAACACTGTCTCGTTATCTAAGCAGACAATATTGCAAAGATATCACCTTGTCAAACTTATAAGAGAAACAATTCAAAATGGACCTATTTCAACTCCTTTTGTCTAAAACATGTCCTTGCGTGTCTTTGGATGGGGTGGGCTATATGAGATCCTGAGTTGATGACCACAGCTCACTCATGGTGCCAAAAGCAGGAAAGCAAGAAAAGGGATCCTCAGGGTGCTGGAGATGGTTCTCCAGCAAATACAAATAGAAGTCTGGCCTTTTCAGCCTGGAAAGAGTTGCCAGACCTGCTCTAGGAGCCCATCCTTTCCATTTTATGATTTTCTCCCTCTCCACCATCACCAACTACAACCCTACACACATGTAAGCATTGCTGGCTGTTCAAACCTCCCTGTGTACCTTCTACTAGATACCCTCCTCAGAGGCACTTAGAGACTTGATCTTACTATTTCTTAACTTTTCCAAATCTTTTGCAGGTTCCAGAAATTTCTCTTCAAACTGGAAGCAGAAACAGTAAATGGGCTCTTATTAATTCATTCCATAGCACTGTAGACTTTTAACCTTGAATGGCTTCTGTCTGGTACATAATTTGGAAAATATAAGATTTCTGAGCTTGGCAGAGCACACAGAGGAGGCTGGTGGTGGCCATTTTGAAATTTACACTAAATCATCAAGAAAAGGGCATGGATCACAGCACCTAGTTGCTCAATCTTCTAGTTCACTTTACTTCCACCTTGATGGCTCCCATGTCCATGATTAGGTCATGATTTGAGAGGGGATATCACTGCAGTTAAAGGATCATGCAGTTCTTCTAATTACGATGTTGTCATATCTTAGGAAAGCATATGTCTCTGAGTGAGATCAGACCACAACCTTTGTGTCCCCAGCATGGGTATGCCATGGGCCAATGGCCACCAAAGATTCTGCCACCAAGGGCCCTCTGCTATAATTTACATCAGCTCAGTTTGTAGGAGCCCTGCTAAGGGTGAAATAGGTCATAGCTGTTGCATAGTTATAACTCTTGCAATTATAATTTTCCCTCCTGGAGAATATGGGACACTATAGAATAGAATTCTCAATTTCAGGAAGGAATTAAAGTCCCCACAGTAACATTATTTTTAATGAAAATCTCTGGCTTGTGACATGGCTGTGTGGGTTTAATATCACTGTTGTCATGTCCTGGCTTCTTGACTTTGGACACATTGTTAAATCTCTCTGTGTCTCAGTATCCTAATCTATGAAATGGGAATACTTATGGTACCTATGTTATAGGTTGGTATGAGGATTAAATTTCAAAGTCATTCAAAGCACTCAGAAAAGTAGCAAGTGTATAAGTGCTCATTAAACATACACTATTAGGATTCTGAACTATGGCTGCTATTTCATATCATCCTTAAAAAATTAAATCAATCTAATATTGATGATAATATACTCTATTGCTGATCTATATCAGTGATTTAAACTTTGAAATAAATCACACCTTGTCCTGAGTGTAGTCACTTTGGTTGGCATGGCAGCCAGCAATAAGTCTGTCTCAATCTGATCAGAAGCTCTGAGTGGATGCAGGTATTTAATACAACTATGAAAACCAGTTATTGCATAACAATGCAGTTGACTTAATGGGCAGAATCAATAAAAATAAAAGTCAAAGTAGACACTTATCAAGATTTCCTGTATTTCACTGTTGATATGATCTGGTACCAATCTTGACTCTGCCTCAAAATAGCTGTGTGATCTGGGAATCATCACTTAACATCTTCAAGCCTTAGTTTCCTCATCTGCAAAATGGGGATAGAACATTTTCTTAAACAGAATATTGTAATGTTTTCAAAATGCATGATACAGGGCCTGACCCGCATGCATCAACATCAAGTAATAAATGGTAGTTGTGTTTGCAGTGGTTACTTATAGTTTAATGGAGTTCTTTATGGTGAAAGTTCAGGAATTTGGGGGTTTCTAGCTTGCTCCATGGAACAGAGTTTGTTGTGGATCTATGATCGCACAGGACCAGGATCTAGAGATCATGGGGGGTGTGTGCCAGCAATTAATAAAGCGTCCAATTCAGGACAAACCTAAGGAACGGTGGGTGGTCCTGGCAGGAGGGTGACCGAGATGGGGTGGGATTGGCAAGTGGGATGTGCTTGTGAGGCTGAGGACTGGGTTGTGATCATCAGCCTTAGGGTACTGAGACCCCAGAAGCCTGAGCAAGGTCTGCAGTCAGCCCTGCCCCTGCCTTCAGTCAAGCTGGTTGGAGGCCAGGGAGTCTGGGTTCCTCCCAGCCTTGCCCCTCCCTCCCTCCTGCTGAACTCTTCTTACCCGGGCTCTGAACACATCCCTGAGCTGTAGAGCTGATGTCTGGGTGACAGGGTATTCATTTGTACAAAGAAAACAACCTGGAATGGCAGTGTTTGGATTTCTTGTGTGCTTATTTCTTCATAGGATTGAGAAAGGGTGAGGCTAAAGTCCCAGGCCCTCGTGAAGCAATGAAGAAAGTGCCGTCCCGAGGTTCAGGTCCACACGGCGCTGTGAGGCTGATGGGGCGCGCTAGAACTTCCTTTCACAGGATGCCACCTCACCTGAAACCCTCCTTTTCGGCTGCCACCCGAGGGACAAGATCTCCTGAGTCTGTCCATGAGTTACCCCGAGGAAAACCCTCAGGCAGCCCCTGAGGGACTGTGTTCTGGACTTGGAAGTGTTTTTCTCAGTGACACCTCTAGAGGGCAGCACTTAGCGGAGTCCCACAGACACCTCCCCACATTTCCTGCTCCAACACTGGAAGGATGACCTGGTAACGCTGGGGAATGCTTGGGTGTTCTCCTGGAAGCTCCTGATTTTAATCACCTGTTTACTTGTCTCTATTCTTATAGGTATGTAGGCTACTCGAGAGCAGGAACTGAGTCTGTCTTGTTCACTGTCTACCATCAGAACCTCACACAGCACCTGGCACTTAGTAGGTGCACAACAAAATAATCATCGAATTAATATACTCAGTCTTTAACAGGTTATTTGTTATAATCCACTGCCTTCCACCTCTCATGTGTGGTATGCATTTTAACTTTACATTCACTTCCTGATATACATTTTATCCCCTTATTACATAAATTTCTAACATGTATAAAAATAACACAAAAGTATCACGACCTTCCTTGTATTCCTCTCATAGAATCAGTAACTACCAATGTTATTGAAAAGAGTCAAACTCTGTAAAATATTTGGAGATTTATTCTGAGCCAAATATGAGTATCTAGTGCCTGAGATACAGCCCTCAGGAGATTCAGAGACCGTGTGGTCGAGGTGGTGAGGGTACAGCTTAATTTTACACATTTTCAGGAGACATGAGACATCAATCAAATATATATAGATGTACATTGGTTTGGTATGGAAAGGGGGGAAACTGGAAGTGTGGGTTTCCAGGTTGTGTGTAGATTTAAAATTTGTCTGATTGGCAGTTGGTTGAAAGGGTTAAGTTACTATCTAACCACCTGGAATCAATAGAAAGGAATGTCTAGTTTAGGATAATAAGGGGTTGTAGAGAACAAAGTTTTACCCTGCAGATGAAGCCATCTGGTAACAAGTTTCAGAGAAAATGATTGTACATGTTTCTTATCAGACTAAAAAAGTTTGTTCTGTTAGTAATTCCAAAAGAGATGAGGTGTAATGAGGCTTGTCCAACCCCCTCCACTTCCCATCATGGCCTGAATTCATTTTTCAGGTTAGCTTTGAAATGGCCTTGCTGAAAAGAGAGATCCATTCAGATGGTCAGAGTGAGGGAGGGAGCTTAGAATTTTATATTTGGTTTACACCAACTAAAGCCAATGTGTTTTCATATACATGCCCACCCACTTCCCCCATCTTGTAATAATGTAAGGAAATCCCAAATACCATATATTCCATCCTTAGATACTTCAAAGTGTTTCCCTAAAACATAAAAACTATGATTCCAGCAAACCAGTCTCAGATTCCAGCAAACCAGTCTCATGTGCCCATTGGTTAAATGTGACCATTCTCACCATGCTAAGAGGTGAGAGTATGTGGTAATAATGAATGTAGGGAAGTTAGTGGGAAGAGGAAGAATTCAAGAACTAATATTTATTGAAAACTTTCGACTGATCCTTCCTTCCCCAATGCTAGTCTCTTTCAATGTGTTATATCTTGACTCCTCCTTATAGTCCTATGAAATGCTTGTTATTATCTCCATTCCTTAGTTAGTGAAATGGAACATCAGAAAAGTTAAATGCAATGTCTGCTATCACACTCCACGTGGTGATGAACTTGAAAATCCACACCCAGGACGAAAATGAAGGTAGGCCTAGAACCCACCCAGGTGAAGGCCCTGAGAACCCATGAAGTGGCCGTGAAACCAGAGGATGTCACTGACAAGGAGGACCAACTCTTTGGCTGTTAGGCTGAATTTGATGAAAAGCAGAAATTAGGCCTCAGGCTTGCTTAACTGTAGCTCGAAGAACCAAATTCTTTCAACAGACAGAGGACCCTAATTTCTTGCTTCTTTTGGTTTTCTGTATTCCACCTCTTTGGGGTGCATTTTGTTATATAACCTGGAAAATCATGTTGCCTCATCAACTTTGCAGGCTTGAATAGGAGATAGTATCTATTCAGCATCAGTCACACACTGGCCATTCCTCCAAATTTATCTTCATTTTATCTTACAAAAATCAGCTAAGTTGAATGTTATTATTATTCCCATTTTACAACTGGTGATACTGAGATTTTTAAAGCAACTCGTCCAGAGTAAGTGGTGAATCTGGGATTCAAACCCATTGCTATTCAAAACCAATGACTGAGCCTTATTTTCTGTTAGTGTTTCTCAAATATGTATGCTAATTTTTCAGAAAATTGTGAAAGCTACATATTTTTTAAAGAAAATAGGAAAGAATAAAAAAATACCAGAGAGCATGACATGCTGGAGTGTAAGTAATGTTTCATGAGTTTTTAGTTTCAGTTACATGTATGTTATGTGTATGGATATTTGCATGTGTGCACGTTCATTTGGCCATTGCAAATGGTTAGAGATAAATTCACTAGGGATCATCAAGGAAGTTTGTTGGCCCTTGCTCTATCGCAGCCTGCTTGGGAGGTGGAACATAGCAGAGAACCAGCAAATGAAAACCAAGTGTACAGGGACAGGCCATAAATAATTGGATCATGAATGTGAGTGGAAACACACAGGACTCATTGAAAGCAGGAGTTCCAAGACTTAGGAACAGTGGCATTTTCTCTCCAAACCCCCAACTCTGTTATAACATATTAAGATTCTTCTTGCAAAGTTTTGTGGTCATCGAGGTTGATACATTTGTACAAAAATATACTTGTCTTTACCAACAGATGTATTTCTAAAAAAGTATGTATGACTTGAATTTAGACATTAAAATCTTTTAAATGTCTACATTTTAAAATGTGGAACTCAACAGTCTAACTTTTAGAAAGTAAATAATTATTTGAAACATACTTAATCAACTCATCTGTCTTGCAATTAGAGACTTTGCACATTGCACTTTCCTCTCATTGGAAATGGAAATAGCATGATTCAGCAGAAGGAAAGGGAGAGTGAATCTCACAGAGAGTGGGGTGTGCTTCTTTAATTGTTATGGACTAGAGTGCAGAGTGATTCAAATTGCACACTGGCACCCTTAGCCATTACTGAGGATCATGTTTCAAAGGGAAATGAATTATTATTATCTCACATAACATTTTATAATAATGCTCTCACTTACATGTAACATATCACCTTCACTATATGAGGTTTCCAAAGGCCAGGCCAACACTGAGGCAAAGGTTACCACTGAGCTTTGTTGGGTCAACAGAAAATGAGAACCAGAGAGGCTCGAAGATTTGCCATGGGTCACACACACATTCTCCTCATTCATGGTCAATATCTAGGGAGTGTGGCTACCTTCTGCAACAACCCTGGGAAATGGCTCCTAATAGCCTAATTAAAGATGAGCACACTGAGGTTCAGAGAGCTAAAGCGACTGGCCCACGCTGCACACTTGGTGAGTGTTAGGTCAGCTTGAACTCCTTCTGACTGCAGGTCCATAGCTTTTCTACTCCACCCTGTAAGCTGGCTCTGCTTCTATCTGAGAAATTGTTTCATATTTTCCCATACAGACTCCATTAACCAACTAAAGATTGGAAGGGAAGGGCGAGAGGGGGACACCTGAATCTCGAGTTCCTTTCTGTTAGCAACTTTTCAGGAGCTTGATTGGAGAAAATAATAATAATAAAAATGTTTCTTTCTCTACTTTGGCAACGCTAAAAACTTAAGTGAGTTGAGAACTAGTATAACTGTATTTTCCTCAACTAGAAAATGGGCATGTTTTGAAAGGAATATAAGTGGTGAAATTCCAGTAGTAAATTAGAGTTAATTTACTCTTGGTCCCTGGGTGGTCCTAATTATTGCTTCATATCAGAGAGAAGGGAGACTGATATCAATCACAACTCCTTCCATTATGAGGTTCATAAACTCAGTAGGCTTTTCAAATTCTGAGCTCAAGTTTCTCCTTTCAAAATAGGGATAGTTATATCTATCTTTGAGGGATGTTGAGAAAGTTAAATGAAATATCGTATATAAAATTTATAATAGGAACTCAATAATGAGAGTGACCTCCTGCCCCCACTTCTTGGGATGTGGATGAGTCTCTCGGAACACACTGGGTAGCACATGAGTCTCCTCTCTCTTTCTCTCTTAACCCATCAAGCTCTGGTAAAAAATAAGATTTTATATATATCTAGATTTCTTTTCGAATAAGTCATATAATGAGTCTCTTTTTTTAAAGCTCCTATACAGAGATTAATGATAGTCACTGATACAGTCAACCTGGGTTAACAAAGTTTTCAGTGAAGTTTCAGGGAGGCCTGACCCATCGTTAACACAGACTTACTTAACTCCTAGACTGCAGCAGACCTGGTTCCCAGGTTGTTTTATAACCTGGAAAAACAGACGTTTTATAATCTGGAAAAAGGCTCCCATACCCTGCACCTGGTGGGCCTCTCTCCTCAGGCCAGGCCTAGATACCACCCACTCCCTGCTCTGAGCACTGTGAACCTATCCTGTTCCCAGGCCCACTTTGCATAAACTCCAGTGGAGTGAGAGTGAGCCTCACTGCTTCTCTCTCCAGCTATTCATAGCTCTTGGGCAGGGTCTCACTCTCAATACTTGATGAAAACGGTTGCTCCTCTACAGTATCCTGTTCCTTACCTGAAAATGCAGACATTTTGCTAACCTTTCTTCTATTTCTTGTTTTCAGCATATTTCCTTCTTTTAAAAAGTTTCATTCAAACTGACTAACATTGATTGAGCTGTTTCGGTGTCTCAAGCAATGGTGATGGCTTGTAGCAAAAAAATATTTGGTTGGATTTTGTCTCTGCCCTAAAGTGGTTTAGATCTAGTCAGAATAACAGGCTTCTGGCCAACTGACAGAACAGAATGTGCTCAGCAGTGATTTCACTTTAAAGGATTCCTAGAAATTTCAACCCGGGAATCATGATTCTGTTAACCAAGGAAATCAGAGAAAGGGGAGAAGGCTGCCAGGCTGAGAAAACTGAGGACTCTTGCCCTTCTGCCCAGGTGGGCTCCTTCTTTCCAGGGTAGCATCTCAATCTGCAGGTTCAGTAGATTTTGTACCACCCAAATGTCTGCCTTCCTACCCTTCAAATTAGTATCAATCCTCATTCTTGTGCAAACATTGCCTTGCAACATGCATTTCTTGTCATTTCAGTATCTTCTCACATGGGTGTTGTACTAGTCCGTTTTCACACTGCTATAGGGACCTACCTGAGACTCGTAATTGATAAAGAAAAGAGGTTTAGTCCGCTCATAGTTCTGCAGGCTGTACAGGCTTCTGCTTCTGGGGAGGCTTCAGGAAAATGACAATCATGGCGGAAGGTGAAGGGGAAATAAGCACATCTTCACATGGCTGGCAGGAGAGAGAGAATGAGGGGGTGGGTGCTACATGCTTTCAAACAACCAGATCTCATGAGAATGCTATCACAGGACAGCAGTAGGAGAATGGTGCTAAACCACTGAAAACCACCCTCACGATACAATCACCTCCCACCAGGCCCCACCTCCAACACTGGTGATCATAATTCAACATGAGATTTGGGTAGGGACATAGAGTTACACAATATCATTCCACCCCCTGGCCCCTAACATTTCAAAACGCAATCATGCCTTCCCAATAGTCCTCCAAAGTCTTAACTCATTCCAGTATTAACTCAAAAGCCCAAGTCCAGAGTGTCTTCTGAGACTAGGCAAGTCCCTTCTGCCTACCAGCCTGTAAAATCAAGAACAAGTTAGTTACTTCCAAGATACAATAGGAGTACAGGCATTGGGTAAATGGTCTCATTTCAAAAGGGAGAAGTCAGTCAAAACAAAAGAGCTGCCAGCCTCATGCAAGTCCAAAACCCAGCAGGGAAGTCATTACATCTTAAAGCTTCACAATAGTCTTCTTTGACTTCTTTGACTCTTTGTCTCACATCCAGGCCATACTGATGCAAGGGTGGGCTCCTAAGTCCTTGGGCAGCTCCGCACCTGTGGCTCTGGACAGTACATTCCTTAGGCTGCTTTGACTGGCTGGTGTTGAGCACCTGCAGCTTTTCCAGATGCATTGTGCAAGCTGTTGGTGGATGTATCATTCTGGGGTCTGGGGTACAATGGCCCTCTTCTCATAGCTCCACTAGGCAGTGCCCCAGTGGAGACTCTGTGTGGGGGCTCCAACTTTTCCCTTCCCCACTACCCTAGTAGAAGTTCTACATGAGGGCTCCACTCCTGCAGCAGGCATCTGCCTGGCCATCCAGGTGTTTCCTTAAATCTTATGAAATCTAGGCAAAGGCTCCAAGCCTCAACTCTTGCTCTCTGTGCACATGCAGGCTTAACACACATGGAAGCTGCCAAGGCTTCTTACAGCTTGCACCCTCTGGAGCAGTGGCCTGAGATGTATCTGGGGCCCTTTATAGCCATGGTTGGAGCTGAAGCAGCTGGGACACAGGATGCCATGTCTCAAGGCTGCACAGAGCAGCAGGGCCCTCTGTTTGGCTCACAGAACCAGTTTTCTCTCCTAGGCCTCTAGGCCTGTGATGGGAGGGGCTGTCACAAAGCCCTGGACATGCCCTGGAGACATTTTCCCCATTGTCTTTGCTGTTAACATTTAGCTACTTTTGCAAATTTCCAAACTTTTGCAAAAGGAACAGTATGTTAATAACTAAGACTTTTGCAAATTTCTGCCACTGGCTTGATTTCATCCCCTGAAAGTGGGATTTTCTTTTCTATCACGTGATGAGACTGCAAATTTTCCAAACTTTTATGCTCTGCTTCCCTTTTAAATATAAGTTTCAATTGCAGATTGATTCATTCAGATTCAATGACAGATTTCAGATCATGTCTTTGTGAACACATATGAACATGTGCTGTTAGAAACAGCCAGGCTAAATCTTGAATGCTTTGCAGCTTAGAAATTTCTTCTACCAGATACCCTAAATCATTTCTCAAGTTAAAAGTCTCACAGATCTCTAGAGCAGAGGCACAATGCCACCAGTCTCTTTGCTAAGGCATAGCAAGAGTGACTTTCACTCCCATTCCCAAAAAGTTTCTCATCTCCATCTGAGACCTCCGCTGGACTTCACTGTCCAAATCACTATCAGCATTTTGATCACAACCATTGAACTAGTTTCTAGGAAGTTCCAAACTTACCCTCATTTTTCTGCCTTCTTCTGAGCCCTCCAAACTGTTCCAGCCTCTGCTCCTTACCCAATTTTAAAGCTGCTTCCACATTTTCAGGTATCTTCATAGGAATGTCCCACTTTTCTGGTACCAGTTTCTTGTAGTAGTCCATTTTCACACTGCTATAAAGACATACCTGAAACTGGATAATTGATAAAGAAAAGAGGTTTAATCAGCTCACAGTTCTGCAGGCTGTACAGGCGTCTGCTTCTGTGGAGGCCTTAGGAAACTTACATTTATGATGGAAGGCGAAGGGGAAGCAAGCACATATTCACATGGCTGGCAGGGGAGAGAGAGAGTGAACAGGAAGGTGCTACACACTCTCAAACAACTATATCTCATGAAAACTCTATGAGAAGACAGCACTAGGGTGATGATGAGAAACCATTAGAAAACACCCCATGGTCCAATCACCTCCCACCAGGCCCCACCTCCAACACTGAGGATGACAATTCAGCATGAGATTTGGGTGGGGACACAGAGCCAAACTATATCAGGTGTCATATGTTTTTCCTGTGAATTATTTTATAGCCTGGACAAGTCTTACATCTGGATCCAAAAGGAGGACATCACTGAAGCTCCTAATCTTTCCTTTACATTTTTCCCCACTATTAAACATTTATTCCAGGACATTGTTGACTTATATTCTAATGGCACCATATATATTAACTGGGTTCCTTTAGGTGCATTTTAAAAACTAGTTATAAGGGCTGGGTATGGTCACTCACCCCTGTAATCCCAGCACTTTGGGAGACAGCGGTGGGAGGACCACTTGAGCCAGGAGCTTAAGTGCAGCATGAGCAACCTAGCAGACCATGTCTCTACAAAAAAACCCAAATTACATCAGGTGCAATAGCGTGCACCTGTGGTCCCAGCTACTCAGTAGACTGAGCTGGGAGGATTGATTGAGCCCAGGAGGTGGTGATTGCAGTGAGCCAGGATTGTGCCACTGCCCTCCAGCCTGGGCCATGGAGCAAGACCCTGTCTCTAAATCAAAGCAAAACAAAGCTAGTTATATGCTGCAGTAATTATTTAGTTATTCTATCAGTTTCTGAATTTTAATACTTGAGAAGTCATGTAGTCTGCAGATTCCAAACCAGAAAATATTTTGCTCCCATACCCCAGAGGACATTCAGAATATCTGGAGTCATTCTTGTTTGTCACATCAAGGCAGAAGGTGGTGGGTAGTGCTTCAACATAGGTAGGTGGAGGCCGGTGATGCCTTGGAACATCCTATCATGAACAGGACAGCCCCTGCACCCAAAGAATTACCCATCCCAAGGGTTGCCAAGGGTAAGATGAGAGACTTTTCCTTAGCCATTTTCAAGGTTTGCTGTGAGTTGGTTGAACCCTAGATAGAGAATGTGACTTGTCATCTAGCTAATTAGTGGGAAAGGCTGAATCAGATTCTAGTTTTCCTGACATTCAGAAACTAATCTATTCCTATTATAAATCAACCTTAATTTTGAATTTTCACAGCTATAAAGTATTGCAGTTACTTATATACACATTGTGTCCCTACTAAATTGTGAGGTTCCGAAAGAGCAGAGAGGTCTCACGGTATGTTTTAGCACAGTGTATTGCACATGGTAGTATTACAATATCACTGATACTTGGATAGATCACACAGCAATGCTAGACATTTTAGCAGTCACAGAGATTTCTATAATTTCATCTTTTGAACTTAGTTGAGAAAATCAAATGATATAGAAAAAATTAAGCAGAAAAATTAAATAATAGATTCAAGATAATGGATCTGCCAATCCTGATTATCAGACTCAATTTTCTACAATTTCACAGAATAAATAAAGATATGAGTGTGGCTCACTGAGTAGACCCAGAAGGACTAAGGAAGGAGGAATTTGGAAAAAGCAAGGTTATCAGGCAAGTGTTTAACTGGGCAAAGGACAAGGATGAACAGATATTTGTTGAATCAGGAAACTGAAAATTCACAATAAGGGCCATTATTGTTTTTAATTTTGTTAGTCATTAATCTAGGTCATCTTGCTTTATAGAACTAAAAGTTCCTCTCCCTCTCCCTCTCTCTCTCTTCGGTCTTCCTCTGTTGCCGATACTGCTGTGATCTCAGCTTGCTGCATGCAACCTCCCTGCCTCGGGGTCCGGTGATTCTCCTGCCTTGGCCTGCCGAGTGCCTGGGATTGCAGGTGCGCACTGCCACGCCTGACTGGTTTTTGTATTTTTGGTGGAGATGGGGTTTTTCCGTGTTGACTGGGCTGGTCTCCAGCTCTTGACCTTGAGTGATCTGCCTGCCTCGGCCTCCCAAGGTGCTGGGACTGCAGACAGAGTCTCGCTCACTCAATGCTCAATGTTGCCCAGGCTGGAGGGCAGTGGCGTGATCTCGGCTCGCTACAACCTCCACCTCCCAGCTGCCTGCCTTGGCCTCCGAAAGTGCTAAGATTATAGCCTCTGCCCGGCTGCCACCCCATCTAGGAAGTGAGGAGTGTCTCTGCCTGGCCGCTCATTGTCTGGGATGTGAGGAGCGCCTATGCCTGGCCGCCCCGTCTGGGAAGAAGTGAGTAGCGCTTCTGCCCGGCTGCCCCGTCTGGGAGATGAGGAGCGCCTCTGCCCAGCCGCCCATCATCTGGGAAGTGAGGAGTGCCTCTGCCTGGCTGCCCTGTCTGGGAAGTGAGGAGCGCCTCTACCTGGCCGCCCTGTCTGGGAAGTGAGGAGCACCTCTGCCCGGCCGCCACCCCATCTGGGAAGTGGGGAGCACCTCTACCCAGCTGCCCCATCTGGGATGTGAGGAGCGCCTCTGCCTGGCCGCCACTCCATCTGGGAGGTGAGGAGCGCCTCTGCCCAGCCACCCCATCTGGGAACTGAGGAGCGCCTCTGCCTGGCCGCCCCATCTGAGAAGTGAGAAGTGCCTCTGCCTGGCAGCCGCCCCGTCTGGGAAGTGAGGAGCATCTCTGCCCGGCCGCCCCATCTGGGAAGTGGGGAGCGCCTCTGCCCGGCAGCAGCCCCATCTGGGAAGCGGGCAGCACCTCTGCCCGGCCATCCCGTCTGGGAAGTGGGGAGCTCCTCTGCCCGGCTGCCCCATCTGGGAAGTGGGGAGCACCTCTGCCCGGCTGCCCCATCTGGGAAGTGAGGAGCGCCTCTGCCCGGCCGCCCCATCTGGGAGGTGTGGAGTGCCTCTGCCCAGCCGCCCATCGTCTGGGATGTGAGGAGTGCCTTTGCCTGGCCGCCCCGTCTGGGAGGTGTACCCAACAGCTCCAAAGAGACAGCGACCATCGAGAACAGGCCATGATGACGATGGTGGTTTTGTCAAAAAGAAAAGGGGGAAATGTGGGGAAAAGAAAAAGAGATCAGATTGTTACTGTGTCTGTGTAGAAAGAAGTAGACATAGGAGACTCCATTTTGTTCTGTACTAAGAAAAATTCTTCTGCCTTGGGATGCTGTTAATCTATAACCTTACCCCCAACCCCGTGCTCTCTGAAACATGTTCTGTGTCAACTCAGGGTTAAATGGATTAAGGGCGGTGCAAGATGTGCTTTGTTAAACAGATGCTTGAAGGCAGCATGCTCATTAAGAGTCATCACCACTCCCTAATCTCAAGTACCCAGGGACACAAACACTGCGGAAGGCCACAGGGACCTCTGCCTAGGAAAACCAGAGACCTTTGTTCTCCTGTTTATCTGCTGACCTTCTCTCCACTATTATCCTATGACCCTGCCACATCCCCCTCTCCGAGAAACACCCAAGAATGATCAATAAATACTAAAAAAAAAAAAAAAAAAAACAACAAAACAACAACAAAAAAAACCCTAAAAGTTCTAAAGACTTAGATTCACCTGTAAGTTCTAGGAAATTGCTCTCAAAACATTCTGCCTAGCTTTGGAGCATAACAACCTTAAAGAAATATTGAAAAGCCAATGGCATCAACACTTGACAACAAATCACAAAGCACTTCCTGAAGGAAGCATTAATGTGTGATATCTACCATCAAGTTGTAAATTAGAATTGTGTTTGGCAGTTGTTGGTATCTCTTTGCTCAGCAGGAGATGGAGGTTTGGAGAAGCAACTGCAGACATGGAACTGTCCAGTTGTATGTCCCTTTTACCAGTCATTGGGAATTCCCAAGTCTGTGATCTTGCCAAACGTAAATTCACAATAATTGTGTGTTGATTACTTGTCTAGAGAATGGAAGTTTAGCATAAACACCTACCTTCCCTCTGGCAATGATCATATTCTTAGATTAAGTAAAATGACATCATGACTATTATTTCCCCTCATGACATTAATTTTTCTACTATCATTAAATTCTCATTGTCTACTTTTCTAAATTCTTCATTTTTCCATTTCTTTAATGATTGTGAGAGTTGTCAAAGTCAAAAGGAGTCACAATGTTAGCAAAACTCTGACAAACACAGCTGAAAAACGCCATAAAGAAAATGTTCTGGCGGCACGCGGTGGCTCACGCTTATAATCCCAGCACTTTGGGAGGCTGAGGCAGGTGGATCACGAGGTCAGGAGATTGAGACCATCCTGGCTAACATGATGAAACCCCACCTCTACTAAAAATACAAAAAATTAGCCGGATGTGGTGGCAGGCGCCTGTAGTCCCAGCTACTCGGGAGGCTGAAGCAGGAGAATAGCATGAACCTGGGAGGTGGTGCTTGCAGTGAGCAGAGGTGGCACCAGTGCCTTCGAGTCTGGGTGACAGAGCAAGACTCTGTCTCAAAAAAAAAAAAGAAAAAAAAAAAAAAGAGAATGTTCTTACTCTTTGTCTGATAACAAAACAAACTAGGAAAAACACAGCCTTGAACAAAGGCCATCGCAATCTTAGAATACTTCTGTTAGGGCATTTGCCCATCAACGGCCTGTTTAAACTTGGCCTGGCATTACCCTTGTTATTAATATTTGTAGTGAAAGATAAGTATTTCGAAACGTTTATTTAATCCTTATTTTTTTCCTATAAAAACCTTTGTCTTCCTTAACTTGCCTGAATACATACATAATTTACTATGACAAACATATACCCATTACAACACTTAATTCTCAAATAAATATCTTTTATTTGAAAGGGTCTCTGTTTATTATTTAAGTTGAAACAATGTATCCAAAAGCAGGTGAATGCAGAACTTTTAAACTGTCATCCAAGCACACAGAGAAGGCATTAATATGAGTATAAAACAGATTTTTCTTGTGCCAAGGACACATTTTAAAGTATTTTTCTAGTGACCTAGATGGGAAGTCATGAGGTAATATAGGGAGATTTCTAAGATCGGTATTTACTTTGTTAAAGGCTGTGACCCTTGGGGCTCAACAACTTAAGGTCCTAATGTGGTTTATAAACTACATGTTCATTTCAATAGCTCCCTCCCACTGAAAGGAATAGAGTCAAGTTAAAAACAGCCACTCCCACATGTTTCAGGGCCACAGGACTGCCTACTAGATTCTAAGAAAAATGGCAAGTCATTATCTTATCACAAGGTAACTGGTTAATATGTTCCTTTTCAAGGTTGGCAATAAAAGTCTAACCAAAAATTTCAACAGATTTTGCTCTCTTTACAGCAAGTCAGTAGAAACTGGCTTTTTGAAGACGCTCATTTTTAATGACTTGGATGTAAGGACTAAGGCAGATGAGAAATCTCTGCTGGGAGCATAGCTGGGAGGGGATGTCTGTGAAGGGCAGGCTGATGGCACTCTGGAAGACTTCTCTTATTGGGTCGCCACACAAAATACAGGGCACCCAGGTAAATATGAATTCCAGGCAAAGGATCAGTCATTTGTTAGTATAAGTATGTCCCAAACACTGTAGGAAACATGTTTATACTAATACAGTATTGATTATCTAAAAATTTACATTTATTTGGGTGTCCTGTATCTTATCTGCCAAATCTGGCCACCCTGTTTTTATAGTGTTTCCTCTCTGCATTGCTCAAATCACCCTTCCTGGCCTCTGGGCCTTTGCACATGGTATTTGTCCTGACTGGAATATTCTACTTTCAGCTCCTACTATATTTTCTCTATTGTGTCTTTCCCTACGTTAATTTGACATGAAGTATTCAATATCACATTTCTCCCTAGACCTTGAGCTCCTGAGAGCAGAGCTGCCTTCTTATTTGTGTCCAGTCCTTATTGTCTGGGACAAAACCTGGACATTTTAAGAACTCCTAAAATAAGATAGTTTTAAAATTTACATGGAAAAATTCTAGCAAATACTAAAGTAGAGAAAGTAATATAACAAGCCTGAAGGTACCCATGACCTGGATTCATCAGTTGCCAACAACATTTCTTCAGCTATACAAGGTAGTGGATTAAGTTATGTTGGCTCCTAAGAAAGGTATGTTCATGTCCAAATCCTTGAGTCCTTTAAATGCGACCTTATTTGGAAAAAGGCTCGTTGCAGTTAAGGAACTTGAGATGAGATCATCCCGATACATCCAGATATGCCCTACATCCAATGACAAGTGTCCCTGTGTGTCCGGAATTGGTGGGTTCATGGTGTCACTGACTTCAATAATGAAGCCGCAGACCATCGTGGGAGAGTGTTACAGCTCTTAAAGATGGTGTGTCCAGAATTTATTCCTTCAGATGTTCAGATGTGTCCGGAGTTTCTTCCTTCTGGTGGGTTCGTGGTCTCACTGGCTTCAGGAGTGAAGCTGCATACCTTCTCGTTGAGTGTCACAAGACAGCGTGTCTGGAGTTGTTCCTTCCTCCCGGTGGGTTCAAAGTCTCACTAGCTTCAGGAGTGAAGCTGCAGATCTTCATGGTGAGTGTTACAGCTCATGAAGGCAGTGCAGACCCAAAGAATAAGCAGCAGCAACATTTACTGCAAGCAGCAAAAAAAACCAAGCTTCCAAACCATGGAAAGAAACCCCAGCTGGCTTGCAGCTCCCGGCTGGGCAGCCTTCTTTTATTCCCTTGTCTGACCCCCCCCCCCCCCCCACCCACATCCTTCTGATTGGTCCATTTTACAGAGAGCTGATTGGTCCGTTTTGACAGGGTGCTGATTGGTGCATTTACAAACCTTTAGCTAGACACAGAATGCTGATTGGTGCATTTACAATCCTTTAGCTAGACATAAAACTTCTCCAAGTCCCCACCAGATTAGCTAGATACAGAGTGCTGATTGGTGCGTTTACAATCCCCTAGCTAGACACAAAAGTTCTCCAAGTCCCCACCAGATTAGCTAAATACAGAGGGCTGATGGGTGCATCCACAAACCTTGAGCTAGACAGAGTGCTGATTGGTGGATATACAATCCTCCAGCTAGACATAAAAGTTCTCCAAGTCTCCTAGCTAGACATAAAAGTTCTCCAAGTCCCCACACGACTCAGGAGCCCAGCTGGCTTCCCCTAGTGAATCCTGTGCTGGGGCCATGGGCAGAGCTGCCCGCCAG
This sequence comes from Pan troglodytes, assembly GCF_028858775.2. Classification (NCBI taxonomy): domain Eukaryota; kingdom Metazoa; phylum Chordata; class Mammalia; order Primates; family Hominidae; genus Pan; species Pan troglodytes. The sequence goes on from NC_072403.2 coordinate 58,680,151, forward strand.
TCCTGCGCCCCGTGCCCGCACTCCTCAGCCCTTGGGCGGTCGATGTGACTGGGAGCCACGGAGCAGGGGGCAGTGCCCATCAGGGAGGCTCCAGTGGGTGGGAGCCCGTGGGGGCAGGGGGCGGGGGTGGGGAGGGAGGTTCAGAAATGGCGGGCTGCACGTCCCGAGCCCTGCCGTGCAGGGAGGTGGCTGAGGCCTGGCCAGAAATCGAGCGCGGCACAGGCGGGCCAGCACTGTTGGGGGACCTGGCGCACCCTCTGCTGCTGCTGGCCCAGGTGCTATGCCCCTCACTGCCCAGGGCCAGGCGGCCCACTCTGAGTGTGGGGTCTGCCAAGCCTGCCCCCACCCGGAACTCGGGTTGGCCCGTGAGCATTGCGTGCAGCCCTGGTTTCCACCTGCGCCTCCCCCTCCACACCTCCCCTCAAGCAGAGGGAGCCGGCTCCGGCCTTGGCCAGCCCAGGGAGGGGCTCCTACAGTACAGCGGTAGGCTGAAGAGCTTCTCAAGGGTGGCCAGAGTGGACACCGAGGCCAAAGAGGCGCCGAGAGCAAGCGAGGGCTGCTAGCACGTTGTCACCTCTCACCTGCAACATAGAGAACAGAAGACACAGACACGCAGAGGGTGAGGTGCTGGAAGCCCTAGGCAGAAAGTAGAGTGATGTGGCCACGATCCGTGAAAGTCCAGAAATGCCAAGAGCCCCCAGAAGTTATAGGAGGCAGGGAAGGATTGTTCCCTAGAACTTTCAAGGCAATGTGGCCCTACTCGCACCCTGACTTCAGACTTCTGGCCTTCAGAATTGTAAGAAAATGCATTTCTGTTGTTTCAAGCCACCCAGTTTGTAGTTTGTAGGAATCTGTGAGAAGAGCCACAAGAAAATGATACAAACTCCCATGTACTCCCTCCACTACCAGGGGATTCTTTTCAAGCAAATCCCAGATAGCATATCATTTCATCTGTAAATGCTAGTATTCTTCTCTAGCAAGGAAGAATTTCCTTTCTAAACACAATCACACTATGATTATGTTTATTATGATAATCTATCATATTAAAATTCTATAATTTCTTAATTTCATCAAAGTTTCAGCATTCTAGTTCATGTGTCCCATAAAAATTTCTTAGTAGTTTGTTTATTTTGGTCAGCATCCAAGCAAGGTCCTTACAAAGCATTTGAGGGATATGAGTCCAGTTTTCTAGAAATTAATGAAAGAATAGAGACAGTCAGGTAGAGTGTGTGGGGGTTTGTGAGTTCTCAAAGCCCACTCTCATATACCCAGGTTCTGGAGGTGCATAGAGCTGTGTATGGGTCTGTGCAGATGTCATTGTCCATTGGTGATGAAGCACTGGGGACCCAGCAAGCCAAGCCCCACACCACAAGCTCACAGTACAAGGGAGCAGACATAGTAGCCCTCAGGTGTTATTAGAGGCTCACTGGGGCCCGGTGGAGGGCAGAGGACAGCCCGGCGCTCCTGGGAAGCAATGAGGTAGTGTTAAGTGTGTCCACTGGGAAGGAGCTTGCCAGGCAGGGCTAGCAAATGCACCCAGGCAGGAAAGCAAGAGGCCCCACCATGCTCAGAGGGTGGATTGGGCTGGAGATCAAGGAGTGAGGACAGGTGTGAGGATACCTTCTATATGCAGTCAGGACTCACTGCAGAATTCTGTGATTTTTTTTTTCCAATTTGTATTTTAGAAAAGCTACGCTGGTTGTAAGTGGAGAAGAGACTAGAGCAAAGTGAAGCTACAGGTAGGAAGCCTGTGTCTGTCTGCTGCCTCAACCACCTCTGCCAACTGTGGGGAAGCTCATTCTAACAGGAGAGCTCAAATTGCAGAAGCCCGGGTATCCCAGGGAAGATTAACATTATAGGCCCAGTATGTGGGTGGAGCTAGAAAGCACTCCTCATCTAAGCACTCTGGCACAATGACACACCACCGAAAAATGATTTTGCTATAGTAGTTACTTAAATGTAATTCAAATATACCATCTGTATCTTGGCAGCCCAGGCCTGAGTGGCACTGAGGGAACTGAGGGAATGTTCATGACGGTGGCCCCCACAGAGCCTTAAGGAGCAGAGTGAGGATGAGCCAGGAGCACACGCACTGTAAGGGACAACAGGGTGGCCTGAGAGCAGAGGGTGGGTCTGTTTGCTCTTCAATATTTCATCACCTCCTAGAAAACTGAGGGATCCACAGCACACAGAATGGTTGTTTTGCAAATGCATAAGAAAAAACGCTTTTATCAGAAATAAAATGACTGTCCAGGAAAAGAAGAAAATGTCTTTATGCCATTACCCAGGATGGTAACTCTTCTCCTGTACATACCTGAGAATGTCAGAAGTGCATTTCTACGTTGGCATTTTAATAGATTGTATGACAAATGTTACAGGACAATTCTTGGAAAAGTCAAACAAACCACAAAATCTGTAGTTTCTTCTTTTTTACCAAATTTTTACTTCCAAGAAAGTGGTAGGTTAGGAGGAGATTAGAAATCTGAATTCATATCAGATCCTAATGAAAACAAACCAATTTTAGCTAAGTTGACAAATAAGAGTTATTTATTATTTAATTAGCATGTAATTGGAAAGAGTTTATTAGCTTTACAAGAGGCGCAATCCACACTTAGGTAAAGCACTTCATTGTTGCAAACTGTAGAATATTGGTCTGGCATATTCTTGGCCTCCATGGCTGCTTTATTAAAACCTGAAAATCTTCCTTGCTTCTTCTAAAGATTTCTCATCCATGGGAGGCTTTCTCTGGCTGCCAGGCTGCAGAAACTTCTTCACCGTGGGCAGGTTGCTGATTCTGGTTTTCAGGGCCTGTAATCCACAAAGCACAGCCTCAGAGTGAAGCCAAGGCCTGCCACCATCATTAAGATGACCCAGGGAATCTGAGCCCCTCGTGCCAAAGACCAAGCGAGTCCCCTCCATGAGTACCAGCATGGAGGCAGAAACAGGCACCCAGTGCGAAATGAAGATAAGAGGAATAACATGTAGCTCACTTTATTTTCCCCAAAGATGTCTTGAAGTTTTAATCAGTTCAGTCATCCCTATCTTTCTCCTTACATATTAATCCTATAGATTTGTGGCTCTCGTATAAGACAAGAAAAATCAATGTGCCTGTGAGATATCAACACAGGTCAGTCTCTAAGCAGAAGTAAAACTATGGGGAAATGAGTTGGAAAGGAAAATGTTATAGAAAACATTAAACACAAACCATGGGACCACCTTTTCTCAGTGAGAGATACAGTGTGGGGGGCAGAGTGCTGGGAGAGCTGTGCAGAGAGGACCACAATGTTTGACAAAAGGAGCCGGAGCCCAGGGAGGAAACCAGATGGAAAGGGCTCTGCTCAGACCAACTCAATGTGGGAAGACAAGGGCACATGTGGGATAAAGGACATCACAGAGAACTCAGGAACAGAAACCACATTGAAATAGAGGGATGGAAAGAGCTGCTGGGCGCTGGGTCCTTTCCATGATAAAAGGCAAAATACTCTTCATGGGGTAGCATGCACCACAAATTTCCTTTCCAGAACAAAAGTGTTTTCATTCCTCAAAATTGGAGCCTGGAAGCTCATTTTGGAGACCTTGGGGGCACTGAAGGGCTGGAGAAGGGTGGGGTCAAAACATGGTCAGTCCCAGGGCCCAGATATGAGATCCCAATATAAGAGATGTGGGGCTGTCTCTCTGGGCTGTGAAATGGGTCACCTTCAGCAGAGGGAAGCTGGAGATAAGACTCGAGTCAAGCTCTTCCACGTAGTAGAGAAGTTCCACCAGGTGAATGTCAGCCCGGCTCAGCTTGTTGCCAACAAGGTAGTCTTGTCCCTGGCTCTTTAAGACCTGGAGAATGGGAGGAATCAGATCAGGAACACATGCTCACCCAGGCTGGGACCCCTGCTTCTTTCAGAGCCTCTCCACCCTGACTTTCCCCACCTCTGTTGCCTTATTGCATGGGTGCAGAAATCCCAAGCTTTCTCCACATTATCTGAATGAATGAGAGAGTAAGAACTGTAACTCTGCTCACTGCTTGGTTGGAGGCCAGGCTACCATTTTCTCTTCTCATCCACATCACTATGGTGTCTACACGACCCACCCAGCTTGCTTCTTTCACATGCGCCAAGGACTTAGCACCTGCCGCCACATGTTCTGTCTGCCCCAGGCCCTACAGCGTGGAGCCCTCACATTCAGGACATGGCTCTACATTCTGCTCCCTCCCTCTCCAATCTCCCTTGGGCAATGACTCCACCTTCATGACAACACTCTTCCCCCAGAAGGAGACTATTTCAGAGTCCTCATTTGTCCTTGTCTGCTCTCCTCATTCCCTGCTCTATCTCCCTGGGTTCTGAAGTAAACCTGGGTGAACCTGAATTCATCATGTTTCTTACAGCATCGACTCTGGTTCCTAACCGGCACTCTGTTATAATTTGCAAGCTGAAGTGTTTAGGGGTGGACTGCACTGATGTCTGCAACTTACTATAAAATGCATTTTAAAGAATCTTCCTCTGCATCCCACAGTCACTCTCCTTTTAAAAAATACTGATCCCTGAAACACTGCAATATTCTCTGGTTGGGCAATTGGTCTCCTGTCTTCCTACACAGGTTGCCAGAATATTTTCTGATGGATCACTTTCATCATGTTCTTCTTCCATCAAAGTCCGTGGGGTTCCATAGATTCAACAGCAACCTCCAGTGTGATCCAGAGCCTTCCACAGCCCACGTTCTACTTATGAATATGAAATTTTGTTGAACAGAGAATTTCATGTTGGGGTCTAGTAAATTAAAATTTTACTGGAAAATCATAGCTTGGGTATAAGTGGTACAATTGTTCCTCCAAGTCTATTTGCATAAAATGCCTTGAGAGTCAGAGTGCTGCCTTGGTGTTCATGAAGTCTCACTGAAAGTGAAGGTCAGTGGCCTCAGGAATGCCCACCCACTATTTTTCTACTGGTGTCTAAACTCAGTTCCCCTAAACATTGAACAGCTTCACTTACTTTTTCAAAGGCAGGGAAGTAGCGATTTTTTATTTTCTCTTTGACCAAGGTGGTCTTGGCATCTCTTTCCTCTGGTTGACATACGAGCAGAAGAACGATCATTTCAGTCAAATCTACTATACCTTCTGTGTACATATCAATCCTGAAAGACAAAAACAACCAAACCATCACATGCCTTTTGCCTTAGATTTTATAGGTTTATAAAAACCTAAGAGAATAGAGGGTCAGATGGTGGCAAAGTAATTCACCTCCAGTTAGTGCCTTTTATACTCTAGTCATTATGCTCTGAGTTTTACAGGTATATAGTCATTAGGTTCTGATTTTTACAGGTATATTAACATTTATTTCCTAAAACAACCTATCAAGGTAGATAGATCTCAAAATTTTGTTACACACATGACCTAATACAGGAAAAAGAGCATCGGTGGTCACAGTCATGAGAGAAATTGGTGGAATCACTGCCAGTACCCACTGATGCTGTGCCAGGATTTATCATCTCAATTGTGGCTTGTTCTGTGCATGAACTTAGTGTGAGTCAACTGGCCAAAGACCTGCCCTCTAAGTAATCCTAAAAGAATCCCTGGCACAGCCATCTCAGCCATATTTCTTGTCCTCTCTCATCATTTTACAGCTCCCAGGGCTCCTGTGCCCCATATTAGCAGTTCTTCCAATTACACCCATGAAACACATTTCTACAGCCCTCTCCATGTGCTGTTGCCTAACTCTAGCCATGTGTGCCTTTCCTGAGACCCCACCTAAGAATCCCCTTCCCCGGTGAAATTCTCTATACAATTACAACCAGTGCAAACTTTTCTTCTTTTGTGTCAAACTAGAGTTTCACAATACTTTTTAAAACAAGACCTTTATTGACGTATGTTCACATACTGTAATTGCAACCTGTTAAATTACACTATTGAGTGGTTTTTGGTGGATTCACAGAATTCTGTAAAAATCATCACAGTCTAATTCCAGAATTATTCTTATCACCCTGATAAGGACATCTGTACCATTAGTGGTATTCTTCATTTATCTCCAAGCCCCACTCCTTTACCTCCAGGCAACCACTAATCTACTTGCCACCTCTATGGATTTGAATATCTGGACATTTCATACAAAAAGAATCCTATAATACTTGGCCTTCTGTGTCTTGTGTATTTTATGTAACATGTCTTTATTGTTTAACCATCTTGTAGCATGCATTGGTACTTCATTCCTTTTATGACCAAATATCTTTCCATTGCATGGCTAAGGCATTTTTTTCTCCTCCATTGATTGATTGATGGATATTTGGGTTGTTTCCACTTTTTGAATACTATGAATATTGTTATTTGCATTGTTCATTTATGTAAAAAATTTAGTGTGGATGTATTTTTGATTGTTTGGGGATATGCCTACTAGAGCAACTGCTGGGTCATTGGTAATACTATGTTAAAGTTTTTGTGGAGCTGCCAACAGTTCCATTCAGGATTTATTTGTAATTATGCAGTGTCATCACAACAGAGAGGAGACCCCTTGGCTTTGTTGGTATTGAATCAATCTGGCTGTTTCAGCCTTCTATCCACGTGTCAAGGTAACCCCAGCATCCTGGGCACCAGCCTCTACTAGCCCTGCTCAAGTGTTCTAGTCCATATAATTGGTTGGTAATTTAGGTTCCTGGTCATGATTCTTGGAATTACGGGGACCTGAGATTCAGCTTATTTGCAGCCTTCCCTCCCCAGGCCTTCATCTACAGACTCTCAGACATTCTATGCCTTGCCCTACGCTGTTGGCTGGAGTCTAGCCTCTGAAGTTCTGAGTACCCGAATCATGATTCCCCATCCTCCTCAGTTCATAGGGTTTATGAGTGTTTGGAAACCTCCGTCAGGTTGCAGGATCCATGGACTGCATCCTCCTCTAAAATCACCCTCGCCTGAACCCTCCCCATGTTCACTGTTCCCTCATCTCCATGGGACTCTGCAATACTGGACCTCAGTGTGCATCACCAAGACCCAGCCTGCTGCTGGTCATGATGCCCTGCCATGGTCCCACCCACTCAAAGAAGGACTTAAATCACTCTGTGTTCTCTGTGGATGGAAGAACAGAAAATATACCATACAGGGCTCTCTCCTTCATGTCTTTCCCATAAAGGTTGTATTTGCTGGCAATGTAGTTAAGAATGGCTCTGGTCTGCACCAGCTTCATCCCGTCAATCTCAACCATTGGTACTTGCTGGAACAGCAAACTCCCATCTTAGAAAGAAGAAAAAAAAAGGAATATGAAGTGTCTATGAAACCCACCCTTTCGGGATGAAAAAAATGGTTATGGAAATGACTAAATTTGTGAAATGAAAAAGAAATTATTGCCTGGTAAGATTTCACTTGAAACAACTTTTTTCCTTGTTTTGTTTTTTGAGACAGAGTCTCACTCTGTCGCCCAGGCTGGAGTGCAGTGGGACGATCTCAGCTCACTGTAACCTCTGCCTCCTGGGTTCAAGCAATTCTCCTACCTCAGCCTCCTGAGTAGCTGGGATTACAGGCATGCGCCAACATACCCAGCTAATTTTTGTATTTTTAGTAGAGATGTGATCTCATCATGTTGGCCAAACTGGTCTCGAACTCCTGACCTCAAATGATCCACCCGCCTCAGCCTCTTAAAGAGCTGGGATTACAGGCATGAGCCACCATACCCGGCCCAAACAACATTTTAAAAAAGTTTCCTGTAGTTCTTCTTTTTCTTAAGAAGCTTCCTTTTACTTTTTATCCTGTTACTTCATTTTTGTTTTTATTTCCCCTCCAGATACATAGTAGGACTCTTGTATTTTTTGTGTTGATTTATCTTCATGGATATTTTAGGAAGAGGTTGGGACAAATTACAGTAGGACTGGCAACAGGGTGCCATTTAAAATGGGAAGTTCGCAGGGTAAGTCTCATGGTGTTTGTGACATTTAAGGCAGGTTCTGAGAGGTTTTTAATGTAAGGGTCCCCTTTTCTGCTCTTCAAAGCCTGCAATAGTGCCACAGTGCTACTTTGTCACGCCCCCCCATGAACGAAAAACCTCAAGGCAATGGCCACGTTGATTTCTCCTCCTTTCATCTAGCGCATGTTCTTGCGTGTGCTTGGATGGGGAGGGCTCTATGGGATCCTGTGCTGATAACCACAGCTCACTGACGGTCCCCCAAGCATGAAAACAGAAAAAGGGCTTTCCCCGGGGGCGGGATATCATTCCTCTAACAAATACTCTGAGAGGTCTGGTCCTTTTAGCTTGGAGAGAGTTGCCAGACCTGATCAAGGAGCCACATCCCTTCCATTTTAACCACTTTCTCCCTCTCCACCGTGACTAAATATCACCCCCCACACACATAGGCATTCCCGGCTGCTCAACGTTCCTCTGTACCTTCTACTAGAAACCCTCATCAGAGTTACTTAGAGATTGATCTTACCATTTCTTAACTTGTCCAAATCTTCTGCAGATTCTAGAAATTTCTCTTCAAACTGGAAGCAGAAACAGTAAATGTGTTCTTCTTAGTTAATTCTGTTATAGACTTGTGATGTTGAATGGCCCCTATCTCGTGTATGATTTGGAGAATATAAGATTTCTGAGTTTTGCAGGATACACAGAGGGGGCTGGTAATGGCCATTTGGGAATTTAGACCTAATTCATTGAGAAAAGTGCATGGGTCACAGCACGTAGCTGCTCAGTCTTTTAGTTCACAGCCACCCTGTTCTCATGAATGTCTATGATTAGGTCATGTTTTGAGAGGGGACATCACTGGAAAGAAGGCACTGAGCAGTTCTCCTAGTTATGGTGTTGTCATATCTTAGGAAAGCCTGTGTCTCCAGGTGAGATCAGACCACAACTTGTGTGTCCCCAGTGTAGGGTATGCCATGGGCTAATGGCCATCAAATATTCTGCCACCAAGGAGCCTCTGCTATAATTTATATCACCCCACTTTTCAGGAACGCTGCTAAGGGTGAAATAGGTTGCAGCTGTTGCACAGCTTTAACACTTGCAAATATAATTTTCTCTTCTGAAGTACATGGGACCCAATAGGGTAAAATTCTCAATTTAATAAAGGAATTAGAGTCCCACGCTAACATTATTTTTCATGAAAACCTCTGGTTTCTGATGTGGTTTTGTGGGTTCAATATCACCATTTTCATGTACTGGCTTCTTGACTTTGGACATGTTACTGAAACTCTCTGTGTCTGAGTATGCTAATCTATGAAATGGGTATACTTACGGCACCTATGGTATAGGCTGATATCAAGATTAAATTACAAGGTCATGCAAAGCACTTAGAAAAGTAGCAGGTGTATAGTAACTGCTCATTAAATATAAGTTATGTTTAGAATTTTGAAACTATACTTAGTTCTTGATCTACATCCAGTAACTTAAACGTTGGAGTAAATTCCACCTCGTCCTGAGACAAGTCACTTTGGTGGAAATGGCAGCCAGCAACAAGGCTGTCTCAATCTGACCAGAAGCTATGAGTGGTTGCAGGTATTTAATACAGATATGAAATTCAGTTATTACATAATGATGCAGTTGACTTAAATAGGCAGAATCTATCAAACCAAAAGTCTAAGCAAAAGTTATCAAGGTTTTCTGGATTTCAATGTTGTTATGATCTGGTTCCAATCTTGACTCTGCCTCAAAATAGCTGTGTGATCTAGGAATTATTGCTTAAAATCTTCAAGCCTTAGATTCTTAATCTGCAAAATGGGAATATAATATTTTCTTAAATGGAATTTTGTAATGTTTCAAAATGCATGATACAGGGCCTGACCCACATACATCAAGTAATAAATAGTAGCGGTGTTTCCAGTGGCTAATTATACTTTAATGGAGTTCTTTATGGTGAAAGATCAGGAATTTGGGGGTTTCTGGCTTGCTCCATGGAACAGAATTTGTTGTGGATCTATGATCACACAGGACCAGGATCTAGAGGTCATGGGGGTGTGTGCCAGCAATTAATAAGGCATCCAGTTCAGGACAAACCTAAGGAAAGGTGGGTGGTCCAGGAAGGAGGGTAGCCAAGGTGGGGTGGGGTTGGCAAGTGGGATGTGAGGACTGGGTTGTGATCATCAGCCTTAGGGCACTGAGACCCCAGAAGCCTGAGCAAGGTCTGCAGTCAACCCTGCCCCCGCCTTCAGTCAGGCTGGATGGAGACCTGGGAACCTGGGTTCCTCGCAGCCTTGCCCCTCCCTCCCTCCTGCTGAACTCTTCCTACCCGGGCTCTGAACACATCCCTGAGCAGCAGAGCTGATGTCTGGGTGACAGTGAAACAGGGTATTCATTTGTACAAAGGAAACAACCTAGAATGATAGTGTTTGGATTTCTTATGTGCTTATTTCTTCATAGAACTGAGAAAGGGTGAGGCTAAAGTCCCAAGCCTTCGTGAAGCAACGCACAAAGTACCGTTCCGAGGCTCAGGTCCACACGGCGCTGTGAGGCTGAAGGTGCGCGCTAGAAGTTCCCTTCACAGGACGCCACCTCACCTGAAACCCCCCTTTTCTGCTGCCACCCGAGGGACAAGATCTCCTGTTTGTCCATGACTCACTTCCCAGGAAAACCCTCAGGCAGTCGCTGAAGGACTCTGTTCTGGACTGGGAAGTGTTTTTCTCAGTGACACCTCTAGAGGGCAGCACTCAGCGGAGTCCCACAGACACCTCCCAGCATTTCCTCCTCAAACACTGGGAGGATGACCTGGTAACACTGGGGAATGCTTGGGTGTTCTAGAAGCCTCCACGCCTCATTTTAACCACGTGTTTACTTGTCTGCATCCTCATAGACATGTAGGCCGCCCCAGGGCAGGGACTGTGTCTGTCTTGTTCACTGTCTATCTCCATGACCTAGTACAGAACCTGGAATTAATAAGTGCTCAACAAATAATTGCTGTGAATGTAGTCAGTCTTTAATAGGTAGTTTGTTACAATCCACTCCCTTACACCTCTCATTTATAGTTTGCATTTTATCTCTAACTACTGACATTTTTTAATATTACGTATTTTTATTTTTTTGTTGTGGAAATTATGAACATGAATAAAAATAAACAGAAAAGCATAAAAATTCTCCTTATATTTCTACCTAGAATCAATAATTATCAACCAAAACCAATATGAAGTTATATTTATGCCCACCTACTTCTCCTTTTGTAATAATTCCAAAGAAATCCCAGATCCATATGATTAATCCTTAAATACTTCAATGTGTTTTCCTAAAACACATAAACTATTCTAAAGATAATCATAGTACATTATCACACATGAAATATTAACAATAATTATTTCATGTCATCAAATATTCAGTCAATATTCATGTTTCTAATGCCATAAATTATTTTTTACAGTTTGTTTAAATTCTAATCCACTTAAGTTCTACACTTTTTGATTAGTTTCTTAATTGTATTTTAACATGTATGCTCTTAGATGAGAAGAAATTTTAACAATTTTTAGGTCAAATCTATTCATCTTTTTCTTAATTACAGTCCATTTTTATTTAAGGCACAATGCTTCAGTAAGTAATCATTGCATAGTTTCTGTGGGAAAAGTATGTGCTAATGCAATTTTAAATCCAACTTAAGATGACCTAACTCAGAACCTACCTCTACTCCAGCTGCAGCCAGGAGCCACCGGATGGACTCCATTCTGCCCCGTGCATTGGAGTAGTGGAGCTTGGGCTTCTCTGCCATGATAGCAGTCTCCTGGAGGTTTCTCTAAGCCTGAATGAATGAATGAATAATTGAAACGATAGAATCAAAAATGTACTTTAGGATGTGTGGTTGAAAACCACAAACAATGCTTAAGAAGAACCTGCCTTCTTCATGACTGGGTTGAAGCAGTTCCCGGAATGTTTTCTTGGCTCAAATTGTTACCCAGCAGTGGCCAACCTCAAATCAGTCTCAAGTCTTCATTGTTTACCTGTGACTTTTCTTGGCAGCCTAAGAGGTGAGAGTATGTGGTAAAAATACATGTATAGGAGTTAATGGGAAGAGGAAGAATTCAAGAACTAATATTTATTGAAAACTTCGTAGTGATCCTTCCTCAATGCTAGTCCCTTTCAATATTTTATATCTTTAACCCTCCTTATAGTCCCATGAAATGGTTGTTTTCTCCATTTTTTAGTTAATGAAATCGAACATCAGAGAAATACAATGTTCACAGTCACACTCTGGTTGGTGATGGACATGAATATCTACACCAAGGACTAAAATGAAGTCACCCCTGGAAACCAGCTGGGTGAAGGCCCTGGGAACCCATGAACTGGTTGTGAAACCAGAGGATGTCACTGACAGGGAGGACCGGCAGGGAGCTAAGTCACTCTTCAGCTCTCTGGCTGTGAGACTGCATTTGATCAAAACCAGAAATTAGACTTCAGACTTGTTTTACTGTAGCTAGAAGATCCAAAGCCTTTCAACAGAGAATGCTAATCCCTTGCTTCTTTTGGCATTCTATATTTTAACTCTGTGGGCAGCATTTTGTTTTATAACCTGGCAAAAGAGATGTTGCTGCATTAACTTTGCAGGATATGGAAGGAGCTAGCATTTGTTCAACGTCAGTCATACACTGGCCATTCTTCTAAACTTCTCTCATTTTGTCCTACAAAAATCACCTAAGGTGAAAGGCTGTTGCTATTCTCATTTTACAGTCGAGGATACTGAGGTTTTTAAAGTAACTTACCCAGATTAAGTGGTGGATCTGGGATGCAGACTCACTGCTATTAAAAGCTAAAGACTGAGTCTTATTTTCTATGTTAGTGTTTCTGAAATATGCATGGTAATCTTTCAGTAGATTGTGAAAGCCCACTACTTTTTAAAATGAAATAGAAAAGAATAGAAAATGTCAGTGAGCATGACATGTTGAAAGGTAAGTAATGTTTGATGAGTTGTTAGTTTCAGTTATTTGTATATTGTGTGTACGGATGTTTGCATGTGTGCATGCTCACTTGCTCATTGTAAATGGTTAGAGAGAAATTGACTGGGCTCATCAGTGAAGTTTGATAGCCCTTGCTCTATCCCAGGCTGTTTGGGAGGTGGAACATAGCAGAGTATCAGAGAATGAAAACCAGTGGCTGCAGGGACAGATGCAACTAATTGTATCATGAATGTGAATGGAAGGACACAGGACTCATTGAAAGCAGGAGTTCCAGTGCCAGGACTTAGGAACAGTTGCATTTTCTCTCCAAACCCCCAGCTCTGTTATTAAACATTAATTCTTCTTGCAAAGTTTTGTGATTGTTGAGTTTAGAAGAAAAATATACTTGCCTTTAACAACTAATGTATTTTTTTTTTTTTTACATGGAGTTTTACTGTTTTTTTCCCAGGCTGGAGTGCTATGGCGCAATCTCAGCTCATGCAAACTCAGCCTCCCAGTTTCAAGTGATTCTCCTGCCTCAGCCTCCCAAGTAGCTTGGATTACCAGCACATGCCACCACACCTGGCTAATTTTGTATTTTTTGTAGAGACTGGGCTTCAGCATGTTGGCCAGGCTGGTCTCAAACACCTGACCTCAGGAGATCCACTTGCCTCAGCATTCCAAAGTGCTGGAATTACAGGCGTGAGCCACTGCACCTGCCGTCAACTAATGTACTTCTACAAAAGTATGTGTGACTTAAATTTAGACATCAAAATCTTTTTTTTATACTTTAAATTCTGGGGTACATGTGCAAAACATGCAGGTTTGTTACATAGGTATGCACATGCCATGCTGCTTTGCTGCACCCTTCAACCCGTCATCTACATTAGGTATTTCTCCTAATGCTATCCCTTCCCTAGGCCCCCACCCCACTATAGGTCCTGGTGTGTGATGTTACCCTCCCTGTGACCATGTGTTCTCCTTGGTCAACTCCCACTTATGAGTGAGAACATGTGGTGTTTTGTTTTCTGTTCTTGTGATAGCTTACTGAGAATGATGGTTTCCAGCATCATCCATGTCCCTGCAAAGGACATGAACTCATCCTTTTTTATGGCTGCATGGTATTCCATGGTGTATATGTGCCACAATTTCTTTATCCAGTCTATCATTGACGGGCATTTGGGTTGGTTCCAAGTCTTTGCTATTGTGAACAGGGCTGCAGTAAACATACATGTGCATGTGTCTTTGTGGTAGAATGATTTATAATCCTTTGGGTATATACCCAGTATATACCCAAATGGGATTGCTGGGTCAAATAGTATTTCTAGTTCTAGATCCTTGAGGAATTGCCACACTGTCTTCCACAATGGTTGAACTAATTTACACTCCCACCAACAGTGTAAAAGTGTTGCTATTTCTCCACATCCTCTCGAGCATCTGTTGTTTCCTGACTTTTTAATGATCGCCATTCTAACTGGCATGAGATGGTATCTCATTGTGATTTTGATTTGCATTTCTCTAATGACCAGTGATGATGAGCTTTTTTTATATGTTTGTTGGCTGCATAAATAGACATCAAAATCTTTTAAATGTCTACATTTTAAAATGTGGGAGTCAATAGTTTAGCCTTTGGAAAGTAAAGAATTCTTTGAAATCATACTGAATCAACTCACCTGTTCTGTGATTAGATATTTTGATGTTGCACTTTCCTAACTTGGGAAATGCAAATATCATTATTCAGCAGAAAGAAAGGCAGAGTGAAGTTCACACAAAAGTGTGGGGTGCGGTTGTTTAATTGTTATGGACTAGAGTTCACAGTGTCATGATTCCACTCCCCACACTAAGCTCCCTTAGCCATTGATTGAGAATCATGTTTCAAAAGGAAATGAATTTTTATCTTACATAACATTTTATCACAACACTCCTGCTGATAACTAACATATCGCCTCTCAATATGAGGTTTCCAAGGGTCAGGCTAAGACTGGGGCAGAGGTTACCGTTGAGCTTTGTTCGGTCAACACAGAATGAGAACCTGAGAGCTCAAGGATTTGCCATGGGTCACACACACATGCTCCTCATTCATGGTCAATATCTAGGGAGTGTGTCTACCTTCTGCAACAACCCTGGGAAATGGCTCCTAATAGCTATTCAATGGGCACATTGAGTTTCAGAAAGCTAAAGCACCTATCTCATGCTGCACACTTGGTGAGCGTTGGGTCAGCCTGAACTCCTTCTGATTGCAGGTCCAGAGCTTTTCCACTCCACCTCATAATCTGGCTCTCTGCTCCTGTCTGATTATGTTGTTTTATATTTTTCTATTCAGGGTATATTAGCCAACTAAATGTTGGAAGGAGAGGGTGAGAGGGGAACATCTAATTCATGAGTTCTTACTCTTAGCAACTTTTCAGGGGCTTGCTTGGAAGAAAAAAGTAATGAAAGTGTGTCTTTCTCTACTTTGACAACCTAAAATCCAGAGTGAGTTGAAGACTAGTATAACTGTATTTACATCAATTAAAAATGGGCTTAATTTGAAAGGAATATAAGCTATGGTAATTCCAGGAGTAAATTAAAAGACTTACATCTCTGAGGTGGTCCCAATGACACTGTTTCTTATCGGAGAGAAGGGAGAATGAGATAAACCATGACTCCTCCCATTACAAGGTTCATAAAAGCTGTAGGTTGTTTAGTCTCTGAGCTTCAATTTTCTCTTCTTAGAGTAGAGGTAGTTATTTCTACTTTTGAGGGTTGTTGAGAAAGTTAAATGAGATAATGTACAAAAAATTCATAGTAGGAACTCAGCAATGGGTGTTTGCTCTTGTCCCAGTGCTTGGAAGATGGGTGACTCTCTGGACACATTGAGTAGCCCATGGATCTTCTTTCTTTGATCTATCTATCCATTAATTATTTTACCTACCAACAATCTATGTATACGTATCTATTTATAATCCTTATCTGTCTACCCATCCATGTATGTATTATTTTATCTATCAATCGTTCTATGCATCTGTCTGTAATCTGTCTGTCTCTTCATCATCTATTATCTGTCTATCCATATCTCTAGATCTCTATATTTTGTCCATAGAACTCTAGAAGGAATAAGATTTTATATGAATCCAGACTTATATCAAATCTGTCATATGGTGGCTCTCTGTTTCTCTCTCTCTTTCCTTTTTAGCTCCTGTACAGAAGTTAATGATATTCACTAATCAGTCCACCTGGATTAACAGGAAGTTTTCAATGAATGTCCAAGCAGTGGGGCACATCGGTAACGTAGCCTTGCTTAGCCCCATGAAGTCATGTAGTCCCACGGTTCTCAACCAGGGGGATTTTGCTCCTCTGCTCCAGAGGACATTGAGCAAGGTCTAGAGACATTTTGGGTTGTCACATCTGCAGGGAGGGAGAGGGGGCTACAAATCAGATAGGTAGAGGGCAGGGACACTTAGAAACCTCCTCGAGTGGGCAGGACAGATCTCCATTCAAAGAATTACACAGTTCAAAGGGCATCAACAGTCAGAGCCTCTTTCTTAGCTATCCTCTAGATTGGCCATGAGTTGGTAGTACTCCAGAGACAGAATATGACTTGTCGTCAAGCTAATTAGTGGCAGAGGCTCTACTAGAATCTAGTCCTCCTGACATTCAAACTAATTTATTCTAATTATAATAAACCTTAGTTTTGAATTTTCACAGCCAATATAGTATTACAGGATCACAACTTACAACAATTGTGTGTTGACTACTTACACAGAGAAATAAATTTTTGCATACATTGCCACTTCTTCCAGCACTGATTATTCTCAGATTGTTTAAAATGCTACCATTTCTTTTTTCTCCTCATGTCATTGTTTCCCATACCATTAAATTCTGAGGCCCTGGTTTTCTAAATTCTTCATTTTTACATTTCTGTAAAGATGTATCCAACAGAAAAGAAATAAACAATTCTTGAACTGTCACCCAAACACACCAAGATGGCACAATATGAGTAAAAACAGACTTTTCCTTGTACTAAGGACACATATTAGCGTATTTTTCTAGGAGGCTAGAGAGGAGGGTGTGAGGCAATGTAGAGAGATTTATAAGATCAGTACTTACTTTGTTAAACGCTGTCACTGTCGTGGCTGGACAACTGAATTCCAGGTCTTAATGTATTTATAAGCTCTTTGTTCCTTTCAATAGTTCCCTCCCATTGAAAGGAGAAAGGTCAAGTTAGGGAAAAGCCACTCCCACACATTTCATGGCCAAGGGGCCACCTACTGGATTCTAAGACATGAGGCAAGTGATCTGCTTATCAGAAGACACTGGTTAATATGTTCCTTTTCAAGGTTGGCAATTAGTTTAAACAATACCTTTCACCTAGATTTTGCTCTCTTTTCAAGTCAGCAGAAACTGGCTTTTTAAGGATGCTTTTTTTGTGTGAGTTGGATGCAAGGACTAGGGCAACTGAAAAATCTCTATTGTGAGCATAGCTGGGAAGGGATGTCTGTGAAGGGCAAGTTGATGGCACCCTTTTCTTACTGGGTTGCCAAATAAAATATAAGACATCCATGTAAATGTGAATTTCAGGCAAACAATCAATAATTTTTTAGTTATAGCTATGTTTCAAACACGGTATGAAACCAGATTATACTGAAATATTATTTACTGTTTATCTGAAATTCACATTTAGGTGGGTGTCCTGTATTTTATCTGACAAATCCGGGAACCCTATCTGCATATGCTTTCCTCTTTGCATCACTCAAATTGCCCATAATATAACAAATCTGAAAGCATCCATCACCTGGATTCATCAATTGCAAATAATCTTTCTTCATCTATACCATATAGGGGGTTATGTTGGCCCCCTAGAAAGATAGGTCCATATAGAAATCCCTAGACCCTGTGAATGTGATCTTATTTGGAAAAAGGCTCTTTGCAGATGTAATGAAGTAAAAAAATTTGAGATGAGATCATCTTGGTATATCTGGAAAGGCCCTGAATCCAATGACAATTGTCCTCACTGCAGAGAGAAGAGAAGACACAACATACAGAGGGTGAGGTGCAGGAAGGCAGAGGCAGAAATTAGAGTGATGTGGTCATGATCCATGAAAGTCCAGAAAGGCCAAGAGCCCCCAGAAGCTAGAAGACGCAGGGAAGGATTCCTGGAAATCACTTCTAATCTAAACACGCTGGCACAATGACACACCAGGGAAAAATAATTTTGCATATACTTACTTATATGTAATTCGCATATACCATCTGTATCTTGGCAGCCCAGGCCTGAGTGGCACTGAAGGAACTGAGGGAAGGCTCATGCCTGGGGCCTCACAGAGCCTTAAGGAGCAGAGTGAGGATGAGCCAGGAGCACACACACTGTAAGGGAAAACAGGGTGGCCTGAGAGCAGAGGATGGGTCTGTTTGCTCTTCAATATTTCCTCACCTCCTAGAAAACTGAGGAATCCACAGCAGAAAGAATGGTTGTCTTGTAAGTGGATAAGGAAGAATGCTTTCATCAGAAATAAAATGACGGTCCAAGAAAAGAAGAAAATGTCTTTATGTCATTACCCAGAATGGTAACTCTTCTCCTGTGCATACCTGAAAATATCAGAAGTATATTTCTACATTGACATTTTAATAGATTGTATGACAAATTGAATGTTGCAGGGCAATCCTTGGAAAAGTCAAACAAACCACATAATCTACATTATTTTTTTACTAAACTTTTAATTCCAAGAAAGTGGTAGGTTAGGAGGAGATTGGAAATCTGAATTCATATCAGATCCTAAGGAAAAGAAATTAATTTTAACCAAGTCGACAAATAGGAGATTTATTATTTAATTAGTATGTAATTGGAAAGAGTTCATTAGCTTCACAACAGGCACAATCAACACTTAGGTAAAGTACTTTATTGTTGCAAAACTTTAGAATATTCGTCTTGCATGTTCTTGGCCTCCATGGCTGCTTTATTAAAACCTGAAAATCTTCCTTGCTTCTTCTAAAGATTTCTCATCCATGAGAGACTTCCTTGGGCTGCCAGGCTGTAGAAACTTCTTCACCATGGGCAGGTTGCTGATTCTGGTTTTCAGGGCCTGTAATTCACAATGCACAGCCTCAGAGTGAAGCCAAGGCCTGCCACCACCGTTTACACCACCCAGAAAATCTGAGACCCTTCTACACAAAAACCAAGCAAGTCTGCGCCATCAGCACCAGCATGGAGGCAGAAACAGACACTGAGCGAGAAATGAAGATGAGAGGAATAACATGTAGCTCACTTATATTTTCCCCAAAGATGTCTTTCAGATTTTAATCAGTTCAGCCATCCCTTTCTTCTTACATATTAATCCTATAGATTAGTGACTCTTGTAAAAGACAAGAAAAAATAATGTGCCTGTGAGATATCAACACAGATCAGTCTCTAAGCAGAAGTGAAAATATGGGGAAATGAGTTGGAAAGGAAAATGTTATAGAAAATATTAAACACAAATCATGGGACCACTTTTGTCAGTGAGAGATACAGTGTGGGGGGCCAGTGTGCTGGAGAGCTGTGCAGAGAGGAACACAATGTCAGACAGCAGGAGCCAGAGCCTAGGGAGGAAACCAGATGAAGAGAGCTCTGCTTAGACCGACTCAATGCAGGAAGACAAGGGCACATATGGGATAAAGGACATCACAGAGAACTCAGGAACAGAAACCACAGGGGAATAGAGGGATGGGGAGACATGCTGGGCCCTGGGTCCTTTCCATGATAAAAGGCAAAATACTCTTCATGGGGTAGCATGCACCACAAATTTCCTTTCCATAACAAAAGTGTTTTCATTCCTCAAAATTGGAGCCTGGAAGCTCATTTTGGAGATTTTGGGGCACTGAAGGCCTGGTGAAGGTTGGGGTCAAAACATGCTCAGTCCCAGGTCCCAGATACAAGATCCCAAGATGGGAGATATGGGTCTGCCTCTCTGAAGACTGTGAAATGGGTCACCTTCAGCAGAGGGAAGCTGAAGATAAGGCTAGAGTCAAGCTCTTCCATGTAGTAGAGAAGTTCCACCAAGTGAATGTCGGCCCAGCTCAGCTTGTTGCCAACAAGGTAGTCTTGTCCATTGCTCTTTAAGACGTGGAGAATTGGAGGAATCAAATCAGGATCACATGGGCAGTAAGGCTGGGACCCCTGCTTCTCCATCACATGTGCAGTAAGGCTGGGACCCCTGCTTCTCCCTGAGTCTCTCCAGTCTGACTCTCCCATTTCTGCTGCCTCACTGCATAGGTGCAGAGATCCAGACCTTTCTTCACATTCCCTGTTTCACTGAGGGAGTAAGAAGTGTAGCCCTGCTCACTCCTTGGTTGGAGCTCAAACTCTCATTTTCTCTTCTCATCCACATCACTGTGGCATCTACACCACCCGCCCAGCTTGCTTCTTCCACATGGGCCAGGGGCTTAGCGCCTGCTGCCACATGTTCTGTTTGCCCCAGGCCCTACAGCATGGAGCCTTCACATTTAGGACGTGGCTCTACATTCTGCTCTCTCTGTCTCCAATCTCCCTTGGGCAGCGACTCCACCTTCATGACAACACTCTTCCCCCAGAAGGAGACTATTTCAGAGTCCTCATTTCTCCTTCTCTGCTCTCCTCATTCCCTGCTCTATCTCCCTCAGATCTGAAGTAAACCTGGGTGAACCTGAATTCATCATCTTTCTTACAACATTGACTCTGACTACTAACCAGCACTCTGTTATAATTTGCAAGCTGAAGCGTTTAAGGGTGAACTGCACTGATGTCTGCAACTTATTATAAAATACAAAATCTTCCTCTGCATCCCACAGTCACTCTCCTTTTAATGAATACCCATCCCTGAAACACTACAATATTCTCTAGTTGGGCAATTGGTCTTGTGTCTTCCTACACAGGGTGCCAGAATATTTTCTGATGGATCACTTTCATCATGTTCGTCTTCAATAAAAGTCCATGGGGTTCCGTAGACTCAACAGCAACCTCTAGTGTGGTCCAGAGCCTTCCACAGCCCATGTTCTACTTATGAACATGAAATTTTGTTCAACAGAGAATTTCATGTTGGGGTCTAGTAAATTAAAATTTTATTGGAAAATTATAGCTTGTGTATAAGTAAGTGTTACAATTGTTCCTCCAAGTCTATTTGCATAAAATGCCTTGAGAGTCAGAGTGCTGCATTGGTGTTCAGGAAGTCTCACTGAAAGTGAAGGTCAGTGCCCCAGGAATGCCCAGCCACTGTTTTTCTACTGGTCTCTAAACTGAGTGATGCAAAACGCTGAACAGCTTCACTTATTTTTTCAAAGGCAGGGAAATAGCGATTTTTTGTTCTCTGTTGGATCAAGGCAAGCTTGGTGTCTTTTTCCTCAGGTTGTCATATGGGCAGATGAAGGATCATTTCACCCAAATCTGCTATACCTTCTGTATACATATCAATCCTGAAAGACAAAAACAACCAAAGCGTCAGGTGTCTTTTGCCTTAGATTTTATGGGTTTATAAAAACCTAAGAGAATAGAGTGTCAGGTGGTGGCAAAGTAATTCACCTCCAGTGGGTGCCTTTTATATTCTAGTCATTATGCTCTGATTTTTACAGGTATATTAACATTTATTTCTTAAAACAACCTATCAAGGTAGATAGATCTCTAAATTTTGTTACACACATGACCAATACAGGTACCAAGAGCATCGGTGGTCACAGTCATGAGAGAAATTGGTGGAATCACTGCCAGTACCCAATGGTGCTGTGCCAGGACTGATCATCTCTATTGTGGTTTGCTCTGTGCATGAACTTAGTGTGAGTTAAATGGCCAAAGACCTACCTCCTACAATTTTAAAAGAGTCTCTGCTATAGCCATCTCAGCCATGTTCCTCATCCTCTCTCATCATTTTACAGCTCCCAGGGCTGCTTCTATGCCTCATATTAGCAGTTCCTCCAATTACATCCATGAAACACGTTTCCACAGCCCTCTCCATGTGCTATTACCCAACTCTAGCCATGTGTGACTTTCTTGAGACCCCACCTAAAAGATTGTCTTCCTTGGTGAAATTCTCTACATAGTTACAACCAACGCAAACTTTTCCTCTTTTGTGTCGAACTGGGGTTTCACAATCCTTTACTTTTTATTGTACTTTAAGTCCTAGGGTACATGTGCAGAAAGTGCAGTTTTGTTACATAGGTATACACATGCCATGGTGGTTTGCTGCACCCATCAACCTGTCATCTACATTAGGTATTTCTCCTAATGCTATCCCTCCCCTAGCCCCCCACCCCCTGACAGGCCCTGGTGTGCGATGTCCCCCTCCCTGTGTCCATGTGTTCTCCTTGTTCAGCTCCCAGTTATGAATGAGAACATGTGGTGTTTGGTTTTCTGTTCTTGCATTAGTTTGCTGAGAATGATGGTTTCCGGCTTCATCCATGTCCCTGCAAATGACATGAACTCATCTTTTATGGCTGCATAGTATTCCGTGGTGTATATGTGCCACATTTTCTTTATCCAGTCTATCATTGATCGGCATTTGGGTTGGTTCCAAGTCTTTGCTATTGTGAACAGTGCCGCAATAAACATACGTGTGCATGAGTCTTCATAGTAGAATAATTTATAATCCTTTGGGTATATACCCAGTAATGGGATTGCTGGGTCAAATGATATTTCTAGTTCTAGATCCTTGAGGAATCACCACACTGTCTTCCACAATGGTTGAACTAATTTACACTCCCACCAACAGTGTATAAGCATTCCTATTTCTCCACATCCTCTCCAGCATCTATTGTTTCCTGACTTTTTAATGATCACCATTCTAACTGGCTTG
This sequence comes from Pan troglodytes, assembly GCF_028858775.2. Taxonomy (NCBI): domain Eukaryota; kingdom Metazoa; phylum Chordata; class Mammalia; order Primates; family Hominidae; genus Pan; species Pan troglodytes. The sequence goes on from NC_072403.2 coordinate 58,702,741, forward strand.
AGATGGTATCTCAATGTGGTTTTGATTTGCATTTCTCTAATGGCCAGTGATGATAAGGTTTTTTTCATATGTTTTTTGGCTGTATAAATGTCTTCTTTTGAGAAGTGTCTGTTCATATCCTTCACCCACTTTTTGATGGGTTTTTTTTTCTTGTAAATTTGTTTAAGTTCTTTGTAGATTCTGGATATTAGCCCTTTGTCAGCTGGATAGATTGCAAAAATTTTCTCCCATTCTGTAGGTTGCCTGTTCACTCTGATGACAGTTTCTTTTGCTGTTCAGAAGCTCTTTATTTTAATTAGATCCCATTTGTCAATTTTAACTTCTGTTGCCATTGCTTTTGGTGTTTTAGTCATGAAGTCTTTGTCCATACCTATGTCCTGAATGGTATTGCCAAGGTTTCCTTCTAGGGTTTTTACGGTTTTAGGTCTTACATTTAAGTCTTTAATCCATCTTGAGTTAATTTTTGTAGAAAGTGTAAGGAAGGGATCCAGTTTCAGCTTTCTGCATATGGCTAGCCAGTTTTCCCAACACCATTTATTAAATAGGGAATCGTTTCCCCATTGCTTGTTTTTGTTGGGTTTATCAAAGATCAGATGGTGTAGATGTGTGGTGTTATTTCTGAGGCCTCTGTTCTGTTCCATTGGTCTTTATATCTGTTTTGGTACCAGTAACATGCTGTTTTGGTTACTGTAGACTTGTAGTATATTTTGAAGTCAGGTAGCGTGATGCCTCCAGTTTTGTTCTTTTTGCTTAGGATTGTCTTGGCTATGCAGGCTCTTTATTGGTTCCATATAAAATGTAAAGTAGTTTTCTCCAATTCTGTGAAGAAAGTCACTGGTAGCTTGATGGGGATAGCATTGAATCTATAAATTACTTTGGGCAGTATGGCCATTTTTATGATATTGATTCTTCCTATCTGTGAGCGTGGAATGTTTTTCCATTTGTTTGTGTCCTCTCTTATTTCCTTGAGCAGTGGTTTGTAGTTCTCCTTGAAGAGGTCTTTCACATCCCTTGTAAGTTGTATTCCTATTTATTTTATGCTATTTGTAGCAATTGTGAATGGTAGCTCACTCATGATTTGGCTCTCTGTTTGTCTGTTACTGGTATATAGGAATGCTTGTGATTTCTGCACATCAATTTTGTATCCTGAGGCTGCTGAAGCTGCTTATCAGCTTAGGGAGATTTGGGGCTGAAACGATGGGGTTTTCTAAATATACAACCATGTCATCTGCAAACAGAGACAATTTGACTTCCTCTTTTCCTAATTGAACATTCTTTATTTCTTTCTCTCGCCTTATTGCCCTCGCCAGAACCCCCAATACTATGGGAGTGGTGAGCAAGGGCATCCATGTCTTGTGCCGATTTTCCAAGGGAATGCTTCCAGTTTTGCCCATTCAGTATGATATTGGCTGTGAGTATGTCATAAATTGCTTATTATTTTGAGATAGGTCTCATCAATACCTAGTTTATTTAATTAAGAGTTTTTATCATGAAGGGGTGTTGAATTTAGTCAAAGGCCTTTTCTGCATCTATTGAGATAATCACATGGTTTTTTCATTGGTTCTGTTTATGTGATGGATTACATTTATTGATTTGCATGGGTTGAACCAGCCTTGCATCCCAGGGATGAAACCCACTTGATTGTGGTGGATAAGCTTTTTGATGTGCTGCTGGATTCGGTTTACTAGTATTTTATTGAGTATTTTTGCATTGATGTTCATCAGGGCTATTGGTTTGAAATTTTCTTTTTTTGTTGTGTCTCTGCCAGACTTTAGTATCAGGATGATATTGGCCTCATAAAATGAGTTAGGGAGTATTCCCTCTTTTTCTATTGATTGGAATAGTTTCAGAAGGAATGGTACCGGCTCCTCTTTGTACCTCTGGTAGAATTTGGCTGTGAATCCATCTGGTCCTGGACTTTTTTTGGTTGGTAGGTTATTAATTATTGCCTCAATTTCAGAACTTGTTCTTAGTCTATTTGGGGATTCGACTTTTTCCTGGTTTAGTTTTGGAAGGGTGTATGTGTCCAGGAATTTATCCATTTCTTCCAGATTTTCTAGTTTATTTGCGTAGAGATGTTTGTAGTATTCTCTGATGGTAGATGGTATTTCTGTGGGATTGGTAGTGATATCCCCTTTATCATATTTTATTGTATCTTTTTTATTCTTCTCTCTTTTCTTCTTTATTCATCTGGCTAGTGGTCTATCCATTTTGTTGATCTTTCCAAAAAAAAACCAGCTCCTGGATTCATTGATTTTTTGAAGGGTTTTTCGTGTCTCTATCTCCTTCAGATCTGCTCTGATCTTAGTTATTTCTTGTCTTCAGCTCGCTTTTAAGTTTGTTTCCTCTTGCTTCTCTAGTTCTTTGAATTGTGATATCAAGGTGTCGATTTTAGATCTTTCCTGCTTTCTCTTGTGGGCATTTAGTGCTATAAATTTCCCTCTACACACTGCTTTAAATGTGTTGTAGAGATTCTGGTACATTGTGTCTTTGTTCTTACTGGTTTCAAAGAGCATCTTTATTTCTGCCTTCATTTCATTGCTTACCCAGTAGTCATTCAGGAGCAGGTTGTCCAGTTTCCATGTAGTTGTGCAATTTTTGAGTGAGTTTCTTAATCCTGAGTTCTAATTTGATTGCACTGTGGTCTAACAGACTGTTTCTTATGATTTCTGTTCTTTTGCATTTGCTGAGGAGTGTTTTACTTCCAATTATGTGGTCAATTTTAGAATGAGTGTGATGTGGTGCTGAGAAGAATGTATATTCTGTTGATTTGGGGTGGAGAGTTCTGTAAATGTCTACTAGGTCCACTTGGTACAGAGCTGAGTTCAAGTCCTGGATATCCTTGTTAATTTTCTGTCTTGTTGATCTGTCTAATATTGACAATGGGGTTTTAAAGTCTCCCACTATTATTGTATGGGAGTCTAAGTCTCTTTGTAGGTCTCTAAGAACTTGCTTTATGAATCTGGGTGCTTCTGTGTTGGGTGCATGTATATTTAGGATAGTTAGGTCTTATTGCATTGATCTCTTCACCATTATGTAATGGCCTTCTTTGTCTCTTTTGATCTTTGTTGGTTTAAAGTCTGTTTTATCAGAAACTGGGATTGCAACCCCTGCTTTTTTTTGCTTTCCATTTTGCTTGGTAAATATTCCTCCATGCCTTTATTTTGAGCCTATGTGTGTCTTTGCATGTGAGGTGGGACTTCTGAATACAGCACAGCAATGGGTCTTGTCTCTTTATCCAATTTGCCAGTCTGTGTCTTTTAATTGGGGCATTTAGCCCATTTACATTTAAGGTTAATATTGTTATGTGTGAATTTGATCCTGTCATTATGATGCTAGCTGGTTATTTTGCCCATTAGTTGAGGCAGTTTCTTCATAGCATCGATGGTCTTTGCAATTTGGTATGTTTTTGCAGTGGCTGGTACCAGTCACTTTCAAATACACCAATCAAATGCAGATTTGGTCTTTTCATATAGTCCCATATGTCTTGGAGGCTTTGTTCATTTCTTTTCACTCTTATTTCCCTAATCTTGTCTTCTCACTTTATTTCATTGAGTTGATCTTCAATCTCTGATATCCTTTATTCTGCTTGATTGATTCGGCTATTGTTACTTGTATATGCTTCGTGAAGTTCTCATTCTGTTTTTCAGCTCCATCAGGTCATTTATGTTCTTCTTTAAACTGGTTATTCTAGTTAGCAATTTGTCTAACCTTTTTTCAAGGTTCTTAGCTTCCTTGCATTGGGTTAGAACATGCTCCTTTAGCTCAGAGGAGTTTGTTATTACCCACCTTCTGAACCCTACTTCTGTCAATTTGTCAAACTCATTCTCTGTCCGGTTTTGTTTGCTTGCTGGTGAGGAGTTGTGATCCCTTGGAGGAGAGGAGGTGCTCTGGTTTTGGGAATTTTCAGCTTTTTTCACTGTGTTCTTTCCATCTTCGTGGATTTATCTATCTTTCGTCTTTGATGTTGGTGACCTTCAGATAGGGTCTCTGAGTGGACATCCTTTTCGTTGATGCTGATACTACTCCTTTCTGTTTGTTAGTTTTCCTTCTATCAATCAGGACCCTCTGCTGCAGGTCTGCTGGACTTTGCTGGAGGTCCACTCCAGAACCTCTTTGCCTGGGTATCACCAGTGGAGGCTGCAGAACAGCAAAGATTGCTGCCTGTTCCTTCCTCTGGAAGCTTCGTCCCAGAGGGACACCCAATGGATGCCAGCCAGAGCTCTCCTGTATAAGGTGTCTGTTGGCCCCTACTGGGAGGTGTCTCCCAGTCAGGATACATGGGGATCATGGACCCACTTGAGGAGGCAGTCTGTCCCTTATCAGAGCTTGAATGCTGTGCTGGGAGAACCACTGCTCTCTTCAGAGCTGTCAGGCTGGGACATTTAAGTCTGCTGAAGCTGTGCCCATAGCCACTCCTTCCCCCAGGTGCTCTGTCTCAGGAAGATGGGGGTTTTATATATAAGTCCCTGACTGAGGCTGCTGCCTTTTTTTCAGAGATGCCCTGCCCAGAGAGGAGGAGTCTAGAAAGGCAGTCTGGCCACAGAGGCCTTGCTGAGCTGCAGTGGGCTCTGCCCAGTTCGAACTTCCTGGTGGCTTTGTTTACACTGTGAGGGGAAAACCGCCTACTCAAGCCTCAGCAATGGCAGATGCCCCTCCCCCCACCAAACCCAAGCATCCCAGGTCGAGCTCAGACTGCTGTGCTGGCAGCAAGAATTTCAAGCCAGTGGATCTTAGCTTGCTGGGCTCCATGGGGGTGGGACCTGCCAAGCCAGACTACTTGCCTTCTTGGCTTCAGGCCCCTTTCCAGGGGAGTGAACAATTCTGTCTCACTGGCATTCCAGGTGCCACTAGGGTATGAAAAAAAAAAAAAACTCCTGCAGCTAGTTCAGTGTCTGCCCAAATGGGTGCCAAGGTTTGTGCTTGAAACCCAGGGCCCTGGTGGGGTAGGCACCAGAGGGAATCTCCTGGTCTGCCGGTTGCGAAGACCATGGGAAAAGTGCAGTATCTGGGCCAGTGTGCACCGTTCCTCCCAATACAGTCTGTCATGGCTTCCCTTTGCTAGGGGAGATAATTCCCTGACCCCGTGTGCTTCCCGGGTGAGGTGACATCTCACCCTGCTTCGGCTCACCCTCCAAAGGCTGCACCCACTGTCCAACCAGTCCCAATGAGATGAACTGGGTACCTCTGTTGGAAATGCAGAAATCACCCACATTCTGTGTCAACCTCCCTGAGAGCTGCAGACTGGAGCTGTTCCTATTTGGCCATCTTGCAAGTCTCCCCACAATACTTTTTAAAACAACAGCTTTATTGACATATAGTCACATACTATAATTGTGACTTGTTAAATTATACTATTGAGTGGTTTTTAGTGCATTCAAAGATTTCTGCAAAAATCATGGCAGTCTAATTGCAGAATATTTTTTATCACTCTGATAAGGACATCTGTACCATTAGTGGTATTCCTCATTTTTCCCCAAGCCCCACTCCTTTACCTCCAGGCAACCTCTAATCTACTCTCTGCCTCTATAGATTTGCATGTTCTGGACATTTCATATGAAAAGGATCCTATAATACGTGGCTTTCTGTGTCTTGTTTCTTTTATGTAACATGTCTTTATGGTTTAACCATCTTGTAGCATGCATCAGTACTTCATTCCTTTTCATGACCAAATATCATTCCATTGCATGGCTAAGGTGCATTTTTCTCCTCCATTTATTGACTGATGGATATTTGGGTTGCTTCCACTTTTTGAATACTATGAATATTGTTATTTGTATGGTTCATTTATGTAAAAGATTTAGTGTGGATATATTTTTGATAATTTGGGGATACAGCTATTAGAGGAACTGTGGGGTCATTGGTAATACTATATTAAACTTTTTGAGGAGTTGCCAACAGTTCCATTCAGGATTTATTTGGAATCGTGCAGTCTCATCACAACAGCAAGGAGACCCCTTGGCTTTGCTGGTATTGAATAAATCTGGCTGCTTCAGCCTTGTATCCATGTGTCAAGGTAACCCCAGCATCCTTGGCGCCAGCCTCTACAGGCACTGCTCAGGTGTTCCAGTCCATATAATTGGTTGGTAATTTAGGTTTCTGGTCATCATTCTTGGAATTACTGGGACCTGAGATTCAGCTTCTTTGCCACCTTCCCTCCCCAGTCCTTCATCTGCAGACTCTCAAACATTCTATGCCTGTCCTAAGCTATAGGCTGGAATCCAGTATCTGAAATCCTTAGCACCTGGAATCATGATTCGCCATCATCCTGAGTTCATGGTTCATCAGTGTTTGGAAACCTCTGTCAGGGTGCTGGATCCATGGACTGCATCGTCTTCTAGAATCACCCTCGCCTGAACCCTCCCCATGGTCACTGTTCCTTCATCTCCGTGGAATTCTGCAATACTGGACCTCAGCGTACATGCCCAAGGCCCAGCCTGCTGCTGGTCATGATGCTCCTGCCATGGTCCCACCCACTCAAGGAAGGACCTAAATCACTCTGTGTTATCTGTTGATGGAAGAACAGAAAATATACCATACAGGACTCTCTCCTTTATGTCTTTCCGATAGAGATTGTATTTGCTGGCAATGTAGTTGAGAATGGCTCTGGTCTGAACCAGCTTCATCCCATCAATCTTAACCATTGGCATTTGTTGGAACATAAAACTCCCATCTTTAGAAAGAAGGAAAAAAGGAGAGTGAAATGTCTATGGAACCCACTCTTTCCATATGAAAAAATGGTATGGAAATTATTAAATTTGTGAAATGAAAAAGAAATTATGGCCTGGTAAGATTTCACTTGAAACAACTTTTTGTTTTGTTTTGTTTTGTTTTTGAGACAGAGTTGCACTTTGTCACCCAGGCTGGAGATCAGTGGCGTGATTTCGGCTCACTGTAACCTCCGCCTCCTGGGTTGAAGCGATTCTTCTACTTCAACCTCCTGAGTAGCTGGGATTACAGGTGTGCACCAACGTGCCTGGCTAATTTTTATATTTTTAGTAGAGATGGAGTCTCACCATGTTGCCCTAACTGGTCTCATACTCCTGATCTCAAATGATCCACCCACCTCAGCCTCCCAAAGTGCTGGGATTATAGGCGTAAGCAACTGCACCTGGCCCAAACAACATTTTTAAAAAGCTTCCTGTAGTTCTTCTTTTTCTTAAGAAGCTTCCTTTTACTTTTTATCCATTTATTTCATTCATGTTTTTATTTCCCCTCCAGATACATAGTGGGACTCTTGTATTTTTGTGTTGATTTATCTTCATGGATATTTTAGGAAGAGGTTGGGACAAGTTACAATAGGACTGGCAACAAGATGCCATTTAAAATGGGAGGTTCCCAAAGTAAGTCTCATGGTGTTTGTGACATTTAAGGCAATTTCTGAGAGGTTTTTATGTAAGGGTCCCTTTCTCTGCTCTTCAAAGCCTGCAATAGTGCTGCAGTCTTACCTTGTCATGCCCCTCCATGAAAGAAAAAAACTCAAGACTGTGGCCACATCGATTTCTCCTCCTTTAGTCTAATGCATGTTCTTGCGTGTCCTTGGATGGGGAGAGCTGTGTGGGATCCCGAGCTGATGACCGCAGCTCATTCACAGTGCCCCAATCATAAAAACAAAGAAAGGGCTTTCTCAGGGCATGGGAGATGATTCCTCTAGCAAATACTCTGAGAGGTCTGGTCCTTTTAGCCTGGAGAGAGTTGCCAGACTTGATCACGGAGCCACATCCCTTCCATTTTAACCACTTTCTCCCTCTGCACCATGTACAAATACCACGCCCCACACACATAGGCATTGCCGGCTGGTCAAACCTCCCCATGTACCTTCTACTCGATACTATCATCAGAGGCACTTAGAGATTGATCTTACCTTTTTTTTTTTTTTGAGACGGAGTCTTGCTCTGTCACCCAGGCTGGAGTGCAGTGGTGCGATCTCGGCTCACTGCAACATCCGCCTCTAGGGCTCAAGCGATTCTACCGCCTCAGCCTACTGAGTAGCTGGGATTACAGGCACACACCATCATGCCTGGCTAATTTTTTAATTTTTAGTAGAGACGGGGTTTCACCACATTGGTCAGGCTTGTCTCGAACTCCTGACCTCATGATCAGCCCGCCTTGGCCTCCCAAAGTGCTGGGATTACAGGCAGGAGCCACTGCACCTGGCCAATCTTACCATTTCTTAACTTTTCCAAATCTTCTGCAGATTCTAGAAATTTCTCTTCAAAATGCAAGCAGAAACAGTATATGGGTTCCTGTTAGTTCATTCTATTATAGACTTGTGATGTTGAATGGCCCCTATCTGGTGCATGATTTGGAGAATATAAGATTTCTGAGTTTGGCAGGCTACACAGAGGGGGCTGGTCATGGCCATTTGGAAATTTAGACCTAATTCATTGAGAAAAGTGCATGGGTCACAGCACATAGCTGCTCAATCTTCTAGTTCACTTCACCTCCAGCCTGATCTCATGAATGTCTATGATTAGGTCATATTTTGAGAGCAGACGTCACTGGAGAAAAGGCACTGAGCAGTTCTTCTACTTACGGTGTTGTCATATCTTAGGAAAGCCTGTGTCTCCAGGTGAGATCAGACCACAACCTTGTGTGTCCCCAGTGTGGGGTATGCCATGGGCTAATGGCCATCAAATATTCTGCCACCAAGGAGTCTCTGCTGTAATTTTTATCACCCCACTTCTCAGGAACTCTGTTAAGGGTGAAATAGGTTGCAGCTGTTGCACAGCTTTCACACTTGCAACTGTAATTTTCTCTTCTGAAGTACATGGGACCCAATAGGGTAAAATTCTCAATTTAATAAAGGAATTAGAGTCCCACGCTAACATCATTTTTCATGAAAACCTCTGGTTTCTGATGTGGTTTTGTGGGTTCATTATCACCATTTTCATGTACTGGCTTCTTGACTTTGGACATGTTACTGAAACTCTCTGTGTCTGAGTATGCTAATCTATGAAATGGGTAAACTTATGGAACTTATGGTATAGGTTGATATCAAGATTTAATTACAAGGTCACACAAAGCACTTAGAAAAGTAGCAAGTGATAGTAACTGCTCATTAAATATAAATTTTGGGGGTGGAGCCAAGATGGCCAAATAGGAACAACTCCAGTCTAGAGCTCCCAGCGTGAGCGACACAGAAGACAGGTGATTTCTGCATTTCCAGCTGAGGTACCGGGTTCATCTCACTGGGGAGTGTTGGATACTGGATGCAGGACAGTGGGTGCAGCACACCGAGTGTGAGCCAAAGCAGGGCGAGGCATCGCCTCACCTGGGAAGCACAAGGGGTCAGGTAATTCCCTTTCCTAGTCAAAGAAGGGGGTGACAGACGGCACCTGGAAAATTGGGTCACTCCCACCCTAATACTGTGCTTTTCCAACAGTCTTAGCAAACGGCACACCAGGAGATTATAACCCGGGCCTGGCTCAGAGGGTCCTACGCCCACAGAGGCTCTCGCTCATTGCTAGCACAGCAGTCTGAGATCAAACTGCAAGGCGGCAGCGAGGCTGGGGGAGGGGCACCCACCATTGCCAAGGCTTGAGTAGGTAAACAAAGTGGCCGGGAAGCTCAAACAGGGTGGAGCCCACCGCAGCTCAAGGAGGCCTGCCTGCCTCTATAGACTCCACCTCTGCGGGCAGGGCATAACGGAACAAAAGACAGCAGAAACCTCTGCAGACTTAAATGTCCCTGTCTGACAGCTTTAAAGAGAGTAGTGGTTCTCCCAGCATGCAGCTTGAGATCTGAGAACTGACAGACTGCCCCCTCAAGTGGGTCCCTGACCCCTGAGTAGCCTAACTGGGAGGCAGTCTGACACCTCACACGGCTGGGTACTACTCTGAGACAAAACTTCCAGAGGAACAATCAGACAGCAACATTTGCTGTTCACCAGTATCCACTGTTCTGCAGCGTCTGCTGCTGATACTCAGGCAAACAGGGTCTGGAGTAGACCTCTAGCAAACTCCAACAGACCTGCAGCTGAGGGTCCTGACTGTTAGAAGGTAAACTAACAAACAGAAAGGACATCCACACCAAAACCCCATCTGTACGTCACCATCATCAAAGACCAAAGGTAGATAAAACCACAAAGATGGGGAAAAAACAGAGCAGAAAAACTAGAAACTCTAAAAATCAGAGCGCCTCTCCTCCTCCAAAGGAACGCAGCTCCGCACCAGCAACAAAGCTGGACAGAGAACGACTTTGACGAGTTGAGAGAAGAAGGCTTCAGATGATCAGACTACTCTGAGCTAAAGGAGGAAGTTCGAACCCATGGCAAAGAAGTTAAAAACCTTGAAAAAATATTAGACGAATGGCTAACTAGAATAACCATGCACAGAAGTCCTTAAAGGACCTGATGGAGCTGAAAACCACGGCACAAGAACTACATGACAAATGCACAAGCCTCAGTAGTTGATTCGATCAACTGGAAGAAAGGGTATCAGTGACGGAAGATGAAATGAATGAAATGAAGTGAGAAGAGAAGTTTAGAGAAAAAAGAATAAAAAGAAATGAACAAAGCCTCCAAGAAATATGGGACTATGTGAAAAGACCAAATCTACATCTGATTGGTGTGCCTGAAAGTGACGGGGAGAATGGAACCAAGTTAAAACACTCTGCAGGATATTATCCAGGAGAACTTCCCCAATCTAGCAAGGCAGGCCAACATTCAAATTCAGGAAATACAGAGAACGCCACAAAGATACTCCTTGAGAAGAGCAACTCCAAGACACATAATTGTCAGATTCACCAAAGTTGAAATGAAGGAAAAAATGTTAAGGGCAGCCAGAGAGAAAGGTTGGGTTATCCACAAAGGGAAGCCCATCAGACTAACAGCTGATCTCTCCGCAGAAACTCTACAAGCCAGAAGAGAGTGGGGGCCAATATTCAACATTCTTAAAGAAAAGAATTTTCAACCCAGAATTTCCTATCCAGCCAAACTAAGCTTCATAAGTGAAGGAGAAATAAAATCCTTCACAGACAAGCATATGCTGAGAGATTTTGTCACCACCAGGCCTGCCCTAAAAGAGCTCCTGAAGGAAGCACTAAACATGGAAAGGAACAACCGGTACCAGCCACTGCAAAATCATGCCAAATTGTAAAGATCATCGAGGCTAAGAAGAAAATGCATCAACTAATGAGCAAAATAACCAGCTAACATAATGACAGGATCAAATTCACACATAATAATATTAACCTTTAATGTAAATGGGCTAAATGCTCCAATTAAAGGACACGGACTGGCAAATTGGATAGAGTCAAGACCCATCAGTGTGCTGTATTCAGGAAACCCATCTCACGTGCAGAGACACACATAGGCTCAAAATAAAGGAATGGAGGAAGATCTACCAAGCAAATAGAAAACAAAAAAGGCAGGAGTTGCAATCCTAGTCTCTGATAAAACAGACTTTAAACGAACAAAGATCAAAAGAGAAAAAGAAGGCCATTAAATAGTGGTAAAGGAATCAATTCAACAAGAAGAGCTAACTATCCTAAATATATATGCACCCAATTCAGGAGCACCCAGATTCATAAAGCAAGTCCTGAGTGACCTACAAAGAGACTTAGACTCCCATACAATAATAATGGGAGACTTTAACACCCCACTGTCAACATTAGACAGATCAACGAGACACAAAGTTAACAAGGATACCCAGGAATTTAACTCAGCTCTGCACCAAGCAGACCTAATAGAAATTTACAGAACTCTCCACCCCAAATCAACAGAATATACATTCTTTTCAGCACCACACCACACCTATTCCAAAATTGACCACATAGTTGGAAGTAAAGCACTCCTCAGCAAATGTAAAAGAACAGAAATTATAACAAACTGTCTCTCAGACCACAGTGCAATCAAACTAGAACTCAGGATTAAGAAACTCACTCAAAACCGCTTAACTACATGGAAACTGAACAACCTGCTCCTGAATGACTACTGGGTACATAATGAAATGAAGGCAGAAATAAAGATGTTCTTTGAAACCAATGAGAACAAAGACATAACATGCCAAAATCTCTGGGAAACAATCAAAGCAGTGTGTAGAGGGAAATTTATAGCACTCAATGCCCACAAGAGAAAGCAGGAAAGATCTAAATTTGACACCCTATTATCACAATTAAAAGAACTAGAGAAGCAAGAGTAAACACATTCAAAAGCTAGCAGAAGGCAAGAAATAACTAAGATCAGAGCAGAACTGAAGGAAATAGAGACACAAAAATCCCTTCAAAAAATCAATGACTCCAGGAGCTGGTTTTTTGAAAGATCAACAAAATTGATAGACCGCTAGCAAGACTAATAAGGAAGAAAAGAGAGAAGAATCAAATAGATGCAATAAAAAATGATAAAGGGGATATCACCACCGATCCCACAGAAATACAAACTACCATCAGAGAATACTATAAACACCTCTATGCAAATAAACTAGAAAATCTAGAAGAAATGGATATATTCCTTGACACATACACTCTCCCAAGACTAAACCAGGAAGAAGTTGAATCTCTGAATAGTCCAATAACAGGCTCTGAAATTGAGGCAATAATTAATAGTTTACCAACCAAAAAAAGTCCAGGACCAGATGAATTCACAGCCGAATTCTACCAGAGGTACAAGGAGGAACTGGTACCATTCCTTCTGAAACTATTCCAATCAATAGAAAAAGAGGGAATCCTCCTCAACTCATTTTATGAGGCCAGCATCATCCTGATACCAAAGCCGGGCAGAGACACAACCAAAAAAGAGAATTTTAGACCAATATCCTTGATGAACATCAATGCAAAAATCCTCGATAAAATACTGGCAAACCAAATCCAACAGCACATCAAAAAACTTATCCACGATGATCAAGTGGGCTTCATCCCATGCAAGGCTGGTTCAACATATGCAAATCAATAAACGTAATCCAGCATATAAACAGAACCAATGACAAAAACCACTTGATTTTCTCAATAGATGCAGAAAAGGCCTTTGACAAAATTCAACAACACTTCATGCTAAAAACTCTCAATAAATTAGGTATTGATGGGACATATCTCAAAATAATAAGAGCTATCTATGACAAACCCACAGCCAATATCATACAGAATGGGCAAATATTGGAAGTTCTGGCCAGGGCAATCAAGCAGGAGAAGGAAATAAAGGGTATTCAATTAGGAGAAGAGGAAGTCAAATTGTCCCTGTTTGCAGATGACATGATTGTATATCCAGAAAACCCCATCGTCTCAGCCCCAAATCTCCTTAAGCTGATAAGCAACTTCAGCAAAGTCTCAGGATACAAAATGAATGTGCAAAAATCACAAGCATTCTTATACACCAATAACAGACAAACAGAGAGCCATATCATGAGTGAATTCCCATTCACAATTGCTTCAAAGAGAATAAAAGACCTACGAATCCAACTTACAAGGGATGTGAAGGACCTCTTCAAGGAGAACTACAAATCGCTACTCAATGAAATAAAAGAGGATACAAACAAATGGAAGAACATTCCATGCTCATGGTTAGGAAGAATCAATATCGTGAAAATGGCCATACTGCCCAAGGTAATTTATAGATTCAATGCCATCTCCATCAAGCTACCAATGACTTTCTTCACAGAATTGGAAAAAAGTACCTTAAAGTTCATATGGAACCAAAAAAGAGCCCACATTGCCAAGTCAATCCTAAGCCAAAAGAACAGAGCTGGAGGCATCATGCTACCTGACTTCAAAATATACTACAAGGCTACAGTAACCAAAATAGTATGGTACTGGTACCAAAACAGAGATATAGACCAATGGAACAGAACAGAGCCATCAGAAATAATGCCGCATATCTACAATTATCTGATCTTTGGCAAACCTGAAAAAAATAAGTAATGGGGAAAGGATTCCCTATTTAATAAATGGTGCTGGGAAAACTGGCTAGCCATATGTAGAAAGCTGAAACTGGATCCCTTCCTTACACTTTCTACAAAAATTAATTCAAGATGGATTAAAGACTTAAACGTTAGACCTAAAACCATAAAAATCCTAGAAGAAAACCTAGGCATTACCATTCAGGACATAGGCATGGGCAAGGACTTCATGTTTAAAACACCAAAAGCAATGGCAACAGAAGCCAAAATTGACAAATGGGATCTAATTAAACTAAAGAGCTTCTGCACAGCAAAAGAAACTACCATCAGAGTGAACAGGCAACCTACAAAATGGGAGAAAATTTTCGCAACCTACTCATCTGACAAAGGGCTAATATCCAGAATCTACAATGAACTCAAACAAATTTACAAGAAAAAAACAAACAACCCCATCAAAAAGTGGGCAAAGGATATGAACAGACACTTCTCAAAAGAAGACATTTATGCAGCCAAAAGACACATGAAAAAATGCTCATCATCACTGGCCATCGGAGAAATGCAAATCAAAACCACAATGAGATACCATCTCACACCGGTTAGAAAGGCAATCATTAAAAAGTCAGGAAACAACAGGTGCTGGAGAGGATGTGGAGAAATAGGAAGACTTTTACACTGTTGGTGGGACTGTAAACTAGTTCATCCATTGTGGAAGTCAGTGTGGCGATTCCTCAGGGATCTAGAAGTAGAAATACCATTTGACCCAGCCACCCCATTACTGGGTATATACCCAAAGGACTATAAATCATGCTGCTATAAAGACACATGCACACGTATGTTTATTGCGGCACTATTCACAATAGCAAAGACTTGGAACCAACCCAAATGTCCAACAATGATAGACTGGATTAAGAAAATGTGGCACATATACACCATGGAATACTATGCAGCCATAAAAAATGATGAGTTCATGTCCTTTGTAGTGACATGGATGAAATTGGAAATCATCATTCTCAGTAAACTATCGCAAGTACAAAAAACCAAACACCATATATTCTCACTCCTAGATGGGAATTGAACAATGAGAACACATGGACACAGGAAGGGGAACATCACACTCTGGGGACTGTTGTGGGGTGGGGGGAGGGGGGAAGGATAGCATTAGGAGATATACCTAATGCTAAATGATGAGTTAATGGGTGCAGCACACCAGCATGGCACATGTATACATATGTAACTAACCTGCACATTGTGCACATGTACCCTAAAACTTAAAGTATAATAATAATAAAAAAAAGAAAAAAAAAGAAAATGTGGCACATATACACAATGGAATGCTATGCCACCATAAAAAATGATGAGTTCATGTCCTTTGTAGGGACATGAATGAAGCTGGAAACCATCATTCTCAGCAAACTATCACAAGGACAAAAAACCAAACACCGCATGTTCTCACTCATAGGTGGGAATTGAACAATGAGAACACATGGACACAGGAAGGAGAACATCACACACCGGGGACTGTTGTGGGGTGGGGGGAGTGGGGAGGGATAGCATTAGGAGTTATACCCAATGCTAAATGACGAGTTAATGGGTGCAGCACACCAGCATGGCACATGTATACATATGTAACAAACCTGCATGTTGTGCACATGTACCCTAAAACTTAAAGTATAATTTTAAAAAATCAAATATATAGAAAAAAATACACACCAGATTTTGAATACTTAGTATGAAAAACAGAATAATTTTAATATATTGACTACATGTTAAAATAACATTTTAGATATACTGGGTTAAATATATTATTAAAGTTAAATTCATCTGTTTCTTTTTACTTTTTAAAATGTGGCTACTTAGAAACTTTAAAATTACATACAGGGTTGTGGCCCCCAGCACATCTCTATCAGGTACCCTAGGCTATTAAACTCCAAATTACCTAACTGCCTTTGTTCTAATTCAGTGCTTACCAAGGAACCTTCTGATTACTTATCTAAGCTTATAAGTATACCTCAGTAACAAAAAAAGGAGTATCATACATAAGAGACTTATGTATTCTGGACCCTTTAAGATATCTCGTCTCCCAAATGTAAAATAATAAATACCATTCTGGTTTCCATTAAAAAAAAAAGATATCCAACCAAATGATTTTTATTAAATATGCATTAAAACTCAAAATAAATAAATAAATATAAATTATCTTTAGAATTTTGAGATATAGCTGGCTATTTCATCATATCATCCTTTAAAAAATTTAAATCAATCTAAAATTGGTGAAAGTATACTTTGATCTTGATCTACATCCAGTAATTTAAATCTTGGAGTAAATTACACCTTGTCCTGAGACAAGTCACTTTGGTGGAAGTGGCAGCCAGCAACAAGGCTGTCTCAGTCTGATCAGAAGCTATGAGTGGTTGCAGGTATTTAATACAGATATGAAATTCAGTTATTACGTAATGATGAAGTTGACTTACGTAGGCAGAATCTGTCAAACCAAAAGTCTAAGCAAAAGTTATCAAGATTCTCTGGATTTCACTGTTGATATGATCTGGTTCCAATCTTGACTCTGCCTCATAATAGCTGTGTGATCTGGGAATCATCACTTAACATCTTCAAGCCTTAGTTTCCTCATCTGCAAATTGGGGAAATAATATTTCCTTAATCAGAATTTTGTAATGTTTCAAAATGCATGATACAGGGCCTGACCCACATACATCAAGTAATAAATGGTAGTTGTGTTTCCAGTGGCTAATTACACTTTAATGGAGTTCTTTATGGTGAAAATTCAGGAATTTGGGGATTTCTAGCTTGCTCCGTGGAACAGAGTTTGTTGTGGATCTATGATCACACAGGACCAGGATCTAGAGGTCACGGGGGGTGTGTGCCAGCAATTAATATAGCATCCAGTTCAGGGCAAACCTAAGGAACGATGTGTGGTCCTGGCAGGAGGGTGACCGAGATGGGGTGGGATTGGCAAGTGGGATGTGCTTGTGAGGCTGAGGACTGGGTTGTGATCATCAGCCTTAGGGCACTGAGACCCCAGAAGCCTGAGCAAGGTCTGCAGTCAGCCCTGCCCCCGCCTTCAGTCAGGCTGGATGGAGACCAGGGAGCCTGGGTTCCTCCCAGCCTTGCCCCTCCCTCCCTCCCTCCTGCTGAACTCTTCCTACCCGGGCTCTGAACACATCCCTGAGCTGTAGAGCTGATGTCTGGGTGACAGGGTATTCATTTGTACAAAGAAAACAACCTGGAATGGCAGTGTTTGGATTTCTTATGTGCTTGTTTCCTCGTAGGATTGAGAAAGGATGAGGCTAAAGTCCCAAGCCCTCGTGAAGCAATGCGCAAAGTACCGTTCCGAGGTTCAGGTCCACACGGCGCTGTGAGGCTGAAGGGGCGCGCTAGAAGTTCCCTTCACAGGACGCCATCTCACCTGAAATCCTCCTTTTCTGCTGACACCCGAGGGACAAGATCTCCTAAGTTTGTCCGTGACTCACTTCCCAGGAAAACCCTCAGGCAGTCGCTGAAGGACTCTGTTCTGGACTGGGAAGTGTTTTTCTCAGTGACACCTCTAGAGGGCAGCACTTAGCGGAGTCCCACAGGCACCTCCCAGCATTTCCTACTCAAACACCAGGAGGATGGCCCGGTAACACTGGGGAATGCTTGGGTGTGCTAGAAGCCTCCACGCCTCATTTTAACCACGTGTTTACTTGTCTGCATCCTCATAGACATGTAGGCTGCCCCAGGGCAGGGACTCTTGTCTTGTTCATTGTCTATCTCCACGACCTAGCACAGAACCTGGAGTTAGTAAGTGTCCAACCAAATAATTGCTGTGAACGTAGTCAATCTTTAATAGGTAGTTTGTTACAATCCACTCCCTTCCGCCTCTCATTTATAGTTTGCATTGTACCTCGAATTATATACATTTTCTAATATTATGCATTTTTATTGCTTTATCATGGAAATTACTAACTTGTATGGAAATAAATTAAAAGACATAATGATTCTGCTTATACTTCTCACCTAGAATCAATAATTATCAACCAAAACCAGTGTGGTTTCATCGATATGTCCACCTACTTGTAATAATTCCAAGGAAATGCCAGATCCATATGATTAATCCTTAAATACTTCAATGTGTTTTCCTAAAACATACTATTCTAAAGATAGACCTAGTACATTATCACACATGAAATATTAACAATAATTCTTTCATGTCATCAAATATTCAGTCAATATTCATGTTTCTAATTGTATAAATACCATAATAATTATTATTATCATTTAATTTTTATTTTTTGAGACAGAGTTTCACTCTTGTTGCCCAGGCTGGAGTGCAATGGCATGATCTCGGCTCACTGCAACCTCCGCCTCCCAGGTTTGAGCGATTCTCCTGCCTCAGCCTCCTGAGTAGGTGGGATCACAGGCATGCACCATCACACCTGGCTAATTTTGTATTTCTAATAGAGACGGGGTTTCCCCATGTTGGTTAGGCTGGTGTCGAACTCCTGATCTCAGGTGATCCGCCCGCCTCGACCCCCCAAAGTGCTGGGATTACAGGCGTGAGCCACTGCACCTGGTCAATGCCATAATTATTGTTTACAGTTTGTTTAAATTCTAATTCACTTAAGTTCTACACTTTGTGATTAGTTTTTTAAATATATTTTAATATTGAGGCTCTTAGATGATAAGAAATTTTAACAATTATTAGGTCAAATCTGCTCATCTTTTTCTTAATTATAGTCCATTTTTATTTAAGGCACAATGCTTCAGTTAGTAATCATCTCATAGTTTCTGTGGGAAAAGTATGTGATAACACAATTTTAAATCCAACTTAAGATGACCTAACTCAGAACCTACCTCTACTCCAGCTGCAGCCGGGAGCCACCGGGTGGACTCCATTCTGCCCCGTGCATTGGAGTAGTGGAGCTTGGGCTTCTCTGCCATGGTAGCAGTCTCCTGGAGGTTTCTCTAAGCCTGAATGAATGAATGAATGAATGAATAATGTAAGCCATAGAATCAAAAATGTACTTTAGGATGTATGGTTGAAAACCACAAACAATGCTCAAGAAGAACCTGCATTCTTCATGATGGTCTTGGAGGAGTTCCCGGAATGTTTTCTTGGCCCAAATTGTTACCCATCAGCGGGCACCCTCAGATTCCAGCAAACCAGTCTCAAGTCTTCATTGGCTAACTGTGACTTTTCTTGGCAGCCTAAGAAGTGAGAGTATGTGGTAATAATACATGTATAGGAGTTAATGGGAAGAGGAAGAATTCAAGAACAAATATTTATTGAAAACTTCCTAATGATCCTTCTTCAGTCTAGTCCTTTTCAATATTTTATATCTTTAACCTTCCTTATAGTCCCATGAAATGGTTTTTTTCTCCATTTTTTAGTTAATGAAATGGAACATCAGAAAAATGCAATGTTCACAGTCACACCCTGGTTGGTGACAGACATGAATATCTACACCAAGGACTAAAATGAAGTCATGCCTGGAAGCCACCCAGTGAAGGCCCTGGGAACCCATGAACTGGCCATGAAACCAGAGGATGTCACTGACAGGGAGGACTGGCAGGGAGCTAAGTCACTCTTCAAAACAAAAAGCAAAAATTAGGCCTCAGAGTTGTATAACTATAGTTAGAGGACAAAATTCTTTCAAAGACAGAGAATGCTAATCCCTTGCTTCTTTCGGCATTCTATATTCTAACTCTGTGGGGGGCATTTTGTTTCATAACCTGGAAAAAAAGATGTTGTTGCATTAACTTTGCAAGATATGGAAGGAGCTAGCATTTGTTCAATGTCAGTCACATAACTGGTTATTTTTCTAAACTTCTCTTCATTTTATCCTACAAAAATCACCTAAGGTGAATGAGGTTGTTATTCTTATTTTTTACTGCTGGGGATACGAGGTTTTTTAAAGTAAGTTGCCCAGATTAAGTGGTGGATCTGGGATTCAGACTCACTGCAATGAAAAACTAAAGACCGAGTCTTATTTTCTATGTTAGTGTTTCTCAAATATGCATGGTAAGAGTTCAGCAGATTGTGAAACCTCACTACTTTTTAAAATAAAATAGAAAAGAAGAGAAAATATCAGCGAGCATGACATGTTGAAGGGTAAGTAATGTTTCATGAGTTGTTAGTTTCAGTTATTTGTATATTGTGTGTATGGATGTTTGTATGTGTGCACACTCACTTGCTCATTGTAAATGGTTAGAGAGAAATTGACTGGGCTCATCAGTGAAGTTTGATAGCCCTTGCTCTATCCCAGGCTGTTTGGGAGATGGAACATAGCAGAGTATCAGAGAATGAAAACCAATGGCTACAGGGACAGATGCAACTAATCGTATCATGAATGTGAATGGAAGGACACAGGACTCCTTGAAAGCAGGAGTTCCAGTGCCAGGACTTAGGAACAGTTGCATTTTCTCTCCAAACGTTCAGCTCTGTCATTAAACATTAAGATTCTTCTTGCAAAGATTTGTGGTTGTTGAGTTTGGAACAAAAATGTACTTGTCTTTGCCAACTAATGTATTTCTTAAAAAGTTTGTATGCTTGAATTTAGACATCAAAATCTTTTAAATGTCTACGTTTTAAAATGTGGGAGTCAAGAGTTTAACCTTTGGAAAGTAAAGAATTTTTAGAAACCATACTGAATCAACTCACCTGTTTTGTAATTAGAAATTTTGACACTGCACTTTTCTGTCTTGGGAAATGGAAATAGCATTATTCAGCAGAAAGAAAGGGAGAGTGAAGTTCACACGAAAGTGTGGGGTGTGGTTGTTTAATTGCTATGGATTAGAGTTCACAGTGTCGTAATTCTAATCCCCACACTAAGCTCCCTTAGGCATTGATTGAGGATCATGTTTCAACAGGAAAGAAATGTTTATCTTACATAACGTTTTATCACAACACTACTGCTGGTAACTAACATGTCACCTTCTCAATATGAGGTTTCCTAAGGTCCAGCTAAGACTGGGATGAAGGTTACCGTTGAGCTTTGTTGGGTCAACAGAAAATGAGAACCAGAGAGCTCAAGGATTTGCCATGGGTCGCACACATATGCTGCTCATTCATGATCAATATCTAGGGAGTGTGTCTACCTTCTGCAACAACGGTGGGAAATGGCTCCTAATATCCTAATTATAGATGGGCACACTGAGGTTCAGAGAGCTAAAGTGACTGGCCCACGCTGCACACTTGGTGAGTGTTGGGTCAGCCTGAACTCCTTCTGACTGCAGGTCCAGAGCTGTCCAGAGCTTTTCCACTCCACCCTGTAACCTGGCTCTCAGCTCCTGTCTGAGAAGTTGTTTTATATTTTCCTATTCAGAGTCCATTAGCCAACTAAATGGTGGAAGGCAAGGGCAAGAGGGGAGCATCTAATCCTTGAGTTCTTTCTGTTAGCAACTTTTTAGGGGACTTTCAGAAAGTGTGCCTTTCTCTACTTTGACAAACTAAAAACCAGAGTGAGTTGAGGACTAGTATAACTGTATTTATATCAATTAAAAAAATGGTCTTAACATCACAAAAGCCATAATTAACATTTAGGTAAAGCACTTCATTGTGTAAAACGTTAGAATATTGGTCTTGCATGTTCTTGGCCTCCATGGCTGCTTTATCAAATCTTCAAAATCTCTCTTGCTTCTTCTAAAAGTTTTGCCTTTGTGGGAGGCTTCCTTGCCAGGCTGCAGAAACTTCTTCACCGTGGGCGGTTTGCTGATTCTGGTTTTCAGGACCTGCAATGCACAAAGCACAGTCTCAGAGTGAAGCCAAGGACTGACACCACCATTAATACCACCCAGGGAATCTGAGCCTCTCCTACACAAAGAACAAATGAGGCCCCTCCATCAGCACCAGTATGAAGGCTGGGAAACAGACTCTGAGCGAGAAATAAGAGATAAGAGGAATATGAGAGAAAGAAGAGAAAAAAGATAAGAGAAAGAATATAAGAGGGAGAACAAGAAGCTCACTAGCATTTTCCCAAAGATGTATTTTAGATTTTATTTAGTTCAGTCTCCCTACTCTCTTCTTTATACATCAATCCTGAGGATTCGTGGCTTTTGTGTAAGTCAAGAAAAAATAATGTGCCTGTGAGATATCAACACAGATCAGCCTCTAGGCAGAAGTGAAAATATGGGAAAATTGAGTTAGAAATGAAAATAGAAAATGTTAAAGACAAACCATGGGGCCACTCCCACTGAGGTATACAGGGCTGGGGGCAGTGTACTCGGAGAGCTGTGCAGAGAGAAACGCAATCAATGTCTGACAGCAGGAGCCAGAGCCCAGGGAAGGAAACCAGACAGAAAGGGCCCTGCTCAGACAGACTTGGTGTGGGAAGACAAGGGCACATATGGGATAAAGGACATCACAGAGAATTCAGGAACAGAAACCACGTTGAAATAGAAGGATGGGGAGAGATGCTGGGCCCTGGATCCTTTCCATGATAAAAGGCAAATGCTCTTCATGAGGTAGCCACACATTTCACTGACATAACAAGAATCTTTCCCTGATTGTGAGGAATCAGGGCCTGGAAGCCCACTTTGGAGACCTGAGGGCACTGAAGGCCTGGAGAAGGCTGGTGTCAGAACACGGCTAGTCCCAGGACCCAGATACGAGATCCCAGGATGGGAAATGTGGGGCTGCCTCTCCGGGCTACGAAATGGGTCACCTTCAGCAGAGGGAAGCTGGAGATAAGGCTGGAGTCAAGCTCTTCCACATAGCAGAGAATTTCCACCAGGTGAATGTCAGCCCGGCTCAGCTTGTTGCCAACAAGGTAATCTTGTCCGCGGCTCTTTCACACCTGGATAATTGGAGGAATCAGACCAGGAACACATGCGCAATCAGGCTGGGGCCTCTGCTTCTTCCTGAGTTTCTCCAGCCTGACATTCCCACCTCTGCTGCCTCACTGCATGGGTGCAGAGAACCGGATCTTTCTCCATGTTCCCTGACTCATTGAGAGAGTAAGAAGTGTGGCTCTTCTAATTCCTTGGTTGGAACCCAGGCTATCATTTTCTCTTCTCATTCCACCTCACTGCGGTGTCCATACCACCCACTCGGCTTGCATCTTCCACATGGGCCAGGGGCTTAGCACCTGCTACAACATGTTCTGTCTTCCCCAGACCCTACAGCGTGCAGCCCTGATGTTCAGGGCATGATTCTACACTCTGCTATCTCTCTCCAATCTCTCTTGGGAAGTGACTCCACCTTCATGACAGCACTCTTCCCCCAGGAGGAGACTATATCAGAGTCCTCATTTCTCCTTGTATGCACTCCTTATTTCCTGCTCTAGGATCTGAAGTAAACCTGGGTGAACTTGAATTCATCCCCTTTCTTGCAACATTGGCGCTTACTGATTTCACTGTGTTATAATCTGCATGCCACAGTATCCAGGGTGAGCTGCACTGATGTCTGCAACTTACTTTGAAATGCAAAAAAAAAAAAAAAAAATGTGTTTGACTGAGGGAGACAGGAGTGGAGTGACTGACACGTGTGGTAAAGCCCAGATGAGGAGATGTTAATTTTGCTGTCTAGGTGGTTGGTGTATATATGTTCATAAAATATTTCTTTCAACTATTGTGAATGTATAAAATGTTTCATAACAAAATTTTTAGTGATATGTGGTATTTATTAAAATATTTTAGCACATTCACACCATAAATAATAAAATGAGAAAACATACAGCATCACTGATTTAAGGTAATATTTTGGCAAATACCCTTTCAGACTGTGTGTACATATGTAAGTGTAAATAATTACTTGGTACATAAAGAAAATGCAACATTAAATGCTATATTGTAGCATACATAGTTCAAATTCATGTATCATGGGACTCTTTGGTAGAACTGGTGAAATTCTTCCTCACAGTCTCTTTTTATACCATGCCTTGAGAGTCAAGAGCTCAATTAACATCAAGGAAGGCTTTTTGGACCTGAAGGTCAATGCCCCAAAAATGCACAGGCACTATTTTTCTGTTGCCTTATGTTATGGATTGAATGTTTAAGTTTCCCCAAAATTCATATGTTGGGATCCTGACCCCCATGTGATGCTGTTAGTAGGTGGGGCTTCCAGGAGACGATCAAGTCATGGGGGTGGAGCTCTCATGAATGACATTAGTCCCCTTATAAAAGGGACCTTAGAGAACTCCCTTGGCATGTTTGCCATGTGAGGAAACAGCCAGAGATTGGCTGTCTATGAATCAAGGAACAAGAGCTCCCCAGATATGAAATCTGCTGGCACATTGATCTTGTACTTCCCAGCCTACAGAGCTGTGAGATAGAAACATCTGTTCTTTAAGCTACCCAGTCTATGGTATTTTTGTTATAGCAGCCAAACTACAAAGAAACCCTCTAAACTCTTAGTGCCCTTATAGACTAAACAGCTTCTATCATGACCTTTACAACAGTGAAATATGCCAGCATTTGGTCAATAACTGCCAGCTTTCCTAATTTTTGCCTCCACTTTCAGTTTATGACCAAACACAGAAAGTAAAATATCGATCTCTGAACAATCACATAGAAATTCACACTTCCAGCTAGCCAGCTTACAGCATCTTCATGCCAACAACGTGCAATCAGGGCATAAGTTTTTCCACCATAAATCTCTCAGACTTTCCCGCCTGCCCCTGAATCTCTGGCAAACGCAAGTGATGGTGCCTGACTTCCTTACTATAGCAAGCTTGAAATAAACACCTTTTGCTTATTCTCATTTGGGTTGTCTTCATTCACTTTCACAGTTTTTCCGGAGGTTGCAACAAGACATGGTCTATGTTGCCCATTGCCATGGACCCCAGCCGTCAGCCAGGTGCAGTATCCACAAAGGTTCCTTGTGCCTTGTGGCAAGTCCGCACCTGGGCTGAACTCTTTTCTCTTTGCTTTGAGCTCTTTCACTTTTTATTCTCAGTTTGGACCTTGGTTTTGTATTGGTTCCCATCTGCTTACCATCCTTAATAGAACCAGGCCTTTTTTGCCTGTTTGTTTCTTTTCAGTCTTTTGTGGTACTGCTTTGTGTCATGCTATCGAGAAGTGTTGTTTGTCATTAAAAAAAAAAAAAAAAAAAAAAGAGGCAGCATATAGGCATAGGCCCAAAAGCCTGTTTTTCAAGACAGCCTCACAGTACACTGAGTTTGAGGTTATCATGGGATCTCTGTCCGTGTATACAAACTTTGCTGTGGGTCATCCCTGAAACTAAATGAAATTCTTCACTCTTGGTTTTTGTTCTTGTTGTTCTTTAAACTTGGCAGTGATCCAGGCAGATTACAACTTCCACCTGGGGCACAGTAGTGACTGTGACTTTAGGTTTTCTTTATCCCGTTAGGTGGTAATCCATATAGTTGGGTGAAAAAAATCTCTTTTGTAGTTTGGAGGCTCAAATCATGTAGCCACTGAAAAGATAAAGACATGCCTAGGGCAAGATATGGGGAAGGGGCATGGCGCTTCCATGCCTTCCCTGGACGTGCCGCCCTCCAAGAAGCTCCATGCATGTGTTCAGGTATACAGAAGCTCCCAGGTACAGTTTCAAAGACAGGAAAATAATGGCTTCTTGTTCCCCCTTTGATCAGGGCAAGCTTTGCATCTTTTTCCTTAGGTGGAGGTAATGCATAATGAAGAATCTTTTCACTCAAAACTGCCCTACCTTCTACATATATCCTTCTACATTCATCCTGAAAGACAAAAAGAACCAAACTGTCAAAATGCCTTCTGCCTTAGATTTTATGGTTTAAACACCTGAGACAGTAGAGCCTCAGATGGTGACAAAGTAATTCAGCTCCAGTGGGTGACTTTTATATGCCAGTCATGCTGTTAGTTATACATAGACATTACATTTATTTCTCAGAACATGCTACAGGGGTAGATATATGTCCAAAATGTTTGTCCTACACGTGACCAAATACAGGTACAGAGAATATCAACATCAGTGACCTGTCTAGAGTCACAGTCATGAGAGGAATCAGTGGAATCACTGCAAGTAACCACTGATGCTACAAATAGGGTTTGCTATCTCCGCTGTGGTTTGCTTTATGCATGAGCTTAGCATGATTCATATAGCCAAAGACCTACCATTTAAGTAATCCCAAGGCAGAGTCCCTGGAACAGCCATCTCGAACATTTCTGTCTCCTTTTCTCACCATACTACATATCTCAGGCTCATTTTTATGCTCAATGTTCGAAGTTCTAAAAAAATTAAAAATAACAATAAATAAATAGGAAATAAAGCATATCTCTAAAAGCTATCTCTAAAGATATATACTTTCAAGCAAGCTAGTAATTTTCAACAACAACAAAAAAAGAAGCTCTCCCAATTATTTTCTAATCACCTGGGAAAGCAGTAGCTCTTTGGCAGCCACTCCCCTTAGCCCCCTCCATCCAGCCCCTTGCAACAACTGATTTACTTTCTAGATTCGAATGGTCTGGATAGTTCATACAAAAGAAATCATGTAACATGTGGCCTTTGGTGTCTGGTTTCTTTTATGGAACATGTTTTCAAGGCTCACCCATGTTGTAGCATGCATCAGTACTTTGTCCCTTTTCATAGTCCAAGAATATTCCATTGTCTGCTACAGCACGTCTTGTTCCTCCATTCATCCATGGGTGGACATTTGGGTAGTTTCCACTTTTTGCATATCATGAATAGTTCTCCTATGAACATTTCTGTGCATGGATTAGTGAAGCTGTGTTTTCCTTTCTCCTGGTTGTAGACCTGGTAGTGGAATTGTTAGGTCATAGGTAACTCTATATTGGACTTTTCAAGGAACTGCCAACAGTGGAGGAGACCCCTCCTCCCAGCTTTGCTCGTGCAAAATCAGTGTGGCTGCTTAGGTCTGTATCAAATGCTTCACTTTAGGTAATCCTGGTATCTTGGGCACCAGCCTCTGCTAACCTGAGTCAAGTTGACCAGTTCATATAATTAGTTGGTAACATAGGTTCCTGGTCATCATTCTTGGAATTATTGGAACCTGAGATTCAGTTTCTTTAGAGCCTTCTCTCCCCAGGCCTTCATCTACCGACTCTCAAACATTCTATGACTTGTCCTAAGCTGTTGTTGGTGCCCAGTCTCTGAAGACCTGAGCACCTGGAATCATGATTCCCCATCCTCCTGAGTTCATGGTTCATCCGTGTTTGGAAACCTCTGTCAGGGTGCTCAATCCATGGACTGCATCCTTTTCTAGAATCACCCTCACCTGAACCCACCCCATGTTCACTGTTTCCTCATCTCCATGGGACTCTGCAATACTGCAACTCAGCGTACACACCCAAGGCCCAGCCTGTTGCTGACGATAATGCCCCTGCCACGGTCCCGCCCACTCAAGGAAGGACCTAAATCACTCTGCATTCTCTGTTAATGGAAGAACAGAAAATATACCATACAGGACTCTCTCCTTTATGTCTTTCTCATAGAGACTGTATTTGCTGGCAATGTAGTTGAGAACGGCTCTGGTCTGCACCAGCTTCATCCCATCAATCTCAACTATTGGCACTTGCTGGAACATCAAACTCCCATCTTTAGAAAGAAGGAAAAAAAGGAGAGTGAGATGTCTATGAATCCCAGTCTTTCAGCATGAAAAAATGTTGCTGAAATGACTAAATTTATAAAATAGAAAAGAAATTATTGCCTGGTGTAACCTCTCAAAGGAAATAGAAATTTGTTTTTAGCTTCCTTAGACCTTCTTTTTCTTATCAAGCTTCCTCTTACCTTGTAGCCTCTTATTTCATTTATGTTTTTGTTCCTCATCCAGATACATAATAGGTCCTTGTATTTTTTGTGTTGATATATCTTCATGGATATTTTAGGAAGAAGTTGGGAGAGGCTGCTGCTGGCCCACTAGCCACATGCCATTTAACATGGGAATATCTCAAAGTAAATCTCATGGTGTGAAGACATTAAAGACAGTTCTGAGAAAAGTTTCTATGTAGGTCCTTTGTATAGTCTTCAATACCCCCACTGGACAGTGTGTGCAGGGTGGGTGCTGTGTTGTTCACTCTACTGCTGCTACCCTGGCTCATGTCCCTCCTCACCCTCTGACCTGGACTTCCAACCAATTCAACACTATCTCATTATCTAAGCCTACAATGTTGCAAGAATTTCACCTTGTCAAATTCATAAGAGAAATGAATTCAAGATGGACCCATTTCAACTCCTTCCCTCTGATGAATGTCCGCGTGTGTCCTTGGATGGGGAGGGCTGTATGGGATCCCGAACCAACCACAGCTTATTCACAGTGTTGAAAGAATGAAAGCAAGGAAAGGCCATTCTCAGGGTGCTGGGGATGGCTCCTCTAGCAAATACTCTAAGAGGTCTGGCCCTTTTAGCCTGGATAGAGTTGACAGAACTGCTCAAGGAGCCCCACCCTTTCTACTTTAACCACTTTTTTCCCTCTCCACCACCCCAACTACCACCCTTCGCACACATAGACACGGCCTGGTGTTAAAACCTGCAAGTGTACTTTCTACTAGATACCTTCCTCAGAGACACGTAGAGACTTGATCTTACCATTTCTTAACTTCCAGATCTTCTGCAGATTCTAGAAATTTCTCTTCAAACCGAAAGCAGAATCAGTGAATGGGCTCCTGATAGGTCATTCCATAGCATTATAGACTTTTAACCTTGAATGGCTACTGTCTGATACATAATTTGGAGAATATAAGATTTCTGAGTTTGGCAGTGCACACAGAGGGGTCTGGTCATGGCCATTTGGAAATTTAGACTAGATTCATCAAGAAAAAAGCATGGATCACAGCACATAGCACTCAATCTTTTAGTTCACTTCATCCACACCCTGATCTCTCCCATGTCCATGATTAGGTCATGATTTGGGAGGGGATGTCACTGGCGTTAAGGTATCAAGCAGTTCTTCTAGTTACGGTGTTGTCGTATCATAGGAAAGCATGTGTCTCCAGGTGAGATCAGACCACAGCCTTTGTGTCCCTAGTGTGGGGTATGCAATGGGCTAATGACCAAAAAAGATTCTTCCACCAAGGAACCTCTGCTGTAATTTATATCACCCCACTTGTTAGGAGCCCTACTGTGCATGAGATAGGTCCTGCTATTGCACAGCTTTAACCCTTGCAACGATAATTTCCCCTCCTGGAGTAAATGGAACATGACAGAGTAGAATTCTCAATTTGAGGAAGGAGTTAGGGTCCCCAGACTAATGTTATTTTTAATGAAAATCTGTGGTTTATGATATGGCTGTGTGGGTTTAATATCACTATTTTCATGTCCTGGCTTCTTGATTTTGGACACATTGTTGAATCTCTCTGTGTCTCAGTATCCTAACCTGTGAAATGGATATACTTATGAAGCTTTTTTTAAAGATTGGTATGAAAGGTCGGGCTCAGTGGCTCATGCCTGTAATCCCAGCACTTTGGTAGGCCGAGGTGGGCGGATCCCCTAAGGTCGGGAGTTCAAGACCAGCCTGTCCAACATGGAGAAACCTCATCTCTACTAAAAATACAAAAATTAGCCAGGTGTGGTGGCGCATGCCTGTAATCCCAGCTACTCAGGAAGCTGAGACAGGAGAATGGCTTGAACCTGGGAGGTGGAGGTTGCGGTGAGCCAAGATTGCACCACTACACTCCAGCCTGGGAGACAGGGTGAGACTCTGACTCAACAACAACAACAAAAAAAAGATTGGTATGAAAATTAAATTTCAAAGTCATGCAAAGCACTTGGAAAAGTAGCAGGTATATAATAAATGCTCGTTAAATATATGTTTTGGGACTCTGAGAGATGGCTGCTATTTCGTAGCATCCTTTTCAAAAAACTTAAATCAATCTAAAATCACTGAATGTATACTCTCTTGTTGACCTATATCCAGTAATTTAAACTTTGAAATAAATTACACCTTGTCCAGAGAGTAGTTGGAATGGCAGCCAGCAAGGTTGTCTAAATCCGATCAGAAACTCTGAGTAGATGCAGGTATTTAATATAAATATGAAAATCAGTTATTACATAATGATGCAGTTGACTTAATAGGCAGAATCTATAAAAATAAAAGTTAGAGCAGACTCTTACAAAGATTTTCAGGATTTCACTGTTAATATGATCTGGTTCCAATCTTGGCTCTGCCTCATAATAGCTGTGTGATCTGGGAATCATCACTTAACATCTTTAAGCATTAGTTCCCTCATCTGCAAAATGGGCATAGAACATTTTCTTAACAGAATGTTGTAATGTTTTCAAAATGCATCATACAGGGCCTGACCCACATACATCAAGTAATAAATAGTAGCGGTGTTTGCAGTGGCTAAGTATACTTTAATAGAGTTCTTTATGGTGAAATGTCAGGGATTTGGGGGTTTCTAGCTTGCTCCATGGAACAGAGTTTGTTGTGGATCTATGATCACACAGGACCAGGATCTAGAGATCATGGTTGGGGGGTGGGGGAGGCGGGGGCAGGAAGGGTGTGCCAGCAATTAATACTGTGTCCAGTTCAGGACAAACCTAAGGAATGGTGTGTGGTCCTGGCAGGAGGGTGACCGAGGTGGTGGGACTGGCAAGTGGGATGTGCTTGTGAGGCTGAGGACTGGGTTGTGATCATCAGCCTTAGGGCACTGAGACCCCAGAAGCCTGAGCAAGATCTGCAGTCAGCCCTGCCCCCGCCTTCAGTCAGGCTGGATGGAGGCCAGGGAGCCTGGGTTCCTCCCAGCCTTGCCCCTCCCTCCCTCCTGCTGAACTCTTCCTACCCAGGCTCTGAACACATCCCTGAGCTGCAGAACTGACGTCTGGGTGACAGTGAAACGGGGTATTCATTTCTACCAAAACAAACAAACAAACAAACAAAACCTGGAATGACGGTGTGTGGATTTCTTGTGTGCTTACGCGTAGGATTGAGAAAGGGTGAGGCTAAGGTCCCAAGCCTTCGTGAAGCAATGGAGAAAGTGCCGTCCCAAGGCTCAGTTCCACACAGCGCTGTGAGGCTGAAGGGGCTCACTGGAAGTTCCCCTCACAGGACGTCACCTCACCTGAAACCCTCTTTTTCTGCTACCATCCAAGGGACAAGATCTCCTGAGTTTGTCCAAGACTCACTCCGGAAGAAAACCCTCTCAGGCAGTTACTGAGGGACTGTGGTCTGGACTAGAACGTGTTTTTCTCAGTGACACCTCTAGAGGGCAGCACTCAACGGAGTCCCACAGACACCTCCCTGCATTTCCTCCTCAGACAATGGGTGGATGATATGGTAACACTGGGGAATGCTTGGGTGTTCTCCTGGAAGCTCCTTATTTTAATCACCTGTTTACTTGTCTCCATTCTTATAGATATGTAGGCTACCCGAGGGCACAGACTGAGTCTGTCTTGTTCACTGTCTACCTCCAGAACCTCACACAGAATCTGGCACTTAGTAGGTGCACAGCAAAATTATCATTGAATTAGTATACTGAGTCTTTAACAGGTAAGTACGCAGTTTCACTTTACATTCACTTTCTAATATTATGCCTTTTTATCCTCTTATTGTATAAATTTCTAACATGTATAAAAATAACACAAAAGTATAATGACCTTTCTTGTATTCCTCATATAGAATCAATAATTACCAATATTAGGGAAAAGAGTGAAACGCTGTAAAGTATTTGAAGAGATTCTGAGCCAAATGTGAGTGACCAATGGCCCGTGATACAGCCCTCAGGAGATTCTGGGAACGTGTGCTTAAGGTGGTTGGGATATAGTTTAATTTTAGGGAGACACGAGACATCAATCAAATATATAGAGATGTACATTTGCTCAGTCCAGAAAGGCAGGACAACTGGAAGTGTGGACTTCCAGATTTTGTGTAGATTATAAAATTTTCCAATTGGCAGTTGATTGAAAGAGTTATGATCTAAAGACCTGGGTGTAGGGAAAAGAAAGAGAGATCAGACTGTCACTGTGTCTATGTAGAAAGGGAAGACATAAGAGACTCCATTTTGAAAAAGACCTGTACTTTAAACAATTGCTTGCTGAGATGTTGTTAATTTGTAGCTTTGCCCCAGCCACTTTGACCCAGCCTGGAGCTCACAAAAACATGTGTTGTATGAAATCAAGGTTTAAGGGATCCAGGGCTGTGCAGGACATGCCTTGTTAACAAAATGTTTACAAGCAGTATACTTGGTAAAAGTCATCGCCATTCTCTAGTCTCAATAAACCAGAGGCACAACGCACTGCGGAAAGCCGCAGGGACCTCTGCCCTTGAAAGCGGGGTATTGTCCAAGGTTTCTCCCCATGTGATAGTCTGAAATATGGCCTTGTGGGATGAGAAAGACCTGACCGTCCCCCAGCCCGACACCCGTAAAGGGTCTGTGCTGAGGTGGATTAGTAAAAGAGGAAAGCCTCTTGCAGTCGAGATAGAGGAAGGCCACTGTCTCCTGCCTGCCCCTGGGAACTGAATGTCTCCGTATAAAACCCGATTGTGAGAAACCTTAGAAAAATATAGCCATTAAAGTAGAAAAACACTTTAGGAAAACATGTCAGAAAAACATTTCAGAAAAACAAGCCAGAAAAACATTTACCAGATAGACAGTACCCCACCCGGGTGTGTCCACAGATGGACAGGAGTCCGGGTCCGGGTGTGGCTATCAGGGACACCAGATGTCCAGGGTAGTGTCCCCTACTTTCCCAGAATCAAAGTAGAAAAACATTTCCAGGAAATACCCCTTCCCGCCTGTGAGCCCCCTGACCAACCAGTGTAGGACAGCTAGCTCAGGCCATAGTTAGAAACCAATCAGTTGCTTCCAAACCTCGCACCTTGAACCTTTTCAAATGTGTGAACCAATCAACTTATTGTACCCCACCCTGTTTTAATTTGTAACCTCCCCCTGTGTGACTTTGTGGTTTTTGCCTTTATAAGCAGTGTGTAACAGCCGTTCGGGGTCTCTTGGCCTCTTGTGCTGAGGACCCTAGCACGCTAGCAATAAAGAGTGTCTCTTTGCTGTGACCTCCGTGTCGAGTGGTCTCTCGCGGCGGCCCCTCTCGAACTTGGAATCTTGAGCAAGGTTCCAACATTTGGGGGCTCGTCCGGGATTGGTCACCGCTTGACGACCCTCGACCCGCACGGCGAAGACCCACTCGGCCCGGGCCATCGACGGACGACCAGGCACCTTCAGGTACTTTCGTTTTGTTTTGTTCGTCTTGCTTGTCTGTTTGAGTTGCCGGCTAATTTGGTTGAGTACTCAGTCTGAATAAGTGTGGAAGGGGAGCAGACGTGCTCGGCACCTTCCCACTTGCGCCCCGGGGGACGCCCTGGTGGTTGTCTGGAGGAGAATTGACGACCCCGTCAATCTCCTCGCCTCTGTAGGCAGGTTCTTCCTGCCATCTGAATCCGTAGACCGCCCTGGCGGTCGTCTGGAGGAAAACTGACGATTCCGTCAGTCTCCTCGCCTCTGTAGGCTGGTTTTCCCGGCCATCTGAATCCTTCGTGGAACTGTGGCGCCGGTCTTTGGCCGCACGGCTTCTGTGTGTGTGTATACTTGTTGGTTTTCCTGCTGTCTTGTTTGTGTGTGTGTTAGAAATTGAGGACACGACTATAGGACAGACTCTGACGACTCCTCTATCTTTGACTCTTGCTCACTTTCCTGACGTAAGGGCGCGAGCCCGCAATCTCTCTGTGGAAATTCGCAGGGGGCGATGGCAAGCCATTTGCTCCTCTGAGTGGCCCACTCTTGGCGTGGGATGGCCCCGCGGCGGGACCTTTGACCTCTCGATTATCTTGCAGGTTAAAACAAAAGTGATGAACCCAGGGCCCAGCGGCCACCGTGACCAGGTGGCCTATATCCTCACCTGGGAAGACCTGGTTCGGTACCCACCCTCATGGGTGAAGCCCTTCCTCCCCTCGGCTTCCCCCTCCCAGTCGACCCTCCTCGCCGTGGAAACCCCCCGAAACCAGACCCCGGTCCCTTTAAAGCCTGTCCTCCCGGATGAGAGTCAGAAGGATCTCCTCCTCCTAGACCCTCTCCCTCCTCCGCCTCTCAATCCCCTCCTTAATCCCCCTCCTTACTCCACCCCTTCGGTGCCACCCCTTTCTCCTTCCACTCCTTCGACCCCTTCCACCTCCTTGTATCCAACTCTTTCCCCAACCTCTTCTTCCACCCCCTCTCTGACCCCAATCCCCACGCCGGCACCACCTGACCTCACCCCTCAGACCCCTCCTCCGACACCCCGCCTCCGCTTACAGCGGGCCAAGGACCCTGGCGACCAGTCCACCTGGCAGGCCTCGCTTTTTCCCCTCCGCACCGTGAATCGCACGGTCCAGTATTGGCCCTTCTCGGCCTCAGATCTCTACAATTGGAAGACCCATAACCCTTCTTTCTCCCAAGATCCGCAGGCCCTGACCGCTCTGGTAGAATCTATCCTCCTCACTCACCAACCCACCTGGGATGACTGTCAACAGCTCTTGCAGGTTCTTCTGACCACAGAAGAAAGGCAGCGAGTCCTCCTCGAGGCCCGGAAACATGTGCCAGGGCCAGGAGGACTCCCGACCCAGCTCCCCAACGAGATGGATGAGGGATTTCCCCTCACCCGCCCGGATTGGGACTATGAAACAGCATCAGGTAGGGAGAGTCTCCGAATCTATCGCCAGGCTCTGTTGGCAGGTCTCAAAGAGGCCGGAAAGCGCCCCACCAATTTGGCCAAGGTAAGAACTATTACTCAAGGAAAAAATGAAAGCCTGGCGGCATTCATGGAGAGGCTCCTAGAAAGGTTTCGAATGTACACTTCATTCGATCCAGAAGCCCCGGAGCACAAAGCCACCGTGGCTATGTCATTCATAGATCAGGCAGCACTAGACATAAAGAGCAAGCTCCAGAGATTGGACGGGATTCAGACTTATAGGCTGCAAGAACTAGTTAAAGAAGCAGAGAAAGTTTATAACAAAAGAGAAACTACTGAGGAAAAAGAAGCTAGGCTAGCAAAGGAACAGGAGGAACGAGAAGATCGAAGAGATCGTAAGAAGGATAGACATTTGACTAAAATCCTGGCGGCAGTAGTGACAGGGAAAAGGCCAAGGAAAGAGCCAAGGAGAGAAGGGGGAGAGCGAAGGCGCCCGAAGGTGGATAAGGACCAATGTGCCTACTGCAAAGAACGAGGACATTAGGTCAAAGACTGTCCTAAACGTCCTAAGGACCGGAAGAAACCCACCCCGGTCCTGACCCTGGGAGAGGACAGCGATTAGGGGCGTCAGGGCTCCGAAGCCCCCCCCGAGCCCCGGATAACCCTTTCTGTAAGGAGGCGCCCCACCACCTTTCTAGTAGACACCGGGGCCCAACATTCAGTTTTGACAACAGCAGACGGGCCCCTTTCATCCCGCACCTCTTAGGTCCAAGGAGCAACAGGAGGAAAGCTGCACAAGTGGACCACCCACCGAACAGTAAACCTTGGAAAAGGTATGGTGACTCATTCTTTCTTAGTAGTACCTGAATGCCCCTATCCCCTTCTAGGACGGGATCTGTTGACCAAGCTCAGAGCCCAGATACACTTCTCGGAAAGAGGGGCCCAGGTGATGGATGAGGATGGTCAGCCTATCCAGATTTTGACTGTGTCCTTGCAAGATGAGTATCGGCTCTTTGAGACCCCTATCCTCACCAGCCCTTCTGATAATTGGCTACAAGAATTTCCCCAAGCTTGGGCAGAGACAGGGGGACTTGGACTGGCAAAATTTCAGGCTCCAATTATAGTTGACCTCAAACCCACCGCGGTGCCCGTGTCTATTAGGCAATACCCCATGAGCTGAGAAGCCCGTATGGGCATCCAGCAGCATATTAATAAATTTCTAGAATTAGGAGTCTTGCGGCCATGTCGCTCACCTTAGAACACGCCGCTCCTTCCAGTAAAGAAACCTGGGACCCAAGATTATAGGCCCATCCAAGACTTAAGAGAGATTAATAAGAGGACTATGGACATACATCCCACAGTCCCCAACCCTTACAACCTGCTCAGCTCCTTGAGACCAGATCACAACTGGTGTACAGTGCTAGACCTAAAAGATGCATTCTTTTGCTTGCCTGTGGCTCCCCAAAGCCAAGAGCTTTTTGCCTTTGAATGGAGAGACCCTGAGAAAGGAATCTCAGGCCAGCTAACTTGGACTCGGCTTCCCCAAGGGTTCAAGAATTCCCCTACCCTCTTTGACGAGGCCCTTCACCGAGACTTGACTGACTTTCACACCCAGCACCCAGATTTGACTCTGCTCCAGTATGTAGATGACCTCCTCCTGGCCGCCCCCACTAAAGAAGCCTGTCTACAAGGCACCAGGCACCTGCTCCAGGAGCTTGGAGACAAAGGATACCGAGCATCTGCCAAGAAAGCACAAATCTGCCAGACTAAGGTAACCTACTTGGGGTACATCTTAAGTGAAGGAAAAAGATGGCTCACTCCTGGGCAGATAGAGACAGTAGCCCGCATTCCGCCACCCCGGAACCCCAAGGAGGTGCGTGAGTTTCTGGGGGCTGCCGGGTTCTGCCGCCTGTGGATACCCGGTTTTGCTGAGTTGGCAGCCCCCCTTTATGCCCTCACCAAAAGGAGCAACCCCTTTATCTGGCTGGAGGAACACCAACAGGCCTTCGAAGCTCTGAAGAAGGCACTCCTCTCTGCCCCAGCCCTCGGGCTACCTGACACATCCAAGCCTTTTACCCTCTTTGTAGATGAGAGAAGGGGGATAGCCAAGGGGGTCCTAACCCAAAAATTGGGGCCATGGAAGAGACCAGTAGCCTACCTGTCTAAGAAACTGGACCCTGTGGCGGCTAGGTGGCCTCCTTGCCTCCGCATCATGGCAGCCACCGCTATGCTAGTCAAAGACTCTGCCAAGTTGACTCTTGGGCAACCTTTGACTGTCATTACCCCGCACGCCTTGGAGGCCATAGTGCGGCAGCCCCCGGACCATTGGATCACCAACGCCCGCCTGACCCACTACCAAGCCCTCCTGCTGGACGCAGACCGCGTCAACTTTGGCCCTCCGGTCACTCTGAATCCTGCCACCTTGCTACCTGTACCGGAAGACCCGCTGAGTCCCCACGACTGTCGACAAGTGCTGGCGGAGACCCACGGGACTCGAGAAGACCTCCAGGACTACGAACTCCCAGACGCGGACCACACTTGGTACACAGACGGTAGCAGCTTCATGGACGCAGGTACCCGGAGGGTGGGGGCGGCGGTAGTAGATGGACATGCTACGATATGGGCGCAGGCACTGCCTCCCGGAACTTCTGCTCAAAAGGCTGAGCTAATTGCTCTAACAAAGGCCTTAGAGCTATCGCAGGGGAAGAAGGCTAACATCTACACAGACAGTCGGTATGCCTTTGCCACAGCCCACACTCATAGGAGCATTTACGAGAGGCGAGGTCTCCTAACATCAGAAAGGAAAGAAATCAAGAATAAGGCTGAAATAATTGCCTTATTAAAGGCCCTCTTCCTCCCTAAGAAGGTGGCCATAATTCATTGTCCTGGACATCAAAAAGGACATGACCCTGTCGCCCAAGGTAACAGGCAAGCTGACCAAGCAGCCAAGCAGGCTGCTAGAGTAGAGACATTGACATTAGTTTCAGAAACCCGCAAGGCTGACCAGATGCCCTCTCCCACAAGCTATACCTATACACCAGAGGACCAGAAAGAGGCAGTAGCCTTAGGAGCCACAGAGAACCAAGAGACTAAAAATTGGGAAAAAGACGGGAAGACAGTCCTCCCACAAAAAGAGGCCATGGCCATGCTGCAACAGATGCACGCTTGGACACATTTAAGTAGCAAGAAACTGAGACTGCTCATTGAAAAGACTGACTTCTTAATCCCCAGGGTTGGTACCCTTCTGGAGCAAGTGACGCTCGCTTGCAAGGCCTGTCAGCAGGTAAACGCCGGGGCCACGCGAGTCCCGGCGAGGATAAAGGCATGGGGCAACCGCCCTAGGACCTATTAGGAAGTGGACTTCACTGAAGTAAAGCCTCACTGTGGAGGATATAAATATTTATTAGTATTTGTAGACACATTTTCAGGATAGGTAGAAGCCTTCCCCACCCGGCAAGAAACGGCCCACATAGTGGCCAAGAAAATATTAGAAGAAATTTTCCCCAGGTTCGGACTCCCCAAGGTAATCGGGTCAGACAATGGGCCAGCCTTCGTCTCCCAGGTAAGTCAGGGACTTGCCAGGATACTGGGGATTAATTGGAAACTTCATTGTGCTTATAGACCCCAGAGTTCAGGACAGGTAGAAAGGATGAATAGGACTATTAAAGAGACCTTAACAAAATTGACCTTAGAGACTGGCTTAAAAGATTGGAGATGTCTCCTGTCCCTAGCTCTTTTGAGAGCCCGAAATATGCCTAATCGCTTTAGGCTCACCCCTTATGAGATCCTCTACGGGGGACCACCTCCCTTGTCAACCTTACTTGATTCTTACTCCCCCTCTGACCTTAAGACTGACTTGCAGGCTCGCCTGAAAGGACTGCAGGCAGTGCAAGCCCAAATTTGGACTCCTCTGGCAGAACTGTACCAGCCTGGACACCCACAGAGCAGTCACCCTTTCCAAGTAGGAGACTCCGTCTATGTCAGACGACATCGCTCCCAAGGACTAGAACCCCGGTGGAAAGGACCATACATCATCCTCCTCACCACACCCACTGCTGTGAAAGTTGACGGGGTTGCCGCCTGGATCCATGCATCCCACGTGAAAGCAGCTCCGGAGGTGTCCGGACCAGCGTCGCCTGAGAGATGGAGACTTCGTCGCTCCGGGGACCCCCTCAAGATAAGACTCTCTCGCGTCTAACCCTTTGCCTATTGTTAGCCCTTTTCCTTCCCTGTGTTACCGGGGGCAGCAACCCCCATCAGCCCTATCAATTGACTTGGCAAATAACTAATTTTAAAACCCATGAAGTCCTCAACGAGACTTCACATGTAGCCCCTTTGAATACCTGGTTCCCTGACTTGTACTTTAATCTTGACAAAATAGCCATGATAGATGAGATGGAAGGCGGTGAGTGGAGAAAGCAAGCAAGAAGGATCTCCCTAAGTAGAAACGGGTTTTACGTTTGCCCTGGATTTCGGACAGGACCCATGAAAAAGACCTGTGGTGAACTTATGTCCCTATATTGTGCCAGTTGGTCTTGTGTGACATCTAGTGATGGAGAATGGAAATGGAAAACCCAGCCCTGGTATGTAACTATGTCCTATGTCCAGCCCTGCACCAGGACCCGGTACTCAGCCACCTGTAATTTAATCCGTGTCAAATTTGAGGAGGCCAGGAAAACTGACCCCCGCTGGACAACTGGACTAATTTAAGGCCTAAATTTATACCAATCACCGCCATTTGGACTCCCTATCCAAATCAGGCTATTAGCTAACCCGATCTCAGTCAAGGAGGCAGCTGCGGTCCCAGTAAGGCCAAACCCGGTTCTAACAGGGGGAGCACCTTCTCAGTCAAGGAGCCGGCAAAAAGTCCCGACCGCCGGTGCCCAGTCTCCTCCAGGAGCGCCAAACCCAGCATCTTCTCAGTCAAGTAACCCACCTTCCCAGACAAGGAACCCAGTTCTAACAGGGAGTGCACCTTCTCAGTCAGAGGACTCAGTTATAACAGGGAAGGCGCCTCCTCAGTCAGGTTCCCCGTCTCCCCCACCATCCAAATCCCCATTGGCGCTCCCGGAGACCACCCGCATGCCTCCGGACCCGGAAACAAGCAATAGACTCCTCAACCTCATCAGAGGCGCTTACCTCGCCCTGAACCAGACAAGGCCTGAATCCACCACCTCCTGCTGGCTCTGCCTGGCCTCAAGCCCCCCTTACTATGAAGGTATTGCCTCTATTAGTAATTTTACTAACTCCACTAGTCATTCTAAGTGTGCATGGGAACAGCACAAGAAACTTACCCTAGCAGAAGTGTCAGGGTCAGGAACCTGTATAGGCCGGGTGCCCCCCAGTCACCAACATCTCTGTAATAGAACCCTGGCAGTACCCAGAACTAGTCACTATCTAATACCCTCTGGGCCAGACTGGTGGGCTTGCAACACCGGACTCACCCCTTGTGTGTCCACGGCTGTCTTCAACAGCAGTGAAGACTATTGCATATTAGTACAAGTTGTGCCTCGAGTTTATTATCAAACTGCAGAGTCTTTTGAATCCCAGTTTGAGCAGAAATCCCTCACTAGAATGAGGAGAGAACCTGTTTCCCTCACCCTCGCTGTTATGCTAGGATTAGGAGTAGCGGCTGAGGTCAGGACAGGAACCGCGGCACTAGTGAGTGGCAGCTACCACCTGCAGCAACTCAGGGCAGCTGTAGATGAAGACCTCAGGGCCATACAGCACTCTATTACTAAACTTGAAGAATCACTAACCTCCCTGTCTGAAGTAGTACTCCAAAATCGACGGGGACTGGACATAATTTTTCTAAAAGAGGGCGGACTCTGTGCGGCCCTTAAAGAACAGTGTTGCTTTTATGCTGATCATTCTGGAGTAGTTAAAGACTCTATGGCAAAACTTAGAAAAAGACTAGATGATAGACAAAAAGAAAGAGAATCCCAACAAAACTGGTTTGAAGCTTGGTAGTATAACCAATCCCCCTGGTTTAGTACTGTCATCTCCACTATCCTAGGGCCCCTGATTCTGCTTGTGCTTGTTTTGGCTTTCGGGCCCTGCATTTTTAGCCGTGTGGTTAACCTAATTAAAGATAGATTGAACTTAGTGCATGCTATGTACCTGACCCAGCAGTACCAGGCAGTTAAGACTGACGAAGAGACTCAAGATTGAGCCTCTAAGTTACAAAAAGAGGAGGGAATGAGAAACCTTAGAAAAATATAGCCATTAAAATAGAAAAACACTTTAGGAAAACATGTCAGAAAAACATTTCAGAAAAACAAGCCAGAAAAACATTTACCAGATAGACAGTACCCCACCCGGGTGTGTCCACAGATGGACAGGAGTCCGGGTCCGGGTGTGGCTATCAGGGACACCAGATGTCCAGGGTAGTGTCCCCTACATTCCCAGAATCAAAGTAGAAAAACATTTCCAGGAAATACCCCTTCCCGCCTGTGAGCCCCCTGACCAACCAGTGTAGGACAGCTAGCTCAGGCCATAGTTAGAAACCAATCAGTTGCTTCCAAACCTCGCACCTTGAACCTTTTCAAATGTGTGAACCAATCAACTTATTGTACCCCACCCTGTTTTAATTTGTAACCTCCCCCTGTGTGACTTTGTGGTTTTTGCCTTTATAAGCAGTGTGTAACAGCCGTTCGGGGTCTCTCGGCCTCTTGTGCTGAGGACCCTAGCGCGCTAGCAATAAAGAGTGTCTCTTTGCTGTGACCTCCGTGTCGAGTGGTCTCTCGCGGCGGCCCCTCTCGAACTTGGAATCTTGAGCAAGGTTCCAACAATTGTACATTTGTTCAATTCTGAGATAGGAGAAAAACCGCCCTATGGTGGGAGGCGAGACATGTTTGCAGTAATGCTGCTTTGTTATTCTTTACTCCACTGAGATGTTTGGGTGGAGAGAAACATAAATCTGGCTTACGTGCACGTCCAGTCATAGTACCTTTCCTTGAACTTAATTATGACATAGATTCTTTTGCTCACATATTTTTTGCTGACCTTCTCCTTATTATCACCCTGCTCTCCTACTACATTCCTTTTTGCTGAAATAATGAAAATAATAATCAACAAAAACTGAGGGAACTCAGAGGCCGGTGCCGGTGCAGGTCCTTGGTGTGCTGAGTGCCGGTCCCCTGGGCCCACTGTTGTTTCTCTATACTTTGTCTCTGTGTCTTATTTCTTTTCTCAGTCTCTCATCCCACCCAACTAGAAATACCCACAGGTGTGGAGGAGCAGGCCACCTCTTCACCTGGGATCAATAGAAAGGAATATCTGGGTTAGGGTAATAAGGGGGTGTGGAGACCAAAGTTTTATCATGCAGATGAAGCATCCAGGTAGCAGGCTTCAGAGAAAATAAATTGTATTAGGTTGGTACAAAAGTAATTGTGGTTTTTGCCATTGAAAGTAATGTTTCTTATCAGACTTAGAGTCTGTTCTATCAGTAATTCTAAAAGAGAGGAGGGCATGTCCAACTTCCCACTTCCCATCATGGCCTAAATTGGTTTTTCAGGTTAGCTTAGTAATGCCCTTGCTGAGAAGAGGGTCCATTCAGATGGTTGGGGCTGGGGAAGAGGCTTAGAATTTTATATTTGGTTTATACCAGCTAAAGCCAATGTGTTTTCATCTACATGCCCACCCACTTTCTTCTTGTAATAATGTGAGGAAATCCCAGATATCATATATTTTATTCTTAGATACCTCAATGTGTTTCCCTAAAACAGAAGAATGATTTTAAATATAGCCATAGTACATTATCACACATGAAACATTAACAATAATTTTTTCATGACATCAAATATTCAATCAATATGTATGCTTCTAACTGTTATACAAATGCCATAAATTATTTTTTGGAGTTTGTTTAAATCCAAGTTCAGTTAAAGTCTGCACATTCTGATTAGTTTCTTAAATGTATCTTAATGTTTATGCCCTTAGATGAGAAGATATTTTAACAATTTATTAGATCAAATTCATCATCTCTTTCTTAATAACTGCCAATTTTCTTTAAGGTACAACACTTGACAAGTCATTTAATAAGAAACATCTCATAGTTTCTGAGGGAAAAGTATCTGGTAAGGTCAATTTTAGATCCAACTTAAGATGACCTCTCAGGACCTACCTGTACTCCAGATGCAGCTAGAAGCCACTGGATGGACTCCATTCTGCCCTGTCCACTGTGGTAGTAGAGCTTGGGTTTCCCACCATGATAGCAGACTCCTGGAGTTTTCTCTAAGCATGAATGAAAGAATGAACGAACGAATAATTGAAGCCATAGAATCAAAAATGTTCATTAGGATGTATTGTTGAAAACCACCAACAATACTGAAGAAGAATCTGCCTTCTTCATGACTGGGTTGGAGGAGTTCCTGGAATGTTTTCTTGGCCCAAATTGTTATCCATCGGTGGCCACCCTCAGATTCTAGCAAACCAGTCTCACGTGCCCATTGGTTAAATGTAACCATTCTCGCCATGTTAAGAAGTGAGAGTTTGTGGTAATAATGCACATGTGGAAGGTAGTGGGAAGAGGAAGAATTCAAGAACTAGTATTTATTAAAAACATCCTGGTGATACTTCCCCAATGCTAGTCCCTTTTAATATGTTATATCTTTAATCCTCCAAAGTCCCATGAAATGCCTATTATTATTATTTTATTTTTATTTATTTTTTTGAGATGGAGTCTCGCCCTGTCACCCAGGCTGTGGTGGCACAATCTCAGCTCACTGCAAGCTCCGCCTCCTGGGTTCAAGCCATTCTCCTGCCTCACCCTCCCAAGTAGCTGGGACTATAGGCGCCCACCACCACGCCCAGCTAATTTTTTGTATTTTTAGTAGAGATGGGGTTTCACCATGTTAGCCAGGATGGTCTCGATCTCATGACCTACAGATCCGCCCGCCTCGGCCTCCCAAAGTGCTGGGATTACAGGCATGAGCCACTGCGCTCGGCTGAAATGCCTATTATTATCTCCATTTTTTGGTTAATGAAATGGAACATCAGAGAAGTGAAATGCAATGTCCACAATCACACTAGGTGGTGATGAACATGAAAATCCACACCCAAGACTAAAATGAAGGCAGGCCTGGAACCCACCTAGGTGAAGGCCCTGGGAATCCAGTAAGTGACCAAGAAACCAGAGGATGTCATGACAGGGAGGACCAGGAAGGAGCAAAGCCACTCTTCAGCTCTTTGGCTATTAGGCTACGGATACGGTTTGGCTCTTTGTCCCCACCTAAATCTCATCTCGAATTGTAATCCCCATAATCCCCACATGTTGAGGGATGGACCTGGTGGGAGATGATTGGATCATGGAGGTGGCTTCCCCCATGCTGTTCTCCTGACAGTGAGTTCTCACGAGATCTGATGGTTTTATAAAGGACAGTTCCCCCTTCTCTCTCTCTCCCTCTGCTGCTGCCTTGTGAAGAAGATGCCTGCTTCCCCTTCACCTTCCACCATGACTGTAAGTTTCCTGAAACGTCCCCAGCCATATGGAACTGTGAGTCAGTTAAAATTCTTTCCTTTATAAATTATTCAGGCTCAGGGAAGTTCTTTATAGCAGTGTGAAAATGAACTAATACAACTACGTTTGATCAAAGGGAGAAATAGGGCCTCAGACTTGTTTAACTGTAG
The DNA here is from genome assembly GCF_028858775.2 of Pan troglodytes. Classification (NCBI taxonomy): domain Eukaryota; kingdom Metazoa; phylum Chordata; class Mammalia; order Primates; family Hominidae; genus Pan; species Pan troglodytes. Next base: position 58,746,712 of record NC_072403.2, read on the forward strand.
CTACGAGATCCAAATTCTTTAAACGGATAGAGAATCATAATTTCTGGATTCTCTTGGAATTCTATTTTCTACCTCTATAGAGTGCATTTTGTTTTATAACCTGGAAAAAGAGATGCTGCATTAATTTTGCAGGGAATGGAAAGAGCTATCATTTGTTCAATGTCAGTCACACACTGATCATTCCTCCAAATTTATCTTCATTTTATTCTACAAAAATCACCTAAGTGAGTGCTGTTGTTAATCTCATTTTACAGTTGAGAATACTGAGATTTTTTGAGTAACTTGCCCAAAGTAAGTGGTGGATCTGGGATTCAAACCCACTGCTATTCAAAACAAAGACTGGCTGGGCGCAGTGGCTCACACCTGTAATCCCAACACTTTGGGAGGCCAAGGCGGGTGGATCACCTGAAGTCAGGAGTTCAAGACCAGCCTAGCCACATTGGTGAAACCTCATCTCTACTAAAAATACCAAAAAATTATCCAGGCTTGGTGGTGCACGCCTGTAATCCCAGCTACTAGGGAGGCTGAGGCAGAAGAACTGCTTGAACCCAGGAGGTAGTGGTTGCAGTGAGTCAAGATCGCACTGCTGTAGTCCAGCCTGGGCAACAGAGTGAGACTCTCTCAAAAACAAAAACAAAAACAAAAAACAAAGACTGGGCCTTATGTTTTATGTTAATGTTTCTCAAATACGCATGGTAATCTTTCAGCAGATTGTGAAACCCAATACTTTAAAAATAAGATACAAAAGAATAAAAAATACCAGAGAGCATGACATGCTGGAGAGTAAGTAATGTTTCATGAGTTTTTAGTTTCAGTTATATGTATGTTATGTGTATGGATGTTTGCATGCGTACACGCTCATTTGGCCATTGCAAATTGTTAGAGATAAATTGATTGGGGCTCATCAAGGAAATATGATAGCCTTTGCTCTATCCCAGCCTGCTTGGGAGGTGGAACATAGCAGAGTATCAGAGAATGAAAACCAAGTCTACCAGGACAAACCATAAATAATTGTATCATGAGTTTGAATGGAAACACACAAGACTCATTGAAAGCAGGCATTCCAGTGCCAGGATCTAGGAACAGTGGCATTTTCTCTCCAAACCCCCAGCTCTGTTATAAAATATTAAGATTCTTCCTGCAAAATTTTGTAGTCATCGAGGTTGGTATATTGGTACAAAAATATACTTGTCTTTACCAACAGATGTATTTCTAGAAAAGTATGTATGACTTGAATTTAGAAATCAAAGTCTCTTAAATATCTACATTTTAAAATGTGGAACTCAATAGTCTAACTTTTAGAAAGTAAAGAATTTGAACATACCTAATCAACTCATCTGTCTTGTAATTAGAGACTTTGCACATTGCACTTTCCTCTCATTGGAAATGGAAATAGCATGATTCAGAAGGAAAGGGAGAGTGAACCTCACAGAGAGTGGGTGTGCTTGTTTAATTGTTATCAACTAGAGTTCACAGAGTGATTCAAATCACACATTTGCACCCTTAGCCATTACTGAGGATCATGTTTCAAAGGGAAATGAATTGTTATCTTACATAGCATTTTATCATAATGCTCTCGCTTATAAGTAACATATCACCTTCACAATATGAGGTTTCCAAAGGCCAGACCAAGACTGGGACAAAGTTTACCATAGAGCTTTGCTGGGTTAAGAGAATTTGAGAACCAGAGAGCTCAAAGATTTGCCATGAGTCACACACACATGCTCGTCATTCATGGTCAATATCTAGGGAGTGTGTCTACCTTCTGCAACAACACTGGGAAATGGCTCCGAATAGCCTAATTAAAGATGGGCACACCAAGGTTCAGAGAGCTAAAGCGACTGGCCCACGCTGCATACTTGGTGAATGTTGGGTCAGCCTGAACTCCTTCTGATTGCGGGTCCAGAGCTTTTCCACTCCACCCTATAAGATGCCTCTGCTTCTGTCTGAGAAATCGTTTCATATTTTCCCATTCAGACTCCATTAGCCAGCTAAAGGTTTAAAGATAAGGGCAAGAGGCGAACATCTGAATCTTGAGTTCCTTTCTGTTAGCAGCTTTTCAGGAGCTTGATTAGAAGAAAAAATTAATAAAAGTTTGCCTTTCTCTTATTTGATAACCTAAAAACCTGAGTGAGTTGAGGACTAGTATATTTACCTCAATTAGAAAATGAGCTTGTATTGAAAGGAATATAACCTATGATAATCCCAGTAGTAAATTAAAAGAGTTAGGTCTCTGAGTGGTCCTAATTACACTGTTTCTTATCAGAGAGAAGGGAGACTGAGATAAATCACAACTCCTTCCATTATGAGGTTCATAAACTCAGGCTCTCTAAATTCTGAGCTCAATTTTCTCTTTTCAAAATAGGGATTGTTGGCCAGGTGTGGTGGCTCATGCCTGTAATCCCAGCACTTTGGGAGGCCGAGATGGGCAGATCATTTGAGATCAGGAGTTCGAGACCAGCCCAGCCAACATGGCGAAACCACGTCTCTACCAAAAATAAAAAAATTATCCAGATGTGGTGGTGGGCGCCCGTAGTCCCAGCTACTAGGGAGGCTGAGGCAGGTGAATTTCTTGAACCCAGGAGATGGAGGTTACAGTGAGCTGAGATCACACCACTGCACTCCAGCCTGGATGACACAGAGAGATTCTGTCTAAAATAAACAAACCAAAAATAGGGATTTCCATACCTAGTTTTGAGGGCTGTTGAGAAAGTTAAATGAAATAATTGATCTGGTTAGGCTCTGTGTCCCCACCCAAATCTCATCTCAAATTATAATCTCTATAATCCCCTCATGTTGAGGAGGAGACCTGGTGGAGGTGGTTGGATCATGGGGGCAGTTTCCCCCAAGCTGATCTCATGATAGTGAGTGAGTTCTCATGAGATCTGGTGGTTTCATAAGCGGTAGTTTCTCCTGCTCTCTCCTTTTCCTGCTGCTTTGTGAAGAAGGTACTTCCTTCTCCTTCACTTTCTACCATGATTGTTAAGTTTCCTTAGGCCTCCCCAGCCATGCAGAAAAGTGGTGCAGAATTAAACCACTTTTCTTTATAAATTACCCAGTCTCGGGTATTTTTTTATAGCAGTGTGAAAACAGACTAATAAAATAATGTATATAAAATTCATAATAGGAACTGAGTAATGAGAGTGTCCTCCGACCCCCACTTCTTGGGATGTGGATGAGTCTCTCTGAACACATTGGGTAGTACATGGGTCTCCTCTCTCTCTCTCTCTCTCTCTCTCTCTCTTAACCCATCAAGCTCTGGTAAAAATAAGATTTTATATATATCCAGATTTTTTTTCAAAGAAGTCATACAGTGGGTCTTTTCTATAAAGCTCCTGTGCAGAGGTTAATGATATTCACTAATCCAGTCAACCTGGGTGATATGGTTTGGCTATATCTCCATCCAAATTTCATCTTGGTAGCTCTTATAATTCCCACGTGTCACAGGAGGGACCCAGGGAGAGGTAATTGAATCATGAGGGTGGGTCTTCCCATGCTGTTCTTCTGATAGTGAGTAAGCCTCATGAGATCTGTAGGTTTTATAAAGGGGAGTTCCCCTGTACACACTCTCTTGCCTGCCGCCATGTAAGAGGTCCCTTTGCTCTTCTGTCATCTTCTGCCATGATTGTGAGGCCTCCCCAGCCATGTGAAACTATGAGTCCATTAAACCTTTTTTACATTATAAGTTACTCAGTCTCAGGTATGTCTTTATTAGCAGCATGATAACAGACTAATACACTGGATTAACAGGAAGTTTTCAGTGAAGGTTCAGGGAGGCCTGATCCATCGTTAACACAGTCTTGCTTAACTCCTAGACTGCAGCAGATCCCTGGTTCCCAGGTTGTTTTATAACCTCAAAAAAGAGATGATTTATATCCCAGAAAAAGTCTCCCATACACTGCATCTTGTGGGCCTTTCTCCTGAGACCCGACCCAGCTACCACTCACGCCCTGCTCAGGGCAGTCTGAGCCTTTCCTATTGCCAGGCCCCCTTTGCATGAACTCCAGCCATGCATGTGGGAGCCCCACTGCCTCTCTCCAGCCATTCATAGCTCTTGGGCAGGGTCTCACTCTTAACACTTGAAGAAAACAGTCACTTCTCTACACCATCCTGTTACTTACCTGAAAATGCAGACATTTTGCTGATCCTTCCTCAATTCCTTGTTTCTGGAGTGTTCGCCTCTTAAAAACAGTTTCGGTGTCTCAAGCAATGATGATGGCTTGTAGCAAAAAATATTTGGTATGATTTGGTCCTTGCTCTAAAGGGTTTAAATCTAGTCAGAAAAATAGCCTTGTGGGGCTGGGTGTGGTGGCTCATGCCTCTAATCCCAGCACTTTCAGAGGCCGAGACAGGTGATCACTTGAGCCCAGGAGTTTGAGACCAGCCTGGGCAACATGGTGAAACCTCATCTCTACCAAAAATGCCAAAAAAAAAAAAAAATTACCTGGCATGGTGGCATGTGCCTGTAGTCCCAGTTACTAGGGAGGGTGAAGTGGGAGAATCACTTGAATCCAGGAGGTGGAGATTAAAGTGAGCCTAGATCATGCCACTGTACCCCACCCTGGGTGACAGAGCAAGACTGTCACCAAAAAAAAAAAAAAAAAAGAAAGAAAGAAAAGAAAAGAAAAAAAAGAGAAAAGAAAAAAGAAAAACAGGCTTGTGGACAACTAACAGAGCAGAATGTGCTCAGCAGTGACTTCACTTTAATGGGTTCTTGGAAATTCCAACCCAAGAATCATAATTCTCTTAGCCAAGCAAATCAGAGCAAGGGGAGAAGGCTGCCAGACTCAGAAAAAGCTGAGGACCCTGTCTCTTCTGCCCAGGTGGGCTCCTTTTTTCCACAGTAGCATCTCAATCTGCAGGTTCAGTGGATTTTGTACTCCCAAATGTGTGCTTTCCTACCCTTCAAAGTAGGATCGCTCATCTGTTTTTAAACATTGCTCTCTGTAATCTCTTGCAACTCTCATTTCAGTATCTTCTCACATGGCTGCTATATTTCTTTCCTGTGAATTCTTTTATAGCTTGCATAGCTCTCAGATCTGGATCCAAAAAGAGGATCTCACTGAAACTCCTGGTCTTCCTTTTATAACATCTCCCGCCCCTCAATATTAAACATTTATTCCAGGCCATCGTCGACTCTTATACTCTAATGACATCATACATTCTAGTCAGATGCTTCTTAAAAACTAGTTGTATGCTCGAATGACTGTGTAGTTCTCTTATCAGGACTTTTGACTTTTAACACTTTGAGAAGTCATGTAGTCAAGTGATTCTCAACCAGGAGAGATTTTACTCCCCTAACCCATTCAGCAATGTCTGCAGACATTTTTGGTTTTCACAGCTTAGGGGTACGTAGTGCTACAAGATCAGGTAGGTAGAGGCCAGTGATGCCTTGAAATGCCCTCTCATGAACAAGGCAGCCCCTGCACACAAATAATTCCCCAACCCAAGGGGTGCTAAGGGTGAGACACTTTTTCTTAGCTATTTTCTAGGTTTGTCATGAGTTGGTTGAATCCCAGAGAGAGAATGTGACTTGTCATCCAGCTAATTAGTAGCAAAGTCTAAATTAGATTCTAGTTTTCCTGACATTCAGAGACTAATTTATGCTAATAGGAATAGTGCTGCTATACGTTTTAGTGGTCACAGAGATTTCTCCAATTTCCACTTTTGAGCTTGCTTGATGTGAAAATTAAATAATATAGAAAAAAATTAAATAATAGAATCACAACAATGGGTCAACCAATCCTGATTATCAGACTCAATTTTCTGCAGTTTAAGCAGAATTAATAAAGAAATGAGACTGTTCCACTAAGTAGAAAAGAAGGAGTAAGGAAGGAGGAATTTGGAAAGAGCAGGGTTTTCAGACCAATGTTCAACTGGGCAAAGGACAAGGATTAACAAATAATCATTGAATCAGGAATGTAAAAATTTACAAGAAGGTCATTCTTGTTCTTAATTTTTTCATCATAAATCTAGGTCATCTTGCTTTATAAAACTAAAAGTTCTACAGACTTAGATTAACCTGCAAGTTCTACACAGTGGCTCACAAAAGATTTTGCCTGCCCTTTGGAGCATAACAACCTTAAAGTAATATTGAAAAGTCAGTGGCATCAACACTTGGCAACAAATCACAAAGCACTTCCTGAAGGAAGCACGAATGTGTGTGATATCTACCATGAAGTTGTAAATTAGAATTGTGTTTGCTAGCTATTGGTGGCTCTTTCCTCAGCAGGAGATGGAGGTTTGGAGAAACAACTGCAGACATGGAACTGTGCAGATATACGTCCCTTTCATTGGTCATCGGGAATCCCAAGTCTGTGATCTTGCCAAATTTTCATTCACAACAATTGTATATTTACTACTTGTCTAGAGAAAGCAACTTTGGCACAAACACCTATGTTTCCTCTGGCACTGCTCGTATTCTCAGATTATCTAAAATGGCACCATCACTTTTTTTTTTACCTTAGATCATTAACTTTTTTCCTATTATTATATATCATGCCCTAGTTTTATAAATTCTTCCTTTTTACATTTCTGTAATGATTGTGAAAGTTATCAGAAAAAAAATGAAGTTACTAATGTTAAGAAAACCTTGACAAAGAGAGCTGGAAAACCACGAAGAGAAGGTTTTCATTCTTTTATGTCGGATAAGAAAAAAAGTTACAAAAAACATAAGCTTGCACAAAGGTTATCACAACATTATACAAAAAACTTCTGCAAGGACATCTGACCAGCAACTGCCAGTTCATACTTGGCCTGACGTCACCCTTGTTATTGATGTTTGTAGTGAGTTATAAGTATTTTAAAAATTTATTTAATGCTTTTCATTTTTTTCTTAAAAAACCTTTGTCTTCCTTTATCTGCCTAAGCACATACGTGGTTTACTATGGTACACGCATACCCATTACAAAACTTTATTCCCAAATAAATATCTTTTATTTTAGAGTCTCTTTCTGTTTATTGAGTTGACACGATGTATCCAAAAGCAGCTGAATGCACAACTCAAACTGTCATCCAAGCACACAAAGAAGGCATTGATGTGAGTATTAAACAGATTTGTTTTTATTGTGTTAAGGATACATTTAAAAGTATTTTTCTAGTGACCTAGATGAGAGGGTATGAGGCAGTATGAGAAGATTTACAAGATCAGTGCTTAGTTTGTTAAAGACTGTCATGCTTGTGGTTCAACAACTTAATTTAAGGTCCTAATGCGTTTATAAGCTACATGGTCCTTTCCATAGCTCCTTCCCATTGAAAGAGGTACAGTCAATTTAGCAAAAAGCCACCCCCACATGTTTCAGGGCCACAAGACTGCCTACTAGATTCTAAGAAAAATGGCAAGTCATCCTCTTATCACAGGGTAACTGGTTAATATGCTCCTTTTCAAGGTTTGCAATAAACGTTTAACAAAATATTTCAGCAGATTTTGCTCTCTTTACAAGTCAGTAGAAACTGGCTTTTTGAAGACACTCACTTTTCATGACTTGGATGTAAGGACTAAAGCAGATGAGAAATCTCTGCTGGGAGCATAGCTGGGAGGGGATGTCTGTGAAGGGCAGGGTGATGGCACTATGGAAGGCTTCTCTTACTGGGTTGCCACATAAAATGCAGGGAACCCAGGAAAATGTGCAATTCAGGCAAAGAATCAATATCTTTTTAGTATAAGTATGTCCCAAGCACTGTAGGTAACATGATTATACAAAAAAAGTATTGATTGTTCCTCTGAATTTCGTATTTACTTGGGTGTCTTGTATTTTATCTGCCAAATCTAGCCACCATATTTGTATACTTTTTCCTCTCTGCGTCACTCAGGTTACCCTTCCTGACCTCTGGGCCTTTGCACGTGGTAATTGTCCTGACTGGAATGCACTACTTTCACCTACTATGGTATTTTCTCTACTGTGTCTTCTTTCCCTACACTGTTTTGACATGATGTATTCAATATCAGCTTCCCCACTAGACCCTGAGCTCCTGAGGGGAAAGCCTTCTTCTTGTTTGATTCCAGTCCTTATTGTCTGGCACAAAACCTGGTCATTGTAGGAGCTCCTAAAATAAGATAGTTTTTAAATTTACATGGAAGAATTCTAGCAAATACAAAAGTAGACAGAATAATATAACTAAGCTGAAAGTACCCATGACCTGGATTCACCGATTGACAAAAGCCTTTCTTCATCTACACCATGCAGTGGGTTATGTTGGCCCCCACAGAATATAGGTCCATATCCAAACCCCTGGATCCTGTAAATGTGACCTTATTTGGAAAAAAGCTCTTTGCAGATGAAGTTAAGGAACTTGAGATGAGACCATCCTGGTATATTTAAATAGGCCCTAAATCCAATGAGAAGTGTACCCACAACAGAGAAGACACAGACACAAAGAGGGTGAGGTGCTGGAAGCCCCATGCAGAAAGTAGAGTGATGTAGCCAAGATCCAAGGAAGTCCAGAAATGCCAAGAGCCCCCAGAAGCTGTAGGATGCAGGGAAGGATTGTTCCCTAGAGCTTCCAGGGGAATGTGGGCCTCACAACTTGACTTCAGACTTCTGGCCTTCAGAATTTCTATTGTTTCAAGCCACCATGTTTGTAGGAATCTGTGACAGAAGCCACAAGAAAACAGTACAAACTTCTACTCCCCCCACTACCAAGGGATTTTTTTGAAACAAATTCCAGACAGCATATCATTTCTTCTGTACATACTACTGTTTATCTCTAGAAAGGAAGAACTACCTGTTGAAACATAATCACACTATTCTCTTATCATATTAAAATTCTATAATTCCTTAGTTTCATCAAAGCTTCAGCATTCTAGTTCATGTAAGTGTCCCATACCCGTAATCACAGCACAGGGGAGCAGACACAGTGGCCCTCAGGTGTTATTAGAGGCTCAGTGGGGCTCTGAGGAGGGCACAGAGGACAGCCCAGTGCTCCTGAGAAGCAATAGGGTAGACTTAATTGTGACCACTGGGAAGGAGCTTGCCAGGCAGGGCTAGCAAATGCACCCAGGCAGGAAGGCAAGAGGCTCCACCATGCTCAGAGGGTGGATTGGGCTGGAGATCAAGGAGTGAGGACAGGTGTGAGGATACCTTCTATATGCAGTCAGGACTCACTGCAGAATTCTGTGATTTTTTTTTTCCAATTTGTATTTTAGAAAAGCTACGCTGGTTGTAAGTGGAGAAGAGACTAGAACAAAGTGAAGCCACAGGTAGGAAGCCTGTGTCTGTCTGCTCCCTCAACCACCTCTGCCAATTGTGGGAAAGCTCATTCTAACAGGACAGCTCAAATTGCAGAAGCCCGGGTATCCCAGGGGAGATTAACATTATAGGCCCAGTATGTGGGTGGAGCTAGAAAGCACTCCTCATCTAAGCACTCTGGCACAATGACACACCACCGAAAAATGATTTTGCATATAGTAGTTACTTATATGTAATTCAAATATGCCATCTGTACCTTGGCAGCCCAGGCCTGAGTGGCACTGAGGGAACTGAGGGAATGTTCATGACGGTGGCCCCCACAGAGCCTTAAGGAGCAGAGTGAGGATGAGCCAGGAGTACATGCATTGTAAGGGACAACAGGGTGGCCTGAGAGCAGAGGGTGGGTCTGTTTGCTCTTCAATATTTCCTCACCTCCTAGAAAACTGAGGAATCCACAGCAGACAGAATCGTTGTTTTGAAAATGCATGAGAAAGAACGCTTTTATCTGAAACAAAATGACTGTCCAGGAAAAGAAGAAAATGTCTTTATGCCATTACCCAGAATGGTAACTCTTCTCCTGTGCATACCTGAAAATGTCAGGAGCGCATTTCTACATTGACATTTTAATAGATTGTATGACAAATGTTACAGGATAATTCTTGGTAAAAGTCTAACCATATAACCTACATTTCCCATTTTTACTAAATTTTTAACTTCAAGAAAGAGACAGATTAGGAGGAGATTAGAAATATGAATTCATATCAGATCCTAATGAAAAGGCTTAAAGTTTAACTAAGTTGGCAAATAGGAGTTTTTATTAATTAATTAGCATATAATTGGAAAGGGTTCATTAGCTTTACAACAGGCACAATCAACACTTAAGTAAAGCACTTCATTGTTGCAAAACTTTAGAATATTGGTCTTGCATGTTCTTAGCCTCCATGGCTGCTTTATTAAAACCTGAAAATCTTTCTGGCTTCTTCTAAAGCTTTTGCATCTGCGGGAGGTTTCCTTGGGCTGCCAGGCTGTAGAAACTTCTTCACTGTGGGCAGGTTGCTGATTCTGGTTTTCAGGGCCTGTAATTCACAAAGCACAGCCTCAGAGTGAAGCCAAGGTCTGCCACCACCATTAATACCACCCAGGGAATCTGACCCCTCCTGCCAAAGACCAAGTGAGTCCCCTCCATCAGCACCAGCATGGAGGCAGAAACAGACACCCAGTGATAAATGAAGATAAGAGGAAGACCATGTAGCTCATTTTATTTTCCGCAAAGATGTCTTAAAGATTTAATCAGTTCAGTCATCCCTATCTTTCTCCTTACATATCAATCCTGTAGATTAGTGACTCTTGTATAAGACAAGAAAAAATAATGTGCCTGTGAGATATCAACACAGGTCAGTCTCTAAGCAGAAGTGAAAATATGGAGAAATGAGTTGGAAAGGAAAATGTTATAGAAAATATTAAAGTCAAACCATGGGACCACCTTTTCTCAGTGAGAGATACAGGGTTGGGGGCAGTGTGTTGGGTGTGCTGTGCACAGAGGAACACAACTATCTGACAGCTCCTGCTGCCCACCCTGGCCAGAGCCTAAGGAAGGAACCAGACGGAAAGGGCCCTGCTCAGACCAATTCAGTGTGGGAACACAAGGACAGTCTTGGGATAAAGGGAATCACAGAACTCAGGAACAGACCACAGAGGAATGGGGGAGGAAGGAAGATGCTGGGCCCTGGGTCCTTTCCATGATAAAAGGCAAAATACTTTTCATGGGGTAGCATGACCACAAATTTCCTTTCCAGAACAAGCGTCTTTTCATGCCTCAAAATTGGGGTCTGGAAGCTCATTTTGGAGACCTGGGGGTAGTGAAGGCCTGAAAAAGGCTGGGGTCAGAACATGGCCAGTCCAAGGGCCCAGATACTAGATCCCAAGATGGGACATGTGGGGCTGTCTGTCTGAGGGCTGTGAAATGGGTCACCTTCAGCAGAGGGAAGCTGGAGATAAGGCTGGAGTCAAGCTCTTCCACATAGTAGAGAAGTTCCACCAGGCTAATGTCAGCCCGGCTCAGCTTGTTGCCAACAAGGTAGTCTTGTCCATGGCTCTGTAACACCTGGAGAATTTGAGGAATCAGATCAGGAACACATGCACACCCAGGCTGGGATCCCTGCTTCTCCCTGAGTCTTTCCAGCCTGACATTCCCACCTGTGTTGCCTAACTGGATGGTGTGAAGGTCCAGGCCTTTGTTTATGTTCCCTGATTGAGTGAGGGAGCAAGAATGTGGCTCTGCTCACTCCTCAGTTGGAGCTCAGGCTCCCATTTTCTCTTCTCATTCCACATCACTGTGGCATCCACACCATCCACCTGCTTGCATTTTCCACATGGGCCAGGGGTTTAGCACCTGCTACTGCATGTTCTGTCTGCCCCAGGCCCTACAGCGTGTAGCCTTGACATTCAGGATGTGGCTCTACAATCTGCTCTCTCCCTCTCCAATCTCCCTTGGGCAGTGACTCCACCTTCATGACAGCACTCTTCCTCCAGGAGTAGACTATTTCAGAGTCTTCATTTCTCCATATGTTCCATAGACTCAACAGTCAACCTCTAGTGTGATTCAGAGCCTTCCACAGCCCACGTTCTACTTAAAAACATAAAATTTTGTTGAATAGAGAATTCTATATTGGGGTCTAGTAAATTGAAATTTTGCTGGAAAATTATAACTTGGGTATAAGTGGTATCATTGTTCCTCCAAGTCTATCTTCATAAAATGCCTTGTCTGCTTTCCTCATTTCCTGCTCTATCTCCCTGGGATCTGAAGTAAACCTGGGTTGTTATACATAAAGTTTCAGTGACGCAAAAAGAATAGCAGTTGAATATAAAATTTTCTTTTTAATTCTCAGCAAGGCAAGGTACTTCTGTATAGAAGGGTGCGCCCTCACAGATGGAACAATGGTGAGCACACACTTGGACAAAGGAGGGGAAGGGTTTCTTATCCCTGACGAATGTGGCCCCTGCTGCTGTGTCGTTCCCCTATTGGCTAGGGTTAGACCGCACTGGCTAAACTAATTCTGATTGGCTAATTTAAAGAGAATGAGGGGGTGAGTGCTTTGGTGGGAGTCAGGGCAGAGCAGGTAGCCAGTAATCGGAATGAGTTAGGAGGAGCAGGTAATCGGAATGAGTTTGGGTAGAGCAGGTAATCGGAATGAGTTAGGGTAGAGCAGGTAATCGGAATGGGTCAGGGTGGAGCAGGTGATCGGAATGAGTTAGGGTGGAGCAGGTGATCGGAATGAGTCAGGGTGGCGTAGGTAATCGAAAAAGATTGCTTTACGAGGTAGTTAAGTTTAAAAGTAGAAGGCAAAAAATTGAATATACTGACATGTTAATTCTTTGAAAAGAAATTTAGAACTCCTATCTAACAGGGTGAACTTGAATTCATCATCTTTCTTGCAATATCGGCTCTGACTCCTAACCTGCACTGTTATAATCTGCAAGGTGAAGTGTCTAGGAGTGAACTGCACTGACGTCTGCAACTTACTTTAAAATGAGTTTTAAAAAATCTTCCTCTCCACCCCACCGTCACTATCCTTTTAAGAAATATCCATCTCTGAAACACTGCAATATTCTCTGGTTGGGAAATTGGTCTCCTGTCTTCCTACACATGGTGCCAGAATAGTTTCTAATGGATCGCTTTCATCATGTTCATCTTCAGACAAAGCCTGTGTTCCTCAGACTCAACAGCAACCTCTAGTGTGGTTCAGAGCCTTCCACAGCCCATGTTCTACTTATGAACATAAAATTGTTGAATAGAGAATTCTATACTGGGGTCTAGTAAATTGAAATTTTGCTGGAAAATTATAACTTGGGGATAAGTGGTATCACTGTTCCTCTAAGTCAATTTTCATAAAATGCCTTGAGAGTCAGAGAGCTGAATTGGTGTTCAGGAAGTCTCACTGAAAGTGAAGGTCAGTGCCCCAGGAATGCCCAGCCACTATTTATCTACTGGCCTCTAAACTCAGTGCCCCAAAATGCTGAACAGCTTCACCTACTTTTTCGAAGGCAGGGAAATAGCGACTTTTTGTTTTCTCTTTGATCAAGGCAATCTTGGCATCTTTTTCCTCAGGTCGACATAAGGGCAGAAGAAGGATCATTTCATTCAAATCTGCCATACCTTCTGTATACATATCAATTCTGAAAGACAAAAACAGCCAAAGCATCAAATGCCTCTTGCCTTAGATTTTGTAGATTTATAAAAACCTAAGAGAATAGAGGGTCAGATGGTGGCAAGGTAATTCATCTCCAGTGGGTGCCTTTTATATTCTAGCCATTATGCTCTGATTTTTGCATGTATGTTGACGTTTCCTTCTTTCTTTCTTTTTCTTTTTCTTTTTCTTTTTTTTTGAGATGGAGTTTCCCTCATTCTCCCAAGCCAGAGTGAAGTTACACAATCTTGGCTCACTGCAACCTTTGCCTCCAGGGTTCAAGTGATTCTCCTGCCTCAGCCTCCAGAGTAGCTGGGATTACAGACGCCTGCCAATATGCCCAGATAATTTTTGTATTTTTAGTAGAGATAGGGTTTCTCCATGTTGGCCAGGCTGGTCTCAAACCCCTGACCTCACGTGATCCACCCGCCTTGGCCTCCCAAAGTGCTAGGATATAGGGGTGAGCCACCATGCCTGGCTGCCTTTTATTTCTTAAAACAACTTATCGAGGTAGATATATCTCTAAAATCTTTGTTATGCACATGACCAAATACAGGTACAAAGAGCATCGGTGACCTGTCTACAGTCACAGTCATGAGAGAAATTGGTGGAATCACTGCCAGTACCCACTGATGCTGTGCCAGGATTTATCATCTCCATTGTGGTTTGTTCTGTGCATAAACTTCGTGTGAGTCAAATGGCCAAAGACTTGCCTCCTAAGTAATCCCAAGAGAGTCCCTGGCACAGCCATCTCAGTCATGTTCCTTGTCCTGTCTCATCATTTTACATCTCCCAGGCCCACTTCTATGCCCAATATTAGCAGTTTTTCCAATTACTCCCATGAAACATAATTCTACAGCCCTATCCATGTGCTATTGCCCGACTCTAGCCATGTGTGCCTTACTTGAGACCCCACCTAAAAGATCCCCTTCCTTGGTGAAATTCTATACACAGTTACAACCAGGACATATTTTAGGAGACCTTTTTTTCTTTTGTGTTTAACTAGGTTTTCCACAGTACTTTTTAAAACAACAGTTTCATTGATGTATGGTCACATATTATCATTGTCACCCATTAAATTATAGTATTCAGTCACTTTTAGTAAATTTACAGAATTCTGCAAATATCATCACACTCTAATTCTAGAATATTTTTATCACCCTGATAAGGACATCTGTACCCATTGAGTATTCATTTTCCCCAAACCCCAAACCCTTTAGCTTCAGGCAACCACTAGTCTACTTGCTGCCTCTATGGGTTTGAATATTCTAGACATTTCATACTCACAATCCTACAATATGTGGACTTCTGTGTCTAATTTCTTTTATGTAACATGTCTTTAAGGCTCAACTTTCTTGTAGCATGCATCAGTACTTCATTTCTTTTCATGAGTAAATATTGTTCCATTGCATGGCTAAGGCACACTTTGTTCCTCCATTTATTGGTTGATGGATATTTGGGTTATTTCTACGTTTTGAATACCATGAAAATTGCTGTTATTTGCACTGTACGTTTATGTACAAGATTTGGTGTGGAAGTATTTTGATTCTTTTGGTATATACCTAGTAGAGGAATTGCTGGGTCATTGGTAACTACACTAAACTTTTTGAAGAACTGCCAACAGTTTCACATAGGATGTTATTTAGAATCAGGCAGCCCTATTGCAACAGTGAGGAGACCCCATGGCTTTGCTGGTATTCGATAAATCTAGCTGCTTCAGCCTTGAATCAATGTTTCAAGGTAACCCCAGAGTTCTGGGTGCCAGCCTCTACTAGCCCTGCTCAAGTTGACCAATCCATATAATTGGCTGGTAACTTGGGTTCCTGGTCATCATTCTTGGAATTACTGGGACCTGAGATTCAGCTTCTTTGCAGTCTTCCCTCCCCAGGCCTTCATCTACAGACTCTCAAACATTCTATGCCTGTCCTAAGCTGTTGGCTGGAGTCCAGCCTCTGAAGGCCTGAGCACCTGGAATCATGATTCCCCATCATCCTGAGTTCATGGTTCATCAGTGTTTGGAAACCTCTGTCAGGGTGCTGGATCCATGGAATGCATCCTCTTCTAGAATCACACTCACCTGAACCCTCCCCATGTTCACTGTTCCCTCATCCCCATGGGACTCTGCAATACTGGACCTCAGTATACACGCCCAAGGCCCAACCTGCTCCTGGTCATGATGCTCCTGCCATGGTCTCACCCACTCAAGGAAGGACCTAAATCACTCTGTGTTCTCTGTGGATGGAAGAACAGAAAATATACCGTACAGGGCTCTCTCCTTTATGTCTTTCCCGTAGAGGTTGTATTTGCTGGCAATGTAGTTGAGAATGGCTCTGGTCTGTACCAACTTCATCCCATCAATCTCAACCATTGGTACTTGCTGGAACATCAAACTCCCATCTTTAGAAAGAAGGAAAAAAAAGGAACATGACATTTCTATGAATCCCACTATTTCAGGAAGAAAAATGATGGTTGAAATGACTGAGGTTATAAAATGAAAAAGAAATTATTGCCTGCTAACCTCAAAAACGAAATAGTATTTTGATTTTAGCTGCCTGTAGTTCTTTTTCTGACCTGATTCCTTTCACCTTTTAGCCTGTTATTTCATTTATGTTTTTATTCCCCATCCAGGTACATAGTAGGTCCCTTGTATTTTTCTTGCATTGATTTATCGTCATGATATTTTAGGAAAAAGCTGAGACAGGTTACAACGGGAGTGCCAGAGAGATGTCATTTAAAATGAGAACTTCCCAGGGTAAGTCTCATGGTGTTCATGGCCTTTAAAGTAGGTTCTGAGACACAATTTTATGTAGAGGTCCCTTTCTGTGTTCTTCCAAGCCTACAGTATTACTACAATATGACCTTACCACATGACCCATGAAAGAAAACAACTCAAGGTAATGGCCACATCTATTTCCATTCTTTTCGTCTTATTCATGTTCTTGTGTGTCCTTGGATGGGGAAGGCTGTGTGGGATCCTGAGCTGATGACCACAGCTCATTCATGGTGCCCCAAGCATGAAAACAAGGAAAGGGCATTCTCAGGGCACTGGGGATGGTTCCTCTAGCCAATACTCTGAGAGGTCTGGCCTTTTAGCCTGGAGATAGTTGCCAGACCCGTTCAGGGAGCCACATCCCTTCCACTTTAACCACCTTCTCCCTCTCCACCACCACAGCTACCACCCCCCACACACATAGGCATCGCCTGGTGTTAAAATCTTCAACTGTGGCTGGGCACGGTGGCTCACACCTGTAATCCCAGCACTTTGGGAGGCCGAGGCGGGCGGATCACGAGGTCAGGAGATCGAGACCATCCTGGCTAACACGATGAAACCCCGTCTCTACTAGAAATACAAAAAAAAAAAAAAAAAAAAAAAAAAAAAAACTAGCCTGGTGTGGTGTCTGGCGCCTGTAGTCCCAGCTACTCGGGAGGCTGAGGCAGGAGAATGGCATGAACCTGGGAGGCGGAGCTTGCAGTAAGCCGAGATCATGCCACTGCACTCCAGCCTGGGCGACACAGCGAGACTCTGTCTCAAAAAAAAAAAAAAAATCAATCTTCAACGGTACCTTCTCTACTAGATACCCTCATCAGAGGCACTTAGAGACTTGATCTTACCATTTCTTAACTTTTCCAAATCTTCTGCAGATCCTATAAATTTCTCTTCAAACTGGAAGCAGAAACAGTAAATGGGTTCTTGTTAGTTCGTTCCATAGCATTACAGACTTGTGACCTTGAATGGCCTCCATCTGGTACATAATTTGGAGAACATAAGATTTCTGAGTTTGGCAGGGGACACAGAAGAAGCTGGTCATGGCCGCTTGGAAATTTAGATTTTATCCCTCAAGAAACAGGCATGGGTCGGACCATGCTCATGCTCATGGGTCTGACCATGGGTCAGAACTGCTCAATCTTCTTTTTTATTTTATTTATTTATTTATTTATTTATTTATTTATTTATTTATTTATTTGAGACAGAGTCTCACTTTGTCGCCCAGGCTTAAGTACAGTGGTGTGATCATGGCTCATTGCAGCCTTGATCTACCAGGCCCAAGTGACCCTCCCACCTCAGCCACATGAGTAGCTGGGACTATAGGCATGCACCATCACATCCAGCTAATTTTTTATTTCTATTTTGTAGTGCTGGGGTCTCGCTGTGTTGCCTAGACTCATCTTGAACTCCTGGGCTCAAGCAATCCTCCCCTATCGGCCTCCCAAAGTGCTGGGATTAAAGGTGTGACCCACTGCTCCTGGCCTGCTCCGTCTTTTACTTCACCTCCCCACGATCTCACAAATGTCCATGATTAGGGAGGGAACGTCACTGGAGAAAAGGCACTGAGCTGCAGAGCTGATGTCTGGGTGACAATGAAACAGGGTATTCATTTGTACACAGAAAACAACCTGGAATGGCAGTGTGTGGATTTCTTGTGTGCTTATTTCCTCCTAGGTTTGAGAAAGGTGAGTCCCAAGCCCTCGTGAAGCATTGGAGAAAGTGCCACCCCGAGGTTCAGGTCCACACAGCGCTGTGAGGCTGAAGGGGCGCGCTAGAAGTTCCTTTCACAGGACACCACCTCACCTGAAACCCTCCTTTTCTGCTGACACCCGAGGGACAAGATCTTCTGAGTTTTTCCATTACTCACTCTGGAGGAAAACCCTCAGGCAGTTAGTTACTGAGGGACTCTGGTCTGGACTGGGAAGTGTTTTTCTCAGTGACACCTCTAGAGGGCAGCACTTAGCGGAGTCCCACAGACACCTCCCAGCATTTCCTGCTCAAACACTGGGAGGATGGCCTGGTAACACTGGGGAATGCCTGGGTGTTCTAGAAGCCCCCACCCCTGATTTTAACCACGTGTTTTCTTATCTGAGTCCTCCTAGACATGTATGTAGTCTGCCTTAGGGCAGGAATTGTGTCTACCTTGTTCACTGCCAATCCTCAGGACAGAACCTGGCACTTAATAGGTGCACAACAAAATAACCACTGACTGAATATACTCAGTCTTTAACAGGCAGTTTGTTACAATCCACTCCTTCCCTGACCTCATTGTGGTTTATAGTTTATGTTTAATGACATTTAGTTTCCATGTACTTAGCATTTTATTGTATAAATTTCTCATATATATAAAAAATACACAAGAAATACAGTGGTCCTCTTTGTTTCAATCATCTAGATGCAATAATCACCAACTTAAGCCAGTCTTTCATTTCTATGCCCAGCTTCTCTCCTCCTCTGTCATAATATGAAACAAATCTGAGGTATCATATTATCTCATCCTAAATACTTCAGTGTGTATCTCTGAAACATAACAGAAACATCATACCTAACATCACAAAATGACACTAAAAAATTTAACAGTAATTCTTTAATATTATCTAACATTCAATCAATATTCAGGTTCCTAATTGTTATGTGTCATAAGTTATATTTTATAGTTTGTTTAAATCCTAATGCAAATAAGGTCCACTCATTGTGATTAGTTAATTCTTTTCAAAATATATTTTAATTGTTCATGTGTTCTTTTTCATGTGCTCTTTAATGGACAGATTTTTAAATTTTCATTTGGTAAAATTTGTCCATTTAAAAAAAAATAACTGGGGATGTTTTTATTTGAGGCCAAAATATTCACAGGTCATCTAGTATGGAAGTCTCTTGGCTTACTAAAATATTTTGATACAATCAATTAGGTCCAACTTAAGATGACCTAACTTAGAACATACCTCCACTCCAGCTGCAGCCAAGAGCCACCGGATGGGCTCCATTCTGCCCCGTCCATTGAAGTAGTGAAGCTTGGGCTTCCCTGCCATGGTAACAGTCTCTTGGTTTCTCTAAAATGAATGAATGAATGCATGAATGGATGAATGAATGAGTCTAGAGAAGCAAAATGCACGCTAGTATATGAATGGTTGAACAACAGGAGTGTCTTCCTTCTTCATAGCAGGATTGTTTCCACCTGTGAATTCTGTTTGCACTAGACAGGTCCAACACCAGTGTGACTTCACAGGGTCCCTCTGAGATTCTGAGGCTTTCCTGTGTAAGACCTTTGTTTTCATTTATTTATTTTTATGTTGGTAATTATTCCAGGCACTACTGACTTGCATTATGTTCCAACCTACTTGGTGACTTCATGTGCCTTATAAAAACTATATGTTCTATTGATATATCTAGTTCTCCCCTCAAGAGTTCCCAAATTATTGAGCTAGAAGGGATCTAGCTAGCCCTTCCTCCAGGTTTGTAATGAATATGTTGAACCCCAAAGAAAGTATGTGCAATTTGCCAACTAGCTAGTTAGTGTCAAAGTCTGGATTAGAACCTAGGTCTTCTGACATTCAGACTAGTTTCTTCCTGTTATGCCTCATTATTGACTATTTACAGCCTGCAGAAGTTACCATTTTTAGCTACCAATGACTTTCTTCACAGAATTGGAAAAAACTACTTTAAAGTTCATATGGAACCAAAAAAGAGCCCGCATTGCCAAGTCAATCTTCAGCCAAAAGAACAAAGCTGGAGGCATCACACTACCTGACTTCAAACTATAGTACAAGGCTACAGTAACCAAAACAGCACGGTACTGGTACCAAAACAGACATATAGATCAATGGAACAGAACAGAGCCCTCAGAAATAATGCCACATATCTACAACTATCTGATCTTTGACAAACCTGAGAAAAACAAGCAATGGGGAAAGGATTCCCTATTTAATAAATGGTGCTGGGAAAACTGGCTAGCCATATGTAGAAAGCTGAAACTGGATCCCTTCCTTACACCTTATACAAAAATCAATTCAAGATGGATTAAAGACTTAAACATTAGACCTAAAACCATAAAAACCCTAGAAGAAAACCTAGGCAGTACCATTCAGGACATAGGCATGGGCAAGGACTTCATGTCTAAAACATCAAAAGCAATGGCAACAAAAGCCAAAATTGACAAATGGGATCTAATTAAACTAAAGAGCTTCTGCACAGCAAAATAAACTACCATCAGAGTGAACAGGCAACCTACAAAATGGGAGAAAATTTTCACAACCTACTTATCTGACAAAAGGCTAATATCCAGAATCTACAATGAACTCAAACAAATTTACAAGAAAAAAACAACCCCATCAAAAAGTGAGCGAAGGACACGAACAGACACTTCTCAAAAGAAGACATTTATGCAGCCAAAAAACACATGAAAAAATGCTCACCATCACCGGCCATCAGAGAAATGCAAATCAAAACCACAATGAGATACCATCTCACACCAGTTAGAATGGCAATCATTAAAAAGTCAGGAAATAACAGGTGCTGGAGAGGATGTGGAGAAATAGGAACACTTTTACACTGTTGGTGGGAATGTAAACTAGTTCAACCATTGTGGAAGTCAGTGTGGCGATTCCTCAGGGATCTAGAACTAGAAATACCATTTGACCCAGCCATCCCATTACTGGGTATATACCCAAAGGATTATAAATCATGCTGCTATAAAGACACATGCACACGTATGTTTATTGCGGCACTACTCACAATAGCAAAGACTTGGAACCAAGCCAAATGTCCAACAATGATAGACTGGATTAAGAAAATGTGGCAGATATACACCATGGAATACTATGCAGCCATAGAAAATGATGAGTTCATGTCCTTTGTAGTGACATGGATGAAGCTGGAAACCATCATTCTCAGCAAACTATCGCAAGGACAAAAAAACCAAACACCGCATGTTCTCGCTCATAGGTGGGAATTGAACAATGAGAACACTTGGACACAGGAAGGGGAACATCACACTCTGGGGACTGTTGTGGGGTGGGGGGAGGGGGAAGGGATAGCATTGGGAGATATACCTAGTGCTGGATGACGAGTTGGTGGGTGCAGCACCCAGCATGGCACATGTATACATATGTAACGAACCTGCACATTGTGCACATGTACCCTACAACTTAAAGTATAATAATAATGAATAAATAAATTAAAAAAAAAAGAAGTTACCATTTTTATGTCCCCCACCCCTCAAACTGTGAGCTCCCGGGAAGCAGAGAAGTTGTCATAGTCTTTAAGCACAGTGTAGTGCATTGCTCAAAGTTCAGTCCGTGCTTCATAGGATATAACATGGCTAGATATCTCAAGAGCAATCTTTTTTTTTTTTTTTTGCCATTTGCCTATAGCGCTCGCTGTTTTAGACTACAGTAGCATAGAGTAATTAAAAAACAAACTAGGGCTGGGCATGGTGGCTCATACTTATAATCCCAGCACTTCGGAAGGCTGAGGAGGGAAGATTGCTTGAGCTCAGGAGTTCAGGACTGGCCTGGGCAATTAAATAAAGTCTCTATTAAAAAAAAAAAATTAGCCAGGATTGGTGTTCCACACCTGTAGTCCCAGATACCCAGGAGGCTGAGGCAGGAAGATCACTTGAGCCCAAGATGTTAAGGCTGCAGTGAAACATGGCCACATCACTGCATTCCAGCCTGGGTGACAGAATGAGACTGTCTCAAAACAAACAAAAAGCATGAAAAAAACCAAGCTAGGATTATGGCAATAAAATAACCAATCCTAATTATGAAACCCACCAATCTGCTGTTTAAAAAGAATTATCAAAGCAACCAAACTCTCCCACATAGTAGAAACATCATGACTACACAAAAAATATTTTTTTTAATTGGATAAGTGCTTTGGCAGGGTAGCCCAGGGTAATATTTCATTTGGCAAATAGAAAGAACTTGCATATAGAAGGAATGTGCATGTTCTGTTGGACAGGGAATATAACAGCTTAAGAGGGGGTTATTATTATCCTTAGATCTACTTGCCTACTACCCTAAAAGTCCTATATATTTAGATTCACTTGCAATTTTGAGACTTTAAACCCTGCTCACCCTTTGGTCCCAGATACTTTGAACAAGAAGGAGGAGGAGGAAGAAGAGGCGGAATAGGAAAAAGAGGAAGAGGAAGAAGAAAGAGGGCAAAGAGAACAAAGAGAAGGAGGGAAGAAAGAGGAGAAGGAAAAATAGCATGCTGCTTGGTGCTCAATCACAAAGTCACTTATATGAGCAATAAACTAATCTGTGCAAAATCAATGATGGAAGTGTAAATTTAGATCCTGATTGTCAAGCATTGATGATTGGTTTCCCATTTGGAAGTGCCAGCTCTAGAGGAATACGACCATCCAGATGTATTTTCTTTTCATTGATCAAGTGGTGCTCCCAAATGTGTGACCCTGCCCACTTTAAATCTAGTATAATTGTGTGTTGACTCCTGTGAATCACAGGAATGAATCACACGAATACATGTTTTTAATAAACAGCTTTACCATAAGCAAGCTTTGGCATGTGGCCTGGCACTGATGTGGTTGTATTTTCAGATTGCCCACAATGATACCACTCTTACTTTTCTCATATCATCAAATTCTTTGCCCTTGTTTTCTAAATTGTTGAGTATTATTTTTCTTTACCGACCTGTCCTTCAGGAACTAACAAGCAATGCTTAAATTGTCTCCTAAGCACACAGAAAAACAGCAAGAACATAAAGTACTCACACAAACTAACACATTTAAATTTGTTTTTCTTAGTGAAGTAGACATGAGAACATTTGTGAAGATGTTTAAGGTCAATACTAACCTGATTAAAGTCTAGCCGGTCTCCGCTCAGCTTCTCAAGGCCACCTCCTGATGTGTATGTTAGCTGTTTTAATACTATGACAACTCCTGCCTTCTGAAGGGGGTGGAGTCTAGTTGGGAGCGGCCACTCCCACACCACTTTAGTCTCCAGACTTCCATGATCTGCTAGGAAGAAAATGACAGCAATTAATTTCAAGGCTATCCATAAATGCACAAAAAGATTTCATATCTATTTGCCTGCCTCAGAAGGTCACTGGGGACCAGTATCCTGTGAACACTGCTTAAGGAGGATCTTGTTAAATAGGCTGCAGATTTATAACAGATGAGAAAACATTGTGGGGAGAGGAGGAAAGTGTCATAGGAGAGTCATAGGAGATGTCAGGAAAGGGGACTTGATAAAGAGCATAGGGAGATTGCCTTCTAAATTTGTTTAAAAAGACTAAATTACAAATAATGTCACAAAGTTTTATAGGCCCAAAGAGTCTGGCTGAGTTGTCCTTGCCCTGGGCAGTCAAAAGACCTCAGCTGCATTCCCTGAGGTCATTTGCAGATTTTTCTCTGTGACTTACCAGTTAGCCTTTCTCCCTAGCCCAAGGCTCTGCATGCTGTTTCTTCTATTTGGAGCACTATTTTCTCCCCTGCTCCCAGGCATCCTGTGCTTCCTCTATCACATCACTCTTTCTACATTCCGTGCATCATGTCTGCTTTCCCCCTGTTGAGTGTGAGCTCCTTGAGGCAGGGCCTCAAGTCCTGGTGGTTAACCAAGTCCCCATGGCTAACCACAGTGCCTGGCACATAGAAAGGGCTTAATACATGTATATGTAATTTCTACTTTTCTAAAGGAAATTGTCTGACATACATAAATCTAGAAAGAACACTACAAAGCCTTGATGTACCCATCACCTTGCTTCAAAAATTATTGACAATATTTGAAGCAAATCTCAGACTTAGTTTTTTCCCTCTATAATCTAATGTGTATCTTTTAGACTTGTGGGGGGTGGGGGGCATTATTTATGTAACAGAAAAATTGCAAAACTAGTACAAGTTTCCCAAATACCCCTCACCCAGCATCCTCTAATGTTAACATCTTATGTAACCATAGTACAATGATCGAATCCAGGAATTTGACGTTGATACACTATTGACTAAACTCCAGGCCTTACTTGAATTTCACCAGTTTTTCAATCAGTATCTTTTTTCTAACCCAGGATCCCATCCAGGACCCCAGCACCGCATTTCGTTGTCACATCTCCTTAGTTACCTCCAAACTATGGCAGTTCCTCAGTCTTTTCTTGTCTTTCATGATGGTGGCATTTTTGAAGAGTAATGGTCAATTATTTTGTGGAATGTACCTCAATTTGGGTCTATCTGATGTTTTCTCATGACTCGATCGACGACATACATTTTTTGCAAAATGTCACAGCAGTTGTTCCAGTCTCAGCTTATCATTTCCACCCATAATTTCATATCTGAGACATGGTATGTCTTATTAATTTTGATCTTAACCTTAATCCCTTGATTAAAGTAGCATCTGCCAGGTTCATCAACTGTAATATTACTATTTATCCCTTTGGAATTCATAAATATCTTGTGGAAGATACTTTGTGACTATAAAAATATTCAGTTTCAAAATAAGCTTCTGCTCACTAACTTTAGCATCCATTATGGATCTTGCCTGCAGCAAATATTACTATAGTGTTTGTCTAATAGTGACTTTCTATTTCCCTCATTCCATCTACATTTAATAATTCGAATTCTTCTGTAAAGAAAAGCTGTCTCTTCTCCTTTATCCTTCCATTCATTCAATTATTTTCTTAGTACAGATTTATAGATATTTTATTCTAAAGGTTACAATCTAATACCATCGATATCTATTTTATTGCTCAAATTGATCCACCTTTAGCCTGTGGGAGCTCCTTCAGATTGGCTTCTGTGTCTTTTATGGCAAACCTCCTCTCTTATTGTGAGCATTTCCAGATACTTTCTGTGCCAAAGATGTTCCAGGCTTATCTTGTCTTGTCTGTGCCCCAGCCTTGAAGTCAACCATTTCTCCAAAGATCCTTATTTCCTTTTATTGGGGAAAGTATTTGAAAACTAGGATCTCGGAACTATGTGTACTCATTGCTTCTGGGTTTTCAATGCTTCTAGGCTCTCCCCAGTGGGAAATATATGTATGTATATTAACCCACACATACATACACTTCTGTATGTATTTATATAGCTATCTGTATAAATATGATAAAAAACCATGAGTTCATATAGATACCTACTATTTCGATTCAATAGATTCATTTAGCCATGTCCTTTCATTTCTAACCTCTCTGACAAGTGAGAAACCTGGCTATGATTATCTAAAATATACAATATTTGCATATTTGTTTAATCCTAGTACACGTAAAATAGTTGCAGAATTGCCAATGCATACCTCTGTGAAAAACAAATCTACTAACAAGAGTACAGTATTTTTCTTTCCTTCTTTTTTTTTTTTTTTTGGTCTTAAGCCTTACAATATCCAGTCAAAATGTGGTTTTCTATGGTTATTTAGGTCAGTTCTTTCCCCCACCACCTCCTTCAGTTTGGTAATCTATTCATTTGAAATGCTGTTAGGTTTTTAGTGTTTGTATATTCCACTTTGCAGTTTCCTTACATCCTGGTTGGTTTTAATTAATTACTTAGTTTTCTGGTATGCAAAACTTTACCATGATTCTAAGAGCCAGAGTTATATGAAAAAGTGTCTTTGGAGACACTGTCTCTCTCTGTCCCTAATTCCCCATTCCTAGTCCCTCTTTTTCCCACCCATTTCTCACTCATCCCCCTGTAGACAACAAATCTCACTAATTTCTAACTTTCCCCTTTTGTTTTTCTTTTGCTCAAGTACATATTTCCTTACAACCCCTTCTTTCTTACATAAAGGGCAGCATACCATAATACTTTTTTGCTCTTTGTTTTGTGTGGTTGTTGGTTCCCCCACCCTTCACTTAATGATAGGTCCTAGAAATCACCTCCATCTAAGTTCATAAATGTCTTCCTTTATTTGCTACAGCTGCAAAATACTCCATCGTATGAATGCATCATAGTTTATGCAAGCACTCTTTATTTATTTATTCATTTTTTTGAGACAGAGTCTCACTCTGTCACCCAGGCTGGAGTCCAGTGGCATGATCTCGGCTGTCGGCAACCTCTGCCTCCCAGATTCAAGCGATTCTTCTGCCTCAGCCTCCCAAGTAGCTGGGACTATGGACTACAGGTGCGCACCACCACGTCTGGCTAATTTTTGTATTTTTATTAGAGACAGGGTTTCACCATATTTGGCCAGGCTGGTCTTGAACTCCTGACCTCATGATCGGCCCACCTCGGCCCCCCAAAGTGCTGGGATTACAGATGTGAGCCACCATGCCTGGCCTGCAAGCACTCTTATATGTGTGGACATTTAGGTTGTTTCTAATGTTTTGGAATTACAAACAATGCTGCAATGAATAACACTGCATATGCATTTTAGTATTGCTGGAGGTATACTTTAGTATGTTTCTTTAAAATTTAAGTGCTTTTTTTCTGGACATCACCATTCTATTCTAACACTAAAAATTTATGTTTCTTAATTTTGTCAAATAACTGCATGCACACTTCCTCAATTGTCTCATAAAAATTTCTTTGCCATTGGTTTATTTTTGTCAGGACCCACGAAGTCCATACATAGAATTTGAGGGACATTTGTCAGTATGTTTTGCAGAAATGGATGAGATACAGAGTAGGGCAGAGGGTGTGGGGATTTGTGAGATCTCAAAGCCCAGCCTCATATCCTCAATTCCTCAAAATATGCGTGGAGCTGTGCAGGTGTTATTGTTCATTGGTGGTGCAGGAATGGGGACCCAGCAGGCCATGCCCCACACCAGGAGGTCACAGGACTATTGTGCAGACACAGTGTCCCTCAGGTGTTATTAGAGGCTCACCAGGACTCTGGGAGGGCACAGAGGAGAAGCCAAAGCTCCCAGAAAGCAATGAGATAGGAGTTAGATGTGGCCAGTGGGAAGGAGCTTGCCAGGTAGGGCTAGCAAATGCACCCAGGCAGGGAGAAAGGAGGCCTTGCTGTTCCCAAGGGGCTTATTGAGCTGGAGATGAAAGAGTGAGGACTGTGGTGAGGATGCATCCTGCATGACATGGAGACTCACTGAAGAATTTAAAGAAAGACAGTGATATTGAGATTTGTGTTTGAGCAAACCTACTCTGGTTGTAAGTGAAGAAGAGACTAGAGCGAAGTGAAGCTGCCAGCAGGGAGACCCACTGGGAGGACCCTGGGGTGGTGGAGATGAGAAACCATGAGGCTCTGACCCACACAGTGGAAGGAGATGGGACAAGGAAAGAGATATGTGAGGTAGTTAGGAGGTAGAGTTGACACGGCTTGTGTCCCATTCTGTGCGGGGTGCAAGGAGAGAGAGTGGAGAGTGTGTCCCGGTCACTGGTTAGGACTCCTATAACACAGGCACATCCCATTCATGGAGTGAGACAGGTTGGTGTCAACTTCCATACCTGGAGCCAGCCCTGGGAAGAGCCACTCTGATCCGTTTTCCCCTGGGAGAGCAATCCCTCCCACGTCTCTCTGAGACAGAGAAAGGTCTGGGCAACTCTAGTTGGGCACATTAACTCCGTTAGGTGTGGCCAGAAGAGTTTAGTGAAATCAGCAACTGAACTGCAGGGCAGGTTTCTGGGAAGATACTCTGCACAGACCTTTTTCCTGGGCATCAGACCCCCGATCCTGTACATCTGCCTTCTGGCACGTTCACCTACCCACCCCTCAGGCAACTCCAACTGACCCTGTCCCAAACCGAAATCAGGTTTCAAATCTCAGAGATTAAAGCTCCACACTGTTGGTCCACCCAGTTGCCCAGGCTGGAAATCTACCATCAACCCTTACTCCCCCATCTCCCTGTGTGTCCTGCCATTTCCTTCTCAATCTCTGTCCAGTCAGCAGGTTGCCCTCTCTTCTGGCCCCAATGCTGCAGTGTCCTGCACACTGGACTTGGTGTTCTTGGGCCTTCTGCATGATTTTCTGGCTCAAAACCTTCAGTGAGCCATTAATGCCCTCAGGGTGAAATCCAAACTCAACAGAGTTTACAAAGCCCTGCATAACCCACCTTCTTTATTTGTCCAGCCTCATGTTGGCCACTCTTCCTCCTTCACCTAGCCATGCTCACTTTCAGACTTTCTAGCCCTCTTGCCCTCACTGCCTTTACTTTACTACCTGATTGGTTGGGTGTGAGCTAAGTTGCAAGCCCCGTGTTTAAAGGTGCATACACTCAACTTTCCAGCTAGGCTTAGGGATTCTTAGTCGGCCTAGGAAATCCAGCCAGTCCTGTCTCTCAGTACTCCCTCTCAACAGGAAAACCCAAGTGCTGTTGGGGAGGTTGGCTGATGACCGCTCTAACTGCTTCCTGCTGAATTGGGGCATACTAGGGGTTGTGCAGTTGAGATTTCTTCAAGAGGGGTGCCTTCGATGTCATTAACATCGAAGCATGGGCTAGCAGGCCAGTCCAGAGGTCTGCAGTTGATCTTAGCCATGGATTGCATCTGGGGCTCCATTTGAAGAACAATTTGTAGTTTTACAGCTTCGATTCTGGAAGAGACAAACTTAACAAGGCGGTTAAAGATATAGGGATTGAACTGTATGGCCTGCAGTGCAGGGGATTATTTCTTTGGCACACTTCACAGGCCCTGACTATCTGCTTGATAGTTTTGAAAAGGCCTGGTCCAGTAAATAATAATTTGGCCATCTGATGGGTGCTATCAATGCCTAAGTGAAAGGTTTGGTGAAGGGTTTTAAGTAATTTCCGTTGGTTAGCTGCAGGCAAAAGTATTTTTCCTTCTTCGGTGGCTAGCCATCCTGAGGGGAGGAAACTATGTCCTTGTGAGGTTCCCCATTCTATTTCTTCTTCTGAGTACTGGGGCTTGGTTTCCCAGAAGGGATTACCCCATACTAGTGGTCTTTCTATAAGCATTTCTAATGGAGGGTCCTGCCTTGCAGCTCTTTTGGCTTCAATATCTGCTTGGCAGTTCCCTTCTATTTTCCTTTCCTTTCCTTTCTGATGACCCTGGCAGTGTAAGACTGCCACCTGTTTAGGTTTCTGTACAGCCAATAATAATCTCCTAATGGCTTCCTGATGTTTGATAGGTGTTCCCTCAGAAGTTAGGAATTCCCTTTCTCTCCATATTGCTGCATGGGCATGGAGGACTAGGTAAGCATACTTAGATCCTGTATATATGTTTACCCTTTCTCCTTCTAATGCTAGTGCCCAAGTGAGGGCTATTAGTTCTGCCAGCTGAGCACTAGTTCCTGGGTGAGGGGATTACTTTCAAGTATTCCATTATCACTGACCACTGCATACCCTGTTTTCGAAGTCCTTTTTCTACAAAGGAACTTCTATCAGTATACAAGTTGAGGTCGGGATCAGTCAAGGGAACCTCTAAAAGGTCCCCTCGAGTGGCGTATATTTGAGCAATTACTTGTTGACAGTTATGTTCTATATTTTCTTCATTGTCTGGAAGAAATGTGGCTGGGTTAAGAGTTGCACAAATGCACAGTCACAGCACTGGCCCTTCAAGTAATAGAGCCTGATATTTAAGTAAATGGTTGTCTGACAGCCACAAGTCTCCTTTAGCAGTGAGTATGCCATTCACATCATGAGATGTCCACACAGTAAGATCTCTTCCCTGTATTATTTTAACTTCTTCAGGTACTAAGACTGCTACTGCTGCCACTACCCATAAACAATGAGGCCAACCCTTTGCCACTACATCAATTTCCTTACGCAGGTATGCCACCGGTTGCAAGCTCATCCCTCGGACTGGTGTAAGGCCTCCTAGAGCTATTCCTGTTTTTTCTGTGACATATAAAGAAAAGTCTTGCCCCGTTGACAAGCTTAACTGGGGCTTGGTTTAGGGCCTTCTTTAGGGCCTGGAAAGCCACTTCTGCTTCAGGTGTCCATCTTACTAAATGGGTATTGGCTTTCTGAGTTTTCCTAATTTGTGTATATAATGACCTGGCTATTTCACTGTACCTGGGAATCCATATTCAGCAGAAGCCCGTTATGCCAAGGAAACCTCTTAGTTGCTTTAGTGTTTTGGGATAAGGATAAGCCAGTATAGGCTGGATACATTTCTCACTGAGGGCCCTGGTGCCTTTGGACAATTTTAGCCCTAAGTATTTAATCTGCTGTGAGCAGAGATGAGCCTTTGGTTTGGAAACCTTGTAGCCACAGGTGGCGAGGAAATTTAAGAGCACTTGGGTGGGGCTGGGCACGGTGGCTCATGCCTGTAATCCCAGCACTTTGGGAGGCCAAGGCAGGCAGATCACAAGGTCAAGAGATCAAGACCATCCTGGCTAACATGGTGAAAACCCATCTCTACTAAAAATACAAAAAATTAGCCAGATGTGGTGGTGGATGCCCGCAGTGCCACCTAATTGGGAGGCTGAGGCAGGACAATGGCATGAACCCAGGAGGTGGAGGTTGCAGTGAGATGAGATCGCACCACTGCACTCCAGCCTGGGTGACAGAGCGAGACTCTGTCTCAAAAAAAAAAAAAAAAAAAAGAGCACTTGGGTGGCTTGATGGCACAAGGTTTCTGAATGGGCGGCTAAAAGTAAATCATTCATGTACTGAAGGGCAAGAGTGTCCAGGTATGAGAACTGGCTCAAGTCTTGGGCTAATGCCTGGCCAAATAGATGGGGGCTACCCCTGAACCCTTGGGGTAAAACAGTCCAGGTGAGTTGAGATGTTGGGTTCAAAGGATCTTCAAAGGCAAACAAGAATTGAGAGTCAGGATGTACAGGGATGCAGAAAAAGTCATCCTTAAGGTCCAGGACTGTAAACCACTCTGCTTCCTCTGGTATTTGGGAAAGCAGAGAGTATAAGGGTTAGGTACAGCTGGTTATAGAGGGACAACAGCCTCATTGATAATCCTGAGATCTTACACTAACCTTCACCGTCCGTTGGGTTTCGGTATTCCTAAAACTGGAGTACTGCAGGGGCTATTGCCTGGTTTTACTAGGCCTTGGGCTTTTACGTCCTTAACAATCCTTTGGAGTCCTTGTTGGGCCTTGGGTCTAAGGGGGTACTGCCTTTGGTAGGGAAAGGAGGTGGAATCCTTCAGTTTAACTTGAACAGGACGGGCATTCTTTGCTCATCCATAGTGTCCTTCTGTTGCCCAGACTTCAGGATTAATTCCTTCCTCAAGCAGGGGACAACAAACAGGTGTTCCTTCTCCTATGTTCAGGTGTATAATGGCCCCTGCTTTTGCTAGAATGTCTCTCCCTAACAAGGGAGTGGGGCTTTCAGGCATAATTAGAAAAGCATGTGAAAAGAGTGAAGTTCCCCAGTCACAACTTAATGGCTGGGAGAAGTATCTAGTGACTGCCTGTCCTAGGACCCCTCGGATAGTGACAGATCTGGAGGACAGTTGTCCGGAACAGGAGAGTAAGACTGAGAAGGCCGCGCCAGTGTCCAGGATACAGTTAACCTCCTGGCCCTCAATGGTCACGCATACCCGGGGCTCTGTGAGGGTGATGGCATGGGCTGGCACTTGCCCCAGGCACCCTCAGTCTTGCTGCTGGATCTTCTGGTTAGTGGCTTCTGACTCAGAGGACCTTCATCCCCTGGGGTAGTAGGCCTTCCAATGATTCCCTTGACATAAGGGGCATGGACAAGGGGGCAGCTTATTTCTACTTGGACAATCTTCTCTAAAGTGCCCTTGTAGATCACACTGGAAGCAAGCCCTATTAGGCATTTGATTTGCCCTTTCCAGAGCCTCCAAAGTCCGCTTGCCTGAGGGCTATGACTAAAGAAGTGGCCTTTTGTTTATCCCGTTTGTCCCAATCCGCCTGCTCCTCCTGATCTCTATTATAAACAACTGAGGTTGCCAAGTTCAATAGTGTTTCTAAATTTTGCTCCAGGCCTAAGGCAGACTTTTGAAGTTTTTTTTCTAATGTCTGCAGCTGACTTAAAGGATAAACTTACCCTTTAAGATTAGTTGGCCTTCAATAAAGTCAGGTGACAGAGAGGTATGCTTCCTCAATGTCTCCCTTAGTCTCTCCAGAAAGGCAGTAGGATTTTCTTCCTTTCCCTGTGTTATAGTGGACATCATTGAATAATTCATAGGCTTCTTCCTAGTTTTCCTTAGTCCTTCTAGCACGCAAGGTAGCAAATGTCTGCGGCACCAATCTCCGTGTTCTGATTCTGTGTCCCAGTGTGGGTCTACACTGGGAACTGCCTGCTGGCCTGTGGGGAATTGTTCTCTTTCCTCTGTTGTCATCCTGTCATTGACCTGACTGAGATACCAGAGATCGCCACACTCTTGGGCTGCAGTTTTGGCAGCACTTCTCTCATTTGGGGTTAGTGTTTGATCTAGCAGTAACATTATATGTGTCCATGTCAGATCAAAAGATTGTCCTAACCCTTGTAAAACTTTAATATAGCCATCAGGGTTATCTGAGAATTTACCTAGGTCTATTTTAATTTGCTTCAAGTGTGAGAGGGAAAAAGGTGCATACACCCTGACTGGGCTGAATTCTCCACAATACATCTTAGGGGTGTTTTTGCCTTGGGGGAAATGTTTCCCATCTGAAAAAAGAACATAGGGATGCCAGCACCCCAGTAATTTTCCAATGAGCATTAGTCATAGAGCATCCTCTATGGTCCTAATGCTTATTACTTTCCAGGGTGCGTAACCACCCATGGACCTCTGCTTATTGGATTAGTTAAGCTCACTGATGTGGCAGTCCTGCCCCTGTTTTCCCACCTTTCTTGACCACAAAGAAAGGGGTCTGGGCTGCTGGATTCTAGAGGTCCTTTACCAGTGTGCCCAACATTGCCTTTGTGCTCAGGGGTGAGTCCTAGAGCTGGGCTGGGTTCCTGAGTATTTCATAACAACCCAGCTGCCCCATCAAGATGCATTCCCATAAACAACAGTTCTCATGCAAATTCATTTCAGAGAACATGTAGGTAACTTTTTGAGTCAGGATTGAGTAAGTACTTGATTCTGTAAGTACTTTAAGGCTTGGCTGAGTGCAAACAGCTTGCATGTTTGAGCAGAGCAATTATTAGGCAATTTTTCTAACTCTGCTTCCACAAGAGTCTCCCTGTCAGTTACTGAATACCCATTGTATCCTCAATCACCTGGGAGGAAACATCTATCTTCCTGTCCTGAAGGGAGTTCCTCCTAGGTCTGGTTGGACCTCTGTATGGTAATTAAGATTTAAATCCCCTGTTAGGAAATCTGCTGGGTTAAGGGAATTATCAGTGGTTGGAGTTGCATTACCTTTTTCTAACAGAATAGCCCCCATACTTTAAGATTTTTCAGTTAGTAACCTTTTTGCTTTTTTGACTTAGAATAATTCTGAACTGGTGAGGTGTGCTCACAATGAGGTTTCCTCTAAAGGTTACTTTTCTACTTTCTTCTGTTAGCAAAGCAGTTGCCGCTACAGATTGAATGCATCCATGGGTTACTGGGTTAAGGATTTTTGATAGGAAAGCTACTGGTTTTCTGTGGTCTCAGTGTTTTCAGGCTACGCCCTTGTTTACACTGACAACAAGGTAGTATTGGAGTGTTATAGGGTCACGGAGGGGACCTTCAATTATCAATTATAGGTTTTAAATTTACGCTGGCTTTTAAAGGAGTACAGCATACTTTTTTTTTTTTTTACTATTTCTTTCTTTTTGACTCCCTCTGTCTCTCTCTCTCTCCTCTGTGTCTCTCTCTCCTCCATCTCTCTGTCTCTCCCCTCCATCTCTATCTCCTCCATCTCTCTCTCTCTCTCCTTCTCTTAGCCATTACAAACTTGGGGCCCTGGCAAGAGTGGGGGGAACAGGTCCCTCATAACTGCCCATGTTGAAAGCTGTATACCTAAATCGGGAGGGACACCAGGGATAAGACTCCCTGGGTTTATAGCCTAGATGCCTAAGGATGCAGCATTGAGCTTCCTTAGACTCCTTTGGAGATACAACTTGCTAGAGGAAATGAAAGTCTGAACCTTTGTACCTGGGAGGCAGGGATCAGAGGAAGTAGATTCAGAGGTAAGGAGAATTTTGGGGCTACTCCTTCAAGAAAGTCTTGGTCAGGACCCAGAAGGTATGGGTCAGAAGGAAAGGTAGGGGCGCACACATGGGCGACTGTTCTGGCTGCACCATGATCTCAACCAGCTAAAGCTGGGAGTTCAGGACGTCAGCTTGCTGCCTCTAGTCAGCCCTTGGCTTCCCCAAGAAAATTGAAAGCGGAAGCTGGTTCTAGGCAAGCGAATGTTCCCAACCCAGAAGGGTTGGGGGTTGTTAGAAAGACCTTCCTTCCCGAGACGGCCTCACACCTGAGTCTTAAATCTGGTGGCCACATTAATCATTTTTAACTGGCTGACAGGTGCCTGGTATTTTCCTCCAATTCTAAGGAAGGATAGGACAGAATAGCAAGGGAAAGTGTTCCAATATTGCCACTTTGGAGGTCCCATCTGGGTCCCCAAATGTTACCGGGTGGTCCTTGCTCCCAGAGCTCCCAAGATGGTGGCAGGCTGCTTCCAAGATGGTGGCAAGCCTTGTGTTCTCTGAACTGGGGTTCTTGGCCTCACGGAATCCAAGGAATGGAATCTTGGGCCATGCAGTGAGTGTTATAGCTCTATTAGAAGCGGTGGGTCATGGAAGAGAACCGTGGAACCCAGTGACTAGTGTTCAGCTCGATTAGGATGAAGCCGGGCACTTGGCCGTGCAGGAACAATGGCAAGCCTTTAGCCAAATCGGGAGCGGCAATGGGCCCCTCACTGGATCAGGAGCACAGTGGACACCCTGCTGGATCCAGAGGGATGGAAGTCAGTGGCGGGTCTGCGACAGCGGCAAACAGCAGTGGTGGATGGCGAGCGAAAGCTCAGTTCGAGCCGTAACAAACACGGAACGGAAGAGTGTGCAGGTACAAGATTTAATAGAGTGAAAACAGAGCTCCCATAAAAATGGGAGGGAACCCAAAGGGGGTTACTGGTGGGGGCTCGAATGCCTGGGTTTATATGCCGATCATTGTCCCTCCCGCTGTGCTCTCAGGCAATAGATGATTGGCTATTTCTTTACCTCCCATTTTTGCCTAATTAGCATCTTAGTGAGCTCTCTTTACTACCTGATTGGTAGAGCGTGAGCTAAGTTGCAAGCCCCATGTTTAAAGGTGGATGCAGTCACCTTTCCAGCTAGGCTTAGGGATTCTTAGTCGGCCTAGGAAATCCAGCTAGTCCTGTCTCTCAGTGACAGGGGTCAGAGGACAGCCAGTGTACCTGGATCAAATTCCTTTATATTGACTCATGGTTAAATATAATATAGACAAAGCCAGCATAAATTTAGGCCTGTTTAACAGCTTATTGCAAAAAAGCCTGAAGTAAAAGTACGAGCAGCTTCGCCAGCAGACATAGAGTTAAAAAGAGAGTCCAAGAAACAGCAAGAGAAGCCAGTTTTGCAGGAGCCAACAGAGATAATAGAAATTCTTTTATGTCCCAGCCTACGCCACTTTACCGAGGCCAACAGCCCCCTCAGAAACCAGATTCAGGAGCTAATACGCCCCAGGTCTCACCTCGAAGGGGAGGATTGGAGCCTCAAGAGGCCAAGGAAGGAAGTCAAGATAGTCAAGTGGGCCCTCTCAGGTCTGGTCTTGCTGGAGCTATGCAAATGCCTCTCAGGGAGATGTGAGGACCTGTCTATTATAATGACCAGGCCCACATCCGGGGCGGGGGCAACAGACTTTCATCTATCAGCCCTTTTCAACCATCGATCTACTAAACTGGAAACACCCTGAACCCGCCACCTTGCTCCCGGCAGCTAGAGCCCTGTTGAGCATAACTGTGTAGAGGTGTTAGACTCAGTTTACTCTAGCAGACCTGACCTCCGGGACCAGCCTTGAGCATCAGTAGACTGGGAGCTATACGTGAACGGAAGCAGCTTCATCAACCCACAAGGAGAGACATGTGCAGGATATGCGGTGATAACCCTGGACTCTGTCGTTAAGCTGAGCTCATTGCTTTAATTTAGGCCTTAGAACTCAGTGAAGGTAAGACTGTAAACATTTACACTGACTCTCGGTAGGCCTGTTTAACCCTCCAAGTGCATGGAGAATTATATAAAGAAAAGGGCCTGTTAAACTTTAGGAAAAAGAGGAAAAAGACCCAGAGAATGCAACTCAGCTTCAGCGTTTTCAGAGGTACCAAGAGGCACTTCTGCAGAGGCTAAGAGTTAGTAGAAAAAAAGCAATCAATATAAAAAAGATTTCAGAAGTGCTTCAAGGAGGTGACAAGAGCCTAAGTCAGTTTTATAAGAGACTCTATAAAGCATTCTGACTTTACACCCCATTTAACCCTGAGGCTGCTGAAAATCAGTATACAGTGATATACTTCATTTGTAAAGCAAGCCCAGGGTAACATCAAGCAGAAGCTGCAGGCGTGAATACCACCTAGTCTTTAAAAGGTGTATGTTAACTGTGACCAAGGAACAAAACTGGAAAGAGCAAAAGCAACAAGCATGGCAGCTAGGCACGCCAAGGATTAAGTCCCTCTCCCCAGCCTGGCTCTAAAAAAGGAGCCAGGGACTGGAGCCGGGAAAAGAGCAAAAGAAAAAGAAAGACTAAGAGTAAGTGTGAAAAAGAGAATAAGCAGAAAACAGGAGAGACAGACAGCAGTACGCTGGGGCAGGGCCCGTGCCATTGCCCGGCCCCGCCAGCTGGTTGTAGGATCAGGGAGGAAAAAAAATTAATTAAAGTTTAAGAAAAAAAAAAAAAGCCAATCTGTTGGCAACAGCTCTTACAAAAAGAGAGATTAGCAATGTGAAGGATGTGGACGTGGATGTAGATGTGGAAGAAGTCAAGTTAGGCAAGGATTCAAGAGCCAGACAAGGCTAGAGAGAGATTAATGTGTGAGATGCAAAAAGAAAGGACACTAGAAAGATAAATGTTCAGAAGACAATGAGGAAAGTGGCCAAGGCTGCAAGACAAAGAGGCCATCAGCCAAGGACTGCCGCACCTTGGAGGAACCAAATACTGATCTGATCAGGCTGGCAGGAGCTGAAGAATGTAAAGACTAGATCAGGCCAGGCACGGTGGCTCACGCCTGTAATCCCAGCACTTTGGGAGGCCGAGGCGGGCGGATCACGAGGTCAGGAGATCGAGACCATCCTGGCTAACACGGTGAAACCCCATCTCTACAAAAATACAAAAAATTAGCCGGGCGTGGTGGCGGGCGCCTGTAGTCCCAGCTACTCGGAAGGCTGAGGCAGGAGAATGGCATGGACCTGGGAAGCGGAGCTTGAAGTGAGCCAAGATGGTGCCACTGCACTCCAGCCTGGGCGACAGAGCGAGATTCTGTCTCAAAAAAAAAAAAAAAAAAGACTAGATCAGACCAGGCGGACCAGACACCTTCTCATTAGGCTCCCAGGAGTCCATGGTCATGTTAAAAGTTAAAAGCAGCAAGATTCTACCATATCTAGATTCCAATTTCTCAATGATGGCTAAGCCACTAGATAGAGTTACAAAGCGGGGGAAGAAAAAGAACCGCTCCTGTAAGAAACTTAAACAGGAGAAAGAGCCATACCTTGTGAAAACTTGCTTATAGATATTACAGAACTGCCCCATGCTGCAGGCTATTGGTACATGCTAGTGCTTGTTTGCACCTTTTCAGGGTCAGTTAAAGCTTTCCCCACCAGGACAGAAAAAGTACAAGAAGTAATTAAAGTACTTTCAAAAGACATTATCCCCAGGTTTAGACTGCCTCTAACTTTAAAGTCAGACAATAGGCCAGCATTTGTAGCTAAAACAGTGCAAGATTTAACAAGACTGTTAAAAATAAAATAGAAGTTACACACAGCCTATCGGCCACAAATTTCAAGAAAAGGTGGAAAGCATGAACCAGACACTCAAGCAGCTACTGAAGAAATATTGCCAGGAAATTCATTTAAGATAAAATCAGGTTTTTGCCTATGGTCCTCCTCCGAGTCAGGTGCACCTCCACCAAACAAATTAGGTATTTGCCCTATACGATTTTGTTCAGTCGGCCACCCCCAAATCATAGGTCAAATTAAAGGTGACCTCCAGGAACTAAAGGAATTAACCTTAAGAAAGCAAATGCAGGCTTTAGAAATAGCCATACAAAGTGTTCATAATTAAATAAATAAAAATGCCTATAAGCCTGACACCCCTTTAAATCTAGTGACTCTGTTTAAGTTAAAAAGTAAAATCTAATTTTTCTAGGACCATATAGGATGGGCCCTTTACTGTAATCTTGTCCACTCCCACTGCTGTTAAAGTTGCAGGTGTTGTGTCTTAGATCCATCACAGTCAGCTAACACTGGCAGCTCAGGACAAGTAGACCAGCCAGCAGGGCACAGATCATCCAACCCAGCTGATCCTGAGACGAGACCAAGCTGCTGCTGAGGACGACAGCCCTGCTCTGGTCACTCTGGAGGCTGACCAGTCTATGCATGGCTGAAGCTTGAAGAAACAACAAGCCCTGCTCTAGTCACACACCGGCAGCTGACTAGTCTATGCACGGCCAAAGTTTGAAGACTCATCAAGCAAGTAAATGTAGTTTAAAATCTTAAGATTAATAGTTTTCCTGTAATACTGACTGTTTTCCTATTGTTCTGTTGCTGTATTCAACCTTTTTCCCGGGCAAGGACCTCTTTTTTCCTTGCTGGATATGAATATACTGTATATTGTTTTGTTGTTGTTACCCCCCATAACCGTGCTAGAAGAAAGACCTATATAAGGTTTCCCCACCGTACACATACTACTTAGTCAGGAAACCCAGACTCATCTGGCCCAGTAACAATTTCGAGTCTTTAAGTCATTCTTTAAACATATAAACCAGAAGTTACCAGAGCCTCCTCCTTTAGCAAAAAACAAACAAACAAACAAACAAACAAAAAACCTATTTGCTCAGCTGGCTGAAAACATTGCTGGCAGCCTAGTCATTTCCTCATGTTATGTTTATTAAAAGGCTAACATGAGAAACCAATGGTCTTGAGAAGCAAAAGAGTTAATGCCTCAAGATAACTTTGCTTTAACAGACTCTTTCCCTAAACAGACACCCACAAGTTCAAGCATCTGGCTCTTAAAAACTTCTATTATTAAAAAATACTGTGTTGCTCACTAGGAAAAAAGCTTTTAAGACCCAGTAAAAGAACTAACCTGCTTAGGACATGACAAAGTTGGCACATGTGCCTGTACAGGTTTAGTGCAGGTTTAATCCTAGGTCTTTATTTAGAAAATAGTTTCCAGCTATAAGATAATTTAAAACCCTCATTGTAAGTATATTACTAGTACTAGACACTTGCTTGCTGCTCCCCTGTGTATTACACTTGCTCCTTCAAATGATAAAAGGTTTTGTAGCTACCATCCTTTGTCAGAAAACTTCAGCATAAGTATATTACATAAAACACTACCACTCTGTCTCAGAAAGAGACTCAGAAAGTAAAAATAAAAGTGAGAACTCCCACTAATTAGTGAAATTCTCAAAGGCGGGGATAAGGAAGGAGACCACTACTACTCCTGCTGCCCTCCTCCCCCAACCTTGCCTAGTTCACAAGACAGGAGGAAAGAGAGAAAGCAAAAAGTTGGAAAAAAACAAAAGTAAGATAAATAGCCAGACAATCTTGGCACCACCACCTGGCCCTAGGAGTTAAAAAACT
Organism: Pan troglodytes; assembly: GCF_028858775.2. NCBI lineage: Eukaryota > Metazoa > Chordata > Mammalia > Primates > Hominidae > Pan > Pan troglodytes. The sequence goes on from NC_072403.2 coordinate 58,786,353, forward strand.
AATAATAATAATAATAACATCAACCCCTGACCTAAACTACTTGTGTTGTCTGTAAATTCCAGACATTGTATGAAAAAGCATTGCAAACTTTCTGTTCTGTTAGCTGATGCATGTAGCCCCCAGTCACATTCCCCACACTTGCTCGATTTATCACGACCTTTTCACATGGACCCCTTAGAGTTATAAGCCTTTAAAAAGGCCAAGAATTTCTTTTTCAGAGAGCTCGGCTCTTAAGACACAAGTCTGCTGATGCTCCCGGCTGAATAAACCTCTTCCTTCTTTAATCCAGTGTCTGAGGAGTTTTGTCTGCAGCTCGTCCTGCTACAGTTCTACTTTGAAAATGCACCATATTAAACTCTTTAATGATTAAGTTAGTATCTCTATTAAGGCCAACTCCCAGACGGCTTTATGTTGAGACTAACTGTCAGCTCTCCCACACCAGATCTGAAACATCAGAGAGAAACTCTCTCTCCTTAGAACAAAATGTTTAGAATTACACAGGGTGAAAGAGACCTATCAATCCTAAAGGAATGAATTAGTGAAGATTAGGAATACACACCCCTGGATAAAAAATATCTATGTTGATAATCAAAAAAAGCAAGCTGAAAAGCAAAACATCTTGGCTGAGAAAATAAAAGCAGATGTAATTTTTAATCCAAGCTGTTCATTCTTATTATTTTAAAATATTATTTCTTTAACTGGAAACTTGACCCCTAAACTGTATATGCAGCATTAGCAGTTGGTACTGGGACTTGCTGATAATTCAATTTTAAAATCAAATGAAGGCTAGGTGCAGTGGCTCATGCCTGTAATCCCAGCACTTTGGGAGGCCAAGGTGTGCAGATCATGAGGTCAGGAGATCAAGACCATCCTGCCCAACATGGTGAAACCCCTGTCTCTACTAAAAATACAAAAATTATCTGGGCATGGTGGCGGGCACATGTAGTCCCAGCTACTTGGGAGGCTGAGGCAGGAGAATCACTTGAACCCAGGAAGCGGAGGTTGCAGTGAGCCGAGATTGCATCACTGCACTCCATCCTGGGCAACAAGAGCAAAAACTTCGCCTCAAAAAAAAAAAAAAAAAATCAAATGAAACCTTTAAAAAACCATACTTCAAAATGGACACTTCACTTCTTTAACATTTTTACTATTCAACTATTATCAAATATGTAGCTTGTATAATATACCTAGTTAGAATGAAGATTTGATGTATAAATCAGTTTCAGCTTTTTTTTCACCATTTGGAAAAAATAAGATACTCCAGAAAAATTCAACTTTCCCTCCCACTGAGTTACCAAAGGGGGGAAAAATTGATTAGAATGTGTCTTCTTGCTTCTGCTGACCTCTAATGTCATCAGAAACAGTGTTTTTATTTTTTTTATTATTTTTTAAAATTTATTTATTTTGAGATAGAGTCTCACTCTGTCACCAAGGTTGGTGTGATCTCGGCTCACTGCAACCTCTACCTCCCAAGTTCAAGCGATTCTCCTGCCTCAGCCTCCCAACTTGCTGGGATTACAGGTGCCCACCACCACACTTGGCTAATTTTTGCATTTTTAGTAGAGACGAGGTTTCACTATGTTGGCCAGGCTGGTCTTGAACTCCTGATCTTGATTGATCCTCCAACGTTGGCCTCTCAAAATTCTGGGATTACAGGTGTGAGCCATCGTGCCTAGCCAGGAACAGTGTCTTTAAAAGAAGCAAATAAAACAAGTAAAATGCAAGAAGGAAAAAACAAAAGTACCTGCTCTTTGTAGAATGAATATAATTCATAGTACCCCAAACATGTTTTAATTAAAAATGAATTTTTATACCGCCAAAACTGTAACTTTTTCAATGGTGATAAAAATGTACCGTATCCTCTCAAATAAAAGGTTGCTATAATTGCAAAAATAATAACCACATTTTGTTTGGAAACAACTTGAGTAAAAGATCTCATCCTAAATTTGCAAACTGGGAGCTGCCCAAATCAGAGCTGAATTCATGGCGGACCAGGAAGAAGTGCTGTTCACATCCAGTTCTCTGGAGCCACTAATGGAGAGGGGTATGGGCCCAAGGATAACAAGGCCATCCCTGCCAGGGCTGCTCAAGATCTGATTATCAAGAGATGGCCAAGGGCCAGCCATGTAGCCAGGAAGGCTGAGCAAGCAGATGAGTCATGTGCCAGGCAATATCTATATAATGTGGAGAGTACTAATGTCTTCATTTTAGAAATGAGGGTCACACAGATAAAAACTTGCTTAGTCATCCATCTGATAAGTTACAGAGCCAGATGCCACATCTTTCCAATGTCAAAGTCCATGCTTTTTTTGCTATATCATATGCCTCTCCCCCAGAGTAAAAAGGAAGAAGCAAATTGTGATCTGGGGCTTGAAGAGAACATGAACAAAAGACATCATTCCTGGAAGTGAGTGAGGGTCTCAAATCTGAAGCAGACAGAGATGGGGGGTAAGGATCCTATGGTACAGAGAGCAAACAGGGGATGCAAGATCATAGAACATTCTCACACCTGGAGAGAACCCGAGACTGTTTGGAAAGATGAACGATAACACAAGGCAGTGTTGCAAACTTTAATGGGTACACAAGTTACCTGGGGATCTTGCCAAAATGCAGATGCTGATTCATTAGGGCTGGGGTGGGACCTGAAACTGCATTTCTAACAAGTTCCCAGGTGCTGCCCATGCTGCTGGTCCAGGACCACACTGTGAGTAATGAGTGTAAACAATGTAAGCCAAATGGGCGGTTCAGACACAAGTGCTCTCTGCAGGTGAAGCCCTCCACACCAGGTGGGGGACAGAAGGTGCTTATGGACAGCAGCTGAGAAATCACAGCCATCAGTGCTTCAGACACAAAGGCCTGCAGAATGCCTGTGATTTTTCATTGCTGATATAGTTCAACTGTGGTTCATACTGGTTTACTTCGCAAAAGACATACAATGGTACCTTTGACCAGAATTGTTGACCTGGGAGTGTTATCTCTTTTCTATTGGCTGAAATGTTTTAAAATTTCCAATCATGGTTAAACTAGCCATGAGGCTGCAGAGTGTTTATTTACTTGTAGGCATTTGTGTTAAAGGATGGAGAGGCTCTCACTCTGCCTCTCCTTCTCCAGAGTAAAGGAACTCTTTCCCCACAATTCCACTTTTCAAAACTTAATTCTTTGTGGATTACAAGCAGCAGGACTGAACTGTGGGACCAGACATGGAGGGGCTGGTGAGAAGAAAATCCCAACTGGACCAGGCCTGAGCACGTATTCAGGAGGAGGGAGGCTTTCCTGCCCAGGACCAGCAATGAGGCTTCTATTGAATGTACCTCTGTTCCTGATTTGAAGGACTTCGACATCCTATTTGATGGCTCAGAGGCAGATACAGTCTTCAGGGCTACCAGTAAAAGTCTCTGCTCCTCCTTTCTAGGTTTGGAAGGAAAGGGGAAGAACTGCAATTTATTGAAGGTCTGCTGTGTACCAGGCATTGTGTCTAATCCATCACTTGATTAACAGACACATACACAGACACAAACACACACACACGCACACATGTACATGTCGAAGAAAGAGTCAGAAAGCAGCCTCTGGTTTTACATTTTGGTTGAACTCATTTCATTTGTGGGCATCAACGTCTGTCCTTAGAGTCTACAGATAAACCAGACCCTTCAAGGACATCTTTTTGTCTTTTTTGATGTGGATGCCCTGATTAAACTGGAGATGATTTTGGAAATTGCTCATGAAAATTTACTTGAAGAGGCTTTGCAATGTCATTCCCAGAAGATGCTGAGGGCCGCACCCCCCTTCACCAGAGGTATCTCCACTGTGTCTCCAGGGTATCACCTGATTCGATGAGCTCTGGCTTCCCTTCCAGTCCTGGGGCTCCCCTGTCTGTATGTTTTATACTTCACAGGGCATTTTATCACTACACAGAGCTACTCTCTATGATGCCTTCTGAGAAGAAGAAATGTAACTAAATTATAGTTTTAAATTCACCCACAAAGACCTGAAAAGAAAACGGAATTAACTAGATTATTGGATTCTTTTGTAATAGTAAAGGGAAATGGGGACATTTAGAATTCTGGGAAATAGCAACTACTTTTAAGTGTACATTACAGCTCTATGAACAGGTAACATGGCTTAAGTAACACTTGAGAATTCTCCACATCCCCCCTCCCATTTGTACTGGCATCTTTGTTATGCACAGTCTAGTAACAATGCACATCCTTCCCTGACCTTCCTCTGCTAGAGTAATTGACAAGAGGCACCTGGAGTCAGGCCGACCTGTGCTCAAACCTTCTTTCAAGCACATACTGGGTCTATGATTGTGGAAAGTTACTTAACTTCTTTGGGACCTACTTTATAAGGTACTTGTGAAGATTAAGTAAGAGGTAAAAACTGCTTAGTGCAAACCTAGGCACAGATCAGGCCCTCAAAAACCGTAGCCATGAGGCTTATTGTTTCATTAACAATGGAAGAGGCTGTGGAAAGAGAATTTAAGAGTACACACTGAAGAGTGGAAATGGAAAGTGTGAAAAAGATAAACATGAAAGTCAAAATTTTGAATTAGAATTCTTTTTATATGTATTTTCAAAAAATTTAAATGAGATCACTTAAATATAGCTAACATCTCAAATTTTAATTTTTGAAAAGTTAACTAAACCTTGCTATATTTTTAAATTTTTATTTATTTATTTAAATTCTTTGCATGAAAATACATTCAGCTTTTGTGTGTTTGGAATACAATTAACTTTTTTTTTTTTAATGAGACAGAGTTTCGCTCTTGTCACCCAGGCTGGAGTGCAAAGGCACAATCTTGGCTCACTACAACCTCCGCCTCCTGGGTTCAAGTGATTCTCCTGCCTCAGCCTCCCAAGTAGCTGGGATTACAGGCACCCACCACCACACCCAGCTAATTTTTGTATTTTTAGTAAAGATGGGATTTCACCATGTTTGCCACGCTGGTCTCGAACTCCTGACCTCAGGTGATCCACCCGCCTTGGCCTGCCAAAGTGCTGGCATTATAGGCTTGAGCCACCACGCCCGGCCTCAATTAGATTTTTAATCCTTTAGATGATCACTATAAATAGGACTCAAATTATTTGAAAATAAGGTAATTAATTATTTTTGCTGAAGTTAGAATAAATTTTGTGGAATGAAAAAAAGAAAGAGACAACTAATGTATTAATTTGGTTAATAAATATTTTTAAAATAAATTAAAAAACAAGGTAATCTAAGTTTAAAAAATGAAATATAATAAAGATTTTTATACTTAAAGAAAAAGAAAATAGAAAGTATGGATGAGAGAGGTGCGTGGGTTGCCTCCACAGACCCTGGATAGCTACTGTCTCAGAAGTTTAGAAGTCTGGCCAGGAAGCCAGCCTGAATGCACCTGGCAGATCCTGGGGATGCTGTGAGGGAGAATGGGGCCACACATGCAGATCTACCACCTGAGGACTCTTGAAGTTATCCACCACCACTACCTGGAAAGCAAACTGCTCCTCTGGCCCCTTTCTGGGCTGCTGGCCTGGTGGCCCTGGCTGGTTAGAATGCTCTCACCTGGGCTGAGCCAAGCAGGGAGGTCCTTGCAGGACTGGATTCTTGAATGTTATTGGAGGCCATGCTGGGAAACAAGGTGAAATACTCTCTCTCCTCAGCTGGCATCTGGATCTTTCTAAAGTCTTGTGCTTTACAGATGAGATCGGGCATGTTCAGGGTGGTATGGCTGTAGACAAAGCCTTGTGCTTTACAAATATTTGCTCTTACCCCTTGAAGAGAAAGCTGCCTGGGGCCTGGCATGAGTAGGCCTGGCTTCTCACCCTAGTCGTGGTCACGTCTCTGGGAACCTAGGTCCCCAGCTTCTCAGGGCCTCAATTTCCTCACCTGTACAAATTATAATGATCACATGTCTCTTGGAGGGTTATTGAAAGGATTAAATTATATAATGGATATAGAGTACCTAGAAGAGAGCCTGGACTATAGAAAGTGCCCAATAAATATTACTTTTCTCCATGACATTTGTCTAAAGCAATCTCTATGTGGTGTAATTAAAGCATGAAGGACCCTTTATTCCTGATACAACCATACCTATTTTCTGGTACCTGAAATTCCTTTTAGAAAAGACAAAGTTGTTTTTTGTTTTTTTGTTTTTTTTTTTACAAGTAAATATGAGTTACGAAGAACAAATTGTTCAGAGAGGTTCCATAAATCTGAGAACTAATCATGAAGGGGAAGAGCATTGCAGTTAAAGAAGCCAGAAAGAACAGACTCCCAAATAGCATCTCAGGCAAAGACGGGGGCCGTCGAGTTCAGGGACTGTGTGCCAGCTCTGCAGGTCCTGAAACACAATGGGACAAAGTGCTTCTGGGGGTAACACAACAGGAGGAAACTTACTTCCATTAAAAACACCCAAAACAGCCTTAAAGAGGAATACAATTCTATTACATGCCACAACATGGATGAACCTTGAAAACATGCCGAGTGAAATAAGCCAGACACAAAAGGACAAATATTGTATGATTCCGCTTACACGAGCTACCTACAATAGGCAAATTCACAGAGATCACAACTAGTCCCTGGTCCCCACCAGGGGCTGTGGGGAGGAGAAAATGGGGAGCCATTGTTTAATGGGTAGAGAGTTTTAATCTGATGTGATGAAATAGTTCTGGAGATGGATGGGAATGGTGGTGATAATTGCACAATAATGTCAATGTACTTAATACCACTTACTGTACACTTGAAAATGGTTAAAATGGTAAATTTTATGTTATGTGTATTTTATCACAATCACATCCATACATACACACTAGGTATATACAAATAGCAATATCAGTTGTTTAACAAGAAGAGCATAATTGCCCAGAAAATAAGAGTGCACCTGAGGACCAGCTAACACACTCTCAACCCTGGAGAAAACTCTACAAGTGAGGCTGTGATAAGTACAGAATCCAAACTAGGAAAGTGGCAGGATGTTGAGAGCTGGCTTGACTCATGAAATGATAAACTCGGGGCCCACCATCAGCCTTGCAAGAGCAAATTCCCAACCTTTCACAAATTGGCAGAGACAAGAAATGGTAATATGTGTAAGTCCTGGGTGTAAACCCGGAGGCTGCTCCAGCTTCCCCAAGGGCTGAGATGATTGATACCTTGGCCCTCTGCAACCCTTCCAGGACACACGAGTTCCGTGGTAGGAGCCCAGAATATTCATTATGTGCAAGTGCTAGAACAGTCTGCAAATTCCTGCCCTTTAGCCCCTTTTCGTGGCACACTGCTGCACAAAACTGTTAATTGAAGTATAGCTTACTTTTGCATTAAATCCTGTTTTCTTGAGATCATACCTTAGAGTACTTAACTGATCCAGGAGTCTCTGAAATCTTTTCCGCAGCACCTTGGTGATATGGTTTAGAGCTGTGTCCCCACCAAATCTCATGTTGAATCATAACCTCCATTGTTGGAGGTGGGGTCTGGTGGGAGGTGAATGGATCATGGGGGTGGATTTCTCATGAATGGTTTAGCACCATTCCCTTGGTTCTGTCCTTACCATGGTGAGGGAGTTCTCAAGAGATCTGGTCATTTAACGGTGTGTGGCACCTCCCCGCTCCCTTTCTTGGTCCTGCTTTGGCCATATGAGGTGGACCCCCTTCGTCTTCTACCATGATTGTAAGTTTCCTAAGGCCTCCCCAGAAGCCAAGCAGATGCCATCATGCTTCCCATACAGCCTGCAGGTAGGAATGTGAGCCAATTAAACCATTTTTTCTTTATAGATTACCCAGTATCAGGTATTTCTTTATAGCAATGTGAGAACGGACTAATATACTTGGTGAACTCTGTTTGGCTGGTGATGTCTGTGATGCCTTATTTCATTTGCTGGTGAGAGATGGAGCTACAGGGTTAGGAGGGAAATTCTGCTGGACCTTCCTGATTCAGGAAGAAAAAGCCACAAGAAGAAGGCCCAGGAGCACTGTCTTGGCATTGTGGGCTCAAGCCAGTGCTACTGTGCAGAAGTAAAATAGACCGGGACCAGAAGATCAGTGACTGCCTGGGGCCGGGGGTGGGAGCAGCAGTTGGCAAGAACAAGGACACTTTGGTGGGGGTGAGGAGACTGTTCCAAAACTGGAGTGAAGTGATGGTTGCACAAATATATACATTTACTAAAAATCATGAAACACTATAATAAATAAATAAATTGTACCTCAAAAATGCTGTTTAAAAAATAGACATGTGGTCGGGTGTGGTGGCTCATGCCTGTAATCCTAGCACTTTGGGAGGCTGAGGTGGAAGGATCCCTTGAGCCTAGGAGGTTGAGACCAGCCTGGGCAACCTAGGGAGGCCCTCTCTCTACAAATAAAAAAGAAAATTAGGCAGGCATGGTGGTGCATGCCTGTGGTCCCAGCTACTTGGGAGGTTGAGGTGGGAGGAGCACATGAGCTGGGAAAGTTAAGGTTGCAGTGAGCCACCATTGAGACACTGCACTCCAGCCTGGGCAACAGAGCAAGATCCTGAAAAAAAAAAAAAAAAAAGAAAGAAAGAAAGAAAGAAGACATTTGTAAAAACAAAAACAACATTGAGCTATAAACTTAAGATGTGTCCCCTTTACTGTATGTTTATTTTACTTTGACGAAAAATTTGTCAAAAAAATGCATAAGTTCCAAAGGTGTTATAATTTGAAAGAAAAGAAATTCTATTCCTTGCAAGGTTTTTTGTTTTGTCTTGTTTTGTTTTGTTTTGTTTTATTTTGAGACAGGGTCTTGCTCTGTTGTCCAGGCTGGAGAGCCGTAGCGCAATCACACCATGCCCCAGGCTCAAGCAATCTCCCCACCTTAGCCTCCCAAGTAGCTGGGATTACAGGCACGTGTCACCATGCCTGGTTAATTTTTGTATTTTTTGGTAGAGATGGGGTTTCACCAGGTTGCCCAGGCTGGTCTCAGATTCCTGAGCTCAAGCAATCCTCCTGCCTCGGCCTCCCAAAGTGCTGGGATTACAGGAAATGGGCTTAGGGGAAAATTAAATCACAGCATTAAAATGGCTGCAATAGCCAGGTGCAGTGGCTCACCCCTGTAATCCCAGCACTTTGGGAGGCCAAGGCGGGCAGATCACTTGAGGTCAGGACTTTGTGACCAGCCTGGGCAACATAGTGAAACCTCGTCTCTACTAAAAATACAAAAATTAGCCAGGCATGGTGGTGTGTGCCTGTAATCCCAGCTACTCAGGAAGCTGAGGCAGGAGAATTGCTTGAACCCAGGAGGTGGAGGTTGCAGTGAGCTGAGAACGCGCCACTGTGCCACTGTGCTCTAGCCTGGGCAACAGAGAGAGACTCCATCTCAAAACAAAACAAAACAAACAAACAAACAAAAATGGCTGCAAGGACTCTGAGTGGAAACACCATTTTCATATTTGCTACCCCTTAGAAACAGGAGAGACCTATTTCCTAGCTATTTCAAGTCTCCCAAGCTAAACAACAGGTTGCTGCCTTATATATTTTAAAACCTTGAGTCCTGACTTCTAGATCCAGGCTCTGGCTCAGCCACTCATTAAAACTTATGATCTTAGGCAAATTTGCCTTCTTCCTTTTGGTCTAAATTTTCCCTTCCCTAAGAATGTGATCCCTGCTGGCAACACCATACAGTAGGATCATGGCTCATATGGTAAGGCACTCGCTGAGCCTCACTTTCCTAACTGGAAACTGAGGAGACAGTAGATCTTTGTTGTTCTGTTGGCCCCTCCTCTCTCCTCCTCTTCCTCTGGTAATACCAGCCCCACTCTTTTGAGGAACTTCTCCTGCCTCCTCCAAGTGGTTACTTTTGGCTGCATCAGGACCTCCATGGCAGCAGCAGGGGCACCAAGGAAGAGGTGAGCCAACAACCGAACCACAAAAGGATGTGAGGCCAACACAGATGTCAGAATGAGTTATGGGCCATCCTGACTGTCTGAATGTCCCTGAATTCACACTCATCTTTTCAAATGTGTGTATTAATAAACCCCCTTCTTTGCTTGAAAGTAATAACTACAACTCCCCTCTGACCCCCACACTCCTGATAAAGAAAATCAAAGACCAAAATCAAAGCCAAACTTCTTTCTCTCAATTTTGCTCAGGGCCAGCAGTCAATGGAAGCAAACCGTCTCTGGCTTGGTCTTAACCCCTCCCTCTAGCCCTGTGCCAAGAAACTCATGCAGCAATCACACATTTAAAGCTTACAGAGGAGTCTAAAAGGAGGAGTAATTACCAACATCAAGGGGTCATTATGGGGGCCACTGGTTAGGTTTGAATTATTCGTACACTGATGTCCAAACAATGACAAAAATAGGCTTTCATTGAAACAGGAGAGATTTATAGCCACCAAGAAAACAAAATAAATTCACTTGCCAGAGTGCTAAATGGAGGACTAAGACTAGTAGTAGTGTTTCTATCCCAGTATCTTCTGGAATAAAGGATCAAGGCCCTTTTAAGCCCCCAGCCCTCCATTTTGATGAGTATATTGAGCTAGATGCCTTCACTTGCCTTTCTCTCTCTGTCCAAAAGTAAGGCTCTCTGGTGATGGGGGGCATCATAGTGGGGCCTTGAATGTTTGCTGTGTGCTATTGGGGTCTCTGAGGCTAACTTTTCCTTGGGCACCCATGGTTACCTCTACTAGTTTGGGTGAGACCCCAACCAAGAAGCTAGGGAACAGGCCCAAATAAAACCACACAGGGAAGAATGAAGAGATGAAGACTATTACAAGAAAGACATCAACTTGCACTTACGAGATGACTAGACAATGAAACATGCTTCTGGCATTGACTGGCTGGCTGGCTGTGTCTGTGGTGACTTTGGGGAATTCTGTGAGAGCATGCCAGCATGCCAGGCAGAGGTCAGGCCTAAGGGCTTGTTTTCAAAACCTATGAAGTAGAACCAAAGGAAAAGTGGCTTGGAGCACTAGGAACTCAATCACACAGCACTTGGAGACCCAAGGGAGTCATTAGAGTAAGGAGTAAAGGCCCAGAAGTGGTTGTTTTGAAAGCAATTCAGAGAAAGAAGGATTTCCTTTTTCACTGTATAGCCTTTTATACTGTCTGAATTATTAACCAAGGCCATGTAATTATAACAAAAAGAAATTGGTTTACAGTTTTGAATTATTAAAAATGAATTTTTCTTTTCCAATCAATTCCTACAAGTTCAGATCCTTGGCTTTGCTGGAGGTCAGGGGGAAAAGTCATCCCACACAGGAAGCAGGTGCAGGGTTTCCAGTGAAAAGCCTCTTCTCCCAATCCATATTACTCTGTCTTTTTCATCATCTGGTAGCTGGCTGGCTATGGCTTGCTCAGGGTGGGGAATGAGGTGGGACGACAAGCTGAATACTAATATCCAGGTTGGGATTTGACCACTCTGGGAGCTGGAGCTCAGGTCTACATGGACTGGGTTGGGGGGATGCTGAATGGCCTGGGTTATCAGAAAAAACCCTATTGCTCAGTCCATCATCTGAAGAGAAGAAGAAGAATGAATGGGGCAGAAGGTAATGTAGGGAATGGTTATGCCGTGTAGTGGCCCTGAGGAAATGGCATGAAGTCTGGTGGTCATTAAGTCACTTCACAAGGAAGGACATATACCTGGATACACACTCAGCTGTTAATAAAGTGTGCAACCCGGGAGGGAATGTCCCAGCAGGAGTTGGAAGCTGATAGAGTTGTGTGCCCCAAACCACTGGCAGATCAGAGACCTTGCTTCAGACCAGAGACCACCAGGAACTACAATTATGCCTACAACATCATCCTGAATAGATGCTCCGTGACAAAGTCAGCTCTTCCGTCTCCCATCAAACAAGCCCCAACATGAGGCTGAGCTTCAAATTTTACAGTTTAGAACATAATAGGTACCCTTAAAGAAAGTGTATCAGAGTTCAGGGTTGCAGAGAGCTATGATTGCACCACTGCACTCCAGCCTGGGTGACAGAGGACCCGTATCTTAAAAAAAACAAAAAATGTATCAAGGCTGGGGAGTCTTTTGTTCAGCTTGTATAAGTAGTATTTGTCAGTTATATTATTATATCTTAATCTCAGTGCTACTTGAAATTGTTTCATCATAGCAAAACTCAGTCTTGGGTGGCTCTGTTAGGTGGAAGAGTATTGTCTAAATATCCAACTTTTTTTCAGGGTTTCAGAATGAACATTCTCTGTTCCCCACACATCCCTGTAAGATTTACTAGCATCAGCCAATGTCTAACTCTTAATTTGTCATTTGCCACTTTTTTTCTTACCCCAAGTACTCAGCAATTAGGGTGGGTGTTGGAGAGATCCTTCCCTGCAAATTGCTGGTCCCTGTTCCCTCAATGGTCCCAATCTTGATGCAGACAGAAGAACAGGGTTATATGTGGGCCCCTGCCCTACATATATCTGGCTCCTATTTATTTATACAGAACACTTATTTCATAAAAGTTGTAGACTATCATCCACAACTGACAAACTTTAAAAAGCCACACACATCCGAATGATTTTATACTACATTTAATCAGCGTTGCTGTTAATGGCAGCACAGTTTTGTTCTTTTCAGACACTTTACTCCTAGGATCTACAGTTTGCTTCTATTATCCTCTGCAGACAGCACATGCTGGTGCTGTGACTGGATCATCATGTTTGTCATCACGCAACCTGCTGCCATTAGAGCAGCACTATCTTCCTGGCAAGTTCAACATAGTGGGTATCGGGGGTGGCTTCCTCTGACTCCCATTTAAGAAAAATCTCAACTTTGTCATGAATGAAGGGTGCTTAGACCTCAGGTTATGGAGTCCAGTGTACTGAATCTGCTTAATCCCTCAACAAGTGTTTGCTGGGTATTTCTGGGATGGATAATAATACAACTGCTGACATGTTTAGCATGAGTTATATTATCTATTAAAAAGTCACAATCAGGCAGTGCATACCCCTAAAATATTCATATTCCTTTTTTTTTTTTGAGATGGAGTCTCACTCTGTTGCCCAGGCTGGCATGCAGTGGCACAATCTCGGCTCACTGCAACTTCCACCTCCTGAGTTCAAGCAATTCTCCCACCTCAGCCTCCCAAGTAGCTGGGATTACAGGCATGCAACACCACACCTGGCTAATTTTTGTATTTTTAGTAGAGACAGGGTCTCACCATGTTAGCCAAGCTAGTCTTGAACTCCTGACCTCTAGTGATCCACCTGCCTCAGCCTCCCAAAATGCTAGGATTACAGGCACGAGCCACCACGTCTGGTCACATTCATATTCTTGACCTATCAATTCTTGTTTTAGGAATTATTATAAAGGAATAAGTAAGGGTGTGAGCAAAGAAATAGCTATAAGAGGCCAAGTGTGGTGGCTCACACCTGTAATCCTGGTAGTTTGGGAGGCTGAGGTGGGAGAATTGTTTGAGCTCAGTAGTTCAAGACCAGCCCAGACAACAGAGTGAGACCCCCATCTCTACAAAACTTTTTTTAAAGAAAGAAATAGCTATAAGAATGTTAACAGGGGCCAGGCGCAGTGGCTTTCACCTGTAATCCCAGCACTTTGGGAGGCTAAGATAGATGGATCATGAGGTCATGAGTTCGAGACAAGCCTGGCCAATATGGTGAAACCCTGTCTCTACTAAAAATACAAAAATTAGCCAGGCGTGGTGGCATGAGCCTCTAATCCCAGCTACTCAGCAAGCTGAGGAAGGAGAATCGCTTGAACCCAGGACGCAGAGGTTGCAGTGAGCCGAGATCACGCCACTGCACTCTAGCCCAGGCGGCAGAGCAAGACTCCGTCCCCCACCAAAAAATTAAAAAAAATGATGTTAACATGGTAAAAATTGGAAAGAACCTATGTTTCTAGGAAAAGGAGACTGGTTATGTAAATTATGGTACTTCTCTACAAGGAGTATAAACTAGTAATTTAAAATGCTCTTATGTAACAGGAAAGAGGAAGGTCCTTGTATTGACAAGGAAAGATCTCTAAAATGCATTAATAATAATAATAATAATAAAAAGCCCGGGGCAGAACAGAATATACACTATTTTCTATTTTGTGCAAGAAACTTGGGAGTGGCAAAGAATACAACTATATATTCTGATTTGCTTTTATCAGCATAAATAGGAACACTGGAAGTATACATAGGATGCCAATAAAGTGATTCTGGGAGCAGAAAGGTGGCGGGGAAGGGGTGGGAATGAGAATTCTGAATTTATGCTCTTTTAATATAGCTCTGAATTTTTTTTTTTAGATGAAGTCTCACTCTGTCGCCTAGGCTGGAGTACAATGGCGTGATCTTGGCTCACTACAATCTCCACCTCCCGGGTGCAAGTGATTCTCCTGCCTCAGCCTCCTGAGTAGCTGGGATTACAGGTGAACACCACCACACCTGGCTAATTTTTTATATTTTTAGTAGAGACAGGGTCTCAGTATGTTGGCCAGGCTGGTCTCAAACTCCTGACCTCTAGTGATCTGCCTGCTTCAGCCTCCCAAAGTGCTGGGATTATAGGCGTGCACCATCACAACCGGCCATAGCTCTGATTTTTTAAAGAAGATGTGATTCTATTGATTAATGAAAATAAAACAGCATACTATTTCAAAAGAATATTTGTTGACCTGTAAATATACTCATGATAATTGAAAAGAATGTTAAATGCAGGCCACAAAACAATCTTTAGTATGACCCTATTTGGAGGGAAAATGCAAAATAATAGGTCAGAAAATCTCATGCAGATAACATTTGGCTGGTGAGATTATAGGTCTTTTTTCTTTTCTTTTTTGAGACAGAGTCTTGCTCTGTAGCCCAAGCTGGAGTGCAGTGGTGTGATCTTGGCTCAGTGAAACCTCCACCTCCCGGGTTCAAGCAATTCTCCTGCCTCAGCCTCCAGAGTAGCTGGGATTACAGGCATGCCCCACCACGCCCAGCTAATTTTTGTATTTTTAGTAGAGATAGGGTTTCACTATGTTGGCCAGACTGGTCTTGGACTCCTGACCTGAGGTGATCTGCCTGTCTCGCCCTCCTAAAATGCTGGGATTACAGGCATGAGCCACCGCACCCAGCCAGTCTTTTTTCTTTTCGTCTTTTGGTTTACACAAATGTCTAATGTAACTACATGAACTTGCATTTCTTTTGTAATAAGAAAAATTGCTAATTCTTAAACCACAAGACCCGTGGTTACCTATTAGATAAAATGTTTCTCAGGAACTGGAACAGAGGCCAGGTAAGGTCTGGCAGGAGTGGAATTCTGTCTGAGGGCTGGGGCAGTGCAACAGGAGGCTGACAGTGTCCCCTAAGCAGATGCTCTGAACAATGCAGGAACTACGTGGGGCCCCAAAATCAGGGGGACTAAAAGCAGGCAGGGTTGTCTGGTAGGACCTAGAGGGAGAAGCAACGAAGACAGAGTTGTCAGCTTTGTTTTGTCAGGAAGAAAACTTTAAAAGCACTAAAAACAGGAAAGTACTAAATGTTCATGCCAGACATCAAAATAATCAATTCTTTTCCCCCTTCATAAAGTTTTATTTCCTAACAGATCCTTTAGATAAGCAAGAGAAAAATAACCAAAATGAAGAAAAGAATGATTTTTTATTTAGTTTTTTTTCTTGAGAAGAGTCTTGCTCTGTTGCCAGGCTGGAGTGCAGTGGCACAATCTCAGCTCACTGCAACCTCCACCTCCCAGGTTCAAGTGATTCTCCTGCCTCAGCTTCCCGAGTAGCTGGGATTACAGGTGCACGCTGCCACGCTTAGCTAATTTTTGTATTTTTAGTAGAGACAGGGTTACAGCGTGAGGTGTGAGCCACTGCGCCAGGCCAAGAATGGTTTTTTTTTTTTTTTTGAGACGGAGTCACTATGTCACCAGGCTGGAGTGCAGTGGTGCTATCCCAGCGCACTGCAACCTCCGCCTCCTGGGTTCAAGCGATTCTCCTGCCTCAGCCTCCCGAGTAGCTGCGATTACAGGCATGCGCCACCATGCCTAGCTAATTTTTGTATTGTTAGTAGAGACGGGTTTTCACCATGTTGGCCAGGATGGTCTCGATCTCCTGACCTCGTGATCCACCCACCTCAGCCTCCCCAAGTGCTGGGATTACAGGCATGAGCCACCGTGCCCAGCCAGAATGATTTTTAAAACAGTGTTCTTGGGCCAGGCATGGTGGCTTATGCCTGTAATCCCAACACTTTGGTGGGCCAAGGCCAGGGGACTGCTTGAGGCCAGGTGTTTGAGGCCATCCTGGGTAACATAGAGAAACCCCCATCTCTACAAAAAAAAAAAAAAATAGCCAGGTATGGTGGCACACACCTGTGGTCCCAGCTGCTCTGGAGGATGAGGTGGGAGGATCGCTTGAGGCCAAGAGGTCAAGTCTGCAGTGAGCCATGATCATGCCACTGCACTCCAACCTAGGCAACAGAGTGAAACCTTGTCTCAAAAAAACAAACAACAACAACAAAACCCCACCACACACACACACACACACACACACACACACACACACACCAATGTTCTTAAGTTTCTTTTGAGATTGGCCTAAAGGCACATTTTGCTTCAGTCTTTGTTCATTTTTTTCTGGGCTTTGTGTGGATGTTAATACACCACCTTTTGCAGAGTTGCAGGAAGTCAGGGACCCCAAATGGAGGGATCAGCTGAAGCCATGGCAGAAGAACATGGATTGTGAAGATTTCATGGACATTTATTAGTTCCCCAAATTAATACCTTTATCATTTCTTATGCCTGTCTTTACTGCAATCTCTAAACATAAATTGTGAAGATTTCATGGACACTTATCACTTCCCCAATCAATACCCTTGTGATTTCCTATGCCTGTCTTTACTTTAATCTCTTAATCCTGTCAGCTGAGAAGGATGTATGTCGCCTCAGACCATGTGATAATTGCCTTAACTGACCATGTGATAATTGCCTTAACTGCACAAATTGTACAGCATGTGTGTTTGAGCAATATGAAATCTGGGCACCTTGAAAAAAGAACAGAATAACAGCAATTGTTCAGGGAATAAGAGAGAGAACCTTAAACTCTGACCGCCGGTGAGCCGGGCGGAACAGAGCCATATTTCTCTTCTTTCAAAAGCAAATGGGAGAAATATCGCTGAATTCTTTTTCTCAGCAAGGAACATCCCTGGGAAAGACAATACACGCCTGGAGATGTAGGCCTATATATGGCCCCCCTAGGTGTGCCTGTCTTTTATGGTCGAGACTGCAGGGGTGAAATAGACCCCAGTCTCCCATAGCGCTCCCAGGCTTATTAGGAAGAGGAAATTCCCGCCTAATAAATTTTGGTCAGACCAGTTGATCTCGAAACCCTGTCTTCTGATAAGATGTTATCAATGACAATGGTGCCCAAAACTTCATTAGCAATTTTAATTTCGCCTCGGTCCTGTGGTCCTGTGATCTCTCCCTGCCTCCACTTGCCTTGTGATATTCTATTACCTTGTAAAGTACTTGATGTCTGTGACCCACACCTATTCGCACACTCCTTCCCCTTTTGAAAATCCCTAATAAAAACTTGCTGGTTTTTGCGGTTTGTGGGGCATCATGGAACCTACCGACATGTGATGTCTCCCCCGGATGCCCAGCTTTAAAATTTCTCTCTTTTGTACTCTGTCCCTTTATTTCTCAGGCTGGCCAACACTTAAGGAAAATAGAAAAGAACCTAAGTGACTATCGGGGCAGGTTCCCCGATTAAAAAAATAGCCAGGCATGGTGGCACTCACCTGTGGTCCCAACTACTCTGGAGGATGAGGTGGGAGGATCGCTTGAGGCCAAGAGGTCAAGTCTGCAGTGAGCCATGATCATGCCACTGCACTCGAACCTAGGCAACAGAGTGAAACCTTGTCTCAAAAAACCAAACAACAACAACAAAACCCCACCACATGCACACACACACACACACACACACATACACATACACACACACACCCCAATGTTCTTAAGTTTCTTTTGAGATTGGCCTAAAGGCACATTTTGCTTCAGTCTTTGTTCATTTTTTTCTGGGCTTTGTGTGGATGTTAATACACTACCTTTGGCAGAGGGAAGTCAGAAAGAACAGAAGCTTTGAGTTCTTCCACCATTAAAATAGCTTCTAACAGCTGTATGTCTGCCCAGCTGAATTTGTTGCCAACAAGAAAATCCTCTCCGTGGTCTTTCAAAATCTACAGAAAGAAAAATAATAAAGAATATCAAATGAGAGTAAAAAACATTTTGCATGGCTAAATACTTAACAAGAGCATGAAGCCTTTGTACTGATTAGATTTAATGAAGAATCTTAACAACAACAACAACAACAAATCTCCAGTGCTGGTAAGAATAAGATGAAACCAACACTCTAACACATGCTGTAAACTGGCACAATTTTTGGGGGGAAATTTTTGCCAGTGATTATCGAGTCCTTTTCGGTGGTGAAATGCTAGTACTGGGCTCCTGTTATAAACCTGGAGGTGGCTAAGTAAAATTGTATCCACCAGTGTGGAGAGACACGAAAGTTACAACTAGCTTAAACCTGCTGGCTATACCACCAGTAGAAACAAGTGACCAATGTGATCCCACAAGTCCAAACCAGAGCCACATAGAAAGCTAATTTTTCACTATCCAGTGAAGAGTGAATATTTAGAAATCTCTCAGGTGCATCTTTATGCACCAGATGCATATGGGTTTACTTGATAAATAAGGAGCAAAGGTAAATTCAAGTGCTATGTATCTTCTCATAATATATGCAAGAATAAAAATAAATGTTAGTGTGGATGGGGAAAAATCGCCAGAATCAGTGAATTCTATAGTATAAACACTTGATGGGCTATACCAAATAAATGAAATAGGACTCCTGCTAAAGATAAACTCACAGCTAAAAATTACACAGCATATAAGGAAACCCAAAGTCATCTATGAGACAGAGGTAACAGACTGATGAAAAAGGAGAATTTTGAACCACAGAGCCAAAAATAAGAGTTGATTCTGTAAAGAGTTAAAAATATTTTCAAATGTTCAAAGAGATGATAAAAAGGTGTTGTGGGTGAGTAACGACCATCTGGGCTGGTGGCATGGGGGTAAAAGAATTTACCAAGATAGTTGTAAAGAAAGGCAGATTTGTTCAAGAAAGTAGGAAACTATGTTGTGAGGAGGCAATGGGCAGGATCTGCAGAAGAGAAGCTGACTGCAAAGAAACAAAGGCTTGCTGGAGATTTTATAGATAGTGTCTATGCTGTCTGCAAAAGGGGACTTTGTGCAGTACTGATAACGCCGTGATTGAAGTGAGCTAACTTGCAGATGTCTGGTGATAGTTGGGCACGGGAAGATTGTGAGTTATTTGCACAGGAGTATTATGTGTCTTGGACCATGAAGAAAGACAGACTTGTAGCTTACTTCTTTCTCTTTTTGCTTTTCCCTGCTCCCACTTTTCCCTAAGTAGTACTCCACAAAAGGCATATAGAAAGAAAGAGCATATGGATTTGAAGAAGATATAAATAAAGTTTTGAAATGAAAAATATAAACATTAATATAATAAAAACTCCATGGAGAAAGTGAAAAAAATCAGTAATTTGACAAACACATCTAAGGAGGCAGAGATCAAAAATATGAAAGAAGGTAAGAGACAAGTAACACAGAATGAAGCTTCAATATAAAGCTAACAGGAGCCCAGAGGGACAAAATAGAATAGGAAAGTGGTGATTTTCAATGCTATTTGTTAGAGAATTTTCCAGAACAAAAAAAGAAGGGAGAATCCTCAGATTGAAAAAGGAACACTAAGCAGATAAACACAAACCTAGAAGTAAACACACAGGGTTGAATGTGTATCAGCCTGGGCAACATGGCAAAACCCCATCTTTACAACACACACACACACAAAATAGGTTGGTGTGGTGACTCACACCGGTAATCCCAGAATATTGAGAGGCCCAGGTGGGTGAATCTTTTGAGCCCAGGAGTTTGAGACCAGCCTGGGCAACATGGAGAAACCCCATCTCTACACACACACACACACACACACACCAGACACACACACACACAAAATAGCTGGGTGTGGTGACTCACACCTGTAATCCCAGAACGCTGGGAGGCCCAGGTGGGTGAATCTTTTGAGCCCAGGAGTTTGAGACCAGCCTGGGCAACATGGAGAAACCCCATCTACACACACACACACACACACACACACACACACACAAAATAGCTTGGTGTGCTGACTCACACCTGTAATCCCAGAACACTGGGAGGCCCAGGTGGGCGAATCTTTTGAGCCCAAGAGTTTGAGACCAGCCTGGGCAACATGGAGAAACCCAATCTATGCACACACACACACACACACACACTCAGCCTGGCTCAGCGGCATGCGCCTTAGTCCCAGTTACTCAGGAGGCTGAGGTGGATTGTTAGGTCCAGGAGGTCGAGGCTGAAGTGAGCTATGATCATTCCAGCCTGGGCAACAGAAAGAGTGAGACCGTGTGTGTGTGTGTGTGTGTGTGTGTGAGAGAGAGAGAGAGAGAGAGAGAGAAAGGGAGGGAGGGAGAGAGGGACGAAGGTGAAGGGGTGGCCTGCCCCTCCACACCTGTGGGTATTTCTAGTCAGGTGGGATGAGATACTGAGAAAAGAAATAAGACACAGAGACAAAGTATAGAGAAACAACAGTGGGCCCAGGGGACCGGCACTCAGCACACCAAGGACCTGCACCGGGACCGGTCTCTGAGTTCCCTCAGTTTTTATTGATTATTATTTTCATTATTTCAGCAAGAAGGAATGTAGTAGGAGGGCAGGGTGATAATAAGGAGAAGGTCAGCAACAAAATGTGAGCAATAGAATCTACGTCATACTTAAGTTCAAGGGAAGGTACTATGACTGGACGTGCTCGTAAGCCAGATTTATGTTTCTCTCCACCCAAACATCTCAGTGGAGTAAAGAATAACAAGGCAGCATTGCTGCAAACATGTTTTGCCTCCCACCATAGGGCAGTTTTTCTCTCATCTCAGAAATGAACAAATGTACAATCGGGTTTTATACCGAGACATTCAGTTCCCAGGGGCAGGCAGGAGACAGTGGCCTTCCTCTATCTCAACTGCAAGAGGCTTTCCTCTTCTACTAATCCACCTCAGCACAGACCCTTTATGGGTTTCGGGCAGGGTCAAGTATTTCTCATCCCACAAGGCCATATTTCAGACTATCACATGGGGAGGAAACTTGGACAATACCCCGCTTTTAATGGCAGAGGTCCCTGTGGCTTTCCACAATGCATTGTGCCCCTGGTTTATTGAGACTAGAGAATGGCGATGACTTTTACCAACTATACTGCTTGTAAACATTTTGTTAACAAGGCATGTCCTGCACAGCCCTGGATCCCTTAAAACTTGATTTCATACAACACATGTTTTTGTGAGCTCCAGGTTGGGTCAAAGTGGCTGGGGCAAAGTGGCTGGGGCAAAACTACAAATTAGCAACATCTCAGCAAGCAATTGTTTAAAGTACAGGTCTTTTTCAAAATGGAGTCTCTTATGTCTTCCCTTTCTACACAGACACAGTAACAGTCTGATCTCTCTTTCTTTTCCCTACAGGAAGGGAGGGAAGGAAGGAAGGAAAAGAAAGAAAAGGAAAGAAAGGAAAGAAAGAAAGAAGAAAGTATACCATATACCAGACAAGGAGAAAATCTAAAATGAGAAAAAAGATAAATATAATGCCATCAAAAGAAAAATAACCACACTAATGGAAGACTTCTAAAGAGCAAAAATCTAGGCCAGAAGAAATAATAATATCTTTGGAGTGTTGAAGTAAAATAATTATTAATCTAGAATTCTATAACCATCTAAATAATTATTTTAGTGTAAAGGTAAAAATAAAGATATTTTCTAGCAAAGACTGAAAGAGTTAACCACTTACAGACCTTTCCTGAAAGAACTCCAAAAAAAATGTTCTTCCCTTAGAAGGAAAAAGCACCCAGAAGAAAGGCATGAGAAGCAAGGAGCAATGGTGAGCCAAGGAATCAGTTAAATGTGTTGATAAATATATATAAGTAGTGGCTTAAAAAAAAATTAGAAGAAGTTTAAAAACACGTTGGATCTAAACTATTGTTTAACAAAAACAGAAACAGAAAGAAAAGTTTGGAGAAAAGTTGAATCTTTGTCCTATCAAGAGAAGGATAAATATTAATAGTTTCAGAAAGAAATGTTTACCTTCTGAACCGTAGAAGAAAAGTTGTGAATAAAGAAAACCAGATCATCTACCAGGATCTAGAAAAACAGAGGAAAACTCAAAGAAAAGTTTTGTTTTTGTAAATAGAATAAATAAAATAAAGCGAAAGGGGTAAATACAAATGTATTAGCAATGACAAGATATTTGCCTATAAGGCTCAAAAACATAAAGTTGGTTGATAAAAACAAGTAGTAGAATAAACTTATAGTATGATGCTATGTACATAAAAATATTTTAAGATCCACACTGTAAACACTTTTAAAACAGCTCAAAGCCAGGTCTCAATTTTTAAAAATGAAGAGAAAGAACTTACATCAAATTTCTGATAGTGGTTGCCTCTGAGAAGGGAGAGAGGAAGGGTATAATGTTTGAGTACAGTTCAAAGGAGGATTTAGCTATCTATATACCTTTGTTTTAAGGAGAAATTAAAGTTCCTAAGCAAGAAAATAAAAGTACTGACATTTGTTACTGCCAAGTAGTAGGTACATAGCAGTTCTGCTTCTGAAAATATTTTAAATACAGTTGACCCTTGAACAACACAGGTTTGAACTATGCAGGTCCACTTATACATGAATTTTCTTCCACTTCTGCCACCCCTGAGACAGCACGACCAACCCCTCCTCTTTCTCCTCCTCAGCCTACTCAATGTGAAGATGATGAGGATGAAGACCTTTATGATGATCCATTTCCACTTAATGAATAGTAAATATATTTTCTCCTCTTTATGATTTTAACAAAGTTTTTTCTTTAGCTTACTTTGAATACAGTACTTAATGCATATAGCTACAAAATATGTGTTAATCCACTGTTTATGTTATCAGTAAGGCTTCCATTCAACAGTAGGCTATTCATAGTTTTTGAGAAGTCAAAAGTTATATGCCCCAACTCCCATGTTGATCAGGGGTTAATTGTAATGGAATACCAGGCAAAATTATCTTCTATATAATCATAATTATCTAAAAGTCCAAAAAACAAATAAAAATGTATTTATAGGGGAAAGACTAGGAGGAACCATATAAAAATAATACTGAGATTTATCTTTGGGTGGTGAGGATAGTAGTGGTTTCTTTCTACATTCTACAGTTCTGTCCTAATTTTTTATATAATGAACATCTACTTCTTATAAAATAATTTTTTAAACTCACCTCATTTTCAGAAATAAAATTTGACATCTAAATACAAAAACTTGGACTTAATATATTTCAAAATACAGCATCTACATTATTGAATTGAAGTATTATGTTGAAGGACAGTATTCTTTGATTTGGAAAAAGCAGTTTAGTTTTCTAGTAATAGGTGAATCAGAGAAGCAGGGTTTGTTTTCTGCTCAGTATCATTCTCTTTCACACAGAGAAAAGGTCTATCCCAAAGCCCCAGAGAGAATGCTTTGTTTGAAACAGCAGCCTCCAGGATATATTCTCTTGATCAGAAGGAATATCATGAAAAGATGGTTTGGCAACTAAAAAAATAACACAAGCCCAAGTCTCAATGGCAAGGGAGGGTGATATCACATTTTGAATAGTTCCCAGTTCTTTGACTCAACATAAGGAAATTAGTAACTTTGTATTTAAATCCAAAACACAATCAAAATTATTTAGTACATTGTGTCTTACAGAATAGAAGTAACATAGCCCTGGCCAAAGACTACACCCAAGTATTTAGCATCTACTTATTTCAGAAATAACAACTATGATATAAATGAATCATATAGTTCCACCTTCTTAAAAGATTCTCTGGGAACAAACTATAATAGACACTAAGGTACATTTTCAAAAACTATTATATCCAACTCCAAGTTAAATAAAATAGTCTTATAAATGAGTGTTCTTTTAAATAATCCAACATCCAATTAAGGAGGGTTATTTGGGCCAGAATGCACTACCCAGGTGCCACACTTCACTGCTGTGTGTCAATAACAGAGAATTGTTTTTTTTTTTTTTTTTTTTTTTTGAGACGGAGTCTCGCTCTGTCATGCAGGCTGGAGTGCAATGGTGCGATCTCAGCTCACTGCAACCCCCACCTCCCGGGTTCAAGTGATTCTCCTGCCTCAGCCTTCTGAGTAACTGGGATTACAGGAGCCTGCCAACACACCCATCTAATTTTTTGTATTTTTGGTAGAGACGGGGTTTCACCATGTTGGCCAGGCTGGTCTCAAACTCCTGACCTCAGGTGATCCACCTGCCTTGGCCTCCCAAAGTGCTGGGATTACAGGTGTGAGCCACGGCACCTGGCCAATAAGAGAATATTTGAAGAGCAAGCTCTTGAGGTTGTCAAAAGAGGCTTGGAGTGATGGAGCCCCCAAAGCAGTCTCTTCCAGCTGCCAGCTGCTTTGCCTGTCTGTGCCAACACCATACAAATATCATAATTCTCTAGGACTACTATGGCATGAAAAAGTTAAACATAAAAGGAACCAGAGCTCCTTAAAAAAATGGCTGATTGCCTGGTGCAGTGGCTCACGCCTGTAATGCCAGCACTTTGGGAGGCTGAGGCGAGCGGATCATCTGAGGTCGGGAGTTTGAGACCAGGAGTTCGAGACCAAGGCCAACATGGTGAAACCGTGTCTCTGCTAAAAATACAAAAATTAGCTAGGCATGGTGGCACATGCCTGTAGTCCCAGCTACTCGGGAGGCTGAGGCAGGAGAATCGCTTGAACTGGGGAGGCAGAGGTTGCAGTGAGCCGAGATCACGCCACTGCACTCCAGCCTGGGTGACAGAGTGAGACTCTGTCTTAAAAAAAAAAAAAAAAAAGGAGAGAGAGAGACTTTATCTTTTGATTGAGGCATGATTAGCCTCTAGTATTAGACCTAAAAAAATACCTGACAGTATTCAAGGTGGTCACATCTTGGTCTGATGTCTTAATTTAAAAGACAGAACAGAAATGCTGTATACTTTCATTGTACTTGGTATATTCCAACTCTATTTTGTTGGAGTTTCCATAATTTTACCTGTAATTTGTTCTGGAATCCTTTTTAGAGTTTTGATCCAAAAGCAGTGAAGCTCTAACATGGCCTCTGTGTGTCTTTTCAGATATTCTCTCTTGAAATATTCTCAGAAACAGAAAAGGTAAAAGCCCTGGATCCCTGAAGCCTACCTTTTCAAAGGCAGGCAAGTACTGAGTTTTAGCTTTCTACATGATGGAAGCAAGGGTCTCCTGTTTTTCCTCGGGGGATTTGAAGGGGGCCACCATTATCATCATCATCAGGTCCAGGGTGCCATCAACTTACATGTTGATCCTGACAAAACAACCATTTGACCCTCAGGTGGAGATCTTTTGAGTACAGGGTTCTTAATCCAACACTTCTCTAGTACAAATAGATGCAGGAAAAAATAATTTTTATTTTTCCTCTTAAGCTTCCACTCTCATGAATGATTTCTAGCTCCAGAACCAGCCAAGTGCCCAGGATATAGTAGAGTCTCTGGAAATGCTTATTGAATAAAAGGATGTATGAAAGAATTCATGAATGCCCTTAAGTTGAAATCTGCCATAAACAAATAATTGATTATTATGGCTTTAAAAACTAAACTCAGTGAAGTTTATTAAAACTACAAAACAATTAGTACCAGAACATTTTCACTTACTTAGAGAAGACAGATAATTTAACAGGTCTTCTGTTGACCTGGCAACTGAGAAAGAAAAGTTTAATTTCCTAGTCAGGTCAAACTGTTGTATTTCCTTCCCTTTAAAGTTTTCCTTTCACTGCCAAGCACTAAATAAATAAATAAACAAACAAACCATAGTATCTATATTGCCATTATTTACTGGCCTATTAGTACATTCATGCTGTGCTGGTTATGTCTTCAAGAGTGTCTTTGTATTCCCCATTATATGCTAATTGCTTAATGAATTTGTTTTAATGGTCTTCTGTAGTCTTTTTCTTTTTAACAGCATAAAAGAATAATGGAGCCAGGCTTAGTGGTACATCTATGGCCCAGCTATGCGGGAGGCTGAGACGGGAGGATTGCTTGAGCCCAGCAGTTTGAGTCTGGCCTGGGCAACATACTGAGATGCCATCTCTTAAAAATTTAAAAAAAAAAAAAAAAAAAAAAAGGCCTGGCATGGTAGCTCACACTGTAATCTTGTGCTTTGGGAGGCCAAGGTGGGTGGATCACTTGAGGACAGGAGTTTGAGACCAGCCTGGCCAAAATGGTGAAACCTGTCTCTACTGAAAATATAAAAGTCAGCAGGGCGTGGTGGCACATGCATGTGGTCTCAGCTGTTTGGGAGGCTGAGGCAGGAGAATCACTTGAACTCAGGAGGCAGAGGTTGCAGTGAGCCAAGATCATGCTAGTACACTGCAGCCTGGGCAACAGAGCATGACTCTGTCTCAAAAAAAAAAAAAAAAAGAAAGAAAGAAAGAAAAAGAAAAAGAAAAAAATTGAGTAATATACTTTCATTGTCCTATTTGAATTACAAATAATTTTTCTTTCATGTTAGTGTCACCTAGCCCACTTGCTTTAGTTTACTACAATTTATGGCTAACCCAAAGAAAAAGAATATTAACAACACCATCTATACCTCAGAGCATGTCTTAGAAAAAAACCAAGGAGATTTTTAAAGACCAATTAAAAACTTTGCATCAAAACAATAAGAAACAGACTGTGTTTGCATATTTGTACTTATTTACAAAAGTACCATGTTCACATACTGTTTGACATTGCTTCTCTTGCCATATACCTTCAGAATTACAGGTTGGAATGACTAAGCCTGTTTTAAAGATGAAGATATGGGAAAGTTGGCATGGGCTGCTACTTTTTATGGACGTTGCTCATTCCTATGTTATGTTCTTTCTCCTTTTTCTGAACAATTGAGCCCTGGGCTTTCTCCCTCAGCGTCTTCTGTGCATACTGACCACCCACACTGTGTCCGTGCTCATAGTGATGACTGTTTAGGGACCTCTGAAAAGGCCCCAGGACCCCAAATCCCGGTAAGAGTTTATAGTTGCAAGTATTTGTTTTGTCTTAAGTCTAGTTATTTCTTATGAAACTAAACTATCCACGTGAATAATTACCCAATCATTTTCTGACAGGCCTAGCACAGTGCCCAGTGTAGCATAGATGTTTGTGGTATACAGAGGTCAAAAAAAGGCCAAAAAACTTCACCTTCTTGTATTTGTGATGAAACTTGGCAGCTCCTCCCATTAATAGATGGGGTCTATTTCCCAGTCTATTTGTGGCTTCCTTTAATGAGTGTAATGAGGTAGAAATGATGAGGTGCCAATTCTGAACCCAGAACTTAGGAGGCCAGTATGCTTTCACTCTCACTCTCAGAACTTTGCCTTGCTGCCATGAGAACAAGCTCAGGATGAGAGGATGAGAGATACATGGTCTATTCATATCCCAATTGATAGCCAACACCCACGACCAGAGCTACCTAGCTAACTATAGACACGAGTGAGTGCAGCCTAGCTAAGTCAAGCTTGATCCAGATAGGCCACTCAGATACTTGCTCACCCATAGACAGGTGAGCAATAACAAATGCTTGCTGATTTAGGTCACTGTGTTTCAAGGTGATATGTTTTAGAGCATTATTTATAGTCAACAGATCATTGATACAATGCTCAGTATGTGTGTGATGAATCAGTCATTTCTACCTTCATGTAGAATAGCTTACCAGTTTATTTTCTAAGAACATATTTTGTTAGGAGTAGGGAGAGAATATGAGAATGTTGAATGCAGCATTCAGTGCACTATGAGTAGTACACAGAAAAGGGGGATGTGGAGTACTTATTAAGAGTAAGTACAAGGTGGCCGGGCATGGTGGCTCATGCCTATAAACCTAGCACTTTGGGAGACCAAAGCAGGTGGATCACTTGAGGCCAGGAGCTTGAAACCAGCCTGGCCAATGTGGCATAACCCTGTCTCTACTAAAAATA
Source organism: Pan troglodytes (assembly GCF_028858775.2). Lineage (NCBI taxonomy): Eukaryota > Metazoa > Chordata > Mammalia > Primates > Hominidae > Pan > Pan troglodytes. The sequence goes on from NC_072403.2 coordinate 58,814,327, forward strand.
CAAGATTTAGCTGAGCATGGTGGCACATGCCTGTGGTCCCAGCTACTCAGGAGGCTGAGGCATGAGAATTGCTTGAACCCAGGAGGTGGTAGTTGCAGTGAGCTGAGATCACACCACTGCAATCCAGCCTGGCAACAGAGCGAGACCTGTCTCAAAAGAAAAAAAAAAGAATAAGTACAAGGCATGCCAGGTCTAGCAAGTCATTTCCCCTTTGTCCCATTTGTCTTTTTTGTCTCAATCCAGATTGAAAGGTACACCTGAACCAGGTCTCAGTTGGTGGAGAAGTGAAGAAGCTTGTCTAAGAATCAAGTAGAGTAATGAACACTATGGTACCTGACTTTTTCCCTCAGGTCCTTCCCATAGAAGTTGTACTTCGCAGCAAGATAGTTGAGGATGGCTCTAGTCTGCGTCAGCACCATTCCATCCATTTCAACCAAAGGCACTTGGCCAAAAAGCAAGCGTCCATCTGTGGTTTGAGCAAAGAGAGGTTAAGATACCCTTGTTCAGTGGTTGCAGTAAATCTAAGGATGTTTCACTTCTAATTTCTATCTGTGATTTTTAGGTTCTATCAAAAGTGATGAATTAAAGACCCTAGTTGTTGAGGAAATGGCTATCATTTGCTTCATGTTAAATCTGAGATTCATTTGGTAGTCTCATGCACTTTTGTGTGTTGGTTAACATGATTATTTAAGATTTTCTACATTTACTGTAACTATGTTATAGTATAAGTGCTTCTGATTCTCAAAGATTAGGGTGTTGACTGGGTGTAGTGGCTCACGCCTGTAATTGCAGCACTTTGGGAGGCCGAGGTGGGCGGATCACTTGAGGTCAGGAGTTTGAGATGAGCCTGGCTAACATGGCGGGGATTAGGGGGGTGCAGGGTTGTGGGGATTCTTAAAGGATTCTTCAGTGAGATGGGAAGAATTAAACCAATTAGCTCTGACACATATGAGTTTCATTCTATCCTCTTAACCAAAGTCACCGTCATGACCTACTTGATAAGAGTTTCTGAAGGCTAACTGGTGTGGCCTTTGCTGATGCAAATTAAGCTGTGTGTCAGGAACATGATGAACAGCCAATCAATGTTAGCAGTCATGCTATGTGTTTGCCTTTTCTAGCAGTAGCCATTCTAGAGCTCTGTCTCTTTTATCAAAACAAATACTTCCCAAAGCAGGTTTTCCATTTTTCTCTAATAAGATAATATTGAACAAATCTAGGCTTACCCTTCTGCAACTTTTCATATTATTCTCTTGTTTCAAGAAATTCTTCTTCAAACTAAATAAAAGATAAAGAGACATTATTCCAACTTTAAAGTCCTCAAGAAAACAAAGAGATTTTGTTTTTTGTTGATTTTTTAATTTTTGCTCCCATTCCTCTTTTTCGTTTTCTTCACCTAAGTTCTTCCTTCCTTCCAAACTTATGTCCTTTCTCCAACTTCCCCAGTGATTTTTCCTCTTCTCTTTCTTCTTCCTCTTCTGTTATTTTTCCTTCATATAAAGACAAGTTAAATTTCTCTTTAATGCTCATATGTTCAATGAAAGGAATCCAGAGATCTTTAATCAGGTGAGATTATCATGATTTGTTGATGATGTTTCTAAAGCTTTTGTGAGAAACATTGATTTTTTTGGTCCCCGCAAACCTTGAGATGTGGGTAAGCAGTTTAAGTGGAGATGTCCCTAAAAGGGAATAGAGAAAAACAAACAAAGTAATGAGTCCTTGCTCTAGAGAAGTTGGCATTGAGATAGGGAAAAGGAAGCCTACATCTGCATAAAATAATTCCAAGGCACTTGTGAAAATCTATGGAAAAGTCAGTGTGGAGGGAATTCAGAGTTAAGGAAAGATCCCATGAGGTAGATCTTTCAGGGAGGAGTTAAGGGGGAGGCCAGACTGCAGCTAGGCCTAACATTCCAGCTGGCAGCCATGAGTACTACATGACTGGGGTGCTGAGGCAGAGCTGAAAGACCCCAGAAAAACAGCCGGTCCCAATGGAGAGAATGAGACAGATGTGGGTCTCCTCTCTCTTCTTTGTCTTGTGATCCACAAAAATCTTTTTAGCCCCTATGAAGCTTCTAGAACATGACCTCGCCCCACAGCTCCCCCAATCCTCCCTAATCCTCCATCATCCTGTGATCCCTCCCTCACCTCTTACAAAGGAAGACAATTGGAAAGGAAAAGAATAGATACAGCCTGTAGGCACCATTCCAAAGCTTGAAGCGGAAAGGAGGCCACTTCATTCCCACCCAAATTACCATCCTTCCCAATCCCAGTCAGGAACCAGCCTCCCCTCCAGCTGCAGCCTGCAGCCAGCAGCCAGGGGGATGGACTCCATCTTGCCCCTGCCATGAAAGTAGTAGAGCTTGGGACTGGCTGCCATGATTCCTGGCTCAAAGTTTTCTAAAGGATATTAAAAAAAATTAAACAATATACTGACCAGCTATATGGCATTTCTTCCCCATTTATAGCAATTCCAAAACGGGTAAAACAAAACTAGTGTTGAGGGATGCATACATAGGAGGTGAAACTATGAAGAAAAGCAAGAAAATAATTACCAAGGAAGCAGGATAATGGTTACTTCTAGTGAGGAGAATGGGGTTGTTATTGGGGAGGAGCATTTAAGGTTTCCAGGATGCCAACAATGTTCTATTTCTTAAGCAGAATTAGTGGTCTTTATAATTAGTCTTAAAATTGCACATAAATGCATTTGCACCCTACCCTATAAATGCTCTAGCTCATAATTTAAGAAAAAAGAAAGAACAAATTATGTATATTGTTTCAAAAAAAACCTCACACCGTATTTTTCCTCTGCTGGAAACACAAAAACAATCAACATAGAAGACTTCTGCGACCCCATAATATGTGGGGATTTCTCCCCACCAGCAAGCAAGCAATTAATTCTGCAGCAGACACCAGCTGAGTGTCCTCCTACTTAATTCTGACACTATCCACCCGGAGACAGCATCAGATCCCGGAGAGTGAGGGCTCTGTCCCCAAACTGCCTCCCTTTCTGACACCAGTCATAAGTCCAGGCCTCCAGAACTTCTGACCAATCAGCTTCAAGTTGGGATTCCCACAACCCCCTCTTTGGGTTTAATTAATTTGCTGGAGCAGCTCACAGAACTCAAAAAAACACTGAAGTTTACCAGTTTACTATAAAGGGTATTACCAAGGATATAGATGAAGAGAGGCATAGGGTGAGTTGTGGGGAAGAGGCATGGAGCTTCCATATACTCCCTAGGCCTGTCACCCTCCAGGAACCTTTACCTGTTCAGCTCTCCTCAAACTCCAGGAATCCAGTCCTGGGTTTTTATTGGGCTTCATTATGTAAGCATGGTTCATTAAGCCATTGGCCCTCTTCGCTACATAGAGGTTGGGGTTTGGGGCCGAAAGTCCCAACCCTTTAACCATGTCTTTGTCCTTCCAATTGAACAGCCCCATCCTGCAGCTATCAGTTAACATTAGCATACAAAAGACAGCACTGTAGAGATTCCACGAATTTAGGAGTTGTATGCCAGAAAAGCAGAGGAAGACCAAATATGTATTTCACAATAGCACAGGCTACCCTCCCCCACCTTTGAACACCAAGGTGTTTGAACATTAAAAGGACATACAACTTAAAAAGTACTGCCACATTACTAGAATCCCATTCAATCAGTAATAATTAGTCCAGTCCATCATATTGTATTAATGTGTCCAGAATTGGTGAGTTCTTGGTCTCACTGGGGCAGTGCACCTTTGTCCTCTGGGGCAGTGCACCTTCCAGTGATTGCCTCAGCATAGTGGACATGGACGAGAGGGCAGCTTGTTTCTCATTGGACAATCTTTTTTAAAGTGTCCTAGTAAACCACGCTGATAACAAGCCCTACCGGGTGATTGGCCTGCTCCGTTTTCTGTCCTCTCTGAACCACCAAGGTTTGTTTGCCTGAGGGCCGTGACTAAGGCTGTGGCCTTTCTCTGATCTCGCTTTTCCTTTTTGGGCCTGTTCCTCTTGGTCCCTATTATAGAACACTGAGGTTGCCAGGTTTAATAATGCCTCCAAATTTTCTTCAGGGCCCAGGGCTTGCTTTTGGAGCTTTCTCCTGATATCTGCGGCTGTGGCTGATTGGGTAATAAACTTATCTTTTAGAATCAATTGACCCTCGAGTGATTCGGGTGACAGGGGAGTATATTTTCTTAAGGCCTCCCATAGCTGCTCGAGGAAAGCAGAAGGATTTTCTTCCTTTCCCTGAGTTATGGTGGACATCATTGAATAATTCATGGGCTTTTTTCTAATTCTCCTTAGTCCTTCTAGAACACAGGTCAACAAATGTTTACGACTCCAGTCCCCATGATCTGAGTAAAGGTCCCAGTGGGGATCCATACTGGGGATGGCTTGCTGACCAGTAGGGAATTTGTCCCTTTCTTCAGCTGTCATTCTGTCTTTTACTTGACTAAGATACCAGGTATCTCCAAACTCTCGGGCTACAGCTAAAGCTGCATTCTTTTCATTAAAGGCCAGGGTTTGATCTAACAGTAGCATGACATCTCTCCAAGTGAGGTCGAAGGTTTGCCCTAGACCTTGTAGGACATCTCTGTACCTATCAGGATCATCTGAAAACTTCCCCAGGTCTGCCTTGATCTGTTTTAAGTCAGAGAGGGAGAAGGGGACATGTACCCGGGTTGGGCCAAATTCCCCTCCCCCTACAGCTTGAAGGGGACATAACCAGTAGCCTGGGGGCATTTGTGGTCCTTTGGAGATTTCTTTACTTATTTCCTTCTGGGCAGGGGAGATTAGAAGAGGATTACCATTAATAGGAAGGGGAGCTATAGGGAGGCTATGATATGGGGGTAAGTTGAGTGGTCCTCCTGTGGGATGTAAATTGAAAGCTTTGCATTGTTGTGTATTCTCTGTCAATGAAAAGAAAGCTTGGACATAAGGTATTTCACTCCATTTGCCTTCCCTCTTACAGAAAAGGTCAAACTGCAGGATAGTATTGTAATTTGTACTTCCCTCAGGTGGCCATTTTCCCCCATCAGAGAGAGAATATTGGGGCCAGGCTGTAGTGTAGAAAAAAATGAGCCACCTCTTTTTTTGGGGTTTGTGGGTCAAATTGGTCCCAATGGCTTAGGATGCATTTCAAGGGTGAACCTGTTGATGCTGAGTGTTTCCCATCTGAAAGACAAAACTGCCTGTGGTTTTGGTTTGTTTTATTTCTCCCCCTGCCCAAGAACCCATGACAGTCCCTGAACCCTGCTGATCAGAATAGTTGCACTCACTGATGCAGCAGCAGAAACAACCCCTACCCAAGAACCCGCAACGGTCCCTGGACCCTGCTGATCAGAACAGTTGCGCTCACTGACGCAGCAGCAGAAACATTAATTTTCCTCCCAGACCACATGGAGGACCAAGGAAGGTCGGATTTAGTGGCCCTTACTGATGCATTCTCAAAAACCTACACCCTTGCCTGTCCTCCTAGACCACAAGGAGGGCTGAGAAAAATCGGATTTAGTGGCACTTACCGACACATTCTTGAAAACCTGTTAGAGTCCTAAGCATTCACCTGTTAGTACTGGGACCTTACCTGTGTCCTATAAAGATGTTATGCCCCAAAAATGAAGTGGAGGGCCATACCCTGAGGGAGGGAAGGGATCTCCAGGGTTGGAATGTGACACCTTTTGTGCTCACTTATATGAATAGGAAGGATACAATTTCTGGGGCTCCCCATATCCTAGCTTCAGGAATAGATTTGTTAGGCCTGTTAGTCTGAGGAGGGATCCTAAAATTCCAGGTAGTCCCCCCTACGACGGGGCTTTGGGCAATAATTATGTCTTTCTGATTGGTGAGCCAGGGTGCCTAAAGAAGTTAACAGAGTCTTGGAGTTTATACTAGAAGTCATTCTTATAGGAGAAACTAGAAAAGCCCCAGAGACAGGGAGCGATTTTTAGAAGTGGGACTAATCTCGGAGAAGAGAGGCAAGAGGAAGTTTGTCTGGCAGGCATTAGGACCTAGGGGGCAAGGGTCAGGATAGACAGGATAGATGGGCGAGTCTTGCTTAGGTGACATGCCTTCCAGAGTTCCGCTCATGACCACAGGGTCAACCAACTTGTTGTCGGGACCCCGGAGCTGAATGGCTTTCCTCTCTCTTGACTCTCAGCTCAGCCCAGAAGTACAGGAAAAGCAGAAGCCAGTTCCAGGCAAACTAACGCTCCCAACTCTGAAGAGTCAGGGGTTGTTAGAGAGCCCTTTCCCAGAAAGCCTGACACCTGTGTCTTTAGGCCTGCGGCCGCGCTAGTCACCTTTAACTGGCCGACAGGTGCCAGGTATTTAGCCCCTAAATTCTAAGGAAAAATAGGACAGAATAGCAAGCAAAAGGGGTCCAATGGTACTCACTGCTTGCCAATAGGTGACAGTCTTACCGCTCAATGATAGGCAATGGTCTCACCACTTGGTGATAGTCTTACTGCTTGGTGATAGGCAATAATCCCTTCTGGGTCACCAAAATGTGTCCGGAATTGGTGGGTTCTTGGTCTCACTGACTTCAAGAATGAAGCCACGGACCCCCGCAGTGAGCGTTACAGTTCTTAAAGATGGCGTGTCTGGAGTTTGTTCCTTCTGATGTTTGGACGTGTTTGGAGTTTGTTCCTTCTGGTGGGTTCATGGTCTCGCTGGCTTCAGGAGCGAAGCTGCAGACCTTCACGGTGAGTGTTACAGCTCTTAAGGCAGCGCGTCTGGAGTTGTTCATTCCTCCTGTATGGAGTTGTTCGTTCCTCCTGTCTGGAGTTGTTCATTTCTCCTGGTGGGTTCGTGGTCTCACTGGCCTCAGGAGTGAAGATGCAGACCTTCACGGTGAGTGTTACAGCTCATAAAGGTAGTGTGGAGCCAAAGAGTGAGCAGCAGCAAGATTTATTGCAAAGAGTGAAAGAACAAAGCTTCCACAGTGTGGAAGGGGACCCGAGCAGGTTGCCACTGCTGGCTGGGGAAGCCTGCTTTTACTCCCTTATCTGGCCCCACCCACATTCTGCTGATTGGTCCATTTTACAGGGAGCTGATTGGCCAATTTTGACAGGGTGCTGATTGGTGTGTTTACAAACCTTTAGCTAGACACAAAAGTTCTCCAAGTCCCCACTAGATGAGCTAGACACAGAGCGCTGACTGGTGTATTTACAAACCTTGAGCTAGACACAGGGTGCTGATTGGTGCATTTACAAACTTGAGCTAGACACAGAGCACTGATTGGTGCATTTACAATCCTTTAGCTAGACATAAAAGTCCTCCAAGTCTCCACCAGATTATCTAGATACGGAGTGCTGATTAGTGCATCCACGAACCCCAAGCTAGACACAGAGTGCTGATTTGTGCATATACAATCCTCTGGCTAGACATAAAAGTCTCCAAGTCCCCACCAGATTCAGGAGCCCAGCTGGCTTCATCCAGTGGATCCCGCACCGAGGCCACGTGGGTGGAGGTGCCTGCCAGTCCTGCACCACACACCTGCACCCCTCAGCCCTTAGGCGGTCAATGGGACGAGGCACAGCGGAGCAGGGGGCAGCACCCGTCAGGGAGGCTCGGGCAGCACGGGAGCCCATGGGGCGGGGGGAGGGCAGGGAGCCTGCACCCACCCAGAATTCATGCTGGCCCATGAGCACCGCGCAGCCCTGGTTCCCATCTGTGCCTCTCCCTCCACACCTCCCCACAAGCAGAGGGAGCCAGCTCCAGCCTCGGCCAGCCCAGAGAGGGGCTCCCACAGTGCAGCAGCGGGCTGAAGGGCTCCTCAAGCACGGCCAGAGTGTGCGCAGAAGGCACCAAGAGTGAGCAAGGGCTGCCAGCATGCTGTCACCTCTCATTAATGTCTTCAGAGAGAGGTCACTCAGGTTTGCAGATTTCCTTTCAATCAGTTCCAAAAGCAGGAGCAAACATATAGCTGCACCCTTTCAGACATCTGCTATAATTGAGCTAAGAGACATGTCATCTCTTGCTCTGAGCCCCTTTCAAGGTGTTAATGTAATGTTGGATTTCCCTTCATTTATAACCCATTTATTCATTCCTTTACACTCAGCTACTTCTCCCCTGCTCCATTAATACCTAAACTTTTTCACCTTTGGGAAGAGCATTAGAACTGCCACTGCGCTGGTCTAGATTGCAGGCAGCAATACTAGTCTAGCAAGTACCTCCTCCTCAGTCCACTGCCATTCAGGTGGGGTACAGTTCCATAGGTGGAGAACTAGTGAGCTATTTCTATCACCAGGCAATATAGCTGCATTCATTCAGCCCCAATTTTGCTAGACAGGATGAAGGCACAACCCTTCCCCATCAGGCCCTTAGGAATTCTGACATAAGGTCTGACAAACACTGACAGTTCCTTGCTTAGAAATCCCTGCTTCCAGCACTTCTAGTTGCAGCCCCAGTCCTAGGACCATTGCATCATGTTGGCAATAGGCCCCCAAAATCTGGCCATAAACTGGCCCCAAAACTGGCCATAAACAAAATCTCTGCAGCACTGTGACATGTTCATGATGGCCATGATGCCCACGCTGGAAGGTTGTGGGCTTACTGGAATGAGGGCAAGGAACACCTGGCCCACCCAGGGCAGAAAACCACTTAAAGGCATTCTTAAACCGCAAACAATAGCATAAGCGATCTGTGCCTGTTCTAATGTTCCTCCAAAAGGTGAAAAAGTTTAGGTATTAATGGAGCGGGGGAGAAGTAGCTGATTGTAAAGGAGCTGCAGATAACTAGCCCAACCCATCCCTTTATTTCGGCCCATCCCTTTGTTTCCTGTAAGGAATACTTTTAGTTAATCTATGATCCATAGAAACAATGCTTATCACTGGCTTGCTGTCAGTAAATATGTGGGCAAATCTCTGTTCAAGTCTCTCAGCTCTGAAGGCTGTGAGACCTCTGATTTTCCACTCCACACCACTATATTTTTGTGTGTGTGTTTTTAATTCCTCTAGCGCTGCTGGGTTAGGGTCTCCCTGACCGAGCTGGTCTTGGCAGCATCAGGTAGGTGAGAAGAAAAACGTTTTTGAAGTGATTTGGGAAAGACAGAAAAAATTATAGTCGTTATACAAGTGTACTCTTCCCTTGGCAAAAATTGCATAGTCGTGTCACTGAAATGTGGGTTAGTTGCCACATGTAGAGTCCAATTAACAAGAGCAAGTTCTGATACCAAGAAAGTTAACTTAGCCCTTTCTTGCCACAGTCTTTTCACCCTCTGGGCACCATCTGTATTGAGTTGCTATTAATATTCAGTCCTTTTACATTGACTCTTGAGCTATTGCATGTTGAAAATTGCAGGAACTTCCTAAAAATTTATCACTTTACTGTCTTGGGAGACACCATGATAAAAAGGCACTTTGTTAATCCACATGCCCTGATGAAAGAAACCATGTGGTGGTTCAGTGACTCAATCCTAACAAACCTTAACATGAACCTTACAATAAAATGAATGTGGAGAAAACATGAGAAGAGGGAGAGGAGAGACTGTGCCTTGTTAATCTCTCCTTAACAAGAGAACTCGTCAATTCCCTGGCCCCCACCAGTGACCCAAGCAGGATGCTAAAGGAGTTACCACGCTTTTAGAGGTCAAAAGTGGGGTGGCTAAGGAGTTCACAGACATGCCAAAAGCACCACAGGACAGCATACCCAGTGGCTTCTGGCATGGGCAAAGTCACCTTGTAAAAGGGCCATGTTCCAGGTACTGACCAGGTGACAGGCAACCAGCAAATCAAAAGCCACTGGACCATTGACAAGCGATGCCTCACTCAAAGGACCCCCACTCCCCAACCCGGTCTCCACCTGGCTGCCTTCTGAGAAAGATAAAGCAGCACTGGGCCCAGCACAGTGGCTCATGCCTGTAATCCCAGCACTTTGGGCGGCCGAGGCGGGCAGATCACCTGAGGTCAGGAGTTTGAGACCTGGCCAACATGGTGAAACCCAGTCTCTACTAATAAAAAAATTAGCCGGGCATGGTGGCGTGTGCCTGTAATCCCAGCTACTCGGCAGGCTGAGGCAGGAGAATCGCTTGAACCCAGTAGGCTGAGGTTGCAGTGAGCCGAGATCACGCTACTGCAATCCAGCCTGGACAACAAGATTGAAACTCCATCTCAAACAAAACAAAACAAAAAAGACAAAGCAGCACTGTTGAAGTTCAGTATCGGGGCACACTTGGGAAGTGCCATCTCTCCACTGTCCTTTTAGTGCACAGAGCTCTGATCCATTTGACCCCTCTCCACCTGCTCTGAGAGACGGGATAAAGCTGTAAAGCTGGTGGGGGTGCTGGTCTGGTTAACTCATGTGGTTCTGTCTCACTAAAACCTTTATCAGACCAAATTGTATTTGAAACTAATCCTGGGTGAAAGAACATGGGCACAGGAACTACTGTTAAAACCCTTTATACAATGGTTCTATTCTGCTCCCCAGTTAGACACGCTGACAGTTACCTTTTGGTTTGTCCTGTTAATCCAGATAAGGTCACTTCTAGTAGCTGCCAGAAAGCTGTTTTTTTTTTTTTTTTTTTTGAGGCAGAGTCTCACTCTGTTGCCCAGGCTGGAGTGCAGTGGTGTGATCTCGGCTCACTGCAACCACCGCCTCCCAGGCTCAAGCAATTCTCCTGCCTCAGCCTACAAGTAGCTGGGATTACAGGAGCGTGCCACCATGCCTGGCTAATTTTTGGTATTTTAGTAGAGACGGGGTTTCACCATGTTGCCTGGGGTGGTCTCAAACTCCTGAGCTCAGGCAATCCGCCCACCTCAGCCTCCCAGAGTGCTGGGATTACAGGTGTAAGCCTCCGCTCCCGGTCTGAAAGCTGTTTCTAGGCAGTGGTCACTTAAAATGCAGGCTGGCTGGTCCTTTTTCTGTCTAGTTATTCTCTTAGTAATGAAAACTCAGCTCTGGGCTGCCCACAGGAGACGGGTCCCTAATGTAACACTGAGTGTCATGATTTTCTGGCTCTAGGTATTATGTCTTTCCCAGAGACCTGGTCAAGATGGTGAGATAGCAATGGCTGTACCTCGTGCCAATGACAGTAAAATCTCCCAGATGATAGGAGCGGCAGCAAAATGCCATTCTCAAATGAGAAAAATAGGGCAAGCTTCTTGCTGGCATTGCAGAGCCAACATTCAAAGAGATGCAGAGATATGGGCCCTTGGATATGCTGGAATAAAGCAGTGGGGTCGGGCAATATCAGACAAGTGGACACCAGTCTGGGTACTAGAGATGGGATGCAGTTTTTACTTTGGGAGAGCTGGAGTCACAGGGTGAAAGGGGAAACCTCTGCTCCTTGGAACATAACCTTCTGGATGTGGGCTAACAGCTGTTCTGACCTCACCAAGGGAATGAACACTGAGAAACCCAGGTGTGGATCCACTCCTGTTCATCTGCTCCATGCAAGTACAGGACCATGTTCTGTACAATTCTCAAATGGAAGTGATAAGTGAGTGTTAATATCCCCTTCTTTCAAAGGCAGGGGTCTCTGGGGCCTCAGGGGCACGAGTCCTCACTATAGTGACACAAGCATATTCCATCTAAGCCTCAGTCTCCTAATCCTTAAAATGGGGGGTGGTGGTTGAACTACCCACCTTAAAGGGTTATTGTGGGGCCTGAGGATGGAAGCAAGCAATAGATAAAATACGTGCTGCACTCTGTGACCTATATCAAGTAGAGTCCTCCATGCCTCTTTAAAGGAATTACAAACCGATTTAGTGTTTTCTAGAGTATCTTTTACTAAGATTAGCTTGTCTGTTAGTTCTCCATGTCTTTTGAAAAATGTTTGTTGTAAATGCAATTGATATTTTGTAAAAGAAAGCTAAAACTATTGTAAATTTGACTCAGTATTGCAATAAAAGGTGTGTTAAAAGAAAGATCTGGAGTGGCTTTTGCCTTCATTTTGTGATTTATGAGCATAATTGGAGAATTTTCATTGTTTGGTGCTTTGTGGTAGTGAATTTGGAATTTCGTGTGACGCCTTTGGGCCAGCATAGTTTTCCCCACTTCACTCCTGCCTGCCCCCTGCATGTTCTCAAGGCACGTGGGAGATAGAAGGATGTAACTTTGAAGGCCAGCACCTCAAATGATAAGCAGTTACCACTTCTTGTAAAAATCTCAGCAAATGTTTGCATGCCCCATAAATAGCTGGCTCTGGCCAAGTAGTCGCCGTACCTGGTCTCTCAGCCTCGGCTCCATGGGATTCTAAATTAGGCTCTCAGATTGCTTGAACCCGGAAGGCAGAGGTTGCAGCGAGCCGAGATCGCGCCACTGCACTCCAGCCTGGGTGATGGAGGCAGACTGTCTCAAAATAAATAAATAAAAATAAATAAACTAGGCTCTCAGGAGGCATGATGAATGGACTGAACTAGAGGGTGTCCAAAAAGCCTCAGCAGGACTCCATTCCCCACCCCGAGCTCCTCCCAGGAGGAGCTCTTCCTTGTAGAACAGCTGAGTGCAGAGAAGGGGCCCCATATATCTTACAATCTCACGCCCAGCCAAAAGCCAACTTCTGTCCCTAGATTCTACACTGCAAAATTCTGAGGAGGTGGTAAACTCCTGGAAGGCAGGGTCAGGTCATGTTTCATCCATCCCCCTGTGCTATACTGCACATCGGCTGTGCAATAAATGTAGTGGATACTGTCAATGTACTATTTTAGGATACCAGTTTCTAAACTTGATAATATTCCTGTGTTCAGTCTTTTATTCTTTCTTTCAACATCAACATTTATTAAGCTCCTTTTATTTATTTACTTCTTTTTTTTTTTTTGAAATGGAGTACCACTCTGTCACCCAGGCTGGAGTGCAGTGGCACGATCTCGGCTCACTGCAACTTCCGCCTCCTGGGTTCAGTGATTCTTGTGCCGCAGCCTCCTAAGTAGCTGGGATTACAGGCGTGTACCACCACGATTGGCTAATTTTTGTATTTTTAGTAGAGATGGGGTTTTGCCATGTTGGCTAGGCTGGTCTCAAACTCCTGGCCTCAAGCAATTGGCCCACCTCAGCCTTGCAAAGTGCTGGGATTATAGGCATGAGCCACCGCCCCTGGCTGAGCTATGGATAAAGTGCTAGGTTAGGTACTCTGGGCACTGAAAGATAAATAAGATGTAGTTCCTGCCATCAAAAACATCCAGACTACTATACGGTAAGTCAGAATGAAATAAGTGTTTAATAAAAGTACAATATGGTATTAAGAATTGAACAGAGCCTTTCTGAATGAGTACAAATAGACATAAGTTTGTTTGTCTGACCTCTCATCCTTCTCTTCCTTATGACATTATAAGTTCAGGGCCTAAACCAGGTCCTTTAATCCTTTTTCCTTGACCTCTAAGGAATTTCAACAAAGATTAGGCTAAATCACAGCTTAGTAATATAGAAGACCAAGTTTGTTTATACTTCAAAAAGTAAACCCAGTTATTCTGATTGTTTAAAAGTATACTGTCAAAGCTTAAAAGAACAGGTGCAATGGAAATATATACCCCATCTGTGGGAAATGAAGAAGCAGGGAACGAAGGAGCAGTGCTTTCTGGATTTCACCCAAAATGCAAACACTCTGAGAACTCTGCTGCTGGACGGTCCAGAACCTTAGAAGCTAAGATGAGCAGGCACTCAAGCCCATCTCCTCAGCTCTGGTTTTTCTGATGCTGATATTGGCCAACAGGTGTGTCCTTACATGGGTCTTATAACATTGGAAATTAAGTCCTATCTCTCAGGGCTTGAAAACTTCACCTGTGTGCAGCTTCACCTGAGATGAGCCAGCCGTGGGGATGTATTCCCCCACCCACAGCCCTGAGTACATATCTAAGGTGGGCTGAGCAGAAAGGAGTGAAGACAGCATGATGACCTTTGGCTAGTTGGAGAATAGCCTTTGATTTAAAAAAAAAAAAAAAAAAAAAAAAAAATAGGCCCGCAGCTGGGCGCAGTGGCTCACGCCTGTAATCCCAACACTTTAGGAGGCCAAGGAGGGTGGATCACCTGAAGTCAGGAGTTTGAGACCAGCCTGACCAACAATGGAGAAACCCCGTCTCTACTAAAAATACAAAATTAGCCGGGCGTGGTGGCACATGGCTGAAGGAGGAGAACCGCTTGAACCCAGGAGGCGGAGGTTGTGGTGAGCCAAGATCGTGCCATTGCACTCCAGCCTGGGCAACAAGAGCGAAACTTCATCTCAAAAAAAAAACAAAAAGCTCAAGATCTTTTAGAAAATGTGGAAGAACACATTTACCCGAACACATTAATCTGAGTTAGGCTCTGGGTAATGGAAAAAAGACCCAGGTTCAAATCTCAGCTCTCTCTCTCACACATGAACAGGTTTCTTAATCTCTCTGAGCTTCAGTTTCCTTATCTGCACAATGAGGCTAATAGTGCTTAATTCATTTGGTTATGAGGTTGAAATGAGATAATGTGTGCAAGCTGTTGAACATAGCAAGGACTCAAAAAATGCCACATACACACACATACATCTCCAGATTGCAGCAACATTCACAAGTAAGAAAAGCAGTCAAACTTGCTTCTGATAGAAGTGCAGGGCATTCTCTGGAAGTGTGATTTTGGAGCAGCAGCAGTGGTGCCTGGGAGCCTTTTAGAAATACAGGATCTCAGTCCCTGAGCCAGGCCTACTGAGTCAGAGCCTGCATTTTTAACACCATCTGCTGGAGATTCATACGTATAAGAAAATTAAATTTAAGAAGCTGGGCTAGAGCAAAAACCATTAACCTGCCTCTGGGGCTCAGTGTGTGGCCCTGGGTTGTTCTCCCCAGGGACTGCTGGGCAGGCATACATTGCAGGACATGATGTTTAAAACAGGGGCTGAATAAATAAAGTGTTGGAGTTGTATGTGGCTATGGATAGAGAAAGGAGAGGGAAGACCAGAGAATTATAAGTAAATTCCTCATGTTAGATCATCTGCATTAACCCTCTTTTAAGATCAGAACTCCTAGAATTCAAGGCCCCCCTTCTTTTTTTCCCTACCTTGAGAAACAAGGGTTTGTGTTTATTAATCAACGGGAGGGAAGTCAGAGCAGTGCAGCCTACTAACCAGTCCCTCTTGTAGTCTACCCACCTAGGCCAGCTGGAGTAGGAAGGATTGGAAAAAGCAATAGATAGGCCCCCTCCTCCCTGCTCCAACCCAAGGTGAGTTCCCAGGGAGCCAGAGCCTGCTGAGTAAGGAGGAGGAAGTCAGCAAAGGTCAGAGGCCAAGGAAGGAAGGAAGAAACAAAGCCACCAGGGAGACAGCCTTGGGGAGATCCCTTGGGCCTTCACTCTCAGTGGGCGGGGGCTAAGCACCCCAAATGCAGCCCCACAAGAGGAACTAAGCAGAGGTACATTCATGTCAAAAACCTTGTATGTGGGGATGGGGGGGTGAGGATGTCCAAAGTCAAGAACAGCTCCCTCCAGGGTCAGTCCTTGCCCAAGGATGCTGGTTCAGCCTCCAAGACTTTGTCTCCATACCAAGTTTACACCAGGGAGCAGCCTCTGACATGCCCAAATCCAGGGAATGGATACAAGAGAGGACAAGGGGCCAATTGCTTCTTTAAGATCTGTCCTGTGGCAAATTCCGAGTCCAGTGGAAGTCCAGCCTTCAGCTGCTGGGGTCTCCCGTGTCTTCCTTAATTCATACAACCACTTGATCATGGGTGTGTTGCACTCCACCACCAACATGCCACAGGGGACATGCTCCTGGGCCCGCTCCCCAACAGTAGCCAAACTGAGGTGGGAGCAGCTTCCCTCGGAGTTGCCCCCACCCAGCACTGGGCCCAGCCAGGGACATGATGTCCAAGTTGGCAAGGCCCCCCTTCAATTCCCAAATTTAACAACGTGCCAGATGTGTGGGTTCCAGCCCTGAGGCAGGGTCACAAAGAGATGTCAGTTTCCTCAACTATAAAATGAGGAATTGGTTTAGAATCAGATCGTCTCCTTAGTTTCTTCCAGTTTTAACCACCCCCCCCCACTGCCTTTTTTTTTTTCTTTTTGAGACAGGGTCTTGCTCTGTTGCCCAGGCTGCAGTGCAATGGTGTGATCATGGCTTACTGGGCCCTTGACCTCTTGGGTTCAAGGGATCCTCCCATCTCAGCCTCCCAAGTAGCTGGGACCACAGGTGCATGTCACCACACCAGATTAATTTTTCTATTTTTTGTAAAGATAGGGTCTCCCTGTCTTGCTCAGACTGGTCTTGAACTCCTGGGCTCAAGCCATCCTCCCACCTTGGCCTCCCAAAGTGCTGGGATTACAGGTGTGAGCCATCACACCTAGCCTTCAAGGGTCTTTATAATCTTGTTTCTCCTCCCATGCATTCATCCTTTGCCCTATGGTCTTATCTGCTGAATACACCTTGTAAAGGGAGCCAGTCTCTTTGCAGTGACATTCTACTGACAATGTTAACAGTCACTCTGGATCGTTGAGGCAAAACAAGCACGTTTTTCTCAATTACTTGAATAGTTAGGCAAAAGCAGGGTTTTAGTGAGTTTTCTGGATAATAAAAATTATAAGGAGCGAATTTAGGAGACCGCCAGTTTTAGGGATGTTTTGGGCCAGAATATAAGATGTCAATTCTAAATATATTATCAATAGAAGTATCCTTAACATTTACCTTAGCTTCAATAATGGATCAGAATGGCCTATCTTTATTACAACCAGCAGATAAGAATGTGTCACTGGAACTAAAAACTCTCCTGGCTAGCCCTGAATTTTGATTTGCTAGTTTAGAAAGCTGTAGCATCACTTTTGCTTTAAGTGTATAATACAACAGAGAAAGAATATTTTAAAGTTGGAAGATAACAATGATAATAACACAACCAAGGGTTCCAGTAGAGCTTTAAAGTATAGCCTTATTGTAGCTTCAGTAAAACTTTAAATTTACAGTGATTGATTATAAATTATTTCTCTCTACTTTTCTAACATAAGACATGTTAACAAAAGACTAAATTAGTTGGGTTTGACATGCTACCAGCAAACATGGTCTCCTACATGGAACAAGCCCTTCCAAAAAAGATCTCAAGCATTTACATGGCACTTTTAGTACACAACCAACCAAACAATATTACTGTGGAGGAGGTGATGGTCACTTACTTTGTAAAATGATTAAGGAGGGAGGTCTATTGCAAGCTTGTATAAAAAGCATCTTCTCCAGAGAGCACTATATTTCATTTTCGGAAACTAAATTTCCTTTCAACTAGGGCCTAATGGATTGATTCATGTTTCCAAAACTCACAAGAGATTGACTTATACCTCCAAGGCTTACAAACATATTTACATGAAAAATATATCTGAGTCAAGAAAGAGACTTTTATCTACCCAGGTTTTTGAGACTTCTTGGAGAATAAATAAAGTGAGCCATCACATGGCTCATTGCTGTCGAAAGACTGGGGCGAGTCCTAGAAAAATTTGTGTGAGAATTTTTGAGTTCTCATCTTGGCATAGTTCCCTGGGGATGTAGAACCCTGAAGGAAGACCCCAGGGTCAGATCATTTGAATTAAATCTTCCAAGCATACATTGAGTAGATCTGTAGGTGCAAGAAGACTTAGTTTACCCGTTAGACACCATGGCACAATGTGGCTGGGGCCTATGTCCTTTTCAACTGGGTACAAAATTATCTGACATTTGCCTGAGATGGAAAAAATGTAATGGTCCAAATAATAAGTATTTTTAAATTCTACTAAGCGTATTATGTCAACCAATCAACTGAAACACCACTTAACTCTTAAATACTTATTTTTAAAATTACATGTAATGTGTGATGCAGGTATGGGGATATTTTAATACGTCTGATAGTATGTATATTAGGCATAGACAATAAAAACCTTCAAAAGGTCTTGTCTACACGTACATTGGCTGTTTTTCGTTTACATTATCTACTCTGCAGAAAACAGTATCTGTTTATTTGATAGACTCAGGCTTGGAAATACTAAGCATTAAATTAACCACAAAGTTAAAACAGTTGCTGAGTATAAGTAGAAAATTAGGCAGTAAAATATTATAACTATCCAACCAGGCCCCCAAAAGAGTATGTAAGAACTTCACCACTCACCTTCTCTCTTAGGCTCTTATCTCCAGGGTGCTGAGGGGAGATTAAGTGAGGGTTTATAACCCTCTCCTTTCCTATTGAAAGCTCTGCCCACTCAAAGTATCAACCAACAGTCATTCCAGTTTGGGCCACACCTCTGGGGTTTCACTTTACATTCATTTTTAAAAAAATATTTTATAGCACATTGAGCTAACTAAGAAGAAAGTAACATTCCACTGGCTATAACAATTGTTTGCTGAATACCCTTTTCTGCCAGACATTGTTTTAGGATTTGGCTCTATAAAGGTAGGTATGACAGGATTTCTGCACCTGTGGTGCTTACATTCTAGAGGAGGATAAGCAGTACATATATATTTTTTAATGTGGTTTGTTCAAAATAATAGCAACAATGTATTGGATGATTATAACTTGTGTATGAGTTAATGTATGAAAGCAAAGTTACAAAGTATGGGAAGGGGCAATTAGGAGCACTGTGTTATGAGGTAGCTGCACTATTTGAGAAGTGATATAGTGTTACTTGAAAGTGGTCAAGATTAGTTGTTAATATATACTGCAAATTCTAGGGCAACCACTAAAAATATGTTTTTCAAAAGTATAATTGATTTGCCAAGAGAGGAGAGAAAATGGAATCATATAAATAATACAACCATATGTGATGGTTAATACTGTCAACTTAATTGGATTGAAGGACGCAAAGTATTAATCCTGGATGTGTCTGTGAGGGTGTTACCAAAGAAGATTAACATTTGAGTCAGTGGGCTGGAAAAGCCAGACCCACCCTTAATCTGGGTGGGCACATCTAATCAGCTGCCAGTGCAGCTAGAATATAAAACAGGCAGAAAAATGTGAAAAGACCAGACTAGCCTAGCCTCCCAGCCTACATCTTTCTCCCATGCTAGATGCTTCCTGCTCTCAAACATCAGACTCCAAGTTCTTCAGTTTTGGTGCTCGGACTGGCTCTTCTTGCTCCTCAGCTTGCAGATGGCCTATTGTGGGACCTTGAGATCATGTGAGTTAATACTTAATATTAACTACATATATATATATATATATATATATATATATATATATCCTATTAGTTCTGTCCCTCTAGACTAATACACCATACAAATGGAAGAAAAAAAAGAAATAAAGGAGCAACAATAGGAAACAGCTACAAACATGGTAGGTATACATCCAACTACATCAATAATTACTTCAAGTGTGAATGGTCTTAAATACACCAATTAAAAAACAAAGACTATCATGAGTAGATTAAAAAAAAAAACAAGACTCAACTGTGCATATACAAGCAAGCCATTTCATATATAGAGACACAGATTGATTAAACAAATAAGCATGCCAGAGGGTGCTGAGTGCTATGAAGAAAATAAAACAAGAGGATAAGAAAGGGGTTATGTGGGGGCTGGGCGCAGTGGCTCACTCCTGTAATCCCAGCACTTTGTGAGATTGAGGCGGGCAGATCACTTGAGATCAGGAGTTCAAGACCAGCCTGGCCAACTTGGTGAAACCCCGTGCCTACTTAAAATACAAAATTGGCTAGGCGTGGTGGTGCATGCCTGTAATTCCAGTTACTCAGGAGACTGAGGCACAAGAATGGCTTGAACCTGGGAGGCGGAGGTTGCAGTGAGCCAAGATCGCACCATTGCACTCCAGTTTGGGTGACAGAGTGAGACACTATCTCAAAAAGAGAGAGAGAGAGAGAGGTATATGGGTGTATGGGGATGGGGGTGGGGGAAGCTCTGCAGATCTTATGGTCAGAAAAGGATTCCCTCACGTGGGGATATTAACACTAAAGGAATAAGAGCCTGCCATGCAATGTTCTGAGGCTTGTTATTTGGGTTAAAGGAATAAAATGCACATTCAGCCATGAGGGAACATCAGCAAATACAAAAGCCCCTACTGGTTATTGTCTGTTGCAGCCCCTGTCCCGAGGGATTCACTTTCTGCTCTGTTCCGTCCCCTAGGGAGGTTGGCCCCTGCAGAACTCCCTCGGCCAGGTGAGGACAGGAGGAGAATCAGAGTCAAGTGTTTCTTCAAGCACTTAATCTGCCAAAACCTCTCTGAAAGTGTGGCTTTATTCTGGGTCCCTTGGCACTTTTGTCCTAGACACCAGGGTCCCAAGCTGTCCATTTTTCCTCTTTTGTTCCTGACACTGAAGCCTCTGCAACTGCCCCATTTAGGCATGGCTGTGCACTTTAACCCTGTTGGTTCACGTGTCGTGGCTTTTACTCAGTGAACCTCTTGTCTTCCTTCTGCTTTTTCTTGCACCCTGTCTCACTCATGCTGACTTTGGGTTTAGCCTTGAATGCTCAGCATGTTGATATTTTTTGAGGATAAATGATCCTGTCCCTGACTTCCTACTCTATTATCAAAGTCTGATAACTCGTGAAAATTGTGGGGGGTAATGGTGATGGTGGTGGTTGGAAGTTTGAGACTAAAGGGTGGGAGCCTGCACCAAAAAAGGAAATGATGAAACTGGGGTAATGCCACCTAAGGCAGAACAGGGTAGGAGGGTGCTGGTTTCCAATATGGAAAGCGAATTGCACAATTTAAGTTCATGCAACCATGAACACGAGAAACATGGGAACCTCTTTTTATTGGAGAGGGCCTGGTCTCTTGTTTTTATTTCTCTAATCCTTTAATTCAATGCAGAAGCCAAACTTCCTCCCTGGTTTTTTCCTCAAAGAACCAGATTCAGGGGCCCTCTTGTGTCTAAGAGAATTAAAACCCAAGCAGCAAGTACTTGCAAAATGGTTTAAGGTCTATATAGCCAGCCCTTGATTAAAATTATCAGGCAGTGGCACTGGGTAGTAAAAATAGCAACACAGTAATATAAACTAGCCCAAATTTGCTGCCATCCCACAAAACTCAGTACAGGTTGAGTATCCCTTATCCGAAATGCTTGGGACCAGAAGTGTTTCTGACTTCAGAACATTTTTGGACTTTGGAATATTTGCATTATATTTACTGGCTGAGTATCCCAAACCAAAAAATCCCAAATCCAAAATACTCCAATGAAGATTTCCTTTGAGCTCCATGTCGGCACTCAGTTTCGGATTTTAAAGCATTTTGAATTTCTGAGCATTTCGGATTTCAGATTTGGGCTGCTCCACCTGTAATACAGACCCCTGAGGATTGTCAAGTCAACTGTTTGTTCTCATGTATAGTCTCTAAATGTGTGTAAAATGTTTATCTTCCCTGAAGAGTTTAGAGGGAAGTTTGAGGGGAACCACCCTTAGGTTGGATGATTCATTCGAAGGACTCACAGAACTCACTGAAAGCTGTGATACCCATGGCTATGGTCTATTACAGGGAAAGGATACAGATGAAAACCAGCCAAGGGAAGAGGTGCATGGGGCAGAGTCTAGGAGGGATCCAAATATGGGCTTCCAGATGTCCTCCTGTGGAGATATGGCAGCGTTCACTCCTTTCGGCAACACTGTGTCAATACCCATGGTGTACTGTCAACTGGGGAAGTTTACCCAAGCCTTGGAGCCTAGGTTTTTTACTGGGGGGTCCATCAGGTAGGCCTGGCTGACTGCCCAACAGGTGATCTGTTTTCACTCCATCCAGAGTTGAGCTGATACCACGTGAACCAGAGCTCTCACCCAGTATCACATTGCTGGTGTGGCTCAAAGCTCTCACCCTAAATCACATTGTTACTAGCTGGGTGGCCCAAGACCCCCAGGCAAACAAAGACACTCCTGTCAGGTCTAGCATTCAAAGGACTTAGAGACTGCCTTCCAGAAGCAAAGGCCAGACCTCTGTTGGGGCAGGGTGAAAGTCTTTACTACACACTTCCCATTTTCTTTTTTTGTTATTGGCTACTGCACCCAGG
This sequence comes from Pan troglodytes, assembly GCF_028858775.2. Lineage (NCBI taxonomy): Eukaryota > Metazoa > Chordata > Mammalia > Primates > Hominidae > Pan > Pan troglodytes. Next base: position 58,836,153 of record NC_072403.2, read on the forward strand.
GGCCTGGCCAGGGCTGGGCCTCTTTCTCAGAACAGCAGCCTAGGTCAGCACTGTTCCTCAGGCCTGCCTCGGGGCTGCGCCTGCCACCAGGCTTTTGCTCTTGCAGGAATTTTAAATATCAGGGTGATAACAGAGTGCTCACATTATGTAAATATGAAGGCAAATCACTGCCTTGATGTTTGCGCTTGATTTTCCTCTGACGAAAACAGTATTGATTGCATCAGACAATGATCACCTCCCACTTGTCTTTTCTTCTTTTGTTTCCGCTGAGCAAAAAATCCCTTCTGTAGCGAGATAAATGAGTGAGACTCTCATCAAAAACTTGCCTTTCCTTAGTTTTAAAATTTCTGAGTAGTAGATACTCCAAAAGCGGCAATTCTTTCCTTTTTAAAATTACTTCTGCTGTTTACATGTGTGTCTCCCCCTACCCTATGCTGAATTCTTCTAAAGCAGGGGCTTTGCTCTACGATTCTGCCTCCTGGCAGTCTGCCTGGCATGTAATAGGTGCTTGATTAGTATTTTTTTTTTTTTTTGAGATAAGGTCTCACTCTGTCGCCCAGGCTGGAGTGCAGTGGCATGATCTCAGCTCACTGCAGCCTCCGCCTCCCAGGTTCAAGCAATTCTCCCACCTCAGGCTCCCAAGTAGCTGGGATTACAGGGGTGCTCCACCACGCCGAGCTACTTTTTGCAGTTTTAGTAGAGATGAGGTTTCACCATTTGGCCAGGCTGGTCTCAAACTCCTGACCTCAGGTGATCTACCCACCTTGGCCTCCTAAAGTGCTGGGAGCCCCTGCGCCCAGTTGATGCTTGATGAGTATTTGAGACGTGAATCAACACCAGTTTAACAGCAGCATTATATTAACAGACCATACTCTTAGTTCTGAAATGCAAAAAATTAGAAGCCTACAAATAACCATTTTGGGTAGTAAGAAGATAAAAATAATATATATTTGCATTTTCTTATACATGTGTCAGATGTAACTGGAAGGGTACACAAATAGTAACTGCATTTGCCTGTGAGAAGCAGGATTCGGTTGCGGGGAAGCAGGGTTGAAAAGACTTCCAAGACTGTAGACCCTTTTATACTTTTTTGATTTTTGAACCGTGCAAATGTATTCTATATTTGAAAAAAACTAATTAAAAAATTCTCACAACAAGACAATGAGCAATGACTCATAAATTCTTTATTTTGGCTAATACTGATTGCATTCATTACTACCATTTTATTTATTACAGCTCAGAGGAGAGTCATTTACTAGACATTCGGTTGTTATTAAACACTAAAAATTAGGCAGAGACTGGAGGGGATAAGGATAAGAGAACAGGATAAGGAGAGCAGAAAGACGCTCAGGAGAGTAGAAGGACACTCAGGAGAGAACAAGAGATCCTGCCCATTCTTATTATGAGGATGAACTGGCTACAGGACATGAGTAGCCCAATCAGATCTAACTTAAATACCAGCCTCTCCAAAAAAGTTTTCCAATAAAGATCCCCTAACAATTATTTACTGGACAAAAAAGGTTGATATTTCTAGAAGAGATGATCTCTTTGACACAAAAGACCCAACTTAGGACCCAACTTAATACATAGATAGCACCATGACAGAGCTGGGATCCATTAAGACATGACTGTAGATAGTACCATCTCTAGGAACACACTGTCACTCACACATGGATGTGTTGTTTTATGGCCTAAAGATGTTGTAGACGGTTCTCACATAAATTTCATCAGGGGGAGGCTTCTTCTTGCTGCCAGGTTCAAGGAATCTCTTAATTGTAGGGATATTACTTAGTTTCACTGTGTACTCCTGAAAAAGGAAAACCAAAACTTTAAGGCTAACAAAAATGGTATTAGATACTACGAAGATATGGTTATGCAAAATGGCCCATCAAAATTTGTTCAATAAATACTTGTTGAAGAGTTCCAAGCAGAAATGAAATCTAGCATTTGTTTAGCAGGGGTGTCCAATCTTTTGGCTTCACTGGGCCACACATAAAATACACTAACACTAAAGGTAGCTAATGAGCTGAAAAAAAACCCTCAAAATATCTCATAATGTTATAAGAAAGTTTATGAATTTATGTTAGGCCACATTCAAAGTTGTCCTGAGCCACATGCAGCCCGCGGGCTTTGGGTTGGACGAGGCTAGGTTAAGATCTGATCTCTATGATTATTTACAATCTCTGTCATCAATCACTGGTATCAAGATCAGGGTTTACACAAATCTCCAGGTTCACAAAAAGGTAAGCACTCTTTACAGAAATGGCAAAAGTAAAAACATACTCAAAATAGAATTATGACACTTAAGGTGAAAAAAAAGGAAGGGGAAAACTCACTGAAAACACCTCCAGTGTATTGTTTTGTATTGTTTTTTAACAGTAGTCAATTTGAAGCAGTGGGAGTGGGGAAGGAACAAAAATCTGTAACTGGTTGTGATCAATTAGCTGTAAACACCACTCGGACTAGCCACCTGAAGTGCACTGATCTGCTGGGAGAAAATGCATGAGCCACTTAAGTAAAGGTGCTTTAAAAAATCACTAGATGGTACAATTTATATCTTAAGATTCAACTTCTTCAGAGTTTTTACTCCTATCAGTAAATGAATCCTCTTTCTGGCTATGTGCAGGAAATAGCCAGTTGCATTTTTTTCATAGCCTCTGGCTCAGATACCAGATATTTATATAAACTGGAATGGAAGAAAAACATTGTATTTTTCATTCACAGAATCAAATCTTACCAATTCTCAGTAACTGAGAAGAAAAGCCCATTTGATCTAATGAAAAATCTGAACTATATGAAGAAGCATATGCTCATCATATATAATTATTCTAATAAAACCTTTTAAAGATATTTAAATAAAACCATTTATTTAAAAGTGAAGAGGTCATTTTAAATAGCTACTATTTATTAATTGCCTATTATGTGCAAGGCACAGCCTTAATTAAGCACACACACAAACATACATACGTCACTAATAGTAACAAAAACCCTAATGATGCCAATTAATTATATATAAATATGACAATTTTCTCTTTTCATTACGTACTTAAGCTCTACTTGTATGATTTTAAATATTATACCAAAATTTAGAATCTTGTTCCAAATGATGTATTGTTTCAAGATTTATCTGGGGTTCATAGTTATCAAAGTATGGTAAAATTTTTGTGACTTTTTAAATCCATTAATCAACACAGGAATAACCCTTTAAATTCAACACAGATCTGGTGTCCGATTCTGAAGTTTTAAAATATTGATGCTCAATCTGATCACAGATTAAAACTGTATTTATGCAGATAATGCTTGGGGCTTAAAAAAGGTTGTTATTATAGTATCATCAATGTAAAATACCAATAGGTCCTGGTGCTACAGTTTACCAAAAAACCTTGATCTCTATCATTTACCCTAGACTTTTAAAATCTTTTGTGTCCATTCAATGAAAAGTACTTTACTGCCTGTGAGGTGTGTGTGTATGTGTACACAAGCATGTATATATATGCATGCCTGGAAAGATTTCACTTTTTTTGTTTTTTGTTTTTTTTTTGAGACACAGTTTTGCTCTGTCACCCAGGCTGGAGTGCAGTGGCATGATCTCGGCTCACTGCAACCTCCACCTCCCCAGTTCAAGTGATTCTCCTGCCTCAGCCTCCGAGTAGCTGGGATTACAGGCACATGCCACCATGCTCAGCTAATTGTTTTGTTTTTAGTAGAGATGGGGTTTCACCATGTTGGCCAGACTGGTCTTGAACTCCTGACCTTAAGTGATCCACCCACCTCAGCCACCCAAAGTGCTGGGATTACAGGTGTGAGCCACTGCGCCCGGCCTAGATTTCACCTTTAATAAGCTTAGCATTCTACCTACTTCTGGGTTCAGCATCCCACCTATTTGGGGCCAAAGGTACTTCTAGTACTTCTAAATGTGTTTCTCAGAAACCACACAGTCTAGTGGAAAGAGTACAGACTTAGATCCCTGACTCCCCTGCGGCTCCCAACTCAGTCATCCACAGTCTTGCAACTTTATGCAGAATGTAATGTTTCCAAGCTGGTAATTTTCATCTGTAAAATGGAGATAGTGAAGCCCATCTCCTAGGGTTATTGGGGTGGGGTTGACGGGACAGATGAGCAAATGCATGTAAGTGCCTAGCAGACTGACTGGAATGAAGCTGGCACTCAACAAGTTGCAGATCCCTTCCTCTAATTTCCCTTCTCTGCTAAACAAGTAACTTTTTTAACAGTGCAAAAGAATACTTCAGGTGAAAAGTATCCTAAGTTCTGAATGAATAAAATCAAATTAAGGAAAGTCAATCTCTGTGTCTGCAAAAGTAAATGAAAAAAAATTGAAAAAAAAAATAAACTATAACATAAATGATATGGTGGTTTATTGCCTTGTTGAAGATTTTTATTCTCATTTTCTGGGTGTACTTATTGAACTGGTGGTAATTGCTCTCATTAGTATATCAAAATATTTAATAGACTTGGCAAAAAATTGTTTTAAGTATGTGTGTTACTCTTCGGAGAGTTAGTGTATCTCTCTTGGCTTTTGATAACTTGGTCAAACATATAGCAATTTGGTCTGTATCCGGGCTGTTTCAGGGATTGGCAAGCTTTTTCTATAAAGGACCAGTCAGCAAATATTTTAAGTTCTGCAGGCCATATGGTCTCTATCAGATCTACTCAACTCTGCTGTAGAAAAACAAAAGTAACCTTGACATTGTGTAAATGAGTGGGCATGGCTTTGTACCAATGAAATTTATGAATACTAGAATTTGAATTTCATATAATTTTTATGTGTCATGAAATATTATTCCACAGATTTTTTTCAACCATTTAAAAATGTAAAAACTATTCTTAACTCACAAGCTGTATAAAAACAGGTGGCATGCCAGGTTTGGCCCAGGAGTTACAGTCTGCACATTAGACTTGGAGATAAAAGGCTAAGGTTCTAGATAAAACTCAAGCATCCACTGGCTAAGCCAGCTTGGCTGCTGATTTCTTTATCCTGGGTCTCTACTTCCTCAAGTGAATATTGAAGTCATTAAATGAGTTTTTTTTTAAAAGCCCTTCTCTCCTTTAAAGTTCTATGATCAATCCTGCCAGAATAACCCTGAGGGATAATTTGAACCACACAAGTCTTTCCTTGGAATTCTCAGAAGGAGAATGGTAGGAATCCTTTGGGGTGATGTTTAGGGTGCTAATATCTCTCATTTGCTCTCAGAGCTCAGGCTTAGAATTTCCTAACTTGAGACCATACTATTTCTGAGAAAGGGGGTCATAGCCTGATGAATGAGACTGTTTTGATGTTTATCTCGCCCACTATTCCATCAGTAGATACATGTGAGTGTGAGACCACCTCATCTCTATGGTTATTTCTGTGGAAAGTCCCCTGAGGCAAACTCCCTGTGCATGGAGTTTTTTCCAGGAGTGCAGTTACGGAACAAAATTAAGATGAAAATTTCTGAGCTGGGTGTGCTGGCACATGCCTATAGTCCCTGCTACTCAGGAGACTGAGGTGGGAGGATCTCTTGAGCCCAGGAGTTCAAGACCATTCTGGGCAACATAGTAAGATCCCACCTTAAAAAAAAAATCTTTTACACTTCAATGATCTTTCAACTTGAAGAATTTAAGGACCAGAAAAATAACTTTGGGTCCTTACTTTCATTTCATTTGCCAAACTAGAATCTTAAAAATATTACACATACACACACACACACACTCCCCAAAGCCAACCAAACAATAGGCACTGAAGGAAGGCCCAAGAGTTCTAGGCCAATCTTCTAATACATAGTTTTATTTACCTGGAGGAAAGGAAATGCAGACAGGATATTAGGAATTTTCTCTTCTAGAGCTAAAATGGTTTGGAGTAAAATCACATCTGCAAGACTCAGCTGATTACCAACAAGAAAACTTTGTCCATGACTCCTTAAAATCTGTAGGGAAATGGTGTGCATCAGTTACAATATTCCACATGGAGAGACTGATGAGGCTATTGAATCAGTGCAGTATCTGAGAAGAGGTGAAACTATGACCTTGTCATTTCATGCTTTCATAAATAACATCAATTAAGAGAACGCACCCTATATCTGACAGAGAGAGTGAGAGAGAGGGGGAGAGAGAGAGAGAGTGAGAGAGAGAGAGAAAGAGAGAAAGTACAAAAAAGGTGTGGAAATGAAAGCATCCTTAAATATCTGCTGTGGATCTGAATGAGACATTGAAGTGGGGAAGGGAAAATTCCTTATTTCTGGATTTAGCATCTGGTGTTTTGAAAGGATATATCTACTCCAAAAATGTATCTACAGAAATGCATGCAGGAGGCTTGGGGAGGGGCAGGGTGATTTAAGAAATCTAAGTGATAGATCATCTTCAAGGGGCCCACTCTTATTTCCCAGTTCTGTTGCTAGAACATCAAGAGGTGTAGTCATAAACTCAACCCAATTACAAAATTAGACTTCCTCTTACATGTCCCAAAACAGAGAAAATGAAAAGCTTGAGTTCATCTTGACTCCCATTCTGAGGGTAACGTATAGGTGTGGGGCTTATAAGAATAGATTGTGATTAGGGAGAGGCAAGAAGCAGTGGTAGCAAAGGGGAGATCCCCTTCACAGTCAACTCTTGGATGCCCATGGGTGTCTGCATGTGCACAAGTGTGTGTGTCACAGGGACTCCGAACACAATTCCAGGTCAAATATAGCTACTGGAGCCAGAGTGGCATAGTACAATGCATCCTGAATTTGTAGTCAGAGGCCGGAGTTCCAACCCTGCTCTCCATTTTCTGGCCATGTTACCTTGGACAGGTCACTGAATCTCTTCATGACTTCATTTCATTATGTGTAAAAGGGACAATGGTTCTCACCTCATAGGCGTGTTGCAAGAAACCCTGACACAGTCTGGGCCCTTGGGACCTAAGAATGAGCAGTGAACCTTTGCCAAAGCACCAGGTCCTCTGTGCCCGTTCCAGACCACATTTCTTCATTATCCTATTTTACATTCACAAAGTGCCTGTGGGAAAGATACCATAAAACCTAGCTACAGAAACCCCAGAAAATACCTCTCCTTTTTCCTAAATCTAGTTCCATAAAGATGGTCAGAGGAAGCTTGCCAAATAGGTCTTCCCATATTTTCACACCCTCTTCTTTAGTGTTTGCATTGAAACACTAAAAAAGTTCCTCCCAGTTCAGGAATAAAGAATTTGAAGCTCAGAAAAGCAGATATAACAAGAAGAGAAAAACAACAAAACCAAAAACAAAAAGAGCAAAGGGAAGATAAATAAAATGGAAATGGTTCTTCTACTCATATCAAATTATCAGGGAGGATGTCAGCTATGAGACAGCTGTTCGACAACTTTTGTTGAATGAATGAATGAGGTAGTTTTTGTTTTCTGTATCTTCTGAAGTGTCTGCTGTATCCACACAAGGTGGGAACTTGGTGAATGCAAGGAACAATAAGGAACAAAGGCAGGGAGCCCATACTTTTTCTAGACTTCTGAATCATGTGGTCCTAGCAGAGTCCAAGGGGCTCTAAGACACCAGCTTTGTGCTGTGGCTACTATTAGCTCTTAGAAGTCCATTAGCTCTTAGGTTAGTTCAACTGGGCTCAGTTTTAAAATCCTTGGACAGAAAAGGGTGTTTGTGGCAGCTTCTTTATGGTTTGTGGTTTGGTTACTCTGTGTATGTAGGCATCTCTGCCACCTACCTTTTCAAACACAGGAAAGTATCTAATTATAGCCTTCTGGGCCATGTTAACCACTTCCTTTTGTTGATCATCTGGTTTTAAGAAAGGATGCATGATAAGCAGTTCCAGCAGATCCAGTGTCCCCTCCACGTACATGTCAATCCTTAAAACAAAAAAGCAGTTGTCTCAGTTTCTCCTCTCTTTGAAGCCATCAGTTTCCACAACTAAGAATTCAGAGTGCTTTTTTTTTTTTTTTTTTTTTAAGATGCTGCAACTTAAGTCCCTAGAAGCATTTACCTATACCTGTCTCTTAAAAGCAAAGATATAAGGTCAATTCTAGTTGTAACTCAGAAAAATCTGTCACAGATCAGACAGCTTGACAGTCATGAGTGCTCTCTCTCCTGGCATCCTACTCCACTTTTACCCCAGCATCCATGTTTTGGTCTCTTTGTATGGGTCAAACTTCAACTTTATAAAAATAGTGAATACCACTTATTGAGTGCTTAGAGTGTACCAGGCATGGTGCTAAACACTCTCTATCCATTATCTCATTAAATCACATGACACTATGAGAAATGTACTATTCTTATACCCACGTTGCCCAGGGTCATACATCTAAGGGGTGCAAGGACCAGGCTTTGATTTCAAATTATAATCTAATGCTCACTCTCCCAGGCCTTGAATGTCACAGCAGCTCCTCATTCCTAATACTTAACAATAGTGAATGTGCAAGAAAGGGAAAAAGCAGTATCAAAGCATTTAAAAATGTTGAAATCTGAAACAATGACACCCTAGATATAGTATTCAATATCTGAATCCAATTCTTTTCTTTTGTTTTACTCAGACTCTCTCTACTGAAGTTCCAACTGGTCTTCGTGACCTTCTTGGGTTTTTGTTCCCTGATCTCACTAACTATGTAAGACATAAAGTAAATGTGGTGTGCTACAGAGGTTGCTAATCAGCTAAGGCATCAGTAAGCTGACAAGTGACAACACTCGAGAGGGGCCACAGTACAGGGTTCTCTCCTTGAGGTTCTTGCCAAAGAGATTGTGCTTGTCTGCTATGTAGTGGAGAATGCTTCGGGTCTGTACCAACTTCATCCCGTCAATTTCAACCATGGGCACTTGTTGGAACAGCAGGTGGTTACCTGAGAATGGAAGCCCAGAGTTAGAAATGATCTTTTCTTCTCTGTCCCCCAACCCCTAAAAAATGCTCTGTGGAATGAAAAGAAACGGTGGAATCATGGCCTTAGGAAATAGTGTAAAGCTTCCAGATGACAGATAACCTTAACTTCATTCAGGAGAGCAGATTTAGCCACAAAAGAAGCCTGAAGGGGCCAGGTGTGGTGGCTCAAGCCTGTAATCCCAGCACTTTGGGAGGCCAAGGCAGGCGGATCATGAGGTCAGGAGTTCAAGACCAGCCTGGCCAACATAGTGAAACCCTGCCTCTACTAGATATACAAAAATTAGCCGGGTGTGGTAGCAGATGCCTGTTGTCCCAGCTACTTGGGAGGCTGAGGCAGGAGAATTGCTTGAACCTGGGAGGCGGAGGTTGCAATGAGCCAAGATCGTGCCATTGCACGCCTGGGCAACAGAGCAAGACTCTACCTCGAAAAAAAAAAAGAAGGCTGAAAACTAGCATTGTTATAAACGTTCCCTTTTCATTTTCACCCCAGGAAAAATACCTATCCACAGTGATAAGGGATTGAGGGGAATGTAGTGAAGATATTTCTTCAGTGCTACACTGGCCAATACAGCAGTCACCAGCTACATGCAGCTATGTAAATCTAAATTTAAATTAATTACAATTTTTAAAACTTAAAATTCAGTTCCTAAGTTGCACTAGACATATTTCATGTGCTCAACAGTCACATTTGCCTAGTGGCTACCATATTGGACAATGCAGAATAGAACGATTCCTTCACTGTAGAATGTTCTGCTGGACAGCACTGTTTTTAGAGAATCTGATCATGAAACCTAAGTAACTAGCTGAGACTCATGTATACTCTTTGGCTCATGTATACTCTATGGCTACTCTGTAGCCACAGAACAGACCGTTTACTACCAAGTTTGCTGTCACTAGTTAAAAAAACAACCCATTGTTTTATTTAACAAACCTGAATCCAACACTTTCCACATACCAAACCCTGGGGAGAGATGCCGGTATAGGGTACAGCTTGGCCCTTGAGGGTTTGGGCATTCGGAGCAGGTGAGGGGAGAGGCAAGAGGAGTACTTAGCACATGCCTAGTGGCTTCCAGCCACCGTCACACACAAAAGGTGGCCTTACAGCCCTGGAGAGCTGGTACCACACAAGGGAGCCTCCAGCTGGGCCTGAGGACCCTGCTGTGGGCTGGGAGGGAGGCTGCTCACAGGGTTGATGGGCGCATTCTTTATGGGTCTGCTGGTGGCTCCTGCTATAATGGATGGGCAAGGAGGGAGCAGGGCTGACCAGGAATTAAAGGTGAAGGGAGGGGGCAGTTCGTTGATTTCACTTCTGTGTAGTATTTACTTCAGAAAGTATCCCCATGTAAATGGGGATATTTATTTGCATACTTCAAGCAGGCCAGGATGCCTCAGATAGTATGAAGGAAGTAGGGAAAGATGAGAAGGAGGGAAGGGGCAAGGGAGAGAAAGAAAGGGGGAGGAAGAGATTGGAGGGGAGAGAGGGGAGAAGAAAGGGATGGAGAAGAGCTGTTCGCTTGGATGGGGAAGGAACTGCTCACCCCCTTCGGCCAGCTTTTATGGCACTATTGAATAAGAAGTGATTTCCTGGCAATTTCAACTATTTATTCCCTCTTGCTTTTTTTGGTTTTAGGATACTGTTCTGAATGTTCAGTGTCATTGAATACTTTTGCCCTTCCACATAAACAGCAGTTCTTAAAGGAAAATCAGTATTAGAGGCAGTTGTTTCATTTTCATACTCACCATCCTGCAACTTGTACAACTGTTCTTTTGTTTCCAGAAATTCTTCATCAAACTAAATTTTAAAAAAAGAAACGTATATATACATAGTGGAATATTATTCAGCCATTAAGAAAACAAAATCCTGTCATTTTCAGCAACACCAACAGAAACAGAGGTCATTACGTTAAGTGAAATAAGCCAGGCACAGAAAGACAAAGACTGCATGTTCTGATTCATATGTGGGAGCTAAAAAAGTGGATCTCATGGAAATAGAAAGTTGATTGGTGCTTACTAGAGGCTGGGAAGTGTAGAGAGGAATGGGATGTGAAAAGAGGTTGGTTAATGGTACATAAATACAGCTAGACAGAAGAAATAAAATCTAGTGTTCGATAGTACAGTAGGCTATAGTTAACAATAACGTATTACACAGTTCAAAATGGCTAGAAGAGAATTGGAATGTTCCGCCATAAAGGAAAGATAAATGTTTGAGGTGGGTGATGGATATCCTAATTACCCTGATTTGATCACTACACATGATACACATGTATCAAAATATCAAATGTATTCCCCAAATATGTACATTATGCATCAATTTTTTAAAAAGATATCCTCACCCTCCAAAAGGGGGTAAATATCATACAGGCTCAGGACAAAAAATGCCAAGTTAAACAGTCTTAAGAAGCAGAGAGAAAGAGCAGACTTAGCATCCACATCTTGGTTTCTAAATATCACTGCCCCCTAAAAGGAACTAGGGCTCCTATAAGAGAAGGTTGATTTTGTTATGCCAGAAAGCAAGGAAGTGCTCAAATGTGAAAGAGAAAGGCATGGAGGGCCCTGTAAGGGGAATCCCTACCAAATCTGGGAAAATTTAAGCATCAAAAAGAATGATGTCAATTATGGATTATAACACCCAACAACAAAATCTCTATGTCCATAAATGATGATGCTAAAAAAAAAAAGGTAGGAGGAAGGAAAAGCTCTTTTTTACAGAAGACTTAATTAAGTTACTTAATTATGATAAAGGGAAAGTGTCGATTTATAATGGAGAGATCGGGAGATCTCTCACCCTCTGTCTAACCAAACAATCAAACTTGGCTCCCCAGTGGAGAACACTCTGACATCCTGAGGCTTCTGTTGTTAACATAGTGAGAAGGGCACAGTCACACCTGCTAAAACAACACCAAAAATATTTACCCTGAATCTACACACAAGGTGAAAATCAGGTATATTCAGGATGTGGGACCTTACGAACATAATGGCCTGGACTTCTCAAGAGTCGAGGGCATGAAAAAAAAGTCAGGTCCTGTTGATGAAAATCAACTAAAGAGACTTAACCAAATTGGAAGTAGATTTCAGAGGAGAGGAAACTGTTATAACTGCTAAACAGACGTGTAACCATTATATAGACATTTGGGGGAAAACGGAACATTTGAATATGGATTGCATATTAGATGTTGTGAAGGCAGTGTTAATTTTCTTGGTGGTGACAATGGTATTGTGGTTATTAGGACAATTATTTATTTTGCCTTGGTGTCAGAGGCGTGTGAACCAGAGCAACTCCATCTTGAACAGGAGCTGGGTAAGATGAGGCTGAGACCTACTGGGGGGGCTGTATTCCCAGACAGTTAAGGAATTGTAAGCCACTGGATGAGACAGGAGGTCAGCAAAAGATACAGGTCATAAAGACCTTGCTGATAAAACAGGTTGCATTAAAGAAGCCAGCTAAATCCCACCAAAACCAAGATGGTGATGAGAGTGACCTCTGGTCGTCCTCATTGCCACACTCCCAAACAGCACCATGACAGTTTACAAAGGCCACGGCAATGTCAGGAAGTTACCCTATATGATCTAGAAAGGGGAGGCATGAATAATTTACCCCATTGTTTAGCATATTATCAAGAAATAACTATAAAAATGGGCAACCAGCAGCCCTTGGGACTGCTCTATAGAGTAGCCATTCTTTTATTCCTTTACTTTCCTAATAAACTTGCTTTTGCTTTGCACTGCAGACTCGCCTGAAATTCTTTCTTCTGCAAGATCCAAGAACCCTCGGTTGGGGTCTGGATCAGGACCCCTTTCCTGTAACATTGGGAGGAAGACACATGCTGATGTCTGCAACTACTTTGAAACAATTCAGAAAAAAAAGGAAGGGAGAAAGCAAATGTAGCAAAATGTTAACAATTGGTGAATTTAGTTGAAAAACATTCAACTTGGAGGGGTGGGGGAGAATCAGGATCATAGGCTTGGCTTCTGCTACTTGCCAGAGTGGGTGCTCATGGTGTGAGGAAAGGAGCCTCAATGCTCCCAGAGGATCTCTATCTAATGCTCATGAACAGTATCCTTGGGGCAACAATGCTCGAAGCCTAGATGGTCAGATGTAGTGCAGGCAGTACTCCTGGATCAATTGACAATTTGTCTCTCAGATAGATTCAGTTGAGGAATTTGTCCCTGGATATTTGTACTACAACATACTAAAATCAAAAGTCAAAACATCATATTAGTTAACAGAAAGGGTTATTTATTTATTTTTTCTTAGAGGTCTGTCACACAGGCTGGAGTGCAGTGGCTCAATCACAGTTCACTGCAGCCTCAACCTCCTGGGCTCAAGGGATCCTGCCACCCTCAGCCTCCCAAGAAGCTGAGATTATAGGCTCAAGCCACCACATTTAGCTCAGAAAGTTTATATGATATATGCAGGGACAAGGTGCTCAACTGATGCTCCCAGTTAATGGTAGAAATGGTGTAAATCCTCCACGTCTCAAAGGGGATTTGCCTGGGTTTTAAGGGGTCTTCGGGCAAGTAAAGTTCCAAGCATGGAAGAAACAACCAACATAGAGCAATGTCAGTGATGACTCAAATTAAGTGACTGACCAACATTGAGAACTCCCTGAATTAGAAAAGGCTGTTTTTCAGTAGGTTTTAGTGACCTAGTTACTCAGATGTGTGTGCTTCAACTTTAGGTTCAACCCAATCGTGGGATATTGAGAATCATGGACTTGTCTGGTGGCTGCCAGCTGGTCCCTCCCGACTGTCTCAGATCTATGTGAGCACAAACTTAACTGGCAAAGAGATGGGGAGGGCCCCTCCCCACCACCTTGTAAACCATGTGGTCACCCTGGGAGAGAGACCAATCTAGCTTCATCCAGTCTGGTCTGAGGAGTGGGCTCATTACTCTACCTGATCAGCCTGTTCCTGTGATTGGACTGGGGTAGGTGGGTCAGATGACTCATGTTCTTTTTTTGTTTAACTTACTTAGGGTTGAGTTTTTATTACTGTAACTAAAAATGTTGACTCATAGGTGAGTAGGAGGGGCAGGGTAGAATGAAGAGAGAAGATTTGACAAAGGGTTATATTACATACATATATAAGACATCCATTCAAAACCTATGAAATAAATCAAGAATTACAAACTCAGAAGCCTATGGGGGTTAGAAAAATGACAGACACAAGTGAAGTTGAGCAGGTTCAGGGGACCATGAATGTTTTTCACTTTCCTCTTAACAGTTAGCAAACACACACTGAGACAAGAGGGCGAGGTGGGGCAGTCCTTATTCAGATCCAACAATTGCCGCCCTGTGAAAATGAGCTCAGGATCACCACATCTTCCAATTTCTAAAGACAAGTCAGAAATCAGAATTTGCATATGAAAATGATGTCAACTCATTTAGAAAATTGTAAAACACCATGTGGCAAGTTGTCATAGGCAAAAAATAAAAACAAAGAACAAACACAAAACGCATAACCCAACAACTCACATTTGCATCTTTGGAGGTTGCTAGGGCAACAACGCATTATTGTGAAAATTTATAATCAAGCATTTACCTTGCCTTTCCTATATGAAGCATATTTTAAAGTAATTAAATAGTTAATGAGTGACAAGTACTCTCTTAGAAGAGAATCACAGTTCATAAACATAGGTGAAATGATGGAAATGGAAAGAATTGCCATTTTGTAATCCCTAACAATGATGATGATCAATAGCTAGTAAAACCACAAGTTGAAAAGAATATGGGAGAAACTATAATGTGTGGATTGGGGTTGATATCACAGGAACACACTGATGAAGGTCGGCATCACTGAAAACGAGACAACCCCTGATGTGATACAATAGAAGTGTGTTCACAGTATCTCTTCTGACATAGTCTGGCAGGGAAAAAAAAAGTTAAAGAGAAAGAAAAAAGGAGGCTGAAGTGATCATGCCTCTGGGTCCAGCTAGTAATTTATGGGAAGTACAGAGAATAGAGGAGCACGTTAAAATAAAGGTATCCTCACTTTACCATGTTACCTCAAGGCAACACCTGGAGGGTAAGTAAACCAAATCCAGAATGGGGAAAATTCTACAGGGCAGTTTCTTCCAAAAATAAATGGCACTAGAAACAAACGTAGACATCTAGCACCCAGATCTTGGCTATTAATACCTTTTTTTTTTTTTTTTTTTGAGATGGAGTCTCGTTCTGTTGTCCAGGCTGGAATGCAGTGGGGCAATCTCGGCTCGCTGCAACCCCCGCCTCCCAGTTCAAGCGATTCTCCTGCTTCAGCCTCCTGAGTAGCTAGGACGACAGGCACATGCCACCACACCCAGCTAATTTTTGTATTTTGGGGAGAGACGGGGTTTCACCATGTTGGTCAGGCTGGTCTCGAACTCCTGACCTCATGATTTGCCCACCTCGGCCTCCCAAAGTACTGGGATTACAGGTGTGAGCCACCGTGCCGGCTGGTTAATACCATTTTTCTATTGAAGAAATTCCTGATTCTAGGGCTAGGGCAGGGAAAATATTAATACAAGATGAGCACAGAGCATTTTATACTGTCAGAAAGTGCTGAGAACAAAAAAGAGGCCAATCTGAAATAAAAAAGGGTAAACCTGAAAGAGCACCAGTGGCTAAAGCTGAAACAATTTAGGCAATTTAAGTCATCAGACTATAATCTAAAGTATAAAATCAATATACTTAGGTCTATAGTGACACAAAGAATTGAATAACTGAATAAATGAGTGGAGATAAATCTTCCTTATATAAAAATTCCAAATGTAGATACTCCCTCATCCAGGAGGTAGAGCTTAATTCTCATCATTTTGAATGTGGGCTGGACTTCATGATCTGCTTCAGAAGAATACAAGGAAACATAGTAACTTTAAAATGCAGCAACCTGGCAGAGACTACCTTAACCATGTGATCCAGGTTAATATTGCCAGTGACAACTCATGTTGATACGTAACCCCTAATATGATGACGTGAACATACTTCACCTCTGTGGCATTCTTTCCCCAAACCCATAACCTCAGTCTAATCATGAAAAAAACAAGATAAACCCAATTTGTAGAGGATTCTACAAAAATATCTGACCAGTGCTTTTCAAAACCGTCAAGATGGTAAAATGAAGGAAACGACTGGGAAATTGTCATGGATTGTTGGCAACTATGGAAACAGGATGAATAAATATAATGTTGGATCGCGGGATAGTAAAAGGACATTAGCAAAGGGCCGGGCGTGGTGGTTGACACCTGTAATCCCAGTACTTTGAGAGGCCGAGGTGGGCGGATCACTTGAGGTCTGGAGTTCGAGATCAGCCTGGCCAACATGGAGAAACCCTGTCTCTACTAAAAAAATACAAAAATTAGCTGGTCGTGGTGGTGTGCACCTGTAGTCCCAGCTACTAGGTAGGCTGAGGCAGGGGAATTGCTTGATCCTGGGAGGCGGAGGTTGCAGTGAGCCGAGATCACACCACTGCACTCCAGCCTGGGCTACAGAGCCAGCCTCCGTCAAAAAAAAAACCCAGAACATTAGTAGAAAAAACAGTGAAATCTGAATAAAGTCTGTAGTTTAGTTAGTCATGCACCAATGTTAATTTCGTAATATGACATGGTGATGTAAGATGTTATCATTAAGGGAGACTGAATGAGGGACGGTATTATTTTACAACTTTTCTATAAATCTGAAAATATTCCCAAATATAAATTTGTAAAAAATGAAGAGGAAACTTACAGGTTTTTAAAACACCGAAAGAAACATAACCATTTTAAATGTAATGCGTAGACCAATGTCTAGATCCAAACTAAAACAAACTATAAAAACAAACAAACAAACAAAATGCCTGTTTGAGACAATCAGACTGAAGGTTAGATGACAAAGAATTGCTAATTTTGTTGGATGTGATAATAATATTGCTACATTTTAAAATCCTCATCTGTTAGAGGAAAATGTTGAGGAACTCCCAGATGAAATGTTATGATGTTTGGATTTTGCTTTAAAATACTCCCACAAAACAAGGGGAGGGAGGTGATAGATGAAACAAGATTAGCATACAGCTGATGATTGCTGAAGTCGGGTGATGAGTACATGGAATTCATGGCAATGTTCTCTCTACATTTATAGGTATTTGAAAATTTCCATAATAAGAAGCTAAAAGAACAGAACGAAAACAAAAACAGACACACACACATATGTAAGCAAGATACCAAGGCTGCCAGTTTGAAGCCACTGAAGAAAACAAGAAATTTACCCTGAGAATGCATAATTAATAAGAGCTCAGAGTAACTGACAATTTTCAGGTAAATTTCCTTTCTTCTTATTAATAAATATTCATTGGTGCTAGATCAGAAGCCAATAATTAAGTAAAAGTCAAAAGGAAAATAGAATTCCATCAACTACGTTCTAATTATAAAGAAAAATCCCTTCAGGGATGGTATCTGACTCAGTGAAGCGTGCCTGTGATTTTGGTGGACGAGAACTAGAACTGAACGGTGCTTCAAAACGTATTTTTCTTTCAAAGGTCTCAAAAGCTGTATGACAAATCCGTGAAGAAACAGCATATAAGGTACCTCGACTCCGGCGGCAGCTAAAACCCATCTCACGGACTCCATCCGGCCTCTTCCGTTGGGATAGTGGAGCTTGGGCCTTGCTGCCATGATAGCTTTTCAGGCTTTCTGAAATACAAATGCAGCAGCTCGTCGCAGACCAACAGCCCCAATTTCGCGTCTTCAACCCAGTGCTCAGGGGCGAAATGAATATTCAGGATTTTGGCACGGGAAACTGTTCTTTATTTTTGTTGCTGCATTTGCCCTCACTCAAGAAAAAAAATACCACCATTTTAAAACACGGAGAAAAAAACCTTGGCTTTTATATGATTTCTATTTATGACTTCTTATCCTGGATCTTGGGAAGCTGGGGCCATTTGTTGTAAAAACATATGTGCTAGCAGTACGGGATTTCACAAATTCAGAATATTATATATTTTGACCTCGAGAATCTCAGATTTTCCAAATTCAGCTTGGGGATAGGGGGTGGCAGGCGTTGAAGAGGGTAGCGAAGGAAAATCGCACAGCCACTGGAAGCTCTTCAAGTATTCATGCTTTTACATACATCATCATATTTTATTATCACGGCAACTGGAAGGTGAACAGGCCGAGTACTACTACTGTCTGCAAAATGTGCGTCCACCGTCACGCATGCGGTGGCTGCCCCCCCCGGGTCCCGCGTGTCCACCACCCCTACTGGGAGATGAGCCCCCGGCCTTGTAAAACGAGCCGGGGGCCAGGGCTTGGCCATCTGAGATCGCACTCTCCCATGCTCGTCTTCCCCGCTCAGCCCACGCAGGGGCGTAGCGGCAGCCCAGCCAGGCCCGGGGACGATCCGAGCCCACCTTCCACCAATGCATTCAGACTCCGCAGAAGGGGTTTAAAAAAAAAATATGCACACTGAGCCAAGAAGGACCCCAGCTCCAGCCAAGGGGCCCACCTCTGCCCAGACTGGATGGAGCAGGAGGACAAAGGACAAGAGGAAAAAAAGACAAGAGAAGGACTGAACTGGGGGAGTGAGGGAAGAATGCGAGAGTGAGACTCAGAGAGTAAAGGGGAGGGAAAAAAAAGAAGAGAGAAAGGGCGAGGAAGGGGGCGACCGCAGGAGGGAGACAGACCTGGAGTCCACTCGGAGGCCTGGAGCCGCACAAAGCGCAAGGTCAGCGGTCCCGGCTGGGTGAGACCAGCAGGCGGCTCTAGCGCGCGGGAGCTGGGCGAGGCTCCGGGACGACCTCACCAATGGACACTGCAGTATTTAGCATGCCCCACCCATCTGCAAGGCATTCTGGATAGTGTCAAAACAGCCGGAAATCAAGTCCGTTTATCTCAAACTTTAGCATTTTGGGAATAAATGATATTTGCTATACTGGTTAAATTCGATTTTAGTTAAAATTTCCTGCTGAAGCTCTAGTACGATAAACAACTTGACCTAACTGTAAAGTTGAGATTTCCTTCAGGTTTATATAGCTTGTGCGCCGCCTGAGTACCTCGGATGTGAGGGCGATCTGGCTGCGACATCTGTCACCCCATTGATCGCCAGGGTTGATTCGGCTGATCTGGCTGGCTAGGCGGGTGTCCCCTTCCTCCCTCACCGCTCCATGTGCGTCCCTCCCGAAGCTGCGCGCTCGGTCGAAGAGGACGACCATCCCCGATAGAGGAGGACCGGTCTTCGGTCAAGGGTATACGAGTAGCTGCGCTCCCCTGCTAGAACCTCCAAACAAGCTCTCAAGGTCCATTTGTAGGAGAACGTAGGGTAGTCAAGCTTCCAAGACTCCAGACACATCCAAATGAGGCGCTGCATGTGGCAGTTTGCCTTTCTTTTGACCCATTATCCATCTAAGTTAGATGCTTTTTTTAATGTTTTTTTAATTTTTAAATTTTTAATTTTTTTCATTATTTATTTATTTTTTATTTTTGAGACGGATCTCGGCTCACTGTAACCTCCACCTCCCGGGTTCAAGCGATTCTCCTGACTCAGCCTCCCGAGTAGCTGGGATTACAGGCGCGCGCCACCATGCCCGGCTAATTTTTCTATTTTTAGTAAAGACGGGGTATCGCCATGTTGACCAGGGTGGTCTTGAACTCCTGACGTCAGGTGATCCTCCTGCCTCGTGCTGGGATTGCAGGCGTGAGCCACCGCTCCCGGCCCTTAGATGCTTTTTAATCAGCAAGTACGCAATGCTTTCCTGACAGGAATGTCAAGTCCGTCAGGAAATCCACATAAGGGTGTTAAGTAGGCAAAGTACCACATACAGATTAAAATCAAAAGCACTGTCAACCCTTATTTAATTTATACAGTAGACCCTAACTTTTCTAATTTTGTGTATACATGTATATACATGTATACATACATACATATTTTCTTCTTTCTTTCTTCATCTCAGTGGGACATCTTGAGATTTCTCTTCATTTTGTACATTTTAGAGACAAGTGCTCTATAGTCACGGTCTCAAGTCAGCACCTGTTTGGAAGGGGGTCTTTGGAGTTGGGGGTGGTGCTAAAAGAATAATTTGGCTGGCAAGTTAGTTAAAACATTAAAAATATATTAAAACTATCAGGGCTATATTATGGAACAATTGCAAAATTCACATAGATTTCAAAGTTTGAAATATATGCCTTCGAAAATAAATTTTGTTTTTAGAGGCAGCTTCTGCTATTTCTCAGGCTATAGATGTTGTTATTTTCTTCACCCACGGGGGCGCTCGAGAGTACCTTGCTTGACAAGCCTGGGTGCTGAACAATTGCAGCAGCTAACACGATCAGATTTTATTTTCAGTAGGTTTCTCTGGCCAAAGTGAGGCGAATGAATTGGGGTAGTAGGGGTAGAGAAAGAAACCTCTTGTGTCTGTGTAAATTAAAGTAGCACCATGAGTTTGAAGAATATGAGTAAGAAAAGGTGAAATACTAAGGAGGTAGGTGGTAAAGCATTTACTAATCAGATCAAAGGGAAGGGAGGAGGAAGAAAAGTCTAGAATGATGCCCTGTCCAACACACACACACACACACACACACACACACACACACACACGCACACACACACACTTCTTGTCTTTTTTTTAATAACATGTATTGTCATCTAACAGGACATTTTTTATTTATTTGTCTGTAGATTCCTAGAATGTAAATTCCACGAGATCGAGGATTTTTGCGCTTTTGGTTTTCCTTTTGTACATCCTGGTTAGTATAGAGTAGGTATTCAGAGAACACTTGTTGAATGAATGAATGAGCAATGCTTTGGTTTCTAGTTCCATAAAGAGCGGAGAAGGAAGACAAAGTTTGGGGAAAATGGGTTGACTTGTCTTTTGTTGCTATGAACCATCCAGCTGGAAATGCCCACTAGACAGTTGAAAAAGCCATTGAGGGCTGGGCGCAGTGGCTCACGCCTGTAATCCCAGCACTTTGAGAGGCTGAGGCGGGCGGATCACCTGAGGTCAGGAGTTCAAGACCAGCGTGGCCAACATGGTGAAACCCTGTTTTTACTAAAAATACAAAATTAGCCGGGCGTGGTGGCCTGTTCCTGTAGTCCCAGCTATTCAGGAGGCTGAGGCGGGAGAATCGCTTGAACCTGGAAGGCGGAGGTTGCAGTGAGCCGTGATCACGCCCCTGCAGTACAAGCTGGGCGAGAAAGTAAGACTCCCTATAAAAAAAAAAAAAAACAAAAAGACAAAAACCAACCCAGTGAGGACTCAGTAGAGAGAACTGAAATCGGTTGAATTGGTGGCAAAAGAATGAGCTCATCCAGAGAAGGTATGCAGGGTAAGAAGAGAGGTAAGTCAAGGACCACTGGGCACCCCAAAAGTCAGAAAAGTCGTTTTCAAAAAAGACTTAACAGTGTATATCCAATCATATTTCCAGTTCTGATTTAACAGCAATTACTCAGTTTAACAGGAGTAGGAAGCCATATTTTCCAGCCTTGCTGAAAGTGGTCATTCTTTTTTTCTTGCTTTTAGTTTATAATTAAGGAAGCTTTATTGAACATCTGTGCTGAGGTCTACTGGAT
Source organism: Pan troglodytes (assembly GCF_028858775.2). Taxonomy (NCBI): domain Eukaryota; kingdom Metazoa; phylum Chordata; class Mammalia; order Primates; family Hominidae; genus Pan; species Pan troglodytes. The sequence continues at coordinate 58,857,518 of NC_072403.2, forward strand.
TTACTGAGACATAAAAAATAAATTATAAAATCCAGTTCTTGCCCTCAAGGAGCTTATTTTTTAATTGACAAATAAAATTGTATATTTTTACTGTGTACAACATGATATTTTAAAGTACAGTCATCCCTCAGTATCTGTGGGGGATTGGTTTCAGAACCCCCTCAGCTACCAAAATCAGACCATGCTCCAGTCCCTTATATAAAACGGTGTAGTATTTGCATGTAACTTAACACACATCCTTTGGTTTACTTTAAATCATCTCTAGATTTTTTATGTTAACCTAAATAACAAACAGAAAGAGGCTCTTTAAAAATATTTATTTGGAAATTGAATTTTGCAATAGGAATATGCATGCCATAGTAAATTACGTGTGTATTCAGGGAGGTAAAATAAAACAAAGATTTTTAAAGGACAAAAATGACGATGGCATAATTGTTTTAAAATAAGTATCCTTTGTTGCAAAGATGAATAACAAGGGCAATAATACCAGTATTTTTTTGTGTAAGACTGCAATGGCCATTGTGGAAGGTTGTGGTTTTTATAGTCTTTTGTGATTGTGTGTTGTTGTTGTTGTTGTTTGTCTTTTGGAGACAGGGTCTTGCTCTGTCTTGCCCAGGCTGGAATGCAATGGTGCGATCAGGGCTGACTACAGCTTCAAGGCTCAAGTGATCCTCCCACCTCAGCCTCCTGAGTAGCTGAGACTACAGGCGCATGACACTACACTGGCTAATTTTGAGTTTTTGTAGAGAAGGGGTCTAACCATGCTGCCCAGGCTGGTCTCAAACTCCTAGGCTCAAGTGATCCTCCCACCTCTGCCTCTTAAAGTGCTGTGATTACAGGCATGTACCTCTGCACCTGGCTTTTGTGATTGCTTTTATTAGACATTTAAGCCAAGCACTTGTCTCCATTTGCTTAGTTCCAACTGGTTGAATTATACCAAATTGCTAATATCTTACTGTTTTTAACCTTCAAAAATGGCAGTTTCAGATGTCCAATCTTATAAAATAGAGGCAACATCATCCTAGAGTTAGGGAAACAGGAGTGTAGGAGAGCCAGGGTGACAGCATTTTAAAATCAACTCCATTTTACAATGAGAACACATAGACACAGGGAGGGGAACAACACACACCAGGGCCAGTCAGGGGGTGGGGGGGTGAGGGGAGGGGGAGCATTAGGACAAATATCTAATACATACCGGGCTTAAAACCTAGATGATGGGTTAATAGGTGCAGCAAACCGCCATGGCACACTTATGTAACAAACTACACGTTGTGAGCTTGTATTCTGGAACTTAAAGTAGATTAAAAAACAAAAAAATCAGCTCCATCTTAAGATGTCTACAGCTGAGGAAATAGCTTAATAATACCTGGAAGGACAAATTCCTATGACAGTAGAATGTCCAGATGTTCCAATATTGCATAATGCTAAACACATTTAAGGTAATTATAGTCATGCTTTCACGTACTTACGCATGAAAATGCCAAGGATACCTTTCTTTAAATTAACAAAGTACTAATTTTTTTCATTCTGTTAGCCCACTCGCACGTAGACATTGCTTAGCTTACCTTTTACATAGATAAGACCCCTATCGAATAAAAACAAAGAGGCATTCCTCCTCTTGCTTTCTGAGAATGCTCTACTCTGTAACTGAGTAGCTTTCAATAAACTGTTACTTCTCATGGCACTGTGTGACTCGCCTTACATTCCTTCCTGTGCGAGATCCAAGAACCCTCTTTTAGGATCTGGATCAAGACACCTTTTTCGGGTAACACTCAGCCTTGTTCACCTGAAAGTGTAACTAAGGTAGCAGCATAAGTGCTATTACACAGGCTTGGGGAGAAATGAAAAATCCTGTTATAATAGTTCTGGCACTCTATGACAGGTACCCCAAAGGCATTTTATTCCTTTGAAGCCCCTGACATCATCAACCTACTTGTTCTTGAAGACCCTTAGAGTTGCCCTCATCCTGAGACAGTCTTACTCATTTTATCTATCTATTCTACCTACCTACCTACCCACCTACCTACCTGATACATTTTCAGAGGCCCTGAGAAGTCTTCTTAGCCTCAACCCTTCACTCATCTGCTCAGTAGTAGGTAAAATTGCTTGCACAAAAGTCAAGAGCTTCAAATCTCAGTTTAAGAGCTTTGTATACTCCCAGAAGAGGGAAACATTTGACTTAAATTCAGCCTTAGCTATAAGCGATTGGTGTAAGACCCTATTCTAACAAGTGGGTTTTCTTATCAGGAAAGATGGTTGAGAGCTTGAAATGGCTTCTTCAGGGTTTCCGAAGGGGCAACATGGGCCCAACGTGATGCCAAAAAGACAAATGCCCATGACTACACAGTAAAGTCACTGTTCTGATGGCAAGAGGCACACTTAGGGATTCACCAATGCAAGTTTGATTGGTAGATCATGTTCCTAGAAAATCCTGTCAAGGAGTCAAAGAATGTTTAGAAAATGAATTTCCTGTGACATTCTTTATGTAGTTCATGAAGTTATGAACTTCTTTTGAAGGTTTATATTGTATATGAGAATGTGCTGTGAAAAGCTAAAAGACATACAAGGCAGGTTAAAATGATGAAATCAGGAACAAGAAACTGTTTCCACCTGCTTTTGCTTTTTTTTTTTTTTTTTTTGAGACAGGGCCTCACTCTGTTGCCCAGGCTGGGGTGGAGGGGGGTGATCTGGGCTCACTATAACCTCTGTCTCCTGGGCTCAAGTGATTCCCCTGCCTCAGCCCCCCAAGTAACTGGGACCACAGGTGCACACCACCACATCTGGCTAAATTTTGTAATTTTGGTAGAGACAGGTCTTGCCATGTTGCCCAGGCTGGTCTCAAACTCCTAGGTTCCAGGGATCCTCACGCCTCCACCTCCCAAAGTGCTGGGATTACAGGTATGAGCCACCACTCCCAGACGCCTAACTTTCTAAAAGCTGAACTTTAAAAAAACCTCCACATTGCAGGATAACTCTTCATTCTGCTGCTCTAAGTGCATGCATCTAATTTCATAGCAGTAGCACGACAGATACTAAGCATTCAGGAGAAGTTAGAAAACATCGAAGTTCCAAATGAACAAAGGACAAAAATTAGAAAATACTAATGGAAGAACATGAAAACAAAAACAGAACACTCAAATCAATTTTTCTTAAACTTCAACTTTATTTGGACCAGGAAATTTTTCCTTACATAAGGTTGACATGTTTAAACACCTTAGGACAAACTATTTAAAAAGCAACATTTTTTATTTCAGAAGGGTCTTGCTTAAGTGGTTTTCTGAATTCTCGTTATTATGAATATGTGCTTTATAAATAAATATATTGTCGGTTACTCCATTGTAATCAAATCAGCTGACTAATTGCTATCTGTACTGAGTTATCTGAGATCAGAAGACTTGATGCAGGTCATTTAAAATTCACATTAGCACAGTGTCTATGAGAAACTGATAATGCAGATTAATGTGATATTTACCTCTAGTTTGTTTTCCTAATGGCTTCCATGAGAAGGTCCTCACAATAAATTATATAACAGTACAGTACATTTGGTTGGAAATCGTAAAAATAATTCTAAAAATTAGCTCCATATATTATGTTGCTACAGTATGGTTTAAATGATATAAAATAATTAGTATGTCAAACATCTTCTTATAAACATATTGCTTTTGGTCATACACTGAACTGAAATGTACAGCATAAATTCCTTTTTTTCCTCTCCTGAATGGCACAAAACAATGGCTTGATGGTAGGGAAATGCTACTTCATGAGAAAGCATGGTGCCCATCAACTCCAACAGTACCTGTATTTGCACTCAAAAATAAAATAATTCTTATTTTGTGTTGTCTTGATTGTATACAATTTTTGATAACTCCAGAAGATGACATAGTGTTACTTTATTAGATGTATATAGTCCTTTAGGCAAGAGATACATTTAAAAAATTATTTGAAAATCAAGTTTCTTCCTACATAAATCCTATCACACATGAGCTGGGTGAGGGCTTGGTAATTAATGGAATTTTTTTGTAAAATGAACAATCATGTCAAGAGTAGTTTTTATGCAAATGCAGATACCCCTACAACGCACCTTCGTCACTGAATTTCTGTCTCATTTCGGCACGAAATGAGAACCAACCCTGTATCATTTCCTGACATCCCAGTAAGCTTTCTGACTGTAAATGAGGTATAGTCCTGATAGGTACAGTTACAGGTATATCATTTCTGTTGGTGTCTTACATTACATTTCATAATTCTATAGTAACAAAAAATAGAGGTAACAAGTAGCATTTTGTTTTCATGTAACAAGAAATGGCTGCAGGTTCTCAGTCAGAACAGAAACAGAGAGACAAAAGAAATGGTTACTATTCCCTTCTATAGTGCATAGGTTTTTTTACACAATTTGTCCTTTACCCATTTCAGAGAAGGGGAGGAAGAGTAATTCACAGCATTTGCTAGTTAAAATTTGTTTTTTCAGTCCTTTAGTTTTCTCAACTGCACATCAGCTACTTGATTTTTTTTATGAATATGTGTTTGGCTTCCCCAGGGAAGTTGCTTGCTGGTAAACAAACGAAAGCATAAAAAGAAAAAAGCGAAGTATTTTCTGAAGTTGGGCCCTATAAAGTATTAGAAAAACAATTTTATAATGTGCAATAATCAGGTAACTAGGTTTTTCAGTTAAAAAATGTAATGACCTTATATAAGCTAGATTACTGAGACTATGGTATTAAACAATCCATTTGCTCCTCTAAGGAATATTTACAATTTAAAACCTGCTTTCCAGCAAGCTGGGCCAGGTTTCACATTAATTTACTTTTCATATATAATACAGAAAATGAAAATAAATATTAACCTTATAGTAAAGGACTCATCTCTGAAAACACATGTTCTGATGCTTTAGATAACGAGTTGAGAATATAATACAGAAATGAATTCAGCTTCAAGTTGTGCTTGCATATATATTTTCTGAAGCTTTGCTGCCAGCTTGTTAACAGGAAAAGACCACCTATCACATCCACATCCATTATGTGCTTTTCTCATGCCCCTAGGGATCATGGTGCTTGGTCAAGTATATATTTGAGTCAGATTCTCCAAAGCATAAATTACTCTCCGATTTTAGGTTAGGGCCCTTTGGAAGCCATGGTAATTTGTTCAGAATGCAACATATTATTAATACACCAAGGCAATAATTTACCAAGTCATTAGGTTGAACCATATGAAAGTGTCTATATTCATTTCACCTATCATTTTAACCTATAAAAATGATCACTTGGCTGGGTGCGGTGGCTCATGCCTGTAATCCCAGTACTTTGGGAGGTGGAGGAGGGTGGATCACAAGGTCAGGAGATCGAGGCCGTCCTGGCTAACACGGTGAAACCCCGTCTCTAATAACAATACAAAAATTAGCTGGGCGTGGTGGCGGGCGCCTGTAGTCCCAGTTACTCAGGAGGCTTGAACCTGGGAGGCAGAGGTTGCAGAGAGCCAAGATCGCGCCACTGCACTCCAGCCTGGGTGACAGAGTGAGACTCTGTCTCAAAAAAAAATAAAAAATAAAAGATTACTTACATATGGTTCAATTTGTCATTATCCTGGAACCAATAGAGAGTAGTTTGAGCCCTAGGAGAATATGAATCAATACACTGTTGAGATTGCATTGCGTTCACTGATGGTGACCTTCCCTCTTGCCTTTAAGGCAACCATAACTGAGGCAAATGTACCATATAGAGATGGATGAGACTGGACCTTTTGTCTTTTTCTGTCTCCAAACTGACTTTGTCATTTTTGAAACTGCTGTAAACATTCCTCTCAATGGAACAGCCTCTGCCCAACAAATAAAGTTCTCACTCTTGAAAGAAACTACACCAGGGTTAGGAGATCAAATGTGGCATGTGACTGTGACTTTGTAGATGAGTGGAACCTCTGCCATAACTCTTTCTGCTCCCCAAATTGTCCTGAGAATTTGGCTAGGACAGAACATTAGTCATTGACTGCTCCTAGCCAGATCTGGAGAACTGAGCTAGGCACAAAATTCCATCTCAGTTACTATAATCAAAAACCTTCTGCTGCTTTGATACTTAGTTTTTTGGCCATGCATCTTGGCAGGAATGCAAGTTTGATTGACTGTGTTAACCTTCATGTTGAGAGCCTTTTGAAGCAGAAATCTCTTTTATTGGTACACATACAACTTGATTTCAAAAATGGAATAAATTAGAATATAATGGCATAGTATAATTAAGCTTGGTTTCATCTGAGATCTGCAACCACATTAAAGGGTGTCAGAAAAATTTTTAAAAATGTATTTACTTAGAGTTCTTTCATCTGGGGAACAAAAGTAAAACAAAGTGAATTATATAATAGTCCTTTTAGAACAGCAGAGTGGTATCCAAAAATCAAACCAATGACCTATTAAGAAAAGCAGAGGATCACTTTTCTAACAACAGTCCAAGAAGGCCTGAAGTACCTAGTGAGCCACACTTGAAATTTCACCACTTCATAAATATCTGCACACACTGAGTAAATAACCCTCTATCACATAGCCTTAAATTGCACCCCTGTTGCAATACTGCATTAATATTATTACATTTTTCAAAATCTGTAGAAAATATTATCTGGAACCCCAAAGGAAAATCAATTAATTTTTAAAAAGTTCATTACAAAGTTGACTGTATAAAATGCTAAAACATAATCCATATATACAAAATGCTGTTGTTTAAGAAAATAATGGGACCCAGTTTTAGAATAAAATAATTTTATACAAAAAAGCCTACTGCATTCAAATCAATATTTAAAAAAAAAACTTTAAAAAAGAATATTGACATGTCTTAGTTCAGAAGAATAACTATAAAGTGTTGATTTGCTTTTATGCCCTCTGCACATCTTGCAGGTAGAACACCAGTCAGCTGAGGGAAAGTATCCTGCTTCTCCCTAGGAAGAGATTCATCACCAAGGCAGACAGTCATCGCCGAGATGCGTACTTGGAAGCCCAGTCTGTCCGGCCATGCACTGGCTGGGCGGCTGGAGGCCGTGGTATCAACCCAGGAGTGCTTCTAGGCTGGGTGTGGAAGAATGGTCGCCCAGGATGAGGTCTCATGGCCTTCAGGGAGGAATAACCTGCAATGAAAGAAAAAGGCCGGCATGACTGATATGGGGCCAATGTAAGCAAAGTACAAATAAATGCATTTTGGTGACAAAAACATGAGAAAATAAGGAGTTCAAGAGGAGCATCTTGTCTCCTACTTATAGTCTTCTCTACTGCAGTTAAAGACATCGTTTTAAAGTTGTCAGGCCAAAAATAATGGCATCATTCTTGACCCCTCTTTTTTTCATATCCCACATATAATTTGTCAGGATATCCTATTAGTTCTACCTTCCAAATATTTACAGAACCTGGCAACTTTTTACCAACTGAACTACTACCACGCTGGCCCAAGCTAGCATCATTTCTTACCTGGATAATTTCAACATCCTCCTAATTGGATTCCCTGCTTCCTACCTTGCCCCTACTTCAGTCTCATGACAACAGCAGCTTGAGGGAGCCTGTGGAGATGGCTGTCAGATCACCTCACTTATGGACTCAAAGCCCTCCAGGGACTCCACGTCACTCAGAATCCATGACAATGTGCTTACAGGCATCGTATCACCCCTGACCTCATCTTGCTACTCCCCCTCTCACTCCTGTCACTCCCACACTCTGGCCTCCTTGCTGCTCCTTGAATTTGCCGGGCCAGTTCTGCCTGAAAGCTCAAGCACAGAACAATCTCCTGTCTGGAAAAGCCTCACTCATACTGTATGCTTGCTCAATCACCTCCTCCAGGTCTCTACTCAACAACTCCTTTGCAGTGAGCTCTTCTTTAGCTACTCTATCTAAAATTGTAACCTGTACCCCACACTCCAACCCCCACAATCCCTACCTCCTGTCTGCTGTATTTTTCTCCTTAGCACTAAGTCAGTAAGCATCTGACTTACTATATGTTATATAGCACTTATTTAGCTTACTTATTGTCTGTAGAGTGCAAGTTTCATTTATTGGTGGATCCCAGGCCTAAAACAAGCCTGGCACAAAGCAGTTGTTGAGTAACCATTTGTTGAGTAAATTCATGAATAATTTAAAATACAACTCACCAGGGGAAGGGTCTGGAATAGGTGCTAGGTGTACCCTCTGCATAGCAGAACCGATTTCTTTTTTCAGAAAGGAAGGGACATAGTTTCCAGTCAGTCCACTAGAACTTGTAGAGCTGGAACCAACTGATTTGCAAAAGCAAAAAGCTCATTACTACAAAGACATGTACCCAGGACACCAACAAGGTTAAATGACAGCACTGCAGAGCAATAACAAACTAAGTTTTTACTTTTAGGGAAAAGAGCAAATCATGATAAAAATGAGTTCAGAGCCAAGCATCCCACCATACTACCCTGTCAGAAAGACCGCGGGGGCCAAAGACAGTGCTGCCACTTTGGGAGGCCGAGGCGGGCAGATCACGAGGTCAGGAGATCGAGACCATCCTGGCTAACACGGTGAAACCCCGTCTCTACTAAAAATACAAAAAATTAGCCGGGCGTGGTAGCGGGCGCCTGTAGTCCCAGCTACTCGGGAGGCTGAGGCAGGAGAATGGCGTGAACCCGGGAGGCGGAGCTTGCAGTGAGCCGAGATCGCGCCACTGCACTCCAGCCTGGGCGACAGAGCGAGACTCCGTCTCAAAAAAAAAAAAAAAAAAAAAAAAAAAGACAGTGCTGCTCCTGTGAGGGGCAACCAAATAGAGGGTGGGTTGGTTGTGAAATTTTTTTAAAAAAGGGAAATGTGACATTTGTTCTTTATTTTCTTTTGTAAAAGTAGATTTAGACTGTTCTAAAATTTGCTTTTTTCACTCCATAATATAGAATAGTTATCCTTCCATGTGAGTACATATAAATTCTAGAGTATGGCTAAACCATAATCCATTTAACCATTTTCTTATTGATCAACACACAGGTTATATTAAATTATTTAGCTGTGACAAGTAATTACACACTAAATATTCTTATCCACATCAGAAAAATTAACCATTTTTTAAAATGTGAAATACCTTAACTTTTTATGTCATTTCCACTTGGGAGTGCTTTAAGGGCAGGGACTGTATGCTACTCGTCTTGGTATTCTGGGGAGGATAACAGAATGCCTTGCATATAGCAGGTAATCAATTAATTTTGGATGGGTGAATGAATATAATTCTTATTATTTAGGCTTAAAGGTACACATGGAATAATGAAGACTGTTACTATTGCCCGTTATAGAAATGGAAATTCTAACCATTAAGAAAAGTCAGTAAGTAGTAGAGTTGCTCTGTTTTCACAACACAGAGCCTTTTCAGCAATTGTTTAAGGCAGAGTGGAAACACAGTCTAGAATGCCTGCGTGAGGAGTTGCGTTGGTCAGCTGGGGTGTATTTTGCACTTTGGTGAATGAAGAAACATGAAGAAAAATGGGAAGAGAATTTGAACAGCTAAGTCACAAAAGAGAAAAAACTTATAGTCAATAAACACAAGAAAAGATGATGAACCTCATTAGTAAATAGGACATGCAAGTTTAAACCACAATAGGATACCATTTCTCACTCATCAGATTAGCACAAATTTTAGTCTTGACAGTACCAAGTGGCATCAAGGATGCAGAGCAACTCCCATATCCCGCTGGAGAGCAAGTAGTTTGGCAATATCTGTGAAGTTGAAGATGAGCACACCCTTTAACCTAAAATGTTGACTCTGGCTGGGCATGGTGGCTCACACTTGTAATCCCAGCACAATGGGAGACCCAGGCGGGTGGATCACCTGAGGTCAGGAGTTCGAGACCAGCCTGGCCAACATGGTGAAACCCTGTTTCTACTAAAAATACAACAACAACAAAAAAATTAGCTGGGTGTGGTGGCACATGCCTGTAATCCTAGCTACTTGGGAGGCTGAGGCAGGCGAATTGCTTGAACCAGGGAGGCAGAGGTTGCAGTGAGCCGAGATCATGCCACTGCACTCCAGCCTGGGCAACAGAGCAAGACTTCGTCTTAAAATAAATAAATAAATAAAAATAAATAAAATAAAATAAAATAAAATAAAATGCTGACTCCTAGTTCTCGTACCCAGAGGAATCCTCACACATGTGCATAACAATAGGGGTACAATAATCATCTCAGCACTCTTTCTAATAGCAAAAATTGCAATCAACTTATGTATTTATCAAGAAGAGAAGGCATACATAAATTATGGTCCATATAAATAATAAGTTATGGTGTTGTATAGATATATATTGTATATGTTATATAATATATAATATGATATATATCTCTATAATTGCTACACATATATTTATTAAAATGCATGAAGCAGTGATCCAAGATTATCTTCACATAAATTTTAAAACCTGCAAAACCACACTATGAAGTTTATACAAACCTAAATAAACACTCGATCAGGCTGGCATGGGGGGAGGTAAGGGGAAGCAGGGAGGCGGGAAAGGCACAGACACTGGGCTTTATGTGTATTTGCCAAGTTCAACTTTTTTTTTTTTTTGAGACAGAATCTCACTCTATCACCCAGGTTGGAGTGCAGTGGCGCAATCTTGGCTCACTGCAACCTCCGCCTCCCAGGTTCAAGTGATATCCTGCCTCAGCCTCCTGAGTAGCTGGGATTACAAGCCTGCTGCCACCATGCCTGGCTAATTTTTATATTTTAGGTAGAGACAGGGTTTTACCATGTTGGCCAGGCTGGTCTCAAACTCCTGACCTCAAGTGATTCACCTGCCTCAGCCTCAGCCTCCCAAAGTGCTGGGATTACAGGCATGAACCACCACACCTGGCCAAAGTTTGACTTCTTAAGCTGGGTGATGGCTACACAGGTGTTGCTATATTATCTCTTTCTTTTTTGTTTTCCTTAAATTAAACAAACACCTAATGGATGAAGCAGTGCACTTGGCAGTGCAGAGGGGAAGCAGCACATGGCAGGGGCTGCCTGCATCAGGGAAAAATGACGCAGGAAACGTCTCTACTGTGAACAGGGTTTGTCAGCCTTGGGACTCAGTAAATTCATTCATCCATTTAACAAAAAAAGTGGGGAGGGTCTTCCAAACTGTCCACCTTCCAACTAGAAGGGATCTTGATACTCTGGGCCTGCAGCTGGGTCATCAGAAGGAGGGGACAGGCTGGAACAAGGCAGACACAGCCAAGGGTGACTTCCACCTCAGGAGGAGGGTGCCTGCTGCAGCCAGGGCTTTAGCCATCAGGCCTAGTAAGAGTCTGTAAAGGTATTTTTGTTTTTCCCTTGAACCAGGGATGACTATGCTCTACTCCCCAGCTACCCTGGAAGGCAGACTCCCATGGGAGCTGGCTGAGTCCCAAGGGACTGCTGCCGAGAAAGAGAGGAGGATAGGGCTGGAAAAGAGGCCTGAGCTTTCAGACGACAAAGGCCCCTGTGCTTCCAAAGCCCGTCCCATGACTCCTTGTGCCCACCTTCCTGCATCCAGGGAATTTGCTTTTTGCCATTTAGGGGTTAATGATCATTACTCACCTGAATTTACTTTGCTGATTACTGACATTGTCCCTGAAGATTTTCCAGACAAGCCAGAACTAGACCATGGATTAGGTGGAATAAATTCCTTGCCTGGATTCGAGAGTATGCCATTTCTTATACTGATCCCTGATAGAGAAGAAATGATTTTAAAATGCAAAATACACAATGAATCTTACACTAGACTACAAAGATAAAATTAATGCAGAACTCAATTTGTCAAAAACTCTCTATGATGCAATAATCAAAGCAAAAACTGACTGTGATGATGTCATCTGACAGATGTCCGAGGAAAGATATCTCACTGGTTGGTGGCCCGAGAGAGGCCTCTTATGCTTCTAAGATCCAATGGATCTGTCCCACCTCTTGGCCCTCTGGTGCCATCCTGGGCTTCACTGCTGCTGGACATGCTGTTCTTCCCCTTCACAGACTACTTCCTTTCAGTCACCTTTTCAGTTTCTTCTCCATCCCCCACCCATGGCCTCCAACTCTGCAGCCCTCTGCTCTCCTCTCTCTGTCTTGTCCCCAGAGTTCCATCTTCTTACCTGACCTGGACCATTACTCCCATTCCCACAGGCACTGCAGCTTTTTTTCAGAACTGAAAGTTTAAATTCCCCCTTTATCCTTCTCCTTCTTCCCCTACAACCAAAAAGAAATAAAATAGCTCTCTGATTCACTCCCTGCTCCTTTTTGCCTGTGGTCACTGTAATTCGAGGCTTGGCCACTCATACTGGATCACTCTATACCTGTCATCTGGATCTCTCTTCTTCCGGATCATCCTGGGGCCTGTCAGGCCAATCTTCTAAGAACAAAATGTCAATCCTGATGAAGTCTAGCAATATTTAGAAGCCACATTCCAAACCAGAGGGTGAGGAATTTCATGCATCAAGAGGGCCTGCCATTCTCACCCCATTCCTCCCTTCTGACTCCAGCTCAGCCTGTGCCGCCTTCTCCCTCACCTGGATGACAGCTACAGCTTGCTGGCCCCTCCCCTACTCAGCACACAGGTGTTGATACAACCACATCACTCCTTCAGTTAAAACCCTTCAGGGACTTCTCATCGCTCATGAAGCAAAATCCAAATTTCTTACAAGGCCCCAAAAATGCCTCATACTACACATTACTCACCTCCTTTCTCACTATGCTCTGGCCACACTGGCTTCTGCCATTCCTCTCACAGGACAAGCTCTCTCCTGCCTCTAGACCTTTGCACTTGCTGTTTCCTCTCTCCCTGGTGTGCTCTGCCCTCAGCTCTCTGCACATTTGGTTCCTTCTCATTCTTTGGGGCCCAGTCAAGTTGCTTATTCAGAGAGGCCTTACCTGACCATTCTTTTACAATCTGTGATTACTATTTGTCTATTTGTTAAAGTCTCTCTCCCACCACTAGCAGATAAGCTGTGTGAGGGTGAGATGTTGTTTGCAAAGCTGCTGTATAAAGCTGCTGTATAAAGCCACTGTGTAGACTACAGTGTGAAGGAATTCCCCAGGGTTGTGTGACCCAGTGGCCCTGCCTGGCTGTTTTGTTCACAATAATATTCGCAGTGCTTGGCATGCAGTAGATGCTTGATACATATGTACTGAATGAATGATTCACTAATGCTGTAAGTTTGGAATATAGAAAATCAGGAGAGAGGCTTGGATACCCACCAAACTATCGCATTGACATTTAACCCCCATAGTACTGCCAGGACAGTGTGACTAAGCTCCTACCCTGGTTTCCCTATTGGCCATTTCCCCTAAACCTGGTCTGGTAGAGGGGCCTCAGACATGCCGCCCAGCTTTTGCCAGTTCCTCCCTCCCTGGAGGCTGGACCCAGTTTCCTATACCATATTTCTTATCTTGGGTGACTATAAAAGATAAAAATGTGAGGCCTGGGCCCAGGCACGGTGGCTCATGCCTGTAATTCCAGCACTTTGGGAGGCCGAGGCGGGTGGATCATTTGAGATCAGGAGTTCAAGACCAGCCTGGCCAATATGGTGAAACCCTGTCTCTACTAAAAAATACAAAAATTAGCCAGGCATGGTGGTGGGCACCTGTAGTCCCAGCTACTCAGAAGGCTGAGTCAGGAGAATCGCTTGAACCCAGGAGGTGGAGGCTACAGTGAGCCGAGATGGTGCCATTGCACTCCAGCCTGGGTGACAGAGAGAGACTCCAACTCAAAAAAAAAAAAAAAAAAAAAAGTGAGGCTTGGGCTTCAGCAAATATTTCTATGATGTTCCCCTCAGTTCTGAAGGGAAGCCCCCTAGTATCTGCCCTCTAAAACAGAACCTTTGTGAATATGTGATTCCAAGGACAGGGTTTCTTATTAATAATCAAAGTAAAGCCAAGTCATTTATATTACCAGGCAAGTATCGAGAGTGCTTCAAATAGTGCTGCTTGGCTGCAGATCTCAGGGTGGGCGTGTCTCGCCGCTGATATGACGTCTGGGTGGGGGCACTGTTTCCTGTGCCCACAGGCTCAGAGGGCTTCAGGTCCAAAACACTCTCAAACCTGAATGAAGAGAGCATGGCTTGGGTCAGCACGAGAGACAGTATGTATTCTCGGATATGTACCCATAATCTCATGAATTCCAGATTCAGTCTGTTTACAAATGTGAGCAGCACACTTGCCTGCAGAGAGTGTCATCACTCTGTCTTTTCTTGTTTTTCAGGTCAATCCTGCTGAGGGATGGACTGAAATCCAAGTCATCCAAGTCAGCCCAATCATCTGAATCCTTTGTTGACCTGGAAATAAGACCCCACCTTCTCCTACTCTTTGGCTTTATCTCACCATTTTTGTGCTCCAGGCCAGCTGTGATTTTCTGTGTAAACAAAGGGGTGGGGGAAAGCAATACTTGGCATTAACAGAACTCATCCATGAGTAATCTCCATCTGAACTTTCTCTGCTATGCAAAGGAGGCTCCTGGGGCATAACATTGCTTATCTGAAGGGGCAACTGTAGAAAACACATTCCCAATCTTTCTGTCTCACTCATCCTTCACGGATTGTATCAGCTGCCATCCATTGATGATGTTAAAGTTGTATAAAATAAGGATAAAAAAAATTTTTAAGATACTTCTTACACACCAGGAAGATGGCTAAATTCATACTCAGTCTCATCCTAGATGAGTTAATATGATCTCTGTTATAAATATGGATGTAAGAAATTAAGGCTAAGATGTCAGTTAGCCTGTCCTTTTACAGAAATCAATGCAAATAATGCTTTTTTTTGCCTTCTCAGTATATATAGTTACTATCTCTTAGCTATAAAGAATTAGCTACAACAGGACATTTCCATACACATACCACTTCTAAATTGTGTGCTGCAATAAAGTGACTAGGCCAGAGATACCACCCTTGCATCTCACATTGTGGTGGTTGGGAGCCAGCAGTCAGCAAATACTAACTGACACAGAAAGTGCCACTTTTTCATAAAGGATAGACAGTTGGCCTCTTCAGACAGCACTGCAAAGCTAATAAAAAATAGAACCCCTTGTCAGGTTATTATTTTACTAAATCTAACACTCATTGTTTTCTTTTGAAAAGCAGCCAAAGAGGAGCAGAAAGATCTGGGCTCAGTTAATAGCCCAGCATTAACGTATTGAATAACAGCAGTAATGTGGATAACAATCTACAAATATTAACACAGCACTTTATGCTTTTCAAAACATCTTAAAAACATCATGGCCTTTGATCCTCATGAACAACCCTGTCTGGTAGGTAAGACATGCACTATAATCTTCCTTTGATAAATGAGGAAACTGAATCCATAGGGATTAATAACAATTACTGACCTTTACAGAGTTGTAACTAGGTACCAGGTATTATTCTAAATTCTTTTCAAGTATTAACTCATTAGTCCTCAAAGCAATTGTATCAGGTAAGTACTATTATTATCCTTATTTTACAGATGAGGAAAATGAGGAGCAGAGAAGCCAGATAACTTGCATAGGTATCAAGCTACTAAACAGCAGAGCTGAGATTTGAGCCCCTGGCAGTCTGGCTGCAGAGGCCAGCTCCCAGCCACTACCCTATAGCTGCCTCCATTAGTGACAACGGTTTTAACAGGCACAGCCAGAACTTGAATTTAGATCTTTCACTCCAAAGCCAAGCGTCTTTACAATTCCATGCTGTTGCAAACATAAATCTACCATAACTGGACCCTGTATACTGAAAAAGAAAATATTTCACACAATAATGGGGTCAGAAGAGGAATAAACAGACACGAAGCTCACTGGTGAATCTGGGCTGCTCACCGACTGTGGATGCTTGTTGTGGAGGGATGGGAAAAGCAACGGGCTTGGCTTGTCCTCCTGGAGATGGCTTGGGTGATCTGTCCTGGAGATCTCTGCTTTGTAGGGGTACGTGAGATGCAGAGGGGGCTGGCTGGCTTGATGCTGTCGTGAAGAAATTCGTGTCTGTGGCTTGGTTGGCGGCTGGGCAGGTGGGACTGGCTTAATATGAGGAGGTGGGCCTGCCTTTTCCAGGATGCCTTTCTGTGGTTTTTCTGAATCCTGAAGGTTTTGTGTGGTGCTGCCTAGTGGGTGTCCAACTTGGAAGTAAGGATATCGAAGTGCCTGGAATGACAAATAAGGCTTTAGGAGAAAAGTCTAGCCAGGAAAGTTACCACTGTCTTGATTACTGGGTTATATTTCATTGTGACCAGTTTACTACTGTTTCTTAGCCCAACTAGAAAACAGTACCTTGAATTTTTAACACCCCTTGTGATTTTTCTTATCTAAGATACCATAAAATATATGTAATGATTGCAACACAAAGTTATTTATATATAGTAGGCAGTTACACTGCTGTTACCCTGGCTACTTCTAAAAAGCATTCTGGATCAACACAGATCCTGGTTTTGTAACTTATTTGCTATGTGTCTTAAATAGAGTATTTCATCCTTCCAAGCCTATTTCCTCATTCCACAGAAGAAGAAAAAAATAATACAAAACTGAAAGAGCCAAACATAATGATCCTGGAAGACTCTGAAGAATTGAGTACAAAATAAGCAGGCACATATGCTTTTATCCCAAAAGTGCCAAGAGTGTAATACATGATATAGTTAATCCTTCCCTATCAAGAACAAAACCGTGTCAGTTGTTCTGGATAACTGAGTTTTCTGGATAGCCAAGAGATAACTTAAAGTTTAGGGGGTTACAATTCTTTCTGAAATATTTCCTGTATTCTCTTGTCTTTCTGAATGAAAGTTATTAAGCATAACATAATCTTTCTGAGTAGGCCTGGGACAGTTATAAACATCTGTAATGATTATATGCAAGTGTAGATACAGAGGCAATTAATGGGAATAGCCTGGTAGAGGTCCCAGACTCTAGCATCTATTATAACTTGAAAGCCTTCTCTGTAGTCACAGACATTTTTGCAAGTCTTAACTGATTTGGGGGGTATTTTTAGCTTTTCACACTATTCTTAAAAGCATACATTCCTCTCTCGCTTCCTTGTTACAGAATCTTTTTCTTTTCATTTCTTATATGCATCTGTTAAAAAACTGGGTTCATCCAAAAGCTTCTTTTCTGCCCTGCAGCCATTTGTGAATTTCACCACCAGAACTGCATTCCTGAGAGCTTTCCAACCCTTGAGCCATCCAAAGTCTTACGGCACCAAATTGTAGTTCTTTTTTCCTTGAGCTTTCAGAAAATTGCTTTTCTACACTCCTTAATTATTCCTCCAATTATTGTCTCCCCAGCTATCACAAATTCTACCACCACATTGGCACTTTTCTTCAAATATCCTCATCACTCTTCTTCTGAACATCTTCTCTGATTAGAATTGGTTACTTATATGATCCTCTGAGCAATGTAATTGTCAGTGAGACAAGTTGAGAAGGGGCCAGATGTAACTACCACAAAAGGAGGCTTGCAAGATGCCTGTGAGTGATAAGAGTCCCCAGCGTTACCATACCTCTTTTGGGTATATTTCATTATTTAAGTCTAAGTGGCCCATGGGAGGATGGATTGGGAAAGGAGCTATGAAACCAGTGGACCTGACTTCATACTTCAGGTCAGTTGGTTGAATTGTAGTTAGTTGCACTATTTGAACTAATTAATGGATGAGTGATTAGAGCAAATTGCTTAAACTTTCCAAGATTGAGTTTTCTCACTCACAGAATTGAAAACAATAATGCCTGTCTCATGGAGTCTTTATTGGATTAAAAATCATATAAAATATATTCAAGCATTTGCACACTGTAAAGTGCTATGAAATACTAAGTGCAGTTACTATCCTAGGTCTATCTCATCTGTCAATCTCTTCAGGTCATGAGTCAGTTGGACTTTTACATAATATGAAGTTCAACAACCAGTACCGGCTTATAAACAAACTACTATATAATTGTAACTCATAGAGAATAGATTTGAAAACATTCTCCAAAGACAGATAAATATATGTTTATTTCCATTTCCATATAAATGGTGATATAGCATGTGAATTACATGCCAATTTTCAAAGCAACTATATTGTTTACATTGTAACTACTTTATACCCAGTAAGTTTCAAACTATTTTAAGTTCTCATACCTTATATAGTACACCCTTAGTGGTATTCTGTACTATTTCTCACCCATAATACTAAATATTAAATATTTCCTGTGCAATTCATAGAAATTATTCAGAGTTAGATATGAACGTTATAACAAGAAAATGGAAGAAAACCTGACTAGCTGTTGGTCGTTTCTTGGGATCCCACTGAAGCATGTCTCTCAGGAGCTGGACTGCTTCACTGCTAGCATTGGGAATCAAGGTCTTTAAGTTATTGGGTACACACTGTGGCCAACGGAAGTTCATTGCACTTGAAAGTTGATAGCCTTCAGGCCAGTCAGTCTGAAAGAAGGAAAAGATAGAAAATCTTGCTCAGCCAATTGCTGTGATATAAGTTTGTATTCTGGCATGTGTGCCCCAAATGGAAAGGCAACCATGTCATTACCCACCCACATTCATTAACCACCCACATTCACTACTGTGGCACTGTATGGAATGAGACATAGATTTAGATTAATAGAGAGACCACCAAGACCATGAAATCTGGGGGAATAGTGGAAAAGACACTGGATTTGCCAACTTAATTATCTTTACATAAGAGATTCTCTTGAGATTTTGGGATTGAAACAAATTAATGTTTCCCCAACTGTGTTCCATGAGACAGAGGTTTTGAAAACCGCCAATGAGATATTCTTTTGGGGAAAACAAAATAAAACAAAACATTTTGTTCCTGGACAAATAAATTTGTGAAACTCTACCTACAGTATCTTCAACTTGATGATTGAAAGTATACATGTGGAGAAGACCAGCAGTAAAGAAAGGTGTTTCACCCAGTCTCAAGCTTTCCACTTTTTCATGCATCATTTCTATGGGACACTAAATGCTGGAGGGAATGATGGAACATGCTAAAGAAATGGTCTTTAAGGTACCTTCTAGTTCTAACACTCTACTATTTTATAACATACAGCCTAAGGTAATTGTTCCTCCACTCCTTTTTAAAGCCAAGTGGCAATACATATAGCTTTTATCGTTCATTCACTTGACAGTTCTGGAATGCCTACTATATGCTTAGTGTTGTTGGAGATCCAAAAATGATCCAATATAAATCCTGCGCTTAAGAGTATTATTGTTCTTAAAAGAGAAAAGAGCATTTATTTAAAAATGGTATAATGCAGAGTAAAAACTGACAAAAGCTGCAAGAGATGTACAGGTAGAGATATGCAGAGGAGAAAGATTCCAGCATTGGACTCAGGAAACTTTCTTGAAGAGGTGGCATTAATAATTCATTCAAATGATTAAAAAATTTTTTTGAGGATCTAGTTTGCACCAGCAATGGTGCTGGGACCTGGGAAAATAAACATACAGCAAATCCTTGTCCTGAGTGAGCTTATGGTCTAGGAAACAACTATGTACGCAAATAATAATATTAATAACGTAGGACACAGCTGAAGATGGGGAGGAGATTAGAGAAACAGTGAGGAGGGGGATTACTGACGGCCATGTGACAGATATCACTCAGGCAGAGGGTGTTATGTGCAGAGCACAGAAGCAGGGAAATTTCAGGGCATGCAGCTGTTAGGTGTATAGGTATGAAGTGAGCGATAGGAATAGGAGTTATGAGGCTGGGCAATGGGGAGTCAACCAATACTTTTATGAGGGGAAGTCAGTACCAGAGCTGTTCTTTAGGAAGCTGAATCTGGCCACAGACTGAACAAGAAGCCAGAGTGAAAATACTTCAAGGCAGAAAGATGGGGAAGATGACATTAGACACAGGGGGGTGACTGTGGTCCAGTCTGTAATGGCAGCAGTGGACTTGAAGGAACAAGAGCCATGTGGCAATATTCAACAGGATTTACCCACCAACCGCTTAGATGAAGGGAAAGGGGAGCAAGAGAAAGACAGAAGGTAAAGCTGAAATTCAGCCTCAAGGTGGGGGCTCTGGGATTATGATTAGACCACAAATGAAAATGGAGAATGAAAGAAGGAAGCTAGTAGGGTGTTAAACAAAAGGCAATGATGAGTTTGAGGTGATGGTGAGGGAGTCAGGAGAAAATCCCATAGAGCGTTGTAAACATGTGAGTGGAGTAATAATGGAGGGAGGCAGGGGCTAAGGATTACATTCAGGAGACTTCTGAACAGGCGTAGGAGTTGTAGCAATGAGAACTGAGAAGTTCTGCAAGGGAGGTGAGATGATACAGAGAGGAAGGCAGAAGGAGCCATGACAGATGTCATACTTAAGAACAGGAGGAGGAAGAGAAGCCGACCGTATCTGAGAATGTGGGCAGTGGAGAATGACTGAGGTCAAGAGAAAGAGCCTAGAATGGGCAGGTGCTCAATCATGCCAGTGCTGAACAGGGCTGAGCGGAGGAAGCATGGGAAGCTGTTGGCTTTGGCCCACTGGCCTTTGTTCTGTATCATTACCTTTTTTGGTGTCCCCAGCACTTGGCAAATTTTAAATATTGTGTCAATTTCACTGGCTCCAGGGAAGAGTGGCCTGAGGGTGTAAACTTCTGCCATGATGCAGCCCACCGCCCAGACGTCAATGGGGGAGCTGTAGTTGGTAGACCTCAGGAGTACTTCTGGAGCCCTGTACCTGGAGGAACAAAGGTTAACTGCTAGCTATTGCTTCCACCACTCAGACATTAAATTAAATAACAATCAGTTCTCAGTGAGGGGGTGTATATGTTCCTATTTTCTCTCTAGTTCACTGTGGTGTAATGGAATTGTGAGAACTTGGCAACTGCCGTGGGCTGCTGTTGACAAGTAGTGCTTCTCTAGTTCACAATATTTTCTACTGAGCATTTCTCTACAGGAGACTTCTCTATGGCATCTTTGAGAAACACAGAGAAAGTAAGAATTAGGAAAAAAGAGAGAAAAGAGAAAGTGGAAGGGAAAAACTAAGAGAGAAAGGAAGAGGGAGGAAAAAACCTACAACTTGTGTGTAGACTACTTGGTCATGGCAAACTGCTTAAATCAAATTCCCAGTGTCTCAAAGTTTTCACAATAGCAATTAGATGGTTCTCAGACAGGTCTTTGCAGAATATTTTACATAATTCTTTTGTTAAGCTGTCCTCAGGAAGGCCTATATATAAAACTTTATTTACATTATAGAAAAGCATAATAAGTTTTCTTTTAACATGATTTAGAACACAAGATTTTTAACCTTGTACATTACCAACATATCTATAAATATATGTTTCAGACTGCACTGTTTCTCTTAGTGAAAAGTTAACGTTTGTGACTTTAATATTATCCTTAGCATAATGATATCTTTTTAAAGAAGTGCAATTAAATAATTTTGAGAAAAATGGTATTCACCATCTGGTAGATACATAATCTGTATATGGAGGTTTTGATCGTATTTCTCGGGCCAAACCAAAGTCTGCAATTTTCACAAGTTCTGGTCCCATGCAGAGGAGGTTCTCAGGCTTTAAGTCTCGATGAAAGAAGCCTATAGAGACAGTAGAGGAGAAGAAATCCAAATGCAAGTTTGCTTCGTATTATTCTTTGCAATTGTATTGCTCTCTGCAAAATAGTTATAATTTAAAAAGTAGTCTGGCATGGCACCAAAGGCTTTATGCATTCATCCCACAGATAATGTAGAGTCCTTCGAACTTCTCATAGGATTACTACATTCATTTCCCTTTGCAAATCATTCAAAGGTGATCTTCATAATTTTTTTTAACTAGAGAGAAAATTTCTTTTAAAATATCAAACTGGATTATAGGCTGAGATAACTTTGCAAAAATAAACTGTCACTCAAGGGAAAAATATCACTGATGGCATCTCATTCTATTGCCTAGGTTGGAGTGCAGTGGCACAATCATAGTTCGCTGCAGTCTGGGCTCAAGTGATCCTCCTGTCTCAGCCTTCCAAGTAGCTGGGACTACTGGCACAAACCATGGTGCCTGGCTAGTTTTTTTGTTTTTTTTGTTTTTGTTTTTGTAAAGATAGGGTCTTGCTCTGTTGCCCAGGCTTGTCTTGAACTCTTGGCTTCAAGCTATCCTCCTGCCTCAGCCTCCCAAAGTATTGGGATTATAAGTGTGAGCCACCATGCCCGGCCCAGATAACTGTCTGATGGGAATTGAGAGTTTATACCACAGCAGAAACACAATTATAATTTTTGTTTAAGAAATAATTTATGAATATGACCTACTCATATCTGAGATTGTGGTGTATGTTGCAACATATGTTTAAATGTTAAGTACTTATTACTTTGCCTAGTGAGGAAGTACAATGGTACATTTGCAGCTCACATGAAAGGCAAAGATAACTCATCACGTAGGAAGCCTGTCTCAGCTATAGCAGAGCTCTGGAGGTACAGGCAGGAGATAGTCAACATGGCAATCTTCCAAGCTCACTCAAACGCCCAGTGAATTGCAATATATGTCTCTGAAAACCCCAAACCTCCCACTTCCTGAGAGTATCACCAACCTAGACATCATTTAATGTGGCTCCAAATCTCAATGGGACACCAATACTGGAAATACAACTCAGCTGCTGCTGATGCTATTATTTGTTACACTTTATCATTGCTATCATTACAGGCTGAGTATTCCCTACTCTGAAAATTCAAAATCTGAGATGCTCCAAAACCTGAAACTTTTTGAGCACCAACCTGACACATAAAGAAATTGCTTACTGCAGCATTTTGGATTTCGGATTTTTGGGTTAGGGATGTTCAACTGGTAAAATATAATGTAAATATTCCAAAATCTGAAAAAATCCAAATTCAGAAACACTTCTGGACCCAAGCATTTCAAGTAAGAGATACTCAATCTGTATCAATGTTGTGAAAGCTGGATTCTAACTAGCACATTATGGGAGAAATTAATAGCCATCACTGAAGATCTACACGATTCCTTGACAACCTGTATGTTGACAACGCTCAAGTCTACATTTCTAATGTGCCTTCTCTACCCTTCTGAAGACCTAAATCTCTATTTGGACAGCAACTGGATGTCACTATCATCCCTATGTTAACTTATCCAAAACCACTTTTGTCCTCTCCCAAATCATCTCCCCTTCCTAACCTTTGGATAAGATTTCTAGGTACCTTGCAGTTATGTTGGATCCATCCTTACCCAGTTATGAGATTGTGTCGTATTTTCTATCAAAACATCTCATATCAGCTAGGCGCGGTGGCTCACGCCTGTAATCCCAACACTTTGGGAGGCCGAGGCGGGCGGATCACTTGAAGGTCAGGAGTTCGAGACCAGCCTGGCCAATATGGTGAAACACCATCTCTACTAAAAATATTTTAAAAATTAGCCGGGCGTGGTGGCACATGCCTGTAATTCCAGCTACTCGGGAGGCTGAGGTGGGAGAATTGCTTGAACCTGCGAGGTGGAGGTTGCAGTGAGCTGAGATCACACCACTGCACTCCAGCCCGGGCAACAAAGCAAGACTTCGTTTTGGAGTGGCGCGGGGTGGGGGTTGGGGGGGTAAATCTCATATCTGTCTCTTTCTACTTTCTCACTGCCTATGCCTGCATTGCCACTTTCTTGCAGACCTTCCTTGCTCCAGCTTCTCTCCTATAATCCTGACCACTTAAACACTATCTTTCCCTTGTCACTCTCTCATTCACCCACAAAAACCATCCATGACTCCTTTTTATATTTAACAGGGCTGAACTCCTTTCACTCTACCTAAAGAGAGGAACTTATTTTCCAACACTTATCAATACATGTAAAGTGTGCTCCAATCAGGTGCAACTCCTCATTCTTTGTAAGTTCACTGTATAGTCATGCACTGCATAACGAAGTTTCAGTTAATGATGGACTGCATATATGATGGTGGTCTTATAATATTATAATGAAGCTGAAAAATCCTTATCTAGTATTCACTATACTATACTTTTAATCATTATTTTAGAATTGTACTCCTTCTATTTACTAAAAAAAAAAAAAAAAAGGTTAACTGTAAAACAGCCTGAGGCAGGTCCTTCAGGAGGTACCTAGAAGGCTTTGTTATCATGGGAGATGACAGCTCCCTGCGTATTATTGCACCTCAAAACCTTCCAGTGGGACAAGATGTGGAGGTGGAAGGCAATGATACTCATGATCCTAACCCTGTGTAGGCCTAGGCTAATGTGTGTATTTGTGTCTTAGTTTTTAGCAAAAAAGTTAAAAAAGTAATAATAATAATTTAAGAACAGTAAAAGCTTATAGAATAAGGATATAAAAAAATATTTTTGTATAGCCATATAATGTGTTAAGCCAAATGTTATTATAAAAGAGTCAAAAAGTTAAAAAAAGTATAAGTTTATGAAATAAAAAGTTTCAGCAAGCTAAGATTAATTATTGAAGAAAGAAATTTTAAAAATTTAGTGTATCCTCGGTGTACAGTGTTTATAAAGTGTCCTAGACCTTCATACTCACTCACTGATTCACCCAGAGCCATTTCCTGCAAGCTCCATTCACAGTAAGTGCCCTATACAGGTGTACCATTTTAAAAAAAATCTTTTATACTATATTTTTACTGTACCTTTTCTATGTTTAGATACACAAATACTTACCACTGTGTTACAATTGCCTATAGTATTCAGTACAGTAACATGCTGTAGAGGCTTACAGTCTAGGAACAACAGGCTATACCATATAGTCCAGCTATGTAATAGGCTATACCATCTAGGTGTGTCTAAGTAAGTGTACTCTATGATGTTTGCACAACAACAAAATTGTCTAACAACACATTCTCAGAACATATCCAGTCATCAAGTGATGCGTAACTGTACTTATTTCCATTAATAATGTGCCCTTTACTCCTTTTTGTCTACATCAATCCCAACTTTTGCCATCCTCCAACACCTGTTTTGAGTTTTGCTTCTTCCATCATGCCATTCTAACATGGTAGCCTTCATTCATTCATTCATTCGACCAACACATTTTCACTGAGCATCTACTCCATGCCAGGCAACAGATTAGGTTCTAAGGATTCAGAAACAATGCAATGGACATGACTCTTGCCCTCATGGACATAATAGGCCCTCCCCTCTAACTCCGGTTGAGCTCTATCAACTTGAGGTATGTTAACCATTTTTTTTTTTTTTTGAGACGGAGTCTTGCTCTGTCGCCCAGGCTAGAGTGCAGTGGCACAATCTCAGCTCACTGCCAGCTCTGCCTCCTGGGTTCACGCCATTCTCCTGCCTCAGCCTCCTGAGTAGCTAGGACTACAGGCGCCTGCCACCACACCCTGCTAATTTTTTGTATTTTTAGTAGAGGCGGGGTTTCACCATATTAGCCAGGGTAGTCTCGATCCCCTGACCTCATGATCCACCCGCCTCAGCCTCCCAAAGTGCTGGGATTACAGGTGTAAGCCACCGCGCCTGGCTAACCATTTTTTATGAATTAGGCGGAAGCACTTTAAGGGCAGAGGCCACATTTATATTTCTTATGAATGCCTGGCACAGTGGCAGGAGCACTGTGGTCTCATAATATATTCTTGCTGATTGAACAAAGGACTTTCGTCTGTAGGGAACATTAAACAGCTTAATGTTAACACATCTACCTGAGCCAAGCACCAGGGTCAACTAGAGAGCAAACCAGAGCTGTGAGGAGGATGGGAGGGAGGAAACCCATGAGACAGCACTGAGAACTGAGAGAGAACAATGACCCAGTAGTGCAGGGGACAATGAGGGCTCAGAGCTGGTTGTCCTTGTGACAGAGGGAGTTGTATTAGTTGAATGAATGAATGAAGGCAGGAACTCTAGTAGGACTAAATCTTAGTCAAGGTTGTTTTCCAAAGACTGTCACTGCCCTAGAGCAAAGGGAGGGTGATTGTGATGTGGTTATATGTGAAAATACACTAATTGCCATTATCATGGAAAGGAACAATATTTTAGTAATAGGACAATCCTCTCTGTTCATCATTCTAAAGACAACAGTACTTAATACTGGGTCAAGTTCCAAATGGATAGTATTATACTATGGCATAATGGCGGATCTGTAGGAGAAGTAGCTGGCATAGATGGACAAAGTGAATGTAATTACAGAGCCTAGAACCCAGTAAATACAGAAGGGGATGAAGGTATAGAAGTGATCAGATACATTCAAGAGGGCATAAGTGAGAGGAGGAAGTACTTCCTTCCCATCACGGGGTTGCTTTTATTTTCCACAATCCAAGGCATTGATGAGATCAAAAAAGTTTGACATGGGTTAAACCAGAGACAGGCACAGCAAGTTTGCTATTTTATAGCACATGCATACACGGGTTTGTATGTATATTGTGAAATATTTATGAATATATATTCCACTGCTCATTCTTTATCCTGCCATTGTACTGGTACATACCTAATGGCCTTCCTCATACAATTCCTTGAAATATCCTAGTGAACTTAATAGTAAAATAAACCAAAATTATACATAAGAACCAAACTTGAGGTTGTCAACTCAACAAATGCAAAGAGCGTTCAGTATCAGTCAAGAATGGCCTTTAAAATGAAAGAAAAGATTTCTGATATGGACACATTTAGATGCTTATGATCAGCCTAATTAAATAAAGATTTATTCATGCCCACCACAGTGGGTGACATCTCTAAGACTTAGTATAACTGAGTCATTGTGTTTGGACCCTCTGTTCTTCAGAGCACCCTCCAGCTTGCAGAAGGCCTGATTGTGTGTTTCCATTTTGGAATTGGCTTAAGAATGTGTAAGGATACAAGCAGTGATTACAGTGATCTTTTGTCAATGCACCTGCGACCTCTGAAAATACATGAATTGTGAGACCATGGTTTGTCTTCCTAAAAACTCAGAGTGTTCAAAACATTCCAGTGAAAAAAAGGAATGGCAGGCATCATTTTCTTACTCAACAGATGGGAAAACTGAATCATGGTGGCAGGGGGCGGTAGATGAATTACTCCCAATTCCACCAAGAAATGTGTCATAGCTATTATAGTGTCCAGCTCTACTCTCCCTTTCAATCCATATAGCTAAATCTTTTTTTTTTTTTTTTTTTTTTTTTTTGTAAGACAGAGTCTTGCTGGTCGCCCAGGCTGGAGTGAAGTGGCATCATCTCAGCTCAAAGCAACCTCCACCTCCCGGGTTCAAGCAATTCTCATGCCTCAGGCTCCCAAGTAGCCGGGATTACAGGCCTGCACCACCATGCCCGGCTAATTTTTGTATTTTTAGTAGAGACAGGATTTTGCCATGTTGGTCAGGCTGGTCTCCAACTCCTGGCCTCAAGTGATTCACCCGTCTCAGCCTCCCAAAGTGCTAGGATTACAGGCGTGAGCCACTGTGCCCGGCCCATATAGCTAAATCTTGATTTGTTGTTTTGATCCTCTCAAGTCTAGATTAATGCTATTTCCCCTCATAGACTCCCTTTTTCTCATTTAGTTGGGGTAATTATTATTTCCAAACTTATGTGGCAGTTCCGTTATAATGGGTCCTTTGTTCTGCAGCCCCTACCCACTATGGCAACTCCCTCTGGCATCATCTAGAACACCCACCACAACAAACTTGTGTCTTCTCTCTGCTCAGTTCTTCCTATCATCAATTCATACTCAGATGCAAGTATCGTGCTCACACTCCAGACCTCGTTCTTTGTTTCCACCGTAGTCATGCTCCTGTAAACACTGGCCACTCCTCCCATCAGCCAAGCTTTATCCTCTCCCTCACTGCTAACTCCTCTTTAATCATACACTTCCACAGAGGACATGCACACTAATGAAATGAGGGGAAGGAAGATTCCGATTCCCCACATATCCCTTTAAGCAGCTTCTCTTTTTATGGGCCCTACTTCAGGCTCAAAAAAAGCAAGGGAAAATGGCTGGGAAAGAAAATTAATTGCTAACAGACTATAAAAATGACTGATGAAAAACTGTATCTGTCAGTTGACATATGCTGTATTTGTTATATTGACTTCAAGTAGAAGTCTTTATAACAAATTTGTGAATATATCTGTAGACTATCTAGCCCTCTGTTAAGTACTGAATAATGTAGCAATGGGCTGTTATTAGCCTTATACACATGAGATCTATTCCTGGTAATTAAAAGTATAAGATCCTTATGTCATATACAGGTGCTTTTCATGTCTATTTTAACATGACATTACTATTTCCTTACAAGCGGCAATGCCGCATAGTGGGTAGGTGTGCAGATCAGCCAAGTTGCCTGATTTCAAATCATAATTCTGTTACTCACTGGCTGAAAAGTACTTATCCTTCCTGTGCCTTAGTTTTCTTATCTGTAAAATGGGGAAATAATAGCATCTACCTAATAGGGTTGTTCTGCAGGATTAAATGTGTTATATTTGTAAAGTTTTTTTTTTGTTTGTTTTTTGTTTTGTTTTGTTTTGAGACAGTCTCACTCTGTCACCCAGGCTGGAGTACAGTGGTGCCATCTCGGCTCACTGCAACCTTTGCCTCCTGGGTTCAAGCTATTCTCCTGCCTCAGCCTCCCAAGTAGCTGGGATTATGACCAGCTAATTTTTGTATTTTTAGTAGAGACGGGGTTTCGCCATGTTGGTCAGGCTGGTCTCGAACTCCTGACCTCAGATGATCCGTCCACCTTGGCTTCCCAAAGTGCTGGGATTACAGGCATGAGCCACTGCGCCCAGGCTATAAAGCTTTTTGAGCAGTGCTTGCACATTAATACCTTGCAAGAGCTGGTCATTAACAGTACTAATATTAACACATTCTCTCATTTTACTCTCCTACAACCTGTTAAAGTAGGGAGGCAGACATGGCTCCATTTTTTGCTAATAAGAATTACATCTGACATGCTCCATCGGTGAGGAGGTAGTACTAAAACTCTGATTCGTAGCAGGGTTCCAGTTCTGCTGATGTGTGCAATGTGACCTAAAACAATAAGCCTACTTCTTCCTTTGGGCTTCTGATTCACAATGGAAACCCTTTTAGTTGGGGTCATTCAGAGATCACGCAACAGCAAAGTGCTATTATGATAAGAACCTTCCTGTTCAAAACTGTTTGACTTCCAGAAGACAGGAACAGACCTTCAATTTAATTTCACCCCTATATGCCAGCTGAATAACAGAGGGATTTTCTTTCATCCTGGCAGAAAATGTGTGTGCTTACTTTTTCATTAATAACCCTTGGGCAAGGAAAACATCAAGCCACAAAGAAGGCTTTCTCCCCTCTACCACATTTTGTTATTGATGAATCAGATATGAATATATGGAAATAACCAGAGAATCTTCAAACACTATGAATTTATACAGGACACTTTCCTGCTGTGGAAACTTTAATTTCCCAGATATTATTAAATTCAAACCTACAATGTTTTTATCAAGAAGGCTAGAACGACGGCAATGCATAGAAAGGCAATGGACTATCTCAAGGTCATGCACAGCAAGACAGTGAGGAAACACAGAGGCAGAGAACCATCTCTTGGTGCAAAACATTGTCCTTCAGACTGTCCAATGCATTTCTATTTCTGGCACGAATAAGTGTGACCTGGATATCTGTAAGGTCAAGTCAGAGTTGAAACAGACCATTTGCATTAATTATTTAATTCCTGCAAAGGACATATGCTTTGGCATTGCTCAATCAGTACCAAGTAGAGCTGTATTTTCATTCCCCGTAGGAAGGAAATAGTGACATGAAGTATGGCCATAGCAACTACCTGCAGCACTGTTCTCCCCTCTCAGAGGAGTCTACCCCCCAGAGGCAGAATGCACCTCCTCACAGTGAGAATGGGCTACCAGAGAAAAGCCTGAAATTTACATGACTAATCTTTGAAGTGCTTTAAGTGCTTTTTTTCCATTGCTGAAGGAAAGAAATATAGAGGTACACGTGCACTTAACCAAAGTCAATACCATACAAAAACCATTAGACAATTTCTAAAAATCATTTAGCAGTGAAAATGGGATAGGGGCTGGGTGCAGTGGCTCACTCCTGTAATCCTGGCACTTTGGGAGGCCAAGATGGGTGGATCACTTGACAGCAGGAGTTCGAGACCAGGCTGGCCAACATGGTGAAAACCCCATCTCTACTAAAAATACAAAAATTAGTCGGGCGCCGGGTGCAGTGGCTCACGCCTGTAATCCCAGCACTTTGGGAGGCTGAGGCGGGTGGATCATGAGGTCAGGAGATCGAGAACATCCTGGCTAACATGGTGAAACCCGTCTCTACTAAAAAATACAAAAAATTAGCCGGGTGTGGTGGCACGCGCCTGTAGTCCCAGCTACTCAGGAGGCTGAGGCAGGAGAATGGCGTGAACCCGGGAGGCGGAACTTGCAGTAAGCTGAGATCGCGCCACTGCACTCCAGCCTGGGTGACAGAGCGAGACCCATCTCGAAAAAAAAAAAAAAAAAAAAATTAGCCAGGCGTGGTGGCATGCACCTGTAGTCCCAGCTACTCAGGTGGCTGAGGCATGAGAATCGCTAGAACCTGGGAGGCAGAGGTTGCAGTGAGCCGAGATTGCGTGACTGCACTCCAGCCTGGGTGACAGGGTGAAACTGAAATTAGTCTCTATACCACTTACAATGATTATTATTTTCTTCACCTCTTATTCTCTTGTTCTCGGTGAGCACAGGCAGGTTTTTCTAATCAAGCATGGCAAACAGGCATAGGCTATCTGAACTAATCTCCACTCAACCACTTTATTGCAATGGGACCTTTCACAGGTTTTTGAACTTCTCTGAACCTTAGTTTCCTCTTTTTTGTAAAGACTAGATAACACCTATTTGTTCTACCTGATAAATTGGCAAGGAAATAAGGTAACAGATAAAATGTTAAGCTCAAACTGGAACTGGGCACTTAATTGCTGAGGAAAAGTGTCAACAAGAATCTCTGGTAATGGCAATGGTGTTGAGGCTATAAAAGCCAAGGTCCGACCTTCTCCATAAACTGAGCCTTCCCTGGTACCTTGTGGTCTGAGTGTCTAGAGCATGGAGGGAAACACAGTGCAGAGTTCCAACAAACTGTTTTGACACAGTAATATATGGATGCTAAATTATGTGCTACAGATGAGTGTGTGTGTGTGTGTGTAAGATGAATGTATATGTAGGTATATATGCATGTGGGTATGTGTACATGTAGATGTTTGCATGTGTCTGCATGTGTCTTGGGGTGCTTATGTGTGGTCTATGTGTTTGTGTGTGTGTGTGTGTGTATATATATATATATATATATATATATATATATATATGCATACATTTGATTAGGTAGAGGCCTGGACAGAAGGCTACTTTCTGGCAACAAGTATCTGGGTCTAAAGAATAGCAACAAAAGTGAGAAAGAAGAGAAAACCAAAGAATATTAACTTTTGTTTAAGTCTACCACTCAGTTCCCAGTACTGAGAAAATAGCCTGAACAACTGAGACACTATGACTGGTCTCTATCTGAAAATGTGTTATCTCTTTTGAGAATCCCATTGAATTCTCATTATTTCTTTTCCCTGAGCTCTTAATCTAATAAGTGACCTTTCTCCTACTTGTCCCTAAGATACCATGCCAGAAGTTTTTAATGTTTTGCAAATTCACACCATCTCTTGTGAATTCTTGTGAATAAAGGCCCAAGTGCTAGTTCTACAAATGTCAGTGGAATCAGAGAAAACTTGTACTAGAAACTTTTGACTAGAACTGGTTCACAATTTGACTCAGTCTTGCATAGTACATGCTGATTACTCAGTATGTGCCTGAGGCAGACTAGGATTTGCAGATAGCCTAGGTTTGTCTGTGTTTCATTTAGTCTCTAATTGTAAGCAGCTACCTCGGAAGTAAAGGACAGGCTGGTAATGATCCCAGATGCACTATGCCACCTTCTTCAGCACAAGGTCTTTTCTACTCACTGTTAATTTACATCAAATCTAAACTAGCTACTCAGGAGGCTGAGGCAGGAGGATCGCTAGAGCCCAGGAGTCCAAGGCCAGCCTGGGCAGCATATTGAGACCTTCTCTTAAAAAAAGTTTAAAAATCTGAACTGACTATATTATCAAAGGGCTTCCACCCAGTCTCCTTGAGTAATAAAACTTATTTGTTGGTGCAATATTTACAATGGCAACAACATCCTTGGACTGAGAGTAAATGGATTTCTACCTATGCAAAATCAGCTTCGCCCATCTGTCTGTATATTACAATGACCTCAAATGACCTCCTGAGAAGACTTCTGGCCCACCTGTGGATACGTCCATCTGGTGGCTCTGTGCTCACAAGAAGTATTGATCCAACCCCAGCTGGGTCTGTGTCTAGTTAGTAACAACAAGCAGCAATACTCCAGGTAGTTGCTGGAAAATAGAACCTCAAACTCATTGCTGCTTAATACCTTTCAAAAGCTCAGCTAAGAACAACGGTGATGGGGGATTTCCAGAATGGTATGTGGTCATCGTTCCTTTGGATATTCTAAATTTCTCCCCAGCCTAACCAGACCATCTGTAGAACAACTCAGACTGGTCCCCGTAGAAATGTTTTCTCTGATTAGGTGATGTAATTGGCCTCCATTGAGGGATATGACAAAAAACTGCCCTCTAAAACCCATCACTGTGTTTATGATAAAGTCATGTTACATACCGTCCTCTCTAAAGGGTCCATGAAAAAAGCTTCTCTCTGGTCTTGGTATCAAGAATAGTTCTGCTTTTCTTGGGTAACTGGTCTCTTTTTACCTACGTGTGTTGTAACTGGTAATATTTCACATTTTGCATGGTCTGACAACGAGCTCACAATCAAATCTTAGCCTGCTTCTTCTACTGAAATGAAACTTGCTGGCATGCATTTTGAGGACTAACCTCACCTCTGGCTATATCCACACCTTGTTTTGCCTTTGTCTCTTTTTTTAGTTGGCTAATTTTTAATTTATTCTATTTTCCTGTGTCGCACACATTTTGTTAGACTACTTTTAAACTCACTTGAAACAAGTTGAAATATAAATACATTAGAAAAATGAGAAGTAACAGTGAAGCACTGTTAGTGGACCAAACATAATACATGAAACTGCTCAGAATTCTAATTGTAGGTTTCTCATTTAACATACTACTCAATGGTCAGAAACAATATTTAGATCTATAACCAACAAGCTTAATGTTAAAGCCTACAGAATAAAAACATGCAGACACAATAAGTAATGAGGGAAATTCAGAGATCAAGTTATAAAAGTTAATATATTTTAAAATCCATTGTCAGCCTCTCAACTCTTCAACCTTTTCTGGGAGTCAGCTACAAAAAATATTAATGTTTCCTACAACTTCTACTTGATAACAACATTTCACTGCTCTTCAAAAGCACAACACTCCGAATCACCTACCGTGTTTGTGAATAAATGCGAGTCCTTGTAATATCTGATACATGATATTCCTTATAGCAGACTCAGGAAACAACTTATTTCTGTATGAGGCAGAGGAAAACAAAGTTATAAATCAGAGGCCAGATCCTTTGATAATAAATACTAAAGAATACCATTTGTCCATACAGGAGAGCTACCTTATAAACACCAAATATATTCACATGTTACAAAAACAAAAAGATTAAACATTTGATAGTAAGCCAAAAAAAAGTTTTTCCTCCAACATAGCATATAAATATCAAAAAATCTCCTCTCTCCATGATTCAAACTAAAACTTTAAAAATTTTTGGTGGGGAAAATTTGAGGTCTTCCAGATGAAGCCCTTATGCAATGCAATGGCTAACATTTTCCTCCTGGCTGGGCAAAACACACAGCACACTGCTGTCATTGTGAATAAAGATGATATTTGTTCATTCAGATCACTCAGAGGAGTACTGTGAATGGCATTCATTTTGCCACAAAAAATGTGCCCAAGAGGCTCCATACGGTTCACCTTTGAAGTTCAAAATTACCGTCGCAGGTAAATTTCTTATTAGCCTCCTCTTGCCAGCATGCAATTACCTGAGTACTGCAGCAAGAGAGGAACTGAAATAAACCTAGAACTTTTCAACAGAGGTCTCAAAATCCAGGAAGCTGTGTCCACCCTTGACTTCTAGTTGCTCTGCCCATATGTCCTAGTGGTAATGGAAAACTGCAATGTCTATTAAGTCTGAGCTTCTTTGGATGAATAACTCTTCTTTTTTTTTGAGATGGAGTTTTGCCCTTGTTGACCAGGCTGGAGTGCAATGGTGTGATCTCCGCTCACTCCAACCTCCGCCTCCCATGTTCAAGTGATTCTCCTGCCTCAGTATCCCTAGTAACTGGGATTACAGGCATGCCCCACCATGCCCAGCTAATTTTGTATTTTTAGTAGAGACGGGGTTTCCCCATGTTGGTCAGGCTGGTTGTGAACTCCTGACTTCAGGTGATCGCCCGCCTCGGCCTCCCAAAGTGCTGGGATTACAGGCGTCAGCCACTGCGCCCAACCTGGATGAATAACTCTAAAATAAGAAAATGACTGCATTGAGAACAGCTTCCCTGAAGCTATCAGAGGGCCTCTAAAGTAGAAATATGGGTGGGCCCCACACCTAACTGGCAGCTTTCAACATGAAAGCCCAGTAGCGTGAATGTTAAAGGATTGGAGAAAAAATCAGAATAATGCAATAAGAAAAGAAGAGCACACCAGCATGGCACATGTATACATATGTAACTAACCTGCACATTGTGCACATGTACCCTAAAACTTAAAGTATAATAATAATAAAATAAAATAAAAAATAAAAAATAAAAAAAATAAAAAAAGGAGAGAAAGAAAACACAAAAGCAGAAAGAAAACACATCTGCTTTGCCTATTTATTTCTATAATAAGATAATGATGACCAAACTGTACCTCTCTTTAATGAGCTGGTAAAGATTTTCCTTCATGTACTCGAAGATAAAATAAAGATGATCATTTTCCCTGATAACTTCTTTTAATTTGACTACATTGGCATGGTTGAGCTTCTTTAAAGACTAAAAGGCAAGGAAGAAACACAAAACAAAACAAATATTAGAGAAAATCTGTTGTTGAAAAAGAAAAGTAATCCTATGTATACTTGGAAAGAAACAACTAATTTTAGAACCACAGAAATGTCCTAAATTATATTTTATTGACAATTTAATAAATAGTATACCTCTGAAATTTATAGTAACTTTACATAGAAAAACTACTTCAATGAACTGAGTAGAAGGTACGTATTCGACCAGTAAATGGTATTTCTGGCTGCCCCCAGCACCAGGCAATGTACCAGGGCTATTTTGGGCCTACCCCCTCCAGATGATGGAATTCAGGCTGTGGAAGAAGCCAGAGGGGAATCAATAAAAGCAGCTTAGATTTTTCTAGCTGCAGCTGCAGTGGGCTGAGATCACCAGCTAACAGTTTGCAGACACTCTGAATAGGAAATTGTTCAAAACGACGAAGGGTTGATGGCCTGCTTCTCTTGACTTTTGTCTGACTCATGTATGTCCATGAGGCATAGAGCACTCCTTCTTACAATGTGAGTTTGAGTTACAGAGGACCAGAAGGAGACGGAAGGACCCTGAAGTAAGACAAGAGAAATCCCTCTGCTTCGAAGAACAACGAAGGCAAAAAGTCAGGCAGTGGATGAGGAATGAGAGGGTGGCTCAGAAAATGGTGCGTGGCCTTATATGTGTGAAGATTACTCATCTTCACACATATGTACCTTTCCTCTTCCTGGAACATGTGCATACATGTGAGTATAGCCATGTGCACACTGTTTTCTGTTTGTATTGCTAGTTCTGTTGATAGTGAACAAATCAATTTTGTATTAGTAAGCAGCATCCATCTTCTTGTACAGCAGACATACCTAAAACTGTTGGTTTGGATAATCAGAATCTGATCGACTGTCTCCTTCATGAAAGCCTCCAAGTGTCACTTTGGCCAGTGAGATGAATCCTTTAATTAAAATAGCCCTTTCCTCATACATAGAGAAGGGAGTCCAATATTAAGTTATCTTCGAATTTCACTAAAAAGAACATCCTTTTTATAAAACAAAGAAAACATCTGAAGAGGAAAGTGTTAAAACAAATATCCTCATCTAGAAGAAAACTCAGTGATAAAGTACCCAGGGTTCAAAGCTTGGGAATGTGTAATATAATCAGTTACTTCAAGCAGCTGGCGAGAGAGAGGAAATATGGTCAGTAAAAGAGAACAAAATAAGACTCTCTGGAGCTTCCTCCCCAGAAGAATAGTTCCTGCCAACATACTTCTCTGGCAGGGAATCCTCAGCTGTTTTGGCCAATTGTTTTGCTAGATCCTTCTAGTATGGACCAAAGGGGCTGATTACTTCTTTTAGTCGGGTTGGATTCCTGGTTCTCCATGAGTAACAAATATAAACATTGCTTAACTTCTAAGTATTCACTAAACTCTCAGTGATCACAGCTATCTTTTATGCCTGTTTGCTTAAAACGCATCACAAGCAATGGCTGAGGTAGCTAGTGGATGAGCAGCCTTGGGGAAAATTCATTCAGCAGAAAATGAAGTGGTTTTAAAGCTTTTCTGGGAGAGAATTCTAGGCAAGGAGTGGGGTGCCTCCAGCTCTTAGCCTGAAGTGTGTTTGGAGCCATGAATTACTGGCCCAACTCTATGGCAGCTCACAGCTCTTGTTTCTAGGTGAGGCTCATGAACAAGAAAGTCCCTAGTAGTTTAATATAAAAAGAATTAATTTTGTGTGGGGGACGTCAAGTGACTGGCTTTATGAAGATGTATTTCCAGAAAGAGGCATCTTATTTTGGCTCAGGAAAGGATTCCAAAGCAGAGATAGAGGCAGGTCAGTTGTGTCAGAGTGGAGAAGCAGAAGTAGCAAATTAAGCCCAATCAACAGTCCAAATGTGGACTGTTTATCCTCATGGATGAAGCTTTCAGTTGGATATTACCAATGTTGTCCACATCAGGGACTGAGCAACACTTTCTAACTATTAAAACAACAATGTACTGGGCCCCCAGGGTATCCTGGGGCTTAAGATGCAGTGCTTGCTCTTAAGAGGCAAACAACCTAATTGGAAAGTCAGGACATGGATACAAAATACATCTAATAAAATAAAGAAGATCATATTAAGTGTCAAGGGAATGACAGAAACAAGGACCATCAGAGATGTGTCAAGGAGTAATCAGCAAACCCTGAGTGGTCAGTGGGAGCATCACCAAGATGTGACTTGAAGGAAGAGTGACACCTGGATGAGCTTGCTGGGAGGGAGCGGGCATGTCAGGAGGGAAGCCCACTGCAGGTAAGGCATGGAAACTGAGTGGAGGACTCTGTGTCTGGGGGATGAAGGATGAGAATCAACCTAGTTTGGTTCTGAGGGAGACTCATCTGTAAGACTTTGGCTGGAGAAGTGGGCAGGGCGCAAACCATTTGGATGCCACGTATATACCTGCTGAGTTCTTCTGGTGAATCTGCTGCCTTAAGTAGAGTTGCAGAGGGAGATGCCTGACTTGATGAGGTTGAAAAGTAAATGGCGTGTGGGAAAGCTGCACTGAAGAAAGAAGTTTGGAAGGTAATGTAAGAAAAGGAAAGAGGTAGAAACTCAAGGGGAGAAGGGCTTGGGACTTTTTTGGGTTAGAGAGAATGGTGGGCACATTTATAGACTAAAAAGAATGAGCAGGTGGAAAAAAAAAGAGTTTAATGATATGGGAAGGAGGGGGAAATTGTTGCAGCAAGAACCTACAGATATAAAAAATTAAGATGGTTAAAGAAAACCAAAACAGCAAAGGAACACGGTAGGCAGAATATAGGCAGCCTATGGTTTCAAGATGGTGTCTAGAACAGCATAGTGCCATGTAAGACTATGCTTCTAAGAAAAATAGCACCAGGTGCCATTCCCCGCATGACATCATGGGAGCAGGGATTCCCCTCCCTGCCATGGCCGTGAGGTGCAGAATATCCCTGAAGTCCACAGGGTCTTCATGGGCAGACATGGAAATATACAGGCAGGCAGCAACGAGGAGAAAGGAAGAAGGAACAGTGGCGTGGTGAGTATCCAGGATTTCCCTTCAGTTCCCTTTGCTGCTGGAATGAAGCAGCTGGCAGGACATGAGAAACGATAGTGATAAGAGGCCTTCAGTGACCTTCCTTTCCCTTCCCCTTCTGAGTCAGCAGGCACAAAAAAGAAGGACCTCATCAAGGAGGAAGGGATGAGGAATCTTGTAAGGTGCGCCTCCTTTCTACCCGCTTCTGCCTTCCCTCCCCGCTGTGTTCAGGGTTAGGCTGTGGCCCAGTGCTGGTAAGTCTGTGTGAGGCCCAACAAGCGCGTGGGTGTGGGGGTGGGGAGGATCCCAGTTGGCAGCCGATGTGGCATCTGTGCAGGCAAGGAAAACGAGTGGGAGTTGTCTGGTGGTCATCAGCTAGAGGAGCAGTTTCTTCAACTATCTTGCCGAGGCAGTCACTTGCTTCCTAAGACGCTATGTGCCCATAGTTTTTCTAAACTGTATATATGAGTAATCTCTTTTGAATTAGAACTAATACACAATTAGCTGTATGGAAAAATAAAGGTTTAACATCCAAGCCATGGATACCTCTCAGAACTTCATGTCACAGAGAAAATGTCCTTGGATTATCTTTGTTTTTTATCTCTGATGTTTGTTTTTTTATATCTGATGTTTTCGGATCATCTCAAACTTTTATTTTCTAGAACAGAAGTTGGCAAACTATGTCCCATGGGTGAAATCCAGCCCACCACATGTTTTTGTATAGTCCACAAGCTAAGAATATTTTTGTTTTTGTTTTTTTAAGACTGAGTCTTGCTCTGTCACCCAGGCTGCAGTGCAGTGGCACAATCTTGGCTCACTGCAACCTCCACTTCCTGGGTTCCAGCGATTCTCCTGCTTCGGCTTCCTGAGTAGCTGGGATTAGAGGCGCCCACCACAACACCTGGCTAATTTTTGTATTTTTAGTAGAGAAAGGCTTTCACCATGTTGGCCAGGCTGGTCTCGAACTCCTGACCTCAAGTGATCCACCAGCCTCAGCCTCCCAAAGTGCTGGGATTACAGGTGTGAGCCACCACACCCAGCCCAAAAAAGATAAAAAAGAATACTTTTATAAATGAACGGTTGCAATCAGTTTGATGACAGGGAACACTAACTTTGAACTCCAATTAAGTTAAATATTATGTCCCCTCAAAAAGAATATCATTCTTCTCACTGGAAGACCTCTAATACAGAAAATTATACTAAATTATTATTACATTTTATATTTTATAAATAAAAATTTTATGGAAATTTGTTTTTGCTCTTGTTACACATGTATCTATATAACATCTTCAATATGACCTTTTAGTCCTAGAAGCATAAAAGACTGACTATCTGGCCCTTTACAGAAAACGTTTGCTGATCCCTGCTTTAGACTTGTAACCTCACTTCCACATACAGGACCCCTTTGGAGAAAAAGAAAGGGTGTTTTTCAGTATTCTATTAGGTGTTTCAAACAGGGCTGGGTGAGAGGACTAAAATTAGATGAAGCACCACTCCACTGCACAAGAAGAGAATTATGCATGTAAAACTCAATGTGATCAATCTACTCTGACAGAGAGAAAAATTGGAACAAAATCAATAGAAGAAGGGGCAGGGGGAAAGGAGGAGAATAATGAATCCCAGGGGCAGGGGGAAAGGAGGAGAATAATGAATCCAGTCAGAAGGCTGAATAAAAGTAAAGATCGGTGCTCCACAATGCTTGACATGGCACAAAAGAAGGACCTCAGCAAGGAGGAATGGATGAGGAATCTTGTAAGGTGCCTCCTTTCTACCTGCTTCTGCCTTCCCTCCCCTCTGTGTTCAGGGTTAGGCGGTGGCCCAGTGCTGGTAAGTCTGTGTGAGGCTCAACAAGCGCAAGGGTGTGGGGGTCAATGAATTTCCTCACAGAAAGTGGAGTGCAAATTATTAGAGCAAGAAACTGAAGTAAGTACTGCTATTATGTCTAGGAAAAACACTCCACAAGTGATTTTCCTTTACGTTAATAATTAAGAAAATAATTAGGCAATAATAATTCACTAAATCAACACATTCAACTTCTTTATATTGAAATATATTGATATAAGTGATCCATTAAAGATGAAAGCTTTCTAATAACAGTATATACAATTATACCATAATCTTCTGCTTCAGCTGTAATGTTATCATTTGCCTCCCTTTCCAGCATTAGTGAAAAAATTCAAATGAAATGACTATATCAACTATAAATCTAAGCATGTACAAAGCTATTTTAATCATCCATAAATTATTCCTTGGTATATTAATATATACCTTAACCTCCCGAAGGTTCATGCATTCCTCCCAGGAATAAAATTTTCTTTTCATTCTAGAAGAGAAGAAAGAAACAAACAGCACACTTATTCTCAGTAATAGGTTAAACTTTGCTTTTAGAAAAATGCTTCCATTCTGATCCTAATTAACAGTACTTAAAGTGGGTTTAAATTTCTACCCAGTATTATACTATCCCAAACCAGCACTTATTTTCAAACGGCAGTGCAATAATCCTAAGTCACAAATTTTGCCAGTAGCAGTGGTGTGGTGCAGTCCAAAGAGGCCTGGACTGCTGTCTTACTCTACACTAACTAACTAACCTTGCTCTGGAAGGAAATTGCTCAGGCTTATTCTATTTAGACCAGAGCTGTCCAGCAGAACTTTCTATATTGGTGTAACTGCTCTGTGCTGTCCAGGACGGTAGCCACTAGACACATGTGGCTACCGAGCACTTTGGCATGTGGCTAGCACAATGTGGGAACTGAATTTTAATTTTAATTAAATTTAAATTTAAATGCCACATATGGTTACTTGCTATCATACTAGACAGCAGAGTTCTAGACCCTCTAGTGCAGGAGTCAGCAAACTATGACCCATGGGCCAAAACCTCACCACCATCTGTTTCTGTACAGCCCACGAGCTAAGAATGGCATTTACCTTTTTAAATTGGGGGACAAGTCAAAAGAAGAATAATATTTCATAATGTGAAAATTTTGTGCAATTCAAATTCCAGTTTCTATAAGTGAAATTTTATTGGAACACAACCATACTCATTCATTTATATACTGCCTGTGGCTGCTTTCAAACTACAACAGCAGAACTGAGTAGTTGCAAGAGACCATATGGCCTGTGAAGCTTAAAATATTTACAGCCTGGCCCTTCATAGAGAAAGTTTGCCAACCCCTGGTCTAGAGCCTCAATGGAGAAAAGAAAACTCCAGAGTTAATCAGAAATCCAAGTTTCAAGGTTATATTTTTCAGTGCATTTCAATCACATTGTCTCATTTGTCTTATAGCAGTCCTGTGAAACAGATAGGACAGCTGAGGAAACAGAAACAGAGAAGGTACACGACTTTCCCGAGGTCTCACTGCTGGCCAATAACAAACTTCCCATCTCTCCAGCTCACTCTGTCCTTGTCACACTGTCTCCCGGTAGAGTGATCAAATCCTTTATTCATGCCCCAAATATTATTTAGCCCCTGCTATGTAGTACAGTAGGTGCCTTGTCAGGCACTGGAGAGACAATGATGAGAAAGACATCCCTCATGAAACTGACATCATGGCAGGAAGGTAGAAAATAATTTTATGTACCAAGTGCTGTGAAGAAAGGAAAAGGGCCTATAAAAGTGAACCTGACGGGAGCAGTGGCTCAGCCAAATGATGCAGCAATTTGTAGGTCACATTAAACATTTGGGGCTTCATCCTAAAACTGCCAGGAAGACATTGGAAGCTGTCTTGGTTTGGATTCCTCCAAAAGCAGGGCCTGGGCAAGAACTTGGGTGCAGGTAGTTTATTTGGGAGGTGATTCCAGGAAGCCAGGGCAAGGAGCAGGAGACTGAGAAAAGAGAGGTAGGGAACCCAATAATGGGTGTATGAGTAAGCCAATAACAGGGTTGGCAACTGGCTCAGGCAGGCTGGGGACCTTTTAAGGAGCTGGACAGAATGCACCTTGGTTGAAAGTCTCCCACATGCACTTGGGATGGGGTGCTGGCATGGGCATAGAGCTGTGCGCTACAGCTGCACTGACATCAGGTGGGAGCAAGGGATGTGTTCATGCAACACAAAGAACATTTGGTCAAGTAGTTTTTGATGATGGAAGTTGTATGTTTAAAATAATCCCTTTGGTCTGATATGAATAGGGGGAAAAAAGCCAGGAGCCCTAGTGGCGGAGGACCTCATGGTGGAGGTGGCAAATGGTAATGGGTTGAATGGAGGTTAGCAGTGGGAATATACAGAAGTAGGTGGATGACATAAATATTACGTAAAATTGACAGTACTAGATGACTAAAGGTGAGGCATAATGGGGAGGGAAGGCAGGAGGACTCCCAGGTTTTGAGGGTATAGTACCAATTATTGAAATAGGAAACACTGAAGAAGAAACAAATTTGGGGTAAGAGAGAATATGCTAAGTATGAGTGTAGTTTTGGGCATGGTGAGTGTGAAATGTCTGCAGGGAATTCAAATATAGATGCTGACAAGGCAACTGGATAGAGATGGTTGTGGCAGTCTCCAATGTGGTTCCCAGAGACTCCCACCTCCTGCTACCCAGGGCCTTTTAGAACCCCCTCTCCTTCAACGACTTGCTTCTAACCAACAGAATATAGCAATTTGACAAGGATGTCACTTCTGTGATTAATTTACAAAAGCAAGATATGACTTCCATCTCAGTACAAGTCTCTCATTGCCTTCAAGACTCCCAAGTTTTGATGAAGCAAATTGCCATGTTGTAAGCTGCTTTTTAGATGCCCACATGGCAAGGAACTGAGGGCAGCCTCCCACCAACAGCCGGCAGGGAACTGAGGCCCTCAGGCCAACAACCCATAGATCAACTCACAATCACAAAATGAGCTCAGAAGTGGATTCTTCCCCAGTCCAATCTTTGGATGAGACCCCAGCTTTGGCCAACACCTTGACTACAGCCTCATGAGAGATACTGAGGCAAAGAACTTAGCTAAGTTGTGTCCAGACTCCTGACCCAGAGAAACTGTGAGATAATAAATGTATGTTGTTTTAAACAACTAAGTCTTGGAGTAAATTGTTACACAACAACAGATAACTAATACAATGTGTCTGGATTCAGGTTGTGAAGGGCAAGGGGGGGCAGAGGGAACAAGACAGCAGTCACCAG
Source organism: Pan troglodytes (assembly GCF_028858775.2). Taxonomy (NCBI): domain Eukaryota; kingdom Metazoa; phylum Chordata; class Mammalia; order Primates; family Hominidae; genus Pan; species Pan troglodytes. Next base: position 58,900,432 of record NC_072403.2, read on the forward strand.
ACCACCATACGCATGTAGATGGCCCAAATGAAGTCATCTTATTTCTTAGAGTTTCAGTTTCCTCTCATGTAAAATGATGTTTATTAACCTGCTTGTTACTACCTCACAATAAGAGAAAACACACTTTGATAACAAGTACTTTTACTATGTGCAAAGTAGTAAATCTAAAGTGGAAATGTTTTCAGACCTCTAACATGAGTGTTACAGAGTCAATAATCATCTAACCCACAGCCATCATTATCTAAGGTTCTTCTCTAGGCATCCTACCCACTCCCCTTTAGAACTGTTACAAAGATGGGTAATGGTGAGGGTAGAGTTAAAATTATCATGGCAGTGAAGGATCAAACTTACTTTTTAATAGCAATCAGCTCCCCAGACTCAATGCTTCTTCCCAGCAGGACGGAACCGTAGGTTCCATCCCCGAGCTGCCTGATTGTTGTGTATCTATTCATGGTGTGCCTGCTCAGGCCGGACACTCATCTCATGGCCGAAGTGGTTCAGTTCTGCAGTGGTAGCAGTCCTCCCCGGAGTGTAACCAGATTTTTCGATGGCAGCACCAGCACAAGGTATTCAATAGGACGTGACTGTCTCCCAAATACATATTTTCAAAAATCAGTCTTCTGCCTGCAGAGAAAAATGAGAGACAAGGATAAACGTTAATATACATTTTGAGTATACGTGTTTTTGTAAGTCTAAATCTGTGTTTTATTGGAACACAGTCATACCCACATACTTGCATACCATTCATGACTACAACAGCAGAGCTGAATAGTTGTGTGACGCTGTAGAGCCTGCAAAGCCCAAAGTACAGCAGGTTTTGGAATAATGTTGTTTCATTATAATGTTGATGAGGGACAAAAACTTGATTCCCGGCGGGGGCTGCTGTCCATGTGGAGTTTGCACATTCTCCCTGTGTCTGTGTGGGTTTTCTCCAGGTGCACACTAGGTGAACTGGCATGTCTACACTGTCTCAGGCTTGAGTGAGTGTAGGGTGGGTGTGTGAATGTGCCCTGCAATTGGTGCCTGTCTAGGGTTGGTTCCCACTCTGGGCCCTAAGCTGCTGGGATAGGCTCTGACCACCCACAACTATAAACTGGATTAAGTAGGTAAATAATTACCTTACCTTTTTTTTTAATCTTTCTTAAATGTATTTATAGCTCACATTCATTCCAATGTTTAATATTCAAAGTGTTTTAGTCTTTATTTGGAAGTTTGGTGATGTTTTTATGACCAGAAATATGCTGTAGGAACTTAACTCTTGTTTATATCAATTAGCCTATGGCAAAATTGGTTTTGTTATATGTTGTTTAGCATAAAGTCACAGTTTCCAAAGAACCTATTGATAAGTTAAATGAGGACTTAGTGTATTGACTATGTTGCCCTTTACACAGTTCACTAACCCTTGGTCTAAATAATGCTCTTTTCTAATTTCTTATACAACTAGAGATATTACGCTTGGAAAGTAAATTTGTCACTGACTCAGAAATGAATCAGCTCCAATTCAATGCTTTTCTGCTGACTAACCATTCTGGGCAAACACTGAGAGATAACTGTGGTCGATGAAAATTGCCAAGCTATGAAAATTTCGCTAAATATACTGTGTTCTATACACTTGAGCTACAATTAACAATGTAAACATACAAAAGCTAAGAAATGCTAAAGTTCTCCTGATACAGAACTTAAGTGTGCTCCATGAACTATGTGTGGCTAAGCATCAATGGTATTATTATCACTACTAGACATTCAGAAGCTAAACAAAGAACTAGGAATTCAAGGCCTATGTGCAGGGTATGCTCCTTTTAAAGTCATTCAGTTTGTGTCTTAAAAATAATGTCATTGATTTTTCATTTATATAATTCAGTCTGCCTATAATAAAGAAACTGTAGTAATAATGTAAAGTGACTAGTATTCCTACAAAGTGTCCAGATCACAAAAGACAAGGACAGACTAAGGAACTGTCACAGATTGGAGGCAATTAAGCAGACATGCCAAATAAATGCAATGTGGGATCCTTCACAGGACCCTGGAATAGAAAAGGACACTAGTGAAAAAGTTGGTAAAATCTAAGTAAGATCTGTTGTTAGTAGTATTGTGCCAATGCTAATTTCCTGGTTTTGATCATTGTTCTATGGTTATGTAAGATATTAATATTAGGGAAAGTGGGGTGAAGGGTTTCTAGGAACTCTGTACTATTTTTGCAAGTTTTCTGTAAGTCTAAAATTAGTTCAAGATTAAAAATTTAAAAATAGGCCAGGCGCAGTGGCTCATGACTGTAATCCCAGCACTCTGGGAGGCTGAGGCAAGTGGATCACCTAAGGTCAGGAATTTGAGACCAGCCTGGCCAACATGGTGAAACCCCGTCTCTACTAAAAACACAAAAATTAGCTGGGTGCGGTGGCATGTGCCTGTAGTCCCAACTACTCGGGAGGCTGGGGCAGGAGAATCGCTTGAACCCGGGAGGCACAGGCTGCAGTGAGCCGAGATCACGCCACTGCACGCCAGCCTGGGTAACAGAGTGAGACTTGGTCTCAAAAAATATATATATATATATAAAAAAATAAAATAAATAAATAAATCCAGACTGTGTTCTCCTGAAAGCCGTGTGTGAGCTTGAAAAATCTTAAGACATATAAAACTCCTGCCTGATTTTACCATGCTTTATCACAGAATCAAACAAGCTTTTAGAGATCAAGCCCCACTCTACCCACCCTCAGCTCATTCCCTTTCCCCTAGAACCACTGTAAGGCCTCTGGTTGGAGGGGCATTTTCCTTCTTGAAACTCTTCAGGATCAGACTCCCTACAACCTCCTTCAGTAGCTCTTTAGGGTGATGTATTCCATTGATGACTAATAAATATTTATAAAGCACCTTCTGTGTGACAGATCCTATCTTTAAGCTCTGAGGATATAGAGACCAATAAAATATGGTCCCTTCTTTTAAAGAGCTTAGAGTCTCCTGGCAGGGGATGGGGGTGTGGATGGGAGGGGGGAAGCAGATATGTACCACTCATGAATACAAACTAAGATATTTCAAGTATGCTTAGGGCACAGGATGTGGAGGGGAATTAAGGAGAAAGCCCTCTTGGTTTCCAGCTGGGTTAATTCCATCTGAGCTTAGGGAGGGCAGGAAAAATCTTCATAAAAGATTGTCTTAAAAAAGAGAAAAGTAGGTGTTTTGTAGGGCAAATGGGGTTCTAGCACTCCAAGAAGCACAAACTAAGAGGCAGGGCTTGAAATTAGGGGGTGGGAAAGGGGGAACTTGTGGAAAGAGTTGGCAGAGTTTTGTTTATGGAGGAACCCAGATGCCATTTTTTAAAATACAGGTTTTGACTGGATTCTGTACTGGAGAAGAAAATGCAATAAAGCAGGGGTCCCCAAACCCAGGGCTGTAAACCAGTCTGTGGCCTGTTAGGAGCTGGGCCACACAGCAGGAGGAGAGCAGTGGGTGAGTGAGCATTACTGCCTGAGCTCCACCTCCTGTCAGATCAGCAGCGGCGGCATTAGATTCTCACAGAAGCACGAACCCTACTGTGAACTGCCCATGGGAGGGATCTAGGTTGCGTGCTCCTCAGGAGACTAATGCCTGATGATCTGAGGTGGAGCAGTTTCATCCTGAAACCATGGACAGTAGATTAGATAAAAATATTTATCTGTGTTAAAGTTATTGTAGTTGTAGTTACTGTCCTGTGATTCAGAAAGAATATAGTTTCATTCTTGGGAAATATACTCTGAAGGGTTTACAGGTAAAGGGCCATGATGTATGCAATTTATTCTAAAGTGGGTAGAACAAAAATTCTGTGTGCATTGCGGGGAAAACAAATGGGGTAAAATGTTAACAACAGGTAAATCTGGGTAAAGGGTATGCTATGGACTGAATGATATCCCTCCTCCAAATTCACATGTTAAAGCCCTAACCTCCAATGTGATTGTATTTGGAGACAGACCTATGGAAAGGTAATTAGGCTACAGAGGTCGTAAGGGTAGGGGTCTGATACAATAGGGCTAGTGTCTTTTACCTCTCCCCCACACACCCTAGCACATGAGGACACAGGAAAAACGCAGCCAGGAAGACAGCCCTCACCAGAAACCAAACCATTTGATCTTGGACTTTCCAGCCTCCAGAACTGTGAAAAAAATAAATTTCTGTTAAGACACCCAGTCTATGTTACTATGTTATGTATGGTAGCCCAGGCAGACTAAGATAGGATCTATGGGTATTCTTTTGGTATTCTTGCAATTTATGTAAATTTAAAATTATTATAGATTAAAAATTTCAATTATCCCTAAAATGGTAGAAGAAGGGAAATTTTTTAAAGATACAGGCATCTTAAATGTTTTATCTTAGATCAAAACATACAAACGCAGACTTATTTAATACAACTTGTTGAGAAGACAGAACACTATCATATACCATGGTTCCTCCACTTCATGATTACTGTATTATGGAATAGATTGGATTCAGGCTGTGCCTTAACCCAAAAAGTATATTTGGACCACAGCACAAGCAATTTTGGCTCTGCATTTGTTTTCCCCTTTTTCTTATCTTCAACTATTTTTTTCATATAGCATACACACAGTCCTCAACTTATGATGGTTTGACTTACGATATTTTGACTTTACAATGGCGCCAAAGCTACATGCATTTAGTAGAAATCGTATTTCGAGCACCCATACTATTCTATTTTTCACTTTCAGTGCAGTATTCATTATATACATGAGATATTCAACACTTTATTATAAAATGGGCTTTGTGTTAGATAATTTGCCCAACTATAGGCCAATGTAAGTGTTCTGAACATGTTTAAGATAGGCTAGGCTTACAATGATGCTCAGTAGGTTAGGTGTATTAAATGTATTTTTGACAATGATTTTTTAACTTACAATGGGTTTATAGGGATGTAACCCCACTCTAAGTTGAGACACATCTGTGTATGAATCCTCCATCATTCATTATTTCACTTTCCAACAAATTAAGACTCCCAAACCATCGTTGTATGTCATCTTCCTAAAAAAAAAAAAAAATTCCTGGAAGCTTGATTTGTCAAAAAAAAAAAATCAGCCAACTAATAAACAATGTCTTTATTTTTATTTTTTAAAGAAGGCTTTGCCCTATAGACAATGGGAAGTCAACTAAAGTTTTGTAACTAGGGACTAACATGATCAGATCTGCATTTTGTAATCCAGTTAGAATATTTTTCTTCATGTCCAACCAAAACTTGCATATTCTAACTTAAGCAAATTTCTTCTGCCTAGTTTTCTGTGGATATAAAGAAGCTATGTCATAAAAATGTCTATGCACATGAAATGAGTAATCAAGCGTGTGTCTCTCAGCCTTCTCCTGCCTTAATTACATGACCTTTTCTCAGAGGAAGCATTTTCCACTCCTTTAATTACCTTTGGCATTCATCTCTGAATCCTCACACATTTCTCCATCTCCTTGATGAACTATAGTGACCAAAACTTAATAGTAACCTATATTACAGTAGCATGTGGGCTCCCTCATGCTTTTTGCAATGGCATTATACTACTGATTTATATCAGTTATTAATAATAAAGCCTTTTTTGGATAATTAATGTCCCTTCCTCATCCACTTAAATTGTACAATTGGAACAATGGTTCCTAGATTATCACTGAGAAAGCTATCTGTGAAAGAATTAAGAGCTTCATTGAAATCCAGATAGAGTGGGTCATTCATTCAATGCACAGTCACCCCAACAATTCCTCCTTGTTATAGTCTGTCATATTATCAAGGAACAAAATCTAATTACTCTGGCAAGATATGACTCTCACCATACCATGGCAGTTACTTTCTAATTTCTAATGCTACTTCAGGTAATTACCTAACAACTATACAATGGATCAGACTAGTGTCTCTTCAAGCATTGATGGCACATGGTATAATTTTATTTAAACTTTAATAAGATGCTAAGCATTATGCAAGGCTCTTGGGCACATTATGGATAAGGCTAGGGTCTCTCCTTTAAATGACTCACAACTGACAGATACACAAAAAATGTAGAAACTGCTATGAGAATGCAGTAGACAGCAACCAACTCTTGGGAGGAGGAGAGAGATCTGACAATCCTTCAGAGAAGAGGTAGTATTGAGATATTAAAAAATGAAAAAGGTTTTCTTACACAGAAAAGGAGAGAAAGAAATTATAAGTGGAGGAAACTGTAAAAATGTTGGCGAATACAAGAGCTTGGTGTGTTCACAAGAGGGCAGGCACAGCCTAATGTTTCTCACCCTGGTTGAATACAGAATCACCTAGAGAACCTTTAACATTTACTCATGCCTAGCCCCAGCCCCAAGAAGCAGGTCAGGATGGGGGCTGAGCTTTGAGAGTTCTGAAAGTTTTCCAGGTCTAATGTGCAACCAGGGCTGGGTACGAGGCTAGAGCGTAAAACCAATTCAATAGAGGGCAATGGGGCAAATTGCAGGAAATAGCTAGAAAGTTAGGGTGGGCCCAATTATGAACGAGTATGTGTGTCATGCAGGAGTTTTTTGTTTTTGCTTTTGTTTTGTTATTTTTTTGAGACACGGTCTCACTCTGTCACCCAGGCTGGAGTACAGTGGTGAAAATCACAGCTCACTGTGGCCTCAACCTCCTAGGCCCAAGTAATCCTCCCACCTCAGCCTCCCAAGTAGCTGGGAGTACTTGGTGTACACTACCAGGCTTTTTTTTTTTTTTTTTTTTTTTTTTTAGAGATGAGGTCTCTCTTTTTTTTTTTTTTTCCCAGGTTGGTCTTGAACTTTTTGGCTCAAGCAATTCTCCCACTTTGGCTTCCCAAAGTGCTAGGATTACAGGCGTGAGTACACCTGGCCTCACGCAGGAGTTTGATTTTTATCCTACAGAAGGGAGTTCCTCAGAGTTTTTAAAGCAGAGAAACAGCATGAATAAAATCCCTCTGGAGACTACATAGATGTTAGAATAGAGATCAGAGGCAGAGACTAATTAGGAGGTTACTCCAATAGCCCAGGTGAAATATGATGAAAGCCCAAACAAAGGCACTGGACTGGGTGAGTCTTAGATACAACAGGAGACTATGGGTTTGAGATAGGGAATGTGTGTTTTTGTGTTATTTGGACAATGTACAGAGATGTGGGTTCTGTTTTCTCGGGGGCTGAATTTGAGGTATGTACAAAACCTCTCACTGGAGATGCTCAACAAGCAAATAGCTCTAAGGTTGTTTTATTTTTCCCCAAAGATAGAGTATTATTGGAGTTCTTATTGGGAACACAGCATTCAGACAAGGCTGATACACTGTGTAACTCCAGGGTACTCCATTCACATAGAACACAACGTGAAAGGTGCCCACTGGAGTTGTTAAATAAGGCAGCCTGTGTTCAGAACAAGGAATGCAATAGTCCCATCACATCCTTGGTTTACTGCTCCAGAGGCCAAACTTCAAGAGAAATATTAAAGAACATAGTGAGGCATCTAAATGAAAGTACAAGAAGGGTAGATGAAGAAACACCGGATGCTGGAAGCAAAGGAGACTTGGAAAGCCATGATAATTGTTCCAAGTGTACAAAGGATATCAGAGAGAAGGGTTAGTTACACTAGGTATGGTTCCAGAGAACAGAACCATGACCACTCTTTGAGCTTTCTATTATTCACATTAGTGAATTATTTCCCATACTGAAAAAAAGTGAATGGTATTAGCCAAAATAGCATTAGACAAGAAGCACCAGTCAGCTCACAGTCCAATCTGAGCATATCCTAGCAGGATGTGGTTAAATACATTTGAGAATGGTATTGTTCAGCTATTCATCCTTTTTGTGGTGGCCAAATATGATGAGTCACCTCATAATCTGAAAGTAAAGAACAAAAACTTACTGTTGCTCTGGGAAAATAGGGCGATGGACAATGCACTAGAAAAAAGAAGGGAGCCATGGTAGGCGCCTTCGCTGCTCTACTCCATAGCAATGCTCCTCTTCTTGCTTAGTTTACAGAACCTGATTTTACTCAGGATTCGACATACTCAGGCACAGCAGCCACCCCAGGGCATGAACTATGATAGATCTAAGCCAAGCAAAGGAATTCTACTTCCTTACTAAAATCTGTTTAGGAGTGGTGCCATGGCTCGGACTTATGAGAATGAAAGGGAAGTGAGCTGGTGAGGACGAAGAGCTTCTGAGAAGGAATCTACTCCCTAATAAAGACAGCTGACAAAGAAGCGGCATTGAACATGGCTGTGTAAAGTGTGATATTTAGGGCTGAGGCAGAGACGACTATGAGACATCAGCTCTAAAGATGAGAATCCCAGCTGCAGAGGGTGTATTCATAGAAAGAGGTTGAGTCCTTGATGACATCAGTGAGCTGCTGCTTGAACCCTGAAAATATATGCCTTTGGGCTTATTGTTCTACAACCTAATTGAAGGTCTCTGTTGAAGAAGTCACTGTTAATCTATCCACTACAGCTCAAAGCATTCCTGATACTATGGGCTACACCCACTTACAGTGGGCTATACTAACTTTTGTATTTTAGGTGACAAAATACAAAATTCTCTACAGGAGGTGACAGATAGACCTTTATGGTTAGCATAGTTTTGAAGACTGAAAGAGGTGTACAGCTGGAGACAAATTAGAAGTAACTATTAGCCTAATGTTCATTTGCTTTCCATTATCTGCTTCCATTTTGAAAGAAAATAAGATGCAAGTAAAATACAAACCTATTGTGGTAAAAGAATGTCCAAAAACGGCCCTCAGTATCACTCCAGGTTGCTTGGACAACTAGCTAGCTGAAGCTTTGTGACCTTGTGCAATCCAGTCATGTGCCTGTAACATGGCAGGTGGGAAACATGAAAGGATTCCACTTTGCATGACAAGTGGGGCCCAACATGGGGACCACTCTGCATGCCATCCATAGTGACATTTACTACAGATAACCACAGAGCTTCAGTCAAAGGCAACCAAGGCAAACACAGAACTCTCAAGCTGAGTTCTTTTTTCTTTTTGTGAGACAGGGTCTTGCTCTGTCTCCCAGCTGGAGTGCAGCTGTGTGATCATGGCTCACTGCAGCCTCATGGGCTCAGACAATCCTCCCACCTCAGCCTCCTGATTGGCTGGGACTATAGGCATGCACCACCAGGCCTGGTTAATTTTTGTATTTTTCGTACAGACGGGGTCTTGCTATGTTGCCCAGGTTGGTCTTGAACTCCTGAGTTCAAGCACTCTGCCCACCTCAGCCTCCCAAAGTGTTGGGGTTACAGGTGGGAGCCCCTGTGCCCAGCCTCAATTGGAGTTCTAACAGGAAAAAAGGTTTCAGCACTCTAATGACTATTTTTAGTGTATTAATGTTAATACATCCTTCTTTGATACTTAATGGGAGACATCTACATCTACAGAGTCAGTGCTTCAAAGAAAGAAGCAGGCAAATATCAAAAATTTGATACTTGACATCACAATTCCAGCCTGAAATCTCTGAGTATATGACATTAGCATACAAAGATTTCACACTGTGTAGACCAGAGACCACATACTGGCAGCATAATATTTCACCCGTAAGTCACTCCATTGAGACCTCACTCCACAAGTAGAAGACCATTTCTACTGTTGGGTTCTTTACAATTTGTTAAAAAAAAGAAGCCAACTATTATCTTTTCTATGGTTGTAAGGTTTACTCGCATTTGTGTGTGTGTGTGTGTATATATACACATTTCACATACATATAATATTCATATATTATAAATACATTATATATAAGTATATATGTAAATATGTGACATATTTATTTTATAAAATTATATAGGCTGGGCGTGGTCGCTCACACCTGTAATCCTAGCACTTTGGGAGGCCCAGGTGAGCATGTTGCTTAAGTCCAGGAGTTCAAGACCAGCCTGGGCAACAGGGCAAAACCCCATCTCTACAAAATACAAAAATTAGCTGGGCTTGGTGGTGCATTCCTGTAGTTAGTCCTAGCTACTTATGGGGCTGAGGTGGGAGGATTGCTGGAGTCTGGGAGGCAGAGGTTGCAGTGAGCCTAGGTCACACCACTGCACTCCAGCCTGGGCAACAGAGCGAGACCCTGTCTCAAAAAAAAATTTTTTTTAATTTAAAAAAGCATATAAATATGCATTTTTGATATACAGCAATATCTGAAATATGCTTAAGATACTTAAGTGTCAACAAAGCATCACTCAAGTGAAAAATTAAGTATAAGGCCCTACGTTCAGTACTGAGATATAAGATCCACAGAGCTGTGGGTGGCAGATCTGGCCTCTGGGGACTTCTCACGCAGTTGGAGAGGTGGGAAATACACAAATGACCAGAAGACATGGACACTGGATTAAGTTCCTACATGGAGTGGAGATGAGAGTGCTACCAGTGCACAAGGAAGGAGTCACTTTGTGGATCACTGGCTAGGAATCTCAAGGAAGGCTCTGGGCCACCAATTTCTAAACTACAGCTAATTTTTCTTGTTAAGGACATGTCACTTATCCATATTTTAATCCAGGTATAAATAACAAAAAAAATTTTTTAAACTATACAAAGTTTTCCTTGTCAGTTATATTAATTTCCCACAGCTGCTCCAAAAATTTTCACAAAGTTGGTGGCTGAAAATAGCAGAAATTTATTCTCTCAGGTTTCTGGAGGTCAGAAGTCTGAAACCAGTATTCCTGAGTTGAAGCAAAGGTGCTGGCACTTCCTCCAGAGGCTCTAGAGGGAATCCATTCTTTGTCTCTTCCAGCTTCTGGTGGTTGCAAGCACTCCTTGGCTTGTGACCACATCACCCCAATCTCTGCCTCTATGATCACATTTTCTTGTCTTCTGTTTTTAAATCTTCCTCTGTCTCTCACTTATAAGGACTTGTGTTTTCATTTAAGGCCTACCAAGATACTGCAGGATAATCTCTCCATTTCCGATTTTTTGATTCAATCACATCTGCAAGGTCCATTGTGTCATATAAAGTAACACTCACAGGTTCCAAGGATTAGAACCTGGTATCTTTGCAGGCTATTATTTAGCCTATCACTCCCTAGGAAAACATCCCAAAGACTTATACAATCATCTAAATTACACAGCAGCAGTGTTATTCATTCAAAGTTGGGTGTTTTAGAAATGAAATCAGAAATCTGTGCTTACTTACCCAGCAAACAAGGACATTCTGTTTTAAAATACAGAATGTACTTATCTCTTTTATTTTACTTCAAGTTCCGGAATTCATGTGCAGAATGTGCAGGTTTGTTACATAGGTATATGTATGCCATGGAGGTTTGCTGCACCTATTGACCCGTCCTGTAAGTTCCCTCCCCTCGTCCCACCTACCCCACAACAGGCCCTGGTGTGTGTTGTTCCCCTCCCTGTGTCCATGTATTCTCATTGTTCAACTCCTGCTTATGAGTGAGAACATGCAGTGTTTGGTTTTCTGTTCCTGTGTTAGTTTGCTGAGGATGATGGCTTCCAGCTTCATCCATGTCCCTGCAAAGGACATGATCTCATACCATTTTATAGCGGCGAAGTATTCCATGGTGTATATGTACATTTTCTTTATCCAAGCATACTTCTCTTTAACTTTGCACAGTGAACAAGACTTGAAAATTCTAGCCTGAAATCTCTGAGTATACGACATTAGCATATGGAGATTCCATGCTATGTAGACCAGAGATGGCACACTGGCACTCTGGGGGCTGAATCCCAGATTTAAAAATAGGGAATTTCGGCCAGGCACAGTGGCTCACACCCGTAATCCCAACACTTTGGGAGGCCAAGGGCGGCAGATCACGAGGTCAGGAGTTCGAGATCAGCCTGGCCAACATGGTGAAACCCTGTCTCTACTAAAAATACAAAAATTAACCGGGCGTGGTGGTGTATGCCTGTAATCCCAGTTACTCAGAAGGCTGAGGCAGGAGAATTGCTTGAACCCAGGAGGCGGAGGTTGCAGTGAGCAGAGATCGCACCACTGTACTCCACCCTGGGACAGAGTGAGATTCTGTCTCAAAAAAAAAAAAATCAATAAATAAAAAATAGGGAATTTCCTATATAAATCCCTATTTGGAGCTTCTCTGGAAACACTGAAGGTCTAACCACCTGGGGTCCTTAGCCCTTCACGGTAATAAGAAGTGGAAGAAATGTCCGTACCTCTTCAGGCTGGGCGTGTGCTCTGCAGCTCACCACAGTCCCCATTTTTTGCCTGTTGCCACTTGCCATTTTTTTTTTTAGCTGTCCTTTTTTTGTGTGCCTTCATAGCCACTTGTTTTACTGGATGAAAAATATTTCTCTGTTCCTATGCCTATAACAAAACTGACAAAGTAAAAGCCTGAAAGAAAAAAAAAACCTTATACTTAAAGAAAAATTGGAAGAGAAGAAAAATTGTTCTTTTTTAGAAGAGAAGAGCAATTTCTTACTGTTTGACAAGCACACACCCAGCTTCCTTGAGTCTTTTATTTTCCTCCTCTGCCCTGACAGCATTTAAATTCAGCTTCTGGTACAGATAGTTAACACTGCTTGAGAAGTGAATGGAATGTAGCAGCCTGTCCATTACCTTGAGAATTAGCATGTATTTCTAACTCGCAGTATTTCTAAATTCTGCTTTGACTCCAAGAATTAACTTGGATAAATCATTCACTACAACGAATCTACACTTAGCACCCTCATATATCAAATATGCCCAAAACATGATAATTTTAGTACTTAGTATGTGCATAGTACTATTATAAGTGCTTATGCATATATTAGTACATTTAACCCTCATAATTCTACCAGGCAGGTACTATTACAATTATCCCTATTTTACAGAGAAGGAAACTGAGACACAAGTTACATGTCTAGATTATACGACTAATGTGGCAGAAATGAGACAGGAACCCAGGCTGACTGTACCAAACTTAAGGGAAAGCTTTCAAAAGATCATGAAATCTTTGGAGGATCTGAAAATGACAGGAACAGAAGTAGTACTTTGTATCTCAAAGCCCAAATATGGAAATGAATGATATGGCTATGTTCTAATTGTCTTCATTCTCAATCAAATATCAGCGAATCCACTGGAGCCATCGGCAGCACCAACATGCCCACAGTGGAGGCAAAGTGAGGGACTGGTTCCAGTTTCCACTCAGCACTGATCTGCTGTGCCTCGGGGCATCTCTTGGTCCTTGAGTTTACTTTTGGTGGAATTAGGGCATGGGACTTGCTCTAAGGTGGTTTCTTCCTCTAAAGCTGTGTGATTCTGTGACTCTGTATCAGGAATTGAGCTAGCATTTGTCTAAGAAAAAAAAACGGATAAATGTTTCTGCTTTTTGCATCACATGAACAAAGGTTAGCGGAGAAGACAGTGCCACCGAAGGACCCTGTATGCTACACACCTTTCTTTCAAGAGATGCACAAGTGCCCCAGTGCCTCGGCCAGGCCCCAGTAAACATTAAACATCGATTCCTTCTCTTTCGAGCTCACATGTCACCTCTTCCAAGCCTCCTGCCCCAACCTACACATATAGACCCGAGAATGGTCCTCTCCCTTGATGCTATAGTGCCTTGTCCTCACCTCACTGCCAGCCCCTTCCCCGTGGCAATGACCTGCAGGTGTACCCTCTGCTTCAGCTTCGACACTCTCCAAGACTGCTTCATCTTTGTCTTCTCACTCCACTTGCAGTAGCAAGTCCTCAAAGATTGTTTGAAGGGCCCAAATGTGAGTTTTAGTCTTTGCTATTATTTTCTGTACCACCTTGGCTAAGTACCTCAAAATTCTCAGTGCTTCTATTTTGTCATACGCAAAACAAAGAAACTGTTGGGCCCAACTAAAAGTTCTGAAGTTCTGAAGTGGAAGAACAGTGAATACCACAGAATAGCTGGGGCAGGCAGGCAGCCTGGGCCCTCCCACAACAATGCCAGGATGACTGAGTCTCAGAGGATCACAGAAAGTCCCCCTCCATGCGGTCAGATCAGGCCTTTGGCCTTTGGGTAAGGCTGTACTCAACTAACAAAGAAAGACAGCTTTATCTCTCTTTCAAAGAGTTCCAGCAAACCTTTGAAGTCAATGTTATGATGTTCCTGGCTAGGTGACATTGGGGAAAAGCTTCCTGTGATTTGCCCCAATTCCCTCCCCTCAGCGTCAATCCTCGGTGGAGGCAAAGAACATTTGCTCATGGCCAGCAGCTCACATCAGGTGCCTTGCTCATTCACAGCCTAAAAAATGGAGGCGAGGGGCAGGGAAAATTGTAGTTCATTCTTTATTTTGAAACCTTAATCAATGAATTAATGCCATCATTACACATTTTCTAAGACAGGAGACAAAAAATTACAGCAAACTTGGGGTTCTCTGGGAGTTGTGGTTTACCAGGCCCACTGACACCATTCAGTTCCTCAGAAGGAGCTTGTCTCCCTTTGCATTAATTATCTTACATTGAAAAGATTCTGTTACTTTCATTTATCCTCCTAGGAAAAGTGGATTATATGCAAAATCATTAGATGACCCTTCTCATGGTACTTCTGAGTTCCATTTTACCTTTACAGGTTTATAATTACACTTCGTATTCTAGGTTTGAATGTGTCCTAACTTTACAAAAGTCAGTGAATACTGTTAATTTCTTTTAAAAAGGTACTAGAAATAGTATATCCGGGTTTATGTTTTTCTCCTGGACCTAATTCTTCTGCCTCTGTACATTTTAGCAAGCCAACCTTTTAAGCATTTTGCCTCTTGGACTACTGCTTTTTTTCTGCATAAGGAATAGCAGTTACAAAGCCAAAAGGACCTTCTTTACATGGATCTTGCTTTGTCTTTACCTTGACAGAGGAGTGAATTAAAGATGCATTCAGCTATTGCATCAACTGGATGTTAACAAGAGAAGATAATCCGTTACATGATGTGCCTTCTTCTGTGCCCCAGAAACTTCTTCATACCTTTACCATCCCTCTCCTCTTTCAATCCCAGCTTCTGAAAAAAGAACTCGTCCTGCACTAGGTCCTTAATCCCATGAGAAGCTTCCACAACTCCCTGTCGCTTCTCTTACAATATAAAAGGTGCTCACGCCTTGAACCTTAAAAAAGTTCTTCGATCACTTGCAGATGATTTTTAAACTAGGACACATAGTTGGCTTTGGTGGACTGTAAAGAACTGAGGTAAAGGCGAAATGTTAAAAAAAAATAAAAAATAAAAAAACAGCCAGAAAAACAAACCTTTACCCTGCCATGTGTGAAACTGTAGATGAGCTAGAACGAGAGTCCCCAGCTTAATGAAAACTGCCGAGGGTGGCAATAGTCCTGCTTGCCTGTGTTTCAGGGGTGGGCAAGATAAGGGATAGTGAAGATAGGGGAGTGACTAAGAGCATATCACAAGTTCATGTAGATAGTAACTTTCATGATACTGGCAAATAACTAGCTGGACGTTACACAATAATACTTTACCTTTCTAGTTCTAACGCATTATCTTTTATGGTAGTTACAAGGACAGCCACATGTTATCAGTATTTATATGCTATTACAACACATTTGACTAAGGAGCTGATCTCAGTGTAAGATGCTTTGCTAGCATGTATACAAAAAATCAAAATGAATTAAAGTAAAGGAAGTAAAGGCTTAATGTAAAAATAAAATAGGGCAGGGATAAGCACATTTTTTCTGTGAAGGGTCAGTAAACAGGATAGGCTTTGCAGGCTCTCCATCTCCGTCACAACTCCACTCTGCCATTGTAGCATGAAAGCAGTCAAAGACAATATGTAAATACATGGGCATGGCTGTGTTCCAGTACAAATTTATTTACAAAAACAGGCAGCAGGAAGGACTGGCACACAAGCCATAGTTTGTCAAGCCCTGAAAATGAGGAAATCTCCCAAATAAGCAGGAGCACTTTAGTACTCTCCATAGAGCCCTCACTTACCCCTAGGTTACAGGGCTACATACAAGCTGTGTTTAACCTTAGAATATAAGCTCTGTGAGGGCAGAAACATTGCTATATTCACAACTGTATTCCCAGTACTCAGTTCCCAGAGAACTGGCATAGTTGGCACAAGTACGGACTCACAATAAAGACATGTTGAATGAATTGACTAATGAATGAACAACTTATGGAGCTTTAAAAGGCAATCCTGACCATAGATGATTTTCCTATACTACCACGTCCACCCTCACTGTCATCCCGTCACGCCCCACTTCTTTGCAAACTGGACAACTGTACTGGGACTAGGGTACCAAAATTATGACTCCTTCTAAAAACTTTTACACTAATTTAGGAAAAAACTTGCTTTTCAACAGCTAAGATCACATGAAGGCATGTATATCTTACATTTTTCTTACTCCCCTTTGTCTTAGTTAAATGATTCTCTAGTAAATTCTCTTTCAAAGCAAAGGCAATGTCCAAGAGGGCAAAACCATTAATAACTATCTTTTGGGAACCACAAGTTCATGCAGATAGTAACTTTCATGATATGGCCAAATACGTATTTGGGCATTATACAATAGTACTTTCCTTTCCGGTTCTCAGGCATTATCTTTTATGGTAGTCAAAAGGGCAGTCACATGTTATCAATACTTTATCACAGGTCATGCTTCACCTATAGAAAGGTAAAAAATAACTCACACTGATCTCTCCTAAAAAAACGTGTGGTTCTCATAAGCTCTGGGCCATCGTTATACATTTATTAAGTGGCTACTAAGGGTTCTTGACATGGTGGAAAAAGCACCAAATGAAAAGCAAGGCACTATTGTGGCCCTTTCATTTCAAAAAAAGTGAGTTAGGATGACAATCATCTGCTAGGAACTACAAGTTCACGCAGATAGTTACTTTCATGATATTGTCAAATATAGTTGGACATCACACTTATAATACTTTATCTTTTGGTTCAGAGGCATTATCTTTTATAGCAGCCATGATGAGCTTATTTAAAGATAAAATATAACTGAATGCTAATTAACATAGATTTGAATGCTAAATTCATTAGGAACTATGTTCAAAGCCTAATGTTGAACAAACTTCAGACAATAGAGTTAAGAATTTTTTTTTTCTGTAAAGGACCTTAATGATTACTTGACATTCTCACTCTACAGATGAGATCCAACTAAGAAGAACAGAATACTTGCTATCTTCAGAGTAGAATATTTTGAAATGTGTGAGTATAATACATGTTTTATAGCCAACTAAAGATGTATCAAATGTTCCCCACGTGCTCCTTAGTAAAAAGCATATGAATATTTTGCTAATCCTGAGCCCATATAGTTTAAAAAAAGGGGGGAGCAGATGTTTGAAGATGTGCTATCCTGAAACTCAAACATGACTTCACATGTCAACATATGTTGGATTTGATTTCAGCCTGCTCAGGTAAGTCCCACGACAAGACACTCTTCCTACCCAGGAAGACTTCAACTTTCAAAGCACAGAGAGTCAGCTACTTAATGTGCAAAGATAGTTCAGTTTCCTTGGAAGAAAATCAGGAATAGAAGCCTTCTGTTTGGGTTGAGTGTTTCCCTAAAACCTGTTGAGTAGTAGTTTTTCCTAATATTGGACAGTAGTTAACTAGGAGCAGACAGATTGAATGAAGATGCCCATATCAACCTTGGTTACCATCTTGAGGTAGACCTGAGCTGCTGCTTTTACTTCTTTGGCTGCAATCAAAGGCATCTCTGATTTTCTTCCTGCCACAACATTTCCTTAGCATTTTAATGCAATTTGCCCCAGAAAATGATTTGTTTCACCAAATTCTTTTTACTAGGTAATTTTCTAGAACACATGTGCTTTTATAAGGAAGTTAAAACTGTATTTCAAAGGTAAGCACAACCACAAACTAAGACACAATTACACTATAATCCCAAAACGTGTATAAGTCATCCGGCACACACCTCTGTTTGCGCATTCTCCCTGATTCAACCACATCAACTATAAACACAGGTTCACAGATAGGAGAGTTCTAATACTCTAAACATACGCCCTTCTCAGAAAGCCACAGTCATCAAAGACCACAGGTGAAAGACAACAGTTAAATGAGATACTATTCACAGGCTTTCAGATCAACATACACAGAGAGGTCATTATACCCAGAATTCTCCCAAGGAACCACCAGGCAAATACACACACTCACATAGATCCCACAAGCAGAAAAATGCATTTTATAAGGGCAGACATCAATAGAACGGTTAGGTACCACTCCAACTCTGCAAGATCCTACAAAATGAAATGGAGGAGACTGCTGCAAGAGGAGCAGTATAAAAAAAAAAAAATTAAGCAGTAGTGTTCCTGGCAAGGTTCAGATGGAAAAACAGCAACAGATCCCAGAAGCAGAGCTGCAGCCAGGAATAACCTAAGCTCAAGCCATTTTAAGTAAGGGCAGGATAATACTTACTAAGGATTCACTGCATGGTTACCCTGGTTCTCTAGGCCTCCAGGCTGAGTGTTCAGGAATTGGACTCTGTTAAGTTACTGTCAAGGGATAAGCAGACCTTTATCATGTATATGCCAGTTATGGGTAGGCACTATAGACCATCTTCACACCACAACTCGGGGGTGAAACTGGGGGGGAGCATTTTCCCTATTTTGCACATGAGATTAATAGTAGGAGAATTACAGAAGGCCACACAACTAATAAGTGGAGTCAGGCCCTTGCCCCAATTCTGCTGTACTTCAAAGCCCACAATACCACATTACCATGCATAACATATGGCTCCGGCCCTAAAGAGGCTTAAACTAACCTAAACCAATTGGAGATCAATACAGCCAGTATAATGAAGGGCTAACAAGCAAGTATCTTGAGAAATAGAAAGAGGAAATATTATAAGAGAAGTAGACTTAAGCTCCTCTGAGGACAGGTAGGAGTCGCACAGGAGAGTAAAGAGAAGGGAGGTAGTTTCTAGGGAAAGCACTATGAGCAGTGACACTGCAGTGGGAAGAAGCCTGGCACCATTAGCAGGACAGCAAGAAGACCAGACTGCTTAGAGTGCAGAGATGCATGCTGAAATGAAAAGAGGATTTTAGATAGGAAGGGCAAGGCTGATTATGATAGGCCTTGAGAAGTCAGGCATATTATTTTAGACTTGAGATAGTACATAATGGAGAGAAACTGAAGGTTGCACGTCCAGAATAGATATGATGAAGTGATCATTTTAAAGATTAGACAGGCAATAGAACACTGAAAAGACCACAGGGATGCTTCTCATTCATTCATTCATTCATTCATTTAATGAGAGCTTACTAAGAGTCAGGCTTGGGAGGCTGTTGCAGTACTGCAGGAGTGGAAGAGTGAGGACTAGATTAGAATATAGAAGGAGGGATCCATATAAAACATATTTCAAAGGTCTTGATGACTCATTGATACAGAGGATGAAGGAAATGAAGGAAAAGA
Organism: Pan troglodytes; assembly: GCF_028858775.2. Lineage (NCBI taxonomy): Eukaryota > Metazoa > Chordata > Mammalia > Primates > Hominidae > Pan > Pan troglodytes. The sequence continues at coordinate 58,919,697 of NC_072403.2, forward strand.
TGGTTAAAGGTAATTCCAATGTTTCAAGATTAACATAATTTCCACTGTTCTAGGAACCTCAAAAAGCAATGAGAATAACAAACAATAAAGTATAAAAAGGGCTCTGATGATGTTGAACAGTCAATAAATAAAACTGCTAAATGGCTTGTTTGATATCCTAGTAGTTCATTTACACTTAGTCTGTGGAGAAGAAACTTCAGTGAAAAGGCCTTTTCTTTGTGATTAAATGCTGAGTTCCCTTGGCAAGGACAGCAGGGGTCTACCTAATCAGACAGGCTCCATCAACCCTCCAGCACACTCCTCCACCATCTGAACCTAGATTGGTTTCATTAGGAAATGTGACGGCCTCCCTGCTGCCTGGCCACCAGTTTTGACTTTGGAGAAGGGGATAAGGCAAAGCAGAAAGGGAGAAATAAAAAGTGGGCAGGGTCACTTAGAGAATGGGGAATGGTACCGGATGTCATTTTAAATAAGGATCCCAGTACTGCTTTCCTTTCTACATCTACTTCTAGTGTTTTACAAGTCCTGGTCCTCAAGTAGATAGGAAAGCCTTAAACAGTCTTTACCAAATTGTAGCGCATTGTTCAGAAACTATTTTAAATGTGCATATTTATGCATATATTAACTCCCAGCACAGTTCAGCAAATGATTGAGACACAAATTCTTCTTAATAATTTATATGTTGACTACAGAAATTTAAAGCTTATTTAAACTTTATATTCGGCAATGGTGCCATTCACTATTGAAGCACACCCTGAAACTCCACTCACTGGGAAATGTGAGAAATGAAAACTGTAACTATCAAACTTCTGTTACTACAAAGAGTTCTACCGGCCAAACAAACAAACAAAAAAAAAATTCAAACCCCACAAGCGCCAATACCTTAGAGAAATCCATCCCGCTTGTAAAATTCAGTGTGGAATTCCCTCAGCCTAGCACAGCTCCAGCAAAAGCAGGTCTTATTTAGTTGCAAGTGGAAAGGAATACTCTTCTCTGCAGAATGATGCATTAGCTATATTACATATAAGTCCTTAATGTTAGTGTCAAAGTCAAACTTTAAAAGGTTAACATTACAAAAGAATCAGTTGTTCTGGAAAATCCGTCAATATCCTTCTCATAACAGCTACTCAGATTAGTAAGAAAGAAATCAGAACAGAAAGAAATCCAGTAAAAAATGGTTGCAAATAAGTACTCGAGGATTTTTGCTCAGATCCCTTGTGGGACAGCCAAGGGCCTAGTCAGGGAAATTCCGAAAGCAAGTCCTCAACGTGCCCCGCAACGAGGCTTCAAATTAGCTAGGGTCTTCCCCCTCCTTAAGACTAAAAGATAAACACCCGTCAAAATCCTCCAGGCTCCGAGTTTTCATACCAGGAAGGAGAGATCCACAGGATCGCGGAAAGAAACTATAACCCATTAGCCTCTTCCTGCGCCTCCGATCCGTCGCGGGGCCACGGCCAGGGGTCTCCCCGCCGCCCCATCCCAGTGGCCACTACAGTGACAGGTCGCCCGGCAGAAGCCCCTAAATCCCAGAGCCCCACTTACTGGCGCCGCGAACGCAGGCGGGGGCCCGCCCCTGAGGTGAGCGCAGCTCCTCGACGAGCGGGGCGCAGCCGCCCGCTCCGGAGCTGGAAATGGGGACAATCCCTGCTAGGACCGGCCGAGGGCTCCGTACAGGGACGCCCGCGAGGTCCGGCGAGTCGCACGGGCCGCACGGCGCATGGTAGTGCAGCAGGAACCCGGCCGTTTTCCAGCCTCCGGCAGGAAAACAAACAAAAGGCTGGGTGGCTTCTACTGGGGACGACCGGCCGCTTTCCCTGGGAAAAGTTACCCTGCAGCTCCCCTCGCTGGCCCTGCGCGTCCCTGCACTGCGTCCTGTTCGCCCTGGCTCGCGCGGCCGAGCCGCCAGGCGCAGCTCTGGGCCGAGGGCAGCACAGCGCCCAGGGACCCCTAACGCCCGCTGACCGCAAGGCGATCTCCGACTCCGAACGAACGCCTCGTTGCAGATCGGCTAGATCAACCATCAAGACTTAGAAATGGAGGCTGTCGATGGACGTTCTGAGCACATTAAATTAAAGATAATCGTTGTGAAAACATTTTTCTGATTTGAAAAAACGTAGATGAGGTGGCACGACATTGTGAAAGTAATCAATGCCACTGAATTGTATTCAAAGTGGTTAAACAGCAAATTTCATGTTACCTTTACAGAAAAATAAAATGAAAACGCAACTGATTGCCTGTTAGCATTCCTTTGAACTCTTAAGAGTTTTTATGTTGTTAGCAAGTAGTTGTAAAGACTGGACTCTTAACCCAGGTGGGAAACTGACTCTAGTCAGATATCCTCTACACAACAATCGTCCTCTGTAACTAGTTATAGGGAATCTGACACTAACATGTAATTTTATAACACATTGATTTATGTCATAAGTGATATTGTAGACATTACCTTAAATCATCCTTATAAGGCTAGAGCGGTTTGAATAAAGAAGTTGCTTCCAGGTCTCTGATTTTAAATTTACATAATTGTTCTAAGCCAACAGTTCTTAAACATTAGCGGGAAGCATCAGAACCACCTGGAGGACTTGTTAAAACAAATTCCTGGGCTGCACTCTCAGAGTTTCTGGTGCTAATGTTGCTGGGTCACACTGCTGTAAGCAACACAAATTTAATTAATAAAGCAGTAACCCTTTAACACTTTGTGGACTGTTCTCTGAGTTTACAATTCCCAGCTGATCATATCAGTTTTTTTCTCACTATTTTTATTTTTGAATTCTACAGACTGAAGATTGTTTTTTACTGAAAAAATCTATACCAAGGCCTGAATCCTTCTCTCCTCTTGATCTTGTGGAAGAAACATGCAAGATATAAGACAGTCAAGCTTCTTTAGATTTCCTCTCCCAAATGGAAAAAGGTCATCTGGCCACTTGACATATGTATAACATTGATATCTACCTTTGTGTTTACCTATTTAACAGCCAGCCCATATGGCAAATGAAAACTGAAAATCATTATCAGTGAAAAGATAGAGACACGACAAGGAATCTACCAAGTCATATACTACTCCCATGAAAAGCAATTTCTAAAGTAAAATGATCAGTTTTAGTCAAATTGTCCAAGCAGGTCTACCTGGCAAACAAAGGTACTGTCTTGGTCTACCTTTTAGCAAGAGTCTGCTAGGCTAGTAAGTAGCCTAGATCAGTAGTTTTGGCCTCAGGAAATTATAATCCTGTAAATATAATATGAGAATATAACCTTGTAATGAGGTCTAGTGGATACTGTGGAACTGACTGAAAATAGAAAATTAGTAGCTATGAAGCATAACAGTATTTTAATGCTCAATTTATCTTTACAAATATTATTTTATTAAGCTTTAATTACTTGCTAGAATAAAAGAAACCATCTGTGTAATTGACCAGGCTATTTTAAACTAGCACTCAACATTTTAAATGAAACAGATTTGTTCCCAAACTATTTCAATACTTCATTCTCAGTATGTAAAAGAGTCACATTTATCATTTTATTCTATTATAAATCTTAGATTTAACCTTTCCCCCCAATTTAAATTTCAAAATTCAATTTTAAGGAGTTCATTGGGAGGAAATTTATCCTTAAAAAGACTTAAGCCCTAGAGTCTCCTTTAAAACAAAAAATTTAAATTTTTGCCCTCTTTTAAACAGTAAGGCATTTTTTATAGGTAGCTGACTTAGGGTGCAAATAAAAACACACGCATCCGAAGGGTGGATCCCAATATTAAAACATGGCAGGCCGGGCGCAGTGGCTCACACCTGTAATCCCAGCACTTTGGGAGGCCGAGGCGGGCGGATCACGAGGTCAGGAGTTCAAGACCAGCCTCACCAACATGGTGAAACCCCGTCTGTACTAAAAATACAAGAATTAGCTGGGCTTGGGGGCGCTCGCTGTAATCCCAGTTACTCAGGAGGCTGAGGCAGGAGAATTCCTTGAACCCGGGAGGCGGAGGTTACAGTTAGCCGAGATGGCGCCACTGCAATCCAGCCTGGGCTACAGCGAGACTCTGTCTCAGCAAAACAAAACACGGCATTTGGACTTCCTTATTGTAGCTCGTTCTCTCTCCCCTTCACTCTCTCTCTCTCTCCCCTCCCTCAGCACTTTCACCTCCATTTCTGTGCCAAAGATGTACTACAATTTTTTTTTTTTTGAGACGGAGTCTCACTGTGTCGCCCACGCTGTAGTGCAGTGGCGCGAACACTGCAACCTCTGCCTCCCGGTTTCAAGCGATTCTCCTGCCTCAGCCTCCTGAGTAACTGGGATTACAGGGGCGCGCCACCAAAGCCGACTAATTTTTGTATTTTTAGTAGAGACGGGGTTTCACCATGTTGGTGAGGCTGGTCTCGAACTCTTGACCTCGTGAGCCACCCGCCTCGGCCTCCCAAAGTGTTGGGATTACAGGCGTGGGCCACCGCGCCCAGCCGATGTACTGCATTTTTAATCTCTCCAGAATAGAATGGATTAGAAATTTAAACTCTGTAAACTCATTGAATGTTTGGAAGCCTATTAGTCCCTGGCACCACTAGAAACTTTAAAAACTCAGTAAATGTTTGCTAAATTAAGGTTATAGGCTATGAAGCCTATCAGTTTTCACAAAACAGGCAAACCCGTAGTTTAAAAGATTTAAATTGTGTAAAAGCAAAGTATCACCTTATGAACAAGTACATTCACTCAAGAAGAAATCAGGTAGTTTGGGCTTTAAGAGGTGGGGCCGAGGACCAAGTGTAAGTTCCGGTGCTCAAACCTGAGCGGCCGACTACAAATCCCAGAGTGCCTCGCGGGCGCCGTCTCCACGGCACTTGGGTTTCAGGGCCATGGAATCGCAAGCCCTTTTCGCACTGCATTATGGGATCTGTAGTGAGACATGCCTTGCGTTGGCTCTTTCCTCCTGCTGGGCACCAAAGCGCGTCTTTTCCTCAATCTCCAGTCTGTCTGTGCTCTCAAAAACTTTAGTTGTTATAACAACTGTGACTGTTGAGAAATTTCACTGTTTTCCCGCATTCCTGGCGCGGGACTCTAGCCAGAGGCTCCGAGGACTTTGTAGCGACTGTCCCAAACGTCCAGTTCGATGCTTCTCAGGGCGGCTTGCTTTAAGGGCCCACCCCTAAATTTGGGTTGTAAAAATTTTTGAGGTAATGCTTGTTCAAGTTCGCTTAAGTGTTCACTCAGCCCAACACGCGGGTTGGGCTTGAGGTTCGGCACCCGGGCAGCCTCACCCCCCGCGTCAGGCGCGCGTACACAGTAGGTCCGCGACCCTTAGCCCTCCACTAGGCAGCCCGCGGGGATGGGTGGCCGGGCCGCGCACACGGGCAGCACCGGCACTGCGCATGCTCGGCGCGTCGGCGCAGATTTCCGCAGCTGAGGGGGCAGCTACGCGGCGGCGTCCGGGGTCTCCAGTAGGGCTGACGCTCCGGTGCTCGCACAATCCCCCGCCTCGGCTGGCAACGGGCGTCCCTCCACTCCCCGAGTCCCCGGCAGCCGCCGCCACCCCAGCGCGCCCCGATCTGGCCCCCTGCCCCGCGAAGATGGCTGCCGTACGCCGGGCCCGCAGTTATTGCCGCTGCCTGGTGCGCTTCTCCGACCGAGAACTCTGCTAAGCTCCGCTGCAGAGACAGGCAGGAGTAGACACCCGGACACCCAGCACCCCTCCTCCGGGGGGCGGTGCAGAGGGGGCACGGAGAGCCCCTCGAGCGCAGCAGGCCGCCCCGCCAGCATGGTAACCTGGCCAGGGGGCTCGAGGGTGGACGCCGCGGGGCGGGAGCGTGGTGTGCAGAGGGGCCGGGCCTAGGGCTGGGGGTCGGCGGGGACTCTGGGAGGAGTGGGAGCTTCACGGCTGCCACCCGTTAGAGGGCCCTGGCCTGAGAAGGAGTGCGTCGGGGGGCGGGGGTGCCAACCCTGGCTTCTCCCCAGGATTCCTTCCTGCTGAGCCTCCCCAACCCCCGCCGAGCTCGATGTGAGGAGGAGGGTTTGCAGGACAGCCGGGGAAAATGTCCCTTTTCGGCTCACTGAGTATATTGAACCGGTCTCGGTCCTCTCGAGGGATTTTATCAGAAGCATTGAGCATAGATTGAGGTAAGCTGTCACAGCGCCTGAATTCGGGAGGGAGCTCTGGCAAGAGGAGACACTTGTTGATTGCTCTTCTGCCGAAAAACCAGGCCCACCGACAGGCCCTGCCGGCACCTTGAGGAGCCCTGGGTGTAGGACGCATCTGCCCCGCGAGGCGTCATTCCCTGGGTAGGATGTTGGCAGGCGGTCCTGGCGGAGTGGGGTTGGAGGGTTCGTCTCCGCGGCGTCGGTGCCGTCCAAATGAGAGACTGAGCTAAGTTGCAGAGCTTGACAGTGAAGATTCCATGAGACTGTTCCATATTGGAATACGTAGTCTCTGCCCTATGCCTTTCTTTGGTTTAGAATAAATTGTTCATCTGAGAAACTAATCTCTGGCTGGGGCTTAAAGAATCAGGGATGCAGTAATTCCAAACGATTTAATTTATAGTGGACTCAAATATTTATTGCATAAATGAATGGCTGAATTTATTTTTATTAAATTAATCTGGAGGATAGAAAAGGCAATTGCCCCTGCCCCTAAACTTTCAGAAGTAGTTCTCTGACCGGGATTAAGTACTTAGCCTTTATAATTTATTAATCGCACCTGTGAAACAGGAGTAACATGATGAAGACATGGACTACTCATACACGTGAGCTATTCAAGTGAAGGTGATATTTAGGTCAAACTCGATTATGAAAAATAAAAGGAAAACCTCCAGGTGGCATCTGAGGCCCTACTTATTTCAAGTAGTAGTTGAATTGACCAAATGTCAACTCAGCCGATCCCAGATATAATAGTTTGTTTTTGTGATCATACTGTCAAAATCAAAGTAAGAATGGTTTAGAGCTCCACTGTAACACAGGGGAGAAGAAAGATGCTGTCTATATTACACTTCTCCCATTTCCTTTCCTCATCCTTCAGATACACATTATCCAGATGGCATTTTATTTGTCGATTCAGCCAATATTTTTGAGTACCTATTAGCCTGGCATAGTGTGAGACTCTGGTACAATACTAGATCTTCAATATAACCAAACCTGCAAGGTGATTTATGATAAACTTTTAATCACAGAATGTCACATGAAAAGGGACCTCAGTAGATCACCATACCTCTTTATAGATGTCCCATAGACATGACAGCTGAGGCCTAGACAGGCCTTTACTACAAATCAAGCAATGTGTTTGACCTTATGGTTACAGAGGTAACTGAGATGTGTTCCTGTCCTGGATGCCTTAAATCTAGTAAATGAAACAGCCAACCTCAGTACAAATGTTGTGATAAAAGTAAGCACAAGTGTTATGGGAACACAAAAATGTTGAAAAATGCTTCTGACTAAGATGAACCCTGAGCTGAATCTTGAAGAATGAGTAGAAATAGCTAAGTGAGGAAGAAGGCATTCCAGATAGAGCAAGCAGCGTATGCAAGCCAACTGGACAGAGCAGGGGAAGCTCTTGAAGTCAGTTTAGAATGACTGCTAGGCAAGAGTTAGAAAACTAAATTACAAAGGATACCCCACAGAACTCAGGTCCCCTCGCATTACCTGTACTTAGAGTTTGCAATAATAAAGCAGACTCTTGAGAAGAGAGAGAAATACACTTCTCAGTGGGATTTATACGCTCAGTCTTTCATTACATATTTTCCTACTAATGGTGTTCTTAGTAGGAAAAGCTCCCAACTTAAAGAAACTAAAAAATAATGTACTTGACAATACATTAATCCTTAAATTTTCCATTTTTCTAGAAATTCATCTGAGTTCTTGATCTCATTTATTTCTTCACAGATGTGTGCTTTACAGTGTGCCCAGCATTTTACCATATACTAACTGGTTCAAGTCTGAAAGGCACCTCTGCTTTGAGTCTGCTTGCCAGAGATAAGATAGGAGGCAAGGCTAATTTATGTTCTGTAATATAGTGCAAGTATATCTGGTAGCTGTGTTAAAGATGTGTGTTAATATAAACATTACCCTCCCCCCACGCCACCCTGAAATAACATATGACTAAAATTTGCAATTGTAAAACTTACCATCTTTGGAACCAGTAAAATTAAGTGGGTTTTATTATTATCTAGCTTACCTTGAAGGCCATTTCCCTGATTGCCACATTTTTTTACAGTAAGTGTTGAGCAAGTTTCATTTGCTAATAAATCTATTAGCTAACAGACTGAACTGAGGCAACATGCCATTTTCACTGGAAGGTAGGATTTAGTTTAATTTAGCAAACATTTATTGAGAATAAAAGGATAAAATTAAAGTCATCTGATTGAAACCTTTATTAAGCTCCAAGTCACACACAGTAATTCCAGTCTAGCTTTATTCCACTGAAGCCGATCCAATATATAAAAATTGGATTTATAGACAGATAAAATAGAAGGGGTTTCTTTACAAAAGCATTTACTATTAAAAGTCTTTGACTAAGCTTTCCTAGTACATATAAAATACACAGAAGTCATATTTGCATAGAACACATTTAATAACATGCTAGCTGTATAAAAGAAGTGACATCATCTTACGGAATATATATATATATATATGTGGGTTTTTTTTTTTTTTTTTTTTGAGACAGGGTCTCTCTCTGTCTCCTGGGTTGGAGAGCAGTGGTGCAGTCTCGGCTCACTGCAACCTCCATCTCCCAGGCTCAAGCGATCCTCTCACCTCAGCCTCCCGAGTAGCTGGGGCTACTGTGTACCACCACCCCCTGGTAATTTTTGTATTTTTTGTAGAGACGGGGTCTTGCCATGTTGCCCAGCCTTGTCTCAAACTCCTGGGCTCAAGCAGTCCTTCCACCTCAGCCTTCCAAAGTGTTGGGATTACAGGCATGAGCCACCACACCCTGCCTGGACTGTATTCTCTTAAGTGATCCATGAAGGAAAAACTATCTGCTACAGCCAGGTATGGCTGCACAAGCCTGTAGTCTCAGCTACTCAAGAGGTGGAGCAGAAGGATCTTTGGAGCTCAGGAGTTTGAGGCCATCCTGGGCTGCATAAGGAGACTCTGTCGCAAGAAAGCAATAACTATTTGCTGAACTCCATAGGACAACTAAATGTTACTATTTTCTGAAACAAAGTTGTTATTTTTAGCCACCTAACAATACATTTTAACCTAGAACCCAGTGGATTTGTTTATTCTACAATATCAAAAAAAATTCAAGTATCAAGTTATATCTGATTGGTATCATTAAACTTACCTGTGAAGAAGATAACTATAAAGAAGCAATGTTGTATTACATTAACATGAAACATTAGAGTATTTTCTGTTTTGGGACTTGTAGAAGTTTATGGACACTTAAATTATTTGGGCTTTTTGCCTTAGACTCAATTATGTTTGGAACATCTGTCACAGCACCTTGTCAACTGCATTCCAGAACATTTCTCCTCCTGATGGAAAATACAATATGACCTATGAGGCAGTCTTGCAAAAGAAAAAAGAAATAGCAGAATCTAATCTAGCCTTTCAAGATCCTGCCACAATTTATAGGAAATAAGAGTAAGAGGTCAAAGGAACATATTTATTGACACCTCAGCAAAATCTAGCTTCTACAGAAAAACGACCCAGTTTCATCCCAAATAAATTACAAGAAAAAAGAGTGAGGATTACAAAAGACTTGAGACATAGCAAGCAATTACAATGTGGACTTTATTTGAATCTTGATTTCACAAACTGTGAAATATATGTATTTTACATATGACATCTTGAGAAATATGAATACTGTGACTTGATATTTGATCTAAGGAATTACATTGATAATTATTGAAGTTGGGTCATGAGTACTTAGGGATTAATTCTCTTTAAGTGTTTTTCTCATAAAAAGTTTTAAAGTCTTGTAGAACTAAAAAAATACCAAAGATGTTCTAATTTTATTTCATTTTTTTCTAAGAAGAAAAAGTGAAAATAATATTTTTCTTTTCTTTTTTCCTTTTTTTTTTTTTTTTTTTTTTTTGTGATGGGGTCTCTGTCATCCAGGCTGGAGTGCAATGGCGCAGTCTCGGCTCACTGCAACCTGCATCTCTCAGGCTCAAGCAACCCTCCCACCTCAGCCTCCCGATTAGCTGGGACCACAGGCGTGTACCACCACGCCTGGCTGATTTTTTGTATTTTTAGTAGAGATGGGGTTTCACTATGTTGGCTTGGCTGGTCTTGAACTCCTGACCTCAAGTGATGCTCCTGCCTCAGCCTCCCAAAGTGTGGGGATTACAGGTGTGAGCCACCGCACCTGGCCAGAAAAAGAGAAAATAATTTTTATTATAGATTATCAGTAGTTATGTATATTAATGAAGAATTTGGCTTCATTTACCTAATTAGATTAATCATAAATCATTTATGAATAGTAATAGACTTGAATTGTTACTTTATATAACACAGTTGGCCCTCTGTACCTGCAGGTTCTGTATCCTGGGATTCAACTGTGGATCAAAAATATTTGGGGGAAAAAAAGCAATACAACAATAAAAAATAATACAAATTAGGAAAAATATACTACAAGAACTATTTACATGGCATTTACATTATAAGTAACCTAGAGATGACTTAAAGTATATGAGAAGATGTGCATAGGTTATATGCAAATATGCCATATGAGGGACTGGAAAACCCAGGGATTTTGGTGTCCTGGGGGCTCCTGGAACTAATCCCCTGTGGATACTGAGGGACAACTGTAATTAAATTGATTTTTGGATGGATGCAACTGATGTTAAATTTGGCGGGGGGGAAATGTTAGGATTCACAATAACGTGAGTACTGTGGGTTGGAGTAGAGAATATGCTTTTCAGACTCATTTTCCTTTGGAAATTAATAGTAAGGTCTCAAGTGCCCCCTACAGCCTTGCTACTCAAAGTGGGTTCCACAAATTGTTGACAGTATGGTACTAAATAGAAAGTGGCTGAATGAGAAATGTAGATTGCAGAGGGCAACTGGTGTGTTTATATTCCTGACATTATTTGGGTTTTCCCCCCTCAGGCAGAAGCTGAGGAAGATTGTCATTCTGATACTGTCAGAGCAGATGATGATGAAGAAAATGAAAGTCCTGCTGAAACAGATCTGCAGGCATGTTTCTTCAATTGTGTCTTTGATTTTTATTCCATTGTTCCCATACATATGCAGAAATTGATCATAATCATGGGTATTTGTAGGTTATTACTGTTTGCATTGAATTTAACTGTTTCCATACTGGTTTATAGAATACTTAAAACTATGTTATGGCTTTCTTTGTGAAAAGAAATATCAATAATGGCTGCTTGTAGTTTAACATGGGTTTAAAGTATTCAAACTAAGGCTTACGCATGACTCAAAACCCATAATCTTAAAAAGATTGATGGGTTTGACCACCTAAAAGTTTAAAACCTGTGTATAAGAAAAGGCATCATAAATAAAGTTAAGAGAAATAGCCAGCTGGAAAAACTGTTTATTATATATGGGCAGAGGATTCATCTCATTACATAGAGCACTCATATATTTGGAAGAACAGAGGATAAAAAGATATGAGTGGACTGTTAATGGCAAAATAATACAAATGGCCATTAAATATTTGAAGAGATAATTAGCCTCATTAATAATTTAATCAGATTGGTGAATAATGTGCATCGCTGTCCAGGCTGTGAGAACACTCATGCAGTGCACATGAAAATGTAATCTTTCTGGAGGGCAGACTGGTGATATGGATCAAGATGAAAAACATGCATTCCCTTGATACAGCAATTCTACTTCCAGGAAATTAATTTTAAGGAAATAGTGGGGAAAGTAAATATGCAAGTATAAAGATGTTTAGTATAGCATTGTTTATCTGGAAAAACATCATACAACTTAAATATTCATTACCTGTTATTAAGTAATGATGCATCCATACAGTGAAAACACTACAGCCATTTAAAAGGATGAAGTAAATCTTTATACATTAAAAGAGAAAAAAAGTTGCTGTAACTAGTTAAGTGTGTCTCACTGCACTTGTAAGGTTAATAATAATTATTTGGAACAGCTCATCTAGTAGACATTGAATGCTGCTAAAGATTCTGCAGGTCAGAGATCTATGTGTAACAGGTTAAAAGCGTAGCAACAAAGCAGTGTACAGAATATAGAGAAAAATTAATTTAAAACATTCTAGATACGTCTTTTTTAAAAAAAAAAGGAAGCCAGGAATAACATATGCATCCCTGTTAGCAATGGCTGCCTTTGGGCAGAGCGTGTAACCCAGTTTGGGTTCCCCAGGAAGCAGACTAGGTGAAGATTGCTGTGCAGGAAGTTTATTAAGTAGTACTCTTGGGATCAACACCTATGGAAGGGAAAGAGGGAAACAAATGGGCAGGGAGAAGACCAGCTGCAATGCAGTCTTAATGGACTGCTTAGCCATCCTCGAGGGAGTTCTGAAGATGAAATACCCTTTCAGAGATGACCTGAGTTGCAGAGAGCCAAGACTTTATTAGCCGTTGATCAGTCATTGGGTGGGGATTGAGAGGACAGTGTGATTTTGCTGAGGCAATACCCAAAAGGGCTGACAACTCAAGTGTTTTCAGATAGAACTCTCAGCAGTTTGGGTAACAAGTTCTTTATTTCTGAAAGGGAATCTGGGCAACACACCAGAGTCTACCTTATAGGGTTCACTTTTTATGTGCTTTTAATTTTTTTTTTTTTTTTTGAGATGGAGTCTCGCTCCATTGCCCAGGCTGGAGTGCAGTAGCACGATCTCTGCTCACTGCCAACCTCTGCCACCCAAGTTCAAGCAATTCTCATGGCTCAGCCTCCCAAGTAGTTGGGATTACAGGTGCCCGCCACCACACCTGGCTAATTTGTTTGTATTTTTAGTAGAGACAGGGTTTCACCATGTTGGCCGGGCTGTTCTTGAACTCCTGACCTCAGGTGATCCGTCTGCCTCGGCCTCCCAAAGTGCTGGGATTATAGGCATGAGCCTCTGTGCCTGGCCTTTACATTTTTGAAATAATAAATATTTGAAAAAACATTTTCTTTTTGAAATACAGAATGTTAATAGATTTTGGGCTTACCTACAGAATTTTTGGCAGCATTCTTAATGTCTACTAGATGATATAGTCATTAAAAAATTATTGGAAGCTTATAACTTCAGTCTGTAAGTGATGGCTTATATTTTCAATTCTAATTAAAATTTGGTTCTCCAATATAATTTGACTTTTGGTGTACTGACATGTATTTTATGCTAATTTTCTTGATTCTTTAAGTTTTGAGCAGAAAATTATTTTAAAAGATGTATTTAATGGATATTTAATAATTCAGAAGACAGTGATTTCTGGACTTAGAGTAATAAGTATATACGTGGAAGTAGATAGATGTTGGACATATTGATACATTGTTCCAGAGTTGAGCTACCCTTCCTTGATGAGTCCTAAAATGCTGTTCTCCCCGTAGGCACAACTCCAGATGTTCCGAGCTCAGTGGATGTTTGAACTTGCTCCAGGTGTAAGCTCTAGCAATTTAGAAAATCGACCTTGCAGAGCAGCAAGAGGCTCTCTCCAGAAAACATCGGCAGATACCAAAGGAAAACAAGAACAGGCAAAAGAAGAAAAGTTAAGTATTATAGATATTGTAACAAATTACATTTTTTTTTTGGCACATGGAAATTTTCACTGACACAGTAAGTAGGCATTATAACCAGACTTTCGGGACATAAACACATACCTTGTAAAATAAAAATTTTGACTAGTATACTAGTTTATATATTTCTCACAATTTCTTCTAGGTACTTTGGATGGTACCACTACTCCTGCATGGCTTTTTTCTCTGTAGGTACACTGTCTTCATTGAGCTGTCTTTTGTTAATTTATAGACCTCCGGGATTCATGTGGTTCCTAAAAGATTGGTGTCTCTGAATGTATTAACAGAACCAAAAAGAAAAAACAGAATTTTCTGAATTTATTAATAGAACCAAAAAGATTGCTCACATGTTAATGTCTTTCCAGAGGTCTTAATTTCATGCAGTATTTTGTTATATTTTGAATTGATCAGCTTACAATAATGCATTAATCATTTCCTTATTCTGGAAAATTTTGAAATATTTTCACACTGAAAATATTTTGAATGCTGTCTAACATTCATATCTCTTCTGGTACTTACTCACACAGAGTAGGCACAGCATACCATTTCATTTCTTATTCTTCTTCCATAGAGGCTGCCATCTTTTTACCATCAGATCCAAGTTTGTGTTTATAATTAGTCATCAAATAATTGGCATTACCATGATGACTTACCTTCTATCTCCTCTTAATTTTTATTTTGAAATAATTACAGGTCCACAGGTATAGGGAAGTCCTGTGTGCCCTTTAACCTCCTCCGATGGTAACAACTTGCATAACTATAGTACAATATCAAAAACGAGGAAATAGACATTGGAACAATCCACAGTTTACTTGGATTTCCTGAGTTTACAATCGCTTGTCTGTGTGTATGTGTATAAATAGTTGTTTGCAGTTTTATTACAAGGTAGCTTCATGTAACCACCACCACAATCAAGATACAGAACTGTTTTATAGTTATATACTCCCTTTCCCTAGCCATTCATAACCACTGGCAACCACTAGTCTGTTCTCCGTTTTGTAATTTTGATATTCCAAGAATGTTGTATAAGTGGAATCATCCAGTATGTAACCTTTTGAGATTGGCTTTTTTCACTAAGTATAATTCCCTCAAGATCAGTCCAAGTTACTATGTATCAGTAGTTTGTTCCTTTTTATTGCAGAATAGTATTGCATGGTATGGATGTACCCCAGTTTAACCATTTATTGGTTGAAGGACATTTGAGTTGTTTCCAATATTTGGCTATTATGAATGGAGCTATGGAAATATGTGTGTAGGTTTTCGCATGAACATAATTTTCACTTCTCTGGGATGAAACCCCAAGAGTACAATTGCTAAGTTCTATAGTAAGTACATGTTTGATTTTAAAAGAAACTGCCAAAGTGTTTTCTAGAGTATCTTATACTAAGTTCCCACCAGCAATGTATGAGTGATCCAGTTCATCCTCATCAGCATTTAGTGTTGCTACTTTTTAATTTAATTTAATTAATTTATTTATTTATTTTAAGACAGAGTCTCACTTTGTCGCCCAGGCTGGAGTGCAGTGGTGTGATTCCAGCTCACTGCAACCTCTGCCTCCCGGGTTCAAGCGATTCTCGTGCCTTAGCCTCCCAAATAGCTGGGATTACAGGCCCTGTCAGTAACGCTGGGCTAATTTTTGTATTTTTACAAATTTGTATTTTGTATCTAGAATGCAAAAAGAACTTCCAAAACACAATATTAAAAATATTAGCAATCTAGCTGGGTGCGGTGGCTCACTCCTGTAATCCCAGCACTTTGGGAGCCTGGGGTTTCACCATGTTGGTCAGGCTTGTCTCGAACTCCTGACCTCAAGCAGTCCACCTGCTTCAGCCTCCCAAAGTGCTGGGATTACAGGAGTGAGCCACTGCACCTGGCCTTTAATTTTATTAATAGCCATTCTGATAGGTATGTAGTGGTATCTCCTTGTCATTTTAATTTGCATTTCCCTAATGGCTTGTGATGTTGAACATCTTTTCGTGTGCTTATTTTTCATCTATTAATATATATTCTCTCTCTGAAATATCTGTTGATGTCTTTTCTAATTGGATTACATATATATATATATAATTTTTTTTTTTTTTTTTTTTTGAGATGGAGTGTCACTGTGTCACCCCAGGCTGGAGTGCCGTGGCACGATCTCAGCTCACAGCAAGCTCCGCCTCCCAGGTTCAAGTGATTCTCCTGCCTCAGCCTCCAGAGTAGCTGAGACTGTAGACGTGTGCCACCACGACCGGCTAATTTTTGTATTTTTAGTACAGATGGGGTTTCATCTTGTTGGCCAGGCCAGTGTCGAACTCCTGGCCTCAGGTGATCTGCCGACCTCAGCCTCCCAAAGTGCTGGGATTACAGGCGTGAGCCACCGCGCCCAGCCAGATGCTAATATTTTTGATGTTTTGGAAGTTCTTTTTGTATTCTAGATGCAAGTCTTTTATTGAATATGTGGCTTGTAAATATTTTCATCCTCTTAACAGGGCATTTCACAGAGCAAAAATTTTTAATTCTGACAAGGTCCAGTTTATCAGTTTTTCCTTTTGTGAATGGTGCTTTTGGTGTCAAGAACTCTTTGCCTAGTCCTAGGTCTCCAAGATTTTCTTTGTTTTCTTTTCTTCTAAAAGGTTTATGGATTTTACATTTAAGTCCATGATCCAGTCAAGTTAATTTTTATGTAAAGTATGAGGTTTAGGTCAAGGTTCATTAATTTGCCTATGAATATCCAGTTATTTTGCACAATTTATTAAAAAGGCCCTCCTGCCATCCATACTAATTTTTAATGCAGGTTTTCAAAAATTTTTACTTTATATTTTTATAGGCTCGAGAACTCTTTCTAAAAGCAGTAGAAGAAGAACAAAATGGAGCTCTCTATGAAGGTAAAAATTCAGAGCCCAGGTTCATATCATAACATTTCTGAATAATGACTCTGTTATTAACCATATTTTTTTTTCTATAACTTATTTGGTATAGAACATCACTTTTCTTAATACATTCTTCCTTCAGTACTCATTGGAAATTGGTTCCAGGACCCTTTGTAGATACCAAAATGCTCAAGTCCTTTATATGAATGGTGTAATATTTACATATAACTTACTTATCATGTAAATAGTTATTATACTGTATTTTTTTTAAAATTTGTATTTATTTTAAATATTTTTGATCTGTAGTTGGTTGAATCAGAGAATGTGAAACCCATGAATACAGAGGGCCAGCTATATTTGAAATTGTTTTTTAAAAAATAAAAAATAGAAATTGTTTTTCTATATAACCTGTCTTTTTGCAAAAAAATATTGCTGGGAAACATCATCATGTTGGTAGGATGAGCAAAATAACTTTTTTTTACATTTAGCTTTAGTTATTCTTCATTAATAAAGTATTTAAAAATTATTCATTTTAAAATATGCTCTTTTTATAGGTGAAAATTACTTCAGAGGATGGGAATATAAAGGATAAATTGAGGAAAAAATACATGTTTTTCTTTCTAAGTTCCAATTTACATATTACCAACAGAAATATGTGGTAATATATGTGTCAGCTTTGTGTCTTTTATTAACCCAATAGAAATGTGTAAATAAAGTGATAGGACTATTTGCCATATTAGGTTTGTAATTATGCTTTCCTTTTGTGATAGTAAAGATAATAATTGATGCATAGGAAAAATCCTTGTGCTTGAATCGTTTGAAAATGCCCCAAAACTAACATCATTCAGAGTTACTGCATTTATATGCAAGTTTCTTCTAGTGATATTTTTCTTTAGATTTTTAGAAAGGCCCAGTTGATCAAGTCCCTGTGCAGCCTTCATTGGTTTGTGAAATTCGCATCTCCACTTAGTGTATGGTAATTCATCCAGAATAATAGAACATGGCAGAATATATTGAATCATAAACTCCTTTGTAGGGAAAAAGAACTAGTCAGCCTCTATAGCTCCAAGTTCTACTGGTGTATCTCTGTGGGGAGAGTTATTGAATATTACAGCTCTAAACTACCTGTCTAGGAAATTTGTAAAAAATAAGTTTTGAAGATTACTTAGGTAAATAAGAGGCAGCTGGGCTAAAAGAAGTTAAATTTAAAGGATAATTAAAAAACAAAACCAAAAACTATTTATTCCACCCAGTAGGAAGCATTTAATTTTCCTCAACTCTGTGTCTTAGAAAAGTTTGCTTAGAAGTGTTTTTGGCCAGGCATGGTAGCTGACACCTCTAATCTCAGCACTTTGGCAGGCTGAGGTGGGAGGATCGCTTGAACCCAGGAGTTCAAGACCAGCCTGGGCAATATAGCAAGATGTTGTCTCTACAAAAAATTTAAAAATTAGCTGAGTGTGCTGGCTGGGGCATGCCTGTAGCCCCAGCTACTCAGGAGACTGAGGTGGGAGAATCACTTGGACCTGGGAGGTGGAGTCTGCAGTGAGCCAAGATCGTGCCAACTGCACTCCAGCCTGGACAACAGAGTGAGACCTTGTCTTAAAAAAGAGAGAAGTATTTTTGTTGGCTATAGCAATTGCATCTTCAGAGCCCAAAGAAAGACAACTATTTAAAAATCATGATACGTAAGAGGGTGAGGAAAAATATGGGAAGGGCTAATATATAAGAGTAAAATACAACATCTTAAGTTTAGGGAAAAGTTTCTTTCTGAGCATTAAGGTTTGGAAATAGTTTTGTGTCACTGAACTACTGTTGCATGTAGAAAAACAGAATTTGGCCGTTTGTAAAGAAAGTTACCAAATTAAACCACAGTTAAGGGTAATCAAAGGAAATGACAAAAATGTGTGGTCACAGCTAATTTAGCTTTATTTCTTCTTTTAGCCATCAAGTTTTATCGTAGGGCTATGCAACTTGTACCTGATATAGAGTTCAAGATTACTTATACCCGGTCTCCAGATGGTGATGGCGTTGGAAACAGCTAGTGCGTATATAATTTGATAGATAGTAATGCATAGAGTTTGTTAAAGTTAAGCATCTTTGCCATGTTGACTCTTAAGATGGTGCTAATTCTGTTGAGCTCTATACTCTTTAGTATATCTTTGTTTATAAAGTTGTAGAAATTTTTTAATTAGGGAAATTGCAAGATAACACATAGAAATGCACCTTTTAAACAGATACAAAAATAAACATACAAAAAAACGGTTTAAAAAAATAAAAGCAGTAGTTACTGAAAGGAGTAAATTAAAGGACACATTTCAACTTTCTGAAACCTATTTGAAGTAGAAAGTTTTAAAATGTAATTAGGCTAAATTTGGCAAAATATTAATAATGGTTAAAATTGAGTGATGGGTACATGGGAGTTTATTACACTAGTTTCCTTTCGTATATGTTTGAAATTTTACATTTTAAAAAAGGCTTCTAATTTTATTAGGAAAATGCTGAACTATAAAAGATGTTATTATTCTCTTAATGTTTTTAGTAAAACATTAAAACTCTAACATTTATTTAAAAGCACAGGTGCAGAATATATTCCTAAAAGAAATCATGTTTGAATTGTATAGTTGCCACTGCATCAAAGCCATGAAGTAGCGTTGGTTTTATATGGATAAAGATCAAGAAAACTTATTTTTAAGGCAATACTTTTGCAAGACAATTATAAAATTGTTTTGGCTTAATTGCACTATCTCCCAAAACTCAATTTGCTGATATTAGAAGAGAAGGGAGTCTGTACCCATGAGAGAATGTCAGGTTAAAAATAGACAGTACAGAGAAAAAAGTTTTGGTAATGAAATATTATATTAGCTATTATATTAATATATTCCCTCTGTCATGAAATAATTGTCACCTTTATTGATAACATATGCTTATTGCCAATGTTTTTTAACTGCATATGGTATTAACACTTAAGCTTTGGATAAGTCATATTAAAAACATTCCCAACGAGGTCAATATTAATAGCCTGTTTAAATTTTCAGCTAATAATATTGTTCACCAAATTAGAGTTAACAGTGTGAGGTAGTTCATACTTAAAATGAATCACTTGGGTTTTTTCTAAACCTTCTTTAAATTTGGGTAGAGTCGTTTAGACTCAGCTCTTAGCCAGTTTTATAAATATGTGCCAGATGCTGTTAAGAAAGATTGTATTAAAATATTAAAGAGGCATTTCTTTTCTTTCCCATTTTTTATACAAACCCAGACGCTATGAAAGTTCTTTAAGGATTCATCTTTTTTTTAAAATAAGATCTGATAAGCCCTGAAAGTTTGCCTTTTTTTTTCTTTCCTGTAACATGTTTGTAGAATAGCCATTGAGTCCATCTCGCCTCAACCACACTTATATTTTGTTGTATTACAAAATGCCCTTCCTGGTTTTTTTTTTTTTTTTTAAGTCTACATCACTTGAAACTTCCTGGTTTTCTAACTTCGCCTTCATCCAATCCTCTTTGTAAGTCTGATCATCTTTAAGATTTACTTCAGTAAAAATAGAAAGCTCATTTTTCTAGCACCATTCACTACACATTTGTGTATACTGGTAGATGATTTGTGAACCCTAAGATGTTTTCAAAGTAGGTATTTTCCTCTCTAAAGGTAGGCTGATAAGGCAAATCTGTTAGAAAACCCTTGGTAAGTAACTACCTCAGATGACATCTGTAGATTTGGTTTTTATCCAGTTAGAAAAAATTAAGGTTAAAGAACATACTACGTTAAGATTTTCGAAATCATTTGAAAGCTTGCAGTAACTCATAAAATCTCTACTGTACAATAAAATTAGTTAAATCTCAACACCTGTATCCAAAAATTCTAACTCTTTCTGGATGATAATTACTGAAGCTTTTTTCTTTGAAAAACTTGATACAGTATTCCTTTGTAAGACAGGATAAATTCATCACATTTAAAAATGTATCACATGTTGAATAAGCTTTAGGTGACTTTTTGTAAAGCAAATTTGAAAATGCTATGAAAAATCAGTTTCTAAACTGTACGCTTGTAGACTGAGGCACTTAATTTATTCACCTCCCTTTTTTCAGCATTGAAGATAATGATGATGACAGCAAAATGGCAGATCTCTTGTCCTACTTCCAGCAGCAACTCACATTTCAGGAGTCTGTGCTTAAACTGTGTCAGCCTGAGCTTGAGAGCAGTCAGACTCACATATCAGGTGTGAATACTTGTTTTTCATAACTCAGTGAGAAATATCTTAACCTTAAAGATTTCCAAATTTATAAGGTCAGATAATTTGCCAGATAACTGCTGCTTTAGTTCAGAATATGGTGGAAGATCTAGTTATAATTATCATTTGCATATACTATTAAGCTGTTTTGTGTTTTGTTTTGTCTTGTTTTGTTTTTTGAAATGGAGACGTGCCCTGTCACCCAGGCTGGAGTGCAGTAGTGCAATCTCGGCTCACTGTAACCTCCGCCTCCTGGGTTCAAGCAATTCTGCTGCCTCAGCCTCCCAAGTGGCTGGGATTACAGGCGTGTGCCACCACACCCAGCTAAATTTTTGTATCTTCAGTAAAGACAGAGTTTCACTATGTTGGCCAGGCTGGTCTCGAACTCCTGACTTCATGATCTGCCCACCTCGGCCTCCCAAAGTGCTAGGATTACAGGCGTGAGGCACCGCGCCCAGCCCAGTAGTAAGCTGCTTTACAATCTGAAGCAGAACAGTTTGTAGTGCTGTTGTTTAAGGATGCCATACCTTTTTCAGTAAAGATCTAACAGGGTAAGTCTGAGTTGTTGAGGTAGCATTTCAGCCATGTTGGACAATTGTCCTGAGACAGACTGAATGTTTAGGAATTAATGGATTTTTGTTCGGGCATGGTGGCTCACGCCTGCAATCTCAGCATTTTGGGAGGCTGAGTTGGGAGGATCACTTGAGGCCAGGAGTTCAAGATAAGCCTGGCCAACATGGTGAAACCCCACCTCTACTAAAAATACAAAAATTAGCTGGGCGTCGTGGCGCATGACTGTAGTCCCACCTACTTGGGAGGCTGAGGCACGAGAATTACTTGAACCCGGGAGGCAGAGGCTGCAGTGAGCTGAGATTGTATCACTGCACTCCAGCCTGGGCAACAGAGCAAGAACCTGTCTCAAAAAAAAAAAGAAATTCATGTATTTTTAATATGTTAAATATTGTTTGGTTCAGGGCTTTTTCAGAGGAGGACAATTAAAAGTTTTCAAGGAGATGAAAATAACTTTAGTGTTAATAGATGCAATATGGATCACACACACATAGATTATTTTTCTAAAACATTTATTTTAATATGTCTGGCAAAATAATCTTATGAGGGAAAAGAGTGCTTTATAAAAAGTAGCTTCAGATCTATACTGAAAAAACAAAGATATTTATGTCTTGATGTTAAGAACCATTCATTATTATTATTGAGTAGCTAAATACATTCATGCTTTAGCTCTGAGCAATACAGAGGGTGTGATTATAAATTTCTAGGAAGGTATAAATGTACTGGGAATGTAGTTGTGACAATAGAATGACATAGAGGAGAGTCACTGAAGGATGATTTTCTTTTGCAGTGTTGCCAATGGAGGTCCTGATGTACATCTTCCGATGGGTGGTGTCTAGTGACTTGGACCTCAGATCATTGGAGCAGTTGTCGCTGGTGTGCAGAGGATTCTACATCTGTGCCAGGTACTAAGTTTTTGTTTTTGTTTTTTAAACAACTGAGGCAATGGTGAAAAGAAAGATGGTCCTTTGCCAATCCTGATAAAATTACTTGATTGGTGTTCTGAGTTAAAGCTTAGAATAAACAAGTTTTGCTAAGCTGTACTTAACTTTCTCAAATAACTTAGAATTTAAAGGCTAGAATATGCTAGGTTTCTAGGGTATAGAATAATATGTAGGACAGATGTAGTAACCCATACTACTACCATAGAGTTTGCATGCTAGCTTAACTGATTTGGGAAAAAGAGTTATATTAGAAAAATATATTCAAGTCATTTTTATACTAACTGTAAACTCATTGTGGTAGTGGTTTAGATTAAAACAGCACTAGCATTTTCTTACGGCTCATTAAAAGTTATTCTATATTTTGAAAATTTTGCTATGTGTGGGAAAGGACTCTATTCAATAAATGGTGCTGAGATAAGCGGCTAGCCATGTGCAGAAGATGGAAACTGGATCCTTTCCTTACAGGACACACAAAAATCAAATCAAGATGGATTAAAGACTTAAATGTAAAACCTAAAACTATATACTTAGTCCTTATATAGAATTTTTAAAAACAACTTGTTCTTAAAATTCAGATGCATTATTTTTAAATTAATTCCATTTGGAATCTTGTAGTTTTCATAAAATATTTGAATTTCTTGAAGACTCTTTTTCACAATTCTGTGTGCTAGTATATTTAACAAGTACCTATTAAACACCTAGTGGATTGCCACTAGAGTCTCTAGCACTGTTATGTCAACCTAAATAATAAGCAGATAGACTCTCTAAAAGACATTTATTTGAGAATAATACATTGCAATGGGAATACACATGCCATAGTAAACTATTCAGGGAAACAAAAGTTTTTAAAGGAAAAAATGAGGATTACATAATTGTTTTGAAATACTTAATCCTTGACTACAAAGATCAGTAACAAGGGGGACGCCAGTCTGAGATTGTACAGACAGTTTCTTGGGCAGATGTCCTTAGCAAAAATATTTTTTGTATAAGGCTGTGATGGCCTTTGTGCAGAGCTGTGTTTTTTGTAGTCTTTTTTGTTAACCAGTCATAGAAGCCTGAGAACCTTCTCTTCATGGCCTTCCTCAGCTCTCTTTGTCAGGGTTTTCTTAACATTAGTGGCTCCATTTTTATTTTAACAACTTTCACATTTTCCCCTTTTGATCAGTAACTTTCTCTGATCAGTCATCCTGTAGTTAGGTTTTGACATCCCATAGTACCAGCATAGACCAGTCCTGGTTTCTAGTCTCATCCCATGTTGGGGAGAATGATTAGCAACTAGGAGTCCGTGTCAAAACCCTTTTAAGCCACATTTGGGCAAGAAGGGACGTTTGAAGGGAATGACTCTCAGGCTGTGTCTACCTGGATTCCATTATTAAGTTTGATTTTTGTCTATTCCATAGTCTTTGTTACTCAAAATGCTGGGCCAGCGTTATTGTTAGGTGTGGTACTTCTGCAGAAATTTAACAAGTAACAAAGTTAATAGTAATATGACAATTCCAATTTGCATAATGGTTTTGAGCCATGAACCTAGGCTTAAGAACAACTAATTGAGTAGACCAGTGACCGCAGGGAATTAGGTGAGACCATGTAATCATGCGACCTGTTTTCTTATTTTGTGTACATGGGTCTCAACTTTATCAGAGGGATTTATCTAGGTACAGCATGTACTACTAGCAATAACACAGATATTTTCTTTTTTAACCAATGAGTACTAAAGGATTTCTTGGGTTAGGTTCTGTTAAGTTACCAGCAGAAGCTATTGATTATGAAATTTCAATTACACCATTATCCTGTCAAGTGAAAAAAGTAGCATTAAGTGGGGGTAAAAGTCTTATGATATGGTTCTGATGTCATGGGAAAAGCTGTCTACAGCTTTCACAAAAACATCAGATTCTCCTCCTGATTTATGTTTGAATGTCTCTGGTCATGATATTGTTGTGTGGCTCATATATCAGGCATGAGACTTGTTTCTTAAAATTTGAATAGTTTCAGCTTAAAGGGCTTTACGAACAGAAGCTTTTGTTTTTAGTTGGCGTGTTGTAGTCCAATCCTGGAGGAAACTAGGAGAATTCATGAAACAGTCCGGTGTACGTGTGGATAACAACAGGTGTATTGCAGTTTTTTTTAAGAAACTTTTTTTTCCTACATTGATCATATAGGAATTTCAGATTTAAAAATCTCTTGAGGCTAGGAAGTCAAAGAGAGGTAGACTTTAGGCTTCACTTAGGGTCTTAAGGTTCTTGGGCCTGCTAGGAAGTGACAGGTTTTACTCACGATAAGGCTGAGAACTCTTAAAGCCGGATGTTTTATGCACATTCTTAAATATGACATTTTCAGTCAAAGCCTTGGTAATATAACTAATGTTTCTAATTGTATCCTCATATAAAGAGAGTAGATTTTTATTGAACTTATATAAATAAAAATAATATGAATAGTTTCTGAATTTTGGAGAAATCAAGTAGGGAGAAAAAGCAAATTGTTCCACCTTTGTTCACAAAAGTCTTCTAACGTCATAAAGACATTCTCTTCATCATTTACATCAATTTTATGTAATTTTTTATTATGCTTGATCTTTATTAGCAGTTCAATGAACCCATGAATTTATTAGAGTTCTGGAAATTTTTATTTAGTCCATTGATCTTAAAGTTAGCAAAAATCTTTGTTCAAGAGTACTGCTAGAGTCTTTTCCATAAACAGCAGTTTTGGACTGTAGCTGATTGCAAATGTTTTTAGAGAATTCAAAATAATAATTGTGATGACAAAAACTTAGAATAGCCATGTAAAATCTGATGAAAGTTCTCAGTTGATGAGGGAATTTAGTTATTTCTAGTACATGTAGCATTTTAAGATAACCAGAATCATGACTGACACTGTCACATCAGGACTATCAGACTTTTATATAAATTTCATCTAGTCTTTAGAATACTCACATTAATAACATCTATACAAATATAACTTTAGAAAATATTTGACATAATAGAAATTTATAACTAATAGCATACTAGATTTTTATGAGTTTACATAGTTTTGGAACATTTATATCAATAATATACCCATAAATGTAACTGAAAGAGGATCTAATACTTATTATTTAACAGTGCCTCCCATACAGTTTACCAAGTGAGGTTAATCATTTGATATATCTACAGGATGAGAGATATGTTCTTTGAGGCTTTCCAGGAGCCCAACTAGAAAATCCCAAAGTTGGCTGGATGTGGTGGCTCACGCCTGTAATCCCAGCACTTTGGGAGGATGAGGCGGGTGGATTACCTGAGGCCAGGAGTTCGAGAGCAGCCTGACCAACATGGAGAAACCCCGTCGCTACTAAAAATACAAAATTAGCCGGGCGTGGTGGCTCATGCCTGTAATCCCAGATACTTGGGAGGCTGAGGCAGGAGAATCGCTTGAACCCGGTAGGCGGAGGTTGTGGTGAGCTAAGATAAGATCGCACCATTGCACTCCAGCCTGAGCAACAAGAGTGAAACTACATCTCAAAAAAAAAGAAAAAGAAAATCTCAAAGTTAATTTTAGATTGGAAAGCCTTAATTTAGGATCTTGACTCTGGGGAAACCTGCCAGAGATGTCAAAGGTTCAAAACATTTGATCAAAGCAAAATTGCTGGCCACTGTGAAGTTACTTATTTAACCATACTGATAATCAAAAGATCTTAAAAGCAATGCAGAAAGTTACATGGATGTAAAAGCCTTAATCCTTTCAAAGCTCAGTTTTCCTAAGTAACCAAAAACCTAATAAAGAAAACACAGGCGTTATATTGATAAAACAATAAATTTTTTTTTAGGCCAGTTGCCAAAAAGATAAAGAAATACCTTTTATATAGGGTATTTGCTTCTCCTTGTGGGAAACCTGTTTAGATAACTTGTAAGTTAAACCTGATTAAAAGGGTACTTGAATTTACTTAGGGACAGGAAGTATCCAGGGTTATATGTCTACATTAGAGAGGAATATAAACAAGAAAACTAGTAACTTGAGCAGGAGAATACATGGCTCTTAAATAGCATAGGAAGTTTCCTGGTTACATGGAGTAATTCAGATGTCACATAAAGCCAAGAGTACAGAATCAAGTTATATTGGAGGAAAACATTGCTCTTCTAGACCTTTAAACTAAACATTTCAGGCCGGACATGGTCACTCATGCCTGTAATCCCAGCACTTTGGGAGGCCAAGGTAGGAGGATTGCTTGAGGTCAGGAGTTCAAGACCAGCCTGGACAACATCTCTACTAAAAAAGCAAAAAAATTAGCTGGGTGTGGTGGTGCACGCCTAGCTACTTGGGAGGCTAAGGCAGGAAGATGGCTGGAGCCTGGCTGCAGTGAGCTATGATCATGCCACACCAGCCTGAGTGATGGAATGAGACCCTGTCTCAAAAACAACAACAACAACAACAAACACAGGTGCAGTGGCTCACACCTATAATCCTAGCACTTTGGGAGGCTGATGTGGATTGATGGGTTGGACCCAGGAGTTCAAGACCAGCCTGAGCAACATGGCGAAACCCCGTCTCTATGATAAAATAGAAAAATTAGTTGGACGTAGTGTGTGTACCTGTGGTCCCAGCTACTCAGGAGGCTGAGGCAGGAGGATCACCCGAGCCCAGGAGTTCAAGGCCGTAATAAACCGTGATCATGCCACTGCACTCCAGCCAAGATGACAGAGTAAGATCCTATCTCAAAAAAAAAAAAAAAAAAAAAAAGAGATAAACATTTCAGTGTCAGGCTATTAACAGCAGAGCTAGAACTGGAGGGAAAAAATTAAGAGGAGTTGACAAAAAGGTTGAAAGAGAGAGTTATCACCCTAGCCAAGCAAAAAGATACACTCTTTCAAGGGGAGAGAGAACAGAAGGCAATGGTGTATGACCTGCAAATCATGTGCAGGAGGGGTACAGCAAAAGTTGAACTTCTGATATAAATCTGAGAAGCTTCAGAAAGAAAAATTTTACCTTGAGAAGTGAAATTACCATTCTGAGTGAAAAAGACAGCATTTCCAACCTGGAACTAGGGAAATTAATTAGATCCCAGGAAGAAATAGAAACTGTAGTTTTGCAGATGGCTGTTCAACAGATTTTAGAATTTAAAATCAAAACCTCTTATAGTTTTATTTATACCAAGAGCAAATTAATACTTTAAGAAAACTTCATTGTTCTAACAGAGGACCAAGTTTTTTAGTTTTGTATTAGTGTATTTCTAATAGCAAAGCTCAATCTTTAGAAAGACTTATAAACAATTCTCTTCAATTATAGCCAACTTGACCACACACAAAATCTTTTATGAACCTTATCACAACTTATATTGATGACATGCTTGGACTTTCTGCTCTGTTGTATACCTTCCTCTTTCTTAACCAGTCATTTTACTTTAGGACAAAAATCTACCATACAAGATTCTTTTTTGTACAAAATTATTCTCTTTTTCATCTTTTTTTAACCAAAAATATATCCTTGTAACTTTCTTCACATCTCTGTCTCCTACTTACTGATTTGTTTCTTATGCCATATTTTGAAATAAGCTTTAAATAACTTTAAAATTACACAAAATTCTTCATTATTTAATCTTGGTCACATGTCATAAGCAGTGAGTTTTATCTCAACATGAATGGAAAAGTCAGCAGATTCAAAGTGTGAAGAAAAAAAATAGAGAACTTAGACTATATATATTCTATAGTTGCAGGTTTTTGAATGATGATAATTTGAGTTGTAAATTTTTCTTGATGTAATTTTGCCCATCAGTTTAAAAATGTGCACAACAATAGGCTATAAGATGTAGTCAGCTGGAATCCCAGAAAACCTGGCATGTTTTAACATTTGAGAATCCCATTCTGTTTCTTACTACTCTCTCCAGAGGAAAGAAAATTCTGCAAATCCTGTCAGAGAAAGTCAGGAGTTTAGACCTGTGTTTTAGGTGGTGGTGACTGACCTAGTGTTTTGTCTTTTTTTTTTTTTTTTTCCTTTTGAGACAGTCTCACTCTGTCGCCCAGGCTGCAGTACAGTGGCACGATCTTGGCTAATTGCAACCTCCGCCTTCCGGGTTCAGGCGATTCTCCTGCCTCAGTCTCCCGAGTAGCTGAGATTACAGGCATGCACCACCACCGCCTGGCTAATTTTTGTATTTCTAGTAGAGACGGGGTTTCACCATTTTGGCTGGCCTGGCCTCTAACTCCCAACCCCAGGTGATCCGCCCACCTCAGTCTCCTAAAGTGCAGGAATTACAGGCGTGAGCCACCGCCCCTGGCCTTAGTGGTTTTTTCTTTTTCTTTTTCTTTTTTTTTTTTTTGAGACAGAGTCTCGCTCTGTCGCCCAGGCTGGAGTGCAGTGGCGCAATCTCGGCTCACTGCAAGCTCCGCCTCTGGGTTCACACCATTCTCCTGCCTCAGCCTCTGTAGCCCTAGTGGGGTTTTTTGTTTGTTTGTTTTTGTTTTTGTTTTCCAGGCGGAGTGTCGCTCTGCCGCCCAGGCTGCAGGTGCAGTGGCGCCATCTTGGCTCACTGCAAGCTCTGCCTCCCGGGTTCACACCATTCTCCTGCCTCAGCCTCCCCAGTAGCTGGGACTACAGGCGCCCGCCACCAGGCCCGGCTAATTTTTTGTATTTTTTAGTAGAGATGGGGTTTCACCATGTTAGCCAGGATGGTCTCGATCTCCTGACCTCGTGATCCGCCTGCCTCGGCCTCCCAAAGTGCTGGGATTACAGACGTGAGCCACCGTGCCCGGCCAGCCCTAGTGGTTTTTAATTAGCCATCTTCTGCCCACCATTCAGAATCTTTATTTTTGCTTATGGAAGATTTTCAGAAGAAGCAAGGGAAAAGAGTCAAACCAAATCAAAAACCAAAATAAGAACATTCACAAATATTTTATCCCAGGCATGCAGATCAAACAAAATATTAAACTGAATGCACAGACCAAATCAAAAGTAAATTCACCAGAAGACGTGAACAGAATGTAAATGCTGTAGAAACCAAGAATACCCAACCTAAAAAGACACTTTTCTTTACACCAGAAAGGACTTACCAGGAAAGACAAAAAGTTTATCATCTCAAAAGGGATGTATGGTCCTTTATTAAGGTGACCTTATCCAAACCAGATCCCAAATGATATCAAGAAGCCTCTACCAAAAGGAAGGAGGCTCAGCCTGAAAGAAGATTCACCAGGGCAGAAAAGGCAAGCCGTGGAAGTAGAGTGCTCAGAGCACTCAAGTAAGTACTGCACACTGGTTCCAAGAATCTCTGATTCCTTCAGTTAATGATCTTTTCAGATCCCGCTTCTGACACTTCTGTATTTCAACCTAAATAACAAATGCCCAAAAGTTATTTGGGATTAGAGCATCACAATGGGAATACACATGCCGTAGTAAACCATGTGCTTATTCAGGGAGGTAAAGGCAGGCAGGTTTTTAAAGGAAAAAATGAGGATTACATAATTGTTTTGGAAATAATTATCCTTGGCTACAAAGATCATTAACAAGGGTAATGCCAGTTCAAGTTTGCACAGGCAGTTTGCTGGGCAGATGTCCTTGTAGAAGTATTTTTTGTATAAGGTTTAATGGCCTTTGTGCAGGGTTGTGTTTTTTGTAGTCTTTTTTGTTATCAGGCATACAAGCATGAGAACCTTATTTTCATGGCCTTTCCCAGCTCTGTCAGGATTTTCTTCACATTCATGATTTAATTTTGATTTTGACAACTTTCATAGTTATTCCATTAACTTGTAATTGTATGTGAGAAAATACTATAAAGAAGGAATTGGGCTGGTCTGAGTGCAGTGGTCGTTTACATCTAATTGATCACAACCAGTTACAGATTTCTTTGTTCGTTCCCCACTCCCACTGCTTAATTTGCCTAGCTTAAAAACAAAAACAAAGAAAGAAAGAATTGGTTAAGCAAATATTCAGGAATAAAACTTCATGTGTCATCATAAAAGTAATTCTTTAAAA
Source organism: Pan troglodytes (assembly GCF_028858775.2). Lineage (NCBI taxonomy): Eukaryota > Metazoa > Chordata > Mammalia > Primates > Hominidae > Pan > Pan troglodytes. The sequence goes on from NC_072403.2 coordinate 58,949,849, forward strand.
GCAAACATTTTAAATATACATTTTAACATAAGTTTGAGGGGACTTATCTTTTTCAATCTGACACCGATCTAAGTAGTTTTTGCTTCATTTACTTATTTATGAATGAATGAACAAGACAAGGTCTTGTTCTGTCGCCCAGGCTGGAGTGCACTGACACCATCATGGCTCACTGCAGCCTCAAACTCCTGGCCTCAAGCCACCCTCTTGCCTCAGCCTCCTGAGTAACTGGAACTACAGGCATGTGTCACCATGCCTGGTTAATTTTTTTTTTCATTTTGTATTTTTGCCTAGTTAATTAAAAAAAATTTTTTTAAGAGATAGGGTCTTGCTATATTGCCCAGGCTAGTTTTTACATCTTTAAAACTGAATACTTAGCTGGGTGTGGTGGTGCACATGCCTGTAGTCCTAGCTGTTCAAAAGGTTAAGGCAGGAAGATTATGTGAGCCTAGGATTTCTGGGCTCTAGTGCACTATGCTGACTGGGTGTCCACATTAAGTTCAGCATCAGTGTAGTAAACTCCAAGGAGCTGGGAGCCACCAGGTTACCCAGGGAGGGGTGAACTAGCCCAGGTTAGAAATGGAGCAGGTCAAAACTCCCATGCTGATCAGTAGTGGGATCATACCTGTGAATAGTCTCTGCACTCCAGCGTGGACAACATAGTGAGACCTCATCACTTTAAGAAAAACAAACCCTGAATATTTTAAGTTAGAGATGGAGTTAGAAATACTTTTAGTTATAGCAGAATCATGTCAATTTTTAGTACATCTTTTACTTAGCTTTTTGCACACTTTTTTTTTTTTTTGAGACGGAGTCTCGCCCTGTCCCCTAGGCTGGAGTGCAGTGGCACAGTCTTGGCTCGCCACAACCTCCGTCTCCCAGGTTCAAGCAATTCTGCCTCGGCCTCCTGAGTAGCTGGGACTATAGGCACCCACCACCATGCCCAGCTAATTTTTGTATTTTTAGTCGAGACAGGGTTTCACTATGTTGGCCAGGCTGGTCTCGACCTCCTGACCTCGTGATCTGCCTGCCTTGGCCTCCCAAAGTGCTGGGATTACAGGCGTGAGCCACCATGCCCAGCCCCTGCACTAATTTTTTAAACAAAGTCCTGTTGGTGCTCCCTTCAAAATTTATCTCCAGTCTGACCATTTTACCACTTCTGCAACAACCCTTCTGACTCAGCCACTGTTCTGTTTGGTTTGGGTTACATAGTGGCATCCTACCTGGTCTTCCTGTTTCCACTCTTATACCACTAGACCATATTCTCCATAAACCACCAGAGTGATCTTTTAAAATAAAAGCATAAATTATGTTCAAAACCCTCCAGTGGCATCCATCTCATGTAAATAACCACTCCTTCCTACAAGATGCCACCTCACCTGCCCCGACTGCCTCATCATAGTTCCCTCTGCACAATGCCCACTTTGCCACAGCTGTGTGCTCCTGCTGGCTCTTGGATGAGCCCACCAGTCACACTTCTGCCTGAGGGCCTTGCACATGCTCTGGTTGCTGCCTGAGATACTTATCCCCATCACTATGATCACCTTCCCAGAGAGGCATTTCCTGGCCTCCCTATTTCCTCACCACCATCATTTCTGTCTGCTGACTCTACTTTGTCTGTTGATTGATTTTTGCACTAAGCATACTACCAGAAGCTTTCCTCTCAATTTGCTTTCCCACAGTAAAAGAGCAGGGCCTTTGCCTTGTCCATTAGTTTCTCCTCAGAACAGTGCCTCCCAGGTGTTCAACAAATACTTGCTAAATAAAAGATGGCTGATAGCAAAAATATTTATGTCTATGTATAGGGACTTAGTTTTTATTGACATTGCGCTTTTATTCCCTAGAGACCCTGAAATATGGCGTCTGGCCTGCTTGAAAGTTTGGGGCAGAAGCTGTATTAAACTTGTTCCGTACACGTCCTGGAGAGAGATGTTTTTAGAACGGCCTCGTGTTCGGTTTGATGGTAAGTTGGATTCTGTAGAACTCAGCAGAAATACTGATCTATAATGCTGATTTTTATAAATACGCCGTTTAAATTTTCTGTGATGAACGTGAGTACTGTAAGCATGTTTAAAGGAAACCACAGTAAATATAATGCTGGGAATATCTGAATATTATAATTTTTAACTTTTTAAAATTATTTTCATAGGAGTGTATATCAGTAAAACCACATATATTCGTCAAGGGGAACAGTCTCTTGATGGTTTCTATAGAGCCTGGCACCAAGTGGAATATTACAGGTACAACTGTAGTACACTGAGTGAGTGGAAAATTCTCTCTCTCCATGTATTAGTTAAATGGACATCTGTTCTTTGTTGCTTTTGATTGACCCGCAAAATGGCCCTCAGTATTTTTATCTAGTACTCAATGTAGGAATTGCACTAAAAAAAAAAAAATAGGCTAATATAAATTACAGAATTTCTTCTGGCCTCTTTTAGATTTCTCCTTGTCTTTTGCCCTGGGTGTATTTACTTGCCTTTTCAAATAGCTTGTGCTTTTATTCCACCTTATTGCTTGCCAAATATTATTGTCATTTAGAAAAAAATAGACATGTTAACCATTGTGTGTGGCTCTCACTTTGTTTGAAATTGTTGCTTTGGGAAAAACACAGAACTTTAATAAAACAATATTTGACTTTTATTCAGTGAGTAAAACTTAAAAGTTCAACAGTTTCCCCTGAGGAAGATAAAATATCTTTGGTTCTTTGTTGCTGGACTAACAGGTAGTCAGTCATATTTGTTTTAATGTTTTAGCAGTTCTTTAGCCCGTGGTATTTCAGTGTTGGTTTCATAGCTATGAATAGGCATAGGTACTAATAGATAAGGACATATTTTATACTTTGTGTGTGGGGTGTGTTTTGGTCTTCTTTTTCTTATTACATAGGTACATAAGATTCTTTCCTGATGGCCATGTGATGATGTTGACAACCCCTGAAGAGCCTCAGTCCATTGTTCCACGTTTAAGAACTAGGAATACCAGGTAGCATTTATTTTTTAAATGGCTTTCCATCCAGTCTATGTTTTATATGGTTGCTTGCAGGTTAAAGTAATCCAGTGCTTCTTTCACGTAATACTGGATGATTTTAAAAGCAATCATTCGGGGTCTTAGGAAAAATACCAATTTCTGGGCTTTTCCTTAGAAAATCTACTTCAGCAGGTCTTTGGAGCCTTGGAATTGAGGTTTACTCAATCCTAGCTGATTCTTTTCAAGCAAGAGTAAACACTGTTGTAATTTGTTACTTCTTAGATTACTTAAATCCACTTAATAACTGATTTAGATTCAATTTGTTTTTTTTTTTTTAAGGACTGATGCAATTCTACTGGGTCACTATCGCTTGTCACAAGACACAGACAATCAAACCAAAGTATTTGCTGTAATAACTAAGAAAAAAGAAGAAGTGAGTATACGAGGTGTAATTAATAGTTTTCTTATCTTAATAGCCTATTCATCCAAGCAGTCTCGATTAGAACAACAACAAAAAAAACCCTTTCTGATTATTTATACTGTTATATAAAATGTATATTAACTTCTAGCAATCACTGAAGAAAGCTGGAGAGTTTTCTAAAATGTTATTTTTTATTGGATCACCTTTTTTGTTTTTTACCAGATAGTTTGTTTTTTATATATGAAAATGTAAAGCTGAAATCTCTTGTGAAATAACTAGTAAAATTATACCTGAATATGTTTTTGGCTCTGCTCATGTCGAATCACAGGGGATTTTTTTTCCTAAATTAGCTCATATAGATAATTCTTTCCATAAGGATATTGTTAGAACTTCAGTTTCTACTGGAAATAACCTAACTTCAGATAATTTTCTTCTTCCTGTTCTTAAAAAAGGAAAAAAATGCCAAGCAAATATGATTACTGACATTATTACATTCTAGAGTGCTTTAAATTGTCCTAACAGATTGGTAGCCTAATTTTTTCACCTTTCTCCATATGCACGTTTTCAGTCCTGGTTAAAAATTGTTATATGTACCCAAGAAGCCAGTTGTATGGTATTTGGAATAAATATTAATATTTACTTGTTGCCTTTATAATTAATACAGCTTTTGAAGGATATTTCTCTTGTATGAAATTCCCCCTTCTCTAACATCATATGTCCAGACAGGGCAGAGTTTCATCTGCGAGTCCTATCACCTTGTGGCCACCTGTTGCTGGCGTCTCCACTTCCCTCTGATGGGCTCCTGGAGCCTGGGCAGCAGCAGCCTGAGAGACAGAGAGAGTTGCTTTGACTGTGACTGCAGGTTTCCTGAGGTCAAAATTGGGAATTTGGAAGGCCTTAGTTGCTTAGGTTTTATCTAATTAAAAGAGTTTAGGAACTCCCATGTAGAATGTCAATTTTCTCTTCAGAATATGATGAAATATTCACAGTGTTTACATTTTTTTGTTTTTAGCAGCAGTATTTGCAGAAGTGTAATTCTAATGAACCTTGTCACAGCTGTTTGCTCATTTATTTTACTGTTATTGCAAAAGATAAGTTATACTCTGTGCTTTTTCAGCATCCTTCACCAATTTATCACTTTCCCTCTTAAAAAATGTCCAAGTGTTTTCCAGTAGAAGGAAATACTAGGCTTAGAGATAGGAGATAATAATTTTATATCCCATCTATGTAATGTTGGTTACATGGTAGTTTTACCTCCCTGGATCTTCATTTTTTAAGCTAGTAAATAGAAATAATGCAATCATATTTAACACATGAGGTTATTATGATGATTAACTGAGATGATGATGATGGGGGGAAAAATCTGATATTTTTAGAGTATTTAACAGTTTTTAAAGCACTCATTCTTGTGATAGTCAAAACAACTCTTTACTGCATGCAAATATTATGTTACTTTTAGTGTCACTGTTGCATAATATTTCTATAAACATAGAAGTGAGGTAAGGTTTCATTATAACTTATGCATCTTTTCTTTTGCAGAAACCACTTGACTATAAATACAGATATTTTCGTCGTGTCCCTGTACAAGAAGCAGATCAGAGTTTTCATGTGGGGCTACAGCTATGTTCCAGTGGTCACCAGAGGTTCAACAAACTCATCTGGATACATCATTCTTGTCACATTACTTACAAGTAGGTGAATGCAATAGAAATAACAAGGTTACACTATAAATGTATACTTCGTATCCAGCTTAAGAATTTCAGATATGTTTCTAATTTCTCAGAGTTAACACTACATTACAAACTAAAACCAGTACTACTACAAACTACTACAAACCAAGAAAATGGCCCAAACGAAAAAGACTAAGCATGCTTGAGGAAGCAGAGCATCTGGAACACTCATATAGTACCCATTGGAATGTGAATTGGTACCACCACCACTTTGGAAATGAAAGTAGCATTCCATGGGAAGAATGGTACTTAGTCAGCTGTGAGCTGTCCATGTATGACTTAAAGCCATTTTAAAATACCAGATCATTTTTCTTTTCCCACAGTTACCATTTTTTGCTTTATTTCCGTTTGTTTTATCCTCAGGGATTATACACTGATTTAATAAAATTGTAGTTAGGAAAGTAACTCTACTAAAAAAATAAGAGGTATTCCAAAGCCAAATTTGTTAGGTGATTCCTATTTAAAACTCTTTGTTCTATGCAGTAGCATTTACCTGTACATCATAATCAGTGAACTGAAGAGGGGAGGTATGAGAAAGGAGCCATACAGAAATACATAAAACTTAAAAAGGAACCAGGGAAGTGAAATATCAAGTCCCGTGGCAATTAAGGTTAGCTCTTGTTCAATTTGAAAGAATATTGGTACATGACTGAAGGCTCTTCGTTCTGCTTGAATCTAAAATTCTGAGAGAGAAGTTTTGAGGTCAGCTTCCATTAGCCTCTTTGCAACCTTAACCACATTGTTGAAAACTGTGTCACATTTCCACTTTACAGATAACTTTTCCCTGCTCATTTGGAAGGTCCTGACAACAGAACGTTTTTCTTTCTCATCTTTGCCTACAAATTCTACTATATCTCCTTTTTGCTTCTCTCTCTAATACTGTGGGATTTTTTTTTTCTACTTTTCAAAGAAAGAAACCTAAGCAGGTGTGGAGGCTTATGCCTATAATCCCAGGACTTTGGGAGGCCAAGGCAAGAGGATCACTTGAGGCCAAGAGTTTGAGACCAGCCTGGGCAAAACTGGGTGACCCCATCTCTACAAAAAATAAAAATATTTGCCGGGCATGGTGGTATGCACCTTGAAGTCCCAGCTAATTTGGAGGTTGAGGTGGGAAGATCATTTGAGCCCAGGAGTTCAAGGCTGCGGTGAGCTATGATCACACCACTGCACTCCAGCCTCGGTGATAGAGCAAGACCTTGTATCAAAAAGAAAAAAAGAAACCAAACCCTGAAGTAGAGCCAAGCAAATGAACAATGGATGGTTATAGTTTATACTTGACCCATTAGAAAAACATTGTTTATTTAGGAGAAAAAAGGACATTACCAGAGGCATTATTTGTAGCTACTAATTATCACATTGACTTCCTTGTAATATTTATAAAATCACTTGAATTCTCTGCTTTCGTTTGTCTCTCTCAGTGGTAGCATAACTTACCACCTACTTTCCCTCCCCCCTGCCTATAATTATGCTGTTGATCATGCAATTATTAAATAATCAAATTCTATTCTAGGAATATAGTTCTTTCTGAAACATTTTAAGAAGAACCTAATGTCTATAGCTTCTGACTTAAAAATTCTATCTTAGGAATCTCTGAAGGACATCAAAATCACATAATTTTTAATTGAGAAATAGTAGACACAACCTAAATCTCCAATTAAGTAAACTGTGGTACAAGCAGACAGTGAAATATCATCCTGCCACTACAAATGGTTTCTGAAAAATAATGATGTGGGAAAATACAAATAATTAAATGAAATAAAAAGAATTACTAAGTTTGATCTCAAGAAACACTAGAAAATATCCTTCATATGGCTCTGAGTGTTGGAATTATGGTGATGTTTCTGTATACATTTCTAAATTTTTCGAGTTTTCTACAATATGCCTATATTATATAGAATTTCCTAAGATGAATTAAAAATAAAAAAGGCTAAAGCATAGAATAACCTTCCCCAAACACACAAGGATTTTAAATGAATTGAAATTTCCTCATACTAGTAATTTTGTGCTTTTTTTTTATAGATCAACTGGTGAGACTGCAGTCAGTGCTTTTGAGATTGACAAGATGTACACCCCTTTGTTCTTCGCCAGAGTAAGGAGCTACACAGCTTTCTCAGAAAGGCCTCTGTAGAGCCTCAAGTCCAGTCCTCTATCACTTTTGCATGAATTAAAGTATATAGCGCAAAAGAGCACCTAAGTTATAAATGTGTGTGTGTGTGTGTGTGTGTGTGTGTGTGTATATATATATATATATATATGGAATTGGAACTTATTTTAAATTGTTGGAGTTCTTTTAAGAAGAATATAAATTGATTATTTTTTTTATTTAAAGGGATAGTTGATTCTTGGGGTGTTTTGAAATTAAGTTGGAATTAAGTTGCTTAAGCATATTTATGTTGTGAGAAACCTTAATATGAGGTTTATCATGCCCTTTTTCAAGCAGATTTATGAGCAGATTTCTGTCACATAAGTCGTCTTCTGCTTGAGTATCCTAATATTTCAATGCATCAGGGGAGCGCTCCACTGGATAAGCATTTTATTTCCCGCATGGCATAATGTTTTTGCACTAAAGGCTCAAAGTGTGAGAACCTGTTCTGGATTTGTTTGAAATTATTTCACCAATAAAGATCATAAATAAATGTTTCTTTCAAGAAAATATATTTGGATGGCCTTTTTAAAGTAACAGGATATTTAATAAGAGTCCTAGATAGCCAGCGGAGACTTTAAGAATCATTGCCTCTAGCTGGGTGTGGTGGCATGCACCTGTAGTCCCAGCTATTTGGGAGGCTGATGCAGGAGAATAGCTTAAGCCCAGGAATTTGAGTCTGGGAGTTTGAGTCCAGCATGGGCAACATAACAAGACTCCATCCCTTATTAAAAGAAAAAAAAATTCCTCATTTCATCATTGGTCTTTATATGTAGCCACAAACACTGACCTCATGTAGGCACCTTACCAATATATGACATTAAGTGAGAGTGAATCCCTTAGGACTGGAACACTTCAAGCTCAACCAACTGACTCAGTTGTCATTCTTCACAAAAGAATAGTAGAGGATCATGTAAACCTGAGCCTAACTCTTGTTCCAGTATGAAAGTTGGGGGAGAGCACCAGCCACCTAGGAAAACTGTATGTTACCTTTTTACTCAAAGGAGTCCCCCTGCCCAGTAACAGTCCTATTAGTGTTTAATTTCAGAGTTTGTGTCTGGTAGACCTCTACCTGATTCAGATTTGGTTTTGTTGTTTCAACCATAGTTAGAGACAAATTCTCATGTACTTTCAGAAATCAATATCTGCAGCCACTGTTACTTTTAATTGACATTAAGAGACACTTCATAGGTTCCCACAATTCAGTATGGGATAGGCTTTTTAAAAAGCACATACAGACCAGGCGTGGTGGCTCATGCCTGTAATCCCAGCACTTTGGGAGGCTAAGACAGGCAGATCACCTGAGCTCAGGAGTCCAAGACCAGCCTGGGCAACATGGCAAAACACCGTCTCTACAAAAAAAAAAAAAAAAAAATTAGCCAAGTACAGTGGGGCACACCTGTAGTCGCAGCTACTTGGGAGGCTGGGGCAGGAGAATTGCCTGAGCCTGGGAAGTGGAAGTTGCAGTGAGCCAAGATCGTGCCATTCCACTCCAGCCTGAGCAACACAGTGAGACCCTATCTCAAAAAAATAATGATGATAGTACACGTTATGTTAAAGGTGAAATGTGCATAGAGAAGGAAGAGAGTTGGCCAGGTGTGGTGACTCACACCTATAATCCCAACACTTTGGGAGGCCAAGGCAGGAGGATTGCTTGAGGTCAGGAGTTTGAGACCAGCCTGGACAACATAGCAAGACCTCATCTCTTCTAAAAATTAAAAAAAAAAAAAATAGGCATGGTGGTACACACCTGTGGTCCCAGCTAGTTGGGAGGCTAAGGCAGGAGGATCACTTAGCCAGGAGGCTGAGGCTACAGTGACCCAAGATTGCACCACTGTGCTCCAGCCTGGGTGAGGAAGCGAGACCCTGTCTCAGAAAAAAAAGAGAGGTTGGCCTTTTGTAGCAATCTGAGAAGTGTGTTTTTCACATTGGAAAGGAAGGAGAAAAGCAACTTGCCTAAGATAAGGTAGCTCTTCATGATATGACTGTTATTTCTGATATACAAATAAATAGAACATGATTAGGACATAGTCAAATATAGCTAGAAAAATATATTCCTAAGGAAAGTGAGATTTGAGGAGTCCCTGTTGTTCTGCAACATCCCTAGATTGAATGATCTGTTGCAGATGGTGGATACCAAGTTCAAATTTAAAGATTTCTTTGTAAGCAGTAAAGTGACTTTCACTTATTTAACTTGGAACTGGAAAAAGTAACTTTTTTCCAGATTACATTTTCTGTATATTTGTAAAATGCAAAAGCAATATATATTTGTTGTGAGAAAATTAGAATATACAGATAAAATAAAATTTAAAAAAACACCCAAAGATAACCAGAAGAAAATTTTTGCTATGTAACCTTTTTCTTCTGGTCTTTGCAAATCCTGCCGTAGAAACTTTTTAACTTCACGGGTGTCCTTCCTTTGCTCTATTAGGACATTACAGAAACCAATACTATGAAAAGCTGACAGCAGTATCTGGATTAACTTTTTAAAAACAATGAAAGCATTTTACAGAAATTACATTTCAGATCGTGCTGGAACTGTGTTCAGGAGATATCCTCAGAGGGAATCTGGCCTGAGCACCATCATGTTTAATCGCCTCCTCCTGTCTTGCATTTTCCTCCCAGCCCCCTTCCTACCCCTTAGCAGAGGGCCAGGTGAGGGTGCTTGGGGCCCATGGGGGCTGGGAGTGTAGACTTCAGTTACACCCCCAGCCCCCAGGGGAAAGCATTAGCCTTGAATCCTCAATCCCAGGCCCTCTACTAACCACTCTCAACCTATGGTATTTATCTTTTGATTATTCTGTGCATCTATAAAAATGGGATTATATTGTACATAATGCTTTGTAAGCTTTCTCTCCCCACATAAGAATGCCCTGTAAGCATTTTGTTAAATATTTTTAATGACTTTAGAGTCCAACTTTATACTCCTCTTTATGCATTTTGGTTTTCTAATTTAATGCTAGTGTAAACGTTTTTGGAATAAACATTCCTGTGGCTAAATCTTTGCATACTTCTTGAATTATTACTTTAAGATGTTTCTAAGAAGTAGAATGACTGAATCAAAGAGTGAACATTTTAAAATATCTTAAAATATACATTTTTGGTAAATAATGTATACACTGTAGAAAAACTGGAAAATAGATGAGCAGACAGAATAAAATGTAAATCACCTGTAGTCACCTCACCCATTATTCACTTTTTGATTTTAATCATCCTGGCCTTTCACATGTATGTGTGATTTTTCAGTCATACAGTGAAACACTTCCAGTTCTGTCTCCTTTATCTGATGCTTTCATGCTCTGGATCTTAAAACCTGGCCAATCATTTCCCCAGTGATGGATGCTGAGTGTCAGCAACAGCTCTAGGTAAGTTGGCAACCATGACATGTATGGGCTAAGGCTTGCAAGGCTTCTCTGGCCACAGAGGATCCAATTGCAGTCAGAGCAGAAACAGAAGCCAAGGTGATGCAGTGGGATCCCAGTTTCACAGTGACCATCCATTGGTCACTGTGACCAGTCACGATAGCCTCCACATCCAAAAAGTGATTTCAGTCTTTGGTTATGTATAGTGAACAACACCTGCACATTTATCTCCACTGTCTCCTGAAACTCCACTAAAATAGTAGTAAAGAAATAGGGCTGGGTGCGGTGGCTCATGCCTGTAATCCCAGCACTTTGGGAGGCTGAGGCCAGGGGATCACTTGAGTGAGGGCAACATAGGGAGTTTGAGGGTAACATGGGGAGACCTCTGTCTTTCAAAAAAAAAAAAAGAAAAGACTTAAGTCCTTCAAGACAGGGAGGACAGGAGAGGTGCTGAAAGCAGACAGGACAGGTTAGAATTTGGAAAATAGAAAGCAGGTAGGCAAGTGGTACAGTGGCATTAAGCACGGGCTGTGTGTTGAAGTGCTAGATCCACGACTGAGTTCGAGCAAGTTAGTTAACTCTCCATGTCATGATAAATTAGAGGAAATATTATCATAATACCTACCCACAGAGTTGAAAGGAGTAACAGATAACACTCCACGTTAATTGCATAGGACAATGCCTGATCGAGTTGGTGCTCAGTAAATAGCAGCCATTATATGTATTATAACTGTTGCTGTTCCAGAGAGATCTGAGACCTCAGCCAGAAGCAGGGGAAGCTAAAAAGTGCAAATCAACTCAACTGGCCTCCCACGGAAGGTAAAGTACCACATGGAAACAGCAAGACCCTGCGGGAAGTATCCCCAGCCAACTCCCAGAACTCAAGTTGTCAGGCTTACACCATCAGGCAGGAAAGTGGAGGCTTCCCCTCTAGGAAAAGACCCCTTCCCACAAAAAAAAGACCTACGGATACTGACATTTAGGAATCAACAGAATAGGTCCTCTCCCACGCCTCTCAGTCAGCAAGTACCACCTACCCACGTAGTTTCTAGTTAACATCGTAGTGGCTCCTTCTTGGCTATCAATGGACAAGCAAGGAACACCAAGTATTTGAAGACAAAGTCTAAATGAGTGACAGAGAATCAGACTTTTTAAATAAGCAGAGAAAGGGGACATGATGGAAATAAAAAAATGCAGGTAGTAGAAGAAATCTGAAAAACAAAATTCTATTTCTTCAAAGACATGGAAGAAGAAACAAGAACAAAAGGCTATGAGGAAACATTGGAAGTCAGAGCCTTTGAATAATACTTACGTGATAGTGAAATATTTTTAAATGTCAGATGACACATAGAATGTCAAAGCTGGAAGTTTCCCTAGAAGTCACTTACTGACCAACTATCCCCATGTGGAGGTGAGGAAATGGGGGCTCATGAAGGGTGAAGTTGTTTGCCTCAGGTGGTATAACCAGGACCCTCACAAATTAAAGGCGTGTATTCATGCAGAGGGCCTGGCAGTTGTAAGCACTCAGTAAATTCTAGTCTTAATAATGTTTATTAAGAACTTAGATGTTACTGCATGATCTTACTTATTTGTAAAATCTAAAAAAGTCGAACTGATAGAAGAGAGTGGAGTGGTGGTTACCAGGGGCTGGAGGGAAGGGTGGATGGGGAAAGCAGAGATATTAGTTCAAGGGTATGTAAAGTTTCAGCTAGGAGGAATACATTGTAGTGATCTGTGGCATAACATGGTCACTGTAGTTATTAACAATGCATATGTTTAAATGGCCAAAAGAGCATATTTTAAATGTTCTCACCACAAAGAAAGGATAAGTATATGAGGTGATAGATAGGTTAATTAGTCTGATTTGCTCATTTTGCAATGTGTACATGTATCAAAACATCAAACTGTACTCCACAAACATGTACCATTATTTGTTAATTTAAAAATGCAGAGAATCAAGAACTTATATGTTCAACCTGGGCAACATAGACCTCATCTCTAGAAAAAATAAAAACAAAATTGGCCAGGCATGGTGGTACGTGCCTGGAGTCCCAGCTATTCAGAAGCCTGAGAAGTGGAGGCTGCAGCGAGCCAAGATCACGCCACTGCACTCTAGCCTGGGTGACAGAGTAAACCCTGTTTTCAAAAGAAAGAAAGAAAGAAATTATATGCAAGTAATAATAAAGTTGTTTAAAAACTTTGAGAGATTATGTGTTAAGTATGGGGCAGAAGGCCTTCTTTTATATGGATTATCTCATTTGTGCTCACAACACACAGGTATTATTGTTCCTATTTTATAAATAAGAAATTTCAGGTTAAGAGAGTTTAAATAAACTTGTCAAGCTCATCCTGGTTACTGAGTAGTGGAGCAAGGCTAACTCCAGAATGCTTTCTCATAGCCAGAGCCAGGAGTAGAGTCCAGTTCTAAAGAAATAACATCAAAACTCCAATATGTTACAATTCCCACTGGAGCTTAGACCAGCGCTGCCCACTAGAAATATAATTTGAACCACATATGTAATTTTTAAGTTTCTAGAGCCATTTTTTATTAAAAAGGTGAAGTTAATTTTAATAATTTATTTTAATCCAGTACTATCCAAAACAGTATCATTTTGACACGTACTCAATATAAAAATTACTAATGGGATTTTTTTACACTTCAAAAAATTCTAAATCTTTGGAATCTGGAGTGTAATTTACACTTCCAGCACACTTCTACTGGCTTAGCCATGTTCCAAGTGCTCATAGCCACATGTGACCAGTGACTACTGTAATGGACAGCACAGCCATCAACCAAGGGGTACATCATAAGAAAGAGAGTCAATGGATGGTGTGTGTCAAGTTCAACCTCACAGTTTCTCTCCTTGTGTAATTGGCATAGGGATAGGTAAGCCGAGCAGGGAGCTAATACCCAATTAATTGTTAGGCTCAGTACCTATGTATACTTTTCCTGATTCCACCAGAAGGTGTCCCTTGTCTGTCTCCAAAATATTCCACATTGCCTCTATCCCAGCAGTTATCACATTCCATGTTAACTCTGTTTTTACATGCGAATGCCCTCCATCAAACTGTGGTTGAGGACAGGGTCCATTTCTTTTAAATCTCTGATTCCAAAGCACCTCTCTGTTGTGAACATGAGATAAAAGGATCCCTATAAAGCACTGGACACATTTAATGGGCTCTTGATGCTCTATTGGAAGAAACTAACAAAAGCATCCTTTTGTCACTAGGTGACACTCTTGTCCCAGCCTTTTTGTTTTTGCTCTTATTCTTCATAGTGTTAGGGGGAGCTGATTTTCACATTCACAAGAAAATAGGAATACCCCAGATCTTTCTGACTGACTTTCAAAGCTGCAAGTGACAGGATCTAAGATTTAAGGTGTATATTCAAACAGAAATGCCATTTTTGTGACAGTGCCCTAACTCCTGCCATGCCAACTCTTCAGCAAGTAGCCCAGAAATCTCAGTTTTCTTGGCCATTGTTTTTTTTTTTTTTTAATCTGGCCAGTTTGTCCTGGCTGCATGAGGAAATTGAATATCCTGATTTGGAATGAATAGGAAAGGGATCCTGGGATTAGTATCTGAGGTTGGGGTTGTTGAGATCCAGAAGAGGGGCCAACCTGTCCCCATTTGACAAGCGAGTGGCCTGATTTGTGACTCTCTTGAGAGGCCCACAGCCCCTCTTGCTGTGGTCTAATGCTCAGTGCAGAGTTTTTGGGGGATCACTGTTAAATTCACTCAAGGCTTCCATATTTGCACCTTCTTCTTATGAATCCAGTAAATATCTAGCAGCAGAATTGAGATTCAGAAAACTGTGCAAGACTATCCTAAGAATGCTGGCCAATTCTGGACATGGTGTGCATGTGTGTGTATGGTAGATTGAAGAAGGATAGTGTGGAGATTGCATAAGCAGCACAGGCTTCTTTTGCTGAAATGGCTTTTCTGTGCAGACTAACTTTTCCTCAAGTCCTGGAAATACATCCAGCCCAATTTATTGTATTCAGGCCAAAGGAGCAGTAAGTTGAAACCTGCTCTATAAGTAGGGTGGTCAAATAGTCAATTTATTGTCAAAATCAGGACACTTTTTAGAGGAAAGAGTAGTGTTTTTTTTGTAATTGCACTGGAACAGCAAGCATAAATCGGGAGGCTCCTGAGCGAACTGGGATGGATGGTCACTCTATACTCAAGGCATGGCCAGTGCCCTACATTTGGCTTTTTGTCAGATGTAACTCAGAATGAAGGTTATCCATTCTTTTCTGGTTATTTTTCTTCCTCTATAGAAGAGAAGAAAATACCAGCAGTGTTTCCTAGTGTGTGACGAGTAGAGTGACGATTAGACCTCACTAATTTCCATGATTTTACCAGGAAAACCACTTTGCAGAAGGGTCCAATGTATCTGTTGCCCTGCACTGGATTCTGAAGTCCCTCGGAATGCTCACTGACTTCTGCATTTGGCTAACAGAGGCTTTAGTACCAGGAATTCCCAACAGCTTAAAAAAGTGAATCCATATCAGATAACAGTTTCTACTTTTCTCATGATCTGTTCTTTATTTCCATCTGATTTCTTTAATGACTAGCTAATTTCCTCCAGGCCTGGACCTATAATCCCAAATTAATGTGGACAGTTGCAGAGAGCTATCTTTCTTTGCCTTATAGTTTGTATGTCTTTGAAGTGTGTAGCTAAAAGCAAAGTCTCCTCTCTTTGCTTGTTCCTTTGTCCCCCACAGGGGTGTGTACCTCTGCACTATCTCCTAGAGGAGTGGATTTATTTTGAGCACTGCGATATAAAGAGCCAACTGCATGGTGTGGTGCAAAGACCACAAACTGGATCAGAAGACATGAGCTCAGTGAACCTAGCACAGATCCTGACCCTAGCAGATACTCAGTAAATGTGAGCTGATTCCCAATCAGATCATTATAGTTAACCATTGCAGTGGAGGGGAGACTTCTGTGGCTTCTACCAACACTGTGTCAGAGGAGTTCTTTGCCTGGGTGCCCCCAATTCAAACCTAGTCGATGCTAGGACCATTCAGAGCAAGTGAGAACTACCAACACTGAGGCCTCTACAGATCTTTCAGCTTTGGATCTTTCAGCTTTGGAGCCTTTAAATCTTAAACATGATTCCTTTAGGTCCCTGGGGACCTGAATAAGAAAGAATCATATTCTACCCAGACATGAACGAGTAAGGCCTTCCTCTAACTCAGAATTTGACAGGAGAAGTAGGGAAGTATCATAAAACAGTGGACAGAATCTGGACTTTGGGGTTAGATAGCCCTGGGTTTTTAGTTGTTTTTGTTTGTTTTTTTTGGAGATGGGGTCTCACCCTGTCGCCCAGGCTGGAATGCAGTGGCATGGCCTCCTGAGTTGAAGGGATTCTCTTGCCTCAGCTCCTGAGTAGCTGGGACTAGAGGGGCACCATGCCCAGCTAATTTTTTGGTATTTTTAGTAGAGATGCGGTTTCACCATATTGGCCAGGCTGGTCTTGAACTCCTGACCTCAGGTGATCTGCCTGCCTCAGCCTCCCAAAGTGCTGGGATTACAGGCATGAGCCACTATGCCTAGCCAGCCGTGAGTTTGAACACCCACCCTTACCAGCATCTACTTAGTCAAAGTCACTTACCACCTGGAGCCTCATTTGTAAACTGGGGATAATGAAAACTACCTGCAGGGTTGCTATGGCAATAAATACTACAGATGTTAGGTCCCAGCACATAATAGGCTCTCCATATGGAATCTATTATTATCTAAAAGGACAGTAACACTTAGGGTCAGTTGAGAAAATAGCTCTGTGCTAAGAAGGGACCAATGACTGGGAGATGCCAGAAAGCAGACTCTAAAATCATAAATCTCAAAACAACAACCCTAAGACTGTACTTGTGAGCCATTTCAACTATGTAGTTTATAGGAGCAATCCCTTTACACTACAGCAAGTTAAGCTTCAACTTAAATCAATAGCTGGGCTTGATCCATTGGTAGTGGTTGTCTGAAGTGCTGGTTAAGAAATATTCTGCTGCTGAGTCAACTCAGTAGGGATGCGTGACATGGCTGACTGATCAGCGATGCCTGCTCTGGGCACAGGATTGGGAAGCAGAGGGAAGTATGCCAAATAGTTACCCTGTGTTCCTCACCCACCAGCGGATGAGACTGCCCTTAATACAGGGAAGAATTTGCAAGTCTAGAGTAGCACTCAGGCTTTGGGTAGCTTAGGGGAAATAAATGAAAGGTAGTGATGCGCCAAAGACTGATGCAAATAGGAAGGTTTGGGAGATTGTGGGAAATCTTGATAGTATGTAGGCAAATTTCAATGATTTCCTAACCCTACCCAGGAGCATCCCCACAACAGTAGTCAAAAGGGCCTGAGCAATTGCCTCTAAGAGTCAAGAGAAAATTCTGAATATTGGGAAACCCTAAGTCAGTCCACAGAGCCTGAGTTAAAGTGCAGGAGGAGATGGGAAGCACAACAGAGTATAAGGTAAAATTAAAGCAAATGCCCAACCTTGTCTTTGGAAACATTCGATTAAGAAGCAGTAGCTTGGGCCGGGCGCGATGGCTCACACCTATAATCCCAGCACTTTAGGCCAAGGCTGGTGGATCATCTGAGGTCAAGAGTTAGAAACCAGCCTGGCCAACATGGTGAAATCCCGTCTCTACTAAAAAATAAAAAAATTAGCTGGGTGTGGTGGTGCATACCTATAATCCCAGCAACTTGGGAGGCTGACGCAGGAGAATCGCTTGAACCTGGGAGGCAGAGGTTGCAGTGAGCCGAGATCATGTCATTGCACTCCAACCTGGGCAACAAGAGCGAAACTCCATCTCAAACAAACAAACAAATAAACAAACAAACAGAAAAACACTAGCTTGGAAACAGCCAAAATGGTCGAGAGCAAGAAAGCCTTAAATGTCCCACAAAGTAATGCTCCTTCCAAAAATCTAATGGCCTTCCTGTAATTGCTGAATGATGTCTCAATACATCTGTTTTGAGAGCTCTAATCTTGAGCAGAATTGAGTAAGAAAAAGTACAGCCTGTTTCTTTCTTAATGATAGAGTAGAAAAGATGACCTTTATAGAGGTCATGGAGATTATAAATAGCAAATTCCTATTCCTAGCCCTGCGTGCCCCCTGCCCCAACTCAACAAGAAATAGCAGCATTTGAAGCAGACCTTCTGAGTTAGGAAAAATAATCCTGAAGAACTTGAAGAGTCAGGAGAAAAGTAAAGATCAAGAGCCTTAACTTTAAGAAAGAACAAGTTTTGGAACAGGCTCTTCTTCTCCTACCAAGACTGTCATTAAGCAGGTTTCTCTTGACGTGAGAACAGCTGCTCATGTGGCCACTTTGTTGCTTGTACCCTGAGGGCCAGCTGCATGAAGGGGCATGGTACAGCTCTCCCCCTAATCTTTTTAAGTTTTTTTTTTTTTTGTAAATCTTTTTAATTTTGGTACCATTCCTACTGAACTCTTTCTGAGACAGCCAATATTCTTTTGTCTTTTCTTCCTACATTTTCCAATGGCACAGCAGACTGGGAAGCACCTGTGAGTTTTTCAAAGTTTTTGGCAAACATTAATATATCAATTCTGGCAAATGCAGAGAGGCATTAAAAGAAATTTGGAATTGCCCATAAACTTACCATCAGAGATAACCACTGTTTACTTTCACTAGCTTAGTATATATCATTGACTAATGGGTGCCCCGGTCATCCTTCTCCATACGTGCTGTGGGACATTGGTATGTTAGGAAGGGGTTCTTAGTGTCTCCTTGCCACTTTCTCACCAGGAGCAGTACTGGCAGGGTTTAGGATGGGGGAGGCAGAGGAAGGGGACAAAAACGGTGATCACTACAATGCTGAGAAGTGGGGGAATGGAAAGTATTTGTGAGCATGGTGTAAATTTAATGCATTATGCTTATAGATGTGGCAACACTAATGGTTGAATGGGGGAATAATTTGGTGACAGTCTTCTCTGATGCGTTCTGGCAGGTGGAGAAGTATTTCACTGTTTGAGAAACATTGTTTTTCACGGTTTAAGAAACATCTTTCAAAGCCTAATTTCTTTACTCCTCAGGTGTCAAGACCTTTGTTTACACCAGATCAATTGTTCAAAGTTCCCTGCAACCTAGAAATGAAGCAATTATTTCAAATCTATTTATGGGACACAGAGGACACACAGTGAGATTTTGCTGATAGTGCCTTTAAATCTCAACCTTGGGTCCCACCCCTCTGCCAGGCCACATTTGTCTAGGTAGGCAGTGACTGCCCAATTTACCTGGATTGGTAGGGGTGATGGGGGAATACAGAGGAAGAAAGACTCATTAGATGCTGTTCTAAGATTAGCTCTAGTTCCTGATCATTGGAACAGTCTTTGGAATTCTCTGCTCAGTCCTGGGAAGATGTTGTCAAGGGGATAATTGTCAGAATGGTGCAAACACTGCAGGAGAAACAGTAGATACACTCACCAAAAAGATAAGGAGGTGTTTTCTGGAAAGATGGCCCCTTTGCACTTAGTGACTATTCAAAATTAAAACTACCTCCTTTCAGTTACCCAAGTAACTGCCATTCATAAATGCCTGAGTTGTGGTTGCATTTACCTGTGTGCAGAGAAACTGACCACAAGACTTTCAGGACTCAGAGGACTGAATTGAGGGGTGGCTGCCTCTCAATGAGGAGTCAGAGGAGCAGGGTGTCTTCCTCAGGACTCACCAGGAACAATAGGACCCATGTGATGAGATTGGGCCCACCTGGATAATCCGGGCTAGCCTTCCCATCTGAAGGTCCTCAATGTAATGACATCTATAAAGTCTCTTCTGCCACGTAAGGTTTTGTCACAGGTTCTAGTGGTTAGGATGTGGACATCTTTGAGGGACCATCATTCTGCCTATCATAGCCATGACTTCCTGGGTATAGCAACACTGCTCAAACTCTATGCCTCCACTTCTAGGGATCTGGACACAGGTCATGAGCTCAGAGTTTTTAGAAGATGGTGTCACTAGGGTAGGTATTAATATTAGCCTCAGCACAATACCAGCAGTTTGGCACCCATGATTATCCCAGCAAGCTTCAGACATCTAGTCTTCCTTCAGGCATCTGTAGACATTTGCATTTTGGCACTTCCATCAGCTCCCAAACCCTTTCCTTTGGCTGGCTCAGAAATACCTAGCACCATGCTTGACCCTCTGGTAGGGAGGTCTAAAGAAAGGTCCACCCCCATTTTATCCCTTCCCCTCACTTTCCACCACAGATAACAACCCAGATGGATGCAGCTGCTGTGTCTTCCTGTTGACAAACACCATGGGGAGTGAGTTGTGCCAATTCTCTTGCCACATCCACGTTATGTCTCCCCTGACTCCTCTGTAACTCCCTCCCTCCAATTCTCTCCTCATGACAAAAAACCTGGGACTGCAGACTGGCTTATGAAAAATGTGGATAACAATGTGCAAACAGATGGGTGCGGTGGTTTATGCCTGTAATCCCAGCACTCTGGGAGGCCAAGGTGGGCAGATCACTGGAGCCTAGGAGTTTGAAACCAGCCTGGGCAACATAGCGAAACACTGTCTGTACAAAAAATACAAAAATTAGCTGGCCACAGTGATGCCCACCTATAGTCCCAGCTACTCAGGAGGCCAAGGTGAGAAGATTGCTTCAGCCCAGGAGGTTGAAGTGGCAGTGAGTGGTGATCACACCATTACACTCCAGCCTGAGTGACAGAGCAAGACTCTGTCTCAAAAATAAAATAAATAATGTGCAAACACTCACACAGCATTTTCTATGTGCTAAGTGCATTATTCACATTAACTCATTGAATCATTGCAGCATCCCTGTAAAGTGGGTGTTATCACCTTTTCTTAAAAGTGAGGAAACTAAGGCACAGAGATATTTAGTAACTTACCCAATGAGTGGTTATGATGGGATTCACATCTAGGTAGGCTGGCTCCAGAGCCTACACTCTGTCCCCAATGCTAGCGTGCCTCTAGACAAATATAGATCCAATGATAATATTCAGACCATCACTGGGAGGTGAAGTGCTTTCTCCTACCTTCCTAGATGTATTTGCAGTTTTAAAAAGCACAGAGAGTGATGCTATGTGTCACACGAGTACACCCTGCCCAAGGGAGATGGATTCAGACTGGGAGCCCATGGGTAAAGGTTTGTTCTGGTTCTGCCATTTTGCTGGCTGAATGATTGTAGACAAATAATAGATCATCTCTGAGTCTCAATTTCTTTATCTGCAGAACGAGGATGACAGTCACAATACCAAGCTCACAAGGTTCTGGTGGGGAATGACATTCCTGATCTCATTGGATAGAAGTGTTAAAGTATTATTCACTACCTAGAGCTAAGGTCATTTGTTTTCTTTTTGTTGAGACAGGGTCTCACTCTGTCACCTAGTCTGGAGTGCAGTGGTGTGATCACATCTCACTGCAGCCTTGACCTAGCTAAGGTAGTATTCTTATTAGAGCATGGGATTCAAGCTTGTTGAGCATGAATCTGAGACAGAGAGCTTGTTGGCCCTCAAAGCACAGCACTGGGCAGCCTCTGTTCCTTCTGCATATAAGGCCACCTCTTTATTTTCATTCACTGCCACTGACTGGGTCAGGACCTCACCACCTCTAGCTTGAACCTATAAAACAGTTTCCTATCAGATATTCTTCCTGTACTCTCGCCCCTTCCCAATCAAAACGCTGGCATCAGGTTAGTCTGAGGCACAACCTTCCTCTGTTATCCGCAAGTTGTGACCTTCTAAACTTTCTACAGCCTGCTGTCTCTGGCAAGGGTGATGAACTCAAACACCTGTGAAGGTCCAGAGGACACTACAAGTGAGTGAGGTGGACCAGGTGTGCAGGCAGTGGCAAGCCAGACCCTGTGTCTCTTGCCTGAAAGGGAAGCGGCTACTCAGCTTCCGTTCGAAGATTCTCTATAAGGCCTGACCTTCCCATTTTTAAAGAGAAGCTGGAAATCCATGTTGTATGTGAAATGTTGTATGTTTAACCAAACTCAAGTTTAAAAGGAAAAAAATAAAAGCACGATACAGGTCAAACAAAAGCCATCTGCAGGATGAGTGGAATCGGCCACGTTTTGACCCTTGGTATGCAGGTTAAAGCCCAAATCATAAACTTCGCATTCTAGGTCTGTACAGGTTCGACACTGACCTACCTTTCCAGCTCGCCTCCTGCTCCTCCTCCAGGTCTGCTCCTAGCCAAGAGTAGTTCTGGTTCCCAGGACACCCAAAGCCCTTCCCTACCCCTGCCCCTTTGCTCTGCTGGCATCTGGAATGCTCTTTCTCTCACCTTCCCCACCCTCCAGCTCCTCCTGGAAGTTCTACTATTCCTCCTGGAGGCTTTCCACAGTTTAACTCCAGCCAATGAATGATTAAATAATTACACACAATCTACTCCCCCTGGGCCTCCAGGGCACTATCAAAGAGCTCTGTTTCACCTATGTTTACTTTCTACCACATCCTGGCCAGTGCCACACCTCAGAAGGCTTCAGAGAAAAATTGTGACTAATTGACTTGTGTCACTTCTCTCCTACTAAATCATAAGCAAGTTGTCTGCAGAGCCCCCCACTGCCAGCTCCTTGCCCCAGCTCCTCCCACCACCACCATGACCCAGGACAGCGCCTTATAGGTCCCAGATGACTGTCAAGGCTTCTTGAAAGCTTTGGCTCTAAGGGATTAAACTGGAAGACTGCAGCTGATTAACTCACTAGGTTTAAATTAAGTTCTTGGGCTTGCTGCAAGCAGAGCAAAACTCTCCCGTCTCTCTGCAGCCCCTTCTCAGGCCTCTGCTCTCTTTGTGGGCATGGCCAGCGTCTCTTAGCTGCATCCTGGGTCACTCAAGGTCTCAGGGTAGGAGAGCTGGATGTACAAATCACACCCTCATCCTCCTGGGGGAGTGGATCCAGGTGCTGGTGGAGGGATGCCAGCATCACCTGGAAGCAGAAAGTTATGCCCTGAGGGAGCTGTCCCTTGTTTGACTAATCCAAATTAATACCACTATTATTGTCTTACAGTGTTAGGGCCATGAGAGGCCATATAGCCATTTAGACTGAAGGAGGAAACTGAGACCCAGAGAAGCATGATTTGCCCAAAGACAAGGTAAGGGTGAACTCTAGATAGGATCCAGGACATCTAACTCCAACTCTGGAGACTTTTTTCCACTAAGCCAAAGATTTGCTGCTATCATTTGAAGTGTTCTGATAAAAACACAAGTGAGATATCTCAAGACTACATTTTTCAGACACTCCATCTCACAGCTGTGCAAAAATGGGCTGCCGATTTGTTTTTGTCCTTTCTGCTTCTGTGAATGTGGCATTTGGAGTGTGACATTTGCTGCTCCAGCCACTTCTGATCTCAGTGTAATTTCCTTAGCTTAGGAAGATGCGTGGTATGTGTCTGTGTGCTTGTCCCTACATTTCAAACTCCCCGGAGAACATGTGTCGCAGAAGTAGACAAAATGAGAAAATAATCACTGGTAGTTTGCTGCAATGTCTCTTGGTCTGTTCTCTTTCTCAACCTTCCTAAGTTTGTAGTTGGGACAGACTTCTGCAACAAAGGACAGATTAACAAGAGAACAGTCCAGCTTATCAACACGTACAGGACACATCACGTGGGAGAAACCTCAGTGAAGAGTTAACTCAAGGCAGTGTTTACGAGTCTGCCATATATAGAACAATATATGCTAATAAAGAACAATAAATTTCAGAGAAGTGACAAGACAAAGGAAAGTAGTCCTGGACTTCCAAAGATGGGAAGCTATGGGAAGGTAAATATATGGGCAAACACTAATGGAGTAAAGTCTGCTCACAGGTCCCTCTGGCACCATCTCTGAGCTGATCAAGGGTTGTCTCCAGTAATGAAGAATGTACATCTTATCTTTAGGTAAGAAAAGAGACAGGGAGGATAAAAAGACCTTTTGTCTCTGTAAATCTCTGTCCTGCTTTTAGGCAAGCAAAGGGAAGACACAGAGGTCCCCTGCATCTTAATTATCTTCAGCTCAACAATCCTCTTATTTTGAGGAGGCATATTCTGGTCTCCCACAGTTGCCATATTTCCCTGGGAACATTCAAACGAGGAATAGCTGCCATGAAAGTCAAGGAAAGACATTTTGGGAGCCTCTCCAAACCTATTCTGGGTCAGAGGCTGCCTGGTTTAAGAAAAAAGGGAGAGAGAAAAAAGGAAAAGATAGTTTACACTTACACTACTTTTTCAAAATAAGAGATTATTCTGTTTATTCTCATGCCCATGATGGGAATCTCTGCTGAAGAGTAAGTCAATGGAGGAAGGCATCTATTGAAGCGCTAAGACAAGATCATTACCTTCATTTTACAGATAAGGAAACTGAGGCTCAGGGCAACTCAAACTAAGCACCTACTATGTGCAGGTTGTGTTTTAAGGACTCTATATTTATTTACCCAGTTAAGATTTACAGTAACACTATGAGGCTAGTGCTAGTATCATCACTCCCATTGTACAAGTGATAAACTGTGGCTCAGAAAGAACTAATATTCCCAGGAGCATTTAGTTCATAGCTTGACAAAGCCAGGATTTGGACCCAGGTGGTTGTACTCAAAGCTGATGTTCAAAATCATTCATCTGTTAATTTTTAGTCAAATGAATGGGCCAGGCACTGTGCTAGGTTCTGCAGATACAAAAGTGAGTGAAATAGACACAGTTCCTGCCTTCAAAGTGCCTCCAGCCTAGCAGGAAAGAGACTGTCAATAAATTATATAAAACTGAAAGGGATCAGAGTGTATTGCCTTAGTAAAAGGATTGTTTTGAGCTGAAGGCAACTGGGAAAGAGCAGACTGCAGAAAGGCTCTCTACTTTTCCCTATTTGCTTAAAAGCAGGGCATATATTTTTCTTTGTGAGGGTGTTCCCCTTCCCTCTCTCATACCAGGAAAGGCAGAATAACTCTTAGTCACCAGAGATAACTCTAGACTCTTTTCATCCCAAAGATGACCCCAAAAGGAATCTATAACACAAACCCTACTAAAATAACACTTACCTTCCATTAGCTTCCCCATATATTTACCTTCTCACAACTTCCTGCCTCTAGAAGCTCAACTGCCTTTTCATTTGTCTTATTAGTTCTCCAGAAATTCATCGCCCTTTGTTAAAATGGTATATACACCTCCAACTCTGACTATGTCTTTGGGATTTTCATTTCATTTCTCTAAGGTACCTTACATGCCCACGAAATAAACTTTTTTCTCCTGTAATTATGGCTTTTGTCAATTTAATTTCCAGGGCCACAGCTGCAGAATTGAAAAGCATAGAGAAAAAAGCTTTTTCCCTCCCCTACAAAATCTCCTGGCACTTAATCCTATGCCCTTTCTAGTTCATGATGTTGATATCACACTCCTGAGTTAGCAGTGAATGACATTTCCAAGATTGTTTGTTCCATCCTTAATTCTCATGTGCTCCTTTTACCCAAACCTGACCTTCTCACCACTCTGTCTGCCTTCCTAAATGGGCTTTATTTTGTGAGGTGAGGCTTGAGATCTCAGTCTTCATGGCCAGCATTTTGTAGGTTTCTTGGCAGCATCTTTCAGAGTCAGTAGCCCAAAGCAAGCTGTGGCCCACATCTCATCAACATTGTGATGATGTGGCCCAGCCAAGGGAAACCAGAAGCCAGAGAGAGAGAGACAGGTTCAAATTGTGTTTTGTTTACAATTTCTTAGTGACACAAACAATGCCAAGCTTTGATGGTTTCTAAGAAATGGCAAGCATTTCTATGAAAGCTATCATTTAAAGTCAGCCGTTGACCTCTGCTCATGCAAAGCATGTTTCCACATCTAGGCCCAGATTTCTTTACCTCAGCCCAGAGTGCCATGTCTCTATCCTAAGCCCTGGCGCCTTCTGCTACTACAGAAGCAATAAAATCCAGCCAGAGATACCACAACTCTAGTAGATTAAACAGGCAGAGGGAGACAGAGTGACAACTGATATGCAAATGTATGTGTTTATTGGAACCTTGGGGATACCACGGAATGTAAAGAATTCTTATTTCCAAGTATTACAGAGGGGGCTTTGCTGGGCCCTAATGGTGGGACCTAGGTAAGTGTCACTGGATGTTGTGAGCACATACCTGGCCACAGTGTCTGAGTCCCTAAGCACTGTGTGACAGGTGTAACCCAGGTGTGCCTCAGGCTTACCTGCTTGAATGTCAGTTATAGTTAGTCACTTGGTAGTTACCCTGAAGTCTACTCCACCTGCTATGTAGCAGTCCATCTTTTTTCTGCTTCTTGAGCCAGGGAGCCCTGCAGTTGGTCAGGAGCTCTACAAGAGTGAAATCAAATCCTTCCATGGCTAGGATAAAGGTGTGTACAAATATGAATGAGGGACTTGAGAAGGGTGGGGGAGGATTGCAGGAAGTGAGGCTATTAGGAGGAAGAGTGGGGATCCTAGGGGGAAAACTCCATGACTGCTAAGGAGTATGGCGGAAAGGCCAGACTCAGCACCGAGACCCAGATCCTCAAAGAAACTCTGAGGGCAGCACACCCCAGACACCACTCTTGCCACAGACTTGGGCCTTCCGGCCCAAGCATCTCTGCAGTGGGACTCCCCTGGAAACAGTTGTGTGTGAAAAGGAGAGGGTCTGCCCCTATTCTAGGAGAGATTGCTGAGTACTGGTGACTAGGAGCAGGTGGTGAGGTAGCCAAGTGCTGATGCTTTACACCCTAATGGTGTCAGAGCAATTGTTGGAGGTATGCACTTCTCCTTTATGCATGAGCAATTCCTCCCCCTTCCAAAGGTTTTAGACATCATTGAGCTTTGAGGGAACGTCAGCTTTGAACACAACTACCTGGGTCCAAATCCTGGCTTTGTCAAACTGTGAACTAAATGCTCCTGGGAATATTAGTTCTTTCTGAGCCACAGTTTATCACTTGTACAATGGGAGTGATGATACTAGCACTAGCCTCATAGTGTTACTATAAATCTTAACTGGGTTAATGAATATACTGTCCTTAAAACAGAACCTGGCATGTAGTAGATACTTAGTAAATGTGAACCACTAGCTAGAAAATAAGCAGGGCCAGTGTGATGGAGTGCCCATAAAGCACCCCCCGGTCCTAGCATATCTCAGCATCCTGCTAAGGTAGACTTTCCATCCAAGTCCCTCCAGGCCCAAATTGTTGTCCCACAAGGGCCCCTACTAGGATACAGTCATTAAATCTTTCAAGGGTAACTCGTTCTGACCTTTAGCAGAAAACTGAACAGAGAGGATAGTTTTCACAGAAGTGGAGGGTAGTTCTCACACAACCCTGTGGGGAAGGTTCCGGGGTCCTAAGGAAAGGACACACCTAGATTGGCTCCAAGAGAACACAGATGGGGACTGTGCTTGTGAAAAGAATTTTTTTATTTTTTATTTTTTGAGACGGAGTCTTGCTCTGTCACTCAGGGTGGAGTGCAGTGGCGTGATCTTGGCTCACTGAAACCTCTGCCTCCTGGGCTCAAGAGAGTCTACTACCTCAGCCTCCCCAGTAGCTGGGATTGCAGCCGCATGCCACCATGCCTGGCTATTTTTTTTTTTTTTATTTTAGTAGAGACGGGGTTTCGCCATGCTGGCCAGGCTGGTCTCGAGCTCCTGGCCTCAAGCGATCTTCCTTCCTCAGCCTCCCAAAGTCGTGGGGTTACAGGTGTGAGCCACTGTGACCAGCCATGAAAAGAATTTTGAAAGAAGATAGGAGGCCGGTGGTTGTACCAGTGAATACCCTCACCATCAATGTATATTAGAGTACCTGGCCACCAGGCTGTATGGTCAAAATCTTGGATTGTTGCTAATCTGGGAGGTGAAAAAAGAATCTTAATGTAGTTTTCCCTTGCATTTCTGTGATTATAAGGTTGAATATCCTGAAAAGAGTTCAAAAGGGATACTGAAGTAGGATATCAAAAATAAACTTACGTGATTCACACAAATGTATTCCAGGCTAGCCCTTTATATATATATACATATATATATATATATGTTTTATATGCTCTCATGTATATATATATATATATATATACTCTATTGTGTGTATATATATATATGCTCTATTGTATATATATATATGTATATGCTCTTATGTGTATATATATATATATGCTCTATTGCCCAGATACTGGTCTGTTGCCCAGGCTAAAGTGCAGTCGCACAATCATAGCTCGCTGCAGCCTCAGACTGTTGAGCTCAAGCCATTCTTCACCTAGTGTGCCACCACACCAGGCTACTTTTTAATTTTTTGTAGAGAAAGTGTCCTCCTATGTTGCCTGGGCTGGTCTCTAACTGCTGTCCTCAGGCAATTCTCCTGCCTGACCTCCCAAAGTGTTGAAATTACAGGTGTGAGCCACTGTGCCTGGCCTCTAGGCTAGCCTTGAGCACAATTACTTGCAGCAGCAAATACCCCTGCCATTTCCTCTTCAAGCAAAGACTGCCTTGAAAAATTTTCCCAAAATTGAAAAGCAAGGTGTCTGGGTACCCCATCCGCCCACTCAAACACACATACACGAGGCAGTATTGCCTGGTTTGAAGGCTCATACTCTTCACTAACCATTACTCATACTATCTCTTAGGCATCCTTGTAAGTTACCTCCTTGTATCTCACAGCTCAGTTTCCTTGTTTGTTAAGTGAGGAAAACAACATGTTCTTCGTCATGATTGTAAGGATTAAATAACTATATAAAGCATTTGGCACAATGTCTGCCACACTCCACACTCTCAATAAAAAAGTATTAGAATATTTAACCTCCTGTCCCAACTGCCATAAAAAACGTTCAGCATCTCAAAACGGAGTTTCAACAGCTCGGGGACTTGAGTTCCCCAAATGAATGTTCTCCATCTCTCTTATGTTCAGAGCAAATACCAATGGGTCCAAACAGCCTGGAAAAAAACAATCCTGGTCTATCGAGGGCATGTGAAGACTCTGGACTGACAGGGAACTAGATGCAAGTGATTTACTATCCTCAGAGAAGAGGATAGCAATTCTGTTTTTGTAGTACTCACAAAGAGAAAAATGCTGGCATGAAGTCCCACAAAGGAAAGGTGAAGAAACAAGAACACTCAGGCTTTTAAATCTTACCCTCCATCAGCCCCCAAAATCTTATGTCTTTAGATTACAATCCAAATATCATTTTATTTTAAACCAAAAGGAACACAGGTGCTCTGTGACAAATCAAAAATCCCAAGGCTTAGCAGGAAATGTTTAGATTCCAAAATCACTTTTTCCTGGCAAGGCAAAAAATAGCTAGGAAAAGAACTCTATGGGGATGTGTCTTCTCTCCTGGTCAGAAAAAAACTGTTGTGGAAGTGGCTTCTATGTAAATATTTGCAGAATGAGCAAATAAACCACTAAAATCACCCAGGGCCTGCCACATTCTGTCTTCCCAGGACAATGCTCTAAATTTAAGGGTGGGACTCTAGTCAGAATCTGAACTTTATTCTTTCTGTTTTGAACATCAGAATTAAAGTTTAGAAGTTGGTTCTGCTTTTAAAATTTGTCCCATTTTTTTCCCCTTCATCATGACATTAAATTGTTTAGTTTCCACTCTTTCTCCCCCAGTCCTCCCCTCTCCCTACTTTTGAAGGTCTCTCTCTCTCTCTCACTCATCCCAGGAGGTTGGAAGGACCCATTTGGCCACAAAGACAGCATTTCCACCTACCAACCCAGCCCAGATGTCTAAGTCCAGCTTAGCTGTGACCCCTGCTTGTGGACTCCATGGCAGAGACAGGTGGACAAAAGCAATGACTGTTAAGGTGCCATCTGGGGTCAAGGCCACATACAGTCTGGCAGCACCTCAGCCAATTGCCTTCACCCCTATCCTACTCCATTGACAAGGCCAGGAATATCTTCTCCCTTGCCTGTCTGAGCTTAGTCCTCTTCATTTACACATTTCCTAATTAAATAGTACCCACAAGTGAACAGGAAAGCACTCCCCTAAATGGAGGGCCATTAGTGTCCTTGGGATCAGCTAATATGTCAGTAGTTGTTTGTAGAAAAGTACTGAATAGTAGCACAGCTGTTACTATTTATATGTAAACACAAATGGTGGCTGGCCGTGGTGACTCATGCCTGTAATCCCAGTGCTTTGGGAGGCTGAGGCGGGAGCCTCCCTTGAGCCCAGGAGTTTGAGACCAGCATGAGCAACACGGGAGACCCCTGTTTCTACCAAAACAAAACAAAACAACCTCCACAAATATTACTAATCATATGCAACTAACAACATAAGCTATTAAAAATATGTGTGACCAATTTACATTAAGATAAGTCCATCTAGTGATTTTTATTTCATTTTTGGATCAAAATCATTTGTACGTGGTAAAAAAATACAATAGTACACACAGAGTTTATGCTAAAAAGTATTGCCCCTCCCCCAATGCTCCCCAAGACATGGCAAATTTAAACCTTTTCTAACTTTGGTTTTTCTGAGGTAACCCTGATCATTCTAAATCACATGCTTATTCCTCAGTTTCTTAATGTATCAAATCTGGATCTCTATTGATTGCCCAGGATGAAAAATGGGGTTTACCTCACTTGTGTTTTTGCTCCTTTCCCTGTCTCTACCTTCTTCTTCTTGACGTTTTGCAGTCATATGCTGTTGTATGATTATTCTCCATGCCTCTACTAGACATCTTTGCAACTTAAAGAAACATTAAATCACTGTTTATTATTCCATCCTTAGCCAGTGTCTCTTGATACCCTCCCACACAAAAATGTGTTGACCCTAACCAAATCTTCCACTTTTTTTCTCTTTTGCCTCTGTCAACTACATCTTTACCACAGTGACATTCTGTGCTGGAACTATTATGGGGTCTTTTGTATTTCATCTGCAGTTAATTAAAAAGTTGGAACCCAATAATTATGTCTACACAAGTGGCTTAGGACACAGCTACATAGCAGCAAGGGCCATCTTTTCTTATCTGTGGCTTTAAAGTTTCCAGCATCAAGATCAAATGTCAGACAGCCTTCACTTCAGAGTGCCTTTAGACCTTCACCTCCAAAATGCAACAATACAAAATACTTTATTCTCGGGAACAAGTACCCAAGTTGAAGCCTCAGTTCCCCTAGAATAGTTAATTCAATTTCTCTTGAGGCAAGTCTTACTTTTAGTATTTTTATTATTTTTTAACTGTTTGTATTCCCTGGGATGCATGTTTGGGTGAAGTCCTAACTGGTAGCAGTTGATCTGCAGAAAGACTTTCAAGTATTGGTCCTGTTTCCGGTGCCCATCTCTCCTCATTCCTACCCTTCAGCTCAGTGACATCAGCCTGCAGCCTTTCCAGGGTCCTGCCTTTCCATTTCACTTCTTTGGGACTCCTCATTGTATGTCAATATACACTTCATCCACTTCCCATCTCCCAGAAATTTGTCGACGTTTCTGATGCACTCATTATCCCTCTTATGTTCTCTTGGCTCATTTTTTTATACTTCATTACTGACATTTAAGATCTCCAGCAAAGGCATACATTTGGTCTGCCACCTTAAGCTAAATAATAAATGACTTTTTATACTAAATAGGCAGTGAAACAAGTCCCTACTTTGGATATTTTATTCATACTACGTTTTTATTAAGATCAGAATAATAGTCCCAACAGTGGTTTGTTGTTGTTGTTGTTGTTTGAGATGGAGTCTCGCTCTGTCACCCAGGCTTGCTGGAGTGCAGTGGCACAATCTCACCTCACTGCAACCTCCATCTCCTGGGTTCAGGTGATTCTCCTTCCCAGCCTCCCAAGTAGCTGAGACTACAGGTGCACACCACTACTCCCAGCTAATTTTTGTATTTTTAGTAGAGACGGGGTTTCTCCATGTTGGCCAGGTTGGTCTCGAACTCCTGACCTCAGGTGATCCACCCGCCTTGGCCTCCCAAAGTGCTGGGATCACAGGTGTGAGCCACTGTGCCCAGCCCAACTTTTGATTGGCCTTTGATACTTCTTTACATTTGGGCCATTCTGAGGCAGTTATGCACACTGAGCATCTCTAGGAGCCTGGCATTGAGCCAGGTGCTAAACAGGAAATGATTTACACATACAAATCAAGACAGTATCAAATATAATACATTTTAGTGCTGTAGTAATATCCATGTTCCCATTTTATTTGCCTTTCATATTTTTTATTTCCTTTTCTCTTTTCTTTTTTTGAGACGGAGTCTCGCTCTATTGCCCAGGATGGAGTGCAGTGGCACGATCTCAACTCTCTACAATCTCCACCTCTCGGGTTCAATCAATTCTCCTGCTTCAGCCTCCCAAGTAGCTGGGATTACAAGCATGAGCCACCATGCCTGGCTAATTTTTGTCTTTTTAGTAGAGATGGGGTTTCACTATGTTGGCCAGGCTGGTCTTAAAGCCCTGACCTCAAGTAAGCCACCCACCTTGGCCTCCCAAAGTGCTGGGATTACAGGAGTGAGCCACCATGCCCAACCCCTTTCACATTTTTCTATTTGTATTTTATCTTAACCTTAACAGGTTTGAATCCTTACACTCAGGATTCAATGTAATATCCTGTAACATTTTCTAGGCCCAAGTGTCTTTCTTGCCCTCAGTCAATGCTTACTAAACAGAGCAGATGCCGTTTTGCCTGGCAGAGCAGCCCACATAAGCACAGCACCCAGGATGAGAGCATTCTTAGGTGCTCCGTGAAAATTTGTTGAATGCAATACTCATCTGAAAAAAGTTCCAAAAAGACAACCGGAAAAAAGAAAGAAAAAAAATTTTTGAAAAATATAAGCACATATCCAAGAACTAAAAAATATGAATGATTATATTAAAAGCCACTGGCTGGGCGCGGTGGCTCATGCCAGTAATCCCAGCACCTTGGGAGGCTGAGGCAGGTGGATCACAAGGTCAGGAGATGGAGACCATCCTGGCTAACACAGTGAAACCCCGTCTCTACTAAAAATACAAAAAATTAGCCAGACGTGGTGGCGGGCGCCTGTGGTCCCATCTACTCAGGAGGCTGAAGCAGAAGAATTGCTTGAACCTGGGAGGCAGAGGTTGCAGTGAGCCGAGATCATGCCACTGCCCTCCAGCCTGGGCGACAGAGCGAGACTCTGTCTCAAAAAAAAAAAAAAAAAAAAGCCTCAGGGCCTTATACAATGAATAAGAAATGAAAAGGCCCATTCAAGCCTTATTGTCATGAAATTTCAAGTAACAAGAAATAATAAAACTATCTGAAAGCTCCTAGAGAGAAAAAGCAGGCCATGTTCAAAGGACCAGAAATCTAAATGATATCCAGACTTCTCAACAGCAGCTCTGAAGTATTCTAGAGGACAGTGGACCAGTAACTTCAGATTTTTGAACTTTTTTGAGACAGTCTCGCTCTGTTGCCCAGGCTGGAGTGCAGTGGCACGATCTTGGCTCACTGCAACCTCTGCCTCCCAGGTTCAAGCGATTCTTCTGCCTCAGCCTCCCGAACAGCTGGGACCACAGGCATGGGCCACCACACCTAGCTAATTTCTTTTTTTGTATTTTTAGTAGAGATGGCGTTTGACCATATTGGCCAGGCTGGTCTCGAACTCCTGACCTTGTGATTCGCCTGCCTCAGCCTCCCAAATTGCTGGGATTACAGGCAGGCGTGAGCCACTGCGCCCAGCCTTTTTTCTTTTTTTTGGATGGAGTTTTGCCCTTGTACCCCAGACTTGAGTGCAATGGAGCGATCTCAGCTCACTGCAACCTCTACCTCCCAGGTTCAAGTGATTCTCCTGCCTCAGCCTCCCCAGTAGCTGGGCCTACAGGCATGCGCCACTACACCTGGCTAATTTTGTTTTTGTATTTTTAGTAGAGACGGGGTTTCACCATGTTGGCCAGGCTGGTCTCGAACTCCTGACCTCAGGTGATCTACCCACCTTGCCCTCCCAAAGTGCTGGGATTACATGCGTGAGCCACTGCACCTGGCCATTTTGTATGAAAATTACTTTCAACCTGCATTTCTAATCTCAGGTAAACTCTGTGCCAAGTAAAAGAACAAAAACAAAAACCAAGTATGTGATTAAGACATTTCCAGACATTCAAGTGCTCCAAAAATGTATCTCCCATGGATCTTTTCTTAGAGAACTAGTAGGGTGTGTGCTCTACCAAAATGATGAAATACATCCAGAATGAGAAAGATATGAACCCAATCAAGAGGGGAGGAAAGTAAGCCCAAAGATGAAGGAGCAACAGGATCAGACAACAGCCTGCCCACACTTGTTCAGAGATAAAAGGCTCCAGGAGTTGCTGGGGGCTGGGGATCCCAGAGGGAATTGACTGCAAAAGGCACAGCAGGACTTTTCAGGGGAACTGCCATGTTCTATATCTTGATTTTGGTGAGGTTTCATTGTATACAATGACCACATGTACAGTGTTCAAAACTCTGTAAAATGAGTGGAGTTTTTTGTTTGTTTGTTTTTTGTTTTGAGACGGAGTTTCGCTTTGTTGCCCAGCCTGGAGTGCAATGGCGCAATCTCGGCTCACCGCAACCTCCACCTCCCCTGTTCAAGTGATTCTCCTGCCTCAGCCTCCTGAGTAGCTGAGATTACAGGCATGTGCCAGCACGTCCGGCTAATTTTGTATTTTTAGTAGAGACAGGGTTTCTCCATGTTGGTCAGGCTGGTCTCAAACTGCCAACCTCAGGTGATCCGCCCGTCTCAGCCTCCCAAAGTGCTGGGATTACAGGCATAAGCCACTGTGCCTGGCCGAGTTGAGTTTTATTGTATGTAAACTGTACTTCAATACTACTGATCTTTGTAATTTGCTGGAAGAATGCATGATCTAGGCGGAGAGTGGTGCATATGTCCTAAATCCTAATCTATAGTCAGAAAACAATAGACATATAAAACTAAAAGATGTGTAAGCACATTCTCTAGTAATACAGAGGTAACTACTAGAAATAACTCAAGGAGTTAAAAAGTGGAAACCTCTTGGAGGGGTGGGAATAGGACTTGGGAGCAGAGACAGCTGTTATTCATAGTAAGCTTTGTGATGCCAGCTGACCTTTAAGCTACGTACATGTTCTTACTTTGATAAATATCAATATAATAGTTTTTGGATTTTATTTATTTATTTTTATTTTTTTGAGACAGGATCTGGCTCTGTCACGCAGACTGGAGTGCAGTAGCACAATCATGGCTCACTGCAGCCTCGACCTCTTGGGCTATAGCAATCCTCTTGCTTCAGCCTCCCGAGTAGCTGGGACTACAGGTGCACACCACCACACCCAGCTAATTTTTAAAATATTTTTTAGAGTCTTGCTATGTTACCCAGGCTGGTCTCAAACTCCTAGGCTCAAGCGATCCTCACACCTCAGCCTCCCAAGGTGCTGGAATTACAGGCATGAGCCATCATGCCTGGCTAAGATTATAGTTTTTGAAAGTGAGAAAAGGTTTGGAATAACAGGATGCCTAGTCTGGTGGAGGTAAAATGTTTGCAATACCCAGAAAGCTTTGGACCAACAGGAGCTAAAGTTTCCTTCAGACAGTTACTGTTTATTTAGCTCTTTCATTTCATTTAGAGTGAGAATAAAGAAATGTATTACAGCAATGAAAATAACAAATTACAGCTACCCTCTTATGGATACAATGTTGAGCAGAAAAGGCAAGATCATAAAAAAATGTACACTAACTAGATGATAGCTAGACTGGTGTGTTCTTATGACAATTGAGCTCTATGCTATGAGCTGTGCACTCTTCTATATGTACATTACACTTCAATTAATTCTTTAAAGTATACCATATGATTCTATTTGTTAGGCTCCCCAAAAAGACCAAACGAAACTATAGTTTAGGGATACATACAAAGGTAGTAAAAATGTAAAGAGCCAGTCTAGTGATCACCTTTGGGATACAGGGAGAGGGTTGTGGATGGGATTGAAATCCACAATAAGGGGAACTTCTGCAGTGCCAGTAGATCCTATTTCTTGGTCCAGATAGTGTTTACACAAGTATTCACTTTACAATTCTGCTAAACTGAATATAAAAGGTTTTTATTGATTGATTGATTGAGACTCTGTCATCCAGGCTGGAATGTGGTGGCACAATCATGGCTCACTGATTTGATAAGCATCGACCTCCCTGACTCAAGTGATCCTCCTGCCTCCCAAGTAGCTGAGACTACAGGTATGCATGATGACATCCAGCTAATTTTTAATTTTTTGTAGAGACGGGGTCCCGCTATGTTGCCCAGGCTGGTCTTGAACTCCTGGGCTCAAGCGATCCACCCGCCTTTGCCTCCAAAAGTGCTGGGGTTACATGTGTGAGCCACCATGCCTGGCCAATATATAAGTTTTATATATAGTCTTATCACTTAGACAAATGAATTTAGAAGATTTGAACAAATCTAAATGTTTATCAATAGGGACTATTTAATTATAATAGTCATGTAATGCATAATGCATCATTAAAAATGAAGCAGCTGTGATCCTATATGCTTATAAGAACTTAATGCTCAAATTGGCTCCTAAAACGACAAAACCATGTTAGAAATGAATCTGATATGATACCACTTATGTCGTCTCTCTTATATATATATAAAAATATATTTTATATATAAAAGATATGTGTGTATTTTATGTAATGTATTTCATACACATTACATATAATTATATATATGCAGAGAACATCTCTAATATCTGGAATAATAGACAAGAAACTAGTCAGTGTTGCAGAGAGGAGACTAGAACTAGGAGACTTCTTTTTTTCACTTTTGAATTTTGTATCATGTGCATCTATTACTATTCTAATAAAGAAGAAGGAATAATTTATTTCAAAAATACTTGTTTATTGCATGGTTCTCTCCAGATTTTATGCCTAGGCTTACTTTTATCATAAAGTACTTCAGCAAAGAAGAGAAACTGGCATTCAAACATGGCCAGCCAATCATTGCCAGGCTAATTGCACAAGAGCTTCTCCAAGCAAATATTTCTCACCTATTACAAACCCCACATTGATGTAGGTGCCACAAATAATAAATGGGACAAAACAGAAGCCCCTGTGCAAGGGGAAGTCAGTGAGGAAGAGGGAAGGAAACGAGAGGCAAGGAGACCACGCACATCACTGGTATTTCTCTTCATATGGCAATTTAACATTGCTGTTCTTTGTCTTTATGAAAAATCGGGTTAGGTCAGGTTCCTTGTCATCACAAGTCTTAGAAATCATCTAGAAAACATATATTTTACACACTAATCTCACAACTAGACAACATATTCAGTACTTCAGTGGTAGAATCTTCAGCTTTTCACACCTTAGGCAGTTCTTCCACCATCTATTTCTGTTTCTTCATTCTCAGTTCCCAAGAAGGCATAGATCAGGTCCTAGATAGGTTAGCATTTCACATGTCTACTCCATTTCATTTGCAACAATGGCAATGAAAACCCAGCATGCAATGTGGCTGAGGTGCTGGGAACCCCAAACAATGTGGGGGAAAAAGCAGAGGGCATTTCACATCCCAGACGGGACAGGTTTCCATTCCTTACTAAGGGTGGAAATACTAGAGTGGAGGAGAAGAAGCCAAAAAAATTACTCATGTGAAGAAAAAAGCCTTGTCAGCCGGGCGCAATGGCTCACGCCTGTAATCCCAGCACTTTGGGATGGTGAGGTGGGCAGATCACTTGAGATCAGGAGTTTGAGAGCAGCCTGACCAACATGGCAAAACCCTGTCTCTACTAAAAATAGAAAAATTAGCCAGGCGCAGTGGCAGGTGCCTGTAATCCCAGCTACTCGGGAGGCTGAGGCAGGAGAATCACTCAAACCCGGGAGGCAGAGGTTGCAGTGAGCCGAGATGGCGCCACCGCATTCCTGCCTGGGCAAAAGAGCAAGACTCTGTCTCAAAAAAAAAAAAAAAAAAAAGAAGGAAAAAAGAAAAGGAAAAAAGCCTTGTCTACTGCTTATCATGATTCTCATTTATCTGTGGTTATGTTTTAAAAATTATTTCCTAAGGAAATTCTTTCAGCCCTTCCCCATTTTTGAGGGGCTGGGGTGCACATAGTGAAAGATTTGGGTCATCTCAAAGGACACAGGTTCAGAAGCATATCATTGTTGCAGTGATCCAAACCCAAGTATGTCATTTCTTCCTCAAAATCCCATTTGCTGCTCTTGCTTGGCAGTGAATATTGCTGATGAGGATGAGAGGCGTAGGTGAAGAGAAAGGGGTCTTCTTGAGGTGAATGGTATGCAGGAGACTGGACGTAGCTGTTAAAATCCACATGTACTTTCTCTTCATAAAGATTACCCGCTGGATTTGGCCATAATGGGGGACAGCCAGTTTTGGCTGCAGGTGGCTCCAATGGAAGCTGCTGGTAAAAGGGTTCTGAAGAGTTTTGGGAAGGAGAGAAGCTGCAAGGCCAGCTGGTCAGAGGAAAAGGATAATTGGAATAACAGTTGTCAGTAAGATGATTTCTCCCCAAAGCAGCATTTTTACTCCACGCTTGTAGATCGCCATGATCAGAGTAGACTCCGGAGGCAGAAGGAGGAAGCAGGTCTCCACTACTGTAGGTTCTGCTACTGGACAATTTGCGCTTTTCATAGAGCTTCGTGGGGTCCACAGTGGAAGTCTGGTCAGTCAGATCTGTGATTCCTCCCAGACCATAACTCTTGGAGAAGGAAAAGCAATCATTTAGTGAGTTCTGCTGAGGAGTGTTAGCTATTAAATGTCCACTGTAACTACCAGGCAATTGGACGCCTTCCTGGAAAGACCAAGTTAAAGGTAAACTCCCCTGACTTTGTGTTTCACCTGGAAGAGACTGGAAAGGAAAGTGAAATGCTCGTGTTAATAAGTTAAGCAAATCAAAACCACTGCCATAGGCACCCATGAGTTACTCTGTACAAATAAGAGCTCCATCAGATTTTCCTCATTCCTTACACATTAATACTTGACGCACAAACACATGCAGCGGCTTGACCACAACCACGAAACACTTGAAAAAAGCAAAGGCTGCCTCTGTTTCCATGTTAAAGCTTGCTAACCAGTAAGAGCCAAATTTCCCTACATTCAGTAGAGACATGAGTGTGTTTAAGATGTTTCACACTCAAACACAAATCTGATATCCTAATTGCTTTTTATTTATTCTTTTTTTTTTTTTTTGAGATGGAGTCTCGCTCTGTTGCCCAGCCAGGCTGGAGCACAGTGGCACGATCTTGGCTCAATGCAACATCTGCCTCCCGGGTTCAAGCAATTCTCATGTCTCAGCCTCTCAATAGCTGGGATTACAGGTGCCTGCCACCACGCCC
Source organism: Pan troglodytes (assembly GCF_028858775.2). Taxonomy (NCBI): domain Eukaryota; kingdom Metazoa; phylum Chordata; class Mammalia; order Primates; family Hominidae; genus Pan; species Pan troglodytes. The sequence goes on from NC_072403.2 coordinate 58,988,634, forward strand.
AGCTAATTTTTGTATTTTCAGTAGAGATGGGGTTTTGCCATGTTGGCCAGGCTGGTCTCGAACTCCTGACCTCAAGTGACCCACCCGCCTTGGCCTCCCAAAGTGCTGGGATTAGCGGCATAAGCCACAGTGCCTGGCCTCTAATTGCCTTTTTAAGAAACTTATAAGGAACTATTTACAAAATATCAAAGTATAACTTCAAAGATTTATATTATACTCAGCACAACTCCCAGGGTCTCTGTCTCTCAACATTTCCTCCCTTGACTATTCTATTTCTTAGTGCTGGTTGGAGTGTGAGAGACCATGGTTGCTATTGTTTTTTAGTTTTTCCTTTCCTCAAGAGATTTTTCTCTGAATTCGTGGGAATTTTGTTGAACCATAAATCAGACCTCTAGAACACGAGTGGTACATTCATTTATTTTTCTAAATGGAGGAGGTATATTGTTCTTTAGTTAATCGTTAAAAAAAGGATCTGGTTGAGAATTAAGTTATGCTCTTGTTTAGGTAAAACTACTAGCTGTTAAGGGGATACTTTTAGGGGGTAGAGAAAAAGGGCTGTGACCAGGTAGATTGGATGAGAGACTGAAATGCCACTTGACTTGTCCCATGGCTGGGAGAAAGGATGAGGAAATAGCCATTTGGGTTTGGGGGGCTTGCATTTCCCTGCAACAGATCCACATTACAATTGTTTTAAATAAAGTACATTTACAGCCTCTAGGGATGGACCAGCTCCATCTCTGTTCTCCCAAAAAGAAATGTGCACCTTTGAACAGTAGAAAAAGTATAGGAACTACTATCAATATTAAACAGACAAACGCAAAAAAACCTATGATCTGCTGCCCATAAAGCAGTGGACTTCACATCAGTTTGTCTATAGGGAGTAGCCTCCACTCCACTATTGCCACCCTGGGACAGCTATCATTTTCGGAAACTGCTTGCTTATTTCATCTTGGTAGAGTGTGCTAAGAAAACAATCTGTTTGGGGACATATGGAAATTCAGGAGGGGGGGGAGGGGGCAGGCGGTGAAATGCATAAGGCTACTATTTTGTGGAGATTGTTTCAATTGTTTTTGGTTCTTGCCAAATATAAGTTAAGTGCTAATTCAAGTTTCTCTTTGTAATTGTAGTAGGGAAGATGATTCTCCAATTACATGGACTTTATGGTTCCCAGCATGCTACAAAGATGGTAGAAAGTAAGAGTAAAGCCTCAGATTTAATTTCTTTAGCAGATGCTTGTTTGTAGATGAGCCTGATCATCCATGATTTCTGGCTTTCCTGCGTCAGCAAGGGACCCAGGAAATCTACCGCCCCCAGCACAGGCGTGGCAAGCTACTGCATGTATTGAACATACATAATGAAGGATTACCCTGGTCTCTGTGCTCCCCTTCAGGCTCAATGAGACGGAGGAAGGTGCTGTGTTCACTTTCTTCATGGCTCTTCTTGCCTCAGCTTCTAACTTGGTTTCTGGTTTTGGATGATCATGCTCTCCCTTTGACTGAAATGAGACAAGGAAGTAGAAAGGAAATGATATAACACTGACTAGACTGTGCTTCATGGTGCATCAGTTTTTATTTACTGTGTGTCCTGCCCCGGGGGTGGTGTTGCAGTTGCCTATGGTAACCAGACTGGATGAACTTCTGAAGGCGCTCCCAAGAGCACCATGCTCCTGCCTGCCTGCCTCTCACCCACCCAGCAAAGCCATAATCACAGTGCTAAGTAACACTTACTAAATGCTTCCTGTGGTATGTGCCAGACACAAATAAACACCCTGTGTGCCTTATATCTCATTTCATCTTCAGCACAACCATTGAGGTACACACCATTATTATCACCCCCAGTTTACAGAACAGGAAACTGAGGCATGGAGTGATTACGCCAGCTGGGTAACCTCCTCTAGAAGTGAGGGACCTAGGATTCCCCTACCTGGAGCTGGCCAAAGCTGAGAGTCAATAGTTAAACATTCAGGAATTTTGTAGGCTGATTGTTAAAAATGACTGCTGGCTTGAAATCAGCCACGGTGAGAATATTTCCATTACAGAAGTTGGCAAATGCTACAAATCAGGACATTTTCTTTTTGGAGAGCTGGTTTACCAGCATCCCACTAATTCAAACCCAGGCAGTCTGAGTCAGGGTCCATTCTTCACCACTGTTGGTGCCACTGCCCCATTAGTACTCTTACACATTCTACAGAAAACTGGGACGTGGAAGAGGAAAGTCACCTGCTCAGGTTTAAAGAGCGAGTAAAAAGTCAGAGCTGGTGTTCAAACTCAGATTTGCTGAAGGCTACCAGCAGCATGCAGCATGCGGCATGCTTAGAAGCACTGTGCTAACCTCAGTGTGACTAGATTAGCTGCCACTTCTCCTGAGAAGTAGAAGCAGAGACAGGCAGCTCCCCTTCTAGAGCTCCCCAGCACTTCAAACATCTATTAGAAGTGCAGGGGACAGATACTTGCTCTCTTAGAGTGTGAGCCCTCGGGGATGGTGCAGGATCTCATTCACAGGTGCATCTCTAGCCTCTGGTGAAACTCCTCAGTAATGAAACTCTCATGTAACTAACTCAAAAATCCAACCTGGAAAAATATAAAGCGTCCGTCGTGCCTCCAGAAGTTGGTGACCGGGAAGCCCCCATGACCTCGGCAAGGGATGAGCTTCAGAGGCCCGTCACAGTTGGGACAGCGTTTCCCTACAAAAGAGCAGAGGAAAATGACCACACCTGGCTGAACCACGTCTGTTGTTGACTCCTGTGCAGTCTTGAAGATTTTAGCCCTGACTCAAGGACGGCAGAGGATAAATCTGGGCAGAGTTTCATGGGCTGAAATCCACTAGATATTACCCCTGACCCTCAGAAGCCTGGCCACTAAAATGGCCCAGATGGGTCTCACACATGGATAGGGGAAGTGGTTGCCTACCAAGTAGGATATTTCGCAGGTCAAGGCAGAGCTCTTCTGAGCAGAAAATCCCTCCCTACTTATTTAGTGATATTTGAAATTCTGACCAGGCACAGTGGCTCACACCCATAATCCCAGCACTTTGGGAAGCCAAGGCAGGCGGATCCACCTGAGGCCAGAAGCTCGAGACTAGCCTGGCCAATATGGTGAAATCCCGTCTCTACTAAAAATACAAAAATTAGCTGGGTGTGGTGGTGCACACCTGTAGTCCCAGCTACTAGGGAGGCTGAGGCAGGAGAATCACTTGAACCTGGGAGGTGGAGGTTGCAGTGAGCCGAGATGGCACCAATGCACGCCAGCTTGGGTGACAGAGTGAGAGTCTGTCTCAAAAATAAAAAAGAGAAGTTCTTTCACCTCACAATTAGAACTAAGGGTCAAGGGGCCAAGCTACATGGGAGAGTGAATGCAGCTACTACATTTTCACAGAGGTGTAAATGACTGATACCAGGTCCTGACCTAAGAGCAAGTTTTTAAAACAAACTACTGGGAAAAATATAAAGTAACTTGAGGTTTGAAGTGGGCAAGGTACAGGGCATGCTGAATGTATCTATTTCATAATCCAGTGAATGTGTTTTAGAAAATGAACAAATATCTCAGCACGTGATTATGATGTGAACCTAAATGAATGGAATTGAGTCTAACCTTTCACAGCTGCCAATCCACATTGATGCACACATTGAGATCACTTAGGGACCCACAAGAAGTCCAGTGGCAAGTCCAATAAACTACTTTCTTCTAAATTTTACATGGGTCATTGATGAATTAACATTAACCCCTTAAGGGATACATTTTTCCTTTTATTTTTGGATGGAGTCTGTCACCCAGGCTGGAGTGCAGTGGCACAACATTGGCCCACTGCAACCTCCACCTTCTGGGTTCGAGTGATTCTCCTGCCTCAGCCTCCCGAGTAGCTGGGATTACAGGCACACGCCACCACACCCGGCAAATGTGTGTGTGTGTGTGTGTGTTTTAGTAGAGATGGGTCTTCACCATGTTGGGCAGGCTGGTCTTGAACTCCTGACCTCAGGTGATCTGCCTACCTCAGCCTCCCAAAGTGCTGGGATTGTAGGCATGAGCCACAGTGCCCGGCCATTTTTCCTTTTTTTTTGGAGACAGCATCTCACTCTATTGTGCAGCCTGGAGTGCAGTGGCTCCATTATGGCTCACTGCAGCCTTGACTTTCCAGGCTGAAGCAATCCTTCTGCCTCAGCCTCTGGAGTAGCTGTGACCACAGGCATGTGCAACCACACCCGACTAATTTTTAAATTTTTTTGTAGGGGTTGGGGTCTTCTTATGTTGCCCCGGCTGGTCTGGAACACCTGGGCTCAATTTATCCTCTCATCTTGGCCTCCCAAAGTGCTGAGATTACAGGTGTGAGCCACCACACCTGCCATCTTCTCTTTAACAGGAGCCTTCAGTCCAGTGCCTTAACCCAAGGAGGCATTTTTGATGGTGGGTGCTCTGGGTATGGCAGATCTGTGGGGTCCTTGCTGGAGCACAAGGGGTCTGGTTGGTTCCCCTCCATATGCTCCATGTCAGAACAGCCTTGGCTGCCACTACACTCCAGGATGACGGTTTTGCCCTTGGGCGGTGCTGGGACACAGTGACCCATCTGGCAGGGGCATCTAAGGGATGCCAGCTTTTTTGCTGGTGCCACTAAGCTCTACTCACGCTGCTGCTTCTGCCGGGCCTTGTCACAGATGGCAGGTCTCAGGTAGATCTTGCGCCCCTCCTCTGCGAGACAGTCGCGGCCGCACACCACCACACCCAGGCAGGACTTCTTGAGGATGCGGGAGTTGTGGTTGTTGGTATTGCGCATGGCCCAGCTGCTCAGGTGCCGCTGCGCATTCTTGTCCTCCGAGCTGTAGATGTGTTTGGCATAGGAATCTGGCCACTCCTGGAACCAGTCGGTTTTTTTCACATTCTGATAGAAACACGAAAGATACGACTATACTTTAAGCTAGAAAACACAGCTGTCACCCACTGTGGAGTGAGTAGATGGGAAGGATGTTTTGGCATTCAGGAGCTGGGCAAGAGACCTTTGGCAAAAGCCTCCCTACATTTAATTCTGACAGTGGGATCAGCGAGCCCAGCACAACAGTGGCAACTGAGTGCTGTGTCTGTCAGGCATTCAGCTGCTGGACCAAAATAAATGATAGCCCCTGTGAGTTCCATCTGATTGACACTTCCCTAGCCCTCAGTGACACAAGAAATGACCATTTCTCAGTAGGAATTTTTGAAGGTTAAGTAATGCTATGCTCTTACACAATAACTATAGAAAACAGGGCCCAGTGTGGTAGGGTGTGCCTGCAGTCCTAGCAACTCAGGAGGCTGAGGTGGGAGGATGGCTTGGGGCCAGGGGTTTAAGACCAGCCTGGGCAACACAGCAAGACCCCTTCTCTAAAAACTCAAAATAAACTGTGGAAAACATTGTGGCGGGATAGTGAGATAATGTCTCGTACCACGCTGTGGTTATCTTACTGGGAGTCACACAGGTTTATGCAATGTCGCCAGAGATAAGCAGTGGGAGGGATGAAAAGCCCTGGTTCAGAGAGATCAAAGAGCCACTTTCTTCCCGAGAGATTTTCTTCCTTTATCTTTAACCCTACATTCACGTGCCTCAAACATGACAAGGGAGTAAGAAAGAGCTTGTTTTGACTGAAAGCGTCTCTGTTATTGCCCAGGATTGGCGCTATGCCCTGTGTATGAACATTTGACTAAACTCTCCTTTAAAACACCACAGACAAGGAGAGTTGTCATTCAACGGACAAAGTTTCCATTTGCAAGATGAAAAGGTTCTAGAGCTCCTTTGCACAACAGTGTACATATAGTTACCACGACTGTACTATGCACTTAAGCATGGTTGAGATGGTAAATTTTAAGTTGTGTTTTTGACCAAAATAAAATAATAATTAAAGAAAGGCCGGGGACACCGGACACTCAGTCCTTATAGCATACATTATTTTGCTCTCTGTGCCTCTGTTTCTTCATCTGTAATGTAGGGATAATGAGACCTGCCTACCTGAAGAGTTGTTATGAAGATTAAATATGATTATATATATTAAATACTTAGCACAGCACCTAGCATGCTGTAAGCTCTAAATAATTGTTAGTCACTGATGCTGTGGCTCATATTCCTAGGCCCTACATTGGTGCACAGATGCTGCATTTGACAGACCCTTCCTTGTTCTTAGAATGAGAATCAGCAAGCAGTGTCAGCACTCAAACTTAGGCTGTGCCCATGCCCTACGGCTTTCAGAGACTTAGCATGGTGTAAGAACATTTTTCATCTAGAAGGTTCTAGAAAGTCAAAATAGAAGATTCTAGAAGGTCCAGAAGAAGAGACTAGGCTGCTGCTTCTTTGCTTTCCCAACCAGAAAGCACAGCCCACAACATTAAAAAATGACAAATTTTAGAAGAAAAAAGTAAATGTTAGTGTCAGGATTGACGGGCATTTATTGAGTTAGAATTCAAATTTAGAACGTGCCAAAGAACTTTGTAACTTGAGACTCTGGGCAAGTAACTTTGTCTTTAAAGCCTGTTTTGCTCTTCTCTAAAACTGAAACATTGATTAAAACTGCCTCACAAAAGTGCTGTGAAGAGCAGATGTGTTGTAAACTATAGATTCCACATAACGATACTTGTTGAATGGAATGTCATGGGGCCTGAGGTGGTCTGAAGAAATATAAATGAGAGGTTTTAGGTACATGCAGGGTAGTACTGTTTAGTGGTTAAGAGCTGCAGTGTGCAAACTAGGGCCCATGGGCCAAATCCTGCCCATTGCCTGCTTTTGTAAATAAAGTTTTATAGGAACACATCTATGTTCATTAACTTAAGTGTTGTCTATGGATGTTTTTACACCACCGCAGCAGAGACTGTATGGCCCACAAAGACTACAATATTTACTATCTGACTCTTCACAAAGAGTCTGAGATTCCTAGCTGCAAGCTTGGACTCTGGAGGTATACTGTCTTTCTGGATATGAGTCTTGAGGAAGTTCTTTTCTTTTCAGTGCCTCTATTTCCTGCTCTGAAAAACGGGGTAACAGGAGTACCCCACAGGGAGGTTTTGAGGACTTACTGAATTAACATACACAATGCACTTAAAATAGTGCCTCACACGCAGCAGGTTCCACCTCAATGTTAACTGTTATTCTACCAGATCTGGAACTGCCCTCAGCCAGTCAATGTGGTTGTAAGAGTCACTGGCTTTTGGGAGAGAGAAGACCCAGTAGAGGTCACTTCATGCTTTAAACCTTGCCAAGCCAAATGCAAGATAAGAGTCCAAGTCCCAGCTGGGCACGGTGGCTCACACCTGTAATCCCAGCACTTTGGGAGGCTGAGGCAGGTGGATAGCCTGAGGTCAGGAGTTCGAGACCAGGCTGCCCAACATGGCAAAACCCCGTCTCTACTACAAATACAAAAAATTAGCCAGGCGTGGTGGCGGGCACCAGTAATCCTTGCTTCTTGGGAGGCCGAGACAGGAGAATCTCTTGAACCTGGGAGGTGGAGGTTGCAGTGAGCCAAGATCATGCCACTGCACTCCAGCCTGGGCAACAAGAGTGAAACTTTGTCTCAATTAAAAAGAAAAAAGAGTCCAAGTCCCTATAAAATAAAAGCTTAATTGGTGCACCTCTTGTTCCACAACCTTCCTTCTCAGGGCATGACAGTGGCTAGCCCTTTGTGTGCTATGCTGTAACTACTGTGGTTTGGGAAGGGGGAAGGGTATAAATAATAGGAGGGTGGCATCTGGAAAAGTTCCCTGTGGTCCATCAGGCAGCTGCAGCAGAGATTCCCGAATGGCCAGGCCAGGATGCTGGTTGGACCATTTGCTTTTTCCAGACTGTCCCCTCTCCTCCCCAATTCTCTGGTAATTTTGGGCTTGCTGAGACTCAATGCCCGGGGTGAGAGAAGCTCCCCAGGCAGCATGCCTCCTGCTCTCTCCACCCACCTTCTCTTCCCTTCCTTCCTTCCTTCTTCTGACCCAAAGCTGCAAACAATGCTGTCTTGTTTTCTGTCACAGAAATGCCATAGAAAGCATAATAGAGTATTTTATCTTTTGAAATAATAATGTAGGTTAAAACATTAAAATGTCTACTTTTGGCCAGGAATAGTGGCTCACACCTGTAATCCCAGCACTTTGGGAGGCCAAGGCTGGAGGATTGCTTGAGTCCAGGAGTTCAAGACCAGCCTGGGCAACACAGTGAGACCACGTCTCTACTAAAAAAACAAAACAAAACAAAATTTGAGTGTACTTTCCTCTAATATTGGACTGTAAAAAACTACTGGTGCACTTGAATTATTCCAATATAAAACACAGTTGTCAGGATAGCAGAGATGAGGGCAAGGTGGACTTAGAGGAAAGCTGAGATTTTCATGCTTTAAAGGTGAGTGGCCACTTGAGGCTGGTCAGAGCCATAGATCCCATGAACCAGAAGGAGTGGAATGTATTTGTGAGAACATCTCAGATGTTCTGATTAAAGCAAAGACTCCTTGCCTGTAGAGGAAGAAATGATCTTTATCATCCTTTAAGCTTTTTTCTGACAGTCCCTCCACTGGTACCTTAGTTTTCCAGTTCTATTAATAATGCAGTAATGGCCAGGTGCAGTGGCTCACCCCTGTAATCCCAGCACTTTGGGAGGCCAAGGTGGGTGGATCACTTGAAGCCAGGAGTTCAAGACCAGACTGGCTAACATGGCGAAACCCCATCTCTATCAAAAATACAAAAATTAGCCAGGCATGGTGGCACATGCCTGTTATCCCAGTTACTCAGGAGGCTGAGGCAAAAGAATCGCTTGAACCTGGGAGGCAGAGATTGCAGTGAGCCGAGATCATGCCGCTGCACTCCAGCTTGGGTGACAGAGTGCTTTGTCTCAAAAAAAAAAAAAAAAAAAAAAAAAAAAAAAAGCAGTAATAATTTGGACAACGTATGGACTGAGAACATTACTAGGAGTAAATATACTCACATCAAGCTAGTCTCTGGGCCATTTATTCATGCCTAGTCTTTGACCTGGACATTTAGTGGGGTCTTTGATGTCTTTTTACACTGAAATTAAGAGAAAACCCAGATCTCAATAATGCAGAGGAACCCAAGTGTCAGATGGATGACTGTGATTTCTGAAACTTGTTAAACCAAGACCTCAGAGAAGTAAAATTTAATAAGAATCAATAATCATTTCTTCATCATGTTTAGCGAATCCCCACAAAATACTTTCTTCTTTTTAGATCCTTTGTTTGTTTTAATTTCTAACTTTTCATGAGTAACTCTTTGTTTTTCCTCTTAGTTAAGAAGTTTATAATTGAAAGGGAATATTTCTGAGGTTTCCAACATGTAGACCTAGCTAATTTGTATTTTATTATCTCCTGGGTAACATCACTGGGGGGTTAACTGATATTTCTATGACTTCTGGGTATAATTTTTTACTAACGGATTTAATCCTCTAACTCAATCAAAATCTTTGTAGCTCTATGCACTTCTAGAACACCCTTCATACTCACCTCATTCTAACTTATTCAACTACTTGAAGTTTTCAGAGGGTATCTGAAGAAATGAAGTATGTATTGTTATATAAAACTAATCAATTAAAATACAAATTCTGAAATAAAGTATCAAAAATATCTACATTATCATATGATCATATTATGAAATTGATTTTCTTTTGGAATATAGTCTGCTCTTGCATAAAGTAAATATCTTCCAGGTTTTCATTAATTATATAAATAGCTTATTCATTACTTATAAATAAATATTTCTAAATAGAACAGGAATATCAAACAAACATACTTTAAAGCAAATTATATAGAGGTACAAAAATCAGATATTATGGAAAACAGGAAAAAAAACCTTCAACCAATGTTTTGATTTACATACAACTTTTCAGGAACTTATCTCTTCTGGGCCAACTGGAAATAAAACTCCAAGTGTTACCAAAGAAAAAAATTGAACTCAACAAAATGCTTTTGTGTTTGTTCAAGAATTACTCCTTAGGGCAGGCATGGTGGGGAATGTCTGTAATCCCAGCTACCCAGTAGGCTAAGGCAGAAGGTTGCTTGAGCTCAGGAGTTCAAGACCAGCCTAGGCAAGATAGTAAGACCCCCATCTCAAAAAAAAAAAAAAGAAAAAAAAGAGGAATTACTGATTACTCTTTAGACTAATCCTGGTATTTCTTAGTCCAGAGATCAAGACTCAGGACAGGCCAGGCGCGGTGGCTCAGGCCTGTAATCCCGGCACTTTGGGAAGCTGAGGTGGGCAGATCACGAGGTCAGGAGATCAAGAACATCCTGATCTTGAAACCCCATCTCTACTAAAAATACCAAAAATTAGCCAGGCATGGTGGCACATGCCCATAGTCCCAGCTACATGGGAGGCTGAGGCAGGAGAATCGCTTGAACCCAGGAGGCAGAGGTTGCAGTGAGCTGGGATCACACCATTGCACTCCAGCCTGGGCGACAGAGTGAGACTCCGTCTAAAAAAATAAATAAATAAATAAAATAAGACTCAGGACAAAGTTCCTTATTTACTCTGAAAACACTAAGTTATGCCAAGTTACCCCAGCTTTCAAACCCCGTCTGTCTTCTCTTTTCGCTTCCCTTTTCCTTCCACCCAGCTAAGCAAGGGACCTACTGCAGGGTACCAGCAGATGCAATAATGCTCCTATCTGTATCACACCAGAAGCACAGAGTGGCAGAAGAATTCTGGTCCAAATAGCAGAGGCCCCAGTGATCATGGGAGCCCATATAGGTAGAGCTCTCAGGGAAGTTCAAATGACCCTTGAGGTCAAGGAGAATGTCTGGCAAAGGGGGCAAAGTCGCAGGAATCCCCATCAGAACAATGACAACGTGACCTGCTCATACAGGGGATAATAATTGACAAGAAATCCACAATCTGGTTTACCTGTTAGCTCCCTAGCACCAAGACACATCTGAGTACTACAACTGGCTTGTTCTGATTACATGCGGCCACATGGATTCACAGAGAGAGCTCAAATATTCATGTTTGATCACAATTTGGGGCTTATCTTTTGCAGAGACAAAGGAAGTTTGGCTGGCTAAAATCATAGTCCAGGAATGAACTCATCAGAACTGTGGCCCTTTTGCAGTTGACTTTACTATTCTATACTAGAGAATGTTCTCTCTACCAAAAAAAAAAAAAAAAAAAAAAATACTTAAACCTTGTAATTTTGTGAGTTAATGGCTTGGAGTGGCTTTGGCCATGGGTTTAATTTGCAAACTGCTCAGTGTGTAGGAACAAAATGATCCAGGGTGTTTGCTGGCTGTGGTGCTATTGGCACAACCCGAACTGAGAGAAACTGGCTGGTATTTGAAATGGAGTGGATGTTCTCCTCTCGCTAGTGAAATGGGTACTATTTAAGAGAAAAAGGAACTGAATTTCTTCCCAATTTTCAACCAGAAGAAAACAATTCTTAGAGATTCAAAGTTCTCTCAAGTATTACAATCAGTACTAATGAGAGTGTGACACTCTCCAGGACCATGTAATCCACATTTTAAATCAAGACTAAATCAACACCAGACATTTGCTGCTTGGATCAAGCAAACCTTAAAGCAATTAGATTTGACCTTTCTAAGTACAAATAATGATATAAATAATAGATGATTGATCTAATTTTTTTTTCCTCTAACCTTACACAAACTCTTCTGGCCTTGCTCCCCATGCCAGAGTCATGTTGAATTACACACTCATTCTTTCAAACTCCTCTAGCATTTTTCTACATGGCATTGATTCTCTATTTAAGCAGTAATCTTGTTCCACCAGCCCAGAAGATCATGAGCATTTCCACAGAAGTTAACATAGCTTAATGGCCCCAGTATCCCTGAGCCTACTACAGTGTCTCCTGCATTTCAGTTTCTCAAAAATGTCTGATATCTTAGTAAGGACATCACTGCTCACTGTTGTCAAAATTAACCCATAAACCTTGATGTATCTGAACTATTTAAAGACACATGGAGTTTCTCAGACCAGAAGATGTAACTGGTATTTGGGTAATCATTTTGAAACTTGAAGGGCCGGGCACGGTGGCTCACACCTGTAATCCCAGCACTTTGGGAGGCCAAGGCGGGTGGATCACGAGGTCAGGAGATCGAGACCATCCTGGCTAACACGGTGAAACCCTGTCTCTACTAAAAATACAAAAAATTAGCCGGACACGGTGGCAGGTACAAGTAGTCCCAGCTACTTGGGAGGCTGAGGCAGGAGAATGGTGTGAACCCGGGAGGTGGAGCTTGCAGTGAGCCGAGATAGTGCTACTGCACTCCAGCCTGGGCAACAGAGCGAGACTCTGTCTGAAAAAAAAAGAAAGAAAGAAAGAAAGAAACTTGAAGCCTGGGTGCAATGGTTCATGCCTGTGATCCTAGTATTTTGGGAGGCCAAGGTGGGCAGAGCTCTTGAGTCCTGGGGTTCGAGACCAGCCTGGGCAACATGGCAAAACCCCATCTCTACTAAAAAGACAAATAATTAGTTGGGTGTGGGGTGCACGCCTGTAGTCCCCACTATTCTAGAGGCTGGGTTGAGAGAATCACCTAAGCCCGGGAATTCAAGGCTGTGGTGAGCTATGATTGCGCCACTGCACTCCAGCTTGAGTAATGAGAGTGAGACCCTGAAAAAAAAAAAACAAAACAGAAAGAAAAAGAAAGAAAGAAGGAAGGAAGGAGAGAGAAAGAAACTTGAAACTGGAAGCATGTGAAAGGATAAACAGAAAAGGAATTTTCCTACATGTTGTATAACTAATAATTCTGGCAAGAATATAAAATTATGAAATATAAACTATAAATGATCTAGATCGATGGGACAGAGAGTGAAATTAGAGAAATTTATAATCATAACAAGCCATTGCATTTGATCCTTTAAACCACATTTGTTAAATGCCAAAAAGGTAGTCTGGGGAACATCAACCCCTGAAGGGCTTCAGGAAAAAAGTTTCATGGTCAAAAATAAGTTGGGGTAATACTGCCTAATACAGCCTCCTTCGGAGAACCACCAATGCACAGGATGGTGAAAAAGACTCCAAGCCTGCAGTCAAGAAATCTGTTTAACCTTGTTGAACTTCGTATTGCTCTTTTTCTTTCTTCACAGTACCTATTAAAATTCCATGTAACTTGTACTCTACAGAATATATTTAGGGAACACTATTCTAAACATCTTAGAGACTGAGGCAGGATATGTGGAGAATTCCTATTTTCATTCTACAGGAGGTAACTAAGACTTAAGAAAATCAATTTCTCCAGGCTCACACAGATTCTAAACAATGGAGCCATTCATTAATGAATTCCATATTCAACATTTGTTGTTTCATACATGTCAGGCACTGTGCTAGGCACAAGGCTGACATTTCTAGAATTCTAGACTATTAGAACTAATAGGTACATACCAGACCATTTGGCGCAACCCCCTCATTTTCAGAGAGGAAAGGAAGTTTCAGAAAAGGTAAACAACTCAAGGCTCTCCAAAAAAAAAAAAAAAAAAAAAAAAAGGGAGATGGAACTAGAATTCAAATCTAGGGCATTTTTCTCCAAGTCCTGTACTTTTCATAATACACCCCTCTGTCTCTGGAGATGCTCACACAATATAAACAATATAAAATCTAATGTCTGGAAATCTTTCCAAGAGCTCAAGTGTTTCTTGGTCTGATGACAAAGCTAGCATTAAACCTAGACGAGGATGGTATTCTCTCTATTCAGAAAATACTAAGGAATATTTGCATTTTAAATCATTTCCCCGACATATTTAACAAATTGGAAGACAGCTATTTCCGTGAGCAATCTTACTACTTTTTAATGAACTATAAATACATTTCTAAAACCAAATGTGCATTTTTTGCTATACATTTCTCAGTTTAATGTCATGGGTAGCTGCAAACACTTTCATTTTTGGAAATTCATGTTGGAACATGAACTTTTATGAGCCTCAAGTTTCCCTATAGGAAAGAGGTCTTCATCTCTTGTTTATGGATCTCATGAAGAATCCTGTCCCAGAAAAAAATGCCTGTTAAGACACAGTGTCACCCACCATTTCATGGGGTTCTCAAACTCACTAAAACTCTTGCTCTAGAATGTGACATTGTAAAGTCTTCTACATATCTGTTTACTTCAACTCTTGATTTCGTGTCTGTCCAACTTCTATTTGGGTGTTGTAATCATGAAGTTAGAAAAAGGTGAAAATATGGGTCCTGGAGCCAAGTGAAATTAAAGTTTACTTTAAAGTTTCCCTACAACAGTGACAATAATTGTAATACTAATTAAGAGCAACAACAAACACAAATCCCTAAAATCGATATTTGCATGATTTAACCGTGGTTTCTAGAACCATTTGTAAATGGATGGGAAGTGGGGCACACTTTCTGTTCTCCAGCTCTGTCCCAAGATCTACGAAGAGAGGATATAGATGTGGGGTCGGGGGTGGTGAGAGGGGTAGAGGGGGTGGGGTTGGAAATTAAGGAAAAGCATAAAGAGAAACAAAAGGAAGTCTTCGTTAGAAATTCTGGAACAGTTACAAAGATAGAGGAATCTCTATTCCTTCTCCCCTTCTTCTGATAACTCAAATTCCTTATTACCCAGAATCAGGCAGACTGGATTGACTTTTTCATGACTTGGTACTGGTGGTGTCCAGTCCTAGCCTTCTAGTCACCTTTTCAAACAACTTCTAGTGAGATCATCTTAAATGTTAACAAAGGAAGTCAAGGAAGTAAACAGTGATACATGTCGAAAATCAGTATTCAACAACCAATGTGTGCCTATAATTCCAGATACTTGAGAAGGTGAGACGGAAGGGTTGTTCGAGGCCAGTAGTTTGAGACCAACTTGGGCAACATTGTGAGACCCTCCTCTCAAAAACATTTTTTTTTCAATTAGCCAGGAGTGGTGGCACATGCCTGTGGTCTCAGCTTCTAAGGAGGCTGAGGCAGGAGGATCACTTGAGCCCAGGAAATTGAAACTGCAGTGAGCTATGATGGTATCACTGCACTCTGGCCCAGGAGACCAGGCAAACCCCATCTTAATTAAAAAAAAAAAAAAAAAAAAGTCAATTGCCAAAGAAAATGTGAAATGAAGTCACTATTTCAGTGCATGTATGGTATTTCCAAAATAGGAGCAGAAGAGGCCAGGCTGTTTATGCCTGTAATCCCAGCACTTTGGGAGGCAGAAGCGAGTGGATTGCTTGAGCCCAGGAGTTCAGGACCAGCCTGGGCAACATAGCAAAGCCCTGACTCTACACACACACACACACAAGTACAAAAATTAGCTGGGTGTGCCTGTGGTCCCAGGTAGGCAGGGAGATCACTTGAGCCCAGGAGTTCAAGACCAGCCCGGGCAACATGGCAAAACCCCATCTCTACAAAAAATACAAAAATTAGCTGGGCTTGTTGGCGTGTGCCTATGGTCCCAGCTACTTGGGAGGTTGAGGTGAGAGAATCACTTGAACTCGGGAGGCTGAGGCTGTAGTAAGCTGAGATAGCTCTACTGCACTCCAACCTAGTTGACAGAGCCAGACCCTACCTCAAAAAAAAAAAAAAAAGTAGAGGAAGAAGAAAGAAAAGAAAAGAAAAGAAAGAGAGAGAGAGAAAGAAAGAAAAAAAGAAAGAAAGAAAAGAAAGAAAGAAAAAAGGAAGAAGGCAGGAAGGCAAGGTAAGGCGAAGGAAAGGGAAGAAAGAAAGAAGAGGAAAAAGAAAAAAGGAAGAAGAGCATGCTGTATTCCACAAGAGAACAATATCATCTGGATTCCAGCACATTCCAGTTAGACATGAATCTGAGTTAAAACTATCACTATAGCAAATAAGGTTGTATGAGGACTTGTGCATAACAAAGAGTCAATTTATGGCCAAATAAATCATCACGGATTTTATCATACTGTCTAGCCAGAGTGAGTGCAACCTGAGTTACGCCAACTTTGAAAGAGAAGGGAAGTAGAAATTTCTTTGCATCAGTCTCCAAGTGTGGGAGTCTAGTAAGTAAAGACACACTCAAATCATAGGTCTTGCCATCTCTTCTTAAAATCCCTCAGTCGGCTGTCTAGCTGAAACTCTAGGGGAGAGGAATTTACCCAGCTGGAATCCTCACCAATTTCCTTCCAGGTCTCTGCATGTTAATAGTCAAGACTTCACAGCCCAATGTTGAAGGCAGATTTTTATAGCAAGTACATACCTGTGGCAGTTTCACATCATTAATATCCCAGCTTAATATCTCTTTGTCTTCAGAATCAAAGTCGTCAGGTTCCATGATAAGGTCAGGCCAGCCAAGGTTTTTACCTATTCGACTCCCCTCAGAAATGCTTGAGAATTTTGTTCTCAAAGGTTCTTGATATAGCTGGATCGGCTCACTCAAGCACCTTGGACCAGGAGATTGTTTTCTAGGGCTAAAAAAATAAGTTATATTAGTATTGGCCATTAAAGAGATTTAAAAAAAAACCCAATGCTCCTCTGCCAGAAAAACCTGTTTCACTGACATTTTTGCAAGTACCAACATACTAGTAAAAGACAAAACATAGGAGCCATAAGTGATTTTACTTAAAACTTGGCCATCGGGAATTAGAAGCGTGTGATCACTGCTTTCACCCTTGGGTTTGGGCTTGCTTTCTCATTGCAAGATCCAGGTTGTGAAGGCCTTAGCAGAGACAGTTGTCATCTGTAACCAATGGCTAGGACTTTTCCTGCTAGGGCAGGAGGATACTGGCTTGGAGTTGTTTCCATAGAAATGCCTTTATAAATTAGCTAATGTGTGGTTGAAGCTGCAAGAGGAGAACATCACACTGAATTTATCTAGGAAAATACATATATGTTATATATATATATATATATATATATATATATATATATATATACATTTTTTTTTTTTGAGATGGAGTCTCACTTCTTTACCCAGGCTGGAGTGCAATGGAGTGATCTCAGCTCACTGCAACCTCTGCCTCTTGGGTTCAAGCAACTCTCCTGCCTCAGCCTCCGCAGCAGCTGGGATTACAGGCATGTGCCACCACGCACAGCTGATTTTTGTATTTTTAGTAGAAATGGGGTTTCACTCTGTTGGCCAGCCTGGTCTTGAACTCCTGACCTCAAGTGATCTACCCGCCTTGGACTCCCAAAGTGTTGGGGTTACAGGCGTGAGCCACCGCACCCGGCCAGAAAAAAAATATATTTGAAAATCCAAATCACTGTAAGGATTAGGTTTGGTCTCTGCAATAAATCCTGTGTGCATGATATATCTTCAGATATTATCAACTAATATGCTTAGATCTGATTCATCTGAAACAGGGTTTCTTAACTTTGGCACTATTGACATTTTGGACCAGATAATTCTTTGTTGTGGGGAGCTTTTTTCATGTTGTAGACTGTTTGGCAGCATCCCTGGTCTCTACCCATTAGGTGCTAGCAGCCTGTAATCCCAATACTTTGGGAGGCCAAGACAGATGTATCACTTAAGTCTATGAGTTCAAGACCAGCCTGGGAAACATGCAGAAACCGTGTTTATACAAGAAGTACAAAACACTAGCTGGGCATGGTGGTGCACGCCTGTAGTCCCAGCTACTTTGGGAGGCTGAGGTGGGAGGATTACCCGAGCCCAGGAGGTTGAGGCTGCAGTGAGCCAAGATTGTGTCACTGCACGCCAGCCTGGGTGACAGAGTGAGACCTTGTCTCAAAAAATAAATGAATGAATGAATGAATAAATAAATAAATGAATGAATAAATAAAAGTTTGTTCAAATGGCATTTCTTCCCTCACGAGAAATACTGCTCTAATTTCTAAATATAATTGGTTAAAGGAGGTTTACCAAGAAAAAAAGAAAGAAAATTTGAAGTGTTCTACCCTGAGGAAAAAAATGAATAATTTTGCAGATGAAAGCTACTTGTTAGTACGATTTGAAGTGAAACATGTTCACATGTATAACATTTCATTTATTGGTACTCTTATAAAAACAAGAGACATAATGATGTTATGTAGAGCTATTTAATAGTGAACTCAAACTATAAGGTAGATTAATAGTCTAAGCTTTGGCGAGACCCATGAACTCTTTTCTTTAGTTGTTATTGTTTTTTGTTTTTTTTTTTAAATGGAATCTTACTCTTATCACCCAGGCTGGAGTGCAGTGGCGCGATCTCAGCTCACCATAGCCTCCACCTCTGGGGCTCCAGTGATTCTTTTATCTCAGCCTCCCAAGTAGCTGGGATTACAGGCACGCACCACCACACCCAGCTAATTTTTGTATTTTTAGTAGAGATGGGGTTTCACCATGTCGACCAGGCCGGTCTTGAACTCCTTTCCTCAGGTGATCCACACGTCTCTGTCTCCCAAAGTGCTGGGATTACAGGCATGAGCCACCGTGCCTGGCCTGTTCTTTAGTTATTTAGTGTTATATAATCCTAATACTTGTCAATCACTGAACTCTACCAAGGGAAAGTGTATGTATATAAAAGACAGTTGACCTGAACATAAGAATGAGGTTCCTTTTTTCTTTTTCGTGTGTGCTCTAGATGTCCAGAGAAATTTCTCTAGTAACAAACTATAGAAATGATCCCTGAAAGTATAGTCTTTATAAATAAAGTTCTTGACCATTAAATGACAAGCTAATGAGAGTCTCTTCCTGTCTGTTCCACATACCCATACTGAGCTACAACCTAGTGGTTGCAGAGCACGAAGTTTCTGTTCCCCAACTGAATGTTGATTTTCAAGACTAAATCCTCATGGATTTTAAGTAAAATTCTATGTTTAGGAAACAAACATTGTGTTACTGAAGAAATGATGCCGCAAATCGACTCTAATTCAAAGGACTTAAATATCAGGTATAGAAGATGCAGATACCAAGCAGCAGTTCCGTGTACTTACCCCGAACAGTAACGATATCGTCTCTGATGGTGCAAATTTTGTTATAACTAATTGGAATAGATCTACTTTTTAAAAACCTTGGCAAATAAGATTCATATTTTCAAAAATCAAAAACGTTGTTATAAAGCCTAGGCAATATAGACATAATTATTTTGTTTTTAAATTAAGGGAAGAATAATAAAGAAAATTTTATTACAGAACAACTATGTTACATTTTAGATTTTTCTCTCGATATTAACATTTGCTAAGCGAATGAGCATTAATTTAATATTTCCCTAAAAGTTAAGAACAAAACATAGAAAAGAAGAAAAAACCATTTTACAGCCCTTAAGTAAACTCTGTTTTCCTCTTGTAGGATTGAAAAACTACACTTGTCAAGACTACTTTTTTTAAAGCAACTTGCGCAAAGTATATTCAATTTTCATCATTTCTACAGAAAAATGAACTAGAACAAATGAAACCCTGTAGGAATAGAGTGGTCGTTGCCACATCCCTTACATTTGCCTCTCCACGGGATTTCTGGCTTTCTTACCTTCTAACTTCTTACGGAGAAGCAGACAGCACTGTGTCGTGAAAATCTTACTGCTGGTTCAAGTCCCAGCAGGCTCTGGTCATTTTCTGAGCAGACGCTGTTCCCTATTCCAGGTCAGGGTACACTATGCTAATGAGTTCTGGCAATGGTCCAATCAAAATCTAGATGCTCTAGGCTCTGGATAGGTAAGAGCAGCCTGGGAGTCACTTAACCAGCCTGATTCTTCCCAGAATGCCAGCAATGTGATGAATATTCTATGATGTGTCTCTGAACTTCCCCCTCCCTTTATGTTATGAGGACATTTGAACTAAAATGGACATTGAAAAGAACCTCATAAGGAAGTACAGATGTTTTTCTTCTTGTGATGTTACAGGTTGGGCCCCAGGCAGACGATTCACAGTAGATCCTAATTCTCCCACTATTTACCCGGCAGGTAATAGTTCTCTCTCGTGTGTGCAAGAGAGAGAAGACAGACAGACAGAGATAGAGAGATATTATGATGAGGAAATTTACTGGAATAGACAGTGGATAGCCAACATCCTCTATACCAGAAATACTGAAATGCTATCTTAACCCTAGCAATAATGTCCCACTAATTCTAAGTGTTCTGATCCCCTAAAAATATACAATTCTTGGCCGGGCGTGGTGGCTCACACCTGTAATCCTAGCACTTTGGGAGGCCGATGTGGGCGGATCACAAGGTTGGGAGTTCAAAACCAGCCTGGCCAAGATGGTGAAACCCCGTCTCTACTAGAAATACAAAAATTAGCCAGGTGTGGTGGCGAGCGCCTGTAATCCCAGCTATTTGGGAGACTGAGGCAGAGAATTGCTTGAACCCGGGAAGCGGAGGTTGCGTGAGCTGAGATTGCGTCACTGCAGTCAAGCCTGGGTGACAGAGCGAGGCTCCATCTCAAAAAAACAAAAACAAAACAAAACAAAACAACAAAAAAACGAACAAACAAAAACCAATTATTTCTTCTAGAGATACCCTCAGTGCTATTCTTCCTTTTAGAGACATCCGCAGTACAGCCTAAATCAGTTCAGTTCATATGTTTTGTTCTAGGTAGTCTGCCAGGCCTTGGCAACACAAGAGAGAATGAAAGCCATTAAGAAGTTCATTCTAGTAGAAAAGATGATTAAAGCTACTAAATAAGGCCGATTTAATTTGATGTATAGAATAAAAGTGATATAAATGAGAAGGCTATTAAGCTGGAGGGAGGAGAACCAAAGGAAACCCACCAAAATAATGCTCGATGAGCCTTTTGAAGGACAAATAGATATTTATCAAGGCGTGAAGGACTGGAAGAGGGTGTTTCGGGGAGTGACAATATCCTGGACAACATGACGAGGGATCAGTACCTGTCAGGAAGGTCCAGACTTTCAAGGATGAGGCTTAGAAGGCAGAGATGAGAAGGCTAGAAGGCAAAAGGCTTGGAAAGCCTCATAGTTGCATTCGGCGGCCCCTAATAGATTTCTCATTCGTCTTTCAGTTCATGAACAAATTCCTTTCCTGCCTGAAGTTTAAGACCCTGCTTCATCTTTTTTTTTTTCGAAACGGAGTTTTGCTCTTGTTGCCCAGGCTGGAGTGTAATCGCACTATCTCGGCTCACCACAACCTCTGCCTCCCGAGTTCAGGCGATTCTCCTGCCTCAGCCTCCTGAGTAGCTGGGATTACAGGCGCACACCACCACGCTCGGCTAATTTTGTATTTTTAGTAGAGATGGGGTTTCTCCATGTTGGTCAGGCTAGTCTTGAATTCCCGAACTCAGGTGATCCACCCGCCTCGGCCTCCCAAAGTGCTGGGATTACAGGCGTTAGCCACCACGCCTGGCCAACCCTGCTTGATCTTATTGTACTTTATCTGGCCAGTCTTGGTCTCCGCTCTGTAATCCCTTTGTTGGTCAGGAGGACATTTCTCCATCCATCAGATACATTGTATCAGGACAAAGCCTAAAATTATGCCAGCTGGTGAAAGAGGATGTCTACAGGGTCTAGCTCCAGAATCACAAGCGGAGTAAAGAGTGGATTTAGTGTCGACAGGCAATAAGTCAATCACTGGCACACCTGTCGTGCTTATTCACTTACTTAGGTAAGTCTATTCTCTAGTGTATTTTTCACATCCATATATCTGAACCCTGTCTACCCTTCAGGATCCCCAAAATGCCACCTCCTTATGAGAGCTTCCCACACTATTCAAGAACACATGATTCCTCATTTCTGTGATGCTCTTTTGTTTCTTCTTTGAGACAAGGTCTCACTCTGTCACCCAGGCTGGAGTGCAGTGGTGTGATTATGGCTCACTATGGTCTCGCTTTCCTGGGCTCAAGTGATCCTCCCGTCTCAGCATCCCAAGTAGCTGGGGCTACAGGTGCTCACCACCACGTCCCGCTAATTTTTGTATTTTTTGTAAAGATGGGACTTCACCATGTTGTCTAGGCTGGTCTTGAATTCCTGGGCTCAAGAAATAGCCTGCCTTGGCCTCCCAAAGTGCCGGAACTACAGGTATGAGCCACGGTGCCTGGCCATGTTGAACTCTTAACTGTGAATTATATGCTGTCTTGTATCACTTGGATCTAACAGTGTTTTTAAATTACAAAATAAATTCATGATTTTTAAAAAAGTCATATTCTCATCTCCCATAGGTTTCCACTGTTAACATGTCAGGCGTGTCCTTTCAAACTTTTGTTTTCCCATATCTTTTTGTTCCCATATAGAACAAAAGATATTATTTTTATTTGCAATCCTATTTTACGTGCTATTGCCTTTAGTTGTTTTGTTTTGTTTGTTTGGTTGATTGGTTTTGTTTTGCTTTTTTTGGAGATAGGGTTTCCCTGTGTGGTCCAGGGTAGACTCAAACTCCTAGGTTCAAGTCATTCTCCCCACTGAGCCTCCCAAGCAGCTGGGACCCCAGGTGCCCGCCACCACATCAGGCTATTGCTTTTCATTGTTGATGAGTGTTGGTTCTGGCTCCCCAGTGAGGCTGCTAGTTCTTTCACGGCCAAGTTGGGATCTTCTACTTTCCCTCTCCTCATAGAAAGACTTGCTGAGTTTCCAGCTGCAGCATCACAGCCATCCTTGTCCCAAGCACCAACCCTACTCGGACACAGGAGGGCGCTGAGAAGCTCTGCCTCCACACTCTGATAGAGGTGTGACATGATGTCCAGACTAGTAAGGGTATTTTTGCTTTGTTAAGGCCAAGGTCCCAACTTATTACCCAAATTCTCCTAATTGTTTTTGTTTTGTTTTGTTTTTTGACACAGGGTCTTGCTCTATCGCCCAGACTGGAGTGCAGTGGCACAATCTCAGCTCACTGTAGCCTCCTCTTCCCAGGCTCAACCTATCCTCCCACCTCAGCCTCCCAAGTAGCTGGGACCACAGGCACATGCTACCACACTCAGCTAATTTTAAAAACTTTTTGTAGAGACAGGGTCTCTCTGTGTTGCCAGGCTGGGCTCGAACTCCTGGGATCCAGTGATCCACTGCCTCAGCCTCCCAAAGTGCTGAGATTATAGGCGTGAGCCACCTTGCCTGGCCAAATTCTCCTAATTGGATCTCTGTCATTGTTATTAATAACAATAATCATAGTAGCTTCCCTTGACTGCACATTTACAATGAATCAGGCGCCATGCTTAATCACCTGTCTGTATTATCACTCTTGATCCATACAGCATCCCTATCAGATAGGTACTATTTTTATTATGCCTCCTTTGTGGAGAAGGAGATCAAGGCTCAGACAAATAGCTTTACACAGAAATGTAAGTAGCAGAGCTGGGGTAGAACTCAGAGACATGCCTGTTGACCACGGTACTGCATGAAGAGCCCTATGTGTTCAGCATCTGGAGTCTTTGTCTCCACTCCTATAAAATCTGAGTTCTACGTCACTCTTTCCACCCTGTGCCTCCTCCCCTAGAGACAGGAATCCTGCCTTAAGCCAGGTGGCTAGAGGCCCTATTACTTGGTAACTGACCTCAACCACTAATGATTGGATTTCTCAGTATCTCTACTCTTGCATTCCCTGACACTCTGAGGCCTGCCTATTGAGATCATTCTGGGTTTTTTTTCATCAATAGTGGTGCTTTAGGCATTTTAAGCAGGATAATTATTTGGGTCAGACTGTCCCATGCGCAGAATTCCCAGACGCAAGATGCCAGCAACATCCCAGTCACAATATCAACCATAACCCACACCTTCATATTTCTACATGTTCGGGAACCAGGGAGGGAGCAGTATTGTGCTGCCTTTGGTTTGGGGTGACCATGCCAGACTCTCAGGGCTGACAAGTTTGCCTAGACTATTGCCTGCGGTTTCCAATTCACAGCCTACAAGATACCTTGTTCTACCTAATGGATGAACTTCTACACTTACAGTTCTATCCTTCTGGTATCTACCCTATCTAGTTTCAGCCATTTGCCCAGTTCTACTGTGGACTTTTTTTTTTTTTTCAAGACAGTGTCTTGCTCTGTCACTCAGGCTGGAGTGCAGTGGCGCAATCTCGGCTCACTGCAACCTCCGTCTCCTGGGTTCAAGCGATTCTTGTGCCTCAGCCTCCTGAGTAGCTGGGGCTACAGGCGCATGCCACCATGCCCAGCTAATTTTTGTATATTTAGTAGAGATGGGGATTCATCATGTTGTCCAGGCTGGTCTCGAACTCCTGACCTCAGGTGATCCACCCACCTCAGCCTCCCAAAGTGCTGGGATTACAAGCGTGAGCCACTGTGCCCAGCCGTTCTATTGTGGACTTTTATTTATCATTTATTGTGTATCCGGCATTTTTCCAAACATTTAGTTCTCACAACCACTTCATGAAATTAATATAAATTTTTAGTTGTTGTACATATTTGCTGGGTACATATGATATTTTGGCTACATGCATAGAATGTGTAATGATCAAGTCAGAGAATTTGGGGTGTCCCTCACCTTGAGTATTTACTGTTTCACATGTTGGGAGTATTTCAAGTCCTCTCTTCTAGCTATTTTGCAACATACAATACATTGTTATTAACTATAGTCATCGTACTCTGCTACTGAATATATTAAGAAATATATGGAATGCTTCACTGACTTGCATGCCATCCTTGTACAGAAGCCATGCTAACCTTCTCCATATCATTCCAATTTTAGCGTATGTGCTAAAGGGAGTACTGGTATTATTAAGCTATATAAGTATGAAATTAGTATAAGGAAACCGAGGCACAGAGAGGTAAAGTAGCTTGATGTTTACAAGGTGGTGTAACCAAACTTTTGGCATCAGCAAATTGACATAGGTCAAAGGAAAAATATGAACTGGAGAAGAATGATGTTAAAAGTCATTTCCTTCGTGGGAGAGTATGTCTATCTAACATTCTGATCCCTTCTGGTGTCAACATTCCCCTGCCTCCTTACCTCACCATTTTTTAGGAAATTGCCTTTCCCCCAAGGCTGTCCATTAGAACGTTCTGTCCCTTCTGACATAGAGCCTGACCTATTCAGTCTTTCCCTGGAATTTTCCAAATTAGAGGTGGAGGAATTGCTCTTTCATCTCAGATGCCAAATTGTAAGCCTGACCTCAGTCTTGCTGATGGTCATCTCTGCTGCACATGGCAGAATCTGAGAGAATGGAGACAAGAGATGAGCGACGGAAAAAGGAAGGAAGGAGGGAGCACTGAACATAGCCAAGCCCGAGGCCAGCTCCAATCCTCTCTGTTCCAGTTATGTGACCCAACAAATATCTTTTATGCTTTCATTCCTTGGAATTGGGTATCTCCAACTTACCCCTATGAGAGATCTACTAACACACTTCTCACCCTCCTAATCTAGGTAAGCCTACATCTCACCCAGATTTCAAAGAAAACACTCTCCTTTTCATTGATACTTCAATGAAAGTGAAGTGGGCATCAAAAGTGACTTCTCTGACACTGCTTAAAATTGGAAACTTTTCTGTCGTGTCTCACTGGAATCAATGTGCAGGACACAGGGAATAGTCATTGTAGGCCTCAGTTTACACCTACCCAGCATGCGCAGTTGCTAAAGCAGGTAATCAAATCACTTTTCTGTGTTGTGTAAAACTGAACTTTGAATTTTTCCTTTAGGGTTTCTCAGTTTGGAAGCCATTCGTGGCTCTCATGCGGAGTTTCTACAAGTTCTGTATAATTTACTTCAGTGCTCAAGACCAAACTGCATCATCTTAAATTGGATTCTGAGCTGTATCTGTTCTGAGAAACAAGAAGTGTTCTCTTTCTAAATCTCTGGGCAGACAAGACAAGCCTGGATGACTGTTAAAATCCCTAGACGATTGTGGGAATGTTCCTGGATGTCACGGTCCTCTTTGGAAAATATTGTGAAACTTTAAAATACGTAATTATAAGACTTGAAAACTGTTTTACCAATAGAAACTATGACTAACATATGTATATGCAACAACAGAATCATGAACCATGAACCCAAGAGTCAACCCCAAAAAAGGAAAACATAAAAAACAAGCTCCCAAATTCACAGTGGTAGATTATTTCCAATTTCCTGTAAATACTTGGCTATCCTTTTGTTTTGTGCTAAAAGGCAAAAAATGGGGTGTCCTATAAGTTAATAAAAATGCAGCTAAAAGCAGAATTGATTCCATTTCTTAAATAATTTTACAAACTGGGAAATCAACAACAACTTTTTAAAACTTAAAAACCATGACCAAACAAAGCTGGAATGTGATCCTACCATTTCCATGAGGCAGTAAGCTACCCCACCCTGGCTATTTTTCATACAAATATTATTTATGCTAAAATATAATGGGTTGAGCTGGGCGCAGTGGCTCACGCCTATAATCCCAGCACTTTGGGAGGCCAAGGTGGGTGGATCACCTGAGGTTGGCAGTTCGAGACCAGCCTGACCAACATGGAGAAACCCCATCTCTACTAAAAATACAAAATTAGCTGAGCATGGTGGCACGTGCCTGTAATATCAGCTACTCGGGAAGCTGAGGCAGGAGAATCGCTTAAGCCCAGGGGGCGGAGTTTGCAGTGAGCCGAGATCGCGCCATTGCACTCCAGCCTGTGCAATAAGAGCGAAACTCCATCTCAAAAAACAAAACAAAACAAAACAAAAACAATATATATACATATATACATATATATATAAAATGGGTTGTTACTCTTACTTGAGGTAAATTAATATTTCAAATTATTTTTTTCTAATTTCTAACATGCTAAACATAGAGATAGCCATATAAGTAAAAGCCTTTTGAGGTCCACATGAATTTTTAATAGTAAAAACTGGTCCTGAGACCAAAAAAGGAAAAGTTTGAGAACTGGTGCCATAAAGTACTAAGTACTAAATTTTTTTTTTTTTTTGAGACAGAATCTCACTCTGTTGCCGAGGCTGGAGTGCAGTGGTGCGACCTTGGCTCACTGCAACCTCCACCTCCTGGGTTCAAACAATTCTCCTGCCTCAGCCTCCCAAGTAGCTGGGATTACAGGCAACTGCCACCACGTCCAGCTAATTTTTTTTAATTTTTAGTAGAGATGAGGTTTCACCATGTTGGCCAGGCTGGTTTCAAACTCCTGACCTCAAGTGATCAGGTCACCCTTGTCTGCCACCCAAAGTGCCAGGATTACAGGCGTGAGCCACTGCACCCAGCTCTAAGTACTAAAATATTAAGCCCTGATCATCAAAGGAGAGGGCTGTTTCTGATGATATTCAGTGCTCTGAGTACAAACTGCCCCATCTCCTGCCTTCCATGGGCTCCTATCTCCGGACTAGAAAGACACAAGAATCAAAGGGAGGAAGACAAGGAAATAGAGATGTTTTCGGTGAAACTGCACACTATCAATACCTATATGACAAAACTTCTATCAATGGGAGGGAGGCCCTGCCCACAGCAAGGCTTTGGGACACCCAAGACTGATTCCAATAGACCCCACCATTCCCATAGTCCAAGCTCCTACCTATCATCAGTGGAGGTGCCCAGCACAGCCCATAGGAGATGGCATCACCAAGGGCAACCGAGGTATCTCCTTTGGCAGGCCATTGAGACCTTAGCAACCAACATCACCAAAGAGGGCTACAACAGTAGAAGAAAAGGGTGGATGCTATGTGGTAACTGAGAAGGCTCATTGACGAGCACATAGGAGATATCCACTGAAGACAAAATTTAAAATACCTGGAACAGAGATGAGGTCCTGAAGGTAGATCCTAGAGCCAGCAAAATACAGTCTAAAACTCCTAATGTCACCCCAATTTAAACTCTGAAGCCTGGTTAAATTACAGGTTAGGTGTTTACAATTAAAGAATACTAAGAAAAATGCTTTAAAAATGGCATATTGGCTGGGCATGGTGGCTCATGCCTACAATCTCAGCACTTTGGGAGGCCAACGTGGGCAGATCACTTGAGGTCAGGAGTTCGAGACCAGCCTGGCCAACACAGCAAAACCCTGTCTCTACTAAAAATACAAAATTAGCTGGGTGTGGTGACATGCACCTGTAATCCCAGCTACTTGGGAGGCCTAGGCAAGAGAATTGCTTGAACCCAGGAGGCAGAAGTTGCAGTGAACCGAGATCATACCACTGCACTCCAGCCTGGGCAACAGAGTAAGACTCCATCTAAAAAAAAACAAAAACAAAAGTATCTTGTTATTTGCATGATGGGATTACAGATAAAAATGTTTATTTCCTTTTTTATATTTCTCTGTAATTTTCTAAATTTTCTATAAGAAGCATGCACCCTTTTTAATAATGTGATACTTTAAAAAAAATCAATGGTACAAAGTAAAAATATGTACTATTTATATGGTACCTTATAGCAGCAGTGCTTAAATTTTTTGGTCTCAAGATCAGTTTACACTCTTAAAAGGCTTTGAGAGCCTCAAAGAACTTTGCCTATGTGGTTATATCTGACAATATGTACCATATCAAAAATTAGAATTAAAAAAAGTTTTAGGCCGGGTGCAGTGGCTCACGCCTGTAATCCCAGCACTCTGGGAGGCAGAGATGGGTGGATCACCTAAGGAAAGGAGTTCAAGACCAGCCTGACTGACATGGTGAAACCCTGTCTCTACTAAAAATACAAAAATTAGCCAGGCGTGGGTGGTGTACGCCTGAAATTCCAGCTACTTCGGAGGCTGAGGCAGAGAATTGCTTGAACCCTGGGAGGTAGAGTTTGCAGTGAGCTGAGATCGCGCCACTGCACTCCAGCCTGGGTGACAGAGCGAGACTCTGTCTCAAAAAAAAAAAAAAAAAAAAAAAAAGAAAAGAAAAGAAAAAAGAAAAAATTTTAACAGATTTTAGATTATTAATTAATTAAAACAATAGTAACAACACATTACATTTTAACATAGATAACATTTTTCTGGAAAATATTTTATCTCCAAAAGAATTAATGAGAAGAGTAACAATGTTTAACATATTTGTGAAATCTCTTGAATGTCTGACCTATTAGAAGACAGTTGGATATCTTCCATCTCCTTCTGCATTCAATCTGTTACAAATATCACATGTCCCATAGCTTCTGGAAACTCCGTTGCATACTTGTGAAGAAAGGCAAATAGGCCAGGTGTGGTGGCTCACACCTATAATCCCAGCACTTCAGGAGGCTGAGGCAGGAGGATCACTTGAGTCCAGCAGTTGAGACCGGACTGGGCAACATAGCAAGACCCCATCTCTATAAAAACTACAAAAAGTTAGCTGGATGTGGTGGCACGTGCCTGTGGTACCAGCTACTTGGGAGGCTGAGGTGGGAGGATCACATGAGCCTAGGAGGTTGGGGCTGCAAGGAGCCATGATCATGCTATTGCACACCGGTTTAGGCAACAGAGTGAGACTCTGTCTCAAAAAATAATAATAATAAAATAAAAAGAAAGGAAAATAACATCTTAATATTATCATAAATGTAGTTTTGATCTTGGGGCCAGGTGCAGTGGCTTACACCTGTAATCCCAGCACTTGAAGGCCCAGGCAGGATTGCTTGAGCCCAGGAGTTCAAGACCAGCCTAGGCAACATGACAAGACCCTGTCTCTGCAAAATATACAAAAGTTAGCCGAGTCTGGTGGTGCACACCTGTAGTCCCAGCTACTTAGGAGGCTGAGATGGGAGAATCACCTGAGCCTGGGGAAGTTAAGGCTGCAGTGAGTTGTGATCACACCACTGTACTCCAGCTGGGGTGACAGAAAGAGACCCTGTCTCCAAAAAGAAAAAAAAATAGCCAGGCATGGTGGCTCATGCCTGTAATCCCAGCACTTTAGGAGGCCAAGACGGGTGGATGACTTGACGTCAGGAGTTCAAGACCAGCCTGGCCAACATGGTGAAACCCCGACTCTACTAAAAATACAAAAAATTAGCCAGGCATGGCGGCGCATGCCTGTAACCTCAGCTACTCGGGAGGCTGAGGCAGGAGAATCCCTTGAACCCGGGAGGTGGAGGTTGCCGTGAGCCGAGATTGCGCCACTGCACTCCAGCCTAGGCGACAGAGCGAGATTCCATCTTAAAAAAAAAAAAAAAAAAAAAAAAAAAGTTTTGATCTCGGAAACCTCCTGCAGGGGTCTGGGGAGCCCCAAGACTCCCTGGACCACACCACTGCTTTATGCTTTACAAAATACAAATACATTCACAAATTTCATTCAACGCTCCCCAAAATATTTTAGTTGGGCATGTTTTGAAACAGATGAAGAACCTGAGATTTAGAAAGATTAACCAGTTCATCCAGATCACATGCTCAGATTTCTGTGTTTATACTCTGAATCTAGGACTGGATTCCAGATAACTACGACATCTCCCCTGTAAAAGCTTTTTGATCACTCACCTTTACCTAGATAAGCAACTGCCTGGGACACTCAAAGAATTTTTACACAATGATTAGAATAGCTAATATTTTAACTCTAGAATGTGGTAGAAAAATAGAGATCCAAAGAAGTTACATAAAACAGAGCATGACAAGAGAAAAAAAGCACAAGTCTTGGGAGGCAGTAGCCCTGAAGTCTGGATGCCAGTCCCTCACTTGCTGTGTGACTTGAGACAGGTGGCTTTACCTCTCTGGGCACTAGGATTGCCTAATCTGAAAAATGAGCTGATGATCTCTTACCAGCCTGAAGGCATGGGCTGGATCGGATGATTGCCCAAGATCCCTCCTAGTGGAAAGGCTGTCATTTACGAAAAAATCCCAGTCATTTAGAAGGCTAGGAATATAATTCAACTGAGATGGACTCTCCTCTTGAAAGTGTAGTCCCTATGATTTTGCCATTTTCTCTCATGTAATATTTGGAATTTAGGATTTATTGAAAGAAATTTTAGTCACCTTTTCTTTAACTCCTTCAAATTTTGTCCAGAAAACTCAGGCTTGAGAATAATTTCAGCCTTGAAATCACTTGAAAAACTGGTATGTAGGAATCCAGTGCAATTCAACACATCCCACAAATGTACTGTTTACTGTTGTGTAGCAGATGTCATGAACACTTCATTTTCTTTCCTTCTCTTTCTTTCCTTCTTTCTTTCTTTCTTTTTTTTTTTTTTTCTGGAGTCTCGCTCTGTTGCCCAGACAAATATACTGGCGTGATCTTGGCTCACTGCAACCTCCGTCTCCTGGGTTCAAGCAATTCTCCTGCCTCAGCCTCACGAGTAGCTGGGATTACAGGCGCATGACACCACACCCAGATAATTTTTGTATTTTTAGTAGAGACGGGGTTTCGCCATGTTGGCCAGGCTGGTCTCAAACTCCTGACCTCAGATGATGCACCCACCTCGGCCTCCCAAAGTGTTAGGATTACAGTCATGAGCCACTGCGTCCAGCCACTTGATTTTATTTCTAAGCTTTTTCTTCATTTTTTTATTATGGTAAAATATACACAACATAAAATTTACTCTTTTAAACGTTTCTAAGTGGCAGTTCAGTGGCGGTAATTACACTCACATTGATGTACAACCATCATCACCATCCATCTCCAGAACTTTTTTATCAGCCCAAACTGAAACTCTGTACGCATTAATAATAACTCTCAATCTCTCACTTCCCCCTTGTCCCCAGCCCCTGGGAACCACTATTCTACTTTCTGTCTCTATGAATTTGCCTATTCTAGGTATCTCATATAAGTGGATTATATAATATGTGATCTTTTGCGTCTGGCTTATTTCACTGAGCAGAATGTATTTAAAGCTCACCCATGTTGTAGCATGTATCAGTACTTCATTCTTTTTTTTTAAGTGGCAAAATAAAAATCACATAAAACTTACTATGTTAAACATTTTTAAGTTCGGTAACAATGAGCACATTCACACTGCTGTGCAACTATCAACACCGTCTATCTCCAGAACTCTTTTCATCTGTAAAACTGAAATTCTGTCCACTAAATATTAACTCCCCTTTCCTCCCAGCCCCTGACAACCATCATTCTACTTTATGTCTGTAGGTACCTCATATAATCGGAATCATATAGTATTTGTGTTTTTGTGACTGGCTTATTTCACTTAACATCATGCCCTTGAGGTCCATCCATGCTTGTAGCATGTATCGGAATTTTCTTCCTTATTAAGGTCGAATAACATCGCGCTGTAGGTATATACCACACTTAGTTTATCCAGTCACCCATGGATGAACATTTGGGTTGTTTGTACTGCATTTCATTTTTTTAAGCCTTCATTTGCAGATTAGAGCAACTCCTGAAAACTGTTGGAAGTACAATCTAGTACTGACATAATGTGCTATACAGAGGTAAAGGAAGTACAATCTAGTACTAATATAATGTGCTGTACACAGGTAAAGAAAAAAACAAAATAGAGTTAATGGCAGTAGGCATGAATCAGAGAAGTATGCACTGAGTTATTTCAAGTTTGAAAAGGAAATTCCAGTGTTAAAAAAAAATGAAGCCAGATTTTTGTCTGTTGTTTTTCTCTCTAAAGGGATGTTACTAAATTGTAAGTTTCATAAGGTCAGAGACTGTACAACTTTTAACTGCGCATTCCATATTACACCTTGCAAAGTTCCTGGAAAACACCATTAACTTATCTATAAATACACCAGCATAGCGTACAATTAAGAAATATCTTCATCTAAATTACCACATTTGATTTTACGACAACCTGACAAAATGGGCAGGGCAAGTATTTGTGCAATCTTATGGACAAAGAAGCTGAGGATCTCAGCCATTAGCTCATTTCCAGGCAATGTGAGAGCAGGGACACCAACAGAGGTTTGTAATGCCATTCCCAGCTCTGTCCTTCTGTTTTCCCATCTCTCAGCAGTGGTGAATGAGCATGTGAAGTCACTTCCTAAGTATAATTTCATTTTAAGACACAGAAATATAAGCTAGACAACATCTTAAGGTCCTTCTGATCATGAAATTTTTTTTTGTGTGTGACAGAGTGTCACTCTGTCACCCAGGCTGGAGTGTAGTGGTGTGATCTCGGCTCACTGCAACCACTGCCTCCTGGGTTCAAGAGATTCTCCTGCCTCAGCCTCCTGAGTAGCAGGGATTACAGGCATGTGCCACCACGCCCAGCTAATTTTTGTATTTTCAGTAGAGATGGTGCTTCATCATTGTTGGCCAGGCTGGTCTTGAACTCCCGACCTCAAGTGATCCACCCACCTTGGCCTCCCAAAGTGCTGGAATTACAGAGGTGAGCCTCTGCACGCAGTGATCATACGATTTTATGTGATAGTTTCCCTGAGAGCAAATACTTATTTTTGAATATGAAGGTATGTCTATGTGAGATCAGGCCTACTAACATATATTTAGAAAATAATAAAGTGACCTCAACTTCTGTGAAAGACCCTGCAAAATGAGAGAAAACCAACAAAAAGGGACAAGGAAAGGAGGGGGTTATATAGGTTTGATAGGAAGAACATTGATTGTTCTTTGATTCTTGTGCTTAGTTTAGAAAAGGTAGGTATTAGATTGATTATAGGTATGATGATTGGTTCAAGCAGGATTACCTAGAATGAAATTACGAGTGCTCCTTGAGTGCTCCAGCCTTCTTGGGTTTCCTCTCTGCAGATCCTTGGAAGGCACCTTTCTCAGCTCTACCCAGGGGCTCTATACTTTCAAGCTGCCCAGTATGCCCAGCCCTCCGATGCACCATCTGAGCCCTCTTCCCAGATAAAGCCCCACCCTCTGTTTCCTCATGAAAACTTGCCTACTTAGAACTTCTGGTTAAAAATGACAGACTGTTCACACACATTTATTTCCCCTCCTTCCCAAAACCCTGCTAGAGTAACTGTAAAACAGTGTAAAATAGTGTTAGACATCACACTGATCAGGCAAAAGTTAGAGGTACTCCCCCTAAGAACTGGAACAAGATAAGGATGCCCACTGTCACTATTCCTATTCGACATAGTACTTGAAGTCCTAGCCAGAGCAGTCAGGCAAGAGAAAAAAATAAAAGAAATCCACATTGGAAAAGAGGAAGACAAACTATCTCTCTCCACTGGTTATATAATTTGATACTCAGAAAGCCCTAAAGACTCCGCCAAAAGACTCCTAGACATGAAAAACAACTTTAGTAAAGCCTCAGAATACAAAATTAACATACAAAAATCAGCAGCATTTCTATACACCAATAACATTCAAGCTGAGAACCAAATCAAGAAAGCAATCCCATTTACAATAGCCACAATAAAATAAAATAAAATAAAATAAAATAAAATAAAATAAAATAAACACTTCAGGATACATCTAACCAAGGAGGTGAAAGATCTCTACAAGGAGAACTAGAAAACATTGCTGAAAGAAATCAGAGACAACACAAATGAATGGAAAAACCATTCCATGTTCATGGATTGGAGGAATCAATATTATTAAAATGTCCATATTCCCAAAGCAATCTACAGATTCAATGTTATTCCAATCACATTACCAACATAAGTTTTTTTGAGACAGAGACTTGCTCTGTTGCCCAGACCAGAGTGCAGTAGCGTGATCATAACTCACTGCAGCCTCGACCTCCCTTGCTCAAGCAATCTTCTCTCCTCAGCCTCCTGAGTAGCTAGGACTAAGGTGCATGACACCGCACCCAACTAATTTAACAATTTTTTTTTTTTTGAGATGGAGTCTTGGTTTGTTGCCCAGGCTGGAGTGCAATGGCACGATCTCGGCTCACTGTAACCTCTGCCTCCTGGGTTCAAGCAATTCTCCTGTCTCAGCCTCCCAAGTAGCTGGGATTACAGGCATCCGCCACTACGCCCGGCTAATTTTGGTATTTTTGGTAGAAATGGGGGTTCACCATGTTGGCCAGGCTGGTCTCGAACTCCTGACCTTGTGATTCGCCCACCTCGGCCTCCCAAAGTGCTGGGATTACAGGCGTGAGCCATCGCACCTGGCCAACAGTTTTTTTTGTTTGTTTTTTTTTTTGTAGAGACGAAGTCTCTACAAAATGTTGCCCAGCTGGTCTTGTACTCTTAGGGTCAAGTGGTTCTTTCACCCCAGCCACTCAAAGTGCTGGGATTACAGGTGTTTGCCACCAGGCTCAACCACGGTTTTTCACAGAATTAGAAAAAAAATAATAAAACTCATATGGAACTAAAAAAAGAACATGAATAGTCAAAGCCATCCAAAGCAAAAAGAGCAAAGCTGGAGGCATCACATTACTTGACTTCAAACTATGCTACAAGGCTATAGTAACCAAAACTGCATGGTACAAAAATAGACACACAAACCAATGGAACAGAATAGAGAACACAGAAAAAAAGCCACACACCCACAACCAATTGATCTTTGATGAAGTCAACAAAAATAATCACTAAGGGAAAGGATACCCTATTCAATACATGGTGCTGGGAAAACTGGCTAACCATATGAAGAAGAATGAAACTGGACTTTTACCTATCACCATATACACAAATTAACTCAAGATGGATTAAAGACTTAAATGCAAGACCTCAAACTATAAAAATCCCAGAATAAAACCTAGGAAATACTCTTCTGGAGATTGGCCTAGACAAAGAATTTATGACTAAGCACTCAACAGCAAATGCAATAAAAACAAAAATTGATAATTAGGACCTAATTAAACTTCTGCACAGAAAAAAAAATTAACAGAGCAAACAGATAACCTACAGAATGGGAGAAAATATTTGCAAACTATTCATCTAATGACAAATATCCAGAATCTAGGAACTTAAACCAATAAGAGAAAACCAAAATAACCCCATTAAAGAGTGGGCAAAGAACATAAACAGACACTTCTCAAAAGAAGACATACAGGCCGGACATGGTGGCTCATGCCTGTAACCTCAGCACTTTGGGAGGCTGAAGTGGTGGATCACTTGAGGTTAGGAGTTCAAGACCAGCCCGGCCAACATGGTGAAACCCCGTCTCTACTAAAAATACAAAAATTAGCCAGGCGTGGTGGCACATGCCTGTAATGCCAGCTACTTGGGAAGCTGAGGCAGGAGAATTGCTTGAACCTGGGAGGTGGAGGTTGCAGTGAGCCGATATCACTCCAGCCTGGGTGACAGAGCAAGACTCCATCTGAAAAAAAAAAAAAAAAAAAGACATACAAGTGGCCAACAAACATGAAAAAATGCTTGACATCTTTCACTAATCGAGAGTTACAAATCAAAACCACAATGAGGCCTGGCACGGTGGCTCACGCCTGCAGTCTCAGCACTTTGGGAGGCCGAGGCGGGTCAATCACTTGAGGCCAGGAGTTCGAGACCAGCCTGGTCAACATAGTGAAATCCAATCTCTACAAAGCAAAAGTCAACAAAGAAAACCCACAATGAGATACCATCTCACACCAGTCAGAATGGCTATTATTAAAATGTCAGAAAATAACAGATGTTGGCAAGGTTGCAGAGAAAAGGGAATGTTTATATACTGTTGAGAGGAATGTAAATTAGTTTAGCTCTTGCAGAAAGCAGTTTGGAGACTTCTTAAAGAACTAAAAATAGAATTACCATTTGACTCAGCAGCCTCATTACTGGGTATATAACCAAAGGAAAATAAATTGTTCTACCAAAAAGGAACCTGCACTCATATGTTTATGGCAGCACTATGCACAGTAGCAAAGACATGGCATCAACCCAAGTGCCCATCAATGGTGGGTTGTATTTTTTAAAAAGTGGTACATATACACCATAGAATAATACACAGCCATAAAAAACAATGAAATTATATTCTTTGCAGCCACATGGATGCAGCTGGAGGCTATTATTATAAATGAATTAATGCAGAAACAGAAACCAAATACTACATATTCTCACTTATAAGTGGAAGCTAAACATTGAGTACACATGGACACCAAGATGACAGCAATAGGCTGGCGCAGTGGCTCACTCCTATAATCCCAGCACTTTGGGAGGCCAAGGCAGGTGGATCACCTGAGATTAGGAGTTCAAGACCAGCCTGACCAATATGGTGAAATCCCACCTCTACTGAAAAAACAAAAATTAGCCAGAAATCACTTGAACCCGGGAGGCGGAGGTTGTAGTGAGCCGAGATCGCACTACTGCACTCCAGCCTGGGTGACAGAGTGAGACTCCATCTCAAAAAAAAAAAAAAAAAAAAAATGACAGCAATAGATACTGAGGACTCCAAAAGAGGGGAGGGTGGGAGGAGAGAAAGGGCTGAAAAACTACCTATCAGGTACTATGTTCACTACCTGGGTGATGGGATCAACAGAGGCCCAAACTGCAGCATCATGCAATGTAACTGCACATGTAACAAACCTGCACATGTGCCCCTTGAATCTAATTTCTAAAAAAATAGTGTTAAGCACCCCCCCAAAAGAGGCTAGAGGATCACAGTGGAAGAAAGATTTCAATGAATTTTTGAAAGACAAAGTAGACACCAGAGGAACCAACTTAACAAGGGAGAATGTTACAACATAAACAGAGGTAGATATGGAAGAGAAGAAAGCCAGCTGGCTCACAGACTTAGTGCCTGGATTTCCCAAGTACCACGAAGGAAAGACTTACATGAAACTAAAGCACTGGCTGAATGTTGAAGGGCTGAGCAGTTGGGTCATTCTCCTGTATCCACTCATAAGACAATAGCCCTCTCCGACCCGTAAGAGATCTGAGGATTGTTCTCTTGGGAAGCTGAATAACCAAAGCTTTGGATTTGGAAAAGTTCTGAATTTAGGGACATAAAGAACAGGGAAGGCCAGGCATGGTGGCTCATGCGTGTAATCCCAGCACTTTGGGAGGCCAAGGCAGGCAGATCATGAGGTCAGGAGTTCGAGACCAGCTTGGCCAACTTAGTGAAACCCTGTCTTTACTAAAAATTTACAAAAATTAACTGGGCATGGTGGCGGGTGCCTGTAATCCCAGCTACTCGGGAGGCTGAGGCAGGAGAATCGTTTGAACACAGGAGGCAGAGATTGCAGTGAGCCGAGATCGCGCCACTGCACTCCAGCCCAGGCAACAGAGCGAGATGCCATCCCCACCCCACTCGCATAAAAGAGAAGGTTGGGAAGAGCACCAGACTGAATTCAGCATGATGAAAGTCTCCTAATAAACTGTGGGGACCACAGTTCTTTTCCCCATCCCGTCCTCAGAAGATCAGAGGTAAAGCCTGCCCTGGACACCACTGCTGGCTGTAGGAAATGAATGATGATCCTTCTTTTCTGCAAAAATGGAATGGCCTTAGAAATAAGAAGTACAAATAGCTTAGGGCTCCCCCACGAAAAGGGTGGCTCACAGATTGATTACGTAATAGGGAACCCACTAACTCGTCAGTAAGTCCCACATAGAACTTCAAATCAGCTTATTAAAAAATGACCTCACTGTCTTAAATAGGAACAGACAGTCAAGGAAGACTACACATTTGGGAAAAGTCTCCAACATAAAAGAGATTTAAAATCAACCAACTAACTAAGCCTTGGAGGAAAGAGAAATATTGCAAGAAGATGCAGCAACGATGCCATTAAGGTCCTTGAGAATGGAGCAACTGAGATACAACAGTGGAAAAAAACCCACAAAACATCGGAAACCAAGAAAGGGTTCTGGGAAACTGAAACTGTAAATATAACAGTGTAAATAAAAAATTCATAGTAAGTAGGAAAATTAAATCAGGGAATTCCACCAACCAGAAGATTAAATAAAAAGTCAAAGGGGCTGGGCGCGGTGGCTCACGCCTGTAATCCCAGCACTTTGGGAGGCCAAGGCAGGCAGATCATGAGGTCAGGAGCTCGAGACCAGCCTGGCCATCATGGTGAAACCCCATCTCTAATAAAAACACAAAAATTAGCTAGGCATGGTGGCAGGAGCCTGTAATCCCAGCTACTTTGGACGCTGAGGCAGGAGAACTGCTTGAACCCGGGAGGTGGAGATTGCAGTGAGCCGAAATCACACCACTGCACTCCAGCCTGGGAGACAGAGCAAGATTCCATCTCAAAAAAAAAAAAAAAAAAAAAAAAAAAAAAAAAAAAAGTCAGAGGGAAGAAACACAGAAAACAAATTTAGAGGATCAAGGCAGAAAGTCCACTCAGCTAAAATTAAAAGCTGCCAGAAAACGAAATCATTGAAAGTGGAAAAAAGAAATGAATTAAGTGATACAAGACATTTTCTTGATGGACATGAGACTCCAGAATGAAAGTTCTACTGAGTGCTCAACACAGTAAGTGAAAAAAACCTGCTCTGGACATGCCACTGTGAAAGTTCAGGACACTGGGAATCAAGAGAAAACATTCTTAAACTCCCAGAGAGAAAAAGGAAATTATAAGCCAAAGGTGGGAAATCAGAATTTCACTGGATTGTTCAAAAGCATCAACTTCAGAAAATGAGAAGAAAATGGCGTAATACTTCCAAAATTCCAAGGGAAAAGTATGTTCAACCCAGAGCTGCTAGAGTGAGCCATGATTCTGGAGTGACCCATGTCAGTTAAGTGTGAGGGAAGAATAAAAACATTTTGAAACATACAATGGCTTTGAAAATTCACTTTCTGTGCACTGGAAGCTACTGGAGGATATGTTCCACCAAAATGGGGGCAAGTGAATGAAAAGAAAGCATTCCAGAGAGCAAGGAAGAAAAGCTCAGGATGTTCCAGCAGGGCAGGAATGCAGAAGGCCATATTCATGAACAAAGAATCTGGGAGAGAGGTCATGATGGTTAATTTTTTTTAAGCTATGATGATTAATTTTATGTGTCAACTTGGCTAGGCCATGATACCTAGATATTTGGTCAAACACCAGTCTAGACATTGCTGTGAAGGTATTTTTAGATGAGAGTAACATTTAAATCAGTAGACCATCACGTGGTCTCATTCAATCAGTTGAAGGCCCTAAGAGCCTTCAGAGACTGACGACCCTCAAAGAAACAGAAATTCTGCCTCTAGACTGCCTTTGGAATGAAGCTGCAGCAGCCACTCTTCCCTGGGTCTCCAGCCTGCCAGGCTGCCCTGCAGATTTTGGACTCGCCAGTCTGCACAATCGTGTGAGCCAATTCTTCAAACTGAATTCCCCTCTCTCTCCACCGCCCCCACACACCCTCACACTGCTCCCCCTTCCCACAACACATACTCCCTTAGTTCTGTTTCCCTGGAGAACTCTGACCAGTACAGAAGTACATATAGGAAAAAAATGGAAAGCAAAGCTTTGTGAATATAGAAAATATTATTGCTGGGCATTGTGGCTCATGCCTGTAATCTTAGCACTGTGGGAGGGTGCGGCTGGTGGATTGCTTGACCCCAGGAGTTTGAGACCAGCCTGTGCAACATAGTGACACCCTGTCTCTACAAAAAATACAAAACTTGGTTAGGTGCAGTGGCTCATGCCTGTAATCCCAGCACTTTGGGAGGCCGAGGCGGGTGGATCACCTGAGATGAGGAGTTCGAGACCAGCATGGACAACATGGTAAAACTCCGTCTCTACTAAAAATACAAAAATTAGCTGGGCATGGTGGTGCATGCCTGTAATCCCAGCACTTCGGGAGGCCGAGGCAGGTGGATCACCTGAGGTCAGTTCAAGACCAGTGTGGCCAACATGGCAAAACCCTGTCTCTACTAAAAAATACAAAAGTTAGCCGGGTGTGGTGGCGGATGCCTGTAATCCCAGCTACTCGGGAGGCTGAGGCAGGAAGAATTGCTTGAACCCACAAGGCGGAGGTTGCAGTGAGCTGAGATTGCACCACTGCACTCCAGCCTAGGCAACAGAGTGAGACTCCATTAAAAAAACAAAAACAAAAACAGAAAAAAATACAAAACAGTGTAGGGCATGGTGATGCATGCCTGTAGTCCCAGCTACTTGGGAGACTGGGGTGGGAGGATCACCTGAGCCTAGGATGTTGTGCCTGGGCAACAGAGTAAGACTCTATCTCACAAAAAAAAAAAAAAAAAAAAAAAAAAAAAGAAAGAAAAAAAAAGAAAGGAAGGAGGGAAGGAAGATCATTGCTCAATGTGTGTCAGAGAGTCACAAAATTAAATTAATTATGGATACATTGAAAAGCAGGTAAATGAAAAAATGAGGCAATTATTAATTCCAGGAAAAACAAAGAATCATATCTTAGCAATGAACAATATTTGTCAAAGTAGTGTAAATGCCAACCACTAACTAAAGAAAATATTTATGTAATTACCTTGGGAGGGGCAAATGAATCAGTAAAGTCTAAAACTAACAAATTGAGAAACACAACATGAGCATATTATTCAGAAACACGGAGATAAATGCTTAGGGAAATTCCTAAAAGAGATAAGGATAATTTTCTGTGGGTGTAGGGCTATGAGATAAGAAAAGGCAGTTAGCTGGCCAGGCATGGTGGCTTATGCCTGTAATCCCAGCACTTTGGGAGGCCGAGGCGGGAGGATCACCTGAGGTCAGGAGTTCGAGACCAGCCTGGTCAACATGGTGAAACCTCATCTCTACTAAAAATACAAAAAATAGCTGGGCGTGGTGGTGCATGCCTGTAATCCCAGCTACTCGGGAGGCTGAGGCAAGAGAATCACTTGAGCCTGGGAGGCAGAGATTGCAGTGAGCCAAGATCACGCCATTGTACTCCAGCCTGGGCAAGAAGAGTGAAACTCCATCTCAAAAAAAAAAAAAAAGAAAAAGAAAAAAAAAGAAAAGGCAGTTAGCTATCTGCAGTTTTTCATGACAAGCCTTTTTCACTACTCGAATTTACATGCAGGTATTGCTTTGATAAAAATAAAAAATAACTGAAAAATATTTGCCCACTTGCAGCTCTGTCTCTTTTGGGCTGTAGTGTCAGGTAACTAATTTGATATATTAGCAAAATAAAGCCTGATATATTGTCTAGCCCTATCAGATAATTTACTTAATTTTTCTTTTCTTTTTCTTTTTTCTTTTTGAAACGGAGTCTCACTCTGTCGCCCAGGCTGGAGTGCAAAGGCACGATCTCGGCACACTGCAACCTCTGCCTCCCGAGTTCAAGCAATTCTCCTGCCTCAGCCTCCTGAGTAGCTGGGATTACAGGGGCCTCCTACTACGCCTGGCTAAGTTTTGTATTTTTGGTAGAGACAGGGTTTTACCATGTTAGTCAGGCTGGTCTCGAACTCCTGACCTCAGGTGATCCGCCCACCTCCGCTTCCTAAAGTGCTGGGATTACAGGCGTGAGCCACTGCGCCCGGCCAATTTACTTAATTTTTCAAGGGCTCCAATACTTCTGTGCTAAAACGACTAATAGTAAAAATTTTAATCAACACAGGAAATTAGTGTGAAGAGTGGGGAATATTTGAGGTTTCCGAAACCAAATCACTGGGCAATGCACACATTATCCAGAGCCTAGAGCATCATGGATTCTCAGTTAACATCTAATGGAATGTGTGACAGAAGAGCACAAAACTCATTACCCTGAGTGTGGTACCCTATCTACGGGGTAGGATATTGGGGGCAGTGTGGACCCTTGCATCTAAAATATTTCCTGCATTTGTATTCCACAGATGCTTGAAATTCAATGATAATTTCATTTCATTGGTTCTCAAGGGTTTTTTGATATTTAGAGTTGTCTGCTAAGATGGGAAATTTCTCAGGAAAGGAACACCCCTTAGTAGGGGGTAATTTGCTTGTTACTGAGAATAAGAAGGGAACCAGGTATGGCAGCTGTGCCCATAATCCAAGTCACTTGGGAAACTGAAGCGGGAGGATAGCTTGAGCTCAAGAGTTTAAGTCCAGCCTAGGCAACATGGCAAGGCCCCCGTCTCTAAAAAAATAAAATAAGAGAAAAGAAATTTCTATTAAAAACTTATTTTAAACATAAGTAAAATAGAATAAGAATGGAAAAGTGAAGGGTAGGCAAGGGCAGGGGTAATGGCCACACAGGACTAGCCTTCGGCTGGGTCATCTTTTCTACCAGTCACCAATCCAGGGCACTGAGAAAGTCCAGCAGCGCCTGTGAGCCTGCTGTACTTGCAGTAGCAGGGACTGGCCGGAAGATGACAGCCCTGTCCCAGGTCGGGTGGTGCCTCAGCCGCAGTTCCTGTCACGGCCATCGGGAGGCAGTGCAGGAACACGCACTGATGTGTAGCAACTCAGCCTAAAAAGCAGTTTTTATTATAATACATTGCTGCTGTGATAAGCACTCAGCAAATATTTGTTTGAGTGAGTTGCCTCTATGTCAGTCATTAAGATCACTCTCTTGAATGCACCCTCAACACCTTTGCAGGTACCACAATCCTGGGTCATCACTTTAAACCCATGTCCGTGAATGTTACCCTGTATCCCCGCCGTCCGTTCATTCTCACACTGTTTCACACTTGCAACTCACTCAGCTAAGCTCCGACACCTCACTCTGCTCATGGCCTTGCTTTCCAGTTCACTGAGAAAACGAAGCAGATAGACGGGACTTCACAGAGCCCTACCACGAGCACAGGTCGGCCTTCCTGCCAGCGAAGGTAGGTGAACTGTCCTGGCTCCTAAGGGCAACCCTTCCCGTGCCCTAGGTAAAATCCCTTCTCACTTCCACGGAAACATGACTCCAGAAAATTTTCACGACCTTTTCCCCACGTCATCAATTTTCCTTTCTCTACTAGATTATTCCTATTAGCACAGAAACCTGCTGTTATCTATCCCATCATTATTTATCATTCCTCTTGGGCCCCAATTTTCTATCAGCTATGACCCTATTTCTGTTCTTTTTTCCAGTAATTCCTGGGGTTTTCCATACTTACTGATATTCACCAACTCCAAAGCCTTCCCTGCTATTCTCGGCTACACCCACTGTAATCAGCTTTTGCTCAGACCGTTCCAAAGGAACTTCTCTTGACCTCTGCATCACTTACATCCATTAGTCAACCCTGTCCTCATCTTCACTTTATCTATAAACAGCACTTGATTGCTAGCTCCTCACTTCACCGATCCTCAGGGCACCATCAACTGGCTTCTCCTCCCCTCTTAGTTCTTTGTGGAGTCTGCCTTTTCTCCCCAATCTATCCTTACCAAGTTGTCTAAGGCATGGTCCTCGCACTTATTTATACCTCTAGCTCAGACTTCTCCCCTGAGCTCCATACTCTGACACCTAACTGTTCAACTTCTCTACATGACCATTTAATCGGCCCCCATACTGTTATCCTCATATTCCCCTGCTCTGCCCACAGTCTTCCTGTCTCCGTTAATGGCTACCCATCCTTCCAGGCTCTCAGGCCAAAATCACTGCAGGCATCAGTGACCACTTTATTTCTGTCAC
Source organism: Pan troglodytes (assembly GCF_028858775.2). Taxonomy (NCBI): domain Eukaryota; kingdom Metazoa; phylum Chordata; class Mammalia; order Primates; family Hominidae; genus Pan; species Pan troglodytes. The sequence continues at coordinate 59,032,461 of NC_072403.2, forward strand.
ACTCCATATCAGCTCCCTCAGGAAATCCTGCTGGCTGTACCTTTAAAATGTATTGGGATTCAAGCCGGGTGTGGTGGCTCATGCCTGTAATCCCAGCACTTTGGGAGGCTGAAACAGGTGGATCACTTGAGGTCAGGAGTTTGAGACCTGCCTGACCAATATGGTGAATCCCTGTCTCTGCTAAAAATACAAAAATTAGGCCGGGCATGGTGGCTCATGCCTGTAATCCCAGCATTTGGGGAGTGTGAGGTGGGTGGATCACCTGAGGTCAGGAGTTTGAGACCAGCTCGACCAATATGATGAAACCCCGTCTCTACTAAAAATACAAAAATTAGCCAGGTGTGGTGGCATGCACTTGTAGTCTCAGCTACTCAGGAGGCCGAGACAGGAGAATTGCTTGAACCCAGGATGCAGAGGTTGCAGTGAGCTGAGATCACGCTTCTGCACTCCAGCCTGGGTGACAGAGCGAGATTCCATCTCAAAAAAAAAAAAAAAAAAAAAAGAAAAGAAAAAAAAAATATATATATATGGATTCTTACCATGTCTCACCACCTCCACCCACTACCACTCTGAGATAAGCCATCAATATGTCTCCCCTGGATTACTCAATAGCCTCCTAGGTGGTCTTCCTACATCTCCTCCAATTTGTTGTCAATTGAGCACCCAGAGTGACCTCTTTTAAAAAGGCCAGACCATGTCACTCCTTTGCTCAAAACTATCTATGGGCTCCCCACATTAGTCAGAATAAAAGCCAAAATCCTTGAAAGGCATGCAAGATTCTAGACCAACAAAGTCCAATCAAAACAGGGCATTTTACATTTCCCAGGAGTCACAATGGAAAAGTAAAAATAAACAGATGAAATGAATTTTAATAATATATTCATTTAACCCAATATCACTAAAACATTATTTTGACATGGAATCAAAATTAAAATTGAGAAAAATTACAACTAATTCTCATTCAAAGTCTTTGAAACATGCTGTATTATTTAATCATGCAGCCAGGCTAGGCGCAGTGGCTCACACCTGTAATCTTAGCACTTTGGGAGGCGGAGGTGGGTGGATCACCTGAGGTCAGGAGTTCGATACCAGCCTGGCCAACATGGTGAAACCCCATCTCTATTAAAAATACAAAAATTAGCTGGCTGTGGTGACATGTGCCTGTAGTCCCAGCTACTTGGGAGGCCAAGACAGGAGAACTGCTTCAACCTGGGAGGTGGAGGTTGCAATGAACTGAGATCATGCCACTACTGCACTCCAGCCTGGGTGACAGAGAGAGACTCCATCTCAAAAAAAAAACAAAAAGCCATGCAGCCCATGTCAATTTGGGCTAGCCACATTTCAAGTGCTGAGAGCCATCTGTGGCCAGAGATGACCATATCGGGCTATACAGCCAGAGACCACATTTCTCAGATCATCTGTCTGATCATGCCTTCAGCTACCCTCTGCCTGGCTCACTCTGCTCCAGCCAGGGGGCATGCCTGACACTCTGCACTGCCTGTTCCCTCTGTCTCCACTGCTCTTTCCCCCAATATCCATAGAGCTGCCTTCTTCACATCTTGTCATCTTTGCTCACATGGTCAACCTGTTTAAAGGATAGCCACCACACGTCCCCTTCTGACACTCCTAATTCCCCTTACACACCCTATTTCTCCCTCTAGCATTTAGTACCTTCTAAAAGACTGTATATTCATGATGTGATCTCTGTTTTCTCACACTAGAAGATAAGCTCTGCAAGGGAAGGTGTCTATTTTGTTTGGCAATATGGGCCCAACACTTACAACAGTGCCTGGTACATAGTTGGGCACTCAATAAACACTTCTTGACTGAACAAAGTAATGAGAGACTAAATCAATCTTCCCAGAGGGTTTTCAGGTCAGGGCTCAGAGCCAGCTTCTCACATAGCACAATAGCAGCAGTGACCTTGGCGTGATTGAAATGGGAGCTATTTTTTTTGTTAGTAATCACTGCAAGAAAGGGCAAAGCTAGATTCGATGCAGCAAGCATTTTCTGAGTGTCCACTGTGTGCAAGGCTGTAACTTTCATACATGTCTGCAGGAGCCATCACTAGGACATAGCCTCACCTTCGGGCTGGTACTAGGTTTCCTCTGTGCAGCTCCGGAGAGCAGCCCCAGTGTCAAAAGCATGAAATTGATAGAAACTGATTCCAAATTTTTTGGAAAGAAGAACTTTTGAGTAACCAGCTCCATTCAAAATGAATTGGACTGTCTTAAGAGGTGCAACTATTGTCCCAAATCTAGAAATAAATATTACTTAGAAGATATGGGCACTGAGAGGGAGGTTAAATTAAACCTCATAAGCCAACTCTAACTTTAATATTCTAAGATATTAGCCTACATTTTGATATAGTAGAAATAGTATGTGTTTTAGTATCAGGCAGTCTGGGTTTGAAATCCTCTTCCATGCATCACTTAGCCTGCTTCTGGTTAGCCTTTTCTTTTTCTTTTTTTCTTTTTTTAGACAGAGTCTTGCTCTGTCACCAGGCTGGAGTGCAGTGGCATGATCTCGGCTTACTGCAACTTCCACCTCCCGGGTTCAAGCGATTCTTGTGCCTCAGCCTCCCGAGTAGCTGGGACTACAGGCACATGCCACCACGCTCGGCTAATTTTAGTATTTTTAGTAGAGACAGGGTTTCACCATGTTGGCCAGGATGGTCTCGATCTCCTGACCTCATGATCCTCCCACCTCAGCTTCACAAAGTGCTGGGATTACAGGCATGAGCCACCGTGCCCGGCCCTGGTTAGCCTTTTGCATATGTTACATTTTTTTAGAATGGTGCCTATCCCCAAGGATTTTTTTCTAATATCAGATGAGATAATGTATATAAAACTGGCTTCCATATGAGTTGACATATAATAGAAAATAAATAATAAACTTTACTTGGAAAATTTTCTCCTAAGTTCCAAGATTTCCAAAATTTTTCACGGTTTTCCTTTAAAAAAAAAAATTCTGATTTCCAATGGCAGGGCCTGGGGAACGGGTGATAGGTGCCATGTCCGGCCTCGAAGGCGGGAAGAAGAAGCCCCTGAAACAACCAAAGAAGCAAGCCAAGGAGATGGACGAGGAACAAGAGGCCTCCAAATGTGAAAAAAAAAGGAGAAGCAGAAGAAACCCAGGAGCTAAAAGTGAAGGCCAAGGCTGTAGGGAAGGGCCCTCTCCCTGAACATGGGTGAAATCTGGCAATCTCCATCTCTTTTCCTATCAGTAACAAGAACAATCACTACTCACAAGTGTTAGGTGCTGTGTCATTTAATCTTTGCAAAAGGCCAAGAGATGTTGGCCCAAATTAGTCTCATTCACATGAGGAAACTGAGGTTCAGAGATGCTAATTAACTTGCCCAAGGCCAATATCTGGGTAAATGGCCAAAGCTAGCCTAGGAGATTCCTAAGGTAGTCTTTCACTATTTTGTACTAATTAATTCACTCAAAAAGTGTTTATTAGCCAGGCATGGTGGCTCATGCCTGTAATCCTAGCACTTTGAGAGGCAGAGGTGAGAGGATTGCTGAAGCCCAGGAGTTTGAGACCAGCCTGGACAACATAGGGAGGGCCCTATATCTATAAAGATTTAAAGATTAGCTAGGGCATGGGGGTGTGCTCCTGTAGTCCCAGCTACTTGGGAGGCTGAGTCAGGTGGATCACTTAAGCCCAGAAGGTCAAGGCTGCAGTGAGCTGAGATCATGCCACTGCACTCCTGCTTGGATGACAAAGTGAGACCCTGTCTCAAAAAAAAAAAAAAAAATATATATATATATATACACACACACATACATATATATATACACATACATATATATATATAACATATATTACATATAGATAGCCCTCCTAACTGTGCCAGGAGCTCTGTGCAATTGAAGACACAGTTGTGCACAAACGTCTTCTCTGCCCTCTGGGAACTTAGTCCCTAGGGTTAGGCTGGAAGTTCTTGACAGTCACCTGTTCCCTTTCAAGAAGGCTTTGCTTCCCCTCCAGTCTCCATAAGAATGTCTGTAGATACTTTGGTTTTCTGCTCCTCTGGTAAGTCTGTAGCATTTTCCTGAAATTATTTTATCTTATAATTATGCAAATAACTTACGGAAATAAGTTGGAAAGATAATTTTCCATTTGTGATTGGATGCCAATGGATATTACTTTTTCCTTTTTTTCAGATAGAGTCTTGCTTTATTGCCCAGGCTGGAGTGCAATGGAGCAATCTTGGCTCACTGCAACCTCTGCCTCCCTAGTTCAAGCGATTCTCTTGCCTCAGCCTCCGGAGTAGCTGGGATTACAGGCACGCACCACGCCTGGCTAATTTTTGTATTTTCAGTAGAGTGTTTCATCATTTTGGCCAGGCTGGTCTCGAACTCCTGACCTCAGATGATCCGCCCGCCTCAGCTGCCCAAAGGGCTGGGATTACAGGCATGAGCCACCGTGCCCGGCCTACTTTTTCTTTTTTCGTTTTTTCTTTTTCTTTTGTTTTTTTTTTTGAGACAGAGTCTCGCTCTGTTGCCCAGGCTGGAGTGCAGTGGTGTGATCTTGGCTCACTGCAAGCTCCGCCTCCCGGGTTCACACCATTCTCCTGCCTCAGCCTCCCGAGTAGCTGGCACTACAGGCGCCCGCCACCACGCCTGGCTAATTTTTTTGTATTTTTAGTACAGACGGGGTTTCACTGTGTTAGCCAGGATGGTCTCAATCTCCTGACCTGGTGATCCGCCTACCTCAGCCTCCCAAAGTGCTGGGATTACAGATGTGAGCCACCGTGCCCGGCCCTACTTTTTCTTAAGTGGCCGCACATCACAGCCTAACATCTTGCAGAGCAAACTGTAATTTGGAAACCTAACTTCTCTAAAGCCCCCTCCATGTCCTCCCTTGACTTCCAGTTTGTTTCAAAATCCCAGTCACATCATGTATATACGATGTGGAAGGGGAACGTGTGCACACTTAAGCAGTGCAGAGTTCTTAGTTAGTAAAAAATGTTGGCTTGCTCCTTCTGTCTCCTGAGGGGCCTGAACCTACACCTCTCCCTGTTCAGGTCACTGACCAAGGGCTTGCTGACCTATCCCTTAGCCCTCCTTAGAACAACCTTACAGTACCAACCACACCTATCCAATGCATATTTTAAGGGCTCAACCTTCCCCTTTTCATTCAGTCTGATTTTACTCATTTGTTTTAGAAACAAGCAAAAAAGGCTGGGCGTGGTGGCTCATACCTGTAATCCCAACACTTTGGAAGGCCAAGGTGGGAGGATAACAGGAGTTGAAGACCAGCCTGGGCAACACAGTGAGACGCAGTCTCTACAAATAATTTTTTTTTTAATTAGCTGGGTGTGGTGGCGTGTACCCGTGGTCACAGCTATGCTAGGGAGGCTGAGGCAGGAGGATCGCTTGAGTATCAGGAGGTCAAGGCTGCAGTGAGCTGTGATGTGTCACTCACTGCACTCCAGTCTGAGTGACAGTTTGAGACCCTGTCTCGATAAATAAATAAATAGGAGGAAAAGCAGAAAACATGTCCTATTTTCTTTAAAAAAATTAAAAAGCAACCAGAAGACTAAGAAGGCCTGGAAAAAAACTCACCGCAATTTTTCTAATCCCAATTCATATGATTCTATAACACACATAAAACAGAGATATAGTTAATGCTCCAAACCCCTGTAGCTACATTACACGGCAATAAAACCACGAACCATGCACTTGGAATGTCTTACTTTTAACTTTGGAATAAAAAGGCTCAGGGACTAAGAGAAATGTGTTTTAAGTATTTAAAACACTCATATTCAGGTATGCCAAATGAGATGGAGATGTACTGATTTAATTGATTTTGCTATTTTCTTTACAGGAAGAGGGGGGCGCTATTAAACTAGTGGTACTAAATTTCTTAGCATAGCGTTCAAAGGCCTCCCTAATCTAGAGGACTTTGCCAGCCTCTGTGGGTCCACAGATCACCCTAGATTGGAATACTCTTGATAATAATCTTTATTTTGTGTTCCTACACAGTCCTGGTCATATGATAAGCATGCAGTTATTTCAGTCATTTTATGGTATTATCAATACACTATCCATGTAGACAAACCTCTGAACCCTCAGTTCCTTGAATTCCTTACCTCCAATGATCTTGTCCACTGCCCAATGCCTCACACTCACCCCCATGGTTGGAACCTAAACCTTATCAAGACCAGTAACTGCAACTGGTCATAATCTCAAAGTCAAGCATTCGATCCATGCCTCCCACCTTCTATCATTTCAGATCAGCCTTTCCAGTAGCCTGGTAGCCCTCTTCAAAAATCTTTCCCCAACTAGAACCTCAAATCTATTGATCCTCTAACTCATAACACTCCCTCACCTGCTTCATGTTCTTTCCCTTCTAACCATGGGACACTAATTTTTATACCAAAAAATTATTGTTTGTCTGAAATTCACATTTAAGTAAGCATTATGTTGTGTTTTGTTTTGAGAGACAGGGTCTATGATGCCCAGGCTGAACTTGAACTCATGGGCTCAAGCAATCCTCCTGCCTCAGCCTCCTGAATAGTTAGGGCTACAGGTGCATACCACCGTGAGCAACTAGTCTGTATTTTTATCTGCTACATCTGGCAACCCTGCAATCATTATAATCACTCCCTTGCATTAACTCCCAGCCTCCTTGGCTCCCTCTGACTTGAAACTCCCTCAGCAAAAGCACAGCTGAGGTTAAAGCCCAGCTTCCTGACCATTCTGTGTCCCCCTCATTGCAGCAGACTGTGGCTGGGGGAAAGCACAACCCTGCTGGGCAGGTCTCACTTTAAATTTACAGCAGCAGCCCTTGAATAGGGCCTTCCTGCTGCCTGGTGAATCGTCCTACTTAGATTCCTCTACTCCATTTACACTGTGTTTCATGCCTGTGCCAATTTCCTCAAATCTTCTGTATATTCTCCCTCGTCCCCATCCTCGGGGTCCTACTTCACTGAAAAAACCGAAGCACTCAGGAGAATTTCCTGATTCCCCTCACCACATCCGTCCAACTTGTTTGTACCCATCTATGTTAACTTCTTGTCCATGACGTAGATCAGGGTAGGCAAACTATTGGCCCTGAATCAAATCCAGCCCATTGCCTGTGTTTGTACAGCTGGCTAGCTAAGGATGGTTTTTACATTTTTAAATAGAGGAGATTTTTTTTTTTCTTTTTGAGACAGGTTCTCAGCCTGTCTCCCAAACTGGAGTGCGGTGGTGCAATCTTGGCTCACTGCAACCTCCGCCTCCCAGGCTCAAGCCATTCTCCTGCCTCAGCCTCCCGGGTAGCTGGGATTACAGGCACGCACCACTACCACCCAGCTAATTTTTAAATTTTTGGTAGAGACGGGGTCTCACCATGTTGGCCAAGCTGGTCTCGAACTCCTGACCTCAAATTCAAATGATCCACCTGCCTCGGCCTCTCAAGGTGCTGGGATTATAGGTGTGAGCTACCACACCCAGCCTGAGGCGAATATATTTTATGACATGTGAAAATTATAAGAAATTAAAATTTCAGCAATCCTAAATAAAGTTTTATTGGAACACAGCCATGTCCATTCATTTTGTATTGCCTATATATTGCTTTAGAGCTGGGACAGTAAAGTGGTTTCAATAGAAACTGTATGACTCACAAATACTAAATCATTTACTATTTGGTTCTTTATAGAAAAAGTTGGTGGGCATGGAGGCGCACGCCTATAATCCCAGCACTTTGGAAGGCCTAGGCAGGAGGCTGTCTTGAGCCCAGGAGTTTGAGACTAGCCTGGGAACATAGGGAGACCCCATCTCTATAAAAAATTTAAAAATTAGCTGGGCATGGTGGTGCATACCTGTAGTCCCAGCTACTCAGGAAGCTGAGATGAGGATCGCTTGAGCCCCAGAGGTTGAGGCTCTAGTGAGCCTTGATTGTCATGCCACTGCACTCCAACCTGGGCAACAGAGCAAGATCCTGTCTAAAAAGGAAAAATGGAAAAGTTTGCTGATCCCTGCCATAGACTATATGCTCCAATCCAAGGCCAATAATTTGCATCCCTCTCCACTATTCAAGGATATTGCCCTACTAATTCTACCTTATCCTGTGTCATCATTTTTCATTAGCAAACCAAAAGGCTGTTATTTCTCCAATCTTTTTTTTTTTTGAGACAGAGTCTTGCTTTGTTGCCCAGGCTGGAGGGCAGTGGTGCAATCTCAGCTCACTGCAACCTCCACCTCCTGGGTTCAAGCGATTCTCCCACCTCAGCTTCCCAAGTAGCTGGGACAACAGGTGTGCACCACCATGTCTGGCTAATTTTGGGATTTTTAGTAGAGACAGGGTTTCACCATGTTGGCCAATCTGGTCTCGAACTCCTGACCTGAAGTGATCCGGCCGCCTCGGCCTCCCAAAGTGCTGGGATTACAGGCGTGAGCCACTACGCCCGGCCTATTTCTCCTATCTTTAAACAAAACAAACTCTTCCTTGGCTTGCCCCTGCCACCATCAGTGAGTGCTCTTTTTGGCAGCAAAAAAATCCCTAAAGAATAAACTGTACTCGAGGTCCACAATTCTCCAAATTTCTCTGAAAACATCCTCCATCACTACCGAAACTGCTCGCTAAGTTACCAATGACCCCCACATGCTAAATCCCGCAGCCATTCTTGGTCTCCTCTCATCTTACCTGATCGTTGGGCAGGCAGCGTGTGACATGGTGGCTCACTCTTTGTGCTTCCAAGCACTTTCTTCGTGCTGCTTCCGAGACACCACACCCTTTTGATTTTTCTCCTCGCTCCTGGATGCTTCCTTGTCGTCTCCTTTCCTTGTTCCTCTTTTTCCGCTCTTATCACGGGAGGGCTCCAGGACCTCTTGCCAGACTCTTCTTGCTTTCCCCTTCATAGACTCTTTCTGTCTCACCCTTTAAATTATCTCTGTCATGCTGATGACTCCCAAATATATGCCTGCAGCCCAGACCTCACTCCTGAGCTCCCTGCTTCACTGTTGAGCCCCCTACCTGTCGTCAACACATGAGCATCTGTGTTGCTCATGTGTTGAGCTCGTGTGTTGACAACTCAAAATCGCCATTCCAGGAACAACCGGGGCATCTGCACTTGATTACCACTCTCTACTTTCACCCCCGACACTGTAGCCCCTGTCCCCTCAAAGGATCACTGCCCCTAAGGAAAGTATTTCAACACTGTGATGTGATTTTTTTTTTTTTTTGAGATGGAGTCTCACTCTGTCACCCAGGCTGGAGTGCAGCGGCGTGATCTTGGCTCACTGCAACCTCTGCCTCCTGGGTTCAAGCGATTCTCCTGCCTCAGCCTCCTGAATAGCTGGTATTACAGGCACCCTCCACCAAGCCCAGCTAATTTTTGTATTTTTAGTAGAGACGGGGTTTCACCATGTTGGCCAAGCTGGTCTCAAACTCCTGACCTCAGGTGATCCATCTGCCTCGGCCTCTCAAAGTGCTGGGATTACAGGCCTGAGCCACTGTGCCTGGCCTGTGATGTGATTTTTAAGATTTCCTTTCATAGGCAATTTCCAAGCAAAGCTTAATTGGACCAATCCACCACAGATCACACTGCAGATTTTCCATGTTAACATTGTGGATGATTTTTAATCAATAAACGCTGGAGATTTCTTCTCACCTGTCTCACCACTTGCCCAAGCTGCCAAAAACCTGTGGTTCTGTGTGCCAGGCCTTCACTTTGCAGTAAAGGATGGAGTAAGGGAACTCTGTGGGCCTCAGAAGGTGGGTGCCAGAGAGGGGGCTGCAGGGCTTACCAGTAGACAGCCCCACCTGGTCCAGGGGAGCTGGAGGCCGAAGCAGGGTCTCTGTCCTCATGACTCTCCGGCTGACTTCAGGCCCTGAGAGGCGTGTGCAGAGCTCAGGGCTCCTGTGTGAGGGAGGACGTTCTTGACTCTGAGCCAGGTGAAGCCAGTGTGGGGGTGCTTACAAATTCGAGCAGTAAGAGAGGAGGTTCTGGGAGCTTCCAGCCCAGGATAGAAGCCTCCATGGCTTCTGGCAACTGGGTGTCCAGACCCAGGTAGTAGGGTAATTTTGGTGACAACAATGTGCCCGTCCCATTGAGTGTTACACCCCTGAATGGGTGAAAGACTCAGGGCTAGGCCTATGTGACCTGATGTGAAATTTCTGTCAAATAACAAAAATTTTAAATGGTTTGCTAGGATTATTTCTATATTGAAAGTTTCTGGCTGGGCGAGGGGGCTCTCGCCTATAATCCCAGCACTTTGGGAGTCCAAGGCCAGTGGATCGTTTGAGCCCAGGAATTCAAGACCAGCCTGGACAACATAGTAAGACCCTGTCTCTACAAGAAATAAAAAAATTAGCCGGGTGTGGTGGTGCGTGCCTGTAGTTCCAGCTACTCAGGAGGCTGAGGTGGGGGGATCACCTAAGGTTGAGGCTGCAGTGAGCTGAGATCACGCCACTGCACTACAACTTGGGTGACAGAGTGAGACCCTGTCTCAAAAAAAAAAACAAAAAAAACCTTCTAATTATACTTTAAAAACTACTAAAGGTTCAAATTGCCCCCCAAAAGACAAAACAATGTTCTAGTCCAACATTGAAGTCCAGCTTCCTCTCATCCCCAACCTGTCTTCCTTCCCTCAAATACTGGCAACCTGTCCTTCCTTCCTCACAGTCCTACATCCTTGTAATCATCTTTGGTCACTCTTTCTCTCAAGCTCCATCTAGCATCTGTGAGGACATTGTGTTGACTTCGCATTCACAATGAATCCAGCACCTGACATTTCTCACCCAATCTCGCCTCACCTCATCAGTCTGAGCTAGATGACTACAATCCTTCCTAATAGGTCTCCCTGCCTCCTCCCATGTCTGATAGTCTCCTCCCCACCAGAATAATCCTTTCAAAAGGACATCAGATCCACACCCTGCAGTGGCTCCCCATTTCCCTCAGAGCCAACGCCCAAGTCCCTTAGACAGCTTCCAAAGCCCTTCTTGATCTGGCAGGCAGCCCCACCAGCCCTCACCTCTTCTGCCCTGTCTCCTGTCATTCTCCCTAACACACTCAGCACAACACATTGGCCTCCCTGCTGCTCAGGAGACAGGCCTGTCTCCACCTGGAGACCTTTGTGCTGGCTGTTCCATCTACCTGGAATGCTTTTCCCTAGATAGCTGCTAGGCTGACCTCTTCATCACCTTACAGTCTACTCAGATGTCACATTTCAGTGTGACCTACCCTAGCCTTCTGACCCCTCAGCCATACCCACCGTCTGACATCACTCTATCAACTTGCAATATATTATACAGCATACTTACTTATTATGCAGTTTAATAGAGCATTATCTTTACAAGGCAACATGTTTTTATCTATTTTGTTCATTTTGATTATTTTGGTCCAAGTGCTTGGAACTAAAAAGCATTCAATAAATATTTGTGGAATGAATGAATTGAATATCTACTTGTTAAATGACTTCACCTTCATGTTTTTACTTAATTTTTCAGCCACCTTGAGAGTTATGTGTTACTCCATTTTACCTATAAAGACAGCAACCTTTAAAAAGTTTAAGTAACTTATACAAATCACAAGTTACTAAGTTGAAAAGTGAAATTGGGGACCAAGGTGTTCTTTTTCACCTCATAACTAGTGTCGTTTCCAGGCTCTCCATGTGGCTGCGTCCCACTTTGGTATTTGTGAGAATCAAAGGAAAGTCAAGTTCATTCACACCAAATTTCTTTCTTTGTTTTTTGAGATGGAGTCTCCGTCTGTTGCCCAGGCTGGAGTGCAGTGACACAATCTCTGCTAACTGCAAGCTCCACCTCCCAGGTTCACACCATTCTCCTGCCTCAACCTCCCAAGTAGCTGGGACTACAGGTGCCCACCACCATGCCCAGCTAATTTTTTGTATTTTTTAGTAGAGACAGGGTTTCACCGTGTTAGCCAGAATGGTCTCGATCTCCTGACCTCGTGATCCGCCCGCCTCGGCCTCCCAAAGTGCTGGGATTATAGGCGTGAGCCACCGCGCCCGGACGTTTCACACCAAATTTCTGTAAATCAAGGCAGAACTTCCCAAAATAACCGCTAAGGAAAAGTTAGAAGTGGGCACTTACTCATAATTATAAATGCATTTGTTCTTAAAATAATTCAACACATTTAAATAACAGAAATTTAAAAGTATTAAAATAGGTAGAAATCATTAAAAAATATATAAAGAAGTAAACATATAACAAATCACTTGCTTTTATCAGGTTTAAATATATCCTTGATGGAGTTGTGGTTAAAAAGAATCAAGATGAACTTCATGGGCCTGGCGCGGTGGCTCACTGCTGTAATCCCAGCACTTTGGAAGGCCGAGGCAGGTGGGATCACCTTAGGTCAGGAGTTCGAGACTAGCCTGACCAATATGATGAAACCCCGTCTCTACTAAAAATACAAAAATTAGCCAGGCATGGTGGCAGGTGTCTATAGTCCCAGCTACTTGGGAGGCTGAGACAGGAGAATTGCTTGAACCCGGGAGGCAGAGGTTACAATAAGCTGAGATTGCACCACTGCACTCTATAGAGCCTGGGTGACAGAGCGAGACTCTAACAACAACAACAACAACAAAAAACAAGAACTTAATGAAGTCTGATTGGAGGTTTTGGGCCAGGAAAAGTGACGGGTTTTTTTTTTTTTTTTTTTTTAAGAATGAAGGAAGACGAAAATAATAAACCAAAAAAAGTCATCTAAATAATTTGGACAGATGACATTCCCTAGTCTGCTAGAGGCTGCTGATCTCAGAGAATCGTCCTTTGTTTTAAAAAATCTAAAGACTATTGCCGGGCGTGGTGGCTCACGCCTGTAATCCCAGCACTTTGGGAGGCCAAAGTGGGCAGATCACCTGACGTCAGGAGTTCGAGACCAGTCTGGCCAACATGGTGAAAACCCATCTCTACTAAAAATACAAAAAATTAACTGGGCGTGGTGGCGGGCACCTGTAATCCCAGCTACTTGAGAGGCTGAGGCAGGGGAATTGCTTGAACCAGGGAGGCAGAGGTTGCAGTGAGCCAAGATCATGCCACTGCCCTCCAGCCTGGGCAACAGAGTGAGACTGTCTCAAAAAAAAAAAAAAAATCTAATGGCTATTTAGCCTTTATCTTTGGGACAACTAAAGGCTATATAGTCCAAATAGAGATTATCTTTACCTAGAATAGAAAACCAGAACAAAACCAGTAGAAAAGCTCTTACCTTCTCATCCCAGGGCCTGTCAACCTAAAACCCAAGCTCCTCCCATTCCTGTGCCTGGAAAGCCCTCAGATTTGCATCAGAAACTTTGGAAAAGGTTTCCTTTGGTTCACATGGCAAACTGAAAAGTGGCTGTGCTAAAGGGTACACTCATCCCACCAATCTGTAGATATGGCTTTAATTAATTTGCCCCAAGATTTATGGGAAGAGAGGAAGGAGACAGTTTTTTTGTTTTTCTGTTTTTTGCTTTTTTTTTTTTTTTGAGACAGAGCCTCACTCTGTGGCCCAGGCTGGAATGCAGTGGTGCGATCTCAGCTCACTGCAACCGCCACCTCCCAGGTTCAAGCAATTCTCCTGCCTCAGCCTCCCAAGTAGCTAGGATTACAGAAGCCTAGCGCCATGCCTGGCTAATTTTCATATTTTTAGTAGAGTCAGGGTTTCACCATGTTGGCCAGGCTGGTCTTGAACTCCTGACCTCAGGAGATCCACCCGCTTGGCCTCCTGGAGTGCTGGGATTACAGGTGTGAGTCACCACACCTGGCCTGAAAAGGACAGTTTTATGTGTCACCATGACTTCCCATTTAAAATCAATATAAAAACTGTAGCATCTCTGCTGGTTAATCATTAAATAAAAGAAGCATTACTGGTATAGCAATATTGGTATGATGCATTTTTAAATCACATGCTGCAGATAACTGATTAAGTGCTGTCATTGCTCTAACAATGCAATGTACAAAAGGATAGCCAGGACACTTCACAGGGCCTCAAGAGCCTCCACCTGTATTTCTTCCTCATTCCTCCCAAGTTTACTTGTCGCAGGTAGAAATAACAAGAGGCGGCCGAGGGCGGTGGCTCACGCCTGTAATCCCAGCACTTTGGGAGGCCGAGGCAGACAGATCACCTGAGGTCAAGAGTTCAAGACCAGCCTGGCCAACATGGCAAAATCCCGTCTCTGCTAAAAATACAAATATTAGCCAGTTGTGGTGGCTCACGCCCGTAATCCCAGCTACTTGGGAGCCAGAGGCAGGAGAATCACTTGAACCCGGGAGGTGGAGGTGGCAGTGAGCCGAGATCACGCCATTGCACTCCAGCCTGGGCAACAAGAGTGAAACCCCATCTCAAAAAGAAAAAAAGAAAAAGAAAAAACAAGAGGCAACCACCTAAATAACCCAATGGAATAGGAGGGTGTGGGGTCAGGGCCATTAAGCCTGAACTGCCCCACCTGCCTAAGATAATTGCATTTGAAGGGATCCTTGAAATGGTTAAACACACAAATTTTGAAGAAGAATTTAAGTGATTTCCAACCTGGAACTCTGTAATCCCAGCTACAGGCAGGAGAATCGCTTGAACCCGAGAGGCGGAGGATGCAGTGAGCCAAGATCGCGCCACTGCACTCCAGCCTAGGCGACAAAGCGAGACTCCGTCTAAAAAAAAATAAAAAAATAAGCCGGCCGGGCGCCATGACTCACGCCTGTAATCCCAGCATTTTGGGAGGCTGAGGCGGGCTGATCACGAGGTCAGGAGTTGGAGACCAGCCTGGATAACATGGTGAAACCCCTTCTCTACTCAAAATACAAAAATCAGCCGGGCGTGGTGGCAGGCGCCTGTAATCCCAGCTACTCGGGAGGCTGAGGCTGGAGAATCACTTGAACCCGGGAGGCAGAGGTTGCAGTGAGCTGAGATTGCGCCAATGCACTCCAGCCTGGGTGACAGAACAAGACTCTGTCTCAAAAAAAAAAAAAAAAAAAAAGCTAAAGAGAAGCCGGAAGTGCTTCCTCTGAATGAAAAGGTGAAAGTTCTCAGCTTAAAAGAAGAGGAAACCATCGTATTTTGAGGTTGCTAAGATCTGCAGTAAGAAGGAATCTTGTATCCCTGAGATCGTGAAGAAAGAAAAAGAAATTCATGCTAGTTTCGTTGTTGCATCTCAAACTGCAAAGCTCACAACAGTGTGTGATAAGTGCTTAGTTAAGGAAGAAAAAAAAAAACATTAAAATGTGTGGGTGGAGGTCATAAACAGAACTGTGTTCCGCTTGATGGCGATCAGGTTCAGTGCTATGGGCAGTTTCAGGCTCTGAATTTATCCCCTGTGGATAAGGGAGCGGGAGGGCTACTGTCATCCCTGTTCAGGAATCAGTTGCAGAAGAGATGTCTCTAGAACTCCTCCCACCAAGGTGAAGCTCCACCAAAAGCACCAAGAACCATAATACTGGTATGTCTGATCTGGTTTTGTTTTTGTTTTTGTTTTAGAGACAGAATCTCACCTGTGACCCAGGCTGGAGTGCAGTAGCTCACTGCAGCCTGAAACTCCTGGGCTCAAGAGACCCTTCCAGATCTCTTGGGACCGTAGGGTCCCAAGTAGGACCACAGGCATGCACCACCACACCCGGCTAATTTTTTATATTTTTTGTAGAGACAGGGTCTTGCTTTTGTTACCCAGGCTGTGATCTGTTTATTAAAATATGTCACTAGAGGTTAGAGCTACATCTCCTACTATTCTGCCTAGTAAGCATAATTAAGTAAAATATTCACTAAGTATAATTAAGTAAGTATTCATTTAGTGAAATAACTGAGTAGGAATCTAAGAACTAGGTTCCAGTCTAATCTATACCCGATGTGTAAGATATTACATGGGATCTGATCCTTAGCAAATGTCTTTATATTGATCCACAGTAGATCAACAGAATATATTTTTTAAAGACCTGTTCAAAGTTTTAGACAACTAGGGCCAGGCGTGGTGGCTCATGCCTGTAATCCCAGCACTTTGGGGGGCTGAGGTGGGTGGATCACAAGGTCAGGAGTTTGAGAGCAGCCTGACCAATATGGTGAAACCCTGTCTCTACTAAAAATACAAAAAAATTTAGCCGGGCGTGGTGGCACATGCCGGTAATCCCAGCTACTCAAGAGGCTGAGGCAGGAGAATTGCTTGAACCCAGGAGGCGGAAGTTGCGGTGAGCCGAGATCGTGCCACTGCACTCCAGCCTGGGTGACAGAGGGAGACTCCGTCTCAAAAAAAACAAAACAAAACAAAAAAAACACAAAGTAGATCATACAAAGTTAAAATATAACTTTCTTGAGAGTCATGATTATATTTAGCAACTTAAATCATTGCCACTGAAAAGCTTGGCTTCAGTTTTAAGCAACTAATCTAAAAGCTATGGCACAGAGCTTGCAAGGTGTGGGCTCTAAAGGGTTACATTCCATAGCTAAATCATATAGTTGCTTGGCTGCCTTTATGCTAGACATCAAGTCAGGCAACTGGAATTCAACTCCTGGCAACCCCACTTACTACTTAGCTCTTGGACAAGTCACTTAATCTCCTTGCATTTCATCTGTAAAATAAAAATGATAATACATTCCTGCCTCATTCCACCACTAATGTAGGTGGAATAACATAAGTATGCAATAACTCTAAGACTCTAAGGCTCTGTGAAAATGTTAGTTATTTTTAACATAAACTACAATAATGGTCAAAATGGCCAATATTGGCTAAAACCACACAGGATCCTTCCCAATCCCTTGAAATCACCTTCTGATAACATTGTATATTATTATATTTTATATATTTCTAGTAGATGGACACCCACCTTCCACCCTCAAGTACACCCCAGCGCCTGTTGTTCACCTCCTAGTGTCCATGTGTTCTTGATGTGTAGCTCTGACTTATAACTGAGAACATGCAGTATTTAATTTTCTGTTCCTGTATTAGTTTGCTTAGAATAATGATCTCGTTCTTTTTTTATTGAGATGGAGTCTGGCTCCATTGCCCAGGCTGGAGTGCAGTGGCACGATCTCGGCTCACTACAAGCTCTGCCTCCCAGGTTCACGCCATTCTCCTGCCTCAGCCTCTGGAGTAGCTGGGACTGCAGGTGCCCATCACCATGCCCGGCTAATTTTTTTTGTATTTTTAGTAGAGACGGGGTTTCACTGTGTTAGCCAGGATGGTCTCGATCTCTTGACCTCGTGATCCGCCCGCCTCAGCCTCCCAAAGTGCTGGGATTACAGGCGTGAGTCACCGCACCCAGCCAATCTTGTTCTTTTTTATTGGCTGCATAGTATTCCATGGTATATATGTAACCACATTTTCTATCTTTTTTTTTTGGAGACAGAGTCTCACTCTGTTGCCCAGGCCTGGGCGACAAGAGTGAAATATGTCTCAAAAAAAAAAAAAAATTAGCCAGGCATGGTGGAACATGCCTGTAGTTGCAGCTACTAGGGAGGCTGAGGCACAAGAATCATCTGAACCCAGAAGGCAGAAGTTGCAGTGAGCCGAGATGGTGCCACTATACTCCAGCCTGGGCAATACAGCGAGACTCTGTCTCAAAAAAAAAAAAAAATAGAAAATGTGATTACATATATACCATGGAATACTATGCAGCCATAAAAAAGAACAAGATCATGTCTTTCACAGCAACATGGATAGAGCCAGGGCCATTATCCTAAGCAAACTAATGCAGGAACAGAAAATTAAATACTGCATGTTCTCAGTTATAAGTGGGAGCTACGCACAAGAACACATGGACACTGGGAGGTGAACAACAGGTGCGCTAGGGCATACTTGAGGGTGGAAGGTGGGAGCAGAGAGGGGATCAGAAAAAATACCTATTGGGTACTATGTTCATTGCCTGGGGACAAAATTTTCTGTACACCAAACCCCTGTGACACACAATTTACCTATTTAACAAACCTGCACATGTACCATGAACCTAAAATAAAAGTTAAAAAAATGGGAGAAAGAGAGAGAAAAGAATCTGGTAAAGCTTTCTTTTCTTTTCTTTTCTTTTCTTTTGAGACGGAGTTTTGCTCGTCGGCCAGGCTGGAGTGCAATGGCACCATCTCAGCTCACTGCAACCTCTGCCTCCTGGGTTCAAGCAATTCTCCCACCTCAGCCTCCTGAGTAGCTGGGATTACAGGTGCCTGCCACCACCATGCCCAGCTAATTTTTTTTTTTTTTTTTTGTATTTTTAGTAGAGACGGGGTTTTGCCATGTTGGCCAGGCTGGTCTCAAACTCCTGCCCTTAGCCTCCCAAAGTGCTGGGATTACAGGCGTGAGCCACTGCACCTGGCCTCTAGGTGTATATACTTCGGTAAATAAATATTGATATTTATATGCATTAAAATCCTTGGAAGAATAAAAAAGAAACTTGTTTTAGGAAGGGAATGCTGGGTAGATGGGGGACAAGTGTAGAAAGAAACTTCACTCTGTAATTTTCTCCTAGTTTTTTAGACATAGGAATGAATTACACATTCAAACATTTTTAAAAATAAACAATTTGGCTGGGCGCAGTGGCTCACGCCTGTAATCCCAGGATTTTGGGAGGTCGAGGTGGGTGGATCACCTGATGTTAGGAGTTTGAGACCAGCCTGACTAACATGGTGAAACCCTGTCTCTACTAAAAATACAAAAAAAATTAGCCAGGCATGGTGGCGCATGCCTATAACCCCTGCTACTTGGGAGGCTGAGGTAGGAGAATCAGTTGAACCTGGGAGGTGGAGGTTGCAATGAGCCGAGATCGCGCCACCGCACTCCAGCCTGGGCAACAAGAGTGAAACTCCGTCTCAAAAACAAAAAACAAAAAACAAAAAAATAATTTAAATATGAAATGAAAGTAACCCTCTTCTAAAATTCTTATAGTGTGGTTTCTTGGTGGCCACCAAAACCCTTGTCACAACTAGCTCTGGGAGTTGAAGATGTATAGGAAGATAAGTGGTTTATTTTGCTATTTAATCAACTTTAAGTCTTTAACAAGTATACTTTGATTTAATGAAAATGGCAACTCAGCAAAGGATTTAGGGCTGTAATTCAGGATGAAACAAACAGGTTGTGATGAGGAAACTCCCCTGCCTGAAGGGTGTCCTGAGAGGGTCAGAGGCTCCAGTCTAGTGAGATAGGAAATGCATTTGCCAAAACGGAATTTAAATTTTTTTTAAACTTTTATTTTAGATTCAGGGGATACATGTAGATTTGTTACATGGGTATATTGTGTGAAGCTGAGGATTGGGATACGGATGATCCCATCACCCAAGTAGTGAGCATAATTTTTCAAACCTTGTCCCCTTTCCTGCCTGCATCCAAAATAGAAATTTGAAAATAATTCTCCACACACTGCAGTGGATGTTGGCAAGGGAACACCATTGTTTCCTACTTAACCCTTGCTGGATGTTTTTAAGAGTTCTTACCAGATTGCTGGCAGCAAAACACTAATGTATTCATTCATTTACTTAGATCAGTACAGTCCGATTCTTTGCCAAAACCCTTGTGTTACTGCTTGTCCTGTCTCTCGAACAGGGTGTTCTGGTCAAATCAAGAGGAGATCAAATGTCTAGGCCTTCACTTTCAGCAGCTGGAACTGAGTTGAAAAAGAGAGACTGCCCTCTGAAGCGAAATCACAAAACAAAGGTGAAGGGAGAGGGCCATCAACAAAAGAAAAAGAGAAGCTGAATTTATTATCTTTTTGTTTTTCTCCCTGAGGCAATGGAAACAGATAGCAGAGGCGTGGCTCTCCAGGCGACTTCTGTGCTTGCCTGGTCGGCGCATACAGGACATTCTTCCTAGCTTCCAGCCTGCTCTGCAGAGTCCTCCCCTCCTTCCTTCCTCCCAACCTCCCTCCCTTGCTCTCTTCCTTAACTCTTGGCTTCATTCTGGGTTTTTTTGTTTGTTTGTTCTAAATTCTGTTTGTTCTTCGTTCCGTTTTTTCGTTTGTCCTAAAAGTCAGGTTTATTAAAATATAACTTACATAGAGTGAAATTCACCCTCTTTTGGTGTACAGTTCTATAGTTTTATAACCACCCAGATATAGAGCATTTCCATCAAGACATAGACCATTTCCAACTGGGTATGGTGGCACACACCTGTAGTCCCAGCTACTCGGGAGCCTGAGGTGGGAGGATGGCTTGAGCCCAGGAGTTTGAGGCCGCAGTAAGCTACGATCATGCCACTGCACTCCAGCCTGGGCAACACAGTGAGGCCTCATCTCTCAAAAAAAATTTTATAATAAAAATAAAATATAACAAATTAAACTTGGCTACAAATAGTTTCAAAACTGCTCTCTGGGAAACAGTTCTCCACCTTTGACATTTAATTTTATAATTAAAAAAATTTCCATCACCCCTCAAAATTCCCTGTGCCTCTTTGTAGTCAGTTTCAACAGATGGTCTCTGTTCAAAGTCATCTCTCTGCTTATTGATTTTGTGCTGTGGACAAATGACTTGGCTTCCCTGTGCCTCTGTTTCTATATGTTTTAAGTGGGGATAATGATACAAACTAGTTCATGGGGCTGTTGTGAGGAGTAAACACTCAAAAATGACTTGTCATCATCGTTATTGTGTGCATAGTTGGTGCTCTATAAACAACAGTCTGTCATATGGGCAGGCACATGCTGAAACATTGGTACGTTGCATACTTGCTTCATGTTCAAGAGTCTGGCACCAGCATACAGTTGGTTTTCTCTAATTCATAGGATTTTATGATCCCGGAACTGATAGGTACAAGAAATTAACTAGTCCAGTCCCCTGCCTTCCATGACAGGATAAAATATTATTGTTCTCATCTTAAAGAGGAGCTCACTGGGCCATCAAAGGCAAATCTGTTCACCTAAGGGGTAGAAAATGAAAGATTTAATGGAAAATGAGAAAGATCAGGCAAGGGATACATTGCTCAAGGTAATCATAACAGCTAAGAAGTGCTAAAGGAGGAACAGATTTCAGATTTCCTGCTTCCAAATCTAGAGCTCTTTTGACTACATTATAGCATTAATAGATGTATCCTTTCTAGATCTTTGGTTGTAGTTAGTGACAGTAACTGTAACATTGAGCAAAGACTAACATTAATAGATGTATCTTCTCTAGATCTTTGGTTGTAGTTAGGGACAGGAACTGTAGCATGGAGCAAAAACTAAATTAACATTAATAGATGTATCTTCTCTAGATCTTTGGTTGTAGTTAGGGACAGGAACTGTAGCATTGAGCAAAGACTAAATTAACATTAATAGATGTATCTTCTCTAGATCTTTGGTTGTAGTTAGTGACAGTAACTGTAACATTGAGCAAAGACTAATATTAATAGATGTATCTTCTCTAGATCTTTGGTTGTAGTTAGTGACAGTAACTGTAGCATGGAGCAAAGAATAAATTAACATTAATAGATGTATCTTCTATAGATCTTTGGTTGTAGTTAGTGACAGTAACTGTAACAAGGAACAAAGATTAAATTAGAAGGGGAAAACTTGCAAGACCAGTTTGGACAGTTCACTTCTGCAGCAGTTCATTTGCTGTCAGTTTTGTTGTAGTCTTTTTTCCTGCCTTTCCCTAGTAAATATTTCCAGTAGAAAGAGAGAAAATACAGCTTGAGCAACATGGCAAACCCTGTCTCTACTAAATATATAAGAAATTAGCTAGGCACAGTGGCGCATGCCTGTAGTCCCAGCTACTTGGGATACAGAGCTGGGAGAATCACTGAGCCCAGGAGGTCGAGGCTGAAGTGAGCCGAGATCATGCTATGGCACTCCAGCCTGGGAAACAGATGTGAGATCCAGAAAGAAAAGAAAGAAAGGAAAAAAAAAAAAGAAAGAAAAGAAGGAGGAAGCAAGGAAGGAATATAAGAAAGAAAGGAAAAGAAAAGAAAAGAAAGAAGAGAAAAGGAAAACAAATGCAGGAGGTAGGAAGGAAAGGAGAGGAGCGGAGAGGACAGGAGGGGACGGGAGGGAAAGGAAGGGGAGGGGAGGGGAGGGGGGGAGGGGTGGCCAGGCGTGGTAGCTCACGCCTGTAATCCTATCACTTTGGAAGGCTGAAGCAGGAGGATCCCTCGAGTCCAGGAGTTCAAGACCAGCCTGGGCAACATAGGGAGACCCTGTCTCTATTAAGAAAAAAAGAAAGAGAAAGCATACTTTTTCCTGCTTGAATATCTGTATGAGTAGCTATGGGGCTGTGTTCAGGCCTGGGAATGAGTAGTCTATCACCCACATACCTGAATCTCTACCTGTGGGGCCAGACACTTTAGGATACCGTAGGATGTATTATCTTCAGGAAAACACCACCTGATCACCCAGACCTAACCCTAAGGCATCCGTGCCTTACCTTTCCTGCCCCCACCAGCCCTAGCACCTGAAAAACAACTTGGAGAGAGTTTTTTCCCTTCAGCCAAGCACCCAATTGCTTCATTAAAGTGCAAACAGACCCTAAAAGAGGTATGACAATAATTGTACTAAGTAACGATGACTCAGTGTTCCTCCAGTCATTCTGATTAAATTTAGGAGAAGATCCCTAACACTTGTTAATTATCCTTTTAACAAAAGATCCCACCCTTCAGCAGGCAAAGGTATTAAACTAGATTTAAGAATACTGTTTTATTTCTGTGGTATTTATTTTAAAGTTACTTTCTATTTGTGGCAAATACCTTTCATTTTACGATGTCATATAAATTTTCCTTTTTTTCTTAATTTTTGAGACGGAGTCTCACTGTGTTGCCCAGGCTGGAGTGCAGTGGCACGATCTTGGCTCACTGGAGCCTCCACCTCCCGGGTTCCAGCGATTCCCCTGCCTCAGCCTCCCCAGTAGCTGGGATTACAGTCGCACGCCACCACACCCAGCTGATTTTCGTATTTTTAGTAGAGATGGGGTTTTACCATGTTGGCCAGGTTGGTCTCGAACTCCTGACCTGAAGTGATCCGCCTGCCTCGGCCTCCCAAAGTGTTGGGATTACAGGCGTGAGCCACTGCGCCGGGCCTGAATTACTCTTTGTCTATTGCAATTCCTCTGTCTTGATGAATCAGCTGTGTCTAGGCAGCAGGCAAGGTGACCCACTTGGGCAGTTACAAGTACAGTGTTTAATATTTATCACATTACATTTTCTTTTTCTCTTTTTTTGAGATGGAGTCTCATTCTGTCACCCAGGCTGGAGTGCAGTGGCTCGATCTCGGCTCACTACAACCTCTGCCTCCTGGGTTCAAGCGATTCTCCTGCCTCAGCCTCCTGAGTAGCTAGGATTACAGGCTCATGCCACCACGCCTGGCTAATTTTTGTATTTTTAGTAGAGATGAGGTTTCACCATTTCGGCCGGGCTAGTCTTGAACTCCTGACCTCGTTATCTGCCCACCTTGGCCTCCCAAAGTGCTGGGATTACAGGCGTGAGCCACCGTGCCCAGCCTCACGTTACATTTTCATAGCTAGCAGGATAATGGTGGAGTTATTGGCACTCAGGTCACATTCTAGGGAAGGTTTATTGGGCAATCTCAATGACACCACAAGCTAAATGACTTCCAGTGTTTCTCGTCTTTGTGCTTTCTTTATTGCCACCTTTGCCCAAGGCATCTGTTTCTTCTGGATCACCCTTGTACAGCCAATGATGGAATGATCTTCTGAAATTGAATCTTCAGTAGACACATTGGCCACACCATCTTTGCCAGCCATCACATTGCCCAGGTCTCCGACATGCCTCTCTTGATCCTTTGGGCCACCGTGTTTTTTGGTTAGAGGATTAAAGTGTGGATCAGCCTTGTTTATTAGCTCCAAACTGATGGACATGGAATCTATGCTGAACTTTAGTCAATCCTATAATGCGTCCCAATACCACAGCTTGCCCATTTTCCTTCTGTTTAAAGTGGATGGTGCCAGCATGAGGCCTTAGGCCTCCAACATGCACACGGCCCTTGTTGTCATGGCTTTTGTGGGGTATGCTCTGGTCCAGGCTCTGAAGGCTGTGATGGAATTTTGGCTTAACTTAAAAAAAATACTTTATTTATTTATTTATTTAGAGATGGACTTTCACTCTGTTGCCCAGGCTGGAGTGCAGTGGTGTGATCTCAGCTCACTGCAACCTCTGCCTCCCGGGTTCAAGCCATTCTCCTGCCTCAGCTTCCCAAGTAGCTGGGATTACAGGCATCCACCCCCTCACCACGTCTGGCTAATTTTTTTGTATTTTTAGTAGAGACAATGTTTCACCGTGTTGGCCAGGCTGGTTTCAAACTCCTGACCTCAAGTGATTTGCCCACCTTGGCCTCCCAAAGTGCTAGGATTACAGGTGTGAGCCACCGTACCCGGCTAAAAATCAACTTTAAATTATAAAATAATGTAAGCAATTTACAGAAAGTTTGGGAAAGAGAGAAAGAGAAGGAAGGAAGGAAGGAAAAGAAGGGAAGGAGGGAAGGAATGACGGAGGGAGAGAGGGAGAGAGGGAAGGATGGAAGAAAGGAAGGAAGGAAGGTTTGTTACATGGGTATATCACGTGATGCTGAAGTCTGGGATACTAAAGGAAGGAAGGAGGGAGGGAAGGAAGGAAGGGAAGGAAGGAAGAAAGGAAGGAAGGAAAGAAAGAAGGAGGGAAAGAAGCAGAGATGGAGGGAAGGAAGAAAGGAGGGAGGGAAGGAAGGAAGGCAGGCAGGCAGGCAGGGAGGAAGGAAGCCATACACCTTCCATACATTCATATCATCTATGATCCTATTCGCATTTGAGGAGAGTTCACTGGGAAGGGTCTTTAAAAGTAAGGCCCCTGGGATATAAGAGGCATGGCAGGTATATCTTATAGGGTAAGAGGGGATAAAACTAGGAGAGAGACATCCTGGAACAGGTCTGCATGGGAAGACGGGAGGAGGAGAGAGAAGTGTAGGAAGGTTGTGATAAGAGGAAAAGAGAGACTGGGGAGGCAGATGAGAGATTGTTAAGGGCACCATTCCCTAAATTAGCCAAACACAGTCATGTCTGGGTGATCCTGGAAGGAATTATTTGAAGAAACATCTGTCATCTAAGTGCCTAATGGCCAGATATGATCTTTCATTTTCAAGGACCAGGGACACTTTCTGGGGAAGATGAGGACTAACCACAATTCATAAGTGGGCAACAGAAATGCTGATTTATGAACTTCCAGTGGAAAACGTGACTCTCAGGTTAAGGCATCATTAGATATCATGCTGCGATCAATGCCTTCGAAGTCACATCTTAAGCAGAATAATTATTTGTTGGCCTCCTGCAAGAATCCACCCTATACAGGGACCAAAAGTTTTCATAAGTTGCAAATCTCTCCCAATAGATGAAATTAAAATAGAGTTTGAAAGCTCCTCAGTAAATGTAGTATCAGAACACAGAGTTAGAATGTATTGAACATCTATGATGTGGCTAGGCATGGTGGCTCACGTCTGTAATCTCAGCACTTTGGGAGGCTGAGGTGGGTGGATCACCTGAGGTACGGAGTTCAAGACCAGCCTGGCCAACTTAGTGAAACCCCATCTTTACTAAAAATACAAAAATTAGCTGGGTGTGGTGGAGCACCCCTATAATCCTAGCTACTCGGGAGTCTGAGGCACGAGAATTGCTTGAACCAGGGAGGCAGAGGTTGCAGTGAGTGGAGATCACACCATTGCACTCCAGCCTGGGCGACAGAGTGAGACTCTGACTCAAAAAAATAAAATAAAATAAAATAAAAAATAATAAAATAATAATATATTGAGCATCTACAATGTGTCAGGCATTGTAGAAACTAATTATAATGTGGTAAAAGATGGACAAAGTCAAGTACTTGCAACCTAACCGAAGACAATAAAATAGATGAATAAATAAGACTATTTCAAATTTTCAAATAGACATGACTTCTATAAAAACAGAATGTTGAATAGGACGAGGAGAGAGTCAGAGAAAGTGTGTGTATGCTTGTGTGTGTTTTGCGCGCACCTGTGTTATTTCTTTCAGTTGGGTGATCAATGAAGGCTTCTTTAAGGAGGTGAAATTGGAGTTAAGACCTGAAGAATCAAAAAGATCCAGAAAAAGGTCTGATGGGTGTGGCAGGAAGCATTCAAAGTACTGGGCAGTGCGGAAGCAGAGGCAGATGGAAGTGAGAGTTTGAGAGGAACCGAGAGAAGGCCTGTGGGTTGGAGGGTAAGAATGCAGGGGAGAGGGAGACTACAGTTAAATGTTTAACGGAAGGCATTCAGCACGACATTAGACTCTTTCAGTTCAAATCCCCACCCAACCACAAACTAGTTGTGTGACCTTGGACAAGCTAGTTAACTTCTTTATGGGTTGATTTCTTCATCTGTAAAGGGGTGAAATCAGAGGTAACTACTTCATGGAGCTCCTCTGAAGATGACGTGAGATAGTCTAAGTTAAAGTGCGGAGCTTAGGCATATGGTTGGTCCTGAATAAGCATTAGATGTTGGCATTAATGTGTCCATCTCCACAACAGACTTTTGTCCACTGAGTAGGATTCCCTCCCCCAAGAAATGTACTTGGATGGGTGCTGCCAGTTTTGCGTCTTCGACTACTTAGTCAAACTTGAGACGTGTCAGAGGTCTGCAAACTATAGCTCCCTGGGCAATTCTGTAAACCTTCAAGTTAAGAAAAATGATTACATATGTAAAGGGTTGGAAAAAATCAAAATAAGAATACATGTATTTTCTGCTTTTATTTAAGGTGCAGGGGGTACATGTGCAGGTTTGTTACGTGGGTATATCACGTGATGCTGAAGTTTGGGATACAAATGGTCCCATCACCCAGGTAGTGAGCATAGCACCCAATAGGTAGTTATTCGCCCCATGCCCCCCTCCCTCCCCCTTTCTTCTAATAGTCCCCATTGTCTATTTTTCCCATCTTTGAATATGTGTACCTATAAGTGAGAACATGTGGTATTTGGTTTTCTGTTCCTGCATTAATTTGCTTAGGATAATGGTCTCCAGCTACATTCATGTTGCTGCAAAGGACACAGTTTCATTCTTTTTATGGCTGTGTAATATTCCGTGGTGTATATGTATCACACAAAATCAGAATATTTTGTGTGTGTGACACAAGAAAAATGTATGAAACTCAAACTTCAGTGTTTATAAAGTTTTATCAGAACACAGCCACAGCCTTCACTTATGTCTGTGTATGGCTTCTTTCTTGCTCCAACAGCAGAGGTGGGAAGTTTCAGCAAAGATCTCACGACCCACAAAACCTAACGTATTTACCATCCGACGCTTTACAGAGAAAGTTTGCCATCGTAGTTAGGAGGACAGGTTTTTGGAGACAACGTAGTTACCTGGAGCCTGAATTTTCTTCTAAGAAAATGGGTGTAATAACAACGCCCTCAACAGGTTGCTATGCGAATTAAGAACATTTGTCCCGGCCGGGCGCGGTGGCTCACGCCTGTAATCCTAGCACTTTGGAAGGCTGAGGCGGGCGGATCACGAGGTCAGGAGATTGAGACCATCCTGGCTAACACGATGAAACCCTGTCTCTACTGAAAATACAAAAAATTAGCTGGGTGTGGTGGCGGGCACCTGTAGTCCCAGCTACTTGGGAGGCTGAGGCAGGAGAATGGCGTGAACCTGGGAGGCGGAGCTTGCAGTGAGCAGAGATCGTACCACTGCACTCCAGCCTGGGTGACAGAGAGACTCCATCTCAACAAAACAAAACAAAAAAAAGAACATTTGTCCCATAATCTGAGTTCAACAAATAGTACCCATTGTTTTGTTGTTGTTGTTGTTGCTGTTTGTTTGTTTTTTGAGACAGTCTCTGTCTGTTGCCCAGGCTGGCCTGCAGTGCTGTGATCTCAGCTCACTGCAACCTCCACCTCCCCGGTTCAAGCTCAAGTGATTCTCCTGCCTCAGCCTCCTAAGTAGCTGGGATTACAAGCGTGTGCCACCATACCCAGCTAACTTTTGTATTTTTAGTAGAGACAGGGTTTTGCCACGTTGGCCAGGCTGGTCTCAAACTCTTGGCCTCAAGTGATTTGCCTGCCTTGGCCTCTCAATGTGCTTGGATTACAGGTGTGAGCCCTCGCACCTGGCGTAGTACCTGTTGTTTTGAAAATGAAGAAGAGAGTGATGATGATAATCCTATTTCCCTACCTGACAGTCCACTGTCTGGTTGATAGCTTTCATTTTTATGTAGATTTTTCCTATGGAAATGTTGAGGCTTAGAAAGTGATACCTCAAAATGAGACCTCAAAAGCAGCCTGAAGCAAAAGTTTCTCTCTGACCTTCTCCTGCCCCGCTGTCTCTGGCCCTTCATTCTCCCCTGAGGCCAGCCATAGAAACTAGAATCCCTCTTCCCCAAGGCCATAGAAACCAGAACTTCTTTTCCCCCAAACCAGCCACAAAACCTAAAAATACTACTCTAACTTTCCTCCTGCCCCTTCTGTATAAGAACTGGCTATAAAGAAATTATCTGACCCACCTTACATGATTGTAGGTCATAAGACCCCCATTCCAGAGAGGGTCCTGACCCACACCCAGAAGGAAGGAATGCTGCTCAGAGAGGCCAAGAGGAATCTAAACAGAAGGGCCTTGCTGGGTTTCCCCGCTCAGCCTTTTAGCTTTAGAGCACACCCTTTTTCTCCAGTTATATTTCTACAAGGCTGTTGATACTTTGTAGAACCTAACCATAAGAATGAACAGTTTCCCTTGTATCTTTGTGCCTTCATTCTGAAGGGTCTTGTGTCATATAAAAGTATGAAAAAGTAAATTTGTATGCCTTCTCGCCTATTAATCTGCCTTTAAAAAAACAGAGATGGGGGTCTCCCTATGTTGCCCCGGTTGGAGTGTGCTGGCTATTCACAGGCATGATCACAGTGCATTACAGCCTCATACTCCTGGCCCCAAGGGATCCTCCCTCCTCAATCTCCTGAGTAGTTGGGACTACAGGTGCATACCACTGTACCTGGCTGTAATCTGCCTTTTGCCAGTTGATTTTAAGTGAACCTTCAGAGGGTGAAGGGGGAGCTTTCCCTTGCCCTACGGGAACATAATCTTTCCAATCTGGAAGCCAGTCTTTTTTTTTCAGCTCACTTTGCATATATGTATGCATACTACTAGCTTAACTCCACAAGGGCAATATTTTCCCTTCACTTATAAGTTCCTTTTTTCATTGTATTCATTTTTCAAGAGTCACTGCCACCCAAGAAGAATCCTCCTGGTGCTAATAAACCTTTCCAGTTCCATTGTTCATTGTAAATTTCTACAAGGATGGACATATTCTATATTTGCATGTTCTATATATTTCATTTTTCTTTTCTTTTCTTTTTTTTTTTTGAGATGGAGTTTCACTCTTGTTGCCCAGGCTGGAGTGCAATGGCAAGATCTCGGCTCACCACAACCTCCACTTCCCGGGTTCAAGTGATTCTTCTGTCTCAGCCTCCTGAGTAGCTGGGATTACAGGTGCGTGCCACCACACCCAGCTAACTTTTGTATTTTTAGTAGAGATGGGGTTTCACCACATTGGCCAGTCTGGTCTTGAACTCCTTACTACAGGTGATCCACCTGTGTTGGCCTCCCAAAGTGTTGGGATTACAGGCATGAACCACCGTGCCCAGCCTTGTTTTTTATATATATATAATTTTTTTGAGTCAGAGTCTTGCTCTGTTGCCCAGGCTGGAGTGCAATGGCGCAATCTCAGCTCACTGCAACCTCTGCCTCTCGGGTTCAAGTGATTCTCCTGCCTCAGCCTCCTAAGTAGCTGGGATTACAGGCGCCTGCCACCATGCCTGGCTAATTTTTGTATTTTGAGTAGAGATGGGGTTTCACCATCTTGGCCAGGCTGGTCTTGAACTCCTGACCTTGTGATCAACCCACCTCGGCCTCCCAAACTGCTGGGATTACAGGTGTGAGCCACTGCGCCCGGCCTTGTTCTATATATTTCTATATTTGCACGGTCCAATACCATGGGCCCTGGTCATATGTGACCACTGAGTACTTGAAATGTGGCTCGTTCAACCAAGGAAGTTTAATTATTAAATAAGTTTAGTTAATTTAAATGTAAATAGCCATGTGCAGCTAGTGACCACTATATTGGACAGGTCAGTCCTATATGATTAGGTTACTTGAGTGCTTATGAAAATTAATATACATAATATACATTAATATACACTAATATACATAAGCTGTCTTCAGAGTTATTGTGCAATTAATCATGTTTATACAAGGATGACAGCTGTTGAAAAGGCAGCTCAGTAAGCCTTTCTAGAGATGTGCTACTTAAAAATCTTGTTTTGGGATTAAGATAGTAAAAGATCCATTTCATTTCTCTTCAATGATGCAACATCACTTTATTTTAAATCCAATGATTCCTGAAACATAAATACCCAAACATAACTCAATCAACTCTTCTCTCCTTCTTGGATTTGTACGGATTTGAAGAGCCCTTTGGACTAGCCACACCGGCACTTTGGGCCTTGACATCACTTACATCATCACCGGACTCCAGGTTCTCAGGCATGGCTTTACTCTGCCCTTCCCCACAGTGCCTGGCAGACAGCAGGTGTTCCCTTAAGAAAGCAGGAAGTGTGAAGAAAACAAACGGCTTGTTTTACAGAGCTCTGAATTTATTCAAAGTATTAAAAGATTTTGCTCTACCCTCCAAAATGTTTTACAATTAATAATAATCAAAACTAGGCCAGGCACGGTGGCTCACACCTGTAATCCCAGCACTTTTGGAGGCTGAGGCGGGTGGCTCACCTGAGGTCAGGAGTTGGAGACCAGCCTGACCAACATGGTGAAACCCTGTCTCTACTAAAAAATACAAAAATTAGCCAGGCATGGTGGCGGGTGCCTGTAATCCCAGCTACTTGGGAGGCTGAGACAGGAGAATCGCTGGAACCCAGGAGGCAGAGGTTGCAGTGAGCCGAGATCACGCCATTGCACTCCAGCCTGGGTGACAGAGCAAGACTTTGTCTCAAAATAAAATACAATAGTAAAATAAAATAATCAAAACTGTTGTGTATTTTGTCAGCCACTGTATGAGTTGCCACTTCCTTTTCTCACTCAGCACCAGCCCCTGCCTCTCCAACTCTTTCCCCCCTCTCTCTGCTCTCAGTATTGCTGTAAGACTGTTAATAAAACCCTCCTCTTCTCTCTCCGCAAGCCCTGCCCAGAGTGGCTTCTCCTCTAGTTCTAGGCCCAGGGCTGCAGGTGAGGCTGACTGGTGAGATGGATGCCTTAGGAGCAGAGAATGCTTTGACTTCTGGGGGATCGGCTCACTAGCTTTTTTATTGGTTGAGTGGAGAATTATTGTCCTTTTTGTCCTATGGACACCTGCCCAGAGTCAAATATTTGGTTTGGGGTTGTTGGTACTCAGAAAATGATACCCCAAAATATGGAACTAAAGAGGAAGCCTCAGGCTGGGCTTCGTGTCTCGTGCATGTAATCCCAGCACTTTGGGAGGCTGAAACAGGAGGATCACTTTAGGCCAGGAGTTAGAGACCAGCCTGGGCAACATAGTGAGACCCTATATCTACTATTAAAAGAATAAAAAGGCCGGGCGTGGTGGCTCCACGCCTGTAATCCCAGCACTTTGGGAGGCCGAGGCGGGTGGATCACGAGGTCAGGAGACCGAGACCATCCTGTCTAACACGGTGAAACCCCGTCTCTACTAAAAATACAAAAAATTAGCCGGGTGCGGTGGCGGGCGCCTGTAGTCCCAGCTACTCGGGAGGCTGAGGCAGAAGAATGGTGCGAACACAGGAGGCGGAGCTTGCGGTAAGCCGAGATCGCGCCACTGCAACCCGGCCTGGGCGAAAGAGCGAGACTCCGTCTCAAAAAAAAAAAAAAAAAAAAAAAAAAAGAGTAAAAAAAGAAGCAGCCTCAACGTCTCTCTGACCTGCCCCCTTCCTATCTCTCTGATCTTCTGTCTCTCCTCCTAAAGTGCAGGATGAGACCATTCTCTGAAGTTCCCTTATCGTAGAAATTGGGCCCCTGAAGAGGAACATAATTATCTTCAATCCCTTCCCTGAAATTTCTTTTTCTTTTGTTCTTTTTTTTTTTTTTTTTTTTGAGACAGGGTCTTGCTCTGACACCCAGGCTAGAGTGCAGTGCTGTGATCACTGCCCACTGCAGCCCCAGCCTCCCAGGCTCAAGTAATCCTCTCACCTTAGCCTCCTGAGTAGCTGGTACTATGGGCACATGCCACCACACCTGGCTAATTTTTAAATTTTTTGTAGAGGCAGGGTTTCACCATGTTCCCCAGGCTGGTCTCAAACTCCTGAGCTCAAGCGATCTGCCCACCTCAGCCTACCAAAGTGCTGGGATTTCAGGTGTGAGCCACCGCACCTGGTTTGAAATTTCATTAATCAAAGAAGATTAAAACTCATATCACAGAGGAAGAGACTGTGCCACACCTAGAGCCCAGAAAAATTGTCCTAAACTATTGTTTGTTCTCCAGTCCCATTCAATCCCCAAAGAAAACTATTTACTCACCATTCTCTGAGCACTGGGTCCATTCTTTTCCCCTGAAAATCATTTTCTCCTGCACCTCCCATCTCCCCTTCCCCTATGAAGAAGGGCCTATAAGCACCTGCACCCTGTTGGGTCATTGGGCAATCATTCTCTTGTGATTCCCCCATGCTATGCATGTTAAAATAAATTTTGTATGCATTTTTCTCTTATTAATCTGCCTATTGCCAGTTCATTTTCAGCAAACCTTCAGAGGATGAAGTAGGGGCTTTTTCTCTTTTTCACTACAGGGTTGCTCTTCCTCTTCTCTGGTTTCCCTAGGCATGGGTTCATGACAGCTGAGTCTGATGACTGTACCAAGTATCTGCTTGTGGATGTTAGGGACAGCACAAATGGCACACGACTAGAGTGCAGCTTGATCGAGCCCCAGCTCCTCAGAGCATGGACAACAAACCCCCAGGGGTGAAGTAAACTTTTTTTTTTGAGTTGGAGTTGACTCACTCTGCCGCCCAGGCTGGAGTGCAGTGGAGTTATCTTGGCTCTGGTCTCGAACTACTGACCTCAAGTGATCTGGTCGCCTCAGTCTCCCAATGTGCTGGGATTACAGGCGTGAGACACTGTGCCCAGCCATATTTTGATTTTTTGATAGGCAAAGCCAGAATCAGTCAGGGCCATGAAAGATAGGGACATGGGAGGAAAGGTCTAACCACTTAGCTCTGGGGTGAGCAATACTCCTTCTGACATCCCCTCTTTCATCCCCTACTTCATCCTACAGGTCCCAGGATGATTCCAGAAAGGAGGAAGACAAAGAAGAAAAGGATTCTGTCATGCTGCTGGGAAAAAGACAAATGGCAGAGTGCTCAGGGCTAGGAGAGGCCTGCTAGAATTTGTAGCTGTCACTGCTTCCCTGTTCTGTGTGGAAGGGTCCTGGGGCCGTGAACCGGTCGCTCAGAGGCTTCATCAGCTCCACTCCTTGCCCTTGACTAATAGAGGACCACATGGTTCTCCAGCTCTTTGCCTGTCATCTCCACCAAGCTCCAGGCATCCTCATCCCGCTCTGAGCCCGGCTGGTAGTTGCTGTCCATGTCCCAGGCAAAAACACGTCCATCACTGATCACAGTTTACCCTACAGAGGCCCAAAGCCACTGAGGAGACTGAGAAGATGGTACCAGCCTGGAGATGAGGGTGGGCATGTTCTTCTCCTTAGCACCCATGAAGGCCCACCGTCTATATTCAGCCTGG
The DNA here is from genome assembly GCF_028858775.2 of Pan troglodytes. Taxonomy (NCBI): domain Eukaryota; kingdom Metazoa; phylum Chordata; class Mammalia; order Primates; family Hominidae; genus Pan; species Pan troglodytes. The sequence goes on from NC_072403.2 coordinate 59,065,996, forward strand.
CCCAGGCTGCATGCTTTTCCTTCTGAATCCCCGAAGACTGTATGGTGCTGGCCACCAGAGAAGCCTACCTGGACTTGGTAGAGTTCTTTTTTTTTTTTCTTTCTTTTTTTTTTTTAGACGCAATCTTGCTCTGTCACCCAAGCTGGAGTGCAGTGGCATGGTCTCGGCTCACTGCAAGCTCCGTCTCCCTGGTTAACGCCATTCTCCTGCCTCAGCCTCCCGAGTAGCTGGGACTACAGGTGCCCACCACCACGCCCAGGTAATTTTTTTTGTGTTTTTAGTAGAGACGGGGTTTCACCTTGTTAGCCAGGATGGTCTCAATCTCCTGACCTTGTGATCCGCCCACCTCAGCCTCCCAAAGTGCTGAGATTACAGGCGTGAGCCACTGCGCCTGGCCTGGACTTGGTAGAGTTCTTGAAGGGTCCCAGGTTCTGGGGTATGAAGCAAGATTCTGTGCCTGGGGTTCCAAGCTGATGGTTGTTGAAGAGGCCAAAGTCATATTCTGTGTATGTGCCCTTTATAGGGGATGGAACGGTGAGGCAGGTGCTACAGAAGGGCATCAGGTCCCAGCTTCCCCTGAATTTCAGCATCATATCTGCGGGACCAGGAATCATGCCCTGTCGGCCATCACGGTTGGCACATAATTCAAGCACAAGGCCCAGATGGCCTTGTTCCCACAGCACAAGGTATCTAGGTCACTGTCAGCTGTCAGCATCACCAAGTGGCCATTTCCTGAGGCCACCTTCACCGTGGGCATGTCCAGCTGCACTTGCACAATCATCATGCTCTTCTTCATGGGATCTAACAGCCTGATCACACTGTAATTGTTTTGGAAGCAGCCTCAGAGGAAGACACGGCCATCTTCTGTGAGGACCACTATATGACTGTCTCCTGCTGACACCTGTATCAACTTCTCTTGCAGTTCCACTTTCCCGGGGACCATCTCTGAGACCTCCACTGATGCGTCCCTTCCCACGGCACCCTCCTCATTGCAGCCGAAGCACTAGACCTGGCCATTTTGCTTAGACATAATATGGTGTGCCTGTCCCCAGCCTCAGCCTACACAGCATCCTCTTGAACCAGCACCAGTGCTGGCTACTTTTTCTTTTGAATGTTTGTTATGCAAATTGGGTCATTCTTGTGATACCCAACTAAATCAAAGTAGAAAGGACAGGTTGGAAAAGCATCAGGGCACATAGCACTGATCCAATAACTGAATTCTCCACAAGCCCAGCTGCTGCAATGGCCTGCTATAGGTAAGATCAGTTTTACCCAGTAGCTGCTGAAATGCCCTGCTGTGACTCTACGACTAGCTTTACCGACTACTGTCACTCACCAATCGGAGCTTGCCAGCTCCCAAAATCTTCTCCAGTGCCAACGAGCTTTCTTTCAAAACCATATGTAATATTTCCCATTCTAATAAAACTCCTAACCTTCTCTTTGTCCTTCGGACACACTGAAGACCACCCCATCTGTGTGTGTGCACCAAATTGCAATTCTGTGATTCCTAAGGAGAAACATTACATTTAGAGATTTGTCTTTATATTTTTATTTTGACTTTGACGCTCCCTGTCACACTCTCACCCAGCTCCAGTGAGCCTACATTGCCCTGGCCCACTGTCAGCACCAAGCCTGGTTCAGTTTTATGGGACCTCTGTGAGACTGAGGGATGAAGAAGGTGGCCCCGTCAGGTTTTCTGGTCAGGAGGGCTCAGCTGTTGGGGGAGCTAAAAGCATGGCAGGAGGCAGTGGATCTCACTGTCTGGGTACAAGTGTCCTTCACCTTCTTGCTTTTGGGGATGAAATCTTCTGGGAGTGATCTTCTCTTAGTTGTGTACTTGGGTGAAATATTCCTGTCCTCAGCACAGGTTGACCTCAAGGAACACCAGTGCTCACCAGCAGGGCCACCAAATACCCAGAACACATCCTCTGCAGGCCTCGTCCCAACCCTGAATGAGATGAGAAAGGGCATTTATAAGTTCTTAAGTGTTTTCTTTTCTTTCTTTTTCTTTCTTTTTTTTTTTTTTTTTTTTGAGAGGGATTCTCATTCTATTGCCCAGGCTGGACTGAAGTGCCGCGATCTTGGCTCACTGCAACCTCTGCCTCCCGGGTTCAAGCAATTCTCCTGTCTCAGCCTCCCTAGTAGCTGGGACTACAGGTACCTGCCACCACACCTGGCTAATTTTTGTATTTTTAGTAGAGATGGGATTTCACCTTGCTGGTCAGGCTGGTCTCAAACTCCTGACCTCAGGTGATCCACCTCCCTCAGCCTCCCAAAGTGCTGGGATAACAGGCGTGAGCCACCGTGCCTGGCCTCTTTTCTTTTCTTTTTTTTTTTTTTTTTGAGACAGAGTCTCGCTCTGTCACCCAGGCTGGAGTGCTGTGGTGTGATCTTGGCTCACTGCAAGCTCTGCTTCCTGGGTTCACGCCATTCTCCTGCCACAGCCTCCCAAGTAGCTGGGACTACAGGTGCCTGCCCCCACTCCTGGCTAATTTTTTTTTGTATTTTTAGTAGGGTCAGGGTTTCACCATGTTAGCCAGGATGGTCTCAATCTCCTGACCTTGTGATCCACGCACCTCGGCCTCCCAAAGTGCTGGGATTACAGGCGTGAGCCACCACGCCCAGCCCTTTTCTTTCTTTTTTTTTTTAAATTGAGACAGGGTCTTGCTCTGTCACCCAGGAGAGAGTGCAGTGGCACGAACATGGCTCACTGCAGCCTCAATCTCCCTGGCTCAAGCAATCCTCCCACCTCAGCCTCCTGAGTAGCTGGAACTACAGACATGCACCACCACACTTGGCTAATTTTTGTATTTTTTGTAAAGATGGGGTTTTACTATGTTGCCCAGGCTGGTCTTGGACTCCTGGGCTCAAAGGATCCTCCTGCCTCAGCCTCCTAAAGTGCTGGGATCACAAGTGGGAGCCACTGTGCCCAGTTCTTAAAGGTTTTCCTACTTAAGCTTTCTAAGTCTTAAAAATGCCTGCGACTACTGAGTACTCTCCCTCTCCTATCCATGCCCAGCTTGGCAAAGGTTAGTTCTACTTAAATAAACACATTTACACTGTTACAGTTTCTTTTTATTTGCTTTTTGAATAAGTTTGGATTGTTGTATGCTATCTGGAGACAAGCTGGCAATATATATCATCAGGGGTCAAATGTTCTCCTAAATTCACTGACTTCTTTTTCCTTTTATTCTTTTCTTAAAGTTAAATTTCTTTTTATTTTTTAAAATTAATTTTTCTAGAGACAGGGTCTCACTGTGTTGCCCTCTTCCCTGACAAGAGGTATCAATAAACAAAGTAGATACAAATCCCTGTCCTCAAGGAGCTTACATTCTAATGCCTCTAAGGGTAACATATATAAGGTCAAGCCTCTCATATGACACCTCATGCTAGTAAGGTTTTGAATTTACAAACGTTTGACTGCAGAATGCACTGAAACGTAGGGAGAGCTTGAAAGCTTCTCAGGGGTGTTTAGTGCAACCTAGATACCAATGTGAACCACAAGAAACATTGAAGTGGAAGCTGTTACTTTGTGTATAACACGCTATTTTCACCATAAGTGTTTTCTAGAGGTTAAGTTTTTGTTTTTTTTTAAAGCATCTTTACGATGATATTATAGGAAGTATATGAGAACAATACGAATGGCCACCTCTACCCACTGCCCACACACCTCAATCCAATGTGGTTTTTTTGTTTTTGTTTTTGTTTTTTGAGACAGAGTCTCGCTCTGTGCCCAGGCTGCAGTGCAGTGGTGCAATCTCAGCTCGCTGCAACCTCTGCCTCCTGGGCTTAAGCTATTCTCCAGCCTTAGCCTCCTGAGTAGCTGTAACTACAGGTACACGCCACCATGCCTGGCTACTTTTTGTATTTTTAGTGGAGATGGGGTTTCACCATGTTGGCCAGGCTGGTCTTGAATTCCTGACCTCAGGTGATCTGCCTACCTCTGCCTCCCAAAGTGCTGGGATTATAAGCATGAGCCACGGCGCTCGGCCTCAATCCAATCTGGAATCAGGGAAATAGGACTTACTGCCCTGAAGAGTCAAACTCTGTACTGAATAAGGGAGATATGAAAAGTCAGTAGATGCTGCTAAGTAGGCTTTTTAATTGCATGGACACAACTAAAGAATGAATGTGTGAATCAGAAGGAAAGGGACTTTGATCAGCAATGGCAGTGAGGGAAAGAAAAGTGAAAGAAGTAAATGTTTGCTGTTTGGTGGAAGGAGAGGTGTCAGGCACAGTTTCAATCCTCAAGGCAGGTGTTGCCAAGGAAGTTTTAGAACATCCTTTGTGGATTGGCTTTTGGAAATGGTTCAGTACCGAAAAATATTTGCTGCTATTGAAAGATAAACTTAGGTACATTAAAATTTTAGAGAGTTTAGAGTATAAAGTTATAGTTAGTAGGAGGAAGAACAAGTTCTGGGTTCTATTGCACAGTAGGGTGACTACAGTCAATGACAATATACTTCAAAATAGTTGGAAGATGGTCAGGTGCAGTGGCTCACACTTGAAATCCCAGCACTTTGGGAGGCCGAGGTGAGCAGATCACTTGAGGTCAGGAGTTCGAGACCAGCCTGGCCAACATGGTGAAACCTGTCTCTACTAAAAATACAAAAATTAGCTGGGTGTGGTGGCACATGTCTGTAGTCCCAGCTACTCAGGAGGCTGAGACAGGAGAATCACTTGAGTAGCTGGGACTACAGACAGGGTTTCACCATGTTGGCCAGGCTGGTCTCAAACTCCTGGCCTCAAATGATCCACCCTCCTTGGCCTCCCAAAGTGCTGGGATTACAGGTGTGAGTTATAGTGCCTACCCAGCTATTTTAAAATATACAAAAAATTATTATTGACTGTAGTTACCCTGCTGTGCTATCAAATACTAGATCTTATTAATTCTATCTATTATTTTGTACCCGTTAATCATCCCCACTTTATCCACCCTTCTCCCCACTACCCTTCCCAGCCTCCAGTAACCATTATTCTACTCTCTCACTCAATGAGTTTGTTTTAATTTTTAACTCCCACATATGTAAAATTTGTCTTTGTGTGCCTGGTTTACTTCACTTAACATGTTGTTGCAAATTACAGGATCTCTTTTTTATGGCTGAATAATATTTCATTGTGTATATGTACCACATTTTTTTTATCTATTCATCCACTCATGGACACTGAGGCTGATTCATGGGAGTGCAGGTATCTCTTTGATATACTGGTTTTTTTTCTTTGGGATATATACCCAGCAGTGGGATTGCTGGGTCATATGGTAGCTCCATCTTCAGTTTTTTGAGGAAGCTTCATACTGTCCTCCACAGTGGCTGTCCTAATTTCCATTCCCACCAACAGTGTACAAGGGTTCCCTTTTCTCCACATCCTCACCAGCATTTATTATTGCCTGCCTTTTGGATAAAAGCTGTTTTAACTGAAGTGAGATGATACCTCATTGTAGTTTTGACTTGCATTTCTCTGATGATAAATGATGAGCATTTTTTATATACCCACTGACTATTTGTAATGCCTTTTGAGAAAGGTCTATTCAGATCTTTTGCTCATTTTAAAATAAGATTATTAGATTTTTTCTATTGAGTTGTCTGAGCTCCTTATATATTTTGGTTATTAATCCTTTGTCAGACGTGTAGTTTGCAAATATTTTCTCTCATTTGGTGGGTTGTTTAGAAGAGAAGGTTTTGAATATTCTCACCGCAAATGAATGACAAGTGTTTGAAGTAATGAATATGTTATTTATCTTGATTTGATCATTACACAATGTATATATGTATCAAAACATTGCACTGTATCCTATAAATATGTACAATAAAGTGCCAATTAAAAACAAAATAAAACTTCTTTTTTTTTTTTTTTTGAGACAGAGTTTCGCTCTTGTCGCCCAGGCTGGAGTGCAATGGTGCAATCTTGGCTCACTGCAGCCTCCGCCTCCTGGGTTCAAGCAATTCTCCTGCCTCAGCCTCCCGAATAGCTGGGATTATAGGCGCCCATCACCATGTCTAGCTAATTTTTGTATTTTTAGTGGAGATGGGTTTCACCATGTTGGCCAGGTTGGTCTTGAACTCCTGACCTCAAGTGATCTGCCCACCTTAGCCTCCCAAAATGCTGGGATTACAGGTGTGAGCCACTGTGCCCAGCCAAAATAAAACTTGTTAAAATTGTTTTTTTTTTATTTTTGAGACAGAATCTCGCTCTGTTGCCCAGGCTGGAGTGCAATGGCATGATCTTGGCTCACTGCAACCTCCACTCCCAGGTTCATGCCATTCTCCTGCCTCAGCCTCCCAAGTAGCTGGGACTACAGGCACCCGCTACCACGCCCGGCTAATTTTTATTGTATTTTTAGTAGAGACGGGGTTTCACTGTGTTAGCCAGGATGGTCTCAATCTCCTGACCTCGTGATCCACCCGCCTCAGCCTCCCAAAGTGCTGGGATTACAGGCGTGAGCCACCGTGCCCAGCCCTAAAATTGTTTGAAGATTTTATTTGAGCAGATAGCAATGCATGAATTGGGTAGCACCAGATTGCATGTGGTTCAAAGGTGCCACCAAAGTGGGATCAGGGAGGAAGACTTTTATGAGGTGAAGGCAGAAGCAAGGCAGATAAAACATTTCATTGGCTGAAGTGAACAAGCCTTATTTGGATCATTCTGATGGAAAGTTCCTAAGCTAAAGGCTAGTTGGTAGTTTCTGATTGGTTAAGCTTAAGTTTCATTTTACTATTTATACTGATCAGGATTTCAGTTTGTTTCTGTAGGAACCCAGGGTGCTGGAGCCACCTCAGCCTAATGGCCTCCAATTAATAGTTTTAACACCTCCTGTGTGAATATTCACCAAAATGTCCACCCACAGGGGAGGCTCTTAGTAATGAGGTTGAAAAGATGCCAGACACTGGATTCTAATCCAGATTCTACATTTACCAGCTGTGTGGTCTTCGGCAAATGGATTTAGTAACTCTGTGCTTATGCATCTAAAATGCAGATAATATTAATACCTTCTCATAAGGTTTTAGTGAGGATGATATGAGGAAATAAATATAAAGCCCTTAGAACAGCATCCAATACATGGTTAGTGCTATAAGTATTTGCTATTATTAATAGTAATGTATGTCAGGTACTGTTTAGTGGAGCTTACACTCTCACTGTGAGGGGATGTTGGGAGACAGCCAACAAACAATCATAGTGATTAAATTGTATAGTATGTAAGACTATACATACTTGCATATGTAAAGTATGTAAGGGGACTGGTAAAGGTAAAGGAGACTGGAGTGAGAACTGCTCACAGTTTCCCATCTACATTAACATTCTCTTATCACTGGGCTGTCTTCACTAACATAGCTTTTCTATTCTGTCTTCATCAATATAATTTTCCTACTCCAGGAAACTCTTGCCCAAGAGATACAATTGCATGTAACCTTATCATTTCTTCCAGGAACTTCCCAAAATACCCACTAAAATGAATGGTTTGATCAAAGACTGTTGACTCATCTCAAATGCTGGTTCATCTCAAACCTTCACCTTGCTCTGTCTACCAACTCTAAATTATATCATAATTTTATGCAACCCTAAGCAAGCCCCCACAATGAAAGATCTGCCTTAAACCTGACTCACATACCTCATAAACATCCCAACTTCACCGCCTGTGGGCTCCAAGACTGTCAAGGTAGTGCACACTCTTTCTGTCTTATTGTAGTATGAATGTAGTCAGCTTTGTCTTATCAATAGGTTGTTTCTGTGATAGTTTTTGAAAGCCAGCATTTGACAGGGATACTTTGCAGTTTTAAGTATAATCATCAAAGAAGGCCTTGACAGAGTTCAGGACATGCTACCCCAAAGTTTGACACTTTGGCATTTGAGAAAATAACAGAAGCAGAAAGGTCCCTCTGCCCTCCTCCCACTGTTCTCCCCTGAAACAGGCCATAGAAGAACTGTTTGATCTTCCTCTAAAGCAGGTCATAAGGCCCTCATTCTAGAAGGGTCCTCCCTATACCCAGAGGAAATGAATGAAGACACAGAGAAAAATCTGAACAAATAGGCCTTGCTAAGTTCCTCCCAGTTAATTACCATATCCCTTTGCTCTCCAATCATATTTCTGCATGACCCTCTACAAAAATACAGTTTTCCCTGTTTCCCTAAGTCTTTATTTCTGAAGTCTCCCATGCCATGTTAAACTTACATTAAGTATATTTGTATGCTTCCCCTGTTGGTCTGCTTTTGTTATAGGGGTCTTTGTGATGGGAGAACTTTGTGATGGGTGAGAAAATGTTACTTTTTCTCCCTTACAGCCTCCTTAAGAATGTGGTATTTGGACAAAGACTCAAAGATAGTGAATTCACCCTAGGTATTTGTAGGGGAGGGTGTTCCAGGAAGAGAGAATAGCCAGAGCAAAGGCTCAAATGGGGCCAAGGCCTGTCTTGATTGTAGCAGAGTGAACAACGCAAGAGTCCTGAGACATGAGGTCTGAGCTTCTGTGTGAGCCTGGATGTGTGTATATGTGGAGAAGCTATTCATGTAGGGTCTTGCAGCCAAGAATATGTTTATATATGTTTCCCTAAAATTATGCCTGATAACAATTTTCTCTTTCAGGAGATTACTTAGATCCAAACCATCCTAGTTTTCATTTCTCTTGGCATTTTGTCCAGCTTCCTGCAAGCTGCAGCTCCTCAGAATTTCCCCACCACTACTACCTTATTTTCTTCACACATTTAGCTCAGTCCTGTCTCCAAGAGCATCACAGCTCTGTCATTTGAAAACACTTAGTGAGTTTGGTAGAAAACTAGGAATTAATACTATCACAGAAGCTGAAAAGTAGTTTCAGTACAAAGAAAATGGTTACAGTCAAGTCCCTTGTAGGGCTGTGTCAGGCAAGCATAGTGTCCTTTGGTTACAGAAGAACTAACAAGTTACATTTCTATTTGACAGGGAGCATTTCATTAACTTTAAAGAAATGAGGGCCTGTGGAGCAAAAGATGGAAACCAGCAAGCCATATTGTCTAGAATTAAATGGTTAAAACAGAGAAAATAACCACGAAATGAAAGAAGACTGGGCATCAATTGAAAAGACAGAAAGTCTAAAGGTTTTTTTTAAATAGGTAACTTAAATGTAGTTAAATATGGTTAAATATTACATATTAAATATGGAACAGAACAACACTGATGACTGACAGTTTGGCTGGTTCTAATAAAAAGATCTTAGTCTAGTTTAATAATTAAAATCTTATTTTGACTGATATGTTCATTACCGGTTCAGTGAAATTTTAAAAGGGTCACTTTCATCTCCAAATACGCTGACCTGGAACATATCTGATCTGGGTAATATAAGACTCATCCCAGAAAGTTCAATGGTAAGAAGGTTAAAAAAACATTCTAGCAATTAACTGTCAGAAAGTTTCACAAAGGCCTCTGGGCAGAAAATCTAATTATATCAGATAAAAATGCAATGCTATCAAGAAGAAAAAAACAATGTTGATCATATAGACTGAATATTTGTGTCCCACCAACGTTCATATGTTGAATTCTAATCCTCAATGTGATGGTACTAGGAGGTGGGGTCTTTGGGAGGTTATGAGGTCATGAGCAGAGTCCTTATGAATGAGATCCTTGTTCTTATTAAAGATACCCAAGAGAGATCCCTGCCCCTTCTGCCATGTGAGGACACAGCAAGAAGATGTTTATATAGAAACCAGGAAGTGGGCCTCACCAGACACCGAATCTGCCAATGCCTTGATCTTAGACTTTCCAGACTCCAGAAATAAATTTCTGTTGTTTAGAAGTCACTCAATCTATGGCACCCTGTTACAGCAGTCCACGTGGACTAAGACACTTGATATATCATATATATCATATCATATGTATCATATAATCTTTGGAAATATAACTAAAGAAATTCCTCTTGTTTCAAAAGAACAGAAAGCAGACAGGTGGTTTATAAATACTCTATAAAACACAAGAACACCGTGAGGAAATGTGATACATCTTAGTAGAGGCCAAACATGGAGGTGGTCTCCTTGAGAAAATATCCCCTGCATGTTCCAGACAGACCGAATGGCCAACCCTGTGTCTCATGGGTGGCCCTCTGGAAGCACAGTCCACATTACACTGACATTACCTATTTATGTGCTTGTGTCCCTAGTCAGAGTGTAAAGTCAAGGTCAGAGCCTGTGTCTTACTCATTTCCCAGCATCTAGCCCAGTGCCTGACCCATGATAGGTATCCTGCAATGGGAGGGGAGCTGAAGTGAGTGATACTGACAGAGGTTAGTTAGGGGAGGTCTTGTACTTCTCTTGAATCTTTAACCTACCTTCTTATTGACCACAAATTAGAAGCATTTATGTAAAAAAGAAACTTCCAACCATTATATTCATGTTTTTCTTTCAGCTCACTTGTGGGCAAGTATTTCTAACGTAGAAACCTAAAAAACTTGAGGCATTCTAATACCTGTTAAACGTACAACTACAGACCAACTGATTTGCTATATATTTTTTTGCAGTCTACTTGAGGTGTCTACATAATGAGCAGAATGGGCTCCCAAACACTGGACAGTAAAATAATTAAGAGCTGGTCTATGGTATGTATATATGTATGTATGTATTTATTCTGAGACAGAGTCTCGCTCTGTCACCCAGGGTGGACAGCAGTGGTGTGGTCTTGGCTCACTGCAACCTCCAACTCCCAGGCTCAAGTGATTTTCACACCTCAGCCTCCCGAGTAGCTGGGCCTACAGGTGTGCACCACCACATCCGGTTATTTTTGTAATTTTTGGTAGAGATGGGAGTTTCGCTATGTTGGGCAGGCTGGTCCCGAACTCCTGGCTGCAAGTGATCTGCCCACCTCAGCCTCCCAAGTGCTGGGATTAAGGCATGAGCCACTGCACCCGGCCTATGAGTCTTTACTGAGGGCCTGCTCTGTGCGGTTTTCAGTACTAGGTATAATATGACAAGATAAAGTCCCTGACCTTCATGAACTCACACTCCAGAAAATAAATGAAGAAAATTTCAGATAATACGAGCTGTGAAGAGAAAAAGGAGTGACTTGAAGGAAGAGGTATGACAGGGAAAAACTCTTGAGGAGTTGATGTTTGGCTGTGACCCAAGTGAAGAGGAGGCAGCCACATGATGACTCGCAGGAAGACCATTCTAAGAAGAAGGCCCAATAATTTGAAAGCTCCTGGAGAATTTGACAGATAGAAGGAGGCCAGTGTTGCTGGAGACTGGTGGATGAGCAGAAGAGTGTGGGTGAGGACTGAGCAAAGAAGGCAGGGTCAAACCATAAATCATGCTAGGGGCTGGGTTATTACCTAACACATAATTGGAAGCTTTTGGAGGAATAGCAATGTGATTAAGTAAAATTTTTGTTTGTTTCTTTTGAGACAGGGTCTTGCTCTGTCACCCAGGCTGGAGTGCAGTGGCGCGATCATGGCTCACTGCAGTCTCAACCTCCTGGGCTCAAGCAATCCTCCCACCTTGCCCTCCCAAAGTGCTGGGATTATAGGTGTGAGCCACTGTGCCTGGCCTAGCAAATGTTTTTAAAATATCACTCAGACCGCCATCTGAAAAGGGGCTGCTGGGATGGCAAGAATGAATGCAGGAAGAGAGGACTCCAGGAGGGTGGGTTCCCTGAAGCCTAGAGAAGAAAGGACTTCCAGAAGGATGGAGTGGTCAACTTGCCAAATCCCACAGATAGGTAAGGTAAGGACAGAGAATGGACCATTGGCTTTGGCAAGATATAGGTAGGTCACTGATGACCTCAGTAGGAGCTGTTTAGTAGAGGGATGCCATGGAAAGTCTCGTAAGAGTGGACTGAGGATGTGAATAAATCAACTACAGTCAACTCTTTTGAGATAGAGTCCAGTTTCATGCCTAGACTGAAATTGAAGATTCATAATGAAGAATTCACTTTTATCAAGCATTGACAGGAGTTAGACACATCTCAAACCATATTTTAAAATACAGCCAGATTACAATGTTACCTGATTCTGAGACTGCCTGTAACTTGATTCATAATAGTGACAGACAGCACTTGGACTAGGACACTAGAGCTGCTGAGAAGGAAAATTGCACCCAGCTTCTTTGCTTCCTGCAAAGATGCACCAGGATCAGAGAAGAAAAGACCAAGTTCTATACTTACCTGGCAGGGGAGATACCATGAACACAAAGATGGTTTTCCCAGGGTGAGTCTCATCCATTGCCCTCCGGATGTGCTGACCCCTGCGATTTCCCCAAATGTGGGAAAGTCGACTGCATAATTCGTGTTAATGGGGGACTATGTTCACGCTTTCCGCCGGAAAAAAAAAAAAGAAGAAAAGAAAAAAAAAAAAGAAAAGACAAGACAAGACCAAGTTCTGAGAGTGCTTGAAGAAGCGGTACTAGGAGAAGACTGCACTGCCCTAAAACCTTTGACCAGAGATTCTGGGAAGGCTTGGACAGTGACAGGCATGCTGGACCCTGCAGCTGTTGACAAGGGAGAAATCTTAATTATATTGGGTGAAATTCTCCTATAGAGAAAAGAAGATAAAACTATATGTTTTTGACCAGAAATGCCCAAGAGAGCTCTGCTACCCTCAAGAATCTATTCTTCCTGAAAATGTGAAGATAATGGCTTAGATCTGGAAACCAAAGATAGTCTCAGATGTGGCTGTGAATTTTAGTGGGTGGGCAATGTGGGGTGGAGTGGGGATAGAGGGCTGTTGTGGAAAAGGCAGCCCAGCCTGCTCAGAGGTGTGTATATAGACCCACATTGCTGGCAAGCAACTCATCTCACTACCACACAATGTTTTTTTGTTTTTTGTTTTTGTTTTTTTTAAGACAGAGTCCACTCTGTTGCCCAGGTTGGAGTGCAGTGGCATGATCTCAGCTCAATGCAACCTCTGCCTGCCGGCTTCAAGCAGTTCTCATGCCTGAACCACCTGAGTAGCTGGGATTATAGGTGTGGAGCACCACACCTGGCTAATTTATTTCTTTTGTATTTTTAGTAGAGATGGGGTTTCACCATGTTGGCCAGGCTGGTCTTGAACTCCTGACCTCAAGTAATCCGCCCACCTCAGCCTCCCAAAGTGCTGGGATTACAGGCGTGAGCCACTGTGGCCAGCCACAAACAATGTGTTTTTGTTTTTGTTTTTGTTTTTCTTTGAAACAGGGTCTCACTGTTGCTCAGACTGGAGTACAGTGGTGCAAACATGGCTCCCTATAGCCTGAACCTCCTGCACTCAAGTGCTTCACCTGCCTCAGCCTCCTGTGTAGCTGGGACCACAGATATACGCCACCATGCCTGGCTAGCTTTTGATTTTTTTGTAGAGATGAGATTTCACTTCATTGCCCAGTCTAGTCTTGAACTTTTGGGCTCAAGCGATCCTCCCACTTTAGTCTCCCAAAGTGCTGAGATTACAGGTGGGAGCTATTGTGCCCAGCCTTTCTGAAGCTGGAAAAAGAAGACCAATGAGCTGTAGAGGGAGAAATTCCACAAGGCATAAAAATATACCAGGCTTATATCATCCAGGGCTGCAGATGAGCCACAGTTGAGGAACCAGGCCATGGAACACAGTGAGGGAATTCGTTCTGCTAAATTAAAGCATCCTTCCTCCAGGATTGTCACCATGAGGGCATGGCCTGGCCAGAGTTGAGACTGTCAAATGGCTCTCAAGATAGTTCTGAGGTCTAATATAGAAGAGGCTAATGAAAAGGGAAGTTGCTCATGAATGCTCACCCACTTACTTTAAAGAGGTAAGTCAACAAGAACACTAGGTGGGATGGAGTGGGGGATGGGATAATTGTTGCTGAATAAAAAAAATTTGCAAAATTGTTAAAATAAAGGCTGGAAAATAATCACCTACAATGGATGTATGACTGCTTATTTAGGTATTCCTCTATTGTCAGACACATAGAATGCTTCCAAACCTTGTTGATGCAGCCATTAGCATGGTTATCATGTTGCTACGGCACAGAGAAGCGGATGCCAGGCAGGACCACCTGGACATGCACTCCGATTGCAGAATGTGAAAATCTCACGCAGATCGAGAAAGATCAGAAAGGGACATTGAAAAATGAAACTATTTTCGTTAGGATTGTGGGCTTATGTGTATTTTGAAAAGTTTAAATTAAAGTTATTATCTATTTAAATGTTCAGTAAATTTTTTAGGCAACTGTTTTGTTTGTTTGTTTGAGACGAAATGTTGCCCTGTTGCCCAGGCTGGAGTGCAGTGGTGTGATCTCAGCTCACCGCAACCTCTGCCTCCAGGGTTCAAGTGATTCTCCTGCCTCTGCCTCCCTGGTAGCTGGGATTACAGGTACCCAACCCCATGTCCAGCTAATTTTTGTGTTTTTAGTAGAGACAGTATTTGGCCATGTTGACCAGGCTCGTCTTGAACTCCTGACCTCAGGTGATCCGCCTGCCTTGGCCTCCCAAAGTGCTGGGATTACAGGTGTGAGCCACGGCACCCGGCCCCAGGCAACTGTTTTAATAATAGTTTTGGTAATGGCAATAGATGAAGTTGTGAGCCGCTGGGCACATGGCAGTGTTAACTCATACTGGTTGCCTTTGTCCACATCTCCAATCCAAACACTGCGCTTTTCCTGAGCCCAGAGAATTGTGGGGCCTGGGACCCTCCTCCACAGGAGAAAGCAGGCACAGTTACCTTTCTTACTTGAGTCTGCTGAGGACTGAAGATCAGCCACGGAGAAGCCCTGGGGTGAGAATCAGACCAAACTCTAGATGCTTGAGGTGGGAAGGCCTGTTGATCCCTGGGGGAGGAGCTGTGCTTGTCCACTCAATAATTCCTTAGAGGTTGCTCTCCCATGCCAAGGAGTGAGGGAGCTAAGCTCTTTCTACCCGCAAGGCCTACAGCCAGTCAGCTGAGGAGACTGGGGAGAAAGAGGCTTCCTCCTTGTGCTCAGGTGGGCTCTGTCAGCTGGGCAGTGGTTGCACAGCTGAACCATGTGGGGAGATAGTAGTGTTCCTTCCACCACTCATGGTACTGCTGCCTGCTATGGTCTGAATGTTTGTATCCCTCCCTGACAAATTCATATGTTGAAACCTAATCCCCAATGCAATTGTTTTAAGAAGTGGGACCTTGGGAGGTGATGGAGCCCTCATGAATGGAATTAGTGCCCTTATAAAAGATGCCAAAGGGAGCTCATTCACCCCTTCTGCCATGTGAAGACACAGATAGAAAATGCCGTCTATTAAGCAGAGAGTGAGCCCTCACCAAACACTGAATCTGTTGACATCTTGATCTTGGAATTCCCAGCCTCTAGAACTGTAAGAAATAAACTGTTATAAGCCATCTAGTTTAGGAGATTTTTTTTTTTTTTTTTTTTTTTTTTTTTGAGACAGAGTCTTGCTCTGTCACCTAGGCTGGAGTGCAGTGGTACAATCGCTACAATCACCTCTCACTGCAGCCCCGACCTCCTAGGCTCAAGTGATCCTCCCACCTCAGCTTCCTGACTAGCTGGGTCTATAGGCATGCTTCACCATGTTTGGCTAATTTTTGTATTTTTTGTAGAGATGGAGTTTTTGCCATGTTGTCCAGGCTGGTCTCCAACTCCTGGGCTCAAGTCATCATCTCGCCTTGGCCTCCCAAAGTGCTGGGATTACAGGTGTGAGTCACCATGTCCTGCCAGGATTTTTGTTACAGTAGCCCAAATGGACTAAGATGCTACCACTGTAAGTTCTCCCCAGGCCTCAGTGAGCCACTGAGGGAAAATAGCAAAGAATACCTAAGGGACCCAATAGCCAGAGAAACGGCAAACAAGCAGAAAGTCGGCAGTCCCCACGAAAGTGGAACTGTTGGAGAAAATAAATGACAACCTGAACCAAAAAATGATAAGAGCATTTACAAGAACTCTAGCAGCCCCTATGTGGGGACAAGACTGACTTTATTTTAACTGCTAATCTGCCTGACTAAGCCTGAGTCCAGGAATGCCTCCAAAATATGTAGTTGATGTATTACTCCTTATGTAGGAACACCTATTCATGGTACATTTCTTCCAAAACAACCTTCATTGCAGAAATCATATGCTGTGACCCCCAAAGTCACCTACATATTCTTTCCAGGGTACTTATGCTTTTTTCCCATGATGTAAGCCCTGGGTCTGAGGCCCTGTGGGGCAGAGCTCTACCTGTTTCTTGGCTGCCCAAGACCACACTTCTCTCTGTAAGTTCCCTTCATAAATCACCCAATGCTGAGAAACTGAATTTGTCTGCCTCATCCTTTGGTTTCTTGGCTCCTTCAACATTGGGGTTCACTTCACATATATGGACCCTTTCATGGAATACCCCCGATCCCCACACAAAAATTTCTGGGAACAAAAATCTTGATTTGTGAGCTAGAAGCATTAGTAAATAATCTAAAAGGGAGGATGATCATTGTTGAGATCTGAAATGGTGGCCTGGAAGTCTAAAAGTGGTAGAAATATATCACAACCCAGAGCAAAAATATAAAAAAAAAAATCATGAAGAAAATGATAAAGGACTCAGATCTAAGAAACTTCCCATGCAAATAATAGGAGTTGCAGAAAAATCAAAAAGAAATATCAAGTAGGGGAAAGAAGACACAATGAGTTCCAGGCAGATTGATCAAAAATAATTTCTGAACTGGAAAAATAAAGGGGAAATCTTATATATTTCTAGGCAGAAAGAAAAAGAAGCAAATGGTTGGATGCGGTGGCTCATGCCTATAATCTTAGCACTTTGGGAGGTCAAGGCGAGTGGATTGCGCGAGCTCAGGAGTTCAAGACCAGCCTGGGCAACACAGTGAAACCCCGTCTCTACTAAAATACAAAAAATTAGTCCAGGCATGGTGGCTCACGCCTGTAATCCCAGCACTTTGGGAGGCTGAGGCGGGCGGATCACAAAGTCAGGAGATCAAGACCATCCTGGCAAACACAGTGAAACCCTGTCTCTACTAAAAATACAAAAACAAAATTAGCCAGTGTGATGGCAGGTGCCTGTAGTCCCAGCTACTCAGGAGACTGAGGCAGGAGAATGGCGTGAACCCGTGAGGCAGAGCTTGCAGTGAGCCAAGATCGCGCCACTGCACTCCAGCCTGGGCAACAGAGCAAGATTCTGTCTCAAAAAATAAAATAAAATAAAATTAGCCAGGTGTGGTGGTGTGCACCTGTAATCCCAGCTACTTGGGAGGCTGACACAGGAGAATCCCTTGAACCCAGGAGGCAGAGGTTGCAGTGAGCAGAGATTGCACCATTGCACTCCAGCCTGGGCAACAGAGCGAGACTCCATCTCAAACAAACAAACCAACAAAAAACAAAAGAAACAAACTAGTATGTGACTGCAATACTGGAAGGAAAAATAATACATTCATGTAACATCCTCAGACTACTGAGAGAAAGTGACTGCAACTCAAGGATTTAACATTCAACCAAAATATTATTCACCTGCCAGGGTAAAAGAAAGATATTTGCCGACAAACAAGAATGCATAGACTCTCTCACTTGCATATGCCACTAAGAGCTCTTGCCAAACAACAAGGTTATTGGAACAGAGATTTAATATGTGGCAGAAGACTTATTTCACATTGACATGTGGTTAAAAGGATAATGATAGAGTACCTAGGAAAGTATAATTTAAACATTAAATAAAATGTCTTGAAAAACAAAAGATGCAATTCATTAGAGGGAAAACCTGCTAATGGCCAGGAACACAAAGGACTAAACTATCTCTTCAAAACGTACGAGCTGGCCTGGCATGGTGGCACACTCCTGTAATCCCAGCACTTTGGGAGGCTGAGGCAGGCGGATCACCTGAGGTCAGGAGTTCAAGACCAGCCTGGCCAACATGGCAAAACTCCATCTCTACTAAAAGTACAAACATTAGCCAGGGGTGGTGGTGCATGCCTGTAATCCCAGCTACTCGGGAGGCTGAGATAGGAGAATCGCTTGAACCCAGGAGGTGGAAGTTGCAGTGAGCCAAGATTTCGCCACTGCACTCCAGCCTGGGCGACAGAGCAAGACTCTGTCACACACACACACACAAAACAACAACAACCTAGGAATTGAGGTATGTTGGATAGATGGGGGAAAGTAAAAGTGATCTAATATTTGCACTAAGTGGGGAACTAAGAGGATTCTGAGGGTCTTTAGGGGAAGAGAATAAACAGTGGGAGAATTAAGCATTTTCCATAAGAGAAAAAGGGTGCTCTCTTGTTTCCATATAACATTATACTAAAGAAATATATAACTATAGGGAAAATAAAAGGTAATCAATGGTGGAATAAAAAATTACAATAAAATCTTCAAGTTAGTGAAGGGAGAAAAGAGAATGAAGAGCAACTTGTCAAAACCATAAAAGCAAAGATAAAGAAAAGAGAAAAATTAAATAAATAGTAAATATGATGACAAAAAGAATAAAACTAAAAGGTCAATTTTACTAAAAATGAGGTAAATTAATTTTTCTATTAACAAATTCTAAAATATTATAACAGAAAACAACCCCCATCTCTATATTATTTATGAGAAAGACATTTAAAATGGGGTAAAAAAGTTTTAAAAACAAAGTGATACACTGAAGTAATACAAATAAAACAACAGAAAGATAGACATTATGTTAGTGTATGACTTACAACATATAAAGGTATTACTACATCATAAACCTGTATGTACCAAACAACATGGAGCTAAATTTAAGGAAAGGAAAGGTGATAAAACATAATGATTTTTAAAATTGTTATTGGGAGATTTTATTTTATGGAAGATTTTCATATACATCTTTCAGAATCAGAAAAACTTAATAGTCTAAAAGTAATTAAAGGCTGGGCATGGTGGCACATGCCTATAATCCCAACACTTTGGTACGCAAAGGCAGTTGAATCACTTGAGGTCAGGAGTTCCAGACCAGTCTGGTCAACATGGTAAAACCTTGTCTCTACTAAAAATACAAAAATTAGCGGGCATAGTGGCACAGGCCTGTAATCCCAGCTACTCGGGAGGTTGAGGCAGGAGAATCGATTGAACCCAGGAGACAGAGGTTGCACACAGCCGAGATCAAGCCACTGCACTCCAGCCTGGACTACAAAGCAAGACTCCATCTTAAAAGAAAAAAAAAGTAAGTAAAGACACTGGGAAATTGAATGATATAGTCAAAAATTTCAAGTTAGTAGATATGGTCTTTGTATCTTTTAAGTAAGGATATGTGTGTGTGTGTGTGTATTATATATATTTTATTTATATATTATATATCATATATATTATATATCATATATCATATATATTATATATATTATATATCATATATCATATATATTATATATATCATATATCTTATATCTTATATGTATTATATATTATATGTATTATATATTATATATTTTATATATATATTTCTTCCCATATGTCCATGGATTATTTATAAAAATTGTTTGGTAATTGGTCTTAAAGAAAAACTTCTAACAAAATTTTAAAATTTTCACAAAGTTTGCAGGACTTAAAGAAAATCTCACGCATGAGGAGCCCCTCTGCCCGGCCAGCCGCCCTGTCCGGGAGGGAGGTGGGGGGGTCAGCCCCCCGCCCGGCCAGCCGCCCCGTCCGGGAGGGAGGTGGGGGGATCAGCCCCCTGCCCGGCCAGCCGCCCCGTCCGGGAGGGAGGTGGGGGGATCAGCCCCCTGCCCGGCCAGCCGCCCTGTCCAGGAGGTGGGGGGGGGCGCCTCTGCCCGGCCGCCCCTACTGGGAAGTGAGGAGCCCCTCTGCCCGGCCAGTCGCTCTGTCTGGGAGGGAGGTGGGGGGGTCAGCCCCCGGCCCGGCCAGCCGCCCCGTCTGGGAGGGAGGTGGGGGGGTTAGCCCCCCGCCTGGCCAGCCGCCCCATCCGGGAGGTGAGGGGCGCCTCTGCCCGGCCGCCCCTTCTGGGAAGTGAGGAGCCCCTCTGCCCGGCCAGCCGCCCCGTCCGGGAGGGAGGTGGGGGGGTCAGCCCCCCGCCCGGCCAGCCGCCCCGTCCGGGAGGGAGGTGGGGGGGTCAGCCCCCCGCCCGGCCAGCCGCCCCGTCCGGGAGGGAGGTGGGGGGTCAGCCCCCCGCCCGGCCAGCCGCCCCGTCCGGGAGGGAGGTGGGGGGGTCAGCCCCCCGCCCGGCCAGCCGCCCCGTCCGGGAGGGAGGTGGGGGGGTCAGCCCCCCGCCCGGCCAGCCGCCCCGTCCGGGAGGGAGGTGGGGGGTCAGCCCCCCGCCCGGCCAGCCGCCCCGTCCGGGAGGGAGGTGGGGGGATCAGCCCCCCGCCCGGCCAGCCGCCCTGTCCGGGAGGTGAGGGGCGCCTCTGCCCGGCCGCCCCTACAGGGAAGTGAGGAGCCCCTCTGTCCGGCCAGCCGCCCCCTCCGGGAGGGAGGTGGGGGGGTCAGCCCCCCGCCGGGCCAGCCGCCCCGTCGGGGAAGTGAGGGGCGCCTCTGCCCGGCCGCCCCTACTGGGAAGTGAGGAGCCCCTCTGCCCGGCCAGCCGCCCTGTCCGGGAGGGAGGTGGGGGGTCAGCCCCCCGCCCGGCCAGCCGCCCCGTCCGGGAGGGAGGTGGGGGGGGTCAGCCCCCCGCCCGGCCAGCCGCCCCGTCCGGGAGGTGAGGGGCGCTTCTGCCCGGCCGCCCCTACTGGGAAATGAGGAGCTCCTCTGCCCGGCCACCACCCCATCTGGGAGGTGTACTCAACAGCTCATTGAGAATGGGCCATGAAGGCAATGGCGGTTTTGTGGAATAGAAAGGGGGGAAAGGTGGGGAAAAGATTGAGAAATCGGATGGTTGCTGTGTCTGTGTAGAAAGAGGTAGACATGGGAGACTTTTCATTTTGTTCTGTACTAAGAAAAATTCTTCTGCCTTGGGATCCTGTTGATCTGTGACCTTACCCCCAACCCTGTGCTCTCTGAAACATGTGCTGTATCCACTCAGGGTTGAATGGATTAAGGGCGGTGCAAGATGTGCTTTGTTAAACAGATGCTTCAAGGCAGCATGTTCGTTAAGAGTCATCACCACTCCTTAATCTCAAGTACCCAGGGACACAAACACTGCGGAAGGCCGCAGGGTCCTCTGCCTAGGAAAACCAGAGAACTTTGTTCACTTGTTTATCTGCTGACCTTCCCTCCACTATTGTCCTGTGACCCTGCCAAATCCCCCTCTGCGAGAAACACCCAAGAATGATCAATAAAAAAGAAAAAAAAAAAAAAAAAAAGAAAATCTCACGCCAAATGTTTAAAAAGCTTAGAGTATAACACAATAAAATTAGAAATAAGTGTAAAAAAGATACACACAAAGACTCAATTACCTATAAATTAACACATTTCTAGGCCAGATGTGATGGCTCATGCCTGTAATTCCAGCATTTTGCCAGGCTGTAGCAGGTGAATTGCTTGAGGCTGGGAGTTTTTAATCAGCCTGAGCAACATAGTGAGACCCTGTCTCTATAAAATTTTTTTTTTTTAAATTAGCCAGGCATGGTGGTGCCTCCCTGTAGTCCTAGCCACTTGGGAGGCTGAGATGGGAGGATCACTTGAGAATAGGAGTTCAAGGTTACAGTGAGCTATAATCATGCCAGCTTGGGTGACAGAGCAAGACTTTTTCTCAAAAAAAAATAAAATAAAATAAAACAAAGAAGAAAAGAAAAAAGGAAACATTTCTAAAAATCTTGGATTAGTGAGAAAATCAAAACAGATTAGACATATGGAATGCAATAAAAAGGAAAATATGCAAAATGGAGGGAATGGAATACAGTAAAAGCTGCATTCTGAAGGAATTCTATTAGTCTTTTTTTTTTTTTTGAGACGGAGTTTTGCTCTTATTGCCCAGGCTAGAGTGGAGTGGCGCAATCTTGGCTCACTGCAACCTCTGCCTTCCATTTCAAGTGATTCTCCCGCCTCAGCCTCCCAAGTCACTGGGGTTACAGGTGCCTGCCAACCACGCCCAGCTAATTGTTTTGTATTTTTAGTAGAGACGAGGTTTCACCACGTTGGTCAGGCTGGTCTCGAACTGCTGACCTCGTGATCCACCTACCTCAGCCTCCCAAAGTGCTGGGATTACAGGCATGAGCCACCGCGCCTGGCTGGAATTCTATTAATATTATTAATATTATTAATTCTCATTAATTTCCAAAGAAGAAAGACTATAATAAAAAACAAACCTGATAGTAATCTTAATAAATTAGAAAAATTCATAAGATATTCTTTTAAAAAGTATGAAGGGGGAATAATAAAAATAAAAGCTGAAAATAATGACATGTAAGTAGAAAAAAGAATAAAAAGAAAAATTTTAAAGTTGATTCTTTGAAAAAATAGTAAGAGAGATAAACTTTTCCCAAGCCAGATTAATTTTTTTAAAAAGGAGAGGAGGAAACAAAAATACAGAATTAAGATGAAAAAGGAGATAATCACAGACTCTTCACTGATGAATGAAATTATAAGCAACTGTAACATTTAATATCATAGAAACTAATGAGAAAACCTAAAGGAAATCACCAGTTAGAAAAATATGTTTCAAATTTGTCCCAAGGAAACATAAAATAACTCGAATAAACTATCAGAGAAGAGACTCAAAAGGTATTCAGAGATCTATCATGTAATAAACTTTTAGGCCAAGCACAGTGGCTCATACCTGTAATCCCAGCACTTTGGGAAGCTGAGGCCAGAAGACTGCGTGAGCCCAGGAATTTGAGACCAGCCTCGGCAACATAGCCAGACCCCATCTCTACCAAAAAATTAGCTGGTTGTGGTAATGTGCGCCTGTAGCCCCAGCTACTCAGGAGGCTGAGGTGGGAGGACTGCTTGAGCCCAGGAGGTCAAGGCTACAGTAAGCCATGGTCATGCCACTGCACTCCAACTTTGGGTGAGAGAGAGATACCCTGTCTCAAAAAATAAAAGGCACTTGGTAAATGCAGCTGGCAGATATAATAAAAAAAAAAATCAAAGTAAACCAGAACATGCTTGGGGAATTCTCCTTGGCACTCCTGGAGCTAGGGTACAGGTACCAACCCTGTGATATTCATCCCACTTGGGTAAGATATAATTCACAAAAGCAGGGGCCCAAGGGGGATTTCCTAATAGGACAATATAAGGGCACTACTTTGATAAATTTCAAGGATAGCAGTAGGAAAAAAAAAGTCAAGGTTTTAGACATAGGCAGAAATTTCAAGGCAGTATTTTTCTGGAGAAGCACTTTTAAGACAGGCAGTGCCAGCTTCTAAAACATACAATCTGTGCACTCACACAGGGACCTGCATTTTCATTTTGTACTCAGCTCTGCATGAGATTGATCCTGAGTATAGGTTAGCACTCATCTTCAAGGCGGGTGTTTTGCTGCCACATACAGGTCAATTTTGACACACTTTAAATGTCCTCAGGTGAATTAAAGAAGCTAATACAAATATGTTGGTGGTCATATTCAAGAATGAGGCTACCTAGTGTGGATGGGTAGACAGGTTTAATGTTTCTAGGCATTGTCATTCTTAGGTATCCTTAGAATAGATGCCCTTAATTTCACAATTAAAAATTTAAAAATAGTTTAAAAATATAGTTACTTCTGAATATTATTTAACCTTAAAAAGAAAGGAAATCTTGTGACATGCTATAACATGCATGAACCTTGAAGACATTATGCTAAGTCAAATAAGCCAGTCACACACAAAGTACTGTATTATTCCACTTATATGGCATATTGAAAGTGAGCAAATTTATAAACAGAAAATAGAATGGTGGTTGCCAGGTACTGGGGAGAGGGGATAATAGGAAGTTATTGTTCAATGTTACAGACCTTCAGTTTTGTGAGATGAAATATTTCTGAAGATTGGTTGCACGGCAATGTAAACATACTTAACACTACCGAACTGCACATTTAAAAACGGTTAAGAGGCCAGGTGTGGTGGCTTATGCCTGTAATCCCAACACCCTGGGAGGCTGAGGCGGGTGGATTGCTTGAGGCTAGGAGTTTGAGACCAGCTTGGGCAACATGGCAAAACGTCTCTACAAAAAACAAAAAAATTAGCTGGCTGTGGTGGTGCGTGCCTGTAGTTCCAGCTACTCAGGAGGGTGAGGTAGGAGGATCACTTGAGCCCAGGAGGCCAAGGTGGCAGTGAGCTGAGATGGTGCCACTGACTGCACTTCAGCCTGGGAGACAGAATGAGACACTGTCTCAAAAACAAACAAACAAACAAACAAACAAAACACACATCCACAAAATGGTTAAGATGGCAAATTCATGTTATGTGTATTATACCACAATTAAAAATAAAAAATGGACAGATAGAAACTTCTGAACAGTATAGTGGGGTGCTTAGGCAGAACATATGAGGTGCTTTCCTCCATAGTAGACGAAAGTATGAGATTTCCTGATGCTTAATGAGAGATTTGGTATCAAGAAAGATTATTTATTTATTTATTTTGAGACGAGTCTCACTCTGTGGCCCAGGCTGGAGTGCAGTAGCGCAATCTTGGCTCACTGCAACCTCTGCCTCCTGGGTTCAAGCAATTCTCCTGCCTTAGCCTCCCAAGTAGCTGGGATTACAGGCGCCTGCTACCATGCCCGGCTAATTTTTAAATTTTCAGTAGAGACAGGTTTCACCATGTTGGCCAGGCTGGTCTGGAACTCCTGACCTCAAGTCGTCTGTCCGCCTCAGCCTCCCAAAGTGCTGGGATTATAGGTGTGAGCCACCAGGCCTGGCCTCAAGAACGATTTCAAAGGTTTGGTTTACTATCCCATCTTTTCTCCTCCAAAGAACTATACGATGTGAACTATGTTATTCTGACTCCCCCTAAGTGAGAATGGGACTGGACTTCCCCCAGTCCTCTGATTATCCTAGTCCCAAACATTTTTTTCCAGAGCCTACAATGCCCGAGGCACTGGCCTAAGCACTGGGGACACAGTGTCAAATCTCAATAGATTCACCTCATTCCCTGACTTCATTGGAGATAAGGTTCTTGTGAGGAAGACAGCTTATCACACAACTAACTCGTGATAAATGTTGTGAAGCAGACATTAAAGAGACAACGAGAGAAGTGATCTTCAGCTGAAGTAGAGGTGATATTGAGCTTTAGTGATCTTCAGCTGAAGTGGAGGTGATATTGAGCTTTAGCATGTGAACAAGGTTCCCAACATTGCGTCATGGCAGTGGTTTTCAAGTTGTACTTTCTAGAAGCATTTTTGGGCCTCTAAGGAAGAGTGGGGAAAGGGGAAGAGGCCTGACAGCTCAAAGTAGGGTAGGGTTGAGAGGCAATAGATTTATTTACCCAAGCAATGGAGACTTACTTTCTCTGAGTATCATAGCTGCAGCAGGAGGTGGGATGAATTTGCAACATCCGAAAGCAAAAAGATTTGAGAGTTGCTCATAAGGGAATAAATAAATACAACCCGATATTCCCTGGTTTCGTGTCACCAGCTTATCTATAAACTTACAAACGTCTTATGATTCCTGGAACCTCTCCTGGTCTCTGGCACCCACAGCTTCAACTCCAATTTCCCGGGGTTGCTGGGTGCTTACCCCCAAAAGCCCAGCTGCGTCAGGACACTCTGTCGTATTGAAATGGAAGAATGTCCTGGTAGAGCTGAAGCTCTGCTTCTACTGTCTCATGCCGCAACAGCTGCAAGTCCTGCTCCCTCCAGAAAGCCATGCTTGCTAGTTAGGTCTTCTTTCTCCATCTCTCTCAGGAAGGGGGTTTAAAACAAGAGGAGATGCTAGACAGTCTCTTTGTTAATAACAACCACTGCTATTTATTGCATGCTTACTGTGTCCCAGTATTTTATTTTTAATATCACAACAATCCCATGAGGAAAGAAATATTAGCTCTGGGTCCTAGATGTGAAACCCGAGGTTCAGAAAAGTTATGAATCTTGCCCAAATTTATACTGCTCATAAGTGACAGTGCCAGGTGTGAGCCCTTTGTGTGTGCTCCAAACCATTCAGTGAAAAAAGCAAGAAGTCAGCTGGGCGTGGTGGCTTACACCTCTAATCCCAGCACTTTGAGAGGCTGTGGCGGGCAGATCATGAGGTCAGGAGTTTGAGACCAGCCTGGTCAACATAGCGAAACCCTGGCTCTATTAAAAATACAAAAATTAGCCAGGCATGGTGGCACACGCCTGTAGTCCCAGCTACTCAGGAGGCTGAGGCAGGAGAATCGCTTGAACCTGGGAGGCAGAGGTTGCAGTGAGCCGAGATCATGCCACTGCACTCCAGCCTGGGTGACAGAGTAAGACTCCATCAAAAAAAAAAAAAAAAAAAAAGGCAAGAAGTCTTAGACCACTTCTCTAGTGGTAGGCACAGAGTCATTCAGATAAGGCCATTAAAAAAGAAGGTGGAAGGGGAAGATGAGTTAGTACTTGAAATTCTGCTGTCTTGACACAAATAGCCTATCCCGAAATGATAAATGTATTTGTTAATGGAATTTACCCATTTTATACATCGCACATGTTTTGTATGTGGTGTTGAGCATAGAGGTCTTCATTATGAGTCAGGAAATGTAAGTTCCACTTCCAATATGAGCTGCGTCTCTGTCACAAATGGCTTTATTATTCAAAATTTTCAGACCACAGTTTCTGTCTTCACTTGACTGAGAATAATTCAACGACAGAGAATGTTCTAGTCTCCTGTGTGTCTCTAGTATCTAGTACAGGCCCCAAAATGTTTCAGGGTGGAATGACTAGGGAAGGAGGAGAATAAAGGAGGAAGAGATTTATCTTGTAACATCTGTCCTGGTGTTAGCAATATTAATTAAAACAGTTTGCAGGTTTTGTTGAAAAGGTCTGTTGTCCATCTTGGTGGCAAACTAGGAGGAAATGGCATCTAGCAAGGGCCTCTTTGGCATAAAGGGCACAGAATGTGAAACTGACATGTACACACAATGAAATGCCTTCCTTTGGCCACCTTTCGTTTCCCCTTGTTCTTTCCGAAGCAACTGACACCAAAAAATGAGAAGAGGTGGAACGGGAGAACGGCTTGCAACAATGACTTACCTGGCTGCTTCCTTTTCAGTTACCTTTGTGGACAGACACAAGAATGCAGAGGCCAGAGCTGCCCTAACACAATGTGGAATTGTGAGCTAGTTTTGTGCCAGTAAATATTCTTTGTGCCACTATATATTCTTCAGTGTCCTCAATTCTTTTTACCTTTGCAGAGCTAACTCTTATTTTAGGGTTGTGCCAGGATTTAAACTGGGAGCATCAGCTGCAGAGGGCAAAGGAGTCAAGCTAATAAGCTCTCCAATTCTGCTTCTTGCAGACTGCTTCAGTTTTGAAGGAGAAGTCGTCATTTTTAGAATTCTTACTTGCGTTCACCCTGTACCCTGAATGATTAACTCCTAGTGTGTCCCTCAAGTTTAACCCATATTCCCCCTCTGCTCCTAGGAATGTGAGCACGCTTTCCACTCAGTGACCAGGATTTTAAAAAACTATTTTCAATCTGCCTCCTCTTCCTCTACCCATTTCCCCAATTGCAGCCCTTACCCTCCACCCCTCTCCTATTAAACTCATGTCCATTCAATCTCCAGACTTGTTGGGGGAAGTGGCAGCATTGTAAGATAAACCTTAAGCAATTATTATTATTTATTTATTTATTTTGAGACGGAGTCTCTCTCTCTCGCCCAGGCTGGAGTGCAGTGGCGTGATCTTGGCTCACTGCAAGCTCCGCCTCCAGGGTTCAAACGATTTTTCTGCCTCGGCCTCCCAAGTAGCTAGGACTACAGGCGCACGCCACCATGCCTAGCTAATTTTTGTATTTTTAGTAGAGATGGGATTTCATCATATTGGCCAGGCTGGTATCGAACTCCTGACCTCGTGATCTGCCCACCTCGGCCTCCCAAGGTGCTGGGATTACAAGTGTGAGCCACTGCACCCGGCCTATTTTTTTCTTTATCTTAAGTTCCAGGGTACATGTGCAGGATGTGCAGGTTTGTTACATAGATACACATATGCTATGGTGGTTTGCTGCACCTATCAACCCATCGCCTAGGTATTAAGCCCCACATGCACTAGCTATTTTTCCTGGTGCTCTCCCACCTCCGGCATCCCAGCCTGAAGTTATTATTAAAGTTCAGTTTAACTCTTGTGGTGTCTACAAAGCGTGACTTTGTTGAGTCTTCAACAGATTGTAGCATTACTCACTTTATGTCATTAAACTGGAGAGGCTGGGGTGATAGGATAAGGGAAGCACACAGCTCAGCATGTGGGGAGTTTATTTAAAACTCTTGTGTCTTTCATTGACTAGGCAGATGAAGTCATTGCTGACATATAAATCAACAAAATACTTTTAAAATGTAACTTTCTTTTGTGGTTTGTTATAATAAATTACCCTTGACTACTCTTTAAAAAAATCACAAAGAGAAAATTATAATTTTCCTTCATCGAGTTCAATACTTGTGAGCGTCTTTCAGGTAAATTAAGAGGAAAAATACATACAAATAGTTACATTTTGGAAATATTTGCACCTAAAACAACAGAATATGTTCTATGGGAGTAATAAGTAGTTCCTAATGTTGATTTATCTAAATGTATTATTTCTTTTTTTTAATAATGTGACTATGATGACCAGGAAAGGAGCCAAAAAAAAAAAAAAGTTTGAAAATAAATGAAAATAAATGCAAAACCTTAAGTGGTGCACACCTGTAATCCCAGCAATTGTGGGCGGGGGAGGTGGGGCAGTGGCTGAGGCTGGAGAATGGCTTGAGCCCAGGAGTTTGAGACCAACCTGAGCAATATAGTAAGATCCTGTCTCTTTAAAAAAGAAATAAATCGGCCAGACATGGTGGTTCATACCTGTAATTCCAGCACTTTGGGAGGCCAAGGTGGGCAGACCACCTGAGGTCAGGAGTTTAAGACCAGCCTGGCCAACATGGTGAAACCCTGTGTCTACTAAAAATACCAAAATTAGCTGGGCGTGGTGGCGGGCGCCTGTAATCCCAGCTACTGGGGAGGCTGAGGCAGGAGAATCGCTTGAACCCAGGAGACAGAGGTTGCAGTGAGCTGAAATCACACCACTGCACTCCAGCCTGGGTGACAGAGCAAGACTCCATCTCAAACAAACAAAGAAAAATAAAAGAGAAATAACTAAATAAGGAAAAAAGGAAAAAGAAGAACTTGTGAACTTGCAAAGAAAAATGGGCTCATTTGGTAACACTGCCCAAATTGGGTGATTTTTTTTAAATTTTATTTTTTAACTTTTTACTGACGAGAGATTCTCTGGCACGAACTGAAGGTGCCCTCTCTTCTGGGTGATGTGTATTAACATTGTACTGAGTCTGGTTAGGGTGGCTCTTGACAGGATAATACTTTCTTTTTTATTAAAAATAATTGTATTTAGGCCGAGTGCGGTGGCTCACGCCTGTAATCCCAGCACTTTGGGAGGCTGAGACAGATGGATCACCTGAGTTCAGGAGTTCAAGACCAGCCTGACCAATATGGAGAAACCCCGTCTCTACTAAAAATACAAAATTAGCTGGGCGTGGTGGTGCATGCCTGTAATCCCAGCTACTGAGGAGACTGAGGCAGGAGAATCGCTTGAAACTGGGAGGCAGAGGTTGTGGTGAGCCGAGATCGCACCATTGCACTCCAGCCTGGGCAACAAGAGCAAACCTCAGTCTCAAAAAAAAAAAAAAAGGAAAAAAATTTGTATTTACTTAGAAGCATTCAGAATGTCAATAAAATGTCAACAAAACAGCTGCAACTTTTTTTTTTCAATTATAGAGTGGTATTCAGTTAATGGAACAACAATTATTTGGTACAAGCTGCATCAGAGACAACTGAAGATGAAAAAAACTACCATCACCATGTATAACTAATTTGCGCTATGCACCAAAAAGAACCTGTTTGAAATTTCCATGCCAATTTACAACCCCCATACTTTACCAGGCAAGGTTAGTGGTTATTGAAAATACTAGCAGGGCATGGTGGTGTGTGCCTGTAATCCCAGCTACTCAGGAGGCCGAAGCAGGGAAATCGCTTGAACCCAGGAGGCAGAGGATGGAGTGAGCCAAGATGGTGCCATTGCACTCCAGCCTGGGTGACAGAGGAGACTCAGTCTCAAAATATAAAAAGAAAAAAATACCACCAAGTCATCGCTATCTAAAGAAACATTTCGGTAATGTGTTAATTATACAAAAAAATACAATGTATGGTTTAAAAACAAATTTTACACAGCCTTACATTTCATTTTTTTTCTTTAAAAGGAGTGAGTTGTGTACAGGCGGGCTAAATGCTTTACAGACAAGAAAAAAAAACTAGAACCAACTTATTCATTATCATTGTCTTCTTCATCTTCATCTCTTCATCTTCCCCCTCCTCACCCTCTTCATTTTCCTCAGCTTCCTCCTCTTTTTCTTGCTTTTTTTCAGCCTTGACAACTCCCTTTTTTGCTGCATCAGGCTTTCCTTTAGCTCGATATGCAGCAAGACCCTTTTCGCATTTTTCCTTCAGCTTTGCAGCCTTCTTCTCCTAAGGCTGCTTGTCACCTGCAGCAGTGTCATTCCACATCTCTCCCAGTCTCTTCGCAGCATCACCAATGGACAGGCCAGGATGTTTTGGGCAATACTCAGAACAGAATAGAAAAAAAGGCTGAAGGAGGCCTCTTGGGTGCCTTGGGATCCTTGAACTTCTTTCTTGTCTCCCCTTTAGAAGGGATATAGGTTTTCATTTCTCTTTCATTATGGGCCTTGTCCGCCTTTGCCGTATCTTCAAATTTTCCTTTCTCTTTAGCAGACATGGTCTTCCACCTCTCTAAGCACTTCTTAGAAAACTCCGAGAAGTTGACCTAAGCATCTGGATGCTTCTTCTTATGCTCCTCCTGACAAGTTTGCACAAAAATGCGTACGATGACATTTCGCCTCTTGGCTTCTTAGGATCTCCTTTGCTCATGTTGAGTAATTTTTCCTCAGTGAGGCACAGAGTCGCCCAGTGCCTGTCTGGCTTTCACTTGCCCTGGTGCTGTCTCTATCGAGAGGATAATAATTTAAAAGTTTTAAATAAGCATGTCTTATCCTTCAGTTCTCTAAAGCAGGTTTTACATGAAATCTGAATCTGACTGAGAATGTTACTGTTCATTCTTTTCAAAGTTCCAAGTAGACAAGCCACAAAAGCAATTTCTCAGTTTCTTTGGTATGGCTCATGCAAATAAAAACTGGTGGCTAAGACCTAAAGAACAGTTTTAATCTCTGAAATACCGATGACTTCAGGCAGAAGCACAGATGGGTAGGAAGAGGGAGGCAAGGGGAGAGATTTCTCTCCCATGATCATGTTGTCCCAAAAAGGGTCCTTGTGTACAGTTTATAAGGTCACATATTGACACAATGGTTGTTAAGACCTTGATGAAAAGAGTCAGAGGAAGCCAGTGTGAAATACTCAATGACATATCAGTGGTGAGGCCTTGAGGCATATAAAGAAGGTCATCAAAGTTTGCCATCTCTTTTATCTGCTCTTGCCCACCTCTGCCTAGATGTTACAAATGAAGGAAATATTTGTTGAGAATATACTTATCTGAATGCACTACGTGAATAACGAGAATGTTGGAAGAATGTATGATGGTATATATTGGCTCTTTCAATATTAAGGACCTCGTATAGTCCTTTACTAATCTTAAGGCTTGTCCAAAAAAGATTAAACAAATACACAAAAACAGCCTCCTCCCTCCTACAGTAAACCCAAATAAATCTGATCAGCTTGAAATTATTTCTACAATAACTCTCACGGCTATCAGGATTTAGTCTGATCTCCTGGCAAAGCCAACCCAGCCCTGCATGAGCCCCCGACCCTCTGCCTCCATCCTTCTCATTCCCTAACTCCCCGCTGACCCCACCCCCGCCCCCCGCAATGTTAACTGTGAGGTCCTTGACATGCATGCTCCCTCCTCACACCTCCAAGCCTTTCTTTCTCCTGTTCCCTTTACCTCCATGTCTGTCTACTCTCACCTGTCCTTCCACATTTAGTTCCGACATCACCTCCTCCTGAAGGCTTTCCTGCACTGTCTCCTTGCTCACACCAAAACTGGTGCCTCGCCAGTGTGTGCCCATGCATGCTGTCCAGGACTCCAGCACAGGGTTCTACTGAATGGAAACCTTTTTTCTTTTCCTGTTTACTGTTTCTTGTTGTTGTTGTTGTTGAGAGAGTCTCGCTCTGTCACCCGGGCTGGAGTGCAGTGGTGCGATCTCAGCTCACTGCAGCCTCCATCTCCCTGGTTCAAGCGATTCTCCTGCCTCAGCCTCCCAAGTAGCTGGGATTACAGGCATGTGCCACCACACCCAGCTAATTTTTGTATTTTTAGTAGAGATAGGGTTTCACCATGTTGGTCAGGCTGGTCTCGAACTCCTGACCTCAGGTGATCCACCCACCTTGGCCTCCCAAAGTACTGGGATTAGAGGTGCGAGTGACTGCACCCAGCCTCCTGTTTACTGTTTCTTTTGTCATAATACAAAATCTGTCGGAGAGTAAGTGTTTAATGTACATTTGATGAATGAATGGTTTAATCAGAGTTTGTTTCTAATCTTGTTTCCAGCCCACATTAGCTTATTCACCTGTGTGCAAAAGTGGATGAGGACAAATAATTGTTAAATCGTTTGCTTGACTAAAAACGTTTTACTGATAGCAAGTTGGCAATCTGAAAATTAGTGGGAGAAGTAGTGATGGGTACTGAACAGACTGCCAAATTAGATTCTGATTATCTGCTGTGAATCATTTCTTTAAACTTTGAAAGCTTTTTAAATTATTTTTCTGGGTATAATAATAATGTGGCTAACTAAAAATAATGAAGATCATGTTTATTGTAGATGTGTGCTAAACATCCATGTTTTCATCCAAGTGCTACAATTGCAACCCCCACATTACCTCCTTTCCCCACTCTGCCTACTCCTAGCATACATGCGGGCATGCGTGCATGCACACACACACACACACACACACACCCCTAGACTAAACCTTACCAGATTTAGTCTTTAATAGAGTCCTGTAAGACACATTTCACCACATTTCCAAAGTTATAATGGATCTTGGAAGGCAAAGCTATGGAAAACAGTGATAGAAACATACTTATCACACAGCGATAGAGCTCCCTTTTGATCTCTTCAAACAAGACAAGAAACAAAGAGCGAAAATCATCTGAGAATTCAAAACTGCTGGACTATTCCCATTGCACCGAGTCATGTGGATCTGTGTCAAGTACACAATCAGTTGCAAGTCAGCTGATAGACAGAAAAGAGTTACTTCAGAAAGATAATCTCAGGGAGCTTATTATACTCCCTTTGAAGTAATGAGTCCAGTGAACTTGAACTGGAGACTTGAAGTCTCTGACTTCTGCTGTCACTGGAAAGGAATTACTTTTTTTTTTTTTTGAGACAGAGTCTCACTTTGTTGTGCAGGCTGGAGTGCAGTGGCGCAATCTTGGCTCACTGCAACCTCTGCCTCCTGGGTTCAAGTGATTCTCCTGCCTCAGCCTCCTGAGTAGCTGGGATTACAGGTGCACACCACCACGCCCGGCTAATTTTTTGTTTTTTTGTTTGTATTTTTAGTAGAGACGGGGTATCACCATGTTGGTCAGGCTGGTCCCAAACTCCTGACCTCGTGATCCGCCTGCCTAGGCCTCCCAAAGTGCTGAGATTACAGGTGTGAGCCACCATGACCGGCCAGGAATTACTCTTGACAATTTTCTATGTAATTTATTGGAGAATGACAAAAGTGGTTGAAAATATTATTAGCTGGAATCTTGGCCTGTGTTGGTAAACAACAGATAAAAAGTTTTAAGGGTGGAACTTGCAAGTCTAATTACACAACATTAAAAATAAGTCTCCATATCAAACATAATTAGTAGATTTCAGATGAACTTGAGGAACTATTAGAACAACTTACCTAAAGCAGTTTTGTTTCTCAGAAAAATGACGTTATAGATCTGGCCTAGAATTTGGCATAGAAACTTTTCCTACAAGGTATAATGAGAAACAGAATCAAAGCAAGAGTCTTAAGACTCAGTCTTAGTTCTAGTTTGGTCTTTGTGATCCTGGCCAAGTCACTTCAACATGAACTTGGTTTTCTATGTCTACAAAGTAAAAGGGATGGGCTACTATCGCTGCTGTACTACTACTACTGATCTATTTGTGCTGGATTATTCTATATCCAGATAAATGAGGCCAAGTGTTTCTGGCATCACCAACCACCATTTAAACAAATAGCATCCCCTCCATAGGGGAGGAGGCTGCACACATCTGCTGCTCTCCACCCTGAGAATGTGGATGAATTCCAATCAGCAGCCACCACCTGACTGATTTGCCCACAGCCTGCTCTGGGTCCATTGGCTGGGAGGCTTCTGGAGGCAGCTGGGTCATGTCATCCCAACCCAAACTGGTGATGTGAAAGAACAGTCACATGTGTGAGCAGGTGCATAACCCATTCTCAGGAGGGAGAATGGAGTGAAGGAACAGTGGTTTAGGTAATGACTCATTCAGGTTATTCATTCTGTGTGTAAAGCCCAAGGCCCTCCAACTGGCCCTGACCTACCTGCCCCGACTCTTCTGCTTTCCTGACACCTTCTCTAGGCCTCTATTGCCCTTCTCGCTAGTGCAGCTGGCCCCTTGATGGCTTATATAGAAGATAATGTACCTAAGTCATTCGTCACCCCAACCCTTGTACATAGGTTTTCCTTGTTGCCAGAACCTGGATTTTGTTCAAGGGTGTCCCCAGCCCTATGTGATCAAGTGAAGAACTCCTAAGCTTCATCCCCAAAGGAAAACTGATCACTATGCTCCCATTGGTTATTGGCCTAAGCCAATCACTGCACTCCCATTGATAATCGGTCTAAACCAATAACTGCGCTCCCATTGGTCTAAACCAATAACAGCGCTCAACTGCGCTGTCTGTATGAGATGCTTGCAATGCTGCTGCCATCTTTTGAAAAAGAGAATGATCAGCTGACAGGCTGAGTGAGCAGAGAAATGAAGAGAATCATCTGGGGCCTGAGTGAGATCACTGGGCTGCTTTGTTAATCTACCCTAGATGCTCTCTACATCTTGAATTCTTGTTATGTGAAATTACAATTTTTTTCTTACTGTTTGAGTCAGAAGCCCAAGGTATCTTGCTATTTTTCACACTGGCACACTGGAGAGGCAACAAGAAACCCCAAGTGGGGTTAGTGGAGGAATCAGTTCCTCCACTTAGAAGCTGTTACTGAGGAACAAATTACTTCAAAATTTAGTGGCTTGAAATAACAATAAGCATGTATTGTCTCTGTTTCTGTAGGTTGCAAATTTTGGATCTTTTTGAATGGGAAGTCTGGCTTAGATTCTCTCCTCTCATGAGACTGCAGATGGGTGTGGGCTGGGGCTGCCCTAATCTGAAGGTTCAACTGGGGCTGGTGGGTCTGCTTCCAAGGAGGCTCACTCACTTGGCTGGCCAATGGGGGCTGGCTGTGGTGGGAGGCCTCAGTTCCTCTCCATATGGGCTTCACCACATGGTACTTGAGTGTCCTCTGTTTTAAAATGTAGGTTTTATTAATATTTAGGGTTCTGCTTCCAAGGAGACCCACTCACTTGGCTGGCCAATGGGGGCTGGCTGTGGTGGGAGGCCTCAGTTCCTCTCCATATGGGCTTCACCACATGGTACTTGAGTGTTCTCTGTTTTAAAATATAGGTTTTATTAATATTTAGGGGTCTGCTTCCAAGGAGGCTCACTCACTTGGCTGGCCAATGGGGGCTGGCTGTGGTGGGAGGCCTCAGTTCCTCTCCATATGTGCTTCACCACATGGTACTTGAGTGTTCTGTTTTCAAATATAGGTTTTATTAATATTTAGGTATGGCAAAGCCATTGGATCAGGAATGACTGCTAATAAAAAGATAGTTTGTTATGCTCACAGATCTCAAGAGGAAGGGGTGTGTCACACCAGCCACATGGGGAAGTACCAAGATCAGTCAGGAGGCAGAGGGAGCAGAGTGAAAACAGGGGCACAAACTTTTTCTTTTTTTGAGATGGAGTCTCGCTCTATTGCCATGCTGGAGTGCAGTGGTGAGATCTTGGCTCACTGCAACCTCTGCCTCCCGAGTTCAAGCGATTCTCCTGCCTCAACTTCCCAAGTAGCTGGGACTACAGGTGTGTGCCACCATACCCAGCTAATTTTTTGTATTTTTAGTAGAAACGGGGTTTCACTGTGTTAGCCAGGATAGTCTCATTCTCCTGACCTTGTGATCTGCCCGCCCTGGCCTCCCAAAGTGCTGGGATTACAGGCGTGAGCCACTGCGCCTGGCCAGGGGCACAAACTTTTATTGTGGTTTCTGTGGGAAGGAATGAGTGAGGGAGGGTGATTGGGCTTTGGATTGAATAGTTTGAATCATTTCAGCAGGCTCTGGGCCATACGGGCTATCCCTAGTTGTCTAGTTCCTACTCCTGGGGTGATTAGGGCAGGTGGATAGTGGCCTGGAGGGTGAGAGCCCATAATGGAGGTGGCAGTGTGTGGGCTCTGGATTGATTGGTTTACATTTGTGACACACCCTCATGGTTGTTTGCTATTTCTAAAAACTGGCTAGTCCTGGGACAGGCATAAAAATACAAAAATAAAAGACATGGTAAATACATTCTCACAGCATGGTGCTGGCTTTGCCCAGAGTAAGCAATCCAAAAGAGCAAGACGGATGCTGCAAAGTCCTTTATGCTCTCAATTCAGAAGTCACATATTATCCCTGCTGAACTCTACACAGACCAGTCCTAATTCAACATGGGAGTAGACTATGCAAATAAATACCTAAGAGGTGAAGATCACTGGGGGCCATCTTGGAGGCTGGGTATTACACATCTGGTAAGTTCCTTGACCTCCAAATGTCAGTGTCTTCACTTAAAAAAGATGGCAATAATATTATGTTACTTTGACTTCTAAGTTGAAAGCGAACAGAAAGTGACTCTGGCTTGCTTAGGCAAAAGAGGAATTTATTGAATCAGTTTTGGACAATTCACACAATAGAAGGGAAGGCTATAGAACCAGGCTTAGCAGAACCTAAGGGAGCTCAGGGAACAGGGAAAGTCATGCAGGGCAAAGCCTCAGGGTTGGTCTGGTTGGGAAACTGATGTTGACATCAACTGCACTGGCCACCGGATATTGTGGCCAGAGCTAAACGCTCAGCACCACTGCTGCTGAGCAACTCTCAATCGCCTCTGTGCCCTGAAGCTTCCACAGTGTGGGGAGAGTGGAGAAAGGAGGACCAGGTCCCTTCTGCTTCTGGGATTACAGCACATGTCCGCTACAAATATGGGCTTCATGGGATTCACCAAAAATATATGAGCACCTTCCTTGGAAAATCGAGAATGCTCAGTAATGGTTGGTTGCTTAATAGAAAGGAGAAAGCAGATACCGTGGGATGGAATAGAGTGAGTTTGGAGATCTCAAGTTGAGAGTGAGAATAAAGCATGCTCATTACATTTCCAGCCACACTGAGCATTTCTAATCGCACTCTTACCTTGTCTTCACTCATATGCACATTTGCAAATTCTTAAATTGCTGAGATTTGTACAAATCTTATCTATATACTCTAATTATCCGGTGAACCAAGTTGGAGGCAAGGGAACAGTATGTTATTAAGAAAAGGTAAAGTGAAAGCCTCCTGTGAAAATTGCAATACTGGCTGGGAGCAGTGGCTCATGCTTGTAATCCCAGCACTTTGGGAGAACGAGGTGGGCAGATTAATTGAGGTCAGGAGTTCAAGACTCCTGCTTGGGCAACATAGTGAAACCATGTCTCTACTAAAAATACAAAAATTAGCCAGGTGTGGTGGCGCACGCCTGTAATCCCAGCTACTCGGAAGACTGAGGCAGGAGAATCACTTGAGTCCAGGTGGCAAAGGTTGCAGTGAGCTGAGATCACACCACCGCACTCCAGCCTGGGCAGCCGAGTGAGACTCCATCTCAAAGAAAAGCAAAGTGTAGAGAAAAGAAAATTGCAACACTAGCCTCTTGGTACCTTGACATGAACCACAATTAACCACACTCTTTAAGTGGTGGTAGCTTCCATTTCTGTCACTGTTACCTTCATAGTACTTTTTTTTTTTTTTTTTTTGAGACAGAGTTGCTCCTTCTGCTCACTGCAACCTCCACCTCCTGGGTTCAAGCGATTCTCCTGCCTCAGCCTCCCGAGTGCTGGGACTACAGGCACATGCCACCATGCCTGGCTAATTTTTTTGTATTTTTAGTAGAGACAGGGTTTCACCGTGTTAACTAGGATGGTCTCGATCTCCTGACCTCGTGATCCCCCCACCTCGGCCTCCCAAAGTGCTGGGATTACAGGCGTGAGCCACCACACCTGGCCCCTTTATAGTACTTCTATCTCAGTTTGAATTTCCAAGGCAAAGCCAGACACCTTTTCTCACAAAGCCTGTGCCCTGTTGTTAGGTGTGGGCATGAGTCTTGCTGTTCAAACTCAACTATTTCATTCAAAGTGACCTTTCTTGGGTTTACAAATTCATTGAGGTTGAATGTGTAACTAAATTCTAAAATGTTAGTTCTAAACTAAGTTCTAAAATGGTTCTAAAATGTTCGTATGTAAGGAGCACCAGGAGGGCTTGCTGAAACACCAGTTGCTGGGCCCCACCCCTGGAGTCTCAGGTTCAGCAGGTCTAGGGCGAGGTTGGAGGATGTGCACTTCTAATACGTTCCCAGGTGGTGCTGAGGCTGCTGGTCTGGGGCCACATTGAGAAACACTGACTTGAATGACTTGATGCTGTTGCTGGCCTGCTTTGTAAACTTCTTAGACCCTACCCAGTAATTGCCTTTCTTTTCTTTTCTTTTTTTTTTTTGAGACAGAGTTTCACTCTTGTTGCCCAGGCTGGAGTGCAATGGTGATATCTTGGCACAGTGCAACTTCCGCCTCCTGGGTTCAAGTGATTCTCCTACCTCAGCCTCCAAAGTAGCTGCCATTACAGGCATGTGGCACCACACCTGGCTAATTTTTTTGTATTTTTAGTAGAGACAGGGTTTCACCATGTTGGCCAGGCTGATCTCGAACTCCTGACCTCAAGTGATCCACCCATCTCAGCCACCGCACCCAGCCAGTAATTGCCATTCATAAAGAAAGCCAAGATGACACCTACAGAGCAAAATTATGTGATATTCAGGAATAAACATTGAAACATTATTTTGATTAGAATAATAGCTGCACGGAACAGAAACTTAGCTATAAGAGCTTAAGCAAATAACAGTTTGTTTTTCTTACATTCCCAAGAAGACTAGAAGCTGTGCTAGGCTGGTGAAATGACTTCACCTCATCAGGGGTCAAGGCTCTTTCTGACTTTCTCTTCTGTCATCCTTGGTAAATGACCTTTGTCCTCATGGTCACAAGATAGCTGCTGCATCTCCATGTATTGCCTCTGCACTCTAGGCAGGAAAATGAATGATGAAGAAAAACGCATGTATGAGCTTTTCTGAAAGTCCCTCTAGAGACTTCTGTTCCCATCTCATGGGTTAGAACTATGTCACATGGCCACACCAAGCTTCAAGGGAGCCTCAGCACTCATTGACCCACATAAAATGGGGTTCCCGTCGATGAGAAAGGAAGGAAGAATGGGTGGTAACCAGCAGGCTCTGGGATGCACTCACCTGCTTGACTCCCAAAGGGTCACATTGCGTACTCAGGCCAGAGCCATCTACAGTGCTAAACCAGCCACACAACAAGTGAAAGGGACAGAGAAAAGACATGAAGCCACTTCTGTACTAGCATTTCTTGCCTCCTGCTAATGGGTGTTATATGAAAAGGGAAAACTGAACTAGAACTTCTTTACTATAGACTTCTGAGAAGTTTTATTAAGCTTATGTATGTGATGACATTCCAAGGCAGGAAAAAACATACTGCATTTTCCAAGCTTATTTGACCACAGAGGCTTTTTAAAAATTTTTCTGGAGCATCTCCCTGAACTACATTCCATGGAAATTTTTGCCAGAAAACCTTGATATATACAGTGTCAACTATCAGTGTGTTTTTTAAGACTCCTTATGAGAAAAAAAGCCAAGTATGTTCTTCTTACATCAGTGAGATAGTTCTACTTTTTTTAAGGGGAAGGAAATGAAAATAGGAACAGTTTGTGAGTCAGGGCGGGGGGTGTGATGCCAGCCTGCCACCTGAGAACCATGCAACCTTGACAGGCCTGGTGGCCTCCCTAGAGTCTCCTGTGGTTTTTTTTTTTTTTTTTTTTTTTGTGAGACAGAGTCACCCAGGCTGGAGTGCAGTGGTGCGATCTCGGCTTACTGCAACCTCTGCCTCCCGGGTTCAAGTGATCCTCCTGTCTCAGCCTCCAGACTAGCTGGGATTACAGGTGCGTGCTACCACACCTGGCTGATTTTTGTATTTTTAGTAGAGATGGGGTTTCGCCATGTTGGCCAGGCTTGTCTTGAATTCCTGACCTCAGGTGATCCGCCCCCCCCTTGGCCTCCCAAAGTGCTGGGATTACAGACGTAATCTACCACGCCTGGCCAGAGTCTTCTGTTCTTACTTGCAAAACAAGATCTGTAGGCAAGCACCAGGATGCATCCCAATAAACCAAAATTCTGCAACTTCACAGCTCCTAGAAAGATCAAGAAGGGATGCCTGAATCAATCTTTGGTAATGGGAGATAGAGGATATATGCCCTCCTGTTGGGCGACAGAGTGAAACCCTGTCTCAAACACTGGAGATGGACTCTCGGGGTTTCGACGTGTTGGCCAGGCTGGTCTTGAACTCCTGACCTCAGGTGATCCGCCTGCCTTGGCCTCCCAAAGTGCTGGGAGCACAGGTGTGAGCCACCACACCAGGCCTGGTTCTCCCCTTTTAAGGGCTCATGCATTCTATTAAGCTCACCCAGATAATTTAGGATAATCCCCCCATCTCATCACATCTGCAAAGTCCCCTTTGCCATATAAGGTAACATATCTACAAGTTCTAGGAATTAGGACATGGACATCTTGGGGCTCATGGGCATTCTGTCTACCATGCAGATGAAATCTATTGTTTAAAGAAGTATAAACAGTGTTGGGAAACTAAAGACTATAACAAAAAATTCAAATTAGGCTTAATAGTATGTGAGACAAGCAGTACAAAAGGTAGAGAAGGTTTATGTGAGAAAAGAAAAGAAAAGAAAAAAAAACCCAAGAAAGGAGATCAATTACAATACAAGCAAAAGTAGGACAACACTAGTTACGAGCTGGAAGCACGTGAATCCTTTAAGAGCCCGAGCAAAGGGCAAAGGTTTAGTATGGGATTGTTGGAGTTTCTTTCTATTATATATTGTACCTTCACCAATAGAACTAAAAGTCTAAAATCACACTATTTAAAAACCGAGAATGTATCAGCATTAACCAGATTGATCCTACAGCGCTGCTTGACTTTCAGTTGTGGAGGTGGTAGGAAGAGCCACAGAATGGCCTGAAATAATTGCAGAGCTCCAGTGTTTGAAGAATGTATAGGAACCTGGTGAGGTGAAGGCACCCGTGCCTTTGCTTAGTGGCTTCAGGATGTGGAATAAAAAGGAACATGACATCTACATCCAGGTGAGAATTAGGCTTGGGACAAAGGGTGGTGAAGTATTAGTCCAAAGGTCAATAAAAGAGTAAGAATCACATGCAAGTAAAAGGATCCAGGCAGAGGGCGTGCAATAAGAATTTCTCAGTCCTGGTCCTATTGTCACTGTGAACCATATAATTATTTGTTGTGTGGGTGTCCCGTGCTT
The DNA here is from genome assembly GCF_028858775.2 of Pan troglodytes. Lineage (NCBI taxonomy): Eukaryota > Metazoa > Chordata > Mammalia > Primates > Hominidae > Pan > Pan troglodytes. The sequence continues at coordinate 59,107,584 of NC_072403.2, forward strand.
TGTAGGCAGGTTAGCAGCATCCCTGGACTCCACCCATCTGATGCAGTGGCACCCTTCCCCAGGATGTGACAACAAAAAATGTCTCCAGGCCTTGTCAAATGTCCCCAGGGGGAGGAGACAAAAATCACCCCAGTTGGGAACCACTGGTATACACTGAAAGAATAGGTAAGGGGACACAACACACCAAAAAGGGGGAGCCTGCAAGCCCGGAGAGAGTCTTTGAGGCTGCAAGGACACAAAAACCGAGGGAACCTTGTAAGGGGCCTGTTGCTGGAGCTGGTGGGCTGGCTGGGAGCCACCAAGAGCATCCAGCTGGTTTGCATACTGGCCTGTAACTTGGCCAGGGCAGGATCCAGGTCAGAAGAGCTCAAGTCTAATTCGTTCAGGGGTTGCACTCTGGTTGTTTTCCATTTGTTATGCAAGCACAGGTTTCAAAAGGCAATTCACCTGGGCAGGGGATATGCTTGCTTGCAATATAAACAGCTTGGAACCTATTATCTTACATGGTTGTTTCACTTCATCTAGGTTCACTGTCTGTCCTCCTGACCCCTGATTTGTACAGGAGGGAGGAAACGAGGATGGTGGAGAGACTTGGATGCAAGTAGTGCCACCTCCAGCCTTTACAAGTGCCCTTAGGAGAATTAGAAAAGGTGCATCTCTGGCTGGATGAATTAGGAAAGAATGTCCCCTCAGGGAGGATCAGGAGTGGGGCTAGGCTAGGAGAGTGGATGGCACCTTATCTCCAACCCTAGCTGGGAGCGCAGAGCTGCGTGTCAGCGCCCCCATAGTGAGTACCTGCAGAGTTCCTATGGGAGCAAGCCTCCACCATGCACACTACATCTTATATAGCCTGTGAGGCAGAGGCTTACTCATGTAAACCTTGAGGGGCAGACATGACATATGGGGCCTCCGAGCTCTGAGGGGTACTAAACTTTCTTACCAGCAGGATTAGAATTTTAGTATGACACATGGTGAGAAACAAAGGCAATTGATTCTGTAGGAATGAGTGTAAGGTGGCTTAAGAATATTCTAAAGGAGAAAAAAGCAAAATGGACAGCTAGGAGAGACTGTGCAAGGTCGCTTCTGTGCATCTGGCCTGATGAGCCTATTCATTGATAAATTTAGGACCTAGGTGATCAACAAGAGCACTGCACTTTTGCAAGTGAGGGCAGACCTCTAAAATTCCTTCTAAGGTTCAAACACTAATGGCCCAAGGCTATTAACTGCATCTAGTTCAGGGGATGTGTTCTATAAAGTAAATCATGATCTGCTGCATAAATTCCTATGCACTGGATGTTGTAGAAAAGTCTTCCTTTGATGACCTTGGAAGACTAGACATGTTAGCCCTCTTTCTACAAGGGCAAGGAAGGTATCATGCAGCCAAAGGACAGAGAAAGATTCTAAGTCAAGAAAATGCCCATTAAGTGCGGATGTGTCCACGTTATAGATGGAGACTTTGAACCATAGGGTCAGACTAACCCTAACATTGCAGAGTTGCAGAGGGTGAGAGTGTGAATGGAGACCTACACAACAACTGTCTAATTTTGTTTCTTTTGAGACAGGGTCTTGCTCTGTCACCCAGGCTGGAGTGCAGCGGCGCAATCACAGCTCACTGCAGCCTCAACCTCTTGGGTTCCAACAATCCTCTCATCTTGGCCTCCCAAAATGCTGGGATTACAAGGATTAGCCACCACGCCCAGCAAATGTCTAATATTTAAATAAACTTTCTTCCATCTTTGTACTTTGTCAAATATACTTTCATAGCAAGAAAATGGGGGAAAAGTGAAATTTACGGTTTTTATATGACTGAAAGTTGGCAAAAACAAGAAGAAATAACTGGACTTCATTATTACATGCCTGTAGGTGTTCTGTTAATGGGCTGACATGTGTGAATGCATACTAAAGACATATACAATTCATGCATTATATATTTATCCATAAAATTAATGTTTCTTGCTTTCATTTCAGGAAAATTACAATTATGTTGTTATAATCAATATTTTCACATAATTTGTGTTCTATTGACAGTAATACCTAATTAGATTACCTTTCTTGAATCTTAGTTTTTCTTTTCATTTTTTCAAGTTTCCATTTAGAGAAACTGCTCGGCAGAGGCAGTAGCAATTGCAATTGTCATTAAAATTCTTAAAGCAACCCTTCCATTTGGAAATGAATCATGAATTTTATGTCAGTCATTATAATTGGGTTGCATATGGCATATTGCCATTATCACAGGGACTATCACAAAATAGTTTAATTTCATCCCATAAATTACTATCACTTACATAATGATTTTCAAGATTTCTTATAATAATGTCTTAAAAATCTATACCTATATAGTTTTGTAAAGGGTTGCTATCACGTTTCATGCTTACATGTGCAGACCTGCATATACACACCTTTAAGACTAACATGAAGGCTGGGCACGGTGGCTCACGCCTGTAATCCCAGCACTTTGGGAGGCGGATCATGAGGTCAGGAGTTTGAGACCAGCCTGGCCAACGTAGTGAAACCCCGTCTCTACTAAAAATACAAAAATTAGCCAGGCATGGTGGCATGCACCTGTGGTCCCAGCTACTCAGGAGGCTGAGGCTGGAGAATCACTTGAACCCAAGAGGTGGAGGTTGCAGTGAGCCAAGATCGTGCCATTGTACTCCAGCCTGGGTGACAGAGTGAGACTCCGTCTCAAAAAAAAAAAAAAAAAAAAAAAGACTAAAGACTAACATGAACTGTTGTGAATATTGTGCTAATTGATGAGTAACTCCAGAATCTTAAATTGGAACATGAAGGGAAACAAGACTCTTGCATTCAGGCTGAGAGGAAGATTTTGGAGAGCTGTCTTTCCTCTTACCAAGGAGCTCCTGTTACCCCAGCTCTCCTCACTCCCCAAGGCAGTGTCTGTGTCTGATGCCAGCAGAAGTACAACCTACAAACCATCACAGCTCTGGATGTCATTACCTTTTGTTTGGAGAACACGGGGCAGAAGATTTAGAGGTCCCCTGGCACCTAAATGATGTTAGTCATGACTGGTGTTCAGGGTTACAAGTTGCACTGAGCCAATGGTGAATGTGAAGTGACCGAGGACCTTCTAAAGTGAGGGTCCAGGACCCCCTACCCTAGTCCTTGAAGGCCAATGCTGCACCCCTTGCTAAATAACCATACAAATATTACTGTAGTGGATTGAATGGTGTCTCCCATTAGAATGTCCACATTCGAATCCCTGGAACTTATAAATACCACCTTTTTTTGGAAAAAGAGTCTTTACAGATGTGTTAAATTAGGAATCTTGAGATAAGCTCATGTGGGATTATCTGTGTGGGCCCTAATTCAATGACAAGTGATTTTATAAGAGACAGAGGGGAGTCGGAGAAGAGGAGAAGGCCATATGATTACAGGGGCAGAGACTGGAGTGATGCAGCCACAGGCCGAGAATGAGAGTCAAGTTATAGCCTTCAGAGGGAATAGGCCCTGCCCATAGCTTGATATTGGATTTCTGGCCTCTGGGACTGTGAAATAATAGATATCTGTTGTTTTAAGCACCAAGTTTGTGGCAATTTGTTACTGCAGCCACAGGCAACTAGGGCTGATGATAACAGTGACTAATAACCATGAGCATTTACCATGTCATTTAACAGTGACTAATAACCATGTGCCAGGCCCTCTGTGAAGCCCCTTTTACAAGCATTATCTCATTTGAATCTCACAACAGCCTCATAAGATTGGCGTGATTATTTACCCCAATTTACAGATGAGGAAATTGAGGTTCAAACGGAGCAAGCAGCTTGCCTGAGGCCACATGGCTAGCAAGTGGCTGAGCTGGGATCTGAACCTAGATCTGTGTGACGGTAAGACCTACTTGAAGCACAGGCTGAAGCCTCGCTGCTTGGTCACATGTGGAGCTGTTATAGACAAGCCCTATTCTTGGTGGTTCCGGGTTGATAGTTCTGTGTTCTTTGGCCCCCTACTTAAACGGTGGTTCAAATATTTTAGCACTCGCCCCCTCAACCTTCAGCTCTGTACCACCCCTCAGAAGTGATACATAAATTATAATCAACCATTTATCTAACTCAGAAGACTAAGGGAAAACTTTCCTTGCTATAAAGAAACATTTTAGCCATGCTTAGTCACATACAGTTCTTTGCAGCTATTTCGCCTCTGGGTCATTTGGGTTTATTTGCAGATGTTGCCAAATGAATCAGAAATCTTGGGAAATGGTCTTTGGAGAAGGACAGCAATCAGAATGATTTTTTGTTAGTTTCTTCTCCCAGGAGAAACCTTTAGTCAGAAATAAGTTTGTTTTCTTAAGACTTAAAATATGTTCTCTGAGCTCATTAAACTATCAGAACATGAAGTCTAGACTCTGGTAATAGTATGACTTAGACAGGATTTCTTTCCTTGTCTATCTTTGTCCAGTCTATTGGGGACTAGAAGAGATTGTTCTCTATCTGCTGGCCAGCCCAAAGACTGTGTGTGTGTTTTTGTGTAAGTGTGTGTGTATGGGGGTTCTGGATGAGGTGGTTACTTTTATTTTGTTATCCTTTATTTCTTTTCTTTCAAACTAAATCTACACCCCATTTTACAGGTGGAAACATTGAGTGTTTTGGTGACTGTAAACAATTTTCTCCATGGCGACTCAACTATGCAGGCTTATTACAAATGCTGTGCTTGTCTTCTCAAGAAATCATTCCATTTAGTGAAAACGAGAGCTGTTATACAATGAGTTTTGAGGCTAATTTTAAAGCAAGTCATGTGTCCCTCCCATTGCTCTGACCCAAATATGAGACAGGGATTCAAAGTTGCACACAAAGAAAACCAAAATCAATCAGGAGGCTCTATATGAACAATTTAGTGGGTTACAGGAATGCAAGCTTCATTTTTCAGCCACTGCAATGCTTTATCACTTGACATTTATTTAGTGTTCTAGTTAGTGCCTGGGAGACTGTTGGGAAGGAACCTTGAGTCCCAAGCTGGAACCTGAGACTGACCTTGGGTCACTTGTTCTCTCTGCACCTGGGTTTCCAGAGCAGTAAAGAGATGCTATTCTAACCTCTCTTGCAAAGATGCCTCTGTAGTGTGCTAACCAACCACTGCAAATAGAGGTTTGAAGCCATGATCAGGAGCATTCTCTTGAAGGCCGACGGTGAAGGGAAAGGATAGAGACAGGGTTGCAGATAATCCTTAATGCGGCCAGGGCTGAAGAGAGTTGGTGCAGACTGAAAGTGCCAGCGTAGACAAAATGGAAGTTCACCTCTAATTTCATGTGTCTGAACCCTTTCTTTCTGTCCAAAGTTAACTTTATGCAATCACTGGGCCCTGGGGAGCTTTCCTCCTCTCTTATTTCTCCAAACCAAAACCTGCTCCCAGGAAATAATCTGATAAATTCAGTTGCATCATGGAGAATGGACAAACTGTTATCTTCTGCAAGCCCTCACATTGAAAGTCTTAAAGCAAAAGTAGTGTGTCAGTGTGCAATTCCAGGCAACAGAGAAGATGGGGAAGAGAGGTGAAACCTGTGGTAGGGCAGGGAGTGTTGAGGAAAGTGTCAGGAAAGTTAGGGTCCCAGCAGGACAGGCATTGCCAGAAAGGCAGGCAGAAGTCATTAGCAAGGTATCCAGCGCCTGATGAAGCAGACCATGAAGCTAAGGAGATGAAGAGCAGAAAACCTTGAACAAAAGCTCATATGGAAAGCTATTTGCTTTTTCCCTCAAGCAAAAGATTCAAGAAAAGCAAATGTGTGTATAAAACTCATTCACTCATTCATTCGTTCATTCATTCATTCATATAACATTGTATTTACTATGTTCCAGGTATCAAAGAGCCAGGAAAAAGATAAAATCTCTGTCTGCATGGACCTTTCTCTCAGGCTAGTAGGTGAGGCTAACAACAAACAAATAATTTCAGGAGGTTGTAAGTGTTTTGAAAAAAAGTAAAACAGGGAAAGGAGATGAGAGGGTAATGGAGCTGGATGAGGGGGTTAGGAAAGGTTCTTATGTATGGCTGCCTGAGTTAGCAAATAAAAATACAGGACACCAGGTAACTTTGAGTTTTAGATAGATGACAAATGCTTTTTCTTTCTTTTTCTTTTCTTTATTTCAATAGGTTTTGGGGAACAGGTGGTGGTTGGTTACATGGGTAAGTTCTTTAGTGGTGATTTCTGAGATTTTGGTGCACCCATCACCCAAGCAGTGTACACTGTACCCAATGTGTAGTCTTTTATCCCTCACCCCCTCCCACCCTTCCCCCAGGGTCCCCAAAGTCCATTGTATCATCCTTATGCCTTTACCTCCTCATAGATTAGTTCCCACTTATAAGTGAGAATGTACGATGTTTGGTTTTCCATTCCTGAGATACTTCACTTAGACTAATGGTGTCCAATTCCATCCAGGTTGCTGTGAATGACATTATTCCATTCCTTTTTATTGCTGAATAGTATTCCATGGTGTATGTGTATATAAAATATATATATATATATATATATATATATATATATATAATCTCAACGTTTTCTTTTTTTTCTTTTTTTTTTTGAGATGGAGTCTTGCTCTGTTGCCTAGGCTGGAGTAAGTACAGTGGCGCCATCTCGGCTCACTGCAACCTCTGCCTGCTGGGTTCAAGCCACTCTTCTGCCTCAGCCTCCTGAGTAGCTGGGACTATAGGCGCCTGCCACCAGGCCGGCTAATTTTTGTATTTTTAGTACAGATGGGGTTTCACCATGTTGGCCAGGCTGGTCTTGAACTCCTGACCTCAAGTGATCCACCTGCCTTGGCCTCCCAAAGTGCTGGGATTACAGGGTTGAGCCACTGCACCCGGCCCCCTATATACCACATTTTCTTTATCCACTCATTGATTGATGGGCATTTGGGCTGGTTCTATATTTTTGCAATTGCGAATTTTGCTACTATAAACATGCGTGCACAAGTGTCTTTTTTGTATAATGATTTCTTTTCCTCTGGGATACCTAGTAGTGGGACTGCTGGATCAAATGGTAGTTCTACTTTTGGTTCTTTAAGGAATCTTCACGCTGTTTTCCATAGTGGTTGTACTAGCTTACATTCTCACCAACAGTGTAAAAGTGTTCCCTTTATACCACATCCATGCCAATGTCTATTATTTTTTGATTTTTTGTTTATGGCCATTCTTGTAGGAGTAAGGTAGTAGTATTCCCTTGTGGTTTTGACTTGTATTTCCCTGATAATTAGTGATGTTGAGCATTTTTTCATGTTTGTTGGCCATGACAATTTTTTTTTTAGTATCAATATGTCCCATGCAATATTTGGGACATACATGTGCAAAAATATTACTCATTTATCTGAAATTCAAATTTAACTAGACGTCTTGAATTTTATCACATAACTCTCTCTACTCCCATGAGGCCCCCATGAATGAGGTGAGGTTGTATCCCAGGAGATAACAGTAAGTGCAAAGTTTTCCAGGCAGAAATGATCCTAGTTTGCTCAGGAAGAAACCCTGTGTGGCTGAAATAGAGGGAATGGGGATGGGGAAAGGTGGGGGTTTGGGGGTGGTAAAGATGACCCAGTGGAGGTGGGCAGGGGCCAGATCTTGTGGGGCTCCAGGCAAGTGTGAAGAGTTTGCATTTTATTCTGATCTTTGGAGTTTTAAAGAAAGCTCTCTCAGTACTACAAAGTGTTCATTTCCATGAATATTCCAATATAGTACTGTATTTCCCAAAGCAGTCTCCACTGACATTAAGAACAGACTTTATGATAGGAGAGAGTAGGTGCCCCTGCCCTGGGAGAAAAAGAGTGACATCCCCTCTAACTCCACCTGACCTCCCTTCTCTCCCTCCACCCCATTCACATTTTCTTCAGTTTTCCTAACACCATTTCACAAAACGTTAATAAATGAGCTTAAAATGTTACTGGGAGAAAAGACTTAGGTACTCAAATTCTTACTAGAAGGTAAGTGACTACTAGACTGCATATAGTATAGATTAGGTGAAGATGAGAAAATAATGAAAAAGGGAAATTTGACAGTGCTGGCCAAGTGCTGGCAGCTTGGCTAGTTTGCCTACCTGTGACCCTGAGAGTGAGAGTGTTTGCTGAGTAGAAATGAAATCCAATTCTCCCATTCTCTGTGGTGAGATGGCTAAGAAGCTCTCATGGAAGGGAATTCATTGGGAACCAGGCTGGCTGGGAACTGATACTGCCAGATGGCAGAGTAGTCAAAACAGTTAGCTATAAAGCCCACACTGTTTTGGAAAAGGCTGAACTTGCATCCCTGCTGCAGACCTCAGTGGGCTCCCATCTAATGTTTCCTGCCTCCTCTGCCTTTTGCCTCAGTTGATCATGGGTGACTCAGTGCTCATCTCTGGCAATTCACTCTTTGCAGGGATTTATCTTTCTGAACCAGCCTCCTCTCTGGCCTTCTATTAAAATATATTCTATGTCAACAGAAGAGTCTTGACTGTATTTCTATGGGAGAGTTTCTCTACCTTACTTTTCATGCAATGTGGGATTTTTCATACCTAATAAAAATCTTTTTTTTTTTTTTTTTGAGACAGGGTCTCACTCTGTAGTCCAGGCTGGAAGTGCAGTGGTGGATCTTGGCTCACTGCAACCTCCGCCTCTCAGGCTCAGGTGATCCTCCCACCTCAGCCTCCCAAGTACCTGGGACCACAGGCAAGTGCTATCACACCTGGCTAATTTTTGTGTTTTTTTTGTAGAGACAGGGTTTCGCCACGTTGCCCAGGCTGGTCTTAAATTCCTGACCTCAAGTAATCCACCTACTTCAGCCTCCCAAAGTGCTGGGATTACAGGCATGAGCCACTGTGCCCAGACCTAATAATAATCTTTTAGCTAAACAGAAGAGTGACCATGCTCTCCATCTTACAGATAGGGGAAGTGACTGAGAGAACTGACTTGCCTCAGGTTTCCAGAGTAGTAAGTGGCAGAGCATAAATTTGGACCTCTTATTTGTCTTTTCTAACACACTAGGGGTTGTTTATTTGTTTGAAAAATATTTAATGATTTGAGCAAGATTGCACGGCTTCATGCCTCCCTCTAAAATCAAAATGTTCTTTTTCTATAGAAACCAAGAGCAGTATCTACAGTAGAAAGAGCTTTGCTCTCATTTGTTTATTTAAAAAAGTGTTTATTTCAAATAGATTGAATCACTAGGTGATGGGCTGATTCTTTCAAAAAAATTTAATGACCTTCCCATTATACAAACAATAAATGTTTATTGCAGTAACTTTAAAAAAGTTAGAAAGCCACGAAGGGAAAAATAAAAATCACCTATAATTCACCCACCCAGATATAATTGCTGTTGACATTTTGATACGTATTCCTCCAATCTTTTTCATACACATGTAAATGTAGTTTAACAAATTGGAAGAAATGTGCTATAAAATGGTTGATAACTTACTTTTTTATTTAATGATATTTCCATGACCATTTTCTAACGTTGTTAAATTTTTTCCAAAATATGTTTGATCAGAGCATACTGTCTAACCTATGAATGATACATCCTACTGCACATAACGTATTGGTACTTTGAGATTATTACCCATTTTTTTATTATTATAAATAACACTACAGGCTGGGTACGGTGGCTCACACCTGTAATCCCAGCACTTTGGGAGGCTTGAGATGGGCAGATCACTTGAGGTTGGGAGCTTGAGATCGGCCTGGCCAACATGGTGAAACCCCATCTCTACTAAAAATACAAAAATTAGCCAGGCATGGTGGCACATGCCTGTAATTCCAGCTACTCGGGAGGCTGAGGCAGGAGAATCACTTGAACCTGGGAGACGGAGGTTGCAGTGAGCTGAGATTGTACTACTACACTCCAGCCTGGGCCACGGAGCAAGACTCCATCTCAAAACAAAAAACCAACAAACAAAACAAAGAAAAAAAAAAAAACCAAAGAACCACCCTGCAATGACCATCCTTGGTCTTATAAAAACTTAGTGTTGTTTCCACTCAGTGATTTGTCTAGATCTTGCTAGGAGAAAAATAAAAACTGGGTAAAAAACAGAGATAGTTAATAGACATTAGTTTGATTTTTGTCTGTTGGAGAAGGGAAAAGAACAAGGCCACTGATTTCAAATGTCTCTTCTGTAAAGGTCATTTGCTCCCCCGTACTCTTAGTTCTATTTCCGCTAACTTGGCTCTTGCACTATCATCCCTGTAGCCCCAGCTTTCCATCCTGCCACTGCCTTCAGCTGCAATTCTTTGTTTTTGCCCTACTCATCACCTTGGAACCTACCTCCCAGGTCTCACCAGCTGCTGATGGATGTTTTCTGTCTCTGCTCAGTGCCTGAAAACTTATTTCTCAGGGCAGTCGATGAGGGATCCTTATCACAGTATCTGGAGTCATGCCCATAAAGCTCTTTGGCAAATCATTGCACTGTGTTACCTGTGGGTACATCCCCACAACCCTGCTAGCGTTGACCTCGTGGGGAGGGTAATACGCTTAGGGATTATTCCCAGTATTGTGACTTATGGATTTCTTTCATTTCTTCACTGGACTGAGCTACTATCTCTCCATTCCCTTATTAGGAGCTTTTTGTTAGTTCTAATAACAACTAGAAAAACTGTGGTGATTATTAGTCCCAAGCTATAATCTGAGGAACAGTTAAGAGAGGTCATAAAATCAAATAAGGTTAGACTGAGTGCCTTTAAAAAAAATCTCAGTTGTTGCAGGGTTCTAAAAATAGTTTCCAACGCCATCCTTCACCTTCACAATTATTTTTGTCTTCAGTTCTACATGTGAAAGGTACAGAGCAGCAAATTTATACATTAACTTCATAGGAGAACAGAAAGCTCATTAATTCTTAACATTGGTGGGATTTGATGGTTCACCATGATATGCTCTGTTCCGAAATATGTCTGGGTCCACTTTTCTGAGATGATTAAGATGTCCTATTGACAACCTCAGGGCTATTAAAAACACAGTGCCCTTCACATGTGAGATAAGGTTACAGCTCCCACAAGGGAGGGTTTGGGCAACATCAACGTTAATCATCTCACGTTCATTCATTCACAAATTCATTTATTCTAATATTTGAGACTCTCCTATGTGGCAGGCAAAAGAAAAAGCCCTTGATTTCAAGGGAGACAAATAAATATAGATACAACACAATGGAAATACTACAGAGAAAAATAAAGCCAAGTCAAAGAGAGGTGTGTGTGGGGAGGGATGTGAGGAATGATATTTTAGATCTGGTAGTTGGGGAGGCCTCTCTGGGAAGGTGGCATTTAAGTGCAGGGACAAGCCATGCAAATAAACATCTGGAGGTGAGAACAAAGGCCTTGAGATGGAAGTGGCTCCTCTAGAGAACCAGGCAAGAGGTGAGGGCAGCTGAATGTGGTGAGCAAGGAAGAGGATGAGGACATGTGAGAGGGGTCAGGGCCAGCTCCAGGAGCCTGTAGGCCATGGAAAGGCATAGGATTTTATTCTCCGTGAAGCAACTGCCTAGAGGTGGCTCCCAGACACAGGCAAGCTAGTGACCTCAAGGGGGCCTTGGTCCTGCTCCATCCGAAGAGCTGATTCATTAGACTTTTGCAGTCCCTGATCCCAGCAGCTACAACCTTAGATTGCCAGGGAACTGGAAGCATTTAATTAGGGATTCTGGGGAGAAGCTGTGGGTCCTGTGATAAGGTCCCTGTGGCTGCAAGACCCACCCTCCTGGAGGCTTTATGATTCAGATGAGCTGTTCTGGCACTCTGGGTCCACTAGAAGCTGATGGGATTTTTAACAGAATGTTATTCCCACTGTGCCACCAGCAGGTTTTTATGGCCTCATGTGACCATTAACTGTTGCGTGGGGATCATAATTCTAAGAGACCCCCCTGGAGACCATATGGTCTGTATCTATTTTCTTGAATCCTAGAACCATGCTGAGGTTTAGGAGGTTAGGTAGCTTAACAAGGGCACATGGTTATTGAGTGATGGCAGGATTTCATCTCTGATCTAATTGGCTGGTGATATGGTTTGGCTCTGTGTTCCCACCAGAATCTCATCTTGAATTGTAATCCCCATAATCCCCCATGTGTTGAGGGTGGGACCTGGTGGGAGGCGATTGGATCATGGGGTTGGTTTCCTCCATGCTGTTCTCATGATAGTAACTTCTCACGAGATCTGATGGTTTCATAAGAGGCCCTTCCCCCTTCACTTCCTTCACACGCTCTCGTCTGCTGCCATGTAAGACATGCCTACTTCCCCTTCTGCCATGATTGTAAGCTTCCTGAGGCCTCCACAGCCATGCAGAACTGAGTCAATTAAACCTCTTTTGTTTATAAATTACCCAGTCTTGCGTAGTATCTTTACAGCAGTGTGCAAATGGACTGATACAGCTGGAAAGCTTGTTTTCCCCGTTATGCACCACACTAATATTTCCCAAATACTCCCATTCATTCATCAAAACATTTATTGAACATCTGCTATGTATTCAGTGCTGGGCACACTCCAGGGATGCAGAGACAAATGAGACAATTCCTGCCCTCAAGTGTCTTGGAATCAAGTGGGTTGTTTAGAATATACACTCTATCTTCCAGGATGAAGTGAGATTATAACACACAGCCCCACTTTTAGACTTTCTGAATGGAGATTTGTCTTATCCTTATAAAGGAACTTCGCCAGCTGCCAGGCAGGACATGAGGTACTTGTCCATACCTGTCATTGTGCATCTGCCATTGTCATACATGAAAATCATCCATTGATCCATCTGTCCTCAGTTACCGTTGGCATGTACTACCATTCTGTGCATTTCACTCACATTTGGATCCTTGTAACTTTCAAAGAGATCACACTGCGATTCAGGACTAAACTGAAAAGTCATCAGTTGCCCATCACACAGGGACAATGCAGCTGAAGACAGTGGGAATTGCTAAGTCTCTGAGTGCTCACAGAATTGTTAGGGCCAAGCGTAGGCCTGACTCATGAATGGCGGACTATCATTTAGGTGGAGAACAGAAGCTTCAGATAATCAGAAGCTTCCAGATAATTTTTTAGAGATGTGAAACTTCCAGGAATATCTTATTTGGTTGAGACAATAGGAACTACCCATTTAACCACATAGGTAAAACTCCAGTATCTTTTGACGTGCCTCCAAATTATCTTTACAAGTACCTAAGAGATTATTCTCACATCAGAATTCTGATTGTTGCCGTCAGCATACTTCCTATAATTTGTAATTGTCTTTGTCCTTCACCCAAAATGAGGTTATCTTTTCATTTGTTGTTTCCCCAGCACTGGCAAGATGCCTGGAGCTGCGTAGGCCCTCGGTGAATGCTGCAGGATTGCAAGCAGGGGTTGGGGAGAGCAGCATGCTTCTGAGATTCTGTAGACCTAACCATGGCGAAAATGATTTTGAACTGTCTTTAATGTCTGGCAGGAGCTTAATCTCAGAAGCTTCACTGTATTATTTAAAAAGTGCTACATAGTTGTATAAACATGATACTACTCAGTTTTTAAATACAGAATTACAAACATGTAATGTGTTATCTCAAAAAAGTTTATTAATTATTATTTTTTTTAGATGACGTCTCACTTTGTCACCCAGGCCGGAGGGCGGTGGCGCCATCTCGGCTCATTGCAACCTCTGCCTCCCAGGTTCAAGCAATTCTCTTGCATCAGCCTCCCAAGTAGCTGGGATTACAGGCTCCCGTCACCACGCCCAGCTAATTTTTGTATTTTTAGTAGAGGCGGGGTTTCACCACGTTGGTCAGGCTGGTCTTGAACTCCTGACCTCAGGTGATTCACCTGCCCTGGCCTCCGAAAGTGCTGGGATTACAGGTGTGAGCCACTGTGCCTGGCCAAGTTTATTAGATTTATAGGTATTACTTGGTAATTACTTTTATGACTTGGCAGTTTCTTTTGCTCAATGGCATCACAGAATGAATGAAATAGTATTTGAAGGATTTTCCCTATGTCTCTTCGCTAATCCGTGAGCGGAACATCCTCACTAGATAATGTGGACTTTATAAATAATTTACAATCACATTGATGTCACCATAGACAGACTATTGTCCTGGTTAGAAATGTCACATTGTCCTGGTTAACCAGGACAATGTGAGTCCCTGTAGCTGTAATTGTGTCTAGAGGGGCGGGTCTGAGGGACCGCTTTCTGTACTGTCTCCCTGCCTAGTGAGCTCCAATGCCTGGCATCAGCTTTGGACCAGGAAAGCCCATTTGAACTCTGGTGTCAAACTTACCTTGGGCAGGTCATTTATCCTCTCTGGATTTCAACTTTCTCATCTGCAAAACGGGGAAGAGAGCTGCCAATACCTAGACACTGGGAGGAAGGCACCTTGGCGTCTCACGCTTGAGAGGTGCTCTGCATCTGACTTCTTTCTAAAACACCTTCTGGAAACTGCTTTCTAGAACACCTTCTGAGCTAGCAGTGAATCCTGGTGAGCCTGCTAGTGAGTCTCAGTAATTTGGAAGGCCACTGAGAACACCATGCTATTTAATTCAGATCATGAGAAAAACTGCTATCTCTAGAAAAGTACTCCTTCTCTGGTACAGTTATTTCATCAACTTTTCATTTTTTCCCTTCTATCCAAATTTTATACTTTCATCTACTCTATTCCTACCTCAACTTCTTCAGAAACTTCAAGTCCCACCACAGGTCCTGGGACACAGTCTATTCTCACTTGGATCCTGGGCCAGTGTGGACACTTGGGAGGCTGTTTAATCCCTTGATCTCATTCCATAAAGAAACACATTTAAATCACCTCCCATCAATTTTTTCCCCAATTGAGGTAAATGTAAAATGAGTTGTAAAAAAATATGTAACATTCTTTCTCAAATGTATTCTCCAAACATTAGGAAATAATGCAAAAGAGGCCAAATGAAAGGGTGATATAGTGAATACGGTTGCAGAGATTCTCGCTTAATTTCACATTCACTTATTCACCTGCAGGCAGCTTTCCCGAGCAGTGCTGCGGTCCACACAGGAAGGTCTTACCGGCCGCAGTCCTAGACAGAAGTTCACTGTGTGCAGGCCTCCTTGCATTGACTGTACGCTGTGTGTAACATTTAACCTTTAAGACGTATTGGAAGCAAGTTCTACTTTATGTCAATGTCCTGAAAAGGAAAGGAACTAGAAGTAAATCACGGCTATGCTGGAGTGCTACTTTGGAATCACAGAATGTTCAAGATGGAAGGAACCAGGGCACTCCCACAACCCCCTCGTTTGTAGAGGAGACCCAGAGTCATGATGTGCCTCACCAGAATCACATGCCAGTTAGTGCCAGAACAGATAATTTTTGTTCTTGAGTGACAACTTATGACTAGACAATTCTCATATTAAAACCATTTTGTAAGTCAACTGAATTGAAGAAATCCAATTTGTCCAATTTTTTTGGAGAAATTTGAGTTATCTTATTAAATGCTAGTATTAACTGAGTTTTAACCAAGGATACTTTAGTGAAAATAATGTGTTGGGTAATAAAATTTTAAATCTCATGCCAAATTGATTAACACACATCTTCCTTGCTTAGTTACCTACCTGGTAATAAACCACTCTTAACAGTAAGTGCCTGTTAGGGTAAAGCCCTGTGCTAAAAGCTTTGTTTCATTTCTGCATTCAATTCCAGCAATATTAGCTAAGCATCCGTATCTCTTTTTTATAGTTGAGGAAACTGAGGTTCAGAAAAGAGATAACTTGCTTGTGGTCCCACAGTAGTAAATAGCAAAGCCTTTCTAACAGGTATGCTATGCCACCTCCAAACACACATAGAATTCTTCTAGCATGGACAGAGGTGTCCCATCTGTGCCCTAGGATATGTATCCTTCTATACTCAGTTCTAAAGTAAAAGTGTAATTTAGGTTCTAGCTTGGGGCCATCACAATTTCCCTCTCCCATTGCCCTTAAGAAAGTAGCTTTGTGCGCTTAGGATTTGGATTCTGACTGTTCCCTTGTAAGATCATGGGGTGACATTTGGCCTTGTTGTTGTTTTTTTGAGACAGAGTCTTGCTCTGTCGCTCAGGCAGGCTGGAGTGCAGTGGCGTGATTTCAGTTCACTGCAACCTCCTCTTCCTGGGTTCAAGTGATTCTCCTGCTTCAGCCTCCCGAGTAGCTGGGATTACAGGTGTGCACCACCATACCCAGCTAATTTTTGTATTTTTAGTAGAGACGGGGTTTCACCATGTTGGCCAGTCTGGTTTCGAACTTGTGACCTCAAGTGATCCACCTGCCTCGGCCTCCCAAACTGCTGGGATTACAGGCATGAGCCACCACACCCAGCCCTGGCCTTGGTTTTAAAATACACTTAACCCAGTACACCTAGAGGGCTGGAGCTCTGCAGGAATGGCACAGGCAGCAGGCAGGTGGGACTTGGTCAACCCCTAACCATGTAGCCTTCCTGGAGGACTGAGAGCCACAGCAATTAATAAGGGAGCAGGGTGTTGGGCGCAGTGGCTCACACCTGTAATCCCAGCACTTTGGGAGGCCGAGGCAGGCGGATCACGAGGTCAGGAGATTGAGACCATCCTGGCAAACATGGTGAAACCCTGTCTCTACTAAAAATACAAAAAAAAAAAAAAAAAAAAAAAATTAGCTGGGCGTGGTGGCAGGTGCCTGTAGTCCCAGCTACTCGGGAGGCTGAGGCAGGAGAACAGCGTGAACCCGGGAGGTGGAGCTTGCAGTGAGCCGAGATTGGGCCACTGCACTCCAACCTGGGTGACAGAGTGAGACTCCATCTTAAAAAAAAAAAAAGGGAGCAGGGAAGGGCACAAGGTTGTTGGAACCTGGTGCTGATGCTTTCCTACAAACAGGCACCTGTTTCACTGGGAACATTGTCAAGGGGAAAGCACACAATTTGCTTAAAAGTGGTAGCTTGGTTAAAACATTGTCAAATTCATCCAAGGGAAACCTGCATCTATGCCCATTATTTGAACAAAGAACACCAGTAGGAATGTGTGGACATAATCACTTAAGAAATATTTGTTTATGAGCCAATGTGGGATTTCAATCCCGACTCATCCCATCAGGGGTCCCGTTTTCAGATTTCAAATGCCATCTCTTTGGTGAGGAGCAATTTTCTGGCAAAGGTCTGAGGTACCCTTTGAACCTGCCCTATCTGACAGAAGACTCCATCAGCTTATAACTGAGACTAATGTGAGTCCTGGTTCTTGTTATCATCATGTTCTGGCTCCTCCCTGGCACTGCTGGTGATGGGAGCAGGAGGGCTAGGGCACAGGCCAGTGACAGGAGGCTCTGCTCAGAATGGTTCCTTTACACATAATCACTACTTCCTCTGGGAGCTCTGAACAACATTCTACACATTTCATCAAGGAGAACACACAGACAAATTCCACTCTCTTCCCACTTGACCTCATTTTTAAAACAAGCAGTTTCACCCACAGATCCACTCGAGTGCAATGTGTCATCTCCCTCTGGGCCTTCTATGCATTTGCTCATACTGGTTCCTGTATGTGGAATGCTGTCTTCCCAGCACCTTCAGGCTCCAACTACTGAAACCCAGATGGTCTTTGAATGCTCAGATTAAAAGCCAACTCCTTTACAGTGCTTTTCTTACCCACCCTTGCTAGAAGGGTTCTCCCTCCCTGGACTCTCATGGTAGCTGGTTTATACCAATTTACGGCAGTCACCACAACCATGTTACACAGAAGGCACACGTGTGTATGTTTGATCCCAATTCAGTAGAGGCTCCTGCGAGGGCCGGTTGTTTTCTCACAGATCCCTGTTTGCTCAATACACCTAGCTCAGTCCTCTGTACCAAGCACTCTCCCAGTGAACAAGGTCACATTCTGCAAAGGCCTGGCCAACAGAGTAACATAAATGGGGCAACAGACAGGGTGGTAGGTACTGTTCAGGAGAGTCCTGATTATGTGAGAAAGGGAAGCATTACAACTGGGTCTCTGTCACCACTACATTAGCCATTCACTGGATCCTGCACTGCTTGTTCCTACAATTTCCACCCCAGAAGTCTTCCTTGATCTGATCAAGAGTCGAATCCAGACATCCTCTGCAAACTATAGCAAAAACTGGCCCAGGAACTTTCTTTTCATGAGCCATAAACATACCGAAGAAAGAGAGAAGATAAGGACTACAAAAATGTCAAGGATAACAAAAGCAGGTTTTAAATCTATGCCTGGAGTAAGAACTAATGGCCAATGAAGCAATGCTGAAGAGCAGAGCAAAAAACTGACAGCAACCACTATTTGGCTCCATCTGCTCCACTGAGGACAATCATTTCCAAATTAAAGAGTGTAAAGAAAAACCTGGTTAGGATTTGAAGTCCAAGAGTGATAAGGGGATAGCAGGAGACATCTGTTTTAAACGAGTTCTCATGAAAGACATGTCAGTCGCTGAAACAACCTGTGGATATGACTACAGAATTGTTGTCAGAACTCCAGAGAAATAATGAACGAAGTCCAGATACTGATAATCACTGCCCTATTTTCCAAAGTAGATTCTAAAAACTCCAGAATGGTGAACTTAATGTAAAACTCTGGCAAAATCAGGAATAATATAGACGGTGAACATTTGACTCCTAAGAATTGCTGATTTCTTTTCAACACTGATTTAACAAAGAAAATGTCATACGAAATAACTTCCTTCCCTTTTTTTGGATAGGATTACTAGAGTAGCCAACCAGGGAAATAACAATGAAACAATAGCTTACAGCTGACAGAGACCAGTGGGGTGAGTTGAGATTACAATCCTGAAGGTAAGTTATCACTTATACTTTACTCTGAGCTAGATGGGGTTCCAAAGGCTTTATATATACAGTACCATTAGTCATTTATTTAATCCTTACAAAGACCCTGTAACATAGAAACTAACATTACTCCTATTTGGCAGAAGAGAAAACTAAGGCAAAGTTTTCTTGCCAAAAGTTCATACAGGTAGGATTTCAACCCAGCCAATGTGGTCTCCAAGTTGTACTTCTCATATTAGTCTACAATGCCCTTCACGTGATTAGCAAGGCTGCCAAAAATAGAGGGAGAAATGGGAATCCTCCCTTTTCCATACAAGAAAAAGGACAGCAGAACACATCTGCCCTCTCTCTTGCCTCTTATCCACTCACTTCTCTGACGGGAGGAGGGAAGACTTTGATTGCTGCTTGGGAGGTGCAGCTAAGCACACTTTCTTGGCATGGTAAGGTCATCAGTGTAGAATCTGCCACAAGGGGAGTTTACAATTTAAGGTAGGTAAATTCCAGTACTGATATTTAATATATTTTAATAACCACTTTATCACCAGACCAACCCTCAGAGCAACCACTGGTGTGCTACTGAGCCCTGGTAAGTTAGGTTAATAGAGTTATTAGCAAGGGTTAATTAGAGAGCCACACTGTGGTCTTAGTTTCACCAATCCAGCCTTCTTAGTAAGACACATGCTATTTTGATTCCTACTGGTCTAATTTCCAGTATTTTTTCAATTTGTTCTGAACTTAGAGGGGAAAGACAGGGATATAATTTATTCCCATCAACTCCCCAACAATCCTCTTACACGTTCTGGATAATATCCCAAGTACTAAATGCAGTTTTAGGTGACATTTCTCTGGAGTTCTGACAATCCGCAGGTAATTTCAGCAACTAACATGACTTTCATGAGCACTCATTTAAAACGGTATAGGCTCAGTCTTGGCTCTTAGGTGCTTTCTAGTTTAGTACCTAAGAGCCTATACTGGGGACCATATGGTATGAAGTAGATGGAAGGAAGATGGACCAGCCATGTCATCTCTCCTGTTGTAGACATGAATGTACCTGTAAATTCAAAATAAGTAGGGTACGCTGGGAAGGGCCACAATCTGGGACATAAAATGATCTTTGGCAAATAAAATGATTGAGCTTTAGGTCCAAGGGGAGGGGACCTCATTACTCTAGAGTAGAGGTCAGCGAACTATAGGCACAGGCCTTCTGTTTTGTAAATTTTTTTTTTTTAAAGAGATGGGGTCTCACTCTGTTGCCCAGGCTGGAGTGCAGTCACATGACCCTAGCTCACCGTAACCTCGAACTCATGGTTCAAGCGATCTTTGGCCTCATCCTCCTGAGTAGCTGGGACTGCTGGTATGTACCACCATGCCCAGTTAATTTTTAAAAATTTTTTGTAGAGATGAGGTCTTGCTATGTTTTCCAAGCTTGTAAATAAAGTTTTATTAGAACACAGCCATGCCCATTCATTTACATATTGTCTATGGCTGTTTTTGTGCTCCACGATGGCACAGTCAAGTGGCTGCAACAGGGACTGTATGTCCTGCAAAGCCTGAAATATTTTCCAACTGGTTCTTTCCAGAAAAAAATTTTGCAGAAGACCTATGGTCTAGACCTAGGAAAGTAATTCTAACATTCTCAGGGGAAGGGGAGAGATTGGGGCCAATGGGAGGAAGGACAAAGGAGCATATTTAGAGCTGGAATCTTTAGTGGGATTACCTGGAGGAGGCAGAGAGGACAGCATTAGGGTGGAACCACCACTATGCCTTATTATGCAGGGTCCTTCCTCATTGAGAACTAAGCAATAATATGGCCTTCCTAACTGAATTATTTACATCTATTTGTGTAAGTTCCTAGACAGTGAATTAAGTGGATTTTTCTCCAGTTCTTCGGAATTGCCAGCACAAAAAATGTAAAATGCAGGCACAGGTAATCAAAAATGTTTTAATGATTACTGTTTAGACATTTAACAATGTGGGTATATCCAGGTGAGCTAAGCACACTTTGACAGCACACTATTGAATGTTATAGTTTCTGTATTGAAATATGTAAAGACATCTGCAAATTAGTACCTAGCAATGAAGACATACATTTATAAATATACACATTCTAGGTTTGATAAGGTAAATGTAAACAGATGCCATGACTCCTTTTCAAACAGAAAACCCACAAGACTAATAGAGAACCAATAGGCTCCCTATAGTATGAATGTGCAAAATTAAAGCATGGTAAACTGATATTTACATAAATATCAAACCAACAATTAGTTTATACATTGTCAATGACCTTCTAAGATATGTCATGAGTGGTTCCAAGAATATCTTTCCCCCAATGGAGAAGGTATTCAGAGGCTAAATTCCAACACTTTAAAATGACACACATCATAGGCTTTACCTGTTTGACCACTGCCTCAAATGTGTGAGATGTGATTTTATGATAAGCAGTCTATTATTTTTAAACAAGAGGTTCTAAACACATCTTTAGATTCTAAGCAGAAAGAAATTACAAGTACTATTAGATTTACATTAAACAAGTTACCTCTATCAAATTTCTTGATTCTTTTATGCTGTAGCTATATTTGATTTTACCTTAAAAAGTTTTAAGGTCCTTTCCCCCCCTTTGTTAATTTTGGTAAACTAGGCACATTTTACAAGGAAATCTGTGTCAAAACAGATAACAGTGCATAAATCAATCCAAATTTAGACCCTGGCAACCAGTTCCCCATTGCTCATCTATGGGACTCTGTCAAATGGTAAATAGGCAATCATCTCTCTTGAAAAGTACACATCCTCTCTCGCACTGGTGGAAAGCAAAATTGACTTTTTGTTTGCTGTATAAAAACACTCAGCACTTCAGAAATTAAAAATGGCCTACTCACCCTATACCCTTCCTAAAATCTCAAGGACAAAGAATATATATTTAAGTTTCATCAAGACTGCTGTAGAGCCCCCCCCCCTTTTACATTAATAGTGGCACTCAAAATAAAAAAATAAGATCTGTTAAAAAGTTAAACTGACTGTTCCACTAGATTTGAGCCTGCTTGATTCAAAGCCAATAGTACAAAACTGAAGGTGCCGTGTCTGATTTCACATCAACAAGTCACTGGAAATTATGTCACATTAGTTTCATAAATCATGGTCTTTGATTTTTTCTAAACAGAGCTATTACAAATTAATACAAACTTGAAACATACCCTAATTTAAACTAATAAGCTTTGGGCCCTGCTTTTTAAATTTTAAGGCATGTGTGTTTCTCTACCATAACAACATTGTACAAATTTACATTTACAATCACATGCATGATCTACAGTTAAAAAAAAAGTTTGGATTACAGTGTTTTTAAATTGTGAATCACAATTCAGCACCTATCATGTTATAACTAATAAGGCAACAGCAGTGTTGTATACTACAATAATACTCCCTTTCCACAGTCTAGCGCAGGGGTCAGAGAGCCCAGAAATGTTAGAAATCTTATCCCTACTTATATAATCTGTATATGTTTTCTAGGGGTTTTGAATTGATGAAAGAAGTCCTACATGAATCACACTATTGTAGGCCAGACTAGTTACAGCAGCTGTTAACGAGCATCGGGGCACAACTCATATTGTGCTTACAATCAGATGACGTGGTTTGGAGGGTTTCAATTCTTTGACTTCAATCCTTCCGTAGCTTCCTTGGCTTCACATTGTTTTCCAGGGGTGAAAAGCTGTTGGTGTGTCCATTCACAGCAGCCATGGACCCATTCTGGTGGTCTTTCAGGTGGTCTTTCCTTCGGGAGGCCCCTTTCTTGTTGTAGGTCTAAAATGTGTAAGGGCAGATGAGAACCAAATGACCACAGACAGTTTTCTTTATAGGGAACTTTACTGAGAATTGCATCCCTAACACTAGGCCTAGTTTCCTTTTAAGATCAAATCTTATCAAGGAGAAACTCCTGAGGTCAAGTCCTCATGACTAAATCTTCTGTCACTGGTTTCAATCATTCTTCCTTTTTTTTTCTGAGGCTTAGCCTGAGGTAAGTTAACTGAATCACAGGCTGCAACAGAAATACTATTTAAAATGTCACACAGAAAATTCAATTTACACTTTGCTTTGCTTTTTAGTATCTGGATGGCAGATGACAGGGGTTATGTGGCCAAATTGGTCTTTCCCACCTGGCAGCAGCTCTCTTGACACCCACATCCCTTGTTCGTCTTCAAAAGTTCCTCACTGCCTCGGCGACTATCTCAGCCTTCATGAACAAAGTGCTATGCTGCTATAAGTAGTGAGAATAAATGTGATTTCAGCTTCATCAGGTCCTATCCTTTCACCTTCCTTGTACCCGGTGTATGTCCCACAGTGCAGCCATAAACTATGAAGCCCAGAAGTATATGACTTCCACTCAAACTCAACATGCCACACACAGGTGCCTGTGGGCACAGAAGAGGAAAGGACAAATGTCTGAGCCTCGGGACTTGCAGCCTCTGCCCTTGCTCCTGACCTCCGTGTTTTGCCCAGATCAGCAGGCCTTATGGCTACCAGGCACTGGCAACAAAGGCAGGACACATGTCATCTGGGGGGTGACGCATGGCAGGAGAATCAGCAGTGGCTGCAACGTGGTCAGGCTCCACTGGAAATTATCTGCCCTAAATGGACCTTTCTGTGAGCAAAGACCTACGTCACCACATCATATGCTTAGGAAGGAACCGAATCCTCACACCTGAGGACTGAATGTATAAGAAAGCTGGGACAAAAAAGCGGATCTCCATATCTGAGGACTGTGATAAAAATCTCTTCTGAAATTTCATTTGGCCATGACGTTCAGGGTAGTGAACTGAGAGATTTCTGATTGAAATCACCTCTCATGTCTCTGCTGCAGGTCAGAGGGAAGCAACATAGGGTCCTGCTGCAGTTTTCCATTTCCCAGGGGAATCCCAAGACTTCCTCACCCAGGCTCTAGAACAGGGTTCTAGAGTGTCTTCCAGTGAGCTGTGAGCCCCCCAGAGGCAGGGGCTGCTCTTGTCATAGTGACTCCATTAGAGGCCAGAGCCTGTCACCCAGCAAGGGCTCCACATGCCCATTAAGTAAACAGATGAGGGCCTTTGTTGGTAAAGGCCCCAGATTCCAAGTCCCAGAGAAGGGTGAGATTTACCTGAATGTAGAAGTTTGTGAAGAGAGCAATCAGGGAAATCATGTATCCAATCTGGAAATACAACCAACCAAGAGGGAATGTGCACGGCCAGATGACCCCGCAGCTGGTCTGGATGATTGTCAGCACAAACTGAAGCTAGGGGAACAGAGGGGATGCAGCTGAACAGGGACAGTGCATGGACGAGGCCCCACACCAGGCAGACTTTTTAACCAGCATCACCTAAATTTCTGAATTAACACTTACTACCTTGCTGCAGGTACAGCAGTCACTTCATGAACACAACACACACACTATACTTATCCTAAACTCTAGGTGTGTTTGTCTTATATATATTCTTCCTCTGCCCTCCAAGCTATTTAAACTACCTTCTCCAAATTTCAAGGATACACTATAGAGACATCCAAGACTTTTTGTTTTTATTTTTTGAGAAGGAAGAGCAAGCGTGTATGTTGAAAGGGCACTGATAACATCACTGCAGGATGTGCCACCTGGCTGGACATCCTTCCAACTCCTTATCCATGGACGCTTCTGGTTTGGTGAAGGCTGATGAGCAGATTTAAACCTTTACTGGCAAACAACACTAAGTGCATTGATTAATTTTGATGAATAAACCTTGAAACGCATGTGAACTGGTTAGAGAAATGGTGGAAAGATGTTTTAAAAAGGGCTAGGCTCAGGCCGGGCGCGGTGGCTCACGCCTGTAATTCCAGCACTTTGGGAGGCCGAGGCTGGCGGATCACAAGGTCAAGAGATCAACACCAACCTGGCCAAAATGGTGAAACCCTGTCTCTACTAAAAATACAAAAATTAGCCGGGTGTGGTGGCACATGCCGGTAGTCCCAGCTACTTGGGAGGCTGAGATAGGAGAATTGCTTGAACCCAGGAGGCAGAGGTTGCAGCGAACCGAGATCGCGCCACTGCACTCCAGCCTGGTGACAGAGCGAGACTCCAGCTCAACCCCTGCCCCTCCCCCCAAAAAAAGGGCTAGGCTCTGCACACTGTATTTCTAGCAGCTCCAATGTTTCTATGTAGAGTTTTTTGTTTTTAATTTTTGAGACAGGGTCTATGTTGCCCAGGGTGGCCTCAAACTCTCAGGTTCAAGAGATCCTTCTACCTCAGCCTCCCGAGTGACCAGGACTCCAAGCCATGACCCACTGTGCCTGGCTGTTTGCCTTCTCTTTTTTAAGGTTAGTACTGCAGACTGAGGAATAACTAGGAGTGGTGCTTAAAATAAATCCTGACAACCTGGGTAGGTTTAATCTTCCACCTCAAAGTACAGAGCCTAATGGGAGACCAACTTTGCCAGTCTGTTCTTTTAAATTCTGCTTCCGCCAGACCCAAAACTGTGGTATAAATCAATTTCTGCATCATTTCTCCTCAAGTATAACAAGGAGGTTAATCAACAATTTTCCTTTTTCACAGGTGGGTGAGAAAAAATTAACAAGGACCATATAGCAGCTGGCAGAGAGGTGAAAATGAAACATCAAACACTTCAGTCTCTAAGATTTTCTTAGACTTTTTTTTCAGATTGTTATTTTTAAATATTGAAAAATCATAATTGACTTGAAGGGATCTGAATCAGCTTGGTGTGTTTAGAAAAATGTGTTAATAATGCAAGGACAGGGCAAAGGGTTTAATGTCCACACCCCTCAGTCAGCTAGCTTTGGCCTATTGACTCAGTGTCATCTATAAAATAGGGACAATAATATGTGTTTTTCTTTTTGGTAGAGACAGGGCCTCACTATGTTCCCCAGGCTGGTCTTAAACTCCTGGCCTCAAGTGATCCTCTTGCCTCAACCTCCCAAAATGCTGTGATTACAGGCGTGAGCCACTGTGCCTGGCTTGGGGACAATAATATGAAATCAGGCTACTGGAACAATCTATGTAGAATCATGTACTTAGTATGAGTACCCAACATGTGCTAAACACTTAGGAAATGTCAGTGTTTAATATGAGCAGTAGTAGTATTAATTAGTTCATAGACGAATTCATGAGAGGAGAGAAAGAGGTTACCTATAATATACTGATGAATGCAGAAGGCTTAATCAAGGATGGTGAGAAGTATCAGGTGAAGTGGCCTGGCCCTGGCAGTAAACCAGGGGAGGAGCTGTTAACTGAAGCAAACAGCTGCCATCCTCACCAACAGGTGCTCCACTGCATGGGGGCTGAGGGGTCATCCATACCTGCCAGACAAATATCCTTGCTGCCTAGTAATGGGCTACACATACCCTGGACTCCATACTACTCTCCAGCTCCTTCTAAAACCCCTGGAAACATACAATTTTCATTTTGGATTTTGGACTATAATTAGAAAACACACATACATACACACACACACACACACACACACACACACACATACATGCATATGTGCTTATGTGCAAAAACTCAGAAGAGCTGAACTTGAAGTTGGCAAATTAGATTCTAGACCTCTTTCTACAATTCAACTAGCTGTATGCCCATGGTCACAGTTCACTATCAGTTCAAAACAAGAAAATTCCCTAATCTACCCACTTCAAGGAATTTAATTACATCAAATGAAAAAGGGTGGAGAAGGGGCATCTTAGATGCTATTACATAACACTAAAGCCAGGAAGAGGTCTGTATCCACCAGGAAGTAAGTCCTGGGGAAAGAGGCCAAGTCACTCACCAGCTGCCCCTGAGTGATGTACTTCTTCCACCAGAGGTATGGACGCATGGAAGGGACCGACGACAAACCATAGTAAGAGTACATGAGGACGTGGATGAAGCTATTAAGTGTGGCACCAAAATAAGCTGCAGGAACAGAGGGATTTGGGAAGGAGAATGTATTAGTGTTTTAAACAGAACAGGTGGTAAAAAAAAAATACAAGATTCTTTTTGAATCAGAAAGAGAGATGACTTCCAACAGGGCTGACAAACACTGCAACAGCAAGCAATGCATGGATGTGTAATGAGAATTCAATTGCCACTTGGGCAGGCAGCCACCAGGAGGCTCCGAGCCCAGGGGTCAGCTGTAGCTGCTAGAGGGGCATCTGACACTGAAGCCACAACGCCATCCCGGCACCTACAGGCTTTGCTGCAGATGCCCACCAACTCTCAGAGACAGCTGTTTTTCTACATGCACAACTGCCTCAAATATGCTCTCTGAAGGCTGTGGAAGACAGCTGATGGGCAATATGCTCAAAAATGGTTGTTTCTATACATTTGCTGGGGTGTGGAGAGGTCTCTGAAGCCACCTTCTAATTATTTCCCAGGACTGCAGTGCTGAGGTCATACATTTTTATTAATAATAGAGTCAAGAGTCTAGCTCCTTAGAGATAAAAGAGCCATCTTATCACATCATTTTCAGTGTTCAGTAGGACCACTAGTTCTTTTTCCAGACTCTGTCCTCCTCCCCAACAGTCAGCAACCAAACCAAGCCATCTGGCTTTTCCCTGTGCAGTTGCAGGTGCACAGCCTGGTGTTAGGGAAGTTTCTACTCCTGGCTATGATAGGAACTGGCTTTTGACTTTGGACACATCACATCCATTCCCTGGTTCAGTTTCTCATGGCCCAAGTGGAGCTGATTAAATCTGTCCTCCTGAAAGTTCTCTGAAAATTTAAAGCACTCTTCAAATGTAGGGAGGGGCTGTTTCTATTAGAAAGTTAGGTCAGTTAATCCACCATCATGAGCTCTGACAGTGGGAGGAAGAAGGAGCAGAAAGCCCCAACTCTACCCACCTTTCTGTGGTCTTAGTTTCCTCCCAAACCCAAAGGATCTGTATTTGGAAAGCTTTTTTTTTTTTTTTCCTAGCTCTGGAATTCCATGACACTGTGAATCTTAGCAGGCTCAGGTAATCAAGGGCAGTGCTATCCCAGAGAAAAAAATATCCATAAATAGACCCATAGGTTCTCAGTTAAATTCTTCAGTGTTTGGATGACGGGACTTTTGACTGAGACATTTGCTAAAACTCCCAGGCTGAATCTGAAGGTGGCAATCTCTGAAAATTATAAGAAACTTTGGACTACAAGCTTTCCAAAAACCAAGTACAACCTTAGAAAATTTATATCAAGTTTTGGTGCTTGTTATAGAAGACACCTTGATCACCATGCTTCAGGGAATATGAGGGTTGTTAGAACACGTGGAGACTTCCTAATGCATGACAGCTAAAGCTGTATTTCAAAATGAGCCTTGCTCCCTGGTACTCATGCAACAGTGTGATCCTATTTTCCTCACCTGCCCGTCTCAAACCTTCCACACCATACAGAAGGACCAGAAAGAACCTGGAAAGTTGCCCTCTAAGTCAGAGAATATTGTACCTATTCCTTAATATGTCCCCAGTGGTATCTCCCTCATCTCACCCAATCAGCACAGAAAGTTCACTTAACTAAAAAAAGGTTTTGTGTGCATAGGTACATAAACTATCATTAAAAGCAACTTGAACACAAAGCTGAAAGCCTGACCTAGACATTTACAGAAACAGCATCTTTTCTGAAAGCCTTAGTTTCAACTCTCCTCCCTGCTCACATCTGTTCCCCATGTCCCCGTCTCTAATACTTACAGTGGCCGCAGGGGACCCAGTTCATCACAAACCACCAGATGTTCAGCATCGAGGCATGGTGGTAGACGTGCAGGACCGTGATCTGGTGGTTGTTCTTGCGCAGGATGAAGAAGAAAGTGTCCATAAATTCTATGAGTTTGGAGAAGTAGTACCACCAGAGGACACGGATAATCTAAGAGGAAAGGGTCAAAGATTTAAGGCTTATCCTCACGGCTTCTCTGGAATATCACCTCTGACATGTTTCACTAATACCCAAAAATCTGATGTCAACTCGGAGAAGCCCGAGTGCCCCAAGAGCTCTTAATGTCCATCAGTGGCTGGGAGCTATGGTCACTCTCCAAGTACCTTTAACCAAAGAACATGATTGGGTTGGGACAGCTGGAGGGGCTTGAAATGACTACAGGGAATATTTTTGAAAGGGTCCCTGACACTCTTTGAGACTAACAAAAACATGAGGCTCAAGGTTCAAAACCTTGAAGTCTGCCTATTCCCTTTGGAAGCAGCCTGCACAGCCATTAGCAAAGGAAAACCATCTGAAAAACGCTATTGATTTCAGGGACTAGCATGGAGCAGCCGACCTGATAAGTGACACAGAAGAAAAGGAATCAGAACCTGCAGTGTCAGGTCTCTGCCCAATTAAACATGTCAAACAAGTGCTCTAAGGAGATGACTGCCCATGCTGAGCTGCGACTGTTGGCCTGTGATTTAAAAGAAACCTCATGAGTGGAAGTCAGATTTTATTTTTAACACCACTACTCGGAAAAAAGTACTTGGATGAATGATTTTAAAAATTTAAGACACTGCTCTTATGATCCTGATTGTGTAAATATAACATACTGACTGCATGTGATTTTTCCTGCCAATTGTTAACCGGAGTTATTTTTACAGAGGGGGATGCTTTAGGTTTTATTTTATACTTTTCACGTTCAAATTTTAATTCGATGTGTATATATTGCCTTTTTTATTCTTTTAAAAATATCAACAGGGATTGCCTGGGCAGTGAGGTTATGGGCCATTTTGTATTTTATACAATTTATTTAAAAAAACTCAACACTTATAATAATAAGGTTTCTGAAAAAGAGACAGTACCTTCATATCTGATTCTCCTGCGGTGCGTGTGCCCTGACAGAAGAAGTTGTATTTGCCTTCCCATACTCCTGTTACTAACTAGAAAAGAAGAAAGAACCAGTCACCAACAGCATCTGAGCCATGTAAAGTCCTCATTGAACTTTATTAGTTGCAGAATCTGTGATAATTTACCTTGGGCTGTGCTGAGCCAAGTTTGCTCTGAGAAAAAACAATTGTAGGGAAGTGTAAACAAAAGGAAAGCTTTAATGACTTGAGCCTCAATTTCCTAAGGGGTGGGCTTAAAAGTCACTCCCAGGCTGCTGCCCTCAGAGACCTTCCTTTACCACGCTGCTTCTCTGCAGAACGCTCAGCCCGTCACCCCCTTGGTCCTAGCACTAGTGCCCAGACCAAGCCAATCACAGGCTCCCTGCTCTGCCCCACAGAAGCCTCTGGCTGCTTTCCCTAAGCCAGTGCTCCTCAAACTTGAGTGTGCAGCACCAGAATTACCTGAGGGGTGAGTTAGTAAAACATGGGTCCCTGGGGGTGTTTCTGTTCCAGTAGGTCTGGGGGCCTAGAATTTGTATGTCTAACAAGGTCCAGGTGATACTGATGCTGCTGATGTGGAAACCATACTTTGAGAACCACTGCTGTAGGCTCAGGGATAATTTAGTCTAACTTTATCTTCATTATTTCCTGTTGTTGTATGTACAATCCTCTGGATCCATGAATTAGGCTTCACAAACTGAAGAAATTGTGCCCATGCCTCAGAATCACTTGCAGCACAGTAGGCACTATGCTGTCACAGAGAGGACCCCAGAACTGGGGTACAGGCTCTACATCACAGCCCAGCAGTTATCACGGGCCCCTCCCCTCAATGGGCCCGTGATAACTGCAGGGCTGTGATATAGAGTCTGCACCCCAATTCTTGTGTTCCCTGTCCCTGAACACAAGAGTTTAGCCTGGCGAGCAACACAGATTCCCCCCAGGGAACAAGAGGTGATTACAAGGATCTGAAGACACCTTGTGATATTTCCACCTGGTCTGACATCAGAAATAAATGGCAAAAATGGGTGCAGCCACTGCACTCACGCTGGGTATCCTGCCTTCTATCTGATTTTTCTTTGGCTATCTTTCTTCTTGCCATTTTCCTTCTGCTTTGTCACCTTCTACACATAAAAAAGCACTGAGAGTTAACAGGCTTTTCATGGCCAAAGAAGAGCACAAGGATTTAGCATGGGAGAAGCATCAGTTCATGATGAAGAGCCATGGAATTAGGAGGAAGGCTTGAGTGCCAGGCCCAGCACCTGGGGCAAGCCAGCTAATTCCTGTGGGCTTTTGTTGTTTTTACTGTAAAACGATGAGGTTGGACTAAATTATCTCTAAAGGGTCTGTTCCAAATTTCTGTAGCTTCATGTTAACAGACTTTAAAAACAGACCACACAACAAACTATTCTATACTATCTTTGAAAGACCAGTACCCACATGGTAATTCATTAGAAGGTGTATTAACTTTTCCGTCTTCTACTACTCTCTAAAGTCATGGCCAGTCAAGCAGGATCCATGCAGGCTGATCAGAAGTCCTAAGAAGCAAGACACAAAGTCTGAATCCAAAGTGCATTGGAGGTCGGGGGAGGAAGCTGGCATGCACTCTTGAGACCTGGGGTGGAGAGGGAAGGGCCAGCTTAGCACAGTGCTCTTTTTGCTGCCCTTCTTTCTACCCCAGGAGGGAACCAAGGAACTACCTCCTGTGGCTTGAGGGTACAGAAAGGAAACTGGTGCTTCTTGATGAAACGTTTGTGGGACAACCGCGAATAAGAAAAATAAGGACAACGCAGTAAGGTTTTCATGAAGATAAATTCGTGCAATGTAAAAGATCATCTTTTTTAAAACAGCAGCCTCTCTTGGCAAAATTAAAAACGTACTAACATATGACTGTCTTCATCAGAGATATTTTTGGAAACGTTACCATTTTATGAATCTTAAATCTGGAACCTACCATCACTGTTTTTTCCAGCGACTATTTTGGTTTATGGTGTCCTGAGACATCCTGGGTTGGTTTTGCTTTTGTCTGTTTTAAAATAGGATGGCTGGTGTGTGTGCACTTGTGGAGGTGTGGATGACTGCATTCATGAATGTCTACGTTGGCAGGGGTGGGGAAAATCAAGGTAGCTCTCTGGAGAAGAGGAGGACAAATCCTCTCTTGTAATTCTGCAGGCGCCTCAATCCCAAAGATGAGAACGGGTTGAAGGGGTCTTGTTAACTCAGCAGAAGGGACTCTTGGACACAGGCTTCCTTTTTAAGAAGGGATCCAGGTGGGATTGCCTTGACTCTTTAAACTAGTTAACCTAAAATTCCATTTGCCCTCTCCCCACCCATAAATGGGGCAGGGGAATCCATGTATAAAACACCTGTTGTCTTTGGAGTTTAGTTAAAGAACTCAAACCTTAGTATTGGGTGGTGAACTTTTTTCACTCCTGAAGCATAAACCAGGTATACACACAAGAAGCTGCTCACTCGGTGCCACTCCACTTGACCTAGGCCCACCATTCCTCTTCCACCTGTTGAGGTTCCCTGTAGGAGCTCTGTCATGCTTCAATGCAACACTCCCTCCACTGCTACTCACACCTACCACACTTCTACTGGGGCCGCTGTGCCCCTCAAACCACTGAATTCCATATTTCCATATTTAAAACCCTCCAGTGAGTCATCGTTGCCTTCAGAATGAAACCCTGAATCCTAGGTGCAGTGTCCAGGTATTTAGTCTTCCACAACGTGGTCCCAAGCTTATCTTTCACTTCTCCCCTACGTGCACACAAATTGGACCTCTTCCCATTCTCCAAACATGCCCTTCCTTAACCGCTACACAGTAGCCAAGGGGAAAGAGCATGGGTTTGGGCATTAGCCCATTAAACCCTAGCTTTTTCACGTTTTGCTAGGTGACCTTAGCTAAGGTATTCCAACATTTTAAACTTCAGTTTTCTCAGTCCTCAAATGGGATAAACATAAGGCTCCCACCATGAAGTACATAATGCCTGTCTCACCCAATGTGGTTCATAGGATTAAACATAAGTGTTGGCAGTGACCACTGTTTTATTCATTTCAACTAGAATGCCCTCTGCACCCATGTACCCCATCTCCAGCTCTCAAAATCCTATCTATCCTTCAAAGTTCAGTTAAAATTCTATTTTCTTCATGATTACTCCCTTGAGCACTAGAGCCTGAGGTCTATTCTCCTTCCTCTACCCTCACCTTGCAGTGACCTGTAGCTGTTTGCTCACATGCTCCCTTTGTTAATGGGCCTGTTGTGTGCTCTTCTGTAAGATTTCAAAGGGTGGTGACTGTGGCTCCTGCATCTGCATCAACATATTCCAGCACGGGGATTAGCGTACCAGAGATGTCAAACAAATATTTGCTAAACAAATGACAAAGAGTTCAAGACTGCCAATTCTTTCCCCTAAATCTAGGCCTAATGTTTCATGTGCAGCAATAAAGAGAGCTTCATAGTATTTTAAACGAGGCTTGACTTTGTGATCATATTCATCTGAACTCTGTTCACAAGATGAAAACTCTTCATCATCAATTTCATAATGGGGTCATGGAAATTCTCAAATCTCCCTGGCTTCAGAAAGGATAGAATAATTTAACAAACCAAGACCAAGGACCTGAGTTGAAGCTTATTCACCTAAGACCCTCATCAAACCTCCATAAAATGGGCTAGCAGTAGAGGGCTCTGCTCCCTCCATCCCCCTCAGAGGACAGCAATGTGTCCATGGGTAGTGGACTACAGAGGTGCTCAAAGCAAAGGACTGACCCCTGTAGCCCCACTAGGAGCACATCACAGGAGACAATCCTCAAGTCAAAGTCACATCAGCCACCTTTCCCTTTGGGACTGAGGCCTAGCTTCTTTCCAAAGAGCTGTTTTGGTCAATTTCCCAGAAATTCTTCAAGTTGCGTGTTAAGTAGACACCACAGGGTGAGAGGACCCAGTAGGCTGGAGAAGGTGAAGTACTGAAAATAAGGGCAGGTGTCTGTCTACCTTGGGCTTCTGAGAATCAGATCAAAAGAGGACAGGACTATACTATAATGAAAAGGCAGGCCATCACAAACAGCTAACCACTACCTAATGAAATTTTCCATACCACTGCCAACTCCAAGAACCACCCAGGGGCATTATTTGCAGGCTTTTTTCTGAGGAACTGAGATACAAACAGTACCACTGCAAAGCTTTATACACTTCCTCCTTCCTTGGAGTAAAGAAAACTTTAATTAGGCCAAGAGGATGTGCAGAGCTATAATTAAAACCTAGCTACAAGCTCTTTTCTCCATATGAGATAAAGTCAATAACCCTGATGGTTTCACGCATCTTTTCAATGAAAGAAAAAAATGTAGGTGAGTTTCACACCTGGTTCTGGATGACATAATTCATGGAGTGAATCTTTTTCCTTTGAGACAGGGCCTGGCTGTGTTGCTCAGGCTGGTGTGCAGTGGCACAATCTCAGCTCACTGCAACCTCCACTTCCTGGGCTCAAGCCATCCTCCTACCTCAGCCTCCCAAGTAGGTGAGACTATAGGTGCACGCTGTCATGCCCGGCTAATTTTTATATTTTTGTTGTAAAGATGGGGTTTCACCATGTTGCACAGGCTGGTCTTAAACTCCTGAGCTCCAGTGATCTGCTTGCCTTGGCCACCCAAAGTGCTGGGATTCCAGGTGTGAGCCCCCGCACCCAGCCAGGAGTGAATCATTTTTAACGGTGAGTTCTTTTCCCATCTAATAACACATTTAACCACAAACAACTTGTAACCTTTAGCATAATAACCATTTCCATGGCACTTTCTGGAATGCTACTGAAACATCTCAGGAAACAAGGTCACTGGAAACACTTAAAGAAAAAGTAGGAAAACATCATCTTGGGTGGCCCTTATCAGCCATTAACATCAGCATCCCAAGATGTCAGAGCAACAAGATAACCCCTTTCCAAAGAAGACTGGCTGCTTCTGGTGATAAGAGCTTGATGAAGCTGCATGTTTACTACCTCCTATGCAGAAATGGGGTAAAAAGTAATGAAAAATAAGACTATCCATACTCAAGTTCAACTACATCACAGGACCTAAGGTGCTTTTCTAAGCAAAATCTCCAAGAATACGTAGGGTTGACCATTTTCATAGCTTTGTTTCTGTGTGAGTCCTCAAGTGTGTATTTTTTAGATCTGGTATAAGCTCATATTTTTAATGAGAAAACAGGGAATGAGAAGTGATAAGGATAGCCCAGGTCTTGGTACCACTGGGATTAGCACAAAGGAATCCTGACTCTCAGTTCAAATGCACCTCAAACAGCAGTTCCAAGCATCTTTGCCCTTCTTCATCTGTTTTTGAATTCTTAGTAAGAACATGGTAGGGATACTCTGTCCATGAAGAATTCTGTGGAAAAGCAGATCTTTAGCTGCATCTTTTTCTTCTGCAGATGTTTGGTTTAAAATTAACCACGAACTACTCAAAACTGAAAGTACCTATTTCCTCTAGGGTTTAGCTGGCCAATTTTAGCAGTGCTATTAGGGAGTGCCAGGTCAAAGCATGTGGTTTTTAAATTTCACATCTTTCATGTCCAGAGCATAAGGATGCCCATTAAGATAATTTCACACCCATGACCTCCACAGGTGTTTTTTTTTTTTTTCCTTCTCCTTGTGAACAGGAACACCCTTGGGTTATAGCTGAATGTAACACTCTTGGCTAAGTTAAAAAAGACAGGTTCTGTACACTTGAGAAGTCTTTAAAACAAAGCACAAAGAAACAGCCTGTCCTCAATCCAAACTGAAACAGGTATGTCTGGCATTTTCCCTGAATCCTCAAGCCCTGCCCTCTTATGCTAGCAGTTCTCCCTGTTCAGGCCTCCCAGAACTTTCCCTCTGTAGAAAGCAGATGGTAAGAGTGCAATAAGCATTAGATTAGTTAGCCCAATACCTGACATAAGGTAGGCACTATCTGTCTTTGCTATGATCTTAGGCAAATGTTAAGTACTTTTCCTTCCAACTAGGGCTAAGGTGGTGCTGGATGTCCCAGCCAAAGTATAATTTGTGTCATTTAAAGGAAGGTCTCCAGCCTACCCACTGACGCCTGCTTTGCAGAGTTAAGTCCACTTTAGTTGAGGATCTGTAGAGTGATGTGCTCCTAGCTACACCAGCTGCAGAGCCAAGTTCTCCAGGTGTTGCAGGGGCAAGTTTAGAGGAGTGAGGCCTGGCTCTGGACAAGCCAGAAGGCTTCCTCTCTGTAGAAAGTATTCCCTTCCCCTCCCCTGGGTGTGGGTGAGGAATGAAGGATGTTTGAGCTGTATCCTTCTCTCCATTCTCCCTACCGTGAGGCATTCTCTCAGGGCAGTGTCAGATACACTAGGGACAACTAACTGTTTCCTTTCAGGCCCTGAGAGAAGTTTCTTTCTCAGCAAGGAATTTTAGTTCTAAGGAAACTAAGAGTGAAAAGTATTTTAGGCAATGATCAGGCATTTCTTGTAAGTACTAATTTCACCAGATGTTTCAACTGCTCTATACCTCTGCTAAATGGGAAAAAGAACAGCAAATAGCCTTTTCAAAATATTTTGGTACACAAAGTAATTTTTCAAATAAAATTCAATAATCAATTTCCAGGTTGCTTAAGTGTTTTTCCAAATCCTATTTTCCCACAATAACGTATCTATTTTAGGAAAGCCTGAAGGGAAAGAAAAACAACGAGACAGTTTAGAATATTATGTTTCCAAAGCAACTGCTCTGTGGTTCCATCAGATGGCCTTCAAACCCAGAGCCTGGGGAGATGCTTTCACAGCCCACAATTACAGAGGTTAGAAAGCACAAACAAAGCATTCAGTCACCAAATGCTCAACTTCTTTCATCTTTCCAATAAAAAAGCATCACAAATTTTCAAAAGAAATTCAAAGGAAAAAAAACTGACTTCTGGTTCTAGCAACGTGGCAAACTGAACAAAAGCAGAACCAACTCTCTCACTATAAACACAGGTAGAAATGTGGTATAAAACACAGCAAAAACTCCAACACAATCAATTCTTACCTATAATGTGAGGTCCCCACAATAAATTATTCTTTAGAAAAAGAGAAGTCAGCTTAAATTCAACTCCTTCCAAAATCTTTATGTGGAAAAGGCCTGTTTACCTGAGATGACCCCCAACAATACTAGTTTGGGATGCTTACACAGAACACTAGGCAAACCTTTATTTCTGTTTTAGGAGGTAAAGAAACTTAACACAGACAATAATTATCCCAGAGGCATTACCTCACAGATATATCTGTAAGCAAACTTTTAATAGAATACTTAAAAAGGCAACACAGCAAATGGTTAAATTTGGAGATCACTGTCATCTAATCTATATCACTGGGGGGGACAATACTTCCATGTTATGGAATAAAAAAAGAGCAAGCAGTGAACTTTCAGAAGTAAAAGATACATAGCCATTTAAACTAAAAACACAATAGATGGATGAAACAGATTAAAAACAAATGAAGGAAGTAGGAGTGAATGGAAGAATGCAAAATTTTCAAAGTGCCTAGAAAGAAAAAAGATTACCCTACAAATGAGCAAAAGTGGGACCACAGCAGACTTCTCTGGAATAAATCTTCAAAGTGCTGAGGAAAAATAACTGTTAATCTAGAATTCTATGCCTTGATAAAATATTATTCAAGTGTAAAGGCAAATAACATGACACTCAGACTAAGATATTGCCCTTCATAGAAAGAACTACTTAGGAAAAAAATTGAATCAAAAAGGAAAGAAGAAATTTCACAGAGCAAAGAAAATCAGTAAACACTGATGGCGATAATGGTGATTATTTAGGACCTTAAAAAAAAAAAAAGTGAGGCCAGATGTGGTGGCTCACGCCTATAATCCTAGTGCTTTGGGAGGCCAGGGTGGGAGGACTGCCAGAGCCCAGGAATTTGAGACCAGCTTGGGCAACAAAGTGAGACTCTATCTCTACAAAAAAATAAAAATATTAGCTGGGCACAGTGGCATGCTCCTGCAGTCCCAGCTGCCTGGGAGGCTGAGGCAGGAAGATCACTTGTGCCCAGGAGTTTGAGGTTACAATGAGCTATGACCATATCACTGCACTTCAGCCTGGGCAACAGAGCAAGACCATCTTTTTTTTTAAAAAAAAAAAAAGGAAGAAATAACTCCTGACAACAGTAACATGAAAGATGAGGGGTCAGAGCTAGAATCCTCTAAGGTCCCTGGTATTGTTTAGGAGAACAGAAATACTGACTCAACTGAAACTGTCGTAAGTTAAAAATGCATGGTAAACACCTATGGGTAATCACTCAACAGAATGAATAACTTTTGAATAAGTACAATAAAAAATAATGGTTACATAAATTCTACAAAGCAGTAAAGGAGAAAAGAATGCCAAAGAAAACATATATACACAAAAAAGGTGACAGAAAGTACAGGCATACCTCATCTTTGCTTTATTCCACTTTGTATATATTACAGGTTTTCTTAACTGAGGTCTGTGGCAACTCTGCATTAAGCAACTCTATTGGTACCATTTTTACAACAGCACATGTTCACTATGTGTTACTGTGTCACATTTTTGTAATTCTCACAATTATAAAATATTTCTCAAAATATTTCAAATTTTTTCACTATTATTATATCTGTTGTGGCGATCTGTGTGTGGTTACTGAACTTTGATGTTACCATTGTAATTATTTTGAGGTGCCATGAACCACACCTATATAAGACAGCAAACTCAACAAATATTGTCTGTATTTTAGCTGCTCCACAGACTTGCTGTTCCCCCTAACCATCTCTTTCTTCTCTGACCTCCTTATTTCCTGAGATACAACAATATTGAAATTGGGTTAATAATCCTACAATGGCCTCTAAGTGCTGAAGTGAAAGGAAGAGTAGCATGTCTCTCACTTTACATCAAAAGCTAGAAATGATTAAGCTTAGTGAGGAAGGCAGGTGGAAAGCTGAGACAGGACGAAAGCTGGGCCTCTCGTACCAGGTTAGCCACGTTGTGAATGCAAAGGAAAAGTTACTGAAGGAAATTAAAAGTGCTACTCGTATGAACATAAAAATGATGAGAAAGCATTAGTAGCCTTATTGCTGAAAGTTTGAGTGGTCTAGGTAGAAGATCAAACCAGCCATAACATTCCCTTAAGCCAAAATCTAATCCAGAGCAAGCCACTAACTCACTTCAATTCTGTGAAGCCTGGGAGAGGTGATGAAGCTGCAGAAGAAAAGCTTGAAAATAGCAGAGGATAGCTCATAAGGTTTAAGGGAAGAAGTCATCTCCATAACACAAAAGGGCAAGGTGTAGCAGCAAGTGCTGCTATAGAAGCTGCAGCTAGTTATCTGGAAGATTTAACTAAGATCACTGACGAACATGGCTACACTAAAGTGTAGCACATACCACTGCGCCTGGGAGCATTTTTATTTTTAATTTATCTTTTTTTTCTTATAAATAGGGTTTTACTCTGTCACCCAGGCTGGAGTGCAGTGGTGTGGTCATAGCTCACTGGAACCTTGAGCTCCTGGGCACAAGCCATCCTCCCAACTCGGCCTCCCAAGTAGCTAGGACAACAAGCTCGAGCCATGCCAGGCTAGTTATAAAGTTTTTTGTAGAGAGAGGATCTTGCTATGTTGCCCAGGCTGGTCTCAAACTCCTGGCCTCAAGCAATTCTCCCACCTCGGCCTCTCAAAGTGCTAGGATTACAGGTGTACACCACTGTGCCTGGCCAGCATTTTTAAATTTAGGTATGTCTACTGTTTTTTTTAAGATTTAATGTGATTGCACACTTTAAATAGACTATAATGTAAACATAACTTTTATATGCACTGGGAAACCAAAAACGGTATGACTTACTTTATTGCAATACTCATTTTATTGCAGTGATCTGCAACTAATGCTGCAATATCTGAGGTATAAAATAACTATTAACATGCTAAATGAAAATGAATTAAATTTCCCCATTAAAGACAAGAGACTGTCGGATTCAGTCATTAAACCCCTATGCATTTATCTGGCCAAAAAACTTACCATATTTGCATAAGGAGATATGTCTAAGAAGATTCTTGGCACACTGTTAATTGAACAACTTGCATAAACCCACATAGCTGGGCACAGTGGCTCACACCTGTAATCCTAGCACTTTGGGAGGCTGATGTGGGAGGATCACTTTGAGTCCAGGAGTTTGAGATCAGTCCAGGCAACACCGTGAGACAATGTTTCTACCAAAAATAAAAAAATTAGCCAGGCATGGTGGCACATGCCTGTAGTCCCAGCTACTCAGGAGGCTGAGGTGGGAGGATCGCTTAAGGCCAGGCGTTCTAGGCTGCAGTGGGTGAGGTATGATTGTGCCACTGAACTCCAGCCCAGGTAACAGAGCCGGACTCTGTCTCAAAAAACAACAACAAAAAACAATCTAACAACACACATATCCATCCAAAGAAACACTTATAAAATGGTGTAATAAATTCCAACACTGAAATAATACAAAGCAGCTAAAATGAATTTCTAATTAACTATAATTAACATAATTATAATTAATGAATTACATCTATACGTCTCAAGATGAATTGGTCAAAAATATACTGACTGAAAAAAATCTATTTGAAAAAGAGTTTAATTAGTATACCATTCACGTATGGTTTTTAAAAACTATCTTAGAACGTACTATGTATTGTCATGTATACATATATATGTAGTAAAAATACATCCAGAGAAAAACTGTACAAACTTCCGAAGAAGTCTGGAAAGGGACTGTACTTTAGATGCATTTTTGTAATGTTTTCTTATTTAAACAAAGAAAAATCAAGCATTTGTTAGGTACACAGATATCATCTATATAATTTTATTTTAAATATTTTCAAATAGTTCCAAAATTACAATTTAAAATAAAAATTGAAAAGGGGAAGAAAGATAAGTTTGGATTTATGCCAAGCCAGATGCATCCATCCAGCTTTTTCAAAATTACAAATTTTTTTTTTCAAAATTACATTTTAAATGTTCTGAATATTTTAAAGCGCATTCTCTCACACTATTCACAACATATAGTTCTAACTGCAAGGGAGGAACCATCACAGATACTCAAAAAATAATC
Organism: Pan troglodytes; assembly: GCF_028858775.2. NCBI lineage: Eukaryota > Metazoa > Chordata > Mammalia > Primates > Hominidae > Pan > Pan troglodytes. The sequence goes on from NC_072403.2 coordinate 59,148,056, forward strand.
TTGTCTGTAACCCATGATTTATCTTTGACTACTAAATAACTTGAAAATGTGGTTCCGACATTTGCTTATTTTTGTATTCTAATACTCAGGATCCATTTGGTGGAGTAATCAGGTATAGTAACAGTGGGATGAAGAAGGTGGGGAAAACATCGTTTCATTCTAGCCTAGGCCAGTGAGTGTCAGTGGGGCAAGGATGGGATGCTAAGGGGCACATCATAAGAGTACTTTGAAAGGAATGCATCATAGTCCGTGGGAACAATGGGATAGCCAAAGAGGCTGGGAGAAAAAAAAATTCACTCTCTAGAGTTGAGTCCTCTTCCTTAGTACGCTCATGGCTTCACAGAGGAATTGGATCCTTCCACACAGTCCTCAAAAGTGAGAGGGAGACTGCCAGGCAGAAGTGGGAGTTTTAAGGGGTAGAGCCCAGAAGAATGAAAGAGCCTGGTGTTGCTGGGGTTTGAGTAGAGCTGCGCATAACAGATCGGCTAAGAAAGGCCAGAGTGCCTGCCTCCTTCTGAGGAAAGGAGCCAGCCATCCTTTCAACACAGTGTTCCTGGGGAATTCAAAGCCATGTGCACTGCACAACACTGACCCTGTTTTCTGGCAGCTGCTGCTGAGTCGAAGGATCAGTTCGGGAGGCACAGGCAGATCGACGGGGTTGCTCCCTTTTGGACTGTAACAAACACAATTAGATCCTCTCTGCTTAGGGTCTAAGAGGTCAGAGGCACAGCAGGAGAAGAGTAGACACATTAAATGGCTTCACATGAGGACAGAGCAGCTGCCTAAGAGGGAAACCACCTGTAACACTCTAACAAAGGAGTTAAAAGTGGCTTTGATAGCTCACTGCGTGGGTCAGGGGAAACCTGATCCAACCAGGTAGATAAGGCAGAGTGAGGGAAAGCCACCGTTTGGCACCATGTATGTAGAGGTTCTCAATTTTGGGACTGGAGACAAGAGAAAAGACACATGGATAGTGCAAAAAATCAGGCTTCTCTTCAGAGGACAAATGCCCTGAATCTCGGGTGGCTAAAAGGCGCACAAGATTTTTAAGTTTGCTGTAAGGGCATCGTTTTACAAAGCTAAGTAACTAATGCAAACTAAGCTGTTTCTCTTCTATAACCTGGAATTTCATTTCCGAGCCTTCACCATGGACTGTGATATTAGACAACCCCTAATAAGCAAAAGCAAAAAGGATTGCTATAAAGTCCAATACTTTCAAATTAAAACATACCACTAATTCAAATATGCTCCAAATCAGGGATCTATGACCTTTTTCCTGGGAATAAACACTAAAGTTAATGAGATATAGAAGTAATACCTCTTCTCTCCTTTTAATTTTGTTTCTACCAAGTACACAAACTATGAGCAAGTCTATATTCCTTCTACATTTTAAACTCGGTTTCACAGTTTTAAAACTGGGATTTAGTTATTTTCCTTCTAGTAAATTTAAAGTTTCAGTGACTTCCTTTCATTTCCTTCTGATCGTCTCCCTTCTTTCAAGACTTCTTCCTATTGGCCAGATGTAGTGGCTCATGTCTGTAATCCCAGCACTTTGGGAGGCAGAGGTGGGTGGATTGCTTGAGCCTAAGAGTTCAAGACTAGCCTGGACAACATGATGAAACCTTGTCTTTATGAAAATACAAAAATTAGCTAGACGTGGTGGCATGCTCCTGTAGTCCCAGCCACTTGGGAGGTTGAGGCGGGAGATCACTTGAGCCCAGGAGGCGAGAAGCAGTGAGCACCACTGCACTCCAGCCTGGGCAACAGAGTGAGACTCTGTCTCAAACAAACAAAAAAACCCCGCTTCTTCCTGTCTCCTTTAAGTGACAGTTAATTTTATTTTTATTAATCTAGAACTTGCTAAAGCAGCTGTGAATTTATGCCAAAGAATTAAATAAACAAAAATACCAAAGACTACTTATTTAAAAAATTCTTTACAGCCCCAAATATGCAGATAAGCAGGAAGGTAAATAAAAACTAAAATAATGACCATTACAGGTGTGTGATCACAGAAGAATGGCTCTAACTCCTGGGACATTTCTCTAAAATGAGAGGCCCCATGGGGCTTCATGATCTCCTCAGTTCGTTCCATTGTAAAACTCCATGACTGCTCTTCTGTGTCTTAGCATTCAATGGAGTAGAAATGCTAAGTATAAAAAGAAAAATGGCCGGGTGCGGTGGCTCACGCCTGTAATCCCTGCACTTTGGGAGGCCGAGGCGGGTGGATCACCTGAGGTCAGGAGTTCAAGACCAGCCTGGCCAACATGGTGAAACCCTGTCTCTACTAAAAATACAAAAAATTAGACAGGAGTGGTGGCACATGCCTGTAGTTCCAGCTACTAGGGAGGCTGAGGCAAGAGAATCGCTTGAACCTGGGAAGCGGAGGTTGCAGTGAGCCGAGATGGCGCCAGTGCACTCCAGCCTGGGCGACAAGAGTGAAACTCTGTCTCAAAACAAACAAACAGAAAAACGTGTAGCTAAAATGATATTTGAAGTTTGAAAAAGGACACATGACAATGGAATTATTGATGGGTTTTACATATGTACAGGAGAAAACTCGGACAAAAACCAAATGTGAATACCATCAACTTGGAGCGCTAGGGCTTATTTTCAACTTGGGTATATCTGACCTGGATAGCTTTTTGTAAACTTGATTTAATTTAAGGAAACATTGCCTCTTTGTCTATTACCTCTCTATGTACTCTAAACTGTGAGTTAAAAATGTAGTTTCCCTATTCTGTATATTTCTTAAATTTCTGTATTCAGTGCTTAGTCACTGCTCAAAGTCTTCTCTTCTCACCAAGCTATCAGAGGAAAATCTGTACCTTCTATTACAATGTGTTCAGAACCCCCCACATCCACTCAGATGCACACAGCTGTACTTTATACAGTGTTTTTCTTCTCCTCTTTACCAGGCAATCATCTGTTTAAGAGAGGATAAATAATGAAATTATAGCTATATTTCTAGGGCTTAAGAAACATTTAAGGCAAATGCTTAAGTTCTCTAAAAATCACATGAAATATTTTTCTCTATTAATATTGCCATGTATAATAATAAACTCTGTAAGAGTTCTCTTAAAGACATGGCTGTATTATCTATCAATTATGGAAAAGTAAGCAGTTCACTCAGAAACCTGACAGCTTGCTGTGGTTTTGTCCCTTGAACACAGAAATGTGCATAGTGCTGGGGCCAGGAGTCACTCCTGTGCACTTCCCCTGGCTCCAGTCCTGAACTCTCCATCTTGGAGGCTAATTAAACTGACTTCATTCTAAAATAGGACAGAAAAAAAGGCAAAAAAAGGAGTTGTAAGCATTTCTTGGCATGTCAAGCATAAAAGTAATGCTAGGAGCATCTACCATTCTAGTCAGAATATCTGTACCTTGGCTTATGAACCATACATGGGAGAACAAGACACAGATATCCCACAGCTGCAACACCTCTGATAATCAAATATGCCTGCACACGCCCACACTCCTGCACACCACCACACGTGGACAGGGAGACACCATCATGGCCTGAGGCTGATGGAGAATTCATTTTGACCCCTGAACACTAATTTTAAGATCCATGTTTCTATCTCTCCTCTTCCTCCCACCTCTACCTTCTTCTTTACTACTCCTTGAAGAACTAAAACCAAAATGAAACACTGAAAACCTATACAGGAGTGCCTGAATGTTTGTTTTATCCAGGGCTTAATTCTCCAGGAGAGTTAGAAATAGGTTTGTGCTGTAAGAATGAAAAGTGGGTAGGCTTTCCTGGAAAAATGTACACAAACTGCTTACCACCAGAGGGAAGCTTTCCTCCCCCTTTTAGCTTTAAAGGCTATAGTGTTACCCCTTCAAAATAGGGAGAAGAGAAGGGTTGATTCTGATTTTTCTTTCATTTTTAAGCTATAACATTTGCCTTTGAGATCATCAAATGTGATTTTCAACATTGCAGTGATATAAAATAACTGGGCCTGAACTCAGACAGACAATTCAAAACCTAAATGCAGATCTCACCAGTCACACTCCTCTTAGCTTTTAAAAAACAACTGAGATTTGACAAGTTATCCAATCAGAGAGGGTGACGTGCCACAAAACATACCAAACACAAGTACCACCCACTTCCTTCCTCCCCTACCTTCAAACAAGAAGCAGGCACTTATTAGATGCTTAATAATAAAATGCTTTCACATGTGTTTTTCACATTTTGTTCATTTTCCACTCTGTATTTTGCTTGCATGAGTATTTCTGAAAATACTTTAATTTTGAATATCATACGAAACACAATAGAAGAATCAATAACAAAAGCTTCTATTTTAGATATTCTAGAAGGCATACTTGTACAAACAACTCTGACATTTTGAAAAATCGATTTTAAAACACACTCAAAACACATTAAGATACTTGCTTGCCCAGTTGTCTCTACACCCCAAGCGGCCACCTTTCCTCATTTAGGAATACAATTTAGGACAGCAATATGAGTGCATTTATGTGAAAGGAAGACTGTGTTAACCTTTGACTTACCTCACAGAACATATACAGAGACAGCAGTGTGAGTCCAAGGTTATACACCACTAAAATCCCCCGGCAAGAGAATGGCTGTTTATTCCTCATGTATTTTGGTCCCAGCCATACAATTAGTAAATATATGACAGAGCAGATAAATGTGGGTATATAATTGTCCAGAAGAAACCATCCTTTTACTCTAGTATCTGAAAAATTAAAAAAAATTAATGATATATAAAAACATTCACAACTTTTCAAACGTTGAAAAAATTTCTCTAACCATGATGATATAAAAGTCACCTGGTATTCATGTTCTTAATTCCAATAAAGCAATCAGGAGAGGAGGCATGGATTTTCAATACTTATCAAACAAGGTGAAGCTCCTTGTTACATGCTCTGAATAACAATGTATTATTCATGATTTTTGCTAAGTAAAATAATAATAAAAATATTCTTTCCAAAGAACTTAAGAAGAAAACAAGGAGACGGCTACATTTCCCATTAATTGGATTTATTAACCAGGTATACCAGATTACACATAGGGTGATAAAACCCAAGAAATGGCAGTCATTGAACTCTGAAGTCCTCCATCTCAGCTGTGTGTCAGTCGGCAAGTGTGGCCAGCACATGCAGACTCAGAAAACGTGCTGCTTAGCCAGGTTAGTGAAACTGGCACTAATTAGAAAGGCAGCCTTTGCTATGAGTGTAATGGTCAACAGCAGAGAGGACAATGATTTTAAAACAAAACAAGGGCTGGGTGTGGTGGCTCATGCCTGTAATCCTAGCACTTTGGGATGCCAAGGCGGGTGGATCACCTGAAGTCAGGAGTTCAAGACCAGCCTGGCCAACATGGCAAAACACTATCTCTACTAAAAATATAAAAATTGGCCAGGCATGGTGCTGCACACCTGTAATCCCAGCTACTTGGGAGGCTGAGGTGGGAGAATCGCTTGAAATTGGGAGGCAGAGGCTGCAGTGAGCTGAGATCGTACCACTGCACCCCAGCCTGGGCAACAGAGTGAGACTCCGTCTCAAAAATGAAAATAAAAACAAAACAAAACATGAAGGTGAAGCACCAATGATCAGATAAATGCCTATTTAAAGGGCAGTATTTAACAAACTGAGGAGTGGTAGCATGAGAGCGAAGACCTAGGCGGATCCAGAGGAGATACTGGTATAGGAAGGGCCTCTCCTGCCCCTATTCCTTTTCTTAGGCAGGGAGGAGGGAGAGGGAAACAGGTCAGCCGCCAGCAGCAAACTGACAACCTCTTCTTGGATGGCGGGAAACTCCTTGGCAGCCAGAGCCCCTAAGTGTTATGTGTCCCCTGAAAGATTCAGCTTCATACTCTGGCTGACCCCAGGAAGCTACCTCTGAAAAGCATGCTCCCCTTTGAACCCTGCTATTATGTTCCCCAAAACCTGTGGCTCCTCAATCTTAACTACCCGCTAAGGCTCACAACTCCAGAACTTGAGGCACATGCAGCATTCACCTGCTGCGTCTTCAGAGAAGCAGCAGTTGGGAGGACAGCCTCTGCCATTTCTTTAATTTTTTTATTATTCATTTATTTATTTATTCTGAGACGGAGTCTCACTCCGTCACCCAGGCTGAAGTGCAGTGGCATGATCTCAGCTCACTGCAACCTCTGCCTCTAGGGTCCAAGCGATTCTCCTGCCTTAGCCTCCAGAGTAGCTGGGACTATAGGCACACACCACCACACCCCACTAATTTTTGTAATTTTAGTAGAGACCGGGTTTCACCATATTGGTCAGGCTGGTCTCGAACTCCTGACCTCAGGGGACCCACCTGCCTTGGCCTCCCAAAGTACTGGGATTACAGGAATGAGCCACCACACCTGGCTCTGCCCTTTCTTTGACCCCTCCCAGACTGGACCATCTTGCTACTCTCTCCAGTCATTTTCACCTTGATTTCACAGAACAAGAACAGGCTCAATAAAGCATATGTCCACGTGGGGAACTGTCAGTCAGTCTTCCTTTCTTGCACTGTACACACTAAACTTTCCCAGCATTTCTCTCATGGCTGGCTTGCTTTGGCTTCAGAGGGACATGCCCTCCACACCATCCCCACTAGTTATGCTATGGTCACGGAGGGTGTTACTGTCAGTCCAGCAGAACTGGTTGTGCTTAGAAGTCATTCAGGGAAATGGCTGGCCCCAGGGACTTTAAGGGGATGCTCAACACCTTTTGTTCTCAGCTTTGGGCCTTGGCTGTCAATTTTAAGAAAACCAGTTCCCACTTAGCAACTAACATCAGACTGTTATTTTGTATGAACATATATATCACAAACAATAAGTACACACAAATCTCCCTCTTTTTTTTTAACTTAAACCTCTGATTTACACTTTGCTTTATTCATTTTCCCACAAATATTCATCTTTCCAAATTGGCACATATTCATCCTCCCACACCGCACAGTGCTTCCCAGGCACCTGACCCGAACTCCAGCCCCAGGTAGAGAATCCTTAGGATCTAGTCAATCTGTGGTGGTCCTAACCCCCTCTCTGGTGGCTGGTTCAGGCACGGGCATGTGAAGCAATTGTGGCCAGTGAGTTTTGAGGGATGACAGCTGGCAAAGAGCTCTGGGAAACAACTTCCTTATGCTTAAAACCACACAAATGAAACATTTTTTCTTCTTCCTCTGAATGTGCTGCTTGGAGCTGCTGTAGCCATCCTACAACTGTGTGAAGTAGGGGACCCATTCTGAGGACAGAGCTGCTGATACCTGGGAGTGGCAAAGTAGAAAATGACAAGAACAAGGATCCTTGGTTACATCATACAGTCCCTGAAATAACTATGGAATTGCTCCACCTGGTAATGCAAGCTAATAATAATTATTATTATTTTAGCCATTTAGAGTTGGATTTTTTGTCCCTTACAGCTAAAGTAAGGCACTATCCCAACCCAAGCACATACACATGGATCTAACTTATTCTTTTTTGTTCTTTTCAATGGGCCATACACTAATTTACAGAACCTCTCCCCTGCTGACAGGCACCCAGATGATTCCTTGAAAAACAATGCTGTAATGAGCATCCTGATATGTATCATTGCATAACTAATCAAGGTTAGCCACAGGATAAAGTATTAGGAGTAGAATGGCTAGGTAAAAGGGCATGTGCATTTTAATTCCAACAGAAGGCAAAACAGCCTTTCAGAGAGGTTGTACTCTTTCTCCACCCCTTCACTATTATCACTATTATCATAGGTGACATGAAACCTATTATTTCATCTCTGCCATGTTAATAGACTAAGTCCTTTTGTTATTTCTTTTGTGTTTTAAAAATCATGAGAAACTGAGATTCTTTTTGTCTGTTTAAAAGCCATTTCTAGTTTTTCTGTGAGCCTAAGAAGTTCTTTATAGAAAAGACTTTAAAAGACTTTTACAGATGACATCAAAAGAAGGCAATATGGAGCTGATTTACTTTCTAAAAGATACAGCAAGTAAGGTTCAGGTGCATATTTACCAGTGAGTTAACATGATACAAAATGAGAAGACCTTAAAAAGCCCTTAAAATTGTAAAAGGGGAAAGGTTTTAAACTCCTATTGCAACACTGCATTTTGGAAACTAGTTTTTCTTAAAGACTGCCAAGAATTGAGAAAAAAATGCCACTGATAATGGTGAAATCTATAGTATTCTCAGGCTACAAGCTTTACAGCGTATTTTTAAACTCCAGTTAAAGTCAACGGAGGACCACCCACAGCAGGTGTCTCTGTCAGAGACTTCTCCAAATTCCTTGTTATCCAGGATAAAGTTTTAGACTTATCATAGAAAATGCTAACATCTTCTACTATCTCCTCATGCAATATTTACAAGTGACTATAGGGAGGGAGTGATGCTGCAGAAGGTAAGCAAAACCAAAAACCACCTTACCTCGGGGGCCTAGCAATGCCTTGAAATAGGTACTAAGTGATGCATCAAAATGTTCCATTTGAAAACCTATTAAGAAAAAAAAAGATACTGATTAATCTCTACTCAAAATGTTTTTTATACAGTATTTTTTCATAAAAGAATAAATTCTTTTCAAAGAATATGCTACAGACAAGGTTAAGTTCAGTTCCTTAGGTTAAAATAATTTTTTTAATTCACAGAAGTGACTTCTGTGCTAGATCTAACTTGAAGATCAAAAGGAAAGACACAATTCTGTGAGTTCACTTTATAAATGAAGTGCCAGTTTTCTGAACTTCTTTTCTCAGTTCCATAAAAACTCTTTCCGTGAAGCTGAAATCTCAGTGGGGAAAAAAGTGGAACTAACTGGAATGAGAGGTGGCAGACAGGAAGAGATCCTGTCTGGGCAACAACTGAGGACTTGAGGTAAGACAAGGAAGAGCCATATCAGGGAACAGAATGCCACAGTGACAAGACAGTTTTTTCCGCTTGTTACTTTTATCAATTATTATTTTACAGTACTTCATATCTACAGTAAAAAAAATTCAAGTATTAAAAATTTAAAAAAGGGGCAAAAATCTCATTACTTCCCTCAACCGCAATCCCCAAGCCACGCATCACAAGGAACCTAATGGTAACATTTCTTCAATATACTTCCAGAGATTTCTCCTCTTTTGAGCACAAAGAGGTCATGCTAAATGGATGTTTTCACAATTGTGGGTGAAATCTACCATTAGTAGATGATCATATCAACTTAGCATTAAAAATAATAATTGATCATAATAGAGAATCAGAATGCTTTGCTCTCAGTGAGAATGAATATAGTTTTATAAAACTTTAGTTTTATTATATCATATTTATAAGTATAATGTACTTAGCTGTGATGTAAAATATATTCTTACTGTGGGGATCACAGTTAAAAAAACTAAAAAAACACTATTATATATAGAAGTGTGTATATATTACTTGCTTATTTTCACTTAATAAAACATCTTGAGATACCAGTTAAAGATTTACCTCCATCTTCTAAGATTCTATAGCTCCCTACCTTCCCCAATTTAAGATTTACATGTAGAGGGTAGCTAATCAACTTTTCATATGCATACTGACTAGATTTTCCAACTTTCCTGGCCATTCTTCTTACAGGAATAATCATCAATATTATAACATCCAAGGGCAAAGGCAGAACTGATTTTATTAACTAAGCTGTTAATCATTTAGCAATACTTCTCTTCCTTGGCTTGCCACACTGAAGCGTTATGTATTCTCTGGCTAATTTTAAGATAAACTACTTTATCCACGAAATCATCTAATGGTTGTAGTAGTTACAATTAAGTCAATCCAGATGAGATGGGACGTAGAGATAGGAGGAGCCATCAATGACACTTTCAAAGTAGTTAACAGGGTTCTGTCCTGACAGCTTTCCTGCCCAAGGGGGATTGGGGAGGCTGCTGACACCAATTCATGGCTGGAAACGAAGGCACCAGCTCCCCATACCCATCCGCCAATAACCAGGTCAGCCACCTTTGCCCCTCAATAGTTATACAACCTTAGCACAAGGTCACTTCTGCAATCCAACAATTAAGATTTTAACATACAGTAGTCCCCTCTTAATCCACAGTTTTGCTTTCTGAGATTTCAATTACCTGAAATCAACCACAGTCTGAAAATACGAGGTGGGAAATTCCAGAAATAAACAATTCATAAGTTGTAGATTGCACACGGTTCTGAGTAGCGTGATACGCAGTCCCACTCCATCCTGCCTGGGATGGGAATCATCTCTTTGTCCAGCGTATCCTCACCGTAGACACTTCTTCACCCTTGAGTCACTTTGTAACCTTCTGGGTTATCAGATCAACTGCCTCAGGATCGAAGTGCTCATGTTCAGATAACTTTTATTTTACTTAATTGTTCGATTTAATTATTAGTTATTGTTGTTAATCTTACTTTGCCTAATTTATAAAGTACACTTTATTATAGGTATGTATGCATAGGAAAAAAAACCACTATATATAATATAGTGTTTGGTACTATCTGCAGATTTAGGCTTCCATTCTAGGGGCCTTAGAATGTACTCCCTGACGATGAGGGGGTACGAATGTACTATATTCCTAAGAAAGGCCATTTTGGTCCTAAGCCACTTTCCTGCCCTAGATTGAACCACTTCAGGAGAGACAAGAAATTCTAGAAAATCCTGGTGCTGAAGAGAATAGGTTTAGCCTTATGTTTCGTAAAGAGAATTCCTCTTTAAAACACAGTTAAATAAGAAATGTTTTATCTATTAAAGGCTATTAAAAGTTCTGCCCAAGGTGGGTTCAGGAAGAGCACTGGCTAAAAGACAATTTGGCTGTGTCTATTTTTTCAACATCTACTGAAAGTCATCTAGAAAATCCAAGTTTTGAAAGACAACCATCATGATTTTGTGACACTGAAATCACACTAACACAATTTAATTTCATCTATGATGTATGGTGGGCCATGTATATGGAGGTCACAGGGTTCCCTGCTCCCCACTAGGCTGCATCCCAAACAGCCAAATGAAAGGAAATAAGGAGGAACAAGGTCATAAAGGCTATGACTAATGGACTGAATAACTGATGGACAAGCTGCTCACTGGGGACAGACACCTTCCTCCAAGGCATTTTAAAACCTAGATTCTATTACCTAATGGGTAATATTAACTTACTTACTTATGGGTCACATTAAATGTACAAATAATCAGGTATTAAGCATGAACGGACTTTTGCTAGATTATAAGAAACTAGGGTTTGAAACCCCCATTTTTTTTCACTTATTAGCAATGTGACCTTGGACAAGTTATTTAATCTTTCTGAAAAATGGGGAAAAGACCAAAGTAACTGCCTTTAAGAAGATTAAATAAGGTAATATAAATAAGGCCCTTAGAGCAGTGTCTGGCATGTAGGAAGCCCCCAATAGATGTTTCTGAATGTATGTCTGCCACAGGATTGGCTCCATGATGAATACTGTCAACCACCCACGGCTGTCTCTGCTTCTCAGCAGGGGCACTGCTGGCATTACAGTGGAAACAATCAATGTCCTGTGCATTGTGGATCATTAATTGTCCTTGGTCCCTGTCCACTAAATGCCATCAGTGAGCTCCAATCATTCTGACAACCCACAATGTCCACTTGTAAGCCCTAACACACCCCTAGAGAGACAGCAAGAGAAGGTGGGGGCAAGGCGGGGGGGGAGTTGATAATATATCAGGAGAGGAACTTGTCAGAAACAGATATTACCCAAACATGAAAGACAAAACTAAAAGGAATGTACTAATTAAATCCACAAATATCTAGCACCTACTGTATATTAATACAAAGGATTGCCAAAATAGGGATAAACATAAAGGAGCATACCTGGTGACCTAGAAAAAATGAGACATTCATAATGCGGAAAAGGATCCAGATATAGTAAAGCAAAAACAAAATCCAGTTTGCAAATGAACAGACAGTAGAATGATGATATGAATATAAGCTGAATATATGTTCAAAACCATGCTGTAACAAAATTCAAACAACAGTATTCTGAGATCAAACAGGAGGAATATGTCTAACAAAAATAAGAGAATCAATCATTTCACTTTTTAATTAGATCTTTCAGAGGGCTGTAGTCAGGGTCAGTTTCTATGTAAGGAGGAAATAAAGAAGCTGGAAACAAGAGTGAAGAAATGTTTCAAAGTGAAAGTACAGATTGGTGGGGCAGGAGTGGAGAGGGTAACAGTAGTGGCCCCGGAAAAATATGAAGCCCAGGAATTGCGATAAATGACCTATTACTATAAGAACAAATGCCTAGGACATAGTCCAATTTGAGAATCTAGGCTAACATCACGGCAACAGAAAAGCAGCTTGATTAAACATAAGGTAAAATTTCAGTCCAAGAGTACTGAACCAGCAGCAGGCTACCAAAAGAGACTGTGGAATTTAGTATTTGGAGATATTGAAGAATCCTGTTACAAGCCATCTGTCCCAAATAATCTGAGTCTAAACCATCTTGAAGAGGCCCTGTGGAAGCTGGCAGGCACAGGAGCACTCTTTCATCTTTATAAAATGAAATGTGTTCTCTACAAAAGCACACGCAAGAAACGATTTTTGTCAAAAACGGTACATCTGTTCTTAGACTGCATTTCTTCTCGGCTTGAGAATTTTTCTCCTAGGTTTGCAGAACTTTTCACAATCAAACTTAGGAATATATTGAAAGAGCCAGCAAAACATTCTCTAAAAGAACAGATACATGGGGGGAAATGATAATAATTTTCAAATTATTGTTCCTGCTTATTGTTTCTGAAATGACTACAGTGAAAAGGGAGAAGGGGCAGGTAGAGGTAGGCCCTGGACAACAGGCCCTAATCAGGAGAGTCCTGATCTGTGGATCCCAAGCTTGATTCTGGGCTGGACTCTGGCATGTTCAGTATTTCCCCCAAACTCTCCCCTACCACACCCACAATTGGATATATACTGTAATCTTCTCAGGCAAGGCTGTTTGTTTCTGCACAGGTTACTAAGAGACACCTTCACCAAAAGCTTCATCATTTACTCAATACAACCTCATGTTTGTCAAGGCAGCCCCATAACTAGTGTCCCTCAATACCATGTACTCATTTTTCATTCATACCACACACCGAGTGCCTACCACATGCTAGGCACGGAGACCTGAAGGCCCTGGGATTGCAGGCTGGTGAGAAAGACCATAAACATATATTAATTACAGACAGAAACACACGTACAATACGATATGCAAAATAACTGTTAGCAAAAAAAAAATAAAGCAGAATAAAGGGGCTGGAATCATGGAGTGGGAATTTATTTTGGAAAACATAGAGAAGGCAGCCTGAGAAGGTGGCAACAGAGCAGAGCCTGAATGGTGACAGCAAGCCACACATCTACCAAGGGAAAAGGTGTTCCATTTAGAGGCACAAATGAGCACAATGGCCCTGGGGTCAGGGCTAGGCTGGCATGCACAAGGACCAGAAGCCATGACAGGAGTGGGCAGCACAATGGGAGGCCTTCTGTCCTCCACTCCGTCTGGTGCCCAGGCCTTGCTCAGCAGTAGACAGAGGTCAGTTATGAGAGCTTTCATGAGACCTTTCAGAGAGCTTGTGGCCAACGGGCTAGGAACAGAAGAGGGTGCCAATCCTTATCTGCTCACACTGCTACCATCTCCTGACCCTCCTTCCTGCAGCCCTCCTGCCAGCAACGTGCCCTTTTCATTCCCATCTTCCTTGCTGAGCCTCATCTGCTATGCCACATGAACAGTACAAAGGTCTCAGCAAATGAATTCTTCATCACCAGGCTAGGCTGGCCTGCCCTGTTAAGTAAATTGGGCACTTGCTGAGTGGTCTGTGGGCTGAGCTATACTCTTTTGTACTAAAGGAATGGGAGGCACAGGGCTATGCAAAAGTCTTGACACTTTGCCTAGTAATCTGGATTTATGGGAACGGCATGACCTACTTTGCACAAGATGCCCAATCACACTGCCAGGTCTGTGGTTGGCCTCACTGGTGCGGTTTCCTATCTTCTGAGCTACGGTGGGCCAATGACATAACTTCTCAATAACCCGAATCACACTACAGGCAGCCTGGGTGAGCTGGGTCAAGTGGGAACACAGCTGCTCTGTACAATTGTACTAGCAGGGACCAAGCCCAGGCACTAGGCTCCATGGAAAAGGAGCTTTAGTCCTACATGCAGCAAAAGAATAAGCTATTCTTTGATCTGGCTGGTTCCCCACACACTGACAGGAAAATGGACAGGGCTGGGAGTGGCCAGCACTTCCCAGGAAAAAGACCACACTGACACCAAGCCAAAGCATCGATTCCCATCCTCTTTAACCAGGAGTCTCTGACCTGCACTCAACCTAGGGGGCTTCCCAGAATTACAGGTTACAACAGGGAGTAGTAACAGGGCCCAGTGAAAAAAAGTCCCAATGAAAACAGTCTCCCAAAGCTATTCACTAGTTCAAGAGCCACACACAGAAAATAATGACAGTAAAAATGGATTACGGGCAGGTAAATTAGAACCAATTTTAAAGAATTCCTTTTTAACGCACATTTTCCAAAAGACACTCCTAATTTAAAAAGCCGCTTCCCATTATAAAATTCTGGAGTGTTTTTGGTAACCATGCAACTATATTATAATTGTGTCTCATTTTAAGTATCTCACTACAAAAAACTGACTGGAGCTGATCATTCTCTTTATAAACTACCCTATATTTAAAGATACAGCTGAAAGGAGCAAGAGAGTGTGAGGGAGTTCAGCACACCTTCGTCTGACTCACCCCCACCACCATGGATCAGTTCTGCGCTCCTGGCTAGTTCCCTCCCCATGTACTATACTAAGTGTTGTAGAATTTTAGGATCCTTGGGCCTGAATTCGAGAGAAAGACTGGAACTACCACAGCCTGGAATACAAAAACCTGGAAATACTAACACGAGCAGAACAAAGAACAAAACCCAAATCCCTAAAGAGAGTCCTGCTCATGTGGAAAATCCATCTGTCCACTGTTCAACTCCCTCCAGGGGCAAGTATATGCCCAGGTGAATCATGTGTGGGAGGTTAAGTCAACATCAGTGCTCACTTTGAACTAATAATCAAACTAGTTGCTAGAAGCATGTTTGAAAAAAGACACTACAAAAAGCTTTACAGCAAATCAGTCCCCCTCCTCCTCCTTTCCACTTGGCTCCCAAGGACAACAGAACATGAGGGGATGGGGGTAGGTGGCAACAACGGAAGGAGGTGGTTGGGGTTAATGAGGAGAAGGCACAGTCACGATTCTCAAGATGAAGTACATCTCAAGGAGAGTGCAAATATTAAGCATCTTGGCCATTTCTACCTGGAGTAGGAGAGAGTGACAAAGCTGCCCAGCAAAGGAAAAGTACTGGGATCTTAAGGCAAATCTGTTTTAAAAGGTATCAAGATTTTTAAAAATATACATTATAGTAAAGAGTTGGTATAAGAATTATATTAAAGAAAAGTTTATTTCCTAAACCCACAACCAGGCTGTTTGCTGACTCTAAAACAGTAAAGATATTTTTAGGGCCAAGTCTTGGTTTGTCTGGCTTCTAAGGCAGCAGTCAGCTTGCTTTGAAAGCTCCCTTTCCTGTGGTATCAGTCAAGTCACATTCCTTTTGATTTAAAAACGTTTAGCTATTGTCTAGCTTAACTTCATCATATCCTGCTTTACTTTTTTTTTAACGGTTATTGTTCACCTAAAAATGAGTCAGCTGAGTTTACAAACCCATGTGCTGCAAGGGATCAGACTGAGATTTCCTTGCATTTTCTCTTCTCTCATTCCCATCCATCACTTTTATCAGTCAACTCGTGTTAGGCAGGCATGGGAACATTCTTCAAGTTGGCTGCCAGTTACACAGAATGAAAAATTAAATGGTGTTTTAATTTGGTAGTCACAACCCTGATTCTAGAATTTAAAAAGATTTTTCTAGGTTGGGAAAATCAGTTCCCAAATAAAACCACACCTTACTGAGGAATGTTAAAATTCAAAATGTCGTGAAGACCATAAAGGAAAGAAGATCCAAGTACTAACAAGCTTTAGAAATGAAAGTAACTTGACGACAGAATTCATGTTAAAGTGTTGGCATTTAAATAAATGATAACTCTGGATTAAATCTTGGCTCAAAAATATCTACCGCACCAACAGTGGTACATCTGATTGTGTACTGTCATCCTAACACTCTGAATCTATGCTTATTCTCTTTCTTCCCCCTGCAGAATTCCTATACTCTCTAACCTCCATTCTAAGGAAGTAACAAACTCTTGTAATTCTCTGATAAAGTCATTTTTCCTGCCATATATCATACATGAAGGCAAAAAACACAGCTCTATTTGGGGTTTTAGATGAGTAACTGCAAAACTGGGGCACTGATAGGTTCTACAAAGCACTGCCACAGGTTAGCTCCACGGCTGAAGAAGGCAGAACAACCTCATTCTGGTATAATGGATAATTGGAGAGGAAATTTTTAAATGTTGCGACAATCAAACTGTTGTACAAAAATACGTTTAGGGTCAACACAGAAGCCTCCACTTCCTGCTCCTTGGCTGCTACTAGTTAATTAAAAAGCACTTTTTAACCATCGCTGGAGAAGGACATCCTTCTAACACCTTCTAACATCCTTCTAACAAGTGGAGAGTCACACCAGTGGCTGTTATCTGTGGTCCTTCCTCCCTGTCCTCTTGCCTTCATTTCCAACCCTTTCTCCAAGGCCCAGATTAGGTGTTACAAAGCCTACTTCCACTCCACGGCCCCTCTTGTTGCTGTCTAGACAACTCATTTAGTATACAGCAACTTCAACTTTTACATGAGCTAGATACTTCTGTGTTCAGGTATTATGGGAACAAACCCTGCAACTCCTTAGAGTCCAAACTCTTTAACGGCAAGTACTCCAATCTGTCCTATGAGTATAATAATTATCTATTGGTGATACTATAAATGAGAAGATACACCTGTTATTACAAAATAAAAAGAAAAGAAAATGGCACACCTGACTCCACAATGGCAGCATCCTAAAACACGGACTAAATCCTAGTTACAGATGGCATTTCCTCGGGGAAAACTTTCTCAGTGCTAGTTATCTGGAACTCTAACAGAGATGCTCTCTTCTCTTCTACTACATGATCAGTAAAGACACTTTGTAAAGTGTGAGCCCATAAAAAACAAAAACAAAAACAAAAAATGCATGTACACACACAAACACACACACCTCTTAAACATTCAAGGGAATTTCTTCCCCACTTGGAGACAAAGATGTATTCTAGTCTTGAAAGGCAATACACAAATACACTTGATCTTAAAAAACTCAGATATAGAACATTTTTTCAGCAGCTGGTGGCGGGAGGGTAACATGATTTTAGAACTTTATTCTAGGGGAATTCTTATTCACAGCTAAAGACGGAATGTACAGTCAAGTTCAAAGTTCTTCCCCCAGTTCTCAGCAGAGTCAAGACAAGGACCATTTACAACAATCCACACAACAAATGAGCATTCAGAAAAGGGTTCACCACTGTAGAAAATTACTCTTGTAGAGTTTTATCATCTTAAAGCTGCCAACTTAATTTTCTTTTGAAACTAGAAGAAGAAGTGGTGATAACTTTTAATTGAGTGAAGCACACTGTTATTTGGAAAAAGACAACGATAATTCACACACAGAATGCTCCTTGCTGGTGGGTGAAGGCCAGATTGCTGCAGTTGGACTTAGAACTCCACTTTCACATAGAACTTCGCTGACAGTAACTAATTAATGCCCACAAGGCTGCAGTGAAGCAAGGTAAAAAATCCATCAGGTGCAGGAGTTAGTCATCCTCCTGACTGGTTTTATTTCTGTGTGTCCAATGATTCTCAGAATGACTGCTTTTCAGGCTACCAGCCATTTGAAAGGCAGTTGACTCACTGAGTTAAAAACTATTTAGTGAGTGTCTACTTTGTGTCAAGCAGTATTGCTTGTGAGGAACAGGAAAGTGACAGAGACAGACATGACCTCTGCCACAGTACAAATTAGTAAGCAGTGTGCAAAGACATCTGTGGCTCAACCACTTTTGGGTGGTAGTGGTTAGGAACACACACTTTGGAGCCAGAGAGCCTGGGTTCAAATTCCTGCTTCACCACTTACTAGCTGTGTAACCTTGGGCAAGTTACTTAACATTCTGTGCCTTAGTTTATTAGACTGTAAAATGAGGGTAATTACATTAACTTCCTCATGTGATTAAATGAGTTAAGATATGTGAAATGCTTAGAATAGTGTGTGGCACAGCAAGTACCGTAAAAATGTTTCTATTATCATCATCGTTACAGAGACCTTTGACAATGATCAATTTCATATTCAATGTTTATGGAAAAGTTTTGCTAAGGCATAAACTGGAGTTCCCTGCAAGGTCCATGGCAGTGAAACGTGCTCACATCCATACCTCACAGCTCTGTTATTTTCTATTTGGCATGGACTCACAAATGATACTTGTGAATCTGGGGATTTATAAAAGACTCTAGATAAATTCCTCTGAAATGTCAAGGAGATGCTGGTCACTGACTTCTCTGTGAGTAGAAGAGCAGGCCAGTGTCTATCCCAACCTTAGTACAGAGCAGAAATAAATCTGCATCTGATAAGCCTTTTTTTTTGTACTCCTGGCAACTAGCATATAATAGATGGCCAATAAACTTATTCATTTACCATAACTGAACAGGGGGCTGAGTTGCCAAAGTCACAGAGGTTGGGTGGAGCCAGAATTTGAACCACGTCTCCAACTCTATTGCCTATCATTCTTAAAATACCCCATGCAGTCTCTCAAGAGGACATCTTCATGTATTTACATAAAAGATGGTGACAACATGTGTTAGTATTGCCTGAATTCATATAGTTTTATGAGAAAAAGATACAGAACTATGTAGTTTTAAAATAACATTATCAAGTTAAAAAAAAAAGTTGTCTGGAAGAAGATGTTTGGTAACAGAGTTCTTTAAGATCTCTGTAATTAAGACCTAGATGGGAAGTAAAGGGGCAGCAATCCTCCCTGACCTCATTTTCATACTCTTCATCATCACTTCTACTGTATCTCAATCAGTGATAAAATTACAGGCTTATTTTTTAAGTGCTGTGATTATCAGTTATACTGTAATTACCTGTTTATCTGTCCACATCCTATTAGGCTCTAAGCTCTTCAACGGCAGAACCTCTGGTGTTCCCATTTTATCGCTAGAGTGTCTGGATCTGTGCCTGACCAATTATTGATGCTCATTGAAACTAAGAGTGAATGAATGAATAATGAGTGGAACAATGAATGAATGACTTTCTAGAGTTTCATATCAATGGGCTCTCAAATCTGGCTGCATCTTAAAATCGCCTAACAGCTTTAAAATCAGGTTTTTGGGATCCACTCCTAGAAATTCTAATTCAATAGATGCTAGGAAATATCTTTTTGAAAAGATCCTTAGGTAATTCTGGGAAACAGCCTGCTTTGGGAACCACTGCTATATATATAAATTAAGCTTTTGGACTCTTACTAAAATCCCCTGCCACCCTTTAATTTTTATCACCCAGACGGTATCCATACACTGTATTACAGAGACAGGGCCTAGACTAGGATGATGGTCTCAAGGACAAGTTATTTTTTATTCCAACAAATTCTGTAGCAATTCCCTGTTTCCTCTAATTTCACCAGCTGGGGGGAGGGGATGCGCAGGTGGGGCCGGGGGGGAGGTAATCATATTTTTTCAAACCATCTCTCAAGCTGAAATAAAACCTCGTATCAAGATAGAGATCAGTTCTCATATTTTTCAAACACTGTGTGACATGGTACACATCACACATAACAAGCATGCATTAATCCATCCTGCACCTGATGGATTTTTTAGCGGTAAGCTCCTTTTTGGGGGATGCTGTTGCAGAAATATTACTATCAGTAGAGGAGATCCATAACACCATTACTACCAGGAGTCAACAGTGGCCAAGTCTATAAAGCTCTGTGAGAACAAGGAACATATCTGTCTTGCTCCTTGTAATCCCTAGTAGCTGTTCTTGGGACACAGAAAGGAATTTAGTAACTCCCTGTTTCATCATATTGAACTGGGGCAGTATGGAACACTGCTGACAGGCTGCTGCTGCTGCTGCCAAATCAAATGTTTGGCCAAGGACAATTCCATACATTCCTTGGAAGGACGCAAGATGGGTGATAGGAAGAACCTGAACACTGGTTGAGAAATGTGGGCTCTGGCTCTATTATCATCAATCCTAAACTGAGCTGCTTCCTATTATATTCGTTTCATTACCTAGACTACAGGACCTCAAGTTTTCTTCAAGTAAATACGGTATCTATGGGAGGCAGAGTCTAAGATGCCCCCAAAGATCCTGGTACACCTGATACTCACACCCTTATGTAGTGCCCTTCCCCGATGAACCAGGGTTGTGTGTGTGACCAACAGAATAAAGCAAAAGGGATGGTATGTCGCTTCTGGGATTAGGTGATAACAGATGTTGTGGCTTCTATCTTGGTCAGCTGGCATGTTTCTGTCTGTGTTTCTAGGACCACTAGCTCTGGGGGAAGCCAGCTGCTATGCTGCGAACAGTCCTAGGAAGAGGATAATGTGGCAGGAAATAGGCCGCCTGCCAACAGCCACCTGAATGAGCTCAGAAGCAGATCTTCTGGCCTGGTCAGCTTCAGATGAATACAGTCTCATGAAAGACCCTGAGACAAAACCACCCAGCTAGGCCTTGCTGGGACTTCTGACCCTCAGAAAACGTGTGTGACAGTAAATGTTTCTGCATTTTAAGGTGGCAAATTTGGGGGTAATTTGTTAACAATAGATAAAAGCCTTAGAAATTAACAAGGTCAGTGGGGCTGAAGAAGAGGTTCTTACAAGACGACTCTACTTCCCCTTGCTAGCCTTCCTTTTGGTTACCACACATAATTAAGGCACCAATTACAAGCACGGCCTAATAAAATATAAACCCTCCCCCTTGATTTAACTGGAACTGGGAAGAGAAGTGAAAAGGCTTATTATCTAAAGTATAGAATTTGGTTAGGAAAACAATACAACACTTTTGTTACTAGCCTGAGACAAGGGATCTAACATTTACTAAGAGCCTACTACGTAGCCGGCTTTTCAAAGACTCACTAAGGAAATATCCCTATTTTCTAGATGAGGAAACTAAAGTTCAGAGATCTTAAGTAGTTAACTCTAGGTTTATATGGCTTAGGGTAGGCAACTGTCCTGTTTTTCTTGGGGGATTTCCCGGGATGTAAGGCTTTCAGTGCTAAAATCAAAAAATTTTCGGGCACACCGAGAAGACTTAATCACATTACTTACTGTTACGTAGCTCACAAAGTTAAGTTACTTAAATTTGTAGTTGGTCCAAAACTTGTGCTCTTTACAATTATCACAAGTTGATTTTTTTGTTGATGTTGTTAATTTGGAGACAGGGTCTCGCTCTGTTCCCAGGCTGGTCTGGTTTTCAACTCCAGGGCTCAAGCAATCTGCCTGCCTTGGCCTCCCAAAGTGCTAGGATTACGGGAGTGAGCCACTGCACCCAGCCAATCACACAGTTGATTTTTAAAAGTACATCTTAAAGCTATTATTTGGAAGCTTATGATCTGCAACAAATTTCGAACTGTTATCTACTAAAAAGAAAACCACAAACCCCTCCAGACTTTATCTCACAATACACACAGAAAAGACTGTTGGGTTTTTTCTGTGAAAGGGTAAATAATTGCTATTCATATGATACATACTAGCATGGAAATTTTTCAGCTTAAAGGATTCTGCAAATTTCTGTTCCAAAATAGCAACTGAGTCCACAAATGACACTGGTAACTGTCCTCTATACCTCAACAGACTCTCCAGTGTGGCTAAATGAGCTGACAGGTGACTGGGTGGGCTCTTCACAGAACTTCACATCAAGTCTGGTGCTCTGGCAGGAGAGGTAGGCAGTTACACAATTTTCTCTTCCACAAAAGCCTAGAGACAGCCAACTGACACCACTGGAAACTTCAACATAAACAGCGCTCCTGTGGCTGTCCTACCTGGTAGGTAAGCAAGGCAGTGTTGCCAAAACAGCTCTTTTTAAAAAAAGACCCATGTAATAACCACTGGGGTGGCTATAATCATAAAAACAGAAAATAACAAATACTGGCAAGTAGATGGAGAAAGTGAAATACTCAGGCGCTTGCTGTTGGCGGGACTGTCAAATGGTACATCTGCTGTGGAAAACAGTTTGGCAAGTCTTCAAAAAGTGAAACACAGAATTACCATATGACCCAGCAATTCCACTCCTAGGTATATACCCAAAGAAATGAAAACATACATTCACTCTAAAACCTGTACACAAATATTCATAGTAACATTATTTATAATAGTCAAAAAGTAAAAACAACCCAAAAGTCGATCAACTGATTAATTAATAAACAAAATGTGGTACATTCATACAATGGAATGTTATTTGGCCATTAAAAGGAAGACAGTACTGACATTTGCTATATCATGAATGAATCTGGAAAACATTATGCAAAGTGGAAGATGCTAGACACAAAAGGCCACAGATGATTCAATTTATATGAAATGTCCAGAATAGGCAGATCCATCAGTGGTTGCCAGGGGCTGGAGAAACGAAGGAATGGGAAGTGACCGATACTGTTTATGATGTTTCTTTCTAAGGTAATGACATTGCTCTGCAATTAGATATACTTAAAAATTAAAAATAACTTTAAGAAAAGGAGAGGTACTTTAAAAAAAGGTTTAATATTTTATACACCCAAGCCCACTTCTAGCAATCTACACTAAGGAAATAAAAGCAGATGTGCACTAAGATTGACTTATGATTGTCATCAGTGATATTTGTAACAAAAACTGAAAGGTGGTTAGCCTTCAAGTATCCATCTAGAAGAAACCTTCTAGATGAAACCTTCCGTAACCTAGAAGTAACCTTCTGCTACAGAAATTATAGTATAGGAATATAATTAAATATCATGCCATAATTCAAATGAAGCTATTGGGCATTTATTTTAGAGAAATGAAAACTTTATGTTCACATAAAAACCTGTACACGAATGTTCACAGCAGCTTTATTCTAGCTAAAAACTAGAAACAAACAAGATATTCTCCAACAGGTGAACTGTTAAAACAAACCATGGTATATCCACACCACGGAACGTTACTCAGCAATAAAGAACAAACCTGATACATTCAACAACCTGAATGAATCTCTAAAGAATTAAGCTAAGTGAAAAGGGCCATCCATTTATAAAACACTTTTGAAATGATAGAACTATAAAGATAGAAAAGAGATTAACAAATTGCCTGGGGTTACAAAGGGTGTGAAGGCAGGATGGAAGAGGATGTGGTTATGAAGGCCACATGTGCTGATAGCAATGTTGTGTATCTGGACCGTACTAATGTCAGTATGCTGGTTGTGATATTGTGCTGCAGTCCTGTACAATGTTACCACTGGGGAAAACAGGGTAGAGAGTACTTGGGATCTCTGTATTATTTCTTACAACTGCGTATGAATCTACAATTCTCTCAAAAAGTTCAATTTTTTAAAAAAATCTACGACCATGAGAAAAACAAACAAGGCTGAGCATTTGATTTTTTAAAAATTCAATCAACTTCCCCAACCCAATCACATGTGGTGGTGACTTTTTTGGCACCTGTAACTGTAAAGGAAGGTTTTTGTTGGAAAGGAATAGTCTGAACTATGACTCCATTCACAAAAGTTTAAGACTTTACCTAAATGCAGGCGTTTCAAATACTCATTTTCACAGTGGTCTGATGAAGCTTCCCAGTAAACATTTTCTTATTCAGACTACTCAGGTGATGGGGATACTGTTTTGATCAACCCAATGATCTAATTGACTTCGAGGAATCATACATCTCACAAAGAGGCCCGCTGTCAAACAGTAAGAAAATCATGAAAGATACCAAATAAAATCCTCCTGATTAAAATGTAATCTTTGATGATTCAGAGGCATTTTGTGATCCTGAGGTATCTCAGAGTCAGAATTATAAATGCCAAATCTCACTTTACAGTACTGTAGATGAGCAGGCACAGATAATTGGGATAAAAGTTTATAAATTTATTATGACTGTACTGCTTTATATAAGTTCCTGCAATTAGTTTGCTTGCCATTTTCCTTTTAATACATGGTACATAGAAAACTTAGTTTTATTTCATTTCTAAGATATGACATCACTCTGTCTCCCAGGCTAGAGTGCAGTGGCACAATGATGGCTCACTGCAGCCTCGACCTCCCAGGCTCTTGCAATCCTCCCACCTCAGCCTCCTGAGTAGCTTGGGACTACAGGCATGTGCCACCACTCCCAGCTAATTAAAAAAAAAATGTAGAGAAGGAGTCTCGGTGTGTTGCCCAGGCTGGTCTTGAACTCCTGGGCTCAAGCAATCCTCTCGCCTCAGCCTCCCAAAGTGCTGGGATTACAGGCATGAGCCACCATGCCTGGCTAAAAACTTAGTTTTAGACTGTCAGATTCCAGATGTTTTTGAAAATGAAAAATAATAAAAGTTTACCATATTATAAAAACAAAAAAACTGTGCTTGCTTCCATCTTTTGGATCATTTTCTTATCAATGCACTGAGAAGCAAAAAAGGGTTAAGCAGCACTTTTACAATGTGCAGTCACTATGTGACTATAGTTTACTGAAGAGTGATGCCACCATGCTTGTGCTCTGCTCTGGGCTTTTTGCTGCCTGCCATCAGCAAAGAGCTGTTCAACCCCCACAGCTCTTCAGAGCACAGTGGATGTTTCCCAGAAAAGGCTGAAGTGACGTCTTCTGTAACCCTCCTTGGAAATCATCCAGCAAGATTAGATCTCTTCTTGGCAATGCTTTTCTTCTTTTCACCAAGTGCTACATTCAACAAATGAGCCACTGTGTTTAAAACCTCCTTGATAATCACTAAAGATGAAATACTGAGAATTGGGTCCTAAGGTGATTACATTTTAGTGGAACTGCAAGGATTTTAGCAAGTCATGTTAATGTAACTGAATATTCCGAGTGGCTAATATGATTTTTCCTTCATTTCAATTCTCTGCAAGTACCAAAATTCAACTCTAGGCTGTCATAGAGCCATTTAGCTGTAACAAAATGAAGGAAAGCCAGTGATCAAATTAACATGAAGTCAGTTAGGTGCCCACCTACAGCCAGAACACCAAGGGAGAGACACCACCAGGTTCCAAAATGAAAATTAAGGACAGAGTGAAGGAGAAACAAATACCTATTCCTGTACAGAAATTATAGAAATGCATTCCTGGAGAAGTCAATCATGTGAAAATTTTAGGAAAAGAACTGAGATTGTAAAATGGCATATATAATCGTTTAACAATATGCCTTTACTGAGCACCCAATGTGTAAGGCACTATGGCAAGTGGTAGGGACAGAGAACCTGGTCCTTTCCCTTCAGCTCAGAAATCTAGCTATTCCTCCAGTCATGACCCATATTTTCAGTTCACTTCAAAACACAGAAATTGATGTCTTATGTCATAATTTGAGTGAAAAAAACAAAATTAAAAAGAAAAAAAAATCAGCACAAACTGACAACAGCTTAACACACACCCACCCTTGAAAGGCAAGAACATTTTACTGGTCAGGAGCTAGGGCATGGATATAAAATAGTACATAATATCCTACTTTGATTTGGAAAAGCTATCACATATTTCCTATGCAAAATCCAATGAAAACAATTATTTGAAGAAAATTAATGTAACTACAGAAGCAGTGACATGTTTAAAATGTATTATGTTTTTCTCCAATGATTTTTTTCACATACATGAACAATTTAATAAATTGCAACTGGGTTGGAGAAGAAGAGGAGAGGGTCTTGGCCAGCTTGTGCTGCTATAAAGAAAATAGCACATGCTGCTAGATTAAACAACATTTACTTCTCAGGGTTCTGGAGGCTAGGAAGTCCATGATCAAGGTGCCAGCAAATTAGGCTCCTGGTAAGGGTCCTCTTCCTGGCTTCAGATGGCTGTATCCTCCTGGGGACTTGGGGACATGGGGATGGGTAGAGAGAGTACTGGTCCCTCTTCCTCCTATAAAAATACTGATCCCATCATAGGGACTCCACCCTCATGACCTCATCTAAACTTAATTACCTCCCAAAGGCCCCACCCTTCTAATAGCATCACTTTGGGGGTTAGGGTTTCAAAATATGAATTGAGAGTGGGGGGACACAAACCTTCGGTCCATAACAGAGAAGCAGTTTTCCATTTAAGAGATAAACGAATGACTGTTTACAGAGTCTAAAGAAAACTGACACTTTTAAAAAACCTAGTCTCTAAGATGAATCATTTTCATTCATACAGTCAAGTTATCAAAACACATAATCTCCACTTTATGAAAGGGTTGTACTATTGTAAATTAGTCATCTGGCCTTTGGAAAATAATTTTTTGGAGAAATGTTATATTAGTTGTTCTTAAATTTCCGGGGGTTCCATATCAATTGTGAAAATCTGATTAAAGCAAAAGGGAAATTCTCTCCATCTCAAAATGACAGAGAGTTTGGATTAAACTGACTGACATTTACAGGGTCGCCCAAATCCCAGTAGTCCCCAAGTTAAAAACCCTAGCTGTCAGTGGTGGACAGATCTCCAGACCAGCCCTAAAATACTTTACTTAACTCATAATGAAGTGGCAGCAATAGGACTAGATTCTCACCATTTCTATGAGAAAGATGTAATCTGTAATATGCATAATTTCAGTTAGAGTTCTCTAGGCTCTGAAACTATACTGTAATAGCATACACTGTAATATTACCTTGGGCAAGCTGCTAAAACTATATAGACCTCAGTTTCCCAACTCATAAACATGGGGACAATAATGCTTATACCTCATGGACTTGCTGTGAGGATTAAATGAGATAATAAAATTGTATGAAGTACTTGGCATAATGCACAAACACCTCAATTCGTGGCAGCTATTTTTATCATCATCAGAAGCACACATTCATCAAACATACATTTAACACACTGTCACAGGCACTGGAGACACAGAAATCCACAAGACCACAAATCTGCCTTCAGAGAGGTCAAAAGTCTCTAGCAAGGGAAGGAGAAACAGTAAATAACTGTAATAAAGTGATCTATGTGCCATGACAAGGTATGTACAGGAGAAAAGGATGGGTAGGGGTGGGGGGATTAATATAGAGCAGTCAATTCTGTATGGGGACCAGTGGGTCAGGTGAAGCTCTGCAAAGAGAGTAATATTTAAGGCTTGCTAGTGGGGATCAGACAGAAGGCAGAGACGAAAAAGTGAAAAACGATGTTGGAGAAGGAGGTAAGAGCTCCAGAGTTTGTTTTTAAACTGGGGGGTTGGTAAAGAAGGGGTGACAGTTGGGGCGAGAGGCTGAAAAGAGGGTGAGATCAGCATCAAGTTGGTTAAAAAAACGACTGCAAGAGTCCAGATGAGAGATGGGGGCCCTCCAAAGGCACAGCAGGAGAGGGAATGCAGGAGTCACATGGGAGAGATGTCCAGGGTGGGCAAGGTGAGGGAGAGGGGGGAGTCCAAGCTCTTGGCTTCTCACACTGGAGGGGGGTGCCATGTAGTGAGTGAGGAAGCATGGGGGCTGCGGGTGTGTGGAGGGGTGGCAAGCAGACTGCAAGAAGAGAATATGGAAAGTTCTGTTCACCTAGAACTTCACTTTACTAATTTTATTAATAAATTGATTATAGTCTCATGTGTATGTTTCATAACCTGTTCGATTAGGAGGCATGTCATATAGTTTGAATTAGTGGAGTGCAAGTTAGTGGAAATTCACTGTACTGACATGTTCTCTTACAGGGAAAAATAAGAAAGATAAATTGTACATTAAGTTCATAGTATTAAATGTAAGAAGTTCATCCTTAAGCTAGGACCTAACCCACACATTTGTTTAGGGACTCATGTATTCCTGCTGTCCTAAAAAAACATTAAGCCAGCTATGCTCAAACATGAATTACACACTTCAGCAGGTTGAATTATTTAGCAAATTGCTATTTCCTTCACTAAATGGTCTGCTAATGACTGAATGCTTATAAGGAAGCTTTCCAAAGTGATTTCTCTCATCCCATTAACGTCTCTCCAAGAGAACCAGATAACCATTTAAAAACCTAATCCAGTTATAAATCATGCTGCTGTAAAGACACATGCACATGTATGTTTATTGTGGCACTATTCACGATAGCAAAGACTTGGAACCAACCCAAATGTCCAACAACGATAGACTGGATTAAGAAAATGTGGCACATATACACCATGGAATACTATGCAGCCATAAAAATGATGAGTTCATGTTCTTTGTAGGGACATAGATGAAACTGGAAACCATCATTCTCAGCAAACTATCACAAGGACAAAAAACCAAACACTGCATGTTCTCACTCATGGGTGGGAATTGAACAATGAGAACACATGGACATAGGAAGGGGAGCGTCACACCACGGGGACTGTTGTGGGGTCGGGGGAGGGGGGAGGGATAGCATTAGGAGATATGCCTGATGCTAGATGATGGGTTAATGGGTGCAGCATACCAGCATGGCACGTGTATACACATGTAACAAGCCTGCACATTGTGCACATGTACCCTAAAACTTAAAGTATAATAATAATAAAATTTTAAAAAAAAGGATGAGAACAACAACAAAAAAAAATTAAAAAAAAAATAAATAAAATAAAAACCTAATCCCGCCCACTATTTCAAATGATGGAATTTTTCCCCCTTATTTTCAAGTCCTTTTCTTTGCAGAACATAATAATGATAATAGCAACTAATACTCACTCCATCCTTACTATGTGCCAGTCTTTCTGCTGTATATTTACAAGGATAATCTCAGTCCTCATGCTAGCCCTCTCACAGATGAGTACACCCAGGCAGACAGCCACTGTCACTTGTCCAAGGTTACACTGAGAGGAGGCCAACTGACTCCAGAGCCTACTCTTTGAACCACTACATTCTACTGCCTCCCCAAGTTACAATAAATTTTTTTCTATAGTAAAATGATGTTTACTATAGAAAATATGGAAAGTAGAGAAAAAATATTTGTTTCATTTTGAAGTAAAAACAAAAAGCTACCAAGAGTATAGCTGAATCCACGTTAACCTTTCTACCATATATGATTAAGTGGAGTGATCTTGGGCGAGTACAAGTCTGAAAACCTCAATCTCCTCACCTGGAATATTCTCTTCAAATGGGAATAACATGAATACCTAATCAGATGAGATGGTTCATGTACAGCATTTAGCATGGAGCTTTGCTATTAGCATATATAAATTTACATAAATATATTTACATAAGTAAACATAATTTTATTTCTTCTACCTTTTTCTATGCTTTAAAAAAGCACATACTTCCAGCCTGGGCAAAACGGTGAGACCCCGCCCCATCTCTAAAAAAACTACAAAAAATTAGCTGGGAGTGGTGGTGCACACCTGTGGCTGCAGCTACTCAGGAGGCTGAGGTGAGAGGATGGCTTGAGCCCAGGCGGTGTTGGCTGCAGTGAGCTGTGACTGCGCTACTGCACTCCAGCCTGGGCAAAAAATTGAGACCCTGTCTCAAAAAGATAAAAATAAAATAAAACAAAAAAGCACATACTCGTAAGCTTAAATTTCAACACTAAAGCAGTCATTTTCCTTTTTTTCAACTTTAATAGTATATTTGATTTAACCCAATATATCTAAAATATTATCATTTCAACATGTAGGCAACATAAAAATAACTTTATATTCCTTTTGTACTATGTATTTAAAATCTAATATTTTACATTTATAGTCCACTCATGTGGACACTCAATTTTCATTGGAAATATCTGATCTGCAGGCCGGGCGCAGTGGCTCACGCCTGTAATCCCAGCACTTTGGGAGGCCGAGGCGGGCGGATCACAAGGTCAGGAGATCGAGACCACAGTGAAACCCCGTCTCTACTAAAAATACAAAAAATTAGCTGGGCGCAGTGGCGGGTGCCTGTAGTCCCAGCTACTCGGTAGGCTGAGGCAGGAGAATGGCGTGAACCCGGAAGGCGGAGCTTGCAGTGAGCCGAGATCCCACCACTGCACTCCAGCCTGGGCGACAGAGCGAGACTCCGTCTCAAAAAACAAAAAAAAAAAAAGAAAGAAAGAAAAAGGAAATATCCGATCCGCATTTAGAGCTCATAAGATCTGCAACTGTGAAAGTGGATTCACATACTCAAGTTGTTTCAAACACTTAAAAGTTTTCTAATAGTTGAAAATCAATAAAAAATTAGAAACTTTCTCAGTCATTCTAGCCACATTTCAAGTGCTCAGGAGCAACATGTGGCTACTAGGTACCATAACTGAGAGTGCAGCTCTAAAATGCTCTCCTCCCTAGGGTTACTTTAGACATTCAGTTTTAAAAAATGTATATGGATGTTGGCTTTATTTCTCATTTAGAATATAATTAATATTCCCTATTTCCTTCTTGATTGGTCCCAAATTCCTTTCTTCCATCCAACTTCCTTTTCTTTCCACAACATGCCTGTTCATTTGGTTCATCTGGAGTTCTCATTTAGTTCACTGCACTGTGCTGGTTCGGTATAATGAGATCAGTTCAGGGCTAGGGCCCTCTCTTGAACTTATATTTCAATATATTACTCAAACCCTGCTCTCCTCTATTTTAATTGTGTGCAGCCCTTTGTCATCTTTGTAAACACTTTATGTTTTCAGAGTACTCTCATATTATCTGGTTTGATCCTTGGAAATGTGTAAGTAAGACGAAGGTTTGGTTTTAATCCTATGTATCTACCAGGTTTATATATTTGCCCAAGTCACATAGAGATGAAGCTGGATTGATTATAACTCATATTTCTGGCCAGGTGCAGTGGCTCATGCCTGTAATCCCACCACTTTGGGAGGCTGAGGCAGTCTGAATCCCTTGAGCCCAGAAGTTTGAGACCAGCCTGGCCAACGTGGCAAAACCCTGTCTCTACTAAAAATAAAAAAACATTAGCTGGGTGTGGTGGTGCACACCTGTAATTCCTGCTACTCGGAAGCCTGAGGCACAAGAATCACCTGAACCCAGGAGGCAGAGGTTGCAGTGAGCCAAGATCGCACCACTGCACTCCAGCCTGGGTGACAGAATGAGTCTCTGTCTCAAAAACAAAACAAAACAACCCCACATTTCTTTTTTTTCTTTTTTTGAGACATTCTCTGTTGCGGTCTGTCGCCCAGGCTGGAGTGCAGTGGCGCGATCTCGGCTCACTGCAAGCTCCTCCCCCTGGGTTCACGCCATTCTCCTGCCTCAGCCTCCAAGTAGCTGGGACTACAAGCTACTCGGCTTGGCTAATTTTTTGTATTTTTAGTAGAGATGGGGTTTCACCATGGTCTCGATCTCCTGACCTCGTGATCCACCCACCTCGGCCTCCCAAAGTGCTGGGATTACAGGCGTGAGCCACCACACCCGGCCAAAACCCCACATTTCTTAACTTTTGTTCTAGTGTCTTTTCTACTATGCTAGGACATAGCATAGTAGAAAAGGCTTCCTTCCACAGAATATCAGGCCCCACCTCTTACTAGTCCCACCCAATCATATATTGAATTGCAGGCAGCCTTAAAAAGTTCTTAGGACTGAAAAAACAAACCATCTCTAGTATTCGCTGTAATTACCAGAAATTAACTCCTTAGAAACTGGCTTATTATCCCAATGTTTATTTTTTTTAAATGACTGAAAATATTCACTTTAAAAACAGGATTCTTGAATTCATTTAAACTACTGTCTTGCAGTAAGGTGGCCAGAAGGATCACCTCTCCTTATTTATGTATATGGAGACCCATGAGAAAAATAGGGAAAGAGCAATTACAATGGCAACAGCCAACTGAATCCTTTCACCAACTGGATTCTTTGATGAACTGCTGCAGAAGCTCATCCATGCTTGTGATAATCACCAGACAAGAGATCCCTGCCTTCTTCCTTACGTAAGATGTTCTGTTGGGTATGAAGCAAGAGGTCATATTCGGAATTGACAGTCCATGCCATACCAAAGAGTATGTGTACTGCAGAGACATTTCCAAATAACGTTACCTGTGACAAGAGGGTTAAATCCCACAAGCAGGGTCAGTCCCGCAGACATCATGCGCATCACCATCCACGGTTCTGCATTTAGATCATTTACCTGCATGAAGGCTGCCAGCAATCATTTTCATGAACCTAATTTGACTTCTGAAGCAACATTTATATAAACACTTTTATTTATTCCTCCAATATTAGACATTTAATGTTTCCAAGTTTTCACTATTTTCAAATAATATTGCAAAAAACATCTTTACACATACAACTTTAGCTGTATATTAAAGTATTTCCATGGGTGAGACTCCCAGAAATTGGCCAATTAGGTCGAAGAGTCTTAGAATGCATTGCAAAATTCCTTTTCAAAACATTTTTATGTATTAATGTTCCCACTTGCAAGGTCTATGTAAACAGCCTTTATAACTGCAACCATTGCCATAACTGGACAATCTCATGAAGAAAAAAATTCTTCATTAATTTAGTCTAATGTAAAACACTCTATTAGTATGTCAGAAATATAAATCATACAGAAATTCCAACAGCTGAATAAACAAACACTAAATATATACACTGAAAATTTGTGTAAAGAGCCATTTCGGCTAACACTGGTAAGAGAAAAGTGAAATGGCAAATGCTGTGTGTGCTCTGCTTGCCTAAGGATTAATTTGTGAACATAAGCTGGTATTTGTTAACAGGTCACCTATGTTAGGAGCCTTTCTTTCTCTCAGGTTATTAGTACACAGTAAATAGAACTGTCTGCATTCCACAAAAACTCCCCCTCAAACCAAGGAGCTAAGTCTAGTTACCAATTTTTAAAACCTCTAAGAAGTATTATGCTTCACATAAACAACAGCAATCCTTGAGAACAAGTATGGATTTTAAAAAGCACAGTTCAAGCATTTGTTAAATATCTATTCTGTCTGGGGACATGGACTGTCATTTAAAAAACTGAATCTACAAACCCATCCACAGCTTTACAGGAACCCCGTAAACAAGGGAAAATTCACTTCTGGTGAGAGAGGCACAAAACTACCTTTAAAAAAGCCAAATTTTTAAAGTATTTAAGAACTTGAAGTAAGAAGACTCTTCCAGTTGTTTTTTAAATTATTTATACAACGTTTCGCAGAAGACAGGCTATTTTTGCTAATCAGTAGCTGAGTCAGCCAAATTTGGTTTATGTTATTAGTATTACTGTCAATAAAGCAGTATAAAACAGCTTGATTTTTCCAATCCCATGTGGAGGCACTAAGTGAGCAGTTGGAAAAATATTTTTACTTGCTCACAGAGAGATTTCATACTCATGTCACAGGACACAAATGAGAAACCCCAAAGACTCCTCTTGCCTGCACTTTTCGGCTCAATCACCACACCTAGAATAAACAAACAGCATAAAACACAACAGCTTCCATTTAGAATCAACCAACTCCTACCTGGGCATTAAAATCCTCACGAGGACAACCAGCCCACTATCTGGGAATTATGTCACACTGAAAAAGAAGACTCCACCAGCAAAACATTGGTCAAGTACTAAGATAAGCTATCCAAGGTTTAACAGGAAATGGCATTAACTCTGGCCTAATTTGTTACAGCATCAAACAAAGCTTGCATCATTACAGATTGCAATGCTTCACTAATGAGTTAAGAGGATTTCATTATGAAACCATAATATTCTTCCTTTATTGAGTCCCTTGCTTCAGGATCATAACACCATTAAACAGAAAACACACCAAGGATAATAATCATAGTAGCTAACATTGAACACTTAATGTGTGCTAAGCATCGTACCACGCACGTCACATGCACTATTTAATTTAATCTTCTCAGTAAGCTCAGTTACCGAGCCTGCACTTGTTGGAAAACGGGATTCAAACCCTGGATGTTGGCTCCACAACCTGCACTTTTAACTGTCAATCATATTGAGATTAAATTTAACTGTTAGGAAAATAGAAAAATGCATCAAACTAGCAACTACAGATACCTGTAACACACTACTGGGTCCCAAGTAGTAGTCTAAGATTTAGGTGAGGAACAGTTTATGTCCAAGACAATCTAACACCAAGACAATGGTGTAAAATATAGAATGTCAGTGAGTCAATGGTTACATTAATTACAATGTTTATGTGACACTTAATTTGGTTTTTCTTCCCCATTCAAATGAATCATCAGATTTTGGCATCCTAGAAACAGGATAAACGAGGTCATGTTAATTCTCAGGTAAGTAGGCCTGCCTAGACATGACATAAAAGCAAATACAGTGATAACATGATCTCAGTGAAGCTATGACTAAAAAAAGTCTCAAATAGAAACTTCATGGAATGAGAAATGGCTCTACCATGTCCAATACTAGCCAGCTTTTTTTTTTTTTTTTTGAGACGGAGTTTTGCTCTTGTTGCCCAGGCTGAAATGTAGTGGCGTGATCTCGGCTCACCGCAACCTCCGCCTCCCGAGTTCAAGCGATTCTCCTGCCTCAGCCTCCCGAGTAGCTGGGATTACAGGTGTCCATCAACACACCTGGTTAATTTTTGTATTTTTAGTAGAGACAGGGTTTCTCCATGTTGGTCAGGCTGGTCTCGAACTCCCGACCTCAGGCGATCCACCCGCCTCAGCCTCCCAAAGTACTGGGATTATAGGCATGGGCCACCGCACCCGGCCCAATATTAGTCAGTTTCTAAAGCCAGGATAAGTAACAAGCTTTTCCCATATCCCTTTTAAAATATGGATATGCAGAATTTAAGAAAATCAGTTACGGGTCGGGTGCAGTGGCTCATGCCTGTTGATCCTAGCACTTTGGGAGACTGAGGCAGGCTGATCAATTGAGGTCAGGAGTTCAAGACCAGCCTGGTCAACATAGTGAAACCATGTCTCTATTAAAGATACAAAAACTAGCCCAGCATGGTGGCACACGCTTGTAATCCCAGCTACTCAGGAGGCTGAAGCAGGAGAAGTGCTTTAACTTGGAAGGCGGAGGTTGCAGTGAGCTGAGATTGTGCTACTGCACTCCAGCCTGGGAGACAGAACGAGACTCTACCTCAAAAAAAAAAAAAAAAAAGAAAAGAAAAACAGTTACAGATCTCTATCTATGGATATTGATTACGTAAGTTTATATAACTAAAAGTAACATTTAAAAACATGGATTAAGTAGAGTTAAACGAATTGGGGACCAGGCACAGTGGCTCACAGCTGTAATCCCAACACTTTGGGAGGCCAAGACAGGCAGATCGTTTGAGCCCAGGAGTTTGAGACCAGCCTGGGCAACATGGAGAAACCCCACCTCTACAAAAAATAGGAAAATTAGCTGGGTGTGGTGGTGTGTGCCTGTGGTCCCAGCTACTCTGGAGGCTGAGGCAGGAGGATGGCTTGAGCCCATGAGGTGAGGTTGCAGTGAGCCAAGATGGCACCACTGCATTCCAGCCTGGTGACAAGAGGGAGATCCTGTCTCAAAAAAAAAAAAAAAAAAAAGGAAAAGAAATAGAATCAGGAAGGAGGGCAGAATACTGGTCTATAGCAACGACTCTGGGATAACTACTTAGTCTTAGTTTGGAGAGAAAGCAGAGGAATGGGCTATCATACCAAAAAAAAAATCAGAATTTCTTCATCTCCGAAGTGTATCAAAAAGGAAAAGAATTAGCTTGAGGTTTGACAGAAGAAACTTGTAGAGAGATGATATGCAAACACTAGAAAAGGCCTAGGGTGATATTGCATAAATAAGTACCCCACTCTCTTCAATGGCTGGGGAGGACAGATTAACCCGAAGCCAAAGACTTTTTTTCTGGACACTGATAACCCTGTTCCATCTAGACCGAAACAAGGTAGAAAAGCACTGTGCTAAAAGTTACCTGGTCTCCCTGACTCTGCCCAACACCCTAGGTCCACTCGCTAACATGAATGTCCTATCCTACTGGTAAGTTTTCAGGGAGGTTGCTTCACAATTTATTCTCCAAAATGCCATGTTTCACACTCAATTTACTAATGACCACTTCACAAGTGTCTAGATGTCCTATCCAAGGACATGGATAAATACAGCCAAAGAGAATCATGTATGATTCTTCAATCTAAAACACAACTTCTAGGCTTAAGATACCCATTACTGTGTCGTAAGCCAAATATCTGATACTTATGTCCAAATGTCGTTTTTTTAAAAAGTGCCCGTATCTTCCCTATCATTTATGGAACACCATGAAGGTGATGTGATACCGCACCCTGCAGATATTTATGCCTGTCAAGTATTCATAAGCACTCTTCCGGATAGAGTGAGCCTGAGAGAGTTTCTGAACGACCGAAGCAACTAGACTCACATGAAAAGTTAATTTCCCACTAGCACCCAGTCAGAGACAGAGAGTCACAGGGCTGAGGGCTTTGCTCAGGAGGAAGATCCAGGCTTGGGACAAAGGGAGAGGCTTCACCAGAGGAAGGGGACTTCCACTGTCACTTAAAAGACTGGTAGGTTTGGGCAGGCCAAGGAGCAGGGGAAAGAAATAAGGAAATTGCTACTCAAGAAGTGGAGGCAGGAGTGGGCTGCCACAATCTGGGAAGAATTGTGACACTTGGTAGGCCGGAAAAGTGTCTCAAATTTTACCTCGACTTTATTAAGCAGCCATGTTAATTGGCTGGCATGTGTTAAACATTCCACTCGACCAGAAAACCAAGTCAGCAATGATTTAAGGCACATTAAAACGTGAATGCTCCATAAATATTTGTTAAATGAATTAACTCTGGACAGAGCATCAGGGCAGACTTCATGCAAGTGGCATTTGGCCAGGTTATTAAGGACTTTGCAGGGTGGAAGGCCTAGGAGGCAGAATGGTTGGTGGATAATTCAAGCGAAGGCACAGCATGAAGGGATACAGAGGTGTGAAAGGACACAGTAGACAGAAAGGGTAGGGTATCAGAATAACTCAGTCATCTCTTAGCCTGTTGAAGCCATCGTCTTGAGCATCTTATAAATATCCACGTCTTCCTAGCTGCACCACCAAGGCCCATTTTCTTTCCTGTGGACTCCCAGCTGGCTTTCAGACACTCATTCTTGCCTCCTTCTATCCACCTCCACGTTGCACCTGAGTTCTTTTTAACCATCAAAATCAGTGGGGCCACTCTTGCCTGAAGCTTTTTGTCACCTTGCTCTCTGGATACAGCCTACAATCCCTCACTTGGCTTAGAGGCCCTTTCACACCCAGGCCCACACCTGCTTTCCCTAGCCCAACTTCTGCCGTCCCCTCTTGCTCACTGCCCCCAACCCCACCCGTTTCCTTTTCACGTTCTGCAGTGTGTCCTTGACTCCGGCAGCTCCCAAGCAGGGAAAGCTCCCTTACCCGCCTGTCCCACTTCCCCTCTATCTGTGCACACCAGAGAAATCTTCCCTGATTCCTCCCGCAGAGCCCCAGACTAGGTTAGGTCCCTCTCTGTACATTCTAATCATACCCCAAATACAAATTATTTAACCTGTGGTTAACATCTAAGTCCTTGAGGCGTTATGTATCTGTGGGATGACTGTGAGGCTGGAAAGCAGCCTGGAAAGCAGTTTTGCCCTAGGCACCAGCAAGTACGGTGACTCAGCCATACTGGCCTTCACGAGAAAGCAGAAAAAACCCAAGGTCTGCTTTCCCTCACCTTGCTTCCAGCAGAGCAGGAGGCACTCACAACAGGCGCTCGGCACCATTACCCAGCAGGGCAAGATTACAGAACTTTTCACCTTGCTTGCAACTTTAGAAACTGTGTGTCCACCACTAGTGCAGCAGACAGTTATGGGTGATGCTGACCTACAAACAGATGAGATGACCCTACTTTAGATGAGCTCATGTTTCCACATGCATTCTCTAACTTAGGACCCCAAATGGACCCAAATCCTTTGAAACAGGATATTCTGCTCCCTCTTCTGACAAGTTTCTATCCACTCACTCCTCCTGTCTGCCTTCCCTAGCAGGCAATCTGCCATCACCAAAGCAGATATTTGTCCCCACCCTCCTTACTCAGGCTGGAAGCTACAGTCACAAATACTCCTGAAGCCCAACCTACCCCTGTGGTGCCTCACTGCTAGGTAAATCCAACAAGCAGAATTGATGGTTTTGCTGAGATCTGGACAGTCCCTATGAATCCCTTAAAAGTCCTCCTCCTTCAATGGTCACTCTTCACACGCTACAGCAGGGGTGGATGAAACTTGAAAACATTATGCTAAGTGAGAGAAGCCAGATACAAGAGGTCACATATTGTATGATTCCATTTATAGGAAATATTCAGAATAGGCAAATCTACAGAGACAGAAAGCAGATGGGTGGTTGTCAGGGGCTCAGGAGAGGGGAGAATGGCAAGTGGCTGCTAACTGGCAGTGGTCTCCTTTGGGGATGTGAAAATGTTTTGGAATTAGAGGTGACTGTGGCAAACAACACTGTGGATGTACTAAATGCCACTGAGTTGAACATTTAAAAATGGCTTATATAATGTAAATTACACTTCAGTTGAAAAATTTCAAATAACTTTTTTAAAAGTCCCTCTTCACCCTTCCAATTCATACAGTATCTTTCCATCATTCTGCTTATACTCTGGATCTTTTCCCGTTTCTTTCAAGAATTTATTCATCTCCCATCTGCCTTTTACCTTCCATTTCCTCTCTTGACTGGATGCTTTTTTTCTGCTGACAAATCAGCTCCAGTGTTCAACCTAAAAGTCCTTCCCTGAACTTTATTTTCCCCTCAAATCTCATCTACAATGATCCCAAGACCCCATAAAAGTCAGCCAATTATCAACAGCCTCCACTTTTCCACGTCCTGTATCCCTCTAGTTCCGTTTCCAGCAATAAGACAACCACAGATAGTACAAAACCTACCGGCTACCACACATATAAAAAAACACTCTTGTTAAAATGAATGAATGAACCTACAAATTTAAAAAGAAACTGCCAGATACCTTTGGCATTGCACTGCCCAATGAGACAGACAAGGGCACAAATAGCTATTTAAGTAAACTGAAATGAAAAACTAAAAATTCTGTTTCTTAGTTGTATTAACCACATTTCAAATGCTCAAAAACTAGTAGTAGTTAGTGACTACTATATTAGATAGTGCAAAATATATCCCATTAAAAAAAATCTGAGCATCTGGAAATACAGTAGCTCAAGTGTACTGGTACCTGATTCAGGTATCAAAGAATCTGAGGTTATAAAAATCTTAAAAGAATTCCTTAGAGTAAAATCAAGAGGAGGCTAATGCTCTATTTACAGTCCCCAAAGTACAGCTCTAGTTGATCTGACATTATACAAAAAAGGCCAGAGGAAATCTTTTTGTAACACATAGACTTAAAGGTTAAATGGTTACATAAAACAAGATGGAGATGTGGGACATGATGCAGCAATTTTTTATTAAAACAAAGGCATTATCCAAAATCAACAGTTAAAAAAAGGTCAAGCAATATCTATCCAAGAGACAGGAACAAAAAAGAAATCAGCTATTTTAAAACTATTCCAAAAGGTTGCTAGTCTGGAAGCCTAAATACTGTAATGTATAGATAGCAAAGAGAAAGGGATGAATTAAAAAAATAGAATGAACATCTAAAAAGCTATTAACGCTACACTGAGACCTTAATCTCTTCGTTTACTCCTTGTTGTTTTGGGTTTTTATTTTAAAAACTGACCACTACAGCCTTACCACAGAGCACTAAAGCAAGCAACCAGTGTTAAGTGGACATAAGCTTGCTTTTAAATACTCCTGTCTACAAAAAGTACCTTACAGATATGTTCATTTGATAAAAAGACCAAAACCAGCCCACCTGGTGAAGTTCACATGTGAAGGTGACACACATAGAGCCTGTGGCATAAAACACAGAATTTATTTAGGCAGAAGGAAACAGGAGGCAATGGCTGCTGAAGCAAGAAGGAAAAATGTTTTTATAACTAAGTAGAAGGGTGGTCCTTTAAAAATGCAATAAATGGCCAGGCGCAGTGGCTCATGCCTGTAATCCCAGCACTTTGGGAGGCCAAGGCAGGCAGATCATGAGGTCAGGAGATCAAGACCATCCTGGTTAACATGGTGAAACCCCATCTCTACTAAAAAAATACAAAAAAATTAGCTGGGCATGGTGGCGGGCACCTGTAGTCCCAGCTACTCTGGAGGCTGAGGCCAGAGAATGGCGTGAACCTGGGAGACAGAGCTTGCAGGGAGCCAAGATCACGCCACTGCACACCAGCCTGGGTGACAGAGTGAGACTCTATCTCAGAAAAAAAAAAAAAGCAATAAACAGGACCTATTACATGGATTCCCAAAGAGTAGTCCAAACATCCCTGAAAGTCCCCAGGCCCTTTTCAGGAGTTCTGTAAGATGGAAACTATTTTCATACTACTACTGCTACTGCTACTGCTACTGCTACCACTACTAAGAGATTACTTTTTCACTGTCACCAAAAGTTTTGAAAAATACGTTTTTATATTTTGAAATATATTTTGAAAAATATATACTTTATTATCATACAGGTTAGTTACTTTTAAATGTTTTCATAATTGTTTTAAACCTATATTTTAAAACAATTTAAAATTGATTTCTAATAAGATAAATACTAATAGATATAATCCACATAAACAAAAGCTCTTTGAGCTTCTCAGTAACATTTAATAGCGCAAATCTTATCTTTTTTTTCCTTTTGCTTTTTTAAATGTTTTTCTCTCAAGCCACTTTGTCTAAGAATACTATGTTGGTCAGGTGCAGTGGCTCATGCCTGTAATCCCAGGACTTTGGGAGGCTGAGGCGGGTGGATCACCTGAGGTCAGGAGTTCGAGACCAGCCTGGCCAACATGGTGAAACCCCGTCTCTACTAAAAATAGAAAAATTAGCCGGGCGTGGTAGTAGGCACCTGTAATCCCAGCTACTCAGGAGGTTGAGGCAGGAGAATTGCTGGAACCCAGAAGGCAGAGGTTGCAGTGAGTCGAAATCATGCCATCGCACTCAGCCTGGGGGACAAGAGCAAGACTTCGTCTCAGAAAAAAATAAGAAATAAAAAAGAGAGAATAGTGTGTCTTCAGACCAAAAAGTTTGAGAGCTGTTGTATTAAAAACTGCACGTAGAATTTTCCTCTTCTGTAAGATTTTATTTCTAAAAAGACATTATATATTTAGCTTCTTATCTTAATGGCAAATAACCCAAATACACTTTAAAAATAAAGAGCTTCTACAGACGCATCACTTAACAATGGCAATACATTCTTAGAAATATGTCACTGGGCGATTTCATCATGAGAACATCAAAGAGTGTATTTACACAAACCTAGATGTACGGCCTACTACACATGCAGGCTATATGGTACAACCTATTGCTCCTAGGCTACAATTAACCTGTTTGGCATGTTACTATACTGAATAATGTAGGCAACCATAACACAGTGGCAAGTATTTCTATAGCTCAACAAAGAAAAGGTATAATAAAAATAGAATATAAAAAATAAAAACCGATACACCTGTACAGGGCACTTACCATGAATAGACGTTGCTCTGGATGAGTCAATGAGTGGTGAATGACTGTGAAGGCCTAGGACATTACTGCACACTGTAGACATTATAAATACTACACTGAGGCTAAACACTATGCTGAGGCTACACTAAATTTATTTTAAAATTTTTTCTTCCTCAATAATAAATTAACCTTAGTTTATGGTAACATTTTTTTCTTTATAAACTTTTTTTTTTTTTTTTTTTTAGGGACAGAGTCTATGTTGCCCAGTGGGGCTATCCACAGGTGTAATCATAGCTCACTGCAGCCTCGAACTCCTGACCTCAAGTGATCCTGCCTCTTCAGCCTCCCGAGTAGCTGGGACTACAGGTGCATGCCACTGTTCATAAGTTTTACAGACTTTTACATTTTAACTTTTGACTCTTTTGTAATAATACAACACAAATACATTGTACAGCTGCACAAAAATTATTTTCTTTATACTCATTCTGTAAGCTTTTTTCTATTAATTTTTCTTTTAAAACTTTTTTTTTCCTTAAACACTAAGACAGAAACACACACATTAGCCTAGTCCTACTCAGGATCTTCAATATCACTGTCTTCCCTTCTATATCTTGTCCCACTGGAAGGCCTTCAGGGGCAATAACATGTGATAACAATGTTTTCTTCAGGAATACCTCCTGAAAGACCTGCTGGAAGCTGTTTCACAATTAACTTTATTTTTTGGTAAGTAGGAGTACTCTTTAAAATAATGACAGGCAGTGGCTCATGCCTGTAATACCAACATTTTGGGAGACCGAGGTGGAAGGACTGCTGGAGCCCAGGAGTTGAAGATCTGCCTGGGCAACACAGTGGGACCCCATCTCAACAAAAAATTTAAAAAGTCAGGCACAGTGGTACATACCTGTGGTCCCAGCTACTTGGAAGCTGAGGTGGGAGGACTGCATGAGCCCAGGAAATCAAGCCTGCAGTGAGCTGTGATTACACCACTGCACTCCAGCATGAATGACAGAGCAAGACCCCATTTCCAAAATAAATAAATAAAAATTTTTTAAATGATAAAAAGTACAGTAAATACATAAACCAGTAACATAGTTGTTTATTATCCCTATCAAGCACTGTATATGGTACGCAATTGTATGTGTGATACTTTTATAGAATTAGCAGTGCAGTAGGTTTACACCAACATCTCCACAAACACATGAGTAATACACTGCCCTAGGACATTAAGATGACCCCTACTTCACCAGGCAAGAGGAATTTTTCAGTTCCATTATAATCTTATGGGACCACCATTATATAGGCAGTTCATCACTGACCAAAATATGGTTATGCAGCGTATGACTAAACTTGTCCTTTAGCAGTTAGATGAAACTTGGAGTACACCGAGTTTAAAAATCTAATACTCAAATGTTTGAAGTTTGTTAAAATGGTCATTTTGGAAATAAGCTAATTATAATGAATAAATCTTACACTAAATATATTGTAACTGTATTAGTCCGTTTGGTGTTGCTATAAAGGAATATCTGAGACAGGGTAATTTATAAAGAGGTTTATTTTAGCTCACAGTTCTGCAGACTGCACAAGCAGCACAGTGCCAGCATCTGCTTCTGGTGGGGCCTCAGGAAGCTTTTACTCACTGTGAAAGTTGAAGGGGGACCAAGAGTGTCACATGGTGAGAGGGGAAGCAAGACAAAGAAGAGCAAGAGAGAGATGCCAGGCTCTTTTACACAACCAGATCTCACATGAACTCTTTACCATGAGATGGCACCAAGTCACTCATGAGGGATTCGTCTCCATGACCCAAACACCTCCGAGTAGGCCCCACCTCAAACACTGGGGATGAAATTTTCACATGAGATTTGGAGGGGACAAACACCCAAACTACATCAATAACTAGAAATACTCTGTGAAATAAGTTGTTACCAGTTCCCTACTAACTCGTCAAGTTACATTCAGTATGGTATTAAGAGAAATTCAACCCAATCAGCCAAACAGGAGTGAGGTGATTTTCACATTATTGGTAGGCATAAAAACTGAGTTTCTTTAGCCACAGCATGATGCTAACTCTCCTTCCAAATGATGACGCTCCTCATGGGGACTTAATTACCAAAAACTAAAATTTAAAATCATAAATAATGAGAGAAGCAAGTTTCCTGTGGTTAAATCACATTAGGTAGTACTGCAAATAGAATGTATTCAATTATCAACCACTACATAAATGCTGAAGTGTTGTTA
Source organism: Pan troglodytes (assembly GCF_028858775.2). Lineage (NCBI taxonomy): Eukaryota > Metazoa > Chordata > Mammalia > Primates > Hominidae > Pan > Pan troglodytes. The sequence continues at coordinate 59,191,635 of NC_072403.2, forward strand.
TACATACAAACATATACACAAAACGGAGCAGGAGGAGGGAAAAGAGGCGGAGAGAGAATGGAGAGGGAGTGAAATGGAGAGGACAAGGAGAGAAAGAGAAAGGGGAGTGCGTAGAGGAGTGATCACTCAGAATCAAAGTCAAAAATTCATTTTTCTGACTTCAACTTGCCACAACACACACTTTTTGGAAACCAAACTTTCCATTTGCCTACCATGTCCATCAGTTTTCATCAGGTACTAGTTTCCTTGGCTCTGTCTGCTAATCAGTTCAAACTGTATCATGTAAGAGGTTCTTCAAAACTTTGCAAAAACACGAAAGCCACCCTCCCCAAAAGGGTACAGCTACAGGGTGGCTTGGGCCACTATGTGCCCCCAGCATCAGTGGCTGAAGCTCAGCTGACTCCTTAAAGTGAAGACCTGGCTGAAGGAAGAAAAGCAGGTCAGCAAGGGGGAGAGGGGAGAGAATGAATAAATAAGGTAGGGAGAAAATTACATGACACTCCCTTCTTTAAAATAAGAATCTGGGAGTGACATTCCACCTCTCCAAGCATGCCTTTCAGGGTTGGGAAGAGTATCCCTTTGCAAGAGAACGGTGTTAAAGAGAGTGTTAATCCTGTGTGAACCTCAACACTTACCTGCTATAAAGGTGGATTACATATCCTCATGGGTCATGAAGAAACTCAGTGCTTTTAAACTAGACCTCTGAAAGATCATTAGTTCACAGCCACAGGATCATTAGTTCACAGCCACAGAACAGACACTTGCAGATTTCTCCCAACAAAATGCTTGCTGTTTGCTTTCTTCGCTTGGAAAACATTACAGAGAAATGCCTATAAAACCAGGTAGACTGTCTCATTAGAGGAAACTGACTTGATCTGAAGAATGGGGAAAAAAATCATGACTGTTTATAGTGGACAGTACAACTGAGACGTTAGTAATGAGCGGGGCACCAAGAACAGGACCAAGACTGTCTCCTCCCTGTTTTAAATCGTGCTACACTCAGTTTATGTTTTCAGGGGCTTTGTCTTATAGGGATACTGATTAATGTAAATGAATACTCACAATTTAGCACACAAAAATCTTATTTTTATCAAATCAAAGGACAAAGAGAAGGGAGAACAAGAAATTTAACTGGTCAACTTAGAATGAATGGGCTCTGTTGTTTTAACCTTATTTCCCTTTCTGGAGAATAAAAGTAATGATAATTATAATTAAAGCAGTTTTCATGTGTGGTTTATGGAAGTCACTACTCTATTAGTCATGCCCCATATCTATATAGGATTTAAAATTTTAAAATTATACTTGGTGCAGTATTCATTGAAAGTCTTTTTCACCTGTAAGCTCAAATTCCACGGTGAAACAACATTAGGTAGAAGGACAGTGACCAGGGAGAGATAAAACAACTATGATACCACGTTGCCTGTCTATCGACCTCCCTGTCTATGGTATCCTAGAAAACAATCTCTAATGTCAATATGGTCTATAGTGGCTCTGAAATTGTTTCTCTCCCATTTCCCAGGAAATAGGCTATACTTTAATCACTGCAACCAAGTTAATTGTGAAGGACAAAAAACTTCTGAAACCAAAAACTTTTAGGATGTAAACATGTCTAAAACAGTGTTTGATGCCAAATTGACATTTTAAAAACAGAATTTAACACGTTGTAGCAAGTAGAACCCATTTCCCCTTTTCCAGCACAAGCCATCAAGTTCTGCTTGGGGCTTCAGCCTCCCAAACTCAGTTGGAGAAATCTTACAGTATGAAAACCCAGGAGACAGAGGCCACAGCCTGGACCAAGAGACCAACCAGAGCCAGAGAGGCTCCTGAGAAGACCTGCAGCACAGGGTAAAATATGCAAGGGAGGGCCATATAACTTTTAACTTTACTTAATTTATTTTAATTTACTAATTTTTAAGTATTAACCTATTTTATTTTTATTAAATCTCTGTGGTTGCACAGAATTCAAATTGCAGCAAAAATCATTCAGGGCTAAACACTGGAAAAATCTCTTAATTCTAAGGTACATGACACAATGGACTCAAAAACAGTTGCTGAGTCCCTTTCACTGGAGAAATTTAAAGAAAGGGTATAGAAAAGTTTTGACCAATTCCACCCAATCCTGCATCCCCAATTCCAATCTCAAGGACCAGTTTCCATCTGATCTCTCTCCACCTATAGATGGTGGTCCTGAATCTCAAAATCAACAAACCAAAAACTGAATCCATCATCTTCTCACACCTGGTTTTTCCTTCCAACTCCCTCATTTCTGTGACCTGCCCCATAACCTTACCAGGAATCCAGCCACCAAAGCAGGGTGGACTCCTCTCTCTGCAATGGACACCAGAATTCAGGTCCTGTTGCTGGCTCCAAAATGCCCACAATGCCCTGTTCTCCCAAATCAGCACATTCAACAGTGACATAAAGGAAAGAGTTAGATAGAGAAATGATATCTGGTGCTGCTCCACAGCTATCTGTGTGATTCTGGGCAAGCCATTTAAATTCTCATTCTTGGTTTCATCATCTATTATGTGAAAAGGCCAAATTATTTCTAAATTCCAAGCTCTATGGGATTTACAGGATTTGCATCCACTTCTCTTGATCCCCAAAGCCACTATGTAGCTGAAGCCACCATCATTTCCCAACCAGATTAGTACACTCTCTCCCAGTGGATATTTCCTGCCTCTAGTCTTGTGCTGCTCCTCACCCCCTGAAAGCACCTGTCTAGGTTACTCACCTCCAGAAACCAGTTAAAGGCTCCGGGGAAAATGACCAAACCCGTCCCTGTGGTCCCAGGGCCCATGTGATCAGAACCCTGTCTCCCTCTGGCTTCCCTGGTCTACTTTCTGTTCCTCATATGCTCCTCCATCACCCAACTACCTGCCCCCTTTGCCTCTGAGTCTTTGCTTCAATACTCTGCCCATTTCCTCAGTCCAGAGAGATTCTTGCTTAGTCTCCAGGCAACGTTTCCTCATCCCCTCCCCCACCCCACCAGTCTGATTTAGGTGTCCTTCCTGTTTACTCGCAGGGCACACCTTCGCAGACCTCTCAGAGGCCTTGTCACTGTAAGTATCTGTTTATTTCGTCACTATCCCTCCCCCAGACTCTCAGTTCCAAGTGAATGGGGACTGCTGGTCTCGTCTACCACCCATGGCACAGACAGCCGGTTCTTGCCCAAACTCTATAAACAGTAGCAGTACTTTTAGCTGCACATGGCCACCCAGAATAAAGAAGAGATTTTCCAGCCACCTGCAGCCACGGGGTGATGTTCTAGCCAATGAGATGTAAGCAAAGTTATCTGGAGGCTGTTTCTGGGAACTTCCCGTAAAAGAAAGCACCATCTGCGCTTCTACTTTCTGTTTCTTCTTCCATCCTGCTGCTCGGAAGACTGAGGCCACACTAAGCCTGACAGACGTATGATGAGCAAGGAATTTACGCAGGGTCATACTAGCCCTGAACCATCCACCCTGCCTTTCATAAGAGATACACAGTTCTACTTTGTTTTGGGATACCATTATTCAAACCACTATTATTTTGGCATGTCCATCACTGCAGCTGAACCTAACTGCAACATACACAGCCATACCCGTAGCATAATAATAAACTACCTGTTGATTCGAGTATATACCTCATAATTCCTACTGAGTCTTTTTACTGGTAACTGTATTATCACGTGTAGGGTCCACATTCCTTAGCAGAGGCTAACACAGACAAATGACCAACACTGAGTGGGTTTAAGTGATCAACAAATACTGACCAAGTGGCTACTGAGGCAGATAAGCTCTGTCCGACATGTATGGTGTACTTTAGCCTGGGCTCAATGTTGCTGCCAACCAAAACAAGGTTAAATAAGAGGGCCAGGCCAGGCACAATGGCTCACACCTGTAATCTCAGGATTTTGGGAGGCTGAAGCAGGCAGACTGCTTGAGCCTAGGAATTCAAGACCAGCCTGGGCAACATGGTGAAACCTTGTCTCTACCAAAAATATAAAAAATTAGCTGGGCATGGTGGTGCTTGCCTGTAGTCCCAGCTATTCAGGAGGCTGAGGTAGGAGGGACACCTGGGCCTGGGAAATGTGAGGCTGCAATGAGCTGAGATGGTGCCACTGCACTCCATCCTGGGCAATGGGAGTAAGACTGCCAGTTTCCACGATCATTTTATTATGGAGTATTTGAGTGCCTAGACATCAAAGTTCAGCCTATTCCGTCCTTGGGAACAGTGCCACCAGACTGGTCTATCATTGGTATATTCTACCTGAAAGCCCTAACAGGTAATATGCAGGTAAGCAAGGCCCTTTAAAATAACAGCACATGTCATCTCTGCTTCTAGGGCAGCTGGGATGTCTAGCAATTTTTTTTAACCTTAAAGACCTTCAACCATTGTTTACTATAAAGGTAAACCTTGATCTTTGTGATGGGCTTACTGCTATGATTTCTGGTAGTGAGCACAGGCACCAGGGCCTGCAAATTTCTTGGATTCATAGCAACAGGGGTGAACCACCAGCAAGGTCTGGTGAGGGTGTCTTTGATCTCCTTGGAAGCCTCATCTACATATTTTGGGTAACAGGGCAGCAGGGCTTTGGAGATGTACTGAAGGACAGCATAAATCTGAACCACATGACCGCTACCCTTCGCACGAACATGGATGTCCATTCCAGCAAGCTGTTCCTTGTCCAGAAGCAGACCTAATTCCAGTAGCTTGTATTGCAGTGTGAGCAGCTTGATCATCTCCAGGGGCCCCTTGTTCATCCTGATGAAGCCACTGCCACATCTGCAGAGCACCACAGCTATGGCCATCTCCTTGTATCTGAACATCTGCACAGACTGCAGCCAACAAGTCCTTAGATGGCATGTCTCCAGGCATAGGTAAGAGCTCCTCATTGCACCATGCCACAACAGGAAAAGATGTCTAGCAATTTGTATGGTCTGAGAGCTGTTGGTGTTCTACTCCTTCAGCTGGAAGCAAGGCAACTGGCCTTCTAAAGTCTCCTGCCCGGGTAAGCTCTTCATTTGTGAAACATTATGTATTCTCAGGCTATCAAGGCATACTCAGCTTCACACAGCCATTAACACATATTATAGGACTGGTTATATTTGAAAGGTACATATGTATTTACAGAAACATTCAGGCACGTAATTGCTAGATACCTACACTATGTGCCAGATAAACATGGCAGACACTATGCAAAGCACTATACAGGTACAACCTCATCTAATTTTTAGGAATCAAGAAAACAGAGGCAAGGAGCCAAGGAGAAATTGTAGTTGTCCAGGAAGGATCTGACATGCTATGGAAGGCTGGGGCAATGTGGGGAAGGGGAATAAGCTTAGAAGGACAGAGAGTATGAATGAGTAATACTTGGTGACCGACAGTTGAGCAAAGTTTAGTAAGAGCATGGTTGATGAGAGAGGAGAACACAAGCATTGCTTCCAGCTTAATGGCTTGGGCAAATTGGCAGAGGATGGTGCTCCTGACTACGTTGGCCAACAGGGGAGGTATGTAGGGCACCCAACGATGAAAAGTTATGAGTCTGGAGCTCAAAAGAAATAGACGGGCTACAAATAAATATCTAAGGGTGGATGGCGGGTGGGTGGATGGATATTTGAATCCATGGGGCAAGCAGATCATGCAATGAGATTTGGTCTTCTGACAGTACTTTGCAACTGTTTGCCTACATTTTAAATTTAATACGCCAGTCCCATTTCTTAAAAAGATGGTAAGTTCAAGCCTGAACTCTGTACCAGGGGGTCAATGAAAAGTACTTAACTTACTGTCACTAGTCACATCCAACTTCCCTTGGGTCACACTGAGCCTATTCTAAGCCCTTGCAAAGGGAACAAAGGAAACAAAAAGAAGCTGCTTTTGTTCCTACTCCTTGCAAAAGGAAGAAAAGGCAGCTGCTCTGAAAATGAAACCATCACAATATTTATCACATTCTCCTAGAAACATGAGGTCCCGGGATAATGTCTTTATGGGTCTCTCTGGAGAAGCTCAAAGGGCACCTGTTTCAAAGGGCAACTTCCTTCTTGGATGAAGCATCTTGTAGAGAAGACAATCAATGGCCAAGGTAGGTAACAGACACCAAGATACTACACACGCCTCTAATGGTTCCCTTAAAGCCTGAGCTTAAGCAGTCTGGGCTCTACTTCAATCATATTCTAAACATCTAAACCAAAAGACTGCAATTGCCAATAACAGGGAGACAAATATTCAAAAGGCTTTTAAGCAACATTTTCTGCTACGGGCAACTGCTGATGATTCTTATCTGAGTGCAGTCTCTTAACTGATGTGATTACTTGAATATTCAAAATAAATTATCATTTGAGGAAATTATCAATTGAGTTCTCCAACCTAATTTGTGCGAAGTATACAAAGGCAGTGATACCTTAAGCTGAAATTAAAAGACGGTAGAGAAACATAATAAAGATTAGTTATGCAACCCCCCAAACGAAAATGTCTTAAAAGATTTTAATTCAAGCCTGTGTAACATAAATAAGGCATATAACACAAAAACACATTTCTTTTTTAAAACTCAATCTACACGCCCACATTTTATAACTGTTGTTTGGGTGTGAGGGTGAGTGAGGAGAGGGAGAAGCAAAGTTAAATGTGTAAAAAATGGGGGAAAATCCTGCTACAATACAGCATTTTTCAAAGGGACACACAGTCTAGCAATTGTGTATTCATCTCCTCTATAGCATGTCTCTGAAACCAACAGTTGTTTTATCACCTGTTCAGATTCCATGTGAATATATAAGCCACCCCATGAATTTTGTGATTCTCTTATTTTAGGAATGCTGATACTTATAGCCATTACAATGTTGCCAAACCTAGTGTCCCACACCCAGAAAGAAAACTCAGTTCTGAAAGAGTCTAAGGATCCTAAGAGAACTGAAGGTGGTGGCAGACTTGTCTATAGCCTGAACACCATGGCCCAGCACAGTGGCCCTTAATGGGGCCTTGTATCAAAATGACTTAATGTCATTCTCTATCAGAATGTTTTCAAAATATAGTCACGCATCGCATAATGACCTTTAAATCAACAATGGACCACATATACAATGATACTCCTGTAAGATTATAATGGAGCTGAAAAATTCCTATTCCCTAGTGACATCATAGCACAATAAAACATTTGTGGTGATGCTGGTATAAATAAACCTACTGCATAGCTAGACCTGTAAGAGTATCACACATAAAATTATGGACAGTACATAATGCTTGATGCTGATGATAAACAACTATGTCATTGGTTTATGTATTTGGTATACTATACTTTTTTATCATTAATTTAGAGTGTACACCTTCTAATTACATATTTTAAAAAGTTAACTACGAAACAGCTTCAGATAGGTCCTTCAGGAGGTATTCCAGAAGAAGGCATTGTTGTCATAGGAAATGACAGCTCCATGTGTGTTACTGCCCCTACAGACCTTTCAGTGGGACAAGATGTGGAGATGGAAGACGGTGACATTGATGATCCTGCCCCTGTACAGGCCTAGGCTAATGTGTATGTTTGTTTTAGTTTTTAACAAAAAAGTTTAAGAAACTTTAAAAGGAGAAAAAAAGCTTGAAGAATAAGGATACGAAGAAAGAAAATATTTTTTGTGCAGCCATACAGCCTGTGTTTTAAGCTAAGTATTATTACAAAAGAGTCAAAAAGTTTAAAAAATTTATAAAATAGAAACGTTACAATAAGCTACAGTTTATGTATTAAGGAAGAAAAATATATATTAAAATAATACATATTTTTTAAAAAACTTTTATTATAAATAAGTAGAGATGGGGTCTTGTGATATTGCCCAGGCTGGTCTTAAATGCCTGGTCCCACCTCAACCTCACAAAGTGCTGAGATTACAGACATGAGCCACCACACCTAATCAAAAAATATTTTTTATAAACCTAATGTAGCCTAAGTATACAGTGTTTATAAAGTCTGGAGTGTACAGTAAAGTCCTAGGCCTTCACATTCACTCCCCACTCACTGACTTACCCAGAGCAACTTCCAGTCCTGCAAGCTCCATTCATGGCAAGTGCCCTACATAGTTGTATCATTTTTTATCTTTTATATTTTTACTATATCTTTTCTTCATTTAGATATACAGATACTTGCCATTGTGTTACAGCTAGCTACAGTATTCAGTACAGTAACTTGCTGTACAGGTTTGTAGCCTAGGAGCAATGTGGTATATCATATGCCCTATGTATGTGGTAACCATCTAGGTTTGTCTAAGTACACTCTATGATGACCACACAACAACAAAATTGCCTAAGAGTACATTTCTCAAAAAGTATTCCCATTGTCAAGCTATACGTGACTTGTAGGACTTGTACACCTGACTTACATTTTCACCCAAGGAAGATCAGGCAATCTGGAGATAGAGGCTCCCTAAAGAATTTGAGTGTCTTTCCCTCCCGTCTGCATTTCTCTGAGTGTATATACCTTGTAAATCAAACCAGATGGGGCTAGGACCGGGTAAGGAAACCAATGCTGGATGCCCTTGACCAGTCATACTAATCCAGCCACACTAGACCAGTCAGGCTAGTGAACACTGATTCAGCTGGGCTTTTGAACACTGATTTCTTACACTAACAATTGTAAGCTATTCAGTGTGTACGCTTCTGATTTTCTCCAAAAAAGAGGTTTAAGTTCAAAATATCTAAAATAAGGAGTAATGGAAGAAACAAATGGTCACCCTTTCAAGTATTGATCATAAATGTTATTCCCTATTAGCTTTCTTTATCTAAACCTTTATTTAGTTACTGTCAACAGAAGCTATATGTTGATTATACTGTCAGCCTCCCAGAATGTAACGATGAATAAGAAACTCAACCTTGTTTCCTCTCATGTATCTAAAGCTGCACATACAAAGATCACTACTTAGGTCTGACAGGTGTACAGCATAGCAGGGTGGCCAAGATTAGAGTCTTTAAGCCAATCTGCCTGGGTTTGAATCCTGCCTCTGCCACCTACTAGCTGTGGATATTTGGACAAGTGACTTAACCTTTATCTTAGTTTCCTCATCTGTAAAATTGGGGTCCCTACCTCGTGGGCTTTTGTGAAGCCACAATGAATTAATATATGTTGAACACTTCAGAAAAGTGCCTATTATGTGGTACCAAGCAGCTATATTCAGTAACCATAGAACAGCTTTGTTCTCTTTAAAATTTGCAGAATATTCCGTTGCCCAGCTGTAGCATGATTTATTCTTTTCAAGGACATTTAGTCTACTAACTCTTCCAATCTTTTGCTATTAGAAACAATGCTTCAATAAACATCCTATATAACAGAGAGATGTTTTTACTATGCTAATTAAATTAAGTCAGTGCCCCACCTAACTTTCATGTACAATACTGATAGTTTTAATACCCTCCAAAGTAGGCACAGGATTATCACCTTCCAAGTTCTACATAGATTCTAGGGTCTCAAGGAGGCAGAGTGACTTACCTGCTGAAGCCCACACAGCTGTTAAGTGGCAGAGGTGGAACCCCGCATAGGTGCATGGCTGCCAACCCAATCTGCTTCCCACAGCTGTCCTTACTTAAAAGAAGTACAGGAGGTATTCTTTTAAATGCACCTCAGATCCATCACAGAGATTAATATGCAGAAGTTCGGACAGAAGCAAACTCAAATTTTCACACAGATGCTTCTAACAAATATAGCCGATGGAGGCGTCAACAACTTCTGTAAATATTGAAGTATTATTTCTTCTGCCAAAGACTGAAGCAGAAGTACCCTGAATACTACCCCTAGGGAGATACACCACATTTTCAAACTCCCCTGGAAGCAAACGAATAATTACTGAATTTGGTATCATGAGAACTATTCTTCAGGGAAGGAGAAATTCATAACACTCACTTTGTTGTAGCATTTGCTGTGCCAAGACCAAAGAGGAACAAGCACTACTCTGGGGTTCAGAAACTCATAAAACACAGACCTGAGTGGCCAATTCGCCAGCATGGCTTCAATTAGGTCTGTTCAGCATGAGCTTATAAGAGATTAATTCTGACAGGATGAAATTGTTGACATGAGGAAAAGGATGGGGTAAATGTGGAACTTAACAAGAGATGGAACCTGTGCTCGCAAGAGGGTGCCTACCTAATATAACCATAAAGATTACAGTTTAAAATCACAGGTATATTTCAATAAAATTGTTATTCTCCCAATTAGAGAAAGCATGCCAGTATCAGCACTAAAAATCTTAAAATAAATCAGAAATTTTTCCCTAAATCCCAGTCAGCCAGCAGACATCAAATAAAAGGTAAAAAAGTCCAATCTAATAATAAGGAATACTAAGACATACTCATGCCTGAATGCAATTACAACTGTACTTCACACAGAACTGGCAGAAGAGGATGGAGGAGCAAGAGTGGGAATTTAGTCTTTCTAAAAGGTCACCAAGTATGAATATTTTAAATCCAGAGACTACACAATTCTAAAAGTGAATGCCTACAAGTCCACTAAAAATGTTACCATGGAGCAAACATGCCAGTGGGAACCAAAAAGGCTGGTAATAACATTTACGGGTTGAAATTGGGGTTGGCGGTGAGGGTTCCTATTGCAGAAACTGAAAATCAGGTCAGGATAGGCCAGAACATCTCCAGCAGTGATGTTTTAATCTCATAAAGAGAAAGCCACCAGCTTGCTGCTGCTGCTGCAATCTCCATCACCTGTTCTGACATTTTCCCTCCCTCCCTCCCTCCTTTCCTTCTTTCTTTCTTTATTTTGGGACAGAGTCTGGCTCTGTCACCCAGGCTGCAGTGCAGTGGTGTAATCACGGCTCACTGTAACCTCCGCCTCCTGGACTGAAGTCATCCTCCCACCTCAGCCTCCCAAGGAGCTGGGACTACAGGCATGTACCACCACATCCAGCTAATTTTTGTATTTTTTGTACAGATGGGGTCTTGCCATATTGCCCAGGCTGGTTGCAAACTCCTGAGCTCAAATGATCTGCCCACCATGGCTTCCCAAAGTGCTGGGATTACAGGTGTGAGCCACCATGCCCAGCCAACATCTACCTTTCTAAGATCTAAATGATCTCACTTTCATTCTCTATCCCTGGCCAAACAGAAACAAAACAAAAATAAAAAATAAAATTTGCTCTAGGCAAAAATGAAAATAAAATTTAATCTTTCATTTTAAAGGAAAAGAGACCAATGCTCAGAGTTGATTTTCTTCAAGTTAGGACAAGAAACCAAGGCAGCCAGATTCTATACAAGAATGAGGCACCCTACTTAAACAATCATGCCTTCCAATCTTCTCAAATTACTTCAGTTTTAATAAACACACAAACATGTATGTACTTTACTATAAACCTGTAACGTGAAGCTACATGTGTTTTAATAACTGTCATGGGAGCAGAGGTAACCCAGCTGGTGGAAGAAGCCCAGAAGCCTGGCTCTGCCAGCATCTGGCTGCACCACCTTTGGTAACATTGGGGCTTTCCTTTTCTCACCAGGGAAAAGTGTAGGAGGCATCCCAATTCTGTAATATTAAAATGTGGAAAGTTACCTGCAGTGATTTTAAGATGCCACTGATTATAAGCTCCATCTCTACCCAGATGTGAAATGTGAAAAGCTGACAATAGATGAAATGTGGTAGAAACATGTTCTTGCAGAAAGGCAACCAAAAAAATAGCTAAGACAAAGGTTGGCCGTGAAGAGGAGGAATTGGAAGAAACAGCTAGTCTGGATATGTATCTAGGCTGTGGGGCTATTTCCATCTGATCACAAAGCTCCCTCTTCTCTTTGGAAGAGTATCCCTCCTCTTGCTGGCCCTCAAATCCAACTGGTCTTCAAATCTTATCCTGGACACAGTCTCTCACAATTACCTCTCTCAAGTCTGTGCTCATGGCTGTGGCTTCAGGTCAGGCCTTTTCACTGCCCTGGCCATCTCTAACAAACCCACAACAATCCACCCTACACTCTAACAAGACTGTCTTTCTGGAGCACAGCACTCATAATGTCCTCATTCTTATTCAAAAGCTTACTGGTGGTATTCTACCAAACACCTTAGGAGACGGAGCAGGCCAGGGTGTCAAGGTGATCTGAGCTGGAATGCTTTGTGACCTCAAATCAAGTGTCTAAACTCTGGGCCTTTTTCCACCTGTAAAATGGGAATGCTGTAGCATCCATTAATAATAGAAATAAGTCCTTGTGAGGGGCTCAGTGCAAGGTCTGACATACAATAGCTCAGTAAAAGTTAGCCATTATTATTACATCAATAACTTGCCTTTCTCATCTTTTCTTCCACTCCTGCCTTCTAAACCAGCTTCTGCCAATTGTGCTATTTGCTTTTTGCCCAATGATTCCACACTCGCTTACTCTCCAAACTCCCTCTTGCCTAGAACGCATGTCCTCCTATTCCTGCCTATCAACTAAGAGTCCTTTACGAAATGTAAGGCTAAATTCTAATTTTAATTCAAGTCAATTTAGTTTAATCCAATCATCCATTCGGTCCTTAAAACAGACACTGTAGCTGACTTCCTGTGTTCTGCAAGCCCTTCTTAAAGGTGAAGAAGCTAGCTGAGGAGATTTAACTCCACTTCCCTGGTTCTGGGATGGGCCCCCAGCTTATCAAATGTCCACTATTCCAGTTATTGCTTCAAGTAACCAAGGCCTAAGTCAATCACTTTAAGGTAAAGGACTCTTTGGAGGGTGGCAGAAGTCAGGGAATCCCCATGTGAGATTATGGTGGCAGCTGCTGTCAGTCATCTTGGAAAATTAGCCTAGGACATAACAGACATCTGAGGGGACTTCAGAGAAATGGAGCAAAAGTCCTGCCCTCAGGACTTTTCAGGTCAGATGCACAGGTAGGTCTCAGTTGGGTTTTCTGTTTCTTGCACCAAAAGCATCCTGACCAATTCAGGAGTGCTAGGCCCTGATACTTAGGTCTAACATGGATAGCTCTGCCATAAAGCTTTCTCAGATATAAAGATACAAGTGTCCCAGAAATCTGCTTCTGACTCTCTTTTGGTCCAAGGTGTAGATTAAGTATGTGTATACAGGCTTAAAGTATATACTAAATCAGGAAACCCTCTGGAATCAGGAACTGTTGTAATTCATCTTTGTATCCAGCCCCTCACACCCAAAATCAGTAACTGAGAAGTCAATGAATTAATTTAAAAAATGAATCAAGTGTGGGCTACAAGGAAGGGAACAGATTTTAGACAGATTTAAGAGACAATAAATTGTTAGTCTTGGATGGATTAACAAGAACCTTTAAACACAAGGTTAGATTTTTAAGTTACGGAGTAACAGTGTTATATAATGGCACAGAGCCCACTGGGCAAATAATCCTGGCAGCACAGGGATATATGAAGGAGCAGAGATGTTGCAGGAGACAGAGCTATAGGAATTTGGACAAGTCACTTGTCATCTCTAGGCCTTAATCCTAGAGATTCTTTTTTATTTTTCTTCCACTTTAAGTTATGCGATACATGTGCTGAACGTGCATGTTTGTTACATAGGTATACATGTGCCATGGTGGTTTCCTGCACCTATCAACCCATCATCTAGGTTTTAAGCCCTGCGTGCATTAGGTATTTGTCCTAATGCTCTCCCTCCCCTTGCCCCCCACCACCCGATAGGCCCGGGTGTGTGATGTTTCCCTCCCTGTGTCCATGTGTTCTCACTGTTCGACTCCCACTTATGAGTGAGAACATGCAGTGTTTGTTTTTCTGTTCCTGTGTTAGTCTGCTGAGGATGATGGTTTCCAGCTTCATCCATGTTCCTGCAAAAGACACGAACTCATCTTTTTTATGGCTGCATAGTATTCCATGGTGTATATGTGCCACATTTTCTTTATCCAGTCTATCATTGATGGGCATTTGAGTTGGTTCCAAGTCTTTGCTATTGTAAATGGTGCTGCAATAAATATACGTGTGCATGTGTCTTCATAGTGCTCCTCAATTCTTAAAAAACAACTGGGGGATAAAACCTCACAGAGGTGTTATAAGAATTACGTGTGGAAAGCAACCGTTTATGTACATGTGCGTATTAATAAGTACCTTACACAGAAAGCATTCAAGGAAAGACTTATTTACAGGTAACTAATGAGAGGATTATCCTTTTGATAACAGAAGAGCTGGTAGGCAAAGAGGAGGAATTAAAAAAAAAAATTACAAAATGTTTTAGGAGAGAAGAATGTAGCCAGGAAAGCAAGAAGTAAAACTCTCTCTTCACACTAACTACCCACCTAGGCACCAAAGTTACCCTCAAGAAAAGTAAACAGTTTTGCTTTGATTTGTGTAATTGAAGCTGGAAATAAGACACCCAAGGATGGATGCTCACCTGTAGAAGCAGGAAGACAAGCAACAATTATGCAGGGAGCAAAAGAAGAGGTAGTGGAAAAAAAGATTCTTGCAAACAGAACATCCAAAAATTAAGGTCTGTAACCAAGAAGAAGCTGTTGATTTCAGGGAATGAGAAGGAAACATTTTCAAACCACCATTTGGCAGACTCAATGCTGGGCTCTCATTTGCATTATCTCTTGAAATCCACAATGATCCTGCCACATAAAATCCCCATTTATAGACAAGGAAATTGAGTCAAGGAGGTGAGGTCAATATCTGAAGTTACAAGATATTTTTCTTGAAAAACATCAAATTTTAGTAAACCTTCTACTGTCGCTTTTCAGCAAAGTTCTGTACTACATTCTGTAACATTACCTATCTGTAACTATCAATAAAAATTTCCCCTTTGTCTTCAATTAGAAATAGAAACGAAAATGCAAAAAGAGAAACAGTACAGAAAAAGTTCCTGGCAATAAGAAGTTAGAATCTAGGGTAAAAATCTAAAAGGAAAATGAGTAACATTTCCCTTTCAAGTGCAGAGCTTTCCTGGAGAATCCCAGGCAGTGTCTGAGCTACCAGAAAAGTAACCCACTTGTCCCCAATCACAGATGGAAGGCTAAAATGTTTGTCCACGGCCATCTAATGCAAAACCGCCTGTTTCTATCTGTAGATTCTGCACGAAATGCTTTTGGCTGAGACGTGCAAGCAAAACAAGTGCAGACCAACAGGTTATCTGCCAAGCGGTTAGGAGAATGAGTTACAAAACCTGACAAGCAACATCAGCTCTTCCGTACAATTCTATGAAGCACTTCCTGCCACGGGTCCCGCTATTTAAAACAAATTAGGCTGCTCGCTCCCCACAAATCCCGTCTAGCACCTCTCGGTTCCTCAGTCTAGCTAATAAACCATGCACTGGATTCTTCCGAAAGAGACCCCCCGCCCCTGACCCCGCCACCTCCGCCACTTTGCATAACTGGCCAAATGCATTCTCCAAATTTGCAATCAAGGAGCTTAATTCACAATTGTGGATGGGGCGGGGGGGAACCGCCAAGTGCAAGAACACGGAACGGTTGCAAGACGCAGTTCAGCAAGAACAACTCTTGCTCTAGGCATTGCTCCGTCGACCCGAGGTGGTGGGGTGGGAGAGTCTTACCGGCGTGGAAACAGTAAAAAGGCACTTTTCCTTACAACTCGCAAGACAACACACACTCTAGCTCCCCCGGCGCAGAGCACAACCGCCCCCGCGCCGCGCGCCTCCCTCGCAGCCAACCGCTCCCGCCTCTCCAGGGATCAGGCTCCCAGAAAGGGCCGCCCCGGTCGCCCCCGAGTCCCCGCCCTCTCGCTTTCCCACCAGCCTCATCCCTCCCTGAGTACCGAGGGCTGCCGTTGTCTGGTTTCAATAAAAACTGAAGTGGTCCCGAGCTAGCAGGCTTCCCTCCGAGGGGCGGACGGAAGGTCCGCAGGGTTAACGGAGGCGGAGAGAACAGGAGAAAAAGAAAAGGCCGGAGGGTCCCCACAGCGGCGCCCGGTGCCCGCAGACCCTCGCACAGGCTCTTCGAACTCACCCGGGTTTCGCCGACTCCAAAGAAAGCGCGCTCCCTCCGAGAGCGCTCCCCCGGCTCTCCCGCCGCGCGCTCCGGCCCGCAGGGCGGGAGGACCCAGGCGGACAGATCCATCCCTCCGCGTCTGGCCTGGGCACGGTGTCGTGCCCCGCGGCGCCTGTCAGCGCGCACAGGTGGGACCGCAGCACAGAGAACGCTCCCGAGCGCCCTGCCTCAGCCTCGGCGTGGGGCAAGCCGCCCGCGCCCGCACCCGCACCCCTTTCCCCGCGCCCGAGGAGCCGGGCTGTACCCCGGAGCCGGCGGAACTGGAGGCCGTGGGCGGAGCGCGGGTTGCCCCGGCAGCTCTTTCTCGGCACCAGGTCCGAGACCTAACGGCAGTTCTCTCTGACCGCTTCCCGGCCGCGCGCTCGCGCGGGTGTCATGGCCGAGCGGCGGCCCCCGGCGAAGTTTCCCGGAGCTGATGGCTTTACCTTTTAGCCCAAGGGGCGGCAGCAGCTTTGAGCAGCAGCAAGGCGGCGGCGGCGGAGGGAGCGCGGGTGGCAGCCGGCGCAGAGGAGGATGTAGAAGGAGACACCGGTGGCTAGGACCCGCCGCGATGGGAAGAGGAAGGCGCCGGCTGTCTACAATCAGAACGTGGGCTGACCGTGACGTCACAATGGCGCGGCCAGCCAATCGGGACCCGAAGGATGAATCAAGCGCTATGATGTCATGCGGCCCGGGAGCCAATCGCGGGACAATAGAACTTTCGTGATTGTAAATTCCAGAATCCGATGCGGTGGAGAGCCTAGGCCGGGGTTGGCCCCCTCGGTTTCACGTGTCTCTGGGAAATTTTTTTCCCCTTTCTTCCTAATAAGCCTGCGTGGAACGCAGAGCCTGCGCAATAGCCCCGGTGAAGTTGTCGATGCCCTGAACTCTGGTTTTTTTACTGCCAGGCGTGGCAGGAGTCTGTGGCCGCATTTGGGTGGCAGAAGCCCATGCTCGTTACGGTCTCCTCTATGAGTTATGTCATGCTGAAGGGGATCCACTTCATCGTTAAAGCTGAAAGGGTTAAATGCCCACGGAGACCGCCAGAGTGAAGGTCTGCAGTTGAACAAGATAAAGCAACAAGAACAAAACGACTCAAAACTGTTGTAACCATAACTCCCTTGCAAAGGATTTACCGTGTATTTTTCTTAGGGATTCTGATTTTTCTTTGGAAGCCACTATCAACTCCATTTCTACTCTAGAAATTATTCTAAAGGATTGTTAAATGAGGAAAGATGGAATCAGTGTCTTTTCAGCTAAGCATATTTAAGCACTTAAGACAAAGGGGGTTCAGGGCATAAACGGAAGATCCTTGCTGTTTTTCACTGATATTTGGATAATTAAAGACCTTCATTAGCTTTGTATCCTACTGTTTCCCCATTCAAACCCCAGAGATTTAGGCTTTCTTCGTGTGCCCCTCTTGCTGTATTCTTACTCCTCTATGTCCATCCACCTAACAGTCGGCTATTTAATGTAGGCAAATTTATTCTTTTTTTTCTTTTTTTTTTCTTTTTTGAGACAGAGTCTCTCTCTGTTGCCCAGGCTGGAGTGCAGTGGCGCGATCTCAGCTCACTGCAACCTCCACCTTCCGGGTTCAAGCGATTCTCCTGCCTCAGCCTCCCAAGTAGCTGGAATTACAGGCACGCGCCACCACACCCGACTAATTTTTGTATTTTTAGTAGAGATGAGGTTTCGCCATGTTGGCCAGGCTGGTCTCGAACTCCTGACCTCAGGTAATCCGCTTGCCTCAGCTTGCCAAAGTGCTGGGATTACAGACGTGAGCCACCGAGCCTGGCCGGCAAATTTATTCTTTTACATATTTACAATGTAATGTTTATCACGTGCCAGCTGTGTTCCAGGCAGTGGGCCATTGCAATAGGAATGCAAGTATACAAACCATGTACAAATTAAGTAAATTAAACATATACAAATAATCGAGATTGTCAGTTGCCATTGAGCTCCACAAACACTGAATGACTTCAATTTGCTAGATACTATGTTAGGTATTCAAAATTTAAAACCTTCAAGGACTTCTTGGGCCTGGAAAATGATACAGTAAGGAAGCAACTGCAATGCAGAGTGGTAAATGCTGCTATGGACATCAAGGGACATGCGAAAAGCATATGCTGGTGGCATAGACTATTTTTTTGAGATATCTCCTTCATTCTTCACGCTTCTGCCAGTAGTCCAAGGCCAGGGTTCATCTCTGTCATCCCATCTAAGTTTTGCCTTTCCAGGTTTTAAAAGTTTCTAATTTAACTTGAGATTCCAAAAATCTTAAGTTTTACGCCGCACTTGTTTGAATTGTGCTTACCTATCAATAAAATGTTTTAAGCCCATTTGACCAAAATATCTTTAAGTTCAGGCTTATATAACTGTCAAGCTATGCATTAAATATCAAGTGATTTTTCTTATTGTATGATTAAGTATGACGTTTTGCTGTTTTTTCCCATCCCCCAAAGGCTGCGTTTTTACATAGTTCTTTGTTGATGTGTGTATTTTGGTTTCCATTATAGCATCACCACCCTGTATTGTAGTTGCTTTCTGATGGCATCATCTCACTCAATCCTTGGGGTATATGTACCCCACTTTAAAGACCACCGCTTTAGGTAGTAAACTCCGTTGAAGGGGAAAACATGTTGAATTTTGCTCCTTATTGATCTGTAGATCTTAGTACAATCCCTGGCATATAAGGGCTCAATAAATACGTGTTAGATGAGTGAATCTGTGAACCGTTACTCCCCCTCACCATCACCATCACTTTTCAGCTCCAGAGTTCCAATCCTCTGTCAGATAGTCACATCCCAGGATTATTAGATTATTAACTCCTCTCAAACATGTTGGTAAGGTCATGTTCTCATTAGTTCTCCAGCCAGAGACTTAGAGTTCTCAGAACATATATATATGCAAATGTATTATTTTACATATTACAATGTAATATTTATCATGTGTCATATATCTCTGGGGGAAACTTCCTCCCACCCTAACAATTACTTCGTATTTCTGCATCATTGCACTCATGAGTAAAGCTGTAAGAAAAACAGTGGAGCCGAAACGACTCCCCAACTTAACTGTGGGATTTTTTCCAAATAAATCAAAAGAATACCTAGGATCCAATGCCAGGCTTACTAAATAACAGGGCTCAAGGAACCTGTTTTAGGTAGCATCAGAATCAGATTCCTGGCCAGCTGGGTTCTGGAAACTGTGCTGAAGCCATCCTTGCCCTTCTAACCCACCTATCCAACAATGTGAGCCCAGATAAGGTACAGTTAACAAAACCTTGTAACTATTACCTGTTTGTTCATAGCATCCACATGGTAGTCCCCCAAGAAATGATTGTTGAATTATCTTCATTCAATAGCTAACTATTAATATTTTCTTCTTTCTCCTTCATTTATTTATTTATTTATTTATTTATTTTTGAGATGGAGTTTCGCTCTTGTTGCTCAGGCTGGGGTGCAATGGCGCGATCTTGGCTCATTGCAACCTCCACCTCCCAGGTTCAAGCAATTCTCCTGCCTCAGCCTCCCAAGTAGCTGGGAGCGCCCGCCACCACACCTGGCTAATTTTTTTGTATTTTTAGTAGAGATGGAGTTTCGCCATGTTGGCCAGGCTGGTCTTGAACTCCCGACCTCAGGTGATCCACCCACCTCGGCCTCCCAAAGTGCTGGGATTACAGGCGTGAGCCACTGTGCCTGGCCTTCTATTTGTTTTTAAATTCTGGTAATATTTTTCCTTTTGCTCTTAGTTTTCATCATTGAGCTCAAATCTCCTCAAACCACACACTTCTAAGTGTATTAGAAGGTTGCTTCAGTATTGCTTTTGAAAAAGAAAGTACTTAACATCCTAGGCAATTTGTTTTATTGTTATAGCAGCTGCAGTTGAATTAAAAAATACAATTGGAACTTTCATTAGAATACAATTCTGATTAGTGAAACTTGTTTCATTAGGAAGTATTTGCATGACATAATGAAACACATCCTTCCAGAAAAGATATAAGCCAATGTTTGCCTCTGGACATATCAAAGTTGACTAAAATATAGGTCAAGTAGCAGCTATTTTATGCTAAAGATGACACTGCAGTCTCTGTTGGTTCCTACGTTCTCCGCCTCCCCCCACAATCCTTTTTTCTTCTGTTCTAATTTGTGTTTTCTATTATCTTGCTGCCCAGAATTCCCACAGGCCTGGCTTGTCTTTGTCGGAGGCAGAGGTAGATTAAAGGCAGTTTCTTGTCCTCCTCAGACCTTGGAGTCAGTTCCATACTTCAATTGTTACTTCGCTATTCCTTTTCTTCATTGCTGTTCAACAATATGTACTGCAGTTTATCTCTGTCCTTGTCCTTGAGTGTTCACCTTGATGAACATGAACTACTTGAAGACACTGCCCATGCCTGGTCTGCTATATTGTTTTCTTAATGACTAGCAGAATTTCTGGCAAATCACAAATGTTCATAAATATTCGATTAATGAATGAACAATTTGTACAATTTCTGGATTCTCTAGATTTTCTTCTCCACTTCCTTTTACACTCTTTAGTACTCTCTCCAGAAGTGACTGGGCAATGAAAGAGATCTGCATCCCAGTCTTCTGTATCCACATTTGCTTTGCAGGTGATATCATCCCCTTTCATGTGTTTGGATTTCATCTATGGTCTGCTGACTTCCAAGTGTATTTCTCCAGCCCACACATTTTCCCTGATTTCCAGACTTACGTACTTAACTACTTATTAATGACTTCTCTAAATGAGATATATTCATAAATAAGATATCCAAAAGACATCTCAAATTAAGCATAACAAAAAATGCACTCTTAACTGGCCTTCAAACCTGATCTTCCACAATAGTCCCCAGATTTGTAAATGACAATTCTATGGACCCCGTTTCTCAGATCAGACACCTTGGAGTTACCTTTAGCTCCTCTTTTTTTCTCACCTACTACATCCACTGCATCAGCAACACTCTACTACTTGACCTTTGAAACATATCCAGAATGTGTTTGCTTTTTACCATCTCCAACATGACCACCTGGTTTAAGTCACTATCAACCATTGCCTAGAATGTTGTAATGGTCTTCTAACCAGACCTCTACTTCTGTCTTTGCTGCCTACAGTCTATTCCCAAACCAGGTGCCAGAGTGATCCTTTTAAAACCAAAGCCAAATCACGTCACATGTCTGCTCAATGTCATCTAGCAACTTCTCATCTCCCTGAGAGTAAAAGTCAAAATCTTTACAATGGCCTATAAGATCCTTCATGATTTTGCAACTTGCCATTTCTCTGACTTTAAACAGCTACTCTGTCTTCCACCCACAATGGCCTCAAGAAATATCTTGAGCACACCAAGTACTAGACTGCATCAGGGCCTTTGCATTTACTCTTTACCTCATGCCTAGAATAATCTAACCCAGAAATCTCCAAGACTTACATCCTTGCTTCATGCTGGTTGCTACATCACTGTCATTTCCTTAGGGAGTTCCCCTGGATCACTCCCTTTAAATTTGCAACACCTCCCTCCCTGCCTTTCACACTCTGGAACACTTTATGTTTCTCCTTAGCACTTAACATTCTGGCATAGTATAGATTTACTTTTTAATATTTGTGTATTATCCGCACAGCCCCATAAGCTCATTGAGGACACAGACTTTGTTCTCTTCACCACTGTTTCCCCAGCACTTCGAACACTACCTGGCACTTGGTAGGGGCTCAACAAATATTTATTGAATTGGTAAAGGAACAAATGAATTAATGTAAAATTGAAATTCAAGTCAATAATATATGTTTTTACTAGGTATCATTTGACTAAAAATTAAGTCAAAGAGAAAGAAAACACTAACTACAATAGTTTTAAAAATATTATCTGAGTATAATTTTTCTGTTCCCTGTTACAGTAGATACAACAAATTTCTCCTTTTGCCTTTCTGAAATTTTAAAATCTGAAAAATTAACATGCTCCAAAGGAATATTTAACATTTTTAAAGTGCTATTAAAAAGACTGTAACTATACTTTTAATGAAAACAAAACATTATTTAGTCTGAAATTGCTATGAATTTGGGATATCTTACCCTTTCTATGCATGCATCAGTTATCTTGAATATCAAGCACTTTCTCTTGACATAAAAACTGTTATATTTATTTCAGTGATGAATCCAGGTTCGTAACAATTCTTTCCCTTATGCTTTCAACGTTATAATGAGACAAACAAATTGAGCCACAGAAGAGTTAAGTGACATGACCAAGGCTGCACAGCCAGTTAGTGCAGAATTAGAATTTAAATTCAAGTATCAGTTCTCCCTTTCCAACTTGGACGCGGCAGAACGGCTCCTGCAAAGAAGGGTGGCGAGAAGCAAAGGGTCATTCTGCCATCAATGAGGTGGTGATCCAAGAATACACCATCAACATTCACAAACGCATCCATGGAGTGCGCTTCAAGAAGCGTGCCCCTCGGGCACTCAAAGAGATTCCGAAATTTGCCATGAAAGAGGTGGAAACTCTAAGTGTGTGCATTGATAGCAGGTTCAACAAAGCTCTCTGCGCCAAAGGAATAAGGAATGTCCCGTACCGAATCCGTGTGCGGTTGTCCAGAAAACGTAATGAGGATGAAGATTCACCAAATAAGCGCTATACTTTGGTTACCTATGTACCTGTTAGCACTTTCAAAAATGTACAGACAGTCCATGTGGATGAGAACTAATTGCTGATCCTCAAATACATCAAATAAAGGTATAAAACTGCAAAAAAAAAAAAAGTCTCGGTTCTCAACTTCTTCATATGCTAAGATATGCTGAAGATAAGATTTTAATTTAAGATAGATGGTCAATGTGTCTTTACTTTGCTGGTTATTAAAAGATACATTTCATAATTGATTTATTTTATTCTGTAACATATTAAATAGCTAAAGATTTCCAGGATGTAAACAAAAGCATAAGATAAATAAACTTTTAGCCAAAAAACTACCTGTGAACAAGTGACCAAGAACAGCGATGTGGTTTCTATTGTTAAGGAGTATGTTCTTGTTAAGTAGTATGTTCTGAAAGTGCTCTATGAGATTTTTTGGAGCCGGTGATACAGTACGGAATATGCTTTGTGCTAATTCTATCTTTTGTAAAACAAAAGTTTTTTAAAACTTAGCCATAAGTGAATTAGTCATTCCAAGTTGTGCGATGTTTTAGTTCTCAGTATAATGTGTCATAAAAGGCCATGCTTTTGTCCGCCTGCAATATTAGACATGATTTTGCATGTCAAAAACTGGTAGTATAATTTATTTTCACAGTCTCAAATTCACTTTTTGCCAAGAGTGAATGTGGGATGTTAAGACTCAAGTGAAATTCTACCAGTTTGTGTTGCAGTTTAATTATTTTTGAAAACTATTTCTTGGCCTTTGATTGTAAAGCACATTTTTCTTCCCAAATTCATATACCCCTTTGTGTCAAGTTCACTCAGTCAATTCTCTTTTGAGTTAAATAGCATTGCAGTGTTGCCTTCTAATCTGAATGGTTAAATGACATGCTTTGACTGTTACAGTCTTCTCTATAAGATGTATTTCAATAGAATGAATTAGGGTATAAAATGTAAAAGTTTTCAAATACCCTATGAGCATAAAATTGGGACAATTTTAGATGGTTTAAAGTCTAGAAAATACAGAATACAATATGTTAATACTTTTGCATCTTATTGATGCATAAGATTAACTACCTTATTATTTTTTTTTTTTTTCTGAGATAGGTTGTCATTCTGTCATCCAGACTGTGGTGCAGTGGCACCATTTTGGCTCACTATAGCCTCCACCCTCCAGGCTCAAGTGATTCTCCCACCTCAGCCTCTTGTAGAGCTGGCGCCACAGGTGTATTCCACTGTGCCCAACTTTATTTTTTTTTTGTATTTTTAGTAGAAAACGTTGGCAAGGCTGGTCTCAAACTCCTGAGGTCAAGGGATCCACCTGCCTTATCCTCCCAAAGTGCTGGGATTACAGGCCTAGCTATGACGCCTGGCCAACTTCTACTGAATTTTGTTGTTGTTGTTGTTTGTTTGTTTGTTTGGAGACCGAGTCTCACTCTGTTGCCCAGGCTGGAGTGCAATGGTGTGATCTCAGCTCACTGCAACCCACACCTGCCGGGTTCAAGTGGTTCCTGTGCCTCAGCCTCCCGAGTAGCTGGGACTACAGGTGTGAGCTGCCACGCCTGGCTAATTTTTGTATTTCTGGTAGAGATGGGGTTTCACCACGTTGGCCAGGCTGGTCTTGAACTCCTGACCTCAGGTAATCTGCCCGCCTCGGCCTCCAAAAGTGCTGGGATTACAGACATAAGCCACCATACCTGGCCTTTACTGAGTCTTAATCTAAACATAATCTTTTTATTTTTCTCTTCACCTCCCCTGACCTCTTTTACTTCCTTGAATGTGACTTAGAACATGTTCCTTCCTTCTTTCCCCATGACCAAAGCATTCTGTGCAGGCTTTTTATCATTTATAATATTAATATTGTAATTGTTTGCTTATTACCTCTCCTCCCCAAGTCAAGTGAAGAATATGTGTCATTCATCTTTGCACCTCAAGCATGCTGTGACAGGTACATAGTAGGCATTCAATAAATGTTTATTGAGCTAGACTCTCAGAAAACTATTTACTTTCCTCATGATAAAGATAGCAAATAAGACACAGGCTGTTTCAGGATGTGCAAGAAAAAAATGTTGGAGCCCCCAATTCATATCACAGTTTATTGTACTTTAATGACAAGATAGGCAGATTCTGACGTGGCTCCAATAATCTTTGCCGCCTGATATTCATGCTGGTGGGTTGGACCTAGTAACTTGTTCCTAACAGAACATGGCAAAAATGATGGAATGTCGTCTCCTAGATTGTTAGAAAAGAAGGTGTGACCTCTATCTTATTGGCACTCCCTCTGTAACTTCTTGGCTTTGTGTACTTTGATGAAGGAAGGTGCTATGGAACTGTCTACATGTCAAGGAACTAAGGTTGGTCTCCTGTCCACAGGGAGCTGGGAACTGAGGTTCTGAATCTAACAGCCCTTGAGGAACTAATCCTGCCAATCACCACATGAGTGAACTTGGAAGTGGACCCTTCCCCAGAAAAGTCTTGCGATTACTCCGGGCCCAGTGGATATCTTGACTGCAGTCTGTGAGAAACCCTGAGGTAGAGAACCCTGCTAAGGCAAACAATGCCCCAATTCCTCATCTGCAGAAACTTTGAGGCAAAAAATGTTGTTCCAAACCACTAGATTTTGGAAAAATCTGTAATGTAGGAATAGTTAATACTTTTTAAAACAGAATCAGACACAGACTAATTGAAATAAAGTTTATTTACTTTGCTTATCAAAACAATCAAGGTATGCCTAGTGTTTGATAACTATGTCAATATACCGGTCACAAGAATTTACCTTTCCCAAAATGGTTTTCTCATATCATGAAAAACATATACACATATGGGTATAGATTGTCCAATTTCAAAAAGAAGAGGTCAAGGCAAGCGACTTTGAAAACAAATTAAGCTGCTGCTTCATTGATTAGGGAACTTACTGGTAAGGAACCCTCATTCCTCAACCCATGTCCCCCAAATATCAGTAAACATTTTCTCAACTCGGGGGTAGTCAAGTGCCTCAATTTCTCACTTCATTTATTATTTTGAATTAAGGTATTGCAGCTTACTATAACACAAACCAAAACACAGACATTATATGGGGAGGATAACGCATTGAACTTTCGTTCACTAATGAGTAGACCCAATTAGTTTATTAGATCAGCCAAGCAAGGAGTAACTAGACTGTGAAAGTCTGAAAGCCCGGAAAATTGTGTTGTGGTTAAGAAAAATTCACACGGAGTAGGGATAAAGGGGGGCACAGTGGATGCATAGAACAGGCATAAAAAGACAGAATTACTTTTCAGAAAACATTCATTCATGAATGAATTCACTTGTTAAATTATCCTCCGCACATAGCAAGAAATCTGGAAGTCAGTGGATGCTGAGTACATATTTACTGACTATTCTTTGGGAACTTGGTATGTGCTAGGAATTGGGGTGATAAAATTTTTTACCAATATATGGCACAAAGCGATGTGCCTTAGGAAGTGCAAAAAAAGTGCTATGGGAATCCACATGTCAAAGAGGATGAGGAAAGGGCATTGTAGCAGTAGGGCCTTTGCAAAGGCTGTATACCCTCTCCTTAAAACTGCTCACCTCTCCTCTTCCCAGGTCTCAATTGGGAAGTCATCGTTTTAAAACGACAGGGCTTTCCCATACCTGGCTAAAATCAGTTTCTCCTCTACTTCCTCTTCCTCAGCCACTACTTTACTTTGTCCACAGCACTTAGCACAATCTGTAGTTGTTTTGTTTACTCATTTTTACCTCCTACCTTCCCTATTACACTTCAGGATGGCAGAAACAAGTCTACGTTGTTACTGGGGTGTGCCGGGCATAAAGTGTGCGCACACTTTTTTTTCTTCCTGTTTTTCGAGATAGGGTCTCGCTCTGTCGCCCAGGCTGGAGCGCAGTGGCGCGATCGCCGCTCACCGTAGCCTCGAAGTCCTAGGCTCAAGCGATTCTCCTCCTTGGCCTCCCAAAGCGCTGGAATCAGGGGTGTGAGCCACCTGGCCTGAGTGACTGAATCTAAAATATGGAGTCAAAAAGGGGTATTGGTGTAGGGACAGAAAAAAACTGGGTGTCCAGACATGAATTCCAATCAAAGGAGCCGGGCCTTCTTGGCACATCGCGCTCCGAGAACCCGGGAGGGATCCAGAGAGGCGGGGACGCCCTTTGTCGCCGGCCTGAGGGGCGGGCGTGGCTTCCCTTTGCAACCCCTTCCCCCAGTCTTGACCGCAGGCCCTTGAGGGCCACCATCACTTCTGGGTTCTCGGAACGCGGTGGGCACACTCGCGCCAGGCGCGGGTACCAGGGCCTGCCTGGGGCCCCCTCCTCCACTCGCGCGGCGTGGACACCGTTAACTGCCTGTGGCTCAGGGCGGTGCCGCCGCCACCCCCGCGGCACTCGGCTCCTCTCGCCAGCCTGCGCCACTCGGCTCCTTTCGCCCGCCCCGCGCCCTCGGCGGCCCCGCCCCGCTCCCCCGCGGCGGTCACCCCATTCATCCCGCGGCTGCACCCACCAATCACCGCTCACCAACAGCGCCGCATCTGGCGATGGGGCGGGGCCTCGCGAGGAGCACGCTCGCGCCCTCCCCGCCTTGAGCTCGCTCCCGGGCCGGGTAATTCCCGGGCAATGACCAGACCTCGTCCCCGCGCTGACCCTTCCTGGGGACATCGGGTGGGGGCGGAGGAGGCGCTGAGCTAGGGAGAGGAGGGTTGTGCGGCCCGGACCACGCAACCTTGGGATCGGAGGGTGGTTGAGGCCTTGAAGGAAGAATGGAAGGCGGCCTTGACTTCTGGTGCTTCCACGCCCTTCAGATCCAGAGCCCAGAGCGTCCAGGCTGGAGTTTAGGACGTTCATCAGAGTCCCGAAACGCGCGAGTGGGTGGAACCGCGTGGGGCGGGAGAAGAGGGGGAGATTAGGCAGCAAGAAAATGGTCCCCGTGGGCAGTTCAGCCTAAACCTGCAGCTGGGGAAGGGCCTCTGGAGAGAAGCCTTAAATCGTTACTCATCTTTCACAGTCTTTTATAATCGTGAATGAGCCCTCCGTTGTAGACTGTTAATGCGTGTCCGGGATGCCCGAGAGTGGGGGTAAAACAATAAAAGACTCCTCCTGTTGTGATTAAAATTATATTTGCTTTTTGTATCCTCCTAAGTTCCATGATATTGAAAATGTGTCTTGTTATATTTCATAAATGAGCTTTTAAAAAACTTCTGAGATATCTTCCAAAAAGTATCACTCACCAGGGAAGAAAAGAAGAGGAAACCTAGTGGCTTTTCTGTTGACGCCAAAGGTTACTCCCTCTGCCTCACCATAAAAAAAAAAAAAAAAAAAAAAAAAACCCAAAAAAACCCATAAAAAACCAGAAAAACCCTTGAAGGCACAGAAAGCAGTTTGGCTTGCTTGTAAAGTCTTGGTAGATATTTCTGCTTATCATTTAATCCTTTTAACAAGTCTGTAGGAATAGATGGGTATTACCACCAGTTGTAGATGTTGAAACAGGCTGAGATTCATCTGGCCAAGGTCATACATAGTTTGTAAGTGACAAAGTGTGGGCCTCTCACCGGTAGAAGGTCGTGACTGCAATTGTCCAGGTTCTTGACATTTTGAACAAAGAATTGAACAAAACGCCCAGCAAAGCAAAGAAAGAATGAAGCAACGAAAGAACGAAAGCAGGGATTTATTGAAAACGAAAGTACACTCCACAGTGTAGGAGCTACCAGGGCAGCGGCTCAAGGACCTGGATACAGAATCTGCCTGGGTTCAAATACCCTCTAGAGGTTTGATTCCCTTTGGCCACTTCATGCTCACCTCATGTAAATGAAGTGGTAGCCCGCAATCAGTCTGATTGGTTGTAGACAACCATTCAGAGGCTGGAGTGAAATTACAAAGTTGCAAAGGAAGACTGGACCCGCAATCGGTCTGATTTGTTGCTAACTCCCAATTTTCCAACTGCCTGGCAGAAAATGTCAAGGGGAGTAGCCTCTGATCCTTTTGTTACTTCGGGGTGGAAAGTTAAGGTTTTCTTTTCTTTTCTTTTCTTTTTTCTTTTTTTTTTTGACGAAAGTCTTGGTCTGTCACCCAAGCTGGAGTGCAGTGGTACAATCCCGGCTCACTGCAACCTCCGCCTCCCAGGTTCCAGTGATTCTCCTGCCTCAGCCTCCTGAGCAGCTGGGACTACAGGCGCGTGCCACCACGCCATGCTAATTTTTGTATTTTCAGTAGAGACGGGGTTTCACTATGTTGGCCAGGATGGTCTCGAACTCCTGCCCTTGTGATGCACCCGCCTTGGCCTCCCAAAGTGCTGGGATTACAGGCGTGATCCACTGCGCCCCGCCTCCTAATTTAGTTCTAGGAAGTTGGTGTGAAACATCTTTAGGTTCCCTGCCTCCAGATCCTATTCTCCTGCCTCAGGCCCTTTCCATACTTCTCTCCCTTACATCATGAAATTTCAATCCACAATAAATGGAAGGTGAAAAGGAATCTGATGATTTTGGAGTCCTTAGCTAAAAACTGCATCTAGCCAAGTACTAGCACCTCTTGCAGATGGGTTGTGTTTTTTGAGAACTCTGTTAAGTACATAGTTTTCATGCCAGTATTATGAAAGGTAGAAGGAGAGTTCCCTGAGATTCTGAAGTGCCAGGTCACGTGAGTTGATGACTTTTGTAACCCTGGGCTGACCTGAAACAAAACAAGACCTCTTTCGGTTGCTAGGTATTGCCTGCAAGGATGCTGGAGGGCTGCCCAGGTCTTGTTCAGGGACTTCAGTCTTTGTGGCAAGCAGAGTACAGAGCCGTTGGATTGAAGACCGAGTTAATTAGGTCACAGGATGCTCTTTGATGGGGGGAAAGCAGCAAACTATAATGGGACTTTTAGCTCAATCTGGTTTAACAGATTAGCCAAGTGTATCTGCTCCATGCTGTAGGCACACAACAATGACTGAGAAATCTTTTCTGCCCACAGGAAAAGGTTACAGTTGGGGTAGGGTGCATCAGTGAGTCAAGTCTATGAATAACTAGTAAAGGAAGGCAGCACATAAAGTAACAATGCAAGTAAATACAAAGCAAGAATTATGGTGTATGCAATAAGTTTTGACAGAGCAATTGAGGTCAAAATTAAAAGCAAAGAAAGGAGATTCCTTTAGGCTGCAAGTTGAGAATTTAGAACTTTTCTGCATCAAGCTGCCAGAGTGGCCTTTAAAAAGAAATGCCAATCCCAAATCCTTAAACAACCTTTAATAGCTTTCCCATTGCACTTGGTACAAAATCCCAAATCATCGCTATGGCCTAAAGACCTGCCTGAGGTGGGTCCTTGCTTACCTGCCCAGCCTCACTGGCACCACTCTCTACACTTGCACCATACTGTTCCTCTCTGTGAGTTTCTCTCATCTAGGCCTTTTACGCGTGCTGTTCCCTCTGCCCACTTTACCACCCTGCCCCACTTTTGTACCCCTTTATCCAGTTCATCTGTCCCTCCCATCTTGCCTTCAAATTACTTCCTCTTGTGTCCGCAATTGGTGGGTTCTTGGTCTCCCTGACTTCAAGAATGAAGTCGCGGACCCTCAAGTTGAGTGTTAGAGTTCTTAAAGATGCCGTGTCTGGAGTTTGTGCCTTCAGATGTTCAGATGCATCTGGAGTTTCTTCCTTCTGGTGGGTTCGTGGTCTCGCTGACTTCAGGAGTGAAGCTGCAGATCTTCCCAGTGAGTGTTACAGCTCTTAAAGGCCGCACGTCCGGGGTTGTTCGTCCCATCTGGTGGGTTCGTGTTCTCGCTGGCTTCAGGAGTGAAGCTGCAGACCTTCGCGGTGAGTGTTACCGCTCATAAAGGCTGCTCAGACCCAAAGACTGAGCAGCTCCAAGATGTATCCCGAAGAGCGAAAGAACAAAGCTTCCACAGCCTGGAAGGGGACCTATCTGACCCCACACACATCTTGCTGATTGGTCCATTTTACAGAGAGCTGATTGGCCCATTTTGACAGGGTGCTGATTGGTGCATTTAGGAACCTTGAGCTAGACACAGAAGTTCTCCAAGTCCCCATTAGATTAGCTAGACACAGAGCACTGATTAGTGCATTTACAAACCTAATTTAGCAAGACATAGAGTGCTGATTGGTGCGTTTACAATCCCTGAGCTAGACACAGAGTGCTGATTGGTGCATTTGCAATTCTCTAGCTAGACATAAAAGTTCTCCAAGTCCCCACCAGATTAGCTAGATACAGAGTGCTGATTGGTGCATTTACAATCCTCTAGCTAGACATAAAAGTTCTCCAAGTCCCCACCAGATTAGCTAGACACAGAGTGCTGATTGGTGCATCCACAAACCCCGGAGCTAGACACAGAGTGCTGATTGGCACATACAGAATCCTCCAGCTAGACATGAAAGTTCTCCAAGTCTCTACCCGACTCAGGAACCCGGCTGGCTTCCCCAGTGGATCCTGTGCCAGGGCCACGGGCAGAGCTG
Organism: Pan troglodytes; assembly: GCF_028858775.2. NCBI lineage: Eukaryota > Metazoa > Chordata > Mammalia > Primates > Hominidae > Pan > Pan troglodytes. The sequence continues at coordinate 59,222,560 of NC_072403.2, forward strand.
CCTGCCGGTCCTTTGCAGGGCGCCTGCACTCCTCAGCCCTTGGGCAGTCGATGGGACCGGGCACCACGGAGCAGGGGGCAGCGCTCATCAGGGAGGCTCAGGCCCAGCAGGAGCCCACCAGGCGGGCGGGGGGGCGTGACTCCGCCATGGCAGGCTGCAGGTCCCCAACCCTGCCCCATGGGGAGGTGGCTGAGGCCTGGTGAGAATTCGAGCGTGGTGCCGGCGGGCCGGCAGTGCTGGGGGACCTGGTGCCCCCGCCACAGCTGCTGGCCCGGGTGCTAAGCCCCTCACTGCCGGGACCGGCCGTGGCCGGCCGCTCCCAGTGTGGGGCGCACCCAGCCCATGCCCACCGGGAACTCGCACTGGCCTGTGAGCGCTGTGCGCAGCCCTGGTTCCCGCCTGTGCCTCTCCCTCCACACCTCCCAGCAAGCAGAGGGAGTCGGCTCCAGCTTTGGCCGGCCTAGAGAGGGGCTCCCACAGTGCAGTGGCAGGCTGAAGGGCTCCTCAAGCATGGCCAGCGCTGACGCCAAGGCCGAGGAGGTGCTGAGAGCAAGCAAGGGCTGCTAGCACGTTGTCACCTCTCACTCTGAGAAGCTTCCCTTGGAAATAAGGTCCACTATCATCAGATCCTTTATTTTTTTTATTTTTTTATTTTTTTAATTATACTTTAAGTTTTAGGGTACATGTGCACATTGTGCAGGTTAGTTACATATGTATACATGTGCCATGCTGGTGCGCTGCACCCACTAACTCGTCATCTAGCATTAGGTATATCTCCCAATGCTATCCCTCCCCCCTCCCCCCTCCCCACCACAGTCCCCAGAGTATGATATTCCCCTTCCTGTGTCCATGTGATCTCATTGTTCAATTCCCACCTATGAGTGAGAATATGCGGTGTTTGGTTTTTTGTTCTTGCGATAGTTTACTGAGAATGATGGTTTCCAATTTCATCCATGTCCCTACAAAGGATATGAACTCATCATTTTTTATGGCTGCATAGTATTCCATGGTGTATATGTGCCACATTTTCTTAATCCAGTCTATCATTGTTGGACATTTGGGTTGGTTCCAAGTCTTTGCTATTGTGAATAATGCCGCAATAAACATACGTGTGCATGTGTCTTTATAGCAGCATGATTTATAGTCATTTGGGTATATACCCAGTAATGGGATGGCTGGGTCAAATGGTATTTCTAGTTCTAGATCCCTGAGGAATCGCCACACTGACTTCCACAATGGTTGAACTAGTTTACAGTCCCACCAACAGTGTAAAAGTGTTCCTATTTCTCCACATCCTCTCCAGCACCTGTTGTTTCCTGACTTTTGAATGATTGCCATTCTAACTGGTGTGAGATGATATCTCATAGTGGTTTTGATTTGCATTTCTCTGATGGCCAGTGATGAACAAGCATTCTTATACACCAACAACAGACAAACAGAGAGCCAAATCATGAGTGAACTCCCATTCACAATTGCTTCAAAGAGAATAAAATACCTAGGAATCCAACTTACAAGGGATGTGAAGCACCTCTTCAAGGAGAACTACAAACCACTGCTCAAGGAAATAAAAGAGGATACAAACAAATGGAAGAACATTCCTTGCTCATGGGTAGGAAGAATCAATATCGTGAAAATGGCCATACTGCCCAAGGTAATTTACAGATTCAATGCCATCCCCATCAAGCTACCAATGACTTTCTTCACAGAATTGGAAAAAACTACTTTAAAGTTCATATGGAACCAAAAGAGAGCCCGCATCGCCAAGTCAATCCTAAGCCAAAAGAACAAAGCTGGAGGCATCACACTACCTGACTTCAAACTATACTACAAGGCTACAGTAACCAAAACAGCATGGTACTGGTACCAAAACAGAAATATAGATCAATGGAACAGAACAGAGCCCTCAGAAATAACGCCGCTTACCTACAACTATCTGATCTTTGACAAACCTGAGAAAAACAAGCAATGGGGAAAGGATTCCCTATTTAATAAATGGTGCTGGGAAAACTGGCTAGCCATATGTAGAAAGCTGAAACTGGATCCCTTCCTTACACCTTATACAAAAATCAATTCAAGATGGATTAAAGATTTAAACGTTAGACCTAAAAGCATAAAAACCCTAGAAGAAAACCTAGGCATTACCATTCAGGACATAGGCGTGGGCAAGGACTTCATGTCCAAAACACCAAAAGCAATGGCAACAAAAGCCAAAATTGACAAATGGGATCTAATTAAACTAAAGAGCTTCTGCACAGCAAAAGAAACTACCATCAGAGTGAATAGGCAACCTACAACATGGGAGAAAATTTTCACAACCTACTCATCTGACAAAGGGCTAATATCCAGAATCTACAGTGAACTCAAACAAATTTACAAGAAAAAAACAAACAACCCCATCAAAAAGTGGGCGAAGGACATGAACAGGCACTTCTCAAAAGAAGACATTTATGCAGCCAAAAAACACATCAGATCCTTTATTTTGTTCCCCATGTACTTATCGAAATTTTTAAGATACTGTTATTTGCGTGATTGTTGATTACCTCTTTAAATCCACCTGTTCCATAATGACACTCTTTCCCCATAAGGCATATAACAATTTGTAATGTATATTTATTTATACAGTTATCTGTGTTTATGTCTGCTGGCCCCACCTGTTTTTAGCCTTTATGCAGACATCATTTCATTTCCCATTATATCCAATGTTCAGCACAATGCTTGGCATATGGTCAATGCTTGATAAATACTTGTCAAATTAATGTTCCAGATCAGTCGGTCTAAGACACATGCTGAGGAATAGTGGGAAACAGGCTGGGTAAAGTAGGATGGAGTCAGATTGTGAGGGGCCAGAGGCTTTTCTCTTTTTCATTCTTTTGGGTTTTTTTTGTTTTTTTTGTTTGTTTGTTTGTTTTTGTAGGTATGGGGTCTCACCATGTTGCGTAGGCTAATCTCAAACTTCTTTCGGGCTCAAAATGTCCTCCTGCCTCAGCCTCTCAAAGGGCTGGGATTACAGGCGTAAGCCACTGCACCTGGCTCAGAGGATTTTCTACCCAATTGGTTAGACCTGTGCTGTTCATACGGAAGCCACTGGCCCCACATGCAGCTATTGAGCACTTGAAATGTAGCTAAGGACTGAGGAATGGAATTTTACATTTTATTTAATTTTAATTAATTTACATGTTCTAACTTGGGTATGTGAATCTACTTTTTCAGCTATAATTTTATGAAATCTAACTACAGATCCAGTGTTTCTGGTGAAAATTTAGTGTCTGAATTGAGAAGTACTACAAATACACTGGAATTTGAGACCTTAGAAAAAAATGTAAAACATCTTGTAATTGTTTCCTTTAATTATATGTTGACATGGAAATAGTTTTGATATATTTGGTTAAGTACAATATATTTTTAGATTAATTTTACTTATTCTAGGTGTATACCCAAAAGAATAGAAAGCAGGGACTCAAACAAATACTGGTACAGTAATGTTCATAGTAGCATTTTTCATAATAACCCAAAGGTGGTAATACTCAAATGTCCATTAATAGCTGAACAGATGTATTAGTCCATTTTCACACTGCTATAAAGAACTGCCTGAGACAGGGTAATCTGTAAAGGAAACAGGTTTAATTAACTCACAGTTCTGCATGGCTGGGGAGGCCTCGGGATACTTACAATCATGGCAGAAGGCAAAGAAGAAGCAAGGCAAGTCTCACATGGCAGCAAGAGAGAGAGAGAGAGCAAAGGAGGGGAAGTGCCACACTTTAAAATCATCATATCTCATGAGAACTCACTACTGTGAGAACAGCATGGGAGAAACTGCCCCCATGGTACAATCACCTTCCATCAGGTCCCTCCCTTGACATATGGGGACTACAATTTGAGATGAGATTTGAGTGGAGACACAGAGCCAAACCATGTTATTCCATCCCTGGAATAACATCCCCTCCCAAATGTTATGTACTTTTCACATTTCAAAACCAATTATACCTTCCCAACAGCCCCTCAAAGTCTTAACCCAATCCAGTATTAACTCAAAAGTCCAAGTCCAAAGTCTCATCTGAGACAAGACAAGTGCCTTCTGCTTATGAGCCTGTGAAATTAAAAGCAAGTTAGTTACTTCCAAGATACAATAGGGGGTACAGGCATTGGGTAAATGTTCCCATTCCAAATGGGAAAAAATTGGCAAAAACGAAGGGGCCACAGGCCCCATACAAGTCTGAAACCCAGCAGGACATTCATTAAATCTTAAAGTTCCAAAATAATCTCTTTTGACTCCATGACTTAGATCCAGGGCATGCTGCTGCAAGGGGTGGGCACCCAAGGCCTTGGGCAACTCCACTTCTGTGGCTCTGCAGGGTACAGCCCTCCTTCTGACTGCTCTTACAGGCTGGCATTGAGTGCCTGTGGCTTTTCCAAGCACATGGTGCAGGCTACTGGTGGATCTACCATTCTGGGTTCTGGAAGGTGGTGGCCCTTTTCTTACAGCTCCACTAGGCAGTGCCCCAGTGGAAACTGTGTGTGAGGTCTCCAACCCCACATTTCCTTTCTGCATTACCCTAGTAGAGGTTCTTCATAAGGGCTCTGCCCCTGCAACAGACTTCCACCTAGGCATCCAGGCATTTCCATACATCCCCTGAAATCTAGGCGGAGGCCTCTAAAGCTCAATTCTTATCTTCTGCATGCCAGCAGGCCCACCCAACTTCATGTGGAAGCTGCCAAGTCTTCGGACTTGCACCCTCTGAAGCAATGGCCCAAGCTGTACCTTGGCCCCTTGTAGCGATGGCTAGAGCTGGAGTAGCTGGGATGCAGAGCACCAAGTCCTGAGGCTGTACAGAGCGCGGAGTCCTGGGCTTGGCCCATGAAACCATTTTTCGTCCTAGGCCTCTGGGCCTGTGATGGGAGGGGCTGCTGCAAAGATCTCTGACATGCCCTGGACACATTTTCCACATTGTCTTAGCTATTCACATTCAGCTCCTTGTTACTTATGCAAATTCTGCAGCTTGTTTGAATTTCTCCCCAGAAAATGGGTTTTTGTTTTCTACTGCATGGTAAGGCTGCAAATTTCCAAACTTTTATGCTCTGCTTCCCTCTTTTTTTTTTTTGAGATGGAGTTTCGCTCTTGTTGCCCAAGCTGGAGTGCAGTGGCGCAATCTCGGCTCACTGCAACCTCCACCTACCAGGTTCAAGCGATTTTCCTGCCTCAGCCTCCCAAGTAGGTGGGATTACAGGTGTGCACCACCACGTCTCGCTAATTTTTTGTATTTTTAGTAGAAACGGGGTTTCACCATGTTAGCCAGGCAGGTCTCAGACTCCTGACCTCAGGTGATCTGCCTACCTCAGCCTCCCAAAGTGCTGGGATTACAGGCGTGAGCCACTGTGCCTGGCCCCTGCTTCCCTTTTAAACAGAAGTTTCAGTTTCAGACAATCTCTTTGTGAATGTGTATGACTGAATGCTTTCAGAATCAGCCAGGTCACCTCTTGAATGCTTTGCTTAAAAATTTCTCCTGCCAGATACCCTAAATCATCTCTCTCAAGTTTAAAGTTCCACAGATCTCTAGGGCAGGAACAAAATGCTACCAGTCTCTTTACTAAAGCATAGCAAGAGTGATCTTTACTCTAATTCCCAATCAGTTCCTAATCTCTATCTGAGACCACCTCAGCCTGGACTTCATTGTCCATATCAGTATCAGCATTTTGGTCAAAACCATTCAAAAAGTCTCCAAAAAGTTTCAAGCTTTTTTTCATATTCCTGTCTTCTTTTGAGCCCTCCAAACTGTCCCAACCTCTGACCATTACCCAGTTCCAAAGTCACTTCCACATTTTGAGATATCTTTATAGCAGTACTCCACTCCTGATACAAATTTTCTGTATTAGTCTATTTTCTTTTCTTTTTTTTCTTTTTTCTTTCTTTTTGAGACAGAGTCTTGCTTTGTCACCCAGGCTGGAGTGCAGTGGTGTGATCTTGGCTCACTGCAAGCTCCACCTCCCAGGTTCACGCCATTCTCCTGCCTCAGCCTCCCGAGTAGCTGGGACTACAGGCACCTGCCACCACACCTGACTAATTTTTTGTATTTTTGGTAGAGGCAGGGTTTCACCACGTTAGTCAGGATGGTCTTGATCTCCTGACCTCATGATCTGCCCACCTTGACCTCCCAAAGTGCTGGGATTACAGACGTGAGCCACTGCGCTTGGCCTGTATTTTCATACTGCTATAAAGAACTGCCTGAGACTGGGTAATTTATAAAGGAAAGAGGCTTAATTGACTCATAGTTCTGCATGGCTGGGGAGCCCTCAGGAAACTTAAAATCATGGCAAAAGGTGAATAGGAAGCAAGGCACATCTTACATGGCAGCAGGAGTGAGAGAGAGAGAGAGAGAGAGTAAAGGGGGGACGTGCCACACTTTTAAACCATCAGATCTCATGAGAACTTACTCACTATCACAAGAAAGGCATGGGGGGAACCACCCCCATGATCCAATCACCTCCTACTAGGTCCCTCCCTTGACACGTGGGGATTCGAGATGAGATTTGGGTAGCGACACAGAGCCAAACCATATCAGTGGATAAACAAAATGGGTAAATATACAATGGAATATTATTCAGCCTTAAAAAGGAATGCAATTCTGACACATGCTGCAACATGATGAACCTTGAAAACATTGTTAAGTGAAATAAGCCAGATGCTAAAGATCACATATTGTGATTCCACTTACATGAAGAACCTAGATAAGCAAATTTATAGAACCAGAAACTATAGTGGTTACCAGGGGCTGGAGGGAGGAGGCAATGGGTAGTTATTGTTTAATGAGTATAGAATTTCTGTTAGGATGATGATAAAGTTCTGGAAATGAATAGTGGTGACAGTTGCATAACATTGTGAATGTAGTTAGTCCACTGAATTATACATTTTAAAATGGTTAAAATGGTAAATTTTATGTTATATACATTTTACCACAATGAACAAATTTTTTAATTAGTTTATTTCTTTTTATTTTTAGAAACTATAGCCACTGCCAAGGTACAGCTTGGGCCATTGCTTCAGAGGGTGCAAAATTTAAATTACATATGTGGCTTTCTACCTTGGGCCTGACAGGTAGCAAGAAGAAGAAGGTCCATTCTACCATCAATGAGGTGGTGACCCAAGAACACATCATCAACATTCACAAAGGCGCCTGTGGAGTGAACTTCAAAAAGCATGTGCCTCTAGAACTCAGAGAAATCTGGAAATTTGCCATGAAGCAGGTGAGAACTCCAGATGTGCATATTAGTATCAGGCTCCACAAAGCTGTCTGGCCCAAAAGATTAAGGAATGTCCCATACCATATCCATGTGCAGTTGTCCACAAAAAAGTAATGAGGATGAAGAATCACCAAATAAGCTCTGTATTTTGGTAGCTATGTACCTGTCACAACCTTTAAAAAATCTGCAGTCAATATGGATGAGAACTAACTGCTGATTGTCAAATAAAGTAGCACTGCAAAAATGAATAAATGAGTAATATGGCTCTTGCATTGTATTCTTTCTCTCTCTTTCTTTCTCTTTCTTCTTTTCTCTTTCTTTCCTTCTTTCTTTTCCTTCTTTCCTTCCTCTCTCTTTTCTTTCTTCTTTCTTTCCTTCCTTTCTTTCTTTCTTTCCTTCTTTCTTTCTTTCTTTTCTTTCTTTCCTTCTTTTTTTCTCTCTCTCTCCCTCCTTCCCTCTCTCCTTCTCTCTCTTTCTCTCTTTCTTTCTTTTTTTCTTTCTTTCTTGACAGAGTCTCGCTGTGTCACCCAGGCTGGAGTGCAATGGCACCATCTCAGCTCACTGCAACCTCTGCCTCCCATGTTCAAGGGATTTTCCTGTCTCAGCCTCCCAAGTAGTTGGGACTATGTGGGTGTGCCACCACGCTCCGCTAATTTTTGTATTTTTTTGTAGAGATGGGATTTTGCCATGTTGTCCAGGCTGGTCTTGAACTCCTGAGCTTAAGTGATTGGCCTGCCTCAGCCTCCCAAAATGCTGGGATTATAGGTGTGAGCCACTGCGCCTTCTCATTGTATTTCTACTGGCAGCACTGGGTTAGACAATGGGGAACTCTGGGAGAGGATGAGTAAATTTCTCTGATGAAGTTTTTCACTAATGTCTGTGGCACCAGGAGGGCAAGAAGGCAGAAGATAATTCTTGTAAGGAGGGCAAGAAGACAGAAGATAATTCTTGTAAGGAGGGCAAGAAGGCAGAAGATAATGATAAACCCAAGAATTTAGGATTTGATAAAATATGTCACGTATAAAAACGAACATGTGGAAAAACCTGGTGGGAAGGGGAAACACAGTAGGATTTCATCTGGGAAGGACTTTCCTTGTAGCTGTAATTAAAACCTTCTAGAGATAATGTTTTCTCTGCTGTAATGGGGTAACTTGGCAATAAGCCCAGTGCGATGTCCCTTATTTGTTGTGGGATCAAATGTGTTAATATGTGTGAAAGGGCTCTTTAATCTGAGCTGAGATGTAGAGATAAGGTGTCAGGTAAGGTTAATCACAAGTACGAGATTTCTTCAGTTGTTTTCACAGTGATTCGTCCTGTCTGCTCCGGATTTTGCAGAGAAACCTTAGCTTCTGGGGGATTTTCTGCCAGTGACATATTTTCTATTTTATATAAAACTGTTTGAAGGATTATCCATTATGACTGCATGTTACCTCAACTCCTCCAAAACTGCACCATCAACTATGTTAAGAATGTTGCCCTTGGAGAATGATTATCTTTGCATGTTCAACATTGTCCTGCTATTTGTGAGATTTTCAACCACCCAGAAGCCAGGTAAGTACTGACCCAAACTCACAAATGTGCTCTGGGTCCAGGGACCGGCTGTGGGAGAAGGTGGATGGACAATGATTGGACACAAATTTGATTGTTTAACTTAGTCTGATGCTCAGGGAAGCCAGTGTGATACATGACCCAGGACTGTTACAGGGCTGATCTTGTGGGTTCTCAGAGGTTTGAACCACATTGGACCCTTGGCCCTGGCCCCTAAACATCCTTACAATCCTCCACACAGTTGAGGAAACAGTCCAGCTCTTCAGGCCTTAATCTGATTAAGAGCTCTTCAGGCTCTTAATCTTCAGGCCAGATTAAGGATGGCTTATGGTCAGAATGACTTATGCCTCTTCAGAATTAAAATTTCACTTGAGTGGGCTGAAACTGGCTCTTACTCTGGGAGTATCAGGGAAAAAAGTTTGCTGGAGAAAAATGATAATATAAGTTTAATACTGTACAAAATAATGCTGGGGTGTTCTCTGCCTAAATGAAATTGGGAGCATAGGAAGTGCTGAAAAGTTTGCACCAAATAAGTTTTTATTTATCTTGATTGATCTATCATTTATCTATTTAGATATTTACACTTATTACTGGTTTTGATTAATTTAGTGTAGCTTAGTTCTTTTTAAAGATCCCAGGCCAGGCGCAGTGGCTCACGCCTGTAATTCCAGCACTTTGGGAGGCCAAGGTGGGTGGATCACTTGATGTCAGGAGTTCAAGACCAGCCTGACCAACATGGTGAAACCCCATCTCTACTAAAAATACAAAATTAGCTGAATGTGGTGGTGCACACCTGCAATCCCAGCTACTCCGGAGGCTGAGGCAGGAGAATAGCTTGAACCCAGGAGGCAGAGGTTGCAGTGAGCCAAGATCATGCCATTGTACTCCAGCCTGGGGGACAAGAGCAAAACTCCATCTCAAAAAAAAAAAAAAAATCCTTGTAAGGCCCAAGATTGTGTCCTGGCCTTAGCACTCTAGTAATTATCAAAAGTTTGTTCCTGCACTCACGTCTTTATAGCATTGCTGCTGGTCTGGGATGGGGGATGTATATTTTTAAAACCATCTAAATTCCTACATCCTATCCCTGGATAGTTCAGTAGTGTCTCTGATGAGACTTTCTCTGTAGCTTCCACTGTGATGGCCTGATCATGGCGAGGACTTTGCATTATGTTCCTAGATATCACAGGTAATGGAGTTACTAGAGTAAATTATTCCTTTTTATTAGACTGAGAAGAAAGCGATTTCTGTGCTCCACTATATCTAAGGCATTCTGTGGCTATGTTTTTTCTTGACAAAGTAGGAATTAGAGATGGTTATCTACAAAAAAGGAGAAGGTCCATTTTGGCCTGAGTCTCTTAAGTAACCATTGGTTTAACTTAACCTGGTAATGATTCTAGCATCTGCCATCCTCTTCAATGAGAAATATGAGCATTACACAGTTTCCCAGGGAAAGGAATGAGGCGTGGGGAAGAGGTGCTCACCCCTTAAACACTTTAATTGTCTGAAAATAACTATTACAATTTGGCTTCTGCCAGCCACAGTGGCATTCACCTGTAATCCCAGCTACTTGAGAGGCTGAGGCTGGAGGATCCCTTGAACCCAGGAGTTTGAGGCCAGCCTGGGCAATGTAGTGAGGTCCTGTCTCAAAAAAAAAAAAAAAAAAAAAAAAAAGATTTGTCTGGGCACAGTGGCTCACACCTGTAATCCCAGCACTTTGGGAGGCCGAGGCGGGCGGATCACGAGGTCAGCAGTTCGAGACCAGCCTGGCCAACATGGTGAAACCCAGTCTCTACTGAAAATACAAAAATTAGCCTGGTGTGGTGGCAGGCACCTGTAAACCCAGCTACTCGGGAGGCTGAGGCAGGAGAATCGCTTGAACCCAGGAGGTGGAGGTTGTGGTGAGCTGAGACTGCGCCATTGCACTCCAGCCTGGGTGACAGAGCAAGACTCTGTCTCAAAAAAAAAAAAAAAAAAAAAAAAAATTGCCTGCCAGCAGACTATTACTAGTCACTATTTTATAGGTTAGCAAGCTTGTTGATTCATTTTTTTCCTATGTGATGCCAGAGAATACATTTCAGCTAAAGGTGTTAAGGGATTAAAAGGTACCTAAATCTTTAATCTAGGAATATCTGTTTTTCAATAGGTGTCAAAGCTCTTTATTCTTTTGGATTGTTCTAGGGGAGCCACAGCGGTATTTTATGTATGTGGCTGTAATGTCTGCACCCTAAATTGTCATGGTGTAAACATTTCTGGGTTCTAAATTTGTGGTAGCAGTTGCTATAGTTGTTGGTTTGTTTTTTTCTGACAGAGTTAAATTATGATTGTGAATTGTGTCCCACCTCCTTGTCTATTGGACAATATAAGGTATTTTCGTAAAGCCAAGTATTAATATTTACTCACTAACATTAAATGAATTATAGGAGGGGCAGAAACCACACTATTGTCTGTTTCTTTTTTCTAAAGTGTGCATAAAATCCCAAATCCACCTATTGCTTGGTCTGAATGAATGCAGATTTCAAAATCATCTAAGCAACGTTATAGCATTTAGCTCTCAAAATGAAAGGAAGGCAATTGACTCTAAGTATTCTAGATTAATAATTCAAACTGTTTTTAAAAATATATCCTGTACATTTCTTGCCTACTTGAATATACATCTTTTCTGTGGTTGTGTAATTTTGTTTCTGCTTTTTTAACTTAATAGTTAATTATAATATTTTTCCATGTTGCTATATTATCTTTTAAAAATGTCCATTAAATAGTTATACTACAGCCATTGCTTTAACCATTGGTGTTCAATTCAAATTTCTAGGCCTTGAATCAAACCTATTGAATCAAAAATACTGAGAGTAGACTCAAGAACCTCCATTAAATAAATTCTTCTGTTTTATCAGAGGTAAAGCCTGAGATTCAGGGATAGGAGTGGCCTTAGGAGTGTCTGTACTGCTGAATAGGAAAGTCATCATTTCCACCATTGTAAATAATATTGCAATGAATATTGTTGTGAACATATCTTCTTCCTTCTTTGAATAATGTCCTTTTTTGGGCTATGCTATATTTCTTCCTAAATAGGAAGAACCATAAGTATGCAGAATTTTAATCTACTTTTCCTGACTTTCTTATATTCTTTTCCCTGATTAATTTATCAACAAATATCTCCAACAATGGTAAATCTGATTTTAGCTACATTTTAAACTGTAAATATGAGACAGTCAATAGTTTAAATTTGACAAAGTTAACAGAAAAGATCAAATTCTTCCATACTTTACCTAGCAGACTAACCAGAACAGGAAAGAAGGCAGCGAAGGTGCAGTGGATCTGCAGCCACTGGTGAGGAACTGATAAGTGGTTGTACTGTAGCATTAACTAATGTTCGTGAATGTTCTTTATACTTAGAGAGCCATTTTCACATTCATTACCTGATAAGGTTCTCCCCACTCTGTGAGTAGGTATGATTATTCCCTTTGTGTTTATGAGGAAACCAAGGCTCAAGATTGCTCAACAATTTGCCCTGAACAACTAGTAACTGTTTGAATGTGGAAGATTTTCTGCCTCACATCATACTCAAGTAGCTGTTTATTGGGGATGCCCTTTTCTTAATATAATATCCAGAGAGCTTTTCTTCTTTATATCTAATTTTACTGTTGTTTTAAAAATTAGGCAATTACAGTTCCATCAGCTCAATTCAAAACCTAGATAATAAGCAACACTTAGTTGCAAGGTACTCTAGGGAATACAAAAATGAGAGGGCACAGCCCTGGGCTTTTGGGAACTTTGATCTGGGAATTGTAAACAGCATGTTTAAAACAAGACAGAACCAAGGACTGTAGAGGATTTTCTAATTTCTTCCTCTACAGTTGAGGAAACAGGTCTGGCATCAAGGATTCCCCACTTGAGTTACTGCAAATAATCCTTCGGTGCTGGTCTCCTGCTCCGGGCTGCAAGTTCCTCTAGGACAGGGCATGGCTTCCTTACGCCCATTGCTACACCCCGGTGTTTGTGCATGGGCAGGTACAGAGTGGGCACACATTTGATGCATCTTCACCTCAATTTCTTCCAAATGGAATATGCCTCCTGATATTTTTCTTTATGCAACAGGTATTTTCTTAGTTTCCATTATGTGGCATGCACTTTTTAGGCACTTGGGAGACCAGGGAACAAAACAGAAAATACTCCCTGCTCTTCTGGAGTCAAAAGGTATAATCAAACTTTTGCCTTGCAGGAGTTTGCTACTTATGGGATATACTATATCATAGGAGTAATGGTCAGAGTGTCTCTGCTTCTAGCTTTAGTTCTATACACTTAGTCCTAAAGAGGCACATGACTTCTAACAGCTGAAGAAGTTTCAGGAATATATCCTTTACCTCCTTCTCTTAATCTCAACTCTACATAAATCTGAGCTTCATGTAAAATTTTTGAAATTTTAGGGAGCTATCAAGGCAAAGACATAGAGTGGTGAAAGTGTGTAAAATGTTCGGAGCTGGTAAATGAACCATGTGGCCAGAGTGTAGGGCTCATAGAGCCTTTAGTTGGAGATGAGGTTGGAGAGTTAGCTTGACACCACAGTAGAAGGTCTTGGAAGAAGCCATTTAGATTTTGGGTAACTGAGAGTGTTTTGAGGTTTGTGATAAAGAAAACAAATACGAACTTACCCGTGTTTAGGAAGGTTACTGTGGCAGGGGTGAGAAGGATGCACCAGGTAGGGCAAGACAAATTAGGAGGGTTTTACACAAGCGTGTTATGAGATAATGGAGTTATAGCAAGACAATAGGAAGGACAGGAGAGATGAGAGACTGCAGAAGTAGAAACGACATGAGTTCATGATGGCTGATGGGCTAGAGGAGAAAATTCTTGAAGGTGATAGAGAAGTTGTTGTTGATAGAGAGGTTGTCGGTGACATCAACCATTAAAAATGTAAGGCAATGAGGAGGTTTTTGATTGATGGATGTGAGTGATACTATAAATGCAATTTGGATATCTTGTACCAACTATCCAGGACAACATAATTTATATCATTTATATCAAGTAATTCAATTCAACTCAACACATATTTCTGGTGTCCTTACCACCTGCTAAGTGGTAGAAATGATTTAAGTATGAGAAGACAAATCCTGCTGTAAATGGCCTTCGGTATAATGAAGGAAGTAAATATAAGCATGATCAATAACAAAAGGTGAAATACCGTATGATAGGTTATGAGAGGTATAAGAGCCATTGAGACCTGAAGAAGGAAAAGAATATAGTTATTTAGGGGCAAGCTGTAATGTTTAGAACAGGATAGGATAGAAAATACATTTTTTAAAATTGAAAAGCAATATTTTCAATAAACATATAATAAATATTTTTTTAAAAATTTATTAAAATATCAAATTCAGAGAAATCAAATAAAAGTGGACTCAGTGTGCAACCAAATGTAATGGATATACTGTGATAATCTTAGTGAATTCCTTCTAAGGGGCTGGTACAAGATGTGCAAGTGAAAATCTATGCCTATAAACAGCTAAGAAAAAGAGATAAGCAAAGATGATTTGGGATATTTTAACTTACTGTAGATTATCATTATAGACTTGAGCTCTATACACTTTGACAATCTGTTGATTCTATGCCTGAACACTTTGAAATACCACAGCCTAGGATTTTGATGGGCTGGTCAGTTCCCAGGTAACTTGGCTAATGAGAGCAACTTCTGTGGCACTGCAGTAGACCTTGTAAGCATAAGCAGCTGGACAAATCTCTTTGTGAGATTGTGAAACTCGTGATTTTTTCAGCACTACTTTCCTGAGTTGATTTGATAATAACTGTTCTTCCAAACCATCAGTAGTAAGTTCTTTTAGTTAAGTGATAAATCATAGCCAGATTGTACTGCAAACTGGTTGATGTCTAACTTCTTCAGCATTCATAGATGTCTCTGAAAATTCATGTTTGGTTAGGTCCAGTATAACATAATTTATTTTTCCTTAAAATTTCCAACCATTGCCTCAAAAGAGACAAACACTTTGGCCTGAGCATCAAGTATCATATTCGCCCCTGTTTTTTCTGACCAGGAAAATGTTTCAATCTATGTGTCTTCACTTCTCATTCATTTTTGTAAGTTTCCCCTTTTCGTTGCATAAGTAGTTGCTTCCTGTCTTCCAGCTGGGCAAAAATTTCTAGTATCAGAAGTTAGGAATATTGTGCATGATTATATTGGCTCTTTTGCTTTGTTGTAAACAATACACTTAGTTTTATCATACTATTTGTGAGGTTTTATTGAATAATTGTGAGGCTGGTTTCCAAAGGCACATTGATTATTGACTGCAGATTGAGACAGATCAGGAGGTTCAGTTCTGTGTCCTCTTAACAGAGTTGACAAATCATCATTTTCAATTTGAATGACATCTGACCACCAAACAGGAACACCTTGTACTCTCTTGCCTTTTGTCTCAGGATTAGGAGGGCAATTGGAACCACCAGCCAAAGCAGACGTCTCAGCATCTCTTAGCCTTTGCCCCATTCCAGACAGGATGCTAGAGGTAGACTCAGCTAAGAATTATTATCTGGTCTCCTTAGCAGAGGGTGTTGATTTTAAGTATCTTGGTTTTTTTTTGGAAACAGAGTTTTGCTCTGACGCCCAGGCAGGAGTGAAGTGGCGTGATCTTGGCTCACTGTAACCTCTGCCTCCTGAGTTCAAGAGGTTCTTATTCCACAGCCTCCTGAGTAGCTGGGACTACAGGCACGGGTCACCACACCTAGCAATTTTAAGTATACCTTAAAGTATGCTCTGATTCCAGATGTTTGCACTGAGAGTCTGTTAGTTTTTTTAGAAACCTATTTTTTTGTGTTTCTGTTTCATGAAAGTAATACGGTTTGTAGAAAATTTGAAAATACCAAAGTTTGAAGAAAATAGCCCATCATATCACAACTCACTCACTGTTAATGTCTTATTGCCATCTTGTCTTTGTAAAACACAATTTATAGATATATCTTAGTTATTATACATATATAAACATTATATATGTATATTCCTAGTTTTTTACTTTAATTTTGCTAGCAAATTTTGTGTGTTTTATGTTTGAACAACAAATCACTTTGCACTCTAGTAACCTCTGGACTTGTCTTGTTTCTCTCTGTTACACATTTACTTGACAAAAAGTACCTTTGTGTCAGGTCAGCATGGGACCTTTGGTTATATTTCATTTATACTGCAGATGTCCAGGAAGGGGGATTATACCACGTTTCCAGTATGCACTAGGTTAGAATATCCTAGGGGATATGTTTTCATTTTAAGGGCCTAATGTATAATCTGATTACTGTTATTCAAGATAGGATAGAAAGTAGCAATTCTAGTTTGTGCCAGAGGCTGTGAGTTTCTTAAAAGACCTGAACCTGATCTGGGGTCATTCCATTAAAGATACTCATAGAATGGTCTATATGCAGTCCTTAAACATGATTTTCAGAGAATTTATGATCATTTGGTCAAATGCTCAGAATCCCCCATTGATGTGGCCATATTTATATAAATCGATGGCCTGGTGGTCTTTAGGGCTTTAGGGTTGGCTGCAGTTATGGGTGGAGACTAGTTCATTCAGGGAGCTGGCAGTTAGGAGAATCAGCCACCATCTCCTCCACATTCTTTCCTTTTTTGGAACTTTGCTCATGTCTGCGTCAGTGGAGCCTAGACCTGGAATCTCAATTGTGTGATTTTGTTTCCAGAAATAAGTAAGTGGGCACTAGAGTAAGTTGTTATCAGGCTAAGCTGGAAAGAAATAAATAACATTTCTGAGCCTCACTGATTTAAATGGAATTCACTAGAATTCCAAGGTCTGTCAGTAATTAAAGACAACTCTGAAAATTCAGAGAAGATTCTATTTTTGTCTCAATCACTTAAAGAACAGTCAGGTTAGCAGAAACTGACTGTGATGTCAGCTACCACTATTGCCACATTCATACCTCATGTCAATTAAATTGCCAGTTACAGGCATTATGTACTTTCACAGTTTGTAAGACATTTCATGTTTCAATGATTTTTGTCTGACTGTATAGTCTTGGATTAAAGACTTGTGACAGAGGAAGACACTGTAATAGAGCACAGCAGATACAGACACCCACGTGATGCATGCTTTCACTCATCAAGTCAGTTTCTCCAGAGCAGCAGTCTTGGACTGTAGTCATGGTAGACGTAATGGAGTTGCCCAGGTCGTGCATCAACGCCAGCATGCTACTTGGTTCATCGACCAGCCCATCTGCTTCATAGGGAGGCTGGAAAAGACTCATCCCACTGGAAAAATGTTTATTCTTTCAGATGAAGAAGGAAAAAATGGAATCATTGAATTAATGGAGCCCCTTCATGAAGAAATCTCTGGAATCTTGGAAGTGTTGGAAGAGTAAGCACCAAGGCAACCATCATGTGTGCATCTTATGTCCAGTTTAAAGAAGATAACCATCCTTTTGATCTTGGACTTTACAATGAAGCTGTGAAAATTATCCATGAGTTCCCTCAGTTTTATCCTTTAGGGATTGTGCAACATGATTTGATCTTGATGAATTTTCATATGATTGCAAATGAGCTACATTAAATACTATTAGAGGAGACTCTTCTTGTTTGAGGGAGATATTTCTGTGCTTTCTCATATTTAATTTTTTTGGTTTTTTTTTTGAGACAGTGTCTCACTGTATTGCCCAGGCTGGAGTGCAGTGGCTCAGTCTTGGCTCACTGCAACATCCATCTCCTGGGTTCAAGCGATTCTCATGCCTCAGCCTCCCAAGTAGCTGGAATTACAGGCACCTGCCCGCATGTCTGGCTAATTTTTGTATTTTCAGTAGAGACAGGGTTTTGCCATGTTGGCCAGGCTGGTTTCAAACTCCTGGCCTCAAGCGATCCACCCACCTTGGCCTCCCAAAGGGCTGGGATTACAGGCGTGAGCCACTGCACCTGATCAATTTGCTCTTTTAAAAATTTTATTTGTCTGGCTTTAGATATTCCAATCTAGAGTTTTTGGCCAAACTGATGTATTGACAGCTCTCACTTAAGTCCCGTTATAAAGAATTGCTTCTACAATATATGGTCAGATTAGATGCAAGAATAAAGCAGTTGTCTGAGTTTAGGTTTCTATTTTATTAGTAAAAACTAAAATAGTACACACTAAAAAATACAGCATAGTAAATATCAACATTCTCTAAATTTATAAACTTTAAAATCAGAACCTTTTACCGAAGTTGTGATGCACTGCTCAAGATATTGTTAACCAAGGTGGGTCAGAGGATGAGGGCATTTTCAGTTTAGGAGCAGCTACAGCATAGGGACTTCAGAGCCCTTTACCTTAACTTTAGAAGGTCTAAGAGAAGAGTGGCAATAATAAACAGTAATCATAGCTAAATTGATTAAACATGGCCAACATACTGGGTACTGTGTTGACCACTTTAACGTGTTGTCGTCTTTCATCTTCATCACAACCTTACAAGGTAGTTAGAGTGATAATTCTCATTTTGTAGAACACAGAGAGGTTAGAGGCTTTTCCGAGGTTATGGAACTACTAATGCCAGAGCCAAAACTTGAACTCAGGTCCGCTCAAATACAAACACATGCTCTTCAAACACATGCTCTTAAACTGTAAGCTTTGTGCATTTCTTGTTGGTGATTAGCCCTTACATCTTGGCAAATCAAAGGCAAGGCCATTTTACCATGCTCAGATTCATTGACGTTCTCATAAAGCAACAGAAGTCAAAATTTAAAGTAGAGGGTGTGAGCCTTCTCCTGCTATTATTCTTGTTTTCTTTTCAATTCAGGATTCTGTAGGCACAAAAACACAAAATGATATATGTTTTAGTCACAGGGTGTGCATGTTTTTCTGATCATTTAAATAATTTTAAAACACTACAGACAAGTCTCACTTATCCTTAAATCCTGAATAAAATATTAGCAAATAAAATAAAGGAATACTTGGGATTTGAAATATTGGTAAATGGAATCCAGCAGCACATTTCAACAAAACAAGTTTTTTTTTTTGTAGAAAAGCAAAAATATCTTTAAAATGGGATTAGTAATATGTAGTCAGCCAAACAAATAGATTTAAAAACCCATTTTCATCCTAATAAATGGTAAAAAGGTATTTGACAAAATTCAACATCAATTTTTAAAAAAGTTCTCATAGTAAAAGAGGCCTAGATTAATATTCTTCACTTGATAAAAAATATGTATGTTTCAAAGCAAATACTAGTATCCCTTTTTTTAAAATTTATTTTTATTTTTTGAGACAGAGTCTCACTCTTTTGCCCAGGCTGGAGTGCAGTGCTGCAATCTTAGCTAAACATAACCTCTGCCTCTCGGGTTTGAGCAATTCTCTTGCTTCAGCCCCTTGAGTAGCTGGGATTACAGGCGTGCACCACCAGGCTTTCCTAATTTTTGTATTTTTAGTAGAGACAGAGTTTCACCATGTTGGCCAGGCTGGTCTCAAACTCCTGACCTCAAGTGATCCTCCGGCCTCGGCCTCCTAAAGTGTTGGGATTACAGGTATGAGCCATTGTGCCAGGCCTTAGTATTGCATTTAATAATGAAACACTACCGGGTGAACGCCTGTAATCCCATCACTTTGGAAGGCCACGGTGGGCAGATCACCTGAGGGTGGGAGTTTGAGACCAGCCTGACCAACATGGAGAAACCCTGTCTCTACTAAAAATACAAAATTAGCCGGGCATGGTGGTGCATGCCTGTAATCCCAGCTCCTCAGGAGGCTGAGGCAGGAGAATTGCTTGAACCTGGGAAGTGGAGTTTGCAGTGAGCTGAGATCGAATCATTGCACTCCAGCATGGGCAACAAGAGCAAAACTCCATCTCAAAAAAAAAAAAATAATGAAACACAATAACACTAGTTTTCCTATAAAAATTAAGCAAGAAAGACAAAGATGTGTATTATTGCACTGTACAGAGAACACAGTTCTCAATATAGTATTCAAATTTCTTAGATTTAGGGCTTAGCAAAGTGCCTGGCACACAATAGAAACTCAATTATTTGTTAAATGAATTAGTGACATTGAAACAAGAGGAATAAATTCTGGAATAGTGGAGGCATAATTATTATTTGCAGATAATATAGTTTTGTTTCAATAGAATTAACTAAAAAATGACTAGAAATAATACGAACATTCAGAATAGTGGCTAGGTTCAAAATTAATATACCACCACCTGCTCCACCTCTGTGGCCTCCTGGACCACCTATGGGTCTTCCTCCTGGACCACCCCCAGGAGTTCCTCCAGGCATTCCTGAGACCACCTGGAATGCCAGGCCTCTGAGGGCTTTTACCCCAACATTTACCTCCAGGACCACCAGTAGGCTGACTCCCGGGCCCTCTCCCAGGCCCTCTCCCACCTCCAGGTCTTTCTCCTGGGAACAACCACCAAAGCGACCTCCCCCTGCACCTTCAGGTATCCCTCTTTCTCATCCTGGCATGATGATCCACCTTTGGTGCCTCCACATAGACTTGCCGCTATCCACCCTTGGTTTTTTCCACCAGCTCCCTTGCTAAACCCTGCGATTTTCAGTGCACCACCCAACTTGATTTGGCAACCCAAGGTGGATGATATGAGTGCAGCCACCATTGAGAAGAAAGCCACAACAACCACCAGTGCCAAGCCACAGATCACTGCTAATTCCAAGGCAGAGCTTACTTGATTTGTGCCCACGGCATTGAGAGTAGATCGGGAAAATGAAAGGGCTACTGCCACTCCTCCAAGAAAAGTCTGTGGATGATTCTGCTGTGCCTCTTGCCAAAGCAGCTCCCAAATCTGGTTCTTCCATTCCTGTCTCAGTACAGACCAAGGATGATGTTTTGGGACTTTCATGAAAGCTGGAAGGGTTACTGTGACACCTTATTTCAGTTCAAGGGCTATCCTAAAGTTTAGCCTTGTTCAGAATTTACTACATATAAGAGAGGGTATCTCATTCAGAATCGACTGGCTATTGAAACAGTGCTGCCACATCCATTCCTTTTCATACCACCATTTTCATCTTGTTTCTTCCCCTTTTCCAGTTCTTTGGAGATTTGTGATCGAGGATCTCAGTTACTTATTTGTTTTGACTCTCTTCTTGTGTGCTGTGGGCACTGGAGCAGAGATTTCTGAAAAACCAGTTTATTTTACCTTGCCTTTTGTTTTTGAGTTATTTTTTGATATTTTCCTATAAATATTTTGTAATATTCTACTTGTAGTGAAATGAATCACAATGTCATTTCCTGATACAAAGCAGGATCTGTGGGAAGAAAACATACAGTTCTATGATTAAAATTATTTCCCAAGCAGAGCCTGAGGCAAGAACAAAGTGCTGATACTATCTTTGGGCTAAACTTTGAGTGTTTTATGGGAAAAATAAGTAAATGTTCTAAATCAAGACAAAAAAGAAGATGGCCAAATAGGAGCAGCTCCAGTCTGCAGCTCCCAGTGTGACTGACGCAGAAGACAGGTGATTTCTGCATTTCCAACTGAGGTACCTGGTTCATCTCACTGGGACTGGTTGGACAGTGGGTGCAGCCCATGGAAGGCGAGCCAAAGCAGGGTTGGGCATTGCCTCACCTGAGAAGCACAAGGTGTCAGGGGATTTCCCTTTCCTAGCCAAGGGAAGCCGTGACAGACTGTACCAGGAAAATTGGGACACTGCCACCTACATACTGGGCTTTTCCAATGGTATTAGCAAACGGCACACCAGGAGATTATATCCTATGCATGGCTCAGCAGTTCCCACACCCATGGGGCCTTGCTCACTGCTAGTGCAGCAGTCCGAGATTGAACTGCAAGGGGGCAAGCCTGGCTGGGGGAGGGGCATCTGCCATTGCTGAGGGTTGAGTAGGTAAACAAAGTGGCCAGGGAAGCTCGAAACGGGTGGAGCCCACCATAGCTCAACAAGGCCTGCCTGCCTCTGTAGACTCCACCTCTGGGGGCAGGGCATAGCTGAACAAAAGGCAGCACAAATTTCTTCAGACTTAAACGTCCCTGTCTGACAGCTCTGAAGAGAGCAGTGGTTCTCCCAGCACAGTGTTTGGGCTCTGAGAACAGACAGACTGCCTCCTCAAGTGGGTCCCTGACCCCCATGTAGCCTAACTTGGAGACATCTCCCAGTAGGGGCCGACTGACACTTCACACAGCTGGGTGCCCCTCTGAGATGAAGCTTCCAGAGGAAGGATAAGGCAGCAATATTTGCTGTTCTGCAACATTTGGTGTTCTGCAGCCTCTGCTGGTGATACCCAGGCAAACAGGGTCTGTAGTGGATCTCCAGCAAACTCCAACAGACCTGCAGCTGAGGGATCTGATTGTTAGAAGGAAAACTAACAAACAGAAAGGAATAGCATCAACATCAACAAAAAGGACATTCACACCAAAACCCCATCTGTAGGTCACCATCATCAAAGACCGAAGGTAGATAAAACCACAAAGACGGGGAGAAACAAGAGCAGAAAAGCTGAAAATTCTAAAAACCAGAGTGCCCCTTCTCCTCCAAAGGATCACAGCTCCTCTCCAGCAATGGAACAAAGCTGGACAGAGAATGACTTTGATGAGTTCACAGAAGTAGGCTTCAGAACATCAGTAATAAACTTCTCCATGCTAAAGGAGCATGTTCGAACCCATTGCAAGGAAGCGAAAAACCTTGAAAAGAGATTAGACAAATGGCTAACTAGAATAAACAGTGTAGAGAAGACCTTAAATGACCTGATGGAGCCGAAAATCATGGTGAGAACTACGTGACACATGCACAAGCTTCAGTAGCCGATTCGATCAAGTGGAAGAATGAGTATCAGTGATTGAAGATCAAATGAATGAAATGAAGTGAGAAGAGAAGTTTAGAGAAAAAAGAGTGAAAAGAAATGAACAAAGCATCCAAGAAATATGGGAGTATGTGAAAAGACCAAATCTACGTTTGATTGGTGTACCTGAAAGTGACGGGGAGAATGGAACCAAGTCGGAAAACACTTCAGGATATCATCCAGGAGAACTTCCCCAGTCTAGCAAGGCAGGCCAACATTCAGATTCAGGAAATACAGAGAACGCCACAAAGATACTCCTTGAGAAGAGCAACCCCAAGACATATAATTGTCAGATTCACCAAGATTGAAATGAAGGAAAGAATGTCAAGGGCAGCCAGAGAGAAAGGTCAGGTTACCCACAAAGGGAAGCCCATCAGACTAACAGTGGATCTCTTGGCAGAAACTCTACAAGCCAGAGAGAGTGGGGGCCAATATTCAACATTGTTAAAGAAAAGAATTTTCAACCCAGAATTTCTATCCAGCCAAACTAAGCTTCATAAGTCAAGGGAAATAAAATCCTTTATAGACAAGCAAATGCTGAGAGATTTTGTCACCACCAGGCCTACCTTACAAGAGCTCCTGAAGGAAGTACGAAACATGGAAAGGAATAACTGGCACCAGCCACTGCAAAAACATGCCAAATTGTAAAGACCATCGATGCTAGGAAAAAACTGCCTCAACTAACGGGCAAAATAACCAGCTAACATCATAATGACAGGATCAAATTCACACATAACAATATTAACCTTAAATGTAAATGGACTAAATGCCCCCAATTAAAAGACACAGACTGGCAAATTG
Source organism: Pan troglodytes (assembly GCF_028858775.2). Taxonomy (NCBI): domain Eukaryota; kingdom Metazoa; phylum Chordata; class Mammalia; order Primates; family Hominidae; genus Pan; species Pan troglodytes. The sequence goes on from NC_072403.2 coordinate 59,245,911, forward strand.
GATAGAGTCAAGACCTATCAGTGTGCTGTGTTTAGGAGACCCATCTCACCTGCAGAGACACATATAGGCTCAAAATAAAGGGATGGAGGAAGATCTACCAAGCAAATGGAAATAAAAAAAAAGCAAAGGTTGCAATCCTAGTCTCTGATAAAACAGACTTTAAACCAACAAAGATCAAAAGAGACAAAGAAGGCCATTACATAATGGTAAAGGGATCAATTCAACAAGAAGAGCTAACTATTCTAAATACATATGCACCCAATACAGGAGCACCCAGATTCATAAGGCAAGTCCTTAGAGACCTACAAAGAGACTTAGACACCCACACAATAATAATGGGAGACTTTAACACCCCACTATCAACATTAGACAGATCGACGAGACAGAAGGTTAACAAAGATATCCAGGACTTGAACTCAGCTCTGCACCAAGCAGACCTAATAGACATCTACAGAACTCTCCACCTCAAATTAACAGAATATACATTCTTCTCAGCAGCATATCCCACTTATTCCAAAATTGACCACATAGTTGGAAGTAAAGCACCCCTCAGCAAATGTAAAAGAACAGAAATCACAACAAACTATGTCTCAGACCACAGTGCAATCAAATTAGAACTCAGGATTAAGAAACTCACTCAAAACCGCTCAACTACATGGAAACTGAACAACCTGCTCCTGAATGACTACTGGGTAAATAACGAAATAAAGGCAGAAATAAAGATGTTCTTTGAAACCAATGAAAACAAAGACACAATGTACCGGGATCTCTGGGACACAATTTTTTTTTTTTTTTTTGAGACGGAGTCTCGCTCTGTCGCCCAGGCTGGAGTGCAGTGGCACGATCTTGGCTCACTGCAACTTCTGCCTCCCAGGTTCACACCATTCCCCTGCCTCAGCCTCCGAAGTAGCTGGGACTACAGGCACCTGCCACCACGCCCGGCTAATTGCTTGTATTTTTGGTACACCAGGATGGTCTCGATCTCCTGACCTCGTGATCCACCCGCCTCGACCACCCAAAGTGCTGGGATTACAGACATGAGCCACTGTGCCCGGCCATCTCTGGGACACATTTAAAGCAGTGTGTAGAGGGAAATTTATAGCACTAAATGCCCACAAGAGAAAGCAGGAAAGATCTAAAATTGACACCCTAACATCACAATTAAAAGTACTAGAGAAGCAAGAGCAAACAAATTCAAAAGCTAGCAGAAGGCAAGAAATAACTAAGAGCAGAACTGAAGGAGATAGAAACATAAAAAACCCTTCAAAAAATCAATGAATCCAGGGGCTGGTTTTTTGAAAAGATCAACAAAATTGATAGACCGCTAGCAAGACTAATAAAGAAGAAAAGAGAGAAGAATCAAATAGACTCAATAAAAAATGATAAAGGGGATATCACCACTGATCCCATAGAAATACAAACTACCATCACAGAATACTACAAACACCTCTATGCAAATAAACTAGAAAATCTAGAAGAAATGGATAAATTCCTCGACACATACACCCTCCCAAGACTAAACCAGGAAGAAGTTTAATCGATGAACAGAACAATAACAGGCTCTGAGATTGAGGCAATAATTAATAGCCTACCAACCAAAAAAAGTCCAGGACCAGATGGATTCACAGCTGAATTCCACCAGAGGTACAAGGAGGAGCTGGTAACATTCCTTCTGAAACTATTCCAATCAATAGAAAAAGAGGGAATCCTCCCTAACTCATTTTATGAGACCAGGATCATCCTGATACCAAAGCCTGGCAGAGACACAATGACCAATATCCCTGATGAACATCGAAGAGAAAATCCTCAGTAAAATACTGGAAAACCGAATCCAGCAGCACATCAAAAAGCTTATCCACCACGATCAAGTTGGCTTCATCCCTGGGATGCAAGGCTGGTTCAACATATGCAAATCAATAAACGTAATCCCTCACATAAACAGAACCAAAGACAAAAACCACATGATTATCTCAATAGATGCAGAAATGGCCTTTGACAAAATTCAACAGCACTTCATGCTAAAAACTCTCAATAAACTAGGTATTGATGGAACGTATTTCAAAATAATAAGAACCATTTATGACAAGCCCACAGCCAGTATCATACTGAATGCGCAAAAACTGGAAACATTCCCTTAGAAAACTGGCACAAGACAGGGATGCCCTCTCTCACCACTCCTATTCAACTAGTGTTGGAAGTTCTGGCCAGGGCAATCAGGCAGGAGAAAGAAATAAAGGGTATTCAATTAGGAAAAGAGGAAGTCAAATTGCCCCTGTTTGCAGATGACATGATTGTATATTTAGAAAACCCCATCATCGCAGCCCAAAATCTCCTTAAGTGATAAGCAACTTCAGCAAAGTCTCAGGACATAAAATCAATGTGCAAAAATCACAAGCATTCTTATACACCAATAACAGACAGAGAGCCAAATCATGAGTGAATTCCCATTCACAATTGCTACAAAGAGAATAAAATACCTAGGAATCCAACTTACAAGGGAGGTGAAGGACCTCTTCAAGGAGAATTACAAACCATTTCTGCTCAATGAAATAAAAGAGGACACAAACAAATGGAAGAACATTCCACGCTTATGGATAGGAAGAATCAATATTGTGAAAATCGCCATACTGCCCAAGGTAATTTATCGATTCAATGCCATCCCCATCAAGCTGCCAATGACTTTCTTCACAGAACTGGAAAAAACTACTTTAAAGTTCATATGGAACCAAAAAAGAGCCTGCATTGCCAAGACAATCCTAAGCAAAAAGAACAAAGCTGGAGGCATCACACTACCTGATTTCAAACTATACTACAAGGCTACAGTAACCAAAACAGCATGGTACTGGTACCAAAACAGAGATATAGACCAATGGAATAGAGGCTCAGAAATAACACCACACATCTACAACCATCTGATCTTTGACAAATCTGACAAAAACAAGAAATGGGGAAAGGATTGCCTATTTAATAAATGGTGCTGGGAAAACTGGCTAGCCATATGTAGAAAGCTGAAACTGAATCCCCTTCTTACACCTTATACAAAAATTAATTCAAGATGGATTAAAGACTTAAATGTTAGACCTAAAACCATAAAAACTCTAGAAGAAAACCTAGGCAATACCATTCAGGACATAGGCATGGGCAAGGACTTCATGACTAAAACACCAAAAGCAATGGCAACAAAAGCCAAAATCGACAAATGGGATCTAATTAAACTAAAGAGCTTCTGCACAGCAAAAGAAACTACCATCAGAGTGAACAGGCAACCTACAGAATGGGAGAAAATTTTTGCAATCTACCCATCTGACAAAGGGCTAATATCCAGAATCCACAAAGAGCTTAAACAAATGTACAAGAAAAAAATCAAACAGCCCCATTAAAAAGTGGGCAAAGGATATGAACAGACACTATTCAAAAGAAGACATTTATGCAGCCAACAGACACATGAAAAAATGCTCATCGTCACTGGTCATCAGAGAAATGCAAATCAAAACCACAATGAGATACCATCTCATGCCGGTTAGAATGGCGATCATTAAAAATTCATGAAACAACAGATGCTGGAGAGGATGTGGAGAAATAGGAACACTTTTACACTGTTGGTGGGACTGTAAACTAGTTCAACCATTGTGGAAGACAACGTGGTGATTCCTCAAGGATCTAGAACTAGAAATACCATTTCACCCAGCCATCCCATTACTGGGTATATACCTAAAAGATTATAAATCATGCTACTGTAAAGACACAAGCACATGTATGTTTATTGTGGCACTATTCACAATAGCAAAGACTTGGAACCAAGCCAAATGTCCAACAATGATAGATTGGATTAAGAAAATGTGGCACATATACACCATGGAATACTATGCAACCATAAAAAAGGATGAGTTCATATCCTTTGTAGGGACATGGATGAAGCTAGAAACCATCATTCTGAGCAAACTATCGCAAGGACAGAAAAACAAACACCACCTGTTCTCACTCATATGTGGGAATTGAACAATGAGAACACTTGGACACAGGATGGGGAACATCAAACACGAGGGCCTGTTGTGGGGTGGGGGGATGGGGGAGGGATAGCATTAGGAGAAATACCTAATGTAAATGACGAGTTAATGGGTGCAGCAAACCAATACGGTACATGTATACATATGTAACAAACCTGCACGTTGTGCACATGTACCCTAGAACTTAAAGTATAATTAAAAAAATAGAAAAAAAAACCTAGACAGTGTAATGGAAGAAATGATCCCTTTTTTCTAACCACAGAACTAACTGCAATAGTAAGAAGTACACCTGCCTTATATGAAGAAAACCTGAAAATTCTGCCGAAGATATCCAAACACGCACCCTCTGTCCTTTGCAATTGTTACAACGTCAGTTCTAAACCTACACATTAATAGATGCTAATAGAAATGCCAATAGGAAATTTCAAAACCACCCAACTGATTAAAAAGTTTAATAAGGGATTCGGGAACCATGCCCTCTGTGGCAAAAGGTTAATTATGTGAAAAATTTAAAGGCCAATTTGGCAATACCTATCAAAATAAAATTGACCTCATATTTTCACTTTTAGAAATTCATCTTCCAGATAATTCTCTAAGTGTGCAAAGTTAAATAGGTATATAACTACACATATACATTCATAAGATAACGTATATATGTATGTACAAGGGGTTATTTTTGTAGCATTGATTTTTTTATTGCTTGAACGATCATGAATGGCATTTATTAGGGTTTTTGTTTATTTGTTTGTTCGTTTGTTTTTAGACAGGGTTTTATTCCCATCACCCAGGCTGCAATGGTGTGATCTCGGCTCACTGCAACCTCTGCCTCCTGGGCTCAATGACTCTCCTGCCTCAGCCTTCGGAGTAGCTGGGACCACAGGAGTGCACTACTACACCTGGCTGATTTTTGTATTTTTAGTAGAGACAGGGTTTCACCATGTTGCACAGGCTGGTGATCTGCCTGCCTCAGGCTTCAAAAGTGCTGGGATTACAGGCATGAGCCACCGCACCCAGCCTCATTTATTACATTTTAATGAAAAAAAGGCATAAAAATCTGTCACAAACACACACACATACGCATACACATACATAAGACTTTCTCTATTTCTGAGCATTCTTCCTAAGAAACAACTTACAGGGCAGTTTTTTGTTTTTAAAGACAGGCTGGAGTGCACTGGCTATTCACAGGCTCAAGTGGTCCTCCTTCCTTAGCCCCCCAAGTAGTTGGGACTGCAGGTGCACATCATCGCACCTGGTATTTTTCCTGTTAAAGTATGTCTGAACCCAGGTTTTCTAGAAGGCAGAGCCTGAGGCAAGAACCAAGTGCTAATACTTTCTTTGGAATGTCCAAGTCTAAGGATTTGAGGGTGAGCAATGAAAAGAAATAAGGCAAAAATATTGTGACGCAATGCAGTGTTTCCTCACTGGCTACTGCTTTACAACAAAATGCAGAGACTCAGCAGGTGCCTGGGCAAGCACTTTCACCCAGCATGCAAGATTTCTCTGAAGGAGTTAGAAGGAAGAATTGCATCTCCAAGTAGTCCACAAAAGAGAGAAAATCAGGAATTTTCTCCCAAATTTTCAAGAATTTTCAAAATCCAAGAGAATTTCCTTCCCAGCTGTCCTTTGTCTCTCATTTCTCATTTCTCATCGGTGAAGGTTTACTCTGCCAGGACTCCCCCACACTTCTGGTTTGTGTCATCTGGCTCTTCAGTGGCTCCTCAAGAAGCCAAATCCCATGCCCCAGGGTGTGACTTTTCAAGTCTGAAAGTGGAGGCCAACCTGGTGGTTGGTTTCAACCTAGAGAAAGAAGGAGGCTATTAAGAGGCTCCAAGAAGGCAAACGAGGTCTGTTTCCAATGCAGGCTAGAATACACCTGTCTTGGGCATGCACGTGTTGCTCCTGAAAATAGCGAACCCTCTGGCCTATCTCAGAAATGGCTCTGTAGCTGAAGGGCTCTGAGAAATAATCTGTCTCTCTCTTTTTATTTTTTTTGAGACGGAGTCTCACTCTGTCACCCAGACTGGAGTGCAAAGGCGTGATCTCAGCTCACTGCAACCTCTGCCTTCCAGGTTCAAGTGATTCTCCTTCTCAGCCTCCTGAGTAGCTGGGGTTACAGGCATGCACCACCAGGCCCGGCTAATTTTTAAATTTTTAGTAGAGATGGAGTTTCACCATGTTGCTCAGGCTGGTCTAGAACTCCTGACCTCAGGTGATTCACCCGCCTCACCCTCCTAAAGTGCTGGGATTAAAGGCATGAACCACCGTGCCTGGCCTGAGAAATAATCTCTTAACCTAGAAATCAGTGGAGAAGCCAAGCTATAAAGACACTTTCAGTTAGGAGTATTTGGCCTCAGTGAATGTAGGTCAACATGCAGCTAATGAACTGGTTTCCTTTCTGATGTCCAGCACATCCGCCAACTCTGCTGGCTGTAGAGAGGCTTGTAGAGCTGCTGTTTGCAGCCCTGTTTGCAATAGCAAAAAGTTGGAAACAATCTTTTTAAATCAATTACAGAATATCCAAACAAGAACATTCTACCTAGTGGTTGAAAAAGAATGAGGTATTTATGTTCTGACACAGGAATATAGTTGTCTTTTTAAAATACATTAAAAAAAATCAGATTATGTAATGATTCTAATTGTGGAGGGAAAAGATAATATTATATATGCTTGTACATGCATTAAAAAAATTATCTAAGGGTACAGAAAAACATGTTGGAAAATATCATTAGCATGAAAGGTCTGAGGAAACCAGGGGACAAGGGTAGAGGAGATCTTTTTACCTTATGGACATCTATACAATTTGAGTTATTTTTAATGCACACATATTATTTTAAAAATGAAAATAAGAAGCAAAATGAAAAAGTATAACAGAAACATACTTAAAATAGAAACTCTTAAAATATTTTTAAAAGTCTAAGGCGGAGAATAAAATCCACCTGAGATTCTACTAACTAGAGACGACTATTAATATTTTGTGATGTTCTCCATTGAAGATACACAAATGGATAACAGGTATATGAAAAGATGTTCAGCATCAACAATCATTAGGAAAATGCAAATCAAAACCACAATGAGATATCACCTCACACTTGTTAGGGTGGCTACAGTAAAAAAAAAGACACAAAAGGTAGCAAGTGTTGGTGAGGCTATGGAGAAATTGAAACCCTATGCATTATTGGTGGGGGTGTAAAATGGTGCAGCTAATGCGGAAAACAGTATGGAAGTTTATTTGTGGAAAAACCAACTCAAACTGTGTATTTTTCTGTTCTTATACCACTACAATCAACACAGAAGACTTCTGTGACCAAATACATGGGGGTTTATTCCCAGACACCAAGAAAGCAATCAATTCTGCAGCAGACACCAGCTGGGTGTCCTCCAATTCAATCCTGACACCACCTACCTGGAGATAACATCAGATCCTGCAGGTGGATGGCTCCATCCCCAAGGTTCCCTCCCCTTCAGACACCAGTCGCAAGTCTGTGCCTCCAGAACTTCTGACTGACTGGCTTCAAGTTGGGGCTCCCAGGACTTCCTCTCTGGGTTTTATTAATTTGCTAGAGTGGCTTACAGAATTCAGGGAAACACGTAGATTTGCTGGCTTATTATAAAGGATATTACAAAGGATACAGATAAAGAGATGTGTAGGGCGAAGTATGAGGAAAGGGTGTGGAGCTTCCATGCCCTCCCTGGGTGCACCACTCTCCACAAACCTCCACGTGTTCAGCTATCCAGAATTTCTCCAAACCCTATCCTCTTGAGCCTTTAATGGAGTCTTAATTGGATACGCATAATTGAAGCATGGACAATGGTGCCAAAATGTGACTGGAAAAAAGGATGTGATCTGGTGTTAGTTTGAGTGAGAAAACCCAGCAAGGCCTGTCTGTTTAGATTCTTCTTGGCTTCTTTGCAGCATTTTCCCACCAGGGTAGGGGGCAGGATCCCTTCTGGAATGAGGTTATTATGATTCACGATCAGAAAGGCAGTGAAGATTAGAGTCCTGCTTTGGGCAGGTAAAGAAGGTTCTGGAGAAATTCAGAGACAGAGAGAGAGAGAGAGAGAGAGAGATTCTGTTTTCTGAGGCCTAAAGCACTCTGATATTATAATAAGGGCTGTGAAAATTATGAGCTGGGAACTATGGATGAAAACCTCTCTCTCTCTCTCTCTCTCTCTCTCTCTCATAAAATCACAGTGTTTCTCAAAAATTAAAAATTGAATTTCCTTTTGGTCCAGCAATCCCACTTCTGGATATATATCCAAAAGAAATGAAATCAGGATTTCAAAGCAACATTTGCATTCCCATAGTCATTGCAGCGTTACTCACAATAGTCAAAATATGGAAACACACAAATGTCCATCAATGGATGGATAAAGAAAATATGGCACATACATACAATGGAATATTGTTCAGCATTTAAAAAGAAGAAATCTTACTATTTGTGACAACATGAATGGAACTGGAAGACATTACGGTAAGTGAAGTAAACCAGGCACAGGAGGACAAATACTGCATGAGTCCTCTTATTAAAGCATCTGAAACAGTCAAATCTAAAGAAACAGACAATAGAATAGTGATTACCAGGGGATGTGAAGAGGGGGATATGTGGAGTTGTTGTTCATTGTGTATAAAGTTACAGATATACAAGATGAGTCAGTTCCAGGGATCTACTGTGTAACTTAGTGCCTACTGTTAACAACACAATATTGTGCAAATTTGTTAAGAGGGTAGATCTCATGTTAAATCTTAACACACACACCCCAAACAAACAAATAAAAGCCAAAAACTATATATATATAAAAAGGAAACTTTTGGAGGTGATGGGTATATTTATCACCTTGATTTTGGTAATGGTAACTTAAGTGTATACATATGTCCAAACATGAAGACTTTAATTATGTTCCTTGTTTTTTGTATGCCAATTATACCTCAGTAAAACTGGGAAAAATAAGAAAGCCTGGCCGGGTGCGGTGGCTCATGCCTGTAATCCTAGTACTTTGGGAGGCCGAGGTGGGCGGATCACTTGAGGTCAGGAGTTTGAGACCAGCCTGACCAGCATGGTGAAACCCCGTCTCTACTAAAAATATTAAAAAATTAGCCAGGCATGGTGGCACGTGCCTGTAATCCCAGCTACTGGGGAGGCTGAGGCAGAAGAATTGCTTGAAGCCAGGAGGTGGACGCTGCAGTGAGAAGAGATCATGGCATTGCACTCCAGCCTGTGTGAAGGAGTGAGACTCCATCTCAAAAAAAAAAAAAAAAAAAAAAAAAAAAAAGCTTAAAAATGTTTCATGATGTTCCCTCTAGTGTACTTTTTGTACACATAAAGATATACTTTAAATTTAGATGAGATCATATATATGTATAGTTTGTCACTCAATATTTTATTGAGTCAGCATTTTCCCATTTTGGTGGGGGCAGCAGCTAACTCTTATAATCCCAGCACTTTGGGAGGCTGAGGTGGGACAATTGCTTGAGGCCAGGAGTTGGAGACCAGCCTAGGCAACACAGTGAGACCCCATCTCTACAAAAAGTTTTAAAAACTAGCTGGACATGGTGGGTAGTCCTAGCTAATTGGGAGGCTGAAGTGGCAGAATCCCTGCAGACCCAGGACTTTGGAGTTACAGTGAGCTATGATCACACCACTGCATTCCAGTCTGGGTGACAGAGCAGGACCTTGTCTCTAGATAAAAACAAGAGCAAAATAAAATATCATTTTTGGTGACTACATAACATTCTGTTCTGTAGCTATATCATAATTTGTTTGCACATTTATCTATTTCTTTTGCTTATCTTCTGAAGCTCTTATCCTTCATTGGTTAATCAAGCATACTGTCCTTGGCAAAACACTGGGCTCTGATGTCTTCCTAAGATCATGATGAGGATGACCTTGGAGACTGCCTGGCAGGCAGCTGTACCTGCCATGGTAGTATCCCTTTAGTGTGACCTCCCCTGATGGCTATTTCTAAAATAGCATTGCCCTTCATTACTCTAGCTCTTTACTCAGCTTTGTATTATCCTTGCTACTGTTGTTAATAGTAGCAGTGGCAATGTAGTCATTGTCTTCTACACTGGTTTACCTGATCATGCCATCTACGTCTTCATTTATCATCTGTCTTCCCACCTGGATTGTAAGCTCCATGACAGCAGGGCCGTGGTGTGATTTTGTTCTCTACTGTATACCCTGTGCCTAGATCAGTGTCAAGTTCACAGTAGATTGTCAATAAATATGAGCATAAAGGATGGAGGATCTTCATTGCTTCTATTCCACTTTTGTATTAAAAAAGGGAATTGCTACTCAATTCCTAAGTCTAAATACTGTTTAAGCAGCCCTTGTGAAATCTGTATGAAGTATTTCTTGGGTCCCAGCTGTTTGCTGTTAGAATTACCAAATGGTAGGCCTAGATATGGGACCCAGTAGGTGATCTAATCCATCCTTTTACAGATGCTATGACAATTTAGGCTCAGCACAATAGTGATGGTTGCAGAAACAAGGGTAGGGAAGAATAAAAGTATTTAACTCCTCAATAAATTGACAACCTAGATGGAAAGAGAAGATTAAGACACTTGAGAAAATGATAATTTGAGGCCACATATCTCTGCGTCAAATTGTGTGTGTGACTCTATTTCTACCTTCAAAAATTTTATAATCTTGTAAAATACTATTTAAACAAAGGACATATTTACAATGTTAAATAAAGACAGAAGCAATAAAAATTACTATAAAGGGAGAATTGCAAAGCCAAGGGATTTGGGAACAGACCAGAGGAATCTCATTTTGTCTGGAGGATTTGAGATGGTTTCATGGAGGAAGGGACATTTAAGCTGGTGTCAAGGAGTCTGTAAATAGTGCTGGTTAGAGGTAGGGGTATGAGGATGAAGGCATTAAAGGCACAGGGAACTATGAAAGTAAAGGCATGGCCAATGAAAATATTTGGCATTTTTGAAAAATGGCAACTGTCCTGCACCTAGAAGACAGGGGGTGAGGGATGTAGGGGATGTGAAAGGATGAGGAGGGCTGGCCAGAGAGGGAAGGAGGTGTTGGGCCAGATTATAACTGTGCTGATGGTTTGGACTGTATCAGCTGAGTAACAGGGAGACACTGAAGGTGTTTTATTAGGGATGTGACAAGATCAGATCTGTGTCTTAGATGATTCTGACAGCAAGGTGAATGACATATTGGGATGGAGTGGGAGGACAGCTAGAAAGAGTGAAATGCTTAGGAAACCTCTGCAATTGATGGTTACAGAGTGAGCTAGTGAAGATCTAAATTAGAGAGCTCCCTGAAAATGAAGAGATGGTTGTAGAGATAATTCAGAAGTAAACTGATTGGAAGAACTTGGGGACTAGTGAAAGTGCTAGAAATGTTTACAAGTAAGATGAGTACTAACTATGCCATCAGGTCACAAGAATCCCTAACACATTTCTAGGACCCCAAAACGAAAGCTGCACTTTGAAATGCCCAGATCTGCTAATTCATTTTTTCTGAACTCCCTTGTCCTCATCCCCTGGCTCCCTTCTCAGAAGTTACTCTGAAAAGTCTCTGCCTGAATCCGAAAGGCCTTTCCCAGTTTGCACATAATCTTCCAGTGGACTGGGCAAAGACTTTTCATGGCCATGTTGGGAAAGAGGCCGTTGCAGTTCAGGGTGGCAATCCTTAAGGGATGTTCTGGCATTCCCTGGGTTACAGACTTTCTCACAGCCTTGGGTGTGCTCCCACTATTCCCTCTTTTCTTTATAGCTGTCACCCTGTCACTCTCACTAAATTTGTCTGCTGCTCAAACCATACCTATGCACACCATTGGTTTCCATTGCTGATAAGGCTGAGACTAGTTGGATGTGACCTTTTGCTCTTTTCTAAACTGTATGTGCCCTCTTGTTGTTTTCTCAAAATTTCTCCTTTCCAAAAGACTTTCAAAATCTCTTGCCTACCTCTTGTTTGTATGCTGTAGTAGGTGTTTATATTTATTGTATGTGTGCCCTGTGATTTGATTGTAAGCCTCTTGCAGGCTCCGCTCTGCTCAATTCCTTTTTGGTGGCTACTAAATGTGTCAAAGATAAACAAAGCTAAACACTAGTTAAAGTGGTAAAGACAGATTTTAATCAGTAATATACTATTGCAATAGGAATAACAGTACAGTGTGAATTGAACTCAACTTTGATTTGTCCAGAGGTGACTGGGTAATTTAAATGGAGAATAAGGAAATAGGGAGTGAGTGAGCAGGGGGTCAGTAGAATGTGGGAAGTGGAGAAACTTACAAAAAGCAGGAAAGGGAGGTTGTCCATGTGAAATTCATCTGGGTTTTCTAACTGGTGCTTACTGAAGTTAGGTTCCTACCCTCCCACAATGACTGGTGGACAGAGGCCCTATCTTCAGGTGTTCACTGGAACAAACAGTAGATTTTTCGCAAATCTTGAGTTTTCTCAGCAGGCACTTTAAGGAAAGCTGGAGCTGTTAGAAGCTATGCTAGTGTTTGTTCAAGTCTTTATAGGTCAAAGTTGGGCCTTAGTCAAGAGGAAGGCTCAAAGGATCCTGGCTCAAGTTTGAGCAAGAAGAGAATCCATGCCACAGTGGGTTATGAAAATCAAGAACAACTGGGAAAATATCCACTGTGGTCTCAATAGAAGATCCTGATAAAAGGAAAGGAACATTACAAGGAAACGAGTTAAGGAATACTTTTAAATACTCTGCCCACTGACAAGGCTGCTAAATTCCATCCACCAAAAACTAGGTGCATCTTCCATACTATATGCTGCTAAAATCTAAACAAAAAACTATGTACCTTATACATATGTGGTCTCTCAGGATAAACAAAAATTGATGTTGTACATTGAATTTTTGTTTAAATATCTTGTACATTATTAACTGGCTCCTAATGAAGCATAGAAGTAGTGATTCAGATTGACTTGTCATTTAATACATTGTTTCCTTAGAATGAAAAAAAGATACTGTTTCTTCCAAATATTTAGCTTTATCATTTAAAAATAGTTAAATAATAGTCCATTAGCCTTTATTATTTGCACTTTGTAAATGTAGTAGGTTCCCTTTTGATTTTCTGCCTCTTTCTATTTGAAATTGGTCATTTGACTTATTTACTTGGTATTCTGGTTGGCTGTTATTTATGACTAGTGACATAGTGACCCTCTTTTCTCATACGATGTTCATCGTTAACTCTTTCCATGGTCCAAAAGGCCAAAAGAGGAGATAGATAAGTATGGCATAAACTTCAAGGCTTAATGTACTTTTTAATGAAAACGTAAGGATAAAAGAAGTAGATAATGTGTGATATTGTGGTTTGTAGGAAATGAGTTTTTTTAAAAAAATTAAGATATAATTTAAAGACAGTGAAATAAAGAGATCTTAGGTGTGTAGTTAAACCAGTGTTAACAAATGCACATGTTCATACAGCTCACACCCCTATCAAGATACGGATGTATTTCATCAACAAAGAAGTTCTCTCACGCCCTTCCCAGTCAATTCCTGTCACTTCTGGAAGCCACCACTGTTCTGATTTCATCATGAAGTTTTTTTTCTGCTATAGAACTTCATATATCTGAAATCACACAGTATTACTGTTTTGTATCTGACTTTTTTCACTCAGTATAAAATTTCTGAGATTCATTCAGATTTTTACATGTATCAGTAGTTTGTCTCTTTTCATTATTGAATAGTATTGCATTATATGAAAATACCACAGTTTATTCTATTCATGGACACCTGGGCTGTTTCCAGTCTTTGGCTCTGATGAATAAGACTGCTATGAGCATTCTCATGCAGACCTTATTTGGACAAATGTTTTCATGTCTTTTGAAATGAATGAATGTTTTCATTTCTTTGGAAACTAGGATTAGAATTGTTGGGTCATAGGACAGATATACCTTTAACTCTTTAAGAATGTGCCAAACAGTTTACATTTCCACCAGTAATAACAAAACTTCTGTTTGCTCCACATCCTCCTTAACATTGGTGTTTTTAATCTTTTATGTTTTAACCGTTCTAGTGAGTTTGCAATGACATCTTACTGCAGTTTTAATTTACCTTTCCCCAGTGACTAATACTCTTAAGCACTTTTCCATGTGCTCATTGGTTTTCATGTATCTTCTTTTGTGAAGTGCCCTTTCAAATATTTGCTCATTTAAAAGCTGAGCTGTCTTTTTATTGTTGCATTATAGGGGTTCTTTATATATTCCAGTCAAAAGTCCTTTGTCAGATTTATATGTTGTAAATACTTTCTCCTGAACTTTGACTTGTCTATTAATCTTAATAGTGTCTTTTGATGAATAAAAGTTTTAAATTTTGATGAAGTCACAATTTATTATTTCCCTGTATGGTTAATACTTGCATCCTCTCTAAAGAAACCATTGCCTACACAAGGTTGTGAAGATTTTTAAAATATTATCTTCTAGAAGCTTTATAGTTTTAGCTCTTATATTTATGTTTATGATACATCCAGAATTAATTTTTGCATGTGGCTTAATATAGAGGTAAAGTTCTCCCCCCAACCGCCACCAGGGCCCTAATTTTGATACTTATTTCAGTACCATATATTGAAAAGATTTTCCTTTCTCCATTGAGTGGCTTAATATCTTTTTAAAAATCATTCGACTCTGGCATATGTGTAGCTCTACATCTAGGCTCTATTCTGTCCTATTGGATGTACTGTTTATCCCTTTGCCAATAATATACTAACTGTAGCTTTGTGGTAAGTCTTAAAGTCAGGTAGTGCAATTCCTTTAACTTGATTTTGTTTTGGCTATTCTAGGTCCTTTGCATTTCTATATAACTTTTAGACTCAGTTTATCAAAATCTACAAAAAAGCATGAAGTCTTGATAGACTTCAAAGCAACAATTCACCCTCCTTGGAAATATTTAAAGACTTCTATATTAAGCTGTTCGAAAAACAGATGGGGAAAAGATTGTGGAAGTACAGAATGAAGCAGCTGATGAGCACTGAACTTCTTTTAGGGGACGAGAGTGTTTTGTGGGCTTAATCTCCCAGTTCCTGCTTTTTCTTTTCATTTTTTTTTAAATTATACTTTAAGTTTTAGGGTACATGTGCATAACGTGCAGGTTTGTTACATATGTATACATGTGCCATGTTGGTGTGCTGCACCCATTAACTCGTCATTTAGCATTAGGTATATCTCCTAATGCTATCCCTCCCCGTTCCCCTCACCCCACAACAGTCCCCGGTGTGTGATGTTCCCCTTCCTGTGTCCATGTGTTCTCATTGTTCAATTCCCACCTACGACTGAGAACATGTGGTGTTTGGTTTTTTGTCCTTGCGATAGTTTGCTGAGAATGATGGTTTCCAGCTTCATCCATGTCCCTACAAAGGACATGAACTCATCATTTTTTATGGCTGCATAGTATTCCATGGTGTATATGTGCCACATTTTCTGAATCCAGTCTATCATTGTTGGACATTTGGGTTGGTTCCAAGTCTTTGCTATTGTGAATAGTGCTGCAATAAACATATGTGTGCATGTGTCTTTACAGCACCATGATTTATAATCCTTTGGGTATATACCCAGTAATGGGATGGCTGGGTGAAATGGTATTTCTAGTTCTAGATCCTTGAGGAATTGCCATACTGACATCCACAATGGTTGAACTAGTTTACAGTCCCACCAACAGTGTAAAAGTGTTCCTATTTCTCCACATCCTCTCCAGCACCTGTTGTTTCCTGACTTTTTAATGATCACCATTCTAACTGGTGTGAGATGGTATCTCATTGTGGTTTTGATTTGCATTTCTCTGATGGCCAGTGATGATGAGCTTTTTTTCATGTGTTTTTTGGCTGCATGAATGTCTTCTTTTGAGAGTGTCTGTTCATATCCTTTGCCCACTTTTTGATGGGGTTGTTTGTTTTTTTCTTGTAAATTTGTTTGAGTTCATTGTAGATTCTGGGTATTAGCCCTTTGTCAGATGAGTAGGTTGCAAAAATTTTCTCCCATTTTGTAGGCTGCCTGTTCACTCTGATGGTAGTTTCCTTTGCTGTGCAGAAGCTCTTTAGTTTAATTAGATCCCATTTGTCAATTTTGACTTTTGTTGCCATTGCTTTTGGTGTTTTAGACATGAAGTCCTTGCCCATGCCTATGTCCTGAATGGTATTGCCTAGGTTTTCTTCTAGGGTTTTTATGGTTTTAGGTCTAACATTTAAGTCTTTAATCCATCTTGAATTAATTTTTGTATAAGGTGTAAGGAAGGGATCCAGTTTCAGCTTTCTACATATGGCTAGCCAGCTTTCCCAGCACCATTTATTAAATAGGGAATCCTTTCCCCATTTCTTGTTTTTCTCAGGTTTGTCAAAGATCAGATAGTTGTAGATATGTGGCATTATTTCTGAGGGCTCTGTTCTGTTCCATTGGTCTATATCTCTGTTTTGGTAACAGTACCATGCTGTTTTGGTTACTGTAGCCTTGTAGTATAGTTTGAAGTCAGGTAGCATGATGCCTCCAGCTTTGTTCTTTTGGCTTAGGATTGACTTGGCGATGCGGGCTCTTTTTTGGTTCCATATGAACTTTAAAGTAGTTTTTTCCAATTCTGTGAAGAAAGTCATTCGTAGCTTGATGGGGATGGCATTGAATCGATAAATTACTTTGGGCAGCATGGCCGTTTTCATGATATTGATTCTTCCTACCCATGAGCATGGAATGTTCTTCCATTTGTTTGTATCCTCTTTTATTTCATTGAGCAGTGGTTTGTAGTTCTCCTTGAAGAGGTCCTTCACATCCCTTGTAAGTTGGATTCCTAGGTATTTTATTCTCTTTGAAGCAATTGTGAATGGGAGTTCACTCATGATTTGGCTCTCTGTTTGTCTGTTATTGGTGTATAAGAATGCTTGTGATTTTTGTACATTGATTTTGTGTCCTGAGACTTTGCTGAAGCTGCTTATCAGCTTAAGGAGATTTTGGGCTGAGACAATGGGGTTTTCTAAATATACAATCATGTCATCTGCAAACAGGGACAATTTGACTTCCTCTTTTCCTAATTGAATACCCTTTATTTCCTTCTCTTGCCTAATTGCCCTGGCCAGAATTTCCAACACTCTGTTGAATAGGAGTGGTGAGAGAGGGCATCCCTGTCTTGTGCCAGTTTTCAAAGGGAATGCTTCCAGTTTTTGGGCATTCAGTATGATGTTGGCTGTGGGTTTGTCATAGATAGCTCTTATTATTTTGAGATACGTCCCATCAATACCTAATTTATGGAGAGTTTTTAGCATGAAGGGCTGTTGAATTTTGTCAAAGGCCTTTTTCTGGAACTATTGAGATAATCATGTGGTTTTTGTCTTTGGTTCTGTTTATATGCTGGATTACGTTTTTTGATTTGTGTATGTTGAACCAGCCTTGCATCCCAGGGATGAAGCCCACTTGATCATGGTGGATAAGCTTTTTGATGTGCTGCTGGATTCGGTTTCCCAGTATTTTATAGAGGATTTTTGCATCAATGTTCACCAGGGATATTGGTCTATTGGTCTAAAATTCTCTTTTTTTGTTGTGTCTCTGCCAGGCTTTGGTGTAAAGACGATGCTGGCCTCATGAAATGAGTTTGGGAGCATTCTCTCTTTTTCTGCTGATTGGAATAGTTACAGAAGGAATGGTACGAGCCCGTCCTTCTACCTTTGGTAGAATTCAGCTGGAATCCATCTGGTCCTGGACTTTTTTTGGTTGGTAGGATATTAATTATTGCCTCAATTTCCGAGCCTGTAATTGGTCTATTCAGGGTTTCAACTTCTTCCTGGTTTAGTCTTGGGAGGGTGTATGTGTTCAGGAATTTATCCATTTCGTCTAGATTTTCTAGTTTATTTGCATAGAGGTGTTTATACTATTCTCTGATGGTAGTTTCTGTTTTTGTGGGATCGGTGGTGATATCCCCTTTATCATTTTTTATTGCATCTATTTGATTCTTCCCTCTTTTCTTCTTTATTAGTCTTGCTAGTGGTCTATCTATTTTGTTGATCTTCTCAAACAACCAGCTGCTGGATTCATTGATTTTTTGAAGGGGTTTTTGTGCCTCTATCTCCTTCAGTTCTGCTCTGCTCTTAGTTATTTCTTGCCTTCTGCTAGCTTTTGAATGTGTTTGCTCTTCCTTCTCTAGATCTTTTAATTGTGATGTTAGGGTGCCAATTTTAGATGTTTCCTGCTTTCTCTTGTGGGCATTTAGTGCTATAAATTTCCCTCTACACACTGCTTTAAGTGTGTCTCAGAGATTCTGGTATGATGTGTCTTTGTTCTCATTGGTTTCAAAGAACATCTTTATTTCTGCCTTCATTTCGTTATGTACCCAGTAGTCATTCAGGAGCAGGTTGTTCAGTTTCCATGTAGTTGAGCGGTTTTGAGTGAGTTTCTTAATCCTGAGTTCTAGTTTGATTGCACTGTGGTGTGAGAGACAGTTTGTTATAATTTCTGATCTTTTACATTTGCTGAGGAGAGCTTTACTTCCAACTATGTGGTCAATTTTGGAATAGGTGTGGTGTGGTGCGGTGCTGAAAAAAATGTATATTCTGTGGACTTGGGCTGGAGAGTTCTGTAGATTTCTATTAGGTCTGCTTGGTGCAGAGCTGAGTTCAATTCCTGGGTATCCTTGTTAACTTTCTGTCTCATTGATCTGTCTAATGTTGACAGTGGGGTGTTAAAGTCTCCCATTATTATTGTGTGGGAGTCTAAGTCTCTTTGTAGGTCACTCAGGACTTGCTTTATTAATCTGGGTGCTCCTGTATTGGGTGCATATATATTTAGGATAGTTAGCTGTTCTTGTTGAATGGATCCCTTTACCATTATGTAATGGCTTTCTTTGTCTCTTTTGATCTTTGTTGGTTTAAAGTCTGTTTTATCAGAGACTAGGATTGCAACCCCTACCTTTTTTTGTTTTCCATTTGCTTTGTAGATCTTCCTCCATCCTTTTATTTTGAGCCTATGTGTGTCTCTGCACTTGAGATGGGTTTCCTGAATACAGCACACTGATGGGTCTTGACTCTTTATCCAGTTTTCCAGTCTGTGTCTTTTAATTGGAGCATTTAGTCCATTTACATTTAAAGTTAATATTGTTATGTGTGAATTTGATCCTGTCATTATGATGTTAACTGGTTATTTTGCTCGTTAGTTGATGCAGTTTCTTCCTAGTCTCGATGGTCTTTACAATTTGGCATGATTTTGCAGTGGCTGGTACCGGTTGTTCCTTTCCATGTTTAGTGCTTCCTTCAGGAGCTCTTGTAGGGCAGGCCTGGTGGTGACAAAATCTCTCAGCATTTGCTTGTCTGTAAAGTATTTTATTTCTCCTTCACTTATGAAGCTTAGTTTGACTGGATAGGAAATTCTGGGTTGAAAATTCTTTTCTTTAAGAATGTTGAATATTGGCCCCCACTCTCTTCTGGCTTGTAGAGTTTCTGCCGAGAGATCCACTGTTAGTCTGATGGGCTTCTCTTTGTGGGTAACCCGACCTTTCTCTCTGCCTGCCCTTAACATTTTTTCCTTCATTTCAACTTTGGTGAATCTGACAATTATGTGTCTTGGAGTTGCTCTTCTCGAGGAGTATCTTTGTGGCATTCTCTGTATTTCCTGAATCTGAATGTTGGCCTGCCTTGCTAGATTGGGGAAGTTCTCTTGGATAGTATCCTGCAGAGTGTTTTCCAACTTGGTTCCATTCTCCCCGTCACTTTCAGGTACACCAGTCAGACGTAGATTTGGTCTTTTCACATAGTCCCATATTTCTTGGAGGCTTTGTTCATTTCTTTTTATTCTTTTTTCTCTAAACTTCCCTTCTCGCTTCATTTCATTCATTTCATCTTCCATCACTGATACCCTTTCTTCCAGTTGATCGCATCGGCTCCTGAGGCTTCTGCATTCTTCACGTAGTTCTCGAGCCTTGGCTTTCAGCTCCATCAGCTCCTTTAAGCACTGCTCTGTATTGGTTATTCTAGTTATACATTCGTCTAAATTTTTTTCAAAGTTTTCAACTTCTTTGCCTTTGGTTTGACTTTCCTCCTGTAGCTCAGAGTAGTTTGATCATCTGAAACCTTCTTCTCTCAACTCGTCAAAGTCATTCTCCGTCCAGCTTTGTTCTGTTGCTGGTGAGGAGCTGCGTTCCTTTGGATGAGGAGAGGCACTCTGCTTTTTAGAGCTTCCAGTTTTTCTGCTCTGTTTTTTCCCCATCTTTGTGGTTTTATCTACTTTTGGTCTTCGATGATGGTGATGTACAGATGGGTTTTTGGTGTGGATGTCCTTTCTGTTTGTTAGTTTTCCTTCTAACAGACAGGACCCTCAGCTGCAGGTCTGTTGAAGTTTACTAGAGGTCCATCCCAGACCCTGTTTGCCTGGGTACCAGTAGCGGTGGCTGCAGAACAGCGGATTTTCGTGAACCGCGAATGCTGCTGTCTGATCGTTCCTCTGGAAGTTTTGTTTCAGAGGAGTACCCGGCCGTGTGAGGTGTCAGTCTGCCCCTACTGGGGGGTGCCTCCTAGTTAGGCTGCTCAGGGGTCAGGCGTCAGGGACCCACTAGAGGAGGCAGTCTGCCCATTCTCAGATCTCCAGCTGCGTGCTGGGAGAACCACTGCTCTCTTCAAAGCTGTCAGACAGGGACATTTAAGTCTGCGGAGGTTACTGCTGTCTTTTTGTTTGTCTGTGCCCTGCCCCTAGAGGTGGAGCCTATAGAGGCAGGCAGGCCTCCTTGAGCTGTGGTGGGCTCCACCCAGTTGGAGCTTCTGGGCTGCTTTGTTTACCTAAGCAAGCCTGGGCAATGGTGGGCTCCCCTCCCCCAGCCTCGCTGCTGCCTTGCAGTTTGATCTCAGACTGCTGTGCTAGCAATCAGGGAGACTCCGTGGGCGTAGGACCCTCCGAGCCATGTGTGGGATATAATCTCCTAGTGTGCCGTTTTTTAAGCCAGTCGGAAAAGCACAGTATTGGGGTGGGAGTGACCCGATTTTCCAGGTGCCATCTGTCACCCCTTTCTTTGACTAGGAAAGGGAACTCCCTGACCCCTTGCGCTTCCCGAGTGAGGAAATGCCTTGCCCTGCTTCGGCTCATGCACAGTGTGCTGCACCCACTGGCCTGCACCCACTGTCTGGCACTTCCTAGTGAGATGAACCCGGTATCTCAGATGGAAATGCAGAAATCACCCATCTTCTGCGTCGCTCACACTGGGAGCTGTAGACTGGAGCTGTTCCTATTCGGCCTTCTTGGCTCCTGTCCCCGAATAATTATTTTTTTAATTTCAGGACTCTTAATATCAGCCATCCAAGATAATGTCTGTAAAGGACTACCTGTCTTCCTTTGCAAACACAAAGTTCTGCTGTCTGATCTCATTCTTGAAACATTTGTCTCAGGAGATGTCCCTTTGTTAAACTATCCCTGGTGAATACAGATAGGCAAATCACACTGAATTCTTCTTCCTTCTAGTACACATCAGTTTTGGTACAAATGAAATCAGATTAAAATGAATATCAAGGAGAACATTAAAAGTGGGGAGAACAGAAGATTTAAAATGAAGATCAAAAACAACTGATGGTCTTTTATCCTCAGTCTTTATACTTTTTCTGGGCAAACTAATTCATGTTCATGGCTTCAATACCTTTCAATATTGACAACTCCCATCTCTCAGACTAGCTGTTTCTCAGATATCTCAGATTAAACATGTTCAAAACAGAGCTCACGGTTTTGTCCCCACTCCCCCAAAATCCATCTCTTTCCGTATTTCCATCTCCCCAGCCACCAATGAAAGACACCATTTGATCTCTTCCTCTGCTACAGAGTCTATTGAGTTGATTCCTAAATTCACCTAGTCTTTTCTCTTTGTCTCCTTTCCTGTTTCTCCTGCATTAATCCAGGGTTTCATCATTCAGTTGCAATACTTTCCTCACTGGCATGCATACTTTGCCCTAATCCTACCCACCTTCATTCATTCCGAACAAAAATATGTGGTGCTTGTTGGATGCCAAGAAGTGGGGCAGGCCCTGGAGATATCAGGAGCACTAAGACACAGCCCTGGCCCTCAAAGGGCTCCTCATCTAATGCAAAGGGTAGATGTACAAACAAATGACTGGAGAATCAATTGAATTATCATAATTGCAGTGAGAGAAATATGCCCAGCGTATTATGGAAACATCTGGAAGGACACAGGACCCAGCTTGGGTGATATATATGTATATCTATGTGTGTGTGTTCTGATGAGCAAAGACTTTCTATAAGGTGGCGGGGCTGGGATTTACGGGAGGAGGAAGGTGTGGGTGAGGTCGTGAAGATTGAGGAGAGGAAGAGAGATCAGAGGGGAAGGACATTATGGGCTGAGGAACCATTCTATCAAAACCACAAGAGCAAGGAACAACATGATGTGTATGAGGATCTGCAAATATTTTTATATTCTGGCATGTAAAGTGCCTAGTAGAAGTGGTGAGAGATGAGACTGTATAAGTAGGCAAAGACCAGATCACAGAGGGCCTTGCGTTAAGAAGTTTATACTTAATCTGGAGAATACAGGAGTTCCACTGAAGGAGCTATGCAAGGAAGTAACACGGACACGTTATCATTTTAGGTAGACTATTCTGGTAACAATGTGGAGGACAGATTTGCAGAAACATCTGCAAATAGATGTAGAATAAAACCTGAACTAAAATAGAAGTGGGCATGGAGTTGGGAAATATACAGGCAATAAAACCAGCAGGACCTGACAATTGATTCAATGTCTTGTTTTGAGGAAGGGAGAGGAGTGAGGGTAACATGGTTTTCTGGGTTGGGTGTGTGGAGGTGCCATCTTAGAGCTAGATAATGTGAGAAGATGTGCAGATTTGGTGGAAAAAATGATGAAGTCACTTTTGGATGAGTCTGAAATGGTTGTGGGATGTCCAGCAGGCAGCTGGAAAAAAAAACTATCTGAAAAAGAAGGGACCTGGCTTCAGATGTCCCTGCCAGCAGTCATTAGTCGCCTGCATCTGGCTGTCCCCCTAAGGTGCCAAGTGGTGGCAGATGCAGCCCTGGATGGACAGGTGCAAAGTGAAAGAAATGCCAGTTCTCTGGAAAGGCTTCTGTGGGTTTAAAGCCTAGCTCCATAATTCTTGCTCTTCAGTCTACTCCTGCAAAAATGACAGATCTGTTGGCTAGTTAACAGTGAATTTCGTTGATGATTCTGGTACCTTGGACTCTAGGAAGACAGTAAGTTAAAAATAGAAAAGATGTCTTAAGACCTCTTTTCATATAACAGACTTATTTCTGATGCTTTTTGCCCCTGAAGCTTGTTTATTATAATTTATCCAGCCTGTCTGGAGGGTGAATAAAGTGGACCTAAAATAAAGACAATTTCTCCCTTGATTGAAGGAGGAGATTGGGCAGCACATAGAGGGGAGAGAAGCTGGTGCAGAGGGCCTTCAGGCAGGCCACAGATTCTCAATTTGTTTAACTTGGTCTTCATTTGAGGCCATAATTTTTCTTCAGTCTTTTTCTCATTGTCCTGGAGTTCTGTCCTTACAATTTCATTAAACATTCAACTTTACTGGGACCTTACTATGTGCCTAGTACTGCTGAATGTGCTTGAGATGTAAAAATGACCAAGATACAGCTCTTGTTCTTAAGAAATTCAGCTTG
The DNA here is from genome assembly GCF_028858775.2 of Pan troglodytes. Classification (NCBI taxonomy): domain Eukaryota; kingdom Metazoa; phylum Chordata; class Mammalia; order Primates; family Hominidae; genus Pan; species Pan troglodytes. The sequence continues at coordinate 59,269,491 of NC_072403.2, forward strand.
GAATAGCAGTTCTCAATGCCAGCTGCACTCTAGAATCACCTGGAACTTTAAAAACATCCTAGTGCCTGGGCCCCACGCTAGACCTATTAAATCCAAATCCCTGGAGTAGAGTTTCAACGCTAGAAGTTTTTTAAAACCTTTTTACTAAAATTCAAGTGTATATAAAGATAAAACAGTATTATGATGGCCTCTCCCCCATGTACATGTCACCCAGATTAAACAATGATCAAATCATGACCAATCTTATTTCTTTTATAACTTCCCTCCCTCACTCCAACTATTAAATTATTTTATGGAATAAAATAATTTAAAAAGTATATAATCTCATTTTTTATTACTTTGATATGTAGCTTTAGAAATTGTTTTCAAAACACAGTATCTTGATCATACCTAAAACAATAAATAAAATTGCTTATGTCATCAATAACCTGCCAGTTATCAAATTTCCTCAATTGTCTTTTTTTCTTTTTTTTTTTTTTGAGACCAAGTCTTGCTCTGTGGCCCAGCTGGAGTGCAGTGGTGTGATCTCAGCTCATTGCAACCTCTGCCTCCTGGGTTCAAGTGATTTTCCTGCCTCAGCCTCCTGAGTAGCTGGGATTACAGGGGTGTGCCATCACACCCAGCTAATTTTTGTATTTTTAGTAGAGATGGAGTTTCACCATGTTGGCCAGGCTGGTCTCCAACTCCTGATCTCAAATGATCCGCCTGCCTCAGCCTCCCAAAGTGTTGGGATTACAGGTGTGAGCCACCGCACCCAGACTTCAATTATCTTATAAAAAGTTTTTGCTGTTGTTTTATTTGAATTAGGTCTAAGTAGTATCCATACACTGCATTTCGTTAACATGCCTCTTACATTTCTTTTAATCTATAGATTCCTCCTTACTCATTTTTCTCTTCTTCACAAGTTTTTTTTTTTTTTTTAAAGAAAACCTGGTCATCCAGGCTTTCTTTAATGATGAGTAGAAATGGAAGTATTCGCCTGTTCACATTCTTGAATGCTATAGGGTTCTCCAAGTTGTAGATTAGAAAATGCTTTAATTTGAACTCTGAAACATTTCCAGGCAAAAGCAGCATTACATGGTCTTTGCATGCCTTGAATCTTGGCATTGTCTTGGATGTGCGATGAATGTATGTATGCTCCAGCATACAAAAACATTCTGTTTCTGAAACAAACTTCAGAAAAAGTTTGTTTCATTGGCATTAAACATTTGTTCTGGTAAATATTTCTCATCCACAATTATGCCATGCAGCTCTTTTTTTCTTTTCTTTTCTTTTCTTTTTTTTTTTTAAAGCTTTAAGACATTCAATATGGCATTTGCTGCCTCACTGCTGATCTTCACATTATGAAAATTATGAGCCATTTGAAGCACTGGAACAGCCCATGACTTGCTATAAATATTTGCATATAGGTGGGATCATCAGAATGTTTTTTAGTGTATAAAAAAGAGTAGAGGCCAGGTGTGGTGGCTCACACCTGTAATCCCAGCACTTTGGGAGGCTGAGGCGGGTGGATCACGAGGTCAGGAGATCGAGACCATCCTGGCTGAAATGGTGAAACCCCGTCTCTGCTAAAAATACAAAAATTAGCTGGGCATGGTAGTGGGCACCTGTAATCCTAGCTACTCGGGAGGCTGAGGCAGGAGAATGGCTTGAACCTGGGAGGCAGAGGTTGCAGTGAGCTGAGATCGCGCCACTTCACTCCAGCCTGGTGACAGAGCAAGACTCTGTCTCAAAAAAAAAAAAAAAAGAAAAAAAAGAATTCTTGCCTTAGCCTGGATTGTCTGCGGTTTAAGTGGTACTTAAACTATATCTGGTATTTCTGTATCTGGTCTTCCATCCATGTGACAAGTATTTTTTCATATCATCAGTGGGCCCAGCTCTTTTCTTCCTAACAACAGTGAATTTAACCAATATGGACGATTTCATTGCATCACTGATTCACTTCTTATCCTTTGAGATGGTTGAGATTGTGGATGTGAAAGTCCTAATTCAAATGCAGTGGCTATTACTGGCTTGTCACGTTCATGCTGGGCAATTACTCTTGAGTTTTATCTTGAGAAACTCAGAAGTAATTTGCCTTCCTCTTCTTATCAGAAGCAGGAGAACACGGATGGGCATTTTGTAGACATGGTAAGATGTGGAAACACAAGACTCAATATTCAAAAAATGCTGGCAACACAGTAGTACACTGTAGAGTATCGGCTGTTTACCCCTGTGACCATGTGGTTGGCTGGGAGCTGTGGCTCACTGCCGCCACCCAGCATTGTGAGTGAGAATTGTACTACATATCGCTCGCAGGAAAAAGATCAAAATTCAAAATTCAAAGACAGTTCCTACTGAATGCATTTGCACCATTGTAAAGTTGAGAACCAAGTCGGGGACTGTCTGCATTTTCTCCTCTAAAAAAATTCATATTTCTTAACTGTTCACAGAAAAGGCTTATACAAAATAATCAATTTGGGAGCAATGGCACCTTTAAGCCCAGACTGTAGTCTCTAAACATTGCTTCTCACCAAAAAAATCCCCAAGCTCCTTGGAGAAATGAACAGTCCAAGTCTGGAGCAGGAAAGGAGATAAGCCTAGAATTTCTCTGTCTTTCTCGTATGAACTGTACCTCAAGATATACAAGGAGTGGATGAAGAAAAGTTCTTTATAGAAAAATTCCAACTAATAAATGAAAAAGGAATAAAATAATTCGATTATAGCCATTTTGTAACTTTTAATGAGATAATGGATCTACGTAAAATATGTTTAGCTTCATTTGTTTCATCTTACCTATTTTACAATTTTATTCTAAAAGTAGTAAAAATTTTGGGATCTGCCTTATCTCAGTCTTTAGGATGTTCTTTGCCTGCCCCTAACATTCCTGTATCTTGAGTAGTAAGTGGTCAGGCTGAAGTGAAAATTCTTTAGTCATCAGAAGGAGGTTGTACTGTTATCATGGGTGCTGGTTCAGCCTTCTCGTCAATGAAGCTACCCCTTCCTGGGAAACTCCTGCCAGGTCATTAATAACAACAAAGGAATTCTATTCCAGGAGGCTTTACTCCCTGGGTCTCTTGCTGCTGAAGACTTTATGGGATTTCCATGAGCAATTAGTGATTAACTATCCCAACAGCTGGCCATCTTGCTCCAAGAGGATTTGTCCTACTACCTAGTTGGACTTTGATCCCTGATCTGTTGATTACTACTTTAATCCATTTTGTGCTGCTCTATTAGGATACTGAGACTGGATAACTTATAAAGAACAGAGGTTTATTTCTTTCTTATAGTTGTGGAGGCTGGAATGTCCAAGATAGAGAAGACTGCAATTGGCCAGGGCCTTCTTGTTGTGTCATCCTATGGTGGAAGGCAGAAAGTTGAGAGGGAGAGAAGGAAGAGGGGAAGGGGAGCTGAATTTATTCTTTTATTAGGAACCCTCTCCCACAATAACAATAGTCCGTTCATGAGGGTAGAGCCCTCATGACCCTAATAACCTCTTAAAGCTCCCACCTCTCAACACTGTTGCATTGGGGATTAAGTTTCCAAAACACAAACTTTGCAGGGGACACATTCAAATTGTAGCGATTTCCTTCCAGAAACGTATGGTGGCTGCTTGGCCAGATGCCCAGCTCACTGCACTAGTTGAGTGCAAAAATGGATAAATTGGCTACGTAGAGTTATGTCAGGCTTATTAGCACAAGATCCATGAGAAAACATTCATGGACACAGAGCTGGTGTCCCATTGTCCATCCTAGACAGAACTAAACACAAGACACCCTCATCCTTGTGTTGTGAGGCATTTAAGATTAAGTATTGGTCCATCCCCCATGATCACACCTGGGTGCCACAGCAATGTGGGGTGGTATCACCTGGTCTCTGGTCCTATCCTGTCAGATCAGTTTCCAGGTTGGGAGAATCACCACCCCCTCTCATAGTGCATTCAGAGGGCTGGCGTCCAAGCCTAACAATTTCAGCTCTTTTATTAGGTAGCATATGAGTGGCAAGATTTTCCATGTGCATTTTCAGGACTGAAGGACTTCCAGCCCCAGCACTAGCATCATGGGGGTGAGGGAGATTCTGGAATCTAAGTCAACCAGAATTGATTGTCTTAAGCACAGGGTCACAGTGGTTTCCAGGGAGCTTCACAGGAGGCCCTTTCCTTTTCTGGGAGACTAGCCTGCAGAGGGTTTGTCTTGGGCAAATTAATTCTTTCCTCTCTGGATACTTGGGTTGTTTCTGGGCATTTACTGTTGGAAATAGCACAGCAATAAATAGCCTTGTGCTCACTTCCCTTGGGAAATGTACCATCGTATCTCTGATATTGAGTTCTGGAAGTGGGATTGCTAGGTCAAAAGTCTTGTGCAAATTTTCTAGATATTGCCCAATCCCCTGTGTTGGGGTTGTGCTATTTCATCTGAATTTTAAAAAGTTCTCTATGTAAATCCAACATGCAGCCAATATTGAGAAACGCTTTTCTAGAATAGATTTTCAAACATTTCTTATATCACTTGAAAACTACTTGGGCTGTTTGGTTTCTTGGTAAATCTCTGATTAGGTCTTCAGTTAAAACAATTCCCTCTAAGGCATGAGCACTGACATTATAGGCCCTTAAACCCTGTCTGAATTTAACAGTAATGCCCTCCATTCATATAGCAGTTTCACCAATGCCATCTCCTTTCATCTTCACAGAATTTCAATGACATAAAGAAAACTGATCTTATTTTCTCCGTGTTATGGTTTTGGTGCATAGAGGGGAGCCAATGAACTATACTGCAGAGCTTATTATTCTGGGATGCTTGGACAGGGTTTGGACAGGGACCTCTGAGCCCCGTGGAATTATGTGCAGTATGCTTGTGAGTATATTGTGGTGGTAGTGGTAACGGGTGGAGGATTTATTCATAGTTTTCATCAGGTTCTCACAGGGGGCTATTGTTCAAAACAGGATAAGTGGAAAGAACAAGTGATTTGGAATCAGAACAAAAATTATCCACATATTTTCTGGCTATGTGATTTGTTGTGAGGGCGACTTGGCAGGGACACATGTTGCCTGGGCTGCTCAGCCAAGTTGATGAAGCTGACTTGGCTTTCACTGGTCTAGGACTTCGACTCCTTGCAAGGGTTGGGGACAGGTAACCTAAGACCAGGCTGACAAACTCCTGCTCAAGGTCAAAAACAACACAGGCCCTCACTTTGTTGTCTTTTGTAATGTTGACACATTTCGAATTTAAATAATTTTAGTGGGATGCACTCTGTAGTTCTCTGGAGGCTCCACTACTCCCTATTGTCTCATGAACCATCATTCACAATTATTATTAGGCCAATTTCCCCTGTGATTCCTTCTTCCTGGAGAACTCTTCTCTCAGATCTTCTTATGGTTAACATCCATCTCATCATTCAGGTCTCAACTCAAATGTCACCTCTTCTGAGAAGCTCTCCTTGCTCACCCTAGATAAGTGCCACCCAAAAACCATATCATATGAATCACAAATGTGAGACGCTATGAAGGTTTAAATTTTCTGGTAGCCACATTAAGAAAAGGCAAAAGGAAACATGAAAAATTGATTTTATTTATCCATTTTATTTAATCCATTATGTCTAAAATGTTATTTCAACACGTAATCAATAAAAAAGTTATAATTGGGATATCTCACATTCTTGTTTTTGTATACTAAATCTTGAAAAATCTTCAAAATCCAACATGGTTTTTTTTGTTTGTTTGTTTTGTTTTGTTTTTTTGAGATGGAGTTTCACTGTATCACTCAGGCTTGGGTGCAGTGGTGCAATCTCCACCTCCTGAGTTCAAGTAATTCTCCTGTCTCAGCCTCCTGAGTAGCTGGGAATACAGGTGCATGCCAACACACCTGGATAATTTTTGTATTTTTAGTAGAGACAGGGTTTCACCATATTTGTCGGGCTGGTCTTGAACTCCTGACCTTAGGTGATCCACCCGCCTTGACCTCCCAAAGTGCTGGGATTACAGGCCACCACGCCTGGCCTCCAACGTGTATTTTATGCTTAACAACACATCTTCTCTTGGACCGGCCACATTTCAAATGCTCCATAGACAGATGTAGGTGAATGGCTACCATGCTGGACAACCCTCAAGCAAGGCAGCCCCCTTCTCTACTCAGAAGGCCTGTTTGATTGCTTTCAGAGCACTTATCACAATCTAAAGTTATCTTATCTATTTCTTCCTTATGCACTTACTATTTGTCTTCCTTTCTGGAATGTAAACTCCATGAGTGCAAAGAGATTTTATTCCATTCACTGTTGTGTCCCTAGCCATCAATAAATACCTTTTAGATGGATGAATGAATGAATGCTTAATTGTTGAATAGATAAATGAGTGAATCAATGATTGAAAATGGATGAAATGGACTGATCTCTATAGGTATTTGAGCATGTGACCCCTGCCTTAAGCAAACCACTGGACTTTTTGGAGCCTTTACAAAATGGGAGCAATTCCATCAACTTCATAGGGTCACAAGATTTAAACAGTGATGTGTATACAATTGTTTCATAAACTGTAAAGTCCTCTGTAAATGACAGTTATTATTACTAAATTACTTGCCCAAAATATGTAGTTTGTAAGTAGTGTAAGAGAGGGATTTTGGAATCACATGGGCCTGGCTCTGCCATTAGCCAGTTGCATGACTTGAACACATTGTTTACCCTCTGTGACCGACTAATGCAGAATCTCCTGGAAAGTGGCCTGGCAAGCTGGATTTTTAACAAACATCCCAAGTAATTCTTATTATCAAGAAAGTTTTGGAAACATGGGATATGAAATTACTGCTCTACCAGGGCTGTCTGTGATCGCAGTTAAGATGTGGTTATCCTGTCAAGGTTAACTCCTCTTCAACTGAATGCCCAGCTTCAGAAAGATAATGAGCGGTGATGAGAAAGATGATAGCACCTCATCAGTCAGATGGGCAGTATCAATTCTGGTGATCAATGGAATGACAGATGCTGCTGTCAAATCACACTCCTTCCCTCACCTGAAGGCTGATGTCAGCTTTAGCATCAATAAACTGGGTTGCCATGTGTTTTTCAGGTCAGAAATGAAAATTAAGACAAAGGACCTTAGGAAGAGAGGAACAGAATATCTCGGTCATCTAAAAGAGGGATCCTACCCCAGCGGCTACTGAGAAGGCACTGACTGGCTACCTATTGACAGGCCCCCAGGCAGAAAGTCGGGGACCCCAGTGAGGGTCAAGCACATTGTACCAGCCCTTTTGAACTCCTGGCCTCAAGCAATCCTCCCACCTCAGCCTCCCAAGTAGTTGGGATTACAGGTATGAGCCACCATGTCCGGTGGAATTAGATACTCTTACGCTTTGCTAATATGAGTGTAAACTAGTCCTTATCCTTCAATGGGATGGGAAGGTATGCAATATGGTGGTAGACATAGAAATTACAGATATATGTGTCCTTGAATCTAATTCCATTTCTATTATACAGTATGTTAACATATAGGAAAATACCCTGAATGCATACATACACAGGAATATTACTCAACTTTAAAAAGGAATGAAATTTTGATACATAGTACAACACGGATAAATTTTGACTGAGTGAAATAAGCTATAAATGGTTTATAAATAAGTGACTAAGTGTAATAAGCCAACACAAACAAAAATATTGTATTCTCTCACTTATATGAAGTATCTAGAGTAGTTAAATTCATAGAGGCAGAAAGTAGGATTCTCACTGCTAGGAGCTGTAGGGAGGAAAAATGGGGAGGTATTGTATAATTGGCATACACTTTCATCTTGGGGTGAAAAAGAGTCTGAAGATGGATGGGGTGGTGGTTGCATGACAATGTGAATGTACTTAACCACTGAATGCACACTTAAACATGATTAAAATGCACATTTTATTATATATATATTTTACCACGATAAAAGCAATCATATGTGCAAGTTTATTCATTACAGTGCTATTCATAATGACGAGATTGGAAACAACCTCAATATCCATCAGCAGAGGACTGGTTACATGTCAATCATAGTATGTCCATACAATACAATTCTATGCAGCTGGGAGAAAAGGGAAATTTTTTATACATTGACATGTATGTTGGATATTGTTGTTTTCCCCTCCAAATTCACTGTTTACCATCTCTGCCTTATTTTGTTTGCTAGAAGGCTACCCACTAAGGAATGAATCAACTGGGCTCCATTTTCCTCTGCCTTCCATTGGTAAGGCAGGGAGTTCCCTGGCTCTTTCTCGCCTAAGCCTCAGACTGGTGCTGGCTTTGTTTCTTTCCCAAAGGCCACAGCTTCTATTGGGCAGGGTTCTGGCAATATCTGCAACCCTACCTCACCTCTTCAAGTCTGGGCTCAATGGTGACATGCAATCACTGAGGTTGATATACTGGAATGTCCTTGGAATACTGTATAGGTAGCAGACCAAAGCCTTAGGAAGAGAGAAATGCTGAGATAGACTGCATGCAAGCTGCTAAGCCACCTGATACCAGTACATCAGGGAGGTCTGGAGGTCTTTCATCCTAAGACATTAGGAAATACATTAGTGAAAGGAAAAGAGCACCAGCATCCTTGAAAAGTTCTGTGACTGTTTTCTCTGGGCTGGAATGAGGGTAGGAGACTCTGCAGTGGAGTTAGTTTCCTGATTTGATTTCAGTGGCAATAATAGAATCCTGGAGTGGTGGAAGCCAGGTGGCAGCAAGACAAGGAGAGTGCATTTCTCTAATAAGCCACAAGGACTCCTGAGTAGAAATAAGAGGTTTTGACCTGCAGGAATCTGTGAAGGTGGCTTATTGATCATGGGGTCCTTAGAAATAAGAAATAGGCAGATTTTTAAGGTACTGCTTGATCTGATAAGTAGGAAAAACTCTAGGAAAGGTAGGCAAAAATCTGACCTGGTCTCTTGTGCATTTCCCAGATCTAAGACAGTACATTGGCTTGGGAGCCCCTTGATTGAGGAGGAGGAAGGGCCTATTGAGGAAGGACTCTGCAATGGGACAACAAACCTTCCTTAGAGGGACTTAAAATCCTTTACCAGGGTGACTATACAATGGAAAAAGTTTATACCCATACTCTCCTGGAATTACTAGATATTGGCTCTAAAGTTACGTTAGCTGTGTGCAGTACCTCATGCATGTAATCCCAGGACTTTGGTAGGCCGAGGCTAGAGGACTACCTGAGCACAGGAGTTTGAGGTTACAGTGAGCTATGCTCATGCCACTGCACTCCAGCTGGGACAACAGAGTGAAATCGTCTCACAAATAAATAAAAAATTTTAAAAAAATGATGTTAAGGTCTAGAGACCCAAATACTGCTATTGTCCACCTGCGAATAAAGGATGTATGGAAGTTGGGTGATAGATGAAGTCTTGTTTTAAGTCCATCATAGAGTGGGTCTAGTAAGATCTCTGTGCTAGTTTCTCTTGTCTCAGATTGTAGAGCGGTAACAGGTATACTCAGTAAATCAATGAACCCCTATAATGGCTCCCTGACCCGTGGAGGGATGCTATTATGTTGGATGGGTTAAATACAAGCTCCTGAAACTGCCCCCATCCTGACCTCCAAGCCAAGATAGGAAACCAAAATCAATACCATACTCCTGGGGGAATTACAAAGATCAATGACTCAATCAAAGACAAAAAAATATGTAATGGGTGATTTCTATCATGTCCTCCTTTAACTCATCTGTTTGGATAACGTGACAGCCACAAGACTTGGAGAATGACTGTAGATTATTTCAAATCTATTCAGGAGGTAATGCCATCTCAGCTGACAGTCTGGATGTAGCAAATTTACTGGCTCCAGTTAGCATTGCCTCTCCTCACCCATGACCAGTATTCTGTTATTTATTTATGACTGGATTCCAGGTCTGGTTGCTACATGTTGGATTGCTCCAGATCTTGTTGCTCCACATTGGAAGGTTCTCAGTCGTGTTCACCAAGCATCAGTAGGAAGAGTAGCAGTAAGTAGGTGCTGAGGCCTTCTGAGTCACACCATTGCTACCCTTTGGCTGGTTGTTTTCCTGACACCTCTCAGATTTCATTCTCTGGTTCTGGAACCAGGTCTTGACCTGTTTGTAGCTAAGGCTCAGGATATTGGAAAGTTCTTGCATCGGCTGGAGGCTGAGATATTTCTGTTATTATTGGGAAAGAGGAGGAAAACGTTTAAGAGCTGGACTATTAAAAAAAAGTCTAAGGCTTTAGGACTTTTTGTCTGGAAGATCTGAGAGAAATATGACCTCCTGAAGTAAAAGTATCAAGAAGTTGGGATGAAGTGAGTTGCCTCTGTAATGGGAGGCAATCAGCTCAGTCCAGCTGGTATTCCTTATGAACAGTTAACAGAGGAAAAAAAGCTGCATGCCTGGTTATATATGGGCCTTTTTGGTGTGCAGGCACCAGCAGATGCAGACGGCTGTTGCATTTCAGCCTCACTTACAGATGGCCAAGAAAGTGTAGTGAAGGGAAATTTTCCCAAAGGACAAAACTTTAGGTGGCACATTTAGTTGTCCACTTTGCATGGAAAAAGAAATGGCCTGATGTATGGATCAGTGCTAATTTTTGGGTAATGGCTAATGTACTGGCCCACTTTTCAGAGAAAGAATGAGACTGGAAGACTAGGAGCAAAGAAACCTGGGGGAGAGGTATGTAGATTGAATGGGCACAGAGTGTGTTTTTTGATCCCTGTGAGTGCTCACCAAAGGTCAAGCACTGCAGAGGAGTTTCCCAGTAATCAGATGGACAAGACAATCCCCATCATGCATGTCAGTTAGCTTCTCTTTCCAGTTATTCTGGTGCTTGCCCAGTGGGAAAGGGTGCCATGCGACCATGGCAACGGGGATGGAGGCCGTGGACTTCCCCTCACTCAGGTGATCTGGCCACCACAGCTTGAGTGCTTAACCTACCAATAGCAGAGGCCAAAGGTGATCTTGTAATGTTGCATTATTCCCTGGAGGGATCACCCAGGCACCTACGTCAGGTTGATTACATCAGAATCCTCTTATCATGGAGGTGGCATCAACTGGTTCTTAATGAATACACACATATTCAGATTATGGATTTACTTTCTGTTCTTATGATGCTTCTTCCAGCATTTGTTGACTTAAAGGTTTATCTTTTATTGTGGTGTCCCACTCAGCATTTGCCTTGACCAGAGGCACCTTTCGTGGCCAAGATGTGCAACAATGGGCTTACGCTCTCAGAACATGTTGGTCTAACTGCATGTCTCATCCCTCAGAAGTAGCTAGCTTGAAAGAATGATGGAAAGACCTACTAAAATTTGAGGTGCTGTTCTAGAGGATGCAGTACATACATGCCTTAATTCTACAGTGGTGACTGCCTTATAGTCAGGATCCAAGGGTTCGAGAACCAAAAGGTAAGGTAGGAAGGGCCCCTTTCATTATTATTCCTTTCAATACACTTCTAGAACTTCTCCCTTTAATCTTCATAACCATGGATTTGGTGGGTTTGGGGGTCCAAGTGCCCAAGGAAGGAATGCTTTTCCATGCTTAACAGTCAGGCAGTCCTGTTAAATGGAAAATTGAGCCCCGCTGTTTGGCCGTTTTTGGCTCTTGTGCTACTTAACCTAGAGGGAGCTAAAGGGGTGACTCTTACGGACGCATGATAGAAACCAATTAATAATGAGAAAATGAGTTGTTACCTTACCAGGTAAGGTGTTTGAAACCCAGGGGATTCACTATAGCAATCAGTAAATGCCCCAAAGACTGAGGTATGACAGGAAGGGGGTTTGGGTCACCCTATCAGGTAAAGAACCCCATCCAGCTAAGGTTTTAGCAGAGGATAAGGGGAACGTGGAATGGGTAGTGGAAGAAAAAAGTCATGATTCTCAAATTAGAATTTGTAACTGGTTAGAGAATTAAGGAATGTAGCAGCTGTTTTGTGTTAATTGTCTCCCCTATCCCCTTCTCTGTTAATTTTTTTTGCAATGTTTTAATAAAATATAATTTATATAACATACAGTTCACCATTTGAAAGTACATAATTTAATGTTTTTTTCTATATTCATAGCACCACCATCTAATTCCTGCACATTTCCATCATCTCAAGAAGAAACCTCTGTCAGCAGTTATTCTCTATCACCTCTTCCCCCATCTATTGGCTAATGGATTAATCACTAATCTACTTTTTGTCTGTATGGATTTGCCTATTCTGGACATTTCATATAAATGGAATCATACAATATGTGGCCTTTGTGTCTGCTGTACTTTAGAACAATGTTTTCAAGGTTTATCCATATTGTAGCAAGTATTAGTACTTCATGCCTTCTTATGGCTAATATTCCCTTGTATGAATATACCATATCTCGTTTATCAATTTACCAACTGATAAACATTAGGGTTGCTTCTACTTTTTCCTATTATAAATAATGCTGCTATAAACATTCATGTACAAGTTAGACTTGTCCTACAAAAACTTGTACAAAACTTTGTACAAAAACCTGTACAAAACCATGTACAAAAACTTGTAGAAAAACTTCTTGTACATGTACAAGTTTCTGTTGACATATGTTTTCTTTCCTTTTGATTATATACCTAGAAGTAAAATTTCTGGGTCATGTATTAAGTAGTAATATGTTTAGCGTTTTGAGGAACTCCCAAACAGTTTTCCACAGTTCTACACCACTTTACATTCCCACCAACAATATATGAGGGTTCCATTTTCTCCACATACTTGTCATCAAAAATTATTATTATTTTTATTATAGCCATCCCAGTGGGTATGAAGTGACTTCTCATTGTGGTTTTGATTTGCATTTTCCTAACGACTAATGATGTGGAACATCTTTTCATGAGTCTTTTGGCCATTTGCATGTCTTCTTTGAAGAATTCCTGTCAAATCCTTTGCCCACTTTTTAATTGGGTTGTCTTTTTTTTTTTTTTTTTGAGACAGAGTCTCGCTCTGTTACCCAGGCTGGAGTGCAATGGCATGATCTCGGCTCACTGCAACCTCTGCCTCTTGAGTTCAAGTGATTCTCCTGTCTCAGATTCTTGAATAGCTGGGATTACAGGCACCCACCACCACATCCTACTATTTTTAGTAGAGATGGGGTTTCACCATGTTGGCCAGGCTGGTCTCAAACTCCTGACCTCAGGTGATCTGCGTGCCTTAGCCTCCCAAAGTGCTAGGATTACAGGCGTAAGCCACCACGCCTGGTGGGTTGTCTTTTAAATATTGCATTGTAAGAGGTTTTTTTGTCATGAATTTTGGATACACTAGACCCTTAGCAGAGACATGATTTGCAAATATTTGTCTTCTATTCTGTTGGTTGTTTTTTCACTTTCTTGATGGTGTCCTTTGATACTCAGAAGTTTTAAATTTTGATAAATTCCAGCCAATTTGTCTATTTCTTCTTTGGTTGCTTGTACTTTTAGTATCATATCTGAGAAACCATTGCTTAATCCAAAGTCATAAAGATTTACACTTAAGTTTTTTTTAAGAGTTTTATAGTTTTTGCTTTTGATTTAGGTCTTTGATCTATTTTGAGTTAATTCTTGCATATGCTGTGAGATAGGGGTACAAATTCATTCTTTTAATGTGGATATCCAGTAGTCCCAGCACTATATGTTGAAAAGATAATTCTTCTTTCCCTATTCAATGGTCTTGGGACCCTTGCTGAGAGTCACTTAAATATAAATGTATGAGTTTATTTCTGGACTCTCAATTCAATTCCATTGATATCTATCCTTATGCCAGTACCACAATGTCTTGATTACTGTTGCTTTGCAGTAAGTTTTAAATTTGGGAAACGTGAGTTCTCCAACTTTGTTTTACTTTCTAAGAATTACCATTACTATTTGGCTACTTCTGTTTTTTTTTATTTCTACATGAATTTTAGGATCAGCTTGTACAGTTTTGCAAAAAAGGCAGTTGGAATTTTGATAGAAATTGCATTGAATTTGTAGATGTTCCTGCTCTTTTAAACAAAAAGCAATGTAGTGGCTAAAGTTTAATGGTTTTGGAATATGACTGAATGACATTACCCTACAGTGATATGTAGCTGATGGGATTTTGTATGTTCCCTGTGTTGGGGATACAAATTTCTCATCTAAATAAAGGATAAAAGCAGATGCTAAGAAGTAACCAGGTGGACAGTCCTGGGTATTTTCTACTTTTCACTCTATATGCATGCTGCACCTTTCTCCATCCTGCTCTGGACCCCAGGAGGCTGACCTTTGTGGACTGCATCAACCAAGCCCCCTTGCTCTCCAGCTTTTGGTTGGATTCAGCCAATAGGAGGCACCAGGAAGAGACTGGAAAGTAGGAAGAAAGAGAGGTTAAGACATTGCACAAGCTCCCTCTCTGCTGAGGTGAAGTTTGGCAGTGGCTGTGTTTTTCTCTCAGTAGCACCATTCCTATTGGATCACCCTGTCCTGCAGCAAAAGATCTCTCTGGGTTCTGGTAAACAGTCCATCGACTTAAAATTTCAGGTGTAAGGGTGCTGGTGGCTTCCTATGGCTAGCCCTGGGGTGCATCATCATCCTTTATCGGTTTCTCCTAACCTTGCCAAAATCTTCATAAATAGTCTGTTATTAAACTCCCTTTAATCAGCTGTTTCTAGTGTGCCATCTGCTTCCTATCATCCCTGATAGTCAAAATGGAAAGATCTGTAAGATATATTAAGTCAAAGAGGCAATATGCAGAGCAGTGTAATATGAAATCTGTAATACTCTATTATTTGTAAGAGAAGGAGTAAGGAGAATATATCTTATTTTCTTAAATATTGTGTTAGGTAGGAATTAGGTTTAGCATTAAATGATAATATCCAAAAAGAACAGTGGCTTTTAAATGATCTTTCTTTCTCTTTCTTTCTTTCTTTCTTTCTTTCTCTCTTTCTTTCTTTCTCTCTTTCTTTCTTTCTTTTCTCCCTTCTTTCCTTCCTCTCTTTCTCTTTCTTTCTTTCTTTTCTCCCTTCCTTCCTTCCTCTCTTTCTCTCTCTTTCTTTCTTTCTTTTCTCCCTTCCTTCCTTCCTCTCTTTCTCTCTCTCTCTCTCTCTTTCTTTCTTTCTTTCTTTCTTCTCCTTCCTTCCTTCCTTCATTTCTTTCTTTTTTTTTTTTCAGGATCTTGCTCTGTTGCCCAGGCTGGAGTACAGTGGTGTGATCTTGGCTCACTGCAACTTCTGCCTCCTGGGCTCAAGTGATCCTCTCACCTCATCTTTCTGAGTAGCTGGGACTACAGGCAAGTGCCACCATACATGGCTAATTTTTGTATTTTTTTTGTAGAGACGGGGTCTCGCCATATTGCCCAGGCTGGTCTTGAACTCCTGAGCTCAAGTGATCTGCCCACTTTGGCCTCCTAAAGTGCTGCGATTACAGGCTATTTCTCTCTGTAAATGTCTGGGGCTGGCAGTCCAAGGCTGAGGGCAAGTGCTGTGCTCCATAACACACTCAGGGAGTCAGTTTCTTTCTAGTTCACCAGCCCTCCTTCCTTAGGGCAGGTTCTTGTCCTCCAATCTAATGTTACATCCACTCTTCAGGCAGCAGGATGGAATGGAGAAGAAGGGGCAAAGGGCATGTCCCAAGGAAGGTTCCTGGAAGTTGCCTCATAGCCTGTTTGTCTGTATCCCATCTGGTCACATCTAACTATAAGGGAGCCTGGGGAACATATTTTTAATTCCTGGCAGCCAGGTGTCCAGCTAAAAATTCTAACACTATTTAAGAAGAGAAGAATGAAAATTGGAAGTAATTAACAGTCTTTGTCACATATGTGCATTTAAAAGTAACTTGAGAAGAATATCAGGAAACTGTTCTCAGTGGTTATCTGGTGAGTGGGGGAGGAGGTGGCAGGTGAGAACAAGACAGATGAGGAAGAATAGTTGCAGAGAGAGTCTTCACTATATCTCTTGCAACATATTTTGACTATGAACCATGGATAGGTATTACCTATTTCTAAACTTAGATTAATTTAAAATTCTTTCCTAAAGATGAGTAAATAAGATAAGAGAAAATAAAGAAAAAAATATTCCAGCCAGTCTAAACTTTGGTGAGAATAAAAGAGCCATGGAGTTCAGTGAGCTAATGGCCCCCAACTATAGGGCCATTAATGACCTAATCAGAGGAAGAAGGTATAACCAGGGTATATTAGTTTTCTATTGCTGTGTAACAAATACCACAAACTTAGCAGCTCAAAATAACACAAATTTATTATCTCACAGTTTTTGTGTTGGGAGTCTGGTTTTAACTGGGTCCTCTACTCAAGGTCTCATAAGGCTTAAATTAAGATGTTGTATAGCTGTGCCATCATCAGGAGGTTCAACTAGGGAAAGAGCCACTTCCAAACTCACTTAAATTGTTGGCAGAATACATTTCCTTGTTGTTGTCAGCTGTAGTCTGGGGACACTCCCAACTGCTAGAGGCTGCTCTCAGGTCCTAGCCACACGGTCCCTCCATTTCAGCAACACGCCTTTGTCAAATTTTGCTCATACTTTAAATCTCTGTTTTTCCTTCTGTGACCAGCCAAAGAAAACTCACTGCTCTTAAGTGGCTAATATGATTAAGATAGGTACACATACATAGTCTTCCTTTCTTAAAGTTAACTGCGCCCATAAAGATCAATGGAATAGAATAGATAGCTCAGAAACAAACCCTCACATATGCAGCCAAATGATCTTCAACAGGGGTGCCAAGATCACTCAGTGGGAGAAAGGACAATCTCTTCAACAAATGGTTCAAAGAAGTTGAACTCCTGACCTCAGGTGATCCGCCCGCCTCATCCTCTCAAAGAGCTGGGATGAGAGGTGTGAGCCGCCGTGCCAGGCCCAGCCCCACATTATTTACATTCAAATTTCCCACGGACATTGTTTAATCATTAAGATCTGGGACAAAGTTAAAAATGCTAGCAACAGCGATTTCAAGTCCTTACCTCTCCCAATTTCCTATGTGTGTTCAAATGATTAACTCTTTAAGATATATTTTGGCCTGGCGCAGTGGCTCATGCCTGTAATTCCAGCACTTTGGAAGGCCAAGGAGGGTAGATCATGAGGTCAAGAGATAGAGACCATCCTGGCCAACAGAGTGAAACTCCGTCTCTACTAAAAATACAAAAAATTAGCCGGCGTGGTGGTGGGCGCCTGTAGTCCCAGCTACTCGGGAGGCTGAGGCAGGAGAATCACTTGAACCCAGGAGGCGAAGGTTGCAGTGAGCCAAGATTGCGCCACTGCACTCCAGCCTGGTGACAGAAACCCACATAAAAGGAAGGAGGCTGGAATTAAATTTTAAATTAAATTAAATTTTCTTTTACTATAAAAATGTTAATGTGCAGAAAAGTAGAGAAAGTCATGTACTGAACCACCAAGTATACATTACCCAGTAGTTCCAGCATTTATTGAGTGCCTGTGCAAATCATTGTACAAAATATTTCTGAAACACTGTTTTCACTTTATTCTCTCAACAACCTTTTAAAATAAATGTCATCTTACTTAACGATAAGATAAATATTATACCTTATGTATGCAGAACATTGAGACTCAAGTTGGGTAAAAAATTGCTCGAGGTTACGCAACTCATAATTTGTAGAGCTAGAATTTAATTTTATTTATTTGTTTTCTCTCTTTTTTTCTATCCCATTATTACTCATTTTCCTCCCTAGTCCATTATGCTATTATTGCCCAATTACATCTTTATATGTTATAAACCCATCAATAGTTTTATAAGTATTACTTTATGCAGTTGTCTTAAATCAGAAAAATTACAAGCAAACACACATTTATGCTTTTATAAGTCACCTGTGTAGTTACCCTTATTGCTGCTTTTTATTTCTTTGTGAGGATTCGAGTTACTGTTTAGCATCCTTTCATCTCACTTGTAGGGCAGTTCTGCCAGCACAGAGCTAGGATTAGAACCAAGGTCTTCTAACTCCAAGTTAAAGACTATTTCTACCACATCTCAGGGGCAGTGAGAGCCTGTGAGTTCCAGGACTATCTTTCCATGAGGAGCTCAATTTCATCATTCTGGATATTGGTCCCGCCAGAATTTCTCAACACTCTTATGCATCCTTTTCACCCTTCATTGCCACAGAAGTTTTAATGAGCAAGCGAGTCGTACTGTTTTCTTGGTTTCTTTTCCAGTAACATATGACTACAGGTGAATGAGATATGGTTAGCAGCAAGCCAGATGTTAAGAAGCGGTGATCTCATTGTTCAATTCCCACCTATAACTAACCTGCACATTGTGCACATGTACCCTAAAACTTAAAGTACAATTAAAAAAAAAAAAAGAAGCAGTGAGGCAGGGGAGAGGTGGGAATTGAAACCCACAGTTATGATGTGAGTTCAGGTAGCCAAAGACAAATGGATAATCTAATTATGAATCTAGTTGTGAGAAAAGCAGTATTTGCTAAACTCAGTAGTGAGATTAGGAACTGAGTCATCAGATCAGAGAGAAGGCAGACCAGAGTGAGCCAAATATAAGCAAGTAATAATCTCTGAGCATTATAATTCAAAGAGATCTGTGTGTTGGATGATTAGGGCTAGTTCCAGAAATGGCGCATAAAAATTAGTTGCCTTTTGTTCAATGCTTGCAGCTGTAGGTGGAAGTGTCAGGGCTGCGTGTTCACCTGGTAGAAAGTTCTAAACTGGGCATGATCTAGGAAGGGGAAGGAAGCCTCTAGGATCCCTCCTCTGAGCCATATCCTTCCCAATGTATTAAATCATTATTTCTTAATTTTGAATAATATATGCAGGGCTTCTCAAGAAGAATGGACATCTTGAAGTTCCAGCTATAATTTTAAAAAGAAGAAAACTCCCTATAATTTAAGTGTTTAATCCTATTAGTATATTTCAATTACAGCATGTATGAACTCATTTGGAGAGGACATAAAAAATCTAAGCTTATAGTCTTTATGAGTATGAGACCCATGGTTAATGGGCCTTCTGGTAAAATTCCCTCTCCTCAGCCATACCCTGCAATAGCTCAGATGTCAGGGACCTATTCAAAACGTATTGGTTTTATAAAACTGATACATGCTTATCACAAAAAGGGCTACGGAAGAGTATATAGAAGAAAGTTAAAAAACAAAACCAACAAGCAAAACCCCCACTATCAACGACCCAGAAATAATTGTCATAACATTTGGCAACATCACCCTAGTTCCTAGTGATCTCTCTATGTATGTACCCATATTCACACATAGACATAATTCTACAAAAATGGGACCTACTGTAAATGCTTTTTTTAAAAAACAAAAAGCATTAAATTTGTCTTTACTTGAACTAAACTGGAGAAAAGCTAATGAAATTGGTAGAATTGCTCAATCTCAGATTAATAAGTTTCTTCACATCAAGCAATTTTATTTTCCTAGAAGATAACTCTAAAATTTCAAAAGATTTTTTTACTTTAAAAAAAAAAACCCAATCACCAAAATGCTTCAATTCAAGTAGTATCTATGGATCTGCCTGCACTGAAGGTAAGCAACATGGCACCATCTTTCTAACCTACCCCTACAACACCATATTTCTGTTAAGTGTATTATTATTTTTTCATTATCAAGATTCATAAATTTGCTCTGTCCTGTAGCCATAATTCTCAGCTTTGCTTTTTCTTTAAGCCATTGAATGTGTTTAATGACCAACCTTCCACTTCCGGGTTTTTAATTTTTCACTTAACAATTGGCTTGCTGGGTTTTGTTGTTGGATGGCTTTTTCAAAAATAATTCATGAGCACTAAATTTCATGAATTGCTGCTTATTTTAAAGTCTGTTTCCTGCCTTTATGTTTCAAGCACAATTAGATGGACACAAAGTTACCCTTTCCTTTCCTCAGAACTTTGTAAGCAGAGCTCCATTGTCTTCTGGCATTGAATGCTGCTGCTGAGGTGTTGGAGGTCAGGCTCATCTGCACCTCCCTCCCAGCCCTTACACTTAGAGGAGCTTTTCTTTTTCTACATGGATGTCCTTAAAGCTTTTAGTTTATTTCAAGATATGTGTAAGCATTAAATATTCTTTATCAGATTTTCCTGGGAAATTTTTTCTAGTGCTTTGTGTTCTCTTTTTGTTATTAAATCTTTAAGTACATTTTCTTTTACTATTTGCTTTTTAAAATTTAAGAATACCCATTATTTTTATATTAGATTGCCTTTGTCTAGATTCTATATTAGTAGTCATCTGTCTCGTAATTTTCATCTTTTTTCCATTTCATATTTTAATGTTTGCTCAAGGCTGTCTTTTATCAACTCAATGGTTTTGTGTCATACATATTTTACTTTTGATTACTTCTGTGGTCTTTAGCTATGAAAAGACTGATGAGCCTCCTGGACTGGCCTCTCAATACGTTGGATATTATCACCATGGGTTCATAGTTTTTGGCTTTGCTCATTTTTTTTCTTCCTTAGATCAGCCTCCTTGCTCCATTTCTTGAATGAGTCAACTCATCTCTTACCTCTTCGACAGTGGCAGAAAATTTGGATAGATGTTTGTAATCCATTACTGATTTCTTGGAAACTTAAAGAATGGGAGAAGTTGCAAGATAGTAGATGAATTGGGGAAGAGAATTCCAAGAAGGAACAGCATGTGACGGAGTAGAACAGCATTTTTTTTCTACCTGGAGTAGAAAAAAAAAAAGTGGAGCTTTTGAGGCAATGAGAAAAGGATTATGTGGGTCAGGAAGCACAAGCTTGAAAGACAGCAGTGCTAGGTAAAGTGAGGGAGGCCAGATAATATAAAAGGCATTTTAGACTATGAAGTTTGGATTACATCCTTAGAGTACTGGGCTGGGGCAAGGTAGAGGAAGTGGTGGTTACTAAAGAACTTTAAACAAAAAAGGACAAACATTAATGTTTTTAAAAAAAATGATAGCTATGGTTGTAGGGTAGAATGAAGAATAGAAAGTAGAAGATCAGTCAAGAAACCCTTAACACCTACTCACAGATGGTGGTTGGTTAGCAAAGGTGTTAAAAACAGGAGGAAGAAACATAGAACTTTTTTAAATGTAGGAAACTGGATGTATTAAATATATGTTTGCATCCATACCAGTTTGACTTATAATAGAGAAAACATGAAAGGAATTCAAATGTTTATCAATAGGTGAATTTAAACAAATTATGATATTTCCATGCAATGGAATACTACTCAGTCACAAAAGGAATGAACTAATAATATACAAAACATAGATGAATCTGAAAATAATTATGGTAAGTGAAAGAAGAATGAAAAGAAGAGTTTATACTGTAAGATTCTATTTATATAAAATTCTAGAAAATACACACTAAGCTGTCATGATGGAAAGCATATCAGTGGCTAGTTTGGGGAGTAGGGAGAGGTGGGCCAGAGGGATTACAAAGGAGCATTAAGAAACTTTCGGGGATGATGGAGATGTTTATTATCTTGATTATGGTGGTAGTTTTGAATGTATACTTGTGTCAAAGCTTATCAAATAATGTACTACAATTATGTACAGTTTATTTCAGTTATACATGAATAAAGCTGTTTTACTATTAAAATGTAATTTTGAGGTAGTTTAATAGCATTTAGTGAAGAGAACGAGGGATAGGAAGACAAAAAAGATTATTATAAGGTTTCTGGAATGAGATAATTTCTGTGAAGATATTTAAAGCCCTGGCAATGGATGAGACCACCAAGAGTAGGAATGGAAGAAGGTCTAGGACTGAGTGTGGAGGACAGCTGATATTTACAGGCTGTGTGGAGAAGGAGCAGAGGTCTTACTTCTTTGTGGGGTGTGCCATTGTTGATTTATCTCTTATTGAGAGAGATCATGTTTATTTCTAATATTTTTCATTTCTGAGCTGCAACGAATAACCTTATACATTTTGGAAGTGTGTGTACATGTAATCTGTAAGATAAATTTTTAGATGTAGAATTTTCTGGATCAGAAGGTATGAGTAGTTGTGATTTTGGTAAATAATGCTAAATTCCTCTTCATAGAAGTTGTACCAATTACATTCCCATCAGCAATATGAAAATGCCTCTTTCCCCACAACCTCATCAGCACAGAAGATTATCAAATTTTTGACCTTTCCTAATTTCACAAGTGAAAATTGGTAGCTCAGTATTATTTTAATTTGCATTCTTTAGCTATGAGTGAGATTAAACATGTTTTATTGGTTAAGAGTCATGGGGAGGATTGTTTTACATTTAAAAAAATTGAGTTATTGATTTTTTTAAACATGTTATACATGCTTTCTTTATATAAGGAAAAGTAGCCCTTTGCTTCCAATATATCTTGCATATATATTTTCCCAGTTTGCTGTTTGTCTTTGAAATTTGTTTATGGTAGCTTCGGCCTTGTAGAAATGGTTGATTTTCGTATTGTCAAATTTATAAATCTTTTTGTTTATGGTTCTTGAGTTTTGTGTCATAGAGAGGTTTTTCCAACTCTAAAAGAATTCTCTCGAGATTTCTTAGAACTGATTTATAATTTCATTATTTACTCTGAAATCTTTGATTCAATTGTATATTTTCCTGGTGCAAGTGGGAGGGGTTAAGACAATTTTAGTTTTATTTTTAGATGGCTACCTGGTTTCCCAAAACCATTTATAAAATAACTGTCTTCTCACCATTGACTGGAAGATTTCACCTTTATCTTTGGTAAGGAAAAGAGAAGGCTTTATAAATGAGGGTTTTAGAATATATTTGAATGCTGACACTTAATCCCAGTGCAACACTGTTGGGAGTTGCGGCCTTTGGGGTATTTAGGTCATAAGGGCTCCACCTTCATGAATGGATTAATGTTGTTATAAAAGCCCTTTATGAAGGAGTTTGGTCCTCTGTCCCTTCTGTCTTCTGCCATGTGAGGACACAGTGTTTCTCTTCTTTGGATGACACAGTGTTCAAAATGCCATTGTGGAAGCCAAGAGCAGCCCTCACCAGATGCTGGTGCCTTGATCTTGGACTTCTCAGCCTTCAGAATGGTAAGAAATAGATTTCTGTTCTTTATAAGTTCTGTTCTTTATAGGTCTGTGCTATTATACTAGCACAAAATGGATTAAGACAATGAACATGTATGCAGATATGTTTAAATTTCATGGTGGAAAGAAAGATGACTTCTATTTTCCTATTGTAGTAGAGGGTGTTGATGGATACAAGGCAGCTAAGTCCATTTCTGCTATAACAAAACACCGTAGACTGATGGCGTAAACAACCAATATTTGTTGCTCACAGTTCAGAAGGCTGGAAGTGCAAGATCAAGCTGTCAGCAGATTTGGTGTCTGGTGAGAACCTGCTTCCTTGTTCATAGACAGCTGTGTGCTTCCTGTGTCTTCACCTGGCAGGAGGGGTAAGGGAACTCGCGGGGGCCTCTTTCATAAGGGCATGAATCTCATTCTTGAGGGCTCCACACTTACGACCTAATTACCCCCTAAAGACCCCATCTCTTAATTCTATCACCTGGGGGGTCAGGATCTCAGCATTCAAATTTAAGTTGGGGGACACGAACATTCAGATCATGGCATAAACCAACCGTTCTAATTGCATTATTTTCTCTAGAAATGATCAGCTGCCTCTGTGTGGGCAAAGAAAAGGCCTATCTACCTTGGAAACAAAGCTTTGGGAAACTCATTGCTGGTCTAAAGAAACAGACAATTGAGGCCAGGCGCTGTGGCTCATGCCTATGCTCCCAGCACTTTGGGGAGCCGAGGTGAGAGGATCTCTTGAGCCCAGGAGTTCAAGACCAGCTTGGGTAACATAGTGAGACCCCATGTCTACCAAAAAAAAATTAATAAATTAGCCAGGCATGGTGGCTTGTGTCTGTGGTCACAGCTACTCAGGAGGCTGAGGTGGGAGGACTGCTTGAGCCTGGGAGGTCGAGGATACTGTGAACCATGATTGCACCACTGTGCTCCACCCTAGTCAACAGAGCAAAGCCCCATTTAAAAAAAAAAAAAAGGAAAAAGAAAAGAAAAGAAAAAATGAAATACAGAATTGGACAGTAAAAGAGCCTCTAAAGGGGAAGCAAACAAGAGGTTAATAGGGCATTGATGACTAAGAACCCATTTTGCAATATTCTCTGGAGCTGGCCTTGCATTTAGAATGAATGTGAACCTGAAACTCTTCAGGATTCAGGGCAGGGGATGGCATATGATCTATTTGCCTACACTTTGCTTCAGCTGACAGCAGCCGGCAGGTCATGATCCCTGTTTTCTCCCATGATTTGTTGTCTCAGCTGCCAGATGACAGTGCTATTGGGCTGCTCCTAACTATGATCACTCCTTAGCCTGTCCTCGGGTAGCTCTTGCTTCCAGATTTTATTAACCCACACATCCCAGCTGGGTTTCTGGAAACCCCCACCCACCCACCCTGTGAACTGCTGACGTTGCTGATGACTGTGGGCAGTGAGAGCAGCAAGTGGGAAACAATCTTATGAAAGAGAGAAGAATGTGAGTCAGCTGGATAGATGGTATTATATGAAAGAAAGAAGATGCATTGGGAAAGTAGGATAAGCCTCATTCTTTTAATAAATACTCATCAAAAGCTGATTACAGAATAGTACTGGATTATAAGATTGAAGTTCCTCCTAAGCCTTTCCCATAAAGATAGGAAGCATGATTTCATCTTTCATTTCATCTTTGAAGATATTGGTTACTGGTCTTCATATGAGCTAAGTGCTCATTAAATGGTTGCTGAATGGATTAATAAAGGAGGGACTATTTTAGTGTCTTTGCTTGTGCCATTCTCTCCCTGGAACCCTTTCCCTTTTCTAATATAACTCCAGAAATTCCGCTTTTGTCTGAAGGCTCCCCCCTCCTCCATGAAGCCTTATGTGACTAACTTCTGCCTAAAGTTAGCTTCCCCTTTCTAATGTCTATGGTACAGATAGTTGAATCTATGTCAATAACACATTCTGTCCAATATTTTGCTTCCATATTCCTCTCTCCCACTGTGGATCTTTTTAATGCTGTGTAGATACAGAAATATACATTCTTACTCTCCAACAAGTGTGTGCATTTCCTAAATGCAGGGACGACATCTTTGACTTCTTTCCGAATGTCCATGGTTCCTGATAGCGTACTGGGCACAAAGTACTGCCCTCGAAGTACTTATTTATTTGACTACCTATTATCTCTATCTAAAGCAAATATTGTTAGAAAAAAGCTGAGGCTTATTGTTAACCCATACAGGACAGAGAATTGTAACGATCTTTCTTCCTAATCCTTAGCTTAATCCTCCTAATCCTGTAGCTTAAACCCTGAAAATGTTTGCATCCTTGATCTATAAGGAATGTTATAGCATGTGACTCTATTAAGTGTGGAAAATTGAAAGGCAAATTAAAATATTTTTATTTGGCAGCATCATGAAACTGTTGAGGTCTATAGACGTAATCTTCATATGAATGCTAAACGTAATACTTACTGTCAATAGATGTTCAAGTCCAATGTTACTGAGCTGTGACTGTAGCAATTCGCTAATCTTCCTTTGAACATACACTATTTACTTTTTAAAGTCTAAGTTAAAAAATCAATTTTTTTCTCTCTAGTGAATTTTATGATGCTTTTGTTTTATATTATTCAACCTAAAACTTCTGAGATTTTTAAAAGGCTAACAGCAGGTTGTGAATGTTCAAATAGACAAAATTACAAAGTACACATTCATTACTGACTTAGCTCAGCTTCCTGAGATAATCCGAAGTTAAATTTCATCAGCTCTCTCTACCCGAAGACTATGGCACTACCACAAAGATAAATTCTTTTTTTTTGAGATGGAGTCTCGCTCTGTCTCCCAGGCTGGAGTGCAGTGGCGTGATCTCAGCTCACTGCAAGCTCCGCCTCCTGGGTTCACGCCATTCTCTTGCCTCAGCCTCCCCAGTAGCTGGGACTATTAGGTGTCTGCCACCACTCCCAGTTAATTTTTTGTATTTTTAGTAGAGATGGTGTTTCACCTTGTTAGCCAGGATGGTCTCGATCTCCTGACCTTGTGATCCGCCCGCCTCGGCCTCCCAAAGTGCTGGGATTATAGGCGTGAGCCACCGCGCCTGGCCCCACAAAGATAAATTCTTTGAATCAGAGAGAATGAATACTAATATTAGAGTTGAGACGGGTAAAAGGGCAACAGAAGGATTATGGGGTGCATAGAAGAGGAGGCTTTGACAATCTAGATACTTTCTCTCCCAAGCCCAAGTATGTATTATTTTGTATTGTTATTACCCCTTAGTCATAGACTGGAGACTTATGCAAGGATTTATTGACTCTTCAAGTCTCATTATCAATCTGCATTTAAGATTTAACAGCAAAGTTTGAGATTGAAAGATTACTTGTTCAGACACAAAATAACTTGATCTTCTTGTGGAAACTCAGCTTTAAATAAATAAATAAATAAAATAACAATAGATTTCAACAGTAAAGTCTTTGTTTGGCTGGGCGCAGTGGCTCACACCTGTAATGCCAGCAGTTTGGGAGGCTGAGGTGGGCAGATAACCTGAGGTCAGGAGTTCGAGACCAGCCTGGCCAAGATAGTGAAACCCTTTCTCTACTAAAAATACAAAAATTAGCCAGATGTGGTGGTGTGCACCTGTAATCCCAGCTACTCAGGAGGCTGGGGCAGGAGAATCGCTTGAGCCCAGGAGGCGGAGGTTGCAGTGAGCCGAGATTACACCACTGCAGTCCAGCCTGGGCCACAGAGTGAGACTCCATCTAAAAAAAAAAAAAAAAAAAAAAAAGGCTGAGAAAATGGTAAACATGTAAGTCTTAATACATTGTTTTTATATAATGATTACAACAATAAATCTATTCTGTACAGTTAGATATAAGGATATAACTAGACTTTTTCTTACAGTAGCATGTACGTCATGAGGGAGGATGTGATAGGAGTCAAAGTGCTCTAAGATTGGGATGATTATATATCCCAATTTGCCCAGGAGAGTTCATGCTTATGCCTGTTTTCCCAGTGTAATAGTTAATACTACCCCCTTATCTCAACAGCATCCTAACTTAGATGATAAATTACTTGGCTACTTTACACATATAGGACTTAGTGACCTGGTGAACTTGGGGAACAAGCAACAGAGCAGAGGCAAAGATAAAGTTAAGATCTCATTCCTGGTTGTCTCATCGTGTGGTAGGGCCACTGACATAAACACTGGGTGAGCTTGTGAATACTTGTCTCAGATCTGGAACTTCTAGTAGGATGTTTCCTAAGACCGAGAAGATGGTTGGTTCCACTTATTCCAATTATTTGGGTTATTAATTGTTCTGAGGCATTTCAGTTAGTTAAATCTAACCTGTCATCCCTCAGTTCTTCTTTGAGTATATGAGAAAACCTAAGAGGCTCCCAAGTTGACTGTACAGCTGAGAGTTTTCCACTGAGAAGTCCAAAAAGGCCCCGTTGTCATCAACCTCACATTTACCATGATAGGGTCTATAATTCCAAGTTAACTGGGTGAGGAAGGGGCTCAGGTTTCTATTTGCATTAAGCTATAGAGAATAGGAGGAATAGTTTCCTATTTAAAAAATAAATTTTTTAAAGTGTGAATATTCCATAAACCAACAAACAGAAAGAAATTTAGAATGTGCTCACTGAATTAGTCAGTTCAGTAATAATTATGGTGGTGATTCTGGAGAATGGCGTGGAAGAGACAGCTTGGGGAAGAGAACGGTGCTAGGACAAGAACCAGAAGGCCTGGATTCTGGGTTTGATTATGCCCCTTCTGGCAATGGGATCTTGAATAAGTCATTTATCTTCTTTAAATTGCAGTTTCTTCTGTAAAATGAATTAAGAGAAAAATTAAGAATATTTGTAAGCACTAGCCATGTGCCAGGCACTACTCTAAGCACTTTATGAATCTCTAAAACAAACCAATGTATTATTGGCATTATTTCCATTCTAAAGATGAGGAAATTGAAGCATGGAGAGATGAGTTAACCTTCCTAAGACCACGCCCCTTCTCAGTGGCACCTCTAAGATTTGAAACTGGGCACTATGCTTTAACTCTCCTGACTACCATCGGGTATGCCCGTTCACCATTTTACATTCTGCTATATGTCTTGGGAAAATGACCCATGTGGGTGTCCTTGCTCTCTGGCTTCCAGTTGGGTTCCAACAGTGACAAGAGATTGGAGAGTGGGAGGAGAGATTGGTTTCTTTCTCTTCCCAGTTGCCTCCCTAAGAGGCCATCACAGATTGGCTGATTCTTTTATCAAACGTGGTGTCTCTTGTCGAGTGCTCTCTCCATACAGTTAACCTATACCAGTTCTAAAAACTGCTTTTTTTCCCCCCTCCATTCTCTTTTAGGCTAGGAATAGTAACAGCTCTTTGATCTTGCCAGTCTGGGATACTGCACCACCCTTTGCTGTCAGAATCCTTTCTGATTACACATTGCAACTTTAAAGTTGCACATGATGTACTCTACCAGAAGGAAGCTGATTTCGTGGTCACAATACTATCTGTCTGGAGTAGTGGGGGTTCTGCTTAGCAAGGATTCCCCTAGTTGGGCCTCTTAGAATGGAGAAAGTTGACCGTTTCAGGACTGAGATATTTGAGAAAATCAGGAGGGTGCTGAACAGCTTTGTTTCTTAACTTCCTGGCCAGAATGTGTAGATTTTCAGTACCTCCCAACGTTTCCAGATGTATTTAGCTCCTACACACTAACCTTCTTTCATTACTGAATGTGTCATGGAGTTAACACATATTCTTGCTTCTGCCTGAAACCTTCTTTCTTCTTTTTGCATAGAAAACTCAGATATCAGCATGAATGTTACTTGCTTAGGGAAGCCTTCCCGGGAACAAACCCCTCATTTCTGCCAGGA
Organism: Pan troglodytes; assembly: GCF_028858775.2. NCBI lineage: Eukaryota > Metazoa > Chordata > Mammalia > Primates > Hominidae > Pan > Pan troglodytes. Next base: position 59,298,155 of record NC_072403.2, read on the forward strand.
TGGATGAGTATCCTCATATATGCTCTAACAGCTTTCTGAGCCTTTCCTTCACAACACTTAACATAGTTTATAATTATGCATTTGGTGGTTATTGGATCCATATCTCCCCTCTCCCTAGAAAGGAAGTTCCAAAAGGTCTGAGGTTGGTTTTGACTTTGCTCGACATTAAATTTCCAGGACTGAGCACACTTACTGACTCTGGTGGTCACTGAAAAATGCTATTCATGTATCCATGGACAGATGTATGACTAAGCATCATGTAAACTGGTGACGATGGTAGACTGGGAAGAATAAAAGGAGAGCGCTCTCTAGTGGCACCAGGTGCAACAAGCAAAATGGGGCCAAGTTTTTGCCTGAGGCCTTACAAAAGTGTTGAAATCTTTGTGGAGAAAATTTTCTTTTTCTCAGGAGGGCAGTAGAATATCCTTAGAAGTGACTAGACTTATGTCAATAATGACATGAGGAAGAATATATCACAAAGTTAACAGGAAGATTGACTCCAATCACAAGAAGTGAGGGCTGCAGAGGCCATGAAGGGATGGAAAACTTTTTCTTAGTATTATCACTACTGGGCAATGGGCAGAGCCTGGGAGACAGAGAAGAGAACAGGCCGTATGGAGCACGCATCAACAACCCTGAGCTTCAGAGCACTCAGTACTGCAAGAAGAATGTGTAAGAAACTCTGGAACCCAGTTCCCGGGAGAGTGAGGGAACACCAGTGATTTCATTGGTATTAGGCTTGAAATATTGATTATTTTCTTTATTCCATATTTCACATTGTTATCCACATACCCCTTCTGACTACATACCGCACCAGGTGTAGGAAATGTGTGTTAGAAGATGATGTTTTTTGCCTTAACCATTGATTTTAATGATCATTTCATCCTCTCTGCTCTACCCTAAGTGGCCTTTCAGAGTCAGTTGTGGCTTATTCCATAATTATCTTTTTCAGACTACTTCTGTACATTGGTACCACATCTGTAATGAACCATCGACTCATCTATTTCCCAATTCATTTGAATCTAGAATTTGGCAAGCCTTTCTTTTTTAGTGTGTTTTTTAATTTGACTCCGCATTTTTCTATTTAGGTTGCACACTTGAAAAAAAGCTTTACCCCTTTTTTGAAAAGTTGGCAGACGTCTTTTTTTTTTGAGACAGGGTCTCACTCTGTTGCTCAGGCTGGAGTGCAGTGGCGCGACCTTGGCTCACTGCAACCTCCACCTCCCGGGCTCAAGTGATCTTCCCACTTAGCCTTCTGGGTAGCTGGGACTACAGGCACGTGCCACCAGGCCCGGATAATTTTTTGTATTTTCTAGAGACAGGATTTCGCCATATTGTCCAGGCTGGTCTTAAACTCCTGAGCTCAAGCGATCCATCCGCCTCAGCCTCTTGAAGTACTGGGATTGCAGGTATGTGCCACCGTGCCCAGCCACAGACGTCTTAATGAAAATGAACGATTATAGTAATATACTAGGGCAAGGGCAATTTTTTCATTATCGACAAGCAAATCACTAAATTATGTAAATTACTGGATTAGACAGGCAGAATTACTTTTCTTTCAGAGAATAATCAAATATTACTTTAAAATGTTCATTTGTTTAAGTTTTTGGCTTTAGATCCAGAAAATCCAAATATTTGAATTTACATCTATTAAAAACCAAATTCAACCTCGAGACCGAAGTCCATCATTCATAGTCCACAGTAGAATATATGGAACCACGAAGATTTTTAATTTCCCTTAATAAACCTGTTTATTGAGCACTTCTATTTCCCCTCCTTCCCCCTATTTTTGTTTTAAAACATCCTTTCATGAAAGGACAATATTTAAATAAACCTTTGAGGAACAGATTGAGCTATTTAACAAGTGAGGTAATTATATATTATCATTCCCACATGATGGGGGTTTATAAAGGATTTAAAAGTTTGTTTCTGCATTTGTTTTCAAGGACTTGCCCAAGCACGGAAACTCCATATATATCAGCGACTAGGGAAAATTGATTCTAATAGATTTTTCTTCCAAGAACAGGAATCTTTCTATTTCATATTGCACATGAATATTAAGTAAACTACCTGCTGGAAACAGAAAAAAAAGCTTTACTCAAATATAAGTTGCTGATTTAAATAAACTGTTGTACTTTAAATAGAAAAAAACTCTAAATATAAATAATAAAGTAGCATTTCTAAGTGTAGCTACTAGGTTTATTACTGAATTCTGCAGGGAACTGAATGACCTAACCCCAAATACCATCCTTTTATGACCAATTTGTGTGGACAGTTATAAATAGTGCAGTGAACTCTGCCTACAAGGCTGTAAGCCAAAAATTTTTGAGTGAATAAAGGGACTGCTGTTCTTTGTGAATAAGCAATTATTAAATGTTGTTTCTGAAACTGGAAGCTGAGTAAAGCAGTTTGTCAGTAGACAGTCTAATATAAAAGAAATTAATTTGATAAAAGTTCCCTCAAAAATGGCTTATGTACTTTGTACACTATGTATGGATCTATTTACACATGTAAAAATTACTTCCATGTAGACATAGCATTGATATATTTATTTATTAAAATTTCTTCATTAGAATAAATTATATAGTGTCAAAACTTTGGCAACATTTTAGTGTAAGAACTGTTTGTGCTCTTAAAAAACTATTCTGTTTATAACTATAATACATATTCACTGGAGAACGTGCAACAATAAATGCATACTGACTAAAAGAAGAATGAAAACTATTCAAACTCTTACCTTCTAGAAGCAATCAAGTGTACCTTACCTCCAAAATTATGACTCGCAGCTCTTTGCTAGTTAGTGAATATAGGCGTACATCACCATTTTAAATTGCTGCTGTTGGCATAATTGATTTTTAAAACCAACTTTCAAAACCAACTTGTATAAGCCCAGATTTTAACTGGGACATGCAATTCTAGGGCAGCAAGAGTGGAGGAAAAGATACAGGGAATAGTGGCAGAGAAGGAGCAACACCATGCAATGTGTTTTGCTTCCTGATGACACTCTCAGAGGCAAAGTCTGTTCCTTAGCGGGGGCACTTCCTGGATCAGGCACTATGTGCTCAGAAAGGCCGTATGGAGAAATCCTATCTTGGAACAGTCTTTTAAAGGAAAGAAGGGGAAGGTATTTATCTGCTGCCTCCTTTTGACTTCTTTCTTCCACTGGTCAAATTTTGTCTCATGAGGAAGTTTACTCCCTCACATCACTCAGCATCTTTGGGAGTCACTTGCCAAACCACATCCCATGTCCTGAAATGAGATCCTCTATCTAAATTTGGAAGTGACAGGAAGGACCAGAGACTGTAAATGTGTAGCTGACGGCCCCAGGAGGTAGATTTTTATAGGTCTACACCTAGCAGGTCAGTCATAGCAAGTGCTTAGGTAAAACAAAGCGAACCAGGGTCAATGAGACAGCTAAGAAAACCTGTGGAGGCAAATAAGATATGTACTGAAGAAATAATTTAGGTTATTTTCCACAATAACTAAGGCTGCAGTGAGAATCTTTTTGCATATATCTTGTGTACTTCTATGTGTATGGTCTTAGAATAAATTTCCAGGAGATATATTACTGAGTCAAAAGTTACATTTACTGTAACTGTGATACACTTGAAAAATTGCCCTCTAGAAAGGTTAGACCTATTTTATTCCATCCAACAGTCACAAGAATACTCATTTCCGCATGAACTTGCCAATGCTGTAATTTGTGTCAGTCAGTGTTTGTGAGATTATGCTGCAGTAACTAATGACCTGGCAAATGGCAGTGGCTTACAACCAACATTTTTTTCCTTTTCACATATGTTAGCTGCAGATTGACTTAAGCTCTTTTCCATGTGCCATTGATCTCAGGGCTCAGACTAAAGGAGCAGCCCCATCTCAGTCTGATGCCAAAGGAAGCAGAGGGATAATGAAACTCCAGAATGACTCTTAAAAATTCTCTGCTCAGAAATGACACATATCACACTTGCTTACATTTCGCTGGTCAGAGCGAGTCATACTGCAAAGGCTGATTTCAGTGAAGCAGAGAGTTATAATCCTTGAAAAGGAAGGGGCAGTGAATAACTGGTAAAAAATAAAATCTACCACATTATCTTTGCCAATGAAATGTGGGAATGGAATAATATAATTATTTTAAATGTACACTTCTTTGATTACTAGTTAGGTTGAAACATTTTTGTATGCTTATTGGCAATTCATTTTTCTTCTTTTGGAAATTGTTCTTGCCTTTTGCCCATTTTCTGACTGAATGCTTTCTTATTAATTTGTAAGACTTTTTGCATATGAAAGATGTATATATTTCCTTCATTCAATTTAAATAATGATGTTTTTCCAAAGACAAATTTTTAAATGCATGTGGTCAAATACATGTTTTTTTTTTTAAATGGTTTTCTATTTCATTTCTTGCCTTAGTGTAGAAGAATGTTACATTAATGTTTCCCAATGAATCATGCCTCCAAGCATCCATGCCCTTTTGTGGTCCCCTCCCACTGCAACTTGGCCATGAAGCTTTCTTTGGCCAAAGAGAAATTAGCAAAGCATGATGCAAGGAAAAAGCTTGATAAGCACTTACACGTTGAAACTTACACACTGAAACTTACACCTTGAAACGTCTCCTCTTGGAATGCTCTATCACCGAGACTTGAGCCAACATCTAAAGAGGTCCAGACATGTTGAGACTCCATGCTATGAGAGAAAGAGGGGCATATCTGACTAGGTTGAAGCTTTTCCAGCCCTCCTCGTGGAGGCACCAGACATATGAATGAAACCATTGAGATTTCCACACCTGAGTTGAGTGACCACTGGCAACACCAGCAAAGTGCTTCCCACTAGAGGCCAGTCCAGTTGCAGAATCGTGGTTACAAACATGGTGGTTGTTTTGAGCCATGAAGTTTTTGCTTAATCAATAACTGAAATGCTTAGTGTCCTCCTTTTCTCAAGAATTTAAAATGTTCACCTATAGTTACTTTGCTGGTTTTATAGTTGTTTTGGGTAAACATTCAGCTTTGTCCATTTGAAATAAATTCTTGGGTAAGGAGTGGAGTGAGAATTTAATGACAGTTACTGTTATTACTTCCATTTCGCAAATGAAGAAACTAAGGCTTAGGCTTAGTGAAGTTAAGTGACTTGTCTAAAACCAGACAATAAGAAGCAGATCAAGATTCTTACAGTCTGACCCCAGAGCTCGAGCTCTTACCCCTATACTGTGGACCTGGAGCCCAGGCAACGGCAAGGGATCTGCCCTGCCCCTCATCAATAGCTGCACATCACTTCACAAACAAGCATCTTCACACTTGCTCTGTGTCTTTTATAAAATATGGTAATTAGAAAGATTGCTTTTAAATATTTTTACCCTGATTTATTTTTATCCTAAAAATAGGATCTATTTTTACCCTACTTTCAAAAACAGGCTATACTTCTATTGGAATTTAGTGTATGTGGTAGAGACACTGCCAGATTAGAAGGAACCTGATTTAGCATTTGGGTTCAAGGTGAAGACTTGGTTTGGGATGAGTGAGTGTTTGAACAAGAGGAAAGAAGGAACTACTCCCAGTGATTTCTCCAGGTTTTTGTGTCAAAGGAGCATCTAGGATATGGGATTCTGTCCTTTCAGTGATGTTGTTGGTGGAGGAGGAAAGTTTGATGGGGAAAGTTAGCTTTAAGCATATGTGCCATCTCCAGCAGGTGTTGGTATTCATACCATACACTCCTGACTCCCACCAGGAGGCTTGTGGTGACAGGCTGCAAGCTACATGATTCCCGGGGTGGTCAGAGGTGTCAGGGAGTCTCCTTCCAATAGTCAGTTCTTGAGATCATTGGTATTGAAATCCAGCTTGAGGTCAAGAAAGAAGGTGTGTCGCAGGCTCAATTAGTCCCTAAAACATAATCACGGAAATACAGATCCTGAGGGGGTTGCTTCTTAATGAAAGATAGCTAGAGAGGCTGGATTAAGACACAGATTGAGGCTGGGCATGGTGGCTCACACCTGTAATCCCAGCACTTTGGGAGGCTGAGCAGGCGGATCACCTGAGGTTGGGAGTTCGAGACCAGCCTGACCAATATGGAGAAACCCCGTCTCTACTAAAAACACAGAATTAGCCAGGCGTGGTGGCGCATGCCTATAATCCCAGATATTTGGGAGTCTGAGCAGGAGAATCACTTGAAGCTGGGAGGCGGAGGTTGCGGTGAGCCGAGATTGCACCATTGCACTCCAGCCTGGGCAAAAAGAGTGAAACTCCATCTAAAAAAAAAAAAAAAAAAAAAGACACAGATTGAACGTACATGAGTTTCCCCTTGGGTTCATTCTATGAAGTCACAGGGGAAAGTGTATCTATATCTACACCTACAATGTCTATAGATATCTCCATCAAATGCCAGAAACCAAAAGAACACCGTGAACAGACCCACAGTTCTGAAGAATTATCAAATGTGTAAACCAGAGGGAAATGCTTTCAATTCAGGTGGTTAATTAAGCACAAACATTTATCTACTCTTCCTACTGAGACTCCCATTAAAATGATGATAAACAAAATTTTTTTAAAAAGTATAAGCCCACAACAAGGTAGGGCACACCCAGAAAGCAAATATTTAATAATAAAGATGAGTCAAGGAAATTAACACTAACATAAATACAAGAGGCAGTTGATCTACCCAGCAGACTACATAGAACTTCCAGATTCAAAAGTCTGAGTTGACAGGTGGGGTGGAAATCAATGGGACTGATTGAAGATTCAGATACAGATTATGTGGCTCCACATACCTACCCTTTCTCCTTCATCAACCTCAACAGCAACTGGGTATTCATTCCTTGGTCAAAAGTGGACTGGAAGGATTTTTCCTTAAGTAATAGAACAAATCAACGGGGATAAACTGGGGCAGCTAGTGTGGACTTGATATTCCCGATAAAGTCCTTCTCATTCTGGCATTCAGGGTACCCCAGGCTCTCATCCACTCACTTTAAAGTGAAGCCAATGGGAATAGGCTGTTTCACTCCTTCCCACTCTGCAGGTGAAAGAGTCTTGTAATAGGACAGTCACCTACATCCCAGAAGAGGAGGTGGAACCCAGATACTATAACAACTGTAAAAAAATCTCAGGTGAGAACAATTGTCCTTCACTACCCCAAATATCATTCTTTAGATGATAGAAAATGAGAGTGGGCTATCAATATGTAGATTCAGGGAAGCAAAATACTGTTAAATATAGTGAAAAGAACATAAATAAATCACATATATTATGTAAGAACAAATGGAATTATCTAGCAGAGCTTCCAAGCATTAGCAAAATGAAAGAAAATACATGGAAATTTTGCAAGACATATAGACACACACACTTACATCTATATGTGTATACATTACTATAGTTTGGATGTTTTTCCCCTCCAGATCTCATGTTGAAATTAGATCCCCAGTGTTGGAGGTGGGACCTAATGGTAGGTGTTTTGGTCATGGGGGTGGACCCCTCATGAACAGGTTAATGCTTTCTCTGGCAGCAGGGGAATGATTGAGTGAGTTCTTACAATATTGGTTCCCACAAGAGATGGTTGTTAAAGAGAGCATGGCACCTCTCCCCATCTCTCTTTGCTTCTTCTCTTGCCATGTGATCTCTGCAAACATTGGCTGCCCTTTGCTTTCCACCACGAATGGACGCAGCCTGAGGTCCTCACCAGATGCAGATGCCAGAGCCATGCTTCTTGTATAGCCTACAGAACTATGAGTCAAATAAACCTCTTTTCTTTATAAATTACCCAGCCTCAAGTATTCCTTTATAGCAACACAAAACAGACATACATATACATACATACATATATACACACACATATGTATACAAATATAGGAATACATCCATACAAATATATATGGTGAAAAGGAATATAGCAGGCAAAGGACAAAACCCAACTTAGGAAAAATGACTCAGAACATTCCCTACAATTACTTACCATGATATTGCAGGGCTAGAGGAACAAATCTAGAAACAGATCAATGTATTAATGGAAAATTCATCTGTGATAAAAATCAGTGGGGTTTGGATTCAGTAAACGGTACAGTGGCAAGTAGCTATCCATGGAGAAAAATAGAAAGTTATATCCTTGATTCATACAATATACAAAAGTTCATATGGCTTAAAGAGCTAAACATAAAAAATGGTAAGAACTCAAAGAAAACAGTAGAAGCATATTGTTTCTGCCAAGACAGCATTAATAATCAGCAACTGACATTCAGGATAGGATTTTGCCACAAGGAACAAGGATACCAAGGGACAGGAATCAGAGACAGATGATAGCATTTTAACTTAGAGAACTCCCAGCCAGACAGAAGGAGAACCAGGGTAAATTCACTCTTTCCAGTCCTGGGAGACTGTGGGAAGAAGAACTGGGCAACATAGTAGGAGAGTAAATCATTGGACACATGTCCTAAGAGAGGAAGTCATGTCAGATCAATTGAGGAGAATAAGGGCAGAAGAGCTCTTGCTTTACTTCCTACATGGGTTGTGGAGGACATGGCTGTGCCCAGGTTGTGTGCCTGGGTTGTGTGCCCGGGCTGCACACCTAACATGGTGGTGTGCAGCAACGTTAGGAGAGGGACAGATTGGGTAGAGGTCATTGTATTTCTGAATTCCTGTGCTTCTCCAAGTGGATACACCAAGTTAAGAGCCATCGGAGCCTGTTATAAAGTGGGTGGGTTGGCCCTGCACCAAACACTTAAGTGTTGGTCACCTAGGCCAGAGGGCCATATATATTTGTATGGATGTATTCCTATATTTGTATATATATGTGTTTATGTGTATATAAATATATATGTATGTGTTTGTGTTGCAATAAGGAAATACTTGAGGTTGGGTAATTTATAAAGAAAATTTATAAAGAGGAAATATGTGGCAGATGCTCAGGGGAGTCTGCAATCCAGCAAAGACCAGAGGAAGCCAAGGGAGTGGGGAGGCTGCTATGGTTCTTACCAGGCTGAGAAGAGATAGACTTTGGTGTCACCAGCTGCAGAATGCCAGTGGTAGATGCTTACTGAATACATGTGGCTTGGATGGAGCCAACGGTCACCCAATGAGCACCAGGACAGCTGTTTTACAGATGGTGCTAGTGAGGACCTGGAGCACTGTGCACATTCCTGAGCACTCCTTCACTCTGTCTCCTGAGCTCACATTAGCCCACCTCTTTCATCTACCAAATCTGATCTTGGGAGAAGTAGTGGTGAAAGTGGAGATAGTGGTGGTGGGGTGCATACAAGATTGACTAAACAATTATCCCCTAAAAATGAGCATTACCTAAAGGGCCTGTTTAAATTGTTAAATCAGGCTAAGGGGTAAATTGGCTTGACATTTAGTTAGTTTTCTCTTCAGCAGGTAGGCCTCATGAAGATGATGGACAAGGGACAAAATGAAGAAACTACATTCTCTCTGGACATTAAAGTGTACAACACATTTATATCAGCAACAGGCTATGGGAAAAACTTTCCAAAAATATATAACACAGAACTAATGTCCTTAATAAGAAGACAGAAGTGTAGAAAAACAGACAAAGGATTCAAATAGGCAATTCAAATGAGATAATTAAAATGGCCCATAACTATATGAAAAAATACTCAATGTCTTTTAAGGAACTGTAAAGTAAAACAAAAATAAGATTCTTTTTTTCTCGGTATATTGGCAAACAAGAAAAAAGCTGATTATCCCCTAGCTTGTTTTTTAATATAAACATTTGCCGAGTCTTGTGATACTCTGGTTGACCAGATTCCTCCTGATTGAAACTCCACATGAATTCTCTTATTTAAGGGTATCAGCACAATCTAACAGGAAGTCCTTTGGAAGAGATCTCCAGAGGCACAGAATCTAGTGGCAGCTCTGAAACAGATTTCTTCAGCGACCTTGGGTGTAGACTTTCAGTGCCTTATTCATCTAAAACTTAAGGCGGACGAGACCTACTTTTTCCATGTCTCATTGAAATGTGATCAAGATTAATGGCCTAACATAGAAAACGTTTCCAGCACCTTGAAAGACCAGGCACATTATTCAATGCCTGCCTCTATAAATCTGGCAAAAATCAGTCTAATTCACTTGTCAGGAAAAATGTTCACTTAAAACCATATAATTTTAGAACTTGATGTTTAGAAAATGATCGAATCCAGTGTTTTTCAAAATGTCCTTCAGACTGATAGTGTTATCTGAGACTTAGGGAATAGTTGACTCTTAAGAGAGTATAGATTTAGAAGCTATATACCACATGAACTCGATGTACACAGCTACTGCACTTGTCTCACAGGTGTACATACCCTCCTCCACTTCCTAAGGCTACACTATAATTATTAGATTTGTGTAATCTGGCATTAAAATATGACAAAGATGCTTTCTTGCTCCAATTTTTAGCCTTTTACAGCGCATCACATGTTATTTTTCTAAAGTAAACTAAATGCAAATTTCTCCATGTTTTTGCTGCCTGCCTTACAGCATTTGAGGGAGGATCCTTCATACATTTGTAATAGACAAAAAGAAAAAAAAATCCAGATTGTGAGTCTTGTGGTTTTTTTCTTTTTAAAATTTAAACCATGTACAATTTTTTTTTCCTGAGACAGGGTCTTGCTCTGTCACCCAGCCGGAGTATAGTGATGTAATCACAGCTCACTGCAGCCTTAAACTCTGAGCTCAGGCAATCCTCAGCCCAGCCTTCTGAGCTGCTGGGACTACAGGTGCACACCACCATGCCCAGATGATTTTTAAAATTTTTTTAACTTTTTGTAGAGACGGGGTCTTATGATGTTGCCCAGTCTGGCATCAAACCCCTGAGCTCAAGCAATCCTCCCACCTCAGCCTCCCAAAATGCATGTACAACTTTTTGGTCCAAATTGCTTTGGATAAGTCAAATTAATATACACTTTGCTAACCAATATGAGTACATTCCTGTAAGCATAGTTATGTTGAAATACATGTGTTAAGATGAAAAAAAAAAAAGCCTCAGAGATCAAGTATTCCATCCTGGAGGGCGGAGCTTCTGCCCTGCCCCTCCTAATAATATAATAATAAACATAAAAACATCTTCTATATAATGGGTGCTTACTATATGGCAAGTGTTATACTTTCTTTAGCTTATTTCACCCTCATGATTCGAATTCCACTTTACAGATGAGACAGCTGAGGCTTGGAGAAGTTTAGTAATTTACCTAAGGTCTCACAGATGCTAGAGTCTACAAGCTGAATTACCATATAATAGTAATTCCTTGTTACTTCCTTCTGGAAACAGAACGGCTATACTTTTTTCCTATTTTAAATATTGAGCTTTTGATTCTGACACCTTTGCATGTTTCCCACATAGCCTTTAGGTAATTTATTAAAGTGCAGTTCCAACAGTGTTAATTCTCAGCTTGAAACTCTTGAATAGCTTTTCATCACCTAGAACAACAATAAGAATGGTGGTTCTCAAAGTGTGGTCCCTGGACCAGCAGTAGCAGCATCACCTGGCAATTGATAGAAATGCAAATTCTCAGGCCACACCTCAGCCTCACTGAATCTGAAACAGGGTGGGGCTCAGCAGTCTAGGTGTGTATAATTTCTTGGGGGTGATTCTGATGCAGCACACTCAAGCTGGATCTTTAGATGACAGTGAGATCCCATGGTCTGCTCCTGCTGACCCTTGTAGCCTGTTCTTGCTGCTCACTGCTTCACTCCCAAACCTCATGTGTATCCCCTACACATACTACAGCTGCTTCCTGTCCAAAGCAAGTGTTACCTGGTGGTTAAGCACAAGGATTCTGCAGCTGGTCTGCCTGGCCTTGAATGCCACCTATAGCATTTACTAGCAGTGGTGACCTGAGTCAAGTTACCTAACTTCTCTGAGCCTTGGTTTTTCCATATACAGAATGAGGATGAGGATAATAACAGTATCTACTTCATTTGTTGTTATAATAATTAAATGAATCACTATACGTGGAGCACTTAGAATAGCATCTGGCAGGCTGGGTGCAGTGGCTAACACCTGTAATCCCAGCACTTTGGGAAGCCAAGGCGGGTGGATCACTTGAGGTCAGGAGTTCGAGACTAGCCTGGCCAACATGGCGAAACCCCATCTCTACTAAAAATACAAAAATTAGCTGGGTGTGGTGGTGGGCGCTTGTAATCCCAGCTACTCAGGAGGCTGAGACAGGAGAATTGCTTGAACCTGGGAGGCGGAAGTTGCAGTGAGCCGAGGTCATGCCACTGCACCCCAGCCTGGGTGACAGAGTGAGACTCTGTCTCAAAAAAAGAAAAAAAAAGCATCTGACGTGCAGTACGCGCTCTAGAAATATATTATTGCATTTGCTTGTTATATTAGTTTCCTGTGACTGCCATAAATTATCACAAACTTGGTGGCTTATAAACAGAAGATATTTACCTTTCACAGTTCTGGAAGCCCGAAGTTCAATGTCATTTTCACTTGGCTGAAATCAAGGTATCAGCAGAGCTACCCTCCCTCCAGAGGCTTCTGGTGGCAGCCAGCATTCCTTGGCTTGTGGTTGCATCATGCCAATCTCTGCCTCCATTTCCACATCACCTTCTCTTCCACGTGTCTAATTTCCCTCTGCTTCTCTCTTTAAGGACACTTGTGATTAGATTTAAAGCTCACCTGGATAGACCAAAATAATCTCATCTCAAGATCCTTAACTTAATCGTGCCTCTTATACAAAGATGTTTTTCCTTATATTACAACATTTGCAGGTTCCATGGATTAAGACTTGGTATCTCTGGGGTGTGGGTGTGGTGGCTCATGCCTATAATCACAGCACTTTGGGAAGCCAAGGCAGGAGGATCACTTGAGCCCAGGAGTTCAAGACCAGCCTGGGTAACATAGTGAGACCCTGTCTCTAAAAAAAAAAAAATAATTTTTTAAAGACTTGATATCTTTGGGAAGCCATTTTTCAGCCTTCTACACTTGTAATAACCTGTATTCCCATAGTCCCCTTTTCTCTATGTTTCCTCCTCTTCCTCCTCTTTAGAACTCACTGCAGGGTTTGCCTCCTCCAGGAAGCCTTCCCGACTTCCCCAGAGACAGATTTAGTCTAGCTCCTCTGTGGAGCCACATACACACACACACACACGTATATATATATACACACACAAACACACACACATATATTTTTAAGAGCACATTTAGGTTTACAGAAAAACTGCATAGAAAGTACCGAGAGTTCCATATACTTCCTCTCCTCACCACCTCCCTCTGCTTAATTTCTCCTATTAACATCTTGCAGTAGTGTGGTGTATTAATTACAACTAGTTTATCGAAGAATTACAACCAGTTAACCACTATTGGTTCATACTATTAGCCGAAAGCCCATGGTTTACATTAGGGTTCATTCTTTCTATTGTATCGTTCTATGGGTTTTGACAAATTCACGATGTCCTATATCCACCATTATCATACAGTTTCACTGTCCTAAAAATGTCCTGCATTCTGCATATTCATCCATCTCCCCACCCCCCTGAACTCTTGGCAGGCACTGATGTTGTTATTGTCTCCACAGTTTTATCTTTTCCAGAAAGTTATATAGTTCAAATTATACAGTATGGAGCCTTTCAGATTGGCTTCTTTCACTTAGCAATATGCATTTAACTTTCCTTCTTGTCTTTTCATGGCTTGATAGCTTGTTTCTTTTTAGGGCTGAATAATATTCTATTGTCTGGATGTACCACAGTTTATCCATTCACTGAAGAATATCTTGGTTGCCTTCAAGTTTTATAAATGAAGCCGCTATAAACATCCATGTGCAAATTTTTGTGTGGACATAGTTTTAAAATCCTTTAGGTAAATACCAAAGAGTGAGATTGCTGAATCATAAGGTCAGATGATGTTTAGCTTTGTAAGAAACTGCAAAAATACCTTCCAAAGTGCATGTATCATTTTGCATTCCACCAGCAATGAATGAAAGTACCTGTTTCTCCACATCCTTGCCAGCATTTGGTGTTGTCAGCCTTTTGGACTTTAGCCATTCTAATAGGCATGCTGTGGTATCTCATTTTATTCTAATTTGCAATTCCCTAATGACATATGATGTGGAGCAATTTTCGTGTGCTTATTTGCCATCTGTATATCTTTTTCGGTGGTATCTGTTCAGATCTTTGGCCCACTTTTTAATTGGGTTGTTTTCTTATTGTTGAGTTTTAATTGTTCTTTGTATATTTTGAAAACAAGTCCTTCATCAGAGATATGTTTTTGCAAATATTTTCTCCCAGTCTGTGGCTTGTCTTTTCGTTCTCTTAACAGTGACTTCTGCAGAGCAGTTTTTAATTTTAATGAAGTCTAGCTTATCATTTTTTTCTTCTATAGATCATGCTTTTAGTGCTATATCTAAAAAGTCATTGCTAAACCAAAGGTCTCCTAGATTTATTTAGGTAAATATGTAAATATTTATTTAGTTAAGAATAAATTTATCTAGATTTATTGCCTATGTGATCTTTAAGAAGTTTTATAGTTTTATGTTTTACATTTAAGTTTATGGTCCATTTTGAATTGTCGCACTATCTTTTTATTATATTTATCATATCTTACTTGTACTAGTAATTGTGGCACTATCTTTTTATTATATTTATTATATCTTACTTGTACTAGTAATCTCATTACTAAGTAGGCCTCAAAAAATTAGTGAGTAATATCATCCCACTCTGCAACTCAACCATTCATGAAAGCATCACGGAGGCTGGAGGCTTACCAGCCTAAAGAAAAGATGCAGAACTTTTTGGTTTAAACCTTTGCTTGCATGCTTTCATAAACATGGAACAGCTATTTCCTCTAAGGACTTGCGCAGTGCTGCATGAAGGTCTCTGAGTGTCAACAATGCTGTCCCCTTAAAAGACTAAGAATAGATGAGGCTTTTATTTTCATTGGAACTGGATTTACTTCCAGTGGCATCCTGGCAAGGGGTCAGGGTGGTGGGGAGAGTCAAAAGTTTGAGGATTATATGGCCACTCTCCCATCAATTCAATTCAATATGACTCACAGTTTCCTGGGTAAAATATTCTTTTTTTCTATTTATATGCTTATTGATTTAGAAATAAAAGCAAGCTCTGTAAGGAAAGAATATAGAATACTTTTTCTATTTCCAAAGCAAAGAAATATGTCTTAACTCTTCTTTTTCCGTGGAGAGATACACACAAAAATAAAATGTTCAGATCTATTTTTTGTACAGTGATCCAATGGTATAGTTTTTCTGTGATCATCGCAATTTCACATAAATGTAATTTAACTTACATCTTTCAAAATTTTGTTTATATAAATAAATTCACAAATTAGGAAAATTCTTTGTTGGTCTGTATTGGAAGGTGTCCCTGGGACATTCTCCTTTTGGGGCCGAAGGCCACTAAGCAAATGTCAGTTTGGTTACAGACTCTTCTCTAAAGTGGTAGTGCCTAGGCCTTCAATGTAAGTTGGACACTACAACTTAATTGTAACAGCAGGTTTTGTTTAACACCAATGTGATCTTTGCAATGAAAGCATGTGGTTGTTGATTGGGTACATATTTTTAAAGGATTGGTGGGATGTTTGTCGTTGGTGGACAATTTAACCATGTAGTAAAAGTTGAAACTACTCCAGCAGGCCCTAAATAGGGAAGGCCTAATGGCCAGCATTTCATGGGCAGTGTCTTGAGACTACAGGCATTTGAAGCAGGTTAGCTCTGCCCTCAACTTTCTAATATAGCTAAGGATGAAAACCCTGAGGACCTCGGGTTGCTCAGAACTCAGATACCAGTTCTCTCCTTGATTACTACTAAGACTCACAGTTTCTTAATCTACCATCTGTCTTAATAGTATTGAAACTTCAAGCCTTTTTCAGCTTCCTTGGTGGAGTGATGAATTCCAGCTCTAGTAGTAATGGCCATTAAAAGGGTTTGCAGGAGGGGTGGCTCACGCCTGTAATCCCATCACTTTGGGAGGCTGAGGCAAGTGGATTACCTGAGGCTGTGAGTTCAAGATCAGCCTGGGCAACACAGCTAAACCTCATCTCTACTAAAAAAATACAAAAATTAGCTGGGTGTGGTGGTGTATGCTTGTAATCCGAGCTACTTGGGGGGCTGAGGCAGGAGAATCACTTGAGCCCGGGAGGCGGAGGTTGCAGTGAGCCAAGATCACGCCACCACACTCCAGCCTGGGCAACAGAGTGAGACTGTGTCTCAAAAAAAAAAAAAAAAAAAAAAACCAGTGCTTACAAGAGGAAAATACATTCAGAAAATTTGCCCCCTCCCACTGCTTCTTTTTTTTTTTTTTTTTTTT
Source organism: Pan troglodytes (assembly GCF_028858775.2). NCBI lineage: Eukaryota > Metazoa > Chordata > Mammalia > Primates > Hominidae > Pan > Pan troglodytes. The sequence goes on from NC_072403.2 coordinate 59,314,393, forward strand.
TTCCTGAGACAGAGTCTCGCTCTGTTACCCAGGCTGGAGTGCAATGGCGCAGTCTCGGCTCACTGCAACCTCCGCCTCTCGGGTTCAAGCAATTTTCCTGCCTCAGCCTCCTGAGCAGCTGTGATTACAAGTGTGTGCCATCACTCCCAGCTTATTTATGTATTTTTAGTAGAGACAGGGTTTCACCATGTTGGCCAGGCTGGTCTCGAACTCCTGACCTCAGGTGATCTGCCCACCTCGGGCTCCCACAGTGTTGGGATTACAGGTGTGAGCCACCATGCCCGGCCACTCCCACTGTTTTTTGAAGCACATAAAGAAGCTAAGCAAAAATTGTGAATTGTGAATTAGCTTTCCTATAACTCCTAATAAGTCTTTATAGATCAAGCCAAGAGAGCTTGGTAGATAAGTCAGGCAGCGGCATCCATTTCTCGATTGACTTACATAACCCTTTAGGTGGGTTCTTCTTCAACAGAAGGGCAGTTAGAAGGGTGAGACTCCAAGCACACACTAATGATTTCTAGCTGCTGAGATTGGCATGGAATCTTATTACTCTTTGGACAAAGGAATAAGGGGAATTATGAGCACAGAAGTCAACAGATACTCAAGGAAACAGTTTAAAATTTATCTGTTGTGTGCCACAGAAAAACATAAGTATTATTTCTAGTAATTGAAAATCTTAGGTTGAAGGATATAAGACAAAATATCAGTAGATATAGAGTTATCCCTATATAGTAGATATTGAATTCTCATTTTTATAGATTTTTTCATTTATAAAGTTTCACACACACACACACACACACACACACACACACATACACCTTCCTTTGCAGAGTTAAAGGTTCATGCAGGAAAACCACTTCTGGCCTGAAGTGAGGGGCAGCTTCAGATCTTTAAGGTGACATAGGTAGGATGTTCCCATGAACTTTCCATTCTCCAGGCTTTTTTTGTAAAAGTTTGGGTACCTTGATTTGACCTCTCTGCTTACCACATATCTTTCTAGCCAGTCAGTGTTCAGTAACTTTGGGACATATTTGATGTCGGGTCTTGAGATCCCTTGAAGTCTAACCCTGCAGTCCAGGTTATTGTACATGAAATTACACAGTCAATCATTAAACATTGAGAGTATAGGGTTAACACTTCCGTTATGGCCCTCCCCAGACCACTGGACCAAACCCAGAATGCTTAGATGCCAAGCTCAACCCTGGACTTATTGAAGAATGACTTACTGAAGGAGGAGCAGAGTCTGAGGTGAGGCGGAGTGAACATAAATGGTGTTCCCAATTGTCTGGCCTTTTTGGGTTTCACAGATGCATATTGGTGCAAATTGTATGTATTTCTCTTCTTCTGTGGGTGGACCCTGTGAAAAAGAGTGGGCGGTACAAAGGGAAGTGAATATGGAGAATATAACCATTTTATGTTTCTGTTTAATCGCAGTTTTGAGAAGGATGCAGAAAGTCACCTGAAAGGGAGTTTTAGGTTAATTATGGATTTCAGTTTTTTATGTCTAGTCATGTTCCCTGTTACCAGGAATGATCAAGAATCAGCTTGCCTCCAGGGGAATAGGCCTTGTGTCTTGGCGTCTGCTTCTGAGTGAGTGGTCACTCTGTCTATGTGGCCAAGTGGATGCCATTTAAAGGGGTACTGGCCTCACCATAATGAGTTCAGAAGTAAATAAATGTGGGATTGTAGAGTTACTTAACATATACTGCAATTTTCATTGCAAATAACTTTTTTATTATTGAGGTGAAATTTATAAAACAAAATGAGCCATTTTAAGGTGAACAATTCACTGGCATTAGTGCATTCACAATGTTGTGCAACCACTGCCTTTATCTAGTTCCAAAACATTTTTTTACTCCAAAATAAGATTTTGTACCTGTTAATGCTATTGTTTTACTCCCTATTCCCTCCTTCCTCCAGCCCCTGGAAACCATTAATCTGCTTTCTGCTCACCTATTTTGGATATTTCTTATAAATGGAATCATAAACATGTGGCATTAGGTTTTTAAGGTTCACTCATGCTGCAGTATGTATCAGTATTTCACTCCTTTTTATGGCTGAATAATATTCCATTATATGGATATACCACATTTTCTTTGTTCATTCATCCATCAGTGGTCATTTGGGTTGTTTCAACTTTTAGCCATTGTGAATAATGCTGCCACGAGCATTCATGTTGGATAGCAAATAACTGTTGCTCTTCTCTTTTTTGAGCCCCTTCAAAAGATGGGGGTTGGAGGAGTTTTATCTGACTTCATTTTCAGTTCTTCTGGTGAACCTCTTCAATTTTATTCTTATCCCAGATTCCAGCTTGGTTCCTCACTGAGTGATAACTAAGTACCTGGTTACATGACCTGTTTTGTATGTCATAGTATGTTGTATGTATGTATATAATAGTATGTCCTGACCAATAAGTTTGGTATTGACCCTGGACATAGCCAAGAAGTGTTGGAAAGATGATTCCTGCACTGTGGCCAGTTATATGAATCCTAACTCAGGGAATTTCCATGATCATAAATGATTTGTTCAAAGCCTGGAAGATGTCAGCTCTCTGTGGTGGTATGCCAGATTCCCTGGCCTTCAATCCTCCTCTTCCCTTCAGCCTACCATGGATCTCTGCCTCATGTCCCACTTTATGTAAAGCTATTAGGTTGGTGCAAAAGTAATTGCAGTTTTTGCCTTTAAAAGCAAGGGCAAAAACCACAATTACTTTTGCACCACCTTAATAAAAGTTCATCTGTCTCTACTTCAGCCCTACAGTGCACTAAGTTCTGCTCCCCAGCATGAGTTCATCAGGTGTGTCCTGTCCTTGAGACCTAATGACATCATAACCTAAGACTCTCCATCATCACACTTCTTCTTGGCACAATACTAACTTCTCTGATCTATACTAATCTTCCACTATTTCCATAAACATTACCCCCATTTGTGCAAAATGGGGATCTCAAATCTTACTATTTAGTGTTGTTATTGAATAAAATAAGACACGCAAAATAGCTAGCACAGTTTGTGGCACATGAAAGGTCCACACTAAATGTAATCTCTCTGCCTCTTACCTCTCACTGAAGCTCTCTGAATTCAGCCCTGTGTCTGGTCCTTTCTGACCAATTATTCTCTGCCTGTGTTCTTGATTTCAGCCCCATTCCTTTGCCCACAACTGGGATGACTCCAAGAATGCATTCTGACCTCTCCAGTTAGGGTGAGGTGCTCAGTGAGTACAACTGTGGAAGGAACAAAGGGCTTCTCAGGTATAACCAGCTTACTTGAGAGGTTAAAAGTATAATAAAGTAAGCCAACTCTCGTGTTGAATGCCTTCTCATGATCATTTAGAAGTGAATTGATCTCCTGTGGGGACAGATTCACACACCATGCTAAATGAGCAAATGCTCCATAATATCTGGGACAAATCTGCCTTCCACAAAGGCAATCTGAGGAGAGCTCAGAAGAGATGATATTTCACTTAGCATCGTTTATCAAGTGTAGAAAATGATTTCAATAGTTGTGTTAAGGGTGGAAATGGGCCTTATAATCAATATAAGATGAGCTACTTTCTGCCACTCTTTTGAATAACTGTAATCAAAACTGACAAAAAACAGGTTAGGCTTTTAATATCTCTCAATTATATGAGGAGGAACTGGGATGACTTGAACACTGCAATTAAGTCTCTGAGGCCAAAGGTCTGTGGTGAAAACAGGCATAATTTTACAGTCCTTTCTATTTGACAATGAACTCAGCATTTCATCCTCACAGTACCTAAGAGTGTCATAGCCTACATTTGCACCTGAACTAGTAATGGAATATGTGAAAATGTGCCTGGCACATAGCTATTGCTTAATCAACAGTAGCGAGCAGTATGTGTGTGTGTGTGTTTGGTGGGAGGAGTGAAGATTTCTCTCTCAAACATATGAGCAGAAACTCAATAAAGAATTAATTTTCATGGGAAATAGAAAAGGTTCCACCCAGCATACTTTGAAGAGCTATTATTATTCATTCATCTTTAGTGCACAAGAGAAAAAGAGCAAAGTGGGGCAGGTAAGGGGAGATAAGAGATCTGTTTAGGTTTACTGCCTTAAGTAAAACGTAAGTCTATTGCACAGTATTTCTATCAGGTTAGCCTTAACAGGCCTTTCATACATTGCCTTCACATAGCACTAAAGCTGGTTAGGAACAAAACTGTTCTCCAGGATTTCATGCACCTGAATCATTGCCTTTCCTACCACCCTCATACTTAGTCTCTTTCAGAAATCTTACTCTTTGTCTCATCATTTCTCCCCACTTTAAGTTAGATGTGGATTCACATCCTGACTCTACCTATCCATGTGACCTGAGTGAACCCCAGTGTCATCAGCTGGAACATGGGAACAATACAATACCTACCTTCTAAAGTTAATGTGAGGATGAAATGAGATAATGCATGAACAAGAAGTGCATTATGAGGGGCTCCTTAAATGGTTCTTTCATTTCCTCTCTGGCTCTACCTACTTCTCTTCCTTTCTGGCATCGGTTAGGTCATCCTTCTGTAGAGACCGTGGGCAAAGAGACAAAGGCATCGGGCCTCCTGGATGCCTCCTCCATCCCAGCCTGGCTCCCTATTTGTCTAAGAGAAGGAAACCAAGCCAAGGCACAAAGGCACAGAAGCAAGCATTGGCTGGGTACCTGAAGTTGCTCATATAGAGGAGAAAAGATTTTCAGCTTCCCCTTAAGGCCTACCCTAATGTAGCGTTAACCTAAGCCTTTAAATGTACCTCCCATCATCCCCACCATGTACCTTGACAATTTTCTGACCCAGGAACAGATATCTACCCCATTCCACTCTACCTCTCTCTCTGGCCCCACACCGTGCTTTTGCTATTGTGATTTCCTCTGCATAGAGCTCTGTTTACTCACTTCTCCTTTGAAAGTGCACAACTTGGTGAAACACACCTTTCCTGAGAAGCCTGTCTGCCCATTTATCAACCCTTCTTACACTGCCACAAGTCAAGGAATGCCAAGGATTGCCAGCAACCACCAGAAACTAGAAGGAGCAAGGAAGAAGTTTTCCATAGAGCATTCAGCAGGAGCATGGCCCTGCTAACACCTTGATTTTGGACTTCTAACTGCTGGAACTGTGAGAGAATAAATTTCTGTTGCTTTAGGCTACCTAGCTTATTATATTATATTTCATTACAGCAGATCCAGGAAACTAACACAACCAGGAAAAGCTGAAACTTATTGATTACTGGCTTAAACAGTCCTCTTCCTATTTCAAAGTCTATTCACCTTTTGGGATACCAGTTACAATTTCTCTTACTCTGAGCCCCCAGTGGATTGGCAAGTCAGAAGTTATTGAAGGAAAGTAGAGCAAGATGGTTGGATAAGAGCTGCCACCAATTGTCCTCCCCACAGGAATACCAAATTGAACACATATCCACATAAAAAGCACCTTCATAAGAACCAAAATTCAGATGAGAGATTGCAGTACTTTCAAATTCATTTTACAATGTTAATATTTCCCTGATACCAAAACCAGACAAACACACTGAAAAAAAAAAGCAACCTATAGGTCAATATCCCTAATGAACATTAATGCAAAAACCCTCAACCAAATACTAGCAAACCAAATTCAAATATACATTAAAAAGATAATTCATCGCGACCAAGTGGGATTTATTCCAGAAATACAAGGATGGTTCAACATATGCAAATTAATCAATGTGATATATATCCTATCATTAGAATGAAGGACAAAAATGATCATTTCAATTGATGCTGAAAAAGCATTTGATAAAATTCAACATCCTTTCATAATAAAAACCCTCAGAAATCTAGGTATTCAAGGAACATACTACAACACAGTAAGAGCCATATATGACAGACCCACAGCTAATATCATGCTGAACGGGGAAAAACTTACAGCCTTTCCTTTAAGACCTAAAATATGACAAGGATGCTCATTTTCACCACTGTTATTCAACATAGTACTGGAAGTCCTAGCTGGAGTAATCAGACTAGAGAAAGAAATAAAGGTATCCAAATTGGAAAGGAAGAAGGCAAATTATCCTTCTTTGCAGGTGATAGGATCTTATATTTGGGAAAACCTAAAAACTCCACGCAAAAACTGTTAGAACTGATAAACAAATTCAGTAAGGTTGGAGGATACAAAATCAACATACATAAATCAGTAGCATGTCTATATGCCAACAGCAAACAATCTGAAAAAGAAATCAAGAAAGTAATCTTATTTATAGTAGCTACAAATACCTAGGGATAAATTTAACAAAAGAAGTCAAAGATCTCTGCAATGAAAACTATAAAACACTGATGCAAGAAACTCAAGAGGACACAAAAAATGAAAAGATATTTGGTGTTCATGGCTTGGAAGAATCAGTATTGTTAAAATGTCCATGCAAGGGCTGGGCATGGTGGCTCATGCCTGTAATACCAGCATTTTGGGAGGCCTAGGTAGGAGGATCGCTTGAGGCCAAGAGTTTGAGGCCAGCCTGGCCAACATGCGAAAACTCTGTCTCTACTATAAAAAAGTACAAAATTAGCCAGGCATGGTGGCACATGCCTATAGTCTCCAGCTACTCAGGAGACTAAGCCATGAGAATTTCTTGAATCCCGAAGGCGGGGGTTGCAGTGAGCTGAGATTGCTGCTCCACTGCACTCCAGCCTGAGTGACAGAGCAAGACTCTGTTTAAATAAAATAAAAATAAAAATAAAATGTCCATACTACCCAAAGCAACCTACACATTCAGTGTAACCCCTATCAAAATACTAATGACATTCTTCACAGGAATAGAAAAAAAAATCCTAAAATTGATATAGAACCACAAAAGACCCCAAATAGCCAAAGCTATCCTGAGCAAAAAGAATGAAACTGGAGGAATCACATTACCTGACTTCAAATTACACTACAGAGATATAGTAACCAAAGCAGCATGGTACAGGCATATAAACAGACATATAGGATGACTACAGTCAACAATAATTTATTGCACATTTAAAAATCACTAAAAGAATATTATTAGATTGTTTGTAACACAAAGAAAGGATAAATGCATAGGGTGATGGGTACTCTACTTGACCTGATATGATTATTATGCATTGTATGCCTATATCAAAATATCTTATATATTCCATAAATATATACACCTACTATGAACCCACAAAAATTAAAAGTTGAAAAATTAAAAAAAAACTTTCTCTTGTTTTTCTAAAACTCTAACTGGATACCCTGCATTTTTCTTTGCTAAATTTGGTAACCCTAATTGGGAAATATGTTGCAAAAGGCAAAGATGGGGAAATACACTATATTCATTTGAAGTATGCTGGGGGGGTAGACTATGAAAGTGAATGCAATTTTTTGACACTCTCCTGAGAGAACTGCCACAACTTTCATTACTAGTATTCACTTCTTCCACCATGGGATTGTCACTCATTAGAGACATGTAGTTGCTGTGCCCCTTAAGGAAGCCCCCTATGGCTGAAAGCAGGTGGTTCCAAAGCCTGTCCTACACTTGCTTCTCCCTCACATCTTATGAGCCAGACCACTAGATCCCACAGAAGAAAAGGATCAGGGAGGTAATTTTTCTACAGAAAAGCACTGGATTCGCATAAGTGATATATCAAGCTTCTAATGTCCTTTTTATCTTTTATTTGAATAATCATTTGTATAACTTTCCCATCTGTGTGTACATTTTAAACAAATGAAGCAGCTTCCTCTCACTAACATGTTTTCTCTTCCTTAAAATGACATCCTCTTCTAATTTACTCAACCCTAAAAACCCCCTCTTCAAATACATTTTCTCTGTTGGTTTCATGCATCTCAGAGAAAGGAAAAAAGGGTTCATTTTAGTAAATAAGCCCTGGCTTTAAAAATGCTCTTACCATTTCACACTCCAGAAAATAAGGAGATGAACACACACACACACACACACACACACACAAATTAGAATTAACTAAATTTTATAATATATTAAGTAATAAAATTACAATGCAAAACCATTGCAGCGTCCTTTTGATTGCTCTGAACTCCACCCCTCCCTGTCAAACAATAGAAAGGGGAAAGTACTTTAAACTCTCGCTAGGGTGGGGCTGCTGCCTGCCGCCTGCTCTCCGAACTGTCTTGCAGCTGGAGAAGAGCAGCCAAAGCTCCTGCAGACTTCATGTTGGAACTTCACACAAACATTCATTCCAACAAAGAACACAGCACATAGCAGGAGAACATACTGCACTTATTCTTTTTAGCATAAGGGCAGATAGCTTCTCTATTTTTATCTTTACCTTCATTGAAACAAAAACAAGTAAATGGAAGAGCAGACGCCTCTTCATAAAGCTAGTCATTGTCCTATTCCTCTGTTCTATTCACTCTCAAACGATTCCATTGGGGACCCCTGAGCTGTGAAGAATGACAGGGCCCTGCCTCCACTTTTTCATCTTTCTCCTTAACTCGGGGAAGTCTGGCTTTTACTTCCAACCGCTCAACTGACGCTATGTCTTTCAAAGTTTACCAATAGCTAGGGTGGCCAAACGGGGATGCTTCTGAGGGTGAAAAAAAGATGCTACTAATAATTATCCTGGGACAACAGGCATAAATACAAACAGTCTCATCAAGAATCTCCCATCTGTATCCAAACCTCTCTTCCCAGCATCTTTCTGGAGCTTCCACAGCATTTAACACGGTCCCCATCCCTTCTTTTTAGAATCTTTGTTTCCACTAATCTTTAACACTACAACTGTCCTTCTTTACTCAAAGGCCAGCTCAGAGCTTCTTTGCTGGTTCCTATCTCTTCCATTGATTGAAAAAGTTTCCAGATTGATTGCTTGGTTCTCCTGTTTGTCTCCAGATTTCTCCTCACAGACCTGCATTCTCATGACTTCAGCTCTCCCTGCATCATGACTCCCAAGTCATTTCAAAGTGAAATTATTGTCCAGATCGGTGGCTCATGCCTGTAATCCCAGAACTTTGGGAGGCTGAGGCCAGCAGATCACTTGAGCTCAGGAGTTTGAGACCAGCCTGGGCAGCATAGCCAGACCTTGTCTCTGGTAAAACAAACAAACAAAGAAATAAACAAAAACGAAATTATTAAGAACTCTGAGACAGCAACAGCAGATTATTAAATCCCAAGCCTGGGCCTCCTTCTGATCACAGAGCCCTGCACCTGGCCACATGCCCGTGTAACCGACTCTGCCATTAGTTAAATGACTAAATAAGTATATAGTACATTCTTTCAAAAAGCAGTAAAAGGAAATAAGAAAATGGCATAAAGGAGAGAGAAAGTAGGCCAGACGTAGTGGCTCATGCCTGTAATCCCAGCACCTTGGGAGGCCAAGGCAGGCAGATCACGAGGTCAGGAGTTCGAGACCAGCCTGGCCAACATAGTGAAACCCCATCTCTACTAAAAATACACACAAAAAAATTAGCCAAGTGTGGTGGCAAACGCCTATAGTCCCAGCTATTCTGGAGGCTGAGGTGGGAGGATCGCTTGAACCCAGGAGGCAAAGGTTGCAGTGAGCCGAGATCGCGCCATTGCACTCCAGCCTGGGTGACAGAGTGAGACTCTGTCTCAAAAACAATAAAAATAAAAATAAAAAAATAAAAAGGGAGAAAGAGAAAGGAGTAGGGTGAAGCAAAGAGGTTTCAGGGTCTGGGATTACAGAGGGGAGGGGTCTTGAAAGGAAGAGTCCTTGAAAAGACTGGTTGGTGGGAAAAGGCCTAAGGCAGGCGCTCAGGTAAAGGGTCTAATCTCAGAGAAGAGCCACACTTCTTCATGAAGGCTAGAGAATGGAGACAATGAGCATAGAAGCAGCATGGTGAGAGCTACGAGACTTCATCATGGATAGCAGAGGGATATCAGCAGAAGTATTTGTTGTTGTTTTTTTTTTTGTTTTGTTTTCGTTTTCATTTTTTGAGACCAACTCTCACTCTGTTGCCCAGGCTGGAGTGCAGTGGTGTGATCTCAGCTCACTGCATCCTCTGCCTCCTGGGTTCAAGCGATTCTCCTGCCTCAGTCTCCTGAGTAGCTGGAACTACAGGCACGCACCACCACGCCCAGCTAATTTTTGTATTTTTAGTAGAGATGGGGTTTCACCATGTTGGAAGGCTGTTATTGAACTCCCAACCTCAAATGGTCCTCCCACTTTGGCCTCCCAAAGTGCTAGAATTATAGGCGCGAGCCACCACGCCAGGCCTGAAGTATTTAAGACACAATGAGATGTTGCTTCGTCTCTTTATCTAATTACTGTGGTGCACAATAAAGTGAATCAGACCTGTCAGTGTCTCCAGAAAGCTTACAGTTCCAGAAGAGACAAAACACCAATATGAAATTTAGGACAAAATATGATGAGTGAGTTGGAAAACCTCATTTAGTTTAACTAAGCTTCCTAGAAATATCTTCCTGCTAAATATTTGTTAACTTGGCTTAATACAGAAGGAAAACACAAAATAATATAAATAGCATGGTAGAAATGACATGGTACATTGCATTAGGCATTATAAGTAATCTAGAGATGAATTAAAGTATATAGGAGGATGTGCATAGCTTATATGCAAATACTATACCATTTTATACCAGGGACTTGAACATCTGTGGATTTTGGTATCTGCAGATGATCCTGGAGCCAATCCCCAATGAATACTGAGGGACAACTCTATATACACACATACAAATACATGCACATGTGCATATATACACATTTATACATACACACACATGCATGCACACTCACACATATAGACATGCACATATCATTTGAGTCAAATCTACGTGAACCTTGCCTAGAGTTTTCTGTTTATTCACAGAACTGCCTAGAGGCAATAGAATACCAAGTTAGAAATCAAGTTGAAGCAACATTTACTCAGCTACTATTTACTAGGGAGTGCTGCCTGCCAGGAATTGTTCCAGGGGCTTACGATGTTGTGATGAACACAAAAGCTCCTGCAGCCACAGGACTTACATCCCACTGGGGAGGCAGAGAGTGAACATAACATATAAATATCTAACATAAAATCAGATCATGGTGTGCGCAATGAAAGAAGATAGAGGAGGTGGGGCTGTAGAGAGACAGTGCGTGTGTAGGAGTGGGCTCACACTATTTTAATCAGGGATCAGTGAAGGCTTCCTGAGATGGTGGCATTTATGTAGGAAAAGGAATGAAAAGAGGGGTGAGTCATGTGAAGAGTGGGGAGAAGAGCACTCCAGGATGAGGAAATCACAAGGGGAAAGGCCATGGGCAGGGTGTGCTTGGAAGCTCGAGGGACGGCAAGGATCCCAGTGTGACCTGAGCAGTGAGATGAGAGGGTATTGGGAAATTAGGTCAGAGGGGTAGCTCTGGCCAGGACACTGTGACATTTGCAAGTGAAAGCAAAGATTCTGGACTTTAAGAGATACTTATCTCAGTTTTGAAAAATGAGAAGAGTCATCCAGCAGATAAGGAGGAAGAAAAATTCTAGGCCGAGGAAACAGCATGTGCTATGGTACGAAGGAGTGGCTGGCTTTGCGTCTTCGGTTGAGTTTCTGAGAGTTGATATCAGTGGAATCAAGGCTAAGAGGTGGTGAGCCTGTGCGTAGTTCGAGGCCAGGCTAAAATGTGCCCAATGCACAACTCACCATCAGACGAGCCCCGCTGGGTTCTCCTGGGTGGGAGGTGAGCCCAGTGTGCCAGCAGGTTGTGGGAGGAGAGGTCAGTTCAGAGACACGCTATCATTGACAGAGAGAAGAGTTAGTCCAGACCCATGCTTTCTTCTGCAGCCATTATGTTCTCTTTCCTGGGCTCAGAAGCAGAAGGCTCAGGAAGCTACTGCTCCTGAAGATGGGATCAATTACACGCAAAGGTGGAGGCCTGTGCTCCTGGAGTGGGAAGGTTGAAGGAAGAGAAGAAGGCTCATGAACAAATGGGCAGTTTGCACAAGGAAGTATGGACAAAAGAGTGAAATTGCCACAAAGCGTGAAGCTCCTTGCCGTGAGCAAGGCTGGGACTCATGGGACAGAGTCTCTGACAAATGCTCCCTTCTCTCTGAGAAGGGCCTGTTCCTGCAGGCCCAATTCAATCTTATCTCTGTTAAGTATCTGATCACTGCTTACCCATCAGCACACCGTGAAACAAAACAGGCCAGGCATCTCAGAGTGACCTCCTAAGCATGGAACAGGGAATTCTATGTTCTGAACTAATATGGCCCTTGGCAAAATTGTGCAACAGTTGAGGCTGCTGTTTACTAACTCCCACATCCACTTGCAGCCCAGGACTTTGCTTTGGTCCCAGCAAGGATGTTAGCTGATGAGGCTGGATGTGTTACGCCATAACACAGCATGTTGGAAGGGGCCTTCATATAGAACGTTTGAAGGTTTCTGCTTCAGGGACCTTGTTTCTAAAGGGCTGAGGTGTGGCATGAGACAGGAAGAGATCTGCCTTACTCCTGAGAGAGGCGACTGGAACACTGCCTCAGTTCTCTTTATCTGCAGAGAAAGAAAGTGATTTTGGAAGATTGGTCTGACTGAAAGAAGTTTCTGGAGTGATGGGAAAGAGGTGTGATTGGATAGTGCTTGCCTTACACTGTGAGAATTATGTGTTCCTTCATTCTTTGACCAAAATTTATTGAGTGCCTCCTATAGGCTGGGCGTTGTTCAAGGTGCCATGGTTATAGCAGTAAACATATTTCTGTTGTTTCATATTTCAAATATTTTAAAGAGTAAGAACAGAATCAAAAGACGTTGGGAAAAATCCTTCCCCTCCCTTGGTGTACCTTAATAATGAGTCACCACAGAACATTCTACAGCAAGCTTGTCCAACCCCCAGCCTGCAGGCTGCATGCAGCCCAGGACAGCTTTGAATGTGGCCCAACAAATTCGTAAACTTTCTTAAAACATTATGAAATTTTTTTTGCAAAATATTTTTTTTTAGCTCATCAGCTATCATTAGTGTTATATTTTATGTATGGCCTAAGACAATGCTTCCAATGTGGCCCAGGGAAGCCAAAAGATTGGACACCCCTGATCTAGAGCAATAGAAGGGTCTGGTAGCTGGCTAGATTATCTGGGGAATTCAGGAGATGTCAATCATTTCTTTTTTAAAAAACTTATGTTTAATATTTTAAAAACTTATTTTTAGTTTTTAATTTTTGTGGGTACATAGTAGGTGTATATATTTATGTGGTACACAGAATATTTTGATACAGGTATATAATGTGTAATGACCACATCAGGGTGTATGAGGTATCCATTACCCCACGCATTTATCCTTTCTTTGCATTATAAACAATCCAATTATACTCTTTTAGTTATTTTTAAATGTGCAATAAATTACTGTTGACTGTAGTCATCCTGTTGTGCTATCACATACTAGATCTTACTCATTCGATCTAACTATATTTTTGTACCCATTAACCATCCCCATTGCCACCACTGCCCCTCCATTCCCAGCCTCTGGTAACCAGCCTTCTACTCTATCTCTGTGAGTTCAATTGTTTTAATTTTTAGTTCCCACAAATAAGCAAGAACATGTGAAGTTTGTCTTTCTGTGCTTGGTTTATTCTTAACATAATGTCTTCCAGTTCCATCCGTGTTGTTGCAAATGACTGGATCTCATTCTTTTTTATGGCTGATAAGTACTCCATTGTGTACAAGTACCACATTTTCTTTATCCATTCATCTGTTGATGGACACTTAGGTTGTTTCAAGTCTTAGCTATTGTGAATAGTGCTGCAACAAACATGGGAGTGCAGATATCTCTTGGACATAGTGATTTTCTTTCTTTTGAGTATATATCTAGCCATGGAGTTACTGGATTATCTGGTAGCTCTATTTTTAGATTTTTTTTTGAGGAACCTCCAAACTCTTCTCCATAGTGGTTGTACTAACTTACATTTCCACCAACAGTGCATGAAGGTGGCCTTTTTTCCACGTGTTACCCAGCATTCATTATTGTCTGTCTTTTGAATAAAAGTCATTCTTACTGGGGTGAGCTAATATCTCGTTGTAGTTTTCATTTGCATTGCTCTGATGACCAATGATGTTGAGCACCGTTTCATATGTCTGTTTGCCATTTGTATGTCTTCTTTTGAAAAATGTCTATTCAGATCTTTTTCCCATTCTTAAATTGGATTATTAGATTTTTTTTTCCCTATTGAGTTGTTTGAGTTCCTTATAAGTCTGGTTATTAATCCCTGGTCAGATGGATAGTTTGCAAATATTTTTGCCCATTCTGTGGGTTGTCTCTTCACTTTGTTGATTGTTTCCTTTGCTGTGCAGAAGGTTTTAAACTTGATGTGATCCCATTGGTCCATTTTTGCTTTGATTGCCTGTGCTTGTGGGGTATTACTCAAGAAATCTTTGCCCAGATTAATGTCCTGGAGAGTTTCCCCAATGTTTTCTTGTAGTAGTTTCATAGTTTGAGGTCTTAGGTTTAAGTCATTAATTCATTTTGATTTGATTTTTGTATGTAGTAAGAGATAGGGATCTAGTTTCATTCTTCTGCGTATGGATATCCAGTTTTCCCAGCAGCATTTATTGAAGAGACTGTCCTTTGAGCAAAGTGTGTTCCTGCGACTTTTGTCAAAAATGAGTTTACTCTAGGTGTATGGATTTGTTTCTGGGTTCTCCACTCTGTTTCATTGGTCTGTTGGTCTGTTTTTATGCCAGTACCATGCGTTTTGGTTACTATATCTCTGTAGTATAATTTGAAGTCAGGTAATGTGAGTCCTCTAGCTTTGTTCTTTTTGCTCAGGATAGCTTTGGCTATTCTGGGTCTTTTGGGGTTCCATGTCAATTTTAGAATTTTTTTTTCTATTTCTGTGAAGAATATCATTGGTATTTTGATAGGGATTGCATTGAATCTGTAGATTGCATTGGCTAGGATGGACATTTTAACATTGATTTTTCCAGTTTTTTATGTCCTCTTCAATTTCTTGAATCAATGTTTTATAGTTTCTATTGTAGAGATCTTTTAGTTCTTTGGTTAAGTTTTTATTCCTACCTATTTTATATTATTTGTAGCTACTGTAAATAAGATTATTTTCATGATTTCCCTTTCAGAATGTTTGCTGTTGACATGTAGAAATACTACTGATTGGCCAGGCGCAGTGGCTCACACCTGTAATCCCAGAACTTTGGGAGGCCAAGGTGGGAGGGTCACTTGAGACCAAGCGTTCGAGATCAGCCTGGCTAACATGGCGAAACCCTGTCTCTACTAAAAATACAAAAATTAGCCAGGTGTGGTTGTGCACGCCTGTAATCCTAACTACTCAGGAGGCTGGCACATGAGAATAGCTTGAACCCATGAGGTGGAGGTTGCCTGGGTGACAGAGTGAGACTCCTTTTCAAAAAAAAAATCTACTGATTTATGCATGTTGATTTTGTATTCTGCAACTTCACTGAATTTGTTTACCAATTCTAATATACTTTTTATGGAATCTTTAGTTTTTTTCAAATATAAGATCATATCGTCTGCAAACAAGGATAATTTGACTTCTTCCTTTCCAATTTGGATGACCTTTTATTTCATTCTTTTGTTTGATTGCTTTAGCTAGGACTTCCAGTACTATGTTGAATAACAGTGGTGAAAGTAAGCATCCTTATCTTGTTCCAGATCTCCGAGGAAAGGCATTCAGTTTTTTTGTGTTTAGTATGATAATAGTTGTGGGTCTGTCATGTATAGCTTTTACTGTGTTGTGGTATGTTCCGTGAATACCCAGTTTTTTAGTGATTTTTTTTAATCATGAAGGAATGTTGAATTTTATCAAATGCTTTTTTATTATCAGTTGAAATGATCATGTGGTTTTTGTCCTTCATTCTATTGGTATGATGTATCACATTGATTGATTTGTGCATGTTGAGCCATCCTTGCATCTCTGGGATAAATCGCACTTGGCCATGATAAATGATGTTTTCAATCTGTTGTTGAATTTGGTTTGCTAGTATTTGGTTGAGGATTTTTGCATTAATGTTCATCAGGGAAATTGGACTTTAGTTTGATTTTTTGTGTGTCTTTGGTTTTAGTATCAGGGTAATACTGGCCTCATAGAATGAGTTAGGAAGTTTTCCCTTCTCTCCTATTTTTTGGAGTAGTTTCAGTAGGATTGATATTAGTTGTTCTTTAAATATTTGGTACAACTCAGCAGTGAAGCCATCAGGTCCTGGGCTTTTCTTTACTGGAGATTTTTCTTGTTTCAGCTTTGATCTCGTTACTTTTTATTGGTCTGTGCAGGTTTTGGATTTCTTCATTGTTCAATCTTGGTAGGTTTTATATGTCTAGGAATTTATCCATTTCTTCTAGATTTTCCAATGTACTGGCTTATAGTTGTTCCTAATAGCCTCTGATAATCTTTTGAAGTTCTACAGTATCAGTTATAATGTATCCTTTTTCATCTTCAGTATTATTTATTTGGGTATTCTCTCATTCTTTCTTAGTATGGCTAAAGCTTTGTCTATTTTGTTTATCTTTTCAGAAACCCAACTTTTCATTTCATTGATTTTTGTATTGTTTTCTTTGTTTAAATTTCATTTATTTCTGCTCTGATCTTTATTATTTCTTTTCTTCTACTGATTTTGGGTTTGGTTTACTCTGGCTTTCATAGTTCTTTAAGATGCATTGTTAGTTTGTTTATGTGAAGTTCTTCTACTTTTTTTGATATAGATGCTTATAGCTGTACACTTTCCTCTTAGTACTGCTTTCACTGTATCCCATAGGTTCTGGTAGGTTGTGTTTCCATGTTCATTTGTTTCAAGAAATTTTTAAATTTCCTTCTTCATTTCTTTATTGACTCACTGATCATTCGGGAGCACATTGTTTAATTTTCATGGGTTTTTTTTTGTAGTTTCCAAATTTCTCTTGTTATTGATTTCTAGTTTTACTTCACTGTGGTCAGAGATGATATCTGATATAATTTCATTTTTTTGAATCTTTAAAGACTTCTTTTGTGGCCTATCATAAGGTCTATTCTTGAGAATGATCCATGGGCTGAAGAGAAGAATGCATATTCTGCAGCTATTGCATAAAATGTTTTGTAAATATCTATTAGGTTCATTTGGTCTGTAGCGCAGGTTAAGTCCAATGTTTCTTTGTCAATTTTCTGTCTGGATGACGTGTCCAATGCTGAAAGTGGGGTGTTGAAGTGTCCTGGTATCATTGTATTGGGGTCTATGTCTCTCTTTAGCTTTAATATTTGCTTTATATATCTGGGTGCTCCAGTGTGGGTGCACACATATTTACAACATATATTTGCAGCTCATTATATAACGTTAAAAGGTTCAAGTCAGCAAGAGGATATAAACATAGACCCCAATACAATGATAAGAGGACATTTCATATTTATAAGTGTATATCATATTCTTCATATTTATAATATAGATACACTTATATATTTATATTATATTTACATATAAATATATCCTGTTTATATGTTTATATCCTCTTGCTGACTTGAGCCCTTTATCATTATATAATGACATTCTTTGCCTCTTTTTATAGTTTTGTCTTGAATTCTATTTTGTCTGATACAGGTATAGCTATTTCTGCTCTTTTGTTGGTTTCCATCTGAATGAAACATCTTTTTCCATTCCTCAATTTTTAGTTTCTGTGTGTCTTTATAGGTAAAGTGTGTTTCTTGTAGGCCACAGATCATTGGCTCTTGTTTTTGTTGTTGTTGTTTGTTTGTTTTAAATCTACTCAGCCACTCTGTGATTGGAGAGTTTAGTCCATTTACATTAAATGGTATTATTGATCAGTAAGGACTTGCTCTTGCCATTTTGCTATTTGTTTTCTGGTTGTTTTGTGGTCTTCTCTTCCTTCTTTCCTTCCTTCCTGTCTTCCTTTCCAGTCAAGGCGACCTTCTCTGTTGGTATGTTTTAATTTCTTGCTATTTATTTTTTGTGTATCTGTTGTATGATTTTTGATTTGAGGTCACCGTGAGACTTGCAAATAATATCTTATAATCCATTATTTTAAACCGGTAACAACTTAGCACTGATTGTGTAAACAAAATAACAAGCAAGCAAAGAAAACTAATACACAAGCAAAGAGAAACAAGCAGAGAAACAAACGAGCAAAGAGAAAACTAATGAAAGCTCTACATTTTAACTGCATCCCCCCGCTTTTTAACTTTCTGTTGATTTATGTCTTATTATACTCTCTGTGTCTCAAATAGTTGTTGTAGTCACTATTTTTTATTGGTTCATCTTTTAGTCTTTCTACTCAAGATCTGAGGAGTTTACACACCACAGCTACAGTGTTACAATATTCTGTGTTTTTCTGTGTGCTTACTATTACCAGTGAGTTTTGTACCTTCAAATGATATCTTGTTGCTCATTAATTTTATATTCTTTCAAATTGAATAACTCTCTTTAGCATTTTTTGTAGGACAGCTCTGGAGTTGATGAAATCCCTCAGCTTTTGTTTGTCTAAGAAAGTCTTTCTTTCTCCTTCATGTTTGAAGGATACTGTCACTGGATATACTAGTCCAGGATAAAATTTCTTTTTCTTCAGCACTTGAAATACATCACGCTACTCTCTCCTGGCCTGTAAGGTTTCTGCTGAGAAGTCTGCTGTCAGATGTATTAGAGCTTTATTGTAGGTTATTTGTTTCTTTTCTCTTGTTGCTTGCAGATCCTTTCTTTATCCTCGACCTTTGGGATATTGACTATTAAATGTCTTGAGGCAGTCTAATTTGTTTTAATTCTGCTTGCTATTCGATAACATTCTTGTACCTGAATAGGGATATCTTTCTCTAGGTTTGGGAAGTTCTCTGTTATTATTCCCTTTGAATAAACTTTCTACCCCTATCTCTCTCTCTACTTCTTCTTTAAGGCCAATCACGGTTAGATTTGCCCTTTTCAGATTATTTTCTAGATCATGTAGGTATACTTCATTCTTTTTTATTCATTTTCTTTTGTCTCCTCTGACTGTGTATTTTCAAATAGCCTATCTTCAAGCTCACTAATTCTTTCTTCTGCTTGATCAATTCTGCTGTTGTCACCCTGATTCATTCTTTAGTATGTCAATCGCACTTTTCAACTCTAGAATTTTTGCTTGTTTATTTTTTAAATATTTCACTCCTTTTGTTACATTTACCTGATAGGATTCTAAATCCCTTCTCTGTGTTATCTTGAGTTTCAGTGAGTTTCTTCAAAACAGCTATTTTGAGTTCTCTATCTGAAAGGTCACATATCCCTATCTCTCTATGATTGGTCCCTGGTGCCTTATTTTGTTTGTTTGGTGAAATTATGTTTTGCTGGATGGTCTTGATGCTTGTTGATATTCATCGGTGTCTGGTCATTGAAGAGTTAGGTATTTACCATAGTCTTCACAGTCTGGGCTTGTTTGTACTTGTCCTTTTTAGGAAAGAGTTTCAGGTATTTGAAGGGACTTGGTGTTGTTATCTAAGTTTTTGATCATTGCACCAGTATCTGCATTTGTAGGCCCCCCAAGCTCAGCAATGGTGTGTCTCTTGTAGACTCACAGAGGCACCACCTAGGTGGTCTTGGATAAGATCCATAAGAATCCCCTGGATTATGAGGCAGATAAATTTTTGTTCTCTTCCTTTACTTTCTCCCCAACAAACAGCATCTCTCTCTCTCTCATTCTCTGCAAAGCTGCCTGTTCTAGGGGAGGCCTAACACAAACACCCCTGAGGCCACCACCACTGGCACTGCTCTGTGTTAGACTTAGAACTAGCACAGCAATGGGTCTTGCGGAAGGCCCGCAGTAACCACTGTCTGGCTACCGCCTATGTTTGCTCAAAGGCCCAAGGGCTGTACAATCAGCCGATGATTAAGCCAGTCAGGCTTGTGTCTTTCTGTTCAGGGTTGTGAGTTCCCCAGTCCTGGGTGGGTCCATAGATGCTGTTTGGGAGCCAGGACCTGGAGTTAGAAGCCATAGAAATCTAACTGGTACTCTCTTCCACTGCAGCTGAGCTGGCACCCAAGCAGGAAAACAAAGTTCTTCTCACTCTTCTCTCCCTTTTCCACAACCAGAGCAGTCTCTCTCCATGGCCACTACCACCCCAGGCTTGTGGCGAGTACTGCCTGGCTACCACCGATGTTCACTCAAGGCCCAAGGAGTCCTCAGTCAGTTTGTCGTGAATGCTTCCAGGCCTGGGACTCTCTCTTCAGGGAAGTGGGCTTTCCTCTGCCCCAGGGCAGGTCTAGAAATGTCATCCAAGAGCCAAGGCCTGGAATCAGGGACACCAAAAGTCCACTTGATCCTCTACCCCACTGTAGCTGATGTGGTACCTAGGCTGCAAGACAAAATCCCCTTTACTCTTATCTCTCCTTTTCTCAAGCAGAAGCAGTCCCTCATAATCACCACACCTGGGAATGTGCCAAGTCTCATCTGAAGTAAGCGCAGCTCTGAGTCTCACCCAACGCTCATGGTGAGTACTGCCTGGGTACTGCTGCTGACTATTCAGCACCCAAGGGCTATTTGTTCAGCAGGTGATAAATCTTGCCAGGACTAGCTGCTTCCCTTCAAGGCAATAGGATCCCTTCTTGCCCAAGCTGTATCTAGAAATGTCTGGGTACTAGGGCCTGGAATGGGAGCCTCAGGACTCTGCCTAGTACTCTATACTGCTGTGGTTGAGTTGGTATGCAAGTTGCAAGACAAAGTCCTATTTAGTCTTCCTTCTCTCCTTAAGCAGAAGGAAGGAGTCTCTTCTGAAGCTGTGAGCTGCTCTGCCTGGGGTTCAGAGAGGGGCAGCTCAAGCACTCCCTTGGATTCCCTGGCTGGTGTCTCACTATGTTACATGCTCCACAAATCCACTGGCTCTGAGCCTATCATAGCACCTTGACTTGCCCAGGAATTGCAGTTCTTGTGGCCTAGGCAGTTTTTCAGGTTTATTTAGAACCCCAGAGCATTTTTAACTCACAGCGTCAAGGCTTGCTGGAACTCAGGTTTCGACTGCTAGGATGGCTGATTCTCCTCTGGCTAAGGCTAGTCTAGATGCTCCCTCCATGGGCACTGGCTGAGTTCTGCCTGGTGTTGCTTTCTGCTGTGACAGGGCAGCACTGGGTGCCTCTTTCAGTTATGCCAAGTTCAAACTAGGTACTGTAATCTCTCACCTAAATTTTGGTTCTTATGAAGGTGTTTTTATGTGGATATGTGTTCAATTTGCTGTCCCTGTGGAGAGGACAATTGGTGGCAGCTTCTATCCAGCCATCTTGCTCTACCTCCCTTCAATCATTTCTGAGTAACCAATCAACTGGGGGCTCAGAGTAGGAGAAATAGGTAAGTCTATAATTAGTATCCCAAACGGTGAATAGACTTTAAATAGGAAGAGGACTGTTTAAGTCAGTAATCAATAAGTTTCAGCTTTTCCTGATTGTGTTAGTTTCCTGGATCGGCTGTAATGAAGTATAATATAATAAGCTGGGCAATTTAAAACAACAGAAATTTATTCTCTCACAGTGCCAGCAGCTAGAAGTCCAAAATCAAGGTGTCAGCAGGGCCATGCTCCCTCTGAAGGCTCTATGGAAAAATTATTTCTTGCTTCTTCTAGTTTCTGGTGGTTGCTGGCAATCCTTGGCGTTCCTGGATTTGCAGCAGTGTAACTCCAATCTCTGCCTCCATCTTCACACGGCCTTTGTCCCTGTGTGTCTGTGTGTCTCCAAATATCTCTTTTTATAAGGACATTGATCAGTGGATTTAGGGCCCACCATGATCCAATAAGACCTCATCTTGACTTGATTACATCTGCAAAAGCCTTTTTCCAAATAAGGTCAAGTTCACAGGTACTAGGGGTTAGGACTTCAACATGTCTTTTGTGGGGATACAATTCAACCAACAACACTGATGGACATTAATGGTGTGCCAAGAGGATTGGTGAAGGTGGCAGCAAGGAGACACACTGTCTGTAGAAAATTTAAAAGCAATAATAAAACCAACTGAAAAATCAGTCTTTGTTATTATCACCATGCTCCCAGAATTCTAAACAATATCAATGTCAAATACTCCTATCAGGGCCCTCCCGCCTGGCCTGTACAGGGATGTTTGTGTTTGTACACCACTTACATGAGTTTTCTAGAGCTGCCATAACAAAGCACCACAGATTGGGTGGCTTAAACAATAGACATTTATTTGCTCACAATTCTGGAGAAAAGGAACCCTAGATCAAAGTGTCAGCTGGATTGGTTTTTCCTAAGGCCTCTCTCTTTGGCTTGTAGATGGCCAGCTTCTCCCTGTGGTTTCACATAATCTTTCTTCTCTGTGAGTCTGTGTTCAAATTTCTTATTCTTATAAAGACACCAATCATGTTGTATTAGGGCCCACTCTGATGGCCTCATTTTTAATTTAGTTACCACTTACTTTATTCCTTATCTCCAAAGAAAGTCACATTCTGAGATACTGGGAGTTAAGAGAGTTCAAAAATGAATTTTGGGGGGACACTATTCAGTCCATAACATTCTTGAACCCATCTATAAAGTATTTTAGGTATGATTACAGTAGAAACAAAAATCCTACATTTTCCAGAAAATACATTCTCCTATTCACTAGCATTCTGTTACCATACATATTACTGCAGCATTTCACAAATGGGTTCCTAGGAAACACAGTTTCATGGGATGTTTTTAAAAGACACTGCTTGATAAAAGTGGTCCATGGTCAAATAAGTTTGGGAAACAAACAAACAAAAAAGAGCAGGTTTTCTCAAACTTGGCTTACCTGGTAACACCTTTTAGAAAGGTGCTCTGTAGAAATGCAAATCAAAACCACTATGAGATATCATCTCACACCAGTTAGAATGGCAATCATTCAAAAGTCAGGAAACAACAGGTGCTGGAGAGGATGTGGAGAAATAGGAACACTTTTACACTGTTGGTGGGACTGTAAACTAGTTCAACCATTGTGGAAGTCAGTGTGGCGATTCCTCAGGGATCTAGAACTAGAAATACCATTTGACCCAGCCATCCCATTACTGGGTATATACCCAAATGACTATAAATCATGCTGCTATAAAGACACATGCACACGTATGTTTATTGCGGCATTATTCACAATAGCAAAGACTTGGAACCAACCCAAATGTCCAACAATGATAGACTGGATTAAGAAAATGTGGCACATATACACCATGGAATACTATGCAGCCATAAAAAATGATGAGTTCATATCCTTTGTAGGGACATGGATGAAATTGGAAACCATCATTCTCAGTAAACTATCGCAAGAACAAAAAACCAAACACCGCATATTCTCACTCATAGGTGGGAATTGAACAATGAGATCACATGGACACAGGAAGGGGAATATCATACTCTGGGGACTGTGGTGGGGGGGGAGGGGGGAGGGATAGCATTGGGAGATATACATAATGCTAGATGACGAGTTAGTGGGTGCAGCGCACCAACATGGCACATGTATACATATGTAACTAACCTGCACATTGTGCACATGGACCCTAAAACTTAAAGTATAATAAAAAAAAAAAAAAAAAAAAAAAAAAAGAAAGGTGCTCTGTAGAACAAAGTTGAAAGAAGCTGGCTTATGGCAAATTTTAAGACTATAAAAATTGTAGTGGTATTGTTAGGAGCACATATATATATAATTGCCCTTAATGGCGTGAACCCGGGAGGTGGAGCTTGCAGTGAGCCGAGATCGCGCCACTGCACTTCAGCCTGGGCAACAGAGCGAGACTCCATCTCAAACAAACAAACAAACAAAAAATAATGCCATTAGTCACCAAAAAGTTATAATAATACTCTTGTGTATGTATTTTACTACCACAGAGCAACAAAAAGATAGTAACTAAAAACTTGGTAATGTTATTATTTTTTATTTTTAATTTATTTTTATATATTTTTTCCTCAATCTCACATCATTGACATGTAGTAATATTTTAAGACTATCTTTTATGACTGGAGTCTAGAACACAAACAAACATAAATTTGAGAATTGAAGAAGAGTTAATTGATGTTAACCCTAATGTCCATTAGTTGAGAGCCGTTGGCTAACAGATCTGGCATGAGATTGAAAGTAAAGACAGCATCTTCCATGGAGGCCTTGCAGTGTTCCTAGATCCACTTTACGTAAAAGAATGAAAATGACAGAAAAGTATAAAGAAACAATTAAAACCATCCAAAATCTGACCAGCTAAAGGAAATCACTGTGCATATTTCAAATTGCTTCCATTCTTTTTAGTATGCTTACTTATATTTGTTGCATAGTTGTTATTTTATTGCATATTAGGCTCCATGATCTGTGTCATGTACTAAAACCACATGATGATTATTTTATCATGTCATTAAAAATTATTCATAAATACCTTTTCTAGCAGTTGCAAATGCTACATACCATTCATTCCAAAACATAACATTTATAACTGTTTCTGTATCAGTAGACTTACTTTGGGTTGTCTAATTTTTTAAAATTATAAGTAGCACTATGAAGAGATATTGTTATACTGATATACATGTATATATATATATATAATATGCACTTTGCATTTCTGATCATCTTCTTATGATAGATTCCTAGAAATAGACTATCTCAGTAAAAATATGAATATTTTAAAGCTCTTAGGTTAGTGTTATCGAAGTGTGGGAAAGTGCCCATTTTGCTTTATCTCTGCCAGTATTGTGTATTATACTCTTAAAAAAACCCGACTCTACCAATTTTGTTAGCAAAAATTAATTCCATTTTCAGTTTCATTTCCTTGATTACAAGTAGGTTTGTTTATTTTTCTATTCATTCATTAGCTTTCCCTTTTTCTTTTCTTTTCTTTTTTTTTTTCAGATGAATTCTTTCTCTGTCGCCCAGGCTGGAGTGCAGTGGTGCAATCTCAGCTCGCTGCAACCTCCGCTTCCCAAGTTCAAGCAATTCTCCTGCCTCAGCCTCCCAAGTAGCTGGGATTACAGGCACGTGCCACCACATCCAGCTGATTTTTGTATTTTTAGTAGAGGCGGGGTTTCACTATGTTGGCCAGGATGCTCTCAATCTCATGACCTCAGGTGATCCACCCGCCTTGGCCTCCCAAAGTGCTGGGATTACAGGCGTGAGCCACCATGCCCAGCCTAGCCTTCCCTTTTTTCTTAATTTTTATTTTTAAAATTTTAATTGTGGTTAAAATACATACAGCATAAAATTTACCAGTTAACCATTTTTTAAGTGTACAGTTCTGTAGTTAAGTAAATCCATGTTCAACCAATCTCCAGAACCCATTTCATCTTGCAAATTGAAACTATACATTCATTAAACAACAATATCCCATTCCCTCTCCTTATAGTTCCCAGCAATCATGATTTATCTTCTGTCTCTGAATTTGACTACTCTAAACACCCCATATGATTAGAAAAATACAATACTTGTCCTTTTGTGACTGGTTTATTGAACTTAGCGTGTCCTCAAGATCCATTTATGTTGTAGCATGTGTCAGAATTTCCTTTTTTTAAAGGCTAAATATTTTATTGCATGTATATACCAACCACATTTTCCCACCTTTGGTTTTGTTAAATCTTTATTTGTTTTTATTTTGTTAACCTTTATTTTCAGTCCAGGGGTACACGTGCAGGTTTGTTACTTAGGTAAATTGTGTGTCACAGGGGTTTGGTGTACAGAGTATTTTGCCACCTAGGTAATAAGCATAGTACCTGATAGGCAGGTAGCTTCTCAATCCTCACCCTCCTCCCACCCTTCACCCTCAAGTAGGTGCTGGTGTCTGTTGTTTACTTCTTTATGTCCTTGTGTACTCAATGCTTAGCTTCCACTTATAAGTGAGAAGATGTGGTGTTTGGTTTTCTGTTTCTGCACTAGTTTGCTCAGGATAATGGCCCCCAACTCCATCCCTGTTGCTGCAGAGGACATGATCTTGTTCTTTTCCATGGCTGTGTGGTATTCCATAATGTATATGTACCATACTTTCTTCATCCAACCTACCATTGATGGGCATTTAGGTTGGTTCCATGTCTTTGCTATTGTAAATAGTGCTGCAATGAACATACACACGCACGTGTCTTTATCCTGGAATGATTTTTATTCCTTTGTGTATATACCCAATAATGGGATTGCTGGGTTGAATGGTAGTTCTAAATTCTTTGAGAATCACCAAGCTGCCTTCCACAAGGCTGAACTAATTTACTTTCCCATCAGCAGTGTGTAAGCATTCCCTTTTCTCCATAACCTTGGCAGCATCTGTTGTTTTTTGACTTTTTAATGACAGCCATTCTGACTGGTGTGAAATGTATATGCCACATTTCGTTTAAGTCTGCATTAAATCTGTAGATCACTTTCAGTAGTACTCAATCATAACGGTATTAAGTTTTCCAATCCATTAACACAAGATGGCTTTTCAAGCTTTCCCTCTTTTGTGAATTTTTTTTCATATCCTTTGCCTTTTCTAGGCAGTCTTAATATCTTTAATTGTCAATGTTTATCAACTCTTTATATATTAAGGACATTCACCTTTTGTTATATTGTGTCACATATTTGCCCCAGCTAGCTATTCAGCTTTCCATTTTAATTTTTTTGGGGGGGGGGGCGGTGGGGGCGGGTGGAATCTCACTCTGTGGCCTGGGCTGGAGTGCAGTGGCATGATCTCGGCTCACTGCGACCTCCACCTCCTGGGTTCAAGTGATTCTCTGCCTCCGCCTCCTGAGTAGCTGGGATTACAGGCACTCGCCACCACATCCAGCTAATTTTTGTATTTTTAGTAGAGACGGGGTTTCACCATGTTGGCCAGACTGGTCTTGAACTCCTGACCTCAAGTGATCCTCCTGCTTCGACCTCTCAAAGTGCTGGGATTACAGGCGTGAGCCATCGTGCCCGGCTTAGCTTTCCATTTTCTTGATGATGTTTTGCTATGAGTTTTATATCAACTTAAAGTTTACAGTAGTCTTTTGAATTTTTTTTAAGGATAATTTTTAAAAACTGCACTCAGCTAGAAAAATAGCTAGCATTTATTGAGTGCTTACTATTCTATAAGCACTATCTTAAATGCTTGACTTGTACTAGTTCTTTTATCCTCACAACTCTGTAAGTGCTATTATTACCATCCCTACTTTGCATACGAAGAAACTAAGGCATAAGCAGGTTAGGTAACTTCCCCAAGGTCATATAGTTAAAGTCAAGCAGTCAGATGCCAGAGACCTTGTTCCTTGAGCTCTATGTTCTACTGCCTCCTGTCCTTATTTGTGCCTTTTCCTCTCTATTCATGATCAATCATTTTATATGTTTATCAGGGAAAATGACTAAGAAGCAGGGAGTCTTTTTTTTACTATACTTTAAGTTCTGGGGTACATGTGCAGAACATGCAGGTTTGTTACATATGTATACACGTGCCATGGTAGTTTGCTGCACCCATCAACCCATCACCTACCTAAGGTATTTCTCCTAATACTATCCCTCCCCTGGTCCGCCCAACCCCTGACAGGCCCCAGTGTATGATGTTCCCCTCCCTGTGTCCATGTATTCTCATTGTTCAGCTCCCACTTATGAATGAGAACATGTGGTGTTTGGTTTTCTGTTCTTGTGTTAGTTTGCTGAGAATGATGGTTTCCAGTTTTATCCATGTCCCTGCAAAGGACATGAACTCATCCTTTTTATGGTTGCATAGTATTCCATGGTGTATATGTGCCACATTTTCTTTATCCAGTCTATCGTTGATGGGCATTTGGGTTTGTTCCATGTCTTTGCTATTGTGAATAGTGCCGCAATAAACATGTGTGCATGTGTCTTTATAGTAGAATGATTTATAATCCTTGGGGTATATACTCAGTAATGGGATCGCTGGGTCAAATGGTATTTCTCGTTCTAGATCCTTGAGGAATCACCACACTGTCTTCCACATGGTTGAACTAATTTACACCCCCACCAACAGTGTAAAAGCAGTCCTATTTCTCCATATCCTCTCCAGCATCTGTGGTGTCCTGACTTTAATGATCACCATTCTAACTGGCGTGAGATGGTATCTCATTGTGGTTTTGATTTGCATTTCTCTAATGACCAGTGATGATGAGCTTTTTTTCATATGTTCGTTGGCTGCATAAATGTCTTCTTTTGAGAAGTGTCTGTTCATATCCTTTGCACACTTTTTGATGGGGTTTTTTTCTTGTAAATTTGTTTCAGTTCTTTGTAGATTCTAGATACTAGCCCTTTGTCAGCTGGATAGATTGCAAAAATTTTCTCCCATTCTGTAGGTTGCCTGTTCACTCTCATGATAGTTTCTTTTGCTGTGCAGAAGCTCTTTAGTTTAATTAGATCCCATTTGTCAATTTTGGCTTTTGTTGCCATTGCTTTTGGTGTTTTAGTCATGAAGTCTTTGCCCATGCTTATGTCCTGAATGGTATTGCCTAGGTTTTCTTCCAGGGTTTTTATGGTTTTAGGTCTTACGTTTAAGTCTTTAATCTATCTTGAATTAATTTTTGTATAAAGTGTAAGGAAGGGGTCCAGTTTCAGTTTTAAGAAGCAGGAAGTCTTTGCAAGCTCAAGGTAGGATCTTTGTCAAACAGGAAATATGGTATTATGCAGCAGTGAAACGAGGTCAGTTCTGAGTCCTCAGTCTAGGTTACAGGAGCAAAGTTAAGAGTTTGTTCTTATGAGGAATAGAACTGAGTATGTCTCTAGGTCAAGAAAAACACTGTGGCAAAAATGAGAACATTGAGCAACTAATTCAAAATTTCATATGGAACAGTTTCAATAACCATCGGGTAAATGACTTCTTATGCTGTGTGTGCTCAGAAGTGCTCACTAATACTGGTTGATTGAGAGTGATATTTACAATACCAAACAGTCATGTCATTAATAGTATAACAACTTTTTCTTACCAGGGGCTTTTTTGAGCCAGTAAAGGAGAGGATCTTCCCCAGGATTTTTGTTTGTTTTTAAGCTTAGCAATGTGCTAACCGCATCCCTTCTACATCCATGAAAGAGAATGCACCCTAGGCTCTCTAGACCAAACTCAGGCATGCTTTACTTGTGGCATGCATTCAAAAGGAGGAGAACATGGTGAAAATGTCTTGAATATCATTCTAGTAACCATAGTGATACCAAAGCAAACCTGGATCCTTATCTCATATCTTGTTTATTTTTCAGAAAGAATTTATTTACACATAGACCTTTAATTTTGAAAAAGATGCCCCTCTTTGTTATTTGATTGTGTAAGTGATGTTTTGTTGGCCTTGCTTCACAGCAAGTCTCTGTAATACCTCGGTATGTTGCCAGTGGCTGTCTCTGTCCTCACAAACAAATCTTCCATACTTGTCTGACCTGGGCAGCCAGGCTATGGGGTCCAAGGAAGGATAGAACACCTGGAAAGTGACAGCAATGTTTTTGGGGTCAGAACTCTCAGAGTGGAAAAGTTATTCAAGATCCAGCTGCAGAATGAATGAGCACGTTCTCTGCTTTTAAAAAAAGTTTTATTTTTAAAAAAGAAGTAATAAAGCTGGGCATGGTGGTGCTCTCCTGTAGTCCCAGTTGCTCAGGAGGCTGAGATGGGAGGATTGCTTAAGCCCAGGAGTTTGAGACTAGCCTAAGCAATACAGTGAGACTCCATCTCTAAAAAAACAAAACAAAACAAAAAACAAAAACAAAAAAAGAAAGAAAGAAAAGAAAAAGGAGTAATAAAGAGAGATATTGGTGCCTCACTGCTCTAAAGGGCTTTGAGGAAACAGTTCTAGGCTCTCCACAGAATTTGGAAATGCATCCTGGTGGGGTGGACTGTGAAAAACATCTGAGACATAAGCTCTATGTGACACTTGGTGAGTACTCATGAACATTCAGGGTTCTTGAGGGCCTGAACTGCTTGTTTTGGTAGCCTTGCATTTTCAGTGCAACAATCCCTGGCATCGAGTGGACCCTCAAGAAATATTTGTTAGCTGCCAGATGCAACTTTCCGCTGTATTGTCAACACTTTTTCAAAACACGTCACTGAGGACTTCAGTAACTTCCCAGCAGCTACAAGCAATCTTGGGAACCTTTTCTCTAGGCAGAGCAGGCTATTTAATACCCCATTTGTAACAGGGTGATTTAAAGATACTTTGAAAGCCAACCTAAGAAAAAACATTTCTCCGATGGTGCCTGAAGTTCGATGCATAGAGGTTTTTCTTTCTGTTACCCTCACTAAGTTCTTTGAAAATGCCTACAGAAGGGGTGTTCATATCAGGCCCTTGTGCTTCACGAGAATAAGTTGATCAGGTAAAAATTTTCTCCATAAGAGAGACCACTAGTGGGAGGGGGCAGCTGCCCAGTTAGGAGGGTTAGACTTGTCCTGCACCAATATTGTCAAGCAAGTGGGCTCAAGGGTCCCTCTGGACTCTCCTACTTAACCTTCACTATTGGCTTAAATATAGGAGTGACCATCCCCTCTCTCCAGAAACTGGCCTCAGTCCTGTAGCTTATTTCTTGGGATCAGTGACCCACCTCCACTTTCCACCACCTCCAGAGGCTCGAGAGAACCTGTCCCTGTCTAAACAGCCATTATTAAATGTGACTGTATTTTTTTCTCTATAGGAATGATGTGTTTTCTATTTAAAAAAAAAAAAAAAAAAACTCCCACAATCTTTGTGTGACTTGCATTTGAGAGCGGCCAAAGGACCTACTTGCAAAGCAGTGCAGAGGCTGACATTTACTGATAATCTGCCATGCACGAGGCACCCGGCCAGAGGGACGCTTCCTGTTCAAAATGACTGTTAGGCAGATGCTATCATTTCCATGTTACTGAAAACAAAGTTGAATCTCTGAGAGAGAAAAAAAGGAACATTCACAGGGTCACAAAAGTGGGTTGAATTCCAGAGACCCTGTTCTCTCTACAGCAAGGAAAATTACCCATACCCAGGAGAGCAGGGAAATGTCATAAATTCTTTGTATGCCCTCACTGCACTTTGCACAGGGCTTGGAGTCTTTGATGGAGAATGCATGTAACATAACCCACTGAAATTAAGCTTAAACAAAAATGATTCTTTGCTGGGAGGGATCCCGGTCACCCCCTAAAATCCGAGGAAAGTTGAACAACCAGGCCTCAGTACCAAGAGTTCTTGGGTTTTATATCTGTCTAATGCTACACCCGCAACTGGACTAAATAACCTGCATCTCTGTCTCTTAGTCGGAGTTCTCAAGAGAGAGACCCTAATTGGCTCCTGTTCAGCCAATGAACTTCCTTCTCCTGAGTCAGGTGTTCACTTCTAGTCCAGTCAGCTATCACCAAGAGTCAAGCAAAAACAAAACTTCTGGGGGCTAATTCTGAAGTCTGCCCAATGGTGTCTACTGTACCCAGATATAATTCAATACGTGTTTATTGTCTGGTGTTTTTTGTGTTCATTCGTTGCAACCAAGTTCTTTAAGAACCTTGGATACATCGTCCTTCATTTAATCATCAGGCGGGGGTTGATAGGCCATAGTGATCAAGAAAAATATGTGAAATTGCTATATGCCAGTTATCGCTGTGTTAAAAACCTTCAGAGCAAATTAAGAAAGGAGAAATGAACTATTTGTTCTCAAAAGCTTGGTTTCAAGGGGACCGAGGAAATGGGAAAAGCATCTGTGGACAAGGCTATTGTGCTTGCTGCTGGAAGACTACCAAGGCCAGTTACTAAACGGGTGGGCAGCAACAAGTAGTTGCTTTGTTTTTTTTTCCCCCATAGGAAGTTGTTGTCTCTGTTTTGCAAGTTTGTCAAATTTCTTTTGTTTCTGGGGTCAATAACCTAGATACTTGAGACTCTTTTTTTCCCCTTCCGAGGGTCCTAATTTTGCATTTTACGTAACACCAATCTTGACCAAAAGCTGATTTATTAAGGAGGTTTC
The DNA here is from genome assembly GCF_028858775.2 of Pan troglodytes. Taxonomy (NCBI): domain Eukaryota; kingdom Metazoa; phylum Chordata; class Mammalia; order Primates; family Hominidae; genus Pan; species Pan troglodytes. The sequence goes on from NC_072403.2 coordinate 59,346,091, forward strand.
TTCTGGGTTAGTTGATGGTGCTGGAGGCTGCGTGTACATGAATTAGTCTTCTACTGCCACCATGAGGGAGATGCTGGAATTGCAAGGCTCTTTTAGTTATCAAATGTAAATTTTCATAAATGAAAGTGAGCACGTTTAAAATTATCTGTATCTATCTATCTATCTATCTATCTATCTATCTATCTATCTATCTATCTATCTATCATGTTCATATATATATAAAATGGAACAATCCACCTCCTAAAACATATCCTCTGAAAGGCTTAAAGAGATATATAGTATTGCCAAGTGTGCCTGAGTTAGGTAGGCGAGGGTTTGAGACCTGCCTCTGCCTACCACTACAACCGCCCTTACACTAGACATTTAAGTCTTCTAAGCCACAGATGTAAAAATGGTCTGATAGTACCCATTTCACAGGGCTTTGTATTGAAAAAATGACATAGCCTGTGTCAATCTCTAGCATTTGGTAAGTACTCAATAAATGATTACCATTGCTATCACCTGAAATTGACCATGGCTGAAAGTATTAGAAAAGCTTTCTGCAGGGAGAAAGAGGGGTGAGGGTGGAGGGTACCAGTAACCCCGTGAAAACAAACACCAGTGTACAAATGGAGTGGATGTTCAATAAACATATGAAAGGTTCAGGGGAAAGGGGTAAAGTCACCAGGGATGGCTCTAACAGCCAAAAGAGGGATGGAAAACACTCTTTTAAGCTGACCATTTTAGAGTCAAAGAACCAAAAATATAGAATGTTCGTGTGGTAAGGATTCTAGATATGTACTCCAGCTTTTTTTTTTTTTCAAGTGGGGCAACCGAGTGATTGAATCACTCTTCAAGTTAAAATGTTAATCAGCAGTAAAGTGGGACTAGAACCCAAGACTTTTGTTTTCTTTTCTTTTCTTTTTTTTTTTTTTTTTTTTTTTGAGACAGGATCTAACTCTGTTGCCCGGGCTGGAGTGCGATGGCACATTTGTAGCTCACTGTAACCTTGAAGCCCTGGGTTCAAACAATCCTTCCGCCTCAGCCTCCTGAGTAGTTGGGACTACACTCACACACCACTATGCCCAGCTAATTTTTAATTTTTTGGGCAGAGACAGGAATCTCACTATATTGCCCAAGCTGGTCTGAAACTTCTGGCTTCAAGTGATCCTCCTGCCTTGGTCTCCTAAGGTGCTGGGATTACAGGCATGAGCCACTGTGCCCACCCCCTCAAGACTTTTGACAAATAATCCAGAGCTCTTTATATATAAGCACCAAAATATCAGTCAAGATTAGCCAAATCAGGATTGTCTTGGATTGAAAAAAAAATGGGCAAGTTGCTTAACCTGATTATGCTTTAGTTTCATTACTGGCAAAATGGCAATCATAATACCCTACTGCAGGGGTTCTAGTAAAGACTGAGATGCCACATGGAAAGCATTTAGATTTGTGCAATAAATGTCCACTGGTATGATTATATGAGTACAGACTTCATCTGGTACAATTACACCGTCTCCTGAATGTGATCAACAAAACTTTGCCATCTCTAAAACCACTGGCTTCCTAACCCTGCCTCCATGATAAACTCTTTAATGGTGGGAATATTTGTACCTCTTTATACGTTCTCGTGCCTGTATAATTACCTTTTAAAATTAAACTTTTAATTTTGAGGTAATTCTAGGTTTATATACAGTTATAAGAAATAATACAGAATGATCCCATGTACTCTTCACCCAATTTTTTTCCAGTGGAAACAGTTTGAAGAACTATAGTACAGTATCACAACCAAGATATTGGCATTGACAAGATCTACCCATCTTATTCAATTTCTCCTGTTTTACTTGTATGCATTTGTGTGTGTGTGTGTATTTAGTTCTATACAATTTTATCACCATTGTAGGTTCATGTTTCCACTTGACAGTCAAGACACCAAACAGTTCTATCTTTCATGAGGATCCCTTGAACTGGCCTTTTATAACCACACCAACCTCTCTCCTGTATCCCCCCGCCCCATCCTGAAACTCTAGCAACCAATTTGTATTGGGCTTTTCTTTTTCTTGATTATAATTCACTGGAGACTCATCCAGATTGCTGCTGATATCACTAGTTTATTCCCTTTTGTTGCTGAGTAGTATTCGATGAGATAGGTGAGTAGTATTAGATGAGATAGATGTACTGCAATTTGCTCAGCCATTCACTTCTTGAAGGACATCTGGGTTGTTTCCTGTGTTGGGCTAGTAGGAATAAAGCTGTTGTGAACATTTGTATACAGCTTTTGTGTAAATATAAGCTTTCATTTCTCTGGGATAAATGCCTAAGAGTGCAACTGCTGGGTCGAATGGTAATCACACATTTAGTTTTATAAAAAATTGCCTAACTGTTTCTTAGAGTGGCTGTACTATTTTATATCCCCACCAGCAACACACGAGTAATCAGGTGTCCTGTGTCCTTCCCAGCATTTGGTATTATCACTAGTTTTTTATTTTAACTCTTTAAGTAGGCAAGTAGTAATACTCATTGTGGTTTTAATTTGCATTTCCCTAGTGGCTAATGATGTCAAACATCTTTTCACATGCTTATTTGCCATCTGCCTCACCTCTTTGGTGAAATAGTTCTTTTATGACTTTTGCCCGTTTTATGATTAGATTGTTTGCTTTTCTCTGTTGAGTTTTGAGAGGTCTTCACATATTTTAGATATAAAGCCTTGACATATTTTACTTTTAAAGTACACATCAACACTGGATCGTGAGCAGCATAACATACGTGGTACATAGTTGGAAGTAAAGCTCTCCTCAGCAAATGTAAAAGAACAGAAATTATAACAAACTGTCTCTCAGACCACAGTGCAATCAAACTAGAACCAGGATTCAGAAACTCACTCAAAACCGCTCAACTACATGGAAACTGAACAACCTGCTCCTGAATGACTACTGGGTACATAACGAAATGAAGGCAGAAATAAAGATGTTCTTTGAAACCAATGAGAACAAAGACACAACATACCAGAATCTCTGGGACACATTCCAAGCAGTGTGTAGAGGGAAATTTATAGCACTAAATGCCCACAAAAGAAAGCAGGAAAGATCTAAAATTGACACCCTAACATCACAATTAAAAGAACTAGAGAAGCAAAAGCAAACACATTCAAAAGCTAGCAGAAGGCAAGAAATAACTAAGATCAGAGCAGAACTGAAGTAAATAGAGACATAAAAAACCCTTCAAAAAATCAGTGAATCCAGGAGCTGGTTTTTTTGAAAAGATCAACAAAATTGATAGACTGCTAGCAAGACTAATAAAGAAGAAAAGAGAGAAGAATCAAATAGACGCAATAAAAAATGACAAAGGGGCTATGACCACCGATCCCACAGAAATACAAACTACCATCAGAGAATACTATAAACACCTCTATGCAAATAAACTAGAAAATCTAGAAGAAATGGATAAATTCCTTGACACATACACCCTTCTAAGACTAAACCAGGAAGAAGTTGAATCTCTGAATAGACCAATAACAGGCTCTGAAATTGAGGCAATAATTAATAGCTTACCAACCAAAAAAAGGCCAGGACCAGATGGATTCACAGCCAAAATCTACCAGAGGTACAAGGAGGAACTGGTACCATTCCTTCTGAAACTATTCCAATCAATAGAAAAAGAGGGAATCCTCCCTAATTCATTTTATGAGACCAGCATCATCCTGATACCAAAGGCTGGCAGAGACACAACAAACAAAGAGATTTTAGATCAATATCCTTGATGAGCATTGATGCAAAAATCCTCAATAAAATACTGGCAAACCGAATTCAGCAGCACATCAAAAAGCTTATCCAGCATGATCAAGTGGGCTTCATCCCTGGGATGCAAGGCTGGTTCAATATATGCAAATCAATAAATGTAATCCAGCATATAAACAGAACCAAAGACAAAAACCACATGATTATCTCAATAGATGCAGAAAAGGCCTTTGACAAAATTCAACAACGCTTCATGCTAAAAACTCTCAATAAATCAGGTATTGATGGGACGTATCTCAAAATAATAAGAGTTATCTATGACAAACCCACAGCCAATATCATAGTGAATGGACAAAAACTGGAAGCATTCCCTTTGAAAACTGGCACAAGACAGGGATGCCCTCTCTCACCACTCCTATGCAACATAGTGTTGGAAGCTCTGGCAAGGGTAATCAGGCAGGAGAAGGAAATAAAGGGCATTCAATTAGGAAAAGAGGAAGTCAAATTGTCCTTGTTTGCAGATGACATGATTGTATATCTAGAAAACCCCATCGTTTCAGCCCAAAATCTCCTTAAGTTGATAAGCAACTTCAGCAAAGTCTCAGGATACAAAATCAATGTGCAAGAATCACAAGCATTCTTATACACCAATAACAGACAAACAGCCAAATCATGAGTGAATTCCCATTCACAATTGCTTCAAAGAGAATAAAATACCTAGGAATCCAACTTACAAGGGATGTGAAGGATCTCTTCAAGGAGAACTACAAACCACTGCTCAATGAAATAAAAGAGGATACAAACAAATGGAAGAACATTCCATGCTCATGGGTAGGAAGAATCAATATCATGAAAATGGCCATACTGCCCAAGGTAATTTACAGTTTCAATGCCATCCCCATCAAGCTACCAATGACTTTCTTCACGGAATTAGAAAAAACTACTTTAAAGTTCATATGGAACCAAAAAAGAGCCCACATTTCTAAGTCAATCCTAAGCCAAAAGAACAAAGCTGGAGGCATCACGCTACCTGACTTCAAACTATACTACAAGGCTACAGTAACCAAAACAGCATGGTACAGGTACCAAAACAGAGATATAGACCAATGGAACAGAACAGAGCCCTCAGAAATAATGCCACATATCTACAACTATCTGATCTTTGACAAACGTGACAAAAACAAGAAATGGGGAAAGAATTCCCTATTTAATAAATGGTGCTGGGAAAACTGGCTAGCCACATGTAGAAAGCTGAAACTGGATCCCTTCCTTACACCTTATACAAAAATTAATTCAAGATGGATTAAAGACTTACATGTTAGACCTAAAACCATAAAAACCCTAGAAGAAAACCTAGGCAATACCATTCAGGACATAGGCATGGGCAAGGACTTCATGACCAAAACACCAAAAGTAATGGCAACAAAAGACAAAATTGACAAATGGGATCTAATTAAACTAAAGAGCTTCTGCACAGCAAAAGAAACTACCATCAGAGTGAAAAGGCAACCTACAGAATGGGAGAAAATTTTTGCAACCTACTCACTTGACAAAGGGCTAATATCCAGAATCTACAATGAACTCAAACAAATTTACAAGAAAAAAACAAAAAACCCCATCAAAAAGTGGGTGAAGGATATGAACAGATACTTCTCAAAAGAAGACATTTATGCAGTCAAAAAACACATGAAAAAATGCTCATCATCACTGGCCATTACAGAAATGCAAATCAAAACCGCAATGAGATACCATCTCACACCAGTTAGAATGGCAGTCATTAAAAAGTCAGGAAACAACAGGTGCTGGAGAGGATGTGGAGAAATAGGAACACTTTTACACTGTTGGTGGGACTGTAAACTAGTTCAACCATGTGGAAGTCAGTGTGGCGATTCCTCAGGGATCTAGAAGTAGAAATACCATTTGACCCAGCCATCCCATTACTGGGTATATACCCAAAGGATTATAAACCGTGCTGCTATAAAGACACATGCACATGTATGTTTATTGCAGCACTATTCACAATAGCAAACACTTGGAATCAACCCAAATGTCCAACAATGATAGACTGGATTAAGAAAATGTGGCACATATACACCATGGAATACTATGCAGCCATAAAAAATGATGAGTTCATGTCCTTTGTAGGGACATGGATGAAGCTGGAAATCATCATTCTCAGCAAAGTATCCCAAGGACAAAAAACCAAACACCGCACGTTCTCACTCATAGGTGGGAATTGAACAGTGAGAACACATGGACACAGGAAGGGGAATATCACACACTGGGGCCTGTTGTGGGGTGAGGGGAAGGGGGAGGGATAGCATTAGGAGATATACCTAATGCTAAATGACGAGGTAATGGGTGCAACACACCAACATGGCACATGTATACATATGTAACAAACCTGCACGTTGTGCACATGTACCCTAAAACTTAAAGTATAATAATAATAAAATTAAAAAAAATATGTGGTAGTAAAATATATGACAACAGTAGCACAGAGAATGGGAGGTGGTGGGTGAACGTGTACTCCTCTATGGTGTTTCCTTGTATATGAACTGATTTAGTGTTAGTCTATGCTTAATTGTAGTAAGTTAGAGATGAATATTATAATCATTTAAAAATATGCAAAGAGATACCTTATTTATTTATTATACTTTAAGTTCTGGAATACAGAACTTGCAGAACGTGCAGGTTTGTTACATAGGTATACACGTGCCATGGTGGTTTGCTACACCCATCAACCCATCACGTACATTAGGTATTTCTCCTAATGCTATCCCTCCCCTAGCCCACCCACCCCCTGACAGGCCCCAGCGTGTGATGTTCCCCTCCCTGTGTCCATGTATTCTCACTGTTCAACTCCCACTTATGAGTGAGAACATGTGGTGTTTCGTTTTCTGTTCTTGTGTTAGTTTGCTGAGAATGGTGGTTTCCAGCTTCATCCATGTCCCTGCAAAGGACATGAACTCATCCTTTTTTATGGCTGCATAGTATTCCATGGTGTATATGTGCCACCTTTTCTTTATCCAGTCTACCACTGATGGGCATTTGGGTTGGTTCCAAGTCTTTGCTATTGTGAATAGTGCTGCAATAAACATACGTGTGCATGAGTCTTTATAGTAGAATGATTTATGATCCTTTGGGTATATATCTAGTAATGGGATCACTGCGTCAAATGGTATTTCTGGTTCTAGATCCTTGAGGAATCACCACACTGTGTTCCACAATGGTTGAACTAATTTACACTCCCACCAACAGTGTAAAAGCGTTCCTATTTCTCCACATCCTCTCCAGCATCTGTTGTTTCCTGACTTTTTAATGATCACCATTCTAACTGGCGTGAGATGCTATCTCATTTTGGTTTTGACTTGCATTTCTCTATTGACCAGTAATGATGAGCTTTTTCCCCATGGTTTTTGGCCCCATAAATGTCTTCTTTTGAGAAGTGTCTGTTCATATCCTTTGCACAGTTTTTGATGGGGTTGTTTGGAGAAATCATTTTTAAATACAAGATATTATTAAGTCAATAGAGGACATAAAATGGGATACCAAAAGATGACAGGAAAAGTGCATTAAAGGAAAGAGAACATTAGAAACAAATAGGAAACTAACAAGATGGTAGACTTAAACTCAACCATATCAATTATTACAGTAAATGTTAATGAACTAAGCACTTCCATTAAAAAGGATAAAAAAAGAAAGACCCAACTAGAAGCTGTTTAAAGGGAAACACTTTAATTCTAAAATCATAGCTAGGTTTCAAGTAAAAAGATAGAAAATATTTATTATGTAAGCACTAATTGTAAGAAAGTTGACATGGAGTATTAATATCAAAGTAAAGTTCAAAACAAGAGTATTCCTAGAGATTAAAAAGGGATACTTTATTATGATAGAAGGATCAATTCATCAAGAAGACATACAATTCCTAAGTGTGAAGATACCTAACAGAGCTTCATAGTGTATGAGGCAAAAACTGACAAAACTATAGAGAAACAGACAAATCCACAATCAAATTTTGGGATTTTAACATTCCACTCTCAGTAATTGAAAAAAAAGTAGACAAAGAAAAGCAGCAAGGATACAGATGATTTGAAGAACATTATCAAAAATTCAACTACTAAAGAAAACTACACACTATACACACCAATTATATATTATTCTGAAGTGTACATGGAATATTCATCAAGAAAGACTGTACCCTGGGCTATTAAAAGGTCAAACATTCAACACATTGAAATAACAGAATATTCTATGATCAAAATGAAACTATACTAGACATCAATAATAAAAAAGACATCTAGAAAATTCCCAAAGGTTTTGAAATGAAGCCACATTCTACTAAGTAACCCATGGCCAAAGAAGAAATCACAAGGGATAGTAGAAAACACGTACGAAGAACAACAATGAAAGTACAATATAACCGAACGACCAAGATGCAGCTAAAACAGTAATAAATGTGAAATCCACAGTTTTAGCTACTTATTTTGGAGCACAAGCATATTTCTATTTTAAAATGAGAATGGAAAAATATATTTCGATGTGGAATTTCATTTTATAGCAAATGCGCTCTGAATGTCTCTGTGAATTGAGGAATATTTGTACACCAAATGAAAGAAAAAGGCACCTACTGAAAAGATCGCTAGAGGGCACTATTATCTAACTTCCAGAGGAAACAGTTTTTAGTGTGGATAACTCAAGAAATGTTGTTAGCTCTAAAACAGACTCAAGATGGCATTGAGATTTTATTCCTCTGTTTTATAGATGAGACAATTGAGGTCCAAAGAGAGGAAATGACTTGCTTAATATCATACAAACACTAGTTGTAGAGTCAGAACTAGAACCCCAGTCTCCTGACTCACTAGAACCCCAGTCTCCTGACTCATTAGAGAATCACATCATGATTCTGCACAAACTCAGACAGACCCAGACTTTCCTATACACTTGTGGCAAATGAGAGGCTCTTTTCCACTGGGGTTGCCCAGCTACTGTAATGCATGCCTGGCGTTGCTGGAGCTGCTGGATAGGGCTGGGCACTGGGGGAGTGTGCTCTATGGAGAAAGCCTGCCTGAGAGTGAAACCGTTATAGTGGAAGGTATAAGCCAGGAATCGGGAGATGGGACTTGAGAGCATTTGAGCCAATAACCTGTGCCTGAAGCTAGTGCCACCTCTTGGACGTTTCTGTGATATTAGTTGGTAGGTTTCCTTTTTTTCTAAAGCTGGTGGGTGTGGGGGTTTTCTGTCACTTGCATCCAAAATTTCTGAATATGCCAAGTGTCTCTACTTTGCAGAAAGACCAATAGTATTCAAAACACATGGCTTTATTTTGGACAAAGCCAAAAAAGGTTCTGGGAAACTCACCAGGACTGTTTGAGAGGTGATAAAAACATATGAAGAGCTTCTCATGTTTCATTTTCTAGAAATTTTAGATCCTAAGTCATCAGTATGATTGTTTTTCTCTGCTGACTACATTGCATTCTTGGAAGGCTAAATTATTTCAAAGGAGACTATTAAGAAAATGTGTGTTATATACTGGTAGAAAGTAGATGCAGGTTGTGTCGTCTTTAATATAATAGTGTTGTCACACTCTCCAGGGGCAGAGTAGGGAGCGAACATGGCTTGCCTCAACAGTTTATGTCCTTTGCTTTTATGTACATTGCCTTATTTCCACCACATAGCAAATCGGCGAAGTGTTCTCATGTCTATTTCACAGATGATATATAGACAAAGTCTAAAGTCACCCAGCTAGTATGTATAAATATTAAGATTGGAACTCAGTTCTATACTTTTGCTTTTATGCTAGAAGTACTTGTATCCTGTCCCAACCCAATGCTGATAAACTTCCTAGGAACTTCAGAATGAATCACTTTTGATTGAGATGTTGGCTTTTAAACTGCTTTCATTTGCCATGATGAAAGTGTAATGTATTAAAAGGGCATAAAAATGCAGTTTTTCAACACATTCGCCATGCTATGATACAGTTTGGCTGTGTCTTCACCCAAATCTCATCTTGAATTGTAGCTCCCATCATTCCCACATATTGTGGGTGGGACCTGGTGGGAGATAATTGAATCATGGGGGGGCGGTTTCCCCCATACTGTTCTCATGTTAGTAAGTCTCACGAGATCTAATGATTTTATAAGGGGTTTCCCCTTTGGCTTGATTCTCATTCTCTTTGCCTGCTGCCATGAATGATGTGCCTTTTGCCTTCTGCCATGATTGTGAAGTCTCCCCAGCTGCGTGGAACTGTGAGTCCATTAAACCCCTTTTTCTTTATAAATTACCCAGTCTCAGGTATGTCTTTATCAGCAGTGTGAAAACGGACTAATACACTAGTTTTTGCTCAGAAAAGTTTCTTTTCTCCTTCCTCCTTTCTGAACCAGTTTAACCCACATTTTGCTTCTGTTTGAGGCATAACAAACCCAAAATGTGTAAACTGCCCTCATCTTAAGTGTACAGCCAGTCATTTTTAAACATCTTGATATCCATGAATCGTCACCCAGATTGAGATATAAAACATGTCTAGCAACCTAGAAGTTTGTCTCTTTGGTACTTGTTCATTTCCATCCAGAGGTAACAGGCTGGAGTCCAGTGGCATGATCACAGCTCACTGCAGCCTCGATTTCCTGGGCTCAAGTGATCCTCCCACCTCAGTCTCCTGAGTAGCTAGGACTGCAGGTGCACACCACCACATCCAGCTAATTTTGTTTTGTAAACATGGGGGTCTCATTATGTTGCCCAGGCTGCACCCAGCTCATGGTTCTCTTTAATGCATCTTCCATACTTAGATTTGTAATGTTTCATTTTATAGAATATTGAGAATGAAAAGGGGCTTGCTTTAGGGATTATCTAGCTTATCTCAGCCTCTGCTTACCAGGAAAACACAATAGTGAGGAATATATGTTTCCCAGCCAAGGTCGCCCACCAGGGCCTCTTCACTTACGGTAGTCCTTACCCGTTCCCTTCTGTTATGGACTGAATGTCTCCCCCAGATCCCTGTGTTGAAGCCTAACCCCTAGTATGAGGGTATTTGGAGTTGGGGCCATTGGGAGGTAATTAGGTCATGAGGGTGGAACCCTCATGAATGGGATTAGTGTCCTTAGATAAGGAGAGATACAAGAGAAATGATCTCTCCAACACATGGGACGCAGCAAGACAACCATCTGCAAACCATGAAGAGCGCTCACCAGGAGCTGAATCCGCCAGTGCCTTGCTCTTGCACTTCCAGCCTCCCTAACAGTAACAAATGTCAGTTGTGTAAGTCACTCAGTCTGTGGTAGTTATAGCAGCCTGAACTGAAACATCTCCTTACACTTCCATAAGTATCACTTGGCATGTACTTCCAGAATTGTTTATAGGAAATGTTAAATATTTATACGAAAGCATAATGGAGAGAAGACAGCAGCTGATAGAACTCAGTGGCTTATCTTCAGGGAAAGCAGGGGAGGCTTAACCCAAACAAAAAGCTCATTAGCAGGGCCTCTGAAAACCATGCAACTGAGCAGCTTATTTACAGTTCTGAGAAGGACCCCCTCATCTAGCCAAGCTCTGAAAGGCCCTGGCACCACAGGTCCCCCTCCCCCTGGCCTCTTTCCCCCATGTCAAGCACTACAATGGCTTGAAGGACACTTATTTCCACATTTTCTCTTCACGAGACTTCAGGTCCCCAAGAAACCTTCCAACTCCTCAGAATATGGCCTAACCCACAACACATCCTGGATCTCTACGTCTCCTAATTTTTGTTTTGGGTGGTGATTTGGAAGGAGACATCGAAGGCAATGGATTTTCCCTCCATTTCTGAACTGAAGGCTCACAGCCTCAGAGATGAGCTGAGCAGCAAAGGCATCCTGGGACCAGGAGGAAACCTCTTATTCACACAGGGGACTAGGTGGGCAGAAAACTAGTCTTTAGGTTAGCAGCAGGTTAAGTGACAATCAGTTGTATCCCAAGTTAGGATCTGAAGGTCTGGGCTTGGCCACAGGTATTTCTACCAAGGAGAAAGCACTTTTTGCTTGTTTTAAGATTTACAGTTCTGTTCCTAAAATCCCAAATTCTTAGCTGTGTTCAGATGGTAAAGCTCATGAGAGCTGTGAGGCTTACATTCTCTGTCCTGGAGAAAGAAGACCACTATCTGGTCTTTAATAAGAGAAAATGTAGACATATCACATTAGACTTAAAAGCAAGTGTTATTTGAGACTTGATATTGATGTGTCCATAACTCAGGTAGAGAAAGTCCTTATTATTCATGGGGCCAGCAAATCCACAGCATCAGCATCACCTGGGAGCTTGTTAAGAAATGTGGGCCCCACCCCAGACTTACCAAGCCAGAATGACACCCCAAAGAGATTTGTATGTAGACTACAGTTTGATAAGCACTGCCCTAGGAACATTCAAATAAAGAAATTAGAGCTCTGAGAAAAGTGTGTTTCTCAGATGAACATTATTTCATGAACTCTGTGTGTGTGGGTGAATACTGATCCAAAGACAGGAGTCGAAAACAGCTCTCTGCAGGACTTGCTGACTCACAGTCTAAGTATCTCCTGCTTAGACTGCAGTGTGCACAGCACCCAGGTTACTCAACATTCATTCACCATGTACCCACTGACCCAGCACAACAGCAGTTGGGAGTAAAAAAGAAAAAAAAAATCTTCCAGTGGCACAGCAGTCAATTCAGTCACACTTCAAGTTCTTTCTCCCCACCGGGGTTGATAGCTACTAGGGGAGATACGGCATCTGTTTGTCTTCATCACTATGCTTCTTTCTAGAAACATCTGAGGTCGCAATGATGAAAAAATAATTTCATGGTATTTGGGTTAATTACAAAAACCAAACTCTCCTACTATTTGTTTAGCTGTGGAACTCACACACACTCAAAGGTTTCTGAATGAAAGCTAATTCCATTCTTTTATTTCCTCATACCACCACAAACATTTCAATTTATCTGCCTTTTTACAACCTGATTTACACAAGCAAATTGCAAACGAAAACCAGGCATTCTTTAATCATCCAAAATGCATGTATAAAATATAGACAAACCCTAGTATTTAAACATAAACAGGGTTAGCTGAAGCAGCTTTATTGCAATCTCTTCAAGTTAGCATATTACAGTTTGAATATTTATGCCTGTAAAGATCTGCATAATCTACAATACAGAATTATTTCAGAAGCAGTTGACTTAACCAGTTGAGAAAAAAAAAACAACAAACTTCAACGCAAAGCTATAATAATTATCTGAAACTTATTTACAATTAAACATTTAGGGTCCTGATTTACAAAACTCAGTGCCTTTCATGATTTATTGATGAGTTTTATAGAGAAAGTAAGCAGTATGTAGAATATTCCCCAGGTAAAATCTGGAGTGAATGGCTTTTAGAGGAAAGTCTATCAGTATGCTTAGCTAAAAACTAAAGAGTGACAAAACTGTATACAGCAGCAATCAGAATAACAGGCCACAAGAGAAGAACGCCATTTTTGACAGTATCCTTTGTATGTATAGGAAGAAAAATGATTGCCACCCCCCACCCCCGCCGCCAACTTTTTTAGTTAAAAAAAAAATTGTCCTTAATAATCACTACATGTGAATTCTGGGTAATAATCTCCTTTCTTTCTATAGAGTTGTGTTTAAACTTAATTCCTGCATCAGCAAATTTAAACAAAGAAAAGTTCCTTTGATAACAGCCATCAGAGTTCAATGGGTATTTATTCAGAGGGGAAAGCTTGGGGCAAGGTGACCAAGTGATTATTCCAATTGCAAAAGAAACATCATAGATAAGGTGCTAGAAACCCAAGATCACCCTTGAAGCACTTTCAATGGATTCAAGTGATTTAATGTAGACAACAAAGGAAATGACAAAGGAAAATTAACGAGAGAAAATGTTTTTAAAGAGAAAAATTTCAACAAATCAGGTCCCAGGTAGTCTTTAAAAGAACAAAAATTTACAGTAAACATTTAAACTCTGGAATGCAAGTATTGTACAATTACCAGTACATTTACAAAACTGCTTAGACAGTAGGTTGCTCCAGAGTAAGAATTTAAAAATGTACAAGCCAGTTCACAATGACTTTAGATATGTTATTAAAATACATTGTTAATCAAAAATACTTTACTATGTACATGTACACTGTATAAACTCTAGATTTACCTACCAAAGAAAGCCTTAATCAATGTCTGGCTCACTGGCCCAGAAAACAGTACAGTTCTATCATTTGGTCTTCATATCATACACACGGGCTGAGAGGCATGGTACTGTAGCCAGTTCGTCAATAAAATAGTAATGCATTTTTCTTTCTGTAGACTGTCTAGTTGGATGAGTCAGTTTTACTTCCACTATATTTTACTTTCCTAAATGCTGATCCAAGTAACTCTGGGCATTCACATAATTCATTTGCAATTTGGTTACACTTCAAAATAAGGCTATAATTCATTTCATCAGTTATGACACTGTCTTGCTTGTAGTCAGGATGGTTTGCGATAAACTCCCTCATCCATCTGGCAACTGTCATTAGTTCTCCTGTGGGCGAGGGGGGAGCGAAAAAAAAATTAAAACCATGTAAGTTTTTGTTTTAATAAGTTGATATTTCGTGGTCAGCATAAACACAATTCTGGAGAGAAATCAATATGTCCTTTTAGTGTAGCTGCATGGCAGGGGGTGGGAACATCTTTCATAGCGTTTGAAGAACTCCTCCTGGGCAGGAATTCTAGGTTGCAGGCAGGCAATGAGAACACATACATCCAGTTTCTATGGTACCTGTTAGATGCCACCCATATGCTGACACTACCAGCTCTTAAGGGACAGGAGCCAGCACATGTGTACAAGAACATGTGCCCTCCCATTTGGCCAGAGGACTAGGACTACAAATGCCAGTGTCATGAGACTGCCTCAGAGGACTGTAGGGTCCCTTGAGCGATCTTTGATCAAAGAGGTGGAGAGAATAAAGAACAGTAAGTAGAGTGAATGAAGGGGGAAATTGGCAGTATACAATTTGAGGGGTGAGGTAGGGTTCTACGGCTATCCTTTGTGACTCCAGAAAGTTTACAGAAGCCTTGAGTTAAATACAGATGCCATTACCATTATTGCTGTCACTTTATTAACAGCTGACAGCTCCCTTGTGCCAAGTACTGTGTTAGCAGTACTTGGTTACTGTACTGTACTGTAAATGTAACCTCCTCAAAACTAACAAAGGGGATTCTCAGGAGCCTCACTGTATGTACAAAGGCCGGCTAAAGAACTGTTCAGCTTATTTAACTTACAGAGTTCCTTAGCCCTATAAAAGGGCCCATGATGATGTAAGATCAACACAGTTGGACGTAAATGATAAGTAAGCAATCCAGATGCCATTTGATCATCTAAGATGCCAGTGATTTTAAGATGCACCCCTATTTTATGAACTGATAAGAAAAAAAGCACTGCTAATCTAAATTATGAGTGTCAAAGATTATAAGGTGAATACAATTGCAGAAATATGAAAATGTGAAACAGTGTGCATGAATACAGCATTATTTTAAAAGACTACTTTAAGAAATTAAACATTCTAAGATTGTACCATGCTGTCTATATTATGAGATTAAGAAAAATAGATATCATACCAGATGCTCTCTTCTTAATTAGCTTTAGGTAGTTCAGAATACTACATCTGGTGTCCACATCCACTTCCATGTTTTCAAGGTAAGAGTTCAGAATTGGGATCAGTCCAGGAAACACACCTTCCTACAAGAAGCAGGACACTTTATGAACTCCCTGCCGGGGGATGTGCACAGTGAGGCGTACTGTACAGGGCCACCCTCCTACCTTCCCATTGATGATGGTGTCTATGCTCATGAGGGTGTACTCCTCTGCAGCGAGCTCCGTGCTGTTCTGGGCCTTGCCACAACCATCCACCACTGCATTGCCACCTGCCGGAGAAGAGGGTCAGGGGAGCTTTAGCAGCTTGTTGCAGCATAAGCTGACGTTAGAAATCTAAGATAATGTAATACCTTTGCAAATATCTTTCCTGAAATAAAACATTCCCTGCAAGACAGCATCTCTTTTCTGTGCTACCTTCATGTTCTCATCAACCTAAGGGAAAAAAAGAATCACGACTAAGTCACAATATTCTTGATCAGACATACAAGTTGCAGCACCTTCCTCACCTTTGCAATTAGGACTCATTCCCTTAGGGATTCTACTTTCTGCTCAAATGCTTCCCAGTGGGAGGAACAGGCTTTTTATTTATGTGGGGACTGTATCACTCAATCATGGATTGGTATGTGATTTTTTAACCAATCAGGGAATTTTAAGAGAAACTTAAAACCCAAAACTTATATTCATGTGGAATGTCTGCATTTCAAAGCACCTCTGTGACTGAGCCTTGCAACAGATATACAGTGTTGGGAGGGCAGGTGGCTGGTTCCCTTTATATAGCTGTGTCTCACCAGGAGTCCCAGGGTAACGAAGGCAGAAGGCAGGACTAGAACCCAGTTCTTCTTCTGTTTTTTTGAGATGGAGTCTCACTCTGTTGCCCAGGTTGGAGTGCAGTGGTGCAATCTCATCTCACCCCAACCTCTGTCTCCTGGGTTCAAGCGATTCTTCGTGCCTCAGCCTCCCAAGCAGCTGGGATTACAGGCCTGCACCACCACACTCGGCTATTTTTTTTGTATTTTTAGTAGAGACGGGGTTTCACCATGTTGGCCAGGCTGGTTTCGAACTCCTGACCTCAAGTGATCTGCCCGCTTCAGACTCCCAAAGTGCTGGGATTACAGGCGTGAGCCACCGCACCCGGCCTATAAACCGGTTCTTCTAAGTTGAGTGCTCTTCCCCTGCTGCCTTGCCATTGGGGTTTTGCCTCCCCACTTTAGTGAGGAAAGGCAAAGACAGTTCATAGGTTGTCATATCTGGAATAAGGTTACAGCCCTCCCAAGGGCAGAAGATCACTGCTGTTTTACTCACCTGGTGCCTCTGGACATGTAGACTCACTCATGAAACCGAAAACTGTTTTATTTGTGAATTCTCTGTATCTCCAATGACTTTTTAAGACTCTCAAAGCAGAATTTAAAAAACTTTTTAGTAGTAATCCCTTATTTTCTATAATAAAATCTTATGTGGGACCTCAATATATACAACAGTGACCAGTTAGAGGGCCAGGCTGACGTGGGACAGATGGTACATAAGCTCTCTTGATTACCAAGTCTCCTCCCATATTCATTATGCAGGGAGTGTGATTGTTATGGTTTCATTTTTTAAGAGACACACAGGACCTTCTGAAGAATCTAGATACTCTAGGAGCATACTCAAATAAATAGTATACATTCCACCATGGCTGTGAACATCTGCTTTCATTATTAATATTTGTTTCTTTTTTCCTTAGTCTTGAAAAAAGTTCATAACGACCACTTATAATTTGTGCTTTGATGACTTCCTTTCGAAGTATATTTTACTTTGCTCTTTAGATTCTCAACGACTTAGATTTAAAATCTTTTTGTTAAGACATTTAAAGCTATAATTTTTCCTTAGACATCAGGTCTGCCAGCATGTCTTTCACTTTCCTACACAATCTGTAATTCTAGTTTTGGTTAATCTAAAATCTACTTGGAAAGACATTTTTAATTTCCAACGTTAAATTTCTCCAGAGTATCTCTTTCGTTGAATTTTAGCGGGAACGCATGCTGTATTATGTCTACTTTTGAGAAGTGAAGATTTTCTTTAATTTTTGTAAATCTTACTCATGGCATTTGAAAAAAGATGTGGTATGAGATATGTAATATATGCATACAACCAAGCTTATTAACCATGCCATTTAATTCCCCCATGGCCTTTCCCATCCTTTGATTATATGGCCTGTCAGTTACTGAGTAACATGCAAGGTACTCTGTTAAGTGGTTTACCTCCATTAATCCCCACATGGGCTTACAACAGCCTACTTATTCCCCTCTGGGATACATGTGGGAAACTGAGGCACTGAGAATAAGTCACTTGTCCAGGTTAAAAGCCTAGTAAATAGTACCAGGGATTTATGCATTTAGTTCTCACATCAAAGCCATGTATTACCCATCACAGTAAACTCTTTTCATGTTACATTTCATGGTACAAAAAGGACCACAGCTTTCACATCATCTTGGAAGAATATATAAAACTGCTTTCTCTATCCCATTTAATAATTTCTACCTCACATTTTGCCTGATATTGCTTTGCCATTCCTGCTATCATTCCAAAAGGTCACTATGCAGCTCTTGTCGGCATCTGTCCTTGTTCTACGTATGTCTTATGCAAACTGTGTTGTTGCTATTTTATATTATCTGTTTCAGCTGTTTAATAGGATAGAGTTTAGTCTATTCAAATTTGTTTTCATTTTATTTTCACCATTTTATGTTCTGTGGGCTATTGTTTCATCACTCCCCTGGCCTCACACCCAATTTTGTGGCACTGAAATGTATTTGTGGTTCATTTTGCCACCCTTTCGCCAGCAAGTTTAAAAGTAATAAATCCTGTTTCTATACTATTAATAGTTTTCCTTAAAGAAGTAGTTTTGAAATTATAACTCTCTAAGTGTCAAGCACTAATGAGTATCTACCATTCATCTCCTTCCATATCCCCTTACAAGGTGCTATGGTCTGAATGTTTGTGTTCCCTTAAATTCATACACTGACGCCTAATGCCCATTGTGACAGTATTAGAAAGTAGGGCCTTTGGGAGGCAACTGGGAGGACCTCCTTTGGGAGGTCATGAAGGCCCTACCCTCATAAATGGTATTACGAAGAGACATCTGAAGAGCTAGTTAGCCCCTTCCACCATGTAAGAACACAGCAAGAAGGCACCATGTATGAACCAGAGAGCAAAAGCTCTCACCAGACACCGAAACTGCCGGTGACTTGATCGTGGACTTCCCAGCCTCCAGAACTGTGAGCAATACATTCCTGTTGTTTATAAGCCACCCACTGTAAGGTATTTTTGTTACAGCAGCCCAAACAAACCAAGACACTAGATAAGACTTCTGGCATACTTTTAGCCCTAACTTGATCCATTCAGTTTTGTTAGAATCACCTGAAATTTAAAGAATAATTTGGCTGAGAAGATAAATCTGTGGTTGTTAACTCTTTACCTCTCGAGATTCTGAAAACTTCTTTCCATCTAGCATTTAATGTTGCAAATGAAAAGTAACATCAGTTGATTTTTCCCCCATTTTCACGTCTCCTAATTTTTTCTCCTGTCCGGACAGTTAATTTTCTCTTTGAGATTAATAAATGCCTACATTTGAGTTAAGTATTTGTCTCATCCTTAAGGGAGACTTATTAAGGAAAAATTCTATTATTTCTTTGATTATTGTATTTTATATCTTTCCTATATAAACTATTCTCCTCTTCTAAATTATTACACAAACACTGAATTTTCCAGAGCTTTCCATGCTTCAGGTTTTCCATAATTTCCATTTCTTCACCATCCTGCTGGGATTAATCTTCATTTGGTCTTTTAAATCACTACCTTGGATATTCAACATCTGCTCTACTGGTTAGAATACTCACCATTAAATAAGCGCCATCTATAATACTTGTTTTATGGATGTGACTGAACCTCTCTAGAATTTGTCTGAGGCCACTAATTAGAATTCCTTTAAGAACTCTTTCCAAAGCTGAGCATGGTGGTTTGTGTCTGTAATTCCAGCTACCTGGAAGGCTGAGGCAGCAGGACGATCATTTCAGCCCAGGAGTTCGAGACCAGCCTGAGCAACATAGTGAGACCCTGTCTCTAAAAAAGGTTTAAAAGTATTTTTTAAAAAATAGTAATTCTTTCCAGTTTCTTTTTTTTTCAAGAGATGGGATCTGGCAATGTTGTCGGGGCTGCACTAGAATTCCTGGATTCAAGCAATCCTCCTGCCTCAGCCTCCTGAGGAGCAGAGATTATAGATTTGCGCTGGGCCCAGCTTACTTCCTTGAAGTAACTAAGTTTGACTTTACAGAGTACGCCCTTGCAAGAGCAGTAGGCCCTTCTCTTTAAGGCTGTTAATTGTTCTCAATTTTCTGTTGCCTTCCAGGCATCTATTCTTATTTATAAGCAAAGACTTAGACTGGTAGCTTACATGGAATCTCTCTTACATGGATTTGGTCTCCCCAGTAGGTAGGCATGAGGGCAATGTGGGCCCACAGAGTTCTGTGGGTGACCTTTGCTCTGGGTGTGAGGAGCAGGCAGGGATGGGCTGACAGCCAGACTTCCTTCAGGGGGTGTGGGGATGAGCACAGTCTGGCAAACCCCTCATGGAGGAAGGAGATGCCCCAGGGGCAGATGCTGGAGCTAAGCAGTTTCATTCTTGCTTCCATGTTTGCTGTGACAGAGCTGCCCTACTTCTCCATTCTCTGGCCCCGAAACCCTCAACCAGGAACCCCTGCGGCAGGGCCCTCTCTATTTAGCAGTTTTTCCCAGCCACTCTCTGCCAAGAGGAACCCTGGCCCAGAAACCAAAGGCGTTCACCTCCTCAGCTACTGCTCCACAACCCACAGCTCTGCTCCCTCATCACCTGGAGTTGTTTTGCTGGCAAACTCCTCCCAGAAAGCTTGTTTTTTGGTCTTTTCGGGGGGCAGATTAACTCCAATTTGTTTTTCTGAGAGTTCAATCCCATCCAAATTCTTCAGAAATATCTCAAGTTCAGTTCTACTGAGGAGACTTTTACCGGCATTCCAGCAGTTACACTTTCCCTCCCCATCCTAATTTAACATTGTAATCAACCTGGGATTTTGTGGTGGATGAAATCAATGTGTAGGACTACTTCTAGCCATCAATCATCTTGAATGGAAAGCGTCTAGAAATTAAGCTTAGGTTTAAAAGAAAATAAAGAATAGGGCTGATGGAGAAACATTTTATTGCAAAGGGTAAACAATTTCAAATGAAATCAGGTTGGAAATAAATAGCATATATAAATAAATATATCTACAGATAGATCTATACCCATCACCATAAAGAAACATATCCTTACCTTTGACAGTGGAATGAGAAAATCCAATTTGTAGGAAAGGATCACTCTGGTGAGCAGTACCACAAACACCACATAGGCAGAGTTCTCAAAGTCTGTTAATTGCACCTAGACAAGCAGAAGCCCAGAGAAGTTATGAACCAACTACACAAACATGCTCTTCCCTGACCCAGGCCCTTCCTCAGATCATGTCATTCCCAAGCCATCTCTTAATTCCCCATCTGGGTCTGGAAGCCCTTTGCCCACATCTATTCTCAGAAATCAACCCTCCTTAACTTGGACTGACTTGCTACCATGCACATACTTAATTTTTATTTTATATATAAGAGCCTTCTCATAGCAGCATCAGAAGGGTGATGAACAGCTGGCGAAAGAGTACTTTTGAGTCAGTTCTTGCTGATGCATGTGTCTTACCTCCATGGGTCGAAATTCTACTCTCCATCCAATGTCTGAGTTTGGAGGAGGGGGCTTAAATCTCATTGTCTGCCAATTTGTGGACTGAATATTCTGTGATACAAAAGCAGAGAAGAAAACCAACTTTTCACACATCCAGGAAAATATTAAGATGATCTGGTATTTAATTAAGGAAGAAGACTGCTCACCGTCCATACCAAATTTCAATTGACAAAGACAAAAAGGTACAATTTAAGATTTTCTTCGAGTGTGCTCTTTTAGGAAAACAAAACAGCAAGTGTTTAACAAAAGCTATGAGGCCCTATCCCTGCAAGCTTAATCTCACCCAGCTCCTACTCCCTATCTCCCAGCTACAGAGCAGCATCTGAAGAGCCACGGGGCCCCCACCTTCATCCCTGAGAATTTTAGGAGCCAGCCTGCCTTTCCAGGTGACACTGGACACTTTCATCTGAGAACCCTGTCACACAACAGTTGTTTCCTTTCTTCCTCCTCTCCTGGGAATGCTGCTGCTTCGATGACCCAAGAGCCTAAGAAGGGTAGCTGTTTCTCAATACACTGAGAGAGAGTTCTTTCTCGGTCCTGACCATCTTGGGACCCGATGGCAAGACTGGAAGGATTTATATCTCCTTTTGTGAGTTTGGTGGGGGAAAGAAAGGGGATATAGATGGTATTTCAAAAGGTATATATGTCAATGTCTACATATAACATGACACAGAAATAAATCTATGAGAAGTCTATCTACAAAAAAAAAAAGGTGATATGTCTGAAGCACTGAAATAACTGATCAGGTTATTTTTTGTGCAGTGTATGTTTGAATTTTTCACCACTAGGCCAATAAGAAAATACTGAACAATAAAAAAAAAATTAGAATCAGTGAGATAAACAGTAAGAATCGTAAAATAAGAGTACTTGAAACCGATTTTTTATTTGTCCAAGTTCTTTACTGCACTGGGTAAATGAAAGTCTTATGAAATTTCTTTTGTGTTCTCCACAGGTACAGAAAACTGCCTCCCCATGTTGGTTTGTGAAGTGAAATGCATATAAAACAGAGGATTCCAGACTCTCAGAAGTCAATACATAAATAAATAAAAATAAAACTGAGAAGATACCTCAAAATGGTCAGACTCATTAGCATCATCCAGGTGTATTTTCTCTTCAAACAGTGTCAGTGGGTCTCTAATAAAGAGATGAGCAACATGCTGGGCCAGGAGATGATCAATGCCTGCAAAAAGAGATCACATGGGAACTCACTGCAAAGCGAGAGATACCACTTCCTCTTAGTCCAGAAAGACGACAGGATAGCTCAGGAAGTTTGAAGAAAGGGTGTCTAGAAGCTTGAAATAGCTGGTTTGATTAGTATACTCACCTCACCCAGTATTTTATCCTGCGGACACTGCGGGAGTGTCAGCGTTTTATTCACTACTTACACAATGCCTGCTGGGGCACTGGTGTGGACCTAGACACAGACCTCCAAAGTAAGCTCCTTTTGCTAAAAGTCAAGAAAATCTCACAAGTATTTGGAACCTGAAACTTTAGGAACAAGCAGCCTCATGAGAAAAGTTAAAGACTTTGCACTAAAAATAGAAACCAGACCAGGAGTCAGCAAAAAAGTGTAAAAGAGCTTTGAAGAACTAAAGGCGTACATTCAAACCCAGAAAGATGGAGTAGAAACCCACCTTCCTGCAACAGCTGTTCGTAGATCTCTTTATCTATCGTCAAGTCGATGTCATTATATTTCTCACCACACTTAGATAAATAGCTGTCTATTGAGTCATATCGGGATTTACTGATCCTATAGTTATTGTTCTTCAATGGCTAAAGATTAAAAATATATATAAATGAATATGCTATATAAAATGAGTTGAATATATTTTTATATATGATAATTATATAAAAACCTCAACATAAGATACAGAAAAAAAGTTAGTGAGCCCTAAAAAGTATTATTAAGGAAAATTATGTTTTTTAAAATCTGAAGGCAATTTAAATACCCTTTTTTTCTGGTATGATTCAAATATACTTTTATCTTTTAAAAGCAGATCACTTTCATTCTTATTAAGCTAGGGAAAATAAATACTAAGGTTAAAAGCAAATAAATAAATAAATCTATAACGTAAGATAAACCTATCAAAATAATTATCCTTTAAAGTTTATTTCTACTTAGAAAGCATGTTCAACAATTTATGAACAATTACATGAAGACCAGAGCAGTAGTAGTATAGCCCTGGTTGAGAATATCAAAACCACTTATGAGGGCTCCTTTAAAAACACCCTTGTTCGGGTCCCATCCTAGAGATTCTTATTTAGTAGGTCTAGGATAGGGTCTGGGTGTCTATTTTCAAAGATTTCCATGGGTGGTTCTGATGCACACCCCTTGTTGGAGAGATGCAAGGGTTACTTTACAGTTCAACATGCAAACAAGAGGTGCCATCTCACCCTTATTAGTCAATGCCTAACCTTTTACATGGAAAAAGAATCTCTGACAACAAATTATACTTTCCACGGCAGAAAGCACCATATACAAAACACTCATGTGGCACCAAAAAGCCTTTTGGTAAAAACAGCCATCAGCACTTCCAAAATATAGAAAAATCGCACTACTAATTTTAAATGAAGCTAAAACAAATACAGACATCAACATATGATAAAAATTAACTCCCCACCTAGACCAAATCTTTTTCCCCATTTCAGATAAAAACTGCAGGGAGACATCCTGAAATTGCAAGTAGTTACAAAAGATCCATTTTACCTGCTTGATTTAAAAGGGCTATTAAGGAAAAACAATTCCCACCTCCAGTCCTCGCTCCTCCCGAGTTCTATCATCTACAGATGCAGAAATCACTCCCCAGCGACAATCAATGTCTGACACATAGCCTCGGTAAAAGGGAGATGCAGCACTCAAAGCCATCTAAAAACAAACAAAAGTCAGCTCCTGCAAATTCAAAGTGTCACTTACATGCTAAAAAAAGCTCCATGCAGTTATATTTCTGATCAAAAAGCATGTTTATGCAACCCATACAGAGCTCCACCACATGTACCTGTGCCTATCTTACAGTGAAATATACCAGGAAGAATCCAGTTCCTTGGGTTTGATTCACTTAAATCATCCTCTCTCTAATGTGAGGACATGAAGTATGGGGGAGGGAAAATGGCCACATTCAAACTTCACATTTAACAAATCAATGTTGTACTAGCAAGAGTAAACTTCTACAGTGTAGACTCTCAGTTCATTATACCTAAACCTACATACTATTTATATTAGTCCATCTCTGACTGAGGTCTTAACTGGACTTAAATAGCACACTGTCAGTAAATTCTGCACATTCTATCTTATTTCATACGAAGTAGTATTTAAAATAAGAGGTAATTTCTACTTACAACAATTGGACAGATAGTAGCCAACTGATCATAAAGGTATCTGGCCTCAGATATACTGCAGGCTTGGAATGTCACCTGTTTAAGAATTGCAAAGTTATTAACACCAAGGAATCATTAGCATGCTCCCCAAGCAGTGAAGTCAGAGAAGGAAGGTGCTGGGCAGAGAGGGGCAAGTTAACAACGCTTCATTAATGGTAACATTTAACGCAAGAGTTTTGTTTAAAAGTTGTCTTAGGTGAATTTAACTAGAAAATGGTATTTAATTATGTTCCACTGCCTATAGACAACTAATATAAATAACCAAGGTCCTAAGTGAAATAAGATTAAATAGTCAAAAAAGAAAAATAAGACACAGACATACGATGACGTTTAGCAAAGCATTTTCTCTTCTACTGGCTTGTTGCCTTCCTATCCCTTCAGTCAGTGAGGGATGCAAAAGGGATTTGGACATGTTAACTATTGTTTTCTTTCTTTCTTCCTTTTATTTTTTTGAGATGGAGTCTCACTCTGTCGCCCAGGCTGGGGTGCAGTGGCGCGCTCTCGGCTCACTGAAAGTTCCACCTCCTGGGTTCACGCCATTCTTCCGCCTCAGCCTCCCGAGTAGCTGGGACTACAGGTGCCCACCACCACGACTGGCTAATTTTGTTTTTGTATTTTTAGTAGAGATGGGGTTTCACCGTGTTAGCCAGGATGGTCTCGATCTCCTGACCTCATGATCTGCTCGCCTCGGCCTCCCAAAATACTGGGATTACAGGCGTGAGCCACCGCGTACGGCCAACTATTGTTTTCAAACTTCACTGGTGGCAGTATGGTGAAGAGCTTGGAAGGGGGAAAGACTAGAAAGACAGGGAAGCAGTTAAAATACTGCACCTGTCAAGGAAAAGGCTGAGGAAAGATGTGGGGAGAGTGATACTAAAGTCAAAGTAGCAGGCACTGGTGACCAAGGGGAGACTGAGAGTAGGGGATGGCTTAGGTTTTGGCTTGGGTGTTCAGAGGTTAGAGATAAAGAGGTGTCATTACATGATGGACTTACGAGGCCAAGAGAACAGACAGAAAAAGAGGCCCTCTAAGTGGCTAGGTCTTCAGGGCTGGTGCCCAGAAGAAAAATCCGAGTTGTAGAAAGACCTGGGGAGTAGGCTCAGAGAATGTCCTGAAGATGGGGAGATCACCCAGGAAGCCTGCACAAGGATGGTAGGTAGGACACTTAAGAGTTAGGCAGAGAAAAAGATCATATAACTTGGTGAGCATAAATTCTTTGTTACCCAACAGAAACCAAAAAAAAAAAAAAAGACCTGCTTTTTTTTCCAAGACGGTAGAAGGGGCAAGGAACACAAATTGTGTTTGTTAGCACATTTGTAATAACTGCAAGTTGGGAACAGTTTTAATCTCCTCTGTTGTTATTCAATAATGACAGTTTGAATTTCATGTTGTTATTCATTAATGACAGCTTGAATTTAGTGTTGGTACACGACATAATTTCAGTGTTTAAGACTTGAAATAACAGCAGCTAAGTGAATATTTTACTGTTATAATCTCAACCTGTTAGTTCCAATGGTTTTAGCTAGATCTCAACTTTGTTTTCCACAGCAGGCAATGTCTATTGGAGACTCAAGTTTGCCTGCTCAATTATAACCACATTTCATGTCAATGTGGAGACTATATTAACTAGTCATTACTAATTTAATAATTAATTCAACACAGAGAAAAGCTGTGTCATAGGCATCAAAGAATAAGAGTTTCAAAGGTTAAAGTAGACACAAATTGATAAGGGTTGGCAATTAAGTCACTGATAACCAAACCAAGGGCAGTTTCTGCAAAGAGGTGGGAACTTGGAAATCGCTTTGCATATGGCATGAAATTACATGAGCAGTGAGGAAATGGGAGCTGGTACGCAAAGTCTTTATGCACTTATTTGCTGAAGTGGAAGCTCCAGAAGGGCGGGGATCTTTCTTCCCATTCTCTATCCCAAGTGTGCAGGACAGCATCTGATACCTGGTTAGTGCTTAACAAATGAGAATCTTGGAAAAAAAAAAGTGGGGGGGGGGTGCTAAAGAGGATAACATGCGGTCAAAGGTATGGTGAGAAACCTGAAAGACCGGGACCCCAAAGGCCAAACTGACAAGGCATTGAGATTTTTAAAAAACCAAAAAACAAAAAACTACATGTTTCCCAAGTATTTTGACTAAAGAATTATTTTGAACATGCATCTCTTGTTTTTTTAGGTCTTTTTTGTGTTGCTCTTAGGTATTTGATTATGTGTCATTTTTGTTTTTAAAAAGATACTATGAGAAGCAGGTTTTCTTTCCAGTTTTTCAACTGGCTTCTCTTAGATGGCCTAGTATACAATACATAATTCGTAGGTGAATCCTGGGAAATTCAACCCCAGAGAAGTATACAACAGTGAAGTGACTTAGTTATTTTAAATGCATTTAGTAATTAGCTTTCTTAGTCTACAGCTGATATGCAATCAAATTAAATAGGACATCACTGTGGATAATGGCTTTAATGGAGGGAAAAAAAGTTCTTATACCTTAAAAAGCTATGAATACATGACTAATTTGGGCTTCTAGTGTCCTTTTGAGGCATCATATGAAGGAGACACACAATGTTGCTAGGAAACTGATGGGGGTGGGGTTGGGGGGTGGAGGGAGGAACTAAGGAAGATATATGTTAGAAACTGAAACATCTAATCTAAACTTTATCTACAACCCAGATTTGAAGTCATGTGACTTTGGGGGGGTGGGAGGGGCTACCATAACCTGTCATGAACTTAGTGCTTTTTTTTTTTTTTTTTTGAGACAAAGACTTGCTCTGTTCCCCAGGCTGGAATGCAGTGGCACAATCTTGGCTCACTGCAACCTCTGCCTCCCAGGTTCAAGCGTTTCTCATGCCTCAGACTCCTCAGTAGCTGGGATTACAGGCACATGCCACCAGGTCTAATTTTTGTATTTTTAGTAGAGATGAGATTTTGCCATGATGACCAGGCTTGTCTCAAACTCCTGACCTCAAGTGATCTGCCCACCTCAGCCTCCCAAAGTGCTGGGATTACAGGCATGAGCCACCGTGCCTGGCTGTGAACTTGGTGCTTTTTAAGTGATTCCTGAAAAGCCCCAAAACAGTCAATAATTTGAATGTGGTTAAAATCCTTTTTGTTTTATACAGTAAGTCTTCCATTAGCCTTACAAAATTACTTTAAAACTATTTTTTCTACTTTACTAAGTAGTTTTTTTTTTCCATCTCTCTAATGATACATAATAGATGTACACAGTTTCAGGGCACATGTGATAATTTAATACATTCATATAATTTGTAAAGATCTAATCAGCGTACTTGGGAAAGAAGTTGGTTTAGTGTTCCACTGAAGAGATATAAAGCAGGGATTTCGGTGGTGAATTGGCAAAATTCATTTCATGTGCCACACACTTTATCTGAGCTAATGATTTTTTTTAAGTGGAGTAGTGAAACTGTACATGTCACTGGGAAAAAGAAAACAATCCTAAGCTTACACTAGATGGAAAAATTCTATCTAAAAGCAACAAAAATATTTATCATCTACCATTAGGAAGCATTTACTGGTATACATACAGTGTTTCAGTGGAAAGAATATCCCTTTGGAACCATATCAGAGAAACTATGCGGTCCCTGGCAGAACACCCTGGTTTAATATTAAACCAAGAAAAGGCAATCAATACTCTAACAGCACTTATACAATTTTAAAACCATGTACTGTAAGCTCTAGAACTTAATGGTTTTCTTTAGAAATACTTGTAATTAAGATAGGAAAACAGGCAGTTAAAAGTCGAAAGATCTCTTTTTTCATGAAGTGTGATGGTTTATGTTTATTTGGAAGTCACATATTTTATACTACCTATAAATGTCAAGAAAACAGAAAGAAATTATCCTTGGCCATGTTATTTAAACACATTCAGCATGGAAAAATCTGATTCCAGCATTCAATTTGGATTATACTTAGTTTTGAAAATAAACAGACCAGAGATATATGCACAAGAAGTGTGTGTGCACGCTGCAGCTGTTTCAGGTGAAGGAAGGCTGGGTTCTGGGTCTCTGCACTGAGAGCAGTCAGGCTGGCGGCTCAGAGGGGTCTTACATGGGTCCAGGCTCTGCACGGCCCTGTGCCTCTAAGGACGCTGTTTTGAATCAGCTGAAGTAATCACAACTGGATAAAATTTCCTTGGACATTAAATAACAAGCAGCCTCTCTCTTTTACTTCTGTTAGTTAAGGCAATAAAATAAATATTAGCTTAGAGTCAGACCTAGAAGGGGACTTAATATCAGCCCTTCTTTCAACTGATGAAAAATCTGAGCCAAAAGAAGTAAAGGGAGTTGCCCAAAAACCTGAGTAGTGACAGAGCCAAAAGCCAACTGCAGGCTTGTGTGTGGCCACCTGATGGGTTCCATGCTCTTCCACTCTGGTCCTAAGTGAGCTTGGACACACTCACTGCCAGGGCACCATCATTTAAACAGATCCAGGAAAATTTTTAAATGGGTAAACAGAGACAGGCTCCTGTATACTTTACTCAGGGGCAAGACAAACACAAGCTGCTAAATATTTATTCTTTTTATACCGCTAGACAGCTTTGCACAAATCCCTTGGATCACAAAATCATTGGAATACTTCCATCAGAGCTCATTTTCAGAGTTTTGAACAATATTTAAACCACCTCACTAGCCTGTCACGAGATGGCAGTAAAAGCTAGGCACATAAAAAGAGAAGGAAAACAATGACAGAATATATTGCATTTTAAGTTAACTGAAATTACAGTTATAAAGGTATATATACCGTATATACCTTTGTGGTGAACAACAGAGTCTGTAGAACTATTAGTCATAGACAGCTTCCAATGAATTTACTAATATAATTTCATTGTTTTTCAGAAAGGCATACCAGCTACCATTTCAACCTCATTAAAATGTGATTTTTGGAACAGGAAACACGCATATATAAAGAAGTTAAAAAACAGAAATGGATGGAACACTTTGCCTCTCTGTATATTTGAAACTATACCTGGAGACAGCAATTGCCCATTCCAAATCCCATGGCATCCATGTAAATATGATCCGGCTTAGAAGCCCTTGAAGCTTCATCATCCTCAGGAAATGTTTCTATAAATGGAGATGGTGTATTCTTGTCCTTAAATACTGTATTATAAAAATACAAAAATAAAAATGGTTTAGAATCCAGGATTAAACAACAATTCAACATGTCTCTCTCCCACCCCACCACCTCTCAGTAGACTTACTTGGTACATTGATGACAACCTTTTCTCCTCTCCTATGTCGGATATTTCTTGTTAAGGTACTAAAACAGACAACCAAACGTCATAAATTGGTCACCTAAGAGTCATCGTGTAAAAGAAGAATTTGATTACATACAAGTAAGTGGAATGAAATCATACCTCAAATTAGTTCTCTAAGACAACTCAACAGAAAATGTATCTGTGGTGTCAAGACACTACAAGGGAACTTTGTGATTAAAGATTTTGCATTAGTATCAATTCTTTGGCTCCTGCTCGAGAATGCCATTCTGTCTCCTGCTCAACCCCTGCTCCCAAGGCTCCCTGTAACTTACCAAATCAATTCAGGTGTTCAAAGTCTGCCATGGTCTGCTTTCACTGTTTGCAACATGTCCCAAATTAACTCCAAAGACTTTGGTCAAACTTTAGTACCCACTTTGCCCAGGCATCTCTGGAGCCCCAATACCTTGCTCCTCCCTCCCTCAACTCTGCAGGATTAATAATTATCCTCCAGACTCATGCTTGTTTAGTCCAGAAGCTACCAGGCACACAGTGGCCACTGAGTACTTGAAATATGGCTTGTCCTAATGAAAACATGCACATGCTGTGAGAGTAAAATATACACCAGATTTTGAAGACTCCATACAAAAAAAATGTAAAATTACTTGTGAGTAAAGGATTACATGGATCAAATGATAACATTTTTGGACGTTTTGGGTTAAACAAAATATAAAATTATGTTCATCTGGTTTTTACTTTAATGTGGCTATGAGAACATTTACAATTACATGTTTCTATGGGCAGTGCTGCTATAGACTCAGCTTAAATGCCACCTCTTCCGTGAAGCCTGCTTTGATTCCCTCAGTCAGAAGCACCTTACTTTCTCCAAGAAGGATTTCTGGTGCATCTTTTGACATCTGTCATAATCTATCTCTTTTTGAGCAGCTGAATTATTTTTATTTTCCTTTAAACACATGACAACATATGAAGTTAGAAACTACGTCTACAAATATCTGTCTTCCCCAAAAGGCTCTGCACATAGCAAACGTGCGGGCCTGTTAAAGGAATGAACGCTGAGAAGTCTCCATGTTCCCACTCTGGGTCAGGAGCCTAGGCTCAGGATGACAGATGAGCATGCATTGTACAAAGCTAAGATCAGACTAGTGAGAGCCTTAAAGCAACTTAAAACCTCAGAATTGAACGACAAACCAACAGAACTTGAAGTTAATGGAAGAGAGTGCCTATTATATATATCAGGTACTGCACCTATTTTATACGTTATATAGAGTAAGATGGGCAGATCACAGATACTGATGGTTAGAGAGAGGACAAAAAAGGAGAAATAACTAAGAGAAAAAAAAATCCCAGTAGGCATTTACAGACCTAGGACTGAAAATAATCTCCCTATTAAAAGAGTTATTCGCAGTGGCTCAGCGAATAACTTTGTGACGACTTGGAGAATTGACAAATCAAGCCTGGTGCATGCATCAGCAACCAAGAAGCCTGGGGGTACTGAAGATGTGAACAGGTGCACATCTGCTATCTTCTCTGGTTACTTAGGAAGAGAGCCAAAACTCAGTTAATGCTCAAAAAGGATTTCTAGACAGAAATACTATACTCTCAGAAGTCAGGGGTCTAGTGAAGGGCATCTGCATTTCAACACAAAGCCATACTCACCTGAAGCGAGGGTGCTTGTTTATTGCTTCATCTGGAAAGAAGAGGGACTTGGAAGCTCCTCCTTCCACTGGGTTGGGTTTGACCTCGGGCAGTGTGAACCCAGGACAGCCTAATCTACAACAAATTGAAGAACTAAATAGATGGGATTTGTTTTCAAGAATTAATTGTGTGCAGTCTTGCCATCACTGCACCTGCCAAAGACACCTCATTTCTAGTATCTCCTTTTCAGAGGGCTTTGTGTTTACAAAACAGATGTTGTGTAAATACTGTGCCCCTTTACAACCACTCCCCACACTTCTTGCTCACAAGGATCTTCTTTTAATTCCAGCCCACTACTAACTTTATCCAAGTCTCCACTCACTCACAAACCACACAGCACTTACTCGGGTCCTCTCCATCTCTTCATCTAATAGGAAGGACTGATAGCACAGAAGTCATTTCCCTTGGTCACATCAGCTGTCATGGGTGACAGGTGTCCCCTACATGGCCTATGAGGTGTCTTCCTTTTCCATCTCTAAACTCTCAGATTATCTTTGGACCTGCTGCATGGCACCACTGCCTCCCACTTCCTGGTAGGCTCTGTTTGAATCTGGAAGGAGCCTGCTTTTTGCCTCTATAGGTCACCTCATGAGTCCCTCAAGATTAGGGAGTGTCTCTGCAGGTGTCCCCATCTACCCCTGAGATCACCCTCTGAAGTCTGAAACCCAATCCTATTCTCTTACTTAAGGAGCTCTAATTTCAACACAGAAAAATGAAGCTCCATATTTATTCCTAAGTGTAAAGCTCAAATTCTACATCACTTTTAGTGATGGCCCCAGTTTTTCCAAGTTAGGAATTTGAGGTCAATACTACATGTGCTGTGAGGGAGGACAAAGACTAAGCGAAAGCCAAACAAGGGAGGAGTTTTAAATTAGTGGGAAGAAACTTTTGGCTTGAGGGTCAAGACTAGCTCATATCTTTTTAAAAAAAATTTTTTTTTTTTTTTTTTTTCTGAGACAGGGTCTTGCTCTGTCTCCCAGGCTGGAGTGCAGTGGTGCAATCATAGCTCAGTGCAGCCTTGAACTCCTGGGCTCAAGTCATCCTCCTGCCTCAGGCTCCTGAGTAGCTGGGATTACAGGCATGAGTCACTGTACCAAGTTGTTTTTTTTTTTTACCCAGGGACGAGGTCTCACTATGCTACCCAGAATGGTCTTTAACTCCTAGGCTCCAGTAATCCTTCTGCCTCAGCCTCCTAAAGTACTGGGATTACAAGCACGTGCCACCACACTTGGCCATCAATGCCTTATTTTTAACCCCTACCTTTTCTTAATATAAAATAAAGTATCTGTTGGCTGCCCATATCCACCTTGTAAACAATTGAAGGTAGTGATCTTATCTAGAAAACAGTTCCCAGCTACAAGGGTTCTTGAGAATTCTTGAAGCTATGTGCATTATTTACTATGAGCCTACAACCTTAGGAATAGTCCTTTGGGAGAGTAATAAACTTAAATCTGAGGGGATTCCTTGCTCACCAGAATCAGATTGGATGAAGAGAGAATGAGAATGTGTTTGTGTGGAAGGGAGAAGGTAGAATCAGAACTTGCACCTTCGGACACCTACGGCACTGCTTCATTCTAGAGCAGTGCTGTCCCACAGAACTTTCTGGAGTGATGGAAATGTTTAATATCTCCACTATCCAAACCGACGTGGTAGTCACTAACCACGTGGCTACTGAGCCCTTGAAATGAGGCTAGTTCCTCAGTCACATCAGGAACCACAATTTTCATTTTATATAATTTTAATTTTAAATAGTCACATGATTACTGTTTTGGACTAGAGTTCCACACTATAAATCTTTGCATCTTTATAAAGTCACCCTGTTTACACTTAAGAACCAGAGCACTCCTTTCTCTCTTGATCCTATACTACAACAAAACTTTATCATTTATTGTGGATGTATAGGGAGGCTTCTAACCACTAAATAACTAATAATTATTGTTTCAAGTCCCCAAATACCTTCATATATGGACAGGGTATAAAAAATTATACATATAATTTTTTCTAAATTACAGGTTTTTAGAATAAAGCTTATTCCTCTGTCTCAACTTTCCCTTCACAATGACTTAAGATGCTGAATCTTTTTATTTTTATTTATTTATTTATTTTGAGACGGAGGCTTGCTTTGTCACCCAGGCTGGAGCAGAGCGGCACAATCTCAGCTCACTGCAACCTCCACCTCCCAGGTTCAAGCGGTTCTCCTGCCTCAGCCTCCGGAGTAGCTGGGATTACAGGCGCATGCCACCATACCTGGCTGATTTTTGTATTTTTGTAAAGACGGGGTTTCACCATGTTGGCCAGGCTGGTCTCGAACTCCTGACTTCAGGTGATCCGCCTGCCTCGGCCTCCCAAAATGCTGAGATTACAGGTGTAAGACACCATGCCCAGACACTAAATCTTTTTTAAAAAGGCAACTATCCCATATGGAACCATTCTCAAGGTAAGGGGCACATTAGGCTTAACCCAAAACTTTATTTTCTGGCCCAGAAGGAAACACCACTGCCCATCAATCCTATATATTCTTCAGCTTTAATATATAAAACAGTTCTGGTTTGTGTTACAAATCCCCTCCCACTTTCTTAATTTGCTAAGTGAAATGTACAACCCTCTTAATGTTAAGGGGGAAAAAATGAACATATAAGGTATTAAATTTTCCAGTTCACTAGAAGTTGTCATTTAACATCTGTAACCTACTCCTTGGCCTCTACTCTAGTACTCTTAAGGTTTTCAGGACAATGACCTATAGCAAAAGCCTTGATGTGTCTTCTCTCCCCAGCAGTTCACTGACTCTGTCATCTTTTAAACCACCCACTTTTCCTATCACCAGTACCCACGGGCATCCAGGCAGCCCTTGTCTCCCCTCAGGGAGCTCCCTCACTCACCTCCTAGTAAGCCCTGGCACCAGCTCCACAGCTACTCTCACACTACAGCCCAAGTGAGGGCTGCAAAGCAAAAAGGGGATGCCATCTGCCCAACCCAACCTTTCCAAGGCCTTCAGCTGCTTTTAGGAGAACAACTAAAATTTATGGTTAACCTGACCTGGCCTGCCAATTACCTGCCAGCTTCCCTTTACCCCATACCTGCACTTCCTCCTCAGCCTTCTAGTCACACTGGCCAGCTTGCTTTCTTCTAGTTCCCAGGAAGTCCCCGCTTGTTTGGTTCATCCTAGGACTTCTACACACACTGCTCCCCCTCCCTAAGACTGTCCTCCGCTCCCCATTCCTATTTCACTCCTCCTGGAACCTTGGACATCCCACCCCCTCCCCCTCCACCCACCAGAGTCCACTGGATACCTAGGTTGTACTCTTTGCTCCCCATCTCCTCCTGCTAGCACAGCCCCACTTTGACGCTTATGAATCTATGGGTATTTGATTGTTCTTCAACCCCCCAGCTCCACAGAGACAGAGCTGTCCGTCTTCACTCATGAGAGCATGCCCATTCTGCCTGCAGCAGGCACTCAAGTGTCTGAGTGAATGGCAGGGCCAATGATTTTTCACCTCCTCTTTCAAACATTAGGTCAAAGAAATGTGCCCACTCTAATCAAAACAAATCTGTCCACCCTCACCCAGCTGGGTTTTTCCTTCTGGGGGTGGAGAGAGAAGTGACCTGTACATACAGAATGAAGGTATCACAGAAATAGAGATGCTTCTATAAATGTTAGATGGCTGGCTTAAATAAGTTTTCAACTATTTAGATGTTACAGTAGGGATATAAAAAAAAAAATAGAATTCCCATTTAAATGCCCCTCTGAGGCCAATGATATGACCCTGAATGGCTGACGGACACGTATCAGAGAAAAGGTATAAAAATAGTTCAAAGTGTTCTCCACCATTGATACCAACCCCCAGAGCTCCTTTGAACTTTGAGGAGCTAAGTATACTGTCACCATCTGACAGACATCTAGCATAGATAAATCACATTCATGTTTTGGCAGAAATGTATTTTTACATAGAGGTTCTATGTATAATACATATGATATTCATGTACCTCATTCTAAGCGAAGAACATAATTTCACTATTTACTTTTATGTACTTTTGGTCATAACTAGATTTGATGACAAACC
Organism: Pan troglodytes; assembly: GCF_028858775.2. Lineage (NCBI taxonomy): Eukaryota > Metazoa > Chordata > Mammalia > Primates > Hominidae > Pan > Pan troglodytes. Next base: position 59,381,566 of record NC_072403.2, read on the forward strand.
CTAAATCTTCTTTTCAGAAAAATATGCAAGGACCTAATGACTCACGTTGTTCATAGAGCATCGGTATCGGTAGTGCTTTGGGAGCACTGCAGATCCTCCGATCTGCCACTGATGCCACCATATGCTAGCAGGTAAATGCTGCTTTTTGAAAGTGCATGAGGGCGCAACCGTCACAGTCACCAGGGGACAGCATTCCAGAAGCTTTGGCTACTGCTTACAGGGTCAGAACTGTGTGGCAGGCGTGCTGCTCCCTCCACCCTCGCCTGCGGCAGACACGGCCACACTGCTGGTCTGTCATCACAGTATCCTGGTCTTTCCCACTGAGCCCCCGCTGAGTGCACTCACCACGGTGCAGCCACCACAGCTGACAGAAGCTGGCATGCAACTGTGCCTGCAGCTCTACTGTTACAGAGTCTATCAAGTGCAGTGTATAAAAGATAAACCATCTGTAACGTATGAGGATTGTAGGGTGGAATGCCTGGGTCGTGACTTGCTCTTTTCATTACCTGTATCTCTGAGAGATCTGCTGGGGCATGTTAATATAGGAACTAACCTGGGAAATGAAGTTATTGTGCAAAGAGCCTGATTTTCTTCTAATATAGAAGTAGCCTCCTTCCGGCGTTTTCGCATGTTGGCCTCAACTGTGTTGAACTCGGACATTGTTCCTCCGTAGGGCTGTCCTGGTGTCCCTTCAATCATGTAACTCCCATACTCTGGTCTCCAAAGGGTAGGATGGCTACGGAGGAGAAATAACTTAGTTCCATCTTATTCTTTTGCTATAGTCTGCTCAATTTTTAAGTTTTTAAAGTTGCTTTAAAAGTGTAGAAACCATTAGGTATAAATGAAGCTAAGAACTCCTTCACAGTTCTCAGTGATTATTACTTTTCCATAGCTATTCAACTACATAAGGGTCAACAAGTATTGGGTCCAAAATGTTTTTTTCCTTTTGAGACAGAGTCTCGCTCTGTCACCCAGGCTGGAGTGCAATGGCACGATCTTGGCTCACTGCAACCTCTGCCTCCCAGGTCCAAGTGATTCTTGTGCCTCAGCCTCCTGTGTAGCTGGGATCACAGGTGTGCACTACCACACCTGGCTAATTTTTGTATTTTTAGTAGAGATGGGGTTTCACCGTGTTAGCCAGGCTGGTCTTGAACTCCTCGCCTTAAGTGATCTGCCTGCCTCGGCCTCCCAAAGTGCTGGGATTACAGGCATGAGCCACCATGCCCAACTCAAAATCTTTATAAGTAACTGAAAATGCACACAGAGCACTCACTGTCCAGGACAAACTAACCTACTCTGCAGAGAAGGAGATGAGGCCTTAAGGGTTCTTTCAATTCAGTGCTGCCCTCCAAACTTAAATGCAGCTTCCCCAAAACGAATGAGTGGAAAATGAACAGAAGAGTACATATTCCCCTCCCCTCCCCGTCTCTGTCTACTTAAATGTAGGAATATCTTAAAAACACACCAGGCCGGGTGCGGTGGCTCATGCTTGTAATCCCAGCACTTTGGGAGGCTGAGGCGGGCAGATCATGAGGTCAGGAAATGGAGACCATCCTGGCTAACACGGTGAAACCCCCGTCTCTACTAAAAATACAAAAAATTAGCCGGGCTTGGTGGCGGGCGCCTGTAGTCCCAGCTACTCGGGAGGGTGAGGCAGGAGAATGGCGTGAACCCGGGAGGTGGAGCTTGCAGTGAGCTGAGATTGTGCCACTGCACTCCAGCCCTGATGACAGAGTGAGACTCCGTCTCAAAAAAAAATCATGCCAGCCAAACAAAGCCAAACAAAGCCCATCTGCAACTTATATCTTGCACCATGGTTTGTGATCCCAGTTATATGCTTCTGCAATACATTTTTTCCCAAAAATGTTTTAATAAAAAACAGGCTTTATATTTAGTTTACTGTACAAAGTGCTTCATATATTAATGTATTTAATTCCAACACCTTAGGTAGGTATTGCTATGATCTTTACTTTACAGATGAGAGAACTGAGGCACAGAAAAGTTAAGTAACTTGCCCAAGGTTACTCAGCTATTGAGTAAACGAACCATGATTTGAAACTATGGCAACCTGAATCCAGAGCCTGTACTCTTAACTGTTAGGCTATCCTGCCTCCAATAATTGAGAAAAAACTCTATATTCTAGAAGTTTTAGCAGTTTCAGAAACACTAAATCAGCACATGAGAGCTTACTTTGGGTTTGTCCTTTCCCCCTTCTCTTGCAGAGTTTCAAGAACTTTCTCCCCAGACAGGACCAACCGGACTTTTTTATTTTCATGATCAAAAGATACCAACATGTATTCCACCTATTGAAAATAAAGGTGAGAAAAATTAACATTCTTCCAGACTTGTTTTCAGTGTGGCCTCCAAAAGGCAGGGAAACGTGAAGTCTGTAAAGGATCCACAGTAACTCCAGACAGTCACATTTGTTTACAGTACAGCACATAAGTGTTCATATGCATAATATGGAAACCTGTAGAAAGGATCAGTCAGTAGTGCCACTTCCATCCCTTCTTTCCTCTGTCCTACTTAATATCCTATGGAAAGGTCGATACCCATTTTGACAAGCTGTACTTCAAAAAAAAGATGTGTTTCGAAGCAAAGATTCTGCAAATTGCTGTTGTAAAAAAGAAGCTGCATTTTAAAATTTATTTCCTCAGTTGGCTTACTATAAGTTTAAGAAAGAGGTTATCTGGACATTCCAGTCAAGGTAGATTACACTTACTTACTGGCAGAGTAATAAGTAAGGTAGATTACACTTTCATAATCCCACTACCAGTCCCACTTTTGGAGAGTTAAATCATAATCATAAATATACCGTGTGGAGAAGTTATTTTAGGGGTTTCAACAATTTAATTTTGGTTTATCTCAAGTAATTTAAGGCAACTTCTCCACTCTGAAACCATATAAAATTTGCAATGCAGGGTGCACTAGTACATTTATTAACAATACCTGGTGGAATTCTAGTAAAAATAAAGGACATAAACACCAAAGTCAGACTTCTGGGCAGAATACAACTAGAACCTACTTTTGTTTTTCCTGAAATTACAAGCTTTAAACATGATAGTTGGCGTGAACAGTGAAGATTATGAATCACTATGTGTGATGGAAACAAAACATCCATTATCCATATATAAGTGAAAAGATACAGAATTATTCAGGCAAACCCCTGAAAGTACCCTTTGCACACGGCACCAATACAATTACTACAGAGGTAGGAAACTGATTGCTCACAAGGCAAACCAGGCTACAGTATATTTGGTTTGGCCTACAATAGTAGTTTAGAAAAAATAAAAAGGCAGGCAACCGTATATCCACTATTTCCCAGACATTTCACATGTAAATCTAGGTTCTCAGTCTTAAAACAATACCCAGAAGCCCAGCACGAAGCCTGTGACTGTGTGACTGGGCTGTTTGCTTTTCAGGGGTGCACACTGTCTGCAGTTTATTCCCTTATTTATGTGTATTTCCCTGGTCTTGGAAGGCATTTGAGTCAGCCGTCCTCATCACAGAAACATTAAGGGCTAAGTAATATGATTATAAAGAGGAAAAAAATGTTAGTAACTATAGGAGATAGCCTAGCAGATTTAAACAACAACAAAATAAACTTTCAGTTAACGTTTATTAGCTCTCATCAGAATCTTTTAGCTCAAGAAATGGAAAAGTCTGCTTGATTTGGGTACACGAACCAGAAACATGAGATCTCCAACCTGCAGAATCACTCAGTGTCAGCTGACTAAAAACTAGGCTGCAGAATCTGGAACTGTTCGCAACAACAATTACAGGTTGCAAGATACCATCTATAGATCTGTGACTCCGGAACAGCTAAAACCTGGAAACAGAAAACTTGGTTGAGTCTCAGAATGGGTATGTGAAAAGATACAAGTTAATCTTTAAATGAGCATAATGAGAAAGGATATGCTTTCATGTATGAATCCTAATCTTCAAACCCAGCATGCAAAAGCAGGCTTGATTACCCATTTCACAGGTGGGCAAAGGGGCTCAGAGAGGTAAGCTACTCAAGGCCACAAGTGTCAGGCAGGGATTTGAAGCCAGCCCCGTCTGGCCTCAAGGCCCAGCACACCTTGCTGCTAGGACTGTAGAGGGTACCAATCTTGGTAAGTGAAGATAAGCTTTTTATAAAATTGTTATAACCTATATGAAGCAGGGAAAAGTTATAATACTGGATGAAACTATCTCAAATTGATTATGCTTTCATTTCATGGAAGGGGTCCTAACATTATATCATGGAAGCTGGGCTGTAACAATAGTTACAGTCATAGATTTTAACAGATGAATTGGCCCATCCCTCAGGCCCAGGACGGAACCCCCTTACTCTGTGTAGCATTCCTAACTCTCCCACCTAGGAGGAAATGTTCCTTCTTCAGTACTTCCTCCTTCACTCACTTAGACTCCAACTCATCTGCCTGGCATCTGCTACTGGAATTAAGTTATTTGCTTAACTAGATAACATGCTTCCTAAAGAAAGTCTAAGAGATACTTCCTTGCTTACTGAGTGCATCATTTATTTTTTACCAAATGAGCAAGAACTTGTAGCAATTATATAAACTAAGTTGCAATAACTTTAATTGTTAGTTTCCTAACTTTGAAAAAAATTGAAATCCTTAGTTTTCAAATTCACTCTTAGCCCACAAGTTTAAAACATGGGTAGGGCAAAAGAACAAAAAGTTAAAGCTCATTCTGAGTTTTAAATATCAGTTTTAAATGCCAAACGGATGACATTTAAAATGTTAACAAACCAAACTCTCCTCAATTAAAGTATAATCACTTCATGATCTCATTAAGCAAATGAAACAGAAAAACATCAGAATATTTACCAAATGAGAAAGAAAACCAAATTTACTTTTCAACAGAATAATAATCAGTTGGAAGCCTCAAGAATTTCCTGACGGTTTTTCAAACTAAAATTTAATGCCTTCTGAAGTGCTCCTTCTCTGCAGTCACCTTGATCTTTCTGCACTAGTCCTCAAAGAGGTTCTGCAGTCACCTTGATCTTTCTGCACTAGTCCTCAAAGAGGTTCTTCAAACTTTTAGCTTTTTGTTAAACACCCCCACCACCTCAACACATTTATGTTTATTTCCGATTAGAGCCTGTCTATATGAGCATTCTGAATCGTAACTGCATATTTAAACGTCAAACTAGAGCTGAAATGGGGTTTGATGCAATAACCGAGATGATTGGTGATAATAAAAAGTGATACATTAAGACAACGATTTTCCAATATAAAACATCTAAAGCCCCAATAAATTATTTTATGATTTCTGGATTGTATCCCCATTCTAAACTTCATTTTTGAATCCAAAGGATAAGAGGAACAACGTACAAAAGAAAATAATAAAACAGATGCCTTTCTGTATCACAACACTGATTCCAAGGATAAAACTGTATCAGCTTACTAACTTTGAATAGCATCTAGGCTGTAAACCCAGAATTGCAGCAACATCAAATATATTTATGTACTTTACACATATATACAACTCCAAAAGCATACATACCCAAAGAGCATTATAAATGGGTTGCAGAGTGACCAATTCAAACTTGTGCAATTAACATATCATCTTGGAAGTAGGGGAAAAAAATACCCACTGACCTCTATTCTCTGCAATACACAGGTCACAATGCCCTGAAGGTGACTCTGGGATACTGTTTTTTGGCACCCATCAGTTATCCTTTTAATTGAGGGAGAAGAGACCCAATAAAAAAATACCTGACCACTTTGCAAGACATTCAGATTTTAAATGTGCACTATTTTTACAAATGAAAATTAAAATCTCTTAGACTTCTAGTGCTAAAAGGCTAAATTTTATCCTACTAGAATAAAAACCACTATTCTCAGCTGTCAAATCAAGGACAAAGACACATATAAAAGACCAGAATAAAAGTCATTAATACACTACTATCCCTGAGCTGTTGAACCAAGGACAAAGACACATACAAAAGGCTAGTATGTACTTTGCTTTGTGTGTGAAATAGTGTTGCTAGGAAAACTCCAGACACAGTAATCCAAGTCATTTAATGCAGGTTTAAACAAGGGTGAGGTACTTTTATGTTAATCTGAAATTAGGCCAACAAAAACAAAGAATTTTAACTGAGGCGATGTAAGTACTCAGTACAATGCTGAATATACAGCAGACAGAGAAATACCTGTGACAATGAAGTTTAAGAGTAAATACAAGCTTTTAGGATTTAAGCTTTAAATGGCATTTACCACTAGCATAAGATAAAAATTTTCTTTTCTTGCTTTTAAAAACTTTTGATACTCTACTCTTAAGGGTAAGAGTTTCAGGGAGCTTAGAATTTGAGGAATGGCAGGCCGGGCACGGTGGCTCATGCCTGTAATCCCAGCACTTTGGGAGGCCGAGGCGGGCGGATCACAAGGTCAGGAGATCGAGACCATCCTGGCTAACACAGTGAAGCCCCATCTCTACTAAAAATACAAAAAATTAGCTAGGCATGCTGGCGGGCGCCTGTAGTCCCAGCTACTAAGGAGGCTGAGGCAGGAGAATGGCGTGAACTCAGGAGGCAGAGCTTGCAGTGAGCCGAGATCGCGGCACTGCACTCTGGCCTGGGTGACAGAGCAAGACTCCGTCTCAAAAAAAAAAAAAAAACAATTTGAGGAATGGCTGGGTATTTTATGAAATACTAATTTCTTAATATCTACTCCTAGAGGTAAAAACAATGCTTAATTAGGAAACAATACAGTTCTATAATACTCAGAGCAGTTACAGGCAGTTCCCCATTTAGGGAGAAAGTTCTTTTGTCAGTTTCTGTGTAAATGAGAAGGAAGGAATTTTCCCTCTCAAACTATTTAACCCATCATATGCTTGACCTCTGAAGAGAAGAAACCTACACCAAGCCCTTCAGGGACTATGAGCTGTGAGGTCCTACATTCCTCCCAGAGACAGCATGAGGACTTTCCCCTCCTTACACCCTGGGAAGGATCTCTATCCAGGTGGTCAGGCCAAGGAGGGCAAGACAGTGAAGGGCTCCCCAGGACCTAGTCCAGGTAGAGTATGCGTGCAGGGCAGGGTCTTCAGACCCCTACTGACATCTGGGGTTCAGGGCCAGCTCCTCCATTCCACACTGCTGGCTCTCTTGCACTGGCCCAAACAATAGTTTTGATCCTTTTGCTAGAACCAACTGTTGCTTCTCAGAGACTTACTTTTCTCCTTACACTAACTCCTAAACAAGCCTGCAACTAAGCCTTTGAGGACTAAGGCTCTAGTTAGAGTTGATGACTACTCAGTGCCAAAAAACACTGTCTTGCTGGACACGCTCCCTGCCCCCCACCCCCAGCACTAACCCCTTTGTCCTTTCATCCATTCAACAAAGCTCTTTGCTAAGCAGGTGCTGGGAATACTGTGAAGAGCCAGGCAGATGTGGCTCCTGTTCTCAGGCTTACACTGGCTGGACTGACAGCCAATAACACGCTATTGCTGAATTATCTGAACGAGTGCTCAAAATGACCAAAGAGAGCTGTGCATATGTAACAGCACAGTCTAAGCCGGTCTAGAAGATCAGAAGGCTTCCCAGAGGAAGTGCCATTTAAATTTAAGTTGATTCCTTACATGGGGACTGGCTAGGCAAAGGTGAGGGTCTAGGGATCCTTCAACATAAAATTCAACCTCCCATAGGATCCCGTCCCCCAGGGGAGCTGCACCACTGACTGCAGCACAATCACCCTCTCGCCTGTCAAAGATGCAGATCACTGCATCCACCCCACAGAGATCATGCCAAGTAGTCACCCTCTAGGTTATAAACTGTTTTAAAGTTAGGGACTCAATGCCTTCTGCCCAGAAGACTGTTTCCTCTCACAGCAAAATGGAAATGACAAATTTTTTTTTTAAAGAAATCTCAACCATCAAGTTGGATAGCATTCACTTCCCAAACTTGGAGCACCCAAAGAGGTGTTAGCCATAGTGATGCTACGTACTTTTTAAACACCCACAGTAACATAGGACAACCTGAATGACAAGACTAAAAGAGGAGCTGTGTTTTAAAAAGTAGAAAACTGAATATGAGATTCTAATACAGATGTAATAAAATTACATATGGCTCAGATTTTAAAAGATGGACTCCCATGTTAGATATGTCTAATGATGACATCACAAATAGGAAAACCACTGTTTCACATGGTAATCTCCAAGCACTTTTAGGGGACCAGTAAGTACAAAGTAGAAACTGTATGTGCTTTTGTGTACATGACATTATACATACATAACATCACACACACAACTATATTTTAAACATATATATTTGATGATTTAAATATATATATATTTGATGACTGTGGATACTGTAATAATTAAAATGTTCTATGTTCCAAAAAGAAAATGTTTTAGCAGTTTTGTCTAAAGCTGTATCAAATTCTGCTAACATTTCATATATTTTGAGAAAATAGGTTTTTTTCCTCCTACTTTGAAATGTCTATTCATACTAAAGAATTTCACATGATACTATGAAAGGTTTACACTTTTAGAAATTAAAATAAATGTGGCCTCTCCCTGATCTAGTTTTCTGTAGCACAGAGCAGGCTGCTTTTTATTTATAACACATTAATCTCAATTTTAATACTGCACAAAAATCAATTAATTTCCTATAGGATTAGGTGGAGTAACTTTCTCAATATTGTCTCAGCCCAAACAGAGAAAACATTCTTAACATGCCTAGATTAGTGATATGAGTCCCAAGATAAAAATTTCAAGACTTTAATAAAATAGAGAAAGACAATGAGAGTTGCGGGGTAAACTGGGAGGACTCTCATACAGGGAGAAAATGTCACCTGTCACCAAAGGAACACAAAAAATTGTGCCGTCCATTATGCTAGTCACTAAGCACATGTGTCTGTGTGGATTTAAAATTACTTAACATAAAATAAAAAAATCAGTTTCCTACTCCCTAATGGATAGTATAGAGTAGAACATTTCTCTTACTGCAGAGGTTGTACTAGACAGCACTGGACCAAAACCCAAGAGAAAACACAATCCTAAAATTAATTTGACCTGGACACACTAATTCATTATTGTTGGCACAAAGGAAATCCTTGAATGTAGACCTGCTCTTTCATGCTCCACGGATGCATGAGACATTTTCTGGGCCTCTGAATTTACATTGGTTGATTTTTTTAAAAACATCATGCTACCACAATTCAGGCATATGTTAGTTTTAATTTTCTGACAATTATAAAGACCATTAAGGCATTCCTACTTTATTTCTGAACCAAATCTAGCAAAACCTAACCAGTCATCTCACACAAATTAACCTCAGAAAAGACAGCACATCAAGTTGCCAATGGGGATGTCTGCTTATGGCCACCAGCATAACTCAGGTACTCTGTAATTTAGAAACCTAAACCAGAACACATTTTCTCTTAAAGAAACAACATTGTAAGTATGAATAGTCCTTATTTACCTCCAATCATCTGTACTTTAGTACAATAGGTTCTGAGTTCTAAAGACAAATGAATTTCTTGGCTTTTTCCTAAGAATGTATTCCCCTGCTAGAGTTCCAGTCACCACATGGTTGACAAGAAAGAGTATCCTGATCCCCAGACAGAAGCTGCTTTGGATCAACTGCCCTGCAGTAGCCAGAGCTGGGGCACTGTAGTGGGTGAGAATCATGGAGAATTTCTGCAGCGGTTCCCTCTAGGTGCAGGAGAGTTTAGGGCTTTAGCATGGGGACAAGACAGAGAACACATCCCCCAGTGGGCGGTGCCCCGCTCAGGGCCTGATACACTTCTTGGGCTGAGCAAGCAAGAATGCATACATGATTTCCTTCTAAGGCATGTTATAAATTAGGCTGCCCTAAATTCAGACTGCCTATGAGAAATTCAGGATTTTAGTTCCTAGGAACTGAAGTTAGACTAATCAATCTAACAGAGAGAAAAAAGAGAGTTTTCTAAAGAGACTAAGTGAGAGTCAATGCTAAATACAGGAATTCTAAGTCCAAAGTGACTGCTAGTGCTCACTGGGGGTCACCTATGCCTCCAGGGACAGGACGACAGGGCTTCAAGACCTCCAAGTTTAATGCCATTCCACCATCATACGAATCTGAGTGCAGACACTGTGTCATAACCACATCTCACAAAGGCAGCATCAGGTTCCCATTCAGGAGTCGTACCTGGGTGTTATAGTGGATCCCACCAACAGAGTAACTGTAACCTGTGGGATTTGGAAGACTTAGGTTTTTGTGAATTCAATCTCCTTCCCTGCCATATTTGAAATTCATGCTAAAGGATGAAAATCTCAGATAAGTTAAAGCTCCTGACTTGGGGTTCTGATTCTGGCCTGCTACCTGCTGCCCTGGGAAGAGATCGACACAGGCTGCATAACTATCAAATGAGGTCAGCCTGATTTTCATAGAAAGGGCTCGTCCTGCATCTGCCTTTTCACAGGGCTCGCTTGCCAGCAGATTAGCTGGGAAGGCTGCAGTCACATTACTAAACTTGTTAGCATTTGTCCTGCAGACCGAGAATTTTACCAAGCATATTCAATGGTGTCGTTTTGAAAGAGTGCTGGCATTTCACTAGAAGAGAATTACTGGCTATGGGGTATCAAAAAATGCTTAAGCGTGGATCTGTGGCTGATGACATATTCATATTTTCATTAAAAAACAAAAAGCCTACTTCCTGCATTACCACCATCCCTTTCTCTATTCTTTCTTCTCTTCCTCGCCACCCTCAATCTCATCTCTGTTTGGAGCCTATTAAAACTGTCACAGAGCTCTTTTCCTCCTGCCTATTTGGGCGGTAATAGGTGGGGGAGCAGCTAAGAGTGCAGGCTTTGGAGTCAATCAGTTTGAATCTTGGTAACTTCTCGATGCTTCAGTTTTTGCAGAATGGAGGTAATACTTGCCTCACAGGGCTGCTGGGGAGGATTACATAAAACAATGCATGTAAAGTGCTAAAACAGTATTAAGTACACTGTACCACTCAGGGGTTAGTGTACTTAATATTACTATTTTCTAGCTCCAGGGCAGTGATACACTGACTGACACAGAATAGTGTCTTGTGTTTCTCAAACATTGGTTACAGCTCCTTTGTGGGCCATGATGAGTTGTGATCAACATAACAAAAAATAATTGTTAATAGGGTAGAATAGAAATATCAGAATATGTCACTCATGGGAAGGGAACTGCTGTTTCGTGGAAATGTTGTTTCACAGAGCACTTGTTTTAGTCAAACGTGAAAGCTACTGGCATGGAATGCTGTCTAACCCTACAGTCAGGAAGACCATGGTCCTTCAGCAAGCAGGTCAAGTCACTCTCCTTGAAACTCTTAAATGGCTCACACTCAGCAGAAACTCCAACATCCCTCCTAAAGAGCATTAGGACCAATCTTCTCAGCCTCCTTCATTTCAACCCACCCCACACGATGTTGCAGCTACACTGGCCTTTTCTGTCTCTACAACAATCACTTCAAGGCCTTTAAGACACTTTTGTTCCCTCTGCCTGGAAGATTTTTACCTCAGTATTTCAAGAGCTGGCTCTTGTGTGCTTCAAGTCAAGTGCCACTCCTTCAGAGACCTTTGCTGAACCCCCAACACTGTAACTCCTTCCCCTTTCCACCCTCAAGGGGTGCTACCCACCCTGGTGCCTCCTACAGTTGTACAAGGTATTTATCCCGCCCAGAGCAGCCTTAATTTTCCCTAATGATAGCCACTTAGAATGTGTTGTAGTCTTTGGCTTTTAAATCATCTGAAAATAAGAGAAAACCCAATGTCCCTTCCAGTTCTAAACTACTGTTTTTGAAATTAAAGTCTTCCAGAAACTCTTAGTATAAGACCATCATTTTTCTTTCACTCATCAAACACAGAACATTCATTTTATTGAAATTAATTTTCTTATTACCCAAAACTTACCCCTTTAGAGCATATGTTTTCTTTAAAAAGTTTACATATACATGAGTGGAAATCTTTCTAAAATTGACTATCTGCTATCAATAGGAAGATACTACACATACTTTCACTTTTTATTAGGGCTTCAGATGTTTTTGGCAATTTCACTTCTTTAACTACAGCTATAACAGGGCAGGGCCCTTGTGGGCATATCAGAAGGCCACACCTGGACCTGCTTTGGGCAGCTCCTCTCCCGACTGCGCCCTCTCATTTCTGCCTCAATTTCTTGCAGTACATCCTGAGCTGAGATACTAAATGACCGAGTCTGCAGGAACTATGTATAAAGCGATCTGCGTATAGGCCTCAAATATGCTTCCAGGAATAAAGTTTTTGTTTACTTCCCAGTTCTTGCTCTATTTGAGTAGTGGAGCCAACAGATCATAACCCCTAGACACAACTTAACACACTGGCAGGCCAGCGTACTACCCTGCTTAGCTCAGGCAGGACTGCTGAAAAGTCTGCTGGAAAACAGCAGCTTCTATGACCTTTTCTATCTCTGTGAAGCTCTGGTTCCCCTCCAGCAGTTAATCTGAATGGGGCAGACTTACAACCCAGATTTTTACTAGTTTCCTGGAAAAGCGTCATGGAGTCACTCACCTTAGAGTCTGAATTCTGCTAAGTCACCATCCACTTCAAAAACGAGTTAACTGAATCCAAAGGCCTAAAAACAGAATCTTGGGGGAGGGGGACAAAGACAACAGGGGGTCTGTAAGAGCATTTATGTAACTAGGAACATCTGTTTTGGGGGCTCTTTTGTAGTATTATGTGGAAATAAGTTCAACTACTAAACTCTAACCATAAAACAGACACAAAAATCTAATACAGAAAGCTCTTTAGAGATCATCCATCAGAGTAGAACCTTAGTCATAGAAACTCGCTCAGAACATACCAATCTAAATAACCAAACTTTCCAAGTGCCAATAAAGATATATCAAATATGAACTCTTTTGGCTATAAGTCTGAGGCTCATTACATCCTTCTCTGTCTTTTTAAACCACGTCTGAGAAACAGAACCATTAAGTGGAGATTAAGTCATCACTCATTCAGTTTCACTACACACCAGTGATAACTTAGCCACAGAGATATTACCAAAGTGACCCAAACTCATATGCTGTCCCAGTGCAAGCCTGTCTCCTTCTAAAAACTATAATCAAGATTTCAAACATCATATGAAATGTAAAAACATGCATGGGGGCTTTGTGGCATTTATTTTGATCTGACACCAACTTTTGCTATTCTCCCAAATCCTTAATATGTTCAGATATGGTGTTGCCAGACGCCCCCAGTACCTGCCCAACTGGCAAATCCAGAGGCTTCTTGTCCTTCCCCACCTCTTGAAAGCCTGCCATCATTCTTCCTACACACAGCAATACTACTAACTCCCACACCAAATTTCTAGGAAATTAATTAAGATTACTTTTTCAGTTGATGGTAAAGTATGTAATCTCAAAGAAAATGCTGAAACCTGAAAGGTTCAGGGGAATGAATTCTACCACTTCTGGTAGAATTTACCGATTTTCATAAGTTACAGAGTATTAAGTATTAAGGTATTCTGAAACAATTAAAAATTGTTAAAAAATACAACTAAAAGAATCTATATATATAAACATGCAATTCAAAACACCAAATGATAAGTTTTTTTAATTAGTCTTACAAATGAGGAAATTGTGGTCCAAAGAATTTAAGTTCTGTTTTTCTTTTCTTTTTTTTTTTTTTTTGAGACGGAGTTTCACTCTTGTCGCCCAGGCTGGAGTGCAATGGCGCAATCTCAGGTCACTGCAACCTCTGCCTCTCAGGTTCAAGTGATTCTCCTGCCCCAGCCTCCCTGGTAGCTGGGATTACAGGCATGTGCCACAACTCTCAGCTAATTTTGTATTTTTAGTAGAGAGGGGGGTTTCACCATGTTGGTCAGGCTGGTCTCGAACTCCTGACCTCAAGTGATCCACCTGCCTCGGCCTCCCAAAGTGCCGGGATTACAGGCGTGAACCATCACACCCAGTCTTTAGTTCTGTTTTCTAAGCTCACACAACCCGGGGTGACCCCAGGTCTTCGACTCTGATCTTCAGACTAAAGTTCATTAATAAAATGTATGTCGACTTTGAAACTAATTGTGTTTTTACCAAATATCCAGTCACAGGATGATAACAGAGATACTAAATGATGAAAACTATGGCTTAAGAGCAAAGAAAATCCTGACCTTTTAAAAACTTGGCTAAATCTTGGGTGCTGGCAAGTATCTTATAAACCACAATGATAGCCAGCTTTGGACAAAGTTTACAGACAAAGGAGAACACAGCTAAAAGGATAGAAAAAGTGGGAAACACTTCCACTTCTAATCAAGATGGAGTAACAGGGGCTAAATTTACCCTCCTACCTGAAAAACCAAAAAACAAAAAACAAAAAAAAAAAAAAAAAGAGAGAGGAAGAGAAAATATATGAAAGAATAATTTTCAAGACACTGCGTATCAGATAAGAAAGGATCCCTGAGACACGGGGGAAAATCAGTGGGCCCTACAATTGCCCCCACTTACTGCCTGGGGAGAGGCTCCAGGTCATGGGCAGGAAGGTGAAGAAGAGCCCAGTGGACTCCCTGGGTGGAAGAGATGGAGCTGAAGGTCCGGGGAAACCATTTACAATAGAACTGAAACATGAGAAACATTCAGGGATAACATGACAAAAAAGATGTGAAAGACCTATACACGAAAAACTACAAAACACTGCTGGGAGAAATGAAAGATGTAAGTAGAGTGGAGAGATATTTATATACTTGAAGACTCAATATTGTTGAGATGTTAATTTTTCCCAAACTGATCTACAGATTCAATGCAATCCCAATAAAAAACCCCAGCAGGGTTTTTTTGTTTTAAGTAGAAATTGCCAATCTGGTTCTAAAATTCACGTGGAAATTCAAAATATCCAGAAGAGTCAAACCAGCTGAAAAAGAATAAAGCTAGAGAGCTAATACTACGTGATCTCATGGCTTATTATAAAGATACAGCAATCAAAAGAGTATGCCATTAGCCAGGTGAGGTGGCACATGCCTGTAAGTCCCAGCTACTTGTTAGGCTGGGGCAGAGGTTTGTTTGAGCCCAAGAGTTCTAGGACAGCCTAGGCAGCATAGCAAAACCTCATCTCTTAAAAATAAAAATAAGGCCAAGCACGGTGGCTTAAGACTGTAATCCTAGCACTTTGGGAGGCCAAGGCAGGCGGACTGCCTGAGCTCAGGAGTTCAAGACCAGCCTGGCCAACATGGCGAAACCTCACCTCTACTAAAAACACAAAATTAGCCAGGCGTGGTGGCGCATGCCTGTAATCCCAGCTACTTGGGAGGCTGAAGCAGGAGAATCACTTGAACCTGGAAGGTGGAGGTTGCACTTAGCTGAGATTGCACCGCTGCACTACAGCCTGGGCCATAGAGTGAGAACTCTGTCTCAAAAAAAAATAAAAAATAAAAAAAGAGAATGAAAACAGACTGAGAGGAAATATTTGCAAAGTTTGCAAAGCATGTGTCTGATAATACTTACATCCAAAATATAGAAAACGCTCAAAACTCAATAGTTTTAAAACAGACAAATGATTTTAACACACTTCACAAAAAAGATATACACATGACAAATCGGCACATAAAAAGATACTCAACATTGCTGATCTTCAGGAAAATGCAATTTAAAAATACAACAACGTACCACCACACTCCTATTAGAATAGCTAAAATTAAAGAGACTGCCCATACCGGTGTTAACAAGAATGTGGATGAACGGAACTGGCATACTCTGCTAGTGAGAATGCAAAATGGTATAACCACCCTGGAAAAGTTTGGTATTATAGTTTCCTTAAAAAGTTAACAACACGCTACTCCTAGGGTAATAAGATGAAGAAAAGCATTAGTCCATACATACAAACTTGTATGTTAATGTTCATATAATTTTTTTATAATAGTGAAAAACTGAATGCAACACAAATGGTGAATGTATAAACAAACTGGTATAACCATGGAATGAAATATTACTCAGCGACGAAAAGGAATGAACTACTGACACATGTAACAACATGGATGGATCTCAAAATATTTATGTAGACTCTAAGAAGGCAGACCAAAAGAGGATATGCTGGATGATTTCCTAGATATATGAAACTAGATATCAAATGCAAACTATGATTTCTTAAATATGAAAATCTAGAAAATGCAAACTACAGAAAGCAGATCAGCTGCATGGGATGGAGAGAGGAAGAAATTACCAAAGGGGCATGATGACATTTTTGGAGATAATGAATATACTTATTATCAGAGGTGATTTTATGATGTATACATATATCAAAACTTACCAAATTGTACATTTTAAATATGTGCAGTTAACTTTATGTTAATTATAACTCAATAAAGCTGTTAAAATGTTTTTTTAAAAACACCTGATTATATCATGAAATGTAGAAACAGAGTACTAATTAGCAAACTTGTTAGGATATGGTCTGTCCAGTAATACCAGCAATATCAGTAATGCTTCATATACAGTTTTCTAACTTTAATAATATATTCAGATGCCTTGACAGTATGTAAAAATGTTCAGAAACATAGTGATGTTAGAGGCTCAATTAATATTGTGACATCTTTTCTGAACATACAGAGTCTTACTGAATGTTACTCAGGTTTATGCTTCAAAATGAAACTACAGACAGTACCAATCAATGAGTACATCTGCTAATACCATACTTCTAGACAGTAGGGTCTTAACATGGAGGAATTCAACCATGATATGGTAGGTCACAGTAACTGATAAGTCTTAAAAGATTTTTTCTGTAGGAGATAGGTATAGAAGACTAATACACTTTTTTTCCATTCTACTTTTCTCATGCTTTTAAAGTACAACATAACCTCTACTTTTTGAGAACTAGACAAAGACTTCTACAAGCTGGCTAAACCTATTCACTGCATTTACAACACTAAACTGCACAATAACCTTCACATACTATCCAATGGTATTTCTCACCTTTCCTCCTTTGTTACACTGTTCTTTTGACTATAATGCCTTCCTTTCTCCCCTTCATCTAATTAATGACCACACACTCTTTAAGGCAGTTTCTCAAAGGTGGTGTCTGAAGGAAAACCAGAATCAACTGAAGTGCTCTCCCCATCTCTCTCTAGCATACACGCATGCACACATGTGCAAAGGGCACAAGGGAACTTCTGGGGGTGGGTAGGGGTTAATGGACAATAAATGCTGTTGAATCAATGTCCAGTGACAGCTAAAAAAGATAGAGAGATGCGACAACTTTGCTTTTTGTGTTACAGAATACGCTATGACCTATAGAAGGAACCTGAATCTTTGTAATGCCTATTAAGAAATAATTAATTTGTGCTCTATATCTTATTTTAAGAAGCCTAGCCTGAGCCTGTGTCAATGCGTTTTTGAAGCGCAACTTAGAAATACGATCTAAACAGCTTGAGCCTGGGAGGCTGCGGCTGCAGCACACTGTGATGGTGTCACTGCACTCTAGCTTGGGTGACAGAGCAAGACCCTGTCTCAAAATAAATAAATAAATAAATAAATACATAATATTAAAAAAAAGAAAAGAAATACAATAAAAAATTACTGTTAATGGAATATAATTGTATCTGAACAAGCAAGTTTCAGTTAACTGTAAAAAATAAACCAAAAAACCCTACATATGTGGAATGTTTCATTCCCCAATGACCACAGCTATTTAAATAAGATATACTGGATGTTTTAAATTTTCTAAGTAAATGGTTTAGGCTATTTGTGAGATTTTACTTAACAGGCTAGGCACCTGCAAACCATCTCACTAATATTACCCCATTTAATCTCAATAACCCTGTAAGGAAGGTAGTATTGTCCTCATTTAATAGATGACAAAATTGAAGTTGGGAGAGTAAGCAACTTGCCCAAAGCTATAGAGAACCTTCAATTTGACTCAAATAATTGTGTTTTTGTCCATTCTAAATTTATCACTCAAGACTGTATTTTTAAATAGGATCATACACTTATTCATTAATAAGCTAGGCATTTTCTTTTTTCTTTCCTTTTTTTTTTTTTTTTTAAAAGAGATGGGGTCCCACTTGGTCATCCAGGCCAAAGTGCAGTAGTGGCATGATCCCAGCTCACTGCAGCCATGAACTCCTGGGCTCCAGTGATCCTTCCACCTCAGCCTCCCAAGTAGCTGGGATTACAGGCACAAGCCACCATGCCTGGCAAGCTATGCATTTTCTTTTTTTTTTTTTTGAGATGCAGTCTCGCTCTGCCGCCCAGGCTGGAGTGCAGTGGCGCAATCTAGGCTCACTGCAAGATCCACCTCCCGGGTTCACGCCATTCTCCTGCCTCAGCCTCCCGAGTAGCTGGGACTACAAGTGCTCACCACCACACCTGGCTAATTTTTTTTTTTTTATTTTTAGTAGAGACAAGGTTTCACCATGTTAGCCAGGATGGTCTTGATCTCCTGACCTCGTGATCTGCCTGCCTCGGCCTCCCAGCTATGCATTTTCTAAATAGTCACTTCAGCATTCTGAACCTAGCATAGGCAGATTGGAAGTTCAAACTCAATGGATGATATATCAGCCCTTAATAAATCTCATCTCTGTTTTACACATAAGAACATGCTCATAAAGATTAAAGATACATTGCATTTTCCTCTCAAAGTTCACATGGACTTTTCTGCTAACTAGAGGACAATTTACCTTCTTGCCTTCAAGAGCCACTGCACTGGGTTACAAACTTAGAAGTAAAAGTTTAGTTTTAAATGTTGTTTTCTGACCCTCTACAACCTATACAGTTTGAAATCTGTAAAAAGAAATTCAATGAAATTTATGATTGTAAATAACCCAAAACCTGGTATAATGTTTAAGGACTGGACCTGGAGTCAGACAGATTTCAATTTTGATGATATGTCTGCCACTAAGTAGCTGAAAAGGTCTGGCAGGCAGCTAACACTGGAGTCATCAGAAAAAATCAAGTCATATTTGTTACATTTACATCATAGATTTCCCAGGTCTGTCTTTTAATGTGCATATCTAAGTTACAAACAAAACCCATATCTGAAAAGCTGCATGTGAACTGTGCAGAAGGGCTTACTTGTTTGTATTCTCAGCAGGCAACAGGGCACCCAGGAATATCCCCCTTACCTCTCCTCAACCTGGGGCAAAATAGGTATCTCCCTGGAACCTAAGAGTTGGAACTTCTGTTTCCCACAGAAGCAGCACAGTAAATGGTGGCTAGAGTTAGGACCTGTCATATTAAAGGTGAGACAGGCATCTGTAGGCTGATCTTGGAGCTTCTCACAGGAAAATACCTGAGTTCCAAAAAGCCAGCATACACGCACCTCTGTAAGACAATCCACTTCAGCCTTGGATGAGAACACAAACTGAACCCCAAATCCAACATTCTTTCTGGTGTGAAGAGACAAATACTATCCTAGTAAGTAGAGCTGAGCATTTCTAAAGTGGCAGCCTCTCCTTCCAACCATACCTATGGCGCGTTTTAAGTTCATTTTTGTCTTTTTTTTATCCAAGTCCATGGCTCTATAAGTGCAACAGTAAGCAAAAAAAGCAGCATTTTGATATGATGCCCATAAAGCCCAACATATCACATCCAAAACACCACTTTCTGTCCTGCGGGCCATTCTTCATCTCCACGTGGCACACCATCCACCACACCCACTTTTATCTACCACACACTTTTATCTGCGCAGCCTGTTTCTCAGTTATTTCTCAAGGCTTCTGCACACAAACAAGCTCTCTTGCATCTGAGCCACTAGGCTTCTGACCTGTCTTCACACTTCTATTCAGAATGTGTACCAGTGAGTTCCTACTATGTGCAAAGATTAGTGCTAACCTGTTCTTTTTCACAAGGCTCACCTCATTGAATAAATAAATCTGAGACTGTGGCCTTCAAACTCTTCAACTGTGAACCATAGTAAGAAATAATTTACATGCAATCCAATGCACAAGCCTACCCTTCACACACCCCCTCGGAAGATAACTCAGAAGTCTTACATAATATTCTTACTATGGTATGATAAATTAATATTCTTCACCCTATTCCATTTAATATTTTAAAAAGTCCTGTTGGCAAAGAGATATTAGCACTCCAATGTTCATCGAAGTTATTCAGAATAGCCAAGATGTAGAGACAACTAAATGTTCACTGACAGAAGAATGAAGACAATGTGGTACATACAAGCAATGGAATATTATTCAGCCTCAAAAAAAAAAAAAAAAAGAAAGAAAATCCTGCAGTATGGGACAATTTAGATGAACCTTGAGGACATTATGTTAAGTGAAATACACCGGTCACAGAAGGACAAATACTGCTTGATTCTACTTATATCAAGTACTAAAGTAGTCAAACTCATAGAATCAGAAAGCAGAATTGTTGCCAGGAGCTAGGGGGAGGGGAAAATTGAGGAACTGCTAATCGGTGAGCATGGGTTCAATTATGCAAGATAAACTAGTTCTAGAGATCTGTACAACATTGTCCCTGTAGTTAACAATACTATATTTGTGCACTTAAAAATCTGTTAAGGAGGTAGAGCTCATGTTAAGTGTCTTGCCACACACACACACACACACACACACACACACACACACACACAAAAGTCCTGGTTGGAATCTTCTAAATGTATGTCAACCCACTACTGAATCACAACCTGCAGTCTGAAAAATAATGCTCTTACAAAAGGGTGATTAGATTACGTTCACATGATGATGCCGCTAGAGGAATGGTTACAGGCATCAGCAAATACTTAGGCATGATGAGACCCTCCCATCCTCACCCCACAAAAAAAAGTCACACCTTCTCTCTGCACATAAGAGATGTAGAGAGGTGGCCAGGCACAGTGGCTCATGCCTGTAATCCCAGCACTTTGGGAGGCCAAGGCAGGTGGATCACCTGAGGTCAGGAGTTCGAGACCAGCCTGGCCAACATGGCGAAACCCCGATTCTACTAAAAATACAAAAATTAGCTGGGCATGGTGTTGGGTGCCTTATAATCCCAGCTACTCAGGAGGCTGAGGCAGGAGAATCACTTGAACTCTGGGAGGCGGAGGTTGTGGTGAGCCGAGATCACGTCATGCACTCCAGCCTGGGTGACAAGAGCGAGACTCCGTCTCAAAAAAAAGAAAAAAAGAAATGTAGAGAGGTACCACAATGGAGAATTAGTATCTGCATCCCAGATCAAGGGTGGGAGGGAGAACAAGCCTGGGGGAGACCAAGGTTTCACTGAAGTGCCATTGCAGGAGGAAAAAGTAGAGTGGGGCTTCTTTTTCTTTAATCACCTAGGCAGTCTTCACAATCTTAATTCTTTCCTTTGTGTCGGGCAACTGTCGACACTTCAGGGCAGGAATGTTATTCTTCTCAAAAATTCTATACTCCACCCAGAGACATAACTGAAGCAAATTTAAAATAATAAAAAATGAGCAGCGGGTTGTGTTTCTCTTCTAAGATGACTTTTCCACCTCAGTTTGTTTACTCCCCACTCCAAAAGACATTAATATGTTAGTGGGGTGGGGGGGGGGGGGGTGGGGGAACAAAGGAAGATGTGGAAAACAAAATAGTCTAGGGAAATAGAAAGGACAGATCATAAAACAGTAAAATGCTGGTAAAAGCAGCATTTCAAATGAGGTTTAAAAAATCAATTTATAGCTTTGTATTTAATTTATGACAGAGTATTTGGAACAAGAAATGTGAAGGTATAGTCTTAACAGTCACTAATGAAAGTTTTCAGTGAACATCATTTACACATTTTAAGGTAAGAGCAGTGTTATCAAATCTTTTTTTGGGGTGGGGGGCTAGGGTCTCACTGTCACCCAGACTAGAGTGCAGTTGAATAATCACGGCTCACTGCAGCCTCAAACTCCCAGGCTTAAGCGATCCTTCTATCTCAGCCTCCCGAGTAGTTGGGGCGACAGGCACATGCCACTAATTTTTTATTTTTTGTAGAGATGGGGTCTCGCTACATTGCCCAGGCTGGCCTTCAACTCCTGGGCTCAAGCAATCCTCCTGCCTGGACCTTCCAAAGTGTTGGGACTACGGGCCACCACGCCCAGCCATTATTAGAGTCTTAATACAATACCAAAGTCTAATTCTCCACAGATCTGCTCAGCGTAATTTTTTCAAGAAGTGTTATGACCTGGCTGAAATGCTGGGTCCAATTTTCTCTCCTTTATAGATGCATAATACAAGTTTGCATTATGGCCACTCTTTTCCAAGCCCCTTGATCTTTTGGAGTGGGAAGGAGGTAAACCTATCGCAAATCTCTCCATGAAAGCCTGTTAAAGCAGAGACACGTACTTCAAGGCTCTACTCTTCAGCTCTTCCCACTTCAATTTACCCAACAACTACAAAAGTTACTTAAAATGGGTAGTTCTAAATGCTCTTCCTGCCAACAGGAGAGGCCTTTTCTAAAAGGGTAAGATTAAGGATTCCTGGAGTGTCTTGCAGGAATACACCAAATGGGACAAAGATGGATAAGGGGTGGTGGGGGGTGGGGTGTTGTCTCCAGAAGGAGTTGCTGAGCTCCAACTGTGCTGCAAATTTCCTGTTGACGTAGTTCTACCTGGGACAATGACTACCAAAGACATGAACTGCCTGTCTTTGTAGAGAGACCTAGTTAAATGTCAAAAGCAGCACAGGGCCCGGCACATTGGCTCATGCCTGTAATCCCAGCACTTTGGGAAGCCGAGGCGGGTGGATCACCTGAAGTCAGGAGTTTGAGATCACCCTGACCAACATGGTGAAACCCTGTCTCTACTAAAAATACAAAAATTAGCTGGGCGTGGTGGCAGGCACCTGTAATCCCAGCTACTCAGGAGGCTGAGGCAGGAGAATTGCTTGAACCCGGGAGGCAGAGGTTGCAGTGAGCCGAGATCACACCATTGCACTCCAGCCTGGGCGACAGAGCAAGATTCTGTCTCAAAAAAAAAAAAGAGCAGCACAAAAAAATGTCAAACTTCGAACTGCTCTACAATGACTAGTTACCATACAGTGGGAACTTGAAATAGTAGTTCATTCACTCATTCATGCCACAAGGACCTGATGCCAACTACACCAGGCACAAGGCTGGGCTCTAGGAAAACAGAGGTGAACAAGCATAATGTCCCTGCCCTATTTCGTCTTACATTTTCCTGTGACACACAATACAAAAATGAATATACAAAATGGCAGATGCTGTAAAGAAACTATGAACTTTACAGTAAAACTGAAGAATCATCACCAAAACACATGCTGTGCTTTTTCTGTTCAAAGAAGTGTGACAAACCACTTTTTGTAGAAATGTGAATTACTAGTCATCATACTTTCCTAATTTAAAACAGCACAATTTCTTCAGCTGTAGGAGGTAGAATCCCAATCTTAGAAGAAAAAAAAAAACTAACTTTTTGAAAGGAGATATTCTGCACTGGTGTAACAGCACCTCAGCACTTAGGCCAAGAGTGATAACAACACTGGCCAAAAGATAAACAATTTACACAGGTGGCAAGCCATCTAAGGCAAAAGCTAAAAACAAGAAAAACAGATGGACTTCTCAAGAAGTCATTTAATGTGTACTGCATACACACGTAATTTTCAAAAACAGAAAGGGAAGGCACAAAAAGTTTTGGCAGATGACACTAAATCAACAGTTTTAACATTGCTGCATTCCAGATCATTCCAATAAACAATGGTTCAACATACTGAGAATCTAGAGACATTTCATCTCTAGGCAGAACACTGGTTTGTAAAGTTTAGTTGCTGGACCTAGGCCATGGAAAGACACAAACAAATCCTAATGTTGAAACTCTAAATGCATTCCCACTTAGAATTAAACAGGAAAGGGAAGGTTCCTCCCCCATGTAGGAAACTGAGCCGTAACTTACTGGTTTCAATTTATAGCTATGAAGTGTGTGTGTTTTGGAGGGGAGGGGAGATGAGAAGTTGGAGAGGTTTAAGGAAAAGACACCTGCATGAGGTAGGGCAGAAGTGGACATCCTGAAGACCTGATTTCTAAAAGCAGCAGGCCTACTAGGAAAACTTAAATCTCTTTCATATTGACTGCAAAAGCGAATTTTGAGCCTGTAAGGTGGATCATGGTAGTTGCCGGTCTGCAGATACACTAGGTTGAAGACTCGCAGCACCTAATGTCACTTTTTCATGCTCACGCCCTCCCAGCGCCCAATCCGTGTTTATGGAATGAAGGGGAAAACCCAAAAGAATGAATGAACAAGAAAGGAGTCTAGTCAGGAGGATGGCCCTGGACGCCGACTAGGCGAAATCAGGGACGATGCTCCCGGGGCCGGGAGGCGCTCGAGGACCCCCGGGCGCAGTGGAGAACGCGGACCGCGATAGGGCCGGGGGCGTAGGGCAAGACAAAGGCAGCGCGGGCGGCCAGACACGGGTGCCCGGCGGGGACGGGGACCGCGGGCGCTCACCTCATCGCCCCACTTGAGAACGTCCTTGTGCCGGTCCTTGACGGCGTGGTAGATGTGCAGGAACTGGAGGATCCCGTGCCGCCGCACGTGGTCGGCATGGCGCTTGGTTTCCTCCCAGCTCAGCGGCGAGCCCTGGGACAGCAGCCCCATGGCCGCCCCCTCCTCCTCCTCCTCCTCCTCGGGGCTGACGGCGGTCGCCCGCTCCGGGCGCGAGACGGACACTCAGCCGCCCGCAGAAGGCGGCTGCCGCTCCACCCCGCGGGGGCGCTCTCGGGCCGCAGTCGGCGGAGGGAGGGTCCTGCCCGCTCCGGGTCCCCGGCGGCGGCCCCTGGCGCCCAGGTGACAGACCCTGGGTCCGACGCACCGCGCGGAGGCGAAGGCAGAAGACCGAGAGCAGGCGGGACGGCTCTCGGCCCGGCGGCCTCGCCCTCCCCGCTGCTCCTCCTCCCGCTCCGATGCGGCGGCGGCGGACCCCACGGCCGCGCTGCCGCGGCGGCTCCCGCTTCTCTTTGCCGGTCTGGTGCACTGGCTTCTTCCTACTTGTGACCAAAACCTGCGCCGCCGCGGAGCATGCCCAGTCTTTGCGTCCGCTAGCTCGCCGCTCCTGGGCGCGATCCTGCGCTCCAGGTTTTATAGACTACGGGCGAAGGCGGGGAGAGGAGGCGGTGCAGTGGCGGAGGCGTGGCCTGAAGCCCGGTGGGAACCGCGGAGGCTGAGGAGGCGTGTGCAAGGGTGATTGGGACGCAGTTGAGGGGAGCAGCTCGCGAGAAGGGGGCGTGCGGTCGGCCTCGCTTTACGCAAACGCGACATATCAAAATGCATTTTTTTGCTAATCAAAAGAGATAAACTTGGGATTCGGGAAGAAAGTTGATTATTTGAATCAATGACGAACTCACCATATTATGTTTTAGTTGGACAGGGCCTCACACTTAGAGTGAGAGCGGCAGAATGTGTTGAGGAAAGTATTAACATGGTAGTGAAGTGAAACAGTTCAACTCTAGGCTCCATCACTTACTGACTGTGAGACTTGGGACAAGTTCTTCCCATATCTGCATAAAATTAGATTAATTCTATCTTTTATAGATGTCGTAATTATGTGCATAGTGTACATGTGTATAGTGTTGGCCAATAAATTGACCTGGTTATTAAGAGGAATCAATTTGTCAACATGTGTAAATCATCATTATTCCCTACTGTCTTGATTAACTGGTGACCTATGTTCTCTGGATGGCACGGACACCATTTATTGCAAAAAGTCTCCAGATAGACCATATGAGGAACCATCTCCAAAAGTTTATCCTCCATCTAAACCTAAAATTCATCCCTTAAGTGATCAAAATGACGTTCTTGTGAGCCTACCGTGGGGTGGGGTTGAAGATAGTGGGAACACCTAGAGTTGGCCTTATCTTGGAGGGAAAGGAGAGGAAGGAGGTACCGTGCCCCCAAGTGATTGTTTAATAAATACGTGTTGACAGAGCAATGACCTGTCAGGGGAAAAGTGAAGGCAACTAGATCATACATGTACCTACCCAGAAAGTGTGTATTTATCATACCCTCTTCCCTCGCACTACAGAGTTAACATTTAGTAAGCACTTATTAATTGCTGAACGAGTGAGTACATGATAGCAGGATTCTCTTCTCCCACAGCCTTCATATTGGATGTGCCCCTCACAGGGCTTGCGGGCATGAATACCCAAGGTCTGTCTGGGATTTCCACAATGGTGTGTGTGTGTGTGTGTGTCTGTGTGTGGTAGGGATGTTTGAAGCTCAGGAGATGATGTTTCCATCCTCATCACACAGGTGGGATAGAAATCAAACCACATTATTCTAATTTTTCCACAGCCTTTTCAACAACTTCCTTTGCCCTCCCACCAACCTCACCAGATCTGTATATGGTTCTGGCACTCTGTTGTTTTTCCTGCTTGAAATTCTCCATCTGACACACTCATGTTCATCTCTTGAGTCACAGTTATTCCTCTCTGTGTTTTGGTTGCATTCGTACATTAATGATAGAGTCATTTTAAAGATAGCTCCACACTAAATAGTGAATTCCTCTGGGGCACAGATGACTTATGCCTTTTGTACCTTTAATTCTAGAAAAGTGCTTGGTATAGAGTGTGTGCTTAATAAATGTTAGCTTCTCCATGAAAAGCAGGTAGTGGGAGAGGGGGAGAAACAGTGTTTCCCATGTAGGTAAGACATCCAAGGATCATTGGGTTATTCTCATAATGTCATCTGACATTTTCATAGACCTGCATTGTTCAACACGACAGCCATCAGCCACATTGGCCAAAGCACATTTGAAATGTGGCTAACATGACCGAGAAACCAAATTTTCATTTTAATTTAATCAATTTAAATGTAAATTTAAAAACTGATATTCCATTCAGTTACTGGAAAACTTTTAAGTAAATTTGAAACAAGTTGGAAATGTGAATCCATTTTTGACTGTAAATTTTATGAAATGTAATTACAGATCAAGTATTTCCAATGAAAAACTTAGTGGCCCAGATGTGTTGTGAGTGTAAGTCACACACCAGATTCTAAGACAGTAGAATAAAAAGATGTAAATATCTCATTAAAAGTTTTATATTGATTACATAGCGATATAGTATTTTGGAAATTTTGAGTTAAATATGATGTGGTATGTTATTTAAATTAATTCACCACCACCCCCGCCCACTTTTATTTTTAGTTTTAAAGGAGGCTACTGAAAAATTTAAGATTACATATGTGGCTCTCATTCCACTTTATTGAAACAGTACTGATGTAGACCTTGATTTACACTTTGCAAAGCAGTTTTCCCATACACCTGCTGCACACCATACACTTTTCCCATGCACCTGTTAGGAATCATGGACCTGGGCGGTTCAATAATAGACTAAATTCTTGTCTAGCCAAAGCCCTACACGACACTGAACCTAGTAAGAGTTTAACACTGTAATTGGAGTTACTCTGTCCTAGATCCCGGCTCACACTCACATAAGGGACCTCCCTCACCCTACCCCCCCGAATTCTGAACCAGCTCCCCCAGCGGGGGTCCCAGAGCTTTGGACAATCTCAAAAAGGGCGCCGGCGCTGCTGCACCACAGGGCACTTATGCCCAATTTAAACCTTGATCTCTCAGTGTCTTTAGCCTTTTCTGTTACAAAGAAAAAACAAAAATCCCATCACGGATCAACTGAAGTCATATTTAACAAGAGTTACTCCCCTCTGACAATGCTTTGCCTGCATAGGTCCACTACGGCTCGATTTCATTCTGTAGACTGCACCCAGGGCTAGGTTTCGACATCTGGAAGTGAGTTTTCAGCAGACAGCTCCATCAGGGCTGTAACGATAGCTGAAGGGGAAAGAAGGAGCTCATATCTTGCAGAATCAGCTCTTCCCTAGACCACGACCAAAGGCCGATTCCCAGTAGTGTCTTCCGCGGAAAAACGCGAGACCCGCTCTCCAGGAACCCATCTCTGCCCAGCGGCGCCCTGGCACCGCAACCTCGCCTAGCAGCCCCGCGGACCAACACAGGCCCCGCCCCCAGAGCCGCCCGGAAAACCTGGACCGTGGAGATCCGCATCGGGGGACGCCGTGCAGTCGTGAGGCCAAGCTGAGCATGCTCGGAGAGCCGGCCTGTCGCGGGAGGAAGCGGTGTGGGCCGCGGGCGGTGCACGCCGCGCAGTTGTTGTGATACAGCCCCCGCCACGTGACTGCGCGGGCCCGCCTCCCCCGCGCGCGGCACCGCCTCCCCGTGACTCAGCACTTTGTGCGGGCTCCGAGCCGGAGGTCAATCCCGGGGAGGCTTCTTAGGGCAAAGTCTCAGTCCATCACTCCTGACCTCTGGGCTGCTGCTGCTGCTAGGATTGCCGCAGTCATTTCAGACACGATGGGTTTCGGGCCTCCAAGGACCAAAAAATACATCATTTTCTCTGTGGTCACGCCATTCCCAGTTTCCCTTGAGTCAGCGGCTTCGCGAGATCAAATAAGGAAAACAGAGAGTGCCTAGGAGACTCTGAGGAAGGCACTTCTAGGTCATCTGCCCCTGCCTTTACCGCTCTCTTTGGCTTAAGTATCCCTTGACCTTGGTGGTCTGTCGCTTGGGTCCCAGTATATCACATTCTATGCCAGGCACTTTGAGCTGGTATCCGTAAAACAGTACTAATCTTTGCCACATTTTATAAGTGAGGCAACTGAGATCCAGTAATACTAAGTAACAGGTAGTGGCTAAGCTGGGGTTTGAACTCCAGTGATATTTCAAAGCTGTCTACTACACCACTCAGCCTGGGTGAAGCTGGTGGCTGCCTTCAGTGTGATTCTTCCTGGGACTTGATGCCAACCTTCATTACATCCTTTCTTCTCCCTTGACACACCCTTTCCCCAAAACCCGCGGATCTGCCTGTGAAGTCCTTAAGCTTTTTGTCTGTTAAATTTCTTAATTGGTGAAAACAAATAGTTATTTCTTAACTTCAGTGTACATGTTAAACAACAAAAGATACAGAAGGAATTTTCTCCCTACAAGTGAATTGTACTTGGAATTTGACTTGATCTTATTCAAGAAGATCCCTGGGGGCTTTATGATGGAAGAGCAGTAGCCAAAAGACTGGGGCTTTGGCCCCATCTCAGAGGGCTACCTGCTGGGTCAATCTAAGCAAAGTTGTGATAATCATTGGAGAGTCCTTTCCTCTCATCTGTACAAATGAGAGTCTGGAGGAGATAAAGTTTCCCTTCCAGCCTAAACATTTTCTGATGTTATTACTAAAATTAGTTGAAAGAGTTCAAATCTTTTCGTATCGTGTACTATTTGTAATACATGCTGCTGAGGTGTGCTATTGTCATTGTCAAAAAAGCAAGGAAACTCTTTTGACCTTTTCCAAGCCAATTTTTAGTTTACATGGATTTTTGAAAAATATAAATGTGCTTGTTTTCATGTAGAGTTACAAAAGGTCTGTGAAGTTCAAGCGAAGAACTTTTTTAACAATGAGAAGTTTGAGTGTGCTAAAGAAGATGGGTAGGCATCAAAAGGGGGCAAGATTGAAGATGTGGGAACAAGAAAGGATATTTTCAGAAGCAGAATGTCTCAGGAGACCTGACTTGTTGGGATCCAGAACACATGGGAAGTGGTGAGCTTTTTTTTCTAGAAAAATCTCATTGTCTTCTTATAGAAGATAAAGACGCCATGATAATGTGTTGGGACAGGGCGAGTGATATCTGAGTCCTGTAGACTCACTCTTCTCACTGGAGAATAATTAAAGATAACTTTTTATTATGGACATTTCCAGTAAAGCACAAAATTTGAGAGAACATAGTATAATGGCTCTTCATGTACTTTTTTCTTTAGTTTTTTTGAGATGGGAGTCTCGCTCTGTCACCCAGGCTGGAGTGCAGTGGCATGATCTTGGCTCACTGCAACCTCCACCTCCTGGGTTCAAGTGATTCTCCTGCCTCAGCCTCCCGAGTAGCTGGGACTACAGGCGCCTGCCACCATGCCTGGCTAATTTTTGTATTTTCAGTAGAGACGGGGTTTCACCGTTAGCCAGGGTGGTCTTGAACTCCTGACGTCAGGTAATCTGCCAGCCTCGGCCTCCCAAAGTGCTGGGATTACATGTGTGAGCCACTGTGCCTGGCCCTAGTTTTTGTATTTTTGGTAGAGATAGGGTTTTGCCATATTGGCCAGGTTGATCTCAAACTCCTGACCTCAGGTGATCCGCCTGCCTTGGCCTCCCAAAGTGCTGGGATTACAGGCATGAGCCATGGTGCCCACCTCTTCATGTACTTATTATTCATCTTTGTATGTTACAGTTACTTACCTCCTCCCATTAGTTTAAAGGAAATCTCACTCAAGTCTGATCTCAGGACCTGAGCTCTAAGTGAAGGTTGAAGAAAGAAAGAGGAATGTAGAAGATGAGGTTTGAGCAGCTGTTATGGGAGGTGATCTAGAAAGATGGAAAATAATGAGCAATACCCTAATATCCGTAAACCAAAAATAAAATTCTAAGCCCTCCAACTAACTGAATGGACCACTCCTCTAGGCCAAGAACATTCTAAAGTAAACCTGAGGCCAGGCGCAGTAACTCACACCTGTAATCCCACCACTTTGGGAGGCCAAGGTGGGCAGATCACCTGGGGTCAGGAGTTCAAGACCAGCCTGGCCAACACAGCGAAACCCCGTCTCTACTTAAAATACAAAAATTAGCCAGGTGTGGTGGCATGCACCAGTAATACCAGCTACTTGGGTGGCTGAGGTGGGAGAATCACTTGAACAGGGAGGCAGAGGTTGCAATGAACCAAAATCACGCCACTGCACTCCAGACTGGGTGACAGAGTGAGACTCCGTCTCAAAAAAAAAAATAAAAAATAAATTAAAAAAAAGTAAACCTGAAATATGAAACACTACTTCAGGCCATGATGGAGTAGGTGATTGGACATGCCTAATTATAACATCCTCCCTTTGGATTTCAGGCACAGCTGACCAACATTAACATTGAAACAGACCTGAAGACTGACTAAACAGGTTCTTTGGAACAATAAAATACCAACATGATGGATAATAGGCCCTGAAGAAATCAAGTATTTTATCTTAAAATACAGTTCTTTGACATATTTTGAAATGGCCCTGCAAAGCTGTTTCTTGTGGGGAAAATCTACATCCTGTAGAGAATCCCCTTCCCTTTCCAGGTCTTTTTCCTGATCCAGAAGAGAATTAACGGAGTCTGGCACCTTTTTAAGTCTCCCAACAAACATTTACAATCTATTCTCTTTGAAGCCTGCTACCTGGAGGCTTCATCTGTATAATAAGAACCTTGGTCTCCACAACTCCTTAGTTAACCCAGACACTCCCTTCTATTGATTCTAGGTCCTTAGGTAAACTCAACCAATTGCCATTCAGAAAACCTTTGAATCCACCTATTCAAATATTAGCGGGGACCTGGAACTGACCCCCTGATACGGTTTGGCTGTGTCCCCACCCAAATCTCAACTTGAATTGTATCTCCCAGAATTCCCACCTGTTTTGAGAGGGACCCAGGAGGAGGTAGTTGAATCATGGGGGCTGGTCTTTCCTGTGCTATTCTCATGATAGTGAATAAGTCTCACAAGATCTGATGGGTTTATCAGGGGTTTCCCCTTTTGCTTCTTCCTCATTTTCTCTTGCTGCCACGCTGTAAGAAGTGCCTTTCACCTCCCACCGTGATTCTAAGGCCCTCCCAGCCATGTGGAACTGTAAGTCCAATTAAACCTCTTTTTTTTTTTCCAGTCTCAGTTATGTTTTTATCAGCAGTGTGAAAATGGACTAATACAGTAAATTGGTACCAGTAGAGTGGTGTGTTGCTGAAAAGATACCTGAAAATGTAGAATCAACATTGGAACTGGGTAACAGGCAGAGGTTGGAACAGTTTGGAGGGCTCAGAAGAAGACAGGAAAATGTGGGAAAGTTTGGAGCTTCCTAGAGACTTGTTGAATGGCTTTGCCCAACATGCTGACAGCAATATGGACAATAATGTCCATGCTGAGGTGGTCTCAGATGGAGATGAGGAACTTGTTGGGAACTGGAGTAAAAGTGACTCTTGTTACGTTTTAGCAAAGAGACTGGTGGCATCGTGCCCCTGCCCTAGAGATTTGTGGAACTTTGAACTTGAGAAAGATGATTTAGGATACCTGGTGGAAGAAATTTCTAAGCAGCAAAGCATTCAATAAGTGACTTGGGTACTGTTAAAGTTTTATAAGGGAAGCAGATCATAAAAGTTTGGAAAATTTGCAGGTTGACTATGTGATAGAAAAGAAAAAACCATCTTCTGGGGAGAAATTCAAGCTGGTGTCAGAAATTTGCATAAGTAGCAAGGAGCCTAATGTTAATCCCTGAGACCATGGGGAAAATGTCTCCAGGCCATGTCAGAGACCTTCATGGCAGCCCCTTCCACCATAGGCCTGGAGGCCCAGGAGAAAAAAGTGGTTTTGTGGGCCAGGCCCAGGGTCTCCGTGCTGTGTGCAGCCCAGGGACTTGGTGCCCTGTGTCCCAGCCACTCCAGCCATGATTGAAAGGGGCCAACATACAGCTCAGGCTGTGGCTTCAGAGGGTGGAAGCCCCAAACCTTGGCAGCTTCCACGTGGTGTTGAGCCTATAGGTGCACAGAAGTCAAGAATTGAGGTTTGGTAACCTCCACCTAGATTTCAGATGTATGAAAACGCTTGGATGCCCAGTCAAAAGTTTGCTGCACAGGCAGGGGCTTCATGGAGTACCTCTGCTAGGGCAGAGCAGAAGGGAAATGTGGAGTTAGAGCCCCCACACAGAGTCCCTAATGGAGCACTGCCTAGTGGAGCTGTGAGAAGAGGGCCACTGTCCTCCAGATCCCAGGATGGTAGATCCACTGACAGCTTGCACCATGCACCTGGAAAAGCCACAGACACTCAATGCCAGCCTGTGAAAACAGCTGGGAGGGAGGCTGTACCCTGCAAAGCCATCAGGGCAGAGCTGTCCAAGACCATGGGAACCCACCTCTTCGATCAGCATGACCTGAATATGAGACCTGGAGTCAAAGGATATCATTTTGGAACTTTAAAATTTGACTGCTCCACTGGATTTCGGACTTGCATGGGCCCTGTAACCCCTTTGTTTTGGCTAATTTCTCCCATTTGGAATGGCTGTATTTACCCAATACCTGTACCCCCATTTTATCTAGGAAGTAACTAGCTTGCTTTCGGTTTTACAGGCTCATAAGCAGAAGGGACTTGCCTCGTCTCAGATGAGACTTTGGACTGTGGACTTTTGGGTTAATTCTGAAATGAGTTAAGACTTTGGGGGACTGTTGGGAAGGCATGATTAGTTTTGAAATGTGAGGACATGAGATTTGGAGGGGCTAGGGGTGGAATGACGTTTTGGCTGTGTCCCCACCCAAATCTCAACTTGAATTGTGTCTTCCAGAATTCACACCTGTTTTGGGAGGGACCCAGGGGGAAGTAATTGAATCATGCTGGCTGGTCTTTCCCATGCTATTCTCGTGATGGTGAATAAGTCTCATGAGATGTGATGGGTTTATCAGGGGTTCTGCTTTTGCTTCCTCCTCGTTTTCTTTGGCTGCCACCATGTAAGAAGTGCCTTTCACCTCCCATCATGATTCTGAGGCCTCCCTAGCCATGTGAAACTGTAAGTTCAATTAAATCTCTTTTTCTTCCCAGTCTCAGGTATATGTTTATCAGCAGCGTGCAAATGGACTAATACAGCCCCCTCACCCCGAGTTGTCTCATGTTTCCCAAGTTGTCTCACATTTTCAGGGCATGTTTCTGGACTGAACCACCATCTTTCATGTATTGATGTCTTACATCCACCTAAAATATATGATACCAAACTATATGTATCCCGACCACCTTGGGCACATGTTCTCAGGATCACCTGGGGTTGTGTCACAGCCCATGACCACTCATATTTGGCTCAAAATAAATGTCTTCAACTATTTTATAGAGTTTGACTCTTTTTGTTGACATATCTTACTGGAAACCAATTTCTGTCATTCTAAATTTGGAGATGGTAGATCTTATCCAGTTTTTTCACTCCAAATTATCCAGCTATTGTTCCAAATTACGGGTCTTTGTATTTAAAAACAAAACCCAAAGCCAGAAAAACATGCTTGTCGCATATAGTATAAATGATTTGACAATGGCTGTGCATGGGTGATTAATATTGCTAAAATAGGCCAAGTGTCAAAATGTGAGTAAGATTGCTAAGGCATGTATTTACCTTTTTAAAGATATCTGATCTTAGTCTCTGCCTTTTTTCTTCCATTTCATTCACCTTAGTTCACATAAATATATGTAAAGTTCATTCTAGATTAGATAACACCAAATAATTGAACTTTGGCGCATTATAACCTATCATTCATGGATGATGAGATGTGAAAAAGTGTTAGCCACAATTACATCTATGTAGAAAGGCAATTGTACTGAATAATTGAGCAATTTTGCTTAGATAAGACTAGTTCCTAAAAGCAAAAAAAAAAAAAAAAAATTGTACTTCCTGAAAGTATTTTTTCTCATACAATACCCCCTGCCACTTATTTTAGTACTTAAACTTTAATGTAGTAAGTACCTTAAGGAAAAAAATTCAACTCACCTAAAAACTTATCTTAGAATACACAGGACATCCTCACAACAAGAATTGTCCTACTCTAAATGTCAGTAGTATCAAGTTTGAGACACTCCTCTATATGTTGTGGAAGGATAATAAATCTCGAGACCTCCAAAGCACTAAGCCAAGGGAAAAATCAAGCTGGAAACGATGTCAGGCAAACCTGCCTGCATCTCATTTTATTACTAAATAAAATAGCTACAAAGATAAAAGGCTACATACCTCCCTCACAATTTGCCTACAAGGAATTTCCTTGTGGACAAGGGATAGACAGAAATCAAAGTCATCCTTCTGAGGCTCATCTGAGACAAATGCATATCTGATTGCTTCCTCTGCCATATTGTTTATATAAAAATGCAGATTCACTGAGCCAGACTAAATTGTGTATTCGGTGAAAGGCTGGTCAAAGACTCAAAAGAATCCCCCTCTGCTCCCCCCAACCCTGTGTGCCTTACTGGACTGAACCAAGGTACATCTTACACATAATGATTGATATCTCCTGTCTCCCTAAAACAAATAAAAGCAAGCTGTACCCCAACTACCCTGGGCCCAAGTCATCAGGACCTCCTGAGGCTGTGTCACAGGCATGTCCTTAACCTTGGCAAAATTAACTTTCTAAATTGACTGTGACCCGTCTCAGATATTTGGGGTTCACAATGTATTACGATGAACTCTATTACACGAATGCTTGTCTTTAAATATTTGCAAGGGTTTCCAAGATGGTCAAAAAGAATAGTTGAGAAGAACTGAATATTTACAATGGTTAGTGTCATTTTATTTGCAATTATCACAGGCACAAATATGTATATATAGTCACCTAGTGTACTCCTCTCTAATGTGCTGATGGAGCCTGTGATGGGAGGGGTTAGGGCCCTTTCTTAATCCTGTTTTTGTTTCTCTTGTGGCCACTTACTTGTGAAAGGAAAATGAATCTTGGGGCCCCAAAATCACTAAGCTAAAGGGAAAAGTCAAGCAGGGAACTGTTTAGGGCAAACCTGCCTCCCATTCCATCCAAAGTCATCCCTCTGCTCACTGAGATAAATGGGTATCTGATTGCCTCCTTTGGAAAGGCTAATCAGAAACTCAAAGGAATGCAATCATTTGTCTTTCACCTACATGTGACCTGGAAGCCCCCTCCTTGCTTGAATTGTCCCACCTCACCAGACAGAACCAGTGTACATCTTACATATATTGATTGATGTCTCATGTCTCCCTAAAATGCATAAAAACAAACTGTGCCCCAACCACCTTGGGCACATGTTGTCATGACCTCCTGAGACTGTGTCATGGGTACCCACCCTCAACCTTGGCAAAATAAACTTTCTAAATTAACTGACACCTGTCTCAGATATTCAGGGTTCACATTTTGGCAACCATGAAGGGATTCTGAGTGTTTCTGCCACTGACATTTGACAAATCTCCTATCAGTGCCTGGTACCAGCTCGAGCTAGCTTTATGGCTCAAACCAATAGGACAATTTGCTGAAGCCTGCAAGCACCCCCTCCAGAGAATCCCTGATTTCCCAAAATGTAGTTGAGATCTAAAGTTTATTTTGTTGTACAACTTGCTTTGGAGTTTTACTTGCTTCCAGTACAAGGCAAATTTTTCCGGCTTCCATGAAGATTGAAGACAGGTAACTCCTTTATAGAGTTTCAGCTTGCTTCCAAGAGAAGCCAAATTTGAGATTTTTCCTGCTTCTAGGATGGTAGAGAGCAGTCTTCAGCTTGGGACTCATCCCTAAGTAAGTAACTGAATTGGGGTTTGTTTTGGCTAAAGTTAAGATGAACAACTAGCTGGTCTTAATTTCTCATTACCATTAGAACACTCAGTAATTTTACAAGTTGTGCCATTGTTTTTTGGCTTAACTGCTTTTTTATTGTTTGTTTCTGTTTTTGTTGTTGTTTCAGTCTTTTTCCCATTGGGTTTGATCAAACTGTCTGACTTGATCAAATCTGAAGGAAAGTTCCAAATTATGAGAAATAAGGCCTCTGAAGTGGCTAAATTCTCACAAAAGAAAAGAGAAAAGAAAAAAGGTGGTGTGGTGGAGGGAGAAAAATGGCCAGCAAAAGAAAAAAAAATATTTTTGATTTTGACTACTTAAGGGGCTTTCTTTACATAGCAAGGCCACCTCTTTGCTTGCCAGGCCAAACTGAAAGAGCAATGGCTGTTGCCCTACACTGCAGTTCCATAGCTAAGGGTTCTGCCATCTTTTTTTTTTCACCACAACAGCCTGATTTTGGTTCCTAAATCAAGCCCTTTCTGGTTTGATACTTGGTACTTCTGCAGTAGCAGCAATTTGTGTGTGTGTGTGGGTGTGGGTGTTTGTATTTAAAAGGACATCATGGTTTGTTTGTTTTTCTCCTAGGACTTCCTCTCTTTTTTTGAGCAAAAGATTTTTTCATCTCAGTTGGCTGAATTCTGTTTTCTTCATTTACTTCCGCTGTCTCTCCTTTCTCTTGCACCCTCTGCCACATGAGGGGCCTAAAATAGTTTATAGTAGCCTGGGGTTCCTTAAAGAAAATGGAGAAGGCACCAGACTCCCTATTGGGGAGAAACCCATTTTTCCTTATGGAACTCCAAGAGTGTAAACAGACAACTTGTATCAGCTCTTAAACTGCTTGCGTTTGTATTGTGTTACCTGATTTATTGACTAAAATAAGTATTGCAACAGAGGCTACTCTTCAGTTTTTAAGGAAGAGTGTAATTTAGACACTTTGAAATGTCTTTGCTTAAAAAAAATTGTTTGAAGTGCACTGCAAAAGCATTACATGGTCTAGCCTCATAATAATTCTCCCTTTTTGGAGACCCAGGATTCAGTGTGGACTCTGCCCAGATTTCAGAGATCTAGGCAAAAAAGAAATAATCGCTATCTGAATAAAATTGGTCTCCTCATACAATCCTATGATAGAGTTCTATACTTTTATGTTTGATTTGGCATCCATCTTTAGTCTCCCTCTAGCACCACTAGACTTTTTCTGTCTGTACCTTGAGATGTAAATTTTGCTATCTGATTTTTCATCTAA
Organism: Pan troglodytes; assembly: GCF_028858775.2. Taxonomy (NCBI): domain Eukaryota; kingdom Metazoa; phylum Chordata; class Mammalia; order Primates; family Hominidae; genus Pan; species Pan troglodytes. Next base: position 59,419,024 of record NC_072403.2, read on the forward strand.
GAGTTGTTTCCTTCAATATGCAGGTTTAGGGCTATTTAGCTGACAACTGCCAGGTTAATGAAACAGGTTATCAAGAGTTTGCAAGTCTAAGACAGGGGAAAACAAAAGGAGGTCTTAGGAATCTATAAGATGTACTTCTATCAGTATGCCTAATACATCTATGTGTTATGTACACGTTTCACTACTAAAAATATGTAAAAGAGCTGTAATTAATTGGCTTGCAGAAAAATAAAGGTGCTTAAATCCAATGCTTTATCAGAAAAAAGAAAAGACTAGCCAAATGCTTTTTCAAGTTTATGTGATTTTAGTAAAATCTTTAATAAATAAGCTAGCTTTAAAATTACTGGCAAAGTAATATTAGAAATGTCTTAAGAATTGCCAGCATACATTTTTGTTTGCATTTATGGATCAAGTCATTTCATATTTATCCCCGCCAAATACTGTAAGGTGTCAAAATTTGGCATAGGGTTACAAAACTATAAACCCAGCCTAAAACAGAATGATTTTTGTTTGTGTTAATTTTTAATAAATAAGACATTGATATTGGTTTAATGAAAATAGCTACATCTTGAATTATTTAGTAAAATTACTGTAACTTCTAATCTTGTGGCCTTAGGGAGTCTAGTCCACAGGCAATAAGGTTTCTTTTGGGAAATGACTGTTATCATCTTTGTTTCAAAGCTAAACCAAACTAAGTTCTTCCCACAGTCAGTTCGGCCTATGCCCAGGAATGAACAAGGATAGTTTGGAGGTTAGTGGCAAGAGGGAGTCAGTTAGGTCATATCTTTTTCACTGTGTCAATTATAATTTTGCAATGGTGAGTTTCATAACTTTAAATGATGACTATCACAGTTTTCATAAATAATCTAGGTAAACAATTAAAATAATTAGGTAAATGTAATGGGATAAATACTTATAGATAAACTTGTCATAATTTAGAATCTAAAGTTGCATTAAATTAAATAATGGATATTTCATTATTTGGGTATTTTACAATGAAAATATATTATAGGAAAATATTTTTTCTAAAAAACAAAATGTGTCCTTTTTAAAAGGTGAACAATTTTTGTCTAATTCAAAGCTTATTTTAAGGTTATATATAAAACAAGATAAAAGAAACCAGGAAATGAGGCAGATGTGAAGAAAGTTGCAGAAATAAAAGGCATTTTTTGCTAAGAAAGCTCAAAGGGAAATAATTTTATATGAGAAAGAATCTTGTATGGTAAATTTATTCTGGAATAAGATGACTGGTTGTTTAAGAAAGAGGGATGTTCAGGGCAAACCAGAAAGTCCAAGCATGTCATGAATGATCTGTGTAAATCACAATAAGAGGATTTATTTTAAAAAAAAAAACTTTCAGCCGGGCACGGTGGCTCACACCTGTAATCCCAGCACTTTGGGAGGCCAAGGCAGGTGGATCACCTGAGGTCAGGAGTTCAAGACCAGCCTGGCCAACATGGTGAAACCTCATCTCTACTAAAAAATACAAAAAAATTAGCCAGGTGTGGTGTCAGGTGCCTGTAATCCCAGATATGCAGAAGGTTGAGGCAGGGAGAATTGCTTGAACCCGTGAGGTGGAGGTTGCAGTGAGCCAAGATTGCACCACTGCATGCCAGCCTGGGTGACAGAGTGAGAGTCTGTCTCAAAACAAAACAAAACAAAACAAAACTTTTATGTGATCAAGTTGTATATGATTAAAGGGAAATTATAATGGTCTTTCTAGAAATTGGGTTTGATGTAAAAAAAACACACTTATACACTAAAGAATTGATTAGAACAATAAAAGTTTCTTAGGGAATTGATTTACTCTTTTTCTTTATTTTTCCGAGATAGATTTTTGCTCTGTCACTCAGGCTGGAGTGCAGTGGCGTGTTATCGGCTCACTACAACCTCCACCTCCCAGGTTTAAGCAATTCTCCTGCCTCAGCCTCTCGAGTAGCTGGGATTACAGGCATCTGCCACCACACCTGGCTAATTTTTGTAATTTTAGTAGAGACGGGGTTTCACCACATTGGCCAGGCTGGTCTCGAACTCCTGACCTTGTGATCTGCCTGCCTCAGCCTCCCAAAGTGCTGGGATTACAGGCATGAGCCACCATGCCTGGCTGGATTTACTCTTAATAAATTGTAAGACATTTTAATTTTTTTATTATTGCATCTCACCATTTTTGGTTTTCTCTCCCCTTTTAAAGGGTGTAAAATAGTAATGCTCACTTTCATCTCATTTTCAGCTCATGTAAGTTTTTTTTCCCTTGAGTTCTGTTTGTTGTGGCCTGATGCTAACAATACAGGTCTAAAGGAAATGTTTTCTTCCAACATAATATTTTGTGTGCTGCAGAAGGTCTTTTGTTTTGCTTTTTGGTAACTGACTAACAGATTTTACATTTTATTGAAATAATTCCTATGCCATTATTATTAAGTTTTGATTTGTTTAGAAAAAAACGGAGATTAAAAGAAAATTTTTAAAAAATTAAAGATATTACATCTGTGTATCTTTCTGTATGTGCTTTTAAAGTACTTGTGACATTGAGTTATAGGGCTTTGACTCCTGGGTCTAAAAAGGACACCAAGTCTTGCTAAATCTTAAACACTGACAGCAATTAAATCCTCATCTTCAGGTCTGGTAGAAGAAGTCAATCAAAATAAACTGGATTCCTAAAACACAAGGCCAGAAATTAAAGCTAATCAACTCCTCAAGGCCCAGGGACTATTTTGTGGAAGAGGTGTGTGTTTAAGATTGTGAGGACTGATTTTGATAGAGAAAATATGTTCAGTTTCTCTATAAATTAACCATTAATGTCAAAGGCATACTGATGCAAGACCATCATATGGTTCCCTGTGTAGTATTAACAAGGTTTTCTGGAAGCATTGACTGACTCCTTAATAAAGGTTATAAAAGTTCTAAAAGGCTTATGGAAGTTATATCTTATAGTCAGGATTAAAATTTTATAGATTGTGTATAAAATTTTGGAAAGCAAATTTAATTGGCTTCATGCTGTTTTTATTAGGGCTTGTTTGGGAAATTAAGTCTCCTCTCTAAAATAATGAAGGTTTTTGCCTTTTTTTTTTTTTAAATCCTTGAGTTATCACTTTGGTTAAATAAATGACTTTTTACAATGACCTGTGATCTTATTTTGTGATATTAAGTGTTTTCAACCTTTGATATTTGACAAACTTTCCAAAATCAAATTATAAATTATGTCTTTTTCTGACCTAATTAATCCTTTAAGATATTATGTTCCCTAAAGTCCAAAAATGACATATTTGTCTTATTTGGTATAAAAATTATACAGGAAGCACTGTCAAATATGAAATGGTATTTGATTTTCTTTGGGCTGTAGTTGTATAAATGTGTTATTGGTATCTGTTCCAAAATAATAGGAAACTCCTAAAATTCTGATATGACTTAGTGTATGTTATCAGTAATTATAATTGTTATGTTAAATTATTGTATGCCACAGAGGTAACAAATTTTCTTGTCAACTGTGTCTTTGACTATGGCTGCCCTAAAACTTTTTGTTATCCATGGACAATTGTTGTCTTGTTTTGTTCCTCTTTTGAAGGTAGTTTTATAATCAGCTATAAAACTCTTAACGTGTTCTTGAATGCAGTTTTCTGATAACTTTGGAGATTGTGGCATTAGAAAAGAGGAAAAACTTTCAGGACTTATGGAGAGCTGAAATGTTCACGAATATCAAGCAGAACAGAAATTAACTGCATGGACTGAACCAGTAGAAGACTGAAGTAATCTTTTTGACTTTTTGCACAAAACGTTGCTGATTCTTTGTTTTGTTTTTCAGAGTCAAGGAAACTTTTCTTTTGCGCTATTGACAGCTTTTAACAAGTATACTCCTATGAATGAAATTTGGAGCTTATTTGTTTCTCTCTACCTGATTTCTCCAAAATTTGGGAACTATTTGTAAGTAGTCGTGACTTATGGCAATATAGTTATTTGCATAAGTGAAATAAGAATCTGTTTTTATTTGTAACAGGACACAATTGGAGAAACTGGTTGTTTTACTGAGTCTTTGGCTGGAATGGTGTGCTTTCCTTTAAGGTATTAAACTTGATTTATAGAGCCAATAAAAACCCCTTGGAGAAACTGGCCTCATACCTTGTCTGCACAGTCCCTGAACGGTGTTCCTGACCTGTGGTAAGTAAAGAATGTCACTTTCTGACAGGCCCAAGAGACGTAAGTTATGTTGGGACTCAAAAGGAGAATAATTCACCCAACTCATAGGTATTTGATGGTACAAATCCGTGGCTGGGCTTGGCTTTAAAAAAGCCTTATGTGAGATTCCTTCTATGGAAGAAGTCCATCAAAGCTAATTTTAAAAGCCTATGTGAAAAATAATTATTCTTGCTTCACTTCATACAAATAATCTGGCCAAGTATAATAAAGCAAATTGGTTCTTCTATGATTTGTTTTTAGTAAAAATGGGAAACTAGAGAGAGAAAAAATACATTTCAAAAACTATAGTGCACCTGTTGTTAGATTTTAGTCTTGCCTAATGTTTTTCTATTTTTATTATTTTCTACAGTTTAGACTGAATTCTAATTTTTCCTGGCTACAAGTCTCCAAAATAATGTTTTCAATTTTTTTCCTTCTTTTCCTTCCCCTCACCCCATTTTTCCTAATTCGAAATAATTGAAAACTAAGCTGTACTTTCTAAAGTCCTGCAAACTGAATCTAGACAACTTAAACTTCAGAATAAAATAAAAGCAATCTATTTAGGTACATAAGCCACTTTCATACCTACCTACTGATGTATGGACTTCAAAGTAACGTGGTCTATATAGATTTTCTAGGATTGTTCTCTTGTTTATTGTTTTTCTCCCTTCCTCCTACTATTTTCTCTTCACAGGTCATGAGACTTCTCAACCTGCTAAAAATGAGCTTTCCTAATAACTTGGGACCTACCCCTGTAGGAATAAACTATCCTAGCCATGAGAGCAGAGACTCATTTTGTTCTAAAATGCTTTCTTCAAAAGATTTTTGAAAAGAAAATGGAAGAAGTGTGAAAGGAAAATAAATCTTGGGGCCCCAACATCACTAAGCTAAACGGAAGAGTCAAGCTGGGAACTGTTTAGGGCAAACCTGCCTCCCATTCTATTCAAAGTCACCCCTCTGCTCACTAAGATAAATGCATATTTGATTGCCTCCTTTGGAAAGGCTAGTCAGAAACTCAAAGGAATGCAACCATTTATCTCTCACCTACATAAGACCTGGAAGCCCCCTCCCTGCTTAAGTTGTCCTGTCTTTCTGGACATAACCAATGTACATCTTATATATATTGATTGATATCTCCTGTCTCTCTAAAGTGTATAAAAAAAAGCTTTGCCCTAACTACCTTGGGCACGTGTTGTCAGGACCACCTGAGGCTGTGTCATGGGTGCATGTCCTCAAACTTGGCAAAATAAACTTTCTGAGTTAACTGAGACCTGTCTCAGATATTTTTGGGTTCAGATATTCATCCAGCCCTGGTGTACCCTCTGAAGTATGTTATGCCAGTGCATGAGAAACTGGTTATATACTTGTACCATTATTAACATTAAACTGTAGAGTACTTAGTGCTCCTGTCTACATTTCTTAAAAATTCAGTTTTAACAAATGAAAACTCAGATTTCTTAGAAGCTTTGTTACTACTCGACAGGAAATGTGGCATACTGTGTATTAGAACTGAGGGAGAATCCCAACTCTGGTCCCTCCTAGCTCTGTAATCCTAGGCAAACTACTCTGCTTCAATTTCATCATCTATGTAATTGGGAGTGAGGAGAAGCAGTAAGTTGCTGAGTGTTTCTGAAGATCAAAAGTAACATATATGGAGCATCTGGCACATACTAAGAGCTTAATAAATTGGCACTTCTTTTACATCCATCATGAAAGGTAGGAATTTCAGAAGACACAACACTGCTAGACTGCAACAAGTAGCAGTGAGCTTGGAAAACACTAGCCGTGGATGCTTTTGCTGCTACAATGGTAAGAGGTCTCAGACTTTTCCAGAAAGACACTCTCCTCTTACTCAAAAGCCCAGCATTTGTAAAAGCTGGGGTTAACAGCTTTCATCTGGCCACCAAAAGCCACCTCGCTGGCACTTTAATTTTCAAAGTTTTGTGACTGCTACCAGTGTTTTTTCTGCAAGTATCATTCAAACAAACCTTCGCTGGCTCCTCTACCTTCTTCCTCTCCAAGCAGAAACCTGGATTAAATATAAAACAGCTTGCTCATCAGCAGCAACCTCCATGGCCTTGGGTAGGGGCGTTGTGGAGTCATGCTTCAAGGCTGGCAGGCCCCAGCTGTCAAGGAAAGGTAGGCCAGTGAGTTCCTCATCAGATAGTTGCTATGAAGGCTTATTTGGTGTGGGCAGCTCTGCCCTGGCACAGCCAAACTGTCATCCTTCAGAGGAGTGTTCTGCCAAGGGGATGGGCACCAGACAAGTAGGTTTCCCTGTTTGTCTTTGATCTGGAGAAGGAAGGGGAATCAAGACATTATTCCATATCTATTATGATCAGAAAGGCTTTTATTTATTCTGCTCCACAAACTGAGTAAAGCAGAGCTTCCCAAAAAGTGTGCCCAGAACATTAATGTGCCCTGTATAGTTACCAAGTGCCAAAATGCCAATTGCCCTCAGCCCTTCTGAAAGCAAAGCAGGACTTCATTCAGGTGATCAGAGCTCCCTGATTTGGTCACCTCTCACTGCAGGTGGCAACATCCTTTGCAGTAAAATATTCTCATTTTCAAAGTGTACAATATTATGAAAAAGTTTGGGAAAGACTACTATAAGGTATTACCTTGGTTTACAGAGAAGGAAGTTGAAGCTCACAGATTAGGAAGCACACCCAAAGATCACACTTGCAAACAGCAGAGCCAGTATTTGATTCCAGGTTAGTTTGCCTTCAAAGTCCAAGTTCATTCCACTTTCCTCACATTGCTGAAAACAATACAAAACCATAAAAACAATAACACCAGAAATCTGAGTAGACCTTTTTGGTTTAGGAAGTGCTTTGACAGAAGAAAGGAAGACATAAGAGGTGATGGAACAAACACTTCTCATATACCTACAATGTACCTTGTGCTTTACATTAAGAGTCTTATCTTTTTAACGGTTTTAATTTGTTTTGCATAAACTTATAGTAGATAAACATATAAACTTATGGTACATTTTTTACAAATTTAATTTGCTCTTTCATAATTTTCTCTCTATGCCCCACTACTTTTTTTTTTCCTATTTATTTATTTTTGTATATTTAGGGGGTAAAAGTGCTGCTTTCTTACATGCATATGCTGCACTATGGGCTTCTAGCATACCCATCACCTGAATAGTGAACACTGTATTCAATAGGTAATTTTTAAAGCTTCACCCCTCTCCCCATTCTCCCACCTTTTATAGTCCCCAGTGTTTATTATTCCACTCTTGTCCCCGACTCCTTCTAATAACTGATTCAGTTCTTAGAGATACATTTAATGATAGAAACTGGACTTAATCCCATTTCTTTTGACTGCAAATTCTGGACCCTCCTTGCCCCAAGAGCAATGGAATAATTAATTCAAAAGAGATTTTCAACATAAAATAGTCATATTTACTGGACCAAGACTGTACAAAATAAACTCTTAAATTTGATGCTGTTTTTAGGTTTTTTAATACATTTCTATTTCTCTCTGTATACCTTTTGATTTCCTAGTTCATAATTTTTGGGTTTCAGAAGGATATCTATGTCATGTGCTGGTGGAGGAAGATACAGGGTAAGAACAAATGGCAGATTGGTTAGGAGTTGAATCACCAATCACTTGAAGTAGAGGCTTGAGAGATTAAAGTAACTTGAGAGTTAGCATGGCTAGAAGACTCTCAAGTGATGATTTCTTTTTAAAGGAAATTTTCTCTCAATACAATCCTTAACGTAAATCCATGAAAATAAAACAGTATCATTTCATAATATAATTCACCAAAATTCATGGTATCAAAAATGAAAATTCTCTGTCTAGAGATGTCTCTCAAACACACAACAAAGCCATTTTGTCCTGTCTAGGAAAACCCAATGTAACTTTTGTGAGCAATCATGAACCATTTCCATGTCCAGGGAACTAATCACTGCTTATGCTGTGTTCAGTAAGGTCAGGGGCACAATCCTGTAGTTGTAGGCATTTGTGATGGGGAAATCTGGTAGTTTTTCTGAGTCATAATTTGATTGCAATGGTGATGGCAATAGCTGAAACTTTGACTGTGAGAATTTGTCCTTGAAGATAAATTATTATTGAGGTTACATCTGGCACTATTTTCTTTTTTTCATTATGCAAAACAAATAACTAAGAATATGGTCAAACCCCGTCTCTACTGAAAATACAAAAACAAAACAAAGCAAAACAAAACAAAGCAAAACAAAACAAAACTAGCTGGGCATGTGGGCATGGTGGCGCAGGCCTGTAATCCCAGCTTCTCAGGAGGCTGAGGCAGAAGAATTACTTGAACCCGGGAGGAGGAGGTTGCAGTGAGCCAAGATCGTGCCACTGCACTCCAGCCGGGGCGACAGAGCGAGAGACTCCGTCTCACAAAAAAAAAAAAAAAAGAAAAGAAAGAAAGAAAGAAATATTTTACAGTTGTTTTTAAATGTTTAATAGCTTGGATTATATCTATGTTCATAAACCTGCTGTCAAGTTAGTACCAGTGTTGATCTGGGTTGCAAGGATAATACGTAAAGTGCCACAGTTATATAACTAAGGCAATTATCTGTCAGTTAGATTAAATTTGTGTTTGTTTATTTAACAAATACTAGGCACCCACTCTGTATGGGTCCTGTTTTCGGTGCTGGGGATATTGGGTGAAGGAGAAAGGCAGCATTTCTGCTGTCATGAAGCTTTCCTTCTAGAAAGAGAAGACAGAAAATAAACACAATACATTGGATCACTTTAGGTGCCATTTTGAAATAATAGAGAGCACCTGTTGTTATGAATGTGTCAGACTGTCTTCTGGTTAGTTTTGCTAATAATTTACCTACAGGTGCAGTGACTCTGCAGGTCAAAAGAGCTGCCAGCTCTTAGAGAATTTTCCTTTGTTCCTGCTGAAGATAAAATCGGAGAGTTATAGTAGATAATTTTTTTTCCCCATTTCCCTTCGAGTAGGGCATACAGCATCCTTCTTAAATATGGAGTGGGTTAATCAGCATGAATTATAATTGAAAGACAGATGCTTTAGTTCTCTTTGAGAATCCCTAGTTTCTGTTATGAATCTATAGTTCCTTAGAAACACAGTATTTAACCAATGCCTAAAGCCTGAAGGGTTTATGAGAGATTTATGAGATTTACTCAGCACACCAAAATAGTGTCATAATGTTAAAGAAATTCGACTGATATTTTAAATTGACTTACCATGTTGTTACGTGGTGAAGGTTTTTATTTTTTTCAGAATTTACTTGGGATAAAAACAATAATGAGTGGCATGCCTTTGATAGTATTACACTATAATCTTTAGAAGACCATGCTGATATAAAGTTCCAGGCACAGGATGGTAGAAAACATAGAGAATGTAAAACAAGAGGAAAAAGTAAAAGTAGTCATGTTTTTCAGATATCTGGTACATTTGATGATGTCAAATATGTAAGAAATAAATAATTCATATTAGTATATTATACTCAAAGTTGCTTATAAATCCTGTTTTTTTCCCTCATAAGAAAATAACATAAATTCTGCTTAAAGATAGACTCCTCAGTAAGGGTTTCTTCTCTTTTATCCATTCTCATATTTTCTAGATGTAGAAAGGAGGTTCAGAGTCATTACATTTTAACTACAGTAATATGTTTTGGGGTTTCCAAGTTTTAGTTTTCAAGTTATGGCTGGTTTGTACAGCTTCAGGGCTGTTCTGTATTCAGATGATTATAAAGTGATTGGTTTGAAAGGCCAACGTAAGTCTGCAAATATTTACTTCAACTTTTAAAGTCTGTTAACAGCTCAATTCAGGTAACATGTTGTTGCATGATTAAAGAAAGCTAAGTTTCCTTTAACTGTACTTAGAAAGAATACTGTTGAAGTAATAAACAACAATGGCTATTATGTTTTTTTTTTTTTGGAGGCTTATAGTTTTAGTAATCGCATTAGTAACTGCATTCCAGAGGTCCAGAGCTTAGAAGGACCTACAAGCTGTAGTAGAGATTGTGGAAAATTACCAGAAATAAAAAAGGAGAAAGACAGAGACAGTGAGAGATGAAGAAAGGGAGAGGGAAGGGAAGGGAAGACCAACAGCCTGGATTAGGGGTTTGGATTTCTTACTTACTAGTTCATTCATTAAGTCATTCATTTCTTCTTTCAAAATATTAGTGTGCTGGTGATAAGACTTTAAGCAAATAAGTGAAACTCTTAGCCGAAGTTCTGGGGAAAAATAATTTTTTTTTTTTTTTTTTTTTGAGACGGGGTCTTCCTCTGTCACCCAGGCTGCAGTGCAGTGGCGCAATCTCAGGTCACTGCAACCTCCGCCTCCAGGGTTCAAACGATTCTCCTGCCTCAGCCTCCCGAGTAGCTGGGACTACAGGCACCCACCACCACACTTGGCTAATTTTTGTATTTTCAGTAGACAGAGTTTCACCATGTTGGCCAGGCTGGTCTTGAACTCCTGACCTTGGGTGATCCACCCACCTCAGCCTCCCAAAGTGCTGGGATTACAGGCATGAGCCACTGTGCCCAGCAAGATTTTTTTTTTTTTTTTAGTAAGAAAAACTGGAAAGGATAATAATTCTGTCTATGTCTCACAGTTATTGTGAGGCTTAAACAACAACATATATGAAAATGCTTTGGAAAAATTCTCTAGAGAAGAAAGTTCTCCACAGGTGCTATTAATAAAAGGCACATGCCCATTTACCATCTTATTTCTGAAATCATATTTGAGGTATTTCAAGCAGCCTCCAGTGGGGCTCTGGCCCAGTAGCTCATAGTGCGAGATGAACAACATGTTTATCTTGTAAGAAAGCTAGCAGAGTGTCTTAATATTTCAGCTGAGTGTATGAGGGGACAGTTGGAGCAGAGCAATCTCTCTTGATTAGTGCAAAAAACTACTGATTTGCATATTTAAGATATGATATCTCATTGTATGGGAAGAAGTTGGGCAGATGATTCATCTGGAAAAGATCAAGGAGGCTGATTCATTTAATTCAGGGCTTATTTATGCAAAGCTGTTTTTGAATGTTTGCAGATCTGGATCAAATAATTATGGCATTAATTGAGACATTAGTATGTGTTCATCATTGGGTTCAAATTCATAAGCATCCTGTTATTTAATTCTCACTACAACCATATGAGGTGAACAATAATATCCTCATTTTGCCATTGAAAAAAGTAAATTTTGATGACTTAAGCATTTTTTTTAAAGTTTACATATCTAGTAATTGGCTCAGGGCTCTCCTGCAAAGTTAGCTGTTGGCTCTGAGAACACTGGGGTCAGTGACCTGGGGTCAGTGATCTTACCTGCACCCCGTCCCTATTTACTGTAGCATTTGCAGAAGATGCTGTGTTCCTTCTCACCTCCTGTCATGGTGGCATCATCCTGGACGGCAGCTCTCCCTCTAGTTAGGTCAGTCTATCTCTTGCTTCTCAGTGATGCTCTAGTTTCAGCAGTCAGTGAATACTCTGCAGGGGTTAATGGAGGAGCTGGGAAGTGTAGGGGTTCAATAAAAGGAAAGATGCAGACAAAGGAGTAAAGTAAGGGGACTGGGGAAATATGAATAGATTTAATGAATATTTATTAAGTGCCTACTAGGTATCAGGTACCGTGCTAGGTACTGGGACAAAATAACAAGCAAAAGACAGGATATTTCTCATGGAGCTTATAGCTTAGTTGGGTGGGAGGAGACTAGTGTTAAATGAAGAGCCACATAAATGAATGCACTGTTCCCGGAATGAACCAAGGATCAGGCTGCTTATTCTCACGGCCCAATAACGAGATGCAGATGAACTGGGAAAGAAGAGAGTTTACTTCTGTAACCGGGTACAGAGAGAAGGCCGGGAAAATATCAGCAGACCAACTCAAAATTACAGTTTTGCAGAGCTTATATACCTTCTAAGCTACATGTCTACGTGTAAGTGTGCATTCATCAAAAGACATAAGTTATTAATTTCTTCTAACCTATAGCTAAAGTCTGTGGCCTAAAGACCTTCCTCTGGAGCCTCAGTAAATTTACTTAATCTAGATGGGTCCAGGTGCCAAAGGTAATTACCCTTATCTTGTCTCCTTGCTAAATCATGGAGGTTTAGGGAGTTCCTTCAGACCCCAGTAAAACTTGTTTAATACTAAACGGATCTTGTTAAGAATTCCTTTGTTATCTTGTCATGCTTCAAGGCCCAGGAAAAGTCTAGGCAAAACTCTCAGTGGGCTTTTGTTACCTTCCAGCCTTTGTATAAGGACACTGGCTCTATTACGTTTGTTGTTGTTGTTGTTGTTGTTTGTTTGTTTGTTTGTTTTTGAGAGGAAGTCTTGCTCTGTCGCCCCGGCTGGAGTGCAGTGGCATGATCTTGGCTCACTGCAATCTCTGCTCACTGCAACCTCCGCCTTCAGGGTCAAGTGATTCTCCCGCCTGGGCCTCCAGAGTAGCTGGGATTACAGGCACCTGCCACCATGCCCGGCTAATTTTTGTATTTTTGATAGAGATGGGGTTTTACCATGTTGGCCAGGCTGGTCTCGAACTCCTGACCTGAAGTGATCCACCCGCTTCAGCCTCCCAAAGTGGTGGGATTACAAGCATGAGCCGCTGCGCCCGGCCTTCTATCAACTTATTTATTTATTTATTTATTTATTTATTTATTTATTTATTTTTTGAGGCGGAGTCTCGCTCTGTCCCCCAGGCTGGAGTGCAACGGGTGGGATCTCGGCTCACTGCAAGCTCCGCTTCCTGGGTTCACGCCATTCTCCTGCCTCAGCCTCCCGAATAGCTGGGACTACAGGCGCCCGCCATCATGCCTGGCTAATTTTTTTTTTTTTATTTTTTAGTAGAGACGGGGTTTCACCCTTATAGCCAGGATGGTCTCGATCTCCTGAGCTCGTGATCCGCCTGCCTCGGCCTCGCAATGTTTTGGGATTACAGGTGTGAGCCACCGCACCCGGCCTCTATCAACTTTTTAATATTTAACTTAACACTCAGTCAGTGCTGAAACAGTTGTCATGGAGGCCTGCCTGTTCAGCTGTTAGTGAGACCCGGCCTGCTACAGCACAATTTAAAATTGTGATGTTTCATGACGGTGAAAGAGGGCTATGACAAAGAATAAGGGGAAGAAGATATAGTTTAGATAACAGGGGTGTGTTTTCCAGAAAAGGCCTCTCTGAGGAAATCGTGTTTAAAATGACATGTTTATAAACTATGTTTGAATACTGAAATACTTGTATATTGATAATTCTAAAATAATACAACTATTAGCCTTTGAAATTTGTAGTTAATAGTAGGAAATACATTTATTTTTATTACTTATGCACAGTTTTCTTACCATTTTTAAAAGTAAATTGTAGATATAAGTGAATACTTCTATATATGCTTTAGTTATAAAATTTAAGGAACTGCTATTTGATTATCTTCATATCACCTGGAATAAGCCATGAGCATTACTGATTTTTACGGATAAAATATCTTTTGTTTTGTGAAGGATTTTTCTGTATTTCCCAATTAACTGTTTCTATATATACAATAAAAATTATCTTCTCACCAGTCAGTGTGTCTGTTTTAAGGTTAATATTGTACCAAATATGGACTAATCCTCATTTCTAAAGCTTATGTAACCACATAGTGTTTTATGTCCAATAAAATGTTATTTATGTACTCGGTTTACAACATATCTAATTTTTCATAGAGGAAATGGACATTTTGGCAACCTTTAATGGTGACAAAATGAAACAGAATCTTTTTTTTTAGAAAAATAAAATATGTACTTTCTACCTTTTGGATATGAATTTTCACTTGTTTTCTACTGACAGTTACTTCTCAAATAGTGTACATTACAAATAAAGTTATCATAATTAGTGGGAAAGAATATTGATCAAAATATTTTATATTCCATCTTTACCTCTGTTCAAAAACTTCATGTAAAATTGTATATGTATATTTCAAAATGTAAAAGTAATGTTTGTAAGGATCTTCACAATTATCAAAGCATTAAATGTACCATTTATTTTTTATTTACTGAATAAAAGGGAAGTTTATTAAATGGTACAAATATCACATTTTCTCTGTTTTGATACTTGTTTGTTACAGTTTATAGTTTATGCTATCTGAATCCAGGATTTTGTTTTTTTTTTAAATAGAGATGGGGTCTCCTTATGTTTCCTGGGTTGGTTTCCAACTCCTGGCCTCAAGTAATCCTCCTGAATAGTTGGTATTATCGGCATGCATCACACCAACTGGCCCTTTTTAAATTATTATTATTATTTTAATTTTATTTTTTAAACTAAAAAATTTTTTTTGAACTAAAAGTAGATCTGCCATTTGATCCAGCAATCCCACTAGTAGGTGGGAAAAAAAGTCATTATATGAAAAAGATACTTGCACATGCATGTTTATAGCAGCACAATTTGCAATTGCAAAAAATATGGAACCAACCCAAATGCCCATCAATCAACAAGTGGATTAAGAAAATGGAATACTACTCAGCCATAAAAAGGAACGAAATAATGGCATTCGCAGCAGCCTGGATGGAATTGGAGACTATTATTCTAAGTGAAGTAACTCAGGAATGGAAAACCAAACACCGTATGTTCTCACTTATAAGTGGGAGCTAAGCAATGAGGACACAAAGGCATAAGAATGATATAATGGACTTTGGGGACTTGGAGGAAAGGGTGGGATGGGGGTGGGAGGGATAAAAGACTACACAATGGGTACAGTGCACACTGCTTGGATGACGGGTGCACCAAAATCTCAGAAATCACCACTAAAGAACTTATTAATGTAACCAACCACCACCTATTCCCCAAAAACCTATTGAAATTTTTAAAAGAATCAAATACAATACAATAAAATATGTAAAATTAAAAAAAATTTTAAATAGGGATGGGGTCTCACTATGTTGCCCAGGCTGGTCTCAAACTCCTGGTCTCAAGCGATCCTCCAACCTCAGCCTCCCGAAGTGCTGGGATTACAGGCGTGAGCCACCATGGCCGGCCAGATGCTGACTGGAGTTTAAATTCAGGATTTCTTTTATGATCATTGTTTATTATTAATGTTAGGAGTAAAATTTTTTTTCAAAAAAGTCTTATTTAAATCGATGGCACAACTTACAATTAATGGCATTTTAGAATTGGCATCATATGGCATGATTTATATTTTGTCAGCAGCAAGCCTTGATTTCATCCACCTGGAGTAGAAAATGAAATACTATTAAATTTTAATGTCCAACTTTCCATGGTTCTTCTCCCCAGGCTGTGATCCCTTGAACTCTCCCTCATCCTCTACTTTCTCACGATTCTCGTTCGGTATTTCTGGGAGTCCTGGACGGCGTGCCTTACACCCGGTTTATAACCCGCTCCTCCCCTGGAGGTCCCTGCTGCTAGCTCTCCCGATCTGTTCCTGGCCACGCCCACTGCACTTCCGGTGGCCTGAAGGAGGATCACATGAGACATCCCGGGGTCTGGCTGCATGCAGTCCCCAGAGGCTGTCCCCTCAGCACTGTTTAGTAGTCGGGTTCTCGGCGACTTCAGTCTAGTCCCCAAGGCTTGCTCTCCTTCGTCCAGGAGCAGCTCTGCTCAAAGCCAAAGGGTCTCCAGGTGTCTCAGGTAAGCTTCTGTCACAAACTTACTGCAACCTTTGTTTTCCAGCCTTCCACACATACACAAGTCTCCATGGAATCTCAGGGCAGTTGCAACTCCCCTTTCAACAGGAAAACTGCAACAGCCTCCCTTCTACCCAAAAGGCATCACGTCATTTAAAAGAAGGATGAGGCAGGGCAGTCAGTAATAACAATGGCAACCACAATAGGTGTCACTCCATTTTGATGTTAGGAAACTCAACAGAGAAAATCAGAGAGGTTGAATGAGTTGCTCAAGGTCACAGACCTAAGAAAACCATGCTCAGGATTTGAACCAAGGACTGCCTCTCTCCAAACACACCTATGCCATCTCCCATAAAAGGACTGGATTTTTTTCTGTCCCGTGGCTGTTTTTACCTCTTGCTGAGCCTATCAGCTGAGGTACGTAGGGTAAGGTGTGGGGAAGCACAAACTCCTCCATGTGCAATGGGTTGAAACACCTATTCCACATTACTGCTGTTGTTGCAGCAGGGATAAAGGGGGTCGTGACCTACCAAAAGGCCCCTGAATTTATTTTTCAGCTTTTAGCTTATATTTTGTTTCTATTGTACCATTTGATGCATGCACTTAAGTGCCTTTAAAAAGGAAACTCCAAACAGCTGAGAAAGAAACGTTATAAAATTGATGACATCTTTTTTTTTTTTTTTTTTTTTTTTTTTTGAGACAGAGTCTTGCTCTGTCGCCCAGGCTGGAGTGCAGTGGTGTGGTCTTGGCCCACTGCAATCTCCCTCTCCTGGCCTCAAGCAATTCTCCTGCCTCAGCCTCCTGAGTAGCTGGGACTACAGCCACCTGCCACCACACCCAGCTAATTTTTGTATTTTTAGTAGAGACAGGGTTTCACCATGTTGGCCAGGCTGGTCTCAAACTCCTGAACTCAGGTAATCTGCCCGCCTCAGCCTCCCAAAGTGCTGGGATTACAGGCATGAGCCACCGCACCCGGCTTGATGACATCTTTTATGAAATCCTTTTTATGTTTTCAAGTGAATTTGGGTATTTTGTTTTAGGTTTTCAAGTGAATTTGGTCAGTTTTCTCCCTTGAAAGAACCAATGCAATGCAATTTATTCATTCAGACTTTCTTTTCCTTTCTCTTTCCCTCCCTTCCTTCTCTCTGTCTTTCCCCCATTTATCATCTAGGAGACACCTGCATTACAGTGTTTGAAGCAGTTCTAAGCATTATGGGATACAGAGATGAATATAACTGATACCTGTCCTAGGATATTACACTGTAAAGAACTGGATCTTTAGAGCAGAAGGCAAATACAGAAAAATTCTAATACCAATTATAAAAGGATAAATACTTAAGCAAATCTGATAAGTGTGATGTTTTTTGTTTTGTACATAGATTACTCTCCACTGAGAGAGAAGAGAGCAGGGCACTAGGGAAAGCATCTTGAGGAGATGGTGTACGGGGTAGATTTGGAAGGATGGGTAAGAAGTTGTTATGCAGATATGGAGCATGGGCAGAGTTTAGGGCAGTAGAACCATCAGAAACTGTATGATGGGATCAATGAAGAATAGGCTATACATGGTGAAATGAATGGAATGCTTACATCCCCCCTAAATTCATATGTTGAAATTCTAACCCTTAAACTGATGGTATTAGGAGGTGAGGGCTTTAGCATGTGATTAGGTCATGAAGGTAAAGCACTCGTAATTGGAATCAGTGCCTTTACAACAGGGACCCCAGAGAGCTAGCTAAACCCTTCCATGATGCAAGAACACAGCAAGAAGGCACCCTCTATGAACCAGAAAGTGGGCCTTCACCGGACATGGAATCTGCTGTGCCTTGATCTTGGACTTCCTAGCCTGTAGAAATGTCATAAATAAATTTCTGTTGTTTATAAGCTACCCAGGTTATGGTATTTTATTATAACAGCCTGAAATAGACTAAGACACATGGTCAACAATAGATATTTAATTTTGATGGGATGTTAGTTTTTCAAGGTGGGTGAAAAAATAAGCTTAAAAAGGTAGGCCAAGACCAAATTTAGGAGACCTTAAATCCTTAAATGCCAGCCTTTGGACTGACATAGGACTTTTTTTTTTAGAGTCTCATTCTGTCACCCAGGCTGGAGTGTAGTGCCGTGATCTTGGCTCACTGCAACCTCCACCTCCCAGGTTCAAGTGATTCTTGTGCCTCAGTCTCCTGAGTAGCTGGGATTACAGGCATGGTGTGCACCACCACGCCTGGCTCATTTTTCTGTTTTTAGTAGAGACAGGGTTTCGCTATGTTAGCCAGGCTGGTCTCCAACTCCTAGACTTGAGTGATCTGCCCACCTTAGCCTCCTAAAGTGTTGGAATTACAGTCATGAGCCACTGCACCTGGCCTGTTTTGTTTTTCCTGTTTTCATTTTCCAGTTTTCCTGTTTGTTGAAGATTGGTCCAATTATACTCCTTAGTTTATTTCATACTTTGGCCAATGGTCTGTGTTAAGGCTCCTCTTTCTCCATCATTCATTCATTTTTATTTTCTTTTATTTCTGCCTTTGATTTCCATCCCCATCACCCACCAATGGCAGCAATTCTCGGGCACTTGATATTTATGCTTTTCTTTGTATGTGTTTTTATTATATAAATACTATTGTACGCATGCTTTAAAAATATTTTTCTGCCAATCGCGGTGGATCGTGCCCAGCACTTTGGGAGGCTGAGGCAGGCAGATCACTTGAGGTCAGGAGTTTGAGACCAGCCTGGCCAACACAGTGAAACCCTGTCTCTACTAAAAATATGAAAATTAGGCCAGGTGCGATGGCTCCGCCTGTAATCCCAGCACTTTGGGAGGCCAAGGCGGGCGGATCATGAGGTCAGGAGATTGAGACCATCCTGGCTAACATGGTGAAACCCCGTCTCTACTAAAAAAAAAAAAAAATTAGCCAGGCGTGGTGGCGGGTGCCTGTAGTCCCAGCTACTCGGGAGGCTGAGGCAGGAGAATGGCGTGAACCCGGGAGGTGGAGCTTGCAGTGAGCCGAGATCGTGCCACTGCACTCCAGCCTGGGCGACAGAGTGATACTCCATCTCAAAAAAAACAAAAAACAAAAAAACAAAACGAAAATTAGCCAGGCGTGGTGGCACGCCTAGAGTCCCAGCTACTCAGGAGGCTGAGGCAGGAGAATCGCATGAACCCAAGAGGCAGAGGTTGCAGTGGGCTGAGGTCGCCTCACTGCCCTCCAGCCTGGGCAACAGAGAAACAGACTCCGTCTAAAAAAAAGAATAATAAAAAGTAAATATAAAAAATGGAAAATCTCAAACATAAAAAAAGTAGAATATTATAATGAACTCTCAATTATCTACCATCCAATTGTAATAATGATAAATTATTGCCAAATCTTGGTTTATCTCTATCCCCATCCACCCATTCCTTCCCCTCAGGTTATTTTGAGGAAAATCACAGATATTATATTATTTCATCTGTGAATATTTTAGTATAAATCTTTAAAAGATACGGGCTTTTTGGGGAGGAAACATAACTTGAATGCTATTATCTTCCTTAAAAAAGGTGGTAAAGGCTGGGCACAGTGGCTCATTCCTGTAATCCCAGCATTTTGGGAGGCCGAGGTGGGAAGATCTCTTGATTCCAGGATTTTGAAACCAGGCTGGGCGAGATGGTGAAACCTCATCTCTACAGAAAATACAGAGAAGTTAGCTAGACATGGTGGTGTGGGCCCGTAGTCCCAGCCACTTGGGAGGCTGAAGTGGGAGGATTGCTGGAGCCCAGGAGGTCAAGGCTGCAGTGAGCTGAGATAGCACCACTGCTCTCCAGCCTGGGTGAGAGAGCAAAACCCTGTCTCAAAAAAAAAAAATTGTAGTGAAAATTTTGAAAATATTTCTTAAATAAGTGGTGTTCACATTTCCTCAGTATTTCTGCAAAATATCAGAGGATGTTAAAATTATTAAAATGTATAAATTTGGGCTGGGCATGGTGGCTCATGCCTGTAATCCTAGCACTTTGGGAGACTGAGGCAGGTGGACACTTCAGTTCAGTAGCTCAAGACCAGCCTGGGCAATACAGGGAGATCCCGTCTCTACAAAAAATACAAATAATCAGCTGGGCATAGTGGCTCGCACCTGTGGTTCCAGCTACCTGGGAGGCTGAGGTGGGAGGATTGCTTGAGCCCCAGAGGTTGAAGTTGCAGCGAACTGTGATTGCACTACTGCACTCCAGCCTAGGCAACAGAGTGAGACCCTGTCTCAAAAAAAAAAAAAAAAAAAGAGAATCTATAAATTTGGTGAGTTGCCCTGAAGAGTTGGAACTAAGACTTCTTTGGTTATGTTGAGGCTGGTTCTGGGAACATTGGAAATACTGCAAACTGGAACCAACTGTTGCTACTGGAACAATACTGCCACTACTGGGGAGAATAGGGTTGGTGTGATGGTAATGGTTCCCTTTTAGATTTTTCGGTTCTTTAGAACCCGGCTAACTCTGTTTCTGCCTCCTGTATGGACTCACCCTGATGCTACCAACTCATGTCTTTTTGTCTCCTCCTCTCCACTACTGTGTTGATATTATTTAGAATTTTAGTTCTGGATTATTATGCTATAAATATATTTTTATTTCTCTCTCTTTTCTTTGTTCATTTTTGAAAATAAAAACAGCATCTGAATTTCATATGTCTTTATCAGATAAAAATTCTATTTTTCATTTATTATGTTTTTTGTTAAAAAACAGCTTTATTAAGGTATAATTGACATATAATAAACTGTAAATATTTAGAACGTATGTTTTGGAAAGTTCTAACATAGGTATACACTCTTGAAACCGTCACCCTAATCAAGATAATGAGCATACTTATCTCTACCTTCCCCCTCCTGCCACCGCCAAACTTCCTTGTGTTCCTTTGTAACCCTGCTCACCCACGCCTGCCTGCCTGTTTCCCCTGTTCCCAGGCAACCACCCATCTTCTTTCTATCACTATAGATTAGTTGCATTTTCTAGAATTTTTTATAAATGGTGAAAACAGTATGTACTCTCTTTTATCTATATAGCATAATTATTTTGATGTTCACTTATGTTGTTGCATGGATCAATAGTTTATTCTTTTTATTGCTGAATAGTATTTCATTATATAAATGTGCTACAATTTGTTTATCCATTCGCCTAGTAACAGACATTTGGATTATTTCCAGTTTGGACTATTACAAATAAATTTGCTATGAACATTTATATACAAGTCTTTTGTGAACATATGCTTTTTTTTTCTCCTGAGGTAATTCTTTGGAGTCGAATTCTGGATCATCTGGAAGGTGTATATTTCACTTATTTATTTATTTATTTAGAGACAGGGTCTTGGTCTGTTGCTGAGGCTGGAGTGCAGTGGCATGATCTCGGCTCACTGCAACCTGCACCTCCCAGGTTCAAGTGATTCTCATGCCTCAGCCACCTGAGTAGCTGGGATTACAGGCATATGCCACCATGCCCAGCTAATTTTTTTATTTTTAGTAGTGATGGGGTTTCGCCATGTTGACCAGGCTGGTCTTAAACTCCTGTCCTCATGTGATCCGCCCACCTCGGCCTCCCAAAGTGCTGGGATTACAAACATGAGCCATTGCCCCTGGTCTGTATATTTACCTTTTTGGGAAACTGCCAAACTATTTCTAAAGTAGTCATATTAATCTGTTTGCTTTGCTTGAGGCTAGGTAATTTATGCAGAAGGGAGGTTTATTTGACTCACAGTTCTGCAGGCTGTACAAGCATGGCACTTTGCATCTGCTCAGCTTTTGATGAGGCCTCAGGAAGCTGTTACTCATGAGGTGTAGGGGGAACAGGTGTGTCACATGGCGAAAGCAGTAGCAAGAGAGATGCCAGGCTTCTTTAAACAACTAGCTCTTACACAAACTAATAGAGAAAGAACTCACTCATCACCAACGGGATCGTGCTAAACCATTCATGAGGTATCCGCTCCATGATCAAAATACCTCCCACTAGGCCCCACCTCCAACATTGGCGTCACATTTCAGCATGAGATTTGAAACTATATAAGTAGTTGAGTCATTTTACATTCCAACTAACAGCATGTTAGAGTTCTAGCTCCTTTAAAGCTTTGGCAACAGTTGGTATGGTTAGTGTGTGGTGGTATTTTATTATGGTTTTAATTTCCATTTCCCTAATGACTATTGGTGTTGCCTGTCTTTCATGTGCTTATTTCCCATCCATCTACCTTCTTTGGTAAAGTATCTGTTCAAGATAAACCACATTGTGCGCCATAAAATGTCTCAATAAGTTTAAAAGGGTTTAAGTCATATAAAGTGTGTTTTCGGACCACAATGTTATTACATTAGAAATCAGTAACAGAATAATATCTGAAAAATCCACAAATATTTGGCCCCAGTGTTGCTGTTAAGAAATCTGCTGCCAAATCTTCTTGTATCTTTGGAGGACATATGCTCTTTTTTTCCTGGAAGCTTTTAGTATTTTCTCTTTCTCTTTGTTCTTAAATGTGCAATAATCTTTCTAGGTTCTTAATCTCTCCTATTTGGTATGCAACCCTTTCCATCTGACTTCTTTTATCTTTAATTTAGAGATAATTGTTTTTATTATTCTCTTAAATATTTGTCCTCCCTTTATGTTCTCTTCCTTTGGACTCCTCTTTTCAGGATGTCAGCATGTCTACTTTTATCCTCCATGGTATTTAACTTTTTATTTCTGTATTTCTCTCTTTATCTTTTTTTCTGCCTTCTGAAAGATGTCCTCAGTCTGCTCTTTCAGTTTTACAATTTTTCCTTTGGCTGCATTCAGCTTGCTATTTATCCCATCTAGGAGTCTTACTTGGAAGCATAATTTTTTATACTTTATGTAAAATGTCTGTCTGTCTTTATGACTTTTTTCCTGCTTCCTATTACCAGTAGCTTTCTGACAATATTGGTTGTGCTTATTTTGTTTCAGTTGTTTGAGACAGTCTTGCTGTCACCCAGGCTAGAGTACAGTGGTGTAATCTCAGCTCGCTGCAAACTCCACCTCCCAGGTTCAAGTGATTCTCCTGCCTCAGCCTCCCGAGTAGCTGGGATTACAGATGCCCACCATCATGCCCAACTATTTTTTGTATTTTTCATAGAGACAGGGTTTCACCATGTTGGCCTGAGTGGTCTTGAACTCCTGACCTCAAGTGATCTGCCCACCTCGGCCTACCAAAGTGCTGGAATTATAGGCATGAGCCATCGTGCCCAGCGTGGTTGTGCTTATTTTAAATTCTTAATTTGTTTGTTCCAGTATTTCTGCTTGATATCGTGTATGTTCAGTGTGTGTTTTTCTTTTGACAGTGGTTCTAACCTCAGGTATTTTAAGCTGTGAGCTGATGTTCCCCTGGAGTTATCAGGTACCAATGTGACATACCAATACCAGGTCCTACTTTCTGTCTTCCTTATGGTTTTAAGATTAAGGAGTTGAGTCCCAGGGAGTCCCTTAGGTGTTGGAACGATAGTCAACAACCCATCTGTTGCCCCTCCACTAGGCATTACTCTGCTAGGGATTCTCCTCTAAAGCCTTTGAAAGGGAGCCAGTAGTCATCTCATAAGTGATGCACCATTTACCACACATGGGGAGGACTGGAGGAGTGAGTGCTCAGGGAAGCTGCTCAGCCTCCCCTTTTTAGCGTGGGTGATTGCTGCTGCCTCCTGACTCACAGTGGCTATGGGACAGGCAATGGTCCAAAGGAAAGAGGAGAGAAAAGGAGAGCAGACCCTAACAGCACTCTACCTATTATTCTAACTCTGCATTCCTCCCCACCCAAAGTTTATGATGGCCTTTAGTCTCTCCAGGAGTTTCTCACAGTTTTTTCCTAGGGCTGATTCCCCAGGACATCTGTGGCCTGTGCCTGATCTTGTCTGTACTTCAGGGGCCAGCAGTGAGGGATAGGTTACTGAAAGTTTTTGAGTTTTGCTGTGAGAAGATTAATCTTTCAGCAGAGTGCAATAAAAGGAGGAAGGAAACCCTGTTACTAGTTTAAGTAAGCAATAATGGAGATCTGGATTAATAGTTTGTATGTTGAAGTGAGAAGATTTTTTTTTAAGTATAAATGATTTATTTGTTAGTTGAGCCCAAGCTTGAAGAAGCTGCTCTTTTATTTTGCTTTTTTTTTCTTACATATGTTTATTCTTAGCCTTTTCTTTTCTTTCTTTCTTTTTTTTTGCAGTGAATTCTGCAAACTAAGCACTGGAAGAATGTCAAGATGTTACAGTGAAAAAGGAAGCTAAATGAGGCCAGATTGGAGAGCAAATTGTTATTATTTAAAACTTATGGACCACCTCGAATATGCCAAGTTCTATTTAAGAAAATACAGAAACATGATTCCTTTCATTTAACAGCTAACATTTTCAGGAAGTATACACCACATTTTTGTGTGTGTTTTACTCCACATACTGCCAATATTTAAACTTGCTTAGTTTGAGGAATTTCCTCTTATTAGTTTTCTTTTTCTCAACTTTTTTTTTTAGAGTGGTTCTCTTTCTTTTTTAAATTTTGTTTCTGTTTTCTATCCTCTTTTTAAAAATAAAAATAGAGACTATGATCAAATATCATTGCATATGTTCCTATTACTGGGTTGAAAGTTGGTAACTGAAACATTACCTTTATTCTGTGATTTTTCTAAAAGCAGGCTGGATGAACTATTTGTTATCCTTTTTGCAATTGTTCAGTGTGTTTGTCTCTCCACAGAATGGTAACTGGCTGATCTCCATTTTCATTTCAGGTTAAAATCAAGGAAATCAATTTGAACTGTAGCACGCAAGTTTTATGTTAATTACAAACATATGAAAAATGTTCAGTTTTAAGTAAGATAATGTTGTTTATTTTTCCCCCTGTCTTTTATGCCTCTAATTCTGCTATAAATCGTATGTAAAAAGAATTTGGTGAGACGCAGTAAGAATTCTCATAAAATGCTGATGGGAACGAAACTTCTGCTGACCATGAAGGATACTTATAGATACAGTGTAGCTACTCCCCCTGTGCCCCCACCCCCACCATATACGAGTGGTTCTCAAACTTTAACATGCATCATAATCACCCAGAGAGTTTGTTAAAACAGGGATTGCTGGGCTCCACCTCCAGAGTTTCTGATTCAGTAAATCTGGGGCAAGGCTTGATAATGTGCTTTCTAACAAATCCCCAGGTCATAGTGACACTACTAGTCCAGGGATCAACTCTGAGAATCACTGCCATATACCAATATTTCTCAGTACTGACTGCACCTGGGGATTTTAAAGAGAATACAACTGCCAAAAATTACCAGTGCTCAGGTCTGTTCCCACTGATTCTGATTTAATTGGTTGGGAATGAGGCCAGGATACCTGTATTTTATAAAAGTTCTTCAGGAGATTCTAAGGTATACTTAGGTTCAAGAAGCACTTCCTTATACTCAATCTCCACCCGTCATTCAGAGAAACTCATGTAGTTTCTGTTCCACCTTCCATTAAAGCCTTCAATGTTAAGCAATTATCAAGATATTTTTATATAGACTGGGATGCCTATCAGTCTTAGTCACCACCAAAATGTAAGTCACTAAGTATTTATCCTCTCCCTTACTCTTACTATTTCTCCATGATTTCTCTCCACTAATCCATACCTGCTCCTACTTTGCCTTCCACCATGAGTAAAAGTTCCTTGAGGCCTCCCCAGAAGCAGATGCCGCCATGCTTCCTGTACAGCCTGCAGAGCCATGAGCCAATTAAACCACTTTTCTTATAAATTACCCAGTCTCAGGTATTTCTTTATGGCAATGCAAGAAAGGACTGATACAGGTAATAAATCATTCATTCATTCAAATAAAGTTACCATAGTGTTGGGGATACAGAAGAGAGACAGCACCTTAAGGAGCTCAAAGTCCTCAGAATACCCTTCCTTCATTGTGATTTAGTGCCACTTTTGAAGACAAAAAAGAAGTAAGAGTCTTATTTCATGAATATGTGGCAAATGTATGACTCATTACGTTTATGGTTCCACTAAGTTTAAATTAGGAGGAAGTTTCTAATAAGTATTTTTAAGCAAAAAATAGTTGTGATCGATTGTAAAATTAGACACAAATGCATCTCTTTATGCATACCCTTTGCAATGTGAATTTGTGGTCTTCCCATCATGAGATGAATTGTATTTCTCCACCTGGTGAATTTGGGCTTGGTCATGTGACTTGATTGGCCAATGGGACATTATTAACAAATAAATGCACTGCAAGTAGAGGCTTGAAAGGTGCTTGTGCATTGTTGGGGCTTGCTGTCTTGCTGCTCTTCGAGCCTTGAGATAACCACGTGAATGAGCCTCTGGATGAAGAGAGACACAGGGTCATGCCATCCCTGTTACTCCAACTAACAAACACCAGCCACCAAACCTAAGTCGGAGGCTCTCTTAGCCCATCCAACTCCAGCTGAACCACCAGCTTCCCTATAGATGTGTGAGTGAGCCAGCAGCCATCAGCTGTGCAGGCCCAGACTAAAAGAACTACCCATTGGAAAGTAGGTGTTGGATTCTTTCCAATCCGCAGAACCAAGGACAATAATACATGCTTTAAGTCACTACATTTTGGGGTGCATTGTTATACAGCAAAAGCTAACTGATACTATAGAATTTTTAGTTATCTTAAAATTTTTTAAAACTTAATTTAACCTGCTGCAACTACTGGATTAGGATGATATCAGAAAGTAAAAATAGAGTCTTAAAATGTAACATTTCTTGCAGCTGGCTGTCAGTTCTATTGAATTTTTACCTAAGGATTTAAATGAATTAGTTGATAGAGATCTTTATTTTTTATTATCTCTGGTGCACAGTGTGAAGTTGAAGTTGGGTGAAGGGTAAAATTTTCGGTTAGTAGCTGGATGAAAGATCAGCCGATTCTCCCAGCTTTTAGTCTTGCTCTGCCTAGTACACTATCAGTCAGCGTTTGCTTAAGGAGTGGTTGGTATTTACTGCCTTTCAGTTCAACAACAGGCTACTTTTTAAATATAAAAATTACCACTCTGAGTTCTATCCACCATCCACTTATCACTCAGTCACTCATTCCTACTATGCAACGGCTCCAAGGGATATATTCTAGGAAGCCATAATTATAGTCCTTGGCTGTAAATCCATTGGATGCAGCAGTTGTCTCTGTGCTGTCTCTCTCTCACTTGCCACTCCTCAACCCATTGTAATCTGGTTTCTGCTCTCCCATGCTAATGAAACCTTCTCACCAAGGCCACAAAGAACCTGGTATTGCTAAATCCAATGGATACTTCTCAATTTCTATTTTAACCTCTTAGCAGCATGTGACATTGTTGATCACTCCCTTCTTGAAGAACGTTACTCCCTTTGCTTCTGCTATACCACTATCTTCTGCTCTTTTTCCTGTTACTCTGACCATTCTACAGTGTCTGTTGAGGGCTCTCTTGTATCTCCCCATCTTTAAATATTGGTGTTCCTTCAGCTTAGGTCCTGGGCCTTTTCCTCTTCTTCCTCTACACACTCTTCCTGTGCAATCTCCTGCCTTGCATAGCTTTGATTATCTTGTATGTATTCATCTCTTCCAAAGCAATGTCTCCAATTGAAGTCACTCTCCTGACCATCAGAAATCCAGCCATCTACTGAAAAACATCTCTTGGATATCTCTCAGGCACCTACCTCAATCTCAATATGTCCAAAACTGAAGATTGAAATCTCCGCTTCCCCCACCCACACACTGCTTTTTCCTCCCTCAGCTCTTTTTGTATCCCATCTGCAGTGTCTGACATGGCTGTTTACCTAGTTACCCAAGAGAGAAACCCAGGCATCATCCTTGAGTTCTTCCATCTCCAGTTCATTCATATGTCCCACCAGTTCTATCCCCATGAATAGTTCTTGTTTAAATCCAGTTCTCCTCATCCGCACAGCCACATTACCATGTTACCCAGCCCCGAGCCATCCTCTTCTCTTGCCTAGATTATGAAGCAGCTTTGTAACTGGAGCACTTGCCCCGGCCTTGCCACTTCCCCTCCATTTTCCACACAGCTGTCAGAAAGACCTTAGAATGCAAATCTGGTTATGAACATCCCTTCTGTTAAAACTCTTTAATTTCTTTCCACTTCCCTTTGTATAAACACCCATACAGTTCATGATTTAAATTAGGGGAATGATTCATAATGTGCCTAACTCTCCAATCTGATTTCTTCCAAACTTTGTCATCTAGCCAACCTAATTTCTTTTGGTTCATCAGTGTTCTCTTCACCTCTCAGCATTTGAATATGTAGTTCCTTTTGTCTGGAATACTCTTCTCCCCTCTCTCCCCTATTTGGCTTGACTAACTCTAATTATTCTTTCAGGGTCCAGGTTACATGATCCATTTTCTGAGAAGCTTTCTCTGATGTCTCAGGTCTGGAAACCCACCCCCTCCAGCACCTCCAGGGATTTCCTCCATCAGTGTTTTCTGAAATGTGTGCTTTTCTCCGGGAGGCAGACCACATGGGATTTTCTCAACTTTAAAGCTCCAGCAACTACCACTGGCCCCGGCACACATCGCCCTCATAGTTGTGCTGAATTTAATTAAATGTTAGGGTTGTTTTTCCTTTCTCTCTATTTATTTATTTATGTATGTATTTATTTATTTATTTATTTCTCTTTCTTTGTCTTTTCTTTTTTTTTTTTAGACAGGGATCTCATTCTGTTGCCCAGGCTGGAATGCAATGGCGTGATCCTGGCTTATTGCAATCTCCTCCAAAGACCAAATCTCCCAGGCTCAAATGATCCTCCCACCTCAGTCTCCCAAGTAGCTGGGACTACAGGTATGTGCCACCACCCCTGGCTAATTTTTGTATGTTTTGTGGAGATGCAGTTTCACCATGTTGCACAGGTTGGTCTTGAACTCCTGAGCTCAAGTGATCCTCCCACCTCGGCCTCCCAAAATGCTGGGATTACAGGCATAAGCCACCGTGCCCAGCCAGAGTTGTTTTCAAGTTATCTATTTCTTGTAGCAAATTAATCTGAACATTTCACTAATGAAATTATTGTATGTCTTCTTCAGTCTAATTATATATTTAGACTGTAACAATATTTTATATAATAATGTTATTTTTCTTTATTGTGGTAATTGTAATTGGCTTTTATTCTTCCAAAGTAATTACTTTTTGTTTTAAAATATTTTCTCTCTTTGATGTATCTAGATTATGTCAATATGGCTGTCTTAAATGACCACATTAGAAAAAAATTAAAAAGGAGCCAGGGCAGTGGCACACACTTGTAGTCCCAGCTACTTGGGAGGCTGAGAGGGGAGGATCACTTAAGCCCAGGAATTCAAGTCCCAGCCTGGGCAACACAGCAAGACCTCATCTTGAAAAAAGAAAAGAAGAGAAAAAAAAGAAACAGGCCAGGTGAAATTAGTTTTAACAGTATATTTTATTTAACCCAATATATCCAAATTATTATGATTTCTTTATATAATTATGTAAAAATTAATGAGAGATTTTACTTTTTTTTCTTACTAAGTCTTTGAAATCTGATGTGTAATTTACACTTTCAGTCCACCTCATCTTGGACTAATCATTTTCAAGTGCTTAGCCACACATGGCTAGTGGCTGACATATCAGACAGGGCAGCACTATACTCTTCTCAATTCTCAAGTATTCTAATCACACAGTTTTCTTCTCCATCTTTCTCCTTCTCCATCTTTCTCCTTCTCCATTTCAGAGAATGCACGCTCCCAAATCATGTGTCTCTAAGCTAAGGCCCAGCCTTTCAAAACTGAAATGCCAAACATTTGATTCCATTGTTTTTTTCACTTTGCCAGGTGTTACCTGCCCTGAAGCTTTAAAGAACAATGCCCTGGATGACTTAATCTGAAAGGGCAAGGAGAGCATGGGAATGTGAGTGGGTGCATGTGAAACTGTGTTTAAAAATATTATCCAGCCCCACCTGTAGTAATTTCTAGAGCTTTAATTTCTCCATTTACTTTCAAGAGCCCAATTTCTCCATTTACTTTATAGAGCTTAATATCTACCTTATAGCGTGTAGCAATCATGTAAATAGCAAAAAATGATTTGTTTTCTTTATAGTTTTAGTTTTGAATTGTCTATGTTGAAAATCAAATGTTTGTTTTCTAAATTTTTGTATAGTCTTGAAAATATTTTTCCAGTCTGCCAGAGTTTTTAACCTCCACATTTGCTTGGCATGTTTCACCCCAAACTGTCTAGCATGCACTGCAAAATTATAATTTTGTAAAATAAAAGATCACAGTCGCAACTGTTTGGTGACTCCTCATGGTTTACAGTTTTATTTTTTTTTACTCTGAAAAGTACATGTTTATTTTTAGCATTTTTCCTTTTTTAATCTCAAAAAGATAATTAAAATCAGGAGGATCACTTGTGAAAATCTCTATGTGTAGATATTGCTAATATTCTGGACCCAGGAAAAAGATGGGTTGAGGGCATTTCTCTATAGTCAATTTTTTTTTTTTTTTTTTTTGAGACAGAGTCTCACTCTGTCACCCAGGCTGGATTGCAGTGGTGCCATCTCGGCTCACTGCTACCTTCACCTCCCGGGTTCAAACAATTCTCCTGCCTCAGCCTCCCAAGTAGCTGGGACTACAGGCATGCACCACCATGCCTGGCTAATTTTTTTGTATTTTTAGTAGAGATGTGGTTTCACCATGTTGGTCAGGTGGGTCTCCAACTCCTGACCTCAGGTGATCCTCCCGCCTCAGCTTCCAAAGTGCTCGGATTACAGGTGTGAGCCACCGTGCCCGGCCGAGAGTCAAATGTTTTTTAATGTTTACTAGGTACTGCGTGGCAGTCAGGCCCACAGAAGATGAGGGTACAATTTGAGAGGCACATGAGGGCTACAAACGAGAGCATGTGTGAACTGTATGAATAAGTGTTTGTGATTGGTGGGTATATGGGGCACCTTTTACATTTCACTTGGCATCAACAGGTGCAGATACGACCTGGTAATGCCTCAGATGCACCGCATATCTCACGCTGTTCTGTTACTTCTCTGTTCTTGCTGTGTGGATGTCCTCAGAAACCCACTGAGACATTGTGACAGATGCACACACTTGAAGTGCAAAAGAATAACACTCCAGGGGTCAATCTGACCTGGGGGATGGGAGCCAGGGTATAATATGAATGTGTATTATACATATCTCCTTCCTCTATGCTTCAGAAGGATAATTCTCAGTGGCATTTTACACAGCTCCTCAGAGCTCCTGGTTGCCTGCAGCAGTGACTATCTTGATTATGTATCCGGGGATTGGCTCTTTCCCCAAGTTCCCTCATCTGTTCCTTGGGATCCCTTCCCCAAATAAACTGACTACAAGCAAACCTTTGTCTCAGGCTCTGCCTTTGGAGGGATCCTGCGCTCATATAATGGCACAGAGCAATGAGTGAAAGGAAAGAACCTGGTGTGTCTCCAAGATTTGGTTTAAACAGCTTGATAGTCAGTGGACTTAGAGATGAGACATCGAGAAATAAGAGTCGCAGCAGAATATGAGAGTGGGGAGATGATGAGTTTGATTTTATGCCTGTTAAGTTGGAGAGGCCTGTGGGACAAATAGAAGGATATTTAATAGGCAGTTGAAAAATTATGACCCTGTAACTCAAGAGAGAGGTCAAGCTCAGGGAAGATTACAAGTTATTTGCATATGGGTGGCAGATAAAGTCTTGCTTACAGGGAAGTTCACCTTGGGAGAGTGTGTATAATGAGAGGGGAGGAGCACTAAGGACAGAACACTGGGGAATAGCATTATTAAATCACACCAAGAAAGAGGAGCCCACAAAGGGATGAAAATAAACAGGAGGAGGAGAACCCTGGACAACTGGGATCCCAGAAGGCAAAGGATAGTTGTTTAAGGAGGGAATGTCCAACAGTGAAAAAATCATGGAGAGGTCAAGTAAAACATGGTGATTTTTACCTTAGAAAGTGCACATTGAGTGTTATGTACTGCAAGTGTGATCACAGTAGGGTGAGGAGTGAATGGAAAATGAGAAACAGGGGGCAGCAAATGTAGACTACTCTTTAAAGTGGCTTAGATGTGAGTGAAATGAGAAAGATATGGAATTACTTGAAGGGACTAAGATGTCAAGAGGGTTTTTTTTTTTTTTAGTATAGAAAATATATAAAGATATTTTATGTTGAAGTCTGGATCTAAAATAAGCAAATATTATAGAATTTCCATTCAGGAGAATGATGAAATCCCTACTGTTAGTTAGATCTATTACTATTCTATTACTTACAGGAGTTAATCTATACCTGGCAAAGCCACGTGTAAAATTTTCCCATTATGGAGTTTTTATTTTAGAATCCTAATTTAGAACACCTCTCACTGCCTCATACCAAAGCAAAATTTCATTTTTCTCTGGTTCCTGGTTAACATCTTTTCCTTCAAGTACTTGTTTATCAATAACTGATGCTCTTTGGTGGTTAGACACTCCCTTTTTCCAGCCTTTCTGCCCTGTCTTCACTGAAGGGAGAAGACTGAAAGATCCACACATGTATCAACTGCTCCTCTCCTGAGGGCTTCTCAGCACTTACAACTTTCTGTTTGTCACACTGTGAGCCAGTGTAGGGGCCCACATATAATTGGCACTTTTTTTTTTTTTTTTTTGAGACAGAGCTGGGCTCTGTTGCCCAGGCTGGAGTGCAGTGCCATGATCTCAGCTCACTGCAACCTCTGCTTCCCAGATTCAAGCGATTTTCCCGCCTCAACCTCCCGAGTAGCTGGATTTACAAGCACATTACACCAAGCCCGGCTAATTTTTTCTTTTTTTATTAGAGACGGGGTTTCATCATGTTGGCCAGGCTGGTCTCGAACTCCTGACCTCAGGTGATCCACCCGCCTCAGCCTCCCAAAGTGCTGGGATTACAGGCATGAGCCACTGCGCCGGCCTGTACTTTAATATTTTGAATGGGTAAGTGAATGACTGTAACCAGAAGTAATTGAGAAAGTTGTAAAAGAGAAGTGTCTGCTATTACGTATAGATTCACCTCTCTGCCCAATTTATTAAATCCTGGAGATGTTTATAGGCTATTTTAGCTACAGATTTCATTCTCTTTCAATATTTCCCCAAATTGGAAAACATTAAATAGTAAGACCAAACACTCCACAACAGAGGGAAGACAAGAAGAAACTGAACTGCTGCATCATTCAACTTCATCTTTGTGACATTTTCTTGCTGACAATCACAACAAAATTTAAAGCATTCATAATTCTGATTTTAAGTTCTATTTTGCATGGTGTTAAGAAGAGTAGATTTCCAATAATCCCTGCTACTTTTCAGGGTTTTCAAAATTGGGTAATAAATATCCCAACTGTACATTTGTTAAGTAGTAAAATTATGTATGAGCTATATGAAGAAATGGCTGTAACTTGCTGTAGTGGTACCAACCAACAACTGGCTTTGTAAAAATTCTTCGTATTGAAATATATTTACAAGCCAGATTTTTAAATTGATACATAATGCCTGTACATATTTATGGGGTACGTGTGAAATTTTGTTACATGCATAGAATTGCAATGATCAAGTCAGGTATTTAGGGTATCCATCACCTTGAGTATTGATATGGTTTGGCTGTATCCCCATCCAAATCTCATCTTGATTTGTAGTTCCCATAATCCCTATGTGTTGTGGGAGGGACCAGGTGCAGATAATTGAATCACAGGTGCAGTTTCTCCCATCCTGTTCTTGTGATAATAAGTTTGTTCTCATGAGATCTGATGGCTTTTTAAGGGGCTTCTCCCTTCGCTGGGCACTCATTCTTCTTTTTCTGCCGCCATGTGAAAAAGGACATGTTTGCTTCTACTTCTGCCATGATTGGAAGTTTCCTGAGGCCTCCCCAGGCATGCTGAACTGTGAGTCAATTAAACCTCTTTCCTTTATAAATTACCCAGTCTTGGGTTTGTCTTTATTATCAGCATGAGAACAGACTAATATAGTATTAATAATTTCTGTGTGTTGGGAACACTTCAAGTCCTCTTTTCTAGCTTTTTTGAAATATATAATACATTGCTGTTAACTATGGTCACCCTATTCTGCTATCAGACATTAGAGTATTCCTTCTATTTATCTGTATGTTTGTACCCATTAACCAACTTCTCTTCATTCCCCCACCACACACACATACTCTTCCCCTACAAGTCAGATTGTGACTATAGAGTCTTTCTAGTCATTCTGATTTTTTGAGTGGTGAAGTGGAAGGCACTTTGGACTTAGAATAATGGGCTTGTGTTTAAGTTTAATATCTTTACTATGCAATGCACTGATACATGTGATCTTGTTTGGTGAATGAAAAAGTAACATGACAATATCAGGTGTTACCATTATTACTAAGTCTTTAAAAATGGCTGGGTATATTACCTCAGAAGTTAACATGTATTGAAAATAACATCATCTTCTGAGTCAGACAAATGTGAATAGTGTTTCTGACTCTACTCTGTACTGTAATTACTTGTCTCCTCTCAGCCTTAGTCTCTGTTCTGTAAAGTGCAGAGAAAAAATTCTTACCTAATAATGAATACCCTCTAGTGTAGTGAGGATTATATAAGATAAAGTATTCACTGGATCTGTCAAATAGTAGATGCTCAATAAATGTTAGTTTTCCTCTTAGTTTCTGCATTTATAAAATTGTGATTACATTTTACTATTTTGGTTAGTTTTTTAAAATTATTTATTTATTTATTTATTATTATTATTTTTTTGAGATGGCATCTAGCTATGTTGCCTAGGCTGGTCTCAAGCTTGGGGGCTCAAGCAATCCTCCCACCTCAGCCTTCCAAATAGCTGGGATTACATGTGCCCACCCCCCTGCCCGCCACCAAGCCCGGCAATTTTTTTTTAATTTCTTCTATTTTTTTGAGACAGGGTCTGACTTTGTTGCCCAGGCTGGAGTGCAGTGGTGCGATCACTGCTCACTGCTCACTGCAGCCTCAACCTACTGGGCTCAAGAGATCCTCCCATCTCAGCCTCCCAAGTAGCTGGGACTATAGGTGTGTACCACCGCACGTGCCCAGGCAGGTCTCGACCTCCTGGGCATAAATGATCCTCCTGCCTTGGCCTCCCAAAGTCTTGGGATTATAGGTGTAAGCTACCATGCCTGGCCATTTTTTTAAATTAGACTTTAAAAATTACTTCAAGAAAATAATATTTTAAACTTAAAACGGTTGAAAAATTGGAATTATGAAGTACCTCACTGACCATCGCTATAAGCAAGAAGTATAGTTGAAAGAATATTTTACGTGGAATCAGAAAAACCTCGATTCTAGTTCTGGTCTCAACTATTATTATCTCTATCACTTTGGACAATATGTGGCAACTTACACAATATTGGGTGAGGATACAGACTAGTCCCAATTCCTAAGCAACTGTTGGCATGAGGGTGGGAAGTAAGAAGGGGAAAAGAATGTTTAGTAACACGGTCAAATGAGAATTTATTTCCAGCTTTCATTTCAAGTGGGAAGTGACTCCTAACAACTAAAATAGGTTTAAAACCACACACACGCTTAGTCACCACAGCATGCAAGATGATAATTTTCAAAAAGGACACCATGACTCCAACTCCCACAGATTCAGTGGCAGAGATCAGCAATTTACATCCATGACTAGGATTTTGCAGCCAATAATGGGCAAAGCCTTTTATCCTAATCAGCTGATTAAAAACTTAGTCTTAAAGGAATGCATGTGAACAAGCTAATAAGCAAAGCAAACATTCTGAAATCACTCCTAAGGATCTCGAAGCAAGAAGCAGACATCTAAATGATTGAGTGGAGTGTGCGTGTCATGAGTCATGTAGAGAACCAAATTGGAACCTAGCTAGTTCCTTCACCCCACTAAGAACTTTATGGAAGAGAAGTCAGAGATGGTATAAAAACATAGTCCATGTCCTTTAGAATCTTGTGTACATATTCATTTACTGCATAAATCTCACAAGGTGTCATTCAGTCATTCCAATCAGTTGTTTTATTTCCTTAAAAATCTGGAGTTTAGGTGTTGTTTTAGATTTTTGAACATTAGAATTAAGATTGTAGCCTGGTAAAGAAAACACAACACCTGGTAAAGAAAAACCAGGGCTTTTGCTAACTCATATGGCATCTTTGAATACATGAGAGAAGTGAGCCACTTCCTTCAGGTAGATGCAGCCTGCACCAGGGGCATGGCATGGAGAACAGAGCACAGAATGAATTCCAGCTCTGCTCATCACCTTGACTGCATGCCCTGGGGGGTGGACACTGACTGTGTATTACTTCAATTATTTTGACCTCACGTCTTATTCCAGCCACAGCTGCAGTGATCAGTTCTATGTTGATGTCAATCAGTCTCACACAGGTGCCCCTGAATAGTAGCTCACCTACCGCTCTAGGTCTCTCACTTTTTGTTTTGGTACTTTTGCGATCCCTCCATGGTCTAATCCATGGAAACCTTCTTGGCATCCACACATGTGCAAGATTAAAATGCAGGATGTGCAGGGAGAGAAGGATGCAGGAGGGTGGAATTAATAATGCTCTATGAGGGAACCCTTGACCAATGGGAGAGAAAGAGACCAGTAGATAAATGATAAATGCTCTGTCCCCTCCACTCCCCACCCCTGTGAGCATTCTAAGACACATTTCCTAAGGGTGTTCAAAGGGTCCCAAACTGATTGTTTGAAGCTCTGCCTTGGAGGTACTCACCATAAGACAGACTCATACAACTATATGCAGTAGTGCCAACAATGATCCCTGACCCTGCCTGCTTCAGATTCCACCTTAAACAGACTCATTTGTCTCTGGGTGCTTTACATGTTACGTAACTGCTTGACATTTCTGAGCTCCAGTGCCCTCTCTATAAAATGTATTTAAGTGTAAAGCACTAAGTAAATTTAAATCATTATTTCTCCTTTCAAATCTCACATTCACTACCATATAAACAAATACTACCATATAAACAAATATAAAAAATGCCTTTGTAAAAGAAATAATTTATAAAGATCTCTAGACTCATGACAACAGGTAATGAGTGTTTTAGACTGAGCTGCTGATTCTAGAAAGAGCTCATTTCTAATTTATCTTTATCTAGGCAGTAAGGTTGTTAGGCTCAGTCTGTCTGATCTGTGCTTTATCACTGCCCCACTTTTCCAGAAGTTTATGCCAAATCTGACCCCTTGATCTGCGTGGTTTTGCCTGCTTGCCTATGTCTGGTTTTAAGCACCATTCATTCTGTATGGTTCTTTAACATTTTTAGAGCTTGAGGTGCTAATCAGGTGCAGGCAGCTTTGATGTGCTTCCTTTCCTCTAACCAGCCCCCAGCTGGGGTCTCTTCTCTGTCAATACTTCTGCAGGTACTACTCTGTGACATCAAAAATAATCTATAATTAATTTATTACTCTATTGGACTTTTAACTTATTTTCAGTCTCAAAGATAGCCTTCCATTAACAGATGAAATTAAACATTGAATAAAGAACTCTTTTCTTTCTAAAGCATTATTACTTCATTTTATTTCATTATATTAAAATGCATTATGGTACAATCAGATTATTGTCATTCATTACAATTTCTTCACATATTCATTGGATGCTAAATATTTCCATTCCTGGAGTCAAGTCGGTGTCACAGAAAACTGTATCTAGCTACTTTTCATAGCACACGATTATCATATCCTTGATTTCACTGTCACATTTTTGGTACTGTGAAGTGGACAGTGGGCGTTTAGGGACATGGGCTTAGGCCCAATTCTGCCATTGGCTGTGTGACCTTGGATGGCTACTTAATTTCTCTGGCCTCCAGCTTCCACTTTTATAAAATGTGACTGTAGGACTAGATACACCACATTCTCTAAAATTCTATACGTATCTCCTCTCTGCATTTGATCCTCTGTGACCTGGGTCAACTCAGCACACACTAGGGTCAAGGTATCAGTATTAGTCTGTCCTCCTTTCTTACTTTCTCTTTCTCAATTGTCCTTTGCATTTTTTAAAAACTCACACCAATAATTCACTTTGAATCTTACTATGGCGTTTTGTCCTGGGCCATAAAAACCTCTAGGTTACCAACAATGGGACACTTTGAAAAGTTGATGTTGGAGGAGTTTCCTTTAGAAAAGGCATTATAAGCATGGCGCATGTCTGTTAATGGAGTACCATTAAACATAGGGTCTTTCAGCCCATATTCAAATTTTCTGATTTCCTACAGAGCATTGGAGCAGTAGGTATGAGATAATTTTCATTTAATGACCTTCCTTCTTTGTCCATTTTTACTGTGAAAGAATGACTTTTTCCTAACGGAGCATCCAGTGAGAGCAGAGCAGATGCTGGAGGAGGGGTTGAGGGAGGCAGCCCCTTGTCTTCCCCTGGGGGGAAGCTGGTGTCTGTTAGTCATAGGATTAGAATACAGAGATGGTCGGCTTGAGGACATGTATTAAAAAGTCAGGTCAAAATGATAAATGAAGTCGGATTTTTTTTCTTACAAAATGTCCGATTTGGTGAGTTGACCTGACAACCACTGGCTCTCTGTATTAGTTTGCTAGGGCTGCTGTAACAAAGTCCCACAGACTGGGTGGCAAACAACAGAAACTTATTTCTCACAGTCTGAAGGCTGGAAATCCAAGCTCAAGGTGTCAGCAGGTTTAGTTTCTTCTGAGGCCCCTCTCCTTGGCTTGCAGATGGCCGCCTCTTTGCTGTGTCCTCACTCATACAGCCCTTTCTCTAGGTGCGTGTATCCTAGTGTCTTTGCGTTTTCTCTTCTTATAAGGACTCCAGTCAGACTGGATTAGGGACCTGCCCTAATGGCCTTGTTTTAACTTAATCACCTCTTTAAAGGCCCTGTCTCCAAATGCAGTCACATTCTGAGGTATGGGGTGTTGGGTGTTCAACATGAATTTTGGGAAATTACAATTTTATTTTTTATTTTTCTTTCAGCCTAGAGAATTTCTTTAGCATTTCTTATAGTGCAGGTCTGCTGACAACAAATTCTTTCATCTTTCATTTGTTTGAAAATGTCTTTATTTTGTTCTCCTTTTGCAATGGTAATTTTTTTCAATGTACAATTTTGGGTTGATAGGTTATTTTTCTTTCTTGTGGCACTTTATTTATTTATTTATTTATTTATTTATGACAGAGTCTCACTCTGTCACCCAGGCTGGAGTGCAATGGCGTGGTCTCAGCTCACTGCAACCTCTGCCTCCTGGGTTCAAGTGATTCCCCTGCCTCAGCCTCCTGAGTAGCTGGTACTACAGGTGCATGCCACGACACCCAGCTAATTTTTGTATTTTTAGTAGAGACGGAGTTTCACTGTGTTGGCCAGGCTGGTCTTGAACTCCTGACCTCATGATCTGCCCACCTCTCCTCCCAAAATGCTGGGATTACAGGTGTGAGCCACCATGGCTGGCCTCTTGTGGCACTTTAAAGTTTCATTTTCTGACTGCTTTTCACCATTGTTTCACTGAAAAGTCAGTTTGAGTATGTATTATAGTTCCCCTGAATGTAATGCATCTTTTCCTTTGGCTTCTCTTGAGATTTTTCTCTTCTACTGTGTAAGGCCTTTCTTGTATTGCTATAAAGAAATACCTGAGACTGGGTAATTTATAAAGAAAAGAGGTTTAATTGGCTCAAAGTTCTGCAGGCTTTAAAGGAAGCATGGTGTTGGTATCTGCTTGGCTTCTGGAGATGCCTCAGGAAGCTTACAATCATGGCAGAAGATGAAGGGACAGCAGGCATATCACATTGCCAGAGCAGGAGCAAGATGGTGAGGGGAGGTGCCACACACTTTTAAATGACTAGATCTTGTTAGAATTCACTATTGCAAAGACAGCACATAGCCATGAGGGATCCACCCCCATGACCCAAACACCTCTCACCAGGCCCCACCTCCAGCACTGGGGATTACAATTCAACATGAGGTTTGGGCAGGGACAAATATCCAGACTATACCATCATCTTGGGTTTTCTGCATTTTGGCTATGAAATGTCTATGTATGTTTTTCGTAGGGTTACATTGCATGGATTTCACTGAGCTTCTTGGAGCTGTAAAACTAAATTTGGGAAAATGTCATTCTTCTTTCCTTCAAATCTTTTTTTATGCTCTGTTTTCTTTCTCTTCTCCTTCTGGCACTCCTAGTATACATATGTTAGAGCATTCGGTATTGTTGCGCAGGTCCCCAAAACTCTATTCATTAACAATTTTTTTCTCTTGTTCTTCAGATTGGATGAGTTTTAGTCTATTTCAGCTGCTACACTCTAACAAAATACCTTAGACTAGGTAATTTATAAACAATGGAAATTTGTTGCTCCCAGTCTGGAAGCTGGGAAGTCCAAGATCAAGGCGCCAGCAGATTTGGTGTCTGGCGAGGGCCCCATTCTTCATAGATATTGCCTTCCAGCTGCATCTTCAAGCCTCTTTTATGAAGGCACAAATGTCACTGATGAAGGCAGAGACTTCATGGCCTAATAACCTTCTGTAGGCCTCACTTCTTAATACCAGCACATTGAGGATTAGATTTCAACACATAAATTTTAGAGGGACACAAACATTTAGATCATAGCAGATGATTTCTTTTGATTTGTCTTCAAGATCACTGAGTTTTCTTATGCAATCTCTAGTTTACTGTTAAGCCATTTAATGGATATTTTATTTCAGAAAATGTAACTTTCAGTTAGAGAATTTCCATTTGGTTATTTTTTATAATTTTTATTTCTATACCGAGATTTCCCACCTGTTTACTATCTTTATCTTTTCTGTTGAGTCCTTAAACATATTTACAATGGCAATTTTTATGTCCTTCTCTGCCAATTCTAGCATTTAGGTCACCCTAGAATCCATAAATAAAGCTTCATGGGAACACAGCTCTGCTAACTTATTTATGTGTTGTCTCTGGCTGTTTTCATGTTACTCAATGAGATAATTGAGTGGTTGTGAAAGTGATCATATTACTTGCAAGCCTAAAATATTTACTGTCTGAACTTGAAAGAAAAATTTTGCCAACCTCTGCTCTAAAGAATACCCCCACACTCGAGGGTACAATCCTTCTTATTCTATGACTTTCCTACAGTCTCAGGAAGTACCCAAAGTGCCTAGTTAGCTCTCCCACTCGAGCTAGGCTGTAAATCCAGTCTCCCAGCACTCAGCTGTCGCTGCTACCTCCCTTCAGCAGTCAACTCTGCAGCAGCCTCTCTCTGCTGGGCTTGTGTAGTTTTGCCCTGCACATGTGCAGCCCTGCCCTCAGCCAAGGATCTGTAGGGAACTCCCACTTAGACTTCTAGGAACTCATCTTTGCAGCTCCCTCCTTACTGGTACCATGCCCTGCAAATTCCAAACTTTTTGCATCCCTGAACTTCAGTCTCTGCCTCTTCAGCTCAGGGAGACTGCTGTGCTCTGTTTGGGCTCCACTTCATGGCCTCTGTTGTTCAAAAAGTTGCCCCCAAACCTGGGGCAAATGTGCTGCTCACTTCATAGGCTTCCTTTCTCTGAAGGAGCACAGTTCTATGCTGCCTTGCTTCCAATGTCCGAAAATAGCTGTCATTTATTTTGTCATTCAAAAACCTTGAATTACAGTAAGGGAAAGCATATTCATAAATGAAATGATGTAAAGACTTTAAGTCTACCTAACATCTAGTTTTTTTCTTTTTTGCTAA
Organism: Pan troglodytes; assembly: GCF_028858775.2. Taxonomy (NCBI): domain Eukaryota; kingdom Metazoa; phylum Chordata; class Mammalia; order Primates; family Hominidae; genus Pan; species Pan troglodytes. The sequence goes on from NC_072403.2 coordinate 59,460,312, forward strand.
TTGGACTATTCCTCTTTTCATTCATGTCCTTTAAGTTTGTTTATGGAAAAAAATTATGACGACCACACTCTTCTGTGGTTATAGGAAATTTCACACCCATTACAACATTATGCATTTATATTATCCTTATAAAATTACTGCTACTAAACTCAAAGCTAATAACACTATTTTCTTACATTAAAACAATACTTTTAGAATTAGAAAAAAAAGTTCTCAAAACCATCTGTAGATATCATATATATTTAGTTATTATATTGCTGCACTCCCCTTGTCAGTTGATGCCAGGCGAAGTATTTGTTAAGGGTCCCTAAATTTAAAATTTGGGGAATTGGAGGCAGAATATGCTTACAGAAGGCAATGCATATTATGTTGATTGGTCAAAATCCCAACTTGCATGGCTAAATTTCTGTGGCACAAAGAAACTTGAAATTAGCAGATTAGGCCAGGCGTGGTGGCTCATGCCTGTAATCCCAGCACTTTGGGAGGCCAAGGTGAGCGGATCACAAGGTCAGGAGATAGAGACCATCCTGGCTAACGTGTGAAACCCCATCTCTACTGAAAATACAAAAAATTAACCCGGGCGTGGTGGCGGGTGCCTGTAGTCCCAGCTACTCGGGAGGCTGAGGCAGGAGAATGGCATGAACCCGGGAGGCGGAGCTTGCAGTGAGCAAAGATCGCGCCACTGCCCTCTCCAGCCTGGGCGACAGAGCGAGACTCCGTCTCAAAAAAAAAAAAAAAAAAAAAAAAAGAAATTAGCAGATTAATTTGAACTATCTCTCAAAATATTGGTTTGTTTTGTTTTTGTTTTTGTTTTTGTTTTTTTGATGGTGTCTCACTCTGTAGCCCAGGCTGGAGTGCAGTGGCGCGATCTTGGCTCACTGCAAGCTCTGCCTCCCGGGTTCAAGTGATTCTCCTGCCTCAGCCTCCCAGGTAGCTGGGATTACAGGCACCCACCACCACACTTGGCTAATTTTTGTATTTTTAATAGGGACAGGGTTTCACCATATTGGCCAGGCTGGCTCACACCTGTAATCCCAGCACTTTGGGAGGCCGAGGCAGGTGGATCACTTGAAAATATTAACTGTTTTACATTTTATCTCAATTTCAGAAATTATTGCACCAGTAAATCTTAGTTATTTTAAATTACTAAGCACCTCTTAGATATCAAATTGATACTATCTGAAATATTGCAATAAGTGCCCATAGTCTCAGTGATAAAATTCTCTTAAAATTCTAAAACTCTTATCCAAACAGATGATTTCAACCAAAAGTAATAAGTTATACTGAGTACTCAATTATACATTTAAATTATTATTATTATTTTGAGACAGAGTCTCACTCTGTTGCCCAGGCTGGAGTGCAGTGGCGCGATCTTGGCTGACTGCCACCTCCACCTCCCGGGTTCAAGTGATCCTCCTGCCTCAGCCTCCCGAGTAGCTGGGATTACAGCCACACACCACCATGCCTAACTAATTTTTGTATTTTTAGTGGACACAGGGTTTGCCATGTTGGTGAGGTTGGTCTCGAACTCCTGACCTCCAGTGATCTGCCTGCCTTGGCTTCCCAAAGTGCTGGGATTACAGGCTTGAGCCACCACTCCCAGGCTTTAAATTGTAATTAGAAGATTGACACTCTGACAGACTTAATTATCCTAAACATTCCCAATACAGCAAACACTAAATTTTGCACATATTCTCTAATCTCAATAGAGATATATTATAACTTTAATTATCTTGAGCATTTTTATGCTTGATTTTGAATTTTACTGGAATTGAAAGGTACTTACCCATAAAGGAACAAATTTCATTGTTTCACACAATGTGGAGGTTACTTGCCTGAAGTTGCATAATGACTGGCAATTTCAGCCAGGAGGCTTACTGTTTTCTTTCTGACGACCTTGATGGGACACACAAAACCTGATTCTTGCAACTTTGCCATGAACTTTGTGATTTCCAGAGACTGGTAACCACTTAGCCCCACAAACTTCTAATTCTCTACACAGACTATCTCTCTTTCCTTGACTCTTATGGTTTGTAAATAAATGTCTTTTACACACAACTCTGAAGCGCGTCAGATTTTATGGTACCCCATAGGGCTATAATGCCTATAGACATGGGACCAAATTGAAATTTTGGAAATCTCTCTTGGCTTTGTAGACTAGTTGGTCATAACTTCCCAAGTCACACTTCTGATACACCTGTGAGGGATCACTGCTTTGTGCCACACTAGATGACCTGCAAGGTTTTCTAACCATAGATAAAGCCAGTCTGTGATTCTCATGGACAAATTTTATGTGTTTGTTGGAACCAGGCATCCAGAGGTTCCTCATTTTGTCTGTGTAACAGATGTCTTTCAAGAAACCTGTCTTTCAGCCAGGCGCGGTGGCTCACGCCTGTAATCCCAGCACTTTGGGAGGCTGAGGCGGGTGGATCACCTGAGGTTGGGAGTTCGAGACCAGCCTGATCAATATGGAGAAACCCTGTCTCTACTAAAAATACAAAATTAGCCGGGCATGGTGGTGCATGCCTGTAATTCCAGCTACTCGGGAGGCTGAGGCAGGAGAATTGCTTGAACTCGGGAGGCAGAGGTTGTGGTGAGCCGAGGTCGTGCCATTGCACTTCACCCTGGGCAACAAGAGTGTAATGTCGTCTAAAAAAAGAGAAACCTGTTATTCAGTTGTGACCAGTCTTAGTTTACAGCCCTGGATTATTGCATGTAATTTCTTCTTTGCCTCTTCTCCACTACCACCTATCCTCCTATCTCTCTCTTCTTTCTATTACACACAATGAATGAGTCCCTACCTCTGTGCTGGGCATCATTCTAGAAATAAAAAGGTAAGCAATGTAGACAGAGATAGTGAATAAATACACATTAATAATGTTTTAAAACTTTAAAAATTGATATAAACTTTCATATCACAAAATGTATAAATCTTAAATATAAACTCAATGAATCACTTGAGTGAGCTTAAGTGTAAGCTCAAACAATAACTTAATAGTTTTCATAAGTGCTAGAAATCTTATCCAGGAATAATTGAGATTTTACCAAGGAGCATAATATCCCAAATAAAATAAATGGGCTTTGGTTTGAATTGTCAGTTTGAAGACCATTACTCAGATATTTGAAAGTTGTTAGTTTGGGGCAAGGTCATCACACCATGGCCTGTGGGACTAGGGGCTAATAATGGTTTTTATATTTTTGAAAGGTTTAAGACAAAAACAGAAGAAGAAAAAGAAGGAGAAAGAGAAGGAACAGAGACTATATGTGGACTTCAATGCTGAAACATACTTATTATCTTGTTTCTTATAGAAAAATTTGCTAACCCTGGAGCTACAGAGTAAAAGTCAACTGGAAGCCAAGACAGTGATTTCTTTTCTTTGTTCTTTAGCCTAGTAAGCCAGATGTGTCAACAGGTTCTTTTTGACTGGCATTAACATCTTGCTCAATAATAAAAGGCCTTAAATTTTTACTAACTTATATCAGCCCCACCTAGTGAAATTAAATACAAGGAATAGTTAGCTGAAACACTGTGTACCAGAACCATTAAGTCAGGACAGTCTGAGGTTGTTGACCTCAATTTTGATATGAACTGGATTTTTTAGACACGTAGGAATAGTTATGGCTATATTTAACTATTTTCATGGCTATGGTGTATGTTTTTAAGACTTTCCCACAGATATTGTCATTATCTACTGGCTGGGGCCTTTAGAACAGATGGGAGAAGGGGAGAAAGCAGGGAATGGATACTTGGCGTTGTGATTTAGCAATTTCTAATCATATCCCTATTCTTTTTTTTTTTTTTTTTGAGACTAGGTCTCACTGTGTCACTCAGGCTTCGAGTGCAGTGGTACAATCCTCGCTCACTGCAACCTCCACCTCCTGAGCTCAAGTGATTCTCCCATCTCAGCCTCCCTAGTAGCTGGGATTACAGGTGCAAGTGCCACCACACCTGACTAATTTTTGTATTTTTTGTAGAGACGGGGTTTCACCATGTTGCCCAGTCTGGTCTCGAACTCCTGGATTTAAGTGATCCACCTGCCTTGGCCTCCCAAAGTGCTGGGATTACAGATGTGAGCCACTGTCCCCAGCCATACACCCTATTCTTCCTTCTCTCTCCAAATACTCTACATGCCTTTTCCTCAAGTTGACCCCAGCTCGGACTTTGCCTCAGCGCTCAATATCCTTCTCTCCAGAGGGGAATTCTACCTCAAATCAGGCCCATGGGGCTAGCATTTTTCTGATAACTGGATAAGAGGCAGCATGGGAGTTTTTAGGTAGTTTTGATGTTAGATTTGTTGTTATGGTTTGGGCTGGTCTGTGTGATTGGATGGACTATGTTTAACATAGAGAGAAAGCTAGAAATAATTAAGAGAGTGTTTGAGCCATAGTAAAATGGGTGGATCTTAGGGAAAAGTTTGTCCTGAAAAGGGAGCTTGAGTGTAATTCAGGAAATTTGGACAAAAGTTACACAAATAGAACAAAGATGTCTGGGGTTAGAGATAGGTTGCCAAGAAATAAACTACCCACAGTTGCAGGCCTCAATGAGCTTCCAATAGAGTGTGGTAGATAGACAAGATAGAGATAGAGGTCAGAGATGTTGCTAAACTTCTTACATTGCACAGGACAGCCCCCCGTGCAAATAATTTTTTGGCCCCAAATGGCAATGATGCTGAGATTGAGAAACAGCATTTGGGAGGATCAGCATTCAGGAAGCCCCCTTTCTCCTCTCCTGCCAAGCAGGCTAGAATTGGATACAGTCCAGAAATGGGAAGAATGGCAGTGTGACAGAAGGCTAGTCAGTGAGATGGAGCTGAGAAGGACCTGGTCATGCAGCAGGGCTACAGAGTCCATCATATTAAGGAGACCTCGGATTTTATTGCAAATCCTCCATGAGTTTTTTCATCCATCTATTTCAAATGTAGAGATTCAATCAAGTTCCTATTTTCCAGGAAGTTCCAGGCAGTTTAACTACAAATAAGGGGAAGTCTTAGGTAAAGCACTGCAATAACGCTTTCCTTACTTGCTTGTAGATTCTATAGCAGAAAAGCACCTCATACAGTTTTATGTATAAATTACCAGCCTAAATATTGTCTACTAACTTTCTTGCATCTTTGAGACTTTTCAAATACTGCACTTGTCAGTTTGATCTCTCTCACATGTGCCATAGTATCTTGCTGAGCTCACTCTCTTCCCTATAGATAAAAATGACTGAGTCATTTTTGATGGTCCATATGGTTAATTATTTCATAATTGATTATTTAAATTGGATTAATTAATTCATTATTTAACAATTAGTTGGTTAATATGTCACAAATGCCCAGAATCATGCATCTTTATTGGAATTTCCATAAGTTTTTCTAGACTAAATAGGACCAAAAAGGTAAAGAAGAAATGTTTTGTTTTATTTGGTTTGGTTTTGTTTTGAGGTGGAGTCTTCCTCTGTCATCCAGGCTGGAGTGCAATGGTATAATCTTGGCTCACTTCAACCTCTGCCTCCTGGGTTCAAGTGATTCTCGTGTCTCAGCCACCCGAGTAGCTGGGATTACAGGCACGTGCCACCATGCCCGGCTAATTTTTGTATTTTTAATAGAGATGGGGTTTTGCCTTGTTGACCAGGCTGGTCTGGAACTCCTGACCTCAAGTCATCTGCCTGCCTTGGCCTCCCAAACTGTTGGGATTACAAGCATAAGGCACTGTGACCAGCCAGAAAGAAATGTTGTTGTTGTTTTTTTTTGCTACAATTGTCAGGAGGTTACATTGAATCAGCTTTTGAACATAAGTTTTCTGACCTATTAAACTGGCATTTAATAAATGGAATAGTTTATTCACTTTTCCAATATTGTTGCAATTCAGACCCAAGGTTGAAGATCCTAATTGCTTCAGTAAAGAAAATATAAAGGAAAGAAAGATATAACCTCCTTTATTTTGCCAATGGTACATTTGTAAACTAGCCAAAAATAGTAATTTGGTTAAAATATAAAAAAGTACGTATGAAGGCTCTGTAAATAAATAGACATGACTAACTAAGAATGCCACAGAAATGTCAATTGATGTGTTCCCTCTTTCTTTCACTTTGACCCAGGGGTTGCAAACAAGCCAATGATTCTCAGCCCTGGCTGCATTTTAGTGAAACTTTCTCTGACAAATCTTTCTTACTTGGCTGGAAACTCTGTGCCAGGAGTTGTTTCTTTCTTTTTTCTTTTTTGATGACTTTAAACTCATTTTGTGGGCCTTTAAGTAGGTATCCAATGTTGGGATAGGTGGATGGATGAATGGATGCGGGAATGGAATAAACAATTTTAAGTTGTTCTGTCCTTTATTTGATTTGTTTACTGATTTGAAGTACAAAGCATGATCCCTTCTCGTTAGCTGGGCAATCTGCCCACATTTTAACTGGCTGACACAGTTCTTCCAATAACTTCTTGGTACCCTGTGGAGCTCACTCAGCCTCTGTTCTCCCTAAATCAAATTTTATCTTTAGGCCTGAAAGTGAGTGTAACAGGATTATTCTCCACGCTGTGTTTTTTGTGTTCTTTGCATACTTAATAGCTTATGATTTTAGGTTTCAGAAAATGGAATTGGTTTATTTCTTAGTTGAATCAAATCCTAAAGTCAACACCACAATACTCAACAGGATGCAACTCAATTTAATTTAATTCGTTTTTTTTTTTTTTTTTTGAGACAGAGTCTTGCTCTGTTGCCCAGGCTGGAGTACAGTGGCACGATCTCAGCTCACTGCAACCTCTGCTTCCCCGGTTCAAGCGATTCTCCTGCCTCGGCCTCCTGAGTAGCTGGCACGTGCCACCACACCCAGCTAATTTTTGTGTTTTTAGTAGAGACAGGGTTTCACCATGTTGGTCAGGCTGATCTCGAACTCCTGGCCTCATGATCTGCCCACCTTGGCTTCCCAATGTGCTGGGATTACAGGCGTCAGCCACTGCACCAGGCCTTTATTTTTTAAAAATAGAGACAGGGTCTCACTATGTTGCCCAGGCTGGTCTTGAACTCCTGGGCTCAAGCAATCCTCCTGCCTCAACCTGCCAAAGTATTCAGATTACAGGGGTGAGCCACACACCTGGCCACAACTGAATTTTAAATGCTGCTACATGAATCCAGATACAATTTTTTGTTGTCAGTTTACGTGATAGGATTATTTAAAGGCTTTGGCATTTTCTTTTTCTTTCTTTCTTTCTTTCTTTTTTTACTAGTGATTTTACTCTAGAGTAAGATTCTGTTAATATCTAACCTGTAGCTCTGTCCTTTTTCTGCCATTTGACAGATGGGCTGGTTTTTATCCTCTTTCTTTCATTTGGATCCTTATCTCTTAGCCTTTATTGCTGGAACTAGGGCAAATGTTTCCAAATGATGTAAATATATGAAAGAAAACACAGTGTTAACTATATAAAAGCAGTGACCAGACCTAATGTTGACCATATAGCAGATCTCCTGTCTTCTATTTAACAAATATAACCAAGGGAAAATATGGCTCATGACTGTGTCAAACAAGAGAGAGGAGACAGTCTGGTTATTACATTAACTGTTACCATCTGCTTCACAGGGTAAACAAAAGCACTAATATTTAGAAGTAAATTGAGAAGAAAATGCCGACTTTCACCAGGCAGGGAGTTCTTGTTACTAGATAAAAAAGTCAGGGGAAAGACAGCAGCTAGGAGAGTGGGGAATGTGTGAGAGGTGGAGCACAGGAAACAGAAAATGATGCCTCTTCTTTCTTTTTGGAGCATGAAGCATTAGGCTACAGTGAAGGTGTAGAATGACACATCGATTTTTTTTGTGGGCTTATGAATGCCTGGCATTCATTCATTCATTTTTCTGCAAATGTTCATTGAGCACTCACCATCAGGCAAGTACTGTTCTAGGTGCTTAGGATACATCACTGACTATAACAAACAAGCATGCCTGCCCTTGTGGAGCTTACATTTTAGCAAGGGGAGGCACACAATATGCACAATAAATAACTATATAGAAAGTCAGAAGGTGATAAACATTATGAAAAAGACAGATTAGAGCAGGGGATCAGGGTGTAAGGTTAGGTGCATGGTCAGAATATTATATTAAAGAAGGTGACCAGGGTGTTTAGGTCTCTTTGAGAAGGAGGGATTAAGCAAGGATTTGAAGGAGGTAAGGAAATTCAGCCATTCCAGGCACAGGGAACAGCTGATACAAAGGCCTCAGGCAGGGAGGGAAGCTAGAGTGGTCAAAGAACAGTAAGGAGGCTAGTATGGCTGGAGTGGAGTGAGAGAAGGGGGAGTAACAGGAGAGGAGGCAGATCTAAGAATTGCATGAGGTTTTATGTATTCCCTCTCTGTCTCCTATTCCATCGTAACCTTCTCCCCCACATAAAGATGTGCTTCAACTTTTCTGGATAAAAAGGGACAGATTTAGTTGTCAGAGCCCTTTACCTTTGCCCATCTTGTCTTAGCACTGGCGATGTTGCTTTGACACATCTTGGAGGAGTTTCTCCCCTTAGGCTGCTAAGCTATCTACAGTCAGCACAGGGATTTCTTTAGATCCCATAGTCTACCTGCTCTGTGCCTCTGCATGCCTAAAATTCTGTGTTAGGAATGTGACTGATCGGAGCCCTGGAGATGAGGAATCTGCTGAGTTGTCTTTCTGGATGGATTTTTATATTATTTTCCCATAAGAGGCATGGATTTTATTTATTAATTTTTAAAATAGTTTTTGCACATTAAAGTAACACATACTTAAAAAAATTCAAACAGTACCAAAGTTATTAAATGAAAGTTGTCTCTTTTTACTCTAGAAGAAAATTTTTCTTTATTTTTTCTTTTTCCATTAGAATACATTTTTTAAAAAAAATTTTTATTTCAATAAGTTTTTGAGGAACAAGTGGTGTTTGTTTACATGGACAAGTTCTTTAGTGGTGATTTCCGAGATTTTGGTACACCTATCACCCAAGCAGTGTACACTGTACGTGATGTGTAGTTTTTTGTCCCTCACCCTCCTTCTGTCTTTTCCCCCTGAGTCCCCAAAGTCCATTGTATCATTCTTATGCCTTTGCATCCTCATAGCTTGAGCTCCCACTTATAAGTGAGAACAAATGATATTTGGTTTTCCATTCCTGAGTTACTTCACTCAGAATAATGGTCTCCAATTCCATCCAGGTTGCTGCGAATGCCATTATTTCATTCCTTTTTATGGCTGAGTAGTATTTCATGGTATATATATGTATTTATATATATATATGTATACCATATTTTCTTTATCCACTCATTGATTTATGGGCATTTGGGCTGGTTCCATATTTTTGCAATTGCGAATTGTACCGCTATAAACATGCATGTACCAGTATGTTTTTCGTATAATGACTTCTTTTCCTCCAGGTAGATACCCAGTAGTGGGATTGCTGGATCAAATAATAGTTCTACTTTTAGTTCTTTAAGGAATCTCCATGCTGTTTTCCATAGTGGTTGTGCTAGTTTACATTCCCACCAGCAGTGCAGAAGTATTTCGTTTTCACCACATCCCCGCCAACATCTACTATTTTTTGACCGTGGTCATTCTTGCAGGAATAAAGTGGTATCACATTGTGGTTTTGATTTGCATTTCCCTGATAATTAGCAATGTTGAGCATTTTTTTCATATGTTTCTTGGCCATTTGTATATCTTCTTTTGAGAATTGTCTATTCGTGTCTTTAGCCCACTTTTGATGGGATTGTTTGTTTTTTTCTTGCTGATTTGTTTGAGATCCTTGTAGATTCTGTATATTAGTCCTGTATATTAGTCCTTTGTCAGATGTGTAGTTCGTGAAGATTTTCTCCCACTCTGTGGGTTGTCTGTTTACTCTGATGATTATTTCTTTTGCTGTGCAGAAGCTTTTTAGTTTAATTAAGTCCCATCTATTTATCTTTGTTTTTGTTGCATTTGCTTTTGGGTTCTTGGTCATGAAGTCTTTGCCTAAGCCAATGTCTGCAAGGGTTTTTCTGACGTTACTTTCTCAAAGAAAATTTCTTATGTAGTCTTCCCCAAACTTTCAATTATGTGTACATATATTTATTTACATGAAAAAGATCATACTATATGATGTTTGCAACTTATTTTTAAAGTTATTTCTTTCTCAGCACATGTACATATACCATGTTCATTTTAATTGGCACATGGAATAAAACACAACATAGATAAATCATAATCATTAGAGAAATACAAATTAAAACCACAGCATGATAGCCCTGCATACCTATTAGATGCATTATGAACAATGCTGCTATGAACGTGGATATACAAATCTGTCTTTGAGACTCTGCTTTTAGTTCTTTTGGGTAAATATCCAGAAGTAGAATTGCTGGATAATATAGTAATTCTATTTGTGATTTTTTGAGAAACAACCGTAATGTTTTCCATAGTAATTGCACAGTTTTTTTAATTACCATCAACAGTACACAAGGGAGTTTTAAACTTTTTTATTATTTTGTTTTTTTTTTTTTTTAAACTTTTTTTTTGACAGAGTCTCACTCTGTCACTCTGGCTGGAGTGTAGTGGTGACAGCCGGACTCACTGCAGCCTTGACTTGACTTCCTGGGCTCAGGTGATCCTCCTGCCTCAGCGTCCTGAGTAGCTGGGACTACAGATGCATGCCACCACACCCACAGCTAGTTTTTGTATTTTTTGTAGAGATGGGATTTCACCATGTTGCCCAGGCTGGTTTTGAACTCCTGAGCTCAAGCAATCCACTCGCCTCAGCCTCCCAAAGTGTAGGGATTACAGGTGTTATCCACCATACCTGGCCTTTTTTAAAATATTTTCGATGCAAACTTTTATGAACACCTATTGGATCATTAGATACTACAATATATAAAACTTAATTTATATAACTTACTATAAATTTACTATATATTATATTCCTGGAAAGAAACCTTGTATTGATTAAAAATAAATAGAATTTAAATATGTACTAAAATTTTTTTCCTATAAATATGGCATCTAGAAGGCCAAGTTGTGCAATGTTCAGGAAAAAAACATCCATACTGAAATGGATCAAAATTATGTGGGGCAGTTACGAGTTTGGCTGGAAAACACAGTACTTAAACCACAGAACATGATTACGTGTCTAATGTTGACATTATTAGAATAGAACAATTATCAAATTCAGAGTTAACTAAAGAATCTGTTTTGAATTATGAAGACAAAAGTGAAGAAAGGGAAATGTTAGACATTTCAAAAGCTTGAAATAAGTATGTGAGCAAGCTGGCGCGGTGGCTCATGCCTGTAATCCAAGCACTTTGGGAGTCGGAGGCGGGTGGGTCACTTGACGTCAGGAGTTCGAGACCAGCATGGCCAATGTGGTGAAACCCCGTCTCTACTAAAAATACAAAAATTAGCTGGCGTGGTGGCACGCACCTGTAGTCCCAGCTACTCGGGAGGCTGAGGCGGGAGAATCACTTGCACCCTGGAGATGGAGGTTGCAGTGAGCTGAGAACACACCACTGCACTCCAGCCTGGGCGACAGAGCAAGAATGTCTCAATTAAAAAAAAAAAAAAAAAAAGAAGCAAAATACCTTGATTTTTATTATATACCAGATGTAGCCGATTGTGAACAAGTATGTAACATTATTAAGTATGTTCACATTAAGAATGATGTTATATCAACAGAAAAAAGTTATACTGACTTTATTGAAATGTGAAAGAAAAAACTAGATATGATCTACCTCGTGAAATTATTAATGAATTGGAAACAGATAATATTGACATAAAAATGCTAATTGCCTGGGAAATGATAATAGAGCAAATATGCCTTGTGTATACAAAGGTGTGTGGCCATTATTTCCACCAAAAATGATTATGTCAAACATGTGAAGTACTCAGCTCATAGTCTTAGTTTAATACGTGAAAACATTGCTTCTGTGAATAGAAATATGATAATCATTTTTAGTATTGTACAGAGGATATATACATTTTTTGGAGAGTTCAATAGACAGATGTAATATTATATGTCTGTTTTAAGAATTACATCGTGGATACCTGATGGGCATCAAGATTAAATGGAATCAAGACATTTTGTATGCAAATTAAAGACACATCAAATATTAAAAGATGTAATATCAAATGACAGAATACATGATTCTATAATTGAAAGTATCTTGGTGCAATAGATTATACATTTTAATGAAACATCTGTATGGAATAATGTTTTAAGCTAGTGGAAAAAATTAATAAAGCTCTATTTTTTAAAAAAAATTATATAAAGTTATATGCTTACTAGAAGACCTATCTCTTTGCTTATAATAAATAAGAAAAAATACTTTGAAAAAATATTTGATTAATAAAAAGGTCTTAGCAAGAGATGAATATACCTCCAAAATTTGTAAATGAATGAAAAAGAAAAAATTTAAAAATTGGCAATCTGTAAATCACTGCATGGAGATATTATTACGGGAAAAGTGCACGTCAAACAAAATTCTGGAGACTATAGCTATCTTAATTTCACATTTAAATGAAAATGTGAAAAAGCAGGTAAAGCATCTTAATATTTTGATTTTTTTTTTTTTTTGAGACAGGGTCTCACTCTGTTGCTCAGGCTGGAGTGCACGATTTTGGCTCACTGCAGCCTCTGCCTCCTGGGTTCAAGTGATTCTCCCACCTCAGCCTCCTTAGTTAGCTGGGATTACAGGCCTGTGCCACCATGCCTAACTAATTTTTGTATTTTTTGGTAGAGACAGGGTTTCACCACATTGGCCAGGCTGGAACATTTTGAATTTGTAACCAAAAAAAAGTTATTTTCTATGATTACATTTGATGTACAAAAGGCAGTCACCCACTTGACTCTTAAACATTCTGACAATTTAAGGTCTGTAGAAATTTTATCCGAAATAGTTTTAAGTAGTGTACAATTTCAATGATTTGTAATATAAAATCAGTATAAGGTTCAGATTTTCTGAAACGGACGCAAGTATTTTACTTGGTGCAATCTTATCCAAATTTGGAAGTGGCCTTGAGAATTTTTTTTAACAGCAATCACAGTGGTGCCCCATAAAATAATGTAAGATAAGCAAAAAAGTAGATTTTGAAAATATTATGGATGAGTTTGCTTCCATTAAATCCAGGAAAGTAAGATTATAATGAATTGTTTTGTTGTAAATAAAATCTTTACACTGAACATAATATTGTGGGTTTTAATAATAGGTATTTTTAAATTTTTTCAATATTTTTATTATTTTAGTGTTTAAATATCCACAAAATACATAAAAAACATGTATAGAGGGGTGCAATTTTTGTTTTTTGTTTTTCTGCTTCGGGCTCCAATATGGCTCAGCATGGCATCTCAATGGATTACAGTAATAAAAAGGAACAAACTCCTGAAGCATGCCACAGCATTGACAAATCTCAAATGCATTGTGTGAAGTACGAGAAGCCGACTCAAAAGGCGACACTCTATATGATTCCATTTGACCTTCCAGAGTAGGAATAATGATAGGAATGACCTTCTAGAGTAGAAATAATGATAGGAACAGAATACAGATGTTTGGTTGCCAGGGACTGGGGCAGGGGTTGTGGGAGTGGTACAGAAAGGATTGGCTACTTAGAGGAAGGGGAGGATTTTTGAGATAGATAGAACTGTTCGATATCTTGATTGTGATTGTGGTTACACAATTGTATGTTTTTGGAAAACCTCATAGGATTCTACATTAAGAAGAATCAGTATTTCTATTTCTCTGTAGGTACCATCGTGAGCCTTAGATAATTTTATAGCAGGGTAGCATACACAAATTTTTGTTCGCAGAAGATTACTTTGGCTGTGTAAGAAACACAAATTGAGTCTAGGATAATAGCCCTTGTACAAATTGTTGACTCTCTGAAGTTCTCTTTTGTCCTTGGTTATTTTGGAGTGCTCCACTTTGCTCTACATTTATGGCCTATTATTTAGCTAACATCTTGTTTGTTTGGGGGGCCTAAATGTTCCTTGCAAGTAATAGGCCCAGGATGTTAACTGGTTTCTCCAGAATTGCCTAACTCCACTTGAGGCTGAGAGTTCAAGAGTCTCTTGAAAACACATGTTTTCTCAAGGTTGGGCTTAATCACCTTTTAATAAAATCTTGGCTTGGAGACAACCATGTTCAGGGTGCATGTCAGAGCAAAGGTTTCTAGTCTTTGGAGGTTTTCACCCACACCTCAATTATATTCTTCATTATCCTCTCAGCAAGCTGGCTAGATTTCTAAATCACATGGAGTTCCCCTAAGAGTTTGTATATCCTGAGATGTACACTTGGGAAGTGACTAACTTCCAAAAGTGATACTTCCCAAGTGACTGACAATAGTAAGCTTTTATTATTTTATGTTTCCATAGTCCATTTCATATATACATTATAGCTATCCTTTTATAAAGGATTTTGAAAATTTAGAGTTGTAAGAAGCTTTAGCATCTTGCTACTCAAAGTGTGGTCCACCACTCAGCATCTGTATCACCTGAAAGCTTGGGAGAGACGCAGAATCTCTGGCCTGACACCAGGCCTACTAAGTCAGAATGCATATTAAAAACTCCCCGCCCCCAACCGATAATCTGCAGGCACATGAAAATTTGAGAAGCACTGATGTAGTTATTGTCTGACTTAATCACTTACCTGGGGCTTGCACAGCAACCCTGCAGAGCTCTCCCACAGCAACCCCGCAGAGTTGAAGTATGGTTAGTTTATTGTATTTTTGTACCTTACAATACTATATTATACAGTATTTGTATAATACAGTGCTTGTACAGTATAACATGAATATTGAAAAGATAATACATGCAATCTTTTGGTTATCACATTTATCATATAAATAAATGTGTTTAGCCAAAATTTGATAAGCACACAAAACATTCCCAGGGAACTGTTAAATATCATTTGCATTGCAAAGCTGAGAAAAGTATCTGCTTAGATATTTTCAGGCAGAGGATCATCTCAGAGTAACAAACAAGAGCAAAGATGTTTTGTGCAGCTGCTTTACCTTCTACCCTTGTGATATCCTGCAGCAAGGATGCCCCTGAGAGGGCAAATACTAATATTAAATCATACTGGTCAGTGATATTTTGGGGATGAATCCTGGGACTAACTCAGCATTCAAATGTACATAGTGTTTAGAATTTAGGAAGAATTTTTGATGTCTTCATGCTGAGTGACTAATTTATAAAAATGGTTTAAATTAGTCAAATTTAAGCAACATATTTATCTGATATTATCCCCGATTCTTAAAGTTTCAGGATTTCTTTTTTCATTTCTGCCTGCATTCATTTAGTTGTTTATATGATTCCCCTAAACTTTCTGCCAAATTGTATATTTACATTGAAGTCATCTTTCTAACCACAGTTCTTCAATTCCCTATTTAAACCATTGGGTTTAGAGGTGTTTGAGAATTCAGAACTTTTCAAAGTTAGAAGATCCTATTTATTATGTAATATCCCAAGTAGGGTCTGGGGCAGTACTCTTTAATCAAACATGAATATTTCTGCAACATATAAACAATTTACACTAAATCATATGAATGAAGACTTCAAATAGCCTCTCCTTGGGTCACATCAGGTTTTTGTCACAAAATCAGTTACATAAACTTTTCTGTTTTCATAGTTTTCTTTATTTTGTTTTTATATTTTGCAATTGTGGATTTAAAAAGATGGACCTGTGTACAATAACAATATGAGAAGAAATTTTAGAAATTCTTTAGTTTACCTTTTTCTCAAAGTAGTAGTAAGGACAGCAAAAATTAATGTGAATGGGTATTTATCCAAAACTAAAATTTCTCAGTATTCCATAACTTTCTCAATATTTAACAAATAATACAGTCATAATATCATGTGAGGCTGAGGCTATCCTTATATCTGCTCATGCCAATTCTCATCCCCTTTCTTTCTAAAAAATAAAGGCTAAACTAAAAATATTTGCTTCACCACAGTGTTGTGCAGCTGGAGGGGCCGTATGATTCAGGAGTATGATCCCATGAGATAGAAATAGAGGGTTTCTGTGAAAGCTTTTGGTTTCCTAACACAGGTCTCTCCCCTTCCCAACTCCCGCTTTCTTCTTCTCCCTGTCTTGAATACAGATGTAATACCTGGAGATGCAGCAGCTATCTTGCAACAAAGAAGTAATAAGCATTAAGACAAAAGCCTCATTCTAAGGGTGGTGGAGGTAAGAAAACAGAAACAGCAGCCTGTTGAACCTCCTTGGACTGCCCCAGACTTCTTGTTTCGTGGGGGCAAACTTACTGTTTAAGCCACTGTTTTTGAGTTTCTGTTATTTGTAGCTAAACATATTCCTAAATGCTATAGTATGTCACTACCTTTTTTTTCTCATTTATTTAAATTTATTTATTTATAGACAGGGTCTCACTTTGTTGCCCAGGCTAGATTGCAGTGCACAGTCATAGCTCACTGTAGCCTCGACCTGCTGGGCTCAAGGGATCCTCCTGCCTCTGCCTCCCAAGTAGCTGGGACTACAGGAGCATGCCACCACACCCACCAAGCTAATTTTTTAAATTTTCAGTAGTGTTCCAAACTTGTGTGAGAGTGTAACCACCCAATAGTTTCTTCCTGCCCACTGCACAGACAAAATCAATCCACCAAGGCCAAGTCATTGCAATAAAATTTAATTGACACGAGGCCAGCCATGCCACGTGGGAGATGGAGTTATTGCTCAAATCAATCTCCCTGAAAATTTGGAGGCTAGAGTTTTTCAAGGGTGGTTTGAGGGGCCAGGGAGTCTGCTTCTGGGTAGGGCCACAGGACTGGCTAGTGGGGTTTGGCAGGCCTGGGTGGAGACGTTGGTTCATTGGTCGTCAGAAATGCAGAAACCTGAAAAGACATCTCAAAAGGCCAATCTTAGGTTCTATAATAGTGATGTTATCGGCGGGAGTAATTAGGGGAGTTGCAATTTTTGAGACCTCCAGAGTAATGGCTGGTAATCATTTAAGTCTACACCTTAGCAGAATTCAGGCTCCTCTCATCCTAATAGCCTGGTGGATGGATTAGCTTTCATTAGCTTTACAAAGTGGTATAATTTTGGGGAAGCGCTATTACCATTTAAACTCTAAACTAAATGTCTCCCAAAGTTATCTTGGCATAAGCCCAGGAATAATTAAGGCCAGTTTGGAGGTTAAAGGCTAGATGGGGGTTGGTTAGTTCAGATCTCATTCACTGTAATAATTTCCTGATTGTTATAATTTTTGCAAAAGTGATTTCAAGAGAAGAAAACTATGTATATGCATATGCATTTTTGTGTATATGAGTAAATATTTCTGTAGAGATGAACAAAAAGGTGATACCTAGCCTGGGCAGCAAAGTGAGACTCTGTCCAAATAAAAAAGTTAAAAATTAGCTGGTTGTGGTAGTGTGTACCTGCAGTCCCTGCTACTCAGGAGGCTGAGGCAATAGGATGGCTTGAGCCCAGGAGTGTGAGGCTGCAGTGAGCTATGATTGCACCGCTGCACTCCAGCCTGGGCAACAGGGAGAAACCCCATCTGAAAAAAAAAAAAGAAAGGTAGTATCATTGGTTGCCTTTGGGTAGAGAAACCAGATGGCTGAGGATCAGAGCCAGGAGTGAGGCATGGCTTTTGTACCTTTTAAATGTATTTTTAAAAATTAAATATATGTATCTTACTGTATGATTTAAATTATATACATTTCAAGAACAGACAAAATGAATTACGGTGATTGAGGTCAGAATACTATTAACTCTATGGGGAGATATTTACTGGAAAGTGGCATGAGGCGGTCTTCTCCAGCTAAGAGATCAGAGATATCCTCTATCTTGAATTAGATGGTGGTAACATAGGTACATGTATATGGAAAAAAAACATCAACTCCATACTACTATTTGTGCACTTGATGTACCTCAGTACAGTTTTAGAGCGTATACTTTGAATAATAAGAAAATTAAGATAATTATTAATATTCTGTGGGCTTCTTGTTCACTATCATCTTAGTTCATATTTCAACAATTTCCCTAATTTAAAGTTTTTTAAAAGAGTTTTCATGTGAGAATGTGTAGGTATACATATGAATGTCAATACAGAGGGGATTTGTGGCCAATCTGTGGGTTATTTCCTATATAAAATAACCCTTCATTGACCTCACTTCATTGTCCAGTTATCACCCCAGTTTTTTACAGTCACGCTTTTTCAGCACTGCTGTGTGTAGGTGGGTATATGTGCCTAAACTCAGGACTAGTATACACCCAGGTATGAATAGATCAAGTCACATACATAAGGATTTGATGTTGGAGTTTGCTTCTATAGCAAATGAATTTCTAAATATTAGCTCAGTGCAGCTTTGATGAGTGCACGATGAATCAGCAAAAGCTTAAATAAGGGAGTGTGCACCAATGACAAATTCCCTTTGCAAGGGAACTTTGATCTCTACTGGATGACTACCTGCTTCTGCTGTGCACTCGCTCTCTCCCTCTTTGCTTCTAGCATAACAAATATGTTCCCCTGCATTGAACGTGTTTTCCTAACAACAGTGGCGAGATGTGACAAGGAAACTTGTTTGGAGCAACGTCTGAGTCACAATAGAATTAGTATCAGGTACAAATGACCACAAAGTACAGGTGCTGAGTCACAGTGATTTGGGATTCTCTAGTAAAAAGGACATGTGGAGAACTTAACTTTTATTTCCTCTCTTTTGCTGGTGTAAGTTTGGAGGTATCGTCACACAATCACCTTTCATTCACTAACGCTCACATTTTAGGTGCTTTTCCTTCTTACATAATAAAATAGCAAAGCACATAGGCCTGGGGTCCCTGGGGAAAGCCAAGTCTGCCTGGCTGCCTTGAGGACTCTGGACTGGATTTGACATGGAGGAGTTGGGGATTGATGCTCAGGGATCAGAACAGTGAAACTCAGGTTAATGAGTAAAGAGTGAGAATATGTGTTTGTATGTTTCCTAATCCCATCTACTAGGTGATTACAAAACTCATTCAAAGTTGAACACAGTAGAGGTATTTCAAGTTGCTTTAGAGAGAGAATTACACACACACAAAAAATCTTTAGGAGCCAGCCAACCACTGTGGACACCAATAAGAGAGCTCCAACATTGGTGAGGTATAGACCCCTCAAAGTTGTTGGTAATAACAGCAAGGTCCATCTGGCAAGATTGGTCACCTGTGGTGGAAGTGGTGGTGACAGCAGGGATGCAACTGCAGCAATCAATGATGATGATCTCACTAGGGTGGGGAGGTGTTAGAGGCATCTTCACAGCAGCACAGTGCCCAGAATGCCAAAGAGCAGCAGGATTGATCCAGCATCCTCTCCTGATAAAAGAGGGCTAGAAGACCGGAGGCTCTGGGGAGTCTACTGGGTGAGTATTAGTCCACTCTCACATTGCTATCAAGAAATACCGGATACTGGGTAATTTATAGAGAAAAAAGGTTTAATTGACTCACGGTTCTGCAAGCTGTACAGGAAGCATAGCGGCTTCTGACTCTGAGGTGGCCTCAGGAAGCTTCCAATCATAGAAGAAGGCAAAGTAGGGGCAGGTATCTCACATGGCAGTAGCAGGAGGAAGAGAGCGAGGGGGAGGTGCCACACACTCTTTAACTACCAGATCTGACAGATAACTCATTGTTCCAAGGGCAGGACAAAGGGGATGCTGCTAAACCATTCATGAGAAATCTGCCCACATGATCCAATCACCTCCCACCAGGCTCCACCTCCAACACCGGATATTACAATTCAACACAAAATTTGGGCAGGAACACAGATCCAAACTATATCAGGGTGGAACCCTATATCTAATGTTTCTTGCCCTTGCTCTTGGTAGCTAGTGTCTCATTGGACTCTAGCGTCTGCTTGTTCTATTGGATCAGGAGCTCCTTGAGGGAAGGAGCCATATTAAATTCATCTCTGTACCCCTAGTGTTTAGCAGTGTTTTATTGAGTTAGTAAATAAATCCATCTCTATTCTTTATCAAAACTCTGAGCTGTGATGAAAAAGTCAGTGTCTCCACCTGTGCTTTGGATCTGCCAGTAGGGCCTTTGCTTCTACAGTAACATCATCCTACACAGAGTAAACACCTACTGAGTGCCGACTATGCCTGCTGTGGTTACTACAATCTCTTAAGTTTGCCTTTAAGCTTCGTATGTAAAATTTTTAATTGCTTTGCTATTTTAATCTGATCACATTCCCCTGGTTCCTCCCTTTTAACTTTAAGCATATGCAATGTGCCCATTTGCACAACAGTCTGAAGTTTTATTTCTATGATTCCTCCTTTTCTGCACAAATGTTCATGTTTCTCATACTTCCTATTACTTCTGAACATTTTCCTAATGACAGAAGTCATAGAAGCAGTCCTTAAAAGTTGATTTTTTGTTTGTTTGTTTGTTTTGAGACATTCTGCCACCCAGGTTGGAGTGCAGTGGCATGATCATGGCTCACTGCAGCCTCGACCTCCTGGGCTCAGGTGATCCTCCCACCGAAGCCTCCTGAGTAGCTGGGACTACAGGCACCTGCCACCACACCCAGCTATTTTTTGTATTTTTTGTAGAGATGAGGTTTCACCATGTTGCCAAGGCTGGTCTAGAGCTTCTGGGCTCAAGCAATCTGCCCACCTCAGCCTCCCAAAATGTTAGAATTATAAGCAAGAGCCACTGTGCCCAGCCGAGAGCTGATTTTATATTAATATCTAACAGCTCTGGTTAGACACAGTCTCAGGGAATTTGTGGCCAGTCTGTAGTGTTGTCTCCTTACTTAAAAAATACTCCTTCCTTGACCTCACTTCAGTGTCTAATTATCATTTCATTTTCTACATCTATCCATGAAAAAAATGTATAGAGTGGGGGAAATCTACCTTTCCACCTCCATTTCCTCATCATCCACTTCCACCTGAACTTGCTGCCACCTGACTTCAGCTTCACCACCTATGAACACATCACTTTCTCTAAAGCCTTCCATACTTTCCTTCTGACCTTGAGCCAGTGGGCTGTTTTCATACTTCTCTTTCATAGTTACTTAGTTGCGTTAACATTGTCAAAAAGTAAAACAAAACTCCCAAGCCCAAAGCCTCCCCTGCTTTGAGACAGTCTCCCCATCCTGACACCTGTGACCCGGAGTTCATCTGCATTATTCCAACCCATCTGGTGAATGAGTTAATGCTGATTTTTGATCATCCAACATGGTGTCAGCCTCCTTCAGCCTTCCAAGGTGAGCCTATGACTTTCCTCTCTTCTAGGTCCACATACGTTTGTTTCCTCCCACTCTGCATCTTTACCCCATTCATGGCACTCTTAACTCCACATAGCCCCTTAGTTTTCTAAACCCATTTAAAACCTTACACCATCAAGGAGAAGCATAGCTTCTTAAACTTTCCCTACTGTAATGGCTTCTCAGGGTTTGTGTGAACAGTGGGGGTTTTTAATTTTTTGGTATAATACTAATTTAGCAACACATGTATACTTCTTGGTAAATATGCTTAAGGTTATTTTTTTCATGAGTGTATATTGCTCCCCGAGATCCTGTCTTGCATTTGGGTTTTTTCCAAAATGCTTAATATGGTCCTCCATATGCAGAGGACACTAGCTAAATATTGGTTAAAGTGGGTAACAATTAAAAATGTAATACTCCTGCCAGCTGAGTAAATACTTAACTTGCTTAATATGACCGTGACAATTTGTCCAGACACTGCCATTTCCTGCTTTCAGGGCACTGTTGTCTGTTGCTAACTTATTGCTCCTCTGGGTCTCCTTTTCCTACCTGGCTCAGATGTAGAATGTGGGGCTTACAAAGTTAGAGGAGGACATTTTCTTATGGGTTTTTTTACCTACACCAGTAAGTTAGAAGGAAAAACTCACTAAGGAAAAACCAAACCAAACCATTTTTTACACAGCCAACACAGAGCATTTCACCTCTAGTCTCCGAAATATATAGGGATTTCTCCCCACCAGCAACCAATAAATTCCCTAGCAGATATCAGCTATGTGTACTATAATTTAATTCAATTCTGACACTATCTATCTGGAGATAGCATCAGATCCCACAGAATAAGGGTTCTACCCCACAAGACTGCCGCCACTTCAGAGGCCGATCACAAGTTACAGGTTGTCACCTCTGCTTCTGCTGACCAGCTATAAGTCAAGATTCCCACTACTCTCTCCTTGGGTTCAATTAATTTGCTAGGATGACTAACTCAACTCAGAGGAACACTTATTTTTGTTTACTGGTTTATTATAAAGGATACTAAAAAAGATACAGATGAACAGCCAGGAGGAAGAGATGCATAGGCAAGGCATGTGGGAGGGGGCACGGAGCTTCCATGCCCTCTCTGCATGTGCCACCCTCCAGGACTTTCCACACGTTCAGCTATCCAGAAGCTCCTGAACCTGGTCATTCTGAGTTTTTATGAAGGCTTCATCATGTAGGCATGATTGATTAAGTCATGAGCCATTGGTCAGCCCCTGTTTCTTCCCTGGAGGTGAAGGTTGATTGGTGGGACTTTAAGTCCCAACTGTCTAATCATGCCTTGGTCTTTCTGGTGACCAGCCCCCATACGGAAGCTACTTAGGGGTCCCTAGGCATCAGTAATCTCCACAGCATATCAAAGACACTCATCACTTTGGAGATTCCCAAGGGTTTTAGAAACTGTATGTCAAGAAACAGGAGCAAGCCCAAATACATATTTCATAATATCATAACCATGTGACAACTTATCATAAAGACCAGGTACTCACTTACCAGACTGAATGCCTGTAAGACTTGATGAAGTTTACTTGAGCGGAGAAGGAACTGATGGAAGCCTCTCATGCCAGACAGGTTGAAGTTCAGGTTTGCCATACTCTAGTAGTATGATTTTGGCCAAGTTACTTAACCTCTCTGTGCCTCAGTTTCTTGTGCCAATGAAAGGAGATTGAGAAAGTGAATGGGGCAAAATGTTAACATTTGATGAATCTGGGTAAAGGGTATACAGGCTTCTATCTACTATTTTTGTAACTTTTCTATAAATTTGAAATTATTTCAAAATAAAAAGTAAAAAAAATACTCTTGTGACTTGGAGACTCAATTTTTCCATTTGCAAGATAGTTGAGTTTTCATGTATAGTCTTAAAGAATGATGCTAACATTTTCCGAGTGGCAAATTGGGACATTTTGCCTGAGGAATCTCTTTAAATTTTTTAAAGATAAAGGTCTTTCAAAGATTATAAGTTAAAGCACATTAATAAATAGACTTTTTAAAGAATACTAAAATATATGACAAGAAATAAAAATGTAACAAACTACCTTTATTGGTTAATAAAAGACTTGAATTTTAAAGTCAGCAGCATATTGATCTACTAGTATTGTTTGAAGAACTCAGTTTGCTCAATAACGAATTTTTTTCCCCAAATTTCATTGCAAATCTTCATTGAAATTGAATTATCATTGTTGACACCTCCAATTCATCCAAAGTTCTTAATCTAACAATATTGCTTCTCAATGTGCCCAGAAGTGAAAAGACAAAATCATGTGTTTTTATTAGGTATGAAATATTCACATTCACAGAATAAAAATCTGTAAGTAAATTTTATCATCTCTAATACAAGGAGATTTTATCATCTCCTTTTGTGTGTTACACTCAGCTAGTAAGTTCTCTTTAAAATACAGTTTTGTGATACAAAGTTAATTTTAAAACCATATTACCAAATAGCAGAGAATGTCAAAAACATGATAAGTTGGCTTTCAGTTTAAAATGGAAATGTACTCCATTGCAACTTTTCCTAATTTTATACAGAGTCATGAAGACACTGAAAAGTGATGAATCCACATAACCATGACACTGGAAATGAAGTTTGAGTGGCAGTCGGAATCTGGGAGGAAGCATTGCTAAGTGAAAATCTTACGGAGCTTGACTAAATATCCCTGTCAGGAACCGTCAAAAGCTGTGTCCCTGACATGAAAAATCTTGCTGGAAGTTGAGAGAGGTTTATGCCTACTCCGTGATCCGGGAACACAAGACCTTTACCAACCAAAAAAGTGGATAGCTGTTCTTCTGCTGTGAAGGTTAATAAAGGTAAACATTATAATGGCCAGGGCTTGAGGGAGAAAGAAGGAAGAAGAAAAGAAAGAAAGAGACAAAGGTAATAATATTAGTAAAGGTAAATAATGTTAGTGTCTCTCAAAACAAAAATAATTTGACAGAAAAAAGAATCATTTTATATTGATAAAAGATGTAATCCATAAAAGAGATGTAAAATTCATGAGCCTCTATAGTACTACAACCTTAAAATGGAAAATTGACAGAAATATAATTGTTATAAAAGACATTAAAATATTTTTCTCAAGATCTGGGAAAGACTAAAAAGTAAAACAAGATTGAATGAGTAGGCAGATCTTGAATTTTGTATTTTAAAAGTGGAGAATATACCTTTTCATGCAACCATGGATCATTTGCAGTAGCTGATCATACCACTGGGACACAGAGAAAATTTTACTATGTAATAAAAATGAGAACATGTAGAAGCCACATTCATATGATCAAAACTAACATACACTAAGAAAAGTTTAAACCAAGTCTCCAAT
Organism: Pan troglodytes; assembly: GCF_028858775.2. NCBI lineage: Eukaryota > Metazoa > Chordata > Mammalia > Primates > Hominidae > Pan > Pan troglodytes. Next base: position 59,484,797 of record NC_072403.2, read on the forward strand.
CCATGAGTTATCTAACAATTTCTAAAATGAAGTCAGAGTATTTGTTTTTGAAACTTTAAAGTTTATATGTAATCCATAAGACAATATTCATAACAACACTTTATAACAACAAAATGGTGGAAATAACCCAAATGTTTGTTGGTAGAACATACCTATCAATGGAGAACTGTGCAACTATAAATGAGGAGTCTCCAAATATGTTTCTATTTTTATATACTCTGCAGAATGCATTGTTATATGAAAAAAGCAAAAATGGAGGCAAATATACAATGTGCTACCATTTATCCAAAACAGGTAACAAGAATATGAATATACATATATTAAAAATCACAACAGTCCAGGAGTGGTGGCTCATGCCTGGAATCCCAGCACTTTGGGAGGTGGAGGTGGAGGATCATTTAAGCCCAGGAGTTTGAGACTAGGCTAAGCAACAGAGTGAGACATTGTCTCTACCAAAAAAAAAAAAAAAAAAAGTTAGCTGGGCATGGTGGCAGGCACCTGTGGTCCTAGCTATTTGGGAGGCTGAGGTGGGAGGATCACTTTAGCCCAGGAGGTCATGGCTGCAGTGAGCTGGGATCATGCCACTACACTCCAGCCTGGGTGACAGAGCAAAACCCTGTCTCAAAACAACAAAAACAACAAAACAAGGGTATAACAAAACAAAACTGAACAAAAATTAAAAATTGGTTACCTATATGGGAACGGAGTAGAGAAAACATGGATTAAAAACAAAACTTCCTGATTATACCTTGTTTTGTAAGTTTGACTTTGGAATGATGCAAAGATTTTACATAATTATCAAATCAAATTAACAAAAAATTTCTAAAAACTGAAAGGAAAATAAAAATTACTGTATTGAACTAGTTGCTTAACTACACAGAGAAGAACTATATCAAGTAACTTTAAAAAAACAACAACAGAGATTTAACATACAAACCTAGTGGGATATACCCTAAGAATAAAAAAAAAAATGCAAATACACTTTATGCCACTTTCAATTATCATGGTGTTTATAATAATACTGGCACTGCTATTCTGAAACTATGGTATATATTACAGGATATGGCAAATAAGTACTTATATTGTTAAGAACTAAGTTGTAAGTATGAGAAAAAAATATAAAAGCGAAGAAGTGCAAACCCTATAATCCTAAACTTGAATTGAAAACATCAGTATGAGCTCATGATGTGTTTTCTCTTAACAAAACAAAATAACAACTTATATCCTAGCTCTGCCTGCTAAAAAGGCCTAGAAACAATGACCAGCTCAGGAGCAGTGAGTTCCCATAACACCCAGACTGTAGTTTCTCATACAATTTTCCACTAAAAGGAATCCATATTCTTGGAAAGTCAGCTAATTTGAAGACTGGGGAGCAAAAAATTCAAGAAGGCCTTTATCTTGGTTCTTTTGTGCTGTTATAACAAAATACCTGAGACTGGGCAATTTATAAAAATCACAACTTTATTTCTCACAATTCTGGAGGCTAAAAGTTCAAGAATAAGGCACCAGCAAGTTCAGTGTCTAGAAAGGACCCAGCCTTTGCTTCGAAGATGGCGCCTTTCTGCTGCATTCTCTGAAGAGGATGGACGCTGTGTCCTCACATTGCAGAAGTCAGAAGGGGAAAAAGGGCCTAAGCTAGTTCCCTGTAGCCTTTTTGCAAGGTACTAATCCATGTCTCGCGGCTGAATCACTTCCCCAAAAGTCTTAACTCCCAACGTCACCACAATAGAGATTAAATTTCAACACATGAATTTTGTGAGAACACATTGAAACCACAGCAGTCTTGGAACACATTGTCACACCACAAAACAAGAACATTTCATTGACCACTAAAGTCGTGTCAGAAAGGACTCAGAATCCAATTTGAATATCTGGCCAAACTTCAGTGGCCAAAAAAGAGACAATTTGAATCAGGGATTGAGACATGGCAGCTTTGTTTAAATCCGTGCATTCATAAAAGAACTCTTTCTTGGTCACCTATAGAGGGTTCTGGGAAATGAGCTCATTATTTTGAGAACTGGTAAATACAAGGAAAGGGTCAAATGTAAATCCTACCTTTCCTGTACTAACTGTACCACAGAGTAACCAAATAGTTGACAAAGGAAGTTTCTCTGTTATGAAGTATTCTTGCTAATACATGATTAAGGAATGAGATTTCGAGTATTTGCACATTCGAATGAAATAGTGGATTTAGGCTAAATATCTAACATCACACTAAGAGAAACAACTGGGCACCTGCTAACAAAAGTCCTGTCACTATCACCAATGGTGTCTTCTTGCAAAAAGTTCCAATTATAAGTGATCAAATTACCTATTAGGGAGTGAGGGCACAGGTAATGCAGAAGACAGCAAACATATGAACAATAGACACCACATGGATGCAATTAGCAAAATCCACAATTCTGGAAATTCTGCAGGGCAAACTGACCTAGTTTCTTCACCATATACATGGCAAGAAGGGACTAGGGGGAGGAAGTGGCAGATGCTCTTGGTGCCCACCCATATCCTCTGTGCCCTTCACTGTGCTCAGCCTTGCTCCCAACTGTCAGTAGCTGCCTTTTGGTGCCTAAGAGCTTTTTTTTTTTCCTCCTGAACCGCAGAACGCCAGAAATGCCAAGCAATTAACAACCCCAGAAGCAACCCTTAACCAATGATTAAATAAAGTGGATGATTACATACCCAAGCTCCTTCAACTCCCAGGGACATAATTCTGAGGTGGGTGTATGTTTATCCCTTTTTCAAGAACTTCCCCGAAGGATTAAGCTTCAGTCACCCACTGGTAAATTGCTTAACAGCTCAACCTCTAGGGGTTTGGGTTGCTTTTTCTTGTATCACATGCTGTCTCCTTTATGGTGTACACTGCACTTTCCAAATTGACTACCTGTACTTGAATCCTGTCTTAGATGTATTTCTGGAGGAACTCAAACTAAGGCAGACGGGGAACTATAGATTAAATGAAACTTAAGAGATGTCAACCAACTGCAAAGTGTGGAGCTGAGCGAAAAACAAAACAAAACAAAACAAACAAAAAAACTGTTCAAAAAGTTTATGAGACAATCAGGGATATTTAAATACCGACTGAATATTTTATAACATTTAGAAATTATTGGGGTTTTTAGGTGGCATAATACTGATAGGCTTATCTCTAAACCCATGATCAAATATTGGATATTTATAGATGAAATGTTAGGATGTCTGGGATTTGCTTTCAAATTAATATGGAGTGGAGTTGTGATTGGTGATGAGTTGATAATTATTAAAACTGGGCACTAGTATGTGAGACTTTATGATACCATTCTGTCCACTTTTGTAGATGTTGGAAATTTTCCCTAAGTAGATACAAAAATGAAAAAAGCTGAAAGCTCTATGGGGATTGTTAATAACTATGTTCTTAGTGCTTAACAGTGTTCAGTACATAGTCAACAAAGAAGCACTCAAAACACTATTCATTGAACAACTGTTTTGTCTTATGTTGGGGATACCAAGGCAAATATTGTTGACATTGACATTTTTAGCTGACATACTGGAAATCTTACCAAGAGTTTTATACAGACTAGAGGAAAAAAAAATCATTTTATCAATTAGTACAATGTCGGGTTCAAAAAATGTTATACTAGGTCTACTTCTAACTAAAGTATTTTTCAGCTTGTGATTCATCACCGTCTGTGTCTTGAAGGTATATTTGAGTTAACATATATTTTATTAGAATGTGCTGTTTTTTGCCAAAATGCTGGAATTTCTGGGATACTTTGATGACTCAGTGGGACAGAATATGATACTGAATATTTGAAAGCAGGACTTGGTTAGAAAATCTAAGATTGTGAGTGCTGAATTGACCTAGTAGATATATGTTTCTGAAATTTACAAGGTAACTGCTTTTGTTGGGACCAAAACCACACAGCCAATAAAACTAAAACTGTACTGGGAAAATCATTTAAATAAAAGAATAGTATATTAAGTTGGAGGGTAGGGTATATTTGAAGTCTTAGAGGCATGTAAACAGGAACTTGCAAGAAATTCCTGCAGAAATTTTCCACTTTAAAAACTATAGATAAAGCTGGGCACAGTAGGGCATGTCTGTAGTCCCAGCTACTTGGGAGGCTATGGCAGGAGGATCACTTGAGGCCAGGAGTTCAAGGCTGTAATACGCCTAGATTGTACCTGTGAATAGCCACTGCACTCCAGCCTGGGCAACATAGCAAGATTCCATCTCTAAAAAAATATAAATTTGATATAGATGTATCTATATATCTGTCTCTAAAAAATTCTGTCACTTCCATGAGTTCACATTATTGCTGAGATTTATTTTCTTGCAAGATTTTCTAATAACATGATAGTCCTTGTTTTCAAGCTGTCAGGTAGTAAAACAGTAATTTAATTTGGCAATAACATATGACATTCTAAGAAGACGCATTAGAAGGTTTTTAAGAAGTGTACTGAAATATTTTTGGAATGTCCTTCAAACAGGCAAAGTTTAAACTGGAAAGAGCAAAAAGTTAAATATTATATATTTATAAAAAGTCAAACTATTTTTTCCTTACCTGGTTAAAAAGGTGTTACCAAGGTCGCAAAATAGCTTTGTATATTAAAAAATTTTTTTATTGGATTAATTCCTAGTTGTAGTTTAGCTACTTATTTTTGTTTTCCATTTATCTTTTTCACCTCTATGTAGCTTATGTTATTAAGTTATGTTATTAAGTTTTTAAATAAAACCTAGGAGGCTTCTTAATTCTTTATGGAAAATTCTGTGAGAATAACTAGCTAAATTTTAAAACTACAACCAAATAAGATTGACATAATAATATGCATATACATTGCTCTTCTCACATTAACAATAATAGATTTGTATCTTCTAAGATATCTCTGAGAATAAAATTTCCAGCCATATCATCAGCTAAATTAACTCAAATTTACTATCTGGATTTGGCTGTTTAGCTTGTAGGTTAAAAGTTAAAAGGTTTGCTATTTCTTGGAATCAAAGGTTATTTAATGAAAGAAAATTAATTTCAATAAATGATGCATTTAAAGTTTTTTCCAACAAAGAGTGTAAGAGATTTATCACAGGTTCTAAATAACAAATTTAATTTCCCTAACATGTTAAGGAGAATTTTGGTTCCCGCAGAGGACTGAGTGGACTAATCATTTATAATAAGACTGACTTTAAACTTCCTTTTAACTTGGCAGTAGTTAATTCTAACTTTATTAAATTAGAATCCCCATTAATTCACCCATTTTTCTTTCACCAATTTTGTTTTACAATTAAGGTTTATCTGCAGAGTTCTGTTTTGACCATTATGCTGAAAGTGTTGAGTTCTGCTGTTTGCCTTCCTTCAGCCTTTCTGGCTGAATGGCTTCCTGAATCTTCTCAGAGGTTTTCATCTGAGCCCATGATGGGGTTCTAAAAGCACATTCTGTTCATGTACTGGGATAGTGGGATGTGAGGGCAGAGAAGTTCTTCCTGAGCATGAGTCCTTCATCCTCTACCCACTGTTTTATAAACCTGTCTCAAATTCCATGCACTTTTGGACCCACTTACTTGAACTCTCAGGAGCAGGTACTTTGTCACCTCCAGAGGGAAGGCCAGGATCCTCCTAGCGGGTACTGCTGTGTGCTTGCCCCTGAGCCAGGAGCTTTGCATTTGCTCTCTCATTTGATCCCCTCAACAACCCTACTAGTGAGGAAATATCTATTTCATACATGAGGAAATTGAGGCCCAGAGAAGGCACTGGCTGCTTAGCTGTGTGCTGTCACCCTGTTGAAACCAACGCCTCCTGCCTACACTGCCACTGCCTGTACAAACTGGTACCACCCACGGTTATATGGCAGAAAGCAGTGCTTCGAGAAAATGGACCAGCAACCGCCATGTGTTGAACAGGCTATGGGCAGGAGGAAATAAAGCAGTTATAGCACCTGGGGGTGGAAGTCAAGGCAGTAACCAAAATAAAGTGAGAGCACGGAAAAAAGCTGGGGAAATAAAAAGGTTCAAATTTCACATTTCCTCATGAAGTCCAGATCAAGTTGGAGCTTGTTTAATAGCAGAAATTAGGCAGCCAGACCTGTCTGTAGGGCAAAGAAATTTTTGTTGAAAAGCCCAGCATGTATTTACTCTGCTGTAACAGAGTCTTTTTCTAACTCCAGGATCTTTTCTTTGTGTGCTCTGTAGAATGAAGTGTGCTTGTTTGGGTGGGGATACATTTACACAGTTCTCCATGTTTTGTTTCATCTTTCCTCTCCGTGTTGTTGATCTCTTTTTCCTTTGCTCTATCCAAAGATATCAGCCAAAGAAGCCAAGAAAAATGTTATCTTTACTTTAGAGTTAGGGATTTCAGATATGGGTAGATGGCTCTGTTAGGCAGAAGTGTCAGAGCTGGTTATAGGAAAACCAGGCGGCACATACATGATCCCAGACACCGAAGTAACCTCTGTCTCACTCCTCCACTTCCAGCAAGGTATTGTGCTCTGAGGGGCTGATGAGAGAAGGTAGATTATGGGTCTGCCAAGGCTTTTTACTGGTCTCTGTTTATCTTTTTCTGAGTGCCAATTCAGCATGGTCTAGACCAGGATCATTTGTTTGCAGGGATGGAAAACAAACTGAAACTGGCTCAAGTGAAGGCTCACTGGAAGGCTTACTGGAAAACTTACTGGAAGGATGTGAGGAGATGTTCGGGAATCTATTTGCAGAAAACATGTTCAGGTATACTGGGAGCTCTCCCTCTCTCACATTGTCTCCCTCACTGAAACCAGGATTGCTGTCTATTTCCTTGGGGCTGTTGCCGTCATGCTGTCTTACTAACTGTAGTGTTGTGTTAGCTACACGACTGCTCAAGTTTATTTTTTTGAAAAATTGTGTTCCATTTAGCCAGGATGATGCAAGTTGTTTCAAGAAAGGCTATAAAATGCTTGCAATAAAAGTCATGTTCATTCACATTCATTAGGAAAAAATGAAATAAATCTATGCTGCATAACTTTTTTCATGCCAAGTGCGGGAGTGGAGGTTGTCAAATCAAGACTGGATCATCAAGTACATAATGATAGGGTGCCAAAATTCCAAGGAGGTTGGGAGTCACTGTTGTTGAGGGTGGTCAAAGAATTTGTTTCCCCACAAGGCATGTGGCTTTGGGCCAGCACACCTCATAATTCGTTCTCTTCTATTTCCCACATCCGTCTTATAATGTCTCAATTTAACCAGGGGAATATGGAGCGTGAACTCTTTCTATTTACCCTTTTAACATCCAGGTAGATATTTCTGAGATACATGGCAATGTATCAGGGTTGAGTTTGCTGCTCTGGTTCTTATCCTTTTTTTTTTGAGACAGGTTCTTGCTCTGTTGCCCAGGCTGGAATGCAGTGGTGCAATCTCAGCTCACTGCAGACTCTGCCTCTGCCTCTCAAGTTTAAGTGATCCTCGTGCCTCAGCCTCCTGAGTAGCTGGGATTACCGGCACCTGCCATTGTGCCCAGCTAATTTTTGTATTTTTAATAGTGGTGAGGTTTCACCATGTTGCCCAGGCTGGTCTCGAACTCCTGGCCTCAAGTGATCCACTTGCTTTGGCCTCCCAAAGTGCCGGGATTACAGGTATGAACCACCATGCCTAGCCTCTGGTTCTTATCCTTTTGAAAGTCTTAAAGTCTCCTCTTCATTCATGTATCAAATATTTGATGAAATATTTGACCATATGTCAGAGTCTAGAACATCAGACCGAGATAGTAAACCAGTGGGTCGTAAATAGCTACATGAAGGGCACAGAATCTAAACAGATCCAGAGTGAGAGATTAAGGTCAAGGAACTGGAAGGCATATCTGGATTTATTTATTTATTTTTTAAAAATACAGTATTTGTTTGGATGGAGAATGGAAATAGAACTTGCAGTTTTGGTTCTCTGCAATGCAGGTTGGCCACTGCTATTGCTGTAACTCTGTCCTATTGTCCTACCCATACTACTGTTGTAACTTCCAGAAGGTGGGACCTGATGAATCACGCACACTTCCAGAGTGTTTGGTCAGGGTGACCCTGGGTGCAGCAAGGATGGCCAATGCTGTTGGCATCAAAAGGCCAAGAGATGACTTTGGTCAGATTAGATAAAGACCATTTAGGGCCATGGAGATATGGAAGCAATTTTCTTCTTTCCTAGAAGATGATGCAATAGATGACAATAAGCATTTGGGTGAATCTCTCCAGCCAGGTTTGAAGGCAGTTTGTGTCACGTAGTGGGTGGGTGGATGGGGAAAGTTAGTTCTAATTACTATTCCAGGGCCCTACATCCAGAGCCTTTCCATTTTAAGGCAAGAGGGGGACTAACATTCCCAGCTCATTCGCAAATGACTCAAGAGAATGGGACAGAGGAAAGGGAGATACCACTTTTAATTCCCCCTGGAGGAGTCCTAATGTCCCATTAGTGTTTCAACTGTTTGGTCTAATTCAGGTATGAAGTACAGTGGTTTGTTTGTTTGTTTGTTTTGTTTTTTGTTTTTCATAAAATTGGTTGATTGATTAATAAATTGCTTGCTGGGCATTGGGGAACTAAACATGAAAATTATATGACTTTAACCCTGAAGGAGCTCAGAATCTAATGCGGAAGATGGATATTTATGATATATAACAAGGGCAACAATACATCTAGTACAAGATATGAGGAATCTTCCAGGCTTTGTATTGGACAAAATGCCTCTGGAATGTCCTTTACCTGGAGGCATATATGGGCCCAATGCCAGCTTCAGCTATTCTAAAAGAGACCTGAGTCTAAAGATCACACATTATCTCATATCAGGAGCCATGCTCACTGACTGAAATTTCCCAGTGGCCACCAAGCTATCATTATGGTCCCTATAGACCCACTAATTATTATCCATCCCACTTTGCTACTTCTGGATCGGACACTTGACAGATAATGTCAGGAACAGTATAGCGTGTGTTTTGCCCAAATGATCTTTAAGACAGCCTCGTTCCCAGTCTGGCAGTTGTGTGGGAATCAGCATCTTCACTTCCTGATTTCTATTACACTCCTTCCTACAGCCCTGTCCACCACAGCCAGCTGGCTGAAGAGCTCAAAAGGCAAGAAATCAGCAAGAGAGAGATATGAAGCATGAGAAATGAGCAAAAAACACCCAGCACATCATAATCATGGACAGTTTAGCAGTACATGAAAATAGATGGTCCTCGCCCCAAGGGACTGCAGTAACCCTGAATAAACAGGATATCTCTCACTTTTAGCAGTTCTTTCTGTGCTAGTATTGGGGAAATATATTTTTGGCTGCATGCAAAATGGTAAAAGACATCTATTAAGAAAATGAAAACAATGCTTCTGTTTTAGACGAAGCTTTTGAAGGTTTAAGGATCACCTATTTATTGACAAAATTGTTTCCGTGGCTTAAAAATAAAATACAAACAAATACTACAGGTATTCTTGCCTTCTCATTCTACTTAAAATCACATTTCCAAAGACTTTCTTCTCTACTTAAAAACAGGAATTAAGAAATACTCAAAAGAGATCCTAGACAAAACTAACATTTCAGCAACCAAAGATAAATCATGCTTTTAGGGGAAGATGCTAGGTTCTAGAGTCTCTCTGAACACCGTGTAGCACTAAGAAACTACAATCACCGGCTGAGACCTTGATCAAATAATGGCTAACATATAAGATACTTATTCTAGTCAGGCACACTTCTAAGAGCTGTATATCTGCTAATTCATTTATTCTCCTAGGATATAAAGGATCAGCAGATCCTTCAGGCTCTGGTATGTTCTGAGATGAGTTAACCCAGAAATTGTCATCGAAAGACAGATTCAGCAAAACGGAAACAGCCACCATTTTATGTAGATGTCCCTGTGGCTTAGTGCTAGAGACCGGACATTTGTGCCCTTAGGGGAAAAATGATGAGGTCAGAGCAGACTGGGATCGATCAGGTCTGGTGCTTTTATTATAGATCCTGGAACCAAAGATGATCTTATGGAAAGCCAGGTAGACAGTTCAGCTGAGGTATTCATCCATAGAGACTGGCCAGAAAGGCACAGTTTGGGTTGAAAGTGTGGGCACATGAGACCAAAGCAAGAGGGCTTGAAAATGGGGTAGATGCAGGAGACTGGAGAGAAGCCTCAGCCCCTGGGACAAAGTGGCAGGTGCTTTATCCAGGGTGCTGGTGTCTGGAGCGCTTTGGGAGGACCCTGTGAAGGGCATGGTGTCTCCAGCAATGTTGGGTGTACCCTCCCATAGTTCAGTGTTCCAGAAAAAGGATGGGAAAATTACAAGAATAATAGCAGGCAGAAGTTGTGCCAAATTTCATCCTAACACAAAATGTGGTTATAAACAAGGGTAAGGAGAGGGTTTTCATCTCCTCCTTTAATCCTGGAAAGCTCTGCTAGACTGTGATTCAGTCTCTCTTTTTCTAGCAGTTCTGGGGTTGTGATTCTTAATAGTACCTCAACTAATTTTTGGCATCCTTATTCTTGTGATTACTAGGGATTTTCAGTTGTTTAAACCCTACTTGGCTTTTTCTAATGAGCACTAATGCCAAGTTTTTATCACTAAGCTCATAGATTTGTCAAAGAAATGGTGATACCAAGAAATTCATTGCAAGTTACTACCTGTAATCCATGTGTAGGGTGTTTGGTGTATTGTGGTGTTCTTTAGTTTCTAATTCCTTATGTAGATGTCTAAAAAAGTGTGACCTTTATTTTTCTATTAAGGGCCAGATAGTAGATACTTCAGGCCCTTTGGGTAACACTCAACTCTGCCACGATAGTGAGAAGCAGTCATAGACAAAAACATCTAATAGGAGTGGCTGTGTGCAATAAAATCTTGTTCACAAAACAAGCAGTAGTAGGATTTAATATGTGCTCCATAACTGGTGATTTTTGATATTAATACATAAACAAACAACCAGAAAAATAAATGTCATACTATCCATGAGCAATGTGGCTTTTTTGTTTTTGTTTTTGTTTTCTTTTTAACTTAGTCAATTAAAAACATTTTCTTTTTGGAGTCAGGGTTTCACTCCCATCACCCAGGCTGGAGTGCAGTGGCACAATCATGGTTCACTGCAACCTTGACTTCCCAGGCTCAGGTGATCCTCCCATCTCAGCCTCCCGATTAGCTGGGAGTACAGGTGTCCGTCACCAAGCCCCACTAATTTTTTCTTTCTTTCTTTTCTTTTTCTTTTTTTTTCTTTTTTTTTTTTGAGACAGAGTCTTGCTCTGTTGCCCAGGCTGGAGAGCAGTGGTGCGATCTTGGCTCACTGCAATCTCTGTCTCCCTGGTTCAAGTGATTCTCTTATTCTCCTGCCTCAGCCTCACCCAGTAGCTGGGATTACAGGCATGGGCCACCACTCCCAGCTTTTTTCTCTTTTTTTTTGTATTTTTAGTAGAGACAGGTTTTCACCATGTTGACTGTGCTGGTCTCGAACTCCTGACCTCAAATGATCCCCCTGCCTCAGCCTCCCAAAGTGCTGGGATTACAGACATGGGCCACCACTCCCAGCTTTTTTTTCTTTTTTTTGTATTTTTAGTAGAGACAGGTTTTTGCCATGTTGACTGTGCTGGTCTCAAACTCCTGACCTCAAATGATCCCCCTGCCTCAGCCTCCCAAAGTGCTGGGATTACAGGCATGAGCCACCTCGCCCAACTGACTTTTATCTATTTTTAGTAGAGACAGGGTTTCACCAAGTTGCCAAGGCTGGTCTCCAACTTCTGGGCTCAAGCAATCTGCCTACCTGGATCTCCTAAAGTGCTGGGATTACAGGTGTGAGTCATTGCGCCTGGCCAACTTTTTTTTTCTTAATGGCCTTTTGCTAAAGAATGGGGAGAGGAGGAACCATTTGCCTGCATGGATCTGTAAGCCACTGCCCTTCCTCTCATATCTTACCTTTACAACTTTGGAAGCCAATATTCTGAAACCAAAACTTCGTTCCTACTTTAAAGATACAGAGAGGGCTGGAATGTCCTATTCCAGGTTTCCTTGAAAGAGGAATTAGCTACTTTTCCCCTCCCATCTGGTGAACTTCTTTGTACACAGCGCCTCTGGTAAGAATTCAGTTAATTCTCCCAGTGGCCTCTCTTCTTTTGTCTTTCACTTCATAGGCAATAGTGACCAACTAAAAAGTCTTAGTAATTTTACTTTTTTGGGGGTGACACGCACATAAAGAGTTAATAGATTTAAAGACTAGGCAAATACCATTTCTTTTAAACCCTGAAAAATATCAAAACAAAACTTAAATGAAAAACTACTAGAAGATCATTATCCCAGCCACAATCAAGTCCAAAGGTTAAACATGTTTGCCTTCCTTATCTAAGGAATGAAGATGTACAGACCAATGGGAAGAACCTCATCAACTCTAAATTCTCTTTAGCAATTAGCAAATTTGCCACCTGCTATTGGTGGAATCGTGTCCCCCAAAGAGATATGTTGAAATCCTAACCCTTGATACCTGTAAATGTCACCTTATTTGGAAATTGGATCTTTGCAGATGGAATCAAGTTAAATTGAGGTCATTAGTTTGGGCCCAAATCCAGTGTGACCAGTGTTCTTATATCAGGTTGGTGCAAAAGTCATTGTGGTTTTTGCCATTACTTTCAGTTACTTACTTACTAACTACTTTCATTACCACAATTATTTTTTTCTTTTTTTTGAAATGGAGTTTCGCTTTTGTTGCTCAGACAGGAGTGCAATGGTGCGATCTCAGCTCACTGCAACCTCTGCCTCCCAGGTTCAAGTGATTCTCCTGCCTCAGCCTCCCAAGTAGCTGGGACTACAGACACATGCCACCACGCCCAGCTAATATATATATTTATTTTTTGGTAGAGATGGAGTTCTACCATGTTGGCCAGGCTGGTCTTGAACTTCTGGCCTCAGGTAATCTGCCCGCTTCAGCCTCCCAAAGTGCTGGGATTACAGGCTTGAGCCACTGCACCCAGCCACCATAATTACCAACCTTATAAAAAAAGAGAAATTTAAACACAGATGTATACACAGAGGAGAATGCGATGTGAAGACACAGAGACAAATAAGGAGAAGATGACCATGTGACAACAGAGGCAAAGATTGGAGTACTGTCTCTCTAAGCTAAGGATCACCAAAGATGGCTGGTAACTGGCAGAAGCTAAGATAGAGGCAGGGAACCAACTCTCCCTCACAGCTCTCCAGAAGAGACCAACCTTGATGATATCAAACTTCCAGCTTTCAGAACTGTGAAATAATAAATTTCTGTTATTTCAAGCCACCTACTTTGTGGTAACTTTTTATGAAAGACCCAACTAACCTACCACCCAAGGGCTGAAGTGAAATAACTCAAAGACATTCTGTAGCGTGTTCCCCTCAGGCCATTTTTATGAAATGTCCTGCTCCTTACTACTTAGATATCTCAGTAATGAAACAAAGTTAATGATCCTGACTGTCATCAGGAATCCATACCACACACAGGCTACCCTTTGATTTCACTTTGATTTATCTTTTATTTGGATAATCTGGGAGTTTTAAAGTCAAATGGAGAATGATCATTTTAATACTTTTCCTCTTCTAGTTATGTGAATTCAGAGTCAATGCCCGGGGCAGTTTGGCAAGCTGTCAGTAACTGATAACATGACCGAAAAACCTGATACATCAGCTATTGTTCTACTGTACTAGCTTCTCTGGGTACTATGAGCTCATGAAATACAACAAAGCACTGTTCTGTCTAAACTCTTCTGAATATATGGCTCATGTTCATGGAACTCCCATTGTCTTAGTCTGTGCCTGTCAAAGGGGCAATTCTCTGACATCTTTGTTTTATTTTAGAGCGTTCTCCCCTAATTTGATCTATACTTGACAACATGGGTGTAAAGAGCACCATGTCCCTGGTATAGCAGAAGCACACACAGGCACTGCAAAAACCATTCTTCAGTGTTGGACTGTTCCAGTGGGCCTACTGTAGAGCCAAAGGCAGGGAATTTCACAGGCGGAAGAATTATAATAGCTAACATTTATTGAGTGATTCCTATGCACCAAACACTCCTTTGGGTGCTTGCTAAAGGATAACTCCTTTCATTTTGACAACAAGTCTATGAGGCAGATACTATAGGTATCCTCACTTTAGAGCTAAGGAATCCGAGTTAATGTGATAAGTAAAACTTGCCAAGATCACAAGACTGGTGAGGGCCAAGATATGAGCCCTGCTGCTCTGGCTGCAAAATCTTGTCTTTAATAGTTACCCTGTTGGCTTTTTACCTGGGAAATAAACTCTCATACGTTGTAATGTTTTCCTCACCAAAACTGGTGTTTTTTTATGTCCTTTTCGGCTAATGCAAAATTTGCATCTATGTATTTGCCCAAGATGGCAGGATCATCCTTGCAGGAAAAGCACCGAATCAGACAGCCTCTGGATCCCCGCTCTAGGGAATTCATGATGTGATCATGATATAGATGTTTATATATCATGATCATTGAGCACTGAGATGTCAGAGCCTTAATCCTTTAATATAACTTTAAGTACAGACTCTTAAGCACCAAGTATGGCTAAAATACATTGCTTACTTACTATCTCGTCACCACTGTTCCATATGCTTTAGTATAAATTATTGCCTTTAATTTTCATATTATCCCCATTTTATGGATGTGAAACTGAGACTTAAAGAAACTAAACGGTAGGCCAAGCTCGCAGAGCTCATAATGGCAGAAGTGAGATGTACTTTTATGCAGGAGATAAGAGGGGCAATGCAACCAATTCCTGATCTTAGAGAACTGGCTACCAAGTACAGGAAGAAAAATCTGCATAGGAATAGAAGAAAATTTGATAGCTAATATTTATTAGATATTTCCATGTGCCATCAAGTGTACTTTACATGATTATCTTTTTAATTTTTAAACATTAAAAAATTGATAAAAATTACATATTATTGTATATATTTTAAAAACATGTTTTGAAATATGTGTACGTTGTGGAATGATTAAATCAAGCTAATTAACATATGCATTACCTCATGTATTTATCATTTTTTTGAGATAAGAACACACAATCTACTCTCAGTGATTTTCAAGCGTAAACAATACATTATTATTATCTGTAGTCACCATGTTGTACAATAGATTTCTTGACTGTATCCCTTCAATGAAATTTCGTATGTTTTGGCCAACATTTCCACAAATCCCACTCCCCTGCCACCACCAAGTCCCCAGCCCCGGTAGTCACCATTCTTCTCTCTACTTCTATGAGTTCGACTTTATATATATATATGTGTATATATATATATGTGTGTGTGTATATATATATGTGTATATATACGTGTGTGTGTATATATATATATTTATTTATTATACTTTAAGTTCTAGGGTACATGTGCACAATGTGCAGGTTTGTTACATATGTATACATGTGCCATGTTGGTGTGCTGCACCCATTAACTCGTCATTTACATCAGGTATATCTCCTAATGCTAGCCCTCTCCCCTCCCCCCACCCCACAACAAGCCCCTGGAAACCATCATTCTCAGCAAACTATCGCAAGGACAAAACACCAAACATCGCATGTTCTCACTCATAGGTGGGAATTGAACAATGAAAACACTTGGACACAGGAAGGGGAACATCACACACCGAGTTCGACTTTTTTTAAGATTCCACATATAAGTGAGATGATGTGGTATTTGTCTTTCTGTGCCTGTCTTATTTCAGTGAACATAATGTCCTCCAGGTTCATTCATGCTGTTGCAACAGGATTTCCTTCTTTTTAAAGGCTGAATAGTATTCAGTTGGGTGCACATATTACATTTTCTTTATCTCTTCATCCATTGATGGGCTCTTAGGTTGATTCCATGTCTAGGCTATTGTGAATAGTGGCACAATGAACATGGGAGTGCAGATATCCTTTCCACATACTGATTTCATTTCCTATGGATATATACCCAGAAGAAGCATCGCTAGATCATATGGTAACTCTATTTTAATTTTTTGAGAAAGCTCAAAATTTACATTTTCACCAACAGTATGCAAGCATTCCCATTTCTCTGCATCCTTGCCAATACTTGTCTATCATCTTTCGATAGTAGTCATTCTAGCGAGTATGAGGTGATATCTCATTGTGATTTGAATTGGAATTTCTCTGATGATTAGTAAAGCTGAGCATTTTTTAATGTGTCTGTTGGCCACATGTATGTCTTCTTTTGAGAAATGTCTATTCAGGTCCTTTGCCCATTTTTAAAATGGGTTATTTGTATTCTTGCTTTTGAGCTGTTTGAGTTCCTTATATATTTTGGATATTAACCCCTTATCAGATGTATGGCTTGCAAATATTTTCTCCCATTCTGCATGTTGTCTCTTTACTCTGTTGATTGTTTCCTTTGCTGTGCAGAAGCTTTTTAGTTTGACATAATCGTGTTTGTCTATTTTTGCTTTTGCTGCCTGTTATTAATCTTTTTAATAACCTTGTAATGACCAAGTATTATTAGCATGATCACCACAGCATCCCACTTACAGACAATGGATCAGAAGTGGAGAGGTTGTTAATAGTAGCAGGGCTGAGATTTGGATGCACACAGACTGCCTTGGGGGCCTGGGCTCTTACCCATCAGTCTAAACTGAGTGACTTTCAAGTGAGGGAGACATTTCTGGTGGCTGGGATCAGTGGTGAATGGCATTTTGAACTGAGCTTAGGGATGGGAGGAATTTCTACAGGTAGAGATGTGGAATCTCATTGTGTGCCCAGAATGGCTAGAGCAGAAGAACAGAAGGCTCCCACGGTGTTCAGACCATTGAAAGAAAGTTGGAAGCCCTGGGCACAAGGAGGAGAGGTGCTCAGTCAGGAAGTGCTCTCTTCTTTTCAATTTTGGAGGCATGATTGTTTCTCCCAGTTGAATACTGAAAAGGATGAGCTTTACTGTTGAGCATCTGTGATTGGAATAAATACATCCTTATCTGTTCTGGGCAGCTTTCAAAATAATTTGTTAGAAAGCACCACTGTCATTTCTACCTGGTGCTCTGGGTACTATGTGTGTAAAGGAAGTCTGAAGACAAGCACTGGAGCTCAAATCCTCATTCAGCCATGCTACCTTGGGCTTCTTACTTCAGTCTCCTGCAATCCTGGAGTAGTAATGCATGCCCCAGCTTATTCTTCAAAGAAATCAGGAAACCAAAGAGGGGACAAATGTGCAGAGCTTCAGAAGAAATGTGCCATGGGACTCTAAGGAATCACATAGTTTTATTACTCTGATTAATTTCCTATTTTAATGCATAGTAGTAATTAATATTGGCCACAGACAACTCAAGATAGAAATGTCATGACCTAGATGAATGTGTAGAATACCCTGGTGTTTTCAGAGTGTTTTCACCTACATTATCTAGTTTAATCTTTACAACTTTCCTATGAAATAAGCAGGGTGGTTATGATTCATTGTTATGTTTACAAATGTGGAAACTGAGGCCCAAACCATTTGTTTAGCAAATGTTGGATCTAGGTACAAAATTCCAGTCTTCCAATTCCCAGTTTAAACTGCTTTCCAAAGGCCACAGAAGAGGCAATTAGGTCATAGCACTTGCTAAATTTCTCGGCAAAATTCGAGAGGCAAGGGTGTAGACTTTATTATACTGCTTTCTGAACACAGTACACAATCCGCAATAATCCCGAATTTCTAAATCTTTAAAAAAAAAATCAACTCAGAATTTTTCCCTTGCTTTAACTCCTCCAGAGAGAATCTTTCTGCAGCAATCCCATGAGGCTCTGTGCATATCCCTGTAATTACAGGTATTACATCATAGAGCAATAATTTGTTTACATGTCTGTTTCCCCAGCCTCTCCTTCTTCATTTCCCCCTACTCCCAGAGACAGTGAGAAAAGGTTTATTCATCTTTGGAACTCCAGCACCTCACAGGTTGCTAGACATAACAAAAGTTCAAGAAATTTATCTATCTATCTATCTATCTATCTATCTATCTATCTATCTATCTAGACTCCTGTACATCCACAGCCACAGAAGTTTGCCTGCATTATCTCTACTTAAAAGTCATTATGTTTCTTTTAAGTTGAACTCCTGTTATTTAATTGATGCTACATTTGTTGTTGTTGAGGCTTGATAGTATTATAATTTCTAAGGTAGTGTTTTTAAAATCTAGGTAATACAATTATAGAATAGTTTTCCATATATATGATATATATGGAAAATATTTTATTTCACTGCATAAAACAAAACCACTTAAACAGCAAAGAATATACTAAATGAAATAACAAAGGTTAAAAATAAATTACAAAATAAAAAACAAATGATTGCAAAATGTCAACTCCCCTAAATTAATATATGCGTTTAAATCTAGCCTACTAAAAATATTACAAAGTTTAGTTGACAGTGTTGTTATTGTTTAAGATTTTAAAAAATGTATATATGTGCATTGTTTTTAAAAACAATAAAAATGTATTGAAGAAAATATTAATTTATCGTATTGATTTCTAATAACAGCTCATAGAATATAGAAATGGTCTTGATTCTTTCAAATGTCTCCACCTGGTCATGTCAAAGTTCAATGATCATTTAAATAATGATGGACCTTCTATTTCACTAAAGATACAATTTTATTTTATTTTATTTTTTTTTGAGACAAGGTCTCACGGGTTGCCCAGGCTGGAGTGTAATTGTGCAATCAGGACTCACTGTAGTCTTGATTTCGTAGGTTCAGGTGATTCACCCACCTCAGCCTCCCAAGTAGCTGGGACTACAGGCATGCACCACCATGCCTGGCTAATTTTTTGTAGAGACAGGGTTTTGCTATGTTGCTCAGGCTAGTCTTGAACTCCTGGACTCAAGTGATCCTCCAACTCAGCCTCCCAGAGTGCTGGGTTTATAGGCATGGGCCACTATGCCTGGCTAAAAATACAATATTTATGTGATCTAATTCTGTAGGGTCCACTGAAGTAGAAGTAATGTATTTATAAAAATAGTATTTAAAGCATTATATTTTAAAAATACTATCTTAAAAATTATAACTTTATCAAACCTCAATAAGAGGAAATATAGCATCAATTAAATGATAGCAGTCCAACTAAAAAGAGATAAAACAACTTTTAAGGAGAGAGAACACAGGCAAATCTGTGGTGGTGGATATGCAAAAGTTCATTGCTTTGAAAATGGAATCAAACTGCATGTGACCCTAAATTCCTGAGTACGGTTGAAGAGCAGGGACATGCGTGTTCTACTGCTGCTAGACAAATCACCACAGTTTAGTGTATTATAGCAACACATGTTTATTATCTCATAGCTCTGTAGGTCAGAAGTCTGGGTTGGCTTGACTGGTTTCTCTGCTTCAGGTTTCACCAGGCTATAATCTGTGTTGACAGCATGGGTTATAGGGAGATTCACTCAAATTGTGGGCACAATCCAGTTTCTTGTAGTTGTAGGACTGAGGTATCCATTTCCTTGCTGGCTGTCACCTGGGAACTTCTATTAGCTTTGAGAGGCCTCTTTTTAGCTTTGTATCTGGGCAACTGTATCTCAGGGCCAGTGATTGCACATCAAATCCATCTCACACTTGAAAGCTCTTAGATTTCCTCTTCTGCTGCACGTCTGACTTTAGCTGGAAAAACTTCTCTGCTTTTAAGGGCTCAAGTGATTAGACTGGCCCCATCTGGTTAATCCAGGATAATCTCTGCACCTTGAGATCCACAACCTTAATTACAAAAAGTCCCTCTTGCCATGTAGAATAACATATGCACAGGACCCAGAGATTAGGGTATTGGACCTGTGGGGAAGGGGTGGCATTAATTGGCCTACTACGAGGCTACTTGGGAAACCTGGATTTAAACTCTGCTTTAGCCAATTTTAGTCTTTCTATTTTCTTAGCTCCTTGAGCTTCTTTCTTCTTAGTCAAGAGAGCTGATAAAAAGAAGTTGTTCCTTGCAATTCTTTCTTCAAGTCTTTATTCATCTTCCTGTAGGAGTTGTGTTTTCCGTTTATATTGGTGATGTATTCCTATGTTTCAAAAAGTTTATTCTCTATTTCTAAGAGGTAAACTATCTCCTAAATTGATTTTCTGCCAAGTTTCATGACATATTCTGTGTGTGTGTGTGTGTGTGTGTGTGTGACAGAATCTTGTTCTGTCACTCAGGCTGGAGTGCCATGGTGCCATCTCCGCTCACCGCAACCTCCACCTCCTGGGTTCAAGTGATTCTCTTGCCTCAGCCTTCTGAGTAGCTGGGATTACAGGCATACACCACCACACCTGGCTAATTTTTGTATTTTTAGGTGAGACAGAGTTTCACCGTGTTGGCCAGGCTGGTCTTGAACTCTTGACCTCAAGTGATCCGCCCACCTTGACCTCCCGAAGTGCTGGGATTACAGGTGTGAGCCACTGAGCCCAGCCCACCTGAGGCATTTGAATCTCACCTTTAAGCTCTGAATTTTCAGACTACATGTTCAGTTTGGTGACTTTTTATTAGATCTGTAAGCTCTTCATTTTATTTTCTTCACATAATTTAAAAATAACCTTGTTTTTCTCCTTCAAGCCTGTTAGAGGAAACATTTATGTTAGCAGCATCAGTGAGTCTCTTCACACTGAGTCCTGGTTGATAGTCTATGTGGTTTCCATTTTCTGATTCACTGTCTTTGTCTCATTCCAAGTTGCTGTCATCCATGTACTCTCCTAAATAGAGCAGGCAAATTTATTGTTTTCAGCACAGTTTCCGGCAGAGATTTTAACTGGCTGTCTTTATTATTTACAACCAGTTTCATTCATGTGTTTTAAGTTTTTTAGCATTTTATTCTTGTTCTTTGATTCCTGAACTCTTTCTTTTCATCTCAGAGCTTCTTGGGAATGTCATTTTAGGCTTCTGCGAAGGTGAGCATTTTCATCCAAATCACCCATTATTGCTGTCTAAAGTTCTACATTCTTCTGAGACGCCTTTAAGGTATTTGTGGTGTCAGTCACTTGGGATTGGAGTGATTTTGCTGTATCTTTCAGTGACTGTGTCTTTCCTTTAAGGTGCACCATCCTCATTTATGAAATAAAAGCTTATTAGTCTCGGTTTTCTATGTCATGAAGGTCTGCTGTCCCCTCAAGTGAAGAGATGGACTTACTCGGATTCTCATCAAGTGCTGCCCAACACAGCGCTTGTAACATCAGAGGATTGGCGTTCACTGGGAATGACTTGAAGGCTTCTTAGTCTGGTGAAATCAAGTCTATGTTCTCCCTGACTTTACCATATTCTGTGACCCAGGCAGAAAATCGTTTGGCCAGCTCTTTTCCCCTCCTTAAAGTATGTTGGGTCTTTATTATAAAAACAGTCACAGTCCGGGCATGGTGGCATGTGCCTATAGTCCCAACTACTTGGGAGGTTCAGTTGAGCCCGGAGGTTGAGGACACAGTCAGCAGAGGATAGCACTACTGCACTTGAGCCTGGGTGACAGAGTGAGACCCTGTCACAAACAAACAAACAAAACAAACAAAAAACAGTCATAGCAGCAGATACTAGAATCTCTGGGAAGTCTAAAAAGAGTTGAGTCCTCTCTCTAGCATTCAGACACTAGCAGAGCACTGCACAGATACTCAGGACTGCTGATTTTTGAGGCAGTCAGCAAGCTCTCCACGGTTTTAATGGGTACTGCAGCTCTGTCTCTGGTTGCCTGTATTCTGTGAGCCACAGCCAACCACACTGAACCTTGCTGAGTGTTCTGTCTTTGACCCAAACATGTGACTAGGCAAAAGGCATCAGTGGGGCTGGGAGGGGGGGAGGCCAGGCTTTATAAAGTAGTGCTCTGTAACTTTGCTCCACCCACTGCACAAATGGAAAGAGATAATGTTTGTACAATGCATTAGGGAAAAATGGAAAAGGCCGGCCACAGCCAGAGGAACCAGCCTGTGAGCTCTGGCCACTCTAGGCCCTACTTGGCCCTACATCAAACCTGGGAGACATCAAAGCACTGCTGTGTAATACCTGCTCTCTGCATAGCACATGTCAGGGAGTGACAGTGGCACATGCTGCAGCGGAGGACCCATGTGCCTAAAGCCCTGGGCAAGGTCATTCTTCCCTTGATTTAAAGTTTTCTTCTGCAGCCTGGAACCCTGATCTTCCTGCAGAGGCCACAGGGCTCTCCTTCCCCCCAAGACTCCCTCTTTCTTTTGTATTTAGTCAGTGCCGGCAGGCAGGGGCAGAGGACTGGATGGCTTCATCAAAGGCACTAATTTATCAAGTTGGATTTTAATTTAAGAATTCAGGGGGAATGATGGAAATTGGCAATGCCTTAACATTTCATGGATTTTCGGTGGAGCTAGTTTGTCCCTGTTCAAAACAAGCAGTCCCGCATGGGGAGGCTCCCCTCCAATAGTAACTCTTTCCGTTTGTCCATTTGTGGCCCTGCCATCTCCAGCAGGCTCCCAAAGCTGTCCCAGGATCAGTCTCCATTACACCTCACCATCTTCAGAAATGTGGCTCTGTGGAGTGCCTCCAAAGCAGGAGCTGGTCCTTCTTTCAGCTGAATTTGCCACCCCTTATTTCTTTATGCAATATCTCACTCTCCTTGATATGGCTTGGTTATGTCCCCACCCAAATCTCATCTTGAATTGTAGTTCCCATAATCCCCGGGGGAAGGATCCGGTGGGAGGTAGTTGAATGATGGGGGCAGTTCTGGTGATAGTGAGTGAGTTCTCACGAGATCTGATGGTTTTATAAGGGGCTTTTCCCCCTTTCGCTCAGCACTTCTTGTTGCTGCCGCCATGTGAAGAGGGATGTACTTGCTTCCCCTTCAGCCATGGTTGTAAGTTTCCTGAGGCCTCCCCAGCCATGCTGAACTGTGTGAGTCAATTAAACCTCTTTCCTTTATAAACTACTCAGTCCCAGTTATGTCTTTATTAGCAGCATGAGAATGGACTACTGTGCTCCAAGTGTCTCTGGAAGACTCAGGCCCAGAGATTCACTGTCCATCTCCAAGGACTCTGCATTGAGTGACTTGTCCTCAGTATTTTTACCCATGAGGGAAATGAAACACCTTCAATGGAGACTGGTCTGGGGTTCCGAAGGGCACCAGGGATTGGGCTGCAAGGGTCCTGCTTCCAGGAGTCCCTGTTTATCTCTCATTTTTGAGTCAGAAAAAGGCCCCTGGGTATCTGTGTGTAGGCTCTACCTTCTCAGGTTTCCCCGTGTCTCTGAAAACATGGCTGCCCATGAGAAGTATTTAAAGAAATGAACTTTACCTATTAACTTATTTAGCTCTCAGACAAGGTGATGTAATCATAATGGCTCTTAATTTCAGAATGCAAGCACAAGACCATATATTTTACACACACACACGCAGAATATATGTATATATGCACACACTCACACTTAAATGATGTGTGTGTGTGTATACTTAGTAAGCACTGAATAAATGCTTACTAGCTAAATGATGAAGCTAGTCCTAACCTGTTTTTGAAGAATTGGCAATTATAGAGAAGATGCATGCAATTTAAAAAATTTTAATGGGGGCATAGCTATAGAGATATCAATCTTTTGAGTTTTTTTTTTTTTTTCGAGAAATGGAAAGTGTTGGTTGCATAACTCCTTCCACCTGTAATGTGTCTTAACAATTTAATTTTTGGCTTGCAGCTAGTTTGGAAAAGTCCTAGTTATCATGGTTGTGTACTTTAATGTGCTTCCCTCTAGTGATTACTGGGGTAAGGGAAAGTGTTTTGCATGCAGTAGATGCTTAATAAGTATTTGCTGATTAAATAAATGAGTAATATTGGAATAGAGATCAGCAAGCAGTAGGTCATGATGGTTTTATTGTTTCATTCACTCATTCACTTATTTACTTCACACACAAAAAATTGATCTCCTGCTATACACCAGGCATGACTCTAGACACCGGAGGTACATCTGTGAACGAGACAAAATTTTCACCTTTAAGGATGATATTCTAAAAGAGATGGCAGAACATAAATCAACAGGAAAATATCCAGAGATGGTAAGCTATGATGGCACGTAAGCATGGTGAGATTTGAACAAGGGAGGAAAGGCCACTGGGCTGGAGTTGTTGAAAGTTACAGCCTAGGCCAGAAGCACAGTGCTGAAGCCTGAAGAGGGCAGAAAAAAATATCCCAACCACTTGCTTCTGCCCTCTGACCTCCTTCTGATACCTCCTGTTGGATGAGTAAAATGTTCAGCCAAAGAGCCTGAGTCTGGATGATGTAGTCCCTAGGGGACGGAGCACAGAGCAGGGCAGAGAAAGACAGAATATGATCAGGGGCATGAGGCTGGGAAATAATTATGTCTAATGAACATTTGTTAAACAACAAAGGATTCTTTTGGCATACAGAATTTTCTTTGCTACTTATATGCAGAATTGTAATGAAATAAAGCATTTTTCAGTTTGGAACTCTGCAAAAAATGGAAACGTTTCATTAATATTGCAGAATAAAACTTGAGAGACAGATTACCACCATTTAGCTTCCTTCCCCCTCTTCCTTTCAGGAATCCTCTTCTGCTAATGGGGATTAAGAACAGATGCGTGTATGTCCTCTTTTAGACTCTACATGTGTTCTCTTCTCCCCAAATCGTCATGTATTGGGAACCTGCTAGTATGGCTAGAGTGGCAGGAATTAAGTCACAGATGTATCATTTTCACTCAACATTCTTTTAGAAGAGGTTAGATCAAGAAGAATTAAGACGATTCCAGAAAGAGAAGAACAAGGAGAACCAGGGAGGGAGGGGTGAGGAGGGCAATTCTTAACATTAAATGGGTTTATTTGATGGCTGTTGGGAACCAGATTTGTGCAAACACTCAAGGCTGGCAGAATACATTTAATACATGCTCTTGACCTGTAAGGGCACTGAATTGAGAAAAGGCTGCAAGAGTTGTCTGGGCTTGTTCTTCAGAAGAAAAAAGGCAAGGTATAATAGGGGAGCTGAGTACATGTCTCGTGACCCAGGAAAGGGAGAGAAGAGCATTGTTATGGTGTGATCAGGGCCAGAGCAGTGTGGCTGAGGGGAGGCAGTTTGACTGGGAAGCTCTCTGCTCCTTTGGTAACCAGGTATGAAGATGACTAGCCATTCATTGTGCAGAGACAATGCTATATGAAAACTTTACTTTTCCTCCTGGACATGAAGACCTTTTTCTTAGCTCCCTTTCATCTAAGTAGGCCAGATGGCTGTTCTGGACAAAGAGATGTAGACAGAATTCAGCACAGTGCTGAAGCCTGGAGAGGGCATACATCATGTCTATACCTGGCTTAGCGAAAAAAGATCCTGCCTAGTTTCCCACTGTAATTGAGAGTGGAGACATCCCCAAGATTGTTGTGGGAGGCCGTACAAATCTGTAGGGAAGCTTGGAGTATGTGGGAGTTTAAAGAAAATGCAAAGAAACTCTGAGGCATCTGGCTGGTCTGCTCAAAATTTGGACCGTGGCACCAGTTGTTTTGTGTTTGAGGCTATCTAGTCTATTTATATGATTACAGGACTTGGAGAAGTTTAAGAAAAGCATTGCTGCCATTTAGAATTTCCTAGATTTGATGGCCTCAACTGAATGTTATTATTTAAGTACTACATTAGATCAAAGGTTGAGCATCTTATGTTGGTTACATTTTACTTGCTCATTTGGAGGGGTAAGGTAGAAGAGAAAGGCTATAAGGGATTGTCTACACAACAATGCGATTTTATTTCCTAAAACGTTTTGTTGCAAATGATGATGAACCTGTGACAAGCTGGCTGTGGTCAGGGTGGAAACAGGAAGAGAAACCACACTTAACCTACGACTTCTAAATAGTCGGGGCTGAGCTAGACCAGAGTTGGGCTTTTCTTTGAGTTACAAAGCAAGTCTCTACTGATGTTTTATACCTTTTTCTTTCACTAGTCTTCAAGCTGTTGAAACATTTTTTCAATTACTTGTCATTTGCTGTTGTTTTGTCTAGGTGAATCATCACGAAAACTAAGTAGAGAAAAAAACAAACACCCCAATCATCAGAGAAAGGATATTTCAAAACTGTCCATATTTAGTCATTGACTAAGGTCTTATTGAATGCAGCTTTATTGATAGTGATGAGATTACAAAATAACACTGCATACATTTTAGTTTGTTGTTCCTTATATAGTACCAGAATGTTTTAAGCAAAGAAAGAAATTTTTTTGCCAAAATTTGCTGAATAAATAAAAAGTTTTTAAAGAATATCCAGGACAAATAATTTATTTCAAATTCCCTGAGAGGGCAAATTAAATGGTCTTTACCCAGTGAATGTGCTGGAGGGTAAATCTTTAATATTTTAGATTGTTTAATTCTTATAATTACGAATAAAGGACTGTTTGGAAAATTATTCTGTAGGTTTTTTGGCATGAAAAGAAATACTGAAAAGTATTTCCTTTTAATGCTGCCTTGTGCTGGAGAACATATTCATCAGTGGCTGGAATAGGGATGTAGTTCATTCAGAGATTACATAAATTCATTTGGTTGTAACTAAGGGAAAAAAATTAATGAGGTGATTTTAGTTTATTTCGTCTCGTAACTTGGATGAGTTCTGAAGACACTTGGCCAGGATAACCAGCAAAAAAATAAAATTAAAAAATTGACCTTTTAGAACGTACATATTTCCAGGTAAACCTCTATTTACATGTGTATTTGTAAAATACACTTACTACAACTGCTGCTCTACCTTAAATCATAGAACCATTCAGTACTCACTTCCTCATGACATCAATTATACCTCCTCACTCATAACACTTCACTACCATCTAATCATGTTTTAAAATTATACGAATCTGTACCATCACTGACCTTCTATTCAAAACCATTCTTACAACATAGGAAGTAAAAATAAAATTCATTCAATGCACTGAAAGTAACTAATGCATCAGGGATGACAACTTGGCACCAAGAACCTAACTAAAAATGGACAAAGTATGTTAAAGTTTGGCTTCCTGGAGACTTTCTCATCAGGTCTCTGGCCCATTTAGAAAAAGAGAGCTTGAATTTTATTATTTCAGTTGCTGGGTAACATGCAATTTCCCTGATATATTGAACTGATGCTTTTATTTGATCACAGGACTCAGCCGTTACAAAAATAACAAGTCATTTTCTTTAATAAAAAATAAAAGGAAGTATATGGTTGGGTCCTAAGACTCTGGAGTAATTGAATGTAAGCTTAAAACATACTAAATATTTTCCACTTGGGAAATCTGGAGAAACTAGGTTTCTAGGAGCAACTGCTTCAATAGTTGGTGTAAAGAATATGTTTCGCTTACACATGAAAGTGGACACATATTATTTTGATTCTGCATACTTTTATGTCTTTCAGTTGGCAATGCAAGATGTTCAGGATATGAAACTTTCACCGACCCTTACATTCCATACTCCTCGCCAATGTGTTATGTCAGAAATTCTGACATTCCAAATTCATATTGGTCTTTATTTTCCTAACTGTTGAAGCAGAAGATAGAACAGCAATGCACCCAAGAGTCTGGTAAGCTCAAATATGTGGATTTTCTGAGTCTTCAGATAAACAATGTAGAAAATAAATTAAATGGTAATTTTAAATGATTTATCCAGCTCTAACATGTCTCCAGTTTCATCTCTAGAAAGCCACTGCCAAGTTTTTGCACAACCTAATTTATCAAGCTTTGATAGATGAAAAATCCTCTAGTTTCAGTATCTCTTCTCATTATTCCATCATGTAATGTTGCAATTGATTGATTCTCATTTCATTTCAAGCCCTAGGTCCTCCTCTTCATACAATACTTCTAAGATGTCAATGGGAACACATCTATTGGTGTGCATCAAGGAATTACATCTATTCACTCACTTATGATCTGTAACCCACAATAAAACACCCTTTTCTCCAAAAATTAACCATATACTATAGGCTTCTCAGTTGTATGAGTGTGTGCGTATACACACATATACATACACCAAGGTAATATACCATATCCACATATACCAAGGTAAAAGATTCTTTGTGTGGGATAAGGAAACAGCCCAGTGCTTTTACATTAATAATATCTTGTTCTTAATTTACAGCGTTTGTAGCCCTTACCTGAGTGTTATCATTAAATACCCAGAGATTGAACTTTTCATCGGGGTAATGATATAAAATTGTTCCACAAAGTGTACTATATGAACCACTTTTCACAGTTCAAATAACATATTTTAGAAATAAATATCATAACTAGCAATAACCTATCTACACAAGGTGGAGAGGATGAGATTAACAAAAACCAAATTATATTTCCATATATCTCATGTTCAATTCCTAAATAGCTTGTTTTATTTTTCAAAATCCAATTGCACATAACCCATAATTGATAGGCCACTTCCTCTCCAAAACAAATAAACTGTCAAAGAATAAAGTGATAAATTATAAAAAAGGAAAATATGTATCATTTACTACAGCCATTCCCTTTCCCCAAAACTTGGCAAACATATAAGAAAAATGCTATCAAGTGGGTACACTTTGATTATAAATCCAAAGCTCATTTGGAGCAGATGAGATTAATAAAAATAGGACAGAATGAGTATATATTTTTATATACGTGAGATGAGTGTTTGATTTTTACTTAAGAAATCAGGAGGATCCATATTAAATGGGAAACAATGGCATTTATCAACAGGAGAACCCATTCATCCAGTTACTACCAAACCTACAAATTCCAAATGTTTCTATCATTCTTATCATATAAAAGATTGGGGCAAATAAAATTATTGTTATTGGGTGTGTAAACTTCAAGCTCTCTAAGCTTAAGGCTAATGGTCCTTAGGGACATAGTTTTATTTGGTGATCTTCGCAGGGCATACATTAGGGCCAAGGTTGCCTTTAACCACGTTGGTGTAGTTTTTAGGGTGAGGGTAAGGCTCCCAGGGTACGTGAAATTCTTCTTTAATAGAGGACAAGGGATAAAATGCAAATCCTTCTAGTTGAAACAACCAAATGACTTAAATTTATGCTATAAATTAAATGATTCATATCAATTACTTCATTGAGAGCATGATTTTATGGTAGAAAATAAACTGGGGCCTGAGGCATGGAGGAAGAGGAATGTCCGCTAACACAAAAGTTATCAACTTTAGGGTCCCTGGGTGGAATCCCTATTCCTTTTCGGTCAGATCTTATTTTAAGCTTTATTACGTTGTCATGGGATATCTTTCAAAATCCTTTACTCAATCACATATGGGGGGAAATTGCGTTGAAATACAGAATTAAATCTTAAGTCTTTATGGAGATCGACAATTTCCATTTTTAAACAAATAAAATCTATATGAATATCTTCAACTTCCTAAAGAAAAAAGAGAGAGAGGAAAATAAACTTTTGAACATGAAATCACTTACATAAACCTCAAGTGTACTAACGTGTAGAGGAAAAAATCTCAAATGTGGGTGTAACCGCTATACATTTAGGAAACATGCCGCCTTGGGAGAGTGCCTATAACGAACTCCGTCTGCCACCCAGTGGCCGCTGAAATAAATTGTTTCTTTTGTTGGCCATTGCCCTGTATTTTGCTATTAAAAAAAAAGAAAAAAAGAGGTAGATTATGCCATACCAGGAATTTAAAGCCATCAGGACATGTGCCTCGACATATTTTACAATACAATCAGTGTAGTAAATGTTAAATATTTTCCTTTTCGCGAACTCAGAGGTTAACCACGTGGCTCTATGAATAAATAACGTGTTCTTCCTGCGTCCCTGCATCTACCTGGGCTCAGATACTGACTGGCACAGAAGATACCGAACTGGCCCGGGATTCCCGAGTCACGTTGTTGGGCATCGAGAGGGTGCAGCAGGACACGCCGACAGTGGCCTCGGGTAGCTCGTCGTCCTCCGCCCACTCGTTGAGCTCGGGGCTGAAGCACTGGATGCACTTCTTGTACTTCTTCTCGCCCTCGTTCCAGCCCCCCACCAGGTAGGCGCGGCCATGCAGCGCCGAGACGCCCGCCGTGCTCACTCCCACCTGCAGCGGCGCCGCGTAGCTCCACTGGCCGGTCGCGGGGCTGTAGCACTCCACGGTGAGCACGTCCACGCGCTCCCCGCGCGGCCCCAGCTGGCTGCCGCCCATCACGTACACTCTGTCGCTCAGCGTGACCGCGCAGTGCCAGCCCCGGGGTGTGCTGAGGTTCGGCAGCTCCTGCCACGAGTCGCTGGCCGGGTTGTAGGCGCACACAGAGCGCGAGTAGGCGTTGGCGATGTAGCCTCCTGTCACCAGCACGCGGCCGTCGGCGACCGCGCTAGCGTGGCAGCAGCGCGCCACCTCCAGGGGCGTCTTCGGCTGCCACTGATTGGTGGAGGGCACGTAGCACTCCAGCGAGGCCAGGCTTCCTTCTGCGTTGCGGCCGCCCGCGGCGTACAGGAGCCCGTTGAACACGCTCAGGCTGAAGTGCGTGCGCTTCTGGTTCATGCTGGCCAGGTGTATCCAGGTGTTGAAGCGGGGATCGTATCTGGAAATGATAGAGAAGGTGTAACAGCTTTGTCGGCGGCAGCTGGGGACCCCATGTTACTTTGCAAATCATGAGTGGGAAGCCTGACACTTCCCCTGCAAGGAGGCGAGGGACCTGGCCCAGCTCCTCACCTGGAGGCTGGAGTTTCTCTCTCAGCCAGTAAAAATGTGTGACACTTGGAAAAGACAAAGCAGGCATTGACTACCCCTCGCCCCCGCCTCTCCTCCGTTTATAAGCACTCCCTTTATGGGGCCACTTGGAGAAGAGCCCACAGAGACTGAGCTTTCAGTCCCCCTTTCCTCCATATTCAAATATCTATCATCCAGTGGGATTTATGAGATGTGCACATGGGGGAGGCTGGGCATTTGTGACGATCAGAGGAGTGGCGATAAGAGGAGGGCATCGCCATATTAAAGTCAATTCTGCATATCTTCAGATGCCAACCATTCCTAGCTCCCTCTCACTGTTTAAGATACGAATTGACTGACTGGATTTCTCCATTTCTCACAAACCCCTTATTCCTACACCTCTCTTGGCCATTGCGACAGTAAAGCCAAGCCACTCAGCAAAGTCTTCTCTTGTCTGTTAGACTGAGACCAATGGAACTGTTTAAAAGCATCAACAAAGGCTTAACTTTGGATACTCTTCTATCTTCCAGCACTTTTCAGTAGAGAAGACTTTTTAGTTTAGGGATAAATATATATATTTTTTCAGTGCTCGGAACTATCCATGTATAAGCACTGAAATCAATACCTCACAAAGCGACTCGAGTACTAAAAGGTGTCTTTACAGCAGGAGGAAAATAAGCATAGTGAACTGATGCTTTCCTGTTGACATAGTTCAGAAGTATTGTAAATACAGAACTCACTCCTTCAGTCTGATGTTCATCTTTGTCCCATTTAACTCCCAAATTAAACTCAATTATAGTTACAAATTAAACACTAAAAATCAGTTAATTGTGTTCTTTTAAATGCATACACACATAATGGAATAATAAAGAATATTTTTCATGAAATACTACACAAATTTTCAGATCTTGCTCATTAGTTATGTCTGACTTTATACTACTACCATGATATAAGCATGATTTTCTGAACATTTCATATGAATGGAAGTTTAATTTTTAATCATAAATATATAAAATAATATGGCATTTGACTTCCATTTTTCTGAAGGATGTGTTTTACTCTTTTACTCTTTTCTGTATGTATCAAAAATACTGACACATTTTCTGTTATTCGGTTTTCAAATAAGTATTTCAAATTAATTAGCTGCCACATTTTTAATGATCTCATTCTATTTGCCAATTATGAATTTGACAGTTGTCAGTAGCAGTCACTTAAAATACATTTTGTATTATTATATTCTTTCTTACTACTTAGTGTTAAAAACTGAATTTGTACCTAATTTCTATCAAAAGTCAGTGTATTGTGAAGAGTATCCAACTAGAAATGAGTAAATGTGAATTGCCGCTTACTGGTGTTATAACTTCTCTGGGTATCAGGTTTCTCATATGTAAAATCAGAATAATTATATCTTCCCCGCCCACCTCACAGGCTTGTTTCAGAAATCTATAGTGCAAAATATAAATGAATGTACTTTATATAATATAAAGTGCTGAACATACGTAAGGTGGCATTATTATTATTTTTGATTTACTAAGCCAATGGACTAAGTTAATAAGCAAGATTAATTTACTTCTATGTTAGGGCTATTTCCCTATAATATTGAGCCATTTCAGTTCCTAATAAAAGATCAAATACCTGCAGAAATTGCTGACTGCATGCTTGGCTTGATTTCTTGCATCATTCTGGTCTTCACCACCGGCTACATAAAGAAATCCATCCATCACAGCCACACACTGATTAAAACTTTTGGCTGGCATTTCCGTAAGCTTGCTCCATCCATTTTCAGGGTCTCTATACAAGATATCTCTGCTAAGGGACTTCTCAGTAAGGCCTGGGCGTCCCCCAACAGTGACAAGGACTCGGCAGCCACCTCGGATTCTTGTTCGCCTAGATTGCAATGTGTTTTGATGATATGGAAGCAAGTGGTAGTTCATAGCATCTACGAGAAGTCTGTGACAATCAGCATCTTGCATCATTCTTGGTACGGATTGAACATAATTGACCAGGTCTTGTGCAGAGATGGTACCAAAGCGAATATTGCTCAAAAGATCTGCAGCGTATTTTACTCTCTTTTCGTCAAATTCTAACCATTTCATTGCAATCTGGAATGCTACTATCTCAGAAGGCAACTGTAAGTCATCATCTATAAGAAGTTCATTAATTTGTTCAAATGTAAGTTTCATAAACTGATCCGATTCTGCAAATTCAAGGAAGTTATCCCGAATAAATTTTTGGGCTGCTGCTTTTGCATTTTTTAGGGAGTATGTTTCAGCAATATTAACAACATACATGCAATTCTCAACACTCATCTCCCGTATCAGAAAATCACTGCACATCTTTACAAGAGTATGGATCTGAAGATAAACAGCGGCAGAAATAATGCTTCCTATTGTATACAAGGAGAGAGTGAGCTTTCCAGTGTAGGCATATGCAATGACAGTGGCCAGGCCTAGTGGTGAGATATCATTGAGATCCACCCTCTGAGTTGATGGGTCTCTTTTTAGGATGTTGTAAAAATACTCACTGCATGAAGCCATGACTGACTTATGAACATCAAAGGATTTGGTTTTGGTACCAATGACTAAGTCACATAGGAAGTTCTCCTGCCGCATTTTACTTAAACCTTCCAAGAGGTTGGGGCCATAAGAAGCATCTGTTAGTTCAGAAGAAATGCAGCTAAGGCCATTGCCTCCCTCTAGGAGCCCATTCAAAGCATTCAGTTTGTTTAGGGGGCTATCTTCTACGATTATAGTCATCTCATTGATATCTCCTTTGTTCTTTTTGACAATCTTCTTTTTGGGTGCCATGTTGGCAAATACACTGCCACAGGCAAGAGCTTGCTAAAAAGAGAAAAAAAAAAGCATGGTTTTGTTTTAATTGTGCTTTAGACTTTGAAATACTACATTGAGAAACTTTTTCAAAAGATAATAGTTTTCATGGCATAAAATAGATTAATTTTTAAAATAGATTTAAAGACATATTAAACTAGATGTACATTTTACAGACAGTTTACTTCAGCATGAAGCATTGAAGACAATTCTAGGAAGATTTATGTTATCAAATGAAATCTCTCCATAACTGTATTGCCAAGTAATTATACAGAAAAAGTGACCACATTTTCTTTCTTTCTTTTTCTTTTCTTTTTTCTTTTCTTTTTTTTTTTGAGACAGAGCCTCGATCTGTCGCTCAGGCTGGAGTGCAGTGGCATGATCTCAGCTCACTGCAACCTCTGCCTCCCGGGTTCAAGCTATTCTTCTGCCTCAGCCTCCCAAGTAGCTGGGACTACAGGTGTGCACCACCATGCCCAGGTAATTTTTGTATTTTTAGTAGAGATGGGTTTTTACCATGTTGGCCAGACTGGTCTCGAACTCCTGGCCTCAAGTGATCTGCCCGCCTCAGCCTCCCAAAGTGTTGGGATTACAGATGTGAGCCACTATACCCAGCCAACATTTTCTGATTAAGCTATACAGTAGAATAGTAGTTAAGTATCATTTAAAGGGCTTAGTTTACTGTCATGAAAAAGTGAATTATAAACACTCTGAAGATTTTCCTCAGTAAAATACTAAAATTCAGGAATGCATGTGAAATGTAGAAAATATTATGGAAAGATTATTTTATTTGCAGTAGCAATGAAACCTGTTATATTTTAAGAGATATACATACTTGACTCTAATTTAGTGAGACACATATAAGTACTATAGGATTTTGCCAGAGGATTTAACAGACAGGGACTCTACATTCCTATATGAAGAGATGGATGTCATTTCAGTGAAATTTTAGTTGCTACCTCTATAAGATATTTTTTCTTTTTGGAACTTAATAAAATGATTTCAGAGTTTAACTGAGGGAGTGAGTATAAAAGAACATCTAGGAATTTTGTTTAAAAATAAAGGAATTCTTACCAGATGCAAAAAATTAGAGGAACTAAAAATTTTGGATCAGGAATAAAAAGAAATTCAGTGGAATAAGATAAGAGGTAGAAACCTATAAATTCAGAAGAACAAAATAAAGGGTAGAAACCCATATATGTATATGTGTGTATGTGTGTGAAGATATATACAGTATATATGTGTGTGCATGTTTATATATTTATATAGTGTATGTGTGTGTAAGTATATATATTAAGATAAATGTGGCACTTAAAAATCAATGAGAAAGAACTTGCAATGACAGCATTAGGTCAACTGATTTGCTACTCTATATATTCACTAAAATAACTTCCAGATGAATTAAATATCTAAGTAACATACACACATACAGAAACTTATATAAGACCAGAACAAGCTAGGGATCTTGTTTTTGTTTTTGTTTTTATAAGTTAGGTTATGGAAGGCCCTTCTCAGCTGACACAAAATCCAGAAGCTATAAAAGAAAAGACTGAAATATCAGAATATAGAAATATAAAAGCCATGAAACAAAACTGACTCCTTAAAAGGCAAGCAACAGACTGGGAAAACAAGTATTTTTAACTTTTTTTTTTTTTTTTTTTGAGATCGGGTCTCATTCTATCACCCAGGCTAGAGTGTAGTGGTGTGATTTTGGTTCACTGCAGCCTTGACTTCCAGGACTCAAGCAGTCCTCCCACCTCAGCCTCCTGAATAGCTGGGGCTACAGGTGCATGACACTATGCCTGTCTACTTTTTTTGTATTTTTTGAAAAGAATGGGTTTCACCATGTTGCCCAGGCTGGTCTCAAACTCCTCGGCTCAAGCAATCCACCTGTCTTGGCCTCCCAAAGTGCTAGGATTACAGGCATGAGCCACCTTGCCCAGCCTAATCTGATGATTTCTTTGGTGCAAATACTCTCATCATGACTGATTTCAAGCTATCAACTGCTTAACAATCAGTTTACCAAATTTCTGAAAATTCAACAATCAGCTCTTGTGAGCCAGTGCAAGCCAGCTCCAACATAACACTATAGAAAACTTATATCAAACAGGTTTATGCTAATTATTCAACAATTTTCTCTTTTCACTAGTAGTAATTCATGTACACCTTTCTATAGCAGTACATGTATAAATCCACCTCATTCCTTATAATCGGTGCATAGTAATGCATAGTAAGGGTATATCATACATTGTTCAACTATTATCCTGTTGATAAGCATTTATGTATTTAGGTGGTTTACAATTTTTTGTTTTTGTTTTGTGCGTGAGTGTGTGTGTGTGTGTGTGTGTGTGTGTGTGTGTGTTTTAAATCCCATTGTAATTTCATCCTGAGGGGTAAAACTCAGCTTTGGCTCTCCTTGAAGGGTTTTCAATTTGATGGGTGGTGTATGTGTTAAAGTAATTTTGTAGCCCTTCTATTGTATTTGCTCCTGTTCCTATCCATGCAGAAGAAGAGTAGCAGGTAGGCAGAAAATAGAGATGGTCTAATTCTTTTCCAGTGCTTTTGTTTTCCTCTTTAAGCTCCAATTATCATATTCACATTTATATTTTTTACAAGGCTGTAGCACCTACATCCTTCTTCTCATTCTTTTTTTGCAAACAATGCAAAATGCATCCTTACCTTGTGAAAATAGATTATGAACCCTCTATCATTTTAATGCTCAAATGCATTAGCTTATGTGTTGAGTGTCTCTTTGTTGGATTTTCTGGGAGAAACTTTCGAATATTTGTCAGCAAGCAGTTATCAGATATCCATCTTGGTGTGGGCAGCCCAGTGCTGGGAATGATGGAGCAGTACAAGATGTAATTTATATTAGAGACACAAGACATGGCAAATGCAAAATATCAATAAGGAGCTAGGTTAGCACAGCAGAGTAAATTTTGGGGGGAAAGTCCTGTCTGTGTTCCTGGAAGAACTCCTGTGGCCATTTTTTTTGTATTCATATAGATACAGGGCTTGTAAATGCTTATTGTTTTAGAGGAAATCCTGAGCCTGGGGAGTAATCTGAGTGCCTCAGACTGAAATTCTAAATATTCTGTTATCCATCATTAAGATGTTGTTTCATAAGTAGCATGTAAGGGTGATATTTAAAATATTAATTTCTGATAAAACAGGATATCTACTAACCAGAATGGATTCAGGCCACAGTGCTGGACCTGGGTCCCAGCAGTCCCCCTAAAGTACACTGTGTAATTCTTCAGTTACTAGATAATAGACCGAGGAGAGGGTGGAAGGGTGGGAGGGACTCAGAGAAGTTCAGGGCAGTAGCTATTTGATTATTTCAATTTGTTTGATATACATATAATATTTAGAGAGGGATCTTAGTATTTCAGCATACTTTCTGATCCAAATAGAATTAAATTAGAAATTAATAACAATAAGCTATCTAGGAAAACCATTTAATTTTCAATACTTGAAAATTAAACAGTTTCCTTTTCAATTATCCATGAGTCAAAAAAGAAATCACAGGAGAATTTTTTATAATATTTCAAATAGGATGACAATGAAAATATAACATAAATACCAATTTTACTACTTATCTACCGTGTGACTTTTGGTAGATTACCTAGCCTCTTACAGTCTCCATCAACTTATTTCTTAAGAGAAGATAATAATAGTGCCTGCCTCTAGGTTTGTCAGTGAAGCCTAATGAGGAAATGCCTGTAACAGCATTTTGCAGAGCACCTGACAAAAAGTGAATATTCAAAAAAATTTGAACCATTTTCATGACAAGCAATAGCCTTTGTTAGTTGTCTTTGGGAATAGAGAAAAGAGCCTGTTTAAGCTCTAGAATGAAGTGAATCAGAGAAAGCCACCACATCATGGACAAACAGTCATGAGGTGCAGGAGGCAATATGGGACAGTCACATAGTGACTCAGAAAAGAAGTGGCAAACAGCAACCAAGGGAAGATTTCTGGAATGTGTAAATATTTCTATGAGATTTTTTAAAAACACCAGGGAGAGAAAAGAAATACATGCAAATACACAGCCTGAGAAACAGATTATTTTTATTTTGATAGGTAGGGCTAACCCCGAAAGTTCAGAAAACTTGGGGCATTTGGTTGTAGGTTAGGTGAGCAAAACAACAGAGTACATGGAACAGATTGTGTGTCTGGATTTAAGGATTCAAATAAAAAGGACTATTGTGGTGGGGTGGTGTTAGAATGGGAGGTTTTGCAGATAACATGAATCTTGTTGGGTCTTGGTAACTGAAGGGTCTTAAATAGCAGCATGTATAGGAGGGAGAAGGTTATTAGAAGTAGAGGAAATGTTTCAAGTTGAAGCAGGGAGGCGTGACTCAGCCTGTCACATGCATTCAGAGATGGCTGAGGTCACGAGGGAGACAGTTGGGCAGGTAATATTCGGTCAATACATACAGGAGGTTGGATGCCAGGAAGGCTTGAACCTGATAAATTCATATGCAGTCTAGAAGGACTAAGAAATCTCCAGGAAGAGAGAGTGCAACTTGAGGCTAGATGAAATAGTGAAATCAGTAAAAGCTCTCTCTCTCCATTTTCTTTCTCTTACTTCCTATTGATGGCTTCTCTTTCCTCCATTGCCTGACCTTCATGCTGCTCCTGGTGTTCCCACTGTTGACTCAGCCCTGGCCTGTTCCACTCATGGGAACTTCCATGCCCTTCTTTTTCTTTATAGTCTCTTGCGCTTGTCCTATTTCTGTAAGACCCCTCTGGGTGATACATTAGCTAGTCTGACAAATGAATCCGAGCTAACCAGTTAATGGGCAGATCTACTCTTTTTCCCAGATATGCATGGTTTCTGTTTTGTAAATAAGTGTCCTTCTATAACTCACATACAAATTTCTATCAGAGTAGCCTTTGTAGAATACATATATTTATATATATGTATATATATACTGACTTGCTGAATATACCATGTGCATTTCAGAAGAATTTGTATTCTGCAGTTGTTGGGTGTAATGTTCTATAAATATCAATTAAATCAGGGCAATTGATAATGTTGTTCAGGTAATCTCTGACATTACTGAAAACTTATAGATAGATACACATGTGCAAACACTTATGTATTTATATATTTTTTTAATTAAAAGAAGGCTTCTAAAGCCTGTGAAATCACTCTTTAGAGGTAACTGGCTTATTTAGCTCTCTCCAAAATGGGGAGAAGGAGAGGAACAGGCAGGAGACCATTTAAGAAACTTGAAGTCAGGCTGAGTGCCATGGCTCAATCCTGTAATCCCAGCACTTTGGGAGGCCGAGGCAGGTGGATCACCTGAGGCCAGGAGTTCAAGACCAGCCTGGCCAACATGGCGAAACCCTGTCTCTACCAAAAATACAAAAATTAGCTGGATGTGGTGGCATGCACCTGTAATCCCAGCTACTCGGGAGGCTGAGGCAGGAGAATCGCTTGAACCCGGGAGACAACAGAGGTTGCAGTGAGCTGATATTGCACCACTGCCCTCCAGCCTGGTCAACAAAGCGAGACTCTGTCTCAAGAAAAGAAAAGAAACCGTTGAAACCAAAGCCTGCAAACAACTTTCTTGTGGCCAAATTTTCCTATGTATACTCATAAATTCACTCTTTCTTTAGAGCTACCATGATATCTTATTGCCGGGTCTGCAACTCATAGGTAAGGCTGTCCATCTACCCACCCAAGTGTTCTCAGTCTGTGCCATGTTCCTCCAATAAGGACACTGCTGCAGATCCTTCAGAGGAACCTGGGGATCAGGATCATTGCTTTGAAGCTGAACAAAGCTCTGATGTTGACTTCAGGGCTGCAGAGTTGTTCATTTGTTCCTGTGTCCTAATAAATGCTCTGCCTGTGGCACTGCTCCTGCATCACCGAAAGCCACTGCTTTTCTCAACTTAAGGAGAACTGTAGTCTAGTAAGAATCAATAAGCCACATCTTATGCTCCAGGCCCTGTTACAGAAAAGACTAGCTCCCTCTTTATGGGGGATCAGAACCCAGAGGCTACGTTGTCATGGGGCATACAGGAAAGGCTTCAACAAACTCTCCAGGCCTCTCACATTGGAGCCTTTCTGGGTACAGACACAAGGTACATCACACTGGGTGCAGACAAACACACACCCACCCAGACACACAGCATGCCACTTGACCAACCAGGAGTTTTCCACAATCATGTTTAAGTTAAGAGCAAGGGCAATCTTTAAGGAAAGAAGTCATAAAAGGCCAGCAAAGTAATATATATGTACAGGAAAGGAAAGTGGAACAATTTAATTCACTTCAATTTACTAATTTGGTCATAGTGCTGGGCTTCGAGGCTGATGGTATGGCTAATAGAAGATGACTGGAAAATCTGAGTATTTTTAAAAACATATTATCCAGTAACCAGGTCACATATTAACATGTAGTCAGAGCAATTTGTACAGGAACTCTCACTGTTTTTTTCTACAGTGATACAAATGTTCACTGTGCACTCCTAGGTCATCATCAATGATAGTCACAGTGACAGTCAAAATGTGGCTGTGAGGAAGAGGTGTTACGAAAATGAGTTACATGTATGTGTTCATATATAGAGTATAACCTACATGCTGAGCAATACATTTTGAAAACATTCCATTCTTTTTGATTCAATTAATATTTTAACTTTGCAAAGTTGGATGAGGGTTTTACTTACTCTCTCTTTTTTTTTAAAGCTCTCTCTCTCTTTTTTCTTTTTAACGGAGTGAAGGTCTTATTGTCAGCTGCTCAGGGCATCCCCAAGCTTGGTAGCCAGGGCCCAAGCTCAGTAGCCAGGGCCATCAGCCAGGATATGATTAGTATACCCTAGGGAGGGCTTTGACTCGGGTTATGATCTGCATGGCAAGGCATGCATCTTTGTTAAGCTGCCAGTGGCTAGGAGAGTGTGAAGGCCGTTTCTCCATTTTTCCTAAACCACAGCAGGCTTGGTTCTCCCTGGCTGCCTAAGGGGGGCTCTAATATGTTGCCTTTTGGGATCAAAGGAAGGAAGAACTTTACAAGCTTCCGCCAGGACTGTTGGTGGCTTGCACTTTTCACACTGTTCCTACCAGTAGGAATTCTGGAAGGAGGAGCAGGTTTAGCCACAGCAGCTGAGGTTGTGTAATGGGATGAACAGCTATTTGGAGGCACTGCCAGTCCCTTCCCTTTTTGGGTCAAAGAAAAGACTTTGCACAGGATGCAGAGGGTTGTAGAAGGGTCCCTATGCTACTGGAGCTATCCTTTCTTTCTGTGGAAGAAGCCCAGATAATTCACCTTCCCTGGCTATGGACTCCACAGCCTCCTCTCCCTCTGCTGTATCTGCTATCACGTAGAGCAACCTCTTGACTACCCTGGAAGAGCTGCCCATTAGAAACTGGGCAGAAGGGTAACAGAGACGCAATTGCACACTCCCCTCCCCATGCCCACTGCAGATCCTGGCTCTTGGGCCATTTCTAGTGCCATGTATTCAACACCTGATAAGCAGCTGGGCAGAATTACGTAAATCATTACATTTTTCCTCATCTTTTGTATTTGCCAAATTTAAGTATACTAATTCTTAAATATACATCACCAAGCAGGAATCTGTTTTATGTGTTTAATGTAAATGGAGAGCTCCATTTTCACCTAAAAAACAGCTATATAGCTAGCATTTATTAATCGAGGGTGTACTACGTGCTGGGCCCTGGGTTAAGCACTTTACATCATTTTAGTTTTTAAATTTAAATATTACAGATATCCTAGAAGGTAGGTTATATTATATTCATTTTACAAATGAAGAAATTAAGAATCAGAAAGAGTAAAAAAAACTTGTCCAATATCACATAAGTAAGTGTGCAGTGTGTGCTGGGGCAAAAATTCAAACCCATGGAAACCCTGGGCCCCTACACTGTCTTCTTTAAATCCAGGGTAGGGTAAAAACTGTAGCAGGTTAAAAGTTAGCTTTTTCTAACATGGGAAGATAGAGACAGTGCAAGGTATAGCTGGTGTTTATAAATTTAAAATTTTGATATGGAGAACATGAAATGGTTGGTTCTGGTTCCAAATACTAGAATAAAAGAGTTACCTTTTTGAATGTAAAATAAATTTGTTTGGGGACACATCGATCCTGTGGATTTCTTTATCCTATTAAGGGTAGTAAGAATGTGAAAATCCAATAGGTTAGGTAAGCCAAATAAATAGGGACAAGGAGGGCTTGCATGAATCTGTTTATCAGATAATCAAGCACTTCCTTTAGAAGTATTAGATTGAATATGAAGTTATCATTTTTTGTTTAAAAGCAAATACTTTCAATTTCATATGGTTCAACTTAGCTAGAGGCTGTGCCTAACTTTTATCTATAAAGTATACAGACTCTATGCACAAAGTTAACTACAATTCTATTCTCTAAGGCTCTATAAAGGACACAAGGACACAGTACAAAAGTTTTTGTTTGGGTTTTGTTGAAAACTTTAGTAAACTGGCTCTTTTTCTTT
This sequence comes from Pan troglodytes, assembly GCF_028858775.2. Taxonomy (NCBI): domain Eukaryota; kingdom Metazoa; phylum Chordata; class Mammalia; order Primates; family Hominidae; genus Pan; species Pan troglodytes. The sequence goes on from NC_072403.2 coordinate 59,526,554, forward strand.
CCTAGTATTTTGTGTGTTGGAGGGAGAGGAGGTTAGAAATTGAGTTTTAAGACTGATGCCTTTTTGATTATCATAGAACTGAAAATTGGGTTTTGGTGTTCATTCTGCTCTAACCACTTGATAGACCTATAGCAGAACGTCCAACCTATCAGGATTTCAGTATAATCAACTGTCAAACTAGGAGATGCATTGCTTTTGCTTCTATAATTTTGCAGAGAGTTATGAATACACAGCTGACTTTTGCTGTCAGAATTGTCAAAATCTGTTCCTACATTAAATCTCCCCGTAATATGGCCTTCCATATCTTTAGAATCTACTCATTATCAGATAGGGATGAACCAACTGAGACAAGGTTTCTTTACATGGGATCTATATGTCTGGGTCTGAACAGCTAGATTTAGCAAATAAAAATACAAGATGTCAAGTTGCATTTGCATTTCAGATAAACTATGAATCATATTTTAGTATAAGTATGTCCCAGGCAGTGTTGAGGACATACTTATGCTAAAAGTTGATTTGTAGCTTACCTGAAATTCAAATGTAGCTGGATGACCTGACTTGTATCTGGCATTCCTGATCAGGGTTGGGTATCAGGTGAGTCCATGAGTCCTGCGGAATAGTCTGAAACATACTGTGTGCATATGTTTATGTGTACTTTCCACACACTGGGCTCAGCGTTTTCATGAGATCCATAACCCGAAATAGATCCAAAATGACTGGACTGAGAATAATGCTGCCAAGCAATGGTACAAAATTGGACCCTTGTCTGTAAGTGGGCAAGTCCATGTGAAAGTATTGCACTTAAATTCTTCCTGGCCCCAGCTGATCCCAGATGAAGGCCCCCAGAACTGGTTATAGAAAAGAGTTGTTACTTCATATTTGAGAATATTTTCCTTCCCACTGCCCTGCACCCATGCTTCCTAGGAGTCCACAACAGGGTAAACTGGAAAGCCATGTGTGCTAAAGTGTCACTGTCACTCTCATGCCAGTATGAACTGGGATCCCAGAATGTCTTTTTGCCAAAGGGGCGAATCAGCTGCGCCTGCTCCCTGTCCTGGCCACATTCCTATCGCTGCATCTGTTGGGGCTCATCAGCCCTACCTCCAGGAATAGAAACCCTCCTGGCTTCTGTCGCTTGCCATTTTAAGTCCAACCTCGGGGTGGGGTGTAGGGGGGTGGTTTCCACTTCACCATTACACTTCCAACATGATTTTTAATATAAAATATATGTCAGCATAATGATATGTGCACATTTAAGACAAAAACCTATTTCTTAGCCAAATAACAATTTTTTTTTTTTTTTAGGAAGGATATTTCCATTTCATCAATAGGTTATATTTCTGGGAATTCAGAGTTGTCTGAGTTTTGTGCTACAGATTTAGTTAAAACTGGTAACATTTCATCCAAACTGATCAGTAACAAATGTTAAAATGATTCTTGATAAAAATAAAGGTAGAATTCTAAACTTTGAACAAAGCCTAAGAATTTTCTCTCCTTCTCCTTCTCTATAAAGTAGTGAAAGAAAAATATATCTTAAGCTTTAGAGATTTAGAATTTTTGTTAGAAATTACAGGTGGTTTTACATTTGTAGGGCATCACTGTCATGCATTTTGTTACCGTGAAGTTCTCCTAACACGTTACATTTCTCAGATTTCAAAAAAATGTTTTCTGTCTCCCAACTTCAGATTAGGGACATGAACCACCTGACCCAGCTGTAGACTCCCTTCAGTAAAATAGCTCTACAACCACAAACACTCAGCCCACCCTCTCCCACCCACACATCCACACACACCCCAGGATCTAGAAGGCAGGAATTGGCGACTCTGGTCCCAGCTCCTTACCCTCCTTGGGTGAAGTGGCAGGTCAACTTGAGATGATGAAGTTTTAGCAGGAGACTCCTCTTGGGAAGGGATCTGTGGAGACAGAGAGAGGGAGAAGGAAAATCCGGTGGGGAGCCACCAGCAGCCACCTGACAAGACCCGGCTGCAGCAATTTTTAGAGTGACCCTTTGCCGTCCCACTGGATAAGGCAGGCCGAGCCTGTGCTTTGGCCGGGAGCAGAGCAGCGAGCGCCCTCCTCTCCGTCTTTGGCCTTCAACTCTCCGGCCAGCCGGGGGCAGGGGGCGGGGCTCCGGTTGGTGGAGAGGGGTTGGGTTTCTTGACCTGACCAGCTGTTCAAAATGAAAAAAAAAGAAAGAAAGAAAGAAAGAAAGAAAGAAAGAAAGAAAGAAAGAAAGAAAGAAAGAAAGAAAGTAAGTCAAGAGCTCAATCAACCTGTGTGAGAGGAAAGAAAATTAACTCGATGGATGTTTAATTGTTGGAAGCAGGGATTCTAGTAGAGTAAGGAGAAGGGAAGGCTGTGGATTAAAAATTAGTTTTTGGAAAGGTAATTAGCCTGGTCACCTACGGTCTTTTGAGAAGACAGTGGTTATAAATAGCCTGTTCTTTATAAGAGGAGCACGTATCTACCAGATATGGTACTTTCTCAGCACCTCACATGTGGTTCTAACATTATTAGGCTCATTTTATAGTTTAATAAAGTGAGGTTTATGGCCAGCGATTTTCCAGTGATCACAGAGAGGTCTGAGATTAACACACACTCTAGCACACATGCAGGTTGGGAAATATCTACTTTGGCAACACTTCGTGAGAAAAAATATTCAATGATTATAATTGACTACAAATTTTAATGGGCACCAAGAGTGTGAAATGGTTGCTTAAAAAGTTAACATGATATTAAGCTATAATAATAGAAAAATAGATCATGGAAAATAAATGTTCTAATTATTCTTCATTAGTCAGATGATATGTTAAGCATCGCTTTGCCATCTTGGCACTCTGAGAACTTACTCTTCATCCTACAGAGATGGCTGGAACAAAAAAACTTCAGAGGCGGTGCATGTTGGAAACATCTGAAGAGAAGTATGACAAAGAGAGGACTTTTAAGATAAGTGAGACACCTGAGAGCAAGTGTTGTGGGGGCTGTTGTACAGCAAGAGGATTCAGTCAAAATTTCTGTAGCCTAAAATGTCAAAAATTTTAATGTGCAGTAATTCCGGCGAAATACCTTAAAATAAAGAAGAAGAGTGCAGATAACAGCTGGGCTCTAATGATGAAAATGGCAGCCTTGTAAAAGAGCCAGTTCTCTATAATTAGAAGGGTGGAAGTAAAAGAAGTTGCAGGACTGGTGTGACATTGAAGGGACTCTGTCTATGGCTGGGGGCTTGCACTGTATCATCTCTGATATCTTTCCAACTCTAAGGCTCTGATTCTATATGTACCGGTCTCCAGTTCACCTGAGACTCTCAATTCACTGGATAGCATCTGTCTATTGACTACTTCTGCTGGAATTCCCACCAATTTTTTAGTAGGAAAAACTATTTGGATTTTTTTTTTTTAATTCTTTGCTTCTACCCATAGATCTCCAGCACAGAAAGCACCAGGAGCAAATCAAAGAAGCTTCTATTATGGTTTGCTTCTAAGCAATTCTACTTGGTCCCACCTCCTTGACTCAGGTAAAGGGTCAGAACCTTCCATCTTTGTTTGTTTGTTTTTTGTAGAGACAGGATCTCACTATGTTGTCCAAGCTGGTCTCAAATTCCTGGTCTCAAATTCCTGGTCTCAAATTCCTGGTCTCAAGTGATCTTTCTGCCTTGGCCTTCAATCCCGTTTTAATTGTAATAAAAGTCAGCCTTATATCAGTATTTATGATAATGATGATATAATGATGGAAAGGGCCTTCAAGAAGATGTTGGTACCAATATTATCTTCTTCAAGGGTTCAAGACTATTAATTCCAGTTTTACTGGAACATCACTGAGATGCTCCTTTCAATATAATATAATGTTAAGATATGAACACAAGTGGAAGAATAAAAGGCAAAAAATGGAAAATCTAAGACACTTTAAAAATCATTTTCAGAGTAGCTAGTCTATGTAACCATTCAACTACTGCTATGGTAGATACACTGGAAACACAGCATGGAACAGTAGGTTGTAGTGAATATTAAGAAATTTTGTCTTTGTCTTTAAAGCAATGAGTCTACCAATTGGAGCATATTTAATAAAAAAGAGGGTCATGATGAGATTGGCATTTTAGAATGAACATTCCATAATTTGGGGATGTAACCTTAATGGAATTTAGATTTGTTTCTATTGCTAGTGCCTGTCTCTCTTCCACCAACCTCCTGATACCCTCTGCCATACAGCCAGTTCAAATGTAAGCTCCATGAAGGCAGGGATTTTTATCTGTCCTAACTGCAGACTTTCTCTCTTGGCTTTGATGAAGCCTAGTGCCAGGTTGGAGATGCCCAAGCAAGGAACATCCAGTTAGAAACTAAAGCCTTCAGTTCAATATCCCAAAAGACAGGAATCCTGACAATCATCATTTAGTGAACCTGGAAGTCAATCCTTCCCCAGTTAAGCCTTCAGATGAGGCCCCAGCCCTGTCTAACATCTTGATTGAAGCCTTGTGAGAGAGCCTAAAGCAGAGGACCTAGGGAAGCTCTGCCTCCATCCCTGATCCAAAGAATCAGTGAGATAATAAATGCATGTTGTTTTAAGCTGCTAAGTTATATAGCACTAGGTGACTAACATAGTATGCTTCTATTTGCCTTTTACTAATTTAATTCTTGCAGCATCTTTGCCAGATAAAATTCCTGTTTTATATATAAGAAAACTAAGGCTGTTTTAACTTGTTCCAGATCATATGGCTGGTAAGGGATGGGGTCAGAATTTGGACCCAAGTTGTCAGGATCCCAGGTGTGCTCTCTTAACTACTTGACTTTACACGAAGGCAGTGGCTGGGTCTGATTTGTTCACAGTTGTCCCATTCTCCAACATAGTGTATGGCACATAGTAGATTCTCAATAATGGTTAATTAATTAATTACTTAATCTAGAACACTGCTAGATGAATGATGAATAGATTTATTTTGTTCACACAAGATAATTTTATAAGTGTTTTCAAAAAGTATAACTGTGACTGTTTGGTCTCAGAGGCTTCCTGTTTTGTGGTATGGATTCTTCAGGGCTATGTACTAATTGACTGAAATTTACAGGTGCATTTCAGTGTGTAGAGTAGTGTAATATAAACATGACGCAAGCCACATATGTAATTTTAAATGACCTAGGGGTTACTTTTAAGAAGTAAAAAGAGGCCGGGCGTGGTGGCTCATGCCTGTAATCCCAGCACTTTGGGAGTCCAAGGCAGGCAGATCACGAGGTCAGGAATTTGAGACCAGCCTGAGCAACATGGTGAAACCCCATCTCTACTACAAATACAAAAATTAGCCAGGTGTGGTGGTGCGTGCCTGTAATCCCAGCTACTCAGGAGGCTGAGGCAGGAGAATTGCTTGAACTTGGGAGGTGGAGGTTGCAGTGAGCCAAGATTGCACCACTGCACTCCAGCCTGGGCAACAGAGCGAGATTCCATCTCAAAAAAAGAAAAAAAAAAAGAAGTAAAAAGAAACAGGTGACATTTATTTTAATAAAACATTTTATTGAAGTCAATATATCTCTATTACTATTTTAATACATAATTAATATAAAAATTAGTAATTAGATATTTTACATTCAGAATAAGTACTACAGCTTCAAAATTTGGTCTGGCTTCTACATTTTTTAGTATATTTCAAGTGATGAAACTTGGATATTCCCTATTACAAGCACTCAATAGCCATACCTGGCTAATATTGGAGAGTGCAGGTGTGTGGATGGTGCAAGTGTGTGAAAGGTGCAGGTGTATAAACAGTGCATGTGTGTGAACGGTGCAGGCAGTGCATGTTTTGATTGGCCCAGGTGTATGGACAGTGCATGTATGAGAATGGTGCAGTTGTATAGACAGTACGTGTGTGAATGTTGCAGGTGTATGGACAGTGCATGTATGTGAATGGTGCAGTTGCATGAACAGTGCATGTGTGCAAATGTTGCAGGTGTATGGACAGTGCATGTGTGTGAATGGTGTAGTTGTCCGAACAGTGCATGTGTGCGAATGTTGCAGATGTATGGACAGTGCATGTGTGTGAATGGTGCAGTTGTATGAACAGTGCATGTGTGTGAATGGTGCAGGTGTATAGACAGTGCATTTGTGTGAATGGTGCAGGTGTATGGACATTGTAGGTGTGTGAACAGTACAGGTACATGGACAGTGTCAGTGTATGAATGGTGCAGGTGTATGAACAGTGCAGGTGAATGGACAGTGCATGTGTGTGAATAGTGCAGGTGTATGGACAGTGTATGTGTGTGAATGGTGCAGGTGTATGAATAGTGCAGGGCAGGCGTGTGAATAGTGCAGGTGTGTGAATGGTGCAGGAGTAAAGCTTGGATGGAAGATTCAACCTTTGGGAATCTATAGAATATCCATTCCCCTTGTGACCGCTCTGTCTGTTATAATCCCAGGATACCTCAGAAATAGCTCAAAATGAAAGCAATTTTAGGGACAGAAGTTGTCTGAAAGTTGCTCTTAGACAGTTGCTAGAACATAAATGACTCATCACCTTGGACACCTGAGAAAGGTTTCATTAATTTTGGGCATGGACCTTCATGTTTTTAAAATTGGGGTTAATGAAATGGGCAATTTCATTTCAGGCAAAAGAAAGGAAAGGTTAAGAGAACAAAATTGCCCCAGATTTGGGTTCTTAGAAGGTGAGACTTGAGAAGATGACCTTTTAGCAATGACTATATTAGGTCTTTGGTTGTACAAAGTCATTAAGGAGCCAGAAAGGCCAGGAGCCAAATAGGCAGTGGAAAGGTGAAGGAGATGGATTTTACTTCCAGCTGCCCCACATCTCAACCCCTTTCCTATGGTTGTGGATTTTCCCACTGTGTGAGGTCAGGCAGAAAGCAAAGTCTGTCTTTCACCATAGAAGCCAAAAACCAGATGCTTCATTTGTCAGGCTGCTGTGCAGCTATGGCAAGAGTGGGCACAAGACATAGGCTTGGCTGATCAGATGCCTGCATCCAGACTAGAAATGAGGAGCTAGTGATGCAAAGAAGCAGGCAGAGAGGACGCTGTTTTGGCAGTGGGGATTGCACGGGCTGAGCAGTATCGGCAGCACTGGTATGCATGAACAGCACTGGCAGTGGGGCAGTGGTGGCATCCCTGGGTCCAGAGCAGGAGGCTTTAGGACATGAAGCTGTGACATGGAGGCAGCTGTGGTGTTTGGAGCTGTTGGTCTTGACCCTGGCTTCAGAGCTTTCTCTTTCTTTTGCTCCCTCCCTTTTTCTGGCCTGGTTCTCTGATCATACAGCAGAGGTTCTATGAGCTGCCCGGCACCCTTTCGAAGGATTCTTTCCTCCTTGGTTGTTCAGTTGGCTAGCTCCAGAGCTCAGCTGCTCTGCATAATAAATTGCAGGGGAATTGAGGGAGAGAAGCTGAGAGGAGACAGCCTGGAAAACAGGGAAGCATGGAGATGGTAGGAGTCTTGCGGAAGACAGGGGCTGAGCTACATCACAGGAAGATGTTGTGTGTGGGAAAACAAGGAATTACTGATGGCTGGGTGGTTGAAGGGCCTGCCACCACAAAGATGCCTAATGATTCATTTTCCACTGTTTGCATTCTGTTTCAACAAGTGCTCTCCATAGCACAAAAGTTTCAGTAAAGTCTGCTATACATAAATGCCTGGGCGGTGTGTTGAGTGGAATCAAAGAAAAGTCACCCCAGTTGGCACAGAGCAGACATGAGGGGAGAGCTGTGGCCCGAGGGGGAGTTCAGCAGAGCAGTAACTTGGAGTTAGTGGTGACAGACATGAGCCTACGACCTGGGAAATTCTCTGAAATCCTGGCAAGGACACAGAGGTCCCCCATGGCTGTGACTTAGAAAGGTCAAGCCAATTTTATGGGAGACCTCAGCTGACATCTGGGTTACACCAGTATTAATTTATCCGTCTTCACTAAGAATGGCTGGCTCAGGGATCGGTCACACGGGACAAGTGCCATTTCTCATCTTTTATGTGGAATAAGTAATCTTTGTCTGAAAAAGGAACTGTTAGTGACTCCCCAAACAAGTGGGAGGAAAGTCTGTATTCCAAGAATTTTCTGATAATAGAAATGAAACATTGCCTTTTTTTTTTTTTTTTGAGATGGAGTTTTGCTCTTGTTGCCCAGGCTGAGTGCAGTGGCGTGATTTCAGCTCACTGCAATCTCTGCCTCCTGGGTTCAAGCGATTCTCCTTCCTCAGCCTCCCAAGTAGCTAGGATTACAGGTGCCCACCACCATGCCCAGCTAATTTTTTGTATTTTTAGTAGAGACAGCGTTTCACCGTGTTGGCAAGGCTGGTCTCAAACTCCTGACCTCAGGTGATCACCCACCTTGGCCTCCCAAAGTGCTGGGTTTACAGGCGTGAGCCACTGCACCTGGCCAAAACATTGCCTTTTTAAGGAGAAACAGAGAAATATGTTTTATTATTTCAAACACATGAGTTTTAAGTGAGAAGCATTGGCTAAGATAACTCCAGCAACAAGACAATGTGTTCAAAAGTCTGATCGAATTTTTACTTTGGAAAAATAACAATGGGTCCAATCAATGAAATAAAAACTTTGATGGAAACTGCAGCTAATTTGGTGAATTCATACAGCCTATCCCAATAGTATCTAGAAGTGCTAGTTGTACTTGTTCTGTGCTCAATATAGTTAAGAGGTTCTTGACGTAAGTGGGCACTTGCAAACCACATGCTCTGTTGTGACATTTTGGAGGCAGCAGCACCATTCTAGTGTAAAGACACACTTGCAAAGGAGAAAACATATTTATTGCAAGCACTTACACAGTATGGCATAGTTTTCAAAACATAGAAAACATGTCTAAAAAAATCTGCATATGAATGCCAAACTCTCATTTGCTGTAGCACCATTGAAAAGTCAACCCTTAGGCCGGGCACGGTGGCTCATGCCTGTAATCCCAGCACTTTGGGAGGCTGAGGCGGGCAGATCATGAGGTCAGGAGATTGAGACCATCCTGCCTAACATGGTGAAACCCTGTCTCTACTAAAAATACAAAAAATTAGCTGGGCGTGGTGGCGCACACCTGTAGTCCCAGCTACTTGGGAGGCTGAGGCAGGAGAATCACTTGAACCCAGGAGGCGGAGGTTGCAGTAAGCCGAGATTGCACCACTGCACTCCAGCCTGGGTGACAGAGCGAGACTCCATCTCAAAAAAAAAAAAAAAAAAAAAGGAAAGAAAAGAAAAGAAAAGTCAATCCTTTTAGCATGTAGAAGCCTATTATTCAGAGAACCTGCTTTCCTGGCAGAGCACTTGTCTTAATAAAAGTTAGAGACTGGCTCATGTGGCCACATTGAGTTAAAATGATTTAACTTTTCCTTTTTAACAAGTTTTGAATGGTGTACCTCCCCTACCAATTGCCTTCTTCTTGTGTCTCCTTCCCTGACCTGCCTGGCTCTCCCCCACCCCTGCCCATCTCCCAGGCTGTGAAGTGCCTTCTTCTGTGCTTCTGTAATGATGTATACCTGTCTATCCTGGCACTTACTACATTTTAACTATGTGTTTGTCTCCTTCCTCGTCTTCATTTTTTTAACATCTCTATCCCCAGCATGGTGCCGGAATACTTGGGCAATGCTCCAGAAAGTCTGTCACTCTAGTGATGAGTCATTTGCTTGCATTAATGACCTTCTAACTCTGGAATTCAACAATATTGAAATAACATTAAACAAGACCCCAAAGATCATCCACTCTTTAGTTGCACTGTCAAATTTTCTTAAAAAGGTGATTAAACGACTAAAAAATCCTTTTCACTCACTGCCCTAATGAAGAGATGGCCCCATCCAATGCTTGCCTGCCACTCTGTCCCATTTCACCCACTTAGCTACAGTCTGAACTTTGACTCTATTAAAGTATTTCTGCTTGCTTCACTCTGATCAAGAGCTACATGATTATGGAAGATTTATAGAAGCTGAGAAGAGATATGCAATCCCTTTTAAGTGAAACCTTAGTAATCATTTTTTATTCCTGTTCTTTTTATTTAAGACCCAAATTCATAAAATCTTGAAACCATATTGGCTTGTGTTTATGCATGTTGAGATCAATTACATGTTGTCTTAAGATAGTTTTAAATTGCAAGAGTTATTTCTGAACAGAAGACTATATTAAAATTACATTCTTAAAGCTTGATGGCAGTCTGTGAGTACTTTCAGGCAACATAGTGAATCGTTACTACCTGGAAAACAGCTGGGAAGAGCACAATACTAAAAAAAAATGCCTCTGAGCTGCTAAAATAGATACTATAAATTATAATAATATCTATTATTCTGAAATCCATGCTTTCTCTGCATAGATGTCCCTTCATGTCCTCACTCAATGCCTTTTCACTCTTTTTTTTTTTTTTTTAACATGTTCCAATCGAGCTGGTTCCTAAGCAAGCAAGGAGACAGGCACAACAAGAGGTGACCAGGTAACCAGAATGGAGGAAAGCTAGTGAAAACTAAGCAGAGGAATTCTGACATTTTGTCCGTCTCAGATTATTTAGGGTAGGGCTACCCATTTCTAAACACAGGAGGACTCCTAACTATTGCCCTATGGGTCAAACTTGGCCTACAATGAGTATTTTGTTTGTCTTTTACAGTGTTTTCATTTTCTATTTTATTGAGCTAATATTCAAAATTAAGGGAGTTTTCCATTGACATATAAATTTTAGGCTTTTCATGAATCATCAAACTATCTAGTAATGCTAGGCTTGTTCATCTACATGGGAACGGCAGCTGAAGCTGAGTGGTGACTGCTCCCTTTAGATAGGGCAGTTGTTCTCTCTCTTCACAGTTTCCATCACCCACCCACGGTTTGTACTGCACCAAGGCCCTGAGTGATTTTACTTCTTCTTGCCTGGTCATGAAGGCAACTGCGTTTGCCATGAAGGGCTTCCCATCAGCGCACATTTTCTAATTGTCATACTATTTTGAAATTAGAAGCACCTTTATAAGAGTGACTTCCTTGGGTAGGAGACTGGACTAGAATATCCTCAGCAAGCAGCCACCCAACCACTTCTGGTTTTGCAATGACAGGGAGTTCTCTGCTCCACCAAGAAGATCTTCTTGCCTTTTTTTTTCTTTCTAGAATTAATAACTTGTATTTATGTAAAATCAGTGTCTCCTAAAGTATGTTCTTGGAACGCTTTGTTCTAAGGTATGTTAAAATTGATAATAAATTTTTTAAAGAATCCAGCAGTCAGATATATATATATGTATGTATATATGTGTGTATATATATTTATATTTATCAGAACAGATAAATTACTACTTTTTTAGTGAAAGACTTCCCAGAGCCTTTAGGTGCTATTCTGCATTGTTGATCTCTAAGCCAAGGATAAATTCTCAGTCTTTTTTCATATATATTTGATCCTAAAACTTAATTTTATGGGACTGTCATGCGGCCCAAGTATTCTACAGAATAATCTTGGAAAATGCATATAGGAATTCTTAGTTTTGTCTTAATTATTCATAAAAGTCAGTCATAAGCAAAGTAAAGCAATTTGCCCAAGAATACAGGAATTGTGGCTGTTATGAAATGGGGTTGGAATTCCAGAATACTGTCTCCTAGCAGGATTCAGTGGAGTGTTTCATAGAGTATAATGCACTGATCACTAAATTTAGAGAAATATCCAGGGATAAATACACTTGGTTAAATCCAAAATTGTGGAGCAAGAAAGCATTGGTATCCTTAAAAGAAGAATACCAATGTTAAGATAGAATCAATGATAATAAAAATACATAGTAATCATAAAAAATGGGAGACCATAAAGAGATTAAGGGAGTAATTATTGGGGTTTAGCCTTATTTTCATAAAGAGCCTTTCACATTACTTCCCTTAATGTTCACATTTTACATAAAGTATAGTATGTTATCAGCGTATTCTTTATAAAAACAAGCCGTACGATGATTGTGGTCTAATTTCCAGCTCCTTGAAAATTAAGTCCCAATTAATGAGATATTGAACAGAACAAAACAAAATTTTACAATATCATCATTAAATTATCATTATTAAAAATCAGCAGTCTAGTTAATGATGTATTCTTTTGTATTCAAAGTTTAGTGTTAATCCCAAAAGCAATGGCAACAAAAGCCAAAACTGACAAATGGGATCTAATTAAACTAAAGACCTGCACAGCAAAAGAAACTATCATCATAGTGAACAGACAACCTACAGAATGGGAGAAAATTTTTACAATCTATCCATCTGACAAAGGGCTAATATCCAGAATCCACAAAGAACTTAAAAAAATTTACTAGAAAACAACAAACAACTCCATCAAAAACCGGGCAAAGAATATGAACAGACACTTCTCAAAAGAAGACATTTATGCAACCAACAAACATATGAAAAAAAGCTCATCATCACTGGTCATTAGAGAAATGCAAATCAAAACCACAATGAGATAACATCTCACGCCAGTTAGAATGGCAATCATTAAAAAGTCAGGAAACAACAGATGCAGGAGAAGATGTAGAAAAATAGGAATGCTTTTACACTGTTGGTGGGAGTGTAAATTAGTTCAACCATTGTGGAAGACAGTGTGGCAATTCCTCAAGGATCTAGAACTAGAAATACCATTTGACCTAGCAATCCCATTACTGGGTATATACCCAAAGGATTATAAATCATTCTAATATAAAGACACATGCACATGTATGTTTATTGTGGCACTATTCACAGTAGTAAAAACTTGGAACCCAAATGTCCATCAGTGATAGACTGGATAAAGAAAATGTGGCACATATACACCATGGAATACTGTGAAGTCATAAAAAAGGATGAGTTCATGTCCTTTGCAGGGACATGGATGAAGCTGGAAGCCATCATTCTCAGCAAACTCTCACAAGAACAGAAAACCTAACACTGCATGTTCTCACTCATAAGTAGGAGTTGAACAATGAAAACACATGGACACAGGGAGAGGAACATCACACACCGGGGCCTGTCGGGTTGAGGGGCTAGTGGAGGGACAGTATTAGGAGAAATGCCCAATGTAGGGGATGGGTTGATGGGTGCAGCAAACCACCACGGCATGTGTATACCTATGTAACAAACCTGCATGTTCTGCACAGAACTTAAAGTATACGAAAAAAAATTTAAAAAGTTTAGTGTTAGCCTATATATATGTATGTATGTATGTATGTTTTGAGGCCATGTCAAGAAAAATGGAATTATTAATACCATAATTCTTAATAATTATTACTGTAGTTACTAATAATTGCTGCTATCAGGTTAGGAATACAATACAACCATGGTGGAGAAAGTTTGGAAGCTAAAAAATATATTTGATGAAATTCTACCTCCATATCACAGGAATTATCAACATTTGTATTTATTTCCTGCCAATGTTTCTTTATGACCATTGTGTTTTTTAATGGTTATGAATGTATTATACTTATAATTTTATAGTGGTAAAATATCCATATCACAAATTTATCATTTTAACCATTTTTAGTATACAGTTCAATGGCATTAAGTACATACCCACTGTGCAACCATCCTCACCATCCATCCCCAGGAAGATGGAATTTTTCATCTTCCCAAACTGAAACTGTACTCATGAAAAAACCCTCCTCATTCTCCCCTCGCCCCAGCCCCTGGCACCCACTGTTTTCTTTTTTCTTTTTTTTTTTAAATAAGTGAGTTCTTTTAAATGGATTCTTTGGGATAGAAATGTCTCTCACATGTTTCTATTGGAGATAATTCTGTTCTCAGGAGCTACACAAATGCCAATAATCATTTACGATATTTTTGGTGACTCAACTATGCTTATGTATCCAACATGGTTATAGTTTTATTCATTCACTTGTTCATTCAACAAAAACTTGTTGCATCATGTCTTGACCTGAATATCCCTAAAAGCAGAGCCAGAGACAGGTAGTTTATTTGAGAAGTGATTCCAGGGAGCAAGAGTGAGAGGCCAGGGACAGAAGGAAGGAGGGAAAGACAGTACAAGGATGTATTATGAAGTTGGCCAGTATTGTAGGCGACCATGCTCCAACCCCCGGACCTCCTGAGAAGCTTTCTAAAGTGGGTCTCGTAACTGTCCACATTGGCCAAGGATGGCCCCACAAATATTAACACTGTGCAGACTGGCTTATGCATGCTTGTGTGGCCAGGGTGTTCTCACAGGGTCCCACTCCTCTGGCTGGAGAAACTCAAGGACAGGAACAGAGAGGTACATGGCCTAGACCCAGGTGAGGCACTAACAGATTGCACCTACACAAAGTGGGTGTAAGTTTGCACAGAACTGGTTGCTGAGGTGGCGGCTGGAGTGGAAGGTAGGGCTGAGAGGGTGTGAAGTGGTGCCTAGGAGATGTCCCATACACACAGGCCCTGAACCAGGCACTGATTTGGACACACTGTGGTAAGCAGGAGGAGGCATGGGCCCTTCCTCATGGAACTTGCAAACACAGGTAGGTGGTGGTGAATAGGCATACAGGAGCAAGTGGCAGCTGCAGGATCATCATGCAGGAGGCTCATGACCCAGGACTGTTGTGAATGTGCCATCTGACCACATGAGAGTAGCTGCCTGGCACTGTACTAGGCAAAGGGGGGAATATAGGGGAACAGGAAAATACAGACCCTGGCCTCACGGATCTGGTAGGGAAAGCAATGATAAATAATTTCCCTAAGACAATTATCCATCATGTAACATTAGGAAGGAGAAGTCTATTCTATTCTGAGAGGCATAACAGGGATTCTGGGAAGTTGATTGAGCCAGGAAAGTTTCTTTTTAGAAATGGTATTTAATCACAGACTAAAGGATGATATGCTATTAAATAAACATTAATCGGCCAGGCACAGTGGCTCATGCCTGTAATCCCAGCACTTTGGGAGGCCAAGGTGGGCGGATCACAAGGTCAGGAGTTTGAGACCAGCCTGACCAATATGGTGAAACCCCGTCTCTACTAAAAATACAAAAATTAGCTGGGCATGGTGGCATGTGCCTGTAATCCCAGCTACTTAGGAGGCTGAAGTGGGAGAATCACTTGAACCCAGGAGGCAGAGGTTGCAGTGAGCTAAGATCGCGCCACTGCACTCCAGCCTGGGCGACAGAGCGAGATTCCATCTCAAATAAATAAACAAATAAATAAATAAACAAACAAACATTAACCAGCTATTATGGCTCAGCTGCTAGGAACACACTATATAAATTACCATCTTTTCCCCTCAAATTGCTCACAAGTCAGTCGTGGAGACAAATGAATGATGACTTCTGAATCAGAAAAAAGGTAAGTAGTATTTCGGTATAATGCAAACACAGAGAATTGGCCTGGGGAAACTGGGGCGGTTTCAGTACAGGGGACAGTGCTTCTGGCTGGGTCCAGAAGGAGTTGGAGGAATTTGCCAGGTGAATGATGGGGACTCTGACAGAGTATATTTCATCCTGGGAAGGGAATCTGCAATGCATTATTGGGAGTCTTCAAGTCATCAATGAGAATTTTAAGTTTGACTTTTACTTTCAGGATAATCTTTTTAAAGTTACTTTTAAGTTTATTCATTCACCTTATCACTGGACACTGCTGTACAATTTCAGGGTCCACATTTTCAAATGCATTTATTATCACAGGATACCAAGAAACACTTTAACTATCTTTTGCCACGCAGGAATTCAGGCCCAGAATGTGGAGAGAGATTCTAATTTCTAGATTATAATACAAGTTGGAAATTCAGCGTTTCGTGTGAAATGTTCTAATTTTTAAATGTTGGCAACTAATTTTTTTTCAACATTGTCCATGGTAACAAAACAAAAACACAGGTCACATGTTTGCAGCTCCTACTCTTTGGGTTTCAGGGTCATTAACAAGGTGTTGTTTTCCACCCAGTGGCCGTGTAGTTTTACTGCAGTTTGAAGGGCTTCAAGGAAATTTGCTTCCTGCAGTGTTGACCTTGAAATCCCCAACATGTAAAGCCCACCAAAAAGGACAAGGGCCTAACGAGGAATTCAGCAGGAGAGAAGAGGTGGTCTGGCCACTGGGTTGAGCTTGCACCACGGGGAAGCCGGTTCTGGAGCAGCCCAGGAATGAGGGGTAAAGCCCATCAGAACACAGCCATGGCGCTCTGCTTCGGGATACGTGGCTGAGCTTGTGGAAGGGGAACCATCTCATAGCTCAAGCAAGGGTGTCAGTAAGCAGTGGTTGAACGCAGGATGTGTTCGACTGCAGTATCATATGGCTGCCACCACAGCAGTGATTGTCATGGAGACTGGAATTTTTGGTTTTCTCTACTGGGTTGTGAAAGTGATGCTTTTTTGAGTGAGAAAATCCTTTTGATTTGGCAAATTTGGAGGTCTGGATGAGGAGAGGGCTAAAGAGGGAGAAAATGGATTGTGGCAGAGGTTGCTAGTTGCTTCTCTTAACATCTGTTTTCCTTCTTTTCCTTAGTATTAGCATTCTCCAGTTTTCAGCTGGGCACACAGCCACCTCCAGGTGACTGTATCACTAAATGCCTTTTAAAGGGCAGAAGAAAACTAATTTTTAAAAAGTTCAACAGCATCAATAATTTCACCTATTTATATTTTAAATCAGCAATCAGTGTGAAAACTCTAAAAAGGTCTAAAGGCATTACCTTGGTAATCCCCAAAACTAGAGCAGCAGAGCAAGAGTCAAAACCTCCTCCGGTATGAAATTTGCAAAAATAATAGTTGACAGGTAAAATGTCACCCTTTTTAAAATTCTCTGAACAAAGAAGGCTATCATTTGTCTTACATCTAATCAAAATTTACATCTAATTTACATCTAATGTAAAATTATGATACAGAGTCTCCTCTGTAGGGAGGGTACAGGTAGGCTTGTAGAATTAGAGAGACATGGATTCCAATGAGCAAATGAGATTACTTGACAAGAGAACAGACAGAATTAATAAGATTGGCTCTTGCCGCATCCTTGGTGGTTTAGGGACATGGTTCTGATAGAGTTCAAAGCTCTTGCATGAGGCAAATTGGTAAATATTCGGCCTGACACTTCTTGCACAATCATTTTAAATTATAAAGCAGTAAAAAAAAAGCTAAGACTATCCCATTCTTGTGACTTTTTGATGTTTTCCAAATTGAGTTTTAACAGAAATAATAGCAAATGTGAACATTCAAAGTCAATCTCTATACCAATAGCACCCCTCAGCCCAGCTTCCTTCTCTGTCTATTTAGACTTGTTCTGATAGATATTTCAAGGGTGATCTCAATTGTACTCATGGAAAATAGCATTTCTGGGAAAGATTTCTACAAGGCTGAATTCTTCCTGTTGACTAATTCTCCTACATATAGTATTTCCATGTATAGCAGCAACTTCATCCACAGTTGCTCAGATAATTTTAAACGCCACTTAAAGGTTTAACAGGAACACTTTTGGTCCCATCTGTAGGGGTGGGAGGGCTAGGCTCTAAGAACAGAATTAAACTCATATTTTGAAGTGTAGTATGCAAATCAGGTTGCCAAAACAACTGCTTCTGTGACTCTTAGAAAAGATTTAAGATGGAGCCAAGAGTTGAGACAAAGGCTAAAGAGATCAGAGAATGAGAATCGAGGATTCCTAAGGTGAAAGTTTTTGAAGGATTGTGGCATTTTCCCATTCTTTTGGTGAGGGAAGAAGTGTGCTTCCCCTCTTCTTAATCCAAGTGAGAAAGACTTCGGGGGAGTCACATAAGGAACTTGATCTATGTCCTCTGGAATTCAGTGGACTAGTGTCTGAACTCTGAGGATGGCTGTTCAGGTTGTACAATGCACAACTCTAGAAGGTCCCATTCACATAGACAACAATGTTTAGAAATCTGCAAACTATATTTGGAGACTCTGGGTGTCTGACTCTCCTAGAGGTAAGCTATGGTGGTTGGAGCTGCAGTTAGTTAATTGCAAAGAGGAAAACAAGGGCACTAGGAGCAAGTTGGAGTTTCACCAACAATGAGACAAGGATGTGAGAGTTTTTCAGCTTGGCCACGTGGGTCCATGTAAGGAAACCAGCCTGAAGCCTTCTTGAGAAGGCCCTTAGGGGAAAAAAACCTAGAGAGGACCCCTCCAACTGAAAGCCAGAGGGCTGAGTGTTGGCAGTGAAAGTGGCCAGGCATTGGAGTGGCTGTCCTCATCATGGACAGTGCAGTGGGGATTTCCCATGGGGTAAAGAACCCCATGAGAGTCCACCCTGAGCACTCAACCTCAATCAGCAGCAACACCAGATCACAGAGGTTCCGTCCATGTGCCCTTTGCGTAACCCCAGCCCTGGGCCCAGTCCTGGAGGGAATAGAAAGACAGCTTGTGAGGGGAAGCATCGGAAGAGGAAAAGATGCCAACCGTGCCCTAAGCCCCCAGCCCCAGACTCCCAAGACCCTCACTCTAGGCTTGTAGGCCAAAGTCAGGTGTCAGCTCAGGGAGGGTAAAAAATTTGGAATTTGGTTATTACACTAAATTGAACATTTTAATTACTAAAATAAGACTTCTGTTAAGACCAAAGGTGAGCTCAGGATATTTAAAACCTTTAAGTGACTGGGAGATCTGCTTGAGACTTCATATAAGAACAGGGAAAGAATCAGCCCATTCAGTAGGTATAAAGGAGGAGGGATTGGGGAGGAGTCGATATTGCTCTCTTTGTAGCCTGTTGAGCTCCAAACCTTCAGTAAGCAGGCCTGAAGCATTTTATTTTAACGTGAGATATATAAATGTACACTTATCCCCAATCTTTTGATGTAGAGCCAAGACCTTTTGTGCGAGCACAGGCAACTGATCTTTCTTAAACTCACCCACAAAACAGCAACTATGAGTTCCAATTTTGGCTTCCTCACATTGGATTGAAAATGTTAAGAAATTTGCAAAACAACCCAAATATAGTTTAAAATGTATACGATTTATTTTCTCTTGTCTTCTACAGTTGTCTCACCCACACCCTTTTTTTGAAATGAAAATGGGTGTGGGTGAGACAACTGTAAAAGGCCTTTTGAAAGCATTTAGTTTAGTAGTTCATAGAAACAACCACTCTTTTTATACTTATATGTCATTGGTTTACATAATATTTAATTAAATTATGTAATTCAGCAACAAGTACTATTGGCATAAACAGCAGAGCACATGCCCAGCTGACCCTTGGTAAAGGCACGCTTGAATTTGTGGGAGCAGAAGCACAGGGCTGTACTGGAGAGTAGCCTGCTCATGGTGAGCTTTCCATGTGTCCTGATCATCCGTCTCCAGATCTTACTGAGAGACAGAGCATGCAGGATTATCTAGGGAGCTGGTAAATGGACAACAATCTACTGAGGCACCATTATTTTAGGTCCAATATTTGAGATGTAAACACCATCATAAAAGCTACCATTGACTGAGTATCTACCATGTGCCAGGCAGGGCACTGGGCACTTTACACACACTTTAAATGAATAAAACCTCATTTAGCTTTCACAGATAATACTTTCCTTCATTTTACAGTTGAGGAAACTGAAATGTACAGAAATTAAATAACTTACTCTAGGTCACGTAGGCAATAAATGAATAATCAGTGCTTCTCAAACTCTAAAGTGCAAACAAATCACCAGGGGGGTATTATTTAAATGAAAATTTTGAAATAGTAGGTCTGGGGTCGGGCCTGAGATTTTGCACTTCTAAGAAGCGCCCAGATACTGTTGCTGCTGCTGGTCTGCAGACCAAATCTTGAAAATCCTGATATCCTAACTTAACTGCTCTGAGATGGAGCCCAGGCATCCCTGTTTTCTAAAAGCTCTCCAGGAATCTTTCGTAAACAGAGTGGAGATAATTATTCCTCCAGGAAAGGTAGAAAAGTTGTGGAAGTGGATTGACTTAGTGATACTTGGTTTCAAATACTTTAATTTTTTAAAAAATGTGTTTTAAAAATACAGTAGTGCCCAGGCGCGGTGGCTCCCGCCTATAATCCCAGCACTTTGGGAAGCTGAGGCAGGTAGATCACCATAGATCGGCAGATAGAGACCATCCTGGCCAACATGGCGAAACCCCATCTCTACTAAAAATACAAAAATTAGCCAGGTGTGGTGGCACGCGCCTGTAATTCTAGCTACTCAGGAGGCTGAGGGAGGAGAATTGCTTAAACCCAGGAGGCAGACGTTGCAGTGAGCTGAGATCACACCATTGCACTCCAGCCTGGGTGACAAGAATGAAACTCCGTATCAAACAAAACAAAACAAAACAAACAAACAAAAAATAGTAATGAATTTGAACCAATATACAAGTTTATAAAATAAAAGGTAAAAATCTTCCTCCTTTAACAAGAGTTTTTGAAAATAAAATATAATCAAGCTATTTACTGCACACACTTATGCAACAATTTTCTAACTCCATGATGTATCATAAATTTCTTTTGTAGTAAGTATACACTACTATAATCTGCTTCATCTTACTTCATCCTTATTGACAATGCATTGTATTCCATAGCACAATGAAACCATAATTTATCTATTCCTTCATAGGTGGGCATTAAGCTGACTCTAATTTTTTTCAGTTTTACAGATAATGCTTTGTGCATATATCCATGGGCATGTGTATAAGTCATTCTGTAGAATCAACTTCTAGATGTGAAATTGCTGGTTTATTTAAAAAGCTATTCTCAAATACAAGGTTCACTGAATTACACTTGTGCCATCATATATAAAAATGCCTCCTTTCCTCCACCACCTTGAAATACTGGGTATTATCAATCTTTTGTGTATTAAGCAATACAATATATGAAAGGTGGTTCTCAATGATTCTTAATTTGTGTGTCATGAATGCATGAGTATGAAAATCTTTTAATATGTGCATTAGACTTAATATTTCTTCTTTTATGGCTTGTATGTCTATATCCTTTTGCCCTGTTAGTTATTTGGTTGCTTATCTATTTTATATTATTTGTCTCTTATATATGCTGCAAATGTCATCCTCCCAGCCTAATACTCGCTTTTTTTTTTTCTTTTGAGACAGGGTCTTGCTCTGTTGCCCAGGCTGGAGTGCAGTGGTACAATCACAGCACACTGCAGCCTTGACCTCCCAGGCTCAAGCGACCCTTCCACCTCAGCCTCTCAAGTAGCAGCTGGGATGGTGCATACCACCATGCCCAGCTAATTTTTAATCTTTTGTAAACACAGGGTCTCACCATGTTGCCTAGGCTAGCCTCAAACTCCTGGACTCAAGCCATCCTCCCACCTTGGCCCTCCAAAGTGCTGGGATTACAGGTGTGAGCCACTGCTCTGGGCCTACAAATTTTTAAATTTGTTTTACAATATTTTACAGAATTGTTTCATTTCTTTATGTCAAGTCTGTCAATTTTCTTCCATGATTTCTGTTTTACTTCTTATTTAGGAAAGACTTCCTCATCCTCAAATTATAAAATACATATCCCTGTTTTTTCCATCTGTCACTCATTAATTCATGTGATCACTAATCCTTATGCAAAATATATTCTGTATATAAAGTAGAATTATGACTTGAAGTTAGAGGGTTTTTTTTGTGTCTTTTACTCCCAAATACCATTCTCAGCACCATTCGTTGAACAGACCATCATTAATCCTGGATTTGAAATGCCCTCTTTATTAAACGATAGAAGTCTCATCATTAAATTTATTAAACGATAGAAATGTCATATGTACAAGTCTCATCTTCTCCTTTCATCCCTTTTCTTCCATGCCTGCCTCAAGTTGTTTTAATTTCTGTAGTTTTATAGAACTTCTGGAAAGACCAGTCTGTTATTATTTTTTAGTTTTTCTTCCTTTTTTAAAACCAAATTTTTTTTCTACTTTTCTTTAGATGAATTTCAAATGCCCATATCCGGTTCTAAAGCAAAGTTGCATTGGAATTTTTACTGAAATTTTATTCTAATGATCCACTAGTATGGGGAAAATTGACATCTTTATAGTATTGAATGTTCCATGCAGAAACAAGGTATGTCACTTCATTTATTCAGATAAAATATTCTATATGGTCTTCACAAATGTAGATTTGCACATAACAAGAGTTAGGTTTATTCCTGGATGAATATATATAAGGGAATAAATAATCTTTAAATACATTTATCTTTCTTTCTTTTTTTTTTTGTTTTTTGAGACAGAGTCTTGCTCTGTTGCCCAGGAGTCCAGTGGCGCGATCTCAGCTCACTGCAACTTCCACCTCCCAGGTTCAAGCAATTCTCCTGCCTTAGCCTCCCGAGCAGCTGGGATTACAGGCACATGCCACCATGTATGGCTAATTTTTCTATCTTTAGTAGAGACGGGGTTTTGCCATGTTGGCCAGACTAGTCTCAAACTGTCAACCTCAGGTGATCCGCCAGCTTCGGCCTGCCAAAGTGCTGGGATTACAGGCATGAGCCACTGCACCCAGCTTATATTTATCTTCATATATATATTTACATATATACACAAATACATATACACATATTTATATATATACATATATTTACGTATGTACTATATATGTAAATATATATATCCTTTTCCAAATCATCATTCTAACTGATTATTGCTGATATATGATAGCTACTACTTTAAAAGTATTTTTCTTCCAATTAAGCAGCTTACCAGAGTCTCATAAGATCTAATCATTTTATGAATTATCTTTGGAGCTATAGAGCTTTTATTTGGCAAAATTCATTTATTAAAAATTCTACTTTCAACTATGAAGCTAATAAGCACACAATAAAGAAAATTAGAAATCTAGAAAAAAATTACCCCAACAACTGATAACGACTAGTATCATTTTGCTTGCATCAGTTTTCATTCTTTTTATATTGCATAATTTCTTTTACATAATTGTAATCACACAGTATAACTAACTGGGTGTACTTTCTAAAATAATAAATGCCTTCAATATGCAAAGCTCTTTTGCTGGGAGTTTGTTTTATAAGGAGCTGTGTGCTTCTCACTAATGTGCAGAAATGCTAATGTAAGTTCTGCTACTGAGAGTTACTGAGTTCAGTTTGGTCCCTTCTTTTGCTGCAGGCCTGGCTTGGTGACATTTCTACCACCCAATTATAGTTCAGCGTAACAATCTATCTCTCTTTGCACCACACATAGCTGCTGACCTCACTGCACACTCAGCCGTTCCATTTTAGGCTTCAGCCAGAATCACTCTTACAGCACAGGTGAGGTGGAGATTGCTAGGGGTTTACAATTCCATTTAGAACGCTGAATAGATCTCGATCCACATAATTGAGATTTCTTAAGATAATTTTCTAAGAACATTTCTCATGTGACTTGTTTACACAAGTGTGTACACAGTTTGGGTTTGGATGGGTTGATTTGCTTTTTCTTCTGGATTAAAATTTTATATCCTCACTTGTTCATTTTGTTACCTATATGAAATACTCTTTCTTTCCATAACTTTCTACTTATTCACCTTAACAGAGGATTTCTCTGCCTTCTTATATAAAATAGAAACCCCAGCTCTAATTCCCCTGGCCAGACCCACCTCAGGCTTATTCAGGGCTGGACAAAGGTATAAATGGAGGCCCACATATCCTATGTCTAAGGTCCAGTAGGGCTTCATGCATGCACATGTTAACACCTCAGTCAGTCCGTCCTAGCGCCCTCAACATGCCTCTTCCAAAAGCTGCCTTTGACTTCCCACGGGGCCTACAGGCACACAGACCTGTGGTGAGCTTCATTTTTGAAAGGATGAGGCCTATCAGGCCCTCTCTTAGTGCAGGTAATTCCACGATCCTGGGCAACTTGGAGCATAATTGTCAGGCAGTGCTGTGGGCTACATGTGGGCATGTGTCCTTCGCTCTCAGAATTCCAGCTCTGTGAGGTGGGTCATGGCTGGAGGAGGCATGTGCGGGGCCCAGGGCTCCTTTTGCCTGCATCTAAGGGTCTTGCCCATTGGCACACCCTATTTCCCTTGCTTGACCAAGTAGTTTTCCATTGTAATTATCACTATTTATTTATTTATCTCTTACTAAAGCAAGCTCCACAAGGGAAAGAACTTAATTTTGTTCACAACTTTACTCGTAGCACTTAGAAGTGCTTTGATCAGGAAATAATAAATACTTTTCAAGTAAGTGAATGAATGGATTCTGAACTATTGTGAATAACATATATAGCATTAGTAGAGGGGATAACACAGAAATTATGTGTCTGAAAATTTACTCCTCTTTGTGAGATAGCAACAGACAACATAATTAAATATGTCAACAGACAGAACTGTGCATTATATTACCTATTTCTTCACATCTGTCGTTCCCTAGTTAAATGCTCTAATTTCTATATAACATTAACTGGTGAAGTTGTGAGAATTAAACAAGATAGCATGATGGGTCTAACCTGATTTTTTTCTTTTTTCTTTTTTCGAGACAGAGTCTCTCTTTGCCGCCCAGGCTGGAGTGCAGTGGCGCAATCGCGGCTCACTGTAGCCTCCGCCTCCTGGATTCAGTCGATTCTCCTGCCTCAGCCTCCCAGTGATTTTTTTCTTATTGTCCCAGTTCATTTGCCAAAAGTCTAAGCTTTCCCATTTGTTAGAAATGCTTCTTTACTAAAATAAATTAAATTGAATTTACTTAAATTGATTCTTGTTCTATTAATTTATTTTTTTACTACTGAGCCAAATACCACACTTTTTTTTTTTTTTTCTTTTGGAACAGAGTCTCCCTCTGTTGCCCAGGCTGGAGTGCAATGGCCCGATCTCAGTTCACTGCAACCTCTGCCTCCCGGGTTCAAGCAATTCTCCTGCCTCAGCCCCCTGAGTAGCTGGGATTACAGGCACCCACCACCACACCTGGCTAATTTTTTGTATTTCTTTTGTAGAGATGTGGTTTCACCATGTTGGCCTAGCTGGTCTCGAACTTCTGACCTCAGGTGATCCACCCATCTAGGCCTCCAAAGTGCTGAGATTACAGGCGTGAGCCACTGTGCCGGCCTACCACACTATATTAATTATAACAGCTTTAGAGTATGTTATGATATCTGGAGGACAATTGACACCTCACTGTTTTTTCTCTGTCAAAGTTTATTTGTCTAGTCTTGTGAATTTTATCTTCCATGTTAACTTTACAATCATCTTAAAAAATTCTCTAAAGTAACCTGCTTATAATTCTGATTGGCATTATATTTACTTCACTGATTGATTTGTGACATGTTGACATTTTGAATATTGAAGCAGCCAATGCTTTTATTGGGTCTTCCTTTTGTTCTTCAACAAAGTTTCATAATTAAAATAATACAATGTGCATTTGCTATTGGTGTGGTTTTCTGACTTTTAATTTTTTACCACAGAATCTTTCTTCCACTACTTTATCTAGTTGATTATTGCTGGTGTAGCAAATATTTCTAGCCTCCTCCCAACAACTATTCTCTTCTTCCATTCCACCCTTTCTTTTCCTTTCCAACTATAAGATTACCTTTTCCAAACTCTCTTAACCATGTGACTAAATGAGTTGTTCTGGGAAATTTACAGTGAGACTTCTAGGATGTCTCCTTTAATGGGAAAAAATTCATGCTTCATTGTGAAGTCCTTATTAGTGGTAGATGAGTAATTATTTCTTTGTTTTCTCCTATGGTTATTGTTCTAGTTACTATTCTGTCTTTTTGAGTTAATCTTAATAATTTATGTTTTTCTAGATAATTGATAAAAATATATAGATTTATAAACTTATTGGTATTAAGTTGACTATAGTATGTTCTTGTAATTGTCTACTTCTCCACTGTCCTTGTAGTTATAGACTCCATTCTTCTTTTGGTCTCCCTTGCATTACTCATAAAGTCTAAATAATCAAAATTATTAGTCCGTACAGCGGATTGACTGTCACACTAAGATCAAAGAACCTAAGTTCTGAATTAATATGTATTAAAAAGGGCCAAACCAAGAAATATCAGTTACTGAGAAACTTTGGTAGGCACACACAATAGTTCAACCCAAGCTTTCTCCTAACTCTCTCATGCTACTAAGTCCCGCTCTATTATACAAGCATTGATGATTATTTTTTAGTCTACACAGAGGATATATGGGAAAAAAATGTTGATTTTTTTTTTAAAAGACAGAAGTGTGCCTTACTTGCAGAACAGGCATTATGTAAGGTAAACATCATATTGGTCCACATCACAAAATCAATTTGAAAAGTTAAAATTATAATATTTTGTGGGAATTATTTTCAGATCTGTATTTGTACAAATATACAGAATCTGTTTCTTCAAATATGTGTAGAAATATATGCTATAAATATCTTCCATACACATACGCACGAGCATGAGTTTTACATACTGAGTATGGCTTGCGTTCCTGACTCCAACTCACAATTTATGTGATATCCAAACTGTTTTAATTTGTCCATGGAAATAATGCAATGAATGTGACAAGCCTATGATGAATGAGATGTCAACATGATGGCGGTGACATGATACAAAAAACTCCAACATGTACATCAAATTGTACGTATACGGTTGAGAGATGGTCCAATTTACAGAACAGATATTTTTCAGTGGGACTTGTTTGGTCTTTTCATTGACACCAAACATTAAAATAGCAGTAGCACGAAGCCACTGTCATCTAAAAGTTTGAACCTGAAAAGCTTACCTTCGAAGTGCACATTTAACCCCAGAATGTTCTTAACAAGGTCATAAGAGAAAATCTTAGGTGTTTCATGTGTTCAAACACAATAAAAAGCTTCAAGAAGAATTTTATCCTGGTAAAGGAGATTTCAGTTTCTTGGTCACAAGGAAAAATTCTTTGGCAGTAAATAGCACTTGCTCATTACCATATATAAAACCATTAGGGGTGAGTATGGAGATGCCCTTATCTATAAATTGTTTAGTATCACTTTCTTTAGTATTTAAATTATTTGAACCATCTAACTGAAATATCAATAAATACTTTCTTCATCCTAGTCACTTTTTACCCTCCTACTTTGTAAACATCCTAGAAGCCCCATATTCTAATATTTATATGTTTTGAGGTTACTGAGGACTACCTGCATTGCAATAAAATTAACACCTATGATGTACTTTCCAATGCTTACTCTATTTCACCCCTTGCCACCTCTTGCCAGTGGGTGGCTGTCTCTTGGGAGAACTATCAGAAAGACAGTCAGTCCTAGTAAACTTCCATGTTCCCCACCATTCAAGGGATACTTATGTATCCTGCCATGCCAAATGGTGGATGTGTAGGGTGTTCCTCTGCTGCTCCCTCTCAGCCCTGCCATCTCTCTCAATTCTCCTTTCCCTGAGTCAGCTTGGATAGATCTATTGAAACAGAGAAAAGAGAATCAAAACTCCCTTTCTGCCCAGAGTTTGGGGAGAGGAGACTACCTTCCCCTGTGCTACCTGATTGTCTTCTTACAATGATTGGGATTGGGGTGGGTGGGTTGGGGAACAAAAACTGGTTCTTCAATTGGTGTTACTCTATCAGATCTGTGGCTGGCTTCAGCTGCTAGATGTAGGGTGTAGTAGTGCCTTTTTTCCACCTCTTTGAGCCTTAGCAAAATTCTCTACAACAGGAGAAAGCATTTGCCTAATATCCTATTACTCTGGTACAATACCTATCACTTTGTGAGTTGGGACGGTGAAATCTGGGGTGTGAGGAAGTGTTTGTGAGTCATTCAGGCATGAGAAGTAGATGATTTTACAATGTAGCTGTACTCACACAAGGGACTAACACCAGGAGTAAACTTGGGATGTGAGCCTGGGCCTTGCTCAAGTGGAAATGAGCTGAAATGTCTGCAAATGGCAGCTAAAATGTTCAGTTAAGATGAGGCTTTTGCCATTTGGAAGTGGGCCAACCTCAATAAATGGCTGTGCACCTGTTTATCAGAAGAATCTTAAAATGATAATCCCAAGAGAGCAGAAATATTTACACAGTTGAATAAGTCAGGGTGAGGTTTTTTTTTTGTTGTTGTTGTTGTTGTTTTTGTTTTGTTTTGTTTTGTTTTTTTCTTCAAGTCAGTTAAATAGGCTTTTACTTTTTGTTTCAATTGTAAAGGGTCTCAATTCTTAGTGTAACTACATAGGACTTGACGTGTAATAAGTGGTGAGCTGAGTTTTAGATTTGCATACCTAAAAACACTGCATAGAGCATGCTCAGACCTGTACTCTACAAAAGCAGCAACAAGGTAATCATTTCTAAGGAGCTGACTGGACTGAGTATATCCCCTACTAATAGACACCACAGCAGACTCCAGAAGAGTCCTTAGAATCTGTGCCGCTCCTCTCCAGCAAGTAAAATTTTCAGTTGAGAGTGCTGAGCAGTACAGCTGGACAGAGTTTAGCAAGGACAAGACATTCCCAAGCCTTATCCTGGCTATTTCCTATGAATTTCTAGATTAGCACAAATCGAGAACCGAAACTATTTGCTCACAGCTGGCACTGAGCTAAGGCATCTTCATTTGTTGCAAATGCCTGCCAATACTAAAAAAAGAATTCATTTCACCAGTAGCTTAGATTACTGATTAAGTAGGTTCCAATTTAAGCTGTTTTAAACAACCACACTAAAATTAACCAAATAGCTATGTTACTTTAAAATAGTGCCTGAAACATATAGGCAATCAATAAACATGTGCTCGATGGGAGAATAAAGCTTTGATATTTATGAGATAAGCAGGGAGATACAATGAGAAGATTGGAAGAGCTATTGGATTTAATGCCTGTGACTTGAGGTTCTGCTAATACCAGCCCATGTGAAAACAGCATTCATTCAGTTCCTCAATCCTAATACCCAACAGTGATTCTGAATGACTCACTTTCTTCCCCCAACCCAACAATCTTTCAGCAAGTCCTGCCAGGTCTACCTCCAAAATATAATCAAATTTTCCTGTTTTCTCCAACTCCACTGCCCCAGACTCCCTGCTGCCATTCACACGCACTTAGCAGACACATAGAAAGTTCTATGTCATTTCTCTGTTACCTTCCTCCAGTGGTCCTATTGTCAGGGTCCGCATAGCCCTTCATGATCCGATCTCTGCCTCCTTTGCTCACCTCCTTTTGTACCTTCTCCTGTCTTGTCTAATGCATTGCAGACATACTGGCCTGGTTTTTTTCCTCAAACATGACCCGTGGCCTTTGCATTTGGTGTTCCCTGTGCCTTGAATATTCCTTGTATGGCTTGCTGCTACTTCTCACCCAGGTCATGGCTCAAATATCATCTCTTTCGAGATGCCCTCCCTGGCCTCCTTAGTCCATGCTCAATCACTCTTCATTGGACTAGCATGCTTTACTCTCCACAGAGCACCTACCACAGTCTGCCATTCTTCGTGTACTGTGTCCCTCTAATACAGTGACCTTATCTGTCTTATTCATCTCTTTATCCCCAGCACTTACTTTTTTCTCAATTAATAGTTGTTGAGTGAATAAAGTAGATGTTACCTTTTCTCTATTGTTTTCTTTTATTTGGATTGTAACCAAAAAAAGTCCGAGAGGGCCCCATGTGGCACTTGGTAGGAAATCGAGATCACCTGTTCCCATCCCTTTACTTTGGGATGGGGAAGCAGATGCTGGAGTTCCACGTGACTTGCTCAATGTCACTCAACCCACCAGGGAAGAGTCCAGAATAAAGCCAGGTGTCATGATTGAATCTGGCTCCCTCTTTACAAAAACTGTGGGCAGAGCCAGCTCTAAGACAGTCGGATTTTGTGGCTAAGTAAACAGTAAAAAGGAATGTATGATAAAAGGTGGAAGGAGAAGCAGAGGAAAAAGCATTTATAAGACCTCTTAAAACAACAGGGATGGGTGAAAAGATCGTGTAATAAATAAAGGAAACTATGTGTGTGGTTCTATGTCATGTACCCCACAACAGACAATGTATGTAGAGAGGGTGTGGTGGTTGCTGCGGGACAGCAGAAATGGAAGGCACTGGACCAGCCTCGGGAGGGCACACCCTATCTGCAACATTCACATTCACTTCCTAAATGCTCTGCTGGACACATGCTAACATTTTTAAGGGGTTGGATTCAGCCCATAGAGCCCGTGAGAGAATCCTGACTTAAATCCTCAAATTTGGGGTTGATGCTTGGGTAACATATACCACATCTATGATGAATTTAAATTGTGGTCCAGTGCTGAGCAGGAGAGGCTTCTAAGTCGTCTTTTCTTTCTCTCAAAGTCTTGCCCAGGATATGGCAAATAAGGGACTTAAAGTGACTCAAGCAAAGATAAGAAGAGAAGGCTGGCAGGCTGGGCACGTGTAATCCCAGCACTTTGGGAGGCTGAGGTGGGAGGATCACTTGAGGTCAGGAATTTGAACCAGCCTGGCCAACATAATGAAATGCTGTTTCTACTAAAAATACAAAAATTAGCTGGGTGAGGTGGCGACCGCTTGTAATCCCAGCTACTTGAAAGGCTGAGGCATGAGAATCACTTGAACCCATTAGATAGAGGTTGCAGTGAGCTGAGATCATGCCACTGCACTTCAGCGTTGGTGACAGAGCAAGAGTCTATCTCAAAAAAAAAAAAAAAAGAGACAGAGAGAGAAAAGCAATGTGGGCTCTCCACAAACACACCTGTGCACACATACCCCATTCTTTTTCTCCATATGCGCTCCAGGCTGTGACAGATGATGTCCGGGCCCTGAAGACTGTCAATTACACTAGGAAGAAGTCATCATTGGTCTCAGGTGGAATCCCAGAATTTATAATTATATTAGGAAGGAATTCCAGGATTAGGTTGGAGAGCAAGGTCAAGGGAAAAAGTCAGGGGCAAGGGTTCTCAGGCATTCATGTCAAGGACGGCTATAGTGAGAGGAATCAAAAGAGTAGAATGTCATTAAATAGAGGAATCAAAAGGGTAGAATGTCATTAAATAGAAAACCCTGCCTTACATTAAAGGATCTTTGGAAGGTGAGTACATTATTTATGTCTCAGGGTTCCGTCAATCAGTCTACTTTTAGTAAGTTTTAACTTATTCTCCTTATGTAACAAGCTCTGCGGAGTCTTCCAGATAAAAATAAAACAAAAGCAGCCAAACAAAAGACCTTTACAAGGGGCCCACTGAAGTAGAACTAGCTTTCTTTGTAGGTCAACCTGACCCCAGAGGAATTTTCTGAAAAATAGCAACACAGGATCCTTAGACCTGGCTTATTTTTGATGGAAAAATGTTTAGAGTACAATAGAATGTCCTTTAACTTATTGCCCTGGTTACCAATGATCACTGCTGTTAGTTAAATTTCAATTCGATTAATAGAAGATGAATGTCTTTAATAAACTGGGTCAGTACAAAGGAGAAAAGTTAAAGAGTAAAAGGTTGCTTTGTGGCAGGAGGAGCTGTTTGACATCCAAAGTTTCCTCTCCTGCCCTACTCCCTTAAATAATGCATATGCTAGCTTTCTGGTATTTGTTCTTTACTTGTATCACCTATTTGACAAGGTAGATAAGATTGCAGGCTCAAAGACCAGTGAAGAGGCTGTCCACTTGGAAGAGTGGCCTGTTATGGGGTTCACATTGGAGCTCAAGAGGAAGGAAGAGGTACCCATGGGAGAGCAGCCTGACTCAGGGTGTTGAGGCCAAAGCAGGGTGAGGAGGGTGCCCATGCAGTGGCTGGCTCAGTGCAGGCCATCAGGGCACAGGTAGAGTGAGGAGGGCTCCCACTCACCAGTGGGGTCTAGCATGGATGTGGCAGCATGGGTGGCGTGAAGGGAGCATGTGTGGTAAGAGAAGGTGGCAGCAGCAATAAGAACTTGGTGATAGCGAAGGATTGATTAGGTAAGTAAGCAGATCAGGAATAATGGGTGCCAGGTTTCTCATTGTCAGTGAAGGGGGATATAAATATGGAAAGGGAGAAAAACAGAATGAACCTTGTGGTGTTTGAATAGAGTTGGCATTATTGGTGTAAACTTATTTTGTGTGCATGTGCAGATAACGAGATAGAGCTCTGTGTTTACTGAGAGCCCCGTAGCAGTGGCACTCTTTTAGCAAGAAGGCTCTAAATTCTACTAAAAGGAATCACGGTTCCTTGGAGAAATGGCTGATTCCAGAGCCATTCTGGAATCCAGAGCTGTATTTCAGGAAAATATAGGTGTAAATAACCACTTTTATATATTCAGTTTTTTTTTTGAGATCTCCCACCACGAGAATGCTCTTGTACCAGAACAGCCTGTGCTCTATGTGTTTTGCTCTGTACCTCCAGCTTAGCACACAGTACGTTCTCAGTACAAATATTTGTTAAGTGAATAAATGAATGAATGAATGAATGATATGTTTACTTTCATGTTTTATATGCTTACTTTTAAAACACAGGAAGCTTCAGAAAACTTTTGCCTTAAGTCATTGTGAATTAATATCTCCATGCTTAATATTTTAGCAGAAATTTTATTTTCAGCCAATTTATTACTATGACCCAGACATTGAACCTGAATAAGTCTCTATTGAGTATGTTGAGGGAATAGGAGAGGTACACAAGGCAAGATGTTTTCCTTTCCTTATAAAAGCATTGGGAAATTCTCCAAAATTTAATTTTAGTGGTAAGTTAAAGAATAGCTTAATTTAATTTTTCTATTACTCAGTTATCAGTCTGGGTCAAGAGATTTCCATGGAATTTTTTACATGCTCAACTCTTGCATATTATTCAGGAATCTTTTGCTTTTCTTTGAAAGTCAACTGTCCATTGAATATGGAAGTGTACTCAGACAACAGGCAAGTAGAGAACCTGAACTGAAGGAGCCAAGCACAGAAACTCTCTTCTTCCTCCCTGTATTCCCTGTCTGGGTAATGGCACCAGCATCCGTCTGTCACCCAAGACAGAAAACTACTGGTTGTCATAGGATCCTCTCTCTTCAGAGACCTCGTGCCTCCCACTAAATACATAATACACAATGAAGCCTGACATCTTATCATTCTTACCTCCTAAGTACCTCTTATCTCTGTCCAGGGCCAGCTTCATGGGCATCCAACCTGTGCACTTGGACAGGGCCTCTCTCTCAGCAAGGTTACATACTTGGGGTTTAATGCTCTGCAGTTATCTTGAAATTCTTAATAATGTTTACTTCACATTTCTGCTTTGTAAGTCAAGTTCAGTGGGGCAATGGAGCATGTGCCAGGGGCTAAGAGCCTAAATTCATGCATGATCCCACCTCCCGCTGTCTTCAGTGGATGAGTTTGGGGCTGTTCCCTCCTGTGCCTCCTAGTGCCCTGCCTGCCCAGCCTTCACCTTCCTGCTCAGGGCCAGATGGGTCAGGCACGAGCTGTGGCTGCTGTCCCTGTCCCAGACTAGCAGGTCTAGGCTAGCAGGTCCATGGGGGGCTGCTGGAAGTTGTCTCTTGGTGGGAACAAGCTCCCCTACTACCCCATCCAGTACCCAGCCCATACTGACACAGAGGTTGAAGATCCTTGGGAGTTACCTGTCTGCCAGGGTTTGAGGCTCTAGGCTAGTGGGAAGGGAGCCACCTGGTTTGACTTCTCCAGATCCCACCCCTGATGGGGGTAACACATTGACTCAGTGGCTGGTGGGAGGAGGAGCACAGAAGCCAACTGACAGAGCAAACGCACTCACGCTACACATTGTGGGATGAGGCCCCTGGGCAGCTGCGGGAATCTGCACTGGCCCCACGAGTGTTGTGGTGCCCAGGAGTGCTCTCTCAGCCAGCTCTGTGCCTTGGGACCCTCTTCTCTTTCTTCCAGCCTTCCTGAATCTGACCTACAGTTGTCTCTCTGGCCAGCTCCAGGCACCCACCAGGATAAGACACAAAATACGAATTGTGTGATTTTGGTGATTCTACACACGAGTCGAATGCTCATAATTGTATTTAAAACTGGCATTTGCACAGTTTAAATTGCACGTTGCATGCTGCCCATCTGAGAAGACAATTCAGGTAAGATCACCTGAGCTGAGACGTGAAGGGTGAGCTCCTAATATGGAGCCAGTGCCATGGAGTGAGCACTTAAGGCAGAGAAAGGAGCAGTGCTGGGACCCAGCTTCGGGAGAGCGTGGAACGCACAGGCAGTGAGAAAAATCTTCTGTGGGTGGGCACAGGAGTCACTGGAAAATAATAGGGCTGGAGCAGGGCAGAAGCTAGATCTTACAAGGACTTTCTAGGCTGGAGGGCAGGTCACTAAAACGGTATTATGTAGTTTACACACGGCAGAGAAGACATTAGGAGACTTTGCATTTTTAAAGA
This sequence comes from Pan troglodytes, assembly GCF_028858775.2. Lineage (NCBI taxonomy): Eukaryota > Metazoa > Chordata > Mammalia > Primates > Hominidae > Pan > Pan troglodytes. Next base: position 59,560,534 of record NC_072403.2, read on the forward strand.
TTCCTTTTGCAAACTGGAGACTGTGTTGTGGTGGAAGGGTGCTAAGATGGGAGGCAGAGAGATGGTAAGGAGGCTATTGAGCCTGTCCTGGAGGTAGATTTCAGCCTGAACTATGGAAGTAGCAGTGAGGATGGAGAGGAAGAGGCAGAGACAGGACCGGCTTCATAATCTGTGGGGCCCAGAGCAAAATGAGAATGCAGGGCCCATTGCTCAAAGGAAAAAGTGCCATGAAAGGTTCAGATAAAGCTTATCCTTTCTTCCATGATCTCTCTCTTCTTGTCATGGTGTTTTTATGTTATTTTATACCTTTCTCAGTAAAGAAAAATGAAATCCTACATTATTAGCATGAATTTTACCCCTCAGCATGAATTTTATCCTTCCACCATCAAGCAGAATTTAAGCACACTTCCCACTGGTAAAATTAAAAGCATTTGGACAATACCAGCCAGGGTGAGAATATCAGAAACCAGTGCTCCTATAGAAAGCTGAGGCACACCTTTCTGGAGGACAATTTGGGAATGTGTATTATAAGCCTTCCAATAATACTCTTTGGCACAACAGTTCCACTGCTAGGAACTTATAGTAAAAAAAGTCAGAAGAAAGCACTAGGATAATGTCATTTAGACTTTATGTGAAAGAGAATTTCACAAAAGGGAAGTTGTTACTTTTTCCCCCATTAGTGAAAGAATTCCTCTTAATTTGTCTTTCTTAGTATGCAAATAAATTTATTTACCTGAATAGATTTTTTTTTTTTTGGCCCATGTCTAAAACAAAGTACTATAATCTCAGATGTGTGTGTATGTGTGTGTGTGTGTGTGGGGGGGGGGGGGGGTGGTGCCCATTCCCTTTAAACTACCATAGACTGGATGGCTTATACACAACAGAAACATGGTTCTCATGGTTCTTAAGGCTGGGAAGTCCAAGATCAAGGTGCTGGAAGATTCAATGTGTGCTGAGCCCCACTTCCTGGTTCATTGTGTCCTCACATGGTGCAAGAGGTGAACGAGCTTCCTTGAGCCTATTTTGTGACTGCCCTAAGGCTTCATGACCTAATTACCTCCCAAAAGGATCAACCTTCTAATACCATTGCCTTGGAGATTTGGGTTTCAAAATATGAATTTTTGGGAACACAAACATTCGGATCATAGTGCCTTCATTTCATCAAAAGAATCACATAATTTAATGCACATAGAAAGGCAATGCTAAGTCATTTGGCTTCCTTGGGGAGCTGTGGTTTGATGAACTTACACCTTACTACACATAAATCATTGTTAGTTTGACCAATATCTGAATTGATTCAAAATATGATAAGGCCATTTTTTGAGAATGTTGAAATATTTTAAAAATATTTAAAAATTAAATGAATCCAATTAAACCAAATGTCTCAGAGGACCTTGTTATTTAAAATGCTATTTGGCAGTCACAAATCACTGCCTGGCTGAGGCAACTGTTTTAAGTAATATGATTTTGCAAAATCGTAGCTTGGACACTGTGCTGCTTATGCCTGCAAGTAATATGGGTCATATAATATGTCACATGTGAGATGATGCTCCTGTCAGAGAGATTATAAGCCTGCAGCTCTGCAAATCTGACTTTTGAAAGTGGCTTAAGTGTGTTTCCATGAATTTTGGAATGTTATCAAACACTAGAGTAGATACAACCATGAAATTAATATTCTGTATTGTGGAACTCAACAGGGTTCATAAACGAGCCCTAACTCAACCCTAAGATTTAAGAACACATGTTTTGGCTGCTTCTAACATTCACCTAACTAGGAAATAAGTGATAAATTAATTTCTCTGAACCTGTTTCCCAATCTCCACTGCAGGCAATAATACCATCCCATGAAGTTATTTAAGAGGATTAAATGAGCTTATACAGAGATCAGGAACTAAAAGCCATGCCTGGCTCACCATAAACCTCAAACAACACCAATGATCCCTATTCACAATAGAGAGGTGCTATGAGAGATGGAAATTTTCCAAATTAAAACAAGCATTTAAACCCACTGGGAGAAAAATGCAGTTATTGGGAGGGAAAAAGAGACATGTCTAAGTCTGCCCTTAAACTTCTGGCTTCAAGCAACCTAATCTTTTTGTTGCTAGCCAAAAAATAGAATCAGAACTGCTGGTTTCCAGATACTAGAGGAAGAAGGTAGCTGTAGGGGTCTAAGATGGGGAAGGGGTCGGGGCTAACACTATTGTCCTGGTGGGGAGGCCATGGGGGAGAGTTCGTGGAGGCCAAATGAAAGGAAGCAAACTCTGACTCAACATAATGGATACATGTTACCTTGGAAGAAGTCATCTCTAGATAGTCATTATTACATATATTTCACTTAGCTTCTATAAAAATTGAGACAATCTATATAAACCATTACCAAAATGCTATTATTAGTAGTACTGTTATTTCTTATTTATCCTCCAGTACCGAAACCCCTCACTATTTATTTATTTATTCATTCATTCATTTTTTAGAGATCTGAATCTCACTCTGTCACCCAGGCTGGAGTGCAGTAATTATAGCTTACTGCAACTTTGAACTCCTGGGCTCAACTGAGCCTCCCGCCTCAGCCTCCCAAATAGCTGAGATTGCATGTGTAAGACACTGTGCCTGGCCCTCACTATATTTGTTGATGGTCAGCACCTATTTTTTTTCTCCTTACCTATCCTGGAACCCAATCTGTCATTTTATAGAAACAGCCTCCAACACTCTGGATCCTCTACCACCATGACCTAAACATTGGTTGCTGACATGGAGTGGAGGCCATGAGAATTAAACTGCATTTCTATGTTGTCAAACAAGACATCAACATTTCTGCAATGATGCTGAAGCTAATATTGGTTGAGAGTAACAGCTTTGGAGTCAGATGGCCCTGGGTTCAAACCCTAACTCTGGTATTTGACAGTAACATAGCTTTAGACAACTTAGTATCTCTCGGCCTCAGTTTGCTCATTTATCAAATTGGGCTCTACTATCTACTGTGCCAAACATCTTGCATGCGCTCTTCCAGATATTGCTTTATACTTCACCCTGTTCGGTGCTCCTCAAGGCATCAAAAGGCTTCCTTGTCATCTGGCTCCCATATGGAGTTATACCTGGAGATCAGCTCACATACTGGTTCGGATTTTTTTTTTTTTTTTTTTTTGAGGCAGGAACTCACTATGTTGCCCAGGCTGGCCTCAAACTCCTGGGCTGAAGCAATCCTCCCACCTCAATCTCCCAAGTAGCTGGGATTTGACGCATGCACAACCATGCCTGGCTTGCTTCAGACTTCTTCAAACAAAGCTCTAATGTTACTACTGTGCACAAAGATGCCCAAGGAATAGTGTCTAAATGTATAGCCTGTAATTGAACAGAATCTGACTCCTGATCTAACAGGAGTCTCACCTTTATCTCCTCTTGTTCCTCCTGATGTACCCTCATGCTGAGGAAACCAGATAACTCATTCACTATTTCCTGCCAATATTCATGCAATTTCTTACCTTCATACTTCTGCTTCTGCTATTCCCTACCAGGTCCTGACTGTACATAATGAAATTCTACCCATTGCTCAAGGCCTAGCTCCAATGCCTCGAAAATATCCTCCCTGGCTCCCAAACTTAGGAATTGGTCTCTTGCAAGAATTCCTATACCACTGCATGTGTATCTTTCTTTCTGTACTTTATCACTTCCTGCTTATATTGTAATTATATGTTTCATCTTCCATGCCTTTTGTAAGGTCTGTGGAGGATGTCAGTGTTTTACTCATCCTGTGGTTCCCCACCATACCTGCCCATAGAGGCTGCTCAGTAAACACTTCCTGTATGATGTATGTGGATTCTGTTGGTGGGTGAAGATCATCAGGTAGTTGAAAGAATGATGCAAACTGGCATTATGAATTTACACACTGCACTTTTTCACAAGAACTTCTTTGGGGGGGGTGGTTCTTAGCTTTATGACTAAATGTTGCATTTCTGTACTGTACTGCTCAGGTGGGGTAGGGAGGAGAATCAGTAAATTCATCTTTAATCTCTCTCCTGGATCATTGCTACGTATAGTTCATGACAAAACATTGTCTAAAAAGGCTCACTAGGGGTAACCCTGCATGAATGTTGATATTCCAGAACAGATGGCAGGCTCTGGGGGAGGGGAAAGTGTGAAGGGAAAGTGTAAAAGGAAATTTTCACTCTCTGCCTGCCAGGCAGAATAAATAGAACACATTCTCTACACGGATGTCTTCTAATTCTGTCTTAACATTAGAATGCACCACGATGAATTAACAATTAAGGTTGACTCAGCCAAGCTGTATTGAACTTGCACTGTGTCCCAGCACTGCCATGTGTTTGGGGAGGCACCAGGGACTTAAGGCAGGGTCTCTGGTCCTAATTTATTTCTCAAGTTTATGTAGGAAGCAAGATCTAAACACTACCATCAAAACGAGGAGACATATGGATGGCTGCATCACTGCTCCAAAGCCCTTCAAGAGTCTAATGTATTTTAATATAATTTGAGGTCACAATATTGTGAGCCAGATCCTCCATGCCTGAGTTACTCTCTGGGAAGAAGAAATATGGTTCATTTCATGGAGCTGGGGCTAAAAAATTGCTTACCATAGGCTTGAGAGTGGGGCCAAACGTTGGATCTCTTCTGAGGCAAGCTTTGGTGACTAGCTGCTTTCCTAACTCCAGATCGGCCTTTACCTCTGTCCTTCACCTTGTAAACTCAAACTGGCACTGCTGGTTGTGGCCATTTGGGGGAAGTGCCCAGAAGAGTCGTGGATCTTGTGGATAGACTTCAGAGGCACAGGCGGCCTGCTGTGGCTGCTGCTGGCAAGAGAGAAGTGCAGGTTGGGTTACCAAACACCCAGCAAGGGGAGTACACGTCCTCCTTTGCCCTGAGCTTCCTTTTAACTAGTGTTTAAAATTAGATCACAAAGCCTAGGACTAGGAAATTATGAAATGACATTTCACATTTTTTAATGTCACTTAATCTACTGGTAACCAATTCTTGCTGTCCTTGTTTGTTTTCCCAGCAACCTATGTCATTGGGTGGTTGAGAGGATGTGATAAAGTAGATGAATGTGCTTAGTAGAGTGAGAGTACATAGCATGCAAAAATATTAAGTATTACACATAACATGTATCACTTGCTCTGTGCCTCAGCCTATCAACTTCCTAAGAGTGGGATCCATATTTGAATCCCTTTTAATTAAAACCTAACACAAGCATAAACAAATTCTTCCCTTCTATTAAGTCTTTAATATTCTCATATAATATGTCATTAAAAGGTAATTTTTAATATTAACTGCTGTAAATTATTCTTCTTCCTTTTTTATACCCACAAATTTATTGTAAATATTTCTAAATCTGGCACCAGTTGGTGGAGAGGGGATCCTCCATCTCTCTACCAGCAGGGCTCACCAGCTTAGGGATGCATTCAGAGTGGCTCAGGGAGGGCCTTGGTGTCCCTCACATGTGAGGACTTTTTGTCATGCATGAACGAACATCAGCTCTTGCAGCTGCTCTAATGGCCCTGTCCAAAGGAAAGCCATTTTAAAAATAGAATTGAAGGGAACAAATGGTTTGCCTGATAGACTATTTTGAGGTGCAGGAGATTGGAGGATTCAAAAATGAAAGTATGTTATCAAGTGGGATAGAAACATAAAATTTGGAGAAGTTTTGGGGTGTGATGTTTACCAAAAGGCCATGACAATTGTATGCATTTAATTTAATCTCTAAAGGTGACACCCAGCCATGAATTGGGTAAATGTAAACCCGTCATAATAAGCCTTAGAAGCAAAGGTGAGAAATACCAATAGCGTGTTCTCAACACTAGATTACACATATAGCAAAGTCCTCAGTACCTTAGAGACACAATTTTAAGTTTTCAGAATAAACCACAGACCTTTAAAATAGTGTCAGGAGTCTTCAATTTTTCCAACTCTTCTGGGGACATTTACCTCCTGGGGACTCTTGGTATTACCATGGTAAAAACTGAGCATTAGCCCAATGCATAATGCCAGCCTGGACTTGATCCATGAGCTCACAGCCTAAGGCCTTACTTAGGAGTTCCTATCTTTTCTGTGGGCTTTCAATCTTCCCTTCTCTCAGTAAATTGGAGATAACCTAAACGAGCAGTAAGTAAGTCAAACAGCAGAATCAAATACGTACCATTTGAGTGGACTGACATTATATATGGAAGCCCCTAGCACCATGTCAAGAATCAGTTAATTTTTTTTAGTGTATGTTCTTACATAGGATATTTAATAATTATGGATGTAATTATACTGTATATAGTTTTACCTTTTGCTTTTTCCTTATTTTACAAGTATATTCTCCCATATTACATCCATCACATCTTTTAAAATGCTTTGTCACAAAATCTGCTTAATTTTAAAATGTAAATAACATAGAAGTATGTAAAGTAGCTGAGTAGTGTCTTGCCTATAATCCCAGCTACTCAAGAGGCTGAGGTAGGAGGATCCCTTAAGCCCAGGAGTTCAAGACCAGCCTGAAAAATATAGTGAGACCTTGGTATCTAATAAAATAGAAAAAAATTAGCGGGGTATGGTGACACATGCCTGTAATCCCAGCTACTCCAGAAGCTAAGGCAGGAGCAACCCTTGAACCCAGGAGTTTGAGGCTGTAGTGAGCTATGATCATGCCACTGCACTTCAGCCTGGATGAAGAGTGAGACCCAGTATCTTAAAATTTAAAAAGTGTGTAAAGTGAAAAGTGAAAGCTTCTTTCCTTTCTATATTCAACACTTAAGAAGCATGACTTTTGTGTATATTCTTCCAGGGCTTTTTATCAATGGGAGTGTGCGTGCATGTGCATAAGCATGTTTATGTATAGAATAGTTTTTTCTTTACATAAATAGAATCAATATAAGCATAAGATTTGGCAATTTGCTTTTTTTTCACGTAATAATGTGGGTTGTCATATTTAGAAAATAAAAATACAGGCTACCTGGTTAAATCTGGATTTCAAATAACTAATGTTTTTTAGTGTAAATATGTCCCAAATATTGCGTGAGACATACTCATATAAAAAATGATTTGTTGTTTATCTGAAGTTCAAATATAACTGGGTGTCCTGTCTTATGTACTTCAAACAAGTTTTTATATCTGCACATCTTGACCTACCTGTTTGCTCAAGCCGCAGAACACTCCACGTGCCCGAATGTTGCCAGCTGATAGCTCTTGGTAGTAGAATTAAAGGCAACTTCATCTTCTTATTTTTTCTCATTTGACTCTGTCCAAAATTTATCATTGCAAGTGCCTCATAAAGAGATTAGATCCTTCTAAATGGCAGGCACCTTTGTCTGTGGAGTAACCTGATTTTCTCAGGAAGCCTGGGAGTGGGAACTAGAACATTAGCTTACTCTCCTTTCTAGAGGGAGAAGACTCCCTGGGGCAGTCAAAAAGGAAGTGGGCAAGGAGACCAGCCCTGCACCTCATAGGAGCCCAAGCTTTGGTGATTTCCTTGAAAATCTTCTAAGTCATCCTTTGGTGTCTCTGATTGATGGGTTGGCAGAGACTTCTCGGTGGGCTGCACTGAGGCCAGACCAGGAGGTGCATGAGGCCCCAGGCTCTTTCCTCTGGGCCCTGGTCTCTGTTTCTCTTCTTTGGGGTCACTCTCTGACTGTCTCTCCCACACTCTACACCTGTGGGGTTGACTAGATGCTCTGAGGAGCTCAGAGGACTGTGCTTACAGAGTCTCCAGGGTCGCTGGGACCAGGCCCCAGTTCCAGGAGGGAGGCTTGGAAAGTGGATCATCCTTGCTGTCCAGCACAAAGGAAATATCCTTTGTGGAATTGCATGAGATTGAGCAGCCAATATGAGGCTGACACACTGATTTTGATTGACTCAAATTGTTTACAGAGATAGGACCATGGCAAAGAACATTTGCTGCTCTTCCACCCATCCCAGGGGCCGCTCAAAAGAAAACAAGTGAGAAGAAGGAGAAAGGAATGAGAAAGCTGGGAAACAAAAGTTGCAAGTTGATATAGGCCCTAAGGGAAACCAAGAAATCCAGCTGCGAAGGATTTTGGAGAATGTCTAATAATAATAATACAATAAATGATAGCTGATACTTTACACAGCGTCCTTAATACGGCCAGGCACTTAAGAACTGTGCATCACTAACCTGTTTAATCCTCACAATCCTAGATAAGAGCTATGACCACCTCAGTTTACATAAGAAAGAGAGAGAAATAGGGGAGTGAGGAAAGGTGGGAGAGAAGAAGGAAGAAAAAAATGAAGGAAGGAAGGAGGAAGGGAGGGAAGAAGGGAGAGGAGAACTGAGGCCCAAGGAAAATATATAATTTGACACAAGATCACATAGTGGCAAGGGAGTGGTAAAGCTTGGTCCATGGAGTTAACTCCAGAATCTATGGCCCATACACTAGGCTAGATGTATCTATGTGGATTTTTAAGTTGTTGACTGTGTAGTATGTAACGTGACCACTTCATATTGTCTCAGCTTTCCAGTGAATGCAAATGTAACTCATGAATGATTTCTTAAAATTTTGCTTCACTTAGAAACTAGTAGAGAAGCTGCTTATTCTTTAGATCTATAAGTGAGGGAGCAGGAATGCCTGGGTAACAATGAACATATGACAATAAGACTTTTAGGAGTCCAAAGAAATCTATGGGAAGGTGTATATATTCATCAGGATACCAAGAGGAAAAGTTGACACCCTCAGAGTGTTTAACCAAGAAGTGTTTAATGAAGAAGATGGAGGTAGGGTGGGGCATTAAGGGAAACAGTGAGGGAAGGTGAAGCATCCAGCAAATAGCAATAGAGAGAAGCCTTTACAATCCTAGCCCTTGAGGGGTAAGGGGCAATAACTGTGTTACCCAAGTCCATAGAGAGCTTGGAATCTTGGAAGCGAGGCTGCCTGCCAAGAGCCATGACTGCAGAATGTGCTTCTGCTGGAGCCATGGCAAGGCAGTGAGGAAGTACAGGAAATAAATATCTCTTCCTATTTCCCTGTCCAGCATCTGATACCCTGCAGGTGCTTCCATTAGCCAAACCCAACTCAGAAGCCAGAAGGCAAAGGAGCTCAACTGATGCAACCTGCAAAGTCATCCTCTGGGTGCAGAGCAAGGCAGGGAAGGATGGAGAAGGAAAAGCAAATGAAAAGCAACCAGCACCAGAATTGGGACTTCCATAAGCTCTGAAAGTGGAGGTTCTAGGAAATTTCCCCATGTTTGCAAGTGGGGAGATCTCAGTTGATACCTGAGTTATATTTCCCTTGTGATATTTCTACAATAAAAAACTGTGTGTGTGTGTGTGTGTGTGTGTGTGTGTTTTATTTGTGCATTGGAAAGACAGTAGTTTGGGTTCCAGCTTAAGTGTTATTTAGGTTGGGCTTCAGATGTTCCTAGATTTCACCAAAAGTCCAGATGTATCCTAGAGAGAGACAGGCAGAACACTTGAAGGGATGTACATGGTCTCTCCAGAAGTCTGTGCCATCCTCAGGCCGCCCCACGACTGAGAACACCTCCTGTGGCTGCCCTAGTCAGCGTGCTGACCCCCAGAGAGTAGCTAGGGCTATTCGGCTTCCCGAGGCCACGGCCAGGCACCGGTCGCCTCTCTGGTGTCTGTCTCACCATCTCTTGACCAGGCCCACTGTCAAAGCAGCTCATCCCACCCTGATGCCAATGATACTGATGAGCGTGGGATCCACAGACTTTTTCTAAGTACAGCCAAAGTGTTCTCCAGAATGCTGTGCAGCTCTTATCAGGAAGACAACTTTATAATTCATTCTTTTTTTAAAGTTATATAATGTAGTTTATCATCTTGACATGCCATGTGAGTAACACATGATTCTCATCTAACTGGTTGCTTTTGGTGAAATCTTCACTGGAAATAGTGTTGTTATAGTTCACTAATCTTAAAAAGAGAGAGAGACATTTGGAGTTGCAGGGAATGTTTGTTTTCACAATAAATTCCTCCTACACAGGCTCTCATTTATGATCCAGAAAGTCCAACAAGATTTAATTGTTTGGACTTTAAGTAATATGATACAAAACCACAATTTCCACCTCTTGGAGTAGGGTCAATATTATATTGATCACAATAAATGTGAACTGCCATCTCGTGGTTTTCTATCTACTCTGTAAACCTGAAAACTGGAATCAGGGAAATAGTTAACCGTTTTTAGGAAGCAAACTATCATTAAAGCCACAGCAAGTCACTGGCAAGAATTTACTTTACCAGAAAAGGTCAGGTGTGTGTTGACTGTCCTGTCACTGGAGGCAGAGATGATTATTTTTTCCTTGAGGACAGTAAAGTGAATGAGGGTGAAGTGCTGATGTGACCTGAGTGGGGCAGGCTCAATCCAGACTCCAGTGGCCGTCTTGGAGTCTCATGGCTTTGCTGAGGCCTCCTTGTACCTCCTGGTATTACTTTCATTAATTAATTAATGCAAGTGAGTGTTCCATTTGGTTCTGATCTTAGCTTCTGCTCAATATGGAGGCAATCCATAATATAGCCAATACCATGTTCCATGACTTCCTGCTGCAATATGATGCTGTACTGCAATCTATGAAATTGTCTTTGAAACATGTGACATGTCATTTCAGTCTTACCTTTTCTCAGAGAAGGGATGTTGGCCCTTTATGCTGGGGAGTTCTTGCCTTCAAAACAAATTCCTTTGTTTCCCAGTGTTCCTTATCATCATTGCTTTGGTTCTGTGGTTATTTTAAGGCCACTGCTGTCTGAATGCTTTTCAGTGAACTAACCAAGCCTCACATCTCCCAGGCCCAGAGACCTCCCAGAAAACAGAGGGCTGAGTGTAGAACAGGCTGGAGAAGCCAGAAAACAGGATGAAAGGACCAGATGTCCTGAAAATGCCATTCCGCTAAAAACAGCCACATGAAGGATAAATTCCAGCAAACATATATTTCAATGCATTGCTGAACTTCCAAGGTATTAAGGCAATCCCTAAGGACAACAAATTTCGGATAAAAAACAAATCAGAAGCTAGCACGGAAGCCAGGGCTGTCCTGAGAGCCGATGCAAGGCTGGTCTGTTGGGCTATAGTGCATGTTTCCTGCCTTTGAGTCATCTCAATGTCTATCAACAGAAAAGTGTCAGTAAAATATAGAAATCTCATTGGCTCATACACAGTTTCCCCTCCAGAAAGTGACTGCTTTGTGCTGCATGCATTAGCAGTTTCCACTGGAACAGCTATGGAGGAACATCATAGTGTACATGAAATGCGTTCAACCCCAAATTTACACTCTGAGCTCAGTCTGGTTGTTTGTTCTGTCTAAAAATCCTAACTGCATGAGTCTCCTTAATCTTTGTGCAAAATAAAACCAGAGCATCCAACTCTGGTACCAATGCATTTCACACAGAGCCTGCACCTGCTCTCCACTGGCAACCTCTGAGAATGTCCCTGTCCTCTCTCCTTGCACTGTAGACTCAGCCTTTCTTATCCACAAGTCCTTCTTATCTTCTTCCATCAAGCTACTTACACCTTTGCTTCAGGTAAAGCCCTGTATTTACTGTAGTATTTATTTGCTGGGCATATAATATGTGGTTCTAATTGCTAATATTTTTGTAAGAATTAGAATTTTACTAATTCCCAGCGTATGGAGTTGCGTTGATTGAATTGCCTGTCTCTTCCCCCAACTCCCCTCCCCTGCCCCCATAAGTCATTTTTTTTTTCATGTATGAGTAAAACAACAGAATATAAGGTGTTTATTTCGGGGAATATATGTGTATTTCAAGTTTGGGTGAACACACTGGCCCAGAATTAGAACAATGGGGATTAAGGACCATGGGGAGGGGAACGGGAAGGGTAAGCCTTGGGTCTACACAAAATGGAGGAGGAGCTAAACCTGAAACCCCCTCCACCCCCTACCCCACAAACAGGTTATTTGCAGAGGTCACAGTCTCAGTAAAAAGGCTGGGGAAAATCTGCCTTCAGCTAAAGGCACCAAAAGAGAAAACTATTCATAGAAAAAAAATGATGTTAACAATAATAATAATTTCCTCCCTAAGAATCTATAATTGTAGGCATGCTCTTTCAAGGACCTGGGATTCTACTTCACAGCACCAACTCAGTCAGGGATACGGCCACATCTGGAGTGGAAATGACCCCAAGAGAGTGGCACCCGTGGTACACATGTGTATCCTCCCTGGAGAGAACTATCTTCAATCAAGGTCCCACAGGTTACCAAAATATGAGCTTATAATGAAAAGATTCCAAAATGCTTTAAGAAACATGTTATCATGAGTGAGACTTATTAATAGTAGCAGAAACCACAAAAAGCGGTTCTAGATCCCCACAGAATGTCAGATATTGAAATTATCAGACACAGAACACAGAATGATTATCTACAAACACATACTTACAGAGGTGTTACATATTTTTACATATCAACTTTTAAAATAGCAATTTTCCAACTAAAAATATGAAACCAAAATACTGGATAATAATAGTATGCCAACTGGGAGGAAGTGATTTGAGTTAAAGCATTTTAAGATCTGTGAAGTGTTTGGAAGCAGAATCATGTATATTTGATTTTACTAAGAGCTTCCCTAAATTACACACAACATTTTAAAGGTAAACATTAAAGGAATAAAAATACAGTGTGTAATGTACAAACAGTAGGTGAAAAAATATCCAGAAGACATCAGGGAGAAAAAAAGAAGCAAAAGCATAGCAAATAGAGGTTGTACAACATGGCAGAAAGAAATACAAATTTAACAGTAGTCACAATAAATATATACAGTGTTTCTGAAAATCTCCCCAAAGTCTCACGCCTGTAATCCCAGCACTTTGGGAGGCCGAGCCAGGTGGATCACCAGGTCAGGAGTTCGAGACCACCCTGGCTAACATGATGAAACCCCATCTTTACTAAAAATACAAAAAATTAGCTGGGCGTGGTGGCGGGCACCTGTAGTCCCAGCTACTCAGGAGGCTGAGGCAGGAGAATGGCGTGAACCCAGGAGGCGGAGCTTGCAGTGAGCCGAGATCGCACCACTGCACTCCAGCCTGGGCGACAAAGTGAGACTCTGTCTCAAAAAAAAAAAAAATTCCCCCCCATAGTGTTTCTAATTGTGAAAGTACCTCCCCTAGGTGTATGTGGCCTTGAACAGGCCCGGAGGATGATGGCAGGGTGGCTTCCTCCCTGGCCCTGGCCTGTCACCAGGCAGGCACTAGGGGCCAGCCGTCACCTTAGGGAGTCTGGCCAGCCAGTGGTGGCAGAACTCATCTTGCTGGCAGAGCACCATGGCATGTGTTTCTCTATGATAGTGCCTCTTAGGTTGTTTGTTTCTTAGGCCGCATTGAATATGAAAAAGGAAACATTCTCCTGAGGTAGATAAGGAAGGCTGAAGCATGGAATTTTTGTTTCCAAGGAGGAAATGACCCAGAGGGGTGTGGAGCAGCTCCCAGAACACCCAAGGGATAAGAATCCTTCAAAACCTGGGAATGAATGTCACACTCAAGCAGAGCATAGAGAGAAACTGAGGGACGGTAAATCTTTACAAAGTGGAAGAAATGAAATGGTGGCTATCCAGAAAGTCAGGAAAAAGGAGAAAAATTCCAAAATAATTTCTGTTAAAATTTAAATATACTAAAGAAAAAGAAGAAAAGATATACAATATTCTGAAGAAGCCACAAGTTTCTGAGCCTATAGAAAAATATTTCCAGAGCTTTTACATAGATTTTCAGAAAGCAATGCTTTCTGGTGCTTTTTCCTTTAACCTGTACTTAAGATAATGCTTCTAATAAAATGGAAGAGGACAGCCTATGCAAATGTAAAGCAGAAATGAGAAGTACAGTTCATCTCATTTTAATGAATTCATTCTGGTTCCCAGAGATTTAAGCCATAACCATGTATATCCCCAAAACAACCTGAAATACCTGATAGAGCACTGAGCTGTCACCATCTGGTAGAATATATTTGGTCTTGTTCTGTTCTCCAATAAATGTAATTAACTTTTGTATTTTCAGTGCTTCACACATTTGTAAATTTCTTCTTTTTTGAGCTCAAAGCTCAAATCCAAAGCCATACTTTAAACACCGCAAACTGGCTTTGCGTGTTGCCATTTCCACCAAATAAATAGCTGTTGGAGCTCACAGCAACTCAACCCTGTGGTTGGTTTCTTGAGAAAAGGGTTCAGTAACTATCCACCATCTGGTCAACCATTGGACTAATCAAGAGTCCTTCCATTTTAAGGCAAGAAGTTCAACTCAAGCTGGCTTATGTCCAAAATCTAAATTTATTAATATTTGCTTCTGTAACTGGGAAGTCCAGCTGTAGAGCTGGACTCGAAGACTCCAAGCACTCAAGCAATGTGTGGTGGGACAAAACTGAGTCATAAAGCAAGGTTTTGCTTTGCTGACCCCTTCCCCTCACACCATTGATTGAGAGGTACCCCTTCCCTAGGGAAGACTAGATTAGTATAGGAGGAATGCAAAGAGAAAAAAATGCTATTTACCTTTTCAATTTCTAAACATATTTCAAAATCTTCTAACAGAGATTTCAAAAGGCAGAGCTTTAGATTTGCTGAAGCAGCGATTTTGGAAAGAAGAAAAGCTTTTGAGAATTGAAAGAGCTAAACCCTGAAAGAATAAGGGGATAGAGCAAATGCCTTAAAAAACATATTGGAAAGCAAATTAGGGTCTTCTAGATTTGGGGTTGGAAGGGGGATAGAAGGGGCATGATCAGGAAGGATGCTGGTGATCCTATGAAGGGAACAGTGTGTCTGGAGGGGCCTTCCCAAGAAGAGGAGTCAGCAGCGGGAGACAGCATTGCAAGATTTTAAACTAGCCGCCAAAAGCACTGATGACTTGAAAAAAGGAGAAAGGTATTCAGAAAAAAGTCAAAACAGAAATGTAGAGGGGCAATAAGAGCATGTAAGCTGTTCTTACCAAACTAGTAAATGGGAGCTTTGAGTTTGGGGGATGTGCCAATTTCAGGGTCAGGAGAAAAAGTCCCATCCAATAGGTAACCTTGCCTTAGACAGCTGGGATGCCCAAAGGGCCATACCCCTTGCAGGACCTACTGGATAACATAGGGGGCCCAGGGCAAAATAAAAATGTGGGCTACTTGGTAACACGATATTAAGATTTTCAAGATGGTGTCATCAAGAGTATTAAACCAAGTAAAAGGCTGTTCTGGACACATTGTCTTGACCAATCCCTTATGAAAGAGTGGACTAGATGTAAGCCTGAGTCCCATCAACTCTAGCAGATTCTTTCTAAGCATCCATAACCCAGCCTTCATGTGGATTTGCAGCCTAAATTCATATTATCTGGGTCATCCAAAAATACCTCCAGCCAAGTATTTAGTATAAAGGATACCTGGGTTGGGAGTGCTACAAGGAGCCAGACAGAAGCAAAGGCAGTTTTCTTTGTTGGAATTAGCTTCAGTGCAAAGTCTAAATCAGTCCCTCCATATAAAGTTTCAAGAAAAAAACCATTTCCTCATGAGAAATCATAAGTTACCCAACGAAGAAAGACACTATGAATAAGAACTAACAGAAATAAGTACATAATTTTTAAAAAGACCCACAAAGCATTTTCTACTATTGGCATTATCAGACACACAATATTAAAAGGTAGTTTAATGTTTTAAAAAATTAAGGTCCTAGGTTGTGTGCGGTGGCTCATGCCTGTAATCCCCGCACTTTGGGAGGCTGAGGCGGGTGGATCACTTGAGGTCAGGAGCTTGAGACCAGCCTGGCCAACATGGTGAAACTCCATAAAAATACAAAAATTAGCCAGGCATGTTGGTGCATGCCAATAATCCCAGTTACTCAGGACGCTGAGGCAGGAGAATCACTTGAATGGTGGAGGCGGAGGTTGCGGTGAGCTGAGATCGTGCCCCTG
The DNA here is from genome assembly GCF_028858775.2 of Pan troglodytes. Taxonomy (NCBI): domain Eukaryota; kingdom Metazoa; phylum Chordata; class Mammalia; order Primates; family Hominidae; genus Pan; species Pan troglodytes. The sequence continues at coordinate 59,576,370 of NC_072403.2, forward strand.
TACTACAGCCTGGTTGACAGAGAGAGACTTGGTCTCAAAAAACAAACAAATAAAACAAAAACAAAACAAAACAAAACAACAAAAAATTAAGGTTCTAGTGTGACACTGTGCTATAGTTTTACAACACAGTTTATAGTTTCATTACCACCATGCGAAACTGTGTAAATGGCACATGGGAGCTCTCTGTATTATTCCTCACAACTGCATGTGAGTCTATAATTATCTCGAAATTAAAAGCTTAATTTAAAAAAATGAAGGAAAAACCTGAATAATGAATAGGATTATAAATAAGTTGAACATCTAAGTTTGAAAAAGAAGCAAATACAACAACAAGAAATGAAAAAAAAAAAAAGAAAAAAAATTCTGCAGGCTGAAGAATTAGTGAACCACAGTGTTCTGAAGAAATTTTCCAGAATGCAGTAAAGAGAGAAAAAGAGATGGAAAACCTGATAGAGAGATTAAGACAAAGTAAGTAGACCTAACAGACATCCAGTTAGCGTTCTTGATGAAGAGGAGACAGTGAAGATGGGGAAGAAAAAATACCTGAAGAGATGATGGCTGGTTTTTCACAGTTGGCGAAGGACACTAATCCACACAAAACATGTCATAATGAAAAAGTAGCCAGGGTGAAAGAGGATTACCCTCAAAGGGAAAAAAACTAGGCTGCTGACTTTTTGACAGCGTCTTTAAAACCTTCCCACACATAGTGAAAACCTTTCAATGATTTTCTGTCAGTTTCTGGATAGAGGCAAGAACAGCATAGCCTACAATTCTGTGCCTAGCCTTTTTCGGGGCCACTGTCCCTGCAGTGGTCTGAGCTCCATGGCTTTCTTTCAGTTTCTTGTATACTGCTGTCTTTCCTCATGGCTGGGGACTTCAGACAGGATGTTCTCTTTGCCTGAAATATTTTCTACTTTTCCCCTCCTTTAATCTAGTTAGCTACCACTCGTCCTTCAGGACTCTGATAAAATGTCCCTTTCCTGGAAAGCATAGTGAAAATCTGTTAGTTTCTGTGTTTGTTTGCTTTCCTGCCCAACATCTGACCTCCACGTCCTACTTAAGGGGACTCTTATAAATTATATCCTTTGACTGATAAGGCTTGAAACTTAATATTCAGAATAGCTATTAAAAGGTATTCAACATATGCAATAGGACCACATACAAGTAAAACGTACTTTTCTTATGTATTTCAGTGAAATGTCTCATTACTTAATAAGTAATAAGAAAACATAGTATTTTTCTTATGTGAAGTATTTTATCTTCACGTCTTCTAAATTCCAATATAAATTCAGTTGAAGTACTTCCACAAACACCTTTATAAAGCTGCACGGCCACTTTTAAGAAAATAGATAAAAAAGTCTGTCTTCCTTGACAGGTGCAAAGGGTGAAAGGCACCCCGTCCATAAGAGTGAGCTAGGGTCTTATTGTTTCTCAGTGGTGAAGTACTGTAGTCAACTCTTTCTCTGAACTTCAAAGCAAGCTGACTTTGTCTTTAACCACATATGGGTTTGGCTCAAGGACAAAGAAGATCTTTGTTTATGGGACTCTGGGAGCATTCAGTAATTTTTCAGGTGGAGGGTGACATGCAGAATTGTTCATTTAAATGACATGCCTTATCAGAAGCCAGAAAGAAGACTTCCTTATGAAATGCTCTTCAACCTCTGCACTTTCCTAAGATGTTTATTGAAAACGCTCTTTGTAGAAAAATAGTTTGAGAGTGACTTCTAAAAGATAGTTAAAGTAATAAATATTGATTTTTTTAATCCAAAGAGGTATAAAAACAAGCCAAAACATGGACCACGATCCCCCCATCCACTTAACCCACTTATAAATTTAATCTTTACAGAACTGTACAAAACCAATAGGATTAGCTGCAACCTCGTTCCCTTCTTATCCCCAACATTCCATTATAAAAAAGCACATATCCTAAAATAGTATCTATTTATAAAGTACATATTTTTGTACAAAAGTAATTATGCTATCCAGCACTTTGCTATTTGTGCTTAATATATACAAAAAGGAATTTAACCCTGGGGAGTTCTAACTGTATGAATCATTGCTTTACAATAAAACAGAATAAAAACTATAGGGCAGTGAGAATGATGCTTTTAGCCCAGCCTAAAAAACTCAGAGGGATGTAGCATCATCAGATAACTTTTTGGACTACCTTTGTGACCAAAAAAAAAAAGGCTTTGGCTACTGTCACGGATCAGGCTACAGGTTTTACAGGTAGACTTGAATTCAAGCTGTAGAATTGACAAGTTAGGTTGTCCTTGGGCAAATAACCTCCTAACCCCAAATGTCCTTATCTAAACAGTGGAGCAAACAACACTTAGATTACAGGGTTGTTGTAAGCAATTTTTTGTTTGTTTCTTTGTTTTTTTGTTTTGAGACTGAGTCTCACTCTGTCACCCAGGCTAGAGTGCAGTGGTGAGATCTCAGCTTACTGCAACCTCTGCCTCCCGGGTTTAAGCAATTCTTGTGCATCAGTCATCTAAGTAGCTGGAATTACAGGTGTGCACCATCACATCTGGCTTTTTTTTTTTTTTTTGTATTTTTAGCATAGACAGGGTTTCACCATGCTGGCCAGGCTGGTCTCAAACTCCTGACCTCAAGTGAGCCATCCACCTTAGCCTCCCAAAGTGCTGGGATTACAGGAGTGAGCCACCACGCCTAGCCCTATTGTGAGCAATAATGAAATAATATATATAAAGCACTTAGCACTGTGGTCACATAGGAATCCTGCAGAAATTATAATTTTTTTAAAATTTTTTTAAAAAGGTTGGTAAATAGGTAGCCTCCAAGTTTTCGTGCTTGCCTTAATTCCATCTTCTGGGAGAAGCCTGTGGGTCTTCTGTAAAAGGGAGTCCTTTCAGGCTCTGCTTCATGGTTTAGTGTCCAAGGTAATGTCTTGGTCCACCAGACAGCACTTTCCTAGCCTGTGCTCTTCAGTCATGACTAAATCTTCTTCATTTGCATTGAAATCTTCTTTTTTATTTTTACATTTTCTACAAGAAGCAATTCCTCTTGTTTGGCAGAACATTGGCTGCACTAATTAGGATGACTTCAACGAAGGGCATATCACAGAGAGCAACTCCAATAGGGTGTCTACTTGGGCATGGTTGTAGTTCATATTGACCGGAATACATGAGTCAAAGCAGGTTTGGAACAGAGAGCACAGAAGCAAAGCGAAAAGATGGAGAGTTTCGTTTTAGTGAGTTCAATGCATCTGTGAGGAAATGTCCAAAAATTCGTTGGACTGTTGGTCATCAGCCTATGAGAAGGACTTGGGGGATTGGGGATACAAATTTAGAAGTCATCAATGCACAGGAGATTGGACCTGGGAAAAGACACCTGGAGAACTATTTTAGGCACAAAAAGATAAAGGAGAGCCTGCAAAGGAGCCTGGGAAGAGGTGGTCAGAGGTAGGAGGAAGGTCAAAAGTTTAGTTTTCAGGAACCAGTAGAGGAGGGTTTTAGGAATGAAGACTGGTTGACCATGTCCAGTGCTGCAAAGAGATCAGGTAAGTAAAGAACTGAAAGATTTCAGATTTCCATCACTCCACAAAGGTTCCTCATATTGGATTGTGATAATGGTGTGTATGCTCTGACACTGATTCTATGACTTCAACTGGGTGCCCAACACTTCAATTCCTCTCTGATACTAAATACCTGGAGTTAGCACAGACCCCACATGCGAAGGGCTCAGTCCCCAAATTGCCTTCACATCTGACATCAGCCACCAATCTCAGGTATCCCAAGCTACCTGTACTTCTGCCTAGCTGACTACAAATTTGGGGGATCTCATGACCTCCCTCAGGTTCAGTAATTCACTAGAATGGCTCACAGAACTCACTGAGAGTGCTACAGTTTTATAATAAAGGAAACAACTTAGGAATAACCAAATGGAAGAGATGGATAGAACAAGATATGAGGATAGGGGAATACAGGGCTTCCATGTACCACCCTCCTAGCACATGATGTGTTCACCAGCTGGAAAGCTCTTCTAGTCTCATGGTCCAAGGGTTTTATATGGGTTCCATTATGCAGATATGACTGATTAAACCACTGGTCACAAGACTGAACTCCATGTCTAGTCTCTTTCCCCTTCCCACAGGTCAGAGGGTGGAGTTAAAAGTTCTAACACTCTAATCACATGGCTGGCTTCTCTGGTGACCAACCCCCATCTGGAAGCTAAGGGCCTTGTCATGAGTCACCTCTTTAGCATAAACTCAGGTACAGTCAAAAAGGGCTTGTTATGAACAACCAAATATCCTCCTATCAGGAAATTCAAATTCCCAAGCTTTGTGCCAAGAACATGGGGACAAAGATCAAATGTATTTTTTAAATTAAAGCATAATAAAATAAAATAAGAATTATTATTTATTTTATGTTTTATTATATTATTACCAAATTATTTTCGACCTAGCAATTCCACTTTGGAAATTTTTTCCTGGCACACACATGAAATTATCTATGTGCAAGGTCAGTCACTGGAGCATTGTTCGTTAGCAAAAGGGTGGGGAAAAACATTTCAATAGGGAACTGGTTAGAATTTATGACATGCTCATAGAAAGGAATGACATGCAGCTTTAGAAAAATAGAATGAAGAGGCTTTCTACCTACTGATATGAAAGGATCTAAAAGAGACACGGTAGCAAAGTATAAATACTTTGTATATTATAGTATACTTTGCTTTGTGTAGTTTGTTTCCTTTTGCATAAAAATGGGGAAGATGGTAATTTATGTTTGTATTCACTTGTATCAGCAGAGAAAAACCCTAAGAGGACAGGACACCACCTTGGACAAATGGTCCCTTAGTGGACATGTTTATGGGGGACTGGACAGATGCAGAGACTTGTAGGAAAATGTTCTGCTGGATACGTAAATATTTGTGCTTTCTATTTTCTGATCTTGGGATCACATAAATTTAAAAATTAAAATTAAAATATTTGTAATTGAAGAAAAATGGTGTAGGCAGAGAATGGTAGGCTTTGACCTTTATAAGGGTATTAGACTCATACGTGGATTTCTGAAAATAATTCTCAGATCCCGCCTAGAGATTCCGATTCGGTCTGCTTGGGGCAAAGCTAGCACCTGTTTTTTCATTAAGCCCCACAGTAATGAAAACACCTGGCAAGCCACTGCATTGCTGAGTTAGATGTCGGTGCAGTCGGCACAGGTAGAGGGAAATGAGGGGCCCGTGATGGGGTGAGAGCTGGCAACATTTGAAGGTTTTCATTAATAAAAGTTCCTGATTGATATGAAGAAAAGAGATTGGAGAGGAAGTATGGAGAGAAAGGGTCACTTTTCACATTGCCTCAGTTATGATTCTTGGAAGAATCTGACAATAACTCCACATCAAAAGAAAAAATAAAAGAGCTTTTACCATTCAATGATTGACCTCCACTTTGAGCATTAGGCTTTCTGGCTATGTAGTGTCCACTAGAGGTCACTGTGCTCATGTTTCTGTGGAGACAGAAAACATTGGCACCTGCTGCTGCTTAGCTATTCAGTCGTTTATCTTAACAACGGCTTGTTAAGCTCTGGTTTCAAAATGAGTCTTCCTCATAAAAAACTAAATCCAAAAAGCAGTACACTCAGAAGTCTCTCAACATTAGAAAGGAGAACTCAGAAAGCAGAGAGAGAAATACTTCCAGAAATATCAGTGAGTTGATAATAAATTAGAAGAGTCTACTTAGTCCTGAAAGATTTTTTTTCCCAAGGCAGTAATAAGTTAGGAAGGTATCTGAGACTTATTCTCAATTTTGAATCCTTTTTCTTGACTTTTGAACACGATGGGGTCAATTCTCACTGATTAACCAGATATAGGTCTACGGGTTGTATATATTTTGGGATACACATAGTGGCTAAGGTGGCTTCACTTAGGCAAATAGGAAATTTGACTCAAGTATTTAAGGTAATACTCATTATTTAACTTTTCGGAACTTGTTTCTATGAAGACCAAATTACTGAAAGCATTAAAAAACAAAGCAAAATAAGAACAGGGCATAAGGACACAGAATACCCACAATAAGACCATTTGCCTGTAACGGTTTTAACTCGAGGTAGCCTCTTTATGGATCTTGTCAGATGGAACTATAACTCATTTCAGGGTTCTCAGAATGGGAGTTATCTTAAGTCTGCAAATGACAGTATTTAAAAGTCTTTCAATGTGTAGCTCATGAGTTTTTCTTAGACAACAGCAAGACTGTCTTGTGGCCTAATGGTAATTAGCTGATTGACAAATACCAGGCCTAAGTTCAAAAGTTGTATTAAGCTTTGTGTCATAATTCCGTTGGTGATAATAAAATCAAGTGGACTTCCAAATACTGTGTTCATTGATTTTTTTTTTAAAATCAATCAATTTTTTAAAATTTTTTGAAAGGTAATACTGTGCTTTAAACATGTATTTATTATATATAGATAGATTATATTATATATTATACATAGGGAGATGCAGATGCATCTGTCTATCTATCTGTCAACTATCTATCTATCTCAATAGCTTTTGGAGTATAAGTGGTGTTTGGTTATATGGATGAATTGTACAGTGGTGAAACCTGAGATGTTAGTAGACCTGTCACCTGAGTAGTGTACATTATACTCAATATATAGTTTTTTTAATCCCTTACTCCCTTCTCACCCTTCCACCTTCTGTACTTCTGAGTCTACAAAGTATTATATCAGTCTGTACACCTTTGTGCACTCATAACTTAGCTCCCACTTATAATAGAGAACATAAAGTTTTTGGTTTTCCATTCCTGAGTTACTTCACTTAGAATAATGGCCTCCAGCTCCATCCACGTTGCTGCAAAAAACAAATCTAGTTCTTTTTTATGGCTGAGTAATATTCCATGATGTATATATACCACATTTTCTTTATCTACTCATTGGTCGATGGGCACTTAGGTTGGTCCCGTGTCTTTGCAATTGTGAATAGTGCTGTGATAAAAATATGTGTGCAGGTGCCTTTTTCTTTTTCTTTCTTTTTTTTTTTTTTTTGAGACAGTCTTGCTCTGTCACCCAGGCTGGAATGCAGTGGTGTGATCTCGGCTCACTGCAACCTCTGCCTCCCAGGTTCAAACGATTCTCCTGCCTCAGCCTCCCAGGTAGCTGGGACTACAGGCACGTGCCACCACGCCTGGCTAATTTTTGTATTTTTAGCAGAGATGGGGTTTCACTATGTTGGCCAGGCTGGTCTCGAACTCCTGACCACAGTTGATCAGCCCGCCTCAGCCTCCCAAAGTGCAGGGATTACAGACGTGAGCCACCGGGTCCTGCTGCGGGTGTCTTTTTTCTTTTTTTACTTTTTAATAATGGCCATTCTGGCTGGGGCTAGGTGGTATCTCATTGTGGGTTTAATTTGCATTTTCTGATGATTAGTGATGTTGATCATTTTTTCATATGTTTATTGGCCATTTGTATATCTTCTTTTGAGAAATGTCTACTCACATCTTTTGTCCACTTTTTGATGGGACTCTTTTTTTTTTTTCTTGCTGATTTGTTTGAGTTTCTTTCTTTTTTTTTGAGACAGAGTCTTGCTGTGTTGCTCAGGCTGGAGTGCAGTGGCACAATCTTGGCTTACTGCAAGCTCCGCCTCCCGGGTTCACGCCATTCTCCCGCCTCAGCCTCCTGAGTAGCTGGGACTACAGGCACCCGCCACCACGTCGGCTAATTTTTTTGTATTTTTAGTAGAGACAGGATTTCACCATGTTAGCCAGGATGGTCTCGATCTCCTGACCTCGTGATCCACCTGCCTCGGCCTCCCAAAGTGCTGGGATTACAGGCGTGAGCCACCGCACCCGGCCTTATTTGAGTTTCTTATAGATTCTCGATATCAGTCCTTTGTCAGCATAGTTTACAAATATTTTGTCCCGTTCTACGGGTTGTTTACTTTGATGATTATTTCTTTTGCTGTTCAGAAGCTTTTTTAGTTTAATTAGGTGCCATTTATTTATTTTTTTAAACGTGTATTTATATTATGTCCCAGACATTTGAAGGGCCACCTGATCTAGATATCACAGAGATGTGTGCTGGATTGTCTGCAGACAGGTCAGCACTGCTTCTCCTAAGGCGAGGGGCTGTTTACCATGATCCTCTTCTGTCTATGATTCTAGGTAAGAGTCGCCAGGAGAAGAACTCGAAGGAAGGCAGATGTGAGCAAGAGGCCGTTATCCCTGGAAGGTTATGGGGCTGACACGGTGACCTATAGACACAGAGGGGCCAGCAGGCACCAGCTTGGCCTGGCTGTTCTCTGCTCATTGTCCAGCCTGTCTTCTCAACTTGTAATCTGACCAACCAACAGCAGCCCAAAGCCCACCAACCAGCACTTGGCTGAGGCCCACGGCACTGGGAGTTCCATGGAGGTGGAAGTTTCCACGGGCCTCTCTATGAGCTCTTCCTTGGTGGTCCCATGTTGGTGGCCCATGTACACGGCTTCTCCACATCTTTCCACAAGCTGTCACCCTCCCACCCAGCTTGCTGCAGCCCAAGGAGGTTAGCAACTTTCTCTGATCCTCCAACTCTCCATCCAGACCTCCTGTACTACCCAGCTCCTCTCACATTCTGTAAGCTTCAATTTCAGTATTAAACCCCAAATCCCTATAAGACTTGGAATGGCTCTGTTTTCCTGTGTGAACTCTAACTGATACAGGCTGTTTTAAGTTTGGCTGTGGTTTAAAAAAAAAAAAAAAGAGCTTGGTTGAGCACTTAGGGAAGAAGAGATGTGCTAACATTTACTAAATAGTCTCCAAAGCTTTAAGATAGCACCATAATAACTGTTTATTGTGGATAAAAACATGGACTTGGTCATCAGACAAATTGGTTTCACCAATTCATAACTATGGCATAACTCCTGGCAGCTTAATTTCTCAGAACCTTATTTTCCTCCTTTATAAAGTGTGGAATTGATTATTCCTTCTTCATAGTATTGTTCTGAGGATTAAATGAGATAAGATATTCAGCGTTTAGCCAGTATCCAGCAAAAAGTGATAATAATTTTTAAAAAGCTACTATCATAGATCTCTTATTTAAGATCTGAGAGTTTCTGAGAATATTGCAGAAAACATCCTAAAAATATCACTGCTACGCTAACTACAAATGCTAGATTAAGACTTAAAAAAAATCTTTTAAAATAGACAGTTCACAGTGACAAGGGAATAAGGTCTTCAAAGGCAGTCCATGCATGACTACGTACATGGCACAGATGCAGAGAGGAAATGGCATCAAGGCCGTGGATGGCTTAAAGGGCATCTTTCCATGCACTGGGACCTGGAACTCTGATTTCAAGAGCTACATGGGATGCAGGGCCACATGGGAGGCAGGGACCTTGCAAGGTGATATTCAGTTCAGAAAGCCCCATTTAAGCTACGATTTCAAAGGGCTGCCCCACAAAGATTGAAAGTAAAAAACTTTGCTGGTCTTGACCTTTCCTCTAAGTAAAATGGAAAACAACAACAAACGAACAAACAAAACCCACCTCTCCTAAGAACGCATAGTAAGAACAAGCTCCTGGCGGCTGGGTGTGGTGGCTCACGCCTGTAATCCCAGCACTTTGGGAGGCTGAGGTGGGCCAGTCACCTGAGGTCAGGAGTTTGAGACCAGCCTGGCCAACATGGTGAAATCCCGTCTCTATAAAAAATTACAAAAATTAGCCAGGTGTGATAGTGCATGCCTGTAATCCCAGCTACTTGGGAAGCTGAGGCAGGAGAATTGCTTGAACCCGGGAGGCAGAGGTTGCAGTGATCCAAGATTGTGCTCCAGCCTGGGAGATAGAGTGAGACTCTGTATCAAAAACAAACAAACAAACAAACACCAAAAAACTTCTGTGCAGGTTTGGGGCTCCAACTCACACTGCTTGCATGGTCTCTCCAAATCCCAAGCCAAGAAGGTAAAGTAGTAGTACCAGGCTGGTAGCATTCTTCTCCCTTATGCTCCTGGCCAAAGCAAACATAAATTCTTTCTGGGTAAACCAACAACAACCCAGACATCACAGCATTCCTGCAGATAATGCTCCAATAACTATGAACTCACAGAATCAAATAATTTTTTTTTTGTAAAAAAAGGAAACAAAGTCCAATAAGCAGGAGTTAGCTAAGAAAACCTGCAGAGGAATCACATTTACAAAGATTTCAGATGTTAACGTTAGTGTTTGCAGAATATAAATGATTTAGATGTTTGAGGAAGAAATTAGGAAATCAGAATTACATACCAGGAAGAGACTGTTAACTGACTAGGTAGATTTCAAAAGAAACATATTGTACGCTCACCCCTCCCACTGCCCTCACACAAAACAAATGAAAACAACATTCAATGGATGGACTGAACAACAGATTAGGTGCAGGCAGAGAGTATTGGTGTACTGAGAATTATCTGAAGAAATTACACAGACTACAGTACGAAGACACAAAATAAATGGGAAATATCACAGACAAGCTAAAAAAAAAAAAAAAAAAAAGAGGAGATTTAATATTAAAGTTCCAGAAGGACAGAAAAGAGAATGGGGAGAAGATACTAGCTAAGAATTTTCCGAAAGTGATATGATACGTGATGTGGTGTGCTGTTCCATAGATCCAGAACGCCTGAAGGGCCCCAAGCAAAAAAATAAAAAAATAAAACTACAAAAAAAACTCTCACCAAAGTACATCATAATCGAATTTCATATTATCAAAGATAAAAAGAAGCTCTTAAAAGCAGCCAGAGAAAAGACATATTTACAAAGAACTGCATTTAGACAGAGGTCAACTTTATTTTATTACCATGATTGCTCTGAGGAACTGATTCCTACATGCCAGCCATTAGCCCTCGTTTCTTTGAATGCTGCCCAGATGGGCCTGCAGTATTGCCAGGTGGACCTCTGCACAAATAGTAGCAGTTACATTCATGTCTTATTTCAGGTAAGTGGGATTATGTCCATTTTGATGTCTCCCCTGGAAGTCTGACCTGAAAGGATTGTATCAACCAATCCTCTTATCCTCTGGGAAAAGGAGACAAAGGACAAAGGACAGGAAGGGAAGGGGAGGGGAGGGGAAGGGGAGGGCAGGGCAGGGGGAGGGGAGGGGAGGGGAAGGGGAGGGGAGGGGAAGGGGAGAGAAGGGAGGGGAGGGGAAGGGGAGAGAAGGGAGAGGAGGGGAGGGTGTGGTCACCTGGGGCTGGCTGCAACCTAAGATCACTGTCCTTCTTACAAGTTGGACTTCTCTCCACGGACTCTCTCTTCAGCAACCCCATGAGTACTCCCTCCCCTCCCTCAGATTCAGGTGTAGTAACAGCTTGCTGTTAAAGCTCTGAGCTACTTTCTGCACCATCTCATGAGGGTCCCTTGCACTCTGCCCATGCATTGGTAAATAAACCATCCCAGAATGATCCTACCTTGAGCATGCCATCTGCTTCCTGTTAGGAACCTGACTGAATAACTTTCCAGCTTCTTCAGGACTCTGGAAACTCTTTGAGAGCTAGAATCCACTTTTCTTGCTTTTGATTCTCTCTGCATTTAGGGGAGAAACATTCCAGAAAGACTGATAGAAATACCAGCATTATGAAATAGAAATATAAAACGTGCTCACCAAAAGCCTTCCTTAAACTCACTCTGTTTCCATCAAAATGAAACGATGGAGGTTGAGTACTGTCTATCACTCTTGGAGATGCTGCCTGTGTGGTCCACGTGTAGTTTGTTTCTTGGGCTAGTTCTCATGTGAAGCAAATCCCTGTCCCTAACTGTCTCTTATCGTTTGCTGCACAAAATTAGGGAAAGCATGGAAAGTTTTTGGAAGTGTTTCATGAGACTTAGGAAGGCCACTGTAGCCCCTGATTAGCTCATTTTATATCCCTGAAGTGGACATGTGCCATGTCTGTACTGAGATAAATCACCGTTTCAAATAATCTCAAAATTCCCTTCTCTCCTTACCTCTGAAGCAGCCTATTTCCATGTTCACTGCAGAAAAGTCTCATTACTCAGCCGGGCGCGGTGGCTCACGCCTGTAATCCCAACACTTTGGGAGGCCGAGGTAGGCGGATCACTTGAGGTCAAGAGTTCAAGACCAGCCTGGCCAACATGGTGAAATCCCGTTTCTACTAAAAATACAAAAATCAAATTAGCCGGGTGAGGTGACGCGGGCCTATAGTCCCAGCTACACGGGAGGCTGAGGCAGGAGAATCGAGAATCGCTTGGACCCGGGAAGTGGAGGTTGCAGTGAGCCGAGATCGCGCCACTGCACTCTAGCCTGGGAGACAGAGAGAGACTCTGTCAAAAAAAAAAAAAAAAAAAGTCTCATTACTCAAAGTTATTAAAGCAATTGTTACCTTTGGTGTCTACCCTTTTCCTGGTCATATTTCAAAGCAACCTTCCTTGCTAGATAATTTATTCTATGCTTGTTTTATGAATGGCTTCCCTGTGACTCCTCCAGCTGCTGAAATCCTGCGCTCCCCAAATGGTGCGCTTGAGTTGCTGCTCTGCCCTGCGCTGCCCTCTAGCGGCACAAGTGTGTCAGAGCAGCGGCTCCCCTGCCTTCCCGCAGCAAGGGGCTGCCAGTATTGAATTCTCCAGCCCTCACCATTTCTCGGCCTCCAGTTTCCTGTTCCTTGCTAGAGTTCTCCCTCGCTGCAGCCTCTTGACCAGAAGAGGATCAACTTGAATGGTCAGCGGCTTTCCTGAACCCTAGTTTGAGTCAAAGTGCCCCCGAAATACAGAAAATCTTGCTGTATACCCTACACCACTTTGGAGCAACTCGTTCGGAATGCAGCCCTTTTGACGTTAGCCTCCCATTCAACACCCTTGGCAAGCTGAAAAAAAGATGTGGCTGGGCCAGATTCACCACCCTTATCCCCACCTCCTCTTACATCTTTCTCCACCCTCCCATCACACTCTCTCCTGACGGAGAGGAGCTATTTGGAAAGACAAAGTAACATGACAAAATTAAGTTATATGTCAGCATAATAATTGGAGGTGAGTGGTACCAGCAGTAAGGGTTGTCAGTCGTGTGGATGCTTTTTTTTTTTTTTGACGGAGTCTCGCTCTGTCGCCCAGGCTGGAGTGCAGTGGTGCTGGATCTTGCCTCACTGCAACCTCTGCCTCCCGGGTTCAAGCAATTCTCCTGCCTCAGCCTCCCGAGTAGCTGAGACTGCAGGCATGCACCACCATGCCCAGCTAATTTTTGTATTTACTTTAGTAGAGACGGGGTTTCACCATGTTGACCAGGCTGGTCTCGAACTCCTGGCCTCAGGTGATCTGCCCGCCTCGTCCTCCCAAAGTGCTGGGATTACAGGTGTGAGCCACCGTGCCCGGCCCTTGTAGGTGCTCTAAGATGAAGAATTCCAAACTGCTAACCGTCAGCACACGTCGTTCATAAGAAAGCACAGCAGAGGATGCCATCGAGAGTTCAGGATGAAGCCAAGAGGGAGCCTCTGGAGCCGGTAAATCTGTCTCTGTGATGTCCCAGTGATGAGGCTGGGACTCTCAAGGAAGGGCAGAAAGGCACCCAGAGGATTCTGAAGAGAGAGACCAAAGGGAGGGGCTTTCCAATGCCTATCTGAGGGGGACCCTTTGCAAATTACAAAGTGACTAATGAAAAAGGTAAAAATGAACATTTTGCAACATTATCTACCCTCTGCATACTCATTTCTATTTTCATATTGTTTTCTTTGTGATAACATATTTTACCTGCGAACTATCTCAGGTGTTGAAGTGCAAGTTTAAAAATTACATAAGTTGGGGCGCGGTGGCTCACGCCTGTAATCTCAGCACTTTGGGAGGCCAAAGCTGGTGGATCACTTGAGGTCAGGAGTTCAAGATCAGCCTGGACAACACGGTGAAACTCCGTCTCTACTAAAAATGCAAAAGTTAGCCTTGGTGGCGCAGGCCTGCAAGCCCAGCTACTCAGGAGGTTGAGGTGGGAGAATCGCTTGAACCCAGGAGGCAGAGGTTGCAGTGAGCCAAGATCACCCCACCACACTCCAGCCTGAGCGACAGAGCAAGACTCCATCTCAAAACAAACAAACAAACAAAACTGAGGTGTAGATTGTAATCTCAGAAAAAAAGTCACATAATATTAAAGTAGAAGGTTCAATTATTTCCTGGTGCTAAAAGAAAATGATATTGCCCGCGTCCCTAGCTGGCATCTTATGTTTCCCCTGTGAAATATCACCAGTGTATAACTCAGTAGGCCTCAACCCTGACTGCACTGTAAAATAACCTAGAGAGTTTTCAAACATTGAATCAGAACAGGGAGGTAGAGAGAGGGCTGGACATCTGAAAGTTCCCTGATTGATGTGAACGTGTAGCATGGCTTGAGAACCACATTAGCGTTCATCATTCCAGGTACATTTGGTGGTGTGTCAGAGGAATGGGGACATTCCAACAAGATTGCTGTGAGGAGACCACCCTCACATAGCAGCCATCAGCCCTCATCATTCCTAGAGGACTACCCAGTCTGGTTCGTGGCATTCCCGGGTGTAACTCTGCTTACACAATAGGAATGATATTCAGATGGGCTCATTTCAGGTCAACGTGGTTATGCTGTTTTCTTCCTAAGTTGTTTTTACCCCAAATCTTCTGAAAACTAGAAGTTTATGGTTAAAAAACAACAGGTTTTAGTACTAGCTATTGGCTTTTTTCTTTTATTTTGCATTTGGATATTAATTTTCTCGGTTATATATTATTATACAGAAAACACTTTCTCAAAAAAAAAAAATTCCCTCTTTTTCTTGTCTCTCTCCTTCACCCAGTGACTTCTGATTTGGCCTTTGAGCCTCCAACACTCTCAGCCATCCCATCTGCTCACCCCACCTGAAATCCCAGTTCCACTCCTTTGAGCTCATATTGCATTTGGGACATTATCGTCTCTTGATTAATTCACTTGTCTGTCTGCCCACCTACACCGTAAACCTATAGAGGAAAATAACAAAGAAATACTTGTGTTTATATCCCTAGTTCTCAGTACAGTCTCTGGCACATGGAAAGGGCTGAAATATTTTAGTAAATGAAAGTTATCAAAGTTATGAAACTTCAGATTTCACTGGAAGAGTGTTTTCTTCCAATGAAATCCTGTTTCAATGCAATTTACGTAGTAGTGCTTGCCTGCCCACCCACTGTTCTGCTCCTAGAAGGGTGAAGTGCAGGGGTGGAAATGCTTTTAAGTGTGAAGGTCTGTTCAGCATTCAGCTCATCCTTCAAGGTAACTTTCAATTTCCCCTCCGGAGAAAGCGTCTGAAAACAGAAGTGGTCTGCTCTGCCCTCTAGCGGTGGCCCTGTGGCAGAACACTTTTAAAGATTGTCTTTGGAACTGCTATGTCAACGCTCTCCAGAGTGGTATTGGAATGCCAGTCTGTATAATAACCTGTATATTACCCAGTTATTATTTCAGCTTTTCGCCACTGTTTTCTGTAAGGGAGTCCTTTGCTCAAGGGTCTGTAGTTATATTCAGCAAGAACACCCCCCCAGAAGGAGGTTTGTGTGTTTAAGAACAGAGTCCTCAGCACTAGAAATCTCGGAGGGGTTCCTGGCAGCATCCCACAGGCCACTTGAAATGTGTTTTTTTCTTTCATACTCTAGATCAAGGGTGTCCAATCTTTTGGCTTCCCTGGGCCACATTGGAAGAAGAATTGTCTTGGGCTACACATAAAAGATACTACACTCACGCCTGTAATCCCAGCACTTTGGGAGGCCGAGGCGGGCGTATCACGAAGTCAGGAGATCGAGACCATCCTGGCTAACGTGGTGAAACCCCGTCTCTACTAAAAATGCAAAAAAAATTAGCCGGGCACGGTGGCGGGCGCCTGTAGTCCCAGCTACTGGGGAGGCTGAGGCAGGAGAATGGCATGAACCTGGGAGGCGGAGCTTGCAGTGAGTCGAGATCGCGCCACTGCACTCCAGCCTGGGCAACAGAGCAAGATTCCGTCTCAAAAACAAAACAAAACAAAACAAAAAAACCACTACACTAATGATAGCTGATGAGCTAAAAATAAAAAAATAAATAAATAATTTCATAATGTTTTAAGAAAGTTTACGAATTTGTGTTGGGCTGCATTCAAAGCCGTCCTGGTCTGCATGTGGCCTGCAGGCCGGGGACTGGACAGGCTTGCTCTAGATATTTTTCCTTACGGTACTGGAGCATTTGGGGAGATCAGGGCTGAGTAAGGCTCTAGGCATTACAGTCCCTCAGGGTTCATATTAAAATAAAATTCTACAATAATGACCCAATGTGGCCCAATACAGCTGACCCACAGTACATTATGAGGTATTTAATCAACTCTCTTTGGCTTAAAGAAAATATTTTTGTTTCTGAGTTTTATCGTGGTTGATAGTGGTGGTGTAGCAATTTGCTTATTTGTTTGCTGGGCTTTTTAATCAATCATGACGATAGAAAGCTGTTGTTGGGGCTTAAGGGAAGAAATGACAACCTAATCTGAAATGTCACCAAAGCCAGCAACTGTGGGGAACCTACCAAATAAAATCTGTTGATAAGATAAAAGGCTATTCGGATTCTGATCTGACAACCTTTTTTTTTTTTCTTTTTTTTCTTTTTTTTTTTTAGATAGGGGCTATGTGATGCGGAAGGTAAGGGAAGGTAGAGAAAAGTGTATAATATCTGCAAAAAGATCATTCCCATTGCCTGTATACACCACTGTTTCGTCTGGACTGCATTTTTGCTGGCAAACTGCAAACACTTTCTCCAAACTGCAGACACATTTTGAGTCCCAACAATGTGCATGGTTCACAAAGCAATTTGTAGTCATGGTTTCTCTTACAAAATGATGATGTTTAAGAACATCTTGTAATTAGGTCAAAGGAAAACAGTGTTTATTCTATGAGCTGAGGATAGGCTGCAAGTCTGAGTTCTAATTAACACAGTGGTTGATTCACTAATGCCAAGTGTCTGTTGTTAATGAAGACATGAAAGCAGTCCCGCAGGTAACATTTTGTAAGGGGCTTCTTTACAGCAGCAGTTCACTTGGGCAAACAATGACAGCAATCCACACCCTCATCCAGTCTAATGAAATGCGTAGCTATTTACTGGATTCTTTTTACCTCAAACCCACTTGGGAGAAAATAGAGATTTTTCCCAATAAATGTGTACGGTAAGGCCTTTGGAAATATGCAAGTATTCATAGCTACAAGTATTAAACCATGCACTTTGAGCCAGTACGAATAGCAGCAAGGCTTAAGAGAGAAGGCTTTTTTAAAATTTTTTTTAATTTTTTATTATTTTTTTTTAATGCTAGATCACAATGGACTTCATCAGAGCCCTGGAGAGCTAGAGTCAGAATAGGCCAAAGCAGGAACTCTTGCTCCACATTATGCTTTCTTTTTGCAGCATTAAGGCTTTGGCTGAAATGCTAATGATGAAAACAATCTCCTTGGGAACCTGTAGGTTTCCACCTTGTCCCAGGCCTGGAGAGATTAAAATGTTATGACAGTTGTGAAGTCCCTTTCTGGTAAAGCTCCATGATCTTGTGAAAAGTGTCAGAGGAGATGAATGAAAACAAGGAACTTCACCTGACCTCCAAGTGGAAGGCTGAAGTAAAAAGTTAACCCTAGTCACTCCACTGTGGCAGAAATGTTACATATTCCTGCTGCCAAAATTCCTCAGTCCACTCTTGAAAACACAACAAACACATTCTCTCTCTCTCTTTCTAACTTCTTTTAGTCTTTCTGCAGAGCATGTTTTCTTTCTTGTGTTTCTTTATATGGGAGACAGGTAAAGGAGAGAAAGGATTGTTTAAGTGGATGAACCAGGCTGTATTTAAGAATTTTAGGCCAGGAAGGGTGGCTCATGCCTGTAATCCCAGCACTTTGGGAGGCCGAGGTGGGCGATCGCCTGAGGTCAGAAGTTTGAGACCAGCCTGGCTAACATGGTGAAACCCTGTCTCTACTAAAAATACAAAAAAAGTAGCTGGGCGTGGTGGTGGGCGCCTGTAATCCCAGCTACTTGGGAGGCTGAGGTAGGAGAATCAATTGAACCTGGGAGGCAGAGGTTGCAATGAGCTGAGATCGTGCCATTGCACTCCAGTCTGGGTGACAAAAGCAAAACTCCATCTCAAAAAAAGAATTTTAATCCTCTTGCCAAAGGCATATGTCTAGATATCACATGGCTCTGACATCAGTAAGTTTATTATTTAAAATTTAAAAAATATATATATATATATTTTTAGAAATAGAGATGGGGCCTCGCTATGTTGCCCAGGCTGGTCTTGGACTCCTGGGTGATTCTACTGCCTTGGCTTCCCAAAGTGCTGGGATTACAGATGGGAACCACTGTGACTGGATGATTAGTAAATTTAGACATGAACCCAAACTAAACCCACTCTCAGCTCCTACCTTTCCCTGTTGTCCAGAGCTGCCTGCAGTCATTCCTTCCTCCCTTTACTGGCATCTGTTACCTTTCTACTCTTGAAGGAAAGCTTACTTTGCGATAATTTTCCTTCTCCATCTGTTTCTCTTGGCTCTGCAACTCATAAGACAGGATTGGAGAAAATATCACATGGATCACATAGTTTTGCATTTCAGAGACTCTAATGCAGTCATCTGGTGCTAGTCAAAGAATCTCAAAAGATCCACTTCCTCCTGAGTCTTCAATCTTGATGTGAGATAAGGGAAGGTCAAATGTGGTTTCCACTTTTAAAATACGGGTTACTGAGGCTGAAAATCTGAAAAAAGCCAGCTCCAAGCATTTGCTATCTTCACCATTTTTTTTCTCTACTCTCCCTTCAATTACTTTTCCTTCCTTGCTATTTCAATGCAGAATTTTCCGTGAGGAAGTTCCCAGCCCTTCCACCTTCCACCCCTTTAGCAGATCACCAGTAGGTTCCTGTATTGCAACAAGGGATATTTGAAGGTTTTACTTCCTAGCAGTGATAAGCTGGTGGGTGAGGGCCTTCTCAGTTCCCTAGGATCATGCCCCAGCAGAGACTACCTCGAGGTGAATGTGGTCAAGTTTTCCCTGGAAAAGGCAGTCATTCCAAAAGCCTGTTCTGGGACTTGGCTCCGTCACTAGCACAACCTGCAAAGTGTGGATTTTTTTTTTTTTTTTTTTTTAACAATAGACTGACAACGGTTACTGGTATGAAATTTCTTTCCCTTCATTTGCTCTTCATCTCAGAGTGATTTCTTTTTGCTTTAATCAAGCAGCTACTGTGTTCTTGAAATACAACTTTTTTTTAAAATGCAATTTTTTTTTTTCAGATTGTGTCAAAGGATGGAACAAACTTGGAAGAGGTAAAATCTGGGTCCCTGTTTTTTATCTGCCACTTGAGAGCTGTGTGAACTTGAGCAAGTCATATCCATTCCTTCTTCAAACATGAGAGTGCCTGGTATATGCCAGGCACTGGGACACAATGATGAGGAGGCATAGGAAATTGACCCAAGAAATTGGCCATTACACTTGCTCTAAAGATTTGGCCAAGATACCCAAGAGCAGAGAGGACAAAACCTCTAAGTCTGCTTGGAGGATGGGGAGGATCTTTTATAAAACAGGTAGAAGAACGTTGGCTCTGGTGCTGTGAAATACTTTGTCAACTGCACTAGAACACAGCGCTTTTTAAGAGCACTTTATTGGTTTGAAAATTATACAGTTCATTTGTATTAGTGATGATACTTACAATTTGATCATGCACATGTGAATTTCAAAGTCTAAAGTTAACAAATATCTCTATCTACCTCCCAAAGAATAGAAAGACTTTAGAACACTCCAAGCCAATAATCTCTTCCATTTTGTTTTAATTCCATCCTATTGTATAATCACAAAATCAATCACTATCATGATGTTGCTGCTTATAATCAAGATCTATTTAGATTTATTTACATTTTACTAATATCCTTGCCTACTATACCTTTCTGCATCTCACTCCTTCCTTTTTTTTTTGAGAAAGAGTCTCACTCTGTCACCCAAGCTGGAGTGCAGTGGCACGATCTCGGCTCACTGCAACCTCCACCTCCCGGGTTCAAGCAATTCTTCTGCCTCAGCCTCCCGAGTAGCTGGGACTACAGACGCGCACCACCACGCCCTGCTAATTTTTGTATTTACTTTAGTAGAGATGGGGTTTCACCATATTTGTCAGTCTGGTCTCAAACTCCTGACCTTGTGATCTGCCTGCCTTGGCCTCCCAAAGTGCTGGGATTACAGGCGTGAGCCACCACGCCCGGTTTCACTCCTTCCTTCTGAGTTCAACTTTGTTTTTCCTGAATTGCATCCACTAGTAGGGTCCTTTAGGGGTGTACTCTCAATTATTATTATTTTAATGATGGTTTAGTTGGACTAGAACTTTAGTCAAGATCTATTTAGATTTATTTACATTTTACTAATTTCCTTGCCTACTCTACCTTTCTGCATCTCACTCCTTCCTTCTGAGTTCAGCCTTGTTCTTCCTGAATTGCATCTACTAGTAGGGTCCTTTAGGGGTGCACTCTCAATTGTTATTATTATTTAATGATGGTTTAGTTGGGCATAGAACTTTAGTTTGATAACTATGCATCTCAAAGATATTAGTACACTTACAGTGTTGCTTATATCAATGTAATTATTGTTCATTTTGGTTAACTGACTTTTTGCTTATGAAGATCTTTGTCTTTGACATTTTGTTGTTTCATTACATTTTGTTTTGTTGTTGACACTAGGAATGAACTTATTTTTATTTTTCTTGATCAGGACTTTTTAAACTTTGTGAATCAGACGATTTATGTTTCAAAAATTTTAGACAATTTAGTCATTGCATCTTCAAATTTTGCCTCTTCCCCATTTTTTCCATGTTTTCTTTCCGGAACTTTTACTGGATATCTTTTCATTTTATCCTCTACATCTCTCCCTTTTTATTCATGTTTTTTGTCTCAATCTCTTTGGAATTCATGCTCAGAGCTATCTTCCAGTTTGCTAATGCTTACTCCAGTTGCATATTCCAACTAATGCTATTCCAGCTAATGTTATCTTCCAGCTTCCTTTGCTCTTTCTAATGCGTCAATTAAGTTTTCAGCTTCAATGAATATACTTTTCATTTCTAAGCACTGTGTTTGTTTATTCCGTCAACTTTGCAGTTGCATTTTTCTCCTTTTTTTTTTTTATTGTGTTACGTCTTTAATCATTCTAAAGATACCTGTTTTATTGCCTACGTCTGACTCACCGGAAATTCCTAGGTATCCAGTCATGCTGTTTGTGGTATCTGCTGCCTCTTGCTCCTGGTAGCTTGAGTGTTTCATAAATATAGATTGCGAATTTATCAACACTGAGCCTTTATCTGTGAGGATCCTGTGAGGCCTGGATCGAAGGTGTGATTCTGCAGCAAAGTTTTACAACTGCCTCCGTCGAATGCCCCATGTGTAGAAAACCAGGCTTCATTTTTACATGAATTGCTTGATTGAGAGTTCTTGAGCTATAAAAGATAAGCCCTGAATCCACGTGGGGGCAGGCCTTGATCAGGAACACTCAGGGCAGACTTTCTTTTTCCTCACTCAGAACCCAGACTGAAATAAACAAAATACCTTGTCATCTCCCTGTCAGTGGGTGGATTTATTTAAGGACCTCTCTATTACTGAAAATAGAGTCCTTCAAGAGTCCCCTACTGGCGTCTCAGTTCCAGCTCCCAGCCTTATATATGTGTGGAGCCAGGACCTCATCTGCCATCTCCAGGCATGCACTGGCTCTGAGCTAGTGCGATGGCGCCCCCTTCCTGTCTCCCACTTCCCTCCCAGGACAACCACAGGCTTCCTGTCTCTGTACTGCTCTGGTTTGTGACCTGTTTCAATTTTAGCTCCTGAACATTTCTTGTACTATCTTATAAAGTCAGTGCTTTTAAAAGTATGTTTTGTATATTTTTTTCCAACATTTCTAGATGTTTTATAATGGAGGCTCTACATTTTTCTATATTGTTAGAAATGTAAACTCTTACATATACTTTTACGAATAGATCCCAAAGAAGTTTTTAACTTGGTGAAATCATCTTGTTATGTGAAAAGGTGGCCGTCATAGCTGGCTAACATGCTAAAGAGGATTAGCCTTGGTGAACATGCTACTAACTCAAAAAGTTATAATAGGGTGCTTGAGATAATACAGGGGAAAGGTAATGCCTTTTGAGGGACTAGATAGTCAAGCAGAATATCGTAAACTGAAGGAATCTTGGAGATTAATGTATTCATTCATTCATTCATTCATCAGTTACCTGTTGCATGCCTATGACCCAGAAACTGTTGGGTAACATGCAGTTTCTTCTCATCAAGATCATCTTCTGTAGCACACGGTGAATAATAAACAGATGATTAAGTAACATAGTTATAGACGGTGATAAAAGCTGCACACTTTTAAGATGAAGACTGGGAGGCATCAGCCTCCATGAAGAAGTAACAGTTGAGCTGAACCCTAAATCATGAGAAAGAGTTAGCCATGAGAAGAGGAGGAAGCAGCACCTAGACGGAAAGGCAATGTGATTCAGTTGGCGGGCGGAAAGCACAGGAAACCCCAGTGAGAAACCAGAGCAGACAGAGGGTTCTGAGAACACAGAAACCAGCTTAGCCAGAGTTGGCCCTGGTGGGACTCTGATTATACCTTCTGTATTCTCCAGTCCTCACCCATCACATACCACTAATGCCCTTGACAGCTGTCCTATTCAGCCTTGTCTTTAAGCAAGCTGTTATCTACCACATCAAATACCTCCAAGTGCCCACATGAGCCATAAGAAGACCTAGAACACCTGCTTCTGGGGTATTTTAGACATCTTGCTCCAAATCCATAGAGCCTCTGCAATTAATGAGATTATCTAGGAGTTCTTGCACCTGTTGTTTTTATGTAATTCTGTCTGTGCTCACTCGAATAACTACTAATTATGTTCTAGCATAATAAATAAAAATTTGCTGTTATGGTTT
Organism: Pan troglodytes; assembly: GCF_028858775.2. Classification (NCBI taxonomy): domain Eukaryota; kingdom Metazoa; phylum Chordata; class Mammalia; order Primates; family Hominidae; genus Pan; species Pan troglodytes. Next base: position 59,599,212 of record NC_072403.2, read on the forward strand.
TAGAAAACAAAGAAAGTGCTTGATATTTAAAAAGTGCTTTTTATTAGAAAAATCTCTATACTAAATTGTCAAATTTTCATATCTTTTTGTTATATAGGGAGGTATCTATACAGCCCTGCTCAAGTTGACAAGTATATATACATGTATGTATACATATATGTATTTATATGAGCCTTAAAAGAAGAAAACAAATTTTATTGTCTTCCTTCTAATATTACTGATGAGTAACTGCATCCTCTCAATAGTTTGAAAACTATTGTTTACTTGATTTCACTTTATTTTCATAATAATCATGGGAGGTTAATAGTATTATTTCCCTTCTTTACCAGAAAAGGAAATCAGTTTCCTTTTATGACAATGGTGAAGCAACATAAAATATTACTGAGAATAGATTAAGGATAAAATGTGCATGTTAAGAGTTAAATGTTCGTCTCTGTTCTAAGCGAATAACACCAACATTTGCATCTCAATTTGTGTGAATTGGGTATTTTAAATAGCTATGTAATTTCCTACCATTATTAGTAGAAAAGCTGTTGTGCATGCTTTCTTTTAAAATAAACATGCATTGACCAAAATCTGTTATCGAATACAATATCAAAATCAACATTTCAATTTTTATACATTTTCTTTATCTTATTGTTTTGAAGGCCTTTCTATAGGAAGCCAGAGTCTTGTGAATTCTAGGATGAGATAGATTTCTGAGACATTAATCACATCAGATGGAGTTATTTTCATTAATCCTTTGTAGAGCAACTGAAAATAGACCTGGAAATGAGTGTTGAAAATGTAAAGCTTAGACATGAGAAGCATTCAGTAGGAGGAGAGTCCTGGCATAGTTGTGTTTTCCCAGGGCACTGTCTTAATTTAATCTTAGTGCCACAAATGGAGTGGCTCTTTGAAATATTAGGATTTGTCAAGTGACTTTTCTCAGTAATGGTGTTGCCTCTGCCCATCTGTCAAACTCTTTTCAACACATGTTTAAAGGCAAGTTAGAACACAAATGCAGAACTGAAAAGCATTCTGATATATGTACATTGCATTTCGGGTGTTGTTTTACTTGCTCTAGTTAAGTCTCTTCAGTTCTTGATGATAACATACTTGGCCCATGCTAGCTGCCTATAAAACACATCAATAGGAAGATAAACTGTTATAGAATCACACACATGTGATTCCTAACCATCCCAATCATTCCTATCCTTCAAAATCCCGGTTATTGCCACATTCCTACTTGACTGTACAAAATTTTTTGACAGGTTGTATATCAAGTGCTTTATATGTAACATCCATCAAACTTTACAATTACCAAGTGAACCTGCTACCTTGATTAAACTTTTTTTTTTTTAAACAGATAAGGAAACAGAGGTGTGCAGAAGTTAACTACCTTATCCAAGGCCATACAGTCAGGAAGGAATGGGGCAGGATTTGAACCCAGGCAGTTTCACCCCAGGGCCGGAGTGTTTAGTCACCAATAAATGGAATGTTGTTTGCAGATTACGTGCAGAACATCATGCTGGGCATGTCCTCAGAAATCTCATATTCTAGTCAGGAAGTAAGTCACCAGTCTAGGAGGAGGAGGCAGGATGCAAAGTCCAAAACCCTTTGCCTACTCCGCATGGCCCTTTATTTTGGGATTCAACTTATTTTTCTTACCTAACTGCCTACCACGTACCATTTTCCTGCTTGAACTCTGGACTCATTGTGAGGTGTCTAGAGAAACCCTCACCTTCACAGCTCCATGCCTTTGTTTACTTGATGATAATATGTTCTTCTCCATCCCCTACACAAATCTGCTTTTCTCTAGGTGAATCCTAACTACTCTCCACGGAGCTCTTCTTTCAATTGAACTCATAACATTTCTTCCCTCCTTTTTCAGTAACCATATATGCTAGGTATTATTTCATGTGCTTTACATCTATCCCTGATGCAAGCCTCAAGTTTACCTAGAAGAGGATACTAGGGAGAAAGAATGGAAAATACAGAGGCCTCAACTCTGGAGTGTACTAAGCATGTACCAAACCATAGGGAGGTCAGCAGCATTTAGGAGATATTTTTTAGCTCCCACTGGGCAAAAATGAGCTATGTGGGTGCTCAAGGCCAGCAATCTATTTCTCCAAGCTGTCTTTGATGGCTCTACACTCAGGCTTGCCTAGTGGAGTGGCTGTCTTAGTCCATTTGGGCTGCTATAACAACATACTGAAAACTGGGTGGCTTATAAATAACAGAAATTTATTTCTTATAGTTCTAGAGAATGGGAAGACAATGCTCAACCAGTTTGGTGTCTGGTGAGGGCTCACTTTCAGGTTCATGAATGGCACCTTCTCACTGTGTCCTCACATGGTGGAAGGGGAAAGGCAGATGTCAGGGGTCTCTTTTATAAGGGCATTAATCCCATTCAAGAGGCAGAGCCTTCAGTCACTTTCCAAAGGCCCTACATCCTAATGCAATTACCTTGGGGGTTAGGATTTCAACATATAAATTTTGGGAGTACACAGACATTGAGACAACAGCAGTGGTTCTTTGGAATCCTATCACTCTAGTTTTTCGATATCATATGTAACAAAAACTGGGCACAGCTATCATCTAGTAACAAAGCCTTGAAATATATAAAAAAATATTTTCAGAACTAAAATGAGAAATAGACAAATCCATAATCATAAGGGGAGATTTTGGCACTCCTCTTTTAGTAAAGAATATAAATAGAATGAATAGACCAAAAAATAGTAAAAACATAAGGGTTTGAAGAACATGATTAACAAACTTGATCTAATTGATACATGCATGTCAAAAACTGATACCCAACAAGAGCAGACTAGAATTTTTTTCAAGTACATGTTCTATAGAATTTTATTAAAAAATTTGACCATATGCTTGACCATAAAGGAAGCCTTAACAAAGATTAAGAAACTGAAATAATATGGAATATGCTTTCTGACCACATATAATTAAACGAGCAATAAATAACAAAAATGCCATACGAAAACCTCCCAGTTTTAGAAGTTAATAATGTACTACTAAATGATTCAATAGGTCAAACCAAAATCACAATAGGAATGAGAAGACATTTTATATTTAATATATTAAAAATGTAACATATCAAAATGGGTGGGCTGAATCCGAGTCTATGATTCAAGGGAAATTTATAGGCTTAAATAAAGCATTAGGGAAATAGAATCATGTAAGTATCCATTTCAAGAAGTTTGAAAAAGAAAAGCAAATTTTAACTCAAAAAAAGTAAATTAGGTAAATTATAAACAACAAACTAGAAATCAATGGAAAAAATACAAATACATGTATAATGAGGTTTAACAAATCCAAAGGTTGTATCTTTTTTTTTTTAAGAGCCTTAAATTGACAAACATCTGGCCAGTCTGATCAAGAAGAGAGAGTGAGAATGTGCAAATAAATAATTTCAAGAATGAAAACTCATTTAAAAAAATCCTAAGAGGTCTATGTGACTTTTATGTCAGTAATTTTGAAAATTTAGATAAAATAGACAAATTCATAGAGAATCTCAATGTGCCAAAATCAGAGTGTTGGAAATAGAAGGATTTGAATAGTTTTATATCTATTAAAGAAATTGAGTCCATAACTAAAAATTTTCCCATCCTAGATGCTTCCCTAGTGAAGTTTACCAAATATTTAAAGAAGTAATCATATCAAATTTATAAAAACTTTTCCAGAAAGTTAAAAAAGAACAAGTACTTCCCAAATAATTTTGTAAGACCAACATATCCTTGATTCTCAAACCTGACAAGAACATACAAGAAAAAAATAACAAGTCACTGTCTCTTGTGAACATATAAGCAAAAACTCTAAAATAAATAAATAAAAGAATCAAATCCAGTGTTACACAAAAATAATGCATCATGACCAAAGTGGGTTTATTTCAGATATGTAAGATTGTTTTTAGATTAAAAAATCAATATAATTTACTGCAGTAACAGAATTTAAAAATCATATGACCATCTTGATAGATGCAGTAAAAATTTTTTATAAAACTCAAGATTCATTTATTAAAAAAACTCTTGCCTTCACAAAGATCTCTAGATAAACCCCATTAAAAACATCATAGTTAATATTAAGAGCTTTTCCTCTAAAATCAGGAATGAGGCAAGGATGGTTGCTTTTTTTCCACATTATTTTGTAGGTTCTAGCTAGTGCATCAAAGTTAGAAAAAGAAATAAAGAAATCTTATTAGAGGACTGGAAATTAAGAAATGAATCTGTCATTATTCATATATAATTATACACATAGAAAAATCCAAAAGAACTACAGAAAAACTATTACAATTAAAAGAGGAATTAACCAAGGCCACTGAATACATAGTCAATAAACAAAGTCCTGTACTTAGTTTCTATATGTAATTAAGTTTCTATATGCTAGTAACAAGCAATTAGAAAATAAAAATTTTAACAAAATATCATTTATCAACAGCATAGAAAAGTCACATGTCAAAGAATCAATCTAAAAAATGTGTAAGACCTCTACACAGAAAACTACAAAACATTATTGGGAGAAATTAAAGATGATCTCACTAAATGGAGGGATGTATCATATTGTTACTTCTGTCACATTCTGATAGTTAGAGAAAGTCACAAAGTTAACCCAGATTCAGTGCGGGAGGGGACTATGCAAGGACATGAATTCCATGAGGTGTGGTTCACTGAGAGCCATCTTTGGAGATTAGCTGCAGAGTTCATGTTCTGGCCTTTTATGTTTTACATTCTTCACCGGTGAAATACACTTACACTTATCTCCCTTTGGACTCCCAAAGCCTCGTCCCATTATGGCACCAGCTCAAAGTCCAGTATCTTATCATCTAAATCATGTTGGCAAATCCAGATAGGGCTCTTCAGATGTGTTCCCTCTGGTACTGCTCCTTGGGTGTGGGTCCTTGGGTGCAGATACTGAATTGTACAGATTGTGAATTAAAAATTCTAGCTCTCTCAAACCTCATCACCAACACACATATACACTCCCATATATACATAACATACATTCATAAGATAGGGCTAGGATAAACAAATAGACACTTGCATTTAAAAGGGGGGCATGAATAGGAGGCACAAAGCAAACACCCATCCATCCACAGCAATTCCAACATCCTCTGAGCACATGTGACCAGCCCTGCTACTTGGGAGTGATTCTCCGTGGCTCTTGGCTCCGCCCTCCATGACATCCTGCCTTTTTCATTAGAAACGACCCACGCTTGCAACTGAGAAACTTTCGTAACCTGCTTAAGAAAGCAGTGGCTCTTGCCTCTGCCCTCCGTGACATCCTGCCTTTTTCATTAGGAACGACCCATGCTTGCAACTGAGAAACTTTCTTAACCTGCTTATTCCCCATAGAAGTTTGAGGACCCAGAAACTTCTTTCATTTTGAACTGTCTCAATCTTTTGCAGCTCAAGCTGATACAGTTCTTTTGGAAATGTTGTGGTTTTCTGAGATATCCAATGATAAATCAGCTCTCTTAGATAAAAGCCCCTCTGTACTTTGCTGCTTCACTTATCTATTACTCTGCAACAAACTCCCCAAACTAAGTGGCCTAAAATAACAATATATTTTTTATGATTCTGTGAGCTTTCTGGAAAATATTGAAAAATTAGACTACATTAAAACTATAGGCCAAGCATGGTGGCTCATGTCTGTAATCCCAGTACTTTGGGAGGCTGAGGTGGGTGGATCACATGATGTCAGGAGTTTTGAGACCAGCCTGGCCAACATGGTGAAACCCCGCCTCCACTAAAAATGCAAAAATTGGCCAGGTATGGTGGCGTGCCCCTGTAATCCCAGCTACTTGGGAGGCTGAAGTGAGAGAATTTCTTGAACCTGGGAGGCAGAGGCTGTAGTGAGCCGAGATCATGCCACTGTACTCCGGCCTGGGCTACAGAGCAAGATCCCAACTCAAAAATAAAATAAAAATAAAATAAGTTATAAAGAACTCCTAAAGAATCAGATAATTTAATAGAAAAAAGGGGAAAAGATATGAACAGGCACTTCAGAAAACAGAATATCTAAATGGTCAATAAATATATATTATATGAAATAATTCTCAATTAGTCATCAGAGAAAATTTAAATTGAAACAAAAATATGATACCACTTCATACTCAAAAAGATAGCTTAAGTTAAAAAGCCAATTACAAGCAAAGTTGCTGGGGGGAGTATAAATTGATACAGTCACCACTTCGGGAAACTGTCAGTATCTACTAAATTTGAATATAATGTACCTTATGACCCAGCAATTCCACTTTCAGGTATATGTCCAACAGAAATGCATACACACATATGCACCAGAAGACTTGGGTATAAATGTTCAAAACAGCAGTATTTGCAATGCCTCAAAATGAAAATAACCCTAATATCCATCCACAATCTTAAAAAACACACCAACACGTGGTGTAGCCATAAATCAGATACTACACGGCAATGAAAATGCATGAACTGCTGTATACAACACAAGTAAATCTCACACATATAACATTACGCAAAAGAAACCAGACACAGAAAGCGCATATGATATGATTTCATTTATATAAAGTACTATTATAAGGGAGTGATAATATTCTGTTTTGACCAGGGTGAAAGTTGTACCAGTAGTTCTTCTGGTAGTAATTACTGAACTGTGCACCTTGAATGAAAGTCCACTTTACAAAGGGGTACATGTTTTGAAATTTTAATTTAGCAGAGCATACAAAGGGGAATAATCAGTTGTTCCTGGGAGAGTCCTGATAGCTGAGTTATGAATGAGGAGGAGAAGTGTATCATGCAACCAGGGAGGGGCAAGAAGGAATCCCAGGAAGAGGAAGCATCTTGAACCAAGGAATGAAAGTGCGAAACAGTTTGACATAAACTGGGACTCTCCAAGCAATTTCATATAGGCTAGGAGGAAGGAGGGTGAGATAGGCGGAAGAGGGAGGAAAGCCCCACGCCAAGTATTTTCAATTTTATTATGCTTTCGGAAGATATTGATAGGTTTTAAGCATGGAAGCATAAGTTCTGGTTGGCATTTTTTTTTTTTTTTTTTTTTTTTTTTTTTTTTTTTTGGAGACGGAGTCTGGCTCTGTCTCCCAGGCTGGAGTGCTGGAGTGCAGTGGCGCGATCTCGGCTCACTGCAAGCTCCGCCTCCTGAGTTCACGCCTTTCTCCTGCCTCAGCCTCCCAAGTAGGTGGGACTACAGGCGCCCGCCACCACGCCCAGCTAATTTTTTGTATATATATATATATATATATATATATTTTTTTTTTTTTTTTTTAGTAGAGACGGGGTTTCACTGTGTTAGCCAGGATGGTCTCGATCTACTGACCTCGTGATCCGCCCGCCTCGGCCTCCCAGAGTGCAGGGATTACAGGCGTGAGCCACCGCGCCCGGCCTCTGGTTGGCATTTAAAAAAATATCTCAAGTGGCCAGGCGTGGTGGCTCACGCCTGTAATCCCAGCACTTTGGGAGGCCGAGGTGGGCGGATCACGAGGTCAGGAAATCGAGACCATCCTGGTTAACACGGTGAAACCCCGTCTTACTAAAAATACAAAAAATTAGCCAGGCATGGTGGCATTTGCCTGTAGTCCCAGCTACTCGGGAGGCTGAGGCAGGAGAATCGCTTGAACCCGGGAGGCAGAGGTTGCAGTGAGCTGAGATGGCACCATTGCACTCCAGACTGGGCAACAGAGGCAGACTCCATCTCAAAAACAACAACACCACCACCACACACACACACACACACACACAAAACTCTCAGGCTGAGGCAGTGTGAATTACAAGGGGGTGCCTGGACCTACACCCTCCCACCTTTTTTTCAGAGTTCTTCCTTCATCCAACTCCAAAGCTTAAGAGAATGAGAGGTCAGATCATGGAAAATAACGAAGCTCATGGAGGCACTCAGCCTCTTCATGTCCTTGATCTCATTAGAACCAGAAAATCATCGATGATCAAAACTGGAAAACAGGTACAAAATTCTTAGTGAAAATTGCTCCACTGAAACGTCATAATGGTGATGGAGGGATTGTCCCAAAACCAAAATACCGGAAAAGACATGTACTCTAAAGTATCTGTCCATGTACTCAATTGCTACAACTGGTTTTTCCTGTCCTTCATCAAGTCAAAGCTAGCTGTTCCTAGGCTTTTCTTCTTAAAAACCAGTTTTACCTGTTATGATACTTTGCCTGCTATAGCTAGATTTTTAAAGACATATTTTCCCCATACTTGCAAACTGGAAAACCTGCCTTGTTAAAGTCAGGTAACTGGGAATGTAATTAGCATATAAATAGATGTTCAACGTCACTATTTATCAGATAATTGCTAGTTAAATAAAATATTTCATAGCTATCATATTGAGGAAAGATTTAAAGGTCTGATAATGCAACTGTTGGAAAAGGAAACTTATACACTGCAGAAGAGATTGACAATTGGTTTGACCATTCTGGAGTGGAATTTGTTTATACGTTTTAGAGTTAAAGATGCACTTATTCATCAAGCCAGAAATTCAACTTGCAAGTAGAAACCGTGCAGAAAGTCTCAAACTATCTGTAAAGGCAAGTTTTCTAAAAATATTTCCATGCTGCTGAGGATCAATATGTTTGTAAAATACAATGAAAATGAATAAATAAAATTTTGGCTGGGGACAGTGGCTCATGCCTGTAGTCCCAGCATGTTGGGAGGCTGAGGTGGATGGATCACTTGAGCCCAGGAGTTCGAGACCAGTCTGGGCAAGATGGCAAAGCCCCATCTCTATAACAAGTGAAAAAATTAGCCAGGTATGGTGGTGTGCGCCTGTAGTCCTAGCTACTCAGGAGCTGAGGTGAGAGGATTGATCACCTGAGCCTGGGAGTTTTGAGGCTACAGTGAGCTGTGATTGCGCCACTGCACTCTGGCCTAGGAGACAGAGTGAGACCCTATCTCAAAAAAATAAAATTTTAAAACAGACATACAAAATACAGAACTCAATATTCTGTATTATTGGATTCAATAGACATAAAAGTACTCAGTTGGATTGCTATTAAAGTTTCTAAATTAATATTGTCAATTTCTGTACTTAATTAGTTATGAACTGGTAGGTCATGGTTTGAGAAGCTCACAGGAACAAGCAGATAGATATAAGGAAAAATGTTCATTGCAGCACTGTTTAAATATTAAAAAAATTAAATTCACAATCAAAAGAAAAAATAAATGTTATGGTCATACAATAAAATATAACACAATAATTAAAATGAATAAACTAGACCTACACATATTCACATGGATAAATCTTGAAACCAGAACATTCAGTGAAAAAAAACTGCTGAGGGTCTTTATTGTATGATTCCATTTATATACATTTCAAAAATACTTAACACAATATTACATAAATGTCTTATGAATATGAATAAATGTATTAAAATTAAGAAATAGAAGTAACTAACTTCAGAATAGTCATTTTCCTCTGGGAAGTTTGAGAAGAAATATAAGATTAGGAAACTTTGATTTTACCTGTGATGTCTTACTTCTATCAAAAAATTGAAGGCCAGGTGCGGTGGCTCATGCCTGCAATCCCAGCACTTTGGGAGGCCGAGGTAGGCGGATCACGAGGTCAGGAGTTCGAGACCAGCCTGACCAACATGGTGAAACCCTGTCTCTACTAAAAACACAAAAAATAGCTGGACTTGGTGGAGCGCGCCTGTAATCTCACCTACTCAGGAGGCTGAGGCAGGAGAATCGCTTGAACCCGGGAGGCAGAGGTTGCAGTGAGCCGAGATTATGCCACTGCACTCCAGCCTGGGTGACAGAGCAAGACTCTGTCTCAAGAAAAAAAAAAAAAAAGAAACAGATACTGCATAATGTAAACATCTATTAAATCTGGGTATTGGGGTACATGCATATCACGTTATTTCCTATTTTAAAAATATGTTTGAATTATTTCATAATTTTTAATTTATAAAAAAACAATAAAAAAGGTTCAAGGAAATTTACTACATCTTTGAAATATTGAAATTGTTTTAAGTGTCATGGTTTATTTGGCTAGAATACACATAGGCATAGACAGATAAACTTAACCATTTACTTCTGGTTTCAAAGTTCTGGCTTAAAAACTGGGATACCTCACAGACTCAGGAGGGATGATGGAAAAGCCATCCCCAGGTGAACACAGAAAACCTGTATTCCAGTCCCAGCTCCTCATGTAGTAACCTGTGTGAACACCAAAACGTCTCAAATTACAAAGAACACAGAGGTCACCTACTCCAACTTGCTTACTCTAAAATAAACTAGCTCAGACAGGCTGTGAATTGTCCAAGGCACACACTCATTGTTGGTGGAATTAAGATTTGGGTTGAATGTTTTCTCCATTAGAAAAGTCACAAGTCATTTGGAAACAAATGAACAAACAAAAATAATGGTGTTTGGTTACTGCTAGTTGTTTCTACAAGGCTTGAATTCAGACATTCAAATGCAGTAGCCCACATTGCCTCTTCAAGAGTAAGCTGAGGGATTACCTGTCTCGTGGGAAGCAGGGGAAAGACCACTGACTTCGAAGTCAAGCAGGTCTTGCTGTGAATTCCAGCTGTGTGCTCTGTGATCTTGGGCCCAGGTTTACTTACCTGTAAGTATGGGGAAGAATAAATTACAAATCACATATAGAGTTTGTGGCACATGTTGAACATAATGAGTGGCTAAGGAATGTTATTTTCTTTCGCCTTCTTTAACTACTAAGGCAAGGAGCATAAAATGACTCTATGTCTGCCTTGAAGTGGTGATACAGACATGTAACAAATACATTAGTAACCCTTACTCCCTCCAGCCATCCAAGGTTTCACTTTCCAAGGTTTCAGTCATCCATGGTCAACTGTTGTCTGAAATTAAGTGATTATAGTACAATATGATATTTTGAAAGAGAGAAAGAGCATGTTCAAGTAACTTATTTTTTTTAAGACAGAGTCTCACTCTGTTACCCAGGCTGGAGTGCAGTAGCATGATCTTGGCTCACTGCAACCTCTGCTTCCCAGGTTCAAGCAATTCTCTGGCCTCTGCCTCCTAAGAAGCTGGGATTATAGGTACCCGCCACCACGCCTGGCTAATTTTTGTATTTTTTTTAGTAGAGACGGAGTTTTGCCATGTTGGCCAGGCTGGTCTTGAACTCCTGACCTCAGGTGATCCACCCACCTCAGCCTCCCAAAGTGCTGGGATTACAGGTGTGAGCCACTGCACCCATACATAACTTTTATTACAGTATATTGGTATACTTGTACTATTATTAGTTATTATTGTCAGTTTCTTACTGTGCCTAATTTATAAATTACCCTTTGTTGTAGGTATCTACGTATAGGAAAAAACATAGTGTATGTAGAGTTTAGTACTATCCTTGGTTTCAGGCATCCACTGGGAGTCCCAGAAGGTATTCCCGGATGAGAGGAGGCTACTGTAATTGCAATAGAATGTGGTAAACACCAACCTAGGTACATGTGGAATATTCCAAGGCAATTGAAAAAGCAGGAGGTAACTACTATGCTATACTATGTTGCCACTTAACATATCTAGAGCTCCATTTGTCCACCATAAAATTATTCTCTGCTTACAAAAGTGAGATCATTTAAAAAAAACAAAAAAAGAAAGTGTTTGGCTTGTAATAAGGTGTAATACTAATATGAGGCATTGTTATTTTTTTCCCCCAAGAACCATGTGGGGGAAAAACCAGAATAATGGGCAGAACCAAAACCAGAATAATGGTCTCTCAAAGATGCATACATCCTAATCCTCAGAATTTGTGAATATGTCATGTTGTATGTCAAGGAGGAATTAAGGTTGCTAACCAGCTGTTATTAAAATGAGATCATCCTGGATTATCTGGGTGGGCCCAATATAATCATAAGGGTCCTTTACGTGTGGAAGAGGGAGGCAGTGTTCAGATTCGAAGATCTGAAGATGTTACACTGCTGCCTTTGAAGACAGAGGAAGGAACCACAAGCTAAGGAATGCAGTTGTACTCTAGACTCTGGAAAGGGCAAGGAAACAGATTCTCTCCTAGAGTTTCCAGAAAAAAAAGCAGACATGCAAACAGCTTCATTTTTAGCCCATGAGACTTATTTCAGTATTCTCACCTCCAGAACTGCAAAGTAATACATTTGTATTGTGTTTAAACCATTAAGTTTGTGCTGATTTGTTTACAGGGACAACAGAAAATTTATACAAACTGCAACCTCAATACTTGGAAGACAGTAGCATGAGGAATGAATTAGTGCTGAAGACAGCATCGAATGTGACTTGCATTTTTTCTTTAATGTCATTGTCATCACACTAGAGACACTGGGCTCAAATGGCTCCTGCATGATCAATATGGGCCTACAGTCAGCAAGATGAGGTCTTTCATTAAATTTTCTCTAGATCTATTTAGCTGTGGCACGCATAGGCTGTGCTCTTCTCTATATACTAATGGCCCTGGTGCATTCCACGACAGACACTGAGCATGCACCTTGTACAACAGTCCCAACTACTTTCCCTCAAAACATTTCTGTTAGGCCAAATGCTGTGTATTAATATTATTTCTCCTGATCCTTATTTCAGATGTTTAGATCCACCTGATAAACTTGCAATCATCTTTCAGGATGTAGATCAAGGGTTCTCTCTTGTGGTAAATTGAATTTTTTGTCTTAATTCCTCACTTCCCTCCAGTAGCATTCACACCCACACATAGCTGAATGGTAGGTGGAGTATATGTCCCTGTCCCTTGACTTTGGGCTTGGCCACGTTACCTGCCTTGACCAATGGAATTTTTATGGCTGTAGCAAGAGCAGAGACCTGAACTGTTTTTGCAGAGTTAGGTTCTCTTGCTTTGTAGTGACCCACAGTGAGCACATACTCTGGTCCAGGGGGGATGAGAGCCATGTTGAACGGATCTGATCCCAATCTACAGCTCACAGTTGGAGCCCAGAGCCTGGCGCCCAAATCCAGCACAGCCCAGCAGATTGGTTGTTGATTTGCAGACATGAGCCTGAGGATTACTGTTCTGAGTTACTATGTCTTTGAGTGATTTGTTGCACAGCGTTATTGTGGCAATAGCTGACCGATATACCTCCCAGATAAATGCTTTTTAACTACTCTCGCCCAGTAGAACTAACCACCTCCTCCTATGCTTTTTGTGCTCATTGTACTGTTACAGATTTATATATCTGTCTTCCCCAATGGACTTAAGTCCTATGAGGGCAAGTGCCAGGTGACACTTGATTTTGTATCTATGACCTCCAGCATGATGCTGAGAATATAGTAGGCCCCTAATACCTTACAAGTGAATAAATAAATGAATACAAGGAACACACTGTCCCAGGCCTGAGACTCTTAGGTGGGGCAGGTGAGAAGGAATAGGAAACTACAGATTTCTGAGCCACTGCAATTGTCATCAAATACAAAAGGGGCCAAGCTTTGTTGGTAGACTGAATAAATAATATTTTAAAACACATATGTTTTGTTTTTCAGGTATTTATAAATGCTATTGTGATTAATGAAGGTAAATAACTTATTTTAAAGTAATAAATTAATTGCATATTATCACCATATATTTCCTCAAATGATGGATATAAAAAGAACAGCTCATCTCAAGTGAGGAACAAAAAGTTTTGACATTAAAAAGAACCCTCATATTCGGAAATGTCGGGAAATACCATTCTAGACTATTTGAAGAAGTCATAGAGAATTCAGCATTATGCTGAATCTTTTCTTGCTTGTTTGCTGGTGGTCAATGTGGCGGTGACTTGGCATGTCTCTCTAGCTTCATCTTTCCTGAAACTTTAGGTCACTGCAGATTTACATCATAAGGGTGGGGCTGCTGTCAGACTTTGAGACATCTCAAAGAAAATTATAAGCTTTCATTGTTTCTCCACCCTTTCTATCACAAAAGCTGTCATATCACTGCATTTTACAGCTCAGCTTTGGGTTGTAATTATAGTCATTGCCATAAGAATTCTTCCAAAAGAGAGGGTTTATTTAATAGGGAGAAACTCACATACACAAAAGAAAGGACTGCCAGCACAACAGTAATGATTGAGCATTGATAGTTTAAAACATGAAAACTACACATTGAGTGTGGCAGGGAGTTGGCTTAAACCACATGCCTTCCCGTCCTAAATATTTATAGTAGCAAGGAGGCTTCTGTGCAACTGTCGAGGCCTTTTTTTTCTCTTTAAATGTATTTTTTCCCTTCCTTCTAATTCACTTAAAGGATGATATTTCTCATCTGTGGCTAGAATACTGCAGAGGAATATTTAAGAGTTTAAAGGCATGTTAGGAGAACTGGAAGTGGAGGTCAGGGGAGGGGGAAGCGATAGACAAGTGGTGACTTCAGTGAGAATCTTTAACTGCTCATAGGCAACTTTCAAGGTCTCAACTTAAGCCATGACCCAGGCATAGCTCCATGGGGCTGACAGAACTAATAGGAGACTCTGGACAGGATATTTGATAAATATTTGTTAATGAACACGTGAGTAAGTGAAAAATGAATGCTTCAGCATTCATTATTGATAAATACTGATAAATATTTGTTAATGAACATGTGAGTAAGTGAATGACGAGTGCTTCAGCCTGCCCCTTCACTTATGCTCCTTTCATCATCCTCCGCTAAGCACTCTGCACTCCTGTGGCAATGAAGTATTTGCCATTTCCCAAACATCATGCTTCCTCTTGCTGTAACTCCTGGATCCTTTATCTCCTCATGCAGCCCACCATAGCCTACCAAGCTCCTACTCAACCTTCAAGTTATAACTCAAGCTGTCATAGTTCCATGCTCTAGCAATACTTTATACATGTATAATAACTCAAAACTCACTATGTTATAATTTCCTCAATACATGTGCAGGAACCATGTATTTTAATCATTGCAACCTAAGCAACTGGCTTGGTGCGTGACACATCATAGGTATTCAATTAGTGGTCACTAAATATCTTTTATGCTGTTTGACCCTTCCGGTGCCTTCCAAAACAGACAGTAAATTACTGCACTGCGGGATGGTTTCTTCTACAATTCTTTGTGTAGAAGAATTCTTTATTCTTTATTCTACATGTCCTCCTTTCCTAGGACATAGCAATGTTTCACTCTACCTCAGAACTGATCAAGCAACAAGATAAGTAAGACCCAGTTCTAGATGCTAGGGTTAAGAAAAGGGAAGAGAAACAATTGGAAGAAGTCCAGTTGGGAATGACATCATGATATTTACCTGTAGGAATGACACATACAAGTTTAGACAGCATATTTCAAAGTAGACAAGAAGGTCACTGTAATAGTTCAGAATAGAGAGTTGGGGATATGTATACATATACATATATATGACATATATATGTGTATTTATACTTGTGTATCTATATATATAGAGGAAATTATATATGTTATATAGATAATTTCAGAAATAGCACTTCTAGGATTTGCTGGGTGATTGAAATGGCGCAAAGAATGGAAGGAATCTAAGATTATTCCAAGAGAGCTTGGGCAAATCCTGTATTCTGCCACTACAATGGGAAATGCAGGAGGAATGGCTTTATTAGCAGAAGGGAGGAGGACCCTGAGCTCAATGCTGCTTTTATCACAAACGAGGGATCTGTGGATCATCCAGAAGATAACTGTTCACCAGTAGACAGTTGTTTTGGAGCTCAGCAGAATAATCAAGACTGAAGATACAGATTTCAGAGTCATTAGCAAGCAAGTAGAAGTTGAAGTTTAGGTTGTAACTTACATTGTCCAAGGATGTTATATGGAGTAGAGGTTCTAGGGGGTTGGGGTAGGTAAAGGTTATGTGGGAGTTTCCGTCTCTGAAAATGGGAGACAGTTGACTAAAACCACATGCCTTCCATTGCTAAATACGTGTAGTGGCAGTTTTTAAAAAGTGAGAATTATTGAGAGTCTTGTGCCCTGATCCTGTGTGTGGTTTTGCGTATAATTTAAAAAGCTCCCTATGTGTGCTGATATAATCTCACATCTTGAGAATGACTGTTGAATATACTTTTATAATTAGACTTACTATGTACATTTACATATTTGACTCAACTATGAGATTAGAATCACCTACGAGATTCTGTGCTACTTGAGGGCAAGACTTTATCTTGTTTAAATCTATATCCCCAGTGCTTAACACAGTGTCCGTCACACAGGTATTCAAATGTTTTATGAGTCAAATGATCTAATTGATTGTTTATTTCACAAGGTAGGGTTTGTCACTGACTTTTTAAATGTAAGAACATGGAGGCTGCATAAGATGCAGTAACTTGGTCATGGCACACAGCTAGTAAGTGGTTCAGCCAGTTGCCCCAATGCCAATCAGTGTTTTTCAACAATAGCTCACTGCCTCTGCTCATTCCTAAATCTGCCACCACCATCAAAAGACAGGGAAGCAGGGTATTTAGGAACTGGATGTAGCATTACTGGAAGGCCCTGTTAAACTCAAAGTGCCCTCTAAGATGTGTGCAGCTTACCTTGTCACTCCTTACTAACCGACTTCTTAAACTATCCGGTGAAAGGAACATTAAAGAAAGAGCTATTTCGTATTGGACCCATGTAGAGAAATATTCAGATGAACCAGGAAAGTAGGAGAAATGACTAACTGAAGGAAAATTGCATCACAATTCTTTATATGCCTCACCCCTTTTATCTGATTAAACAAGGAATTTGTTTTCACATGTTCTTTGCATGAATAATATGATCTTCCAAACAGGAAATTAAAACCTTTGCTATACTCTAGGCCTCTCCTTAACCAAAAACTTGATACGTGGATGCTATATTTAATATGTAGAACATGTGGTAAGAAAAACAGGAAAATGCTGAGAAAGGAATGGGGTTAGAGAGGAGATTTTATGATGGAAAAATATAGAGGGGACAGTATGGAAACTCTAGTGACTGTGATTTCTGACAAACAGTCCCTGAGTTGTAAACATCTAATACCTATAAGGTAACCTTGACTCTTAGCTGGCCAGAGCTCCTCCAGGAAAGCTGTTAATGGACTCTCACAGCTTCCAGAGAGCCTATGGATAAAAGCCAGGAAAGTTTGTGGGAGCCATTTTAACGAGTTTATTCTCATGAAGGATGATTCTGATTAGAGATTTGTCTTTGTGAAATAAGCTTCAACTAGGCAGAGGTACAAAATATTAGGAAGGTAAAGGTCCAGCAGTCACTTGAACTTGATTTGGGTTTGGATAATCAGTTTGCTTTCTAACGAATCATAGCACCTCCAAAGGCAAGGGAGTTGGGTTGGGAAAACGTGGCACCCCTGCCTGCTCCTCCAAGTCAGGAAATGCAGGCAGGCTTACAGCCAGGCGAGGAAACAAAGGATGAAAGCAGGAGAGGGATACACAAAGAAGGAAGGTGCCAAAGCCCAAATCTGCCAAATAAATTTGCACAGGGCTTGACCATGCACCAGGAAAGGGAAAGGAATTATCTTTCTGTTTTGCCACAGACCTGGAACCTTCTCTGACCTTCCAGAGGCTAGTTCCAAAGGCTAGGTTGGAACTAGCCTTTCCCTTCTTGGTTCCCCATGGCTCTTTGCTCATCCTTTGCCTATAATGGCTCTTTTTGAGACAGAAACAACAGTTAGCATTAATCAAATATACCAGCTACTCTAAAATTGTGATTTCATTTCAATCTTGTAACAATACTATAAGGCAAGCACTCTTATTATCCCCAGGAAACTGAGGCTTAGAAAGTTAAATATTTTGTTCAAATTCACAGAGCATAAGGGGCACAGCAGAAATTCAAGTCCAGGTGTCTAATCCAAAATGTTTCCTCTGGAGACTCCCTGTTTTTCATGAAGCCCAGAATCTTGTCTTGCACATCACTTTCTCTTCATAGTACCTACATGGTCACTTGGACATGGTGAGTGCATTCAACACATACTTATTAAATTGATTTTGAGTTTGTCAGTCTTTCTGTGGGGGTGACAATTTTCATTGACTCCCGGGTATTATTAATATTATTAAGTGAGAACTTACGTGATTAAGGATGTGCCAGACACAAACCCTTCCTACCTTCCCAGATTCTCTCATCTGCCTCCTGCCATTCTCCTGACTGGCACCTCCCCTACATGCCTCAGCTCCACTTCACTCCACTCCACTCCACCCCACTTCACCCCACTCCACTCTGGGTTTGGATGAACGACCACATTTCAGGGCAATGGAGTCACCTTCTGGGGAGCCTCCAAAGGGCCAGATGGCACAACACTGAAATGCAGAGGAACTAGGTTCGAATGGGATGAAACTCAATCAAAGGTAAGTGAGACAGATAAGGGGAGCCAGGCAGATAACTCTCCATTCTTTCTTTTCTTGCATCCTTTGTGGAGAAGGTCCCTCATGCTAGAGAACAGACCTGTGCTCAGCGAAATACTGTGCTTTCTGAGTTAGTTGAGAAGCAATGGCCAGAATGATACCTCGTTGCCTTATATGGCTTTGCGTTTTTCCTCATCTCGTTTCCTTTTTTTCCTCACCTGCACTGCCCTGGGCTTGTACATCTCAAGTAAAACGGCAGCATAAGACAAGGAATAAAGAGAGACATGATATGTCATAACAGTAATAATCCAAGAAACTCTAACAAACATGTACTTATCTGTACTTCACAACAGAGACATGAAAGATATTTATAAATAAAACAATTGGTTCCACTGGGGGAGATTGGCAAACTCTAAACCACGGTGGGAGATTTTAACACACCTCCTCAAAGCTGATAGAGAGATGTCAATACTCTTCCCTTTGGCAATGAGAGATCAAGAAAACAAAAATTAGTAAGTCTACACCAGATTTAAATGAGAAAAACGATGGAAAATATCCTTGAAAACCCAAAGGAGCTCAGAATCCTATTAAACAATCATAACATAGCTTCTATGGCAATAGAGGTTTGGAGGTTCAAGAAAAGTATTACCATACCATCTTTTGGGACCTGACAACTTAGTTTGAAGGTAGGAGAGAGCCCAGTCCTCAAGGTCAGGTCCAATACTCTGGCACCTAAGATTCCCATGGGCAGACACTCACTGGCCTAGGCTCACGATTCACTCTACAAGTAAAATCTCCCAAAGTCACTCAACACTGCTGGTCAAAGCCCACATGTGTGCCATCAGAATAAAAGGTGGGCCTTTGAAGATTTATGGTTTTTACCCCTAGCCTCCCACTTCTTTAACTATCTCCATGGGCTGAATCTCTTACTTTTCAAGCAACGATAACATTGATAATGCAGAAAACTCTGAGAAAGTTGTTTTGATGCAAATGCTTTTACTAAGTTATGCATCTGAGATTCTTGGTAGTCTTTTACCAGTGAATAAACATCAAATTTTACCCTTTCACAGTTTTTCTCTTCTGCTATATATTCAATTATTATTCATTTGAATTCCTTTCTTCCTGAACATTTGGAATTTTCCCAATGACACATTTTATTAATTTAAAAAACACTTTCCATTTTTTTTCTCATTATCAAAACAAACTGTGCTCATTGTAGCAAATTCAGTAAATACAGAAAAGCAGAGAGAAGAAAATAAAATTCATCTTACCACCCGGTAGTAGTCACTTTCACATGTCATTTTAACCCTGCGACAACTTTTTGAAGCTTACGGGTTCATCTTTCCTGAAGTTCTTAGGCTTGGCCTTTGGCTTCCACCTTTGTCCTTTCTTTTTTTTTTTTTTTTTTTTAATTATACTTTAAGTTTTAGGGTACACGTGCACATTGTGCAGGTTAGTTACATATGTATACATGTGCCATGCTGGTGCGCTGCACCCACTAACTCGTCATCTAGCATTAGGTATATCTCCCAATGCTATCCCTCCCCCCTCCCCCCTCCCCACCACAGTCCCCAGAGTGTGATATTCCCCTTCCTGTGTCCATGTGATCTCACTGTTCAATTCCCACCTATGAGTGAGAATATGCGGTGTTTGGTTTTTTGTTCTTGCGATAGTTTACTGAGAATGATGGTTTCCAATTTCATCCATGTCCCTACAAAGGACATGAACTCATCATTTTTTATGGCTGCATAGTATTCCATGGTGTATATGGCACCTTTGTCCTTTCTTTCCATCCTTATTCTTTCCTTTTTCCGTCCTTATTCTTTCCTCTTTCCCTCTCCCATTTTCTTTACATCTGCCAATTTATCAGTCAATAACAAATAGAAAGGGAAAATTAAATGTTTAATCTTATTATAAATATCTTATTATTGAATTAAATTTAGGTGTAATAGAGCCATGTGTGAAGACAGAAATTTGTCCATCAAATTTGATATTAATGGTAACTCCTAGCACTAGGCATCTCAGATATGAACTCAGTGAAACAGGAGTGGATCAGTTCATGGGGTTATCCAAAAAAGCTCACTTTCCCCATCTCTACAGAATCAACAGTCTGAACTTCTCTAGAACAAAGGCTATCTTATTTACTGTGTTTTAATAATAATGGCACACTTATTAAGCATCAGCCCGATAGAACTCGTTTACATATATTAATTGAGTTAGTTTTCACAATAATCCTGTGGCAAATACTAGTAATATTACTCCCATTTTGCAGATAAGGATACTGAGGCACAGAAAGATAAAGTGACTTGCTCAATGTCTCACAGCTTATAAGGAACAGAGCTGGCATTAGAACCCTGGCAGTCTGTTTCCAATGTCTGTAGTTTTAAACCACTGCCAAGCTTCATCTAAAGTGTTTGCATATTTTGTAAGTTGTGATTTCTATAGCACATAATGTTAGAAATAACTTTAGATGGTTCATGGAGTTATTTTAAAAAATATTACGGTGGCACATGCCTGTAATCCCAGCACTTTGGGAGGCCGAGGTGGGCGGATCATGAGGTCAAGAGATCGAGACCAGTCTGGCCAACATGGTGAAACCCCATCTCTACTAAAAATACAAAAATTAGCTGGACATGGTGGTGTGTACCTGCAGTCGCAGCTACTGGGGAGGCTGAGGCAGGAGAATTGCTTGAACCTGGGAGGTGGAGCTTGCAGTGAGCCAAGATCGCGCCACTGCACTCCAGTCTGGCGACAGAGCGAGACTCCGTCTCAAAAAAGAATTTTATGTTATATGATGTGTGTGAGAAAACTATATCTTACACAAAAATCATAAGTATTTCTGCTTAGGATGAATAAAATTTTAAAGCCAATGTCAAGAAAAAATTAAGTAATTAGCAGTATAAATGGTATGTAAACGTTGCAAAAATAACAAAAGTGAAAGTGACATGCTAATTAACACTGTTAATGTAAACACTCAAACCATTGGCTGGGTACGGTGGCTCACGCCTGTCATCCCAGCACTTTGGAAGGCCGAGGCGGGCGGATCACCTGAGGTCAGGAGTTCAAGACCAGCCTGGCCAACATGGTGAGATCCCATCTCTACTAAAAATACAAAAATTAGCCGGGCGTGGTGGCACACGCCTGTAATCCCAGCTACTCAGGAGGCTGAGACAGGAGAATCATTTGAACCCGGGAGGTGCAGGTTGCAGTGAGCCAAGATCATGCCACTGCACTCCAGCCTGGGGGACAGAGCGAGACTCTCTCTCAAAACAAAAAACAAAAGACAAAAAAAAAAAAACTCAAACCAAGATGTCACCTCTAATTCAATGTGGCACCTGGCAGAGATCCCCCCCAGCAGAATGGATCAAAGATGGTGGGCCCAAACTCTCACCCATATTTTATCCTGAAGCACTGTGAGTGAGGCTTCACTGGTTGAACATTTTTTTAAGTAACACCTTTTGCTTTTCCATACATTACAGTCCTATTAGCTTATTAGACATTTTCTGCCTTGAACAATTGCCAGTCTGAATTTCTTAGACTGAGGTTCCACCCAAGGAATAGGCAGAGAGCTGACAGTTATTCTATTACTAATCTTTGCTGTATTTTATTGACTTTCAGATAAATATGTTAGAAGTAATACCAAGTTGCGGTTCTTATAACCAAACCCTCAGCTGTGGGCTGGCTTCTTTAGATGGATATAGACCTCTCTTTATTGAAGTGTACATAAACCCTGTCCCTACAAAAATCAGGGTGAAGAGAGACAGTGTCATGGCAACTTTTGCAGTGGATAAGATAAACATGCGCTGTCTGTTCTTCCTTGAAATTTATTGTCAAGTCATTGAAGTCAGCTTCAATGACTTGATGCTGTAATCCTACAAAGCTCTTGTCTGTATAAAAGTTGAGCATATTTTTTCAATTTTTTTTAAAAAAGGTCCTCTTTATGATGATGCATGAGGCACTTTCTCTTTAATCTCAGTGACAGGAGTAATAGCCTTGTTTTTATTTTAGGAAATTAGGAATACAATCATTGTTTTTGATGTAAGAAATCTTAACAGCCAAGATTGTAGCCCTCATGTCTTAGCAATGAAGGGCTCTCATATCTCAGATACATAGAATCTATGGCATGCAGTTTTTGACTTCTCTTTTATCTCATCATTTTTCTGCTTATTTTTCCTTTGACCTGTTTTATTCATTTTTTTTTTCAAAATTTTATTTTCTTTTTTGGCATACAAATGCATAAAATACAATTTACATGGTGTATGGAATAAAATGAGATGTAAATAAGAAGATTATTGCCTAAATCCTACGTGTTAGATTGTGATTCAAATCACCAAAGGCAGCAAAACTGTAGAAAATGTTTTTACTGCCAATCTCAACTAAATTCTGCTTGTGGGCCAAGCCAAATTTATAAGCCTTTGCCAATCCCACTCCCAGGCGCATATGTTACAGTAGCATTTGACATCATGTTTTTTCCTCCTTCTGCTTTATGCCTCAATAACTGAATTGATTGCCTGGGTGTGGAGCCCATGCAAGCAAACTTTTCCATTTCTTTTTTCTATACAGGCTGCCTGATCTATTTTAGACTGGGTCTGGGTATTTGTGGTAATTGTCATGATTTTCTTCCTCTATTAAAGTTCATGGTCATTCTAGATGATAGATTTACTTAAAGTTAAAAGGAAGTTACTAAAGAAATTCACAGTAAAAAGAAAGAAGAAAACTAAAGTGCTAGTCAAAGCACTTCTTTGAGACTTGTGTGTAAAAGCCTAAAAAATATCTTTGCCATGTCTTTGTAAAACTATTTTCAGTTTAGCCCTTTTAATTAAACTGTCATCAGTACTTTTTAAATATCCTGCTTCACTCTCTGTTCTGAAGATGATGGAAAGATGCATATATGACTCAAGTTTTCAGTGACTACTTTAGACTCAAATTTTATCTGTCATGGACATAGGGAATCCATGTTATGGGTGTCTGGAGAATCTATGAACCACCTGTATGCAGAATTTTGTAAAGACAGAAAAATGACCCTTAGCTTTCATTAAATTCTCAAAGGAGTCTGTCACCTAAACAAGGACTAGCTGCTCTGGAGGCAATTTAAGAAATGTTTATGCTCTCTTTGGTACTAACAATACCCTTAGCATCCTATCCTTTGACATTGAGCCAGCAGTACAATCACTATTGATTCAACTCAGTCAACAATTCTTAAGCTCTTCCATTGGCAAGGCACTATTAGGCCCCACTGGGAAACAAGGATGGTCTGGTGTAGTCCAGGCTTTCCAGGAGTTACAGCCTGGAGGGAGAGGGAGACAAGCATCTCAAATCTTAATGCGTGAGAGTATCAACTGGGGAGCTTATTTCACTGCAAATTCTGATCTAGTAATTTTGGAGTGGGGCCCCCAATTCTCCATTTTCTTACACACAGAAAGAAAGAATAATTATTATCTATTAGAATAAGATCTAATAGATAAGATTAAGATTTACTATTTTATTCTATTATCTATTAGAATAAGATCTAAAAAGTAAGAATAAGTATCACATACTTTACACATGTGCCTCACTTGAAGCAAAGAAACTCAATGTTGGCAAACTCAATGATGGTTTTATTCAACAGTTAAACCAGGAGCTTATCATTGCTATATTAAGTAATGCACCATTTACTATGTTGGTTCTCATCTGTGCCACATATTGGAATCACCTGGGAATCTCTAAAAACTACTGATGCCTGGCCCCCATCCCCAGCCAGCTGTCTTAATTGGTAAGGGTGCAATGTGAGCAAGGCTGGGGAGGTTTATAAGCTCTAAGATCATTCTAATGTGCAGCAAAGTTTAGAAACCACTGATCTAGTAGCTACCAACATTGTCTTTGAGTCTCATATCCAAAAGTGATTAGCAAAGTTATGATAAAAAACTTGATCTACCTGAGCTCTGAGTCTCCCACCTAAGGAGACCTTCTGAGCTTTCATTTCAGACACTGTATATCCATTTTCTATAATTTCTCTGTAACCTTTTCTAGGACTTGACTCTTATATTTTCCTACTATGCTAAAGGCCAATAATCAAGCACAATGAGAAGAAATAAATTGTTTAAGGTAACATGAGATCTATTTGTAAGAATGATCTTAAATAGTGCAAAGGACAAAGAATAGTTCAAAGTAGCATTGAAAGCTGCTTGGAAAGAAATGAAAAATTTCTATTAAAATATGTAAAGTCTATAGGAAAAGACAGTAAAACTTGGCCAGGTGTGGTGGCTTACACCTGTAATTGCAGCACTCTAGGAGGCCAAGGCAGGAGGATCTCTTGACCCCAGGAGTTTGAGACCAGCCTGGGCATCAAACTGGGTAGAGCCTCCATCTCTACCAAAACAAACAAATAAAAATTAGCCAGATGTGGTGGTGTGGACCCATGATCCCAGCTACTCAGGAGGCTGAGGTGGAAGAATCACTTGAGCCTGGGAGGTTGAAGCTTCAGTGAGCCATGATTGTGCCACTGCACTCCAGCCTGGGCAACAGAGCAATATACTGTCTCAAAGAAAAAAGAGAAAAACCCAGCCTGGCCCACATGGTGAAACCCCGTCTCAACTAAAAATACAAAAATCAGCTGGGCACGGTGGCAAGCGCCTGTAATCCCAGCTACTTGGGAGACTGAGGCAGGAGGATCGCTTGAACCTGGGAGTTGGAGGTTGCAGTGAGCCAAGTCACGCCACTGCACTCCAGCCTGGGCCACACAGTGAGACCCTATCTCAAAAAAAAAAAAAAAAGGAAGAATAAACCAACACTGAGATATCTAATAGAAGACTTAAATTAGGGGAGAAATATAATGTGCTCCTGGATAGAAGGACTAGAAATATAATATGCCAGTTAACTTGATGGACTAGGAGTCAAATTCCTGTTTGATTCTCAGCTCTTCAGATGATTAACTTCTTGAATTTGGGCCAGAACTCATGGAAATACTGAAGACACAGCACACCATCAGGGCTCACAAAGGTTTTTCAGGAACCAACACAGCTGTGGCCTCAAGAACATCCAGACCAGCGATTTCCAAACTGTAATGTGCAAATTATCTGGGGATCATGTTAAAATGCAGATTATGATTCAGTAAGTCTGATATTTGACCAGATATTCTGCATTTCCCACAAGCTCATGGTGATGCTGATGCTGCTGGTCTTGGACCACACTTTGAGCAGAGAGGATCTAAATTTCTTCAGCAATGAGAGTTATTAAACCCTTTTCTAGTGCTCTGCCAACATCGTGGTTCTTTCTCTGTCTCTGTGCCTTTCCATGTATTTGTAGCTTCTATCCCATCTCTAATCACTTGTATCTTAATTATTAATTCCACAAGAGAAAAGATCAAATTGATTTATCTCAAGGTAGTGGAAATATAGGCATCTTTTAAAAAATATTTTTTATTTCAATAGCTTTTGGGGTACAAGTGGCTTTTGGTTACATGGATGAATTATATAGTAGTGAATTCTGAGATTTCAGTGCACCCATTACCTGAGTAGTGTACATTGTACCCAATATGTAGTGTTTTTTTTTTTTTTTTTTTTTTTGAGATGGAGTCTGGCTCTGTCACCCAGGCTGGAGTGCGATCTCAGCTCACTGCAACCTCTGCCTCCCAGGTTCAAGCAATTCTCCTGCCTCAGCCTCCCCAGTAACTGGGACTACAGGCGCCCGCCACCATGCCTGGCTAATTTTTTGTATTTTTAGTAGAAATGGGGTTTCACCATGTTAGCCAGGATGGTCTCGATCTCCTGACCTCGTGATCTGCCCACCT
The DNA here is from genome assembly GCF_028858775.2 of Pan troglodytes. Classification (NCBI taxonomy): domain Eukaryota; kingdom Metazoa; phylum Chordata; class Mammalia; order Primates; family Hominidae; genus Pan; species Pan troglodytes. Next base: position 59,625,183 of record NC_072403.2, read on the forward strand.
TGGCCTCCCAAAGTGCTGGGATTACAGGCATGAGCCACTGCGCCTGGCCCCCAATATGTGGTTTTTTATCCCTCACCCCCCACCCAACCTCCTGTTTCTAAGCCTCCAAAGCCCATTATACCACTCTGTATGCCTTTGCATACTCATAGCTTAGCTCCCACTTACAAGTGAGAGTATGCAGTTTTTGATTTTCCATTCCTGAGTCACTTCACTTAGAATAATGGTCTCCAGCTCCATCCAAGTGCTGCAAAAGACGTTATTTTGTTCCTTTTATGACTGAGAAGTACTGCATGGTGTATATATATCACATTTTCTTTGTTTAATTTTTATTTTTATTTTAAGTTTTGGGGTACATGTGCAGCATGTGCAGGTTTGTTACTTAGGTAAACATGTGCCACAGTGGTTTGCTGCACCTATCAACCCATCATCTAGGCATTAAGCCCAGAATGAATTAGCTGTTTTTCCTTATGCTCTCCCTCTCCCACCACACACCCCAGCAGGCCCCAGAGTGTGTTGTTACCCTCCCTGTGTCCATCTGTTCTCATTGTTGAGCTCCCACCTGTAAGTAAGAACATGCGGTGTTTTGTTTTGTTACTGCGTTAGTTTGCTGAGAATAATGGCTTCCAGCTCTCTCCATGTCCTCGCAAAGGACATGATCTCATTCATTTTTTTTATGGCTGCATACTATCCCATGGTGTATATGTACCACATTTTCTTTATCTACTCTATCATCGATTGGCATTTGGGTTGATTCCATGTCTTTGCTATTGTGACTAGTGCTGCAATGAACATACACATCCATGTATCTTTGTAATAGAATGGGTTATATTCCTTTGGGTGTATACTAAGTAATGGGATTGCTGGGTCAAATGGTATTTCTGCTTCTAGCTCTTTGAGGAATTGCCACATCATCTTCCACAATGGTTGAACTAATTTACATTACCACCAACGGTATAAAAGTGTTCCTATTTCTCCACAAATATCACATTTTCTTTGTCCACTCATTGGTTGATGGGCACTTAGGTTGGTTCCAGATCTTTGCAATTGTGAATTATGCTGCAATAAACATACATATGCATGTGTCTCTTTAATATAATAACTTCTTTTCCTTTAGGTAGATACCTGGTAGTGGGACTGCTGGACCAAATGGTAATCTACTTTTAGTTCTTTAAGAAATCTGTATACTGTTTTCCATAGAGGTTGTACTAATTCACATTCCCACAAGCAGTGTATAAGCATTCCCTTTTCACCACATGCACACCAACATCTATTGTTTTTTGACTTTTTAATAATGGCCATTCTGACTGGGGTAAGGAGGTAGTTCACTGTGATTTTAATTTGCATTTCTCTGATGATTAGTGATGTTGAGCATTTTTTTCATGTTTCTTGGCCATTTGTATATCTTCTTTTGAGAAATGTCTATTCATGTCATTGCCCATTTGGATGGAATTATTTCATTTTTTTCTTGCCGATTTATTTGAATCAAATTTGTTTGAGTTCCTTGTGGATTCTGAATACTAGTCCTTTGCCATACGCACAGTTTGCAAATATTTTCTCCCATTCTGTGGGTTATCTCTTTACTCTGTTGATAATTTCTTTCACTGTGCAGGAGCTTTTTAGTTTAAAAAAAGCTCATTTGTTTATTTTTGTTTTTGTTGTATTTACTTTTGGGAATTTAGTCATAAATTCTTTGTCTTGGTCAGTGTCTAAAAGAGTTTTTCGGAAGTTATCTTTTAGAATTTTTATGGTTTCAGGTCTTAGGTTTAAGTCTTTGATCTGTCTTTAATTGATTTTTGTGTTAGGTGAGAGATAGGGATCCAGTTTCATTCTTCTACATGTGGCTAGCCAGTTTTCCCAGCACTATTAAATAGGGCGTCTTTCCCCCCATTTATGTTTTTGTATGCTTTGTCGAAGATCAGTTGGTTTTAAGTATTTGGCTTTATTTCTGGGTTCTCTATTCTGTTCTATTGGTCTATGTGCCTACTTTTATACTAGTACCATGCTATTTTGGTAACTATAGCCTTGTAGTATAATTTGAAGTCTGGTAATGTGATGTCTCTAGATTTGTTTTCTCTGTTTAGTATGGTTTTGGCTATGTGGACTCTTTTTTTGGTTCCATAGGAATTTTAGAAATTCTTTTCCTAATTCTGGGAACAATGATGTTGATATTTTGATGGGAAATGCACTGAATCTGTAGATTGCTTTGAGCAGTATGGTCATTTTCACACTATTGATTCTCCCAATCCATGAGCGTAGGATGTGTTTCCATTTGTTTTTGCCATCTATGATTTCTTTCAGCAGTGTTTTGTAGTTCTCCTTGTATAGATCTTTTACTTCCTTGGTTAAGTATATTCCTAGGTTATTTTATTTTATTTTGCAGCTGTTGTAAAGGGGTTGCGTTCTTGATCTGATTCTCAGCTTGGCCGTTGTTGGTGTATAGCAGTACTACCGATTTGTGTACGTTGATTTTGTAACCTGAGACTTTACCATGTATTTAGTAGCTTCTTCCTCACATTTAATTAGTCCAAATGCATAATGTATAATAAAGTCAAAACTGACATTGGCCAAGATCAAAGACCTTCAGAATCCCCTCCTCTGATCATTCTTGCTTTTTGTAGCAATATTAATATTCACTAATTTTTGAGCACCCACTATGTGTGAGGTGTGGGTTGGATGTTTTGCATACATTCTCATTTCATTTTCACAACAACCGTACAAGACAGACTTTATTAATTTCATTTTCTGGAAAGGAAAACTAATAATTTTGGTTAACTCAGTATCCAAATTTATTTGTACAGAAATCTGAGGCTCACAGAGGCAAAATATATTATCCATGGTCATACAACTGGAATTTGAACCCATGTTTGCCAAACTCTAAGTCCTGTGCTATTTCTGGTACATTTCCTAAATCTTACTGAACATACTCATTGTCCTCATCCTGACATTCTCTCTCCTTTTAGGCCATAACCCATATTCTGGCTTCCCTTATTTCAAGTATTTTATGGTAGCATCCCAGAAACCAACGACTCCACATACATTTCTTGGTTTCTACTTTGCCCATCCTCATGCCTAATTCTTACCATCTGATTTTTGTCCTCCTGCTCCAATGTCTGGAGATTAAAATAATATAAAAATGTGGAGTAAATCCTTCAGAAGCTGGAAGATTTATTTAGCACCTAAAAGGTTAACTCCAGTGCCCACACAGGTGTTGTTGATGGGTGCCAGTCAAAAGCAGCTAATACTCAAAGAATAACTCAGTCTTATGAAAACACAGCCAGACCTTTTAGGAACCAGGCCAGGAGCAGTTTCAGCTGTAGACCAAAAGGAGAAGACTGAGTCCACAGGGAACATTCCAGGAATCACATAAATACCTGAGACTTAGTACCAGGGCGTGAGCAGGGCTTGGATCTAGAAGAGCCTGGTACGGCCAGAGGTCATGCTATAAGCATCCAAATAGACAGGGTGTAGGCTGCAAGACATACTGGGCTAGCTGAGTGTTCTGCCTCTTTCCTAAGGAGTGGCCTGTGGCTACCCGCTATGTTTACACTCAAATGTGCAGAGTCTGAAGCAAAGTATCTAAAGTTAATCTTCAGTGGCTTGGGCTGAGGACTCACTGAAGTCAGCAATCCTTGAATCAGCTCTCTTGATTTTCTATTACGTTCCCTACAGCATTTACCCTACTAGTTTCTAGTCACAGCCTCTCACCCTTTCTAAACAACCCCAGCATGACTTTACTCTGAATCTGGAGATGTTCCATGTGAGCATCAGTTTCCTTCCAGTCCACCTTAGCAAATTCTTCAGCATTTTAATTTTTTAAATTCATCTTCTCCTTCCATCCTCATGCCTTCCATCTTGGAACTCACACTTGCTCCACCACTGCTGCTTCCTTCAATGGCATCTTCTCTTACCTGCCTTTTCACTGGTCTCCTCTCTCAAGTTCTTTCTATTACTCAGGTCTTTCTTATCCTAAAGTATTTATGTACTTTCAATTTTCTTGCCTATTTGAGGCACTCTGTTTCCTCATGCCATCTTCAGTTTCTACTTCCTCACCTCCAACTATCATTCAACCCTTTGCCACTGACTTGTGCTAAAATATCTCCTTTCCAGCTAATCAGGGACATCTAATTGCCAAGACCCCTGTAGAGCTGTGGATCCCCTTGACTGCTTCCTTCCACTGGCAACTCTCGCCTCTATGGTGCTGAATCCCCTGGTTCCTCTCCTGTTCCTTCTTTGCTTTGTTTTACTGTCTCCTCTTCCCACGGCCCATATATAGGCAAGTCCTAACACTTGCTTTATCCCTAATGATGGTAAAAGCTTCCACTACTTAAGCCATATACTCTACACATCAATCCAGTTTCAGTGTCCATCATTGACCTACTGAATCCAGCTCTGCCCTTTGAGTTGAGTTTATTTTAGTCTGGTTGTCCTGATTGGGTCTCAAGGTGCTCATCGTTTTCTGTATGCCCTCCCTCCTAACCTCAGAGAATAATAGTTATTATAATTATAGTTACTAATATGTATATGTTATAGATGTGCTTCTATGTGCTATAGGTTATCTATTGCAATGCCAATGGCATCTCAATGAGGCAGGTGTTTTTATCCTCATTTTATAAATGAGAACACTGAGATCGTGATATAACTGGCCCAAGTTCATACAGTGGAGCTGGGATTCAAAGCCAGATCTAACTGCATCAACCTATATTAACTTTTATGCTTTGAGGACAGTTTAAGATAGTAGTTAAACACATGGCAGCTGATGCTAAATTTTCTAGGTCCCAGTGTTGGCTTATGTTGAGATACCCTTGCAAGTTTTATTTGATCCTTAAAGTCTTTGACAAAACAAGAGAAGCTTCAGGCAACTGAACTTGTATTGACTGCTAGGCTGAGAGAAAGTCAGAACTGCTCCCCTGTGGACTGTCTTTTGGCATTTGAAAGATCCTTCTCCTCCTCCTCTTCCTCTTCCTCCATCTTTTAGCATCTGCACTGGTAGCACAGTAGTTATCTGTCAAATATTTGTTGAATGCTGATTATGTCCCAGTCACTGTGCTAGACACAAAATGACATCAACAGTGAACTCTCAGATATAAATAAAACTGCTTTCTGAGAATGGGACGGTGTGAGCCTGAGCCAAATTGCAAAATGACAAAGATAGGCTCTATACCATTTCCCTTCTCCTCTCATTATCCTTTCGGCATAGACCCCACCCTCTTCCAAAAGCCTTTGTTGCCACTCCCTAGATTTCTGAAGCAAGCAGCATATTAGCTGGAAAGAGGCATTGGATCAGGGCTCAGGAGACCTTTCCTGATACTGCCACTGTATTTATTTGGTCAAATTGCTCTATCACAAAGAGTTTCAGTGTTCTCCACTACAAATGTGAAGTTGTGTTGAGGCTGCCTGGAAGACAGCACTAACCATCACTGAAGAAGTATCTTAGGCCCTTGGATAAACATTTTAGAGGGAATCTCTAAAATAAGCTAGTTTTAATGGTAGTCAAATTGCTATTAAATTTAGGTTTTCAAAATATTTTACTATTGTTAAACTAAGGTTTCCAAAAATATTTTACTCTTCAAAGCAAATTAACAGAATGTGAGTATTATGGCATAATGGCACAAATTTTTATTTTTTCTCAATTTGTTTCTGGCATTTTAAAGGCATCCACTGTGGATAATTGGCATTGTTTAGTTTATTATACAGAATAAAGGCATTCTCTTCGCCATGTCCCCTTTAGTTGATTAAACTCATTGGGAATCACTTTGGATAACCCTTTAGAAAAATAAGTTAGATTAAAAAATTTATTTCTATTATACATTTATGTAAGTAAGGCAGAGACATTGTGAGACTTCAAAGGAAAGAATGAAACAATAAAATGTATGCTACAAATTGAACACAATCCATGTCAATACTTTCTCAATTTGAGCAGTGAATCTCAACTGGGACAGTTTTGCTCCCCCCTCCCCTGCCCACTCCAGCCCAGAGGACATATGGTAATATCTGGAGATATTTTTGATTGTCACAACTTGGCAACTGGAGGACGGGTGTTACTGGCATTTAGCGGGTAGAGGCAGGAGCGCTGCCAAGCATCCTGCAATGCACGGGACCCCTCCACTCCCCAAGAGTCATCCAGTCCAAAATGCTTATAGTGCCAAGGTTGAAAACCCTTGACTTAGAGACACAGCCAGGGTGGTTCAAACCTGTCTTCTAGTTGCTAAACTGGAACGCTTCATGGGTATATGAACTGAATTCTGCTAAAAACAAACAAAAATAAAAATCATTATGGAGTTTCTCTAAATTTCATAGGGATAGAGTTGGTGGCATTTCACTGATGGCAATGTACTCACCACTTCTGTCTTTATTTTGGCATGCAAAGCTTAATTATCTGCAACAGCACCCATGGTGAGAAAAGGAAGTTGTCATGATGGTACAAGAAGAAATAACCACCCCCAAAGTCCTGGAAAAGTTTTAACAAAAGTGGCAGTCAGGAGAAATGGAAGGAGGTAACTGTCACCCTCTTTCTAAAACAACTGAGCCCTCCTGGAGGCAACTGCCTTCAGCCACGCTGTGTCAAAAGGACCTTGTCAAGTAAAGGCTGTAATTGCCAACAATTTCCCTGGGAAAAAGGGAAAGAAAAAAACTGAAAAGTTTCTGTCACTCTGCGAATTGCTTTAACACAAAGCACAAAGGGTGGGTGGATGTGACAGCTTTTAAGCAGACAGTTGTTCTAGGTGAGCCAGCAATAGTGACCCTGCAGATGTTTAATGAGCCCAGTGGAATGAGTTCACTTTGCTCCCCTCCACTAGCTGTGAACTGTTCTCACCAAGAAGTACTGAGTCAGGGTACAAATATTTTTGAGTAAGATGTGCAATTTCTCTTGGTTGCCTAAAAATACATTGTAAAATGTATAGCATTGCAGAATTATAGTCTGTTAGAAACATAAAACGATAAAGAAATTAATGTTAAAAGATAAAGAAATTAAGGATACTATTTATTCCTACATGAGACAGAAGAGACAAGAGCCTAATACATGGAGAGTGTATGAAACATCAGGGACCTTAGGGTCAGGAAACGATAGGTACCTTCTCTTTCTTCCTTCACACCAGAAAATACCCCAAATTGTTGACAATGTTGCCTCAATGCTTTTCAAGTAGGTGGTAAAGGATTATAAGTAAGAAGCTAAGAATGGGGGAAATATGTCTAGTGGGACAGAGTTTTGGGGAAGGGAGCACATCTAGGGAAGAGATCAGACTCTGGAATGGCTTCCAGATGCTGATTTCCAAGGTTCCAAGGCGAGTGCCCAGAGACAGGGGTACCTAAATTCCAGCCACTAACCCAATGTAGTCTCTTTGACTACATTGTTCATATATTTATCAAACTTCTGTCTGTATATATGCACAGAAAGATGTCTATAATGGTGTTTGCTAATTGCTAATGCTGGCTTTTTCTGTATGGTAGGAATTGGGATGCTTTATTACTTTTTTCTTAATTTTTTTTAATTGATTGACATTTTAAATAGGCACATATTTAAAAAAAGTAATTACAACGCAAAAGCAAAACTCAACCAACCAACAGAACCAACAAACCAATCAATCAGGGCTGAGATTAAAGTGAGGCAAGTCAGGTTCCAAGGGTACAAAATTTAAGGAGGCACTCCCTCTCAGGGTCATCTAAGTACAACCTAGGCTCCTCAATTGCCTCCCTATAGTCCCAGACAGCCCTTTCAACAATACAGGGGGACTACAGATCAATGTGGATGAAGAACTACATGTTTGGAATCCTGCGTAGATAAGTAAAGCATATTCTTTCTTCATTATAAATGATTATTTTGCTTAACTGTCTGCAAAAGAAATCATAGCCTTTACATTTCAGGAGTTAATTGATGAGATACTATTAAACTAACCAACACCAAATTTTCCCGTTCTTTTCCTCTCCCTCAATTCAACACATGGTTGAGTAAGTTATAGCCTCTGGCCAGGGCCAGGGAAGGGCGCTAGAGAGGGGCATGCTTTCTCCAGCATTTCTTGCTCTTCCCTCAACTAGGGCTCTCCTGATCACATTAGCTAAAGCAGCACACCATCTTCCTATGTTTTTCCAGCCCATTTTTCTGCTTTAACATCTTCCTGGTGGTTATCATATTCCAAACATATTCACACTTTACATATGTAGCTTTATTTTTTATATTGTGTTTGATTGCTTGTCTTGCCTTGTTAGAACATAAGCTCTGCAATGCTACCCTCATGGAAGCATGATAGCACATAGTGGATTTTAGTTAATATTTGCTGAATGGAAGAATGAATGAGTTCATTGGATTTTCAATGAATGATTGTGAATCTGATACTGTTCTTGGCAACCTGAATATGAATAAAATATACAGTCTTTGCTCTCTACAGAAAGTCCACATGCTAGACTCCTTCCCTGCCTCCGCTCCCAGGCCTGTTCATTTGCCTCAGACAATCTTATCTAACAAACACTGAACTTTTGTTTTTACCCCTTTTTCCTTTTCTTATATTCTCTGTCTCCTTTTTTTTTCCCTCAACTTTTGCCTAATTATAATAGGGGAATATCTTTTCCTCCCCTAAAAAAATCACTGACTGATGAACATTAAAAAATAGTGTTAGTAATTACACATTTATCAAGAGAATCAATTTTGGAGAGAAAACAGTAACAATAGTATTATTGACTGTGAACGTCTATTAAGTGCTCGCTATATACCTGACTCCGCCAAGCAATTATGTGCATTGCCTAACATAATCAGTACAGATAAGAAAAGGATGGTGCAAGAAGTAACTTGCCCAGGCCACAGAGCTGGTAACTGGTCTGAACTCATGTCAATCTGATTCCAGATCTTGACTTCTCCCAGGGGTAACAGGGAGGCTGAGTTGCTAATTTCCAGTATAATTCTCTCTGTGGGGTTTTTCCTCCATCCCCTCATACATTACAAGCAGAATGAGATGTTGCTTTCTTCACACTCCTATAGCACTCTGCTCATACACTACTTCAGCTCTTATCACATAAAATGTTTGGTATGCATCTGAAAAGTTCAGCTGGGTACATTTTCACTCATTACCAGTGTTATAAACTATTTGATTCCCTTTTCATTGCAATTAGGGTTGTAATAGAAGTAGGATCTTCAGGTTTAGACAGACCAGAGTTCAAACGCTGGCATCTGCTACTTACTAGCTGTGTCATGATGGGAAAATTATTTAAGCCTTCTGAATCTTAGCATACTCATGTGTAGCATGAAGATAATGATACTCGTGTAGTGGTGTAATAGGAATAAGCTAAGATATGTCTGTAAAGGGCCTGGCATAGTGTCTCAGACAACATAGGTGCTCAGTGAGTACTTTTCATCTCTCTCCTGCCCACCTTGACTCTGATTCTCCCACTACATCTTACACAGCATTTCAGCTATATTACATGTTATCTGCTATGGTTTGCAATAGTTTTCTATTACTGCTCAACAAATTACCCAAACTTAGCAGCTTAAAACACAAACACTTATTATCTCAAATTTTCTCTGGGCCAGAGATCTGGAACCATCTTAGCTGGGTAGTTTTAGGTTGATCTCTTATGAGGTTACAGTCAAGATGTCAGCCGAAGCTACAGTCATCTCAAGGCTCAACTGGGGGGAAAATCTGCTTCCAAGTTCACTGATATTGCTGCTGAGATGCTTTAGGAGATCTGTGTCTTAGTCCATTTTTGCTATAAAGGAATAACTGAAGCTGGGTAATTTATAAATAAAAGTTTTTTGTTTGTTTGTTTGTTTTTGGCTCATGGCTCTGCATCTGTTGAGGGCCTCAAGCTGCTTTCACTCATGGAGGAAGGGGAAGAGGAGCCAATGTGTGCAAATCACACAGGGAGACAGAACGTGAGACAGAGGAGGTGCCAGGCTCTTTTCAACAATCAGTTCTGTGGGAACTAACAGTGAGAATTCTCTCACTCCTGTGAGAATGGCACAAAGCCATTCATAAGGGATTTGCTCCTACAATCCAAACACCTTCTGCCAAGCCCCATCTCCTAAGGGATTTGCTCCTACAATCCAAACACCTTCTGCCAAGCCCCATCTCCAACATTGGGGATCAAATTTCAACATGAGACTTGGTGGGGACAAGCAAACCATACCCAGATTATAACAATCTGCTCTAAGCTTACTCCTGTAGGCTTCTCTGTAGGGCTATCTCAGGACATGGCAGCTGGCTTTCCCCAGAGCAAGCAATCCGAGAGAGTGAGAGACAGCACCCAAGATGGAAACCATAGCCTTTTTATAATTTGATCTTGAGAGTGACAGCCCATGACTCTTACTGTATTTTATTCATTAGAAGTGAGTCAATAAGTCTGGCCAACACTCAAGGGGAGGGAATACTACAAGAGCACAAATACCAAGAGGTGGAGATCACTGGGACCATTTTAGAGTCTGCCTATACCACATGGTTTAAATAGTCTTACAGAGCTAACCTGAGGATTATGAGCCAGCCAACCTCATTTTATAACCTCTTTTTTTTTTGAGACAGAGTCTCACTCTGTTGCCCAGCCTGGAGTGCAGTGGCATGATCTCGGCTCACTGCAGCCTCCGCCTCTCGGGTTTAAGTGATTCTTGTGTCTTAGCCTCCCAAGTAGTTAGGATTACAGGCACATGCCACCACATCCAGCTAATTTTTGTACTTTTAGTAGAGACGGGTTTTCACCATGTTGGCCAGGCTGCTCTCGAACTCCTGACCTCAGGTGATCCACCCCGGCCTTCCAAAGAGCTGGGGTTACAGGCGTGAGCCACCATGCCTGGCCATCATCTCATTACCTTTTATAGAAAACTTAGTCTTGCCTTTATAAAAGGGACTTACTTACACACCTTGAGACCATAAATATTACTAAACTGGGTAACATGCTATACCAGTAATAGAGTTTCAACACAATCTAAAAAATAATGATAATGGTGATAATGATTTCTTTTGCATAGACTTAGAAGTTATCACACTATCTTTCCATTCCTATTCTATGTAAAACTGTATTTTTTCTTTGATTCATTTTTTTTAAAACTATTTCTTCTAAGGCTGTTCCCTTGGTACATTTTACACTTTCTTTTCTTTGGTCTGTAGACACACACACACCCAGCTTCCTTCCTCAGGGAGCACCAAAGGTCAGGTAGAAAGTCATGGAGAAATAAAAATACCACTTTCAGCCCTTACTGAAAGGGCAACTTGTTTGTTATTCCCAACTAAGCCACAGTGTGCTCCAATTATCTCCCCAGAGCAAAATGTCCTGCCTATGACTTATCTTCTCTCTTTTTCCCCCTTTCTCTTGCTGGCTGCCTTTATTTATGGCACTGCCTGATTGCATTAGCTTCTAGTTGCAACTAGATGCCTAGTTGCATCCCCTAAAGGGGATGAAATTGATCAAGTTTGATATTTATATCCATTCAGGTTGATAATAAAGATTATATAACTACTAAAGTATGTAAGATATAAGTAGCAAAACATATTTAAATATACATTAAATTTTTATTTTACAATTATTTTTTAATTTTTTAAATTAAATTAAATTTTTATTTTACAATTATTTTTTAATTTTTTAAATTAAATTAAATTGTAAAAATAATTTAATATTTTACAATTATTAAAATACATATAGTGTGTGTGTGTATGTGTGTGTGTGTGTGTGTGTATATATATATATATATATATATATATATATATCTCCAAGCAGGTTATATACATACATATATATATATATATATATATATATATATATATGTAGTAGATCCAACAATAGAGGTATGATAGTTCATGTTCTTCTATTTCTATGAATTACTGATAATCCATTTTATTAGAGAAATAGAGTATCGATAACTTTCCATCCTCAACAAATTCTGCTTTTGCATCATTCTTTCTCAGCAGAAAGAAATAAGGAGCCAGATGAATATACATAAAAAGGAAGATAAGGGACTATGGACAGGTGAATATATATTCTGAGGTAAATGAATTTGACAATGACAGCTACTTTGGGAACAGGGAAAGAAAAAATAACAATGGGATACTGACTGTGAATCATAAAAGAAAATGCTTACAAAAATGAAAACTTGATAGGATAATTTACTTGTGGTGGACTTTATGCCATTTACTTATGCTGAAATGTATTCCTAGCAGAATGTTTTGAGGAAGAAGAAGAGTTACAGGCTTTTAAGAGTTGTCAGGGACCTTACATCCATCTGCTCTTGTTGGAGATGCACAGATGAGGAACAGATGAGGAAAATCCTATGAGGTTCAATGCTATTTTGTTGAAGTGCCAAGACTGAGACTCACTGAATGGATAATTCAGTGGCTTTTATTAATAATTGTACCTTCTTTTTTTTTTTTTTTTTAGAGTTATGGGTCTTGCTATGTTGCCCAGGCTGGATTTTAATTCCTAGGCTGAAGGGATCCTCCTACCTCAGCCTCCCAAGTAGCTGGGACTACTGGTGCATTCCACCACACCCAGCTAATAATTCTACTTTATATCCTGCAAGAGAATTGGTTTAAGTTTTCACTTATAAATGCCAAGTTTCTTATTTTCTACATTGCTTAAGACATTAAAAAATCTGAAATAAGCCTGTCAAGTGAACTTTCCTTATATCCTATGTGAAAATTGTACTTTTAAAGTAATTTTTCCCCAATTCTTGTGATACAGCATGTCTGAGAAAGATTAAAACTGGTATCAGATGGACAAATAGGAACAGCTCCAGTCTACAGCTCCCAGTGTGAGTGACGCAGAAGACGGGTGATTTCTGCATTTCCAACTGAGGTACCAGGTTCATCTCACTGGGGAGTGTTGGAAAGTGGGTGCAGGACGGTGGGTGCAGTGCACCGAACATGAGCCGAAGCAGGGCGAGGCATTGCCTCACCCGGGTAGCGCAAGGGGTCAGGGAATTCCCTTTCCTAGTCAAAGAAAGTGGTGACAGATGGCACCTGGAAAATTGGGTCACTCCCACCTTAATACTGCACTTTTCCAACAGTCTTAGCAAACTGCACACCAGGAGATTATATCCCGCACATGGCTCAGAGGGTCCTACACCCAAGGAGCCTCGCTCATTGCTAGCACAGCAGTCTGAGATCAAACTGCAAGGCGGCAGCGCAGCTTGGGGAGGGGTGCCCACCATTGCCAAGGCTTGAGTAGGTAAACAAAGCAGCCAGGAAGCTCAAAATGGGTGGAGCCCACCGCAGCTCAAGGAGGCCTGCCTGCCTCTGCAGACTCCACCTCTGGGGGCGGGGCATAGCCAAACAAAAGGCAGCAGAATCCTCTGCAGAATTAAATGTCCCTGTCTGACAGCTTTGAAGAGAGTAGTGGTTCTCCCAGCATGCAGCTGGAGATCTGAGAACAGACAGACTGCCTCCTCAACTGGGTACCTGACCCCCGAGTAGCCTAATTGGGAGGCATTCCCCAGTGGGGGCAGACTGACACCTCACATGGCCGGGTACTCCTCTGAGACAAAACTTCCACAGGAACGATCAGGCAGCAACATTTGCTGTTCACCAATATCCGCTGTTCTGCAGCCTCCACTGCTGATACCCAGGCAAACAGGGTCTGGAGTGGACTTCCAGCAAACTCCAACAGACCTGCAGCTGAGGGTCCTGACTGTTAGAAGGAAAACTAACAAACAGAAAGGACATCCACACCAAAACCTCATCTGCACGTCACCATCATCAAAGACCAAAGGTAGATAAAACCACAAAGATGGGGAAAAAACAGAGCAGAAAAACTGGAAACTCTAAAAATCAGAGTGCCTGTCCTCCTCCAAAGGAACGCAGCTCCTCAACAGCAATGGAACAAAGCTGGATGCAGAATGACTTTGACTAGTTGAGAGAAGAAGGCTTCAGATGATCAAACTACTCCAAGCTAAAGGAGGAAGTTCGAACCCATGGCAAAGAAGTTAAAAACCTTGAAAAAAAATTAGACAAATGGCTAACGAGAATAACCAATGCAGAGAAGGACCTGATGGAGCTGAAAACCAAGGCACAAGAACTACGTGACAAATGCACAAGCCTCAGTAGCTGATTCGATCAACTGGAAGAAAGTGTATCAGTGATGGAAGATGAAATAAATGAAATGAAGCGAGAAGAGAAGTTTAGAGAAAAAAGAATAAAAAGAAACGAACAAAGCCTCCAAGAAATATGGGACTATGTGAAAAGACCAAATCTACATCTGATTGGTGTACCTGAAAGTGAAAGGGAGAATGAAACCAAGTTGGAAAACACTCTGCAGGATATTATCCAGGAGAACTTCCCCAATCTAGCAAGGCAGGCCAACATTCAAATTCAGAAAATACAGAGAACGCCACAAAGATACTCCTCGAGAAGAGCAACTCCAAGACACATAATTGTCAGATTCACCAAAGTTGAAATGAAGGAAAAAATGTTAAGGGCATCCAGAGAGAAAGGTCGGGTTACCCACAAAGGGAAGCCCATCAGACTAACAGCTGATCTCTCGACAGAAACTCTACAAGCCAGAAGAGAGTGGGGGCCAATATTCAACATTCTTAAAGAAAAGAATTTTCAACCCAGAATTTCATATCCAGCCAAACTAAGCTCACAAATGAAGGTGAAATAAAATCCTTCACAGACAAGCAAATGCTGAGAGATTTTGTCACCACCAGGCCTGCCCTACAAGAGCTCCTGAAGGAAGCACTAAACATGGAAAGGAACAACCGGTACCAGCCACTGCAAAAACATGCCAAATTGTAAAGACCATCGAGGCTAGGAAGAAACTGCATCAACTAATGGGCGAAATAAGCAGCTAACATCATAATGACAGGATCAAATTCACACATAACAATATTAACTTTAAATGTAAATGGGCTAAATGCTCCAATTAAAAGACACAGACCGGCAAACTGGATAAAGAGTCAAGACTGATCAGTGTGCTGTATTCAGGAAACCCATCTCACGTGCAGAGACACACATAGGCTCAAAATAAAGGGATGGAGGAAGATCTACCAAGCAAATGGAAAACAAAAAAAAGCAGGTGTTGCAATCCTAGTCTCTGATAAAACAGACTTTAAACCAACAAAGATCAAAAGAGACAAAGAAGGCCATTACATAATGGTAAATGGATCAATTCAACAAGAAGAGCTAACTATCCTAAATATATATGCACCCAATACAGGAGCACCCAGATTCATAAAGCAAGTCCTTAGAGACCTACAAAGAGACTTAGACTCCCACACAATAATAATGGGAGACTTTAACGCCCCAATGTCAACACGAAACAGATCAATGAGACAGAAAGTCAACAAGGATATCCAGGAATTGAACTCAGCTCTGCACCAAGCAGACCTAATAGACATCTACAGAACTCTCCACCCCAAATCAACAGAATATACATTCTTCTCAGCACCACACCACACTTATTCCAAAATTGACCACATAGTTGGAAGTAAAGCACTCCTCAGCAAATGTAAAAGAACAGAAATTATAACCAACTATCTCTCAGACCACAGTGCAATCAAACTAGAACTCAGGATTAAGAATCTCACTCAAAACCGCTCAACTATATGGAAACTGAACAACCTGCTCCTGAATGACTACTGGGTACATAACAAAATGAAGGCAGAAATAAAGATGTTCTTTGAAACCAACAAGAACAAAGACAGAACATACAAGAAACTCTGGGACACATTCAAAGGAGTGTGTAGAGGGAAATTTATAGCACTAAATGCCCACAAGAGAAAGCAGGAAAGATCTAAAATTAACACCCTGACATCACAATTAAAAGAACTAGAGAAGCAAGAGCAAACACATTCAAAAGCTAGCAGAAGGCAAGAAATAACTAAGATCAGAGCAGAACTGAAGTAAATAGAGACACAAAAAACCCTTCAAAAAGTCAATGAATCCAGGAGCTGGTTTTTTGAAAAGATCAACAAAATTGATAGACCACTAGGAAGACTAATAAAGAAGAAAAGGGAGAAGAATCAAACAGATGCAATAAATAATGATAAAAGGGATATCACCACTGATCCCACAGAAATACAAACTACCATCAGAGAATACTATAAACACCTCTACGCAAATAAACTAGAAAATCTAGAAGAAATGGATAAATTCCTCGACACATACACCCTCCCAAGACTAAACCACGAAGAAGTTGAATCTCTGAATAGACCAATAACAGGCTCTGAAATTGAGGCAATAATCAATAGCTTACCAACAAAAAAAGTCCAGGACCAGATGGATTCACAGCCGAATTCTACCAGAGGTACAAGGAGGAGCTGGTACCATTCCTTCTGAAACTATTCCAATCAATAGAAAAAGAGGGAATCCTCCCTAACTCATTTTATGAGGCCAGCATCATCCTGATACCAAAGCCTGGCAGAGACACAACAAAAAAAGAGAATTTTAGACCAATATCCCTGATGAATATTGATGCAAAAATCCTCAATAAAATACTGGCAAACCGAATCCAGCAGCACATCAAAAAGCTTATCCACCATGATCAAGTGGGCTTCATCCCTGGGATGCAAGGCCGGTTCAACATATGCAAATCAATAAACATAATCCAGCATATAAACAGAACCAATGACAAAAACCACATGATTATCTCAATAGATGCAGAAAAGGCCTCTGACAAAATTCAACAATGCTTCATGCTAAAAACTCTCAATAAGTTAGGTATTGATGGGACGTATCTCAAAATAATAAGAGCTATCTATGAGAAACCCACAGCCAATATCATTCTGAATGGGCAAAAACTAGAAGCATTCCCTTTGAAAACTTGCACAAGACAGGGATGCCCTCTCTCACCACTCCTATTCAACATAGTGTTAGAAGTTCTGGCCAGGGCAATCAGGCAGGAGAAAGAAATAAAGGGTATTCAATTAGGAAAAGAGGAAGTCAAATTGTCCCTGTTTGCAGATGACATGATTGTATATTTAGAAAACCCCATTGTCTCAGCCCAAAATCTCCTTAAGCTGATAGGCAACTTCAGCAAAGTCTGAGGATACAAAATCAACGTGCAAAAATCACAAGCATTCTTATACACCAATAACAGACAAACAGAGAGCCAAATCATGACTGAACTCCCATTCACAATTGCTTCAAAGAGAATAAAATACCTAGGAATCCAACTTACAAGGGCTGTGAAGGACCTTTTCAAGGAGAACTACAAACCACTGGTCAATGAAATAAGAGGATACAAACAAATGGAAGAACATTCCATGCTCATGGGTAGGAAGAATCAATATCGTGAAAATGGCCATACTGACCAAGGTAATTTATAGATTCAAGCTACCAATGACTTTCTTCACAGAATTGGAAAAAACTACTTTAAAGTTCATATGGAACCAAAAAAGAGCCCGCACTGCCAAGTCAATCCTAAGCCAAAAGAACAAAGCTGGAGGCATCACGCTACCTGACTCCGAACTATACTACAAGGCTACAGCATGGTACTGTACCAACACAGCATGGTACTGGTACCAAAACAGAGATATAGACCAATGGAACAGAACAGAGCCTCAGAAATAATGCTGCATATCTACAACTATCTGATCTTTGACACACCTGAGAAAAACAAGCAATGGGGAAAAGATTCCCTATTTAATAAATGGTGCTGGGAAAACTGGCTAGCCATATGTAGAAAGCTGAAACTGGATCCCTTCCTTACACCTTATTCAAAAATTAATTCAAAATGGATTAAAGACTTAAATGTTAGACCTAAAACCATAAAAACCCTAGAAGAAAACCTAGGCAATACCATTCAGGACATAGGCATGGGCAAGGACTTCATGACTAAAACACCAAAAGCAATGGCAACAAAAGCGAAAATTGACAAATGAGATCTAATTAAACTAAAGAGCTTCTGCACAGCAAAAGAAACTACCATTAGAGCGAACAGGCAACCTACAGAATGGGAGAAAATTTTTGCAATCTACTCATCTGACAAAGGGCTAATATCCAGAATCTACAATGAACTCAAACAAATTTATAAGAAAAAAACAAACAACCCCATCAAAAAGTGGGCGAAGGATATGAACAGACACTTCTCAAAACAAGACATTTATGCAGCCAACAGACACATGAAAAAATGCTCATCATCACTGGCCATCAGAGAAATGGAAATCAAAACCACAATGAGATACCAAGTCACACCAGTTAGAATGGCGATCATTAAAAAGTCAGGACACAACAGGTGCTGGAGAGGATGTGGAGAAATAGGAACACTTTTACACTGTTGGTGGGACTGTAAACTAGTTCAACCATTGTGGAAGTCAGTGTGGCGATTCCTCAGGGATCTAGAACTAGAAATACCATTTGACCCAGCCATCCCATTACTGGGTATATACCCAAAGGATTATAAATCATGCTGCTATAAAGGCACATGCACACATATGTTTACTGTGGCACTATTCACAATAGCAAAGACTTGGAACCAACCCAAATGTCCAACAATGATAGACTGGATTAAGAAAATGTGGCACATATACACCATGGAATACTATGCAGCCATAAAAAAGGATGAGTTCATGTCCTTTATAGGGAGATGGATGAAGCTGGAAACCATCATTCTCAGCAAACTATCCCAAGGACAGGAAACCAAACACTGCATGTTCTCACTCATAGGTGGGAACTGAACAATGAGAACACATGGACACAGGAAGGGGAACATCACACACCAGGGCCTGTTGTGGGGTTGGGGGAGGGAGGAGGGATAGCATTTGGAGATATACCTAATGTTAAATGACGAGTTGCTGGCTGCAGCACACCAACATGGCACATGTATACATATGTAACTAACCTTCACGTTGTGCACATGTACCCTGAAACTTAAAGTATAATTAAAAAAAAAAAAACTGGTATCAGTTCACGTAGTGATTGGCTTAGGACTTGCAAAGAGTAGTGTCTTCACAGGTATTGGTTGACTATTCTTTTTTTTAGAGACAGAGTCTTGCTCCCTTGCCCAGGCTGGAGTACAGTGGCATGACTTTGGCTCACCGCAACCTCCATCTGCTGGGTTCAAGCAATTTTCCTGCTTCAGCCTCCCCAGTAGCTGGGACTACATGCCTGCACCACCACGCCCAGCTAATTTTTGTGTTTTTAGTAGAGATGGGGTTTCTCCATGTTGACCATGCTAGTCTCGAACTCATGACCTCAAGTGATCTGCCTGCCTTGCTCTCCCAAAGTGCTGGGATTACAGATGTGAGCCACTGCGCCCAGCCTGGTTGAACTATTCTCAGACAATATAATGTCATATTCATGTGTAACATGTCATTAGTGCAGATGATAACTGAAGAAACTACATGAAGTCTACGCTACTGAATTCATCTAGAACCAAGGCCAATGTATCTCACCAAACCTACATCCTAAGATCCACTCATACAAGTAAGTCTTTCCCTATGAAACCTACTCCGTAAAATTAGAAGAAGTGACTTTTTCACCAGATGCTTAGAAATCAACATAGGAACACATCAAACATGAAAAGTCAAGGACACATTACTCCTCCAAAGAAAAACAGTAATTTTACACTAACAATAATAAGCGAATACATGAAATGCCAGAAAAAGAATTTTTACAAAATCTTTAGGAATTTCAGTGAGATACAAGAAAATATAAAGACAATTTAATGAAATGAGGAAAATAATTCATGATTTGAATGAGATAGTCAACAGAGATCAATATCATAAAAAAGAACAAAACAAAAATCCTAGAGCTGAAGAATTCAGTGAAGGAAATAAAAAAATACAACTAAGAGGTTCAACAACAGATTAGACCAGAAGAAAGAATTTCTGAACTTGAAAATGGGTCTTCTGAAATAATAAAGAAAGGCCAAAAAAAAAAAAAAAAAAAGTGAAGAAAGCCTACAGAACTTATTGGATACCAGTAAGTGAACAAATGTTGTTGGTATTATGGGTGTTCCAGAAAGAGAAAACATGGAAAAAGGTGAGGAAAACATATTTCGTGAGATAATAGCTGAAAACTTCCCAAGTCTTGGGAGAAAGACAGACATTCAGGCCCAGGAAGCTTGATGAACCCCAAATGGATTAAACCTGAACATATCCTCTCTGAGGCAGATTATACTAAAATTGTCAAGAGTGAAAGACAAATAAAGAATTTTAAAGGCAACAAGATAAAAGTTTTAAGTCACATATATGAAAATCTCCATTAGATTTTTCAGCAGGAATTTTGGAGGCCAAGAGAGAATGAGATGATATATTCAAAGTAGTGAAAGAAAAATACTTGGCAGCCACAAACGTTATACCCAGCAAAGCCATTCATCATAAAAGAAGAAAATAAAATCTTTCATAAACAAGCAAAAACTAATGGAAATCATCACCATTAGACCAATTTTTTAAGAAACACCCAAAGGAGTCTTACATCTGGAAATGAAAAAAACAATCACCACTACCATGAAAACATGAGAAACTATAAAACTCAATGGTAGAGCAGACACACAAAGGAGAAAGGGAAGGAATAAAAACTCATCACTACAGAAAACTACCCAATAGTAAAAATAAACAGTAGGAAAGGAAGTAAGGAACAAAGGATATACAAAAAAAAACCTAGAAAACAATCAATAAAATGACAACATTAAGTCGTCACCTATCAGTAATAACCTTGAATATAAATGGATTAAATTCCTCATTTAAAAGATATAGACTGGCTGAATAATAATAATAAAATAAGACCCAACTATATTCTGCCTAAAAGAAACTCAACTCATCTTTAAGGACAATCACATTGAAAGTGAAGGGCTCAAATAAAAAGTATTCCATAAAAACAGAAACTAAAAGCAAGCAGGAGTAGCTATACTTGGACAAAATAGACTTCAAGTCAAAAGCTGTACAAAGAGACAAGAGAGACATTACATAATAATAAAGGGATTGATTCAGCAAGAGAATATAATAATTGTAAATGTATATGTGCCCCAAACTGGAGCACTCAGATATATAGAGTAAATATTATTAGATCTAAAAGGAGAGATAGACTCCAATACAATAACAGTTGAGAACTTCAACACCCCACTCTCAACATCAGATTGATCATCTAGACAGAAAATTAAGAAAGAAATACTAGATATAAACTGCACCATAGACCAAATGGACCTAATAGATATTTTACTCAACATAGAACATTTTACTCAACAGCTGGTAAATACAAATCTTTTTCATCAGCACGTGGAACATTCTTCAGGACTGACTATGTATTAGAACACAAAACAAATCTCAACAAATTTTTAAAAATTGAAAACATATCTACTATCTTCTCAGACCACAATGGAATAAAACTAGAAATCAATAACAAGATAAACATTCAAAACTATACAAATACATGGAAATTAAATAACAGGCTCCTGAGTGACCAATGGATAGAGAAATTTAAATATTCCTTGAAGTAAATAAAAATAAAAACACAATATGCCAAAACTAGAGGACATGGCAAAAGCAGTATTAAGGGGCAAGTTTATAGCAATAAATGGCTACATCAAAAAACTACAAAGATCTCAAATAAACAACCTAAAGGTACATCTCAAAGAACTAGAAAAGAAAGAAGAAACTAAACCCCAAATTAGTAGAAGAAAAGAAATCAGAGAAGGAAATATCAGAGCAGAAATTAATAAAATTGAGACTAAGAAAAAAAGTACAAAAATCACTGAAACAAAAAGTTGCGTTTTTTTTGGAGAAGATAACCAAAAGCAACAAACTATTAGCTAGAGTAAGAAAAAAGAGAGATGATCCAAATAAATAAAATAAATTAAAAGGAGATGTCACAACAGATACCACAGAAATACAAAGAGTTATTAGAGACTACTATGAACAAATACATGACAATAAATTAAAAAAACCAAAAGAAAATAGATAATTTCCTGGACATAAACAATCTACCAAAATTCAACCAAGAAAAAACAGAAAACTCAAACAGGCTAATAACAAGTAACAAGATTGAGTCAGTAACAGAAAATCTCCCAATAAATAAATGTCAAGGACTGGATGGCTTCACTGCTGAATTCTCCTGAATCTTTAAAGAATTAGTATCAATTCTTGTTGAACTATTTCACAAAATGAAGCAGAGAAAATTTTTCTTAACTCATTTTATGAGGCCAGCATAACCCTGGTACCAAAAGCAGACAAGGACACAACAAATAAAGGAAACTAGAGGCCAGTATTCCTGATAAACATAGACACAAAAATCCTCAACAAAATACTAGTAAATCCAATCCAAGAACACATCAAAAAGATAATACACCATGGTCAAGTGTTACTTATCTCACGAATACAAGGATGGTTCAATATATGCAAATCATTAAATGTCATACATCTCATCAATAGAATGAAGGACTACTAAAAACCATATGATCATCTCAATAGATGCAGAGAAAGCACTTGATAAAATTCTACATCTGTTTATAATAAAAACTTTCAACCAACTAGGCACAGAAGGAACATACCTCAAAATAATAAAGGCCATATATGACAAACTCACAGCTAACATCATACTGAATAGGGAAAAGCTAAAAGATTTTTTTCTGAGAACTGGAAGAAGACAAGTATGTCCACTTTCACCACACTTATTCTACATAGTATTAGAAGTATTAGCCAGAACAATTAGTCAAGAGAAGGAAATAAAAGGCATATAAATTGGAATAGCAGGAAATCAATTTGTTCTTGTTTGCAAATTCCATGATCTTATGTAGAGAAAAACCTAAAGACTCTATCAAAAAACAGAATAAAACAAATTCAGTAAAGTTGCAGGATATGAAATCAATATAAAAAAGCAGCATTTCCATACATGAACAATGAACTAGCTGAAAATAAAATCAAGAAGGCAACCCCATTTGTAATAGCTACAAAAAATAAAATATCTAGGAATAAATGTAATCAAGGAGGTGAAAGACTTTTACAAGGAAACTACAAAACACTGAAGAATGAAATAATGAAGATACAAACAAATGGAAAGACATCTCAAGCTCATGGATTATAAGAATTAATATTGTTACAATGACAATACTACCCAAAGTAAACTACAGATTCAATGCTATCCTTACCAAAATGCCCATGATATTCTTCACAGAAATACAAAAAGAAATCCTAAAATTTGTATGAAACCACAAAAGACCCCAAGTAGCCAAACCAATGCTGAGCAAAACAATGAAACAAATCAACAAGCAAGCCAGCCAGCCAAGTTAGAGGAATCACACTACCAGCCTTCAAAATATCTTACAAAGCGGTAGTAACCAAAACAGCATGATACTGGCATAAAAACAGACACACAGACCAATGAAACAGAATAGATAACTCAGAAATTAATTAATGTATCTATGGCTAACTCATTATTGATGAAGGTGCCAATAAGGCACATTGGGAAAAGGACAGTCTCTTCAATAAATGGTGCTGGAAAAACTGAATATCCATATGCAGAAGAATAAAACTAGATTCCTACATCTCAACCTATAAAAAGTCAACTCAAAATAGATAAAAGACCTAAAAGTAAGACCCCAAACAATAAAACTTCTAGAAGAAAACATAAGAGAAATGCTTCAGGACATTAGTTTAGGAAAAGATTTTATAAATAAGACCTTAATAGTTCAGGCACCAAAAGCAAAAACAAACAAATGGGATTATACTAAAGCACAAAGTGTCTGCACAGGCAAAAACAACAACAATCAACAGAATGAAAAGACAACATACATAATGGGAGAAAATATTTGCAAACCATTCATTTGACAAGGGGATAATATCCAGAATATACAAGGAACTCAAACATCTCAGCAGCAAAAAACAAAGTTTAAAATGGACAAATGATCTGAACAGACATTTCTCAAAAGACCTAGAAATGACTAACAAACCATGGTTAAAACTAACAAATATGATGTTAAAAAATGTTCAGCATCACTAGTCATCAGGAATATGCAAATCAAAACCACAATGAGGTATCATCTCACCCCAGTTAGGATGGCTATTATCAAAAAGACAATAACAAATGCTGCCAAGGATGTGGAGAAAAGGGAACTCTTACACACTGTTGGTGGGAATGTAAATTAGTGCAGCCACTATGGAGAATAGTATGGCGATTCCTCAGAAAACTACAAATTGGACTACCATATGATCCAGCAATCCCACTACTGGGCCTTTATCCAAAGGAAAGGAAAGCAGTATGTTGAAAATACATCTGCATGTTTATTGCAGTAGTATTCACAATAGCTAACATAAGGAATCACCCTAGATGTCCAACAACAGATGAATGGATAGAGAAAATGTGGTATATAGATACACAATGGAATACTATTAGGCCATAAAAAGAATAAAATCCTGTCACAGCAACTCCCTCCCTCCCTCCCTCCCTTCCTTCTTTCCTTCCTTCCCTTTCTTCCTTTCTTTCTTGTTGCCCAGAGTGGAGTGCAGTGATGCGATCTCGGCTCACTGCAACCTCTGCCTCTCAGGTTCAAGCAATTCTCTTGCCTCAGCCTCCCAAGTAGCTGGGATTACAGGCACATACCACCATGTATTTTTAGTAGAGATGGGGTTTCACCATGTTGGCCAGGCTGGTCTCAAACACCTGACCTCAAGTGATCCACTCATCTCAGCCTCCCAAACTGCTGGGATTACAGGTGTGAGCAATAATATATAGTTTCAAATAGCTAGAAGGAGGATATTGAATGTTCCCAACACAAAGAAATGCTAAATATTTGAGATGACGCATATGCTAATTACCCTGATTTGATCATCATACGTGTATGGAAACACCGCTTTATACTCCATAAATATGTACAATTATTGTATCAATTAAAAATTAAGTTTAATTTTTAAAAGGTGAATACAGTTAAACTTAGCTTTGTGCATTAGAAATGTACCCACAAAATTGTATGCAACTTAATTTTTTGGTAAACAAAATTGTTTCAGTTGCATTAAAATAATGATCCATTTAAACCTTTCAGTAAATCTTTTTGGTAAAGCAACAAATCTTAGGACAAGAAGAATCATCTCTGCATTGAAATTGGCAGTGAGATTAGGTATCTTTATGCTTGATTTTGCTTAAAGCAGGACATATCTGTAGAACTGCCTTCCTACAAATTAATTTGACTTGTCTCAATGATGGATTTATAACAGTATCAGATACTGATATTTCCACCCAAACTCTCTAATTTTTACCTCCTTTAAGGTGCTATAATTAATGAAATGTATTTGTTTATAAGCTTCTCGCATATTAATAAAAACTTTACAACAAATTGATGCTCTTTGAAAACATTTCTCCCTTGTATTTTGTGGGAAGAAAACAGCAAATAAAGTAGATTTGTCAGTTGACCCAGTAAAGAAAATAGTATGAATAAATTAGAATTGCAGAGATATCTGATGGTTTCTGAAATAAATGATTGAATGAAACCTAAATATTATACTTTTAAAAATATATGTTGATCTGATCTTCATTGTTTTATTAGTAACATAAATAAACTATCATGGTATGCTTAAACAGTTAAATGTTTTTGTCAGCCTGAAAGTTAATAGTTTTCTTTATTTCTTTTAAGACAGCATTATTAATAACATATTATTTCAAGTTGACTAGCCATAAAAGGTATCTTATTCTCCAGTCAAGTTTGCATGAACTTTATGGATAGTGCTAACTTGACTGGAGAAATAGGAGATCTTTCAGGCTTATGTTAGTTAACTGATCAACATACTTTGATCACTAATGGTCTTTGAACTGTTTGAATGACAGTGCTCAGTGGAGTGGTTTCACTCATAGGTATAATTTTTACTAATTACAAAGTAGACCTTGGCCTTCAGTGAAAACAATGTCTATATTGATTTAATTTATATTGTAGGAACTGTAACAATAAAATAAGAGTAATATAAGAAGAGACATGGCTATATGATTTTCTTAAACCTTTTGTGGATGAAGGTGAAAAATAAATGAGGCATCTATGTTTACTCAAACAATTAAAAAGTACATTTTGATCAGATGAGGCAATGTATGCTAATGTGCTCTTTTTAAACGATAAAGCATTACACAAATGTAAAGCATTGCCACAACCTGAGCCACCTCTAAGCTTCACCTTCCTGTTTTATCAAAGAAGGAGACCATGAGGCTGAGGCAGAGGCCTGGAAAAAGATGGATTCAGTGGCAGATACCTGGTTTTGATTTGGCTTCTTTGATATAGTCTCTTTCCTATTGAAATACTTTACCGTCTCATATCAACTGATATGATAATTTACATATTGTTTACCTAAACAATGTACTCACATGATAGGCTTTCTTTTGGCTGGTAACTGAGCAAAGAGTATTGACAATGAATAATGCCTAATGTGTTGTGTTCTGCAGTATGGAAAACTTTTTCCACTACATTAACCCATAATCCTCTCAATAGCCATTTGAGGGTGGCATTTTTCATGCCTTTGTAGAAATAAAGAATATTGGAGTTAAATATGATTAACCCAAGGTCTCATCCCTAGTAGTGGCAGATCCAAAAATTCAATGCAAAATCGTGAGTTCTTTACACCACCCCACACTACAGGTAGTTTTGGCTCATTTCCACCAAGGCAAAATGCTCTTCAATATTTGACTCATCATGAGAACCTTTATAAGGAGATTGAGAAAAACAGAAAAGCAGAAAACTCAAATTGCTCATTTGTAACTCCTATGCATGGAGGGGTAGATTAAAATCTTAGTAATAAGAAAATTTGGATTGTCCACATACTCTTACAATCTGTGAAGCTATGTAAACAAATAATTACAATTTATAAAAAACAACTGAATGGTTACTACATGACCAACTTTCCCACAGATAACAATTATAGTGCTGAACAAAATGCAAAAATCAACTATCTGAAGGTACTGGAGAATGGCCAAAACCAAGCAGCAACTGAAGGAAAATCTATACTAGGAAGAAGAGTGAATTTTCTGCTTTTATGACTTTGACAAGCATACACTAGAGTCTATCACATAGATCAGCTAAAACTCATGTTTAGAGCAATCTGGCTCAATGTATCATACATCAGAGTTGGGGTGACAAAGGCACCTTGAAAGTGAGAAGCGGGAAACCTCAGACAGGATTGAGTGAGAATAGAAGCTCCAGATTCTGCATATAAATCGTCCAAATATTTGACTGACCGCTAAATTATGCATGTGTAGTTCAGCTTTTAAGCAACCTAATTAAGAATAAAATAACTGAACACAAATTTCAGCTGCCATGTACCACACAGAAAATAAGAGTTTTTTGTTTTATTTCATTCAAGCTAACAGGCTGCTAAAACAAAACAGAACAAAAACACTCTTTGGAGGAATATAACAGAATCCAGAGATTCTATTATTTACAATATCCAGGACATAATCCAAAATTACTAGGTATATGAGGAGACAGAAAAATGTGACCTATACTTAAAAGAAAATGCAATCAAGGCAGAATGACTCTAAGATGACCCAGGTTTCAGAATTTGCCTACAAAGAGTTTAAAGCAGCTATTATAACCTTAATCAAATATGTAAAGGAACATAAACTCTTAATAAATGAACACATAGGAAATCTCAGCAAAGAAATGAAACTATATAGAAAAAGAACCAAATGGAAACTTCAGAACTAAAAAATACACCATCTGAAATTGCATTTCTGATGGGCTTAGCAGCAGTTTGAAGATGACAGAAGAACCAGTAAACTTGAAGCTGGAACAGTATATATTATCCAATCTGGAAAACAGAGAGAAAAATATCAGGGAAAAAAGAGGCACAACCTCAAAAATATGTGGGACAATATCAAGAGGTCTAACATTTTAAAAATTGAAGTATTAAAAGGGAAGAAGAGAATGGGCAAAAAATATGTGAAGAAATAATGGCTGAAAATGTTCTAAATTTGGTGAAAGTTATAAATTTACAGATTCAGGAAGCTCAGTAAACCATCATCAAGATAAATACAGATATATACTAATTAAAGTACTAAAAACCAAGAACAGAGAGAAAATCTTAAAAGCAGCCAGAGAAAATGATATATTACATACAAATTAGGTCCAATTTGAGTTATTGCTGACTTCTCATAAGAAATTAGAAAATTGATTATTTTTAGAGTGCTGAGAAGAAAAAAAAAACCAGCAAACTTGTCAACCCAGAACTGTATACCTACTGAAAATATCTATAAAGAATTAAGGTACAATAAAGACATCTGCAGATAAATCTTTAACAAACTTCCAGGTGAAGAGACATGACATGAGATAGGAATGAAGAGCACTGGAAATAAACGTGTGAGTAAATATAAAAGACAATTTTTTCCTCTTATTTCTTTAAAATACTAAAGAATTTTAAAAGAAAATACGAAAAATTTTGTGTGGGGTTTATAACATATAAATGTAATCTGCATAAAAATTGTAACATAAAGCACCAGATAGTTGACAAACGGACCTAGATAATTGCAGGAATCATATGCAACGGTTTATATGAATTGGTATATTTACTCTAACTGGACTGTGAAAATTTAAGGATGCATATTATATTCCCTAGAGCAATCATGATAGCTAGAAAGCCAATAGATAAAGTGAGATTATAAAATATATTTATTTACTTAAAAGATGTCAAAAAAGGAGGAACAGAGGAACAAAAATCAGATACACATGGAAAACAAATAATAAAATAATAGATTTAAGTCCAAATCATCTGATAATTATATGAAATGTAAATGGACTAAACATTTCAACTAAAAAGCAAGGGATGGGGACAGAATTTCAACTTAAATAGTAATATGAATCAAAGAGATTTTAGGGTAATTACTTTGGTTCTGATCATAAACATTGCTGACTTCTAAACTAATGTATCCATGTAATTCTGCAGGCTCTCAGGTTTCTCAAATGGTTTGAGTGTAGCCTTCCCTTATAGCACAGATACATAATCTTCAGAAAATATCCATAAACTCAACCTTGGAGAATCATGAGTTGGGATGTGAGTGCTTCTTCTCTGAAAGAGGGCTTTGGGATTCATATACAAATTGACCTATCTTTCTATTATCCAGATTTGTATATCATTAAGATTTAATTTGCTATTTGACCTGTTATCTAAATACCTCAAATAATCTCTTACAGGACAAAAAGTCATCCTCTCTAGATTAAGAAAAAAAAGCTGTATCACACTATAATAGTACTATGATTTATAAGTTCCTTGATAGCTGCCTTTCTTTCAGTAAGACTGAAAGCCCTGTCTTGTTCTTTTTTGTCTCTCCAGCAAATTAACCCAGTGCCTGGCATGTAGTGAACAAGTAAATATTTATTGAGCAACTAATACAACATGACCCCTAACCCTAGATGTAATTTACAACTTGTTGGATACATTCACCTGTATACTTTTTAATTTTTAGAATTAATTTTAGTGATATATATATTTTATGTAATAGTTTCCTATTTTAAATATACAGTCTGATGAAAAAAGTATATACCCACATAACTACACCACAATCAAGATATATAATATTTCCATCGCTCACTTCCCCTACAAATTCTCTGTTTTTCATCATCAATCTTTATCACCACAATCCCTCCTACAACCCAACTAACAGGTTCTAGGCCACTGATTTAGGTTGTGTCACTTTATATTAGTTTGCATTTTCCAGAATTTTATATACATGGGATCATATAGTACGTACTCTTTTGTGTTTGCCTTTTACACAACATAGTTTTTGCGATTTATGCACATTGCTACATGTATTAGTAGCTTGCTCCTTTTAGTTGAATGCTAGTCCATTGTTTCACTGTACTACACTGCATCCATCTGTTGATGAATATTTGGATTGTTTCCAGTTTGGGGCTATTATTAACAAAACTGCTATGCACATTTGTAAACAATCCTTGCTTGGACATATGTTTTCACTTTTTCTTGTGCAGATACCTAGGAGTAGAATGGGTAGATCATTAAGGTAGGCATATGATTAAAATAAACTGCCAAATTGTTTTACAAAGTGGTTTTACCATTTTACACTTCCACCAGCAATGTATGAATTCCAGTTGTTCCATTTTTTTATTTGTTTGAGACAGTGTCCTATGCTGTTGTCCAGGCTGAGTGCAGTGCCCAGCTCACTGCAGCCTCAAACTAACTAGGAGGCTCAAGTGATCCTTCCACCTCAGCCTTCTGAGTAGCTGGGACTACAGGCATATGCCACTATGCCAGGCTAATTTTTTATTTTTTGTAGAGACGGGTGTCTCCCTATGTTGCCCAGGCTGGTCTTGAACTCCTGGCCTCAAGCGATCCCTTCACCCCATTCCGCCTGGGCCTCCCAAAGTGTTGGAATCAGGTGTCAGCCACTCTGCCGGGCCAAGTTGCTCTATATCTTCAGTAACATTTGGGATTGTCTTTTTTTTTTCTTTAATTTTAAGTCATTCTAGTGGTTAGGTGGTGGTATCTCACATTAAAATTCACATGCCCAAACCTCTGAATCCCCATTTACAAGAATCCCTATCTTACACGCTAACACTTTGGACTTTCACTTAAAAAAATTAATGATACCATGCTCAAAAAATTAATGATAAAGCAACAACAGACCACTAAGTATTTATCATTCTCCTAACTTTAGAGAGTAAGCTTCATGAGGCTAAGACCTATCTTGTTTTTCTTACATTTCTAGTATCTAGCACAATGCCTGGTGCATAGTATGTACCTTTATTAGTTATTTGTTGCTGTGTAATAAATTACTCCAAATCTTAGCAGCTTAAAGCAACAAACATTTACTGTCTCACATAATTTCTGAGGGGCAAGAGTGGGGAGCAGCTTAGCTGAGTGGTCCTGAGTCAGAGGCTATCATGAGGTTTTAGTCAAGCTATCAGCTGGTGCTGCAGTCACTTGAAGGCTTGACAAGGGCTGGAGAACTGGCTTCCAAGATGGCTCACTCACATGACTACTGCCAAGAATCGTCAGTCCCTTGCTAGTTGTTGTCAGCAGTCTGCAATTCTTTGGCATGTGGAGCTCTAGATTTGCTCAACATGGCAGCTGGCTTCCCCAAAGTGAGTGATTCGAGAAAGAAAAAGTTGGTTACATAGACCAACCAGGAGATGGTGGATGTTGCCCCTAACTTCCTGGAGGCTGGCTAATAAAGTGCATAATGAATATTTATTGATTAAAGTAATGTGTGTCTGATACTGTACTAAGCATTTTACATATATCATTTCATTTAATCCAGATAACAATCCCATGAATCATCCTCATTTGAGATATGATAAAACTGAGGCTTATACAAGTTAAGTAAACTGTCAATTTCTACAAAGCTAGTGGCATAACAAGAGTTCAAACACAGATCTCTTTAGCTCAAAGGCTGTGAAAACATGGTTCACAGTACAAATGAATAAAAGAATTACATTATTCTAAGAATAAAGTGATTTAGGTGGTCTTTTTAAACTTTGTTTAAATTCAGTCAAACTCATTTGTATGTGGCGGAAGAAACTAGATGTTTTATCAGGCGGGAAACCCTAAAATTCTTCAGGTGAGTAAAAAGTTAATTGCTTCCCTATTCTGTAGTTGACAAGGTGTTGTTTCATTTTTTCTCTCTTACTACGCTGTTTCAAATTCTTGGCAGATTATTGGAAACAAGGAAAGTCAAGAATTCTCCCAGTGACTACCCATAGAATTAAATCAACAAAAAATGTTGATCATTGACTGTGCATATGGCATTGTGGCAGCTTCCCAGATCTACAAAGCAAGTCAGACAGTATCTGTTGTTCAAGAGGTCACAATCTCTTTCGGATTAAGGTGATACAAAAATAATAACACAGAGAAGCTGAAGCATCATGGAGAGGCACACAAGGAATGCTTATTGAGGTTTGAATTTTTAAAGGACTGGACACGTCTTTAAAATACATTTGGTGTTCGTTAAAATAATCTAGTGTGATAACCTCTGGAAATCACATTATTTTAAATGGAGGGAACTAGCCTTCTTTAATTTTTTTTTAAAAAGTTGGAAAACTTGAAGACAGGCACTTACCTTTCCACATGTCTCTGTCAGCAACCAGTTTTCTAGGAAGGGTGGCAGAAATGAGCTTCATATGTTTCTGGAATGCAAGAATGTAGAAAGGGGGGTGGAGGTTCAAAGTCCAGGTAGCTCTCTGTGAGAATGCAAGAATCAAATCAGGACAAACAAAAGAAGGGTGAAGTGGGTAGGGCAACGGAGTTTAGGGATTGACTGGAATGAGAGTTAAGGTGATAATGCTGGGGTAGAAATGAAAGTCAGACCCCTCCTTACGGACTGGGAAGAAAGGAGCCCTCCTAGTAAAGTTGAAAAGACCAAGTGTGTCCTCTTCTCCATTTCACCGGGGAAACCCTCCTGTGCCCAGTCGTAAGGTACAGGAGAGTCTATGGAGCCCATGGAGAGTCTAATGCAAAAACTAGTTTCCGACCAAACTTTGCCTTGGCCACTGAGCATGCTCAGCTTTGTCTTCTATAGAAAAGTGAACTCCGTGGCTCCAGATTTTAGCTATAGCAGCTGGAGGGCGGGAGTGAGTGTGGGAGAGCCAGCGTGGCAGCGGCCGCAGGTGGAACCTGGAGTTTGAGTATGCTTGAAAGGGAAAGTGTGGAACGAAGGGGCGGCCGGGTGGGGAATCAGAGGAGCCCCCAAGGAAATGATTCATCATTGTGATTGACCTTGACTTTAGCAACCCTTCATTAAAGGAGAAAATTTGGTTATTCGGAGATGGGGATTATGTTGCAAACAGTTACAGGCAAAGAGGGGCAGTTCAGGATTCCGGCCGTGGTCCGCAGGAATGAGTCGGGGCGAGGGAATGGTTGTTATAACCCAATAGTGAGCCTCCCCGGTCATCCGGGCTGGACGGGACTGGGGTTGTAGCAGAAAAGCAGGAGCTGTATGGAGGATGCTCACCTGGCAGCCTCGATCTGCCCCTCTTCCCTCGCTCCTCCTTCCGCACCAGCCACAGCTAGTTGTCAGGGGCCAACATCTGGGCCGGGCTGGAACTGGCTCAGAAACTCGCTTTTGCCTGCTTATTTCTGCAGTTGGGCTCCTTGCCAGGTGCAACCACATCTATGAGAATCTCGCAGACTCTCAGACTCCTATGCCTTTGCTGGTACAGGGAGGAGGATTTACTGTCACTCACTGCATAAACCATGATCACCAGAGATGTGCTCCCAAGTTACAAAGCCTGCAGGCGGTGCCCGAGGACCAGAGGGCAGGACAGGGGCCGGGCGCGGCCAGCTCACACTTCTGGGGCAGCCGTGAGCAGCGGGCACACGGGCAGCCACCAAAGCAGCAGCGAGGGTAGTGCAAACACCTCAAAACTACACCGAATCCCGTAGCGCCTGGCGCCCCCGGCGCGCAAGGTACGCTTCGGGGCGGTCCTGTCTGACCCCGGAAGAGAAAGTTGTTTTGGGGAAGGGGAGCAAGGAGAGGAGTGCGAGTTAAATAAAACTAAATATCAAAGTTGTTCTGCTCTGCTCAGGCCGCCTCTACTCCGCCTCATCTTTGCCCCAAGTTCTTTCACAGTCTGCCTTCCTCAAACGGCCCGATGCGCCCCCGTCCTTGCCGGAGTAAGCAGATCGCCAGCAGCCGGCCCACAGGTCAGTCGACCCTCTCTGGATGCAGGTCGCCGGGAAAACCCGGAGCGGAGCATCCCTCGGGCCGGGAAACGCCCTCGGCGCTCACCCACTGGCGCGCATGCTCAGTCCGCGCGGCGGCTGCGAGTAGGAAGCTCCGCGCGGCGGCGGGGGCGGCGACGGCGACTGGCGGGTGGGAGTGGAGGCACCGGCTGGCGGGCGGGGGTACAGGGACGGGGCAGGGGCTCCCGCTCCAGGTTCCTTGAAGCACTTCCGACCGCGAAGCCCGGCGCGAGAAGCGAGCTAACCCAAGAGCCAACAACGAGCGCGGAGAGGGCAGCGGGCTGAGCGGAGCCGCCGGGAAGAACGGGCTCGGAGCCCGGGTCTCCGCCGCTCGGGACCCGGCTAGGCGGCGGCGGGGGCGGCGATGTTCCACTGCATCCCCCTGTGGCGGTGCAACCGTCATGTGGAGAGCATCGACAAGCGCCACTGCTCGCTGGTCTACGTCCCCGAGGAGATCTACCGCTATGCCCGGAGCCTGGAGGAGCTGCTGCTGGACGCCAACCAGCTCCGCGAGCTGCCCGAGGTAAGGGTCCGGCCTCACCTGAGCGCTCTGCCCGCTCGTCTGCTGTCCCTTCCGCTCCCATCCTCTCTCGTCCCCTCTTCCACCTCCGGGTCCGGCGTGAAGGAACCTTCCCTCTTTTATGCATTCACCTGCTTCTTTCTCCCCCTGTCTCTTTACTTCCATCCTTTCCCAGTAAAAGTTCCTTTTCATTTTATTCAAAGTGACCGGATATTTTGCGCGTAGTCACTGGGGCTCGTGCTATTGGAGAAACGTTCTGGACTGTTAAGTAACTTAGATCCATGCTAGGTACTGACACCTGGCACTTGTGCCGGGTCAGATGAGAAGCCGGGTGATTCGGGCTGTTTCCATCTGGAAGCTACAGAGCACCGCATCCTGCCCCCCTCCACTTCCCGGGGTCGTTCCCCCACCAAGGGCCGGGCGCGCCTCTCCTTTAGTCAAGGCATGTCCCGGAGGACCTTGTGACCTGGGCAGCGCTCAAGCGGGCCGCACTATCTCGGCGTCTTGGGAGGAATGAGGAATGTGCTCCGTGCTTTATCGCGGGTGGGCTTGGCCGGCTGGCCTGCGGTGGCTGCGGGGGTGGACGCGGGATGGGCGCAGGGGAGAGCTGGGCCTGGAGCGCTAGGGGCAGGTGCCCAGATGCCGGCCGCCCGGGCCCTGCCTACGTGGACCTGTTGCGTGGTGGGAGCTGCGGTGAACGTCAGCAGAGGCTCTGCCCGCGGGCCAGCCTTGCAGCCGCCTTTCCCGGAGCGGGCACAGTCGTCCTGCTGACTTTCTCTCCTTGCAGTGATGCGTTATCTCTTCAGAGTTGTTTATGTAAATTGATCACTCCATTGCCGCCGAACTTGTCAAGCGACATGTGCTGATGGTGCTTTGACCGAGAGTAGGGGTACAGCGAACTTCTTTCAAGCTTGCCTCGGGAACTTAGCTAGAGTAACCCCTTAGGGGGAAGGTGTCTCAAACCCAGGTGTGTGCAGGAAGTCACTGTGCAATAATCCAAAGGTGTGCAGGAAGTAGGGAGACTGCTGGGAGTCGGGGATTGGACCTATTTAAGGCCTGAGCTTTGGAACGCAAACTTCTTGTTGCCCTTTAGTTAACACAAGCCAAATCTTTGTCACAGAAACACTAGTCAAGTGTTCTGACTTGTTAGAATGACCTGATACGTTCTCCAGCGCTGATGGAGCATTTAAACAATCAGAACTGTGTGTTTTTCTCAATATTTTAAGTGGTGGTGTTCTTCTTGGATTAACTTTCCTGGGTTCATGTGGAATTGATTGGATGTTTGCTCTGTGTAATCATAGAGATTATCCTCACTAGGACCTTTGCAAAGCCCCCCAGGCTTTATTTAGCTTAGAAGCAGCAAAGCCATCAAGTTCCCTCAGGCGTTTATTATTTTGCAGGCATTTTCAAACACATGATTTTTTTCTGGCCTTTCACGTCCTTGAAGATTTCTTACCAGTCGTCAGCTCCCTCACTGCTTTAAGTTGTGTAATTTTAGGCAGTGATATCACCAGGAATATAGAATATGTAATTTAATAGTTTTCAGGGGCTTCAGGATGACATTATTGAAGATGGAGTGAAAAGTTATTCACTAGAAATGACTCATTGCCCTTTGTGGTATTTGTTTGTTTGTTTTCTTTTGTAGAACTGGAAGATTTCCTTTGACTGGATTGGCTTTTCACTCCCTTCTGCAGGGTTTGTGGGTTTTCCTGTAATGTTGGGGAGTTCAGCTTGGCATGGGAAATTACATAATTTCCCATGCCAAGCCGAAATGTCAGGTCTTTCTGTGATCCTAAATGGAAACTTGTCAGAATCTCAAAATATAGTCTGATGGTACTCTGTAAATACGGTAAATAAACAAGCTTTTCAAAGGTTACAGGTGATCTTGCTAATGGATTATTATTGCTCTAACAGCTGTTAAATTAGTATTAAAGTTTTTAGGTTGTGTAAAATCTACTTCTCCCTGACTTATTGTGTGTCTTGGTGCCTGGGTGTGTACATGCCAGACATGAGAACCACCTTGCAAACATAGATATCTGTTCCATCCCTTCCATTCTTTCCTTGGGCTATCTGTTGTCTCACCTCTGAGATCTGTATAACTTATTACCACTGGTCTCTGCTGCTCCTGCTCCAAACCCCTGTCTCCTTACCTGCCACACACAAACACATCTCTTTTGTTCACAAGCCTCAAAGGTCCTTATTTTGGTGGCCATACCAGCTGTATGTTCTCCTCTCTATAATTTGTTTGGAAGCACAGCTTAAGGGGAAGCCGGTACCCCTTACCAGGGCAGCAAAGATGCACTCTCTCCAGGCTTCAGTGTAATAACAGCCACCTTCTTTCCACTGAAAGGCCTGCAACTTCTGGTTTGCGCCAATATCTTCCTTTTACAAATTCAGATTCAGAATTGAGGTGACTTTCTCAGGGCTATCCAGTGAGTTAGATGCCATTGCTGGTGGGTCTTGTTCATTCAGATGTCAGCCAAATACAATTGCTTTGGACACCTAGCAGGAATCTTCTATCCTGCTTCTCACACCCATTAAATCTTTATTTAGTCTCTCCTGTTTTACTCATGTCATTATAACTTAGCCTTAGCCAAGCATTTATTGAGACTCCATTATTTGCAAGTTATTGGGAATATAGAGATTAAAGGAGGCATGATTCACATCTTTGGGAGGAAGCAGATGATTTTAATCCAGATGTAGTTAGTGTGGGATGGAAAGGACACCACAGTTAAACTACTCCTAAGCTATGGACTTGATGGTTACTTCCCTAATCTTTTAACCTTTTGCATCAGACCCCTCATCTTTAGTTTGGTTGCAGTTGGGTGATAGCCTCACCATCCTTTTTGCATCCACCTACTTCTCCCCCATACCCGCAGTTTGATCCTTTTTGGCTCTGTGCTAACAAAGGCAGTCTCACTGTAACCTTCTTGAGATGTCTGTGTGTTTTTGCTTACCTTTGTTTATTTTTTATTTATTTATTTTTTGAGACGGAGTCTTGCTCTTGTTGCCTAGGCTGGAGTGCAGTGGCATGATCTCCACTCACTGCAAGCTCCTCCTTCTGGGTTCACACCATTCTCCTGCCTCAGCCTCCCGAATAGCTGGGACTACAGGTGCCCACCACCACACCCGGCTAATTTTTTAGTATTTTTAGTAGAGACAGGGTTTCACCATGTTAGCCAGGATGGTCTCGATCTCCTGACCTCATGACCCACCCACCTTAGCCTCCCAAAGTGCTGGGATTACAGGCGTGAGCCACTATGCCCGGCCTTACCTTTGTTCAGCACAGAATCTCATCCTTGTGACACCCAATAGGTCTTGCTCAATAAACAGTTATTTATCTGTTGAATGAATGTTGCCGAATCTTATAAACATCTTCCTCCCTCTGCTTCTTTCTCTTGCCTTAAGCATATCACTGCTCCAGCATCTATTCTTTTCTAATATAGTCAGAATATTCAAGTTGGAAGCAACTTCAGAAGAAAAGGTCATTCATAGGGTGACACTGTTTTGTCCTACTTGCCCTGCAGGAACCTTGGCTTCCCCTCTGTACTTCCTCAGCCTTTCACATGCCATTGGTTTTCTCCTCAGTGTGCACCAGTTCTCAGATACCTTCAAATGCGTGTGTTTTCCTGTAATCTCCAGCACCAATATAGCGCTTCATGTAGTAGTAGGCAGCACATATTTTAAATGAATATACTAAAGGCTTCATAGCTTTAAAAATTTGAATTTCACCTTGCCACCTCCTCTTAAGAGTTCAGTTGATTTTTGTTGATTGCCAGATGGCATTATCTCAAATGCCTGCCCCCTACATCATTCTTTCTCATATTCTGCTTTATTTTTTCCTGTCCTTTAGAGCACATATCATTACCTAACTCCAGACCATATATTTGCTTTCTTGTTCTTTGTCTCTCTCCCTAACTAAAACATAAGCTCCATGAGTGCAGAGGTCTTCACGGCTGGACCTAGGACAGTATTTAGTACATAGTGGGCACAAAGATGTGTCAATGAGTCCTAACATGGGTAGGTGGGCCCTGTTTCTTAGCCGTCATAATTCCCCTTCCTATGGTCAGACTTTTGTACACCAATCTAGTGAAGCTATTGTTGACACAAAGTCTTCTTTCAGAATCCGGTGTCCTTGTCTTGCCAGTTTTTGTTTTCCATCTCTTCTGTGCTGGACACCTTTGATTGCCTTATCTTTGAAAGAATCTTCATGCATCGTAAACATATTTTCTATGAACATGACTTAAAGTTTAATATATCCAGCTGTGATCTGTTAAGGGAATATCCATCTCCACTTGTGGTAAGTCCCTTTTGCCTTAAACCAACCATGTTTTAATTTAGGTTTCATATTGCAAACTGACTGCTTTTCCCAGAAGTTCTGTTTCTAGGGGGCAGGGCAGCTATTCTTTCCATCTCAAAGGTCCAAGGACTTACCTCTGATCCTTCCTTCTTCTCTCCATTTTGTTGCCAAGTCCTGCCATTTCTGTTTTCACAATGCCACCTATTCTCTCTCAGTCCCTCACTCCCATCTGGTTGGCTTCATCTGGATTTATGTTGTCCGTTGCTGGTTGTCTTCTGCTGAGGCTCTTTAGGGCTGGTCTTGAAAGGGCAGAGAGCAGAGGTACTGGATTCAGATAGTTCAAAATGCTGCCCCAACACTTGGAGATTCTGTTCAAGCCTCTGTTTCCTTGGGTGTTACCTACTTTATAGGGTTATAGAGTTATTAAAGACTACGTGTAAGCACTAAAACTGTCAGCACAGAGTTAGCTCTCAGATGTCTGACATCTTTCTGGATACTGTGGCAAGATCTGTTTATTTTAAAATAATGTTTCTTTTTTTTTTTTTTTTTTTTGAGACAAAGTCTCTCTGTCACCCAGGCTTGAGTGCAGTGGCGCGATCTCAGCTCACTGCAACCTCCGTCTCCTGGTTCAAGTGATTCTCCTGCCTCAGCCTCTCGAGTAAGCTGGGATTACAGGCGCACACCACCCCGCCCAGCTAATTTTTGTGTTTTTAGTAGAGACGGGGTTTCACCATGTTGGGCAGGCTGGTCTTGAACTCCTGACCTCAAGTGATCTGCCCGCCTCCGTCTCCTAAAGTTCTGGGATTACAGGCATGAGTCACCATGCCTGGCCAAAATAATGTTTCTTAAACTGGAGTTTGAAGACATTTTCCTGGGAGTTATTTTTTAAAGCCAGAATTACATTTTTAATATTCTTTTCAATAATACTTTTTTTTTTTTTTTAGACGGAATCTCACTCTGTCGCCCAGTCTGGAGTGTAGTGATGCAGTCTTGGCTCACTGCAACCTCTACCTCCTGGGTTCAAGCGATTCTCCTGTCTCAGCCCCCTGAGTAGCTGGGATTACAGGCGTGTGCCACCACGCCCGGCTTATTTTTGTATTTTTAGTAGAGACGGGGTTTCACTATGTTGGCCAGGCTGGTCTCAAACTCCTGACCTCAAGTGATCTGCCCGCCTCAGCCTCCCAAAGTGCTGGGATTACAGGCGTGAGCCACTGTGCTTGGCCAATAATACATTTTTTTAAAAAATCACAGATTCTGTGACATCTTGATGACCTTATAAATGAGCAGTGCCAGAAGACTTTATTGACTGTGTTTGAGCATTCCTTTAATTGTCTCTAGCTAGTGGGGGAGGAACAGATGTGAACTTATTACAGAAATGATTTGTTGGTGTCAGAAGATGGCTGGAAGTTGTATGAACAAAGGTTTCATGGCAATTTGTTAGACGAAAGTGTTGGGTAGCTGAAGGGGTCACAGTGCACATTGGTGTCAGCAAGCAGAATGTGAATGCAGGCTACCTCCTCCATGCTACTGCTGTATTTAAAACATTGCAAGCAGCCATACAGTGTCTGCAAAATTGCATCATTGTTGTCTGTCATGTTAAATTAATGTTGAGCTTTCTTTTATGTGTTTTTACCAGATTTAAAAAGTGTTTACCTTATAGTTTTATAAGAGCTAAAGCATAGAGAAGACATAACCTAGTTTTATGTTTGGACATACTTCAATAACATTATAATAAATGTAATTTAAGTCAATGCTTAGGGGAAAGGGGATCCAAAGGAATATTTCCCCTTTATAGTGCTGATCTATACATTTCTCAAGCTGGGGAAACAGTTGTCATTTCTCAGATACCCTGTTACTATCACACAATTTAGCATTTAATTGTTTCCTGTGTTAGTCCCCCACCCCTCACCCCATACCTCTCCTCACCTCTCATACTTAAAAGTGAGAAAACTGAGACCTAGAGAAGTTGTCATTTGTCTGGGGTTAGTGGAGATTAGAGTCTCTGGTTAAGAAACATTTAGTGAGTATCTGTGACATATTAATAATAATTATAATGGGTTAGTGGAGATTAGAGTCTCTTCAATTAAGAAACATTTAGTGAGTTTCTGTGATGTATTAATAATAATTATAATTGTCACTGCTTATTGAGGTTTAACTGAGTTTTAAGCATTGTATTAAGTGCTCTACATAAATAATTTCTCTAAAATGGAATAACAGCCCACTGTAGCCATTATGATTTCAGCTTGGCAAATGCAGAAACTGAGTCATAAAAAACTTACTTAAAAAGCTTAAAAGCCTTGTTCACGGTTAGTTCTGGAGCAAGCAAGAAACTCCTGCAACATGTGTGCATTTACTGGTATGCTGTACTGCCCGCCTGGGAGCAAGGAGGCATGGCGATGTGAAGAGCCTCTGCAGAATGCCATGACAGCTAAGGAGATGAACTCTACCCTGTAGGCAGAGGAGCCTCAGGGAAGGTGTCTATGCAGAGGTGAAGTATGGAAAGATCTTTGTTTCTAGAAAGATCATTCTGGGGCGGAGGAGAGAATAGAGTCCGGGAGACCAGGCAGGGGCTCGTTGCAGTGGTTTAGGCCAGAGGAAAAGGTAGAGTACCTGTGGGATGCTCTGGGAGATGGTGTCATTAAAGTTTTTACCGCTGGGAGCCTCTCCCTTCCCATCTGCTGCTCTTTCTACTATGCCGCCTTGTGTTGTGCTGACCCATCCAAAGTGCTTCATAAATTTGTGGGACGCCAAATACAAAGCGTTGTCCTCCCTTCTGTGGACATATTTTCCTTGATTGTGGGGTGCCCTTGTAAGATGCTCACCAAAACCTGGCAAGTTTTGTAGTAGGCATTGGCTTGGAAGAAAGATGGACAGCCAGATGTGTTATGGGTAGGAAAAGTTTGCTTATTTTTGGTTTTATTTAGATGAATGTGATCATTAAATTTATAAAAATGTACCAGCAGTGACCCTGGTAACCCTGTGGGTTCTAGTTTTCTGAGTAATATGAATGTATATTTATGTTTGTTCTATACTATGAATTTTAGTTTCATCATCCTGTGCTGGAGTACAGGTGCTGGAGTAGAGGATGCTTTCAAAGACAAATACTTGGA
Organism: Pan troglodytes; assembly: GCF_028858775.2. Lineage (NCBI taxonomy): Eukaryota > Metazoa > Chordata > Mammalia > Primates > Hominidae > Pan > Pan troglodytes. The sequence goes on from NC_072403.2 coordinate 59,666,624, forward strand.
GAATATTTATTATTCTAGAGTAACTTGAAACTCATTGCTTGTATATCTTTTTAAAAAGTAGCTCAAGTCCTTGAGAAAAACAAACCATTTGCTTAATGAAACTTTGTGACAGTTGACAAAGATAGAGTCATGCTTTTAGTATGGTAAAACAGCAAAATGAGCCTGCTTCCACAACCCCCAGTTCCCTTTTCCTAGGGCTCCCAGTGGAAAAGGAGCACTTTGACTCCACCTCACAGGCTTCCAGTGAATTTCCCCCGTTGCCAGAATTTTGCATCTTCTGTACTGTAACAAACAGGTACTTGAGATTTCCTTAAAACGGACCCTTTACCACAGACTTGGGATTTTAGGGGTAAGCCACTCTTGAGATTTACACAAGAGTATCAGAAATAGCAGTGTAAACATTTCTTTGCGATGATGACAGATCCCAGACATGGTCTTGCTGTGCCGTGGAATGAGATGTCGTGTTCTTTTTGGGTGAGGATCCAGTGAGTGCTGCAGGCTTCTCACTGTGCTCACTGAAGTCTAGGGCAAGTTCACCTATTTTAGGACTCTACCCAGGATGCAGGGCTAGAAATGTTTGCCCTCTGCTTCATAAGATAGTTCTGAGGGGTGATGAGACCATGGGCCAGATCTTCCTAAATGCATAGGAGAAACTTCTGGATGTCCATTAACTTTCTCTTGGGTATGATTTAGTGGACAGGAATGGAATGGTAATTTACTATTGCATGTGGTATTTTAGAAGATCTAATAGAGTGTGTGTGTGTGTGTGTGTGTGTGTGTGTGTGTGTGTAGTGTAAAATACCTTGGACTCCTAAAATAAGATGTAATATTTAAAATTTTTCCCTCCTCATTATTTTGATCTAGACTATAATGTTTAGATTTCAGGGAAGTTGACTCAGTTGGAAGAAATTTGGTGTTTTTGTTTCTAAAAACCCCAAGGAATGGATTTGCCATGTGGTGAGTGGAAGGTGGTGTTACACCTAATTACAGCATGTTCCAGACTGACTCCTTGATTGTGTGGCTGAATGGAGAGGACTCTGTCCATCTGGCCACCATAGTCACCTTTCTTTCCGCAGTCCACCCCCACTTCTTGGGAAGAGATAATCTGGAGGGCTGTCCACTGGCTTGTGAGAACTAGGCGCCTGAGTCAAATGAGCAGTTGTGAGGGCCAGAAAGGGGCTGCAAACCTCTCAGGATGTGATGTGGGCTCTGACTGCTTGACTTGATCTGGAAGATGCTGAATAAATGCCTTTGAGGCTCATGTTGTTAGTGCAAATGACCTTGGCTATGGTGTTGTCTTGTGTTTATCTTATTATGAGAGTAGTGTGTGTTGGATGCTTAAAATAATTCAAAGAACAAAAAAGAAAGAATAGTCACTTGATTTCCTTGAAATGATATCATCCGTTAACAATTTGATTTTATTAGAATTTTTTATTTTATTTTTAATTGACAAATAATTGTATACATGTATATGGTATAACATAGTGTTTTGATACATGTATACATTGTGGGATGATCAAATCAGTCTACTTAAAATACCCATCACCTCACATATTTATTATTTGTGGTGAAGACATTTAAAATTCCCTTTGATTTTAGGATGTATTTTAATGGATTGTTTCTTCTTCTTATATCACCATGTATTTGTTGTTATTAAAACAAAAATAGAACTCCCACTATATAAATTGTTTTGCTGCTTGTTCTTTTTACTTAACACCATATCTTGGACATTTTTCATATCGATGTATATAGAAGTATTATAGCATTACTGCGAGTGCTATAGTATTCCATTGTATTGGATATAGAACTGTTATTTATTTTTTAACTCTTTTCCTATTACTGAATATTTAAATAGTTTCTAATTCTTTGCAATGATGAGCCATGCTGGATTAAAAGTTCTTGTATTTATTACTTTGTATACCTGTGCAAATGTTTCTTTAAGATACATTTCAAGAAGCATATTTGCTGAATCAATGGATATGTACTTTACAAAATATTGCTAGATTTTCAGTTTTTTAGTCAGAGTTGGATGGAGGCCTAGAGATTACACAAATCTAATCTGTCGTTTTGCACCTAAAAAGCTAAAGTCTAGAGAGGTAAAGTGATGTATTAAAGGAAAATAAAGACATGGGCTGCACATTCCCGATTCTTGACACACAAGTCCTGTGATCCTTGTGAGATCTTGAAAAATAGGCCTAGAGGCTGTCTTTTTTTTTTTTTCTTCTTTTTATCTCTGTGCCCATTATTCTTGAGTGCAATTCTTTTCCGTAGGTCTGGAAAAGTCCTCGGGTAGGCTTTAGTCAGTTGAGCAGGTATTTGTGCCAGATCTTTGGACGACTAACATCTAATACTTGCCACATGAATGTGCGTGCCAAGAGTTGCTGTGCTATAGGCCCTTGTCAGAGGCTTGTTGCATTTGAGGTGTAGGAAAGCAGGACTCCGGCTTTCAGTGCTGCCGGGCTTTGACAGGCTGGGGAGGGAGGAGGGCATTGCAGACAGGGAGCTTTTGTGAGGTGACATATGCTGTGTTTGGAGCATAGATTCTTACTGGGGGTTGACTCGGTTCTCTTTCTGGAGTGAGAGGGCAGGGTGGTGTGCAGGATGTTTGGGAACACAAAGCTTGGTCATTAACTTGTGATGTCTGCATGGATCAGCACCCCCACCTCAGTCTCTTTTACTGAAGTCTCCATTCAGGCCAGATCCTCTTACTTGAAGATGAAGTATACATAGTTGTTAGGAGATTGTCCTCTTCATGGTGACACCTTGGATAGGTAACTAGTCTTTCATTGTACTTCAGTTTATTCATCTGTAAAAAGAAGGTAATAATAGTCCCTACCTCATGAAATTGTATGAAAGTTACATGTGTTACTCTGTAGACAGTGCTGAGAACAGTATCTGGGAGATAGAAAGTACCCACTACAGTCTGATCATTGTTATCAATACTGACTTTTGTGGTAGAGGCCCACACTTCTTCATTTGTGCTTCCTTCACATCCTTTCTCAATACTTGGTCAGAATGATCTTTCTAAGACACAAATGTGACAGTGATTGCCTGCTGTGGTGGCTTCCCTGCACCTGCAGGATACAGTCTGGCGGCATGCCGTGCTCCGCCTACCCCCACCACCTCACCTTCCCTCAGCCTTGTGTTTCAGCCCCAGTTAGCTGCCCTTAGTTGCTGATGTATTGTTTCATGCTTCTTAGTCTTCGTTTTTTGTAGTTCCGCCTGTGGTGAAGTACTCTTCCCACTTCTTTGCCTGTCTCACTGCTCCTCATCCAATTGGACAGAGCTCTGGAGCTAACATTCCTCCAGGAAGCCCTCCCATCTCCTCTGTGGTCTCTGGAGACACTTCTGACTTTATCGTTGCATTTTTATAATTATCTCTGTCCCTCATCAAAGCGAGTTTCTTAAAGCTACACATCTTTTCTTTGCATTCCTGCTGCTTATTAATAGGGTGGTTGGTGCAGAGCAGACCTTGAATACATATTTGAAGGGCATCTTGGGGAAGTTTTCAGCCCTTTTGGGGAGTGGATTTAGTAATGGCTTTGAACCAGACCTGTGAGGGAGAGCTTGAACATGACACCATGAAGAACCGGGCAGTCTATAGTCCTTGTGTGTATGGGTGGCACCATGATGGAGTGGAAACAGCACTGGCCTGGGTGTCAGTGCTGGGTTCTTGTCCTGGTCCTGTCCAACACTAGCATTGTGACCTTGGGCGGATCACATACTCTCTTGAGCCTCAGTTTCCTTACCTGAGTGGTGTCAGCAAAGTCCCTCTGTGTGTTGACCCTCTCTGATGCTAATTTTATGACTTGATGTCCCAGAGTGAACCTTTGATGAGTGGTGCTACAGTTGGGCACATACTCTGTGAGGTTGCTTCATGAGGTTTAGTAGAACCACAAATCTAGGCTTAATCATTATAATCAAGGATTTGATAATAAGGAAAAGCTGTTCCAAACACTTACCCTCCTGTGGTCAGTTGTTGATTCCCAGAACCAATTAAGGAAAAAAGATCAGCAGATTTTCTTTGGTTAAAACACTCACTCCCTCACCCCCAACAACCTTTGAACACTGAAGTTTTTCTCTTTTGTCAGTTGCATTTTCCCAGCTTTTCAAAATGAGGCAAAATGGGTGAATTTGGCTGGGATCTTTTTTGTGTCCTTATTAAATGAACTCAAGCAATTCAGAGGGTGTTGTTTGAAACTTCCCTTTGTGTTGATTTTAGTACCTGAGAGATTGTATTTTGAGAAACAGTTTGGGGACTGACCATTAGAAATATCTATGGGTCAGTATCAGATTGAGGTGGCTTTGCAAGGAGTAAGTTAGGATCAAAGGCTACAGCTCTCTAGTCTCCTCCTGAATAGCTGGCTTCTCTGATGGGATGTTGGTGTCAGGCTTCAGAGACATCTTGGTTCAGGAATGGGGACTAGGGATGGGTCTCTGCTGGATCCTGACAGACCCTCCCTCCTCCTTCCCTCATTCCCTCCACATACTTATTGTTGAGTGCTGGCTGTGCTTCAGGCATTGTTCTATCTAGAAAGGCAAATAAATCTCTGTCCGTATGGAGCTTCCATTCTAGGTAAGGATGGGAAACAGACAAGAAAATATGAATTTCAGGTAGTTACAAAAGCTATAAAGAAAACAAAACAGAGAAGCCAGGCGCAGTGGCTTACGCCTGTAATCCCAGCACTTTGGGAGGCTGAGGCGGGCAGATCACCTGAGGTTGGGAGTTCAAAACCAGCCTGACCAACATGGAGAAACCCCATCTCTACTAAAAATACAAAATTAGCCAGGCGTGGTGGCGCATGCCTGTAATCCCAGCTACTTGGGAGGCTGAGGCAGAAGAATTGCTTGAACCCGGGAGATGGAGGTTGCAGTGAGCCAAGATCACGCCATTACACTCCAGCCTGGGCAACAAGAGTGAAACTCTGTGTCAAAAACAACGACAACAACAACAACAACAACAACAACAACAAACCCCCCAAAACAAGGAAGTACTGTAGAGAGTGATGCAATTGGAGATTTCTATTTAAGGCCTCTCTAAGGAAGTGACATTTGCACCGATGGAGTGGGGCAGCCATGTAAATATGGCAGAGCTTCCTGCAAAGGCTTGGGGATGAACTTGGTGAGTTTATGGGCAGAAAGAAGGCTAGTGCAGCTGGAGCCCTTGGCATGGGCAGTAGGAAATCCAGGTGAGGATATTGGCGGGGCCTGGAGGGCCTGGCAAGGAGAGTGGATGGGTTTTCATCAGTTGAAGTGTGGCAGATCGTAAGCCTATGAGATACCTGATTTATGTTGGAGAGTTCACTCTGCCTGCTGATTAGAAATTAGATGATAGGAAGAGAAGAAGCAGGGAGACTGGGAGAGGGGGCTTTTATTGAGAGGTTCTAGTGAAGTGCTGCTGGTGACGTTGACTGTGGTGGTAGCAGTAAATAGTGAGATAGCTTGGGGGTAAAGTGGACAATACCTGCAGGATGTAGATTTTTGGTTGTATTGATGGGGAGGGGGTAGCAGAATTATTTATTGATTTAGGGAGGACTGGAAAAGGGAACTGCAGTATAGGAACTGCAAAGTACTTGAGTTGAGTCATGGCAGAAGTTTTTATGAGACCTAGAATTTAGGAGAGGAAACCTGGGTAATTGATAATTATAATAATGATAGTCAGCATTTTATGAGCAATGTGCCTCAGTCTGCTTTAAGCACTTCCCGTGATTAACCCATTTAATCCTTACAACCATAGCTATATTTCACATAAACCGGTTTATTTTACAGATGAGGATACTGGGACATGGAGAGGGTAAATAACTTGCCAAGGCCGTGCAGCTACTAAGCAGAGTAGCAGAGCTGTGATTTGAAGTGATGCAGTCTAGCTCCAGACCCAGTGTTCCTTATCACTGGACCTTCCTGCTTCAAGGTCAGACATGGGGAGACAGTGTTGTCTGCACCAAAAGCCACCTGATGAGCCATAAGTTGCATCTGTTCTGTGAAGGGGAACAGAGAGACATCCATGACCCCTGCACTCAAGCCTGAGTGACAGAGTGAGACCCTGTTTCAAAAACAAATAAATGAAAAGAAAAAGAGCACTGAGCTGAAATATCATTTAAAGAAAGGGGTCACTAAATATTAATGAGCTCATTCAAACATAATCTTTCAAAGATTGGTGACACCCATTCTTTGGTGCTGGATTTCCTACTTTCAGGACATAACTTAACAGCTGAATCCTTATATACATACTTAAAGTCAAAGCACATCCGTCTGGGAAAACAGTAGGAAGCTCTCTGAACAGCAATGAGCATTTGTTTTCTCATAGCAGCACTCCCACTATAAGTCTGCTCATAATTATTCAGCTGTTATATACTATTTTTTCCTGTTCTCAAAGCATATCAAGTGATTATGAAGAAATCATTAGTCTTGACTGTAAAGGTCAGTATTATAAAGAGGCTCTAATGTGCTTTCTGGAACTATACATATTTCAGTACTGTTACAAATGGATGCTAATAAAAGTTAAGGGAAAACAAGCATTTTACAATAGATCCATCTTATCTAATAACATATTACACTTATTCTCATACCTTGATTTTTGATAACTTCATTGCAAAATGGCAGGAGGAGGAAGGGGGCAGTGTTATTTATGCCCCACACCGCTGGTAACTATAGTGATTCACTGAAATTGCATGGGGACAGGAGCAAAGTGAATCAGATCTCTGTTCTTCAACCCAGTCACTATCCCTCTTTGGTAACTTACTGTTTAAAAGGAAATTTTGTATAAAGGTGGTTTTGGTAAGGTAAATACAGCAGAAGATATTTACTTGTGTACTTTATTTAGTTTTTAAAAAGTTTATATATTCTAAAATGTTTATTTCAATTTTCAGATACAGGTACAAGGTAAATCTGGTCCAAGAGAAGCATCAGGTAACTTCTGTGGTTTCAATTCACTGGTAGTTTCCCCTTAGTGGAGGGTTCAGCCCTAGAGAGACAGAGGAATATATCTGGAATACTCTGCACTGCAAATAACAAAAATCTCAACCTAAAATGCCTTTAATGAAACAGGTATTTAGTTATCTCACACATCAGGAAGCCTGAAGGTAGGGGCAGTGCTGGGTGCTTGTATGACTTCCCCGTGACTTGGTCCTGTGGTGGTACCCTTAGCAGAGAGGAAAGGGATAGATAAGAGTCACAGGCCAGCCCTGGCCACCAGCAAGGCTGACAGTGACAGTGTCTGGCTTTTTGATTTTATTTTAAATTTTGACTCTGTAGCGGGAAGCAGGTAGGCAAAGAATAGTTGGAAAAAGAGGTTGGGAACGAGTGTAGGGTGGGCACTCTGCAGTGTCTGCTGCAAGAAGGAAGGCAGGAAGGAAGGCAGGCAGACAGTGAGAGCCTGCCTGATTCTTGCAGACACCCTTCTTTCCCGTCAGGGAGTAGTAGATGAATGTTATGTCTCTCGTTTAACCCTATGTCTTCTGCCAAAAGCATAAGGACCATCTGCTCAGGAAAAATCTCTAGCAGGAATGATTTCTGTTTCAAAGTATTCTTAAAAAAGCTTTTACGACCGGGCACGGTGGCTCACGTCTGTAATCCCAGCACTTTGGGAGGCCGAGGCAGGCGGATCATGAGGTCAGGAGATAGAGACCATCTTGGCTAACATGGTGAAACTGTGTCTTTACTAAAAATACAAAAAATTAGCCGGGCGTGGTCGTGGGCACCTGTAGTCCCAGCTACTCGGGAGGCTGAGGCAGGAGAATGGCTTAAACCCAGGAGGTGGAGCTTGCAGTGAGCCGAGATCCGGCCACTGCACTCCAGCCTGGGCGACAGAGCGAGACTCCGTCTCAAGAAAAAAAAGCTTTTACACGTAGACATTTTCCCTAGATTTTATTCTCACTTCTTGTGTGAGAAATTTTGAGAGAACAAAAACATACATAAATAGGGTATAATAAAAATTAAAGTGGTCAATACACTTAGTTTCTAACTTGTTAATTTTCTGTCACTCAGTGATAGGACTAGCTCTCCCAGCCTCTTTGCCTTTCTTGGTGCTGTCCATTCTGCTCAGAATGCTATTCTCCAATATCAGTGCTGCCTTCTCTGTGAAACCCTCCCAGGTCTCCAATCTGTCAACGTCTCTGCTCCCCCAGCCTTTGAGGTTTACTTTTCTAATGAGATTCATCAGGACAGGACTTAGCTGTGTATCTGTTTGTTTTCTATCAACTTATCATCAGGGACTTACTTATGTGTTTCTACCCCAGGCATTGGGAAATTCAGTGCGTTAATCACAGAAATGCTCAAAAAGCATATTTTTTTCATTAAAAAATATATTTTGTACGGAGTAGTTTAGATACGTAACTCCTCAGATATGTCCACATTCTCATTGTGTCTAACCACTCTGTTTTAGTGCCTTGGCATAGTGAGTTATTCTGAGGGCCCAGTGATGACAGGAGCACAGCTTTAGTTTCTGTTTGAGACAGGCGTCTGTCTTGGGAGGAACTCTGTAGGCTACAGACTACAGCTCTGGCCCCAGCTAGGCATGTTCACATTTGTTTGCTATCCACCTGAGAGGCAGGTGACGATGGTGGCTGAGTCAGCATGTCCTGCTGGCAGAGGGTCAACAGTAGCACAGAAAGATAATATGTCATTAGTCATGTTGAGAGAAGGACGTTTCCTCTCCCACTTGTCTATTAGTTGGGGTGTTAATGAGGAGTAAAATGGCCAAAAGGCAGGGAGCTTTCTCTCAAAAGAGAAGGCCTGAGCTGCTCACACACAGGATAGGAAGGGTTGACTAAAACCTCAGTTGTAACTTTTAAAATACCAATAGCAGCTCTTTATTAGCTGCATACAGTATTCCAGATGTACAGCTAGGCAGTTAAACAGATTTTGTCCTGCCCTCACATCAGCCTTATGTGTGAGGATTTTTTTTAAGTCACACTTTACAGATGGGAAAACTAAGGCTGAGCACTTTGCCTGGGGACACTCAGCTAGGAGAAGCCTGGGCTGGGGTTAAGTCCAGGTCTGCTAGACTACAAAGGCACAGGCTTTTACATGCGAGGTACTAATCTGACAGGCCCTGTCGATTGGGTGGCACCTTTGAAATCGTCATGCAGTGAATGCATATTGATGGCCTGCTGTGTGCCTTAGGCACTGGGGATGCAAAAGTGAGTGCACAGTGCCTGCCTTGACACCTGAGCAGAACAGATCGTGGTGAGCCTGTGTTGTGAAGCTAATAGCAAAGTCTTCCTGGAGGTAGAGGGCATTGCATGCACAGGCAGGGGCACCCCAGAGCCAAGTGTTGTTGGAAGCATGGGGTTTAAGAAGAAGGTGTCAAGAGATAAGGCCCCATCATGGGCAGCCTTGAATGCCAGGTTAAGGAGTTTGGCTTCTATTTTGTAGGGAGAGGAGTGTCTTGTTAGACACTGATTTAGAGTGCTCAGCCTAATGGCAGCTTTTGGATGGATTTGAAGGGAACAAGACTGGAGGAGATAGGGTTAATATTTAGAAAGCAAACCAGGGCAGAATTTAGTGACTGACTGGATTTGAAGCCGAGAGTTTGGTGGTTGGGGGAGTGAAGGATAACAGTTGAATTATTGGTTTGAGTGACTGGGTACCACCTTCAGAATTTGAAGAAAGAGGGGAAGGATGCTTGTGGATAAATAAAAGATCAAACCTGGTGGCTTTAGTTTTCTCAGTTCAGGATGAGATAGGGCAGTGTGCTAGGTGAGGGAGGTGGAGGTGGAGCATGGGGTGCCTTGGGGGTGGTGAGAGGAAGGAATGGGAGGGGGAGCTAATGGGCATTGCTGAGGTTGGCATGAAGTTTTGGTGGTGCCAGGCTTCCAATTTTTTTTTCCTCTAGAGTGCTCAACTATACAGGCTTAGAATAGAGAAAGGTGGATTGTGGGTGCTGGTTCTACCTATGGAATAGGGAGTGGCTGGATGAGAGGGTGGGATGGGGCCACTGAGGATGCTGATGAAAAGGTACTTGGGATGCTGTACAGAGAGAGAGAAGGGAGTTCCAGAAGGAATGGGTGGGCAGAGAGAAAAATGGAACAGCAGCATAGTGGATTGTGGCCATGGGAGAGGTCATGGCCAGATCCAGGATACTGGAGTTGAAGATTCATAAGAGGAAGCAGCTGTGAGTGAGGCCATATTATGGGGTGTGACTCAGGAGTGGACTGTGTGGATTGGAGGCGTGTGGTGGTCATTGCCCTTAAGGAAGCCCAGGAGTTGCTATGCTTGCTTGCTGGGTGGATCAGCTCCATGAGGGACCAAAAAATCAAATACCTGTGGCAGGGCCAAGTGGGCAAATTGTAGGATAGGGTGGGCTAGTTATAGACAAACCTGTGCAAACCAGAGAGTGCATGCCCCCTCTGCAGAGGACAGCTGCCCCTGCCCAACTCTACCAGCTGGAAGGTGGGCCTGCTGTTACTGCCTGGCTCAGTGGTTTTTTTTTTCTTTTTTTTTCTGGAAATCAGTTTTTATGTGCAGTTTCCTGATTTTTAAGTGTTCAGTAATTAAAAATGGACAATGATTCAACAATTTGGAAAATACACTGTGAGCTGTAGGAATCAGGTATACAGGTTGGGTTTGACTCCGTGGGCTGCCTGTTTGCACCCTCTGATCTTTGGACACCTCGACAGGTCCTAGGACTGTGGCAGGGGGTGAAGTGGGGAGGTGATTTTGAATTGGATTCTGTAGTCTTGAAACACCTTGCCTTCTTGGTCATCTCATCTGGCTTGGCGGTTTTAAAGATAAGGAACTAAGTAAGTAGCTAAATTAGTTTTTCAGTAGCAGCTAATAGGTAATGATGGTTATCTGAAGCCTGTGGCTCAAAGGAACTGCAGATTGTGTTGGAAATTTTGCTAGCTCCTTCTGAAACCCTTGCATCCTTGCTCCTTTCCTCTATACAGAGTGTCCTTTGGCTCTCATGGTTTGTTTCTTGATTCGTACTTCCTCTTTTGCTTATTTACAGCATTTTCTTCTCTACTCCCTTTTCTCTTCATTGCTCATTTACTTCTCTAACTCCAACTCATCTTTCATAGGATTCAGCTCAATTTAGTTGGCTAAAGTAATGTGTAGGTCAAATATTTGTTGTATTGATTTATTTAGTAAAATCTTCTATTTTCTTAGTTTTTAAACTCAGTGAATTAACTGAATTGTTGTTAGATGGTAGTGAAACTTTTTTTAAAAAAAATTAGCAGATAAAAAGGTGCTTACACATACAAATGCATATTTTGCCCTTAAATTAATCACTCTGTGGGTTTTACTCAAATTTCAAAACACCATTGAACCTCTTTGGGAATTATCCTCATGCCACCTACACATATCTGTCCATTATTGGTGTTTGCAAATCTTTGTTTCTTTGAAGGTATTTACATTTGATGGTTGAGGCAGACTAAGAACTAAGTCTAAACAATAAGAGAAGTGACTATGAAGTACTGACACAGTGTCTATTGTTCTACTCAGCAGTGAGTCCCCAAGGTTGGTCCAAGCAAGAAGGTGCACAGATGTTTGCATAGTGCAGCCTGGTCGGAGTATGTGCTACCAGCATAGCTTTGAAAACCTTGCTTCCAGACATGCTATATTTATTAAGCTAACGTTAAATTTTCTTATTTTCAGACATTTCAGTTAGACCTTTGGTTGGTCTTTAGGGGATAAATGTGCAATTTCTATTGGCCTTTGAAATACTAAGATAGACTTTGAAACCTGCATTACTGTCTTTCTGGGCCCTTTGAGCTCTGGATATTGTAAATGAGGAAATATTAGGGTATGGGCTTCCCTAAGTGATGATTTTAAAGAATGATGTGAATGTGGCTGTGTGGTGGCAGCGTAATTGTTGAACAACATGCATGTAAACCGGGCTCACCGCCAAGCCTCTTGTGTATAAGGAACCAGGCTGTCTTTCTCTGGCTGGTCACTTGTTGCGGGGAGCACAACAGTGGTTTGCACTTGATTCTTTATGAGAAGCACCTGGGGAGTTCTTTTAAAAAATACAGATTCTAGAGCCTCATTTCCAGTAATTTCACCCATTATGTTGGGGTGGGGGTGGGGGTCATCAGTGGGACCAGGAATCTGTAGATTTAGCTAGTGCCCCAGGTGACTGATGCTGACGGTCCTGGGGCCACACTATGAGAAACAGTGGGGCAATGGGCTTTGGGTTGAATGGACCTAGGTTCATGTCTTATCTCTACCCTCTAATGGTTATATGATCTAGCAAAGCTACTTGTCATCTCCGAGCCTCATTTTTCTCACCTTTAAGTGAGGATGATGGTTCCATCAGACACGGCATATAGCTCCAGGTCATGAGTTTTCCTTGGGCCTCCTCCTGGGCCATTATTTGAGATTTTCTTTTCTCTTGTTCTCTTTTCTCCTCCACTTTAGGGCCTTTTTCTCCACATACTTGCATATGCACACACAGTGAGCGTGTCCTGAGGAACTAGTACCCAAAGCCTGCCTCAGGTCCAGTCCTCTCCTCTTAGCTTATTGAAACGTGGTGACAGTTGTTTATAAGTTTGTCCTGCCAAGGCCCAGAGACTTTCCAGACTGTAAGATTTGGTCTGTTCATGTTGAGTCTGTAGGGAATTTAGGGCATTTGTTTTCAGTGGACAAACTTAAGCAAGTTCTCTCTCCTCCTGCGTTCACTTGTGAAGAGTTCACTGTACACAGATAGTCATTCCTGTGAAACTTTTTGTTTTGGCCAATATGATCTTGATCTTCCTGGAAGATAGGCAGGCCGGTTTTTAAAAATGTTTTATTTTTGTTTGTTTTTAATGCTAGCACTGAAAAATAATACTTTGGTCTTGGCCCATACTGCTGTCAAAACAAAATGCTTCCTGTATCCAGGATATAAGTAGGTTTAACGAGTACCCAAGCATGTTGCTGCTTTTAGTTTTTATCTCTGCTTTGTAACTTTTGAAGTGGAATAACTCTGCATTCTTTTCTTGCTAATCACTTAAAATTTTAATAGAAAGTTTTACTTTTATAACGTGAGCTCTTTTGGCAAATGCATGAAGGTGTGTCTAATGTAATTCCAGTTTCAGAGGCACTTTTTAAAAAAGTAAAAGAGGCTTTAATCTTCAATACTTTTGACACTGGGCTATTTATTAGGTATTTTTAGTTTATAAATTACAGTGAGCATGGTACCAAAATGCACATTTTTTTTCTGTTTGGTATATTTCCTGATTCTTGGCTTGGTAATTATATTCAGGATAATTTAGTCTTGGACTATAAAATAGATGTTGGGTCTATATTCTCTACCTACTATACGTTAAAAATTACGAGTTCATTACGTGACAGAATATATAGGTATATTTTAGGATTAGAATTGAAGCCCTTGGTATCTCTGTCAAAAGCTTCTTGAATCTTGTATGAAAGAAACATATGGGAAAGAGAAGTCACTGAGATGGAAATGCTAAGTGCCAAGTGACTATAGAAATCAGTAAAAAGCCTTTTTTTGTTGGTTTAGAGTTACCCAAATCAAAACAGGGCAATGTTTTTGGTTGTTGCCTTTAAATGTAGCTTTCTTACAATCAGAATATATAAATCACAGGTTAAAGTTTCTTATTCAAGGTGTTATATATTTTCTAGGATACTTTGGAAACTGAATATTTCTTTCAAAATGACCCCATGGAGGGCTAGAGGGAAGGATAAAAAATGTGCATAACACCTCTTCTTTCCTTGTATTTCTGATTCCTCTGCAACTTGTGAATACTTTCGTATATGCCGAACAATCTGAAAGTCGGAACCTCCGCTAAAAATCCAGCTCTCTTCCCCCTTTAAAACATTTCAACACATTAGCTTCACTTAAGACAAAGAAGATCGCCAAAATTTTAATTAGTGGCTCAATTTATGAGCTAAAAACATTCATTTCAGCTGATATTTTTGAAAGAGATTTTTGACCCCCAATTATGGACATGATATTGATGCCCTTTTAAGAAACTTTGACAAATACAGAAATGTTTAAAGACATAGAAGAAAAGGTCACTCATAATCCCTACCTAAGATTACAGCCCCTAATTTCAATCCGAGACACTTGTCTGATGACCCACTTGCATACCACCTAGCTGGCTCCCTCATGAGCCCTGGGGCATCCTTCACCCAAGCATCATAGCTGCCATCTGGCACTGTGCATATCTGGCACACAGGTCTTTATCTCTATGGGATTCTGAGCTCCTTGAGGGAAGGGACTGTCTTCATTTTTTTCTTATTTAAAAAAATTATATATTGACAGATTATAGTTGTATATATTTGTGGGGTACAAAGTGATGTTATGATTTTTTAATATAACGTGAAATGATTAAATCAAGCTAATTAACGTATCACCTCAAATATTTAACATTTTTGTGATGAGAACATTTGAAATGTTCTATCTTAGTGATATTAAAATGTGCAGTACTCAGTTATTAGCTCTATTCACCATGCTGTGCAACTGACCTAAAAAAATCAAACTTATTTCTCCTAACTTAAACTTTGTACCCTTAAGAATGAATGGGGATTATCTTTGTACCCCCTTAAGAATGGAGATTATCGTTTCCCCATTCTCCTTACCTCCAGCCTCTAGTAACCACCATTTTACCCTCTGCTTCTATGAACTGAATTGTTTTAGGTTCCACATACTATAGGCATAATGGGTTAAGACACGTGGTACTTGTCTTTCTGTGTTTTGTTTATTTTACTTACCATACATAGTGTTCTCCTTGCTGCAGATTGCCTCAGTTTTTGTATCCCTAGAATCTAGGGTACTACAGTAATGTAGGTACTGAAAAAAAAATGATCAAGCTACATCCTATGCATTTTAAGTTCATATCATTTAATTGCATAAAGCCAGTGCTATGTGCGCTGTATGATCACTTTTTTTGAAATGTCTACAAATATTTTAAAGAGCATTTTATGTTTTGCATGTGTAATGTGTAATATATGGACATGGTAAGACATGAATACAGCACAAAAGGTGCACGTACAATGAAAAGTGGGTTTTCTTTACATCCCTTTTCCAGGTCTGTGCTTCCTTTCTAAGGAGAAGGCCACTCTTTTATTACCTTTGCATCTTTCCAGAAATAATCTATATTAATGCTTGTATACACACAGGCTATCTTTTAAAAAATCTACCTTTGGGTTATAGGGCAATGGTAGACATGTGAATGATACGGCTTTTTTGGAAGTCATTCTGGTCTTATCTATTAAAATTAAAAATCTAGCCTAATAATTCCAGTTCTGGCATTCTGTTTTATAAATAGAAATACCAGTGTATCAAGATAGAAATGGAAGGATTTTTATATCAATAGTGCATTTTTTTATGGTGGCAAAAAAGAAAGGAAAAAGAAAAAGGAAATACAGTGAATGCCTGTCAATGAAATTGTTGAATAAATTATGGTACATACATACTATGGCTGTGGTGCAGTCCTTACAGAATTAAATAAAGTTTTATTATTTGTCACAGAGGAACTTTCTTGATAAATTTTTATGTAAGAAAAGAAAGGCAGATAAGATTGCATGAGATTCTGTTTTTACAAAACAATGCTAAACTCTGTATGTGACTGGATGTTTATGTATAATGGTATGAGCATGGAGAAAGATAACAGGGGAAAGGAGTTAAGTAAAAAATGCTTTCTAAATTAAAATTCTAAAAAATGTGTCCTTGAATCTTTTCCAGAATAGGCATCAAGGTAATTGAGGTGATTTGCCAAATCTACTTCCTTTTACTTCTAGGAAATGGTGGTGGATACTTAACCTCATTTAATTTCATTTCATAAATGCTTTTATTTTTTGGGGTGTGAATTACTCAAGGCAGAGCATAAGAACTCATGTAGAGCAGCTAAATGCTTTAATACAATGAATGCACCTTGGGTTTCAAGTTGTCAGGGAGGCACTGACCCTCATAAGAGTACAGGACTGTGGGGGTCACAGCACAGTTAACTGCACTGCAGGCTGAGAGACTGGAGAGGCAGTAGCATTGACCCATGTGGGGGATGATCAGAGCCTGAGTTAAAGCTCTGTGGGATCGGAAACTATAAATGCCAAGAGCTGTGGAAGAGAGAGAGGCAATTAAGGGTCAGATGATAACTTGAGTGTCTTGTCAGAAAGGTGAATTAAGTGGCAGAATGATGCAATGATGAAGGTTAAAAATAGGCATTTTGGAGAAAGGAAGTTCGGGTATCTTTTCTGGGTTTACATCCTAACACAGCCCTTTGTTGCCCATCACATTTATCTTATGATCCTTATGATGTATGCTTCTGGCAGGTAGAACTAGGAGGAGGAGGAGGTAAATGTCATTTAAGGGCCTTGAAAAGTACTTAAAGAAGACATTATGTTCCTACCCTCTTTTCACAGAAGTGACTAAATACTTACTAAGTGAATACATAGTAAGCCCTGGGGAAACACCTAAATTTCTGTTAGCAGAAACTTAAAATATTTAGTCTTGGAATGAGGAGGTACTTTGTCTGCTTGGACATCTGTAAAGGAGTAAAAAACCTCCACTTTGTGGACCACAGGATTGTAAAGTCAATTGGGAAGGAAAAGAGCACATTGGAGACTCTATATGTATTTGAAGGATGTGTGCCGCCATCCTGTCCATTCATGAACTCACCCTACCCTATTCTATATAAATTCATCTTCAGTTAAATATTTTTTCTGGTTCATTTATTTTGTCTGGTTATGCTACTACAGAGATACCACATTTCACCAAAGTCCTTAAAATGTGCTACCTCAAATGAGATTTATTAGCCAGGGCAGATAACTGTCACTCCCCTCATCCTGGGCTTAATACTTCTATGAATGCAGTCCTAGAGCATGTGAATATATATGTGTACCTATTGGATTCATATTGAGTTTATAGTTCAGTTAGTATGTATAACTCTTGGATTCACTTTGAGTTTCTAGTTAAATCCATCCCAGCATGTTCATGCATGCTGCCTTTGGGCCAGGTCTCCATGATTCTGTACAGAATGTTAGGGTTTTTGGATTTAAATGCAAGATTTCACCTTTTTCAGGTCTAAATTTAATCTCATTAGATTAGCACATTAGCTTCATTGCAGCTGCCTTTAAAGAGATCATTTTCCAGTTGATTTTCATACAACTTACTGGCTAGTTTCAGGAACCCTGAAAATGAAATAAACATGTCCATCCAATGGAAAGAAAATAAAAGCTTGAGACTGAATTCAGACTTCTGCCATTTGCTAGCTGTATACTCTTCAGCAAGTTAACTTCTTTGAGCTTCCATCCCCATATGCTTTCCTAGATGTGAAGTGGAAAAAAGTCTCTATTTCACAGGCTTGTTTAAAGGGTAAGGTAAGTCAGTGTGTGTACAGCATCTAGTATGGAGCTTTGCACATGGTAGGCACAGTGCTGGTCAATATCAGTAACTCAAATTCACAAGTTAAAATATTGAGCAGTGTGAAGCCCTGCATCATACTCTCCAACAAGCAGATCATCAGGTCATGAGCCCACTAATCAGCATTCTGTGAATCGTCTTTGATTGTTCAACACGTTTTAACCTCCCTGCCCCCATTTTATTCTTCAGCCCATGTTTCTCCATTGTGTTCAGGATACTGTAAGAGGTTATCAGGTTATCACCTACCTTAGTGAATTCCAGATGTTGTATTTAAGGACGTGGGAAATTATTTGTGATGTAATATATGTAATAAGATATAGAAGTCCCTTAGAAAAGTGGGAACATTTTTCTTTCTTTAGTTTTCTGGTGTTTGAAGTATACATGTAGTAAAATTAAAACTTAGTAAATATTTTTAAAAAATGAAGCAGATATGACTAAAGGGAAAAAAGAACAGGGCCACACACTAGAATGTCAGCACTTACTATGGGAACACTATGGGCTACTACTGTAGTATTCCACAGTGCCAAGCACATGGGAGGATCTCAAGAACTTGTTGACTTATTTCTTCTGTATTCAGGTACCACAGCTTGTTCTCTCTTTATTATTCCAGAGAGCACTTATGAGTATGTCACTTACACCACGCTTTCTTTGAAAAATTGAAAGCAAAAAATAATTTTTTTCCTTTCCTTTATGCCTAT
This sequence comes from Pan troglodytes, assembly GCF_028858775.2. Lineage (NCBI taxonomy): Eukaryota > Metazoa > Chordata > Mammalia > Primates > Hominidae > Pan > Pan troglodytes. The sequence continues at coordinate 59,684,630 of NC_072403.2, forward strand.
TGTAATATGCAGGGTTCACTGTTCAGCTCTCACTGCAGAAAAGCATTTGCGCTAATGCTGTACATCATTTGAATGCTTTGTGGGTTCTCATGTGTCCACCTTGGATCTTGAGCAACTTGCCTTGCTAGCATCTGCTTTCTCTCTAAGGACAGAGCTGCATATGACTTTTCTGGGTCCTAGCATAGGCACTTTGCCTTCATGGGCTCCTTTCTCCATTAAAAAATTTATGGGTTATATTTTATTACTGCACTAGACAAATATTCTTTTTACACATTATTATATTTATTTTTCTTTTGATTTTAAAATAAATGAAAACATTTTTTGAAGGCCCTGAAAAGTATCATGGGCCATCAGCACTGTGCCTTCTATGCCTAATGGCTAAGTCACCTGGCTCAGGGACTCAGGAGTGCCTGTCACGGAGGGCCTCCTCTGCACAATGAGGTGTGCGTGATTTATGATGGCAGTGCTTCTCTGTTTTTATCCTCATTTGCTCTTAGAATATTGGAAGATCATGATTATTATCTGAGAAGTAATCACTTGAATTTCTCCTCTTAATACATTTTCTCTTGTCCCCTTCCCAGATTATTGTTCTCTGTTAGCCTTTCTCAGATTCTTAGAACTCCTGCACTATGAAAGATGACTTTAAGGGAATTTTTTTTCAGCAACGCTTTGGACCATTTACAGATGCAACATTGTGAGACTGACTTTGGAAAGGACCTGAAGGTTAATGCTTTGCCTTCTAATGCTAGTAATGCTAGTTTTTTTTTTTTTTCCTTTTCTGTTTGTTTCTCTCTCTTTTTTTTAGTGTGGTGAGGTTGTTATGTTCTTTTGATTTTTGAATGGTGTCAGTCAAAAGCATTTAGGCATTGTCAGTGGTGATTTTGAAATAAAACTTATTAAAGAAAATATAATTACTGTACTTGTCATGTGCTGAGAGACAGTTTCTCTTTGTTGTTACCCTAGCTGTGTATTTCTAGGTTCTGTAAGAATAGCTCCTCCAGTTTTAAAGTGTCAGGTGGCTAGAAAGGAGTACAGATCCTTGACAAGAAGAACATAGCAATCGAGGGAGGAAAAATGCAGAGGAGTTGGGGAGGATACAGCAATAGTGAAGGCTCAGATGCCAGAGAAAGACCAAGGAACATGGTTTATACTTGCTTCTTTAGTGTTTAAACAGATGGGCAACTCTAAAATAAAGGTCCACATGAAGCCAGAGAAAGTACATTTTAATGAAGTACACGCTTGGAAGGGAGGAGGTCAGGGAGAAGTAATATGAGGTTTATTCCATCAATGTTGCTATAGCCTAACCCAGGAGGATAGCGTTAGCATTTTGAGAGCCAGGAAAGTTGTTGGCATTTCCATTATCTTCATAAATAAGTGACTTGGAGCAGTGAAAGCATGTCTTACTAAAGGTTGTTGGGGAGGGTCAGTTTTCCAGTGCTTATATAGTTGCTGGGCTTTAGGCCAGGCCCTGATAAATGCGTGGACGGTGAAGTGGTTGGTTCATGTTTTGACTGGTTCACGCAGGATTGCCAGACAAATGGCCACCTCATCTGTCACTGGCAAAGAATTGAAATCTCACTGACTGTAACTAAATTCTCTCTCAGTCAGTTTTTTCCTACTCTTGGTCCTGGTGGAATATGCTCCTTCATAATGTGGGGGAAGAACAGCTACATAAAGAATTCATTGTCTGTGACTGTTTATAGACATTTAACCCCAATGTATATTCTTGGGAGATGTAGGCATATTCCTATGAGTGAGGAAGGCTGAGTGCAGTTAAGGTGTAAGCCCTCCCGCGTCCTGGAAAGGGTTGTCAGAGCAAACGCTGTCATATGATACCGTCCTTGCAGCTCTTCCAGCAGAGCCATCACAAATACACGAAAATAGCTTGGATACTTGGACACATCTCCCAACTTTAAGCTATTGAGGTTTTCAAAATTCTCCAGGTCCCTTGATCCTCACTGTGACTCTGGAGTGTAAGTTTTGGATAGGCTGCTATTGGTCTGAGCCTTTCACTCAGACATGTCATTACCAGTCACAATGCTATTCTTTTCTGTGAGGCTTGTTTTTTGAATTTAAAAAGAAAATAAGCTCCTATTAGTATGGACCATATTGATAGGAATCAAAATTTCATATTTAAAAGTTCTTTGTAACTCATAAGGGGATTACATGAACTCCCTTATTAAAGAACTTAATATATTGCAGCATGGATCCTTATGAAAAAGACAAGTTGATAATTGCCTTGCAAAAGCTTTCTTTTCTCCTCCTTTCTAATACTCATGAAAAGTAGTGCTAGGGTTTTTCTACCTGATTTGGTCAATGCTTCCTTTATTTTTCTTCTAATTAACCAGGGACTGTAACATCATGTTTTAACCTTAATTTTGTTTTAAACTTTTAAGTTCAAGGGTACATGTGCAGGTTTGTTATACAAGTAAACTCGTGTCACGGGGGTTTGTTGTACAGATTATTTTGTCACCTAGGTATTAAGCCTAGTACCCATTAGTTATTTTTCTTGATCCTCTTCCTCCTTCCACCCTCCACCTCAGGTAGGCCCCAGTATCTATTGTTACCCTTTGTGTGTCCATATGTTCCCCTCCCACTTATAAGTGAGAACATGCAATATTTGGTTTTCTCCTCCTGCATTAGTTTGCTAAGGATAATGGCCGCCATCCCATCCATATTCTTGCAAAGGACATGATCTCATTCTCTTTCATGGCTGCAGAGTATTCCATGCTGTATATATACCACATTTTCTTTATCCAGTCTACCATTGAGGGGCATTTAGGTTGATTCCATGTCTTTGCTATTGTGAGTGGTGCTGTCATGGACATACATTTGCATGTGTCTTTATGATAGAACAATTTATATTCTATTGGTTATATACTCAGTAATGGTATTGCTGCTTTGAGTGGTAGTTCTGTTTTTAGGTCTTTGAGGAATCGCCACACTCTTTCCCACATGGTTAAACTTATTTATACTCCCACCAACAGCGTTTAAGTGTTCCTTTTTTTTTTTTACAACCTCGCCAGCAGATGTTATTTTTTGACTTTTCAATAATAGCCATTCTGATTGGTGTGAGATGGTCTCTTATTATTGTTTTAATTTGCATTTCTCTAATGATCAGTGATGCTGAGCTTTTTTTTCATATGCTTGTTGGCTGCATTTATGTCTTCTTTTGAAAAGTGTCTGTTGCCCTTTGCCCACTTTTTAATGGTGTTTTTTTGTTTGTTGATTTGTTTACACTCCTTGTAGATGCTGCATATTAGACCTTTGTCAGTTGCATAGATTGCAACAATTTTCTTCATTCTGCAGGTTCTCTGTTTACTGTGTTGATAGTTTCTTTTACTGTGCAGAAGCTATTTGGTTTAATGAGATCCCATTTGTCAATTTTTGCTTTTGTCACAATTACTTTTGGTGTCTTGGTCATGAAATCTTTGCCTGTTCCTGTGTCCACAATGGTATTGCCAAGGTTGTCTTCCAGTTAACTTGAATTTTGGATGCTGTTTTATGACCCCAGAAAACCTGAGGTTTGCTTTTCTGCTTCATGGAAATGCTGTACTTGGTGCTAGTTAATTATAGGCCAAAATGCATATCAGATGCTGTTATCTAAGAACCTTGGTAAATTTTGAGTAGGAAGAGGGGAATGTGCATGGAAACTGAGCTTGTAGAATCCTAGGGTCAAGAAGGTACTTTGTAGATCAACCATCCAGTTTTTCAGTTGCTTTGATAAAACCATACTAAAGGGTCACCTGGCTCAAGCTTGAATGGGGAATTCACTGTATCCCCAGAGGACCCTGACACATTTTAGCTCACTATGTAGGGGAACATTTTTCTTTCGTTAGTTTTCTGGTATTTGGCCATGCCACGCCAGTCTAATTCTTTCACCATATGACAGACTTTACATATTCAAAGGACATTTGATGTTCCCTGCAAATCTTCTCTTCCAAATCTCATCACTAGCCTTGCTGTCTGGCTGTGTTCCAGTGTGTGTTTCAGTGTCCTCTGCACTACTTAGTGTTGCCGGTAAACCATGCATGGGGAGAGATAATTGAATTTTTCTTTGTAATTTTGTTCATGTGCTTTTTAGGTGTACTTCATAATGGCAATAGGTTCCAAGTATTGACTATGTAATGATGGAGGTATGCACTTTGGATGTTTTTGTAGGTCTAGGCAGAGGAATACATCTTTGAAAAGTGACCAAGTTATAAAATTTGCCTGCCTTACCTTAAAGATGTAATTGTGTAAGAGCCTGCTAATGTGGGCAGTGGTCAGTCCTGCTAGACCAAGGAGACTGGGGCGCCATGTCAGCCCCTCCCTCTCGTGTTATACTGCCACTGTTTTGAAAGTTAACACTGGGAATTGGCAGATAAGTCATTGGTATGGGAAATAAAGGATTTTATAAACATTATAAATGTGCTTTGGGTTCCTGGGGTTGTAGAATCAGGGAAGGGGGCTGCCTCCAAAGTTGATAGTGCCTCCCGGACTTGGCTGTTCATGAGAGTCACCCGGAGAACTTTGTAAACTGAAATGCATCGCCTCACTGCAGACCTATTGAGTAAACTCTGAGGGTGAGGCCCAGGAGTCTGATGATAACGCAGCAGACTAAGAACTGGTTTGTAGGCGTTAAGTGGGGAACAGGTGATGGTCCATCTTTTAGAACCACAGACTAGATAATCTTTAAGCTACTCTCTGGTTCTGAAATTACAATTTTTATATCCTTTTGATTGTTCTTTATGCTGTCTTTTTATGGTGTGTGCTTTTTATTGCCTTCTTTTTCTATTGCTGTGTTCTTTCACTTTCCTTCTGTGGTTATTGTTGGCTTGTTTTACCCATTTGAGTAACTTACTGGCTGAGTGTCCTCGAAGATTTTTCAAGCAGAGGAATGGCATGGTCACAGTTTTCATTCCTGTCATTGCTGGCCTGTGATGACCATTTTTCCCATCTTTCTAGTGTGTCTAGAAAGAATACACTAGATCAGAGCATCCTTTTGCTAGGGCTGCCACCTACTCCTGCCAGGCCCCTGCCTACGCGTGGGCTTGCTGAGCCATGATCTTTATGTCTCCTCCACATATCTGCCTTTTTTTTTTTTTTTGGACTCCTGATCACAGCTGTCCAGGTGTTCCTTTTGAAATGGATCTGAATTTTTAATTTTAACCCAAAGAGGCCATGCCTTCTTACAACCTAGAGCCTAATTTTGGTTTATGTTAATAGAGGAACCTCCCCAGTCTTTCCAAGCCAGCTTGAAATAATAAAGGATGTCCCACTGCATCCTCCAAGAGAGACCACAAAAGGAGGACAAAGAGCCCCCATTACTCTCCATAGATAACCTATTAAAAGCTTGTATTTGATAAGGTGCCCTGTTCTGAAGGTGCCCATGTGCAGTTAGCCTCTAGCATTCATGTACATATTATCTTTGAACTGTTTCTCAGTTAGCAAATCTTTACTCAACTCAGAGCAACTGTAGGACAAGTATTTGGGATAAGGGGGACATCTTTTATGCAAATGTCAAGAGTGATTGACTTTTTTCATCTTCTTAACCCAGAGTTCCTCAACCTTATTTTCATTAGGTCCCCTCCATGCCTCTTTAGATATACATTTTGTAATCTCCCCTTCGATTATGAAATCTTAACACCACTGATGTACTATATATCTGTATATATACTGTGGCCCTTTGAACAAACACAAACCATTTTAATAGCTGAGACTTTTTTTTTTTTTTTTTAACACTCTTCCTCCCCCGATTAGTTTCCCTTTCCTTGGTGATTATAATGCCTCTATTGTAAATGCATGTTTTGACCCACCTGCCCAACCCTGGCCCAACTTGCATAAGGTATATTTAAACCAAGTGATTATAGTGTGCATCCAGGCTTAGGACCCAGTGATCTTACCCACTGTTTCCAAAACCTGGCTTGATCATAAGAATTAACTGGGAACATTTGTTAAGCAATCATATTCCCAAACCCTTGTGCCTGGAGATTATGCACTAAGAATTCTTATGCTTAACAATTGCCTCAGTAATTCTTAAAATGTGGCAGATTTGGTTCTTTCTCTTCTGACCCAAAAGCTGCTCTCTCTGCCCATTTTCCAGCCTAGAGGTTGTGAGGGTGGGGAATGAAGTTGCTTACAAAGCATAGATATACTCTAAATATCCTGAGTTGGAACTTAAAATGAAATCGAATAAATACTTCCACAAAAAAACAAACAAACAAACAAAAAAAAACAGTTGAAATAGTGTCATGTTACTTCACTGGACAACTAGCATTGAATATCTATTGAGTAGAACTGTGGTGGGTATTCTGAGGGATGCCTTAGTGTGTATAATATGGTTTATTACTACAGGGGGCTCATTAATCTCTTGAAGGAGCAGAGGCAAAATGCGTTGGAGAATCACCTTAATTTTTCCCAGGTAATTGGGTAAAGGCCTCAGAGAGGTCGTGGCATTTGAGGATGAATAAAATGCTGCTAGCTGGGGAAAGGTTGTTAGGAACAGGAAAGGCATAATGAATAGTGAATGATTCACTGGTGCCAGAACATGGGGTGCATGGGCCTGTGGGTGTGGGAAATGGAGTCAGAAAGGCCATGGATATTTGTGGGGCAGAAGTTAGAAAGGACACTGGACTGGAAGCCAGAGAGGTTTGTTGAAGGTGTGGCTCTGATACCTTCCATGCCTTGTCTTTCAAAGTTCAATTTGTGATAATGATTGCTCACTGGGCAGTTGTGTTGCTAGTGTAAGATATGAGCAAGCATTTTATAAGCTCTCAAAACCTACAAAAATGTTGATGGTGTTATTATTATGTGCCAGGTCATGAGGGCCCTGAATGTGAAACTGAGGAGCTTGTGCTTTGTTCTATAACTAGTGGATTGCTATTGGAAAGCTTTGAGAAGACCTGTTTATGCTGCATTAGGGGCTGAGCAGACTTTTATAGGCTTACTTAAAGACTTAATCACAATCTGTAATGGTCCTATGCATGTGGAAGTGCATTCTGAGCTTCTAGCTCTGACCTAGAAATGGATGTTTGGAATAGAACCCATTGGAGAGTTGGAGGCCCTTAGTTCAAAGGCCAAAAAAAAAAAAAAAAAAAAAAAAAAAGAAACATGGGTAATTTGTCTTATCAGCTTTCCTTTATTTTCATAATTAGAGAATCACAGGCTGTTGATGTTGGAAAGGAGCACAGAGATCTAGTTGAGTTCATTTGCCATCTTAGGTGCTCAAAGCTTTGCTGTTAGTTATTCACAGGGCTAGGACCTGGGAGCCCTGTCACAGGGCAGCACCCATCTGGTTCTGAGCCAGGCAGGCTGATGCCAGAGGGGCTGGCCTAGCCAGGCTTGTCTCCATTTTCCAATGTGTACAGCTGTTTCTCCTGGGCAGGATCTAGGCCTCCTCTCTCACCCTGTGTTCCTTTTGTGCACAGTTTAGGTCCACCCTTCATTCAGTGTTGGCTGACTTTGCAGTAAGATGCTGAACCTCCCTGAACTCCTTCCATTCCTTTCATGTATGTTTTAGCTCACTTGTTGCTTTGTTTTTGATGATTAGTATGAAAAACATTTCTTTAAATTTACATGCTATGTTTGGATAGTAGCTTGAATACTTGGTAGATTGGATTGCTGGACTTGTTAATTAGTCCTGAGACCCTTTAGACATTTGGTCCCTGCAGTCTGTTGATTTCTGCTATAATATCTTTTTGTTTATGGTCCTTCTCTGTTTTTGAAAATGAAAGAAGTCTTAAAAGTTGGCATGATTCTTGTTTAGCACTTAGCCTCATCCTACCAGTACACTCCAAGGGCAACGAGGCGTTATCATTAGATCTAATATTTTTGCTCTTGAAAAGCTTTAGTAACTTGGATATATAGGAAGATGTGGTTTGTGGTGGTTTAATAGTAATAATTAAGGCTAACATATATTAAGCATTTCTCATATGCCACACACTATTCTGAAAACCTGTATTCACTGTATTAAGTAACTTGTATGAGGTCACACAAACAGCCAGTAGACTGTTGGGGAGTTGGGCTTATGGAGCTTGGGCTCCACAGTGCACCTTCTTTGCCTGCTCTTTATAGTAGACATACTGGGACTTTGAACATGAGTCTGAATCCTGGCGCAGACACATCTATGTAATCTGGACCCAGGCGTGTAATCTCTCTGTGCTTCAGTTGGATCATTTGTGAAATCAAAGTAACTGCCTGGCTCAGGGTTGTTTTTAGGATTAAATGAGATTATGTATGTAGAGCGCCTGGCCTAATGTCCGGCACTTGAGGGGCATTTCTCATTATTTTAGAGATGTTCTTGTAAAAAGTAGTGTTGTAAAGTTTTTGAAATTAGACTTTGAAAACCTGTCTAGTAATAAATCATTTTAATGTTAAATTGCTCTCACTCATGCATATGAGATGTTCTTCATTAAAGGAAATCTTTGATGAGTTGTGGGCCTGGAATACCAGGCTATGGAAAGTGCTTTCCAGAGAGAAAAGGGGCCCATGGTACCAGAACACGGTCTCTCCCTGGTTGGTGCTAATGATACGACATAGTGAGTCATGACACGGGTGATCTTGTTTCCTTTTATTATACAAATCTGGGTAAAAAATTGGACTCTCAGCTAGGAGTAGAAACTTGGGGAAGTGGTAGCAAAGAAGCTATTGGTACCACTGAGCTACCTCAGAAAATTGTCCTGGGAGCTTACCGAGAACGGATTGTGCCCTTTGGTCTGAACACCTGGGAGCTGTTGCTTGCTTCCTGGTGCAGGAATGCTGTTGCTCTTACACTTTACTTTGGGATTATGATTGGGAGTTTCCTGTAGAATTCCTGCACTCCTCTTTTCTTGAATATTCTTTTTGATTGCATGTCACAAAGAGAGGTTTCTGACTCAGAGAACTCTTGAGGTGATGTGCTGAACAAGGTACTCACTACATAGTGTTTCTGCAGAGGAACCAACTGGTCAGCAAATACAAGCACACTGTATTTTAAGAGCTGAGTTGCAATGAAAGAACTGTCCTTAGATGCTGTGGTAGTGAGATGGCTCACTGGGTGGCCTGCGGGCCACTACCCAACATTTCTGCACATTCTTATATTAGACGAAGGCCAGGAGTGTTAGTTCCACATCTTACGTAGGTTGTTGGTAAACAGTAAAAATAAAATGTAAAGACTGTCTGTCAAAAGGAGCAGTTTTTAAAGAAGTGGCTCTGAAGGAGCTTTGCCTTTTCTTGTCACAAAGAAAGCAGACTTGTTAGATGTTAACATCTAATCAGATGTAACTTCAGGACATAGGAGTTGAGTAGACTTTGTTGGATACTAATGGTCTGCCTTGTTCCTTAAACAGTAGGGGAATTAAAAAACTTTGCAATTAGGCCTGGTCTTTTTGGTTCTTCATCTGGATTAATATTAGAATTTAATATTTAAGTTCTGTTTGTGGAGCCAAAATGTGGTGATCAGCATGAGATCTGTTTCGTGTTTGCATAACTGTTTGTGAGTTGCTAGGGAATATACTCTCAGTTTTTTCCATCTTGCCTTTTTACTTAACTGTTTTGGTAAACCAGTAGGAAACTTTGTGAATGTAGTATGTGTGAGAAGTTTAAATGTTAGAGAGGATTTATTTTCAGGGTACAAGACTGCCTCTTACAGGAGCTGTAAACACTTCGGAATGTAAACCTATCTGGTTGGAGAGGAACCCTTATACAATTAGGTTGGTTAGGTTGGTGCAAAAGTAATTACGGTTTTTGCCGTTATCTTCAGTGGCATTATTCAATAATGCCATTATTGCAATTAAAATTGTGTGATTTTATTATGTTGGTGCAAAAGTAATTATGGTTTTTGCCATTATCTTCAATGGCATTATTATTGAATAATAGTTATTATATAGTTATTTTATATATATATAATATATAGTTATTATTGAATAATGCCATTGAAGATAGTGGCAAAAACTGTAATTACTTTTGCACCAACATAATAAAATCACACAATTTTAATCTTAAATTTTGATTATGGAAATACCACAATATATGTTGTAGCTTATGTATATTTAGAATATGTTAGAAGATGTTTTGAGGCAAGTTAAGCCCTTCTCCACTATTAAATTCTACAATGGTTATAATTGGATCATTGTATTTCTGAATACCTGAAATCTGGTTAGGGCCTAACAGTCTGAACAAACGGCATTACATAGTCAATCCAGTTCACATGACTTCTTTGTAAATGCAAAAAGCCAAGTTGCATATTTAAATTGTTTGGAATCCTGTGGGATTTCAGTATGTATGCATCTGATGTTTGGGTTATTTGTTCTCTTAGTATTTGCGATATTCTATTGCTTGACCATACCCTCCCACCCCTTTTGGAAAAGTGCTTTGGCATTCCTTGAAACAAACTTTCCAGAATAAATATAGCAATATCATGGTTACCATTGCTGGGCTTAATCCATCTTGCAGTTTGTTAAGAGATGAATTCCTGGCTGCAATAAATTGTATTAACTGGTTAGTCAGGTCCCTCCCTGACCCTTCAAGATCTCCTGATAATGGTTTAAAACAGTTAGGTCATCTTCAGCATTACTTAGAGTAAGAGATAAAGTCCTTTTCTTTCCTCCGTTACTTACAATTTGTATGCACTCAAAGTGCCATTAAATGTTGCCTTAGAAAGTTATGGGCCATTCTTGAGTGATTGTAATCTGTCAACTCAGATTAATTTTTTTTTTAATTTATTTTTTTTTATTATTATACTTTAAGTTTTAGGGTACATGTGCACATTGTGCAGGTTAGTTACATACGTATACATGTGCCATGCTGGTGTGCTGCACCCACTAACTCGTCATCTAGCATTAGGTATATCTCCCAATGCTATCCCTACCCCCTACCCCCACCCCACAACAGTCCCCAGAGTGTGATGTTCCCCTTCCTGTGTCCATGTGATCTCATTGTTCAATTCCCACCTATGAGTGAGAATATGCGGTGTTTGGTTTTTTGTTCTTGCGATAGTTTACTGAGAATGATGGTTTCCAATTTCATCCATGTCCCTACAAAGGACATGAACTCATCATTTTTTATGGCTGCATAGTATTCCATGGTATATATGTGCCACATTTTCTTAATCCAGTCTATCATTGTTGGACATCTGGGTTGGTTCCAAGTCTTTGCTATTGTGAATAATGCCGCAATAAACATACGTGTGCGTGTGTCTTTATAGCAGCATGATTTATAGTCCTTTGGGTATATATCCAGTAATGGGATGGCTGGGTCAAATGGTATTTCTAGTTCTAGATCCCTGAGGAATCGCCACACTGACTTCCACAATGGTTGAACTAGTTTACAGTCGAAGTAAAGCTCTCCTCAGCAAATGTAAAAGAACAGAAATTATAACAAACTATCTCTCAGACCACAGTGCAATCAAACTAGAACTCAGGATTAAGAATCTCACTCAAAACCGCTCAACTACATGGAAACTGAACAACCTGCTCCTGAATGACTACTGGGTACATAACGAAATGAAGGCAGAAATAAAGATGTTCTTTGAAACCAATGAGAACAAAGACACAACATACCAGAATCTCTGGGACGCATTCAAAGCAGTGTGTAGATGGAAATTTATAGCACTAAATGCCCACAAGAGAAAGCAGGAAAGATCCAAAATTGACACCCTGATGTCACAATTAAAAGAAATAAAAAAGCAAGAGCAAACACATTCAAAAGCTAGCAGAAGGCAAGAAATAACTAAAATCAGAGCAGAACTGAAGGAAATAGAGACACAAAAAACCCTTCAAAAAATTAATGAATCCAGGAGCTCGTTTTTTGAAAGGTTCAACAAAATTGATAGACCGCTAGCAAGATTAATAAAGAAAAAAAGAGAGAAGAATCAAATAGACGCAATAAAAAATGATAAAGGGGATATCACCACCGATCCCACAGAAATACAAACTCAGATTAATTTTTGAAGTACTATGTCAATGCCTGAGTCTTCCATTTCTTGCTTGCTGTCCAGAAACATCAAACCTTGGCTAGGGGCAGTATCGACGTATTGCTTAAGGAGATTAAAAACATTAAGGTATTCTCTCATGGATAATAGGTAATCCTAAAGTATTCTGTCATCCATGATCAGGACTTATCAGTGTTGCCTATGTGAGTTTTTTCTTTGCTCAGCCTGTCACTTCAGAAGGTACTCTGAGTGCTGATTTTAATGTTGGTGTATTTGCTGAGAAAATTCAGAAAGAATCTTCCTAACGCAGTTCCTCTGAACAATCCATTCTTACTTGATGCCTCATAGGAATCTTTGATCCTATTGGTATGATGTGACTGACCATAAAATCGCCTAATTGACTTTTGTTTTTTTCTCGGAAGAAGCATAACAGATAAGGTTTATGATGACAAGAGCCATTTGTTATCCTTTTATGGCAGTTTGTGCCTCATTATGATTTTCATTTTCTACCTTGTATTTTAATTATCGATCCACCTCTCCTGTGTCATTTCCTGGATGTCCTTTAGGAATAAAGACTACTTCTTATTTGAAATCTCTTCCATTTTCAAACCTTGCACATAGTAGGCATAGTATGTATGTGGTGCTTGTTTTTGCTATTAGTTTGGATAAATTGTATTGAATCCATGGCACAATGCCCACTAAACAAAATTTTATTCCATTTGAGTCATGTAATGCTTTCCTGAGTACAATGTGTGAAAAATGCAACCTTATTGAAAATCCCACATCAAAATATAAAAAACACTTTAATAAACTTTATTGGATATCTGTTTGACTGCTTTTTGAAAGAACCTTTTTCTTTTCTGTATGTAAACAGATTATATCCCCCTCTTTTCAAGTTTTACTTGATGATACATTTGGTTAAAATGTGCAGGAAAAACAACCCTTTCTAGATGAGTAGAATCTTTGATTTTCTGTCATATAAAACATCAATACCAAGAAGTTGAATGATCCTCTGTCATCTGGCTTAAGTTCTTTTTTTCTCAGCAGATTTACCTTTTTAAAACAGTTTATCTCCCTAAAATTTCTATTACATTTTTTAATAAAATAGGACTTATACTGTACATATATACAATTTTACATTTCTTTTTTCCCTTAACCCTAAAACATAGTGTTTATTATATTATTAAATATTCTCCAGAAACATGATTTTTAATGGCCATATAATAGTTCATTGTATGCATTTGCCATCCTGTGTTTAATCATTCCCCTATTGTTAGTTTCAGTGTGATATCTTTTTTCTCTCCTCATAGTTGATCTTTCCCTCTGCAGTACCAACCTTGCTTGGTCCAGCTCTCATCAGTTCTCCATCTGCACCATCAGTCTGGTCCTCCCATGTCAACAGCTCATCCCTTCAGTCAAGTTACCAGTAAAGTAATGCTGTCCTGATCCATTTTGCTTTTAGTAAAAGCTTCTTTTCTCCAAGTGATTGCAGTTGCCACTACCAGTCTGATCCACCCTTCTGATCATAGCACAATACAGAAAACATGCCTGGTTTCTTGGTTTTCAAAGTGATTCACCCTTGAGCTATTTTAATTATGGGGGGCAACCTTGGGGCATTTATATCTTTGTTTAGGATCATTAATGGTGACAGCTTAATAATGCGTGAAAGCACCTTGGAAACATTAAAATATACCAGCAAATGAGAGGATAAAGTTATTAGGGGAGGCCAGAAAAATTAGAAAGATAAATATTTTGAACAAAATAAATGTAAGCATCTTTATTATAAATGCTCAAGCACACACATGCTAACACTCAGTGGAAACTAATTTGCTTCTCTGAAATTTGGTCATGCAAGGAAAGGAGTCAGCACTCTTTCCTTTGTTGCATAAAGAAAAGGGTACTTGTGCCTCTGAAACATGAACCTCTTAAAAATTATATTTTAGAGCAGGAGAGGCCTTTTTTCCCCCTGTGATCTCTTTCATGTATTTGTCTTCTGGGCAAATAGATGGGCAGGGAAAAATATCTCTTCAGATTATAGAATAAATGGTTAGTTTTATTTAGAGATTGAACCCTTTATCTTATTTCATATTTATTGTCTATCACCTGGCCTATTAGTACATGAATATAAACTATTTTGTCAATCAGTATTTCAAATTCTTAAGTATTTGTGATTCGCTGGAATTCCATTCTGTGTCTATGAAAATTGTTCAGCATTAGTAAAATTCTAATTGCCAGTTGAACAGTGTCATCCTTTTGAGTTTGTCCAGGACTGTCCTGCTGCTCTGTGATACCTCCCCTATTGCCTTCAGAAACTAGACCTAGCTGAGCCTTTTTTCTTTGTATGCCCTTTTGCTGTATCATATTATAAACTTGTATCAAATTTTGTCTTCTGCTTTCCCTGTTTCTTTCAGCCTTCCCTTGCCCAAGGCTTTATCGGGATGTTTGTTATATCTCTGTGCCCCTGATCCTCTAGAAGTTGATTCATTCTTATCTGTCTAGATTTCTTGCATGTCTACTCTCTCTGTCTGGATTGGATTGGCAGCAACCCCACTTATGTGCTCTCACATGTAGGTTTCATTAGCATGCTCTTTTCTTCCGCTCGCAACTTGTCAATCAAGATGGAATCTGACAGCATTGGTAATTTTAGTAGTTATTTCTTTCCTAGCTTACCCTCCCGCCTCCACCTCCAGCATGACTTAGTTTTGGTTAGCTGATTAGAATGTAGTTTCACACCAGTGTTTTTTGTTTACCAGGTAGTTATCTGAGGATTTCTACTGTGTGATCCTCCAGCATGGCTCTGTTTGGGAATTTTTCCTAAAGAATATTATTAACTGGTGTGCAGTATCAGGGAAGCCAGTAAAGTTGCTGGTCTTCAGTTTCCTTATCTGTTAACTAGAGATAAAAAAAACTCTACCTCACTTGGTTATAGAGATTCAGTTAAATAAAAGTATCTGTGCCTATAATACCAGCACTTTGGGAGGCCGAGGCAGGCGGATCACGAGGTCAGGAGATCGAGACCATCCTGGCTAACATGGTGAAACCCCATCTCTACTAAACATACAAAAAATGGTGGCACACACCAGTAGTCCCAGCTACTCGGGACGCTGAGGCAGGAGAATGGTGTGAACCCGGGAGGCGGAGGTTGCAGTGAGCCGAGATCATGCCACTGCACTCCAGCCTGGGCGACAGAGCGAGACTCTGTCTCAAAAAAAAAATAATAATAAAAATAAATAAATAAAAGTATCTGTGTATCCCCAGCCCAGTCTTTTCTTACTAATAGGAATTCCTTCTTCATTAATGTCTACCAATTCTGTGCATTTTTGACATCTTTATTAAGATATAATTCACATACCATACAATTCACCCAAAGTGCACAATTCTCTGGTTTTTAATAAAGTCACAGTTGTGCAACCATTACCGCAATCAATTTTAGAATATTTTCATCACCCAAAAGAAACCCCATATCCATTAGCAGTCGTTTTCCATTTCCTAGGCAACTGCTAATCTACCTTCTGTAATTTTATGCATTTTAACTTCATGCTTAATGTTATATTGTGTGCTAACAGGATTTTCATTTTTCTTTTGGCACAGGGAAGGTATTTTGAAATGCAATTCTATAATTTTTAGAGCTACAAAGAGCCCTTTATCATTTAATGCTTATTTTTTCACAAGAAAACAAGAGGACCAGAGAAGTCAAGTGATTCACTCAGAGATATTCCTATTCCACACCTCTACCAAACACACTGACAAAAAGTGTCTCATTCACGCTTATTTAACTAATACTTATTTATGAGTGTTTGCTAAAACCCTTTCAAATTCTAGATGTGGGATATGATTGTTTGAATTCTCTGCTTTAACCAAACGAGTTCTTTCAGTATTCTGTGACTATTTCTTGGCCTTTTCTTTTTGTCTATATCCTTTTCATATATAAAGAATCTTAGCCAAAGTTTATTCAGTGTATTATTTTCTCTTCTAATTTGCTTTAGAAAAGTCATTACTCTATAATCAACCATAGAATTTTGTACATAATCTACCCAGTTTTCATGTGTGTTCTGTGGCATATCTGAGGTTTCTACCTCATTTAATCTACCAATTTTTTCCCACCCTCTCCCTCTTTTTAACATGATTTTTGCCATTCCTTCCATCTATAAATGAAGATGATTTCTCTACTCCCTTAAATATGGGCCGACTTTGTGACTTGCTTTGACCAATTTCCATTGGCAGAAAGGACAACATCAGGCAAATTTCAAGCTTAGGCTCCAAGAGTCCTTGCAGCTTTTGCCGTTGCCCTTTTTGAATGCTCTCTGAGAGCTTCATATAAGAAAGCCACTCTAGCTTAAGGGAGGAGGACAGAGGCCTTGTGGAGCACAGAGGAGCTCTAGCTGGCAGCTGGCACTAACTGCTAGACATAGCAGTGAGGCCAGCGTGGATCTTCCAGCCCTTCTGACACTAGCCAAATGTAGATGCATGAGTCCGGATGAGAGCAGCAGCGGAATTACCTAACCAACTCACAGAAACGTGAGGAATAAAAATCCATGTAGTTTTGAGCCACCAAATTTGGGATGGTTTGTTATTCAGTAAAAGCTAACTTATATGCGTAGGTATCAGTATTGCGGCAACCTTGAGATGATTAAAGAGTATAATCCATGTAAAGTGTTTGGCTTACTGCCAAACATATAGTGTCCCTCAGTAGAGGTTAACTGCTGTATTATTATCATTATCATTGTTGTTTTGATTATAATGGTCACTTCTCCCTCCTCCTCTAGATCTAATGCCATTGCTCTTTAATATTATTAACTTTGATGAATTAAATAATTGGATGTCCTTAGTGGTAATTGGTATTTTCCTTCCTAATTAGTAAGTAGTCTAAAACTTTAAAAAGTTTTTTTATTGTGAAATAAAACACATATATAGAAAAGAACTTAAAGCATAAATTTACAGCTTACAGCAAATTATAAAGTGAACATCTGTCACTGCCATTCAGGTTAAGAAATTGAACATTACCATGACTCCAGAAACTTGTATCAAATTACATATTCTGCTTCCATTGAATGCTTTTCCTGATCATAATCCTCCCTCTTATATCTAGAGGTAGCCACTAACCTGATTTTATAGGAATCACTCTTTGCTTATCCTTTTGGGTTTTATTGCCTCTGTATGCATCTGTAAACAAATTAGTTCAGGTGATTTATTCAATATATAAATGAAATAATATAGTATGCATTTTTGTGTGCCTGGCTTTATTCACTGAACATTATCTCTAAGATTCATCCATGTCATGACTAACGGTAAGCTTTCATTTTCATTGCTGTGTAGAATTTCATTGTAATAATGTATAATACCTCTATCAGATCCACTATTTATGGGTGTTTGGGTTTTTACAGTTTTGGGGTATTATAAATAATTCTTTCAAGCACATTTATATATATATATTCTGGAAAAATATATGTGAGAGTTTTTTTTTAAAGATCTATACCTAGTAGTATAATTTCTGGGTAACAAAGTCACAGTCACTTTTTGCAAGTCTCACAGAAAAGAACAATACCAGATGACACAAATGATGTATACTGTGCATCTTACCTTGAGATTAGAACTGTTGGTTTACCATGCAACCACATACAGGTGGTTGACCAAAAAGGCAGTCTAGGTTGATGGGGACAGGAGTAGGGATGGTATGAGAGTTATGTAGGATGAAAAGGGGTCAAGATTTATGTGATAGGTTAGAATGTCTCTGGGAAGGAAATCTGTGAGTAAATTTGGTGTTATTATAGTTAGGAGTCCCATAGTTTTTCAGGAATTAATAGCATTCTTTACATTAGTTGTTCTCCATTTGAATCTGTAACAATGGTTTATGTTTTCTCTATATTGCAGAGGAGAAGTTTGGGCAACTGGGGGACAATTGACTGATCCTTGGCCATATAATAATAAAAGGGGACACAGCTCTTCTAGGACTGAGATTTTCATTGTCCCTTTCTAAAAAGCAGAAGGGAGGTACTAACACTTTACCAAAAAAGAAGGAAAAGAATCTTGTCAGAAATGGAGAATGGGAGAACATTTAGCCAAATTAAAGGCTGTATCTATTAAAAGCAATGGTGACTCTAAGAAGATGGGTGTAGCATAACAACCCGAGGCAATTTGGGTTCCTTTGCATATAATTGTACAGAATGTGCTCTAAGTGGGTTAGTGAGCTATAATCAAACATGGTAGAGTTGAAGAATGGTGTCTGTGTGTTCTGTCACATGGTTGCACTGCACTGAGGCTTCCTGCCAAGACAGCTACAGGAATTGTTTTTCATGGGCTCTGGCTGATCTCAAAGGCAAGGCAGAAGGGTTTATAGCTTAGTGAGTTATTTTTCCTGACTCTCTTAAGGAAGTTGAATATTTGAGAATTTAATACAGTTTCCTTGGCATTGTGTTGATCTTTGGATACCATATTAAGATCACATCAGGATAATGAGGGAAGGATTAAGGAATTACTGGTTTCATTTGGGATCATGTCAGATGGGGTTGTTTTTACATCTGGCATGTACTTCCCAAGTTGAATAAAGTAGTATTTGTGACAGGCTCTAGTGGAGGATGCTGGTAACATGCAGAACCAAACCTTAAATTTGCATGCTGTTATGACTTCTATTGGATGTGAGGATTTGTAGGTTGTTTCCACAGATGTAAAGCGAACTTATTATTCACTGTACATCTAAGTACCTTATTGACTTGATTTCTTGTCTTATTTCTGAATGGTCCCAGAATGTATGGAGATGGTGATGGGTTTTGTAGTTTTGCTATTATGCCTTTCCTAGAAAACAAAGTGAGCTTTTCATGCTTGAGTAAACACATTGATGTATTATGAAACTGTCAGACTCTGAACAATTGGCATAAGCTCAATTATTCAAATACGTGACTCTATTGAATGGCTTTTGTGCTGGCTGATGCTTTAGTTCAGCCAGTATAAAGACATTTCAATATCTTTCCTTAGGAAATTAAATCTCAACTGCATGAGTAAAGAAATGCAAAGGATTAGTCCTTTAGTTGAGCACTTTCCTCATCATCTTGTATAGCTAATTGGTAGAATTCATTTGCTGAGATTTATAGTTCATTTTATTTTTTAAAAAAATATGGTTTTTAAATTAAAAAGTCATTCATGCATTATCTTCGTCACCCAACATAACTGCTTTTTTCTTCTTTGTTCTCTTCCTGTCAGTCCACATGCACACATGCTTTTTTAATGTAGTGTATCAGCAATTTTGTTTTCTTTTTAAGTTATATTTGCATGGTAAATCTTTTTCAAGTTCTGTAGTCTTTATAATATTTATTTTTATTGTTACATAATATTGAATTAATAATATGCAATCATTTTTCTTATTTGAAATGTATGTTTTCTAGTTTTTTATTTTTACACATAATAGTGCAAAGATGTATTTGTGCATTATTTTCAGTTATGAGGACAGGTGTCCAGAAGTATTTCAGTGGACTTGAAAAGATTTTTTCTTTTACGTATTGCTCAATTGCTTTCCAAGAGGCAATTGTATGATTATATAAATATACAATCTTTTTTACCAACAAAAAAAAGAAAGATAAAGTCTATTAAATGTTAGCATCCTACAAAATTAACATTTGGAGCATCCTGTAATCTTAGTAGAGACTTCTTCATTTGTAAATTCAATTTCTATTTTTAGCAGAGTAATGTATGCAAATAGTTTAAAAATCTAATAAGCTGTTTAGTGTGACAATGAAAAACAGCAGCCTCTTGCCTCCTTCCCCACTCCAGTTTCTGGCTTTTGACTATTTCTGCGAATATTTGCCTCCATATTGCTAAATGACTTACTTTTGCGGCTTGATTTTTTTTCCTCTTTGAGTTATTTACGGATTTCTTTTTGTGGAAGATGAGGCTTTAGTTCTTACAGTTTCTTTCCCATTCTCTCAATATTGACATAACATAAATTTTGGTTTTACCAATATAGATATTATAATGTTATGACTGTAAGTACTGTTCATAATCAAATTTTATATTATGATTATATATTCTTTCACTTTATATTTTCCCTGGAATTAATAACCCTCTTTCCTTTTGCTTGCTTTGTTTTCTTTATGCCTATTTCTAATTTATCACCAAACATTCTGAAAGAGTTGTAAATCTCCTTTGATACTTCCAAACATGTCAGATAATTCCTCAGGTGTGTTTTTATTTATTTTTTCAAAACTTCCCTCTGGGAGCTGTCATATTGCTGCAGTGTTGATGGGTTGCTCTTGGGGCCTGATATTCAAGCAACATCTTGGAATTCCCTTCATGATTTTATCCTGGGAATTTCCTTTGCCTCTCTCTGTTTTGTTGATTCTCTGTTTCCTGGATCTCAGGTTGTTTTTCTTTTAAGTTTACTTACATATTTTGATGGAGTCCTGAGAAAGGTGCGAGGAAACTAAACTTTTTGATACCATGCGTGACTGAAATGTTTTTATTCTGTAATCATACTTAATTGATAGTTTGGCTGGGTATATAATTTTAGGTTGGGAATAATGATTTTTTTGGAATTTTGAAGGCATTGCTTTATTGCCCTCTTACTTTCAAGGTTGCTTTTGAGTCCAGTGCCATTCTGATACCCAATTCTTTGTTAAGACCTTTTTCCTTTATTTCCTGTGCCTGGAAACTTTTAGAATCTAATTTCTGGAGTTCTAACATCTTATGGTATGCCTTGGTATGTACTTTTTTTTTCATTCATTTTATTGGTCGCATGGTGGGCCCTCTCAAACCAGAAAAAGCATGTCCTGCAGTTTCCTGTATTTCTCTCTTTGAACTACGAATTACTTTGTAGTACCTTGTGAACCGGTCCATTAGTTTTCCTCTCTTTTTTTCTCCCACTTTCCCATCTTTTCGTCTTTTTATTCCACCTTCTGAGGACTCTACTAACTTTATTTTTCACCTCTTTTATGGGATTCTTTTATCAATGCTACAATATTTTTCACTTTCTGAAAGCTTATTTCTAATTCTTCTAATTATGCTTTTTATGGTGTTGTGTTGCTTCATCTGTGATTTCTCTGAGGATATTAATTATTTTTTGGTTGAGGAATTATTTTTTCTGCTCCCTGCATCATGTTTGTTTCCTCTGGGGTGGGGGGGTATGTGTTTGTGTGTGTGTGTTTGTGTGTGAGTGCGCACACATTCTCTTTCTTGCATGTGGCAGTGGAGATCAGGTGAGGTGGGCCTGTTTGGAAGCTCCGTGTGTTGGTGAGGCTTATAACCTGAAGCTTCTTTATAGGAAGATTAGTGTCTGCAAGTCTGTGCTCATGCCCAGGAGCCGGGATGCAGGGAGAAGAGAGGGTGGGATCTTACTGACCAGGCTTTGTCTCAGTCCCCTGTTTTTAGCATGGTTATGTTACCCCCTGCCCTCAGCTGTGCTTAGCTGTGGTAGGACTTACCTCTTCTGGAGAGGAAATTTCCAGGCTCCTGCCTGGCTCTGCAGGGTAGAGAAGAGAATATGGCAGTTTAACTGTTCTTTATATAAATTTTCAATCAGTTCTCCTTTCCTCAGAGGTACCTGGACCTAGTTTCTTATTGGCTACTTGCCCCACAGGCTTAAATTTCAGCTTTGTTTCGATTTGTTTGTTAGTTACCATTCATCCCTTTGTTTTGTAGCTTAAAGGATTTTGTTGCATATCTAGTTCGCTTTTTGTACTCTTTCATTTTTTGTCTTCATGGGCTTATTTCACGTTATATTTATGTTCATGTGTATATAAATTCCTTTAGTGTCGTTTTAATACAGTTTTAAAAAGTATGGGGAAAGAGCACGTACTCAGTCTGCCATGGTTGATGGAAGTATCTAGTGCAGACTTTTTAGACTGGTCAAAAATATATTTTTTGCTTGCACACATTTGTGGGATATTTATTATACTTTCTGATATACAATAATTTCTTTAAAAAATGTCTTTTAAAAATATTTTAAAATTTAAATAATATTTTTAAAAGACATTTTTACATGTCTATTTTTACATGTCTATTTAGCATTGCAGATTTAATGTCAATTTTCATAAGTCGATATTTCTGTCTACTGGATAGCTTAAAGGAGTGACTGTTCTCTTCTTTAAGTTGCTCATTAATTTTTAAAAACCTTTTATTTTGAAATAATTGTAGATTGATTGGAAGTTCAAAAATAGCACTGAGAGGTTCCTTATACCCAGTTTTTCCCAATGGTAACATCTTCACAACTACAGTACTGCCATCAAAGTTAGGAAATTGATGTTGCTACAACCTTCATTAGTTTTTAAAAGACATTGTTTTACATTTCATAGTAGCCCAAAAGTTTATGATACAAACATATGTGAAATCTATGTTAAACTCTTTTGTCTTTCAGCAATTTTTCCAGCTAGTCAAATTACGAAAGCTTGGACTTAGTGATAATGAAATTCAGCGGCTCCCTCCAGAAATAGCAAACTTCATGCAGCTGGTGGAACTAGATGTGTCTCGAAATGGTAAGAAAGATTCCACTTGGGTTGCCCATTTGTCTCTTCAGATGCTGGGGGTGTTTTTAGTAAATATAGCTGTGAGTGAGAACATGCGGTGTTTGGTTTTTTGTCCTTGTGATAGTTCGCTGAGAATGATGGTTTCCAGCTTCATCCATGTCCCAAATATAGCTAGATAAATATTACTGGAGGTGCTTTCCCTGATAGTTATGGGAAAACTATATGATTCTTGGGGTGAAATTAATGCCATTTTTGAATAGGTCAGTTAACTTATAGGCATTTTCCAAAAAAAATTTCATAACACAGGTTTTAGGAGACAGCTTTCTCCAAATAAGTTCAATCTGATTCCTAGAGTTAGAGAGTGGGCTGGGCAATCATTTAACCTTGTCCACTTATTTTGCTGAACATGATATTGAGGACTGGTGGCATGGTTTTTGTCCAGTGCTTGGGTGCTGCTATGGCAAGGGAAACCTGCCCTGGGGAAGGGTTGGTTTCTCTTGGCTGTGTCTCAGTTGCTTGGTATGCTCTCCCTGTAGTGAACAGACCTGCTTGCGTTCAGGCATCTTCTGTCTTAATGTGTTTCTAATTAGGCTGCTGGTGGTTTTGCCCACTTCAATTTGTGTGGTATATTTGTGAGTTTATTTTGATTTTCAGATCCCACTATTGATTCATTTTTACTGAACATTTGAATAGGGCATCCTAATAGATACCCCAATGGGATACTCAAATGCCTTTCATTTTTAAATGGGTACCTTGGTTTAACCCTCAGTTTTATACCCCTTAGAGTGCTTCCCAAATGGGCTGGTACTGCTCCTTGTTGTAGCATATTTGATTTATTAAATTAACGTAGCAACTCCCAGTGGTCCTATCTTGTGATGGAATTCAGTTCTTGTAAGGACCCTGGTATAATTTCCTTAGGATAGTCTTGAACAAGGTCTGAATTATTTATTAAAAAGGTAATTCCTTTATTTCTCTCCTATTACATACCTGATTTATTTTGTGTTTTGCTTCTGTTTTCCTACAAAAATCTATAGGTTTCTTCTGAACTGATTACTTTAGGTCTGTATATTTCAGTCTGATATTTTTGGCAAAAACCCCAGGTCCCAGACATATAATTCTTCTGTGGGTCATTGTTATAATACAGCAATGGTAATCAGTACTTGGTTGGAAATATGGTGAAGAAAAAAATGATTCCTCCTTTCTAACAACTTCTAATAGGTTTTAAATTGTTTTTATCTGTTACATTCCATAAATTAGAAACTGTCTTCTGGCTTAGCCATGTGATCGTGACATTCTTTTATTTTGCATGAAAATTATTTCTTACTTTGAAGGTACTAGAAAAAGTAAAACAAAACTTTTTTGGGGGAGGGTGTCTTGTTTTAGAGTGGCTTATTTGGTCGCAGGGAACCCAGATCTACTTAGATAAAGTGGATTTGATTGTAAGGAAGGCGGGGTGGAATTAACATGCACCAAAAGCAGTGGCACCAAGCTTGCATTTGACACTATCTTGGGGGTTTCATGGCCTCTTTTTTCCAGTGTGTCCACTTCTGTTTGTGGGTTCTCTGTTCTTCCCTCCTCGCTGAACTGCTCTGTTGGAACTGGCTTGTGGTGGCCTCTTTTTGTGACTTCTCTTTACGTACAGTTTGACTTTTGCCCCTGCGGCAGCATTTGTTTGCCAGTGAAGGATTTCTCAGTGAAGAGTGGTTGACCCAACTTATCTTTTTATGCCAATCATAAGACATAGGGTACAGGTCAGGTTACCAGCCACCCTAAAGGATGGCTGCCCTGGGAGTTGGATGGCAACCAGTACAAAGCATGGCCCTGCCCCTCAGCACAGAAGTTGTTGATGAGCAGCTTCGCTTACACTGGAGTATGGGGTGGGGTGGGCATCTGGGGTCTGGCCAGGCCAGAATTGCCTCAGAAACTAGCCTGTATAATACTTTCCCAAGGTATATGTGATTGAAATGATTCTCTTGTCCTAGCAGTTATCTAAGTTATAAAGAATGACTAGCTATTAACTCTGCAAGGAAGCAGTGACTTTGTAAAATGGTCACGAAAGTCACAAAATCTGAAGAAATACATAGCAATTTTGAAATGGGGATTAGAAATAAACAGAAATACTTAAGAAAGACGAAAAGTTTTGGCTCTGACTATTTGGGCGGAAGGAAACCATACAGCTCAAAAGTTCCCAGTCCCGTAATTAACTCTAATGGGATGCTCCGTGGGAAGTCAGCACTAGTCAGCTGCCAGTTTTACCAGTTCCCACATCAGCTCTTTTCAAACATTTGTAGCTAGAAAGAAGGGCTCCATGCATCTTCCCGTGTGTCCGCTTACCTTCCAGCACGTTGATAAAAGAAACTAGGCTTTCACTGAAGACAGTATCAGGACACAAAAATGTTTCTGCTCCTTGGAACACCTACCCTGCTTTTTGTTGTTGTTGTTGTTGTATTTTTCCCCCCCTCAGTTTCAACCTTTCCTTCTGCAAGTGTTGGAGTTTTGTGAGGGATCCTGCAGAACGTTCACCTTCTTATCCAGCTCTCTTAGAAATGCCGAGATGGAGTTAACCTTTCCCTTCCCTTCTTGACAGGGCCTGGCTCTGGCTCAGTAGCATTATGTGTGTGGTGGATGTGGGGGTAGAGGGGAAGACAGCATGGAAGGTTTGGGGCTTTCCTGGAGGTTATTAAAAGAAAGAATGAACCTGGGCTGGGTGCGGTGGCTCACGCCTGTAATCCCGGCACTTTGGGAGGCCAAGGCGGGGGGATCACTAGGTCAGGAGTTCGAGACCAGCCTGACCAACATGGTGAAACCTCCAACTCTACTAAAAATACAAAAATTAACCAGGCTTGGTGGCACGCGCCTGTAATCCCAGCTACTCAGGAGGCTGGGGCAGGAGAATCGCTTGAACCCGGGAGGTGGAGGTTGCAGTGAGGCAAGATCACGCCATTGCACTCCAGCCTAGGCGACAGAGCAAGACTCCGTCTCAAACAAACAAAAGAAAGAACGAATCTGTGCAGATGACAGAGCAGAAGAACAAGGTCACTATTTACTGTAACCAACAGGTATAGGGGTCTTAGGCCATTTCTTGGTCAAGCAGATCTCAGTATGCTTCCACTCATTTTTTGGACAGATAAAATTATGTTAATCTGAATACCCTAGGTAACCGAGTAGGCAAATAAAAGTCACAAATCCTGCAGCTGGAGAGGCGATGTGAGAACCTGACTTTGTACAGGTGCAGGCATTTGTGTGGTTTGCGGCTGGTGCCTGGAGGCCTGTGTGGGCCTCTGGTCTTCTGTTGCCCCAGATGGCGGTGCCCACTTTCTGATCAGAAGCTGTTCCTTTGGGTCCCTGCCCCGCCTCAGTGGTTTGTAGCAGGGTTATAACCAGGGCTGGCCAGTCATGATAGGACCTTCCTTAGTTCTTGATTTTGCATTGTTTTGGCCATGGAGGAGAAAGTCCATTGAGTTAATGCTTGTCATACTTGAATGTACAAGGAATTATCTGAGACTTTTGTTAAAATGAAGATTCTGTTGCAGTAGATCCAGAGTGGATCTGGAGATTCTGTATTGCTAAGAAGCTCCCAGGGGATGCCAACCCTGCTGGTCCCCAGCCACACCAAGGAGAAGGATCTTAGACATCACCACCTGCAGGCTTGCTGCTAACTTTCCTTCAGCAGCTTCCTGTGGTTAGGAGCCCACATTCACTCCCCTCAGGCACCCCTGCACCCTCCCATGTGGAAGGTAGGAGATCTTCCGGCCATTCCTTGTTAAAGGGTAAGATGCTGGAGCTGACTTTAGCTCACGTTTGCTTTGATTCTAAAAGCAAAACTAGACCTTTCTGGATGTTTCCTTGCTCAAGTGAGGAGAAAACCCAGGTTTTGCGTTTCTCTTTAAAGACGTTTGTAAATGAAGAGAGAAGTTTTTACAGCCTCACTTTCTGGGCCAAGAACTGCCAAGACCTTCAAACACTGACTTTTGTGGCTTTGTTTTCTGACATTTTAGGCGCAAAGTCAAGGGAATTGTGTGCTGTGTTGGAAAAGAGAAGCATGAGTTTAGGGAAAAAGAGGGCAGTGCTTATGGATTATCTAAGCTGCAAGGATTTATTTTTTTTTTTCTGAGGGACAAGTAGAGAGCCTTGGGATGAGCACAGTGCATATGGTCTCTTCCCCAGAATGACTAGATGTGCTCAGCAGAGAGGACTCTGGCTCGGAGCCCTGGCTCTGCTGTCAGCACACGGTCGACTTTGGGCAGGCCCCTTCAGATGCCGCTGGGCCTTGTTTTGCGGAGTGGGACAAGACCCTGCTCCCTGTATGAGCCCAGTGAGAGTCAAGGAAAGTGACACACTTCTCTTGTCTTAACTTGGTGGATTTGTTT
The DNA here is from genome assembly GCF_028858775.2 of Pan troglodytes. Lineage (NCBI taxonomy): Eukaryota > Metazoa > Chordata > Mammalia > Primates > Hominidae > Pan > Pan troglodytes. The sequence continues at coordinate 59,711,341 of NC_072403.2, forward strand.
TTTTAAAACAGGCAAATGTCTAAAACATATATGAGAAAAAAAAACTAGGTGTTTCCCCTGAACATAGATTAGAGGATGATTGGAGTATATGAACTAGATATCTGAATTTGCTGGTAACATTTTGTCTACAAAAAGTGTACAGACTTAGAATTAAGTTCTGCAACAGTTTTCTGTGGTGAAATGCGTATGTTTCAATGCTTGGACCTTGTATCTGCTTTCTCTGCTAACTGATTATTAGCTGCTTGAGGAAAATGACCTCTGATTATGTGAGAAGTGGTATTATCGCATAGTAGGATCTTGCTATTCAAGAATCTAGGGCAGACTTTCTTAATGCTTCATGATTCCTGCCTCAAGGGTTAGTAATTTGAATTTTATGGTCTATGCTGTAATTTGACTTACATCACAGTACTATGTCATTATCCATTTAGTTCAGTTTTCCCCAAAGTGTAAGGTGTATACTACCAGCACTGCTAGAGATGATTTTAACTGGTACTGCAAAACAGCAATTTTAAATTTTGAGTCATGGTGAGAAAGTTATCCTTTTATTTTCAATTTTATTCCTTTTGGATTGCATCTGTAAAATTTGATAACACTGTATTGTATTTGTTACATTTATCTTTTGTATCTAGTGGTGATAATAGCTTTGAATTCGTGTTAGTGATTTAAAACAATTTTCTTCCTTTAAAAATCTCATCCAAATTTTAAAAGTCAGTTTAAAAGAATGAGGCAAATGATAAAGAATGCAGGGGCTACACCAGGATGGCAAAAATGGTGAAGGTGAAATAGAGATGGGTGAAGTTAAGGAAACACTTGTCAGTATTAGCATAATGTGCCAAAGAGTTCATGAATTTATTTCTCTTATGGGGCAAATGGAACTGCAGATAGAAAAAAACATGTCCAGAGACTGCATACCTTCACTAATTATTTCATCAACTTGAGTTAACAAGAACTTAAAGGTAAGATAGTTTTAGTACAGTCATCACTATCATCAGGACAGCACTGCAGACTAAGTGGACTGCCTACCAGTAGGGACATTGTCTCATCTAAAGCCTCTTCTAGAGGCTGGACTTTGAGTGCATGATTGGGTTAGTTGTCCTCTGTCCAACCACGAGATGCTGATCAATGTTTGGTCTATAGCTATAGATTTGTTTCATAAGATCTAAAACCAATCTCGAACCCTGCTGAAATGATAGCATCAAATCATGGTACTTTGTTTATGCCCTGAAAAGAGCTTGTTCTGGCAAGTGGTAACTCTAGTGTGCCTAAAAGTCCTCCTACTTAGTTATGAACAATTAACCTTTTTTGTTTGTTTGTAATAACTGTATACACACACACCAGAAGTGTGGTAGAAACAAGTTTTTACCCATGCGGACTTCAGACTTGCCACAATTAAGCCATTGTTCTCTCCTTTCTTGCAGCCTAATTTGGGCCCAAATTTAGCACTTTCTTTACCAAACTGCCCCAGTGGCTGGACTTCATACATTACAGTAGGAGAGTTTTGTTGTCACTGTCATTGTTAAAATATCACAGGAGACATCCAGCAAAGGGAGCACGCCTCTATGCTCACTGTACCTTAGGTTGTGCTGGCTGGGCAGTGTTGAGCCCAAAGCTTGCATTCTTGCTTTGCAAATATATCCGCTTTCCCATTGTGAGCCTCCTCTCTGCCTTAACCTTTACCTTCTCTTTTGTTAGGAAGAAGAGTTAATGTAGAAAAATAAATTGCCTTCTACACACATTTTAATTTCAGATTATAATTACCTTTAAAGTAGGGGTGAAGAGGAATCAGGCTTCTGTGATGTTTTCTAATCACCTTTCCATTCTGCACATTTCAGCGAGCATTGTTTAAACATGAAGATATGGTTTCCATTTCAAACGTTGAAAAAGTTGGGATAAACTTTACACATATGTCTCTTTTGATGAGTATGTTTTACACTTTTTACCCTTCTTCTTGCCATTCCATAGTCCTTTTCTGCTCCCATCTGGAAGGGTCTTTTCGGTCTGCTTTCAGAGGGTCAAGTTGTCTTCCTTCCACTTGCTTTGTCAGAACATATATATGGAAGAGTAAACTGCCGTTCCTCTTTATTCTGTTAATATTAATATTCTGTAATCAGAAAAGTGATGACTGATGAATAAGTTGTAGGCTTACATAACTTTTTTTCTTTTACTCTTTTTTTTTTCCAAGACAGAGTTTCACTCTTGTTGCCCAGGCTGGAGTGCAGTGGCGCCATCTTGGCTCACGGCAACCTCTGCCTCCCAGGTTCAAGTGATTCTCCTGCCTCAGTCTCCCGAGTAGCTGAGATTACAGGCGTGTGCCACCAAGCCCGGCTAATTTTGTGTTTTTAGTAGAGATGGGGTTTCTTCATGTTGATCAGGTTGGTCTCGAACTCCCCACCTTAGGTGATCCACCCACCTCAGCCTCCCAAAGTGCTGGGATTACAGGCGTGAGCCACTGCGCCCGGCCTATCCTTTTTTTTTTTTTTTTTTTTAGTTAGCAGGTTTGTGATAGATCTGAGTTTGAGAACAACACCTTTGAATATGTTTTTTAAGTCAACAAGTTCTTCATTCAGTTACAGGTTCTCTCAATGTTTTGTCTATTTTAAATAGCTCCTTATCTTCGTACTCCATCCCTCCCTAGCTCATTCATTCACTTTATCCGTACATGCTACGCTCTGTGTTAGATCTTGACTTTTCTAAAACAATGGTGGATTTAACCGAACAGGCTAAGTTACGGAAGGAAAAATAATTGCAATGGTTTCTCCTGAAATAAAACAAAACCCTAACATATGGGATGACAGTTTCTGCTCACTTTTTAATTAGGCAGTTTCTGTAGGTATCAGGTTGATGGTTTCCAGCCACAGTGCTCGCATCATTTTGATTTTGAGGCCACCTATTTTGTCATGTGAATCTGGCTGAGCCAAATGGTGCTGAGGCTCCAGGCAGCTGAAGGTTGGATGGCATCTTTTTGTCAGGATGGTAACACCAACATGCTCGCACCACTGCAAACAGCGCTCTCCTCTTACTGAGCTAGAAAAGACAAATCTTGGAAAGGGACTTGAGCCAAGAGGGAAAGAGGGAATGAAAAGCAGTACTAAGAACTGCAATTTGAAGATTAAATATAGAAATGATATGATTCTTAAATTAGCTTTATAAGTGTTGAATAAGTCCTTAATCTAACTAAGGTGTCGGCTCAAAGTGAATAATGAAAATGATTTTTAAAAACATAGTGGTGTGTGACTGTTGTCCCAGCTACTTGGGAGGCCAATTTGAGAGGATCACTTGAGTCCAGGAACTTGAGTTTACAATGAGCTATGATTATGCCACTGTACTCCAGACTGGGGGATAGAGCAAGTCCCTTTTTTAAAAAAAGAAAAATGATTCTGTATTCTTTTCAGTTTGAAAAAGCCTAAAACTCTGGCACTTTAAAAAATGCTTACAGTTAACAACTGTAGCTCATAATAAGATTTCTTTTTTTTTTTTTTTTTTTTTTACTTCAAGCAGTATTTATTGAGTACTTGCTAAATGTAAGGCTCTATGCTAAATTGTTCTATCCCTTAAGGAAATAACAAATAACTCTACAGGCACAATAGACAAATATAATAACTTATATTGTGGTATAAATGAAGTGCTCATTATGTTCGGAAAAGTGTCAGTAACTAGGATCAGTAGCAACTGATGTGAAAAAGACATGAAAGAAGAAAAAGACATTTTTGATTAGATGTTGGTAACAAGCAGTGTAACAGTTCTTATACTTTGGTAGCAAATTTAGAGGGAGTCAATGAGTGGATTTCTCAGTTGGGTTGTCATTTGTCGTTTGTTAGAAATTTATTTCAAATGTTTGTTGTAGCTTTATGGAGTCAACAATATCATTAAAAATGCAAATATCTTAGTGCTTCTCTGTGAACTATTCACTGAAAATTTTAAGGTTCATCAAAAAATCAAAGAACATAATAACTAAAACTCAGTGCATAATAATAACAAAGCTATATGAATTGTCATGGGATTCTTTCTCTTTTTATTATATAGCTGATACTGTGTTGCAAAGGGTTTGCTTTGCTAGGTGAAATGTTAAGCTCTGTGCATTAGCATAGGCTATTGATTTAAAAATCTCAGTGGCTTAACACGGTGAGGAATTTTATTGCTGTTCAGTTTACAGTTTAGAGTGTGTGTGCTTATTACCTTGGGGAAGTAGGTGGTAAGAGGCTGTGCTCCATAGAGTCTTTCAGAGATCCAGGCTTCTTTCTTCTTTTGATGTCACATCTTTATTCAACTAGTGGCCACAAAGTCTTTATGGGAGGGGAAGAAAAAGGAGAATTGCATCTAGGAAATTTTTACGAACTATGCCAACAAGGTAGTGTACACCATTTCTATCAACATTCTATGGCCAATTTTATGCCCCTGACTTAATTGAATGGAGCTGGGAAATTCAGTTAGCTAGAAGAGGAGAAGAAATATGACCATTGATGACCACTAGATCATCTGCTACACCTGGCACTTAATTGAATGCTGGAATTATGTGGTTTTATGCCACTGATCACACTCAAGCCTAGTTTATTAGATGTCTCCAGGGAAACAGAACTAATAGGACACACACACACACACACACATACATGTGAATATATATATATATAAATCATATATATATGAATCTATTCCTAATAAATCTCTCTCTCTGAGACAGATTTATTAGGAATTAATTCATATATTTCTGGAGACTGAGAAATTCCAGGATTTGCCCTCTGCAGGAAAGCCAGTGGTGTAATTCCAGTCTGAGTCTGAAGGCCTGAGAACCAGGGAAGCCAGGGGTGGAAATTCCAATAGAAAGGCAGGAGAAGATGATGTTCTAGCTCAAACAGGCAAGCATGAAGCAAAAAGGGGCAAATTCCTCCTCCTTCCATTGTCTGTTCCATTCAGGTCCTGAGCAGATTGGATGATGCCCACTACATTGGGCAGGGCAGTCTACTTTATTGAGTCTAACCAATTCAAATGCTTATCTCATCCAGGAACACCCTCACAGATACACCTAGAAATAAATACTGTTTAAATTTGGCATCCTGTGGTGCAGTGAAATTAACATATAAAAGTAACCATCACACCTAGTAAACATAGATACCACAGACACACACACACGCGCACACACACATACACACACAAAATCTCATTGCACTTTCACAACTTCCTAGTGAGTGACATGTTTATAGGAAACTCAAATGCCTGTCCAAAGAGGACAGGGTAGCCTGCCTTCCCACAACTGCACATAAATGCATAAACCTAGACATAAGTTAACAAGATTGATGGCCACTGATAAGTTAATAGTTAGCATAAAACCTATGCAAGTGTTTGCGACTTTTTTATTTGAAGTTTTAAAAACTACATTCTTAAAAAAATATGTTTTAGAAACTAGAGGTTTATGTTTGAGGAATCCTTGAAGTACTTCACTTTAGGCAGTATGTCGTCATTTTAAGTGTGTGAGTCTAGGGATCACTACCTTGGACAAATTGCTTAATCTCTCTCTGCCTCAGTTTATTCATCTGTAAAATGATTTTAATAGCACCTACTGTATAGAGATGTTTTTGACTCTTAAAAGAGGCTGTGCATGTAAATACCTCTACTAAATTAGAAGTATGCTTTTTGTTAGAAAAATTAACATAAACAACTTAGAATAGTGCCTTTCATAGAATGAACACTCCGTATAGATGCTGTAATTCTATCATCTTTCATTTTGGATCATGAAAATCTGAACTAAGACTATGAGAGGACTGTCCAAGTAAGAATACAGGGTGGGTGTGAGGACACAAGCACGCATGAGGGATAGAGTGATACAGGTGAGGTTTCGGCTCAAGACAACTTCTAGATACTGTGCACCCATATGCCAGCCATTGTCCTGCTTCACCACATGTGTCATTTAATCCACACACTAATTCTGTGAGGTGTGGCTATTAGCATCTCAGGGATGGCTGATGAAGAAACTGAGGCTTAAAGAAGTTGTCATGTGCCCCAAATCATACTCCTAGTTAGTGATGGACCTGAGATAAGGAACCCAGGAGGAGAGGTGCTTTTCATTGTTTTTGGAGTTTATTGAAGATAATAAGGGCAGAGCTGATAGTTATTTTGAGAGGAAGGATGGACAGTGTATAGACTAGTTACCCTCTGAATTTGAAGATAAAAACTGGAAAAAGTGATCCTAAGACATTTAAACTTGCAAAAAAAAACCCATAAAACTACTAGTGAATAAGTTCAACCACCTGTAGAAATGGCCAACTCTAAGAGGTGGTATCGTTATCTGTTTGGGCTGCTATTACAAAATGCCTTAGACTGGATAATTTATAAACAAGAGAAATGTATTGCTCACAGTTCTGGAGGCTGGGAAGTCCAAGATCCAGGTGCTGGCAGATTCAGTGTCTCATGAATACTTGTTCTCTGCATCAAAGATGGTGCCTTGTTGCCATGTCCTCACATTGTGGAAGGGCAGGGGAGCTCGTATTACCCCCTTCTATTTTCTTTTTATTGTTCCATCTTCCTCTAGTTGAGTGTATTTATAAAGGCACTAATCCCATTCATGAGGGCAGAGTCCTCCTGACTTACTTCCCAAAGGCTATACCTTTTAATAGTATCACATTGGGCATTCATTTTGAACAGGTGAATTTGGGGAATACCAACATTCAGGTGGTATTACATAAATAACAGGTGGTTCATATTTTTTTTTTTTTTTTGAGACGAAGTTTCGCTCTGTTGCCCAGGCTAGAGCGCAATGGTGTGATCTCGGCTCACTGCAACCTCTGCCTCCCAGGTTCAAGTGATTCTCCTGCCTCAGCCTCCTGAATAGCTGGGATTACAGGCGCTCACCACCACGCCCAGCTAATTTTTGTATATTTAGTAGAGACGGGGTTTCACCATGTTGACCAGGCTGGTCTTCAACTCCTGACCTCAGGTTATCCACCTGCCTCGGCCTCCCAAAGTGCTGGGATTACAGGCGTGAGCCACTGCGCCCAGCGTGTAAATCTTTTATGGCTAGAAATGGGGTATCATCCCATAAAAAGTAGAAGAGCTTTCACAGAAAGATCTGACATAATAACATCTCTGGGGTAACTGTTGTGCTGTCTTGGCAAAAGGTTGAAGCATTGCCAGAAGTGTAGTGATAATCAGGAAAGACAAATACTAGGAATGTATTGGTTTTACCTTTGAAGGAAAAGTAAAGGGATTTGATAACATGAGTGTCCCAGGTCCCTTGGAAGCAGGTGTAGCTTTCTTCTATGGAGATGACTTTGTCCATCTCTGATTACTGATGATGAAAATCATCCCGTGATCCTTTCTCAAGGTGTGGATATTCACTAAGCACTGTGATGGGGCATCTAATTTTCTGATATGGGTGCTGAGGAGAGGTGATACGCTAACGTGATGACATCAGTACCTAGTTCCATTAGCATTCACATTGGTCACAAGGAAATTTTCTTAGTGTGGCATATTTCCATAGTCATATCTTCTCTGAGCAAACCAACTGACCTGGCAACTGGTCAACTCTGACCTGGTTAGCCACCAAGTTTTGTCTCACTGGTAGTGTACTACACGAGGCTCTGCTTCAAGCAGCCAATAAGCTTGCCTCTTTGAAGTTCTTCTTTGCAATATAGAGTAGCGTTAATTCAGCAGGTTTCCTTGTTTTAACTTGGTATCAATGAAGTGAGTTAAATTTGACCTATCCCTGAGAAGACTAAGAAGAGCACTCCAAGAAGGGTAGAGAAATCAGTTATTAGGATCATTTATTTTCTGGTTTATGTTCTTTAAAGTACATGTTCCTTGTTGAGAATTAATAGTGAAATATAAAGAAACATTGTTGAAAAGCAAAGAGAACTGTGTGAATCCTTCTCATCAACATATTTATTGGGTGCTTACTGTGTACCAGGTATGAGGCTAAGTACTTCATATGTATTATATTATCTCATTTAATCTTCAAACTGTCTCCAAGAAATAAGCTTGCCATCTCCTTTTTTACAGGTGACAAAACTGAGTCTCAGGTTAGAAACTTTGATTGTGTGACTCATGAGTAGTGAATTGGTATTTTGTCTCAAGTTTGTTGAACTCTAAAATCATAATTCTGTCTCCCCAGTATAAAAACATTTATATCCCACTACCCAGAAATAATCATTAACATTTTTGTACATTTTATTTATCTTTTTCTCTTTTCATTTCTGTTTTATAAAATTGGGATCATTTAACAAATAGATATTCCTATCTTGCTTTTTATTCACTTAACATAGGTTGTAAGCATTTGTCATGCCATTGTTTGCACTTAAGCACAAGTTTTTTAAAAAGGCAGATTAATCAATAACTTTTGCCTTTTCTATAACATGAACATCAACAGGAAGCTATTAGGTTTCAAAGGTAAGGTTGGTGTGTGGTAGATAATCGACAAGACAGGGGGATTTCCAGAAGGTTGTGATAAGTTAAAAGTCAGCCAGACAGAGTGAAGAAAGAGGTGAGTAAGCAGTTTCAAAGTCTTTACCTGATTTGGGCTTCCTGTGTTGAAATAAGTCAGGGAGGCAGATACCCCCAGGGCCATGTAGGTACAGAGGGAAAGAATGTGGGCAGAGGCAGGCCAAACAAATGTGCAGCTTTTAAAAGATACTCTGAAGCAATCAGCCTGTATTTATGTAACAAAACACTCTGCTTATAGAGGTGCTTGGTGAAAGTATCATACCATGAACATTAACAGTTGATGTGTTGAAGTATTTAATCTTTGTTTTACAAAATGTTAAAGAACAAGCCTTCCATTCAGCGAGTGAATGAATGAGTGCTAGGTTAAGATGAACAAGTGGGTCTGAGCAAATTAGGCAAAACTGGGAGGTTGAGTGCCAGTAACTCAACACAGGCCCAACACAAAAGGCAGCCCAGAGCCAGTGGGGAAACCTAAGTAACACCAGAGAGGCTGAGGAGGACTGAGGTCTCTCTGCAGAGGCCAAAACGAAGTTGGCACAGCAGCAAGCACCTCGGGGACCTGAGGGAGTCTTTGGAATTTCCTGCTTCCTCATCTTACATTGAATGTGCTGCCTGTATTGTGGTGTGCCTGTTTACCTGGGTAGGAACTGATGGGCCACAGCATGGCAAGGACCTGTGCCCATTTGACATTAGCCATAAGTGGAGTCAAATGCCATGGAAATGTGCTTTATCACAATCACAGGGAGCACCTTTGCTTTAAGAAGGCCTTCCTCACCCCACCCCAGCCCCCTTTTAGGTCCTTGCTCTATTCAGGAGCTATGCATTATGTCGTTGGAGAAGATAAATTCCTTCTGCTCTTCCTCCTCATCAGGGCCCTGCCTTTGGGTCTTGTCTCAAACTACTCAGCCTTCAGTTTTGAACAATTGGAGCATGGTAAAGAGGTCTCCTTTTTGCAGCTATTGGCATCTTCTGAGCAGATGCTTTGGTCTTCTGGAGCCCTTTCTCATTGCCAGTTGAGTTTATTCTTATCTCCAAAACCCTTCTTTACTGTGCTAGCAACTGTTCTGTCCTTCCTTAGGGATCCAAATTGAAAGAGATAAACTCAAAGAAATGTTCTAAATAAAGGCCGCATATTTCATTATGAATAGCACAGCAAGCAATAGTGAAAGTCTTGGCAACAGTGTATGCTTCATTGTGATAAGGGACGTAGGGACAGGAACGAATTTTTAGAATGAGTTTTATTCTTTCATGAACATTTAACCAGTGCCATGAATTTGGGTTCTGTGCTAGAAGCTAGAGATAAATCAGTTTAGCAGTGGCTCTTGAGGGATTTAGGCCAGAAGGGTGGAAGGACCAAGTCCATCCGTGATGACACAGGACAGTGTGGAAAGTCCTGTCTCAGAGGCATGCCTGAAGGAGCTGCGAGGTTGTGGGGCATGCTCCATCATTTTGGGGGAAGTAAGCAGTATCAAAAAGACTTCCTGGGAAACATGACACTTAGGCTCTGAGCGGCAAGATGCAGATAGAGACAAATAAGTGTAAGAAGGTCATTTCTGGGCAGATGAAATAGCATGAATGTGTGTCTGAAGGTTTGAAATAGCATGATGAATTTGGGGAAATGCAAGAAATTACTGGAGCCGGTGGAAAGAGATGAAGCTAGAGAGGGAGAAGACAGCAAGATCACAAAAGGCCTTGTGTGTTTGCTAAGGAATATTTTCTTGAAAGCTGTGGGGAATCATGAAAGGGTTTCAGGCAGGGGAATGGCTCACATATCACCCTGGCCCTAGCAGGGAGCATGAAGTCGATTAAGGACAGCCTGGATGTGGGAGGCCAGGCATCTATGTCAGGGGTGGAGGGCCTTGAGAGGGGATCAGTAGAAGAGAAGATCTTGGACCAGGCATGAGGACAACTAGCTGGTAGCTTGCTGGAGCGGGAGGGAGAGGTTTTGGGTCTGGATAAGTTCCCACTTCCCACCACAGGTAAGATGGGAGAGGCTGAAGAAATGATCAGGTCTGAGGGGAAAAGATGAGTTTATCTGTGGACATGTGGAGGGTGAGATGCCGTTGGGGTATCTAGATGGAGCTGTTCAGTAGGCAGATGAATATAAAGTTCTGAGGCTCAGGGGAGAAACTTTAGTAGGAGATACAGGTTTGAGAGTCATCCATCTGTCGGTGATGGTTCAAGCCACAGGTAGGAATGAAGTCAGTCAGGGAGAGGACATGGAAATGGAAAGGCAGATGAGCTTGCAGAATATCCCTGCTCAAGGGAAAGCAGAGGAAGAGGGGCCCTTGTAAGATTCTGAGAAGGAACAGCAGGAAGACTGGTCAGCAGTGGGGACTGGTAGTGTGGGAGCCACGCAACAGAACGACAGAGCAGAGGTCATCACTTTAAACCTTATGGAGGTGACTGATTGCATGGGCTGGAGCTACTGTGCAGATTAATGGATGAAGCGTTGTCATCGGTGAAGCTGCCCAGGCATAACCTATAGAAAGGCAGAACCTTGGGAAACACCATTGTTAAAGGACTGGTGAAAAGAAACTTGAGTAAGAGACTGGGAAGCAACAGGCAGGGAAACAAAGAAATTCTCGAGAGCTTTTATGATGGAACTTAAGGCAGGGCAGCACATTCAGAAGGGCTGTGGTGTAAAATGGGAGCAGAGTAGTCAATAAACGTGCACTGAAAAGTTTCCATTGGATCTGGCATTTGGGAGGTCATCTGTGACACCAAAGACAGTGTCAAAAGTGGTTCACAGCCCACATTGCTTGTTGTTTTATGCTTTTTCCCTTGACTGTTTTTGAAAGATCAGAGGAAGGCTTGAAACATATCCACAATTACCTTGAGGAAACAGCAGCGATCACTGTTTCCTGCTGGATCTGCCAGTTCTAAGGGATGTGAGCAATTATTCTGGTGGTATGTGTCTTGGACAGCTAACAATGATACAATTAATGGAGGAATTTCATAACACTCTGCTCATAATGTGTACATGTTTGATCAGCGTCTGGCATGGGTGTAAGCCATCCAGGCATTGCTGTTGCCACTACAAGGCAGACCCAGTAGGCAAAAGGTGGGAGTAGCTAGTCACCAGTTATCTCCTTCTGGAGTCTGGTCATTGGCCATGGTTAGGACCAGGGTGGGCTCTGGCCATTTCAGGTATGTTATTCCATGTTAAGTGTTGAGAACCACAGGCAGTTAGTAGTCCCTCCTTCTAAGACTCTACTAATTGCATTTATCTCATTGTGTTTCCAAGTTTATTTCACTTTGGGATTTTTTTTTTTTTAATTATAAAAGCAATATATGGTCATTAGAAAAAGTCAATGGAGGCAAGTAAAAGAAAAGTCAACAGACTGCCCTTCCCACTTCCAGACTCTCCCTGCCTTGGTGGAGGGTTGCCAATGTTGGTGTCACACTGTATTGGGCTTATTTTTATGATAACCCTCTCCCCCTCTGTGTTATGAGATCATAGTGGCCGGAGACTGTCCCTCTTGTATTCATCTTTGCCTCCTTACCTTCTGCCACATGGCCTGACATAAATAATCAGGGCCCACCATATATCAGTTGCTTAAATAATCAGATAAAGAATGAGTGAATGGAGTGATTTTTTAGGCTTTGCCCTTGGGACCATTGTTTCCATCCCTTTCACTGTAATTTTAGAGATAAACTGGATACAAGAGGAGAGCACCATTTTTGTCACTTTTTGATTTGTAGGAATGCTTATTATGTGGAAGGTGCTGTGTGACAAGGTATGGGGTTTACAGCCCCTTTATCCTGCTAGAGGCACAGATTTATTGAATTATGTAGATAAAGTTAATCTTATTTAGAAACTGGTAGATGACTGGCAGAGAATAAATCAGAGATGATGGGCGTAGCACTTCCATGGAATTATAAGATGTGATATTTGTAATATATTTTAAGTTTTTAAAATGCTTCTTTTAAAGAACTTAAAATGTATTATAAATATCACATCTTTTAATTAGTTCTTATATTACTTCTATACAGTCTAGAAACTTACTATGCACTCTCTGCATGTCAGGCACTGGGATATTATCACAAGTATAGCAGAAGGAAGATTCTTGGCTAAGAGAGGACAAAACACGGTCATATCCCCAGAGACATTCAAACCATGTGGACAAAGCTGCCTCTGTAGGTTTGAAAGGGAAGATAGAGAAAAATATCTTGAAGGTCAGCACAGAGAAAGGGGACATTCAGGAGTGATGGAAGCAAGAATTATTTTTACTTAGATTTTGGATTATGGCCTGTTTTCCTTCACTTCGAGCAGTTGTTTCTCCCAAGTGGGCTCTGGAACCACCTATATAGAATTCTTATTAAAATTGCATTTTTCTACCTCCTAAGGAATATGCAATCCAAATTTCCAGAGCAGGAACCCAGGAGTCTGCATTTTAATCTTTAAGAAAATTCATGCAACTCTAAATTGCAGCTAGGAGCCATTCATAAAATAGCACGACAGAACCTGAACATTTCCTGACTGGGTCAAGACCCTAAACAGCATTTAGACCAAAAGGATGTCTTTACATTATGATCTTTTTCAGATAAGTCCGTGGAACAATGGCTTTACTACGTCCAGAAAATTATTTTTGCCCAGTTCAAAATTCAAGCATCTATTATAATGACCTGGATTACCAGGCCATTGTGACACCAACATTGGCATCCTTCTGCCAGGGTAGGGAGAGTCTGGAAATAGGAGGGGCAGGTTGTTGACTTTTCCTTTACTTGTTTCTATTGACTTTTTATAATGACTATATATTGCTTTATAATTAAAACAAAATCCCAGAGTGAAATAGACTTGGAAACACAATGGGATAAATGCAATATTACAATCTTAGAGCGAGGGAACACTGTCTGTCTGTGGTCCTCAACACTTAACATGGAATAACAGGCTTGAAGTGGCCAGAGCCCATGCTGGTCACAACCATAGCCAATGACCAAGAGAAAACTGGTGACTGGTTACTCCCACCTCAGCAAAAGCTAACATTCCACCTTCTCTCTCCCTTTCACCCTAAGTTTGGATGACAGTGCCTATGAGAATTGCTTTAGGACATAGAAATTGATCCAGTATCCCACAGTGTATCATTTTCAGACTGAGATTCAGCTGAAACACACTATATATTTTATTCTGATTCTCAGTCTTGAATTTTCTATAATTTGTAAGACAGTACTGGTTCTGCAAAATTTTCTCATAACAGTACGTCATAAGCACCACTCATTATAATTCTAAAAAAGGACTAAAACATTCATTCAATGGCAGAGCCAGAAGAATATATGTGCATGCTTCACTGATGAATACTTTGAAGGGGATAATACCAATTTCAATGTGTAAGTTCTGATATGTTTCCTTTTATGAAGTTTAAATGTATTAGAAATATTTTACCTTTTCATCTGTAAGTTGACAACTTATAATTTTTAAGCTCTTAAGCTCTTTACAGTATTTCTTTGAAAAATGTGAACATGTTTTTGAGTTCTTTTTAGAATGCTTTTTGTACTCCATTTTCTGGTTTAATCTCTTTTTTAAAGGGTTACTTTTGAAAAGATGTACTTGTATTATAGTAGAAGGATTTTTTTTAAGATCAATTTTATTTCAAAATGAGAAGGCAGTTAAATTAGATCCAAACAGTCCTGCTTTTCATCCATTTCCCACCACCTCCTTTCCTCATCCGCAACTAAACAAAACAGCTTTCCCTTGTCACATTGCTATTGTTACTTCCCATTGGAGGCAGTTTAACAAAGCCTTCAGTGCAGGCTCTAAAGGTTGGATCTGCTTCAATGTAAGAGCAGAAATAGCTTTATTATGGGGGTGAAGTGTGGATGGGAGCCATGAGTAATTGTCAGATACCACACTAAAATGGGCAGGGCAACATGGACGGAGCTGGAGGCCACTATCCTACGGGAATTAACGCAGGAACAGAAACCCAGATAATGCAGGTTCTCACTTATAAGTGGGAGCTAAACACTGAGAACACATGGACACAAAGAAGGGAACGACAGACACTGGGGCCACTTTTAGGGTGACGGGTGAGAGAAGGGTTGAGGATTGAAAAACTGCCTATTGGGTATTATTATGCTGATTACCTGGTACACCAGATTCCTGTGACACACAATTTACCCATGTAACAAATTTGCACGTGTACCTTTTGAACCTAAAATAGAAGTTAAAAAAAAAATAAAATAAAATGGCCAGGTCCTCATTGGCAGTGGTTCTCAACTGCATGTTAGATTCACCTACCTGCATGTAGGTGTTGTTGTTAATGTCCTTGAACAATGCCCGAGTCCTACCCCAGGCTGACTTTTCCAATTCTCAGGGGACGGTGGTCCCAGGTGATTTTGATCTCAGCCAGAGCTGAGAACCACTAAAGTTAAATCCCTCAGTGCTTTTTAGAGGTTGCCATTAGACCTCCTTTATCTGAATCTCCAAGAGTGCTGGGTTAAAGTGTAAATTCCTTCTCGTCATCCTAGATCTGCTGAATCAGTCGCTGGGAGTGGGACCAGACCATTCTTTAAGCGGGTCAGATGATTCTTTTGTGCTCTGAAGTTTGAGAATCCCCAGCCTCTGGGATAACCAGTGGTTATATTAAACCTGGATTAGGGATGTGCTTTGGAAAACAGTGGTGAGACTATTGAGAATCAGTGTTCTAGCTAGTTTATCTGGGCCAAAAGGCTTCTCCTGCCCTTCTGGAAAAGTGTGTTCACTCCTGGCCCTGCACCCTCCTCTCACCTTCTCTGTGTGTTACCCAGAGAAGGTTTTTTGGGTCTGAACGACTCATTCAGCCTGTGGCTGAGTCTCTAATTGACAAACACTATGGTTCGGGCGTGTGAGAGGAGAACACATAGTAGGATGTCTGTCCCAGCTGACAGGAATCATAGATCCTATTTGGAAAGATAAGTGTTGCTTAGAAAGGCAGCACAGAGGGATGGAAGCTGGTAGCATTGAATTCATGCCGAAAGAGTGAGCCTGACCATAGAGGCTTATTTGCCGTTCAGGGGAGGAAGATTCCCATGGCCTAAGGAAGGTGGAGAAGACTTCAGAGAAAGTTAAAGACTTCATTTCTGGATCAAAGCATTCATCCATTGGAAGACTCCATTTCTCTAGAGAATTCTGGTATGAACATACCAGTAGTTGTAATTTTGGCCATATTAAATGGGAATGATTAAAATGAGCTGTAATGTTGAGTGAAAGATATGTATCAGATGAATACAACTTTTTTCCCCTCATTTTTGATATTTGATTGCTGTCTTCTTGAAGTAGCCATTAACCTGAATCGTGTGTGTGTGTGTGTGTGTATGTTTATGTATATAGTTTTGGAAGAAGAGTAAGTAAAAAGTGCCAAACTGTCCACATTTTTTTCTGCACATTATCCCATATGAAACCTCACATTTAATATTCTGGAATTCACCTTTACTTTGTGTGTGAATCAGCATCTTGTACCCCAAGACATGTTTGTGTTTATTTAAGCCAACTCCGTGTGGGAGGAAAAGCTGAGGTATAAGGGTTATTTTGGTAATTGTGGCTTTAGGTGAAAACCTTTTTGATTAGGAAAAATTTCTGCCAGCGCAAGTACCAAGAATTGTGCAAAATAAAATTTTACAAAGGGCGTCTCTCTTTCCTGCCTCCCCTTCTGTACCATCAGGAGACCCATGCCGCTCAGCCTGCGTATGCTCTGGAAAGGCTGCTTGGAATTATGGCTTTGTCTACAAGGCTGGCTGCCTCCTCAGTGAGTCTGTGGTGGTTGGAATAATATGATAAATGGGATGCATTTGAAAAAAATTCTCCATTTAACATTTTTTTCCCCTGCACACCCGGAACAACAGCTGTGGTAGCAAATGCAGACTTGGCTCATGGATTCATATTTAGTCTTGTTTGACAATTCCAGATATTTTTAAGCAGGATTGAGTCAGGCAGCCCACAGCACGGCATTCAAACTGTCTTAATCAGCCAGCCTGTTTGGCACACAAGGACTTTGTTTTATCCTAGTAGTAAATAATTCTAAATCAAGCAATATGATGTACTGAATGTACCCAAAGTCACAGCATTCAGTATTTTACTACAGCCTGTCAGCATCTCTTTTTACATGCTTGTTCTGTTCACTGCTAGTTGTTTTATTCATTATAGCTTTTGAATTCCATTCTTGGCCAGGTCTGGATTCATGGTTTTCATACATAATAGGATCCTATGTTTTCTGCCCTGTGGCCCTTCCTCCCTGCCCTCCTCCCTTTACATAGCATTGCCAAGTAGATGCAGTGTTCATTTTTGCCCAGAAGGGTTTCCTATTGTGACACCTCATTTCCTTCTTAGGATCATGGGATTTTGTCGTTTGCCTCTTCTGTGGATGAGTGAATCTCATCCCAAGAGCCTGTTCTTGATGTATGGGGTTTCTTACACTGTTCCAGGTCTTCCGCTCCCAGGCTCTTCTTCATCTCTCCACGTAGATAGGTCTCTGAAGTCTTTATGTTCAAGCCCTCCCTTCAGCTCTGTGGCTGTCCTTGCTGCCTTCTGAAGAAGGACTTTGTTTGTCTTGTCTACCTCTCTGCTAGCTCCTCAGATTTTCCAGATAAGTCAAACCCGAAAACGTCAGAATGAACTTTCCCTTGACCTTGGTATTCTCAAGCTATTCACCCTTTTTCTCTTCTGGTTGCCAGGCTTTTTGAAGGTATACTCTACCCCATGTTCTCAGATGTGGAGATTTAACAGAACAGTGTAATTTTTTTAATGGGATCTGACACAGGATTGCTAACTATTTTGATAATAAAAATATATCACCGTCATTTAGTAAAAGCCAAAGATTTCAACCCACTAGTCAGGATATAATCTCAGATTAAACAACAGTCCTTTTAAGTAAATAAATTCAGCTTTATTATCAGAAAACCTTTCTCTCCACTTCTTTCATTTTGCCAACTGTGAATACTGTGTCTCTGACTAGAATTTGACAACAACTGTGCATGCTCACTCTGTCTGCCTCCTCTTTATCTACTGCCTTCTCAATCTTTGTAAAAATAGTTTGGCGTTCCCTCAAACCACTCTGCCCTTGTCCTCTCAAAGATGACCACGGATTCCTGACAGCCAGGCCCACGTCTGTCTTACCTGTTGTGTTGCCACAATGATCCCCCCTCTGGGTGACTCTCTGCTCTTTTGACTTCTGGGACTACTCTGCAGTTCTCTTCCCCTCTGCCTTCTGGGTCTCCACAGAAGCCTGTGTCTTGTTCCCCTCCTCATAACAGCAGGTTCACTTCCCGGCAAACTTGCTTCCTCTCTCCCCACACTGCTCATCCACCCCCATCTCTGTGTAAAATGAGTACCAAATGGTATCTTGGAACCTCAGGCTTTGTTTCTGACTCCTCATTTTGTCTCTCCGTATGCATTCCTCCAGCATTTTTGACTCCTGCAGTGTATCTGGAGCTGATCAAATCTGACTTCAGACCCTCAACCGCTACTTTGCAGTCTTCCTCAGCCACGAGGCAGATGGCTGGAATTTCAGAGCCCTGCTCTTTCACATGTCAGCAGAATGACCTTGGACAATTTATTTAATGTTTCCAAGCCTGCTTCTGCATCTGTTAATGGGACTCCTGCTATCTATCTCAATACTTGTGGCAAAGATTAGAGAGAATGCATGCAAAATGCCAGTCATGATACCCGGTACGTAACAGGCCCTCAAAAATGGCAGCTCTTCTTGTGTGGAGTTATATAGTCAAAGAGGGCTTGGAGGGAAGTAATTCATTCCCCTTTGCACTTTTCCTCATCTGAGCCTGTCCCCTGCTGTTTCTCCCAGTGCCTAGGACTTACCACTTATGTCTAAAGTGGCAGTGACACCAGCTGTCAGGTGACTAATTTTAACAAAGCCTTCTTTGAGCAATCGATAGTTGGAAAGCAATTCCAAATTTTCATTGGAAATAGAAATATTGTGCTTAAAAAATATAAAGTGTCCATATGGCTGAAAGGAGGCGATTGCGTGTGCACTCTTGATACCATGGCAGCCAGCTGGAGCACAGGCGCCAGCTCAGCATCGGCCAGGATGAGCCATAGTGCGCATTTTCTTAGCAGGAGTTGCTGTAGCATTTTGAGAATTCAGTGTGCTAACAAGAATATTAATCTGCTGTAATAATTCCTCTCCACTCATAGTAGAGGACAGTGTTGTATGGGAAGACGATCAAGTTCTATGTAATCTTGCTTTTGCATTATCCATAGCACTTTAATATTGGTAAATATAGAAGGTGATCAGTACAGATGTTAATAGTTTACATGAGAAGCATGAGAAGGAAAACTTAAGTGGGCTTACCTGTAGGTCACATCTTGTATATTTTCTCCTTAAACACTCAAAACACAAACGTAATTAGACTCAAATGGGGAAATTGTTTATCTTGAGCAAGTCCCAAGGTGATGTAAAGAATGTCTGTGCAGAAGGTTGTTAGTCTTTGATATCTACATGCAATTGCTGATTCCTGTTAGGGTTGCCTCTGCCTCTGGACCTCTTGATGGGACAGTTCGTGGAGTAGTTTTATTATTGAGGGTACTATTTGTTTATGCCATATTATTTTTTGTTTGTCTCTGATTTGTTTTAACATCAGCGATGTGGCAATGAGGGTACTGTCTTCAAATTCTTGATTGCTTATGCAGTTACATGTTTTTTAAATCTAATATTAGATACTAATGACAGAGAACTTACTTAATGACTCAGTCTTTCTTTTTTTTTTGAGACAGAGTCTTGCTTTGTCACCAGGCTGGAGTACAGTGGTGTGATCTCGGCTCACTGCAACCTCTAACTCCCAGGATCACGTGATTCTTTTGCCTTAGCCTCCTGTGTAGCTGGGATTACAGGCACGCGCCACCATGCCCAGCTAATTTTTGTATTTTTAGTAGAGATGGGGTTTCACCATGTTGGCCAGGATGCTTTCGATCTCCTGACATTGTGATTCACCTGCTTCAGCCTCCCAAAGTGCTGGGATTACAGGCATGAGCCACCGCGCCTGGCTAAGACTCAGTTCTTTCTATATTGACAGAGGTCTTGATATTTCCTTCCTCTGGTTTGAGTGTGTCCAGGTTGAGAGAAGACCAAGAAAGCATATGCCCCAGCCCTTACCAGTTGGTATGAAAAGTGACCCACATGTAAAAACCATCCTGGGCCACTTGGGGAAGGTTGCCTTCCTCTCCCTTCTTATAATCCTATACATTTGCATACTTTACCAAGTTATAAAGTACATTCTCACTTTACCTCTCAGTAGACTTGTGAGGTGGATGAGACAGAGATTCCAGATCCCTTTCACAAGGAAACAGAAGCCCAAAGTGGTTGAAGTTTGCCTGTATTTAATGAAGATGCTAGCTGTGGAGTCAGTCTTGATTCCAGTCCCTGTGGGGTTAGTCAGTACGTGTTGTTGAATGCCTGCCAAGGCCCCACACTGTGGCGATGGTGGGCACAATAGAGAACGATATAGGTCTGGTTCCTGACCTAGTGGAGGATACAGCTAGTGGGAAAGTTATTGAATAGATTTTATAGATAATCACTGCTGAGAAAAACGCTTCAAACAAGGAGTATTGGGCACTGTGGAAGGCCTCATTATTTGGGGGGGATTCATGGAAGATTTAACTGAAAATGTAAGATACTATGTTGCCTTTTTGTTAGTGCTACATTAAGTAAGAAATAATTATGAAACATTTTAACATTGTGTACTGAAATACTAAGTTTGTAATCCAAAATTGATACAGATTATTCATACTAAAGAATTAAATAGGGTTAGATTTTTAAAGTTTTTGTTACTTTGATTTTTTAAATTATGTATCTTGAAAATGAATCTTAGTTTGGCCAGTTTAATCTGAAGAATTAGGTAAAGAAAAAATTTAAATCTACCCTAAGTCAGATCAGATGATGCACTTCCTCTCTGGTTCCCTTAGACTGAGCTGCTGAAGATTCAGAGACAGCGTTATCCTTGGCTTTGGCAGGTGGCATGCGTCTCTTCACCCTCACTTGTTATTTTCAGAGGCAAGATGTCTTGGTGGTCAAGATCGTGGGTCAGGACTGAGATGGCATAGGGCCAAATCCTGGCCTTCCCACTTACCAGCTGTGTAAACTTGGACGGGTCCCTTACCCATTGGGTGCCTCAGTTTGCTGATTCGGAGAATGGAGATGATAGTAATAGTACCTCCTTAACATTTTTGTGAAGGTTTAAATGAGTTCATTTGTGCAAAGTGTTTAGAATTGTGCCTCACACTTAGTAGGCGCTCAGTAAAGCTCTGCCGCTGCAGTTTTATGATCAGGGTGGTAAAGGGCCCTCTGAGTGCAGTGAGGCTGGAACCAGGAGAAAGAAATTGGTCTATGCCTGGGCCGAATCCAGGACTGTAGTAATGTTTATATTGCTAAACTACAGATTTCATGTTTTTATTTCTAAAGTATGACTATAAATCTCACTAATTGAAAGCAATTCTAATTCAGAAATAATGATAGCTTAGAGTGGGATCAGAATTAAAGGTTAGCTTAAGAAAGTTGTAGGAAAAAGATTAATTTTACAATCATTCTTAGACATTTTATAAATATCAAATTTTATGCTTTTATTCTTGATGTATGTAGAACAAGCCCAATTTGAATTAATGAAAAGTATGATTAATTTATTTTTATTTTTATTATTATTATTTTTAACCAGGAGTGGTGGCACACGCCTGTAATCCCAAACACTTTAGGAGGCTTAGGCGGGAGGATTGCTTGAGCCCAGGAGTTTGAGACCAGCCAGGGCAAGATAGTGAGACCCTGTCTCTACAAAACATTTTAAAATTAGCTGGGCATGGTGGCGTGCACCTGTAGTCGCAGCTAGTTGAGGGCTGAGGTGGGAGGATTATTGGAGCCTCGAGATCAAGGCTGCAGTGAGCCAAGATTGCGCCACTGCATTCTAGCCTGGGCAACAAAACGAGACCCTGTCTTACCAAAAAAAATATATATATATATATATTTTTTGTTTCACCTTATGTAAAAGCTTGAACTGAGTGTTGGCACGTAGTAATTTTGGGTTACCTTCCTTAATGAGTAGATGAAAATCTCATTAATAGTACTAAGTATTAGTATACTAACTATATAATAATAAGTATTTCTAGTACTTTAAGGTACATAGATGGTTATTTAGGGTTTAATCATTATTGCTTCTCAAATAGTTAAAACTAGCAAAAACCCTCTAAATGTTATTTCTATTGGTAATGCTACTCTTTTTTTTTTTTTTTTTTGAGACGGAGTTTCACTCTGTGCCTTAGGCTGGAGTACAGTGGGCTGATCTTGGCTCACGGCAACCTCTGCCTCCTGCGTTTAAGCAATTCTCCTGCCTCAGCTTCCCGAGAAGTAGCTGGGATTACAGGCATGCACCACGACGCCCAGCTAATTTTTGTATTTTTAGTAGAGATGGGGTTTCCCCATGTTGGCCCAGGCTGGTCTCGAACTCCTGACCTCAAGTGATCTGCCTGCCTTGGCATCCCAAAGTTCAGGTATTACAGACGTGAGCCACTGTGCCCAGCCAATATGATGCTACTCTTCAAATTATTTGGCCTTGAATGGAAAACAGCGGTCATCTCTTTTGATCCCCTCACGTAGTGTTCTAGTGTGCCATTTATTTTACTCCCCTTTATCCTGCTTAGATTGTAAGTTGGAGGTGTGAGTATCATCTTTTTTATAGGAGAGGGAACTCCTTGTCTAGCAGATTAATTATAAACAAATCAAGCTGGCATATGGTAATCTACTATCAAGAGATCTTTCCAGCCTTCTCTCCAGATACTCTCATTTTGATACCCTGTTGTTCAGGCAGACTGTACCATCATTCCCTAGGGATCACCCTCTCATCACTGTGCATCAAATATCACATTCATGCCTGTGCTTCTCCTTTGCTCTTATTTATTTGATTCAAAGCATAGCAGGGTCCTTCTTTGTCTAGCTTCCTCCCTTCTCAACTCCTGCAGCACTTACATTATGATATACTAGCATTATTTAAAAATACTTGTCAATGATCTATTTTACAGGTAAGGAAATTGAGGCACAGATGAGTAGTTTACCCAGGGGCGCAAACCTAATAAGTGCAGAAAACTGGTGCAGATATTGCTCTTATGGCTGTTCCGATTTGATGGAGGACAAATTGAATAGAGAGAGAGACCATTTAAGAGGCTATTGTCATCATCTGGTAGATTGGGGCCTGAACTAGGTTGATAATAATAGGAGTGGACAGAAAAAGATGGACAGGAAAAATAATTAGAGAATACCAAAAGGATTTGGAAATTGGTCATGAGTGTCAAAGAAGGGGATGGTGGGGTCTGGGGGAAATACTCAAATTACAATTTTTAATGGGGTATTGTGGTCAGGCTAGACCTCATTGAGAAGATTTTTTTTTCTTCATACATTTAGTTTTAAACCTCACATTTGTCCCCAGCAGAACATTTGGGAATCAATTAAAAGTGATTTCAGCTGGGAATAACCTGCAAGCTGTATAGTATCTCTTGTAAGAGATCTGGCACTAAGCGGTTTTCTTAGTGGTACAATAGAGATACTGTATACCACATGAAAGAACAATGTTCTGATACAGTCTTTGTTGCATATAGTTTCTCATCCATTCCTTCAGGACCTATGGACTGCGTACAATATGCTTAATACTGTGTGGGCTCTGGAGAAACTGCAACTGACAAGGCCACCATGGTCTCTCTTCCCAGAGACCTTAGAGTTTAGTAAGGGAGATTTACCATCATCAAACAATTAGTTAATTAAAACTGTAACAGATCTTACAAAGGTGAAGCCCAAGGAACTTAAGAGCTGGAGAACCCAATCTAATCTTGGAATTCAAGGAAAGTGCCCCTGAGGATTTCACATGTTAGCTGAGTATTTCAGGGTAAGCAACTTGCTTAAAGCAAACCAGCAATCAAGACTCTTTAACCCACACTATTGCCTTTCTTGTCTAAAGTTTTTATTTTACAGGCAAATACATTCAAAGGGTCAAGCTAAGAACATGGATGTGATGGAAAGAAGTGGTGTTGGGAGTCAGGAGACTTGCATTCTGTTTACTGTCTGCTACTTTGTGCATACAAGCAATTTAGCCTGGAGAGAGAATTCACCTTCCTGTAAACCAGACCTCTAGGTCTGCTATGTCTGGACTTAGTCCAGCTGTGTTCTCTGGCAATTGTTTTTGTTATCCTCTGATCGCTGAATTCCAGACCAGCTGGACCAGAATTTCTTACAGCCACCATTCATGTGATTTCTCGGTTGGCCCATCTTCTCAGGTCTCAGTGATGCTTCTGTTACTCTGAGTAATATTAAAGCCTTCTACCTAACAGACATACCTTTCGTCTTTTCCCTGTGCTTCTTTGAGTTTTGTTTTTTGTTGATAGAGTAGTAAGCCACTGTAAAATTTATATATTAATGTGTGGCTTCATCCTCTTCCTCGGTATTTGTGAGACACCTCTTTTCAAATTTTTCTTTCTCACTGCTGTAATTTATTAGGAGGTATCTTTTTTAGTTTTATCTTTAATGGACACATAATTGTACATATTTATGAAGTGCAGTGTTTTTGATACATTTATACAGTGCATAGTGATCAAATCAGGGTAGTTAGCATATTTGTGACCTCAGCATTTATAATTTCTTTGTGGTGAGATTGTTCAAAATCTTCTCTTTTAGTTATTTTGAATTTGATAGATTATTGTTTATTCTAGTTACCATGCATAGTGTGGAATGGAACACTAGAACTTATTCCTCTTATCTTACTGTAACTTTATACCTGTCAACTTTTTTCCCATCCCCTCCACCCCACTACCCTTCCTAGGCTCTCTTAATCACTATTCAACTTGCTACTTCTATGAGATCAACTTCTTTAGGTTACACATATGAGTAAGATTATGTGATATTTGTCTTTCTGAGTCTGACTTATTTCACTTAAATAATGTCCTCCAGGCTCATCTATGTTGTCTCAAATGACATTGATTTCATTCTTTTTTTATGGCTGAATAGTACATTGTGTGAAATATACACATTTTCTTTATCCATTCATCTGTTGAGGGACACTTAGGTTGATTCCATGTCTTGACTCTTGTGAATAATGCTGTGATAAACATGGGAGTGCAGATATATCTTTGATATGCTAATTTCATATCCTTTAGATATGTATCTGGTAGTGGGATTGCTGGATCATATGGTAGTTCCATTTTGAATTTTTTGAGGAACCGCCGTAGTTTTTCATAATGGCTGTACTCATTTAGATTCCCATCAGCAGTGTGTAAGAGGTCCCTTTTCTCTGCATCCTTGCTGGTATTTGTTGTTTTTTGTCTTTTTGATAATAGCTATAATAACTGGGGTGAGATGATATCTCATTGTGGTTTTGATTTGCATTTCCCTTGTGATTGGTAATGCTGGGCATTTTTTTCGTGTACTTGTTAGCCATTTGTATGTCTTCTTTTGAGAAATGTCATTCAGATCAGATCTTATGTTCATTTTTAAAAATCAAATTTTTCTTTTTTGCTGTTGAGTTTTTTCTGTATTCTGGATATTAACAATCCCTTGTCAGATGCGTAGTTTGCAAATATTTTCTGTCATTTTGTAGGTCGTCTCTTTATTCTGTTGAGTCTTTCCTTTGCTGTGAAGAAGCTTTTAAGTTTGATAAAATCCCATCTGTCTGTTTGTTTTTGTTTTGTTTTGTTTTGTTTTGTTTTGTTTTTTGAGATGGACTTTTGCTCTTGTTACCCAGGCTTGGGTGCAGTGTCGTGATCTCAGCTCACTGCAACCTCTGCCTCCCAGGTTCAAGAGATTCTCCCGCCTCAACCTCCTGAGTAGCTGGGATTACAGGCAAGTGCCACCATGCCCAGCTAATTTTTGTATTTTTAGTGGAGACGGGGTTTTGCCATGTTAGCCAGGCTGGTGTCGAACTCCTGAACTCAGGTGATCTGCCCGCCTTGGCTTCCCAGAGTGCTGGGATTACAGGTATGAGCTACCGCACCTGGCGTGTTTTTTGCTTTTGTTGCCTGTGTTTTTGAGGTCTTGTCCAAAGAAATCCTTGCCCAGACCAATGCCATGAAGCATTTCTCCTGTTTTCCTTTGGTAGTTGTATAGTTTCAGGTCTTACATTTAAGGCTTTAACCCATTTTGAGTCAATTTTTATATATGATGAGAGATAGGGATCTCGTTTCATTCTTCTGCATGTGGATATCCGGTTTTTCCAGCACACCTAATGTGTGTTTTTGGCACCTTTGTTGAAAATCAGTTGGCTGTAAATGAGTGGATTTATTTCTGTTTTTTTTAAAAAAATTTTTATTTCTGTAGGTTTTTGGGGAACAGGTGGTATTTGGTTACATAAGTTCTTCAGTGGTGATTTGTGAGATTTTGGTTCAACCATCAACCAAGCAGTATACACTGAACCCAATTTGTAGTGAGTGGATTTATTTCTGGGTTCTCTATTCTATTTCACTGGTCTATGTATCAGTTTCTATGCTAGTACCATACTGTTTTGGTTACTATTGCTTTGTAGTATAGTAATTTACATTCTCACCAACAGTGTATAATAATTTCCTTTTTTTTGTATCCTTTTGAAGTCAGGTAGTATGTTGCTTCCAGCTTTGTTCTTTTTCTTTACCATTACTTTGGCTTTTTGGGGTCTTTTGTGGTTCTGTAAGAATTAGAGGATTGTTTTTTCTATTTCTATGAAGAATATCAGTGGTATTTTGACAGCAATTGCATTGAATCTATAGATTGCTTTGGGTAGTATAGACACTTTTAACAATTTTCTTTTCTCTCTCTCTTTTTTTTTTTTTTGGAGACAGAGTCTTGCTCTGTCATTCAGGCTGGAGTTCAGTGGTACATTCTTGGATCACTGCAACCTTGGCCTCCCACGTTCAAGCAATTCTCTTGCCCCGGCCTCCAGAGTAGGTAGGATTACAGGCATGCACCGCTGCACCTGGCTAATGTTTGTATTTTTAGTAGAGATGGAGTTTCACCATGTTGGCCAATCTGGTCTCGAAATCCTGACCTCAAGTGATCTGCCTGCTTCGACCTCCCAAAGTGCTGGGATTGCAAGTGTAAGCCACCATGCCTGGCCACAATGTTAATTCTTCTAACCCATAAGCACAGTATATCTTTCCATTTATTTGTATCCTCTTCAATTTTTTTCATCAGTGTTTTATAGTTTTCATTGTAGAGATTTTTTACCTATTTGGTTAAATTTATTCTTAGGCATTTTATTTTTTGTAGCTATTATAAATGGGATTGATTTTTAAAAATTTCTTTTTTAGGTAGTTCACCATTGGTGTATAGAAGTGCTACCGATTTTTCTTTTTTTTTCTTTTTTTTCTTTTTAATTGAGACGGAGTCTCACTCTGTTACCCAGGCTACAGTGCAATGGTGCGATCTGGGCTCGCTACAAGCTCCACCTCCTGGGTTCATGCCATTCTCCTGCCTCAGCCTCCCGAATAGCTGGGACCACAGGTATCCGCCACCACGCCTGGCTAATTTTTTTTTTTTTTGTATTTTTAGTGGAGACAGGGTTTCACTGCGCTAGCCAGGATGGTCTTGATCTCCTGACCCCATGATCCACCCGCCTCAGCCTCCCAAAGCGCTGGGACCACAGGCGCGAGCCACCATGCCCGGCCGGGAAATGCTACTGATTTTTCTATGTTGAATTTGTATCCTGTAAGTTTATTGAGTTTATTTACTAGTTCTCACGGGTTTTTTTATGGAGTCTTTAGGGTTTTCTATATGTAAAATTATGTCATCTGCAAACAAGGACAATTTAGCTTCTGCTTTTCCAGTTTGGATGCCCTTTATTCCTTTCTCTTGCCTAATCTCTCTGGGCAGGACTTTCAGTAATATGTTGAATAAAAGTGGTGAGAGTAGATATTCTTGTCTTGTCTAGATCTTACAAAAAAAGCTTTCAACTTTTCTTCATTCCATATGATGTTCATTGTGGGTTTGTCATAAGTGGCCTTTATTGTGCTGAGATAATGAGGCATCTCTTTTCTCAGCCTTATAGACTGCTCCTCAGAACCAGAAATGGTGACAAGAAGAGAGACTATCATGGAGTATTCAGGCTGACCAGCACTTTTCAGACCATGGCAAGCCAACGGCATGGCGCGGCCTTGCTTGCCTGAACAGTGATGCTCATCCTGTGATGAATTTGCTTGTTTATTCTTAAGCATGGCAATGCCATGACTTGAACATGGGAGGGCCAGCACTCAGTGAAATAGATCTGTAGTGGTGGGTGAGTCACTTCATCTCTCTGAGCCTTAGTGTCCATTTTGTATAATGAAAGTTAAAACATTTTGAGGAGATTAAATAAGATAATGTTTATAAAAGGGCTACAGCCGAATTTGTACTAAGGGTCCACAAATGTTCGTGAGTTTTAAAAATCTATTCCAGATTC
Source organism: Pan troglodytes (assembly GCF_028858775.2). NCBI lineage: Eukaryota > Metazoa > Chordata > Mammalia > Primates > Hominidae > Pan > Pan troglodytes. Next base: position 59,739,133 of record NC_072403.2, read on the forward strand.
AACTATAGATTTGACAGATATATATATATATATATATATATATATATATATATATGTTATTAGTGAAAAACAAACACTATGGTCCTACTTTCACAAATAAGCTATTATGCTATTACTTTCATAAATAAGCGATTATATTTATATAAACTAGGACCATAGTGTTTGTTTTTCACTACCTCATTTGACCATGCAAGGCAGAAAATAGTGTGAGGAAAATGTTAGCATAGATCCAAATGTTTTACACTTTTAAATTTGAACTAAAATCTTTCATGTAGCATCTGATTATTGTGAGGTTGTTGGAGCAAGACATCCATTTTTTCTTTAATTCTCCCTTTTCCCTACCACCCACAATTTAGAAATATTAAGTATGTTTTGGCTCAGATTGCATGAGTCAGACTGGTGGAAGAAACAGCAAGAACCAGGAGAAATCTTTCTATTTTAGCCATTCTCAATGTTAATCTGTCCAAAATAAATGAATTTTTGAAGTTAAATGCTGCAGACTAACCTTTTAAAGGCCTAAAAGCTATAATCTCAAGTTTTGTATCAAGAAAGGAATTTAAAATAGCAACTTTGGTCTTTTAAAAATCACAGTATTTAAAGGCCAGTAAATATGGGGGAAAATGTTCAGCTGCAATAGTCATAAAAAGAATACAAAATAAAATGTTGCCATACTATTTTAGCAATACAATTGGCATTTTTTAAAATGTAAAAGAAAGAAAAGAGGAGGAGAGATGTTGAATACGGCATCTTCTACAGGCTGATGAAAGTTAAAGTGGGCATAAGTTGCTGCTCGCAAAAGCAATTTAATAATATTTTTCAAGCTCTGTAGAGATGTTAATGCCTTTGACACAGTAATTCTACTTCTGGGAACATAGCCTAAGGAAATAATCAGGAATGCACATAAATATAACATCAGGAACTTTGAAACAACCTAAATGCCCAACAATGGAGGATTGATTAAATGAAATATGAAAATATATACAATGTGCTTTTCTGCCATTAAGAACAGCAAACTACTTGGAGAAATAATGATAGGAGAAAAAAGCTTGTAAAGTAATGTAAGGTGCAAAAACCAAATTATCATGAACTTAGTATTGTGAAATATAATCTATTTATACACATATTCTGTGTGTATATGTGTGTGCACACATGTGTGTGTGTGACAAGTAAAAAAAATCACAATAAAAGATTACCTCTAGGTGATGAGAGTGTTGGTGGTGTTTATTTTCTTCTTTGTATATTTTACAAATATTTATGTTTGTAATCAGAAAAAAAAAATCGTAATTTAAAAGTGCACTACTTTGGAATACCTGGTACTGATACCACCACATGAAAATATAAGGAAAAGAAAGTCTAAAGGTAATTACAACAGAATGCCATCAGTGCTTTTGATAGAGTGATGGGACTTGATGGTGGTAGTGGCGGGTTTTGTTATTTTATTATTTAAATGATTTGTTAAATAATTGTACATATGTATGGGTACATAGTGATGCTTTGATACATATAATGTACTGTGTAATTACAAGGTAATTAGCATACTCATCTAAAGCATTTATCATTTCTTTGTGTTAGGAACTTTTGATATCCTCCTTTCACCCATTTGAAACTATATATTATTGTTAACTGTAGTCATCTTACAGTGCTATACAACAGCAGTTCTCAATTTTTTTGGCACCATGGACTGGTTTTGTGGAAGACAGTTGTATTAGTCCATTTTCACACTGCTGATAAAGACATATCCGAGACTGGGCAATTTAAGACAGAAAGGGGTTTAATTTGACTCATAGTTCCATCTGACTAGGGAGGCCTCACAATCATGGTGGAAGACAAGGGGGAGCAAGTCACATCTTATGTGGATGGTGGCAGGCAAAGAGAGCTTGTGCAGGGAAACTCCCCCTTATAGTAACTATCAGATCTTGTGAGACTTACTTACTGTCATGAGAACAGCTCAGAAAGACCTGCCCCCATGATTCAGTTACCTCCTACCGGGTCCCTCCCACAACACATGGGAATTCAAGATGAGATTTGGATGGGGACACAGCCAAACCATATCATTCTGCCCCTGGCCCCTCCCAAATCTCATGTCCTCACATTTCAAAACCAATCATGCCTTCCCAACAGTCCCCCAAACTCTTAACTCATTTCAGCATTAACTCAAAAGTCCACAGTCCAAATCTCATCCAAGACAAGGCAAGTCCCTTCCATCTATGAGCCTGTAAAATCAAAAGCAAGTTAGTTACTTCCTAGATACAATGGCAGTACAGGCATTGAATAAATACAGCCATTCCAAATGGGAGACATTGGCCAAAACAAAGGAGCTGCAGGCCCCATACAAGTCTGAAATCCAGCAGGGCAGTCAAATCTTAAATCTCCAAAATGATCTCCTTTGACTCCATGTGTCACATCCAGGTCATGCTGATGTAAGAAGTATGTTCCCACGGTCTTGGACAGCTCTGCCCCTGTGGCTTTGCAGGGTATAACCCCTTACCTGGCTGCTTTCACGGGCTGGCCTTGACTGTCTGGTGGCTTTTCCAGGTGCACGGTGCTATCTGTTGGTGGATCTACCATTCTGGGGTCTGGAGAATGATGGCCCTCTTCTCGCAGTTCCACTAGGCACTGCCCCAGTAGGGATTCTATGTGGGTGCTCCAACCCCTCATTTCCTTTTTGTACTGCCCTAGCAGAGGTTTCTCACGAGGGCCTTGCCCCTGAAGCAAACTTTTGCCTGGGCATCCAGGCATTTCCATACATCTTCTGAAATCTAGCCAGAGGTTCCCAAACCTCAATTCTTGATTTCTGTGTACCCGCAGGCTCAACACTATGTGGAAGCTGCCAAGGTTTGGGGCTTCCACCCTCTGAAGCAACAGCCCAAGCTATACTTTGGCCCCTTTTAGTCAGAGCTGGAGTGGCTGGGATGCAGGGCACCAGGTCCCTAGACTGCACACAACATGGGGACCCTGGACCGGGCCCAGGAAACAATTTTCTCCTAGGCCTCTGGGCCTGTGATAGGAGGGGCTGCCATGAAGACCTTTGAACATGCCCTGGAGACATTTTTGTCATTGTCTCGGGGATTAACATTCAGCTTCTCGTTACTTATGCAAGTTTCTTCAGCCAGGTTGAATTTCTCCTCAGAAAATGTTTTTTTTTTTCTATCACGTTGTCAGCCTGTAAATTTCCCAAATTTTATGCTCTGCTTCCCTTATAAACTGAATGCCTTTAACAGCACCCAAGTCACCTCTTGAATGTTTTGCTGCTTAGAAATTTCTTTCACCAGATACCTAAATCATCTCTCTCAAGTTCAAAGTTCCACAAATCTCTAGGGCAGGGGCAAAATGCTGCCAGTCTCTTTGCTAAAACATAACAAGTCACCTTTGCTCCAGTTCCCAACAAGTTCCTCATCTCCCACCTCAGCCTGAACTTTATTATCCATATTGCTATCAGGCTTTTGGTCAAAGCCATTCAACAAATCTCTAGGAAGTTCCAAACTTTCCCACGTTTTCCTGTCTTCTGAGCCCTCCAGACTGCTCCAGCTTCTGCCTGTGAACCGGTTCCAAAGTTGCTTCCACATGTTTGGGTATCTTTTCAGCAGCACCCCACTCTACTGGTACCAGTTTACTCTGTTAGTCTGTTTTCATGCTGCTGATAAAGACATACAAAAGAAAGAGGTTTAATGGACTTACAGTTCCACGTGGCTAGGGAGGCCTCACAATCACGGTGGAAGGCAAGGAGGAGGGAGTCACATCTTATGTGGATGACGACAGGCAAAGAGAGCTTGTGCAGGAAAACTCCCCCTTATAATAACCATCAGATCTCGTGAAACTTACTATCATGAGAACAGCACAGGAAAGACCTGCCCCCATGATTCAATTACCTCCTACTGGGTCCCTCCCACAACACATGGGAATTCAAGATGAGATTTGGGTGGGGACACAACCAAATCATATGAGCAGTTTTTCCACAGACCAGTGTTGGGAATGGTTCTGGGACAAATCAAGCTCATTACATTTACTGTGCACTTTATTTCTATTATTATTACATTGTAATATATAATGAAATAATTATACAACTCACCATAAGGTAGATTCAATGGGAGCCCTGAGCTTGTTTTCCTGCAACTGGACAGTCCCATCTGGGGGTGATGGGAAACAGATCATCAGGCATTAGATTCTCATAAGGAGCACACAACCTAGATAGGGCTCATGCTCTTATGAGAATCTAATGTGGGCGCTGATCTGACAGTAGGTGGAGCTCAGGCAGTAATGCAAGTGATGGGGAGTGGCTGTAAATATGGATGAAGCTTCGCTCACCCGCCTGCCGCTCACCTCCTGCTGTGCATACCGGTTCCTCACAGGTACTGGTTCATAGCTCAGGGATTGGGGACCCCTGCCATAGAATACTAGAACTTACTTCTCCTATAGCTATAATTTTGTCAGAGATTTGATGTTTTTATTATTTTTCTTTAATGTGCTTCTGTTGAGAATATAACTTATATTAGGAAAGCAAATATAAATATATTAAAATACTTTATAAGTGTAGGTCATGTTTGAATGGAGGTAGGAATTTCCAGATATTCTCTTGTGAGTGTGATCCATCTTGAGAGTGATGAAAACTGTTAATAATGGTGGCAAATTATAGACATTTTCTCTACTCCTGCAGAGATTCCTGAAATTCCAGAAAGCATTTCATTCTGTAAAGCACTGCAGGTAGCTGACTTCAGCGGAAACCCACTGACTAGGTAAGCTTTCTGCTTACTTTTCTATCTATACTAGTAAGAGTATCTTTTTTGAGAGCCAAGCGGAGAACACAGTCAGGTTAACTATCTTGGAGGTACCTAGATGGATCACTGTCTTTATCAAGGATGGTTGACTTTCACAGATATTTCTTTATAAATAGCCCTGTACAATGAAAGGCGTACTATTCTATTGATAGAAACCTTAAAGTATGTTGTAGGGATAAGGTGCAGCACAGTGAAGTGTACAAAACAGGATGAGGAGTGCATTTCTGAATCAATGTGAAGAGTTGTAGTGCAACCTCCGCCTTCGGGGTTCAAGTGATTCTCCTGCCTCAGCCTCCTGAGTAGCTGGGACTACAGGCACCCGCCACCATGCCTGGCTAATTTTTGTATTTTTAGTAGAGACGGGGTTTCACCATATTGGCCAGGATGATCTCGATCTCCTGACCTCGTGATCCACCCACCTCAGCCTTCCAAAGTGCTGGGATTACAGGCCGGAGCCACCTCGCCCAGCCATACTATCTTTTTGTCTCAACTTTCCTCTAACTCTGCATTAAAAAACAAACAAACAAAAAAACCCCAAAAAACCCATATCAACATCACTATTTCCTTAGCAATAGCTGTGAGGATTTCTTTTTTTTTTTTTCCCTGCAAATAAAGCCACCATGTCAGTTTTACTACTTATTCCAGCTTTACCCTTCCTGGTATGACACAGTCTGTTGCCGAGGCATGGCTGAGTGGCATTGCTGTGAGCTGTTCCTTATGGCTCCTGGCTTAGTCGTGAGTCCACTCACCATGGGCTTCCAGGCATCTTGTTACTAGGATAACTGAATTGTGCCCACGTGCAATGCAGAGATAGCCCTTGGGCATCTGTTTTAGATGTCTCTTTGGGCCAGGTGGGTCCATTTATAAGATTTCTCAAGAATCTGAGAGGAACCTCAGAAGAAATGCACTCTTCCCTTCTTTTCTGTCTTTTTTCTTTTGATCTAGGAAAAGTAAGATTAAACTAAAATTTCTGAGTCATCTCACCCACTTCAAAATTGCTTGGGACTTCTTGGGTATGGAGTGCTGGAGAATGCACTATTTAGTTTTATTTTTCCAATACCTTCTTATTGCCAATAAATAAATGTTTTCTTTTTAAAACTATTTCTGCTTGTCCTTCTTTGAATTGTAGTGATTAAGTTACATATAACATTTGTTACTGAAAAATAGTAATCTAGTAAGCTATACCCTAATAGCTTTCTTACTTATCACTGTCCCTCCAACCTTATCCTCTTTCCCCACCATCTTCCATTCAACTGTCTCTTCTCTTAAAACCTTTCTGTAGCTCCCATCTCTATAAGATAAAGTCAGAGCTCCTCTATGTCCTATGTGAGCCTCTTCTTGCCCCTCCATCTGACTTTGATATGTCTCTCCATCTTCATTGACCTCAGTTACCTGTGCTGGACGTCAGTCTCTGCTGTAACATAAAGTGCTTCTAGTTAGCTCATTTCATGCCTCTGTCTTCTTGAGAGTTCCAACCTTTTCACCTTCCTTAAGTTGCAGTTTGAGCATCACACGTTTTCCGGAAGGCTTTCCCAATTACTACCCACAGGCCCCTCCTCTGGGCTCCCGTAATGCTCTCTGTGTACTTTTTTCATAACACTTGAAATTTACCCTTAAGTTATTTCTCTGACCAAGACTCCTTGACTAACCTAAGGAAGTTAATTGAATTCCTCTATTATTTATTATTGTGTCTTCAATGCTACTGTCATTCCTGGAATGGAGTAAGTGCTCAATAAATGTTTGTTGAACTGGACTAAACTTAAGGCAGCCTACAGGGTTTGGCAAGCTGGGAAATACTCGTTATGTTGCTGTTGGGGTTTTTTAAACCATTCAGTTGCGTATTCCTTTTTTCTATTTCTTTGATTTTCCTTTTCTAATGTCTGCTGACATTTGACTTTACTATTATTTCAGTGCTCTCTCAACTGGAACACACCTAGCTTGTGTGAGGCTTTACTGTTTTGTTTGTTTGTTTTAATTCTGGCTTTCTATTTGGCAGGTTTCTTAAAGCCATTTTAATTTGGCAGGTGTGCTGTTTTTTTAAGAATTAAGATGACATCTGTGAGTTGAAGAGACCTTAAAAATGATTTAGTTTGGCTTGCTTATTTTATGGCTAAAGAAACTGAGGCACATGTAGGCTAAATTACCTTTCAAGATCATACAGCTAATGAGTGGGAAGCTCGAACTGCAGTTTGTTTCTCCTAACCTTGGGTCTGTACTTCCTCATCACATCTAGTTTAGCCCTTAGGTTAACAGCCAGTAAAAAAGCACCTATTTAAATCAAAACTATATTATTCTTATGTTTAAGAACATCTTAGCTAGTTTTTAAATTATAAAATGATATATACTTTCTGGTTAAAAACTCAGGCAGAACAGATAAGTTGCATCTTTTGAATTATAAGTAAAAATCTTACCTCTGTTACCTGTTCCTCAGAACAAATTCCAGTGATTATAAATATTCCAGTTAATACCCTGATCTTGTGGGTCTGGATTTGGTTTTGAAGTTTGGAATTAACCTATATTAAATATCAAACATAATGTTATGTAGGCCTTTTTTAAAAGGAACCTAGAAAGATAAAAATGGAAGATTCTAATCTAGACACCATCACTAAAGCCAGAAATCTCTCCGTCACTGAAAAAAAGTGATGCTTAAATGTTCTGTTGTCTTTATTAGCAGATTTATGTTTAATAACCTTCAGCATTTTAGATGCAATGAGATCCTTTGCCTTTAGTTAGGTTTTCCTTCCCTCCCTAAATATGGAAACCATAGAAATACTGAAACTAAACTTTCTTTGTAAATTTTAAATAATGATTTTATTTTAAAGCCTTGTTATTCTGTAGACTTTAAGGGACATATAAAAAATATCCCTTTGTGTAGAACATAGTAAAACATAAAATTATTTCAAGTGGTTGGCAACTTAAATAGAACTAAAAGAAAAATGTTAAGAAAGTAGCAGTTGTCGCGGTGGTTCACACCTGTAATCCCAGCACTTTGGGAGGCCAAGGCGGGTGGATTACTAGGTCAGGAGTTTGAGACCAGCCTGACCAACATGGTGAAACCCCGTCTCTACTTAAAAATACAAAAATTATCTGGGCGTGGTGGCGCGTGCCTGTAATCCCAGCTACTCAGGAAGCTAAGGCAGGAGACTCTCTTGAACCCGGGAGGCGGAGGTTGCGGTGAGCCGAGATTGCGCCACTGCCCTCCAGCCTGGGTGACAGAGTGAGACTCCATCTCAAAAAGAAAGGAAAGTAGCAGTTGTCTGTCAGTGGATCAATAAGTATTCCATAGCTTTCCCCTGGGTATTACAAACTACAGGAAGAAAAATTATGCAGTAGCTGTCCTGTGTTTTATTATAATCTCATGGGCTGATGAAATTTTCTCTTTAGTTTCTGCTAATCAATAAAGTATTTTTACTCTTAGGCACTTTTAGCTGCAGCAATAATTCATCATTTTCTTTCATAGAGTATTCAGTAGTCTCAACATTTTTTTGCCTTTATTCTTAGAGCTTGCATATCTTTCTACTTTAATTATTTCTAGATCACCATAACAATGTGTTTATCATGCCCCTATACATCTATTATGTATACGAAGTCTTGTTTTTTCCTTACAAGCGTCTTATATATAGGAAGACAAGGCAAACATGCCATATATAATGTCATTTTTAGGAGGTTATTTCAGTTAGCACATAGAATAAATCATTATATTTATGCTTGGTATACACTATACATGAACTTTTTAAATTTACAGCGTTTTGTTTGTTTGTTTCATTTTAGGTTGCCAGAAAGCTTTCCTGAATTACAGAATTTAACATGTCTTTCTGTAAATGACATCTCACTGCAGTCTCTACCTGAAAATATTGGCAAGTAAGTTTTTTTGTGAAGTTTGGGTGGATCAGGGTGAAAGGGGGTTTATATCATCAGCTCTAGCCTCCTTCCCTTTTAAAGCTCCTATTTGTCTACTCAGAAAGCCATTTACTCATTCTTTAATGTGACCTTCAAGAAAGATTATAGCCAGCCTCCTATGTTTTTGCATCTAATTGTCCCTAAATTTTATTGGTTAAAAAGGGTGCTGCTACTTGTTACTAGTAAAAACCCTAAATTGTTTAGAAGTGCTCTTTAAACTGATGTATGGCAAAGTAGTTAATTTAAGCCAAGTACTATGTGTCATGTAGGTGGTCAGTAAATACTGGTAGAAACAACCACTCAGTAATTTTAAACCATGCTGGAGAGCCAACAAACAACTCCATTAAAAACGAAAAGTATGTGCCCCTAAAGAACAGCTATGTCTGACAGTATTTGTGAACTGTGGATCCAAGAATAGGGAATGAGAATGGTGTATTTGGAGAGTGAGAGTGGAGCTGGGAGAGGAAAGGAATGATATGGGCACATTCCATGTTGCCGGCTTAGAAGTTGTGGAGAACCTAGTCATGGCAAGAAATAGAATCCATTGAAGACAATGTATGCTGGTGAATAAATGTTCTGTTATACATTCCCACAGACGAACTAGTTGAATTATCTTTGCAGACTTTTTTCACTTTTTCAGGACATACAGTAGGTTAAATCAGGTTGATGCAGTAGCTCATGGTTAACCACTTAAAAATAAAAGTCTGACTTGTCTACCCTAACCTGGTAGACCAGTGTTCCCTAGCATCATAAATGATTTTCCTTGTTTGTACCTGTCCTGCGTAAGTTCTAAGACAGAACAGAAACTTGCTCTTTGAGAACCACAGTAAGCAGTTGAGCACAGTCTGACATGTCTGTTTTGCAAAAGTTCTCTTTCCAGAGGTTTATAAGAATATTTGCAGACAGCTTTTCCCTCTCCTTTCTATCCTCTTCAGGCAGAAGACAACTAGCTGACACCTGTTCAGCCAGCAAGTTGGTGTTTTTCTGAAATGTACACTGATGTTTTATCTTTATGCCATTAGACTTGCTAATTAAAAATTCTGCCCTTAAACTCTCAGGAGGAGAAGAAGACAGGAAGCCCTCAATACACTCTAGGTTTATGGTATCAGTTGCAGAGAAAACAGTGGTATTTTATTGTGAATTTCATGCATGTACAATTCACTTTTGCTGTATCAAGTGTCAGATATTTATAATGTAACAATTTTTGTGCTGGGCATGGTGGCTCACACCTGTAATGCCAGCCTTTTGGGAGGCTGAGGTGGGAGGATTCCTTGAGCCCAGGAGTTCAAGACCAGCCTGGGCAACATGACGATAACCCATCTCTACAAAAACAAAAAAAATCAGCTGGGCCTGGTGGCCCAAAGCTGTAGTCCCAGCTACTTGGAAGGTTGAAGAGGAAGGATCACTTGAGCCCAGAAGGTTGAGGCTGCAGTGAGCCGTGATTGTGCCACTGAATTCCAGCCTGGGTGACAGAGCAAGACCCCATCCCTGCTTTGCCCCCCCACACACAAAAAAATCTTAAATATAGTAGCTGTTTAAACACCCGAACTAACACTGTCCTCCTCTTGCTCCTCAGGATGTCTGGAGTTTAATTCCCTTGTTACCCTCCCTTCCATTCATTCTTAGTCTGCAGCTGCCTAGATGGTTCTCCTTTCTAGCCTCTGATTCCTACCCCTCTCCTTTTTTCCCATTTTGTGTCTTTTTAAAAAGTCTTAATGCTTTGAGATAAAATATGTTATTAAACCAGAGTGTCCCTCTCACCCTCTACTGTACTATTTTAATGGAAAGTATTATTTTAGAATACATTTTTTATAATGTTCATTATTATATATTTTCTGTTAATATCTGTACCTGCTTTTGTCAGTGTTCAAGATTTTTTTGTTTTGTTTTGTTTGTGGACTTAATCAGCTTCTGTTACTATTATAGCATTGTGGATACTGATTGTTTACTGAATAAAATGCCACTTTGATCTTGAAATTGACTGATTCTTATTAGGTCACTTTGTGAAATTAAATGAAAAAGAGAGAGTTTTCTATTCTTGGTTGTTAGTAATTTTGTTACCATAGCAAGAAACTGTGATTTCTTCCTCATGCATGCTCAAGTAATGGCCTGTTCTCACATACCAGAAAGAAACAATCAAAGAACAAATTCTTCCTTGGAGAAGATTGGGCATACCTGGTGTCCAAGACCTTGTGGAACATGCACTTGAAACAGTGAATTGTTGAGGAAATCTCATATATGCATAAGTGTACTACATTTAAAGCAAATTATTTGAAACTTGGAAGCTTTCCTTGTGGCAAAGCTTCATTCATTTCTGAAAGGATTCCCAAATAGTTTCTTTAGAGCATTTAGCACATTTAGTTAACCAATATTTAGTAACCAGTACCACTTCTTGGAGATGGAATTGTTTTGCATAGAAGACATACCTGTTTAATATTCCACAAAATTTGAAAGAACATGGAATGGCCATTTGATTGCTTGATTCTTACTGTTATCTTTGTGGAGTCTGATGTGGAATCTTTACATAAATTACCTCTGCTTATGTGGTCAGATGGGTAAACCACATTAGCATTGGCCTCTCAAGCTTCAGTGAAGATAGGACTTCATTTCTCCTCTTGGCACCTAGCACAGTAGTTGGCATTAAATGGGAAAGCTATGGATGTCTCAAGGACTTGGGCCTCCTCAGGATGGTCAGGGGTACTCAGACTAAGAGGGGAGGGTAAAAGTCTTTATATAGAGTGAGCAGACTTGCAATGCCTTGAACCTGGGGGCACCTGGACACATCTCTCCCATCATGTGTTTGGTTTGCCTATGGTCAGTTAATTTGAAGAAGTTTTTAGGAGTTGATGGCAGAGCTAGAACTGGACTACGGCTCTCCAGGTCCCAGTCCTGTGTTTTTTTACTACTCTACTCTGCCATTGCCATAGGACAGTTGGTTCCTGGGGCCCTTATGGGCTCAGTAACTTTCTTTTAATACTCCTGGAAATATCTAACAGTTCATTAAGTAGGTCCAAACATCTTAATAAGTGTTTATGTCCTAATAACCTAGTAGCTGTTTGAAAAAAATTATACATATAAGTGGAAAGAATGCATATTTTTATTTCATTCTTAAATATTCCCAATTATTTACAGTGGGTCCTCACATAACATTATCCATAGGTTCTTGAAAACTGCGACATCAAGTGAAACAAAGTATTATGAAGCCAAGTTTACCATAGGTTAATTGATATAAACAAGAGTTAAGTTACTGTGGCATATTTCTGATCAGAAAAACATTATCAAACTTCCAAGCAAAAACCCAAAACACTTCTAATATCAAACATTGACATAAATATGAGCTATACATAACATTTAAGAAAGGTTAATAAATACAGGTATAATTATTTACCTAATTTTTGGAGAACCAGTGAGGGATGGCAGTTATAATGGTGGTGGGTTAAATCAAGGAATAAATGTTTGCAAAGCAAAAATTTTAAGGAGCACTTCCTATGGTGCAGTTCAAAGACAATCATGAATAGGGTAGGCTCGCTGATTATTTTTGTACTGCATCATTTATTTTTGTGCGTTTGTATGATTTTCATACACTTTGTTAATTTTTATTTTACAGTAATTTGTATTCATTCATTCATTTTCCATCCCGCTTATTCCAGTTCAGGTGAATGTTAAAATTTTTTACCTGCCTTGTCTCTTTCCAAACTGGCTGGGGTGTTTCATTTAATGATTGAAATTTTACATCTTTCATCATGCCTTCCCCAGTGATTGACAGGTGAAATAGATCCCAGACTTGCAGGTCGTACTCCCCACACAATAAGCACTTTAGTCCTTTGTCTTTACACAGAAGTGTAGTTGTTCACTGTTTAATTTTATGTATATAACTGGTGTATGTACTGGGATCAGCTTGTACTCTGATACTACAGGAACCTTGGTTGTCCAGTTCTCTTTGTGTCTGTACCTACCCTGGCATTGTTCTCACATACCAAACAAATACACGTGACAAAGTACAGAGTATTGCCTCCTTTATTCCACTTGCTTCCAACATCACATCATAGGCAGTCAAGCTCAGGTTCTGGAAGATTTATGCTAGGACCACTTTAGCCTGTTCCTGCATTGTCACTTTTTTGGCCTGATGCGGTTGTACTCAATTTCTAGAAAAAGTTGTTTAAAAGAAGCAACTATTAAAAAAAAAACAGTTTCTGTTGCTCTAAAACCTTCCAAGAAAAAATAATTATTGTCTATTGATACTGCTTAATATCTCTGATGTAATATTAGGGAGACAATAAATTTATTTTTAAAGAAACAAATGCTTTACCAAAAGAACTGGTAAGCTTTTTCCTTTTTAATAACATTTCCAACATTTATTTTCCTGCCTTTGTTGCCAGTAAGCTTAAAGCTAATTCTGATAACCAGTGAGAGCAGCTGTGTTCTTTTCTGTGCGATGAAGGGAAAGATGATGCTGACAGTCTCGGTGGGGTAGGGACTCTTTGAGGTGCATACACTGTCTCATGACACCCTTCCTCCTGAGGCTAGCTTTACCCATCCTGAGCTTTATTAGCTTCCTCTGTGAAATGGAGATAAGTGATCTGCCCAGGTGTGCATTGCTGGTGGGTGGTAGAGCTGGCATTTGAACTTAGTTTCTTCCTTGAAGATACTGCATGTTCTTTACTGCATGCTTCTCATAATGAACACATTAGTGTCTCCCCTCTTTCATGGCCCTAATGTTGTTTCATGAACCTTTTTGCATATTTGCAATTTTTAAAGACTTATTTAAATCCCCTTTAGAAAAAAGTTGGGGTATAATTAAGTGAATGACTTTCTATGTCACTGCAGATGCCGGTTGGCATGGGAGAGCATGCAGTGGGGTCTTACTGAGTCGAGTTCCAAGTCTTGGGACAGGATTTCAGAAAACTATCTGAATTTAAAAAATTGATATTTAGATATGCCCTTAAAAACAGTGCCTAGTCAACAATGGCTTTTTACTTTACTATCACTAAAAACACTTAGAAGATTCCACTGGTAAGGCCAGGAAGGATAATTTTTGCTTTAAGGAGTTTTGAAATGTTGGTACAATGTGTGAATGAATTTGTCTTTCAAAAGAACATTTTAATACTGAAAATATTTTTCTTGGGATCAGTTATATCAGTTTCTACTCAAGCCACACACTTTGTGTTTTACTTTTTAAAAATGAGTTACTCTTCAGATGACATGATCTTATATAGAAAGAATCCTAAGGAATCTGCAAAAATTATTAGAGCTAATAAATTAATTCAGGAAGATGGCAGGATACAAGATTACAAAACAAAAATCAGTTATATTTTTATATATCAGCATTAAACAATTGTATTTACAAAACACAAAAAAGTATAAAATTCTTAGGATAAATTTAACAGAAGAAATGTAGGACATGTACATGCTAAGTATAAAACATTGAAAGATTTAAAGAAGACTAAGTGGTAAGATAATGTGTGTTCATGGGTTGATACTTAATATTGTTAAGATAGCAATACTTGACAAGTCGATCTACAGACTCATCTTAAGCCCCATCAGAATCCTTACATATGTCATTAATTGATTTTGACAAAGATATCAAAACAATTCAGTGGAGAAAGAATAGTCTTTTTAACAAATGCTGTTGGGAAAACTATGAACATACAAAAGAATGAAGTTATACTCCTACCTCATGCCAGACACAAAAACTAAATCAAAATCAGAGATCTGAATATAAGAGCTAAAACTGTAAAAGTCCTATAAGAAAACAGGGGTAAATCTTTGTTACATTGGATTAAGCAGTGGTTTCCTAGCTATGACACCAAAGTCTGTGTAACAAAAGAAAAAAATGATAAATTGGACTGCATCAAAATTTAAAACTTGTGTGCATCAAAGAATACTTTCAAGAAAGTGAAAAGACAACCCACAGAATGGGAAAAAATATTTGTAAATCATATATCTTATCAGAGTCTAGTTACCAGAATATATTTAGAACTTTTACAACTCTGTAATAAAAGAACCAACCCAATTAAAAATGGGCAAAGGATTCAAATAGGCATTTCTTCAGAGAAGATATGCAAATAACCAATAAGCATATGAAAAGATGTTTAACAGCATTAGTCATCAGGAAAATGCAAGTCAAAACCACAATGAGATGCTACTTTATACCCTCTAGGATGATTATAATTAAAAAGATAAATGCTAACAAGTGTTGTTCAGGATGTAGAGAAATTGAAACCCTCATATGTTGTTGGTGGGAGTGTAAAATGGTTTAGCCCCTTTGTAAAACAGTTTGGGGAGGTCCTCCTTAAAATTGAACATAGTTACCTTGTGACCCAGCAATTCCATTCCTAGCTATGTATACTCAAAAGAATCGAAAACCTAGGAGGGTTATTATTGGCATTATTTATAATAAAAAGGTAGAAACAACTGAAATTTTCATCAGTGGGTAAGTGGATAAACAAAATGTGGCATATGTATACAGTGAAATAGTATTCCTGGATGAACTTTGAAAACATGTTAAGTAAAAGAACCAGACACAAACAATCACATATTCTATGACTCACTTTTTACAAAATGCATGCTATAGTCAAATCCATAGAGACAGAAATTAAATTATTGGTTGTTGGGTGTTGTGGGGTGGAGGAATGACTTCTAATGAGTATGAATTTTCTTTTCGGTATGATGAAAATTTTCTAGATTAGATAGTGGTGACGTTTCTATACTTCCTGAATAAATATATTAAAGACCACCGAACTGTACACTTTCAAAGGTGAATTTC
This sequence comes from Pan troglodytes, assembly GCF_028858775.2. NCBI lineage: Eukaryota > Metazoa > Chordata > Mammalia > Primates > Hominidae > Pan > Pan troglodytes. Next base: position 59,754,574 of record NC_072403.2, read on the forward strand.
ATAGTTTGTGAATTATATCTCAGTAAAAAGAATGGACCTTAGGCAAATTTGAAGCTGGGTACTGCTGAAGGATGATGTTATACCTGGGAAACCGACCCAGTTTATTCTTACAGGAAATACTCTGTAATGTAACCTTAAAAGTAGTGTGCTAAGATCATTTTGTTTAGTTACTTGCACCTGGTGATCAGGCAGGTACACATAGCCAGAGTCTCCAAAATGCTCAAGTGATGTAGAGTGAGAGTGGAGGTCAAGAGCACACAAAAACTCCAGCGGCAACTGATGGAAAATTCTGAGGTTCTGGGAAGCCTATGATTGTGTCTGGGAGCATGCTGCTTTGTCTTTACTTGATATGCCCTTCCATGAGATTCTGTATCCTTTACCGTTAAAGAAACCAATACCCTCAAATATGTTAGCCTAAATATCTCTACTCCCTGTTTAACTGAGTTGTCTTCTCCAAAAATAGCATTCTTAGAGGAGAAGGAATATATGTAATGAAATAGTCCAGTACCCGAAACAGTTATTCAGTCACTAAAAGGTCATTATCAATAAACATTTAATTACTACAAGTTGCTGATAGAAGTAGAATGAGTAGGCCCTAGGTTCTCTGGCAGATTGAACTAGAGCGCGTGGGTCTGATTTTATGTCTGCTGAGTCTGCTGCCCTTGGGAATGGTGACCTTAATTTTGAGTGAGCTTGAGCTAAGTGATCCATGTGGCCCCCAGTCACAAGGCCTAGTGCTAGGCAGCTTACCTATATTATAAGTGCATGCTGCCTAAAAGGAGTAAATCCTGTTTTTGAAAACTATTACCATATTTAATGTTCTTTTTTGAGTCCTGGGAATTACTATAAAATATTTATTATTTCAAAAACAAAAATAAAGATGTTTTAAAAAAAGTTTTCTAGAGCAAAGCCACCATAAGAAAATTTGTAACCAGAGGTTTTTGAATTCTAATTTGATGCTGAAAGAGTAGAAGTATTATGAATGTATAAGCAACTCCCCATTCCCCCATTAATAGTTTTTCCCAATCAAATAATGTTGCCATAAGTAGTTGTTGTTTTATATATTAATGGGTTTACAGTGAACTGCCACTTGTTTGTTTGGTCTACCTTAATGTGTTTTACTCTTTATTTTCTTAATGATTTTGGCCGCTAAAATGGAAAAAAATTAAGTGGGTTAAAAAGGGTTTTGAAAACATAGTGGAGAACAGATGTAAATTCCTTAAAGTAACCATTCATCCAGTCACTGAAATAGAATCCTAAAAATACAGTTGGCCTACATTCTGACTTACAAAAGAGTGCAACTTTTGTCCCTGCTATTATGAACAGTGTAAAACATTAAGAATTAGTGTGCTGAGAAGAAATACTTCATGTATTCTCTTCCTGCAGGAGCTTGTTAGGTGTGCTCTCCTGCCCCCCAACTTCCTTTGTTGGTAAAAATGGTAGGAATTGACAGGGAGGATAGAAAGTCATGTTTTTTTTTGGTAGGAGGAGGAAGAAGAGGTCATTCCAGCAGTATTGTGTAGAAATTAATTTGTCAGAAATTAAAATTGAAGGATGAAATGTTTGTTAATAGGGTTCTAGTTAAAAAAATAAAGGTATCCATAGACAGTAAGATACTGTGCAATTGTTGAAAAAATACTGGTATGTACAAATAAAAAATGAGACAAAAAAAAAATCTGGTAAGTGAGGAAAGCAAAGTGCCAGATATATATGTATAGAACGCTACCTTTCTTGTAAAAAAAAAAAAAAAAGAGGGAGAGAGACTATATACATTCACACCTAAAGAAAGCCCTGCATGAATCCATATGAAATTTTTAAGGTAATTTCCTGTGAAAACGGTTTGGTAGTGGGAAGCTGGATTGATGGGGGAAAAGAAGAAACTCTTTACTGAATATATTGTTGTAAATATATATAAATTGGCCGGGTGTGATGGCTCATGCCTGTAATCCTAGCACTTTGGGCAGGCCTAGGTAGGCAGATCACCTGGGGTCAGGAGTTCGAGACCAGCCAGGCCAACTATCTGGTCTGGTGAAACCCCATCTCTACTACAAATACAAAAATTAGCTGGGTGTGGTGGTGCATGCCTGTAGTCCCAGCTACTCGGAAGGCAGAGGCAGGAGAATCGCTTGAACCCAGGAGGCGGAGGTTGCAGTGAGCCAAGATCACACCACTGCACTCCAGGCTGGGTGACAGAGTAAGATTCTGTCTAAAAAAAAAAAAAAAAAAAAAAAAATATATATATATATATATATATATATATATATATATATATATACACACACACACACACACACATACACATAAAAATAAATATGTATATACATAAATATATTATTACCTATTTGCAAAATTGACTTACCAACTCGAGTGAGAGGCAGCACAACATAGTGGTTAAGAATGCAGATTCCCTGGTGAATCCTGGCTTTTCTACTTGGCAATTTTGTGAGACCTTGTTCAAGCTTCCTCTCTGTGCCTTAGTTTTCTCATCCGATAAGTTAATTCTCATAAAGAAGTTATAACGAAGTCTGTCATAGAGTAAGTTGCCAGTATTATTAGTAGTAGTAGTAGAACTATTAAAGTGTTTAATTTTTAAAATCGCATTTGTAAAAGTTTTAGAAATGCCTGATTCTTTCTTGTATCTCTGTAATACCATGTTTAACTGAAATAGTAGATAAAGGCCTGTGGAGGTTGGGTCTCCCTCTGTCTCTCTTGACCTTCTGATTAAGAGCTTGGGCTCTTCAGCACACAGGATTAGGTTTGGATCCCACTCCCGAAGCTGCTCAGGAGCATGTTCCTTATTGGGGTGCTGTAAGAGATGTGAAGATATTTGAATTCAATGGGTTGCTTTGATGGGACAGGGACTTGACTGAAGATACTGTATTCTGAAAGACCACAAAAGGAGATTATTCATTCATTCACTTTTGTGTTAATGTCTCTGTTCCAATTCTGCATTTAGGCTGATTCTGTTTTATGTCAGCTCTGTTACTACAACAATTTGGAGAGAACCATGTTCTGGAGTGGGCTGGTTGGGTTCTACATTTTGGTGAAGGACTGTCCAAGGCAAGCTACTGATGTGAACCAAACCCATAGTTTCATTCTAGAATCACTTAGTGATACTTGGAACTGAGAATGACTTGTCCAGATTATGCTGTGAGGTTTGGGCTCATACAGGAGGTAGGAGTCTATAGTCAGAGGCTTTGTTTGCTTTCTGTTTCTTCCAGTCCAGTTACAGACAATGTTTGATGAGTTAAAAATTGGCCAATGCCAGATGTAGGGCTTGTCCTTCAAGGAGTTTTTTAGTAGTGGAGATGACATCCGTGATTAGCAGCATCTTGTAGCAATCTTTCTGAAGACCCTGACTCAAGGCACACACATTTGTAAGGTACCCAGCTGCACTTAGGGACAAAGGGTGTCTTGAGGAAATAAGGCAAGAAACTGGCTCTGTTAACTTGAAGGGAAAATGTATTATGCTCTAATTGCCATAATAGATATGATTATATTTATTTTAGGGAAAATCGAGATTCAGCAGTAAACACCTCAGGCAAGCAAGCCTAGCTAATTAGTGAGGGACAAGCAGGATTCAAGCCTGGGCCCCAGGCCTCTCAGATTCCATGTGCTCTTTTTAGAGTGGCTTTCATCAGTGGCTCTATTGAGTCTGATTATAATATCCAAGTTTCTTTATTTTAAATAGTTTAAAATAATTGGGGAAGTATTACCTCAGAATATAAGGATATTCTTTTATATACAGGTTGAGCACTCCAAATCCAGAAATCTGAAACGCCCCCAAATCTGAAACTTTATGAGTGCCGACCATTTGCTCAAAGAAAATGCTCATTGGAGCATTTTGGATTTCAGATTAAGTATATTGCAGATACTCCAAAATCCAAAATTTGAAACACTAACAGTTCCAAGCATTTCAGATAAGGGATACTTAGCCTGTACTTTGTTAATTTTTACTTTTGAAATATTATAAAAATATGATATTTTTTGTTGTTGATGTATCACCCATACATCCACATTTTCTTTACTTCCCCCAAACAGTAGAAACTTACGAGGTTTTGTAGCCAGAACTTTTTTATTTAGCAGGATGTTATATCTGGGTGTTAGCATGATGGGGGTGGGAACTAGGGCATTTCAGCAGTATTTTTGCTCAAGTGTTGTTTGCTTATAGTAACTGTAGCCTATGCCATTTGCTCTGAAGACAAAATTTAAAGATAATTTTAAAATATGTATCACATTCTTAAAATAAAATCAAACAGCAAAAATTCCAGTGTCTCTTCGTATGTTTAGGAAGGTAAGACTTATGTATATACCTAAAACTGAGAGGTGTTTTTAAAATTTAAATGAGAGAGTTCTGAAGAACAGAGACACCTGGAGATGCCTCAGTCAGTGAGGGTGAGGGCAGGAGCTTTGGCATTTGGCCAGGGTCGAATTGTGGTTTTACCTATTTCTATCAAGTGGGCCTCACACAAAACCTCATGGTCCTAATCATGTCATGGTAGCATCATCAACTTGCTGGGTCATTACTAACCAGATGAGATGGCTCACAGAAGGCACCCTGCACAGCTCCTTCTGCCTTAGCAGGCGGGTTTCTCCCCCTTGGCTCTGGTCTATGTTTCAGGCAGGAGATGCTGAGAGCATGGCTGTGGAAACTTGGCATAACACTCAGCATGAGGCTGTGTGAAACTGCTTTGCAAGATGCTTTCAGTGATGCCCAGTGAGTCAAGTTTTTGATGCAGAGAAGGACATTTTCCTTCTTTCATTAGTGGGTGTCCTTGGTTTGTTAAAATAAGTGTGAAAGTAATGGATACCGAAGAGATAAAATGACAATCCTAACATTCATTTTAAAAATTTAAATGTGAAAATAGCTGAGGGATTACTGTCTTCTTAATAAAACTGGTTAGGCATTACATGGAAATTTAAAACTGAAAACAAAGCCCTTTGTTTTTAAATTTTTACTTTTGAAGTAAAATTATGATTTACAGATTATTTACAGATTGCTTTTGGAAGGAGATACTGGGTGGTGTACATCTCATCCTCCTCCCCTTCCCTTTGTTGTTTCTTCTACGTAAACACTTGGTCAAGAGAAAGTAGAACTAGAGAACTGCAACTCCGCACCAAGTTACATTTGATTTGAAGAACGTTGGTGTTAATTTCATGGTGACATATTAGCGGGGAGTTTTTTTTTCTTTTTTCTTTTTTTGAGATGGAGTCTCGCTCTGTCGCCCAGGCGTGATCTCAGCTCACTGCAAGCTCCGCCTTCCGGGTTCATGCCATTCTCCTGCCTCACCCTCCCGAGTAGCTGGGACTACAGGTGCCCGCCACCACGCCCGGCTAATTTTTTGTATTTTTAGTAGAGATGGGGTTTCACCGTGTTAGCCAGGATGGTCTCGATCTCCTGACCTTGTGGATCCGCCCACCTCGGCCTCCCAAAGTGCTGGGATTACAGGGGTGAGCCACCGCGCCCGGCCGGGAGTTTGTCTTTTTAAAAAGAAATTGAAAGTTTTGTTCTTGCTTTAAGTATGAAAATTATTTGGTTTTGTAAAATTGGAGAAGGAGGTGCAGGATTTTTACATTTCATAGTACAGTTAAAATATATTTTCTGGCCAACAGGTTTTAAGCATGTATACACACTGTTCATTTAAATTTACATTTCTGGATGTTATAAAACCAGCCTTGTTAGTACACGTGATTCTGGCTTTTTTGTTGGAAGGAGGGAGAATGGAGGATTAAGGCAGATTAGAGTGTTGGGATAATGTCTGACTTTTTGTGTTCTGTGTGCTCAGAAATGAAATTCCTCCAAATCTGGATGTTACTATGGTGATATTAGCAAAATGTGACTTTTTGGTTGGTATAGTTTAGTACAGTGCTTGTAGGGGCAATAGACTGTGTCACTTGTTTTCTGAATCAATATGTTTTGCCAGTGCTGACATAACTTCATGAGGGTTTCTGGTGATGCAGAATTGCCACTGCCTGTCAAGATTTGCCCCATCTGTCAAACATCTGTCACATTCCACTGTGCTCCTAATAGACTGGATTACACCCAAGAGGCTGGAGAATCTGATGAAGAGAACCTCATTCTAGGGTTTAATCCAGAATAAAAGCAACATTATTATAGCTACCATTTATTAAATCAGTCTGTGTTCCAGGCACTGTGCAAGATACATTATGACATTATCCTGAATGCATTTAAATGAAAGTTACTTCCTTAGCGCAGCTGCCACTTGCTCCATGAATTTATGATCTTAAGTAGATCAACTTGGACTCTCTGGACTGAGATGTCCCCTACTTTAAAACAGGGATGATCTCTCACTGATACTGGGAAGAAGAGCTCTGAGCTCTGCAAGACTAAAGGTGCTACTGTTTTATGGTAACTGCATTTTTGGCATTTGAAAGTCTAGATGCACACATTCAGCTTCTGTCTCAGTCCTGAGAGTGGTTGTGTTTTATTGGCTGATGAGTTATTTCCACATATCACATGTACAAGGTATTTGAATGAAGGTGCTTTGTAGTCATAACACACTACTCTTTTATTAATTATTAATATCTTAAGATTACAATTTGAGAAGTAGAGATGGTATTGTTTTTAATGGGTGTGGGGGGGTGGTGATGATAGGTATTTTTACCCTGGTGAGTGACCTACTAGGTTTTATTAAGTGTTGCAACTTGTCCAGTGTGTGTATGGGGGAAGGGAGGTAGGAAGAATCTCAGGAATTTCTCTTATACTCTTTTTTCCTTCTGTTCATTTCTAGTCTTTATAACCTGGCTTCACTGGAACTGAGAGAGAATCTTCTTACATATCTTCCTGAGTGAGTCTTTGGGGAAAATAAGAGGAGATTTTGTGCAGAATGAATTTAAGTATTTAAAAAAACAGGACTACAGTATTATGTGAAAACATTTGTGTGTTTTGGGAAGTTTTGGGAAGTTTGGGGAATGCCAGCCAGCCTTTTCTTAACAGTCCTTCCTGTGCAATATTTTCTACCATAAAAATGAAAATGGACCTTATTTTTGAAGCTAGTCCAAGTGAGGGATACTATATTGCTCAGCATTTCTAAGTATTCTCTAAGTGCTCTTTATTTATTTTTTAAAATAGCTCTCTTACCCAGCTGCGGAGACTAGAAGAACTTGATTTAGGAAACAATGAAATATATAATTTGGTAAGTCCGTATTAGAGATTTGAATTTAACTTTGTTTTTAGTTATGATCACACAGTATTTGGGGGAGTTTTATAGGGATCTTTATGAAGCCAGTATTTCCACAGATGTAACTTGGGGATACTAGAGAACCAGCTTCATTTCACACAAGTTAGGAATTATGATTCATGGGTGGGGGAGGTCAGGACTAGAGATGCTGGACATAGGTGGAAACAACTGGCATTCTTGGGGAAAGTTTGGGCACTTTGAGGAAAGGGGCTGGATGTTAAGAGAAGTACCAGTGAACATCTGCTAAGGTACCCAGTTGTTAACAGATGAATTCAGTTTCTTTCTTTCTTCAGGGAAGACTGAAAATTGAATCTTTGTTACCATAACTTTTTTTTCTTTTGTTTTAGCCAGAATCAATCGGAGCCCTCTTACATCTAAAAGATCTCTGGTTGGATGGAAATCAACTGTCAGAATTACCTCAGGTAAGTGGTAATTTCACAGTGTCTCCCCAAAACATAAAACAGCAACAATAAGCTTTGTATATTTCCTGCTGCCACATAAGGTTTGCTATAAAAGGATCTTGGAAACCAAAAACGTTGATTGAAAAGGCACATTTGGAAAAACATATTGAGCATGCATCATTCTCCATTGCCATATAAAAACTGAAAACCTCAACCCACCATTTGTAAATATAGTAAATATTTCCTTTAGTTTGTAAAATCTGTATTTTATTGTGTCCTTGCTACCCATATAGCTTACTTCAAGCCCAGCAGATTAGTAAATTGCCAGGACCCATGATTCTGATGGTATACCTTTCTGCCACTCCATGATGTGCCAAGTGCTTTGGGATAATTTGACCATGTTTTGCCCCGTAATAATTCATGTAAAAGCAATGTTAAATGCTTTTATTTCAGATATTTTCCAAATGTTGCTTATGGTTTAGCTGGCATGTCATAGTGTTCAGGCCTTTCCTACTGTTCTCAAGTGGAAGAACCATGTCCCAAATGAAGTGGAGTCTTGTATAGACATCTGAGCACATAGTCATCTTGTGGAGTCTTAGCAGACAGGCCTACATTCTAAGACAGAAACTGAGAAGTCTAAAACAAAACCAACAGGCATTTTCCTCTTGTATTTTTTTCTCCAACTATTACTGAATTTTATTCTTTGATGTCTCTCACAGCCAGTTTTTCATGTGACCAGTTGTAAAGGGCTCTGTACTTTCAGTGGGGAATGCCATATCAATGCAGGGAACCCTAGTACTAGAAGAAAGCACTTTAGTAAATTTTTAGTTGTTATAGCACTGAAGTTTCCATGATGTCATCTAATGACTAATGGAACTAAGGAACTAATTTAAGTCTGTTAATGAGATCTTGGCTACAATTGGGAAAAGGAGACAGATTAGCAACTCTTGTGGGTAGAGTTCGATTCGTACTTAGATTTCTCTAGGAAATATGTGGGAAGTCCTGGTTGAAAGGATGCTAGTTACTTTAGAAGTCAAAGGATGGGAGAAAACTGTCATGACATTATCAGGAAAGTAATAAAATATCTGTGGGACATAAAGGGGAAAGGAAAGAGTTGTGTATGTTCAGATGTGTGTAAATGACTGTGCAAAGTGTGATATTCTAAATACAAAGAAATTAAAATTCCAATGTGATTGTGCTGTAAATGATTATTTAAAAATCTCATTTGCTCCTATAGTATAAATTTGTGTTAAATCAGCATAAACACACCAAAAAGTCTCAAATAATTAGAATGATTTTTCTTATCTTCAATGATGATGGAAAGAGAAAGATACAAAGGCATTGTTAAAAGGAATTAATGAAAAGTAAAACAACTTCAGGGATCTGGCCTGAAATTAGTATAAATCTAGTCTGGTTTCCTTTAGACAGGAAATACAGGGACAGGATCATAAGGCAATATCAGGTGGATGATAAGCTGGAAAGAATAGATCAGACCAAATTAAATATAGATGGAGGAATTTGTACTCATGTAGACATCAGGGAACCACGAGATGTTTTTTGAAAAGAAGGTGGTCCAATTATAGGACGAGAACTGGCTGTGTTTCAGGAAGGAAATGAGGAAGCACAGTTTATGGAATGGTCTCAGGAAAGGGGAAGTTAAGACTAGAGCCCAAGAGGCAGAGCTGACAGTCAAGGTAAAGGAGTAATGAGGTTAAGATTTAATATTGGAAAGTGGAATGGAAAAGTGGAGTCAGTGATAAGAGAGAAAGCTTGCACTTTGGGAATAGAAGAAAAGGTAGGTCTTGAATAGAATGTTAGACTCATGGAGGTACTTTACCTTATCCTGGTAGACTGTTTTCACTAAAGGCAGTATGCTGCTTTTAATGTTAAAGATACAGGTAGATATGTATGTTCCAGTTTTGCTGGGGAGCAATTGCATTGATGTTTGTGCTAACGAGTGCTACCTGTCATGGAAGGAAAATACAAAGTAGGTAGGTTCTTACCAGAGGAAATCCCAGGGTCACCCTGCAGTGTGAGCTGCTTACTAGAGATCAGTTCCGAACTTGAAAAGCTAAATTCTAGCCTCCTTTTTCTTTTCTAATTGTGTGACCCTGCAGTCGTTTTTTCTCCTGTATCTTCACCTGTTAAGTGGGAATGATTCCTTGCCTGCCTGAAAGGTGGAGGGCTTTGCGTCCCTCCCAGCTCTGGGTCTGTGATTCATACAACTTCCCACTTTCATTGGAAGGTGATCTAGGAATTTGCCCCTGCCTTCACATTTGGATTCATGCTAAAGATAACATCCTTAGGACCGCCCTGGGATTTAATTGTGAAAAATCACTGGAACAAATGCCTCTGCACTGTGGCAGGTTTAAGTGTGCGTTTATTTTTCCATGTCATTGTTATAGGAAATAGGAAATCTGAAGAACCTGCTGTGCTTAGATGTCTCTGAAAACAGGTTGGAAAGACTTCCTGAAGAAATCAGTGGCCTGACTTCATTAACGGATTTAGTCATTTCCCAGAACTTATTAGAAACGATTCCAGATGGCATTGGTAAGCATTGGAAATCACTAACTGCTAAACATACTGCCTGCTGTCGTCTTGAGGGTTTGGAGCACACTTTGATCCTTTGGTCACCACTTTCAGTTGCTGAGGATGTGGCTCCTTAAAGTCTCCTTACTGTTTTTTTTTTTTTTTTTTTTTTCTGAGATGGAGTCTCGCTCTGTCGCCCAGGCTGGAGTGCAGTGGTGCAATCTCAGCTCACTGCCAGCTCCGCCTCCTGGGTTCACACCATTCTCCTGCCTCAGCCTCCCGAATAGCTGGGACCACAGGCGCCCGCCACCACGCCCGGGTAATTTTTTGTATTTTTAGTAGAGACGGGGTTTCACCCTGTTAGCCAGGATGGTCTCGATCTCCTGACCTCATGATCCGCCCGCCTCGGCCTCCCAAAGTGCTGGGATTACAGATGTGAGCCACCATGCCCGGCCTTGCTGTTTGTTTTTAAAGAAGGAAAGTAAAGAGTATTTATTACAGCAGAAGTTTCTCTATATGCAGATGTTTCTGTCATCCTGGCTTGGTATCTATTACTGCCGTCGTTACTTTTAAGCATCGATTCATCTCTACTTCATCTGTATCTTCTCTCAATGATTTCATGAGGGATTGCCCCAAATAATAAAATGTATTTAAGGCATATGAGCAGTCACTAAGAAATTTCTAATTTGGCATCCTAATAGTTTATGAGAAAATAACTGACTTATTCCATGACCTCAGGGAGGTGCTGAAAGAGTGGCATAATTGAATTGAGCCTTTTTTAGTACATCGATCATCCTTTAATCATTCTGTGCTATTTTCTTTAAAAAAAAAAATCAATCTAGACATTTTCTTTACTATGAAGGAACTTAGTCCAGTGTGAGAAATTAAACGCAGAGAAAGTATAAACAGATACGGACTTGGGAGCTCCATCGTAGCAAAGCCACTTTGAAGTTGAAAGAGACTGTATTTAACCATAGAGTTATCATAGGATTGCTGTCTTTAATTTTATTCAGAACATCACATCAAAAGAAGTTTTTGAAAGGTTTTCAATAGTTGGAGAATTTGTATGGCAGAAGACCACTCCCTCCGTGGTATGTGGTCAAGATGAAAATTTCAGTAGAAATTCAGACATTGTGTTTTGGTTAAACCCAGCTGGAAAATCGGTAGGGGGTTTTGGCTCTATGCAGAGATGTTCACTGAGAATCGTTTATGGCATCTGAAAAGGGTTGTAGAGACTGGGCATGTTTCGTTGCTTGGAATAGGAAGCAGCAGCAAGCATGAGAGGCTGACTTCAAACGTTTAAAGGACTGTCTTCCAAAGAAAGAGATGTATTACAGCTTTCTGATCAAATGGGCAAAATGAAAGTATTGTGAATTTCATTTAAGAAAGAGCTTTAAAAAGCAAAGATGGCTGGGCATGGCTCACACCTGTAATCCTAGCACCTTGGGAGGCCAGGAGTTTAAGACCAGCTTGGGCATCATAGTGAGACTTCCTATCTACAAAAAATAAAATTATTAGCCAAGTGGGGTGGCACATGCCTGTAGTCCTAGCTACTCAGAAGCCTGAAGGGGAAGGATTGCTTGAGTCCAGGAGTAGGAGTTTGAGGCTGCAGTGAGCCATGATTGTACCGGGGTACTCCAGCCTGGGCAATAGAGTGAGGCCCTGTCTCTTAAAAAAAAAAAAAGCAAAGATATGTTACAAATCAGTTTGGGCAGCTTAGTGAAGAAATGAGTACCTTGTCACTAGAAGTATTCAAGGAGAGGCTAGAAGACTAGTTGCCAGGAGACCTCTCTGTTGGGGTGAGATGTTTCAGTGCTTGGCTGTGCTATTCAGCATACCCTGCAGAAAATGCTAGTGGATCTCCTGACCGTGAGGGCAGGTGGAAACCCTCCAATGACAGTGTTAGGCTATTGATTATGCTAAATAAAGAGCTTAAGAACTGGTTCCTTCTCCTATCTTGCCCTGTGGCTGCACCCGAGGCAAGATACGCCTTTCGGTATTTTTCTTTCTCCAGCTTTATGACTGTGTTAGAATAGAGGATGTTTTCTGATGTAGTGGGGAAAGTGTCAACGTGTTAGCCACTCAGTAGAGAATGAAGGGCGCCTGCTCTGTAGGCTTAATCCCATGACTTGTTGAAGTGAGAATCTGAATGACTTTACTAGTGGCTAGTGGGGACTCTGAGGAGGCTGCAGTAAGACTTGTTCTTCTTTCCCATGAACAGTGGGTATCACCAGGATGTCAAGTCTTCCTGGCCTGAGTGAAATAGACTACATCCTTAATATGGCTTTCCAGAGGTTACTGCTTTATTCTGCACCTGTAGAAATACCACACTGTAGGGATCTTCGTTGAGTCATTTTCATTCATAGGTGATTTAATAAACTATTTTTTTTTTGTTTATTGTAAGGATAATGCTTGGAATAAAATGAAAGTCTCCTCTGTGCATGAAACACCTCCACGGAGAGAAAGCTGTTTTGTTTTTCTGTAAATTTCTTGGCTTTGATGCAATGTTTTTATGCTTTTTAAAATGTTTTGTTTCTAATTGCTGACCGTTTTTGATGTTCTAAACAAATTATTTTAACTCCCAACCTTCAGTGATCTAAATGATAGAGTTTCATAATGTGAAAAGCTAGATGAGGAAAAAATAAGTAACTGTTTAAAACAAAAAGAACAGCAGATAGGAAATTCCAAGCAGTGATTACGAAAATAATTGTAACTAATGAATTTGATAATAATAATCATAATGCTTTTACAGGAAAACTAAAGAAACTGTCAATCTTGAAGGTGGATCAGAATAGACTCACACAGTTGCCTGAAGCAGTTGGGGATTGTGAAAGTCTCACTGAGTTAGTTCTTACAGAAAATCAGCTCCTGGTAAGTGTGGTTTGCACATATATCATAAAGACTTACTAGGGTAGATTCTACTTAATTTGTAATTTGAGTGGACTAAATGGAAATTTCTTCATATTACATACCAAAATGGTCTTACAAAGCAAATGCATGACCTAAAGATCAGTTTTTAACCCGCTTAAGCAAAGAAAGTGGTGCTTAGGTTTCCCTGTTGAGCCTGTGTCCCAGTTGTGGTGCTTTGAATATAGGGACTGAACAAATGCCTCACAGATGTCTCCAGTGAGGTGTGGGGATAAGCTACTCTCTTTGGATGTGTTGATACCCCAGCTGTGGTGCCCAGAGACCACCACTGGGAATATTCGTCAGGATTCCTCTGGCCTCTCTCTGGGTTCTTTGAGAAAATGGGAAGAGCAGGAGAGAAGAGGAACGAGATGGACGTTGGCCAGGAAAAGCCTTGGCAGGATGGGGGCTGGGAAATGCTCTTGATCAAGGAGCCAGAGGATGGCATCTGATGGGCTCTGGTTAAGGCTGCTTCTTATTAGAACTTGGAAGTGGAGGGGACTGGAGGGGTCCTCCACCTGGACCAGTCTCCCACCAGACAAGGGCAGGGGCAATGCGTGCACCCCCTGGCAAAGGGTGGGTGGGCAGGGTGGCAGCAGATCTCAGTTGTCTTTTCCTGTCCTGCTGCCCCCTGCTTTTGTCAGCCCTTCAGTTGTCACTTCTCCTTCCCCCTCTTTTAGTTGTCATATAGCACTCTCTTTTCTTCAGTTTACTCTCCTACTTTTCTCTTTTCTCCATCTTCATTTTGTCATTTTATTTTTTTTTTACTCTCTTTTCCCTTTTCCTTTTCCCTTTTCTCCTTTCTCTATAAATAGAGTAAGTAATGTTCTTTAGGTGGAAAGAGCAGAAGGGACAGCAAGAAAGGATGGAGTGCACAGATGTGGGTGGGGAGCCCAGCAGCCCCTCTCCTCAGACAGCTGAAGCAGCCAGCCTCTGGCACGTGTGGTGGGAGTTACCAAATCTTCCAGTCCTGCTTTGTGATTTTAGGCTTACAAATAGTAATCATAACAACTGTAAAAATAATATTCACCCCTGGATTGCACTGGAGTGTTGAAGACCCCCATGTGGGTGCCAGCCTGGTTCTGGTAGAGCTCTGCTCCCCACTCCAGGATGCTCACCTTTCTCCCATCCCCATAGCCCTTGCCTTCCCCTGCCCATGCAGCACCCTGCTTCAGGTGCTGATTCCCTGCCCCAGTGCTCTGGCTTCCACGGACATCTAAGCCACTGTCCCAGTGTGGTCCTTGAAGGTGCAGGCAGGGCAGGAATGAATCTTGAGGGTGCAAATTCTCACTTACTTGAGTTGAACAGCATCTTTTTCCCTTTACAAGATGTTTCCCTGTTCCCAGGTCTCTACTTTTGACTTCATTCCTTTAAAACAGACTTATCATTTCAACAAAAATTCAAAATACTTAATGTCGCACCCCCTAAGTGAACATTACAAATATCTGATATTCAGCAAGAACTATTGCTTCTGTTGCTGGATGAGATTATATTTTTTAGGTCCTTGCAAAGATCTTATTTACTGTGAGCCATGTTAAAAATATGTGTTAAATTAATAGTGAAATTGTTATTTTAACAGACCCTGCCTAAAAGCATTGGAAAACTAAAGAAGTTGAGCAACTTGAATGCAGACAGAAATAAATTAGTGTCCTTACCAAAAGAGGTATGTGCTTTTAGAGAAATCACATGATAATAATTATGAAGAAATAATAATAATACATAAGGGATCAAAAATGTCAAATGCTTTGAAAAGATGCATGTGTTGTTTTTTAAAGGTGTGAACTCTAAATCTGTGAGTATAGAGCCAACTGGAGGAATTATGTCAAAGAATGATCATCAGTAACATTAAGGAGAGTTGGGAAAGGTGAATTTATAGGATTTTAAATGGGAGAAAGAAAGAGATTGACATTTTGGGTTTGATATACAGAGAATGGTGACACCATTGGCAGAAATTGATAATTTGGGAGTTTGGCAGAGGAAGTGGATGACTTTGGGTTTGATTTTTGAATTTAATGTGAAATTAAGCTCTATCCCATAAGCAATTGGAATTATAAAAATTGATCTTGATGCAGCCATATTTCTGGGCAGAGATTTACATTGGGCCATGCTCATGTCTTGGATGAGGTTGAACAAACTGTTCACAAAGGCATACACATAGAGGAAGGTGAATGGGAAGCTAAAGCCAGCTTCCTAGGACTTTTTTTTTGGTTAGTAGTCTAAGCAGGAGAAAATGAGACATCACCATCTGTTGTGGAGAGTAGCTGTATGGACTGAGAGGCATTTAAATTCTGGCTAGGGAGGTGGAAATGCTGACAATGAGGAGGAAGCTTATAGTGGGTCAAACAAGGAGGTGTCTAGTGTGTTGTTTAAAAAGAAGGCTTACAATTAGCCAGGCGTGGTGGCGGGTGCCTGTAGTCCCAGCTACTCGGGAGGCTGAGGCAAGATAATTGCCTGAACCTGGGAGGCTAAGGTTGCAGTGAGCCGAGACCACGCCACTGCACTCCAGCCCGGGTGACAGAGCGAGACTCTATCTCAAAAAAAAAAAAAAAAAAAATGAAAAGAGAAAAAGAAGAAGGCTTACTTTCTATTGGGTACTAGAAGTGCTTGGTTGGAGAAGGATAATACTGAGCTTGATTTTTTTTATCAGCAATAAAGCCTAAAACTAGCTGTTGATGAGCCTTCTCCTTTGCTGGGTCCTCATCTGGAAAGGTATGGTATTTCCTTGGATGATATGATCACTGGCTGGGTGTAGTTTGCTTCATATTTCTGTTTTGACTTTTTCTAACATCTATTTTGGTGTAATTTCAAAGCTGCCTTCCAGCCAGTCAGAACATGTGGCGTTCTTATTTTCCTAGGGCCACATCTCAGGGTATCTGAACTTCCTCTTTCCTTTCCTCATCTTGGTGTTCGGCCCACAGTGTCCCAGTCTTCTCCCTGGGTAAGGTGGCCAGCATTTCTAAATGGAGACATGAGAATATTTACTATAAACATGATCATATTCTGAAACATCCTTAATATGAACACTGGCATCTAAGTAAACTGTTTCCGGCTGTAAGACTTCAGTCTGTTTCTCAGCAAAACTGGGACTCAACTAAGAGATTCTACTAATTAGAAAAGTTGGGTTCTAGTTTCTAAGCAACAAACCAAAATACAGAACTGATATTCTGAACAGTTGAATTTACTCTTGCTGAATAGTGCTTGCAGATGGATAGTAGATTGGACATATAAACACACATACAGATGTAGAAAAGATTTCTTTCTTTCTTTTTTAATGCCAGGCACTGTACTAGATGCTTTCAAGTATTTGTTGTACTTGTTGAATCCTTACAACAGCTTTTGCAGTCATGATAATTTCCTCATTTTACGAGTGAGGAAACTGAGGCCAGTAAGTAGTTTTTCTTACTAGGGCTCACACAGCTGGGAGTTGGTAGAACCTGACTCCAAAGATGAGTCTCCCAGTAAACACATGACCACTTATGTAATGCAGGCTCAGCCCAACCTTTCCATCTGTGTGACCTTGAGGTAGGGCAAGCCCCTGATTTGTTAAGGAAAAGCCAAAGTATCTTTAGTTTGGACACTACAGAAAATTAATACATTTTTGGTGTTCTTTCAAGGCAGATCATGAGGAGAGCACTTTTAGGTGTAATGTTAATTCCCAGCAAGTTTCACCACCCATCCCCAGCTTCCCTGATCCCCTGACTCTCTTTCACAAGATTATGTTCTAGACAAGAACCTTGGAAATTTACTTTCATAAAACTTTCACCATCATTTCAGCATCGGTCCTCTTTTTCACTTTAAAAGAATGAAACACACTCAAGAGTTTCTGACTAGAGGGTTATATCTAGTCCATGCTATGTGTTCACTAAATTTACTAGAACAGTTTTTCATGATGCGAAAAGTGAAAATATTATGAAAATATTTCTAACTTCAAAGCGTTTTAGTCATATTTTGTCCATTTTCTGAGAAATTATGATTGGTTTTCTGGCTTCTGGCATTTTAGAAAGAAATAGTCTGTGCCTTTCCTTTCAGCTGTCTGATAAAGCAGAGAATGTTTAGGTTTTTAGGAATTGGATCTTTTCTAGATCACCTCCTACTTACATACACTCAGGTCCCAGCGTAGGAAAATGTGCTGAGCACGTCTCCAATTCTCCCACGGATCACAGTTTGCTGCCTAGCAGAAATGGTTGAGTGCTTGCCTCTGACCATCAGGGCTGAGCAGCCAAACCACCGAGAGCCTCCTGACCTCTCATTGCATCACGCTGGCCCAGGCAGCACTGTCATGTCATGAGTCTCTGTGCAGTGAGTATGGTAGGCCCTGTGACTGTGTGTATGTTAGCTCTGCCTCCAAGCTTGATGCCATTTGATCAAATCTTGCATTTTCCTGATTGGATTCTTCCAAAAATTTATTGCTTTCTCTTGAACAGTTAAGTTGCATACATATCTAAACTGAAATGCTGACCGATTCAATTCATATGCCAAAAATCCATAGTAGTATTAATTGCCATTGGTCTGGTATGCTGTGTAGTTCTTCCTATATTTTTTCCTTTAAAAAAAACAACAACATTTATAGTATTGTGTGTTGCCAGTTTTAGGGCACAGCTCCTTAGTCTGTAGCAGCATTTATTTGCATTTTTTCCCCAAATGGTTGAGGGGAAGATGTTTGTACCATGTGGGTCACAATATGGATTCTGTTTGTGTTTTGTGGTGTTATTTGTAGTAAACATTTGCAAATCAATGAATGTCTTTTGTTTTCTTAATTGTTAGCTGCTTGGAAATTTAGAAAAGTCAGGTAAACTTGTTATCTTGTAAGTATTGTTCAGACCACAGTTGCATCTCTAACTTCCATTCTGCTTCTTAAATGCATGAAGATTCAAATTGGCTGACTGCTTTGTGTGCTCTTCATTGTAAAATATTGGACATTTTCCTCTAAATTCAGTTTGTTTGTTTTTTTTAATGACTGCATGGCCTGGAACCTTATTTTGTTATTTGTTTTTCAAGTTTGTTCAGATTATTCACTCTCAAAAGAATGCTTTTCTGTGAATTACATTTTAAGTTATTCAGAAATCCTGAAAGGCATCATTTGGCAGCTCATCTGTTTTCACTAAATTGTAAGTTTGTCAGCACAAATCTGTCTCTAATGGAAAGGCTAGATTTGCTTTATTTGCTACACCTGGCATGCCTCTGATTTTTCAAGTCACTTATTTGTGTCTTTTATTTTTCATCCTGTTGCTTAAGTATATATACTTCTGGGAAAAGATTTCTTAAAAACTCATAGTGTTGGTGGAGAGGAGAGTTAAGGAACATATTGTGCAGTAGTATGATTGATTCATGGATAGATGGAGTTGGTGGTATATGTGTGAGCATGAGTATGATGAATGAGAGCCAGACCATAAAGAGTTTTTGGCTAGAAGAAATTGAGCTTATATCCAAGTTTAGGGTCCTGTTTTCTTTTTGTCTCCATTAAGTCCAAATGAAAGAGACGCCAACTAAGCTACACTTACCCAGTCAGATGAGGCAACATAGCATTTGCAGATCATTCATCAAAGCTTTTTTCAATCAGGCAACCTGTAAATATTAATTACCCATAAATATTACTATGATACTCAGAAATGCCTGTGGTGATAGAATATTCATTTTGTGGATAGTTTTTCTGCCTTCTTATTATTACAATTCAAAATTCTTTCAGTATAAGTTTCCGTTATATTCTAAAATGAATTATTGATTAAAGACATGATATAGAATATAAAAATATTAGATAAGATATAGTTGACCATCAAATTTCAAGATGGAGAAGTAATTCCTAAACTTGAAATAAGTCATAAAAAAATAGTTGATGGATTGTCTACAGGAAAATTCGATTTCTGATCTTCAAGAAGGTAAAAGCAGCCTTTACTTTCTTGAAAGGGGGCAGGGAGACATTTAAGGCATCTTAAATGAGAGATCTGTCTTTACTCTATTAGAAGTTCTTTTACACCAATAAGGAAAAGATGTATTTACTATAGAGAAGTAGACAAAAACAAAGAAACTTCCACAAAAACCAGCAAGTGATTCACACAAGAACAAATAGAAATGGCAACTAATGTGAAACAATTTCAGCCTCATCAGTATTCACAAAAAAATTTAATAATACCAAATTTTGGCAAGGGTGGAGGGAAATGTATATTATCATGTAAATATAAATTATTATGACTTTCTGGAAGGGAATATGATAATAGTAAAAACTTTAGAAATGTGCGTACCCTTTGATTCTGCAATTCCACGTCTAGGAAAACATTTATGGATATACACTAAGAATGATGTACAAGAACATTTCTCACATTATACATGGGAGCAGCTTACATGTTCCAGGCACCATACCAAGTGTCCACAGAGGCAGCTAACATGTGCCAGGCATGGTGCCAAGGGCTTTTGCACTTATTCTTATCTAATTATCACAGCAGTTCTATGAGGTATAGGTAAATCATTTTCAATGTCCAACAGATTGTGAAACTAAGACTGAGAGAGGTTAAGTCACTTGTCGAGATTCACACAGCAAAGAAGTGGCAGACCTAACTAGCATTGTCTAACCTGGGCAGTTTCTTAAATAATCTGTGATACATCCATAGAAGGAAATAACTATGTGGTCCATAAAAGTCCTCTTAGAAGCATTGTTAAAGTGTGTATGTATAATCACAAATGCAAGGCAGTGGTACTGGAAGATTGTACCTCATAATGTTAATACTGATTATCCCTTTGTGGTAAGATTTGATTTTTTCTCATTGTGCTTTCCTGTGCATGTATGTTTGGTTTTTATTTTTCTAATCAATGTAAGGTACTTTTTTATAATCAGAAAAAAAAAGAATTCCGTAGCTATTAGTGGATATTTTGATGTCAGTGGCCTCAGAATTCAGGGAATCCCAAAACCACACGATTTCCAAAAATATTTATGAAGTAGGGAACATTTGAGTAATATGCCATAGATGATGGGATTCTAAAATTATGCTTCATATTATTTTTGTTCAAATTGCGTTTTGGCCAGATTTTACTTATTGTACACTTTTCTTTTTTTGCCAATGGGATGTGTGTTCAATTATGTTACAAATAATATTAAAAGGAATATACTGAAGGAAAGTGAAAGTTCCCTTATACTTAAGGCAAGCATTTAAAAAATGGAATGTAAACAAACGTGACTAACATAGGCTCCCTTTTTGAATCACTGAATCTGTCTCATGATCTCCTCCTTGGGTGAGCTAACCTGCAGGCAATTAATACTTAGTGAAAGTTGACCTGAGCAGAGGTTTGCTCAATAATCTGCAGAACCTATTTTCTTGAGATGGGTTAAATCAGTGCATAACAGCTAAGGAGAGTATCATTTTGAATTAAGAGAGACACAAAATGGCTGGACAAAGATGCTCAGCTATATTCCATAATTCTCAGAGAATCCAAGTCCAACCCCTTGTATTCTGGGAAGGTGCCATTATGTGGTTTAAGGGAGGCTTAAAAATATCAGCTTCCTACATAACTGGTAATAAGTTATTTAAACAGTGACTCTGCTTCCCAGAACTTCTAAGTGATACATTTTATCCTGATTACCACTGAGAAACCTGTAAACTCTGCCTCCTGAACCCAAAAGAGAAAGCCAAAATATATATGAATGATGTGTATAATGTCAGTCTTCATTATTATTAATACAAAATGTCACGGCGATACATCGTTAGGGAGATGGGTTTTTTAAGACATTCGGGTAAGTTCAGGAAAGAGACTGCCAGCATCAGTACAGTTCTAAGAACATAGTAGGTATTCAGGTGTTGATTGTACTCATCATTTGGATCTGAGGTTTTTACTTCCTGGAAAAAAAAAATAGCTACCACATTTATTTGGCAACAGCAAAAGGCCAGTTTCTATGATAGGCGCCAAATTATATATGTGGTTTCATTTAAGTTAATCATTATTGTTACTTTTGGTTAAAGTAACATATCCAAAACCACAAAACATATGACTGAGCCTAAATTCTAGCCCAGGTCTGTATGGTCTCAAAGCATCCGCTCCCTCCATCATACCGCATCTCCCTCTGACCTCTATAATGAACTATATCTTTTCAGTTATGGGTTTGAATGCTTAATAATCTTTTCTAAAAACCAAAGGTTGTGCCATCCCTTCCTGGCTGATTTGGAAAGAGGGCTGTGTTTATGTGAATGTTCGCTGGGACAGCATGTGCCTTTGTGGGGTGATTAAGGCATCCCTAGCACACTCTGCAACAACATGTGCTCTTTGTTGGCATTGTTTTTCAAAAACCATAGACAATAGAGATCAGGAGGTCACACTGCCTGCTTTGACAACCCAGAGGGCCTAAGAGGCTCTTGTACGCAATTGCTTTCCACCCCTTGACGTCTCAAATGGGTGTGAGATTAGAGTGGGAAAGGAAAAAGAAAAATGAAACAATAACACACAGTAGACAGCTCACACACTTCATTGAAGTTTACACAATATGTTCCCAAATGATTAATGGATCTTGTCCAGAACATTTATTTAGAGCCTTCTCTGACCCACTTTAATTAATTAATTTTTTTGACTACATAATATATGCACGTGATACAAATTGAAAATGTTCACATGGTATAGCAGTAGGGCCCCAAAACAGATGTCTTACAGGTTGGTGTGGTGGGAGGGCAGTGGACAGCTTCAAGACAAGATGCCCAGAATTAAAATGCAGTCCCAGCTCTGTATGTCTTCCAGGAGCTGATTGTCCCATCCGGACGATCATATGAATGATAATATCTGCTTTGCCCCCCTTGGGTCACACATAAATCCTGTCTCTTCAAAGCTAGATCAGGACGCTAGCGGGGGTCTTCAGCCTCAGCCAACTGCTGACTTGGAAGCTCTCCTTCAGGGCATGCAGCCGTACCTCTGAACCCCAGCCTGACACCGAAGCTCCTCCACCTGGAGCAGGGATGCGGCAAGGGTGCCCCATGGGAACCTAGTCATTCTTTCTCATGAGTAGATCTTTGTCAGGATTGTCTAAATTTATCAGAGACTCTAATAATATTGATCATCAAAAGGATCAGGGTTTTGATTGCTTTCCTTCCATGATATTTCTGGGCACCTAGGTAGAATTGTTGATTCCCTTCCTCAAGGGAGGGAGAATATGCTCAGCCATATGGGAAATCCACACTATATTGGGGCTTGATGTTTATAAAACCTAAGAAAGGCTACTCTGGTGATTCTTACTGGAACAAAAAAGAGTTTTGTTGTCTCCACTGCTACACATAGAGGCAGATAACTTTTAAGTAGAGGTCTTTCACAAGTAAGTAAATAAAGTGTATAAACATATGTAAATGAGAAATTTAGTGGGCAGAGAGGCTATGCATGGTGGGTAGATAGCGTGAATACTATACTTGCCAAGTACTTTGAGTGTACATAAACATGTGCAAATAAGCAGTAACTCAGGTAAATGATCTTAGGGTTCTTCATGTGGTATTTTGTGCTGTCAGAGGGTTAGACCGTAATTATGAAATGCGTGTTATTATATGGACCAAAGGGTTCTGTGGAGACTCAATGGAGGAATAGACGATGTTTAGCTAATTTTGGATCATTGGTAAGATTTAAAAAGGCATTTCTATAAAAAACAGTGGGATCAAAAATATAAAAATGTATTTAGGGTATAATGACTAGACCATTTTTGCTGGGATGAGAAATATGTGAATGCGGAGACTAAAGGGAGCAATCTAAAAGCCTTTCTACATATCTGGGTGCTTTCCACATGACCAGAGACAAATGTTAGTCTACATTTACTTATATATTTATTTTTCTTTTATATACATTATGGTTAAATATTGTGGTTCAATACATTATTTTGAAATCTTTATATTTTTAAGGGAGGAAATAAAAAGATTATGTATGAAAGTAATTATGTAGCCATTCACAAAAATATGCATTCTGCTTTTGAAGATATTATATACATATATTAAACACATGTATAAATAGAAAAGGGCAGAAGATATATTCAGATATCATTGACCATTCAAGTCTTGTGCTCTTTCACAAGTGGGAGGCTCTGGAGTAGTATTTTTCCATGTGTTGGAGAGACATCAATAGGTTCCTTCATGAGCCTTTTCTAGCAGTTGCCCTTAGTCAGGAGAGTGAGTACAAGAAGAATGTAGTACTTTATGGAGTCCTGCAGAATGTTGTGTCTGGGATCAAGCTATTTTTCTGCCCTCTTGATTCAGTTTTCCTGACTGTAAAAACCACCGCCAATTTGTTCAAGAGAATCATTGGATTTTTTTGTGTGTTTATGTTCCTTTTTGAAGACCAGACTCATACAAAACTCAGTTACCTTTAAATTGCTTACTTTAAAAAAATGGTAATCAAATTTGGTGTGGATGGAGGTGTTGATTTGTGTGCTTTTATGAGCAGGCCGCAGCTGAAGAAATGGATGTATGGATTTACTCAGTTCACTTTCTGTGAAGATACTGTTGATTTTACATTCATCAAAAAAAGTGGATTTACCACATTAATTTGTGAATGACCAAAAGCTATTAAAAGATATATGGTGGAAATTAATGTACTGTATCATCTGAAAGATACCCCTCTTTTTGAAAAAAAAAAAAACAAAAAACAAAAAACTGGAACACCGAGAATGCTGAAGTTAATATAATGGGCAAGTCTTGAATTATGTGTGTATCAGTATCACCTTTGGCCTAACTTTTGAAAATAGGATTGTTAAACTCACATATTACCACATAGTATTTTTCTGGATTGTATAGTTTGGTTAACATTTAACAGATGCAGTTGCGTTAGATATCAGCAGTGGAAAATGATTTCTTCTTTAGAATAAAATTTTTTAACTGTATCATTGATTTTCTTGATTTAATTTAGAACATGTACATCTAACATTTTGCAGAGATTTTTATGAACATATGGGGCTGCGTTTTGTAAGATTTAAATTAATGATTGTTGGTCATCAGTGAGACCGGTGAGTTATGTGGTATAAGTTTATGCATCCTTTTTCTACTGTTTGGTAAACAAGGTACTCTGATCCTACTCCATCTCCCCTAGAAAACTGGAAAAAAGATGTATTTTCTTTCTCACCATAGATCGGCGGGTGCTGCAGCCTCACTGTGTTCTGTGTACGTGACAATAGACTAACTCGGATACCTGCAGAGGTGTCACAGGCAACAGAACTTCATGTCCTGGATGTGGCAGGGAACAGGTAAGCCTGTTGTAGTTTGCTTTGCTTGAGGGAAACAAATATACATACATCCCAATCTTGGCAGTGCATCTTCAAATTTTTGTCTTTGCTTTATCTTACAGAATATAATCCTGATTTTTCAAATGACCTAGGCCTCAGGGAGTTCCTTCATAGGGGGGCTAGAGTGCTTGAGCCCAATGGAGCAGAGAAGGTCAGGGAAAACCTGAGCATGGGTTAAAGTGTCAGTGGACACTTTCGTAGAAATGCTTCCCGGAATGACAGTACAGTGATGCCAGGGAAAGAGCACTGACCTGAGAATGGGGAGACTTGGGTTGTGACTTAGCTCTTCTAAGTAGCTTTTGTAAATCATCATGGGCTTCAGAGTTTCCTCACCTGCAAAGTGAGTGCAAATGAGTTTGAACTCAGTTTTAACCAGGGGACCTTGATATACTCTGCTGGTGACTCTGAACCCCCTGAAAATACAAACAGAATTGTGTATTTAGGGAAGTGTTTACAGCTAATGTCAGAATCTCCAAATGATTCATAATACAAAAAAAGTTCAGAGCCGCCAGACTAGTATCCCCAAGGTCACAGCATCACCATTTCTCAAGTTCCGGAGCAGAGGTCATGTTGGACTGAGTGCCATTTTCTAGAATATGCCTGTTCATCATCTTTGTGGAACACATTTGTTTCCATCATTCTGAGCTAATTTCAGCACCCTAAATGTCACATGCGCCTTCTCTGTGAACAGAAACAGGCTATTCTTTCTTTTGGGGACCCTCTTCTCTGGCTCCTTGGCTCTCTTCTTCATCACTCAAGCTTTATTTTCTCCAGGGAGCCTCCTTTCTGAATCTGCATTTGGGGAATTTCCCCTGCCATGGCAGTCACAGTACCACATGAGAATTGCCTGTTTTCATATGGGTAACCCTACTAAGCCTGAAGTTACCTAAAGTTAGATATTCTTCTGATTTATGTGTCGTTGTGTCACTTGTCCCATCAGAGTGCCTGGCACATAACGGATGCCTGGTAAATATTTTCAGTGGAACAAAAATGTTAATAGTTTTACAGGATGAATAGCAGGCCACTGCAGAATGGCTTATATCATAGGCTTCCTTGCCAAAAGGAATTAAAAATTGCTTTTGAGTGTGATGTGGTTAGAGAGGAGAAAAAGGTTCAACTGCTTGGGGGAAGATGATCAATGATCTTAAATGGTAAAGGCCAGCAGTCTAAAGAGTGTTTGGGAGGCTGTCTCCTGAGTGCTGATTAGCTGGTCATTTTGGTCAGGCACGGGTCACCATTTTTTATTCTTGCTAATGGATTATAGACAGCAGGGCTAAATAAACAGCAGTTCTCAGCTGGAATCTAGAGGTGAGTTATAGCCTCAGGGAATGCTCACCTTTTTAGAGTTAATGCTTTCAGGACATCTTGATAGATTCTTAAGACCACTAACTGGTTGCCGGAAACCCAGGATTAAATTGAGTTGAACCTCGGATTTCTGCTGAACTAAGCAGAACTAAGGCATGAGCCTTTACAGCTTGAGAAGGGTACTTCTTTCCTGATCTTTATCCTCTAGCAATAGCAACTCAGTGAGTCAACATTTGCTGGTTCTTGCCACACTACTGAGCATGAATTTGCCTCAATTCTTGAGCCGAAAGATGGCTGTGATGCCGAAAAACTGTTTTTACATGAATGAAGGCCCATTTCTCCAGTTCTCAGAAAAAGAGAAAGTTAAATTTTTATTATGCTTGGGCTGGGATGGAGAAAACCCAATTAAAAAGTCGAGTTACATAGCTGTCATTTGAGTCAGTTAAGTGTGTCATTTAGTCCATGCATACATATATAGATTCATAACCAAATGTTAAGCCTATTAAAATATTTAATCACTACTTATTAAAAGTATCAGTATAGAAACTAATCTTTTAAAAAGGGCTACCTTGTCAGCCTTTTAGCTTGCAGAAACGTCATACCATGGGAAATCATACTAAATCATTAAATACAATAGAAGCTTCTGCCTCTTCTTTCAAGTATATGAAAATAACACATGGCAGCAGGAAACCTACACTGTGAGTTTCTAGAAACTTTTTTTGCAGTTTGGTAGGATAAATTATAGCAAGGATGACTATAACCTGTCACTTGGAAACTAAGTATTAAACCTTCTGTGACAGTAAAGAAAATGTCTTATATCATCAGTTACTCAGGCACAGAACACAAAATTCCTTAATACTTAGACTCTCTCCCATAGGAATATCCACCAAGTGTGCAAAACTGGGCATTTGAGGATCTTCCTTACTTGCAGTGTTAGTAGTACTGAATATTAGAATCAATGGTTGTCAATTGGGAAATAGGAAATAGCTTATACTTTTGAATTTTGTACTTTGTATGTATGTATTACCCAATCCAAATAATTAAAAATATTAAAAGACAAACAACAGCATTCTGTTGTGGAATACTAAGCAGTCAAAGAATGAGATATTTCTCTGTGCAGTGACACAGAAAGAGACCCAAGATACTGAGTGAAAAGGGAAAGTGTTGAACAGTATATAGAGCTCTCATTTTGGTGGGGTTTTTTCCTTAAAAAAGAAAAAAAAATCACTTATTTGTGCATTATACCCAAATACTAATAGTAGTTCCCCTAGATGAGACGTGAGGGTACAGGGAGTTTTCACTTTAGATATTTTAGTATTGTTTAATTTTTTGCCAGTCATGTTCCCAATTTATATATATTTTTAAATATTTTTGAAAACTTTGCTTAAAACTAAAAATTCTAGTAGAAAGTAGCAGAAAGATGAAACTACATTGTAAGGCGTATTCAGTCACTGGTGAAGTTAATATTAATCAGTAGGCCATGCTTAGATATTAAATTTGAGAAAGCAGTTGCTATAGTAGTTCACAGACATGGAAGGTCACTTGGGGCTGGGTTGGTCATGGACATAACTGGAGACAAGAGGCTTACAGTTTGGTTATTCATTTGCTTTAGTTCTTGTACCATTGGTGTGAATAGTAACCACAAGTTTTTTATTTCTGGGGGCATGTGGTCCTAAATAGAACACAGAGATGCCTGCGGGCTGTGGTTTCTTGTGCGTTGATTCTGTTTATTCTGTAGTGTACAGAAGGTACCAGAATAAACCAAAAATGTATTATTAGCTCCTTTGGAAAGCAGGAATGTATTTCTCATCATTTTCTGACTTGTAGCTGGGATGGTTTACCCAAGAGAGACAGAAAAGCATGTGTATGTCTTTTTTTCCCCAGGCTGTAGTGAGTTAGAGGATCAGCCAGCCTGCAGAATCTCTGTGGGCAGACTGTTCAGGGAACAGGGCCTTTTTTTCTCTTGGACACCACTGGCAACACTTCTGTCCGCAAGACAGTGGGCAGCTCATGTGTGGTGTGGACTCAGTCAGCAGCAGCCACATTCAAGTTGGCACTATGATTCTTTGAAGCAAAACTGGTGTTTCAGGCAACTCATTAATTTGAATTGAAATATGTTGATAAGATTTGTTGTTGTAGAGTCTAATAATTTATTTAGCTTTTGTCATATGGCTTGTCATCCTTAGAAGCTGTGATTTATTAATATTATTGATGCTCTTTTTAGCCTCTTATTTATACTTTTGCTTTAACATTCAGGTGGCTTCTAGTCTGAGAAGTTACAGTGACCACGTTTGAGTATCTGTGTTTTGTGCCAGTTTTCAAGTCTTGATTTTTTTCTTTCTGTTCTCATGAGTAAGACAGGTAGAGATGTTGACTGTAAGTGTCTTGCCCAAGACTTGAAACTTTAAACATTCTAGTGGATGTTAGCTTGCTTCCTCTTTTAAAAGACGTAGGAGAAAAATTTAAAAGAAATTACATTTTTGTTCAATAAAATGAAAAAGTTTGATGTACTTGAAGCTTTAACAGTGTATAATGCCTATTTAAGAAAATCCTTGTCACAGTACCTGGCAAATACATGTTTTTAACTTCCTTGCATTTGAGTTTACATGTATGCAACATTCTTTGGATAGAAAGAGAAAGAATTTTTGTATAAGCACAAGGTATTTCAGTTCTGTCCCTTAAAGAACAAATATCCCAGAGTAAAAAGAAATGGAATTGTGAATCTGCTGTTCCCTGAGGTTCCCTCAGGTGTCCTTCTCTAGCTATGAGCACATGGTGGCACTGGGTGGATTCTAGGATTTAAAAATATGTATTTCTCACCTAATATTGCTCTCATTAGTGAAATCTTGTAATGTACAATTCATAGTCTTTTCAAGGGTACTTTAACATAAGCAGTTCTCGTGGATGCACTGGCTTAAGAACCTCACTCCCACTTAAGTTACAGTTTCACAGTACTTCCTCAGTACTGCACCCAATACATATGCATGGGATGGACTCAGGCTTTACTGGACTAATTGTTAAGGAAAAGAAAATATTTTCTCATCTTTGAAACTAACACAGAAATCTTTTGCAAAATGTATTGTTACTGTAAAAAGTTTGTTAATAATGCATTTGTTGTTAATACTGTCCATGCACTCTGATTTTTTTTTACTTCTTTTATTAAAGTAATTTAACCAGTTTTTATGCCTACCATTTACTCTGATGAGTTTTGTGTTGTTGGAATACAGCTTCTTTTCGTGTCTTTAGAGAGTTCTAGTTTATTTCCTGTAAGTTCTGTCAATTGAAATGCTGTGTGTGTCTGATAATTCACTATTACTTTTGGTAAGATGTATAAGTAGATTTCCTGCTAATGTTAACTGGAGATAGGTGTACATATGATTTCTGGCAGTGGTCTTTACTAAATAGATTCTACTGATTGCAGCCAATCTGTGAAATCTTTGTGCAAACATAAATATAAAACTAATATTTAGGTGTCACATTATAACATTTAAAGTACTTTCATTTATACTACCTCATTTGAAACTGAAATAATCTGATATAGATATTAATTGTCACCTAGGACTCTGAGAAGTAAGAGCTTCTAGAAACTGAGAGATAAAGGTTTAGAAGGGAATAACTGAAATAATCTCCCTAGAGAAAGCAAATGGAGTCCATCCAAAATGGTGTTTAATCTTTATTTTGGCTGCAACTTAAATGCTTTGACACCCCAGGCACCTCCTTCCTCTTGGCCTGATTCATCAGGTGCTCCTGGAAACAGGTAATCCTGCAGCTTCACACCAGCCCTGTCAGTGAGGCTGTGGCCATCAGAGGTAAAGAACTCCTCCTTCTGGGTCCTTCCAAAATCACCTTGACTTTCTCTCTTTACACTGAAACCTAGTACAAGACCATAAAAATGTGTCCTGTAATTTTCTCTTTTTTTTTTTTTTTTTTTTTGCTCTGTAATCTGGAGGTTCTAATGGGAGAAGTGAGAGCAGAAAAGGGAAGCACAGGAACCTACTGAGGAATCCACTTGCAAAGAGTATGTCGCGTCTTAAAAACATAACACCGTTTTTACATTTTGAAACCAATCTCAGGAAGCTCCTTTTAATTTTTCCTCATTTTGTTGATAGGGATTGATTTGATTACAAAATTTGAGGTTGTGATGTCTCTTTTTTTTTAAAAAAAAAAAAAATAGGTTGCTGCATCTACCTTTATCCCTGACCGCCTTGAAGTTGAAGGCTCTGTGGCTATCTGACAACCAGTCCCAGCCCCTGCTTACATTCCAGACAGACACAGACTACACCACAGGAGAGAAGATTTTAACCTGTGTCTTACTTCCTCAGCTGCCTTCTGAACCTACTTGTCAAGGTGAATTTAATTTAAGGACAGTATTCACAGGGCCACGAGATTGAGTAGGACCTAATGTCTGTCCATATAAGGCCTCTTACTCCCTCATGTGATTGTGTTATATCCAGTCTGCACCTAGAGCCGGCTCAGGTGAGGCCACTGTGGGACTCTCCCGGGAAGGTTACCCTACATCCTTGCAGAAGAAGGGCCACTCATATCTATTTATCATGTTTGAAATTCCATAAGCAGTTTTTTGGTTTTGAATTATAGCTAAGGCTGAAAATACAATACTTCTAGAAGTGGTAACAGAGTCTCTTAAAATCCAAACTGATAGTTCAGAGGATTAGTATTAACACCACTGGCATACTGTTTTTAAGCCATTGAATTATTTTGAGTCATTGTATCTTTGTTTTGTAAATTGTGTGGTTAAACAAAAAATTCACATTAACATCAAAATGCTATTATAAACCCTTTGCTGAGAGCTGGGTTTGGTGGAGGAGAACCGGAGTGCCCTGGGGGAATGGGAGCCCAAGTGGGAGGACTTTAAGACCCTAGAGAAAAACGTGGTAGAGTGTGTTACTGAGGAAAGTACTAGTGTCCAACATGTGCAGCTACATCACTGTCAGAACAGTTTTGAAGTTGTATAAAATAAGCATTTTAAAAGGGACTCTAAATTATGACATTCTGTGATGAAATAGTAAACATATTAATTTAGCAGATATTTTATATGATCTCAAATAGAATTATACATCATTAAAAAAGAAGGGGCAACCTTGTCCCAGGCCTTTTTCTTTTTGTTTTTGAATTTTGTGTGTGTTTGTGTTTTAAAGCCAAACTTGCAACAGAACACCCCCCCTTATTTCTGGTGTTCTACCCCTGGTCCTCCGTATAGATTCTACCTTGTCAGCTGCAAAGTTCATAGCATTTACTGGTCACATGAAACGCAATTTCCTGCTGATGTGGTCTTTGTCACTGCAGAGAATCTGCCTCGCTGTGGTGCGCTGGAGAACTTGGTAAATGATGTCTCTGATGAAGCCTGGAACGAGCGTGCTGTCAACAGAGTCAGTGCGATCCGATTTGTGGAGGATGAGAAAGATGAAGAAGACAATGAGACGGTATGGAAATGCAGATTCTTTGCCTCTGTGGAAGTTCAAAATTAAAAGATTGAGAATGGCACCTAATAAGGATATTCTTTGTTTTCAATTAGTATGTTCTCTGCTTTGCCTTCAGCATTTAGGAATTTTTTTAGAAGACAAAGCTAGGTAATTCTAGGTACTCACTCACAAAAGGTAAATGAGGCAAATGGAACTCATGGGTTTTTTTTTTTTTTCTTCTTCTTTTTTGAGACAGAGTCTCCCTCTATCACCCAGGCTGGAGTGCAGTGGAGTGATCTCAGCTCACTGCAACCTCGACCTTCTGGATTCAAGCCATCCCCCGACCTCAGCCTCTCAAGTAGCTGGGACTGCAGGCACCTGCCACCATGCCCGGCTAATTTTTGTATTTTTTGTAGAGATGACGTTTCACCATGTTGTCCAGGCTGGTCTACAGTTCCTGGACTCAAGTGACCTACCTGCCTCAGCCTCCCAAAGTGCTGGGACTACAGGCGTGAGCCACTGTGCCCGGCCTGTTATTGTTGTGTTGTCCTGCTTTTATGGTGCTTCTTTTTCTTTATTTGTGATAGTTTTCCCTCCCACTCCCACTGTTTTCTTAACATGGAGAAACTTTTTTTTTAATTGTTCCCAGTGAATGCTGTCTCTTCCCATGTTGACTCCATTCACTTGCCATGAATTGACTTAGTGCCAGACCTCTGTGCCTTCTTCATGTAACCAGCTCACCTTAGCCTTCTTGTAGAGGGCTTATGATATTAGTTGGATTAGTTAACAAGTTTTTGTTCAGAAATTGGAAAATACTAGTCACCCTTACTTTCATCTGTACTTGAAAATTTCGTCTCTCAGACATCCATCATCTCTAGGTGTTGGTGACAAGGCTTGACATCTTTCTAGCAGTTGACTTTGGCTTCTTAAATTCCTTGAACTAATTGAGAGTTTTCTTAAGCAGAGCTTAGAGGGAGTACTTGCAGCCCCCAAAATAAAGGCAGTTTTTAAATTATTGCCTATAGTCTTTGTTATTCCAGCTGTCACCAAATGGGATTTTAGGCATTTACAATCGTAAAGGGCAAAATGCAAATTAGGGATGACAAAATCACTCACTGTCGATGACTCTTTAATGCTTACCTCAAGACTTCTTAGAGTGTGATTATCACCAGTTACTTCATTGCCTCTTCCAGTATTTTGTTAACCTAGTTTGGTTCCCCCTAAAGCTCTTGGATAGGCCATTTAAAAGATGTACATGCTGTTTTATGAGCTAAAGATCATGTAACATATAATATTTTAAAAATTACTCGTACCCTGTTACTTAACTTCCAGTCTTAATTAGAAGAGTGTGAACTTTCATCAGTAGGTCATAGAAATAGTACACACAGCAGCAAAATAAGAAAAGGTATACTTTCCTCTTGATTTCCTTTTTCTCCCATGCCTCCCATGCCTCATTCTGGGTTGAAAGAAGCCAGAATCGCTTTGGGTAATAGTAGAACATTATAGTGACTTTAATTTAGGATTTTTTATTTACTCTTTTATCTTTTTCTTTCCCCACACCCTATAATTATTATAAAAATCCTAAATTTTAAAATAAATGTTCTTGCTGTTTATGGAGCCTTTTTATTTTATAGTAACTTCATATTTTTATAAGTATTCTTTTATTCTGAAAGTAATCCTTCTATAGTAACTAGGTAAGTTACATGGAACACTTTCCCTTTTCCTTAACTACCAGTGGGCAGTTGATAAATTCACATACCTCCAAAGAAAGCTTTTCCACCCATTTTAACTAAGAATTTCTAAGAAGGTAACATTTGTATTGGAATGCTAATGCCTTGAAGCTGCATGTTTTGAAAAAAGTAGTGGAATAAAACCAAAACACTCACTCCACTGTTTGTTTTTAGAGAACACTTCTAAGGCGAGCCACTCCACACCCAGGGGAGTTAAAGCACATGAAAAAGACAGTGGAGAATTTACGGAATGACATGAATGCTGCTAAAGGACTGGACTCAAACAAAAACGAGGTCAATCATGCCATTGACCGAGTGACCACTTCTGTGTAGAGTTTCACCTCCAAGTTTTACCTCCTGTGTCTTCCTCTGCTGTCGAGACGTTCCTGTCTGCTTCCCGGGAGCCTCATGTGCTCCTTGTCCTAACCAGCCCCCACGCGCCATCTTCCCGTGGAGTGTGGGGAAGCTGCTGTCTCCCAGGAAGTGCCTTACTCATCCCGCAACCAGTCAGCGCACCAGTGGTCTCCCGGTGTGATTTTTTTTTTTTAATTTCAGTTGTTTGTAATAAGTAGAATACACTACTGTAAACATATGACCTTTGTTTTTGTCTTATGTTGGGGTAAAGGAAAGCAGGAAGGGGAATTTTTATCCTCCTCCCTTCCGTAAAGTGCTGGGATATTTTGAATCCCCCAAGTTCCCTTGGACCTACTGATGAGAGATAGTTTTATGTATGGGGAAAAATGGATACTTTTTAAACCTTTTTTGGCAGCTCAGATGGTGTAAATTTTAAAATTTTGTATAGGTATTTCATAACAAAAATATGTATTTCTTTTTTGTTATTTTATCTTGAAAACGGTACATATTTTAGTATTTGTGCAGAAAAACAAGTCCTAAAGTATTTGTTTTTATTTGTACCATCCACTTGTGCCTTACTGTATCCTGTGTCATGTCCAATCAGTTGTAAACAGTGGCATCTTTGAACAGTGTGATGAGAATAGGAATGTGGTGTTTTAAAGCAGTGTTGCATTTTAATCAGTAATCTACCTGGTGGATTTGTTTTTAACCAAAAAGATGAATTATCAATGATTTGTAATTATATCGGTTGATTTTTTTTGAAAAGATGAACCAAAGGATTTGACTGCTAATATTTTATTCCTTACACTTTTTTTCTGAATAAGTCTCTCATAATGAGTGCAGTGTCAGACTGTGCCTACTCTGATGGTATGTGCCATTTGTAAAATAAAATAGAGCAGAAAAGCACAAAAAGAGAAAACTGGTTCAGACATTCAGTGGGCAAATAAATTATGGACTGCAAAATAATGATTTTTATTCAAGAAAGCTTTAAAAGTTTTATATCCAGATATACAACCACAATAAAGCAAAATAACCTACTATCAAAATAGAAATGTTGCTATCTTTATAAGTGCAATTTAATTTGTAAATAGAGTTTGAATCAAAGTATCACAAAATACTGCTTCAAGATTTAATTTTAAATCTGCTAATTTAAGGGATATTGGGAAAAGTTTTGGTGTGTTTCTGTTGATTTCTTTTTTGTATGCTGTGATAAAAGAGAAATGAA
Organism: Pan troglodytes; assembly: GCF_028858775.2. Lineage (NCBI taxonomy): Eukaryota > Metazoa > Chordata > Mammalia > Primates > Hominidae > Pan > Pan troglodytes. The sequence goes on from NC_072403.2 coordinate 59,788,874, forward strand.
AAGTGCCAGTCACTGTGTGGTGTCTAGGAAAATCATATATATTTTTTTCTCCAAGAAATAAATTCATCCTGGACATTGGCCATACAGCTTTTTAAAATTATTACTTTGTATGTTCAAGTGATAGCAGGTAGCCAAATTCTTTGACAGTGTGCTCTGGTCTGTTAAATATCTAAATTACCTGTCAGTTGTGAGTGACTTCCTGTGGGACTTGCATTCACATGGGGCAGAGCCCAGAATTGCCTTTGACTCTGGCTAGTAATTTTGGGTTGTGGCTATCTGGCCAATTGGACTCCTTATAAACCCGTCTTCAACCAACCAAATACAATACTTTCTTTTACTTCTATACATTTACTTATTGGATTCACTTAGCTTTTTAGTCTGTGTGTATGTAAATATGTGTGTATTTTAAAAACTATTTATGGAGCTGAAAGTACATAACACATAAGTGAGTTTCGGCTGGTCAGTTTTATACCTTGTTCCCTAATCTGTGCATACCAATTTTCTTTTCTCTGTTTTAAGATTTTTGACATCCTCTATTTTGTTTTAAGCTTATAAAGATGATGCCGCTATCTCATGGGCTGATTATATATAAGCAAATTGGTTTTATTTAATGAGAATTGTCTTGACGTGGAAGAACAAGTAGAACTTGCATGGCGTGTTTTGTTTGTTTTTATATAAAGCCCATCCTTTACTACTCAGTTCATCATGGCTTTTCTGGACTGGAGGTGGACATAATGGTGTGTGTGTGCTTAAATTTTCCTAGGAAATGTCATGCACCTAGTTTATTTCCTTTGGCCTGTCTCCTTTAGTTCATGTTCACTTGGTTTGCTTTTTGTTTTCAGTTTGGGGGATTTTGTTTGTTTCCCCGCTTCCTTTGAGAGGGAAATGTCGCTTTCATCTGAATCTTTTACGCTGGTGACACTGCAGTGCTCTTGAACTTCAGGGTGCTGGAACCAAACTCAAGCTTCACAGTGGAAACAGCGCCAACCAGACAGTTCTGCCTTGAGAACATGCCAAGCCGTTTCTAGGAAGGCCCCTCTCATAGTTACAAGAAAAACTTGATTATGTGAAACGATACCTTTCTCTGTCAGTGCCCCCCCCCACCGCGACCCCCGTCCCCATCCAGCCCTTCCTTTAGGAAAGGGAGGAGTACAGTATATGGCTGGCTGTTTGTCTTGTGGGAGTGACAAGTGAAAGCAGGAAAGGAGGTTAGTATGACCTGTTCACCCACTTTTTTTTTTTTCCCATAGCCAGTTATTTCTTCTTTTTAGCAAGAAAATAATGTCTCAGTGGGTAAAATAGCCAGAGAAAAAATGAGAGGAAGTGAAATAATCAAAGTCATTGATAATGAATAGAGGGATTGGTAAGAAATCATAAAATGTTTGTCTAGATATTGTTTTTTTTCTGGAAAGTTTGGAGGAATTGTCCTGACTGACCCAATCTTTCTGTCTAAAAACATACTAGCTGGCTGTCAATGAGGTGAGCAGGCAAGGTGGGATCACTCGCACCAGCCTCTCATAGCAGCACTTCTGCCATCTCCTGTGAAATCTACCACACCCAACAAGACATGCTTAGTGAATGGGGTGGAGGCTGGGAAAATTCTGTGTCTGAGAGTTACTCTGAACAGCCAGTCCTTCCCTGGTAAAAATGACTGACGCTTGGTCGGCCACAGTGGCTCATAGCTGTAATGCCAGCACTTTGGGAGGCTGAGGCGGGGAGATCACAAGGTCAGGAGTTCGAGACCAACCTGGCCAACATGGTGGAAACCTGTCTCTATTAAAAATACATAAAATTAGCCAGGTGTGGTGGTGGGCGCCTGTAATCCCAGCTACACAGGAGGCTGAGGCAGGAGAATTGCTTCAACCTGGGAGGCGGAAGTTGCCGTGAGCCGAGATCGTGCCACTGCACTCCAGCCTGGGTGACAGAGCAAGACTGTCTTAGAGAAAAAAAGAAAGAAAATGAGTGATGCTCTGCCCTGGGCATGCTGCTGGTGTGTGGCAAGGCTGCAGCAGCACTCTCAAACAAGGGACTGCATTGCAGCTGCTTATTAATAGAAGGCGATTAGGGACATTGCCACTCAGTGACATCCATGGAGAGTTGCAATCTCACTTCACCATTGTTGTTGTCTTACCTCATCCAATTTTCCAAAGAGCCAATTAAAAAAAAAAAAGAGATAACTTTATTATGGAAAATTCAAAACATACAAAAGTAGAATCATCATTGACCCTCCTATAGCTATCACTCACCTTCAATAATTAGCAACACAAGACTAAGGCATTTAAAAATGCATGTTTTTAAAACATGTATTATGTTTTAAAATATGTCTATAAGAAAGTGCACAATGAAGCATTTTTTTTAAAGCTCTGGAAAAGCAAGCAAATGTGCTTTTTAAAACTGCTTTGGAGTTACAATTTTTGAGTCAACATGCCAGTGGAATCATGCATATGGATATAGGTCTGAATCCCAGCCTGCCACGTAGGTATGGACAAACTAACCTCTCTGGGCCTCAGGTCCTTCATCTTTAAAATGGGGCAGTAATAGTCCTTTCAGGCTTAGAGTGAGGATTAAGTGGGATACATAAAACACGCTCTCAGGAAGTGGGTGGCTGCTATTATTACAGGTCTTGCTGTTTTTGTTGTTATAGTAGTGTTATTAGCACCCCTGCAATTCCTGCCACCAAGCCAACAGTGTGTCATCAGATGGGTATGTTCTCAGGAATGAGGACACACACTAGTTCTGATGGAGAAAACTTTATTTGAAAACTGTTTCACCTGTGGTTTTATATATAGACTCCTGCATTATGTAATGGGTGGTGGAGATTTTAATTTGTCCTGTGTGCTTACTTAATGGTAGGTCTAGCAATGGTCTCATGGTAACCACCTCATTTTAACCAGACTTACTAACTAGCCATCCTTAAGGTAAAACTAGATCCTACCAAGAAACCATGAGACGGCTAGTTGAGAAAAGGGTCTCCTTTTCCAGAAAATGTCCCCCTGTTTGTCATATTCTTGGTTTTCTAGGTTCAGGTCTCTGGTGCTCATTTTGCCTTGTCTCTATTTCACCCTGGATTTTCATAACATCTCCTTTTTTACCTCTTGCTTTGTTCTGTCTCCTTTCTCTCAAAGGAGGCTTTCATGTATCAGAAGGAACGAGTCAATTTAAGACATGGATCATCCAGGGAGAAAAACCTGCTGGAACAAATCAATTAGTGCAGCCTGACGTGGGGCATGTAGAGAACACTCCCATCTTGTTGGAGTGGTTTCTTTTTTAAAAAGCAGACAGCTGGCGGGAAAGGGAAACCAGAAAAACCTGATCTGTTCCTTGTGTTCAGTGGGCTGTGTGGAAGATTGGAGATGAGGTTTTGTGTTTGGCAGTTGGCCAGAAGGATAGTGTAACTTTAGACTCTGAGAGTGGGCAGTCATTGTGACAAGCATGGATTTTAGCCAAGGGCTCTTGAGTTCTGACTGGACAAGAACCTGACTGGGTCAATCCTCCAAGTTTCTTTTTTTTTTTTCTTCTTTTGAGACAGAGTCTTGCTCTGTCGCCCAGGCTGGAGTGCAGTGGTGCAATCTCAGCTCACTGCAACCTCCCCCTCCCAGGTTCAAACGATTCTCCTACCTCAGCCTCCCAAGTAGCTGGAATTACAGTTGCATGCCACCATGCCTGGCTATTTTTTGTATTTTTAGTAGAGACAGGGTTTCACCATGTTGCCCAGGCTGGTCTTGAACCCCTGGTCTCAAGTGATCAACCTGCCTCAGCCTCCTAAAGTGCTGGGATTACAGGTGTGAGCCACTGTGCCTGGCCCCAAGTTTCTTTTGCAGCATCAACATTTAACTTCTAAACAAAAAACGAGCTGCCCTTTTTTACAGTAAGATAGTACTATGAACTACAGCAGCCGTTCACTGAGTACTTACTATGCGCCCTACACTGACCTAGCTGAACACAGCCTCAGCTTTCCAGAACACCACCATGAGGTAGGTGGTGCGATTTCCTTTGTGCAAAGCAGATAGTTAAGACTCAAATAGTTTTAGGAATGTGCCCAAGATCAAACAGTAAGGGACAAAGTCAGAATTCAAATTCACATCTCCGTTGACATTTCAATCACCCCTTTATTTTACTTTGCTCCCCTTCCCCAGCCAAAGCACTGTAACCTGTAATTACATTTAGAGTTGTATTTGTCATAATGGTGATGGTTCTGTTTTTGTCAAAATTACATAGGCTATAAGTTATAGACTAAGACTGGCATGGAACTGAGTGAAATTTAATGAAATTGATGCAGAATTGGGCCTTCATTTAAGCCTAGTGGTTGCAAACACTGTGATTCTGCATTCTCTAACCCAGGGGTCCCCAACCTGTACCCCAGGTCCAGGTACCAGTTTTTGGCCTGTTCGGAAATGGGCCGCACAGCAGGAGGTGAGCAGTGGGCAAGCAAGCATTACCGCCTGAGCTCCTCCTCCTGGCAGATCAGCGGCAGCATTAGATTTTCATAGGAGTGCAAACCCTATTGTGAACTGCACATGCGAGGGATCTAGGTTGCATGCTTATTATGAGAATCTAATGCCTGATGATCTGTCACTGTCTCCCATCACCCCCAGATGAGGCCATCGAGTTGCAGGAAAACAAGCTCAGGGTTCCCACTGATTCTACATTATGATGACTTGTATAATTGTTTTATTATATATTATAATGTAATAACAATAGAAATAAAGTGCATGATAAGTGTAATGCACTTAAATCATCCTGAAGCCATCCTCCCTCACTGGTCCATGGAAAAATCATTTTCCATGAAACTGGTCGCTGGTGCCAAAAAGATTTGGAACCGCTGCTCTAACCCTCCCACCACCTTCACTCACTTCTTATATGTTGTCCTGGGCTAAAGGGCTGTGGAAATGTTCATGGGGTCTTTGTTCTACCATCTCAAACTATGTGCAAATCCTAAGAAACTTGTGAGATAAAATATTTGGCTAGTGGGAAAAAAAATTGATAACATTTTCAACATTAACTGGAGTGACAGTTTGGTAATTGGCTCTCTGAGAAAGCTTCAGCATATTCTGAAAATTGGCAGTTAGCTCCAGAGTGAGCTAATTAGTTAGGAATGACTTTTAATACTGACTACCTTTAATAGCCTACCCTTGGAGAAAAGACAGATAATGAACACTGGGAAATCTATGGTGCTGCAACTTGACCTTTGTGCCATTTGGGGGAAATGAGGAAGATGAGTCATAATTTATTATTTAAAGTCCTCCTTTTATAATGTGTTGTTGTGAAAGATTTGACAAATAATGATTGCTCCTTTAGGGACTAATTTAATCAAAGAAGCAGAAAACAGGAAGAATAGAAAACTTGTGTGACTAAGCAAAGTTTAATTTTATTTGAAACTGGCTCCACCACCCTGGTGATAGGAACAGAAGGTCCTATGGAGTCTTCCCGTAGCAAGAAACCGGGCTTGTAACAGGGTGTAATAGAGTGACACCCCACACCTGATGCCCTGTAAATGCAGAGTCTGCAAATGCCTCTCTTTTGATGCTTTCTCAAGGTAAGTCATAAATGAAGTCTTACTGCTTTAAAAAAGTAGCTTGCCAACAGTTGCCCAGGCTCCCCATGGGACTGCGCTTCACTGAGCACCTGAAGAAAGTATTCACTGGAAATGGGCTCTCCTGGGAGACTGTCTGGATCCCGAGTGTCTGGCGTTCATGTTCCCACACCTGGCTGCTGCTTATTGCCCTTCCTTGGCTGCAGGTGTGAGTGCTTGTTTGTTTAAACCTCGCTCAGCACTGCTTGGAAAAACAAAACAACATGGTTACTTGTCTGGGCATTGAATGTTCTTCCTGAATTTTGGTCCTGCCCATTGGCCCAGAGGCGGAATGGGTGGGGCAAGTTTCGGTGTCAGTTTGGGAAGTTTCGAGAAGAAGCTATGGGCTGGGTCTGTTAGGTTGGGGTTGCTCTTGGTTTTAATCCTTTTGGAATGTCTTGAGGGTCAGGAGCATTGCCATTGATGGCTATGAGAGTTGTCAGGCTGTGGCTCTCTTTCTCACAGAGAATACCAGAGGCACCCGGGAAGGCATTTGCCAGGGCTCTGACAGATGTAAAGTAAGCCTTATCCATGTTGTGTTCTCACCTGGACACCTGGAAGGTGCTCAGTATAGAAAAGTCACGAGCTAGATGAGATACCAGCTTGATGTCGACTCCCTCCCCAACAATGGCTGCCTGTCTTCGTCTTGATGCCTGCCAGCAGGTAAAGGGGGTGTGCCCCTGGGACCTGGGTAGCAGCAGTCCTTGGGAAACCCAGGGTTTGTCACCTGTGGTCACTTGACCCTTGGTAAATTACCTAACCTTTTCATTCCACATCTCAAGGACAGCAAATCCATGTAGCAGTTAGGTTGTTAGAAGAAATGATGTTGACAACCAAATGTGAAGCTCTGATATGGTTCTTTTCCGGTATCATAGCTACTTGCTCTTTAAAGAACTGGTACAATGTTGGGGGCAGAAAAACCACATCATGCAGTGATGTTGCTCAGTCAGGCATACAGGTAGAGAAGAGCTGTCTCTACCCTTAGCTCCTTAGGTTTGTCCAGGGCTGCTCAGTGTGGCTGACCCTGTCTTGCTCACTGTCATGTAACCTGGAACCTACAACATCACTGCATGATGTGTAGACCTGGAACCTACTGTAGTATCCTCTTCTTGAAGGCTGTATTGCGCAGTAGTTTCCAAACTTGAGCATGCATCAGAACCCCCTGGTGGCAGTGTTAAAGCAGATTGCTGGACCCCACTCTCAGAGTCTGATTCCATAGGTCTGGGGTGGGGCCTAAGAATTTGCACCTCTAACATGTTCTGAGGTGCTGCTGCTGCTACTGGTTCAGGGAACATACTTAGAGAACCACTGCTGTAGTGTGCTGGAAGGAGCAGGAGCTTTGGAGTTAAGCAGATTTAAATCCAGCTATGGCACTTACTTAATGTTGTGACCTTGAGAGGTTTTTCTTAATTTCCCCAAGTCTTAGTGAACTCATCTGTAAAATGGGAATAATACTTTCTTCAAGACTTTCTAGAGAATTAGATGACAGAGCACATAGAAGGTTTTCAGCAATTACCACTCTTTTTGCTATCCTGAAACGCATCATATTTGCTCCATATGGGGAGGCATAAGAGCATCTGGTCTCCTTAGCCATGTGCTGACCTTTAGGCTCTTCTTGCCAATCTATACAAGCTAATAGGAGTAGAGGAAGTGCTAACAGAAGTAGAAAGCATGCTTGCCTCTGGGTGAGTCCCTAAGGGGAAGACTGAAAATGTGGATGGCCAGATGTGGCTAGAATATATTAACACTTCCTGACTTGCCTGGTGGCGTATCAGCCCACACACCATGGACTTTCAGTGAGCAGGAACCAGATCTGTGCCTGACATTCAGGTCACAAATCTTCCAACCCACAATCTGTCCTTATACCTGGGCTTTTGGAAGAAATCTTCCAATCTTGGTATTTCAGATTGGGAAACACCAAAGCTCAGGATCTCCAACCTCATCTGTATTCTTCATGTAGCATGACAGTCATTTTAGTGTCCTTAGGAAACAAGTTGCCTTATTCAACTGTTCCAAGGTTTAATGACTGTCTCCAAATGCATTATCCCGTTGTCATACTAAGGATGATCCTGAAAATAGGTAACTGGTATGGAAATATATGGTAATATGTAGACCAATACACACATTTTAGAAACTGTCCCTTTTTTGTCATATAAAGCAATATTATATGTATCATAAAACTACTTCTCTAGAGATCTGAGTAGTAGTTCTAATCATTTATCATATTGCATAATTATGCATATCATATATGCAAAATTTTTGCATCTTTAGGGCTTATTTAATGTAGGTGGCTGCTATCTAAATGATGCCCTTCCCTGGGCCACCATTTGCTTTGGGAACATCAAACTTTTTGATAGCATTCCTATTAAAATACTCAAGTCCAGGGGCTCTTAAACTATAACCCATTGCCTGTTTTTATAAATAAAGTTTTCTTGGAACATGACTATGTCGCTTTTTAAATGTGCAGAGACCAAATGGCACTCAAAGCCAAAAATATTGATTATTTGACCCTTTATAGACAGTTTGCAGGGGTTTCTGCCTCTAGTCAATAGGTGCAACCTGCTATCTTTGCCACCAGAGGGTGTTGGATGTGTCGCCTGGTTATCACAGCCAGACACCAGTCTGGACACCCTGGCTTTCCAAATGGGCAGAACTCAGAGAGCCTGTTCCTTGTTCCCTACCAACAGCATGACCTGCCCTGCCACTTGCTCTGCCAACTCTGGGATGCTTTGCAACAAATGCCTGGGGTCACCCCCTTCTCAGGCTGCTCAGGAGCTATAGCACACCCTCAACACTCTCTTGAGTCCCAATGCTATTATGTTTGGGGACCCTACTGTTATCTTACATTTCTATTCAGTTTTCTTGAAGGATGGGCTGTATGCCTGGCTAAGCAACATCAATGAATGATGTGTAGACTCCATGACTGAAACTAGCATCCTATAGGAAGAGATGCAATATTTTAAAAATGGCCAAGGCAGCACATTTAGATACTGAATGTCAGCCTTATTTTATGGAGGAAATAAAGGCTTTCAGGAGTGAATTGCCAGTTTTTATTCCCTGCTACCCGCACCCACAGAATGCCTTTGCTGGACTCTGTCCTCTCCCAGACCTCACTTCCTCATCACAGCTAGCTCTTCCAGCCGCTCTCTGATCCTTTTTCTCTTAGAGTTTGCTCCATTGATGATCCATTTTATCCCATATCTCAGCAGCTTCTATAAACATGTTTAGATATCATTCTAAATGAGCAAAAAACCTTGATCACCTAGGTCAAAAACCTAGAGCCACTGCACCCAGCCCTGATAGGCATTGTTTCTAAATCCTTGTGGCTACTTTTACTCAACTTTAATTGTCTCAAGTGTTTTCTTTACAATTTTTGAATTAGGAATAGAAAATTGAATTGGCAAATAGGAAAATTGTTTTTTGATTACTACGTGAAGACTTATTCTAAAGACCAATTTACTTTTTGCTTTACTTTTAACTTTTGAGTCCCTGAGAAATAGACTCTTAAGTCCCCTCCATCATAGTCTTCCTTACTCTTCTCTGCCAGGGTTCTTAAAACAGGTCTATTCTTGTTCTCCCTGCTTCTAAGTTTCCATGCACTACCGTGAGAAGTCTGGCTCCCATACACAGCATGGTGGAACTGCTCTAGCCAGGTCAGCAGACCTCTGTGGGGCCACACCTGATGGACACTGATTCACCTCTTACCTTTCTAGACCTGTCTGCTGCATTTGACTCTGTGGAATGCTCCCTCTTTCTAGAAATTTCTACCTCAGTGCTTTTCTAACTTTTCTGACTGCAACTCAACTTTCTTGAAGGAACCTGTTACGTAGTAACCCAGTAAACACATACATGTACATAGCTGAAACTAAAGTTTCCCAACATAGTACTTTTTCCTTAACTGTATATAAGGTACTCTGATATTTCCAATTTCATTATTTTTAGTGCTAATCAAAACCAAATAAATTAATTTCACAACTCATTAACAGGTCATGTCTTGCAGCTTGAACCCTTATGCTTTTGACACGCCTTCCTCTGTAATGAGTAAGGAAGTTTCTAGGAAGTTTCTTACCAGTTGATTAGCATCAAATTTATTGTTTAACCTGTAAGAAGCTGTGTTGGAGGAAACCCATTAGCTTGGATGAGAGTGGGAGGAAGGTAAAGAAAAATTAGATGTAATAGGTGTTTGTGGGTGTTGATGGGGTGAAAAAGGGCAATGACAAGAGGAAGACTGGGTTTGTAAATAGGACATGTAGGGAGGTAAAGAGGATGATTACAAAAGCAGGGGAAAGAAATTTGCCTATTTGACAGGCCTATTGTGAAAATTAACTTTCAAAGTGGAAATATTATTTCATAGTGTCTATTGTACTTTTGGAAGAAAGATTATATTATTATGAAATAAGAATCACATATGCTTTTTCTCTGCCCAATTAAAGATTGATGGAAAAACTTCACCCAAACTGGAGCATTTTCAGTAGAGATCTCCATTTTCTTTGCCACTTGACAATGTATTCAGACTAGATTTCTCCACTGCACTTATGCATCACATCTAGTTAATCACTGGAGACCTCTGCGTGCTTCTTAGGCTGACAGAATTTCAAGCAGAACAGAATCAACCTAAGAAACTGGATTTTCCAGTACTACAGCTGAGATAAACTTGCCTGTTAACTTCTTAGACTCAGCACAGATCCCTCTTCTGAGGATTGAACACATGTAAGGCATTGTTTCCTTTTTTTTTTTTTTTTTTTTTGAGACGGGGTCTCTGTCACCCAGATTGTAGTGCAATGCTGCAATCATAGTTCACTGCAGTGAACTTGCCCAGCTAATTTAAAAAAAAAAAATTAGAGATGGCGTCTCACTATGTTGCCCAGTCTGGTCTTGAACTCCAGGCCTGAAGTGATCCTTCTGTTTCAGTCTCCTGAGTAGCTGGAGTTGTAGGCTAGAGCCACTGCATCTGGCCCTGATAGGCATTGTTTCTGAATCCTTGTGGCTACTTATTACCTGACTTTAATTGTCTCAAGTATTTTCTTTATAATCTTCGAATGAAAAACAGAAATTGTTTTTTGATCACTACCTGAAGACTTATTCTAAAAACCAATTTACTTTTTGCTTTACTGTTTTTGTAACTTGAGTCCCTGGGAAATAGACTCTGAGATGCCCATTTGGATGCAGGAAGTTTACTGAGGAGTGCACTCGACAACACTGGTAAGGAGTGAGGAAAGCAAAACTGGGCAGTGGGAAAAGTGGAACTGCAATGCAATTGCAACTGAGGCTTTGAATGGTCAATAGGAGCTGGGGATCCCGGCTGAGGCAAGAAAGCAGGCCTTTGTACCCCACAACCAGTAATTAGATGTAGGCCACCACTGGAAATGAGGTACAAACTTGGGCAAGGCAGTTTCCTTTGGTAGAGGGCAGTTCCTGTGGAGGGATTCATGGGTGAGCAATGAGCAGCCAACTCACTCAACAGCTGGGGCAATGAGCACCTTAGTTCTGAAAGGGGGATCTCAGCTGCACACTACAATGTGCACTACAGATGTGTTAGTCACTCCAGTCATCTTCAATCTGGTTATTTCCTGAGCATGTATTACATTTCAAATAATTTTTCTTCTAAGACTTGGTTTTTCAAAAAAACTCACTTTTTGGGCCTGGCGCAGTGGCTCAGGCCTGTAATCCCAGCACTTTGGGAGGCCGAGGCGGGCAGATCACGAGATCAAGAGATCCAGACCATCCTGGCCAACGTGGTGAAACCCCGTCTCTACTAAAAGTACAAAAATTAGCTGGGCGTGGTGGTGGGCACCTGTAATCCCAGCTACTCGGGAGGCTGAGGCAGGAGAATCACCTGAACCCAGGAGGTGGAGGTTGCGGTGAGCCAAGATCATACCACTGCACTTTAGCATGGCCATAGAGCAAGACTCCGTCTCAAAAACAAAAACAAAAACAAAAAAAACTCACTTTTTAAACTTTTAAGTCCAAGTTGTGCAGGTACATGTGCAGGTTTGTGAATAGATTAACTTGTGTCAAAGGATTTTGTTAAGATTTTATGATGAAGACACCAAAAACCATTCAAACAAAAGCAAAAATTGACAAAGGGGATCTACTTAAACTAAAGAGCTTCTGCACAACAAAGAAACTATCAGAGTAAACAGACAACCTAGAGAATGGGAGAAAATTTTTGCCAGTATGCATCTGACAAAGGTCTAATATCCAGCATCTATAAGAAACTTAAACACATTTATAAGATAAAAACAAACAACCCCATTAAATAGTGGGCAAAGGACATGAACAAGACACTACTTAAAAGAAGACATATATACAGCCAACAAGCATATGGAAAAAAAGCTCAACATCACTAATCATTAGAAATATGCAAATAAAAACCACAATGGGATACCATTTCACATCAGTCAGAATGGCTATTACTAAAAAGTCAAAAAGTAATTGGTGCTGGTGAGGTTGCAGAGAAAAGGAAAGACATGCTGTTGGTGGGAGTGTAAATTAGTTCAACAATTGTAAAAACCTCACTTTCTATTAGTATGTATTGTTCATGACAAGAGATTAGAAATCATTAATTTATGAAACTAAACCATCTCCAGATGCCCTGAATTATCCTGTGTGCGGAAGTACATAGTTTATATTTTCCCCATTTTTCTTGTTACATTGTTTCATTTCTAATCCAGTGAAGGCCTTTGCCTTTGCAGGACCAAACCCTTGATGATACATTTTGTTATTAATAGCGTTAAAATCACAGGGCTGGAAAAGTAGGATTATTTTACTTTTTTTCAGAGAATATTTTTAGAAATTAATCTTACAAGATGGCATACAGTTGACTGACCCCATATTTCCTTAATTTCCTACATTCTCTGCTTTCCCATCATCATTGAATTAAAAAATATATAGTGTGTGCATTCAACATTTTGCTTGAGATATGCCAGGAGAATGGAGAAATAATCCTTTTCATCCTGCTGAAAAGTCCTGAAATCAAGACCTCCTTGATTTTTATCAAATATATGTAGTTACAGTATATGTCAAATAATGTCATATGAAATTAAGTTTTGCTTTATGTACTAAAAAGGAAATAATTCTAATCACCCCTTTGCTTTCTCCCCATCAAAAAAGCTAGCTAGTTGATTGAATACATTCATGCTATTTTCATTTCATGGTGAAAGTTATCTTGTAAACAGAAATAGCTGCTCTCCTAAGCACAATCATGTGAACCACAGTGTCGTTCACAAGCATCAGTTCTTCTGCAGGGAATTCTGCTGACCACTGTCCCTATTAACCAGATTAAAATCTTTTTTATATCCTATAACAATACATTATACAAACAGTGACTGCATTTTGGTGCTTATGCTAGAAAACGTTTCCTCAAATCAAAATTGGAAGTGAAAGCTGAGATAAGATGTTGTGAAGAAGTCCATTAGTGGCCATTATAATCAAAGAGAAAATTCTCTGCAAAATATTAGAGCTAATACTTAGAAAATAAAAGGCAGCAATAAAACAGGGACACTCTAAATTAACGAAAAATTTATATAGCCAGAGAAGATTGTAACCACATTGTGATATCAACCCCATCCTAATGATGCTCCAAGTTCACAATGAATGTTTATATATTGTGCTCTGGGAAAGCATTTCCCCGAATTTAAATTTGTTTCTATTTGAAAAATTAAACTTGTCTTATATGAGCTTTGAAGCATATGAATTTTTATTTTAAGATCTCACTTTTTTGTTTTGATGCTTTAAGTTTTTGTTACTGTTTTGTTTTTAATGTTTTACTGTGCTAATTCCATGATGTATGAATCATTTTAGCTCATTTCTAAGAGAAGAAGCATTAGTAGATCAAGAAAGGGCTGTAGAACCAAGGAAGAAGGATGGGGAGAACAGGAGGAGAAGTGAAGGAAAGGACAGAGAAACTTGGAGAATAATAAACAGCAGAAGACATCCTGGAGACCAAGACGACAAATGGTGTTAAGAAAAGAGAAACTGTCTACCAGATGAGGCAGTCTGGCTGGTGGAAAGAGTTCTGACCTCAGTTCAAATTGGGGCTTAGTTTCTCATTATGCAGCAGAAGTTTGTCAGCTAACTGATATTTACAGAGTTCCTGTTATGTGCTGGCATTGTGGTGATAATGGTGAGACCTCGAGTGTCCTTGACAAGTTACTTGAAAGATTGGAACTTCTTTTCCACCATGGATATGATAGGTTCTTAGAAGAGTAGGAATGACAAACGTATGTTATATAACACAATTATTAATGGCATTTCTAATTTTATTAAGGTTTTCAGTTGACTAACTTTGGCATGCTATTTGTATCTTAAGTTCAGGGATCTCACCTTTCTTCTATCCATTCCCAATTGATTATCGAATGGTCTTTAACATGTAAAGAAAAACTGTTTTTATTTTTCTTCCAGTGTGTTTAGGGTGTGCATTTCCTGGCCCTACTGCTTCCTTTTCCTGTTGAATGAACAGATACCTCAAATATAATCTGCCCCCTAAAAGTCAAATTTTCTGTACATCCCATGTCCCAAATCTACTTCTTTTTTCTGAGTGTGTTTTCTGTGCAGTTAATAGCACTGCCATACACAGAGTTACCCCAGCCTGAAACCAGGGTCACCACCATCCCTGCCTATCCATCCTACTACATTTACCTCCTCCACTCTCATCCCTGCCTCTACATCTCCATCACCACATCTTGGTTCCTGCCCTTATCACCTCTCAGTCAAGACCATACTCAGATATGTGGCCACCACAGGCAGATGAGATGTTTGGGGACCCTACTAACTGTTATTTTACATTTATTTTCACTTGTTTTAGATGATGGGGTTGTGTGGGAGAGGAGTGGGGAAGAAGAGCTGTTGACATGCATGGTTTCTGTAAGATCTGGAGCCATTGCATGCTGCTCCACCTTTCCATACCCCACTTAGCACAACAAAATCCAGCAAAATCCAAAAACTCAGACCACCCCCATACATACCTAAGAAGGCAGTTCATGGTTCAAGCATGGCCTTCAGGGATCTCACTACACAGCCGCTCTCGAAATGCTTCTTCCAACTTCACTTAATTCTTTCATTGGGAAGAGCTTAAGTAAATATTTTGTTTTTTCCATCTTATAAAACTTCTAGTGGATGTGTTAACACCTGGAGCAAACTACTAACCTGCCCACTAGTATACATTCTCCTTTTTTATTCTTCTGCCATGTTTTTAAAAATCAGAGACACCATTACTGTGAGATGCACCATGTTTTATTTTACCAGTAAGAAAGAAAACAAAAAACCCAAACAAAGGTGGTTCATCAAAGGCTGCACCTCATTGAAGGGGAAACAAGAAGTATGCCTGCCATCCACCAAAAGAAAAAAAAAAGGCAAGAAAATAACATGTCTTACACGGGTGGAGATAGGAAAAAGGAAAATTTCCCTTGAGAACTTAAACCAAGAGCTGTTAGTCATTTAGATTTGTGGTCTGAATTCATACTAACTGTGGTTTTAAAAAAACCCCAGAGAATTTTTTTGCTAATTTATTTGAGTACTTTTATTATTTACCAATGAATTCACTTACCTATCCACAAAGATATTCATTTTAAAATCACCATCAAGAACGAGGTATCTTGAGTTACTATATCGATTTCAACATGTGCAGGACACTTTTATACATCATTCATGGTTGATTGTAAGAAAAAGTACTGGTTAAAAAAATGAGCGTAATTATTTCCATTTCTTAGAGATGTTGAAAGATAAAATTTATACCATTTGATTCAGTCTTGATTTTCAGACTGAATTTTAAGACTTGATTTATACCATTTGATTTTAAGTCTTGATTATGAATGCATAGGCTATATAAATAAATTCTCTTGGCAATTTCACCTGTTTTCCAAATCATCATACACAGATAACACAAAACAGAATGTACTACCAAGAACCCTGATCCAATTCTTCTTTCTTTTAACTTTTGAAAATATTTTAATTTACTTTCATTTGTTAAAAGTATTTTAGCTAAATATCTAATTCTAGATTTAACACCATGCTCCCTCAATAGAACTTTTTTGACTAACAATTATGTCAGTTTAGATTTACATTTAATCTACAAGTTATTTTAAATGGTTTCAGGTAAAATGTACACACAGATATTAGTTTGGTTACACTTAATCTTTACCGCCTTTATTGAGGTATGATTGACAAATAAAAATTATTTATATTTAAGGTACATAACCTTACATATATGTTTTGATGTATTTATACACTGTGAAATTATTACCGCAATGAAGCTAATTAAACTGTTGCCCAAACCACCTGCTGCTCATCAATTACCTCATTGAGTTACTCTTTTTCTTTTGGTGTGGTGGTGACATGATGTGGCTGTGTCCCCACCCAAATCCCATCTTGAATTGTAACTCCTACAATTCCCACATGTCATGGGAGGAACCCGGTGGTTGGGGGTTGAATTACAGGGGCAGGTCTTTCCTGGGCTATTCTCATGATAGTGAATGAGTCTCACAAGATCTGATGGTTTTGAAAATGGGAGTTTCTCTGCACAAGCTCTCTCTTTGTCTGCTGATGTGACTTGCTCCTCCTTGCCTTCTGCCATGATTGTGAGGTTTTCCTAGCCAGGTGGAACTGTGAGTTCTCAATTAAACCTCTTTCCTTTGTAAATTGCCCAGTCTCAGGTATGTCTTTATTAGCAGTGTGAAAATGGACAGGTGGGTTTATTTGAGATCTATTTTATTAACAAAGTGTAAGTATACATGACATAATTCACTAGAGTCATTATGCTATACATTGAGCCTCCAGTTCTTACATATCTTTTAACAGCAGGTTTGTACCATTTGATTAGTAATCCCAATTTCCCCAGCCCATGGGGGTGTCACCATTCTATTTTCTGTAATTATGAGTTCTATCTACTCTTTTGCAGATTCCACATAAAAGTGAGTTCATGCAATTTTGTATTTCTATGACTACTTTATTCTACTTAGTGTAATTTCCTCAAGATTTATCCATGTTTGCAAATGGCAGATTTTTTTCTTTTTTAAGGCTGAGTAATATTTCATTAGCTAGAGAGATAGGTAGATAGATATAGATATACACACCTCACTTTTTAAATTCATTCATCTCTTAATTGACAGCTGGGTTGTTTTCATATCTTGTCTATTGTGAATAATGCTGTGATGAACATGGGAGTGCAGACATCTCCTCAAGATAGTAATTCTATGTCCTTTAGATATTGCTATGATTTGAATGTTTGTCCCCTTCAAAACTCAGCTGAAATTTATTTGGTTGCTCTTGTGGCAATGCTAGGAGGGGAGAGCTTTGGGAAGTGACAGGACCGTGAGAGCTCTGTCCTCATGGGCGGGTTTAATGCCATTATAAAAGGGCTAGTTTTTCCCCTGTTCCTTTAGTTTTTTTGTCAGGCAGAGAATTTAATTTAAAGTAGTCTCGTGTTGGGAATGTGCCTAGATTACTGGAAGAAACAGATGCAAATCAACTCTGGAAAAACGCAACTTCAGTCCGAGCTGAGAGTGATTTTAAAATTAATGCTGGTTTCAGAGATGTCAAAATGTGAGTATGTATGTCTTAGAGTAGATAGTGGCGGTGACGTTTCAGCTGGACCTATGGCCAAGTCACTAGAGTCTGCATTTCCCAGTCTTCTCTGCAGCTGCCTAGGGCTGGGTGACTTACTAGGCTGAGAGCAACCTGGGGTTCCCTGGCTGGGAATGGTGACCATTGCGGTAACCTCCCTGGACCCAGGGTGGAAGGTCCGGGTTGGAGATAATTGAGCTCACCACCCCAGCCTGGATTCCTGGATGACATGAAACTCAGAGACAACTATTTGTCCCAGACCAGGGGTTTACTGGAGAGCTGAGGGTCAGACAGCAAATATTTTAGGCCTTTCTCACCATAAGGTCACGGTCATACTACTCAAGTATCTATGTAGAAGGAAAGCAGGTATAGCCAACAGGGAAATGAGTGGGCATGGTTGGGTTTCTATGAAACTTTATTTGTAAAACAGGCAGCAGTTTTGATTTGGCCCCCAGGCTGTCATTGGTGTCCCCTGCCCTAGCCCATCCACACATGTTTGGAGTACTATGAGACATTTAAGCTACTATATTTTGGGTT
This sequence comes from Pan troglodytes, assembly GCF_028858775.2. Taxonomy (NCBI): domain Eukaryota; kingdom Metazoa; phylum Chordata; class Mammalia; order Primates; family Hominidae; genus Pan; species Pan troglodytes. The sequence continues at coordinate 59,806,545 of NC_072403.2, forward strand.
TCCTTGCTATAGCATCTTAGCCTACATCCTAATTAATGCAGACTTCATTATGGATTAATTCCCCGAGAAATTTTTTAACTGGCCCAACTTTTCATCTGCTTCTACTCTCACCTGAGCTGGCAGTGGTCTTCACTTGTTGTCCCTGCTTCTGGTCTCGAAATCCTGTGTGTCACTCTTCAACCTGCAACCAAGATGGGTCTTTCATGAAATATTCTCATTTTCTCCTCCTTAAAATGCTCTGAATGTACTCATTGCAAAGAGTAAAATATAATCTCCTAGAGAAGCAGAAGAGACCTTGATCCAACTACCGCCTGCCTATCTTTTCAGTTTATGCTACAGGCAACGTTAATCTTCAGAGAGATTTTTGCTTGTGCCACCCCTTCTTGCTGGAATGGTCTTCCCAACAAGAGCCTTTCATTGCACTTCAATTACCTATCACAACTCACTTCCAGGGTTTCCTTCTCTAACAGGCCCTTCTAGATTCCCCCCTGCTAAGAAATGAACTACCTGCAAGTAGAGGCTGTATCTTATTGGTTTTTATTCCTCTAAGATCTGTCACAGAACAACCTCTGTTCATGCCTAAATGAGTGAGCACCTCTTTCCTCTTCTGTCACTACTAGTAATTAAAATGATCTCTTTACTTAGGAAATATATAATATTTATAAAATCAGCAGAATAGGCCATTCTATTTGGAAAGGATAAAAGGAGGCCCACAGACTAAGTATACTGCACAAAGTTTATTTATCTAAGATTTGTTCATTTTCATATTTCACTTGTGAAAGGCTACCCTCCTCCTTTCAAGCATCTGTTCCTTCTCCCATCTGTACAATAAAAATCCTCTCCTATGTATTTACTCACTTTTGCCTTCATGTCTGCAATGCTCTTCTTCGAAACACTGTTGCCCAAACCACCTCCTGCTTAGAGGAAATCTCACTCTGTCATTTCTTTTCTTAAATTGTATGTCCAGTTGCTCTGCACAAAGATGCAGTCACCTTGCTCTTTACTGGGTGGAATAGGATGTTAAATGAAATGTTTGTATGAGATCCTTTTTGAAGTTAGTTGTGTGAGAGACCATCTCCTTTTGTAAGATTTGTCAAAAGTGAGTGGGTCCGAGCTGGACTGATAACTTCTAAACCTTGTTCATACACCAAAGGTGTGAGATACTGGGTGATAAGAGAGTTGGGGAGGCTGGCTGCAAGTGTGCCGTGAGTCAGCCCTTGCCTCAGCAACCCCCACCAGGGAGGAGGAGTGAGGGGTGCCTGTCCCATCTTCAAGCCCTGCAGAAGCTTCAACAGACAACCCCCAGAGAGCTAGATATGTGCCTCTTAGAGTTATAGGGTCAGCATGGCCTGAAGACTGACGCTGTCCTGAGTAAAGGTCCAGAGAGTGGCTGGGCAGAGCTGTGAAGCAGAGCGGCTTCAGGGTTGGGATGGACCAGACCTTCCAGAGGTTGTCAGGAGTTTTCCCCTGGATGACATCCAGGTGCAAATGAAAGATGCAGCATGGGGTCACTTCAAGTCCTAAGGGGGCTACTTGGAGAGGCTAATACAGCTCAACAGAGAGAAGCCGAAGATGGAACTAGATACCTAAGAACCTCAAACAACCAGCTGGGATAGAGATGCACAAGCCTGGGTCAAGAGAACTGCAGGGAAAGATCCACATTGATGCCAAAAACTTCCACAAAAGCGCCAGCAAGAGAAACAGCTCTACATCACTGCCAGGCTCAGAATGCATGAAGCCAGCTTACAATAGTGCCAATTGGGAGAACTTTCCTTCCCCCCTTGCCTCCCCTCCCTCTCTCTTCAACAACAGAGGGGCAGTCCAACACCAGGCAAGAAATCTGGCAGAAGCAGAGGAGAAATGCTGGCTGGTGAAAGGGGAGAGATGCTGACACTGCCCTTTCTGCAGGACTGGAGTCCTGCCCGGGACCAGGCCTCACTGGAGGAAGGGGAGAAGGCACAATTGTACATCCTGTGCCTGCTTGGATTCCGATAAAGTCCCATAGTTTCAGATTTCTGCATTGAGGATGTTTGCATTAGCTATGAGTGACCAGAAAAATCATAAGAACAGCCTGCATTCTCACCAAGGGCCTGGGGGAAGCACAGAACATAAACATAAAACTGTTTTATGATTACATTTCCCCACATCAGGCTTGTTCAATAAGTCAACTAAATTTTTTCACTTATATTTTTAACTTGTGAAGACAGTGGCATGTTTATTATTCCCAGTAATTTTTGCCAAAATTAAAGGAAAGAAAATTGGAAGGCAAAATGATGTGCTTTTGGAACTGAGGTTGTGCTGGGAACAAAGGCATTATTTGCTAAGAGTAAAAAAATAAGACGCAAGGAAATTAAGAACTGAGCCTATTTTCTTGTTAGCTACTTTCTCATGCACTTTAATAGTATTTCATAAAAGTATCTTTCATGCTTCAGACATCTCAAGATTAGGAATATGTGTTATTTTTCGCTCCTTCTCTGCAGCTTTTTGGAGAGGAAAGCAAACAGAATCACGGGGAATCTATTCAGGTAGTGAGAATCTCATGAAGTACAGAAGACACTCTGATTAAGACCAAAACCTCCTGAGGAGTTTGGCTTTAAACCCCATGTTCTCCCTGGCAAAGTGTCTTGATCTGAAATCCATGTTAAGCTAAAATGCCAAGAGGATAAAATATCTTCAGACCTAGCTTTAGCTGGGCTGCTAAAAGGAGCCAAGTGGAAGAAAACTGGCAACCTGGAATATTACAGCTGAGGTTTGCTAGTGGCTGCACAGGTATGGGAGTGATAGTGATGTCAGCGGCTAGAACATCACCTTCATTTTCCTACAAATCAATTGCAAAATGGCTTCCTTTCACCACAAGGTATATGTGGAATAAATACTCCTGTTGCTATGAAATTAAATATGGGCAAGCTTGGCTTCAGGGACTGAGGTCTTGATTTTAGAGGGCAGGCTCAGTGGGAGTGAGTCAGAAAGAAACAGCTTTGTGAAAGGGCTACTTATTTGAACTGGGAGTGGGGCCACAACCCCCACCATCCTCTGGGAATGCAATAGGAGGCCTCTGCTCTCTCTAGCATGTTGCTTCTGGAGCCTGCTAACAACGAACCTTTCTAAGGCATATGCCTTACCTCTAAACTTATGTTTATATCAAGAAATATGTGAGGGTGGCTGGGCACGGTGGCTCACGCCTGTAATCCCAACAATTTGGGAGGCGGAGGTGGGTGGATTGCCTGAGGTCAGGAGTTCGAGACCAGTCTGGCCAATATGGTGAAACCCTGCCTCTACTAAAAATACAAAAAATTAGCCAGGCATGGTGGTGTGTACCTGTAATCCCAGCTACTCCAGAGGCTGAGGCAGGGGAATTGCTTGAACCTGGGAGACGGAGGTTGCAGTGAGCCGAGATCATGCCACTGCACTCCAGCCTGGGTGACAGAGCGAGACTCCATCTCGAAAAAGAAAAAAAAAAAAAAAGAAATACGTGAGGGTACTGGGCAAGATGGCTGACTATGCAGACAGGTGGAACAGCTGCCACTGAGGGACCCAGATGACTGGCACACTCCTAACAGATCTTCAGAGGGATGGCACTGAGAGTTGACAGAGGGAAGACTCAGAAGCTGGGCTGAAAGTGGAGGAAGCTGGGAACCCTGCATGGGGTTACCATGTACCAGGACTCATTCCTGGCCTGCAATGACTCCACGGGAGTGACTGAATTGAACTGGTAAGGAGCAACCCATTCTCGCCATGGGCCTCTGGAATCCTGGCAGGAGGAATCCCCTTGACCACTACAGACACTTGCTACACAGAGTTGGCAAACAGACTGCTTAGAGAAGTGGTAGGGGCAGCACACCAGCTGATGTGGAGCCCAAAGGTTTAGTGCAGCAGCGTCTGTAGCAGAGCACGGCCAGTGACACTCATCCCCCTAGACTTGACTTGCTCCCAGAAGAGACTCTGGCCCTAGAGGAACTGTCAAACCTGAACTCTGCAGGGCAGTCTTGCCCATCAGATGGGGCCAGTCCAACCTGAGCACCCGTGGTCTGCTGGCCTCTCCCTGGGCCCCAGGTTGGCCATGCCTGCTTGCCAGGCAGCTTCAGGTGCCCTGGGGGCCTATATCCTAACTCCTGTGCTGGCAGACAGTGCCTGAGAAGCAGAGAGCTCCAGCAGGGTGGCCCCCATGGCATGCACCAGCCCGCCCACTCCCTCCCTCCACTGCAGCTTCCCCCAGGCCCATGGACAACCCCCAACATTGCTTTGCTGGGGTGTGTATGCAGTGGGGTGAGGGGGTCGCCTTTCCTGCCCTGCCAGTGTGTATGTGTGCATGTACCCTGTCCTGCCACTGTTGTGGTGGGAGTGCACTCTGCACCACCACCCCCACAGAGGAACTGCCATTGCAGTTGGAGACTGGGTGGGCACACAGCTAGCCAGCCCCACCCCCACCAGCACTCTACTGCCTCAGGCAGCACCAACACTGCCTCAGGAGTGAAACTAGGAACAGAGAACAGCAGATTCTTTCACCTCTGAGTGACCACCCCTGAATGTGGTTCACAGAGAGTGCACACATACCTGTGCCCACCAGTGCCCTGACCCCATGCCATCACTCCCAGTGCATCTGTGGGCAGCCACCAACAGGGGCCCCCGCCCCCTGAGCCATGATGCCTCCACCACCGTTGTGAGTGCCCACATGGAGGCAGGCACCCTGGGACCCACTAGTACCCTGCTGCAGACAGCGAGTGTGTACCCTGCTGTGTTGTCACTCCCACTGCTGCTGGCACATGCAAACGAGGATGGATCTCACTGCCACCACACTACAAAACCCTTTAGCTGACACCACATATCAAGGTGTAGTGACCAGTGGTCTAGGAGCACCTTGGCTTCCATAGTGCAGATAATTCCTAAACTTAAGGAGTCAGAGAACAAAGTCAGGCTTGATACAAGTCCCCCAGAGTTAGAACACACAGTCCAGGAGTTGGGAAGTGAGTGTTGGCACCCTAAAATCTTCCAGAAATGAAGCCAGTTGACTGACTAACTTATGGCACAATCAAACCCACAAGGTCATCAAATAAAGATAAAAGAAAAAAAAAAACATCTAAAGGTCACCAACTGCAAAGATTGAAGAAACTTCAGCCCACAAAGATGAGAAAGAACCAGCACAAGAATTCTAACAACTCAAAAAGCCAGAGTGCCTTCTTTCCTCCAAACAACCATGCTATCTCAAGGATAGTAAGGATTCTGAACAAGGCTGAGATGGCTGAAATGACAGAAATATAATTCAGAATATGGACAGAAACAACGATCATTGTTTTTAGGAATACATTGAAAACCAGTCCAAGGAAGTTAAGAATCACAATAAAAAAATACAGGAGCTGACAAACAAAAGAGCTACTATAGAAAATAATGTAACTGACCTGATAGAGTTGAAAAACACATTACAAGAACTTCATAATGCAATCACAATTATTAATAGCAGAATAGACCAAGCTGAGGAAAGAATCTCAAACTTGAAGACTGGCTTTCTGAAATAAGAAAGTCAAACAAGCATAGGGAAAAAAGAATAAAAAGGAACAAACAAAACCTCTGAGAAAATACAGGATTATGTAAAGAGATCAAATCTATGACTAATTGGTGTCCCTGAAAGAGATGGGGAGAATATAAGTAACTTGGAAAACATATTTCAGGATATCATATATGAGAACTTCCCCAACCTAGCTAGAGAGGCCAATATTCAAATTCAGGAAATGCCAAGAACCCCAGTAAGATACTTCACAAGAAGATTATCCCCAAGATATGTAATCATCAGATTCTCCAAGGTTAAAATAAAATTAAAAATGTTAAAGGTGGCTGGAGAGAAAGGTCAGATCACCTAGAAAGGGAAGCCCATCAGACTAACAGCAGACTTCGCAGCAGAAACCCTACAAGCCAGAAAAGATTGGATGCCAATATTCAACATTCTTAAAGAAAAGAATTTCCAACCCAGAATTTCATATCCAGCCCAACTAAGCTTCATAAGCAAAGGAGAAATAAGATCCTTTTAGACAAGCAAATACTGAGAGAATTTGTCAACTCCAGGCCTGCCTTACAAGAGCTCCTGAAGGAAGCCCTATATGGAAAGAAAAAACCATTACCAGCCACTACAAAAAACACATTTAAATACATAGACCAGTGACTCTCTAGAGCAACCACAGAAACAAGTCTGCACAATAAGCAGCTAATATCATGATGATAGGCTCAAATCCACACATATAAATACTAATCTTGAATGTAAATGGGCTAAATGCCCCAATTGAAAGGCACAGAGTGGCGAGCTAGATAAAGAACCAAGACCAATTGGTATGCTGCCTTCAACAGACCCATCTCACATGCAATGACATACATAGGCTCAAAATAAAGGAATGGAGAAAAATCTACCAAACAAATGGAAAATAGAAAAAAAGCAGGGCTTGCAACCCTAATTTCAGACAAAACAGACTTTAAATCAACAAAGTTTAGAAAGGGCAAAGAAAGGCATTACATAATGTTAAAGGCTCCATTCAGCAAGAAGAGCTAACTATCCTTAATATGTACACACCTAACACAGGAGCACCCAGATTCATAAAGCAAGTTCTTAGAGACCTTCAAAGAGACAGACTCCCATAAAATAATAGTGGGAGACTTCAACACCCCACTGACAGTATTAGACAGATCATCAAGGCAGAAAATTGACAAAGATATTCAGGACCTGAATTCAGCCCTGGATCAAATGGACCTGATAGACATCTACTCTCCATCCGAAAACAACAGAATATACATTCTCATCTGTACATGGCACATATTCTAAAATTGACCACATAATTGGACACAAAACAATCCTCAGCAAATGCAAAAGAACTGAAATTATAACAAACCACTGTCTCGGACCACAGCAGAATAAAATTTGAGATTAAAACAAAGAAAATAGCTCAAAACCATACAATTACATGAAAATCAAATAATCTACTCCTGAATGACTTTTGGGTAAATAATGAAATTAAGATAGAAATCAAGAAGTTTTTTGAAACTAATGAGAATAAAGATACAACATACCAGAATCTTGGGACACGGCTAAGGCAGTGCTAAGAGGGAAATTTATGGTGCTAAATGCCCATATCAAACAGAAAAATCCCAATTTAACAAACTAACATCAAAACTAAAACAGCTAGGAAACCAAGAGCCAACCAACCCCAAAGCTAGCAGAAGACAAGAAATAACCAAAAGTCCGCAAATCCAATAGTTGCTTTTTTAAAAAAAATTAATAAAATAGATCACTAGCTAGACTAATAAGAAAAAAGAGAGGATCCAAATAAACACAATTAGAAATGACTAAGGGGATATTACCACTGACTCCACAGAAATACAAATAACCATCAGAGAATATTATGAACACCTCTATTCACACAAATTAGAAAAATCTAGAAGAAATGGATAAATTTCTAGACACATACACCCTCCCAAAACTGTACCAGGAAAAAATTGAATCTCTGAACAGACCAATAACGAGCTCTGAAATTGAATCACTAATAAATAACCTACCAACCAAATAAAAGCTCAGGACCAGATGGATTCACAGCCAAATCTTACCAGATGTACAAATAAGAGCTGGTACTATTCCTATTGAAACTATTACAAAAAATTGAGGAGAAGAGACTCCTCCCTAACTCATTCTATGAGGCCAGCATCATTCTGTTACGAAAACCTGGCAGAGACACAACAAAAAAAGGAAACTTTGGCCAATATCCATGATGAACATTGATGCAAAAATCCTCAACAAAATACTAGCAAATGAATCCAGCAGCACATCAAAAAGCTTATCCACCACCATCAAGTAGGTTTTATCCCTGGGATGCAAGGTTGGTTCAACACATGTAAATCAATAAATGTGATTCATCACATGGACAGAACTAAGGACAAAAACCACATGTTAATAGATATAGAAAAGGCTTTTGATAAAATTCAGCACCCCTTCATGTTAAAAACTCTGAACAAACTAGGCATTGAAGGAACATACTTCAAAATAATAGGAGCCACCTATGGAAAAACCCACAGCCAAAATCACACTGAATGGGAAAAAGCTAGACAGAAAATCAGAAATAGACAGAGATTCCCTCTCTCACCACTCATATTCAACATAGTACTGGAAAACTTAGCCTGAGCAATCAGACAAAGAAAGAAAAAACATCCAAATAGAAAAAAAAGAAGTCAAACTATCTCTGTTTGCAGACAATATGATTCTACACCTAGAAAACCCCATAGTCTGTGCACCAAAGCTCCTTGATCTGACCAACAACTTCAGCAAAATCTCAAGATACCAAATCAGGTACAAAAATTAGCATTCCTATACACCAACAACCATCAAGTCAAGAGCCAAATCAGGAATGCAATTCCATTTACAATTACCACAAAAAGAATAAAATACCTAGGAAAACAGCTAATAGGGAGATGACAGATCTGTATAAGAACCATAAAACACTGCTGAAAGAAATCAGAGATGACACAAAGAAATGGAAAAACATTCCATGCTTATGGATGAAAAGAATCAATATCATTAAAATGGCCATATTGCCAAAAGCAATTTATGGATTCAAAGTATTCAAAGCTATATCCGTATAAAACTACAAATGACATTCTTCACAGAATTATAAAAAATAATTTTAAAATTTATATGAAATCAAAAGAGAGCCCAAATAGCCAAGGCAATCCTAAACAAAAAGAACAAAGCTGGAGGCATCATGCTACGCAACTTCAAACTATACTACGGAGCTACAGTAACCAAAACAGCGTGATGCTGGTACAAAAACAGACACATAAATCAGTGGAACAGAATAGAAAACCCAAAAAATAATGCCTCACACATAAAACTATCTGATCTTTGACAAACCTGAAAAAAACGAGCAATGGACAAAGGACTCTCTATTCAATAAATGGTGCTGGGATAACTGGCTAGCCATATGAAGAAGATTAAAACTGGACCCCCTTCCTTACACCATATGCAAAAATCAACTCAAGATGGATTAAAGATTTAAATGTAAAACCCAAAACTATAAAAACCCTGGACGACAACGCAGGCAATACCATTCTGGACATAGGAGCAGGCAAAAATTTCATAACGAAGATGCCAAAAGCAACTGAAACAAAGGCAAAAATTAACAAATAGGATCTAATTAAACAAAAAAGCTTCTACACAGCAAAAGGAACTATCAATAGAGTGAATAGACAACCTACAGAATGGGAGAAAATTTTTGCAAATATGCATCTGACAAAGGCCTAATATCCAGCATCTATAAGGAACTTGAACAAATTTGCAAGAAAAAAACAAATAACCTCATTAAAACTGGGCAAAGGACATGAACAGACAGTTTGCCAAAGTAGACACACATGCAGCCAACAAGCATATGAAAAAAAGCTCAACATGACTGATCATTAGAAAAATGCAAATCAAAACCACAATGAGATACCATCTCACACCAGTCAGAAAGGCTATTATTAAAAAGTGAAAAAAAATAGATGCTGGTGAGGTTGCAAAGAAAAGGAGACACTATACATTGTTGGTGGGAGTGTAAATTAGTTCAGCCATCATGGGAAGTGGTGTGGTAATTCCTCAAAGACTTATAAACAGAACTACCACTCCACCCAGCCATCCCAATACTGGATATATAAGCAAAGGAATATACATTGTTTAATCATAAAGACAAGTGCATGCATGTGTTCTTGCAACACTATTCACGATAGCAAAGACGTAGAATCAACCTAAATGCCCTTCAATGGTAGACTGGATAAAGAGAATGTGGTACATACACACCATGGAATACTATGCAACCATAAAAAAGAACGAGATTATGTCCTTTGCAGGGACATGGCTGGAACTGGAGGCCATTATCCTTAGCAAACTAATATAAGAACAGAAATCCAAATATCACATATTCTCACTTATAAGGGGGAGCTAAATGATGAGAACAGATGGACACATAGAGGGCAACAACAGACATTGGGACCTATTGGAGGGTGGAGGGTTTGAGGAAGAAGAGGATCAGGAAAAACAACTAATGGGTACTAGGCTTAATACCTCGGTGATGAAATAATCCGTACAACAAACCCCCATGACACAAGTTTACCTATATAACAATCCTGCACATGTAGTCCTGAACTTAAAAGTTATTAAAAAATGTAATGCACACATAGCTAATTTTTATTTAAAAGAATAATAATAGAAATCTAATAAGCACCCACATACATCCCATCCATCTCATGAAACAGAACATTGTCAATGTTTCCGAATTCCTCTGTCTGCCTTAACTGAGCATGTACCCTTCTCTGCCCACACTCCAGACAGGGCAAGTCTCCAGAATTTTTATCCGTCTCTTGCTTCTCTTTTTAGTTTTAACTCACATACATATTCCACTAATTGACACATTAGTTCTGCCTGTTTTTGATGTTTATATAATGTATGGTCTGTGCTCTTTTGTATCTTGTGCTTACACATATATTTTTGAGATTCATCATGTTAATATTGGTAGTTGGCCTTTTGTTCACCACTGTATAATGTTCTGTAGCATGAATGTATCAAAACTAATATATTAGTTCTACTCATGATTGACATCAAGATATCATTTTTTCTATTATGAATGCTGCTTCTATGATTATTCTTTTTCTTATTTTTTATTTTTTTTGTAGAGATGGGAGTCTCACTTTGTTGCTCAGGCTAGTTTCAAACTCCTGGCTTCAAGCAATCCTCCCACCTCAGCCTCTCAAAGTGCTGGGATTACAGTTGTGAACCACCACAGACAGCCTATGATCATTATTCTTTTTTTTTTTTTTGAGATGGAGTCTCACTCCGTTGCCCAGGCTGGAGTGCAGTGGTGTGTGATCCCGGCTCACCTCAACTTCCGCCTCCTGGGTTCAAGCGATTCTTCTGCCTCAGCCTACCGAGTAGCTGGGAATACAGGCATGTGCCACCATGCCCAGCTAATTTTGTATATTTGGTAGAGACGGGGTTTCACCATGTTAGCCAGGCTGACCTCAAACTCCCGACCTCAGGTGATCCGCCCGCCTCGGTCTCCCAGACTGCTGGGATTACAGGCGTGAGCCACCGCGACCGGCCATGATCATTCTTAAACACGGCTTCTGAAGTGCTTCTGCAAGAGTTTCTCTTTGGTTACAATCCTTGAAATAGGAATACTGAGTGGAAGAATAAATGCATGCCCAATTTACTAAGGGACACCAAAATATTTTTCAACGTATTTTCCTATTAATAATCACTTCAGCAGTGTTTAAGAACTCCTATCGCTACATATCCTTTCTTACTGTCAGTACTATCTTTTATCTTTTCTTCAATCTGGTGGTCATGCATATATGCATATTTCACAATATATTTGTGAAATGATGTCTGATCTCTCACAATAAATATATGAAATTATACCTGATATTTAATTTGCATTTCCTGACTAATCCAATTCCTGACTTCATAAGGTTGAGTCTCTTTTTAGGAATTGTAGGTACTCTTCTCCTCTTTTGTGAAATTCCTATTCCTGTCTTGCCTGCTTTTATGGAGTTTATTGTTCTCATTATGTAATAGGCATTTCTTATTTGAAGTACTTTGTGAAGTGTATTGCAAATGTTGTCTCCTGGTTTGTGGCCTGTCTTTTAACTTGGTGATGTCTTTGTTGAGTAGGATATACAGAAGTTGTTAAAAATTTAATGTAGTCAAATATACCAATGCTTTCCTTTATGGTTTGCATTAAGAAATCCTTCCCTTCTCTGAAGTCATAAATCAATTCTCCTAGATGCTCTACTAAATATTTAAAAAATTACATTTAAGATTTTAATTTCTTAATCCATGTGGAATGTCTGTGTGTGCATGTTTGTGTGTATGATACCCAAAATGCTTGATCAGGTAAGCATTTCATATCTGAAGAGGCTGTCCTGGCACCAGGATTCGGGACAGGAAGCATGGCATGCCAGCAGAGTACATCTCTGTATCTCTTTAGTTGGAGTCCACCCAGGATTCTATGGTCCTAATTAATATAGTGTTATAAGCCTGGATACCTGGGGAGTCAAGTCTACCTATTTTGGTAGATAGGCCTTGTCTGTTTGTGATGGCGCTTTTGATCTGTCAACCTGGTCAGGCTACAGGCCAGTTATGCAAACATAATCTAGGTGCTGCTGTGAAAGAATTCGGCCTATGGAATTACAGCCCTTAGTCAGTTGACTTCAAGTAAGGAAGATTATTCTGGATTATCTGGGTAGGCCTGATTGAATTGTTAGAAGGCCTTAAATGCAGGACTGAGGTTTCCCCAGGAGAGAGAAGAAATTCCACCTGTGGATGAGAGCTGTGGCTTGTTCCTGTGAAGTCTCAATGTGCTCATGACGACTTTCTGTATGCATTTGGGACTTGTTTAACCAGCCCCTGCAATCATGTATGCCAATTCCTTGCAATAAATTTCTGTGTCTCTCCCTGTTTCTCTTTGTCCCTGTCTGCCTCTCTGTTTCTGTATTTCTCTCTGTATGTATGTGTGTATACATACACACACACATATATATATTCATATATATATATGTGTATTTCTTCCTCTGCTTCTCTGTTTGAACCTTGACTTAAGCATTCTTCTCTCTTTCATATATATTACAAAATCAACTTGTCAGGTTGATTTTGTAATTTATACATGTTTGGGTTTCAATGTATATTACATTAAATCTATATGATAATTTGGATGGAATTGATATCTTCACAGAATTGAATCTTTCTATACATGTTTTTCCACTTACTTACGTCTTTTTAATACCTTTCCATAGAGTTATAATTTTCTGCAAAAGCTTTACTTTTGTAGCTGTTACGAGTGTCAATTTCTAAACCTTGTTCTTATAAAAGACATACATAAAAATTGCATGGCTTAATGAATTATTATAAACACGCGTATAATCACTGCTCGGGTTAAGAAACAGAACATTGCCTGAAGCTTGCTGAGTGCCTCTGCCTGTTCACAACCCACTTCCTCTACCTGAAACACAATCATTATTCGGACCTTAGAAAACTGCCTCACTTCCTTTTCTCCCTCTTGTCCTTCCACAATTTTGTCACTTCTGTAAGAATTTCTAAATAATATGATTTAGCACTTTATAGAAATGGAATCAGGCAGCAGTGTGAGTCCATATTATTATTTAAACTTTACTCTTTCTCATTAAATACATGTTTATCATTATGGAATGACCCTCATTGCCTCTTAAAGTCTTTTTTTACTTTAATGTCTACTTTGTGTGATATTAATAGAGCACACTAAGATTTTTCCCATCCTTTTATGTTTTGCCTTTCTGAATCCCTATTCCTGGTGACCACTATGGTTTGCCACATCTTAAAAATATTTTTGCAGAGAACCCTTTACTATGTTGTTGCCCTCTGAGCTACAAGATATTATATATTTGGTACAGATTTTCTAGTTATTTTAAGAGGATGGCGAGTGCAAATTAAATTCATCTGACTTGCTATTATTAGAAGCAGAGTCCCCAGTTGTATCTTCTTTTAAATTGCTTTTTATTTGTGGATGGCTTTATAAAATAAGTTTTTGTGCATTGATCCTACACCCTGCATACTTGGTAAACTCGTTAATTTTTAGCTTTTTATATATAAATTCTTTCAAATTTCCATGTAGATAATCATATTATTAGCAAATAATGAGAGATTTCACTCTTTTTGATCCTTACACCTTATATTTCTTTTCCTTGTCTTTCACTGGCAAGTATCTCCAATACAATAAATATAAAATATCAATTAGGCTTTGGTTTATGATTTTAAAGGGAATCCATTTAATGTTTTGCACTAAGCAAAATATTTGCATGTTTTTAAAAATTGGTATGCTTTATCAGATCAAGCAAATTCCCTTTTATTCCTAGTTTGCTAAGAGATTTTTAAAAAACATCATAAATTGTTATTGAGTTTTATTAGAGCTTATTCCGAATCTATTAAGATGATCATACAGTTTCTCTCTTTGAATCTGTTATTGTGGTGAGTTACATTCTTAGGTTTTTCTAATGTTGAACCAATTTTGCACCTTGAATAAATTCTACCTGATTATGTGCATTATCACTTTTATACATTTATTGATTTGGTTTATTTAGAGCTTTTGCATCTACGTTCTTAAATGGCCTGGAATTTAACTTTTGTATAATGTCCATGTCTGATTTGACAGCATGTTTACACAAACCTCATTAAATGAGTTGGGGAGTGTCTCCTGTTGTTCTTTCTTTGAAAGAACTAGTATAAGCTTGGAATTATGTGTTCCTTGAATACTCAGGAGAGCTCACTTGTAAGCCCTCTGGGTCCTGTGTGTTATCTGTGGGAAGACTGTAACTACTGATTTAATTTATAGGCTGGATCTACCATCATTAAAGATTCTCACCATGGGAGTGCCTGTTGTACCAGCAGAGCCCAGGCTGTGTGACAGCTGGGAAGTCCCTATTACCTTGCTGTCCTCCTGTCCCTTTCCAACTTTCCGGGAGGCAAAATCCACAGGGGGTGCAGCTCCTCCCAGTGGCTACAGAAGAGCAGCTCTAAAGGAGAGCTTGTTAGCGGTGGGCAGCTGCAGCCTGGGGAACCACATAGGCTCTGGGCACTTGCTTGCACCGTCCAAAGGCTGCCATCTTCTCCATCTTTGAGTAGGCTTGCTCGAGTCAGGAGGAAATAAGGACCGAGAGGGACAAGTGAGAACCAAGAAAGGAGGGCTAGTGAGAGTGTAATGGTTCTGTAGGCTCCCCATTGTACGGCTCACTGACATTTAGTTGCTAGATAGGGGATAGCCCAGGGAGGGGGCAGTGGTGGCAGCCATGTGGTGGGTGCCTGGTCAGAGGGCGGGCTCAGTTTGGCAGCTCTTTACCAGCCAGTAAAGACAGAGATCTCAACATTTTAATGTCTGTTGTAGCTGTTCTACTGTGCACCAGCTCTGAACACTGGATTTAGATTTCTGGATTGACATTATTTTCTTTCAGCTCTTTGAAGATATTATATCACAGGCATCTGGCTTCATTATTCTGTGAGAATTTAGCTATTAATCAAACTGTAAATTCTTTGCAGATAATTTATCTTTTCTCTCTAACAGCTTTTGGTGTCTTTTTCCTCTTCTAGTGTCTTACAGTTTCATGATAACATATCTAAGTGTCATTTCTCTGTATTCAGCCTGCTTGGCTTCCTGATGGGAGGACTGGAATCTTGCATCAGTATTAGGAAGTTGTCAGGTGCTGTCTTTTGAGTGTTGCCCTCCTCATTCTCTCAATTACCTCCTTCTGAATTGCCTATTGTGCCTTCTCACTTTTTCCTCATATCTTTTCATCACTTCATTTCTCTCTGATGACTTCTAGATAAATTCTTCAGATCTAACTCTCACTTTTTTGATTTTCTATGATAATTCCAGCATTTGAAGTGTTTGTGAGTCTACTCTTGGGATATATCACTTTGCTGATTCTCACTCAAGTGACTTGTTTCCTTTGTGTTTTCTGGTTTTTAATTGTAAGTTCTGAATTTTTTTTTCTTTAAACCTTTATCTGTGAGAGATCTTTGAGGTTCTGAATTTGAAGTACTTGGGTCAGGGATCTCTTTAAGCTAAATTTTCATACTGGGGGTTTGCAGTAACCATGCAAGTAGTGTGAATTCCAGACCCAAACCCAGTTTGTTGTGAGATTGTAGTTAATAATTTTGCAGAAAAGATAGCCCCACTCCTACCAGTTTACCAGAGATAAGGCAAAAATAACCAAGTGAATATTACTACTTGCTTTCTCTATGAGGGATGGAGGTTAGAGAGGCTCTATTTTACTCACTGTAGATGTCAGCCTTGAGAATCTCAGCGTTGAAAGTCATGGTTCTCTTACCCAGTCTCCTATGTGTCCTTCCTGATTTGGGCCCAGACATTCTCCAGGCTCTGGTGCTTGGCCAGTTAATTTTCTCCAGGTTTTTCTGTAAGCTCTGTAAGGTAAGGTTTCATTTCATGTCTAGCAGTCATATTGCCAGGAGTGAGTGTACACTGTACTTGAAAAAGAACCCATTTTACAATTAGGAAACTGAGGCACAGAGAGATTAAGTAACTTGCCCAGGATCATAGAACTAGTAAGTGGTCAAGTTGGGACTGAGATCTAGGCAGCTGACTCTGCTGACCAAGTACTTAAACCAAACACAGGCCGCCCTATGGTAATTCTTCATTCTTCTTAATCTACCTCCACAAATGTTCTGTTGGGCTTTTTTTTTTTTTTGATGAAGTCTCGCCCTGTCACCAGGCTGGAGTGCAGTGGCACGATCTCAGCTCACTGCAATCTCTGCCTCCCAGGTTCAAGCAATTCCCCTGCCTCAGCCTCCTGAGTAGCTGGGACCACAGGCACGCACCACCATGCCTGGTTAATTTTTTGTATTTTAGTAGAGACAGAGTTTCGCCATGTTTGCCAGGATGGTCTCGATCTCCTGACCTCATGATCCTCCCGCCTTGTCCTCCCAAAGTGCTTGTTCTGTTGGGCTTTCTAAACATTTTTTTCCTAGGTATTACATTTTTTTTTGGAAGTAACTCCAGGAAGCTCACTATTTTGCAAACACTCTGGATGTATTACCCTGGTTTAAGGTACCTCATAAGAAACGGGAAAGGAGTAAAGCTGGGAAGGTGGGAAATGGAGTTCTGTTGATTCATTTGAAAAGGCATTAATACTGTGAGAAGGTGACCAGGAAACAGCCTCTCCAAGCACCTTGAGTAGTTTTCTGAATGAATGTAGATAGCTAATGGGAATCTCAATGGAAACAGAGGGACAGTCCCTGATGCTTTATACAGGTCACCTCTCTCTCTAACAACTCTTGGGGCTTCAATGCTTGCTCCTGGTGAACAACTCTTGGGGCTAGATGCTCATAGTTCTGTAGGGTGGGAAGTCCAAGATCAAGGCATGAGATCAAGATCAGACTAAAAAACAAGAGAGCTCTCGGAGGCCTATTTTTTAAAGGCAATGGTTCCATTCATGAAGGCCCCACTTTCATGACCTAATCAGCAACCCAAAATCCTACCTCCTAATACCATCACATTAGTGACTCAGATTTCAACACAGGAATTTCGGAGGGCACATTTGGTCTGTAACATGAGTGTATGGTGTCTGTTGTATAAGTCTTTCAACATTTTAATATGTTTGAACATTTTCACAATTAAATATAGACAAGAAGGGGAAAAAAGTAGCCTGGGGTGGATCCCTACCTCATTGTAGTTTCCTTTCAAGTGACTTCTCACTTTTGTCAGCAAATATACTTAATATAGTACTCTGTACACACAGCTGCTCATGAAACAGAAAACTAACATCTAAATTATCATCTAAAAGTATATGGTGCTCCCCATCCCCATCTGCCACATATGATTCAAAATAAAATAATACAAACCTGAAAAAATATGCATGAAAAAGTCTATCCAAGTTTAGACTTTTCCCATTTTAGAAACGTGATAACATTTCTATAAAATTGAAAATCCTCCACTGCAGCCTGACCAACATATTTTCTATATGTGTTCTTGCTTTGCTGGTTCTCTAAGCATGGACTTACTATGCAACTTGGGCAGTCTAGCACTGGTAGGCTCTTGCATTTGTTAATTACAGAAAAAGTAGCTTTTTTTTTTTTTTTAAATATTTATTTATTTATTTATTTATTTATTTTTGAGATGGCGTCTTGCTCTGTCGCCCAGGCTGGAGTGCAGTGGCGCAATTTTGGCTCACTGCAAGCTCCACCTGCCAAGTTCATGCCATTCTCCTGCCTCAGCCTCCTGAGTAGCTGGGACTACAGGTGCCGGCCACCACACCCAGCTAATTTTTTTCATATTTTAAGTAGGGACGGGGTTTCACCGTGTTAGCCAGGATGGTCTCGATCTCCTGACCTCATGATCCACCCACCTCGGCCTCCCAAAGTGCTGGGATTACAGGCGTGTGAGCCACTGCACCCGGCCGGAAAAAAGTAGCTTTATAAGGGACTGAAGCTTGTCCATGCCTGCAGGTAATATCCACCTAATTTCAAGGCAAGCTAAACTCTCTTTTATCACTATCTAGATAAATTCGGCATTATATTCTCATTAAAACCCATCTTTGCTTGAAATACTGGCTACCTTGTGTGTGTTCAATTCTTTTAGTAACTGGTACTTTTATTGCCTTGTCATGTTTACCTTAGTCACTTACTAAAATTCCTTTTGCAAAACCACAACTGTCTGGTTATTTTCCAGGATAAGAAGATTTGCTTTAGAGAGAGAAGATTTGCTTCAGAGAGAGATTTGCTTCAGAGAGAGAAGTTCCTCTCTAATTTCTTTCTCTGCCTTATATCCGGTTTTGCTGCTGCGTCAAGCTGTTAGCCATATTCTTAAAAACATTTACTTTGGGCATTTTACTTTTCTTATTAATTTTTAGTATTTCTATTTTATCAGCATGTTGTTACAAGATTAATATTGCTTACTAAATGTAATTTTGGGATATATGAGGTCCAGTGTAAGGGGTCTGCCTTCTCCTCATCCCTCTCCTTTCCTTGGAACTGCCTCCCACCTCTTAAATCCAGCAGAGGAGTCACATTCCTACATAGTTCCAGGCTTCTAGTTGAAACTAAGCTAGGCCAGTTGAAGATGGAACCAAAAGATGCAGGGATCAGTTGACCTGTTTTTTCAAATGACCAAGACATCAATTCAGGGTGTTGGTCATAGCTGCTTTCCTCCCAGATGGCTGGGATGGAGTTTCCATTTTCACTAAAAACTTTTCTGTTAGAAGCTTATGTGGATCCCTTCAGTGACTCATATTTCAAAACCACAGTAGGATGATAGGTTGCCCATAATTGGTTTAATTTGGGAGGTATCCGCGGGAATGCAGCTGCGTGAGGAATCCCTGGTTATCATCTATCAAGGTTGCCTTTGATAGGAAAATCACACTTCCCCCAGAAACTAGGATATACTATCCTCATTATGCAACATGTGAGGCTTCTGGGCTAAGCAATAGCTAGGAAAAGATTTTTTTAAACTTGACTAGCGTATGCAATTATTTAAAACAATTCTTGGCTGGGCGCGGTGGCTCAAGCCTGTAATCCCAGCATTTTGGGAGGCAGAGGTGGGCGGATCATGAGATCAGGAGATCGAGACCATCCTGGCTAACACGGTGAAACCCCGTCTCTAATAAAAAATACAAAAAATTAGCTGGGCGTGGTGGCGGGCGCCTGCAGTCCCAGCTACTCGGGAGGCTGAGGCAGGAGAATGGCGTGAACCAGGAGGTGGAGCTTGCAGTGAGCCGAGATCAGGCCACTGCACTCCAGCCTGGGCAACAGAGCAAGAAAAACAATTCTTATTCACCTATGTTGACTACACAATGTTTTGATTTAAATATAATTAATATATACAAACATAAAAAACTCATTATATACTCCTTGTATGAGTTATATACTCACAAGTGTTATATGACTATAAAACTAAACCGAATGTACAAATAAGACAGACAATACTGTGTGAAATGGATAATAGTCACATTTGTGAAGTTTTTCCTGTGTTCACAGTATAAGTGCTTTACATTTTGCTAATTTAATTATCACAGAGGCAGGTCATCTGATTTACAGTTGAGAAACTGAGGCATACAGTCCACACAACTGTTAAGTATTAGAGCTTTGCTTTGAACCCAGGAAATCTGGCTTCAGAAAGTGTGCACTTAATAATTATGTTAAGCTGCCTTTCTAAAAGCTAGTGAATTGCACTAAAGTGACAGATAGTGTGACTCAGTTAACATTTATTTGCAGATAGCTCGTTTAACTGGGTTGAAATATATTTGTGTATCAACCTGAATCTTTTGATTTAGAAAATGATGGCCCATCATCTGAGTCATTACTATGACTCCTGTCATTATTTTCTCTTTTTCACAATGAATGTTTTAATCACACATCTGTTATTTGAATGAGCCAAGTTAGCAGTGCACTACAAAACACACTTTTATTCTGTAAAATAAAACAAAATAAATTGGCATGAAAAAGATGTGATTAGAGGAATACATTTATACATTGTAGGCCAAATGCTGTGGGTTCTTTCGATGAGACTTAAAAGAACTCGTTGCTCAATTTTCTTATCATTTTTTCCCCTCATTTAACTGGAAGGAAAACCTCCATTTGTGGTGGTGTTTGCCTTCCCTGGGCTTCAACGTGATCATAAATGTAAGAGCAAAGGGGGGACAGCCTGGGACATTTTGCGAGGAGATTGTTATGCAGATTCTTTGGAATTTAAGCAAATTTAAGCAATTTCAGCATGGCAATCTTTGAGATGAAAGCACAACCTTAAAATTTTTTAAAAGTTATGTTTTCTCACAAATATCTTCATAGGAGTCTATGGTCTTCAGCTGAAAAACCACTGGGCTGGAGGAATGTCTTAGAGATTGGAATTTAATCTGATGCTGAAAGGAATGTGGATGAGTAGAGCAGGCGCCACTGTAGGGCTTGGCTGTGGAATTCTCAAGCGTGAACGACTCAGTGCTTTGAGTGCCATCCACAATCTGTTGCAGTAATTATGACCTTGGCTGTGTTTATTTGGGATTGCGCTTGTTGTGTTGTCACAGATCTCCGGTGTTGTTGCTGAAGGCCAGGCTTAATTTGTATTACGTTAATAAATCTGTAGGTGGGACTCAGCCTGAATTTTTACTATTTGAGCCGCAACTTACATGTTTCACATAAAAAGAAGAGTATCTACTGATAAGAGTGCCCCGATGTGGGATTGTTGGAAGATACTGGCCCATACAAATTTCCTGGCTTCCTTGCCACTGCTGGGTCACCAATACCTGGTGGGGATCTGCACGCAGTTAGTGTTCAAGGAGTCCATGTTGAGTGAAGAAATGCCATTCACTCTTCTAAGGTCCAGAGAGATGTTTTCAGTGCCTCTGAGGCACAATATAGTTTCAGGTATTTTATAAATATGATCCAATGATTTAATGGCATTGAAGAAAAAATGACAAGATGAACTTTTTTAAAATCAATGAATTCTTTTCTTCTTTTCCCCTTCTCTGAGTAAGGGAACTGAACATCTGCACTTCTATTTTAATAGGCACTTCTCCGTAAGTGTTCTAAACTCTGCTCAGCCTCACCCTCAGCTGGATCTGGTGTCAGTAGCACTCCATGTAGGATGATATTAGTGAGGAGGCCAATCACCTGGTCGTGTCTGTCCTCTCAGGACATGCCTAAGAGGCTTCTGAAATCTCCTTAGAGCTAACTTGCAAGGTTCCTGCTGGAACTCATTATAGGGAAAGAAAAATTTTCATGGTGTTTTTTTTGGACAAACTCAGATCAGCTAATGAAAAACGAAAGAGTCAGTCAAGAGGAAGTAGCAGAGGAGAGAGAGCACCCAAGTGAGAACAGAAGAGAATATTTCCTTTAACATAGAATACACTAGGTTTAAAAAAATAGTTCTAGACCTTTCTCTTTGCAGCTATACAATTAAATAATAATAAAAGAAATGTACTTCCAGTTCTGTTCCAAAAAAGTATGGTGTGGAGATGGTAGTATTGCCTAGCTAGCATTTTGAGTCTTTTTCCTCTAGTTAGTGGTAGGTTGCATTGATTCTCTCCATTCTCTCAGGACTGGTCTCCTTTGGGTTTGACAGCATGTTGCCATGGTATCATCAAGACCTGCTTTCCTGCAGATGGACCTGTAAATAGGCTCAGTATCAGCAAGGGAGTGGAGAGGGGGAAGAATATAATTTAACTACTCTAATTCATGTAATGAGACTCATGAATGTCAGTGAAGTAATGGTGAAAATATTGGCTAGTTGTATGCAGAGGAATTAAAAATAATCCCCTGATCAAACACTATTCATGCACACTGTACTCACTGTTGTGCTTCTGAAATATTTTAAATTTATATTTTAAGTGTGGTTTGAACTTTCCAACACCTGATCTAATACTGAAGTTTATCTTAGAGGACTTAGACATTTATCTTCTTCTTAGATTGCATATAGTCAGTTGGTGTAGTATTGTTTTTTACAGGACCTCACTTTTAAGATGAAGCAAGCCCTTTTGGAAAGAAAGGTACTTTATAGTGGTTTTCTATGTATCCCAAAGAAGTTTATTGTTATCATTATTCATTATTCTCAGCATTACCTAGCTTTTAAAACTGTTTACTGATTATTGTAATAGATTGCATGCCATTTTGGTAACTCTAAGTTTAAAAATTCTACAGATAAAGGCAGCAAAATTCCCCCAAATAATTACCTTTTTAAGTAGTTTAATGGAATAATTAATTCTAATTCTAAGCAGTACTCTTCTTTTTGGGACCCTGTATTCTAAATTTTTTAAATACTCAGTACAAACTTTAAACTTGAATGTATCAAAAAAAAAAAAAATAGCTGCACCTAAGCATCTCTTTTCCAGACAGGATGAAGCTGTGGAAAGAAGGACCATTCATGAGGTGCAGAGTGCTGGCAACTTCAGAATGCTTGAAGGGGAGGAATGAAATATGGCAGAGAGTGAAAATATCAGATTAAAGATACTCTCCATGCCTTAGAATAGTGTTTACCAATATGGTCGGCAAATATGGTTCAATGAATGTCATCACTCTGCATAGGTTTAGAAGTGGTATGTCACTTATCTTTCCTCTTAAAATCCAAAGCAGGAGCCAGTACCTGGCGGCTGGAATCAACACCAGAGACCAAACAAATCTCTGGAAAGTTTTTCATGGGAAATCCAAGAAGCTACATCTGAAGAAAATATTTTGTCTGTGACCGACAAGAAAAGGACAGTTTCTCTGGTATCTATTTCTACCAACATTCCATTAGGGTCTAGCGACATCTCTGGAGACACTTAAGGTTACTTGGATCCCACAAGTGACAGAACAAATGTAGCCATCCTTAAAGGTAAAGCAATTCACTCAGAAATATGTGGCCATCTTGTCACTGAGAAGCATCCATGTAGATGGCAAGTGGCCTCACTGGTGTATGTATATGGGTATTAAGTATGTGTGCATACATGCACACATGTGTGCTATGGTGTGTGTGTGTATGCACACATACATGCACATATACTTACTATCCATAAGCATTAGGGTACTTATGGGTATTAAGTATTAATTGTGTGTTTAAACTCAGAATTTAAACACACAATTTGGCCAGGTGCGATGGCTCACGCCTATAATCCCAGCACATTGGGAGGCTAAGGAGGGCGGATCACGAGGTCAGGACTTTGAGATCAGCCTGACCAACATGGTGAAACCCCACCTCCACTAAAAGTGCAAAAATTAGCCAGGCATGGTGGCACACGCCTGTAATCCCAGCTACTCAGGAGGCTGGGGCAGGAGAATCACTTGAACTGGGGAGGCAGAGGTTGCAATGAGCCGAGATTGCACCACTGCACTCCAGTGTGGGTGAGAGAGCCAGACTCCATCTCAAAAACAAACAAAAATACAATTTAACTAATATTACTGTTGTTTTCTCTGGAACCACATACTTAGAAACTACTAGTGATATGGTTTGGTTGTGTCCTCACCCAGATCTCACCTTGAATTGTAAAAATACCCGTGTGTCAAGAACAGCGCCAGGCAGAGGTAATTGAATCATGTGGGTGTTTCCCCCAATACTGTCCTTGTGGTAGTGAATAAGTCTCATGAGATCTGACAGTTTTATAAGTGGGAGTTTCCCTGCACAAGCTCTCTTGCCTGCCACCATGTAAGATGTGACTTTGCTCTTTGTTCACTTTCTGCCCTGATTGTTAGGCCCTCCCAGCCATGTGGAACTGTGAGTCAATTAAACCTCTTTCTTTTATAAACTACCCAGTCTCAAGTAGGTCTTTATTAGCAACATGAGAACAGACTAATACAACTAGTTATTTTCAGTGTTCAAAAATGAAATTTTCTTAGTATGATAGTATAATATAGAAAATTTATCTTGTACTGTAACATCTGATGTGAGGTTATTGATGTTTTCACCACTTATACCCAGAAACATCTTCGTTGTCTACCAATTTGCATACATCTGCCTATCATGAGGACGACAAGAGCAGAACCGGCTCAGGAGACAGTGACTCAGTCTTTGTCTGAAATCAGTTACTGATAGGCTGTGTTTCCTGAATCAGGTACTTAATTGCTCTGGATTTTAGTTTCTAATTCTTTAAGAGATTTAGAGGCTGGGCGCAGTGGCTCACACCTGTAATCCCAGCACTTTGGGAGGCCGAGGCAGGTGGATTACCTGAGGTCAGGAGTTCAAGACCAGCCTGGCCAACATGGTGAAACCTTGTCTCTACTAAAAATACAAAAAATAAGCCGGATGCAGTGGCGCGTGCCTGTAATCCCAGCTACTTGGGAGGCTGAGGCAGGAGAATTGCTTGAACATGAGAGGCAGAGGTTGCGGTGAGCCAAGATCATGCCACAGCACTACAGCCTGGGTAACAGAGTGAGAATTTGTCCCCCTCGCCACACAAAAAAAGAAATTTAGAGCCATATGATATCTTATTCCTCTTATCATCCTTAGGTTCCATAGGTCATGATAGAATCTCCAGGGAATAACGGTCTTTCTCTTAAGTTATGCAAAGCCCTAGAAATGGTAATCATTTATTGGAAAAACATATGAATATAGAAGATATCATCGTACTGAGTTTTATAAAAACTCTTTAGCAATCTATGCATGGGCTGACTGACATGTTTGCCTTGCCACTATCCTGGTTGTTTTCTCCTTTCACTTAGGAATAAGCTCTGAACATAAGGATCTATGTAAAAGCTTTTAGGTCTGTTAGGAAAATGCTGACTCAAATTAGCTACAAGGGAGAGAAGAGTGAGAGTCACTTGTAGTTGTTTCTTTCTTAAATTCTTAGTGACCAAAAATATGAGAGAGATGGGGAGGTGAGAGAGAGAGAGAGGGAGAGAGAGAAAGAGAGAAGGGAGTGTGGGAGAAGAGGGAGAATATTTGCTGCTGCAATAAAACCAGTTTTTTTGTTCATATAATAATTTTTAAAAACTTTTTGCTCAACTTTTCCTTGAATAAAGTACCTACAGCTACTTTAAGGATTTTGAGTTGAAGCAGAATTACTCAATGTGGAAAGGTTAATTTATAATGGAAACTGAAAAAAATCAAGAAAGAGGGATGCATGGGTAGGAGGAGAGTAAAGGAAATGTAGGAGCTAATTTACTTGGTTTTAGAGATGATAAAATTTTAATGTCAATCAAACCTTGTATATTCTTCTTATATTATGTATATTTAGCTTTCTTGAAGTTGACTAGTTTGGAGACAGGCAATGTTATGCTTTGTTGACCAGTTTAAGATGCCATGAACTTTTTTGAAAGCAATTTGGCAGCATATATCAATAATTTAAAAAAAATTATACCATTTGATCTAATGATTCTACTTTTAGAAATCTATCCTAAGGAAAAAAACATAAAAAATGAAGAAAAAAATAATAAACAAAAGATGGTTCTTGCTAGGCTATTTTTAATATCAATCTGTCCAAAGTAAAAATATGTTTTTACTTTGTTCCTTTCCATGCCAGATTCCATAATCTATTATTATAATTACTCTCTTGTAAATACTTTCATTCCTCTGTCTACCTTTCTTTTGTGCCTCTCGCCTGGCTAACCCTAACACCGAATAAGCCCAACTCTTTACTCTCTGTCAATTCCTAATCTTGGCGGAGAGAACCACAATCCAGTGGAATAATAGCACTATCAATTCATGATTATCAACCTCAACCACTATTTATGTGCTTGATATATATGCCAAATTCAGTGACAACTTCTACTCCTTCTCTTAGTGAATCTAAGCACCAACACTCCCTTTTTCATGAAACACCCTGAAACCTTCCTTTGGCTTCTGTAGCATCATGGTTTCCTTGTTTCCTTCCTGCATTTCTGGAGTCTTCCTTATCTTTTACCTGTCCTTTAAGTTTTGCATTTCTTTAGACCTCAGTCTTTGAGCTTTTCTTTCTTCACTGTGTTCTCTTGCTTTCAGTGACCGTAGGAATCCCCTTGGCTTTAAATGCAACCTCTATAACACAGATGTCCCAAATGTATCTCTTCAGCCCAGCCCTTTCTCCACGTCTCAGACTCCAACATCCAAATACCTGTTTGTAAGAGCCACTTGGACCTCCACTGTCATCGCTGGCTTTTGCTATTCCCTCCAGGTCTGCTCTTCTTTTAGAAAATGCAGATTCCACATAAAGAAATTAACAATGTCCTCTAATATTTTGGTGAATTTCCTATTAGGTAAATCATAGCTATTTGTGAAGAGAAATACAAATATTAGAAAATAAAATGAACAAACTTAGAATCAAAATCTTGAGAACTTTCTTATCCAAATTCATGACTTGGGTGTTTGCAGTTTAAGCTTCTGGCTTAATAAATGCAAATGTTAGAAAATACAAAACATGGAATACTATTAGGAGCTCATAGTGTACCTAATGTAATTTGAATATTATTTTTTAAAAAACCACAACACAAATCCTTGCCGGTTTCCTAGGCTTTTACATCTATAATTTAGACAAACAGAACACACAGCAGATATAAAAATGCTTATTTCTCAGAGGAATAGATTCACAGAAATCCCCATTTGCAGAAATGCACCTGGGATTAGTAGCATTAGTGCAGACATTCCACTTATGTATATATACTTTAAAAACATCCTGAGGCCTACAGGAAAAATAACTGCCTCTATTTCATGTGGTTGTCCTTTGGGAGAAGCAGAGTTGATATGTGAACATTAACAAGATGCATTCACTTTTGAAAACTAGATCAGCTCAAAATTGTGAGTCATAAACAATTTTCTAGCTCAGTGGTTCTCAGCTTTTGGAAATATGAGAACAGCTTTTTAACATTAAAAAGAATTATAGAGATCTCCTTCTCATAAAAACAAAGCAACACTAAACAAACACCTCACACAAAATCACAGTAGCTTTTATGTGTTCATTTCTTTCAGTTGAGGAGATAAAGAGACAAAAGTGTTACTATTAATTTGGAATTCTTTAAGAAACTTGTATTCTTTCTCCTTTCTCTTGATTTCCTTCTATATTTGTGCTTACTTTTTTGTTTATATACTATATTTTTGATATGTCACTTTAAAGTATTTGTGGTAAGAGTAAGAAAAAAATTAATTCAGTAATTTTTTTATTGGATAAATTATTTTTAAAGAGAATAAGTACTTTATATTTAAACTATTTAAAACTACATATGCACATAGGTTAAGAAATGAGAAATCCCTCTACAGGGATTTTAACAAAAAACAGCAACTCACTGGTATCCCTATCCATTCTCCCAAATTTCTACTCCTCTGCAGCATTTTCAACTAATAGAGCTGTTCTTAAAAATACATTTTCTCCACATCTCTATATAGCAGATTTATATTGTTACTTCTTTTGCTACAACTTTATTGTTACTACACTTTTGTAGTTTTAGTCATAATGTATTGCTTGATATCCTTTTCTTCATAGCTTCTCTTTTGACCTATCGTACATGTTTACTTGTATTCCTCTCCTGCTCTCCCAGTGAAGCAGAGCACAATTTTGGTTACATCAATATTTAATGTTATTTTGACTATAAAAATGCTATTTACAGATAAGCCAACTGGTATACTATGATTACTCTTTCTTGTAAAATATTTTCCTTGGAGTTAATACTCATTGTTTACTTAGTTGTTTTCTATGCTTATTCCTAATTCAATCCTAAATTCTGTCAGTTGTCCAAATTTAATCAGCCACATTAAATTTTGTCTAGTCATCTTCTTGAAAAAATTCCTGTTGGGGCCTTCCAACTTGTCCTAAACTCTCCTAGTTACTCTCAAGACTTGGTCCAGAGTTATGTTCTTGGGAATTCCCCCCATCTCCCTACAGATTTTTTAAACTTCTCTATTATGTTGGATTGCCTGTTTTTGGTTCCCTTGTTTTCCTGTTTCTTAGTTTACTCCTTTGTTTTGGTTGAACATGTTCTTTGGTAGTTTTCTGGGAAAGATGTATTCAAAAAAAGATTTTTTCCAGATCTTACATTATCAGAAAATATTTTTGGCCAGGCACGGTGGCTCACGCCTGTAATCCCAGCACGTTGGGAGGCTGAGGTGGGCAGATCATGAAGTCAGGAGATCGAGACCATCCTGGCTAACACGATGAAACCCCGTCTCTACTAAATATACAAAAAATTAGCTGGGCGTGGTGGCAGGCACCTGTAGTCCCAGCTACTTGGGAGGCTGAGGCAGGAGAATGGCGTGAACTCGGGAGATGGAGCTTGCAGTGAGCCAAGATTGCACCACTGCACTCCAGCCTGGGTGCCAGAGTGAGACTCTGTCTCAAAAAAAAAAAAAAAAAAGGAAAAATATATATTTATTTTATTTGGATATTTTTTCAATAGTTTAGATATAGAATTCTAGGTTGGAAATCTTTTCCCCTTATAATTTTGGGTTCTAGCTTCTAGTGTTGTTGAATGATGCAATACTGTTCTGACTCTTAATCAAAAAGAACAAAACATTCGTGTTTTTAGGCTCTTCTCTGCTTTATTGTTGTTCTGAAATTTCACAATGACATGCCTTCATTGAAGTCTATATTCATTCATTATATTAGAACTTTGTATCCCTTTCAATGTGAAAACTAATTTCCTTCAATTATGGGAAAACTATTTTGTATTACTTTCTTAACTATTTACTCTCTTTTTTTGTCTGTGCTCTGTTTCTGGATTTTCTGTTATTTGGATCTTTGACCTACTGGACTTTCCTAATTTTCTATTTTTTATTAAATAAATTTCCATTTTCTATCCTTTTGTCTTTTACTTTCTGGAATATATTACTTTCTGGAATATTTCTTCTTCCTTCTACTGAGTTTTACATTTATGCTATCATATTTTTGATTTCTCAGAACTCTTTTTTAGCCTCTGCATATATTTTTGTGTCTTATTCTTACTTCATGGATGTAATACATTCTCTTATTTCTTTCAGAATATTAGGGATATTTTTGAAGACTTTTTTTCTTTCTGTATTGCATCTATCTCCTGTAAGTTGCTTTTTTTTTCTGTTATTTGCTTTGATTTCTGTATTTCATATGAGGTGCTTTCTTTACATGCCTGGTGATCATCACCTGTCTAGTCATTTTTAAATGGGACATTAAAAAGCTGATTGGGAATGATGTTTTCCAATTTCATCCATGTCCCTACAAAGGATATGAACTCATCATTTTTTATGGCTGCATAGTATTCCATGGTGTATATGTGCCACATTTTCTTAATCCAGTCTATCATTGTTGGACATTTGGGTTGGTTCCAACTCTTTGCTATTGTGAATAATGCCGCAATAAACATACGTGTGCATGTGTCTTTATAGCAGCATGATTTATAGTCATTTGGGTATATACCCAGTAATGGGATGGCTGGGTCAAATGGTATTTCTAGTTCTAGATCCCTGAGGAATCGCCACACTGACTTCCACAATGGTTGAACTAGTTTACAGTCCCACCAACAGTGTAAAAGTGTTCCTATTTCTCCACATCCTCTCCAGCACCTGTTGTTTCCTGACTTTTTAATGATAGCCATTCTAACTGGTGTGAGACTTGAAGTATAATTAAAAAAAAAAAAAAAGAAAGAAAAAAAAAAAAAAAAGCTGATTGGGGAAGGTTCATGCCTGTGAATGGGACTGGCTGTCATGGCCATCTTTTTATATCAGTATAAGGCCATCTTTTTATATCAGTATCCTTAGGACTTTCCTGGTATGTTTGTACTCAATTTTCAGTAATGGGGAGGGGAAGTGTCCTCAAATTTGATATGTAAACTTTTACTTAATTCTATCCATGTAATTGCATAGGATGAGTTTTCTTAGGTTCTTTCAATGTAAAGAGAAGGGAGGGGGGACCTCTGAGCTCTGGGAGAATTGTTATGATCACCCTGTAAAAGCAGGAGGGATTCCAATCCAAAGTTTGGTTCAGATGTTGAGACTGATGATGCCACACACGCAAGAAAAAGCTATGGAAAGGTTTATTACTTACAGAATTGAGGTCTCTAGGAAGAGTAGGGCAGGCCTCTCAAGCAGATCCTAAATGGCTTGAAAGAGCTAGGAAAGGAGACTGAAATGGGTGTTTATTGCTGTTAGGGGATGATAGCCCAGGTGAGGGTTCACTTGCAAAGAGGATTGCATGGTTTGAATCTCCCACCAATGCCAAAGCAGGGAGCCCCCGAGCTTATCAGCTTGTGTAGATGTGAGACACAAGAGGAAGAAGGAAGGTGAAGGTTAATGAAATTAATCCTCATTACAGGAATGCTCTGGACAGAGGGCAGAACATTTAAGAATGGCTTCCACTTTCAGAAAATGTTACAAGGGGGGATTGTCTTACCCAGGTCTGAGATAGAGAAAGACTTTCATTTGAAAGCTCCAATTTTCCTTTTGTATGGCTAATGATGAGGCCAGGAGTATGTAGATGATTCTACTGCTAGGAAAACTTGTTAAATGACCTTTCATATGCAGTGGCTCTCAGAGTGTGAGAGATCACCAGCAGCATCAGCAGCTCCAGAGAATTCATTACAAATGCAAATCCTCTGGGGATGAGGCCTTACAATATTGGTTTTAACAACCCTTCCCGTGATGCTGATACTGTGCTCAAATGTGAGGACTTTAGATGTAGAGTATGCAAGTTAATCCATGTCTGGGAAGGAGCTGGAGAACTAAACGGCACAGTATCGTGGGCACAATGAAAGAAAAGGACTTTTGAATTTTTTTATTGGCAGGTAGAAGAGACAGAAAGACAGGTCATGTCCCTGGGAAGAGCAGGTACAGGGGAAGATTCCTGGAGAGAGGAGAGGAGCCCCGCAACATAGCAGGAGGCTAGGGTCTGAGGAGGAAGAGAGCTGGTGAGAATTTCCAAGAGGTAGGGATGGTTAAAGAGGTCTTAAGATGGTGATGTGTGACACTCTGCTTTATGCTTTCTATGTTGTAATATTCCTCCCTCAGTCATGAGTGGTCAGTGGAAGTCAATTATACTGGCTAGGCGTGGTGGCTTACGCCTATAATCTCAGCACTTTGGGAGGCTGAGGTGGGCAGGTCACTTGAGGCCAAGAGTTCAAGACCAGCTTGGCCAACATGGCAAAACCCCATCTCTACTAAAAATACAAAAATTATCCAGGCATGGTGGCACATGTCTGTAGTCCCAGCTACTTGGGAGGCTGAGGCATGAGAATTGCTTGAACCCAGGAGGTGGGGGTTGCAGAGAGCTGAGATCGTGCCACTGCACTCCAGCCTAGGCAACAGAGTGAGACTCTTTCAAAAAAAAAAAAAAAAAAGAAGTCAATTATACACAACTAAGCTGTATTAGACAGGGAGGAATGAAGGAGAAGAGGTCAAGAAGGAAAAAAAATTACCATTACTCTGTGCAGAGAGAGGATGTCTTTTTAATTTTTTCTTATCAATGTATTCAGTATTCACTGACTGACTAAATAAATGAAATGTCTGAGTACTTTTAGATTTATGGAAAGGACTTAGGCCTTTTCCAAAAAAAAAAAAAAAAAGAAGTAATTTGTTGCCTTAAGCATATCGTGTATTAAAAATAGAAATAAATAATGATTATTATGTATTTTATTTTTTTAAATGCAGATAGCAAAATATGTGAATCCCTTTATATAGACTAGCTGTATAAATTATGTATGTAAATTCCTTATAGAGTGTACCTATTTCTATAAATGTTTATATAAACTATAGTGTCTACATTTTCTTTGAAAGTTGTTAAACTCTTATTTCTATAAATAGATGTCTTATAAGCTTTTAGAATACTTTTTCTCATTATTTTAAAAAGTTAAACATTCTTATTAGGGATTATTGGAAAAGAAAAATAATCCAAAAGGAATAATTAAAGTTATTCATAACAATACACCTAGAAATGACAGGAATCATGTAGAGTTTTATAGTTGGAAGGGCCCCTCTGTGTTAATTACATACCTGTTATTTTACAGAACTCCTTGCCCTCCTAACTTCCAGTTCAGGGTCTTTCCTTCCACACATTTGTTTATTGATTTAGACCAAAACATCAGCATTAATTGTTATCCTTCATCACTGTATTAGTCTATTCTCACATTGCTATAAGGAAATACTCGAGACTGGGTAATTAATAAAGGAAAAAGGTTTAATTGACTCAGTTCTGCACGGCTGGGAAGGCCTCAGGAAACTTACAATCATGGCGGACGGGGAAGAGGCACGTCTTACATGATGACTGGTGAGAGAGAATGCACATGTAGGAGAAACTGTGAAACACTTATAAAACCATCAGATCTTGTGAGAGCTCACTATCACAAGAACTGTATGGGGGAAACTGCCCCCATGATCCCAGGTCCTGCCCTCGACACGTGGGAATTATGGGGATTACAGTTCAAGATGAGATTTGGGTGGTGAGACAGAACCTAACCATATCGATCACTTTGCATAGTTCTCCATCATTACCATTTTGGTAGGAAAAAAGGCCTAAACCCCTTCATTGAGGAAGTGATGCTCTTGCACGTGTGACTTTTTTTTTTTTTTACTATGTCTTTCTTGGTACAGATGGTCCCCAACATTTGGTGGTTTGACTCATGATTTTTCAACTTCATGATGGTGTGAAAGTGATATACATTCAATAGAAATGACACTTAAAATTTTGAATTTTGATTTTTTTCCTGGGCTTGTGATAGGCGGAAGGATACTTTTACACAATGCTGGGCAGCAGAAGGGAGCTACCATTCCCAGTCAACCAGCTGATGATGAGGGTAAACAGTAATTCCATTTTTCACTTTCAGTAAAGTATTCAAAAAATTACATGAGATATTCAACACTTTATTATAAAATAGGCTTTGTGTTAGATGATTTTGCCCAACTGTAGGCTAATGTAAGTGCTCTGAGCATGTTTAAGGTAGGTCAGGCTAAGCTATGATGTTAGATAGGTTAGGTGCATTCAATGCATTTTTGACTTATGATATTTTCCACTTAGGATAGACTTATCAGGACATAACCGCATTGTAAGTTGAGGAGCATCTGTATCTGTGGATCTCACTCTGTGAATTCATCCACTCCTCTGGCTTCCATGAGCTGAGGATCCTCAACCTATTTTTGAAGCCCAAATTTCTCTTCTGCAATAATTTATTTCCATCTGTCCTTTTGAGATTTCTTTTTGGATGTTTTTCTGTTTCCCCATAGTCTTTATTTCAAGAATGGAATTCTGGTTTCCTCCAGCATGCTCCAAAAGAGTTCAGGTCTCCTGACTTAACTATTTGTGTTTGTGTCACTGCCATTGTGGTAGGAAAAGAGACCAAAATCTCTGATGAGATTTATTCTCGTCACTCATGTGGTCTTCCAACTCTGTCTCTCATCTCTGATCTGATCTACTGAGGCCCCTTGATTGTTCTTTCATAATAGCATCTGTGCTGATTCTTTTCTGTTTTTTATTGATCCCCTCACACCTGGATCATTGTGATTGTCTCATGAATGGCCTCCCTACCTTGAGTCTCTCTTCCCCTCCACACTGCACTTCCAAGTGCTGCGGAATTAACCTTGTAAAAATACTACTCTTACTCTGTAATTAACCTGTCCAGGAACCCTTGGGGACTTCCTATTGCCCAAAGGGTAAAATCCACAGTCTTTGTCCCAGTGACCAGCTCTTCTGCAATGGACTGACCATCCATCCTTCAACCTCATCTTCTTCTATTTTTCAATGAAAAAAATCTCTGTAACTAGGATGGCCTGCTTCTGGTTTTTGAATTCTCCTGGCTTATTCTCTCCTTCATGGAAGATTATATTGAATAAGGCTCTCTTCTTCAATTCCTATTCTAGATGCTAACATTGTATTTCTTCTGAATAACCTTTTCTGATCAACTAACCCACAGCTATTTGTTTCTCATTTGAGCTTATAAAGCACTTGTTGTTCCATGAATTGGCTCTTAATCATAGAATAATAACACTATTCTCTGAGTAACTACTATGTGCCAAGCATTGTTCTAAGTCTCTCTTAGTTCATTTAATCTCAGTCAATCAGATGAAGTAAGTATAATTATTATATCCATTTTGCAGTTGAGAACAGAGGTACAGACAGGTTAAGTAACTGACTCAAGGTCATAGGATGGTAGAACTAGGATTTGAATCAAAACAATCTGGTTCAGAATCTGCCCTCTTTTCCACCCATACTGCCTCTCAGTCTACACTGCCTTCGATTGTTATTTCACTCTCTGTTTGTGCATGCCCATTTTTATGTGTGTTGCCTTCCTAAAGAAAATGAATGCCCCTTGAAGGCAGGAACTATATCTTATATGCATTCTCTAAAAGGCTAAGCAAAGAGCTATGTGCTTAAATAAGCACGGAATGTGTGTTTGATTTGAATGGATTATGGAACCTTTTTTTTTCTTTCCTGAGATGATATAGCTAACTTTATTTTTTTTTTTTTTTGAGATGGAGTCTCACTTTGTCACCCAGGCTGGAGTGCAGTGGCGCGATCTCAGCTCACTGCAAGCTCCACCTCCCAGGTTCACACCCTTCTCCTGCCTCAGCCTCCTCAGTAGCTGGGACTACAGGTGCCCGCCACCAAGCCTGGCTATTTTTTTTGTATTTTTAGTAGAGACGGGGTTTCACTGAGTTAACCAGCATGGGCTTGATCTCCTGACCTTGTGATCCGCCCGCCTTGGCCTCCCAAAGTTCTGGGATTACAGGCATGGGCCACCGCGCCTGGCCAATATAGCTAATTTTTATGATTTGAAAAGATAGTCTCAGAATCAGATTTGACTAAGTCATGATGACAAGAAAGGTAAAAATCAAGTGGTGAGCCAATGTCCTGGCCTCACCTCTTGGGTTCAGTGAAGTTAGATCATTTCACAAATTACACTGTGTCATGTCTGAAAAGTAATGAGGGCTTAATGAGCCCACACAGTTCTTGCCTTTTTTTTTTTTTTTTTTGTAGTGGGTGAAATGTGAACTTGGTTAAGACCTGTATGTCAGCAAATAAGAATTAACTAGCCTTGACTCTAGAAGTTGCAGCTGAATAACCATGATTGAAAATGCAATTACTCTTTCCCACTGTGTTTTTTTTTTTTGTTGTGTTTTTTTTTTCTTTCCTTCTGAAGCCAAGTATGAGTTGGAGGAAATGTTTGATAAAATTTTCCTGTATTCTCAGTGGGTTCTCACTGACAGGCTGTTCAAGGAAAATTCAACAAAAATGCCTGCCATACCACGAAGAGGCAAACAGCCAGAGGTATGGTGGATGAGATATGTCTTTTAACACTCTGAACTGTATTACATGGTTACTTAAAGCTGTGTCATAACTTGTAACTTTTGTTTTTTTCTCTCTTTAGCAGGAACTTTCCTCAGAAGCGTTTCAGATTACTTTAAATTACTTATCAGACCATGCAAACTGGGTAGAACTGTCTTTCTTAAGAGCCATTCACGTTTAAAATGTGGACATGGAGCTCCAACCCCATGCCAACTGGGTGTTTTAATAGCAGTTTTCTGGTATTTTTCTAGTACTTTATAAGTGAAAGGGGATTCTTGTGTTTATTTTGTGATTATTATTAGCCCAAATAAAATTTGCCTCTTGCAAAGCACCAGTAGAGAAAATAAATCATTGAACATTGATTGCAGGTCATGAACTGCAGAGCCTATTGGGCAAAATATAGGGGATCAAAAGAATGTGAGCCTGGTCTTGCTTGGTAAAAAAGGCATTTACCTTCTAGTCATGAAGGCAGGATTGGAG
The DNA here is from genome assembly GCF_028858775.2 of Pan troglodytes. NCBI lineage: Eukaryota > Metazoa > Chordata > Mammalia > Primates > Hominidae > Pan > Pan troglodytes. Next base: position 59,842,176 of record NC_072403.2, read on the forward strand.
CTGAGGCCCATCTCCTTCAGCCACACATTCTTCTTTCAGACATCTCAGCACTCTTGATAATATTCAGCCTTTGTTTATACTCGGTAGAGCCTAGATTTGATTTCCAGGGTTTGTCTTCCTTCCCTGACCTGAGAGAAAATCACTCCCAAGGCTGCCAGTTGTGGTCTGTAGGTTGTGCACCTGACTGGGACTGTGTAAGGTTGCCCAGTGCCCAGCCTGCACATCGACACATGTGGGCCCTGACCACTGTGTCTAGATGATTTCTGCCAATCACCAATCTTACTTATTCTGTGTTGATGTCATAGATTTAATACTCAGAGTTCTAAAGGAGGATGGCCTTACTTTTAACCCCATGTACTAACCATAAAAGATACAAAGTAAACGCCAGGCACGGTGGCTCACGCTTGTAATCCCAGCACTTTGGGAGGCCGAGGCGGGCGGATCACAAGGTCAGGTCACCAGCCTGGCAACATGGCGAAACCCTGTCTTTACTAAAAATACAAAAATTAGCTGGGCATGGTGGCGCGCGCCTGTAATCCCAGCTAGTAGCGGGGCTGAGGCAGGAGGATCACTTGAACCTGGGAGGTGGAGGTTGCACTGAGCTGAGATTGTGCGATTACACTCCAGCCTGGGCAACAGGGTGACTCCGTCTCAATTAAAAAAAAAAAAAAGATACAAAGTAAAAAATAAAAGCAGAAGTTAATTATAAATAGGCAATAATATACTAAAGATTAACTGACCTGGAAAATGTATCCTCAAACTTTGGGCATAAAACCACAATAGTGAAAATATGCTCTAAGAATCAGAAGTTTTTTCTTCTCTTACTGGTTTAGTTATTTATTAAGATGCTGACCCTGAGTTATTTAACCTGTTGAAGTCTATAAGAAGGGGAAAAACACCTGGCCTACCTGCTTCCCTGGGTGTGGTAGACAGAAATGCTGGCAGCATATGTAAGGCCCAGTTTTCTTCATGGACACAGGATGTAGGGGTGGTCTGGGAAGAGCTTCTCCGGGAAGGAGAGTCTTGAGCTAGTATTAAACTTTGAATCTTGTGTATTAGACTGGGGCTGTTGGAACGCAGGAGCCATATTTCATAACCCCCTCTGCCTCAAATACTCAGCATGTAGTTCTGAACTCCATGTTTTTGGAATGAGTGGAAAAAATACATAAAATTGAGCATATATTAATCTGAGCCCTCAAATTGTTCAAATGAACAAATATATTCTTAGAATCCTTACTATGCATACTTACTAAATGCCAGCCATGGAGATAGGCGCAAAATGTGAACAATGAGCAAAACAAAATAGTCTTTGCTCACTGTGCTGGTAGGGCAGGATGTTTAAAAAGTGATTCAAAAGGTGTCAAGTATTATAAGGAGATGTCCAGTTGCATAATTAAGAGTCTGACAATTGCTGATTTTAAGACTATTATTTAAATACATTGAAATACATGAGCATAAAACTTACCTCTAAAAGGAATTGTTGAAACAAAACTAGGTAATTTATATGGTTTACCATAGATTCTTATTTTCCTCTTAAGGAGAGACTTGACTTGATTGTAGATTCTTCTTCTTTTCTTTTTTTTTTGATACAGAGTCTTGCTCTGTCACCCAGGCTGGAGAGCAGTGGGGCCATCTCGGTTCACTGCAACCTCTGCCTCCAGGTTCAAGCGATTCTCATGCCTCAGCCTCCTGAATCTGGGATTACAGGTGTGAGCCACCATGCCTGGCTGCTTGTAGCTTCTTTATGGTATTTATTTGTAGAGACCTAATGCATGATAGAGAGAGGATAGATTTTCCCAGGAACAACTAGTGGAATTGTGAACTTAAAGTTATTTTTTAAGCATTTATTGAACATTTACTAAGTGCAAGAAGATACTAGCCTTGCCTTTAGAACTGCACTGTTTGATTCAGCAACCACTAGACACACATAGCCATTGTGCACTGGAAATGTGGCAAGTCCCAGTTAAGATGTGCTATAGATATAAAACCCACTTTGAATTGTGAAGACCTCATACAAAAAAGTAAACTATTTCATTATTAATGTTTTATACATTATATATTAAAATGATGTTTTAGATAGATTATATACAATATATTAAGATAAGTCTTACATATGTATGTATGTATATTATATACAATATATTAAGATAATACACAATATAAAATTAAGATTATATACAATATATTAAGATAAATCTTATCTGTTTCTTTTTTTTAAGTGTGGCTACTAGAAAATTGAAAGTTATGTGTGTGACTTGCATTTGTGGGTCAATTATCTTCTTACTAGACAGTGCTTCTTTAGAATTTAATAGAAAGAATGACATGTAAGCATATCATTGTAAGTCAATGGGACAAGTGGTTTAAGGGGGGTACCTACGAAGTATGGAGAAGGGTGCAGCTAATGAGCTGGTGTGCTCAGGAAAGGAGGCAAAGAGGTGGACTATGAGATAAGTTTTAAAGGCAGAATAAGATTTTCCTAGATAAATTGTATAGGAAGGCAAATCAGGAGGAGAGAGAAGTCGGCCTAAGAACCTAGAAGCAGTAGTAGGAAACAATAGAAATACTATTTTCACAGTTGCACATGATTTAGTTAAAATGGTGTATTACTAATTTAGAATGGTTATTATTGATTTGTCTTGTTATCTGAATGACAACAATATTTTTCTTATAAAAACTACTCAAATCTCATGCATGCATTATCTCAGGATACCACCAGATGGTGCTGTGTTCTAGGATTGAAAAAGGCTGGCAAGAAAAAGTGGCTCTCTGTCTTGACTATCAGTGGTTCCTAAACTTTTCAAAAGGGCACTGTGATCATTTTTAGGCTTACAAACCCAATATGTATATGTCCAATTAAAAATAAATTATATACCTAATATTGCACTAATATATTGTGGCAATTATAAGACACACCTATAGAAAAATTGAAATATAAAAGGCTATGATAGACTGAAGTTCTAATATTTCTTTCCTGCACTACAGTGAATCTTTTTTGGGGGCTGCATATCCCTGAGGTGTGTGCACCTGCCCTTTGAGAACACTGGTTTATTTTACAATTGTTATATAATTTAATTTTTTTTCATCTTTATAAAGATAAAAGTAACAACAAAAAATATAAAACAAAACTTTTTTTACTACATGTACGTATTCAAATATGGATCACAGTTACATATCAAACCATTTAAAGCACTGAAACTAGAAAAAGTTAAGACTTTTTTTGCTTGGGGATCTTTATATTTTCCAGTTTTAAACCAGATTTGGTGTAATATATCAGAATCATAAATGGAATAAAATAGCAGACCAAGTCTAAATTTTTTTCTGTTATATATATTTTTGTTTAAAAATCAAAAATGTTAACTTTAAAAAGCATTAACAACCAAAGCAAACAAACAAAAGAATGGGTATGAATGCCAATGGTGCCCATATCAAATAAATATGTAGAATTGAATTTTTCTTTGACTGCAAATTTTCCTTTTGTTTTATTAATGTATTTATGTATTTATTTGGAATTGAATTTTTTAAAACCCTAAAAATCTCCAAAGAGGAAAACGTTCTGATTTTATCAGAGGAATACAATTGCAGTTTTCCCTGATTTTACAGAACTATCTCTGTATAAAGTTTTTTTCTTGATTTATTTTTTTTTGGTTTTTTATTTGCATAAATTTTAAGAAGTACAAATGCAGTTTTATTACATGGATATATTGCATAGTGGTGAAGTTTGGGCTTTTAGTATAAATATCACCTGAATAACATGCATTATATCCACTAAGTAATTTCTCATTCCTTACCCCCTCCCACCAACCCACCCTTTTGAGTCTTTAACGTCTATTACTCCACACTCTATGTTCCTGTGTACATATTATTTAGCTTCTACTTATAAGTGAGAACACACTGTATTTGACTTTCTGTTTCTGAGTTGTTTTACCTAAGATAATAGCCTCCAGTTTCTCCATGTTTTTGCAAAAGACATGATTTCATTCTTTTTTATGGCTGCCTAGTATTCCATGCTGTATATATACCATGTTTTCTTTATCCATTCATCCATTGATGGATACTTAGGTTGATTCCATAACTTTGGTATTGTGAATAGTGCTGTGATTAAACTATGAGTGCAGGTGTCTTTTTTATATGATTTCTTTATTTTGGGTAGATATCAGTAAATCCCAGTAGTGGGATTGCTGGGTTGAATGGTAGTTCTATTTTTAGCTCTTTGAGAAAGCTCCATACTGTTTTCCATAGAGGTTGTACTAATTTACATTCCTGCCAACAGTGTATAAACATTATTTTTTATTCCTATCCTCATCAACATCCATTTACTTTTTAATACTGGCTATTCTGACTGGTGTAGGGTAATATGTCACTGTGGTTTTAATTTGCATTTATCTGATGATTAGGGTTGTTAGGCATTTTTTCATATGCTTGTAACTTTTGGATTTCAGAGAGCAGGTGATCCTTGTTAGTTAGGTGATCTTCACTGGCCAGATGATTCCCCCGGGTCAGGCCATCCCCTGGTCAGCTGATCCCTGCTTGTCCAGTCAGCTGTGGTGGAGGCAGAGTCTGGATGACAAGAGTATAAACATGAAACCCAGATTTCAGGGAATAAGGATTATGGGATAGGTAGAGACTCCAGCAGGCATCATCTACAGCAGGAGTCCCCAGCCCCTGGGCCTTGGACTGGTACTGGTCTGTGGCCTGTTAGGAACCAGGCTGCACAGCAGGAGGTGAGCGGCAGGTGAGCAAGCATTACCACCTGAGCTCCGCCTTCTGTCAAATCAGCTGTGGCATTAGATTCTCACAGAAGCCCAAACCCTATTGTGAAATGCGCATGCGAGGGATCTAGTTTGCATGGTCCTTATGAGAATCTAATGTCCTAATGCCTGAGGGTCTGAGGTGGAAGTTTATTCCTGAAACCAACTCCCAACCACCACCCCTGGTCAATGGAAAAATGGTCTTCTATGAAACTTGTTCCTGGTGGCAAAAAGGTTGGGGACCACTGATCTACAGTAATTCCTGGCAATTACATCTGTATGATATTTTAAATCCTTTTTGTAAGACATGTACAGTGTAGTATCGATAAGGATGCTGGATTGGGAGCTATTGACTTTGGTAATCATTATGATACTCACGTGACCAGCTTACTCATTAGTCTGAATTCATCTGGATACAAGCATAACACTAAGTCTCCCCATTAAAATCAACAAATCAATCAATTCATCCATAAAAAAAAGAACATTAAGGAAAGCCAGATAAACAAAAACTGGTTACATGAGTAACATAATGATTACCAAAGCAATGAGTAGACATGGTTTATCAAAGTGAGGGGCAGAATGTAGGGAAGAAAGCAAGCTGAGGACTCACTGAGGCCAATAAAGGATCTACTTCTCTGCGAACCACAAACCAGGGTAAGTAAGAGTGTTAGGCCATTAGGTTGATAAGTAGCAATAACTTATTGTCCATGTCCTTGATCAATCAGTTGTGTATTAATAAAGGAACAATTTTGAAAACCTCTTGCAATTGACCTCTGGAGTGCATTTTCTGTTTGCTTTGGTCCTTGGCAGTAGCTGAGGAGTGGAATTTACCGCCCTCTTTAGCAGCACTTACAGAGAAAGTCATGCCCAAGGGATTCTGTCATCCCAATTTTATTCATTGAATCAGGAGGAAGTCAACATCTCCATAGCTTTGGGGGCTGGATTGTGTCAGAATGAGGTGAATGGAAGACCATGTAGATCATTTCTATTTATTTAAAATTCAAGGCCAGACATAATAAAATAAGAGGAACTTGATAAATTAATTTTTGCCTCCTAGGAAAGCACTGTCTTAGAACCTGGCTCACCTGATTTTGCCGATGAGTCAACTTTGAAGTGTGCCTCATTCTGGAAAGTGAATCACGTAATCACAGTAAGTTACACATATAACAGGCATAGATGGCTCCTTGATGCTATATTTAAGCCAGTGTTGTACCATCTTTTCTGTCTGCAATTCCTGACATTTGTCAGATGAGGTCAATATAAAGGTATGCACTTTTTGACAAGGACGTGGTTGTCATGTTAGCTTCTTATGCCCTTAACTGCCATTTTGAAGATCAAGTTTAATTTCCCAGTCTTTGGATTGAAGAAAAACTCAATTCCCAGTTAGCTTTACATGGCTACAATGTTATGACACACTTCTATTGAGAAATATAAAGATAATACCTATGATTGACATTAGTACTTTCATGGCTTTGTGTGTAGGTTACATGGGTGTTATACAATGATATCTGTAATGCCACTAGACCAGTCTCCGTTACTTCTGCTTTAGTTGTTTTATTAGTCTGTTTTGCCTTGCTATACAGGAATACCTGAGGCTGGGTAATTTAAAAAGAAAAGAGGCTTGTTTGGCTCACAGTTCTGCAGGCTGTATAAGCATGGCACCAGCAACTGCTTGGCTTCTGTGGAGGCCCCTGGAAGCTTCCAGTCATGGTGGAAGGTGAAGGGAAGGCAGGTATGTCACATGTTGAAAAAGGAAGCAAGAGAGAGGGGAGGGAGGAACCAGACTCTTTAAACAACCAGCTCTCACATGAACTAATAGATCAAGAACTCAGTTTCACAGAGAATTCCTGAGGGCTCCACCCTCGTGACCCAAACACTTCCCACCAGGCCCACCCTCCAACACTGGGGGTCACATTTCGATGAAATTTGGAGGGACTAACATCCAAACTATATCAGTTGTAATTGATTACATTAATGGATTTTCACTATTTTACTGGTTGCACTTAGGATAAAAGTTAAAGGATTTTAATATTAGCCTATGACACATGTTAGCTTGGGACAGAACCGAGACTTTAGTATCAACCAAACTACCAGGCAACATGTGACTTTTTTTTACATGGCAGAATATACTTCATTGTATTTCCACATTCTGCAAAGTTTTTTGCGGATAGGGCACTGATATTAGTGAAAATTTTTATTTATGTATCATGTAAATATTTAAATTGTTTAAGTGCATTTTGGCATTATGCACTTCATAAATATACACAATGTTATAATTGTTAAAAATATTAGGTAAAAAATAAATATAAATTGCAGTTATGATCATTTCTTTTTGCCTACTCTGGGGGTATGTGCTCTCTATTTGGACTTCTCTATCAAGGTCACAAAATCATGATTAAATCCACCTTTCATATAACTAGGGAAATAAAAACAAACCAATATTACCATTCTGGAAGGAACTTTTCTGAGTCTTTTTGTCCAACTACTTGCTTTTTAGGCACAATTAGGAGGTTGTTTCTAGATAACATTAATAATTAATTCTATGTGGTTTTCAAAGTTCTAAATTTTAAAGAACTCACTCAATCATGCGTCAGAGTATAATTATCCCAAATAACTGGAAAAGCATATAAGTGATGACATGACTGTGATTCATTTCCTCTGTGTGGTCATTGTCTGACTCTGTGGAATCAAATGTTCACTTGAGAGACAGGGGTGCCTGGGACCTGGGAAAAATGCACCCCTGCCCAGGATCCTCATTCTGTGAGTCACACACACAAAACCAAGTGTTGGTGAGTGACAGCTAAGACCAAGGTTGGAACCTACGCATAGGAGAAGCTTCATTTTGTTCTTCTCCAGCAGCGCCTATATAGCCACTTCTAATCTGCAATTCGAGGGATGGAAGGGTGTATTCAGTTTTTCTTCCCTGGTAATTTGAAACCAACTGGATAACAGCTTGTTCAAATGAAGAATGGATAGAACATCTGTTTAAATCAACTCTCCCGAGAGGCAGAAACAGAACTTTTGTGTGCCTAATATTCCATTCCCATTGGCTAACCCTGTCCCTAAGCCTCCGTACCATGGCTTCTGAGAGTTTTTGGCCAAATGCCTAGTGGGAGGGCATGGTCCTGTTGGGAATGGTTTTTCTGCTTGGAGATGGCTTTGGCTTAGCATCTTTCTGTTCTCCAAGGCTGTTTACTCTGCCACCTATCCGGAAAGAATTTTTTTTTTATGATTCCACAATTTTTCAGTCCTGGAAAATTTTACAGTGTTTTCACAGACATTATTTCATTTGATGTTCATAATCCTTCAGGGTAAATAGGGTAGGTTGTTGGTGTCTGCGTATTATGGATAATGAATCAGAGATTCAGAGAGGATAAATCTGACTTCTACTCCAAACAAAAAGCAGAAAAATTATAGCAGAGGAAGCATATATCATTCTAGTTTTCAGCATATCTAGATTAATTCTGGTTCATTTTTAATTTCAGCTGAATATGTTGTGCTTTCTCTATTGCTATCCTGGGGTTCATTTAGGGTGGAGCCACCTAGACATCATATACATGCCTTGGCTGCATTTACATCTCACCCCTCCTGCTTCCCCAAGTATAATCACCCCAGTGCTATGAAACAGATTAGAAGAAAATGAAGTGTTCAGTGCTAACTCCAAAATTCCAGGTGCTGTGATACTGCTGCATACATCCAAAGGGACTTCTTACTTTAAGAAGCCCCCTTTTAAATGAAACTCTTGACTTCTTAGTGTTGCCTCAGAAATATGCTCTTCATTGCAGAGAATATTACAGAGAATGTTCTGCTGCCTTGTGGAGGAACCATAGGAACTGTGCACCATCTTTCTTACCACAGAGTCACAAGGAGAAAATTGGCAGCTTAGGAGACCAGCCAGCTAAATGAAATGTCAGCCGACAAACAACTTAAATGCTCTTGGATCATTTTTCCTCTACTTTATCAAGTAGTTTTAGTTTGGGGGAAGTCAACAATCTTCTATGTTGCTTCCTTACTCAAGATTTCTCTGTCTCTGTCTTCTGAGGCATTTGTTTCTTTATGCCTGGATCTGCCACTTCACATTTTGCCTCTTTTTCCATATCTACTTCTGACTCTATCTTCATCTTTTTCTCTCTCCCTTTATTTTCCTTATTTTTGGTTTCTCTCTTTCATTTTCTCTTATATTGTCTGTCACCTTGATTTCTATAAACACGTAATTATCACTAACAGATTAAAGAGCTTTATAAATGATGGTGAAAATTTGAAACAAATTTCTTAAAGAATCTTTGAATCGTGTGTGTGTGTGTGTGTGTGAGAGAGAGAGAGAGAGAGAGAGAGACAGAGAAAGAGATTAAGAGAGAGAGAGAAAGAGAAAGGTATTTATTGTTGACCTGTGATTTCCTCAATCCTAATCCTCAAATGAGAGTTGTAGAACTGGGATTGGAACTTGCAGCCAGCTAGGGACCACATCACACTGCCTTCCTCCTAGTGTCCAAACATATAACTGAAATATTATTGTATCTTGCTCTTAGTACCTCTCCTGTATACATGCGCTCATGCATTTCTTTTCAAATAACTGTAATTCTAGATACATTTGCATAAATAGGATTAGAATCTTGCAAAAGCGTATTCTATCCAAAGGGTGTCTGCACAGGAGAAGGAGGCCAGCAGGTGTCAGTCTCACCTCAGAAGAAGAGCTGAGAATAGTTTCATTGTGGTTTTTCTTCATCGGAGTTTGCTTTTTTGAATGAACTTTCAAATAACCTAAGTTAAGTTCTTGTTTGTTTTAAGCAAACTCTGGGTTGATTTAAAAAGAAAGTAGGCTATCTCAACCTCATACCACCCCACAACCTGAGTTGTATACTGATTATTCTCTTGTTAAAAACCCAGCTATTGGATTGGGATATAATTTTATTATTGCTGGGCATCTGGGCATCATTTAATAGGTACTTTGAAATTTTTTTAATTGCATGGTAATTGAGTCATGATAGAGAAGTGTCCCTTTGGATGAGTGCAGCAGTATCATAGCGCCTGGAATTAATTTTGGAGTTAGTCATCATCTGTACCAACCACATTCTCCCACCCCATTTTCAGCTGAGGAAACAGGTTCAGAAAAGATTTGTTCAAAGACTCATGGCTGTGAGGAAGAGGTCAGCATTAGGACTAAAATCAAGAGCCAAGTGGCTGAGTCTTTAATGAGCATATTCAGATTGACGGGGCAAAGCAACATCAGGCCCTAGTGGGCTGTCAGGATCTGCAAATGTTCACAAGTGATTATCTTCAGTGTAATCCCCATGGCAACATAGCAAAGTGCCTGCCGTAGCTGGATGAGAACGATGATTATGCTAGAGAAAGAAAGAAACTCCTAGGGACAGCTTGATTGAGGAGGGGTTGTTATGCATGTCGCCTCGCAGTGTTGTTTCTCCTTAGGCAGCAGTGGCAGCGATGTTTGAGAGGGGCCTATGGAGCTTGTTTACATAATCAACCGGAAAGCACTTGTCCATGTTGGTCTGTGCCCAGGGGCTGACAAGCAAGCCAGAAATCACTCTGGTTTGTGTTTCTGTAGTTCTTGAAGATGTTTAAAGATGGTCACTCCTCCAGATGATTTCTGCCATTTGCTATGGGGATCACCACACCCGAGCAAGCTGCAGAGCTTTAGGGTAAGGAACAGATGTGATGGTAGTTTTTCCAGAGTAAATGCTTGCCAACCTTGGCTGACTAAACTAGGCTTAACAAACATGCGGACAAGCTCAAGGCAGGCCTCGCCACGAATTACTTTCCCTGGGTTTTAAAAATTGGTTTACAAATGTTAAATGTTTTTTGTTAAAAGACATGTCTCTATAAATCAGAGCCTGCAGGTGCCTTTAAGAGAGGCAACTAAGTAGCACCCTAGTCTAGTCGGTTAATACCACTGCTGTAGACAAGAAGGTGTGTTGCTGGATTCTGCTTCAAGGATGGGCTTGCTGGCCAGCTGTGGGGGGTGCAGGCATCAGGCAACCCATAGTCTTCATAGCCTTCTGTGTCTGCCTCAGCTGCAGAGAGACGCCTGTCCTTTCGCCCTCAGCCTGAGCAGCCCACCTCCATTAACTGAGATGGAGAGAGGGATAGCGGCCCAGCCACTTCTGCCTAAAGGGGCCATCTCTGTTGGATCCTACACTTCTGAGCTCCCAGTTGGGTTGGTTCAGGCTTGTTGGGCCTGCATGGCAATCCTTCTTTTTCCTTTGCCGAATCCATCTTTGTTTCCTGCCATTCACAGGTGTTGATCCAAAATCTATCTTAGTATCTGCTTTTAGGAAACTCTGCAACAATCAATCTATCTTTTCTGCTTGGAAAAGAGTAGAAAAAAAGAAATAATTGGACCCTTAAAGTAAATGCCTAAAAGCCTTTTCAGATAACTTACCTTTTCAATAATTTTTATATAAGAGAGGAAAAGATTACAAGTTTTTTAGTCTCAGGAAAGAAAAATTATCTAGTATTAATACTATAAAAGTAGTTAGTTATGTAGTAAGTTGACTCTTAACATAGCCCACTTAACCACTTTTTACAATGGGAAGAAAAGTTTCCTGATTTCTTGATTTATGAGGCTCCAAAAACTCTTGTTTTGAAGGTTTTCACACTCAGTTCCTGATTAATTAATAATTGCCCTGAATGTTTTCCCATGTATCTAATTATGTTTTGCAGTTCCATCAACCTTCCTAGCTAGTCTCAAAATACCAAAACGTTGCCTTGCCCTTGTTGTGGGTGTGGTCAAGGTTTCCTCTCTTGGGATTTCTTGCATGGGGTATGAGGGGTGGTGTTGTGGGGGAGAAGGAGAGGGATGCATAGAGTGGAGAAGAGAGTGTAGGGTGCTCATCCCTAGGGCACCAGCCTCTACTCTGTTGCCCCAGAAATGTTTCCAGACGTGTATCTGGACTTCACCCTTTAATTACCTAATTGGGTAGGTTGTAGGTAGTATGGAATCTAATGAACTGGATCAGGGGAAAAAAAATCTGAAGGAATAAGTGATCTCTCCTTGAAGGTGCTGCAGAGGTAATGAGCAGAGTTAATGAGTGACTGATCCATGGTGGTGGTCAATTTAATTTGAGTACTGAGGTTGAACACATGCTAGATGTAATAGAAAGCAATATTCATATGCAACACATTGGGTTACATAAAATCTGGAAAGCTTATAATTTAAAAGATACATACACACAAAGCAACGATTCAGGCCAAGCCAGATTTAGAACTGTTTTTTAATATGAGACTGAGGGATGATATCCTGGATCTCACAGGGGCTGGATTTTGCCTGAGTGTTAGAGCTAAGATAACATCTTGTTCTTGTCTATATTTCAAGAAGCATTCTTATTAGGACCATCTTCTAGAAGAAAGAAAGTTACATTTAAGAAGATTGAAACGTGAGTCAGTTTTCCGTATTGGAGAATGATGAAAAACCAAATATATGAATTCTGAAAATTTTGTGAAAGTACACACCTTAAAAAAATAAGAAAACATTATGAAAAAGAGTTGGTCTTCATTTTTAGGTTTAACCAATCCTATTAATAATATATAGATATACTTTTGTCATAAAAATATTGTTTAGGTTTTACTCAGTAAGTTGTGAAAGCTATTTTGCTTGCCTCTAATATAAGTTCTTAGATTTCATCTCATAGTAAAAAAAATTACAAACTTCTTACAAAATGAAAATATCCTTTCCCTCGGTGATGATTCAAAACAGTCAATAATATTTTCTCACAATGCCACTGATGGGGTATTCTCAGAACTCTCCATTTTTAATTCAGATACATTTCTAGTCAATTTCTTTAACCTCACAGTGGGAGGTTTAAACTAAGTGATGTCACTTTAGGTATGCTCAAATTGGCAATGCAAATATTTCCTTTGTTGGACATTGGGTTCTCACAGCATCTCCTAAACAAAATACATTGGCTTTAAAATTAGTGGCTTCCATCATGCATTGGCTGGACTGTTTTGTAAGTCCGTAGTATAAAAATCCAAAAACATTTGCTTCCAGCTGGCCTGTCTTGAACTAACACTGTTTTTTTTTCCTTTTCTCACTTCACTCTCTGACCTTTTAGAGGGTTTTCTTTTTTATGCTGCTGTTAGCTTTCATCTCTGCTGGTCATTCTTTCATCCTGTTTCTTCTGGGTTTCATTAACCTGTTTGTGTGAATGTTCCTTTTTTTGTTTGTTTTTGTTTTTTAATATGTACCAGAAAAAGAAAGACTTCTTATAGTCCTGGTCACTCAAAAGTGTTGGTGGTTTTTTAAGAGGTCTTAATTGGACTTAATCCATATTTAACTCCTAGCATTTTATATAAGATACATGTTATTGTTCAGACTTATCTTTTCTAAAAGATAGTAGGGTAGGGAGAAAAAGGATACAATTTTTGAGCAATTACCAAATCTCAGAAAAAAATGTTCTTACCAGGTCACCTGGGGATAACGAAGGCAGTTTGGAGATTTTCTTCTGATTGTTTTTCGTTTATTTATGCTTTGAGTATCAGTGTTCAGTTTTAAATTCCCACTGAGAATGTTCTCATTTTGTCATTAAACTTGAATTTAGTCTCTGAATTTTTCTCTTGATGTATCACACTAATGTCCAGAGGAGTCATTAAGAAATTGTAAAGAGACCCCAGTGCTATCTATATTTATGGTCTTCTTTAGAATGTGTTTATCAGATATTTGTGACTCTCTTCATAGAAGTAAAATACTAACATTAAAAAAGAGATTACCCGAGGGCTCAAAGGTGCAACATTATCTTGGGTTTTATTTGTTAACAATTTGAAATGTAAGAAAAAAACTGAATGTATGAATGTAATCCTTTGAAAAGGTGACTCTTACTGGTGGACTTGGTCCTCTGGAGTTGAATGAATGCTTCTGAGACATAAGTACTTTTTCTTTTCCTCCCTATAGGTTGGTAGGACAACGCTTTCCATTAACTTTGATTTTACTACTCCTGATAGTCTGACCTTTATCTTCTAATCCAATTACATATTCAAATCTCTTCCTTCTGTTTATTCTATCTACCTTTAGATGAGCCAACTGAGAGATGAACATTTAAAATGCATAAATACGTATTTTGCCATACACTGTTTTCTTTTACTTTATGCTTTATACATCATGAAATTTACTGGTAAGACATCAAACACTTCTTGAAGGCTGATATGGTCTGGTTCTGTGTCCTCACCCCAAATCTCATCTCGAATTGTAATCCCCATGTGTCAAGGGAGGGACCATGTTGGGGGGTGATTGGATCGTGGGGGCGGTTTCCCCTATGCTGTTCTCATGATAGTGAGTGAGTTCTCATGAGATCTGATGGTTTTGTAAGTGGTGGTTTCCCCTGCTCTTTTCTCTCTCCTGTCACCTTGTGAAGAAGTTGCTTGCTTCCCCTTTGCCTTCTGCCATGACTGTAAGTTTCCTGAGGCCTCCTCAGCCATGCAGAACTGTTAGTCAGTTTATAAATTACACAGTCTCAGGTATTCTTTATAGCAGTGTGAAAACGGACTAATACAAAGGACTGTGTATATTTTTGACTTTTTATTTGGAAATAATTGCAAACGTATAGAAGTTACTTGAATAGGAATAGTAGAAAGAACATCAGTTAACCCTTTACCCAGCTTCTATTGTCAACATTGTAGTCAATTTGCCTAATCATTTGTGCACTCTCTGTTCTGTTTCTTTCTCTCTCCACATAGCATATATATGTGCATAATGTATATCTGCACACAGATATATACATACATGTATAATAATGTGTATATTCCATAAAATATTTTGTTTTTACTAAAGAATTTGAGAATAAGTTTTACATAGCATGGTCTTTTATGCCTAAATAGTTTAGTATTTTTTATATATAGTTACATTCTCATAAATAACCACAGAGAAGCCCTCAATTTCAGTAAATATGACATTAATACTTTAATTTGTATTTCAATTGTCTCATTGGCCCAATGTTTGTTATAGCTTCTTTTTCCACTAGTACTGGATCCAGTCTAGGGACAGATACTGCACTTAGTTGTCATGTTTCTTTAATCTCTGAAACATTGCCATAGCCTTTTAAAATTTTTTTTTTTTGCCCTTTGTGACAGTGACAGATTTGAAGACAGAGTCCCCGTACTTTTTATAAACAGGAGTCTTTGTATTTTGAATTTGTCTGATGTTTCCTCATGATTATATTTAAGTTCTGCATTCCTGGCCAGGATATTGCATATGTGATATTGTGTGCTTCTCAGACAGCCACATCTGGAGGCACACGATGTCTATCTGCCCCTCCCTGGTGACACCAGTTTTCCTCACACAGTAGGAGTGTTGTCCTATTTCTCCAACTGTAAATAGTTACTATTTTCTTCTTTGCAAAATAATGAGTTTGAAGAGAGACACTTTAAGACCACCCAAATATCCTGCTCCTCATTACAATTTCCCCTCAGATTTAACATCTATTGGGATTCTTACCTGAACCAATCTTTGCTGTGATGGCAACAAAATGATGAGGATCACTTCAGCACTCCCTCCATGTTTACCAGTCAGCATGTGACCTTCTACTTTAACCAAGGACCCTGCCTTTTCCTTGTGTATGGATGAATGTGTCTTAGTCTGTCTATAACAAAATACCTTATAACAAAATACCTTAGACTGGGTAGTCTATATATAGTAGAAATTTGTTACTCACAGTTCTGGAGACTGGGAAGTTCAAGTTCAAGGCACCAGCAGATTTGGTGTCTTGTAAGGGCCCTTTCCTTATACATGGTGCTTTCTCTCTGTCCTCACGTGGTGGAAAGAGTGAACAAACTCCCTCAGGCCCCTTTTATAAGAACATTAATTCCTAATCACCTCCCAAAGATCCCACCTCTTAATATCATTACTCTAGAGGTTAGGTTTCAACACATACATTTTGGGGGGATACATATATTCACACCATAGCAGTGTGTATTATCCATATGAACTCACAGATTTCTGTTTCCCCACCCCACCTTCCCCCAAGTGGTATATAATTATTATCCTTATTTAGCTTGGTGCTTGGATTATCCCAGATTTGGCCAGTTGGGGTCCTTTCGAGCTGGCTAGGTATGCCTGTGCCATATGTCCATTAATCTTTGGAGCACATCCTTACCTCTGATATAACAAAATGTTCCAGGCTCATCACACTTCCCCAGCCCTGCTTTCAGCGACTTCTCTAAGAACCACTTCTCTAAGAACCCCTTTTGGTGGGGAATGGTGTTAGAGATAAAAATCCATGCACTAGCTGTGCTGTTTGCTCCTGGAATATCTCTGCTTCTACACCTTTTTAAGTGAACAGAGCTAGGAGAGATATGCATGCATATACACACTCCTACCTACATACATATAAATGCACATACATACACATTATATGCACACATACATGTTTATACACATACATGTGCATATTTTAGGTATCATAAGTGTACACCAATACCTCCATTTTCAATTCATCTTTTTTGCCTTCCTCCATTCCATATTTGCATGTAACTTCTTTCACAGTGAGAGTCTTGGCTTCTAAAATCGATAGATTTACGCATTTGCTCAATCTCATAATACACCTAAAGTAGTTTCAGAATGACTTCACCCATGTCTACAAAAATGCAAAGCTACTCAAAAGAGTTCAGCATCTCTAGTTTCCAGTTTTTCCATCTCCCTACCCTGCCCAAGGCTGAGGGCTGTAGGATGTGCGGTCAAAACTGTTGTAAGTTATGAAAATTAGTTATTTTTTGCCCTCCATTGTAATTATAGTATTCATTTGAAATACAATTGGGTTCATTATTTCAGTTTCTCCCTTTCCTATCCTTGTTGATTTAATTGTTTTGGATATGTCAAGCATTAACATGCTTTCAAAAGTCAAAACTTACAGAAAGATATACTCAGAAAAGTGTTCCTCCTTTGTACAGCCCTGGCACTCTCATCACCTTCACCCTTTGTGGGTAACCAACATATTAATAATTGTTTCTGGCTTTTCATTCTGGTGAATTTTTGGTAAATATAAGATATATATATGTTTTCTTATTTTTCCATCTTTCCTAAACAAAGATAGTGGTATTACATACAGTCTCTGGTGCTTTGATTTTTCACTTTACAAGATCTTTTGACCATCATTCCATATCAGTCCATAGAGAGCTTTCTCATTCTTGTTTACCATGACAGAGTATCCATTGTGTGTTTGTACTAGAGTTTATTCAACAGTGTCCTATGATTAGACATATAGGCAGTTTCTAATATTTGCAATTACAAACACTGCCACAGTGAATAAACTTCTGCATATGTATTTTTGCAGTTGTAAGACTATCTTTAGAATAAATTCCTAGAAGTGAGATTGTTGGGTTTATGGACAAATGCATATGTAATTTTGGTTGCTATTGTCCAATCCTCTTCTGTGGAGTTTGTATCATTTTGGATCCTCAACAGCAACGTATGAAAGTGCCTGTTTCCTCACAGCCCCAGCAACGAACTGTATTGTGACGCTTTTGAATTTTTCCCAATGGGATGGGTGAGAAGTTGTATCTCATTGTAGTTTAATTTGTGTCTACTATTATCAGTGAAGTTGAACATCTTTTCAAATGCTTAAGGACCATTTAAAATATCTTTTTGTGAGTTGTCTACTTATATTTTTTGCCCATATGTCTATAGGATGTTTTTCTCCTTTAATTTGTAAAAGTTTGTTTTTATATTAGGAATATTCATCCGTTATCTATGAGATATTCAATATTGCTTATATTGCAAATATTTTATCCTGGCTTGTACTTTGTTATTTGACTTTGCTTATATTTTTTCTTTGTAAAATTTTAATTTTCATTTAGTTAAGTTTACCACTCATTTTTTCAATTACATCTGAATTTTTAGTCACAGTTAGAAAGGCTTTTCTTATAGAGGAATTCACCCATCTTTTTCACCTAGTACTTGCATAGTTTTATTTTTTACACTGATTGATTTTAAATTTATTTTTGTATATGGTGTGAATAATTGATCTAATTTTATCTTTTTCCAAATGGCTAATCAGTTGTCCAGCATGACTTATAAAAAGCCAATCTTTGCTTTAGTGATTTGCAATACCAACTTTATCATACACTGAATTTTTTTTTTTTTAGATGGAGTCTCCCTCTTGTTGCCCAGGCTGGAGTGCAATGGTGTGATCTTGGCTCACTGCAACCTCCACCTCCCAGGTTCAAGCAGTTCTCATGCCTCACCCTCCCAAGTAGCTGGGATTACAGGTGCCCACCACCACACCTGGCTAATTTTTTTTTTTTTTTGTATTTTTAGTAGATACGGGGTTTCATCATGTTGGCCAGGCTGATTTCGAACTCCTGACCTCAAGAGATCTGCCCGCCTCGACTTCCCAAAGTGCTAGGATTACAGGCATGAGCCATCACACCCAGCCTCATATATTGAATTCTGTATATAATTAAGACCTGTCCTTTTTAAGGCAAATATATATAACAATAAAAAGATGAATTAAGTAAGCCCTCTGAATTAATATATTAAGTGGACCCTCAGAAAGGAGAAATTTTGAAATTAAATATTATCTAAAGATTTTGATATTCTCCTAATGGGAGTATCTGAATTAAGTGTCACAACTAAAATAGTAGAGTGGTCACATTCCCTCGCACCAGTTCTCAAACTTTGTTGAAAATGTAGATTCCTGAGCTCTATCATTAAACATTTTTATTTAGAAGTGGGGAGTGTGGCCTTCGTATTTTAGCTGCTTAACTAGTAGCACAGCGAAGACGGTATAAGGGGTCTTTGGATCACTTTTTGAAAAGCATGGTCTTACAGAAAAGGGACAGCCCACACTCGTTCACAGTGTAGCAACACGCGGGAAAGAGAATAGTCAAATTGTTTTGATGATGACGAAAGGAAATGCAGGCTTTCTAGTATACACAAAACATATTCAAAAATCTAGAAGTTTATCACTAAGGCTTTTGGAAGTAAATCTACATTTAGCAACTCAATTTTTTAGATTTTATTCTCAATTATCTGGACATGAGATTTAGGTCTGTGATTCTCAGGTCTTTTTAGTTATACATATCACTCAAGGAGCTATGGACTCCAAATGACTTATGTTTGTGATAAAGCCTCATTTACCCCACAGTAATAGGAGGGCTGCTCTGATTTTCTGAAGTTAGAAATGAGAGATTAAATAAGTACATTTGTTATAGTTTAATATTACACATTGTATGATGAAAACATTGTCTCCTACACTGCCTCCTATTATCTGGAAAATTAGTAATCCTAAAGTGTTCTTTCAAAACCAGAGACCTAAATGGCTGGAAGCAATAATTGCTAGAGCTCTCCACCAAGCTTTGACTATAAATATTTGGCCATATTGTGTGTTAGAAAATATAAGACACACTTGCTTTCATTTTCTGAGCCTGACTCACTGAATTTTCTCGTCCAGATTGGTTTTCATCTGTTTATTCCTTTAGAGCATAGATTAGAGTCCATTGTGGTTCCCATCTCTGTTATGCATTTTTTTTAATGAATAAAATGCCAGGCACACAGAGCATACATATGCACATTTTACTACGAGATAGTAAAAGCTCAATGTGCTGGGACTGCATTCCCAATGTAACCTTATTTTCCCACTCTTTGCAGTTTTAAAATGTTACGTTAATCTGGCGTTCTGGACGGGGATTTTCTCTTCTTTACAGTGAGTCCCAGCAGTATATAGAGGCCATAGAATAGCTAAACTTGAAGAGGCTTTTTGGCAAAGATTTGAATATCTGTCCTTTGGCCTTTTCTGGTTCTTGTCTGTATTTCATAATACAAAACTAATGAGGATTTCGCTTCGGTGAAATCTGCCTTACTAAACGATGCTTGCAAATAACACACTCATTTGTTAGCATTTGAGATTCTGATTAAATCATTTTGCTTTAGTAGCTGTTAAAGATTATAGTTTGAAAGAAAAAAGTGTTTTGGCATTGAGTACTTTGAGACCCCTGTACAGTGTACCAAAATCTATGCAAATTGTTACGAGGCCTTTTAATTACAGGTGAACCCCAGCACTTATTATCATCTGATGCACAGATTATGCACATGTCATATATTGGTAATAAAATATCAAAGTTAGACTGACACTCTTAAAGTGCTTAACACTGTTTTATTGGCTTACTAGCCCTAACTGGATTGATTGCATCCATTTTTTTCATTCTGCCGCTTAAAACATTTGCCACGTTGTTTTATTCATGCTTTTATCACAGCTTTGTCTGTAACTACATTGACTTGATTACTCATATTCTATGGCAATTCCTGACATTTGGCTTATTTTTCCGCTAGCCTCCTTACTTTAAAAAACCCCTCCATCTCATTTTTCAACAACCTCTGATTATCTCAAAGGTACCTCGCATTATCCTGACACGTCCTTCGGCTTCTGAGGATACTGACCCAGTATTTCAAGGCTGAGGTGACTCTGAGACAGAAGACGGAGCCAGTGATGATGTCCTCCCTTATTCAGACTCTTTGAATAATGCTTTTTACTCACCTATGGACTCTGCTAGAAAGACACTTTAATATTTTTGCCATTTATATTTTTCTGTTGTTGAAAGATAATAGAAACCAGTGCCTTAGTTGGTTTAACAATTCAACAAAGTTGTTTTCAAAAGAAGAAAGAAAATGTAACTCCATTTAGGTTGTCTTTCATTTGCAAATACTAACTGAAACTTGAGTTAGGGATTGTCTAACTTGGAAACAGTATTAATAAAATGAAGTCATTGGCATATTAAAAATGTCCTAATGTTCACTTTAAGTGTATTTTTAAAAACCTCACAGGCAATGGCGTCAAAGAAACCAAGGAGATGTTTACATTCATTAGTTCCACTGGAAAAAAATGGTTAATGTAATTGTATAGATTTTTCCCTTCTTGTTTTGTGTGCTGTATAACCCAGTCTTTGCTTTATGTACAAATACCCTGGTTTCTAAATGCTACTTATTTTCTTCAGAAATAAAGTATGCTTTTAATTTAGTGAGTAACTTTATATGTATGTGCATTTGTTTGGAAGAGATAGTAAGTAATAATAATTTAATTCATGTAGGGCAGCCTTTTCTTCTAAGAAGCTTCATTAATTCACATATGGTATAATTATTTTTTATTTCCCTTTACCAGAATAAATCTTTCCTTCTAGAATGATGCTTTTTCCTTGAGTGGATACTGCCTCTCTTTCAAGTATCTTAGCTTAGAATTAAAAAAAAAAAAGTTAATTTTTCTTGAAAACGAATCCCAGACATTATTGGATGGTGGAGTTGGCTCAATGACTTAACTATGTCAGGTCTGACATCTCTGTTAATTCTTTAAGCCTTTTCCTTGTGATTAGAACATGGCTGTCATCAATCCAGCCATCATATCTACTTTTAAGTCAGGAAGAAATGGAAAGGACCTGCCTTTTGCTTATAATTTTAAATATAAAGGATTCTCAGGAAGTTCTGTAACCTGAAAATAGAAATGCTGCTCATTTTCTACTTGAAATAATATTTTTACCTTTCAAATTGATTATCTGAAAGGTTATAAAAATATATCTTTATTATATTATTTCACATATATTCATTTAAGAAATATTGTTCACTAACTATGTTCCATACAATGTTTTAGAAGTTGAGACTACAAATGCTAATAAAACAGGGATTTTGCCTTTAAGTCGCTTCTGGATTCATCAGGAAGAAATACAAGAAAACAGACAAGAATAGTACTGTGTGAATCACAAAGCATAGAGCTTAGCACTACAGAAGCATCAGATAGGGTGTGGAGCTGCTCTCTGTTAGCTGGAACAGATGAGACTTGACCTGTGATCTGGAGCATGAAGATAAGGTGATTGATAAAAGCAAGAGGAAGCTATGGAAGTTATCTAGACACGAGGACCTGCATGTGCAAAGGCCTGGAAGTGACAGAGTGTATGGTTTACTCAAGAACAAGTGATTGCATATGGCTGGATCGTAGGCACAAAGGGTGGAAATTTAGGCAAATACTTTACTCAGGACTTTGGTCTTCATCCTATCCATGATAATTGTGCTATAGCCTTCTACCTTTACCTGATGCTAATTCCTTAGAACTTAGTTTTGGTTCCACTGTTCTGCAACTTGTAAACCAATAAGTCAAATATTTTTCTTGTATTAACACTAGTATTTAGTAGGAACTGTATATTGGTGATCTGCTGGCTACTCTGACCTACGGGCATGGATAGTGGGATATTTTTGTTTTGTTTTTTTCTTTTTTTAACCTGTACAGAATAAAAAATTGAATTAGTTTCCAGCATTTCACAATCAAGAGATTTCACAGATGAAACTAGTTTTTCTGGAAAAGCGAGAAGATCTGGAAATCCTGGGCCTGCATTCCCATATGGCAACAGTAAGCTGGAGCTGAGTAAGGGTAGGTAGTATCTGGTTCACTAGTCTTCATTTTCTGTTGTTTTACAACATGCTCACCTAACTAATTAAAAGTGCTTGGTTGGCTGATGAAGATGCTTATATTTGCTATCTCTAGTGCTGATAGAGACAGGAGGCAGCCAAATGCCTAGGCAGATAGGAGCGGGTACACAGTGAAACCCCACCTTCAAGCAGAAGGTTTAAAGCCTGCGACCCAGCCACATGGGGGACTTTCCTGCCTTTGGATTAGGTAATCACCCACTGCTTCGCCGTTCCACTGAGAGCTGTTCCATTGCTCAATAAAAATATTCTCTGCCCTCCTCACCCTTCAATGTCCAGTGTATCCTCATTCTTCTTGGGTGCAGTAGAAGAGCTCAGGAATCACCAAACAGGGGTACAAGCTATGACACAGGCAAGCTGGGGCATGCCAGTGTGGCAGAGCGAGGCCTGGGCAGGAGTTGCCAGCTGGGGGTCCCTGGCTTGCAAAGTGACCGAGAAGAAAAGTCCCGCATCTGTGCAGGACATAGAACTATATAAATTTAGTTAACTTGCACAATAGCAGTTCTGGACAAGGTGCAGTGACATAATTCTGTTTTCGTTTATGCAAGCTGACCATGTGGTCAGTGGGTTCACACTGGCCAATAGCTTGCTTCAGAGAACAGAAATGAAACACCTCTGTGTTATGAATCTTGTTTCTAATTATCTTATACAATGTTTGTAACTCTCAAAATGGTTGCCCCTGATAGACATTATAATCTAAAAATCCCTTCAGCAAATTATAAGAAAAGGAACATAAGATTATGAGTCTGGAGGCATGATGACGTCACAGTAACAAACATCCAAATGGCATTGGTTGACCATTTAATTTCCTTGGCCCTCAGAAACTTCCATTAGAAAATGTCTGTAATGTCACCCCCAATATCTATCTGAGAGGTTATTACTGGCATTCAAGTGAAACAGGGTGTGTTTCAGAAAGAAAAGCAGGTAACTACTGAGGACCCACAGATGAAAGGAAATGTTGCTCATGGTTAGGGGTCTTGGGATCTTGATAAAATGTCTGACCAGAAAGTACTACTGGCTAAAGGAAACTGTCCAACTTTAAACCAAAATATGATTCCATATGGAGACTTTAAGGGATGTGGCTGGTAGACAGACTAGCAGTAGACAAAGATTTCAAGAACTTTCTGCATTATGTTTTGCTCAGAGAGTGGATGGAATTTATTGAGCCTATTACTGTATGGTCACTATTAGATTTAGTGGCAAAACCCCGTCTTTACTAAAAATACAAAAATAATTAGCTGGGTGTGGTAGCGGGCGCCTGTAATCCCAGCTACTAGGGAGGTTGAGGTAGGAGAATTGCTTGAACCCGGGAGGTGGAGGTTGCAGCGAGCTGAGAGTACGCCACTGCACTCCAGCCTGGGTGACAAAGTGAGACTTTGTCTCAAAAAAAAAAAAAAAAAATAAATAAGATTTACATAACAAAAAGGAAAAAAGATAAAGATTATATGGCCCAGTTCACTCATTTTAATGACAAAAAGTAGATTCTCAGTGAGACAAAGTAACTAATTAGTATCAGAGACAAAACAAGAAACACTGGATATCTAAACTCTCAATCCAATGATCCTTACATTATGCCTGTGGTGTCACTTAGAAGAGAGAGATTTTGATGCTCACACGGGGTTTACCTGAAAAGCTGTTGGTTTTTCTGTTTCCTAAGAAAGCTAGAGAAGACCCTTTTCTTTTGTATCCTTTAAGGCTTATTTACTTTGTGGGTCAGCTAGGGGAGCCTCAATATGTTGTGATGGATGGATTTGGGGATCAACAGGGATTCTTATGATATCTGATTTTTCAGTAGTTAGAGGAAATAGGAGCAAATTGCTTAATTGCTTCAAATATTCTGGAAGGCAAGCATTCCAAGCACATCTTACTCTTTTGGCTGTTGGAGTCATATGTCTTCAATCCTCCTAACACAGGAAGAATCTTCACCGCTAAAAATCTGGCATAATTTTTTTACACTCACAAGAAAACCTGTCGTAGGTGAGTAAAATCATGTATCACCTCTAATAAATTTTATTTTTATAAAGTTTTGATAGCATTTCGTATGAAAAATATTTTCATACATGAAATTTTAAAATAGTTTATTGATGGCTTTTTCTGCTCAATGTGCTGCAAGAGGCAAAAGTTTCCCAATGTAGGTTTAAAATCCTTTGATAATGCTAGAATTGGACTATTAGTGTGCTTGTGTAAATCATTGTTGCCAATTACAATTTATCTATCAATTGTGATATTTCTAATTTTAGCTAGTGTTAACCTTAAAAATAAATTCTTTATATTTGTTTAGTGCGTTGCCAAGTCCACTTGCATTTTTTTCCTGTTTCTTAAATCATTTTTTTTCTCTCTACTGGTCACATCGTGTATGGACTTCTATAACATAGCTTCCTAACTGATTTTCCTGCATCACTCTTTGTCTTAAATTGTGCCTATTGACAGCTTGATTAAGCTTGGAAGTACATTAGGAGAATCCCCTTCCTGTGGAGTTTCCTGTAGCATTAGTCAGGAGAGGAACTTTAGTGGAAATACACTATTGGAAGCACACCAGATACAAAGATGAATAGATGCAGAGGTACCTGGTGGGTCCCAGTTTATCCTCACTGTCCTCCACATGGTGGTCCTCTCATCATCCAGAGTACAGGACCTGCTGACCACTGTGGCCCCAGGCCCACCACCAGATGCTTGATTCCAGACCCACAGAGGCAGTAGCTGCCAAAGGCAAAAGCTCTCCTGAGGTCTCCCTGAGCTCCTGCTCACAGCCCTGATTCATAGATTGGCTGTGCTTGGCTTCTCAAGTCTCTCTGAAAGCATTGTCTTGCCAACCTGAGTCAGTGCTTCCTGACTTTTCCATCCTCCAACTCCCTCTCCCAGAACTTTCCTTTCCTTGCTCTTCCCACAATTCTGTAAACTCTAATTCCTATGGTAAATACTTTATGGATTTACCGTAATGCTCATAGTGACTCTGCTTCCACTACCAAAGCCCAGCTGATACACCCTTGAACTCATCCATTGCCTTTCCCAGAGCAAAACTTTTACAGTGAAAGTGATCATGAACTGACTTAATTCCCCTCTCCCCTTTCCTTGATCAATCTTTGATCCTCTTCATCTCTTTCAAAACTCTCACTTCCTAGGTTTCAGAGCTCCGTCTCCCTGGATTCTGCCCTCCTGGGCCACACACCCACATACTTTTGAGTTCAGGGCTTTTGCTCTGACTCACTTGCTAATATAGCAGGCTAGGATTTTATGTGGAGCAGATCTCAATTCAAACTCTAGTGTTGCCCTTTCTAGCTGGGGACTTAGATAAGTTATTTGACATTTGTTAGGTATAACTTGCTCACATGTAAGAGGGGGATAATGTCATAGTTATCTTATGAGGGTGGTAGGAGATGTAGATACAAAACTGAAAAGTATCTAGCAGTGCCAAATACCTGGGAGTGCCTCCACAGATATTGACTTGCTTCCTCTTTTTCTTTATGCTGTGAACAGTCCTCCATTGCCTTCCAAGGAGAAGAAGTGACCTCATGGTCCAGATGTTTTACTGCCTCTAGTATTGCACACCCCAGTGGAGAAGGCTCCTGGTTGAACCATGAATTGAAACACCTAGCATTGAAGTAAGAACATCTTGGTTCAAGGGCAAGGGGCTCTATCTTTTAATGTGGGTGATTGTTCCTGTGAGTGATTATAGTGAAGCTGTACTTTGAAAAATTGCTGATGTTGATGCTGATTACAGATATGGAGAATGGACAAAATGAGAAAAGAAAAATGAAAAATTGAACTTTCCTGTAAAAGCAACACTAATTATAGACATTTATATCTATGGCTTATTATTTATAACTAATTAGTATGCAGCACAATGGCAGTGATGCAAGTCATTACATATATCACACCACCAACTTGTTTCACTCAATTGCAACAATAATTTCTCTCCATGGACACTTGACTATTGGTTTGTTGTTCAGGTTTGTTCATCTACTGATAACATAGGGTAATTAGAGGAATAGCAGTTTCCACAAAGAGAATACTGATGTATAGTGATAATTTTTTGCACTTCATCCCTCAAACAGTACTGTGGCAAAGTTGCTATTCTTATCTGCATTTTTCTGATAGGAAACTGAGGCCCAAAGAATGTAAGTAAATGCCAAAAGCCTTAAATATAGACGGTGGACTCAAACACTTTTCTCTTCCAAGCTCTTACTTGGACCTATACGGCAAAGCTGATCTGTTGAAAGACGTTTAGTGACACATAAATGTCTTTAATTAATGGCATGAAAATGACATGAGATGGATTTGTAAAATCAAGATTTGTAGGTTTAGGCTTGAGTTCTACATCCTAGGGCAAAGGATGTGACTGCTTATCTGCCCCTAGGGTCAGAATTCCTGACATTCTTGTTTTTTAATGCTTGTGTCTGCTTGCACTTTGTAATCTGTAGGCTTCCTAAAAGCTCCAAAAATCTAAAAACAATAAATCATTCAACATCTTTTAGCTTGTTTTTCTTTTTTAGAGACAGAGTCTCACTGTGTCACATAGGCTGGATTGCAGTGGTGCAGTCATAGCTCATTGCAGCCCTGACACCTTGGGCTCAAGGGATATTCCTACTTCCACCTCCCAGGTAGCCAGGACTATAGATGCACACCATCATGCCTGGTTAGTTTTTTTTTTTTAATTTTTTAATTTTTTTTTTTTTTTTGTAGAGACAGGGTCTTGCTATGTTGCCCAGGCTCATCTTGAACTCCTGAGCTCAAGAGATCCTCCTGCCTCAGCCTCCCAAAGTACTGAGATTAAGGGTGTGAGCCACTGTGCCCAGCCATTATTGCATTTTTGAGCTACCCAAATGGCCTAGCACTATCTTCAATATTTCAGAAGTACCATACTGTGTTCCAAACAAAACATAGCATTCCCTATGGACAGTGTGGTTTCTAACCCAAGTGGACAGTGGGTCCTCATGCCTGATGGCTCTAGAGAAGAGAAGGCTGCAATTGGACCCAAGTTCTTCAGTTAGGCCAATAAATATTCCCTGTTACTCTGATCTGATGATTTTGAGATTTATCTGCAAGGTGTGGGGGAGAAGGACAGTCAATTTGCCATGCTTAAAGGAAAGGATAATGGGTTAAAGAAGACTTTGATGAAGCTTTGAAGTCTTAAGAAAGCTAGATTACATCATTCTCTCCAAAGGTGTTTCAGTCGCCCTTTTTACCTTGGGGTTTGGCGGTTATTTTATGCCCCCTAAAAACAATGTACCAATTATCCAGTGACTAGTGTTCCAATTAATTTATGGACATGAAATTAACATGCAATCTGCTAATGCATTAATGAGTTTGTAATATTTAGAAATAGGAGGACCAAAACTGGTAGACCAATTCTGAGTTTTATCAACCTCAGTGGTTGAAATTAAAATGAAAATAGCAACATTTGTTTTTATTCTCCCTACAAAGAAACTAATTATTTTCCTCTGGGTAATGATAATTAACAAAATTCCTATTGTGTTCCTGATCAGTTCACAGCTGGCACTTCGATAATCACAAAGACTTGGTTTTATGAGGTGACATTAAACTCCTGCCTAACTTGGGAAGTACATTAATTGTATACTATTGCCTGAGCTTATTAATTCTAAATTATGCCTCAATGAACTTCTCAAATTGGGAGCAACATTTATATTAATAAACTAGTCAGTGAGAGGGAGGGAAGGAGGGTGAGAGAGAGAGAGAGAGAGAGAAAAAGAGAGATCATAAGAATCTACTACTGAGTGTAGATTTTGTCTGCTCCAGATGTTATAGCTGGGTTTAAAAAACTTTGATATGTTTGAATAAATTCCAAAGGAACGTCTCATCCATTCTTTTTTTTTTTTTTTTTGAGACAGAGTCTCACTCTGTCACCCAGGCTGGAGTGCAGTGGCATGATCTTGGTTCACTGCAACCTCTGCCTCCTGGGTTCAAGTGAGTCTCCTGCCTCAGCCTCCCAAGTAGCTGGGATTACAGGTGCCCACCACACACACCTGGCTGTTATTTTGTATTTTTAGTAGAGGCGGGGTTTCACCATGTTGGCCAGTGGTCTTGAACTCCTGACCTCAATCGATCCGCCCACCTCTGTCTCCATCTCCCAAAGTGCTGGGATTACAAGCATGAGCCACTGTGCCCAGCCTCATCCATTCTTGTAACACATTTTTAGGCATTCTTTTTTCATTTAAGCAGGAAAAGTGAAGTGCTAGGTAAGCCTGGGATTTGTGGTTGAAATGTGTTCAGAGTGCTACCCTCCCTCATTCCTTGGAACTTTCTGAAGGGCCAGAACTGACCTGAGGACCTGTTGGGTGTGTATCACTGAGGGAGTTCCAGGGCTATGCAGGGAAGCCCTGAGTGGGATGCAGTGATTCCTCTCTATTGTGTCTATTTCCATGAGGGCTGCCATCCTTCATGTAACAGTACCTTTAGGAACAGGGCCCATATATCTATATATTTCTATTTCTAAGTTTCAAACAGTGCTTGGCAGCTAACAGGTGGTCAACTAATGTTTGTCGGATGAATGAAGGGTGATACCAAGGAAGAATGGTGCGTTTAGTCCTGGCTGCTAAAGGAGGTTTAATGATAATTGGCCAATGTGTGGTGATTAAGCCTCAACAGTTACATAGAAGAAACCATGTTTATACTCATGTTGCTTTAACAATGCCATTGAAGTCTGGCACCGTGTCTCATGCCTGTAATCCTAGTACTTTAGGAGGCCGAGGCGGGTGGATCACTGAGGCCAGAAGTTTGAGACCAGCCTGGCAAACATGGAGAAACCCCATCTCTACTAAAAGTACAAAAATTAGCCAGGTGTGGGGGCACACACTTGTAATCCCAGCTACTCAGGAGGCTGAGGCATGAGAATTGCTTAAGCCCAGGAGGCAGAACTTGCAGTGAGCCAAGATTGCACCATTGCACTCCAGCCTGGTCACACAGTGAGACTCTGTCTCAAAAAAATAAAAGCCAGTAAATGTTACTTCTATCTTAAATTTCCAGTATAGCAATTTAAAAGATGATCTTTAATTTTTAAGGATACATAATAGTTGCACATATTTCCTATTTATGGGGTACATGTGATATTTTGATACAAGCATACACTGTGTAATGATCAAATCAGGGTAATTGCAATATCCAACACCTTAAACATTTATTATTTCTTTGTGTTAAGAACATTCCAATTCTACTCTTTCAGTTATTTCAACAATAAATTATTGTTAACTATGGAAAATTTTTAAATACAATAATGTCTTATGCTGATGAGGATATGTGAAAGACACATTCATGCGACCCTTTCGGAAAGAAATTTAGCAGTATCTATCAAGAACTTGGACAATTTTCGTTATCTTTACTCTGGCAAAATTCAGCATCTGGAAGTCAGTTTTAATGAAGTAATTCAAAATAGAAAAATAGCTTTCTGCACACAAAGGTGGTGATCTCAGATTTATTTGAAATCATGGGAAATAATTTGAGTTTCCAATGAAATGGGAATGGTTACAAAATATTGCGCATTGACTAATTGGTGCTTTGCTGATTTAAAATATTTTTCAAGACTTTACAGTAATATGAAGAATTCTTATATTAAGGTATAAAGTTTATACATCATTATCACAACTAAAATATACTATATATAGAAAAGCCTAGAAGGAAATATTATTAAATGTAAGAATAGAAAACAGATTGGGATAAAATCCAGGGAAATATTAACATTTTTAGTTGTATTTTTGGTTTGTTTTTGTTTTCCCAGTTTTTAGTAGACCCTTTTAATGATGCCTCCTCAACTCCCTTGTGTTGAGAATATGTGACTCTGCCCGGTCTCCTCCTCCCTTCCTCACCTACCACCCCTTCTAACCTCCCACTACCCATTGCAGATTGGATCATGATGGACACCTGACTCATGGCGGGCAAACTGGATCTTTTCTTCTGGGAATTAGACTTGGAAATTCAGAGAAAACAAGTCAGTTTGTATGCATGCCTTGGATTGAGAGACATGAACATTTTGGACTGGAGGTGCAGGCATCTTCTCCCACTTGCACAAAGAAAGCAGATTTTCAGGAAAATAAGACGAAAGCAGATATACAAAGAAAGAAAAAGACAAGAGTTCATGAGATCTAACAGAGGAACTGGTTAATGATGACTTTCCAGTTTCCGGTTGTAGCCTTCATGAAGCCTGGCTGAGTACCGTGAAGATATTCTTGTGCCTTATAATATACAGTGTTATTATTATTTATTCTCAAGTCAGTTTCTGTTCCTGCAATCAAGTATTACTATATAAGATGGCTTTACTTTTGGGTGTTTTTGGAAATATCTCTAGTGAGCATGTATTACTACTAGAATATTATAGTGTATAAAATGATTGATGTATTTTTAAAAAACAATAGATATTTTATCAAGAGCTCCTGCTGACACACCATTTATAGCAAGTAAGAAGCATAGATTATTCATGGACGTAGAATTACAGTGCTTCACTGATTTTGTTTTTCTTACTTTTGGGAAATTTGATAATTTTATTTGCCTATAATATGCAGTTATTTGTTATTGTAAACAAACTTAATGTGACCAATATCAATTTTAAAATGATAAAGGGAAGAACCAATCATTAAGGTGGGTTGTGTCCAGCCTGTTCTCTGCACTTGTGCCATTGTCTAGCCTCTGTTCCCTGACTCTTGGCGAGGCCAGACAAAAATTATATTGCCACCATCTAACCATTAGGAATACTCATGAATAAAAGCATTAATGACTAAGGAAGTTGTTCATAATGTGTTGTTTAATAAAAAAGTCACAAAACAGGATGGACAGTACACTACTAATTATATAAAATATTAAAATATATAAAAAAGCCTGGCAGGAAATTTTTCTTTTTTTTTTTTTGAAATGGAATCTTGCCCTGTCACCAGGCTGGAGTGCAGTGGCGTGATCTTGGCTCACTGCAACCTCTGCCTCCCGGGTTCAAGCGATTCTCCTGCCTTAGCCTCCTGAGTAGCTGGGACTACAGGCGCACACCACCATGCCCAGCTAATTTTTGTATTTTTAGTAGAGACAGGGTTTCACCATGTTGGCCAGGAGGGTCTTGATCTCCTGACCTCATGATCCGCCCGCCTCGGCCTCCCAAAATGCTGGCATTACAGGCATAAGCCACCACGCCCGGCTGGAAATATATCTTAATGTTAACTGTGGTATATTTGAGTTGTGGTTTTACAGATAATTTAAAATTTTCTGTTTGTACCTCTTTGTGTTTTCCAAAATTTCTGTGGTATATATAAATTTAGTTGGTAATAAAATAAAACGTTTATTTTATTTTATTTTATTGGGGGTGGGTTTTGGAGTGGAAAGTTTAATAGACAAAAAAAAAAAAAAGAAGAGAGAGGAAGCTGCCTCATGCTGAGGAAGGGGGTTGCCCAAGAGAGTCTCCCAAAAGTTCTATTTTTAATGAAAAAATAATTACCTTAGTCACCAAAACAGTATTGTCAGTCTTCCCTTCTTATTCCATCAGATGTGGAAGTTTAAGAAAGAAAGAAAGAAGGATGGAAGGAGGAATAGTGTGGGCTGCCTGGGATGCTCTACCTGTGGGCTTCAGGCCCTCTTGTTTTTCTCTAGGGGAGTGTTGATAAGGACTGGGATGTGTTCCTGGTGGAGAAAATGCAAGGCTTAGAGTAGGTAGTGGCTGAGAGGTCTAGTTTGGAAGTAAATATTAGTTTTGAATCCTGGCTCTACTCTTTTCCCTCTATGTAGACTTGGAAAATTACTTAACCCTTGTTAGTGTTGGCTTTCTCATCTGTGAAATGATGCAGCTAGCTCAAGGGATTGTTGAGAGCACAAAATGAGATAGCATAATCAATCATTTAGCAGAGTCACTGGGTCATAATAAGTGGTTGTGGTGTTTTTTTCCCATTACTGTTAGGTGACAGACGTAAATCCTCTGTAAGTACTTTATTAATCCTCTATTTCTATTGGCTTTCATTATTTTTGTGTACACCTGACATATCCTTCTTTCTATATCTCTAGCCATTCAAAAGTAGATAAATCAGTGCTTCTGAAACTTGAATGCCCACATGATTAGCCTGTAGAGCTTATTAAAGTGCAGATTCTTTCTCTGTATGTCTGGGGTGGGATTCACGTTTTTAATTTTTAACAAGCTCTCACATGATGTAAATGTTGATGTCCAAAGATCACTTTTAGCAGCAAGGATTAGGATAGCCCAGCTCAAATGTATCATCTGTGTGAAATCATGAACAATGTCCCCAGACAGAATTGTCATTTGTTTCTTTGGCTCTTAAAGCACATCATTTATATTCCTAACTTAGCACTTAGCACATTCAGCCTGCTGTGGTGTATACGATTCTGTTCATTTCTAACTAAACTCTTGACAGTAGACTGTGTGTTCAACTCCTGAAAGCTGTCAGTGTCCACACAGGGATGTTGACATACTCGACCCATGATTATCAAATTATTGAACTGGATAGAAAATAATCGAATAATGTCCTAAAATAACACTGTTTTTTACATAAGCATTCATTTAGAAATCACCAACATCAATCAACTCAACTAGTGGAAATCATGAAAGAGAGTAGTGGTGTGACCCACACAATGGATGGTTTCAGTCACTTGGCAGGTGTTAACCCAATGACCACAACCAAAGAGGATTTAACAAGGCGATTTTTGTTACTTGCAACAAGTAAGGAGAACACTGGGGATAGTTCCCAAAGCAGTGTGTCTCTCCGAAGGAAGGTGAGAGCAGGGCTTTCATTATGCTGGTTGGCTTAGTCATTGTATGAAAGGCAGGGTGAAGGCAGTGCAGGCACAGTCCTGATCATGCTTCTTCATATATTGCAGGTATAGAAAATGGTGAATAAGCTTCTCCCTAGGTGGGGTTTTTAAGTATGGTAATAGGGAGAGTTCACCAAACTTCATCTCCAACTCAGGCACCTCTGGTTTTACCTGGTTTTTGTTTTGCTATAGCTGGGCTTCTTCCTGGAACCTTTTGAAACAGCAGAAACTCAGTGTGCCACAGTTACAAGTTACTAGGGAACCCTGAGTTACAATGTGAATGATCCCAAAAGGCAAATAAATCATTGTGATAGCTTCCTTCTTTTAAAAATACTCTATAGAAGGCAGGTGGGACGATTTACAGGGTGGGATGACAAAGCTAATCTGAGATGATATATTATCCACAGATAATCAAGTAAATGAGCAATAATTTGCTTTTCAAATTCTGAGTCTCTTCCCTGGCTATGCTTTAAATGGGACTTCCACAAGGGCCATAGCCCAAAGTCGGATCCCTTTGCACAGAGGCTAGACATTGAAGTAGTGGCCTTTGGGGTAACACAGACTCACTTCTGTTGAGAGTAATTAGCGAAGAAAATTTGTGGGAACTGAGGAAGGTTCAGCAGAAGTCTGCCCTCTCTGGACATTTTTTGGTGGCTGGGAAGCAGAGCAATTGTCCTGCCTGACTGTGGAGTTTGTTCAGCCTTGTCATGGACATCTATTGCATAATTCCGACTTTCCTTCTCTGGAGTAATGGGCATTTCACTTCAGAAGGACTTTTAATTTTATTTAAAAAATCCAGTCAACATAATAGAAGAGAAATTCAATTTTCAGTAACATTTTACTCTGTTACCACTTATGTCCTTAGGGAAGCTTGAAGAATTTTCATCAGTACACTAAAAATTAGATAGTTGGATATGTTGCAAAACTTTCAACACTCGACTCAAAATTCCCACTATTGCTAAGACATTCTTATAAAGAAATATTTTGGGGGGAACTTAGCAACTACGGTTCTTGTGAAGTGGTCCCAGTGGGAATGAGGTTTATGCCTAACTCTTTTTTTTAAATTTGGTTTCTGCCTCTTGTGCCTGGTATCCAGTATTAGTTACAGAGTAAACAGTATTTTCCGAAGACTGACAGGGTCAGCTGTTCTGGGAATGTGGCTGTTGACCTCCCTGATGGATTACTGTCCTGCAGACTGCTTCCAACTCAGTAGAAAGGTAAGCATTCTTTCTGTATAAGTGCAGATTGCTTTGGAACATGTTACAATTTCAACTGATAAAACTGAAAGTACATTTTGGGCACACTGTCTCAAAGGGCACCGAGCTGTTACTTTGGGGGCAAAGTGATTTATCATGTCAACACAACCATGACAGTTAAGCTGCTGGGTTTAGGGGAGGGGTGAGCTAGGTGTTGAATCTGGTTGTATTGATTAAGTCATAAAGACCCAGAAAAACTTAAATCCGGAACTCCTTTCCAAAGTTAGAAAGACACATTGTAATTCTGCTTCTGAGTCCTTTTCCCTAAAATCTTGTCAGTTCACCTTGGTTTGTTGTCTTTTCTCCTGAAATAGCAACGGTGCGTGTGTGTGTGTGTGTGTGTGTGTGAGAGAGACAGAGACAGACAGACAGACAGACAGACAGACAGAAAGTGGCTACTAGGAACTACTAGGAAGTGTATCGACCGTTGAAAGGGCCTAGAAATATATTGACTGCAAATGCAAGAGCAAAACCTGTTCAACCAAGTACCTCTGTGGATGTAACCATGCACAAGAGAAAATAAATTGAAAGCCCCTTGAAAACGTGCTATTATATAGTAGTTGAGAAAACGGAACATGCTGAACTTGATTCTCAACTGATTTTAGCCAGTTTGCTTTACAGACTCTGAAGGTATGAATTTAGTTTTATATCCGAATTACTATTGCTATGTAGAAATTGTCATCAATGTTAATAGCAGCAGTTTTTTAAAACCTCACATTTTACTTTTCAATAAGTTTCCAATAAAGGAATTGCATTTTTTTTAAGATGGTGCACAAATTAAAAAAACACTTTTCAAAGTTCTTACAGTTCTCACTTGATTCAAATATTTTCTAATGCTTCAAAAAACACTGTACCTCAGAAGTAATTTTAGAAAGAACATGTTTTCTCCCTTAGATGGACTGAAACGTCTTTTTTATAGTCATTCAAAAAATATGGCCCAGAACCAAAATAAGGGGACAACCAGTAGCAGAAGAAGTTAAAAAACTTACATTCCAGTAGAGATGGTTTATGTTTCACTGAAGAACAGTAATTACAAAGGTACAAGTTTGTTAAGCTGTCATTATCATAATTATCATCTACTGATATTTTGGGGTTGGCTTTTTTATCTGCTTGGCAGCTTCAACTTACAAACAATATTTGTTGTATAGTGACAAATTCAACTTTAAGAAATTCCTCCATAGACATTATCTTTTCACAAGCTCTGAGTACCCACCACAACTTTTAGAACTCAGTACCGCTTGCCTACAGAAGCCATCACGGATGCCTTAAAAAGGGTGGTGATGGGAGGTTAAAAGTCTTCCCGTAGAAGAGTTGACAGCTGCTCCTTAAGAGTTTGCAGCTGCCAAAGCTGATAAATAGATTCAGGTAAGGATGCTGAGACAACTAGAAAGAGCTGGGAACCATTCTCTCGCTTGCCTACAGCCACCTCCCTCCCCAATGCTGTGACCACCAATTGGAACACAGCTTTCTAGCGACAAAGGCATAAGCTCTGAACTAAGAGCAACACCAACAGATCAGAAGTTAACTGTTTGAGATCAGTGCTCAATGCCGGGTCTGAGCTACATTTGGATTAGGCTCTTGGGTACCTGAAGCATGTGCTGAGTATAGTATCCTGGTCCATTACTAAATGGGTGTGGAGATTACGTGGGCTTCTGAATTGATCAAGGGGGGAATAACGGACTCATGTTCTGGATGGGCTATGTGGAATGATAAGAAACCTTTATAAAAGCATCAATTGTCCCAGAAGATGACCCCTGTCTTAGTAAAAAGATATTTATCCTTGGAGCATGTAATGGGGAAGATTCTGGGTTGTCTATGCCATGTTTGGCAGATTGTCATTCTTTCAAAAGAAAACAGCATTTGTTTTCATTCATGCCTTATCTACCTTGTGAGGTTTCAGCAGTAGAGCATCTATCTGTGCTTTTTTTGTGGAGAAGGAAGTTTTTTAAATGGCAGGTGAGGGAAAATCACCACAATTAAAGTTAATTTACACTTGGATCTCTGATCCAGTAAATGAACAAGCAATTTTAATTGCTGCAAGTTCCACTTTCCCCCAGTTTTTGAATACAGGCACAAATTCATCAGGCACTTATTTGGGAAGCAGGTGTATTGAATGAAAAGGAATGAAGTGAGGTGGCAATATCTTGAACCAAATATTATGTGCCAGCGGTCATTTGTTTCCATTTTGAATGGAATTCTTGCTTGGTTACTGCACTTTACATTTTAATTTCCTGTTTGGACGGACCCTATGTGTGTAGTATATTCCTGGGAAAAATAATAAATTTACAGCTTAAAAAGGAATTACAAATCTTCCTTTGTCAATTAAAAAAAAATAGCCTTCTTAACGTATAATTTATATGCTATAAAATTTATCCTTTTACGCTGTACATACACTTTGATGATTTTTAGTATATTTTCAAAGTTGTACAAAATCATCATCAATGTCTAATTTCATAACATTTTCATCATCCAAAAGAGTAACTCTGTTCCCGTTAGCAGTCACTCCCTGTTCTGCCTTCCCTCCTACCACTGGAAACCACAAATGATCTTTCTCATTCCATGAATTTGCCTATTCTGGACATTTTATGTAAATAAATCATGTAATAGGTGGTCTTTCACGACTGGCTTCTTTCACTTATTGTATTTTCAAGGTTCATCCATGTTCTTGCATGTATTAATACTTAATTCGTTTTTATTGCTGAATAGTTTTCCCTGTATGGATACACCACATCTGTTTTACCATCCATATACTGATAGATATTTGTGTTTTTTCCACTTTTCGACAATTACAAATAATGCTGTCATGAACATTTGGGTAGAAGTTTTGTGTGGACACATGTTGTCACTTCTCTTGTGTATATACCTAGCAGTGGAATTTCGGGGTAATATTGTAATTCTATGTATAGCATTTTGAGGAATTGCCACACTGTTGTCTAAAGTGGCTGTGCCCTTTTATGATTTCAGGAGTAATGTAAGAGGGTTTCAATTTCCTCACATCCTTGCCAATGCTTGTTATTGTTTGTGTTTTATTTTAGCCGTCCTAATAGGTGTGAAATGTTATTTCCTGGTTTTGTTTTGTGCTTCCTAATCACTATGATGTTGAACATCTTTCCATGTGCTTGTTGGCCATTTGTTTTCTTTGGAGAAATATCTATTCAAATCCTTTGTCCATTTTTTTACATTGGGTTATTTGTCTTTTTATTGTTGAGTTGCAAGAGTTCTTTATGTATCCTGGATACAAATCCTTTATCAGATAAATAACTTGCAAATATTTGCTCTTATTTTCTATTTCAGTGGTTTCCAACCTTTTTGGTTTCCCAGAAGACAATTTTTCCACAGATGGGGCTAGGGGTGGGGGATGGTTTCTGGATGAAACTGTGCCACCTCAGATCATCAGGCATTCGTTAGATTCTCATAAGGAGCATGAAACCTGGATTCCTTACATGCGCAGTTCACAATAAGATTCACGCTCTGATGAGAATCTAATGCTGCTGCTGATCTGACAGGTGGTGGAGCTCAGGTGGTAATGCTCGCTCAGCTGCCACTCACCTCCTGCTGTGCAACCCATTTCCTAACAGGCCACAAAGTACTGGTTCATGGCCCAGGGGTTGGTGATCCCTGGTCTAGTTAATTTTTTTGCCACACTTATTAGGGTTTGGATAGTATCTTTGAAGTCACCTTTTTCCTACATAAATGTCATGTCGACCAGGGAAAAAATGTCACACACTTTTACTGAGAACCCGCTTGTTGCCAGACATTCTGTTAGGTTCCTTACACACAAAATTTACCACACTTAATTTTCGTAACAACACATGTGGTTGGTATCATCCTTCTATTTAGGGGACAGGGAACTGAGACTCCGATAATTAAGTAAGTAGATAGCTCAAAATGAGCTAACTAGAGAGTAGCAGAATCTGCAAACAAATTCAGTTGTCCCTGCTTCCTACCAAGTACCACAGACTGGGTGGTTTAAACAACAGAGGTTTGTTTCCTCAAAGTTCTGGAGGATTGATGACTGAAATCAAAGTGTCAGCACAGTTGGTTTCTTCCTTTTATAAATATTTGTAAATTTATTTTTTATTCAAAAAATTTTTCCGCCTCTAACTTCGTTGTGAAGACTACTTAGTACAGCAAATGTTATGGACAGTTTAAAGGATTGGGGCCAACGTTAACTGACCAAGAACAACTTCCATCTAAATCATCACAAAAAATGTTTAAATAAAAAAAGAAAAAAGTAAAAGTAAAAAAGGGGGACAACAGGAGCTTCAGGTTGAACAAGACCCTCACATTTATCTAATACATTCAATCCTAGCTAGAGTGTAACAAAATGGAAACAGGAACACTGTAATCCTAAACTTCCATTACAGCTCACTCTTTGTACACACCTGTGAAGCCCACCCTCATTCCCCTAGTGCTCCCAACTCAATTACATCCTGGTCTGTTGGGACTGCTGACTCAGGAGCATATAGAACTCTT
This sequence comes from Pan troglodytes, assembly GCF_028858775.2. Classification (NCBI taxonomy): domain Eukaryota; kingdom Metazoa; phylum Chordata; class Mammalia; order Primates; family Hominidae; genus Pan; species Pan troglodytes. The sequence continues at coordinate 59,880,821 of NC_072403.2, forward strand.
TAATCCTATCTTTGTTGTAAGGCTGGCATGTCTGGGTATTAGCTCGCTAAACCAGGCAGCTGAGGTCTGCCAGATCGTCCATAAAATCAAACAACTGATGATATCAGTGTGACAGAGGGGCTGTTGGGATCATTCTCTTCAGATATTCTTCATTTATTTTACAAATGCCGTCCATGCATTTGTTCAAAGATTCATAGTCAGCCTAAGTTCTGTCTTCTGGCTTTTTGGTAGGCTGTGCCAGCAGGATGGTGTGAGATCGCCCACCAAACTCTTCTCACGGTAGCTGCTGCTTACCCTGCAGCACCAGGGTTGGTTTCTTCTAAGGCTGCTCTCTTTGACTTATAGATGGCCATCTTCTCAGTGAGTCTTCACAGGGCCTTCCCTCTGTGAGTGCCTGTGTTCTAATTTCTTCTTAGAAGGAACCACTCATAATGGATTAGGGCCCATCCTAATGCCTTCATTTAACCTTAATTACCTCTTTCAAGAACATTCTTTACATACAGTCACATTCTAGGGTATTGGGGGATGAGAACTTCAACATATGAATTTTGGAGGCACAAATGTAGCCCATAACAATGGGGAAGATAATAATATCTACCCTCTAGAGTGATTTTAAAAGGGAATTGAAATAACATTTGGAAAGCCTTAAAGCGGTACCTAGCGCACGGTGAGTATGCCAAGGAACTGTGCTATATGAGGGTTATTATCCTGCTACTATCCAGTCGCACCTCGGTTGTGAGTTTGTTGAGGGCCAAAATCCAGGGATTGTATTTGTAAATTGTATTATTATTTTCAATTATTTTATTTAAAAAAAACTACCTGCCCCTAGGATAATCTTTATCTATTATAGGCACTCAGCACATGTTTGTATAACTAAAACTTTTCATGCCTCCCACATCTCTTCCAAATCACTACCATATTCTCATCTGCCAACCAACTCTGCATCACACACACCATTCCTTTTCCTCCTAACCGGATCCTGGGTTCAGTCTTCAGGCATTAAACTCGCATGCTGAGCATGAATTGAGTTTCCTTTTGCAGCCACAGCATGATTCTTTTTTTTTTTTTCCTAGAGAGGTTTAGGAAGTTCGTTCACTTAAGATTTTAACAATTGCCTTGCTTTTGACACATACCAATCTTGCATGTTAATCAATCTTTAAGATTTTTGTTTTCCAACTTGTTAGAACAATAACCAGCATAAATAATTTCCTTTCTGGAATTTACATTTGAGTCAAAAGAGGAAGCCCCTTTTGCCCATGAATCTAATATAGTGTTTCTGAATTTATCATCCTGAAGGATAGGTTTATTGCCTACTCAGTGTTTCACTTCTGAAGTCTTCAAACCTTCTATCATGATGCAGAATAAATTCTGGAGCAACCCTGCCTGACAACAGAGGATTGACTGCAATCGTTTGAAAGGACAGAGCTCCACAACACATTTTCTGAAATGTTTTCTTATGAAGGAAAAGCTGATAGGGAATTTGAGTTAAAGTAGACAAAACAGAACAAAACAAAACCAAAACCAAAAAACAGCTGTTAAAAGGATGTTTTAAACAGGCTGAGGTATTAAATCACCATAGAGAGCAGTCTTAGTTTACTCTGAAATCCGTTTCTATTCTTCTATTACCTTCCACATATTTTGTTTTGCTGCAAAACACAGGGAGAACTATTTACCATTAAGTTGCCCAATTAATTTTCTTTAAGGCATGTAACATTTTCTAAAGAAATCTGAAAGTACTTGTTCCACTGAAAAAATGAGATTTATCTTCTATATCATAACTTTGCTCCCAGTGAAAAAGCCAGGATAGGAAGAACAAAATCCATTTTTGTGAAGGAAAACACTTTTATTTCATGGTATTTTTAAACATCATTTTGTCAACTCTCCATGGAATAAAGTTGACAGCACCCCTTGAATATATGTTTGCATGTCTTTATAGTTTTAATTTGTTATAATTTTGCTCTTCCTCTTTAAGCAACATTTTAAAAAATCTACAAAGTAATACAAACATATCTACACTACTAGGTTGCAAATTGGAATTTGGAAGCGCTAGATCTGCTGATTTTATTTGCTATCTGACTATCACATTTGTTCTTTTTAACTGATTTATTAGGTCGTATTCTAGAGTATATTTTATTCTGTTGCAACAGCTATTAATGAATTCTTTGATCGTGGATTTTTGTCACATACATCTGTATTGGTTCAGGGAGCCTAACCTGTTGGAACATTCTGCTGAAGAGTTTGCTTTTATATCTAGGGACATTTATCATTATCTAAGGCCAGCTGCCTGACTTCTCTTCAGTGCTCTGTTTATAGGGTTTGAGCATCTATAAATGGAAACACTAGCTAACCAGAAATTATCGCTAGGGCTCTCTGATAGTGTCCTAGGCTCTCACAACTTGGAATGTCCTGCAATATCTAACATGTAAGCACGTCGAATCATTTTCTAGACAGAATCTGAACCTCTGTGTCTCTCAGTCTTTCTCTCTTTCTCATTCTCTTTCAATATGGAACTTGAAAAGCGTGAAAAAAGAAGCTTATTAAACAAGAATTTAGAGGAGAAACTGACGGTAAGACATGAGATTTAGCACACACAGATTTATAATGAAATTGACAGGGTAGTAGAGCAACTGTCATAGACTGGAAAAGTTGTGCTAGCCGGCCTCTGTTTCCATGTTTTGCTGGTCAATAACTTTAAAATTAATGAGTTCCATGGGCTTTCCTGAAAATAATGTAATAAAGTTATATATAAAATGCCATTACACAAATGAGGGCAAATTTGATTTAGTTAAATGATGTGGTTTACCTTCATTTTAAAAACTGGAATCCATTTATTTTGACCTCTCATTGTGATTGCCTCAGCACTAGAAGATTGTTTTATTTACGTATGTGAAGCTTAGCGAGTGTTCAAATCCATTTTTTTCTCAGAGATACCAGGAATATATGCCAAGAAAAATAAGTATTATAGAATATATTAATGTTTTATTAAGTTTAATGAACTTCTGGTATAAGGATAAAGTTTTTTGCCATAGAAGTTATAAAAGTAATTTTGCCTCGATACTAAGCAATTAAATGTCAATGGTTAATATGGTGACTTACATTTGCTCAAATACAAAATAGACTATAACCTTGAGTTAAATGTGCTGTCCATGGCTCATCTGATGAGCATAGGTCACTAATTATGTTTGTAAATTTACTGTGGCTATAGAGTTAACATTGGAACAGGTCATAACTAATTTTAATATCAGCATAAATAACAAAAAGTAAGATAATATAGCCCATAATAAGACCAAATTCATGGGAACACATTGTTCTAGACGTATGAAGTTGAGGTTTATGGACTATTCAGGATATTAAAACTAGAAAAATGGAAAAAAGAACCATACTGGGTTGAAAACTCTTGAAGTGTATTAGAATTTCAAGGTCTTGAAGTAATATATTTAATAAAATATACAACATTTTCTTAAAGGAATCAGGTCATCATTTTCAGTACCCACTTTGTACCTCTGCCCTAGGTGATTGTCCAGACATGTAATGGCCACAGAGTATTTTCCTTTCTGACTATTTGGAAAGGCCATGTGTCCTTGTAGAGCTAACCAGGGATTTTGAATCAGAAAGAGCTTGGTGAAAATTCTTGCCCACAACTACCAAATATAAGACCATGGGTTTTGTTTAATCTTTCTGAGTCTCAGTTAATTCATGTGTAAGATAGGGAACAGTAATAACTAATCTGAAGGCTTTCGTGAAGAATAAAAACTATAATGTATGTGAAGTCCCTAGCCTAAGCCTATTTTTAAACTGTTTTTGGCCTGATTCACTTAAAAAGCACATGCCCAAAGTTTACTAATATGGAAAGAAAAAAGTTAAAATGCATTTAAAAGTAAAAAGAAAACCCAGATATGGTAAGCATAAAGGCTTAGTGGTCATAAAACCTTTATGGAACCAGATAGGGAGTAACTAAATACATGAATAATTGGTTGCTATGAATTAGTGTGAAATTTGACCCTGAGCTTCCTGGCAGTCTTTTACAGGAAGTTTTGCGAGTAAACATAGAGGACATGGGGCAAGTGCACAAAGTGAAGATGGACTCTTCTTATTTGAAGTGATTCGATGTATTAGCATTTCACTTTCTGGAAAGTCAGACATTGTGCATGCCTGACTCTATCTTGAATACAGCTATAAATCTAGAAGTGAGCAAAAACCTTTCCTTAGAGGAAGTAGCTGTCACAAAACTCATGAACATTACTCTGTAGCAGAGGCCTAGGGCTAGCCTCAGATTGACTTCCAAAGATTGCGGGGAAATATGGCGGCACATCAAAGGCATACGAACATTCACCTGCACTGAGAAGAGAGGCTGTTCTGGGGGTGGCAGGAACACATGAAAGCCCAGTGTCTGGGGTAATTAAGTGTACAAGCAAATAGAGTTAAGGAACCTGGCACCTTTCAGATACAGGAGTTCTGATGACACTGTTATCAAGAAAAGCTTTGCCTATGCTTAGTATTTTCTATTTAAGAGAGTTGGAAAATCTATATCTTTGAGGGTTTCCAATAAAAGTTATTTTGGCTGTTTATGTGAATGAATATCCAAAAACTTCAGTTCATCAAGCATTATGTTTCATGTTAATACCAATGTAACACAGTATGACTGGCTAGGTTGCTGAAGATATTTGAAAAATGTATTTTTGTGGAGTTCACTATTTTCTGAAATTTATTCAATTTATTTATTATAAATAGTAAAGTTCGTAAAAGTCTGGTTTTTAAAAGAAGAAAATATTTTTTCCATTAAAATATTTAAATATGTGTACATTATAATATTGTGTTATACGTTTGTTAAAATTAAAGCTGTATCTCTCATAAGGATCTTTATTATGAACAGTGTTATAGTATGTGTCACACACTTAAGCAATATGCATTATTGGGTTTATTTGAAAAAATTTCTAACGTAAGATCTATAGTAAATAAGTAAGAAAGTCACCAGTCTGCAGAATTTAAAAATTCATCAGTTTATTACACACAAAGATAAAACAAGACAAAATAAGACAAAGGCAAGACACAAGTAAAACAAGATTCTTTGCTACACATCCAATATAAATCTTATCTTACCCTTGGTGAGTGAATTGCTACTTTTAAGTATTGATTTTTGCCCTGAGTTTATTGCTGTTTGCTGATTAAAAGATTGCTAGGTACTTAACCAATTCAAGGCGACTCTTTTACATCTATTAATCAATACATAATCAGAAATAAAGGAATGATATCAAATTCTTCAAAATTTCTTAAATCTACCAATGCCAAGTGAAATTTCTCATAATTTGGTTGATGTTATTCCAATATTTCAAACATGAGAAGAAAAATCAATTAACATGGACTTAGAAGGACATTTCCACCCCTTTGAAAACCATCTATTAAATCATGTGGAATATCTTAGTCATTGATTCTGCTAGATGACAATAAAGCTAATTTTTGTGGGAAGTGGTAGAGAGGTGGAAGAAAGGAGGAAAGTATTTTGTAACAATATGTTTCAATTTGGTTAGTTCCACCATAATTGCTGTTGAGGTTGAATGGATCTTTTGTTTTTCCTATCATGTATTTTCTAAACTCTGTTCCTGGGAATTCAGATTTTCCAAAGTGCTTCCCAAAATGTGGTTCTGGTTTGTATTCAAGAATATTCAGAAAACACTGAGCAGGAAATGCACTATACAACACATTTCCCCTTGGAGACTCATATTTGTATTGTAATATACTAAAGACTGTGAGGCACTCTGGAGGTTAATCCAGTGTTTCCTAAACTCACCTATCAGTGTAATACATTTTAATGTGTGTGCAATAACAGTGAATATTCTGAGGAACTAGCAGTGTTCTCTGCAACATATCTTAGGAAATGACGTGTTAGCATATGAATTTGTAGTCTGATTTTATTTTTGAGTTGCATTTTTGGGATAATGACAGACAAAGAGATACATTCAAGCTGGGTATATTTGTATCTATAACATGAAGTTACTTCTGGAATAGTTTTAAGAAATAGGTACTAGTTTCTATGTATTATGTTTAATAAATAAGTAAAACTAAGACAACAAATCTTGACTATTTTCCAAATGTCTTTTAGATTATAAGTGCATCAACAAAGAGTTTTACTTATATTTACCTTCTACTGAAATTTCATAATGAAAAGGAAAAAAAATCATATATTACTATAGTAAAAATGATCATGTACCTCAAGGCATTCTGATAAATAATGGTTTCTTTCTCTAAGAGATTATAAGAAGAAACAGATCTCATGCATAAATTTAATAATTTCTATTGTATTAACATAATATGTCTCGAGACAATTTTATCTTCTCAAATAATGAATGTTCAATAATATTACAAAAATAATGATAATGGCCGGGCGCGGTGGCTCATGCCTGTAATCCCAGCACTTTGGGAGGCCGAGGTGGGCGGATCACGAGGTCAGGAGATCCAGACTATCCTGGCTAACACGGTGAAACCCCATCTCTACTAAAAATACAAAAAATTAGCCGGGCGTGGTGGCAGGCACCTGTAGTCCCAGCTGCTCGGGAGGCTGAGGCAGGAGAATGGCGTGAACCCGGGAGGCAGAGCTTGCAGTGAGCTGAGATTGCGCCACTGCACTCCAGCCTGGGCCACAGAGCGAGACTCCATCTCAAAAAAAAAAAAAATAATAATAATGATAAGAAGAGTATATGATTCAACTTATTTTATATTGAGACTTGGTACAATCAAATCAACACAGTGGTCAATTTCTAAATGTCATAAATATTGCTACCTTGAGTAAAAAAGCAACTCTTTGAGATTGAGAAAGAAAACAGGTCATCTGACATTAGTTTTCTTTAACAGCATATATCTAATATAAGGAGCTGAACAATTATATTTTAAATAATTTAAATTTTACTTTTTGTATTTAAAAATTTGATATATTTTGAATTTGAGAGCGAAAGACTTATCCAATGATATGTAAATTTACTTATGATCTCATAATAACATTCTTCTTGATTTCAGAAAAAAGAGTTCATACCATTTATTTATTTTTTATTTAATTAATTAATTTATTTTTTGAGACTGAGTTTCACTCTTGTCGCCCAGCCTGGAGTGCAGTGGTGCGATCTCGGCTCACTGCAACCTCTGCCTCCCGAGTTCAAGCGATTCTCCTGCCTCAGCCTCCCGGGTAGCTGGGACTACAGGCGTGCACCACCATGCCTGGCTAATTTTTGTATTTTTAGTAGAGACTGGGTTTCTCCACGTTAGCCAAGCTGGTCTCAAATTCCTGACCTCAGGTGATCCACCCGCCTCAGGCTCCCAAAGTGCTAGGATTACAGGCGAGAGCCACTGTGCCTGGCCCATACCGCTTATTTTTAAATACAGCAAAAGAGAAAAGAAATGGAAAACAAACAAACAAACAAACTGTTGTTAAAATGTAAAGCTACAAAGAATTTTAGAATTCTGTGATAATTCAGTGAAGGATAGCTCTTTAAATAAGGTTAATTAAATTATTTATTTATTTTGAATTCGAGTTTCACTCTTGTTGCCCAAGCTGGAGTGCAATGGTGCAATCTCGGCTCACTGCAACCTCCGCCTCCTGGGTTCAAGCGATTCTGCTGCTTCAGCCTTCTCAGCAGCTGGGATTACAGGCATGGGCCACCACGCCCAGCTAATTTTGTATTTTTAGTAGAGATGGGGTTTCACCATATTGGTCAGGCTAGTTTCGAACTCCTGACCTCAGGTAATTCGCCCACCTTAGCCTCCCAAAGTGTTGGGATTACAGGTGTGAGCCACCATGCCCAGCCTAAATTATTTATTAATTCATAGCTTCATTAATACAAATAAAATTAATTACTTTCTAAGAAGAAATCTGCTAACAAACAAAAAACGTGAGATTCGTGCTTGGTTCTAATTCCTCATATCATTATCTGATGACAGGTCTGGGTGTTGTTGGTGAGCGTCTTCAGAGATACAACCTAGTGCCTATCGGATGGCAATGTACTCAGAAAAAACAAAACAGACTTCCAAATCAGTATACATCCCTAGACACTTATTTTGAATAAGACAGAGTACTAAGGGCTGCAGTGGGAACATACATGATAAAGAAAGTCCTAGCCCTCAAGGCAATTATTATGCTTTGATTATTTTTAAGTACATTATGATATAATAATGATAGGTTTTAGCCGCTCAGAAACATTCTAAGTGTACAAACCATTGACACCTCTGTTTCTCACATGGACCTGTGGTAGCAAGTCTATAATTATTCTTCAGAATGTCTTAACAATGGGAATGATTGTAAAGCATTTTATGTTGTAACATGGTAACACGATTATTATTATTATTATTATTTTTGGAGATGGAGTCTCACTCTGTCGCCCAGGCTGGAGTGTAGTGGCATGATCTCGGCTCACTGCAACCTCTGCCTCCCGGGTTCAAGCAATTATCCTGCCTCAGTCTCCTGAGTAGCTGGGACCACAGGCACATGCTGCCATGCCCAGCTAATTTTTTTTTTTTTTTTTTGGATTTTAGTAGAGACAGGGTTTCACTGTGTTGCCCAGGCTAGTCTCGAACTCCTGGGCTCAGGCACTCTGCCCGCCTCGGCCTCTCAAAGTGCTAGAATTACAGGCGTGAGCCGCCACGCCCGGCCTGTGACATGTTTTATTCTGCCATAATATCTACTTATATATTTATTTCTCTTTCTAATTGTGTCTAACTAGAGTCATTGGTAACAGGCACTCACTCAGAAGGCCCTGACATGCCCCAAAACAAGTCATCTATTCTGCCAATGTTTCTGATGTGTTATCTAGATATTACTTTCAGTATGGCTTGAATGTTGCTTCTGATCTATATGTTATTCCTTACAAGGCAACTTCACATAATAAAATAAGTCATAAATGCAAATTAAATTTAATAAGTAGGAAATCTCTGGCGGTAAGGTACTGGATGTATGTATCTTTATACCACAATTGGTTGCATTCATTCTTAATAAACTAATTTTGGTGATGACCTAAATGAAGGAAAGAAAGATAAAAACATGCAAACAATGATATTTTATTTTTTTGGCATTACATCATTTATTTTGGAAACCTCCTTCCTTGTCTCTGCTACTGATAAGAGTAGCAATGACTCTTGCTGTGTTTTGGATTCAACTGATAAAGTTGCCTTAGATGTTCCTTTTGTCTGAGGGACAATTTTGATGGTAGAGGATGTGAGTTGCTTTGCCCCCATACCTTAACTCCCCTAAGCTGCCGGCTCATGTTTGATTTTATCGGTGACATTGTCATGGGCCATGGTAAGCACTTCAGCATCTTTAAGACTGCAGCTGCCCTCCCTAAGGTATTTGTGTTGCCTACTGTGCATTCTACGTCTCCACTTGGCACATCGCCCACAATGGCCCATTCATCATTGGTATATTTTAAATTTATTTTCCACTTTTCTCCAGAGATGGCATCCAGAGTTGACATCTAAAATACCCTGTGGAAATAATTATTTTCATAAAACAGATGGGTGGTAGAGACCAAAATTTCATGTTAAGTTTCTCAGTAAGCATCCCTCAGCTGGAAGGCAACTGGAGGGAATTCGGAACCAGGATTCTCTGAGTTTCTGAACACTGTGTCACTCCTGAATTTTTAGTAAAATTAATTAATTTTTCCCTTTCTTAGGGAGGTAAGACATTTCCGAGATGTCAATAAGAGGATTATATGATTGATCTCTCTGCACCAGATATTAGAGATTTGATGATTAGGATAATGTTCTCCAAATAACTGAGACAACCCTTAAGCATTATGAGTAATTAAAAAATTCTGGTCTTACCCCAGGTGAAGTATAGTAGTAAATAGTAACCGTGAATCCTGATCATTTGGCAGACCAAAGTGAAAAACTAAGTAGTTGAAAAACTTAAATCTCTTTTGAATAAGAAATAATTCCATCTTAATTTCTTTCTGGCCTCTTCTCCTTTGAGCCAATAACAAAAATTTAAAAATTGCAGAACAATCTATAGCATGAAATTTTAAAAAGAGAGAGGAAAGGAAATATGCTATGATAGTGGTGGACCGTGAGGATCATTGGGAAATTGCGAAGCAGTGAGAATGAAAGTCCTAATGTGCATAATGGCAAAATGAGGAGAGACTGGAAAAATGAAAAAGCGAGTGTGTACAGGTGTTTAATTCACATACCTATGAAAATCTAAATGAAAACCTGTGTCTTCAGTGTGTGTGTGTGTGTGTGTTTGTGTGTGTGTTGATGGTGACAAGGATTCTTATTCCAAAGAGGTTTTCTATCTCTCCCTAAGTGCCAACTAGTATGGTGAGGAGCATGTTAGATCTGATTCCAGGAGACTGGTAGGTAATACAGTTAAAGTTGTGCTTGTATGGCCTTTGACAAATCACTTAATCTTTGGCTTCTTTATCTACAAAGTGAAAGGTTGGATTGGATCTGAAAATATTGCTATGCTCTTCAGCATTTTATACATCTATCAAAAGTGCTCTCTGGCTGTGGATTTATTAAATTCTTTCCATACCAAGTGATGCCTATTTATTCAAACATTAGGAATCTTGAAATAGTTTCTATTTTTATATTATCACTGATCAAATGTAAAATAGAAGTCCTTGTTATTAGATGAAACCTTCCTTTTAGAATAGAAAGTTCACAGTTCAGTACTGATCAATTAAATTGCATAGTTTTCTATGTTTTCACTGAGAAATAACAAAGATTCAGGAATTGGATCATGGGTAAATATTGTGAAATAGATGAAGAAAGTAGCATGTAAGTGCCTTAATGTTTGTATTGAAATGCCCAAAATAAAGCATTATATTTTCTCACACTTAACCTAAAATAAAGTGGATGCTATGTTTTCATTTGGAATAAAAAATAATACACACACACACACACACATATATATATACATAAAATCTGTGTGTTAAATGTTATTTTAAAAATGGTTTCTTTTATTCATTCTCTTTCTGTCATTCCTACCACTCCCTGCAACGTACCTGACACAGATATCTTAGTCCCTTTGCAACCTTAATTTTAGCCCCTCTGCATCACTGGTGGTTGAGGAAAAAGTGGACGCACAAGTATTGCCAAACTCTAGCCACCATTTTCATTTTCTTTCTTACACTAAGAAAAATGAGGGCTGTATCTATTGGAACCCAGGGAGGAGAGCTGAGAGTTGAAAAGTGAAACTGATAAGGATCCAGATTTCTACTTTATGGTTCAAATCAAGTTCTCGAAGCCATCCAGCCCTTTGAAAACCACTGCTAATTAAAGCAGTGTCTGCTGATAATGTAAGTCTGAGACTCACTGTTTGAATGGATCTTTTGATATAGCTCTGTGTGATGGCGAATAACAGAGAGGAGATAGATGGATTGCAGGCTTTAACCGAGCTGTGCTTTCACAGTGACATATATAGCATACTGTACGTGTGGCGAAATATTTTCTGGGTTCTCATTGTGAGAATTACAATTATATATCTAGTTGTTCTGTCCCAAGTACAGCTCCCCTAAGGGAATGACAAATAGACTGTGGTATTAGTGATGGAATTGTATTAGAGAATCATTTGCTTTATTTTGCTACGTGACCTTCATGAAAATAAGGAGATGATTTTTAAAAAAAATGGTTAGAGGATGTTTGTAGTTCAATTGCTGGTCTTTTGTTATTATTTATAACCTAAAAATTTCTCAAGGGTCCTTTTATTAATTTTCTTCTCAGTTAATGGGTATTTTCTTGCATGGGTAGCTTCTGGGAAGACGCCCCCCTCCACCCCCAGCTTGGTCTTCAAAATAGGCCTAGTACCCTTATAGCTGTCAGAGTGTAGCAATTTAGAGACCACCTCGTGATTTTAAATACTAACTTGATGACATTCGTCTTAGGAGCAGTTGAGAGAGCTCATAGGATTGCTTTCCTGAACCTGTTTTAATTTCTCTGGGGATATCATGTCATACTGGGAGGCTGAAGGAAGAAAATGTTAGCATGAATTAATACGCTTATCACAGAGAGTGGGGCATTAATTTAGAATGCGAAGGAAATATATGGGAAATAAAACCTTTTTTCATCCCTATTTTGTTTTTCCACTTGAGCTCAGCTTTCAGTCTGGCATGTTTTGTTGTGCCACTTGCTTCTGCTTATTCATTCATTCAGCCCAGCAATCCTTTGCCTACAGCTTGTAGACCTCCTGCCTGTTGGTCCATCTTTGCATGGGGTGGGGAAGGAAAAGAAAGAGCTGGTTTTAGAGGCTTTCAATGAATCTCCTTCTTTTCAGCCCTTCTTTACAGTCATGCCTTTGCCTTTGTGGAATTTGTCTTGCTTGACTCTGGCACCCTCCAGGGTTTGCAAAGTCATTTATACTAAGGTCTCTTCTTGGCAGCTCATCTTCATCTGGCCGTCTACCTCTATCTCCTTTTCATCTTCCAGAAATTTACAATGTGCTTTTTCACACTGATTTTTCTCTTTGCCAGGTCTCTTATTTTTGTGGGTTTATGGTTTAAAATTCCTTTACTCTCATTTTAATAGTGTCCAGAGAAGAATATGTAATGAACATGTGTGTTCCATTAGTGATCTTGACCCAGAAGCCCCTCAATTTATTTTAAAAGCTTGCTCTCAATGCTGTATTTGTGTTCGAAAATCATTTCAATAAATGATGGGTGCTATGGAACATCTTTATTCTTTTTTTGAGGGATGCTACGGTCTGGATGTGTCCTCCAACATTCAGATGTTGGAATTTAATAATCAACTGATAGTATGAAGAGGTGGGGCTTTTAAGAGGTGATGAAGCTGTGAGGTTGGAGTCCTAGTGGATGAGAGTAGTGCCCTTCTAGCAGGGCTTGAGGGAATGAGTTCATTCTCTTCTGCTCTTCTGCCATGTGAGGACACAGTGTTCCTCCCTTTTTTGCCTTCTGTCCCTTCCACCATGTGAGGATGCCTAGAAGACACCATCAATGAGAAATGAGCCTTTACCAGACACAGAACATGCTAGCACCCTGATCTTGGACTTCCCGGAGTATATTTCTGTTCTTCATAAATTATCCAGTCTCAGATATTTTGTTATAGCGGCAAAAATGGACCAAGACTAAAGATTCAAATACATTTTAAACCCAGCAACATTTTTTTTCTGTTCAGGGTATCATACTATATACTATGTGAAATCATTGCATAAGTTATGTTATTTGGCATGCCAGAAATTCTGATCATATAACCAAAATTATGTCATTTCTAAAAGCTTGAAAATTTCAGCTTGTATAACATGTTATAATCTTTACTCTTTTTCTTAGCATAAGAAAATCATTTGCCATAGTGATTTTGGTGGTTAAATGCTGGGATGCGGTGGTAAGAATCAAATCTAGGCTCCTATGTGCTTAACCTAAATGAGCCACCATTTTCTCTTGTGTATAATGGGCTATGACTTGCCTCACAGAGCTGTCAGATGAACTAAAAATGTGGAAATATTCGAAAAGCACCCACACATAGTAAGCACTCAATAAGTGGTATGGTAGCCATTAGAGAAATGAGAATCACAGTGGTATACAAATTACTTCTTGTGTCTGGAGAAACCCTGGACTTGTGATTGGGGATTGTTTTCTTCAGAAAAAAACCACATATGATTTCAAGCAACTATCAGACCAGAGACAATGCTTACTTTCCCACTAGGAAGTGTGCCTTGAAAATTTTATTAACTTTTAATTGTATTTTTGTTCTGTGAAGTGACAAAGTTTCAAAAACAAGAATGTTTAAAAGATCCTGCCTATTCTGAAAGATGTTATGTCCTAATCTCAGTGGAGAATAATTATATTACAAGAATGCAAGCATTACATAGAGGTAAAAATAAATGCTAAATTGTGAGGTACAAATAATTAGGACTATACCTAATATGTGCTTCATAGAATTAATTTAAAAATCCCCAAAGCTGCTAGATTTGTCAAGTTGGGATATTTGTAGGAGGTGAAGAATATAGGTAAGAAGAAGGAGAGTTAGGGAAGGAGTCCTGGTACATGCGTGTGTGCACAGAATGTTCAAAAGAAGAACATAAGTACACGATTGACAGCACAATCTGATTCAATACATTTTAAACACAGCAACTATTTTTTTTTCTGTTCAGGGTATCACACTATATGCCTCTTACCTTCATCTGGCATTTTTATTCCTTGCACGTAAGATATTTTCCTAGGAAAGCAACATTTCCAATAATTAATTAGTTTTTTTACTTAAGAATTTTTCTAAAAAATATGCAGTCTCATCTGCAGATAGGACTATAAATTGCTACCATTTTTCTGGAGTATAATATGTATGGAGACCTTAATTATTTACCTACCTACTGGCCAGATAATTTTACTCCAGACATTTATATGAAGCAAAGAAATATACAAATATTTAGTTTAATGATGTTTATTGCAATATTGTTTATAAAAGTAAAAATAGTGGACACAGTAGGGGAATTAGTTACTAATCTATGATAACATGATACAAGGAAATGTAAAGGCCTTGGTATAGTGGACATTATTTTCCTTTTTTCCACAAAAGTACAGATGTTATGCAAAGTGGAATGCTTCTTTTATAGATCATGCATGTTGACAGAACATTAACATGTAAATCAGTGAATATATTTGTGCAGCCCTATTAGCCAAACCCTAGAATCTTAACAACCCAAATAAAGGCAACAATATTATGGGTTAAACTGTATTTTTCAGTTTTACTAAGATTGCAAATAGCTCAGAGTAATTTTTTTTTGTAAAAAAATTGTACTGTAACCTCACATTTTTATTATCTTGCTGACTCAATGAGATTGTGTCAGAGAGGAATGCAAGGCCATCTGATTTTGGTGCTTTACTCCTTATCCGAGAGCAGATTTATGGAAGCCTTGAGTGCTTACATCCTTCTGCCTGTACCACCTTGGCTACCAGCAGACTGCAGGCTCCTCAAGGTCAGGAACTCTATGTTCTTGGCACCTTGTAAGCCCGATACGTGGAAAGTGGTACTCAAACCTTGTTTGAACTGTCTAGGATGGGTTTTACATGTCTGAGTGTGTGTGTGTGTGTGTGTGTGTGTGTGTGCGCGCATGCGCTTTATCCGATTTGTTATGACGGGGATCCCAAGCTAAGTCTAAATTAAATTTACCTTGATATTCAGCCACATCTGGAGAGCTGGTGGTTTGGCACTTTCACAGACCGTTTTCAAGAGACAATGAAGAGCTTTTCAGGAAGGGACTTGTCCTGAGGGAAGAGACAGATGAGATATGGTTTTTGTTCATGGAAAATGAGAGACCCTGAGCATGGCCGACTGCCTCCACCTTCTGATTGACCTCCAACTTAACCTCATCAGTCATGCTGAGTAAAAAATTTTCCATGAAATCTTTGTGTGATATACAAAGCACTAAATGCTGGCATGCTTGTTGCTGGCAGCTTACCCTCTATAGTGTGGCCATCAGTAGGCAGCTATGGCATTGGTGGCAGAATTGCAGATTTTGGCATTGGAAAATCATCACCAGAGTGTGACAGGAGGAGAATGGCAGTCTCCTGTCACTTAGCCAAAGTGCTAGTTCACAGAGCAATGACAGAATTATGGAGACTATGGAACTTTCTGAGAGTAGGTGAAAGTGGAACTGGAGAGTTCTATTTTTTTCATGCTATGTTTGATGATTAATTTGGCCTCATTTTTTGCCTCAAGAATAACCCAGTAAAACTCAATGAGAGGTTATATTTACAATTCCCTTGTGAAAATTAAGTAATATAAAAATGGTTTTTAGTATCTATTAGATATTTTCAGATATCATGAAATTCTTTACCACTGGCAGTTATGATTACAGAGATACTTATGAAATCAATAAAAATTGGGTTATCCTTAGAAAATTTTCATATTTATTTTGAAGGAATTTATATTTTGCTTACATTTTTATTCTTATTCTACCAAAATCCTGTGCTGAGGGATAGCTTCTCCTCCATCACAGCCTGCAATAACAACCATACACAATAATGATGAGGTAGGGCAGAGTACTTCTGAATATCTGGAACTTTTGTGCATTTGGTTTGGGTTTGCTTTTGTAATACTCAAGAAGTAAAAGGGATTTTATTTTATTTTTTTTGAGACAGAGTCTTACTCTGTCGCCCAGGCTGGAGTGCAGTGGTGCAATTTTGACTCACTGCAACCCTTGCCTCTTGGGTTTAAGAGATCCTCCTGCCTCAGCCTCCTGAGTAGCTGGGACTAGAGGTGTGCACCATCATGCCTGGCCAATTTTTGTATTTTTAGTAGAGATAGGGTTTTGCCATGTTGGCTAGGCTGGTCTTCAACTCCTGGCCTCAAGTGATTTACCCACCTTGGCCTCCCAAAGAGGGATCATTTTTTGGTTTCCCATGTGTTTAAAGTTGTAGGTATAGTTTTGGATTGGTATCTATCAATAATTGTGAGGAGGAATAAGCTGTCTGTCACTCTGAAAAGAAGCATGCTGCCATTTTTCTTATTACTCAGATTGTATTGATGTCTTACCATTAATAATAGGACAACTATTGATGTTTTGATCCAGTAGTCTAAATATTTCAGGACATTACTTTTACAAAACATCTTAAATTAAATTTTTAAATGTAACATCAGAATTGAAAACCAAATCCCTGTTGATCGATAGTTTAAGATAAACTGAGTAATCTTGCCTGATGATAATCATGATATAGATAATAGGCAGAACATGTTCCATGTTCTAAGAAACAGGTAAAGTACTTTGTTTGCGATCATCACCACGAATCTTGGAGGTAGATGCTATTTTCCCATTTTGCAGTTGGAGGAACTAATTTTTTTTTTTTTTTTTTTGAGATGGAGTCTCGCTCTGTTGCCCAGGTTGGAGTGCAATGGCGCGGTCTCAGCTCACTGCAACCTCCGCCTCCCGGGTTCAAGTGATTCTCTTGCCTCAGCCTCCAGAGTAGCTGGGAATACAGGCATGTGCCACCTTGCATGGCTAATTTTTGTATTTTTAGTAGAGACAGGATTTCACAATGTTGGACAGGTTGGTCTTGAACTCCTGGCTTCGTAATCCACCCGCCTTGGTCTCCTAAAGTGCTGGGATTACAGGTGTGAGCCACTGCACCTGGGTGGAACTAAGTCTTAAGTCAGTGGCCCAGGACACATAGCAAGCCAGTGGAAGAGTTGGCCTCAGGACAGCCTGAGTCCAGGTCTACTCTCCTAACCCTCACCTATATCCCTCTCATGACAGGCCCAGAACCTCAGCTCCCCATCACCCCTTTATGATGATTTCCTATTCTCCTCAGAGGAAATACATACTTTGTATTTACCCCAATGTGTAATAAACAAATAGTCAAAGATGACATTTACCTCATGAGGTCATTATTATTCTTCATTCTTGAAAAATTGGACTAATGTTTAGGCATCATGGAATGGAATAAAATCTTACTACTATAGACTTTAAGTAATAGTACTTTAACATTCTTCTAAATTTACCTAACATCTTGTTAATAACGTTACTTAACAACTGTTAAAACAATTTCTCTTTAAATAGGGAAATATATTTGGATTACATGTTAATATGTCACTAGAAATGTAATTAGATAGGTGATAACTTTTATATCACATATAAAAAGCTGTCTTGCCAAAATTTTGACTACTTTTTGGGGACCTACTTTTTTGGTCAACTATTATTGTCTTGTCTTGATTGCAAATGAAAAACAAACCAAAAAGGAAATATCTAACATAATTTCTCTTCAATTAATGTTAAATAATTATTTCAGATTTCTATGTTAGTGTGTAAACCTAGCATACATGAAACCCCTGATAATCACTAATCTGCTCTTCATCTATATTCATCAACAATGTCAGTAGCAAATATAATTATATTATTTCACTAACACTAAATAAATGAAATTTTGCAGTGCAGTCATGTGCTGTATGATGATGTTTTGGTCAACGATGAACTGCATATATGATGGTGGTCATATAAGATTATAATGGAGCTGACAAATTCTTGTTGCCTAGTGGCATCTTAATGATCCTGCTCCTTCTGCGTAGGCCTAAGCTAATGTGTGTGTTTTTATTAGTTTATAATAAAAGCATTTAAAAAGTTAAAAAACATTAAAAATAGAAAAAAGCTTATAGACTAAGGATAAGAAGAAAATATTTTTTGTATAGCTGTACAATGTATCTGTGTTTTAAGCTAAGTATTATTACAAAAGTCAAAAAGTTAAAATGTAAAAAGTTCATAAAGTAAAAAATTAAAGTAAGCTAAGATTAATTTATTATTGAAGAAAAAATATTTTTATGTATTTAGTGTAGCTTAAGGGCACAGTGTTTGTAAAGTCTACAGTAGTGTAGAGTAATGTCCTAGGCCTTCATCCTCATTCTTCACTCACTCACTGACCCACCCAGAGCAACTTCCAGTCTGGTAAGCTCTATTCATGGTAAATGCCCTATACAGGTGTGCCATTTTTTATCTTTTATACTATATTTTTACTGTACCTTTTCTATGTTTAGATACACAAATATATACCATTGTGTTACAGTTGCCTATAGTATTCAGTACAGTCACATGTTGTACAGGTTTGTAGCCTAGGAGAAATAGTCTATACTGTATAGCCCAGATATGGCCGTATACTATAACCTGCTGCTAGGTGTGGTAGATTATACCATCTCAGTTTGTGTAAGTTTACTCCATGAGGTTTACACAATGACAAAATTGCCAAGGACTCATTTCTTAGAATGAATCTCTGTCATTAAGCGATGCCTGACTGTATACAAGCATTTTTGGCTTTTTTTGACTTAGCATCACTTCCTTAAAGTTAGTCCAAGTTGTGAGGATCCACAGTTTCTTTTTGTTTCTGAGTATTATTCCATGTTATAGCTCTAGCTATATCACAGTTTAATGATTTGTCCAGTGAGGAATATTTGTGTGGTTTCCAATGTTTAGCTATTAAAAATAAAGCTGGTACAAATATTTGTGTATATATTTCTGTGTAAAAATGGGTTTTCATTTCTCTGGGATAAATGCTAAAAGTGTAACTGCTGAGACATATGGTAAGTCCATTTTTTTTAGTTTTAAAGGGAATTGTCAAATTATTTTTCAGAGTAGCTGTACCATTTTACATTCCTATCAGCAATGTATGAGTGTCACAGTTTCTCTATGTCCTCACCAGCATTTGGTATTATTATTTTTTGTTTTAGCTATTTTAATAGGTGTGTGGTGGTATCTTATCATGGTTTTAATTTATATTCCCTTGATTGTTAGGGTGTTGAACATCTTTTCATGTACTTCTTTGCCATATGTATATCTTTTTTGGTGAAGTGTCTGTTCAGATCTTTTGCCTGATTTTTAATTGGGGTTTTTGTTTTCTTCTTGGTAAGTTTTAAAAGTTTTTTAAAAAATATATTCTAGATGCATGTTCTTTGTTGGATATGTGGTTCACAAATATTTTCTACCAGGTTGTAGCATGTCTTTCATCCTCTTAACAAACAGAATATTTTGCAGAGCAAAGATTTTAATTTCGCAGAGGTCCAGTTTACCATTTTTTTCTTTTACGGATCATGCTTTTGGTATCAAGTATAAGAATTCTTCACTGAGTCCTAGGTCTTGAAGATATTCTCCTAATTTTTAAAGCTTTATTGCTTGTCATTGTATATTTAAGTCTATGATCCAGAATCCTCATCTATGAAATGAAGATAATAATACTACCCATGTCAAAGGGCTATTATTAGAAATAACATGTGCAAAAGTCTTGACAGTTTATTTTCCTGTGATTCTAGTTAGTCACCACTGTTTTTTTTTAAAATCTCCTTAAGCTCATAAGCAACTTCAGCAAAGTTTCAGGATACAAAATCAATGTGCAAAAATCACAAGCATTCCTATACACCAATAACAGACAAATAGAGAGCCAAATCATGAGTGAACTCCCAGTCACCAGTGTATTAATGGGAAAAATATTGGGCTAATTGACTTGTATTTGTAGAGTAGTCTAAGCTGCTGTTATAAGTTTACCCAAATATATTGATAACTTAGCAGAAAACTATTGTTCTTTCACACAATAGCTCTGGAATGGCTATTCCCAAAAAGATCAGCAATAATGAGTGTTAATGAGAATCAAAAAAGACCAACGATAAGTGTTGTAGACAATGTGGCAAAAGGAAACTTTTGTACATTTCTGGTGGGAATATGAATTGGTACAATCAATATGAAAAACAATATGGAGGTTCCTAAGAAAATGAAAAATAGAACTACTATATGACCCAGCAATCCCACTTCTGGGTATATATCCAAAGGAAATGAAATCAGTAGGTCAAAGAGATACCTGCATTCCATGTTCATTGTGACATTATTCACAATAGCCAAGATATGGAAGGTTCCAGGCTGGCTGTGGCATGGGAAATGAGAGAAGTTGGGTCTCTGATATGTTTTTCTGAGTAACTACCAAGTGGAAGTTAATACTTCATAACTGGGGTGTTGGGATTAGGGGAGAAACACATATACCTTCTTGGGAACTTGTGGACAATGGCAGGACTTAAAAATATTCTTGCAGTATTACCCTTTGAGAAATACAGTAGATGTTTGTGATATTTATGAATCTTGTCCTTGGTCCACACATGGGACTATGACTAGTCAGAGTTTGGGCAGTCAGAAGGGGTCTCTAACCATTTGTATTGCTTTTTTACATGTCGTGCTGATTTTATCTTCTTTGGTGGATACTTCTGTGTAAACTCTGTGAAGGACTGGTGACAATGCTTACAGTGTCTCTACAACCCTAAGAAGACAGGGGTACATCGTACAGCTGCAGCTCTGCATGCATCAATTCACATATTTGGTATCTGAACTCTTGCTAATCTTCTATGGCTTTCCTGGACTAACTCTGTAATCCAGCACAATCAAATAAGTCCATGTATGGGATTGCTTCTCAAAGGATGTTTATAAGACACCAAAACTGAGTAGATGCTTGTGTGTCAGTGTGTATGTGTGTTAGTGTGTGTGTGTGTGATAGAGAGGGAGAAAGAGAGAGAGAGGGAGAGAGAATGAGATCTAAAGCCTGTGAAAGAGGCTTAATAGATGTCTCCAAACAGTAACACTGTTCTCCATCATGGTTTTCGGTAAAGGCATTGCTGTTGTGAAATGATGTCTGAGGGGAGGAGTAGTCTGCTAGTCTTTGGGAGGTGTTTGTAAATTTGCAGAAGTTTATCAGATTTGTTGAGAAAGCAAAGGTCAGCAGCCTAGGGTTACATCTTGACAGGAGAATGATTATTCTAGAAAAGAGATATATGAGTCCTCACAGGAGAGGATAGTGAGTAATGGTAAAAACAAAGTTACCAGTGCTGAGTGCTTAAGGCATCATATTGGATTCAAACAATTAATTCCAGTTCTGATGCCCTCCAGTTGTGGGGTTGTCTTTGGCAATTTCTCCTCAGTGAACCTGAAATTTGTTAGTGTATTGTAATCTCAGTATTGTTAATAATATCTACTGATGATATTTTTGTGATTTAATATGAGATTAAATAACAAAATTGTCTAGATCAATATATATGCAGTTCAGAAAATATTTATTCACACCTCACCTCACTCCTTAATGCCCTCAGTGTTTTACCACGGGTAGGATCAGGTCCTAACATGTGGTATGAGTACCCATAAAAAGATCCTGAGTAAGGGGACATACTAGACTATTCAGTATGCCCTCTGATAACTAATCCATCAGTAGATATTTGTTCTTTGATATGACTTTGGCATAAATTAAGGTTATTAGTTTCACAGTGAGGTTTCCCCTTATGTTTGATCAGAAGGCCTGAAACTTCTTGAAAAGAGATTTTTAAGACTGGGAAAGCAAATCTCAGAAGCACCTTGTTCATTCCTGAGGTTCTCTAGGAGGCTGATGTCAAAAATGGTTTGGATTAGTGCTTGTCTGTGACGAGGTTTTACTCACTCGAGTAAATGAGGAAAATAAGAACAATTGTAATTTCTTTAATAGAATAATTTATGTTTATTCAATTTATTAAAAACTCTGTTCTTTATAAGAACAATTGTAATTTCTTTACTAGAATAATTTATGTTTATTCAATTTATTAAAAGCTCTGTTCTTTTGAGATTATATCATTCCTCATTTTTTTGGCTTTAAGATTTTTTCTTTATATTTATGAAGTTATGATGATTCCTTAAAAAACAATTACTGATCCTTGAAGTCCAAATGTCTTGAAGTCCAAATGTCTAGAAAACCATTCTTTCTGACATTTTGCTCTCTGCTTTCAGATGTCCTTAAAAAGTCTCCTGAACTTTTGTTTTCATTACCAATCTCTAATTTCTTAGCATGTATTATATATCGTTTTCTTTTGTTTCTTTTTGGAATCTAATTTTCTTATCCAGCAAACAAATCAGTTTTTATTATATAAAATAACTCAAATTAAAATTGTTTTCTATTTTATCACATGTGTAAGTAACCACATTTACTTTTCATATAACGAAATTAGATTGAAAACTAGCAAAAATTTTGAGCACATTCTCGCCAAAGACATCATATAATTTAATAGACGTAGAGTTTACTATTGAGAAATATTTCTCTGGTTGAACTGGGAGACACATAATCTCCACAGAAATCTATATAACCAATTTAAGTAACTTTTTAAGATTGCCATCCTTTGGATTTTTGAACAATAAAAGTTACACTAATGAAAGGCATGAGCAAAACTATATAAGATCTTTGGAAATTGGAATTTCTAGTAATTTTATGTCATGTTTTATAAAAAGTTTAAGTGATTTAAGTTTGACTTTCATCTTGGTTTCCTGGGTAATGTGCTAGAGAAAATGGAAATGTGTGATGACATTTTATGAACTTTAAATCATTCTTCTCTGAAAATCACTCTGGGAGTTGCCATTTAAAAACAAACACAAATAAAATAACTGAAGAGGAATAAGTATGTTGGATTAAAATGGGTGAATGCTACTGAAATGTATTAATGGTCAAGGCTGATCTCAAAGCCAGAACTCTCCTGTCTTTCAAAATGGAAAACACCATGCATCTTTGGCATAGTGCAAATGTGGGCAATTGTGTCTCTCAGATTTAAAGATGGAATGAATACACAGATCAGAAATGTTTGATATGGTGCTCATCTGTGAGTCTGGTTTCAAATAAGCACATGAGAGCTAGCCTCATGTGTAAAACTGCACAATGTTGGTTTATTCTCTGACCTAAACAAGCAAGATATGAAAACTAAGAGCAGTGAAGTTTAAGTTTTCCCTAAGATCACTTAGTGTCTTTTGATTTTTTTAATCCATAAAATGAAGTTGAAAAGAATAGAGGTAATGTAACATATAAAGCAAGCATCATCTATGTTGATTTCTTTGCATGTTTTCTGTGTTGTACTGAGTTGCAGGCTGAAATGTTCAGCCACGCTAAAATGTTAAACATTTTAGATCAATACCAAATAATAACTGCAGAATTCTCCACCTACAGAGAGCTAGAGAATTTAAAAATCAGAAAGTGTCTTCTCAGTAGACAGTGACTATGGCTGTGCAAACCCAATGCATTTGGCCTGAAAAAGGATTTAAGAGCACAGGTACTTGTTAACAGGTCATATTTTTGTGTTGAATATTGTAGAATTATAGAGGTTGAGATATTGTCTCTCATCATTTTTGAGCACTTAATGTGCATCAGACTATTTACCTTCTTCATTAATAATTCATTAATCTATTAAAATATCCTTTGAGCATCTACCATGTGTCAGATATTATTTTAGGTACTGAGGATACAGTAGATCACAGGCTTCATGGGACCAGCATTAAGGTGGTGGATGGTGAGAGGACTGATGATAACCCATTCAACAAATTAATAAACAAGGTAATTTCAGTTAACAATAAATAGAAAAAGAAAATAAAACAATGAAAGAGTAGAAATTTTTTGAGGTAAGAGAGTAAATGGTGACTGCTCAAGAGTCTTCAGAATGGCTATTATTAAAAGTCAAAAATAACAGATGTTGGCAAGGCTACAGAAAAAAGGGAACACTTACATAGTGTTGATGGAAATGTAAATTAGTTCAACCACTGTGGAAAGCAGCTTGGAGATTTCTCCAAACTTAAAACAGAACTACCTTTTGACCCAGCAATCCCATTACTGGGTTTAAATGCAAAGGAAAATAGATTGCTCTACCAAAAAGACATATGCACTCATACATTCATCACAGCACTATTTCATAATAACAAATACGTAGAATCAACCTAGGTGCCTATCAGTGGTGGATTAGAGAGAGCAAATGTAGTACATATATGCCATGGAATACTATGCAGCCATAAAAAAGATAGAAATCATGTCCTTTGCAGCAACATGGATGGAGCTGGAGGCCATTATCCTAATAGAATTAATGAAGAAACAGAAAACCAAATACTGCATGTTCTCACTCATAAGTGGGAAATAAAGAACAGGTACACATGGACATAAAGACAGGAATAATAAGCAGTGGGGACTACTAGAGGTGGGAGAGAGGAAGAAGGTCAAGGGCTGAAAAACTACCTGTTGGGTAATAAGCTCACTACGTGGGTGAGGGGATCAATCATACCCCAAACCTCAGCATCACAAAATGTACCCATGTAACAAACCTGCATATACACCACCTGAAGCTACGATGAAAGCTGAAATTAAAAACAAAAAATCTGTCATGGAGACAAAATATGAAATTTCAAACTGCCCTTTTTTAGTTATATCTTTCCCTACCCCCAACTCCTGGCAACCACTGATTTGTTCTTCAACACTATGGTTATATCTTTTTGGGAATGTTATAACAATATTGCTCCATGCCTCAATAGACTAATACTTTGTTTCTGTATTATTGAGTAGTATTGCATTGTATCAGTGTTCCACAGTTTGTTTAAACATTCACCCACTGAAGAACATTTAAATTGTTCATGATTTTTGGCAGTTAATAAATGAAGCTGTTATATAGTTTAGTAGGTATAGATTTTGTGTGAACATAAGCCTTCCATTTCCAGGGTAAATAACTAGGAGAGGACTTTCTGAGTCATATAAGTATATGATTAACTTTACAGAAAACTGCCAAACTGTTTTTCCAGGGTGGCCAAAATATTTTGTATTTCCACTAGCAAAGTGTGTGTGAGTTCCAGTTGGTCTACATCTCTACCCACACTTGATATTTTCAATATTTTTTATTATAGTCATCCTAATAGGCACGTGCTGGCATCTCATCATGGCTTGAACTTGCATCCCTCGTGGCCAATAATGTTGAGCATCTTTTCATGTGCAGACTTCCCATTTGTATATCATTGCTTAAGTACCTATTCAAGGATTTTTGTCATTGGCAAAGTATTTTGCTGTCGATTAGTTTAGGCCAGTGTTTTTTTCATCAGCCCACAATTGGCATTTTGGCTGGTACAATTCCTGATTATATAGGCTGTTCTATACCTTGTAGCTAATTTAGCTTCCCGGACCTCAGGCACCAAATGCTCATTATGACAACCAAAAATGTCCTCATATATGTTCACATTCCACTGGGAGGATGGTACCACTTAGTGAGAACCACTAGCTTAGAAGTTAGCATTTTTCCCTGTTGCTGGGATCAGGTCAATTTTTCCTAATTCATATAGGGTTTGTGGGGGTAGGGTGGATCCCTTAACAATATCGGGTTCTTCTACATAAGAAAGGAATAAATCTTAATCCAGAAACCAGCAGTTCCCCAAGAGTTTTACTCAACTTCTTTCCCAACAGCCTATGCAATTTTTGGCTTTTACTCACAGCCTTTCTGTGAATAAAACTGAAAAGACTCTCCCTAGATGTAATAAATGTTGTCTGGACTAAGTTTTCCTATTACCTAAAGCATCTCTTGGAATTTTCACTAGGACAGGTAGAAGAGGGATGTAGCAGTTCCTATCTGCTTTCTTCTTCTCCTGCTCTACATTCTCCTCCTCCTCATCCTCCTCTTCCTTCTCTCTCCCTCCACCTTTTTCTTCTTTGATCTTAATAGATATATTTACAGATTTATAACTGAGTTTTCAGCTTGTTTCCCTAGCAACTGATTTTAGGGTACCAAACATATTTTTTTAAAGTCATGATTCTATCACAACAGAAGGTATATCACCAGAAAGTCACAGTCTAGTTAGGATAAAATGTGAAATTACGTAAGAACATTTAGAAAACATCTGTGAAGCAGTATTCTGTGACATGAACTAAGCATGTTGAGGAAACAAAGGACAGAGGAGTTGAAGACAGAGTCTTAGAGTGAAAGGGCAGCAGATCTGGAGTCATAAGACTATCATCACCAGGGACAATATACCTAATCTCTCCCTCAGTTTCCACATGTGTAAATTAGGAATAAAGTTCCTCCTTAATAAAGCTAACATCAGTTGAGTAACATATATCACAATGTCTTGAAATTTGGAAATGTAGGAATCTATTCATTACTACTGCAACCACCATCATTATCATCATCGTCACTTAGTAATGAAATTTTTGCTGACATGGGAGGTAGGGAAGGAACCACGAGTAGTAAAGGAAACATAAATATAAAGGGAGATAAGTGACATCTGGGAAGATTTAGACACAGTTGTGTCTGTTTAGGATAAACTGTAGGCAAAAGTCTCAAGACTCTCAGAGATTTACTATTCATTCACTTTGAGATTTCTGCCAGCACAGCACCTCATGACACTCCTACAAACATCCTCGAACCTTCTTTAGACCCAGTGCTGCTCCCTTTTAGCAGTTAAGTCAGAGGAGTGGGAACAAGTTCTCCCAAAGAACTTGGGTATAGCCTGAGGCCGTCTTCTCCCATCTGGGACTTCTTAGATAATGTCTTCATTTTATATCAACAAATGAGTGTGAATACTGTGCTTTATTCCATGATATGTTTCTATTTGTTTTGAAGTAAAAATGATGTTTTAAATGAATAAGAGCACTGCTTACCTATTCCCCTTGTGGCTAGTTAAGATGTAATGAATTGAAATGATCCATCTTGAAAGGCTGACCTGAAACAAAGGAGCTAACACAGCATGTCATCTATGTAATTTCTCTTGGTGCTTGGATTTATCCTACATGTTTTCATTCTTGCCACCCTCAACCCTCTCTAAAGGAAGCTGCTCCACCCACAGCCTGATGACTTTCGTGTTTTGTGCCAAGTATGTTCTCCACCCACTTCTGTGTAAAGCTAACTGAGCCAGGGGAATCAGCCTGCTCAGAATTAACACTGTGAATTATGTCTGGTACAGAGATGGGATGGGGCTTCTCTTATAATTAGGGAATAGGATGCCAATTAGTAACGGGAGTTGGCATGTGAAAGAAGTTGGGAGTGACATGGGGGAAACAAATCTTGATCCAGTAGTGGAAGCCCACAGTCTTAACTAATTTAAGGGAATGTCAGGTGACCAAAATGCTGAAAAGACATTACAGAAAATATGTGTCATGGTGACAGTGTGTGGAATGGATGAGAATGAGGAGAAATCAGGGAGCGAGATAGAGGTTTTCTCAGCTCAAAAGTGTGAGGTGAAGGTTGACTGGAGTGGGGTGTTGGCTGTGGAACCAAGACGAGTCAGATCTATAGGAAGCTGTGGTTTGCTACTCTATCTTAAAGTGTACCAGAAATGATGACTTTAGTGCTTCTTTATTCCTTTGCAAATAGAATACAACCCAAATTTCTCAGACTTTTTAAAAAGAACACTTATCATTTTGTTGCTGGTGCAGACTCAGTGATTCATAGCAAACATAGTAAACAGTCTGGTCATCTAAGTATTTAGTCCTTAAATTTGACAAATGTGCCAGTTACCATGGTCTTTGGTTTCTGGTTCAAGAATTAAAAGCCATAATCAATTTTAAAAGCTGCCACAGTTCTTTAAGAGTGAATGGAAACAGAATGTCAAGCAGCTGTCCTCCACTGATGTGCCTTGAGTTGCCATCTCTAAGCATGATGGATTGGATGCTATTTGTGTGATGTGGCACCACATTCTTTTCCTGTATAAATCCGATTGCTATGGCCCAAATGGGGCGCTCTGTGTCCAAGATCTCTCAATACTACTTAAAACATACTCTTGAGGTTTTTGTCTTTTGGTTTTTGAAATAATGCAATGTTTAGGAAATATTTCAAGCACATAGACCCTTGTGTATTGTTGTTGAAACACATAGGTAGGTCAAACACATGGCTGCTTTTGCCAATTTTTAGATATTTGAAAGCAATCTATTCCAGCCGTGGTAGACTTTTTTTTTTTTTTTCTTCAACGTCACCTTATTTCAAAAGAAGACCTTAAGGTTTACTGTAAAACCATTACCTAATTTACTTCCACTATGAAGACTTTAGGTGGGTGTTAGGTCGGTGAAATTAATGCCACATATATTGGAAAGAAATAGCAAGGGCCAATCAATGGAAAGGACAGAGGGAACTAAGAGCTCTTGCTTGAAAATTTTATCTGAAGGTTTTTCTCTAGCACTGATGAAGCATATCAGTTTGCTTTCAATTTGCAATAGGCAGAACCACAGTAAAATTTCATATTGAAGTTTAATATTTGATATGTAGAAAATTCTAGATTTTTATTTAAAAATGTTATATTTACTTTAATCATAGTAATTTAAAACTTGGCTTCAAATTGTTGTTATGATACCTCTTCCTTCAGTAGAAATTCATGAGGAATGGGCCCGGCACGGTAGCTCATGCATGAAATCCCAGCACTTAGGGAGGCCGAGGTGGGCAGTTCACTTGAGGTGAGGGGTTTGAGAACAGCCTGGCCAACATGACGAAACCTATCTCTACTAAAAATACAAAAATTACCCAGGCATGGTGGCGGGCGCCTGTAATCCCAGCTACTCAGGAGGCTGAGGCAGGATAATCACTTGAACCCGGGAGGTGGAGATTGCAGTGAGCCGAGATCCGCCATTGCCCTCCAGCCTGGGCGGCAGAGTGAGACTCCTTTTCAAAAAAAAAAAGAAATTCATGAGGAATGGTGATGCACCATGCATGATCAAATTTTGAAAGTTTTACCCTTCTCAATGAACATGGTAGTGGCAAAAATGTAAATTTGATTTTCTTGTGAGTCGTCGTGACTTTTATGATGCTGGTAGACTTGTCATGAATGTTAAGAGAATAACAGCATATTCAGCAGAGACTTTGATATGGCTTGGATTTGTGTCTCCTCTTGAATCTCATGTTGAATTTTAATCCCCAGTGTTGGAAGAGGGACCTGGTGGGAGGTGACTGGATCATGGGCGTGGATTTTCCCCTTGCGGTTCTTGTGATAGTGAGTTCTCACGAGATCTAGTTGTTCAAAAATGTGTAGCACCTCCCACTTTACGCTCTTCCTACTTCTCTGGCCGTGCAAAACGTAACTCCTTCCTCTTCACCTTGTGCCATGATTGTAAGTTTCCTGAGGCCTCCCCAGCTGTTTCCTGTACAACCTGTGGAACTGTGAGCCAATTAAACATCTTTTCTTTATAAATTGCCCAGTCTCAGGTAGTTATTTATAGCAGTGCAAGAACGAGAACTGTGAACCAATTTAACTTATTTTCTTTATAAATTTCAGTTTCAGGAGGTTTTTACAGCAGTGCGAGAATGGACTAATACAGACCTCTAGTTTTACATTTCTTTAAGGTTAGTTGTTGGTACCAGCCTCTCTCTAGGTAAGATTATTCGTGGGGAAGATAATATTTTCATTCTCCCCTTCCTTTGATCAGCCCAGCCACTGGTGGCTATATTTCCCTGAGTTCCAGTGTCTTCAGAAACATGTATCTCTTTTCCCCCAAGAGTCCATTAAAATACCCTTTCCATAAATGTTGAATAACCTAACTTATATTAACTTTAAATTTTACCAATAAAGGCTATCCTTAAAGGGATGGACATTACTTTTTTTTTTTTTGGACTGTTATTTCTAATGATAAGAAAACTCATTTTTTATTTTTATAATTTAATACATTGTCATTATAGAATATATAGAAAATAAAGTTAAAAGAAAAATATTCCCACAATTTCATCTCTCTAAGACTTCTTCTACTACTGTTGATATATATTCTTCATATAAAGAAATGGAACTATCCTGTGTGCAAGTTTCAAACTGTATCTTTTCTTAATGTATGATGGTATTTTCTACCTTTAAACATGCTAATAAGCCATATTTAATATCTCCATGGTTTTGTATTGCACAACTGTTCCCTACATCATTTAAATAATACACTACTATTTGACATTAAGACTGTGTTAATTATTTCACTATTATAAATTGTCAGAATTAACATTCTTTTGTTGAGTTCTTCAAATACTGTCATGATCACAGAAGAATAAACCCTGGCTGTGATACCTCATTGCCAATGAGCCAGGGACAGAGAAATTTCTTGTCCCTTGAAATTGTATCTAGTCATTCAGAAATTTTTCTGCTTGCTGCTGAGGATAGCCTTGATTGTCAGACCTTGCAAATTAACTAAAATTGAGCTAATTTGGCACTCACTGAGGGAGAAAAGTAATAGCAAATGGCAGAAAGTTTGGAAGTGCTTTATATTAGGTTGAAAACAAAAAAGTAAATTATCTGACCTATATACAACCCAAATAACTCTAATATTTGGAAATACAGTAATGAAACAGAATTCACTGCACTTGAGATTAGCTTCAGAGCCTTTCACATGAAAGTTATTCATGACCAAGATATTAATGATCCTCGAATGATTTCTTTGAAGCTGTAATTCTTGGTCAGCATCAAAGTTACATGGTAGATGGATCAGAAACTTTGTTTGAGGCAGGTGCTGGGAAATTGAACAAAAGACATATTCAGTGAATGGAAAAAAGATGGGTGTTACAGAAACAAAATTTGTGGGTTTTGACACTTGATTGGCTACTAAGAGAGAGAGGAAGATAGAGGGATGAGTGATACAAACCTGGAGGTAAGAGGATGATTCTCCCATTTGTTGTGGAGGAGCAAGTTGTATGGATATGGGACAAATTCTGTTGCAGGCACTTAGGCTGAGCTTCTGCCAATTTAATTTATTCCCAGCAGGGAACTGGAAATGCAAAATTGGAGCTAGAACAGTAAGTGCATAAAATTAATAATTTTAACTAATAAAGAGAATAAGTACCCCTTTAGAAAAAGAATGGCTACATTTGAAGGTTGAAGCAAAAAACTATGATGGCAGAGAGTAACCAGGCAGGGAAGTAGGAGAATGCAGAGTCAAGTGGAACCCAGGAAGAATGGAACTTTGGGGACAGAAGAGGATTGAGACTTGCTGACCTATCGACTTGATGTCACTGTTGAACTTCAACTAAGCAGTTCCGCATGACTGTGGGTGTAGAAGCCAGATAATAATGAAAACTAATATCAACAAGAAGAGGCTAGAGTGTGTTAAGAGTTTACTCTGTGACAGTTACTGTGCTATGCACATAGATTGCATTAAATCATTTAATCCTTTCAGCAATGGCCATGAGGCAGAGATTTTCATTGTCCCCCTTTTCAATAGTCTACAGAGATGAAATATTTTTTCCAAGATCATACAATGTACTATATATAGGGCACAAACTCAGGACTGTGCTCTTAACTTCTCTGCTGGTTTAATTAGCTATACATGTTCCAAGGAATTATATAGTAAGTGGTTGATGAGAGAGGGGGAGCAGTGCCTAGGACCCCTCTTTGAGGAAGCTTAGCCCTGTAGTAAAGAAGACCATGAGAGTGTCCTGAGAAGGGAGGTGGTACTGTAGGAGAGGTATTTCTAGATTTAGGCATTGAGAGAAGAGCTGTTCCCAATGGGATGGTGATGTCTGTCAGTAGGTGGCTGAAGTACGATGGAAATAAAAGCCATTTTTGCTGAAAAGATCAGGTTCTACTTTGAGGCTAGGGTTCTGGAAAGGTTATCAGCATTCATAGTAAAGGGATAGAGAAAGGAATAAGTCTCATGAGAAGTAAGATGCTGAAATCATTATGGAAAATGGGTGATGGTCCTGTAGCCAGGCAATGACAGATACAGGGCTGGGAAGATTCAGTGCTTGGGGAGAATGTGCATTTTGAGAGAGCAGAGGTTATTCAGAGATGGCAGAGAACAGTGATTGCAAAGGGTATTGGGGGTTGAGGGGTGTTTGGGCATGCACCCAGTTTCCAGTGGGCATGTGGTCATGAAGGAGCATAACTGCAACTGGCTTCGATCTACTCTATTCGAAAGATGTTTATGGGAAACGAAGCCATTGAGGGAAGGGGCAGCCATCAGTTATTGGGGAGGAGCTAAAATGAATGTTCAAGGCGTAGGTTAAATATATGTTTCCCCTCAAGAGCAGAGTGGTTCCATAGGGCACAGATGAAGGCTCTGGCCTGAGCCTCTGGTGACATTATTATGTTTGAAGTATCTGTGGGTAGGAGGCTGGGAATAGACTGGTGACAGGTTTTAGTGATGGAAAGTGTAGAATGGGGAGGAGTCTTGTATTGGCTGAGTTTTAGATAATATCCCCCTTGCTGAAATTTCTAAGTAAGAGTTGAATTTTTGGTGTTTGCAACCTACTCCTCAAAATTAGGACTCAGTACTCAAGGCTGGTCTTGAGAAGAAGTCAGAGATAGAGAGAGTTGGTGGCACACTTGAGATAAAAATGCTGATATTGTCCTGGGTCATCTGGCTACTTTTAGACTTTCCTTGAAAGTCTATGTAGTAATGTTACAAACAAGATTTGTTTTAAAGAAAGAATAAGACATTAATGTCTTAAATGTGGATATACATAAACCTAACACTGAACCAGGGCTCTCGACCTTGGCTAATGAACTAGAATCCTCTGAGGATTTTCAGCAAATACCTAAAGCTCACAAAAGATCAGTGTAAAGCTAATCTCTGTGGGTGGGGCCCTGTTATCAATATTTAAACAATACTCCTCAGGCCTTCCAACATACAGTAATGGCTGAAAGCATCTGCTTTATATAAAGAACAGAAAAGAAGAAGCATAGCTGCATAATCTTTTTGTAAATGTGAACCTACTTGCATGCTCACACTTCTGCTGGGTCAGTGCTCTAGTGTCATGAGTAAGTCTTGGTGTCACTTATTGCTGGTTCGTTATGAAGCTGCAGAAATACTGACACACATGCTAGATTGATGCTGATGGTACTTGTTTTACAATCAATAGTACTCCTTCATCACCCACAAAGATAAATGTTAGGTGAAAGGAAGCAAATTGGGAAACACCCTATTTACTTGTAGTGAGAGGGTCAGGCATAATTAAGATACAGCTTTATTATGTAGAGATGCTTTCTTACCCTACAAGATGGGCTCTGTAAGCTCAGCTAAACACCACTACTTACCCCCAATCTCCAATTCTAAGTCTTATCTTTAAAGCATTATTCACAATATATAAATTGAGCTCTTCCATAATTTATATCTTGCATATAATTAATAATCTAATGTAAATTGTGTTTTCAATGAAGTAATCATTAAATAGTTTTGGAATGTCACTGTGAAGTAATATCCAAAGGAAATTAAAGAGTTTAATCCCTTTCTTTGGGTTATCTAAAAATATATTGTGTAAAACTTTATTATACTAAAGTGCAACATTGTACGTACTCTGATTGAAATGTTGGTGACAGTTTAATAATTGTCTCAGAATTAAACAACAAATTTAAGTTTGATTACATGATTTGATACATTGCAAAGTGGGTAGAGAGGGTTTTTCACATGGGAGCTCTTGTTACAGAAAAAAAGAACATCCATTCATTGATTTATTCATTTTCTTTTAAAGTAAACATCTGAAGCCCTAGTGTCTATTTAAATTCACTTCCCCTCATGTAAAGGATTAAGCCTTGTATATACCTAAGTATATACACATACATATTATTTTTACTTTATAAAAGTAATACATATTTCTATAATAAAGGCTTAAAGCACAAATAATCAATGGAAAGAAAATGAAAACACATATAGTATTTTTTACCTTACCATCTGCCAATAACCATGACTAATGCCTTAGTATATTATCTTCTTGCTTTACACAAACACATACATGTACATGTACAGATATACACATTTGCACACGATGAATTCATTCTGCATATAGTGTTTAGTACTCTTTTTTGGGTCACAGCACATTTGAACATTATTGTTCTCATTAAATATTCTTCACAATGTTAATTTGTCTGGATAGTATTTTATGGTTTGGGTATTATCCTTATTTGACAGTCTGCTGCTAGACATTTAGATTGTTTATAATTTGAGTTTTTTTGTTTTTGATTTCCATTTTTCCTAATATAATCATTGTTTGATTGCATATCTTTATAGCTAAATTCAACGTTTTTAATGATGAAACATAAAATCGTGGAAGAGAATGTTGTTTTGCCCCAGCTGGTTAAAATAGAGAAATGAGTGCAGTTTTTGTATTCTGGCAAGCTGTATGGGCATCATGGTATTATTCCCCTACACTCTGAGGTTTTGAGAATTCTGAAAGCCTATTAAAGATGGGAAGTTCTTCTCCTGATATTCTTCACCTAACACTAACTATTTTTATACGCTTATCTTTCACATGAACTCACAGGTCCATCTGTGTTTACAAAACATACTGTGAACTTTCTGTCCTCATGCTGTTTACTGCATCTGGAATGTCTTTGTCCTACAGACGTTTCCAATGCAGGCTTTTGAAATCCAACCCAACAATAAAACTAGCTCAAGGCACTTTTTCAAGAAGGTCTCCCCAAGTCCTTCAGGAGGTATTTGTTTCTATCTCTTTTGTGTTTCTTGCTCCACTTTCCCTTCTCCCTACTCTCAACCTCCTTGTTGGACCTCGAGCAGTCTACTAGTATAAATATTTGTATATTATATATATATAAGTATTAGTATAAATATAATATTTGAAGAACTATCCTGCAGCAAGTATGTTTTAGTCATCTTTGTTTTGTTTATAATACATTGTAGAGCGCTTTTTGAGTGCTTAGAATCAATGCATTCTTTGAATTAAATTGTTTAATTTAATTTAAATATGCCACTTCAAATATTAATTTTTTCTTTTATTTTTCCTTTCAATACAAAGGCAGGGAATGGGTAGTTGTAACATCAGTGGAAAACTCAAATTTACTGATTATTACTTTAATGTTGTCTGAAAAATGTACCAAAACCCAAACGTACAAAACTCCCAAACTCAGCCTAAAGGAGACTGCTTTTTCCTCTTTACCTGTGTTTGAGACTTTCAGTGTCCCTCCCAGACCTTAATTAATCCTGATAGTCTCTATATTGTAGACAATTTTAGGGGACTATGACACATAGGAAAAAGAAAATCTGGGATTCTGATCCCAGATGTGCAAATAAAGAGCAATTTGATTGTGAGGAACACTTTATCCTCTCTGGGTCTCAGTTTCTCTAGAAAATGAGGGAACAGGAATGGAAGATCTTGATGGTCTTATCTAACCATAAAGTTTATAATTTTTGAAAACACAGTTTTTGGGCTATATAAATAAAGTTTAGAACACTTAGTACGGACTGGCATTATGGCAAGCATTTTACATGTTTCCTTTTGTTGTTTGCTGGTAACAAATACAATTCAAATTGCCTTTTAAAAATGGGAATTTATTGGTTGGTATAACTGGAAGACCAAGGGTATATGGACTTCAGGCAGTGCTGAATTCAGAAGCTAAAATGATGTAATCAGTGTCTGATTTTCTCCATCTTACTGCTGCTCTGCTTTCTGTCTTCTGACTTCTCTGTGTTGGCCTCACTCTCAGTCAGGCTCATGGATTATGATAGAAAAGATAATGGTAACAGCGTTAAGCTAGAAAATTATGGGTGAGAACGCTGACTTGCCTAGTTTAGATCATAGGTGTAGCCCTTTGCTCAATTACTGGGTCCCAGAGAAGAAATATATGATCCTCTTAGGCTCAAATGAACATCTACCTGGATGGCTATAGGACAACTGTGATAAATTGGACCAGGACCAATGGCATCAGGAAAGCACATTAAATTCCTATGAAAATCATGGCACTCCTAGAGCAGAAGGAAACTTTTAAGTTCATCTACCTGTTGTTCAACCATCTACTGAGAAAGCCTGAATTGTTTCTGCAATTCTGGTAAGGAAAGGAAAGGTTTAGATTATGTTTAATAACACTGATTTTAGAGAATTAGCATTTTTGTTTTTAGCTAAAGTTTGAAAAGACACAGGTAGAGATCTATTTTTCTTTTACACAAAATAACTGAAATGGTTCATAATTATCCACATAAAAATGGACACACATTGTCACAATTGTTTATATAGTGTCCTAACAATCCCTGAGTTATAATAATTAGTTTTAGCACACATTCAAGAATGCTCTTCTTTCACTGTTTTTTTGGAGATAAATTATAAGGAAAAAATTATACTACTTATTGAAAAGGGGAGAGTGATAGTCCAAGATAGAAATATGAGAAAACATTGTGACAAATTATAAATATAAAATTCTAGAATGAGGGAATAAATTGGAGTGCAGAGCTGAATCTGTATTGGTTTCTAAAGTGAATCTGAGGTTTATTTCAGAGGATAAAGGAATAGTGGTGAATGAGGTCTCATATTAATATGCTGGTCTACTTTGAGGTATTGTAAGAGGGAGATATGTGGATTGGGGAAATTGTTGGCTCAGTTTGAAAGTAAATGAATAACAAATATGGTGGTCATTTCAGAGCATTGTTGACTGCTAAGTGCTTTGTGCATCATCTTCTCACAAAAGTGAGCACTTATATTAGCCCCATTTTATAATGAAAGGACCTAAGACTAAGAGCAGTGATAGTGTGCTGGGAACACAGAACTAGAAAATGGCAATAGCAGGACTTGAACCTAGGTATTCCTGGCTCTGATACCCATACCTTAAGCACCACTATGTTTTCTACTGGGTTGAACCATGTGGAATTCCCATTTTGTAGTTCAAAACAGTCAAAATGTCAGCTATTTCACAAGGTAAAAGAATATGCTCAGAACCATAATTTTGGGATGTTAAAGAGACGATATTTATATTTTTCTACCTTTAAACTTCATATGAGAATGAATAGCATTTATGATGTCTTTTCTTTCACGGTTTAGAGAAATTATCTTTTTTCTCCTACTTCTCATTCTGGGAAAATGCAATATAAAGTTTAAATTAATAGCCTTACTTACATAGGCAGGGACTTGTGCAAAATCTCATTATAAAGTTCAAGTGACATGATATTAATTTCTTGATTTACCATAGCAGGTGGTTGTGAAATTAAAATGAAAGAAAGTAATGCCAAATTGCAGAATGCTATCATGATTACTAGCTTTGTGACTGTGGGCAAGTAACTGAACTTAATTTAGTCATATTAATCTAATATACCTTGTAGAGTTGTTGTGCAAATTAAATTAGAAAATGCATGTAAAGAGCTTAGCACAGTGCCTAGCTGAATAAAATTTCCTTGTTACAATTTTTATTTTATTTCCAGATTTTTAAGTGTCTATTTGAGAATTGCATCCAGGTGGGAGATTCTGAGATGTCTGACTGATACAAGTGCACTAGTGGCTAATATAATAAATAATGCAGGAATGACTTTAAATGAAGCATGGACAAGTACTCTCAGGCTGTTTAAACCTTGGCTCTACTATCTAAGCCTATGGTGCTGTTTATGAACAAAGCATAATTCAGAGTTTAGATTTTCTTTAATGGAAACCATCCAAATTTGCTATCTGAGCCACAAGGGAGAAATGTACCTATGTGCCACTCACTGGTGCTCAGGAATGTGGCATATGTACAAGTTTGCTTTTTTTTTCACAAAAACACCAAAGTGGTGAAAGTTCTTAGCAACCCATTAAAAAGGCTCTCTTGCTGAAAGACTCCTTTTTTATCAGCGCTCTCACAAGAATTTACATCCCACACTGAGTCATGCAGTAAGTTTAGTGCTTCCCGGCAAGCAGCTTAGAGTCAAGTTCTGCAGCTATTCTTAGCTGCTCCACACCCTGTAATAGATGGAAGACACTGTATGAACTTGCAAATGACACATTGTACCGATGACAAACAGGGTGGATTGTGTCAGATTGAGTTTCGAAGTCTCTACTTTCTTTCGTGTATTAAGGACAGTGGGGAAAAAAAGGCAAAAAAAAAAAAAAAATGACAGGTGTCCTTGAGATTCAGTACTGTATCGGATATAGCATCCTGTAATGGAATGTAAACTGAAAGCAGAAACATACATTTTTGCAATTCACTGAATTTTCACTCTGTTCCTATCCATATTCAGGGCTAGATTAAAGATATCAAAGCAATAATAGTCAATATTTCACTTGCAAGATCTCATTGTGATCATGAATAATATAGAAATCATGCTTTGCTTTTGAATGGTAAGTAGAACGTTGCATTATCATGTGCAAGATAACATTTTCTCTGGCAGCTTCCCATTAAAGTCAGTGTGCTTGTATAAAGCATCTTTTCTCTAACGAGGTAATTGTTCCCACCTTTTCCTACCCATTTTCTCAAGGAGCCAGACCTCTCCTAACGCAGAAGTAATTCACATAAGTATATTAGTTACAGTGCTTATCACATTGTTTCATCACTATCTTTTTTTTTTTTTTGAGACGGAGTCTCGCTCTGTCGCCCAGGCTGGAGTGCACTGGCTTGATCTCGGCTCACTACAAGCTCCGCCTCCTGGGTTCACGCCATTCTCCTGCCTCAGCCTCCCGAGTAGCTGGGACTACAGGCGCCCGCCACCACGCCCAGCTATTTTTTTGTATTTTTAGTAGAGACGGGGTTTCACTGTGTTAGCAGGATGGTCTTGATCTCCTGACCTCGTGATCCGCCTGTCTCGGCCTCCCAAAGTGTTGGGACTACTGGCGTGAGCCACCGCACCCGGCCTCATCACTATCTTTTTTATATGTCTGTTTCCTGAGTACACTTTTTCCTTCTATGTGTCTCCAATGTGTAACATGATCCCGGGCACACAGCAGGGATTATTTATCAATATAAGCGTACAAATATGTGTATATATATTGAAAATGAGGTTATATCATATATGTTTTCATAATGTGGTTTTCAAAAATCTAACAGACTTATGGTAGAAATTTTACATGCTAGTAAATGTAGAAATCTATATTTTCAAAATATCTTATTTTATGGAAGTATCATAAACTATTTACCTAGTCCTCTCTTATTGGGCACATAGTTAATTATTCAGAAAAAACTACATTGAAGTGTGTTTTCATTCAGTCCCTGTTCATTCATTAATTTTGTCAACAAATATTAGTTGCCTTATATTTTTCAGGCACTGTTTAAACTCTGGGAATATCATAGCAAATCAACATTTAAGTGAGGGGAAAGAGACAATAAAATAAACAAAAATATAACAAACATGGAACACATAATAAATATGATTATTAAAAATATATATTCTATATTCAAAGGTGATCAGTAGCATGGAGAAAAATTAAATGGGGAATATTGGAAGGACATTTATAATAAGGTGATCAGGGACTGCCGAGAAGGTGACATTTCAGTAAAGACCTGAAGTAGGAGTGCCTGCTAAACTCCTTGAGGGCAGAGATCATGTCTCTTTTGCTTACCCTTATGTGGCAATTCCTGCTTTCATGAAGCTTAGAATCTAAGGTCTAATTTGATGTGGGTTATCTGCGAGTTATTACCAGGTAGATGGTTGTTGCACTTTACATATTTATATATTTTTTAATATTTTAAAACTTCTCTATGACAACCATATGCCACTTTTAAATTTTAAAATGACATCTTAATTTTAAAAATATTTGGTTAAATTATTTTGTTAGAGTCATCATACTGTGGACATGTCATGTCTACAAGCATCCTACCCATCAGCTTTGTTTACGTGAATTATTTGAACTAAAACTCATCCATCATGCACCTAGGTAGTCCTTTTCTTGACCTAAGTGCATGGCTTTGCCTTTTCATCTTTCAGTTTTGGCTCTAAGTTGACCAAGTTTGAGGAACTGAAAGATTTCATGAAAAGCTGAAATAGGACACGCTGTACAGCGGCTTGAACGTGAAAGGTCAAGCAGACCTTTGGGAGCAATTCATAAAGGCTTTTGCTAATCTGTTTTAGCTTCCCTTCCTCATTTTTGGGAAGATGTTGCTTTCTCCCTTTGTTGGAGGTCATTCTGCTCCCTGCACCTGTGATAGATTGCTCTATGAATTGATGCACTAAGGAATACTTGCAGAAGTAAACAGTAGGAGACCCAGGAGTGAGAGACCTCTTCTACTTCTGAGAGAATGCTTTTATATTTTCGTGTCATGTGTTTTTAGTTTGCTCTGTGATACTGAAAAATCCCCAATCTTCTATATGCAGAAAAATGCTAAAACCCATCTCTAGAAGCTTGCCAGCAAGAATGCCTTTATTTCCACAGCTATTATCCACATTGATGTACAATTCCTAGCTCTTTTTAGTGAAACATTTCTCTTATGGAGTGAAGAAGAAGGTTTAAAAAGTATTTTCAATTGAAGGAAGAAAGAAAAGAATTTTCTTAGTAGTTCATAATATTAGTTTAATTCACTTTTGGTATTTGCATAGAAGTTAAAATATTCCAAAGCATTTTTTACATCTCTACCGTGATTTGTACAATGTTCTAAGGTAGTAGGGTTATTTTTGCTTTATAAATGAGAAAAGTAAGTCACAGAAAAGAAAAGAAAATTGCTTAAAGGCATAGGGTTAACATTTATTGAATGCTTACCTTTGTCGGACATGTTCTAAGCATTTTATATGTATTCACTCATTTACTCCTCACAATAGCCCAGGTGACTTTGGTATTACTTCTATCCCAGTTTTTCAGATCAAGAGACAAAGCACTGAGAAATTAAATGACTTGCCCAAAGACATGCACAGCTAGTTGGCACCAGAGATGGCATTTATCCACAAAACTCTGGTTCTAGCACACAACACATAACAATTCCATATGGCTGCTACACTGGGTAGATGGGAGGTTGGGACTATAATTATGCAATGTGAACTTTGGAAGGTTTCTAAGTTCAGTAGTTAAAACTGCATACGACTACTGCCCCAGGATACAAAAATAAACCAAACTTGTCTCAGAATATTCTTAACTATTACAGTAAATTCACAACAAACTATCTTGCTAGAAATTTTGTTACATTCTTTTGTCTGTAAGGGTTAATAAACTTATAAAATGCTTGCATATTTGCATTCAGGGGGAATAGTAGTTGCTTTTTGTTGTAGCAGAACCTGCATTCTTAGAAATGCTGAGAATATAGACCTTCTCAAACTTTTCTCCTTCTGCAGAAATCTCTTTGCAACATCCATGACAAATACTAATCGATTTCTGCTAGATCACATCCAGTCATGGCAAGTCCACTAATTTTTTTAAGGCAGTTTTTTCCATTTGAGATAACTGATTGTTGGGAATTAATTTTCTTTTTCTTTTTAAACATTGGATTAATTTTTTTTCTGAATGTAGTAAAATGTTTTGCTTTAAGAATTCCAAGATACAGTATGACATTTCTGCCATTAAATAGAGCTCCTGTTTTATTGAAGAAATGCAAGAGACCTTTACAAACTGTTTGAGACAGAGAGGTAAAAATAGAGACTAAAGGTTCAACAAATGTATTGATAGTATTTAACAGGAGAAGAAAATCTGACCTGTAATAATACACCATGTTGACTTGCATATTTTCTTCCACTTTACCCCTGAAACTTTAAACAGAAAGCTAAGTTATAGTAGTCGGACTTTCTAGAGGTCAAATTAGGCAAATAATTTTGGATCACAGGCTTAGAAAAATATACTCTGTATTTTGTGTAGAGACATTATATGTGTGTGTATGTGTATATTTTAGGGGGAATAGAAAGAAAAACATGTAGGATAACTAATTGGGCAAATGAATGGAAAGGCTGTGTTTATAATTGGGTCTTTACTTCCCTTTCAAGTATCAAAATTCAGTTTGATAAATAATTATTAAGCATCTTCCAGGTGTCAGACTTTGTGTTAGATACTGGGGTTACAGTGGTAAAAATAAAGAGGTGATCTCTGCATTTTGGACATTGCATGTGGTTGTGCATGTTTACTGCCAAGGACTTGAGTGGGAACTGAAATGCAGGCAGCATTCCACTTGATAAGCTGTGCACTATGGCACAGGTTGCATCTGTCTGGAGAAAGGGTAGCCTTTATCTAACCAGCACTGATGTGCTCTATGGCCTTATGGCCATCTGCCTACTTTATGAGGCTTACATTCTAACAGGAAAGGCAGTCTTTAAACAAGTAGCTATGTGATTAGTGTTATAAAAGGGAGGTAAACACAGACCATTTAATTCAAGTCAAAAGGCTAATAAAATCCTCCTTGAGAAAGTAACATTTCATATAAGCACCAAATAATTTGACTAGGAATTGAAGCCATGTTGTTCTAGATGAGAAGAAACAGCTCTCTTTTCCATACATCATACAAAAAATTGTTAGTGACATTGGACCCTCAAACAAATATCAGATATCAGATATTGGCTCAAAGACAATTGTTGTAATTCACAATTAGTTGGGGGTAGAAACCAAATATCTAGAGGAAGATAGAGAGAGATAGAAGGAGGAAAAGAAGGTAATTCAGAGAAAGATATGTAGAAATTGACTTACCTTCTACTTCCACTGTAGTAAATTCAAGCTTAAAGCTCCGTAGTTGAACCTGGATGGTTTTAACAACAATATCAATAACAAAAAAGTAAATTCTACAAGTCTATAAGGCAGATATGCTGTACTATCATTTAGAAACTGATATATTGGTTGGGCGTACATTTTCAAGGCAAAGAGATAGAGGGAGAGATTTGAATCAGTGTATTCAGAGACTTGTCTAAGGGCCTACCTAGCTTGCATGCTTTCCTTCCTTCCCTTTCTTCCACATATTCCTTTCAACCCAAATGTGCTGCTTCTAGTTTTCTGGATAAAGTAAAAGACTACACTTAGGGCTCAGATTAATTCAGGCTTTTACTCAGTCTTTCACTGGAGAATCTGGCACTCAAAATGTTGCTTTGATTTGTCTTTGTATAGGTAGATCCCTCAGAACTCCTTGGAATTTAGGTGACTGGCAAAACTCAGGCATTCCTGTGTGCCATGCCATAATAATATTACAATACTGCTGCTAATTCTTGTTGATACTTCCTCTTTATTCTCCAAATTGAGACATTAATATATGAGGAGGGGAAATATTCAATAAATAGGATGTGAATTAAAATTTGATGACAATTCATACAATTTTGGAATATGGGGATGAGAAAAGAAATAATCATCTCCAGATTTGTCACTTTATCAAAATAATATAGAAATGAAGGTGCAAGGTCACACAATTAATGAGTGAACAACGCTGGATTCACGAATGTATGTTGTTCTTAATTCCCTGCTGGCCATAATAAATAACAAGATTAGTATTATTGGTATATATAAAGGTTAGCATTTTTTTAAATAGCGTTTGGTTATTTAGCTAATGGATATGTAAAGAGAAAAAGAGAGCAATGGAAAATGTCTAACTTTGTGTGTTATCTATTACTTTGGTTTATGAATGGAATAATCACTCTATTATACTGGCTAAACTTAGTTTCACTTTTACAATGGTTATTTCCTTTCTAGTTCTCAAAATATTTTGAGCCTTGATTGACTGAAAATGAGATCCTTTTCTTTCAGCATAGGCATGTAGTGATTTCTCCTAAAGTTTTATCCACAAAAGTAGACTTTTGATTAACGATTTTTAAAATAGTAAATTTAATGCTCCTGTATAATACCTTTAAACTCACTTTATAAATATAGAGAGAGTAGTGGAAAAGTGGAAATGACAAATTACTATGTGTCTGGAGAAATCTTAGGTAGCTTCAAGTACTCTCCCTGGAAAGTCTAGATACCTTCAGAGCTGCTGAAAGCTATAGTTATCTACTCTACATTTTAAAGATGACAATATTATATGTTAAATATATGGCATTCTTGCCAAAATTCTCAAGTGCTTCATGCTTAAATGACATTCCTGAATCCTAGTTATTTTAGCAACACTTTCTTCATAACAAGTTCAAATGAGATATAAGAAATCTTAGTAGAGAAGTTATTCACCTGTGTTGTAATTTGGCCTTTCACTGTTACAACCAGCATTCCTAAATGTCTTCAAAGGGCTAGAGTCAGAGAAAACAGGAAGGAAATCACAGTTGGGTGAGAATGTTCCTTGGCTACATGCTAAGTGATTATGTGTTGAGGTCAGAGTTGTAAGATGTGACTCCCACTGTGCATTCTGACGTGAACCACACTATCTCATTTACTGTCATTCAGCTCATATACATATCAGTTACATTTCGATATCTTTAGATGAAAATCTATGGAATGGGAGTAGGAAACATTTTAAGTCAAGGATTACATAAATAATTGTTCTAATTTCTTATTTTTGGAACTATATAGAGAAAAAAGGTATTTAAATAGGACAATAATTTAGCAGAAAGGGAGTTAGAAAAGATAGAAGGAGGATTCATCACAGTA
Source organism: Pan troglodytes (assembly GCF_028858775.2). NCBI lineage: Eukaryota > Metazoa > Chordata > Mammalia > Primates > Hominidae > Pan > Pan troglodytes. Next base: position 59,925,125 of record NC_072403.2, read on the forward strand.
TGAAGATGGGAAACAGACAAATAGAGAAAAAATTATATACATACATTTGATAAAGAAAGAAGATACACAGAGTTCAATGCACAGCCCCCAACAATGCCCTAGGGAGAAATCAGATGGAGGCAAATAGGAAAGAGAGATCTTGGGATCTTAATTAGAGACATGACAGAGGTTTCAAGTTTTACTGTTTCTTTTTTTTTTTTTGCTAAATAATTTTAAATCTGTTTGTGTTTCACATATCTAGTCATAGTTGATGTGGACAATGGTAAAAAGCTTACAAAAACTCCAAAGGGGTTGAGATATCTAGGAGAAGTGTCTGGAACTCTAGAAACAGTAACCAACAATTTGTTAATTTCACCCATCTGAGCCATTTTCCTTACTTGCTTTTGCTGTGCAAGTATCTCATCATATTAGTAGAAACACAATTGGCTCAGGAAGGAGATGGAGGCAAGGAAATAGAGATGGCCGAGTTAACTGAGTGACTTTTCTTGAGGACGAGGACCAGATCAGCAGTAGACAAAACTGTATCAAGAGAAAGCTGAGTGCTAGGCTGCACTAACCAGCTGAGTTGTCTTGAGCTGGTTCCTCAAAATGTGAGCTTGTTTCCTTATCAATAAATGCAAATAAAACCATGGCTTACTGGATTGGTTTGAAGATTAAATGCAGTAGTATATGCCCTTCCCTAATTGTAAAGTGGATAAAATAAGCAAATAACCACTGTTATTATTATTTCATTGTGCTCAAAGCTTCATACCAGGCACCAGGCTCTGATCTTTGAAGAATTTATATAATTGCAGAAGTAGGACATACAAATTGAATTTAAGTGGTATCGAATAAATGAGACCATTTGTGTATTAAACACTGCGCTAGTGTTGGGATTCAGAAGTGAATATATTACCCATGCTCTCAGGGAGTTTACACTGAAGAATTAGTGTAAACCATGAATGCAACTTGTAAAAATACTAACAATGAAGATGTAAAAGACTAAAGAAGAGATCTGAGTATTACAGGGTTTATTAGGAAAATCTCAGCATGGGTGGGAAGATAAAGCAAGGGTTAGTTTAGAAGTCCTATTTTGGTTATAGCTCCAGGATTGCCTAGGGATTTGTGCCAATCCCATTACTTTCTCAAGTTGGTTGTATATTTTTTAAACCATTGCCCTTTAAAAGTCTTTGCTTTGAAATGTACTTATTTTCCCTCTACACGTTTTAAAAATTTCACTTTAGGATATTTCTGAAATCATTTCCTGCTGACCTGATTTTACATTAGACACCTTTGTGATAAAAAAGGTAATAGCATACGGAAACATACATTCTATTCCTTCACCATCTGAGTGACAGTGCGAAGAGGGATCAGACTAGAGAATCATTTGTTTTCTATATTAACAGTATGTTTTTTTCTTTGTAGTGTCTCTTATTTCCAATCCAAACAATGTCTATTTCATTATTCCTAAATGAGTTGTTCTTCCTCCACCCTCAATTTTCACTTTTCCCTGTTTTCAAGTTCTGACAAAGCTTTCTGTAATATGTTGTTTGATTTCATCTACTCTGTTTAACTAATGTTTTGGGATGTTTTAAGGGCCTTTTGCCAAGTATCCTCTCCACAGACTATACATAATATAGCCAAGTCAATAGCCATCAAAGCACCTTTAAAATAAATTGGGCTATTTCCTTATTTAAAAACTCAACATCTGAACCCTTTGCTATAATCTGATTTACTCGCCTTCCATAAAGTGGGGCCCTGTCATTTTCTGTTCCCAGAAGTGTGGGAGAATGAAAGGGAAAGAAGAGAGGTGAGGAACAGGGAATACTGAGGTGGCACTTACTCATCCCTCAACAGAATTCTGCTCTAAGCCTCTGCTGATGCTGGCTTAATTTTAATATCTATTTTTTAATTTTTTAAAATAAAGGAAATTATCCACGATTATTGGAAAACAAAACATAAGGAAAAAGTAAAGTTTAAGACAGCCTTTTCATATGTATTTTGGACAGAGATCAAGTCGAGTGCCTATCACAAAGTGGGCGCTTAGTTAATGTTTGTCAAATAAATCAATTAATGTGCAGGGCTAGAATTAATATGGGTCAAATTGGGCTGCATGCAATGGCTCATGCCTGTAATCCCAGCACTTTGGGAGGCCGAGGCGGGTGGATTACTTGAGGTCGCAGTTCGAGACGAGCCTGATCAACATGGTGAATCCCCGTCTCTACTAAAAATACAAAAAAAATTATCCGGTCGTGGTGGCGTACGCCTGTAATCCCAGCTACTTGGGAGGCTAAGGCAGGAGAACTGCTTGAACCTGGAAGGTGGAGGTTGCATGAGCCAAGGTGGTGTCATTGCTTTCCAGCCTGGACAACAAGAACAAAACTCTGTCTCAGAAAAAAAAAAAAAGAAAAAGTTGCGGGGGAGGTCAAATTGTAAGGTCTTTTTCTACTTACCCATATTTCTCAGATCCCTCTTTTCCTCTATTACCTTGTTTCTCTTTTAATCTGAGTACTCCTAATACTCTCCGCACCAGTGTGTGTGTGTTGGTAGGGATGGTGAGTATACGTGTACTTTAAAAATTAATTGCTGAAAAAATTCCATTTTAAACTTATTTATTTTGTAATATTTGCAGGAAACATTTTGGATGTGATAAAGGTATTATGAATTTGGCATATTTAACAATGGTGTGCTAATTATGTACATATGTTTAATTTTCTTGCTTATCCTTTAGGTGTAAATGTACAACAAATAGGCATTAAACAATTTAAAACATTTGGCTTCATCAGGTCAAACATTGTTAAGGTAAGTAAATTTGTCCAAGGTAGATTCATTCTAAAAAGTCTAAGCTTTTAAAAAATGGACATGATTAGATGGAGTGGGATAGGGGTAGGCAGAACTAGGTCAGTGGCGTGTGTGTGTGGGTGTGTGTGTGTGTGTGTGGTGCCTTTCTTAGTACATATAGTAATAAAAATCTCCTTCTAAATTTTATTGCTCAAGGCACATATTTGTCCTTAGAGAATTCATTGTGTGCTTTTAGAATTCCATGTTGAAGTTAATTGGCACAATCTAAGAGTTAGAAAGTACACTTACGGCTTCAAATTAAATAATTTGTTTTATCAAGAACTTCCAATTAGTGTTTAATTGGAAACAAGTTAAACCTGCTTGAGAAATTATTCTTGTTTGGATTTTTGTTGCTTGAGGTTATAGTATTGATGATCTCTTATTTTCTAACTACTAAAAATTATTGGTTTTAGTCTGGAAATAATTCAGATGTATGGGAATAATTTTGACTTAAAATTAAGAGACTGAGAAATGATAGACTCCTTTTAATTTTCATTCATATGTTTATTTTGTGTGTTTACCTTCATTCAATCCCCAGGGTCAAGAGTTAACAACAGGTACACGTTTATTTGTCACCTAGGGCATGTGATTAGATTTATTTGATTTTGGGAAAGGAGCATTAGGAGTGTGAAGATCTTCACAGTATTAGACCACTAGCTGTTGATGGTTAAAGGTTTGTCACCCTTCGGCTTGCTGCCCTGCACAATCAATGCCTACGATATGCTTATTTAATTTATTGGCACAGTAAAGAAGACTATGTGATACAAGAATCTCAAGACTCAAAGTCTCTTTCAAAAGCCCTTCAAACTTTGGTAACTACAAGAATAAACATATCTCTTCCACCCCCTAAACACCCACCACCACTGCACCCCTGCCGTGGGAATCAAGGTCAGCTTGCAGCCCTGGTATTCTTAAAGGAAATTTATGAGGAAAAATAAGAGTCAGGAACACCTAACACAAAGAAGTTAATTTACAATTACACTAAGCCAAGTAACTTATCTTCTGCAGCTGATAACTTTTGAAGCATTAGGGAGTTAAACTGTATAGATACACCAGATTGTTACTTCTGAGTTTAGGTTTGGGGGACTCTAGAGTTAGCAAGCAGCTGCCTATCAGGGGGTCTCCCTATATATAATATATGTATTCACAATATATATGAATATATAAGTTATATATTCATCTTCCTTTAGATATATATATTCATTGTTCCTAAGACTAATGACTTTTTACAAATTTTAGTAGTTTACTTAAGTATTAGAATTCTCTTTTTAATGCTCTGGTTTAAGAGTAACCTACCAACATACAACATCAACCACAGAAAACACAAACTGATCTCAAGGCAGAGTTTTACAGTTCTCCCAGTTTTCAGTATAAGACTCATGATTTTTAATGGAGACAATGTTGAATGTGATTCCTTGGCTCTTCATTTAGATTTTTGGTCTAAATCCTAGTTCTGTTAGAACAAAGTTGTAAATTTTTGGACAATAAACTTCTTTGTCCCTTGGTTTTCTTATCTGAATGGAGAAAGAGCTGTACCTTCATCATAGGTAGGCTATGTGTGGCTAAAATCAATTGATTCATGCTAAACATCCAGAACGGTACCTGATAAATTCTTATATGTGTTTCCTATTGTTATTAGGACTAAATTATAAAGAATTATCATTTCTGACTACATTGAAGCCACCTCTAATTAAACAGAGTCAAGGAAGGACAGAGTTCTCATTCTTTCAAAAAGGATTTAGAGGCATATTCAAAGATATTACTAAATGTATAAAGGGATTTGCACCAAGGATAAATGTTAACTACATCATTATTTCTTTCCAAGGAAAAGCAATTACAAAAGTCTTAAACAACAGCAGAAGGGCATTCGAGAAAATACAAGGAAAAATATACCAGTGAGATTTATGAATAATTCTAAATGAGGTTACAGAATCTCCTCTAAGGAAGACCCTTGCCTCTCTGGGATGCTTCAGGCAGGTCAATCTTAGACAGCATCTGAAGCGGTTGGGTGGATTTTTGTTCCCTCCACTCTCTTGTGTTTCCAGCTATTTTTCCCATGGGTTACCCAGTTCCTCTCTGGAGCATCACCCTAGGCCACCTCTGACTTTCCTAGTCAATACAAATTTTCATTCACTTCTCCTTGTCCTTACATCAAACTTTCTGTAGATTTGATAGTTTTTACTTATTTAAATAATCTTTTCAGTAGCAGAAAATGGATTTCTGACTCTGTTAACTGTATGTAGTCTTTTTTTTGATAAACTCTTCCAGTTTTCATACATAATAAATTATATGTATATACATCAAATACATCAAAATATATATATAATTTCATATTTTATTTTGCCCACTCAATATTATTTTACATATCCTTTCTACATTTATCTTAGGTGTAGAATCACAATCAAATTTCTGCTTAAATCTTGTTTAATGATTTTTCTATTGACAATTTGAACTGTTTTTGTATTTTCCTTTAAACTGCTGTTATAAATGTCTGTTCATTAAAAAAATCTCAAATTATTTACTTAGAATGAATTCCAAAATTTGAATTATTAGGTCAAAGACTTAAACATTTCTATGTATCAGGATACATATGAGCCTGCATGTGCACACACACACAGCCAGGTGTCCTTCTCAAAATAATAAACACATTTTTATTTCTATGAGCATTAAATATGTATTATATATTTGGCTCATAAAACCGTCATTATCCTGATTCCTGAGGCTTTAGGAAACAAAAAATTTGACTAAAGTAACTCAAATTGATGTGTAAATAGCAGATGGACTTTTCCTTCCTCATTTGGGAAAGAAATTCTAAGCAGTATGTGTGTGTGTCTGTGTCGGTGTGTGTGTTTGCATGTGTATGCACAACCATCTGAATATTTGGGGCAAGTGAACATCTTCTGGTAATTAGATTGCTCTGTATAGCACAATGCCAAATTTGCTTACTTAGGGAGGCCAGTTTAAGCAGAGTGTAGGTAGATACTGACTGAGGGAAGGCAATAGACGTTACTCTCAGCATTATATTATAATGAGAAATAGATTGGTTTTGCAGGTGATTTGTTACTTCTGCAAACATTACGTACAAGATACTGAGTCAGGTGCTGTGGGAAGCTACAGGGATATATAAGCCACACTCACAGCCCTCTATGCCATTCCAGTCAAATAAAGAAGATAACACATGACCACAAATCAATGAAATACTAACTAGGAAGTGATGTTTTATCCAAAAAAAATGGGAGTCAATTAAAAAAAGAGATTACTTTGATGAAGTGAGGATTTAGTTTAAACCAAAATATTCAACATGAGTGATATCCAGAGGAAAAAAAATCTACTTTCATTCCCATTTTGAGGCCATAAGAGTTATTTCCAAACTAAATTATGTAAGCTTTTCTGCCTTTATCAGTTGCATTGACACATGAAAATATTCGAGAAACCTTATGAAATTCCAACATCTGTGTGGAAAACAAATACACTGTAATTTACTGAAGGCATTTATTTATCAAGGCATAGTCTCTTTTGGGGGATTAATGGGAGAACTATCACGAATTTTAAAATTCATGAGTTGGTATTTGATCTTTAGCATGACACTAAGATTAATTCAGTATATTGTATGTATTTGCAAATGAATTAATCAAATATACTGAAATTGATAAAAAGAAGACAGAAATTGACTTTGACATACTGTTTGATAGTTGCCATTAATTAAATGCCCAACAAGTTCAACAAAATACACAGTTAGGCAGAAATAAAACAAAGGGGAAAATCCAAAAGTGGCACTTTATTTAATTCTTTCTTTTATAACTGTTCCTAATTAACCTTCCACAGCTTCTGTAGAATCCTTAATGTATCAGATTACTTAGAAATAGAAATAAAAGTTTCACTTCTTTAGAATTATCACCTTATTCTAATTCACACTTTAAATTTGGTCACTTTCTCCAAGTTAAGGCTAAATTTTACTGCTCTCTTCTAAACAGACAATCAGCATTTTGAGATTCTCTTAGGTTGAAGCACTCATAGCCTGAAGTGAATTCTGTATTTTAATATTCACAGCACAAAAGCAGGAAAGTTAAAAGCTTTCTTCTGTGTATACATTGAACACTTGTAAGTGGAGACTGAGGAAATCCAGGATGCCACAAAACTCACTGTAGTAATCAGTTTAGAGTGCAAGTGATGGCAGTCAAACTTTATATACTTAAGGCTAAAGCAATATTCACCGACCTACACATCAAGACACGATTGAAAATCCAAGTCTCAGCCAAGCTAGGGATGCACAAGCCCTCAAGAACATCTGAAGCTGGGGTTTATACTGGCCAGGTTCTCCTTTGGGTACCCATCTCAAGTCCTTTCTTCATGTCAGCTCCTTCCTTCCTTCCTTTTTTCTTTCCTTCCTTCCTTCCTTCCTTCCTTCCTTCCTTCCTTCCTTCCTTCCTTCCTTCCTTCCTTTCTCTCTCCCTCCCTCCCTCCTCTCCCTTTCCCTCCCCTCCCCTCCTCTCCTTTCTTTTTGACTGAGTCTCCTTCCATCACCCAGGCTGGAATACAGTGGCGTGATCTCGGCTTATTGCAACCTCCGCCTCCTGAGTTTAAGCAATTCTCCTGCCTCAGCCTCCTGAGTAGCTGGGATTACAGGAACCGACCATCATGCCCAGCTAATTTTTGTATTTTTAGTAGAGACAGGGTTTCACCATGTCGGCCAGGCTGGTCTCGAACTCCTGACCTCAAGTGATCCACCCACCTCAGCCTCCCAAAGTTCTGTCATAACAGGCGAGCCACTGCACCCCACCCAGCTTCTTTCTTTCTGACTGAAAAATGTGGTTGCCACGTGGCTGACAACAGACCACTAGTGGCTCCTGGATTTTATGTTTTAACACCCTGCCATCAAAGGAGGATGGATTTCAACAATCCATTCCCCAATTTAAGAAACCCAGAAAAAATTTCTTGTTAGTCTAGCTTAGGTCAGAAGTTAATACTTTAATATGGACTAAGAAAATAATGAAGTACTTTCTGTCAGACACTTTAAACAACAGTCTTAAACACTTTGAATGTATTTTTAACCTCGTTTCCCATGACAACTTATGAGATGGGATTTATATAATTTTCATTTGATAGATGATATATTTGAGACTTAAAGAGTTAGGTAACTTGCCCCTTCACCAGCTAGCTAGTCAATTTCAGAGCCAGGATTTTGATCCAGGATTTGATTCTGGATCTGGCTTTTTCCAGAGCTCTGCTACCCTCCACTGTCTATGTCTGTGATTAACCTTGTCTGGGCCATGTGTGCTCTAATTCATTGTCAGGTGGTGTAGCTATGAAAGACATGTCAACTCTGAGAAGTCAGATGGGGAAACATTCTAGAAAAGAGGACAGTTTTACAGATGTGCTCTACATTCATACTATCACCCACAGCTAGTGCTGATTGTCCTGACTAGTATGGGGATGCATCCGCAGGTCACTTCGTTCATGTTCAGTGGTGCTCCATGTGTTTTAAGAATCTGTGCTGTGTCTCCGTGTCTGCAATCCAGGGTTGCAACTTCACTTAAGGTTTATTTGATTTTTATACTAGTTTATTCATTTATTTGTTATGTCTAGGAGATGTATTTGTTTCTTGAGATAATTTTGAGATTATTCAGAGAATGGTATGCTTTTCCTCCCAATAAAATGGATTAATCTTTCTCATTAGAATGTGTACAGGTAACAAATAAAACAAATACATTAATATATACATGTTCTGCTGAAGAACTTTGCAATTGCTTGATGGAAATAATGCTTCTTATTTCAAAATTTAAGTACAGTCTTCCCTTGACATTCAAGGGGGATTGGTTTCAGTCCCTCTTGCAGATAACAAAATCTGAGGATGTTCAAGTCCCTGATATAAAATGGTGTAGTATTTGCGTATAACCTATGCACATCCTCCCAGGTACATTAAATCATCTCTAGATTACTTATAATACCTAATACAATGTAAGTGTTATATAAAGAGTTGTTATACTGTATTGTTTAGGAAATAATAGCAAGAAAAAAAGGCAATACAGACAATTTTTTTTTCTGAATATTTTTGATCTGTAGTTTGTTGAATCCAGGGATGCAGAACTCATCTATATGGAGGGCCAACTTCACTCAAAAATTTAAGAAAAAATTTTTTCTTTAAAAAAGACTCAAATCAACTGTATTTTTAATTTGAGCATAATAGACTGAACCACAAGACAAGCTTAAACTATTTCCTATTTCTCTTTGATACTATAAAGTTTTGTCAACCTAATTCTTTGTAAAGTTACAGTGAAAACAACCTGGAAAAATATGGAGTGGTTAAGTTCAAAAGTGATTCCTTTTGGCTCACTAAACAATCTTTTTTGCTAAGGGTTTTAAAATTTTTGTCACAGTGTGTCTGCTGTATAGTTTCTCACTTTCTTCCATTTTTCCCCTTCTCTGTTACTTTTAGGGGTAAAGCACATCAAATAATTGTTTGCTCTCTGTTGTGTTAAGTGTTAAATGTGGGCCATTGCTGATACCCATGCACGACTGCTTTACTGTTCACTGTGACAGCTGTCCGACTTACCCCGTAAGTCTGTCTGCCTCACTCATCATTTTTGTTATTCTCCTTCAATTTTCAAAGAGCCTTAGAATCGGGATGATCTAGCACAGTTTGATATGATGTTAGATTTTTTTGTATTTTTATTTCCCCACCTCCCCCCATGATTAATGTCCCAGACAATGTATTGGTAAGAATCCAGTGCTTTAAGCATGGATTCTCTGCTTACATTTTAGCCACAAAAACATGCTAGTATATGCAGTCAATGATTTCCAAGCTGATAGCTAATGTAATGTGCCTCTAGAACCACGTCTCTGCTTTTGTTTCCGGAAAAGGCAAGGCATGTCAAATTTATTACATGCAAAATTTGCCTTCCAACCTTGTGGAAACTTTTTCACAGGTAAATTGGTATCCTGGGATTTTTTTTGGTTGCCCTGGTCAAAGAGAAAATAAACATTATAAGTTAACTCATTATATAAGGCAAGGATTCTTTATCTTTTTTGAGTCATGCACTCTTTTGGCAGTTTGAGGGGCCTATGGTCTTCTTTTTAGCATATTGTTTTTTTATGTGCATAGTACAAGATTCAGAAATAGTTCTAAGAACTATTGTAATTTCAAAGTAGTAATGAGAACAAGTGATATTTTGCTATATATGCAACACTTGTAATGTAAAATATCTATGATTTTTATACGTATCAATGTCACAGATAGTGCCTAATTCTACACTGGTTGATTGATTATATTCGTAATTGAAGGAAATGTTAAATTCCAGTTAGAGATTAATAAAAACAAAACATAATATATTTCCCATCATGGACCCATTGAATGCTATTCATAGACCCCTTAGACAGAACTAAGATGAATACTTTAGATAGAGTTAAGACCCACGTCTATATAATGTAGGTGACTTAATGTATGGATTCTCTCATAGGTATTTGCATTTTTAAAAAGATCTTCAGGAGGAGAGAAATGGTTTACATAAAAATAATAAATTTATAATAAAATATCAACTACTGTATGGTCTTCTATTATGAGGATGCATCTGCTTTGCATGCATCTGCTTTGCTGTAACAATGGTATATATTTTAATGAACATGACAAACTTTAATATGCATGAATGCTGTTTCTATCAAAGTTATCTTCATAGGCTATATTCATATTGCATAGTATTGCTAATTTCAAAAACTTCCTAGAGAATAATTATTTCTCTATTTTTTTATAGCTGGAGTCCTAATCTTTTAAGTCTCTTGAGACATATGATAAATCATTGTTTTTCAATAGTGGATTTTAGTTTTAGAAAGAACTAAAAGTAATAGTGAGTTAACCTGTTTAGGATTTTTTTTAAAGGTATAAATTTAAGGCAATGGAACCAATTTTCTTAAAAATATAAATGACTTTTAAAGTTAATTCAAAGAAGTTTCAAAAATATTTTGAGGGATAGCAGAAACATTAAGTAAACATATAGACTGTCCCTGGTAACATCTTTGGAGGTAATATTCATATGAATATGTTTGTTTTTAAAAAATCTTACTTCATGAGCTATGTCTTGTAATTTTGGAACTGCTCCTATAAAATTCATAAAATCTATCAGGAAAAAAGAGAGAGAAATGAAAATAAACCAAGCCTACTGCACATGAAACATTAGCCATGAAGTCAGCTTGCTCTCTGACCTGCTTCTTCATAGTTCTTTGGTGCCTATTGCCTCACAATCATGTAGACCCTATTACAGAATTACAGTTCCCCTTAACTGTTCCACAGATAACAGCTTGAACATTATAAAACATTAAGTTTTCCCTTTGATCATTTCAGAGAAATGGATCATCCTGATGTTTACCAGAGCAATAGGCTTTAGTGGCGAAAAGGTCTTGCATACTGATGAAACTACTAACGCCAGCTGATTCCAGTGACCCCCCACTGATACCAACTGATTTAAAAGACCCCACTGACTCAGCTGGTCTGAAGGACCCCATGAGGAACTGACTCACCAAAAAAATGCAGTTTTCACATCCTGATGATTTCATCACCCTTTCCCTGACCAATCAATGACCCCAATTTTCCAGCCCCTCATGCTCAAGAAACCTTTTAAAAACCCACCCTAGAACTTCTCTATCCCCAGAGGAGATAGATTTGAGGATCTCCATCCATCTCCTCACTTGATGGTTTGCAATCATTAACTCTTTCCCTGCTGCATTTCTGCTGTCTTAGGGTAATGGGTCTGTTACTGGGCAGTGGGCATACAAACCTGTTGGTCCTATAACAATTTGGAGATAGAGGAATCCTCCCACTGAACTTGGAAATCCTATGATTCAGGCATCTGTCTTCTCTGTTTCAGAATGACACTATTATAGTTCTGGCTCCTGTAGAGTCTGCCATATTCTGAGTGAAATGAGGAACTGCTTATGGTAATGCTCATTAATATTAGTAATAGTATTCTGGAGTTTCCCAAGATTCTGCTGCTTGAAGCTTACTGTGATTTACAATGAGTTGCCACTGTGATATCATTAAGCAGATTAGAAACATCAAGTGTTGTCTGAGTCTGTCATCAGAAATAATCCTGCTATCCTTCCGTCTGTGAATATTTTGTGTAAATGTATTGACTGATTGATGAACTAAAGCTCTTCAAATTTCATTCTTCCCTGCTTACAAATGCCAGAGGAACAAATGGCCTACAGATGCAAAGAGATACTTTTCAAGCATTCCTTTTTTCTTCTTCTGCCTCAGGGACTGTTGTTGACTTTGTCAGCTTCTTGTGGGAAGCAGTAGATTTGAAATTTCTGGAGACTTTTGCCACCCCCTTCCCTCAACATTGCTCCACATGATCAGAAGTCCCATGGCAGCAGTCCTCACTCACCCTTTTCTGTCTGATGGGACCCATTCCCTGCAACTCCTCCCCTGAAGTCTTCCCCAACTTTCAAACTCTGTCCTTCCCTGCCAGTGGGGTTGGCCTGAAAGTGGGAGTAGGAGAGCTGGGGGGTGGAACTTGGAGTTCCTTTTTGCAGTTGCAAGCTGATCCTTCCTATACCTCAACCACCTTTTTGTATCAGCTTTCAGGTTTTCGTAGTTAACTTTTCTGAAAGGACATTCCATTAGGTTACCTATTAAATAGTGTTTTCAGTATGATAGCGCTAAGTTTACACATTGAATTGGCTTTGTGAATTAGACTGAGAATTTTAGTACATTCATTTAGTCTATTATGGAAAAACAACAACAAAGTATTTTGCAAATGAACTTTTAGTTTCTGCAAGTAGAGAATTGCTGTAATTTACTTTTTTCGGTTAGTCCTAAACGCATGTACTTTCATCAATTTTTGTAAACTAGATCACCCAAGTTTATGGATTTTAGAACAGTGATTGTCAGATTTTAAAATTTCCCAAAAGCTTGTTAAAACATAGTCTCCTGAGCCCCATCTCCAGAGTTTCTGATTTAGTAAGTCTGAGGTGAGGCCTGAGAATTTGCATTTCTAACACATTCTCAGGTGACGCCATGCTGCTGATCCTGAAACAGACTTTGAGGACCACTAGCTTAGAGGACAGCTCACAAATCTGAAACTACTATGAATCTTTGCAATTCTTAACATAACTGAAATCTCAAATTTTCAAGAGAATGTGAAATTTAAACTCCTCTTGCAAAGGCACAACTAAATGAAGGTATATCCACATTCAGTTCACTTATTATATTTAATTACTTATTTTCAAGGCTTATCAGATCAGATATTAACTCCACAATTTATAATAAAAAATTCTTGCAAGCAGCAATGGGCTAATATTCATGAATTCACATTTTTAATCTGTGCTAAACCAATGTAAGTTTTACTTTTTTGAGATTGATTTATCTTACAGTGATTTCTTTTGCTTTCCAGCCGCATTTTGTTGGGTAATGTTTTTCAACAGTTTTAAAAGCTAAATATCTACCACGTTCATTATCTTTTTAGTTTGAAAATGATGTGTTTTTTTTTGAAGCACTATTGATAAATGGCTCCCAGTATGTTCCTGTTGTGATAGGTAGAAATATGCAATTGATTTTATAGCACTTCTGAGTGCTCAGCCCTGGAACCTGCCTACACCTTGCAGATGTGTGAATTGAATTGGAATGGGGAAATTCTGCTGCTAATCACTACAAGCCTCCAGACTTGGTGTGGGAGGTGAGTAAGCATGGGACTGCTTTTCTTTTCTTGAGAAAAAATAAAATTAACGCGATGATTTTTTTTTCTGTTGGCTCTCATATTCTCCTTTTAAAAAACGAAGACCTTTTGATTACAGTGCAAGTATCTTAGTTCCATTGCCTTCCTGAAAGATCAATAACTTTGATATTTTGCGGTAAGAAGGTCAGCAAATAAGTGAAAATAGCTGAGGTGTGGCTTAATTTATGCAAATTAATAGGTGTATCTTCTTGTGCCAGTGTTTAACACTGGAAACTACTGCATGCTATAAAGTATTCACACAGCTGCTGAAGCTCAGTGGCATCCAAAAAATGAGGCCAACCACGGGGACACCAGTCTTGAGTTCGAAGCCCAACTGTGTCATCTGTTAGTTATGCTAACTTGGGCAAATATTCAGTTTTGCTGCCTTTAAAATGGGGGAAAATATGGAGCCTGCATGTCTGTGAGGGATTAGAAACACTAGATGCGAAACACCTGGTATACTGAAAGCAGTCAATAAAAGGAAGTGATAGGGACAGAAATTCTTAAATTGGCTAATTTCCTAACTTCTTCATTTGCAAAAGAACAGCTGCTGCATTTGCTTGAGAAAAAAAATTCCTGGCCAGGCGCGGTGGTTCACACTGTAATCCCAACACTTTGGGAGGCCGAGGTGGGCGGATCACTTGAGGTCGGGAGTTCAAGACCGGCCTGACCAACATGGAGAAACCCCAGCTCTACTAAAAATACAAAATTAGCATGGCGTGGTGGCACATTCCTGTAATCCCAGCTACTCGGGAGGATGAGGCAGGAGAATCGCTTGAACCGGGGAGGCAGAGATTGTGGTGAGCCAAGATCAGGCCATTGCACTCCAGCCTAGGCAACAAGAGCCAAACTCCGTCTCAAAAAAAAAAAAAAAAAAAAAATCCTAAAACCCTGAATAATAATCAGGGAAATGCCTATGTGCTTCTTACTGAATTTTTATTCAAGGTAATTTATGATTATTTGTCCTTGCTTTTCTCTGCTGTATCTAGGTGGATTTGTGATTGGTTAGTTGAATTTTAATAACCTCATCAGAACTTTTACCAATTTGATCAAATTCTTCAAGGCAACTTTTAATTATGCAGTAGTTATAAATAGGTTGCTAATATATGAGTCTGTTAAATATTGAAAATCCTTACCAACGTTGCCTAGCACATGGCATTTACTCCATAGATATTAGTGCTTATGGTTAGTAACTGCATTATTTGGAGATTCTGTCATATATGCTTCCAGACTGGAAATGTTTAAAAAAAAGTCAAAGTGCTATTTTTTCTAACTAACATTTCTATGGGTCTATAGTCAGGATGCAAGTCCAGATATCAGCTCAGAGATATCTCACAAAGAGCAGTTTCCTCTTTTATTCCATATGGGCTCCTGGTCTCTCAGGTCACCAAGGTAGTTTTCCTGGTGATTAGGTTCCCAGCATCAAAGCTGCTGCCTCCAAAAAACTTCTCTGATCTGCCAGGTGACACCCTCAGAGGTCAGTTCAAAACCAATCTAAGACTTCCAGTTGTGACTCAAGTTTTGCTACACTTAATAGAGGGCATTGAATATGTATGTTTCATCATTACGGAACCATTTTATTTTCTTTTTATGTTTGACAAATGGTACAAAAAGCATGAAGGAGTTAAATTGGATTAACACTGTTGTTCAATATTAGGGTGAATTATTTCATTGGCTTTTAACCTATTAAAGCCTATTGCTCTGGTAAGCATCAGTATGGTATGTTTCTCTGAAATGATCAAATAATCTCTGGAAAAACAATTGTCTGTCTCTGCAACTTTCAATCCTCTCCTTCCCCATGAGCCGAAATCAATAGATGTGCCAAGGAGTGGGTCAGGATGAGGAAACCTAAGGCCCTTTATCATAATCTCTATTAACCTTCCCAAAGACACTCCAAAGAAGCATACATCTAACTAAAGGTCATGCTGATTGTGCAAACATTGGCAATGTGTAGACAACGTGTAGACCCAATTCAAACCAGACTGATGTCTCTGGGCTCTGTCTACACAGAGTCTCATTTGGTATCTTCACTGCTCCTCCTTCCACAACTGTATTGCAAAAGACTCTGGACCTATAATTTGGAAAGACTACTGGACCTGTTTCTGAAGGAAAGTGCATGTAGGGCATTGCAAGTGGGGTTTAATTAATGGAAATGCAACATAATTCTCATATTTTCTAAAATGAGGCATGTCTGTAGCCACTGTTTGCAGGATTTCCTGTTGGACAGGGAGAGTAGCCTAATTGCCTCTGGGTGGCTTTTTCCAGGCTTCAAAGAATAAACTTTGCATAGCATTTTGGAGGCATCATCAAAATCAAAGCCTGAATACAATTTTATCCAAACAGCAAAAATATTCATCTCCTGTATTCCCACAGTGAACATACATCAGCGGATCATGGGGACTGGTTGGTATTGTTTCTAGGCTTGATTTAGGTCAATGTTTTCTAGGGGTGAGGGTGAGATTTGCCAGAGGCCAGAACTTTAAAGGATTTTTGGTTTTAAAAAGAAAAAAAAAGAGACAGAAATAAAAATGGATTTGGATCGTTAACCTGATTCTTACAGCAACTGGATAACTATTTCCTTGCTCTAGTTCAGGAGCAAAGGACTAGGGTGAATGATCCACTGAGAACGTCTTGTGTTAGGACAAATACTGAGAGAACCTCAGCTTCATCAAATTTACTTTGCCTGTTGCTTTGCCAGATATTTTTAGTTTTGCGGTGTTTTAGACTTTATATCTCTCTGCTATACAAAACCTAAATAATCAAGGCTGCCATACTATCTTAAAAATATGCAAACCAGCTCAGGGGAGTAATCAGTCCCCTTGCCTGTTGGTAAATGTCTATTTAAAGCAAAGTTGACAAATCTTTTGTGTAAAGGGTCAGATAGTCAATATTTTAGGTTTTCTTGGCTGCAACTACCCAACCCTGCTTTTGTAGCAAAAGACAACAGGTAAATGGAAGGATAAGGCTGTTTTCCAATAAAACTTCATTAAAAAAAAATAGGTGGCAGATCAGCATTGGTCTGTGAATCTTAGTTGCAGACTTCTAATTTAGACCATTACTGGCAAATCTATGAAAAACAGACTACATTCAAAGCTTTAATATTCAAAACAATTACACATAATTATTATTAATAATTTCATCTAATACGTGTTTCAAGATAATTTGCTTGAAAAACATACCAAACTCACTGTTTTCTTTAAAAAATTAAATAGAGCAAGGGGCTTTAACTGAACCCTCTGTAGAATTTGTAAACTCTGTATCTTATTAACATAAAAAAGAGGCAGATGCCATGTGTCAGTGTGTACTGGGACTGATAGCTGCATAAACTTAAAGCATTGATTGGTCTTGGCATACCATTTATAAAGTTTGCAAGCAAGCAAATTCTTTAAGAAGCAGATGATAAAGCTCAGTCAAGAGCACTTATCTTCAAAATACATGGCTCAAGATGTGTATTTTCTTGCCAGACATATAGTTGAATTATTTAAACTATTATTGGGGATTATGGAGCATTTTTTCGTGGATGAGAAAATAGCTTTACATGCAGGTCAAAATCAAGTTTCTATATCTAGATACTACTTTGCTGTGGTTCAGGTTGTTCTCATTTTCACTCAGCAATTTGACAGAAAAATGAAATGATGACCTGAATGGGTTGTATGCCCACAAGACTTACTGTCATTTTGGTGGAAATGTTTCAACTGGCCCAATTTACCTCCCCTGACGGGCAGGAGGTTCACCTACTGCTTCTTACTGTCATCGATTAGGTTAACAGTGTTTGAAAATGGATTTGTAATCAGTTTGTTTTCTTTAATTTCTACCTAAAATTTTACGTTTATAAAATATCACACAGGCAGTAATAACTTAAGCAGTTCTCTAGCACTCATTAAGAGTTTAGAAACATAGGCATAGAGTAATGTCAGCAGCTAGGCATGGTGGCTCATGCTTGTAATCCCCGCACTTTGGGAGGCTGAGGCAGGCAAGATTGCTTGAGCCCAAGAGCTCAAGACCAGCCTGGGCAATGTAGTGAAACCCTGTCTCTACAAAAAATTAGCCGGGCATGGTTGTGCACAGCTGCAGTCCCAGCTACTCGAGAGGTTGAGGTGAGCAGACTGCTTCAGCCTGAGGCTGCTGTGAGCCTGTGAGCCATGATTGCGCCACTGCATTCCAGCCTGGGCAACAGAGAGAGACCCTGTCTCTAAAAAGAAAAAATCATTGCCAGATTTAGCTAATAAAAATATAGGAGGCACAATGGACTAAATCTGAATTTCAGATATACAACAAATAATTTTCTTTTCTTTTTCTTTCTTTTTTTTTCTTTTTTTTTTAGATGGAGTCTCGGCTCCTGTCACCCAGGCTGGAGTGCAGTGGCATGATCTCAGCTCACTGCAACCTCCGTCTCCTGGGTTCAAGCAATTCTCCTACCTCAGCCTCCCAAATAGATGGGATTATAGGCACCTGCCACCACATGCAGCTAATTTTTGCATTTTTAGTAGAGACGGGGTTTCACCACGTTGGCCAGGCTGGTCTCGAACTCCTGATCTCAGGTGATCCGCCAGCCTTGGCCTCCCAGAGTGCTGGGATTACAGGCATGAACCACCGCGCCCGGCCCAAGAAATAATTTTCTAGTGTTAAGAATGTTGCACAAAATATTTGGGACATATCTATACTAAATAAATATCCTAAATATTTGAAGGGACATAATTACACTAAAAACTTATTTGGTGTTTTTCTGAAATTAAACTTGAATGAGGCATCCTAATATACTGAAGCAGAATCTAGGAAATGGAGTTTTCACTAGATACTATATTTTCTATCAGGTATGACTAAAATTTGAAAATGCAAGTGCCTCTAGTTAGACAATCCTCATGGGTGAATCTGTTTAGGTAGAGTATCTACTCCTATGCCATGTTACTAGCTGGGTGAGATTTGGCTTAAGCAGGTAAAGCACCTCTAATGCAAGCATGGGAAGGATACTGTTGCTGTAGGGGTATGTTTTCTTAATTTATGATGGGTGGGAAACATTTAAAATGATGACTTGAGCTCATTCTCTATTTTAATAATGAATTTGCTTTTATTGTTTCATTCTGAGTTTTATAGTGTGTTATTTGGAAATTATATAAGAAACAAAGATGCTAATACTCACTCATACTTTCATTATCCAGAGCAAACCACTGTAAACATTCTGCTGTTTATTGGTCCAGTCTTTCACATATATAAGTAGGGCACATCAGATGTCTTGAATAGTCTAAATCACTTTACCTCTGACATGTCATCTTTACCTTTAATTTCCAGATAAATGAGCTTGATTCCTTTCCCCCCACCATATTGTGGGAGTCCATGGCTCCTAGAATATTTAAAAAGATTCACCAAAAGCAATAGTATCCTCAGCTTGGTATCACCTCTTGCTCCCCATTCCTCCTTTATTGGATCCTCCATCATCCCTGTATTTGTCCTGCCTCCTCTTTTATGTTATCTAATCTCATAGTATCAGTTGTCCCTCTTACTGCCTTCCTCCAACTACCGCTCCACAAAACTGTCCTACAGAGTTAGGTTAGAAAGTTAGTGGAGGTGGACTGCAGCATAGCACGGGATGGGAAGGAACTGAGTATGGAATGCCAGGCATCCTGTTCTTAGAAGTTCCTCTGGCATCACCAGCAGTGGGGCTTTTTCACCTGAGCTCTGGCCACTTTCCATGCTGTAATTTACCAAACCTAATACTCCTTCCCCAGAACTTTTCCACTGGGTCCCTCCTCTCTTCATTCAACAGTCCTGACAAACTCTTTCATGGTCGCCTTTGCTTCCCTTACCTCCTCTGGACTCGAAACCTGCAAATGTACCTTACTGTATTATTCGGAGCTGTAGACACCTTGTTTAACCCCCTCTGCCATGCTGGACTTTCCCAGGAGTCTCAGACTTTCTCAAACAAAAAAATTATATGTTTATATAAACATATAGACTCCATCTTCACCCCCCACCCCAGTTTTAGGAACCCCTAAACCTCTCCCATCACAGAAAATGAGGTTGGCAACTGATCAGACCTCATTAATTTTATACTGTAAAAAGCTTTTTGAATGTGCATGTCCTTATTTTTACAATCATTTCACTTTCTATTTAATATCAATGGACTAAGCTTCAAAAAATAATTGTAAATGATCATATTCAATATTATACAGTGATAGTTTTGCATTTGCATATAACTATACCCATGTGATAAAAAGACATACACATTTTTTGTCTGAGAAAACTATTTTTATATATAAATTGTTACATATGCAAATCTCTTTCTATAAAATACATAAATTTGATATAAGTAATTTATATAATATATATATTTAATATTTAATCTATAAAATACACTATATAAATATTATATATCTGTGTCTACATATGTATATACATATATATAAAAGCCAAGTACCCAAAGGGCTAGAGGAAACTTTTAAAGTATAGTTTTTTTTTTAACTTGAGCCAGACAAATTCTTGGGCAAGAATATCTTCATCACCCCTCATCTCTGTGGGTGAAAGATTTATTCTCCTCTTTCATGTCCCCTTCCCCTCACCATCCTCACCCTGACCTCACAGAATTTTTTTCATGAACTGTATTTCAGCTCTAAGATTCATGATTTTATGATTCTGCCTAAGTGCCCTTCAAGACTCAAGCCAAGGGCTGTTTTATTTTATTGTTGTATTTTTCAGATCAGCTTTCTCACCTTCTCATCTCCCCAGTACCCTCTGACACTGATGCCTCACTCTGCACCCCTCTTGTTTATTCACTAGTCTCTCTGGGAACTTCCTCCCACCATCCTGGGGGAGGTGTTACCTTCACAACCCTAAAATACCCGCAGGTCTCCATGGTGGCGGTGAAGAGGGGGCCTTCAATTCTTGTGCAAATTACATAGAATATTTGGTACTAGCAACTGGGTTCAGTTAGGAGTTTCAGTGCAAGAAAATGAGGAGAAAAGCAGTGGAACCTATCCATCAATGTTGGGGTCCACATATTTTTTGTTTGTTTGTTTGTTTTTGTTATTTGAGACAGAGTTTCATTTTTGTCGCCCAGGCTGGAGTGCAATGGCGCGATCTCCGCTCACTGCAACCTCCGCCTCCCAGGTTCAAGCGATTCTCCTGCCTCAGCCTCCCCAAGTAGCTGGGATTACAGGCGCCCGCCACCATGCCCAGCTAAATTTTTTTTTGTATTTTTAGTTGAGATACGGTTTCACCATGTTGGCCGGGCTGGTCTTAAACTCCTGACCTCAGGTGATCCACCCGCCCTGGCCTCCCAAAGGGCTGGAATTACAGACGTGAGGCACCGCGCCCGGCCAGGGTCCATATGTTTTTATGAGAAAATTTTAAGACACTGACCTCTCCCCAGCAGACTTTTGGATACCCATGATTACTCACCTTCATTTTATTCATTTTACTGTCATTGTTCTTTATCTTTAAGTAGAACCGTTTGTTCTTTTACCTGTGCTTCTGTCACATTTTTCAGCTTATTTGTTTTTAAAAATATTTCAGACACATGACCAAGACAAATAATGAATTTTCAATATTAATTGAAACTTCTTTTGTAGCTCTCCCTGTCTCATTCTCCCCAACTTTGCCTAGTGTTTACTATGCTAGATTTAGTGTTTCTAATTCTCATTATAACTATATATAAATTTATATATAGTTGCTTCTGCATTTCTTGAAACATTACTCATATGATAACATGGTAGTTATTCTTTTGTAATTTGATTATTTTTAGAATGTTTCTGAGATACAGGTATGTTAATACATATAATTCTAGGTAATTTATTTCTTTGTACTATTTCACGGAATGAATATATTATATTTATTTATCTATTCCTCTGTTGATGGGCATTTAGATTATTTTCTTATTTTCCTATTTCTTCTCATGCAAAACATCAATAAAATATTCATGTACACGATTTCTTGGGCTAGGTGCAGGAGTTTGGCCAGTTTGGAGGAACTGCCGAACATGTATAAAACCATCAGATCTTGTGAGAACTCACTCACTATTGTAAGAACAGCATGGGTGAAACCACTCCCATGATCCAATCACCTCCCACCAGGTCCCTCCCCTAACACTTGGGGATTACAATTCGGATTACAATTCAGAGATGAGATTTGGGTGGGGACACAGTAAAACCAAATCAGACGATGTATCCATATTCACCTTTTTTGGAATATTGACAAGTTTCTCTCCAAAGTAGATTTACCAATTTATTCTCCCTTTAGCAATATGGGACCTGTTGCTCCACATTCTCACTAGCATTTGGTATTGCCAATTTGGTGGGTAGAAAATCATATTTCATTATGATTTTGATTTACATTTTCCTGATTACTAGTAAGATTGAATATCTTTCATTTTTTTTGGTCATTTGTATTTCTGTGAATTTCCTCCTCATATAATTTGCAAATTATTTT
The DNA here is from genome assembly GCF_028858775.2 of Pan troglodytes. Lineage (NCBI taxonomy): Eukaryota > Metazoa > Chordata > Mammalia > Primates > Hominidae > Pan > Pan troglodytes. The sequence goes on from NC_072403.2 coordinate 59,947,072, forward strand.
ATTTAAAAAAACTGAATTATAGAACACTTAATATACTTTGACTTGCAAATCCTTTCTTGATTTTATTACTGCAAATATATTCTCCCCAGCTATAGAATACTGTAGTATTTTTCATAACTCTCTAGAAGCAGTTAACTCATGTGTAATGTTTTGTATTTGTCTATCTGTTTTTCTCATAAGATTATAAGTGAGAACAGAAATAGAATTTTTCATTTTTATTTCTTCAGTTCCTGGCATATCCACCAAAATTGTCTGAATTAATTTGAGAGTACCAGTTAATTTAATGTAGAAGCTATTGTAAGGTTGAGTTTCTTACTTAAGCCTTTCTATTTGAAGGCATTTCTGTCAACCCTAAGTCATGTAATATATACATATATTAATATATACTAATATACATATTAAATGTGACATAGTTTTTGTAGCCAAGTCAGATTAGGTCCTTTTTTAACTTTTAAAATAGAGCTTCCCTCAATTTCCAGGCAAAGAGTTTCTCTTAGAACACTGCTAAGGTCAAGATAGGTTAATATATTCAGATGGGATTGAAATAACAGATGCATTGCTATTTCCAGTCCAGAGTTGTTGGGGAAGCAGGGAGGAAGGAGGGCATAATTTGTACAGTGCTTTGTCATCTTTGCAGCTCATCAATATCAGCAGCTGACACAGGCAAGTGTTTGTCAATGAGTTCTATTGGCTGACACTGACCTTGCCGTTACAACCACTGCTTTCTTGACATCTGCTAGTTTGACACGTGGCACCGGATTCCATGTGCAGCTGGTACCTTGGATTTGAATGTTCTGTGAGTTCTATGACATTATTAGTACAATTCCTTGATACTGTCACCCTGTTATACATTTAACATCAATGATAGCTGTGTACTGTCTTTGTATTCCTTATTTCGTATTGCAGTAGTTATGTTTTAGGTGGCATGGCTGTTTATAATGGTATCAGACAACAGATGTTAAATTAGCTGTGGACTAATTAGCATGCTCAACTTTAGAATTGCTCCAGGAAAAGTTGATTTTACTATAACTTTATATAATGGGAAATAATTTAGGTAAATTGTTGGTAGGAATGAGTATCATGAATCTGAAAAATTGCTTTGCATTTAAGCTGCAACTTTTTAGGACTAAATTTGAGATTATATATTTTTTAATTTAAAAATAATTTTAAGTAGAACAAACTTGGGAATGTAAAAATGTATCATGATTTTAATGATTTGATCTTGAAATAGGTTTCAACATGTAATTCTAATTTCTTAACATAGTCTCAGTTATGCTTTGTGACTATGGATTACAGAAGCCACAGTTCTACTTTTTCCTCTTTGTCCTTCCTTGAACTTTTTTGCTCCCCCATCACCCCTCCCTTCTCTCTTTCCTAACCTGTCATCCCAGTATTTGTACACTCTTTAGTTGAAGCTTAGGATTCCACATGTGAAGGTTCATTACTTATTTTTTTTCCAGTAGTGTCCCTGGAAACTATGAATTATCCACAGTAGTAATTGAAGATAACAATTTTGTTTATGGTGCTGAACATGATCACATTTACTGCTGGGTGTGTCAAGCCTACGATGATGGAATAATAAATGGGTACTGAACGTTCCTGCAACTTTTATTTGCAAGGCATTGCTCTTGCAATCAGGGTCACATTACCTAGATGTCAGTGAAATAAGACAGGGAGAGGGTATTTATTTAATCCACCATGAATGCATTCCAGAGTGACTTAATTGCTTTTCTACACCTCAAGCAGGTGGATATGTGTACATATGCAATAGCTGGGAACCTTTTTAATTTGGGTTAACAAGGAGAAAAAAGTACTCTTTGCAAATTCAGGAATTATTTTTTTCTTTTTGAATTCCTCAAATAGGGAAGATTAGTATATTTTCATTGCATTTTTTAAGCTTGTTCCCCCAGGGTAGCACGGCTTTAACTGTTCCCAATATATCCCTGTTATTGTAAAGGCATTTTAATCTAAGAGTCACGGGAGCAAACGGATGGTGGATAAAAGCTTCAAAAATTTGGCCATTGTGAATTTCTGCAAAATCTTCTTCGCTTCATTTACTTTCTGTCTAAAAGTTGTATATGTCGAGACTTGAAGGCCTTTTGAGATGATTCCAGGTGTTACTCTAGGAATGTGTTCCAATTTTGTAGCAAACCTCCACTTCTTGAAGACATTTCTTGAAGCATAGATAGACCAGATTTGAAATCTACTGTGTTCACCCTGCAGGTAGTTTTTCACTAGGAATTGCATCCATGACAGGCTTTTCATCTTTAGCAAGTCATGGGCTTCAACTGAGAGTTCCTTAAATGGATAACTGAGGCACAAGGCCAGGCTAAGTGACAGTTACAACTTCATCCTTCTCCTCTCTCCTGACACCAGCCCCACAATTTCTAACTGGCTGTGGTTCCAAGTGGCACCTCTGAGAGGCATTGAGAAACATTGTGTGACAATAGTTAAGACTGCAGTGCTATGGAGTCAGAAAGACCTGTGCCTGAGTGCTACAGCTATTGCTTGCTGTATGACCTTGGGGGAGGTTAGTGAACCATTTTTAAGCATCAGAATTCCCACTTATTAATAGGGATTATAGTCGTACCTATTTCAAAAGTTTTTGTGAGGATTCCATGAGAAAGTACTTAATAAATGTCTGGCACACAGTAAACTTTGTGTTTATCATGATATCATGATTGTCTTCATCATCTCTGGTCATGTCAGAATTCTTGGGGGGATATTTGAAGAGATCAGATTTCTCATTTGTAGCTAGGCTACAAGTAAACAAAACGAATCAGTGAGATTAAAGGGTGGAAGCCCAGCAGAGTGAGCCTGAACAGTTTTACAAACCCAGCTGCAGTGTCCTGTTAGAAGCCTTCAACTTGCCAAGCACAGATCCATTCCTTTGAAAAGGTCATTGTGTGAAGAGCTGCCTACCCGTGGCTGACTCACACAAGCATCTATTCACGCTCATTTTCCTACATGAATAGTTCCAGGGTTACCAGAGTTCTAGCCTCATCTCAAGGCCTTCATTTATTTATTTTCCCAGAGCAGTCTCATCAGGCTATGAAGTTCCAGCTTGCTTTATGTTGATGACTGCTGAGTCTACATCTGCTGCTCTCACTTCTTCTGAATTCTGAAGAAGAAATTTCTTAGGCTGCATTCCAGGCCCTTTGTATTCTCTCCCAGACCTGCCATGACAGCCTGAATTTCCACTGCTCAGATTTATGTGTCGTATGTCCTGGAATAACTGAACTATTGGTTATTTTCTATAAATACTCCATATTTTTCAGTCTTCATCCTCCTCACATTTACCACCTCTGCATGTGTGTTCATTGGTTCTTTATCTACATTTACTCCTTGGCTAGGTAATACGATTCAATCTCAAGGTTGTACATGCTCTCTGTATCTTTATAACTTCCACATTTACATCTCCAGATGTGACTCTATGTTTAAATTCTAGGCTCATATATCTAACTCTATACTCAGCATCTTCACTTGAATGTCTAAAAGACCCCTCCCACCTAAGGTGTCCACAATTGAACAGTGGTTCTTTCTCTTCTTACCCCACCTATTTATGTGTGTATGTTTAATTTTTAGTATTACTTTGTGCTTTTCTTGACTGAAATTTGGAATCAGCCATTTCTGCAAGGAAACCTCATTCATTTTAGGGGAATATAGCATAAAGAAACCAAGATTCGGGTGCTTAATATGCTCATTGCTACTGGGGAGTGAGATCATGTCACCACTTTGCTGTGAATATTTCAATAGTTTCTCATCTCACTCAGAATAAAAGCCAAAGTCCGTTGTAGTGGCTGACAAGGCCCCAGCAATCTGGCCCCTTCTTAAGAATCTTGCCACATCCCTTCTGGCTCTTCCCCAGGGTCATTTTCTCCAGCCACACCAGCCTCTGTTCTTCAGGGATGTCAGATAGCCTCCTACCTTTGGTTCTTGGCTTTTGCTGTTCTCTCTTCTTGGAGTATTTTCACCTAGATATCTGCATAGTTTATTTCTTCACTTCCTTAAATCTTCTTCTTAAAAGTCACCTCCAAGGAAGCCTTCTCTGTCCAACCTATTGAAATCTATTGTGCTCTCACCTCCATCTTCTGCTACTCCTTATACATATCTTCCATGCTTAGTTCCTTCTCAGCACGACCACAATATTCTAAGATATTATGTAACTTATTTTATTTATCATCTATCTCTCTCTTCTAAAACAGAGGTTACATGAGGGCAGGGATTTTTTTGTGTTTAGCTCACTGTTGTATCCCCAGGATCTAGGATAACACCTGGTACCTAGCCAGTGCTCAGTCAAGATTTTTTGAACAAACGATGAGTAAATGAACATTATGATATACGGAAGTAGGGAATGGTTTCTGGAAGTCTATTCTAATATGGCGTCAAAGCCAAAACAACATCCTATAGCTGTGCCTCTTCTGTGACTATGAGCGTAGAGGGCAAGGAGGTGTTACAATATCTACCTTAGGTATGTAAACTGCTGAAGATGTGGAAGTTTCACATTTATAGCAAATAGCCTTGGATTCAGATTGTTTGTCTTTATCTATTAATGAGTCCATTCTGATGACTCAATGACTAAATTGAAGTGGGTGGTTTCGTAGAGGGAAAGTGTTTCAAGAAAAAGAAATGTTATTTGATGCAAAAAAGAAACATAAAAAAACCCCACAGAAATCAGGGATAAAAAATAGTGGCAAAGAGGAATGAATCTAATAGAGGGGCCAACACATTTCCAATAAGTCAGGCTATCTTTGAAAGCTTGGTGACTCCTTACTTGCATGCCTTCTCCTTCCTCTGGGGGCCACTGCCCTCACATGTGTGAAGGGCCATGAGAAGGAAGAGGATCCAAGCTGTGGACCTGCATGGGTTGTGAGAACATTACTTTGTCTAAATAAAATAAAGTAGATTTTGCTTGAATGATGCTGCCATTTACTGAACTGTTTAAGAAAAATTTTAAAAAACAAAATACTTTAAGATGCTTATGGGAAAGATACTCTTTTTTTTTTTTTTTACAACTCCACTGTTTGGGATTCTTGCTCTTTGCCAGAAGATCCATCTGCCAGGCAGCAACCAGGCTTTCTGCAGAGCCTAAAGCTCTACCTGGGGAATGTGTCCAGAGGGAGAACACCTGGGCAGGCTGAACCTACTCATGATTTAGTGCAAGTTACTGAGCTAAGCAGCTTCCTTCTGGAGTCTTCAGAAACGGCCATGGTATCATTTTCAAGTTAGCTCTTGTTCCCAAAAGGAAATTTGCATATTCTTATGCTTATGTGTTTTCCAAACTTGACACATTTAGTTTATGCAAGGTGGTTTCAGAATTGAAGTAAAATAGTTTGTCTTTTCTGAAGAACAAGCCAAGGAAAAGAGAGAAACTTATGCTTAGGTCTCTGAGGCCTCAAACTTCCTGAATATGTCAAAAGTCAGATGCTGGAGGTTCAGGGTAGGAAGAAGTGAGGGTCTGGCCTAAGTGGGAGCACCAATGGATAAATCAAGGCATACAAATATAGTAACTTATGAAATTATTAACTTATTTTACCCTTCTTTGCTTTCCCTGGGGTTCTGTAGTAAGTGAGACAATCTTGATGCCAGAGTTAAACGAGGTCAAAGAGTGTGGCTGGCCACAAAGACTGTGTCATTATTTAACCTTAGAAGATAAATGTCCCTCATCCTCATATCTCTCTAGCCCATACTTTTAATTACAGAGGGGTCAAAGAACATTCCAAAGCACATCTGTCTCTCAGGTGTTAGAGCAGACTGGCTTCTCAACTTTGGTGGCCATTGTTTATCAGTTTCTATGAAGCTCAAAAAGCTTGTCATATAAAAAGCCACAATGCTTGAATAGCTTATTGTACCTGTTACAGTGGTCTCATAATTGGTAAGCAAATCTCGCGGTTGTGCCGGGTGATCCATTAGGGTATGGAGAAAAATTAGTAATCTGTGTTTTTATTTTCACCTTTTAAATTTCTATTTAGGTGCATGTGTCACATTATACATTTGTCCACCAGCACATATGCATGATAATGAATAAATAAATTAATAGAAATTCTTATAGTAGAAGTATGTGCTCAAATTATTTTATTGATAAGTCCATACTCCAGAAACCTTGGGGGCCACCTTTTTTTCCCTCAAGTTCAACATTTTTTGAGGTCTATAGCACAGAATTTTTACTGTTTTTAGTGGAACCTGGAAAAAAAAGTGGAGACTAAAATATTTAGACTTACAATTCTGGTGGAGTTTAAAACACTTTGTTCCTATAACAAAGTACAACATTAGCCTCTTTCTTTTCAAAGAAACCTGTTTTATTTTTGGTGTGAGTTTCAGTTGAATTGATAAATTGATTCAGGATTTAAAAGACATATACAAATTTGTAGACATTCTCTACATATGTAGCCATGCTGGGTTACATAGCATTAATCATTAAAATAGAAAAGTCCCTTTACAATAATAACATTTCAACAAGGCTAAAATACCTATTTTCAGGATATAAATTCCACCAGGAATTACCTTAAGCTAAGTTTGAATACTGGGCCACCTGGTATTTTATGCTACCTGATTAGTTTTATATCCCAAGGCCACAGGATAATTTTACTCCCAGGATTCAAAGCTGTACTTTTTCTTTTCAAGGAGTACAGAATGTCGCTCAATATACATTTCGATTTTGAGCAATGACAGGTTAGCTGAAAGACTTGGGTTTCAGGACAGTTCTATATCTGATGGATGGCTTATATGACATAGCTCTAACTCTGAGACTGTCCCTCTTACAGAATGCTTATACCTGACCCTTTGAGCCTTTCAGCGACAAGAATCAGAATCCATCTCAAAAACAAAACAAAAGAAAACAAAATCCCATAATGCCAAATATACGTGAAGAATTTGCTAAAACCTGAGTTGAGCCCAAATATTGAGTTTATTTTTTAAACTAAAATTTGTATTGAACTTACTTCAGAATGTTTCTAAAGTATAGCCTGAACTGCTGCCGATCTTCAACATTTTCAAAACTACTATGGTACTATAACAAAATTAGGCCATCAATATATTCTCTGAATGAAATTGGACTTGATTTAGCACCTCTGTCTTAAGTCTCTGAATTGAGCCTTCTCATAGCAGTAGGGTCCTCATCGTCTGCATACACCACTACCAATTTGTTTATTAATCTTTTCTGACAATACCTCTCCCCCTTTTAAATAGCCTTGTTTCTAATTTGGAAGTGTCATTCTTAGTGAAACTAAAATGAATTGCAGGATTGATCAGTTTTTGTTGATCAGTTTTGTTTCTGTTGATCAGTTTTGTTCATTTTCTCATTTTTTTCTTTCTTATGCTTTTGGATATTAACAGAAGAAACATAAGCAGCAGTTCGTAAACTGCCTCTCAAGCATCAGAGGGAATTTGATGCTGTGAGATTTAGGCTTTCTTCTCAACTTTTCCATGGGTGATAATGTCCCCACCATGACTCTTCCAGCAGAAAATGCCCAGACAGCTGTATGGAGTCCATCAGCTATCTTATTAGGATGTCTTGAGATATAAAAGTTATGCACAATAGTTAAGTGGAAGATACTTACTTTGTTAGACTCTACTAAACTTAGAAATTACTTAGTTTTTCCCAGGAAGATAATCCTACCTCCATAACTAGTTAGCAAGTTTGATAGACATTCTAGGCTTCCTATTTTAACTTATTTTCACATTCTGTCTAGAACAACTTTCCTTTGTTATTCAGAAATTAATCCTACTGTCTTCAAGACAGTCATTTTGACCCGCTCTATTTCAGCAAACATTAGTGTGAGAACCAGCCTTCATATTGTAATAAGCACCGGTTGTGTGCACGGCATTCTATCTGTGCTAAGTATTGTATCTGTGTGTGTGTGTGTGTGTGTGTGTGTGTGACAGAGAAAGAGAGAGAGAGAGAGGGACACACACACACACACAGCACAGTGGATTTTGGCATGCATAATTTTAACATTCATAAGCAATCCTAAAGTTCCAAGCCATGGACTCATGTAGTGATTTGTAATTTTGCTTAGCATGAATTTGAATCCCACTTATTTGAGATTAATGTAGGGGACAAAGTGACTTTGTTAATGAATAAGTCAACTGTACAGACCAAAATGTATCATTGTTCTAATCATTTTTCATGTTTTTATGGGGGCTATACTGTAAAGCAGTGTTTCTCATCCTTAATAATATCGACATTTGGGCCAAATATATCTTCGTTGCCAGGAACTGTGCTGTGAGTTGTAGGATATTTAGAAACGTCCCTTGCCTCTACTCACTAGAGGCCAGGAGCACACCTCTCCCACTTTTTATGACAACCAAAATGTCTCCAGACATTGCCAAAGGTACCCTGGGGGGAAAATCACCCAGAATTGAGAACTGCTTCTGTAGAGTAAACCCCTGGTTGATGATTGAAAGCTGAGCCATCATAAATTGTACCCGTATTTCCTATAGTGTGTTGTTATACATTGAGATTTTGTTTCTGAGCGCACCTTCCATTCATAAAATTACAAAATTGATTTAAAATTTCTACAGCCACTTAATTAAATATGGAAAATTATGGAAAATTATGAAATCTATATTCCTTTTAAGGGAGACTATCTTTTCCTATTGAGTTATCAGCATATCCAATATAGGCATTTCACTTAATACTGTCTGAGAGAAATTATTTAGCAATTGAAGATGGGATGAAATGGTGAGTGGGAAAATTATATGCAAGGAATCTAGCTGGGAGACTGACTTAGTCTTGCCTATAGAATAGAAGGAAAGGTGGGTTTTCAAGATCACGTGGGAGAAAAATCACTGAGTTCCTAAAATGATCATTATTACTGCCAGGTAAATCTAGCCATTCCCCAATTGCAGTGAAAAGCAAGCAATGACTTGATCCTCGGTATCTGAGAACAGCTCCCTGAGCTCAGCCACAGTTCCTAGGATCTATTGTCATGATCCTTCTAAACCCTAGGCCACCAGTTATAGATCTCTTTTAATTATACCACACTTGTTGTTTCAGAACTTGTAAACTTTCAGCCCATTTAAACATTCTTATTTACTGTCTCACTTTTTTGTAATTAACTAATTTTATGATTTCTGCTATTAATTCTTTGGTTTTCAGAGTCATTTCTCTATTCAACAAGATTGTCTCTAAACTAAGCGTGTGTTTCTGAATACCACTTCATGAAGGTGGTTTTCAGAAGGGAAATTGCAGCTAAGTGAAGCACTGATAATTTGTCAACCTGGGTAGTTTTTACAGCATGACTTGACTAGGATCTGGAATTAAATACCCAAGAGAGAGGATTAAAAATAGGATGGGTTTCAATATCAGAAAGTGAATGCTTGAAGTGTCTTTCCTGTCCTTTTCTTTCAATTTATCACACACACTGGCACTACAGTTTCTGCAAATGAGTAGTGTTTCCTCTAGGGCTTCCAGATTTAAATGGAACCAAAAGGGCTGAGTTCTTTTGGCTGGATCATTCTACATGCTTGTGAATTGCAATTTCAATGCAAATCATAATTATTGGCCTAGCAATAGCATATACTGTATCCCTCAAATGAAAACAAGAACTAGAAAGTTTTGCCCCTTTTATATATCTTGGTACAAGTTCAAATCATTTCACAGTGGTCCTATGTTTGACAGGCTATTAACATCTTATTTAATATTATTGTTTTATTCATAGATAGGCAAGTAGTACCGTAAAAGTCAGGCGAGTTTTGCAGAACATATTTCTTTATTGATCATATTTTCCCAACAAAATATATTTAAATATAGGTATAATTATACCCACAATATAGCAAAAGTATCACTACTGTTAATATATAAATAGTGGTATAACTATATTATTATAATGATATAAATAGCATTATAATTTAATTCATAATGTAATAATATTTAAATGGTTTTAATATGAAAATGGTTTATTTAAATTAAAATGGTTTTAAATCTTCTCAACAATTGCAAGACGAAGTTTCTGAGAGGATTGATAAGAATTATAGTCCCATTGACTTTCCATCACTTCAGTGTGTGATTTGAATGATTTTATTGCAGGGAGGATGGGCTGCAGAGTTATTGAATCTATTTTTTTTTCTTTTGAGAGAGAGTCTTCACTCTTGTAGCCCAGGCTGGAGTGGTGCAGTGGCGTGATCTTGGCTTACTGCAACCTCTGCCTCCTGGGTTCAAGCAATTCTCCTGCCTGGGCCTCCTGAGTAGCTGGGATTACAGGCATGCACCACCATGCCCAGCTAATTTTTGTATTTTTAGCAGAGATGGGGTTTCACCATGTTGGCCATGCTGGTCTTGAACTCTGAACCTTAGGTGATCTGCCTGCCTCGGTGTCCCAAAGTGCTGGGATTCTAGGCATGAGCCACCATGCCCAGCCTGAGTTATTGAATCTTAAAGCTGCACAGAGCTCTCAGATCATCTGGTCCAGTGGCTTTCAAATTTGTGAGCCACAAATACAGTGTGTGTGTGTGTTCATATATATCTGAAACAGAGTCTCTGAAATAGTGCTTATTAATATATTTTCTATTAAATTCTATTCTATTCTATTCTATTCTATTCTATTCTATTCTATTCTATTCTATTCTTCTTTTATCTAATTCATTTTTTAAAATGCCAAACAGGACTCACTGATAGTCATGACTTGTGGTTGGAAAAACACGGATCTAGGCTAGCAGCTGTGTTTTACAGATGGGAAATCTGGAGTCTGGCAACACAAGTGTTGTCTAAGGTCAAAAAGCTCATTAGCTGCTAAAACGAGGGGGCTTTTTAAAACACATGTGGAATTTCAAATTCAAGTCATTTAGCATTTGGTGCTCACAAAATGATTTATGGCTAGTCCAGAAAGCACTTTCGGATTGCTCTATTGGAAATCAGGAGACAACTGTGACCCATTACTACTGTGCATCCGCACAGGCACACTTATTCCCTCTGCTACTGGCCCTGTGACCCACCAGGCTAAAGGCTGTATTGGAACATAGGCACACCTATTTCTTTGCATATTTTCTTTGACTGCTTTTGTCATCCAGTGTCAGAGCTGAAGAGCTGTGACAAAGATGGTATGGCCCACAAAGCCTAAAATGTTTACTTTCTGGCCCCTTACAGAAAGAGTTTGCCAACTTCTGGGAATTGTCTGATAATGAATGTAAAGCACTTACAATTTCTGACACATGATAAATATCCAAAGAACAGTAGCTATTTTTATTTTAAAGTGGTAATGGTGATTAAGAGGATAAGAATTACAATTATTATGTTGGTAATGATAGAAATAATAAATTATGATGGTGTCAATAGTAATGATAATGATGATGACAATAATATTAATAACAACAATAATAATATTTTATTTAGCTACCAGCTTTGAATTCTTTTATCTTATTGTAGAAGCCACTCCTGATATTGCCTAGGTTTTTCCTTTTCCCTGGTATCAAAATTCATTTTCAGGGAAGAATCTGAAACTTGCTGTAAGATAAAAAAAAAAAAAAATGAAGCTCTACATATTGAGGCTTAATTGGCAGGTATGGAGAAGTATTTTGAGAGAAAACTCAGGTCTTCTTGTCCATTGTTGCATAAAGCAGCCTCAGTCTGCATATTTTTATTTTATTCTGGACAACTCCTTTGCAAATATTTGCAGAGTATTCACAAGGGATTTCTGTTTCTTCCTAAGATCACACCATCAGCACTGTCAGAAGCTCTTACTTGTGTGGGGCTTGATGGTGAGTCCTGGCAGTTTTCCCATATCCCACAGGTGTCCTGGGAAAATATATTTGTCTTCTTTCTGACTTTTTTTTTTTTAATTTACAAATCTAAGAAGAAGAAAGACATTCTTGTTTTGTACCCATAATTTCTGTGCTACACTAAGGTTTCCTAAATTTTGGAGAATTTGCTGTCTATGGCCTAAAAAATATAACCCTCATTGCTGCCACTCACCGACCCCAAATATGTCTTAAAGTAAATTAGACTCACTCAGAAACTTAGCATCTGTTTCTCTTCTCAGTTATAAATTCACAAATAGGATGTTCCTCCTTTTAAAGTGGTTTCCCTAGCAACTAAACCAACCTTATATGATCAGAGCAGTTTGTCACTTTTGAAGTTTGACTTTCTGACAAGGCCTTCTGGCTCAGGGAAATGAAGAAAACAACCTCCAAACACAAACATTTCGAAAACACTCAAGTGATGATTTACAAATGAATTACATTTGGGTGATTTTTCTGTAGATTGTGTGTCAACCACCATCACCACCACGCTCCACAGCCAGCCAGCAAAGATAACCATCTCTTGAAGTAGCTATCGTCATAGCAGAGAACAGATGGGAGTGATTCTTAAAGGGGCTAAATTACCATAAAGATGTATTTTGGGAAGCGGTGGGTAGACAGAGATATAGGAAGACTTGCAGCAGGCAGCCACACAAAGCGAACTCACCTTGTGATTAGTTCATCTTGCTTATCTCGAGGCTAAAGTAAACATATTGGTCACAATTCAGGTACATCGTGGGGAAGACAGACTTTTGCTCCCTCTACTCAGAAGGAGTCAGGACAAAGTGAGAGGAAGGTGGGTCTCAGCTAACCCACCTTAGACTGACTTTTCATTTATTTTCATTATTTTAAAAATAATAATAACTGTTATTTGTCTTTGGTGCTTTTTTTCCCCACTGTTGCTGTCCTATTTACTGATGACCAGAGTTAGGACCTCATTCAATTCTGGGTTTTCCTTTCCCTTCCAATCCCTTTCCGACTCCTCCTGTAACTGGAATGCAGTTGGGGATGGATAGAGTGATTGGAGTAAAACAGAAGGGTACAGGAAACAGGACAACTGTCTGCTTTCTAATGACATTTTCTATTGACCCCTCAACAAGGGGAAGAGAGAAATTATTTATGAGATCTGTAGAGACCCCCAAATGAGCTTCGAGTGAAAGAGCTTATGAGAGAAGAGTAAAAACAACAGCGGAAGCTTAGTCAGAGTTTGCAGAGTCAGAATCTCTGTTCTCAGTTTGAATTCATGAATTTGTTTGTTCATGAATTTGCTTTCATGGTCTCAAGATGAATTGCAAGTTTTCTTCCTTGGAAGATTTTCCCCGAGAGCACGGTGTTCCTCATAATAAGCAAGTCAAATGGGCAGGTCCCTCCCACTTGCTGGTACTTCAGATGGAGTGTGACTGAGGCTCTAGCAGCATCTAGCAGGTAGGCGATGTATGAAGTAAAGTAAAAAAGGCATGTTCTGCACAACAAAAAACTTATATCTTATGCAAAGTAAATACCAATTCCAGGAAGCAGAAGGGAAATGTTTTGAAAAGATTTGTTCTTACAAAGGAACTTTTTAAATTTTTTGGTCAGATGTGTGGTGCATGCCTGCAGTCCAAGATACTTGGAACTTTTTAAGACCTTTTTTGGGGGCACAGGAAAATTTGTCTTCTGAACTTTGTACAGATTATATTTCTTATACCAAGCTTGGAATACATTCAATTGAAGAGTTCTGTAAGTATTTATCAAATACTTACTATAGGTTTATTATTAAAATTGGTGCTTTGGAAAGAGAAGCATAAAATGCTGACATAGTATGGTAGACACAGAAATGTGGTGCCCAGATCCCATTTTGAGAAAGGTCTTGCTGTTGAGCTGTGGAAGGTGTGGTTGGCAGGTAGCATCCAACTGTCACCTCCTTCAGGGTCAACCTCATCTGCAGAGAGGCTCTCCCCTGAGTGTACCTTCTCGGGGAAGCCCACAGCTGGTGAAGCCTTGGCTACTTTGGCTGGATATGGGAAGCGCTTATGGGCAGCACTTCCTAATACCAAGTGTTAGGGAGCTCCTAAGCTCCTTACCCAATTAGCCCAGGCTCCGTTGGGTCTGCTTCATCACCCAACTTCTCCCTCTGCCAATCCTGCCTCTTCTTCTTACTTCCCACCAGCTGCTCTCTCATAAATATCTGGCACCCTGAATTTTGTCTCTGCATCTATCTCCAGATAATCCAACCTGCAACATCCAGTTATTAATGATTTTGCAAACAATTCAAGAGACAGGACTATTCTATGTGGGTCATTGATGCTGTGGCACAGAATGTAAGTGCTACAATGTTTTTAGATGAGACGGAGGGAGCTGAGCACTTCAAACATTAGAGAAGACTCCTGGTAGATCTGAACTCCTGACCTAAGATAGTGGAGGGTGAGAAGAAAGGAAGGACAGGAAATGAAGCAACTGAGCCGAAGCAAGTAGTGTGACTGTGAGGAAGTTGGCCTGGCTACCAAGAAGGCTTACATGTTAGGGAAGAGTTAGAAATTGAATTGTTGTTAATTTACTTAAGATTAGATCAGGCTGTGCAAAAGAGAGAAAACCCCAAAATAGATGTTCGCTTTTTTCTTACATTAAGAAAAAGTTCAGAAATTTAGTTTTGTTCTTGTTTGAGATCTCTTCTTGTCAATTTATTCATGATTCTGTCTTCTTTAGAGTGAAGCCCTTATCATCAGGATCTAAGATGGCTGCTAGAGATCCAGCCATCACATCCAAATTCCAGACAGCAGAATGGAGGATGAGATAAAGAAGGGCATGTCACATCATTTTAAAGAAACTTACTTTTAATTACTTCTCATTGGTTACAACTTAGTTACATAGCCATACGTACTAGTAAAGGAGGCTGAAGAGTATCCCTTCGACTAGGCAACAACATACACAGCTTAAAATTATTGTTATTTTAAAATTACAGTTGAAATATATGACCACTCAGATGGTGGAAACAAGTGAGACAAAATAATAAAAAAGCTAAAATCTAGTGTCTTGAAAATGATGGTGGCAGTAAAAAATTCCTAGAAATACAGAGAAGAGTTATTTTATATATGTGTGTGAAATGTCAAAAGATTTGGGGCATATTTAGTTGGAGGTTAATATTAATAATCATCTAACGTATGTTGAAGGTTTTCTATGTAACAGGCATTGTTTCAAATGCTTTATATCTATTGCATAATTTAATGGAGCCTAACAGGTAGGTTTTTATAAATGGCTTATTATATATAAGGAAGTGGAGATTTTCAGAAAGGAAGACAATTGACCAAGGTCACACAAACTGTAAATGGCAGAACCCAGCCTAACACTCATGTTTGTCAAATTCTCCAATCCGATGACTTGCGCCATGGTTGCTCAATATTAGAGTCAGCAAGAGAGACATCAAAGAGGAGAAGCGGGAGCTCAGGAGAGAGCACAGACCTGGAAATGCACGTTGAAATCAGCCAGTTCTGATGAGCACTGAAACCATGAGAGTAGAGAACATGAGAGAAGAGAGTCATGGAGGAGAGACCTCAGGCAATGGAAAGAGGAGGATGCCAAATGTTAAGTCTTGGGGATCTTTCTTTCTTTCTTTCTTTCTTTTTTTTTTTTTTTTGTTAGAGACAGGATCTCAAAATTTTACCCAGGCTGGAGTGAAGTGGCACGATCATAGCTCACTGCAGCCTTGGACTTCCGGGCTCAAGAGCTCCTCCACCTCCACCTCCCAAATAGCTAAGACTACATGCGCATATCATGCCAGGCTAATTTTTTAATTTCTTTTTCTTTTTTTTTTTGTAGAGACAGGGTTTCACTCTGTTGCCCAGGCTGGTCTCAAACTCCTGGCCTCAAGTGATCCTCCTGACTCAGCTTCCCAAAGTGCTGGGATTACAGGAGTGAGCCACTGTGCTTGGCTGGGTCTTTCTCTTGAAGGAGGAGGGGAAGCAGGGAGGTCACTGGAAAAGAACCAGGGCAGGATGGTGTCAGGGAGGAGAAAGAGTTTCTTGAAGATGAAAGGGACAAACAATATTTACAACACAGAAGTTCAGGGGAAAAAAAGTCAACTATTTGAGTAGCAAGAGGCCATGCATTGCTTATCTTTAGAGTGTTGAAAGAGGATGTGGGAATAGGTAGAGGAAGGTGGAAAATAGTGAACGAGCTGTTTAAAACTTGTAATGGCAATCCTATTGCAAATAGTAACTGATAATAGGAGTTAATATTTATTCTGTGCCTACTATGTGCCAAATACTGTTCCAAAGGCGTACGTAACTCATGTAACCACAACCTTATGCGGTAGCTACTCTTATTATCCCTATTTTACAGATGAGAAAATCGAGGCAGTGAGAGAGTAAGAAATCTGTCCAAGGTTTCACTGCTATTAAGTGGGAAAGCTGGGATTGAAGCCCAAAAAGTTTGGCTGCTGAGCTCATGCTTAAGAGTCTAGAATATCCAAAGATTTCTTTAAAAAGTAATGACTTTGCAAAAATCCACATTTATTCTTCTGATATAAAATCTCAGATACATTTTCATAGAAACTGTCAAGTGTACTTAATGATCATCTATTCTTCTTTACCAAAAAAAGTTGTTTTGAGAAGGAATTAGTTTGTTGTATATTTCCCATGTCAGCTTTGACAGGAAATATTATTATTTAAAAAATAATTTAAATTCAATTTGAAGTCTTGAAGAAAAATTTACTGCATTTTTACTGGTAACCTTACTGAGAAAACTGAAATGATACGTTATGGACCTTAGTAAATGTCTCCAAAAAGAAAGAAGGCTTTCTGTCTTCATAGCAAAACATTTTAATAACTATGCACTGAAACAATGATTTTTTTGTGTATCAAATTCCTTTATGCCTACAGGCTACTCAATTGAATGTCATTAGAATATCTCAAAGCTATTTTCACATAGTTTGAAGGCTCGCCCATCTCCTACACAGTCACATGTTGATTTGGGGAAAAAAATATATAGCTGTGCATCATAGAGTATGGGCAGCATATTGGAATCTAAGGCTTATAGATTGCCAGCCTGCTCAGCGTCTCTAACCCTTTTCAGGTAACCAAATTTATTAATGCCAATGTGTGCTTTCAAAAGACTGAGAAGTGATTCTTAAAATGTTTTCACCAGGGATATCACAGAGAGGTTTTTAAATAAAATAGTACTGTGACGTTCAAAAACAAAGACTTCTCAAAAAGTATTTATGTTTTTAGAATTGGTAATTAGAACAGGCATATTTGAAGGGGATAGGCTTGCTTTCCATGTAGACTTATCAATTAACAAAATCATAACTGAGAATACAGCTTCATTTTATGAAGAGATGTAAGGGTATAAATGTAAAGGCAAGAAAAAATGATAAAAGTTGATCAGAGAAAAAAGGAAATCAAAATGCTGATTTAAAAGAAAAGTGCTTTGGAGTACATTCGGTAATCGTTTTTATGAAATTTTTAAATGATGATGATGTCACTGGCATGCATTGGTTCTACGTACATACTTAATGTTAGATTTCTAGTTACCTTGGAAACTCAGGATTATAATATGCTGCTACAACAATAATAACTAATCTCTTTTGAAAGCTTATCACATGGTGCTCATCATGTTGGAGAAGTCCCATGTATAATTTTATTTAATTCTTACAAAAGCTGTAAGTGTTAGATAACCTGTTTTCTTTATGTAAGTGATGGAGCCATTCTTTGTTGTGTTTGGTAGTGTCTTTATTTTAATTTGTGGACAAGCTTGATAAGTACATAAAGTGCTTTTTTTCTGGTAAGATGATTGCTCTTTCAGTTTCTCTTTCATGATATACAAAATACCTTTATATAATGTATTATTTTAGTAACTTGAAATTTTTCCTTCTTCCATCCTATGTTATTGCTTTATTACATGCCATGAGAAGAAAATTTTTAAAAATGTTTTCCTCATATTTTCTATGTTGCTTCTTAATATCTCACCTTTGAAATACCAGTCATTTCTGTCCTAGAAAGCTTTCTGTTAACTAATGTGGTTAGTCAGAGAAGTGCTACTGAGGGGATTATATTATATTTGCAGCTACTGACTTACTACAAACTAAAAAATGCTTTGTCCTTTATCTACTATTCCTTTATACTTGACACGTAGCACTATCTTATTTTCTCTGTGGTAGGCACACAACCATTCATTCATTCAACAAATATATATTGAGCATCTACTAAATGTTAAGCACTGGGGATGCACTGGTGATCCAAACAGGCATCATTAATTCTTGCCTTCATGGATGATTGCATGTGTTGGGCCCCAGCACACTTCCCAGACTGTGAAAACACATTGGCAAACTGTAGCCATCAGCTGGTTTGTTTTGCCCAGGATGAAAATTACTGAGTGTCAAATAATAAAATCAAGAGAAAAGACCATCCCAGTGTAATTTGATCCACCTACAAATCTTCACCCACTTAATTAATCTTTTACAAATATATATGTATCTTCATTCAAAACAACACTTTGGTCTAAATGGTGATGGTTCCAGAGGATATGGAGCAAATATTTAGATCAATTAACTTGCCACTGATTGTCATGTAACTTCTGATGAGTAAGATTTTTAGCTATTGTGGACAAGAGTCACAGGGTTTGTAAAAATCTTTTGGATGATAGTAGACAAGGGCCAAGATTCTTAGAAGGTGCCTTTCTATTTTATTTTGGAGTAAAAATATTAAGGGGAGAAAAAGGAGGAAATAGTGTAAGTAAACATGGTAATATTCTGATACTCTTATCAATTAGAAATTTTTGTTCAGTCTCATACATTTACTCTATCCTAAAAAGAAAGAGAGAAATGAATATTTATTGGGTACCTACTATGTGCCAGGCCATACACTAGGGCTCTTATATGTCACTTAATTTATTTTTTACATCCATCTTATGAGGTTCAGATGCTTTTATTATGCCCCTTTTATAAAAATAGAACTAAATTTCATGGAATTTGAGTAAGTTATATAGGATTATCCATGAATAATAAGTAGATTTATGTTTTTGAACCCAATTCTGACTCTAAATTCCATTGTTTCCATTAGTAGAATTAATAAGTAGGTGTTATAAAACATCATCTTGGAGCTCACATATTACCTTGGATATTTTGGAAGATGAATATTCTTTGCTAACTACTTATGGTAACCATATGTAGCCATTCAACAATAATTTCCTGTGCTCATGTTGTACTATCCATATTGAAAGGTATGTAGTTTTAGCACTCATGCTAGTGACAATATAATTGTATTCTTTGATATTCTTTATCTCATTTCTATTTTAAAGTTATATTCCAAAATAAACATGCATTGCTTTTATAGTAAGAGAATAACAGCTGTGAACAGTGGGAAACTCAGAGTATACAGCCATATTTTGAGAATGGATACTGGAAGCTTGAGAAAAGTATTCCTCCGAGTGTAGTTCTCCTGGGTAGGAACCATATTAGAAAGAAGATCCTGGCTGGCTACTGCGTTGTTATATACTCTGTATTTCTGCCCTTCTTATCAACTTCCTATAAATGTATATCTCTAAAGTAAGGCTGGCAGAAGCAGGGAGCAAATGAGGTGCAACATGAACCTGGGTTCTAGCCAGGTGGACCTGAGTTCAAATCCCATTGTCTCATGTGCTGGTTGAGCAAGTTATTTAATCTCCCCGAGTTTCATTTTTCTTACTTGTCTAGTGGACATCATAATTCTCTTGCTGGCTTGTGAGAAACAGAAAAGATAATATATTAAATATCAAGAGCAGTATCACATAAAACTCATTAAATGGTATGTATGTGTAGGATGAAATTTGCTCTTGGTTTGAGTGGGTTAAGTGTTTGAGGTAGCCATGGTGACAGACTATGGTTGCCAACAGTGGGAGGAGTGATCTAGACCAGAGATGCTTTTCTCATCTTTCTTTATGTACCCTGGCCTCTCACACAACCCTTTGATGCTGGCTTCCTTCATAGATTCCTAAAACATCCAAAGCTTTGGCATTCAGATTCGGTTGTTATTTTTATATGTGGTATATCTTCAAAGTGACACTTTAAAGTGACAAAATTAATAAGTGTTTAAATCACTCTTATTTCGTGACAGATCCTGAAATCTTTGAAACAGAAATCCCTCCTGTCCTCTCTGAATCTTCCATACATCTAGCATAAAGCATGCAACCATTTACTTAAGAAACGTGTATTGACCTCCTACTATGTGACAGGCACTGCATTAGGTGCTGGGGATACAGCAGGAAACAAAACAAATACATTTCCCATCACAGTGGCATTTATGTTCCAACTAGGGAGCCAGACACTAAATAATTCACTGTATAGTCATATAATTTGAAAGCAGTAAATACGATGTAGAAGTACAAGTGCTAAGAGAGGGTACAACAGGAGGTTGTATCTAACCCATGGAGCCAGGGAAGCCCTCTTTAGGTAATGATTTTATAAAGTGTGTTGTGTGTCAGAAATTATGTTAACCTCATGATGTAAATTAAAATATTCACCATGGAATCTCTGAGTTTCTTAGAGCTCAGCAGGGCAAAGAGGAATTAACTAGGGAGAGAGCTGTGGGAGAGCATTCAAAGCAGAGGGAGAAGCATGCCTTACTTAATCTTACTCCATTTTAAAAAGATAACACAATAAGCTCCTCATCTTGTCCCAACCTCTAAAATTTCTATGTCTGAGAAGAAGGGAAATAACTGTTACTGAACATATGTATGTGTCAGACTTCTAAAATAACATATGTCATGCCATTTTAACCCTAATGGGGTGAGATATTATCTAAATATTGCAAATAAGTAGTCTGATTATGTCTTGGTTTGCTCAATATGGTTCTATCCCAGGGCAGTAATTTATAATGCTCCCCTTTTCACTCTTGAAAGTGTTTCAGTTTGTGCGATAAATTCTATGGTCATAAATAAATGAAGCTCAGAGGGATTATTAATTTGCCTTGGGTTACACAGCTAGTAAGTGCAGAGGGTGATGTGATACCACATCGGTGCTCTCTGATCTAAAGCCCATGCTCTCACCTGTGTATTGCACACACAATTTGTTGGCTCTACTCCTGTATTCCTCTCTATGTAATTCTTCCAATCACGGTTAGGTAGCCCAAGACTAAACTGACAAAAATTGGCTTTCTGACATCTGCCTTCACTAATTCTGCTGAGTCATGTATTTCTATAAAGTACAAATGAAAAGAAATGAAGCACTAAGATTAAATATGAAACATGTATCGTAAGTAGTAGTTCTTTTCTTGGTATGCTTATCTTTATACTTACATTTAGCCTATTCTTTATGTTGCCCAAGTATGTGGAAACTAATTTAAAATGCAGTTGCTTCTGAAACTCAATATGTGACTCTAATGACAAAACATTGGCTATCATTGTTCTTTTCTATTATATGATACCTTGTGGGCTAGGGAGGTTCGTGACTTGCCCTGGTGAGCTGAGCCTGAGTGTAAGAAGTTTAGCACTTCTTAAAATAATCAATTAAACCCTCTTATATTTAAGGCATCTTAATAACACTTTCTAACACAGTTTTTATCTTGGTCAAAACTGAGTAATACAGGTAAATTTTTTTTTCAGCAGAATATGATAAAAGCTTTTGAAAGCATTCTTCATATGTAAATATATCAAAAGCATGGAATAGGATGCTATTTCTTCCCCTTTTATTTTAAACAAAAAATCAGATTATGCCAAAATCATATTATAAGTAAATATTACATTGTTTTGTTCCTTTATGGAATATACTGTCACCTCAAAAGATGCTGGCATCACTCTGTCTGCTTAAAAACAAGATTTTATGAAGTATGTCATGTGTTAGAATTTGTTTCCTTTATGATATATGTAAAAATGGTTCACTATGGAATCTCTGAACATGTTTTGTTAAATAGTATTCCCAACTGTTTGCTACATACCTTATTAGTACCTCTTTGAATATATTTTCAGGTCTTTCAGTCAATCTATCATTCATTTATTCAATTCATATTCCTGTGCCACTGAATATGTTGCTTGTGCAACTACTGTTAGCACAAGTGGATTTATACTTAGTAGACCGGAAATATATACCACCTTCCTTCCTTGCTTTCTAACTCAGAGAACATCTCCTGATCTTCATCTAGCTCATTCTGCTCTCTTCCCAGCCAAGACCACAAATAGAATTTTATTTAGTAATTTTGTGGAAACTCCCTTTTTTTCCCCCAAACTGTCTTCTTACATTCATCAAATATTATGGCTAAAAGAAGGCTCTGTGGACTGTGCAGTTCAGCACTTCTGTCACACTGTGAGTGGGATGACAGTGTGCATTATGAAAGGAAAGGGTTCTGTGGCCAAATAAATACGGGAAACCATGGGCTAAACACAGCTTAAAAGGCCTTTTGACTGTGAGACACCTCCAAATATAGGATATGGAATATACCAATTCCTAAATTTATTTGACCACAAAAACCCTTGCTCACCGTTTGTCTTGCAAGGCTGATATTCTAAGAAGGGCACGTTGGATAACGCTGATCTAGAACCTCATTTTATAAACAAATTGCCCCTGAGAAAATAAGTGACTCACCCAAGACCTCACAGCTATTTGGTGGAAAATCAGGAGACCAGAACCTATTTTTGCTGCTTCTGACCTAAGCAACTGGACATTTCACAGCCCTGAGAATCCTGCTGTCTCTTCCTGCATGCATTTGTGGGTATGACTTACAAGATGGAATCTGACTGCTGTTACTTGCGTCCTGCTCCTTTCTTTAGCCCGTATACGTTTGACTCTTTGTAAGGGCTGTGAACGCCAGTGATTTCCTATTCCAGTGGAACTAGGAAAGTTGACATTAGGTTGATTCCATTTTCTTCTGAACAGTCAATTCAAAGTTTACCAAAATTGTCTTTTTCATTAGAAAAAAATAAGTTTATATGATAAAGAGTTCACTTTCAGTCAAAAAGTTCATTGGACAAGTATTATTGAATGCCTTTACATGCCACATACTACTCTAGGTGCTACAGAAATAGCAGTAACCAAAACAAAATCCTTGCCCTCATGGTGATTAAAATCCAATGAAGGAAATCAGAGAAGAAACAAGCATCAGAGGTTGGTAAGTCCTTTGAAGAAAAATAACATGGGCTAAGACGGGTAGAGAGTGCTGGCAGGGGGGCAGGTGTGGGATTGCAATTTTATATAAGGTGGTAAGGGATCTTTCACTGTCAATGTGATATTTGGGCAGAGACATGAGGAAATGAAGGCATGGTAACCATCTTGGGAAGAACATTGTGGAGAGTAGGATTAGCATGTTCTAGAAATACATGAAGGTCATTGTGTCTGGAGTTGAAGGAGAAAAGGGGAGAGTGGTAGGTGTAAGATCATTGGGCTATAGGTTGTTATGAGAACTGATACTCTTGGTAACACAGGAATCTAGTGGAGAGTTTTGCATAGAGAAGTAACATGGCCTGACTTCTGTTTTAAAAGGTTTACTCTTGCTGCTATATGGAAGATATGCAGATTGGGTTCCCAGGAAGCAGGCTCTGAGATGGAGATTAGCATGCAAAGTTTATTAGGGAGTGCTCCCAGGAGCAATACCTGTAGGAGATGGGAAGGAGGCAGAGGGAGAGACTGGGCTACAGAGTGGTCTCAAAGCCTAGCTGACCTCATGAGGAGCTCTGGAATGGATTCCTCTCTAGAGTTGTTTCAAGCTGGAGTGAGGGGGCCAGGATTTTATATGGATTCATCAACTAGCCATCCGATGTCCCTAAGAAGGCAGAGTGACTTTGGGCAAGAAGTTTTTTTTTCTTTTTTCAACTGATAAGAGCTCCTGAAGAGGACTGACAGCTGACCACAGTTACAGCACTCCCAGCAGCTGGGGAATACGTCCTTCAGCCTGACAGGGATATGGATGGTTCATCAGACCATCCATATGGTGCTCATCAGAGCATCCACTCAGTAGTCAAAGTGGAAGCGGAAAGACCAGTTAGGAGGCAATGATTCAGAAAGAAGACGATGGCAGGTTCCGCTACTGGGATGTTAGAAGTAGAAGTAGTGAGATAGATTCATTTTTTGGATTTATTTTGAAGGGACAGCCAATAGGATTTACTAATACATTGATGAGCGATTCTGAAAAACCAAGAAGAATAATATGAACTCATTATTTTTAGCCTAAGCAACTAGAAATAGGTAGAAACTGTCTGAAGAAGTGAGGAAAATTTTGGGAGGTGGGGAACAACTTCAAAAGAAATGCAATTAATTCAGATCAGATGTGCTGATGTTCAGATATCTATGAGATGTTCCAATAATGATGTTAATTGTGTGAGTGAAGTCATCCAGAGAAGCCATCCAGTCTGGGGAAATAAATTGGAATTCATTGGCTTATAAATGTTATTTACAGCTAAGTAACTGGATGTGATCACCAAGGAATGACTCCTGGGCTACTTCAAAGCTGAGGGGTCAGATGGCACAAAGCAGACAGAGGAGTGTCCAGGGGATAGGAAGAGGACTGAAAGGAAATGGATTGCTTGAAACCAAGCTAAGAAAGTAATTCAACAAGGAGAGAGTGAACCACATACACTTATTCCTAATGGATAAATGTTTCTTATCATTGTCTCTGTGCCTCTTTCAAATTCTACCCTGTATAGGGCTTATTCATTTTTTCTGAATATCTTGTTAGGTCAAACAGTACTTTGAAGCTTTTGGTTTACTTTAATTAAGGACTACTAATATCTTTTTAAACTAGGAGGACATACCCCAAGGAGAAGAGTAGGCAGTATAACTATATACTTATAGCAGTATATTACTTATAAGTTATAGCAGTATACTACTATAAGAAGTAATAATAGAAGTAGAAGTCTGTGTCCAATAGAGATGAGGCCAAATTTAGACTGTAATGGAATTTCACATATCGTTGATGAGATGTCAGGATTCACTTTAAATATTGCACACTCAATTCTGAGCCTGTGAATCGGGTTAGTCCTGATTAGGATCTCTGGAATCACCCATTACCTGAAAGACACGGATACAAACACCTAATGATTCCCATTTTTAGAGGAAAAAGGGCTGAGCAGAAGTGTCCCAGTGTTTGCCAGAAATAGGACCTAGGAGTGCAGGAGCTAAGAGTGAAATCTCCCCGAAAACAACCTGACATGCATTGCCCATGCAGTCTGTGTTCAGCACGTGACTTGTCATCCTCCTCTGACTTCATTCACTGCTCCCGTCACGAGTGAAGGTGTCTCTTTAAGAAGACTATAAGCCATGCTGAGAACAGGTTCCAAGCCTTTATTATTTTACGTCTTCAGAGCTTAGAATCGTGACTGGCACTCAATAGATGTTTATTAAGATAAATAAATGGGACTTCTGGTACCTTCTGTTATCAAGCCTGAGGCATAAAAACAGACAAATGGATGTCTGAATAGCCTTGGCAGCTGGATCTGTTTAATCACTTACATGTTTCTTGGCAAACTTGTGGACTAATCTATTTCTTTTTTCTCAAATTTGTTTCCCATGTCAGGACGAGAGATTATTTGTTCTGTATTATTTTTTTAAAAGCAATATCTTAAAGAGTCTTTCAGCTGAAAGGTATTGCAGTAATATCCGTTTAGTAATAAGGGTGACGGATGCCTGCTTCAGCTATCAATAATGCCAGATTTTAAAGAGAATTTTGGATTGTATTCATCTATTGCAAGCTTTGACAAACTTTGTTTTCTTGTGAAAAAAAAAAAAAAGATTATTCAACAGAGCAGTTTGTGTTTGTTAGTGGGAGAGAGATCATTAAAAGTTTGTGATTATAAAATGCTTAAGGGTCTTGGGCAGACCATAGATGACTTTTTGTCTATAGAAAAGTTGTTGTAATTAGAGGATAGATTCTCTTCTCCTCTCCACTCAGGTAATTTATATGCTCTTTTGTCATCCAAGACTAGGACCCATTTTTTGACCAGGTGCCATCACTTTCTATTTAAATACAGAATGGTTTCTATAGAAATTATCCAAAATACATGTGCTCTTTGAAGCTATATGTAGTTACTATCCAGATGGCTGAAGCATGCTGTTATAATGCATGACCATTTATGTGTTTTTAAGTGAAAATTATGACTTCTAGTATTATAAGAAATAGTCTATAACAGCAATTATTAGTTAATAAAACAAGGGAAAGAAAATGGTTAGAGGAAAGTTACCAATAAGACACAGAGAAAAATGTCAAAATAATAAATTGATTTAATTGGTTTTCATGTTGTAAAATGACTCAAGAAAGAATCTGAGCAGGGAAGAGTAGGGGCTGAAGTATTTTCTCTTCTAAATTTGATTATGCCAACTTGCATAAATATTGCTTTCTGTTTGTGGGAGGGAATGAGAGAAAGAAAAGATCAGAGAGGAAAGGACAGAATGAGACATAGAAGAAGAGTTTCATAGCGTTTGAATCCACTTGGAATAAACTGATTGACCACTGACAAAAATCTGGACTGTCGCTTCTTCTTGGAGAACCACACTAGAACTTTGGGATAAGAGTGATCTCTAAGATGTATTGATACTACCCTTTGGTGTTTTGATTTATATATATAATTTTATGTCTTCATATATATATATGTCTTTATATATATAAATCAAAACACCAAAGGGTAGTATCAATAAATACATATATATTTACATACATATATATTCATATATATATGAATATTTCCATTTCTGTTCTTCACTGAATAAAGCTAAAACATCTTAATTCAAGATCTTTGATGACCTACATTTAACCTATTTTTTTTGTCTTACTTGCCTTTATTCTCATTTATGTTATTTATAAAACTAGAAAACAACAATACCCACAGGAGTAACGTGTATTAAGAATCTGCCTGGCACAGAGCTAAGAATCTGTGGAAATCTTACATGCTGAATTTAATTGTAATCCTCACAAGAACTCTGTGAAATGAGAGCTATTCTCATCCACATTTCACAGGTGAGAGGACTGAGCCTTTAAAAAGTTCAGTAACTTGTCTGAGGGCCCACAGCCAGTGGATGATGTGGCTCCAGGGTCCTGTGCTTTATGACTTACTGCTCTTGCTGTCCCGATAGGTGCCTTCAATCCAGCCCTCTCTCTCTGCTTGAAATACGTGCTATTCCATCCCACCTTCATAGTTTCCCTTTCCCCGTTCTTCTAAGTGCAGCCCAAATGCCACCATCTTGAATTACTGCCCTCCAGATGGCTGTAACATCCTTCTCTGAAATTCCTCTGTCTTTGCTACTCAAAGTGTAACACACCAGCAGCAGATCTGGGGTGTGGCTCCCAGGGCATCTACTAGGAGCTTCTTGGAAATGCAGAATCTGAGGCCACATCTCAGATCTCCACACTTAGAAAGTGCATTTTAACAAGCTCCCCAGGGGATTTATGTGTGCAGTAGTTTAAGAAGAACTGCAGTATAGGGCTTTCTTTTCTTTCTTTCTTTCTTCCTTCCTTCCTTCCTTCCTTCCTTCCTTCCTTCCTTCCTTCCTTCCTTCCTTTCGTTTTTTCTTTCTTTTTTTTTTTTTTTTTTGACGGAGTCTCGCTCTGTCGCCCAGGCTGTAGTGCAGTGGCGCGATATTGGCTCACTGCAAGCTCTGCCTCCCGGATTCATGCCATTCTCCTGCCTCAGCCTCCCGATTAGCTGGGACTACAGCTGCCCGCCACAACGCCCGGCTAATTTTTTGTATTTTTTTAGTAGAGGCAGGGTTTCACCATATAAGCCAGAATGGTCTCGATCTCCTGACCTTGTGGTCCGCCCGCCTCGGCCTCCGAAAGTGCTGGGATTACAGGCATGAGCCACGGCGCCTGGCCAGTATAGGGCTTTTTCTTGTTTTCTTTTTTCACTTTGTATCTTTGTTATTTGTTTACCTGTTTTATATTCTCAAACCATTAGCTTTTTGAGGGCAAGAGGCACTTATATTCTCTTTTGAGTATCCATAAATATGTGTAAAATAGAAGAAGGCTCATAGTTTTTTTTATAACACGGCACTTATATTCAGAAATTTAGATCATATTCTAGGTCTGTGTTGTTTGGAATAGTTCCTCCCACTGTGCTAATAGAATCACTTACAGCAATTATTTTACTCATTATGTTTCCATAATCTCAGGCTTTTGATAACATCGAAAATGTGAAGAGGCATAATCTAGGTTTCTAAAATAGTAATTCCATCCCATAGCCTTTGATCTATATCTAGTCCTTTGGATACAACACTTTTCACTGCCAAAGCACAAATGTAGATATTACAGATTTGGAGAAAAATCAATACTTATAAAATAGAAATACTGAAAGCTGAAGACTCCAGTCAATTTCACATATGAAGTTTCAAGGTTTGTCTGCAGTCAGGATTCTCACTGTCTTCCAGGAACCTTGGAATGAAATTCTGTTTTGACAAGGATTTGATTCCAAGCTTTATTTTAGAGGTGATTTTGTTAATAACATAACTTCAGTCACTACAGATGCTCCTGTATTGTTGCTTACAATTTATATACTAAGGATAAAGTTACTGATATTTTGAAATAACTGTGTGTTTTCTAGTTCTTTATTTGGACACAGTGTTTGCATGTATTTATACCTCTAAATGTTCTCTATGAGCGTGACCAACTGATTATTGAGATTGGCAGATGCTAGTGCCCTTCAATCAGCTTCTCATTGCTGCACAATCTGGCTTTTCTCTTCTTTTCACAGAATATATAATTGGAATACATGCATGAAAAGAAAAGAGGGCAAACACATATCAGTGGCTTTTTTTCTTTTTTTTTTTTTTCCACTTCTACTGATTCCATTTCAGCAGTTAGTATGACCTCTCATAATGTTCCAAATCTAAAAATTGTCAAAACAGAAATCTACTCTTCGGAGCTGACACAATTCCTCAATTTTGGAATGACTCTGCTTTACCTCTTTTTAGAATTTCTTCTTTCTGCGTGAGTGTGTGTGTGTTGTTTTAGTATGAGGCTCCCTTCCCACCTCAGTCATTGGTTTGCTCGCTCCCTTATGTGATGAATCAATGCTTTCAGAACAGGGGCTTCTGAGTGACTGCGGGAACAATTACTTCCAAATGACCTCGTGCATCTTATCAGGGAGCATTCAGACCACACCCCAGGTAAAAAGGAAGTCTTTGCTTAATGCTTTCAGTAACTTTTAAAAGCAGTGTACGGTGCTGGTGGTATTTGCTGCAAGGATGTGAGGGAGAGCTGCCCAGTGAAGATAAATTTGTATGTATATTGAAATGAAATGCTATCTTCACTTAGAGAAAAGGGTGAGCTGATAAAGACAAAACTGCTCATTGGGCAAAGAAAATGCTCAGGATTGCCCTTGGCACAGTGATAATGTAAGATACCCTGTAATGCCTTAACAGGAGGCTAGAGGCCATCTGCGAGTGTGGGTGTCAACATCTGAAGGAAGAGAACTTTTAGGGAAATATAAGAAAGGAAGGCATTACAGCCCAAAACTGAGCAAAGGAGCTGTTAGCCTGCGTGGCATGCGGGAAAACAGTTTCTCAAATTATTAGGCTATCCGGTGAGAAGATGACGTTCTTAGAGATTTTGAGCGTTTCAAAGTGTATTTAGAAAAAGATTTTAATCCTTTTATCTCATATTTCTATGACTAAAATAGTTTCCCAAGGATAGAAACTAAGATATTTAAATAACATTGACAACTGAAAGTGTTAATTGGCAATTAACAAGTGCAATGCTGTTAACATGCATCTGTTGCTGCTTTGTGTGGAAAATGGTTTTTCATCACCATAGCAATTCATTCTTAGGCTACATTGGAACTTAGCCACAGTATGCAGTAAACAGCAAATATTTTTTTGTTCTCTCCTAAACAAGGGATTAAATAGTCTACTGGCTAATATGTGGCTCTTTATCTGAATGTTGCATTGCATAGTTAGTGTAATTTCAAATTCTTTTCCAACTGAAATTCCTTGCAAATGAGTATTAGATCCTTGGTAAGTTAAGGATGCTAGGTAAAGGTGGTGAAAAGAGCTAATATTGTACTGTTAGCTTAAAAGCGAATACCAAATTATTGCCCTTTTTGTGATTATTCTTCTGAAGATATGTATGTGGACAGGAATTTATGTCTGATCTTGTTATTCTCCAACAGTAACCCAGGAAGGTGAATAAGTCTTTAGTTTTATTAGATTTCCTGTTTCTGTGTTTTCTGGAATAACATCATGTATTGGTTCAACTAAAATAAAAAAAAATTGTTTCCTTACACTGGTGAGGAAATTTTATGTAGGATATGGATGTTTCTTTAGGAAAATATAACAATAAATTAGAAAGAAATAGGTTTTCTTCTTTTCAGTTGCCTTTATTGTCAGCATGTGGTTATGTTTAGAAATTTTTTAGGCAGTACCGTTGTAAAAGCATACCTTATTCATTGAAGCATCAGTTTTCATTCATACTTTGTTTCTACTTTATTCACTGAAAGTTATAGCTGTCAACTTTTAAAAAGTTCATAGCATGTGACATACCAGTTGTGGAGCTGTATTTGTATCTTAGATACTTAAGTACATTGAATTATACAAATTGTGCAAGGTGTTTGAAGAAATAAATTTTCATCATTATCTATGCTTTAGAAGGTAAAGCTACTTACTGCTTATAATGGTTATATGTATTTTGTAACCATGGGGTGCTTATAATGAAGACTTTCATATATTGTTTTTTAAATTTTATTTGGATGGAACATAAGATAGACCTATAGTCATGACATGGAAAGATAAGGGAAGGCCTAGTTACAGAACCTGGGGACAAAGTTGCAATTTCACCTCTTTACTCCTAAAGGATTATCTTTATTTCTTACTCAAATGAAATTATGGGATGGATTATTTGAACTACTTCAGTAATTTCCTTGCCAAAACCACTCTCCTTTCTATCATGATATTGATGAGATTAGTCATGTGATGAAACAGCCCTAGAAGATAATACATCTAGAAGGCCTGTTGTATTACGTATCGTTGATAGATAAGTGGGCTCCTTAAATCTCACAAGGGATCCTTCCCACAATATAAAGCACTGATTTATTACTTTTTGATGATAAGGTATTTTGACATGGATACAATGAGGAAATAATGACACATATCTTTAAAGGAAAAAAGAATATTGAAAATTAAAAGTTTTTAAAACCCTGTCAATATTCTTGTCTCACAGTTCCTTGATCTTCACAAGCTCAGTGCCCTTCCTTTCATATACTCAGTCTTAATGCCAAAGCCTGGAATTTAGAATCATCTGGAATTATCATACTTCTAATTATTAAATTAATAAACTCTCATATCATATTATGACCCCATCCATTCTCTCAAACAGTCATCATAGTATCAACTCTGTTTCCTGAGCACAGAGACCTCTAGTTCCTTCAACTTGAGGGTTCTTCCTCCTTACCTATACAAACTGAACTCCATGGTCAATCATTTGCTCTACTCTCACCAGTACCCTTAATTTCCTTATACTTGCCACATCCTGCCAAAACCAGCAAAGCATTCCTTGAGAGACTATCAAACAGCCAAGCAAATTGCCTCACTGTTCCTGGATTTATATTTGGACTGGGTCCTCAGTGTAGACTGTGAGAAATTTTGTTTCTGGTCAGCCCTCTTTCCGACTACTGTCAGTGATGTTTCAGCCTTTTAAAATCTTCCTTAAAACTCCCAGGCCACCTTGGCTAGTTCTTCCTCAGCTGATGGATCACTCAATGTTAGAGTCTGTAGGGTTTGGCCTTAAGCCTCTTATTTTTCTGTTTGTGTTTACATCTTTATTGATCTCATCTAGTCTCCTGGTTTTAAATATCATCTATGGGTTAACGGCCCTAGTAATTTTATCCCCAGCACAGAATTTCCTGTAAACCTGACTCACATACTCACACTTCCACTTGGTTGTATATTGGGCACACAAAATTTGATCGTTATTCTCAAACCAGCTTCAACTATTGTCTTCCCCATTTCAGTGAATAATATCTCATTTCTTGCAGTTATTCAGTTCAAAATTTGTCTACCCATCTTGATTTTTGTGTATCTCTCATATTCCACTTCCAATTTTTCAACAAATTTTAAGTTTTGTCTTTAAAATGTAGCCAGAATCTTAACAGTTCTTACCACTATTACTGCAGCAAACTGCATTCAACTCACCAGTTTTTCTCCTATGGGTTATTGCAATAGACTTACAGCAAGTCTTCATAGCATTTATGAAAATAGTACTACATATGTTGTGTATTTATTTGTCTACTGTCTGTTTCCCTCCACTAGAATATAAACTCCATGAGGGTAGGGATTTTTGTTCACTGTTATGGCACCAACCCCTAGAATAGTGCCTAGCATTTAGTAGGCATTTAATAAGACCTCATTGAATAAATGCAAGTAAGTAGAAGGCAAAGTATTACAGTGAGGGTTGGTTTTACTAGGAGCATAGTAGTAGGACTGAAGGCCATAAAAAAGGGCAGAGATGCAGATGTGTGAATAAATGTGGTGTTGGGGGCTTTGAAAATTCTTTTCTGATTGCTTCCGTTACCTTAACGAAATAGGAAACAAAGTCATCAGCTCCAAGTGAGAATGTGGGAGAGATGTTAGAGGTTTGAAGAAAGGGGAAAAAGTGTGAAAGAGTTTTCTAGGCCAGTGGAAGAGTGAATGGGCTATGGAAGTATAGTACGATTGTTGGGCAGCATTGAAAAGCCTTCTTGAGGCTCAGAGTGGTAAATATGAAGTGAGACCAGTAGGTGCGGTTGTGTGGTTTCCCCCAGGCATGTTTACCTTCCTGGTGCAGAAATAGAGTAGGTAGGGGATTAGACTTAGTGAGGGCTGTAATATACTCAAACAGGATGATGATATAAAGGAGGACAAGGGATTTGAGGGGTATCCAAAAGAGTAACTGTGGTCAACTTGGTTTTTGAAGCTGGTTAAGAAGACAAATGTAGGAAAATAATGGTGGAAGAATCAGTAGATCTAAATCATGGTGAAGTTAAAAAATGTTAGAGTTGGACTACTAGGGGGATAGTATGGAGCGATAAAAAGTGATGGTCAGAGAATGAAGAAACAAATTACGGAAGGTTTGCAGCTATTGGGCTAGGCTAGGGATGTGAGAGGCAAGGAAGAATAGAGGTCAAGGAAATACAATATTATAAAAATTACCCATTGAGATATAATACTGGGTATTATACAAAGCATTGGGTTAAGAAGAGTGGCATTGAACCAGAAACTGAATCTTTAAGGAAAGAAGCATTTAATATGGGTGTGGAAAGATGACTGCAGCTAAGAGAGATTGTGAAGGGTATAGACTGATGACATGAGATTCAAAGCTGGAAGTTCTTAGACAAGAGAGAAGAATAGTCTGGAAGCAGTAAAGATAAGCAAGGAGGACACCTATTTTACTTCCAGGCCCATTGGTGCAGGAGTGTGAGAGAAAACATTTATCATTGAAATAAAGTCCTTCAGAGAGAACCATGTTTTAGTTATAACTAGAAAGTGAAGGGAGTATTTTGAAAATAAGATACAGATATGTAAGATTTTTTTAATTGCTCACTGAATTCCAGAAGGTATACAGTGAAAAAGTTTTGAAAGTTGGAGCAGGGTGCAAGATGGGAACAGAACTAGGAATGTGCATAGCATACAGGAATGGAGGGATGATACAGAGCCTAGGGTTTCTCATGGGCACTGACATGAACTGGGTTGAAAGGCATGCTCATAAGGTCATAAGGTCTGAGCAGTTCAAGGCATAAAAGGGTGGCAGGGATTGAAGGGAGAGGGAGTGAGAGACTTGCCAGGGCATGTCATATTTCTTCTGACAGGGGAATGGAGGTGGCAGGGCAGTGTTACTCTGACAAGAAGGGACTGATTTTATCATGAAAATTAATTATATCAAGAGTGATTGCTCAATAAAACAAAGAATTGGTTTTTGGAAAGATAAATTTGACAAATCTTTAGACAAATAAATAGAATCAGAGAATAAAAGGGAGACATTATAATTTATACCACAGAAATACAAAGTATCATAGAACACTACTGTAAATAATTATATACCAACAAATTGGATAAGCTTCCAGAAATTGATAAACTCTTGGACACATACAACCTATTGAGAATGAATTATGAAGAATAGAAAATCTGAACAGAACAGTCATGAATAAGAAAGTTGAATCAGCAATAAAATATCTCCCATTGAAGAAAGGCCCAGACCTGATGGCTTCACTGCTGAATCCTACCAAACATTTAAAGAAGAACTAAGAACAATTCTCCTCTAACTATTCCAAAAATATTAAGGAGGAAGGAATACTTCCAACCTCATTCTATGAGACTAACATTACCCTGATACCAAAACCAGACAACAACACAAGAAAAGAAAGCTACAGGCCAATATTCCTGATGAACATATATGCAAAAATTTCAATAAAGTGCTAGTAAACTGAATTCAAGAGCACATTAAAAAGATTATTTACCAAGATCAAGTGGGATTTATCTCAGGGAGGCAAGGATGGTTCAACAAAATATGCAAATCCATAAATCTGATACATCACATTAACTGAATTAAAAACATAAAATGTATGATTATTTCAATAGATGTGGAAAAGCATTTGACAAAATTTAACATTCCTTCATGATAAAAGCTCTCAACAAATTAGGTATAGACAGAATGTACCTCAACATGATAAAGGCCCTATATGACAAATCCATAGCTAACATATTGAATGGGGAAAAGCTGAAAGGTTTTACTATAAGATTTGGAAAAAAGACAAGGATGCCACTCTATTTCTGTCTTTTTTTTTTTTTGAGATGGAGTCCAGCTGTGTTGCCCAGGCTGGAGCACAGAGGCTGGTCTAGGCTCACTGCAACCTCTGCCTCCCAGGTTCACGCTGTTCTCCTGCCTCAGCCTCCCAAGTAGCTGGGACTACAGGCACCCGCCATGACGCCTGGCTAATTTTTTGTATTTTTAGTAGAGAAGGGGTTTCACCATGTTAGCCAGGATGGTCTCGATCTCCTGACCTTGTGAGCCACCCACCTCGGCCTCCCAAAGTGCTGGGATTACAGGCGTGAGCCACTGTGCCCGGCCCACTCTCACTATTTCTATTCCTCACAGGACTGGAAGTCCTAGCCACAGCAATTAGGCAAAAGAAAGAGATAAAAGGCATCAAATTGGAAACGAAGCAGTTAAATTGACCTTGTTTGCAGATGACAGGATCTTATATATAAAAAATTTTAGGGCCGGGTGTGGTGGCTCACACCTGTAATCTCAGCACTTTGGGAGGCCGAGATGGGCGGGTCATGAGATCAGGAGATCGACACCATCCTGGCTAACATGGTGAAACCCCATCTCTACTAAAAATACAAAAAGTTAGCTGGGCGTGTTGGCGGGCGCCTGTAGTCCCAGCTACTCGGAAGGCTGAAGCAGGAGAATGGCATGAACCCGGGAGTGGAGCTTGCAGTGAGCCGAGATTGTGCCACTGCACTCTAGCCTGGGTGACAGAATGAGACTCTGTCTCAAAACAACAACAACAGCAACAACAACAACAACAACAACAACAAAAATCATTGATGAAAGAAATTGAGAAAGGCACAAATAAATGGAAAGATATACTGTGTTCATGAATTGGAAGAATAAGTGTTGTTAAAATGCCTCTAACACCCCAAGTGATCTACAGATTCAATGCAACTCCTATCAAAATACCAATGACATTCTTCACAGAATTAAAACATAATAAAATTCTTATGGAACTACACAAGAGCCTGAATAACCAAAGCAATTTGAGCAACAAGAACAAAGCTGGAGGGATCACACTGCCTGAATTCACAGTATACTACTACAAAGCTATAGTAACCAAAATAGCATGATGCTGGCGTAAAAACCAACACATGGACCAATGGAACTGAGAGTTCCAGCTGAGAGTCCAGAAATAAATCCACACACTTACAGCCAACTGATGTTTGATAAAGGTGCCAAGAACACACAATGGGGAAAAGTCAGTCTCTTCAATAAGTGGTATTGGGAAAATGGGTTTCCACATGCAGAAGAATGAAACTGGACCTCTGTCTTTAACCATATACAAAACATTTTAAACACTTAAATGTAAGACCAGAAACTATGAAACTGCTAGAAGAAAACATAGCGGGAAAGTTCTATGACATTGGTCTGTGCAATAATTTTTTGGATATGACTTCAAAAGTAGAGGCAAAAAAAGCAAAAATAGATAAATAGGATTTTAGCAAACTAAAAAGCTTCTGTACAGCAAAGGAAACAATCAACAGAGTGAGGAGACAACCTACAGAATGGGAGAAAATATTTGTAAATTATAGATCTGATAAAGGGTTAGTAACCAAAAAATATTAAAAAAACCTCAAACAACTCAATAGCAAGACAACAATCCAATTAAAAACTGGGCAATACATCTGAATAGACATCTCTCAAAAGACAAACAAATGGCCAACAGGTATATGGCCAATAGGTATGAATGAAAATGATGCTCATAACGAAAAAGATGCTCATTGTTGCTAATCATCAGGAAAATGCCAATGAAAACAGTGAGATGTTACCTCCCTCCTGTTAGAATGGCTATTATCAGAAAAACAAAGCATAAGTGTTGGTGAGAATGTAAGAAAAGGGAACACTTACACACAGTTGGTGAGAGTGTTCATTGGTACATTCATTGTGGAAATGGTATGGAGGTTCCTCAAAATATTAAAAATACAACTACCATATGATCTAGCAATCCCATTACTGGGCATATAGCCAAACGAAATGAAATAAGTATATGGAAGAGATATCTGCACTCTTATGTTATTACAGCAGTATCCACAGTAACTAAGATATAGAATTAAACTAGGTTTCTATCAATGGATGAATGGATAGACAAAATGTAGTACATATACACAATGGAATACTATTCAGCTATGAAAAGAATGGAATTCTGTCATTTGCAACAACACAGATGAACATGGAGGATGTTATGTTAAGTGGAATAAGCCAGTTATAGAAAGACAAATACTGCATGATCTCACTCATATGTGGAATTTTAAAAAGTTGATCTAATAGAAGTAACGAGTAAAATAGTGGTTACCAGAGGCTGTGGTTGGTAGGAGGGAGGGGACTTGAGGAGATGTTGGTCAAAATATATATAATTACAGTTAGATAGAAGAAATAAGTTCACAAGATCTATTGTACAGCATGGTGACTATAGTTAATGATAATATATTGTATTCTTGAAAAATGCAAAGATAATAGATGTTAAGTGTTCTCACCAAAAAAATGATAATTACGTGAGGAACTGTATTTGTTAATTAATTAGATTTAACTATTCCAAGAGTATATATATATTTCACAATATCATGTTGTACATGATAAATACATACAGTTTTATCTACAACAAAAGTGGTTCTCATCATCTTCCCACTCTTTCCATTTCCACCACTTTGCCACGCTTGTGAGCTTTTCTATATCTTAGTCTATTTTCTCCAGTCTCAAAGGAGAGCATGTTCCTTTTGTTGTTGCTGTAACTTATTTCACCTGCTTCCTTCAGGGTTTTGCTCCCCTTTCCTTCTCTACTCTCACCCATCCCCTAGTATATAGATATGTTCAGTTTATTATAAAACAAACAAAAGCACCCTGTTGACTCTAATTTGCTCTCTAATTACTCTCAACCTCTCTTTTTACTTCTCATGCAAACTTCTTAAAAGAGAAATCTACAGTACTGTCTTCTCTTTCTCCCTTTCCATTTAGTCCTCAACTTATGCTTTTGGCTTTTTATTCTTGTGTCTAGGCTTGCGACTTCTTTTTTTTATTTTTATTTTTTGAGACGGAGTCTCGCTCTGTCGCCCAGGCTGGAGTGCAGTGGCACGATCTCGGCTCACTGCAAGCTCCGCCTCCGGGTTCACGCCGTTCTCCTGCTTCAGCCTCCTGAGTAGCTGGGACTACAGGCGCCCGCCACCACGCCCGGCTCATTTTTTTTGTATTTTTAATAGACACGGGGTTTCACCATGTTAGCCAGCCTGGTTTCAAACCCCTGATCTCAGGTGATCCGCCCGCCTTGGCCTCCCAAAGTGCTGGGATTACAGGCGTGAGCCACCGCTCCCGGCTGGCTTGTGACTTTTAAAACTAGATTTTATCTATCTACAATTCTAATATGACTATGTCATTTTTCAATCAACAATGTTAACAGAACAAAGTCTAAGCTTGATACATTCTCCACTGCTGCTACTTTGCATGCTTCCACTCATCTCCTTTTCTCAGCTTGGGATCTCCCTATCCTCCTTTTCAACTGGACTTAAATTTCAGGTGCTACCTATTATGAAGCTTCATGGGTTGGGTAGGCACCCTTCATCACTGTTCCCTTAGTAGTCTTATCTTTTTTCTGCTTGTGAGTAGTCTACTGACTGTTTCCTGTTCACCGTTGTTTTCCTACCTCCTGAGTACCTGTCACACAGCAAATACTTCATACAATTATTTTTGAAAAAGTGAAGAATAAATGAAGGAGAAGGTATATCTTTAAGAGTAGCATTGGTATTCTGATAGGCATGCTTTCAACTTTAAATTTGTATTTTGGCATTCTTGTTAACGATAAATGTGGGGATTTTCTTGCATGCTTATTGATTATGAGTTAATAAATTGAACCTGCTAACCCAGGGTTAGATGGATGAAAGCCAGTTTTGAAACAGAACAGATGATGAGTTTGTGATGACCCCACTGAGGCAGAAATGCTCTGTGAGATTCCAGCTGATCAGCTTGCCAACCTGCTGTTTTATGCCATCCCCTACAACAGGATCTTCCCTGGGTGGTATTGTTTTCTCTGGTAAATAATATCATAAAAAAGGTTCTGATTCATTATAACTATTTTTATAGGTGTTTACTTTGGCAGCCATATACATGATCACAGGACAATAGGCAATTCATCAAAATAAATGAGATAAATATCATGTCATATGGAGAATAAAGGCAAGATAAACCTTTGACAAGGCTGAAAGTCTAATTAACTACATGTCTCATAGGTCTCTGCTGGTGGTTCTGAAGCCAAACCTCTGATCTTCACATTTGTCCCCACTGTCAGAAGACTACCAACCCATACTCAGTTGGCTGACACCTCTAAATTCCTTGTTAAAATTCCAGAAGAATCAAGTGATAAGAGTCCAGAAACTGTAAATAGGGTAGGATTATTTTTATTCTTTTTTTATTTCAAACAATTATATTAAAATTTTGATAATGATGACTTGGAAATTTGTGTATATTTCCTGTGCTTAAATTAAGGTGACTGTGACTCTAAGTTTGACTAAAAATATAATAATGCAGCAGAAGCATAAATTTATCAAATTGCATGTTCTCTCTAATGCATTATCTTCAATTTTTTTCAGTTTGACATCCTATTGTTTGCTATTGACATGACAAATTCTGCCTCCTGGCACATTCTCTCAAATGTTTCTTAAGAAAATAAAAACAAAATTTAAAAATGTTTAAATTTATCTCAAAAGAAAATATAAGACAAAACAGTGAGATATTATTATTTACAGATAATGAATTAGCAACATTAAAAAATGTAATACCTGATGTTGGGAAAGTTGTGGAAATATTGGCATGCTTACACTTTGCTGCTGGTTTTGTAAATTTATACAATTTTGGTGGAAATACTTTATCTATAGTTATAAAACTGTTTATAACCTTTCAATAATCTAACTCTTTGAAAAGTATCCCAAGGAAATATTACAAAAGAAGAAAAATGTTATGTAGGAAAATAATTAGGGAAAAATAAAAAAAGCCTAATATCTAACAATCAGAAAAATTAAGAATATAATAGTACATCTATTATATTCTATACAATAGTATAACTTTGGCAAAGTTATACTGATGGTAATTAGATAATTCCATGGAAAATGTTAACCTTACAATATTAGGTGATATAATACTGTGTTCATATCTTGATTGTACCTATCTAAAATAAGACCAAGATGGGAAGTGAAATTTAACAAATTTAAAAATCTTGAAAACAACTTGTGTTAGAATAACAAAATTTTGAGTAAAAATGTTTTTCTCTTTAAAATGTGTTTTAACATTGCTTACTTATAATTAAAATGAGATTGGGGCAACTTTGTGTTATTCTTGACACAATTAGAAAGGAGTAAAATAATCAGATTCACCTTGTTTACAAGAAAACATCTTATCTAGAAAATAGTAATATTTCCATGATCCTGGGGTTTTCAATGCTGCTATCTTCTTTCAAAGACTAATGGGGCCATGAATACTATATATGGCACTTCTAGGTAGT
The DNA here is from genome assembly GCF_028858775.2 of Pan troglodytes. NCBI lineage: Eukaryota > Metazoa > Chordata > Mammalia > Primates > Hominidae > Pan > Pan troglodytes. Next base: position 59,986,963 of record NC_072403.2, read on the forward strand.
TTCTTTCCTACAGCACTTATTTACATAATATTAATGAGCTCCTTTGTAATTAGGCCTTATGAGTGGTGTGAGACTGTAGCTACATAAACCAACCTTGGTTGCAGGCCTCCAGAGCTTACTAAGATGATAATATTTATCTGCTGATTGCAATGATGTATATACAACCATATCTTTAAAAGATTTTTCACCCTATCTCTTAGACAGTTCAACATTAAAATAGTGTAATTCCTCATTCATTTATATTCTTTTTTTTTTTTTTTTGAGACGGAGTCTCGCTCTGTCGCCCAGGCTAGAGTGCAGTGGCGCGATCTCGGCTCACTGCAAGCTCCGCCTCCCGGGTTCACGCCGTTCTCCTGCCTCAGCCTCCCGAATAGCTGGGACTACAGGCGCCTCTGCCACCACGCCCGGCTAATTTTTTTTGTATTTTTAGTAGAGACGGGGTTTAACCGTGTTAGCCAGGATGGTCTCGATCTCCTGACCTCGTGATCCGCCCTCCTCGGCCTCCCAAAGTGCTGGGATTACAGGCTTGAGCCACCGCGCCCGACTTCATTTATATTCTTAGCAACTGTTTACTGAACATATGTTATTCTCTTGATGATTCCAACTGAATAAAGACAATTCATATAGCTTACTTGTTATCGGGAAGGCAGGCAATGAAAAAAATGAAAAAAGTACGTAATAAAATCCATATAGTGATAAATACAATGAAAACAATATCAGAGTAAATAGGGAAAGATGGGCAGAGAAATTTTAATCAGAGGCAATTTGTGTTTTATCCTGACTATATCCTCATTATCAGCTGAATAATGTGGGTGTATAAAGTCAACTTTTTAGTTATGTTTAATCAGTGATTTGACTTCTGTCTTCGTACATACAATACATGCACACACCGTACACATTAAATTGACCACCAGAGTTGAAATTGTTAGCTTATTTTCATTTAGTGGCATAACTTTCTATTTTGAAATAATTTTAGCCTTACAGAAAAGCTGCAGAGAAAAGAATAATAGTAACCATAGTGTAATTATAAAAATAAGAAAATTGACATTGGGTCTTTTAAACACAATCTTAGTATACATGGCTGTCATAGTTTTAGAAAAAGAAGTTTGGTAGCTTGATAAAGCTATCTTGATCCTGGTCTTGTAAACTATGTATTCACAGAAAATTGGATGGGAAAAGACTGAGAATTACAAATCCAAAATAAAACAGTTAAAGATGCTTTGTACTAAAAATATCTATATCTTTTTTGGTGTTCTATTTATGAGTTCTCCCTAATTAACTTAGATTGTTTTGTCTGACTATGCATTTTGCCCAATTTTATTTTTCCTTTCAGATTTTTAGAGAGATTTTTTATTATTTTAGAACCTTTCAATGGGGATTTCCTTCCTCCCTTGGCTTTTAAAGGATATACAGTTTGCTTCACCATTAACTAAACCCTTGCCCAATCCCCATTTGTTTCACAAATGTCTTCACGGAAAACATTGCTCTCTCCCTCTCTCTCTTTAAAATGTCGTATCATGACTTACTTGAAAACAGTTAGGTTTGCTTGTTGATGTTGATTACTATCCCAAAATTGTTTGGGCTTAGACCAGGAAAAACAGGTGGGCTAGTGGGCTAGTAAAAATAAACCGCTAACTTCAACCCAATCTCTTTCTTATGTCAACCTAATTTTATATATTTTTGAAAATATAAGGAAGTTAAGCTTTTCAGTGTACATGCCAAAAAAGAAGCATTTATTAAACTAATGTCAATGCTTTTATCTCTGTACATCTATTACAGTCTAAATCCAATGACTACTTGACCTTGAATGCTGGGAGCCAACAAGAGAGAGACCAAGCGAAATTGACTTGTCCTTCAGAGGTCAGTGGAACGATTTTACAAGAAAGGGAATTCGAAGCAAACAAACTTCAAGGGATGCAGCAAAGTGACCTCTTCAAAGCTGAATATGTCCTTATTGTGGACTCCGAAGGGGAAGATGAGGCTACAAGCAGAAAAGTTGAACAAGGCCCCGCAGGGGGGATTGGCACCGCAGCTGTCCGGCCCAAGTCTCTAGCAATCTCGTCCAGTCTGGTCTCTGATGTAGTGCGTCCCAAAACACAGGGGACTGATCTCAAGACCTCATCACATCCTGAAATGCTTCATCGGATGGCCCCTCAGCAAAAGCATGGGCAGGTAGGTTTTGTGTTCCTGCTGTCCATAAGGAAAAAAAAAGTGTTTATGCACCCTTTATCTTGGGCGGTCTGCAAAGGCCATCCTGTTTAAGGCAGACAAAACTTTCAAAGAAAAATATATTTAAAAAACCATTATCTCAGGATAATAAATCATCATAGTGTAAACATAGATAATAAATATAAAAGATAAAAAGGATTAAGCAATTATGCTGTGAATTGGCTGAAGAGAAAATGTAAAACATTTAGCTGGAGTAAATTTGGGAGAATACTACCTCTTTCCTTTAAATAATTCTTGGAGAAGGTTGATATGAGGAGTTTCTTTAGTCAAGAAGAGTGTGCTTGGTGAGCTGGGTCCATCAAGAAGCATATTTCAGATGTAAGAAAGATCTAGTGAAAAGACGGTAATTGGACATTAGAGGTAGACCCATTGATTTTAAATTAGTAAAAGACTAGTAAAAGGATAAACTAGGAAATAAGAGTAAGAAAAATAATTTTCCCCTGTGTATCCTAAGGAAAACGTCTTTTGTGGTCCTGGAAGCCACCAGGGTGGGGTTGACCTCAGTGAGAGGGGGAAAATATACCACCCCAAAACTTAGTGGCAAGATTGAATGGTTCTTTTAAGGTAGAGAGAGTCTGGTACAATAGGAGAAGACCCACATCTGTGATGGCAGGAAAGAAAGGATGCGGACAAGGAGGCATTTTGAAGTTGAAAAATAGAATAATTTGCCATTGACTGGCTATTTGCTATAATGAAAATGTAAGGTGACTGACGAAGTGTAGTTAGAATGTTAGGAATGCAGACGCTGGCTTTGAGAGTAGGTAGGTAGTGGATGCAGAGCTCTAACTTCTTGACAATGACGACGAATTGTTACCCAGATGTCCCATTTAGGATCTAATAGACCAGGCATTTGCAATCAACCCAAAGTAGTTTAAAGGACATTTTTACTGGCTTGTTGGTCTTTTTGCATTACTAGGACAGGACCAATGCAAAATGGTAGAATGAGCTTTGGAGTTTTGGTGCCACACCATCTTTATTTCTGTAGGCTTCACTGAGTTTCTGATGCTGCATTTTTATTATCTTCAAGCATCTAGTATCTTGTATTGTCTTCTGGTAGTAAAAGACACACACTGCGGTACTCACATTTTTACTGGGCTAAAACATTTATTTCTTCTTGAAGTTCGTTCTTAGCTAGGTATTGGAACAAAATATTATAATCATATAATTAAATGTATTCCCAATATGCTGTGATAAGTTTAAATATTTCTTTCTTGCCTCAGAAAAGATAATGAAGTAGTTGGAGATGTAGAAATGTGGAAATTTCCATTGTTAGGGGAGGACAGCTTTAGGTGACTTCTTTGAGAAGAAAATGTATTAATAAAAAATTAACAAAGCAATTGTTGGGTCTTTGATTTACTCTTTCTCCAACTGATAGTTTTTTCCCCTGAATTGGCCATTTATTTTTATTTTTGTGTGTTCAAATATACAGAAGTGAATCTAGAGACTGAATATGTCCTTTAAAATATTTTTTCCAAAAAAGGTTATTTAGGAGCAGGTTATAGTTCATGTTATTAGAGCTCTAAATAAAAAAGCAGAGCTCAACCTCATATATTAATTGTGGCTGAAGATTATGATTACCAGTAATGGTGGAATACTAGATCCTAAAGTGTTTGACCAATTACCAATTATTTGAACAATTACCATTGCTCTTGTTTCCATTTCCTATAATAATCCACTTGAGTGAACTGTAGGTCATCATGAAATAAAAATAAGATGACCATTGCCACAAGTGTAAACTAAGGAGAAATGACCAGAGCACCAAAGAAAACAGTCTGGAAGTTTAATGTAGTGAACTGTAATGTACAAAGTCTAAAAAAAAATTACACGATTGGGCTGCTTGATGCCAACAATATCAAATTTTTAATCAGAAATACAGTCAAGTAAATAAATTTCTAGTCTACCTGGTGAAAATGAATCCATATATAGAATTGTCTACAAGTTACCTCTATTGGTTAGTCATTGATAAGCTATTCCTAAGAAATGTCTTCACTTCTTAGTCTGGCCTTTAACCTTTCCATGACCTAGCCCAGGTGTATTTTTCTATCTACATCTTTTACCTCTCTTCTTCAGCTCTCCTGAACAATCACCAAAGTACATACTTCATACCTTCCCATCTCTGAGCCCTTGATTCCTCTGGTCAAATGCTTCCTTCTTTCCCTAGCTCTTCTCCATTTTGACCTAGGCTACTTGATAATTTAAGCTCAGTTCAAGTAGCATCTCCTCTTAAAGATGTTCCCTTTGGAAAGGAGTTAGTTCTTGTTCATGTTTGTGATTTTCTTTATTATTTTATAGCTTTTAGTGGGGGAAAAATTCTCCATTATAATTCCTTTTCATTCTGTTGTAATAATTTACTTTTATCTTTTTTCCTCACTGTCTGAAAACTACATTAAATCAAGTTCTGGTCCCTTGTTAATTTCTGTATCCCTAGCACTTAATGCAGTGCCTTACATATAAAGGGGGTTCAATAAGGTGAGTGAAAAAAATGAAATATTCAAAAGATCCATATCTTTTCAACTGTGAAGTCCTTGCTCAGATATTGACACCTTCGTGAAGCTGTTTTGTTCTCTCAGTGAAAGCAATCTCTCTCCCAACATTATTCTGATAGCTTTTTTTCTGTACCTATTTTATAATTATCATAGGCAGTACTATAGCTATTTAGATACATGTCTTATCTCCCCTAAGAGATTGTAAAGTTTTTACAGGTAAAGCCCATGTTAAATTCAGTTTTATTAAACTTTTTGTCCCCTACAGTGGTTAGCATATTATCAGGGACATAGTCAATATAAATATTGGGTTGAATGATAAACTCCCCAAGTGCTTCCTGAAGTGGCGTGTTTAAGTAAAAGTATCTTACGTTAAAAAAATCACTCAATAATTTCAAAGCATGTCAAAAGCAAACATGTTATATAAAATAAGCTGTTGAATCAAAATCCTCTTAAATAAAATTCAGAAAAAAGAGACTTGAATGTTCATGTAAAAGTCTAAGAATTTTCTAGGGGTAGTATTAGAGTTATGGGAGAGGTGAATACACATACAACACAGTGATTCGTCTGAAAGACCTATGATAAAGTTTGGAGCTAAGATAGTGACTGTGGGAATAGACAGAGAGCCTGATGAGGTAGAATTAGCTGAACTTGTTCATTGACAATATATGGGAAAAATTAAGCATGAATGAAGTTTATTACCTCATTGGATGAATGTTGGCATCATTAATTGAAGAATGAATAACAGGTCTTGGGTGGGGATGGGAAGAGATTAGACATCTGATGTTGAGTTTGAGATGCCTTGGTGGCACTATATGATGATATCTAGAAAGAAGTTGGAAGTATGAATCCTGGACATAGGAGAGAGAAGGGAGACTGGAGATATTCGTCATATAAGTTAAAGTGATGGGAATTTACTCAGAGAGAGAAGGTAAAAGTAAGAAGACAGGATTCAAGCCAGGAAACAGAAAAGTATAAAAGCACCTATGAAAAAAGAGAGCCAATGAGAAACCTAGGTGTCTTTTTCTATCTAAGAGGTGAACCAAAGATGTCTGAGAGAGTGGTTTTATGCAGTGGAAACTAATGAGACTTTCCAAAAAGAGGAGTCTATAGTAGAATATAAAACAAGGTAAAATAAAGTAGGACCCCTGAGTCCATTAAATCTTGAAATGAGGAGGTCATTTGGTGACCTTGGTGGGAACAGTGTGAGTGAGATTATGGGGACAGAAATCAGTTTGAGAAACGGATGGAGGTAAGGAAAGGGAGGTCGTGCATTGGAGGGGTGATGTGGGAAAACCAAAATGAGATGGGCAATTGACTGGCTATGTTCCTCTGGGTGAGTTACTTGAAATCATAAACCTCAGTTTTCTCATTTGTAAAATGAGTTGATAATATATCAACCTTCCTTGTGAAGACTAAATGAGATAATACATGCAAAGTGCCTAGAATAGTGCCTGGCCAGTGGTAGGCTCTCAATAAATGATTTACTGTATCTAAGAAGTCTGAGATGGCAGCATTGTTTTTTTTGGGGGGGGCACAAAGTAAGGAACATGTGGAGAAGGAGAGTTTCACACCTTTTTCAAATGTAGCTCAGAAGTAAGAACTGGGGAGAGGAATGTGGAACATGAAAATAAGACCAAAAGAACTGACTGGGGCTAAATAATGGAGGTCCTGACATGAAATTCTGAGGAATTTGGACACTAGCATATATGTTTATTAAATAACTAGATTTCATGGATTCATAGAAAAGGGATTACAGTAAGTTATTTGGATGGGGCATTAGACATAGAAACCCTCCATATACCCCCAGGCCTCAACTTTATAATGAAATACCCTATTCATACCAGCATACTTATTACAATAGCCTTCATGTGTCTGTCTTACCCCACTAGATTCCTGAACCCCTTGAACTTGACAAAAAATATTTTTCTCACTTCTGCTTCCCATCACCTAATACAATGCCTGGAATACTGTGGGTGCTTAAAAAGTGTCTGATGAATGAATGAATAAATGAATGAATGATCCTCCTTTTCACATGATCTTCTGATATAAATAGAGAATAGACATTACCTAAACCCTCTTAGTGAGCATTCAAAGCTGAAAGAAAATGATAATAGAGTATGGAAGAGCACCTAGGACTCCTGCCTTAGAGTTAGTGCTGTTGCTCTTACTTAAGCAAATAATCTATAGCTTCTGACCCGAGAGATTTAGAGGTTGAAAACCTTGAAAGAAGCTGGGAGGTTAAACGTTCATGTTGGATTCAGCTAACTGCTGGAGGACTAGCTTGGAATGCCAAAGTACTTGCTGAAAATTGGCACATTTATATTAAGAAGCTGGGAGATGAAGTGTTCATGGCCATCAGCTGGATGGCTCTTTGCATGCAGAACAGAGCCACCTGGGGCCTGACTGTGCAAGAATAGGTGAGAGGTGACTAAGTAGTAATTCAGATTCTACATGGGCCTTCTTGGTCATATAATTGTTTTGGGCAGTTGGGTAGGATTAAAAATTTAGAGGCCCTACATTCTTTTAGGCAATGGACAAATCCCTGACCAAGTGATTTTTTTTTTAAATAACTTTTCTCCAGTGATCTTCCCACTGCTACCTCTCCATTTCGTTTCTTGCTTAGGGTGAGTACATGATTCCCTCTTTTTATCTTGTTACCTTTCATTGTGAATGAGACTAGATGCACTTAGGAGAATTTTTATGAATCGGTGAGAAGCTCCAGGCTCTGCTCTGATGCTGGCAGAATCCCTATAGTCCCCGAATGGTAGCTTGTTATTTCCTCAGGATGGGTTAATTTGTAACATTAACCAGGTACAAAGGAAGAACATATCTGGAAAATCAAGTCTCTTTGACAATTCCAGCAGAAAGATGACGTAGGCTTTTAAGAAGAGAGTCTCCTGATTTGTTGATGTCAGAACTTAAGAACTTGTTGATGTCAGAACTTGGCTGGGGAGGTAACGACTGAATCAGAGGTCAGAGGCAATGTTCTTCCTACCACCTGCCCATCCTCACTGCCCAGAGTCTAGAGCAGAATAAGAGGAGGCAATTGCTGAGGGAGGAGTCAGACCCTCTTCAAGGAGAAACTATGTTTCCGCTTCTGCATCCTTCTGTTCCTTCATCTACTAGACATTTTATTTATTTATTTTTTATTCCTGTATGAAGGTAGTAGGCTAGGCACTAGACACTAGGGGTACATAGATATAAGATCTGCCTTTAAGGAATTTAAAAAGTGTATGTGCATGCTCAGAAAAAAGTGTGTTAGGTTGCATGTTCAGAAAACAGTGGGAAGCCTACGGGGAGGATGCCTAAGTCAGCCTGGACCATCAGAAAGGGTTCACAGAGGCAGTGTTGCTGAAATTTGAAGGATGAATACATTTTTGGCATTCCAGAAAGGTAATAGGGAAGGAAGTACCAGCACATAAGAACAGGGTGGAAGATGAGAAGGAATATGAAAAGGACTCATCAAAATATAGGAAATACACTAGGAAAGAGTAATGAAATAGAGGCCATAAATAAAAGTTTTGAAAAGGAGTGAGAGATTAGAAGAGTCAAACTCTGAAAAGAAATCAGAAAAGGTAAGCGATTCAAGTGCCTGTTGGGTTTAGGAAAAATAAACCATTGTAGATGTTAGTGATAACAGTTTTCCATGTAAGGGTGGAGGAGAAATCTGTTAAGAAGTTCTGTTGTACAATAGCTTACCACAAATGTAGTGGCTTCACAAATTTACCTATTTCTCCTGGTTTCTGTAGATCAGATGTCTGGATATGTCTGAGCCATGTTCTTTGCTCAGGGTCTCTCACCAGGTTGAAATCAAGGTGTCTGTCAGGTTGGCAGAATTTATTTCCTTGAGGCTGTGGAATTCATGGCAGCTTGCCTCTTAAAGCCAGCAACAGAGAAAAAGTATCTCTGCTGCTTTGAGTCTCTAATTCCAAAGACCTTTTTTTTATTTTTATTTTTTTTAAAGAGCTCACTTGATTAGGTCACACCCACGCAGGATAAACCTCCCTTTTAATTAACTTAAAGTAACCTGATTAGGGACCTTTGTTACATTTGAAAAATTCCTTCAACTCTGTCATATTCTATCAGTTAGAAGCAAGTAACCGTTTCCACCCACACTTAAAAGGAAGGAATTCTATAAGGCTGGGACTCTTTGGGTAGTCATTTTAGGGTGTGCAGACTACAAGAAATAAGAAACTCAGGGCAGTGATTATATTGTACAGACTTGACTGAGAAGAAAACAACATAGGCCTGTAATTATGGGAAATATAGGATCAAGAAAGAGCTTGGGATATATGTATGTATATATTCGTTTTTGTCAGTTAGCTTTTGTTGCTTAACAAACCATGCCAGCATTTAGTGTTTTAAAACACAATATTTTATTTAGCTCAAAAATTTTTTGGTCAATAATTTGGGCTGTTTTCAGCTAGGTGGTTCTGCAGATAAGGGCTAGATTCAGTTAATCTTTGCTGTGACCTACCCATGTCAGTGATTGGCTGTTGGGTTAGCTGGTGGCTGGTTAGCTGTCTGGTGGCTGAGTAGTTGTCTGCTGAGACGTGGTCTTGTATCTTCCAGTAAACTAGCCTGAGCTCATTCATATTATGGCGATGTTCTGCACGTAACAAGCCAGTAAGCCTCAATGCACAAATGCTTTTCAAGATACTGCTTCTTGTATTGCATGCATCTGATAATGTTGTATGGGCCAAAACAAGTCATTTGGCTATCCAGATTAAAAGGTGGAACAAAAGACTGCGTTTATGATGGAATGAATGGGAAAGAACAGAGAATTGTGGGTACTTTCACTATTCACCACAATGATATTTATTATCATGTTTTTAAAAGATTGAGAGAATTTCTGTTTTATATCTATGTTAGGATCAGGGAGCTAGGAAAAAATTTAAAAGGATAAGTACATAGGTTATGGGGAATAACTGATGAAATGAGATTTCTAAGAGGGCAAGAGCTGCTGTGATTCAGAGTACACAAGGAGAATTCACCTTTTACAAAGCGAAAGGTTTTTTCATTCATCTTTCCTTAGAATGAGGGAAAGGGAATGAAGGTGATACTACCAAAATTCACTTTCCTGATAATCTCAATTTTCCTTGGAGTAAAGAAATCTAGGCCATCTGTTGAGCATAATGGGAGAAATAGTAGGTTAAGGGTTTGTGGAGAATGTAAAGTTTTTGGAAAAGCTGTTCATCAGAACAGTAGAGGAAGCCAAGGTCCAAACAACAACAACAAAAAAGAAAACAAATCAACCAACCAAAAAATCGAGAGGTGCAGGACCCAGTTGAGACTACAGACATTGAACTTGTGCTTTCACCAGTCTACAGTGACTCAGCCAGCCCATATGTGAATTGAGAAAACCTTCCCTTCTGCAGGGGAATTCAGTGCAGGGGAAACCAGCCCCACTCAGCTTGTGCCCTTGTACAGGATGGTTTGCAAAATAGGTGCTGTCGTCCTATTAACAAGTGGTATCAATTTTCTTTTTCTTATAGCAACTTTTAGTAGACTAGGTCTAGAAACGTAATGGCAGTTGCTGGGATTGGTTTAAGAATGAAGGTTTGCCAAGTTGATTGGCAAGAGAGGATTGGCAAGAAACCACAATAGCTAGAATGTTGGCAATGCTGGCAAGAAGGTTGAGATTGAACAAAGTATTACTGAAACTTAAAAAATAGGGGATGAGGGGTATGAGACTGGATAGCAAGAGAGGGGCTTCATCATGAAGGAAGTATCTGTAGTTCATGGTAGACACAAAGAAACCAATGATGAGGTCTTGAGCATAGGTGATCAGATTTTAAAAGTTCAATCTGGTGATAGGTTAAATAGGGTGCAACTACAAGTAAGAACACCAGAAAAGATTATTTAATGTGTTCAGGTAAGAAAGGCTGAGAATCTGCCCTGTAGCATTACAAGCATTCATCAGAGAGAAGAGGACAAATCAATAATAGCTAAGTTTAGGAGGCCAAGCTGCCATTATGCAATGATTGGTATGTGACGACAAGGGAGAATCTGGGGTTTCTGCCTCATGTAGCTGTACAGATTCAGGAGGAAGAGCACAACTATATGCGATCCACATCTGGTGCTGTCAGAATCTCAGAAAGTATTCAAGATACTAGGTAGCAGATCAGTCACTTCAGTTTTTATTCAAATGCTTTGAAATCTCATAGAAACATCAGGGAAAACTGAATATATATACAGGAGCAGTTTATGTTAGATTTACAGGCAGTAAAAATACAAGGCAGTTCTACAATAGAGATTGGTTGTTAAAATAATTGATGGTCTCTATTACATAGGATCTGAGGGTGAATTTATGATTAGGATCATCTACTTACCTAATGATAGGAGCACATTGCATCTTCTGTTACTGAGATTATTGTGAATGTTTTCCAGAGTTCCAGATAGCCTTTCTAGGAGAAGAGAGTTTTGAAAATGACTTTAGAGAGAGTGTATGGCAAGGGGGGCTCAAGGAACCAGCATAGTTCTGGGTATTGGAAAACATGGTCATTGGTAGCTCTAGAGAGGTGTTTGAAGCAAAGGAATCAATAAAGATGAGGTAAGAAATAAATGGTAAAGAAGACCTAGAACAGCCTTGAGGGAGAAGGAGTTAGAGCATCAGTAACAAACCTTGAGAACAACATAGAGGGTTATGAATGGTAGAGGAAGAAGAGATGGAAATAATTTGTGTTAAATAGATGCCAATAGGGAAGTTTGGGATCACTAATAAGGGATTTACAGGAAGAGGTAAAATGAAGGACTGATTCTGAGCTACTGACTGAGAATTTGACAGGTGCCCATGTCTTCTTTCTGCATACATATTTTCATGCCTTTACTTCCTCTTTTTAAAAATTCATTAATTAGAGAAACTCAGGAAAATCAATCTTTTTACAAAAAAGAATCCTTCACCCCTGAGAATTTTATAAAATATGGTGTCACCTTTTAATATTAGTACAAATTAGGATACATCGTGGCATATTTGCAAGTTAGAAAGGAATATGTTGCATATACTTATTAATATATTAAGTAAGAAAATACAATAAAAATTATGTGCAGATTAATATAAACATGGTAAACATCTTTAGACTTTTCAGAGCCTTTCTATTAGAAGTTCCTTAAAAATCTTTTGGTAGTTTCTTTTTTTTTTTAACTACCATCAGAGTGAACAGGCAACCTACAACATGGGAGAAAATTTTCGCAACCTACTCATCTGACAAAGGGCTAATATCCAGAATCTACAATGAACTCAAACAAATTTACAAGAAAAAAACAAACAACCCCATCAAAAAGTGGGCGAAGGACATGAACAGACACTTCTCAAAAGAAGACATTTATGCAGCCAAAAAACACATGAAAAAATGCTCATCATCACTGGCCATCAGAGAAATGCAAATCAAAACCACTATGAGATATCATCTCACACCAGTTAGAATGGCAATCATTAAAAAGTCAGGAAACAACAGGTGCTGGAGAGGATGTGGAGAAATAGGAACACTTTTACACTGTTGGTGGGACTGTAAACTAGTTCAACCATTGTGGAATTCAGTGTGGCGATTCCTCAGGGATCTAGAGCTAGAAATGCCATTTGACCCAGCCATCCCATTACTGGGTATATACCCAAAGGACTATAAATCATGCTGCTATAAAGACACATGCACACGTATGTTTATTGCGGCATTATTCACAATAGCAAAGACTTGGAACCAACCCAAATGTCCAACAATGATAGACTGGATTAAGAAAATGTGGCACATATACACCATGGAATACTATGCAGCCATAAAAAATGATGAGTTCATGTCCTTTGTAGGGACATGGATGAAACTGGAAACCATCATTCTCAGTAAACTATCGCAAGAACAAAAAACCAAACACCGCATATTCTCACTCATAGGTGGGAATTGAACAATGAGATCACATGGACACAGGAAGGGGAATATCACACTCTGGGGACTGTGGTGGGGAGGGGGGAGGGGGGAGGGATAGCATTGGGAGATATACCTAATGCTAGATGACGAGTTAGTGGGTGCAGCGCACCAGCATGGCACATGTATACATATGTAACTAACCTGCACAATGTGCACATGTACCCTAAAACTTAAAGTATAATAAAAAAAAAAGAAGTTCCTTAAAAATCAATGTTTTAAATATATTAAAAAGTATAATAAAATTCTGAGATATTTATATTAGGTAAAATATTAATTAATGTAGTAGAATGTTTGGTCATTAGAAGCCATAGTTTTGAGGAAATTGGAGAGGTTAGTCTTTTCCTCTGAATGAGACCCTAACAATTACAGCTCTATGGTCTTAGCATAGTGATAATTTGGTGAATAATCAGGGTAAATAATTGAGTTTGTCATATACATTAAAGTTATTTGGAAACAGCAGAACTGAAAAGGTAATGAGAGTTTTGTGACTGCTGTTATTAATTTACAGAATTCTTTACCAAACAGCTATTCCAGGCATAGTACAACATGCAAAGACACACTACACAGTCTAGAAATGTTTCTGTATTCTTTTCATTAGGAGAGATCAATCATAGGAAACAATTAGAGAAGACTTTTCTTTGTGGTAAAAAAAAAAATTCCCTGAATACACTATTTACCCTAAAAGAACAATTTCTTAAACATTAATTATGTATTTAACTAAAATGGTTGCATAACTCCAAATAAGACATTGTCATGCTTGTAGTGACAGAAATATTCAGCCGCCCAGCTAGTAGTGTTTGGATTTAAATATATCTCTAACCAAATGCATCAGTTACATAAACATTGGCTAAGCAGAGTTGTTTCTAAGTAAAACTTACACGAGTGAATTGCTCAGCTTTCTTCTTCCATTCGATTCAATTCCGCTTGACTTTTAATTATCTCTGATTTTCCCATATTCTGGGTTATGCCAATATATTCAGGTATTATTTATGTAGCAAGAATTCTTCCGTGTTTCAAAGATACATGTAAATTCACATATAAAAGAAAAGAATATTTTGGGTATGTTTACTTAGAAACTTGGAAGTTTGGGATGAGTGTTTGAATTTGCCAGTTTTAAATATTTTTAGAGATTAAAACTATATGACATGAAAACTTCTGCATTAGGTCTGATGGAAATCTTAAAATGTTATAAGCAAAATCAAGAAGTATCTTTTACTTTATTTGTAAAGTTTTGCTAAGTTTGGTTGTTATGTTTATATACATTTTCCTGCTATGTGCTTAATGCAATATCTATATGTAAATCTTAATATTTATTGATATTTTGAATGATTGATATTCCCTAAATTCTTTATTAGACATGCATGTTTATTATTTCTTTTATATATTGACATAATCAAATCAATGACTTTTAAGGGAAAGTTCTGTTTAAAAGATGTTCAAAGTATTTATAACTTCAGTGCTTATCTTAAAGTACTAGATGATTTTTAAAATGGCACAAGACTACCTACATCCAGTTGTTTCAGAGGCTCTCCCTAGCTTCTCTAGTAAAATGATGAATTGTTCTTTATTTCCTCTTTATTTGGTTTCTTTATTTCCTTTTTATTTGGATTGGTGGGTTTCCTTGTTTCAGGTGGATTGTATTTGTAAAGTGTTCTGGCTTCTTTTGACACAAAAGAGAGCCTATTTCTTCCAGCATGACCCAAATCATTTGTTAAATGTTCATTATATGTTCATGTTAAATGTTCATTCTGGCAAATAATTAGGAAAAATAAGCTAAAACGTCCTGTTTAATTTGGACTTTGCTTTCACTCTCTCAATTTATCATTCTGTGTTGACATTGGGTGTTTCATCATTTGAATTCCAGGCACTTTTCCAAGTTCACACCATGTAGGAGTTAAGTAGTAGAAACTCAGAATTTTAAACACTTGAAGTGTGTTAAAGTTTTTTTAAGGCTTGTAGTCATTATTATAATATCATGCTTTATATTCTTACAATAGAAGAAAATAATTTTCCAAAGTGAAATTTGCAATTTATACTGATGGTGATTTAAATCTTTCCAAATCACACAATTCAAAATTAAGATAACTATTTTAGATGCTGTCAACGAATTATCTTCCAACTATGCAATACAATTTTATATTGATTTCATTCTGTGGGATAAATGAGGTATAGGATGTAATGCTTCACAGCTTATTTGTATCTTATTTCGAATTCAGAGCAAGGCCTCATTAGCAAAACAGAATTTCCTTCATTTTTGTGGAGGTTTAAGATGCCTCCTTTTGTGTAAATTGTTTGTATAATCGCACAAGTGACAAGAATATTTTGATCGTTTCACAAATAATGTCCTATTTCAATCTGTCTATTTCTCTTTCCTCTAGTTAACTTCTTCTCCCACTACCTCTGAGCAGCTTGCCTGTAAACCACCTGCTTTCTCCTTTGTTTCTCCAACTAATCCGAACGCACCACCCGACCCAGTTAACCTCGAGGGAGCCTCTGTCCTAGAGGAGTTCCACACTAGGAGGCTGGATGTCGGTGGGGCCGTGGTGGAAGAATCAGCTACGTATTTTCAAACTACCGCTCACTCTACACCCTTTTCTGCATCGAAGGGCACCTCCTCGACGTTACTGTTTCCCCATTCCACTCAACTATCAGGTTCTAATTTACCCAGTTCAACTGCAGCAGATCCAAAGCCTGGACTGACCTCTGAAGTTCTCAAGAAGACAACTTTAACCTCGCATGTCCTTAGTCGCGGAGAAAGTCCGAGAACCTCTTCTTCTCCACCGTCCTCCAGTGCTTCTCTGAAGTCGAATTCAGCCTCGTACATACCAGTCCGCATTGTCACGCATTCACTCTCTCCGAGCCCCAAACCATTTACCTCCTCTTTCCACGGCTCTTCTTCCACCATCTGCAGCCAAATGTCATCTAGTGGAAATCTTTCAAAGTCAGGGGTAAAATCCCCGGTGCCTTCCCGGCTTGCCCTTCTCACTGCCATTCTCAAGTCAAACCCTTCCCACCAAAGACCCTTTTCCCCTGCATCCTGTCCCACCTTCTCTCTCAACTCCCCGGCCTCTTCCACGCTCACACTTGATCAAAAAGCAAAGCAGACCCCACCCACGCCTAAAAAATCTCTCTCAAGTTGTTCCCTGAGAGCCGGGTCACCAGATCAAGGGGAACTCCAGGTTTCTGAATTGACCCAGCAATCTTTTCACCTGCCTGTTTTCACCAAGTCTACTCCGCTTTCTCAAGCGCCCTCCCTCTCTCCTACAAAACAGGCTAGTAGCAGTCTTGCTTCCATGAATGTAGAGAGAACACCATCACCTACTTTGAAGAGCAATACCATGCTCTCCCTGCTACAAACCAGTACATCCAGTTCTGTGGGTCTTCCTCCTGTTCCACCAAGCTCTTCTCTTTCCTCTTTGAAGAGTAAACAGGATGGTGACCTCAGGGGTCCAGAAAACCCCAGAAACATTCACACGTACCCTTCTACATTAGCCTCCTCTGCATTATCTTCTCTATCTCCTCCTATTAATCAAAGAGCTACGTTCTCTTCTTCAGAGAAATGTTTCCATCCTTCCCCAGCTCTTTCAAGCCTGATAAACAGATCTAAAAGAGCGTCATCCCAACTATCTGGCCAGGAGCTGAATCCTTCAGCTCTTCCTTCACTCCCTGTCTCCAGTGCTAACTTTGCCTCTCTTCCCAACTTGAGGTCCTCCTCTCTCCCTCATGCCAATCTGCCCACCCTGGTGCCCCAGCTCAGTCCCTCAGCTCTGCACCCACATTGCGGCAGTGGTACCTTGCCTTCAAGACTTGGGAAATCTGAAAGCACCACCCCCAACCACAGGTCACCTGTTTCAACCCCATCACTTCCCATATCTCTAACAAGGACAGAGGAGCTGATTTCACCTTGTGCATTGTCCATGTCAACAGGCCCAGAAAATAAGAAATCAAAGGTATTTTTTTGCATGTTGCATGGTGCATGCTTATTTTGAAACAGGGAAGAATCTTTTTTTTTCCCCCAAGGCAGAAATCAATAATTATAGTATTAATTGTGCTCCTACAAGGAGGAAGAAAAAGTGCAAGAGGGTACCAGGACTTGGTATATTTGAATATGTAAATGAATTATAATCTGTATAGAATTATGTGTTTCAGTCAAATCCTTTGATTTTGAAAATCCTCTTTCTCTTCCTAACTTCTTATATCTATGACTCCAAGGGTATTATTTTTCCTCAGGCATAATATGAGTTATATCATTGGCCCTAATGACAGAATTAAAAGCAAGTAGTTGAGATTCAGGACTATGATATGTTTCTGATTGTTTATTAACAGGGACCCTAGCATCCATCCAAATATCCTGTAAGGATGGAATAGTAGACAGGATTAATATAAAATGGAATATTATCTTAGATCTAGGCCTGTGACATAGCCAAGCACGTTCTCGTAGCAGAAAGCAACTCTACACTAAGGCATGCTGGCTTCCCAACTATTCTCAAGTAATTCAGACTGTGGATCACCCATACCCAGAATTTGATAGCTGTTATATCAATAAAATAAAACAGTTAAAGTGCCTGCATAAGAAGGGGTCGTGATTTTCAGCTCAGCACATTGAAATAATGTAGTTTTAGAGCTTTGAAATACCATGGAGAGTATGTTTCACTGTCACTTTTCAGATGATGAATGTCACGTTGAAGGGATAAAGTGACCCTCATTATTTTGTAAATGATGTCACAAAACAATTCAAGTCAAAAACATGCATTAAATACCTGCTATATGTGTACCGCTATACTAGCTTTCTTTAGAGTGTGTGTGGTTTCTCTTAAAGGGAAGTAAGAGATTTTTTTTTTTTTGTCTTAGAACAATTCAATTTTAATCAGTAGAAAAAATATACACAATTTGGAGAGGCTATATACAGTTATTAAGTCTACAATACAGCTAGAAAACCAATATAAGGCAAAATTAATTGTGTAAGTCAGATTATAAATAATCATCAACTGAGTTCAATATAACAGGAGTAGTGTGATGGAACATGGTTAGTAAGGGAAGTTATAAAAAATGTCAGGCCTGTCGGAAATATTTAGGATTTAACTTAATGAAGAGGAAAGAAGTTGGCATTTCAGAAATGGAAAACAATCTGACCAAATATACAGAAGATGATCTCAGAAGTCTGTGTGTGGAGACATAAGACGATTAGCCTTATAATCTGATGGTAATAATAGCAGCAATATCAAATGCTTTCTGTGAGTCAGGAACTATGCTAGTATACAAAATAGTTGAAAAATTAATTAAAATGGATTACATCAGTTAAGTTTTATAACTATATGAAGTTGATAATACTATTTTCCCTATTTTGTACACCAAAAAACTGAAGTTCAGTGAATAATTGTCCAGGTAATGGGTCTGTTTCGGAGCTGACATTTATGTAATGTTAAGTCTGTTGATTCTTGAAGCCATGTTCTTTATTACTATCATTTATTGCTACAAAGAAATAACTCATGTTAGCAATTTAGCCTGACTTTATAATTCTCATGAAGAAAATCATTATTAAGGAATTATAACCAGAATTCCCAATTTATATAATTTTGGGGTCATTTAAAAATGTATTGGAGATTAAGTCCTTGTATTTTAAACATTCAAAGAAAATGAGATGGATAAAATTTAACTTTTTCTGTGATTCTCAATTGAAAATCCTACTTATTTGAGGTAAATTGACCTGTTTATTATATTTTAAATACATATATGTGATTATAAAATTTATTTGTAGAGTATTTAAAACGAACTGACAATCTAATCATTACTGTTTCCTGAGTGCATTAACTATCATTTTTTGAACCATGATGCCATATACTTATTCTTTTTTTGTGAAAAGTGATTTTACTCTAGAAGCTTTTTCAAAGCATTTCTATGTGTGTTTCACCGCACTTTATGTTTTCTCCTGTTTTGGATATAGTCAGAGAGTTGGAAGAGGGTGAGCCCCAAAGGGCTTTTGATACATTAAAGACCTATTTATTGAAGACCTATTGTTTTGGGGCTCTCTTCCTGCACCCAACATTGAAAATTTTTCAGCATTTGCTTTTTACTTTTTAAAAAATTTCTAAGTAAAGAAAATTCAAAGAAATGCAAAGTAAATTTGATGAACAGGAAAATAAGAAGAATGATTATAATTTAACTACCAGTAAAAATATCAATAGATTTCTTTGAACAGAAAAAACCGCTTCTTATCATGGGTAAAATTTATAATAGCTTCTGCAAAAATAGAATAGTATGGACTATGAGACAATGCTATTCTTTTTCATGTTTATTTTCTCCTTGCATCTTGCTATATTATCTCTTTAGGTAAAAATAAGAAAGTCAGCCTACTTTTTTTATTACAATCTATTATTTTCAGAAATCGTATCTTGAGTATAAAAAACTTATTAAAATGGATGTGGAATAGATAAATCTTATCCCAAGCTCTTTTGATGTTTGACTAGTGTTTAAACTGGTAACATTATTTTACAGAATGATAGGAAGAAATAGACAAACGCTGTGTGATATTGAAGAATTTATATACTTTCATGGGTTGTTTCTTGTCTTGCTCCTTCCAGTGTGATGCTAAGCTGAGCACAGGACTCTTTTTGAAATCAAAGAGCTTTAGATTTAGGTCAGCTTTACTCACTCTGAGATTCTGAAATAATAGGGATCATAGAATACAGATGGCATCTAATTAAAACATGAGTGCTGGGAGGATATTAGTTTAAAGTCTGGGCTCTACTGTCCTTTGATATTAAAATAAAATGGATCGACCATAGTATGCTGAGCTAAATTCAGATATAAAGTGTGTTTGATGTTTCTTTTTCATACATAAAATCTTAAGGTTCTGAATCTGCTTGCATTTGTGTGATATAATTGCTATGATATGTTAAATTCAGATGTAGTTTAAAATACTATTTCACATTATAATCATTGCTTTAGACAGGATGGGCATCTGAATGCTGCTCAGCCTGCCTTTTTTTTTTTTTTTTTTTTTTTTTGAGACAGGTCCCACTGTGTCACCCAGGCTGCAGTGTAGTGGTGTGATCTTGGCTCACTGCAACCTCTGCCTCCTGGGTTCAAATGATTCTCCTGCCTCAGCCTCCCAAGTAGCTGGGATTACAGGTGTGCGCCATCACATCCAGCTAATTTTTGTATTTTTAGTAGAAACGGGGTTTCACCATGTTGGCCAGGCTGGTCTTGAACTTTTGACCACAAGTGATCCGCCTGCCTCGGCATCCCAAAGTGCTGGGATTACAGGCGTGAGCCGCCATGTCTGGCCTACTTTTTGATCAACATCTATATTGTCTGAGACTTTTTTTTCCCATGCAAAAGACTGGATATTACAAAATTCACCCATGAAGTTGTGTCTGGGTCCCCAATCTGTTCTGCCTTCATTTATAAAGAATTTAAATTTTTATCCTAGTGAATTATTATGGTGGTCCATATGGAAATTAGGGTAAGCATTACATCAAAGCCTCGTAGAGTCTGCCACTTACCGAAGACAGTCTGAAGATTAGTTCCAATTATAAAGACTCTCCATTCATGGGCCTGCCCTGGGCTTAAAGCTATTTGGACACATAGCTTATTTAGGGAACAAGTTGAGAGCTATTTTATATTTCATAAAACTTTATAACTGGTGTTTTATTCACAAAAGTCTCCTTCCTTTAAGACATCAAAACATTCCCAAATACATCACACTGAAAACTTAGTGGCAGCAGTCTATCTGTGACTTTCTTCATTTCTGCAGAACCACATGTAATTTGGAAAATGAGCAATATGGAATGTGTCTGCATGAGATAAAATAGTTAATCTGGGTTCAAGCAAATCAGTCATTCAATAAATATGTATTGATTACCTAATAGGTATGCTTTTCAAAGCTGTGAGGATATTGCAATAAATAAAATATGCAATGATGCCTGTTCAAAGACAGTTTATATTCTTTGGTGGAAGAGAAACAATCAATAATAACCCCTCCAAAAAGTAAATTATTGTGTGTGTCAGAAGGTCATATGTGTCATGGAGAAAAGTATAGCCGTGATTCTCAAGGGAAATAGAGAAGGGATGGTGTCACAAGTTATGTTGGTGTATTGGGATAGGTTTCTTTGAGAATGCAACATCCAAGGAGGTGATACTCCTTAAGAGAGTATAGTGAGGAAAATGCTCTGAGGCCAGAGAGTGCTTGACAGGTACAAAGAACACATTCTGGGCTAGCAGTGAGGAACAGGATGTTGAGGTTGTCAGAGGGAGATGTAGCTGGGAGCCGGATCCTGTAGGAGGGTCTTGTGGGCCACTCTTTAGTCTTTGATTTTTACTTTAAGTAAGACAGGAAGTCTTTGGAGGGTTTCAAATAGATAAGTGACAGTCTTAACTATCTCACTGCTAAATAAGAATAGACCATGAGAGGGTGAAAGTTTAAGCTGGGAGAACTTAGAAGTCTATTGCTACAATCTAGGTGAGTGATGATGGTGGCTATGGTCAAGTTATAGCAGTGAAGGTGAAGATAAGATTTCCATTATGTTTTGTAGGCAGAGTAACAAACATTCACCAAACATCAGAGCCACTATGTGAAATGAAAACAAACAAACAAACAAACAAACAAAAAAACGCTGAAACTAGCCTTATGTGCTTTCTTATTTTGTTTTTCTCTTTTTGTCTCACTGTCATTTACTCCACTCCCTTCACAAAGTTCTTGGGAATCCTTGACTTTCCAGGCTTCTTTCAGCTATGCTATCTGTCACTCGGCCTCTATACTGACCAGTTCTGTGTACCACTCCTGTGCTCTCCAGCTAGCCTCTCTGAATTGATCCTAGTAACGGTTCGCACTCAGGTGTTCAATGATTGACAAAAGCTTGTCTTCCTCTCTAACCCCGCACTCCCTGGGGGGATTTGCTTTTTTTTTTTTTTTTTTTTTTTTTTTTTTGAGGTGGAGTTTCACTCTTGGCATCCAGGCTGGAGTGCAATGGCACAATCTCGGCTCACTGCAACCTCTGCCTCCCAGGTTCAATTGATTCTCCTGCCTCAGCCTCCCAAGTAGCTGGGATTACAGGCACCTGCCACCACACCCAGCTAATTTTTGTATTTTTAGTAGAGACGGGGTTTCACCACATTGGCCAGGCTGGTCTTGAACTCCTGACCTCAGGTGATCCGCCTGCCTTGGCCCCCCAAACTGTTAGAATTATAGGCATGAACCACCACGCTGGCCAGGATTTGCATTTTAATTGAGGGGAGTGTGCAGTTTAACTCAAACAAGAGAATTGTCAAAGGAAAAAACAGGGATCAAGGTAATGCAGCAAATGTTATAGGTTTACGTCATGAAGAAAAATGACTTCAAAAATCTGTATTAGAAATGTTCTCAGGGCATGCTTGGAGTGGTGGAAGAAGGTCTTTAATTAGCCAGGCTTGTCTAGGACTTGAACCATAGATGAAGAACTAAAAATTTGTGTTTTTTCATGTCCTTGAATCTTATTGTAATTTTCAGTTAGATATTTCAAGTCAACAAATATTTGCTGAACATCTTTTCTCTGCCAGGTTTGTATTAGGTGTTGAAAATAAAAGAACAAATAATATAAAATCTCTCCTCTAAAAGATCTAGCAGGCAGATAGGGATGGCAAAATATTATAATAAAATGAAACAAAATTATGCATTTAAGGTGTTAGAGAAATGAAAAGATAAATGAGGGATGCAGAGGGGTCCTGGGAAGGGACTTGTCCTGGGAAGTTTTCTCAGTTGCTACCTCGCCCATCTGCTTTGCCAGGCAGTTTTTGACAGTTGTATCCTCCACCTCTAGCTTTTCCATTATCAGGATCATTATAGATTGTGCTCTGCCAGTAATCCAGATATAAGGAAGTGTCTGGGCAATCTCCTATGAACGGGATCAGGGCTTGGTTGAGCTTTCATCTCAGGACTGATGTCAGGGAGATTCTGACTCAGGTAAGACAGACATGATCACCGAGGAGCAGAAAGTGTACATGTAGAGTGATGCTCTCATCTCTGCCCAGGAATGCTTCTGGAAGAAGTTGGACATGGTGGTAGTGAGGCCCTTCACCATGGTTTCCTCATCCTATTGTTTATATAACCCAAGTTTCTTGCATTTACTGCACCGGTCCCCAACCTTTTTGGCACCAGGGACCAGTTTCATGGAAGACAGTTTTTCCATGGATTGGGGGTTTGGGGATGGTTTTGGGATGAAACTGTTCCACCTCAGATCATCAAGCATTAGATTCTTAAAAGGGACATGCAACCTAGATCCTTTGCCTGTGCAGTCACAATAGGGTTCGCACTCCTATTATAATCTAATGCTGCTGCTGATCTGGTAGGAGGCAGAGCTTAGGCAGTCATACACACTCACCTGCTGTTCACTTCTTGCTGTTTGGCCCAGTTCCTAACAGGTACCAGTTTATGGTCTGGGGGTTAGGGGCCCCTGATTTACCACACTTAAAGTGTAACTGTGAGTCCAAACCCCTGATCCTCAAAGCAACTAACATAGTTCACTTTGAGACCTCACGGATCTTTATTACTAGAGCCTGTGGTGAAATTTTAGACATCAGCAACAGGATATATGACTTTAGTGGAAAATATTTTCTGAAGGGGCAGAATGTGTTCTTGCTATCCTTACCTTCAAACCCAGAATTTATATTGCAGCTGGCAACTAGCATTGCCCATAAACAGGATTAGCTCTGGTAAACATAAGTAATAAAATGCCATTTTGTTTTTCAAACCTAAACTTTGACCTGTATCATGCAGAGGATATTTAAGAAATATTTTTTAAATGTTAACTGAAAGCATAGATTACAAATTGGAGAGAATCAATAGGTATTATTGCCTTGTTTGCCAGATTCAGGTTTAGGCCAATCATTTTTACCTCCTATGATTAGCTAATGTTTACTCTAACCCTGTAATTCCACATTAGAATGATTAGTAATTTTAAGCCAAAGAGGAAAATGAATGAATTTGGTTTAGCACCTGGAAGCCTTGAAATGCTTAAGAGGAAAGGTGTTTCAAATTAGAATAAAAAATTCATATTTAGATCGAGTATATATTGTTAAGAGAACCCAGAGGAAAAACAGTGGACTCAAAACGTGTCTTTTTTTGGGCAATAAATGGGATTTTTATACTGAAAAGGAAAGGGTATGTATGTCTTAGAGGAGTAGTGCATGTCATGTAGTAGGTACTCAATAAATATTTCTTGGCCAGGCATGGTGGCTCACGCCTGTAATCCCAGCACTTTGGGAGGCTGAGGCAGGAGGAGGCCTTAAACCTAAGAATTCAAGACAAGCCTGGACACCGTGGTAAGAACCCATCTCTACAAAAAAAAAAAAAAAGAAAAAAAAATAGCTGGGTATGCTGCCACATGCCTGTATTACCAGATGCTCTGGAGGCTGATGTGGAAGAATTGCTTGAGCTCAGGAGGTAGAGGCTGTAGTGAGTTGTGATCGCACCATGGCTCTCCAGCCTAGGCAACAGAGAAAGACTCTATCCCCCACCACCCCCTCCCCCACAAAAAAAAAAAAAAGAAAAAGAAAGAGAAAAAATTTCTTGAATAAATACGTTAGCTGAACATCCATAAATAGATTTACAGGATCAGTTAATGTCCACCAAGTTGGGAGACCCCAGTGGCAGGAGTTCCTAGTCCTTAGTATATGATTTGAGTGAAGATAAAAATGACACACCTAACAAAATGTTTCATGAAATAATCTAAAAATTCTTGTCTTCATTGCTTACAATGACAAACCCAATCTAATCAGATAAAACTTGATAAAGATAATGCCTAAAGCCCTGTTTTTGGGTATAAAAAGGTATAAATAAGCATAAATATAGGATGGAATTATTAGTAAATGTTTTGAAAAAAGATGAAAGGATTAGGAATTTAGGTGACAGCCTACTCAGTGTGATCCAACAGTATGAAGTAATTCCAACCTCCTTTCTTGCATATTTTTAAACTCTCCACAAAAACTAAGGAGATGATCCCAATTATTATCTTCATTATATTAATTGAGTTTATTATCAATATCATGGAGGTGATGATTTGATGATTATATTTTACTATGTGCTAAAAACACATCTATTAAACACTTTTTATAATTTTAAGGAATATTATCAGAGGAGAGCAATGAGGGTAGTGGAATTCTTCACTTGAGTATCAGGGAGTTGGTGAAGGAAGCAATATAATTATGCAGAAGAGAGCTCTTGGCATGAGCCATGATTTCAAGAGGGGGGAAATAGAACCAATGAGATAAGTTAGCAGGAAGCATATTTTGGTTCAGTGTAGGGGAGAATTTTGTACTAATTCTAACACTTAGACCTGAATGTTCTGCCTTGGGAGGCAAGCAAGTGTTCATTTGGCTACTAAACAGAACAGAGATTCATGTGTCAGATGAGGGGGTTGAACCAAATGACCTTCTATATCACTTCTTATTGTAAGATTCTTTGACATTTTGTGTGCAATAACAAGATATGTCTCTGTACAGGCTTTCCCAGCTATATTCTTTAGGGAAGTTGAGGATAGGAGAACAAGCACTGTAAATGATTACACATCCTGAAATGAGAAGCAAGGGCATTTGTAGATATGTGCATAGTTGTTGGGCTAAAGTGCCTGTGTCCAAATTCCAGCCAGGACTGACATGCACTAGCTGGTGACCTTCGATTAGTTATTTAACATTTCTGTACCTCAGTTTCCATATATAAAATGGGGATAGTATAGTATCTACCTAATAGCTTTGTTGTGACAATTGAGTGAGTTAATTCACATGAAGCTTTTAGAATGGTACCTGGCTCATAGTGATTGTTAGATATTGTTATTATGATTGCAAGTATAATTACAATTAACTATTCATAAAACCATCATAGAGTGAGATGGTATATTTTATTCTGCATTACATGTAGGCTTAGGTATTCTTTGGAAGAAAATATTATAGAGAAAGCACATATATTG
The DNA here is from genome assembly GCF_028858775.2 of Pan troglodytes. NCBI lineage: Eukaryota > Metazoa > Chordata > Mammalia > Primates > Hominidae > Pan > Pan troglodytes. Next base: position 60,012,541 of record NC_072403.2, read on the forward strand.
GACACAGGCAGGCTCTTTATGGGCTGCGTGGTCTTGGACAAGTCATTTGACCTCTGCTTTTCTTAATAACTGTCTAGTTATAGGACTTCTGTAAAATTAAATGAGTAATAGTAGTAAATGTCAGCATAGTAATAAATGTCAGCTCCCATGGAAAGATAGTATTTCAATTTCCGTCCTTTTTCAAATATCTTGTTGTCTAGAGACCACAAGCAGTGCAGGGTTAATGTAGCAACTTAGGGCTTGAAGTGACCTGAGACATCTTCTAGCAATTGCCGCTCATGTAGGAGATGGGAGTGTAGGTTCCTTAAGAGTTGAGAGACTTGCAGAAAGGCACGTAGCTTCTTCCTATGAGGGAGAAGAGCTATATGGAGGAGGGAAAGTGGAAGATAAGTAAACATTCAGAGTACTTTTTTGGGAAAAAGTGTGCAGCTTCGGAGCTCTTGTGCACGTTTTGCTGAGTGTGTGTTTGTGAATGATTGTGTGCGTGTCTGTATGTGAGTACATATATATGTATATATTCATGTGTATGAATCAGAGTGTGTAAGTGAGCATGTATTTGTGGGTGACTGATTATCTTGTTAGTGTGACTTTCTATGACATTTGCTGGCATGCAGGCCTTGGGTTGCTAATTCCTTTTCATTATCTAACTCAGTATACCAAGAAAAGAAAGAAAACAGTGAAAAAGAGAATGCGTTCTGCTGTTAGCTGGATGCCGACTTTGTTCTTCTGGGTCTGGCACTTTGATTCCTCATGACTTCAACTTTTTCCTAAGGAAAATGAATGTGCTAGCCTCTTACCTTCACCACCCCACTTTAATGAAGCTTCCTTCAATTACATCTATAAAACCCAAGGTTTAATTTTATTTGATGACGCTGTCTTCTGCAGACACTTTGGTTTGCTTTTGAAGACACTAAGGTAGCCTGGAGCTCTGTGCCAATTTCCTCACTGGTACTGGCCGCTGGGGAAGCTGCCTGAGACAAGGGCATCTGAAGTGACAGGAGCCTTGAACTCAGTTCATCAGCTGGAGACCCAGAGCAGTATCAAAACTGAGTTTTTGATTATGCATATTTATCCTGATTTCTACAGCTTCCTCATGCTCGCCCACCTCCCCCAGATATTCTACAACACTGAACTGTATTATTCTGAGTTGTACTTAACACTTAGGAAGTTTTAACATTTGCTTCATTAACATAACTGTTAGAAGGTGCAGGGGGTGATGAGGTTTAAAAAATGAGTTTAAGATCAAGAGTGTGTACTTTTTGTTTTTCTTTATGGAGTTACATTGCTGATATTATTTATGTTCAAATTATTGACTACTTTGCTGCTTGTATAAAAAATGGCTGCTAATTTTTATGTATTTTGATCTCTGTTTTTACGGATGATGCAAGAAAATGATCAAGAGCTCAGTTACACTTATTGGCATAATATTTGTTAATTGTGACACTGTAGAAAAGAAACATTCCTTTGAGGATCAAGCAGAGCCATCTCCTGTCCTCATGTATAGAATAGTACTCCTATTAGGGAATGCTGCCAATGAAAAATTTATATATAACTTTGTGTAAAGGAAGTTTTTAAGCTCTGAAATGGAGTGGCATATAGTTGCCTGTAATCTCTAGGCTGATATTTTACTGTGGCATTTCTTCGCTTCTCATTCTAATAAAATATTAACATCGTAAGCTAATTGTTTCTGTCAGAAACAAGTTGTTCAGCATAATAACCCTTTTCTTCATTTGATAACGTGTCATTTAACTTGGTAGAACTGTCTGAAAATTATGTCATATTCTTTCCCATTTTCATCTCTACTCTTGCTTTCTGGTTGCCCATTCTAGCAATACAAGACCAAGTCAAGCTACAAGGCTTTTGCAGCAATCCCTACAAACACATTGCTTTTGGAACAGAAGGTCAGTGTTGGCTCAAAAACAGTGAATTTTACGTTTCTAATGTGATTTTTAAAATGTTTTCTAAAATTTCTGTTGGGAAGATTTCTGTTTTAAAGTTCTGCCTTTACTAAAATAACATTCCATTCTTAGTTTAGGATGATGTGGTGAAAACATTTTGGTGAATATAATTGGAGATATTATTGGTTTATTGCTAGAGACTGAATATGAGCCTAGGGATGTTTAGTCCACTGTCAAGCTGCTTTGGGAAACTTGATTCAGATTTGGTAGATCTCCGTTCTTTGGAATATTAAATAATTATTATATTCAAAAACTTTCATATCAAGAACTTTCATATCTGTCCATATTGATCAAAAGAATTGAGGTGAAATGGGATTGTTTGTGAACAGTTGGCCACATTGGGTTGTTGACTGGTAAAGACTTGGTGACTAACAGTGGCTTCCACCGTTGTACTATACTGATACTCAGATATTATAGCTGAGTATTCAACTTAGCCTCATAGATTGCATTGTGGACTAAACCTCTTCACCCACCCATTCTTGCCAGCCAGTGGTCCTACTTTCATGAACAGAAGGGAAGACTGAGATGACTCTCAGTGACCCAACTGCTTTCACATGACTCCAAGAGATTTTTGCTTTGCTATTAAGGGTCATTAATAATAAAATTATAGGTTGTTACATAAGTAGGTAAATTAAATTGAAGCCTCTTGTTTAATAAGTATGTTACGCATGTTTAAATGAAAGCCAAATAGAGGATTGATATCAGAATCAAAGTGAAATGAGTTACCAAGTCTATGAAATTATTCATTTCATATATTATTTTTATGATTATGTATTTAGTCAATTTATTTCTCAATGCACTAAGTCCATTTTTTTTCTGTGTAATTATGGTGTTTCAAAGACTATCATTTATCAAAACGTTGTTTGCCAACCAGGTGGTATTATGATCACTGGTTTATAAATCTACATTCTTATTCTTTTAGCATGATCTGAAGAGTAAAACCTTTGTATGATCTCTTATCTAATAAGTAGGAATTGTTAGTGGAACAAGTAGTGTATAGGTGGACATTAATTCCACATTATACACAGGTAGAGTCCAATCCATGTTCTGTATATGTAAGTGCTTTGAACTGGAGGTTCACTAGGCTGCAGGAAAATCTGCAGCTTTTTCCCTAGCATCTCTCCTGAATTTCTACCCCTTATTGTCTGTTAAAAGATGAGATGGGACTAAAACACGGATTTCAGGAGACTTCTGGAGGTTGTGGAAAGGGACACTTTTCCATTGCCCCTTATTCCACACTCTGGGGCCATAATGGTGGGAGATGGTGGCAGAGTTCCCACACCACAGACTCTCTGCTTATTTCGGATGGCGATTTCTGGAACCTGGTCACAAGTGTGTGCTTTCACAGATGTGGGAGAATCACTCTCCATCAGCAGTGAGGCAAAGAGGAGATGAGGAGCCTGTTTCATGCTCGTCTTTCCCTCATACTTGTCTCGCCTCATCTAGGCACATTCTTCTGGAACTATGTTCTGCTACTATGTAAATTTCCTATTTAGAAAAATGAAAGTTAATTCTTTCTGAAAGTCTTTTGTGAGATAAGACTAGATGTCAGTACTGTTTCCAGAATCTCTGTCTGTTAGGATTGTTTCCAGAATTCTCTTCCAATTAACTAAATTATTGAGCTTATAATTTATTCATTAGTCAGTGAAAATGAAGAGTCATTAGTTTAATTTCCAATTTTATTACAAACCCATTTCATAAATGTGTATGGTGATATTGATGTGTATTTAGCCTATTATACAAGTTCATGTGCAAAAGGTTTTGTGTTTTTAATTTTAAATAAAACATTCTGTAGGAAAATTATTATTTCTATTTTTCATACAAAAAATATAAACATGATATCTAAATTTAAAATAGTGTTATTCTAGAGGGGGCTGAATTATTGTATAAGGGCTAGTGTAGGTTGTTGTCTCTTGGCTAGTATAATTTTTGGACCATAAATATTTAACTTATTCAAAGGTCTCAGATGTGAAGTGAATTTTTTTTTCTTTAGGTCCTTTAAATTATTCCACATATTTTCTGCTGGCTTTCCCATGTTATGTGTTCCTCAATAAGAAATTTTACTTTGTAAGAATTTTAAAATATCAAAGCCTTATCTAAAGGTTTTATGAGTTACCTCCATTTTCAATAGTATTTTTTGGATGATATTGTATTGTTCCTTTCAGTGTTATAGTTTTAAAAAATAAATCTGACAATTTAATCATTTATACTCATCTGTTTATACAATAGACTTTATCTTAATGCCATTGAAATAAAAGGGATTTATTTCTGAATTGAGTGGGAAAATTAGGACTATAATCTTGAGGAACTCTTCTATTTATGGAAGAATAAAAATCTTGCAATATTTTAAATCACAGAAGGTTTTCTGAGATCCCTTTGATATCACACAGAACACCACAATTCAGGGGTAGGTAATGTTGTAGACTCATTATAGTACTTGGGTAGGGTCCATGCTGTGGAATGCCTTGAAGCTGGAGCTAACAAAAATAATTCATGTCTTAGCTATTTCAACAATTATCTCTCCAATTGGATTAAACCCATGATGGGTATCTTATGCCACATTCTTTTCTACAGCATATAGTATAATTAATGGGAAACCAGATTTACTTTTTAAAAAATAATGCTATTTTTAAAAGCAAGATTTTTTCCGAATTGAAATACCGGCATCCCTTGCAATGAGACGTTAAGCTCTCATTGAATTACTGGATTGGTTTCAGTTTTAATCAACCCTGGATGAAGCCCATCATTTTTAAAAGAGTACACTTCGTTGGCAGGGAACATGAGGTTTCTGGTACTTCTGTTCTGTAATTTATTGTCTGCATCAAAATTTAAATTTATATCTTATTCCATATTCTATCATTTTTCCCCTGTGAACCTTTAAGAAGGAAGCATTTGTAGCTTAAGTCTTAAATAAGGATTTCTAGGGAGAGATAAATGTAAGGTATGATTTTTATTGTGTTGGCTTCATCAGGGTCTTTGGCTTAACCTCCTGCCAATAATCATCTTCTCCAAGAATGACATGAGGATGAAATGCAAATGATTATAAAGTAATCAGATTACATTGTGACTGTCCATAGACTTTATTACAATACGTTCAACAATATACTAAGGTCTGTAGATAAAATAAGTTGATATGGACTTTATTTTTAGTCTTTTTATTAATCTGTTTTCACTCTGCTGATAAAGATATAACTGAGACCAGAAGAAAAAGAGGTTTAATTGGACTTACAGTTCCACATGGCTGAGGAGGCCTCAAAATCAAAGGCTCTTCTTACATGGTGGTGGTAAGAGAAAATGAGGAAGAAGCAAAAGCAGAAACCCTGATAAACCCATCAGATCTCCCGAGACTTACTCATTATCATGAGAATGGCATGGGAAAGACTGGCACCCATGATTCAATTACCTCCCTCTGGGTCCCTCCCACAACACATGGGAATTCTGGGAGATACAATTCAAGTTGAGATTTGGGAGGGGACACAGCCAAACCATATCAGTCTTGTGATGTATCTTGATGTGTGCTGTCTTTTTTAGAGAAAGTTAAAGGTCTCGCTTTCATTGACTAGTTTTTCTTCTTATCATCTGAGTCTGATAGCAATAGGTAAAAAGTTAAACTGTTTGACACATATTAATATTCCAAGTAAATAGATTATTATTTTTATCATGTACTTGTTAAAGGAGGAGAGAATGAATGAAGAAGTATTTCCATAAAATCAAAGAATATGCATCTTTATTGTCTTACCAATGATTAATATTTTTCCATGAAAATATAAATTTTTTCCTTGAAAGTAATTTAAATTCTCTGTTTACCTCCTCATAAGTATTTCTGAGGATAAAATTAGGGCTGGGGCTAGGTACAATATTCCTAATAAATGGCATTACTCTTTGCCATTTTCACGATACATTTGATTCATAAGAAGTGTGTACTTAAGAGAAGAATTCTGGAGCAGCTCAGTTTTGTAAGTAGCAAAAAATAATTACAGGTTTAATTCTTTAAATGGAAAGTTATAGGAAAAACTTTTTTTGGTGCAAGGAATATAAAATTAGTTATTTTAACAACTAATAAAAACGATGGCATAAAAAGAAAAAGGCAAAATTTTGATATATCCTGTCAACTGTCAAGTCTATTTATTCTTAGTTGCCTCTTTGATTTTTTGTTTCGTTTTTTGAGATGGAGTCTTGCTATGTTGCCCAGGCTAGATTTGAAATTCTAGTCTCAAGCAAACCTCTTGCCTCAGCCTCTTGAGTAGCTGGGACTACAGGTACACAACACCACACCCAGCTAAGTTGCCTATTTAATTTTTTAAAGCATGAGTTGCTAAACTCCAATCTTATTAAAGATATGTCCTTAGGTGAGAATATTTTAAAATCTCTTTATGTCTTGGCAGGGCGTGATGGCTCATGCCTGTAATCCCAGCACTTTAGGAGGCCGAGGAGGGTGGATCACCTGAGGTCAGAAATTCGAGACCAGCCTGGCCAACGTGGTGAAACCCTGTTTCTACCGATAATACAAAAAAAATTTAACTGGGTATGGTGGCAGATGCCTGTAATCCCAGCGACTCCAGGGGCTGAGGAAGGAGAATCACTTGAACCCGGGAGGTGGAGGTTGCAGTGAGCCGAGATCGCACCACTGCACTCCAGCCTGGGTGGCAGAGTGAGACTCAGTCTCAAAAAAAAAAAAAAAAAAAAAATCTTTATGTCTTAAAAATTTAACAAAACCTTATTGCTAATTTAGCACATGACCTATATTAGAGAAACATTGCTTAATTTAGATTCTAGTGAAAGAGGCAAATGTGTTCCCAATTTCTTTAATAATGGAGAAGAGTCCAGGACTCAAATCTATGGTAAATGGTTCTCAGGTAGTTGTCTACTATGTGCATAATTAAAAAAAATTATCAAATTGTATTTAATTATGCATATTTATTGCTTTCTTTCTCTATCTTGAACTTCTTGAAGAGACAGATATACTGTATTCTTTACTAAATGTTCATTAAATAAATAAGTTTAGTTTGGGGCCAGATAGGTCTCTAAAATTTCCAATTTTATTCCACAGGCTCTTAAGGCAAATTTTTGCTCATAAGCATATAAAAATAAAGTAGACTACTGTATGCCAATCAAAACAACAATTGCAAAGGGTCTTTCTTTAGGACAGAATAAGCCTCATCAATTCTACTTCCATGGAAAAGCTTACAGAACAGTCTTCTGCTAGAGGGGAAGTAAGCTGGCACTTTTGAAGATTAGACAATACAATCACAAAGGCTGCCGTATTGAATACTCTGGTGTATCAGACATTGAGCTAAGTGCGCTTTCATCTTCACAACTCTGTGAAGAATTTGATGCTCAAAGAAGCCAAGTAAATTCCCTAAAGCATCAAGGTTACTAAGTTGCTAAATTGGACCTCAGAGGAGCTCTGATTTTCTCTCAGCCTTCCCTGTTCCATACCGTACAGTGACATCAGCTAGCTACAGTGAATTATTGAGTAAGGGATGCTCATATGGGGTCCCTGCCTACAACACTTGTTTTCATTACTTGCTAAAATATATTTATATCTTCACTAAATGAGAGCAAGAAGAGTATTTTGTTTTTATGTGGAAAAATTAAAAGAAAATGGGAAATAATGTGGCTCTGAGATGACTTGAGAGAGTGATGGATTACAAACCAGCTCAATTCCTTGAGCTACTGAAAGAGATGAGGCAAATTACAGTGAAGGAGGTGCTTCTGGAAATAAAGAACACCCTTCTGACATCCTTAATTGAATGCAAAAAAGTATAGATTCCCCTACCATTGAGCTTTGCTGGAATGGGTTTGAAACTGGTTGGAATGGTTTGCAAAAACTCCCTTCTCTGTGGGAGGAACAAACATTTAACTTTCCTAAGCTCTTGGGAGTAAAATCACCAAGTAGAGTTCTTCAGTTCTTGATATTTTTAAACCAATCATGTAAAAATATTTTACTGGCAAATATTCCTAGATCTTTAAAGAAACCCTACTTTATATACCTGCAAGCTCCTTTGGTTTGCAGTGTACTTTTTTCCTTTTCTTCAGCGGTGTATGTTATTCAGACCTGAATCCCCAACTAGACAATCAAAGTGAGATTTATTTTTCTAACAATATCTACTATCCTACACGTGGTTTTGTATTAGTCCGGTAAGTATTTTGTAGTCCTTAGGGGATTTATTCTACCAAATAGCAGGTCATATTAACAAAGTATAGGAGAATTTAGGCTATACATAATTTTGGGGGATTGATTTGATCATTACTAAAATCTAATAACTCAGGAATGAAATTTTTGAAATTCAATCAAATAGATAGTTTAAGTATAGCAAAAAGTTTACAGATTCTGTTAGATCATTCTTCCTTTGGAGGCAGTTTACTTTCCAACTCCCTACTTTTAGAACTTCATCTTATATTTTAAGGGAGCAAATTAGACTAACTCCATATATTTGACTAAAAAGTGTTTGCAGTTTCATCAGGGACACTCATAACTGGGAATACCCATTACAGTTTATTGGCATACTTTTACACAAGGACTTTGATTTGCAATGCTTTTTCATAGTTCTTGGCTCCTAATTTTAATGTAGTGCTAAGTTCAGAAATTCTTTTCTGCTATGAGATTTATTTGGTATCTTTTCAAAAGCTGGGCCCCAAAGTTGGCACTTCTGAACAAACTACCAACACTTGTAATGAGAGTATTTCTGATTATTTGTATTAGTTAAGAATTCTTTAAGATGAATGAGCTCAAAGAATATTCCATTTATGCCTCAATTTCTGTAGTCCAATTTGGTAGAAAATGTATATTTTTAATAACAATAATTTATTAGATAATATTTTAAGAGACTTTTACCCGAAATGAATAAATCAAGAGAAACAATATCTTCCTGCTGGCTAGCTTGCCAAAAAGCAATCTCTGGTCAGAATTCTTACTAATGGAGATTTAAAATATGCTTTTAAAAGAAATTTTTGGACAATAGAAAAAGAAGCTACTTTTTATGGTTGCTAGAAGGGGTGTATATCACAATGATACATCTGACAAGTAACGCACAGTCAATTAAAAAAATCAATTCTAGTAAATTTCAAGACTATTTAAGTTCAAAATAAGCCCCCCATCCAATTTTTAAAAATACAGCCTGAGTATTTTGTGCCATTTCAGAATTTCAGCATTACTGACCTAACACCTGTTATCTTCTATAGTTTTCCAAGGGAACTGAGTAGATAGTTTTGTCATTCTCTGAGTGAATTTCAATATCACAAGTAACCTAATAAAAGTTATGTTTGCCAGAGTAAGTTTCCACAGACTAATTAAAATATTAGTCTTATTTGGTTTGGTTTGAAAAAGGAAATAATCGCATTGCACTAGCATTGATTATATGCTCAAATCTTTGATGGTAAACAAATTTAACTGTAATATAGAGAAAGATATAGTTTATTTGTCAATTAAATTACTCAAAGAGTTTAAAGCACTTCTCTAGAGCATTTTACCAGGGAGTATTTAAATCATATTACTTCTATGATTCATTTATTAATTTAACTTAACTTCATTTATTCATTGGTTTACCCAGTGATTCATCATAAAGACCTTCACTAAGCACCTATCATATTCTCTATCCTGGGCCTACAAAGATAAATATCATATTTTCCATAGTCTAATAGGACAAATAGTCCAGTAGGGTAAAGATATAGTTTAAAAAGTAATTATGATGCAATATGCTTAAGATATGTGCAAAGTGATATGGTGCCCCAAACAGGGAATGGCTGACTTTGCCTGGTGTGAGGCCAAGAAAGATGTTATAAAGGAGTTTGATTTGGATCTTCAGGATGAATAGGAATTCTCTTAGTGAACTGAGAGTGGATCTAGGGAGAGTTAATCACATGTAGTTCAAAAGATCACCAAAAGTTCAAAGGACTCAAGCAGTTCTTTGTGGTTAAAGAGCAGCCTTTGAGTGAGGAGCATATGAAAGGCATTGTTGGAATGGTGAGCAAGGGCCAGAACAAAATCCTGTCCTGAGGAGCTGGCTCTTAGTCCTGGCCTTTAATTTCTGACATTTTTTGTTTCCATAATTTTCTCTATAGTAGAGGTCACATGTGGTGTAAGGCCTAAAATTAAGGCCCAATATTGTGTGCTACCTTGACATGTGCTAGAATTGAGAGAGCCTCAAATGGCCTAATTGCAAGTTCCCCTCTTCACTCTGCTCCTGCAGATAAGGTCCTCTAGCCAAACAACCCTCCTTATCCAACTGACCAGGTGGAATTCCTGAGTATGCCTTAGTAATAGGTTCCAGTTCAAACAAGCCAATCATATCCTTTGGTGGAACCAGGGGTGCATTACTCTCTGGATACCCACAACCCCTTGTTGTTCCTTATTGTGACCTCCATGTGGCCCTGCATATTTTGTGGTGTCCCCCTTCCCTGGACTGTGAGTATATGTGACTAATAAACTGTTGTGGATTTTATCTGTACAGTGTCAAGGGTTATGTAACCCTCTATCCCTGTAACACAAGGAAAGGAACCTCTGCCCTTTCAACAAGGTGAACAGGAGGTGATTGAAACACCATGCCAGGAAAATATTAAACCATCTGAACACCAGTGAAGAGTTATTTTTATGAAATTTTCAGTTCCTGCCAATCATTTCTCATGATTACTCGTAATTTTAAAGAATGATGAAAGAAAGCACAAAATAGATTTTTGTTATGGTAAGAAAGAAGCAATATTGAATGTTTTTATTAGGTTATCATAACCAACCTTCCAAATTTTGTTATTTAATACAGAGAAGTGGATTTTGAAAACAAAATTTCCAGACAATATTTACCTTTACGAGCTATTAAAACATGGGATGGTAAAATTTTATCTTTTAAAGTCACTTTTCTGAATTCTTAGGGTTATATCCCATGCCAAAATGGCAGTTCTAGCATCTGGACCTGCTACCTCTTGGTCAAGGCTAATAGTTCTGGATGGAGATCCCTGGTTGTTAGAAGGAGGAAAAGAGATTTTGATAAGCAATGGATTCCATGGTTTCACAGGTGGCATAACACCTTCTGTCAGGATATGTCTACCTCAGAATGGGAATAAAGAAATGAGAAATAGGTGGCAAATCTAAATAAGAGGAGAAGGGAACCTGTAATTCTAAAAAGTTATATAATACATGACAATAGAGAACTGAATCTTTGATTTTTCTGTTTACAAATCTACCAGAACATATATATTCAAGTGACGATATTTCTCTTGAAAGTAACTGTCTTGTGCCTACAATTGCTTATTACATTTTTTTTTTTATTATACTTTAAGTTTTAGGGTACATGTGCACATTGTGCAGGTTAGTTACATATGTATACATGTGCCATGCTGGTGCGCTGCACCCACTAACTCGTCATCTAGCATTAGGTATATCTCCCAATGCTATCCCTCCCCCCTCCCCCCTCCCCCCTTCCCACCACAGTCCCCTGAGTATGATATTCCCCTTCCTGTGTCCATGTGATCTCATTGTTCAATTCCCACCTATGAGTGAGAATATGCGGTGTTTGGTTTTTTGTTCTTGCGATAGTTTACTGAGAATGATGGTTTCCAATTTCATCCATGTCCCTACAAAGGATATGAACTCATCATTTTTATGGCTGCATAGTATTCCATGGTGTATATGTGCCACATTTTCTTAATCCAGTCTATCATTGTTGGACATTTGGGTTGGTTCCAAGTCTTTGCTATTGTGAATAATGCCGCAATAAACATACGTGTGCATGTGTCTTTATAGCAGCATGATTTATAGTCCTTTGGGTATATACCCAGTAATGGGATGGCTGGGTCAAATGGTATTTCTAGTTCTAGTTCCTCAGGGATCTAGAACTAGAAATGCTTATTACATTTTTGGTAACCTCTTTTGTAACTGTCTTCAGAACCCATGGCATATATTTTTTGTGTAACCTTTCTAGCTATAGATTTTCAAACTTTGAAAGCATATTGAAACTAGATTGCTTGAAAAACTTCCTGTTGTAAAATACCTATAATCGATGATCAATTTAAAAATGGATTAAAAAACAAGTCAAGCCACATGAAATTGCCATCTTGGCAAGTATTTGTCAGTTGAATACTGACAATTTTGTGTGTCTTCAACCCAGTATAAAGCTGAGCTCATAAAAAAAAGTGGGGGAAATCCCCAAGGGTCAAATACTAAAAGCAGGCTGAAATTCAGAACGTTTATCATGGTGCTGATGCTCTGGTAAGAGAGAACTGGAGTTGCATCTCCGTTAAGAATCAAGATTTTTGAATTGTTACACTCTCAGTTGCAAGAAGTATGATTAAAAAAAACATTTTCAAAGGGAAATGACAACCCCGCTTTTTAATTTTTATTGTTTTAGAGACAGTGTCTTACTCTGTTGCCCAGGCTAGAGTGCAGTGGTGTGATCAGCGCTCACTGCAGTCTTGAACTCCTGGGCTCAACCATCTTTCTGCCTCAGTCTTTCAAGTTTCTGAAACTACAGGTGTATGCCACCACATTCAGCTAATTTTTAAAATTTTTTATAGAGATGGGATCTCACTGTGTTTTCCAGGCTGGTCTTGAACTCCTGGGCTCAAGTGATCCTTCTGCCTCAGCCTCCCAAAGTGCTAGGATTACAGGTGTAAGCCACTGTGAATGGCCATAAGATTTTCTTATATCAATCTAGGTTTAGGGTAGGAAAAAATAACCTTTAGTCACGAGCCTACCCTGAGACAGGTTTGAGACTGAATTTATACAGTCTCTGTGATAAAGAAAATATGTGCTGAAAATCGAAATTTGAATTAATTTAAAATTAGCTTGCCTTATTCTGCTTCTGCAAATAGAGAAGTAGCTTGTATTGGACCAACTGTTTTACAGATAACAATGATAAACTCTAGATAAGAATATAAAAAACTATCTGAAGGTACTGAAGCATGACCAAGGCAGGTAGAAACTGCAGTAGAGTCAACGCTTGCAAGAAAAATATGGCACTAGGTTGGTTTCTAGATTTTATAGTTTTTCACCTTATGGGTAGTCCCTTATCTGGTCACAATGAAGTAGTGAAAATTCAGCAACAACCCAGCAGACGTATTAGATGAGGAAACAGAGAAGAGTGTAAGGTCATACAGAAACTAGAAAGTAGGGGAGAATCTGGAAAAGAGAGTGCCAAAAGGATCCCTAAATGTTGTAGATAAACTCTGCCCAAATCTCTGGATAACTATTGAATGTGCCCATTAGGCCTAGCTGAGGAGAAAACAATGGAATAGAGATTTTGGCTAGTTCCCATCATTAGAGAGACAGAGAGTCTGAAGCCAAATTGACTGCATAAGCAAAAAGAACAAAGCTGGAGGCATCACACTACCTGACTTCAAACTATACTACAAGGCCACAGTAAACAAAGCAGCATGATACTGGTACCAAAAGAGATATATAGACCAATGGAACAGAACAGAGGCTTCAGAAATAATGCCACACATCTGCAACCATCTGATCTTCGACAAACCTGACAAAAACAAGCAATGGGGAAAGGGTTCCCTATTTAATAAATGATGTTGAGAAAACTGGCTAACCATATGCAGAAAACTGAAACTGGACCCCTTCCTTACACCTTATACAAAAATTTACTCAAGATGGATTAAAGACTTAAACTTAAGACCTAAAAGAAAAATGTCTTCATGTTAAAGAATAGCTCATCAAATACTTTAAATATTTTTTTCTTGGAATATTAATACATACAAGGCTTTCTTTGAAGATACTTTTCTACTCCAGTTGTATGACTAGAAGCCTCATATAAGAACTATTTCATTTATCACTAGGCACTAGATGAACCAGCCAAGACTGAAAGTGTCTCCAAGGACAACACATTAGAACCACCAGTGGAGGTAATAACTTCAGATTACCCCTGCTTTTGGTATGCAATTCCAAAACTTATTGCTAACCCAGTACCTGGTTTCAATTCTTCCAGCTCTATTTTCCTGCACAGCTCAGGCAGCAAACTGAAGAGCTCTGTGCTACCATTGATAAGGTCTTACAGGATTCCTTGTCTATGGTAATGCTTTAGACTAGAATGTGCAATTCAAACATTTGCTTTGCTTCTCTTCATTTTCCTCTACTTTAGTATGATGCCTCACAGGCTTGTCCTTTTCTTTCCTTTTCTCTTCTTCTTTCCTTCCTTTCTTTTTTTTCAGCATTCTTCTGATTCTCCTTCAAGGTCCCCAAAGACATTGTTGGGTTCTGACACAGTCAAAGTATGTATGTATTTAATATAATTTATGGAACCATAAGATTTATTAGATCAATGATTTCCAAACTGCAAGTCAAGGTCCAATAGTGAATTGAGAAATAAATTTAGTGAATAGCAATCAGTCTTTTTTGTAGAATTTTAAAGATAGTAAATATTAGATTTGGTTTCAAGTAATGTATAGGTTTTGTTGGCATTTGTTTACATGTACACATATAATGCAAGGTAATTGTATACAGGGTTGCAAAGTAAAATCTATTTCTGTGGGTCCAGTTCAAAACAGTTTGAAAGCCAACATATTAGACTATGTTTTTTTTTTTACATTGACGTTTAGAATGTATAATTTGTGGCTCATTCTCACTCAAATTATAGATTCAATATTTATGGAATTTATAGCCACTTAAAAATAGAGAAGTAAAAAATGAAGTAGACTAAAGTAAAATTAGTGTAAGAGCTTTAACGGAAGTATTATTTCTAGAGTTTCTTTTTCTTTTTGCTGATTCATTATTCTTTGACTCAAAGGGAAATAAAACTGGATATTTTAGATTGTTAGAGTACTACTAAACTATTAATTGTTGTAACTGAGTATGTATTTCCTTCTTATAAAATAGTTATTTTCATTTGTTAGGATAAAATAATACATTTCTCCAAATTATTTTTTTCAAACACTTAAGCTCTACTCATCCAAATTTCAAAATGCGTATGATTTTTCCTTTATTGATAATTGTTAGTTATTAGTTACTGATTTTTTTGGTCAGCCTTATTTATTTATTTCCTTGGAATTAGTATACTTTTTTCCTGTCCTTTCTTAAAATATGGGACACTGTGTGTCTAAAGTAATTTTCAAATGTACAGAACTACACATAACTAGAAGAGCAATCCTAATTTTCAATTGGAATATTATCAGTAAATATCCATTAGTAATGACATATAAAACCCAGTAATCAATTATTGTCATATTAATTATATTTTAGCAGAGAACTCACAGGTGGATAATTATAATTTCTGTATTTGAAGTATATTTTGTTGTATATCCTTTAAGCCTTTTAATCTAAAACTTTGATTTGTCAAATATATTATATCAATTTAAAAATATATTTTTTCGTATTTCATTCATTGAACATGTAAAAGACCTGTATTATATTAAATATAATGAGAATAGGATTTAAGAAGTTGTATATGAATAGTAATCTATATTACTGGTTTCTTTAACAAATACTTAAGGCTTACGGTGTTTAAAAACCCAGTATTTTAGGCCACTACATTTAAGGCAATTTTTCATTCAACAGGTATTTATTAAGCACCTACCGTAAGTCTGGTGCAGCAAGGCACTAGGAACATAAGCAAGGCTGAGTAACCTAAGGTACAAGCTTTGAATGTAGTGATCAAGGGGTAGAATTCAAGCTGAGACCCAAAGATGGAAAAGAGCCAGCCACAGAAATTTTGATCAGGAATAATAGCTTTCAGGTAGAGAAACAGGCATGTGTAAATTTCCTGAAGCATGAAAGAGCTTAGTGTGTATGAAAATAAAGAAGTTAGCCAATGAGCTTACTGTACACTGAGCTAGGGATGAACAGTGCAAATGATGTTGAGAAACTGGGTTAAGCACAGTGATTTAAACACTTATTTGCCATGGCATGAAGCTTGGATTCCAAAGAAAATGGGGAGACATAAAACCATGGTGGGAATAATATGAAACCGTAGAAGATGAAAAATATGGCTGCTGTGAGGAGGCTGCTGCAGTCAGGGAAACAGTCAGTGATGGTGGTCTGGATAGGGTGGGTTCAGAAGAGCTAGAGAAGCATGACGGTTTGAGGCTTGCCAAGAGTTTGGGTGCGGTAGTGAAGGAGAGAGAATACTGCAGGTCTCTGCTTTGAGGATAGACAACAGTGAAGGAAGAGCTGCATAGTGGCAGGCAGAGGGTTATGTCAATTTTAGACAAGGATGAGTTTGAAGTGCTTATCAAGAAAGCTTAAACCTGTGTGTTTGAAGCTGATCAGAGATATTTGAGGGTCATAGGCACGTAGACACCGTGAGCGTCCTGTACAGAGTTCCAAGGAACATAACATCACAGGTCTGACAAAGGAGGTGGAGATGAGCAAATGAGAATGAAAAGGCTTTTATGGTGAGGAAAATCAGAGCAATGTGATATCATGGAAGCTATAAGAAGAGAGTGTTTGCTAATATAATTGTGTTGATTGCGGCCAAGGGTCAGAGAAAGATAAGTCTAAAGAAGTGTTTATTAGATTTGACTTGTATATTTTGAAACCATATTGCTGGTGCTTGTGTGTTGGCATTCATTCTCGTTTTTGAGTTTTTAGAATCTTTATCAGCATATATAATCATTTTTTAACTTAAGTTTTTTCTCTTGAGTATTAAAATAGTGACTTTATAATTTCTAATTCTTGTTTTCCTAGATGTATCTTTTACTGCTACTTTCCTTTTTTTCATACCCTTTTGTCTAATTTTCTCAGAGCAGCATATTTCTGCATATAATTTTTACATTCAATTAGATTCTATTTACCAGGGACTTTAAGCCATTTATAATTATTGCAATTCTTGTTATGTTAGGGTGAATTTTTGCTATCTTATTTCATGTTTTCTATTTAAAATGTTTTTATTTCTCTTGTTTTTTTCTGCTTTCCTTAGGCAATTTTGATATTTACTAGTTTGAACATTTAGAAAATTTTACTTTATATCTTGTTACTTCTGGTAGTTACATATACATTATTAAAGACAATTATTATGCTTAATTTTGTATCAATTTTAAAACATGTAAATGCCTTTTCCCACAATTTTGTAAGTACTATAGCACTTTTCACTTTCTACTTGTTTTTAATCAACCTGTATATACAAACACAAGCACATACATATACAATTTATTAGTATTGTTTTGAACTTTATGTCTGAACACTTCTTTATCTTTCCTTTGTTTGGATACTTATTTCTGATTTAGATCCTTATTTTGCACACATTCAAAGCTTTTTCCTGGATTTATTGTTTCTCTTGTTGGAATCTTGCTTCAAGTTGTATAAAGCAAGATCTTTTTGTGTAGATTTTGTGAACTCTGTTCATGATAACATCTTTATTTTGCCTTTTCATTTAAATTATAGTTTTGCTGCGAATAAAATTGTAGGTACTCTTTCTTCAACATTTTCCCCCAGGCTTCTTTTTCTTCAACAACCTACTTACGAAGTATTTTGTCAGCATGATACTTGTTCCTCTGCTATAGAGTGATCATTTACAGAATTGCTCTATAGTTTTTAAAACTTTATGTATGATCTTACAGATATTTTTTATGGTGTATTTAGGTATGCATTTTTTTCTTACGTATTTTGATTGTTACCTTCTATGACCTTTCACATGATGTGTTCAATCTTTTCTTCCCCTTACATTCTCGGTAACTTTTGATCATTATTTTTACAAATATTTATTCCCACATGGGACTCTCATAATACTGATTTTGTCACTTTTGATTCTATATTTCATGTCTCTTACTCTTCATATTTTTCTATTTATTATTTTCTAATTCCTTCAAGAGGAATCCTTGATCTAACATTCCAGTTCAAGATTTTGGTCAGTATCTATTCTTTCCTTCAATTCCTGTATTACATTCTTTGTTGAAGCTAACATAGCTTTTTCTTCTAAATCAGATTTATTGAGGTAATATTTAATCACTGTAAACTCCATCCTTTTAGTTTACAGCTCTGAGTTTTGACAAAAGAATCCAATCATATAATTACTACCACATTCCAAACAAAACATTTCCATCAACTGAAAAAGTTCCTTGTGCTCCTTTTTAGTATATACTTCCCTCCAATCCAAGTCCTGAGAAACCACTTATCTTTTCATGTGTTCTTAGGCTTTTGCCTTTTCAAGAATATCATATAAATGTAATTATATAGTCTGTAGTCACTTTAGCCTCTACTTAGTAGAAGGCATTTGAAATTCATCCATATTATTGCATGGATCAATAGCTCTTTTTTTTTTTAATTGCTGATTAGCAGTCCACTGTTTGGATGTTCCATCCTTTATTTATCTAGTCACCAGTTAATAGATGGCTGGGTTATTTCTAATTCGGAGCTATTACTAATAAAGCTGCCAAGAACATTTATAAACAAGACTTTGTATGGATATATGATTTCACTTATCTTGGGTAAATACTTAGGAGTGGAGTAGAGGAAACATTGTTTTCTTTTATAGTATTTAAGTTTTTCAGATGTCTTATTATGTTTCCATGGAAACTCAAATTTCCCTGAGCATGTTAGCTAAGTTGGGTGTATATATGCCTGGTGCCTGGGGTGGCAGGTCCTGAAGCCCAAGTCCTAGCACTTGCCAGTTCTGGTGAGGTTTATTTATTTATTCTTTAAGAGCAGGAGGAGCATGTGCTTCAGAAGGGAGAAGCGCCATAGTATCAACCAGTTCCCACTTGCCACTTCCTCTCCACCCTGGTGACCCTGACCCTATTTCTGCCTCCCTGCACTTCTGCTTATGGTATATTCTTCTCTTCCAATAGCTGTCCCAGTCGTCATTGCTGAGAAGGGATCAAGGGAAAGATTCATCAGAAGCTAGCCAGTTGTTGAAACCTATAGTTAACTATTTTCTCCCCGAAGGCTGAAGGACCACTTTGATATTGTCTTCATCGTTACCTCTTTTTACTACCCTCAGATTTTAGTCCCTCACTTCACCCCATTGATCTCCTTATCTCTGATGTTTAAATGTGTTGTGGCATGAGAAAGCAGGGATAGAATACGTAAAAACAGAACAAAACAAAACAACTATTTTGAAATGTTTGGCCGTTAAAAGGAAAAGGAAATTAGGTTGGTAGTGAGGTCAAGAAAGAATTTTTTGTTTTGTGAAGCTGAAAATGACAAGATCAAATCTGCATACTGTGGCATTGGTCTTAGTAGAGAAAGAAGTACTGATTCTAGAGAAGAAAGGGAAATAAAGGTCTGAATATTTGTGCCCCACCCACCCACTCAGAATTCATATGTTGAAATATATGAAGGTATTAGGAGGTGGGGCCATTAGAAAATGATTGGGTTGTGAGGATGGGGACCTTATGAATGGGATAAGTTCCCTTACAAAACAGTCCAGAGAGAAACCTCTTACCCTTTCCACCATGTAAAGACATGCAAGATGGCACCATCTATGAACCAGAAGTGGTCCCTCACCAGACACCAAATCTGCTAGTGCCTGGATTTTAGACCTCCCAGCCTCCAGAACTGTGGAAAATGAATTTCTGTTGTTTATAAGCCACCCAGTCAATAATATTTTGTTATAGCGGCCCAAATGTGCTAAGACCATTTGCTAAGAAGCTGGAAATGTCCTCCATTGTAACAGGATGGAAAATAAAGGACATGACAGCTACAGATGCAAGAATGTTTGTAGTTTGGTGGAAGAGAAATAATTTTATAACCAATATCTTTAGTTATTTCATAACTAATACCTTTCAATGAAGTAAAATGTAAGATCGTTAACCAAGATTAAGGGGAGAAGGTGTGATGGTGATGAATTTGAAAAAGTTAAAAAAAGTTTATATATTCTACTTTCAATTCCTTTTCTCCAGTTTCCTCTTAGATCCCCTTTTTTATGTCACCAAAACCCCTTTTTCCAAGGTTCCTGAAGTCCTCTGCATTGCAATAAACCCAGTCCTGAGTTGAGATGACAGCAACAGAATTTGAGATAGTTGCTCACACTCTCCTCTTTGATATATTTTCCTCTAGAGTATTTTAGAACTCCATAGTCTCTCCGTTTTTCCTCTATCTCCCTTTTTTATTATCATTTCTTAGTCTCCTTTGCTGGTTCATCTTCTTCTTCCCAAACTGTTAATGTTGGGATGCTCTAGTCATGAGTCCTCAAACTTCTCATTCCTCTCTATATTCATTCCTTTGGTGATCTCACCCTGTTTTATGTTATAAAAACTAACTACATATATGCCGACAACTCTATTTCTAGTCCAGGATTCTTTCTCAAACTGCAGACTTCCAAATACCTATCTTCATTTCCATTTAGACTTCTAACAAATGTCTTATCCTCAATATGCATACAAATAAAATCTAGATTTTCTCCCACAAAATGATTCCATATGTTGCCTCCTCATCTCTGTTGGTAGAATTTCGCTCTTTCATTTGCTCAAGGCCGAAAACTTTGGTGTCATGTTTTATTCTTCTCTTTCTCTCACATTTCACATCTCTTCTGCTAGAAATCCTATTTCTATAGCTTCAGAATATGTCGACTATGATTATGCCACGGCTTCTGCACTACTGAGCCACCGTGTTTTGTTGGATAGTACAAGAGTTTTGTCCCTATCCCCCTGACTCACAATAGTTTATTCTTAACACATCAAACGCAGAAAACCTTTTAAAGCTTAGGTCAGATCATGACCCTCCTCTATTTAAAACCAGAAGTGCTTACGCATTTCAAACCTCAGAATATAAGCAAAGTCCTCACAAGGTCCTGTATGGTCTGGTGCCCCAATACTTCTGTGACTGGCTTTCTTCCAACTCTTTCCTTTACTCACTCCATCCCAGCCTGGTAGCCTCCTTGTTGTGCCTTGGATATGTCAAGCATGCCCCTGTCTTAGCACATTTAGTTTCTTTTCAAATCAGTTATATCAGTGATCATTTTATAGTTTCTAGCATACTGTGAAAATTTTTCAGCTTAACCTTTATCTCCAAAATCATGGTTAAGTATGGTTGTTTTCAGTCTGGTTCTGAAAAGACACATTTCTTAATCTCTGTGGGTCTTTTTTGGTTGTTTATTATTTCTGCTCATCCTCATTCATATTGTCTTGCCTTTTTGTGTATCTGAATCTGATTGTATGCTAGATATCCTATTTGAAAATTTCTTAATAGAAATGGAGACTTCAGATGATATTACCTTTTATAGAAAGTCTTTTCTTTGTTTCTGTCAGACATTGGGAGCGCTAGCAAGAAAAAACTACCTGAATTTAATTTAAGTTTCTGAGATTATTTTTTCTAGACAGTCATCTTCAGATGATTTGATACCAGGCTGAAGACCATGTGTCTTCTGGGTCACTCTTACTCCTAGGGGCTCAATCTGTTTTTGGCAAGTCCTGGTTGACTTTCTCTCTCTATACCCGTGAGATATCAAAAGTTTGGGTTAGCTTCTCAAGCAACTCATCATTATTTGCAAACATCCCCAGGGCAAAAGCAGTTCTGAAATGCTGGGCTTCTCTCTTCAGGTTCCCATCCTCTTTTGATTTTGCCCAGTAATTATTCACTTTCTTTTTAGTTCATTGATGTTTTTGATTAAATATTTTTCAATATATTGGTCAGATTTTTTATTGTCCTTTATGGAAAGATTACTTCCAGTTTTCTATCCAACATTCTCAGAGGAGAAAATCCACCTTAGAAACTTTGCACTTGTTCCCTCTTGTTGGAATGCTCTTTATCTAGAATACTACCTACTCAACTCCTTACTCCTTCAAGTCTTTGAAGTCTCCTTCAAATGTCACCTTCTCAACATTGATCATCTAATTTAAAATTGTAGACTCCCAGCACTCTTGACCTCCTTAACATCTGGGTGTTCCAGAAAAATACAAGGTATTTTGTAGAAGCAAATAAATTTTTATCTGGAAGCGTATATTACCCTGGGCTTCAAATTATTTCTAGTCTTTTTCATTGCATTTATTCCTTTCTAACATATAATTCACATATTTATGATTTCATTGCTTATTTCTTTTCTTCCAGAATGTGAACTCCTCAATGGCAGGACATCTTTGTCTCTTCTGTTCACCAATAAGTCCCAGGGGTGTAGAACAGTGACTGGCACACACAGTAGATACACAAATATGTATTGAGTGGATGAATGGATGAATGAATCAAATAGCTATTTCATCTCAGAAAGTGGGCCTACAAAAGAAAAATTTGGGGCAGTACTGAATGCACATTTGAAATTGATAATTGTTAATTTAAAATAAAATTAATTAGTTTGTTTGAAAGAGTTTCTCCAACAATGTTTTGCTTCTCAGATACAAGTATGGAGAAAAATGGATGGTAAGGTCAATTTAGGGTTGAGGTCTTTTTTTTTTTTGTAAGTGAACTGGTCACAGGAAGAGAGGAGGATTAAAAAAAGTGAAAGTATTAAAATGGCTTATAATATTAAATAATACGAGATAAGAGGTAAAACCAGAATAAAGCTGATGAAGGTCAGTGATTTGGAAGTCCCAATGATGTGGATGTTGCGCTAGTAGCACTAGAGAAATGAAGATGGTGGATAGGAGGTAGAATTCTGAGTGTGGACATTTGTAATTGAAATTTCTGACAGTTTCTGTTTTACTGGTGAAGGTAAAGTTAAGGAGCTTTCTGGGAGTGAATGATTGAATTGGAGTAGATGAGAACATCTTTGTAATTGAGGAGCTCAAAAAATGGAAAAGACAGAGATTTCTACATGAATTTTGAAATAGGCAAAAATTATGGAAGAAACATGAGGCAAGAACTATTATGATCCATGAGTTGACATCATCAATAAATAAGGAGAAATTACCAGAAAGCTGATAAAGTCAGTGAAAAGAATAATCAAGTGATATCATTTTATAAAATAATTTTCTAAAAAATGATATTGTGTAGAGAGAGCAATGTTTAGAAAGTCTCAATTGAGAAGAAGGTGAACACATTCCAGAAGTTGAGTCTATTATTATTTACTTTATTATTTCAGATGTATAATTGTTTTTATTTTCATACAGACTCCTACAACTCTTCCAAGAGCAGCTGGTCGAGAAACCAAATATGTAAGTACCTTTATAATTATACACACTGCTTTTCAAATGGGTGCCTGTGTATGCTTTAGAGAGAACACTATTATACAGTAATTTAAATAGAATTAATTGTTTTTTTATAAGTTGAAGGGTAGGATGATATGATTGCAGATACAGAAAATCAGGTTATGTCAGAGATAAAACATCAGGTAAGCTTATCAAATAAATTTGTTCTTACGTGAGGTCTAGTTGGATTAGTTTAGCTAAACAGAACTGCCACACCTGCTTCCTGATTTTCTAGTTATCAACACTTAGATGACATTTTCATTTTTGTAATGGTTTATTATGCTTATAGAATAGTCAACTCATATACTTGAAACGTTAAGATTTGTCCATTTCTAATGGGATTGCCAGTTTAATCAACTTTGACTCTTTTGTTGCTTTCCTTCATTTAAATTATTAACAAATAAACCAATTTCCACTTATGAGCAAAAGTGGATAGATATAGTGGATAGATATAGACTCACATTCAATTCAAATAATTATGAGTAGCTGGCTCTGAGTGTGTTAGACATACACCTGCATAGCCTCATCCCAACTCCAGTGTTCACTCACCTAATAATTGTATTTTCCATCATGTGGTCAACTTCTGCTTCTGACCAAACGTATTCTAGTAGAAACAAGATTATCTCCTTAGTAAGTGTTTAGTGTTAAGTCTAAAACAAATTAGTAAACTATTCCATTTAAGTTACACATTTGTAGTTTTTATCATAATTATGAAGAGTAAATAGTTATTAAATGTGTATTTTGTGCCATATCATCATTGTAATTTATACAGTTCTGCCTTCATTTGAATCTCCCCAAGGCAAGTAATAAACTGGGTGAAATTACTAAATTTTATCACATCCAGAAAATTATGTTTAGAGGATGTGGGTAGGAACACTGCTTAGAGCATTTCCCGGAAGTTTCGCTGTTATTTTTCATTATTATTGGAAGCCATTTGGAGTAATACTTAAAAAGAATGAAGGCATTAGTAGACTAGACCCGAGTTTAAAATCACAGTGTTGCTTTTAGATAACTGTCTGATTCTGGGAAAATTACTCACCATTTTACCTTTCTGTGCCTTTGTTTCTTCATCTATGAAATGGGGATACTAATAATTTTCTTATGTAAGATTTGTATTAGCTAATGTACGAAAAGCCCTTAATGGAATTCTGATACAAAGGAATTGCTCAATAACTAAAAGCTTTTCCTTTCCTTTCCCTTTTTCCTTTATTCATATCTCCTTTCTTCTCTTCCTCTTATCTATCTTTGGAAGACTAGAAATATCTTGATTTAATTGAATTCCTTGATTCGTTAGTGGGTACAAGAAAAGAAAGTTTCCTAAAGGTGTTTCTATCCTTTTTGTGACTAATACATTTTACAAGAGCCAGACCCCCCAAAAAAGTTGCTGCAATTTTTGCTCTCTCTCCTTCTTCTCTTATCTACTCTTGCCTTTCAGCAAAATGTCTCTAATTAGATTAGTTTTCAATAGGTTCAAAGGGTTGATGTCATTATCCATTCCTCTCTGGGAGGGGTTAATTTGGTAGCAATTGAAATGATTCTGGAGCGGCTTCTTCAATCTCCATAGTTAGAAATTATTTCAAAGTATTATTTACTTTCAATCAACTATCAGATTTAATTAAAGTAGGTTAACTTCCATGTCCTTAATGTTGTGAGAGCCTTTAAGTCATTCAAAGTTAAGAATGAACCAACAAACAGGTTCAGTATAGGCTAGAACAAATATAAACTCTAATTCAGATAAGATTCTTGACCTTAATTAAAATTCGTTTCCTATGTAAGAAGCTTTGTTTTCACTTTACTTTACAACATGACATTTGAATTGTTTGTGGCCACTAAAACACGTCCACGTCTTTTGGAAGACCATAAAGGATCATTTTACAATGAAAGGTCAAAACTAGTTTGGCGCCAACTCTCGGATTAGTCATATTTGTACATATTTGGCTGTAGTTATTACAATTTACTAAGTGATGTCTGATACATTTAGTTTGAGGAGAAAAGATTAAATTTTAGAGCAGAAGTTCACTTTAGCTATAAGCTTTGGTCTTAAATGAACAAGAGCTTATCTTGTATGTCTTAAATACAATATGTTCTGTTTTTTAAAAAGAATTACACTGTAATATTTTCTCCTAAAAATTCTAATATTCATATTGACTGAGCTATGGGATGTCTCACTTTAAGTATGAGTTTACTAGCTATGATTTAATTAATTAATTTATCACTATATATTTCTCTCTTCTCCCATGAAAACTAAAAAGCAACTCTGAGAAGTCTATTTCTGAAACATTTCAATATTTCATCATCTGTCTTCAAACTTTGGAGAAAGTTGTCATCTTCAGAGTATATAACTGCTGGGACTCAGTGCGTCATTGACTTTGTAGATATTCTTAGATTAAACTCAAAAGCAGGGATCGTGCAGGTTACCAACTCCTATACTACAGAGAAGGTTGAATAAAGGGAAGACATAAATTAGAGTCAAGAAAAAAAAGTTTTGTTACACTTGAGGATATCCTGAACAAGTTAGTACTGACTACCGAAAATTCCTATTTCTGAGAGTTCTTTAAAAGTATAATGTATCTGATTACTACACGTTGTATGTCTCAAAACACCACTATGCATCCCATGGATATGTACAATTATTACTTGCCAATTAAAAAATAAAATTTAAAAGGTATAGTATATAATCTATGGATCAAGACTAGTAGAAAAGCTAGTCACTATTTCTAGCTCTGTTATTCAGTTTTCCACCTCTATTCATTGATTCGACAAATATTTATTGAGTGTCTACCGAGTACCGTTCACTGAGGAGTCACTGGGGTGAGAAGAGTGAACACAATGACAGTATGCCAATTTCTGAAGCATGTATTCCAATGATAAGACAGATAGTAAACAGTTAAAATAGTAAACGAGAGAGATACTTTATTGTAGAAATAGAGAGGTGGTAGCCAGAGAACCCATTGATGTTAAAACCAACTTACAAATTTGCTAGTTTTCTGTGTATTCATAGGTTTTCCAGTTTTCCTGGGATAATTATAATGGTTTAATAAAATAACAAGAAAGTGTATGGCTAATTCCACTTTATAGGCCTTTGTTGAAAGACTGACTTCTCTGGAAAAAAAAAAAAGAAAAAAATAAACAAAGAAAATCAACTCAAAATAATGTTTCTTTCTTTGGGTCTTTATTGCACGTATTGTGACATTTCATACAGTCTGTTTTTTAGGATGAGCCAGGTGCAGTAAAAGCAACACTAATTCAGACTAATTAAAGTAAAGGTTTTCTCCAGTCCGTGGTCTTCTTAAAATGCAGGCTATTTTACAATAATTTAATTGAGATTCTTTTAAGTGTAATAGAATTGAAACTAGGCTAACAATATGTTGAATAGGGAGTGAGCCTTAGGTCACTAGCAGGGTTGGTTAATTTATCATTAATATTTCATTTGATTCTTTTAAAAAGATGCTGAATTCAACAATAATAATAACTAATATTTTGAGCTCTTACCTTGAAAATAAAGCTTGGCTATCTCATTTAAACCATATATCAAACCTATGAGGTGGGTATTCTTATTTTAAAATCTCCATTATACAGAGTGGGAAAACAAGCCTCAGAAGTCACAGAGTAGGCAAAACCCAACCCAAATTTTCTTCATGTCAAAGTTTCTGCCATTTGATACTTCTACATACTTGTAGAAGTATAAGTACATACTGGAAATAGTTTGCATTCTTTAAATATTTTATCCATTCATATTTATAGCCTGGGTCCAAATTATTTCTTCATGCCCAATAACCTTCAGCCTAAACTTAGAAGGAATAATTTCATATTTGGTCATATTAACATCTAAAATGATAGTGATTTGCTGTTTCCAGGGTTTTAAATCATGTGCTTAAATGTACATTAACTCATATCAGATAAGGTATAAGAGTTATTTCTTATGACATTCATCTTTAAAGTTTATTTCCTTCATGTAAATAAATTTCCTTTCTAAGCAAATTTTAATATTTTTATTTTGTGGGTACATGGTATGTATGGGGTACATGAGATATTTCGATATAGGAATGCAATGCGTAATAATTACATCATGGAAAATGGGGTATCTGTCCCCTCAAGCTTTTATCCTTTATGTTACAAATAATCTGATTATACTCTTTTAGTTATTTTAAAATGTACAATTAAATTATTATTGACTATAGTCAATAATAATTGGTTGTGCTATCAAATACCAGATCTTGTTAATTCTTTCTATTTTTTTTTTACTCGATAACCATCCCCACCTCCCCACCCCAAAGCAACCCCCACCATTCCCAGCCTCTGGTAACCATTCTTCTGCTCTCTATCTCCATGAGTTCAATTGTTTTGATTTTTGGATCCCACAAATAAGTGAGAACATGTGTTGTTTGTCCTTCTGTGCCTGACTTATTTCATTTAACATAATGAACTCCAGTTCCATACATGTTGTAGCAAATGACAGGATCTCATTCTTTATAAAGGCTGAATAGTACTCCATTGTGTATAAGTACCATGTTTTCTTTATTCATTCATCTATTGAAGGACACTTAGGTTGCTTCTAAATCTTAGATATTGTGAACAGTGCTGTGGCAAACATGTGAGTGCAGATACCTCTTTAATATACTGATTTTCTTTCTTTTGGGTGTATGACCAGCAGTGAAATTGTTGGATCATACATGGTAGCTCTTTCTTTTTCATTTTCGAGGAACTTCCAAGTTGTTCTTTATAGTGGTCGTACTAATTGGTGGTGTACAGTCCCACCAACAGTATATGAGGGTTCCCTTTTCTCCACATGCTCATAAGCTTTCTTATTGCCTGTCTTTTGGATTAAACCCATTTTAACTGGGGTGAGATAATATCTCATTGTAGTTTTGATTAGCATTCATCTGATGATCAATGGTGTTGAGCATCTTTTCATATGCTTGTTTGCCATTTGGATGTTTCCTTTTGAGAAATATCTATTGAAATCTTTTGCCGATTTTAAACTACAATTATAATACTTTTTTATAGAGCTGTTTGAGCTCCTTATATATTCTGGTTATTAATCCCTTCTCAGATGGGTAGTTTGCAAATATTTTTTCCCATTCTGTGGATTATCCCTTCACTTTATTGATTGTTTCCTTTGCTGGGTAGAAGCTTTTTAACATGATGTGATCCCATTTGTCCATTTTTGCTTTGATTGCCGGTGCTTGTGGGGTATTACTGGAGAAATTTTTGCCCAGAAGAATGTCCTGGAAAGTTTTTCTGATGCTCTCTTGTAGCAGTCTCATAGTTTGAGGTCTTAGGTTTAAGTATTTAATTCATTCTGATTTGATTTTTATATATGGCAAGATATAGGGGGTCTAGTTTTATTCTTTTGCATATGGACACCCAGCTTCCCCAGCATCATTTATTGAAAAGACTATCTTTTCCTTATGTGTGTTCTTGCCACCTTTGTCAAAAATGAGTTCACTGTAAGTGAGCAAATTTGTTTCTGGGTTCTGTATTCTGTTCCATTGGTCTATGTGTCTGTTTTTATGCCAGTACCATGTTGTTTTGGTTACTATAGCTCTGTAGCAGAATTTGGAGTCAGATAATGACTCCTCCAGTTTTGTTCCTTTTTCTTGGGATAGCTTTGGTGATTCTGGGTCTTTTGTAGTTCCCTATAAATTTTAGGATTGTTTATTCTATTTTTGTGAAGAATGTCATTGGTATTTTGATAGGAATTGCTTTGAATCTGTAGTACTTTGGGTAGTATGGACATTATAACAATATTGATTCTTTAAATCTAAGAACATGGGATGTATTTCATTTTTTGTGTGTCCTCTTCAATTTCTTTCATCAGCGTTTTATGGTTTTCATTGTAGAGATTTTTCACTTCTTCAGTTAAGTGAATTCCTAGGTTGTTGCTTTTACTTGTGGCTATTAATGTACGTGATAGTACTCTTTTGACTTCTTTTTTAGATTTTTCACTATTGGTATGTAGAAATGCTACTGATTTTTGTATGTTGATTTTGTATCCTGCACCTTTACTGAATTCATTTACCAGTTCTAATAGTTTTTTGGTGGAGTAGTTAGGTTTTTCCAAATATAAGATAATGTCATCTGCAAACAAGGATAATTTGACTTCTTTCTTTCCAATTTAGGTGCCCTTTATTTTTTCTCTTGTCTGACTTCCAGTTATGTATTGAATAACAGTGGTGACGGTGGACATCCTTGTCATCTTCCAGATCTTAAAAGAAAAGCTTTCAGGTTTTCCTCATTCTGTATGATTCTAGCTGTGGCTCTGTCATATATGGCTTTTATTATGTTTAGATATATTCCTTCTGTGCCCAGTTTTTTGAGAGTTTTTTAATCATGAAGGGATGTTGAATTTTATCAAATGCTTTTTCAGCATCAATGATGATATGGTTTTTGTCATTTATTTTGTTAATATGACATATCACATTGATTGATTTGCATATGTTAAACCATCATTGCATCCCTGGGATAAATCCTACTTGATTATGATGAAGGATCTTTTTAATGCACTGTTGAATTTGTTTTGCTAGCATTTTGTTGAGGATTTTTGCATCAATATTCATCAGAGATATTGGCCTGTGGTTTTCTTAGTTTGACGTATCTTTCTGGCTTTGGTATCAGGGTAATACTGGTCTCATTATAGAATGAGATTTGTAGTATTCCCTTCTCCTTTGTTTGTTTGTTTTTTTTTTTTTTTTTGAATAGCTTAAGTAGAATTGGTATTAATTCTTCTTTAAATGTTTCATAAAATTCAGCAGTGAAGCCACTGGGTCCCGGGCTTTGCTTTACTGGGAGACTTTTTATTACAACTTTGATTTCATTAGTTGTTATTGATCTGTTCAGGCATTGGATTTCTTCACGGTTCAGTCTTGATAGGTTGTATGTATCTAGGAATTTATCAATTTCCTCTAGATTTCCCAACATATTGGCATATAGTTGCTCATAGTACCTACTAATAATCCTTTAAATTTCTGTGGTTTTATTCCATGCTCCTGCATAGGAAGAATCAATATTGTGAAAATGGCCATACTGCCCAAAATAATTTATAGATTCAATGCTATTCCCATTAAACTACCATTGACATTCTTCACAGAATTAGAAAAAAAAACTTAAAAGTTCATATGAAACCAAAAAAAGAGCCTGTATAGACAAGACAATCCTAAGCAAAAAGAACAAAGCTGAAGGCATCATGCTACCCTACTTCAAACTATACTACAAGGCTACAGGAACCAAAACAGCATGGTACTGGTACAAAAACAGACACATAGACCAATGGAACAGAACAGAGATCTCAGAAATAAGACCACACATCTACAACTTTCTGATCTTCAACAAACCTGACAAAAACAAGCAATGGGGAAAATATTCCCTATTTAATAAAAGGTGCTGGGAAAATTGGCTAGCCGTAGGCAGAAAATTGAAACTGGACCCCTTCCTCACACCTTATACAAAAATTAACTCAAGATGAATTAAAGACTTAAATGTAAAGCCTCTAACTATAAAAACCCTAGAAGAAAATCTAGGCAATACCATTCAGGACTGGCACAGGCAAAGATTTCATGACAAAAACATCAGAAGTAATTTCATCAAAAGCAAAAATTGACAAATGGGATCTAATTAACGAGCTTTTGCACAGCAAAAGAAATTATCATCAGAGTGAACAGACAACCTAGAGAATGGGAGAAATTTTTACAATCTATCCATCTGACAAAGGTCTAATATCCAGAATCTACAAGGAACTTAAACAAATTTAAAAGAAAAAAACAAACAACCCCACTAAAAGGTGGACAAAGGACACAAACAGACAATTGTCAAAAGAAGACATTTAGGCAGCCAAGAAACATGAAAAAAACCTTAACATCACAGACCATTAGAGAAACACAAATCAAAACCGCAATGAGATACCATCTCACACCAGTCAGAATGGCAATTATTAAAAAAGTCAAGAAACAACAGATGCTGGTGAGGCTGTGGAGAAATAGAAATGCTTTTACGGTGTTGGTGGGAATGTAAATTACTTCAACCATTGTGGAAGACAGTGTGGTGATTCCTTAGAGACCTAGAACCAGAAATACCATTTCACCCAGCAATCCCATTACTGGGTATATACCCAAAGGAATATAAGTCATTCTGTTATAAAGACATATGCAAGTGTATGTTAATTGCAGCACTATTCACAATAGCAAAAAGATGGAATCAACCCAAATGCCCATCAATGAGAGACTGGATGAAGAAAATGTGGTACATATACACCATGGAATACTATGTAGCCATATAAAGGAAAAAGATCATGTCTTTTGCGGGAACATGGATGGAGCTGGAAGCCATTAGTCTCAACAAACTAATACAGGAACAGAAAACCAAACACCACATATTCTCACTTATAAGTGGGACCTGAACAATAAGAACACATAGACACGGGCGGGGTGGAGGAGAACAACACACATTGGGGCCTCTCAGGAGGGTAGGGAGAGGGAGAGCATCAGGATAAACAGCTAATGCATGTGGGGCTTAATGCCTAAGTGATGGGTTGATAGGTGTAGAAACCACCAAAGCACACATTTACATGGGGAACTAATCTGCATGTCCTGCACATGTATCTTGAAACTTAAAATAAAATAAAATAATAAAAAAGTACATAAGGAAAAAAATTCTGTAGTTTCAGTTGTAATGTTTTCGTTTTCATCTCTGATTTTATTCATGTTTCTTCCCTTGTTTTCTTTATTAGTCTGCCTAAAGATTTGCCAATTTTCTTTCTTTTCAAAAACCACCTTTTTGTTTCATTGATCTTTTGAATTGCTTTCTTTGTTTCAAATTTATTTATTTCTGCTCTGATATTTATTATTTTTCTTCTACTAATTTTGGGTTTGGTTTGCTCTTGACTTTCTAGTTGTTTAAGGTGTTTTATTAGGTTATTCAAAGTTTGTTTTTATGTAGGCACTTACAGCTATAAATTTTACTGCTTTGCTATATCCTGTAGGTTTTGGTATTTCGCATTTCCATTATCATTCATTTAAAGAAATCTGTCAATTTCTTTCTTAATTTCTTCATTGACCCACTGGTCATTCAGGAGCATATTGTTTAATTTCCATGTGTTCGTATAGTTACCAAATTTCCTGTTGTTATTGATTTCTAGCTTCATCTCCTGGTGGTCAGAGAAGATGCTTGATATTATTTTAATTTTTTGAATGTTTTAAGACTTGTTTTGTGACCTAACATTCGGTCTATCCTTGAGAATGATCCATGTGCTAAGGAGAAGCATGTGTTGAAGCATGTATAGCTGTTGGATAAAATGTTCTGTAAATATCTATTAGGTCCATTTGGTCTATAGTGCAGATTAAGTCTGATGTTTCTCTGTTGATTTTCTGTCTGGGAGATCTGTCCAATACTAAATTGGGGTGTTGAAGTCTCCAGCTATTACTGCATTGAGGTCTATGTCTCTCTTTAGCTCTAATAGTATTTGCTTTATATATCTGGGTGCTCCAGTGTTGGCTGCATGTAAGTTTGCAACCATTATAGCCTTTTGCTGAACTGACCCTTTTATCATTATATAATGACATTCTTTGTCTCTTCTTACAGTTTTTGTGTTGGTATCTATTGTGTCTGATCTAAGTATAGCTACTTGTGCTCTATTTTGGTTTTCACTGGCATGGAATATATCTTTTTTCCATCCCTTTATTTTCACTCTGTGAGTATGTTTATAGGCTAAGTGTGTTTCCTGTAGGCAACAGGTGATTGGGTTGTTTTTCATCCATTCAGCCACTCTATGACTTTTGATTGGACAGCTTAGTTCTCACACATTGAATGATATTATTGATAAGTAGGGACTTACCCCTGCCCTTTTGTTATTAGTTTTCTGGTTGTTTTGTGGTATTCTCTTTTTTCTTTTCCTTTTTCCTGTCTTTCTTTTCGTGAATGTGATTTTCTCTGGTGGTATGCTTTAATTTTTTGCTTTTTTATTTTTTGTGTATCTGTTGTATGGTTTTTAATTTGAGGTTACCATGAGGCTTGTAAATACTATCTTATTCATTATTTTAAACTGATGACAACACTTGACACTAATTGCATAAACAAACATGCAAAAAGAAAACTAATAAAAACCCTACGCTTTAACTTCATGTCCCTGCTTTTTAACTTTTTGTTGTTTTTTTATGTCTTATTATACTATGTCTTAAAAAGTTGTAATTATTATTTTTGACTGGTTCATCATTTAGTCTTTCTACTTAAAAGCAGTTTACATACCACAATTACAGTGTTATAATATTCTGTGTTTTTCTGTGTGCCTACTATTACCAGTGAGTTTTGTATCTTCTGATGATTTCTTCCTGCTCATTAACAGTCTTTTCTTTCAAATTGAAGAGCCCTCTTTTGCATTTCTTGTAGACAGGTCTGGTGTTAATGAAATCCCTCAGCTTTTGTTTTCTGGGAAGGTCTTTATTTCTCTTTCATGCTTGGAGGATATTTTCACCAGATATACTATTCTTGGGTAAACTTTTTGTTGTTGTTGTTTGTTTGTTTTTCCTTCAGCACTTTAAATATGCCATGTGACTATCTCCTGGCCTGTAATGTTTCCACTGAAAAGTCTGCTGCCAGACATATTGGAGCTCCATTGTGTGTTATTTGTTTCTTTTCTCTTTCTACTTTTAGGATCCTTTCTTTATCCTTTACTTTTGGGAACTTGATTATTAAATGCCTTGAGGTCATCTTCCTTGGGTTAAATCTTCCTGGTGTTCTATAGCCTTCCTGTACTTGAATATTGATATCTTTCTCTAGGTTTGGGAAATTTTCTGTTATTGTACCTTTGAACAAACTTTCTACTCCTATCTCCTACCCTTGTTTCTTTCTCTACCTCATCTTCAAGGCCAATAACTCTTTGATTTGCCCTTTTGAGGCTATTTTCTAAATATGGAAGGTGTGCTTCATTGTTTTTTATTCTTTTTTGTCTCCTCTGACTTTGCACATTTTCAAATTACCTGCCTTTGAGCTTATTAATTCTTTCTTCTTCTTGGTCAGTTCTGCTATTAAAGGACTCTGATGCATTCTGCAGTATGCCAATTGCATTTTGCAGCTCCAGTATTTCTGCTTGATTTTGTTTTAATTATTTCAATCTCTTTGTTAAATTTATCTAATGGAATTCTAAATTCCTTCTCTGTGTTATCTTGAATTTCTTTGAGTAGTCTCAACACAGCTATTTTGAATTCTCTGTCTGAGAGGTCACATATCCCTGTTCTTCCATGATTGGTTTCTGGTGCCTTATTTAGTTTGTTTTATGAGGTTATGTTTTTCTGGATGATCTTGATGCTTGTGGATGTTTGTCAGTGTCTCAACATTGAAGAGTTAGGTATTTTTTGTAGTCTGGACAGTCTGAGCTTGCTTATGCCTGTCTTTGAATTATCAGGCAGAGACTTTTGGTTTCTTCCCTTACTTTCTCTCAGAGAAATGAAGTCTCTCTCTCTGTACTGAGCTGCCTGGAACTGGGGGTGAGATGCATGCACCCCTGTGGCAAGTTCCCCCAGGCCCTCCGCGGTTCCACAAATGTTGTCTGGGAGACAGGGTTTAGAGTCAAAAACCTTAGAAATTTACCTGATGTTCTATTTCTCTGAAGCTAAGCTAGCACTCAAGCCACAATACAAAGTTCTTTCTGCTCTTCCCTCCCCTTTCCACAGGCAAAAGAGCCTCTCCCTGTGGCCACCACCACCACCAGCACATGGGCTGGGGCGGTGGTCTGCTGGGCCACCACTGATGTTCACTAAAAGCCCAAGGGCTCTTTAGTCAGCGTGTGGGAAATACTTCCAGGCCAGGGACTCACCCTTCAGGGCAATGGGCTCCCTTCTGGCCCAGGGCTGGTCCAGAAATGATGTCTAAGAGCCTATGCCTGGATTCAGGGACCTCAAAAGCCTGTTTGTTGCTCTACCTCCCTGTGATCAAGCTGGTACCTAAGGTGCAAGACAAAGTTCCCTTTACTTTTCCCTATGCTTTTCTCAGACAGAAGGAGTCTGTCACTATAGCCACCACAGCTGAGAACGTGATGAATCATACCTGAAGTCAGCCCATCTCAGAGCCTAAGGCCCATGGTGTACTACCTGGGTATCATTGCTGGTTATTCAGTACCCAACGGCTCTTTAGTCAGCAAGTGATGAGTCCTGCCAGGACTGGTCTTTCCCTTCAAGGCAGCGGGTTCTCTTTTTGCCCAGGATATGCCTAGAAACATCATGAACCAGGGCCTGTAATGGGGGCATCATAGCTCTGCCTAGTGCTCTATCCAATTGTGGATGAGCTGATTTCCAGGATGTAAGACAAAGTCCTCTTTACTCTTCATTCTCCTCTCCTTAAGCAGAAGCAAGGAGTCACTTTTGTTGCTGCGAGCAGCACTGTCTGGAGTTGGGGAAGAAATAGCACAAGTACACCCTTTGCCATGCCAGCTGGTGTCTCCCTAGGTCATGTACCACCCTAGTCTACTGGCTCTGAGCTCAGTGCAGTACTAGGAGTTGCCTAGGAATTGCAGTCCTTATGTCCTAGACTTTCCTCCGTTTGCCTAGAATCCCAGAGCACTTTTGCCTATGGTGGTGAGCCTTGCCAAGAGAGTCAACTTCCAACTGCTGGGATGGGCAGTTCCCCTCTGTATAGGCCTACTCCAAATGCTCTCTCCCTCTGTGGGCACTGGCTGAGCCCAACATAGTTTTGCGTTCTGCTGTTACAAGGCAGCACTGAGTTCAATGTAATGTCCCCCAGTTGCTGTGCTCTTCCTTTCCCAAGTGCACAGACTCTCTGTGCTGCATGGTCACTACTGGGGAGTGGGGGGAAGGGTGACATTAACAATTCAAGACTGTCTCTCCAACCCCCTTCAATGCCTCTTTCAGCAATATGAAAACTAGGTACTATGATTGCTCACCTAATTTGGTTCTTGAGAGGGTGGTTTTCTATGTGTAGATAGTTGCTAAAATGTGGTGTTCCTGCGGGAGGTACGAACACTGTAAGTTTTTATTCTACCATCTTGCTCCACCCCTCAGGGATGAATTATCTATTAACCTTCTATTTCATTCTATTTTCATTCTATGAACTTTGTAGAGGGAATTTTTTGTCTTTGCATTATATGTGCCCTTCTAAATGTTTATCATTTTTTACTAACCACCAGTATAAATTCATCACATTTATATAATTCAAAACCATAGTATGCTTTCTTAATAAAGAATAACCTCTGAAAATAGGGTAGTATTTGGTCCTATTACTAATGCATCAAAAAACTCTTAGTTGGAATCACATTCTATTGATAACAACTTATTTTATAAATCCTCTACATTTTATAAATTACTTTTGAGTGCAGAGGAAATATCTGAGATGGAATTATTAAATATTAGATAGCATACAGGTAAGATCTCATTTTAATGAGCTTGAGAGACAGAAAAATGTCATTACAATGGAAGCATATTCCTTCTAAAATATCAGAGTATATTGAAGAATGTGTCAAACTTTATTAATAATATTTTCCACTATATATACAGATATTCAAATAAAGGTCATCCCAATTTCGCCAGCTCACACACTCTTCTTGTTGTTATGCTTGGAAACGTTGCTATGCTGGAGTGTTTCAGAGGTGATGTGCAATAATGCAGTCATAGATCTTAGGACGAGAGGTGAATTAATCCAAATCAGGTCCAGATCTGCTTCAAGGTAGGATGATGCCAGAGATTTGATGAGTTTTAGGGAGAACTGGCAACAATTTAAGCAAGAAATTCCACTAGACTGATCATTACTTATTTCATTTTATATTTGTTCAGAAATATTTCTGCATTCTGCTAGATGAGGAGGCAGAGAAGAGATTGAATGAGACAAACCTTCTGCCTTGTATCCTTTTCCTTGCCATTTTAGATTTCATCAAATGGGAAGGTGCCTTATTTCAGACAAACTTCTGCTTGATCTGATCTTTTATTTCCCTATTTGTACATATAAACTATGACTTTTACTGATCACCTATGCCCACTTGTTCCGTCTACCAACTATGTTCATGACAAGTTAGAATCATCATTCCCTATCTTAAAGAATCAAACTTAAAACAATTTCTATATCTACTCTTTATATTAGATATTATGGGGGGTGTATTACTAACTTAGAAATGGTCTTTAGTGAGATATTTAGACAGGGTAAGTTTTTTTTTTTGTTTGTTTGTTTGTTTTGAGACAGAGTCTCTCTCTGTTACCAGGCTGGAGTGCAGTGGCGCGATCGTTACTCACTGCAACCTCTGACTCTTAGACAGGGTAAGTTCCATCGATAGTAAGAATAAGCAGTTCAAAGTAAGGAAGGCATGATGTGTCATAATTTATCTCATGGCCTTGGCGTCTAACATTTTCAACATGGATTCATTATTTTGACCAGTGCCTTATGTACAAACAATAAGAACACTCTCCAGGTTAACAGTAAGAAAGAGTCTTTATCATTTTATAATTTTATATGTCCTCAATGCCAAGCTTAGCACTCAGTAATAACTAAGTGCCCAATTCTTATTTTGAGTGTTGTCTTTCTGCTTACCTGTACATCAGTCTTGAGGGGGAGAAATAACATAATTCAATTAGCACATTATCATGGATTAGAGCTCTTGAACTTTGAGAAAGGAAGATTCAGGACAGTTAGAGTCAACAGAGAAAAAGGGAAAAGAAGCATCTTAACGGTATCAAACCTGACATTATATTCAGGTGGAAGGGACATGACTACTGAAAGGCAAAAAAAGGATGCTAAAAGTAGAGTACCAGAGTACAGAAAGAAAAGGCAATTGTTTAACACTTTTTATCTAATGCAACTTGATTTTTGCCCCAGGCCCCCAAGGTGGTGTCTGTTAGAGTGATGCCGACCAAAAGGATACCTGTCATGAATGTGAAATGCTGCAGATTGCAAGGAATGGAAAATCTAGATGATGGATAAGGAGCTTGGCTGTTCTTTGTTTGCCTTTGGCATCAAGTCTTTGGGAGATGAAAAGGTTTCTCCAAAGCTGGCTTGGGGCAAGTGGTGCCTTGTGTAGGAATTTATCTTTCAATGAATTTCAAATCCTTACCTTTACTTGGTCTTTAACTCTTTTAGTTTCTATATAACTTAATTATTTATTTTTTTGAAATAAATTTTTTTTACCTTCATAACTTTTTGACTGCTCTATTAGTTTTTTAAGTTTCTTTTTTTGAAGGATGCAGTAATGGCTAAAGCCCATCTCTCTCTTTCTCTCATTATTTTTTCTTATATGATTAAAACAATGTCAAAGGCTGTAGAATATGGATTACAAATTTTTATTTCACACAAGAGCCATTCTTATACTAATCTCAAATGTTACTCTTCCCAGTTGGTGTAAAACTGGAGCGATATGAATGATCAAAATTTTAATGTTGTTCAAATCCAATTTCAAATTTATTTTTAGGTACTTCAAGTTTCTTCTCCACCTTTATTCAGGTGATGCAGGTGTTCAAATGTAGCAACCTTTTCCCATCATCTGCTTAGTTCACCACACAGTCTCTCCTCACATTTTGGAAAATAATTGCTACAATATTGATGACATAATTATAGCTATAACTTCTAATAAACAGCATTAACCTGTATTAGACATGCACAGGGTGGCTTCTCAAAGGATTGGACGTAATTGGGTTCATTGAAAAAACCTGGTTACTTTAGTGATAAAACATATAAGTCACTATTCTTCCTCTTTGCTAAGGACAAATCTGTATTAGTATTATGCATATCCACTCCACTTTGTGGTTTACATTTAATTTTGCACTTTCTTTGGGAAGTTTCTGATAGCAGTGATACGGAGTTCATAATACTGGATGAAATAAAAATGTCTGGGGGTGTCTAAAGCATCTTATTATGTCATGATTCCCAATGAAGGAATTTGGGGGATTTATAGAGATTGGATAAAAAGATATTTAGATTTTTTTCCTAATTTAATTAATATGTTTGAGCCTTTTCTCTCTTTTCCCCATGATAATAATTTGGTATTATTTAGTACAATATACTAAAAAATATTAGTAATACAAATTGTAAAGTAAAACTTTATTGTTAATGTGTAACTTCTTTCCTATAATTATTGAGGTAGAAATTTAGCCTTTTTTTTTTCAGTTATGATGCATTTAATTCAGCATATTTCACAGAAGCTATTCATTTAACTTAGGGGAACAATAGAGAATGCTTTCATTATTGCAATAAGAAAAAATTGTTAAATGGTATAAAACCTAAGATTTTAGAAGAAATCATTATTATTACCTATATTCCATTATGAGGTTAATAATGAAACCTTAGGTGAACTGACAAAAACACCATGATGGATATTCTGAAGGGCAATTTTCCTAAACCTCAGTGCACACTAACCTGGCCCACAGCAATTAGAGAAGGGGAGCACTTAGCCAAGACACCCTACTGCCATCAAGCAACCAGGAATGGCAGCAAGCAGTGGTACCTGTAAAGAATGACATGAGTCAAAACCCAGAAAACAAACAATGTTAGACACTGTGTACAAAGGACTTCAGGTGCCTCATCATTGTTTGGTGATTCATACTCCTATATACTTGGTGATAACATGGAACCATGAGGCTTTCAGTTTTCAGTTATTGTTGATCTCTCAGAGATTAAAACAATAATTATACATCAAAATAAGCTCTGAAATATTTGCAATTTCAAAAATAGAAATATTTTAGGAACATAACTTATTGTATTTTAGCCAAGCATATTTATAATAATTCATCTGTATGCTGACCGGTTCCTGTCAAAATGGAAGGCTAAGCTGGTGTGAAAATTTAGCCTCCCATGTAAATGCAGAAATGCTCGATAAAACATAAGTAATCCCTGGATGCCATAAATGAAGTGGGACTTCCAAGTTTGTATTAGCCCATTTTCATACTGCTATAAAGAACTGTCTGAGACTGGGTAATTTATAAAGAAAAGAGGTTTAATTGACTCGCAGTTCTGCATGGCTTGGGAAGCCTCAGGATCATGGGAGAAAATGAAGGAGAAGCAAGGACTTTCTTCACATGGCAGCGAGAGAGAGAAGTGTAGGCAAAGGGCAAACAACCCCTTATAAAACCATCAGCTTTTGTGAGAACTCACTCTCCATCATGAGATCAGCATGGGGGAACTGCCCTCATGATCCAATCACTTCCCACCAGTTCCTGCCCTCAACATGTGGGGATTATGTGGATTATAATTCAAGATACGATTTGGGTGGGGACACAAAGCCTGACCATATCAAGGTTAGAATACTAAAAAGAACCTAAAGTTCTTGTAGAACATGTGTACATCAGACCCTAGGTGCCAGGACCCGAGAGCTTAGGTTCTAACTTTCACTGTGTAACAAGTTTAAGACCTATATGGGAATCTATTGCATAATTCTATAACCTACAAGGCCATAT
Source organism: Pan troglodytes (assembly GCF_028858775.2). Classification (NCBI taxonomy): domain Eukaryota; kingdom Metazoa; phylum Chordata; class Mammalia; order Primates; family Hominidae; genus Pan; species Pan troglodytes. The sequence continues at coordinate 60,052,868 of NC_072403.2, forward strand.
TGACCATGAAGCATGAAAAAGAAAAAAGATAATTTAAAAAATAATCCCTACCCTACACCCTTATTGGGTGATAAGAAAAAGTCACCCATGAGAAAACAGGACTCCAAACCTATGATAATGTGGGGATTATGTGAAAATGTGGGGATCTGCCATCTAGAGATTTAGGAAAATCAGGATGAGGCAATAAAATGGTAACTGGTCCAGAACCTGTGCAACTCCTAAGACCCCCATGAGGGCAAATGTACTGCAGGGATGGTTTCTAAACCAGGGCTTCTTGGATATCTAAAGAAATCCAAATTACCAAAATTACTCAAAATAGAAAATTAAAAAGCACACAAAATAACTAAAGAACATCATGAGGGAGGGACATGACAGAGAATCAGCAAATACAAGCAACATGGTATTTAACGAGGGGGGACTATAACAAATCTGGAAAAATATCATATAAATATATTTAAAACATTAAACATTATAACGTGTTATAGATATTATAAGACAAGCTTTGAAAAAGAACCAAGTAAAACTTCTAGAAGTGAAAAGTCAATTATTAAGATGTTAACTTCAATTGTCATGTTAAACATACTAACATGCAGTTAAAGAAAAATAAGTTAACTATCAGGCTTATATGCAAAAACCATCCAGAATACAGTATAAAGTGACAAAAATATAAAAACGAGTTTGAGATAAATGGGAGAGGATTTCAGAAGGCCCAAAATACAGTCATGCTTTGCTTAACTATAGGGAGACGGTCTGAAAAACACATCACTTGGTGATTTCATCATTATGTGAGCATCAAAGTGTATATACCAAGACCATCCTGGCCAACATGGTGAAACCCCATCTCTAATTTAAAAAATATAAAAAAATTAGCTAGGTGTGGTGGCACGCGCCTGTAGTCCCAGGTATTCCGGAGGCTGAGCCAGCGGAATCACTTGAAACTGGGAGGCGGAGTTTGCAGTGAGCCGAGATTGCACCACTGCAATCCAGCCTGGTGACAGAGGGAGATTCTGTCTCAAATAAAAAAAATGTATATACATTAACCTAGATGGTATAGCCCACTAATAGTATTTATGTATCTAAACATAGAAAAGGCATGGTAAAAATACAGTGTAAAAGATAAAAAGTGGTACATCTGTATAGTGCACTTGCCATGAATGGAGCCTGCAGGACTGGAGGTTTCTCTGGGTGAATCAATGAGTTAGCGGTGAGTGAATGTGAAGAACTAAGGTTATTACTGTACACTACTGTAGACTCTTAGCTACATTAAGTTTATGTTTTTTCTTTCTTCAACAATAAATTAACCTTAGCTTACTGTAGGTTTTTTATTTTATAAACTTTTTAATTTTTAAAACTTTTTGACTCTTTTGTAGGAACATGTAGCTTGAAACACAAATGCATTTTACAGCTGTACAAAAATATTTTTTACACTCTTATTCTATAAGTTTTTTCTATTTCAAATTTTTATTTTTTATTTATTATACTCTTTAAGGTTTTTTTGTTAAACACCAAGGCACAAACATACACATTAGCTTAGGCCTACACAGAGTCAAGATAATTAAGACTCACTAGGTGACAGGAATATTTTTAGCTCCACTATAGTCTTATGGGACCCCTGTCATACATGAGGTCCATCATCAACTGAAACATCATTGTGTGGCACATTACTATATATTTAATAGAAGATCAATAACAAGAGCTTAGATATAATGGGAGAAAGGCAGCATTTGAAGAGATAGTCATGTAGGAGTTTTCAGAAGATATGCATACTCAGAATAAAGGAACATACCAAGACCCCCAAAACACAAGAAAAAGAAATCTACACCAAGGCACATCATAGTGAAATTACAGAATATCACGGAGGTAAACTTTAAATGTTAATCAAATTTGAAGACAGAAGATCCTCCAAGTTACAACATTTATGCCAACAACAACAAAAGCCAGAGTCTGTGGGACAGCATCTGCAAAAGACAGAAATGCTACTACCCTGGAATTCTGCGTCCAGTTGGACTGTCACTCAAGAATGAGAACATGATAAAAACATTTTCAGATAACATCCAAGACAGTAAGGTCTGAAAAAACCACAAAAACCTTTACTTTAGTAAGAAGGAAACTAGGGAGCAGGGGGAAATGGGAAGTTACTAATCAACATGAAGTTTCAGTTAAACAAGATGAATAAATTCTAGACATTTGCCATACAACATTGCACCTATAGCCAACAATACTGTATTATGCACTTACAAACATGTTCAAATTACAGATTTCATGTTAAATGTTCTTACGACAATGAGATAACATTTTTAAAAATGAAAGAAACTAAATCCAGATGAAAGGGTTGAAATATAGGAGCCAATGACAAAGAAACAATATTAATCTGCTCTTTAATTTAAACAATTCTAAAAACCAAGTCATTTTTATTCTCAAATCATAAAAACTTTGTTATGCTTTTCTTTTTATATAACAATACTTTAAAGAAATATCTGTTATTTGTTTCAATTTGCTTTAAATAAATAGAAATAGCAACAATGCTGGTATGTTTGATTAAAATGTGAAGAATACAAAGAATGAAATGTTAGGTAACCTTGAAGAAGTTTTGATGTCATGATATAATGCTTATGTTAAGAAAATGGGAGAGAAAAGCAGCATATAAACATCATATTCACTATTATGTAGGCTGAATAAAAATACATAGGACAAATATTTATGGCAATGTACCAAAAATATTAAAAATCATTTCTTTGGTGGCATAAGGATATTTTTCCTTTTCTTTATACTTTTCGAAATCCTATCATGGACATATAATAATAAACAAACTTCAAAATACTTAAACACATAAATATTTTAATAAATTATGAGTTTCACTAATAAATGCCATGTTTATGTTTTGCAGGCAAATCTCTCCTCACCATCTTCTACAGTATCTGAGAGTCAGCTGGTATGTATCTTCTAAGTCACAGATCTACTGCAAATTCTGATCTCTTAAGAGGGCTTTACCTGAGTAAAAGTGAAAAAAAGAATACATTTACTATATATATTTTTATTCACTTACTTGTCTAATAAAATTTTAGTGATATTTTCCAAAAGCTCCATGGTGGTTGTTTTGCAGGTGACAAACATACGTAAAACTATACATAGACCTTACTTGCTAGTAACTTACATCCAAGTAGAGGCATTAGAAGAGATTGTGAGGTCAGATGAAAGATGCCATTAGAATTTAGAGAAGAGAGCACACTCTTTAAAGGAAGAGATCTAAAAAGAGTTTAAGGAGAAGGTCATGATTGAGTAGGATAGTTTTTGGATTTGAGGAAATAAGAAATAGATATGTCACACAGGAGAATTAGCATGCAAATGGTCTAGATCAGTTCTTAGCAATAGAAATACAACGTGAATGACAAATGTAAGCCACATATGTAATTTTAAAACTTCTAGTAGCCATATTAAAAAAGTAAAATGGAACAGGTAATGTTAATTTTCATAAAATATTTTATTTAATGTTATATAAATATTATCATTTCAATGGATAAGCGGTATAAAAATCGAGATATTTTTACATTACTTTTTTTGGGAAAAGTCTTTGAACTATTGCATATTTTACATTTACAGCAAATCTCAATTCTGCCTAGTCACAAGAGCTCAACAGTGGGGACTACATTGGGCAGCACAGATCCAGACTCTAAAATCTGTTATTTGAAGATAAAATTTGATTAAATGAGAGAATTATTTTATCTTATAGAGTTTTGTATTTCTTATTCTTACAGTGGTTACCAAATTGAAGTCATGAAATAAGTTTCCGAGATATTACTGGTCAAAGATTTTCCTTTTTTTTTTTTTTTTGAGACGGAGTCTCGCTCTGTCGGCCAGGCTGGAGTGCAGTGGTGCGATCTCGGCTCACGGCAAGCTCCGCCTCCCGGGTTCACGCCATTCTCCTGCCTCAGCCTCCCGAGTAGCTGGGATTACAGGCGCCCGCCACCGAGCCCGGCTAATTTTTTGTATTTTTAGTAGAGATGGGGTTTCACCATTTAAGCCAGGATGGTCTCGATCTCCTGACCTCGTGATCCACCCGCCTCGACCTCCCAAAGTGCTGGGATTACAGGCGTGAGCCATCGTGCCCGGCCAAAGATTTTCTTAATATCTTTGGCTGTTTATTGTCTAAAATTGTAAATTCCTGAATAATAGATATCTTCACTAAAATGATGGAAATTTCTAGTAAAACAGTTTGAAACATTAACTGATAATCCCCTTTTAAAGAAATTGTTTTGGTATCCTATAGCCACAGCCAACAAATCATCTTGTCATTATTATCCCAATAAAAATAATTACAATATATTTATTTGTAATACTGAGAAATCATAAAAAGCGTTGTTTGACTTTTAAAATAGCTTGATTCACTCAATCCACTTGGGTATACTGGTGTTTATACATATAGTGTGTATATGGCATGTGTTTGAATATGTGTGTGCATTAGTGTCAATTGGTTTAGAACAGTGTGTGTGTGGGGGGGCAATATAGTATAGTTGAAAGAATCTGGGATGAGTATCAGAAGACCCACCTTATACTTCCTGCTCTGACATTAACTAGTGGTCTGACAGTGGGTAAGTCAAAAGTCCGGGAGTCTGGATTTCAATTTCTTAATTGAAAGTGAGAGCATTCTATTGCGTACTTTCCAAGTCCTTCCAGGGCTGTGAATCTATGGTTACTAACACAGTGAAGTTGAAGGAGTTGCCATGGAAACAAGCACTGCAATAACATAATGAGGTTGAATGACTTCCCACTTTAGATATGGAAATATTACTACAATTATTTTAGTATTTAAAATGATATATTTGTTTATTTAGAGTAATATATGGAAATGAATGTTTTAAACATTCTCATATATAGTTTCACTCAGTATAGTATATAAAATATAGATTTTAGGTGTTGGACTATATATACATGTGTAGGTGTGTATTTTACACACATGTAAGTTCTTGGTTTAATATTTTAAGAAATTATTTCAAAGTGGCAAATATATATATGTGTATATATATATATAATGATTTTATAAAATAAGATATAGTAAAACAACTCATTGTGAATGTAATAAAAAAAACTTACTTTTTGCCCAATAAAATAATCCTGTTGTTTGTGTTCTGTAGTGGCAAAACTACAAAGCATTGCTTTGAATGACTTTTATAATAATTTCTCTGCATTTACTTAAGTCCTTTTCTCTAAGGAGTTCAAGGCATTTCTTAACCAAGTTTTAAATTAAGTTTTAATCTCAAAATGCCCTCGAGATATAGGTAGGTTTGTGAAGAGATTATTATCAAGTAAGCATATCACATTAAAAAAAATCTCTTCTACTGATATATTTATTTAATTCAATAATTTTGGTTTCTATTTCATAGCATTAGCCCTGTGTTTATATTAATACTACCCAAGAGTGAAATAAATAGTGGAAAATGATTGTATGTAAGACATGTTATAGGGCATGTACTTCACTAAGGATTTAGAATATTTTTACACTTAAGTAACACTATTTATAAAGTTATAATTTTTTCATTTTTATGAATGAATTTTCAATATTTGCCATCACGAACTCTTTAAGTTCTGAATAATATGAGTAAATAAGAATGTCTTTGATAAACAAAACTTTGATATATATATTTATATTTTTATATATGTATGTGTTTATAATATGCATACACATATAGATGACATATGAGGTAATTCTGATTGTTTATATATACACATCTTTGTTTATATGAATAAATATGTATGGATGTATAACGCATAAAAACAAAGTTATTGGAAATGTATGATACTTTATAGTTGAATTATATAAACAAATATTTGTTTTGTGTAAAACAAACTAAATAGTTAAAATTATTTGACTCCTATTTTAGGAGGTAAATGTAGTAAATGTGTTGAACAGAAAATATATGACAAAGTGCTATGGTACCACAAGCTTAATGCAATTCTCAAATTGCTTTTGAGATTTAACTTTTTAAAGATACATCATTTTTTCATGCTTTCAAATTTTTAACTTGGCTGATTTATTTGCTTGCTTTTATTGCAAGTGTGCCAATTCAGAATTGAAAAGGAAAGAAGAAATAGAGCCATGACCCTTACTCTTAAAATATTTCCGTTGTTTACTCTGGAAGCCAAATGATTTAGAGTTGAGCTTGGGAGACTGTTGTGGAGGCTCATGTGAAGCTAGTTCACCAATCTTAGCTTCTCTTCTACTATGAAACTGCACTGCAGTCGATCAGAACTGGAAAGGAAATTAGAGATGAAAATATTGGAAATTCCCACCTATTCACTGGAGATTGGAATAACGACTCTGTCAACCTGAAGGGATTATTGTGAGGCTCACATATCATAAAATGTGGAGTTGTCAGTATACTCCTATGGATAAGGAGAGGTTATTTTTGCACATAAAATCTGTGAATGATGAAGAGATATTATGAGCAGCCATTTTTACAGAAAAAGAAACAAATGCTTATGGAGTTAAATAGATTATCTAGGATCACCAGCATTAGTGTTCATCCTTGCTTTGGAAAATGAATCATTAATATTGATTTTAGATAATTCAAGGAAAATAAGAAAAGAGTAATTAAGGAGTTTGGAAACAGGGCCTCACTGGAAGCATTACTTTCACTGGGTACCTCCTGTGTCTGACTCTGCCTTGTGTTTTTGCACTGCCTGGAAAATGTGAGTACTTACCTAAGAGGAAACTGGGTAGGGTCAGTTAGAGTACTGAAGTTTTCACAGCTGTGAATAGTGCTTCCTGTAGCATATTAAAAGGAGCAAGAGGAAAGGAAAGATCTAGGGTCTACGTTAAACCTTCACAAAGCTTTCCTAGCTGTTGAGCTGAATCATCACAAAGATATTAACAAAGGCCAGCGGGGTCTTTTTCCCTGCATAAGATAACACACAAGTTAGGCTCCCCAAGGTAGCTAAACCCTGGTCTTCTTTGGCAGTAGGGGAGCCTGGTTTAGATGACATTTGCCTTTTGCTTTTGAAATTTCATGCCGTTACAAAATGTTCACTGTTGTCCAGGATGGAATACTTAATCTAGAGAGCACAAAACAATAGATTTTAAAAATAAGTCACATGGCTATATACAGGTAAAAGCAAGATGCTATTTACTGGAACACTATTAAGAAGAGTGCTTAAACTTGCAAATACTTTGTTCCTAGTTCTGAATGCCAGCTGATGCATCCAGCTTTAGTGGTGCATGACTCATCTTTCTGAGGGCCCTTAAGGCCTCTGTTGTTCAGAAAATGCAGCCCTGAAAGCTTTTATGTAGAACCAATGTCTCCTTCAAGCTCAAAGGCAGTTTCTCCTTGACCAGTTTTTCCTTGACATAACGTACTTAAGTGCCACAGCATTTATCAGGTACGCCTCCTCAGGTTTGAGTCATGCTATCATCTTTTATTTAACGATTGAAATATTTCAATCTGGCCAATCTGTATTGTGTATATTCCATGAAATGGTTCTTGAGCCATGAGATACTGCCTATACTTATTGAGGTCTTATGTGCATTTATTTTTATACAACTATTGTAATCATTATAAAACTTTTTTTGGAAAAACACATCAAGTAGGTACTTTTGTGAATGGTCTAGATCATTTAGAATCAATATGCCATATTTATAATTGCAAAGTATATATTCTGTTTTTCCTTTCAAATTTATTTTACGCTGTTTTTTCTTTATCAAGTTTTGTCATGCATATTATCTCATTAGGTTCTCGAATCACCTTGGAGTTAGTATGGCAGGAATTGTTATTTCCATTATTCTGATGAAAAAACTGAAGTTTAAATATCTAGAATGCCATGTCAATAGTTGCGTGGTAATAAGTGGTATAAAAATCTCTTTTGTTTTTTCCAATATTGGGAGCTTTACCCTATGCCATAGTGTTTTGAGATTTAAGATATTTGTTTGAGGGGAAAACATAGCTTGAGTATTTGCTTCAAGTATATAATAATGTTTGTTTAAAACAAGAATTAGGGTCTATAAATCTGTATTATCTGAATGAGTAAATCAGGTAAATAATTTAGAGAATATTGCTTTTGCCCACAATTTTGCCTGGTAGAATATATTGAGTTTGCACAAACTTTTTTGCCATGGAAATTCTAAAGGCAAAGAAAAAAAGCACTGGAGAATGAAGACAAAACTGCAGCAAATGGGTCAAAAACAACCATGGCACTTTCACAAACTCTTTGAGCCCATAAAATTAGTAGAATTTCCAGCCAGACTCACAGAATTTGCTATATGTTGTTTTGTCACTTTCTTGCAGTTTTGTTACACATCTTATCTCTCCAGAAAGATTAAAATAAACTCTTGAAAGCTGGCACCCTATCCTTTATTTCTTTTTTGCTTTATCACACCACCCGAGAGCTTATTACTATAGTCAAAGGCAATTAAAAAACATCAGTCCATTAGTGTTAGTTGAAGTTACTAGTTTAAGAAAGATTTTGCTGTAAAAACCCATTATTTAAAAATATTGGTCATGGATTCTCTAGGTCAGCGCTGGTAGTTAATCTCCAACTTTGGTCTCTAGCTCAGAGGCTGTACCAACTTGCTGTCATAGAATTATAAGTTTCAAAGGATGGACATATTATCTATTTACATAGTGCCCAAAGTGACAATGTTCAAGTATGAGTGTATACCTGATAGATTATAAACACAAATCAATAGCAGGCTTAGACGAGTGTCTTATAGCCCATTAAAACCTGCCACTGGGCTTCAGGGAACCCATATATTCACTCCCTTGGATTTTTTTCTGTCCCCAAGACTAATGTTAGCATCAGATATAATATCCTCTTCTCCTCCCCACTCTCCACTCTTGAATTCTCTAAAAAAGATGACATCATTGTGTTTTGGTATTAAGAGTTTTATTGCATATCACCATGAACAGAGGGAGAAAAACAACAATTTATTTTAAATGAAGAAGATTAAAATCATGTAAAGTCCCTAAAGAAGTGGCCTCTTTCCTTGACTTTCTGAAGATGAGAACTTTAGCTTTCTACTCTTTCTTCTGAGGGTGAAACTCACCAACCCACTTTCCTTCTTCTCATCCTCTATTGGAAAAATGCCATATGGCTCTTCTATCCCTCAAAGTTCCCTCTTTGTGAATTATATTGTGATCAAAAAGCCAATTCAAGAAAAATAATGGAAGACCTCAAGGAGTCAATCAGCACCTTTTTTTAAAAAAAAGAAGTTATTTTAAGTTCCAGGGTACATGTGCATGATGTGCAGGTTTGTTACATAGGTAAAAATGTGACATGGTGATTTGCTGCACCTATCAAACCATCACTTCTGTATTAAGCCCAGCATGAATTAGCATATTTTCCTGATGCTTTCCCTCCTCGCCCACAACAGGCCTCTGTGTGTTGTTCCCTAACATGTGTTCATGAGTTCTCTTTGTTCGGCCCCCACTTATAGTGAGAACATGCAGTATTTGGTTTTCTGTTCCTGCATTAGTTTGATGAGGATAATGGCTTCCAGCTCCATTCATGTCCCTGCAAATGACATGATCTCATTCCTTTTTATGGCTTCATAGTATTCCATGGTGTATATGTACCACATTTTCTTTATCTGGTCTATCATTGATGGGCACTTGGGTTGATTCCATGTCTTTGCATTGAATCAGTACCTCTTATAGACTCCATATTGAATTATAGTCAGCACACTGAGCTTCTGTCTGTCAATTAACTTATTCATTCTGCAAGTATTTATTGAGCACCAACCAGGTACAGGCACCATTCTAGATGTTGGAGATACAAGAGTGAATAAACCGAAGATCTCTGGTTTCACAGAACTTACATTCTAGTTGAGAAAGAAAGACAATAAACACAAACAGATGTCAGGTAGTGGTAACTGCTGTTGAGAAAATAAAGCAGGTAAGAGAGGTGGAGATTGCTATTTTATATGGCTCATTAAAAAGATCTGTCTGATAAGGTGATGTTTAAACGGACATTTGAAAAGCTGAAAAAGAAGGAATAAGGGAGTTCCAGATAAGGGAAGAGCAAATACAAACTCCTAGAGGAGGCAGTATCATATAATGTGTAAGCTAGAGTAGAAAGAGTGAAGGGGTGGAAGGGAGAGTACTAGGAAATAAGATTGGAAAAAGAGAGGCTGGTTAGGGATATGAAAGATCAGGTCATACAGCACCCTTGTAGGCATTGCTTTGTAGGCACTACCAGGGCTTTGAACTTTACTCTCAGTAAAAAGGTGAGGCATTAGAGAGCTTTCAGAGGAGAGTTGACATGACTTGATGTAGAACCGACGGACATCATTTAGGAGATGAGTGACATGACTCGACTTATACTGTGGTTATCTTATGATTTACTCAACAGGATTGTGAACCCTCTGAAAACAGGGGATATGTCTTTTTTTTTATCTCTATAGACACTATAGTTCCTGACACAGACTAGATCTTAACTGGCAAAATGTCTCCAGTGAACATCTGGTAGAGGTGTGCTTCAGAGTTGCAAAACAGCTATTTTGTCTTTCAGGCACTTCAAAAATGTCTATACCCAGTGTAAATCAGTTCTCAGTACATTCATGAATTGATATTTTCGATTTGGAGAATCTTCTCATTTTTCTTCTTGTGCCCTTTGTGCTGGCTATGAGAGTCATTACGTTTTTTATTTTTCCACATAGGCTGGAAAGAAAATTACAAAACTGCTTTTTCTGGCATCATTAGATGGCCATTTGCACCTATCAATCATGAGTCTGACTATTCTATGGATTCTATAGTAGATAAAAATGAAAGAAGGGCCTCTTAAGGCTAGTTTTGTTGTAATATTGCTGAACAATGACAATCTTACAGTAGTTCAGTTTTATAGACTCCCCTAACTTGATAGATCTAATTTCCTCTGTGTTTGTTTGGACACAGATGTAACAAATTAAATTGTTCAGAATTAGAGAAGTTGTTCAAGAGAACCTTTACTTGAAGTCCAAAGGTATCAGCAAAGATCACTACACACAAAGATGCAATGTAGATGAGGAATTAATAAAGCATAGTCTGTTTTAAAGCCTCTCCTTCAGTCTGGAGACAGAAGACAAGGCCAAATGGATGTCTCTGGAATGATAGACTTAGAAAGATCTATCTCTACATGAGCAGCACATTTTAATGTATTGAGTTCAAGTCTAGTGTCTTTCAACTTTTAATGTGTACATGAATCGCTTAGGGATTTGTAAAAATGCAGATTCGGATTCAGTAGGCTTAGGTCGGGCACTGAGCTTTGGCACTCATAACAGGTTCTCAGATGATGCTGATACTGGTCTACAGCCTTCATTCTAAGGGTCAAAGTGCTAGCAGACAATGTCTTAATTGGATAGAACATTAGTTAACTTTCTGTTGCAAATGTAGATTGCATCACCATTTGACATTGTGAAACAAGGTATGAGGAAGAATTGAGGGGAAGTTAACTAATATTCCAAGAGAGACTTATGTGTGATGACAACAGTGCCAGTTGCTTCACATATGCTGTTTTATAGACTTTCTAAGTGGCACTTTGAGACCCTTGTTTGGGTGATGGGTTTGAATATGCAGAAACAAGCCTTTTGCTGTAACTCTGTGTGGTATAATTCCTGAGGGGTCGGAAAGGTAAGTAATAAAATGTGTCATTACCCATTATTAAAGGACATAGTCACGTATTAGAATTACAACCCTACAACAGAAGGTCTACACAGGTTGAATGGCTTTTCCAAGGTAATACGGTTTATTAACAACATTGCAAAAACTAAAATCTATGTCCATGTTTCTCTCCTTCTACAATATTATGCTACTTCATGAGAGTAAATTTTTAACCAAATCCAGAGACACAGTGGGAATTTGATGTCTTGGCCATGCAAATTATGGAGTATTTTAGGAGGTGGTGAAGAGGTGTGTGTGTCTGTGTGTGTGTGTGTATATGTGTGTGTGTGTTTGTGTGTGTGTGAAGAGAGTGGATGTGTGGATGTGTACAGTCACCAGGAACTGAAAACATTAGATAACATTAGGTCCTAAATGTTCTGAGAATATTTAGGATGGCTAATGAAAAGAAAGTAAAATGGCATAGAATGAGTTAGCAATGGCCAAAATCAAGGATGAGACAGTTGACAGTGGAAATAAAACAGAGAAACAATAAATTTTAAAGGAATAAAACATATAAAAACTACAGGAGCTTTGTTTTTGATTAGACAGGATAAGTTACAGAGAGGTGGATATTTAACAAAGATTTCAAACTTCTATCTATTCTATGATGTCTCTCTTCCTCCCTGGAATCAGCATAGAAGTGATAAAAATCACAGGCATGATGATCACACCAAACATGGATTTAAACCTTAACATATTAACTGCATGACTTTGGCATGTGACTTATTACCTTTAAAACTCCCAAAGAATTTATAAGAAATTGATGAGATGATCTATCTAAAATATTGAATTCAGTTTTTGATTCTATATTGATAGAATATAGAATCTGTGTCTATGAGACAATGACAGTGTCATTAGCTGCAATGGGTCCTCAAGGATTTTGAAGCTGGTTTTGAAGCACATGAAAAGGCATGAGGAAGGTGCAGAGGCTACCATGCAGATGACTTGTTAGTATACCAAGGTTTGTGGAGGGTGCATGAGGTTCAGAATTGGGACACTAGGGTTAGATTTTTAACTGGACCAATAGTGAGAGATGGTTGGGTTTGAAAGGTATGGTTAAAGATTATAGGATGAGAAGTATGAACAATGTCAAAGGCAAACTATGTGTAGTCGTCTTTTGCCTAGAGTTGGCTTCCATATCTATGAAGTATTGACTACTGGGTAACAACAAATTAAGGTTGTTGGAGCAAAGAACAGGACTAAAGAAAAAGGGAACATATACAATGTAAAAATCAGGGAAACCATATGAAGACCAAGTAAGTAAATAGAATGAGGAAGACTCAGAGACTTCATATAGCCCAAACCTGGGAACACAAAGTCCAAGAAAAGAACATGTGGAAAATCTGGTAGAGTGGAGGAAATGGAGCAAAAATCATTGTCTAATTGTCAGAGACAACCATCAAATCCAGGAAACTCATAAGAACTAAAGAGCATGAAAACTGGTAGAGAAGCAAATATGAAGCATCAGTAACAGACTCTGATACTGAATGTATCTGATATCCAACCAACCAGAAGAGTCTCTCTTCTGATGTCACCCTGGAAAGGACTGATCCCAAGACAGATGATCTGAGTGGAATGTCCTAGGCCAGAATAACCCCAAACATCTGCCTACTTGCGATAAAGGGACCCAGGCAGTCATATTTCTCTGGCAGAGGTTATCCTACCATCCAAAGTGCTCCTGATTAGATTTCTTCTCCCTGCTTTCATCTTTCTGCATAGTGACACCAAGCTTAGCCCCTAAAGTACCATGTTGGTTTTACAGCCTTGTAGCCCCTGAGTCCTGGAGTTGCATTTATTTTCTGCCTCACAAGGGAGTAGAAGAGAAGGAGAAAGTGCAGGAAGTGCAGGAATAGGAGAAGAAGAAAGAAGAAATGAAGCAGGAAGTCAAATGAAAAAAAGAGACAGAGGTGTGGACAACTTAGGATCATGGCCCAGATATCAGGCATCTTCATAATTACAGGTGGCTATAGAAATCAGGAACTGCCTGGCCTTTTTTTTTTTTTTTTTTTTTTTTTTTGCAGCACTTAATGGAGGAATATTGTTTTCATGTGTATACTTTATGGCATGACTTCATGCACAATTGGATGTTACTTATTCATTTTTCCCCTTGAGAAAAATCAGAGTTTCTTAAGTGGGAGATATTTCTCAGTTTGGGGAAGATAGAGACTTGTCTCAATCTGTATTTCCCCAGTTGTCATATACATGAAAGACCAAATATCTGTTGAAGAAAGTATTGCAGAGTGACATTTATTCAAGACTCAAAATATATCAGGTGCTTTATAGAGCAGAGAGATAGATGTAGTCCCTTAAGGCTTAACTTGTGAGCATCAGCATTGACTGAAAAGAGCTAATTTACCATTTTCCAAAAGGAAATGGGGTTGAGAAGAATGATTGCAGCAAAAGTGCTTAAACAGAAAGAGCATCACAGATTTTTATTAAATTATTGTTTGGGATGTTTTTGCAAACGTCAATCTTTCTGTGACATTTTACGGGGTAACAAGATTTTGGTGTTTGTGAAACATCACATTTTGAAATTACCCCAAACTAGAGTTCTCCTGCCTCTCTTTGTCAAATCGACACTGGGTACAAGCTTAAGAATCTCGAGTGACTGATGTATTAGCTAAAATTCTTTGGATTGCAAGTGACAAAAGTAAAGTTGAGTTAAATAAAAAGGTGTGTGTGTGAGGGAATCTGGTGTAAAAGAAAAGGAAAGAACGTCAGGAAAGGAAATTCATGTAGGCCCCTGGAATGTTTGGGGAGTCAATTCTGGAAAGCCCTCTGGTGTCTCTCCTTTCTGGGCTGCCCCTCCATGCACTTTGCTCTATCCTTCTTGATCTCAGCATACCTGCTTTTTAGGTCATGTTAAGGCTTTCCTGTAGCTTCTACATGACATACTTTAATTTCAGTCTCCCACAGTTACTGCAGAGCAGTTTAAATCCCTGTTCCACGTTATTGGGAGAGACAATCTATTTGCCACCCACCCTCCACTCTTTTAGGTCAGAAAGCCACCCCAGTTCATAATATGAACATGGCATCTGGGGGCCCAGCTTTGCAGATTTTGGGGCATGGAGGGTGAGCAGTTTCCAGAAAAAGAAAGTTGTCATGGGCTTGGTGGATATACCAAAGTCATCTATGCTATCATGCCCAGAATGCTGCCTGACACAGAGAAGACTCTCAATAAATATTTAGCAAATGAAATATGTGTTGACCAAATGCACCAGCAAGGGTAGAACATGTTTGCATTTTGAATGTTACAATAGTAGAGCTTTATGAACTGATTGCTGTTACAGTTAAATTTTAACTAAACTTATATTAGTTAAAATCATTTGACTTCAGGCTGTTTTTATGCATTTTTGAAATCATTTTAAAATTAAAAAAATATAATTTTCTGTGAGAACAGCATTGAATGACTTAACAATAAACATATTTGTTCATTTTAATAGTGTTTTTTTCCTGTTTTTAAAATATTTATTTTACATTCATGAAGACTAAGCCTGGAGTAATTCGCCCAGTACCTGTAAAATCCAGAATATTACTGAAAAAAGAGGAGGAAGTCTATGAACCCAACCCTTTCAGTAAATATTTGGAAGATAACAGCGACCTCTTTTCTGAACAGGTGAGCACATACAAGAGAAAATGTTTGCTATTTTGATAAATATAAATATATATAAAATATATATATAAATATATAAATATATTTTGATAAATATAAAATAAAGATGTCTCTATGAATATAGTATGCGTAAGAACATGTTCATTTGATTGGAATATATTTGGTAATGAAAAATGCTTGCATAATAAATAGAAGTTCCTAAATAATTCAAGAATAATATTTTGAAGCATTTTAATGTGTTTTTTTTTTTTCCTAAAACTTGTCTATCTAGTGCTGGTATTGTTTTGGAGACCAAGATGTTGCTCTCTATAAAGACATCACAAAATCACTGATTGGATGGGTCATATAGGTGTTGCATTCTTATTTCTAAAATCCTGCTTCCAGCTGGATACAGTGGCTCATCTCTATAATCCCAGCACTTTGGGAAGCCAAGGCAGGAGTATTGCTTGACCCCAGGAGTTTGAGACAAGCCTGGGCAACATGGTAAAACCCCATCTCTACAACAAATTAAAAAAAATATATAGCTGGGTATGGTGGCGTGTGCCTGTGGTCCCAGCTACTTGGCAGGCTGAAGTGGGAGAATTGTTGAAGCCCAGGCGGTTGAGGCTCCAGTGAGCAAGTAATCATGCCACTGCACTCCAGCCTGGGTGACAGAGCAAGACCCTGTCTCAAAAAATAAAATAAAATCTTGCCTCCTTTTGAAGAGATGGAATATTTTAGATTTGGTATACTGAAGTTGACAAAAGTCCTGTTTAGATTCATATTAACAGAGACGATGCAGTCTCCCAGATTGGGAAGTAATAGTAACAGAATCGGGGATCGAGTCATATTTAGGATTTGTTGTTCATTTTGTTTATGTTTGAAAAGTCTATACTAGATTCTCCTTATATATGTTGAAGGAGGTATAATGGAGAATTGTCAATGGTGCTTTATATTTGTGAAAAATATGAAAATACACATTTATGCAATATAAAACTTCATAATGAATAGCAGAGATTTTAAATCTTTGTCATATTAAAATGCAGCAAAGAGTATGGGCTATATATTTTATTGAGAGATTGAAATATGAAATTAATAAGCAATGTAAGATATTCAGAAAACTTTCTGAATACAGTCAGGACATGTAAGATCACCATATTTTATAATCCATAATAAAATAGATTTAGGAATATAAGGTGTTATGCTCTTTTTAAAATTTTAGTTCGAAAATAATAACTAACAATATTCTTGAAAATATAAATTATAATTACATTTATATTTATATTTATAAAACATAATCTCTTATCTGATGTGTTAGCTCTGTGACCCTGGGCAAGTGGTGTTATCTCTCTAGGCTTCAGTTTCTTTCTTTCTTCCTTTCTTTTTTTTTTTTGAGATGGAGTTTCGCTCTGTTGTCTAGGCTGGATCTCAATGGCGCCATCTCGGCTCACTGCAACCTCCGCCTCTTGGGTTCAAGCGATTCTCCTGCCTCAGAATCCTGAGTAGCTGGGATTACAGGCGCCTGCCACCACTGCCGGCTAATTTTTGTAATTTTAGTAGAGACAGGGTTTCACCATGCTGGCCAGGCTGGTCTCAAACTCGTGACCTCAGGCGATCTGCCGGCCTCCGCCTCCCAAAGTGCTGGGATTACAGGCGTGAGCCACTGCGCCCGGCTGGCTTCAGTTTCTTAATGCACAAAATGAGGTGTTCAGATTAGGTACCTTTTAAGGATCCTTTAAACACTAAAATTTGCATTACTTAAAATCTATGATTAACCATAACTGGGTCTGAAATCCCTATGTAACCTTGAAAAAGTTCATTACAAATACTTTTTATGATTAGTTCTAGTTTTTATTTACAAAATTCAGATGAAAATATTTTCCATTGATTTATATACACTTTCTGAGAAGGCTATGATTTATAAGTCTGATTTTTTTTAGAAGGCATTGATATGATCAAAAATGATAATTAGAGGCAATTATTTTAATTTGGTGGAATAAAATTATAGACATCAAATTAAATTAAATAGGGAAATTTTGTTGATATATAAGGTTGCCTTCACTAATTCCATACATAACAGAAATGGAAACTCCTGTGGGGAAAACATTTTTTTATCATTAACAAAAGCACTTATGAAATATCTATTGCTTGTATGACACTAATATTTTAGTGGCTTTTAGTATGAAGTTTTAGACAGTATGGGATAATTATAAAATGTTTATAAAAATAATTTAGCAGTTATATGAAAATCAAACCACTAACAGTTAAATTTCACATATTATCCATGTAACCTACATTGTTCAAAATATCATCCAATGCTGGAAGATAATAACTTTATACTTCTGTGTGAGTATAATTTTAAATTCATGCATTTTACTTCAAGCAAGACTCCTTGTAGAGTATTGAGTTAATCTACCTGTAATTTACGACATGTACTGTCTAATGAAATGATAAATTCCATTTTCAAGTGCAGAAAATTCTTGTCATTAAAAATAATTGCCATTTCTTTTCATTGCTTTTTCTGACTATAAAGTAAGTTTAAAGCTCTTTTTACATTACAACATAAATCTATTTATTTCTAAATACTTGGCTGAAAATTTGACCTATTTTGCAAATCTTAAGTTACCACAGACCTAATCTTATCTATATTTTCTTTCAACCAATTTATCCTCATTTGTATCCCCATTTGAATGTGGAACATGAGAAGTAATAGCAGACAATGCACTGTCAGAATTGAAAGAAGCCTAGCATACCACTTAAAAGTGAATTCCAAAGGTCCCCTGGCCTTATTCATTGACCTGGCATGAAAGGGAAAGATAAGATAGAACCTTGGGGCCACTGAACACCTGGGAAACGGCATGTACTGTCAACTGGCCTTTTTATGTTGAGCTTTAACTATCATCTCATTGTGTCCAGAATCTACAATGGAGAGATACCAAAACAGCTCTCAAGGGTAGATGCTTACATCTGCTTAAAAAATAACTTGAATAATAAAATGTATAATCTCAGCGTTGCTACTTCATCAGAACCTCAATAGAAGAAAGTGTACTCAAATTCATTTCTAGTCACTATTGTCTTCTCTTACACTGCTGCCACAGAATAAATTGAATGGTTCCAAACTCAGCTGATCTCATCCACCCATGTAATGGAAAATTCTTTAGCCAGACAGTTGGGCCAAATGGAAGTAACTCACAGTCACTAATCTGCCTTGTACTGGGGACAGTTCCACATGACAGGAGATGTTGGATGGGATTGTTAAGTCAATAAATTTTTCCTAGCAGCTTCACTGCCATAAGATATGATTTCAAAATTCTGTTACAAAATGTCAGACACTAAAGATGATAATAAGACCTGACAGAAATGTATTTACTGTAGTTCAAAAAGGTGCAGCTGGGCAGCCTTTTGACCTGATTATGAGCTGAAAATTTGCCTGGAAACAGCTGCTGAGTTCTAACAGCCAAGTTTGAAACCAAATGCATAATCAAGTCATCGAAATTTACTAGCCAACAACTTTTACATCAAAGTGGCATAGGCCAGGAAGCATCATTGTATATTAGATTTTTTTTTTTAAAAACAAAACCTTCAAAATGAAGATTATGCTTTTCTGAAATTGTCTTCATTCATTATTAATTAATGATTAATCTTCATTCATTATTCAATTAATTTATTATTGTGCCAATTTGTGGTGCTTTTCAGTTATTACAAAATGTCCTCACACTTTGCCATAAATCTATGGATTTAAAAACTGTGGTGGTGTGTTTAAAGCATATTTTTATTGATAACTAAAGGTAGAGCTGGAAAATAATTAGCAAAATTCATTGGACTAATGGGCATCCAGAAGACATACAGGCTCAGAAAAGCAATTTGCTGATGAGAATGAAGATACTAAAGAACTGAATGGTATTTAGTTTATTCTGACTATTTATGAATTTGCAAAATATATTGATTGTTTTCTGATCATTTAATATGTGTAATTAGATAAAGAGGATTTCATTGAAGATTTTTGGTTTAATATAAAAAGGCAATAATTCACCTCATTTACATAAAGTGCTATGTAAAAATCCTCTCTTTATAAATTAATAATGCAACTCATAGTATTAGATATATTGTTACTTTCTTAAAGCCCTAAGGAAATGTGTGAAAAAAGGTTTTGGATAGAATTAAAGGGAGAATATTGTTTCATCTGATTTTCCAAGAAATATTTTTCTTTTTTTTTTTCCGTTTGTGAGAAATAATACTTTCCAGCATGTATGCCTCTTAAAATTTATTTTTCTTCTACTCTGTTTAAATGGGAGAGAGAACATATTTTCTATGAAGATGACCATTTAGGGAATTTCCTCTGTGCTACCTCACAGAGAACATAAAAGGGTAATTATAGAGACTTTTCCTTGTTATAGTATTTCATTCCCGCTTTCCTTCTGAGTTTTTTTTAGACATCTGACTTGCCTCTTTTCCCTACCAAAATGACTATGCTTGACATTCAACTTTGATGATTATGTCAGTGACTTTCAGGTTTCTATCTAATGATTCATCAAGTTGTATTTCAACTGTGACCTTCAACTTCCCTTCTTTATGTCACCCACATGTTAATATTACAGGGCAAATACCTTTGTCATAGGTGAAACTGACAATACTGCCTTTTACTCTCTCTGAAAAACTCTGGCTTTGCCACAAACTACCACTTTTTCAACATTTGTTTCTCAATCAAGATGGCCCATATTCTTCTGTCATAAAATCATCTTTTATAATTGCTAACATTTTATTGAGAAATATTTTGGGGTAAATGTTTAAATGAACCTTTTTAGCTGTAGAAATGAATTAGTGGTTTGCTAGATTGTTTTAACGAGAGGAAAGCTGCAATTTCTTGTAGTGTTACATTTCTTTGGGAAGGTTTACGAACAGAGATTTGGCTTCTCTAAGTTTTGCCATGTTTTTTTTTTTTTTATTTAAGGACTGAAGTCCTTATGAGTTTTCTCTATTTTGCTTTGCTTCCTTCCTTTATATGAAAGATGTAATAGACAATTTAGCATAAACAGGTTATGTTCTATACATAATAGACAAATTATCATCAGCACGATAAACTAGTTTCTTAGTATATATCTTTTTTTAAAATTGTCTTTTTGAGACAATATTTGCCTTTTCCTCCAAAATACAGTTAGATAGGCTCACTTCTTCATACACAGAATTTCCATCACCTCTGCACCCCCCCTTTTTTGACATTTATTTTCTCTTGATTTTATGTGTACATCAAGTTTGGAAAATTGTAACCTATGCTTTAGATTATTCTGCTGCAATTGTCAGTTGTTAACGGGAATTTCTTTTCCACGCCCCTCTTCAGCTGCCTTATGTAGGAGTAAAAATCTTAAAGAGATTTTTATTTGCTTTTAAAACAGCAAACACCCAAAGAAGACGTATTTGCCACTTCTATCATAATGGTCTGAAGCATTATTTGCTTAACAAATAGTTGGTGGATATGTAGTGTCTGATAATATCCCAATCTACTAGGAAACAATGACCTTTTGAAAGTTTCACGCAAATGTGTTCTATGTTTTGTTAACACATGATGTTTCTAGGTATATTTATTCAAGGGAGATTGGCCACTGCCATATTTAGAACCTCTCATACAAAGTACACTCCAGTTTAAAAATAGGTCTTTGTAATCCCAGCACTTTGGGAGGCCGAGGTGGGCGGATCACAAGGTCAGGAGATGAAGACCATCCTGGCTAACACGGTGAAACCCCGTCTCTACTAAAAAAATACAAAAAATCAGCAGGGTGTGGTGGCGGGCGCCTGTGGTCCCAGCTACTCGGGAGGCTGAGGCGGGAGAATGGCGTGAACCCAGTAGGTGGAGCTTGCAGTGAGCTGAGATCGTGCCACTGCACTCCAGGCTGGGCAACAGAGTGAGACTCCATCTCAAAAAAAATAGGTCTTTGTTAAAATAGAATTTTTAAATTCTTTATTGGTTTTATCTGTAAGGTATTAAACAACAACATTTCAAAAGAGAGAGAGGACATCTATGTAAAAATAATTTTAAATAATATCAAAAATAAATGTTATTCTGAGATTAGAAAGTTCAAAAATTTTGTTTGTTGGCTGCGTGCATTGGCTCACGCCTGTAATCCCAGCTCTTTGGGAGGCTGAGGTAGAAGGATTGCTTGAGCCCAGGAGTCTGAGACCAGCCTGGGAAACATAGGGAGACCACATCTCTACAAAAAATTTAAAAATCAGCCGGGTGTGGTGGCATGCATTTGTAGTCTCAGCTACTCAGGAGGCTGAGGCAGGAGGATAGCTTGAGCCCAAGAATTCGAGGTGGCAGTGATCTGTAATTGTGCCATTTCACTTCAGCCTGAGCAACAAAACAAGACCTCCATCTCTTAAAAAAAAATTGTTTGTTTGTAAGGAAAAAAAGATGCATTCATATGTTTTATTTCACAAGAGTCTCTATCTCAAACCTTCTCCTCAAATTTTGAGACAAGATTAGCCTGTGTATAGAACCACAGATGGTAACAATCACATACCTTTGGCATGTGGGTGAGAATCTTAAAGACATTTTTATTTGCCAGTTTATGTACCAAATTGTCTTATAATATGTAAGATATTTTTGATGAAACTAGTGCTCCTCTCCAAATACACTGCCTCCCTCCCTCCCTACACAGTTTCAATTCTACAACTGCCTTAAAATGTTTTGTGTGATAGCTGTTAATAAGTATGCTTAGGAAATGCAATCAAAGATATTGGCTTGTGATTTTCTTTTCTGTATGTACATTTGTTTTGGCTCATGAGACGTGAGATCAAGGTAGAATGCATACAGGAGAACATAATGAAAATTGGGGGTATTCTTTGAATATGAATGCTAAGTTTAATGTGTTTAAAAACATTTTACAATCTCTCAACCTTGGCGATATTGGCATATATTTTAAAATGTGTGTTATAGACAGATTTTGAATGAGGACAAACCTAAAATATGACAAGATGTATAAGTTTGAAGATGAGTTATATGAAGATAATTGGGAACCTTCTCTTCCTTTCTGTGACCCAAGATAAAATATCTTAAAATAAGCAATTTAGGCAGGAAAAACAATAAATCCTAATGAGAAGAGCAACCAAGAGAAGGCATAAGAGAAGCAAAGAGCTAAAGCTGGAAATCAAACTGTGTTTTGAATTCCACTAAAATAAAACAAAGGACAGCTTGTGAAGTTCAGCCTATGGAGAACAGAATTAAGCTAGTGATGCAAATCATTTAAAATAAATGTATAGAAAGAAAACCCCAATTTTTTTAAAAAAAGAAATGTATTTTTGTCTATTTCAAAGACTTCATGGAAAGGGAGACCTATACTAAGTTTGTAAGTTCAAAGTTGGTGTTTCTTTAGGGATGGGGTTACCGGTAGGTTTTAGAGTTTTTAAAAATAATGTTCTAATGTTCAAATAAGGGCATCCTAAGTGGAATTTAATTTATTGTAGCTCAGGCATCCAAATATCAATTTTCCTTATGAACCTTAAGATCTTTAATTTTTTTTAACCTTACTTTCTCTTGAAAATAAAAAACTACCTTTGTTAAGTAAATAAACAGCTTACCAGGAGCTGACTTGTCTAATTATTTTTATGTAATAAAGTTGGGAGGGCCGGGTGCAGTGGCTCAGGCCTGTAATCCCAGCACTTTGGGAGGCTGAGGCGGGTGGATTACCTGAGGTCAGGAGTTCAAGACCAGCCTGGCCAACATGGTGAAACCCCATCTCTACTAAAAATACAAAAAATTTGCTGGGCGTGGTGGCGGGTGCCTATAATCCCAGCTACTCAGGAGTCTGAGGCAGGAGAATCGCTTGAGGTTGCTGTGAGCCAAGATGACACCATTGCACTCCAACCTGGGCAACAGAGTGAGACTCTGTACCGAAAAATAAAAATAAAAATCAATAAAAATAAGGTTGGGAGGTTTAGCATATTTTATCTGCAAAAGGAAAGCAAGTTTATATGATGTTTATTACATTGGGTTAAGTTCAGAAAAATATAGTTGTTTTTCTCTCTCTTAAGCTTAGGTCTCCATGAATTGCATGTGGTTGAAGACTGGCCCATTGCAGGGCATGGTAGAGTCAAGCTAGTTTAACCTTCCCATGTCAAAAACTACATTTAGGCAGGATCTGATGACTTGATTCATTTTTATGTGTAATAGAACCAAAGGAAAGCTAGGGCAGCTTGGTTTTACAGAAGCAGTTTTGAAGTGTGTATTCTGGCTGTGACATTGTGGTTAATCACCTCTACTCTGTGCATTTGTGAAACCTGAATCTCATCAGTGAAATGAGGGCATGGCACCAGATCAGTGATTCTCAACCAGAGATTATTTTACAACTGAGAAAGAGGGGTGCTACTAGCATTTAGTAGGTGGCGGCCAGGGATAATGCCAAAAATCCTACAATGCCCAGTACATTCCCACACAACAAAGAATTACCCAGCCTCAAATGGCAATAATGCTGGCATTGAGAAACTCTGGACTAGAACATCTCTTGGCACTCTCTGCTCCAATACTATGAATAATGAAGCTCATTACTTTATCCCTGCCAAGGGCAATTCAGTTCAACCAACATTGATTAGGTGCCTTCTTTTTGTGTTCTTAGTTCTTTAGGGAGAACTAAGAACTTCTCCCTATTTGACATAAAAAAAGAAGGTAAAACTCTATCTCTGGAATTCGTCATATTCCAAATATTGTCCCATGTAGCTTCTACTCATGGTAGCTCTGTTTGATAAGGAATGTACATTTTCATTGATTCCAGATATATTGGCAAAATTATGGCTTTTCACATTTCTAGACATTTCTTCTTTCTTACTTGTTTCCCCAATTATTAGGTTCCAAGACAATCAACTAAAAGAGAAATTTGAAAGAGTCGGATGGTTTATATAACTCTTAAAATCCTTATTGTTGGATTAAGCCATTCCTGATATTGGACCTTATTGTCTTCACCCGCACAATGAGAGTGGAGTACAATGCACTATTGAAAGTCTCCTTGTATCCTGAAATTCTGTGTTTATGTCTTTAAATACTGTTGGAGCCCTGATATTTGATGATTAGGTGATTCAAAAAAGAGGGGGGAAAACAAGTATTATTTAGGTCACATGTTTGGAGAGATGGAAAGTCTTAATTTATTGTTTAAGTCAACATCATGACAAATACCCAGCTCTATAGGGTTTACTATGATGTGCAGGTGTGTGTGTACCTGTGTGTGTGCGCCTGTGTGTGTGCACATGCATGGGCTTGCCCCCGCCCCTGCAATTTGGATAGAGCAATTTTGGGTAGAGAAATTTTTTTCCCTTTTCTTTAAAAGTCAGTTTCTATTCACTTCCTATTTGTATTGAGAAATCATCAATATGATTTATTATCATTTTGTCCCTTTGAATAACTATAATTTTGTTTTCCTTTGCCTTAAATTAAAACCCCTAAGAGATAATTTATTTTCAAAATTAAATATGTGTGTGTATGCAAAAGATGATTAAATACACACACATACATATTTAGTAGTTTTTTAAAGGGTCTTGGCATTTGCTACTTAAGTTACTTTTTATTTCTTTTTCACATTGGTAAATTTGTCAACTATTTCTGCTGTAAATATACTTAATAAGAAGGCTAACTAGGCAACCTAAAATTTAAATGAAGATACTTTTAATAATGAGGTGAACATGTCTTTGCACTTCCCTGTTTCTGGATTTACTGTCTCAGCTTTCTTCAAGTGCAAAGGACACCATATTTCATTCATGTGTTTCATAATTATAAAAGACTCTGGGTTAATCCTTGCAATAAACTTTTGGGATAACTTTTGCCTTTTAAATCTCTCTCTGGAAAGTGATGTGAGACTTAAAAAGACTCTGTATAAGAAAATAATTTAGTTGTAGAACATCAAACTTTTCACTTAAATCCCTTGTTAAGACAATAATAGATTCAAAAGAACAAAAGGTCAGTATATTAAAAACTGTAAGATCACTTAAAAATATAATACTCCTTAAGCATGAACAATATAAATGCTTCATTTAATGTGTCTAAATGTATAGATTTTGTAACACTAAAAGGTTGTAATGCTATAATAAAGACATATCTCAGGCCAGGCTTGGTGGCTCACGCCTGTAATCCCAGCACTTTGGGAGGCCAAGGCAGGCAGATTACCTGAAGTCTGGAGTTCCAAACCAGCCTGGCCAACATGGTGAAACCCCGTCTCTACTAAAAATACAAAAATTAGCCAGGCATGGTGGTACATGCCTGTAATCCCAGCTACTTGGGAGGCTGAGGCAGGAGAATTGCTTGAACCCGGGAGGCGGAGGTTGCAGTGAGCCAAGATTGCATCACTGCCACTGCACTACAGCCTGGGCAATGGAGTGAGTCTTTGTCTCAAAAACAAAACAAAACAAAACAACAACAACAACAAAAAAAAACAGCATATCTTGTATGTACGTAATCTGTTCAGAATTTCAAAATTGTGAAAGTTTTTTTTTAATTCAAAGATATCTACATGCTTTTCGAATCAATAAAGTTGTAATTAGCTGATGTTTGTATGCATTGTATCTCCACTTGAAAATGTTACACCAAAATAATAAAACCATGGTCTATTCTGTTTTCCTAACAAAGATATGGTACTTTGACTACCTGACTGCCATAGAAATCAAGAAGAGCATAGCCATTTATTTTTTATGTGCTTTTATAAAGATAATCCTATCTCTTTACAGTAAGTCACAAATCTGCAGGCAGCAGTCAACACATTTTCAAGCAACTTATACTTATTTGCTTAGTATAATTTTCTACCATTCTTTGAAATGGAACAACTCTTATGCTCAGAGCATCTCTTGCAGTTTAAAAATCCAGCTAGTTTTTGAAAATCTCTTTTGAGATGTCTCAAAATGACATCTGTCAGAGTCCCCTCCCTCTTTTTGTAAAAGGCTTTCTGCCAAGACACACCCAACAGCCATTTCTAGTCTATGATTTCCATAGCAGACTAGCCACAGGGGAACTTGTGAATTGGTCCATTTATTCTAGATTTACTTGACAATCGCTGGAAAAATTCTCTCTAATCTCTTATTCCCCAGATTTATCAGGGATTATCTTCACCACCCCTACTTTCACCCTGGGCGTCAGCTCAGTGCTGACAGTGGTCATAGGGACCTTGCCTAGTCCTATTGAGACTTCTGATCTTGTTGTTTTCCTCTGTTCCCTCCATCCTCCTGCTCTCAGTCCCAGCACAGTTCACACATTCTTACTCTGATTAATTATGTTCTTTTCTAGAGGTTTGATGTCCTAGCTCCTAGGCTTTCGAAACCCAATTTTTTCTCTGTCAAAGTATTAACTCTGCCATGAGTTTCCAAAATCTATTTTGAAACCCAAACTCTACTTTTTCCTTTTTGCAATTCTGCTTTAACATTTTAATCCAGAAACATGAGGATGGAATTAATCTTTAGCTACCTGGGTTGACAGAAGGAACACAGAACACAGGACTATGAGAAAGACAAAACTAGAAAACATTTATGAGCATGTGGTCTCCGCAATGCTGAGTAGTGAGTGCTGTGGTTTTATGTTGAATGGTGTTGCTACTTCTCTGTCTACTTATCCCCCTTTCCTCTACACTTAATATTCAGGCATTTAACGTTTGTGCCAGGCTCTGCAATAGGCCTGGGTGATTCCCCAGGAAATAAAGGAGACAATATCCCTCCCTCATGGAGCTTAGATTCTAGTAAGTTCTCAATATGCTGGACCCTGGTCTCTGCCTTTTTGCTCCTATTTGTAACCTTTTCTGCCCGCTGTGTACTTCCTCACTAAAAGCTGTCCACTTTACACTCAGGCTGCACATTCTGTGGACTCCTACTGCAACGGAAGTGACACGTCTGGTCCTTGGGTCCTCTGATCATTGAGGAACCCTATCCTTGTGGCTAGTTACTGTAGCCTTTGACTTTCCTACTTCCTGAAAAAGAGAAAAAGACGATGATAGAATTCAATGGCAAGAACATGGGCTCTTGTGATTTTTGAAAAAATCAGTCCTTACTGAACTTCAATTTTATCCTACAAAAATGGGGCTACTAATGACCATTTCTAATGGAACCCATACTAATATGTATTTGCGATATTTTTAAAAGTATAATTTCTTTAAATTTTTTCCAAGTGCTTTCATCTTTATTGCAGTATAATTGACAAAAATTAGACCTATTTAAGGTGTAAAATGTGATGATTTGATGTATGTGTACATTGTGTAATGATTACCACAGTCAAATTAATCAATGTAACTATTAATGTACTAGTTACTCTGTGCGTGTATATGGGAGAAGAGATGAGGACACATAAAATCTATTCTTAGCAAATTTCAAGTAAAAAGTAAAATATTATTAACTGTAGTCACCATGCTATACATTAGCTCTCCAGAACTTATTCCTTTGATAACTGAATGTTTCTACCCTTTAAACACCATTTTTCCTTTTCACTTAAATCCCTTATTAAGACAATAATAGATTCGAAACAACAAAACATCCATTTCAACCAAAAGTCCATTCCAACCACTGGCAACCATCATTCTACTCTTTGCTTCTGTAATTCTATTTTAGATTCCACTAAAGTGAGATCACACAATATTTGTCCTTTTGTGACTGGATCATTTCACTTGGCATAATATATTTGGAATTCATTCATGTTATTGAAAATGGCAGGATTTCTTTCTTTTTTAAGGCTGAATAATATTTCATTGTTTAACACGTTTTATTTATTCATTTATCCATTAACAGACACTTCGGTTGTTGCCATATCTAATTGTTAAGAATGATACTGCAATGGTTGAATGAAATACTCACTATCAAAGGGCTCTAAAGACTTAAATGTTTCTTGTTATCATTTCCTTTAGAATCACTTCAATTTTGGAAGAAAGGGGTTGATTTCCTGCTAAAGGTTCAACTGAATATATTGTCTTCTTTCTCATATTGTCTTTCTCATATTGTCCATTATGAGCAATTGTAGAAGCCTATTTTCTATGTTACTTTTGACTTCTTCAATTTTAACTGCTCCTCCATCCTAAACACCTCCACATGGGAAATAAAAGACCAGAATCAAACTATATGTATAGAAAAACGTAAAACTCAGCATTTTAGTCCTCTGCTGCTCACTGTGATTATGGAGTATTTTTCTTTCTTTTCCCTTGAGTGTACCTCCATCAGATACTTCCATGCTGATCCATGCCATCTGTTCTGTGAAACTTGCTGTCAGACAACCATACACTTTAAGCGCTAAGTTATCCAAATTCTATCTTAAAAAATATGTTGTGATTATTAAAAATCTTTTTGTATATAGAGGATTTCAAATAGCTAAGCATATGCTAAATTTTTCATACTTCACAAGTTCAAATTTTCTTGGTTCAAATCAGGATTCAAAATATATGTGTTGCTTTAAATATGTCTGTTTGAAAAAATGCATATGGATTCTCCAAAATTTGGGTTTCTAAGCAAGAAGATATGCCATATAATCAAAACCAATTTATATTGGCTTTATCTTAGTGAAATGTAGATAATCACAATCTCTTATTTCTTAGTAACATGGGGTTTCTGTGATGCTGTCTGTAAAGTGTTGATGTCTTTACATAAAGGGGTCGCTCTTTAAGAAAATATTACTACTGTTCATGATTTTATTAGCAAGGTGTTGATTTAAATTAAAACTGTAGCAAAAATGCTATGGCTCTGATTTTAAACTGCTGTAAGTTCTAGACAGCAAAGGAAAGCTGAAAATAAATGCTGCATTTAAAAATAAATGTTGCTTTACCAAAGAGGTGGGAAGATGGAAGACAGGATGGAGTGAAAGGCTGCAGTAATTTTACCTATGGTACTCTGAGTTCACAAAGGTGTCTTGTACTCAGACAGAAAACCGCAGCGTGAAGAGGGGACAGCATGAGTGAAGAGAAAGTGAATTTTCACCCTTCACTTCCAAACCACAGGAAAGGAAGTGACTTTAAAATGCCAGGATGGAACAAAAGCATTTCAGATGTGCAGGCTTTAAAAAGAAGAGCTCAAAATGCCTTAAAATGCCCTTTGATGTTGCAATGGAAACAGTTTTTGAAGTTAAACAGTACGATTTGATGGTTGAGTAGAAAGTAGGCTTTTTCTAGAGCACCAAATGCATCAGATATGGCTATAACACTAATTTTCTGATGTGTCTGTCAGTTAAGCAGAGCTAAATTAATATATTCACTGCATATTTGTCTGCTAATTTTTCTTTAATGAACAAAGATATTACTTGCTTCATAAGTTCCTGTCTTCTTGAAGTTTTGTAGAATATGATAGTATCATCTCAAAAATAATTAATTCTTTTCAAAAATCAAGCTCCTCAGTAAAGCCTTTTTTTGAAAAATTAGTTCTATGTATACTGAAATTGAAAGAGGACAATTCTCAAGTGACTAAAAAGTGGTTTAAAGCATTTTATCAGAAATAACTATGTTACCTATCTCATTGATAGAAACATGTCCAAGACTGTTTTATGATCCCTTTACATCCCTCAGAAACTAAAACATTAAAAAATTCATATATTGCATATTAAAGCAGGATAGAGTGACGTTCATTTTCAAGAATCATTTAGAATAGTGATCTCTAAAGTATTAGGTACCAACCTCAAGATAATTCGCTGGGGTGGAAGTAGGGCACAAGTTAGACATGATAGAGATGCCATTAGTGTGTTTTGAAGCAAATCTCAAACAGGGGTCACAAACTATGGTCTGTGGGCCAAACCTGGCTCACCAGTGTTTTTATAAATAAAGTATTATTGGAACATGGCCTTGCCTATTTCAGTTATGTGTCACTTAAGAATGGGATATGTTTTGAGAAATGCATCATTAGGTGATTTTGTCATTGTGTGAACATCAGAGGGAATTACACAAATCCAGACGGTGTAGCCCATTACACCTAGGCTATGTGGTATAGGCTATTACTGCTGGGCTACAAACCTGTACAGCACGTTACTGTACTGAATACTGTAAGCAATTGTAACACAATGGTAAGTATTTGTGTATCTAAACATATCTGATCATAGACAGGGTACTGTGAAAATACAATATAAAAAATAAAAGAAGGAACACCTGTATAGTGCACTTACCGTGAATGGAGGTTGCTCTGGGTGAATCAGTGAGTGAGTGGTGAGTATATGTGAAGGCCTAGGACATTACTTGTACATTATTGTAGACTTTGGGAACACTTAGACTACACTAAATTTATTAATATTTTTTTGAGATGGAGTCTTGCTCTGTTGCCCAGGTTGGAAGGCAGTGGTGCGATCTCGGCTCACTGCAGCCTTCATCTTCTGGGTTCAAGCTATTCTCCTGTGTCAGCCTCCCGGTAGCTGGGACTACAGGTGCACGCCATCATACGTAGTTTTTTGTATTTTTAGTAGAGATGGGATTTTGCCGTGTTGGCAAGGCTGGTGTCGAAGTCCTGACCTCAGGTGATCTGCCCACCTCAGCCTCCCAAAGTACTGGGATTACAGGTGTGAGCCACCACGACTGGCCACATTTTCTTTTTTCAATAATAACCTCAGCTTACTGTAATTTTTTACTTAATAAACTTGAAGTTTTTAAACTTTTTGACTGTTATAATAAACAAAATGCAAACACAGGCCAGGTGCGGTGGCTCACACCTGTAATCCCAGCACTTTGGGAGGCTGAGGCAGGCGGATCATGAGGTCAGGAGATGAAGACCATCCTGGCTAACATGGTGAAACCCTGTCTGTGCTAAAAATACAAAAAAAAATTAGCCGGGCATGGTGGCGGGCGCCTGTAGTCCCAGCTACTCGGGAGGCTGAGGCAGGAGAATGGTGTGAACCCGGGAGGTGGAGCTTGTAGTGAGCCGAGATCACGCCACTGTACTCCAGCCTGGGGACAGAGCGAGACTCCGTCTCAAAAAAAATAAAAATAAAAAATAAAAATAAAAATAAAAAAAAAGATACAAACACATTATGCAGCTGTACAAAAATATTTTTTATTTATATCCTTAATCTATAAGCTTTTTCTCTATTTTAAAATTTTCTGGATTTTTTTTCTTTTTTTTTTTTTTTTACATTTTAAACTTTTTTTTTTTTTTTTTTTTTTTCTCAAACACAAGTACACAAGTTAGCCTAGGCAGGGTCAGGATCACAAGACATCACTCTGCAATAGGAATTTTTCGGCTCCATGTTAATCTTATGGGACCACCAATACATATATGGTCTGCTGACCAAAACATCGTTATGCAGTGCATGACTGTATGTATCTATTGTTTAAGGCTGCTTTCATGTTACGATGTTAGGATTGAGTAATTGTGACAGATTTATGGTTTGCAAAGCCTTCAATATTTACTGATGGGAACTTTAGAGGAAAATGTTTGCCAACTTCTAACATAAAATAACAAGAAAGATTCTAAGCTTTGCTGATTTATATGGGTTTACATGGGTCTCCTTTGTAGGTCTGAATGCTAGTTAGTTACAACTCATATATATTCTAAATGAGATTCCTTGGAAAAGTGTCAGGCCTTTCTAACTTGGGGTGATGGACAGTGAGCCCTCAGTTGGCCATTTCTTAAGCCTGTTGTATCTTATTGCACTATATGTGCACAGTTAGCTAGACATACGATTTATCATTTTTAACTATTTTTAATGAAAATAGTCATCTTAAAATAAGCAAATGACTTTATTAAAAAAAACCTTTGGCAAAATAATCTAGATTGACTATACCACTGCTGATACAAGCATAAGCAACAAGAAATAGCAGAGGTGACACCATATCTATGTCTAACATAAGCTTGTCATCAGACATACGTATCCATTTCAAACCCTGAAAATCTACTTGAATTTGATAAGAAGTAGGTTATTTTTTGAAATGATTAAAACAATTTAAAATATAGTTTTATATCTGCTTTTATTATGAATATACCTGTCCCTAAGTTTATATTTTTACCTTGAGTTTTAACTAATAATTGCATTATGGCATCATACTTGATAAGACATTAACAAAACCAGCATCCAAGCTCATGAAGCTGTGCAATTTTCAGTACTGTTTAAAGACACAAGGTACTCAATATTACAATGTGTAAAGTTTTACCGAAGCAAATGATAAAATTCTCTTTTGAAGAATCTTAACAGGGAAAAAATGAAAAACCCAATTCAGCTGGGGATACGTGTGTTCTTCCTGCTGAAGTATTTATTGCAGAATAATAACAATAGAATGATGAACTGAAATTTATTCCTTTGTATTTAAATGCCATTAGAAAATGCAAGAAAACACCTTTGAAGATCTGAAAAAGTGAGTAATGAGCCAATTACTCCCAATATGGGAGTTTTATTATGCAGTTGGATCAAAGTATAGCTTTTAAAATATTCTCAGTTTATAACATTTGTTTTCTAAATATGAAATATACAGAAAGTGACATTTGAAATATATGAAATACACAGAAAGTGACATTTTGGATTCTTAAGGGAAAAACCAACAATAAAAAATTTGTTCTCTAAAGTAAGTGACTTCTTTAATAAAAACACTGTTTTATGAGAAAATTCTGGAGATATAATAGCAATGGGCTACATTAATGATTGTACTATGAGGTTGCAGTTACATCAACATTTATAGGTAACCTATAACGACAAAGGAGATACACACACACACACGTAGAGGATTCTTTACAATAATAAAACTCTATTCATGAGAAGGACTATGAAAATCTTTGGGATCATTCGGAGTTTCTCAAGTTATCTCATGGCAAATTATTTTAAAAAGTAACAAACTTCAAGACGCATTAGAAATGCTCATTTTTGAGAAATACAAGTGGGGTTCCTGATTTAATGCTCTATCTCTCTGTGGCAGCCTGGGCACAGACAAGTTGCCATGGAAATTGCTGTATAGCTGATGATAGTCTTCATTATTTTAGAAGTAGAGGCTAAACCAACTCATACCCCAAACCCTGGGCACAAAGATAATCCCAGGTAGTGGTCCTTTCCCTGTATAAACCTGTTGGAAAAACATCTCGTCCAGGAAATTCATTTGCTATGGAAATAAATAAAATACAAAAGGAAAAAAAGAACTCCAGAGTGAATAACAAGCAAAATTAATATTTAACTTGAGACTTTTAAAACAAAGTGTAGTGAACAGTTGAAAAGTGACAGAATATTCCAGGTACCTACCACAAATTAAAAAAAAGGAGAGATCATAATCTGCAAAATGGGCAGGTTGAATTCAGGCTAAAAGTTCCTTAAGCAAGACACATAGGACCCCCTTATAATGCTAAAAGATGGCATTTACAAGGAAAATACAGTCATTAGAATATGAAAAATCAAAATATAATATCAGTCTTCATGAGGCAAAAGCAGGAGATAAGATCTGGAAAAAGTGAAAATATATTATTGGTAAAATATTTTGTTAACTCGTTTTTTCAGTTTATCGTAGATTAAATAAAAAATAGGTAAAAGTAGATCATCTTGAGTAAATCTAATTTATATATATTCAGACTCTATCCTGCAAACAAAACAAAATATTACTCTTTTTAATATCTGTGGAACTCTCATAAAAACTGACTATACATTAAGCTAAAAAAGAAAACCTATTAACTGCGAAGATGGAAGCAATATACACAAATTTATCTGATCACAAAGAACTTATAAATTAATAACAAAGTTAGAAAACATAAAAAGTTTCTGACATTTGTAAATTGAAAATTTTGCTTTTTCATGAAACTTTATCAAAGAGGAAATTCAGAATAAAATTTTTGTGTTTTTCTTCTTTTATTCTCTAACTTCACTGAGGTATAATTGACAATTAAAAATTGTGTATAGTTTAGGTAAAAAACTTGATGTTTTGATACATGTATGTATTGTGAAGTGATCACCACAATCAAGCTAGCATATTTATCACCTCATGCAATTAACATTATTATACTATTATTGTTGTGGTAAGAATATTTAGGATCTGCCCTCTTAGCAATCAAGCCTACAGAGTATAGAGTACACTATTGTTAGTTATATTAATATTGCCATTCATTAGATCTCCAGAAGTTATTCATCTTTGGTAACTGAAACTTTGTACCTTTTGACTAACAGTGACCCATTTTCCCCTCCCCTCTGCCCCTGGTAATCACTATTCTACTCTCTGCCTTCTATGAGTTTGACTATTTTGGATTTCACATTTAAGTTAGGTATTGCACTATTTGTCTTTCTGTGTCTGGTTTATTTCACTTAACATAATGTCCTCCAGGTTAATTCATACTGTCACAGATGGCAGGATTTCCTTGTTGTTTAAGGCTGATTAATATTCCATTATATGTATTTATGTATTATACCACCTTTCCTTTATCCACTTACCTGTCAATACACATCTAGTTTATTCCCATTTCTTGGCTATAGTTCTGCAGTGTACATGAAAGTACAGATATCTCTTCAAGACACTGATTTAATTTCCTTTGATGATATACCCAGAAGTGGGATCGATGCATTTTTATGGTAGCCATATTTTAAATTTTGGGGGGAAACTTCATACTGTTTTCCTTACTGACTTACCAATTAACATTCCCACCAACAGTGTACAAGTGTTCTCTTTTTTCCACATTCTGACCAACACTCATTCCTATTGCTAATACTGATTCCAACAGGTGTGATATGATAGCTCATGGTGGTTTTGATTTGCATTTCCCTGATGACTAGTGATGTTGAGCACCTTTTCATATACCTGTTGGTCTTTTCATATGCTCATTGGCCATATCTTCTTTTGAAAAATATCTATTCAGGTCCCTTGCCCATTTTTTAATTGAGTTATTTGTGCTTTTTTGGTATTGAGTTGTATGAGGTTTTTTTCAAATACATATATTTTGGATGTTAATCTTTTATATAGGCAGTTTGCAAATATTTTCTTCCTATATACTGTAGGTTGCCTTTTCACACTGTTGAATGTTCCCTTTGCTGTAGAGATTTTTTTAAGTTTGTTGCAATCCCACTTATCTATTTTTGCTTTTGGTGTCTGTTGTTTTGCTGTCATATCAACAAACAAACAAACAAAAACATTACCCACAACAATGTCAAGCAGAAGCTTTTTCTCTTGTTTGCTTCTAGTAGTTATACAGTTTTGAATCTTATGTTTATGTGTTTAATCCATTTTGAGTTGATTTTTGTATATTGTGTGAAATAAGGATCCAGTTTCATTCTTCTGCATGAGGACATACAGTTTTCACCACACCGTTTATTGAGGAGACTATCCTTTCACCTTGTCAAAGATTAGTTGTCCAACCATAATGGGTAGATTTATTTTTGTTCCACTGGTCTATAGTCTGCTTTTATGACAGTGCCATACTGTTTTGATTACTATGGCTTTGTAATATACTTTGAAATCACAAAATGTGATACCTTCAAAAAAGGGTGTTTGAAAAATTTCTTTGGATTCACTGAGAGTATTTTTAATATTGTCTTTTTGGCTTGCATATGACTTCTGATCTTTCTATAATAAGCTTATATTACTTTGTAATTATATTAAAACTAAGCCTTTTAAAAAGTAAAAAGAAGATCTAACTCGAAAAAATAGAAAATAACATTTCTATCTGGAAAAGTAAGCTAATGAAATCATTATTTTTCAAATTATTGTCTATTAGAACTGATAAGATATAGTTAAAATAGTCCTTGAAAGGAAATTTATAATGTAAAAATGATAAATGAATAAGAAGAGTAATAAAGGTCAACCAAGTAAGCATTCAATTTGGAAAATTTAAAAACAAAAATAAAACAAATATTAGAGGAAACATTATTTAAGGAGAAAATCCTTATTCTTTGCATAAGAAAATAAATGAAAAGGACTTTATAGGATTAGAAAACGATAAATAGCTAGAAAGCAGAACAGTTGTAAAACTCATAATAGCATGTATTCTTTGAAAAAAGTGCAAAATAGCAAACTGTTAGTTAAACAGATCAATAAAAAGGGAGAAAATATGAAATACAAAATGAGAAATAAACATGAAAATAACTAACAATATAGAGGACACAAAATACGACACTGCTTCTCTCACCCTTATGCAAGTGAATTAGGAAATCCACAGGAAATAAATACTTTATAGCAAAAATACCTAGAAAAATATAAAAATAAAATGCCAGTAAACCAATTACCAAAAGAAAAACTGAAAAAAAAAAAAAATGAAAAGTTACCCTCAAAAAGCTCCAGGTCACAAATAGATTCCCAGGGAAATTCGAACAATCTTTTAAGGAACAAATTCAGTTATGTGTTGCTTAACGATGGAAATACATTCTGAGAAATCCATCCTTAGGGGAATTCTTTTATTATTATTTTATTTTTACATAAGTTATTGGGGTATAGGTGGTATTTGGTTACATGAGTAAGTTCTTTAGTGGTGATTTGTGAGACCCTGGTTCTCCCATCTCCCGAGCAGTATATACTGCACCATTATATGTTGTCTTTTATCCCTCGACCCCCTTGCACTCTTCCCCCCAAGTCCCTAAAGTCCATTGTATCATTCTTAGGCATTTGCATCCTCATAGCTTAGCTCCCACATATCACTGAGAACATACGATGTTTGATTTTCCATTACTGAGTTACTTCACTTAGAATAATAGTCTCCAGTCTCATCCAGGTCACTGCAAATGCTGTTAATTCACTCCTTTTTATGACTGAGTAGTATTCCATTGTCTATAGTGTATATATACCACAGTTTCTTTATCCAGTCATTGATTGATGGGCATTTGGGTTGGTTCCATGATTTTGCAATTGTGAATTGTGCTGCTATAAACATGTGTGTGCAAGCATCTTTTTTGAATAATGACTTCTTTTCCTCTGGGTAGATAACCAGTAGTGGGATTGCTGGATGAAATGGGAGTTCTACTTTTAGTTCTTTAAGGAATATCCATGCTGTTTTCCATAGCAACTGTACTAGTTAGGGGAATTCTTTTTTGTGCAAGCCTCATATATTTTACCTTACACAAGCCTAGATGGTATAGCCTACTACACACCTAAGCTATAGGGTATAGTATAGCCTATTGCTCCTAGGCTACAAACCTGTACAGCACAGTACTGTACTGAATACTGTAGGCAACTGTCACACAGTGGTATTTGTGAATCTAAGCATATCTAAACATTGAAAAGATTCAGTAAAAGTGGGACCACCATTGTATATGCAATTCGTTGTTGGCTGAAATGTCATTATGCAGTTCATGATGACAACTCTAATAGCAGAGAGTTGTAGACTATAGTAATGCAAGCATATCTTCTAAATAATTTTCTGTAGCAAGTGTAACATTGTTATAAAACCCAGCAGAAGTTGCACGAAAAGGAAACTTCAGCCCAAACTCAGTTATAAATATCAATGCAGATATCTCAATTTAGTAGGAAACAGAACTCAGTAGAACATTAAAGAGTGCTGTGTCCTCACCAAGTGGGATTTAATGCAAGGGGAAAATAATGTAATTGTCTCCTTAGACTTTAAGTGCGATCTTTATTAAATAAACAAAACAGAACCCTTAAGGACTTTCAGTAAGGGATGGTGGATTGAATAACGCCTCTAAATATGCTCCTTCCCAATATTTCCTTAAAATTATTGTAAAGATGTACTGTAAAGATATAGTCTACAAGTATGGGAAGTAAGAAGAGGAGACACAGCAATAAAATTTTAGAGGCAGAAAAATATCCTGATGAGGAAAACCTGACATAGCAACCCAAGAAAGCTAAATCCTAGGCTGGCCAGGGAGAAAGCCAAGTACTGATTCCATTTCTATGTTAGAGTTCTCAGAAGGCTTAGGATTTGGAGGTGCTTTATACCTCTGAAAGGAAGGTAAAGAAATGGTAGCTGAAAAAAGGAAGAAAAGGTAAAAGCTATTTAAGAAGTAGCTATCCCCAAATTCATATTTCTTCTTGACTGATTAACTACCATTTTAAGATAATAATTCACATGCTGGAGAGAGGAAAACAGGATTTCTGGCCTGGGGCCTCCTGGCATAGTGGAGAGCAGTGGAGCTCTTCTGAAAACAGGGGACTAAGTGATGCTATAAGGGGTTAATGCCGACACGCACTGTCTCTTCTATTCACATCTCAGAACACTTGTAGCCAGGCCTTTGCCTTCTAGCCAGGAGATTGAAAATGTCTTTTTTGAGGAATCTGACCAATACAAAGAGGAAAGCTCTCAAGTTATTGAGACTGGGTTACCCTGTACAGTGAAACTCAAATAGCCTGATCCATATGCTCAGAGTTTCCAAAGTGCTCTTAATTCCTGACTCTAAAATATTAGCAGATAATTAAAGATATCCAGATACCCGAGGAAGACCTCCAATATGAAATATGAACAGAAAACCAAACCAAAAAAAAATGACCAAACAGGAAATAAAACAAACAAACAAACAAACAAAACAGAGGAAACACTATTTAGAGAGAAAAAACTCAAGAACATCAATATTTTTACAGATAGATAAGATAGTCCCTCTATAAAATCGGAACAGAATGCTAAAAAAATAAAAAGAATATTTGGAAAATAAAAGGGCCTCTTGGAAATTAAACACAAGATTGCAGAAACAAAGAATGCAATATAAAAGTTGGAGGTGGGGTGACTAACTCATTGCAGTTTGTCTTAGCACTAAAATTCCCACTCCTGGGAAACCTCTGTATCCTAGGTCACCTTAGTTGGGGAATGATATGGTTTGGCCCTGTGTCCCCACCCAAATCTCTTGTTGAATTGTAATCTCCAGTGTTGGGGGAGGGACTTGGTGTGAGGTGATTGGATCATGGGGGCAGATTTCCCTCTTGCTGTTGTCATGACAGTGAGACAGTTCTCATGAGATCAGGTTGTTTAATATGTGTAGCAATTCCCCTTCACTCTCCTGCTCCGCCATGGTAGGATGTGCTTGCTTCCCTTCGGCCATAATTATAAGCTTCCTGTGACCTCCCACCCATGCTTCTTGTACAGCCTGTGGAACTGTGAGTCAATTAAACCTCTTTCCTTTATAAATTACTGAGTCTCAGATAGTTCTTTATAGCAGTATGAGAACAGACTTATACAGAGGACAAATTAACTAAACCTCTCAAGCTGATGAGCAAAAGAAAATGAGATGAGAATTTGAGGACTATCTAAAAAAGTCCAACATCCAGAAAGAGAAGAGAGAAGAAAAAGAGAAGGAAATGATAAAATAATTCATGAAAATTTTCCAAAATGTTACATATAAAAGAGCATCAAATTCCTACAAAAGTAGATGAAGATATACCCACGCCAAAGCGCATACTGGGGTATTTTCAGATTATTGAGGACAAAAAGAAATCCTGTGTGCTTCCAGAGAGAGAGGACGACAAAAAGGGTCATTTACAAATAATCGGAAATCAAAATG
Source organism: Pan troglodytes (assembly GCF_028858775.2). Lineage (NCBI taxonomy): Eukaryota > Metazoa > Chordata > Mammalia > Primates > Hominidae > Pan > Pan troglodytes. The sequence continues at coordinate 60,092,394 of NC_072403.2, forward strand.
GCTGGGCTTCTAAACCACACTGGACAATAAAATAATCCAGTATAATAATACTTTCAAAATTCTGAAAGAAATTATTTTCCAACCTGGAATTTGATATTCAAACAATCAAATGTAAGAGTAGAAGAAAGTCAGTTTTCAACATGCAGGTTATTGGAAATTGGCTTCCATATACTCCATTTTCCCAGGAAGCTCCTTTAGGGTCCAGTCAATATGAGAGAAAACCAAAAAAATGTAAGACACAGGCTATTAGAAATAGGAGATGCAGGCCGGGCGCAGTGGCTCACGCCTGCAATCCCAGCACTTTGGGAGGCCGAGGCAAGCGGATCATGAGGTCAGGAGATCGAGATCATTCTGGCTAACACGGTGAAACTCTGTCTCTACTAAAAATACAAAAAATTAGCCGGGCGTGGTGGTGGGCGCCTGTAGTCCCAGGTACTCGGGAGGCTGAGGCAGGAGAATGGCGTGAACCCAGGAGGCGGAGCTTGCAGTGAGCTGAGATTGTGCCACTGCTCTCCAGCCTGGGCGACAGAGGGAGACTGTCTCAAAAAAAAAAAAAAAAAAAAAAGAGAGAGAAAGAAAAAAGAAACAGGAGATCGAACATGGGAGAGAGAGGCAAATTAAATATCCAGGATTATGCTAAAGAGAATCACAGGATCATAATGTATACAAACATAGAAGGCAATTAGCACAGATTGAAACATAAATATTGAAGCTGTAAACACTAAGAATCCTTTCATCTTTGTATTGTGTTAGCAACTGACAGTACTCAAGTGAGCTTAGCCAAGGTTCTTAGCTCTCTTTTGCTGGTCCAAGCGCTGATAAGATTCTGCTCTCCCTCCCTGCCCAGGTGCCTGGGTAGAGTGAGGACAACACCTGATCCTACAGAAATATTCAGGTTTGACCTACTCCTAAGAGCTGAAGATTGGCAAAAGTGAACTTAGAGGCACAAAACACAGAGTAGCACACTCTCTGCAAACATTTTCCTCTTGATTGGATAGAACTTGATTCCGCCAGATAAGCGCATTTGGTGAATTCGTTGCTTTCCATGGACCACCATGGGCTTGCCCCCTGACAACCTGAGAATTGATTTTTACACCCTCCAAGAAAAAACTGAAGCCTGAGTATAAGCCAGAGACTGTTCAAACCACTTTACCTAAGCACCTTCAACTATCAATAACAACACTGTCCTTTTCTCACATAGTTAGTCTTGTGTTTGCTACTCAGTTGTCATATTAATCACTTTCACACTGATTAATAATTTATGTAATTACTTGCTAAAACAATGAAATGTTTGATTTAGAAATAAAATTATAAGTCAGAATCATCTTTAATGGACAAGTACTGCATATGTTCCATTAAAGCTACCCACTGACATGGCTTTCATTTCATTTTCATTCAATGTTAGAGGCATTAACCAGTGAAATTAGACAAATGGAAGAAATGAAAAGTATCATAACTGGCAAAGAGGAGACAAATTTATCACTCTGTTAGGTGAATTGATTTTTTTGGATTGACCCAAAACTTCTAAGAGAATCAAGTGAACGACAATTACAATCAGTACGATAATTCAGTAACGTGTCTTGGTAGAAAATAAATAGCTTTCATGTACTGATACAGAAAAATTCCAAAATTGTCAAATAAAAAAATCAAACAAGACACAGAACATTGTAAAGAGGATATTATCTTTTTAAATTTTAAATTTAAATTCTTATTTTTTCTTCAACTTTTAAGTTCCAGGGTATATGTGCAGGATGTCTAGGTTTATTACATAGGTAAACGTGTGCCATAGTGGTTTGCTGCATGGGTCAGCACATCACCTAGGTGTTAAGTCCAGCATCCATTAGCTATTCTTCCTGATGCTCTCCCTCTTCCCACAACCCTGGACAAGCCCCAATATGTGTTGTTCCCCCACCATGTGTTCATGTGTTCTTATTTTTCAGCTCCCACTTACAAGGGAGAACATGTGGTGTTTGGTTTTACTGTTCCTGCATTAGTTTGCTGAGGATAATGGCTTCCAGCTCCATCCATGTCTCTGCAAAGAACATGATCTTGTTCCTTTTTATGGCCACATAGTATTCCATGGTGTATATGTACCACATTTTCTTTATCTAATCTATCATTGATAGGCATTTGTATTGATTCCATGTCTTTACTAGATGCTAGCTTTTTAAAATAATAAGTATGCATGTGCTGTGTGTGTAAAGTAAGATACATATTTGTATTTGCTTGATTTGTAGAAGACATATACCTGTATGTAGGCCCTTTTTGCAACTTTTCTTTGTAGCCTCAAGACTTCTTACTCTTTTGATTTCCTTGCTCCATTCACGTAATTCATGGCCTTATGTAGTAGTTCCTACTTCCTCAAAGCCACTCATCGTTTTTCCATGTTGAAGACCCACTTTAGTTAAGGCCTCGTAACCTCCTTTCTTTGCAGTTGCACTCCTCTATTTGTTGCACCACCAGTTTCTCTCCAAAACAACACATTGCCTAGAATTGAAGACCTTATTCATTCTTTCCAGACCCACCCTTTCCTGATTCCTTATCCATGACAAACTCAACTCCGAAACTTATTATGTCATGAACTAAACCTTGTACTTCTGCCCCTCCACTCACTTTAATATTTTCCACAATGCCCTCCCCTTGACTTCCCGATTTCTTCCAGACCAAATCACAAGCATCTTTAAATTAATTTCCATGACTACCTACCTCTTCCATGAAGATGTTCCTAACCCCAGCCCACTTCTTTTGGATGGATTATCTTCTTCCTTACAGATATCTCCCCTTAATACTTTCAAAAATAAACCTGGTGCCCTTCAGGAGACATTCTGCAGGCACTTGTTTTGTTCTGCAGAAGAGGCTGGAGGCAGGGAATGAAAGGAATTTTTGAAAGAGACACACAATATACACTGAAAGCAGTTGTCTCATGAGGGACACCATCTCATGAGGAGAGGTTTTCTTCTTACTGGTAAGAGATTCTGACCTATGTCTATCGTAGACCTAATTCCAAGCGTGCTTGACTTTTTTATGCTAACATCCTCTTATGCCTTTCTTCTTCCCCACCAGGATGTAACAGTCCCTCCCAAGCCTGTCTCGCTCCATCCTTTATATCAGACTAAACTCTATCCTCCTGCTAAGTCACTGCTGCATCCACAGACCCTCTCACATGCTGACTGTCTTGCCCCAGGACCCTTCAGTCATCTGTCCTTCTCCTTGAGTGATGAACAGGAGAATTCTCACACCCTCCTCAGTCACAACGCATGCAACAAGGTGAGAACTCCTCCCCAAAATGAGGACTATTCTGTTCTGTGAACCTTCATTACACTTGACTTTTAAAACTTAAATGTGGAGGAAACATGTGTTAGGAATATTTAAATATTAAATATCTAAATGTATAAAGAATATTAAATATTTGTGTGAAAGCACATTACCTTATAAGCAGATAATAATTGAACTTGGGAAATAATAAACATTTATATATTTTTCCAAAGTTATTCCCTGATTTGTATTTTTCACTGTTTCATGTTCTAACTCCATGGTGGAAATTCCAAGACATTTTTCAAAACCTCACAAAATGCCATTATTAATTTATATTCTAGTCTTAGTTCAGTGTTCCTAAAAAGCTTCTTTAAATTACAGTGCCTGGTTGAGGAGGCACTTATAATTAGAGTCAATGGGCAAAAAATGACTTAGAATTACTGGGGGTATCTGCAAAATAATATTCACATTTTACTTTAAAATGTACCTGTCTGCTTCACTGTGTATAGTAATGCGATGTGTAAAAAATAGTGAAGTGTTTCGTACCTGAAGTGTGTGTGTGCGTGTGTGTGCGTGTGTCTGTCTGTCTGAGTGTGTATGATACAAAACAAGTAAAAAATATTTATAGTTGGCTTTGGAATTGAATCATAAATGTTTTCTAGGAACAAGCAATTAAACTACATGGGGCTTACGTATAAGTGCCCTTTGCTCTTCTGATAAGGGCATCCTGGCTAGTACAGATGCTCAGACCCTGAAAATTTCCTAAAATAATTAACTGGTTAAACTTTAATTAAATCTTTTTGTGAAATTCAAAATCCTGTTTAAAAGCATTTATTCTACAAGGTATCTACCTCCAGTTAAATACATCTCTATACTTAGAAATCAATCAAGATCATCTTCCAGAATGTAGTTGGATAATAATCCTTGGAGCCTGAGGCATTTTTAAAGAAAAAAATGTCAATAAACCCTGTCTAAATGCAAACAGTCATCTAAAAGCAAAAACTATAACACTATTATATAAGGAAAAATTAGATTTTTATATTTAATAGCTTCTATGACAACTGAATGATCAATTTTGATTAAACAAATTTTAAAATATCAGTTTTTTTGCCAAAAAATGTTTTTGGGCAACATTCAATATGACATTTTTCTGACCTTTGTTTGTGTCCCACTCTTGGTCTAGAAAATAAGTATATGAGAGAAAGTATAATATTTTAAAAATTATTTTATATTATTTGAAATTCTTTCTGATTTAATATTTGCCAACAGCCATGAAATACATTTAGTTATTTGAGTTAATAATTCTGATAATAATATTACCATTTTCTTATAAATTGTCATCTATATGATAAGGTTATGATTTAATTTACAGATATCAGTTACATGATATAGCTCATTCTTTTGATATTTTGGAAGTGTTTTCTGGAACTGTTCAGCAAGGATAGACTATATTTCATCCATATGTCAGTCTTTGTTTGGTTAGGCTGAGAAGAACAAAAGCTGTGTGAAATCAGACAACTATTTTCAGTCCACATAATCCTCATAATAGATTTTGTCTTTCTGAGTGTGAGATTTGTTGATACTGAATAAAGAACCATTCATAACCAAAATAATAATAGTAATAATAATAAGATGGTAACACAACATTTTTAATGGAATGTTCACTTGCTTAGTCTTGAATCTGTATTGCCTTATTAAAGTACATGAATTACCAATTTGATGTCTATGTTTACAAACATTGTTTGTTAGATATTGGGTTAATAGCATACTAATTTATCAGGACTTTTTCTTTTTACTTGAAATAACTTAATGCCTTTAATTGTAAGACATAATCTGTTATTTAATTAACTTTTCTTCAATACTTGAACATAATTCCCAAGTCTGACCTTACAGCTTTGCCTACTGGCCTATCTCCAAACTCAAATCTTCCCATCCTTCCCTCTGGAGAACCATGCTGAACTTGTCTTACCAGTCTTTAGAGTCCCTCTTCAGCTGGGCTACAATAGGTGTTCAACAGGTTGTATTCTTCTTCTGCTGAGTCTGCAGTGTGCACTCTTCTCTTCTAAGTTTTAATCAAACTCCTCATGTCCTAAATCTTCACCTTAATCCCTCCCTTACTTTTTTACTTTCAAGAGGGAACTTTATAACTGGGTGCATCATATCCTATAAGGATGCTCAGGTACTTTCTTTTCATCCTGGAATAAAACAGTACAACTGCCTTTTTCACTTCCTTGCAGCCTCATGAAGGAAGTCATTCCTTTTACTTTCTTTTCTTTTTTTTTTGTTTTAATTATACTTTAAGTTCTGGGATACATGTGCAGAACATGCCGGTTTGTTACATAGGTGTACATGTGCCACGGTTGTTTGCTGCACCCATCAACCCGTCATCTACATTAGGTATTTCTCCTAATGCTATCCCTCTCCTAGCCCCCCACCCCCCAACAGGCCCCAGTGTGTGATGTTCCCCTCTCTGTGTCCATGTGTTTTCATTGTTCAACTCCCACTTATAAGTGAGAACATGCAGAGTTTGTTTTTCTGTTCCTGTGTTAGTTTGCTGAGAATGATGGTTTCCAGCTTCATCCATGTCCCTGCAAAAGACATGAACTCAACCCTTTTTATGACTGTATAGTATTCCATGGTGTATATGTGCCACATTTTCTTTATCCAGTCTATCATTGATGGGCATTTGGGTTGGTTCCAAGTCTTTGCTATTGTGAATAGTGCTGCAATAAACATATGTGTGCATGTGACTTTATAGTAGAATGATTTATAATTCTTTGGGTATATACCCAGTAATGGGATTGCTGGATCAAATGGTATTTCTGGATCAAATGGTATTTCTGGTTCTAGATTCTTGAGGAATAGCCTTACTGTCTTCCACAATTGTTGAACTAATTTACACTCCCACCAACAGTGTAAAAGATTTCTTCTCTCTCCAGATCTTCTCCAGCCTCTGTTGTTTCCTGACTTTTTAATGATCACCATTCTAACTGGCATGAGATCGTATCTCATTGTGATTTTGATTTGCATTTCTGTAATGCCCAGTGATGATGAGCTTTTTTTCATATGTTTGTTGGCTGCATAAATGTCTTCTTTTGAGAAGTTTCTGTTCATATCCTTTGCCCACTTTTTGATGGGGTTGTTTGTTTTTTTCTTGTAAATTTATTTAAGTTCCTTGTAGATTCTGGATATTAGCCCTTTGACAGAAGGATAGATTGCAAAAATTCTTTTATCCTTAAAAGTGAGATAGCCCAGCAGGTAAGAGGATGATGCCTCTAGTTCCTTTGTCTGAGGTTATTTCTTGACCCAACCCTTTTTAGATGGTGATATTGGGCAAGTCATTTAGCCTCTGAATGCCTCTGTTTACTCATTTTTAAAATGAGAATAATAATAGTACCTACCTTATTAGAGTATTATGAAAATAAAATTTACGAATATGCGTAAAAGTGCCTGAAGATAACGAAAAACATATAAAAGTTAGATCTTATTATCACTAAGCTTTCTGGGATTGTCATTCTTACTGCTCTCCAAAATCGTCCATTCTTCTCCATTGGATTCCTCCCCTTTATATGCAGAAGGCTAAAAAACAAAATAAAACAATACAAAAGGAGCACTTCATCCTTTTCCTTGATGATGCTGCAAATCTATCAGTTTCAAAATTTTCTTTCTCTCAAAGTGGTCAATAGCCACTATCTCCATCCCCTTTCTGCAAACTCACTCTTCAGCCCGTTCTTGAAAGCATTCTGACTTTCACCTCTACCACTCTGCTGAAATTGCTCTGTCAAGGGTAAACTGGTTGTCAGCAAATTCAGCTGAATTTCCTGACACAGTTGATCATTTCCTCTTGCATTTCTCTCCTCACTCTGCTCTTGGGATAATATGCACATTCTAACTTTCCGACTGCTCCTTCTTTGCTTTCTTTGTGGACACTTCTTGCTCCTCTACCTCTTCTTTCTAATTGCCTCACTTCAGCTATTTACCCACTCACAGGCCTTAGTGATTATCTTAGTACTGATAAGTCTCAAATCTACACTTCCCATTCTGCTTCTCTACTGAGATTCAGTTTCGTATCTTTAGCTGCTTGCTTATCATTTCCCCTAGGATGTCATGTTGTCACCTCAAACTCATCATTCATTTTGTCTCAAACTAGTTCTGCACTGGCTTTTCTACTTCTGTCATGAAAATCACAATTCTCAGTCCCCAAACTCAAAACTTGATTCATCTGTTATGCTTTATGCTTTTTCTGCCTTGTCCTTATATTGAGTCATTCACCAAGTTGAATGCGTTCTTATATTTTCTCACACTAGTCTTTATTATTATTCTTTTACTTTACTTAAACTGATTTTCTTATTTTCCTCTAGGCACACCTTGGAAATTCCTTACTGTTCTACTTGTTCATGCATTTTCCCATATAAAATACCCTTCTATGTTCTCCTTGCTTACACAAACCATTCTTGTACTTTAAGTCCAAGTTAAATTATCCCTCCTCTTTTGTGACATTCCTCCATGCATCAGTACTCAAAATGATTTGTTTTCTCCTTTCAATTTCTATACTCTTTTCCTGTGCCAAGGCATCTCATGAATATTATAGGTCATCTTGTATTTATTTGTTGCGCTTGTCTTGGTGTTTATCTAGGGTGTGACATAATATGCTATTTCCCACTGTATAGGCAAGGTAGTAAAGATCTATTAATGATGAACAATTTCTACAACTACCTAACTTTTTCACTAGGATCCCCAGATGCTTGAATTATTATGATTATTTCTATTTCAAGTAAAGACTAAATCTGAGTCAACTTATGGATTTACCAGTTCGTTTAGAATAATGTCACTCAGTTGAGGATATTTCTTTTATTGAAGGCTATATCCAGTTTCCACAGATCTGATGGAGTGTGTTGGGAGCATAGGTAGGGTGGGGTTGTGGAGGCAGGGGGCATCTGACCTTCTCTTGTGGTGTTCTCATTCCTTTCTGTTATATAACCGTGAGCCATATAATACATGGTTACATCCTTTTTTCTTCACTAGCATGGCATGTCCTTATCAACTGTAGGTCAGTTACTTTTGTGCCCCTACAGCTTACATGGGAGAACATTATTACCTGCTTGCTGGGAGCAAGGTGAACTTTGCGAAGCTATCTCAGAGCCATTCTCTTGGATGCCCCACATATCTTTCTCTGTTCTGTTCATGTCCCCTTTGCCATAGGGAACTCCAAAACCATCCGTATTTGTGAGTTCATCTACTCACTAAAATTTATTTGTAACCCCAAATCAGCACTCATTGTGTTTGCTCTTCTAGTCATTTGTGGACATTCATAGAACAGGGAGAAATTCGAATCCTCTATGTTCCCAGCTCAGTTTGAACAAGGCAATGCCCTGCTTTCTTGCTGTCATGCTGTAAACAATTGTCCTTTTTAAAAGCCAGGTGCGGTGGCTCACGCCTGTAATCCCAGCACTTTGGGAGGCCAAGGCGGGTGGATCACCTGAGGTCAGGAGTTGGAGACCAGCCTGGCCAACATGGTGAAACCACGTCTCTACTAAAAATACAAAAGATTAGCCAGGTGTGGTGTGGCACACCTGTAATCCCAGCTACTCAAGAGGCTGAGGCAGGAGAATTGCTTGAACCCGGGAGGTGGAGGTTGCAGTGAGCTGAGATCACTCCATTATACTCCAGCCTGGGCAATAAGACCGAAACTCAGTCTAAAAGAAAAAAAAAATTGTCCTTTTTGCATTCTCTCTGGTATCATGTTTTTGTTTGCATCTCTGTGTGTTTTGTTGGTAATTTTGCTGTTTAAAATGGCCCCTAAGCATAGTGTTGAAGGGCTTTCTAATGTTCCTATGCTCAAGAAGGCTGTGATGTGTCTTAAAGAGAAAATAAGTATGTTAGGTAAGCTACTCTTATGCTTGAGTTATAGTGCTGTTGGCCATGAGTTTGGTGCTAATGAATTAATAATATATTAAACATGTGTCTTTAAACAGTAAACACCCATAAAACAGGTTATTTATTGATTGGTTGATGAAAATATAACCAGAGACTTGCAATAACCTAATCCAGGTTTTCCCCAGGAGAAATGGTTTAGTATTCACGAATTCCATGCTCATGGAGGCTTTAAGGACATAACTGCTGTGAATAATCAATAATGAGGGTGATTGTACCTTTGTTTGGTTTTCTCTCAGAAGACCGTCACTTATGAGTAGTTATTTTGGGAGGTGGTTCCAGGAAATGCCTGTTAGGGGAGTGGAGACTGAGACAAGGAGGAGAGGCATCTGGTAAAGGGTGTGTGAGCAAGCAGATGACCACTGTGGGGAACTGGAGCTTCATATGGCTGGGGAACTCTGGGAGCTGCTGTAGGGAAACACAGCTCAGAGCCCTGCTGTCTGAGGGGTGGAGGAGGGAAATTCTGGCAGTCATTATTTGAGGAGAGGGGGTGGGGCAGCATCAATCCCCCAGAGCCCTGACGCAAAGAAAAGTAGAAACAGGTAGTTTGAAGTTCAGAGGATGGTTGCTGCTTAAACGTTAAGGACTGAGAAGGTATATGTGGCTCAATGACTTACATTGTATGTATCTGTATAAACATATATACATATATATTCATGAAATTTTATGTTTATGATCTAATTTTGAAGTCCAGGCTCCTGCAGATCAAAACTTTGGCTGTTAAAACTTAAGGTGGCTCATGCCTGTAATCCCAACACTTTGAGAAGCCAAGGTGGGAGGATTGCTTAAGCCCAGGAGCCAGAGACCAGCCTGGACAACATAGGGAGACTGTCTCTAAAAAAAAAAAAAAAAAAGAAAAATTAGCTGGGCATGGTTTCGTGCACCTGTTGTCCCAGCTACCCAGGAGGCTGACGTGGGAGGATTGTTTGAGCCCAGGAAGTCAAGGCTGCACTGAACCGTGATTGTGCCACTGCATTCTCGGCTGCGCAACAAAGTGAGACCCTGTCACAAAAGCAAACAAAAGAAAATAAAAGTCTTCAGGATATTTTCTTTATTTTTGATATATTATGCTTTGGACTATGTATATTGCTGAAACAAGAAAGGGTACAGAAGAAAGATGTGTCTGTGTGTGTGGGTTAATATTTTAAAATTGTATCTAATCTACTATAGTCATTTTGTCCATTTTTCCCCCATTTTACAATGCATTTAAATTATATTTTTATCTTTGAAGGTAGCAAAGTACCATGTACAACACACCTGTTTATGTCTAGATTAAGGCCTACTGGAGTCCATTTTCTATTTTTAAAAATTCAGCTCATTTAGAAAAATAATATTCTTCCTAGGCACCATAAGTATGTGGCCACATGTGTCTCAGCTTACTTACCTGGCCCTAAGGTGAGAAAACTAACACACACATGAAGTATCTAAGCTTATCACTGTCCATGACTTTTCTTCTTTCCTCCATTCACCCCTTCTCATTTCTTCTATCTTCTACTCTCATAATTTCCAAGGTATACCTCTCTTTTTAAGTCACCCTAAAATTCCAATTCTTCTGGCCTACTTTCAGTATTCCCACTTAATTACTCAGTTTTATGCACTTTGTTCTCTTTTCTTATTCCAACTACATTTTCTCCCTTTTATTTAGCATAACTACAAGCCATGTAGACAGGAAGTTATCACTTATTGTTTTCTCCCTTGAGTCTCTACTCTGCCAAGTTTGCACCAGCAAACAAACGAGAAACACATGGCCAGTCTGTGAATAGAAACTAGAGGAGTGAGGACTAAGCCTTCACAGTCAGGATGACTTTTCTGATCTGTTGGCAGAAGCAAGGCTGAGATTTCCTAAGCAAGAAGGCTCTATTTACAGTGAAAGCTTGAGAGGTTTTACAAGCAAAAATAGGATCTTTATAGACAGAGAGACAGCTTTAAAGCCCCAGGAGAAAATTCACAGCCGTCCTTGAGGATATTTTTTCTTTCATTTAAAAAAAAATATTTGATGCCAAGTTTGTGACAGTGGAGCCATTTTATTTCACTTTTAGTTTTCTAAAAATGCATGATCTTTGTGTGTTGTTTGTAACCATACACTATTTTATTTCAAGTCTGCTTCTGTCTCATGAAAGAGATAAATAAGTATGGCAGATTTCTTCACATATACTGTGGATTCTCCCCTTTCTTCCACTGCTGTTAAATTCTATTGTAAGTTTTTATGCAAGGGCTAGTTCTAGAGTTCTCTAGCCTTTCCATTTGCATATTTCAGTATTTATATCTGGAGTAGTCTCTTAAAAAATCTCTACCACTATAGCTTTCACTTCATAGCCAGAGAAGACTGTTCGTCTCCTACCTCTCCATTCGTCTTGCCCAGAACCCCTCATAGCCTGAACACTCTCACTCGCAGACCCCAGGCTGTTGTCATTGCTCAAGGTCAGGGCATGACCTTTAAGATCTCTCACATAGACAGGAAAATGTATACTCCTATGTAGATGATCATGTGTTCTGATCAGTCTGGGCCATTTAAACATATATATATATTATATATATGTATATATTATATATATACACACACATACACATATATGAATAGAAACATTATATATGTATATAATGTTTTGTTCTATTTTTTGAAGAATTTTATTTTTTAAATAGTTTTGAGGCTGGGTGCGGTGGCTCATGCCTGTAATCCTAGCACTTTGGGAGGCTGAGGTATGCCGATCATTTGAGGTCAGGAGTTCAAGACCAGCCTGACCAACATCCAACATGGTGAAACCCCATCTCTACTAAAAATACAAAAAAAAAAAAAAAAAATTAGCTGGGCATGGTGACACATGCCTGTAGTCCCAGCTACTAGGGAGGCTGAGGCAGGAGAATCACTTGAACCCAGGAGGTGGAGGTTGCAGTGAGGCAGGATTGCACTACTGCACTCCAGTCTGGGTGACAGAGCAAGATTCTGTCTAAAAATAAAAAATAAAATAAAAAAAGTGTTTTGAAAAGAAATATTTGTGTCTACCACTATAATAAACCCTTCCAGTCAATAAATATTTTTAAAATTATATGATTTCAATATTTTTAGTGCCCCTCTGTTTATCAGAAGTATCCTGTTTAATCAGTAAGCATAAAGTCACTCTACTTATAGTGAAACGCAAGTTAAAATTCATCTGCAGAGTCTATTTGTAATGAGGCATCAGTTGCTGTATTTATTTTGTAGAATCAATGAATTGTTGTATGCCTATACTTGAAAAAGTAATTCAAACTCTTCCTTTAACTTTCTTACCTGTGAAATGACAAACAACAACAACAACAACAACAACAAAATAGAATCACTATTATAGAATTGTTACCAGGATCAAGTGATATATGAAAGTAAAACTGTCACATTCCAACTTCAGTATTCAGCTTTATACATTTTTTAGCATCTAGCTACTATAATAGAATTTTGGTGCTGGAGTGAAGAAACAATCCATCAGTATAACTCGTAGACCATTACTCTCATCTTAAATACCTTTTTACTTTTATTACGGCCTATTTTTTTATTGCTTTCTGATTTATTCACATATGTATTTCCTTTAATTCCCATTTCTCACTCTTCTTTCCTTTCTGCCCCCAGAGAAATATTCTAAACTATGTGATGTGTATGTTTGTGCATTTTCTTTCAAAAGTTGCAGTGTTATTTTGTGTGCATATGACATAATTTACGTAAATGTTATTGTGCCACTCATTTCACTCTCTTCCTGCAGGTTTCTGTCTCTTCAGCTGTAATAGTAGGACATTTAGTTCGGTTTCAAAACCCTAACTTTAGGACTCAGATTGGGCTGTTTGCTTCAGAATTATCTGGGGAGCTTTAGAAAAGTGCGGATTCCTGGCCGGGCACGGTGGCTCACGCCTGTAATCCCAGCACTTTGGGAGGCTGAGGCAGGCGGATCACGAGGTCTGGAGTTCCAGACCATCCTGGCCAACATGGTGAAACCCCATCTCTACTAAAAATAGAAAAAATGAGCTGGGCGTGGTGGCACGCACCTGTAGTCCCAGCTACTCGAGAGGCTGAGGCAGGAGAATCGCTTGAACCCAGGAGGTGGAGGTTGCAGTGAGCCCAAATCGCGCCACTGCACTCCAGCCTGGCAACAGAGTGAGACTCCGTCTCAAAAAATAAAAAAAAATCAAAAGAAAAAAGCAGATTCCTAAGCCTACTTACAACTTAAAAAATTTAGAAATCCCAAGAACCGGGCGACCTCAAAGTTTTTACCTCATAGAAAACACTATGCTTCCCCTATAATAACAGACGTTTCTCTTTTTTTGCCTTTTAAATTCTCTAATGATTCAGCAAGAAAATGAACTTTCTTATAAAAAACTTTAAAAGAAAAATTATATTGGCATGTTTGTAAGTACTAGATTATAATTATTTTTTCCTCATATAACTTCTAGTAAGTAAAAGGAAACACAACTGTTAAATTAAATATATATGGAGAGAGTGTATGTATATATACTATAATATAGTATATACTGTAACCTATCTAGTATATTAGCTTAGGATTTTTTTATTAGAATAAGTTATGAAATATTGGGTTTAGCTGTTAATCAAAATTGTCCCCATGTGCTTGTAATGTTTACAATTGGGCCTGAGTGTTTACACATTCAGTATTCATAGACTTACTGAATCAGAAGGTGTATAACTTTTTCTGGTATGCTACTTCAGCTATTAAAAGTCCTTTCTCTTTGAAAAAATACCATAGCCACCAACATGTACTTTCTTATGATTTCCTTTTTTAAAAAATTAAAGTGCCCTTTTCATAAACATATTTTAAATTATAGCAATTATTTATGTTAGAATTATGTTTTTGCTAAAAAAGATGAAGCATTTACTTATAATACATTTTACCTTTATGATATGTCAACAGAATATTTACTGATCATTTTTTCTTAGCCTTTTTTCTAAGCAGCTGCTCTTGAGATTGTAGATTAAGAATAAAGAAGGAATATAACTTGTCTGAAATGAAAAAGGGGGATGAGAGTGAGCAAATAGATGTATTTTCAGTTCAATTATTTGCGTTATTTCTGTCTTCTCTATGTAAAGAATCACTCCACTTATAATAAGGCAAGGGAGAATCATCTATTAGAATAGTGAGGGAGCCTACCTAGCAAAATGTATTCTGAATGAGAAATACACATATAGGAAATAGGAGAAATGAAAAACAATAGCAATAGAGAGCTAACTCCTTTTGTTTCCCCATCATAGAGGATTAGGGGTTGGCATACCTAGTCTGGAACCTCTGGTGAGTTTTCATGGTGGTCTGATGTTGTGTGAATGACATAGGAGGACAGAGAAAGGAAAGAAACTTTCATGTCCAGAGTGGGTAGGTGGGAGAGGCCCCTTCACAAGCTGGCTTTAGCCTGCTTCTTAGGTCATGAGCATTCTTTTCTTAAACTCCTTGGATATTTCACCCTGTAAACATTGAAGGTTGACTTTCCTTGTTCATTTCTTCTTCTACTTATTTATTTTCAAATTTAGTACGTGTGTAACGTTTATATTGGTAACGTTATTGAGAGCATGTAAATTGGTATTATCATTGCATTGCTACTCAGAGAATTGACCTTGTAAATCAGCAGAAATCCAATAAAAACTAAAATATTAATATTATAGTCATATTTTCAAGCATGGGTTGATTTTTTTTGGTAGCTCCTCTGAAATATTTTTTGCCAGAGGTTATTTCTGATATTTTAACAAAGATCAATCAACAGGAGTTAATAGAGATTATGACTTATCTGGAGAAAGGAAAATCTGAAGTAATTCTAACCTTCCCCTACTGCTTCAAATAACAATTTACTTTTCTAATATATGCTGTAAATATTTAAATCTAAAGATGTGAAAAATCTTTTATGAGTATATGTTAAGAATAAAGGAACAGCTCTTTGAGATAAGCAGTCTACAATTGTACATAGCTTCAAAATTAGAAAAATGAACACTAAGTGATTTGGTTCAAGGTTACCAAAACCTTGACTAACTAATAGCCTAATTTCTTACTAAAAACAAAAAGCATAGACTTTGCAACCTTTTTGTTCCAACATAAAGTCTAGGAACTCAGGAGTCTGGAAGTTGACAAAACACATTTATTCATTTCATAAAGATGTATTGAATATCTGTTAGGTGCAAAGCACAGTGTTTGTGCTGGCCATGCACTGGAAAGCCAGCAGACAGAGACATGGGGGCCTTTTCCAAGTCCTTATTTTCTACATAGGGAAAACAGAAATTAAAGAAGAAAAAAATTCAATACTTAGTGATAACTGTCACAACTGCCATGCAAAAGACATTTGGGCAGGTATGAGTATATATACCAGAGGTCCTGATCCAGTCTGATGAATCAGGAAAGACTTAATGAGAAAATGGTGTTGAATCTGAGGCCTGAAAAGAAGTGAAGGCTGGGAGTGGACTGGGCATTCCAGCTAGAGGGGGCAGCAAGCATAGACAGACAGAAAAGGAACAGAGCAAACTTGAGAAAACGAAAGCAGGCCAGAGCATTGAAGAAGCAACTGGAATCAGAAACTATAATGTGAAGTTAGCATCAATTAAGATTACTAGATAGCTTCCACCTTCCTGAACATAATGAGTTATCTGAACTGGGGGGAAAAAGCAGGGAGTGAGTTGAGAAGTCACTGAAATTTTATAAGGAACATATTTAGAAAAAGTAGACAACATTCCACTTACTTCACATGCAGCATTTTATTTAGATTTTAAAACAATCATAAAGTAGGGTTTATTTTTTCTTTCACATATGAAGAAACTGAGGCTCAGAAAGTATATATAATTTGTACAAAATTTTGCAGAATAGCTTAAAAGCTGATGCTTGATTAATTTTCTTTGAGATACCTCCCTAACGTCTATCAATAAAGCGGCATCACCACTTTCACCATCACCACCACCCGGGAATCATGCACAGGCTTCCGTTTGGTCAAACCCAGCACCATATATGTAAATCAGGTCTAGAACTAATTGCTGAGGCCATCTGACTTCCTTCAGTCTACAGATAAGAAAGCTGAAGCCCAAAGATGCAAAGTGACATACCCAAGGCCATGGCATGAGTTACTGGCAGAGCCTGGGCTTATGAATTCCACAATGCTTTTCACATTTCATCTCCAGGCACCAACATTCTTTTGGCAGAACTTTCCACTTTGCAAAGGTTAGTGGCTAACAGAACCACTAATCATCTAGTACTCTGACAAAATTGTACTGAGGCAGCCACATTTATTGAAAAAAGTCATCTTGAATTTTGGAGGCAAAAACATCCCTCAAACCTCTTCATTAATAATGTTTATGTTCTAACTTTATGTATGATTAGAAATCCGTGTGAATAAACCAGGTAATTTATTTTCAATCATCATAGAAATAAACAGCTTTGCTCTCAATTCTAAAACTTTTCTGACAAGGTTTTAAAGATAATGGAGATTAGATAGCTATCGAGATGATTAAAATATAAAATATTTGAGATTGTTGGAATTGGAAAAAAGACTTTATCAAATATAAAATGGGTTTTTAAAAATGTTTTAAGATTTTTCAGGAAGCCAAAACATGTACACTATTTGACGATGCCAAATTGTTTTCAAAACGAATGAATGTGTTTAATTCATTCACAAAGAACCTTCTGTTCAAAATGACTAAATGCAAATTAATTTGACTTTTAACATTAAAAAATGAATGTCAATGAGCAGATATTTTAAGAGAAGTGGTTTTGCAAAATGAATTATCAATCATTTTTAGCTAGGTTCTCCACTAGAGGGCAAAAAGAGCATTTCAACAGAATACATGCCTTAATGACAGGCTGGAATTTGAAACTGGGCATGTTTCTGGTTATCTAATTACCAGTCTTAAAGTGTACTTAATCAATCATAAAACAGTTGACTTTTAAATTTTTTTCCAGGAAACTGAGAACAATCAATTTCTTTTTCATATTTCTCTTTTTGGCTTAATCTTAGTAGCAAGAACACCTGCCCCGAGCTCATGTGTTGTCTGGCATTGGACATATAGTATCTAGCTGGAATTTTTCATTGTAATATTTTTAAATAAAATCATTTAAGAAATTAGGAATTTGGTAATTGGAAAGAGATGTATGGTTGCAGGTAGGCAGATTAACAGTTTTATACTTTGAGAAGCATGATTTTTAAAGCTCTTGTAAAATAACATGCTGGCCTTTGGAATTTACTGACTATGCTTGTATTTTATGGACAGAGAGAAAATAAACTGCCATCCATTTGCACCTTGTTCTGATGGAGGCACTAAGGGATAATGAACTCTCTATTTCACCACACATATCAGCCACCTGTCCCTTCTCCTTCGTGTGATATGTTAAATCAGGTTCCTTAAAAGCAGATCCTGAGACAGCGGTTCAGATATTGGTGATTTATTGAGGGAGGGTTCTTCAGAAAAGCTTCCTGTAAAGAAGGGAGTGAATTCAAATTGAGAGGGGCAAAGAGCTGAGCAAATGTGACTTCAGTTCAAGGCCAGCCTTGACTTAGTTCATAGGGAGAAGGCTCTAGAGAATAAATTGCAGAGTTATCCACACCTGATGCAAAGGAGCTACCCTTTTATGCCCTTTACCAGTCAGCCATTGGCTGTGGGCAGTAGGATGAGAGAGTCGAGTAACTCAGGGTTAGGACAATTGTCTTAGCTGAGTGAACGCGCAGTAGAAGGAGGCAGCTGTGAGCCATGCATTATTAACCCTGAAATGTAATGAAAACCAGGATAGAAGCATTTTATCTTTGCAAATTGAGTTTTTAAAATATATATTTTGTCTACCTTTGAACATAATTGCTTGTCTAACCTTCTTGAAAAGCTATTATTTGGTTTTTTAAAAAAGTTTCTTTAGGTTGCACCACATGAAACTGCCATTATTCAATAGCTTTTTACCTACACAAATATCAATTTTATCAGTTTCATATAGTTCAACCTAGTTGTCTCATTGCCATAATGTATTTTGTGATCCTTTTACATATCCCATGCAACAAAATCTATTTTCATTATGTAATATTTGCACAGCCAAGGAGTCTCCTATTTTGAAACTTCAGGGCAAAATTTTTCTATGTTGCTTTATCTTGCTTAATGTGACCACTGTTTTACTCCTTTCACCAAAATATGAGCATAAAATTTTTTCAGATTGCTAAATTTGTTGAAGTTTACCGATGTGTGACTAATGAAAGCACAACTCAGACATTTAACTTACAGCCATCAAATAATGATACTCATTCGCCTTCATATAAGCCATATGTTCCATAAGTTCTGTGAATCAAATGGAAATCTCTTTTGGGGAAAAAGAATATGACTGTGAGGGTGGGCCCTTCCTCAGGTTTTATAAAAATATTTATTTAGCCACCATTAGACATCAAACACTTTCTTAGCTTTATGAAGGCATTCAAATGAAGTGTAAGACCACGACTTGCATTCAAAGCATTAGAAGTCCAACACTGGAAAATCTTAATACTTTGAGGCTCTATTTTTAGGAATATATGTTTATGATAGTCATATTTTCTGGTTCATTGATTTTATTACCAGTATGTAATATCTTTTTTTCTGTCCCTTTATAGCATTTCTTCTTGAATTCCATTTTTAAGATAATAAAATTACTATTTTTAGTTTGGTTCATATTGGAGAGACAAATCTTTTTCCTACTTTGGTTTTCAAATTTGTATGACTTTTATTTGTGTGTATGTCTCTTGTTGTCCAGATATTTTCTGATCTTGATTTTTTTATCTTGAGACATTTCTCTTAATACCTGAGATTATCTCATTACATAACCTTAATTCTGCCATATTATCACATTTTTCATAACTTATCTGTTATTTCTGCTTTTCAGTTTTTTATTGGAAAGGTGTAGTTTTAATTTACTGGTTTAAAATGTATTTAACCTTGTTTTGCTGTTGATGGTCCTTAACTTAAGGTCTGTATTCGTATTTATATGCTTGTATTGATATCTGTATCTTCTTCTAGTAAGACAAGTCCATTTGGTCCCTTCCATTGCCTCCCATCACATAGATAGTGTTGAATTCTAGGTGTTTATTTCTGACATATTATGGTTATAGTTCCTCTCTTTCTTTTTCATAGTAATTCGTGGTTTGTTCTGTTTTGTTTTTATGGCAGCAACACACTTAATCAGATTGCTTTATTACCCTTTCTTCCCATATTTCCTGTAGCATCCTCCTGTATGTCTTTCTCTTTTTATTTAAGTCCTTGACCCAAGAAAGTTTTTAAGACAGGTTTTTATTTAGCAAATATTCCAAGGCCTTGAATGCCTGAGAATATATTTTAATCATCCCATATTTGAATGAACTTTTAACAGTTTATAAAATCCCAGGTGATATCGTAGGCAAATTTGGCAGTACTATGAACATTTTCCTTCCAATTCTCAAAAGATCTCACTCTGGGATGGCTGAAACTGACTGACAGTGGAGAGTTTTCTTTAAGGGCTTCTTAGCGATCAGTAAATACCTCATTTATTTTATCCTTTGAAGTTTGAATAAAAAACCATCATAGCTGTTAGTTTGTGGTTCTAGCAAGAACATAGCTGGAAGTAAAAGAAGACAGATTCTCCAGAAGGAAGATTTTAGACTTCATCAGTTGGCTCAGGAATGGCCACAATCTAAGACCAAGTTAGAGTGCCTGACAGGACCATATAGTTAGACCATGTAGGGCAAGAAGCGGAGGTGGAAGGAAAACACTGGGTGTACTGACAGTTTAAAGGCATTAAACATAAAGGAGATGGTAAAAGGGTCAGAAAAAGCTTACACAACTTTGAAGTGTAGTTTGAAATAATGCATAGGAAGGTGTGGGAATGGAGGAATGTGGCCCAATGCCAGGAAGATGGGGCTGGCAGGCACCATATAGAAAGAAGCCCTTCTGTTACCTATAGACATACAGTCCTTAGCTCATCTGCCTGCCAACCAACCACATACCCTCTCCCTCCTCAACCAACTCTTGGCCCCCACATCCTTAGTGATGCTCTTGGGGGTGTACTGCTAGAGGAGAGTGGAATGGGATCTGGTACGGGGTCTAAGGTGAGAGGGGATGGCTTGACCCTATCACAGTCATACCTATTTATTTTCTTAAATACTCTTCCAAATCCTTGCAACATATCAATTGACATCTGTTGATATTACACCTGGGATCTGGGATAGATTTCCTGCAACTTAGAGGTAACTGGTGGCAAATTAGGAAGACCTTGGATGGGATTAACGCAGGGGCAGGATTCCAAAAACTTTTATGAACTCGAGAGTATTAATACACAGCTGTTTATATTCTGTTTTATGTCACACTGGAATAAGAGGTACAATATTCCTTATAATCTATAGAAGATAAAAAACGGAGAGAGAAAAATATTCCACCAATATTTTATTTTGTGAAGAAATAGACATTTGATTTATGATTGTACTAGACTGGTATGATATTGAAAACAATTGAAAATGATGTTTTGCCTGTAGTACTAAGTAACGAAGTGTTCTCTTAAAGGATAGACAAAAAGAACAACAAATATGCTTCCTTGTCAATTCCAATTTCGACTTCTGGAATTTGTTTTGAGAACTGGTGTTAGAATACATGTTTTACTCTGTTTTCATTATAACCTGGGAGCTGTGCACTGAAAAAAGTGAATGGTGTAGTTAATCCCCTTAGGGAAGTGGTTTTCTAGTTGAGAAAGAAACAACTCTCGATGAAAAATGTAAGTCAACAATAGGATGTGGTATTTGTTTTTAAACAGGCTGGACATACAATAATGAACAGACAAAAATTCCCTTACACTGATGTCTAGAAAGTGGTCTTTGGAAGAAGAAATTCTAACATGCCTTAAGTCTTTATCTCTTGGGATGGAAGAGGAAAGGCCAAGAATAAAAATAGCATAATTTAGGAGTTTTCCGTCATATTTCAGATCTATTACAAAGATCAGGACAGAAAATTCCTATGTTTTCTTATTAGTATTCTTAGAATTGGGACTCCAATATAACAATATTAATGACCAATATTCAGTAGTGAGTGTTTGGTGGGCTTACGAAACAATTAACATGCATTTCAACAGAATATACCAACCAACATGTATTATCAAGTGAATATATAATAACCAAGGGAATACACAAAAGAATGTTGTGAAACTTAATAGTTTGTAAGAGTTCATACAAGGAATAAATAAGCAGAACTAAGAACCGATATTAAGGATTCCAGTTAAGATTGGGGAGTTCATTTTACCATCCCCATCAGCATAACTTCTACCTCAGCTATGGCTCAGTGCAGGAGATGCCATAAAGAAGACCTTTATTTCTGAGATAGCATCAGTTATCAATCAGTAGATTTTTTTTTGCTTAAGCATCATGGAACCAATGAATTATCCAAGTAAAAGAGGAACTGAAACTCATCTATTTAGGGCCCAGACTTTAAAGATGAAAACCTAAAGCCCAGACACGAAGTGATTTTCCCCAGGTCACAAAGGGAATTAATTAGATAGACAAACTTGGGAACCTTTGGGCATCACCACAAATATATGCTCTACTTTTGAATTCAAAAAATAAATATTTAAATCCTAAAAATAAATATTAATACATGTTGTAATATATTTTTGATATTTGGCCTAATACAGATTAAATCTTTAAGACATATAGCCAATTTTTTTTTGATATGAGAGGCATATTTCTATCATTGAGAGGAGCTTTTTCCACATAGCATGTATTATCCACAGGCCTCAATAAAGAAAAAACTCAGAGCATTGCCTATGTTTTATTCCAGGGTATAGAATTGTGAGCAGTAAAACCAATCAACTAGTGTTTGGTGCACAACTGCTAGGATATGATGAGACCTATTCTCAAGCAGCTTGCAGTCTTTTGGGGAAATGTCTTTGGGGAAATGAGGAAAACACACACACACACACACACACATATATATATACACACACATATATATACACATGTATACATATGTGTGTATATATATGTTTATTTACTTTTATTTTAAGTTTGGGGGTCCATGTGCAGGTTTGTTACATAGGTAAATGTACGTTAAGGGGATTTGTCATACAGATTATTTCCTCAGCCAGGTATTAAGCCTAGTATTCATTAGTTGTTTTTCCTGACTGTCTCCATCCTCCCACCCTCCACCCTCTGATAGGCCCCAGTGTCTGTTCCCTTTTATGTGTCCATGTGCTCTCATCATTTAGCTCCCACTTACAAGTGAGAACATGCAGTATTTGGTTGTCTGTTCCTGTGTTATTTCACTAAGGATGATGCGTCCAACAATCACATGATAAAAAGCCCAGCATCACTGATCATTAGAGAAATGCAAATCAAAACCACAATGAGATACCATTTCATACCAGTCAGAATGGGTATTAATAAAAAGTCAAAAAATAACAGATGCTGGCGAGGTCGTGGAGAAAAAGAAACACTTATACACTGTTGGTGGGAGTGCAAATTAGTTCAACCATGTGGAAGACAGTGTGGAAATTCCTCAAAGACCTAGAGACACAAATATCTTTTGACCCAGTAACCTCATTACTGGGTATTTACCCAAAGGAATATAAATCATTCTATTATAAAGACACATGCATGTGTATGATCACTGCAGCACTATTCACAATAGCAAAGACATGGAATTAACCCAAATGCCCATCAATGATAGACTGGATGAAGAAAATTTGGTACATATACACCATGGAATACTACACAGTCATAAAAAGGAATGAGATCATGCCCTTTGCAGGAAAACTCATATTTAACAGTGTTCATTCATTTAATAAGCACTTTCAAGGGCTTACAGATGACACTGAAGTGAAGTTGATGCATACGAATTCTTCATAGTAATTCTCTGTCCTCAGTTTCTGACATCTCTCTCTCACTCATTTTACCCATCCACCTGAATTTTCTCCCTATTTTTCAACCAGTCCAATTGTGAGTAATTTCTTCTCAGCGACCAATTCCATATTCACTCATCATGCTTCTTATTCCTATGAGGTAGCATCCCTGAAATTTCAGCCTCTGGGAAAAATATGCCTTCATCCTTTTAGTTTAGGTTAGATTCATCTATTATGAACCCTGATAAGACTCAGTACTTTTACTTCCTAACACATTATTTTGTGTTTGTACTTATATATTCCTGATTATATAATTACTATCTGTCTCTCCTGCTAGACTGTAGTCTTCAAGGCAGGTGACAACGTCTGTTCACTGATTGTTATATCCCTAACATCTAGCCAAGTGCCTGACCTATTAGCAGGTATTTAATAATCAAATGTGTGGTAAATGATCTAACTATACAACTCCAATGTATCTGAATTGATTAGGACATTTTGAGTATAGTTAATTTTAGTTGGAATAGATAAATATTTGAAACAAATTCATTTCATCAATTCATACAAAGATATTGGCAATGACTTTACTATTCAACCTGTGGTAGCACCAGCACCAGCTGACAGCCTGTCATAAATGCAGAATCTCAGGGCCTTCTCCACAACTACCCTGCCAGAATCTGAAATTTACAAGATTTCCTGGGTTCCTCTAGCACACTGTGATATGTTGTAAATCAGGGATTAAAAACACAAATACTTTATTGGGCTAGGCATATCTCCAAAGTGAATGAAACAAGCCATATATATATATATATATATATATATACACACACACACACACATACATATATATATATAATCTGTCTCTCCATATATATATATATATATATATATATGGAGAGACAGATAATAATTATATAATCAGGAATATATATGTATAAACACAGTATATATAATATATAGTATATATATTTATATTATATAATATATAATATAAATATAATATATTATAACATATATAATATAAATATAATATAACATATAATATAAATATAATATATTATAACACATAATATATAATATAAATATAATATAACACATAATATGTAATATAAATATAATATATTGTAACACATAATATATAATATAAATATAATATATTGTAACACATAATATATAATATAAATATAATGTAACACATATTATATAATATAAATATAATATATTGTAACACATAATATATAATATAAATATAATATATTGTAACACATAATATATAATACAAATATAATATATTGTAACACATAATATATAATATAAATATAATATATTGTAACACATAATATATAATATAAATATAATATATTGTAACACATATTATATAATATAAATATAATATATTGTAACATAATATATAATATAAATATAATATATTATAACATATAATATATAATATAGATAATGATAATAAATATAACCTATAACATATTATCATGATATGTATATAATCATGATTATGTACATAATCATGATAATAGGTAACCTCTGACCTCTGGCCTCCTCATAGGAGTGGTGGGGACTATGTTTATATGAGATCTTTAGCTTCATCTAAAAGGCACAGGCTACTGTCCAGAGTCACAAAATTGCAAGGTTAGTGTTGGAAGATCTTTGAACAGTTCAAGAGAAACCAGAAATACAAACCGGCATGTATAATCTATGGACTTAAACACTGACAATTAAATTTAATTCTTTTTAAAGCAAAAGAAATATGAGGATCAAATAGAACTTACTTGTGTGATAGCTCTACTTGAAGGATCTTCAGTTTTCAAAATCTCATACAAAGGATGTCTTTTAGGCATTCAGTTAATACTTCCTAAGGCCTCACTAATTCAGAATTCTTTAATTTTACAAGTCGGAAAACTGTTTCTTTTCTGTAGCCATCGAATTCTTCCTTTCTTTTATTAATTTATTCATTCAGTGTCTACTCTGTGCTGGTTGGGTCCTATGCTAAGTACAGAACAACTAACAATGAGTTAGTTTTAGTTATTTATAACCTATGACTTCCAATGGCATCTAGTCTTGTAATGACAACATTAGACTTATGAAACAGACAGTATTTGATGTGGGTATTGCTACAATAA
This sequence comes from Pan troglodytes, assembly GCF_028858775.2. Classification (NCBI taxonomy): domain Eukaryota; kingdom Metazoa; phylum Chordata; class Mammalia; order Primates; family Hominidae; genus Pan; species Pan troglodytes. The sequence continues at coordinate 60,117,523 of NC_072403.2, forward strand.
TTTGTAATGTCGCTTTTGAGGGATGGTCTTGAGAAGGTTATGCTCTATCTTAGCAGTTCACAAATCTAAGTGGAGAGACAGAAGCAGAAGGTACAGACGACTGAAGACAAATGGTGTGAAGGAGGTTGACAAGAGGATGTGGTTGAACATAAAAGCAATCCTAAAGAAGTGAATTCTGGATGGAATGTATGGCACCCGTGGTGATTTTAACATGTTAAAACTTCCTGTAACACTCCCTCAGCTTCACAATTTCGGGCAGTCCAGAAAACATACTTTATCTCTGCTCAAAAAGAGAGAACTGTTTCACAAAAGCTAAAGCTCTAAATTCCACTTCTTGTGTACATTAAAGACTTAATTAACTGATTTAACCACATTTTGCCATTTTTTTTCTAGTTGTTACATTCTCATTTCTTCAGTTGGTGTGAGGGGATTTTCTCTCTTTGTGGGTGTGGTTTATATTACCTTGGAAGAGGCAGTGATATTTTTGAGAAAGCAGCATGCTAGTGACAAACACTTCACAAGGCTTTATGTTAGTTTGGTGGCAGCTGTGACCAAAAGTGTAATAAAAATCAACTGAATGTTTTATTCAAATGTGTTTATCCAACAGTGGTGAGTGAACAAAGGTTGAGTTAATCTGTTATACAATATCTAGGACTGGATTTTCTATCCAGGATAAAAGCATGCTTTGTCTCAATTCTCTTGAATTTTCCATTTCATTTATCTTTCCATGTTAAATAATGCTCTGATGTTAATATTAGTAACTTTTTAGTTATTTTTTTCTTTGAGACAACATAGTAGTTTGTTTTCCACAGTGTTTACCATCAAGTATGCCAGCTTGGATGACTCTCTCTGCCCTGTAATATTCATCTACTCTCTGCATAGCAAGGCTTACACCTACGTAGAACTCGTTTTTTTTTTTTTTTTTTTTTTTTTTTTTTTTTTTACATGGAGTGTTGCTCTGTCGCCCAGGCTAGAGTGCAGTGTTGTGATCTTGGCTCACTGCTACCTGTGCCTCCCGGGTTCAAGCAATTCTCCTGCCTCAGCCTCCTGAGTAGCTGGGACTACAGACACACACCACCATGCCCAGCTAATTTTTGTATTTTTAGTAGAGATGGGGTTTTACCATGTTGGCCAGGCTAGTTTCAAACTCCTGATCTTGTGATCCACCCGCCTAGGCCTCCCAAAGTGCTGGGATTACAGGTGTGAGCCACCACACCCAGCCAGTACTTGTTTTAATGCTTAGTTTCACTGTTTCCATTCTGACTGGCAAAATTTTCGTACTATGTGTTACTGTCCTCCCCATTTGACATCTCTAGTCCTCATGCATTACAAAGCCTCTGCAGTTGGCAGAGGTTTTAGCATTCAACATTTCTCTCTGTTCCCAGTTTTTCTTCCTTAATCAACAAAATAGCAACATATCTACCCTCTGCTTCTTTGCTCATCCTGGAAAGTAGGAAGGCTAGAGTTACCCAGAAAACTTGAGTCTATTGTATTTTCTGAGATCATATTTTTATTAAAATCTTCTTTTTTTCTCCCTCCCTCCCTCCCTTCCTTCCTTCCCTTCCTCCCTCCCTTCCCCCCCTCCACTTTCCTGCCCTGCCGCCACATCTCTCATGCATTATTTAAATATCTTCCAATCCACATATTTCCATATTTTGCACATCAGCCACAGTAACTTTTTTGAAATGAGAAATCTGACCACATGACCACACATGTCCCCTACTTAAAGTACTTGAACGACTTTTCACTGCCTGAGATAATTAAGCTCAGACTCCTCATCTGACATATAAGCTCCATTATACTGTGTCTCTTGTGTGGCCTTTCATAGCTGTACCAGCCAGCCCTGAGATGCTCCTGGTCTGTGAATGGGACACCCTTGACTTCAGTGCCTGGCTTTTCCCTTTGCTGTATGTCATACTCCATTCACTTCCCCTGTCTCTCTGTCTTCCCCGCTTCTTTTTCCTGCATATCTTCCCATGAGCATATTGCCACCTCACACTTGCTTTGAGAGCACAGTCTCTGCATACCCTCAGTCTAGATTCCAGCATGGATGTTCCACTCACTAGTTTTGGGCCTTGAACAAGTTATTCTACCTCTCAGTGCTTTAGTTTCCTCATCTGTGAAACAGAGTATTACTAGTGCTCACCTTACCAGGTTGTTGTGAAAACTAAATGAACAAATCCATATAAAGAATTTATTATGTGAGTATGTAATAAATTATTATGACTAAATCCATAAATCTTCACAACACATTAATATCACATTTTTAGTCAACTTAAGAATATTAAAAAGGCAAATCTACTGTGATAAAAGATCATAAACAGAAGAAAGCATGCCAAAGCTAAATATAAATGATTTGAGGATTACCAATTCATTAGGATCAGTCATTTTCTGTTCTCTTTCATTGATTAGGATAATCAACACATAGTTTTTGAAATTCAAGATTAAAATAAAACGGATTAAAATTACTGAATACCTGTATTAGAAAGGAAGAATGGAATATAACAGTAGGCATCACATAATGACTCGATTGCTTTTCTAATCTCAGTTGAATGCTTTATTGGGATATTACCAAGATTTTAAAATTTCAAGATGATTCTTCTTTTCTGTTTTAGGAGATTAGAAGGTTGGACGTTTGACATTGTACAAACTGTGATGATTCATATAGATATTGTACTACTTAACCTACTTATACCAATGACTGTGCTATTTCCAGGATAAATCACTTGGGTTTGAAGTTTGAAGCAGTACCTAGAGTCTGATCCTAAGCCATACTTAGGATCTCAGGAGACTCTGATGAACAGGAGAAAGTAGGTGCTTCCAGCTGCTTCCTGGAATGCTATTTAGATTTCTAGTTGGCTCTAGGGCCAGATCATGCTTCTATTTAAAGCAATGGTCTCAGGCAGCTAGAAGGAGTCCTGTTGCTATGATACCCAAAGGATTTTATAGTTGGGAACAGAGTGTAAGGGCTTGGATTTAGTGAAGCTATAACTTTAAACAAAAACTGGCTCCATTCTTGAATGTCTGTTGGAACGAAGGGAAACCTGAGGAAATGTCAGGTGGAGACCTCCTTGGGCTCCCTAGCAGCCAAGGTTAGAGTCTTCCTCAGGGTAGCTAAATTACTGGCCTCCACCAAATTGCTCTGGGGGTTTAAGAGCTGATCTCTGTCCATGGACTTTTTGCCCAAAGCAAGACCCTGTTGAAAGTGAAAGGGGTCCAATCATTTCAATAGCCCTGGTTTGCCAGGAAGGATGGCAGAAATTAGAAATGTTCCTGTCAAACTGGATCTGTGGTGATTCTAAAGCTGGAGCTAGGATAAATGGTTAATACCAAAAAAGGGTAAACAGATTTCGTTACAAATGTTTGCTCTTCCCTTCTCTTTGTGTGTGTCTGTTAGGTTGTCTCTTTCTTGCATATTGATGACTTTCTTCTATCTTATGAAGTTTATGTGTAGCTCTCAGAAGACCCACATAGTAATAAAAATTCCCACATAACAAAAGACCTTCTCTTCTGTTAAAGTGTCTCTATGATATAAATTACATTATAATAACATCACCTGGTGAGATTGCAATGTTTATGAAGTCTGTATGTATTGATATTATTAATAGTCACAATAAAGCACAATATTTTACATTTCCAGTAAGTACTGTCTATAGATGCATCTACATTTACCGTGGGTCTGAACATGACTTGTTGCTGTCGCTTTGGAGCTTTTCAGTTAGAGGCCTATTATGTGAGGGGTGAAGCATAAATTTAACTTTGTTTCCTCTCTGTGAAATCTGTTAGTGCATTTTGACGATTCCTTCATTACATACATAATTAATGAGGGCCTATGCTATATGCTAAGCACTGTTAGAGTTGATGTGTGACATAAAAATAAATAAGATGTGGTCTTATACACAGAGTACTCACCCTCTGCCAAAATATCTTCCTTTTCTCTTTTAGTGACAATTGAATCTTAATGTTTATACTTGGTAGAATCCACTGTTATCTGCAATAAAATATTTATGTCATTGTCAATCTGTTTAAATGAAATTTTAACATTTATTTTTTTCTCACTTCTACTCCTGATCATATCCTGGGCATCTTTTCTGTGAAGCTGAGTCATCCAATGGTGGCTATTCCTGAACATGAAGCTCTTGATTCCAAAGAGGTAAATGTAAGATAGGACTGGATATCTAATTATCCATTTCTGTGTGATTGTAGAAATAAACCAATCTTTTTTTTTAATGTTAACAAAATTGTGCTTTTATAACAAAAGAAAGAATTATTACTAGCTGTTTCACTCTGTCAGTCACAAGGATTTGATAGTGAAATAAGTAAATTCTTGCTGCCTCTCAATGTAGAAGGTAGCACTAGAGTTCCCCGTGTCTGATACCTGGACCACAAACCAACTCCTACCCCAAGTGCCTGTCTTTGTGATTTCCTTTTTGGGTTCATATGTGAAATCACCATTGTCTTCTTTCTCTAGAGGGTCAATGGATGTCCCATAATCCATATGGTGTGTTTTCAGGGTCAGAGTCACAGTATCTCATGGTATCTCAGTTTCGGTTCATAGGAAGATGAGTGCTGGGCTCACTGAGCACCCCCAACCCCACCTTCCCCAAGTAAATTTTATATATGGCATGCAGCTTTTAGACAAAGGCATATCAGCTCAATCATAGCCTCTACATTTCATGTAAATGTTTATCTACTTTAATGTTTTGAGCTGATAAGTAAAAAGTAAATTCAAACAACTTTCTTTTTATAAAAAAAAATGCTATACCACAGAAACAAAGACAAAAATTCTGTAAAGAAATGTTCTCATCATGGTTTACTTTTGTATTCATCAAGAGCAAGAATAACTGAACAGTGTTTTCTTCTTTACATCCCCTCAGATAAAGTGGAAAATGGGAGAAAAAAAGTGATTTTAAAAAACTTATCTCTGAGAAGGGACTGGGTGAGCTCACACATTCATTTAAAATACCCTCACAAAAGAAGTATGCTTAATTTTGCAGCCTCCAAGTTTATGTAGAAACAAGCATAATATAAAAGAGAAGTAAGAATAATAAAATTCCACGTATAATTTGAATTTTATTTTCCAAGCCATATTTTCCACAATTTAGGGCATACTATCTACTTTTCCTAAACTGGCATCCCTATTTCTGCAAATTTAAAAAGGTCTGTCATAGTATAAGACTGATGTGGCTTTTTGCTGTAACATTAGTCATTAAAATATAAAGTTGTGTTATGAATAGGTATGCATTTATATCCTTGACCACATCTCTGGTTACTTTTTAAGATAATATTGTAAAAATAGGATTATTGGTTTTATGATTATGAACATATGGAAGACTCTCAACACATGTAGCCAAATTGCTGTCCTGGAAAATTGTAGTAATTTACCATATGAGGAGTGTGTTATAATAATATCTGTCTCCACGCAGTCTTGGCAGCATTGAGAATTTTATAATTCCCAGTTTATTGAGAGGTTACTATACATTAGAAACAGTGTTATGCACTTTGTTTTACTTAATTTTCATAAAACATTCTTAAGTTAACTGCTATTATTATTCTTTTTAGAGATGAGGAAACTAAAGCTGCAGGAACTTAATCTATTGCCTAAAGTCAAATAGCTAGGAAGTGTCTCCACAATCAGAAATTGAATCCAAATCTGACAGCCTGCAGTCTGTGCCTCTTGGGCACTCTATTATTCTCTGTCTGGTATCTAAATTAATCTAAATTAGGATTTTTAATTTAGATAAAGATATTTATCCAAATTTCTCTATTTTAATTTATATTTCTATCTATATGATCTAATTCTTTCTCTTTTAAAATCACGTTTAAAATACTTGCCAAATTAAAAGGGAAAGTTACTTTTTAATATTAATTTGCATGTTAAAATTCTGTATTTCTTCTGTTATTTTTGTCTTTTTAAATCTATTTTGTTTTTGCACTATCTTATGCATTTATTGGTATGGTAATATATTTTTGTTGAGTAGTAAACTCCCTTTTTATATATTAAAGTTAATAACTTTTTGTCAAATGTGTTAGCTCTTTGAGTATGATGGTGGCAAATTGTGTAATAGTGAAAAATTAGAAAAATATGTACTTTCAGAAATAGAAGAATGATTAAATAAATTTTGCACATTTCAGATGAATATAAAAAATAAGAAACTTTGTATTTCTTTCAAATACAATAATTTTGGTTCAAGTTCACATAGACTATATCTACACAATAAGAGTGTTCCTACACAAAAAAGAGAAAATGAATTGGTTATTTAAATTACAAAAACAGCCAGTTCAGATAACAAATTGAGAAATACTGAATGTTCGGTAATGCAAAAGACTTTGTGAGCCAAAGAGAATGGTATAGATGTAGTATTTGCATTTTTTTACACCAATTATCACAACCCTGGAGACAAAACTTAAAATTAAGATAGTGGATAAGATTGCCATAAAATGATTTTGATTCAGGTTTGGAATATATGAAAAATGTCATTTAGAGTTTGAAGTTTAACATTTGTGAGAGACAGTACCTATTAGTAGTAAAAAATGTAAATAATTAAGGAAAAGGCCATTTTGTGATTCCAGTGTTCTGTATTTTACTTGTTCGTAATATTGGCACATTTTGGAGCAATTTAGCAACTTTTTACAACTTCTTATGATGTGTGGTCAGACTAATATTGACCAGTATATTTCCCCCAAACCTTTTCTCTGTTATTTATTTACCTTCAACAACAACCAAGAAACATCAGTTTTATAAAGCAATTCTGTTCTTATGACTATATGACCTAAAGGAATAAACCATTTCAGTTACAAACCCAGTGCAAATAAAAAGTTATGGAAAAGCCCTTGATGGTATCTCAGAATTTTCCTCTTGGTTTTTCTTTCATTTCCTAAAGACATTAGTTTGTCTTGCTTACTACCAGACTGTCATTTCTTGAATCAAATCAGGCTATTTGTAGATACTACCTTTTTAAAATTAACTCAGTAATTCATTTAAATACAAACAGATGTTAGATATATCAGATTTGACTTACTCATCATTTTTATAACTCACATCATTTCTAAAGTTCATTTAAAAGGAACTAACTAAAAAAAAAATTCCACTTAACATCTAGCTCAGTGGTTCTCAACCCTGGCTGAACATTAGAATCATCTGTAATTGACTTTTGAAACACACCAATGATAAATATACTTCCTTGTCATATGACAGGGATCCATTCCAGACAAATTAATAAATCAAGAAACTTTATAGGTGACAAAGGTATTTGTATGTTTTAAAATCTCTTCAGATTATTCAAATATGCATCAAAGGTTGAGATCTTCAAATTATAGTTCCTTCATTGGCAGTCTAGGAAGGCCAATCAAATAAATCGGTCATTCAACCCTGAAAACACAAAATAGAAAGTAAAAGTAGGAGGATCATGAAAGAATTTGTTGCAGTGAATGATTTCAATTTCTAAAAACTTGGGTGACAACAAATTACTGTCCAATGGCTTAAAGGAATAACATGTGCTTTAATTTGTGGTAGATTAATTTTGAGAGATCTGTTCTGTGTTGAGATCCACTGTAATTTCATTAGTAAAATTTAACACTTTATTTTTGTTTGCCTTGACATTCCATACAAGGTTTGGAAATTGCTTGGATGGGGCTGGCATAGCATTTGGTGCAAGCTGAGTCTGGAGGCTTGGTGCATTCCAAACAATGTTTTATTTGTACTTTATATAACACTTAAAATACATGGTCACTGATGAAACTCCATACAGGCAGATGAGATCTGTAAATAATTGATTTGACCATTGTGTCAGCTGATTTTCAAAGAAGAACACTTTCATAGATTTTTACTGTTCACACCAATGCAGTAATTTCTAAGAAGGTGAATATTTAACACCATACAGGCAGAGCATACTCGTTGACTAAGATAAATGATTTCTGAGTTGAGTTACTTAGGAGAAAATTAAATTCTAGTAGTGACAATTATTTTTTATTGTATTTCTCATCTTGAAAGTTCAGCAACTCTTCTATCCACAACCACTCCATAAACTACTTCTCCTTCTGCAGACTTGTTTGTGAAAGTCATCCTGCAGAATGAGATATAAACAGACCGCCCCTCTTTGTATTACCTGCTACATGCAGCCCTATGACTACTGCATTTTATTTTCAAATTGAAGATCAATTGATTTCCCAAAACATGATTAGATGCATTTGGTTCTGACCTTTCAGGTTCATTTGTTATTAACACAACTTGAGAGCTAATCATTCACTAGCTGCCCATAAAACACATATTCGGCAAATTCTTGTGTTTTCTTATCCCTTCTCTTTGCAGATTTTTGATAAACATTTAAGGGTTTACAAGATAACAATTCTGTTAGCAAGGTGACTATGACTGATTTGCCACTTTGGTGGTATATAAGCTTTTTGAGTTTATTTTATTTTGAATTTCAGAACCTCCACTGATGTCTAAGGTTCTAAGAGTATAAAGCAGCCATCCCATTCCTCTGACTTTATCCTCTGATGAGAACATAGAAAAGAGAAAATAAATTACTGGCCCGCGGAAGCCACTCTCATTTTCTGGTTTGATTCAAGTGTAAAAATAAAATTATCAAGAGAAAAAGGCCCACTCTATTCTTTTCAGGCAATTTTCCAAAACATTATTTCTCAAAATGAAGCTTTGATACATCTTGGATTGCTGAGAGTTGAAGGTTGTAATCTCAGGCAAGAATTTGGAATCTGGATATTATTACCTGTTGATTAAAAGAAGATTCCTATGCATTGATAGACAAATGGTTACAGGGCCAGGGTAAATTTGTCTTATAAAAATAAAGACACCTGATACAGGTACCTGAGTAGATAGCCACCTTTCCCAGTCATCAGGTGAGTAGGGAAATAATAAAGGAAAGGATATTCCTATACTCAGATTTGATAGCAATGGACCCGTCAAAATGACTTTCTTGTGTTGTAAGCCCCCAACCTGTGTTGGGGAAATGTAATTTAAAAACAGAACAAAACAAAACCTTTCTGCTAACCCAGAAGTTCCCTTCACAAGGGTAGTAGAGAAAGAAAACCCTTTTTGTTATTGAATAACATTGAACCAGAATGTGATGTGCATTATAGGCAATCTGCTAATAGACTGCAAAGACAAGAAGAAATCTCACCCTTCGTATAGCCAAGGAGATAGACTCCATTTTATACATATTCTCAAGATCAACAATAATTAAGTTGGTCCTCAAGTAAGAAAAAAATGACAGCATCATTAATTATACATAGTTCATCTTAAGTTCACCTGGAATTTGGGATGACAATCTGTGTCTGGCTTTACACAAGGTAAAGTAAACTTCTCATATCTTTAGGACATGGGGTCATTTCATAACTTTGAGCCAGGCTTGAGCTAAAGTTAGAGTCTTATCCTCCCTGGAAACTGGCAGATAGGGATGATGTCTTTCTTGGTTGTTTACATTTAAAGGACATGGTTCTCAAGTCCTTGAAAGAGACTTTTCAGGGCCTGACAAAAGGCCCACCTGTTTTCAAAAGAATTTATATACATTTCAAAGAGAGGAGAAAGTACTTACAATGATGAGTTTTCTAAAGTAAATGCTTTAAGGAAAAGAAGGAGGAGGGAAATCTCTCCCCTTATGCTCAGCAGCAAGAATTAAGCCTTTCTTTTTGAAGTTCCAATTGTTCTTACACTTGGTTGGCAAGAACCAGAACTAAAATCAGAGAGAGTCTGGTTCTGAAGTAGCCAATAAAAAGAAACAGGTCTCATTTATTTTTCTCTTCTAGAAACTCAGTTAAATCTACTATAGGAGAAGTGGGCGTTTGACAATTTTGGGGTCTCTCCTTCAAAGTCATCTCAACAGATTAAAGTTGGGTTTGATATTGTAGTGAGTCACTGTGAAGTTGAGCAGAAGTCAGGAACTAAAAGGACCTACAACTCCTCTGTGTGGTGGCTTGGGAAGACTATTTCTAGTTTCCAAGAGAAACAAACAAAACACTAAGATCAGGGTTAATAATTATTTGGAACTCACATCATCCAGATGTCACATGGTTTTGACCCCAGATTCAACATTGTACTCTTTAGAGTCCATTGTACCTGCATCCTTTATCTATGAGGCTGCCTTTATAGGACCTTAATTACTGAACGTTTTATAGCTTCTGGCTTATGGATAATAAACTCTGATACCAGATTTTATCTTTTTTCACCAAAGTCATTAGTTACATAAATGCACAAAACATTTGAAATCTTTCAGGAAAAAAAAGAACATACATCATTTAATCATATTATGATACACATTTCTTGGAAATGGCTTTTTGTTCTTAGTACATGCAGCCTGATTTCATATTCACAAGAACACATATGTATGTTATTTTGTTTTCATTTTGCAGTAAAGAATATGCATATTTGGTTTTGCATTTAATGGGAATGAAAAACCAACTCACATAGCACATTCTTTTAAAAAATGCTGTCTGTAACATTGGCTTAATGTTTCACAAGAATATATTACCTATTACCCAAAGTTAACTCTGAATTAAAAAAAAAAACAACAAGATTTTGAGTTTGACTGTGTTCCAGAATTATGACTTCCAAAGCATCTTAAGTTCTTTCTTGCTTGTATTTTCTTATATCCAAAATAAGTGTGTTGTTTCATTGGCAATATAATAAAATACTGAGCCTTAACTGCCAGTGTGCTAGTTTGAAAATAGAATTGATTTATTTGTTGATGATTCTCACTTTTCTTACATGTTCACCTTTGTTATTCCCAAGTTTTTTAGCTCTTTATCTATACTGAGATTGGCAAAAAAAACCCAGTAAAAACTTCACAAAGTGTCTAAAACGATGGCTGTAGCTGTCATAGCATAGTACAACTTTTCCAACTGGCTACTAAATTGTGGGGCCAAACATTTATTTGGTCTGCTGGTGGGTTCAGGAAGAGCTGAGAAATAGTGCTAAGCTTGCTGGCATGGCATCAGAGGATGATCTGCCTATGGTGCTTCAATCTGATTTAATGATTCCTATTATAATAAAACTTTATATTTCAGAGGGAACTTAGAAGGCATTTATTCCAATATTTTATTTAATGTTATAATCCCATCTACATCATATATGCTCATATATCTTCTACTGAACCTCTCCTGGTAACAGAGTTCACCATTTCACAAGCCGGACTCAATATAGGTTTTAGTTTGACTAAGACAAACTAAGTAATGGCTATGTGAACAACAAAAGCAAATATAAAACATGGAATAAGCTGGGGTTTAATTTGGAGCACTATGACCTTGGGTGTGATATTGACTCCTTCTGAGCTTCAATTTTATTCTTTGTAAAATGGAATCAAATGATTGTGAAGGTCTGCCTAAGTGTATGTAAAGTGCTTAGCATATAAAATACATGGCACTTAAAAAGTATTAGCCAAATGATGATCATTTCCTTAACCCTCTTGTAAAATTAACTACTAAATGCTGGTACTTTAAGAAAAATCATGTTGGTGCTTTCAGAAAAAGCAAAATAATGGTAATTTTTATTTGTTAGAAAAATTAATGAGGAGATGTACTTGAGTCATTTCCTCCCTTCATTCTAGGGCTTCAGAGAATTCCAGATGATGAAAGCTACAGCTTACTTCTTACTTTTTGCCTGTTGATTTTCTATGGCCAGAACAAACCAGAGCAGTCATGAGCCACCCCTTTGTTAGTGCTTTTTATCTGTCTCCTTATTCTAGTCTAAAATATACTTTCTCATAATAATGCAGAATGTAACCGCGATTCACAATCCTGTTTAGCTGCTTGGCCAAGACATTCACCTTGCACATAGGAGCCAGCTCTAAGTCACCACTGCTTCTTCACCTCATGATCTGGCTGAGGGCAAAGCACAGACAGTTGCCTACAGAAAGGCAACTGACCTCCTTTATTTTCTACCAGGCATTTCGGAAGGTTCCCATGTTAGTCATGAGTTGGAACCTGGAAATAGAACGTTCTGGTCAGTTCCTCCATTGGTGTTATTCCATCACATTATTCTATCAGAGACATGTCTTAGAACTGTATCTCTCTTCTTGCTTCATCTCTGATATTTTCTTTTATACTTTCTTTTGTATAATCTGCCTTCACAGTTGCCAATAGCCATCTTCCACTCAATTAAGTTTATCTTATCTGTTCCAGACGGTCCAACCCTATCATGTAGGAACAGAGAGACTGAATGGGTAAAGAAATTATTGGAATCACTCCTCTACCACAGAGCAAAATTGTAAGATCAAGCAAATCAATATATGAAAAAAAGCGAGAGGTTATTTGGTCTTGGTCTTTTGTAATGTTCCCTTTTGCAAAAGCTGGGACTTAATTCAATCCCTATTCAGTTTACCTCCTTGTTAGATGATGCATTTTAGGGAATGGTGCAGTCAATGCTGAAGTGAAGTTAAGTCATCTGCCAAGTCATGAAAGGGTGTGGGTGTGGGTGGGATATAACAGTGCTGTTCCTTAAGGCAGCCCCTGCCCCTCAAAACCATCATGGCACTTTGTAGGAGGCCAGAACTGCTCTGCTGAACTGCCAAGAGATTGGAGTCTGATGTAAAGGTACAGCTGTTTGTCTTTATTATGCCATTAATAGTGAAACAAGGAAGGATCTACTTAAGGAATAAAAATAAGCTTTTCCTATTGTAGTATAAACCATTTTTTTGTAGGAGATGCTATGCCCAAATATTAATGTGTAATTTTCAGGTGTGTATTTTTAAATTTATTCATCTTAACCTGACTACCATATTCTCTTATTTTACAGCAATGAAGTTGGCACAGAGGCTGAAAATACAGGCTGCTGAAGTTTTTTTGGAATGCTGGTGCTAACCACTTGCTAGATTTAACTTTTTTTTTTTTTTCCAGAATGAGTGCTCCCTTTATGAGCTGCAGTGCAGCAGAACCAAAAAAAAGTTTGCTGCAGTTATATAGCATCACAGTGCTCTGCTAACAGCCAGCATAGAAGAGATTTACCTACAGCTTTTTGCACCACTGTTCTAGCCTTTAATGCCTTCTACTTAATATTAAGCTGACCGCAATACTAACGTGCCCCTATATTTAGCAGCCAAATAAAGAAGAATCGTGGGTAAATAGAAGAATGGCTGTGACTATTTTTCAATACAAATTTTATTTAATGCATACATTTCTAACTGAGTCAGGTTTTTATTCCCCTTTTACTTCACTTTTTTACATGAAAAAAATCACAACTTTTAAAGTAATTAGCTTTCAGAAGATGCTGATATTCAGAGGTTCTCTGGTGAGATCTTGAACATGAGAAAGTTGGTATTTTTGTATAACACACATTGCTTTCCTCTTCTGTTGGGATTCGGTGCTGCTGGGACAGACTATGTGCCAGGAGCAGCCCAGTGCTGATGAACATCGCGTTACTGGAGTGTCTGTGTCTGGGATACCACTGTCTCTCTGCCTGTCACCACATGATTCTTGTGAAGACTACTTTAGAGTTAGTTTGTATCCAAAATCCTGAGAGCAGTAGAGACCATAGAGCAAACCCATACTTGATGACAGTCCTGAGAGCCCCCTAGAGGCACATCATGTGCCCACCATGTTGGCCATCTTCAATTTATTTCCCAGTTGTCATCCCCAGCAGTCTGTCCTAGCCCCCTCTAAGTGATTTCCTTCTTCTGCTCATATGGGAAGCCTAGGATAACACACATTAAGAAAGAACAGGAGTCTGGACAGTGAGCCCCTGATGGTAAAGCAGTCTTGGGAAAACTGGCTTCATTCACTCTTTGCACATTGCCCATGTTCTCTGCGGAGCCAGCTCTGAGCCACGGTGCCCCTAAATCAAGCTTCATCACCCAGTCCCATTACCTAAACTCAAGCAGGGAGAGTGACATATAGAAGAGCAACTAGGCTCCTTCATTCTCCAATAGCCATTTTAGAATGTTCCAATTTCAGCTATTATTTGACAACTGGAAATAAAAACTTCTCAATGTCTCCTTTGTTGGTGTTAGAGAAGCAAAGGAGGCTCAATAAAGCCCTCTGCTCATCTCTCCTTCCCCCCAAAAAAACCATTTCTCCATCAACCTGATAAATTGTGTGAAGTGTCACTTTAGATTATTAATAATGATCTCTAACATTCACTGTGCTCTTATCATGAGCAATGCACCACACCAAGTGCTTTACATGAATTTAATTTAACCTCCACAATGAGCCTGTGATGTTGGTAATATTATTATCCATATTTTATTTTTGTGAGAACAGGCTCCTCCAAATGGTTAAATTAAGCTAGTAAGTGGCAGCGGCAGAATTCGAGTCCAAGTAATCTGATTCTAAGACCAAGCCATTTACTCAATCATTTGTGTAGTTATTTACGCAGTCATTTTTGGATCTCCAGTGTAAAAGGGTGACTTGATTACACTCCTCAGCTCATGGCAGATTTCTATCATAAACTTGGGCAAGCCCCCCTCATGTATGCTTGTTGATTAATGATCATCATTTATAAGAATTTCTATCTTCCCTTCTCTGCTGTATGCACACATTCTTATTTATTTAATGTATATCTTTTGCTCAGATATGTTTTGAAGATGTACATTGTTTTGTCTGCATGTATATTTAATAAATTTATAAATGGTATTGCTTATATTCTGTTTTTTTTTTTGTTTTTTTTCCTACTCAGCTCTGTTTTTAAAGCTTTATACACATTGCTCTATAGACATCTATTATATTGTGTTCTCACAGCTGCATGGTAGAGTCTCATCACATTTTACTTATCTACCCACCCAGCCTTAGTCTCTCGGGTTGTTTTCCTGTACCAACTGTTGTGATGTACATTCTTGCATGTGCCCCCTTGTGGACCTCTGTGAGAATTTCTCTGGAATACATACATAGGACTAGAATTGTTTAATCCTAAAGTTCCCATGTACTTAATTTGATGAAATCCTCCCAGATTGCTTTCTAGAGTAGCTGCACCATTTTTTATTCCCATCAGCAATGCATTAGGTTTCTTATATCCCCAAGTACCTCTCCACCTTTGAAGGTCTGAGCTTTGAAACATTAGGCTCCAATGTCATTGGAGGCAACTCTTAAAATGGGAAGGTTGTTTGACGTGGTGTCCTATTCATCCTATATTTTCCAATTCTCTAAGACTTTTATACCCTTTAACTCATTGCAATTTTCAGTCAAGTATTATTATCTTCATTTCATTTGTCAACCTAAATAACAGAGAGAGGCCCTTAAAAGAAAAAGAAATTTATTTGGGAATAGAATATTGCAGTGGGTATACATAGGCTATAGTAAACTATTTGCATGCATATTAAGGGAAGTAAAAAACAATAAAGATTTTTAAAGGAAAAAATGAGGAGGATTACATGATAATTTTGAAATAATTATCCTTAACTACAAATATCAGTAACAAAGGTGACACCAGTTCAAGATTGGATAGGCAGTTGCTGTCCTTGCAGAAATATTTTGTTGTATAAGCTTCCCATGGCTTTTGTACAAGGTTGTGATTTTGCAGAGTTTTCTGTAATAGCTTTTATCAGGCATAGTAGCAGGAGAACTCTCTCTTCATGGCCATTTCTGGCTCTATCAGATTTTTGTTTTTAAATGTTTGTGACTCCATTTTGATTCTGACAACTTTCACTTGTTACTGGAACATTTGAGCCCGACAGGTTATTTGACAGAGGTCACCAAATTAGTGAATGACAAACCTAGCACAAGGTCTTTTGATTTTCCTACTCTGTCATTGCTACAAATTGCTGCATCTGAACATCATGGTCTAATTTATTTGTTCAGTTTCTCAGTAAAGAACAAAGTCTTAAGAGCATGAGCATAGGAAGGGCAAGTGTTGATTGTGGGGAGAACATGGAACATGAATTAGTGACTTTTCAGTTTGGTGAGCAGCGCATTCAGTGCACTAAGGAGGTTGGGGGCACTATGTATGTTTCTGAGGAGGAAGGAGATGGGGACAGATGATGTGGAATTACCAGGTACTGAGACTGCATCTTTATTTGGGTTCTTCCAGAAGCGAACTCTAAGACAAGGATTTAGTGTAAGTAGTTTATTTGGGAGATGATAATAGGAAACACTGATAAGGAAGTGAGGAAGTAAGCTAGGGAAGCCAGTTACTACATTGGGCAACTACTGTAATTTATTTCCACTAAGAAATTTGAGGACACAGGTTGAACAGTCCTCAGACTTCATTCAGTTTAGAGGAAAGGAAACTAGGGTAGTAATTCTTAAGTTTGACTATTAACCTTTACGTGACTATGGCTGTGACTTCCCTCTTTATAGAGCTTTTGTTTTTTTCGGACTTTTCATTACACATCACCGGTGGGACCCATTATTTTCTTGTGAAATTTTAATTTGGTGAAAATGGAAGGTCTTTTGAATATTGTTCTTCATAGTCTCTGAAGTAAAGTGCAGAAACAAAGAGATAATTGAAAGCTTAAGTAACAAGGGAATATTCTCAGAATTTTATCTATTGGGCAAGCAGAAAAATCTGCAATTAGCACAGGGAACAAAAATTCTACTTTAACTAGACTGCTGCAGATTTCTACATGTGAATTCTTTATCAATTAGAAATTAAATCAACTGTGTGAGATGATAACTTGATTTATAAGAAGAAAAGATTGCTTTGCTTAGAGTAAATCCAGAGGTCTTAGAATAATCAACTAGTAGTTAGAAAATATTTCTGGATTTGTTTAAAATATATAGTACATTTGGGGGACATTTCATATATTCCTGTGGTAGGTTGTAAAATTAAATGTTTTATTCCCTTCATACTTTAAAATGTATTATTTTCAATTTATTTGACTAGAAATAGGCTTTTCTCTTCATTTTATAGTTTAATAAAAACGCTTTAATTTCTTATAAAAGTTTTCTAACAGATGTATATGCAATTGCTCAACATCACTTAAGCACCTGAGTCCATATTTTCCTTAATTGGAAACTCTGGGGATAAATTCAAAAAATAAAACCACACAACAGGCAGAGGAAGATTCATAAATGCTAAAAAAAAAGAAGGAAAAGTATAAAAGACAAATTTTTCCAGGGGGCTACAGATTGTGATTTAAAAATACTGAACAGAATATCTAAATTAAAACAATGGAAAACTCAATTAAAAATATGTTTAGCTAAAAATATGTTCTGTGGAAGTACTAAGAGGCAAAAGGTTCTGATAATAATGTGAATAGAACTGGATAATATTTCTCACAAGGCTTAGAAGCCTTTTCAACTTCGAGCTGAGTTAAATCACTTAAGGGCGTAGAAATTCTAGAGATTTTGTCAACTCTGCTTTTGAGTCACAGTTCAGTCTTTTTGTTTTTCTTTTTAAATCAATACTAGTTTAGGTAAAAATAGAAGTTGTGGAGAAATTAAAGTTAGCAGCTTACTTCTCTTTTCCAACGAACAGATAAAGTTTGTAAAACCTTTTACTTAAGTCATTTAAGATTAGAGAAAGAAGTAGATTTTGAAGAATGTGTAGTAGGCCAGGCTCTGAACTTTTAAGAACTGGTGCTCAGTTAATATTAGATAGGTTCAACAGAATTTAGGAAAGTATACCAACAAGGACTGAAGCTTTCATTCATTATTATATACTAAGGCAGTAATACTAGGGAGAAAATTCTATTTTTCAAAATTTGTTTTTGCACACAACTAATAATATTTACATAAAAGAGAGAAAACAAAAATGTGTACTTTCTTCTAAGTTTCCAGTCCTATCACTGCTCACAGATTTTGCTTGCATTTTTGCCTCGGGCGTAATAATAAGGGAGATTAAACGTTAAGGTTAAGATGTGACAGAATTGGATTGGAATTTTGGTCTTTTTTGCTCCAAAGGTCTTTTTCCTCTACAAGTGGTTTTCCATTTTTCTTCTGCCATGAGTCAAACAGTTAACACTCCCTTGGAAGTCACATTCCCTTCTCTAAGGGTACATCAGTAAGAGCTATGAATGGAGATTATGACAGGTGGGAGCCTCTTTACCAGCTCGGGCGGCAAATAGCTTCAAGTCTGATTTTTCAGATTAACGGTTCAAGTTTCCACTTGCCCAACAAGCAGGAAATCTGAATAACTACGTTTGGATATTCTCCTCTGAATCCCCTTGCCCAAAGCCTCCTTTATGCAAGATGAAACTCCTTTTTGGGAACTAAGCTCCACTTCTCTCAGACAATCTTGATGGGCACAATACTACTCAAACAATTCTTCCTAAATTAATAAAATCTGCTTTAAAGAGACTGTTTCTTGAACTATGGACATAGTTCTGTATTTTTGATTTCTCTTTTCAAACTTCTGCCTTACTTGACACTCCATCACAATACAGGAGGATTTAGAGATTACATCCGTTTCAGTGGCATGCCAGCTGCTCTTCCTGTCTTCTTCTGCACGTGCTAGTGCTTTACCACTCTAATACTGAAAACTTCTGTTATAACACCCTATTCCCTGAATAATCGAGAAAACCCAGTGTGATTTGTTCACCACTTCAGAATACACTTGCTAAATCATTCTCAATAGTAATATGTAGAATGCTGCCTCTAGTTAAGACTGGCTTAACATATCCCTGCTTGCTAAGATAAATTCAATGCCCTCTCCAAGATTTCTGTGAATTCCCAAAGATTATATTTTTCTAGAGCAAATTCCTAGCTTCTATGGAACATTCATGTCCTACTTCGTATCTTGCTGAAACACTCTTAGCACGCCTTCAGTGTGGATCACATTCCCTTTACCTGAGAATCCCTACCTACAAGTCCCCTCCACCAAGGTATAAGCTAGACTTTTACTGAAGATTTGTGAGCTATGGTGATAACTGAGAGATGGAGACTTATTACATGTCAACAAATGACAGACTATTTAAATTTGATTTTAGACTTCCTAGTTCTTAAAAAGGAATGAGTCGTTTATGACAAATTGGCATCTTCCATTTCCACCTTGCTGTTTGGAGTCCTTCTCTCATTTTCTCTCTCCTTAACTTCATTCTGTCCACAAATTGCTTCTTAATTTTTATACAATTGTTTTACTATCTCTTTCTTAGATCTTCTATCCATCTAAATAGCTTATTGATTTTTCTAAATAAAAAGCTTCTTTCCTCAGAGCTGCGTCAAGAAATACAATAATAAGTAATGCCATTAGTTCTCAGAAAGTAGTAGCCAAAATTTTCACCTAAAAATCTACCACAACTTTTTTCCTGTTCTTACTTTAAAGAAAGTGAAAATATCACAGAACTTCAGCAAATTGGAATCATCATAGTAAAACAAACAACAAAAGAATCCCCCAAACCCAACCCAAAAAACAGTTTTGTTGGTCCCTTCTGGAGTTGCTCCTCAGGCATTCCCTGCCCAAGGTGAGACAACCAGCCACAGAGTTCCCACGACGGGCTACTCTTTAGCCCCTTTCACCTACTGAGAACTTCTATCTTCTCAGCTACTCTGCCACTAACACACTTGGACTCTCCCTCATTGCCAGGCCCCTTTCATATCAATAACTTGAGTTTGGAACACATCCTGAGCTCTGATATGACACTCCCCTGAGGGACTGATCCCTCAGCTTGATGGTCCTCTATCCTATTCAAGTCACTGGTACGGCTGTGGAGATCTCAGGTCTGAGGGCTTGAGTGTCGGAGTGGGTGTTCACTAGACTGGAACAGTTTTGGAGTCTCAGTTGGTGGTCATGCATTGATTAATAAGCTATGGTGAAGGTAATCAATGCTTTCTACCTTAGAAGTAGACAGTAATAGTCAGAGAAACACTGAAATGCGCAGTTCACTGAAAGTAAGCTTGACTTTCTGGGAAAATGACTAGAAAAATTTTTAGTTTCTATTGGCTATGTGAAAGTTGTACTTACTTTAGAGGATTTAAATAGAGCAGAATATATGAGACCAAGTTGCAAATCAGCTCTAAAACCCAAAGTCATTTTGGTTACATAAGACACATTTTTAGGCTTATGAAAATTTTACATGTCAGGCCATTTCCTAAGTGAGGGCTTTATCTCTACAATTAATAAAATATATAAATGGAAACCTGCAGCTGGCTGAATTGTCCTTTCTGTTCAATCGTATTTCCATTTATGCTTAGAGCCGGAATTTAACTTAAAAAATATGCTCGGTGCACCTGATAAGCTTCTGCTTTATTGTACTCCCCTGGGAAAAGAATTTCAGATATTTGTAACAAAGAGAGCTTCTTTTGCTGTCAGGGCCAGCTAGACACAACCTCAGAGAAGGCTTTCCTGGAAAACACTTCCCAGTCACCTCTTGGACATGGTAGCTGATTAGGCAGTCATTTTAGGCTTCTGGCTTTGGAAGTTTCACAGCCTGCTAGCACCTTCCCTGATTCAGGGCTGGGGGTTAGGCAAAGGAATAAAAGTAGATGAGTTGTCAAATCATTCTTTCATTTTAATCTAGTCACATTTCCCCAGCCTCTGAGCTTCCCAATGTACTTCCCAATACATACACCCTTCTGACACACACATACTTCTACACGCACACCACACACACACTGCACAGCCACTTTTTCTTCCTCACATACATACATCTTCACACAAATAGACACACTCCTGTACCTGATGACTACCAGTGGAATTATAAGCATGCTCTTTTAGTTCTGATGGCTCCAGAATAATCTAACCTTTTGAATATTTTAACACAGACTAATGAACACCAATGTGGTGGGATATGCCTGCTTTTGTAGAAACCCAAGGTGTTAGGGGCTAAGACAACTCTTCTCAGTCAGAATGGCAACCATTTGGTATCAGTCTTCCCCATCCCTTATCCCATACTCATGCCATAATATTTTTCTGATCATGGTCTTGAGCTATAGAGTCTAGGTTTGGCTTCAGAATCCTCCACACAGAGTTCCAGCCAGCCATAATCATAAGGTAGTAACTTATGTTCCAGCTGAAACCTGTTACCACCCCTGTCCTGAAGTGTTGCAGTTTGGCCCTTTGACAACACTTTCCTTTGTGCTCTATTTTTCCTCCCCATTTCTCATTCACTCTGGAGGTCTGAACCAACTCAGATTCTCAGCACTCCTTCTATCATCAGGCAAGTAGTGTTTATGCTCTGGGTTCTGTACTTCAAGAGGCCCTCAGCTTTGGAGTATCTTTCCTAAAGTGTCTAAAACCCCCTTTGATTACTGTGATGAGCCAGGATTGGCAATGCTACCCAAATGGGGCATCCTGAGTTGGCACAAGGAACTGCATGGGCCCTTGTCCCCATTTCTCCCATGCAGAGTATCTTGACTCTTTATTTTTTGCTTGGGTCAACCAGGTACTCTAAGATGCTCAGAGACCCATGCCTAGAGTGACGTCCCAAAGTCAGGCCCCAGTACCAGGAGAATGGTCTGGTAAGCAGACCACCCTAGCTGCGCTGTGTTTATTTCTTTCATGCAAGGTTGGGCCTCCACATAGTCCTGATATGCCAATTCTTGCCAATTCAAGAATTTTTGCTTATACAGACAAAAATTCCACAAAGTATAGTCTTGCTGCAATGTTAACACCATTAGAGTTCTACTTATCTTTCCTTCCTGCCAATTTCTCAAAACTCATTTATTTTATTGTACAAAAGAAATAATATCCTTGCAACATTTTCAAAATTAAAATGTACTTGTCCTAGTTCCTAGTGCCAATGGGACACAATGTCATTGATTGACCTAACAAGGGGGCTGTCTGAGAGACCTAATTTTGGTCAATGAGATTTAAGAGAAAGCCTACTTAGGGGTTTCTAGGAAGCGTTTCATAGCTGTTAAAAAAAGACATAATAGGACAGTGATGTAGGGAAGATAGTGGAATAGGAAGATCCATATTTTCTTTACTCCCATGGAAACACCAATATAAGAACAATACATGAACCAATTCCTTTTATGAGAAATCAATAAGCCAGTTAATAGTTTCCTGCACTCTGACAAGCATAGAATAAGCTGCATCAAAGATAACAGGAAAACTTGTGGCAGTCTTTTGTCATAGTTCCTTTCCCTAGCCTAGCACCAGCAATATGCAATCAGGAGAAAACTCCAAGCTATTAGCTTCTCTGGGTGGAGAAAGAGAGAAGACTCTGCCTTAGTACTATGCTCTGACATTTTGTGGGACTGTTCAAGGGGTTGACACCTTCTTTTCTGTCTTGGAGCACTGACAGGACCTAGCATAATCCAGATATTTGGGGGTCACTGGGAATAAAAAAAGAGTTGTGCAGGGTGCTACTGCTCCTGAGGGTCTATTATAGAGCATACAGAGCCTGATACAGCATGACGACCTCTCCCTTAGCAGAATAGAGAAGAGGAGAGTGTGCATCCAACATTCCAGCTTTTTTTTTTTTAATTATACTTTAAGTTCTAGGGTACATGTGCACTATGTGCAGGTTTGTTACGTATGTATGCACATGCCATGTTGGTGTGCCACACCCATTAACTTGTCATTTACATTGGGTATATCTCCTAATGCTTTCCCTCCCCCCTCCCCCACCCCATAACAGGCCCTGGTGTGTGATGTTCCCCTTCCTGTGTCCAAGTGTTTTCACTGTTCAATTCCCACCTATGAGTGAGAACATGTGTTGTTTGTTTTTTTGTTCTTGCGATAGTTTGCTGAGAATGATGGTTTCCAGCTTCATCCATGTCCCTACAAAGGACATGAACTCATCCTTTTTTATGACTGCATAGGATTCCATGGTGTATATATGCTACATTTTCTTAATCCAGTCTATCATTCATGGACATTTGGGATGGCTCCAAGTCTTTGCTATTGTGAATAGTGCCACAATAAACATACGTGTGCATGTATCTTTATAGCAGCATGATTTATAATATTTTGGGTATATACCCAGTAATGGGATGGCTGGGTCAAATGGTATTTCTGGTTCTAGATCCTTGAGGAATCACCACACTGTCTTCCACAATGGTTGAACTAGTTTATACTCCCACCAACAGTGTAAAAGTGTTCCTATTTCTCCACATCCTCTCCAGCCAGCACCTGTTGTTTCCTGACTTTTTAATGATCGTCATTCTAACTGGTGTGAGATGGTTTCTGATTGTGGTGTTGATTTGCATTTCTCTGATGGCCAGTGATGATGAGCATTTTTTCATGTGTCTGTTGGCTGCATAAATGTCTTCTTTTGAGAAGTGTCTGTTCATATCCTTCGCCCACTTGTTGATGGGGTTGTTCGTTTTTTTCTTGTAAATTTGTTTGAGTTCTTTGTAGATTCTGGGTATTTGCCCTTTGTCAAAATTTTGACAAAATTTTCCAAAAATTTTCTCCCATTCTGTAGGTTGCCTGTTCACGCTGATCGTTGTTTCTTTGGCTGTGCAGAAGCTCTTTAGTTTAATTAGATCCCATTTGTCAATTTTGGCTTTTGTTGCCATTGCTTTTGTTGTTTTAGACATGAAGTCCTTGCCCATGCCTATGTCCTGAATGGTATTGCCTAGGTTTTCTTCTAGGGTTTTTATGATTTTAGGTCTAACATGTAAGTCTTTAATCCATCTTGAATTAATATTTGTATAAGGTGTAAGGAAGGGATCCAGTTTCAGCTTTCTACATATGGCTAGCCAGTTTTCCCAGCACCATTTATTAAATAAGGAATCCTTTCCCCATTTCTTGTTTTTGTCAGGTTTTTCAAGGATCAGATGGTTGTAGATATGTGGTATTATTTCTGAGGGCTCTGTTCTGTTCCGTTGGTGTGTATCTCTGCTTTTAAAGAAATTGTTTAAGGAGCTGATTTCTGTCTCTTCAGTATGAGTATGAATAGGACATGGAATGCCTTGGGGACACTTAGAACAACAATAACAAAAAAAAAAATTGGGCAGCATGCTACTTCTTCAGAGGGCCTGTGTACAGCAGACACCAACAGGAACAAGAGATTATAAAATCCTGAAAATAAAAAGAAGCTGACACATTCCTCTAATTAGGAATATACACACACAAGTCAAAAGAAGGCATATTTACAGAAAAAGTCTGAAAGCCCTCAAAATCTCTAGCCAATATGAGTGGTAAAAGTATTTTCCTGTATGAGGCCAGTTTGTAAAGACTAGGAGAGGTGGATTTTTTTCCCCAAATGTATGGGTATCAATTCAAAGTTATATGAAACATAAAGAAATAGAAAAAAGTGGTCCAGTAAAAAGAATAAAGTAAATCTGTAAAAATTGACCCTAAGAAAATGGAGGTATATAAGTTACCAGACAAGTAATTCAAAACAACTGTCATAAAGATGCTAAATAAACTCAGGAGAAGGATGCATGAACAAAATTTGATAGAAAGAGATAACAATTAGATAACAAACAGAAAGTATAAAAAAAGACAAAAGAAATTTTGGAGTTGAAGCATGCAATAGCTGAATTGAAAAATTAATCAGAGGTGATCAACAAGAGACTAGAGGAAGCAAAAGAAAGAATGATGAACTCAAAGACAGATCATTTGAAATTATCTTGTCAGATCATCAAATAAATGAATAACAAAAAGCATGAAAAAATTATGTTTTATGTAAACCCTGTGGTAACTACAAAAAATAACAATAAAAGATACATAAAGAAAAATGCAAAGGAAATCAAAGTATGTCACAACAACAAAAATCAACAAAATGCAAAGGAAGAGCGCAACAGAGAAAAAGAGGGGCAAAGAGCTAAAAGACACATAGAAACCAACAAAATTGAAATACTAACTCCTTCCCTATCAATAATTACCTTAAATATAAAGGGATTAAACATCATAATCAAATGGCACAGAGTGGGTTACTTGATAGAAGCAAACAAACAACAAACAAACATAAGTGTCAGCTATAAACTATCTATAAGAGACTTACTTTAGATTAAAGAACACATATAGGCTTAAGACAAAAATATGAAAAATATATTAATTTCAAGTGGTAATCAAAAGAAAGAAGAGGTGGTGGTACTTACATTAGACAAAATAGAGTTTAAGTCAAAAAATGTTCACAAGAAACAGAGAAGATCATCATATAATGATTTAAGGGTCAATTCACCGGGAAGCCATAACAATTATAATTATACACGTACCTAATATCAGAATACCTAAATATATGAAGTGAACACTGACAGAACTGAAGAAATGGGCAGAAACACAATAATAGTAGGAGACTTCAGTTTCCCACTTTTAATAATGGATAGAACATACAGACAGATCAATAAGGAAATGGAAGATCTGGATAACACTATAATCCAAATGGAACTAACAGACATATACAGAACATTCTACCCTCAAAGAGCAGAATGCCCATTCTGCTCAAATGCACATGAAACATTTTCCAGGATAGATCATATGTTACATCACAGAACAAGTGTTAACTAATTTAAAGAGATTTAAATCATTCCAAATATTTTTTCTAACAAAAGGAATGAAACTAGATGTCAGTAGCAGAAGGAAAATTGAAAAAATTCACAAATATGTGGAAGAGAAAAAAAAATCACCTCTTAACCACCAATGGATCAAAGAAAAAAATCAAAAGGAAAATTGAAAAATATTTTGAGACAAATGAAAAGGAAAACAGAAAATAATGAAACTTATGAGATGCAGCAAAAACAGTACTGAAAGGGAAGTTGTAGTGATAAATGTCTGTATTAAAAAAGAAATATCTCCAATAATAACTTTACACCGCAAGGAACTAGGAAAAGAAGAACAAAATAAGTCCGAACTTAGCAGAAAGAAGAAAATAATGATTAGAGCAGGAATAAATAAAGTAAAGAGTAGAGAAACAAAGAAGAAAAAGATGAAACAAAGTTAATGTTTTGAAAAGATGAACAACATCATTAAAACTTTAGCCAGGCCAAAAAAAAAAAAAAAAAAAAAAAAGAGAGAGAGAGAGAGAGAAGATTCAAATAAATAAAACCAGAAATGAAAGATGAGACCTTACAGCAGATGCTACAAAAATACAAATGATCATAACATGCCAACAAATTAGATAAACTATACAAACTATCAAGACTGAATCCAGAAGAAATATAAAGTCTGAATAGACCTGTAACTCCTAAGATTAATCAGTAATCAAAAACCTCCCAAGAAAGAGAAACCTAGAACCAAGTGGTTTCAATGGTGAATTTCACAAACATCTAAAGAATTAGTGCCGATCATTCTCCAATGTTTCTATAAATTAAAGACAAAACACTTCCAAACTTATAAGACCAACCTTATCCTGATGTCAAATCTAGACAAAGACATTACAAGAAGACAAAATTATAGTCCAATCTATCTGATAAATACAGATGCAAAAACCATCAACAAAATGCTAGCAAACTGAATTCAATTCTAGCACATTAAAAAGATTATGCGCGGTGCGCCTGTAATCCCAGCACTTTGGGTGACCGAGGCGGGCGGATCACGAGGTCAGGAGCTAGAGAACATCCTGGCTAACACGGTGAAACCCTGTCTCTACTAAAAATAGAAAAAATTAGCCGGGCTGGTGGCGGGCGCCTGTAGTCCCAGCTACTCGGGAGGCTGAGGCAGGAGAATCCTTTGAACCCAGGAGGAAGAGGTTGCAGTGAGCCGAGATAGCGCCACTGCACTCCAGCTTGGGCGAGGACAGGGCAAGACAAAGTCTCACAAAAAAAAAAAAAAAAAAAAAAAAAAAAAGAAAGGTTATACACCACGACCAAGTGCAATTTAACTCTGGATTGCAAGGATTTTTCAACTCACAAAATTCATTCAATATGATACACCAAATTAACAGAAGGAAGGATTAAAAATTAGATAATCATCTCAATAGGTTCAGAGAAAGTATTTGATAAAATTCAACCCCTTTTCATGATTAAAAACACTCAGCTAATAGAAAGAATTTGCCTCAACACAACAAAAGTCCATATATGTAAACCCCACAGCTACTATCATACTAAATGGTACAAAAATAAAAATTTTTCCTCTTAAAAACAAGGGTTTTCCTCTTAGATTAGGGCAAGAATGCCCACTCTTGCCACTTCTATTCAACATTGATTTGGACACAGAAAACTATAAAACATTGGAAAATAAATTTTAAAAGATAAAAATAAATGGGAAGGCATCTATGTCCATAAACTGGAAGACAATAACGCTAAAATGTCCATACTATTTAAAGAATTCTACAGATTCAATTCAATCCTTAACAGAATTCCATTAACACATTTTACAAAAATAGAAAAAAATCTTAAAATTCATGTGGAGCCACAAAGGACCCTGAATAGCCAAAACAATCTTGAGGAAGACAACCTACAGAATGGGAGAAAATTTTTGCAATCTACTCATCTGACAAAGGGCTAATATCCAGAATCTACAAAGAAGTTAAACAAATTTACAAGAAAAAATAAAACAACCCCATCAAAAAGTGGGCAAAGGATATGAACAGACATTTCTCAAAAGGAGATATTTATGCAGTCAACAGACACATGAAAAAATGCTCATTATCACTGGCCATTAGAGAAATGCAAATCAAAACCACAATGAGATACCATCTCACACCAGTTAGAATGGCAGTCATTAAAACGTCAGGAAACAACAGGTGTTGGAGAGGATGTGGAGAAATAGGACCATTTTTACACTGTTGGTGGGAGTATAAACTAGTTCAACCATTGTGGAAGACAGTGTGGCGATTCCTCAAGGATCTAGAACTAGAAATACCATTTGACCCAGCCATCCCATTACTAGGTATATACCCAAAAGATTATAAATCATGCTGCTATAAAGACACATGCACACATATGTTTATTGCAGCACTATTCACAATAGCAAAGACTTGGAACCAACCCAAATGTCCATGAATGATAGACTGGATTAGAAAATGTGGCACATATACACCATGGAATACTATGCAGCTATAAAAAAGGATGAGTTCATGTCCTTTGTAGGGACATGGATGAAGCTGGAAATCATCATTCTCAGTAAACTATCTCAAGGACAGAAAACCAAACACCGCGTGTTCTCACTCATAGGTGGGAATTCAACAATGAGAACACTTGGACACAGGAAGGGGAACATCACACACCAGGGCCTATCGTGGGGTGGGGGAAGTGGGGAGGGATAGCATTTTGAGAAATATCTAATGTAAATGACGAGTTAATGGGTGCGGCACACCAACATGGCACATGTATACATATGTAACAAACCTGCACGTTGTGCACATTTACCCTAGAACTTAAAGTATAACAAAAAATTGTTGCAAGTAGGTTTAATGATATGTGTGACTTTTAAAACCACAATAAAAAATAGAGATAAAATAATAGCTCACTTTTCTTCCTTTTTACATTGATGCAAGAAGATTACCTGAGATATTTCAGTCACTTTGTAGCACTGAGAAATCGATGACAAAGTGGAACTATGGAGACAACTTTGATTCTTGATAATGTTTTTAAGTTTCTCAATTAACCAGCCTTAGAGCCACCATATCTTTTTTTGCTTCAGCCAGTTTAAGTTGAGTTTCTGTTACTTGCATACTGAAGTATCTTATATAAACCATTTGTAAAGATTTGTCCCTAGCTAATGAGAAATGCCAGTAAATGACTTAGAGAAAACAATTTTAAAATTGAAAACATGAAGAAAAAATATTAAACATAGAGTTAACATTTGATCCAGCAATTCCAGTTTTATGTATATAGCAAAGAGAAAAGAAACCATGTATACATACAAAATTCCTACATACATTTTAATTGTGCGTTATTATACTATTATAATGGCCAAAAAATGGAGAAAATCAAAATATCTATCAACTGATATATGACTCAACGATATGTAGTTGATCAATCAGCTGCAATATTATTTGACAATGAAAAGGAATAAAGTACTAATACGTGCCTAGATAAACTTTGGAAACATGTTTAGCGAAAGAAGTGAATCCCAAAGGCCCATATTGTGTGATTCCATTGATATGAAAGTGCAGAATAGCCAAATAGAGAAATAGAAAGTAAATTAGTGATTGCCAGGGACTTGAGGAAGAGGAGTGATTATTAATGCTTGTGAGGTTTCTTTTTGGGGTGATTAAGTATCCAAAGTTTAGGTAGTAATGATGGTTGTACAACTTTGTGAATGCACTAAAATATCACTGAGTCATACTCTTTAAAGGGGTGAATTCTATGGTACATGAATTAAATCTTAGTAAAGTTGTAATGAAAAAAAATGAAGAAATAAAAACAACTCAAAGGAAAATGCCCACCAAGAATCTCTTTTTATGTCTGGGCAAGAAAAGCACATAGCTTGTGGGGAAAAGGAAATTAGATTATCCTCTGAGCTTTCAACATTCATATTGGAAAATTTGGAATTCCAGAAGAATGTGTAGTACTATATAAAACATGACTCAAGGAAAGAAAATGTGACTCAAGAAACTTATATTCAACAAAACTGTCCTTGAAGTATAAATGGCACCCACAAACTGGTCAACATGCAATAACTCAGGAGACATTGTTACTAGGTTCCCTTTTGAAGACAATGTGTTAGTAAATGAGCTTCAGACAGCCAGAAATGATTAGAGTGATGTGGGATTAAGAACATGGAAGTGGTAAGTATTACATGTATAGTTAGGTGTATGATTAAGGCCATATGAAGCTTAAAGTGGCTTTATCTTTGAGAATGCAGATGTAGCAAATCATTTACAAACGGGATAGAGGAAGGAGTTGAATGGTTCCATGAGGATGCAATTAACAAAATGCAGGCAGCGCGAAACTGTGTAGGACAAAAATCTTGAGCTCTTCAGCATATTTATTGTAATAGAAGAGACAGAGAAAGAGATGGAGAAGGAGCCTATAGATTCAAATAGACTATAAAAACATTTTTAAAAAGATAATAATAGGGCTTATAAATAAAAATTGGGTGACAAAAACATGAAGAAACACAAGGAAGCAATGACTATGGAAGTCAGGTTACTCCTGGAGGGAGAGAGGAGGCTGTGACTGGAATGGAACATGTAGAAAGCAGTCTAGTGTGGCTGTCAAAGTTCTGATTTTTGGCCTGGGTGTTTATAAGGATATTCATTTTATAATAATTCAGTAATCTTGGAAAAAAGAAAATGTTAAACACATAATTGTAAATTCTAAGTATATCACACATTCATAAGAGTAATATTACTACTACCACAGTAATAATAACAGTTAATGCTAATTGAATTCTTTATATGTGCCATACATTATGCTGTTGTCTACTTAATTATATTATCTCATTATTTACTTTGATTTTTTTTTTTCATTTCATAGGTGAGAAAACTAAGGCACAAAGATGTTAGGTGACATGACTCAAATTCACACAGATTCTAAGCCACCTTGGAGTTGAATGTTATTTACCTAAGAAAGTCTTCTGGTTGACTCAGGTAGCAGAAGTAGCTTTAAATGGGGATGGTGCAGAAAGAGTGTTTTGGGTTTATTAATTAACTTATTCATGCATTCATTTCACAAACTTGTGGTTGTTTTAGTTGAGCATCTACTCTGTGCCAGGCACTGTGCTGCAGTGGCACTTGGGGGTATTACTATCAGTGACCCCATGTGCTTTCACACTGCTGCAAGATAGAAGGTACCACAGGAGTGGTTAGCAATGAGATGGGTGGGATTTTAGTGAGGAGTGGAGGTTTAAGCTGAGACAGAAGGGTGAAGACCAGTTCTCCAGGCCGAGGAGGATGGAAGCCTTAGCAGAGAGAGAACTGCACCTATGAAGAAGGCCTTGTGATTGCTAAAGAGGAGGGTACATATCAGAAACATGGAAAAGGGTTTCTGAGTTTTTCCAGTATTTAAACCTCAACTCAATCCACACAGATCCTACATAAGGATGAGTGACATTAGAACAACCAAACCAAACCAGACCAAAATTAAATCCAAACATTTGCATCCCAAGTAAATCTAGAATGAATTGAACTTACAATGAACAAATCCCTCTCTCTCTCTCTCTCTCTCATTTTAATTGGATTACATAAAGAGTTAATAAATTTAAGGAAGAATGGGTAGGTGGCTCTGAACCAAAGTGAACTAAAATTAAACTACATCTAGGTTTGTTCACTGTGGAACTAGAAGGCTGAATTAGTGCCAGTGTGAGAGAGTTCAAGGTGTTATGTTTTATTGCACTATTAAAGTTTCAGAAAATAGGAGTAACAACTTTCCATCATGAGAAGGGTTTGAGAGACTAGATTACTTATGTGGCAATGATGATGTCTGTGTTGAGGAGGAGGTTGGCCTTGGTGAACTCAAACTCTTTCTAATTTTTTAAAAAAATAAGAATATTAGACTGTTCTCAGATATGAGCAACAATTGAACATGACTATTTTGTTAGGTCTGAGTACATCTGGAGGCTCTGAGCTATGTTTTGATAACCGGCTTTAAACCCACAGCAGATGATATGAGGAAAGTCCCCTTTGACCACATGAAAGCCCATGGGTCCAAAGGCCCATTGCTTGCTAGCACTGGCCTCTATTTGAGGCCATGCTGGCTTTGCCTTAAGCTCAGCCCTGACTGCTGGGGCTCATCTCCCAACACTTGACAGCTTCATTCTCTTCCATCACAGTCACTGCCCCTCCTTGGGCCTCAGTTTTCTCATCTATAAAATGAGGATTCCCCCGACCTCCCTACCAATGATCTCCCAGAAACTCTGTTGGCATTTATACTCCTAGATTCTCTGATTAATATGTACCAACCAATATTACACTAAGTAAAAATGATTGAGTGGGTTTGTTGACCCTGACCTGTAGGCCCAAGGAATTGTAGTCAGGGCTTCGCAGTTCACTGACTAATCATTCATTAACCAAAATCTTCAAGTCCTGATTTATATGGTACTATTTTCCTAGGAAATGGGCAATGGAATTTTTCAATTGTGAAAAAAGTATATTTTCCAGATTTCATCAATGCACACAGTTACCTATGTGATAAATCTTGTTTTTCCTCTACTGGTTCATGAGCTTTATTACCTGGAGATTTTCCCCTTTTGTTCTTTGTCCAGATGCCATTAACATTTTCTTCATCTATATAAGTTACTATGTTATTTATATTTTATATTTTGCCACCAAACTTCTTCTATGCTTGAGGATTTTTTTTCATATTCTAAAATGTTTTTCTGTGGTAAAAACAAAAGAGCTCAGACTTTGGAATAAGACAGACTTGGCTTTAAATACTCTTTTCTACTTATTATAATTTGGGGAAAATTATCTTTTAGAGCCTTTGTTTTCACATCTGAGAAATGGAGATATAATACCTACTTTACAGTGTTGCAGTGAGAATTAAATGAGATAATAAGTGAAAAGAGCTGGTGTAACATCTTACACAATAAATATTAGTTTTCTGTTTCTTCCTTTATATTACTAAGAATAAGCCCCAAGTGTGTCTTTATCCTTTATTTTTCTTTTAGCATTACTCATACTCAGCCAAACTGTGGGTCCAAGTGAAGGAAGGAGTATATCACATATATACCCATTCATGCTCAATTCAACTGGGTGTTTGAGATTGTGATTTAGAATATCGGTCTTTTTTTTTTTTTTCCTTCAAGATCTATGACATACTCATTGTATGTTCACAAAATTATAGCTATACTTTCTTTCTTCCCTGTTTGAGGTGAACATCTGATAATTTATCACATACTAATTTTTCTAGAAATTCCCCCAACTAGTCTACCTGCACACTGATTCACCATCTACATAGCCATTACGAGAGCTATGGTGTAGATACACTTCTTATGCAGGCCACAGTGAAACTGTGCGGAAATGAAACCCCAGTTCAGAAATCTAGCCTGGTCAACATTTAATTGGTCATGATGAGCACATAACTCAGGCTGAACAAATAAGCTTTTCCCCTAGAAATCTGGATTTGATTTGAGATAATTAATTCCATCTCTCTAAATAGGTGGCTGGATATTGAATAATCACAGAAGCTTTCATAGCTGTCTTCCACAGCAGATATAGGTAAACTGAGAGGTGTGATTTGCAATGAGAGAGACAAATGAGAGAAATGCATGGAGGGAAATAGAGATGAGACGGCCTAACCTGAGTTCCTCCTGGCCTGAAGCCACTCATTCCATTAGTTCTAAAGGGTCACTTGCTTCCCTGCCTTCACACACCCTTCCAATAAATTTGCTCATTTTTGCTGAAAATACTACGAGTTGGATTTTGCATATATAACTAAATGAATCTTAACAGACTGATAAGATATTAAAGCTTACAGCATGCAAATCTGGCCACTGTAGCACTTAGAGACAAATAATTTCTTGGCAAAGCTTTTGTTGTGTCTGTGTTTCCTGCAGCATTCTTTACTCCTAATAAGTCTGTGCATGCTCTAATGATGTGTGTACATGGACTTTCCAGTTTACTTTTAGCTTGCTTGGACTTCTTGAAAAGTGTGATTCATTAGAATAATTGGAACACTTTGTGGGAACTTCCGTCAATGCACACTATAAGAAGAGTTTGACTAGGTTTAAAGCAGAGGATTCCAGATGGGGATCAAGCATTCAACTCTTAGGATGAATTTAAACAATCTCATTGTGACAATCATCTCTTTGATCACATTAGACAACTAGTGTGTATAGTAGAAACAGTGTTTCAAAGCAACAACCAAAAGATTACTCAGCTATTTAGAAATTTGGAAGTACTGTCCTTAAGTAAAAATATGAATTCTAGATTAAATTCCCTTAAGTTTAAATCATGATTCCAACCCTTAGCAACTGTGTGACTTTGGGCAAGTTATTTAAACTCACTGTGTCTCAGTGCAAACCTGTAAAAAAGGGAACAAAATTAGTGGAAACCTTGTAAGATGCTGTGAAGGTTAAATGAAGTAGCACATATAAAATAAGTTGTCTGGCTTAGAGTCATAGCTCAATAAAGGTTAGCTATTATTTTTATTATTATAGCTATTTATCCTTAGCCCAATTAAAAAATTCCTGTGTCTCAGTACCTAACTGAAATCAATATCCTGAAATTATGTATAATTCTAAAATCGCATTCTTTTACTTATACATTTTTGCATGCTAGGTGGTATTACATTTTTAATTATGTGCAGACATTTTTATACATGGCAAAGACAGGTGATAGAAGAAAACAATTTTATTTCCTATGTTTTTGTAGTTTAAAGTTTAATGAAAGAGCTGGAGCAATCCTTAAAGAAGATGAAAAATAATAAACATCAAAAAAGCAATTAGAATATTTACCACATATCAGATTAATACCAAAAATAATAGTATATTTGAGGATCTAGCCTATTTTTCTTATACTAAATCTACAAATGTATGGATTACTGGTGAACACAGAGAAGAAAGGTGTCTCAGGAAATAAATTTTTGTTGAAACTAAAAGCGAGTAGAGGTATAAGTTAAAAGAGATGAACCAGATGGAGCTCTTTAGTAAAGGAGAAGAATCTTAATAGATCTGGAGTAGGAGGTAAAGATGTTCTGAGTGTCTTTCAACAAATAATGTTTGAGCTCTTATGATGTGCTATGCACTATATTAGTCACCAAATTTGCAAAGATAAATAAAAATGTTTATTACTGACAGAAAACCCACTCTAGAGCAGCAGATACGTGAATAGCTACAATGAGAAATGAAGGACAATTCTTTGCAAATATTAAACTCACATGTTTTCATGACCTTCCTAAATGTGTTTTCTTGCAGCCTTCTCCTAAGCTGAGCCACCAGGTTTTTTTTTTTTTTTTTTTTTTTTTTCCTACAAGAAGGAGAAGAAAGATACTGCTCAGAGAAGAGGTCACTAATTAGTCTTAAATATTAAAGCCGACTTTTGTGACCTGTTTGGGGAGTCAAAAACTCTAAAAGAAGTCACGAGAAAGGAAATAATTTTCTAAATTACTTTATCTTTCCTTAGAACATCAAGAGATAAGTAAAAGACTGGATTGAAGAGGTAGTGCCAGGGCTAGGGAATTCTCAGAATATAAGGAAAGAACATGGAAAACCAGCCACTACAGTCTTGAGTTTGGTGACAGGAGAGAAAGCTGTAATGTAGGAGATGAAGACTCCTGGAAGAGTCCTAGCCTTCGATTTGCTGCCACACCCAAACGGACTCCCTTATGGCTGGATAAGGGAGCAGTAGAAGGAAGCCAGGTAGCCCTCTGGACTCCCAAGGATGACGTTCAGAATTCAGGTGACCTAGAGTTTCTTAGGTCAATCAGTGGTGCCAATGAGCTTGGAGAGCAAGCAGAGGCCTGTGTTCAGAAAGAAGGGGCTAAGTATTCTGGGCTTTGAGCCTGAGTCAAATAACTGGGGTCACAGATTTTAATCATGCATCCATTATATCACCCTAAATGAATTTTCATTGCATATCCAAGGATATTCATGACCCCACTACACAGAAAGTTATAATGTAATTTGACAAGAAGAATGAATTGCTCTGAGTCTGAGTAGGGATGAGGGAGAGAGGATATACATGTAGTGCCTAATATGGGATTGATGAGAGGGCTTCTTTGTGGATGTGATGTTTAAGCTCAGCCCTAAAGGATAAGTAGGAATGACCTAAATGAAGTTAGGAAAGTGGGATTGGACTTCCAGGCCTCAGATACCATGCGTGCAAATGTCTGGACAGGAACAAACACGTAAACATGATTTGGGTGCTGTATTTCAAATGGTTGTAGCACAGACAGCAAAGCACCTCTTGGGTTCCCCAGGAAACAGACTCTAGGACAGAGATTTCAGTGGAGAAGGTTATCTGGAAGTTCTTCCAAGGACAACATTCATCGGGGAGTAAAGAAGACAGGGTTGGACAGTGGGAGAAGTTGGCCTGGGATACAGTTACGATAGAGATCTCAGCAACCCTTATAGTGAGTTCTGGAGCTGGGATGGCCTTTTACATTTGTCCTAAACTGAGGTGAGCGGAAGTCCTTTTTATCCTCCACTTGCCTTGGATAAAAGTCCAGGATAGAGTAATAATGGGTGAGAGAGCTTCTTTTGGTTGATGGCACTTCTCAGAAAAGGGTTTCAGCTGTGAGCCATCAGCCACTAGCAACATCCGGTGGCTGGAGAAATGTAGGCCTGACTTGGATGGGAGTCTGGGTGGCACAGCACACCACTCACTACAACGTATACATTTGCAGTAGATGAAGTCAGAGAAGGAAGCACATAACAGGGAATAAAAGGCCTCATAAATCACAGTTACAGGTTTTGACATTTTTTTTAAAGCAAAGGGGACTTCCTGAAGGGTTTTAAGGAGGAGGTTAAATCAATATGATCGTGTTTGTACTTTTAAAAGATCACTATCGCTGCTGTGTCGATAATTGATTGTAGGGAAAGAAGGGAGACCTGGTAAAAGTTGTTGCAATCATCAAAAAGAGACATAATGAGAGTAAGAATTTAAGTGAAGGTGGCAATGAAGAAAGGTAGGCTAATTAAGGAGACATAGAAAAAGCAGAATAATGGTATCCACTTATCAGTGGTATTTTATTGGATGTGGATTGATAAGAAAGATGGATAAAAATCACAGATTCTGAACCGGGAATCTGAAATAGGAAACTCGGCCAAATACAATGCTATGTAGTTGTTGTTTCCTATTCTTTCTTTCTAGCACATGGAAAACTATACTTGGCAACACCATGGCAGTTGGGAGAAACCACTCAGTGGAAGTGGAAGTGACACGTGTTACTTCTGGGATGAAGTGATGGAAAATCCTATACCATTCTTCAGTCCTTTTCTTCTTTGGCAAGAAGCAGGGAGACCGTATGTTCAGATTGTAGAGTCACAGAATCAAAACGGCTGGGAACCCTGAGTAACCCCATGGAGCACAGCTGCTTTGAATTGTTGCTCAGTCAAGAGAAGACCTTGTATGAGCTAGAAATAAACTTTATATACTATGCTTTTGAGATTTTGGAGTTATTTGTTCCTTCAGAATAAGGTTAGCCTATTCCAAGAAATATTGAAACATAGAAGGAATTTGTATGCATGTCGTGTGTGTGTGTGTGTGTGTGTGTGTGTGTGTGTTTGGGGACAAAAAAGAAGGGGAGTGGAAAGGGCAAAATGTGAATTCAGTTTTAGAAATGTTGAATTTAAGATAACTGAAAAATATTTAAGTGGACGTGTCCAGTATGCAGTTAAAAATATGGGTGAAGAATTCTAAGCACAATCTAGACTACAGACAAAATTTTTTTAGAAATATCATAATCCATAAGTGAAGCCATGTGAGGGATGATTCTAAACACTCAGATGTAAAATGATCTGGGAATATTTTTTTTTAAGAAAGCAATGGAATTCCAGAAAGCTTTGCCCTTTGCTTTAAAAATTACATTTACTATGCAAGTGAACCTAAATATCACCATACATTATAAAGCCACTTTCTTTTTCCTTCCCACCTCCTGAGATTGTGAGGCATCAGGGTTCCCTGCTTGAAAAGTAGAGGAGCCAACTTCAACCTCATAGAAGAGCAGAGAAGCCAAACAAGTAGTAAAAATCTGCACCTAGCTTCTGTCTCCCTTGAAGTGATCTCTCAAACTCAAATTAAGAGTTGTTTTCAAAAGTTAATCTAAAGGGGCTTTTTGGTTACACAAATGTAAAATAAACTAGTACACTGTTGTACAAATCTGAATGTTGTTACTTTAGAAACAGAATATGTAAAAGGTATTCGGTAATGGAAATTTTATATGATTGAACCAGACTTCATATTCTGCAGATTCTGTTGTTTTGGGGGGATAAAAATATGACAGAATCTAAAATGAATTCAGCTTGCATTGTGCTTGAGCTGTTGCCTATTCCTGTTCAGATAAATGTGTGTGTTACTGCTTAACAGTTAGTTGTTAGATGCCTAAACTAAGACTCTGAGTTCAGCAGCACGAGGTTTGCACCGTGGTGCAAGAGATGCAGAAACAAGGAAGTACGTTGTGTTTGGCTCAACCTAATTTAATGGTCTAAACTGTGGATGTCCTTCATACGAATAACCTAAATGTGAGAAAATATACTCAACCAGTATACTTATTATCATTTCACCCATAAACTGAGTCAAAAAAAGATAAATAACCTCTAAAAAGAGTACATCAAAAGATAAGGCTAAT
Source organism: Pan troglodytes (assembly GCF_028858775.2). Classification (NCBI taxonomy): domain Eukaryota; kingdom Metazoa; phylum Chordata; class Mammalia; order Primates; family Hominidae; genus Pan; species Pan troglodytes. The sequence continues at coordinate 60,155,356 of NC_072403.2, forward strand.
GCCAGAACCCACATTCAATTTTCGGATTCAAAATCCCAAACTCTCTCTTCTTGACCACACTGTTTTAAATGAGATCATTTCAGACATGTTATTTATATCTCTCTGTAATGTAAGGAATACACATCTCCACCGCCCCTCCATCCCTATTTTTTTGGTCCTTGGAGCTCTGAAACATTTTAGAAAATGTATTAGTCTTCATTCTCACTTTATTTGCTTGTGAGAGTGGAAACACTTCTCCTTTCTCTCTTCTGGTGTTCACTAGAGCAGCTGCTCAAAATGAGTCAGCTTTTGCAGTCAGTTATGGTTCCTGCCTCATGGAGGGTAGGAAAGGACATACCATCTCTGTAATAACATGCCCAAAGTTGCCTGCTTCTGGTGAGAAACAAGGAGCCCTGTCCTTGTCTGGACCATCATGCTTTCCTCAACCCAGGTGCATCCATCTCATGTAGTGTGTTTCATCTCATTTTCCTCATTCTGTTCTGATTGAACATCAACATTTTTGAATGGGTTGTTATCATCATCTCTGTGAGCAAATGGGATGTGAATACCCTGAGGATTCCTACTCATGAATACAAATGATTTTTTTATTCTACAAAAGGAAGAAATATGATTGCTGAATATTAATAGCCCTCTGAGAATTAGAATTTAAGATTACACGAGATCTGTTTAATGCTCTTATTATCCAAAGGTGAATGATCGGAAAGGGAGGGGCAAATCCAGGAAATAATTTGGAGAGGAAACTAATATATATTGAGTGCCTATTATGTATCTGGAATGGAAGCTTTTCAATTTATATATTTTCAATTTATGAAGTCTCACTATTTGAGTAAAATTAGATGACAATTAAAAGTGCTCACCACCAATAAATGGGTTACTAATAACCCATTAGGTTATTTTAGTCATTGTGGTTTCTTGAGTCATAGGAAGCTGCCCTCTATGTGTTACTTTCAGGGTAGTTAAGGTAATTTAATACAAATGACCTTAAAACTGACACATGGAGAGCAGCTTCCTATGACTCAAGAAACACCTCCTACGACTCTGTGCTTGATAAGTACAAAATAAGTGCCAGGAAGAAAAGGCATGGTGGGATGGAAAATAGTGATAATTTTTATAAGTTAAAAGTGATGAGGAAATGAATAGCTATTGTACAAGTGTATGGGATAACTCATTTTTCAATAAGAATAAATCCAAATGACATATCACAAATCATGACATTATACAGGAAGGCCCTGTGTCTGTACTATTGAAATTAATAGGGAAGAGATGAGGAAAAAGAGACTGGAAAAATGAAATTTTTGAGTAACTGCAATAGTTGTTTTTCAACTTATTTCATCTTGTTCTATACAAATGAAATCATAGATTCTTAAGATGAGATATAGAGCAGAGCTTAATTTTTATTTTTTATAATTTTTACTTCCAGGTGATTCTACTCTTCAGCCAGCATGAAAAACACTGGATTAGGAGTGCTGGAGTGAGATAATGAGTTTGCAAATGAAAGGGTTTTTAAGCATTGAGAGTGTGCTGATGACATAAATATGGGATGATTCCCCCAAGTTAGTGATGATTCCATAGGCTGAAAGCCCCTTCAAATTCTCGCATTAAAACAAGTGACAAGGCAATAGATGCTGTTATCACATGCCATGAGTTCCCTTTCACTTGTGTAGAGATCATTGAGAAAGTGTCTGATCTTATTTACACATTTGTTCTTTATTCTGTTAATGTGGTGAATTACATTGATTTTCTTTTTTTTTAACGTTCATTTTAGTTTCAGGGGGTACATGTACAGATTTGTTGTATAGGTAAATTGCATGTAACTGGGGTTTAGTGTACAGATTATTTCATCACCCAGGTGATAAAGTCCCTGATGGGTAGTTTTTTGATCTTCATCCTCCTCCCTTCTTTCACCCTCAAGCAGGCCCTGGTATCTGTTGTTCCCTACTTTGTGTCCTATGCACTCAATGTTTAGCTCCCACTTGTAAGTGAGAACATGTGGTATTTGGTTTTCTGTTCCTATGATTTTTTGAATTTGCTGAGGATTATTTTATGTACAATTGTGTGGTCAATTTTAGAGTATCTGCAATGTGCACATGAGAAGAATGTACATTCTGTTGTTTTGGGGTGTAGAGTTCTGCAGACATCTATTAGGTCTACTTGGTCAAGTGTCAAGTTCAACTTATGGATATCTGTTAGTTTTCTGCCTCAGTCATCTACCTAATACAGTCAGTGGGGTATTAAAGTCTTCCCACTGTCATTGTGTACTTATCTAAGTCTCTTCATAGGTCTCTAAGAACTTGTGTTATGAATGTGAGTGCTCCTGTGTTAGGTGTATACATATTTATGATAGTTAGGTCTTCTTATTGAATGGAGCCCTTTACCATTATGTAATGCCCTTCCTTACGTTTTTTTATTTTTGTTGGTTTAAAGTCTGTTCTGTCTGAAATTAAAGTAACAATCTCTGCTGTTTTTCTGTTCTCCATTTGCTTGGTAGATTTTTCTCCATCCCTTCACTTTCAGCCTATGGGTGTCAGTGTATGTGAGAGAGACTGTTCAAGACAGCATACCCATGGGTCTTGTTTCTCTATTCAACTTGCCACTCTGTGATTTTTAATTGGGGCATGTAGCCCATTTACATTGAAGGTTAGTGTTAATATATGTGGATTTGATCCTATTATGTCGTTAGTTGGTTATTATGCAGATTTGTATGGGAGGTTGCTTTATAGTGTCACTGGTCTCTGCACTTCAGTATGTTTTTGTAGTGGCTGGTAATAGTCTTTCCTTTCTATATTTAGCACTCCCTTCAAGACTTCTTGTAAGATAGGTATGGAGGTAACAAATTTCCTTAGCATTTGCTTGTCTGAAATATTTCTGCTTTGTTTATGAAGCTTTGTTTGCCTGGATATGACATTATTGGTTGGGACTTCTTTTCTTTAAGAATGCTAAATATAGGCCCACAATCTCTTCTGGCTTTTAGGTTACTACTGAAAGGTCCACTGTTAGCCTGATGGGGTTCCCTTTGTAGGTGACCTGCCCCTTCTACCTAGGTGCCTTTTTTCTCTCATTTAAACTTTGAAGAATCTGATGACTATGTGTGTTGAAGATGGTCTTCTTATGTAGTATTTCACAGGGGTTCTCTGCATTTCCTGAATTTGAATGTTGGCCTCTCTAGCAAGGTTGGGGAAATTTTCATGAATGAAATCTTGAAATATGTTTTCCAAGCTGTCTAGTTTATCTCCCTGTCTTTCAGGGATGCAAATGAGTCATAGATTTGGTCTCTTTACATAGTCCCATATTTCTGGGAGGTTTTGTTCTTCTTTATTGTTTTTTCATTATTTTTATCTGACAGTTATTTTGGAGAATTGGCCTTCAAGCACTGAGATTCCTTCCTCAGCTTGGTTGATTCTACTGTTAATACTCACAATTATATTCTGAAATTCTTGAAGTGAGTTTTTCAGCTCTATCAGATCAGTTTGGTTCTTTTTTAAAATGGCCACATCATCTTTCAGCTCCTATATCATTTTATTATATTGGTTAGAATCCTTGGATTGTGTTTTGACTTTCTCTTGAATCTTGATCTTCCTTCTTACCCACATTCTGAATTCTATTTCTGTCATTTCAATGATTTTGGCCTGGTTAAGAACCATTGCTAGGGAATTAGTTCTGGGGAACTTGTTTTGAGATAAGAAGACACTTTGGCATTTTAAATTTCCAGAGTTCTTGTGATGCGTTTTTCTCATCTTTGTGGGCTGATATTCTTTCAGCCTTTGAAGTTGCCATCCTTTGGGTGGATTTATCAATGTTTTTATCTTATTTGATTTCCTTGGGGGTTTGCTTGTGGTATTAAGTGGGTTCAGTCAAGTGGCTTCATTTTTAGAAGATGTTAGGGAGAAAAGGTTCAGATCAGCACTCCTGGACTGCATACCTAACTCTGGGGGACTTGTATTGGGCCCTTGGCTTTGTTCTCAAGTTCCCTTGAGTTTAGGAACCTGCTGTGCTAGAGGGGCCAAAGTGTTCCTCGACCATTGGCCACAACCCTCTGATGTGTAGTGCCAGCTGAAGTGCTTCATTGGGTGGTAGCAACAGGATGCATGCTCTTTCACACGTGCCAGCAGCAGCAGCAGCAGCAGCAGCAGCAGCAGCAGCAGCAGCAGCAGCGTGGTGGGCTGCTCACTCACCTGCTAGGGCAGAGCCTAGCTAGTTCAGTGGGTGCCATCCTCCATGCTGGTATTCACAGAGGCATTGGTGGCAGCATAGGAAGTCAGGGCTGCTGGCATCCATGTGTGCATTTGCACCAGCAGCAGTGTCGGTGCAAAGCATGGGTCATTGGTGGCCTCCATGCATGCGTTCACCCCAATGGTGGTGGTGGTGGTGCAGAATTGAGGGGCCGGGCTGTTGCTGTCCATGTGCATGTCTGCACTGGCAGCAATGGTGGTACAGGGCAGCGACGGGCCTCTGGTCTCTGTGTGTGTGCATGCATTCATGCTGGTAATGGCAGCAAGGCTGGGAGAGAACAAGGTGTGCTCATGGTGGCAGTAGTGGCATTGCAAGGTGAACATGCCCATGCACCCATGTAGGGAAGGGGAGGGGAGATCCTCCCATGCCCATGTGGGCTGACAAATTGCTGTGGGGGGTGACTGTGGGCGAGTGTGTGCTGGCAAAGCAGCACAGGGGAGGCTTCAGTTGGGGGAGGCTGCCAGTGGGCTGGTGCACATAGGTGGGGGCCATTCGGCTGGAGCTCTTCAGTGGTCAGGTATGGTCTGCCAGCACAGGAGCTATGATGTGGTGGGCCTCTGGGAGGCACCCTGATTGGGTATTTGAGGCTGCACTGCAAGTAGGCTCAGCCAGGCTAGGACCCCAGGAGGGGCCAGCAGACAGTGGAGCCTCAGGTTGGACTGGCTGCCATCTCATGGGCAAGATCAACCTGCTCTGTTAAGGTCCAACAGTTCCACTAAGACTGAATTCTGCATGGTGAGCCTTGGGGGAAGGACATCCCTGGACATTCTCCCTGCAGATGTTCCCACACCAAACATTCTGGGCTTTGCACAGGCTGGAGTCCTGCCCCTACCACCATTCTAAGCAGGTCTATCTGGCAGCTCAAGTGTCTATGGAGGGTGTGGGGGTCTCTTGCTGCCAGGATTCCAGAAGTCCGTGGTGAGAGTGGGTCCTTCCTTGCCTTTCCAACTCATTCCTTCTGCAGGAGTCACTGGAGGCCAGGAATGAGTCCCAGAGCATGGTAGCCCCATGCAGCATTCCCAGTTCTCTCCCTTTTAAACTCAGTGTCTGTGTTCACCCCCCATCCATTCTCAAGGCCTTCCCTCCAAAGATCTGCTCAGAGTGCACCAGTCTCCCCGATGTCCCCATCCCTCAGTGGCAGATGTTCCTCCTGGCTGCATGTAGTCAGCCATTTTGCCTGGCACACATTTTTATGTAGATAAAATAGTCATGTTTTGCAAAAGATTCCTGATTCCTAATTGAACATATATCAGCAAAGAGGAGAAGCTTATGTTTGGTTTTAAGTCCTTTTAGGGTAAATGCATCTGGAGGTCACATGCCAAAACATGCCAAAAACCTTCCAAGTCCCTTCAGACTTTGAAACTCATCAATTTAAAATCAAACTTTGGGAAAATATTTCTTTGCAAGTAAAGGAGCTTCTGCATGATTCCAGTACTTTCTCATCCATTATGTTATTTAATCCTCAAAGCAACTCTCTAAGTTTGGTATTATACTTCCAATTTTGATATTTGAGTTAACCAAGCCTATATGAAAATAACTAATTTGACCACTGTCACACGGCTAGGAAGGGATTTCAGTCTGATTTGATTTGAATCCAAAGCTAAGAATCATTCCATTATACCACGATGTCTCTCATAAAACAAATACATGAGAGACATTTTCTTTTTTTTTTTTTTTTTTTTCAGTTTGGTAATGAAATAGTGAAATTGTCTTTATTGTTTTTCTTTTTTTTAAATTTTATAATTATTATACTTTAAGTTTTAGGGTACATGTGCACAACGTGCAGGTTTGTTACATATGTATACATGTGCCATGTTGGTGTGCTGCATCCATTAACTCGTCATTTAGCATTGGGTATATCTCCTAATGCTATCCCTCCCCCCTCCCCCCACCCCACAACAGTCCCTGGTGTGTGATGTTCCCCTTCCTGTGTCCATGTATTCTCATTGTTCAATTCCCACCTATGAGTGAGAACATGCAGTGTTTGGTTTTTTTCCTTGTGATAGTTTGCTGAGAATGATGGTTTCCAGCTTCATCCATGTCCCTACAAAGGACGTGAACTCATCATTTTTTATGGCTGCATAGTATTCCATGGTGTATATGTGCCACATTTTCTTAATCCAGTCTATCATTGTTGGACATTTGGGTTGGTTCCAAGTCTTTGCTATTGTGAATAGTGCCACAATAAACATATGTGTGCATGTGTCTTTATAGCAGCATGATTTATAGTCCTTTGGGTATATACCCAGTAATGGGATGGCTGGCTCAAATGGTATTTCTAGTTCTAGATCCCTGAGGAATCGCCACACTGTCTTCCACAATGGTTGAACTAGTTTACAGTCCCACCAACAGTGTAAAAGTGTTCCTATTTCTCCACATCCTCTCCAGCACCTGTTGTTTCCTGACTTTTTAATGATCGCCATTCTAACTGGTGTGAGATGGTATCTCATTGTGGTTTTGATTTGCATTTCTCTGATGGCCAGTGATGATGAGCATTTTTTCCTGTGTTTTTTGACTGCATAAATGTCTTCTTTTGAGAAGTGTCTGTTCATATCCTTCGCCCACTTTTTGATGGGGTTGTTTGTTTTTTTCTTGTAAATTTGTTTGAGTTCATTGTAGATTCTGGATATTAGCCCTTTGTCAGATGAGTAGGTTGCAAAAATTTTCTCAATAGATGCAGAAAAGGCCTTTGACAAAATTTAACTAACCTTCGTGCTATATACTCTCAATAAATTACGTATTGATGGGATGTATCTCAAAATAATAAGGGCTATCTATGACAAACACACAGCCAATATCATACTGAATGGGCAAAAACTGGAAGCATTCCCTTTGAAAACTGGCATAAGACAGGGATGCCCTCTCTCACCACTCCTATTCAAAAGAGTGTTGGAAGTTCTGGCCAGGGCAATTAGGCAGAAGGAAATAAAGAGTATTCAATTAGGAAAAGAGGAAGTCAAATTGTCCCTGTTTGCAGATGACATGATTGTATATCTAGAAAACCCCATTGTCTCAGCCTAAAATCTCCTTAAGCTGATAAGCAACTTCAGCAAAGTCTCAGGATACAAAATCAATGTACAAAAATCACAAGCGGTCTTATACACCAATAACAGACAAACAGAGAGCCAAATCATGAGTGAACTCCCATTCACAATTGCTCCAAAGAGAATAAAATACCTAGGAATCCAACTTACAAGGGATGTGAAGGACCTCTTCAAGGAGAACTACAAACCACTGCTCAATGAAATAAAAGAGGATACAAACAAATGGAAGAACATTCCATGCTCATGGGTAGGAAGAAGCAATATCGTGAAAATGGCCATACTGCCCAAGGTAATTTACAAATTCAATGCCATCCCCATCAAGCTACCAATGACTTTCTTCACAGAATTGGAAAAAAACTACTTTAAAGTTCATATGGAACCAAAAAAGAGCCTGCACTGCTAAGTCAATCTGAAGCTAAAAGAACAAAGCTGGAGGCATCACACTACCTGACTTCTAACTATACTACAAGGCTACAGTAACCAAAACAGCATGGTACTGGTACCAAAACAGAGATATAGATCAATGGAACAGAACAGAGCCCTCAGAAATAATGCCTCATATCTACAACTATGTGATCTTTGACAAACCTGACAAAAACAAGCAATGGGGAAAAGATTCCCTATTTAATAAATGGTGCTGGGAAAACTGGCTAGCCATATGTAGAAAGCTGAAACTGGATCCCTTCCTTACACCTTATACAAAAATTAATTCAAGATGGATTAAAGACTTACATGTTAGACCTGAAATCATAAAAACTCTAGAAGAAAACCTAGGCATTACCATTCAGGACGTAGACATGGGCAAGGACTTCATGTCTAAAACAGCAAAAGCAATGGCAACAAAAGCCAAAATTGACAAATGGGATCTAATTAAACTAAAGAGCTTCTGCACAGGAAAAGAAACTACCATCAGAGTGAACAGGCAACCTACAGAGAGACATTTTCAAATAGTTTATGAGAGAAATTATTTTTAAAAACTAAACTTCCAATAGAGCCCATAAAGTTCTAAAATTAAAATAAAACTCGTTGCTGAAGACTTACAACAACATTTAGACTATTCAACTATCTTACTGACAGAGTCATGCTTCAGTCCTGGCTGATGATGGGTAATGTCATTCATTTCCATGGCTTTTACTATCAGCTATGTGTTGATGGCTTCCAAATCTATACAATAGCAATGACGGAAGTCAGTTTTTCATTAGACATATCCATCTGAGTAACCCACTAAAATATCAAACTTGATAGGTTGCAAACTGAGCTCATCTGTGCCTTAAACTGCTTCTCCTAAGCTAATGTTACTATGTAGTCATTCAAGAAAGGAAAATGAAACTCACCCTAGGCAACCCTTATTCCTTTATCCCCATAGCCAATTTGACATTATGGAAGTATGACCCACTTAATACTTTTCTTGTTTAACTTTCTATTCCAGAACCACTTCTCAAGGACAAGTCATCATCATCTTTTGCCTAGACTATTGCATAGTTTCCTGACTCATCTCCCAGCCTCCGATCTCACTATCATCCCATGTGTTTTTTATTCTGGTAACATAATGATTTATTGAAAAATGCCATTCTGACCATATCCCTGTCTTGTTAGGAATTTGAAATAACTTTCTAGTTCAAGGATTCTTTGGTTGCAAAAAGCAGACACAAACTCTGGTCAATTTAAACCAAAAGAAAAAAAGGAACTTGTCAGAAGAATACTAGTGTTCATAGAAATTAAGGAAAAGTTGAATGATCAAGGATCTTGATCTATAACTCATGATCAATTTTGGAAGTGTTGGTGTCTGAATGACTCAGCTCCTTCTGCTTTATACACTAGTCACTCCACTGAAGATTCAAATTGTCAGGAAAGAGTGACTGGCTTAGCTTATGTCATGTGCAGACACTTCTGGGGAGTGATAAAGGTAAAGACTCATTACTGATGGTCTCACCAGGACTTTGGCAAAGTGGGAGATGAACAAATCCCCAAAGAAAGCCATGTGCTGTTACTTAAAGAAAAAGGAACTGTTGGGAGAGCAAAAACAAATGACCCACATTTTTTTCCATTTTTAGACTGAAGTCTATAATTTATACTATATCCTTGTCATTCAAGACCCAAAATGATCTGGCCCCTCTCAGCTTTTCAAATATGCTATATGTTATATTCTGTTTCTTGTCTAGAAATTCTGTCTACTTTACATGGCAAATATCCTACTTACTCTTTAAGATTCAACTAAAATGTCATTTCTTTAGTGTTGTCTTCCCTAGTGCTACCAGGAAGCATTGACTACTCTTTTCTTTGTGCCCTTGTTTGCCATAACACTTATCAAGGCTCAATGCAATGATTTTTTTAATAAGTTGGCATCTCTGGCCATACTGGCTTGGTCTGTAAGAATTAGAATCAAGTTTCATTAATCAGTATATTCCCAGAATATAGCATAGGGCCTGAAATACATGTGGAGTTCAACACATGCTTTTTGAATAAAAGAATGAGTAAGTAAAATAAACTTCTTTCCTGAAAACATTATACTACTAGAAGCATGTTAAGAGAATGAGATAGCAGGCTTATTTCTTATTTTCAAGTGCCTCTTGTGAAATAAAGCACTAATTAAAAATTTTTATTAGCTCTAGAAGTAATGTTTTTGTATTTCCCATAATGTTTCTTGTTTAAGCATATTAAAGTTAGACTTTTGATGTGAAAATAAATATTCTTACTTATATGCACAGATTTTTTTCTTACAACTTTTTTCTGTTAGCTTTTTCTACATTGTAGTCTATTGCTAGTCTCTTTGCCTTCCTGCATTTTCCTTCATTTTTTAGTTTTCGGTTTCTTTGGGGTTTTGTCATTAGCAAGTTTGAATGGCTCCTCCTCAGTCTACATGGAGGCAAAGAATTGGCCACATAATCTCTGTGGAAGGCCCTTGAACCAGAGTGGAGATTGATCAGGTGGGCGGTGAAATGAGGTTTTTTTCAAGGCCTCTATTTCTCTTCCTTCCAGCCTTAAATGGATGCATCATCTCGGCCCATTAGAAGTTTTCTTTGGTGCTTGATGGTCTAATCCAAATGTCCTCTCCAGGCTGTCTTAATTTGCAAATGCACACTACACAAATCACCATACTGTGCCGTTCTGTGTTGGGAAATAAAAAGTGGAAAAAGAGGTTGAAATTGCTATTGCAAAAAAAAAGTGAAAAACAAGACGAAAGTAGAACCCAAAGTACCTGTTTAGTTATAATGAGAGGTTAGAAGGCCTTGAGCAAAATTGCAAAAAGCCTGGACCTAGGCCCAGCATCCTGAACTGTTGTCAATTGGGAGCTATTGCAAGATCCTATTTTCCATTTCATGAGTCTGTTAGGTTCTTCATTTTATTTTCAATTTTCTCAGCAATGTATAATTAGAGACCAAATGTGCATTAACTAGTAAACTTCCAGAGAAGAGTGGAGTTTCACTTGAGTGTATAACACACAACCAATCAGTGAAAAACTCCACAATCTTTCCCTAGATCTTAGCTTTGCCCCCTACTCCCCTTCCCATACTCCCTCTACCTGAGTAATACCTGGATTTGAAAAGGTTCTGCAAAATTTATTCATGTCATGGGCTAAGACCAGACTTCAGACAAGAGGCCAGGGTAAATTTGTAGACAGAAACAAAGGCAGGAGGGGGCAGGGAAATGCTCACTGAACTTGCTGTCAAACACTCCATTATTGGTTGTTTCACAGTGCTTAGTCACTTGAGCCAGCCCTTCATCTGTAAAACCTACAATAGGAATAGTATTCATACTGTTTGCCATCACAGACTGTTGCAACAATCACATGAGATTATATACACACAATAATATGTAATGTGTATTGTGTACAATATGGGCATTTATATGTCTATATACAGATGTATATTGTAACTGTAATGTGTATAATCTTCCAGTCTCCCACAGCAGCTTAATTCAAAGAAAAATGCATCCTATAGTCAGAGACTGTTTTTATGTCTTATTAAAATTATTTATTCTAAAATTGGAATTAACTCAGTTGAATAGAAATAAGAAGGTAGCTTCAAATAATTAAAAGCCTTGACCTTCATAAGTGAGTTAATATTACTTAAGCTATCTTACCAAAGAACACTTCCTACCAAATAAAATTTTTGCACACCCCATAATTTAAAGTAATAAATTTCTAGTGATGGAAATTAAGCCAATCCAATAAATTGTTTTTAGCAAGCCTATCTTCCTGTTCTCTCTGTCTCTTTGTCTCTCTCTCTCTCTCTCTCACACACACACACACACACACACCACTTTGCTCTACATTGAAAAAGGGACTGTATTATGTCCCCCAAAAAACACAGATCAGAGAAAGTGGTTTGGCAGAACATGGTATTTCCTCTTTAAGGTTTACATTTTACATATTTAAATATACCTGAAAACTGCCAATTATAAACATGACTGTAATTTCCACTTTTCAGTCCATTTTCGCAGCATCTAGCTAAGATCTTATGTCAGGAAGGTTATTTGATAAGCTTCATTTTTCCCAAGGTAAAATCAGGAGGCTGCTGATCTCTTCCATTCTTTCTTGTGCAATGGAGGTAGTAAAAGTAATCATAAGAGGGGCTGCAGCACTTTTCTTCTCCCCTAAAATGTACCTCACCCAAGGAGAATGATCAAATTGGAGGAGATTGTGGCATGATGGACTCTAATATTTTCAGTCATGTATGTACTGCACCCAAAATTTTTGAGGGAGTAGCCCCAGTATATATGTATTGCCATCATTAGTTAATATCTCAAAGCAACCACTTATTGGAGGCCCATCTTATGAACCTTTATATAAATTGAAATAGCAAATAAGTATGATAATTTTAGCTTTTATCTGATGTCTTGTTAATTTAAATTTTTTTTGATATATCTAAATCGGCATTTATCAACAATGGTATGCTGCCATTTTGGGCCATATGATTCTTTGTTATGGGTTCTGTCCTGGGCATTCTAGAATGTTTAGCAGCATTTCTATTCTCTACCCACTTGCTTCCAGTGACATCTCTCCAGTCTGAACAATAAAACTCTCTCCAGACATGTTAAACTTCTCTTAAGGTGTAAACTCAACCCCTTGTTGAAACCCACTGGTTTAAAGGAATACATTATTTGTAGAATTTGTTTCAGATTTGTCACTTTCAATGTGAAGTTTCTTTGCAGAAATTTTTAAAAGCTTTTGTCAATTTAGAGTGGGTGAATGAGTTAACGCAAGATACTGTAATCAGTAGATATGCCTACCAGACACTGGTAAACTGCAGTATTTAATCATGTAAACAAATAGGAGAGGGTGCAATTGTCAATCCCTCTCACTATAGAGCTCCTATTCTTGTCTCAAAACATGGACTATGTAGCTGTGGATAGCAGAGATTGCTCAACCAAGGTTGGGGGATGGGCATATTTATATGCCAACCCCTTTAGGCATTATTCAAAGGTTGCTTATGAAAGCTCTGTGACATCAGTCAAGACAACGATTTTTTTGATATGACCCCAAAAGCACAGGCAGCAAAAGCAAAAACAGGCAAGTGGGATTATATAAACTAAAAATCTTCTGCAACAGCAAAGAAAACAATCAGCAGTGTGACAAGACAACCAATGTATTGGGCAAACATATTTACAAACCACACATCTGATAAGGGGTTCAAATCCAAATATATCAGGAACTCAAAACAATTAGATAGCAAGAAAACAGTCCTATTAAGAAATAGGCAAAGGACCTGGATCAACATTTCTCAAAAGAAGACACTCAAATGGCCAACAGATACATGAAAAAAAATGTTTAATATCACTAATCATCAGGATTAACATCAGAATGAGATATCACCTTACATGTATTAGAATGGTTATTATCAAAGAAACAAAAGATAACAAGTTTCGGCAAGAATGTGGAGAAAAGAGGATGCCTACACATTATTAGTAGGAATGTAAAGTAGTTCAGCCATTATGGAAAACAGCATGGAAGTTCCTCAAAAAGTTAAAAATAGAACTAACATATGATCTAGCAGTTCTACTACTTGCTATATTTACAAAGGATATGAAATCAATATATTGAAGAGATATTTGCACTCCCACGTTCATTGCAGTAACATAGCCAAAATGTGGAATCGACTTAAGTGTTTGTTGGTGAATGAATGGATAAAGATAATGTGGTATATATACAAAATTTAGCCTTAAAAATAAGGAAATGTTGTCATTGGTGACAACATGAATAAACCTAAAGAACATGATAAAAAATAAAATAAGCCAGACCCATAAAGACAAACACTAAATGATCTCATTTATATGTGGAATCTATAAAAGTTGAACTGGTAGAAGCAGAGAGTAGAATGGAGGTTACCAGAGGCTGGGGGATAAGGGAATTGGGGAAATGTTGATCAAGGGTTGCAAAATTTCAGTTAGGGGGAGTAAGTTTCAGAGATCTATTGTAAATTATGGCAACTATAGATAATAATAATATACAGTTGGCCCTCTGTAGCTCTGGGTTTTGCGTTGATGGATTCAACCAATCTCAAATTGAAAATATTTTTAAGAGCTACAAATGATAGCAATAAAACAGTAAAAAATTTATACAAATTAAAAAATACAGTGTAACAGTTATTTATGTAACATTTACGTTGTAATAGGTATTGTAAGTAATTTAGAGATGATTTAAATTATACAAGAGGATATACAGCAGGTTATATGCAGATATTTTGCTATTTAACATAAGAGACTTGAGTACCTGCTGATTTGGGTATCTGTAGGGGGTCCTGGAACCAATCCTCCATGGATAACGAGAGACAACTGTATACTTGAAAATTGTTAGAAGAGTAAATTTTAGTGTTCTCACCAAAAAAAAAGATAAGTATGTGCCCTACTGTATACTTTAATTAGCTTGATTTAGCCTTTCCACAATGTACACATACAAACTACAAAGCATCAAATTGTATGCCATAAATTATGCAATTTTAATTTTCAATTAAAAATAAAATCAAGTTTGATTCTGGGTTGGGGGAGGGTTTTAATTCCTCAACATATCTGGCTTGTTATTCTGGGAGTAGGGGAGGGAGAAGGAGGAGTGGGCTTTGGCCAATAAATACTTCACATAGCTGTAGTTCTAACTAGCTTGTACTAAAGTGGTAAGAATGTTGAGAATATGAGTGGGGTGACAATGGTGTCTGCTACTGTCCTGCTAATGGACTGAAGGAACTGGCTGAGAGGGAGGTTGATGATGTGTGGGACCTAAGGGGTAGGGGAAGAAAGAGATAAATGGTGTCAGACTGAAAATCATAGACGGAAGAATTATCTGGAAACCCTGGTACCTTATCTTCAGAGTCTGGAAGGAAGAAAGGAAGATGGCTGCAAGTGTAGATAGGTTTATGGTTTTTATGACAGGAAGGTGTGGGATTAACATTTGCTGTTTTTGTTTTCTTAGTAACCTGTGGGAGAGGGTCATCTCTAGAAAATGAGAGAGTGAGTTAGGAAGGCAAAGAGATTTGTAGTAGTCACTAAGGGAAAGAAGAGACAAATTAAAGAAATATGAGCAGCTTTTAAGAGATCTGCTAAGATAAATAACCCAAAATTTATGGTGTCACCAATTTCATGGTCTAGTAGATCATCTCCAGCAGCCCTCAGTAGAGAAGGTAGAGGGGAAAAATGCAAATTGCAGGATTTATTTGTTTATTGAATAAATATTTATTGAGCATCTACTATGTGTTAGGCACTGTCTTAGGAGCTTGAGATAAAACCAAGACAGAATAGACAAAATTATCTGATCTTGTAGATCTTACATTTTGGAGGGGAAATGCAGAAAATACAGCCAATGAATAAAATTGTAGTATACTGTGATAAGTACAGAGAAAGCGAGAGAGGATGCTGAGACGGAAGACGGTTTGTCATTTTGGACAGGGTGTGTGGGAAAGACCTCTCTGAGAGGCCGAAAGAGATACAGCTATTCGGTTATCTGGGAAAGCATGATTCAGGCAGAGGAAAGAGCAAGTGCAAAGGCGCTAAGACAGAAGTGTCCGTGGTATGTTTGAGGAATGGGCAAGAAACCCAGTGTAAGGACGGGACCAATGTGTGCAAGGTGTAAAATGGTATAAATTAAGTTCAGAGAGAGAAAGTTGGAGGTCCACCTTGGATATGATCTTGTGGCCCATAGCTGTTAAACTGATTCATGTTGGAAGTCTGAGGGAATATGAGGTATGAGGACTAGAGGTGGGAATGTTGAGAATGTCAGTGAAAGTCCATTTCAAATGATCATTGAGAAGGGAAGGAAGTGAATCCAAAAGTGGGCAGGTAAATTGGGAGCATTGTGAAGAATGGGAAGAGAACCAAGAAAGAATGAAAGCATAGAAAGCAAGGGAGGAAGAGTTTCTAGGTAGTGGGTATGCTTATTAATGAAAATTAACATTTATTTAGCATGTGTGATGTGCTAAGTACTTTGTGTTATTATCGCATTTAAATTTCCCACCCATCTGTTGTAGTAATAAATATTAATATCCAAATGTGCAGATGAGCAAATTGCAGCATAGAGTAAGCCACATACCCAAAGACATGCTGCTAGTCAGTGGCAGAACTAGGATATGAATTCCATTAGTCTAACTTTTATGCTCCCTTCCTCTCTTTTCCCTGTAGTTTTGCTGAGGTATAATTGACAAATAAAAATTGTATATATTTAAAGTGTACAAATTGATGTTTTGATATGCATATACATTGTAAAATAATCACCCCAATCAAGCTCATGGGCATGTCCATCACCTCACATAGTTTCCATTTTCTTCTTTCTCTCTCTCTTTTCCCTCCTTCCTTCTCTCTTTCATCCTTTTTTTTCTTTCTTTTTTTGGTGAGCACACTTAACATCTACTCTCTTTGAATGCTGCATAAGACACCTGTATGACAAGGATAAATGCAGATCCATGGGGGAGTGGCTGGTAGGAGGTCATTGGTGAAAGCAGGTGGGAATGGAGGCAGTACTTTGCAGTAATTTAGTGATTCAGTAGATGGCAAGGAAGTGGAGGCAGCAGGTGTTGGATTGAAGAGACAGGGGCATTATGGATAGTGACATCAAGATTATGTAGACTTTGTTTTTTTTTTTTTTAAAAAGAGAGACTCACATTGGTTTAAAGCCTGAGAGGAAGGTGCCAGAAGAAAACGACACAATGAAGACAAAAGTGTGAGTTGAATAAAATAAACAGCAAGGTCAAGGAACAAGTTTGTAGGGTTGGAGTTATGAAATAGTCTGGGAAAGGAATACCCCATTTCATAGACAAATAACTGAGGACCAGAGAAGTAAATGGTGAACCCAAGGTTATAGAACCAATTAAACAGTAGCTCAGGGACCAGAGTCCGGGTTTTCTGATTGCCAGGACAGGTGCTTTCCACTAGTCCCCCCAGCAACTCTTGCTGAATCATCCTCTGCTGGTTACTTATCCCCAATCCAAAGGAAGTTGTTGTAGTTAATGAGTAAATACAGTGTAGCCAAAAACCAGTGAAAACACACAGCTCTATAAAAACACAATGACACCTTGTCCTTCCAGTTTCCTTCACAACACCCTCCCCCCATAGTTCATTCACACCGAGTACTGACTTTTCTTGACTATAAGCTGCCTTCAAGATACTGAAGGTTCCCAGTGTTTGTGCTAAGCAGGGACTCAGGTGGAGAGAACTAAGGTCACCCTCAGGGAATTTCTTGCTGAATTAGGTTCCACTAAGCCTTGAAATCAAAACGCTTCTGGTAGGTAAATGGAGTACAGATGGGAAATCAAACCAGTGTGTGACTGGGCATGATTTAGAGCAACTGTTATTGATATGACAGATCCTAGCAGGCAACCTCATGAGAGCCTGGATGTTCGTTTCAATGCAGGCAGGTGAAACGAATAATTGCATTTCTGACTTTTGAATTTCCTGCGCCTTGCCAGTGGTTATTACAGCCATAATCTGGGCCATGTATATTCTAAGGAGGCTTTTGATTTAAGAACCTAGATTTTTTGAGAGGCATGCAATATTCAATGTATCTCTATGCATAAGATTTTATGTAGATATTTTGATGATGCAAAATTTCTACACTATATGAAATATAAGTTTTTTAACTTTGGGGGAATAACAATAGTTTATTTCTAACATACATTATCTTGGTCAAACATTGAAATTCTTGATTAATGTTTAACTAT
The DNA here is from genome assembly GCF_028858775.2 of Pan troglodytes. Classification (NCBI taxonomy): domain Eukaryota; kingdom Metazoa; phylum Chordata; class Mammalia; order Primates; family Hominidae; genus Pan; species Pan troglodytes. Next base: position 60,172,772 of record NC_072403.2, read on the forward strand.
AAGAAGTATACTCATTCAAGTAAAGGATCAGTTTCAGGGTTCAGGCTGAAGTGTCTTAATGACTAGAATTCAGGTTCCAAGGAGAAGCCCACAAGGCTAAGGGTATTGGATATAACGGAAAGTGGAAGCTATACCTGACTTCCAGAGAATGTGGACCGGATATAAGATCTTAATCTTCTCTTATCTTACTACAGAAATCTGGATGGAGAAGCAGTATTTATCTCAAAGAGAAGTGGACCTAGAGGCTTATTTCACTAGGAATCACACTGTTTTGCAAGGTACTCGATTCAAAAGAGCCATTTTCCAAGGGCAATACTGTAGAAATTTTGGCTGTTGTGAAGACAGAGATGATGGCTGTGTCACTGAGTTCTATGCGGCGAATGCGTTGTGCTACTGTGATAAATTCTGTGACAGAGAAAATTCTGATTGCTGTCCTGACTACAAGTCCTTTTGCCGTGAAGAGAAAGAATGGCCTCCTCACACACAGCCTTGGTATCCAGAAGGTAGGCTTTGGGAATGTATTTCAACATTATCCTCGTTCATAACAACAAGATCTGACAAACGTTCTCTCTTTTTCTTCTTTCTTTTTTTCCTTCTTTCAATGAAATGAAAATGATTATTGCGATTGAGAAAATACATTTCTTTGGATTGTTAAAGTGCTTTGGTTTGGATGTGGGGTTCCTGTGTAATACAAGCACCTTCAGGAAAGTTCTGATCTGACAGTCCTGCGTGCTGATCGGAATCCTGATCAGTGAGTTTTGAATACTCACTCAACTTATATAAGGATTACTTTAAACTCTTTCTTCTCTTCTCTCTCTCTCTCCTTTGTATTGACATCAGGTTTCTCAAGACTTTTTGTGTGTAACCTCTTAGAGAGTCTCAAGAAAGTCACAAGATTTACTATCCGTAGATTTTAGTTGTTATTTCAAAGGGCTAATGGCTGCACTAGCATTAGAAACTGTGGTATTGGTAATGCTATTAAAACCAGGACAAAATAAGATAAAGTCAGTCACCCGCTCTGCCTGAGTAATACCAAATGTATTCTTCACGTGTATTTTTGTTTTGCTTCATTTGTTTTTCCAGTCTGGGACTTTTACAATTATTAAAAAGAAAGGAAGGCTTCATATAGAGTGGTTGAAAAAGTCTAAGGTTAAACGGATAAATACAATATAAAGAGGATGATGGTATTTATTATATTTATCTAATTGGAGGAGAATGACTATGGATTTTGAGCATAGATGAGGCTTTATTTTTCTGTCTCTCATTGTATTAAATCTCCTCAACAGAACTTCAGGGTTAATCAGACTTCTCTGTCACACTACCATAAATGGGTGATGGTGACTAGAAATCCCAGTTAGAAGACATTTTAGGGTAAACTAGGGGCTTGGAATCCTTATTTCAAAATCCAGATGTCATTTAAAGAGTCAGAGCAAGACTGTGTCAAAAAAAAAAAAAATCCAGATGCCATAGCCGTCATTCTCAATAATGTCATCTTGTTTGTAAAATTGAGGAAATGTCTCTTTATGTGTCTACATATGTATTATTTTAAATTTTCCACATAATTGTTATTTATCCTCGGTCTTTACATTTTACCAATAAACAGCTTTCCCTTCTTCCCTCCCTCCACACCTCCATCCTTCTCTCCCTTTCTTTTTTCCTTCCTTTTTTTTCCGTGTGTGTGTGTGTGTGTGTGTGTGTGTGAGTCTTGCTCTGTCACCCAGAGTGGAGTGCAGTGGCAGGATCATGGCTCACTGCAGCCTCTAACTCCTGAGCTCAAACAATCCTCCTCCCTCAGCCTCCTGAGTAGCCAGGACTACAGGTGTGTGCCTCCACACCCAGCTAATTTCTTTTATTTTATTTTTTGTAAATGTGGGGTCTTGCTATGTTGCCTAGGCTCGTCTTAAAACTCCTGGCCTCAAGCTATCCTCCCACCTTGACCTCCCAAAGTGCTAGGATTACAGGAATGAACCACTGCTCCTAGACTTTCCTTCCTTTCTTCCTTCCTCTGTTTTGTTTTTCTTTCCTTCCTTCCTTCCTTCTTTCTTTCTTTCTTTCTTTCTTTCTTTCTTTCTTTCTTTCTTTCTCTTTCTTTCTTTCTTCTTTCTCTCTTTCTGTCTCTCTCTCCTTCCTTTCTCCCTCCCTCTCTTTCTTTCTTTTCTTCTTTCTTTCTCTTTCTTTTTCTTTCTTTCTCTCTCTGTCTCTCTCCCCTTCCTTCCTCCTTCCCTCCCTCTCTCTTTCTTTCTTCTCTTCTTTCTTTTCTTTCTCTCTCTCTGTCTCTCTCCCCTTCCTTCCTCCCTCCCTCTCTTTCTTTCTCTTTCTTTTCTGTCTTTCTTTTTCTCTCTTTCTCTCCCACTTTCTTTCTTCTTTTTTCTCTCTCTTTCTCTCCCTCTTTCTTTTTTCTCTCTTTCTCTCCCTCTTCTCTTTCTTTTTTCTCTCTCTCTTTCTCTCCCTCTTTCTTTCTCTTTCTTTTTTCTCTCTCTTTCTCTTCCTCTTTCTTTCTTTCTTTCTCTCTCTCTTTCTCTCCCTCTTTCTTTCTCTTTCTTTTTTCTCTCTCTATTTCTCTCCCTCTTTCTCTTTCTTTTTCTCTCTCCCTCTTTCCCTCTTTCTTTCTTTTTTTCTCTCTCTTTCTCTTCTTTCCTTTCTCTCCCTCTCCTTCTCCCTCTCCCTTTCCTTTCTATTCCTTTCCTTTCCTTTCATTTTTATGAGCCATTCCCATCTTTCCAATGGTAACCTCCTTTTAAAACATTTTTATATACCCTTTAACAGCATGTGGTCTTGTTTTGTGTGCTTGAATTATTAATTTATATAGACCATATTATGCTACAGACCTCATTCTGTTTCTTGATTTTCTCAGACAGCAACATGTTTTAAGACTCTCTCCAAGTCTCCGTGGACTAGTATGACTAGTCTGTGGCTTCTGACTGATGCTTCATTCTCTGTGATGTCCCTTCATCTCATCTAACTCCCTATTCCCTCCATGGTGGGTGGACACCTAAGTTGTCTACAGCTCTTTGCTATCATAAAGAAGTCCATGATGGACAGCCTCATGCATGCCTTCTTACTGACTTGCATGATATGGCAAGACTTGAATTGCTGGGTCCCAGGTATGCATTTAATCTAAGTCTTGCCAGATGGCTCTCAGAAGTAGCTGCATTAGTTTATGTTCCCCTAGTACTATACGGGGACACGTCTCTAACAATTAGTATTATCCAGAGAGGTAACCTTTACTTATATAATCAGTAAAACGTGATTTCTCATTGTCATTTTAATTTGCATTTCTCTAATTTCTAGTGGGTTTGAGCTTCTCTTCATATGCTCGTTAATGATTGGCTTTCTTCTTCCTGTGACTTACTTTTTCCTATCCACAGCCTTGTAATACAACTTAATATCTGGTACAGCAAGTCAGCTTATTCACCCCCCTTTTTTGAAGATGACTTAGGTCATGTAGACATTAATCTTCCATAAACAGTTTTTGAATAAGTTTTTTTAGTTCCTCAAAAAACTTCAGCTGGAATTTTGAATAGCATTGCATAAAATTTATAGACTTATTTGAAGATAGCTGAACTCCGTAATGTGATGACATCTCATCAAAGAGTATAGGATATTTCTCCACTTACTCTGATTTTTAAAAATATCCTTAAATAGATTTAACACTTTACTCCATAGTGGCCTTATAATACTCTTGTTTATTCCTGGATATTTATTTTGTATTGCTTTTTTGTTTGTTTGTTTTTTGTTTTTTGTTTTTGACAGGGTCTTGCTCTGTCACCCAGGCTGAAGTACAGTGGCGCCATCATGGCTCACTGCAGCCTCGACCTTCCCCGGGCTCAAGTGATTCTCCCACTTTAAACTTCCAAGTAGCTGGGACTACAGGCGCCTACCACCATGCCTGGCTATTTTTTTGCATTTTTAGTAGAGATGGGGTTTTTCCTTGTTTCCCAGGCTGTTTCAAACTTCAGAGCTCAAGCACTGTATTACATATTTTAAAAATATATTTTATAGTTGGTTGGCTGTTGTTATGAATAAATGCTATTTATTCATGAGAGCTCATATCCTATTGGCAATTTTTCTCAATTCTGTTATTAGAAACAAAAATGTTTTTATTTATCACAGTAAAGATGTCTACACCAGAACTCCAAAGTAAACATCATACATAATGGAGAAATGTAGATAAGTTCCCTTTAAGACTAGTAATAAAACATGGATTTCTACCGTTTTTGCTACATTTAACAGGAAGATATTTGTTATGCTTTAAGAGAAAAAAATGAAGTAAAACAATCTGAAGAGAATAAAGTAAAACTCTTATTATTTGTAGATAATGTGGTAATCTACATAGAAAAAAATAAAGCCAACAGAAAATAGCATTAATATGAATCAGAAATATTTAAAAACCAGGATTTTTTATTTAAAAATCCAGATGTTTAGCTACTCTTGAAAAATTGAAAAATCTGACAATTCTGGGTCCAGGGTCTTGCATGAGATTTTCATTAGTGAGAGAGATGAGTGGTGGATGCCACCTTTTGGTAACATGTATTTTCCATTTTCCTATATCCCTTACCCCTTGCTATTTTCTCTCTGACCCACTTCTCTCATTTCTGCCGGGGTCAGTATGTCTGTAGTTTCTGTAAGTGGAACTCCTCATTTTTGCTCCATATACAACTTGCACAGCTGTACATGCACCCTTGGGCCATTACTATTGCAGGTATTTTGGGATTGAAAGAAGGTAATTTCTTTGAAAATGGAAGGTGTATTTTCATCGAAAAATAGAAAATACATGTTTAAAAATAGAAAATACATGTTTAATAGAAAATTAAACGTTTAAAATTAGCATCTTAAACATGTATTTTTTTGAACTTCTCTATTTTGTCATGTTGGTATGATCCTTAAAATAATAGGTGAAGTTAATATATATTAGTAACATGATGAGAATACATAAGGCATCATAAGGAGCCCTGTGCCCAGGATTAGTTAGGGATCATATTCCTGTTATTTAAATATAGTTTCTAATAGTGACAAGATTGGGCAGACAAGGGAAATTCACCCCTCATAGAACCTGCACATAGTACATATTTACTTAACAGACCCTTCTGTAACATACCCTGAGTAGCATGTTTTCTCTTGTCTTACTGAACATACTCTTCCTCCTCCTTACAAGCTAAGATTTATTGAATACTTACTATGGAGCCAACAACTGTTCTAAGCACTTTTCAGATATTAACTCATTCATTATTTAATTCTATGTTGTTTAATAGAATATTACTTTATTTTAATTATACGGCAGCTTCTTAAGAGTAAACACGGTGATTTACTTATCGCGTACTAATTATGGTGCCATGAAGTGGGAGGCCTAGTAAATATTGTTTGAATTTGGATTAATTGATATTTAGAGGATTTTAATTTTATTTCAAATTTTGTATTTGTTAAATTAAAAAATAATTTACTCATATGACTTAAAATAATAAAATATTTTCATAAGCATACTTTTTCATACATAGTTTTAAAAGATATTTAGAAAGTATCAAAGTATTGTTGTTTATAGTTTAAATGTGCAATTTCTATATTATTTTGGATGTTGGAATATCAACAGGAGTAATTGATAGTATTTAAAACTTTTTATATATCCATGATTGTGGTAAGCATTGAGGGTCATAAGAAAAGGGTATTATAAAGTCCCAGGCCTCGAGAAACTTAGGATCTACATGGGTAAGGAGACTTAGGTATGCGAAACAATTAAGAAGTATCGTGTGACTTGTATGCCACATGTAGACAAGAATGTCACCCTGGAAAGTTGAGTATATTAAAATGGTTAAATGTTTATTTGATAAAAACTATGTACCATATAAGAACGTGTCAGATTGGTGACAACCCTAACTAAAATACGTATTTTTAACACATAAGATATTTTGCCTGGATTCACTTTGTCATTAGCCACAAGGCTCCATGCAGCCTTCTGCTTCACCATTCCTAGAAAATGGCCCTTGTAGTCATGAGCTGCTTTGGCTCTTCATGCTCCAAAAGTAATATTTGAGTCCCATTTAAAAAAAATGGAAAAGAAGATTAGAGTTTCCACATTTTGAGAAGACATTCTAAAGCACAGATGAGCACCTCTGTTTTATCTCTTTGGCCAGAATATAGTCACATGGACATACCAACCATCAAAGACAGATTTTTCTTAGCTGTGTGGTAATGTGTCTAGCTATGAATGGGGTTCTGTTACAAAAAAAAAAGAGTAGAGAATGATATTGGGAATAACCGGCAATCTCTGCCAAAAATTAAGAATGTGGAATCACCTAAAAACACAGTGGCTATTTGGATGTCTGCCTTTTGATTAGTTACTATATCAATTTAATATTTTTTCGAGTCTCAGTTTAAAAGTATGAGTTGTAATTTTTTAATGTGCTGAAATGTACTTGAGATTTTCTTATTTGAGGCATACAGTGCATACAAAAAAGTAGTTGCTACTTCTTCAATATCCATTTTTGCTTGAGAGCTAGAATTTTGCTAAGACTTTAATTTAGGGTCATAGTTTATGTAGAATTTATGTTCCAGGTATAGTTTTTACTCCATTCACTATGAAAGGAAGGAATTATTTTGTAGCAAAAAGTTCACATTAGACTATAAATGCTCCCATACAGATAATTTTTTTTCTTTTGTTTTATCTTGCTTTTGAAAGCAGCTACTTGAAAATAGTACTACACAATATTGAGAAAATGTGCAAAATTAGTTAAGATAAAAATACAATGTATATTATTTATGCTATTGGTTGCATGCATAAAGCAACTTTCCTCTGAGATTCTATGATCACTCACTGATCTATTAAATATATTTTTCAGAGATTTAGTTACATGGGTATTGTTCAGTTCCTCTTATTGTGCCTGTTCTAAGAGCTCTTTAAATCAAGGATTTAAAACTATGTACATTATCTTCAGGATTAAAAAAGTAAATATATCCATTTTGTACAAACTGGAAGTAAAGCATATTGGTAAATATCTTCTTTCTGTGTTTTCTTTGCCATATCTGATGGTAACTTCCAGTAAAGGATTTCAAATGTCAGGCTGGGTGTGGTGGCTCACACCTGTAATCCCAGCACTTTGGAGGTCAAGGTGGGAGGATCTCTTGACGGCCAAGAGTTTAAGACCAGCCTAGCAGTACAATAAGACCTCATCTCCACCAACAACAATAAAAAAAATAAAAATTAGCCAGTCATAGTGGCATGCACTGCAGTCCCATCTACATGGAAGGCTGAGGCAGGAGGATCCCTTAAGCCCAGGAGTTTGAGGCTTCTGTGAGCTATCATTCCACCAATGCACTCTAGCCTGGATGACAGAATAAGACCTTGTCAAAGTAAAAAAAAAAAAAGTAAAAAAATTCAAATGTCAGATATGGAGAACCAGTGACAGAATTGAAAACAGAGCTCGAGTGGATTTTCTAGACATAACCTTTTGGTATAGCGGATTTTAAGGAGAAAGTCTAGTAGACCATCTGCTGTGAACAGACCTAAGTTGATTTGATTATGCACAATATGTTCACATTGGTAAAAAAGGTATGTGAGTCACTGACATGTTTGAATTCGAAGAGGGTTATTTACTTCTTCACAGCCTCCTTAACTATATTACAATGAAGGTAAATCACAGTCCATACTTTGCCACGTATACTGACAGTTACAAAAATATGACACAAACCAATTCATACAATGTCTATAAGCTTCATGAAATCTCCAGTTCCTGTCCTTTTACGTGTTCCCACATCTACGTTGCATGAAAGATTTATTGGAGGCACATGTGATAATATTACAGAGGTAGAACTCTGTTACCTATACAGTGGCTATCAGAGAATGACAATTCCTCCTTTCTACTTGGCTGGACACAGTACACAGGACAAATATCAGTCCTAGAGAGCCAAGTCTAAGAGTACAGTTGCTTTTGAGTTTAAGAGATACATCTAAGCTATGGGATACAAGGGTGGGATGTGACTTTGAAATATTTTAGGTAATCCTCATAAGTAAATAAATTATAATTTAACCAATGGGAGCCTATTATTTATCACAATTATGCTGATTAACAAGTCATGAATTTTAACAATAAAACCCATTTCTGACATTTATTATACTAATATTCTAGGGTTGATCAAAATATGGGTAATGGAAGCACTTGTAGCAGTTTCTCCAAAGCCTGGTCTTTCAGAGTGAATGCCACTGAACAACCCTGGGGGGTGGATTCCTGATTAGAGCAAGCAACTGCCTTTACTATAGTGAAGTTTAGACCAGCACAGATATTTATAATACACTGTGGTGAACTATTTTAAAATAAATTATAGACAACATGTCATTATCGTTTTGCAATTCAAGAAGTGAAGTTTTGACCAGCATAGATACTTATAATACACTGTGATGAACTATTTTAAAATAAATTATAGACAACATATCATCATCTTTTTGCAGTTCAAGAAGTGAAGTTTAGACCAGCACAGATACTTGTAATATACTATGATGAATTATTTTAAAACAAATTATAGACAATGTATTATTTTCTTTTCTCAATTCGAGAAGATAAACTATTTCATTCTCCAAATATATTATTTGCCTAATATTGCTTTAAATGCTGTTAAAGTCACAAAACTGCCTTAATTTCAACAGTCGTTAGTTTTGGCTTTGTTTTGCTTTGTTTTATTGGTCAAGATGCTGTGTGTAACCAATTAATTAACTCACTCTGAGGAGCTCCAGACATATTTTACTGAGAAAGTAAAGCTACCAGACAGGAATTCTTTCATATCTCCACAATCATAGTTTTCAACCTACCTGCATCTGGGTTACTGCTTACCTTGAATTGACTCCCCCTCTTGAGTTCTGAATCCCATCTTCTCTTGTCTTTTCGATACCTCCATCTCTACCATTCTCTCTCGCTTTCTTGCTCTCTCTTTCTTCTCAAGCATCATTTTTCTCTTTTCTTTTCTCCTGGTGATATGGTTTGGCTGTGTCACCACCCAAATCTCATCTTGGATTGTAGCTCCCATAATTCTCACCTGTCATGGGAGGGACCCAGTGAGAGGGAATTGAATCATGGGGACAGGTTGTTCCCATGCTGTTCTTGTAGTAGTGAATAAGTCTCATAAGATCTGATGGTTTTATAAATGGGAGTTGCCCTGTACAAGCTCTCTCTTGCCTGCCACCATATAAAATGTCTCTTTGCTCTTCCTTCGTGTTTTGCAATGATTGTGAGGCCTCCCCAGCCATATGGAACTGTGAGTCCATTAAACCTCTTTCCTTTATAAATTACTCAGTCTTGGGTATGTCTTTATTAGCAGTGTGAGAACGGGCTAATACATGTGGATTAACCATTAATTTCCAAAATGTGTTTTTGCCTTTCCCAACTTTATAAAATCTCTCCCTTAACTTCATGTCTTTAACCAGCTACCATCTCATTCCCTTCTTTCCTTTAATGGCAAAATGTCTGAAAGAAAAATTTACTTTCTTATTCCAAGTCTCTCATCAACCCATTCCTACAGGATGTCAGCTCCCTGCTACTTCACTGAAATCTCTCTTGGCAGGGTTATTGGCAATTCCTACATTACCAAATGCAATATTCAGATGTCTGTTTTGTGTTCTTGGCCTCTCGACATTACTGTATGCAGCTGACCACCTAGAGCATTCGAAACACTTTATTAACCCTGTTTTTCATGACACCACCCTCTCCTCAATTCTCTGTTCCCTCACAGGCCACTCCTTCGCAGTTTCCTCTTCTGAATGTCTGTCAGATGCAGTGTTTTGAGCTCAGTCCTGGACCACTTTCTCTTACCTATATACACTCTCTCCAAAAGACTCTTATTTAGTCTTGTGTTTGAAAAAGTAGATATGGATGTTGGTGTCTCCCAAATTCATGCTCCAGCCTGGGCTTAACTCTTGTCTTTTATAAACTGCTGTCTACTTGATATCTCTGTTAGGATGTCTAGCCTAGGTTTTATCTAAATCTAAAATATACACAGTAGCAGTCTTGATTTCTTGACATAAGCCTGTTTCTTATTTTAGTGATAGCTGTACCATTTCTTTATTACTCAAGCCAAAGTCCTAATGAGGTATCTTTGATTCCTCTTTGCCCTCATTCACCAGATTCAATCCATGAGTGATTCCCTTTGAGTTACCTCCAAGTTATATCCACCTACTTCTCTCTATCCTCACTACTATTATGCTAATCCTTCATGCTTCTGGGAACCTCCACCCTAGTCAGCTCAACAGGAGTGATAAGTGCAGAGATTAGGGTGGAGACATTTTGGATAAGGCCTTATAGGTTACAGTAAGAAGTTTGGTCTTATTCTAAATTTGATGGGAAACGACTTGAAGATTTTAAGTAGGAAGCGACATGATGTATATTTTTGACGATCTCTGTAAATGCTGTGTGGGAAATGAGGGATCCGTTGGAGTTGGGAAGGATTGTAGCAAAGGAGTGAGTGGACTGCGTCTGGGTATTATACAGACACTGATGCTTTACTGTGTCAACACCTTGACCGGGGTCCGAAGTAACTGATTATGGCTTTTGCTCAAGAGATTAATTCTCATGCTAGATTAAAGTGAATGCAATGTCTCAGTTATCTCTTACATGAAATTAAGGAAGGATGACCAAGAAATGGAGTTTTTGTTAACATTAAATTTAGTGTTGATGATTTGGGGTGGCTTGGTAATGGCGGTCCCCTGACTTCAAAATTATTAGCTGAGTATAAGTCAGCTAATACTCAGCTGAGTATTAAGGTCTTTTTCCTTAAGGACCCTTGAGATGTCTGTTCCATTTATCCATGGAATTCATATGTTGAACACTCAAGATTCATGAGGTATGATTAAAAATCAGCTTTTTTTAAATCCCACACTCTCAGTTTTTAAGAATGGTCAGGGAAGTACTTCTCTTGGCTTTGAATGAAAACTTGGATTGTTGCATGGATTTTCTGTTGTTTCTAGGTAATAAAAAATTTTAGAATCTCTTTAAATTAGAAACATACTGTGGATTCAGTTATGAAAGGAGTCTAATCTTATGTAGCAATTAAAACCATGAATTTGATGTGAAGTTCAGTCTTCCTACATCTCGGGTTTGCTGCATTAGGAAAACTGTGGTCAAGAGAAGGGTGGTTTCCTTTTCTTACCCCATGATTGTGACGTACCAAAATTCCATATGAAAGGGATGCATAGATGCAAATACATAAATAATTAGATTCATTAAGTAGAATATTGGACTGTGAAACATCCAGGGGAGGGGCAGTTATGAAATATTTTTTATTAAAATGTTTTTTGGAAAATCAAACAATGGCTAATTCCTTAAGTGGCTTTGTAACATTGTGGCTAGAAGTTAAACAAGGTCCCTTAGAATGCTTTCTAAACCTATAGTTTGCCCTATGATTTTAGGAATAAAAGGTTAAAATTCATTTTGTTTAATTAGAGGCCATTGGCATAAAATACCAATTACATGTTTCTATCAAAAACAGTCTCACTAGACAAAGTTGAGTCCCTTTTGCTAATTCAATGTTAATTTTGAATTTGAGCAGATTATATTTTCAAAAGGAATTTAAATTTTTAACCAGAGCACTATTTTTACAATACGTTACTAGTGGTTTTTATATGATAATGATTCACCATCCATCTCTTTTGAGTCGTTCATATAATCTCATAAAGCAGTTAATAACTAGTTTCAGTTAACAGTTAAGAAACATTTGGATTTGGAAGGCAAATGGCTACAATCTTATTGATTTCCTGAATTTCTTCCCTTATTCAGATCCTAAAGAAAAAAATAGAATTTGTCTTTGTAAGGTAAATTCAATGAAATGACCTGGTATTTTGAGTCCAAAGCTACTTGCTCCAGTCATATCCAATTAATTATAAGCACTTATGAGACTTGATTAGTTGTTTTTTTTAAATGAGAAATGCCATAAATCAATTCAAATACTATTATATTGTTTACTTACTTAAAAGCATTAATTATTTTTTGAGCATAGTGATTAATTCCTTGGTAATCTTGTTTTCATGTTTTGCAAATCCTCCCTGTTGGAACATAATATGCAGTTTAAAGATAAAAGCATTGAAACAAGCACAGAAGAATTCGATATACACACCTTGACACAAACCAGACATGGATTCTATCAGCTTTTTTGGCACCAAACATGTCTGCATATTTGAAAAGCTAACTATGATTTTTGATTACATTTTATGTTAATGTACTTTATTACTTAGTTTAGGATTTTCATTTCTTTACATGTTACTTTGACAGGTTGCTTCAAAGATGGTCAACATTATGAAGAGGGATCAGTAATTAAAGAAAACTGCAACTCCTGGTAATAATTTAAGTGGCACAGAACTGAGTTCTACTGTGTGTGTATGTTTTCTTCAAATAAAAGAAATATTTGTGAACCAAAGTATACATTTATGTACATATAGGCAGAATCATATGTCATAAGACATCATGTACCTGTAACTTTGTATAAGCATATTTAATTTTAAGGGATTTTGAAAATTTAATCATGAATATCTTTTAATGTTTGAGGTTGATGTTCTTGACAATGGGTCTTCATCATACAACAGGTCTTCATTAAATGTACCTCTTAATTATAATATTCTGATACCCTACAGGCAAATTGTGTTTTTTGAGCACAGTAACTGTATAAAAACAGGCTGCTTTAAAAGGACTAGCCTGCAGAAAGTTTCCAAATACAAGTACATTGAATCTACCATCCAATTTGGCTTATGTTTTCAAACTTCAACAGATGTGTGATCATATCATTTGTTAATTGCCTGGAGTAGAGGATTACAGCATATTGAGTGGTAGCTAACGTATGTTTTACAATTTATTTTTGCCAAGAATCAAATAACCATATGGCTAACATTAATCAAGAAATTATGTTTTATGCCTTAACAATGTATAACTCTTTTTACTAATTGAAATATACTTCATAAAGACCAAGCCACTTTTGTAATTGTCATATCTTTGCAGCACATGCTCAGGACAGCAATGGAAATGTTCCCAGCATGTATGCCTTGTTCATCCAGAATTAATTGAACAGGTCAATAAAGGAGACTATGGGTGAGAGAAATCTTGCTTTGTATGTTTCTTGACACTGCCATTTACTGTGCAGGTTTCAATGTATTGCTTGGTTTCTATAAATGGTCATTGTTTAAAAAGAAAGAGTGGGAGAGAAATAGGAAGGGAGATAGAAAGCATGTAAAACTGGAATGCAAAGGTAAACATTAAATAATTAAAATGATCAAATAATAAATCTAGAGCATAGCTGTAAATTATCTAGGAAAGAGCAATGTCATGGTGTAGGTAAGGGAAGTGGAGGGAAAGCTACTTTGGATAAGTATTTAGGCAAAATCAGGAAGTCAGCAAAATTCATGTATTCATACTAACCATTTCTCCCTCTGCTGCTGCCCTCACCAAGCCAATCACATGCTTAGCTATCATGGGTAGAATCTGACCTTACAAGGATGATATTCAAATAACAAGCCAATCTAAATAATTTCACTGAAATGATGGGTATCTAACCAATGTCACTTACAGTTGAATCAAAAGACAGATTGAGCTACTTTACTTTGCTAGTACACAAAAGGTAGGGATGATTGACACTGAAACATTGGAAATAACTGATGCTCTCATACAGATTGAAAAATTAGGTGGCGTCTCCATTTACATAGAGGAAATTAAGATGTAGGCACTGGCGGCGAGGTGGCTTATGCCTGTAATCCCAGCACTTTGGGAGGCCAGGGTGGGTGGGTGGATCACTTGAGGCCAGGAGTTCAAGACCAGCTTGGACAACTAGTGAGACACCATCTCTACTAAAAATACAGAAAAAATTAGCTGGGCATGGTGGTGCATGCCAATAATCCCAGGTACTCGGGAGGCTGAAGCACAACAATCACTGAAGCCTGGGAGGCGGAGGTTGCAGTAAGCCGAGATTGCGCCACTGCACTCCAGCGTGGGAATCGGGGGGTGAAACCCTGTCAACAAAACAAAACAAAACAAAACAAAACAAACAAAAAAAACCCCAAGAAACATAAAAAGATACAGGCACCAACACTGGCTTTTATTATAGAACTAAAAGGAAGAGGAACAAGCCAGCTGGTATCTGCTTCAGGATTTCTCCACTGCCATTGATCGAATCTCGATATACACTTGATAACATCTTCTACATTTCTGGAAAAAATTTCACATAAAAAGAACTATTATCAAGCAATTAGAAAAGTGAAATAATCTGGAGAAGTATTTTTATAAAATGGAAGTGTAATCTCCTTCCACATATAACATGTTGTTTCCCAGCATAATGGGGACACTAAATTTCAATGTACTCAAAGTTTTTTCTTGGAACATACAAAACATAGAAAGTCACATTTGTTGATATTAATATCCTTAAACCATTCTCAGTTCCTCTGTGTGTTTGTGAGTGTGTGTGTTTGTGTTAAACCAATATTTTAGAAGATAACTTGATGACATTTTCAGTATTTCCAGGGAAAACCAATTATAATTTTCTGTGGCAAATCATATTTAAATTATTCAAAGAAGATGGGAGTGTATGTCATCTTGAGAAACTGAATCAGATTCCTAAAAGGGTTCAAATGCTAGACCTAATTAACATACATTTCCAAGAAACCAAAATAGAGCAGCCTAGCTTTCCACTGTTAACAAGTACACGAGAAACCATAGTCTAAACCAATGTGGTACACCTAAGAATACACACTTAGGAGCACAGAGGTTGTTGGGAATGCTATTAGGTTGGTGCAAAACTCCACCATTACTTTTGCAGCAACCTAATATCTTCCTTGGAAGGAGGAACTTTCTTTCCATGATTTATTTATTTTGAGCATGCCCTACGGCTGCTTAAGAGGCATGGGCTTTGCATTTTAGTAGCAAATATTAAAACATCACATAACTTTAAAAGAGTAGAAAGTGAAGTATAATTGGAGCAAAAGGAAACATATAAAAACCAAAGGAAAAAAGTTAAGTAAAAGGAGCAAGCTATAAAGACAAGAAATAAAACTAAAATTATTTACCAGGGCAAAAAAGGGGGGAAGTCTTTAAGTTTAAAAGAAAGTTCTAATTCTCAGCTATTCTCTCTTCATTATGCTCAAATTGTTTTTATGTGTAAAAATATAACCATATTATATCATTCAATATTTATTAAGTGCTTTTTAAAATAGCCTACATCAAATATGCAATCTTTGGTTTAAAATATTTCTTTCCCACATCTTGACAGTATTTTAGATCCAAGTCTTTATTTATTCTATGTAATGTACTTCAGTGCTTATTTATTCTCTGTATTATTTTTTAATGTAATCAGTTGATATTAATAAAACATATGTTCCACTGGTGGCATGGCTGAGGATACAAATAAATCATTTTGGCCTGGCGAAGTGGCTTATGCCTGTAATCCCAGCACTTTGGGAGGCCGAGGCAAGCAGATCATTTGAGGTCAGGAGTTTGAGACCAGCCTGGCCAACATGGTGAAACCCCATCTCTACCAAAAATACAAAAATTATCCAGGTGTGCTGGCACAGGTCTGTAGTCCCAGCTACTCGTTAGGTTGATGCACTAGAATTGCTTGAACCCAGGAGGTGAAGGTTGCAGTGAGCTGAGATCACGCCACTGCACTCCAGCCTGGGCCACAGAGTGAGATTCTGCCTCAAACAAAACAAAAAAGCAAATAATTTTTATGTTAAGGGAATTTACCATCTAGTTGAGGAGCCAACACTATCATACCTTTATAAAAGGATTTCTAATAATAGGGGAGAATAGAAGCTGTAAATTAGTGGCACAAGTAATAATCAGAAAGTTAGTGGAATAAAGGGAGATATATAAGTGTTTCAATTAACTGCTGCTGTATTACAAACCATTCCAGGATTCAGCATTTTAAAACCATAAGCTTTTCATCTTTTCACATCAGCAATTTGGAATAGGTTCAACTGAGGCTCTTTTACTGCTCTCTTTTGGAATTACTACTGTGTCAACAGAGCCTCAACTGAGGCTGAATTGTCTGTGATGGCCTTACTCTATGTCTTGTGGTTGGTGCAGGTTGTTAATTGGGCCATGTTTCTCCAGCAGGCTAGCTTTGGCTTCTTCTCATAATTATTATTCTAATGGGGCATACGTGGAAGTTGCCCCAGTCCTCCCTTAAAGCTTATGCTTGAAAGTTTCACGATATCAATTCTACCACTTTCTATTGGGTAAAGCAAGTTACTAGGCCAGCTTACATTCAAAGGATAGTGAAATAGATTCTTTCTTATGAACTCAAAATTTGGTCTACTGGATAAGTGGCTTTCATTTTTCACTGTTTTCTCAAAACCAGCTCACCCCAAACTGCAGCGATTAACTTCTACCTATTCTTAGTCACTGGCATCTTGCTCTATCTGCTCAACTTGAAAATTTGATGTTAGTTTGGTTCTTCCTTCCTTTTACTCTCAGTCAGTAGATATTGCTAACTCCCACACAAAAAGTTTCTCTTAGATATTTACTTCTTCCATTCTAGACTATATTCTAATGCATTTCTTTATCAAGCCTAGTTTGAAATTACCTGACTTGTTTCTGTTTCCAGAAATTCTCAATGGTACTCCATTGCTTGTGAAACGTAAGCATTGTCCTTAGCATAAAAACATGTTGGTCCAAAAGCTTTTTTACTACCTTATCTTTTATACCGTTTTCAGCCCCTGTGTCCCTATCCTCTCTCCTAGTTTAAGCATTTAACTTATCTGTCATTCCCTAAACACGCCACCCAACTTCAAACCTGCATGCTTTGCTCAAGAGTTACTTTTACTTTAAACAAATGCTCTCTTCTTTCATGTCTGGTCACCAAAGTCATTCTCATCCTTCCAGATAGAGAACTAAATTTGCTTTATGTAAAAAATTTGCCAACTCCTTCAGTTATGTTTGAAGCTTTTGATCATATTTTGATATATTGCTAACAAATGGCACATGCCAAAGTCATTTCTATCTTTGCAGTGTTTCTTAAGGTATGAGCTTCTTAAATGTAGAGAAGTTTATTCATATCTATGTTCTCCGTGTTTATCAGAGAATATGATAGATCAATTAAGAAAGTTCAATAAATGCTAAATTGGATTAAAATGAAACTTATGAGTCTAGGTCAAGAAGGATGTTATAGGTTAGTCATACCTTTCACACTTTTTGAGCATATCTCACAGTAGAACATACATTTTACTTTGTGATCTAGTACACACACACGTGCACAAGCATCAACACACACATACAGACACAGAGAGTTTATTACCTCAGTATTTGTAGTAAACTCTACTATTTCCTATTATTTCTCCTATCTTCTATTTTACTTTCTTAAACTATCACCCTGCTCACCAAATTGAGTGCTGAATTAAATAACCTATGAATGTCTCTGACCTGATGTTTGAAAACTACTAACATAGGGCAACAAAAACATACTTACTGATGTCACAGTTTTGCCCAATTTTGCCCAGTTAGCCTTTTGAATTATACTACAATATCTCTTATATTCAGAGGTTCCTTTATTGAGATTGCACTTTAAATTGTAACCAAGTTTCTAAAGATTTTATGAACTAATGGATCTTATACAAATTAAAAGCATTAACTTGTGAGGTATATTATTAAAAATTAAGTTGTGTTTTCAATGATTCATAAGAGCCTATCACATTATAAACGATTTTGGTGATAAACATAGCAGGACAGGGTTTAAATTTGATGTGAGTACTGAAAATATATTGACCTCAAGTGGTAGATAATTCAGAATAGGCAATGATTAAATTACTTGCATCTTTCTAATTTTTTATCCACTATCATCTAGTAAAAAATTTTGTTTGTCTTCAAATTTCAATATTAAATTTTGAAGAGAAATTTTTTTCTAATTAAGGGCACAAAATATGTCTCTACGAAAATATGCACTTTCACATCAACTGATTTTTTATTATTATTAATAACTAAGATGAATGAGCACTTAAAACAAATGAACGCATTTAATATATAATAGAATATTTCAATATCTGATTAATTAGATTTTTAATTAATTTTTAAAAATCTGATGTCATTTTTTAAAATTATAACTATTTTGTCCTTCATTTTTCATGCATACGTTTTTACCTTGTCAATTTCTTTTCAAATCTAAATTTTAAAGAAAATGTATTAACCTATTTAATGTATAAGTGCATTTCTGTATATTTAAGCTTCTTTCTAAGATGCATTTAATGGCATTTAAAGGAAACTGCATATATTGGCCTTATTAACACTTAATCCCTTTGTGGGATTATGTTCTTCATAAGAATCATTAAAATACTTGAAATGGACCTTATTTAGGAAGAGTATCTCATACCCTTGATTATAAAATAATCAATAATGCATCATTATATAAAGAATATCTAGCCTATGACAATTCTCATATTGTGAGATTTGCTGCTATTGAATTTCAGAAATATAAAGGAACATGTATTTATAAAAGTGATGTCATATAACCTGTATATATTTTTCTATATTTTTCTCTCATTTGTAAGGCAGATGGACAGCACAGAATTACAGCCAATTTTGGGGAATGACTTTAGAAGATGGTTTTAAATTTCGCCTTGGCACTTTGCCACCTAGTCCCATGCTCCTGAGCATGAATGAAATGACAGTAAGTGTTCCTTCTGATTCACGTATGTGCATGTATTTGTAAAAGTGTGTTCGTGTGTGCATTAAAAGCAATTATAAATCACTAAAATAATGAGTTTTGAGCTTTCAGTCATAATTTTGTCACATAAATAAAAAACCCTTTCCCTAAATGGTTGTTAAACCCCTCAAAAGTTTCATATGAGCTTTGCAAGTTTACTGTTACCAATTAGACATAGTCTCCTTTAGGAATGATTGAATGGGCTGGCAAGATGGCCGAATAAGAACAGCTCTGGTTGGCAGCTCCCAGCGAGACCAACATAGAAGGTGGATGATTTCTGCATTACCAACTGAGGTACACGGTTCATCTCATTGGGACTGGTTAGACAGTGGGTGCAGCCCATGGAGGGTGAGCAGAAGCAGGGTAGGATGTCACCTCACTCAGGAAGAGCAAGGAGTCTGGGAACTCCCTCCCTTAGTCAAGGGAAGCCATGAGGGACTGTGTTGTGAGGGATGGTGCATTCTGGCCCAGTTACTACGCTTTTCCCATGGTCTTCGCAATCCGCAAACCAGGAGATTCCCTCAGGTGCCTACACTACCAGGACCCTGGGTTTCAAGCACAAAACTGGGTGGCCATTTGGGCAGACACTGAACTAGCTGCAGGAGTTTTTTTTTTCATACCCCAGTAGTGCCTGGAATGCCAGTGAGACAGAACCATTCACTTTCCTGGAAAGTGGGCTGATGCCAGGGAGCCAAGTGGTCTGGCTCAGCATATCCCACCCCCACAGAGCCCAGCAAACTAAAATACACTGGCTTGACATTCTCGCTGCCAGCACAGCAGTCTGAAATTGACCTGGGACACTCGAGCTTGGTGGGGGGAGGGGCGTCGGCCATTACTGAGGCTTGAGTAGGCGGTTTTCCCCTTATAAACCGCCACCCCTTATAAACAAAGCCACCTGGAAGTTCAGACTGGGTGGAGCTCACCACAGCACAGTAAAGCCGCTGTAGCCAGGCTGCCTCTCTAGATTCCTCCTGTCTGGGCAGGGCATCTTTGAAAGAAAGGCAGCAGCTCCAGTCAGTGGCTTATAGATAAAACTCCCATCTCCCTGAGACAGAGCACCTAGGGGAAGGGGCAGCTGTGGGAGCAGCTTCAGCAGACTTAAATTTTCCTGTCTGCCAGATCTGAAGAGAGCAGTGGATATCCTAGCATGGTGCTTGAGCTCTGTTAAGGGACAGACTGCCTCCTCAAGTGGGTTCCTGACCCCCCATGCCTCTTGACTGGGAGACACCTCCCAGCAGGGTTCGACAGACACCTCATACAGGAGAGCTGTGGCTGGCATCCGGTGGGTGCTGCTCTAGGATGAAGCTTCCAGAGGAAGGAGCAGGCAGCAATCTTTGCTGTTCTGAAGGCCCTGCTGGTGATACTCAGGCAAACAAGATCTGGAGTGGACCTCTAGCAAACTCCAGCAGACCTGCAGAAGAGGGGCCTGACTGGGTAGAAGGAAAACTAACAAACAGAAAGCAATAGCATCAACATCAAAAAAAGGACACCCACGCAAAAACCCCATCCGAAGGTCACCAACATCAAAGGCCAGAAGTAGATAAATCCAAAAGATGAGGAAAAATCAGCACAAAAACAGCTGAAAATTCCAAAAACCAGAATGCCTCTTCTTCTCCAAAGGATCACAACTCCTTGCAAGCAAGTGAACAAAATTGGACAGAGAATGAGTTTGATGAATTGTCAGAAGTAGGCTTCAGAAGGTGGATAATAACAAACTCCTCTGAGCTAAGGGAGCATGTTCTAACTGAATGTAAGGAAGCTAAGAACCTTGATAAAAGATTACAGGAACTACTAACCAGAATAACCAGTTGAGAGAAGAACATAAATGACCTGATGGAGCTGAAAAAACACAACACAAGAACTTCATGAAGCATACACAAGTATCAATAGCTGATTCAATCAAGCAGAAGAAAGGATATGAGAGATTGAAGATCAACTTAATGAAATAAAACATGAAGGCAAGATTAAAGAAAAATGAATGAAAAGGAACAAACAAAGCATCCAAGAAATATGGGACTATGTGAAAAGACCAAACCTACCTTTGGTTGGTATACCTGAAGGTGACAGGGCGAATAGAACCAAGTTGGAAAACACACTTCAGGATATTATCCAGGAAAACTTCCCCAACCTACCAAGACAGGCCAACATTCAAATTCAGGAGATACAGAGAACACCACAAAGATACTCCTCAAGAAGAGCAAGCCCGAGACACATAATCACTAGATTCACCAAGGTTAAAATGGAGGAAAAAATGTTAAGAACAGCCAGATAGAAAGATCAGATTATCCACAAAGGGAAGCCCATCAGACTAAAAGTGGATGTCTCTGCAGAAACCCTAAAAGCCAGGAAAGAGTGGGGGCCAATATTCAACATTCTTAAAGAAAAGAATTTTCAGCTCAGAATTTCATATCCAGACAAACTAACTTTCATAAGTGAAGGAGAAATAAAATCCTTTACAGACAAGCAAATGCCCAGGGATTTAGTCACCACCAGGCTTGCCTTACAAGAGCTCCTGAAGAAAGCACTAAATATAGAAAGGAAAAACTGGTACCAGACACTGCAAAAACATATCAAAATTTAAAGACATTGACACTATGAAGAAGCTGCATCAACTAAGGGGAAAAATAACCAGCTAGCATAATAATGTCAAGATCAAATTCACACACAACAGTATTAACTTTAAATGTAAATGGGCTAAATTCCCCCAATTAAAAGACACAGACTGGCAAATTGGATAAAGAGTCAAGACCCATCATTGTGCTGTATTCAGGAGACCCATCTCACATGCAAAGATACACATAGGCTCAAAATAAAGTGATGGAGGAATATTTACCAAGTAAATGGAAAGAAAAAAAAGCAGGGGTTGCAATCCTGATCTCTAATAAAGCAGAATTTAAACAAAGAAAGATCAAAAAAGACCAAGAAGGGCATTACATAATGGTAAGGGGATCAAGGCAACAAGAAGAACTAACTAACATGAATATGTATGCACCCAATACAGGAGCACCCAGATTCATAAAGCAAGTTCTTAAAGACCTACCGAGACTTAGACTGTCAAATAATAATAGTTGAAGATTTTAACACCCCACTGTCAATATTACACAAACCAAAAAGACAAAAAATTAACAAGGAGATTCAGGACTTGAACTCAGTTCTGGACTGGGCGGACTTAATAGACATTTACAGAACTCTCCACCCCAAATCAACAGAATATACAATCTTCTCAGCACCACATAACATTTATTCTAAAATTGAACACATAATTGGAAGTAAAACACTCCTCAGCATTTGCAAAAGAATGGAAATCATAACAAACAGTCTATCAGATTAGAACTCAGGAATAAGAAACTCACTCCAAACTGCACAACTACATGGAAACTGAACAACCGATTCCTGAATGACTACTGGGTAAATAACAAAATTAAGTCAGAAATAAATAAGTTCTTTGAAACGAATGAGAACAAAGACACAACGTACCAGAATCTCTGGGACACAGCTAAAACAGTGTTTAGAGGGAAATTTATAGCATGTAATGTCCACTGGATAAAATGAGAAAGATCTAAAACAGACACCCTAATATCACAGTTAAAAGAACTAGAGAAGCAAGAGAAAACAAATTCAAAAGCTAGCAGAAGGCAAGAAATAACTAAGATCAGAGCAGAACTGAAGGAGATAGAGACATGAAAAACCCTTCAAAACATCAATGAATGCAGGAGCTGGTTTTTTGAAAAGATTAACAAAACAGATAGACCGCTAGCCAGATTAATAAAGAAGAAAAGAGAGAAGAACCAAATAGACACAATAAAAAATGGTAAAGGGGATAACATCACTGATACCACAGAAATACAAACTACCATCAGAGAATACTATAAACACCTCTATGCAAATAAATTAGAAAATCTAGAAGAAATGGATGAATTCCTGGGCACATACACCCTCCCAGGACTAAACCAGGAAGAATTTGAATCCCTGCACAAAGACCAGTAACAAGTTCTGAAATTGAGGCAGTAGTTAATAGTCTACCAACCAAAAAAGTCTAGGACCAGACGAATTCATAGCCAAATTATTCCGGAGGTACAAAGAGGAGCTGGTACCATTTATTCTGCAACTATTCTAAACAATAGAAAAAGAGTGACTCCTCCCTAACTCATTTTATGAGGCCAGCATCATCTTGATACCAAAACCTGGCAGAGACACGACAAAAAACAAAAATTTCAGGGCAATATCCCTGATGAACATTGATGTGAAAATTCTCAATAAAATACTGGCAAACTGAATCCAGCAGCACATTAAAAAGCTTATCCACCATGATGAAGTCGGCTTCATCCCTGGGATGCAAGGCTGCTTCAACATATCCAAATCTATAAATGTAATCCATCACATAAACAGAACCAATAACAAAAACCACATGATTATCTCAATAGATGCAGAAAAGACCTTCGATAAAACTCAATACCCCTTCATGCTAAAAACACTCAATAAACTAGGTATTGATGAAACATATTTCAAAATAGTAAGAATTATCTATGACAAACCCACAGCCAATATCATACTGAATGGGCAAAAGCTGGAAGCTTTTCCCTTCGAAAACTGGCCCAAGACAAGGATGCCCTCTCTCATCACTTTTATTCAACATAGTATTGGAAGTTCTGGCCAGGGCAATCAGGCAAGAGAACGAAATAAAGTGTATTCATAAAGGAAGAGAGAAAGTCAAATTGTCTCTGTTTGCACATGACATGATTGCATATTTAGAAAACTGCATTGTTTCAGCCCCAAATCTCCTTAAGCTGATAAGCAACTTCAGCAAAGTCTTAGGATATAAAATCAATGTGAAAAAACCACAAGCATTCCTATACACCAATAATAGATAAACAGAGAGCCAAGTCATGAGTGAACTCTCATTCACAATTTGCTACAAAGAGAATAAGATACCTCAGAATACAACCTACAAGGGATGTGAAAGATCTCTTCAAGGAGAACTACAAACCACTGCTCAAGAAAATAATAGAAGACACAAACAAATGCAAAAACATTCCATGCTCATATGCTCATGGATAGGAAGAATCAATATTGTGAAAATGACCATACTGCCTAAAGTAATTTATAGATTCCATGCTATTCCCATCAAGCTACCATGGACTTTCTTCACAGAATTAGAAAATACTACTTCAAATTTTATATGGAATGAAAAGAGATCCCATATAGCCAAGACAATCCTAAGCCAAAACAACAAAGATGGAGGCATCATGCTACCTGACTTCAAACTATACTACAAGGCTACTGTAACTAAAACAGCATGGTACTTGTACTAAAACAGATATACAGACAAATGGAACAGAACAGAGGCCTCCGAAATAACACCACACATTTACAACCATCTGATCTTTGACAAACCTGACAAAAACAAGCAATAGGGAAAGGATTCCCTATTTAATAAATGGTGCTGGGAAAACTGGCTAGCCATATGCAGAAAACTGAAACTGGACCCCTTACTTACACCTTATACAAAAATTAACTCAAGATGAATTAAAGACTTGAACATAAGACCTAAAACCATAAAAACCCTAGAAGAAAACCTAGGCAATACCATTCAGGACATAGGCACAGGCAAAGACTTCATGAATAAAACACCAAAAGCAATGGCAACAAAAGCCAAAATAGACAAATGGGATCTAATTAAACTAAGGAGCTTCTGCACAGCAAAAGAAACTATCATCAGAGTGAACAGGCAACCTACAGAATGGGAGAAAATTTTTGCAGTCTATCCATCTGACAAAGGACTAATATCCAGAATCTACTAGGAACTTAAACAAATTAACAAGAAAAACAAACAACCCCATCAAAAAGTGGGCAAAGGACATGAACAGACACTTCTCAAAAGAAGACATTCATGCAGCCAACAAACATATGAAGAAAAGCTCATCATCACTGGTCATCAGAGAAATGCAAATCAAAAGCACAGTGAGATACCATCTCATGCCAGTTAGAATGGCAATCATTAAAAAGTCAGGAAACAACAGATGCTGGAGAGGATGTGGAGAAATAGGAATGCTTTTTTTACTGGTGATGGGAGTGTAAATTAGCTCAACCATTGTGGGAGGCAGTGGGGCAGTTCCTCAAAGATCTAGAACTAGAAATACCATTTGATCCAGCAATCTCATTACTGGGTATATACCTAAAGGTTTATAAATCATTCTACTATAAAGACACATGTACACATATGTTTATTGCAGCACCATTCACAATAGCAAAGACTTGGAACCAACCCAAATGCCCATCAATAATGGACTGGATAAAGAAAATGTGGCAAATATATACCATGGAATACTATGCAGCCATAAAAAGGATGAGTTTATGTCTTTTGCAGGGACATGGATGAAGCTGGAAACCATCATTCTCAGCAAACTAAGACAGGAACAGAAAACCAAACACTGCATGTTCTCACTCATAATTGGGAGTTGAACAATAAGGACATACGAGCACAGGGAGGGGAACATCATGCACTGGGGCCTGTCGGGGGATTGGGGGCTAGGGGAGGGATAGCATTAGGAGAAATATCTAATGTAGATGATGGGTTGATGGGTGCAGCAAACCACCATGGCACATGTATATCTATGCAACAAACCTGCACGTTCTACACATGTATCCCAGAACTTGAAGTATAATAATAAAAAATAAAATAAAATAAAATAGAATTGATAATCCAGAAAAAGAATAATTGAGTGTTTATTTACATTGCTGATGACTTCACAGAAATACGAATTTCGGATTACCGGTTATTCAGTGTGCGAGTACTTCAGCAAGTCATTGTTTCAATTTTTCTTTTTACCTAAACACAGTTATTTTGTCCTGTCTATAGGAATATTCATTATCATATTAGAATAAAATAAATGTTAGCATCTTCAGACATATATGCCTTGATGGTTAGTGAAGGTTGATCCTCAAAAATCCTCAAGATTTCTGTTAAAAGCATATCTTCAAATTTTGCCTGATGACCTGGCAAACTCCTTTGTAAAATTACCTCACGTTATGTTTTGAACTATCATATTGGTTTTTCCCTTTCATTTTTAAGAGGTGTTATCATCTGCTACTAGGTATCTTGCACAAAGAAGTTTCTACCTCTCTTGTTATTACAAACCTGTTACTCACAAATCTGCCGTGTTACCACCCAGTGTGTGGTGTTCTCCAGGCACATAGACTTTCCAGTTGAGATATTGATTGTATTCAAGGCCTGTTATGAATGCCCGGGGCAGAGTGGTGCTTCCAGGCTGCTGGAGTGCAGCCTCTCCACTCTCCAATGAAGACATCCAGTCTCAGCTGCCTAGAAGCTCTCAGCATCTTTAGGAGGCAAGATTGTTGTTTGCTGTTGGATGAGTTGTAAATGCACGGGTTTCTCTTCAAATGTTTAATGTACTTTGCTTTTGAGTGGTGTAATCACCTGAGTTATTGTTCCAATTCAAATTCCAGTAGCAGGGCCTTCTAAGTTATAACTAGTATCAGAGAAGATAATAACAGATGTTTATGAAGTAGTTGTGTATTAAAGCACTTACAGTTTCATACATGATCTCATTTAATTTTCCCAGCAGCATGATGTAGTGGATCCTATCATTACTCACATTTTAAAGACAGGCAAATTGAGGTTGAGAAGTTAAGTCAAGCCAAGATTGAGAGAGGTTAAAAGCCACCATAGAATTATTTATATTCATAGACAGGCCATCTAAAAAATTGTTTCCCCTTAGTAGAGTTCCTGAATTGGCCAACGCTAATTGGAACTCTACTAAGTCTACCTACTCCAGTTAGTAGAGTTCCAATATAGCGTTGGCCAATTCAGGTTCAAAGTAGTAAAAAGACTTTTAATCTCTTAACCAAAGCTAACTTTCTGAAATGTTCAGCTTTGATATACTTTTGGGTCTCCCCTACAATCATAAGATTTAAATCTTTATGGTTTTGAGTGACCTAACTGTATGATCAACAGAAAAAGAGTTTTTTTTTCTGTTTTATTTCTCATTTTTGTTCCTACCCAGTGAGAAAAAATAGTGGGCAGCATTATTTAAGAAAAGAGGACAGACCTTTATAAGGTTTGCTCTTTCACTTGCTTTTATTGAGGGCCACGGTGGGCCACACACTCACTTATGTGTCTCTATATATTTCCTGAGAATTATTTCTAACATATCCTTTATAAGCAAATTTCTGCAGCTTGGAATATTTTATGTTCTAGAGAAAATGATTTACATTTCTTTCCCAAGTTTCCACTCACCATAGCAAAGAAAAGGAAATTTAATTCAAAATCATTTACTGGCTCCTGGGGATTTGTTTGCATAAAAGTCACTCTGGTGATATTTAAATTAAAACTCTTAATGATGAGTTGGGAAGAATTTAAATTACCTAGTGCTTTGAATTATTGTAATAAGTTACAACACCTGGAATTGCCAAGTAATTCCAGGAAAGCAATAAGAAAAATTCAGCTGAAGCAGTAAGAGTTCTATTACACTTACGATGTAAGTCAAGGAAATGCATCTTATTTCTAGGGCATAGTAGTTAGGACTAAATTTCTGAGTGTTAGAGAGGTTTTAATATGTGGTCAGGCAGAATAGAATCAGAAATAACAGCAAGTGTTTCTAGGAAGAACATGAAGTAAGTATGAACTGAGTTGAACTGGAAGCTTTGGAAAGCTATAGCTACCAGTTAGTTTTATAGCTAGTTCTTAGTCTGTTGACTACATAGAAAAACCCAATATGTGATATCAAACTGCCTCCAACTACAGTGACAACGAATTTCTTTTTGTGGGAATTCTTCTCGATTAGTGGTGCACTCCCCTCACCGCCCCGCACACACACTTTTCCCCAACTTTAAAAAAATCATTTTCAACGTATGATAGACTATACATACAGCCAGCATGGGCAGTAGCCAACAGTGGTATGATTTCAAGCATGCTGAAAATTTCCATGCACCTCCTTCCATAAACATCTCCTTGGCCATATTGCTTGGGTAAGAGTTTAGATTCGGGAAACTATTTTCCCTGGATGGGAAAGATAAGCCATGAGTCATCCTGAATTCCTGGGAAAGCTCTTTCCTTCCCTGGCTGGTTTCCTGGCTTCATTCTTTTAGCTTAAGTCATTATTCCCGTAACATGTCTACTGGCTCCTTCACTTATTACCTCAGTCTCCTTCTGCACAAAATGACAGTGGTGGTAGTATCTAGCTCATAGGGTTGCATAAGTCCCATGAAATACTGGATGAGAAATGCTTAGCACAGTACTTAGATTATAGTAAAGTTTAAATAAATGTTATTATGTAATATATAAAGGTGTTCTTTCTCCCTTGTATTGACCTTGGGAGAATAGCAGGGTTTTGAGGCAAGTTAATGTGGTAAGGACTAAGTTATTAAAACCTTCATTATTTGGAGCATTTTCTTTTATAAAGAAAGGTGTAGGCCTGGATTTATTGACTCTGATAGAGTTTATATATTTCTGGTGAACTGAGAGTTCTATGATGCTCTTATATCAAATCAAATCAACTTTGTACCTGATTGTTTTTCCAGACATAATGTTCAAGTGCTTGTGAATTTGGGAGATAGCACCAAGAAGCTTCACTGTGTTATATCTTATTATAAATATTAAAAATATTTTGGAAAAATACTATTTTCACATAGAAATGTGAAAATTAAGAGTTCATTTGTATGCTTGGCTCCATTAAAATTTGTTTCTTTAGCAATTTTGAAATTATTTTTATTTGTTTCCCAAGGAGACTAATTAGGTTACTAAAGCTATTACAGGTAAGTATTATGTCTAAGGTGGAACTATTTGGAAACAATTAAAATATTAAGAAGGCTAGTATGGCATTTAAAACCTGTTGGTGTACTATATTATTTAATATCAGATTGCGGTAAGTAAAATAATCTAAAATTGTTTGAGTCAATCTCATAGCTAACCAGAACAGCATCCTTTCTCAGTCATCCAATATATATTAAGGTATTGGCATTAACTAACAAAGAAAAAAATGTTATACTTTCTATAGTATGTTGCAAGTTAAAGTAAAATAATACTTTATTTATTTTATAATAAAAAATCTTTTAAAGTCAATGATTTTTGAGGTGAGAAATGGAAAATTTTTTTAATCATCTGGATACTTTATTATTCTCCAGATAACATGTAATAATATGAGGATTTTTTTTTCTTTTCAGAAATATATTTCAATGACAGCCAAGTACTGAGGCATAAGAAATATCTTTGAAAATCTTAAAGTAATTTTCCAAGTTTAGTTTCTACTGTTCATGGGATTTGAATTTTTTTTTTTTTTTTTTTTTTTTTTTTTTTTTTTTGAGACAGAGTCTTGCTCTGTTGCCCACACTGGAGTGCAGTGCTGCTATCTCTGCTTCCTGCAACCTCTGCCTCCTGAGTTCAACCAATTCTCCCTGCCTCAGCCTCCTGAGTAGCTGGGATTACAGGCACCTGCCACCAAGCCCAGCTAATCTTCGTATTTTTAGTAGAGACAGGGTTTTGCCATGTTGGCCAGGCTGGTCTCGAACTCCTGCCCTCAGGTGATCCGCCCACTTCGGCCTCCCAAAATGCTGGGATTACAGGTGTGAGCCATTGTGCCAGGCTGGGATTTGAAATTTTTGATTTGACTAGGAATAACCCTGTCTGAACAAACATCTCCTACCTGATCGCAATACCATATGTCACCCTTATAAACAGAAGCCTCTGTGGAAACCAAAACATTCAGCATAAAAGGGAAAAACACAGTTATATACTTTTTATAATATTGAGCAATAACGACCATTTTCTCCATAAAATTCGTGTTTAGCTCCCACACACATGAACATAAGGCAAATGGCATCAGGCTTCTGGAATACAGGAAGGGCTGATGGTGCGGTAGAAGAGGAGAAGAGAGGCAGGGCCAGATGTTACGGTGGAGACTGTGTTTGTATATGTTTCCTTCAGCTCATCTCAGAATTTTTTCATCCATGTAGGGAAAAGCCGAGGACAGAGTAGTATGATAGTCGTTCTTGCTGTCACTGAATTAAGAATTTTAAAATTCAAAGAGTGTCAAACTTGTGTTTCTTTCTTTTTACTACTTCTGTCTCTCTCAGAATGGAACCTCACACCCTTTGGTAAACTTAGAAAATATACGCCTGGCCTCACTCCTTATTCACCTGCACTTTTAGCAGAATGAATGTCTTATCTCTCAAATCAATTTTCAGATTTCAATGTGATATTTCTGCACTAGTCACAGTCTGATGTATAACACTGTGGTAAAATTGACTATGGCTTGAACAACACAGTGGAACCTAACTGATAACTGCAGGACAAATCTTCAAAAATAAATGTAAAAATTTATTATTTTCTTCTCTATGAAGAAATATTTTAGGCTGTTAAAAAGTAGACTTCTAAAGTCATTTTGTGTGTTCATAGTACAGGCACCTACTCTCTGGCCTCTCCATGTCTGGGTCTGTCTTGACCTAAAGTATGTTCCATAAAACACTAGTTTGGCCGGGAGGTGTGGCTCACACCTGTAATCTCAGCACTTTGGGAGGCCGAGGTGGGCGGATCACAAGGTCAGGAGATCAAGACCATCCTAGCTAACACGGTGAAACCCCGTCTGTACTAAAAATATGAAGAAAAATTAGCCGGGTGTGGTGGCACGCACCTGTAGTCCCAGCTACTCGGGAGGCTGAGGCAGGAGAATCATTTGAAACTGGGAGGCGGAAGTTGCAGTGAGCCTAGATCCCGCCACTGCACTCCCAGGCGACAGAGCAAGACTCTGTCTCAAAAAAAAAAAAAAAAAAAAAAAAAGACTAGTTCATTGATCTGCTTCACAATAAAAATGATATGATGTAAATGAAATAAAATAAAATATTTTGCACTGGACCAAATCCTGAACATTTAACACCATGAACATTATTACCATGTTTTAGAGCTCACATACATTAGCAGTTTGTAAAAAATACTGCAGTGAAGACAAAAATCTAATTTTCAAAACCGGTGTTTCTCAGAACTATTTTATTAGCTCCTTTTGTAATTACCTATTAAAATTCCTCAGAACTAGTGTTCTAAGGAACTCATTTAAGGAAATATCACAGTTCATCCATTTTCAGATGCATATTTTTTCACCCGTTAACACCTCTGAAATTGAGATGCTTTCTTACATTTGTTGATGCCTTGGGTTCAATGAAATATGACATTGCCCTAGCAACTTTAATGGCAATTGTGTGTGCTGTTTTAGTTATGATTAGGCTCAGCTGAGAGTGACAAAAATTTAAAATGACAGTTGCTTAAATAAGATAGAAACTGATTTCTCACCAGTAAATCTGGAAGTGGGTAGCCCTGTGCTGGAATTGTACTCTGTGGTGCTGGATACCCACACTTCATTCTTCTTGTCCCTCCATTGCCCAGCACCTTTATTTCCAAGGTCATATAATGGTTCAACAGGACTGCTCTATGTCTGTCTGTAATGCCTACATTTCTGTCAACAGAAAAATACGAAAGATCAAGACAAAGGAGTAAAAGTCAAGTGCCAGCTGTCTCTTAAGGAAAGATCTCAGAAGCTACCTTACATTCCATAGGGTACAACTTAGTGATAGCAGCCTGGGTAGGCGGGATGAGGGGGGTGCGTGGAGGGGCTGGGAAGTGGGCAGTTACATTACATATTGATCTTTTTAAGAAGTCATTAAAAGATTATTATAAAAAACTAGAGACTTATCAAAGGATACCTCTTTTAAAGGTAAGGCACAAAGACAAATATTGTTGAAGATGAGAAATTCATTTAGCCATTAGCAACTAGAAAATTAGCCTTTTCATCCCCAGTATCAAATAGTTCCGAAATTTCTTGGTATTCATGGCCACTGACCTTAGATTGTAAAGGTCATAACAGAATTTCATTCTCTGTTGCTTCATTTGGTTCTCAGGTCACTGTAAGCATCCAAGCTTAAATGGGTGGGGGGAAATACAACTAAAAATATAGGGCTGATGCACATAGAGGATACTGTGTAGATACAGACTCAATTGTAAGAATGTCTAGAATTTATTCTGAGGTTCCTGAGAAAATTGATCAATTTATCTCAAGCTATGCTATGATTACATTTCCACCACTCTTTTAGAGATTTTAATTTAATTAAATGCAAATGTTATACAATTCTCCAGTGTTTATTGTTGTATTTAATTCCCATATTTGCCAACAATATCTTTAATTTCTAATTTTTAAATGAAAATACTGAAGCAGGGAGACTGTTCACATTGAACATCAAATTTGGCTAATACTGATTTGGAAATATGGTTAGATCCTGATTAAAATATTTTTCAACATTACAATGAAAAGAATTAAGCATATCTATATGAAATCCTGTAAGTCTTTCTTAAAAATGAATTTCTATCTACTCAAGCCAGTGTCATTTTGGAATTTCTGTCACTATCAGCTGATCTTCTTGATTCTTTTGCTTTATTAAGCAAAAAAAAAAAAAAAAAAAATTAAAAAGAAATGTATCATTCATTAAAGCCAAACTTCTATTACCAATTCCTAACAGCCATTATTCTGTGATGCTTACCTTTATTTATAAACTCTAAACAATTTACTTTAAAGAGGAATACAGTAATTGTGAAATAATGAAATATAAAATTTTCTGTGGTTTTATAATATCAGATTAGCTGATATCATGAGGCAGATAAAAAATATGTGCCTGCTGCTCCTCAAATCCTAGGAGCTCATTTTTAGTAAAAGCAGTAATAAATAAATGGTAAAAATCTTGAAAATCCAACAGATGATCTTCATAAATTGATCTGGCTTAGTGGATTGGTAAATAAGTTTTTAATAAAAATGTCATTTTGCTTGTTGTTTCATTATTGACTTGTCTTATTGAGACGGATTCACCATTTATATTTTTTCATTTTTAAAGAATAAATCATAAAAGCGACAAATGCATGCTGGTATTATGATTTAACTTAAAGTGCCTATGGAGGAAAACATACTTTTACTTGATAGATATGTATTTCATTATTATTATTAAATATTTATTGCGTATCTCCCATATGCAAAGCACTCTGGTAGGCTTTCAAATGTGGAGGTCAATTTCTAAATAACCCAACCCTGCTGAATTGTGTTTAAAGTAATAGTTATATGTTTATTTTTTCAGTAGAGTAGAAGGAACATATCCTAGCTTTGTCATTAAGTTGAAATTTTAAAGTGATAAAATAACAATTGACACTCCACTATTTTTCTGAAAACATGAGGCAACTTAGTATTATAAATGCTTAAAGGCACACTGACAAACCAATAATACAAAATTGAAGGGTATGAGTTTTAAGATATGTATATTTCTGCCTCAGCTAGGAAGGCACCTTTCAAAAGTGAGTCTGTATCTCTCAAATTATCTACCCAGAGCAATAAATGTATTCTGCCCCAACCCTAAGATTCTGCAATGCAGTCCATCTAATGTCATCAAAACCCCCAAATCACTTAGTTTTCTATGATACCATCCTTGAAGTTATCATGTAAGCACTTCACAATGATCTGCTTGATGTTTTTGGCACTTTCTTCCATCATCAAAATAGCAGCAATGGACCTCAGGATACAATAACTTTCTTGTCAGGTGGTAATAGTTTTCCAAGTCAAAACTGAACTCCCCTATTAAAATACAAATTTATAAATTATTTTGGATGAAAACCTTTTCAAGCAGACTTGTAAATTCTAAACATTCCTTGTTTTAATCTTGGAAGCTATTATGTACTTATCAGAATTAATTTTTTTTGCAAGATACCAACCAGATCAGTAATATGACTAGCTCAAGGCACAATCACAAAACTTTTAAATTGGTAAAAATTTTTAACATTTTACTTCTGCGGCAAATTAGCCATATATTTCTGATAAAGCAGGGAAACTACAGAAATGAAGCAGTTAAGAATTTAGAAGCCTGAGTGTAGTCCTAGGAGCATTTCTTGTTTAGCTGAGGGACTCAACATGTCTTTTAACTGTTAAAAGTTAGTTTTCTCATTCATAAAAAATAGCTAATAATATTTGTCCCTGAGTATATCACATAGGAATATTGAGAAGACAAAATAAAATAATGAGTATTAAGACATTAAAACACTTTCAAAACTTTAAAGAACGCTCAGAAATGATTGGGGTGTGTGTGTGTGTGTGTGTGTGACCATATATACACAACTGATGAAAAACTAATAAACAAATCGTTATTTGGTTTAAGCCTGATTCTTTTTGGAAGCGAAAGTCATCTCTTTAGAAAAGTTTGGGAAATAACAGGTTATAGTGTTCTAGATTTTCTTTGAATGAAATGAACAGAACAAGTTTACAATTTAATTGGCTTCTTGGAAAGATGGCAGCCAAAACAGACTTTGTCAGGGCTTTAACCTGGGCTCTTAAGACACCATAATTTTGCACCGTTGCTCTTACACACTTCCTGAGGTCTTTTTTTTTTTTTTTGAGATGGAGTCTTGCACTGTCGCCCAGGCTGGAGTGCAGTAGCGCGATCTCGGCTCACTGCAACCTCTTGCAATTTCCACCTCCCAGGTTCAAGTGATTCTCCCACCTGAGCCTCCTGAGTAGCTGGGATTACAGGTGCCCACCACCATGCCTGGCTAATTTTTTGTATTTTTAGTAAAGACAGGTTTTCACCATGTTGGCCAGGCTGGTCTCGAACTCCTGACCTTGTGATCCACCCGCCTCAGCCTCCCAAAGTGCTGGGATTACAGGCGTGAGCCACCGTGCCCAGTCCTGAAGTCCTTTTTAGTCTTCAAGTATTTTATAAATATCAACCAATTCATCCCAGTTGTATTTCCTAATAGCTGGTGTAAAATTGATGTGTTCCTTGGGGCTCTATACACATATAATACATAATTGTCATAAATGCACCCTTTCAAAATTAATTTCATCTCAGAATCACATACACTCTTTAAAATAGGAGAGACAGAGAAGTAAATGTTCTTTATGAGGACAAATTTGAATAACACCATGTGGTCTTCCTATGGATGAGCAAAACTCTGATTCAAGGTGATAGAAACATTGGCTGATATTATTGCACTGTGCAGTAACCCAGTAAAACCATTCTATGTATTTTTCTCATGACCTTGTATTAGGTTATGAGTCCCCATATTGAGTTGTCATTTTTAACCATAGAGTGAAATATAAATCCCACATAGCTGTAGTTCATCTGGAAACTTGGATGTATAAAATAATTTTAAAAATAATTATAACTTTATAAAAGGGCGTGACATTTTCCTATTGAGACATATTTGAGAAAATCTCATACATGTACCTCTTCTTCCTCTTTAGGCTTCTTTACCTGCAACAACTGATCTTCCAGAGTTTTTTGTTGCTTCTTATAAATGGCCTGGATGGACTCATGGCCCATTGGATCAAAAAAATTGTGCTGCATCCTGGGCATTTTCCACTGCAAGTAATAAAGTCATTTTAATTCCTTCCTTATAAACTACTCCTTTTGGCTCTAGAGACTGAGAGAATAATTGAACAATTTTAACAATTAGAATATTTAAATATTAGCATATGATCAAATAAAATCTCATTATGATGGAAGAAAGTAATCTGAAGACTATATAAAAAATCCATTTTTAGTCTAAAAGTTTTTTTTTTTATTTTAGGGTGCAATTTTAAATAGAGAGCGAATCAAAAGAGTGACAAAATAAATTTACTAAAATGTGTTTGTCTATTCAGAGTTAAGGCCAAATAATAAAAAAGGATTAAGGTTCTTCTTCATTCATATATTATTTATAATTCTAATATACATATAGACACACCCATGTAATCCTCATACCTTTACTCTTTATACGATTTGCAAAAACAGTTATTAATCTAATTTGATGTGAAGTAAGACTTTAAACCTAAATAATAATGGATCAAATGGATTTTATTTCATTTTAAATAAATATAAGCAAATATATAGTTTCTGACTCAAAAGTAATGTAACTGATCTTTTAATAAGAATAGCTTCTAAATTAAGTCTACTGTTACTCAAAAAGTATAAGCAATGACTCTTTTATAGTTACTTTCATATAAATTCACAAATCCAATAAATTAGTTACAGACTAACCCTCAAATTAGGTCTCCAAAATTATCCTCAAAGGAGTGTTGAATATATTTCAGGAATTAAATGAAACCTAACATGATGATGATTGGCTGTCATTCAATTATCTTCATAAAACCATGCTCTAGGATTTGCAGGTAATTTCAACAGTGTTCAAAGACAGTTTAAAGCCATTGAAGGATTGTGAACAAGTACATAGGCTGTTCAAGAAGCCAGCTCTGAAAGGCAGCATATCCTGGGACAGAGAAATGCTGACATCTTTGTCTAAATATCATTGCTCCATAGTATCAATCAGACAACTCCAGAAATGCCTTTGTTAGAATCATAATGGTAGCCAAGCTCACCCCAAGTGGCTACATTTGTTAATTCACTGCTGCCCACACCCCCTCTCTGGCTATCTTATGCTGTCCTTGATGTGTCAGGGACCCACATGGATACCTTTCTGAGCTAAAATTTGTTTGTCTATTGATGGATAAGACCAGATAATAAAAAGAAGATTAAGGTTGTTTCAGATGGGTGAAGAGAGGTTTAATATAATAAACCGTTTGCCATTTTATATTCATGTGGTTAAGGTGTTACACCTAGATCTATAAGAATTTTGCCTAAAATTTATATTATGCCAGTATTTCTGAAGATATCTAAAGAAAAACATTCGTGGTGAAATACTGAAAGCAACTTGCTAGGGTGGAGGATATATTTTGGTGTTCCCAGGTCTCAACCCCACAGAGAGCCTCTGCACTGCGCCAAGTCAGGATTGTTCCCCTACCTAATTCACAGAACACCAGAGAGAGGTTTCTTTTTGTAATTCCAAAGGACATAGTTTTGTATCCTGTGAATTCAGTATGATAAATTAGGGCAATTCTTTTTTGTGTTAAATAAAGAAAAAAATAAACTAAATTATCATAAAGATCTAAAAAATTACGTCGAGAAGTATTAGTTACAAAAAAAGATTATCTCTCAGAGAAACTAAAAGCTATAAAATTGAATAAATAAGACTCTTAAAAATATGCACATATGTTTTAAAAACTTATGTAATCAAATCAAATTCAAGCTATTTTTCAGAAGCTGAAGAGATAAAGGTGTTTGGAGTAGTGGGAGTAATATGTTTCACATACA
Source organism: Pan troglodytes (assembly GCF_028858775.2). Taxonomy (NCBI): domain Eukaryota; kingdom Metazoa; phylum Chordata; class Mammalia; order Primates; family Hominidae; genus Pan; species Pan troglodytes. The sequence goes on from NC_072403.2 coordinate 60,209,585, forward strand.
TTTGAAGACGGAATAAAATAAGCAAGGGAAAGAATAGAGTGTGTCTCAGAGGTACTGTCCAGTGAGAGTTTTTAAGAAGAGGGTGGAAAACAATTGGTTGAACTGAGTCATTCTTAAATATTCTGACCTTTTCTAAATATTTCAAGTGAATTTTAGCTAAACCATCATTGAGATTCAGAAATGTCGGTATAAGAGCAACATATTGCATAACATTAGGATTTAAAACATTTATCCTTTAGTTGAAATCTACAGATTTGTGAGGCTGGAAGAGATTTTAAAGGTCACCTTATTCAAGCCTCCAGTATTATAAATGAGGCCCAAATAGGTAAAGTGTCTTATCTGAAGCCAAAAGATGAGAAATATCAGAAATAATCCTGGAGACCAGGCTTCCGACTTCTGGATTACTGTTTTCTCTACACTATAAAAGTATTTTCTGAATGAAAACACAGTTACACCATTTTTTAAAATTTCGATTTCATTCTAAACCCCTGTGCTGAATGTCAGAGCATCAAAGAATTTCTCCTTTCTTTGATGAAATGGGGAATTATTTTCTTGAGACTATCAGAAGTCGTGTAATGCCATTTGCTCCTATGAAATATATCCTAGTGCAATAGTAGATGGGAATTTAGTAGGGAGTTGGAGGTTATAGATTTAACACATATTGAGCATCTAAAGAATGCCAGCAATTGCCCTAAAGCATTGTAATATGCTGTAGTTACATTAAAACTATGTGTATACAAAGATACATATGTAAATGAATTAAATGAATTATTTTAGACAATTTTTAATTAGCACCCTTGAGGGGTTTCAGGACACTAACAATTTTGATGAGAAAAAAACTAAAACTTTCACTAAGAAAAGTGATTGAATAGAAGAAAAGTTATTATTTTGTTGCCTTTAATTAAAAGTGAGTAAGAAACTCACTTAGAACAAAACTGAACAAGACTGTACCAGATATTCAACAAGACTGTTCCAGATATTCAACAAAAAAGTCTGTACTAAAATGGCACCCACCCCAATTTTTTCATAATCTCATCACTCACATTAGTTTATTTTGGTACCATGATCAAAATGATGACATCTGTAGGGTTTTGCTACTGGTTGATTAGTTTCCCTGGTCTATTATTCTAAGAGGGCAGAACTATGTCTCCCTTGTTTCTTGTTCATCATTGTAATTTCCAGTGCTACAATGCCTGTCAGTTAGTAGGTGTTTAATAAATGTGTTGAGAAAACGAATGAACTAATAACAATTACAATTCTAGGGAAGTCATATAACAAAAGAATAGAAGTTTTAATAATAAAAAGTTTGTGTGTGTGTATATATATATAATGATATTAGTTAACAATATGATAGTCATAACTATATTATTAGTTGTATATAGCATTACATATAATCAGTTACATATATAGCTATTAGATTATATATAATTACATGTATAGATATATATAATGAACTATATTATATGTAACTAATAGTATTAGTTAATAGTAGCTACAACAGTTAGTAACAGTAGTAACAGTAATTGTAACTAAACAAATATATTCACTTCATTTTATATATATGTATAAACAAGCTGAATTCCATGTCTACTAAAACAAGATTAAGATAATAATTTTAATTTATATTATGAGCACAAAAGTGTGCTATGTAGCCTTTAGATACTGTATAAGATAGATTCATATTAGTCTGGATTAGCTTAAGTATGGTCTCCTGGGTAGTTAAATTAGATTAAACCAGTTTAAAAACAAAGAATTCAGTTTTACTCCAATATATCAGATGACTGTGGATGAATTTCCAATGAATATTTCTATGGTTAGTTTTCTTGATTGCCCTGGTTTAGTTAAATTCATTTAGAAAATATGTATTTTCCCATGACTATATGCAAGATACTGTTCTAGGTACAGGAAATAGAAATATAAGGAACATATGGCTCTTGCCCTCCAAGAGTTTCACCTGACAGATTCCTTAATGAGGAGTTCAGGAGTATACAGAACATCAAAGGAACAAGAAACTAGAAAAATCTTTGAAGTCAATAGGACAATTGAGTAATATCAAAATAGGACAAAAATTATAACTGAAAGTATGACACAGTTCAACTGGCTGGAATACATAAATATATTAATGCTCTTTGGCTTTAATTATAAATTATACACAGTTTTAGAGACTACATTAGGGTTCAAACAAAAAGGGTTATGTACCTTATTAGAAATACCATGTATCATTTCAATATTAATTGATATTCTATTTGAAACAGGTGTGGCTGCTGACCGAATAGCAATTCAGTCTAAGGGTCGATACACGGCCAATCTATCCCCTCAGAATTTGATCTCTTGCTGTGCCAAGAACCGTCATGGATGCAATAGTGGAAGCATCGATAGGGCTTGGTGGTACCTGAGAAAACGTGGGTAAATAGCTGCTCAACATGTGTTTCTAGGATTTTTATGAATGATGCATTGTGTTAGAACAAGGAAAATAATCCCAAGATTTTTACAAAAAAGTACTTAAAATATATATACTACATCTACATGAATATAAATATGCTACATTTAAATATATACTATATTTCTTATCTATTGAGATTAGAAGCTATTAGAAACACCTCCTGAAGAATGTATACATTTCTAGCTAAATTAATATGAATTTTACTTTTGAAGACTCAAGTAAATATTTTCTTTTTGTTGCTCTGAGCCAAGTGAGTCCCCACAGACAGAATAAAATAATCAGGGTTGCTGATCTCTCTGCTGTGCTTTTCAGTTACCCAGATTGATGAACAGATAATGTCAGGTAAAATTAGGCTAAACATAAGAATAATAATATAAAGAAATAATTTACAGTTGTTTCAACTCATCAGTATTGTTCATTAATTTTCTCCACTCCATTTGATGAAAAATGGGGGCTGCATTTCCTTACTTTCATGTAGGCTGATACCCATATAACATCCTTGTGTCTTCTATAAGAGCTGATCTGCTAAAAAGCTGAGTTATTCAGCTAAGGAAGCTGCAGCTGATAAAGAGTGTTGTATATATGTACTGCTCACTTGCTCTTCATCATCCACTCAGTGCTCTGGGTCTGCTATAGGACTAGTTAGATGCTATAGAAAATTGTGGATGTCAGATTTTGATGGGTTGCAATAAATTGCTTTAAGTTTTTTCATATGTTTTGCCTAAAATGTGGTACTTTGAATGGGCAACTTAGGCTGATACTTTCCTTGTGTTCTAGTGCTTGGTTGGCTTGTATTTTGTATTATGATAAAAAATAACAGCCCTTTAAGAACTTAAAAATGTAAATTATTATTGAGACCCGACTAAATCTCATTGTATTGGATTGCTTGGGGTACTGTAACAAAATTCCATAGACTGAGTGTCTTCAACAGCAAACACTGATGTTGTGGAGGCTGCAAAATCCAGGACCAGGCTGATTTGGTTCTTGGTGAGGGCTCTCTTTCTGGCTTTCAGATGGACACCTTCTCACAGTGTCCTTACATGATGAAAGAGAGCTCTGGTTTCTTCTTTTTCTTATAAGGGCACTAATCGTATCTATTATGGCCCTAACCTCATGACATCCTTTAAAGTTAATTATCTCCCAAAGGCCTATCTCCAAATATCATTACATTGGGTATAAGTGCTTCAACATATGAATTTTAAAGTGACACCATTCAGTCCACAGCACTCATCATTTAATACAAATGTAATGAATTTGATGCAATATTTTTTAGGTTGTTTGAGTGTTTTCAATGGTTTTGCTTTTGTCATGTTCTTTCCTCAGATTCTCATGCTGTGTTGGAAACTATTACATTTTCATGAACCAATCCTAGTGGATAATTCTATGGCCATTTCAGCATAGAGTATCTACAATACCATTACCATGATTTTATTTCCCTTACAATTTACCTTTTTATTCAATATTATTATGTTTGAATTGGTGCCAAATAATTTGTACCTTGCTATGTTTACTTTCAAAATCAGAAATCAAAATGATTTTCTCTATCTTTTAGATAATACACATGTCTGATAGTTTTCTACTTTATTAACATTTAATATTATATTAATATTATACTATTTCCCTCAAAGTGCCACGAACTACAGATATATAATTGTTTGTATTATGTGAACAAATCTATAACTTAATAAAAATATACAAACACAAAAACAAAACAAAATAAAAACTTTAAAGTTACAACTTACATAATTTTAATATCCCATCTGGAAATAGTCAGATTCATTGTCTTGTTTATATGAAATTTTAAATTTAGCTCTTCCAAATTATAATTATATAAACAGGTTGAAGGGGTCCTTCCCCTATTAATATTACCACAGACTTAATATTGACAGCCATTTTTTATCTTCAGGAAATTCTATACTACAGATAGAATTATTTATAAAAAATTGAACAAAGCAAGATTTTTAAAATTATAATGAAAAGAGGAGGGTAGGGAAGAGTGTAATGTCATTGAGCTTCTGTGTTGGAGTCACTCACTATTTTGAAAATTATGCATGTAAGTAACCAGAATAATTTATGAATGTTTAATTCAGTAAGATTAAATATAAAACGGATATTATGACATTCTCCTAAATATTACCTTTGCTTCTTTGCTTATTCCTCATAGACTGGTATCCCACGCATGCTATCCACTTTTCAAAGACCACAATGCTACCAACAATGGATGTGCCATGGCAAGCAGGTCTGATGGGCGAGGAAAACGGCATGCCACGAAGCCATGTCCCAACAATGTAGAAAAATCTAACAGGATCTATCAATGTTCTCCTCCATACAGAGTCTCTTCCAACGTAAGTATAAATGGCAAGAATCAAGAATAGTTGGCTTTCTCAAATGTATATAGCTCTACTGTAACTAAAACAATTTAAAAACTATTTAAAACTATTATATTCTAAAATAAATGTTATATTTTCATGTATAATTTTTAATATTTTTAAGGACTTTCAGTTTGGGTATGATGTCTTATCTTTGTAACATTAGCAGTGTAAAGGATTGACTTAAATTTAAAAATGTCCAAGGAAATAGGGTTTTAAAATTATGTTTCATAATATGTGTATATACATATTTGAACTTGACAATTAAAAGTTAAGTTAAACACTTTTTCACTGACTTTTTTGTGGTATTAGCTCATTTTATCGATCCTTTGCCTCACTCAACAAAATAATTTAAGAGGACCTGGGTCTAATAGAAAAAAGAGTCCCTTGGATTCTAGTTTGTCTGTTAAAAGCCTAGGCGAATTTACTTCATCATATCAGTGTTCCCCAAGCCTTCTCGTTTTCAGAATTTGTGAACCTCCAGTGTCTTCTAATTATCTCCAGAATACAATTCGGTGTTCTAACCATAGCACATTGGCCTTTCATGAGTTGGTTTTGACGTACTACTTTTATACACTCATGTCCTGCCAGCATCTGCCACTCTACCCAGCCATAATGCTCCTGATACATAGAACTAGTCTCTGTTCCCCAGGTACACCATGCTCTGTTATACTTTTCCACTTAGCTAGGTGATAATTCCTCTGATGCAAATGGTTATCAAGCCTTTCCATCTAGAATGCCAAGCAAATGTCAAGGCCCAGGTAAAAACTTCATCTTCTCTGTGACGTTTTCCTTGATTTCCAGGCAGAATTAATTTTCCTTTTTTGTTTGCAAACATAACACTTTGTGCTTGTCTCTACAATGGATCTTATTATATAATAATGAAATTAGTAGTGTCATTCAACCAAAATGTAAATACCTTGAGTATAGGTGCAGGGTCAATATTTGTTCCTGTCATAGTTTCTGGCATGTACTTTGTGCTCAATATGCACAGAAAAATGGATGAACGAGTGCCCTGCCTCCCTACAGAGGGCTTCATTATACATTAGGAGACGTCATAGAAATATTTGTACTAAAGCTACTGAGACATCTAACTAAACAATCATTTGGCATACCTCTTGTGAGAAAAAAAATTAGAGGTACTAGTAATCTCCACTAATTAACTATTGCTTTAACTTACATTGTTTATTTCTTTATAACCATAAAAGGCTATTGTATTTTCTCTCCACTCCAAATTTACTATTTAGTGATAAATGTCATTAAAACAAATGGGTGCATCTTGTCTTTAACAATTTCATTAATGTAGCATAATATACATGAGTTTTTCAAAGTACAGTTGAGAGTAAATTGCAAACACTTAACATTGTACACCAATCAATGGGTTTAGTATGCTCTGATAACAATGATATTGCTTATTCATATTTTTCCATCCAGGAAACTGAGATAATGAAAGAAATCATGCAAAATGGACCAGTTCAAGGTAAGCTTGAATGAAATACGTTTTTTTCTTATTCATTCCTTTAATAAACAACATTACATTGAGCTCATGTAATAGGAGTTTAATAAAATAAAGAAAATTTTTACTTTAAGAGTATCCAAAAGGCTTCAACAGTTCTAAAATGAGTGCAATTATGAGAAATATGCTTACCTATATCTTAATTAGCTGCCATTTTATTTTCAGAAGATAGACTCATTTATAAATTGAACTCTTAAATATTAATGACGCATTTGATGAATAACTCCGAAGTCTTTCCAAAGTGATCATGGACCAACAGAAAGTCCAACATGAAATGCCAACTGACTAATTTGTAATGAAGCTTACTTTATTTATTCAGTCATATTTAAGAATCATACATACAGTTTTCTTATCTTCAGTTTAAATAGATTAGGTAGTGGATTGAAAAAATTGAGGATTAATATTTTCCTTCTATTAGCTCAAAATAAAGCGAGTAAACTAGTGTAATTTGCATTTTACAAAAGGTTTTCAATTTTGATCAATTTTGTAAATGTTTTATTTAAACAGTAAATAACGAAATCATACAGTTACTGGTTGTATATTGCCTTTGATTTATATCATCTCTTATGATAATTTATTCTGCTTACCTGTTGAATTTTATTTTGCATCAATGACCTGAATAAGGGTAAACTCACAGAATATATTCCCTGTATAAACATTGGCTTGAAGTGCATGGAAGAACAAATCCAATGAGGTCTAAAATGAAAATTTAGGTTGTGAATACTGAAGGGCCCGGAATATATTATCAATGCAGTGGAATAAATAATAGGCCAAAATTAAATGTAAAACATTTGGTACACACTTAAGGAACTGTTGCCAATTTTAATTTTTCTGAATACTGAGCTAATTAGTATCGGTTAAATATATATAGGCAGGAATCATGGATTTTATAATTGTGTTGGATGAATTTTTATTGATCATTATCACCACTTAGCATTTATTGAGAAACCACAGCCTACATAAACATGTCCTGAATTTAATTTTTAAAAATTATGGGACATTACCCAAAACCTGAAACAAATGAAGAGAAATTTTCTCTTCCCCCTTACAGCTGTGTCATTTGTTGGTTATTTGAAGAGTGAGGGAATTAATATCTAATTTCAATGCATGCTCCATTAAGTGGTGCTTGTGTGACAAATTTAAAAGATCACAGGCATTTGGACTCAAGGTTACACTAAAATATCCCAACTTTGGCATTTGCTATTTAAATAACTTTGGGCAATTTACTTAACCTTTCAGAAACTCCAAGTTGTTGTATTATTGTTCCAAGTGTTTTTTTTTCTTTTTCCCTCTCTCTCTCCCTCTTTTTTTAATCAATCAAACAATTTTGAATTGTAATTATTTAAAATTGAGAAAATTTAAATACCTTAGATTTATTTTATGGCCATATACTGAAATGCTCATAAATTTCACAGAATGAATAAAAAATAAAGACATAACATTTCAAAGCAATAAAACAAAAATGCAAGTTATTCAACATTCATTTAACAAAGATTTCTTGAGAACCTGCTTCCCGCTAGCCTAAGCCAGGAGCAAGAGACGAGCAACAACCAAGCCTCTCATCCGTGTTATAATTCTGTATCATGAGTTTGCTGCAGTTTTCCAAAAGTAAAATTGCATGATTGTAACTTATATAGTTATATATTCGTGAATTTATCAAGTCTGTTTGGTATCAGAAACTGCAGAAAGAAGCCATCTTTCAGGTAATTATGGTGGCTTCTCATCCTTTTTCTTTAGTTGGCAGTGTTTTTCAGGAATAATGAATACATTTTATTTATGATGCTTACAGGAAAGTTGAATCATAAGACCTCAAAGAGTCAATGGTTCTACAGAAAAGAAAAGCCACTAGCAATATCTTCACATTTTTATAAATGGATAGAATGCTGGTCGACTCTTCTTGCTATAAATGTTACAGGATTGCCTGGCCTGGCATACGGCATTTCCCGTCTCAGTACGAAAGAGTGTAAAAGCCAATAGAACCCTGAATGAATAACTTTGTGTACATTCTTCTAAAATCTGTAGGATTGAAAATAAGTATAGGTGATGGATAGAGAACAAAAGCAGAGATCTGCATAAAGTACAGTTACATAAATTCTTAAAATCCTCTAGGAATGTGTTTTAGAGTAGATAAAGAAGTTTTAACCTCTTTTGCGACTATTTGCACAGCATCAGAAAAGGCATGGAACATTAAAAAATGAAACAAAAACTGGAACATTGAAAAGTTATATTTAACTTTGGAGTATAAGCTTTTTTAAAGGATCTGTCAAACACTAGTTACCTTACTTCCTATTTTATTTAAAATGCTTGTCAAATTAAGACAAGTATTGTACACAGTTATCAAGCTATACATATCTAATCCCAATTAAAAATTTTCAAATTCATATCTTCTATAAGAGAAGTTTAAAGGCTTCACCCTGAATTGCCAAAGCCCTTCAACAAAGCAGCACACAATAGAGAGATGAAGTAATTTAGGTGAGGGAAGGAAGGAGAGCTTTCTAAAATATAAGCCCTGCTTTTTAAAGTGTACAGCATTGCTTATCTCTCCAGAGCTGGGAGGATGAAATTCTGTCAAAGTTTTATTTTGCCAGGAGTTTGCTTTTTTATTCCAACTCACAAAAGAAAGGTTTGTATTTACTTATGAGGATTAACAACAATTGCTTTAAGCCCAGTTTGCTAGGCTCTGCTAGCTTAATTGGGATTTTAAGAGGCTTGTGGTAAAGCACAAGGTTAGTGGAGAAATAGCAATCACTGACCAAGTATAGTGTGCTTTTGTTGCAAGGGCTTAATTTTTGGTAGTAGTGTCTCTGTTGATTAAGACTAGATGGTGTTTTAAAAGCATAATGTGTACTTAATATTCTAAATAGCTAAAAGTTGTTTTTATAAGATAACAAAAAATATTGCAACTAATTAATTAAGTAGGAAAGAAAATTAGGCTGAATCACACAGCCCCTTCTTAGATTCATCTCCTTGCAATTTACCCATTGGTTGTTCCGTGAAATTTTCTGGTGGTTTTTAAAGATGATATTTTAATACTGTGCCATTTGTTCTGTTGGATTTTATTTTAGCCATAATGCAAGTCCGTGAAGATTTCTTCCATTATAAGACAGGGATATACAGACATGTTACCAGCACAAATAAAGAATCAGAAAAATATCGAAAGCTTCAGACACATGCAGTCAAACTCACTGGGTAAGGCAATTAAACAAAATTCATTTAATTCTTTTGGAAAATGAAACTGAAAATAAGAATATGCAGTGTTTTAAATGCTAGAATCCCCTTTGTAGGAGAGATTGTGATACAAATGAAAAATGATCTAAACCTTGCCACTATTTAGTCATTAAAGTCCAGTAAAAGGCTAACTCAGCATTCTGGGAAATATGATCTTTTCCTACCTCTCACTTCTTGTGATTATGTCCTTAAGAATCTGTTCTAAGGTCAAAGAACATGTATTATTGAAATAAATTCTACATAAGGCATAATCAAGGGAAGAGAGCAAATCCAAGGCGTATTATGGTTTGGGGAGATGGTTTTGAATAGAATTGCAAATAGCAAAGATTAAGCAGGAAGAGAAGTAAGGTCACCTATAATTCAATATAAGGTTACTTTATATTTATGTGAGAATTGTAGAAATTAGATTGATCAATTTTTAAGTAAAATATATTAATCTATGCAAGGGAAAGAAAGAAGTTCAAAATTTGGTGAGTAATTTTACAAGTAGGCTGTACTCTGAAAGACAGTGTGGTTATGAGACCACTTTCCCAGTGCCTTCTCAATTTTATTCTGACTAAAACATCTCATAATGTCTCACTCTAGTTCAAATGAAATGCTACAAAGTTTTATTTTCCATCTAAAAATCTCACTCTTCTCATATTGCATATTATGGTAAATAACTTCATTCCCATTGAACATGTCTTTAATGACTTAATTTTATTGAGCCTACGCAAAACAACCTCACCTACAATCAAATTGTTGTCTTCTCCTTACTGATCTTTGAAACACCTTTAAGTCAGTTCTAAGCTATGTAGACAAGCTGTCTTGTGTGATGCTTCCTTAATCGTTGTCCCTCCTTTATTTTAAATACTCTAATATTTCAATTACAAAATTATCACATTTCTTTGAATCTAAGATAATACTAATTTTATGACTGTGCTGATTTCATGAATATGAAAATACATGTATCTTAGGATTGAAGAATGTGATTTTCATGTTAATGTAGGATGCTGAATCTACAAATTGGAAAAAATGTAACGTGTGTGTGTATGTGTGTGTGTGTGTATTTATAAATGTTTTCACCATTCCTAGATAATAACCTCTGTTGAAATCTTGGAGTATTTTTAATGAATCTCCTAGATATATAACTATTGAGAAACAAAGAAAGAAGGAAGGAAGGAAGGAAGGAAAGAAGGAAAGAAGGAAAGAGATTTCACAGGAAAACAAGATAGTGCAGTACTTCAAATTTTTTGAAAAGGAAAATTTTGCTAATGTTTTCTCTAGCAGTATATAAAAATGCCAGTTTCTCAACACTCTTTCAAACACTGGGTTTGAAAGAAACACTTTTCCATTTTAATAGGGTTATAAAACTGAATAGTTTTAATTACTCAGAATCACTGGTCTTTGGAAGCCTATGGTAGCTTCCTATTACCCTACTTTTTAAGGTTATATGGAACAAGGTGCTTGCCTTAATTTTTAAAAAGTGTATCATTTTTAATAAAATGAAGATACACTCTCTACTAAAATTAACAACTTAAAAAGAAGATAGTAAGAAATACCAAATCAGGCCAGGTGTGGTGGCTCATGCTTGTAATCCCAGCACTTTGGGAGGGCAAGGCGAGTGGATTGCTTGAGGCCAGGCATTTAAGATAAGCCTGGCCAACATGGTGAAACCCCCTTTCTATAAAAAAAAAGCAAAAATTAGCTGGGCATGGTGGCAGACACCTGTAATCCCAGCTACTCAGGAGGCTGAGGCACGAGAATCGCTTAAACCCTAGAAGTGGAGGTTGCAGTGAGCTTAAATCTGCACTCTGGGCAACAGAGCGAGACTCTGTCTCAAAAAACAAAAATTCCCAAATTATGCCATATTAATGCTCAAAGATCATTATTATCATATTTGGTAAAAAACATGTCAGGTAAGTCTTCTCTTGCTCTCTCTCTCTCTGTTAGTGAAAAGTTTGACAAACAAAAATAGAAAGACAATATAGGATAAGTCATTTAAAACTATTGCTATTCAGGCTAACTTTACTTGAATTTAATAAAATTTAATTAAAAGAGACATTTTTGATTCTTCAACAAAGGATAAGTTCTTGTCTAAATCTCTCTTCATTTATTGTAGACTCCAGGCCCTCTTAGCTATTCAAGGACATGCAGAAGCAATTTCTCCTTTTTCTTCTCTGTAATCATTTCTATTTCTACCACCATACAAATAGTGTTGTTATCCCTCAGATTAAAAAAAAAAAACTCAGCACTTTTTTGGACTCTGCTTCCTCCACACTCCATTTATGTTCACTCTTTACAGCAAACTCCTTGCAAGATTTGCCTGGAATCACTTTCAGTTCTCTTTCCAATCTTTCTTAAACTGCACCAATCATGTTTTCATTACTCCCGTCCTCTTCACAAAAATAGCTATTTCAAGGTTATCAAAGGCATCCACATTGCTAAATTCATTGGTCAGATCCCAGACCTGCCCATCCTCTTCATCTGATTTTTTTCTTTTTGGCCACAACTTTGCAGTGTACTTTGCTGCATTTTCCCCCCTGTACTTCTACACTTCTTAACGTTGACATGCCCTAGTCTCAGGTCTTGTTTCTTCTCTTGCTTCTAGTCTCACTGTGTCTGGTGAGCTCATCATTCTCTGAGTTCATCCTGGCTTTAAGTGCCATCTAAAAGCTGACATCAACTGAATTTATATCTCAGCTCAGACCTCTTTCCTGAACTCCAGACTCATACATTCTATGACCTATTTGACATCATCACCTGGATACCTTATTAGGGAGTGAATGCTTCAAATTCAGCACTTCCAAAACAGAACTCCTGATCTTCTCCCTTTATTCTTGCTAAACAGCATCAATCTTTTCTGTCTTAATGACAGCTCTGTTCTTCCATGTTCTCTGCTGGAAGCCTTGGAGTCATCCTTTATTCCTTTACTTCACAATTTACTTTCAATATGTCACAACCTCTTTTGGCCCTTTCAACGTATATCCAGAACTCAACCACTGTTTACTATCTGAACTACCATCACCCTTGCCTAAGCCACCATTGCCTGTTATTTTGTACCTGGATTACTGAAGTAGCTTCTAACAAATTTTACTGCATTCATCTTCGCTCCTTGACTGTCTAGTCTCAACATAGAAAACAGGGTTTTCCTTTTAGAACTTTAGATCTTGTTATTATTTGTTCAGAATCCTACAATATATTCCCAATTCCATCAGATTAAAAGCCAAATTTCTCACAATGGCTTATAAAGGGCCAACATATTCTGAGGACTCTCCTTCTTGCCGACTCCCACTCCCATCAACTTTCTCTTCTCAACTCCTACCCATCTGTACCTTGATTTCCTGCTCTAGTGATTATTTAATGTTTCAGCAACATGTACCCCAGTGCCTTTCCCTCTACCTAAAATGCTCTTCTACTGTATATCCAGTTCCTTAGTGTCTGTGTCTCCACCCAGTCTCTGGTCAGGTCTCACCTTCTTAATATGTCCTCCCTGGCTGCCCTATATAATTTGTGACTTGCCCTCTGCTCCAGCAATCCTGATCCCCCTACCTGCTTTATTTTTAAAAATTTTATACAATTATCACTTTTTAACACAATGTATAATTTAATTAGCTTTTTTATGTTGATTGTATATTGTCTGTCTTCCTTACTAGAATGACGTTCCATGAGAGCTGGTGTCTGTATTATTTACTGAGGTAGCCAAACCACCAAATACGGTACTGATCCGCTGATCAGTAATGCACTTAATGTTTTCTCTTTTCAACGAATGAATGAGTTTTTTCCTTATGTTCTGCACTAGTTTTCCTTTGCTGTTACTTATCTTTACATGTAGAAGTTATTCGTCAAAAAAAAAAAAAAGATTAGGGAGAAATTAGAGGAGATAGCTGAGGCACTCTTCAGCTTCGATTCAAGTTTGTAAATGTTGAACCTGTGCTCATCAGATCAACCTTTGCTGTTATCCTGGGAGTTCTGCCCTTAGTTCATAGCTCAGATAGTTTGATGGGACTTATAATAAATCCCTTACTACTACTCTTTGCCTTTCTTTTTTACTTCACCCTGCTGCATCATTTAGCCAACAACCCTGAAGGGCTGGCCTGGATTTTGGCAACCCAATTGACTTCCAGTATGAGATTTCTTTTTCAGCTGACCTCCGATGGGTAGTACGGGAAGGGATTGACATCTGATCGCATTAGCTTGCAAATGGTCCTCATTACAAAAATCTTAAGGGGTGTTTCTAGACTGCATTATGTACTTCTAAGGGGAAATTTTTCCTATTCAGGTCCAGTGGTGCAGGGGAACGGTTTTGGTGAATGCCGTCTCAGCACCCATTTTTACTTCGGTACAGAACAAAAGGTTTTTTTGTTATTCAACAAAGTTGTGTTTTGAAATTATGACCATTTGTTTGAATTTATTAAAGATAGAAATCATTAAGGTCTTAAAATGCATTCCATTTTATTGTGCTTTTCCATTCTTAATTGTTCTGGGGCTTTTTAGGAAGGTAAATGGAATAAAATGTCTTAACAGTGTCACTGTAACTGGAAATTCAGCTCTACCTAAGTTCCATTTCCAGTAAGTTCAAAAGTCTAATTCCTTCTAAACTTTTTCCTATATATGTTTCATTATCAATTTTTGCCCAATCTAGGGGCTTCCTTGATCTAGAAAAAATTTTCTACCACACACTAGGTAATTGACCTATACTTTTCTATTATTCATAGAACTAAAATTCCATTCACTGTTTGGAGCCTCCTTTGATTTATTAGAACTGACCATTTATAATTTCTACCACCTATTTAGTCATATTGGTCATGTTTTCTTTTCTCTAATTCTATATTCATTCATGCTCAGTTTGAACAAGATGTAAATGTGTTTACATTTAATCTTCTATCATTGTGTATTCACATTTGGTGTGTCAGTTGCAATAGTGAATTCACTTTTATAAACTCCTAGAAAACTGGAATCTTTATAAATTTACTTTACTCATGTAACAATTAAGGCCAATTCTGCTAGTAGGCAAATTAGTTTTGGAAAATATATACTTTTTAAATTTTACAAATATCTTAAGTCACCTGAGCATTGGTAGGTGCCCTGGAGCAGTTAGATTTTAATTCATTTATCCATTAGGATTTCCTGATTTGGTAATTACTACATTCAAGAAATGAATGCATTAATGAATTAGAGAGCAATCAAATAGCTCAAGTAAGTAAATATTCCTTATCAGAGAACTTAATATACTCCTAAGAAGTACCTAACTAATGTATCACGACAAATTCTGTTTGCTGCGCTTTTTGTAGAAGGTGAAACTATTAGATTAAACTTATTGAAAAAACGAATTTGATCTTCTATCAAGTGCCCAGAGCTGGGAAATACAAGGAGGATTGATTTATTGTCCTCCTCTTAAGGAGTTTAGCGGGTGAGGCCGATACATTCGCAATTGATTCTAGCATAAGGTGATAAAGGCTATATATTCCCATACGTATAACTCACAGGACTGTGGTAGGTAGATACAAACCTGTAACACATATATTTGCTCCTAATAGCCTTATTTCCCCCCTCTCTTCCCTTTCAATAACTCTTTCATCCCCATTTTGAATGCTATGTCTATAAATGCATTTAATTGAATAAATAACACGATTTATTTTGAAATACGGCCTTATTTTATATACCAATAAAAAGAGGAAAATATTTCCGATTAAACTAAGAAACTCCGTCGATTATGGTATGAATCCCAATTTTAGAGATGTTAAAATGTCATGAAAGTGTGTTTTACGATCAACAAAATATGGTATTTCAGATTTTTATCCCAGCCAATATTCTCCCTATTATGGTCCTATTCCACATCTCCGTGCCCATTAGAATTTGCCCTGTGTCCCTGTCCATTGAAGGTCTAAGCTTTATTTAATCCCCAAGTCTCAAGTTGGTTGTAATGCATTAATGCCATTTACTTTTGCTTATAAATCTTAGGAATTAGTGCAATAACTTAAATGAATAAATTCAACAGTAAAATTTTTGGAAAATTACAGGAAAGAATTAGTATAAACATTGACTTTTTTTCATCTTGTCATCCCTGTTTATGGAGCAGAATCTTACTGAAGATATATAGTCCTACCTCATCTTATTGTGCTTTGGTTTCTTGTGTTTCACAGATACTGTTTTTTTTTTTTTTGTTTTTTTTTTTTTTTTTTTTTTTTTTTTTTTTTTTTTTTTTTTTTTTTACAAATTGAAAGTTTGTGGCAACCCTACATGGAGAAAGTCTAAAGGTACCATTTTTTCCAACAGCATGTGCTTGCTTGAGTCTCTGTGTTACATTTTGGTAATTCTCACAATATTTCAGACTTTTTCATTATTATATGTGTTATGGTGACCTGTGATTGGTGATCTTTGGTGTCATTATAGTAATTATTTTGGGGTGCCGCAAACAGCACCCATATAAGATGGCAAACTTGATTGTTAAATATTGTGTATGTTCTAACTCTTCTATCAATGGGGCGTTCTCCCTTCTCTCTCCTTTCCTTAGGCCTATCTATTCCCTTAGACACAACAATATTAAAATTACGGTAATTAATACTCCTATAAAGGCCCCTAAGGGTTCAAGTGAAAGGAAGATGTATTAGTCCACTCTTACACTGCTATAAAGAACTACCTGAGACTGGGTAGTTTATAAATAAAAGAGGTTTAATTGACTCATAGTTCCACAGGCTGTGCAGGAGGTATGACTGGAGAGGTTTCAGGAAGCTTACAATCATGGCCAAAGGGCAAAGGAGAAGCCATATCTTCACATGGTGATAGGAGAGAGAGAGAAGAGGGAAGTGCTACACACTTTATAAACAACTAGATCTCATGAGAACTCACTATTACAAGAACAGTAAGGGGGAGATCCACTCCCATGATCCAGTCACCTCCCACTAAGCCCCTCCAAAATACTGGGGATTGTAATTCAACATGAGATTTAGGTGGGGACACAGAGCCAAACCATATCAGAGTAGTCACACATTTCTCACTTTAAATCAAAAGCTAGAAATGATTAAGCTTAGTGAGGAAGGCATGTTGTTGGAGATTGGCCAAAAGTTAACCCTCTTGTACTAAAAAGTTGGCCAAATTGTGAATACAAAAGAAAAAACCTTGAAGGAAGTTAAAAGTGCTAATCCAACAAATATACAAATATTAAGAAAGCAAAGCAGCCTTATTGCTGAAATAGAAAAAGTTTTAGTGGACTGGAAAGAAGATCAAACAAGCCACAAGATGTCCTTAAGCCAAAGCGTAATTCACAGCAAGGCCCTACCTTTCTTTAATTCCATGAAGACTGACAAAGGTGAGTAAGCTGCGGAAGAAAGGCATGAAGTTAGCAGAGATTGGTTCATGAGGCTTAAGAAAGGAGGCCATCTTCATAATATAAAAGTACAAAGTGAAGTAGCTAGTACTGATGGAGAAACTGCAGCAAGTTATCCAGAAGATCTAACTAAGATAATTGATGAAGGTGGCTACACTAAATAACAGACTTTCAATGTGGGTGAAACGGTCTTCTATTGGAAGAAGATGCCATCCAGGACTTTTATAGCTAAAGATGAGACATCAATGCCTGATATCAAAGCTTCAAAGGACAGGCTGACTCTCTTTTTAGAGTCTAAGGTAGCTGGTGACTTGAAGTTGAAGCCAATGCTTATTTACCATTCCAAAAACCCTAGGGCCCTTAAGAGTTATGCTAAATTAACTCTGCATGCATTCTAGAAGTGGAACAATAAAACCTGGATGACAGCAAATCTGTTTATAACATGGTTCATTGAATATAGTAAGCCCACTGTTGAGATCTGCTACTCAAAAAAAAACATTCATTTTAAAATATTGCTTGTCATTGAAAATGCACCTAATCACCTAAGAGCTCTGATGGAGATGTACAAGGAGATTAATGTTGTCTTCATGTATGCTAACACAATACCCATTCTGCAGCCCATGGAACAAGAGGTAATTTCTACTTTCAAGTGTTATTACTCAAAAATGCATTTCATAAGGCTATACCTGCCATAGATAATTATTTCTCTGATGGATCTTGGCAAAGTCAATTGAAAACTTCTGGAAAGTGTTCTGCATTCTAGATGCCATTAAGAACACTTGTGATTCATAGAAGTTCAACATATCAACATTCACAGGAGTTTGGAAGAAGTTGATTCCAATCCTCAGGGATTACTGTGGGTGGATTTCGAGACTTTAGTGGAGAAAGAAACTGCAGATGTGGTGGAAATAGAAAAACAACTAGAATTAGAAGTAGAGCCTGAAGTTTTGACTGAATTTCTGCAATTTTATTTTATAAAGGAAAGGTAGAAAGTGGTAAGAAGACATATGATAGATTTGGCCCAATTTTGAAGATCTGAGAAATGTCGCTGAGGAAGTAAAGTCTGAGCTGGGATTTATGGGTTGTATAGAAACATGCAAAGGGAGCAACTTGTGTGAGGTCCCTATGCTTAGAAGACTACACAACACTGTGTGAACACAGGGAAGATTGTATTTGCTGAATCACAAATGGCAGGACTTGTAGACCATATCACAGATTTTTGTCGAGGATGTTAAGTATGTGGTTAAAGATATAAAGAGCAAAGGAAAGTAATTGAAGTTTTTTAAGTAGAAAAGTGGCATAATCTTTGTTTGCATTATTTAAAGATTGCTCTGAGTATAAAGAGAGTGATATAGAGGCAAATTTCAGTGTTGCAAGTTAAAGACAAGAGTTTGGACTTGGTAAGATGGTGGAAGAGTTGGGACATATGAGTGGATCAAGACATATTTGGGGAGAAAAGCTGTAAGACATGATGTGAGTTTGTAATGGGGCATGGTGAAGGAGAAGTCAAGAGTGATCCACCTTTAGAATTATGGCAGGGAACGGTGTCATACAATGAGATGGAGAAAAAGTCTACTGTGGGATCTCATAGTTTAGAGATGTTTTTGAAACATAAAAGTGCCAATGGATATCAAAAAAAAAAAAAAAACAGGCAGATTTACTGATCTCAGAGGAGAGAGAAAAGTTGAGCATGGTTAGGGCTACACAGAAAAAGAAGACAGACTGATTGAGACTAAGCCATGAGAACATTCAATATTTATTTACTGACTAGAAAAGGATGAGTTTACAGAGATGGAGTGGGAGAGGCCAGTGAGGTTTAAAAAGAAAAAAGTAGGAGAGAGTTGCTAATGTAGGGTTTCTTAGAAAGCTGGAAGCCTGGAAAGGTTGGTATTCAAAGAGCATGCATAGAAATTGGTCTTAGAGAGGGGACCAAGTGGTAACTCTATTGTATCTGGAGAGAAAATGAGGTTAGTTGAAAATGTTTTGGTGTTTAGAGTAGTGGTAAGTTTAGAAAAATTTCTGTTGGAGTGCCTCTTTTATCTTTAGGAACTAGAAGGTTAGGTTATCTGTAGAAAAAAGATGTGGTGGGAGGAGAGGAATGTACAGTTAGAAATGTGAGGAAAATTAGATAGTTTGCGGTGGTCATCTAGGTGTTTAGGAGGGGAAGATAACCAGGGGAACCCAAAGGGATCATTAGGCATTGATAATAGTACCTTTCTGCCCTCTTGTGCGTGCTTTCTGCAGTTGTGGTCAACTGCTCATCTGTATGCAAAGAGAAATGGGAAAATGAGTTCATCCAAGACTGATGATTTTCCAAATGGGTGCAATAAAAAGTCAGAAACGAAAAAAGGGTTTAGGATATGCATAACACATCAACTCAAAGATTGATATGTTACTAAAATGACAGAAAGACTGATAAATGGCATAAGACTGATAAAAGGAGAGAATTGAGGAATTTGGAGAAGATAGAAAAATGATTGAGTCAAAATAGACTAAAAATATTTAATAATTCAAATATATTAATAGAAGTGTAGTTTTTGTTCACATAATAGTTTGCCATGATAATTCTGATCTCAGTGATTTTAGGATTCTTTAGTTTCTTTTTTGTTAGATTTTTAAAACCATTATGAGAAAATAAAAAAGTAATTATGTAATAATAAGGAAATAATATTTTACAGGTTAAGAACACAGTTTTATAAAGTGATTAAAAGCCATAGTTTTCTATTTTAGGTACCTCAATAAGTTACCATACTTTGTAGTCATAAACCATTGATATCTCTATATCTATCTATCTATCTATCTATCTATCTATCTATCTATCTATCATCTATCTATCTATCATCTATCTATCTATATACCTATCATCTGTCTATCTAGCTCTGGTTAAAGATATTTGCCCTTTAGGAGAGCATAAAAATAATGCCTCCATACTGAATTTTAATGTATTTTTACCATATTTTCCATACGAATAAATTTTAAGAAATCCAAGATCATAAATTATTATTTAGGGCAATTACAAATTATTTGACATAGTTTTGTTGGGGCCACCATTTGTTTTTCTCCATTTATCTTTTCTTTTTCCTCTGTCTTTTTGAAAAACAACTGAATGCTAAGCTGAATTTTCATGCTATGTTATGTTTAACCTCTGGCAAATTGATCAATTCACAGCAGATGTTTTAATTAGAGGTTCTTAATGCATGGGGAAGTCTAAGACAGTTGAATGAACATTTCTACTATGCTTATTTAGCAAATGCAAATAAATGTGCGATAATTAGTATAGACTTTGCAATAACATTTAATTCGGGTGTTAGAATGTCTTTCGATTGCAAAAGGCTTCTCTCTTCCTTGCACTTTTCTTTTTTGGTGGGGTGCACTGGTTTGAATAACAGTAGCCACTACAGCAAATAGACTCAAAATATTTAATAATTCAAATATATTAATAGAGGTTTGTTTCTTGTTCACGTAATAGTTTAGGATGGGTGCTTTTAGTTGTTGGGCGACTCTCCTTTATATGGTTTCAGGGCTTTGAAGCTCTTCCCATTTTCTTGATCTATCATCTGTGAGGGTCACATGTTGTGATCTCATCCAGCCTAGGGACAATGAAGAAGAGCATAAGGAAGGCTTCTTAAATGTGCTTCTTAAAGCCTTAACTCAGAAACAATCCACAACTCCATTCATATTCCTTTGGCTAGAACTCATTCAGTGGCTCCACCCAAATGCAAAGGTGACTGGAAAATGAAAAGATTTGACAGGAACATTTTAATAGAGTTATATTTTGGAGTAGAATTCCAAATTTGCATAAATTTTAAAGGAGAAAACCCATTAGAGATTCAAATTTTGAGTTTGTAGAGAGCTACCTTGGTCTGTATCTCTCAGGGTCTCTGAGATTGTATGTTCTCTCTTTAGAGAGTCTTCACTGAGAAATTTAGAGAATCCCTGCTTTATAAGCTTGAACAGCCAGGTGCAATGGTGTGTGTCTGTAGTACCAGCTACTTAGGAAGCTGAGGCAAAAATCTTGTTTGAGCCTAGGAGTTCAAGAACAGACTGGGCAACATAGAGACCTTGTCTCAAAAATATGAATAAAGTAATACATGCTTTTGATATCAACTATATCCATAATCACGGTAGTAGAACTATCACTAAACAACTGTAGTAGAACTGTCACTAAATACAACCCTCATATTTTTAAAATTGTATTAAATTAAATTAAATTAAAATTGTATTTTTAAAATTGTATTTTAAAATTGTATTCCCACCTCATGAGGTGGGAATTATTATTTCATTTTGCCAGAAATAAGAGACTGAGAGTGTTAAGACAACTCTTCAGGTTATCTGACTTCAAAATTAATGGTCTATGAATACTGTATCTATATGCATACACGTATGTGTATGTGTGTGTGTGTGTGTGAAAAGGAAAGATCCAGTGTCAAGATTCCTCAAAGTCTGGTTGCCTCTTAGGTTTTCTCAAGCAATTGCTCTGTTCCCTCTTTTACTAGAAAATTCTTTAGGATAAAAACAAATGCAGCTTTTTTAATATCTAAAATTATATTCTTTCTTGCTTTGAACTACATGTTTAATATATAGATTAAAATATTTGCTTAATTTTTCAACAAGAAATTCTTTAAAAACACATAATACATGTCAAGTACCATGGCAGGCATTAAGAATACAAATATCAATAGAATAGTGCATCTGTCCTCAGCATCGAGAGAGAGAAGAGGGAGGGAGGGAGAGAGAGAGAGAGAGAGAAGAAAGTGCCAATGTCCAATGTCTTAAGTGTGTAGATGGAGGTAGGATAGGGATATACATTGAGTAGTGAAGATGTGCATTATCTAGGAAGGCACATAATTCCAAATCTGGGGACCAGGGAAGGTTGCCGGGAAAAAATGACACCTACTGTGGAATGTAGTCAGGCAAGTAGAAAGTATTAAGGATATATGAAAACAGAAGGCTGCTCCAGGAAATATGAGCAGGAAATGCCTAATCTCACAAGGAGATAGAATATGACATATTAAAGGAATCTGAAGGAACTTATGGGTAAGTGTAGAGCAAGGAGGAATCTAATAAAAAATGATACTAAGAGGTAGCCAAGACAGGGGGCCATTCTTCTATTTAATGATGACTACTTACTGATCTTGGAGCCTATCCTGGCTTTCTTCACTGTCTCTGAGTTTTCTTCACATTCTTCCATTGTTTCTATATTAACTTACATGCCTTTGCAGCAACATTGTTTGATTTACAGTGTAAATTCTAAGACATGTTCATGTGACATCTCTTTTCCCCGTATCCTTTGAAATGATGTTCCTGATAAAGAGACCAATATGTCTTTTACATTTGCAAGCAGTTCAGTTCAGCATCCTAGTTCTGAGTCATTCTACTTTGAGATAAATCTGAGTTTAGAAACTGTGACCAAAGAAAAGAAAGAGGATTTCAGTAAACTGCAAGGCAAGTAGTGGAAGCTGAATAACATTTTAAAAGTAAAAGGAATGTTTTCCTGATGCACTTTGGCAAAGATGAGCTCCGGGAAATACATACATAAATTTGCCTGACCTTGAAGTGCACATAGTCTAATAGTGGAGACAGCTACATGGACAGGTAATATTGTAAATTCATTGGTTTAGAAATGAATGGCATAAAAGTATATAGAAGCAAAGAGAAGAACCCTACCTGAGCACGTGCAGGTGCTGTAGAGATGGTACAAGTGAAAACTAGAGTAGAAAATGGCCCAGAATTAAAGGCGAATGTGTTAATTATTCATTTGAGCAATCTCTACTGTGAACTCTTTATTGTTGTATTGTTCTTTGTTCATTTTTCTAGTAGAGTGCTAGTTTTTAAAACTTGTTGTGTATGAGCTCATTATGCATTGAAAGCTGTCTTAGTTCCTTCAGACTGCTGCAACAAAAATATCATACACTGGGTGACCTACACAACATTTATTTCTCACAGTGTTGGAGGATGGAAAGTCTAAGATTGTCGTATCAGCATAATTGGTGTTTGATGAAGAGCCTGCTTTCTTGTTCATAAATGACTGTCTTGCTGTGTCCTCACACAGGGGAGCTCTCTGTGGTGTCCTTTATAGGAGCTAATCCTATTCCTGAAGATTCCACCTTCATCAAGTAATCACTCCCAAAGGCCCCACCTCCTAATACCATTGCAATGGGAGTTAAGATTTCAACATAGGAATTTTGGGGGGACACAAACTTTGAGTCCATAGAGAAGAAATATCCTTTTAGAATATTGACTAAACCCCATTATTGTTGGATTTTGTAATTTTATTTCTGATGGTTTTGACCTGTATAATATTTTAACTTTTATTCTAGACTACTAAATATTATGTTACATATATGTTATAATATACAACATATAATATATTATAATGTATTATATATAACATATTATATAATTATATGTTATATATTAAAGTAATTATTAAGTAATAATCAAATAATAATTTAAATATTAAATAATAGTTATTAAATCATTATATTAATTATTGTTATACATTATTAAATTATTATGTAATTATGTCAAAAGTATGCCTGAAAGATATTTGGGCATATGATGTGTGGTGAAGATCTAATTTTTTTCTTCAAACTCTGAACTAAAAGCTTCAATATTGCATAATTAATAATGTACCTCTTCCTCACTCTTTTAATGCATTTTATTGCTTATTAAATTCTTATGTAAATTTATTAGGGTTTGATTCTGGGGTGTCTTGTTCAAAATACTCACTTTTATAATTCAATGTATTCCACTTAGTTTTACTACCAGGTATTGCACGCATTGCTTCATTGCTCTCATTTTTCTCAATATTTATGTAGTTATTTTCTTGTTTATTTTTCCAAGTGAGATTAAAAAACAAAACAAAAACCTCAGAACAACTTAAATTGAATCTTTTTAACTAATAAAGAAGATAATATAGGTATTTTTACTTTTTAAAAACTACTATTAAGTACCCTGCATTTTGTTTTCTTCAGATAAATGCTATATTTCAGGGATTCTTACATTGAAATTTTGAAGGCTTGTACATTTTTTATTACACATTTGAAGGCTACATGTAGATATTTATGATATACAATATATGAAATATATTCAGATGTATTTTTAAATAATGTTTACTGTTTTCTGATCACAAAAGTAATAACGTAGATATTTGACATTTTTGAATCGAACATTCCTGGTTTTTGTGACTTGCAAAGTAGCCCTAGAATTCAAGAGTTATTTCAATATGTAATGTTTGTAAGAAAATTTGAAACATGAGCTGTAAGGCTGGTGTTTGAAAGTAAGTCACTTATGCTTGCTCCACATGAGCTTACTCATCTCCATATGCAGTAACTCTCACACAATTTTTAGAAAATCACTTTTTGCTTGTAAAAAGATGACATTCAGTGATAGAGAAAATTAGTAAAATTTAGAAAAGAAAAGAACTTTGGTCTATTGATATGGAAAGAAATACACTATTATACACATTAAAACAACTCAAAAGAAATCCAAAAGCTTGTTTCATGCTTACTAAATTGTTTGGAACTTTTAGAATGCAAGAGCACACATATATATGATAATCTCCATATGTATACTATATAAATAAATTTTAAAACTTAAAAATATAATCCAGGAGTTTTGAGCTAAAACATTAGAATCTTGTTATTAAGGTACATTTTAAAATTATACATTTCATGTTTAGGAATATTTTTGGCTGTATTAGGACTAGGAGCATGGTGTTGAGTTAGTGTATGGGAAGCAGTTAGAACAGCATTAAATAATTGAAGCACTACACACAGAGTTAGCAACAACTGTTACTATTTTAAATATCATCATTATAATTACTGCCATTATGATATTAATAAAGCCAACTCATCAATCCTTATGATTTAATTTTCTAGAAACACATAAATTTAATCTGAGTTGAAAATTAGATTAAGTAAATGATTATAGGGTAAACCATTGAGGAAATAAATTAATACTACCCCATATAGCTTTAGGGCCAGATAGTTTAATCTGAATTTTTTCAATGAAAAGTTACCTTATAATTACCTCCAGAAGTTTTTAAATTACTGAAGATTATCAGAAAACTAAAAAGAAATGGCCAAACAGGGAAGAGGAAAACAATGAGGAGTTGATGTCACACAGACCTAGGGGAAAGAGAGTTCTAAGAAGGCAGGAATGGCCTGTAGTGTGGAATGTTGCTGAGATGTCAAATAAAACCAGGACTAAAAAAATGCCCATTGAAGTCTGAAGAAAAAGAAATAAATAAATGACAGTTGGTTCTTCTTGCTGAATCTTTGAATTCGTGTCTGCTGTTATAATTGCATGCACAAATGTCATTACAATATTATTTTATGCTCACCTTAAGTCCTGACAAATATGATTTCTGTTATGTGAGTTTACTTGGCATTAATATATTTCTATATTGTGGGTGTATTAAGGTGGTGAAAAGAAAAGATTACATGAGGGCTAAGAAAATCCTTTGGCTGTTATGTTGAATGACTTCCAAAAATATTTGAACCTTACTACAAAGTGAAAAAATGCAACCAATATAAATTATAAATTATGAAATATATAATATGAAATAGAAATTATTTCATTTATTTATATACTCTCAAGTTTATTCTTAATTCAAACTTTCAACAAATTTTATTGATTGATGGTTGTGTACCAGGCATCATGCTAGTGCTGGAGATATGGAGATGAATAACATGGAGAGCCTTGGTAAATAAAATAAAGTAAATTATGACCCTCGGATTTGTTGCAGCCATCAATTAGTCACTCAGGGAAGCCACTGAGAGGTCCCACAGGACTGTTGGGATCTTTTGAGCTGAACTCACTGTCGGAAGAGTAGAGGTGCAGAGGGCCCTGGGGATGTTGAAACTGATAGATGGGCTTTATTTTTTTTCTGTTTTCAGTGCTGATTGAATCATGTTGCCTTGTCTGTCAGTACTGAATCAACTTGACAGAACAGTTGGTGTTCCATTTGTTTTGTCTTGTTTGACACTGGTCCTTCATTGATTCATCATGTCAAACACTGATCAGGTCTGTTCCACTCTGTAAGTGCTATTGCTATGAACTGACCTATTACAAAACAAAGCAAGACAAGGCAAATAACAACAGTAAGAAGGAAAAGCTTTCTTTTTATTCAGCAAAGACATTGTAGGAGTGTTGTTTTTAAAAGAATTCTTAGAAAGCTATCTTTACATTCCAAAAAAATGTCACTTACAAAACCTGTGTGTGTGTGTGTGTGTGTGTGTGTGTGTGTGTGTGTCAGAGAGAAAGAACTTTTTGACTTGAGGTCAAGTGTAGGACTAGTCTTGATTGTGAAGGAATGCTTTATAGCATAAAGAACGAGGATACTGGGGTCAAGCTTAGATTCAAATGCTAGTTCTGTCCTCGCTGGGTGATCTCAGGCAGGTCGTATGATCTCTCTACATCATGGTTTTCTCATCTATTCCACTGGGATAATAAGTTTCCCTCTGTCTTATTGTGAGGATTAAATGAGATAGTGTGTCTGCCCCCTTATGCTCACTTTATACTTTCTTTAGTTTTTAAAATTCAAATGTTCTTTAACTTTTTTATTACTCTGAATGTATTTTCAGAATTAAAAAATAGAATTTAGAATGATTCTAATTATGATATTAATGAGTATTTATCTATGATGTGATATAATTTTACATTTGTTTTTAAAATTTATTATTTATTTATTTAATTTTGACCTACCTTACCTTGATTTCACAGGTAGATGAATAAAGGTAGTAAGGAAAAGAGAAATGTAATGACAGGAAGAAACAATTTATTGGGTAAATGCGATAAAATTTTTTATGATCTTAGATAATGTGATTCTATTTGTTTAAGAAAGACACATAAGTGGTAGGAATTTGGTCATTTACACTTAACCTCTATTGGATTGCATTAAATCACTGTGGTAGAAAACAAAACTTTTTTAGTTGGGAAATACCAAGGACAGATGCGGTGCATGAACAATTGTTCAATTAGGGAAGGTGATTACAGGCAGTTCCTTAAATTTATAGAGATCTGGGAGCAATGGATTATACAAAGTTTGAGATTATGCTTTAGCAGGTTTATAAAATGGCTTTCAAGTAGTGTTTTTTTTTTTTTTTTTTTTGAGATGGAGTTTTACCCTTGTTGCCCAGACTGGAGTACAATGGCATGATCTGGGCTCACTGCAACCTCTGCCTCCTGGGTTCAAGCGATTCTCCTGCCTCAGCCTCCTGAGTAGCTGGGATTACAGACACCTGCCACCATGTCTGGCTAATTTTTGTATTTTTAATAGAGACGGGGTTTCACCATGTTGGCCAGGCTGATCTCGAACTCCTGACCTCAGGTGATCTGCCTACCTTGGCCTCCCAAAGTGCTGGGATTACAGGCGTGAGCCACTGCGCCCAGCCTCAACTAGTTTTAATGTCTATAGACACTTCAGATTTTGGGATGCCTGTGAAATAAAATGTTATTAGCCCCTGGTGCAGTGCTACCTTCCAAAGTTAGCTTAATACTTTTTGGTGATTTTATTTTATAATCGAATACCTCTGTTATAGGTGTTGCTCTCAAATTATCAAATATAATAGAATTCACATAGTGATTTAGAAAGTTTATGTTTGTGAATTTCCAGAGATTTGGGGGTGAAAGGAGAGGACATCAGGGCTAAGCTATAAGGTGGCTTCTGACTTCTGTCAACTGAAATATGGATTGGTTGTCCCATGAAAAACAGAGCACTTGATGGGTTATTACTATACATCTGTATATGCATGTGATATGAGATTACCATTGCAGAATCTAGGGTTAGGATTTTATCCGATCCTCCAAGAATATTATATAAATACATACATATATACACACACACACACACACACACACACACATATACATGACAATTCTGATCAATGAATGAACCAAGAGTTTTGTTAAAAGGCATATGTTGCTATGGCAATTTGCAATGTCTTCTCTGCACAGAAATATCTAGGATATTACTGATTACTTCAATAAGACCAAAGAGAAAGTCAGCCCAAGTCTGAGCTACAATAAAAAGGAAAGCGCGACAGAAAAAACAAATTTTGCATATGATTAATGAGTACTAGCTGTGGCATTAAGTGACAACTTTGATTTATTTTGATCCTTAAGATAAATGCATTAAATATTACTCTTCTCCATTCCCATCAATGTAACAATTGTGTTCATTACATTTCTTGATACAAATGAGACTTGGATATGATAAATGCAACCCTGGTTAGAATATTGCTATAATGACCCAACTGTTTCCCCTACCTCCAACCCCACACTTTTCCATTTATTAATATATCTTGTTCACCATCACTAGTTTGATCTTCCTATGGCTGCCTACAATCCCTCTTTCTTCCAAAACTTTCACGATTTCTCTGTGAATGCATGAAGGCCAGCTCCTTACATTATCTGATGCTCTTCTCTCTCAGATATGCATTCATTTCCCCTGGCATCTTCTACAGATTATCGAAGGCCTATTATGCCTTTCCTGTTCACCACAGCTAGAAACGATTCTACTCTTTTCTGCCTTTTTCTAGTCCTAATTTTTATTGCTTGTGTTATTATCTGCTTCTAAGACACTAGTGATAATTTAGCCTCTTAAGCATATAATCTTGAAATGCTATTTAACCTTTTGGACCTCAGTCCCCTTATCTATGAAATATATAAATTGAATTAGAGTCTGATTGGTTTTGTGGGCCATGGGGTCTTGGCTACTCAATTCTACCATTAGCTGACATGGACGATATGCAAATAAATGAGCACGAATATTCCATAAAATTTTATTAACAAAAACAGGCATCCCAGGCTAGATTTTGCCTGTAAACCATAGCTGGCCAACCCTTATAGTTTGCTATAATTTCTGAATCTCCTTCCAGTGCTAAGATTCTATGAGAAGGTAAAAAGCCATTTCTATTCCTAACATCAAAGGGATAAAGTTTTCCCTTAAAGTTTCTCTTCGTCAGATATTACCCTAGTCAATTGTCATTGATCATGATATATGATTTTGGTCTTTGCTCTCTCTTTGCTTAGCACATGTCACATTGTTGTAGATGTGTAGATGTTTTAATGCATATTCTGTCAGCATAGTAAATACAGAAGGACAGTTCTCTCAGTTCTACAGCAGGTCATTCTGACCAGAGTATGAACTGGGCACACACATTTATCAATTTTCTCCAAACTTCTTTTCATAGGTCAAATTACATGTGATACTACACTTGTAATCTTCTTGCTTCCTGATACATCAGGATATAAGGAATATGGTAGGCATTGTATAAAGCTGTTTAGATAATTAACGTTAGGTACACAGGATCATGTGTGATATTAATATTTTCATGCGAAAAATGCTGTTTCATGAGCCATCATCTGCTCCTCAATCTGTGATAAAATTTGTAGCTTCCTGGCAGAACATATCGATAAAAGTACCTGATCTTAGATATATTGAACCCTAGCTTGATTAATATTTTGCTCAAGTAGAAAATTAAGGGGTGGTAGGGAATGCCCATATTTCATGTTGCTTTCCTGTGGAGTCTATTTCTATCCATCTTTGATCTAGCATTAATTAGCACTTTTTCATATTCAATAACACTTCATTTACTAGGCATGAGCTTTTCTTAAAAATGAAGTTCCTAAGCATCGCAGGTAGAACATGTATAAGAAAATAAAAGCCTGCATATCTTTTCCTTATTCTTCCTGCAGTTATCTTTCAAATCTTTGTGTAATGGGAACTAAGACTCTATCTGCAGTCTTACCTCTGAAAGCAAAATCCTATATCCAGTGTAGTCGTATCATTGTTATTGACTTGAAGCCCATCTAGTGGTTTCTTTATCCTGATAGCCTATCTGAGTTTCATTTCCTTAATAAGAAGGGTTGGAGTTCCATATCAGGTTATATGATATATTTGCTCCTTGTTTTGCTCCAAAATTTCCTGTTCAAGTAGGGTGTCCTGTATAAAATGTCTTTACATGTCCACTGTTTTAAAACTGTTTTTTTAATCTGTCTGGATCTATATTCACTAATACAGAGTTTGTCTGCCCAGAAAACATGAATTTGAATCCCTGTTATCAGTCTATTGGGTACATGCAGAGACCCCAGAAATAGCAAATCTTCCAAAATATTGGAACATTTTTGTCTGGGTGATTCTGCTACAGTGTAATATACCTACCATCATAATAAAATAAAACTATTTTTCTTTTTCTTCTAACTCCAGATTCTTAGATGGTTGTGAGACTGGCTTTAAGGAATCCAATCCCTAAGCAAATGTGTTCTTAACACGTGAGTTAGGAAATAATTATTCTCATCACAGAGGAATTCCTGTAGAGAAAGATTGTTTCAGAATTTCTTTTGGAAATTAGTTTTTCTTCGTTCTTAGGCTTATTGTTTGTCAGAAACACAGAAAAGCCATTAATTTAAAGGTTTATGTGTAGAGCCATATCAGTAGAGAAAATCCAGAAGAAGGTGAAGCAATTCTGTAACCACTGTCTTAGGCAATGATAAACTAACCGGGTAATCAGAAACACATCTCTGTATAATATGAAGTGCACCTCAAGTAGTGCACATTTGATGTACCTATTTATTCAACTTTGAAATGCTGTTGCTAACCTTGACTGTTTCTCATCCCTTTCTTTCCATATAAATTGGCCAACAAATTCCATCACTTTTACCTTCTGAGTAGTTCTCAAACTTGTTCCCTCTCATTTATTTCCTCTGCCAAGGTACTTCAATTCACTGGCTCAACAAATAGCTATTTAGGGTCAACTGTGTGAAAGTCATTGCCCTAGATGTTGAGGATACAACTGTTAAAAGAACAAACAACATTACTTTATGGGTCTTACATTCTTATTCAGAATTTCATTATTTCTTGCTTGAATTGCAACATAAATCTTTTGCTTCTCGCCGGCTCTCACTGGAGACTATACCCTATGCTAACACCAGAGCTGTCTTTCTAAAAGATAATCCAGATCATGTCACATTCCATATTCAAATGGCTCTTTATCACCAACTTTGTAAATGCCAAGTCTGGTAACCATCTTGGAGGACTGAGCCACACCTGCCTAACTTCATTCTCCACCACTCCCATCCCTTTTCTTCAGTCACACTGGAGCAAGTGCTGCTCCTAGAATAGGCAGAGATGAGGTTTTCATGGCTGTATGACTGCACCTGCTGATTTTGCCATAAATTCTACACTCCCATGTCAAGAAGAAATTTCTACTCAACTCTGAACAAAGTCATCTTTGCCTTTGGCGGAGAGTTAATGTTTTCATGTGTTAACTTGTAGAAATGTTCAAAACATGCTCTTTTTAAAAGTGACACTTACAGAATTCTATTTATTTATATTCTTGTTTTTCATTGCTCAATATCACTCCCATTAGACTGACAGTTTTTCGAAAGCAAAAGATATGTCTTCTTTGGGCTAACCAGTAATTTGTTGAAAAAAAGTAGAAATTAACAGGTGTAGTATACAAGAGAGATTCTGTGCTTACCTTAAAAGGGATACTTATGAGAATATAAATTTTGCTTTAATAAAGTTATATTTTCAACTCTCTCTTATTTATGGCATCTAATCTGACTTCACTGGGTGTATGGGCCTCACTGACAAAATCTACCAACACCAAAGAAAAGAAAAAAATATTATTTAAAATCATATGCAAATTATTCTGTTCCAATAATTTTACTATCTAGGCATAGCTTAAAATAGGGCTTAGAAAAGTTTAGTGTTTAGCACAGTTATCTAAAAAGAACAATATCCCTTTTAAAAGGAACATGCATGGAAATATTAATAACCTTAGAAGTACAAGATCTTAAATCACTCTTTCATGGGTTTTAATACCTTACTCTGCAGGAACTTTATGGTCTTTCCATAAAGACTTTTCATATATATAAAAAAGTAGTATTTCTGGAACTCATGAAAAGTGGGCATATAAAATAAATCCTGAAGGAAGAGCTTAAATAATTATGTGCATTGAGTGAGAGACGAAAACCCAGTCTCAATGTAGGGAGACCGAAGGGCTCAGGCAGCACTCATGCATCCTTAGGGAATGTGGTAGATGGGCTAAGAGCTGCCCAGATTTTTTTCAAAACCAGCATATTCCCAGGTATCACTAAATTTTGAGAGAAAAAGGTATTAATGAGTCTTAACAAATAATTGAAACAATTTAATTTAATGAAGTAGAAACAATTTAAAAGAACCGTATTATGTGGATTTCCTTGAGGAAAAAACAAAACAAAACAAAACAAAAACCAAATAGCCAGTATTAAGATCTCTCAAGCTTGTGAACCCACTGTACTCACAAAGGTATAGAAATAACCTCAGTAGGCCAGGCACAGTGGCTCACACCTATAATCCCAGCACTTTGGGAGGCCGAGGCGGGAGTATCTCTTGAGGTCAGGAGTTCAAGACCAGCCTGGCCAACATGGTGAAACTCCGTCTCCACTAAAAATCCCCAAATCAGCTGGGCGCAGTGGCACGTGCTTGTAATCCCAGCTACTCGGGAAGCTGAGGCAGGAGAATCGCTGGAACCTGGGAGGCGGAGGTTGCTATGAGCCGATACTGTGTCACTGCACTCCAGCCTGGGCAACAGGGTGAGACTCGGTCTCAGAAATAAATAAATAAATAAATAAGAAATAACTTCAGTAAAGTAAGGTTCTGGTCTGTCTAAACAAATGTTTGTAAATAATCTTCAAATGAAGAGGTATATGTAAAGGGAAATAGAGTACACATAGTTATATTTAGAGCAAATATGAATATAATGAAGATCCTCATATCCTCAGAGACAGTCACTGACTTATAAGAGAACATTTGTGAAAATATATGCATATTTCTAGAATTTTCAACCTGTTGGTATAATAGCAAGTAAAGGAATGGTACCACAATTTAGGAACATACATATATTAGGAAAAAATGCCCTCGAGAAGACAGGAACTCTTTCCTGTAAGTGAATAAAATGAGTAGCCTTGTTGTTTTGCACTAGTTAACCTTTATTTTAGTTTAAATAAAGGTTTTAACCACAGGAATTTGCTATAATATCATCGGGGAAACAACCCGCAGATGTATTTTTTTTACAACATCCCATTGCAACTCTATGAAATATTTGATAACTGTCTTAGAAGCTGTCTAGAGAAGACAGAGGAGAGAAGAGATAGCTCAAGGTTGCAGTGCAAATGTTAAGTCCTGTGATGAATGGACTTTGCTTGTCATTTGACACAGAGGCTGTAACATAGGTGAACTAACTGCACAATAGCTTCTGTGGTGTTATTTTTCCATGTGTGATATTTTCTTTTCATTTGAATTTTGCATAAAGGTTAACACCTTTTGTTAATTTTTTTTATACCAGCACCTTAGTCTCTGAAACTATTAGACTCAGTTGCCATACTTTCCTTTTCCTCTGTCACCTCTAGTCAATGACTTGGATAATTGGTTTGGCTGCCCATTTTGAGAAAGCATGTAACAATCCGAATGCTGCTATTCTCTCTGGGTTTAGAATGACTGGTGTTTTAAATGAGCATCTTAAAATTATATATAATAAACATGTTTCTTGAAAAGAAACTTACAGCAACTCTAAAGAGCTGAAAGATTTGCAAGAATTATTCTTGTCTTTTGCATCATTGAAATTATTGTTTGGAAAATTGTAACAAAATATATAGAAATATAATGAAAAATGATAGCAGTTGAACAAAAGTAAAAGTAATAGTTCGTATTTCTTAAAAGTTTCCAAGCTAAGGGAGTTTATTTCACTTTTAATTTATTCAGTAATACTAAAATAATAAAAGGTATACACCACATTCTGAAGTGCCTCTTCTCCTTTGTATGACTTTTCTATTTCTTCTTCTTCCCATGCACCATCCTCAATGCACCAAGCTCAAGAAGTCTGAAAGATCTTACAAAGTGGGAAGGCAACCTATTCTCTATCAGGAACAGGAGAAAGCAAAATTATTCTTCATGTTTTCTCACACCCCAAATCATTTTTTCTTCCCTCACTCTCATGCCAAAGGATCCAAATACATTATATTTTGTGTGTGTGTGTGTCCCAAGAGCCCTACCATAAACTTGTCATCTTTAGGCAATACCTCCGTGCTGTGGTGCCATCATTCTATTCTGTGCCCATTAAAAATAGCTTTCTGCAAACTCACCAGGTTGGAAATTTGCATCTCTTCTAGGAATGTTTGTTCTGTAATGACAGACCATAATTTAGCTTAAAGGAGCCCTGCTGTTGGAAGTTTGAATATTAGGTTTAGGTTAATGTGGTAATACATGGGCAGAATTAATTGTGTTCTCATAATTCACCAAATTACATGAAAGTAAGTACACACTAGAAGTGGGGCCTATATGTCTGTAAAAGAAAAGCAATATAACATATTAAGAAGAATGTGAGACTTGGAGCCTTGGCTCAACACTTCCCAGTGTATGATATTGGACAAGTCTCCATTATCTCAGTAAATAAAACAGGTTAATAATACCTACCTCGCTGGATTTAATCATGAGGGAAAATGAAATCATGTACGTTTAGGTTTTTTATGAGCTGTTATGTGCTACATTCAGAATGGACCAGTAGTGGAAACATAAGCTTCTGTATCCATACATACATGTGTTTACAAAAATTCTACGTTAGGCACAAAGCCACTTTATAAAATAATATGTATATATAAATATTTTTACATAAACTACAAAATTATCTGTGTTTTCATTATGGTTTATAACAGTAGTTCTGGAAATGTTTAGTTTATGCCATTTAAGGTAGAGTGGTAGATTTGTTTGGTAGAGTTTCAAGGGGCTAGACATAAAGAGGATAAGTATTTTAATCAATTTACGACTTTTAATTTCTTCTGTAATATGGTTGTACCTCCTTTTTAATTTAATTTTTATTTTTCTTATTTTTTTAATATTATACTTCAAGTACTGGGGTACATGTGTAGAACATGCAGGTTTGTTATATAGGTATACACATGCCATGGTGGTTTGCTGCACTCATCAACCAGTCATCTACATTAGGTATTTCTCCTAGTGCTATCCCTCCCTAGCCCCTGACCCCCAAACAGGCCCCAGTGTGTGATGGTCCCTTCCCTGTGCCCATGTGTTCTCATTGTTCAACTCTCACTTGAGAGTGAGAACACGCAACGTTTGGTTTTCTGTTCTTGTGTTAGTTTGATGAGAATGGTGGTTTCCAGCTTCATCTATGTCCCTGTAAAGGACATGAACTCACTGTTTTTTATGGCTGCATAGTATTCCATGGTATATATGTGCCACATTTTCTTTCCAGTCTAGCATTGATGGGCATTTGGGTTAATTTGAAGTCTTTGAGGATAAGTATTTTTGAAGTCGTTTTAAAAACTTTGTACCCCAGTTGCCTTAGTCTTTCTCTCCTGTGGTCAATGAGTTTGATTTCAAGCCATTTATATATAAATGAGTCTGTTCTGTGCACATAAATAATGTTATGGTAAAGAAGAAAACTATACGAGCACATTTCTGTAGGGCAATGGTGATATTTCCATTGTGAAACAGGATGGGACAGAGAGAAAGCACAAAAGATGTAGGAATGACAATAATCTGCATTCTCTCAAGAAGCAAACCAAACATTTTAACCATACCAATCTTTATTATTGTTATTAATTGTAGATGGGGCACACTGAGAGGAGCACAAGGGCAGAAAGAAAAATTTTGGGTATGTAACTCTTTCCAGTTGAATTCCTGCTGTGAAGTGAATATGTTCAAATCTTCTGTTCCTCTGCTACCTGCTTTGTATTATTTAGTCACATCCTCAGCTGTGTAATATTGTTGATAACATCAGTGTTTCCACCAGCACAAAACTCATTATAAATATTTATATTGTATTTATAGTTTTCCTCAACTCCCAGTATTTCAAATTGTAAAAGAAAAATCAGTGTTTATTTTTCCCCAAGTTGAGAATCAAAAGGGTAATTTTTTGTTCTATTATCTTCTATATTAAACCTAAAGTATTGATTAAACTTCCCTCATATATATTTATATGGCAATGAACTTGATGCTTTTGTTATGTTAGTATCATATATGTACTAAATATGTATATATATCCTATAGGATATAACCTATAGGGTATATATATATTTATATGGCATATATATTTAGATGGCAATGAACTTGATGCTTATGTTAGTATCATATATATACATATATGTATATATATCCTATAGGATATAACCTATAGGATATATATGTATATGTAACCTATAGGATATATATACACATATATACATATACATATATATGTGTATATATAACCTATAGGATATGTAGGATATGTAGGATACACATATATGTATATATGTGTATATATATCCTATAGGTTAAGGCTTTTTTTTTCTTTTTGCCAAATATAACATATGCATGTGTCTTTACTCAGAAAGAACCAATATCTAGTCTCAAAATAACAGAAAGTTTCAGGTAAGAAACAATTTGAAGAAGATTGGAACATATTACCTCAAATATTCGGTTTATTACAACAAGCTGGTCAATTGTCCAAAGTCCTAATATTATATACTTTTTTATACAGATAGAATGAAGTCTATGTGGTAATACTTACCATGGAATTTAAATTTAAATGTACACAGTAGAGGGCATATTTTGGCATACAAAACACTAGGTGCTAGAACTTGTACTCATCAGAATGACTCTTGGTATATTTCTTCATAAGGCACTCACAGAATTCAATCACCCAATTGTGTGTTCGTACCTTATATTTGTGTTGTTGATACATGGAGGTATGATGCTTTTAAGTAGAAGGATTCTTCTTTATATTTAAACTGTGCTTTTAAAAATATAATTTTTCTCATTAAAATAAAATAATTAGTAGCCAACAATCAACATTAATGTCCAGTAGTTAAAATAAATAAGTTATAAACTAGTATATGTTATTTGAATACCTACTATTAAGTTTCTGCATAGGAATTTTATTAAATAAATTTGAACAGTTATTTAATCTCATAACGATGTAATATTTAGAGACAAAATCAAGGTCTTTGATTAATGTATTTAACTCACAACAGTTCTTAGCATATAGCCCTTGATGGCCATTTGCTGAGTGAATATGAACGAATGTGCAGAGGAAAATATTTTGTGATCCTTTCATCCTCAACCTGATCATTCCCACCCTAGATCCCTACCTCTAGGTAGTGTACATGTGTACACACACACACATACACACATGATGAGTATGATTATCTACTCACTCATTTTCATATATTTAACACATACATGCACACTATCCCTTTTAACTACATTGTTGTACTTATTATTGATTCTGAACTTACTACTTATCAAACATCTTCAAAGAAAACTTTATTTCATGAAGCTAGGGGTAAGATTTCTTTCTGCTATGATTTGTTTGATAAATTGTTGAATGCAAGCAGTAGAAATACAAGAATCAGACTAAACTTTATAATATTTTGCACATTAATTGAGGCTTTTTTCTCTACTGAACTGTGTTCTCTTCATGAGTCAGGATAATATTTGACTTATTTACCAATGTATCTCAAGGGTAAAGTATTTTGATTGGTACATAGTGAGAATATAAACAATACTCATTGAATGAGCAAATGAATAATTTTAGTCTATGCATTCAGGAAAAACTAATCAAGTAATTACAATAATTTCATTTTTTATAAAACATACTAGTGGTTTAATTAAAATATGAAATCTTTAAGTACTGTTGTACTGTTTTGTGAAGAATTGTGAAAGGTCTGAGATATTATCCCACAGATATAGATGATATAGATATTGGTATTGATGTAGACGTAACTAGAGATATAACACCTGGGTCAGAAGTAAGGAGTTCTTAACAGATACTCATAACTAGATTGACAACCAGAGTAACATAGCAGCATGCATCTCCCACACCTTAGTCTTACAGTGATGTGATAAGAACCAATAAAATTTGTCTACACAGGTAGCAGTTTATGTTTCATAAATGATGGACAAAGAACAATAGATTTTCTCCATTTGTTTACAGGAGAGAAACAAGCAGATTCCTCCTTTCCCAAAAGGAAGGAAAAATCTTTCATTCCATTATGAGGAGTTGAAGAGGATCCTATCTTCTCACCATAAACATTAGGAATATAAACATATCTTTCTAAGGTCCAGCTAGACAGCAAATAAAGTCTCCAGATGAGGGGCTGCATCTCTTTTGAGATGTAAATACCAAAGGATATAATGTCCCCATACTTCTGACACCTTAAAGCTTAATTTAGGACCTTGTCTCTGCTCTCTTTGAGCCTCTAGAGGAGGTAAGAGAAGTTTTGTTATCCCTTCAGATCAGATCATTAAACTAGGTGAATGGCTACATATCTAATTCCCAAGGTATGCGAAGAGTAGAATATTTTTGGGAGAAGTGAAAGAAAACATTCCCTATCTTTATGTTATATACAATGTTTTGTGGGTCAGGAAAGCAAAAACTTTATTCAAGAGCACTGAGAAATCTAGGAAAGTTTTATTTCTTCACAATTATATATGGATGTTTCAAAGTATTTACAAATAGTCCTATGACATAAACCTATTTTTATAATAAAAATATTGAAAGTCTTTCACTACTGAGTAAAATGTAATACATAGCAGCAAGCCATACATTCTACTAAATAAGTAGAAAATATCAGAATTTTTCCAAAATTGTGTTTTTTAAAAAATGAGAGTGCTAAATCTGGAGAAAAATTTTTGGCCTAGGAACATTTGGTAGGTTTGGGCATAAAGTGAGGACTGGGTTTGTAATAGGCATGCTACGATTTGTTTGAGTTAAATTATGAGACAAGTGAAGCAGAAAGATGTGACCAGCAACCAAGGGAAAACTACTATCAATACAAGCAATAGATGATACTTCAGATGTAGGCTTTAAAATAACCATTATTTTAAAAAATTAAGAAAAATCTAGATGAAAAGATGGAGAATTTCAATCTATAATTAGTTCAACCATTGTGGAAGAGTGTGGCAATTCCTCAAGAATCTAGAACCAGAAATACCATTTGACCCAGCAATCTCATTACTGGGTATATACCCAGGATTATAAATCATTCCATTATAAAGACACATGCACACACATGTTTATTGCAGCACTGTTCACAATAGCAAAAACTTTGAACCAACCCATATCCCCATCAATGATAGACTGGATAAAGAAAATGTGGTGCATATACACCATAGAATACTATGCATCAATAAAAAAGGATGAGTTTATGTACTTTGCAGGGACATGGATGAAGCTGGAAACCATCATTCTCAGCAAACTAACACAGGAACAGAAAACCAAACACTACGTGTTCTCACTCATAAGTGAGAGTTGAACAATGAGAACACATGGACACAGGGAAGGGAACATCACACACTGGGGCCTGTTCACGGGTAGGGGGCTAGGGGAGGGATAGCATTAGGAGAAATACCTAATGTAGATGATGAGTTGATGGGTGCAGAAAACCACCCGTGGCACGTGTATACCTATGTAACAAACCTGCACTTTCTGCACATGTATCCCAGAACTTAAATTATAATAAAAAATGAGTTCCTGAATTCATGAATGCAAACATTGCAAGAAAATCACACTCAAACTTTTCATGATCAAACAGCTGAAGATAAAAAATAAACAGAAATTTAAAAAGTCACTAATTAAAATGACACATTATTCTCAAAAAAAGCAGCACCGACTGACAGCTGGCATTTCAACAACAACAATAAAAAAGGAAAGTAGAAGACTGCAAAATGACATTGCTAAAATGCTGGATAAAATAATAATATTGATAATGATGATGAAGATAACGTGCCAACATGGAATTTTATACATGGTGACATTTTTCTCCAAAATAAATACAAAATTAAAGCATGTTTGGACAAAAGCTGAAATAACACAATTCAAAAAAAAAAAAAAACCAAAAGTTACAGAAAAAAAGTAGGCAAATATTTAAACATATCTCAGTATCTCATAGAAATAGCAGCTAAAAATAAGTAAAGGTATGAAAGATTGAAAAAAACTATTAGCCAGCTTTATGTCATTGAAATTCATAAGATATTACACATAAATATTGATGAATATACATTCTCTTTAAGTGCACATGAAATATTTGCCAATATTGACCACATGCTGGTCCATAGGGCATGTTCAATAAATTTAAAAAACTGAAATTGTACAGAATATACCATGATGAAACTTTTGTTATTTAGCTAAAGCAGTACTGAATGTAATAGAAAATGCATGCATTGGAAAAGAAGAAAGGTTAAAATTGATTCATGTATTTTTTAAAAGGTTGAAAAGAATAATTCAATAAGCTGAAAAATTTAAACCGAAGATAAATGAAAGAAACAATAAAGAGAAGAGCAAAAAAAAGTAAAAGAAAACAGACGTATTATAATAGATGAAAATCAAAAAAGCAAAGAGTTGATGCTTTGCAAAAAAAGATTAAATGTCTAGGAAGACTGAAAAAGAAACAAGGAGAGACAAATTGCCATAGAAATGAAAAAAGAGAACATTGCTGCAGATTCAATAGATATGAAGTAGGTAATAAGAGGATATTACTAAAAAGTTATGCCAGTATAATTGAAAATATAGATGAAAAGGATAAATTTATCGGAAAACAAAACTTATCAAAAACCTACACAGGATGAAAATAGCATAAATAGTTATGGAACAATTTGAAAAAAAAATGAGTCTATTTAAATTACTTTCACAGAGGAACTCAGGCTCAAAAGACTTCACTGGTGAATTTTTCCAAACATTTAAGGAATAAATGAAACGAATTTTACAACAAATCCTTTCAGGGAATAGGAAATAAGGAACAGTTACTTCCAAACTCATTTTATGAAGCGGTAACACCAATACCAAAACTTGATAAGACAATACAAAAAAGAAAAATTATAGGCCAATATCTCTCATGAGCATAAAATTCCAAACAAAATATTACAATTAAGAAATATATAAAGGGATAACACTCCATAAGTGAAACTTATGTTAGGAATGCAAGGTTGGTTTCAAGTACTAAAATCAATCAATATAGTTCATCAAGTTATAAGAGTCAAGGAGAAAAAAA
The DNA here is from genome assembly GCF_028858775.2 of Pan troglodytes. Taxonomy (NCBI): domain Eukaryota; kingdom Metazoa; phylum Chordata; class Mammalia; order Primates; family Hominidae; genus Pan; species Pan troglodytes. The sequence goes on from NC_072403.2 coordinate 60,250,492, forward strand.
ACACATGAATTTTTTTTTTTTTAGACGGAGTCTCACTCACTCTGTTGCCCAGGCTGGAGTGCAGTGTCGTGATCTCGGCTAACTGCATCCTCTACCTCCCAGGTTCAAGCAGTTCTCCCTACCTCAGCCTCCCGAGTAGCTGGAAATACAGACACCCGCCACCACACCTGGCTAATATTTGTATTTTTGGTAGAGACGGGTTTCGCCATGTCGCCCAGGCTGGTCTCAAACTCCTGACTTCAGGTGATCTGCCCACCTCGGCCTCCCAAAGTGCTGGAATTACAGGCGTGAGCCACCGAACCCGGCTTGAATATCTTAATTGGTGCAGAAAATGCATTAATAAAATTCAGCACTTACTGTTCTATTGTTGTGTAACAAACTATCACAGATTTAGCAGATTGAAACAACATACATTTATTATCGCAGTGTTTCTGTGGGTCAGAAATCCAGTGTACCCAGCTGGATCCTCTGCTCATGATCTCACAAGGATGCCATCAAAGTGTTGTCTGAGTTGTGTTCCTTTCTGGAGCTTACAGCCCTCTTCCAAGCTCACGTGGTTGTTGGTAGATGTGTTTTTTTGGTTGTGGGTCCAAGTCCCTATTTTCTTGCTGACTGAGGATATTCTCAGATCTTAGAGGATGCCTGAAGTTCCTTCCATGTGGCTCCCTCACACAGAGTTTTACAGATCCTCTCTCAACAGAGTACCTTACATCTTCAAGACCATTAGGAAAAACAAAATTTCTGACTTCTACATCTTCTTTTAAGGGGCTTCTTGAGCCACATTTGGTCCACGAGCCATGGTTTGCCAATGCATAGGTCACAGAAACTTTATATACATATGAAAAAAAAAAAACCTAGATCCCTTCCTCACTAAATACAGACAAAAATAATTTGAGATGGAGCAGAGACCTAAATGTAATTGCAAAATAATAAAGTTTCTCGAAGAAAACATAGGCAAATATGTTTGTGATATCTATTAGAAAATGCTTTCTTAAATTGGGCACAAAATAAACTTTTTAAGAATAAATTATCAGACTACATTAAAATAAGAACAACTATTTAAAAGACAGTATTATAAGAAAAAGTAAGCCACAGAATGAGAAAAATGTATCTAGCTATCTATCTGGAAAGGTATCTGACAAGTCCTCACATACACAATACATAGACATTCTTACAAATATATAGGAAGACCAAGATAACTCAATAAAATAGAACTCTTAAACAGAAACTTCAGGAAAAGGGGAAATCCAAATGGCCTGAACAGCCATGTGAAAAGGTGGTCAATGTTACTAATTATCAAGGAAATGCAAATTAAGACCACAATGAAATATCACTTCATATACACTAGATTAGCTAAAATTAAAAGGATTGATAATATCCAGCATAGATGAGGATTTGGAGTAAATAGAATCTTATACTACTGATGCATGCGTAAATGGAGCAGCTACTTATGTTCATCATGTTTATCACCAGGAGAATGGATAAACTGTGGTATAGTCACACAATGAAAATAAACAGTAATAAGATGAATTAATTGCTTACATATGCCAAACATAGATAAATCCCAGAAACATTATTTTGAGCTAAAAAAAAAGTCAACCTCAATATATTTTGCATTATTCCATTTTTGTAAAGATCAATTATAGGAAAACCTGATGGGGAGTGGAGGGTGGATGGACAGGAAGGCAACATGGTAGACCTTCTGGGGTGCTATAAGTGGTTAATAGCTTAATCTAAGTGGAGATTACATGAACATAAACTTCATAAACACATGTATAAATTTACTAAGTTGTATACTTAAGATTAATACACTTTACCTATGTGACTGTATCATATATCTCAATAAAAAGATGAAAAGTTAAATCTTTAGAAATTTTCTCCCCTTCATTGCCACCATTTCCTTTATAATCAAATACAAACAAAAGTAGGCATTTGGAAGAAACAAACAAAATAAATGCTGAAATAGAAGAAATGAGAGTAGGAAGAATAAGATTAATAAACAAAATACATGTCCTGAGGTGTATTTTATTAGCACTAATTTTTACAGTGTCTTACTCTTTATAATTATGTGGCCTTTCTTGCAAACATATGATTAGCTCTCATTAGCACATAAATGCACATTTGCTTATACAATCTTTATATACCTTTCCCATATTTACCAAGAATGTAATTATGAAATTTTGGATAGTAATAATCTTCAGCCATCCAAATGAGAATAGGCTCAGTGTTATATATCATATTTGCAAGAATTTACAAATATTACTATTCCTAGCCATTTGTTAGGTTGTGACTAATTTTATTTGATATATAGATACAGATATATGAACTGACTAAAAAAATATGAAAATTGGCATTTAGTGTATTTCACTGGTGCTAGAACTCTCACTCACATTGACGCTGTTTCCTTCTCAGCTATTCAAAGTCCATTTCATCTTTGAAATGATAAATTGAACTTACAATTTTAAACATAGTTTTGAGAGTGCTCCTTTAAAGTGTCAGGGTTGATTAAGGAGGCAAAGAGCCAAATCTTAAAAAGAAATGCTGATAAAAATTGGCTATTTCTTAAAGTTGATGTCATGGCAATTTCTGATGCTGAGTCAATCTGCCCCTCTCTTACATTGTAGAAAACAGTGAAAGCTCAATTCGACACCTTATGTCTTGAGAATATTTTCTTAGTCCCAGGGTAGGGTAAATGGGAGGTGAGTGTGAGAGCTGTTGAGGTGAAGCTGCTAATTTACTGGGATTTTCTGCTGTATTTAGTTGTGGAACTAACTCCCTTCTGTGTGTCCTTTGGCCTTCATGATATTCTCCATGTACTCCATTGATACTTTTGCTCCATCACACACTTATTCGTTCAAGCTTTTAACCCAGGAGTCATTTTGGACTTACTCCAACCATCCAATCCAACCATTTTTGCATTTTAGAAAGAGGAATTAAAAAAAAAACAAAACTAATTCCTGTTGATTTTACTTTCTGAAGATTTCTCAAATACTTTATTTTCTCTTATCCAATTGAATTATTACAGGAGTCTACTAGCTAGTCACTGCCTCTTGTCTATACCCTCTAAAATCTATCCACTTGATATCATATAGGATAATGTAATCACAGTATGAATTTGCCCACCTTTCTTTCCTGCTAGAATCAACTCAATGGCATGTCATCATTTTTCCCATTATTTTCTCATTATGGATGTTCTTTCCTCCCCTTCCAGCCTCATAACCTACCATTCTGCTTCTGTCTCGTGATCTAACTATAACAATTTTATTGCTTCATTTCACTACTTCATACTATTTCATGCTTTGGTGTTTATGCTTTTACTGTTTTCCTTTACGTCAATCTCCCTTCCTCCTTTTACATTGGTGAATTGATTCTCAGGCTTTCATATGCATCTCATGTGACACTTCTTCAGCAATATCTTCACTGAACCATCCAAGTAAATGAGATGCCCTTTCTCTGACCTCAAAAATACTCTGTACCTATTTTCACCTTAGCACTTGCCTTATGTTGGTCATTCTTCATTATATTATAAACTTCCTGAACATAAGATAATGTATTATTTATCTTTCGTCTTCCAGCACCTAGCACAGGCTGTTGTTCACATAGTAGACACTCTATAACTGCAGCTTGCATGCCATCTTCTGATGTGGCATTTCAAACGCTCATGCCTATGTTACCTTAGTACTCTGGGAAAATCAGAAGAGTCATATCAATTCCGGCTATTGCCATCATGCCTGCATATTAGTGTAACTGATACATAATACAGCCATTATTTAAAAATAGGTAAGTTCTTGATAATTATAGTCTATGATAAATCAAAGGCATTTAAAGTTACAAATGAGTTCTCCATGGCTTTTTTTTTTTTAAATACCAAAGTATGTTTCTCAACTTTTTTGTTTGTTTGTTTTTCTGCAGATTGCTGCCAATTCCTGGGGAAAGTCATGGGGAGAGAATGGCTATTTCAGGATTCTTCGAGGAGTAAATGAGTCCGACATTGAAAAGTTGATTATCGCAGCCTGGGGCCAACTGACAAGTTCTGATGAACCATAACATATCATTAAATTTCCATAAGGTCATGCCTTTAAGTAACCCCCTAAATTGAAGTTTAGCAATATGACATTCTTGGTGACAGTGGAATCTTTGTCTCTTCACCGTGTTAACATAATCTATCTATTTTCTTATTTTCCCCTCTGGTCTATGCTTCTGCTTCCTTCACATTACTGAGCATTAACAACACCAATAAAGGACAGCAGAGTCCCTAAATGTCTTTAAAGTTCCCAGGTTGCCTTATTTTTCTGTCATGATGGTGTCCCTTTTGCCTTTAATTTTTCACAAACAGTGTGATGGCATCTGTCTTCACAGTTCTTAGGACTCACTTGTAGAAACAGTGTGGTTTCTCTCTTTGACCAATGAGGACCTTAGACAACAAAAAGCAAATTAGAAATTCAGCAATTTGCCATCTTTATAAATTTCTTTTCATCCAAGTTTAACAGTTCCTTAGTTCAAATCTTGCTTATGTTTTGCTTAAGCAGTGGAAATAGATTATAAGTTGTTTATCTCAATAACTTAATATTTTGTTTCCTCTCATTTGCCTAAACCTACCTTGTAATCTGTTCACAAAATGAAAAGCAACTATCCACAGGAAACAATTACTCTCTATTGTACTCTGCAATGGCCTGAGAGGTGGAGATGTTAAGTAATGGAAAAGCTTGGAGGCTAACAATAGAAGTACAGTTCTGACATACACACAGCCCTATTTTTGGAAGCTAGTATATTTTATGTAAAGTCGATTAAAATCAGCTGCAAAACAGTATTTGGAAAGATAACAAAAGATTTACCACCCCAAAACAGCAACTTGATGCCATGATGCAGAAAGAATATGTATACACTTTTATCACAAATATACTTTTATCACAGTTCACTGCTTGAAATTCTAAAAAGTAAGCTAAATTGGCTCTCATTTGCATGTAATTTTTAGTTCTCTATAGTCAGAAAAACGAAAATAGCATCATAGCAATGGTTGAGAAAGGAGAAAATCTCTTAATAACTCACTGGCATCTTAAATGGAAAACTAATAAATGCAGAAGCAAAGCTGATCAGTAAGTGAACACAATTGATTATAATTACAATGGTGGGCTCTCCAAGGCCTGAATTTCTGGTCACTATCATCTTAATTTTGATCATTGGGATTTTTTTCTGTTATTGTGTCCAAAGATGCCCTGATTAGAGAAGCTAGACATGATGAAAATGTGAGGGAACAGAGCACAGAAAGGTGAAGTGTTGTTGCAATTGTTGACTTCTTCATTAATCAGTGTAGCTTTATCAGAAGCAGCATTTATTTACTTGGTTCTACCCTAGAAAATATGCATGAGGGTGAGTCACCTTGTTGGGGTTGGCTGACATTTCCCCAAAGAGTAGAGAAATAATTTGTTTTTTCTCTGCTTGGGGTCCTCTAGAAGCAGCCCATAAGACAAAGTTTTGAGCACAAACAATTTGTTTCAGCCATGAAGGGAACACTGAGAAGGCAGTGAGGAGTGATATGGGCTAGTGATGGCGGACAGTAAGGGGTGCGTTGGCCTAGTTCTTATCCCACTGAGGACTCTTGCTACATTCTTCAGATCCATAACACCTGAGGAAAGAAGTTTTCTTTGGTTGAGGACTGCTCCTGGGGTTCATGGATTCCTTGTTCTTTCTAGTCTGGCAAAAGAGGGGGAAAAACAGATTCCAGTGTCAGAAAAAACTCACAAGCAAAGAAAGGCAGGTTCTGGTAGTTTGATGTCCACTGAAATGGTACAGGTGAGGTAATGTGGGCAGGGCACCAACAGTGTCTGCAGTGGATGTTAAAATACTTTTAAAACGCTTTTAATGCTGAAGACTACTGAAGTAATAAATTCTAATGCACTAAAATGCCAGATGACTAACATGCCTATAAAAAACACGGGATTACGTTGATGCACTTTTACCTTTGTTATACAAATGGATGATAGATATTGGAATTAATTTTTCACGTTGTGGTTTGTGAGCTTAGGTTCTGCTGTTTCAAAAAGTCCTAACTTTCTAATGACACCAAAATCATGAGGAAACTAAATCCAAAGTGAAAGAAAAAGGAAAAAGAAAATACCACGTTAGTGAGACCCATAGGAAAGCACACAGTGTGTTCATCTAGCAATTACAGACCTAAAGAAGATACAGAAACTAGTTGGGACAGATGTGTATCAGTGGGATAGGGAAAATATTATTATTGAGGTTTGTTGAATCAGTGTCTTCCCTTTAATAGTGTTATCATTTTTACAACTTTAAAGAGCTTGTTTAGTTTTACTTATTATTCAAGGGCTCCGAGTCAACTTTCAGAAACTAATGATTAGTATATTCCTTGCCCCACCCTAGGGATTGAGTAACTATTTGCAGAATTAATTGACTGATGCCTAGATGGTTTCCTCCCACAAATTGAAGTAGGAAAAACTTTGAGAATAAGGGTGTATGGCCTCCTCTATTTCATGACATTTGTATGATCTCATTTTATTCTAAATAACAAATAAGCTTTCCCAGTTTTTTAAAATGAAATTCAAAAATTCTCTTAAAAATACATAAAATGGAATGAAGTTTATTAGTTGGGGTTCAATCATTAAAAAGGAAACCTCTGTGTTTTGAACGAAGGAATGTAGTGAAAGAAATTTCTTTCCTAGGCAGTGGGGAATCTGGGGGGCAATGGGGGATGGTGAGCCAACCCAGAGCTGAGCAACAGTAGAAAGCTGCTATCACCTCTAGACTGAGGGACAAAGCAAAGACAAAGGTGGGAAACTGGAATCTAGGGGTTGATGTTATCCCACCAGTAGCTGTAAGCATGACTGATGGAAGCTGGAGCCATGAAAAGACATGGTGCTGCCAAATTTGCCAGCTGAGGCAGAGAGGAAGGTGGAGAAACATTGTGGCCTCCCCCTTTCTCATGCCCTCCAAATGTTCATCAATACTTCTCATTGGCTGACTCAGCTGAAAGACAACTGGTATCAGAGGTTATAAAATTGAGCTGTCAGGGTTAACCCCAACCCTTTACCAGATACACGGGAGAATAGGGTAAGGGTGAGGGATAAAGTAAAGGGTAAATGTAGAAAATTAATTTTTGACTGATCTCATATAGATATTGGAAATTAAGATTACAAAAAAGAATATTCTATCAGGAGTTGCTTTATAAATAATAGTTTATGAACTTGGCCCCTTAGTTAATGCATATGTCTTAAGTACTATAATGCCTGCTATTGCACATCTCTTTTTTGGTTAATCTCTCTTGTCTTATAGAAAATATATCAATCTATGCAAGAAAGATATTTTCCCACTTTCTTCACAGTAGTTCATAGAGATCTGTCTGAAGTTTACTATCACTGTGAAGTGGCTACGTTGTCTGGGGTAAAAACCTGGGGTTTGTTTTCTCACACCAAGAAAACTTAGGACACAGACACATATGAGAAGTTTAAAAGCAGAGGTTTAATAGGCAGAAAAAAGAGAAAGGAGAAGTGAGAGAGAGTGGCTTCTGAAAGGGAAAAGGTCAGCGGGTGGCAGAGTTTTTCGTCAGATTTTACATGTGGAGAAGGCTGGCCACCCCATCGTAATTTTTTTTTGCACCAGAGTCTTGCTCTGTCTCCCAGGCTGGAGTGCAATGGTGCAATCTTGGCTCACTATAACCTCTGCCTCCCGGGTTCAAGCGATTCTCCTACCTCAGCCTCCTGAGTAGCTGGGATTACAAGTGCGTACACGTGGCTGATAAAAAGGACAGATAGAGCCGCCATTTTGAACATGATTAGCCCAACGTCTATGTCTGCAGTTGGATTTTACAGGCTGCTCTTTGTTAGAAAGGAAAATGATTTGGGGCTGCTTGTCATTTAAAGGAAAACCTTACTGAGGACTTCTGTATCCTCACTATCCACCTAAGTAATTTCTTCTTAACTCCTACACCAATTGCCTATCAAAACAATTATGATAATCTCATCTCAGGACATTTATTTTTCTTTGGGTGAAGTTGATTTAATTTCAAAGGAAAAAAAGGGAGGGAAAAGAGAGTATTATCTCATAAACTACCATTTTATGAAATGTGTCGAGAGAGAAGAGCATTAATATATCAGATATCATTGTATAAGAAAGCAGGCTTCTAAAGAACACACAGACATTTCTTTCCCAGAGATGCTAAAGAACATACAGACATTTCTTTCCCAGAGACGTCAATGAGAAAGGAAAAAAATATTAGCCCAGCACTGTCCAGAATGGAAGATTGAATGAAGGGAAAAGGTTTCTCCATTTCTAGCCATGAATACTATTGTGCATTATTTTGATATTATATCTGATAGAAATGTTTAAAAAGTAATTGATAGGTAAATCCAATAGAGTGAGATTTCTCCACAAAGACGACACCAGTAACAGCGCCATTAGTTAGAAAAAAAGGCAAAAACTCTTGCCTCTCTATACCATCTCCTCTCTATAACCTCCACCCTCTGGCAAGCAGTTTAGCTCTATGCTTCCCAAGTTATTCTGTGAAAGACTTGTTGATATGATTAGGCTTTGTGTCCCCATCCAAATCACATCTTGAATTTTAATCCCCATAACCCCCAGGTGTCAAGGGTGAGACCAGATGGAGGCAGCTGAATTATGGGGGTGGTTTCCCCCATGCTGTTTTATAGTGAGTTCTCATGAGATCTGATAGTTTTATAGGGGGCTCTCCCCACTTTGCTTGGCACCTCTCCTTCTTGCCATCTTGTGAGGAAGGTGCCTTGCTTTCCCTTCACCTTCTGCTATGATTGCAAGTTTCCTGAGGCCTCCCAAGCCATATGGAACTGTGAGTCAATTAAACCTCTTTCCTTTATAAATTACCCAGTCCCTGGCAGTTCTTTAGAGCAGCATGAAAACAGACTAATACACTTTTCTTCTGAGATCATAAGGGGAAAAAAGTCTAGTTATATTGAATTTAAGCTATATATGTTGTATTGTATTCTCTACTTGAAAGATGCACAGTTCACAGGTAGGCTGTTGAGAAATCCAGCAAGTCTAGCACAGCTGGATTTCAGTCCTCACTCACATCAACCATGCATCCTTTGTGATGGTCACCATGTTCAATTATACACAATGACTCCAGATATGACCGCAGACTCTTTTCTCCTAAAAATTCCCATTACATCACACACTATCCAGTCAATATTATTATATGCCTGCAGGGTGTTAGTTACTGTGCTAGGTATTTGAAATATAACAGGAGACCCCCAAGGCAGACAATCTCTGCCCTCTCTTAACTCACAAACTACTCTTTTGTAAAACGCATTTTGGGAGATACTGGCCTAGATACAGTTTTAAATAGGAAGTTATGTAACTAGCTTTTAGAGAGAAGCTGGAGCACTCTGAATTTTGATATAGCAGTGTGCATTTATCCTTATCTGTAAATCACCTTTGGTGCCACTATCAGAATGTAACCTTAGGCTGGCTATAACTTAGATCTGAGCCAGTCTGAAATTTCTTGTGACAGTGCACTGGTTTATAAAGTCAAATGCTGTGCCATGTTAATGCCATGAAAGTATGTGAGAGAACATTTTCCACTTTGTCCCAGGACTCATTTATGTAAATAAGTTACCTCAAGGTTTCAGTCTTTGTTCAACACAGGCTATTGCGAGTAATGATCCCTTACTTGCCAGCTTTTGGTAAGCCATAGCAGATAGGTAAGCCAGCTACAGTTCCATGGATAATCATTTCCATTGGGTCCAACGTCCCTGCCCATTAAATAAGAGGGCAGGAGAAAATTTTGGAGGTGATGGGTAAGTTTATGGTGATGATTTTAGGAGTATATACTTACCTCTAAACTTACCAAGTTGCATACATTATATATGTACAGCTTTTTATATGTCAATCATACCTCAACAAAGTGGTTTAAAAGGAAAATTCACTTTACCTGTAAAAGGTTGTCTTATTATATTAGTGACTGATTGAGAGAGCCTCATACTGGCCAATATTAAGTATTTCATAGTGTCTTCTGTAGCAATCTTCTAAAATGATTTTATTTTATTGTATATAATGGATATTTTAAACAAATGCATGCCTAATGGAGCATAAAAATAAAAGGAACGCTTGGTAAATAAAAGATAAAACACTATAGATATAATTTTACCTACCTGGGTACTCTTCACCTATTCCATTGCTTTGCTTCAGTTCCAGAGAGAAACACTATCCAAAATTTTTGTTTATCATTTTAAGTAGATTTATTATATATTTATAATACCTAAACAATCTATTGTTTAATTTTACTTGGTTTAGTTCTTCAAAATTGCTGTCGTTCTGCATATAATATTCTTTAACTGTCCAAGATTTACCCTTGTCGTTTCATATAACTATGGTTTATTTGTTATGGTATTCCATGTCAGGGAACATTTAGCTTGTTGCTAGATTTATTTGCTATTATGAACAATGCTGTTGTGAACATTCATGTATATCTCTTGTAAAATGAATACGTTTCTTGAGTGTGGTGGTTCTATAGGTATGGTTCTGGGATCAGAAGCATTGATGCCAACCACCCATGAGCTGTTAGAAATGCAGATTCATGGTTCTCAACCTGATCTAATAAATAAAAATATCTGAGAAGGGGTACAGAAAACTTTAATAAGCCCTCTGAGTGATTTTGATGCCTGATAACATTTAACAATCATTACTGCATAACATATATATGTATATATTAATATGTATGGAATATATATGCATATAACAAAATTATTGTGTTAGACCATATCGAGATGTTGAATCTTGTAAAATAATCACAAATTGCTCACCAATTTATATGGGTACTAGTAATATATTAATTCCCATTAATTCTCATTCTCACTAACAATGAATATTTTCCAATGTCTCAATGTTTTCCATTCTCTTAGGTGTAAAATGATATTTTATTATGCTTTTAGTGGGGAGAGACAGAATGAGACAGAGAGACAGAGACAGAGACAAGAAATCAAGCACTATGTTGGAAGATCTTACTGTACATTTTTGTAATCTGTTATTTTTTATTAATAATCCCTATATCAATAATCTTTTATCTTATACTTACTTCATATTTAAATCTCCCTAATTGTTCCCAATATATTCTTTATTCTTTAATTTTTAACTATTCCCTTTTTTGTTGATATATAATATTTGTACATACTTACAGAGTACACGTGATATTTTCTTACATGCATAGAACTTGTAATGATCAAGTCAGGGTATTTAGAGTATCAACTTCCTTGAACATTTATCATTTCTATGTACGGAGAACATTTCAAGCCCTCTCTTCTAGTTTCTTTATCCAAACCCAGATCAAAACCAGAATAGTACATTTCACTGACAGTTATATCACTTTAGGGCACCTTTTTAAAATGACATTAATTGTTAAGAGACAAGACCAGTCTCTTAACTGGTCTTGGGATCATGGCTAGTGACTTTTTTTCTTCTTCTTTTTAAAAGTAATTAACGGGGGCCAGGCGCGGTGGCTCACGCCTGTAATCCCAGCACTTTGGGAGGCCAAGGTGGGCAGATCAGGAAGCCAGGAGATCAAGACCTTCCTGGCTAACACAGTGAAACCCCGTCTCTACTAAAAATAAAAAAAAAAAATTAGCTGGCGTGGTGGCAGGCACCTGTAGTCCCAGGAGGTGGAGGTTGCAGTGAGCCCAGATCGCACCACTGCACTCCAGCCTGGGTGACAAAGAGAGACTCCATCTCAAAAAAAAAAAAAAATAATAATTAATGGGTGTTCAATTTTAGCAAGTGTGTTTTTCTTGAGTCAAATAGATAGTTATGCATGTTTCTTTAAGATTTTCTTTTTTCTTTATCCTTTCCTTGCCACATTTTGATAGTAAGATTATTTGAAGGGGCCAGGGGAATTTTATCTCTTTTGTTTAAATATTTTAGAGAGATTATGTAAGGTCATAATAATTTGTTTATTGATAGCATACTCAATAAGCCCATTAAACCACCAAGACATGGTGTTTCCTGAAAGTAAAAATCTTAAATTCCTTATTGAATATCTTTATATAAGTCCCTCCGGCTATCTTTACTTCTTTAGTGAGAAGGCATATATATATATATACACATATGTATATACACACATATATACACAGATATTTACACACATGTAAATATGTATATTATATATATAAATTTGCCTATTTTATGTAAGTTTTCATTTATTAGAATACGTTAAGATCATATATTGTACATAATTATACCGTAGTATTATTAATATTATTTTAATTTTGCTGGATCTAAATTTGTTTCTCACTTTTACTTCTAATGTTATTTATTCCTTAATTTGGGAATTCTCCTCCTTTTTCTTACTTTCTGAACAAGCTCATCAGAGATTTGTCCATTTATTTTTCTTTTCAATGAAATAAGTTTTAGTTTTATTGATACTCTCTATTGTATATTTGTTTTCAGTTTAATTAATGACTTATTTTTATCATCTTTCAAATTCCTTAGAATCTATTCTGATAAATTTTTCAAGCTTCATATGTTGGACTCTTGGCTCATTAATCTTTAGCTTTTCTTATTTTCTAGTCTAGACATTTATGTAGGTTGCTTTCTAAATGATGCCCCTCAGTATAATCATTGCTTCCTTTAACTCTTTATAATTGTTATTACTCAATTTTTAAAAAAAGAAAGCACATTTTCTGAATAGCTAAGCCTGGAGAAAAGTTGTGTCAGTTCTAGTTATATTTGATTTCTTACGTACTTTCTCAGATCATCTCTGCTCAGTAAGTTTTCAAATACAATGTAGAAATAATTTAATAGTATAATATGCAAACTACGTGATTTGATTACCTAACTACACTGATGTACTTTGTGTTGCAAGAAACATATTTTATTTATTTGGGTCTCTGATATCTATTTGAAGCTGGAAAATTCACAATAGGCTACTTCGGGGGCTAGTTTACTCATAGAAGCGATGTTTTAAATCAGGGGCCACTCGCTGTGTCCAGACTGCTAAGTGGTAGTTCATTAATTTTAGGTAAAAACATTCTTTTTTTCAAGAACTGCAAGATATAGATTTTTTTTCTTAGCAAACTAGGTTCCCACAGAGACAAAGGAAATAGAGTAGCAAAATGTTGCCCAAGATGTAAATGACTTTGCCATTTAAAATTCTGTTTCAAATTCTGTAGCATGTTATATTTCTCTTTAAGGTTTTTTAGTATTTTGATATGTTAATTAACAATTATGTTACTAGTGAAGAGATATTTGCCTAAAATGTAAGGTTTATTCATATCATTGTAATAATGTGGGTAATTGCCATTTACAATCTTTTTAGCATTTAACCAACTCAGTCTAATTTATGATTTTGGTTTATGATTTAATATGGCATGAGGTATCTTTCTTAGGATATAAATATTAGTTTAGATTTGAAATAGTTCCACAGATAGACAAGACCCCATTTTTATTATTTGATAGAATATTTATATATTGATGTACATACAAACAATGCTTAAAAAGATTATATGTTTAAAATGATTAATGCTTAAGATGATGGAATAGTTGATGTAATAAGAACATTTTTCCTACTTTAACACAGTGGTGAAAGACACTTGTGAAACACAGTAAAACTGGGCTACAATCTTCTTTATGAATATTAAATTACCAGGTACAGTAGCTTTGAAACCTTATGGAAGTTGCTAAACTTCTATGGCTTTATTTGTTCATACACAGCTAAATTATTATATTAATCATACTAACATTTACTGAACTTTTGCTGTATACTGACCGGTAGGTTACAAGCTGTTCATACAGTCTCTCACTTAATTTAGGAGGCATTCATGCAGCTGAATAAAATATAATTTAAATAGTAAAGGAGTAAATAGCTCCTTTACTAACCTAGGACTTTTCTCCTCATCCTAACATGATGGTAAATGCAGTGAAGGCAGAAGGAAGAGGACAAGATGTTTCAAATAAGTCTTAGAAGCAGTTCTCTCACTCCCTACAATCACATCCTGCAGGTGGCTTAAGAGCAAGCAGCTCTCCCTCAAAGTCATCCTGTGTGAGGCCAGCGTCCACATTTTCTGAACCAAACATCAGGATGCCTGGTTGGATATGTACAAATGTACTTAGGGAGATAGGAAATTATTCTAGTTGACATTATGACTTCTCCGGAAGATCTAGGACCCATGAATACTGTGTCCATAGAGGTCTCTAAATAGACAGAAATCTACTTTTCTCTGGTTTTTAAGTAATTCACTAAGGAATGCCAGTGGCAAGGAGGTGGGGTGGGGAATGAGGGTTCCCAATTGCCAGACAAAATCTGGAAGTAACTATTTATGATCTCATTTTAGGATATGGCAATGGGAGTGTCTGTCTTCCAGGATTCTCAGGCTCGCTGCAGTGAACAGGAGGGACTGAGCTTTAATTTGCTGCCAATGGTTTTAATAATCCAGTATCTTTTATGGTGAGAACACACATGTGCACGTGCACACATGTGCACGTGCATATGTGTGCCCATGCTCACACACAGTCTATTTTGGAACTTTGGAGGTAGATGTCTTTTTCATGTGTACATCTGGAATTTTATTTAAGTTGGAATTTATCAAAGGCCTGCTCTGTGTTAGACTCTCTGCTAAGTACTGGGGATATTTTGGACCAAAAGTCAGATTTCAGCCCTACTCTTACATAGCTTTTGGTCTGGCATGAGAAAATAGATATTAAATAAATAATTATAATAAATTTTGAGGGATATTATGATGGAAGAAGTTCACAGGACTATACAAAGCTGTAGCAGGAGGAATTGGTATGGTTCAGAGGGTTGGTGAAGGCCCTTTCAGGAAGAATGCTTAGATTGATACCTGAAAGAAAAGTAGGCCAGAGAAAGCAAGGCATAGAGAGCAAGTAATAATGTTTTTGGGAGGTCTGGCTGGAGGAGTTATCTGAAAGAAGTCAAATAGAGATTCATTGATAAATGAGTGAGAGAGAGTGGCAGGGATGGGGCTAGAAATGTGGGCAACAGGCCGATTGTAGAGGGTTGTATCGACTGTGTTAAGGAGTTTTGCCTTTGTCCTAAAAGAAATGAGAGACTACTAAGTGGAGAATGATGCGGTGAAGTAGGGTGTCATGGGGTAGGAGGAGGAAAGGACTAAGATAAGTTTACAGAAGTGGCAGAGGACAGGTCCATGCTGACCATAAAGGCCATGGTGAGGAACTTGGCTTTTATTCTCAGGCAATGGGAAGCCATTGAATAACTATTATCTTAATGACTGCTGTGTGGAAAATAGGTTGGACGGGACTAAAGACAAGGCAAAAACCAGTATGCAAGCTATTTCATTAGTCTAAATAAGAGGTAATGGACTGAGATCAGGGCAGTAACTAAGGAAGGAGCGATAAAGAAACTAGGAAGAATGGGGACATAATTAAGAAAGATTTTAGGTTTTTTCCTTGATGAAATAGGCTGATGATGCTGTCATTTATGGAGATGGAGAAGAATGAGGAAAAGCAGGTAATAAGGATGAAACTAAGAGATCACATTTGGACATGCTAAGCTGATATGATTTCAAGTTTTCCACAGTCCTAAAGCGACATAAGAGATTGAAAGGCTGCTATTTACCAAACGCAGACAAATAAATGGTAATAGTGGCCTCTAAGCTTGAATGAATTTGACAAAGTAGACTAGACTAGAGGTTGACAATCTCAATGGATTAAGGATGGTTCTGCCCTAAACCAGACAGGAGAAGTAGCATCATGTTTGCAGATGCCAGTGTGGGTGGGTATAGATAACAAGTTCCCCCTGCCCTGCTAGGATCTAGTGAATGCTAAATAAGTCCAAGGAATTAGCTGCCTCCCAGAATGCAGTCAGGGGAGAAATAAAACTTCAGTTAACTCATTTTGAAATAGAAATGACTATGTTTAACCAATAATTATCTAATACCTTTTTTTGCTTATAATACTGAATGGGCAATTAAAATAGAAATTAAGTCATATTATAAAAATACTAAAACAAATACGTGTGTGTGTATGTTAGCCTTGTTTTTTTTCTTTTTATTAAATCATACTTCAAGTTCTAGGGTACATGTGCACAACGTGCAGGTTTGTTACATGTGTATACATGTGCCTTGTTGGTGTGCTGCACCCATTAACTCATCATTTACTTTAGGTATATCTCCTAATGCTATCCCTCCCCCCTCCCCCTACTCCATGACAGGCCCCGGTGTGTGCTGTTTCCCATCCGGTGTCCAAGTGTTCTCATTATTCAATTCACACCTATGAGTGAGAACATGTGACGTTTGGTTTTCTGTCCTTGCAATAGTTTGTGCAGAATGATGATTTCCAGCTTCATCCATGTCCCTACAAAGGACATGAACTCATCCTTTTATATGGCTGCATAGTATTCCATGGTGTATATGTGCATTGTTGATTGAAATCTTCTAGAGAGAGGATACTTGCATCCTCAATAATGCTTAATGGAGTGATTGTTCTCAACAGATATTTAATACATGCTTGCTGATTAATAACCAATATTTTTAAACACAGACAAGATAAATGAGCTGCTGCAAGGTTTTGGTGAGCTTCCAGTGTTTGGCCAAGTTTAATATCAGTAATGTCTGTAGAATGAAATAATTATAATTAATAAAAAACCAAGAAAACAAAAAAATGGGTTTTAATACACCAGGAATTTAAGCCTAATATGATGCAAATAAATACACAGACAATTCTTACTAAAATTTAGATGATCCATTCCTTGGCTATATATATAAATATTACAAATATTTCATGTTGATGAAACTCTATGTATTCTTTTGAATTTTGTTCAAGAATAAAATATCTAATGACAGGAATAATCATAACTGACCACTTCTGCTATTTTTGGTCTAAAAAGTGCTAAATCAACTATAAAAGGTTGATTTTTAAAAAAGAAAAGAAAAAAAATCAAACTTCTGAAATGCCATGCTTCTTCGTTTATATAAACACTAAGTAAAATAGCAGAATAGCATGATCTCTGCCTTTTGACTTTGTAATGCTGTGTATGAAACCTAATTTAGACTTGGGAAAAATTATATCATCACCAGAACTAGCTTTGTACTTAAAGCATTAATGAGAAATGAAGGACTTTTCAGTGAAGTGTAAAGAAAAGATCCTTAGAAATGGGAGAGAAATAAAAGATGAAAAGACTTTGATTTTGGCTCTGTGGGGGAATTGAGAGCTTGTGCAAAGAAGGCATTACTTATTGTGTTAATCTCCTAGCAGGATCTTCAGAATTCTTCTCCTGCACCTTCTCAGCATTACTCTGTGTCTTCCTACTTTGTTTTCTGGAAACGAATTTAAACCTCTGAATAGATTCTGTGGTTGGAGTCACTCAATAGTTAGTAAAATAAGTAGTACAAACACAAAAATGACAGTTTCTCCCCAGTATGGGTATTTCCGAAGCAAGAGTGCCGGAAGTATGTTTACAAGTAAGTGAGATATTATGCTGCCCCTATATTATTACAATTTGAACTCTGTTGATGAGATATTTCAAAACCCAATTGAGAGAGATGTGCATAGAAAAAGCTGTGCTGCAATTAAATACCATCTTTAATGGTAATTCAAAATAATTATGTGTATCTATTTCTTAAGAAACCAGTCACCAGTGAACTGATACTCTGCACTATCCAATGTGTGACACGTGAAAATGATGAACCTATTTGAAAAATGACAAATGACTTTGGCACAAAATATTGCATATATATATAATTGTTTTAAATAAATATAAAATACTATTATAACAATATTTATTGTTTTATATATAACAGCATTTTATATTTATATTAAATAATATTTTAGATAGATAGACAGATATATATAGAGATAGATAGATAGATACATACATACATACATATGCCTGAACATCATCTTCATGAAGAATCAAACAGGCCAAATGCCATGCATTTTTCTGGGACCTTTCTTAAATAAAATTTGGATCATTAAATGATACTGTTATTAAATTAAATTTTCCTTTATTTTTTGAAAACTGAGTAAAAGTAATTTTTTTGCTCTCAAAAAACAGAAAGCTATCTCAAATTAGGGTAAGCTAGCTAGGACAGTTATTGATTCATATAACTGGGAAAAACAGAGGTGGAGCTAGGCCTGTGCCTGGGTCAATTAGATGCAGGACCTAAGTGGTGACATTATCATACCCTCTCTAACTCATCTCTTTATTGCTGCTTTGTCTGCAACTCTTTGAGCTTTGGCCTCATTACAGACAACAAATAATAATGATGATGATGAAAATAGTAATAAGCAGGCTTTATACATATTGCAGGGGAATTAGTCACTCGTGGCTTCAGGCTTTCAGCCTCCTAACTTAGTGATCATAGAGGAGTGATTCTCAAAGTGTGGTCCTTGGACTAGCGGCAACAGCAACCTAGAAACTTATTAGAAATGTAAATCCCAGGATCACATCAGACCCACTCTGAAACTCTGGATGTGTGGCACCTCACCCAAGTCTGTGTCTTAACATACCTTCCAGGTGATTGTGAAGGATTCTAAAATTTGAGAAACATTGCCCTAGAGAAAAGAATGAGTGTCTCTTCTTTCAGCATGCAGCAGTCTCAGAGTGGGATTCTTATTGGTGTGGCTTCGATAATGTTCAAACTTTTGAGTGAATGACTACATGCAGAAAAGTAGAAAATGGTAACAGTGTTGGCCCAAAGCATATGTTCACAACTCTGGACAGGAGAATGACATGCTGTGTTTAGAAACCCCTTCTGAATCACATGGGTAAAGCAAGAGTAGAAACTATTCTCAAAGTCAGGCAGTGTTGTTATGTAATAAAGGGGGAAAGTGTGCAGGATTGACCAAAACACAGTAGACCTCTCCAAGTCAAAAATGACCCAGTTTGATATTTATCCCATAACATTTCTTGAAAGAAACACAGAACAGGTACAGATGCTACTGATTATATATTACTAACATTCTTGGGAAACAAGAGTCATGTATTATTAATGTTACCCTTTACCACTGTGGAAAATTACAACATATAAAGGTTAAATGACTTGTTCAAGGTTATTCATCTAATTATAAAGGCAAAACTAGACTAAACTGTACAAATGGGCAAGCTGGGAAATGTACTCTGTTGCTCAATATTTTGCTAGTATATTGTTTTGTAATTTTAGCAAAACAAAGTTTTGCTAGTGGTTTTGCTAGTGTGATCCTGTGGTTGATAATACCTGGATGATAACATTATCTCCTTCACCTGATTATTTAACTTTATGTAACTCAAACTAAATATGTAGAAACAGAATAGATTACAGGTTAGATTAATTAGCCAAGGCAAAAGAGTATGTCTTTATTGATGAAGAATATCTCCTAAAACTTGAAGCTATTGAAGCTACCTGGCAATAACAACCTTTGAAAAAGTTGTACCATAAAAACCCCAAAAGCTAGAAAGTCTACATTAAAAGAAAACAAATAATGTTTATAATCATACCTTAAGTCTAACAAAAGTTCAACTCTGAAAGCACAGAGAGCATCAGGCTTCATTAATCATGTCACTGTCAAACAGATGTATTTCAACTAATTCTAACGACACTTTAACTCTTTGAAGAACATAATTTCAGAAATCTACTTTGATTACCTTTCCAAACAACTATAACTAAGATATATGAACACTTTGAACCTTACAATTTAAAAAATAAGCTTACCTGAGAACTTCTTTTCAGGAAAGTGCCTAAAAACCAATAAGCTATGGTACATCTCCATGCAAAAAAAACTTAGAAGATGGTTAGGATTTATTTTTTCTCCTAACTTGCTCTATACATTTTTACAAATAAGACTGATATTTTTGCAAAGGTGTAGTAATCATCTATCATTCAGAGATGTCCAAAATCTATGGAAAATTCACTTCAAGTTTTGAGAAGTCTCTATGTATGAACATATCTTTTTTATTTTATTATTATTACACTTTAAGTTTTAGGGTACATGTGCACAATGTGCAGGTTAGTTACACATGTATACATGTGCCATGCTGGTGTGCTGCACCCATTAACTCGTCATTTAGCATTAGGTATATCTCCTAAAGCTATCCCTCCCCCCTCCCCCCACCCCACAACAGTCCCCAGAGTGTGATGTTCCCCTTCCTGTGTCCATGTGTTCTCATTGTTCAATACCCACCTATGAGTGAGAATATGTGGTGTTTGGTTTTTTGTTCTTGCGATAGTTTACTGAGAATGATGATTTCCAATTTAATCCATGTCCCTACAAAGGACATGAACTTATCATTTTTTATGGCTGCATAGTATTCCATGGTGTATATGTGCCACATTTTCTTAATCCAGTCTATCATTGTTGGACATTTGGGTTGGTTACAAGTCTTTGCTATTGTGAATAGTGCCGCAATAAACATATGTGTGCATGTGTCTTTATAGCAGCATGATTTATAGTCCTTTGGGTATATACCCAGTAGTGGGATAGCTGGGTCAAATGGTATTTCTAGTTCTAGATCCCTGAGGAATCGCCACACTGACTTCCACAATGGTTGAACTAGTTTACAGTCCCACCAACAGTGTAAAAGTTCCTATTTCTCCACATCCTCTCCAGCACCTGTTGTTTCCTGACTTTTTAATGATCACCATTCTAACTCGTGTGAGATGGTATCTCATTGTGGTTTTGATTTGCATTTCTCTGATGGCCAGTGATGGTGAGCATTTTTTCATGTGTTTTTTGGCTGCATAAATGTCCTCTTCTGAGAAGTGTCTGTTCATGTCCTTCGCCCACTTTTTGATGGGGTTGTTTTTTTCTTGTAAATTTGTTTGAGTTAATTGCAAATTATGGATATTAGCCCTTTGTCAGATAAGTAGGTTGCAAAAATTTTCTCCCATTTTGTAGGTTTCCTGTTCACTCTGATGGTAGTTTCTTTTGCTGTGCAGAAGCTCTTTAGTTTAATGAGATCCCATTTGTCAATTTTGGCTTTCGTTGCCATTGCTTTTGGTGTTTTAGACATGAAGTCCTTGCCCATGCCTATGTCCTGAATGGTTAGGCCTAAGTTTTCATCTAGGGTTTTTATGGTTTTAGGTCTAACGTTTAAGTCTTTAATCCATCTTGAATTAATTTTTGCTTAAGGTGTAAGGAAGGGATCCAGTTTCAGCTTTCTACATATGGCTAGCCACTTTTCCCAGCACCATTTATTAAATAGGGAATCCTTTCCCCGCACCATTTATTAAATAGGGAATCCTTTCCCCATTGCTTGTTTTTCTCAGGTTTGTCAAAGATCAGATGGTTGTAGATATGCGGCGTTATTTCTGAGGGCTCTGTTTTGTTCCATTGATCTATATCTCTGTTTTGGTACCAGTACCATGCTGTTTTGGTTACTGTAGCCTTGTAGTATAGTTTGAAGTCAGGTAGTGTGATGCCTCCAGCTTTGTTCTTTTGGCTTAGGATTGACTTGGCAATGCGGGCTCTTTTTTGGTTCCATATGAACTTTAAAGTAGTTTTTTCCAATTCTGTGAAGAAAGTCATTGGTAGCTTGATGGGGATGGCATTGAATCTATACATTACCTTGGGCAGTATGGCCATTTTCATGATATTGCTTCTTCCTACCCATGAGCATGGAATGTTCTTCCATTTGTTTGTATCCTCTTTTATTTTGTTGAGCAGTGGTTTGTAGTTCTCCTTGAAGAGGTCCTTCACATCCCTTGTAAGTTGGATTCCTAGGTATTTTATTCTCTTTGAAGCAATTGTGAATGGGAGTTCACTCATGAGTTGGCTCTCTGTTTGTCTGTTATTGGTGTATAAGAATGCTTGTGATTTTTGTACATTGATTTTGTATCCTGAGACTTTGCTGAAGTTGCTTATCAGCTTAAGGAGATTTTGGGCTGAGACAATGGGGTTTTCTAGATATACAATCATGTCATCTGCAAACAGGGACAATTTGACTTCCTCGTTTCCTTATTGAATACCCTTGATTTCCTTCTCCTGCCTAATTGCCCTGGCCAGAACTTCCAACACTATGTTGAATAGGAGTGGTGAGAGAGGGCATCACTGTCTTGTTCCATTTTTCAACGGGAATGCTTCCAGTTTTTGCCCATTCAGTATGATATTGGCTGTGGGTTTGTCATAGATAGCTTTTATTATTTTGAGATACGTCCCATCAATACCTAATTTATCGAGAGTTTTTAGCATGAAGGGTTGTTGAATTTTGTCAAAGGCCTTTTCTGCATCTATTGAGAAAATCGTGTGGTTTTTGTCTTTGGTTCTGTTTATATGCTGGATTACATTTATTGATTTGCATATATTGAACCAGCCTTGCATCCCAGGGATGAAGCCCACTTGATCATGGTGGATAAGCTTTTGGATGTGCTGCTGGATTCGGTTTACCAGTATTTTATTGAGGATTTTTGCGTCAATGTTCATCAAGGATATTGGTCTAAAATTCTCTTTTTTGGTTGTGTCTCTGCCAGGCTTTGGTATCAGGATGATGCTGGCCTCATAAAATGAGTTAGGGAGGATTCTCTCTTTTTCTATTGATTGGAATAGTTTCAGAAGGAATGGTACCAGTTCCTCCTTGTACCTCTGGTAGAATTCGGCTGTGAATCCATCTGGTCCTGGACTCTTTTTGGTTGGTAAGCTATTGATTATTGCCACAGTTTCAGAGTCTGTTATTGGTCTATTCAGAGATTCAACTTCTTCCTGGTTTAGTCTTGGGAGAATGTATGTGTCGAGGAATTTATCCATTTCTTCTAGATTTTCTAGTGTATTTGCATAGAGGTGTTTGTAGTATTCTCTGATGGTAGTTTGTATTTCTGTGGGATCGGTGGTGATATCCCCTTTATCATTTTGTATTGCGTCTATTTGATTCTTCTCTCTTTTCTTCTTTATTAGTCTTGCTAGCAGTCTATCAATTTTGTTGGTCCTTTCAAAAAACCAGCTCCTGGATTCATTAATTTTTTGAAGGGTTTTTTGTGTCTCTATATCCTTCAGTTCAGCTCTGATTTTAGTTATTTCTTGCCTTCTGCTAGCTTTTGAATGTGTTTGCTCTCGCTTTTCTAGTTCTTTTAATTGTGATGTTAGGGTGTCAGTTTTGGATCTTATTGAATGCTGCGTTCATTCAATAAGGTATAATGAATAAAACCGTATTCCCCAACTTCCCTTCCCAGAAAAATGCTTTAGATTTCTTCAATGAGATGCAACTACCTTGAACTTTGATTTGTAATTTAGCTATATGAAGAAACAGGGTCAACATGGACAATGTACTTTGCTGGCTTGGGTAGAATCAGAGACTCCTGTTTGCATGGTTGACAGCAGTGACAAATTCCTAATACAACCAGCTCAGCATTGTGTTTCTGGGGCTGGTAGTGGGTAATGCGACAGCTTCTTCAATTAGGAATCTCAACTGTGGCAGAGCCAAAGTTGTTCTGGTGCCATTAGGGTCAGGAGAATCCTCCTCAGCACAGTGCTGTGGTAAGAAGTGCTCCTGGCAATGGAATTTGAAGCTCAATGATTCTGTGAGCATCCAATATGGCTTAATCAATTCTTTTCTACTTAAACTAGCTAAGGGTCCAGAAACTGAGGACCCTGAACAATACAAAAAAGTAAGGCATTCTAAAAGATAATTGCAGATGTAACTGTATGGGAATTAATTTTTATCTTCTCCAATATTCTGTAGGTTCATATGTTGAGATTAATTGGATTGAACATCAGCAAGGATACCAAGGTGACTCATGTTTTACAATGTATCCTACTAGAAGAAACTTACTCTACTCTACCAAGAAGAAATATATTATGTATTTTTCTTTCCTCTTCTATTGGACTGGTGTAATATTTCTTAATGCTTACTTTATCACAGGTATGGATAAAAGGGAACAATGTTGGAAGGGAAAAAACAAAGTATTATAGTGATATATGTTTAACATTGCTTTTAAGAGTTAAAAAGAAATGAGATATCACAAAGTGTTTGTTTAGGAATCATAAAGTTCCATATCGCATTCCCTACTACATGCTTTTGGTGAGGTCACTTTATTCTCTGTGAGTTAGTGTGCTCTTCTATAAAATGAGGAAAATAACTCATTTTTCTATCATATTGGAACATTGTGATAAAAAGTGGCTTTCAAAATATTTGATGTTGAAGAGAATTATGACATATCCTTGTGTTTGAGCAATGTGTCCTCCATAAAACAAAGGTCTCTTTCTCAAAAACAAGTAAATGGATAATTCAAAAAGAAAACTGCAGGCCAATACCCCATATTGTGTTTTGAAATGTAAATAATTTTTATAAAGGAGAAGAATATAATCTATTTCTAATGGAAAAAAGTAAAAATTATTTTGAAATGTACTTGAATTTAAGAACTGATTAGAGCAAAATCATTTAGTCTACGAGAAAAAAAGCTGGAGAGTTTTTTGAATGCTTTTATTTGATTTCAATTTTGAAGTCTTGAGCTAATATAAAAATGCGAATCAACAATCTTCTATTTACTTATTTATTTTTCTTCCATAAGGACTAAAATCTTCAGACTTATGTACATGGCTCTAGATAATTTATGTATAGGGATACAATTCATATACAAGAAATGATAATTTCTCAGGATTAATTGAGAGTATATGTAAATCTGAATTGGTGTATTGGTTCATGCCTGTAAAACTGGCACTTTGAGAAGTTGAGGTGAGCAGATGACTTGAGGTCAGGAGTTTGAGACCAGCCTGGACAACATGGTGAAACACCATCTCTACTAAAAATACAAAGATTAACCAGGCATGGTGGCATGCACCTGTGGTTCAAGCTATTCAGGAGGCTAAGCAGGAGAATCGCTGGAACCTGGGAGGTGGAGGGACGTTGCAGTGGGCCAAGATCATGCTGCACTCCAGCCTGGGCAACAGAGCAAGTGAGAGTCCGTCTAAAAAAAAAGTGTACGTAGATTCTGATGGCCACTTATGGATAAATACAAAAAATTTAGTTACACTTAACAGAAAGCTGAAATAACCTGAGTTACACTTTAGTCTAAGTCTTGGGATTATGAGGGTGATCAGGAAAAGTGGGAATAGAGAAAAAATATTAAACATTCATTTTCTATATTCCTTAAAAATTTAAGAAGAAAGAGAAAACTCTGTTACAACAACCAAATATTGAAGGTTAAGTTTTATTAATACTACATTTAAAACTTATTTCTAAGATATCACAAAAAATGAAAAACTGCAATAAAAAGCAGAATAAAACAGAGAAAAAATGACTGGTGGTTACGATGAAAAAAGAAGAAAGGAAGAAAAGCAAGGAATAAGAGTGAAGAAAAGGGAGCTGAGTGGGAGTGGAATGGAAAAGAAAGATGGTGATGAGGAATGGCTCAAATTTTCTGCTGCTCAGCTGTAAACCCTTCCACTGATTTTTATCCAACCTATTCAGTAAACATTGATTGAGTGAGAACTCTAAATATTGGGTGTATAAAGACTCTGTGAAAGTGAAGATGGGAAAATAATTACCAAGTAAGTGTTCAGAACAAAATTTTTTGGCTCCACAAAGGAAAAAATGATTATCATTTAGGGTGGAATGAGGTTCATCAAGGAGAGTCTCACTATGGAGAAGACATGCAAACTAGGCATTGATAAAAAAGTTGGAGTTCTACAGATTGAGAAATGGAATGGAGGAGGACTCGCAAATGAAGAATGTGGCAGAAAGAAAAATAAAAACAATCCATAAACTCTTTGACTCTTCTCACCTCTACCTAATCCACCTGATTTCTGTGTCTATGCTGCATTCTATTACATTTTGCCAAATCAAATAGACATACCTAAGGATACTACAGATTAAATATTTGAAATTGAGGCTTTTTCAAAAAACTCTGAGTTGATCCTCAAAATGCATTAATTTTCGTCACTCCTTAGCCCCTAAGGACCTCATTTCAATATTTAAATACATTATTGTTAGACAGGCCATGTAGGGATGGGTGGATAGGAACTCTTTCAACAACAAATGCAGATTTAATTTTAGCAAATATTCATGGCAGAGGTGAAATTAACATGGGTTTTTCTTATAAAAATATTTCTATCTAGTGATATACCATGGTATCATTATGTATTTCTTCATAAATATGTTACATATTATCAAATGCAATTCTATTGGTTACTAAGATTACCCATGTTAATGTTCAGGCCATATACAGTTTCACCTATTCCCACTTGCCATTTCCTGTTTGTTCACACTAAGATGAATACTTAATAGAAAAGCATGAAAACAGATAGGTAAACTCACATTACTTCTCATTTTTTAAGTGTTATTTCTTATCTGTCTTTGTGTTTTGACTAATAACCAATATCTTCTATTTTAGGGGATAGGCAAATTTCTTCCCACACTCTCTATTGTCCGTCTCTCAAATCCTGTTCTGGATCTCTCTACTCTAATTTCCTCTCAAACAGGTATTTATTGAATGTACGGATGCTTACTGGACTAGAAAAAATTTTTTTCACCCTTCTTTCTGTAGGGGAAATAATGTAGATGTCTCTCCCTTCAGACATACTGTGAACAAGGAACAGTTGCTGGCTGCCTGCACAGGTTTTCATTTACCATCCAATGTAGTTTCTTTCCTGTCTTTCATATATTCTACACTTCAACTATGATACAGAGATTTCCTGGGGACTTGATACACTTAAACTGTATTTATTTAGGCATATAGGCTTTTTATGTGTTCCTGATATGAAAAAGATTTTATTTACTGACAATTACAATTTTTTTCAGTTTCTGTGTTTAAAGATTGCCTTTCCAACTTACAGAAACCAGAAACAGTTCAATAAATTTTGTTAACATACATACAAAATATCCTTCATTTTATGAAACTAGGTGGATACCATGCATTAGAAAACACAACTAAATGGACATTGATTACCCATAAACATGAGGAGAGAGAACGACATGGGCTCCTGTTTGCCCTTTGATGAAGTTCTATTTCTCACAAGGTTCAGGATTTATATGGAGCTAAAAGTTCCACACAGTTGTTGATAAGGCCTTCAGCACAAAAGAACAAAGTGGACACAGTTAGCTCCCTGTAGACCAAAGAAATCTCATTCAGGACCACAAATACTAATCACTACGGCTTTGGCATTCACTAACTCTGAAACAGAAAAGATGGCTGAGTCCCAGTTAAAATTTGCACAGCACTGTTGAAAGTCAGTGATAGGTTTTGGACAGTACCTTATCAAAGCACAGTCCACTCACTGAATTAAATAATTTGTCATTTAACAGTCTTGAAAAAGTTTCAATATTTTTCTGATATAATTTTAAGACAGGTGATTTATTGAAATGATTTGTACATTTTCCCAAGGTAGGCTAAAAAAGTTATACTGAACTGTACAATCAGCTCCCTTTCACAGTTCAGAATAAAATCTGTATAAATGTGCATGGATTGGATTACATTAGGATTAATAAGACATTTTTTTTTTTTTGCTAATAACATGATGGACTTTTTTTTCTTTCGATGTCATTGAAATACAGATATTTCAGATGGCTTAGTTTGTACCTCTTGAACACAGCTGAGAAGAACAGGGATGAGAGTCAGCTACAAAATTTCATTTGACTTCAAAGATTATCAGGAGGCTTAACAAGTTCTCCAAGTTGAAGCTGAAGAAAATCTTAGATTAGTGCCCAGCACATTTCTTATCTTTGAGTACCTTAGTTGTTATTATTTAGTTTTAATAACAATTGCCATGGCAAGTATTGTAAGAAGGTTATTATTATATGTATTGGTAATGTAGCCAGCACTATGTTAAGTAAGGTAAGGGACTTGATAGTTACTCTACCTCTGTATTAACTCTCACAACTCCTCTCCCTTAATGATAACTATTTTACCAATGAGAAACATGGGGCTAATTTATTTAACACATTTGACATGGGTTGTATGTTACAGGCCAGGATTTGCACCTGGGTTTGCTTTATTTTAAATCCCATGTGCCTAATCACTTTGATATACTATATCAGAAAGTAGGGAACTCTAGATCTGTTCTATTATGAGGGTTTGGTATGATTATACATCTTTGTTATTTCTCCTAATAGTTCTCTATACGTATTTACCATTTAAGTATATTAACTTAGGAGGTGTTTACACTGAAGAGCTCATCCAGACCACATTACTGGCCTGTGATTCACTTGGACCTTGACCATCTCACAAACTAGCACTGACACAGATCACATGTATCAAACATATATGTACAGAACATGCAATACTACAAAATCTTCTCTCATTATTTATCCATTCACCCATTCCTTCATTTTCCTCTCAAGAAGTATTATGTGCAAAGTATCTTTCTATGCAGAGAGGAACTTATGTGTTGCAAAGTCCCTGACTGTCTTCAAGGAGCTAGGACTGTATTGACAGAGATGGTCCACCAAGCAACTGTCATGCAAGCACAATAGAGGAACACTTCATTGAAAATAAAAACTTACCCTACCGCTTTCTGCCTTCTGAGACAAGTAGCAGGATTTATGTCAGTGAAAAACCACATGTACCTGTTGTTCTTTTTTTTCTTATCCACAAGCTGATGGAAGAAAGGAATACAGAAATGTATCTGCCAGTTATTCTTTGCTGATAAAGAAAAAGTTGGTCCTTTGCTAGAGAAGCCATTAATGAGTCTTTGTTTCTACAAAAGTGAACCCCGCACACATTAGTTGATGAAGAACTAAATTCCTCAGCCCTATAACATGGAAAGGAATTGAGTTTTCTAGCAGAGCCCAAGGATGTTAAGGCATGGAAAAACAGAGATATGCGGAGAAGATTGATAAGAAGAAGGGGTTATGCAACACATAGCTAAGGAACTCCTTTATTGCCCTAAAGCATGAGCCAATGTGCCTATAAAATGCTCTGTGTACAGTTGGTATCCCTTTTTGAGAAGGGTAGACAAAATAACAAGATCACAAAAAAGTGAGCAAATTCCTCACTGAAGTCAGCACTGAAAGAAGGAAAGAGGATGGGATGCATATGAAGCTAAAAGTTCACCTAAAACAGAGACTGGGCAGAAGAAGCCATGAGAGGTTAAGCCCTAGGTAAACACACAGGAGTTTCTGTGATGGGGTTATTAGAGCACACACTGAATGTGGAATGACAAACATATCAACTTTCTTTATATTGTAAAGGACAAGCTGACCTCAAATGACATTTACAAGTTACAGATGGTAAGTGCCAGAGGAGAAATATAAATAAGGTACTATATCAGGGGAGCACAAAAGTAAGTAATGTTCTTTAGACCATAACTGAGACAGCTGTAAATGTAGTTGTGGTCTACATCAGGCAGCAGAAGGAGATTCTAGAAGTCCTAGTGGACTCCTAGTCCCAGTCGTCAGCTTCACCAGGAGAAGCTGTCACTAGGTGAAAAGGTGACAAGCTCTTTATAGTCTTGCAAGATAGTTATGATCGTTTGTACTTCACAGAAAGGTGGGCTAAATATTTAAGCAACTTTTTAAGAGTTTGGGACAAGGTAACTTTCATATCCTGGATTAAATCAGCATTTATAAAACTCCTTTTTTTAAAAGGACATTTTACTGATTTCCGGCAGTTGTGATGTACAAATTTCTAATTTTTATGTCAAGCAAACATGCAAACAAGGGCTCTTACCTGGGTGCATAGAGAAAATTAATGGAGTCCAGGAGCTTAGAAGGGGAAAAATTTGCGTCTTCATTTTCACTACCATCTACCTCAAATTTAGCCACCTCATTAACTTTGAATATAACAACAAACTTGTTGTTTAAAATTAAGCAATGCTTGTGACTTTGTCACCCAAAGAAGTGTGGATATCCTGATAGCTCATTAAAGTTATGGTAGTACTTAAAAATATCATTTATGCTCATCGCTACTTTGAAAATATGGCATTATTAGATCTCTCACTAGATATGCCATTTAATATGTTAATGAAGAAATACATATGTAATTATACTTTTATTTCAATAATAGAATTTCAATATAACTAGCTTCCTCATCATACTCAGAATTATATCATGTGCATTTAAGAACCTCATCCTGAGAAGAGGTCCATGGTCTTCACTAGAATATCAAAGGCATCCATTGCACAAAAAGTTGAACTCATGGGCAAAGGCATTTATTTTATTCAATTTTCTAATTTTTTTTTGAGATGGGGTGAATAACTTATTAGGAGAGTGAAGGCTGTATAACAATTCTCATTAACCATTTTCTCTTAGTAGGGAAAAAGAGAAAGGGTAGGAAGGGGGGAATGTCGAGTCTTGAGGTAGGGGCCTAGATTCATAAACCTGATTAAAAAAAAAAAAAAGGAGGGACCTGGAGCCAGGGCAGGTCTGCATGGGACCAGTGCTGCATCCCAGCGCTGAATGGAGAGAGGCACGCTCCAGCATCAGGAGGTACTAAGAGAACTGTGGAGAGATTTCAGACCTAAATGAGCCCATGTTCAACATTAGGCCTAGAAATTGTGCCTGATACTTTTTTTAAATTTCCTTTAATGTCAAAGTGTATACAAATGTTTATTTCCCTATACAAGTAGGCTGCAACAGTTGATTCTCAATAATCAAGATAAATATTTGATTTATGTTGTTTGAAGACCCAGTGTATCGTGATTCATCTTAATTTGTTACTGATAAAATTGCTGCTTTCATTGAAATACTTCTTTGATCACATTTATAAGGAAATTGAAAGCTTTCACAGTTTGAAATACTTTATACGTCTGTTAGGAATGTGACTCTAGTAGAAAGACAGTGATCTGACACGTTGGATTGCATGTTAATAAAGCATCAATATTGTATTTTAGTAAAATTTTATAATTAAAATTATAACTGCATTTTTCAAACACATTTAATTTCCCTGCTAGCAAAATTTGGGTCAAGATGTTTAAATTAGTAAAACTTACCACAAAGTCATTATTTTTTAAGATGAATCATACATTTTAATAAATCATTACATGTGAACACACCCAGAATGCTAACAATTTTATCGTCACATACGTTAGAGTACATTTGTTACCTCCTTAAGACCTGTCCATGCAATATTATGCTGATCATTCTTCAAAAATGCCTATGTTCTCCTAAGTACTTGAGGTCATCTTTTAAAAATGCTATTCCCCCAATTCACTTATTTTTACTAGTAAAATCTGATTATCTTGCAAGACTCAGCTTATATGTCACTTCTCTCAGCAAGACCTCCCTGATGACTGTGGTGCAAGAGACCTCTACTTCTAATGTAATCTTGGTCAAGTCTCTGCTTTTTTTCTTGAAGCAAACAAATGCCTAGCTCACAAAGCTAGGTGTCAAATGACATAATATGCAGAGAAACACATTATGAATTGCATTTCTTTCACAAAGATAAGTTTTTTTCACATCCTCATTATTCTTTTGTGTAGGTGATGTGGTAAGTTTCATGTTGACATATTCATGAGGACATGGGATAAGTGTCACACTTCAGATAATCTTTACTTTCTGATTGAAATTTTGCCTTCTTATTAAAATTTCAGAATCAGTAGTAATAAAACAAAACTACCGACTGTACATGTCATAGCCAGATTGCCTGAAGGAATTATTGAATGGAGTAGATGAGCTAATTGCTCTTGAAATTTTTCTCCAACTCTAGTTTCTATTATTCTTGCCAAGTATTGGTTAAGAGTTTGGAGAAAGAGACAAAGTTTTGCTCTTAAAAAATGTTGTAATCATTTAATTTCTTTAAAGACTTATAACCAAAATAAGAGATGCTAGTATTTACAGCTGCAATAAAATATATGTTTATGGTAAAATTTCTGACTTTTTAAGGAATTCCTATCACTTATATACCCAATCAAAACAATTATCCTGTGAAGTGTATCAAGATACTAGATAGTTTTAGAAATAGTAATTTTATAGGGTATCAAATTTGGAATCTGATAGGAGTTAGAAATCACACCTGGTAGAATATGGGAAGCTGCTTAGCAGCTGAAGAGTTTAGTAATTAATAGCATGGACTGTTTGAGTTTAGCCTCAACTTTGCCAGTGACTAGCTGTGTGACCTTGGGCAAATTACTCTAAGCCATAGTTTCTTTTATCAGTAAAAATGGCATAATAACAATAAGGAATATTAATAAGATCTGTGATATCTTGTAGTGATTTTGTGTGGTTTTGATATTAGGGTAATACTGGACTCACAAAATAAATTGGGAAGTATTCCTTCCTCCTCTGTTTTCTGAGAGTTTGTTAGTTGTTATAACTTTCTGGGATTTTTGATAGAATTAATAGAGAGAACATCTGGGCCTCGTTTTCTTTTTGAGAAGAAGCTAGATTATAATTCAATTTCTTCAATGATATAGGGTGATTCAGATGTTCTATTTCTTTTTATGTCGGTTTTGGAAATTTGTGTCTTTGAAAGGATTTATTTATTTCAACTAAATTATTATATCAATTTTATTGGTACAAAGTTGCTAGTGACATTTCCTTTTATCATTTTAATATTTTTAGTTTCTATATCCAAGTTGCTTTGCTTCATTTATTTTTTTACTGTGATATGAACATATAGCATGAAATCTACTTTCTCAATAAATTTTTGAGTATATAATACATTATTGTTAACTATAGGTACAATGTTGTATAGCAGATCTCTAGAGCTTATTCAACTAGCTTGACTGAAATATTAATTTCTGCTCTAATCTTTATATTTCCTTCTATCTGCTAACTTTGAGCTTAGTTAGTTTTTTTCTTCTAGTTCTAGAATGATTAGAATTTAGAAGGTTTAGGATTGAGATCTTTCTTATTTTTTTAATATAGGCATGTATCACTATAAATTTCCCTCTTAGCACAACTATTGCTGCATCCGATAAGTTTTGGTTGGTGTATTTTAATTTTTGTCTATCTCAAGATATTTTCTGATTTCTTTTAATTTCTTCTTTGACCCATTGGTTCTTCAAGAGTGTTGTTTATAAATTTCCATATGTTTGTGAATTTTTCATTTTTCAAAATTCTGTATATGTTTGTTAGTTTCATAGGTCTATAGTTTTATTCACACTCTCTGTTTCCTTATTGATTTTTTGTCTTGATGTTCTGTCAATTACTAAAAGTGGGATATTGAAATTTCCTACTATTATTGTGTTGCTTTCTATTTCTCTCTTCAGTTTTGTCAACGTTTGCTTCATATATTTAGATGCTCTGCTGTTGGATACCTACATATTTATAATTTGCAGATCTTCCTGGTGGATTGAACTTTTTATCATTGGAAAATGTCCTTTCTTATCTCTTATGACAGGTTTTAGCATAATGTCTA
Organism: Pan troglodytes; assembly: GCF_028858775.2. Classification (NCBI taxonomy): domain Eukaryota; kingdom Metazoa; phylum Chordata; class Mammalia; order Primates; family Hominidae; genus Pan; species Pan troglodytes. Next base: position 60,283,650 of record NC_072403.2, read on the forward strand.
TTTTATTTGATATAAGGATAGCCACCCTACCGCTTTTTTGGTTACAATTTTAATAAAATGTCTTTTCTCACCCATTCCCTTTAAGCATACTTGTGTCCTTAAGGCTAAAGTGAATTCTTGTAGGTAGCATACAGTTAAGTTTTTTTTTTTCAATCCATTCAGCCACTCTATGACTTTTTTTAAGGAATTTATTCCATTTACCTTTAAAGTAACTATTGATAGGAAAAAAGTAACTATTGCCATTTTTTGAGTAGTTTTCTGTTAGTCTTGTAGTTCTTTTGTTTGTCCTTTTCTCTCTTTCTATCTCTCTTTGTATTTTGTTGATTTTTGTATCTGAAATGCTTTAATTTCTGTGTGTGTGTGTGTGTGTGTGTGTGTGTGTGTGTACCTTCTATAGGTTTTTTTATGGCTACCTTGGCACTTAAGTAAAATATTTTATAATAGTCCATATTAAGCAGATAACAGCTTATGTTCAATTGTATCCAGTAACTCTAACTTATTTTCTCCCTACACTTTATATTATTGTTGGCACTATTTTCTTTTATTCATATTGTATATCTTTTACCATATATTTATTTATAGTTATTTTAACTAATTTTGTCTTTTAACATTTATAGTTGAATTAAAAGTGCATTACCCTCCATCATTACAGTAATATTCAGTATTTGTCTATATATTTGTATTTACCAATGAGTTTCATACTTTTCTATGCTATCATGTTGCTGTCTAGCATTTTTTTATTTCAAGTGGGAAAACTCCTTATAACATTTTTAAAGGCCAGTCCAGAGATGATGAACTTCTCAGTTTTTGTTTAATTGGGAAAGTCTTCATCTCTCATTCATTTTTGAAGGACAGTTTGCCTAGTATAGTATTATTATACTATTATTGATTGGCAGCTTTTTCTTTCAGCTCTTTTAATATATCATCCTACACGCTTTGCTTATTCATTGTTCTTTTAAACTTGGTGGACATATTATGACTTATTTTTAATTATCTTTCAAGAAAATAATATAACTTCATTTCATTAAGACCTATTTTTGGAGGTCATTTTGTTCCTTTCTTTGGAACATTTCTCCCTAATTTTTCATTTTTCTTGACTCTTTTTTTCTTGACCGGTTTCTGTGCATTACCAAAACACGCCCCTCTCCAAGTCTTTATGAACTGGCTTTGTACAGAAGAAATCCCTATCAATATGTCTGGTCAGAGATTCTGGAGGACTCTACCATCTGTTTCCCTCCCTAGGAAGAAGCACGTGGCTATGGTTTTTGTCCACTCACTCTGCTGAGCCAGAAGCGGAGCTATAGCATGTACCAACCCAAACCTCTATCTCCATTCTTCCCTGGGAAGCTAGACTGTAGTGGCTCATCTGAACTTCAAGACTGGTGAGATAGATGCTAGTTCATGGATAGCCTCAGAGAAATTGGCATACTCTATGTACTGATAAACTCTTTCCTACCCAAGAGAAGGCTGAGAGCTGAGATTTTTTTATCCGCTTTCTCTGTGCTGAGCAGTGGCAAGGATGAAGATTACCTACCATCCCAAGCCATTATGTCCATTCTCCCTGGCTAGCTACATTGTGCTGGACCCATCAGAGCTCCAGGACTGGTGAGACAGTTGCTAATTATTTGGACAGTCCTCGAGAAACTTCAGGTGCCAGACAAAGGGGTTAACTTTTTCCTCCTCAAAGGGAAGCTGAGAGCTGGAATTTCTCATCTGCCTGCTCTGTGCTGAGCAGAAGGGAGGATCAACTGTGTCTATCAACTCAAGTTGCTATCTCTACCCTCCCTTGAGTGATTAGACTATGCCACACCTATCAGAGCTCCAAGACTGGCAGGACAAAAGCCTATCCTCTAAGGAGGCCCCTTAGGAAATATGGGGAACTAGACACACATACCAACATGTTCATTCTCCTGGGTGAAGCTGGGCACTAGGAGGTCTCTTCCTGATTATATGGTGCTATGCAGGGAGTAGGGATTCTAGACTATGTCATAAATCTCCCTACTAGCTACAGTGAGTCTAGTTTCACATTCCCCTGGGGTACAAGGGCCTTTTAATTGGTTTCTGTTTTCTCATAATGAGACTGTATCTGTGAATTGTTGTGGGGCATCAGTATGTTTGTCAGGGAAGGACAGAGTTCAAGGCTTCCTTCTCCACAATCTTAGTGACATCACTTGATTCATTCATTCTTAATATTGGTATCATTCATAACTTGGCATTGTGCCTTCTTTTTATAATAAATCTTACTTACAGTTTGATAAAAATTTTACAGATCTTTATAAACAAATTTATGTTTCACTGATTTTTTCTTTAATATTGTCATTTTCTATATAATTTACTTTCATTCATTTTTATTTGTTTCTTTATACTTATTTTTGGTTAAATTTGTACTACTTCTTAGTTTCCTGGGGTAGAAGCATGATCTATAATTTTAAAACTTTGTTTTTATAAAATAAGCACTTACAGTTATAACTTGTCTTTAAAAAGTATTTTAGTTATACTCTACAAATTTTGTTCTGTAGATTTGGTTTGAAATAATTTCTAATTTCTTTTTTAAAAATCCTTGATGACTTATTTACAAGTGTGTTGATTTCCGAATATTTGCCACTTTCCAGGTATTATTTTGTTACCGGTTTTTAACTTAATCTCAGCCAACTCCTGGTCAATCTGCAAGTTGACTAGGAGAATAAGTGCAAGTTTTTTAAAGCTATTAGACTATGGCCTGGGTTTCCTTCAATTTCCAGTTATCAAAATCAGTCAGTCAATGATTAATCCTTTCATCATTTTTTGCTATTAGATTTCTATTAAAATTAATGAGATATGTCTCCTTCCTTCTAAGTTTTACCTTTCCATTTGTAAACTAGACCTCATTTTCTTTAACCTAATCAGGGACTTTTTTCTAGCTATTATAATAGTTTCTCCTGCATCTTCGATCTCTCAATTTTTGTGGTGAATTAATATCAGCATATCAACATGCTCAAGTATGCTTTGTTCTAAAAAAAAATCCATGTCCCCTTCCATCTACTTCTCTTTATTTTTACATTTTCTTCGTAATCAAATTTCATGAAAGACATATCTATATTCACGGTTTCCACTGTATCAAACTATTCAGTCTTCAGTTTGCTGCACTCTGGCTTCCACTCTGACAAGTCCACAATTAGCCAGAGATTTAACTCCTTGCATATGACGTCTTGACATAAAAAATATTTGTATAAACCCCCACAATGTTCCATAAATGCTTCCAAAATAGACAGAAAAGGAAAAAATAAAAACTACCTACAATTTCCTATGCCTATATCGATAGGCTTTTAAAACAAACTTTTCAAACATTTATAAAATTTAAAGACCTTTTAGAGAAAATTTAATCAACAGAATATGGTCTAACTTCTCTTTACAGGTAAAGAATCAACATTCCATAGGGGTAAAAAACTGTGTTGTTATACAGTGAAAAAATCAGGGCCATAATTTTTATTTCTAGAAATCTGGATAAAATGTGTTCCTACTCTTTCAATCCAGACATGTTCATTAGAAACATTCACAAAATATGAAACAATCCTTGGCAACATAACAGATTTATAACATACACTACACTTACATAGACAGTAAGGCAGATAAATCTATAAAAAAAAGAATTTAAATAGTTTGCAATGAGAACATTTCAGAAGATGTTTAAGTGAAAAATCTGCCTTTTGCTCTCACTATCCTCACACACCAATGTAAAGATACACAAAGGAAATTAACTCATAAAGGCAATGAGAAAGTGATAAGTTGAAAATCATCAGTGAATAAGAGATTACCAGAATATTAAATTAAAATGACTAGAATATTAAGTGAGAATAATACAATGACCAATGAAACAAACAGAGCAAACAGCTACCAAGAATATGCTGTAAAGACTATAAAAGAGATGGGAGCCAAGCATGCGTGAAACTCTGGCATTTTGGGGGGCTAAGAATCAACACATAGTGAGAGGGATGTGAGGCTAAAAAGAGGTGACTAATGTAAGTTTATTTATGCAGTAAATGAATATTGGAGTCCCAAGAGAAAATATGCAAACATCTGGGGGAACTTGGTTTCAAATGTAACTCCTTGGCCATTGTAGTATTTTGGAAACCCATAGCATGATAACCAACTTTCTGTCTTGTTATTCTATAGTAATGCCTGATGTAATGCCTGATTGTTGACATGCCTTACCATATTGAGTTTCATGACTCCTTAAAGATGTAAACAGGTCATTAAACAGAAATGATGGTCTGAGCAAGAGGAAGTGATGGTGGAACCACTTCGACTCTTGGTGTTTAGCATGCCAAGGACTTGAGACTTTTCAGATATTTACCTGAAGTGGGTAAATATTGGAAAATAGGTGAATGTGGATTCGCTTGTGCGTACTCAATCTCAGGTAAGTGGTTATCTAGCAGGAGAGCCCAGCATCAAGAAGCTGTCTAGTTCTAGCACAGAAGGAAACTGGTATGAACCTATCTCCTAACCCAAAACAAATAAAGCATTAGAGAAAATATACAAAATAATTGTTTTCAGACATTGAGACAACAGATAGTATAAGAGTATTTCCCCCAAAAAGAAAAACAAATAAAATTAATTCTGTTATCACTTTAACTTTCTGTCTAAAGGCAATTTCTTAGAGGGAGAGAGGGTGTGTGTGTGTGTGTGTGTGTGTGTGTGTGTGTGTGTGTTGGGGAAAGTCCAAGCAGAGCATGAGGCTCTTGCTGAAGTGAGGAGACAGAGAGTAAAGTTAAGGAAGCTGGACCAGCTAGAGTTTACAAGGCAGAGAAACAGAAATGAGGGAGTTATACATAGTAAGACCTCCTGAAATCTACATGCCAGTTTTCTTGAATCTTTGGGTGAACGCTAATCTGTGCATACCTAGGGTAAAACTTCAGGAGACTTGGCAAGAACAAATGTCAGGAAGTTATAAGATGATCAGTTTCTCAAGTTCATACAGAATTAGGAGATATTTAAATTTAATCCAATCAAAATAGAGAAAACTCATTGAAAACTTGGGCAATCAGTAGAGGTCATAGAAGGGTCATATTTTAGTAGGTACAACTTTTCCCTGGAATAAAGACTACTAATACTACAGTACTTAAAAAACAAGTCTTTTTAAAAGAATTTTATTTTAAGTTCAGGGGTACATGTGCAGGTTTTTTATGTAGGTAAATTGTGTGTTGTGAGGGTTTAGTGTACAGATTATTTTGTCACCTAGGTATCAAGCCTAGTATCCATTAGTTATTTTTCTGATCCTCTCCCTCCTCCCATCATTCACCCTCCAATAGGCCCCAGTGTGTGTTTTTCCCCTCTATGTATGCATGTGGTCTCATCATTTAGCTCCCATCTGTAAGTGAGAACATGTGGTATTTGGTTTTCTGCTCCTGAATTAGTTTGCTACAAATAATGGCCTGCAGCTCCATCATGTTCCTGCAAAGGACATGATCTCATTCTTACTGATGGCTGTGTAGTATTCCATGGTGTATATATGTGTCACATTTTTAAAATCCAGCCTACCATTGATGGATGTTTAGGTTGATTCTAAGTCTTGGCTATTGTGAATACTGCTGCAATTAACATATGTGTGCATGTGCTTCTATGATAGAATGATTTACATTCCTTTGGATATATAACCAGTAATGGGATAGCTGGTTTGAATGGTAGTTCTATCTTTAGGTCTTTGAGGAATCTCCATACTGTTTCCCACAATGGTTGAATTAATTTGCACTCCCACCAACAGTGCATAAGCATTCCTTTTTCTCCACAACCTTGCCAGTACCCGTTACTTTTTGACTTTTTAATAACATCTATTCTGACTAGTGAGATGGTATTTCATTGTGGTTTTGATTTGCATTTCTCTAATGAATAGTGATATTGAGCTTTTTTTCATATGCATTTTGGTCACATGTATGTCTTCTTTTGAGAAGTGTCTGTTCGTGTCCTTTGCCCACGTTTCACTGGGGCTGAAAACACAAGACTCTTAAGGATTAATCTTATCTACAAATAACTTTCTGCCAAAACAAACTTCTATACCCTTTAAAGAAACACATATATATGTAAACACTCAGCAAGGTAATATTTGCTATGTTTGATATTCAATAAATACTTTCTAAATATATTAAGAGGTAGTAAACTGTGACTCAAAACTGAGAAAAAATTTAGTTAATATAAACAGACCTAGAAATGACAGAGAGGGTGGAATTAATAGACATGGCCTTTAACACAGTTATTATAATGCCATCCATAAGGTTCAAGCATTGAAAGAAAAATATAAACACAATGAAGAAAGAAATGTATGATGATAAAAACAACCAAATGGAACTTCTGGAGATGAAAGTCAAAATATATAAAGAAAAAAATCACTGGATGGCTTTAACTGCAAATTAGACTACAGAATAAAAGGTCAGTGGACATGAGAAGAGTCTATTTAAAATTAAGCAGATAAATGAGAATGAAAAAGACAGTGCTTCAATGACTTGATATTAAGTGGGTTGATGTCTACGGGATTCGAATTACAGGAGGAGAGGAGAAGAAGGTAGAAGCCAAAAATGCTGAAGAAATACTGGCTGGAAATTTTCTAAATTTTATGAACAATATAAATTCATGGTGCTCAGAAGACAGACAAACCCCAAGCAAAATAAACACAAAGAAAATCACATAATAGCATATAATAATAAAATTGCTGAAGACTCACGATGCCTCACTCAGGTATCTGTGCTCAACCAGCAGGTCATCTGTGGCTTAGCTTGCTCATCTTGGCTGTGTTCTCTCAGATACCTGCAGGTTGGCTAGCATGAATTCACTACTCAGATCCATGTGGTGGTTCATGCTTCAGCAGGCTAGCTCAGGATTCTTCACATGGTAGTTTTTGGAGTCCGAGAAAAAAAGTAGAGATGGACAATGCCGCATGAGGCTTAAGCTCATAATTGGAACATTGGCTCTTTGTTTCCTATTGACCAAATCATGTAGGAAAATATACAGATTTTTATATGTATGTGCACACACATACATATACACATATATACACACATATACATATATATGTATATACACATATATATACACATATACATATATGTATATACATATACACAGGCAAAACACATTTTTAGAAAAAACTTGTTTAGAAAAAAATATCTCAACTGGTGGGATAGTATGGGAAATACTTGGAGGTTTGAAACAAAGAGAAAATTTAAACCCAGAGAGGTAAACTAGTACCAAGAGCATATAGAGATCCAGTGATGTGCCTGCTGGGTTAGAGACAGGTGACAAACTCCAGGCAGCCAAATAGGAAACATCTCTGCACATTGTATCATACCTGACCCATAGAAGATGACAATTGCAGTGGCTTAAAAAGCTGTCTTTCACAGGGCAATGGTGAGACTGCCCATTTGTCCTTGTTTTTGAATAGGAGACTAAACATTTTTTTTAAAAAAATGAGGATCTCCTTAGAATTCTTTTTTTTCTTTAAAACTTTTATTTTAAGTTCAAGGGTACAAGTGCAGGTTTGTTACATAGGTAAACTTGTATCACGGAGCTTTGTTGTACAGATTATTTCATCACTCAGGTATTAAGCCTACTACCCATTAATTATTTTTCTTGATCCTCTCCCTTCTCCCAACCTCCACCCTCCAAAAGGCCCTAGTGTATGTTGTTCCCCTCTATGTGTCCATGTATTCTCATCATTTAGCTCCCACTTATAAGTAAGAAAATGTAGTATTTGGATTTCTGTCCCTATGTTAGTTTGCTAAGGATAATGGTCTCCATCTCTATCTATGTCCCTGCAAAGAACATGACCTCATTCTTTTTCATGGTTGCACAGCATTCCATGCTGTATATGTACACAAGCCACGCAAATCCAAATGAACGAGAGACATCAAAAACATCAAACAAAAGAATCAAACCCTAACATTAGAAGTTTAAAAATCTAAAATAAAAAGAAACAAATAACTGATAATAATCAGATAATATTAAGATAATTATCAGAAGAAATAAGATAGCCCCAAATAAAGGTTAATATTGAATATATGACACAAATATGAAGTTGTCAAAATTACCCTGATGTTTGAAAAATAGTTAAAATATTAAGTGTGTAATTATGATATAATAGAGAATAGTGAATAAGTTAAATAGCAAGTTAGACACAATTGAAGGTATTAATAAATTGGATTATATATATATATATATATATATATTTTTTTTTTTTTTTCTCGCTCTGTTGCCCAGGCTGGAGTGCAATGGCGCAGTCTTGGCACACTGCAACCTCCACCCCCTGAGTTCAAGTGATTCTCTTGCCTCAGCCTCCTGAGTAGCTGGGATTACAGGCACGTGCCACCATGCCTGGCTAATTCTTGTATTTTTAGTACAGATGGGGTTTCACCATGTTGGTCAGGCTGGTCTTGAACTGCTGACCTCATGATCCACCTGTCTCCACCTCCCAAAGTGCTAGGATTACAGGCATGAGCCACCGTGCCCAGCCTAAATTGGATAAAATTTCTAAAAAGAAATCCAGAAAAGTTAGGAAAAGAGATGGGAAATATCAAAAGGGGCAAATCACATGGATAATAGAATGACAAATTTTGGTGACTATTTAATCTAAATTCCAGAAGAAGCAAATAGAGAGATGTGGAGGAAATAATATCTGGCTGCAGAGAGAAAAGGCAGGCTATCTACAAAGGAAAAGAAATTAGAGTGATGGAAGAGATATCTTTTTAAAAGATACCTCTTTAAAGTATTAGAAGCCAAAAAATAGTGAAGTTATGAAATAATAACTTCAAACCTTAAGCAAAAAATACTTATAATCTAGAAATACTAGAGTTCTATAACAAATGAAACTACAGTTAAAATAGAAGTAGAATAAAGATATTTTCAGACAAATAAAAATGACTTTGTCACCTACATATGCACACTAAAGGAAATGCCAAAGGATGTACCTCAGGAAGAATAAAAATAATCCCAGAAGGAAGGCCTAAAATGGAAAAAGGAATGGTTAACAAAAGCTGGAATCTTTGTGGATAAATGTAAATAATTATTGACTGTATAAATTAGTAATTGTTCCTAATTTCTGGAGTTAAGACTAAAAAAGTTAAATCTAAAATATTAGTTATTAGGATATAATGGAGAATGGATGACAAGAGTTAAAGCATTCTAGTGTCCACGTATTGCTTGCACTATTGGTAAGACTGTTGACTAACTTTACGTTTTGTTAAGTTAAATGTACGTTTAAAATTTTAAGATAACACTAAAATATAGTAATATATTTTATAATTTGAAAACCTGTAAAAGGAAAAGTAACAAGAAATATCAATATAGAAAAAGAAAAATAAGAATAAAAAAGCATAGTAAAAATAGCGTAACATAACACAATATAACAAAACAAAATATATTTGTTATCCTAATAAATATAAATGGCCTAAACTCTTTAATTAGGAAGACAAATTTGACAGGCTAATCATTTATTGAGCACCTACAATGTGCAAGGGAATATGGAATATAAAGCAAGCCTGGTTGTGATGGATATATAAAATACAATCCCTACATTCAGCATGAAAATATTCTATTCATAATTAACCATCTTTTTATATGAGTAGGGTCTATACTGACTCTTATGCAGATTAGCTAGAAAAAGTTCTACAGCATTACAATGAGTTATTCCTGCAGGTTAATGGACCATAACAATTCATACAATGTATCCTTTGTAAAACAGAGTAAAGCTAACATCCTGAGGCTTCTTTGAAGCAGAAAGAAAATCTCTATGCAGCAGCCTAAAAGATGTACATGGTTGTTGCTTCAACTATGTCCTATGGAACTATATAGCTGTTTACTGCCTCTTTTTCTCCCGTCTTCCATGGCACAAAATGAATATAGATGGGAGATAAAGAGAAACATTTAGAGCAGGAGAATTGAAGCTGGAAGATGTGACCATATTTCGCATTTATTGAGACCTCTATAAAATATAGTGTCTTAAACTTCTTAAAAAAAGTCTTATATCTAAAACAGGAGCTCAATGATTGAAGTACAGCTCTACATGGAATTTTGACTGCAGTTGAAAGCACGGCAAGTATGACAACTTGTTTTGGAAGCTTTTACTTTCGTCTGATGCAACAAATATTTGACTCATGCTGGAATCAGCATTGCACATGTAATAGAGCAATGATCTAATCCAGCATGACAAATCCTATTTTCCTCTGTGGCGGTGATTTGAACAGAAAATGTGGGTCATCCTGGGTAAAAATATAGATAGGTGATTTTTAATAAGACTTCTGCTTTTTATCTTCCTTCTATCATTTTAGAGTGCACAGAGTGTATCTTCCTGTAATAACTTACTCACTAGAGCTTTCAATCATATCCAGTGAATACTTACCAATATAATAAAGTCTGCTTTAAAAAACACATTCTCAACTTTCATTATAACATAGCATAAATATATCCTATAAATTACTTTTATTTTTTTTAATTTTATTACGCTCACTTATGTACTTTGCCTTTTCTAAACCTTTTCTTTACCAAAATGTTTCTGGTTTAAACCAAATGCTGGTACAAAGTTTAAAATTTAATCAGGTCTGAGTTAAAGTTTACTTCCTAAGGGATGCCTTCCTCAATAACTTTCTTCATAGAGCCCTTTACTCTCAGGTCTACTTCCTGTCTATATTACTATCCATTTTTTATATCCTTCTTAGACCTTATCACAATCTAAATTTTTTTGTTAATTTATTTTATTGAATTTTTCTCCCACAAGAATGTCAGTTTTTTTAGATCAAAAACATTTTCTATCTTGGTCATTCTGTACCGTCAGAACCATAAACAATGACTTATATACACTAGATTTTCTGTAAATATTTATGAAATTAATAAAATTGTTAAATCAATTTTATTTATGGCATATATATGCTATTATTGTTTAACAACTTTTTAATAATTTTTTAGCTAAAGCCTCCTAAGACCCTAAGGTAATATATCTCAATTAGATCAGCTGAACTTACAGAAATATAAATTCCTAGCATTTATAGAACTATAGCTTTTTCATACAGGTGTCAGTATAGCTCTTTGAGTGGTCTAGTTTAATAGTCCTACTTTAGAAGATTTTCCCCAGGATAGACTTTGATGTGAAGTGTTAATGGTCCACCTTATAGGAGCACATCATCTAGCTGGTGGTTGAAATTGAAACATTCTCAGCCTCTGTCCTTTGGGTTCTCAGAATGGATTTTAAAAACTAAATAAACCACTGTTATGCAGGTCTTAAAGTTTAAATAACTTCAAGTGTGAAGTTATTTGAAGATTTTGCCTAAAATATTTTGACTTAGAATCCTACATTAAATAAATTGTTGATTTATCTGGAGGAAGTGAGAGGTGAATTCAGACAAGAAGGCACTAATGCAAGAGGGGAACGTAGAAAGATTCAGAAATGTCTGATAATTTTGAAGAAAAAGAGAAATATCAAAGAAAAATTAAGAGCTTATATATCCAAAAGTCCAGCACAAAAGTTGGAGGTGTTTGGGGAGGTTGGTGTTTTTTGTTTAATAGGATACTAAAGTAGAAAACAAGTGCAGAGGTGTCTCTAAATTCTAAAGTCTTAGACCTTGTTATCCTGATGACGTTCAGCTACACCATAGGAATACATTTTACTACAGATAAATTCACAGAAACTTACAACCTACCAAGACTGAAGCATGATGAAATATAAAATCTGAAGGGATCAATAACCAGTAAGGAAATTAGATCAGCAATAAATAATCTTCCATCAAAGAAAAGCCCAGACTGGATGGCTTTATGAGTAAATTCTATCAAAAGTTTAAAGAAGAATTAAAGTCAATCCCTCTCAAATTTTTTCAAAAACTAGATGAGGAAACACTTCCAAACTCATTTTAAGAGTATGGGATTACCCTGACACCAAAAACCAGGCAATGACACTAAAATAATAATAATAATAATAATAATAATAATAATAATAATAGTACAGGCCAATATGACTGAAAACTCAAAGCTTTTCCTCTAAGATTAGTAAAAAGACAAGATGGCCACTCTCACCACTTCTATTCAACATTGTACTGGAAGTCCTAGCCAGAGCAATTAGGCACAAGAAAGAAATAAATCAAGGCATCCAAATAGAAAATAAAGAAGTAAATTTATCTCTGTTTGCAGATGACATAATCTTAAATTTAGATCATAGACTATATATATAGAAAATTCTAAAGATTCCACCAAAGAACTGTTAGAACTAATAAATAAAGTTGCAGGATGTAAAATTAACATATAAAAATCAATTGTTTTCTGTACACTCACTAGGAACTATTTGAATAAGAAACTAAGAAAATAATCACATTTACAATAGCATCTAAAAGAATAAAATACTTAGGAATAAACTTAACCAAGGAGGAAAAGTTTCCATACACTGAAAACAATGGAACATTGATGAATGATATTGAAAAAGACACAAATAAGTGAAAAAGTATCCTATGTTCATGGATCAGAAGAATTAACATTGTTAAAATGTGCATACTACCTAAAATGATCTCTAGATTTAAAGTAATTGCTATCAAATTTCTATTGTCATTTTACATGGAAATAGAAAAAATAATTCTAAGATTTGTATAGAACTACAAAAGACCCCAAATAGCTAAAGCAAGAAGAACAAAGCTGTAGATATTACACTGCCTAACTTTAAAATATACTACAAACTTAGTACACAAAACACTATGGTCCTGGCATAAAAACAGATACATAGGCTGATGCTCAGAATAGAAAGGCCAGAAATAAACCCACATGCACATGGTCAGAGTTACCTAGAATACACAATAGGGAAGGAATAGAAGGAATAGTGTCATTAGTAAATGGAGCTGAGGAAACTGGATATCTGCATGCAAAAAAAAAAAAAAAAAAAAAAAAACCCACAAAAAACAAAACAAAACAAAACACAAGGATGTTTATTTTACACCATACACAAAATCAACTCAAAATTTATTGAAGACTTAAATGTAAGATCTAAAACCATAAGACTCCTGGACAAAAACATAGGGGAAAAGTTTCATGACATTGCTCTTGGCAATGATTTTTTGGATATAACACAAAAAGCATAGGCAATAAAAGCAAAAATAAATACATCATACTACATCAAACTAAAAAGTTTCTGCACAGCAAATAAATTAATCAACATAGTAAAAAGGCAACTCATGGAATGTCAGAAAATATTTGCAAACCATATATTTAATTAGGGGTTAATATCCACAATATGTGAGGAACTCATGCAACTCAATAGCAAACAAAAACAAAAAACCTGATTTAAAAATGAGCAAAGAACCTGAATTGACCTTTCTCAAAAGAAGATGCACAAATAGCCAACAGATATTGTATATGAAAAAGTGCTCAACATCACTAATCATCAGGAAAATGCAAATTAAAACCACAATGAGATATCAGCTCATAACCATTAGCAGGACTATTATCAAAAAGTCAAAAGATAAATGTTGGCAAGGACATTGAGAAAAGGGAAACTTTATACGTTGCTGATAGGCATGTAAATTGGTACAGTCATCATAAAAACTATGCTAGTTCCTCAAAAAATTAAAAACAGAACTATCATATTATCCAACAATCCGACTTCTGGGTGTATATCCAAAGAAAATGAAATCAGAAAATAGAAGATATATCTGCAATCCCCTTTCTTGCAGCATTATTCACAATAGCCAAGATATGAAATCAACCTATGTGTCTCTGAGCAGAAGAATGGATATGATATGAAATCAACCTATGTGTCTCTGAGCAGAAGAATGGATAAAGAAAATGTGGCATGCAATGGAATACTATTTAGCCTTAATAAAAGAAAGAAATCCTGCCTTTGCAACTACATGGATATATCTGGAGGATATTATGCTAAGTTAAATAAACAAGACACAGAAAGACAAATACTGCATGATTTCACATGTTTACATGTGGAATCTAAAAAAGTTGAACTCATAGAAACAGAGAGAAGAAAGATGGTTTCCAGGAGTCAAGTGATGGAGGAAATGGGGAGATGTTAATCAAAGTGTGTAAACTTGCAATTTCAAGATGAGTAAGTTCTGGAGATACCATGAACAGCTTCGTGACTATAGCTAATAATAATATACTGTACACTTAAACTTGAAATTTGCTAAGATAATGCATCTTAAATATTCTTACCATACAAAAAAGGTAACTATGTGAGACAATGGATATGTTAATTAACTTGATTATAATTATTATTTCCCAATGTATACATATATCAAAACACCACATTGTACACATTGAATATATACAATTTTTGTCAACTATACCTCAATAAATCTGAAAAACAAACAAAAATTCCTCACAAAACCCCAAACAAGCAAAAGAATAGATTTTACTGTTTCAAGGCTAATTCAAGGAAATAATATTTTGCTAAGACTCTTAGCCATGATCTCCATCCTATATAACTATTTCTCCATGTTCTCTATCATTACCATAAATCATAACATTCTAAAATTTGAATAGATTTATTGGGACAAAAAGCAGTAAAGTCAGCTTCTAATGTTGTCATTTGGAGGCCTTGCCTCCTTTTTGACGTTTCAGGACTACAGCATAACAGGGAAATCATGTGGATTACAGATGTCTCCCAATAGTTCAAGCTTCCCTTACTTTTTATTTTAATTTTATGTATGTCTTCCCCAACAGCCAGTAGCCATTCATCAAAATTACTAGAGGAAAACTAGGTTCCTTCTCCAGAGAGCAGTAAACATTGTGGATAAAAAGAAATGTAGAATGTGGTGGAACCAAAGAAGATCATTATGCAAATGATGGGTCACCCTGGTCTATTCAATTTCTTGTAGATTCCTAAGACACAGAAATCAGAAAACTATTTTAGGGGGAGAAGGTTTATGTTGCCCACCAACATAAACAATTTCAAATATCTTTAAGTATCAAGACTCCAGATGGTAATATTATGCTGCTATAATATTAATAATTTTTACAGTGGTGACCTGAGTCATAAAAAAAAGGTTTCCATTTCTTTTAGTAACCTCTGTTTAATTTGGCTGCACTACGTCAGTATAAAGCTCTTGATTTAATGAGAGGCAGCACTGAACTGTTAAGATACACCAGTTATTGCTCCACAAAACACAGCCACTATGCCAGGGAGGCTGGTGTGCTAACATCATCTCTCCTCCTGTACACTCTGGTCCTTAGGTTGGGCATCAGACTTCCTGCCATTCGAGTGCATCACTGGTGTCCATCTGTACCAGCAGACTTGGCCAGGAGCCATGAGGGCAGGGACATTGTTTCCTGCTGTGTTCCTAGTACCTAGATTTGTTTGACCCTTAATGGATAGATGAATGAATGAATGAATGCATGCATGCATGCATGCATAAATGCATGAATTCACCCAGTTAGCCCCCTGACGTTGGATCTCATGAAGCATGACTGGAAGTCTTGGACCTTTTCTCTTCCAAAATTATTTAAGCAAATTGTTCTAGCCCTTCCTCCAAGATTAACTCTATATACCAAAGTGATTACAGTATTTTAGGCTGTAAAAGTTAACATTACATTCTTCCTATTGGACAAAAATGCTCCTCACTCTCATTAAATAGACATTATTTCTTAATGAGATCACACAATGTATTCTTCTCAAGAAAGAGAAATTCTGCTTTAAAATGATGGCTTGTTCTTGTTTTTATGGGGAGGCAGCTAGCAGTTTATCTCACCTTCATAGGGCAGGCTGTTTCTTTGCTGACTTAGCAGACATGCTATTTCAAAGTCATAGTTATGACTGTTACATTCATAAAGCGTGCCACTAAAATTGTTTAGTGTTATTATCAATATGGGGCATTTTTATTTATCTGGAAATGTAATATATGAATAATATTTTATATTTCATGATGCTGGATGAATACTGAACTAAAATATGGTTTCAGGAAAGAGAATGTTAGTTGCAAGGTATTTATTAGCCCTCGGGTAGTCACATATATACCCCAAAGTTATGGTCATTTATGGCCAAATTGCATGAAAATAAAATGGATCATAGAAACAAAAAAAATATGCAAACAGAATATTTCTTTTAATTCTATGCGTCATGTTATAGGACAGTCGGCTTATGATCAAACTGTAAGAGGTGCCTAAATTGGGTATATTGTTGACAAAATGATATGACAAGGCATTTTTATCAAATTAAAACAAAATTTTCTGATGATTTGTATTACTAAAAAGAGGTCAAACTGCCTCTTCTGCTTATGTTCAACCAGAGGCTTTGGGATCACTTACCATGGATGCTGGAAAACGAGTCTCTGTGTTGGTGTGAAGATTTGAATCCATGTCCATTAATATCCTTCGCAAAACAAAAGTCTATGATGACTCTTGCGGCTTTCAGTGTAGTTAGTATTGTTTCTAGTTTAAATCTCTAACATGTTTCCAACATATACTGCTGCTTAGAATTAAAAATAAATAAAAATTTTTAACACATGCCCATCTGAATCTTTACACAATGCAGTTACGTATGTATCAATCACACTGCCAAATATTTTTGTGGTGGTTGTCAGTAACATTTGTTTTTCAAGAAAATAAAATATACCCAAGAAGAAACTTAATTTTAGTTTTCTTACCACTTCCTTGAAGAATCTTTCTTCCCTTAGTAGGACTCTATTCATCTTTTTTTTCTTTTTCTTGCTTTTTCATTTATAAACCTTTTTAACTTTTTTTCTTTTTTTTTTTTTGCTTGAGGGCATTTGCTATAATCACAAAAGTTTCTCTTTCAGCCTGAATCATTTTTTTTCTATGAGTGCATTTTGGTGTATTTTAAATCTGAAAGACAGAAACAGGTATAAACATTTCAATAAATAATATGTAGCATAATGAACTATCCTAAGTATTTTGGATGAATCAAAATTTACCTTTTGAAGGTATTTTGAACCTATTATCTATTGTTTTGTTGTGTTCCTGACATAGTGAGGTGATGCTCTTATAGGTACATTATATTATTAGTTATTCTCTAGGTGTGTAGAACATAGTCTAGTGAGACCAAGTTTTAATACATCAATGAAATTCTATGCAGTTGTCCAATTTTATAAAATTTGTATCAATACTGTATTTATTTACTTGCCTATTTTTACCTGCCATGATCCAAGGGACTGTCATGTAGACAGGTTGGTGTTACAGAAAGTCACAAGATTTATGAGGTTAAAAATAACTGAAGACTTACTTCATCATTTTTTGGTTTGGAGCTACTACTATTCTCTCTACTGGGGTCATTATGTGCTCAGAAAATGGTTACAGTTGAGTTGTTAGAGGGAAGGTTTCAGTGACTCCTGCTGAGGGAGCCTGGGGAAAGGCAGTAGGTGGCAAACTTTAGTGTAACTCAGAATCATCTGAGGGCCTTGTTAAACCAGAGTGCTGAGCCCCCTCCCTGGAGTTTCTAATTCGGTAGTTCTGCCTGATAAGTTCCCAGGTGATATTGACACTGCTGGTCCAAGGATGCACTGTAAGTATGACTTTGCTAAGCACCTTCATCTCACAATTGTGTCTGAGTCTAGCTTTGACCTGTAGCTGTAGCTCTTTTCACAGCTTCAAAGTTCTTTCTATGTAGCAATACCTTCTGAGTGTTCACCTTTTTCCTTAATCTCATGCACATTTACAGTAAATTTAGTTCATGTCTTCATTTCATTGTGAATCAGTCAATGCCAAACACATTTATGTTAGGGTGGGAGGGGATACGTGGGAGAGAAGCAGAGAAATACAACTTTCATCTTGTACTTTGATGGCTTTCAGTGATTCAGTTGCAGGTCATAGAGAATTACCATGTCATTAACAGGGAATGTTTTTCCACAGGAAGATATTTCTCCTTTCAAAGTCATGTTGCCTTAGGGATTTGAAGGTCTACTGAATTCTGAATATTTTACTTGGCCTGGATACATAACTGAATATTTTATTTTGTCAAGTATATTCTTGTCTATTCAGTGCATTCACTAACTCCCTCTCCACCTATGCTGACTCCAAAGGTAACCTATAAAGAGCACTTCAGCTAATCCCCAAGTCCCTGGGCACCTTTTTCAAGTCTGGCTCTTTTAATACAAGTTTTAAAACTTCTCACACTGGTTTAGGGGTCTGTTTGGTCTTTTGCCTCTTGTTTATATTCTGACTTACTGTTCTCTATAACTTGATGCTCATTGGACTTCCTGATTAGCTTGAAAATTTCAGTTTTCCTCTTTTTTTTGTTCCGTGAAGCCCATATCAATCCCATTTCACTTCTTCCTGTTCACTTCCCAGGACTCCACTGTAAATCTAAGTCTCTAAGTTCTTATTTCTCTCTGTATTTAGATAAATCTTAGAATATTTTTTCCATTCACTAGATTAAAAGATGTTGTAATGTTAATGGGAAAAAAGTCTAATATCTAGTGTTATGTATTATTGAATTTATCATTCATATTCAAGATTATTTGAACTCAATATGTATCCATTACCATATTTTCAGTTACAAGTGACAGAAAACCTAACCCAGTGTAGCTTCAACAATATATATTTTATGGGTCACACAAAGTGAGATGCTGAGAAGACTACCTTTAGGTGTAACTCAAAGCAAAGTTTCAGATTATAACACCAAGGTCTGATTTCTCTCTTTCAGTTTTTCAGTTCCACTTCTGGGTTGGTTCTTTTTTTGTAAAGAGGCTTTGCCTTAGTGCAGCAACTCTAGTCAATTTACATCTTCGTGTTCAGTGGCAACAGAGGCACACTTTCTCTCAGCTGCCCATAATTCCTGAGATCAGATTTGACTGTCCTGGCTGGGGTCATGTGACCTCCTCTGAACCAATCACTGTGGCCAGTAGAATGTTAAGGCTAATAAATTTAGACCTGTGTTTTATGATCCATCCCAGGAACTAAGCTCTAAGAGTTTCATTCAGACCATCTGGTGAACTGATTGTTGAAGGGCAAATCCACACGCAAAAGATAGAGGGCCCCTCCCATGTCTACTGAAGCTTTTAGAAAGTATCTCTTCTTTATCCGTTGATCTATTATTCTTTCCCTTTCAGATCACAAGTCAGCAGTATTTCTGATGCTTTTTCAGAGTTGAATGCAAAGAAAAATGCTCTTTGTTGCATCAGGATTTATAAGAGACATCTAGTATTTAGAAGGAATGCATTCATACCACAGAATTTTGTGGTTATTTTTTCCTCTTAACTTATTTAAAACCAGGTCAGGTCTAGAGTTCAAACACTAGAATTTTGGGGTAATAAAAAATAATTACATCAAAGACAGTTTAGAAAAAAAAAGACACTTCACCTTATTGTTGGCATCAACAGAACATCATGTAAGCTTTGCGATCCCTCATGCCAAAAATGTGCAAAAGGGAAGATCAACAAAATTAATTAACTAATTAATCATGATAACTAACTAGCAAATAATAGCATTGTTTTATAGAAATATTCTCACATCTTAGGAGATCTTTCACATCTCTGCACAGAGGTATCAGAGTGGTGCCTTTTAAAAGAAAGTCAGATTCTGTTGCTTACATGTTGAAACTCCACTGACATACTTCCCATTTCACTTAGAATGAATCCCAAGTCCTTACTGTATCTATACAGCCCTGAATGCTCTGGCCCTGTTATGTCCCTAGGTGAGATGTCTGCCTCCTCCTGCTCAATCATTGTGCTAGAGCTACACCAGTTGGCTCTCAATAACTATCAGCGTCACATGCACCAAAGGTGTGAGTGCTACAGAGCTTTCATGTGGCCTAGTCTCTCCATCCCTTTATGACATCTGTTTGGCCCCCTGGCTTCCTCCTTCATTTCACAAGTCTCTGCTCCAGTGTCATCTCTGAGACGCCTTCTCCTTTCCCCTTATCTAATGTGGCACCCCTAACTTATGCCTCCTCATTCTTGAAGTCTGCTTTATTTTTTCTCCATTTACTGTTAGCTCTAGAAAGCAAAGGCTTGGTCAGTATCGTTAGTGCTGTACACTCAGCCAGAACAGTTCCTAGCCTGTAGTTGGCTCTCCATAATTAATTGTTTAATAAATTAATGCATAAATACACTCAGTATTTAAATTTTACCTTGTTTTTAGTAGCTTATAAAGGTTTTCAAAGTAATATTTTACTGTAGGTGAAAATTTGTGAGCTGTATAAAAATATCTTCAGCAGTTAAAGAGTGATGACAATTCTGGCTCACGTAGGTTTCCTAGGAGACTGATATTTTCTTCTGCAACGAGGTTTAGTCACAGTTTGAGACTTTGCTGTTATTTTGACATCTGGACCTGGCAAACACTTATTTTCTCCTTTTGAAGGGTTTGGTTGTTTTGTAAGGGCAAGAACTTTTGTAAGACCAGTCTTGAAAAGAAGAATGGTGAAAGACTGCCTTCCAGAAATTCATTTGTAAATTGAATTGCTTCAAAATTGGAATGCTTTTCCCCATATAGACAAAGTATCTGTACTAGTCAGGGTTCCCTAGAGGGACAGAACTAATAGGGTATATATATATATGTGTGTGTGTGTATTATATATATATATATATATACACACATATACATATATATACACATATACATATATACACACACACACACACACACACATAAAGGCAAGTTTATTAAGTATTAACTGGCATGATCACAAGGTCCCACAACAGGCTGTCTGCAAGCTTGAAGAGCAAGGAGAGCCAGTTCGAGTCTCAAAACTGAAGAAATTGGAGTCTGATGTTTGAGGGAAGGAAGCATCCAGCATGGGAGAAAAATGTAGGCTGGGAGGCTAGGGCAGTCTTGCGTTTTGACGTTTTTCTGCCTGCATTATATTCACTGGCAGCTGATTAGTTGGTGCCCTCCAGATTAATGGTGGGTCTGCTTTCCCCAGTCCACTGACTCAAATGTTAATCTCCTTTGGCAACACCCTCACAGACACACCCAGGATCAATACTTTGCATCCTTCAATCCAACCAAGTTGACACTCAGTATTAACCATCATAGTATCCATGCTGGTTAGGCTCATAGTCCAGTCTCCAGCGGCTGCTCACCCCTTAAACATTTGAAGTATTATTACTATGACTAAGTCTATACTTGAATCTCCTTCATTATATCATTTTTTGTGGGATATTTCATTGCTAATTATGGATTTCAGCATCAAGCCCCTCAGCTTCCCTCTTTTTGTGTTGCAGGGGACTGGGATTAGAAACCCTTGCACATAATATTTAAGTGTTCACATCTCTTATAACTGTGTAAAGGACCCTGAATGTTCTGAAGTGATTAACACACCAACTGCACTTTTCTTTCCACTTGGAGGATTGAGTGAGAGATGGCTGAGAGTTTCTCCCACAGGAAGCTCTAGACTTGAGCCTACATAGGTAAGGATCCGTTTGTAGAATATTTGAGAATTTGCCTGTAGATATAAAATAAGAACTAAAAAATTGTCAAAGATTCAAAAGAAATACTTCTGGCCCGTTCAAACTGTAACCATATCATACAAGTTAAACAGAAGCATAGGATTGACATGAAACATTGAGTTGGGAGTCAAGGGGGCTAAACTTGTTTTAAGTGACAAGGTGAGGAACGAAATGGCTGCTTTTTAGGTTTTCCAAACTTTTAGGACTTATCCATTATTAGATAGTGTCTCAAACCCTGCAGCTGACCCCAGTTTTTAGGAAACATAGATTTCAGGAAATCAGTCATTTGTTTGGAGTTTGAATCTTTGCCAACACTAATTCATAGCAGATTGGAAAACAAGCTTTGGGCAATAATATGCCAAAAACTTCCTTTCATTGTCATCCTACAAGTCTATGAGGACAGGGATTTGGGTTTATTTTGATCACTACTGTATCCCAGTGCTTAGAACTGGTGCACAGCATATACTCAATAAGTACTTGTTGAATAATTTAGTGGGACACAGTGTGCTCCTTTCACTAAGGAAGTGAAAGAGGGGTAGTCATCTCTATTTCCATACCTGACATCAAAGACACGAATATATGGCCTAGGCATAGCCACAACACACACCTTTCGGGGCATTTGGACCTGGAGGGAAAGATGCAAGTCAGTTTAGATAATATTCACAGAGCAATATTGGCATCAGCCCCCTGGAGCAGGGGTTCCAAGTCTCCGTGTCAGTGGCTGCAGTATTCTGCAGCATCATGGCAGCAGAACAGAAACTGGTTTCTAATCAACCCTTTATTGGTTCTGGGATGTGGTTCTCACTGCACAGCCTCCGTTGGGGTCTGACCCTTTCCTAAATCTGATTTTCTGGCTTTCCTACTTAGTCTTCATGGTACCTATTATTATCATGTTACTGAATACCATATGTTAGCTCAAGTTGGCTTCTGTTGCTTACATCCAAGAATCTTAACTGATACTGGTCAGGAGATAACAAGAGATCCATAAAAATGAGGAGTTAGGATTAGGAGATTTTTTAGTCCATTTCAGCTGCTATAAGAAAACATCCTAGACTGGGTAGCTTCTGAACAACAAAAATTTATTTTTCACAGTTCTAGAGGCTGAGAAGCCCAAGACCAAGTCACTGGCAGATTTGTTGTTAAGTGAAGCCCATTTCCTGGTTCACAGATGATACTTTCTCACTGTGTCCTCATGTTGTGAAAGTGGCAAACAAGCTCTCTCAGACTTCTTTATAAGGGCAATAATCCCATTCCTGAGGGCAGATCCCCCTGATCACCTCCAAAAGGCCCACCTCTTAATACTCTCACATTAATACTATCACTATATTTTTGTTGTTTAACCCGATCACCTAAGAGGTTAGGAATTCAACATGAATTTGGGGGACACAAAAACACTCAGACCATAGCAGAGATTAATAGGTAACATATTTTCTATGAACTCTGAAGAAGGAAGCATAGAGGAAGCATCTTAATCTTCAGAATTGGAGGAAAGTCTAATGGGTATTTAGTAACAGGATCAGTTGGGTAAAAGTCTAGTTACTGAATCCAGGTACTAGGTCAAGGGAGGACTAGAGGAAAGTTTTACATTAAGACCGATTCATTACTTTAGTAGCCTCTATTTGAATCTGTAAGGCAAAGTGCTGGTTCCTGAGACACTTCAAATCAACATATGAACAACATTATCTTTTGCTATCATTTTCTATGATAATTAATGCCATTATCATCCCGCAGTTAACCAAGATAGAAATCCCAACATCATCTTAGGCAGCCTCCCACCTCCACCTTCTTTGGCCTATTATCCAATTAATCATCTCTCAATTCCCACTCGAACTGCCTTAGGTCAAGTAATTATCATCTCACCTCTAACTATTACAATCACTACTTAGCAAGAATTGCCACACCCTCCGAAAACAGTTCTCAAATGTACAATGTATACTCATTAGTTCCAGAATCATTATTCTAAAACAATAATAAGATATTTTTCCCACTTTCTGAAATATTTTCTTGGTTCTTTTTTTAATAAGTCAATAGGAACACTTTATTATGAAACTTAAAATTAAAGCTCTCATTAATTTTTGGTGGGAGGTGGGGAGTATGTGAACTATCATGGACACTTTTCAGTTTTTGATATTGCCAGAGAAATATATGGTCAAATATATTTAAATATTTTTAGTATTCATAATACATTTCTAAAATAAAAGAATCTGGCTGTTGGAAATTATGAAGTGGCAAAACTTCTAAAAAATGTACTAAATTGCAGAAAAGAGGTGACCTGACTAATATTAAAGTTGAATTCAATGTACGATGATTTAAAAAGGTTAAGAAGAATATATAATATAATGAAAAATCCAAGGTAAAACAAACCATGAAGAAATGATAGATAAAACTTTATATAACAAAGAAAATAGGATCAAAACAGTCAAGGCAAAACTGGTAGCTACACAAAGAGAAACTAGCAACATGAAAATCCTAGTGGAAATCTTTAACATGACTCTCAGAATTTGCAATTCATGCAGAAAATAAAGAATACCTTGTTCAATTTTCTTTAAGCTTCTGATGTTGCTGAGAAATTTTGTTCTTCTGTTGTAAAGTATTTTAAATGTGAACTCACTTTTTTTTCTCTCTCTCTGGAAGTGTTCCAGTTCTATTTATGTTTAGTCTTGTTAATTTTAGTGATGATGTCTATTAAAGTGGGTCTTTTTTCACTGTGCTGGTCACTCAGTGGGCCCTATTCATTTTGGAAACATATCCATCAGTTCTGAAAAACTGTTTAAATTATTTATTTGATAATTTTTGGCAATACTAATGCATATTGAGTGTTCTAATCTTGTAATAATATTACTTTTTTCTGTTATTTTCATCCCTGTATTTCTGTTGTTATTTATTTGCTCTACTTCTCCTATTGAACTTGTTCTCTCATATTTTTATTTTCCAGAACCTAGTTCTTATGATTTGGATACCCTCCTTTGAAAAATTAACATCCTGTTTTTGTTTCATAGATAAAAAATCTTTTCTTACTTTCCCAGTGTAGTAATTATTGGTATTTTTAAAAATTTCCTCACTGTCTGTTTTTAATTTTTTTAATTTTTAATTTCTGTGGGTACATAGTAGGTATATATAATTATGGGGTACATGAGATGTTTTGATACAGGCATGCAATGTGACATAAGCACAACATGGAGAATGGATTATCCATCCCCTCAAGCATTTATCCTTTGTGTTACAAACAATCCAATTACATTACTTTAGCTATTTTATATATGATTAAGCTATTATTGACTAAAGTCACCCTGTTGTGCTATCAAATAGTAGGTGTTATTATTCTGTGTTTTCATACCGATTAACAGTTCCTGCCTCCCAGCCGACCACAACTACCCTCCCCAACTCTGGTTACCATTCTTCTCTCTACATCCATGAGTTAAATTGTTTTGATTTTCAGGTCCCCCAAATAAGTGAGAACATGTGATGTTTGTCTTTCTGTGCCTGGCTTATTTTACGTAACATAATGATCTCCAGTTCCTTCTACGTTGTTGAAAATGACTGAATCGCATTTCTTTTAATGGCTTAATAGTACTCCATTGTCTGTATGTACTACATTTTCTTTATCCATTTATCTGTTGATGGACACTTAAGTCTCTTCCGAATTTTAGCTATTGTGAACAGTGCTTCAACATGTGAGTGCAGATATCTCTTCAATATACTGATTTCCTTGCTTTGGGGTATATACCCAGCAGTGGGATTGTTGGATCATATGGTAGCTCTTTCATAGGTTTTTAAGGAACCTCCAAACTGTTCTCCATAGTGTTTGTACTAATTTACATTCTCACCAACAGTATACAAGTGTTTATTTTCTCCGCATCCTTGCCAGCATTTGTTATTGCTTGTCTTTTGGATATAAGCATTTTAACCGGGGTGAGATTCCTCTGTTGAGCACCTTTCCATATGCCTGTTTGCCATTTGTATGTCTTCCTTTGAGAAATGGTTATTCAAATCTTTTGCCCATTTTTGATCAGATTATTATATTCTTTCCTACAGAGTTGAGTTCCTTATATATTCTGGTTATTAATCCCTTGCCAGATGTGTAGTTTGCAAATATTTTCTCCCATTCTGTGGGTTGTCTCTTCACTTCGTTGATTGTATCCTGTGCTGTGAAGAAGCTTTTTAACTTGATGAGATCCTATGTCTACGTTTTTGCTCTGGCTGCCTGTGCTTGTGGGGTCTTGCTCAATATATTTTTTGCCCAGACAAATGTCCTGGAGAATTTTCCCAATGTTTTCTTACAGTAGCTTCAGAGTATGAGGTCTTAAGTCATTAATCCATTTCAACTTGATTTTTGTATATGGTGAGAGATAAGGGTCTAGTTTCATTCTTCTGCATATGGATATCCGGTTTTCCCTGTACCATTTATTGAAGAGACTATCTTTTCCCCAGTGCATGCTCTTGGTACTGTTGTCGAAAATAAGTTCACTATAGCCGTGTGGATTTGTTTCCGGGTTCTCCATTCTGTTTCATTGGTTTATATGTCTGTTTTCATGTCAGTACTATGCTGTTTCGGTTCTATTGTTCTATAGTGTAATTTGATGTCAAGTAATGTGATTTTTTTCTGTTTTGTTCTTTTTGCTTAGGATAGCTTTGGCTTTTCTGGGTCTTTTGTGCTTTCATATAAATTTTATGATTCTTTTTTCTATTTCTATGAAGAATGTCATTGGTGTTTCAATAAAGATTGCATTGAATCTTGCTTTGAGTAGATCACTTTGGGTTGTATGGACATTTTAATAATAATGATTCTTCCAGTCCATGAACATGAAATATGTTTCCATTTCTTGGTATCTTCTTAAATTTCTTTCACTGGTATTTTATGGTTTTTATTATAGAAATTTTTCACTTCTTTGATTAATTCCTAGGTATTTAGTTTCATGTGTGGCTATTGTAAATGAGATTACTTTTTAAATTTATTTTTCACATTATTCACTGTTGGCATATAGAAATGCTATTGATTTTCTGTGTTAATTTTGTATCCTGCAACTTTATGAATTTGCTTAACAGTTCTAATAGTTTTTTGGTGGAGTATAGGTTTTTCCAAAATAAGATCATATTATCTTCAAACGAGGATAATTTGACTTCTTCCATTCCAATATGGATGTCTTTTATTTTTTTCTCTCTTGTTTGATTGCTCTAGCTAGGACTTCCAGTTCTATACTGAACAGTGGTGAAAGTGGGCATCCTTGTTGTGTTCCAGATTTTAGAGAAAAGGATTTCATCTTTTCCCCATTCAGGATGATAGTAGCTGTGGGTTTGTCATATATAGCTTTCATTATGTTGAGGTATATTCCTTGTATAACTAGTTTTTTGAGGGTTTTTCTTTGTCTTGAAGCAATGTTGAATTTTATCAAATGGTTTTCAGCATCAATTGAAATGATCTTATAGTTTTTATCCTTCATTCTCTTGATGTGATGTATCATATTGATTGATTTCTGTATGTTGAACCATGCTTGCATCCCTGGGATAAATTCCACTTGGCCTTTATGAATGATCTTTTTAATGTATTGTGGAATTCATTTCGCTGGTATTGTTTGAGGATTTTTGCATCAATATTCATCAGAGATGTTGGCCTGTAGTTTTCTTTCTTTGATGTGTCTTTGGTTTTGGTACCAGGGTAACACAGGCCTCGTAGAATGAGTTTGGAAATCTTCCTTCCTCCTCTATTTTTCAGGATAGTTTGAATAGGATTGGTATTAGTTCTTTTTTTAATGTTTGATAGAATTCAGCAGTGAAGCCATCAGGTCCTGGGCTTTTCTTTCCTGGGATAATGTTTATTACAGCTTTTATCTCATTACTTGATATTGGTCAGTTCAGGTTTTGGATTTCTTCTGGTTCAATCTTGGTAGGGTTTATGTGTCTAGGAATTAGTTTATTTATTCTAGATTTTCCAATTTATTGGCATATAGTTGCTCACAGTAGCCACGAAGGATCCTTTGAATTTTGGCAGTATCAGTTGTAATGTCTGCTTTTTCATATCTGATTTTATTTATTTGGATATTTTCTCTTTTTTCTTAGTTGGGCTAAGTTTTGCCAATTTTGTTTAACATTTCAAAGAACCAACTTTTTCTTTCACTGATCTTTTTGTATTGTTTGCTTCACTTCAATTTCATGTATTTCTGCTCTGATCTTTATTATTTCTTTTTTTCTACTAATTTTGGATTTGGTTTGCTCTTGCTTTTCTAGTTCTTTAAGATGCATTGTTAGATTGTTTACTTGGAGTTTTTCTCTTTTTTTGATGCAAGCACATTATTGCTATAAACTTTCTTCTTAGTACTGCTTTTGCTGTATCCCAATAGATTTTGGTATGTTGTGTTTCCATTACTATTTGTTTCAAAAAATTTTCAATGTCCTTCTTAATTTTTTCACTGATTTATTGATCATTCAGGAGCATATTTTTAATTTCCATGTGTTTGTACAATTTCCAAAATTCCTCTTGTTATTAACTTCTAGCTTTATTCTATTGTAGCCACAGAATATGCTTGATATTATTTCAATTTTTTGCATTTTTAAGACCTTTTTGAGGCCTAACATATGGTCTATGCTTGAGAATAATCCATGTGCTGAGGAAAAGCATGTGTATTCTGCAGCTCTTGGATAAAATGTTCTGTAAATATTTATTAGGTCCTTTTGTTCTGAAGTGCAGATTAAGCCTGATGTTTCTTTGTTGTTTTTCTGTCTGAAAGATATGTCCAATGCTGAAAGTGGGGTGTTGAAATCTCCAGCTGTTATAGTATTGAAGCCTATCTCTCTAGCTCTAGTAATATTTGCTTTCTATATCTGAGTGCTCCATGTTGGGTGCATATATATTAAGAATGGTTACGTCCTCTTGCTAAATTGGCCCCTTTATTATTATGTAGTGACCTTGTCTCTTCTTATAGTTTTAGTCTTGAAATAACATACAATATATAATATATTTTCATATTATTATGATATATAATATGCTTATATATAATGTATATTTTAATATATTTTGTCTGATATAAGTATAGCTACTTCTGCTCTTTTAGTGGTTTCTATTGGCCTGGAATATGCTTTTCCATCCCTTTATTTTTAGTCTATGTGTGCAATTTTAGGTGCAAGATGTTTCTTGTAAGCAATAGAACAATGGATTTTGTTTTTCATCCATTTTGCCACTCTATGTCTTGTTTGTTTGTTTGTTTTGTTTTGTTTTTTGAGACAGTGTCTTGCCCTTGTTGCCTAGGATGGAGTGCAATGGCGCAATCTTGGCTCACCGCAACCTCCGCCTCCTGGGTTGAAGCGATCTCCTGCCTCAGCCTCCAGAGTAGCTGGGATTACAGGTATGTGCCGCCATGCCCAGCTAATTTTGGATTTTTTTTAGTAGAGACAGGGTTTCTCCATATTGGTCAGGCTGGTCTTAACTCCTGACCTCAGGTGATCCACCCACCTTGGCCTCCCAAAGTGCTGGGATTACAGGCATAAGCCACCGTGCCTGGCCCTATGTCTTTTGATTGGAGAGTTTAGTCCATTTACTTTCAACGTTATTATTGATAAGTATGGACTTACTCCTGCCATTTTGTTATTTGTTTTCTCATCGTTTTTGGCCTTCTCTTCCTTCTTTCCTTTCTGTCTTCCTTTAGTGAAGGTTATTTTCTCTGGTGATATGATTCAGTTTCTTGCTTTTTATTTTTTGTATATGCATTGTATTTTGGTTTCAGGTTACCACAACGGTTGCAAATGCTATCTTATAACCCACTATTTTAACCTGATAACTACTTAATACTGTTTGAATAAACAAACAAGCAAAAGAAAACTAATAAAAACTCGATGCCTTAATATTGTCCCTGCTTTATAACTTTTTGTTGTTTCCATTTATATGTCTTGAAAAATTGCTCTAGTTATTATTTTTGATCAGATCATTTAGTCTTTCTACTTAGGATAAGAGTAGTTTATACACCACAGTTACAATGTCATAATGTTTCTCTGTTTTCCTGTGAACTTACTATTATTGGTAAGTTTTGTACCTTCAGGTGATTACTTATTGCTAATTAACTTTCTTTTCTTTCTGATTGCAGTACTGTCTTTAACATTTCTTGTAAGACGGGTCTGGTGTTAATGAAATATCTCGGCTTTTGTTTGTGTGGGAGAGTCTTTATTTCTCTTTCATGTTTGAAGGATACTTTTGTTGGATATACTATTCTAAAGTATTCTTTTTTCTTTGCACATTTTAAATATGACGTATTATTTCTCCTGGACTGTAATATTTCCACTGAAAAGTCTCCTGCCAGACATATTGGAACTCCATTGTATGTTATTTGTTTCTCTTCTTTTGTTGCTTTTAGGATTCTTTCCTTATGCTTGACTTTGGGAGTTTGATTATTAAGTGCCTTGAGGTAATCTTCTTTGGGTTAAGTCTGCTTGGTGTTCTACAACCTTCTTGTATTTGGATATTGGTATCTTTCTCTAGGTTTGGGAAGTTCTCTATTATTATCTCTTTGAATAAACTTTGTACTCCTATCTTTTTCTCTACTTTCTCTTTAAGGCCCATAACTCAGATTTGCCCTTTTGAAGTGATTTTCTAGATCCTGTAGGTGTGTATCATTGTTTTTTATTCTTTTGTCTTTTGTCTCTTGTCTCTTCTGACTGTGTATTTCCAAATAGCCTGTCTTCAAGCTCACTAATTCTTTCTTGTGCTTGATCAATTCTTCTCTTAAAGGATTCTGATACATTTTTCAACTCCAGAATTTCTGCTTGATTCTTTTAAATTATTTCAATATCATTGTTTATTTTTTTCTGATAGAATTCTGAATCCTTCTGTGTGTTATCTTGAATTTTTTTGAGTTTCCTCAACACAGGTATTTTGAATTCTGTGTTGAAAAGATTACATTTTCTGTTTCTCCAGGATTGGTTACTAGTGGCTTATTTAGTTCATGTTGTGAGGTCATTTTCCTGGCTGGTGTTGATGCTAGTAGATGTTCTTTGGTGAATGGACATTGACAAGTTAGGGATTTACTGCAGTCTTCGCTGTTTGGGCTTGTTTGTACCTGTATCTCTTAACGCTTTCCATATATTCTAAAAAACTTGGGTGTTGTGATCTGAGCTGCATCTGCTTTAGGGAGTACCGCAAGCCTGGTAACACTGGTTCTTGCAGACTTGTAGAGGTACTGCTTTGATGTTCTTGGACAAGATTCAGGAGAATTCTCTGGATTACTAGACAGACTCTTGATCTCTTCCTTCCACTTCTCCTAAACAAATGGAGTCTTTTTCTATTCTGAGCCATCCAGCTGGGGATGGAGTGACACAAACACCCCTGTGGCCACCACCCCTATGACTATGCTGAGTCACACTTGAAGCCAGCACAGCACTGGGTCTCCCTCAAGGCCTACTGTAACCACTCCTTGGCTACAGCCTATGTTTGCTCAAGGCCATGGGGCTCTGCAATCAGCAGGTGGCAAAATCTGCCAAAACTGTGAACTGTCCTTCCCTTTAGGGTAGCAAGTTCCCGCAGGACCCAGGTGGGTCCGAGGTCCAATGTGCCATCTGGAAGACAGGGACTAGGGTCAAAAACCTTAGAAGTCTACTTGGTGTTCTATTGTACTGTGGCTGAGCTGGCACTCAATCCACAAGACACAATCCGTCGCACTGTTCCCCACCCTTTCCAAAGGCAGAGGATCCTCACTTTGTAGCCACTGCCACCCAGGCACAGGGAATACTGCCACACTACTGCTGATGTTCCCTTAAGGCCCAAGGGCAGTGAGCTCCCTTCTGGCCCACGGCACATCCCAAGATGCTACCCAAGGGCTCTGAAGTCAGCTTGTGGTGAATACTGTCTGGCCTGGAGCTCACTCTTCAGGGCAGTGGGCTCCCTTCTGGCCCAGGGAGGTCCAAAGATGCTGTCTAAGATTCAAGTCCTGAAATCAGGGACCCCAAGAACCCACCTGGTGCTCTACTCCCCTGTGGCTGTGCTGGTATTGAAATGGGAAAATTTCTCTTGTCTCCCTTGCAGGGTGTGTGATGAGGGTGTGGCTCACTTCTTCAGTGTCCCACTGCTCAAACCTCTAGGGGAGCATACAGATGGGCAGGCTGTGGAGCTCTGATCCCATGGCAGTGTCTAGGGGTGAATGTTTACAGCTGAAGCCCCAGTGGGCATGTGTTACAGGGTGCTCTTTTAGTTTATCTGTCCATCAGCAGCTTCTGTTAGTCAACTCAATTAGATCCCTGTCTTATTGCAAGGATAGAGGGCTCTCTGTATCCCAGGGTTCTTAGCTTGGTGTATGGGAAGAATTGGATCATATGTGGGCTTGGGGAATGACTGCAAGGTTTTCGTGAGTAGAATTAGCTCTCAGCAGACTGTGGAGCCAGAAAGGACATGGTATTCCCCTGGGGTTGGGCCACTTGGCAGCCCGGGCTCTCCTACGACTGCCCCAGCCAAACTCCATGTTGTTCCACCTGTCAATGGCCTGCTGACGTGGTGGTGTGCTCCTGTGGTGGTGTGCTCCTACGCCAGTGTGTTCCTCTTGACGTCCAGCCGCCCATGTGTTCCTCCACTGATATGCTCTTGTAGATGTCCAGCTGCCTGTGTGTGTGCCTGCTGGGGTCTCAGGGTTTTTATAGGCACATGATGGGGACTTGACAGGCCAGGTGATCTTGGGAAATGCAACATTTGGACTCCAAGGCAGGAGTGCTCATCTTCACCTAGGTCCATGGGCACAGGCCCAGGGGTGGAGCCCTTGCCAGGGACTAGCCCTTCTCCTCCCAGCACCTCCCTGCCCCGCTTCCGCATCAGTACCTAAGGAGTCAAACAAAGTCCCCTTTACTTTGCACTCTACTTTTCTCAAGCACGAGGAGTTTGGCCCCACAGCCACCACAGCTGGAAATGTGCTGAGTCTCACCTGAAGCCAGCAAGTCTCAGAGGCTCACCCAAGGCCCTCAACTTAGTACCTGGTTATCACTGCTGATTGTTTAGGGCCCAAGGGCTCTTTAGCTAGTAGGTGATGCCAGTACTGGGCCTTTTCATCCAAGGCAATGGCCCAGGGTGTGTCCAGAAATGTCATCCAGGAGCTGGATCCTGGATTGTGGGCCTCACAACTCTGACTGGTGCCCTATCCTGCTGTGGTTGAGGTAGTATCCAAGACGCAAGACTAGTTCTTCCCACTCTTCCGTCTCCTCTCCTCAAGCAGAAGGAAGGGTTCTCTTTTGGAGTCATAAACTGTGCAGACTAGGGTTATGGGACGGGTGATGCCAGCACTCTCTTAGCCATCCTAGGTGGTATCTTAGTAGGTCATATGCCCCCCAAGTCCACTGTCTCTGAGTCCAGTTTAGTACTAGGACTTTCCTATGAGTTACAGTACTTATGGCCTAGCCTGCCTTTCCAGTTTATTTAGAGCACAAAGCACTTAGCCCATGGCAATAAAGTTTCCAGGAACTCAAGTTTGGTTCTCTGGGATCAGCGATCCCCTCTGGCTAGGGCTGGTTTAAATGTTTTCTCCATGGGCAGGCATCAACAGAGTATGGTCCACTTTTCCTTTCTACTCTAACAGGACAGCAGTACTAAGTCCAATGCCTCACCATTACTGTGCCCTCCCCCAGTACCCAGAGATGCTCTGCATACCACACTGCCCCTGCTGTGGGGGTGGGGGAGCGGTGGTGTCCATGATTCGAAACTGTTTTTTCTGTCTCTTCAGTGCCTCTTTCAGTGATGCAGAGTTAAAACCAGGCACTCACCTGATTTTTGGTTCTTATGAAGGTGTTTTTCTCTTTGCAGACAGCTGTTAACTAGGTGTCCTTGTGGGGATGGAAGACAATCAGTGGAGCCTTCTATTCCACCATCTTGCTCCCTCAATCTCTTTGATTACTTCCTTTTTGTTTGCTTGTTTTTATGTTAGAATATTTCCTTGATGTCTAATGTTTCTTGGATATCTGCTCATATTTATGAGTGAGAAACTTAAAAGTTGTTTGAAGCTTTGGTTGTGTAGGTATTGTTTATTGACTATTGGGTAGGACACTATACAGTGATTTAACAGAGAACCTGTTGTTATTTTCTGTGTGACCTTCAACAAGTAGCCTAATCTTTTCTCTTTTCATTTGTAAAAACTGGTGGATAATGGAGCTCAGTTCAGAGGTTGATTTGGAAATCATATAGAACAATAAATTTACAATGCCTCAAGTGCCTCCCACAGTCAATGTATGATGCCAAACCCCTATTAACCTCAATAAGGAAGGCATCAGGTTCAAGATACCCAGAAGAGGCCCAGAGCCAGCTAAAGAGACATGGGGTTTTATTAGGGGATTATATACAGGGAAGAGAGTCCAGTAGCAGAGGGCAGGATAGGAGAACTGCCTTACATACAGAAACAGTCCAATGGCAGCAGGCTGGACAAGATATTCACCTCACATACAGTCCACTGGTGGTGGGCCTTATGTATCTGCCTTCCTATAGTCCAGTGGTAGTGGGCTGTACAAGATAGTGGCACAGCCAAGTGGCAGTGGGCTGGGCAGGAAAATGACAACCACTTACAAACAGCATGCAGTTTATGTAGCATTTTCACTTAATACCTACCCGTTAATGACCACCAACTGACAGCCTTCATTTAACCCAAAACTCAGGGCCCTAATCCCCTGTATGGCCTGTGTTCCAAAGGATGGGGTGAAGGCTCAGATGCTCTTCATGGACAAGGAACAAATCTCCAGGTTGGCCACTGCTGATTCCTTAGCTCAGAATACACATTCAGGTGCATCTACCATACAGGGTTATTTTAAGAATATGCTTAAGTTATTGTTATTGTTATCAGATATGTTTACTCTCCAGATGTATTTGTTTTGTCTGCAATATAAACAACTGTTTAGACAGCTTACTGCAGGATCAGGCAGAAATTGAGTTTTGTATAGTCCTTTGTTTCTCTCCCCAGTTTGTAGGGTTGTCTACTGAACATAGGGTTTAGAACATGAATTGCAGATTTGAATAGATTTGTTTTTTGACTCCTGCCCTACGTGTTCTTTAGTGTGTAACTCTGGGCAAGTTACTTTAGCTCTTTGCTTTTCAGTTTCGTCATTTCAAAAATTGACATTATAATAAATAGTATCTATGTTACAAAGTTTTTTGTGTGGAATAAATGAGATACTGCATATAAGGTGCTTAGCACATAGTAGAAGCTTAATAAATTTGACCAATAATGATAATATTGCAAATTACAACAGTAGTCACATATGTTTGATAAGAATTACTAGTTAATTCATTACAAATGCACATATTTCTGTCCCATTGTCTTTTTCATCGATTCTCCAAATCCCTTGATAAGGATAGAGATGGCATGTATTCATCAGGTAAACCCCAGATTAAGAATTTGACATAATATATTTTAAAGTAGAGTTTGGTAAACCTTTTGTATAAAGGGCCAGATAGTAAGTATTTTAGATGTTGTTGTCTCTGTCGAACTACTCAGCTCTACTTCTGTGTTGTGAAAATGGCTATAGACAATATATAAATGAATGGATGTGTCTACGTTCCAATAAAACTACTTACAAAAACAGGCAAAGGAGAGGAATTTGGTCCACGGGCTATAGTTGGCCAAACCCTGCTTTATACAACTTGGTTCTAGGTTAGAATAACAACAGATTTGACATAGTCCTGTTGCTATTGCAGACAAAGAAGTAGACATTCTTTGACACTTTTCTGCATATCTCATTGTTGCCTAGATAATTCATTATTGGTTAGATAACTGTTTCCTTTCTTATATGTTCTAAAGTGTTTTCCTATAAATGAACATCTTCAGAAGCTATTTACATTAAGATGCATGTGGTGTTAAACCAGTAAGTGCATAGCAAGACCATTAGCAAACAAAAGTTTGTTTCATTTTTTCCCTTATCCTTCTGTCTCTAAGGATGATGTCAAACCCATGTATCTCAACAACCACTTTGAATCTACTTACAATTGATGGTAAATGCACAGAAGTGTTTTTCCCCTCAAATTTGTTCTTATAAAAGAGATTCTGATTTTAAGGGACTCTGTAAAAGATAATGAATCATTATGAAAAGATGACTCACCTAGAAGGAAAGCAAATCTCTGTAATAGTGCAACTTGGGAAAATATTTTTTTAAAAAGTAAAATCCACATATATAAAACTTAAGTGTCTGGTATAGTTGTATGGGAAATAATTTATATCACATTTGTGAAATATTTTACCCATTTAAGATATAGTTTGACTTAATATCTTTTAAGAAATTATATGTTAATTTGGCAATCTTATGAGAATATGGATGTGTTATGCCTATTAACCATAGGCCTAGAACAATAGACTTCTCTCTGGCTACTCTTTACGGTAATAATAGTTTACATGTTGTTAGGCTATATTTTTATATAATAAAAATATGATAAAATAAAAGGAAAATTGTGCTTATTGATCAATCAACTAACCAATAAATATTCATTATTAAGTCCTAGACAGAGGGTCAAACGCCACACAGGATTCAGAAGTACATGTCATGGCCCTTGTACTGACCACGTAATAATGGTAACTAGGAATTTATAGGAGAAAGAATACGGGGATTGAAATATTTGAGTAGACTTCATGCAGAAGATGACACTTGAAAGAAAGAGTTCAAATGAATACAGAAGGAAGGACATGGTAGGAACATCATGACCGAATATGTAAGTATGTCATGGCAGGTTTGCTGAAGAGACTAGAATGACTAGAGCATTTGGGGCATGTAGGGACAAGTGGCAGATAAGCCAGATAATTGTTCTGTTCTAAAGAACAGAAGATACTAAAGAGAAGACACATGTCCTCCCGCCTTCAAGAAGCTTAGTCTCCAGGTAGAGAGAGAAATTGCATACTCTGGAACCACTTGTAACAAAGCACAGAATCTGCTAAGAGTCAACTGAGTGATACAGACAATACCTTTACCTGTTAAATGGTTACAGAGGAAGAGTACCTCATTCACTGCAAAATGGATAAGGCTTTAAGGAGGAGGCAGAATGAGATCATTATTTTGAAGAATAATTAGAATTTGATTATTTAAGGGGACTATAAAATGTCATAGAAGTAATTATGTAGGGGAAGTCATTGAAGCCTAAGTGTGCCAGACAAATTTCTAAGACAGCAAATAGACTTGACTGCTGGAGTAGAAACTGCATTTTAGAAACTAAAAATAGTTTATGTATTTATTGTGCATTTACTGTGAGCTGGATATCTATTTTATTTCACTTAATCTAGTCTTCTATCTCAGGAATTAGAGTATATTACTCCCCTCCTTTGCAGATGAAAACACTGAGACTTTAAGGAATGAAGAAATGTGGATGTAATCATGTACAAACTGATAACCACTGAAGGTTATAAAAAGGAGAGTGATAAATAATTTAGGATGAGTTGTCTGTCATCAGTTTCTCAGAGTGTTATACAAGGTAGCGTTGTAGGATTTAAAAGACCGGACTCAAAGAGGTTAGGGCATAAACAAGTGCTATGTGTCATATGCAGAATACAATCAAGACTGTTGACTAGTATGGGAAAGAGGTATGGTTACTGGTAGAATGGAAGCTGAAAAAAATGATAAAATTAAGGGGTTTCAGTTGGTAATAGACTATTCAAGTAAAAAGGTCTTTTATGAAATTATACACAGTATAATTTTGAATTGAGGTATTATTTGAAATATAAATTGGGAAATTATCATAAAATATCTAGTTGAAGCATTGAGATGAGATGAAAGCAACATGAGTATTGAGTTTTGGAAAAGGCTTACGAGTTAAGCGAGAGGTATGAAACGGTAGGAGAGGAAGGGGGTGGTTGGTTGGGTAGGGGAAGTACTAATCTTAATGCCACAGAAAAAAGTACTTCAGGAAGGAATGTCAATAATAACCAGAGTTAAATTGAATTCAATGAAAATACACAAGCAGGTTTCAACAACAGCAATAACAACAACACACACAAACACACATACATATAACCACTAGACAACTTAGCACAGGTGTTAACAAAATGGTGAAGATGAAATTCAAAAAAATAGGAGTTGCAACAAAACTTGGAAAATTCAAAACTTGGAAAATTCTAAGGATAAATTTGAGGATGTTTGAGAATTAAAAAAAACAAGTTAAAATATAACCTAGAAGAACATCAAGGTCAAGAAAATGTCTTCTTCCTACCTCCAACTTACTTTAATTATAGGAGACCCTAGCTTGCTTATGTGCAAGAGAAAAGAAGTCAGTTGACATAAAATAGAATATTAATAGTAATAATAACAATAGGGGCTATAATACAAATAACAAACTGAGTCAGGATCCACCTTTCTATGTATGGAATAAAGAGCATCTATTTGAAAATTGGCTTTCTAATTTATAAGCTGTGAGATATTGAATAACTCCCTGATTCATTTTGTCTTAATTCCCTAATCTATAAGATGAAAATAATACTCATTCATTTGCCCCAGATATATTAATTAAGCAATCATAATGTTTCAGACACTGTGCTAGGGTTCAAACTCTGTAGTAAAGATATTGCCTTCAGGACATTAATAGTTTAGGGAATGAGATGATGAGTAAATAAACAATTAGATTACAGGGTTAAGAGCAACAATATATATTTGAACAAGCTGCTGTGAGAACACAAAGGCAGCACATTTAAATTTAACTAGTGTAATTAAATGAAGAAAAAATAGAGAGGTTAGTCAAGTGATCAGATTAGGGGGCCACTCAAGGCAGAAGGCAAGTTTACAAAGATACAAAGGTTTGAAATAACATGATCCTTTTTTTTTTTTTTAATACAAACGTGTATTTTGGATGACTACACAGAAAATCACATGTTAGAGATGTGGTGGGAATTTAGAGAAGTGTGATAGGTAGTTTCTCAATAATCCTACCTCCTAGCATTCACACATTCATGTAATATTCTCTCCATGAGCGCAGGTTGATTTAGTGACTTTCTTCTAACCTATACAATATAGCAAAAGTGATGAGATGTCACTTTCATTATTCGATTACAGAGAATTTTAACTTCTATCTTGCTAGCAGAGTATCTTTCTATGTTTCATGAAACAAGTTACCATGTTAGAGAGGTCCACATAGCAAAAAATTGAGGGTAGCCTCTGGCGAACTACGAGCAAAGAACTGTGACCTTTAATACAATAATCCACATTGAACTGAATCTTGCCTATAATGAATGCTCTTGGAAGAAAATTCTGCCCCAGTTGAACTTTGATTGCAGCCTTGTGAGAGACCCTGAAGCAAAGTATTCAGCTAAACATTGCCAAAATCCTGATAGAAACTTTTACAGTTTCTGTTTTACATAATAAGTGTGTTTTTAAATGTTCTTATTTTTGTAAAACGTACATAACATAAAATTTACCCTCAACCATTTTAAGTATGCAGATCAGCGATATTAGACTCATAATGCTGTGCAACCATTGGCATCATCCATTTCTCTAACACGTTCATCTTGTAAAACTGATACTCTGTACCCATTAAACAATGAGAGTCTGTTCTCTCACATCCACCCAACCCTAGACAACCATCATTTTACTTTCTGTTTTTATGATTTTGATGATTCTACATACCTCATAGAAGTGGAATCATACAGTATTTGTCTTTTTGTGACTAGTTTATTTCACTTAGCATAATGTCCTCAAGGTTCATCCATGTTGTAGCGTATATTTGGATTTTCTTCCTCTTTAAGCTTCAATAATATTTCATCGTATGCATATACTACATTTTGCTTACCAATTTATCTGTTGATAGTGTCTTGGGTTGCTTCCATGTCTTGGCTATTGTAAAAATTGCTACTATAAACATGGGTATACAGATATCTCTTTGAGATCCTGCCTTCAATTGTTTTGTATATCTACCCAGAAGTGAAATTGCTACATCATATGATAATTCTATTTTTAATTTCTGGAGGAATCACCACATTGTTTTCCAAGCAGTGGTACCATTTTACCTTGTCACCAGTAGTGCACAAGGGTTCTGACTTCTCCACATTCTTGCCAACATTAGTTGTTTTCTGGGTTTTGGTTTTTTTTGTTTTGTTTTTGTAGCCATTCTGATGAGGCTATTATCATTAGTCTCATTATCATAATGTGAGGTGCTATCTTATTGTAGTTTTGATTTGCATTTTTCTAGTGATTAGTAATGCTAAGTATTCTTTCATGTGCTTATTAGTCATTTGTATATCTTTTTTGGAGAAATGACTACATAAGTCCTTTGCCTATTTTTGAATCAGGTTGTTTGTTTTGTTGTTGTTGTTGTTGTTGAGTTTTAGGAGTTCTCTGTATACTCTGGTTATCTACCCCTTATCATATATGTGATTAGCAAATATTTTCTCCAATTCTGTGGATCACCTTTTAATTCTGTCAATAGTGTCTTTGATGCATAATTTTTAAAAATGTTCATGAAGTTCAATTTGTTTATTTTTTCTATTGTTGTCTGTGTCTTTGGTATCATATCCAAGAAATCACTGCCACATCCAATCTCATGAAGCTTTTACTGTATGTTTTAGATATTACATCTAGGCCTTTGATGCATTTTGAGCTAACTTTTGTATATGATTTTTGGTAAGGGCCCAATTTGATTATTTTGCATGTGAATATCTAGTGACCCTAGCAACATTTATTGAAGATTGCCCTTTTCCCATTGAATGGTTTTGGAACCCATGTCAAAAATTATTTGAGGAAAAATGAACAGAGCCTAAGGGATCTGTAGAATACCATCTAACAGACTTAATGGAAATAAATATATATATATATATATATGTATATATATATATATATATATATATATGGAATTCCAAAAGGAGAAGGGAGAAGGGAGCAGAGAGAATATTTGAAGAAATAATGACTGAAAACTCCCCAAAGGATTGATAGAAGACATTGATATAATCATCCAATAAGCTTAACAACCTCCAAGTAAGATGAACTCAAAAAAGAAAACCCACACCAACACATATGATAATTATTTGAAAAACGAAGACAGAGTCTTAAAAACAGAGAAGCAACTCATCACACACAAAGGATTCTTAATGAGATTATCTACATATTTCTCATCAGAAACTTTAAAGGTCGGGAGGTCAGTGGGTCAACTTATTGAAAGTGCAAAAAGAAAAAAAAAGTACCAGCCAAAACCCCTATATATAGTAAGACTGTCCTTCAAAATTGGGGGAGAAATTAAGGCATTTGCAGATAAACAAAAGCTGAAGAAGTTTCTTACCACTAGACCTGTCCCATAAGAAATGCTTAGGGGAGCCCAGCAAGTTGATTTGAAAGGACACTAGACAGTAACTAGAAGGCATATATAGAAATAATAATCTTAATAAAAGTAAATACATGAACAATTATAAAAGCAAGTAGTATTGTAATAATGGTTTATAACTTCACTTCATTTTCTATGTGATTTAAAAGATTAAAACATTTAAAAAACAATTTTTAATCTAAAAGCTGTTACTATTGGTTCATAAATCCACTTTTTTATATAGAATATAAGGGGCTAATGCATTTCAAATAAATATTAGTTTGGGGCACACAACATATAAAGATGTAATTTTGTGATATCCACCAGAGAAAGGGGTGGGGACAGAGCTTTTAAAGGAGTAGAGTTTTTGTATTTTGTTGAAGTTAAACTGGTATAAATTCAAGTTACGGTGTTCTATCTCTAGGATGTTAAATGTAATATCCACGGTAACCACAAAGAAAATAGCTATAGAATATTTACAAAAGTAAATGAGAAAGAAATTTAAATGTTTTACTACAAAAAAAACCCACTAAACACAAAATAAGCTAGTAATATGGGAAGTGGGGACAAAAAAGCTGTAAGGCAAATAGGAAACAAATAGCAAAATGAGAAAAATACGTCTTTTTTTGCCCAAGTGTGTTTTTTTTTCTTGATCACATGTTTACCCTACACACAGCACAATCCAAGAGCAATCATCAACTTCTACATCCTTTGGTAGGAAGAATTCAAAAATATGTTATACATGGTTCCTCAGAAGGTCACAAGTGGAAAATCTCAGGGGTCCTCAGTTACACACAGCCATAAATGCAACCTTTAATAACTTTCTTCCTCTTTTACTTTTCCTACTCCCTTACTCTGCCTTCAGGAATAACTCGCCAATAAACTATTTGCCCTTATATCTTTGTCTCAGGAGCTCAGATTTGGACCTTTAACAACCTCATACCGAAAGTAATTAAAAGATGATTGAGCAGAAGCCAGCAAAACTATAGAAATTAGAGTAATAAGAGTGAAAAGTGATGAGAACCTGAAATAATACAGTGGCAAAAGAAATACAAGGAAGGGATTAATTTAAAGATATCAAGGAGGTAAGGAGCAGTGAGAAATTGTGAAATATTGGAGTGAAATACTAACAAGGGAGGAAGAATCAAGGATAATTCTAGTTCTGTGGCTTAGGCAATTAGTTGGATGAGTAATGGGGGAACCACAACAGGAACAGGTATGTGTATGTATATGTGTGCTTATTAGTGCAGACCACATAATGAATATTATTCAGATACCTGTGGAAACTTCACAAGGCAATCTTAAGTAGAC
This sequence comes from Pan troglodytes, assembly GCF_028858775.2. NCBI lineage: Eukaryota > Metazoa > Chordata > Mammalia > Primates > Hominidae > Pan > Pan troglodytes. The sequence continues at coordinate 60,325,512 of NC_072403.2, forward strand.
TCTTGACCATCTAGTCTGATACTGGAAAAATTTCAGAGGTATATATTAGGGAGCTGATGTCTCTGGGACCACCATTGAACAATAGGAGATGGAAGTTGGTAGACAAATACTTTTAACTTTTGTCCCCTGGGTGGACAGTTGTTGTATTTCTCAAGACTTCTGAGAAGACTGCACATGAACAAGAAACAGTTGCTTGTTGGGGTGACCAATTTAAAATTATATCTTTGTACTTGTTTTTCCTTATTCTCTGTTTCATTCTTCTGTTTCTCATATCCTGTCTTTCTCTGGGCATAATCCCAATAAACTATCTGTACAAAATCCTTCATTTCAAGCTCTGCTTTTGGAAGAATCCAGATTAAGACAAAGAATAAGTTAATGCAGAAATGGAATTGGAAGTATAGATGGGATAATTAGCTTGGAGCAGGAGCAGAGGAGATGTCTTTCAATACATAGGTGAAAATAATGGGTGTAGCCATAGGTGATTTTTGTAAGTGTATTAGTTTGTTTTCACACTGCTAATAAAGACATACTTGAGACTGGGCAATTTACAAAAGAAAGAGGTTTAATGGACTTACAGTTCCACATGGCTGGGGAAGCCTCACAATCCTGGCAGAAGGCAAGGAGGAGCAAGTCACATCTTACATGGATGGCAGCAGGCAAAAAGAGAAAGCTTGTGCAGCGAAACTCCCATTTTTAAAACCATCAGATCTGCCGGGCACAGTGGCTCATGCCTGTAATCCCTGCACTTTGAGGGGGTGAGGCAGATGGATCTCCTGAGCTCAGGAATTTGAGACCAACCTGGCCAACCTGATGAAACCCCATCTCTACTAAAAACACACACACAAAAATTAGCCAGGTGTGGTGGCAGGCACCTGTAATCCTAGCTACTTGTGAGGCCTGAGGCAGGAGAATCACTTGAACACAGGAGGTGGAAGTTGTAGTGAGCTGAGATGGCACCACTGCACTCCAGCCTGGGCAACAAGAACAAAACTCCATCTAAAAAAAAACAAAAAAAAGACAAAAAAACAAAAACAAAAACAAAAACAAAATATCAGATCTCATGAGATTTATTCACTATCACGAGAACAGAATGGGAAAGAGCCACCCCCATGATTCAATTACCTCCCACTGGGTTCCTCCCATGACAAGTGGGAATTGTAGATGAGATTTGGGTGGGGACATAGCCAAACCATATCAGTAAGGGATAAAATGCTTTTTGTTTCTGCCTAAATATTTTTGGCAAAATAGAATGCAATTTCACCTGCTGAGGTTAAGGGAGGATGTGGCTGCGTAAACATTTTCTGAGAAATGTGAAAATTTGGAACAGCAACTGAGGGGAATGGAGTAGGTACTACCTAAAGATGTGTAGAGGGTTGCCCAGGAGGATTTTAAGACCTAGCTATGATTTATTTATTATTATTATTTTTTGTAACATCAATTCTCCCTAGTAGGTCCTTTTCTCCAGAAGAAACTTTAATCACTAGAAAGTAGTCTTCTCTGGGGATTACAAGGTTGGTATGGTGGGTAGAATGGAGAATAGGGTTATGAAGCTTAAAGAGCTGGGTCTTGGAGGAAAGCTGCATAGTGAAGGGAATGAACACAGTACTAAATTGATAGATTTGTAACAAATGATATAGCTCTGATGTGGCTGTTGTGTAGAATAAGAAAGAGAAGAGGCTATATAGAGAGAAGTGTATCTCTGTGAAAAATTTCAGGAGTGTAGCAGATTTGAGCTGTGATAAGTTCCAGGGTGTGGCTGTGTAAGTGGATTTGGGGAAGGTCATTGGACAAAAAGATACGTGACTGAATAAGCCTTGATCATAGACTTTGACATCACCCAAAACACTTGTGAAACTAGAGATGGAATAGATGACTCTAGGCCATATGTAGACCTTAAGTCCCTGTGGTTGGCAGATGATAGTGCAAAAAAAGGAGGAAACAATAGTGATTCTACCAGACAAGAACCCCAAAGGGGGTTTGGAAATGGTAATGAGGGGCAAGAAAATAACTGAATTTCCTCTTTATTGGTTTCTGGTATCCACAGAGCTTGGACGATAGGAAAGGTACAGTTAAGACTGATTTTGAATATAGGGGGCTGGTATTATTTCTAACTTTAGGATTGTTATGAGGACTCAGTATATGTGAAAACATTTTGCCAGCAGTGGATTACTACTCTTACATAAGTTAATAAAATACAGAGAGGAAGCAATGAAAAAACAAGGTCAAAAAGGATACTGGATGACATCAAGGGATATAAATAGAAGTTGAGAGCAGCATTGTAAAGAAAGATGACTATTTTCTCTGGGACTGGAGGGTAATTTGAGAATGTGAGAGTAGAAATGGAGACATTGCTATCCTCATCTATTCTAGAGCACATTCAGGTTCATTATGTGGAATTTGAACATACCTGCCAAAGTGACTGGGTTATGAAATCATTAATTCAGGAGACTGGCTTAGATTTTAAAGCCATTTTGTTTTTGAATTTATCTTTAATATCATATTTCTACTTTCAGAGGTAATGAAATAGCTTTGTTGTGTAGCAGCCCAGATATTTAGGAAACATTTAGGCATACTTTCTAGTTATTCATCATTATCCAAGTCCTGGGTGAGTTTTGTAGCAGGTGTTCATTAAATGCTAGTAAGATGTTAACAATAAGATGGAAACCTGTGCTTGTGGCGATTGCTGCAAGGCAGGACAGAACTGATCTTTTCCAAAACTGTCAGCTTGACTCATTGCATCCTCCTCTTCACCTTGTTTGCAACTGTAAAAATACAAATAAATGGAGAAACTCTGGAAAGAATATTAAATGATTCAGAACAATTATGTCTCTGTATTTCTTGATATTTCAAATGAAGGTAAAAACATTTTTAATGTTTCAAAATGATTTTAAACTCAAAATATTGCCTACTTTATACATTATTTGTATCATCAAAATATGAATTACGGAATTGGGCAAACACATTTTCTTCAGAGACTGTCTTCCAAAAATTTTAATTTTAAGTGATGTCTTGCTTTATTCTTTTCAACAGAGTGAAGGGGAGATCCACTAAAGAGAATATAAGGCCCATTTGTCACGTGTGTAAATGCCCTGTTTTGATATAGACTGAAAAAGGTGCAGCGTGCGTAAATTCAACTTTACAGAGAAGAATTCAAGCTGAAATGTAACAGTGACTCAGTACAGTTCATTACCTGTGGTGAAACTAGTTGGCACCATTGGTTAAGTCCAGGAACAAGTGAAGCCTGGGATTGCATGATTTGTAACCTAGGACAAATCATCTAATCTGTTAGTGCTGGGGTTTCCTCATCTATAAAATACAACACTGTAAAACTCATAGAACTGTGATAAGGTTAAGGATAAACTGAGAGAGAAAACAGAAGTCATCAAAAACAGTACCTACCACATATAAGTATTAACTTTAATGTCCACTCGGCTCTCTTACATCTGGTGAGATATATTCAAAACTATTTTTACTTTACTTAATGCTCAATGTTTTAGTATTATATAGCTATTAAATAATATTCTTTCGATGCTTAAATTCAGAAAAAAATATTAAAAGTTGTAAAAAGCACAATTATCCAGTTATTTAAATATTGATTAACACTAAATATACAATCATGTCATCTGCAAACAGGGACAATTTCACTTTCTCTTTTCCTAATTGAATACTCTTTATTTCTTTCTCCTGCCTGATTTCCTGGGCCAGAACTTCCAACACTATGTTGAATAGGAGTGGTGAGAGAGGGCATCCCTGTCTTGTGCCAGTTTTCAAAGGGAATGCTTCTAGTTTTTGTCCATTCAGTATCATATTGGCTGTGAGTTTGTCATAAATAGCTCTTATTATTTTGAGATACATCCCATCAATACATAGTTTATTGAGAATTTTTAGCATGAAGGGCTGTTGAATTTTGTCAGAGGCCTTCTCTGCATCTATTGAGATAATCATGTGGTTTTTGTCTTTGGTTCTGTTTATATGCTGGATTACATTTATTGATTTGCGTATGTTGAACCAGCCTTGCATCCCAGGGATGAAGCCAACTTGATCCTGGCGGATAAGCTTCTTGATGTGCTGCTGGATTCAGTTTGCAAGTATTTTATTGAGGATTTTTGCATTGATGTTCATCAAGGATATTGGTCTAAAATTCTCTTTTTTTGTTGTGTCTCTACCAGGCTTTGGTATCAGGATGATGCTGGCCTCATAAAATGAATTAGGGAGGATTCCCTCTTTTTCTATTGATTGGAATAGTGTCCAAAGGAATGGTACCAGCTCCTCTTTGTACCTCTGGTAGAATTTGGCTGTGAATCTGTCTGGCCCTGGACTGTTTTTGATTGGTAGGCTATTAATTATTGCCTCAATTTCAGAGCCTGTTATTGGTCTATTCAGGGATTCAGCTTCTTCCTGGTTTAGTCTTGGGAGGGTGTATGTGTCGAGGAATTTATCCATTTCTCCTAGATTTTCTAGTTTATTTGTGTAGAAGTGTTTATAGCATTCTCTGATGGTAGATGGCATTTCTGTGGGATCGGTGGTGATATCCCCTTTATCATTTTTTATTGCATCTATTTGAGTCTTCTCTCTTTTCTTCTTTATTAGTCTTGCTAGCAGTCTATCAATTTTGTGGATCTTTTCAAAAAACCAGCTCCTGGATTCATTGATTTTTTGAAGGGTTTTTTTGGGTCTCTATCTCCTTCAGTTCTGCTCTGATCTTAGTTAATTCTTGCTTTCTGCTGGCTTTTGAATATGTTTGCTTTTGCTTCTCTAGTTCTTTTAATTGTGATGTTAGGGTGTCAATTTTAGATCTTTCCTGCTTTCTCTTGTGGGCATTTAGTGCTATAAATTTCCCTCTACACACTGCTTTAAATGTGTCCCAGAGATTCTGGTATGTTGTGTCTTTGTTCTCGTTGGTTTCAAAGAACATCTTTATTTCTGCCTTCATTTCATTATGTACCCAGTAGTCATTGAGGAGCAGGTTGTTCAGTTTCCATGTAGTTGAGGGGTTTTGAGTGAGTTTCTTAATCCTGAGTTCTAGTTTGATTGTACTGTGGTCTGAGAGACAGTTTGTTATAATTTCTGTTCTTTTACATTTGCTGAGGAGTGCTTTACTTCCAACTATGTGGTCAATTTTGGACTACATGTGGTGTGGTGCTGAGAAGAATGTATATTCTGTTGATTTGGGGTGGAGAGTTCTGTAGATGTCTATTAGGTCTGCTTGGTGCAGTGCTGAGTTCAATTCCTGGATATCCTTGTTAACTTTCTGTCTCATTGATCTGTCTAATGTTGACAGTGAGGTATTAAAGTCTCCCATTATTATTGTGTGGGAGTCTAAGTCTCTTTGTAGGTCTCTAAGGACTTGCTTTATGAATCGGGGTGCTCCTGTATTGGGTGCATATATATTTAGGATAGTTAGCTCTTCTTGTTGAATTGATCCTTTTACCATTATGTAATGGCCTGTTCTCTTTTGATCTTTGTTGGTTTAAAGTCTGTTTTATCAGAGACTAGGATTGAAACCCCTGCCTTTTTTTTTGTTTTCCATTTGCTTGGTAGATCTTCCTCCATCCCTTTATTTTGAACCTATTTGTGTCTCTGCACATGAGATGGGTCTCCTGAATACAGCACACTGATAAGTCTTGACTCTTTATCCAATTTGCCAGTCTGTGTCTTTTAATTGGAGCATTTAGCCCATTTACATTTAAGGTTAATATTGCCATGTGTGAATTTGATCCTGTCATTATGATGTTAGCTGGTTATTTTGCTCATTAGTTGATGCAGTTTCTTCCTAGTCTCGATGGTCTTTACAATTTGGCATGTTTTTGCAGTGGCTGATACTGGTTGTTCCTGTCCATGTTTAGTGCTTCCTTCAGGAGCTGTTGTAGGGCAGGCATGGTGGTGACAAAATCTCTCACCATTTGCTTGTCTATAAAGGATTTTATTTCTCCTTTGCTTATGAAGGTTAGTTTGGCTGGATGTGAAATTCTGGGTTGAAAATTCTTTTCTTTAAGAATGTTGAATATTGGCCCCTACTCTTTTCTGGCTTGTAGAGTTTCTGCCGAGAGATCAGCTGTTAGTCTGATGGGCTTCCCTTTGTGGGTAACCCGACCTTTCTCTCTGGCTGGCTTAACATTTTTTCCTTCATTTCAACTTTGGTGAATCTGACAATTATGTGTCTTGGAGTTGCTCTTCTTGAGGAGTGTCTTTGTGGCATTCTCTGTATTTCCTGAATCTGAATGTTGGCCTGCCTTGCTAGATTGGGGAAGTTCTCCTGGATAATATCCTGCAGAGTGTTTTCCAGCTTGGTTCCATTGTCCCCGTCACTTTCAGGTACACCAATCAGACGTAGATTTGGTCTTTTCACGTACTCCCATATTTTGTGGAGGCTTTGTTTGTTTCTTTTTACTCTTTTCTCTCTAAACTTCTCTTCTCACTTCATTTCATTCATTTGATCTTCCATCACTGATACCCTTTCTTCCAGTTGATCGAATCAGCTACTGAAGTTTGTGCATTCGTCACGTAGTTCTCATGCTATGGTTTTCAGCTCCATCAGGTCATTTAAGGACTTCTCCACACTGGTTATTCTGGTTAGCCATTTGTCTAATCTTTATTCAAGGTTTTTAGCTTATTTGCAATGGGTTCAAACTTCCTACTTTAGCTCGGAGAACTTTGATTGTCTGAATCCCATTGTCTCAGCCCAAAATCTCCTTAAGCTGATAAGCAACTTTAGAAAAGTCTCAGGATACAAAAATCAATGTGCAAAAATCACAAGCATTCTTATACACCAATAACAGACAAACAGAGAGCCAAATCATGAGTGAACTCCCATTCACAATTTTTTCAAAGAGAATAAAATACCTAGGAATCCAACTTACAGAGGATGTGAAGGACCTCTTCAAGGAGAACTACAAACCACTGCTCAATGAAATAAAAGAGGACACAAACAAATGGAAGAACATTCCATGCTCATGGATAGGAAGAATCAATATCATGAAAATGGCTATACTGCCAAAGGTAATTTACAGATTCAATGCCATCCCCATCAAGCTACCAATGACTTTCTTCACAGAATTGGAAAAAACTATTTTAAAGTTCATATGGAACCAAAAAAGAGCCCGCACTGCTAAGTCAATCCTAATCCAAAAGAACAAAGCTGGAGGCATCATGCTACCTGACTTCAAACTATACTACAAGGCTACAGTAACAAAAACAGCATGGTACTGGTACCAAAACAGAGATATAGACCAATGGAACAGAACTGAGCTCTCAGAAATAATACCATACATCTACAACCATCTGATCTTTGACTAACCTGACAAAAACAAGAAATGGGGAAAGGATTCCCTATTGAATAAATGGTGCTGGGGAAACTGGCTAGCCATATGTAGAAAGCTGAAACTGGATCCCTTCCTTACACCTTATACAAAAATTAATTCAAGATGGATCAAAGACTTAAATGTTAGACCTAAAACCATAAAAACCCTAGAAGAAAACCTAGGCAATACCATTCAGGACATAGACATGGGCAAGGACTTCATGACTAAAACATCAAAAGCAATGGCAACAAAAGCCAAAATTGACAAATGGGATCTACTTAAACTAAAGACCTTCTGCACAGCAAAAGAAACTCTCATCACAGTGAACAGGCAACCTACAGAATGGGAAAAAAGTTTTGCAATCTATTCATCTGACAAAGGGCTAATATCCAGAAACTACAGTGAACTCAAACAAATTTACAAGAAAAAAAAAACCCCATCAAAAAGTGGGCAAAGGATATGAACAGACACTTCTCAAAAGAAGACATTTATGCAGCCAACAGACACATGAAAAAATGCTCATCATCACTGGCCATCAGAGAAATGGAAATCAAAACCACATTGAGATACCATCTCACACCAGTTAGAATGGCAATCATTAAAAAGTCAGGAAACAACAGGTGCTGGAGAGGATGTGGAGAAATAGGAACACTTTTACACTGTTGGTGGGGCAGTAAACTAGTTCAACCATTGTGGAAGACAGTGTGGTGATTCCTCAAGGATCTAGAGCTAGAAATACCATTTGACCCAGCCATCCCATTACTGGGTATATACCCAAAGGATTATAAATCATGCTGCTATAAAGACACACATGCACACGTATGTTTATTGTGGCACTATTCACAATAGCAAAGACTTGGAACCAACCCAAATGTCCATCAATGATAGACTGGATTAAGAAAATGTGGCACATATACACCATGGAATACTATGCAGCCATAAAAAAGGATGAGTTCATGTCCTTTGTAGGGACATGGATGAAGCTGGAAACCATCATTCTCAGCAAACTATTGCCAAGGCAAGAAAACCAAACACTGCATGTTCTCATTCATAGGTAGGAATTGAACAATGAGAACACTTGGACACAGGAAGGGGAACATCACACACTGGGGCCTGTTGTGGGGTGGGGGTAGGGGGGAGGGATAGCATTAGGAGATATACCTAATGTAAATGACGAGTTAATGGGTGCAGCACACCAACATGGCACATGTATACATATGTAAAAAAAAAAAAAAACTATCTGAAACTTGAAAATGAAGTAAAAGGGTGAGTATCATGTCCTTTAAAAAAATTGATTAACACTTGCTTAATTAGATTTCTGAAACATGTAATTAAAATCATAAGTATATTATATCACATTTAAGACTTTCAGTCACTTAAATAAAGCAGGAAAACACTTGAAATTATCTCAAAATTTTAAATATTTATACCTAACCCAGTTACAAAATTATCAATACAGTGGATGTAGCCTTGTTTTCATTATATATTTTATTATTCTCATTCTTGTTAACATGTTTACTCTTAAATTTCTTCTTGGGTCTTCTTGGGGTTACAATAACGTCATCAGTCATATTGTTTATTTCCTAAGGATATAGCCATCTTCCAAGCCAAAAATAAAAGATTATTGTCTCATTGAAGCTGAAGTTGCATGTTCTGGATGATCAACTGATTCTTTGTTGGCATATGGACTTAGTTGTATTTCCAAACCTTGGCAGTAATGCTCCAGGCTGGACATCATTTAATTTCTCATCTTTACTTGCTACATCCACAGAACTCCCTGAGCCCAAACATTTCCACTGAGCTTTAGCTTTGTAGATCCTGTTCCCTTTCCCAAAATTGTTTAGAGAAATTTTACTTGATCATTATTACATCCCCACTGTTTGGTCCTCTTCTATTAATCCGAAGTGTTAGCATAATGGAAAATTAATGTTTAACCTATTAATATGTCATTATAAATAATTTAACCAGGAGACAAAGGATTGAGTCTGCATAATTACTTTTCGTCTTAAGAACATTTTTAAGCCATTATTTGGGAACACATTGCTAACTCCTTTTTGTTTGGTCTTTGTGTGTACAATGACAGATTCTTCATACAGTTCCTACATTTGTCAGGAGTATTTAGTATAAAGTGCCCTGTTATCACTTATTTATTCAATTGGTAGAGAAAGTTTTCTTCTTGATGAGTGAATATGTGCTTAATAGTAGAAACAGAATACTCAAATACTCCCATACTAATAAAAATCAATGAATCTAATTATATATTATTTGAGCTGCCATTCTTTTGCATTATAAATAACTGTTTAAATGACTTATATTTATTTTCCTATTTTAGACTTGTGAATTTTCATAGATTTAACTTGTTCTATTTAATTATGCTTTTCATTGTGGCTGGACATTTGACAATCTGATATAGCTCCTTTACAATTTGAGCAATACCCCCTAAAACCCATGAAATAATTCTTGCTTTTTCTCAAGCTAGTTTAGCCTGCCTTGAATGTTCCTTGCTATGACATACAAAATAAGCTTCTTTCCTTGTTCTCCTTCTTTTAGAGGTGTCAGGGTGCACATAAGATGGTCTTAGTCATATTGCTGGTAGCCAAAATGATGCTGTGCCAGGGTACATTAGTGAGAGAGGTGCAAAAGAGATTTTTTTTTCTAAAATCATGAATGCACAATGTTTCTAACTTAGTAGTGATCTCCCTGTATCTCTCATGGTTCCAATATGTATTTTATTTGCATTTTTTAACAAAATACCTATTTAACTGATTAACTCCTCAAACAAGCTTTAATTGCATTTCCTTTTTATACTCCTTTGAGGCCTCATTGACAATTATTTTTGGTTATTGTATTTGCTACTGAAATTCCATCTTTTATAATTTTGTGTTTTCTGTACCAGGTTCCATTTTCTATTACTTTTATTGGAGAATCAAGGTATTTCAATGAGATCTTATAAAATATGAAAATATATTGTTAATTTGTCCCAAATTGCTGTGTATATGAAGGTATTCTTTTACAAGTGCTTTCCCCAAAATGATTGAAATTTCTTTTATACTATGCATGTATTTTATAGATGAAAGGACTTTCATTATCCGCATATTATTTTTGATTGAATAACTATGTTTTTTGTTAAACTAGATTTCATATAGTATTAGCAGAATATTGTACATCTGTGAGTGAATGAATAAAACGTGTACCTGCTCTACACTCTAATTTACCAGAAATTTGGAACAATTTGGGATTGAAATTGTGTAATTGGTTTGGCTTCAGCACAAACACGTTTTAGACATGAAAGAACAGAGCTCACCAAGAGTAATAACAAGCTCACGATGGGCCTATCAGTTGGACAGACAGTGATAATTCTGGTTAAGTGTCCTCTTCTGGACTGCCTGGAAGCACAACAGGTATAATATTTAAAACTAGAATGAAACACAAAATCTCAGAACTATGTGGATGTTGAAAATAACAGAGTAAGACTCTACAATAACATCGAACCTAATTCATAGATAAATTTTAAATATTATTCTCAATGACAAATGATTGTTTTGAAATCATAATTGAAAATTTGATTTGATCTGATTTGAAATCATGATTTGAAAATTCAGTAAGAGTGGTTATATTTGTGAATATAACTGCCTAGCGTTTTATTTGTAATCTTTTGAGTTTAAATGTCTTTCTGAATCTGAAAACCTAAAATGAGAAAATCCTGACATTGGTCCTTATTTTATTCACTGAGAAACATGTAATGGAATTTTATTTTGCTTTGAAATATGATGTTTTATTAGGCCCTGTATCTGACAGGATAACTTCCTGTTCTCTCTTTCCTTCCTCTCACTTCCTCTCCCTTCTTCCTTAAAATAGGAAGACCTATCACTGGGGAGAATGAAATACCTTCTACCTTCATTTATGATGTAGAGAACTGTTGCTAGCACTACTAATAACTCAGTGGTTGTAATGAGAATGTCTACAATTGAAGAGAGAAACTAGCAGCTTTGCACATAGTCCAGCCATAACAGTAGCAAGAATACAGAAGTCTCTTTAGACAAAGTGTAAGTTGTATAATCGATATTGACTATTTGAGTTTGCTTTGCCAACATTTTAGTAATTTTTCTGATATAGTTGTAGCAAAAAAATTATATTCTACCATATTTTTTTCATCACACAGCTATTCAATAAGAGTGAACAACTACAAGAATGAGTGATTTGTCTTGAGATGAATTCATCTACATCATATAAAAAGCCATGCTTTTTCTCAGTAACACAAAGCATATAGTTCCACTTTTGGTTTGGGTTTTTTAAAGAAACAATTCTTTCTTTTTTCTTTGAGCAGCCAGTGTGCTGAGACTAAGTGGGTTTTCTCACCTCTCCTGCACGGCCTCTCTTGCAGCATGGTAATCAGTCACTTTGCAGTTGTTTGTGAAAGGAAATCTGTGCTTTTCCCTACAGATTATGAGAAGACACTATGCTTTTTTAGACTATTTGAGCCAATATGCATTTTCCATGACGTTCTGAGAAGTCCTAAATAAGGAGGGAGAAAAGGGAACATATTTCATTGTAATTAATTTTCAGTTAGCTGGGGTGAGAAAATCGGTCCTAATTAACACATTCAGCTGAGTAGGGAGTAGGCTGTGGTTTTCAAATGTTAGTGTGCATCAGAATCACCTGGAAGACTGTTAAAATACAGACAGCTGGGCCATCTCTAGAATTTCTGATTCAGTCGTTCTAGGGTGAGGCTCAAGAATTTGCATTTGTATTAAGTACCAGGTTATTCTGATTGTGCTGGTCTGGAGACCCACACTTTAGGAACCACTGCATTAAAAAATACATGCTCTGTGAATCCACTGGATTGTTAGGTTGTGGCCCTCACAGAGGAGTAACTTTCTCTCATCATTCCTCCTCTCACCTAGTATGCTGCATTGAACACGATAAATTCTCACCAAATCAATAGTTACTAAACATGTAACTCAGGTGGCCCCTAGATTCCTATCAAATTCCAGTTTCCCCCATTTTGCCTCTTGTATTAATCTGTTTTATTTTCTTCATATAATTTATCAATATATAAAATTATTTTCTCATTATTTGCTTATCTTTTATTATTTGTCTCCCACTCACACACTTACACTAGTATTTAAAATATGCATCTATATTGTTTAATATTGTACTCCAGTGCCAAATAGTAGGTATTAAACAAATGCCTGGGGAATAAATGAATGAACTGTGAAATCTCTTTAACAACTGTCCATTCATTCATTCATTTATGGATATTTATAAAATGCATTCATTTCCAAAATATCAATCTGACAGTGGTTGCAGCTCATGTTGTTTTGACTTACAAAAAAATCAAGTCAGCTTTAACCAAAATTGAAAAGTACTTAATAGCAAATAGCTCAATCATGTTTAAAATAATGCAAAGATGGGGTTATGGTAAATATGCCAATATTTATTATTTGCATTCCCTATCCTTTTCCCTACCTTATAGAAACTTCCTGTAGCTTAATGTCCTTCTCTCCCTTCTAGTCATCTTCCTCGCTACTCCCCGACCTCTGCCCTTATTAATTCCATTCTTGATTTCTTCATTCTCACTGGGATATAAAGCAGCTGATTGCAGATTGCTATGTTAACTTTTCCAGCAATGCCTGGATTTTAAAATCAAGGTTTAATCATTCTTAATATAAAGTTAACATACGTGTTCATGAAGAAAACAAATGTAAAAAAAAATTGATTAAAAGAAAGAAAAAAGTCACTTCTTTATACAACCAGAGTTGACTACTGTTAACACTTTGATACCTTTTCTATCAAATCTCTTGTGACGCATTTTCTACCTAACGATGATAAAATAGTGTCTACAAAATTATACCATTTATAAGGCCTTTCAACTGAACATAAATGCAATGATAATCACAGAGTATAAACATTCAATAATTCGTAAAGGGGAAAAACATGAATAATTTTGTCATTTAGCAGTAACACTAACATTTGGGTGAATTTCCTTGCAAAGGCTTGTTGATGACACATAGAATCTGTCACAGTGTAATTTATAAGTCTTCCTGAGTTAAAATGAAAATAACTTTGTGTTTGAAGTCATTCAAAGATAATGAAAATTATCACTTAAATTTTTAGGTAATGAAAATTGCCATTACAGAGCTCTATCAATCTCTTCTTAATGTGGAGGAAGAAGAAAGAGAAACAGAGATTTTATTCCCTCCACTAATGTTACAATATCAAAAATAGTTCAAATTTGGAACTATATACAACCAATTATTATTTTAATTGGTTGCCATGGTTGGCAATATATTGAATTTGAAACATAAAGTTTGTATAATGAGAAATTATTGGTTGCAAAAGAAGTTGCAGGAAAAGATAAAATACTGAGAAAAATACTTTAGGTCATATTTTGGGAAGCCATAAAATGTACCTTACAACATGCAGTTCAACAGGGTTTCTGAAGTTAAAAAATTAAAAACATAAAAAAGAAGTCTTTTTTTTATTTTTAGGTTCTGATTTTTTAGTCATTCATTTTTCATTTTCTTTTTCATTTAAAGAGAAATCGTGGTAACCTTCCTGAGCCATTACATATTTGAGAGTTTCTTTCAGTAGCCTTGATACATTAAAGAAAATCAAGCTCATGATAAATTCCTTAAAACACCACCATCTCTTTTCATAGTCTATAGATAGTGTTCCACAGTTGTTGGGTTCCTGTTGCAGTTGAAAAGACTGAGAAAAGCCTGTCTTTATTCTTTGCTGATCTTTCTCTTCTTTCTTTCTCTCTCTCTCTCTCCCTCCTTCCCTCCCTCCCTCCCTTCCTTCCTTCCTTCCTTCCTTCCTTCCTTCCTTCCTTCCTTCCTTCCTTCTTTCCTTCCTTCCTTCCTTCTGTCTCTCTCTCTCTCTCTAGCACTTTCAGTCTGAATAACCAGATTATTTTTCAACTCTGGAAAGTTTTCTTAACTGTATATTTACTTATAGTTTGTATTCTATTTTTTCTGATCTCTTACTGAGTAGCAATCACTACATACCAAGCACTGTTCTGGCTGTTGGAGATTAAGAGGTGCCACAGTGAGTGAGACAGAAAGGGTCTAATTTTCATGGATCTTAAATTTTAGCAGGGAGAGATTAATAATAAACAAGTAAAAGAAAAAAAGGTAAGTTGATAGAAAGCACTGGTGAGAGAAGAGAGGGAGCTGGTCAATTTTAAATAGAATAAGAAAGGACTTCTCTGAAGAGATAACATTTGTTTGGAGACCTGGGGACTGTTCAGATAAATGAGAAACAGAATGTTGAGAGCATAGCAAATGTGGCAAAAAGTGGTAGGAGCTAAAATCAAAGAGGTAGGATTGAAAAGCTTTACAAAATGAAAACGATACGATTTGGTCTACATTTTCAAAATACTTTCCCTTGTTATTATTTCACAAATGATTATAAGAGGTAAGAGTAGAAGCAGGAAATCTAGTTAAGGATCTCATACAGCACTTCAGGTGAGAGCCAATGGTAGCTTGAACCAGGGTGGTGATAGGCAGAGAGAGGGCAGTGAATGGATTTAGGACATATTTTGGAGGTTGAACTGACAATACTTGCTGAGAGATTGATTATGATGGTTGAGGAAAGAACTTTTAAAAAATGCTTCTGGTTGTTTATTTGTAGAAAGGCATGGGTAATAGAGACTAGCAGAAGTAAAAGTTTGGGTAGGTGGAGAAAGAAGAGTTCTGGAATCTAGGTAAGAGATGGAGCAGAGTGAAGAGAGAAGATGCAAGTATGACCAATATTGAAAATGTAGTTGGGTTAATGGATTAAAACTCTCAGGGCCCTTGAGGGAATGATGGTATGGGGATTCCAGGTTAGGTGAACTGGAAGATATAGAGGTGATCATTAGAAGAAAGGATACTTGTTATTGTGAGTTCGAAGGTGGGCCACTTGCTGCTAAAACAAAATCAAGGGTATAACCATGTGCTTGACTACTGTGGGGTAAAAGAAATGATCACTGGAGTTTGGAAGGTCAAAGAACTGAGAGGCCAGAGGAATTATCCAAATGAGAATTGATGCCATCAGGAATGGTTGTGAAAGTACAGGTAAAGAGGAAGACATTGTGCCTTTTGCAAAAAGAAATATGGATGACATATAAGTGAGGGTGGGAAATGGCAGAGTCTCAGAGCCTGACTTTCATAGAGATTGAGATTTGTGGGGGGGGGACAAAAAGAACAAAAATGGTTTGAAAATAGCAAAGAGGAACAAAGAGAACCTTGATCCATCTTTACAAACTGGTTCACATGGTGAATAAAATAAAAAGCAGCTTTGACATAAGAAAGTTGTAAAGAAAGTGTCACCCTTGGGAAAAAAAAATCAAAAACAAACAAACAAACAAAAAACAGAAATATAGACCAATAGAACAGAATAGAGAACTCAGAAATAAGACCACATACCTAAAACTATCTGTTCTCTGACAAACCTGACAAAAACAAGCAAAGGGGAAAGCTCAACATCACTGATCATTAGAGAAATGCAAATCAAAACCACAACGAAATACCATCTCACACCACTCAGAATGACTATTTTAAAGAAGTCGAAAAATAATCGTTGCTGATGAGGTTGGGAAGAAAAGGGAATAGTTTATAATATGGTTTGGCTGTGTCCCTACACAAATCTCAACTTGAATTGTATCTTCCAGAATTCCCACGTGTTGTGGGAGGGACCTAGGGGGAGGTAACTGAATCATGGGGGCCAGTCTTTTCTGTGCTATTCTCGTGATAGTGAATAAGTCTCATGAGATCAGATGGGTTTGTCAGGGGTCTCTGCTTTTGCTTCTTTCTCATTTTCTCTTGCTGATGCCATGTAAGAGGTGACTTTCACCTCCTGCCATGATTCTGAGGCCTCCTCAGCCATTTGGAACTGTAAGATCAATTAAACCTCTTTTTCTTCTCAGCCTCGGAGGTATGTCTTTATCAGCAGTGTGAAAACAGACTAACACAGTTTATACACTGCTGGTGGGAATGTAGATTAATTCAATCACTGTGGAAAGCAGTTTGGATATTCTTCAAAGAATTTCAAACAGAACTACCATTCAATCCAGCAATTCCATTACTGAGTATATACCCAAAGGAGTATTAATTGTTCTCCCATAAAGGCACATGCAGACATATATTTATCATAGCACTATTCACAAGACATGAAATCAAGCTAAATTCCCATCAATGATAGATTGACAAAGAAAATGTGGTACATATACACCATGAAATACTATGCAGGCATAAAAAAGAATTAGTTCACGTCCTTTGCAG
This sequence comes from Pan troglodytes, assembly GCF_028858775.2. Taxonomy (NCBI): domain Eukaryota; kingdom Metazoa; phylum Chordata; class Mammalia; order Primates; family Hominidae; genus Pan; species Pan troglodytes. The sequence goes on from NC_072403.2 coordinate 60,342,079, forward strand.
GGACATGGTTGAAGCTGGAGGCCATTATCCTCAGCAAACGAATGCAGGAACAGAAAATCAAATACACGTTCTCACTTATAAGTAGGAGCTAAAGGATCAGAACTCATGGACACACAGAGGGGAACAACAGACACTGGGGCCTATCGGAGGGTGGAGGGTGGGATTAGGAAGAGGAAAAGGAAAAATAACTAATGGGTTATCACTCAGGCTTAATACCTGGGTGATAATTGGAACAACAAACCCCCATAACGGAAGTTTACCTATAAAACAAACCTGCACATGTAACCCTGAACTTATAAAAGTTAAAAAAAATAAAATACAATAAACAGACCCTATCCAGATGTCTGTCCTGCCTATTGAAAACGAAAAAAAAAAAAAGCGTCATCCTCAGGACATATTTCAATAAGGACTAAGTATAGGGAAGATGTTGGTTACAGAGCATGAATTCCAGAGGGCATAGTGAGAAGATCTGGGAGGACTTGGGTTTGAGCCAGTGTTTTCTACTTCACATGAATACCATATTTTTCTGGTTCTATCATTTTGAAGTTTGACTTTCACATCAAATGTTTAAATTTTTATGGTATTAATTCTTCTTTTTATTCATTGGAAGTATCTTTGAATTCTGCTATTGTATGTGTTACAGTACAATAAAATGGAGACCAGACCTGAAGAATCTGAGCAGACAAAACTACTTAGGCTTCATAAGTGACCCCAAGCTTGCTTGATTTGCAAACATAAATGACACTTAACTTGAGCTATTTCTTGTAAATGCCTATATTAATGAAAAACAGAACTTAAGCTCAACCAATCAGAAGTAGCCAACAAATTTATGTTATATAATTAGGGACTTTAAAATGAGATACACAAAATAAGACACTGTATAAGAGCAACCAATCAAATATTTTTTATTTTGTTTCTGTACTTATCCCATAAATACCTGTCCCTGACTATTTGTCATCAGAACTGATTTGTCACCAAAACCCTTTCAGTCTGATGTTCCCCAATTAATGAATTACTTCTTACTCAAGTAAGCTCTTTAAAATGTTATTGTGCGTTAGAATTTTTTAAACATTTATTTTTATTCTTTGATACAATCTCTTTTCATTTGATTCTGCTTTTCCCTCATTCGACATTTTTACCTCTTAAAAGTATCTGGTTTTATCCACAGGATGTGTCTTCTGGAATCATATAAAGATTTTCAAATATTTTAATCATCTTGTGCTTATTTCAGAAGGTTATTTTCAGATATTTGCTTATTTTCTGAATGATGTTTATTTTTCACCTGAATTCTCTAATTTTATTTCATAAGTGTGAAACGATCAATCAGGCTTTTGGTCATGCTCAGTTTTCTTTTCCAATATGTCAGAAAACATAAAAGGCCAAAGGTAGGAGCATGGGTAGGCCCTGTGCCAAGGGTGACCCTATCCAGATGTCAGAGACACAAGACCTGGCAAGGTGCTAAGACCTCAGGACAATATGAAGGGATACTAATTAGTCAAGCTATGCATACTTCCTCCTCTCAAATTTAGATCAGAAAATGAAGATCAAGATGTCTGTTGGGACAGGGTTCGCTAGCTACTAGTGAGAGGGGAGATGGGTAATTAAGAGAGATACTATGCACTCCACTAAAGAAAGTTTGTTGTTCCCAGGTCTGCCTCATTTATCAAAGCCTTGCCCGTTTCATTTCATTTATTCATGCAGAAAATCTTTATTTTTAAGGAGTTTAACTTGTATAGTTTCTCAGATTTGCAGAATAAGGGTGTGGGACATATGTTGTTTCTAATAATTGTATTCTCTGTTGGGAATACTAATTCCACAAAATGTCCAGGGAAGAAGGTGTTGCACTTTATGGTAAACATTTTTTGGTAAATACTGCAAACTATGCAGCTTGCTGTCCCTATAGTCCTGATTACAATGCATATTAGCATAATAAAAATGTGATAAATCTTATTAGGAAAATTGCTTTTTAAAAATAACTTATTTTTCAGTCACTTGAACACAAGATCCTATATCTTATTCATTTGCGTGCATTATGTAATATCTATGGTAGTTATTTAGAACTTGAGTACTTGGAAAAATATCGACTCAGCCCATTCCCTGTATCCAAAAGGCTCTTTTCTCTTTCATCTATGTTAAAATGGGCCTTCATTTATGCTCATTTTCTGGAGCCATGAAACATCGAAGTAAAGGAAAGAAGTACATGAATAACTTCAATTCCCAGAATGCCCATGCATTTGAGAACTTTTCCTCTTTCTGCCAAATCTACTTTGCATTGTAAGAAACATTATTCCCATTAAGCAATGTGCCAATTCCAATCTACTCTGCACCAAGTTCGACAAACTTGTTTTATTGTTGTTTTGTTTTGTTTTTTTCAAGCATTTCTGCCTCTCAATGGCATCGGAAAAGAAGACTGATTAGAGGGAAGAGGAGGAATCTACTAGCTGCCTTAAACAAGTGGCCACAAAGTAAAATAATAGAGGTCTTTTCTTCTGGTTTATCCAAACCTGAGTCCAAAAGAATGAGAACTTACAGGATTTTTCAATATATTTGAAGGCAATAATAGATTTACTGGCATTATATGACAGTTTCTATTGATTGGGCTTTCTAATCCATTTCTCTTTTTTTTTTCTTAATTTAGTGGAAATTTTGCCATGATTCTGTGAGTGAATGGATAATCAGTCCCACTTTATATAGGGGTCTGTTTTCAAATTTTGTGTGTGTGTGTGTGTGTGTGTGTGTGTGTGTGTAAGTATAACTTCCTAAGTATTTCAGAGGAACATTAGCTGCCTGCCAAACAAATATCAAACTTCAATTCTCATCCTAAACCTGCTTTTCAGGAATCAACATTTTTAACTAAAAAACTGAGACTCTCAATATGCAATTTTGCATATGAGAGAATGGGTGGAAAGTTGTAAATATGGGATAGAGTGGCCTCAAAAGACCTGAAAACATACCACATGGGTGGGTACACACACATAAATCTCTCCAAGAAACATATACATAAAATTATGTGGTTATATGTATATGAAGATGGGCATGTTTATATAAACTACTTTATTTTTAAAATATTTTCCTACATCCAGAACAAATCAACAAAACAATATTAAAATTATATCATCAAGAAATTGAAACCAAACTATTAGCAGACACTAGGTAATGAAAAAAGTGGAATAATTTTTAAAAGTAGAGATAAAGTTTGATAAATACCACACAGGTCTGTTAAAAAATGATAATCAAAAAGCAATTTCTCTCTTCACTTTGATCAACATATTTGCCTATTCTGCAGTTTAAAAACTGAACTTATAATTTTGACTGGAATATGAAACTGATCAATTTCTTTGGCAGCATCCACAAACAAGTTGAGTTATTCCTCAAGAAATCACAGGAAAGAAGCTTTTGAGAAAGAGCAAAGGGGAGTAACTGGTAACTTATATGCTAGAGGAAGTATACAATGGGTTCTTCTAGTGCTGGATATTGAAGAGAGAATGCTCTTGAAGTTCCCATAAAACATTATGTAAATTAAGCTAAAATGTCAATGACTTATAAAAACAAAGAAAAATGCCTCCTCTCTCTAATTGCCTTTTGGAATCATTAAACATTCTGCAATTTGTTTTTAAGAATTACCTTTTTCCACTAGATTTTCGAAGAATTAATGAGAAAAAACTGTGAAATTCTTTTGGCGACTATTATTAAAAAATAATAGGGACTGTGTTTTGGTGTACTCCTGATTTCCTCTGAGTTCCCTAGGTATTGAAATGGAGAGCTGGATAAAGTGGACCAAAGTAAGTATAAGCTTTGTTTTCAGGCACATCCAGAGAAGTTTTAAAAAAATTATTTATACTTAATTCATGTAACATGAGAATGTGACATTCACTCCCTGTCTATCTCCATCTCACCTGTCTGTGGCCTTAAGTGAAAGAAAAACACTTTCCCTTCCTTTTGTTCAAAGCAAAAATTGACATCACCATACCTTGTTTATGCCAGTTAAATGATGCATTTGTATAAATAATTAGAAGATTTTTCTGAGGAATATGTAGGAGAAAAAGCAAGATAATCAGAAATACTGTTGTTGCTTTTAGTACACTTTCTTTAATAAAATGTTGTTTACTATTCATATTATCAGCTGTTATTTGCTTAGAAAAATTTTCTGAATGCTACATAAAAATAAAGAGACGAACATAGATGTGAAGGATATAGAATAATCCATATTATAACCTACCTATCCTCAACTTTCACTTGATATCTCGATATTTGGTAGGCAAAATATTTATAGTGTTCAAAATATGTTAGACCATGGAACATTACAGGGTTTGGCGACAATGCTATGGGAATTTGACAGTTGTTTCAGTTACTTTTATGAGCAAGGTAACAGAACACATTTACCATCAAGATACAAATGGAGTACAATGAATACTGGAGGCTCTCTTACAACTTATCATTTCCACCTAGCTTATATTCTCTCCCAATAACACCACCATTTTAGTCACTCAAAGTTTCTGCAAAAATGACTATCAAACTAAAAAGAGTAATAAGTAATATTTATTATGCATCATGAAATATTCCACTTACTTTATACAAATAAGCTTTTAAAAAAATCAACCCAAAGAGGTATGTATTGTTATTATTCCACAGCGATAGGTAGAATTATAAGATGCCCCCTGTGATTTCTGCTTTCTGGTATCCACACTTTTGTGTAACCCCCTTCTCATTTATTGCAGGTAGAACCTGTAACTATTTTTCCTTCTTTTTTTTTTTTTTTTTTTTTTTTGAGATGGAGTCTCGCTCTGTCACCCAGGCTGGAGTGCAGTAATGTGATCTCGGCTCACTGCAGCCTCTGCCTCCCAAGTTCCAGCAATTCTCCTGCCTCAGCCTCCCAGGTAGCTGAGATTACAGGCACATGCCACCACACCCAGCTAATTTTTTTATTTTTAGTAGAGACAGGGTTTCACCATGTTGGCCAGGCTGGTCTCCAACTCCTGACCTCAGGTGATCTGCCTGCCTTGGCCTCCCAAAGTGCTAGGATTATAGGTGTGAGCCACCGCACCCAGCCTAGAACCTATAACTTCTAACCTGTAAACCAAAAATAAAATTCTAAGTTTCCTGCAACCCTTCAAATGAACCCCTCCTTTTGGCCAAGGCATTCCGAAGCTAACCTGAAAAACTGGTTCAGGCCATGAAAGGAGGGTCAGAAATGATTCATTATACCCTCCTCCCTTTTGGAATTCAGAAAAAGCTGACCAACATTAACATTAACACAGACCTTAAGTCTGAAGAGAAACATTTACAATCTATTCTCTCTGAAGCCTGCTACTTGGAGGCTTCATGTGCATGATAAAACTTTGGTCTCCATATCCCTTTACCATCCCAGACATTCCTTTATTTTGATTCCAGGTCTTTAGATAACAGCTTAGCTCAACCAGTTGCCAATCAGAAAGTGTTTAAGTCTACCTATAACCTGGAAGCCGCTGCTTCAAGTTGTCCTTCCTTTCCAGACCAAAACAATGTACAACTTACATGATTGATGTCTCATGTCTTCCTAAACTGTATAAAACTAGGCTGTTCCCCAACCACCTTGGGCACATGTTCTCATGGTCTCCTGAAGGCTGTGTCATGGGCCATGGTAACTCATATTTGGCTCAGAATAAATCTCTTCAAATATTTTACAGTCTGACTTTTGGTCGACAAACCAATAGAATATGGCAAAGGTGCAAGGATTTTCAGGAGGCAATTAAGGCCTCTAATCAATTGACTCTGAGTCAATAAAAAAGAATATTTTGGGCGGTCCTGACTTTATCAGGTGAGCCCTTTAAAAGAAGACTTATGCTGTCCCTGACAGAAGAAACTGGAAGTAGGAGATATGCTCTCATGCTGGCCTTGAAACAAATAGCCACTGTGTACTGCCTATGGAGAGGGGCAGTCTATAGATGCTGAGGATTTCAGTCCTACAACCTCTGATATGGTTTGGCTGTGTCGCCATCCAAAATCTCACCTTGAATTATAATCACCATTAACCCCAATAATCCCCACATGTCAAGGGAGAGGCCAGGTGAGAGATACAGCTGTGGATGATAACTTGGACTCTAGCCAGGTCTTTCTAATTTAATGCTTTCCGTCAATCAATATCAACTCTCCAAGTGAAAAATGACATAATGCCATTTGAAAACAAAGTAAAGCACATTTACAAAGCCAAATACAGAGATAAAGTAGGATCATGAAAAGTAGGTTTTAGTTCTTAAGTGCTTTGCACAACTGTATTTTCAAATGCAGTTGCCCTTAAGTGAGAGGTTAGCCTAGAACATGAATGGCTTGCAAAAATCTTGTAGAGGTATAGTTTTTCATGTGACATTTCCTTTTTTAAATAACAAACCCTAAAGATTTGAGGGAGATACCAGAAGTTACACTATCATCTCTGAGGTAGATTTCACTTTTAAATCGCTGGGAACCAAAACAAAAGCCTTTATTTTAAGCAAATTTGCTTTGTTTATTTGCCTGTAGATGTCTGTGTTTCTTCATCAGTAGCATGAAATTATGTTCCAGATATTTTATGGTTTATCATTTCTGTATCATTCCTGTATTCATTTTAATTTGAATAATAAATCAAGTTGCTAAGTGATAGGAAGCTCAGTGTTCTGTGCCAAGGATTTACCAAATAGTGCTTCTCTATGAAGACTGCCTCACGTTTTTACAGTGTTTCTCAAATATTGGTATGCAGCAAAATTAACCGGAGGGCTTGTTAAAATGCTGACTGTTGGGCCTCACCCCCAGAGAGCTGTTTAAATAGGTCTGGGTGGGACTCAATAATTTGCATTTATAACTTATATGCAGATGCTGCTGATTTGACATAAAAATGAGAACCATTGCTATATTAACTTCACTGCATTGCTATAAGGTAATATTTTTAAAATAAGTTTTACTCAACAATACAATCAAGTCTGACAACTCAAATCTATTTTTAAGCTATTTTCCTATATGATGTACGTTACCCTAATAATACAAACTAATATTTATTGAAAAAGTACCACCTGCTATGTATATTTATCGCAGCACAATTCACAATTGCAAAGACGTGGAACCAACTTAAGTGCCCAGCAGTTAATGAGTGGATAAAGAAAATGTGGCATATATACACCATAGATTACTACTCAGCCATTAAAAGGAATGAAATAATGTCTTTTGCAGCAACTTGGATGCAGCTGGAGGCTATTATTCTAAGTGAAGTAACACAGGAGTGGAAAATCAAAAACTGTTCTCACAAGTGGGAGATAAACTATGAGTATGCAAAGGCATGCAGAGTGATATAATGGACTATAGAGACTCAGAAAGGGGAAAGTGGGAGGGAGGCTAGGGATAAAAAACTACACATTTGTTACAGCGTCCACTACTCTGATGATGGGTACACTAAAATCTCAATTCACCACTGTATCATTCATGTAACAGAAAACTACTGATAACGCCAAAAGCTTTTGACATTTTTAAATGTTTAAAATAAAAATAGTTACCATGTGCTATGTAGTCGTATATGTATTCATTTAATTACAATAATTCTATGAGGCTGGTACTATTACTTTACAGGTGAGAAAAGCGTATCATAGAGAATTTAGGGTCCTACAGTTAAGAGATGGTAGATTGGTGGTCTAAATCTGGTTATCAGCTCCAGAGCTCCCCCTTTTAACTACTACACTGTTGCTATGGACTAAATATGTCTCCTCAAAATCCATTCATATATTGGAGCCTTCATCTCCAAAGTGGCTGTACTTGGAGAGAGGGCTTTGGGGAGGTAATTAAGGTTAAATGAGGTCATAAGGGTGGGGTACTAATCTAATAGAATTTGTGGCCCTTATAAGAAGGTAGAGGGAAAGAGATCTCACTCTCCCCACATGCATCTAGAAAAGATTTTGTGGGTACACAGCAAGGAGGCAGAGAATCCCACCTTGCTGGCACTCTGATCTCAAACTTTCAGCCTCCAAAACTGGGGAAAATAAATTTCTGTTTAAGTTACTGAGTCTATGGTAGTTTGTTATGGCAGTCTAAGCAGAGTAAAACCACTGTTTATCTATCATACAAATATTTTTGGCAATCTTCTTGAATGAAATTAGTCTACTACTTTCTATATATTTGTCTTCAATGAAGTAATGGCAAAGGGCACACAACATTCTCACTTATAACCACAGATTAGGCCAACATCCTTGGTTTCCTGGGCTCCTCAGAGTATGGGAGAGTCTGGGTAATGAAGGCATTAGAGATCATTTTAATCTGGTACTACTAGAAAGAGTGATGAGAAGGTATTAGATTCATTTTCTCTCTGCTACATTGCTTTACTAGGGATTTGATTGCCATTTCTGCTGTAATTTAAATCACACTCTTCGGATGACATAGAAATGTTTAGTCGCTCAATGGATTTTTGAGCTTCAAAGTGATGCCTTGGTTTAGGCAAATTTATTCAGACTATTTAAAACTCTAAATGATCATTAAGCTGTTGAGAATCAGAAAAAAATTCCCAGAGAAAACAGATCAGGGTAATGAAATAGCAGATAATTAGTAAGTAGGTTTCCTACACTTATCTGGATAGAAAGAGAAGAAACTGGCAATGTTTGTTAAATATAGATAGAAAACTACTTAACAGCAATACAAATTAAATACCTGGAAACAGCATTAACAAGAAATTTTTAGTTAATACATGTACTATTTGTGGATTAAAATATATTTTTCATTGAAGTATATATCATATCTATAGTAATGTATATAAATCTTAAGTACTATATATAAGATCAATGAATTTTACACCCAGACTATACACTATACCAGACTATACACTAATCACTATAGTTTTGCTTGTATTTGAGCTTCACATACATGTTCTTCTGTGTGGCTTTTGTTCAACATTATGTCTCCGAGATTCATCCATGTTACATGCAGCAGTTATTCATTTTAAAAAATTACTCTTTTGGTTGTGTAAAGATACCACACTTTATCCATTTCTTTCTAGATGGCTATTTTCAATGTTTGAATGTTGTAAATGAAACTTTGAATATTTTTATGTGCCTTTTATGGGACATAGATTCATTTCTTTTGAGTATATCATTAGAATTAGTTTTTTTAGTTGTATAGCATGCATATATTTAGCTTTATTAGATACTGCCAGTTTTCTAAAGTGCTTATAAACATTTTATAGTCCCACCAGTAATGTATGAGCATCCCAAATATTTTATATATTTACCAACACTTGGTTTTGTCAGTTTTTACCATTCTGGTTGGTGGCAGTATTCACTGTGATTCAACTTGCAGTTTTCTTTATGACTAACAATGTTGAGTATCTTCGCATGTTTACAGCCAATTTGTATATCTTTCTTTCCCCTTTTGTGAGAAATCTTTTGCCTATGCTGACATTTGTTGACTCCCCTTGGACTGGACATCATCCCAGTAGATTATTTTCCATTCTTGTGGTGGCTGTTCTTCTCCCTTTCAGGTTTTCAACATCCACACAGATTTAAACATTCCTAAACTTACATGTGCATAGGAATTTCTTAGGGTAGAAGGGAAGTTTATTGAAATAAAGAATCCTAAGTCCCACCATACACTCAGTGAATAAGAATCTTAAGGAAGAGATTTACAAGCTCTCCTAATGATTCTGAATACAGATGTTTTACAAACAAACTTTAAACATATCAGTCTCTATTTTCTTGTACATGTTTGTTTCACATAGTGTTTCTTAAAATTTAAAAGTCAATTGTGATATGTTTATCTATTCAATTCTTATTTACACCTCTGATATTTGGATTCTTACTTTACAGAAAGATTGTTTATTATATTGGTTTCTGGTTGATTCTATTAAGGTAAACTTTTAAAACTAATTGTTAATTTCTATGTGTTTCATTATTCCATCTACTTTGAGTGTGCCAGACATAGTTCTGGTACAGGAGATATAGTAATAAGACAAGGAAGTAGATCCCTGTCCTCATAGAGGTTATAATCTACCCTCTTCTGTTTATTTTACAGTTGTTTTCTCTCTACTGTTTACATTCAAGATTATGTTAAATGCATAGTTAATGCATTCTCTCCATTCCCTCTCTAATGAAATTTCTTGAGACTACAATTTTTCTAGTGAGTACTATTTCAGCCATAATACATATGTAGATTTTTGTGTGTGGTTCATCAACTATGATTTCACTTCGCTTTCAGTTTACATGAGTGTTTTAACTTCCCAAGGTGTTAGGCATTGGTGTCGTTTTGTTACTGAGGTCTAGCTCTATACTGGGAGAAGTGTATTAATATTTTTTACTCTAATTATAACTTCATCTGGCTCTCTTTGTATTTCTAAGATTTATGGTACAAGTATCAAGATGAACTATTAGGAGTAGTATTTATGTGAATTCTATGTATTAAGATGAATATGACCATTATTATATATTTTTTGAGGACTAAACCTTTTACCAATATAAAATGTTTCTTATCTTTTTTAATGCTTCTTTAAATTCAACCTTGCCTGAAGGCCTAATGTTTACATTTTCCTGTCTTTTTTGTTTGTTTGCTTAACATAAGCCTGGTATACGTAGGTTTATCCTCTAATTTACAACTATTCTGTGTCATTTTATTTTCAATTTTTTTATTGTAAGCAATCCATAGCTCAATGTTCTTTTTTAATGCATTAGGAATGTTTGTCTTACATTGTCTGTCTTACATTGGAAAAATTCAATTATTCACATAGTCTGTGGTTAATTAACATTTTCTTTTCCCCTCCCTCCCTTCTTTCCTTCCTTTTTGCTTTCCATGTCTTATGTCTATTGTTTCCTTTTAGTTATTTCCCATTTTTACAGTAATTACTAAACTTCTATGGTTGCTTATTGTGGTAGTAAACCTATAAGAGCCCAATGATTCCTCCTGGTGTTTACAACCTTGTTTGGTTCCTTCTCACAATGAACCAGGATCAGTCTGTGGGGTGAACAGAACAAGGGAGAACTGACAGCATATCACCTCCAATAATAGGTTGGGCACCCTTCTCTCTCTCTCTCCCCAGCCCCCAATCTTTGTTCTTTCTCTTATCACTCACTGGGAGAATCCAAATGCCATGTGCTAAAGACACTCAGGCAGTCAATGCAGAAGTAGATAGGACAAAGAACTGAAGTATCCGTCCAACAGCCAGTGAAGAACTGAGGTTTCCAAGCAACTGTGTTGGTGAGCCTGGAAATGGAGCCTCTGTCCCATATGAGGTCATTCAGCACTGGTTGACAGTTTAACTGCAACCTCAGAGCTTCTGAGCCAGAACCACTCAACTAAACCATACCTGGATTTGTGAGCCATGGAAACTGATAATGTTATTTTAAGCTGCAGAGTTTTGAGGTAATTTGTTATGCAGCAATAGATAACTAATTTGTTGTTGTTGTTTCTTCCTCTGTTGGATTTGAAATTCCATAACCTATTTAAATTTTATGTCTAGTTACTCATAAATTTTTAACACATATTTTCACCCAATTTTTAACCTATATTCCTCTGAATTTGGTGGCATTTTTCATGTTTTTACTGTTGCTTCATTTCTCATATGCTAAGATTTCTTGAAATAATTAGTTTTATTTCAGATAATAGTTGATTTTATCACACCACATTTTTCCATTTTATAATTCTCTTCAAAATAGTTTTATTTACTAATACATATTTTACCTTAAAAATTATATATAAAAAGGCTTCACTAACTTCTTTTCTTATCCCAGCTTTTTGTCATTTCCCATTTTAAAATATTTTGATTTCTTATTGTCCTGAGAGTCTTTCAAATTTTTTTCCCTTAAAGTACATTTCAGTGTTATATACTTTGATTCTTTCCTCGTTTAATAATTTAGCTAATTGGTTCTCATACTTAGTGATTTTTGTTTATTTACTTGTTTGAATATAATTCTTTCTTTTGTTGTTTTAATTATACTTTAAGTTCTGGGGTACATGTGCAGAATGTGCAGGTTTGTTACATAGGTATACACGTGCCATAGTGGTTTGCTGCACCCATCAACCCGTCATCTACTCTCCTAATGCTGTCCTTCCCCTAGACTCCCATCCCCTGACAGGCCCCAGTGTGTGATGTTCCCCTCTGTGTCCATGTGTTCTCATTATTCAACTCCTACTTATGAGTGAGAACATGTGGCGTTTGGTTTTCTGTTCTTGTGTTAGTTGCTAAGAATGATGGTTCCCAGCTTCATCCATGTTCCTGAAAAGGACATGAACTCATCCTTTTTTATTTATTGCTGCATAGTATTCCATGGTATATGTGCCACATTTTCTTTATCCAGTCTATCATTGATGGGCATTTGAGTTGGTTCCAAGTCATTGCTATTGTGAACAGTGCCGTAATAAACATACGTGTGCATGTGTCTTTACAGTAGAATGATTTATAATCCTTCGGGTACGTATCCAGTAATGGGACTTCTTACATCACAATTCTTGTCTCTTGATAATGAAATGGGAGAAGTTCCCTTGTCCCCTTTGCTTGCAGGGTATGTGATGGGGGTGTGACTCGCTTCTTCAGTGCCCAGCTGCTCAAACCTCTAGGGGAACATAAGGACAGGCAGTCTGTGGGGCTCCGATCTCACAGCAGGTTCTAGGGGTGAATGTTTACAGCTCTTGAAGCCCCAGTGGGCATGTGTTACAGGGTGTTCTTAGTTTGCCATCTATAGGTGGCTTGTGTTAACCAGCTCAATCACACTCTCCACCTTGTCGCAAGGACAGAGGGCTTTCTGTATCCCAGGTTCTTGCGTTGGTGTACCAGAAGAATCAGATCACACAAGGGCTTGGAGAATGAGTGCAAAGTTTTATTGAGTTGAAGTAGCTATCAGCTGATGGGGGAGCCAGAAGGGAGATGGTCTTCCTCTGGAGTTGGGCCGCTTAGCAGCCCCACAGCCCTGGCTCTCCTCCAACTGCCCTGGCCAAACTCCACTTGGCCGATGGCCACCTGGAGTGCTGGTGGTGTTGGTGTGCTCTTCTGCTGAGGTGCTGCTCTCCACGACCAGCAGCTTGTGTCTTCTTCTGCTGATGTACTCCTCTGGAAGTCTGGCCACCTGTGTGTCTGCCCGCTAGGGTTCGGGTTTTTATAGGCCCAAGATGGGGGTATGGTGGGCCAGGGTGGTCTTGGGAAATGCAACATTTGTGCAGGAAATGCCTGTCCTCACCTAGATCTGTGGGGGTGGAGCCCTACTCAGGGACCACGCCCTCCCCTACCCAGCATTTCCCTCCCCTTGCTTCCATATTATTTAAAGGGACCATGCTCTTCCCTTCCCAGCACTCCTTTATCAATAACAGGTAGGAATTTTAATATATTCTATTTTGAAAATAATCTAATTTTATTCTGTTTGTTGTTAACTTGTTTATTCTCTCTGGAAACTTACATAACAGTTGCCCTCTTGAAATTTAATAAAATTTATCACATTTTTTCTAAAAAGAAATATTCTTTTCATGTCTCCCTCTTTTTCCCTCTTATAATCTTAAAACTTGACTCTTTAGTCACCTTAAGAAAAAAAATTAATTTGTTATTTTCTTGATTATTGCTTCTACTTTCACATCCTTGCCTTTACATATCCAATTTTATAAATATTCCTTTGGATCACCATGTCACGTTTTCACTAATTCCTTTTTCTTTGTTTTTTGTTTTACAGTCAGAAATAATTCGATTTGTCATTTCAAATAACTAATTTGAGCAGAGTTTTTATTTTTATTTTGTCCCTCGAGTTTTTTATAAGCATATTTAATATTTTTGTTCTGAGTCTTCTCTCTACCTAGCAAGTCACTCTTATTTCATGGATGCAAATAGCTTTGCATATCATTCTGTGGGTAACAAATAGAGATAAAAATAAGCCAAGTCCTTTTTTCTGCATATCGTCTATTTTCTTGAGGAAGTAAATTTTGAGAATTTAGCATGTTACTATTCTTTCATGATGTCGATTTTTCCTCAAGTTAATTCTGTATTTTCCATCAATATGATTAAATGTAGGATTAAATTAATCCATATTAATCATTGATAGTTGTGGCTACTTCCTAAAAAATCACGTGGATTATTTTAACATAAATTCCACATAATAAATATACACTTTAAAGTTTGGGAAGTTCTGACCCCAAAAATATGGTTCCTGGTGGCATTATCACTTAAAAATTTGTTAGATATGCAAATTGTGGAACCTCACTACAGACCTGCTGAATCAAACTCTGAGGTGGAGCCTAACAATCTGTGTTCTAATAAGCCCTTCTGGTGATTCTAGTGCATGCTCAAGTTTGAGAACCACTGATCTAAATGATACTCTAGAAGGTGACTATGGATTTTCTGATGGTGTGTTCAGGTAGGCAACAAGTCAAAGTATTTGTTTCCCCATCACCTTCATCAAGGAATTAGGAAAAAAGCTGCTATGGAAACTGAGCACAATAGATTTCCCTACTTAAGCTACCTGATTTTATCTTCATGCTTCTCATGGTCCAACATTAGGTATAGGCCATACCCTGTTTCTTTTTCTGGTCTGTAGTGGGTTCAATTGTGTCCCTTAAAAAGATTTGTTCAAGTTCTAATTTCTAATACCTATAAATATGACCTTGTTTGGAAATAGGCTCTTCTTAGATGTAATCAGCTAAGAAGATGTCACATTGGATTAGGGTAGGCCCTACATCCAATGATTGTTAGTATCCTTATATGAAGAACAGAGGACACAAAGATACACAGAGGAAGACATGTGACCATAGAGACAGGGATAAGAGTTATGCAGCTACAAACCAAGGAACACAAAGGGTTGCTGGGAGCCACCAGATGCTAGAAAGAGGCAGGGAAGAATTCTTCCCTTGAGAAGGAGGACAACCATGTCCCACATTTTGATTTTCTTTTTTTTTTACTTCTGCCTCTGTAACTCAGAATAAACTTATGTTGTGTTAGGTCACCAAGTTTTTGGTATTTCGTTGTGACAGCTCTAAAACACAAATACAGGCAAAATCTGCCTCCCCACTTCCTCTTTAACCAAAGTCAAATGGGATGTTGGGTAGAACTCTAGTTATAATATATTATGTCCAGCTAAGTCATCAAAAACAAGGCCATTCAGCCATCTCTTGAAGATATTCCTCGAAAATGGCAGAGAGCATTTCCCCACCTCCAATGAAAACATCTGTTCCCTTTCCCCAATGCTGAGACCTTTGATTCCTTCCATTTTTTTCCTTGCTTCCTCCACAAATATCCCCAAACCTGTGTCCCAATTCCCTGACTGTCAACTTTCCCTTATTCTCTTTAGAAATAAAAACCTTGAGGCCTCTGGCACAGCCATGATTTTTTTGACCCTTGTGTAGGATGCAGGTAGGAGTGAGGGCGGTAACAGTCTAGAGAGCAGGAAAAATGAAGGTCAACAACGTCAGCTTGACCCTGGATGGCAGCTTGCCTTTCTTTCATGAGGAATCTAAATATTTTTATTTAAAAAATTAAAGCATCTTATACCCTAGAGTTAATCTCTGTCAGTATTTCGATAGCTTCTTGATATTATGGTAAAGAGTTATGTTTTCTTCTTCCCAACTTTATATTACGTTAAAAACACTCATTCTTTTGTCTTTTTCTGGTCTATAATGGGATGAAGATAGCTTATCCTGCCACAATATTCATTTATGATAATAAAAATATATAGATTCAATGAAGAACATTTTGAAGTATGTAAAAGTGAAAAGCAGAAAATGATTTATTCAATCTCATTTACCTTGAAGTAAACAGTGTTGTACCCAGGGTATACATTATTTAGACCATTCAGAAACATTATTTTAATGGCTGTATAATATTTCCTTAACTAGATGGCTATATCATAATTTATATCACTGAGAAAATAAAAGCTATCATATAGGAGTAAAACCCTAAACTTTTTGTTTCCTGCTTGCAACTTATTCATTGGCCCTTACCCTGTTCCTTTATTTGTATTAGAGGGGACATAGAAGAGTTATAAACTTATTCCAAGTTTTATCTAAATCGATGTCCCAAACATCTTATTTTTTACCATAAACTCATGGTACTTCTTGATCACTTGCAGCCTTTCAAGTTTCCCATAATTTCCCCATCTGTCAAGGTTCTCAAAAGAGTTTTGTTATTATTATCTTGTATATGAGTTTGGCATTCATTTTTCTTTTTTAAATATAGAAAACTTAGGTTTATTAAGCTATTACAAAAACAAAACAATTACCATTTGAAGTACTTTGAGGACTTCATCCCAGACTCACTTGTTCTGTTACAGAAACTAATCTAGAAGGTTGGAAATTAAAAGATATAACCTAAGAGGTTATAACAGAGCAGGCTGGTAAAACATGATGAAAGAGCCCTCTCTTTCCCACCCAGTCTACCTATACCTCCAAGCTCCTGTGCATTTTCACCACATAGGTCTGCTAGCTTACAGAAGATGCATACAATGAAGGCAGGAATTATAGGCCTACTCAGAGGGTACTCAGACACATAAAGTTTTGGGGTAAATAATAAACTACAAATACCATCTTGGTTAAGTTAATTCATCAAGTTAATAAAAGTCATAGTATCTATCTTCTGCTGGTGACAACTTATTATCTCAGTATAATCTGTCTGAAGAAAGAAGTGGTTCAGGTTGGGTTTTGGAAAAGGAAAAAGACTTTCATCAACTTTGCTCCAGAGTGGGAAAGGCACCAAGTTCTCTCCTATAGTTAGGAGCAGATTTTTCTTTTTTTTTTTTTGGAGATGGAGTTTCGTTCTTGTTGCCCAGGTTGGAGTGCAATGGCACGATCTCTGCTCACCACAATAGGAGCAGAATCTTAAACCTGCGTAAATTATTTTCAGTGATCAACATCTGTATCCTCAAACTGTCCAGCAACTGTTGGTGTGGTATCTACCTCCATCCCATCTTCATAATCTTATTGAATCTTCTGTCCTGACTCCAGCCATATTATACTGGCTGCTCACAGATGAGAAAGCATTTCTTCTAATCTCTCCAATGTGGCTTGGCCTTCTGCTGTTGATGGGATAATCCTTCATAGGTGTAAGATTTAGGGATGTCCCCTTGTCCTCGTTCATGTGCTTCCACATCATATTCTTCTCCATCGTAGTCATCCTCATCCTCATCTTCAGGATCTGGATGCAAGGCTTGGCATTCACACATTGCAGTGAACATTGCCTCCAATGCTGATTTATCACTAGGTACAAATATAAATTCAGTAATAAGTTCAACATCATCACTGTCTTCCTCTTCTTCATCAGCAACAGATTCTTTGGATTCTTCAAATTTGTCATTCAGCATAACATACAAATGTTCTCCTAGACAGTCACTTTGGTCCCTGGATAATGCAAGTAAACTAATGGTGGTGTATTCCAGTGAGAATCCTAATCCAGAGCTATCTAACCAAGACAGGTGGCTCTCAGCGATATAAAGGGTACCAGTGCGGAGGACCTTCCTGTTCAGCACAGCCTTGGTGTCTGGCTGCTGCTGCGGGTGCCCCTCTGTTGGCTCAGGTAGCAGGAAACTATTTCGGCCTGTATTTTTCAATGTACCACAATGTTAACATTACAGCACCAAAACTCCAACTCAGGTCAACAGAAACCTCACTGCAAAATCCAATGGTTACTTTTATAACATATCTGGTTTTATTTTTCTGCAGTATTTAAAAGAGTTTACTATGACCTTTGTCTTCAAATATTTCTCCCTCTTAGCTTCTATGGACAGCTATCTCAAAGTATTCCTATGACCTTTGTGTTGTCCTCCCCACACTAGACCCTTCATTTTCTTTGCTGACTATGTACTAGTATTTGTAGGGCTTCAGTTGTGCTTATTTGTTTAGTTTCACTTGACATTTTTCTATGAAATGTATTAATATTTCATCTCACTAACCTAAGCCTTTTTCATTTGTAATATGGATTATTGAAACAATTCTCAGTGGTATTCCTTCTCCCAGTCTTCCTCAAATTAATCATCTATATTGCTGTAAGAGTAATACTTCTATGTTAATTAGACCACTAAATTACTCCCATGCTTAAAAAATGTTAATGGGCTCTATACCTTCTCTAGGATAAAAGCCAAATGCCCTCATGGATCTCTCTTGCTAGTCTTTACCCTTCGTCTTCATCTGGTCCCCAATTTGAACTCATTAACCATGCATCAGAATGCCTAGAGCATCCTTTTAACAACTTCTTTTTCCTCAAAAGTTTGCTATAATCTGTCAGAGCTCGCATGAAATTTTATATAACCCTATTTCTACATCCAAAGTATACGTTAACTATTTCTTCAGTGAGTTCATATGGCTACCCATTCATAATCATCATAACATTTTGTGTACCATATTGCAGTTGACAATTTACAAGTCTATATTGCCCACCAGAATGTACATTTTTTGAGGACAAGGACTTTGTCTTATCTTCATATCTAGCATGGTACCTGGTACAAATTAAAATTTCTGATAATTAAAAAAAACTTTTAAATTGTTGTGGGCGCATAGTAGGTATGGGGTATATTTTGATGGAAGCATGCAATGTGTAATAATCACATCAGGGTAAATTAGATATCTATCACCCAAAGCATTTATACTTCATATTACAAAAGATCCAATTACACTCTTTTGGCTATTTTAAATGTAAGATTAAATTGTCAATTATAGTTACCATGTTGTGCTATCAAATACTGGATCTTATTCATTCTATTTTTTGGTACCCACTTGCTATCCCCACTTCCCTTGCCCCACTATACTTCCCAGCCTCTGGTAACCATTATTCTATGCATTATCTCCCTGAGTTCAATGGTTCTAATTTTTACCTCTCACAAATAAGTGAGAACATACAAAGTTTGTCTTTTTGTGACAGGCTTTTATCACTTAACATAACGACCTCTAGTTGGATTTTTGTTTATGGCAAGAGATAGGGAACTAGTTTTATTCTTCTGCATATGGATATCCGGTTTTCCCAGCACCATTTATTGAAGAAACTATCCTTCCCCAACTGTATGTTCCTGGCACCTTTGTCAAAAATAAGTTCACTGTATATGTATAGATTTGTTTCTGGGCTCTCTATTCTGTTCTACTGGTCTATGTGCCTGTTTTTTTTTTTTTTTTTTTTTGCCAGTGCCATGCTCTTTTGGTTACTATAGCTGTGTAGTATTATTTGAAGTCAGATAATGTGATTCCTCCAGTTTTGTTCTTTTTGTTCAAGACAGCTATGACTATTCTGGGTCTTCTGTAATTCCATATATATTTTAGGATTTTTTTTTCTATTTCTGTGAAGAACGCCATTGGTATTTTGACAAGGATTGAATTGAATCTGTAGACTGCTTTGGGTAGTACAGAAATTTTGACAATATTGATTATTCCAATCCATGAACATGAAATACCTTCCCATTTTACTGTGTCCTCATCAGTTTCTTGCATCAATATTTTATAGTTTTTATTGGATCTTTCACGTCTTTGGTTAATTTCCAGGTATTTAACTTGCTTTGTGCCTATTGTAAATTGGGTTACTTTTTAAATTTCTTTTTCAGATTATTTGCTTTTGGCATATAAAAATGCTCCTGATTTTTCTATGTTGATTTTGAATACTGCAATTATACTGAATTTATCAGTTCTAATAGCTTTTTGTGAAATCTTTAGGTTTTTTTTTCCAAATATGAGACCATATCATTTGCAAACAAGGATAATTTGACTTCTTCCTTTCCAATTTGGAAATGTCTTTTATTTCTCTTGTCTGTTTGTTCTAGCTAGAACTTTCAGTGCTATGTGGGATAACTGTAGTGATAGTGGGCAACTTTGTCATGTTCCAGATATTTAAGGAAAGGTTTTCAGTGTTTCTTTTTTTTTTCTATTCATTATGATACTAGCTGTGGATCTGTCATACATGGCTTTTATTATGTTGAGGTATGCTTCTTGTATAGCCATTTCTTAGGGTATTTATCAAGAAGGGATGTTAAAATTCATTATTTTTCAGCATCAATTGAAATGATTCTATGGCTTTTGTCCTTCATTCTGTTGATATAATGTATCACATTGATTTGCATATGTTGAACTATCCTTGTATCCTTGTGATAAATCCCAAAGATGATGACGAATGATCTTTTTATGTGTTGTTGAATTTGGTTTGCTAGTATTTTATAAGGTTTTTACATTAATATTCATCAGAAATAATGGCCTGTAGTTTTCTTTTCTTTGATTTATCTTTGGTTTTGGTATCAGGATAATACTGGCCCTGTAGAATGAGTTTGGAAGTACTCCCTTCTCTATATTTTGGGACAGTTTGAGTGGGATTGTATTAGTTTTTTTTAATGTTTGGCAAAATTCAGCAGTGAAGCCATTGGGTCCCAGGCTTTTCTTTGGAAACTATTTCTTACAGCTTTGATCTCATTACTTGTTATTCATCTGTTAAGGTTTTTGATTTCTTCATGATTCAATGTTGGTAGTGGTATGTGTCCAAAAATTTATCCACTTCTAGGTTTTCCAACTTATTGGCATAGAGTTGCTCATAGTAGCCTCAAATTTTTGAGTTATTCGTTGTAATGTCTCCTTTTAAATTTTTGATGTTATTTGAGTCTGTCTAAACGTTTGTCAATTTTATTTTATTCTTTGTCTAAAGGTTTGTCAAATCTATCTTTTCAAAAGCATCTTTTTGTTTCATTAGTCTTTTGTATTGTCTTGTTCATTCAAATTTATGCTCTAATCTTTATTATGTCTATTCTTCTAAATTTGGATTTAGTTTGCTCTTGCTTTCCTAGTTCTTTAAGATGCCTTGTTAGGTTTATGTGAAGTGTATCTTTTCTGATGTAGGCACTTTTAGCTATAAACTTCCCTCTCAGTACTGCTTTTGCTGTACCCCATAGGTTTTGGTATGTTGTGTTTCCATAATCATTTGTTTCAAAATATTTTTCAATTTCTTTCTTGATTTTTTCATTGAGCCACTGGTCATTCAGAAGTATAATATTTAATTTTTATGTTTGTACAGTTTCCAAAAATTTCTCATTATTGATTTATTGTTTTATTCCCTTGTCATCAGATAAGGTTTGATATAATTTCAACATTTTGAGTGTTTAAGTCTTGTTTTGTGGCTTAACATGTAGTCTATCCTTGAGGATATTCATGTGCTGGGGAGAAAAATGTTTATTCTGCAGGTGTTGGATAAAAAGTCCTGTAAATATATATTAGGTCTATTTGTTCCATGGTGCAGATTAAGTCCAATGTTTCCTTGTTAATTTTTCTTTCTTAAGTAACCTGTCCACTGCTGATAGTGGGGTGTTGAAGTCTCCAGCTATTATTGTATTAGTCTATCTCTCTAGCTCTAATAATATTTACTTTATATATCTTGGTGCTTCATGTTGGGTGCATATATTTTAAATCATTATGTCCTCTTGCTAAATTGATTCCTTTATCATTATGTAATAATGTTCTTTGTCTATTCTTCATGTTTTAAGTGTATTGTCACTGGATATACTATTCTCGGGTAGAAGTTTTTTTGTTTGTTTTTTCCGTCAGCAATTTAAATATGTCATCCTACTCTCTCCTGGTCTATAAGGTTTCCACTGAAAAGTCTGCTGCCAGACATATTGGAGCTTTATTGTTTGTAATTTGTTCCTTTCCTTTGCTACTTTTAGAATCCTTTATCCTTGACTTTTGGGGGTTTGATTATTAAATGGCTTGAGGTAGTGGTCTTTGGGTTAAATATGCTTGGGGTTCTATAATCTTGTATTTGAGTATTGATATCTTTATCTAGGTTTGAGAAGTTCTCTATTATTCCTTTGAATAAACTTTCTACCCCTAGTGCTCTCTCTCTCTCTCTGCCTCTTCTTTAAGGTCAATAACTCTTAGATTTGCCTTTTGGGGGCTATTTTCTAGACCTTAGATGTGCCACATTCTTTTTTCTTTTTTCTTTTGTCACCTCTGACTGTGTGTTTTCAGATAGCTTGTCTTCAGGCTCACTAATTCTTCTGCTTGATCAGTTCTGCTACTAAGAGACTCTAATGTATTTTTAGTATGTCAGTTATATTTTCAGCTCCAGAATTTCTACAGGATTCTGCTTAATTATTTCAATTTCTTTGCTAAATTTACCTGATAATATCCTGAATTTCTTCTGTGTGTTATCTTGAATTTCTTTGTTTCCTCTAAACAACTATTTTGAATTCTCTGTTTGAAAGGTCACATGTCTGTCTCTCTATTTGTCCCTGGTGCCTTAGGTGAGGTCATGTTTTCCAGGATACTCTTGATGCTTGTGGATGTTCATTGGTGTCTGAGCATTGAAGAGTGAGGTATTTATTATAGTCTTCATAGTCTAGGTTTGTTTGTACTTGCACTTCTTGGGAAGACTTTTCAGGTATTTGAAGAGACTTAAGTGTTTCCATCTATGCTTTGGTTACTGTAGCTGTATCTGAATTAGAGGGTACCCCAAGCCCAATAATGCTATGGTTCTTGCAGACTCACAGAGGTACTGCCTTGGTGGTCTTAGATAAGATCTGGAAGAATTCTCTGGATTACCAGGCAGAGATTCTTGTTTTCTTCCCTTACTTTTGCTCAAACAATGGAGTCTCTCTGTCCATGCAGAACTGCCTGGAGCTGGGGGAAGGGTGACACAAGCACCCTTGTGGCCACCAATACTGGAACTACACTGGGTCAGGCCTGAAGCTAGCACAGCACTGGGTTTTGCCCAAGGCCCACTGTAACTACTACCTGGCTAGCACTTATGTTTACTCAAGGCCCTAGGGCTCTATAATCAGCAGGGAGTGAAGCCAGCTAGGCTTGTGTTTTCCTCTTCAGGGTGGCAAGTTCCCCTGGTCCCAGGTGAGTCCAGTGCTGTCCAGGAAACAGGACAAGGAATCAGAAACCATATCAATCTACCTGGTGATCTATTTTACTGTGGCTGAGATGGCACCCAAGCCACGAGACAAAGTCCTTCCCACTCTTCCCTTCCTTTTCCCCAGGCAGAGGAGTCTCTCCCCACGTCTGCCACCACTACAGGCCCATGGGGAGTACTGCCAGGGTACCACTGATGTTCACTTAGGGCTCAAGATCTCTTCAGTCAACTTGTGTAAATGCTGCCATGCCTGGGACTCACTTTTCAGGATAGCGGGCTTCTCTCTGGCCCAAGGTAGTCCCAGAAACGCTGTAAGAGCCAAGGGAAGAACCAGGGACCTCAGGGGCCTGCTTGGTGCTCTTCCCCACTGTGACAAAGCTGGTACCTCTGCTGCAGAACAAAGTCTCCTTTATTCTTCTCTCTGCTTTTCTCAAGCAGAAGGGGACTTTCTCTGTAGCTGTCACAGCTGGGACTGTGCTGGGTCATACCTGAAGCCAGCGTGACTCAGAGTTTCATCCAAGGCCCACAGTATGTACTACCGGCTTACTCCTGCAGAATATTTAGAGCCTAAGGGCTCTTTAGTCAGCAGGTGATAAATCTTTCTTTTTTTTAAAATTTTATTATTATTATACTTTAAGTTTTAGGGTACATGTGCACAACGTGCAGGTTTGTTACATATGTATACGTGTGCCATGTTGGTGTGCTGCACCCATTAACTCGTCATTTAGCTAGGACTTGGTCCTTCCCTTTAAGGAAACAGGTTCTCTGCTGTCCTAAGGTCTGTCCAGAAATGTCATCCAGGAGCTAGGGCCTGAAATAGGGGCCTCATGACTCTCCCTCCTTCCCTACCCTACTGTGGTTGAGCTAGTATCCAATTTTCAAGGAAAAATCCTATTTACTCTTCCTTCTCTTCTCAAGCAGAAGGAAGAAGTCTCTTTTGGAGCTGCAGTGCCTGGGGTTGGGAGCAAGTCATGCAAGCAGTCCCTTAGCTTCCTTGGCTCATGTCTCACTAGGCATGTGTGCCCTCCCCAAGTCCAGTGGCCCCAAGCCCAGCACAACACTTGGTCTTGCCTAGAATTTGCAATCCTTATGGCCTAGATTGTCTTTCAGATTTATGTAAGACCCCAGAGTACTTTTGTCCATTGTGGTGAGGCTTGCCCAAATTCAAGTTCTGACTGCTAGGATGGGTGATTCCCCTCTGGCTAGAGCAGGTCGGAATACTCCTTCCCTAGGTTCCACCTGAGTTTTTTCCAGTGTTGCTTTCTGCTGTGCCACAGCAGCATTGTATTCCAATGCAAAGTCCCACAGTTGCTATCTCTACCTCCCGCAAGGTCACAGACTGTTTAGGGCATACATACCCCTATGACTATAGTCAGTCCAAGCTAAAATGCTTTCTCCATAGACTGAGTCCTAATTTAGCTTCATGTCTAGCCATTTTATGCAGCCTTCTTGTTTAATGCTTAAATATCCTCTGTAGTAACACTTTGGAATTCTTTATCCCTATTTTTTTCATAAAATGCTTCTAATATTAATATTTAGATTTTTAGACTTTTACTTTTTCTTTTTCTTCAAATTTATTTTTATATCTTATATCTGTATTTTCTGTCCATTCCTACTCTTAGCATGTGAACTTCTTACTCTAGGTATTTTTTTAGTAAAAATTCTTTAATGACATTTCACCATGTCAATATTTTGTTTTATAGTCTACCTTTGCCCTAATGGTTGCTTTTGCAGAGATTATTTTAATCAGCTGAAAAGTTTTCTCAATGTTTCAATAGTTTTAATAGGAACATTTTATAGATTTTCCTGTGGTTTTATGCTTATTTTCAAAAAGTTTTATTTTTTATGGACCAGAAATAACTGGCATTTCTGCATGGGGTGGAAAAGGTGTGAGCTATTTGTGTGGCTTACTACATTTTCTTTTTCTAGAAAATGATGTTTTTATAGGTACAGTAAAAGATAGCACCTTTGATTTGAGAGACAGTGTTTTAATACCATGACACTCTTCTGTTTCGTTAGGATCCTTAATTTCTGCCATTTGATTTTTTTCTTTCTCATTTCCATGATGCCTCCACTTTATAACTTCCCTCTCTCCTCAGAGGTGATGCCTTTCCAAGACTGTTTCTCTACTCTTGCATATGCAAGCTCCTATCCTTTGATTTCCTAGCAGACAATTCCGATTCACAATGACTCAGTGTTTTCCCCAATCACTGTGGAACTCTCTGAGTGTGACTTTAGCTCACCACTGCTAGATCTTTGCTGCATTCTCATCTTTATTGTGTAGTTTCCTTCTAAATTTTTGCTTTGGAATGGGCTCCTAAGCTGGCTCTGCTGCTTTTGAGTTTCTGGTATAACAAATTTCAAATGGAAATGGAAATTTGTAATATTATATTTTCTCCTAATGGAATTGTAAATGTAAGTGACTATTAATGCTCCTTGTTGATTTTGTAGGACATGTGGGGGGATTTATAATTCAGTAACTTTTTTTTCTTTTCTTTTCTTTTCTTTTCTTTTTTTTTTTTTTTTTTTTGAGACAGTCTTGCTCTGTCACCAGGCTGGAGTGCAGTGCCACGATCTTGGCTCACTGCAATCTCCACCTCCCGGGTTCAAGCGATTCTCCTGCCTCAGCCTCCCAAGTAGCTGAGATTATAGGTGCCACCACACCCAGCTGAGTTTACAGGCGCCACACAGCTAGTTTTTGTATTTTTAGTAGAGACGAGTTTCACCATGTTGGCCAGGATGGTCTCGATCTCCTGACCTCGTGATCCGCCCTCCTCGGCCTCCCAAAGTGCTGGGAAAACAGGTGTGAGCCACTGTGCTCAGCCTACTTATTTCTTAAACATCTTATTTTGAAATAATTACACAGATTTTCACAAAGGTATAAAGAAACATACAAGGGGATCCCAACACCCTTCACCAGACTTCCCTAATGTTAACATTTAGTACAATTATAGTACACCATCAAAATCAGAAAAATGAATTTGTTACACCACAGAATTTATTCAGATTTTACTAGTTATACATATGCTTGCTTATGCGTGTGTGGAGGGGTGTAGCTCAGTGTAATTTCATTATATAACCACCACTACAATCAAGACTAGTAATTGTACTTCATAAAAATTCTCCCTCATACTACCACTTTATTACCACACATTTCCCCCACCCCTCAAATTCATAATCCCTGGAAACCATTAATCTATTCTCCATCTCTATAATTATGATGTTTAATGAATGTTGAACAAATGGCATCGTGTGGTGTCTCCATTTTGTTCCACTGAAATGCAGCTGGAATCACCCCAAAAGTGGTGGGAGAAATGTTTCCACAAAAGAGTACTTTGAACTGTCCTGTGATGTGGCTGTTTGAGACTCCAAAGAAAGAAGCACTAAACACCAGAGTAATCAGTCCAAAGCATTTATTAGGAGAACTTAGAGTGCTACAGCAATCCACATGATAGAGAGCAAAAGAAAAGGGATATTCGATGTAGATACTATCTAGATACTTGATACTACCATTCAATGGGTAAATGGCTACATACCTAGATATGTTTGCATCAAGAAGGCCGGGTATGGAATTTTTATGAGGGTTTAAGGAATTTGGCTCAGGGACAAAGCCAATATCTTTCAGTGTTTGGGGCAACAACCTAGATACCTTTATCAGTGTTTGAGAATGTTCAAGGCCTTGGTTTGGGGTCAAGCTTGCTGGAAAATACCTGCCACTGTCTAGGTCACAAAGCGGTCAAGGTACTCTGGGAATTTTTAGTCAGGACACAGAAAGTAGGAAGAATTGGGGAACCTTACAAGTTTCCTTTTATGATTGACTTTTTTCACTCAGCATAATTTCATTGAGGTTTATCTAAGATGCTGCATTATCAATAGTTTTTTTTTTTTTTATTGCTGAGTAGTAGTCCATGGTATGAATTTACTTTCCTTTGTTTAGCCATTTACCCATTGCATGGTACTATCTAGTACCTAGTTTTTGGCTATTAAGAATAAAGTTTCTATTAACCTCTCTGTATAAAATTTTACATGGAAACATTTTCATTTATTTGGGATATTCTCCAGCCAACCTAAAAAGTTATACCCACACTAAAACCTACACATGAAATTTTATGTCAACTTTATAATTGCAAAAAATTGTAGTGAACTCAGGTATCCTTCAATAGGTGAATTGATAAAATCTGTGGTATGACCATCTGGTTTTTCCAGAGTAGGCCTTAGAGCCTTAGTCTCACAAATGATCCTAAAATGACCCTGTAACTCAACTGTACCATTCATCTATGGTCTGAGAGCAGTCCTGCTACCCAGGGACCTGCAAAAGACATGACCATTCATGCCCCTAAAGGGAGGCCTCTTGACCTCAGACTGACTGCAAATCTTTAAGCAGTCCTATGACCCCACAAAAGCCTTGCTCAGATATTGTCCAAGTAGCCCTATGCACCCAAGTATGGGATAGGATAAACACCCATTTATGCCCACAGAGGCAGACCTACAGATCTTGGATTCAGCAGCTTTGTAACTGAAACAGCCCTGTAATTCAGATCCTGTCCTCTTCAACCATACTCCTGAGCCAATCTTGCCTGGCCAGAGTTCCAAGCAGTGAATGAGCAGGAGCCTTCCAAGGGACCCAGATGGTATAACATTTATCCACAGAAAACAGGCCCATCATCTATTTACCCAACTGCATATCCTGAAGTGGACCTTTATCCCAGAACCACCCCTACTAACCAAAGTCCTGGAGGCAGTTTCATCTGACCAGGAGTCAATCAGGATCCATGCCTTCCTCTGTAATAGTACTGCCAAACACTGACCCCATAATGAACCACACTGTGGATCCACATGTAAAGATGTCATGTGACCTGGTTGTGACCCTGCTTGGCTTGGCTATAAGCCTAGAGGCAATCCCATCATTCTAGAGACCAGACAGGAGAAGGCTTTTACCTGTCAATCTGTCAATCATCATAAAGACAGGAAGAGGTGTTTGTGCTTCAAATACATCAACACAAATATAAGGCTACACAGAGTACAATCAGGCAAACATGATACCACCAAAGGAAACAAAAACCTCCAATAACAAACCCAAAAGAAATGGAGATCTATAAATTGCCTGACAAAAATGTCAAAATAATCATCAAAAAACTCAATGAGATGCAAGAAAAAAACACTTAAAAAACTAAAATCAGAAAAACAATAAATGAACACAGTGATGAGTTTAATAAAGAAATAGAAACCATAGGAAGGAACCAAATAGAAACCTTGGAGCTGAAGAATACAAATATAGAACTGAAAATTTTAATGGAAATCTTCAAGAGTGAACTTGATCATGCAGAATAAGAGGACAGTGAACATGAAGACAGGTCATTTGAAATTAGCCAGCTAGAAAAATAGAAAAAAAATTTTTAAAAAGCATATAGAGACCTATGAAACATCATCAAACAAATGTATACTTCATAGAAGTGACAGAAGGAGAAGAAACAAAGAAAGGAGCTGAAAGCTTATTTAAAGAAGTAATGGTTGGAAACTCCTCAAATTTTGGGAAGAATATGGACATTCTCATTCATGAAGTTCATAGGTCTCTTAGCAAGATAATCACACAGGTTACCCTGTGACACATAATAATCAAATTGCCAATAGTCAAAGACGAAATTTTGAAAGTAGTAAGAGAAGTTACTCATACAGCAGAACATCTATAAAACTATCCAAATATTTCTTAGCAGAAACCTTGCAGACCAGGAAGATGTGGGATGACATATTAAAAGTACTGAAAAAAACTCACAGAACTACAACATAAGAATATTATACCTGGAAAAGCTGTTCTTTAAAAATAAGAGACTTTTTAATGATTGCCATTCTAACTGGCATAAGATGGTATCTCATCATGGTTTTGATTTGCATTTCTCTGACCAGCATTTTTTCATATGTCTGTTGGATCATGAAAAAGTCAGGAAACAACAGATGCTGGAGAGGATGTGGAGAAGTGGGAATGCTTTTATACTGTTGGTGGGAGTGTAAATTAGTGCAACCATTGTGGAAGACAGTGTGGTGATTCCTCAAGAATCTAGAACTAGAAATAACATTTGACTCAGCAATTCCATTACTGGGTATATACCCAAAGGATTATAAATCATGCTACTAAAAGACACATGCACACATATGTTTATTGCAGCACTATTCACAACAGCAGACTTGAAACCAACCCAAATGCCCATCAATGATAGACTGGATTAAGAAAATGTGGCACATATACACCATGGTATACTATAAATCCATAAAAAGATGAGTTCATGTCCTCTGCAGGGACATGGATGAAGCTGGAAACCATCATTCTGAGCAAACTATCACAAGGACAGAAAACCAAACGCCACATATTCTTATTCATAGATGGGAGTTGAACAATGAGAACACATGGACACAGGACGGGGAACATCACACACTGGGGCCTGTCAGGGGGTGGGGGACTGGGAGAAGGATAGCATTAGGAAAAATACCTAATGTAAATGGCGAGTTGATGGGTGTGGCAAATCAACATTGCACATGTATACATATGTAACAAACCTGTACATTGTACACATGTACCCTAGAACTTAAAGTATAATTGAAAAAAATAAAGGAGAAATAGACATTTCCAGATAAATCAAAGCTGGAGTTCACACCATTAGATCTGCCTTATAAGAAATGCTAAAGAAAATTATTTCAGTTTAAACAAAAGATTGTTAAGTAACAACATAAAAACAAATGAAAGTATTTACCTTTACTCACTGGTAAAGGTAAATATATGTAGCCAAATTCAGAATAATACTGTAATGGTGGTGTATAAATTTAACTCTAGTATAGAAGTTAAAAAGCATTAAACATAGCTATTGCTACAAAAATGTGTTAATGCATAATACAAAAAGGTTAAATTATGGTATCAATAGTGTAAACTTATCTGTGTGTAAACTAAAAGTGTGGACTTTTAGTATATGATATATCAATTTTGAGCTAATTATTTAAATAACTGTAACGCATTTTATGGAAACTTCTTGATAACCATATATAGAAATAAAGGCTTCTATAGATACAAAAAATTAAGAAAAGGGAATCAAAGCATATAACTGAAACATAGCAAATCACAAAGGAAGACAATAAAAAGAATTACAAAAGCAGAAAACAGAATGAAAATAATGAATCCTTACCTATAATAATTACAATATAACTGAATTAAATCAAAAGAGAAAGTGGCTGAATGGATTTTTCAAAAAAGATTCAACAATATGATATAAAAGAGACTAGCTTTAGCCTTGAAGACACGTGTAGGCTGAAAGTGAAGGGATGGGAAAAGCTATTCCATGTAAAATGGTAAGTAAAAGAGAGCAGGGATGGCTGTACCTATATCAGACAAGATGGACTTTCAGTCAAAATCTGTCATAGGAAGCAAATAAGGTGACTAATAATAAAGGAATCAATTCATCAATAAGATATAAGAGTTGTAAATATATATGCACTCAACATTAGAGCACTTAAATATATAAAGCAAATATTGACAAAAATGAAGGGAGAAATAGCAATATAATAATAGTAGAGAACCTTAATACTTTCAACAATGTATAGATATTCCAGAAAGAGTATAAACAGCAGACTTGAACAACACTATACAAAAAAGTGAACTTAACAGATATATATAGAATATTCCATCCAACAGCAGCAGAATACACTTTTTTTCTCAAGCACACTTGGGACATTCATCAGAGTAGAACACAAATTGGGCCACAAAACAAGTATTAGCTAACTTAAGAGGACTTAAATCATACCAAGTATTTTTCTGACCGTAATAATGTGAAACTAGAAAATAACAAGAAGTGTGTTAGAACATTAAAATATGTGGAAATTAAACAATACACTACTGAAATAGATAAAGAAGAAATCGAAGGAAAATCAAAAAGTATCTTGAAACAAAAACAGAAACACAACACACCAAAACTTATGGGATGACCAAAACCAGTACTAAGAGGGAAGTTTAACAGTAAATGCTTAGATTGAGAAAAGAAAACAGGCCAGGTACAGTGGCTCACGTCTGTAATCCCAGCACTTTGGGAGTCCAAGGCAGGTGGATTGCTTAAGGCCGAGAGTTCAAGACCAGCCTGGGCAATATGGTGAAGCCTCGTCTCTACAAAAAACAAAACAAAACAAAACAAAACAAAAAACAAAAAAAAAACCTAGATGTGGTGGCATGTGGCTGTAGTCCCAGCTACTTGGGAGACTGAGGTGGGAGGATAGCTTGAGCCCAGGAATTTAAGGCTGCAGTGAGCCCAGATTGTGCCACTGCACTTCAGCCTGATCAACAGGTGAGATACTGTTCTCAAAAAACATAAATAAAATTTTAAAAACCTGAATGGCTCAATGATGAGTAAAGAAATGAATCAGTGACCAAAAATCACCCTACAGAGAAAAGCTCAAGACCAGATGATTTCACAGGTGAATTATAAAAAGAATGTAAAAAAGAATTAATATTAATCCTTCTGAAAATGTTTCAAAATCTTTAAGAGGAGGAAACACTCTTTTTAAAAAAATTTTATTAATATTGTACTTTAAGTTTTAGGGTACATGTGCACAACATGCAGGTTTGTTACATATGTATACATGTGCCACGTTGGTGTGCTGCACCCATTAACTCATCATTTAGCATTAGGTATATCTCCTAATGCTATCCCTCCCCCATTCCCCCCCAACAACAGTCCCCGACGTGTGATGTTCCCCTTCCTGTGTCCATGTATTCTCATTGTTCAATTCCCACCTATGAGTGACAACATGCGGTGTTTGGTTTTCTGTCCTTGCGATAGTCTGCTGAGAATGATGGTTTCCAGCTTCATCCATGTCCCTACAAAGGACATGAACTCATCATTTTTTATGGCTGCATAGTATTCCATGGTATATATATGCCACACTTTCTTAATCCAGTCTATCATTGTTGGACATTTGGGTTGGTTCCAAGTCTTTGCTATTGTGAATAGTGCCGCAATAAACATATGTGTGCATGTGTCTTTATAGCAGCATGATTTATAATCCTTTGGGTATATACCCAGTAATGGGATGGCTGGCTCAAATGGTATTTCTAGTTCTAGATCCCTGAGGAATCACCACACTGACTTCCACAATGGTTGAACTACTTTACAGTCCCACCAAAAGTGTTCCTATTTCTCCACATCCTCTCCAGCACCTGTTGTTTCCTGACTTTTTAATGATCGCCATTCTAACTGGTGTGAGATGGTATCTCATTGTGGTTTTGATTTGCATTTCTCTGATGGCCAGTGATGATGAGCATTTTTTCATGTGTTTTTTGGCTGCATAAATGTCTTCTTTTAAGAAGTGTCTGTTCATATCCTTCGCCCACTTTTTGAAGGGGTTGTTTGTTTTTTCTCGTAAATTTGTTTGCGTTCATTGTAGATTCTGGATATTAGCCCTTTGTCAGATGAGGAGGTTGCAAAAATTTTCTCCCAATCTGTAGGTTGCCTGTTCACTCTGATGGTAGTTTCTTTTGCTGTGCAGAAGCTCTTTAGTTTAATTAGATCCCATTTGTCCATTTTGGCTTTTGTTGCCATTGCTTTTGGTGTTTTAGACATGAAGTCCTTGCCCATGCCTATGTCCTGAATGGTAATGCCTAGGTTTTCTTCTAGGGTTTTTATGGTTTTAGGTCTAACGTTTAAGTCTTTAACCCATCTTGAATTAATTTTTGCATAAGGTGTAAGGAAGGGATCCAGTTTCAGCTTTCTCCATATGGCTAGCCAGTTTTCCCGGCACCATTTATTGAATAGGGAATCCTTTCCCCATTGCTTGTTTTTCTCAGGTTTGTCAAAAATCAGATAATTGTAGATAATGTGGCATTATTTCTGAGGGCTCTGTTCTGTTCCATTGATCTATATCTCTGTTTTGGTACCAGTACCATGATGTTTTGGTTACTGTAGCCTTGTAGTGTAGTTTGAAGTCAGGTAGCATGATGCCTCCAGCTTTGCTCTTTTGGCTTAGGATTGACTTGGCAATGCGGGCTCTTTTTTGGTGCCATATGAACCGTA
Organism: Pan troglodytes; assembly: GCF_028858775.2. Classification (NCBI taxonomy): domain Eukaryota; kingdom Metazoa; phylum Chordata; class Mammalia; order Primates; family Hominidae; genus Pan; species Pan troglodytes. The sequence continues at coordinate 60,374,881 of NC_072403.2, forward strand.
AAGTAGTTTTTCCCAATTCTGTGAAGAAAGTCATTGGTAGCTTGATGGGGATGGCATTGAATCTGTAAATTACCTTGGGCAGTATGGCCATTTTCATGATATTGATTCTTCCTACACATGAGCATGGAATGTTCTTCCATTTGTTTGTATCCTCTTTTATTTCATTGAGCAGTGGTTTGTAGTTCTCCTTGAAGAGGTCCTTCACATCCCTTGTAAGTTGGATTTCTAGGTATTTTATTCTCTTTGTAGCATTTGTGAATGGGAGTTCACTCATGATTTGGCTCTCTGTTTGTCTGTTATTAGTGTATGAGAATTCTTGTGATTTTTGCACATTGATTTTGTATCCTGAGACTTTGATGAAATTGCTTATCAGCTTAAGGAGATTTTGGGCGAGACAGTGGGGTTTTCTAGATATACAATCATGTCATCGGCAAACAGGGACAATTTGACTTCCTCTTTTCCTAATTGAATGCTTTTTATTCCCTTCTCCTGCCTGATTGCCCTGGCCGGAACTTCCAACACTCTTTTGAATAGGAGTGGTGAGAGAGGGCATCCCTGTCTTGTGCCAGTTTTCAAAGGGAATGCTTCCAGTTTTTGTCCATTCAGTATGATATTGGCTGTGGGTTTGTCGTAGATAGCTCTTATTATTTTGAGATATGTCCCATCAATACCTAATTTATTGAGAGTTTTTAGCATGAAGGTTGTTGAATTTTGTCAAAGGCCTTTCCTGCATCTATTGAGATAATCATGTGGTTTTTGTCTTTGGTTCTGTTTATATGCTGGATTACATTTATTCATTTGCGTATGTTGAACCAGCCTTGCATCCCAGGGATGAAGCCCACTTGATCATGGTGGACAAGCTTTTTGACGTGCTGCTGGATTTGGTTTGCCAGTATTTTATTGAGGATTTTTGCATCAATGTTCATCAAGGATATTGGTCTAAAATTCTCTTTTTTTGTTGTGTCTCTGCCAGGCTTTGGTGTCAGGATGATGCTGGCCTCATAAAATGAGTTAGGGAGGATTCTCTCTTTTTCTATTGATCGGAATAGTTTCAGAAGGAATGGTACCAGCTCCTCCTTGTACCTCTGGTAGAATTCGGCTGTGAGTGCATCTGGTCCTGGACTTTTTTTGGTTGGTAAGCTCTTAATTATTGCCTCAAATTCAGAACCTGTTATTGGTCTATTCAGAGATTCAACTTCTTCCTGGTTTAGTTTTGGGAGACTGTATGTGTCAAGGAATTTATCCATTTCTTCTAGATTTTCTAGTTTATTTGCATAGAGGTGTTTATAGTATTATCTGATGGTAGTTTGTATTTCTGTGGGAGGAGGAAATACTCTTAAACTAATCTTTAAAAAGCCAGCATCACCCTCAAATTAAGGCAAGAAAATAACACTGCAAGAAAAAATTATGGGTCAATATCCCTGATTAACAAAGATGCAAAAATTATCTACAAAGTACTAGCAAACAAAATCCAATACCACATTAAAGGACTTGTATAACACAATCAAGTAGGACTTAACCCTGGGATGCAAGGGTGATTCAACATACAAAAATCGATAAATGTGATATGCCACATGAACAGAATTGAGAATAAAAAATCATATGGTCATCTCAATTGATGCAGAAAAAGTATTTGACAAAATTCAACGTTGACTAAAAATCTCACCAGTTTAGATATAGAAGCAATGTACCTCAAGACAATAAAGGCCATATGTCAAAAGCCCACAGTTAACATCATACTAAATGGTGAAAAACTGAAAGCATTTTCTGAGATCAGGAAAAAGGCAAGGCCACTCACTTCACTCTCACCAGTTCTATTTAGCATAGAACTATAAGTCTTAGCTGGAGCAATTAGGCAAGAAAAAGAAATAAAAGGCTTCCAAATCAGAAAGGAACAAGTAAAATTGTCTGTGCGTAAATGACATCATCTGCAAACATACAGAATACCCTGAAGACTCCACTAAAAAACTGTTAGAACTAATAAGTGAATTTAGTAAAGCTGCAGAATACAAAATCAACATATAAAGATCAGTTGCATTTCTATATACTCATTACAAACTATCTGAAAAAGAAATAAAGAAAGCAATCTCATTTATAATAACATCTAAAAGAATAAAATACTTAGGAATAAATTTAACTAAGGAGGTGAAAATCTATTCACTAAAAATTACACAACTTTGAAAGAAATGGAAGACCCAAATAAATGGAATGACATCATGTGTTCATGGATCAGAATAATTAATGTCAAAATGTCCATATTACCATACATGATCTACAGATTAAGTGTAACGTTTATCAAAATTCAATTGTCATTTTTCACAGAAATAGAACAAATTTAAAATTTATAAGGAAACACATAAAACCTCAAAAGCCAAAGCAATCTTGAACAAAAAGAGTAAAACTGGAGACATTACATTTCCTAATTTCAAACTATATTTCAAAACTGTAGTAATCAAAAGTAGCATAAAACAGACACATTAGATCAATGGAACAGAATAGAAAGCCCAGAAATAAACACATGCATTAGTTAACCAGTCTTTGACAAGGGCCACAATAATATCCAATAGGGAAAGGATAGTCTCTTCAATAATAGTGTTAGGAAAAATAGATATCCACATGCAAAAGAATAAAATTGGATACTTTATCACCATATTTAAAAAAAGAGAAAAACACCTTAAATGTAATGTAATGCACTGGATTAAAGACTTAAAAGTAAGACCTGAAAATGAGGTAAGACCTATGCCTAGAAGACATAGGGGGAGATCTCCTTGACACTGGTTTTTGGAGGTTTTGGATTTGACACCAAAAGCACAAGAAACAAAAGAAATATAAACAAGTTTGACTACATCAAACTAAAACTTTCTGCACAGCAAAGGCAATAACATAATGGAGAGACAGCCCACAGAATAAGATAAAATATTTGTAAACTATATATCCAGTAATGAGTTAGTATCAAAATAAGGAATTCATAAAACTCCATAGGAAAAGAAAAACAAATAGCCTGATTAACAAATGAGGACAGAATCTGAATAGGCTTTTTTTTCCCCAAAAAGTCATACACATGGCCCACAGATACAGACTTACCTCAGAGATATTGCAGATTTTATTCCAGACCATCACAATAAAGTGAATATTGCAATAAAGCAAATTACAAGAGATTTTTTGTTTTCTTGTGTATATGTTTACAATATATTTTAGCCCATTAAGTGTGCATAGCATTGTGTCTAGAAAGACAATCTACATACCTTAATTAAAAATACTTTATTGCTAAAAAAATGGTATCAATCATCTGAGACTTCAGCATATCATTATGTTTTGCTGGTATAGAGTCTTGCCTCCATGCTGATGTCAACTGACTGATCAAGGTGGTGGTTTTTGAAGATTAAGGTGGCAACAACATTTTATAATAAGACAACACTGAAGTTTGTCACATTGATTGAATTTTTATTTTACAAAAGACTTCTCTGTAGCATGTGATGGTGTTTGATAACATTTTACCCAAAGTAGAACCTCTTTCAAAATTGGGAGTCAATTTTCTCAAACTCTGCTACTGCTTTATCAATTAGGTTTATATAATATTCTAAATCCTTTATATATAATATAGGATATTATAAATATTATATATCCTTTATATATAATATAGGATATTATAATATTCTAAATCCTTTGTTGTGATTTCAATGATGTCCAAGTCATCACTGGGAGTAGATTCCATCTCAAAAAAACAAAAACAAAAACGAAAACAAAACTTTCTTTGCTCATCCGTAAGAAGCAATTCCTCATTCATTCAAGTTTTATCTATCATTAGATTGCAGAAATTCAGTCACATTCTTGGGATCCACTTTTAATTCTAGTTCTTTTGCTATTTTCAATATATCTGCAGTTATTTCCTCCATAAAAGTCTTGAACCCATCAAAGTTATCTATGTGGTTGGAAGCAACTTCTTCCAGGCTCCTATTAATGTTGATATTTTTACCTCCTCTCATGAGTTACAAATACTCTTAATGGCATCTAGAATGGTGAATCCTTTTCAGGTTTTCAACTGACTTTTCCCAAATCCATCAGAGGAAGTACTATCTATGGCAGCTATAGCCTTACAAAATGTATTTATTAAATAATAAAACTTGAAAGTTGAAATTACTTCTTTTTTTGAAATTACTTCTTGATTCATAGGTTGCAGAGTGGATGTTGTGTTAGCAGGAGTGAAAACATTAATCTCCTTGTACATCTCCAGCAAAGGTCTTGGATAACTAGGTGCATTGTCGATGAGGAGTAATATTTTGAAAGGAATTTTCTGAGCAGCAGGTCTCAACAGTAGTCTTAAAATATTCAGTAAACCATGCTATAACCAGATACGCTGCCATTCAGGCTTTGTTTTTGCATTTATAGAACACGGGCAGAGTAGATTTAGCATAAGAAGGCCCTGAGATTTTCAGAATGGTAAATGAGCACTGGCTTCAACTTAGTTACCAGCTGGATTATCCCTTAATAAGAGGGTCAGCCTGTTTGTTTGTTTGTTTTTTAATATTTGAAGCTTAGAAACCAGGCGCAGTGACTTCTCCTCTCTAGCTATGAAATAAAGGAATGGTAAATCCTTAAAATAGAGATTGTTTTGTCTAGACTAAAAATCCGTTTAGTAGAGCTATCTTAATCAATTATCTTAGATTGTATGGATAACTATAAAATTATTTATTTATTTATTTATTATTATTATACTTTAAGTTTTAGGGTACATGTGCACAATGCGCAGGTTAGTTACATATGTATACATGTGCCATGCTGGTGTGCTGCACCCACTAACTCGTCATCTAGCATTAGGTATATCTCCCAATGCTATCCCTCCCCCTCCCCCCACCCCACAACAGTCCCCAGAGTGTGATGTTCCCCTTCCTGTGTCCATGTGTTCTCATTGTTCAATTCCCACCTATGAGTGACAACATGCGGTGTTTGGTTTTTTGTTCTTGTGATAGTTTACTGAGAATGATGATTTCCAATTTCATCCATGTCCCTACAAAGGACATGAACTCATCCTTTTTTATGGCTGCATAGTATTCCATGGTGTATATGTGCCACATTTTCTTAATCCAGTCTATCATTGTTGGACATTTGGCTTGGTTCCAAGTCTCTGCTCTTGTGAATAGTGCCGCAATAAACATACGTGTGCATGTGTCTTTATAACAGCATGATTTATAGTCCTTTGGGTATATACCCAGTAATGGGATGGCTGGGTCAAATGGTATTTCTAGTTCTAGATCCCTGAGGAATCGCCACACTGACTTCCACAATGGTTGAACTAGTTTACAGTCCCACCAACAGTGTAAAAGTGTTCCAATTTCTCCACAGCCTCTCCAGCACCTGTTGTTTCCTGACTTTTTAATGATTGCCATTCTAACTGGTGTGAGGATACAAAATCAATGTACAAAAATCACAAGCATTCGTATACACCAACAACAGACAAACAGAGAGCCAAATCATGAGTGAACTCCCATTCACAATTGCTTCAAAGAGAATAAAATACCTAGGAATCCAACTTACAAGGGATGTGAAGGACCTCTTCAAGGAGAACTACAAACCACTTCTCAAGGAAATAAAAGAGGATACAAACAAATGGAAGAACATTCCATGCTCATGGGTAGGAAGAATCAATATCGTGAAAATGGCCATACTGCCCAAGGTAATTTACAGATTCAATGCCATCCCCATCAAGCTACCAATGACTTTCTTCACAGAATTGGAAAAAACTACTTTAAAGTTCACATGGAACCAAAAAAGAGCCTGCATTGCCAATTCAATCCTAAGCCAAAAGAACAAAGCTGGAGGCATCATGCTACCTGACTTCAAACTATACTACAAGGCTATAGTAACCAAAACAGCATGGTACTGGTACCAAAACAGAGATACAGATCAATGGAAGAGAACAGAGCCCTCAGAAATAACGCCGCATATCTACAACTATCTGATCTTTGACAAACCTGAGAAAAACAAGCAATGGGGAAAGGATTCCCTATTTAATAAATGGTGCTGGGAAAAATGGCTAGCCGTATGTAGAAAGCTGAAACTGGATCCCTTCCTTACACCTTATACAAAAATCAATTCAAGATGGATTAAAGACTTAAACGTTAGACCTAAAACCATAAAAACCCTAGAAGAAAACCTAGGCATTACCATTCAGGACATAGGCATGGGCAAGGACTTCATGTCTAAAACACCAAAAGCAATGGCAACAAAAGCCAAAATGGACAAATGGGATCTAATTAAACTAAAGAGCTTCTGCACAGCAAAAGAAACTACCATCAGAGTGAACAGGCAACCTACAAAATGGGAGAAAATTTTCACAACCTCCTCATCTGACAAAGGGCTAATATCCAGAATCTACAATGAACTCAAACAACTTTACAAGAAAAAAACGACCCCGTCAAAAAGTGGGCAAAGGACATGAACAGACACTTCTCAAAAGAAGACATTTATGCAGCCAAAAAACAGATGAAAAAATGCTCACCATCACTGGCCATCGGAGAAATGCAAATCAAAACCACAATGAGATAAACTTTTATTTTATAGAGATGTCTGTTTCCTTAAACCTCATGAACCACCTTCTGCTAGCTTCAAATTTTGCAGCTTCCTTACCTCTTACATTCTTCATAGAATTGAAGAGAGTTACAGCCTTATTCTGGATTAGGCTTTAGTTTAAAGGAATGTCATGGCTAGTTTGACCTTATATTCAGACCACTAAAATTTTCTCCATATCAGCAATAAGATTGTTTCACTTTCTTGTCATTTGTGTGTTCACTAGAACAGCACTTTTTATTCCTTCAAGAACTTTTCCTTTTCCTTCCCAACTTGGCTGTTTGGCAGAAGAGGCCTAGCTTTCGACCTATCTTGGCTTTAGACATGACTTCCTTGCTCATCCTAATTATTTCTTATTATTTAGAGAGACATGGGACTCTTCCTTCCACTTTACTACTTAGAGGCCATTGTAGGGTTATTTATTAATTGGCCTAGTTTCAACATTGATGTGTCTCTGAGAATAGGAAGCCCCAAGGCAATAGAGAGACACAGGAATGGCTGGTTGGCTGGTTGGCTGGTTGCTGGAGCAGTCATAACACACACAATATTCATCTATTAAGTTTGCTGATTTATCTGGGCCTAGTTTGTGGTGCCCCCAAACAATTCCAATAGTAACATCAATGATCAGTGATCACAAGTCACCATAAAAGATATAATAATAATGAAACATCTGAAATATTGCAAGAATTAGCAAAATGTGACACAGAGACACAGTATGAGCATATGTTGTTGGAAAATGGCACTAATATACTTGCTTGATGCAGGGTTGCCACAAACCTTAGATTTACAAAAAATGCAATATCCGTAAAACTCAATAAAGTGAAGATCAATAAAATGAGGTATGGCTATATACGAAAAGGTGCTCAATATCACAAATCATCAGGGAAATGAAAATGGAAAAACATTTCACTCCTGTCATTCTGGCTATAATCAAGAAAAGGATAAAAAGAGTTGAGGATATGGATGGATATAAAGGAACTTTTGTAGACTCTTGATGGGAATATAAAATGGTCCAGTCATTATGGAAAACAGTATGAAGGTTCCACAGACAAAAAAACAGAACTACCATAGAATCCTTCAATTCTACTTCTATGTATACATCCAAAGAAAATGAAATTATATGTTCCAGAGACATGTGCAATCACAAGTTCATTTTAATATTATTCACAGTCGCTAATATATGAAAACAGCCTAGTTCATGCTGCTAGATAGATGAAGAAAATTTGAGGGTGTGTGTGTGTGATTGAATATTACCAGCCTAATAAAAAGCAAATTCTGCCATTTCAACAATGCAGATGAAACTGAAGGACAACATAATAAATGAAATAAGCCAAACAGATAGACAAATATTCTATTGTCTAACATACATGTAGAATCTAAAACACTCAAACTAATAAAAACTGAGGGTAGCACAGTGGCTGAATAGACAAATATTTTATGATCTAGCATATATGTAGAATCTAAAACAGTCACTCTCATAAAAGCCGAGAGTGGAAAACTGGTTGCCAGGAGCTAGGGGATTGAGGAAATGGGGAGATGTTAGTCAAAGGATCAGACTTTCAGTTTTAAGATGAATAACTTCTGGAGACCTAGTGTATAGCATGGTGACTATCATTAATAGTACCGTATTATTTACTTGAAATTTTCCAAGAGAGTACATATTAACTGCCCTCACCACACACACACAATGGTAACTGTGTGCTGATAGATGTGTTAATTTAATTGTGGCAACAGTGTATACATATATCATCACATTGGACACCTTAAAAGTATATGGTTTTTATTTGTGAATAATAATAGCTTAACAAAGCTGATAAATTCAAATAAAACAGGTACTACATGTATAAAATGTAATATTATCCAGCAATAAAAAGAAATTGAATTTTACTTAGTGAAAGAAGGTAGTCTGAAAAGGTTACTTAGTAGATGATCCTATTTATGACATTCCTGAAATAGCAAAGCTAGGCAGACAGGATAAAAGACTGACTGCCAGAGACTGGGAGGCATTGTGGGGACCCGGGGCTGGGGAGTGGGGAGAAGTTTTAATAAGTGATGCAAAAGAATTTTAGGGTAAAACTATTCTGTATGATACTGCAATTGTGTTTAATTAACATTATGCATTTATCAAAACACAGCTCTGCAACACAAAGAGTCACCCTTAATGTTTGCAAATTTAATAAAAGGACTCCCTTCCCCTGAGAATTCACCATATTGTCCTGCATCAAGATGTCCCTAGCCAGTCTGCCTTTGTCTGCCTCACTGTCAGAATCTTTTTACTGTGGTATGTTGAATACTTTTCTAAGTTATTTAGTTGTGTTTAGAAAGGAGGAACAGGGAAAAGTGAATCTTTTCCAACTTTTCTGGATCTAGAAATTCAGTAATTCAATTTTAAATTTTATTTTTTAATTATTGCCAAGATTTTTTCAAATATTATCCTTTTGAATCTTCTTTAAATAGTCTGCTCAAATCTGTGCTCCATTTTCTATTGGAAGATTTATTTTCCTTGCTTTGACATAAAAATTATCTGTGTATTGTTTATTCTGTAGATTTTATAGATTTCCCAAGTGTGTTGGTTACCTTTTAAGTCTTTTTTTTTCCACAGAAAGAAGCTTTTTGTTTATAGTATCTTTTATGTATGTTTTATGTAGTTTCATTAATTTTGTTGTAATACTTGACAATTTTCCCAAAATACTTTCTTCTAAATCAATTTTTTTGCCAAACTAGGTATCTGAGAAATAGCTCTCATATTTTCTTCTGGTTTTTAATATCTTGATTTTTATTTAGAACAGTAATAAAAATCTGCAAAGAAGTACAACTCTTTCCTCTAGTAGAGAAAGGGAGAGTATATCAGGTTAGGTGTGGAATATAAATTTTAAAAACTATATTAGCCTTTCCCTGGATATTTTCATATGTCTTCTGGAGAATGTGTTGATCCTGCTTCTCTTGATGTGAATTATGGCAGATTATGAGAGCTATTACTGAGTATAATGTGTTATACAGGTAAATGTAGACGAACAAAAATAGTTTAGAATCACTGATCAATCTAATCCATTAATTTATCCAAATAGTTAATCAGTTGTAAAATTGTTTTGATTTTTTTCCTTAATCTCATGCTAACTTCATGTTTATTTAATTTCTATATATGCAAAGATAAGTTTTTCTGGATATTTTTTCCATACTACTGATAACATTCTACTTCTAAATCAGTACCCAATTAACTTAATTATTTACCTTACTTGTATTTAATGTCTTATGACAGAATTTCCTTATTCCTCTTTTTTTAAATAATTGTACTAAAATTTTATTTAAATATAGCACTTTGAGTTTATTACTTTGATTTCCTGAGATCCAAACTAAAATAATTGTGAAAGAATAAAAATGGTATAAACCCAAGAGTGAAAAAAAACCATATGGCAATGGAAGCGAACACAATATCATAAATAAAGAAAGTGAAAAGATAAATGATTATCAATATGGCAAGGCAGAAAATCTCAGTCTTAAATGAATGGTAAGGTAATACTATGACAGCTAATTAACTCTGCAGAATTCATGAGCTATTAAATATTTGGATGTATTAATTTAGTGAAGGTAGGGTGGAGGCACAGGGCAGAAAATGAAGTGAACTGGTCAAAGGCATTTCACCATGGAGCAGAATATCAGCCACATCCTGCACTAACAGATGATTCCCTCTTTTCCACCTACAGAATGGAAGTCAAATCTCTTAGGAAGCTGTGAGGGGATTCTCCCAGCAAATCTAGTAGCACAACATAAAGGGGAAAGAGGAGAGCATGGGATCCAGAAAACATGTGTTTCAACCTAGAAAGTGTTAAAAGTTTTAGAAAAAAGACTTGTACAGTAGGCCTGAACCACGAAAATAGAAAAGAGAGAATTCATAGATTCTCAGATAAATATGAGAATTCTGAAGAACAAATTGATATTCTTTTTGTAGTGGATCCAATGGAGTAGCTTGAAAATTTTACAGAACAGCTTAAAAGTATACACCGGGGGAAACAAATAATTAAACTTATTAAAAAACAAAAGCAGGAAGAAAAATCTAAGCACAAACATACAAAGACAATATTTATCTACTCATGATATAAACACCAAGTTTATTGTATCTCAAATTATGACTATTATAAATGAACTATTACTATATTACGTTAAATGACAACATGGTAGGTTGATTTATGTTTGTAGAATTACTAGATTCTTAACTGTCAAAGGCTGCTATTTTGTATAGTATGACACTTAATACTTTTATAGCTGTGTTTTATTTGTTTGTTTGTTTGAGACTGAGTCTCACTCTGTTTCCCAGGCTGGAGTGCAGTGGCGTGATTTTGGCTCACTGCAATCTCTCTGCCACATTCAAGCAATTCTCTTGCCTCAGCCTCCTGAGTAGCTGGGACTGCCGGTGCATGCCACTATGCCCTGCTAATTTTTTATATTTTTAGTAGAGACAGGGTTTCACCATGTTGGCCAGGCTGGTTTGAACTCTTGACCTCAGGTGATCCACCCGCCTTGGCCCCCAAAGTGCTGGGATTACAGGTGTGAGCTACTGTGCTGGGCCTCTTTTAGCTTTCTGATATGTACGTGTATTAGACTTTTTAAAAATAAAAACTTTTAGATATTCATGCCTATTTAATATTCTAAATTAACTTTAAAATTTTCTATAATAAAATCCTTTTGGGATATAGAATTGAATTAAATTTAACTAAACTAGAAAAGTAATTTGTGAAGAATCAACATTTTTACAATATTGTCTTCCCTCCAGCAATTGTATATTCTTTTTAATTATCTGACTTCAGTAGAGTTTTACATCATTCTTTTCTTCATTACATGCTCTGTATTTCATGAATTGTTACCTAAGTATTTATCCTTATTTCTGTTATAAATAACCTTTTAAAAGATAACTTCAACTTTAGACAGGGAAAAAAAGAACACTAAATACTATATTACAATCTTCGACTATTTTTAAACCCTATAATTTTTTAACATTTATTTTGTTCTCAGTTGCTTTACTACATATTTATCAACTCCAATTTTACTTATTTCCTTAGATTTTGTAAGTATAAAATAACATAACCTGCATGTGCTAATTTGGTTTCCCTATCTCTAATAGCTTTGTGTTATTTTGTTTTCAAGCCTTATTGCATTGCTATTAAACATGATGAAAATTGACATTTTAATCCTGATTCTAAGTCTATAGCAATTCTACACAATTAAATTATGAATTTACACTGAATTTTTAACTGTTTTCTAAATTTATACTGAATTTCTAGTTTGTTTTTTCGAGAAAAATTTTTGCCTACTTCCAGCTGAAGTTATCTACTTCATAGCAATGACATTTTTATTCTGTAGGATTTCTAATAGTCATCAATTTTCTTCCATACTAGCTGTATTGTTTAAAAGGATAGGATTCAATATCCATAGCTTTCTAGCAAAGAGGGAATGGTTTTGATTTTTTTCTATGTAAAGCTGTCTCACTTTTGAAAACCATAAACCCTACAATATTTTGGGGCTCTCAGGCACATAGTAATATCAATTAGCTATTGTATTCCCACTGTCTATATGATGTGCATTTACATTCATTCGTTCACTGAACTACAATAAGCCAGGCATTATTCAAGGTGGTGGAGATACAGCAGTGGGTAAAAAGGCACTCTAAACTCATGGAGCTTACATACTAGCGGAGAGAGACAGAAAATGAACAAATAAATGTGTGAATAGTTAGTATTTTAGATGATAAGGGTTAAGGAGAACAAGGCAGAAAAAGCAGGAAGAGGAAAAGATGGAGGATAGATTTAATATTAATATATGGATCAGAGAAGGCCATTCTAATAAAATGATATTTGAAGAACAAACTCAATTAAGGAAGAGAAAGAGCCATCCAATTCTCTGGGGAAGAAATAATGTAGACTGAAGAAATGTCTAAGGGCCTGAGCCAGCAGTGTCTGTCTGGGTAGCCTTAGAGTGGATGGAGAAGGGAGACTCATGGGTCTATGTAGCTAATAACCAGATCACTGGGGCCATGTAAGGCTTTGGATTTTACTCCAAGTGGGATGATGTTTCATTTGGAATTACATTTTTCTTCATGTGATGCAAGTCTAAAAATCTGTGGCTAAATCCAAAGTTCAATTTTCTCTCACATAAAAATGTGGAGGAATACAATCCAAGGAAAGAATTTGATCTCTGATCTGCAAAGTTCTCTGGGAGTTGAGCTCCTTCTAGTTCATGGTTCCAGTATCCCTCAGGCTCTAAGCAGCAGAATGGAAGAGGGAAGATGTTTGTAATACAGATTATATAGCAAACCACATTTTCTGTATGTAAAACTGGAAGGTGTTGGTAGAACTCACCTTATTTCAGTTCTAACATTTTTGCCCACAGTTACCAGTCTTGAACTTACCTGCAGTTTTATTATTAGTATGAGGTTTTTCTTTTTCCTTCCTCTTTTCTTTTCTTTCTTCTTTTCTTTTCCTTTGTCTCTTCTCTTCTCTTTCTTTTTTTTTTTTTTGACAGAGTCTCACTCTGTTGCCCAGACTGGAGTGCAGTGGTGCAATCTCGGCTCACTGCCACTTTTGTCTTCTGGGTTCAAGCGTTCTTCTGCCTCAACCTCCTGAGTAGCTGGGATTACAGGCACATGCCACTACACCTGGCTAATTTTGTATTTTTAGTAGAGATGGGGTTTCACCATATTGGCCAGGCTGGTCTTGAACTCCTGACCTCAAGTGATCCACCCGCCTCAGCCTCCCAAAGTGCTAGGATTATAGGCATGAGCCACTGCTCAAGGCCAGCATGAGCATTTTCTTATATGGATGGATTAGGTTGATAGGGGTTCCAGAACTAAGTATGGTTGACTCCTTGACCTTACCTGCTGACTGAATCCAGTTTGAAGAAAGTGCCGGCTTTTTTGGGAAAAACTATATCTTTCATTGAATCCTAACAAGTTATCTTGGGAACTCTGTGGGATGGGGTATTGAACTGGAGCATTGAAAAGCATAGATACATTTTCCAATTGGCAAGAGATTAGGGAAAATATAAATGTTAAATCAAATTGAGAAATAACTTCTATTGTTAAATAAGAGAGTGGCTCTTTTGTTAGAAAAACACACATGAATACTTATCCACAGACCCTCACAAACACACATATAAGGCATTCTCTCATTTCCTGTGAAAAATCAAATGAAAATATTATAATTTACAAAGGACTGAATGATTGACAGACTTCATCATTTCAGAAGTTATCTGACTCCTTAAGATAATTTATAGGTATCTATAAATATATTTTAGAGAAATACATAAAATATTAAAAATCATATATTCATATATATGTTCATATATAAAAAGTCTGATTATATAAAATATCTGAAATATATATATATATCCAGATTGATGATACATATATAGATATATATCGAGAGAGATCCGCACACTAGGAGGTTCTCAGGTTTCCATTACTCACTCCAGGTGGCTCCCTGTGATAACTTATCCAGAAATTGACTACATGCCCAAAACTGGTATCCTTTTGAAAACAGCAGCTTTCCTCAGCCTTGAACTCACTCTATATTCCATGGCTCAGTAAAATTTAAGTGTCATCCCTGTAGGGTAAGAGTGTATTAGCATGTAAAATATTTTAAACCATGAGTAAACGACCTGAAGGATCTCTCATTTCTGCTTTTATAATAATTTAAACTTAAGATATTAATTTTAAGGTCACCAGATATGTCACAATAGTGTATCACATAATCAATGTTCTTGAACTTTACATTTAGATAATATACCAACTTTTCTGTTCCACTGAACTTGCTAAAAGTGTAACATACATTTTTTTTTAATTTGTTGTTTTCTTTGGATTTCTAGGTTTGCTTCATTATTCTGACAACACCCTATGAAATTGTAAAAATGCTAAGGAGTCCATTTATTTTTGCCAACTTTTCATATGAAAGAAGACCACTCCTGAATTCTTTATATTGTTGACAGTAGTAGAATGAACCATTATTTCAGATTATTCTCAGACATCAGGGAAGGGATGGTAAACTAAAACCAGCAAATTAAGAAGACTCTTGAACTTCATTTGAAATTGGCTTAACAGGCAAAGTGTGGGGGCAAGGTACTCATCAACGTAATGCCTTACCTTTACAGAGATGCCTTACCTTTACAGTTCATGATGAACCTGGAATATTTTCATTTGCCAGAACATAGCAAAATGTTTAAAGAATGATGAAGAGATGTAAAAGCATTTATGATTCATTTTCAGGGAATTCCCACTTGCCAAATCTTGGATAATTTGAGCATATAATAAATAATATTTTAAAAATATAACTCACCAAATAAGAATTCATAAGTCCACCTAGATAGAAAGAATAGATGGAAGGGAGGAAGAGAGGAAGGGAAGAAGGGAGGTAGGTAAAATCTTTTGTTACAGTACAATGGCAACAAATAAATGTGAAAAAGTATAGAATTAAAAATCACCATTTAGTGAACATAATCATCTATTCAGGCAAGGATCATCAGCCAGATGGTTTAATTAGATTGAAAGTTTGAAAAGTAACAGGGATTTACATAATCTCAAAGTATCTTCCCACAAGGTTCTTTTTAGTTACAAAAGGAGTAGTAATACCATTATAGTAGAAATAACTGGCAAACATTATCTAAACCAAGTGATCAAAGTGAACATCACCAGTAAATGGGATAAATCAGCATCATTTGCCTCTTGATAGCATGCAATAATATCAGATCACTTTTGTGAGATACCTGCCAAACGCCTGATGCTACTCATGAGGAAACATCAGACAAATTGAAATTGAAGTACATTCTACAAAATTACTGGCCTGTGTCTTGAAACACATTAAATGACTGCTGAAGTGTTCAAGATTAATTTAGCAGTCTAAAAAAACATGACAACTGAATGTAATGTGGGACCTCATATTTTCTTTTGCTGTAAAGGATGTTATTGAGACAATCAGAAAATTCAGAATAAGGTTCACAGATTAAATAATAGGATTGTATCAATAGTATTATCCTGATTTTGAAAATAATTCCTTAACTATATGATAAAGACCTTGTTTTTAGGAAAACCACACTGAGAAATTTAAGAATAAAGAGGCATCATGGCTGCAAGTCAGTCTCAATAGCTCACAAAGAAATCATATAGATATGGATAGAGCAGAATAAAACAGATATGATAAAATAGTCATATTAGCATTTGTGAAACCTGAGTGAAGGACATAAGGAAAATTTTTGTACTATTGCAACATTTTTATACATTTGATATCTGTTAAAAAAAAATGGCAGCCTTCTTCACTGTCCTCCCCTGAAAACAAGTAGACAGCCTACTACAGATTCTAAGTGAAGAGGCTGGCAAATGTACATCCTTTGAGTACAGATGGAAGTATTGCTTAATATATTAGTCTTGACAATATAATTTCTTCATCAAATTGTTTACAACTCAAACCACAGAGTTTTCTATTATCTGCAAGTCTCCAGAAAATCATGGATCCTGTCAGTTTGGTCTTTCAGCAGAGAAAATCTTTCTCTAATGAATAAATTTTAGGCAAATAGTAGAAGACAAAAAGTTGCATTTAGATTACAAAAAAAATAGATAGATACCAGGTACATGTCATTTCTGACATTTGTCACTAGAGTGATATCCAATTGGAAACCCTTTCTAAACTTATGTACATTTGATGACCTGCTCAAATTAGTAGTTGCTACTATAACAGTCATCCACTTAGTTTATATTAAGTAATATCAATTTATTAAACATTTATTAATTTTTTCCTTCACAGAGAAACCAAATCCATAGCATGAAAATTTGACACCTTGTTAAAATTAAGGCATGTAATCTTTCATCAAGGATGAATCTTTTAAGGAGGCATTCATTCAAATAATAAATGTAATCACTTATCTTACCACTTTAAGTTGTATTTATATCTCTCATTTCCACAGAAGTTTTGCCTAACTAAAAAAGAAGAAAAAAACTACCTCCCCATCACCCCCCCCCAAAAAAAAATCTCCCCTGAAACAGGAGCAGTATTCCCTTCATTTTATTCATTAGGAAGTTAACATAAGAGAAATTTGACTTTCCCAAGAGCCAGTAGGTAAAGCCCTGTGTTAAATCCAGTCTTCTATTCCTTTCTTCTTGTTCTGAGAGTTGGTTTTGTTCCATTTCAATATCCTATTTTGAATATAATAATCATAATAACTATATGCTGTTGTAGACATCCACTTTTAATCTGTTTATATTTTGTTTTTTTAAATATAATTTTGAAGCTGAGAAGGCAGTTTAAGGAATGCAGCTATCTGTAAGTATAAAAGGAGGTTATTTGTTGAATTTTGTTTATCTAAATGTGAAACAAATATCTGTGTTTCAGTTAATTACTACGTTACCCCTCTGTCCGTATCTTGGCCTAAAAGATTCATATTCATATTAGATTAAAAATCTTAATCAGTTAGTTTGCATTCAATTTTGTTTTTTAAAAAGATGAGAGAATTGGCACATCAGAAGTCTTAAAATACAGAATGGAAAAATTAGAGGCCAGCCCACATTTGTGTTCTTATTTACAGTACTTTATAGAATGTCATGTTTAAAATGTCATCTAAAAAATAGCATAACTAGTAAGAAAAATGGATATTTCATTTATAATTCTAGTTTAAAATTTAAAATGCATTCTGTAATTCACGTCTTTTTTAAAGCTTTTATCATGTTTTTTGACAACATAGTTAAAGTCTACCTTAATTTTGAGGTAGCATCATGTCATTTATTAGAACATGTTATATTTGCAAGAGAAATAGCAAAGAAAATGTTAATATTGGCAAAAAATATTTTGAGTAACAATGCAATTTCAAAAATGAAAAAAAGTAGAGTTCTTGAAAAATAAGTGTGCCACTTTTTTTTTCTCAAAATTACCTGTCACCTTATAGCAGTAGAATTATTTTTCATATCAGTACATTTCATGGAGCCCATCAATAAAGTAAATAATGGCTGGGTGTGGTCGCTCATGCCTGTAATCTCAGCACTTTGGGAGGCTGAGGTGGGTGGATTACCTGAGGTCATGAGTTTGAGACCAGCCTTGCCAATATGGTGAAACCCTGTCTCTCCTAAAAATACAAAAATTATCTGGGCATGGTGGCAGCCACCTGTAATCCCAGCTATTTCGGAGACTGAGGCATGAGAATTGCTTGAACCCAGAGGTGAAGGTTGCAGTGAGCCGAGATCGCACCACTGTACTCTAGCATGAGAGAGGGAGACTCTGTCTCAATAAATAAATAATAATAAAAAATAAAGTAAATCATATAATTAGTATAGTTTTATTTTATAAGTTAAAATTTGAAAGTCTCTTTTAATGTCAATAAAGATCTTTGATATAATCAAAATTTCGCGAGTAGAATTCTGGATGATATCTCATTATTCTAACTTGAACATTTAATTTGTTTTGCTGTTATTGTTGTTGTTATTCTGTTTGTAAAGCTTTAAAATTCAATTAAGATTGGGTAGTAATAGAATAGACATATAGCAACTGGGGCAAGGAACTGATCATCTGAATCCTGCCAATGAGTAACAAAGTCTATCTAAATGGTGCCAAGAAAAATATATCCTTAGCTGTCAAATAAATAAAGGAACATTTTATTACCAGCTGATGTTCTAACTTTTATCCTCAGAATAAATCTCTAATGAGCGATGTTGGATTCTAATGAAAACCTTTGTTTCATTTAACTTCCACTCCCCCTCCACACTTACACCAAAATTGCTCTCAAGACGATCACTATCACGGCTTCCTGCCTTTGGGACACTCTATTCTGATTCTTTCCTTGCTATGCACACACATGCTACATTCCATATTTCCCAGTCATTTCTGCTGACTCTTCCTTCTCTATTAAGTTTCTAACATTTAAGTTTCCCACCTTTGGATGGGGTATACCCAGGATATTTTTTCAATTAAATTAATGTTTGCTTTCTACACGATTCCTTCATCCAGAATGTGATGTTAAATATCACCTCTGAGCAAATGACTTCCACAATTGTGGCTATCCCTGGTGTCTCCCTGGTATCCAACCTCATAATCAAGTTTTATCCAAGGAGGCAACTTCAACTCAATATGTCAGAAAAAAAACCTCTTCATATTTTCATCTTGTATGCTGTTCTCTACCATCTCTGTTCTTCTCTGACTCTTTACACAACACCTGATCTAGCTGGAGGCTTAAGCACAAACATAGGAGTCATTCTCATTTATTCCTTTTTCTTACCTCTTGGTGACAATCATACTGCAAAGTCCTCTAATTTTACCTTCAAAATACATCTCTTACCTATTTATCTCTGCTGATGCCATGCTAGTTCAAGTCACTTCTCTTCTGGACACCGGCAGCTGCTTCATAACTCCTCCACTTATTTGCTGTCAGGGTCCTGGTAAGAAATAGATGGTACATCACAAGACGAGGGCGTCATTGAAGAATGAACAAGGGATGAGAAAACAGTGTCTGGGCTAGCCCAAGGCCATATGGAGCAAGGAAAGGAAGTAGTTACTGAAATCTGGCATGAGCAGTGACTATAGGAAGTCTCCCCAACCTGGGCCACTGACAGCATCTGAGGCCTTAGGTATGGGAGCATGAGGAATGTCAAACCTCAGCTCAGCAGATATGTTCTTGGGGGGACAAGTTTCCTCAATTTCTTTCTCCTTCACTCTGTGAATTCTGCCATTGGCCAAATCCAATGGGAAGAGAGATGGCTAGGGTGTCTGATACTGTCTATAATGATCAGCCTTCCTGGATGGATAAAGGAGGAAAGTAGATTGGGAAGGCCAGGAATATCCAATATATTCTACCACAGTCCTTTTCCTATACATTTAAAAATGCAACTTAAAAAAATACCATTCAGACCTTGTGAATCAAATACTTAAAACACCCGTTGCAATTAGAATGAAATTAAAAATTTTACCATGCCACCTTGTGTTTCTCTTTCCATTTAAACCTGTCCCTTCTCCCTCTCTCTTTTCACATGCTCGTGAACACACACACACACACACACACACACACACACTGCATTCCAGCTTCACTGGCCCAGAATGCAGATCTGTGCTGACTAAAAGTCCTTACACTTACACTTCCTCATGATCAGGATGCTCTTTCCTCCTCTCTAGCAAACCACAAAAAAAAAGTCAACATCTAGAGCAATCAATAGCAATTGACATCTATGATGAATAACAAACAAGGCAAGGTGGAAAGGGGCAGAAGTACTTTATTATTTTATATACCATAGTCAGTGAAGAAGTCTCTAATAAACTGATGTGTGAGTAGAGACCTAAAAAGGGAGAGAGGGAGACATTCAGGAACACTCACTGAATAGCATTCAAGGCAGAACAAATATAAAATTTGTGATATGAGAGTAAGTTTGTCATGTTTGAAAAATAAACTATAGAATGACTGGCTCAGTGGTGGGAGGGAGAGCCATAAAAGACACATCAGAGAGGTGGCCAAGGCAAGATCACACAGGGCTTTAAAGGCCATTGAAATCATGTTGGCTTTTATTGTGAATGAAATGGGAAGTTATTGGAAGGTTTTTAGGGGGAGAATTATAGGACCTACCTTAAATTTTATGCAGATCACTGTCATAGCTGTGTTGAGAATAGGCAACAGGAAGACAAAGATGGTGGCTAGGTGACTGGATAGATGCCCACTGCTGTACTCAGGCTGGTGAAGATGCTAGCTCAGACAAGAGAGGTCACGAGAAGCACTTGAATTTTAAGTATTTTGAAAGAAGAGCATGTAGGATTTCCTGACGATTGGCTATGGAATTTGAAAAAAAAAAATCAAAACTGGATCCAATGTTTCAGCACCAGATTGCAAATCCTAATATTGCTTTAGTACTTGGTTATATGCTTTTTTATAGATTTCAAATTGTTTTATGTGAATAGATATTTATCTCTAATGACATAGCCAGCATCCTGAAAGAGAGGACTCAATGGGGTTGGCCTCAATTGCCTAACACAGTGTGTGGCACTTTGTAGACACTCTGTAATTACTTGCTAAATGGATGAATGTGTTTTTCTGTTTGTTTCTTTGTTTTTTGGGGTTTATTGAGACAGTCTCACTTCATCACCCAGACTGAAGTGCAGCGGCGTGATCTCGGCTCACGGCAACCTCTGCCTCCTGGGTTCAAGTGATTCTCCTGCCTCAGTCTCCCAAGTAGCTGGGATTACAGGTGCGTGCCATCGCCTGGTTAATTTTTGTATTTTTTAAGTGGAGATTGGGTGTCACCATGTTGGTCAGGCTGCTCTTGAACTCCTGACCTCAGATGATCCACCCATCTCGGCCTCCCAAAGTGCTGGGATTTCGGGTGTGAGCCACTGTGCCTGGCCAGATTGCTTTTTCTTTTTGATGTCAACCTTGATGATGTACTAGTCCTGACATACTATTCAGGCTCTTAGATTGTGAACTAACAGAAAACAAACATAACTTTTCAGGTAGTATCCAGAGAAGATGTTATAATTAGCAGCTCTTTCAGGCTAAGAGAATTTTACAGTAGTAGAAACAGAAGGCTCTAAAAGTGAGTATGACTTTCATTTCTCCTAAAGTATCCAACAAGTACCAGGCTCAAATAAGGTAATGAATTGTTATTTGCTTGTATTTAAATGAAGTAGTTAGTATTAAGAAGTTTAAAAATGTTTTTGACATATATTCCAGTGAGTTTATTTAAAATATTTTTTCGGCTTCTTTCTGGATCTCTACTTGTGAATCATACTTGATATTGACGTGGTTAAGGTACAACTGATATATATGTCACTCTGATCTGGTTAACAAAAAAATTGGCATTGTAGGAGAATATAACAGTAGATCAGAAAAAAAAAGTATTCATAAAAAAAGTCTGGATAGTCTTTGGGGAACAAATGATTCAAATATTTTTAATCTAAGCAGGTTCTTATAACCTGTAGTGAAACACATGTATGTATCCAAAATTATTTTGAAAGATTTCTATGCCTACTTTGAGTTATTAAAAAAATCTACTTTCCACCTGAGGTTATTGAGTGAAGACAACTTGTTAATCGTTGACAGATTTTGTCCCATCTTTTAAAAAACCAGGTTTAAAAAAACTAGCTTTAAAAGCTACATATATAGTTATATACCTATGTATGTGTATATGTGTGTGTATGATTTTAAAGCTTCATAGTTATATACGTACACATAAAACATACACATTTATATATTTATATATAAAGAAGGAATATTGTGTTAATGGTTTTATTTTTTATATAATTCATACTTCAGAAATTATGCAGTTGACATTTAATTTTAGTTATAATTGAGCTGTTTAGACAAACAAAAAACCCTGTTGTGTAAATGAGCTTGAATTTAGTTATGTTGAATAGAAATTAATGATTCATAATACTTTTTTGTTACTCAAAATAACCTCAAGAATTTCAGTATGATAATCACAAGATCCTTGTTATCTAAATTACATATGGAATCATTAGTTATATTGACAATAAATGGTAAATAATTTCAATCTTCTTACTATTTTATGACCAATTTTTTTCTGATAATATAATTACAACTAACTTTTGAATTTTTCAGTACACAATAACATATTTATCCTTTTAAAAAATGTATTTATTGGCCAGGCACAGTGGCTCACTCCTGTAATTCCAGAACTTTGGGAGACAGAGTGGGGCAGATTGCTTTGAGCTCAAGAGTTCGAGACTAGCCTGGGCAACGTGGTGAAATGTCATCTCTACTAAAAATGCCAAAATGAGTTGGGCATGGTGTGTCACATGCCTGTAGTCCCAGTTACATGGAAGGCTGAAGTGGGAGAATTGCTTGAGCCTGGGAGGTAGAGGTTGCAGTGACCTGAGATTGGGCCACTACACTCTAGCCTGGGTAACAGAGATCCTGTCTCAAAAATAGCAAAAATTTAAAAATAAAATTGCATTTCTTTTCATCATGCAACTGATTGTTTTCAGTGTTATAGAAGTATGAGGGAAATGTATTTAGTTCAATTCACTGTTTACTATTGATTAAAATCTTGAGATTTAGTGAAGTTACATATTAACTTTGATTTTTATCCTATAGAGATCAGATTATATCTGTCTGGTAGAATAAATAATTTCAAAGCTTCTAGTTTATTGCCTTTTGAAATTCATCTAGTTTTTAGATCAGCAATTTTATCTTAATATTGCCTATCAATATTGAGCATCTCAAATGCTTTGGGGACCAGTTGTGTGTGTGTGTTTGTGCACGTGTATGAGTGTTAACAACAAAACTTTATTTGAAGGCAGGCAGTAGGTTAGATTTGGCCACAGGCTGTAGTTTGCCAATCCCTGCGGAATAGCTTTCCATTGTAGCACAAGATTTTTATTAACCATCTGAAAAATAGCTTCCCTTGTCCAGGTTTTCTCCCCTGCTACCAGGCAGTTAGGGTAGTTTGGCTTTCTAGACATAGGAGCTCAGAACTCAGTCTCTTCAGGGGAAAGGCGTAGTGACTGGGGTCCCCATGACTTTTAGACTCCACATCACCAAAGCGCTTTGAGACTGATGTCTGTGTCTGCTCTTCTCTCCCCATCTCAGCCATACTGAAGGTAGGGGCATTGTCCTGCTGTTTGGAAATATCTTTAAGTCAGTTTTAACATATTACTACTACTTTATTAAATGAACTGAATAAAATATTTGACATGTTTTTAATTTGCCTAGGACTCATGATCTTACGTATATAAACTTATTCTGTAACAGCATAAAGAAAATCAAACTTTTAATATAAAGAATCTGTAAAATGCATAATCTCATATAAAATACACTCCTAACACCATAGCCGCTCTTTTCATTTTGACTTTTTTTTCTCTATTGGGTTGAATAGTATCCTCCCAACATTCATGCTTACCTGGGACTTCAGATAATGACCTTTTTGGAAATAGTATCTTTGCAGATATTAATATATCTTATATATAATATGTAAATTATATGTATAATATCAGATATAGTTAAGGATTGTGAGATGAAATCATCTTGGATTTAGAGGGGACTGTAAATGTATTCAGTGCTTTACTTATAAAAAGAGGAGAAAACGTAGAGACACAGGGAAGAAGCCCATGTGAACTTGAAAGATTAAAGTTGTGACACCATAAAACAATGAAAGCAGGGAGCCATCAGATGCTTCAAGAGGCAAGAATGGATCCTCCCCTCACACCTTCTGAGAGAGCGTGGTGCTGCTGAAAGTTCGATTTTGGACTTCTGGCCTTTGGAACTGTGAGAAAATAAATGTCTATTGTTTTCAACTGCTTAGTTTGTGGTAATTTGTTATGGTAGCTTAAGGAAACTATACACTATTCATTTCGTCTTTTTATTTTCTATAATGAATATACACTATTCGTTCTGTCTTTTTATTTTCTATGATTCTCTTTATTGTCACAGTAAAACCTGGGGGCTTTCTAAATCTGTGAAATAATCCCATGTATTTTAAGACAGCCAACTTTTACATTTAAAATTGACCTCTACCCATTCTCTTCAAATAAGATTTTATGACGTCAAGCTTATAATTGTAAATTCGGATCTAATTATAAAATTTTCTTTTTTATTAAAAAATTAGTTTTCATAATAGAGAATCCAAAAATAAAGCCATATACCTACAACCATCTGATGTTCGACAAAGTTGACAAAAATAAGCAATGCGG
This sequence comes from Pan troglodytes, assembly GCF_028858775.2. Lineage (NCBI taxonomy): Eukaryota > Metazoa > Chordata > Mammalia > Primates > Hominidae > Pan > Pan troglodytes. The sequence goes on from NC_072403.2 coordinate 60,399,102, forward strand.
AAAGGACTCTCTATTCACAAAATGATGCTGGGATAGCTGGCTAGCCATATGCAGAAGAATGAAACTTGACCCCTATCTTTCATCATATACAAAAATTAAGATGAATTAAAGATGTAAATGTAAGACCTTAAGCAACAAGAATCGTAAAAGAAAACTTAGAAAACACCTTGGGAAAGAATTGATAACTGTCTTCAAAAGCAGTTGTGACAAAAACAAAAATTGACAAGTGAGACCTAATTGAAGAGTTTCTGCACAGCAAAATAAACTATCAAGAGAGTAAACAGACAACCTACAGAATGGGAGAAAATATTCTCAAAGCATACATCTGAAAAAGGCCTAATATCCAGAATCTATAAGCAATTAAGCAAAAAACAACTAACCCCATTAAAAATGGGCAAAAAAACATGAACAGACACTTCTCCAAAGAAAACATACACATGGCCAACAAACATGAAAAGAATGCTTCACATTACTATTCATCAGAGAAATGTAAATCAAAACCACAATAAAAGAACATCTCATGCCTGTCAGAATGGCTAATGTTAAAAAGTCAAACATATGCTGGCAAGGCTTCAGAGAAAAGGGATTGCTCATACACTATTGGTGGGAACATAAATTAGTTCAGCCATTGTGGAAAGCAGTCTGGAGACTTCTCGATCTGAAAACCAAACTACCATTTAACCAGCAATCCCATTATTGGGTATATATCTAAAAGAAAACAAATCTTTCTAACAAAAAGACACTTGCAATCACATGTTTATCACAGTGCTATTCACAATAGCCAAGACATGGAATCGACCTAGGTGCCAATTTTAATGGTGGATTGGATAAAGAAAATGAGGTACATATACACCATGGAATACAGCCATCAAAAAGAAAATCATGTCCTTTGCAGCAACGTGGATGTAGGTAGAGGCCATTATCCTAAGCAAATTAAGGTGGGAACAGAAAACCAAATACCACATTTCTCACTTAAGAGTAGGAGCTAAACATTGGGTAACTGTGGACATGAAGATTGCAACAATAGACACCAGGTACTACTAGAAGAGAGAGGAAGAGGAGGGCAAGGGTTGAAAAACTATTAAGTACTAGGCACAGTAGCTGGGTAACAGGATCATTGATACCCCAAACCTCAGCATCATGCAATATACCCAGGTAACAAACCTGCAGTTACCCCCTCAATCTAAAATAAAAGTTAAAAAGTAAATAAAAAATTAGACTTTTTCCAGTAGCAGTAAAAATAGTTTTCTTTAATATCCCCATTTCCATTATCTATAAACTAGTCTCTCTTATAAAAAATACTTCAATTTCTTTAACTCTTTTCTTATTTTTGGAAATTTGCATTTTATTTGCTATTATAAGTGTTGTCATGTACATCAACTTTTGCTTGCCTATTTTCTTAAATGGATATTTAAAGAAATGGAAAATAGTCAAATGCATGAGCATTCTTAAGTCTCTTAATTCACGTTGAAAAATGCTGTTTCCTCATACACACCCAAGAGCATTCAGTATTAACATTTTAAATGCCAATTTATTTTGTGAAAAATAAAATTGTATTACTTAAATATGCATTTTCTAATTATCAGTAAATTTTAATTTTAAAACATTTATTAGTGATATAATTATTTTTAAAGTTTATCTGCTTCTTGCCCATTTATGATTTGGAGTCTGTATTAGTTTGCTAGGGCTGCCTAACAAACTATTACAGACTGGATAGCCTAAACCGGAGAACTTTGTTGTTTCACAGTTCTGAAGGCTTCAGTTCTAAGATCAAGTTGTAAGCAGGTTTGGTTCCTTCCCAGGGCCGTGAAAGAAAGATCTGTTCCACACCTCTCTCCTAGTTTTCAGAGATTTGCTGGCAATCTTTGGTGTTCCTTGGCTTGAAGATACATCACCACCTCCACTCCTCCATCTGTGCCTACGTGATCACATGGAGTCTTCCTTGTGTACATGTTTGTATCTAACTTTCCCTTTTTTTCATAAATGCTCCTGTAACATTGGATTAGGGCATACCCTAATGATCTAATTTTAATTTATTTACTCTGTAAAGATTGTTTCCAAACAAGGTCACATTCTCAGTTAATAGGGGTTAGGGCTTCAACATATCTTTTTGTTGGGGAGCCATGGGAGTGATGATTAAACCCAGAATGGAGGCTGTTTTACTTTCCTTTTTAAAATGTTAAAGACATTATATCTTTGAAATATTTTTGCAAATATATTTTTGCAAAATATCTTTGTAATATTTTTGCAAAATATCTTTGTAATATTTTTGCAAATACATTGTCCAGGATTGTTACTTGAATTTTGTAATTTAAAATTGTTTTTTTAATTTTTATTATTACCTCTGCTATCTTGTTTGTATGTATTTTACTCAAAGAATTCTTATTTTTGTGTGGTCAAATTCATTTATGTTTTATTGCTTTATCAACTGATCATTAAGTGGAAAGTCTTATCCTACAGAGATTTAAAAATTACTTTGTTTTCCCCTCTCCGTTAATAAAAGTATAAGATTTTTTTTACATTTTTTTCTGTTTTTTTTATAATTTAAGTTCTAGGGTACACGTGCTCAACGTGCAGGTTTGTTACATAGGTATACATGTGCCATGTTGGTTTGCTGCACCCATTAACTCGTCATTTACATTAGGTATTTCTCCTAATGCTATCCATCCTCCTGCCGCCCACCCCATGACAGGCCCTGGGATGTGATGTTCCCTGCCCTGTGTCCAAGTGTTCTCATTGTTCAATTCCCACCTATAAGTGAGAACATGTGGTATTTGGTTTTCTGTCCTTGTGATAGTTTGCTCAGAAGGAAACTATCCTGCATGCATCCATGTCCAGCTGCATCCATGTCCCTGCAAAGGACATGAACTCATCCTTTTTTATGGCTGCATAGTATTCCATGGTGTATATGTGCCACATTTTCTTAATCCAGACTATCATTGACAGACATTTGGGTTGGTTCCAAGTTTTTGCTATTATGAATAGTGCCACAATAAACATACGTGTGCATGTGTCTTTATAGTAGCATGATTTATAGTCCTTTGGGTATATACCCAGTAATGAGATCACTAGGTCAAATGATATTTCTAGTTCTAGATCCTTGAGGAATCGCCACACTGTCTTCCACAATGGTTGAACTAGTTTACACTCCCACCAAAAGTGTAAAAGTGTTTCTATTTCTCCACATCCTCTCCAGCATCTGTTGTTTCTTGACTTTTTAATGATTGCCATTCTAACTGGTGTGAGATGGTAGCTCATTGTAGTTTTGATTTGCATTTCTCTGATGACCAGTGATGAGCATTTTTTCCTGTGTCTGTTGCCTGCATAAATGTCTTCTTTTGAGAAGTGTCTGTTCATATCCTTTGCCCACTTTTTTTTTTTTTTTTTTTGAGACGGAGTCTCACTCTGTTGCCCAGGCTGGAGTGCAGTGGCACTATCTAGGCTCACTGCAAGCTCAGCCTCCCGGGTTCATGCCATTCTCCTGCCTCAGCCTCCCGAGTAACTGGGACTACAGGTGCCTGCCACTGCACCCGGCTAATTTTTTGTATTTTTAGTAGAGAGGGGGTTTCACCGTGTTAGCCAGGATGGTCTCAATCTCCTGATCTCGTGATCCACCTGCCTTGGCCTCTCAAAGTGTTGGGATTACAGGTGTGAGCCACCGTGCCCAGCCCCACTTTTTGATGGGGTTTTTGTTTTTTTTCTTCTTGTAAATTTAAGTTCTTTGTAGATTCTAGATATTAGCCCTTTGTCAGATGGGTAGATTGCAAAAATTTTCTCCCATTCTGTAGGTTGCCTGTTCACTCTGATGGTAGTTTCTTTTGCTGTGCAGAAGCTCTTTAGTTTAATTAAACTCCATTTGTCTATTTTGGCTTTTGCTGCCATTGTTTTTGGTGTTTTAGTCATAAAGTCCTTGCCCATGCCTATGTCCTGAATGGTATTGCCTAGGTTTTCTTCTAGGGTTTTTATGGTTTTAGGTCTAATATTTAAGTCTTTAATCCATCTTGAATTGATTCTTGTATAAGGTGTAAGGAAGGGATTCAGTTTCAGCTTTCTACATATGGCTAGCCAGTTTTCCCAGCACCATTTATTAAATAGGGAATCATTTCCCCATTTCTTATTTCTGTCAGGTTTGTCAAAGATCAGATGGTTGTAAATATGTGGTGTTATTTCTGAGACCTCTGTTCTGTTCCAATGGTCTATATCTCTGTTTTGGTACCAGTACCATGCTGTTTTGGTTACTGTAGCCTTGTAGTATAGTTTGAAGTCAGGTAGTGTGATGCCTACAGCTTTGTTCTTTTGGCTTAGGATTGACTTGGCAATGCGTGCTCTTTTTTGGTTTCATATGAACATTAAAGTAGTTTTTTCCAATTCTGTGAAGAAAGTCATTGGTAGCTCGAATGGGGATGGCATTGAATCTATAAATTACCTTGGGCACTATGGCCATTTTCACAATATTACTTCTTCCTACCCATGAGCATGGAATGTTCTTCCATTTGTTTGTGTCCTCTTTTATTTCATTAAGCAGTGGTTTGTAGTTCTCCTTGAAGAGGTCCTTCACATCCCTTGTAAGTTGGATTCCTAGGTATTTTATTATCTTTGTAGCAATTGTGAATGGGAGTTCACTCATGATTTGGCTCTCTGTTAGAATCCCACATAACAATAATGGGAGACTTTAACACCCCACTGTCAGTATTAGACAGATCAATGAGACAGAAGGTTAACAAGGATACCCAGGACTTGAACACAGCTCTGCACCAAGCAGACTTAATAGACATCTACAGAACTGTCTACCGCAAATCAACAGAATATACATTCTTCTCAGCACCACATCACACCAAAATTGACCACATAGTTGGAAGTAAAGCACCCCTCAGCAAATGTAAAAGAAAAGAAATCACAACAAACTGTCTCTCAGACCACACTGCAATCAAATTAGAACTCAGGATTAAGAAACTCCCTCAAAACTGCATAACTACATAGCAACTGAACAATTTGCTCCTGAATGACTACTGGGTAAATAACTAAATGAAGGCAGAAATAAAGATGTTATTTGAAACCAAGGAGAACAAAGACACAACATACCAGAATCTCTGGGACACATTTAAAGAGGTGTGTAGAGGGAAATTTATAGCACTAAATGCCCACAAGAGAAAGCAGGAAAGATCTAAAATCGGCACCCTGACATCACAATTAAAAAAACTAGAGAAGGAAGAGCAAACAAATTCAAAAGCTAGCAGAAGGCAAGAAATAACTAAGATCAGAGCAGAACTGAAGGAGACAGAGACACAAAAAAACCCTTCAAAAAATCAATGAATCCAGGAGCTGGTTTTTTAAAAAGATCAATAAAATGATAGACCGCTAGCAAGACTAATAGAAAAGAGAGAAGACTCAATAGACGCAATAAAAAATGATAAAGAAGATATAACCATCGATCCCACAGAAGTACCAACTACCATCAGAGTACTGCAAACACCTCTGTGCAAATGAACTAGAAAATCTAGAAGAAATGGATAAATTCCTGGATAGATACAACCTTCCAAGACTAAACCAGGAAAAAGTCTAATCTCTGAATAGACCAATAACAGGCTCTGAAATTGAGGCAATAATTAATAGCCTACCAACCAAAAAAAGTCCAGGACCAGACGGATTCACAGCCGAATTCTAACAGAGGTACAAAGAGGAGCTGGTACCATTCCTTTTGAAACTATTCCAATCAATAGAAAAAGAGGGAATCCTCCCTAACTCATTTTATGAGGCCAGAATCATCCTGATACCAAAGCCTGGCAGAGACACAACAAAAAAAGAGAATTTCAGACCAATATCCCTGATGAACATCAGTGCAAAAATCCTCAATAAAATACTGGCAAACAGAATCCAGCAGTACATCAAAAAGCTTATCCACCACAATCAAGTCAGCATCATCCCTGGGATGCAAGGCTGGTTCAACATATGCAAATCAATAAACATAATCCATCACATAAACAGAACCAATGACAAAAACCACATGATTATCTCAATACATGCAGGAAAGGCCTTCGACAAAATTAAACAGCCCTTCATGCTAAAAACTCTCAATAAACTAGGTATTGATGGAACGTATTTCAAAATAATAGGAGCTATTTATGACAAACCCACAGCCAATGTCATACTGAATGGGCAAAAACTGGAAGCATTCCCTTTGAAAACTGGCACAAGACAGGGATGCCCCCTCTCACCACTCCTATTCAACATAGTGTTGGAAATTCTGGCCAGGGCAATCTGGCAAGAGAAAGAAATAAAGGGTATTCATTTAGGAAAAGAGGAAGTCAAATTGATCCTGTTTGGAGATGACATGATTGTATATTTAGAAAACCCCATAGTCTTAGCCCAAAATCTCCTTAAGCTGATAAGCAACTTCAGCAAAGTCTCAGGATACAAAATCAATGTGCAAAAATCACAAGCATTCTTATACACCAATAACAGATTTTTTTTACAGTTAATTTTGCCTACCAGTTAATCTGAAACTTATTTGGGATCCTTTTCAAAGATAATTTTCCTAGGCATATTTTCATGTGTTATACTTGAACAAAATCTTAATGCTCTAAATTTAATATTTTTGCTTCACTCAGTATCAAATACAAGGTTCTTTTCATTATCCTAAATCATAACTCTTTATGTTTCAGCTGATTATATTATATGATGTCTAATAGGGAAGTTCTGTATCTGTCACCATTTAGGTGTGTGACTTTCAGTAAGACATTTACCTTCTCAGGATTTTGGTTCCATCATTTGTAAAATAAGAAAAATAAACAGTATTTCCACTGATATCTCTCAAGACCTAAAATTTTATGATTTTACCTAACGAGTGTCTTGTAAAATAGAAAGGGTGCATTCAAGTATAGCCAAACACAGAAATAGGATATTAAATATTATGAAGGGTGATAGACTGAGAGTCACAAGATACGTTGTCTAATTTCAGCTGTTTTGGTGTACATTTTCAGGAAAGATGTTTATTCCTTTTAGAGCCTCCATTTCTTCCAATTTAAAGTGAATGGAATTATTTAAAATATGTTAATCTAAGCAGGTTAGAAATGTCTTTGGAAATGTGGAAAAAATAACTTCATAGCATTGAGTGCTTCAGTGATCATTATGGAATGTTTGATGGATAAATGAAACAGATGAACAATAGATGGGAAAACATCTTTCAACACTTTAAGGATTGAGTTCATATTTCAGCAAACAGCATTGCCAATTGGATTGTACTTTCTCTAGGTTTTCATATTTACTGTAAATATGTTTCTTCAGCCTTGTGACAAATTGGCCCAATATAAAAAAGAATAAATGAAATCTAGTGGTCAGATTATGTCATGTCTGTCAGAAAAGCTATTACCAATTATGAAATTAAAAATTCATAATGCATAGGTTTTTTCCAGTTACTCAAGGGAAAAGATATAAATACAAATCAGATAAATTATCCAAATGGATGTTTATTCTATTTTTTTGCCTTGTCACCATTAAAAACAACCTTAAACGTCTTATGTGCTCCTCATTAAAATCCTAACCTTGAGTAGTACCTTCTGTGTAGTTCCAAGGGGAGAATCTCAGTGTCATTGCTCTATCAGTGATGTCAGGCAAGTCACCTGCTGTGGTGGAGCTGACTCTTCCCCCTCTTTTTCTCTCATCAAAGGGGTAGTTCAGTTAAAAGCCCTTAAAATAGAGTAAATATGATCAAGTGGAAGAAAGTTTGGTGCTTATGCTGTATTAGAGTTTCTTCTTTCTCACTTTCTTTTTCCTAGCTCTGAGATTTTATTTCCGAAATTATTTTCCTTATTTTTCATCTACCCATGTGAAGTAAGGGGAAGAAGACTGGAAAAACCATGTAATGCCTGTGTTTTTTTATTCCTTTGTTTTACCTTGTACATGACCTTTTCCTTAATCAGCATGAGACCCATTGTTTTGTATGGTTAGTGGATTGGGGATAGAAACTAGAATTTATTGCAGGAAAAATGCAAAAAGAAAGAAATAATTCATTTTTAGTTTCAGACACCCAAAATAGGATTTTCAAAACTCCAAGAAAATTGGCTTGGATTCCATGATTGTATGAATACAACTTCTCATCTATTATATCAATAAATAGACTTGAGACAAAATTTTATGTAAGGAAGGTTGTGGTCAAAGAGAAAATAAAATCATGGTTTCAATGGATTGAGAAAATAGAAAAACTGGTTAGATGTTGGGATTATCACTATTTGGGCTAAATTGTAGGATAATGGTTTCTAAAAACTTATAGATTGTTAAGAGTGAGTTGAAAAGCACAGTTCTCTGCATTTTCTGTGGAAAGCCACAACCTCCTGGCAAAGCCCTGGCTGGGAGTCCTTCCCATCTCTGCAGGAACGTAGTGGTATTAGAGGAAGGCAGCTATGCAAGAGACTCTGGAGCCCTGCTCCTGCTTGCCCAGGGTTAGTGTGTGGTGCAGATCCCAAAGCACTGCAAACCCCACTGATAAATGTAGAGGAGTGCAGAGACGGCTGGTGGGGAAGCAGAGACCTGAGGTTGCAGCAAAGGGAGAAAAACAGCCACAGTATTTAGAAACAAATACTCTTGCATCAGGGCAAGTTTCTCCCAAAGGCCAGCTGGGGCCATTCACACCAATGCACCCCCAGGAGCTCTGTCGCAGAGCATCCTGAAAACACCACAGACAGTTGAGGCCTCCACCCCAACTAGAGCTGCAAATTCACATTAGCCACATCCAGGATGAATTTAGCTTTTGTGTTGCCTGAAACTTAAAGATTTTTGGAGTATTTTTAGAAAAATAAGAACATTAGGGGTAAAAAATCAGGAATGAAAATGAACACATATTCTGAATGAAAAAACTAATTTACAAAAAAATTAAGTTTCAAAAGTTGTCAAAAGTCTTTAGAAAATAGAGGGGGAATGGATATAACTAACTATTATAATTAGCTGCCTGATTCAACCCTATATTATATTTTCTCTCTACATTATTGGATGCTTACATTTTAATTGCCTCATCATGATTTTGGAATACCCCTCTACAGAGAGAATAAAAAAGAAACTGTCTTTTCTCTGGCAAGGTTAATAGAAATTTTTTATGAAATTATCAATTTAAAATTCTTAAACTATCAGCTTAGGAAAAGTTTCTTTCAGCTTCACAACTTATAATTAGTAATGCCATGTGCATTTTTACCATTGCTGTCAAGTCTGGAAAGCCCTCTGAAGCTTCTGTCCTATGTGAGCTTTAAAATTTCAGGACATTTCAAGTTTCCTTAAATACTCTTTACACTGACTACATTATTCCTAGAAGCCTTTCAAGATTGCCAGCAATAATTTAACTTACACAGCAGTGACTGCAAACTACAAAAATATTACTCCAAACTTACACTGCATATATTCTCAGCTAAATATCCCCATAGGCTAATTGCAGAATTTCCCATGGCCACTCCAGTGCTACTAAACAAAAGGGAGACTATGACAGAGAGGAAATCAGAGTGGAAATGGACAGTCATTTTCATTGGTTGAAGTTAATATATATTAATTTTGCAAATTTTATAAAGCTGTATCAGCTTGTGAAGAGATTCCAGAGTCCCTGCAAAGAGAGATTTCGAGACTTAAACTTATGTGATTTTCCCAGTCACTCCAGGTCTGTCTTGGAGAGGAGCCCCCAAATTTGGAGAGGAGCAAAAGAACAGGGCATTCTGAGAGAACTGAATTATCTAAAAGAGAAACGTTTAAAAGACTTCCAATTTATTCTAGTGGACCAGTGTTATATTGGAATGAATGTGTTCTTTGCTACTTGTTTCCACTACTCTCCCCCTCCTAGCTGCCCCAGAGGTAGGGGATTGGGTGAACATCATATCTGTACATTGAAAATAAACAGCTGTGTTTTCTTTGTGCTTCTGAATATTATATGAATAAATGTGGGACTCTATTACACATATTTTGCAAGTTAATATTTACTTTTAATGTGATCACAATATTTAGTTGTATTCACACTTTTTGGAATTTTCTGATTTCCTTTTTGTATTTGTTACTATGAGACCTGTAGCATAAAGGCTTTAAATTGCTCTATCAAAATTGCTTGATATAATTCTAATGTGAATGTCAAAGGTTGGTGCCCAATAACACATCAGGAGTGTGATGAGAACTGGATTCCAGGTGCAAAATTCTAATAGTTCATTGTCCTTTGCAACTACTCCATCTTCTTTCCTCCCCAAACTCATGAGCAGATCGAGGTAAATTCATGATGTAGACCAAGTTGTTTCTCCAACTTCTTTTTGCTACCCTGAACTTATCTGTGTTGTAGACTTGACAGCTAAGTTAGACTGCAAAATATACAGATGAACTAGTAAAATCACATTGATTAATCCTGGTAAGTTTTCAAGTTTGGTTGCTGACTTAGCTTATTCCCTTCATTATGAACATATAAGGAGGACAGGAGAAGAGGTCAATAGCATTATATGGATGGATTTAATTAATAAGTGTTGAGTATCACATATACGTTCTTATTTACTGAGCACCTACTTTCCCCAGTGATAACAGAGCAGAAAATAAAATTGTAAAACATTTAGTTTTGTTTGGGAAGGGTGTGATGTTCAGGCAAGGCCTTCTAGAGCAGGTATTATCTAGGTTGAGATTTGAAGTGGAGGAATTAGGTAGTAGGATAATAGGTGATTCAAGGCAAATGGAATAGCATTTCAAAAGTGTGGGGGTGGGAACATTCACATTTTCAGTTGAGAAAGAAAACTTGAGCTGCAAGGTGGACATTAGATTGAAGGGGGTGATTGCAAAACAATTGGAAATGGACTTTTTTTTACTGAGGAAGGTGTCCTTAGTGGTTGGTGGAAAGGGTTAGTCCTTCTCACTCCATAGAGACTTGAATACTTGATTAAATAAGGAGAGAGCAGAGTAACAGTTTTATCTTGCCACTTGATTACCATAATTCTCCTCTAAACTCGAAATCTCCTGTTTGTATACATTCAGACTGAAAAAAAATGGTTAGGTTTTGTTCATAAACTCTAATTTCCCTTGACCTTGGTGATTTACATAGTTTCTATAGCATTTAAACAGGTTAATACTTTTCAGAAACTAACGTGGAAAAAAGCCAATCTTAGGTAGACACTTTCATATGTTATCTCATATAATCCTTACAAAAGGACGCTGAATCATCGTGGGTCTTTTCTAGATTAAAAAAAGAGGCTTAAAGAGCTTGAGCTTGAGGTTAAACTAACACATAGAAGAAGAGAGAGAATCTCAACTCAGGTTATCCACATTAACCTGTCTAATAAAGAAAAATGTAAATTTTGGACAAAGTTTAATTTAGTTCAGTACCACAAAGCAAGCCCCTAATACTTTTTTAGTGTTTCAAATGCATGTGCTTATGAACTAAAGAGTATTCATAATAAATTTTTAGTTTAATAATTTTCAAAATGTTTACATTTTGACTGCACAATCTCAAATTCAAAAGAAATATTAACTAGGGAAAATGCATTATGTATACAAGGCTGCATCCCAAATTTCCAGTTATTTTGATGTGGTATGTACTGTGTCTTCAGAACAATCAATTAGACTCTTCCCTCCTGATGTGAATATCTGAATACAAATTAAAAATGAGAAGCATGTATACAACATCAGAATATAGATCAAAACCATTCCCCAGGTTAGTTTATAATGTTCCATTTAGGACATGATTTTAATCAGAGAAAAAATTACACGTACTCATAATAAAAATGACAAATACCTGCATCACTTAGGAAAAACATAATCTATAGATTAGGAGATATGTTGGAGATGGCTCAGATAAATGATATAGTGTAATATTTAAAGGCACATATTAAGGAATCTCATATAATGTATGCTATTGTAATCCACTTCTTTGATCAATGGAGAAGTACATATTTCAAATAGAAATATAAGACTCAGCAGCCCACTGTACATAAATCACCTGACCTCATGCCCGTCATGCAGTAGTCAAAATAGTTAATTTCCTTCTTGTATAACAGATGGAGAAAGCATTTCAAAAATCGTCTAAAACCAAAGCAACCACCAAATGTGTTTATAAAGCAGAAGTTATAGATAGAATTATATTATGATGGAGATTATAGAATTCTATTGTGATGGAGATTATTAAAGTTTAGACATATTTTATATTAACTTTATTTTATTAAAGACTGCTTGAAACAATATTAAACATATACATTTGCCACCTTGTATATGTATATTGCTGCCTCTTATGTGTATTTGTTTTTACATGCCTCTGATTTGAAGGGTAGCTGAATTTAAAAGACTCTTTTTTTTTAACTTTTGACTGTCTTTCAAGCCACTCAAAGATTTCAGTGAGTATTGATAGGCCCATCTGTTATATGATCCTGGGGAATTCACTTCCTCTGATTTTGTTTCTTCACCTGCACAGTGGTGGTATTATTACTTCCATGCTAATTAATTATGTGACACACTTAGCATGCTGACTAGTATAAAACAACCGTTCACTAAACGGCTGCCCTTAGTGCTTCAAATTGGTTCAGAAATAGTCTAGCGTGCATTTGAAATTTACCATATTCTTCTAAAACTATTGTTTTAACAATAAACTGCTGAGATTATGCCACCTATGTTGAATAAAACTAACCCTGACAGCCTAGCCACAATTGATTGGATCAGAATTAAAATTCATGATTCAAAGATAACCACCAGTATCTGCTCCGGAAAGAGGCCAATCCATGCTGATGTGGCCAAGATAAAACTCTGCCCAGCATCTGTCTGCATAGTGAATGGTGACAAAATAATCATTCTTAGGATCTATACTAAGTAAAGAGAAGGCAAGTCACTTGATCTCATCCTGCATAGTTTGATGCATATTTCACTCATCCAAACTGAGACCCGAATGCAGGATGACAGCATAGAGACATAAGACATTTTGGGGCACTCTTATAACAATTGTCCTGTACCAAACCCTAATCTCTTCTCTACCTTACAGCTTTTTGCAACATATTGGTATGTGGTACTTACGTAGTTAGGTCTCAAAGAAGAGACTTCAGACATGAAATGGGATTGGGTGGAACAAAATGGGGAACATGAGATATTCCCATTAATAGTGGAAACACGTAATTTAGGTTTTGGTAGTAAATAAAAAATAAGGCTATCACCTGATTATGCTGTTGTTTCAGGTGACATACCCAACAAAATCAAGGCTTTGGGCCACAGAGTAGACATATTAGAATGCTTTGGAGAGATTATAATGTAAAAGAATAACAGGATACAGTAAAATTTTATGGTAACCCTATGTTACCTACATGAATACATTCTAATGATAGACAGCTAACAAAATCAAGGACCATTATCGTGTCAGATATGCCTACAGATTACCCAACAAACAACCTCTCCATTTTTACATTTTTAGGACATTTTTGGCCAAAGATTAAAATGTGAGATAACCATTTTGCCTGCTTTATCTGTGACTAGGTTATGGCCAGGCATCTTAACCCATTGTAGCTAAAGTCTGGTTTGGGATGTGAAGGGCTATCTGTTTGGGTTATGGGAAAGTTTCTTATCCACAATTATATAAATGCTTAATAACCCTTTCCTTAGAAGGAATGCTATATTGATTGTCATGATGCTTGAAACAGCAGTAACAATCTTCTGACTGTTAAGGGGCAAGCCAAAGCTGTGCTGAGTATGATAGAAAAGGAAGATGGGAAGACATTTGTTCTTCAGTGATGCTGCTGAGCTCTTGGAGTAACACTGGGAGCTCCCTTACCCCAGACCTTGGTTGTATAAGGAAGCAAAGTCCCATTATGGAAGCTCATTTAGTTAAGTTTCAGACCTTTGTACTCAAAGGTATCCTAACTGGTACAACCATGTCACTCTGTGGAAGAAAACACTTTCAGCTTGAATTTAGTGCTGGCACTGCTGTACTCCAGGCAGTGCAATAGCATAGTGCATAGAGGGCCATGTACAGGTAAGTTGAATTCCCAGTTGCCTTAAATTTTCATGGCTAGGGCTCTGACTGGTAGAAATTTAGAATTTTGATCACTTAAGTATAAACTTTTAGAATGCTTAAGTGAGCTTTATGGTTGAGATGTCTGACACATCAGGACATTTCTAATCATTTTTTTTTACCACATAACCCCACCTACCACCCTATCTTCCTTTTTTTGCAGTTATAATTATCTTCCCAGTTATGAGACATATCCAGTAACTAGGGTGGAAGTTTGTCACTGACCTTAGAATCACTATGCAAAACCATACTCAGAAGGAGTAAAAATGTTTCCAGGATGAGTTGTATAAGCTGTCAGTATATTGACAGAAGCTAGAAGAGATGGAATGGACTTCGATTTTAAAGATGCTTTGACTAGGAGACAAGAGCACATATTTGGAGTAATTTGAAGTATGCTTCATTTGGGTTTTTCTTTTTTTTTAGCTCATTGGAAATACACATTAAAGCACAATGGGCAGATCTGAAAAGTTTTAACAGGTTGCTGGTTTAAGCAATGATGTACAATTATACTAAGCCCTGGTTCATGACTACTGTGAAGAGCCAGAATTTGGCATAATTTGGGCAAAGAGATTCAATGGTTTGGGGAGAAAGGATTTATATAGTAGGTTTATTATTGAATCTAGCTGCTGGAGCCACGTTATGTTTCCTCCACAATGTTTCCAACCCGTTAGTGACTAGAAGGAGAGGCTTATAAAGGAAAGACTCTGAAGAGCTAAATGGGCCTCTTTTCCATTCTCCACGTGCAGGAAAGGCTATAATCACAACCTCTGTTGTTGATTATAGTGGAAATGGTCAGAGTCAGTAGACACATGTAGTGACTATCAGCAAAAGCAAAAAGTGGAGATGGTAATCCAGTTTTGGGGAATGACAATGCTGGAGACATTTGGTTATGACTTACAAAGCATGAAAGAAAATTTAAAAGTATTCCTTAATATTCTATTTGATCTGTATGAGAGAAATTGCAATGACTGATAAAAGTGGGAGCTGTGATTCTCTCATACTAACAAGATATGACCTCAGCGGTGTAGACACACAGCCTTGGTTCAGGTTGCATGTGTGGCTCCATCTTCTACTTGTGGGATTTGGGGCCTCAGATTCTTCAGTTGTGAAAAGAAGATAAGAACACTACTCAAAACAGTTGTTGGGAGATTAGTGATAATGTGTAAAAAATACTCAGGAAATTTCTAGGAATAGTAAATATTAAGTTTTGTTATTATGATGTGGATACTTGGTCTCCTTGGTTACAATGAGACTAAATATTGAAGGCCAGAAAATGAAGATCCCTTGATAAAGGCTACTATAATGGCTTTATACATACCTTGACTGTTTTACTTTGTCTTCTTCAAAAAGTCAAAAAATTATAAAAGAATATGATCATTCTATAGAGAATATTTTAGAAGTTTTCAGACATTTACCACACTGGCCCACTGGAAGCTAACACTGTTAAGCAATAAAGAATTGAGACTTAGCTTATCTCACAATAGATGGGACAAGTGGTTCATATTTTATGCGGTCATGATATCCCAAATTTAGGAGTATATACTTAGAAAGGATATTTAGTAATTAAAAATAAGATCAAGCTGGTAATTCCCTAACTATGTAGTAAATGATAATGAATGGAGTTAGGATGTTGATTATCAGGAGGATGCCATTGGTGCTCCTCCTATCTGTGAAATTTTTAATCAAAATAATATTCCTTCTCCCTCAAAATTCTTAAGATTTTAATCACCAGTGAAGATTTTCCAGACATGGTGATTCTATAAGCTCTCTTTTATTTCTCAAGTTTGATCTGGGTAAAACATATTGAAAGTTCTGGAATATTGCCTCACTTTATCCAAAATTTAATGTAAGTTCTTTCTAGAGGTGTTTAGAGACCTTTTTATGGAAGCTGACTAAATACCACACCTGTATATGGCAGGGGCAGATTTCTCTCATGAATTAATCATGAAGAATATGGACCACATCTTCACCCCAGGACATGATGCTTCTCCATGAATGCTTGGCTGTATGGAACAGAAGGTGATAAGAATTCTAAATTTAAAAAAAAAAGATTAATAGAAGTTAGAAATAAAGCCTATGGGAATATATACCCAAGCAAAATTCTTATCAGTCTAAAGATACAGCATAAATTTAATTCCCTCCAAAGTTAAGGACGGCTTCTAGTCCTTTTAAACTAGAAGGTAGAATAACATTTAATTGACCCCTTATTTTGGAGTTATCTTATTTTTCTTTGTAGAAATGCTTCACTGCTTAACAATTTATTTTGGCTGTTCTCCTGTACTTCACTGTACATACTTTATAGAACCACTGAAGAATTTTAAGTTGGTTCAGAATGAAGTATGAGCTGTCCTTCCACTTATTCCCCCAAGTATTGCTCATTTTCAGAGGCCTGAAGTCTTGAACAGAGCTTAATTCCCAAGTGGTAAAATCCCAAAGGACTTCCAGTTGTGTTCCCTAAAGTTTAGGCACAAAGTTAGACATCTTGCAGCAGAATGACACTTTCCTTCTGAGGATGAATATTTGACTTACCACAAGCCTCTAGAAAACAAATGCCTAGTCATGAGATACAAGTGATCCCAAGACATGGGTTGACCATGGTGATCCACCAAACCACAAGTTCGAATATGACTAGATGAAGTCCACCGTTAAATGGAAGTGGTCTGTTTAGGATTGAGACTCTCGATACATTCAGTGAACAAATTCTCCCTATATATTCATTGCCTGTATAGGGATCATATTGCCATTCTTCTCTCAACTTATGTCTGTGGATTTGTAGAATATTCTTTCTATTCAACTTAAAGAGGATTGAAATCTTAAGGGATATTTCTAGGGAATTCTGCAAAGCAGGCTAGCACTATACACAAATGTATTCCTCTAGCATTAGAGCACTCATAAGAATAATCCTGAAAGGTAATGGAGTAAGGAAATCTTTCCACTCAGCAGAACTTCAAGGAGGACATTTTGTAGTTTGCTGTGCCTGAAAGGAAGCCTAGATTGAGACCCACATTTACTTTGATTTGGAGACAGTGGCAGACAGTTAGCTAACTTGTCAAAGGCTTAGAAGTATAGTTGGAGGGTTTGTGTAGGGTTTTAGATAAGAACAATATGGATTATGCTTTTAAGAGAAAACCCAGAGACTAGTCATTTCAATGGAACATTGTTAACATTTGAATTGATCAGATGACCCACATTTGGCAGTACTTTTTTTCCTCAGCTAGCTCATTTCCTTGCAGTGAACTCAATAAATAGTGATGAAGATGAACAGGGACTATGATTGTGTCTAATTACTTGTTCTCTTATTACTATGGTAATTCTGTCTACAGCCAAATTGGAGGGCAAAATTTATTAAAGACAGCTTTGAATTGTTGATAGAGTACCATACTTTATTGAAAAATAGCTGCTGATGGCATGTTGATTACATCAGATTTTGTAGCATTGCTATGACACTTATTTACCCTCACTGGAAAATAGTATTTGTTTCCTTAGGTTTTGGGGGAACAGGTAGTATTTGTTAGATGAATAAGTTCTTTAGTGGTGATTTGTGAGATTTTTGGTGTACCTATCACTCACACAGTATACACTGAGCCCAATTTGTAGTCATTTATCCCTCACCCCCTTCCCACCCTTTCCTCCTGAGTCTGCAAAATCCATTGTGTAATTCTTATGCATTTGCATCCTCATAGCTTAGCTATCACTTATGCTTGAGAATATACGATGTTTGGTTTTCCATTCCTGAGTTACTTCACTTAGAATAATAGACTCCAATCCCATCCAGGTTGCTACGAATCCCAATAATTCATTCCTTTTTATGGCTAAGAAGTATTCCATCTTTTATATATGTCACAGTTTCTTTATCTGCTCACTGATTGATGGGTTTTGGGGTTGGTTCCATATTTTTGCAACTGTGAATTGTGATGCTATAAACATACGGGTACGAATATCTTTTTTGTATGACGACTTATTTTCCTCTGAGTAGATACCCAGTAGTGGGATTGCTGGATCAAATGGTAGTCTACTTTTAGTTCCTTAAGGAATCTCCACACTGTTTTCCACAGTGATTGTACTAGTTTACATTACCACCAGCAGTGTAGATGTGTTTTCTGTTCACTGCATCCATGCCAACATCTATTTTTTTTTATTGTTTTGGTTATGTCCATTCTTGGGGGAAGAAAGGTGGTATCACACCCTGGTTTTGATTTGTATTTCCCTAATCATTAGTGATGTTGAGAATTTTTTCATATGTTTATTGGCCATTTTTATATTTTCTTTTGAGAATTGTCTATTCATGTCCTTAGTCCACTTTTTGATGAAATTGTTTTATTCTTGAAAATTTGCTTGAGCTCGTTGTAGATTCTGGATATTATTCCTTTGTCAGAGGTATAGATGTGAAGATTTTCTCCCACTCTGTGGGTTACCTGTTTATTCTCCTGATTGTTCCTTTTGCCTTGCAAAAGCTCTTTAGTTAATTAAGTCCCACCTATTTATCTTTGTTTTTATTGCATTTGCTTCTGGGATCTTGGTCATGAAATCCTTGCCTAAGTCAATGTCTAGAAGGGTTTTCTAATGTTGTCTTCTAGAATTTTTATAGTCTCAGGTCTTAGATTTAAGTCCCTGATCCATCTTGAATTGGTTTTTGTATAAGGTGAGAGATGAGAATCCAGTTTCACTCTCCTATATGTGGCTTGCCAACTATACCAGCACCATTTGTTGAATAGGGTGTCCTTTCCCCACTTTATGTTTTTGTTTGCATTGTCAAAGATCATTTGGATGTAAGTATTTGGGTTTATTTCTGGGTTCTCTATTCTGTTCCATTGGTCTATGTGCCTATTTTTATACCAGTACCATGCTGTTTTGATGACTATGGCCTTATAGTATTTTCTTAAGGATTTTAGCATCTATGTTCATCAGGGATATTGGTCTGTAGTTTTCTTTTTTGGTTATATCCTTTCTGGTTTTGGTATTAGGGTGATGCTTGCTGGCTTCATAGAATGATTTAGGGAAATTTCCCTCTTTCTCTATCTTGTGGAATAGTGTCAATAATTCTTCCTGGAATGTCTGGTAGAATCCTGCTTTGAACCCATCTGATCCTGGAGTTTTTTTGTTGGCAATTTTTTTAATTACCATTTCAATTATTGGTCTGTTCAGGATATCTAATTCTTCCTGATTTAAGCTAGGAGGGTTGTATCTTGCCAGAAATTTATTCATTTCCTCTAGGTTTTTTAGTTTATGTGCATAAAGATGTTCATAGTAGCCTTGAATGATCTTTTGTATTTCTGAGGTATTGGTTATAATATCTCCTCTTTCATTTCTAATTGAGCTTATTTGCATTTTCTCTTTTCTTGGTTAATCTTGCTAATGGTCTATCAATTTTATATATCTTTTCAAAGAACCAGCTTTTTTTTTTTCATTTATCTTTTGTATTTCTTTTGTTTCAATTTCATTTAGTTCTGCTCTGATCTTGGCTATTTCCTTTATTCTGCTGGTTTTGAGTTTGGTTTGTTCTTGTTTCTCTAGTTCCTTGAAGTGCGATCTTACATTGTCTATATGTACTATTTTGGACTTTTCGATGTAGGAATTTAGGGCTATGAACTTTCCTCTTAGCCCTGCCTTTCCTGTATCCCAGGGGTTTTTATAGGTTGTGTCACTATTATCATTCCATTTGAAAAATTTTTAAATTTTCATGTTAATTTCATTGTTGACCCAATAATCACTTAGGAACAGATTATTTAATTTCCAGGTATTTGCATGGTTTTGAAAGTTCCTTTTGGAGTTGATTTCCAGTTTATTCTACTGTTGTCTGAGAGACTACCTGATATAATTTAAATTTTCCTAAATTTATTGAGACTTTTTTGTGGCCTATCATATGGTCTCTCTCGGAGAAACTTCCATGTTCACTGATGAATACATATTCTGCGTTTGTTGGGTCGAATATTCTGTAAATATCTGTTAAGCCCTTTTGTTCCAGGATATAGTTTAAATCCATTGTTTATTGTTTCTTTGTTGACTTTCTGTCTTGATGACCTGTCTAGTGCTATCAGTGGAGTATTCAAGCCCCCCACTATTATTGTGCTGCTGTCTATCTCATTTCTTAGGCAGTAGTAATTGTTTTTATAAATTTGAGAGCTCCAGTGTTAGGTGCATATATATTTAGGATTGTGATATTTTCCTGTTGGACAAGGCTTTTATTATTATATAATGTCCCTCTTTGTCTTTTTCTTTTTTTCTTTTTTGAGATGGAGTTTGGTTCTTGTTGCCCAGGCTGGAGTGCAATGGCACGATTTCGGCTCACTGCAACCTCCGCCTCCCAGGTTCAAGCAATTCTCCTGCCACAGCCAACCAAGTAGCTGGGATTTCAGGCATGAACCAACACACCTGGCTAATTTTCTATTTTTAGTCAACATGGGGTTTCACCATGTTGGTCACCCTGGTCTTGAACTCATGACCTCAAGTTATCCACCTGCCTCAGCCTCCCAAAGTGCTGGGATTACAGGTGTGAGTCACTGCACCTGGCCCCCTCTTTGTCTTTTTTAACTGCTGCTGGTTTAAAGTTTGTTTCCTCTGATATAAGAATAGCAACTTCTGCTTGCCTTTGGTGACCACTTGCATAAAATGTCTTTTTTCACCCCTTTACCTTAAGTTTAAGTGATTCCTTAGGAGTTAGGTGAGTCTCTTGAATGCAGCAGATAGCTGGTTGGTGAATTCTTATCCATGATGCAATGCTGTATATTTTAAGTAGAGCATTTAGACCATTTACATTCAACATTAGTATTCAGATGTGAGGTACCGTTCCATTCATCATGTTATTTGTTGTCTGTATACCTTGTTTTTTTATTATTGTATTTTTGTTTTATAGATCCTGTGAGATTTATGCTTTAAAGAGGTTCTGTTTTGATGTGTTTCCAGGTTTTGTTTCAAGGCTTAGAGCTCCTTTCAGCAGTTCTTGTAGTGCTGGCTTGGTAATGGCATATTCTCTCAGCATTTGTTGGTCTGTGAAAGATTGTATCTTTCCTTCATTTATGAAGCTTTGTTTCACTGGATACAAAATTCTTGGCTGATAATTGTTTTGTTTAAGGGAGCTGAAGGTAAAGCCCCAATCCCTTCTAGCTTGAAGGTTTCTGATGAGAAATTTGCTGTTAATTTGATAGGTTTTCTTTTATAGGTTACCTGGTGCTTTTGTCTCACAGCTCTTAAGATTCTTTCCTTTATGTTGACTTCAGATAACCTGATGATAATGTGCCTAGGCAATGATATTTTTGTGATGAATTTCCCAGATGTTCTTTGAGCTTGTTGTATTTGGATATCTAGGTCTCTAGCAAGGCCAGGGAAGTTTTTGTTGATTATTCCCCCAAATATGTTTTCCAAACTTTTATATTTCTTTTCCTCAGGAATACCAATTATTCTTAGGTTTGGTCACTTAACATAATCTCAAATTTCTTGGAGGCTTTGTTCATTCTTTCTTATTCTTCATTTCTAAATTTGCTTCCTGTGGCCATGTTGCATTTGCCTATGACATAGACTTATTCTCTCATGTACCACTAAGTTCTTCCATCAATGCAATTTCTGTTTGTAGAACTCATTTCACAGAAAAGAAGTAAAGCAATCAGCTGACGCTTGTGAAGGGAACTACTCCTATTATTTTCATACCATGGATAAGTAGTCAGCCTTATACAATGATAACTTGACCTATTGAAAACTTATTTGCACTTTCCCTCAATTAACCATACTAGACTGAAGATCTGCCTTGTCTTATTTTGTGTGGTATATGATCTGTGACAATAATTTATATAGAATGCTGCCTCTTCCATAGCTAAATGCATAGGTCTAGAAAATGAGGAGGAGGAAGAGTAGTAGCTTTTAAAATCTTACCTGATATTCCGCTTTTGGAATAATTCTATTTTAATCCCTTCATTCTGAGACCTTAGGCATGAAAGTGATAGTATCCAAGGGAGGCAGACATATTTTATATAAAATATGAAAAAGATTTTATCTTCCATACATATTTAATGAAATGATGTTTTTCTTTGCTTGAGAGAGAAAAAGAATGCTCATTCAGAGGAAAGCCAGGCAAACATTTTAACTTGCAAGTGCCATCTGCACAATAAATTAATTTTTCCTTATATCTTAGGCTAAATTGAAATTAATCTCAGCAAAGGGAAAAACCTCACCTGAATGTAAAAACATAGTCTATTAAGTTTTTTCAGAAGTATTTTTTCAGGTATTTAATTTCCTTTTCTTAGGAGTCAAGATGTGTGAAGCAGTTATCTAGGCACCATGAAAGAGATAAGGACAAATAAGACATGGCCTCTCTTGTGAAAGGAGTTTTCAATGTCCTGAATCATGACTGATTAATTAGGTAGTTCATGTGAGCTTTACTAGTGTTATTGTTTCTAAGCTGTGAGAAATGAAACTACAGATAATTTCTTCCTTCCTAGAGGAGCAACTAATGACTAACACCTTTTATTTTCTTTGCTGTATGAAAGTTTTTGTTTTTAACCTGGTTTATTTATTTGTATCTTTGTATGGAAAGTAAGTATCAAGTCTTAAAGTACATGTCTATAGGTAGTGCTTTCTGATGTTGATAAAAACCATACTAAAATAGGGATAATAAATAGAAATAAATATAATTGAAATTCTAACAAAAAGCTTCATTCCATTAAACGGTAAACAGGCTCTGAAAGGTGTATTTCACTTATTTATTTGGTCTAATCTTTTTGTTTTGTGAGATAAAATCTTGAGAACCTGAGTGGATTAACAATTAGCTTTGGGTCAGATTGATATAATAGAATGAGAACGAATATGTCAATTAAGAATATGTACTTTAATAGCAATTATCTCAGTGGCAGGATTAAGGATGATTTTTAGGTTGTGATTTCTATTTAAAATCTCTTCTAGCTTAAGCACATTAATTTTTTAATAAAAATACACTATTATAAAACAAGATTTACAATTTCAAAAAAGTATAGTGAACATATCTTTTTCTTTTTTCTTAAAAAATTATCTCAAGAAAAGGAGAACGAAGAACAGAAATATGAATTCTGGATTCAATGAAGCCAGGGGAATTTTATAACCCTCTTATCCCAATGCATGATGATGCAAGGCAGATGGGAGAAGATAAATATTTACCAATGTTCTTGCAATTGTTGGGGTGGTTTGGTGAGAATCATGGCAATCTGCTCTATGGATCCCCAGAAAGGCCCAGGAAGTTGGTGTAATATTCAGTATAAAATTTGTGAATGTTTGGGGGCTAGGAAATTCCATAAAAGACTTTATTAGGAATAGTTGTACCCTTTGGGTTTCCGCTGTAAACAAACATAGCTGACTCCCCTTGTTTAACCCCAAGGAGACTACGTGTTTAATCTCTGAAGAAAACTGACCAGAGAAGTTCTAAATATAAAGAAGGTAAGCACACAGGAAGTCAAGGAGCAAAGTGGACAGGGAGAAATTAGGTAAATGTGTGCATACAGAATAGTGTGAAAACTTCCTCTGTCTTTCAGAAGGTGGCTTTAAAACTGCTTGTGATAATACTGGAGAATCCTTCTCTGGAAAAGCTGAACAACCAAAGGAAACAGGATTTATAGATATTGACATAGGATATCCTTAGTGAAAAGGTAGCTGTTCACCCTGTTATCCTGCAGGGAAGCTTTCTAGTCCAGGAGCCATACCCACTGACAGAGCTACCAATTCAGTTTGGTGTCTCGATCTTAAATATATCCACACAGTCAAAAATCACCAGTCAAATGAGGAAATTCTTTAACACCAAAATAGCCACATAATAAGTAAACAGAGAAAATACTTAGGGAAAACAAAGAAAATGTAAGTCAAAGCAATTGTATATACTATCCTTAGAAAGGTAAGAGAAAATACAGCATTCATTTTAAAAAGCATAAAAAGGAAAATTACAAAAGAAAACTCTTTATGAATTAAAAATACGATATCTAAAATAAGAAATTTAGTATAGGAGATAAAAGACACAATCTAGGACCTCTTTAAGAAAATAGAAAAAAACAAAAGACAAAGATTAGAACAATAACACAGGCCCATACATGACTCCTGACTGGCAGCTCAAAGGAACATGAAAAAAGGAATCTCCAGGTATCCCTTGGCCAGAGGAAGGGGGAACTATTTGTTTTTAATCTCTTTATGCCCAAAGCTTGCCTCCTTTTCTCACTTTTCTATACTGGTACTGAGAACTCCCATTTTCTTAACTGAATATTCTGGCATGCATGAATCACAAAAATTAATCTTAATGCCAAATAGTAAATTTCTCTCAACTCTACATATTCAGGTTTTAGTCTGGGGGCATCAACAGTCAGAGGTTTGGAACTTCCCCCAAAAGTAATGATCAGATCTCTGTTTAATAGTGCATATTTATAGATGCCTATGGAAATATAACCAATTTCCTGTTTCAAAGGTGTCTGCCAGAACTCCAAATGAGGCTTTTCCAATGTCAACAATTTTACTATCTAATCCTAATCAGGCAACTTGCTATTTTAAATGCAAGCAAGCAGTTTTCTGTAATATCAATAATTATCTCTAAACCATTGGTAATTTTTTTACAAACCCAATTCAATAAAAACAGAATCATAATTTTCAACTTAGAATAAAGGTACTGAGAAAATATAATTTTTAAATTTTATATATCACTAATCAATATTTCCCTGCCAACCCCCATGCATTGGGTAGTAAAAAAATTAGTTGTTAATCCTATCCAATTTAGAAAAAAGTTCATATAAAAAATTTAAAAGGTGGCTTTTTATAATGCTAGACTTTCTTCGAAATAATTCTAATCTGTCACATTTCTCATCTTCTACCCTTCATGATCAGCACTTTCACAAGATGACTCCTGAGCAGCTAGGAAGAAGTGTGTAGCTTTTATAGCCTTATGGGGGAGGGGAAAAGTAACAGTTATAGGGTTTTATGTATTCTGGCTCTTTGTCACATTACATTTTCTAAAAATGGCCTAAGATATAGCCGATCCCATAAAATGTTCTTACATATGACATTGACACATAGAAACGCCTCCATCAAAATGTGTCATCTGTGTTCCCTTTTCTTTAAACAGGGTATGCATTTGAAAGTATTTCAACCTATAGAATGTGGTGGAGATGATGCCACGTGACTTCCACGGCTAGTTCATATAAGGCAAGAAGGCTTCCTCCTGGTTCTCCTGATGTATGTCCATAGAACCTAGCCACAATGTGGTAAGAAAAATTAGGGCACATTCTTCAAAGGTCACATATAGGTTTTCCAAGTGACAGTCCAACTAGGGCCTCAGCTGACAGCTGACATCAGATGCCAGTCATAGGACTGAAGGAATCTTCAGAAGATTCCATCTCCATGTAGGCAAGCAGTCCTTTTCATGGCAAGAATAACACTGTCTTTAAGTGAAATTGCCATAATGCCAGTATTTGACTCCTACATACCAATGTTCCTGCAGAGAGGTCAAGAAACAGTACCTGTAGCATAGATAACCCCTCATAAACATGTTTCTCGAACCTCTCCAGTGGTCAGAGTTTCACAAGAGTGTCTACGACCTGAGCAGCTTCGTTTGTTTACTAAAAGAAGCTTGCTATAGAAAAGGTACTTTCTGGAGGGCAAGTTCAGGGATTCATTTTCTCTCAGTGGCCTTTAAGTCCCTGTTAAATGTTTCTCTGTGAGGGAAAAAAAAGAGAAAATTTCAGTCTCTAGCCTACAAGTGTTCCATCTGAGCCCTAAGAAAGATAGTACGAGCAATTGTCACTTCTGTGCCTAGTCTGAATTCCTAACACTCAGAAACTGTGGAAGCAAAAAAGAATAAAATACCTAGGAATAGAGGTAACTAAGGAGGTAACAGATCTCTACAAAGAGAACTGCAAACCACTGATCAAAGAATCAGAGATGACACAAACAAATGGAAAAACATTCCATGCTCATGGATAGAAAAAAATCGATACCATGAAAATGGTCACACTGCCCAAAGCAATTTGTAGATTCAATGTTCTTCCCATTAAACTACCAGTGACATTCTTCATAGAAATAGAACTATTTTAAAATTCATATGGAACTAAAAAGGAGTCTGAATAGCCAAGACAGTCCTAAGCAAAAAGAACAAAGCTGGAGGTATCTCACAATCCAACTTCAAACTATACTACAGAGCTACAGTAATAAAACAGCATGGTACTGATACAAGAATAGACACATAGAAAAATAGAACAGAATAGAGACATCAGAAATAATATTGCACGCCTACAACTATCTGATCTTTGACAAACCTGATAAAAACAAGCAATGGGGAAAGGATTCCCTATTTGATAAATGGTGCTGGGATAACTGGCTAGCCATATGCAGAAGATTGAAACTGGACCCTTTCCTTATACCATATATAAAAATTAAGATAGATTAAGACATTAGCTTAAAACCCCAGAAGACAACCTATGCAATACCATTCAGGACATAGGCAGAGGCAAAGATTTCATGTTGAAGATGAAACAAAAGCAAAAATTGATACACGGACTCTAAAGGACTGCTTCACAGCAAACAAAACTATCAGCAGAGTAAACAGACAACCTACAGAATGGGAGGAAATTTTTGCAAACTATGCATCTGACAAAGGTCTAATATCCAGCATCTGTAAGGAACTTAAATTTACAAGAAAACAAAAAAGTCCCATTAAAAAGTAGGCAAAGGACATGAACAGACACTTATCAAAAGAAGACATACATGTGGCCAATAATCTTACGAAAAAAAGATCAACATCACTGATCATTAGAGAAATGCAAATCAAAACCACAATGAGATACCATCTCACACCAGTCAGTATGGCTATTATTAAAAAGTCAAAAAATAACAGATGCTGGTGAGGTTGTGGAGAAAAAGGAATGCTTATACACTGTTGGTGGGAATGCAAATTATTTCAACCACTGTGGAAGACTGTGGGGATTCCTCAAAGACCTAAAGACAGAAATACCATTCGACCCAGTGATCCTACTCCTCAGAATATACCCAAAGGAATATAAATTGTTCTATTATAAAGACACTACATGTGAATGTTCATTGCAGCACCATTCACAATAGCAAAGACATGGAGTCAACCCATATGTCCATCAATGATAAACTGGATAAAGAAAATGTGGTACATATACACCATGGAATACTATCCAGCCATAGAAAAGAATGAGATCATGTCCTTTGTAATGACATGGATAGAGCTGGAGGCCATTATCCTCAGCAAACTAACACAGGAACAGAAAACCAAATACCACATGTTTTCACTTACAAGTGGGAGCTAAAGAATGAGAACATGTGGACACCTAGAGGGGAACAACACACTGGGGCCTACTGGAGGGTGAAGCGTGGGAGGATGGAGAGGATCAGAAAAAATTACTGATGGGTACTAGGCTTAATACTTGGGTGATGAAATAATCTGTACAATAAATCCCCATGACACACATTTTACCTATGTAACAAACCTGCACATGTACCCTTGAACGTAAAGCTTTTTTTAATAAAGAAACTGTGGAAAATGGTGAATAATTATTATTTATACAATGAAGTGTAATTTCTAATATAGCAACAGAAAGTAGAAAATAGGCTTCCTTAGTTTAGTAGCTGCTTCTCCAAACAACACATGCATTGAAGTTTATGGCTGGTCATGGCACTGGGCAGTTTCCTAACCTACTCAGCCTCACATGGTCTCCTTTGGATACTGCAGACACCCCCTGAGGGCTGGCTGTGACTTCCATTTAGCCCTATTCCTAATGAAAATATACATTTTCTAAGGGCTTTATCTGCTTGTTTCATATTGATCCTTTAAACAACCTCTATAACAGGTATTATTAATCCAACTTTAAAATGATAAAATAGGTTTACAGAGTCAGTGCATCAGGAGACTCCAGTAATAGGTGACATTGTGGGCATTTGACTCCAGATCGCCTGACCTTACATTTATTGCTTCTGCATCTGTTGCCAATTTGTAATACTTAATATATCAAAATACTGTATTGTGATATAGTAAGGTCCCTGCCACTTGCCTTTATTTTTTTCACAGATACAATTTCTTGTCAATAAATTTTCTCATCAATAAATTCTTACCAACTGGACTTTAACAGCTTAAGTAATGAGAGAAAAGCCTTAATAATGTGCTTGATTAATAATGGGTGCAGTCACGTATGTTTATTGCGGCACTATTCACAATAGCAAAGACTTGGAACCAACCCGAATGTCCAACAATGATAGACTGGATTAAGAAAATGTTGCACATATACACCATGGAATACTATGCAGCCATAAAAAATGATGAGTTCATGTCCTTTGTAGGGACATGGATGAAACTGGAAATCATCATTCTCAGTAAACTATCGCAAGGACAAAAAACCAAACACCGCATGTTCTCACTCATAGATGGGAATTGAACAATGAGAACACATGGACACAGGAAGGGGAACATCACACTCTGGGGACTGTTGTGGGGTGGGGGGAGGGGGGAGGGATAGCATTAGGAGATATACCTAATGCTAAATGACGAGTTGATGGGTGCAGCACACCAGCATGGCACATGTATACATATGTAACTAACCTGCACATTATGCACATATACCCTAAAACTTAAAGTATAATAATAATAATAATAAATTCAAAAAAATAATAATGGGTGCAGAATTTGCGCTTCTAAGAGTTGATCTCAAGAAAATAATGAGGAGTGTGTAAAAATATTTAGTTTAAGAATGTTTGAGGACTAAAACATCAACATTTCAAAAATAGTTTGATAGCTAAATCAATTATGATCCAATGTAGATATCAAAAATGAATGATGAGTGTCTTTGACAACATATCAATATGTTAAAAGGTTTATAAAACATTATATAGGAGTTAGATGAGAGGAAATAAAGAGTTGCTTAATGTATATAGAGTTTCAGTTTTGCAAGATGGTTCTGCAGACTGGTTGCACAAAAGTGTGAATGCATTTTAACACTACTGAACAGTACATTTTAAAATGGTTAAGATATTTTGTTATGTGCATTTTACTACAACTTAAAAATGTATATACTGCATTACATCAGTTTTGCTATGTATCTATATCTACATACATAAAATTCAGAGGTATGTCTGCCAAAATACTAGCAAATATTTTCCCTGACATTGAGAATATAGATTATATCTTCTTCTACATTTTGGTTTTCTCTATTTCGTATGACATATATTAGTTGTGTACTAATAAAACAACCATGGAGATATTTTAGAAAGTAAAAAAAAATTTCTATGAAGAAAACAATTCTGTGTTTGAAGGCTCTAATTTGTTAGAAAGGTCTTCCTAAGTTATATTTGTGAGCATAAAGCTGGTTCTCAGTATTGCTTTGTTTTCCTTTTAGTGTCCCTAGAATCTATGGTGATGACTCCTCTTTCATTTCTGATGTTAGTAATTTGTAGCTTCTTTCTTTTGTGTTACTCTGTTTAGAAGTGTATCAGTGGTATTGATCTTTTCAGAACCAGCTAATTTTTTCGTTTTTCTCTATTTTTTCTTACCATTAATTTCTCTGATTTTTATTATTTCTTTGCTTCTGTTTGCTTTAGACTTCAAATGATCTTCTTTGTGTTTTTTCCTAAAGTGGAATCTTCGATATTTCTTTTTTTAAATATGTGAGTCTATAGATTTTTCTCCAAGCACTGCTTTTGCTGCATATGACAAATTTTGATACATTGTATTTTTATTTTCATTTAGTTCAAAATACTTTTTAATTTCTTTTGATACTTTCTTCACTCATGTGTTATTTAAAAGTAGGTTCTTTGTTCTACAAATACTTGGAAAATACACTAGCTTTCCTTTTGCTAATGATTTGGAATTAATTCCACTGGGTATGAAATACATACTTTGTAATATTTCAATTCTTTTGTATTTGTTAAGGTGAATTTTAAGGTCCAGGTTTTGGTAAATCTTAATGAATGTTCCACGCCAGCTTGAGAAGTATATGTATTCTGCTGTTATTAAATCAAATATTCTATAAATGTCAGATCAACTCAATTAACTGTTTTGTTCAAGTCAAATAAATCCTACTGATTTCAGCCTGTTTGATTTATCCATTACTGAAAGAGCAATTTTGAAATCTTCAACTATGAAAGTGGATTTGTCTATTTTTCTTTGCATGTTTTACCAGTTTTTGTGTCGCATTTTTTTTTCTACCTTTTTTTTTTTTTTTGAGACAAGGTCTCACTAAGTTGCTCAGGCTGGCTTCAAACTCTTGAGCTCAAGTAATTCTCCTGCCTCAACCTCCTGAGTAGCTGGGATTTCAGGTGTGTGCCACCACAGCTGTCTCACATGGTTTTAATGACCTACTGTTAAATGCACTTGTATTAAGAATTACTATGTCTTCTTGGAGAATTGATTCCTTTATCATTATGTAACACCCTTCTTTATCTCGGATAATTTTGCTTGTTCTGAAGTCTGCTGTGTCTGAAATTAATATAAGTATTTCAGCTTTCTTTTGTTAGTGTTAGAGTGCTAAATCTTTATCCACCCCTTTATTTTTACTATATCTGTATCATTATATTTAAGGTAAGTCTCCTGGAGTCAACAAATACTTGGGTCTTTTTGTTTGTTTGCTTACTTGTTTGTTTTTAATTCACTCAGACACTCTACATCTTTTAAGTGGTATGTTTGGATTACTCACATTTGGTATAATGATTGATATAGTTGGACTAATATCTACTATATTTGTGACTTTTTTCCATTTGTTTTGTTTCTATTTGTGTTTTTTTTTGTCTTTCACTATTTTTCTGCTTTCTCTGGTTTTAATTGAGTGTTTTATATGGTTATATTTTCTCTATTCTCTTAGTATATCAGTTATGCATGCTACTTAATAAAAAATTAATGGTTGCTCTACATTATACATTTTGAATGAATCTTAATCCACTTTCGAATAACACTATTCTGCTTCACATTTCATTCAGATATCTTTTAATAGAGTATTCCCAATTCCTCCTGGTCACTGCTGGCCTTACTGTCACTCATTTACTTAACCATGTGTCGAAATCACACAACACATTATTATTACTTTTATTATTATTACTATTACTCCTTTAAACAGTTATCTTTTAGACCAACTAAGAATAAGAAAAGTAAAATATTTTCTCTTATGTTCATTTCTTCTTCTCCAAAGTTCTTCCTTTCTTTATGTAGATCCTCATTTCTGACCTATATACTTCCTTCTCCCTGAAGCATCATTTCTTTTAACATTTCTTGCAAGGCAGGTCTGGTCTGCTTGTTTGTTTGTGTTTTCTGAGAAAGAC
Source organism: Pan troglodytes (assembly GCF_028858775.2). NCBI lineage: Eukaryota > Metazoa > Chordata > Mammalia > Primates > Hominidae > Pan > Pan troglodytes. Next base: position 60,430,351 of record NC_072403.2, read on the forward strand.
TTTAGCTCTCCTTCATATAGATAATTTATCTGGATGGAGAATCCTATCCTGGTATGGTCTCCCGCCCCCTCCACCCCACATCTTAGGACTTTAAATATTTTATTCTACTCTCTTTCTGTGTGTATGGCTTCAGATGAAAGTCTGTTGAAATTCTTTTCCTCAATCCTCTATAAGTAGGTATCTCCCCACCTTCCACTCCACTCCACCCCACCCCTTGCCAGCTTCTTTCAATATTTTCTGTTATCTTTCGTGTTCTGCAATTTAACATGATGTGCCTAGGTGTAATTTCTGTGGGTGTGTTTATCCTGCTTATTATTCTCAGAGCTTCCTGCATCTGCTGTAATTCTTATCCTTGTTCCTCTGTAAGTAAAGTATTTTTCTCCTACCTTCTTTTAAGATTTTTACTTTGTCTTTGATTTACTGCCATTTGAATATAATATGCCCACCTACAGATTTTTGTGGTATTTGTCCTTCTTAATATTCTCTGAGCTTCTGAGATCTATGCTTTGATATCTGTAATTAATTTTGGAAAATTTTTGGCCAATATTACTTCAAACATTTCTTTGCCTCTGTTCTCTTCCTTCTCCTTCTGGTATTCCAATTATGTGTATTTATACCTTTTTTGATTGTCCTCCCATTCTTGGATATTCGGTTCTTTTTTTTTTTTTTAAATTTGTTTTTGGTTGTTGTTCTTTGCATTTCAATTTGGGAAATTTCTCTTGGTGTGTCCTTAACCTCACTCATTCTGCATCTATTTCCAGTCTACTGATAAGCCCTCCAAAGACATCTTAATTTCTCTTATTGTTTTGATTTGTAGTATTTCCTTTTGATTCTTAGTTTCCATCTCACTACTAAATTAGCCATCTCTTCACATATATTGACTATTTTTTCTTTAGAGGTCTTAAAATATTATAGTTATTTTAAATTCTCTGTGTGATAATTCCAAAATCTGTGTCATATCTGAGAATTCTTCTCTTTGCTTTGTCTTCTCTGCTTGTATTTTTTCTTGCCTTTTAGCATGTCTTTTAATTTTTCACTGATAACCACACATGATGTATTAGATAATAGGAATTGAGTAAATAGACTTTAGCATAAGGTTTTAAGTTGATCTGTCTAGGAGTTAGACTGTTTTTAATGTTTGTTGTAGCTGCAAGTGCCAGGGTCTTCAAATTACTCTAGTGCCCTTGCTTTTTTCTCTCCTCCTGTCTTTGGAATTTTCTGAGAGCCTCTTCTTAAATACAGTCTGTGTCTTGCAGATCTTTCAGCTTTAATCCACTGTGATTGTATTGGAGCTCTTTTAATACAGTGGTAAGGTATAGGGAAGGGGAAGATTCTACAGCATAATCTTATAATTAAATCTCAGTTTGTTACTAGATCTGTGTCCATGGGTTGTAACTTTTACAAGTGTTTATTGTAAAAAACACACTTATAAAGAGTCAATACGAGGGGAAATGTCTTCCTTCCAGATGGGTAAGGATCTGATAAAGTATTTTCCCATGAAGAATACACCTTCATTACGGAGAATTCTCAGGATGCACTTCAGAAAGATGACTTTTCCTCTCTCTTTCTCTCAGAGACACAAGGGAGTCTTTCTGGTTCTTTGCTCTGAGGACCTGGTGGGTTTCCTGGAGGTAAAATGCATGAAAGTGTAGTGGTGCCTCTAAAACTGTGGCCCCAGGAGTTTCTTACTCTCACACTGGGTCAAACTCAGCCTCCAGCAATTTATCAAAATTACCATTGAAGTGTTCCCAGCAGTTTATAGTTCCTGATTTTCTGCTCCAAGTAAGCAGATATCTGCTGTGTCTCTCTGGGTATGCCTTTCTCTTTAGATTTTGTCCTACAACCTCCGTATCCTGTTGGGGCCAAAACGAGTTTTTGATTTTCAACTTTTAGCTTTTTCTAATGGTAAGATCAGAGCTGAAACTAGAGGTCTCCTGGTGATTTTTTTATAGATCATTTACTTATTTTGAATTTTAACTAATGCTTGCCTGTGTTTTACTTTCTATAGTTTCAAAAGGTTTGTTCTTGTCTGGGAAGTACATAATAGAAGTCTAATATTCTCTTTTTCCTTTGCTTTTTAAAAATCTTTTTCTTGTATTTCAATAGGTTTTTGGGTAACATGTGATGTTTGGCTACATGGATAAATTATTTAGTGGTGATTTCTGAGATTTTGCTGCACCCATCATCCAAGCAGTGTACCCTGTACCCAATGTCCAGTCTTTTATGCCTCACCCCCCTCCCACTCTTGCCCCAAAGTCCCCAAAGTTCATTGTATCATTCTTATGCTTTTGCATCCTCATAGCTTAGCTCCCACTTACAAGTAAGGACATACAATGTTTGATTTTCCATTCCGGAGCAATGGTCTCCCCTTCCATGTAGGTTGCTGCAAATGCCATTATTTTGTTCTTCTTTATAGCTGAGTAGTATTCCATTTTATATGTGTATATATATAAACATACATACACATATATATTCATATATATATACACACACACACACCCCACATTTTCTTTATCAAACCCTTGTTGATTGATGGACATTTGAGCTCATTCCATATTTTTGCAATTGCAAGTTGTGCTGCTATAAACATTGTGTGCAAGTATCTCTTTCGTATAATGACTTATTTTTCTCTAGGTAGATATAGTAGTGGGATTGCTGGATCAAATGGTAGATCTACTTTTAGTTTTTCGGTTTTTGTTTTTTTAAGGAATCTCCATACTGTTTTCCATAGTAATTGTACTAGTTTACATTCCCACCAGCAGTGTAAAAGTGTTACCTTTTTACCACATCCACACCAACATCTATTTTTTGATTTTTTGATTACGGCCATTCTTGCAGGAGTAAGGTGCTATCACATTGTGGTTTTGATTTGTATTTCCCTGATAATTAATGATATTGAGAAGTTTTTCATGGTTTTTGTTTTTGGCCATTTGTATATCTTCTTTTTTAATTTTTTTTTTTTATTATACTTGAAGTCCTGGGATACATGTGCAGAACATGTAGGTTTGTTACATAGGTGTACACGTGCCATGGTGGTTTGCTATGCCCATCAACCCGTCATCTACATTAGGTGTTTCTCCTAATGTTATCCCTGCCCTAGCCACCCACCCCCAGACAGGCCCTGATGTGTGATGTTCCCCTCCCTGTGTCCATGTATTCTCATTGTTCAACTTCCACTTTAGAGTTAGAACCTGCAGTGTTTGGTTTTCTGTCCTTGTGATAGTTTGCTGAGAATGATGGTTTCCATCTTCATCTGTGTCTCTGCAAAGGACATGAATGCTTCCTTTTTTATGGCTGCATAGTATTCCATGGTGTATATGTACCACATTTTCTTTATCCAGCCTAACATTGATGGGCATTTGGGTTGGTTCCAAGTCTTTGCTATTGTGAACAGTGCTGCAATAAACATGCGTGTGCATGTGTCTTTATAGTAGAATGATTTATAATCCTTTGGGTATATACTTCTTTTGAGAATTGTCTATTAATGTTCTTAGCCCACTTTTTGATGGTATTGTTTGGTTTTTTCCTTGATAATTTGAGTTCCTTGTAGATTCTGAATATTAATCGTTTGTTAGATGCATAGTTTGTGAAGATTTTTACAAACCATTTACTCTGCTGATTATTTCTTTTGCTCTTTTTTTTCTGTTTACTCTGCTGATTATTTCTTTTTCTGTGTAGAAGATTTTCAGTTTAATTAAGTCCCATTTATTTACCTTTACTTTTGTTGCATTTGCTTTTGGGTTCTTGGTCATGAAGTCTTTGCCTAAGTGAATGTCTACAAGGGTTTTTCCAACGTTATCTTCTAGAATTTTTATGGTTTCAGGTCTTAGATTTAAGTCTTTGACCCATGTTGAGTTGATTTTCATATAAGGTGAGAGATGATGATCCAGCTTCATTCTTCTACATGTGGCTTGCCAATTATCCCAGTACCATTTGTTGAAAAGAGTGTCCTTTCCCCACTTTATGTTTTTTGTTTTTGTTTGCTTTGTTGAAGTTCAGTGTACTGTAAGTATATTGCTTTATTTCTGGGTTCTCTATTCTGTTTCATTGGTCTATGTGCCTATTTTTATACCAGTACCATGCTATTTTAGTGACTGTAGCCTTACAGTGTAGTTTAAAGTCAGACTTGTTCTTTTTGCTTAGTCTTGCTTTGGCTATGTGGGCTCTTTTTTGGTTCCATATGAATTTTAGGATTGTTTTTTCTAAACAATCTTTCTGTGAAGAATGGTGGTGGTTTTTGATAGGAATTGCATTGAATTTGTAGATTGCTTTTGACAGCATGGTCATTTTCACAATATTGATTCTTGCTATCCCAGTCAGTGTTGTATCTAAGTCTTGTAAAGCATCTTTCCATAGGTCTTCAGAAGTCTGTTGGTAGATTTAGGTGTCCACACTCATTGCACACCTTTGCTGCCTTTACCACTGCTGTGTTATAATATATATTGGTTTTCATTCATGTTTCCTGGTTCATAACAGATACAGCCCTTGTTACAGTCTTTTATTACAATGTTGAGTGTGTTGGGTCTCAGGGGCAGGCCTCAAGAAACAGAATCTCCTGTTTTCCTCTCACTTGCTCCAAGGCAGGACTCTAATCTTCCCCCACCTTCCTGATTGTAAGTCTTAAGATCCTTCAGAGAGGGTCCCATCCTGTACACTTAGGGAAGGAATGCTGACATCATGAAGCTTCATAAGAACCCAAGAGACTGGGTTCAGAGAGCTTCGGCATATCTGAATGTGTGGAGGTTCCTGGAGGGTGATGCACCTGGGGAGGGCATGAAAGCCCCATGTTCCTTTCCCTATCCCTTTAAAATATCCTCCTTAATAAACCAGTAAACATAAGAAAGTGTTCCCCTGAGTTTTGTGAGCCCCTCTACCAAATTAATTGGACTCACAAAGAAGATTGTGGGAACCCCAACTTGAAGCCAGTTGGTCAGAAGTTCTGGAGGCCCAGACTTGTGACTGGGGGAAAGAAAGGGGTTCTCTTGTGAGGCTGAGCTCAACCTGTGGGATCTGACACTATCTCCAACTAGGTAGTATTGGAACTGAATTGAAGAACACCCAGTTTTTGTCTTCTGTGTGGTGTGTAGGGGACAACCTCCTATACCTTTAGTTACAGAAATCTTCTATGTTGATAATTGTTGTGATGGTATGAGAGCAGAAGAAAAACACGGTGGGAGAGAATTTTTTCCCTACACAACTACTGATTCTCAAATTCTCATAAGATAAAGTCAGAAATAAATTACAATAATGGATAAATCTAATGCTCATTTCTTTTAAAATATGCCATAGAGTCCTAGCATACACAATGCCACATATCATACTTGTATCTGAACATGCAGCTTGACTGCAGGTCCTTAGATCCAGTGTAAATATCCTCCTAAGCTCAGGTGTTGTGTGACTCCAATTTCTTGCTTCATTGCTTTAAACCAGATATGTCGCAAAGCCTCAACTAGTAGGTCACAAATGTATATGGTAAAAATTCATTTTTATGGTGTATCTTTATCTTAAATATGGAATGATGGAAAACTTTATGAATAAGATAATTAGATATCTTAGGTTTAGTGAAGTTGATTGAAAAGATTTTAAAGATTTTGAGCTTTAGCCACATACTTCCAAGAGGAGTTGTAATGGCCCCATCCAGTTTTTCAAGTTCAGTGTCTTTTCTTCTTCGTGTTATACACATAATTTAAAAGGCAATTATTGCCAAATTTAACTTTAATGTCATTTTTCTTTTGTGTGGCAACATTAATCTTATTCCAGATTATTATTCTTATGCTTTCCTTCTGGACTTTCACATCATTCCTCTGTTATCGCATTCCTTCCTAATGATCTTTTATAGGTGTCCTTTAAAAGTCCAAGCTCATCTGTCCCATGGGATTTCCCTATTTGTCTTTTTTATATGTACCCCAGTGTTTCTCTCAGATTCTTTTTTTTTTTTAACTGAATTATTTTTTCCTTTTTCCTTGAAGAGTTTCTTAGTCTTGAATTACTTTCCATTTTGGTGTCTCAGGTCATGAGTTCAGATGTACTTTCTCAAGTTTTTTTCTTTTTTAAAAAAATTTTGTCTAAAGTCAGGCACAGAGTGAGAATTAGAGTAACATTGTGCTATTTCTGTATAAAGTAAATAGAAACTGGCTGTTTTAAAGAAAGGAGCAAGATGAAGCTAGAGTAAATGTTGTCATTGCCTAATTGCCATACGTAATATTTTCTTGATTGGTTTAGACAGGGTTTTTATAGAAAATGGTGTTTTCTCTGATTTTTAATTCTATTTGTGAAATATATTAACAGATGAAAGCAGCAACAGAATGGCCTCCGATATGGAAAAATATCAGGGATTCTGGATTCCTGGGAGAGTAAGAAGTTTGAATTATTTAAGGTTTTAGGTATAATAAGCAGATTATATATACTTAGAGATTTTTGACAGCTGACTCGGGTCAAAAGATTACACAAGGAAGTTCTGGAATATTAAAGCTTGAAGGATTTCTAGAGTTCATGTAAGAACAAAATCTTCTGTAGATAGGAAAAACTAAGAGACCATTTGCAAAAATGCCAGATTAATTCCAGGTGTCAGTTTATTATAACTAGGTAGTTTGTGCCTTTCAATCAAACTCTATATTTTTATGAAATAAGGTGATTGTTATGAAATATATAATTTATGCAATTGAGTGACTTCCAGTTTACCAAAATACAGGTTGATCAAGCAAAGCTAGGTTTATTCCTACCACCATCAGGGGAACACCATTTTGGAAGCCTTAAAACTTTCTCCAAAGGGGTGTAGTGGTCAAGAAGGATATTTATAGGGTGTAAGGGCCTGAGCTAGAAATTTAAAGCCCAGTTTAAAAGCAAGAGCTGATCGGGATTTAGCAGATTTTATCACATAGTAGCTTGGACTTCTGAGCACAATAAGGGAAGAGTCTTCAAATAGTAAAAGCTGTTAGTCTTGATAAATTAGCTTTTTTTTTGGTTAGTTCACAAACATTCTTAGTGCAAATATTCCTTGAAGTAAGTAGCTAAATTATTTTTGCTTAATTCCAGTGTTTTTTAGCATAGAAATGGTAACGTATACCCGGTCCCAATATAATTTAACACAGAGACCAAATTATATTTATTTTAGTTCTCACTACATTCTCGAGAGTTGCTGTACTCCAGTAGTTCTCAAGCTGAGCTACACATCAGAATCATGTACGCCACTCTAAATATTTACAGGTGTAAAGGCTTCCCTGAAGATATTCATTCAGTAAGAAAGACTTCTGTATGCTTACAAATCTCCATACTTTAATAAGAAACCAGAGTTGAGAATTTCCAGATATTGCATAAACCTTAGGCATGGCTTAGAGTTAACTCATGGGTCATGGAGGCAAACCAGCCACCGTAGAGTGTGCTAGCATGGCCAAGCCCATTAGGTGCCGACATCCATAAAGTTGAAGATACATTTGCAAGTAGTAAGAGAAGTACCAACACTTATCACAGTCTTATCCAACTGGCCTGGGGTTCTCCCACTGGCACAGCAAAGCCAAATGCTGACATGGAGATAGCAGTAAAAGTGAGGCATTTATTGCTGGGCACCAAGCAAGGGGAATCAGGCAGTTCATGCTTCAGACCTGAACTCCCAGATAGCTTACAGGTAAGGACTTTTTTTTTTTTTCTTTTTTTTTGAGATGGAGTCTCGCTCTGTCACCCAGGCTGGAGTGCAGTGGCGCCATCTCGGCTCACTGCAAGCTCCGCCTCCCGGGTTCACGCCATTCTTCTGCCTCAGCCTCCCAAGTAGCTGGGACTACAGGCGCCCGCCACCACGCCCGGCTAATTTTGTTTCTGTATTTTTAGTAAAGACGGGGTTTCACCGTGTTAGCCAGGATGGTCTCAATCTCCTGACCTCGTGATCCGCCCGCCTCGGCCTCCCAAAGTGCTGGGATTACTGGCGTGAGCCACCGCCCCGGGCCACAGGTGAGGATTTTTAAAGGCAGGGAGGCAGAGGCTACAGGAAAAGTTATAAATCAATACATGGAAGGTATACATTGGTTTGACCTGAAAAGGCCAGACATCTGAAAGAGAGGGCAGAAGGATGGGTCACAGATGGATTCAAAGATTTTCTGAATTGCGATTGGTTAAGGATATAAAATGTTGCCTAGAATTTGGGATCAGCAGAAAAGAATGTGAGCTCAGGCGGGTGAGCATGACCTCCTCTAGGCCCCTCAGGAGGAAATTACAAATAACCAGTGGTCAGAGTTCAGTGCTCAGTTTCCTCTTATCTGAGGTCTACGTGCCAGCGAATCTTCTGTTTGGTGGGATCTGGGTTTCTGAAGAACACGTTGGGGACTATACGTTAAGATGTTATCTTCAGTTTCTACAGGGAGCTGAAAATTTTCTGATTCTGACTTCCCTGGCTATTGTTTTAAGATACTATTTCCTTCTTGTTTATTCAGTTGTTCATTTACTTCTCAGAGCTAGCTAGGTGCCTGATATTTCCTTTGAAGGAGCTCAACATTTTTTATTTCCAGGAGACACTTCAGCTCCAGTAATATATGCTATCACTGGCATTCTTTCTTCTAAAAATTCTTTTCTGTAATGATAACGATAAATTACAGGTGGGTGCCTTCTATAATTTATTTTTTAGTAAGCATTACAGAGTTGATATTAATCTAAATATTCCTGAGCAACTATCATTTTCCCCTTTTATAACTAACATTCATCCACTTCTAACATTTTTATGAGCATCTGAAATGATATTTCAGTTTTTCTTCTTTTAGAATCTGATGTATTTCCCCATTCTTGAAGATCAACTACATAAAAATAAATAATAAATGAAATCTCCAGACTTTCAGAAACAATACATAAACTATGGTCAAATGCTTTCTTATTGTGTTATTACATATAATCGGCACCTAAAAAATCTGTTGAATTAAAGCTAAGTGACTCCGTTTAATGTCTGAAGTTCTCCATAAACTCGCTTTTCACATCCTTTTCTTTGTCGTATGATCTACAATAGTGAGGCTTAACTTGCTTCATATAGAAACTATTTTCTGCTCATAAATGTTATCCAGGTTGGAACATGTTACACTCTTGTTGGAGGGTATAGTTTTTCAAATCTACAAAGCACTGAGATTTAATTCTGTGAATGAGGGTTGCTAACGGCCCATTCAGTTCAAATTAATTAGTAAGCATCTAGCATATCTTCTGGGAGGGGAGCTTAAGGCAATTTAGAAGCTGTCTGCCAGAGAACTTGCTGGTTGGGAAAAGACAATTACAGAATTTTCATTCAGACTAGAGGCTTCATGCTGCTGCATAATTTTTGTCTCCTGTTTTGCCAAGAGGAGGGGGAAGAAACGTGGATGTCAGGGGGAATACAGCAGGGATGCTTGGTGTTGAGCAATCTAATTTAGAATGCTAAAAAGACAACTTAATGCCTACTCTCTGATTAGGATGGAATTGATCAGCTCTCTCCCTAGAGAGAAAAAAATGAAAGAAAGCTACCTTTAAAAAGTTGGGAAGAGGTTCTGGAGTTTTGGGAAAAGGCAGGCATGGAAAACATTAAGAGATAAGAATGAGTTTTATTATAAAAGGTGTTACATTTAAATATAAAAAGAGGAATATGGTTAAAAAGAAATGAGTGAAACAGAAGCGTTCCAAGGTATAAATATTTTTACAAAATATATTTAACTTCTAAATTAATTGTTTAAAAAATTAGTAATTGTGTTTGTTTATAAATGTCTAAGGATTGTAAGGAAAAAGAAAGCTAGCTTTGTTAAAGGCAAAAGAGTGATTTATTAAAGCTTTTGACACCTTATGTGGCAGGCCAGGTCTCACTAATACAGGCCTCCATTACAACTGTCCCAGCGCTGACTGAGTAACTAGGTCAAACATTAAAAGCTGATTGAGCCAGCGCCCTTATGCAAAGGCTGGAATGTAACAAAAAGCCCACAAAAAGTTTTGCCTAGGCTTTTCCTGGGCCTTGAAGCATGACAAGATAACAAAGGAATTCTTAACAGGATCCTTTAAGAATTAAACCACAGATTCTGAGTTCTAATTAAATCTGATTTTATTACAACTTTCTTAAATAAAAGAAAAATTAATAATACAAAAAAAAAAAAAAAAAGAATTAAACAAGTTTTATTGGGGGTCTGAAGAAACTTCCCAGGCCTGCACAAACAAGTTTATTGGGGCCTAAAGGAACTCTCAAAACCTTTATGATTTAGTAGGAGAAATGATAAGGGTAATCACCCCAGCACCAAGACCCATTTAGATTAAGTAAGCTTACTGAGGCTCCAGGGGAAGTTCTTCCAGACTCAGACTTCAGTTATAGGTTAAAAAAAGTTAATCATTTATGTCTTTAGATGAATGCACACTTAGACGTAGACATATAGCTTAGAAGGTATATAAGCTCTGGAGAAGTTTGTAATATTGAGTTGGTCTGGCAATAATTTCTAGGCCTTCTCCCATAACCGGTTGCAGAAAATAAAACTTTCTTCATCTGCATCTTGTTATTGGGCCACAAGAAATAGCAGCCCAACCCTCAGTTTGGTCTGGGAACACTTGGACATTCATTGGTATCTCACTTTTCTATGAATCCCCCACGATGCCTGTTATAGAGCTTTGCACTTAGTAGAAGCTCAATACACATTCTTTCTTATGTATGTTCATGTGTATGCATGTAAACTTTACATACAATAAAATGTATAGATTTAAAACACACAATTCTATGTAACCAAAACTCTAATCAAGAGATCAAACAATTCCATTACCAAGTTAATTCCTTCCTGTCCCTTTCTTGTCAGTCCTCACTACCCATAGGCAGCACCACTGTTCTGAATTCTATGGTCATAGATTAATTTTGCCTGCTTTTGTATGTCATCCAAATGGAGTATAGTATGTTTGGCTTTTTTTGTTCAGCAGGTTTTTATATATATCCATGTTATTGCTTTTATTAGTTCATTGCTTCCTTTATTGCTGAATAATGTTCTGTTGAGTAAACGGACCACAATTTGTTCTTCTATTCTCTGTTAATGGAACTCAGTTCATCACGTTGTTTCTAATTTGGGACTATTTTTAATAAAGTTCCTATAAATATTCTTGTATTATTCTTTTTATGAATGCATACTTTCACTTCCCTTGGGTAAATACTTACAATTGTAATTGCTAAGTAGTAGGGTAGATGTATGTTTATAAAAAAACTTTGAAGAGTTTGGTACTATTTTACATTCTCAATAGCAATGCATGAGAATTCCAGTTTTTCCACATCCTTGCCAATGTTTTATGTTGTTAGCTTTTAAAATTTTGTTTCTTCTAGGGGCTATGAAATGATATCTCATTGTGGTTTCAATTTGAATACCTATGATGACCAAAGCTATTGAACATCTTTTCATGTGCTTAGAGGCCATTTAGAAAACCTTGTTTTGTGAAGTGTCTTTTTAAATCCTTTGCTTCTTTTTAATTAGGTTGTTTGTCTTCTTATTACTAACTTGAAAATATCCTTTATATGCAGGAAACAAGTCTTTCATCAAATATGTGTACTTAGAATATGTTTTTCCAATCTTTAGCCATTCTTTTTTTATTTTCTTAACACTGGTTTTTGATAAGCAGAGATGTTTACTTTTGATGAAGTCTAACATATTATTTTTCTTGTAGTTCTTCCTTATTTTTATTTTTTTTAGAGACAGGGTCTCATTCCATCACCCATGCTGGGGTGATATGGCACAATCATAGCTTACTGCAGCCTCAAACTCCTTAAATCAAGCATCCTCCCACCTCAGCCTCCCAAGTACCTGGGCCTACAGGTGCAAGCCACCACACTCAGCTAATTTTTTTATTTTTTGTAAAAGTAGCAGTCTCTCTTTGTTGTCCAGGCTGGTCTGGAACTCTGGGCCTTAAGCAATTCTCCCTCCTTGACCTAAGTACAGGAATTACAGGTGTGAGCCACCATGCCTGGCCTATAGTTCTTTTTGTATTCTAAGAAAATTTCACCCAACCCATAGTCACATAGTTATTGTCCTATGCTTTGTTTTAAAAGAATTATAGCTTCCACTTTTGTCTTTACATTTGTGCTTCATACTGAATCAAATTGTGGATTGTATGAGTTAGAGCTATCTACTTGTTCTAGAACCATTTGTTGAAGAGATTAATTTATCCTCTGAATTTGGGCCAGTACCTTTGTTGAAAATCAATTGACCATCATTGTTTTTTCTCTTCCATTAGTCTATATCTCCATTATTTTGCCAACATCATGCTGTTTTAGTTACTACTGATTTTCAATAAGGCTTAAAATCAGAGAACATGAGTCTTCCAACTCTATTTCTCTTTCATTAAAAGTCTTTGTTAGCCTTTTCTAAAGTTTATTTTCTCTGCTGAGATAGCTCATCTCTTTATTTATTATGTCCATTTTTTGAAGTCCTGAATATGTCTATAATAGCATTTTGAAAAATACGTGTCTGCTAATTCTAACATCTGAGTCATTTCACAGTATCTCTTTATTGACAACTCTTTTCTCTAATCATGGGTCATCTTTTCCTGGTTCTTTGCATGTCCAGTAATTTTTATTGTAGACTAAATATTGTGGCTGATTCATTGAAGGGAGTCTAGATTGTATTGCTTTTCTTCAGTGTTAAATTTTGCTCCGGCAGGCAGTTAAATCACTAGAAAATAATTTTGATTCTCTTAGTTTGGATTTACTTGTTGTTGGGGTAAGTTTGTTTCAGTTCTTCCTAGTCCTTGGGTATTGTCATTGTTTCAGTAGGTGATTCTTACTCAAGGTATGGTCTTTCCAGGTTTTCCAGTGGAATTCCCATGGTGCTCAGTAAGCTCTGTCTATCCGAGCTGGGTCAGAACTCTAACATCTCCTCATCCTACAAGTCTTCTGGTATTGTTTTTAGCTCCCAGACCCACTGCAACCACACTATGCTATGTATTGTAAACCCTTGTCCTGAATGTGTGCAATTCGGTCCTCAGCCAAGGACCTACAGGGAATCACCCGCAGACTTCTAGGGTATCTCGTGTGAAGATTCTTCCTCCTTGATTTATACTCCTACCAATTCTCTAGTAGCCTCCTCCCCAGTCCTGATCTCTGATCTGTTCTTCTCATCATGAAGTGCTCCATTCACTGTTTGAGCCTCACCTCCCATTTGGGCTGTTTGGGAAATTGATCCCAGATGAAACCTTGAGTGAATGTGGGCATATCTCTTTTAATTCCTTTCTCTCAGAAAATTCTGAACTGCCCATATTCAATGCCTGAAAACAATTGCCTCATATGCTTTGTCCAGTTTTATCGTTTTTAACACTGGGAGAACAAGTCTTTTACCAGTTGCTACATCCTGGAGAGATGAAGTCAATAAACACTTTAAGCATTTTAAGGGAATCAATGCTGTGAATGTAAATGGAAACGCCAGAAGAAAGCAACCAAACTTCTATGAGCATCCGTTGTAAGCACATTTTGTAAAATAGCTCAGTGTCTGCTGGACTTGTATTACTACAAAACAATATTCATTTTCCTTAAAAATACTTCATTTACCTAAAAACTAAATTTATAATTAAAATTCACCTTTACCTCAAAGACTTAAAGCTCAAAGTTTATCTTCTCCACAAAGGTTCTCAATACTAATCACTTATGTTGCATTATTTTTATTTTTTTTCTTCCTTAGATGTCAAATACTTGCTTTTTATCTCTTTGTTTTGTATATAGGTTGCTCCAATTTTTCCTCAGTTTACAAGTTCCATTAGATAAATTCATTTTGTGTAGCCTGCACTTCATTCAAGAGGTGGCCTTGTTTAGAATATTTGTGAAAAGGGCAGCTCTAACTCTTCTTCCATGCCTATGATCAATGCAATACTTTTGAATGCTTCATTAGTCTAGAAGCAAACAGAATCAATTCCCTGTTCTTAGCTAATACTGACACTTGGAAAATTCATCATATGTTTTAATCTGTAGGCCTCACCTTTCTGTAGGGCTGAAGACAGATTTTTAAATATCTGCCGAGTGACTTTAACTTGATGTTCTGCTGGCACTAACTCAAAAGTCCAAAACCAAAATTTCCTCTTTCTACTCTCCAAGATTTCCTTTCTTCCTATGATTTCTGTTACATCCCCCTGGAAATCCAAATTAGAAACCACAGAATTTTTTTTTTCTCATCTTCTCACTTACTTCTCACTTGCAATATGATTTATTCATTGTATTTTGGAATTTTTTTATCCATTATCTTTTCATTCCTATTGCCATAGTCCTATTTGAGGCCTTATCACTACTTCCAGCAGGATCATAGCAGTAATTTCCTGAATAAATTTGTACCTCCCTCCTTCACATGCTGCCAGGCTATGTTTCTAAAGTAGATTTATAATATCATCTTCTTACACAAAAATTTTTGCTAGCTCACTGTCACTTGTGGGAAAAAGACCAAGTTTCTGAACATAGCATTTTCACTTTTAACATTTCACTCATACCTCTTTTTCAGGCTCAGTTTCCACTCTGTTTGTTTTTCCTCTCTATCTGGGATGGCATGTTCTTGGCATGCCTATTATCAGTTCTACGTTTTGCTACCCAGAACAGGTATTACCCATCACAGTGCATATTGTGCACAGTGGATTCTGGGAGTCCACTATCAATGAATTAATTTGCTGCTTCTCCTCTTACTATAAGTTGCTAACCAGGCACTTCCAACCCATTCCTCAACTCTGATTAAACTGATCAACTTAATAATACAAATGCTCTGAAATCTTTGCTATTGTACTTCTACTTCTGCTGTTTTCTTATACCAGAAAAGTCTTCTTTCAATGTGTTCTTCATCCAAAACCCTCATAGTATTTTTTAATGTAACTTTTTTATGTTTTCACTGTTTTCTTCTAAAAAATATTTATTACATTAATTAGGCTTCATCTGTATGCCAGGTAATATGCTAAATGCAGCATGCATTTTTATTATTTCATGAAATTCTCAAAAGAATACAAGGTACTTGATATGGTGTGGCTCTGTGTCCCTACCCAAATCTTGTCTTGAATTGTAATCTTCAAGTGTCAGAGAAGGGGCCTGGTGGGAGGTGTTTGGATCAAGGGGGGTGGACTTCCCCCTTGCTGTTCTCATGATCGTGAGTTCTCAGGAGATCAGATGGTTTAAAAGTGGCACTTTCCCCTTCGCTCTCTCTCTCTCACCTGCTTCTCTGTGGTAAGACATGCTTGCCTCCCTGTCCACCACGATTAGACATTTCCTGAGGCTTCCCTAGCCATGTGGAACTGTGAGTCAATTAAACCCTTTTTCTTCATAAATTACCCAGTCTCAGGTAGTTCTTCATAGCAGTGTGATAATGAACTAATACAGTACTCTTTACTGTTTTTTATATCTTATTTAGTTAGGTAAATGTCCTATATTTACTCCTAGATTAGAGTTTCTTCCAGAGCAGGATTCAGGTCAAGTTTATTTTTTTCCCTCCCATATAACTGTGCCTTGCAATATACAACTTGCTGAACTAAATTTGTCTTCCTCTTTTTCTTGCTACCTTATTGCTTTCTCTCTCTTCCCCTGTATTTTTTTCCTCTATTTCTAGTGCATTTACTGTTTGGAGATTTTTTGGGTAATTTTAACTAAAGTTTCCTGGGGTTTCACCAGTCTATGAATACAACCTGTGAAACAAGTTAATAATCACTTTTCACCAGCTGTTATCATCATTGAGTTGATGTCACAAATTTCTATGTATACCCAAGGTGACTCATTAGTTTTTGAATAGTCCTCTTATGTTCTTTGTTATTCTCTGAAGTTTTTTAGGGCCATCTTCCCACTAATGATGCTCCCAGAACACATTATTTCCTGGCTCTACTCAAACTATATACCTAAAGTACACATCCTATCCCTCAATGTACAGAAAATAACTGGTATTCTGAGGAGATGAGTGGAGAATATACTTACAATACCTGTTGTGACCTACCTTGTCACTTTTGACATCAAATTAGAACTGCTTTTACTTTTGAGAAAGTGTCCTGTTAACACAATTACTGTACCTTCTGCTTATTACTTCTCCATAGGGTATTATTTATAGACTTTTGTGTTTGCCTTTTCCAGCCTCCATTCCACAATTTTCTCCCAATAACCCCAGTTTTTAGATGAGCATCAGTTATTTAAAAAATTTTCAATATCTTCTGTGTGGGGCTCCATACCTCTGCTACCTGCTTGAGTACCTGATTCAAGCCAAAGTCAATCTAAACTATCCAACGTTATTGTAGTCACACTATCAGTTTCACATGTTAAAATGTGACTTAAGGCAGTCTAACTGGAATAAACCTTTATATTTCCATGGGGGCTACTAGGAAAGAGGCTTGCCATTTCCAGTGGATTTAAAACTACAAAGATGGAGTTTCTGCAGCCATTTGGGCACCAAAATGAAAGTTTTTGTTTAAGAGAAGAAGTCCAAAATGAAGTGAAGCCAAGAAATGGAGAGAGAGAGAGAGAGAGAGAATACTAGAAACGGATGATATCATGTTAACACCTTTGTATAGCTGAATCTAAAACTGGACTTTTCTGTAATGCTGGACAATAAATACCTTTTTGCCCAAGCCAGTTTGGTCTGAATTTCTCTTACTTGTAGCAAAGGAGGCTAACTGAAATGGATTTAGGCATGAATCCACCAGGCCATTCTCTAATATGGAAATCATTGCAACCACATGGTACAAATTGAAAATGCCATATTCTTATTAATACCATTTCAGACCATCCGACCATCTACTCTCAGAAACAGACCGTTGTCTCTGAGATTGGTGCTTACCTTAAATCAGACAATTATAAAACTTTTTCCAGGATTCAAAATTGGGGCCAGAGATAATGAGGCAAAGTCACCTCTAGTAGCAATGTTTTCAGCCATGTGGCACAGGCCTGTCTGATTGAATAAAACCTAGAAGGAGAAAAGAAGCAAAGTCTAGAAACATGTGGACTTTTCAGTAAATTCCTTTTCCCCAAGCCAGCTTGAGAACAGATTAAGACAAACAACAAGGAAGTGATTAAGCAAGAATTAAATCCAAGTCTGTTGGATCCCAAGGCACATTACATCATTACTTTAATACAGTGATACTTCCTTATGTTTGCTTAGTGCCTGATACGGTGCTTGGTAAAGTGAATCATTTTTGTTAGATTTGTATGCTACACTTACATTTGATAAACTGTTTTCAAAAAGATTTATCTAAAACTGTGTAGGAATCCCTGGAACAAATGTCACTTGGTTATATTTTCTGTTACTCACTTCACTGGAGAAGCACCCTGGCTATAAGGATGGCATTTGTGTCTGTTTCCTTTTGGGAATACCCTTTGGGGCCATATTGCACTCCCTGAACTATAAGCTGAGATCCTGCTCTCAGGTAAAATTTCATATATTGAACAGCATCAAGTGATTCTATATTGAGAAGTAAATGCATGATAATGAAAAGGAAAAAAAAAGCTTAGAATGGGAAGAGTCTACCTGCTCTTTTGCAGAAAGGCCAACGACTTTTAATAGAGCAATTTTTTAACAAATATTTTTTTCTCCTCCATAATTGAAAAAGTGTCTTTAGTCTGAACTTCCAACACTGGCAGACTCTGAGTGATATGTATCATTTTTATGACCATAACTAGGTCCAATGATAAGGTATAATATAATTTCTGTAATTTATTTCTTTTTCTACTTCAGCCTATAATGATCTGGAGAAGAAAATTAAAAAGTTGTATTTACATTAAACTTCTAGCCTTACATGGTCTATTTAAGTTCCCTGGAGAAAGAAAAAAAAGTTCCTGAAAATGAGTAATTAATGCTTCCTAGGAAGGCATATTGTGGGGTCAGCTCACAAACAGGCATTTTTATAGAGAGGGTCTGAAATAAATTTTTAGAACCTCCTTCTGTCTCAATTTAATCGTTATGGAGTGGGTAAGTAGTATACTTTGTCCAAGAGGTTTAGACCTAGTTTTTCTTAATTTTTTGTAGCGGCTTATAAAAATATCTGAAGAGGAACTGAGTTAAATTTTTAAAATTCTGTATCTCCTGCCATTCTGATTAGTAATCTTCACCCATTCTTACCTCAGGGACAGGGGTGTCTCTAAGGAAATCTTACTCCCGTTTTTCTCCATAAGAAGATTAGCAATCAGAGCACAGGGTCTCTTGGGAAAGCAGGTTAAAGTGGAAAAGCTGATGAGAATCCTCTGGATGGAGTTTCCTTTTCAGTGAGCTTCTCAAACATAAATATGTTATGGTTGATAATTTGGAATAAGTGTTTAATGGAGCAAAAATTATCAGGGAGGAACATTCTCTAATGAATTTCAATAGATAATACACAGATTTTTCTATTCTATTTTTTTTCTGCCATATAAACTTTCAGTAGGCCTGATGCAACAGAGAGAACATGAACAAAAAAAAATGCTAACTTAATTTCACAGAGAACCAGGATATATATATGTACTTTTAGGGAAATGTTCTAATTTCTCATGTTGTAGCAATCAATGTTAGCTACTTATTTAGCATCCACTTTTTTTTGACTCTTGAGATATCTCTATTAGAATAACTGAAATGAAATTATAAGGAAGTAGAAGAGCCTTTGAATGTGTTGCAGAAGCTGTCTTTATCATCATATTTTTAACAGGGAATTGGAAAATAAAGATGTGAGGATCATCTTTTATGTTCTGCAATCTGAATATCTGAATCTGAAAGCAATTAATTTTTACCTAATTGCAGTTAATTCTGGTCTAGATTGTGAAAATAAGTTTTCAAACAAATTCCTTACAATAGTCTATGTTGCAGCATACTGGCTCAATCCTAACCTCTACTATTACTATTTAATACAAAAATACGGGCTTGGCAGAAAAATTAAGACAGCATCAAAAAAACAGGCATAGAACTCTTCTTTCACAATGCCCATGTCCCACTGCCCCCACTCCCACTGACTGGATTCAAGCTCTGTTTCTCTCTGGAAATGGAAGGTTAGTATAAAAATCTAAGGGCACATATTTGATTCCTTCTCTTTCACAACTCCCTGTGAGAATGCTCAGCTGAACTTTATCACAACAGTGCAAGACGCAAAGGAACTAAGGGCTTCTCTGGAGCCAGAGCAGGTGAGGGGTGGGGAGCCCATCTAACTCCTCACTGCCTGCCTATTCTCCTTGTCTGGAGCTTGGTCATGAACCTTCACTGCCACCTGTTTACCTGTTGACAATCTCTTCTGGACCCCCAGAGTCCTTTAGGAATTTACAAGGACATAAGGACATGATGAAGTCACTCGTATGTGTTAATAAGAATTCATATCGATTTCAGTCTAGAAAGAGATGTTAAATATAATAATCATAATAGCTAACACTTGCGTCGCTATTACTGTGGGTCAAGTAGTATCCTAGCACAAAATTATACATTTTAATAACGTGTGTGGGTTGTAATTAATTATAGAGTATGACTAAGGCTGATATAGTTAGCATTTATTCTCTTTTCTGTGTCTTTCTGTGCTATGGAGTCCAGAACACTAAAATATATTTTCCATACTCTGAAGCCATGGTTTTGGATAAAAGCTAGTTTCTACCAGTTAGATGTATTCATATGAGATTTTGAAAGCAAAATAAAACTGAAGCTCTATTTTTGCTGCTGCTTCTACAGGCAAACCATGTTGTAGTGATATGGCTATTCATAATAGTTTTTCCTTTGATACCTGAATTGTTGTAACAATGGTATACCCTTGAATTCAATAATTATAGTGATAGCGTCCTGATTGCTACTTCTCTAGCTCTTCAAATGATAAGACCTGTTTCTTTGCACTAAATTCCTTTCTTCTTAAAAAAATTTAGTGTAATTTCTGTTTGAGTTGGAACTTCACTAATACCGTATTAGATACCATGAATGTCTTCATGCAATAGACCTGTAGGAAAGGACATCTGTAACTGGTATCTAACCTGGTAGGATCTGAAGACAATGCTAATCAGCTTGCAGTTGGAAAATAAAATATTGGCCCATAGAATGCAAAGGCAAAAAAGTTACTTAAATTATTGTTAGTAATTGCCTGTAAGAACATTCCCATGGAAGGCAGGTTAAGTGAGGGTAAATATAGGATGTAGTGTGAATGGGGATCACAGGTACTGTGGAGTGGGTAGATTCTCACAACACTGGCAAAATAAAAAAAATTATTTGAAGAGGATGAAAAGAAAAGTCACAGACTGGGAGAAAATATTTATAAAATATATATCTGATAAAGGACTGTCATCCAAAATATCCAAGAACATTTAAACTCCAAGAACATTAAACAATAAGGAATCAAAGAACCTGCTAAAAAATGGGCAAGAGATCTGAACAGACACCCATCTCACCAAAAAAAATACAGATTGCAAATAAGCACATCAAAAGATGCTCTATATCATATATCATCAGAAAACTGCAAGTTAATCAGAATAATATAACACTCTACACCTATTAGAATGGCCAAAATCTAGAACACCGACACCACCAAATGCTTGTGAGGATGTGGAGCCACAGGAACTCTCATTTGTTATTGGTGGGAATGCAAATGATACAACCACTTTGGAAGACACTTTGGTGGTTTCTTACAAAGGTAAATATATTCTTACCATATGATCCAGAAATCATGTTTCTTAGTATTTACACAAAGGAGTTGAAAACATACGTTCACACAAGAAAGTCTGTATATATGTTAATAGCAGCTTTTTTCATAATTGTCAAAACTTGGAAGCAACCAGTATTTCCTTCTGTAGATGAGTGAATAAATAAACAGTGGTGTGTATCCAGACAATGGAAGAATATTCCATCCTAAAAAATTAAAAAATGAATTGTGAAAGAAAATGGAGGAAACTTAAATGCCTATTATTAAGTTAAGAAGCCAGTCTGAACACATACTATATAATTCCAGCTGAATGTCATTTTAAAGAAGGTAAAACTATGGAGACAGTAAGATAAGCAGTTGCCAGGGGTTAGGGAGGAGGGAGTGATGAATAGGCAGAGAGTGGAAATTTTTTAGGGCAGTGAAACTATTCTGTATAATACCAACATGGTGGATACATGTTCTTATAGATTTTTCCAAACCCACAGAATGTACATCCCTAAGAGTGAACTCTAGTGTAAACTATGACCTTTGAGTGATAATGATGTTCCGGTGTAGGTTCATCAGTTATAACAAATGTAACACTCTGGTTTAGGATATCCATAGCGGGAAACCTACGTACCTGTGAGGATAGGGGAGCATAATGGAACTCTCTTTACTTTCTGCTCAATTTTGTTGTGAACTTAAAACTTCTCTAAAAAATAGAGTATATTTAAAAAACAAAAACAAAAAGAAAAATTCATAACTCTTTGCCTGATCAGAGGACTAGGGATTTTCTATCGATGGTCTAAAGGAATCTCACAGCTAATATTTCTGAAAATGAGACCGTCAGATACAATGGATTAATGAAACAATGTAAATTGAATTAATAGCTTCACTATATATTTTATGTGAATTTTTGGATATCTATTGCGAAGGATAGAAATACTAAGAAATTGAATTTGAGTATTTTGATAAATAAGTCTGAGCAGTGTTAACCAAAATGTCCTATTGAGTCATCCTTGATAACAAGAGTGTTTTTTTTTTTTCTTGTTGTCTTGGTGTGCTAGTCTGACCTGCATGAAGGCTCTTCAGTGACATCAATTAATATATTTTCTTGAGGAGACATGAACTTTCCTCATGCCCATGTCTTACCACTCATAGCCTCCAACATGCTCCTCTACCTCCTACTTGGCCCTGAAGGCCAAATACAAGGTATGACCCAAAATAATTACAAAATTTTTCTAAATTATGCGTGTAGAAACTTGAGAAATGTGAGAATCTATTCTAAGAGTTCCAGACCTAGGAAAAAGGAACATAGGTTTCAATGAAGTTGAGTTTAATATGGGAGCACATGCCAGAGAGATTATGGATTTGTTGTACTAGCCCAAGAGGGTGAGAGTGGCTCCATATGCTTTTTGGTTGACTAAAGTCTGCATTCAGTGGTGACCTGCACTAAGTACAGCTCAAGTATGGCAAGTCCCAATAGGAGAATTATAGGGCAAGACACAGGGTCATGAAAAAAAAAGCCATGACCTCTTTTACAGATGACTATCCTGTTTTGAGAAACAATTCCTGGCTTGACATTGGTTCCTGATAGAAGCCAAATGCCTGACCATGACATATCAAGTGATCACATGACTAAACGGGACCACTATCTGATTCACAAAGTCACAAAGTTAGGGATCAGCAGCAGCATTCCATGTGAAAGTGAAAATTCAATTAAAAAATGGTCAAATTCAAGAAATCATACAATACCAAACAATAACAATGAAACAAGCAGTACCCACAATAACAAATTAGAAAATTTTAAAAATAAAAATATAATAGATACATAATAGAAAAAAATTACAAAAGCAAATAATTTTAAAAAGAAAAAGAATAACAATCATAACAATCAAATGCCTAGGAATAAAGATAACAAGAAATGAGCTGAGCTGATATTTTAAAAAATCAATTTCTTTGGAAAAGCTTAGTATTCAAAGACATTAGTTTTAAAGAAAAAATATACAGGCAAATACTAAGGTAAGCATTGAGTAAGCTATCAATTTTTGTCAAATTCAGCTATAATTTTACTAGAATACTAATATGAATACAGAAGAAAGAGAATGAGAGAGATAGCAGAGAGAGTCATAAAAGGAGGGAATTAATGTTTCAGGATGAGAAGCTTCAACACCTTAATATGTACATTGTTACCAAAGGTAAACTAAATGAATTTCTCCCAAAATGGCAGTAGATATGAGTTCCTCTTTCATCATTCTTTCTCTATTTTTTGTAATTTTTGTCTTTCTTCTTTTGAGGTAAGGGATTTGACAAAGTGGTTATTTAGGTGAAGACATTCGTTGAGTAACCAAGTTAATTGTGAGAAAGATATCAATAAATATTATAAGGTGCTAGCAAGTAAATCACTGTAGTATATTGACATAGAAATAGAAACACATTAGCAAACAAAATGTAAAGTCCAGAAACAGGTCCAATATAGATATGAGAATTTAATATTAGATATATCTGACATTACCAATAAGTGGAATAAAAATGGATTACTGAATAAATGGTTTGAGGATATTTGACTATCCACTGGGGAAAAAAGTGTCTTTTGCAAATAAAGAAGAGATAAAATGAATTTCAGATAAATTAAAAATTTAGAGAAAAAGTAGAACTGTAAATGTCATGTACTCGAACTGTAAATGTTCAAGGATATGTTTATAATCGTAGGTTAGAAATAGCCTTTTTGTTCTGACTTCAAGGTGCACATTTTTTTAAATGCTGCATTTGGTTCACATTTTTAAATTATATTTTTCAGAAGACATGAACAAAGTTGAAAAATCAATGAAGAAGTGAAAATATGTATATTTATTTTAAGTGTTACAAAATGTGACTCTCCTTAGAATATGAGGAGTCTCTACAAATTATTAGAAGAATGACAAATAGCCCAAAAGTAAAACAAAGAATTTAACTTTGAGAAGATGTTTGTCCTTTTTTTTGTACAAATGAGTAAAAATAACAGAAGTAAATATAAATATCAAATAAAACAGATGAAGGGTTGCTATTAACTATGGGAATGTAAATCAAAATAAGAAAATATGACTTTGGATAAAATTGAAAATCTTTTTCATGCCTCATATTATTAAAGGTGATGGGAAACAGACACTCATACAGTTGGGTTGGGGGTACAAATTGGCTAAAAATTACAGAAGGACAATTTTGTTAAGTGTAACAAATGTAAAATGTGACTAATCAATTATAGATCTAGGAATTTCTTAAAGGGATACTAATAGAATATGTTCAAGATGTTCAGGACTATTCATCATAACACTGATAGCAATTGTTAAAAATTTTAAATATTCATCTATGAAGAATTAAAAACGTACAATACATCCTTAATATAAAGTAGTCTTTAGTTGTGAAAAAATAAGATACAGCTGTTTCTTATATACACAAATGGAGACATGTATACAATAATTAAGGCAAGAAAACACGGTGCAGTATAGTAAATATGTGTGTATACACATAGGTAAATTCATACACATAGGTGTCATAAATATTTTATATATATAAAATTCTCATATGATATATATTAGACTGGGAATAGTAATTTATATTACTGTTGGGATTTGAGGGGAACATGTTACTCTATTACCAATTTTTGTAAAAATCTGTTTTACATATATAATTGTAAAATTAAAACACTTAAGTATTTTAGTTATTGGGAAATGAACCTCATTCCTAACTAATCCAGTACTGTTGAGAATAATGTTAGCTAACATTTATTGATATCCAGTTGTGAAGCACTCTTTGCAAGTTTTTGTTTGTTTTTTTGTTTTTGTTTTGTTTTGTTTGTTTGTTTGAGATGGAGTCTCACTGTGTCGCCCAGGCTGAAGTTCAGTGGCGCAATCTCGGCTCACTGCCAGCTCCACCTCCTGAGGTTCACACCATTCTCCCACCTCGACCTCCCAAGTAGCTGGGACTACAGGTGCCCGCCACCACGCCTGGCTAATTTTATTTCTGTATTTTTAGTAGACACGGGTTTCACCGTGTTAGCCAGCTTGGTCTCTATCTCCTGACTTCGTGATCCGCCCATCTCGGCCTCCCAAAGTGCTGGGATTACAGGCTTGAGCCACCGCGCCCGGCCTCTTCTCAAGTATCTTACATGCCTAATCTCATTACTCCTAACAATAGCACTGGGAGTAAACTCCCCAGATTTCAGAGAAGAAAAATGAGTCACACAATACTTTAAAAGTTTGCTTGATCGGCCGGACACGGTGGTTCATGCCTGTAATCCCAGCACTTTGGGAGGCCGAGGCAGGTGTATCACGAGGTCAGGAGTTGGAGACCAGCCTGGCCAACATGGTGAAACCCCGTCTCTACTAAAAAAAAAAAAAAAAAAAAAAATTCGCCAGGCATGGTGGCGAGCGCCTGTAATCCCAGCTACTGGGGAGGCTGAGGCAGGAAAATGGCTTGAGGTTGCAGTGAGCTGAGATCATGCCACTGCACTCTAGCCTGGGCAACAGAGCAAGACTCCATCTCAAAAAAAAAAAAAGTTTGCTTGATCAAACAACTAGGAAGCTTGGGAGCCAGGATTCAAAACTAAGCAGTTCAACCCAAGAGTTATTTTCTAAACATCTATCTTGTATTGAGGGTGAATAAAAAATATCATACTTTATTTATAAGATGGAGTTAAGAGGTGTCCTGTCCTCACCCCAAAGATGTATCTTCTTTATTTAGATGATGGCACGACCTTTGTTAGAAAATATGCAGGAAACCAGTGCCTACATAGTCACATAGACTGACATAGGCCAGGCATGGTGGCTCATGCCTGTAATCCCAACACTTTGGGAGGCCGAGGTGGGAGGATTGCTTGAGGCCATGAGTTTGAGACCAGCCTGGGTAACATAGCAAGATCCCATCTCTACAAAAATAAAAAATAAAATTAGTGGAACGTGAGTGTGTGCCTGTAATCCCAGCTACTCGAGAGACTGAGACAGAAGGATTGCTTGAGCCCAGGAGTTTGAGGTTACAGTGAGCTGTGATTGTACCACTGCATTCCAGCCTGGGCAACAGAGCAAGACTCTAATCTCTCAAAATAATTAAAATTAAAAAAAACTGACATATTTAATTGTAGTGTAAGCTAGATTCTCCCTATAGTTCTCACCTATTGATCCAAGTTCTAATGTCTAAAACAACAATGAATCGAAAATAAATATACTCCTTCTTTTATATGGTAGTCTTTCAACCTCTGGATGAATAGATAAATAGATTTCTTCTTTGTCTTAACTTCATGCTAAATAAACATATCTTTATTTCTAATATAATATTGTTTCAAAATTGTACAGCCTGGTATCCTTCCTGGATATGCCAGTTTGTCAAGTCAATAATCTGGAGGAGACAATTCCTTTCCTTTCACCAGAGTCCTTAGGTTGAACAAAACGAGTGGAATGGCAAGTAGACAGAAAAAATAA
This sequence comes from Pan troglodytes, assembly GCF_028858775.2. Lineage (NCBI taxonomy): Eukaryota > Metazoa > Chordata > Mammalia > Primates > Hominidae > Pan > Pan troglodytes. The sequence goes on from NC_072403.2 coordinate 60,456,312, forward strand.
ATACAATCTCAGAGTCATATAAAAATACAGTTAGCCCTTTCCACTACCAAAATGCACAGACACCAAAATTCACTGAAACATAATCATTAAAGTAACATCTGACAGCATCGGTGCACGTGAAGATTTGCAATGGATGTTTTCTAGAATAAAGAGAGACCAGTATTAAAGGAATTCATTTGTCTAAAAGCAAGCAAACAAACAAATGGAAGGCACCTCCTGTATAGTGCAGGGTTAGTGGAATATACAGGAAATTAGAAGCAATAAAAAGCACAGTATATATGTGATGCTAGAAAGTATTCTTGTAGAAATTACTCATGTATTCACTATACATTGATCATCTTCCATGTGCCATACACTATACCAATATCCCAAAGAGCTGATAATCCAGTGGGAGCAGATGGATGCATATAAGTAAACCAAAGTGCAATGAAAGGTGGGAATACAAGTATAGACAAAGTACTGTTGGAGCCCTGAGAAGGCACATGTACTTGCCCAAGAAGGTGGAGTTTGTTGGTAGAGAAAAAAGAACTCATAATCAAGAATTATAATTATATTGAGAAAGAAGTTTAGAAGTCATTCCCAAGTTGTGAGCAATAGGGTGATGAAATGAAAATTGCAACTCGGGAAATATTTCTATGACTGGGTATAGGGATAAGCAGAAACAGGGAGACAGCTTGCGGCCTTTTGCAAAATAAACAAATGCTCACCAGAACTTAAACTAAAACTATGTGGAGAAAAAGTATAGAGCCAAACATCAGAGTTGGGAAAACAAAGTATATTTAAACCTATTTAAATTATAACGTAGAATTTTAATCTAAATGTTTACTTAGGCAGCCAAATTACCAACTATATTGGTTTTCTTTTGCTGATGCAATAAATGACCAAGTATTTAATGGTTTAAAACAGCAAAATTTTATTATCTTCTAATTCTGTAGATCAGAAATTTGACATGGATCTCACTGGGCTATGATCAAGGGGTCAGTAAGGCTATGTATTTTTCTGGAGGCTTGAGAGGAAAGTCCATTTCCCTGTCTTTTCCAGCTTCTAGAGGTCACCCACTTTCTTTGGTGTATGGCCCCTTTCTCCAGCAACAACTCGTGGAGTCCTCATGCTGCCACCCTCTGATTCTTCCTCTTCTGCTTCCCGCTTCCACTTTTAAGGACTCCTGTGATTATATTGAGCTCACCTAGATAAACCAGGATAATTTTGCTACTTTAATATCAACTGATTAGCAACCTCAATCTATCTACAACCTTAATTTTTCTTTGCCAAATAACCTAACATACAGAATAGGACTTGAATATTCCTGGGGGCTGTTGTTATACTTTCCATCCCAGCAAACCAATGAATCTTAATAGCTCTAATACAGACTATATATACAATGATAGCATTTATTTAAAAACATGACTTCTTTTTGTCAAACTGAAATACAATAGTTACCCCTTATCCAAAGGGAATACATTCCAGGAGCCCCAGTGGATACCTGCAAACTGAGAATACTGAACTGTATATATACTATGTGTTTTTCCCACTCATACATACCTATGATAAATTTTAATTTCTAAATTAGGCACAGTAAGAGATCAGCAACAATAACTAGTAGTAAAATAAAACAATCACAAAAATATGTTAGCATCACTACTCTTGTGCTTTGGGGCCGTTATTAAGTAAAATAAGTGTTATTTGAACACAAGCATTGAAATATCATTATAGTTGATCTAATGACTGAGAGGGCTACTAAGTTACTCATGGAAAGGGAAAGTCTGCAATGTGGATCTGCTGGACAGTTAATTCATGTCCAGAGGAGGAGAGTGCAGGATAGCCAAAATTTCATCATGCTACTCAGAGTAGCACAATTTAAAACTTGTGACTTGTTTATTTCTGTAATTTGCCATTTGATTTGTTTTTTTTTTGGACAGTGAGCGACTGAAACCATATAAAGTGGAACCATGGTAAAGAGAGACAACTGTTTAGGAATATTTAAAATAATAGATCAGGCCGGGCGCTGTGGCTCACGCCTCTAATCCCAGCACTTTGGAGTCCAAGGCGGGTGGATCACTTGAGGTTAGGAGTTCAAGACCAGCATGGCCAACATGGTGAAACCTCGTCTCTACTAAAAATACAAAACTTAGTAGGGCATAGTGGCGTACGCTTGTAATCCCAGCTATTTGGGAGGCTGAGACATGATAATCACTTGAACCCGAGAGGCGGAGGTTGCAGTGAGCCGAGATCACACCACTGCACTCCAGCCTGGGTGATAGAGTGAGACTTTTTCTCAATAATAATAATAATAAATTAATAGTTCAAATAATTGCAAAAGGCCGAATGAATTAAGTGGATATACAAATAAGATCATATAAGAATTTTGGACCTTCTGAAAGAAGTTTAATGCTCTAACATCTTCATTAACCAAGCTGCTTTTATTTCAAAGATTCTAAAAGCTACACATTAAAAATTATTTACAAGAAACAGGGAAATAAAAGTCTGTGAGCACTAGAAAAAGGACCTTTATAATGTTAAATCTATTGCTCCATCAACGCTGACAACTTGTAGTTATTAGAATATGGGTTTCAAAGATTAAAGAAAACAAATTTTAGGCTGGGTGCGGTGGCTCACGCCTGTAATACCAGCACTTTTGCAGGATGAGGCAGTTGGATCATGAGGTCAGGAGTTCCAGACCAGCCTGGCCAAGGTGGTGAAACCCCATCTCTACTATGTAAAAATACAAAAATTAGCTGGGTGTGGTGGTGGGCATCTGTAATCCCAACTACTCGAGAGGCTGAGGCAGGAGAATCATTTGAACCCAGGAGGTGGAGGTTGCAGTGAGCCGAGATGGCGCCACTGCACTCCAGCCTGAGCGACAGAGTGAGACTCCATCTCAAAAAAAAAAAAAAAAAAGAAGAAAAAAAAAAAGAAAACAGATTTAAACGTAGACACTCATTAATTGCCAGAATTTTTTAAATGTGTCTTCTGAGTCATTCATCCTATAGAAATGGCACATAATTTTATTTAGATAAAAAATAAGCAGTCCAATGAACTTGAGCTATAAAATTCATAGTAGAGCCATTTCAACAAGCTTATTTTGAAGTGGTAGCGTAAGATCCAACTTTATATATTTATAAAGATAGTTATTCAATTTTTATAATTTGATATTCTATCTAAGGAAACCATTTCCAAGTCAACCTCAAATGGAATGAGGCTGAAGATATATTTAACGGATTTAAATGACAAAAGGTTTTCTCCTAAGGAAAATTAAGCTGAATGATCTTATGAAAATGAATTCATAATTGATGTTGTAGGCCACAGTGAAAAATTATAAGATTGACATATAAATATTTTAGAATTAAAAAGCATATTAGCTAAAATCAGATGTGATAATTAAAACTTGAAAAGTAGCTCAAGATAGAGAAGAAATGCAGTGTATCCAACAGAGGAAAAAACTTAGTTGGAGGAATCCCTAAGCAGAGTATAGAGGCTGGTTTGCCTTTACGGGCATTGGGAGAGCAGTTTCCATTCGATGTAAAGTGAACTCAAATATCTGCACACGTGCTGTCTCTCTCTCTCTCTCTCTCTCTCTCCACACACATACACGCATGCACACGTGCATGCACACACACACTTTAATTCTACCACAAAATATTAATGACCTTGGTGAATGTGAGTCTTGAGAAGCAGCCAGCTGGATACAGAAGAGTGAAACACAGTGTGAATGAAAGACATTGAACAATGCTTTGAACCTGTGCCCAGTAAACTGAGCAATGAGTGACTGTATTTTTATAGATCATCTAATCTCTATTCTATAAATTATTTTGCAATCTATAATAATAGGCTAAGTGTGTGCTCTGTTCTGCAGTGATCAGGTGAGAGAAGATATAATCCCAAGACACTAAATGGGAGACACATTATGAATAATTAATATTTCTAATAATATTTTTGGATTATCAGCTTGTTGGGAGATTAGTATGAATTATCATAATTTCTAACTTTCTGAAGAGTTCAGAAAGTGTTAGTTCTGAAATTGATAGACTTATAAACATTCCTAACACCCATAGCATTTTTCTATCGATGTTTTCTATGTTTGCATAGATTTCCATGATTTTAAAATGCTTTCATAATCAGGCTCTTGAGAGAACAAATTAGCCCTGACATTTCAAACTCGTACAGCAGAAAGTTCCTGAGAAAACCAATGATGAGAAATTTTGTGGGAAGTCATGAAAGAGACTTTCAGGGAATCATATAGTAAAATCACATTGGACCTCAAAGTCTTCCAAACAAACCCGTTCTTCATTCCACAGTGATCTCAGAGTTGTGATTTATCCAACATTTGGAAGTCATGGCCTCCTTTTCTTCCTATTTCTACTCTCACTATTCCCCCATCCCTGATTGTATGTTTCCCACTTGATTTTCTAGTATATACTCTGAAGAATATAGTGGACCGTAGGTTTTGATGAGGGGTCAAGTAAAAGAGGACCCTTAAACATACTTGGTGGAAGTATAAATTGATACTATGCAGTTGGTGCAAAACTAATCACAATTTTTTTGCCATTAAAAGTAACCACTATTACTTTTGCGCGAACCTAATATATTTCTGAAAGACAATGTGTCAGTACCTATTGAAAATCTTATTTATTTATTTATTTGAAACAGGGTCTCACTCTATCATCCAAGCTGGAGTGTAGTGGTGCAATCATGGCTCACTACAGCCTCTACCTCCTGGAGTCAAGTCTTCCAAGTAGCTGGGACCACAGGTGCGTACCACCACACTTGGCTATTTTTTAACATTTTTTTTTTTTTTTGTAGAGATGAAGTCTCTTCATGTTGCCCAGGCTGGTCCTGAATTCCTGGGCTCAAGTGATCCTCCTGTCTCGGCCTCCCTATGTGCTGGGATTACAGACATGAGCCACCATGCCCAGCCAAGAGGTTTTTATATGTTGACCCAGGAATTGCTATTCTGAGAATTTATCCCAAGGAAATAGAAATATGGACAGAGTATAGCTACAATGGTGTTCATCACAAAATTGCTTCTAAAGCTAAATATTGGAAAGCAGCCTAAATTTCTAATACAGGACAAATTAGAAAATAAAGAAGAAACCATGGTGCATTCATACAGTTCATACTATGTAGTCATTAAAATTTTGTTGTGGTATAATATTTAATAAAATGCAAAGATACTTAAGATATTATAGTAAAAAATTCATCTTAAAAATAATATGATTCAGTGGCTCCTTAAAAAAACTGTATATATGAAAGACACGAATATAGACAGGAATATTCTTAGAAGGAAATATGGCAAAATAAGTATAGAGTTCTCCAAAGTGGTGTGTCATATCATTTTAAAGTTTTCTCCATGTTAATTATAAGAATTTTTCAAATTCTTTATGAATAATAACTGTAAAGCGGGCATATAAAAGTGGGTATTGAAAAGGAATATAATAGAAAACCAATTTAGAAATGATAACTTTGACAGTACCAACCAACATTTCAACTAACAAGTTCTTTGAGGTCTATCTATTTTAGGTGCAGAGACAACGTTTTTCCACAGAAATACTAAAACAGTTATTCATCAGTTCACTGAAGCAGGCTGACAATAAAATCTTATAAATATTATCAAGGTAGCAAAGCCATGACCAAACAAGTATGCTCACTCTTGATTGCTGATGACAATGGTGGAGATATTGAAGAGTTTGGTGAGGGTCTGGTATAGATAAAATATGAAGTGGTTTTTTTTTAGCAAATGATACATATGGCTTCAATAGCAGCTACCTATACTGTAAATAAGGAATATTTGAGCACTACATTTATCAGCAATTACATACATTTTAGTTAAATGAAAAGATAGCTCTTGAATATTATTTTATTTATAATAACCTGCAAAACAAAACAGCACACACTAAGACTAAATTCATATTTTATTCTTAAGAAAAAAATGGAATTTTCTTTTTACCATGTTTCTCAATTGTGATTCACATGTATTCAAGCTAATTTAAAAATGACTTTTGATTATATTGCTATATTCAACCCATTATTGAAAAGAGTTAAGTCAATTCAAGTTAAATTAGTAATGAGATGTCATATTTAAGATTTATCCTCCAGAATACCCATAAAAATAAGATTGTTATATGATCCAACCACTAAAATGTTGATAAATAAAATATAAATATAAACACAAGAGTAAGGTATTATTAGAAGCCAAAAATTGATTTAAAAGATTTCTTATCATTAACATCAAAGGCAATATTTCTAAACATTAAGAGATTTTTATGGTTCTAAAAATAAGATTGACCCCCTTTCATTTGCATTCTAACTTTTGTAATATGTGTGACATATTGCTGCAAACAAGTCTGTCTGCTCAGAATAATCAGGAATGAATAATTCATCACAGATGCTGCAGATGTCGAGGACATCCTCTATTGTGCCCACCCTTTAACAAAAATAAACTCCAAAGCTGTTTGACTTGCTTCCAGTTCCTTCCAAACAGAGCCCAGCGAGAAACTGCCATTGATTTTTTTTAGAGTGAGTTGTGGAGACGGATCAATGCCAGGAAGAATAAAAACTGATTTCACCTTGAAGAATTCAGAAAGTGTTAGTTCTGAAATTAATAGACTTATAAACATTCCTAACACCCATAGGCATTTTTCTTACTAATATGCTACTCATTGTATAAAGTCAACTCTTTAAGAGTAATGGGAATACTTCTTTTTCCAGCCAAAGCTTAAGAGTAAAGTTCCTGCTTACTCTTTCTGAAATTCTTACAGTTATCTATCCCAGCTGCTTTGCTTGATTCTGTTTCTGCTGTTGATTTACCTTTGGGCTCAATATTAACATGTATAATAGGGTTTTGGCTTTTCTTTTGTCCCAGGCACTCTAGCATAAAACACTAGCATAGGACATTTATGGGATAGGTGTTAGTTCACCCTTATCTAAAAGTCTGGAGACTTTTAGATTTAAAGAAATCACAAGCCCAGCTTCATGAGGCTATTAAATGGTAGGTCTGTATTTGCTTAAATTTAAGTCTTACTTACTATTTATTTATAGGAAGTAGGATTTATTGGTGGGCAGAAAGAGGAGGGGGCACAGTGGAAAGTCTCATGAATGTAGCATCTGCCACTGGTCCAGGTGGCCACAGTTGAGGATGTATTAGGGCGGTGCAAAAGAAATTACTTTTAATGGCAAAACCCACAATTACATTTGACCCTACAGCCATCTGGGATGAGCTGCTTCTCAGCCACCATGCCTTCAAATTCATCTGACTTGAACTTGGTAAAGCCCTACTTCTTTGAGATGTGAATCATCTGCTGGTGAGGCAACTTGAACTTGGCCCTGTATAAGGCCTCAGTCACATGCTCCTTCTTCTGCAGTTTGGAGTGAATGGACATGTGAATTGGCTCATGTGAACCCTGGCCACAGTGCCCTGAGGCTTTCCAAAGGCATCTTCCATACCCATCTGGAGCCTGTCAGCTCTAGCACAGGACAACATCTTACTGTTCTGCATGACTTGGAAGGGGTAGAACCACACTTGGATATGAAAGCCAATTTTGCTGCAAGTTTTTATCATGTATCTGTTGGCCCAAATGTGGGCATCCTCCAGGGCTTCAGAGAAGAACTGCTCATATTCATCTGACACCATGTGGCCTCAGAGTGGAAACTCATCCATTTTTGCTTTCTTCTGTCCCAGGTCAAAAATGCGTATCTTGGCATCAGGGAAACCTCTGCAGAAGCCAGACTTTGGGTATGTTTTGTTTTTACAATATCAGTAATACCTAGTGGAGTGTTCCATGGAGATACCAGAATTTTAAGTGGCATGCCAAATGAAAAGTGAGGAAGTCTTATTTAATGTACACTTTTTAATTTTATTTGTGGCATCAATATATTTTATACACTTGAATTTACATATTGTATAAAATAAGCCTTTTTGGGTATCATCTCTTTCTACCAATCTGCCAAATAGCAGAGGTATAGGTTGATTCAGTTAAGAATAGAATAACCTTGGTTAATAGGTGGTTGGTGGTATCATAGATTTGTATATTTCTCATGATGCCAGTATTTCTCTATTTTTTATTAACTACAATAATTAGAAAATACAGATTTTTGAGAAAATCCTAATTACTCTATGGATAAAGCTTGAAATAGAATCCTCTAAATAATGTAAACATAAACAAATTATTTTAAGTCCATTATTTAAGCAAGAATATCTCCTTTTAAAAATCATTAGTTTTCATTATTATTTTTCGAGAGAGGATTTTGTTCTGTTGCCCAGGCTGGAGTCAGTGGTGCTATCATAGCTCACTGTAACCTCAAACTCCTGGATTTAAGAAATCCTCCTGCCCCAGCCTCCTGAGTAACTAGGACTGCAACAGGTGGACTGATGCATTCCTTTTGCCTGGCTTCCCAAAGTGCTGGGATTGCAGACATGAGCCACCTTACCCAGCCCGCTTTTTAAAAATTGATTTTATCTTTAGAGTAGTTTTAGGTTTACAGCAAAATTGAGCAGAAGTTACAGAAATTTTCTGTATAACTCCTGCCTTGACACATAAGCAGTCTTTTCCATTACAGCATCAACATCCCCCATCAGAGTGGCACATTTATTACAACTGATAAACCTACACTGACACATCTTTGTTACCAAACCATAATTTATATTAATTAGGGTTAACTCAGTGTTGTACATTCTATGGGTTTGGGAAAATGTATAAGGAGAGGAATTCACCATTATAATATTATACAGAGTAATTTCACTGCCCTAAAAATGTTCTGTGTTCCACCTATTCATTCCTTCCACCCGCCTAGCCACTGGCAACCACTAATCTTTTTACTATCTTTGTAGTCTTGCCTTTTCCAAAATGTCACATAGTTGGAATCATAGAGTATGTAGCCTTTTCCTATTGGCTTCTTTTACTTAGCAGTATGCATTCATTTCTTTCATGCCTTTTCATGGCTTGATAACTCATTTTCTTTCAGTGTTGAATCACATTCCATTGTCTTTATGGGCCACAATTTACTTATCCTTTAATCTACTGAAAGATATCTTGGTTGCTTCCATGTTTTAGCAACTATGAAAAAAGCTGTTGGAAATGTTCATGTGTAGGTTTTTGTGTGGACATATGTTTTCAACTCTTTTGAGTAAATATTTCTAAGTATTGAGAAATTATTGCATAATTTCTTAATAATTAGCAAGGAGCATGATTGCAGGGTCATATGGTAAGAGTATATTTAGTTTTGTAAGAAGCTGCCAAACTGTCTTCCAAAGTGGCTGTACCATTTGCATTCCCACCAGCAGTAAATGAGCGTTCTTACTGCTCCACATCCTCACCAGCATTTGGTGGTGTCAGTTTTCTGGATTTTGGTCTTTCTAATAGATATCTCATTGGTTATTTAATTTGCAGTTTTCTGATGACATATGATGTAGAGCATCTTTTAATGTGCTTATATGTCATCTGTATATTTTCTTTGGTGAGGTGGGTGTCTGTTCAGATCTTGTGCCCTTTTCTGTTTGTTTGTTTTTTTCTGTCTCTCTCTCTCTCTCTCTCTCTCTCTCTCTCTCTCTCTATATATATATATATATATATATATATATATATATATTTATTTATTTATTTATTTATATTTAAGTTCCAGGACACATGTGCAGAACGTGCAGGTTTGGTATGTAGGTATATGTGTACCATGGTGGTTTGCTGCACCTATTGACCCATTATCTAAGTTCCTCCCGTTTCCCTCCAGCCCCCAACAGGCCCAAGTATGTGTCATTCCCTTCCCTGTGTCCATGTGTTCTCATTGTTCAACTCCCACTTATAAGTGAGAATATGCAGTGTTTGGTTTTCTGTTCCTGTGTTAGTTTCCTGAGGATGATGGCTTCCAGCTCCTTCCATATCCCTGCGAAGAACATGATCTCATTCCTTTTTATGGCTGCATAGTATTCCATGGGGTACATGTACCACATTTTCTTTATCCAGTCTATCATTGATGGGCATTGGGGTTGGTTCCATGTCTTTGCTATTGTAAATAGTGCTGCAATAAACATATGTGTGCATGTGACTTTATAGTAGAATGATTTATATTCCTTTGGGTATATGCCCAGTAATGAGATTGCTGGGTCAAATGGTATTTCTGGTTCTAGATCCTCGAGGAATCACCACACTGTCTTCCACAATGGTTGAACTGATTTACATTCCCACCAGCAGTGTAAAAGCATTCCTATTTCTCCACAGCCTTGCCAGCATCTATTGTTTCCTGACTTTTTAATAAGCGCTATTCTGACTGGCATGAGGTGGTGTCTCATTGCGGTTTTGATTTGCATTTCTCTGATGATCAGTGGTGTTGAGCTTTTTTTTCATGTGTTTGTTGGCTACATAAATGTCTTCTTTTGCGAAGTGTCTGTTCATATACTTTGCCTGCTTTTCAATGGGTTTGTTTATTTTTTTCTTGTAAATTTAAGTTCCTCATAGATTCTGGATATTAGACCTCTGTCAGATGGGTAGATTGCAAAAATTTTCTCCCATTCTGTAGGTTGCCTGTTCACTCTGATGACAGTTTCTTTGGCTGTACAGAAGCTCTTTAGTTTAATGAGATCCCATCAATCTGGCTTTTGTTGCAGTTGCTTTTGGCATTTTCATCATGAAGTCTCTGCCCATGCCTACATCCTGAATGGTATTGCCTAGGTTTTCTTCTAGACCAGTGGAACAGAACAGAGACTTCAGAAATATCCTCACACTTCTACAACGATCTGATCTTGAACAAATCTCACAAAAACAATCAATGGACAAAGGATTTTATATTCAACAAATGGTGCTGGGAAAACTGGCTAGCTATATGCAGAAAACTGAAACTGGACCCCTTTCTTATGCCTTATACAAAAATTAACTCAAGATGAATTAAAGACTTAAATGTAAAACCCAATTATAAAACTTTTGCCCGTTTCTTAAGCAGGTTCTTTGTTTTCTTATTGTTGAGTTTAAGTGTTCTTGGATATTTTGGATAACAGTCCTTTATCAGATATATCTTCTGAAAATATTTTCTCCCAGTCTGTAGCTTGTTTTTTCATTCTCTTGACAGTGTATATTTCATAGAACATAAATTTTTAATTTTACTAAAATTTAACTTTTTCATGGATCATGGCTTTGGTGTTGTGTCTAAAAAGTCATCTCCATACCCAAAGTTATCTACATTTTCTCCTATATTATCATCTAGGGGTTTTATAGGTTTACATTTGTTGAAAAAAAAAACTATCTTTGCTATGTCGTTGGCAAAGATCAGTTGATTGTGTTTATATGGGTCTATTTCTGTGTTTTCTACTTTGCTCCATTGGTCTATTTGTCTATTCTTTAGCCAATATCACACTGTCTTTATTACTAGAACTTCATAATAAGTTTTGAAGTTGGGTAGTGTCAATTCACTAGGTTTGTTCTTCTCCTTCAATAGTGTGCTAGCTAATCTGGGTCTTTTGCCTCTCCATATAAATTTTAGAACCAGTTTGTCAATATCCCCAAAATAACTGCTGGGATTTTGATCGAGATTGCATTGAATCTATAAATAAAGTTGGGAAGAATTGACATTTTGACAATACTGAGTCTTCATACCCATGAACATGGACTATCTCTCTATTCATTTAGTTCAGTTTTCTGCATGTAGATCTTGTATGTATTTTGTTAGATTTATACCTAAGTATTTTACTTTTGTGCCTACTAATGTAAATAGTATTGTATTTTGAATTTAAAATCCCACTTGTTCATTGCGGGTATACATAAAAGTGATTGACTTTTGTATATTAACTTTGTATCCTACAACCTATTTTAATTGTTTGTTATTTCCAGGAGTTTTTCTGGTCAATTCTTTTAGATTTTCTACATAGACAATAATGTCATGTGTGAACAAAGACAGTTTTATTTTTTTCCCCAATCTGTATACCTTTTATTTTCTTTCCTTTTCTATTTCATTAACTATCACTTTTAGTACAGTGTTGAAAGGAGTAATGAGAGGAAACATCCTTGCCTTTTTCCTGATCTTCTGGGAAAGATTCTAGTTTCTTACCATTAAGTATGACGTTAGCTGTATATTTTTTGTAGATACTCTGTATCAGTTTAAGGAAGTTCCCCTCTGTTCCTAGTTTAATGAGAGTTTTTTTTTTCTTTTTTATTATACAAGTCATGAATGGGTGTTGAAAATATTATTTTAACAATTCTCTTTTCTCAAGACTTCGGTAGAAATGTTCAGACCTTAGCAACTAAAGTGTAGTCCACAAACCACCACCATCAGCATCACCTGGAAGCCCATGAAAAAATGCAGAATCTTAAGCTTCACCTCAGACCTACTTAATCAGACCTGCATTTTAATAAAATGCTGCAGGTGATTAATATGCGTATTACAGTATGAGGGGCACTGGCCTTGGTCATTTTCTTAATCTTACTGTCTAGATCGTTAGTCACCTTTCTTTATCCTCTGCTGTTTCGGTGGAAGGATCATTGACATGGAGCCATACTGACATTGAATTAGGAACCCAGCACTTGCCAATTACATAAGCTTTAACAATTAACTCATTTTTTCCAAGCCATGATGCCTCCCTTGTAGAATGAGAAGAATACCTATGTTTCACAATTATTGTGTGAATTAAATGGTGTTATGTATGTAAAAATTCAATATAGTTAGTATTTGAGAAATGTTACTTTCCTTTCTATCTGTCCATCATGTGTCTTATGCTAGAGAGACATTGTTTTATAAAGGTTTTGACTCTTTCATGACAATCTTTTACTCTTCCTTGTCCTTCTCTCCTAATTTTAGTTTACTAGTCTTTCCTTGTATGGTGTTTTGTGTATACTTTTTCTTTTGTTATGCAGGGTTTTGCATCGTATTTCCCTACCTATTCCAGCCTCCAAAAGTAGACAGCTCTGAACACACTCCAATCTTTTCTGCTTCAGAATTTTCTCCAAATCTTGGCAAGACTGCTTAACACAACCTGCAGCGTAGCCTGGGACTACAGGGAAGTTAATATCTGAAGGGGTAATGCTCATGGGGTATGGGAGTCAATGGGCTAAGTATTCTTGTCTTCTGTACTTTAGAGGGAAAATATACATGCATTCTACACATTTTGTCAGAGTCATAAATGAGATTGCCTCATTATGTACCACAGTAACCAGCTCCGTAGCTTCCCTTCTTTCCTTTCTTTTCTGACTCTACTCACTCACCTTGGTTGCTGGAATCACTTTCCATTAAACTATCTACATCGAAGTCCTTGCTTCGTGCTTTGCAGTTAGGAAGATCTAAACTAAAATAAATCGTAGTTTTTTTTGCTCTCAGCATATACAAAAAGGGGAATACTTGTCCATCAAAGTATTTGTGTTGGCTCTACCATAATACAAAAGTGTGATTTGGAAAGGCTGCTCAGCCAGGGATTAAATTTCATAGCACTTTCCTCAACTTGCATGTAGGTGGAGCCAAGAGGATTAAATCCAAGAGGGTTAAAAAAGAAAGTTTGCAGCCGGGTTCAGTGGCTCATGCCTGTAACTTTGGAGGCCAAGGCGGGTGGATTGTCTGAGCTCAGGAGTTTGAGACCAGCCTGGGGAACACAGTGAAACCCAGTCTCTACTAAAATACAAAAGAAATTAGCTGGGCGTGGTGGCATGCACCTGCAGTCCCAGCTACTCGGGAGGCTGAGGCAGAATAATTGCTTGAACCCAGGAGGTGGAGTTTGCAGTGAGCCAAGATGGCGCCACTGCACTTCATCGTGGGCAGCAGAGCAAGACTCTGTCTCCACAGACACAATAACAAAAAAAAAAAAAAAAAAAAAAGGAAGAAAGAAAGAAGGTTTGCTTTCTCTACAGTTTTGTTTTAACCATTTCTTCTGAATTTTTACAAATAAGCATAAACTCATGCCTGTAATCCCAGCACTTTAAGAGGCCAAGGCAGGAAGATCACTTGAGGCCAAGAATTCAAGACCAGCCTGGTTAGCATGGTGAGACTCCGTCTTAAAAACAAAACAAAACAAAATAAGCATAGAGAACTTGTAAACTGTGTGGTAAACATGGCAGAGTCACAAAAGGCAAGGAAAGAACACCATTGGGAGAGGAGCTAGCTGCCTGTTAGGTACAGCTGTTTTGAATATTCCATTATTAAGAAATAAACATTTATTATGTTTAAAGCAGTATATATCTGGGAATTTGGGTCTGTTTATTACAACAGCTGTCATTATTCTGATTTGGTCATTAACATATTTTTATGCTCCAAACCATTTATAACTGCTTTAGTGGATGCTTATCACTAAGGGTATTCTATCCACTCACTTTTCATAGTACTCCACACAGTGCTCTTTGCTGGATCTGTTATTTGCTTAAGAGTGAAAATTGTGTGGAATAGTTTCAAATTTCTGTTTTTACCAAAGCTAAACAAAGTCTTCTTCACTTCAACTGAAAAGAATAGGCTTTGAGACAGAGTTACCAGGAGCTCCACTTGACATCAGACAAAATGAGCCTTGATCCCTCCATTCATTCATGCATGCTTCATTCTATAAATAGAAATTGAGAATCTCTTTTATGCCAAGTATTCTACTATGCTCTGAACTCAAAAAATAAATAAGACATGGTTGGGTGTGGTGGCTCATGCTTATAATCCCAGTGCTTTGGGAGACAAAGATGGGAGAATCACTTGAGTCCAGGAGTTCAAGACCAGCCTGAACAACATAGTGAGACCTGTCTCTACAATCAATCAGTCAATCAATCAATCAATGTTGCTGGAAATGATAGTGTCCATCTGTAGTCCCAGATACTTGGGAGGCTGAGTGAGAGGATGGCTTGAACCCAGAAAATCGAAGCTGCAGTGAGCTGTGATCATTCCACTGCACTGTATCCTAGGTGACAGAGCAAGCCTCGGTCTAAAAAAAAAATTAAATTAAAATTAATTAAAGAATAAGACATGGTCCTTCCCTCAGAGAGCCTAAAACCTAGTATTTAAAGAGAACAATTATAATAGAGAGTTCTGGGGAGCCAGCACTATGAGTTGTCTAGTCAAAATGACTGAGTGTTATTTTTGGCTCCCTGATGTATTCACAGAGTGATTTTAGTAAAGTTATGTCTTTTCTGTGCCTTTTTGTTTAATATGTAAAAGGGAGATGATGTCCCTTTTACATTTTGTGAGGACTGACTGAGATTTTGTAGAGTTCTTAGAATAGTTCTTAGTAACTTGCTACATATCAATAAATGTTAGCTTATTATTAAATATTGGGACCAATATACATGCAGGACCAGATCTTATAGGGCAGTGCACATCAAACATTAGGGTTTATACGAGTTACCTGGAAATCTTATGAAAGTTCAAATTTTTACTTAGTATGTCTGTAGTAGGACCCAAGATTCTACATTTCTAGCAAGCCCCAGGTGATGCTGAAGCTTCTGGTCATGAGAGCACATTTTGTGTAGCAAAGACAGTGCTGCCCAATAAAACTTTGTGTGATGGTAAAATGTTTATATCTGCTATTCTAATATGGCATCTTCTAACCACATGTGGTAACTGAAATGTGGCTAGTGCAACAGAGGAACTAATTTTTTTAAAAATGTATTTAATGTTAATAAACATAAATTTAATTGGACACATGAGGCTAGTAGCTACTTGTATTCAACCTCACGGTTCTAGACCAGTAGCTTTTAAGACTGGTCACACGTTCAAGCAAGGATCAGTAACCCAGAATAATACTGAAGATTGGGTTACATCATCAACATAATGAAAATATCTCTAGAAGTTTGAAATTGGATTGAAGACTACGAGGATAACTATTGTTCTTTAGAGGTTCCATTTACACTAGTTTTGCTTTAATAGTGGACAAGGTTAAAACCAGCTATATTCAATGTCAAACTATATCAGTTCAGCTCAAGGTAATTGAAAACCCAAACTGATGTGGCTTGAACACCACTCATCTCAAATAACAAGCATTTTAGAGGCTGACAAGTGATGATGCTTGGTCCAGCGGCTCAGCGGCCAGGTACTATGTTTTCTTCTCCAACATTCCTAGCCTGTTAGCTATTGTCTTCAACCTTCTAAGATTCATGGCCCAAGAACACTGAATATGCCTGTGGTGTACGTATTCAAGAGAAGGTTGAGAGGGCCAGTCAACCCGCATGTGTACTCTTTTATCATACTACAAATATCTTATTATCTCAGAAAGTTGAAAAAAAATATTTAGCTGGGTACATCGCCATCCCAAACAAAATGAAAATTTTGGTGGCAAGTTAGAAGATAAAATAGATAATGGTTAGGTAGCCAACAATGTCTGACACACAAACCTAATTATCATTCACATGTGAAGAAAAAGAAATACATTTTTCCAAATAAGCAAAACCCCAGTAAGATACATCAATCATTCATATTCAATATGAATTTAAAATATAAACTCATGAATAATAAAATTATGGCACAAAAGGATTGGCAGTGAGCACTGACTCCATTTGAATGATAGATATAAATAAATGAAATTATTATGTTATTACATTGAATACAAATGCTAAATTTTGTTGTGAAAAGCCTCATGATATCAAATGATAATCACTATTAATATAATGGGGATAAAATTACAACCAGTTAATATCAGAATATTGGTAGAGTGGTGGCAGGCAGGAGAAATGTAGCTTGCTATTATGTTATGGTGAGAAATGTAGTTTATGTATTTAAGTAATTATTTTAAAGGAATAAAAGTAAATACAAGTAGAATTTAAACAGATTATGTACCTTCGAGATTATTGCAGGGACTGAGGGGTCTAATTTCAGAGATCAAGAAAATGAATCGAATTTTTAAAAAATAAATTAAGCAAGACAAAAAGAAATTAAGGAAGCATTTAGCAGAATGTTTGAAATAGAATGATAATATGCCAAGTATATCTGTTACAGCAATAAATATAAAAGGAAAATGGCCACTGGAAAAAAACTCAGTTGAGTTTAAAAATGGAAACTCTATTGTATGTTATATGTAATAATCATATCACACAGAAAATTATTTAAATATGTAGACAATAAAAAATAAGCAGAGAAATGCCTAGCAAACCTATACACAAAATAAGAAATAATACTGGTAAAATAATTTATAATATATAATAATATATAATATATACTATAATAAAATATTAACTAGGAGAAAGCTATTTTATAATTCTGAGATGACTTTGCAAACATTACAATAATACTGAAGATGTATGTGTCCTTTAGCATCACACTGAAATATAGATGAAAAACTACTAGAAATACAAGGAACTGTCCTTGCATCCCAGGAATAAACCCCACTTGATCATGGTGGATGATCCTGTTAATGCATTGAATTTAGTTTGCTAGTATTTTGTTGAGAATTTTTGCATCTATATTGAATAAGGATATGGGCCTGTAATTTTCTTTTCTTGTAATGTCCTTGCCTGGCTTTGGTATGAGGGCAATACTGGTCTCATAAAAAAAAAAAGTTTGAAAATATTCTCTCCTCTTTGATCTTTTATGAAAGTGATTGAGGAAGATTGATATTAGTTATTCTTTATATGTTTGGTAGAAGTCAGCAATGAAGCCATCACATCCTAAGCTTTTCTTTAATGTGAGACATTTATTAATATTACTAATTCAGTCTCCTTACTTGTCATTGGTCTGTTCAGATTTTCCTATGTCTTCATAATTCTGGGTAGGGCATATTTATCTAGGAGTTTATCCTTTTCTTCTGGGTTATCCAATTTGTTGACATATAATTGTACATAGCAGTCTCTTATGGTCCTTTGTATTTCTTGGTACAAGCTTTCTTTTTCATTTTTTATTTTATTTTTTTGTCTTCCCTCTTGGCAACATTTTTAAAGGACCACAGTTCACATTTTCTGCTCTCCACTATCGCATCAAATGCTGAGCCCAGACAAATTCTGTTGAGACTTTTAAGCCTTTTAAGCATTTCAGCTATCATGTATGTTTCTAATGCTATTTACACTTTTACAATTTCAAGTAAAATAAGGAATATTTTCTTTTGTTTGTTGAGTACTAAATAACACTAAGAAAACATCTAATGAAGGGATGGAACAATCGTAGCAGGACACTATTTATTTAAATACATACTTGATTTGTATGTAAACAGTTATTGCTGTGGTCAAAGATGCCTGGGAAATACTGGCATGAACAGATTTCCTTACTGTAGAACCACTTAGAGATCTGAAATATTTTAACAGGTGTGGAGAATCCTCAACAGAGGGCTTTTATTGCTTGTCCTCATCACAAAACTTAAAAAATAATTTTTTAAAAAAGCAAGATCTTTTTTCCCCCTTAGATTCTCTGTGGCCTGGCTTTTCACTGAATAAGTGTTGAAAAATTATATACCAGGAATAAAAAGCCTGGAATACCTGGTGAATTCGTGTCTCAGCTAATTTGGTGTAACTTTAAGAGGACACAAGCAGATAAACAAATAAAAAGAAATAATGTCTTTAGGCAAGAAAAATACTCTTCAGTTCTTTACAGCCTTGACTGCTCTTGTTTACATAATACTGAGCCTTTTCACAAATTTGTTACCTAATTTGCTCTGAAATATGTGAATTTATAATTCTGACTAAAAATAAACATCATGGTTGATTAAAATGAGATATGATGCATGCTATTATCAAATGAACTACATGAAAGAACAGCTCATTATGACCTAATGGGTTTCATTCCAAGAATGTATACTGTAGTTCAAAATTGGAAATTGTACTGATAAAATGCATTTGCACTGTCTTTATAAGAGAAGAAAATTATTTCAATAGCCCTCAAAAAACTTTTGATAACGTTTAACACCTAAAAAAAAACCTAAATAAACCCATGATTAAAATACAAATAAAAAGATGCATGCCATGGGTTGGGGGGGCCAGGGCCAAGACAGCTGACTAGAAGCAGCACCGTTTCGAGGCTTCCACCGAAAAAAACCATAATAAGCATGTGAAGCCTTCACCGGCAGCCAGGGTATCCAGGTTCTCTCATCAAAATTGACTAGAAGGCTGGTGTGACCCACAGAGAGAAGGAAGAACAGTGTGGTGTGGCAACCCACCTGAGAGCGACACAGGGAAGGGGAACCCCTCCCGACAGCCAAGGGAGGCAGTGACTGAGCACACTACCCAGCCAGGGAAACCGTGCTTTTTCCACAGAACTGTGCAACCGATGGATCAGAAGATCCCACTCACAAACCCACATCAACAGGGCCTGGAATCCCAATCCCAGAATGTCCACATTCTTACT
Organism: Pan troglodytes; assembly: GCF_028858775.2. Lineage (NCBI taxonomy): Eukaryota > Metazoa > Chordata > Mammalia > Primates > Hominidae > Pan > Pan troglodytes. The sequence goes on from NC_072403.2 coordinate 60,475,512, forward strand.
GACTCTCAGCTGGAATCTGCTTAAGCCTACCAAACTCCCCAGGGGGAGGGGTGACCAGCACCTGCTGCCCCTGTCTGCTGTCTAAGCCTTTTGAGCTCCTTGTGGGAGGGACAGCAGCCAGCACTGGGACTAGCAACTGCCTGACACACTAAGCTTCCTGGGCAGGGGAAGGGTGGCACCCATTTCTGTAACTCTAGGCTGCACTTTCCCAATGCTGGAGCCAGGGAGGCTGGACTGCTTGGTCCCAAGACTTTTCCCCACAGCTCAACGCACTGGCTGTGGCAGTCTGCAGCCAGAGTGCCTCTTAAGGTCTAACCCTGACCCATCCTTCCTCAGTGGGTGGGGCTTCCTTGAAGGATCTCCAATAACTCCAACCAGAGGCTCAGAGACAGAATTCGGATCTCCTTGGGCCTGAGCCCATTGGGGGGATGGGTGGCCACAGTCTCTGCAGACCAGCAGACTTAGCCTCTCCTCCTGGTATTTCTGAGAAATCCAGGCAGCCCAGAGGAGTGGTTTTGCCCCAAGCAAAACACACTCTCTTCACCAAGGGACAAAGTGCTTCGTTAAATGGGTCCTGCTCTTCATGCCACCCAACTGAGTGAGACCCCCAACAGGGATAGTCAGACACTCTCTACAGGAGCAATCCTACTGGCATTAGGTTGGTGCCCCTTGAGGTCAGAGGTCTCAGAAGAAGTAGCAGGTACCCATCTTTGCTGTTCTCTAGCCTCCTTGAGTGACATCTCCAGGCACGGGAGCAAATCAGATGAATAAGACCTGAAGTGAACCCCCAGCAAACTGCAGCAGGCCTACAGAAGAGGGACCTAATGAAAGAAAAACAGACAAGCAGAAAGCATCAGCAACAGCAAAAACATCAACAACAACAAAAGCCCCCACAAAAACCCCATCCAAGGGTCAGCAGCTTCAAAGACCGAAACTAGACAAACTCATGAAGACAAGAAAGAATCAATGAAAAAATGCTGAAAACCCAAAAGGCCAGAGTGCCTGTTCTCCTCCATATGATCACCATGTCTCATCATTGAGGGCACAGAATGGAACGGAGAATTAGACGAGTTGACAGAAGCAGGCTTCAGAAGATGGGTAATAAAAAACTATGATGAGCTAAAGGAGCATGTACTAACTCAATGCAAAGAAGCTAAGAACATTGATAAAAGGTTAGATGAATTGCTAACTAGAATAACCAGTTTAGAGAGGAATATAAACGATCTGACGGAGCTGAAAAACACAGCATGAGAACCTTGTGAAGCCAAATCGACCAAGTGGAAGAAAGGATATCAGAGTTTGAAAACCACCTTACTGAAATAAGGCATGCAGACAAGAACAGAGAAAAAAAGAATGAAAAGGAATGAACAAAGCCTCCAAGAAATATGGGACTTAATAAAAAGACTGAACCTATGATTGATTGGAGTGCCAGAAGGAGACAGGGAGAATGAACAAGCTGGAAAACTCAGTTCAGGATATTATCCAGGAGAACTTTCCCAACCTAGCAAGGCAGGCCAACATGCAAATTCAGGAAATACAGAGAACACCATTAAGATACTCCACGAGGAGATCAACCCCAAGACACATAATCGTCAGATTCTCCAAGGTAGAAATGAAAGAAAACCTGTTAAGGGCAGCCAGAGAGAAAAGCCAGGTCACCTACAAAGGGAAGCCCATCAGGCTAACAGCAGACCTCTCACCAGAAGCTCTACAAGCTGGAAGAGATTGGGGACCAATATTCAACATTCTTAAATCAAATAATTTTCAACCCAGAATCTGAAGTTTGAAGACACTTTGAAACACATTTTTAAGAAAATGAAAGGCAAGCCACAAACTGGATGAAAATATTGCCAAATATATATATATCCAGCAAAAGACTTGCATTTAAAATATATAAATAATTCTTACAATCCAGTAAGAAAAACATATTAACTTTGAAAATTGACAGAAGATTTGATGGGCCTTTTGTAAAGTATAATTTTAAAATGACTAAGAAAACAAGAAAATGAGCTCAGTACACAGTAGTTTTTAAAATGCAAGTTAAAAGCGGAATTAGATACTGCTATTCATCTACCAGAATGAGTAAAAGAACTAATGATATCAGATATTGGCAGGAATTTGAAGGAACTGGTATTCTTTTCTATTGCTGGTGGATTTATAAAATGATACACCAACTTTGCCACACAGTTTGGCAGTGCTTTAGAAAGTCAAACATATAGGTACTATATGATCTTGCAATTCCACTCATGGCCATTTATCTAAAAGAAATGTTCACAAAAAGACTTATGCCTGGATGTTCATAGCAGCTTTATTTATAATAGTCAAATTCTGGGGAAAACCCAAATGTCTATCAACAAGAATATGCAAACTGTTATATATTCGTATGGAATTCCTCAGCAATATATAAAGGAACAAACCACTGATACATGCAAAAACATGGGTGAATCTCAAAAATATCATGTTGAGAAAAAAGTCAGATGCAAAAGAGTACATTCTGTATAATTCCATTTATAAAAAGTTCTGGTTTGCATAAAACTAATATATAGTGGTAAAAATCAGATAATCAGTTCTTTGGGGATGGTGATTAGAGTGGATTAATTGGAAAGAGCTATGAGAGAACATTTTAGGGTGATGAAAGTATTCGAGATGAGAATTGGGTTAGTGATTACACAGGTGTGTATACATTCGCCTTGGAATTTCAGTTGGGAGTTAGATGGCAGAAAGGTGGGCCTGACACTGCTGGGAAGATTGTGACTAGAAATAGTGGGTTTGTGCAAATATAGGTTCCATTGATTTACAGGTAATAGTAGAAAGTGAAGGAATAAATATTGCTGAAGCAAAACATAAAGAATGAGAACAGGGCCAAAGACAGAAGGCCCAGGAGCACCTCCATGTGAGAAGAAGGGAAAAAAAAAATAGAGCCAGCAAACAAGAAAGAACCAAAGGTCAAGGAATTCTACTTCCCAAAGCCAGTAATCTTTCTTATCCCCTAGGATGAATCATTGTTTGAAGGATTTAAATTAGAATGCCTTTACTAAGTAACTTAGTAATCAGAACCATATTTGGCATGGAAAAAGAGCACAGGCCAGAACTCTGTTCTGCTTTTGTGATTCTGTATGAGCTATATCCAACATTTTTATCATAGTTAACAATCATCAGTAATTTGTTTCTGCTATTAGTAATTACAGCAGAAAAATCAGTGATGGAGATGTCACAGCTGGTGGGACAAGGGGATTCTTTTCCTGATGATTTTCTTCATCTGTCATGGAAAGAAGGATACAGAGTGATTCAGAAATAAATGGTGCTTTAAACATGATAAAGCTCTTTTTAAGTGTAGTAAAAAGTCATCTCACACAGGTGTCTCCATGAAGGTCTAATGAGTTCCATGAGAACAAAGAGAGTGTGCTTCATTCATCTTTGCCATCCTCTTAATAACTAGTATTGAAAACCTACTATGGGCCAGTGTTCTGATAGGTATTCAGCTAAAAAGATGAATAAAATGGTACCAAGTCTTCCATTGCTCCAAGTGTGAAAATCCAAAAACCCATCCAAATATGCCAGGACAATTTTTTACAATGGGAGTAGAGCCAAAAATGTATAAAATATTGAGAAAATATTTCATTGTATAGTCTTCTACACTAGAATTTAGCCAGAATGAAGACCCAAAATGATAAAAACCATTCTCTTCCTTCCACTTATAGCAAAGAGATATATAAAAGTATTAGATTTGGTGAGATTTTCTTCTTGTTTGTATAGGTTGGAGAGGATTTCTAGAATTGTGGATGTCACATAAGATTTCATAAAGCAATTCTCAGTTATTCTATGCTTCAAAATAGAGCATGCAGTCATCACAAACTTAAGTAAATACCAAATTGTTGTTTCAGGAAAGATTTATTACTCTAGTTCACTGTAGCTGTTATTGTGACTTGTGATGCATAGCAGAGAAGTCTGCAGCCCAGTCCCCAGCAGACCATAATTGTTGCCTGTGCACCCATATGGGACATTAACATTAAGAAATAGCTCTGTCCTTCATAACACCTGCTATCATCTAATGATGAACATGCCACAGCAAAATTTTCCTTTACCAATACAGCTTTATGAATTTTCATTGTTTTGAATTTTAATAAAAGATGCTTTTTTCACTGATTTTGAGCAAAATTTGCTCAATACTTTGGAATCTCTTGAATTGATCTTACAAATGAATTGCAGCAAACAACATGCATGCTAATTGATAATGTTGAGAAAATGACAATCAAAATGATTGTGAATAAAATGAAATTGTTTCATGTTTTTGTGATTAACATTTGACATATGTCAGTTGAGATATCTGATATATGTCAACAAAACAATCATTAGACTCCTCTCAGCAAAGTAATGCCACAAAGTACATCATGCTATTATAATTCTGCCAATGTATTCAGTGTGATTTCTAAATATAGAACACTCTATAGGGCACTTGCTGTTCAAATCACTATGTAGCTTCCTTTGGTTCTGTATCCAGAGGTCAACACATGGTGGAACGAAGAAACCCAGTTGCTAATTCCAAGCTTCCATTTACTCCCTGGGAAACTCTATTTAGAACACACAAGTAGACTTTTCCCAAACTATGGCCCTAGCACATGCCCCACCGATTTCATATTTATCCTTGGGAAAGCCACATTATCCGTCTTTGTGATATTGCCTGTGTTAGTAACTGGAGTTCATAACTATTGTCAGTGTATGTGTATTAGTAAAGTAATTTCTTTGTTGCTGTGTGCAGGCAAGTTCAGCTCTTTGGGATGAATATGCTGCAAAGCTGTGTTCTATGGACAAGTATTTCTATTAATATACATTTTTCCAGTAATCCAATATGAAAAAATTAAGACTATTTATTTGTATTCATGTTCCCAAACAGACTTGATTTTTGTAAGTGATATGGGGTTTAATCACAATGTAGGCGAAAAACCATCAAGTCTAACGTCAGAAGTCTGAATTCAGCCTCAATTTCACCAATTAGTTCTGTGAACTTTCATGAACTGTTAAGCAGTTTGGGCCTCATTTTCTTTATATATAGTAACTAAGTAATACTCTTAACCTTCTTATTTCATTATTACATATTGGATTTTTTAACTGTAATATGGTATTTGAAATTTTATGTATTATTATTGCCATTGTTGCTTTCGTTGGTAATAGCAGTAGAAACGATTGATGGCAGAACACTGGTATTGAATGTTTTGTTTTGTCCAAATAAGACTATGCTGTTAAAAAATCTCAGCCTAGTTCTGTATAGAATATAACACTGAGGTAAATTAGATTTTAATATCAATGTTTCACAATCTTTTTAGGTCTTACCTATAGAATTAACAGTCCAGCCTGCTTGAAATGAAGCTTTTCAGCCTGAGAGAAATGATTATTACTCAAACTAAGGATTTTTTTTTTATCAGGAGTGAGTGTTCTACATTAGTTGCTGGATCTTTTCTCACCTAGGCTGAGAGATTACTGGCAGTGGTGTGAAACAGGTGGAGGAAGTGAAATGAGGGAGTAAAGTGGGTGCTCTTGGCTGTGCTTTGAATCAAATGTTCCTTAAAGTCTTTTAAAAAGCAGAGAGGAGCTGGTTTGCAGCTTGAGTTCTCTGCAGAACAAACTCTGAGTTGGAGTTTAACCAAAAGTTCTTTATCAAAGTATCCTTTGGATCAATCTCTGTAGAACAGAGAGAGGAAAGCAACATTGAACAGAGCAAGACATTGAGTTGTGATGCAGGCCTAATGAACTTAGGTTAAAAAAAAAACTTATGATAAACTTATTATAAAAGAACACGGATGAGTTTGGGAGCCAATCCTATCAAGGTTTTAATACTGACTGCTTTTGCAGTCTCCCCTGTTGTGGTGGACTGGGTACTGGTTAATGATGTGAATTCTGCACTAAAGCCACCTTTCTTTGTCCACCTTCTAGCTGTGTGATTTAGTGAAGGCTAGCTTGCTTCTCTGGACTTCAATTTTCTCATCTGTAGAATAAAAGTAACCACCTGCACATATAGAGTGTGCCTCAGAGACCCCACAGAGAAGCTCTGGATTTAGAATGACCCTTCAGAGTGACAAGGATGTGGGCAGAGATGGCCCAGCCTCTGCATGCAAGGAGTGGTCTGTCATTTAGAAGTGGACTTCCCTGGGAAAGGGTCTGACTTTTATTAAAGCAGTTGGCAGCATCCAAGGCAATTGCTGAAGGGGCTGGCAGCTGAAGGCTGTCTACCAATGCACACCCATAGCAGGGGCAACAGGTGTCTTCCTGAGAGGTAGTCTAGGCACAGTGCATGGTCCACAACAAGCCCCTCCAAGCTGAAAACTTTCATAGCTGGAGGGAAGGCAAAGGAGAAGTAAAGGAGTGGGGAAAAAAGAAAATGAATGCTTATTTAATATTTGTTATGTTCTACACACTGGACTAGACACTCTCTTTGTTATCCCATTTAATTCTTAAAACTCTCTCTGTGTGCAGGTGGTTACTTTTATTCTACAGATGAGAAAATTGAAGTACAGAAAGCAAGTTAGTCTTCACTAAATCACACAGCTAGAAGGTGGCCAAAGAAAGGTGACTTTAGGGCAGAATTCACATCATTAACCAGTACCCAATCCTGCCACAAGAGGGGAGACTGCAAAAGCAGTCAGTATTCAAGTCTGAATAGGATTGGCTCCCAAACTCATCTGTGTTCTTTTATCTTAATATAACCTAATGCCCTATCTGATCTATTTGACATGAAGATTATCATTGAATATTGAACAAATGTTTAATGGCCATCCAGCTCAACGTGCATTCTAGAGTAGCTTTAGTGTTTTGTTTTGTTTTTTTGTAGTAGTTGTTGTTTTTCTCTGTCTGTTTACAGTGCAGAGAATTTCTAAAAATGTGAAAACACTTATCAGAGAAATGTTATATTGTGTTACAAATCAGGATAAATACCTTGGTTTTTTGAGTAATTCAAGCAAAATCTAATGGAAAAATGATGGAGAAGAGAGTTCATTCAAATACTCCCAGTCCAAAAGCCAATTAACATTGTTATCCTGATATTATTCACTGTTTAATACAGCAGAACAGTTTTATATTTCTGAGTGAAGTTGTGTTTTGTGAAATGAAAAAGATTCTTATCAGTTAAATCAATTGAGTTCCAAATTGCAAGCTGCTGATATTATGGCTTTCATAATATGTCTTCAATAACACAAGGAAATAGGAGAGGCAGATATTTCCATGTGAAAATTGCAGTAATGTTCAGCAACTTGTAATAATTAACTCTCTCAAAATCTGGTGCTGTGCCAGATAAATTATTTCAAAACCACACTTTCTTTTTTCATTTATTTTATTTAAACATCATTTATCATGTTAATAAAGCATTTTATTATTATAATAATAAACTTTATTATAATAACTTTATTATAATAAAGTTCTTTATTATTTAATAAAGAACTGAGGCTGTTCTTTAAAACACTAAAACAAAGATTATTAACCCAAATTGTCCAAATGATAGATTTTAAAACATGTCCTGAAAACAGACAAAAATAAATAAAAATAAAAGCACCTCTTCAAGATTTTAATAAGGAAAAAAAAGGAATGTTCTCAATATTTCTACAGCAATTCTACAAACTTAGAAATAGGACAAAACCAGCACATTATCTAGGTAATAAAATGTAGCATCTTTACATTCATTGCATGAAATAGTGACATGCATTGATGTACAAAACACATGTGTTTCAAGGTAAGTCAACTCTGATTAATGAAAATGTAACTGAACTTGAAATTCAAAGTTAAGGGCTCTATACCAAGCTATGCCACTTACTAGTTATATGACCTGACTGAATAAGGCATCTCTCTAAACTCTAGGTTTTTTATTTTTAAAATGAGAATATAAAATAACTAATTCTTGTGGTGTTGGTAGTATAAATTTAGGCAATATATGTAAAATACACTTTATAAACATTCAACATTAAATCCTAATGCCTGTGTGTGATATTATGATTCATTTCCATCCGTGGTTCCTAGTTCGTAACTTTCATAATCATTGTCACAATCTTAGTTATAATGTTGGAGAAATTTAGGGCTCAGAAGCAAGCCTGAGGAAACAAAAGCTTTCTCTCTGAACTTCTGTCCTACTTTTACCCACCCGAGATAGGACTGTAGTCCAATTATAGGTCATAAAACCCTCATTCTAGAGAGGGTCCTGCCTCCTACTCCAGAGGAAGGAATGCTGCACAGAGAGATCAAGAAGAATCTGAATGGACAAGGCTTGCTGAGTTTAGGCCACATCCTTTTTGTCCAATCACATTTTGACATAGTTGTCCATGCTTTAATCATTGACAACCAATGAATTCTCCATAAAAGGCCCAAAGGATGGAGTTCCAGGAGCTTCTGGAGAGCTGAACACATTGAGCATGACAGGAAGGTGAAAAACTCTTTCACATGCCAGGAAGTTGGTGCACCCCAACTCTACAGGGACAGAAGCTGCTGCACTTAGAAATCCTCCCAGACCTCACCCCATGTGTCTCTTCATCTGGCTCTTTATTTGTATCTTGTAAAATATGCTTGATAGTAAGCCAGTAAATATGATTCCCTGAGTTCTGTGAGCTGCTCTAACAAATAAATCAATCTCAAAGATGGGATCGTGGGAGCGCCAACTTGAAGCCAATTGGTCAGAAGTTCCAAAGGCCTGGAATTGCGACTTCAGGGAAGGAGAGGATGATCTTATGGTGTTGAGTATTAACCTGTGGGATCTGACACTGTCTCTGGGTATATAGTATTGGTACTGAATAGGAGGACACCCAGCTGTTGTCCACTGCTTGTTGTATGGTTAAAAACCCCTCACTTTTGGTCAGAGAAGTCTTATTCTGCGTTGATTATTATTGTGGTGGTGTGAGAGCAGAAGAAAAACCCATTTAAGAGAGCACTTCCCAAAGCACTGTGTATACAGTAAACTGTGGTCCAATGGGAAAATACAAATTAATATAGCCAATAACAGTGTACGAGAAGCTCTTTCTCCCAAAACTCTTGCCAACACAGTACATAGCCAAAAATCATCTTTTTATTTATAGAAGTATGACATATTTTGTTTTAATTCATATTTCAATAATTTTGAGTGAAATTGGACAACTTTATACACCTTTAAAATATCTTTCTGTTATGAACTGCCTGCTCTTCACCTTTGCTGGATCGATGTATTTTACGTATTAATTTATAAGAGCTCTTTAAAAAATAAGGACATTAATATATTTAACATGTCTGACAAATATTTTAGCCATTTTTTCTCTTCTCATTTGACATTATTATTGTCATGTAGTTATTTTATGTTTTATGGAGTCAAGCTTTCTTTATGACATCAAGCTTTCAACTATCACTTAGAAACAATTTCTCTTATTTTGTTTTTACAAAATATGTTCTACATTTCTGTCTAGTACTTTTATTGTTCCCCTTTTTAAACTTATATTATTGACAATATCAAGGATTGCCAAAGATTTTTAAAAACTGGTCTGCTCATATATTTCTGGTGGATTTATAAAATGGTACATCAACTTAGTAACACAGTCTGACGGTGCCTTATAAAGGGAAACACATACTTTCTAAGTGATCTAAAATTCCACTCCTGGTCATTTACCCAAGATAAATGAAAGCCTATGTTCACAAAAAGACTTATGCATGGATGTTCATAGCAGTTTTACTCATAATAGCCAAATCCTGGAAACAACCCAAATATCTATCAACTAGAGAATGGGCTTTTTTGTGCTACCCAGAGAGGGGTCCATATGGCGATATTCTAGATTCCTGTTGTAACTTAAAGGGAAACTTTTACAGTGTACAGAGCCCTTGATGTCCTGCAAATGGAGGAGGAGGATGTCTTTAAGTTCCTTGCAGCAGGAACCCACTTAGGTGGCACCAACCTTGACTTCCAAATGAAACAGTACATTTATAAAAAGAAATGTGATGGCGTCTATATCATAAATCTGAAGAGGACCTGGGAGAAGCTTCTGTTGGCAGCTTGTGCCATTGTTGCCATTGAAAACCCTGCTGATGTCCACATCATATCCTCCAGGAATACTGGCCAGAGGGCCATGCTGAAGTTTGCTGCTGCTACTGGAGCCACTCCAATTGCTGGCCGCTTCACTCCTGGAATCTTCACTAACCAGATCCAGGCAACCTTCCAGGAGCCACAGCATCTTTTCTTTACTGATTCCAGGACTGACCAATGCCTCTCACAGAGACATCTTATGTTAACTTACATACCATTGCTCCATGTAATACAGATTCTCCGCTGTGCTATGTGGACATTGCCATCCCATGCAAGAAGGGAGCTCACTCAGTGGGTTTGATGTGGTGGATGCTGGCCCGGGAACTTCTGCACATGTGTGGCACCATTTCCTGTGAACACCTGTGGGAGGGGATGCCTGATCTCTTCTTCTACAGAGATCCTGAAGAGACTGAAAAAGAAGAGCAGGCTGCTGCTGAAAAGGCTCTGACCAAGGAGGAATTTCAGGGTGAATGGACTTCTCCATCTCCTGAGTTCACCGCTACTCAGCCTGAAGTTGCAGACTGGTATGAAGGCACGCAGGTGCCCTCTGTGCCTATTCAGCAGTTTCCTTCTGAAGCCTGGAGTGCTCAGCCTGCCACAGAAGACTGATGTGTGGCTCCCACCGCTCAGGCCACTGAATAGGTAGGAGCAACCACTGAATGGTCTTAAGCTGTACTTGCACCGGCTGTTAAGCAATATGGAAATAAACATTAATTTTTTTAAAAAAGAGAGAGAATGGATATGCAAACTGTGATACATTCACACAATGGAATTACTCAGCAGTATAAAGGAACAAAACACTGTTACATGCAAGAACATGGGTGAATCTCAAAAACATGAGAGAAAAAAAGACACAAAGGAGTACCTCCTGTATAGTCCCATTTATATGAAATTCTGGGATGGGTAAAAACTAATATAAAGTGGTAAAAATCTGACTTCTGTTGACACCCAAGATAAAGGAAGCTCTCTACAGCCTTTCTCTCTCACCAATGGTCACCAAAAACTCTAGAGAGGATACAGAAAACAGCTACTTAAAGACTGAAGTAAGCCCAATGGGAAGGGAGTAAAATCTTGAAAACCAACTGGTATCATGGGGAATTTCCTGAATTCTTGTTTCCTCTTTTATCTTCTGGCTATGATGTGAGGGCACGTGGGGTCCTAGAACTGTGCAGCCAGCATACAGAGTAAAAATGGGAATAAATACCTCGCATCAAGCAAAAATAAACAGCATGGCAGACATCTAAATATAAAGTACAGTTAGCCCTTGAATAATACTGGTTTGAACTGTGCTGGTCCACTAATATGTGGATATTTTTTAATAAATATATTGAAATTTGTTTTCAAGATTTGCAATAATTTGAGATAACTCACAGACAAACCATGTAGCCCAGAAACATAAAAAAAAGTGGTGTAAAAGTTAGGTATGTTATCAATGCGTAAAATATATGTAGGTACTAGCCTATTTTATTTACGATAAAATATACACAACTCCATGATAAAAAGTTAAAATGTATCAAAATTTACACAAACACAGACCATACATGGCACTATTTGCTGCTGAGAGAAATGTAAACATAAAAATGCAGTATTCAATTATAACTGGATAAAATTACAGCATATACCATACTACTGTAATAATTTTATAGCTACCTCCTATTGCTATGGCAGTGAGCTCTAGTGTTGTGAGTTTCCACTTAAAACGCTGTGTGATGCTAGTCATCTCCACATGAGCAGTTTGTCTCTCCAATAAATTGTGTATCACACTAAAAAGTGATCTCTTGTGGTTCTTGTGTATTTTTCATGTTTACTGCAATACTGTAAACCTTGAATAACACCATGAGACCTATACAGAGTGTCACTAGTAATGCTAAAAGTGCTCCCAAGAAGCAGAGGAAAAGTTGTAATATTACAAGAAAAAGCTGAATTGCTTGATATGTACCACAGATTGAGGTCAACAGCTGCAGTTGTCCACCATTTCAAGGTAAGTGAATCCAGTGTAAAAACAATTGTTTAAAAATTTTTAATTTTAAAAAAAGGAAGTTTGTGAAACCATCCCTGCAGCTACGCCAGCAGGTATGAAAACATAGCACTTTTTGTGAAATACATTTTATCTCGTATTGAAAATATAGCTTTTATGTGGGTGCAGGATTGTTGTAAGGCATACCTATAAACTCTAATATGATTTGAGAGAAAGTAAAGTCATTATATGACCACTTAAAGCAAAAGGAAGGTGAAGGATCTAAAGCTGTAGAATTGAATGCCAGTGAAGGGTGGTTTGATAATTTTAGAAAGAGGTTTGGCTTTTAAAATGTCAAAATAAAAGGAGAAGAAGCTACTAATGACCAAGAGGCTCCCTGGAAACCAGGGAGTTTCCAGATGCCATTAAGAAAATCATTGAGGAGAAAGGATATCTGCCTGAGCAGGTTTTCAATGCAGATGAAAGATAATGCTCTATTCTATGGGGAAAAAATGCCACAAAGGACATTTATTAGTAAGGAAAAGGAGTGATCACCAGGACTTCAGGCAGGAAAGGACAGGCTAACTCCACTGTTTTGTGGAAATGTGTCAGGTTCATGATCACGATTGTCCTTATCTACAAAGCTGCTAACCCCAAAGCCTTGAAGGGAGAAAATAAACACTAGGCAACAGGAACACTTCTTCTGGATGGGATACATCGATGCTTTGTCCCTGAAGTCAGGAAGTGCCTTGCCAGTAGGTGACTGCCTTTTAAGTTCTTATTTGGCAAAAATACCAATAAATTGATAATGAACAACGCCCCCAGACACCCAGAGTGTCATGAGTTCAACAGCAAAGACATCAACTGTTCTGCTTGTCCCCAAACACAACGTTATCTAATTCAGCCTCTAGATCAGGAGGTCATAAGGACCTTTAAGGCTCATTACACACAGTATTTTATGGAAATGATTGTCAATGCTATGGAACAGAATCCTGACAGAATATCATAAAAATTGTGAAGAACTACACCAGTCAAGATGCCATCATCTTTATGGAAAAAGCTGTAAAAGCCCATTAAGCCCAAAACAATAAATTCCTCCTGGAGAAAACTGTATCCAGATGTTGTACATTACTTAACAGGACACACAACAGAGCCAATCAAAGAAATCATGTAAGAGAGTGTGGATGTGGGAAAAATGATGGTGGGGGGAGAGGTGACAAAGGGTTGTCATATATGAATCTTGGAGCTAATAGATAACTATACCAGAGGAATTAACAGAAAATGATTTGGTGAAGATGAGCACTTCAGAACCAGTGCCAGAGGATGAGGAAGAAGACATAGAAGAAGCAGTGCCAGAAAACAAATTGATATCAGATAATCTGGAAGATGGGTTTGAATTACTCAGCACTGCTTTTTATTTCTTATATGATATTGAATACTGCATAATATTTTTAGAGAAATTTTGAAAAAGCAAAAAAGTCCATTAGAAATTATAGTGTAGTTCCATAAAATTATACTGAGTATGCCTGCCTCTCTTGCCTCCCCTTCTTCTACTTCCCCCAGTTCTTTGGCCTCTGCCACCCGTGATACAGCAAGACCAACTCCTCCTCTTCCTTATCCTCCTCCTCAACCTCCTCCTCAACCTACTCAACATGAAGATGTTGAGGACAAAGACCTTTATGATGATCCACTTCTACTTAATGAATAGTATATTTTCTCTTTCTTATGATATTCTTAATGGCATTATCTTTTCTCTAGCTCACTTTATTATAAGAATACAAAATATATAATATAGCATACAAAATATGTGCTAATCAACTGTTTATGTTATCATTAAGGCTTCTGGTCAACCGAAGGCTATTGACAGTTAAGGTTTGGGGAAATCAAATGTTATACACAGATTTTTGATGTATGGGGGTCAGTGTCCATAAACCCCACATTGTTCAACTATACAAGTTTTAAAAATACATCTCAAGATATAATCTTTATGACCTTGGGCAAGAGAAAAATTTGAGCTCTAATGAGCAAACTCATTCAAAATCAATGCAATGATTCATAAATAAAATGAATAAATTGGACTTCATCACAATTAAAAAACTCTGCTCTTTGAAGAGTTTTAAGAACTTTTAAAATACATTAATTTTTAAGCCACATTGGAAGAAAATATTTCTGAATTAAGTAGCTAGTTAAGGACATGTGTTGAGAATATGTAAGTGACTCCCAAAATTAATAATAAGAAAACTTAAAACCCAATTGAAAACTGGGAACAGTTTGAGCAGACATTTTACCAAAGAAAATGCATGAATGGCTAATAAGCACATGAAAAGGAGTTTAACAGCATTTGTCATTAAGGAAATGCAGCTCAAAAACACAATGAGATATCACTACATACCTCTTACAATGGAAATAAAAACATCAAACAATACCAAATTCTAGTGATGATGCACAGCTACTGGTGCTCTCATACATTGCTGGTGGGAATGCAAGATACTACAGTCGCTTTTGAAAACAGTTTTACAGTCTTAAAAATTAAATACATCCTTACTATATGACTCAACAATCCTACTCCCAGATATTGGTCCAAGAGCAAAAAAAAAAAAAAAATTCACACCAGGAAAACTATATGTAAATATTTATAGTAGCTTTGTAGCATAATCGTAACAAACTTCAAACAGCCCAAAGGTTCTTTTGCTGCCAGATTGATAAACAGATGATGGTACATTCATTCATACAATAGAATACTATTCAGCCACACAAAAGAATACATTATTTATAACTCACAACAGGAATGAATCTCAAGTACATTACTTTCAATCAAAGAGTCTGGACTCATAAGGTTACATACTGTGTGATTCTATCTACATCACTTTCTGCAACAGCCAAAACTATAGCAATAAAGAAGAGATCACTGGTTATCAGGAGTTAGCAATGGGGAAAGTGGCTACAAAGGGCAACCTGAAGGAATTGGTAGGATAATAAGATTTGTTATTGTGATGTTGGGTGAATATGGGCTTACATGACTCCGCATTAATCAAAGCTCATTGAACAATACACCACAAAGTAATTATTTTGGTATAGATTAATAAGCTAGTTATCCAAGTTAATTTCTTCCCCTATGACTACCAAATCTCAAAAAGAACAAATGGTCTGGGCATGGTGGCTCATGCCTGTAATCCCAAGACTTTGAAAGGCGGAGACAGGTGGATCACTTGAGATCAGGAGTTCGAGACTAGCCTGGCCAACAAGGCGAAAGCCTGTTCCTACTAAAAGTACAAAAAAAGCCAGGCATGGTGGCACACTCCTGTAATCCCAGCTACTTGGGAGGCTGAAGCAGGAGAATCAATTGAGCCCAGGAGGCAGAGGTTGAAGTGAGCTGAGATCGTGCAACTGCCCTCCAGTCTGGGCAACACAGTGAGACCCTGTCTCAAAAAAAAATCATAAATGAAATAATTATATGTAAATTCTTCGAACGTAAATTTAGAAAAAAAGTTAATTATTTTACATACTGTGTACTACAGCTTTAAGCAATGCTTGTATTTCTTTTTAATGAGATGAGGTCTCACTCTGCCACCTAGGCTGATAACAGCTCACTATAACCTCGAACTCTGGGGATCAAGCAATCCTCCCCCCCTTGCCTCCCAAAGTTCTGGGATTACAAGTGTGAGCCACTGTGTCCACGTATAGAATGCATTTTTTACTTATATATGTCTTTTTATGTTTTCGATTTTGGAATAAAATGTTTTTCAAACGTCTCATTGACTGAGCTAAGGGATGCTCAGATAGCTGGTAGAACATTTCTGGATTTCTGGGGTGTGTCTGTGAGGGTGTTTCTGGAAGAGCCTAGCATTTGAATCAGTAGACTGTCAAAAAGATCACTCTCACTTTACTGGCATCATTCAATCTCTTGAGGTTCCAAATAGAACGAAAAGGAGTAGGAAGGGCAAATTTGCTCTACTTTTTTGAGCTGGGAGATTCATCTTCTCCTACCCTTTGATATTGGAGCTCCTTATTCTCAGGCCTTCGGACTCCAGTAGTGCATCCCTCCCACTCTTGTTCTCAGACCTTCTCCCTTGGACCTAGAGTTAAACCAATAGGATATGAATCTATTTATAACACACACACACACACACACACACACACACACACATAACCTGAATTATGTGTGTATATATATATTTTCTATTGGTTCAATTTCTCTGGATAACCCTAATTAATATAAATTAGTCTCAGGGCTCAAAGAAAATAAATCATTATGAAATAGAGAAATGAATAGTAAGATGTAAAATTGTACGTATGTGTATGAATCACATATATTATTTAAAAGTTCTTGTTAACTTTATAGATTGGTGTATTAAGAGCAGGGGGAATAGTCACTGAAGAACATAAGATCGATATAGCTTGTATATTTCTCTCCACCCAAATCTCATGTTGAATTCTAATCCCATTGTTGAAGGTGGGGCCTAGTGGGAAATGATTGAATTATGAGGGTGGATCTCTCATGAATGGGTTAGCACCATCTCCTTTGTGCTCTTCTCATGATAGTGAGTGAATTCTTGTGAGATCTGGTAATTTAAAAGTGTACAGTGCGCCCCCTTTGCTCCCACTCTGCCTTGTGAGACACCTGTGCTCCCTTCGCTTTCTACCATGACTGGAAGCTTCCTCAGGCCTCCGCAGAAGCAGATGCCATTATGCTTCCTGTACAGCCTGCAAAACCATGAGCCAATTAAACCTCTTTTCTTATAAATTACCTAGTCTCGGGTATTTCTTTACAGCAATGCAAGAACAGCCTAATACATATACTGTGTTTTAGAATATATATTATGTATATAAATATGTACCATTTACTTCTTGGGCAATACTTCTTGACATTAAGAAAGTATCTTGGTTATGAATCAGAAGGGCCTGATATGACATGAGGAAGACTGACAATAAAGTCTACCTTGAGAACAGGGCATTACCATTTCTTAGATGTTCAGGGCTATCCAAAGCAAAATAGTAGGATAATTTCTATGTTTTGTGTAGTCCTTGGCATATTACTACATTGTAGAAATATGAAAATGTTTTGTAGTAATCTAGTTTATCTATCCCAAGTGGATTATTTTAAATTTCTCTGTTTATAAAAGGATCGTAAACTGACTTTATTTGCAAACATTTGTGGAAAAATAAAGCCAGATCTTCTCTTGTGTTGGAGAAAACTCCTGATTGTCATTGAAAAGGTGACCCTACTTAATACACAGTGTTCCGTTCAGCTCAAACAGGCTCTCAGAAAGGTAACTTTGGGTCAGGAATTTAAAAAAATGTCACATCATTATATTAGTGCTCTTCTTTTTAGAAGAACTTACTGGCATGTCTTCTCATTGTTTGCTGTGGGTGAGGTTTAATATTTAGAATTTCAAGATATAACTATGCCATATCATATATATATATATACATATATATATATATAGCATCATACACTTTATATATACACACATATATATATAGCATCATACACTTTACAAAATATAAAGATTAGTTTTTCAACACCCAAATCCCATGTAAAATACATACTGCACTGAACACTCAAGGAATTAATTGTTGGGTAATTAAATTCTCAGTTCCTTTATTTTCCATCCAGAACTCTTTCTCCCCATTTAGTTTGCAATTTCTAATATATTATGAACTAGGAAATTAGAAAGCAAAGCTTAATAAAAGTTTTGATAAAATAAGAATAGATAGTCTCTGAACGCTGATCTAAACGAACTATTCTATAAGTGAAACACACATGTATTTAAGACATGTATTATCTGTGCAGAGGAATTTCAGCACTATTTTCAGATTCCCTGGATAGGTTCTTTGTGGTTTTACCCTGCTAGAGGACAAACACAATTTGTGCTTGTATATTTTATTGTAACTATTGTTTAGCATTTTCTTGCCCTTAAAGTCATTTTTTCCAGCACATAAAAAAATTAATTTTGTGGTAATAGCTATACTTCATTTTGTACCTGATTCTATACTGTTCAGCTATAATTTAAGGGGTGACTACTATGCCTAATCCTATTCTAACACTCACAATAATTCTGCAAAATAAAAATATTTTCCTCTCTTAATACATAAGAAAACTGAAGTTAAAATTATTGAGTAATTTTTCAAACAGGATACAACTAGGAAGTGGCATTGTTGAGATTCATACCCTCTGTCCAATCCAAAATTCACAGATTTCTTAGCATTTAGCCCCGTGCTGTCTGACTGTTTCTTCTGTATTTGGAGAGAATGCTGTAGTCTTTAATCAGCCTCCTTTTTGTCAGTATCTACTAACTAAGCAACATTTCTAGGGAAATCTTTAGAGAGCCTATTCTCATTTTCCCTTCAAAGGAGAAAGAAGGGAGGATAGAACATCCCCAGTGCTGGCCAAGGTTGCAGTCTGCATTCTGTGCTACCAGATCTGGAGTTGCACATTCTTGCTGAGACAACCTAGGAAGCTCAGAATAAGAGGGACAGACAAGTTGGTTGGATCACAAGGTTTAAATACCACTGATGCAAAGTACTATTACTAGATTAGGCAACATAAACCATGAATCTAGTGGGTAGCTCAGGATCAAGAAAATGAAACCAATAAAGAGATTAGGTGAGGGCAGATACGGTCAACACTGAGTAGGAGTGGGATTCGGGGTATTATTAGTGCAATCACAGGCATTTGCAACTGGCAGTAAGATCCTAGAGGGAAGAGATTATGTCTCATTTTTTCATAGACTCCTCAGCACCCAAGAGAGTGTCTTTTTTGTTAATTGCTGTATTTAAGGGTAATCATGGAATTGGACTGGACTGCAAACATGCAGCAAAGGTCCACTCGTCTTAAAATAGATAAGAACTAGAATTCCTGTGCAGGGGTGGAGTGGGATGAGAACACACGGCTAAGACATTTCCTTCCATTTTTAGGCTGTCACCCTCGGAAAACCTGGCAAGGACTCTGTCACAGTGACACTCACAGTAACTTACATATCAACTCTTGGTAGCCCTGATCAGACATTTTAAATCCTCCCCATTTCGTCATAGCTAGTTTCTCAATGAATATTGATTTTTTTTGTTTGCTTTTGTTTAGTTTTGCTTGTTCTTGATGGACAAATACAGTAATTAGATGTCTAGAGGCTCTGCAAAGGTTTGTCTGTGCATGCAGTAGAAAGAACAAGTGGAGAGCTTTTTTCTCACTGCAGTGCTGGTGCCTTTGGCTATCATTTTTATTTCTGTTAAGACTGTCATAATTCTTTTTTATTTTCTCATCTTAGCCCTGGACTCTCAGGCCTTTTATGATATATGTAACTCAATGGGATAGTATGAAACAAATGCATCTGCATGAAGTCACTCAGCTTTGGTTCTAGTATTCTATTCTACCTGGAGTAATTTGCTGAAGTGTAGAATTATTAACAAATTTGTGAGAGCTAACAAATATGATTCCCCAGATTCAGAGTCAAACACTTCTTCACCGTAAACCAATTCTTCACGTAGGTCCTGGGCCAGTGTACTTTTGCAAGATGTTCAAGGTATAAGATGTCATTTTTGACAGCACATGTTGATAGTTAGCAATGGTCAAAAATAATTGTCTCCCTCAAAGCACAACTATTGTAATGTACATGCACCTTTTTCTGTCAACTATAAATTTGAAAACAAAATTACACTGCTTTGCAAGTGTTGAAGCTCTTTACGTTGCACTTTAAATAAATGATATTTTATGAGGAGAAACTGGATGTTTTCTTATTGTACTGAATGAGTTACCAGGGTGTTCCCTTGTCACTTATTATATCCCCTATACAGTGATGATATGAATCATCATCATTATAATTTTATTTTAGTTTTTATAGGTTTTAAAATTAATTTCCCTTAATTTGTATCTTTTTCTTTTAAAAATATAATTAGTTTTCTACATGAATTTGTTCATATCTTAAAATGCTAAGAATGCCTATAAATAAAGCAAAGTAAACTTTCTCTAGTCTGCCATACTAACCTGAAGACTTGATCTAAATTTACAAAGAAGAATGCTGTTTCCTTCCAAAATCAATCCCATCATTAGGGTGAAGAAAGAAAACCTGGAAAGGTTTTTCTACAATTGTATCATTAGTACCACGTGGAACTAAAATAGTTGTGAGAAAGCTGCTTCTCTCTGCTAGAGGAGGAAACAGATGTGAGATTTAAGAGGACAAAGGAAAAAGAGGTAGGTGCTCTGTGCATTAGGTGTGATTGCTTCTGTATTAGATCTCTAACGCTTCATAACAAATTACTACAAACTCAGTGGCTTATAAAAATACTCATATATTATCTCATTGTTTCCCTGAGTCAAGAGTTTGGTGTTTTAGCTAGGTCCTCTGTTCAGTGTCTCTCAAGACAAAGTAAAGATGATGGCTGTCTTCATCTGCATTGGGAGACTTGACTAAGGAAAGATCCACTTCAAAGATTTCTCAAGTTGTTGGCAGAATTTGTTTCCTGTAGATGTGTGACTGAGGTCCTGTTATCTTGCTGACTTGCTGCCAGGGATTAGGATTACTCTCACCACCCACAGACCTCTACCAGGTCCTTGCCATGTGGCTCTCTAACATGGCAGATTGGCTCCTTTGAGGCAAGCAGGAGAGTTTCTCTCATCCTTTGAATCAGTTCTTTCAGCAATGCCCCTGCTCTCTTTTAAAGGATCACTTGATTAGATTAGGCCCACCTAGGATAATCTCCCTTTTAATGAACTCAAAGTTAACCGATTTAAGACCTTAATTATATCTAAAAAATCTCTTAGCCTTTGTCATAAAGTGTGACCTAATCGTGGGAATGAAATTCATTGTATTCAGAGTCCTGTCCTCACTCAGAGAGGGGATGATACAGAGAATGGACATCAGGGGGCAGGAATCATGGATGTCATCTCAGATTCAGCCCACCACAGCCTCTTTAATTTAATGCTTGTTCTAAAAAGAGCAGTATGCATTCTGCTGATTGCTATCCTTGAAGCACATAAGATTTTTTTTCCTAGAAATCAGGGCTGCTACTTCAAAGTTGAAGTAAATGTGTGAGATAAAGGACAAATGAGAAATAGCACTGTGGAAACAAATTATCATTTTACTTCCAGTTGTATGGTGACCCTGGCTAACCCTCTAACTCCCCCAAAAAATAATACCTAAAAATGCACAGCATTTAAAAATATCTCTAATGCATCAATGAGCTATCAATTTAATAAGAAATACTTAAAGGCTTAAAGCTAAATGAAAACACACTCCCATGATGGTAAGCTAGGCATTGACATTGGTGTTTATTTGCAGATTGTTGAACCCAGAGACTGAATGTACTTGAAAGCAAGGAGACAATGAATGCCCAGGAGCTTCAAAATGGAAAGTCAAATAGAAAACCCTTCACATAAAGCTAGAATCCCGCCATGTAAGAAGCTATTTATTTTCTTTTGTTGGAATTCTTCAGAGAAACAGAACCAACAGGATAAGAGCAGAAAGAGAACTAGACAGGGGGAGAGTTGTCTTAAGGAATTGGCTCATGTGATTGTAGAAGTCTGACAAGTCCAAAATCTGCAGGGTAGACTGGAAGGCTGGAGACCCAGGTAAGAACAGCAATGTGAGTTCAAAGGCAGTCTACTGGCAGAATTTCTTCCTACTTAGAAGAGGTTAGTCTTCATTAACACCTTCTACTGCTGTGAGGCCCACCCACATTATGAAATGTAATTTGCTTTATTAAAACTTCATTGATTTAAATGCTAATTTCATCTAAAAATACCTTCCCAGAAAAATCTAGAATAATGTTTGACAAAATATCCAATTGCTGTGGCCTAGCCAAATTGACACGCAAAAAGTTAACCATCATGTCCCTTCAGGTTTGTGTGAACTAGAATTAAACATGCCAACTTAAGGGAGACAAAAAAAATTGTCTCAAATTCTGTCACAGAATAGAAAAAAGACAAAACATTTGAGTATAAGATAATTCATAGGCAGGTTTGTAGTCTGTATTAGTCCGTTCTCACATTGCAATAAATAACTATCTGAGACTGGGTCATTTATAAAGAAAAGAGGTTTAATTGGTTCCTGGTTCTGTAGGAGGTACAGGAAGCATGGCTGGGGAGGTCTCAGTAAACTTACATTTATGGCTGAAGGTGAAGAAAAAGAAGCCACATCTTACTTGGCCAGAGCAGCAGGAAGAGAGAATGAAGGGGAAGGTGCTACACACTTTTAAACAACCAGATCTCACGAGAACTCACTCACTGTGATGAGAACAGCAAAGGAGAAGTCTGCTGCCATGATCCAATCACCTCCCACCAGGCCCCTCCACTGCATTGGGGATCACAATTCGACATGAGATTTGGGTGTGGACACAAATCCAAAACATATCTTAGTCCAACCAAATTTACCCTAGCTTGGTGTACTGAAAATAACTCAAAAGTTTAAAGCAACCCCAGGTACCTGATAGAAATGAATACAAACCATCCCCCTACTCTTCAAAGTAAGAAGAGTACCTTCACATAGGCCTCAAAGTATATTACATAATATTCCCCAAAATATGAGTTCACCATCGCAAATCACACACACACATGCATGTACCAAGAAGGCATCATGAAGAAGAGTGAGCAGAAAAAAAACCCAAAGTAAAATAAGAGTTTCTGGCCATCACTGTAAGAGGAGTAACTGAAATAAAACAGGTACAGTTTGGAAAGAAGAATCACAGCTTTCATTATTTTGGGTTATATGATTGTCTATATAAAGTACCCCAAAGAGTCCACAGATAAATTTTCAGCACCCATAGAAGAATATAACAAGTTTGCTGGACACGTTATCACTGCAGAAAATTAATTGAATTCCAACTGAATTTCCTGTCAATAAAAAGGTAGAAAATATAATCATAAAGATGCGTTACTTACATTACCATAAAAATATACATATCTAGGAGTAAATCTAAAAAGATGTATAAGACCTTCATGAAAAAATATAATACTATAATAAAATATATTAAAGTCTAATAGCAAGATATAACAAGTTCATACATTCAAAAATTAATGCTGAAAGATTTCAATTCTTATCGATTCAATGAAATTACAGTAAAAATTCTAACATTCTTAGAGTTACTTTAATAAGATAGTAATTAAGACTGTGGAGTATATGTGCAGAGATTTAAGTTATAAATGAAAACAGACTGGAGAGTCACAAAACAGTGCCCCAAAATATACAGAAACTTGACTTATGATAGAACTATACTGTAGATCAGTGATGGAAATATTTATATGAAATTAAAAAATAAATTGATCTCTATCTACTTACCCCCAAACGAATTCATGAGTGATTAAAATCTAATGTAAAAGGTGAAACCATAAAACTTTCTCAGCAGGAATATAGGAAAATAATTTTGCTATAGGAGACATATCTTACAGAAGACATAAATATATAAACCATAAGGAATACTTAAGAATCTTCTGCTCTTCAAGACTCCAGAAAGAGAATGAGAAGTCTACCAACCTATGGGAAGAAGATGACTGCAATGCAAATAATTTACAGAGGACTATTATCCAGGATAAACAAAGAACTCACATAACTCTACAAGAAAAAGATAAGCAATAAAGGTGAGCAAAATATTTGGATTGACATTTAACAGAAGAAGCACCTGAGTGATCAATAAACATGTAAGATGATATTTAAAATCACTGGTAACCAGGGAACTACAAATTTAAAATGCACACCTCCAAGATTTATAAAAATTTAAAACCATCCAAGTGCTGGCAGGGATTTGGAACAAGTACATTTGAACTTTGCTGCTCAGAGTGGAGTGTAAATTGGAAAACAATTAGGCATTGTCATTTAAAGATTATGTTCATGTCGTTTAACCCAGAATTTCTATTTCTAAATACATACTGTAGCACAATGCTTCCCAGGTTTTCAAATTATGACACATGTAAACAATGAGAGTATGCAAATAATGTATACTGGTGTAAACTTTAGGGATTATGAGAGCACTCATAATGAGGCACAGATTTTAAAAGGCTATTAGGTTCTCTTTGGATTATACAATTAATATTTTAAAGTAAATTTTTAAATATATGGAATTCAATATTAAATTTATCTGAAAGTTCTAAATATGATTTAAAATATTTGAGAATGTTCAACTTTTTCATGATTATAACTTTATCAGACTTTTACTTGAAATTGCCATATGCAATCTTTTATCATGACTCCTGCATAATGAACACTATACATACTCAAAAACCAGCATCAGCAATAATTCACTCAAATAGGTGGTAAAAAGTTTAAAATTAATTTCTCAAAATCAATAAACATGCACAACAGTTCTAACTATATTTAGAGTATAAAACAGATCTTCCTTTTCTTCCAAGGTAAAGTTGCAAATAATGCAAAAATGTGAACATATTTTGAATTCAATTGGTCTTTTTCATGTCAACAATTTCAAAATCATACAGAAGTATGAATATGTATAAAGCCAATTGTAGCAAGCCTTTTTCTTAATAGAAGTGCACATTTGTCAAAATTAAACAGAATTATCTGTTATATTTGAAGGCAGGAATTCAGGAATAACATCTGGTGGCCCCAAAACCCAAGTCTTGACCAGTCTCACCTCTGCTTTTTTGGCTGTGTTTTTTAGGCTGTGCTTTTTGGCCATCTGGAACACAAGCTCTCAGCAGTTCCTAGGGCCCCTTATCCACCATGGGCAATGGTTCACTTTGAAGCCAACGTTTAAAATAGATGTCCATGTGACAAGCATTTTAGCATCTCAGGACACTTAGTGTGCTCACAACTGAAGGAGAACATGGAGTACCATATCTGACTCCATTTTGCTCTGGTAATCCTCTGAGAAGAGTGTAATGAAGCAGCCAGTGTTTGGAGCAACTTGTCCAGGGATTCTGGAGCTAACCCAGGCCTCAGTAGATAATCTCAGGATGGAGACCACTATTTTGTAGCACAATCTGTAACTTAACATGGCACAACTCTTGAAAAGCTCTATTATAGAAAAACTCTTTCACATGTCATCAAGCATGTGTACCAAAATGTTCATTGAAGTACTACTAGTAAAAGCAAAAATTATAGGAAACAAACCAAATGTCAAACAAGGTAAAAAATATGAGACAATGGAATAGTTTACTCCATTGAAAATGAACATATTCTAACCACATGCAATAGCATAAGCCAAGAGTATAATGCAGAGCAAAGAAGCAAGTTAAAAATATAGACAAATTAAGCAATATATTATAGACATTTACTTGGATTTTATAATACAATATACATAGTACATGTTATAAGTAAGAATAAATTTTAAAAGAAAAAAACACAAAAATTTATGATCATGACTCATTCGAGAATGGAATGGGAAAGAATCAGAAAGTGACACAAGAGGGACTTCAAAGTTAACCATAACGTTCTTCTGTCCCCACAAAATGGAGGGTGGCTACTCAAGTGATCATTGTGTTCTTTATGTCTTACTATTTATGTCTTTATGTCTTACTATGTCTATTGTGCTTTATCTTACTGTATTTTATGTTATTTTATTCATAATCTAATAAAAACAAACAATGATAAGACATATCCTGGATATTTTTAAATCTAAGTGGTCCCTAATATGAAAGCAATTATGTAAGTAAATGCAGCCATTACACTTAAAATCTCTACTATTTATTATAACTGGAATACAGAACTGTACAGAATGTTGTTTTGTTCTTCTCAAGAAGGTAATATCTCTAATTCTTATGAAGAAAATGCTATTTTTTAATTTTTGTATAAAAGTATATTCTCTATTATTGTATCCTAATGCTTGGATGTCCACACTCACATTGCTAATTAAGACTGGATCTGTCACACTGGAGTAAATGTACCCCCAAGATGTAAAAAAAATAAGCCAGGGAGCACTCAAATCCATAGGCCCAACATTTATCTATTTCTTCATTAACTTTATGATTGACTAATATTGGCTTATCATGAGGCCAAAAGAGGTGACCAAATCTAACAAGATCTCAGCCTTAGGAGAGCTCATATTCCAAAGAAGGGAGAAAGCATAAACAAACATTGTGCATAGGAGTGAGCTCCTATCTACACAGTAGACCCTGTAAAACAAAAAGGGCTTCACTCTTAAAATCTTGAAAGTCTACATAAGAGTTGTGTAGCCCCCAGATGAGGAATCAGATAGCTGGAAGGAAATTACAGACCACCAGGAACTCTTGGTGAAAAAAGTGTAGCTCAAAAGCAGTTGGACACTCAGGTTTGTACTGTATGTGGATATGAGATCCAATTTTATAATACTTACGAAATGTGGGAACCCTAAGACAAGAAATTCATATAGGAATATATGAAATCAATGAAGCTCTAGGAACTCTGCCATGCAGAGCTGAAAGGGAGATTGCCCTGTGGCTATGTTTCTTAGCACAGAGTGTGTGGGATTCTCATGAAAAGTATGATAAACTTACAAGGATTACAAAAGACTCAAGGAATAAAGCTTTATAAAGAGGAGCTGTAATATGGTAACAAACAGAATTTGAACACAAGGAAATAGAAAATGAGCTTAATAGGTAAGTTTAAAATGCTCAAAGAAATTTAAAACGAGGATTTTTAAAAAATAAAAAGGAAAAATGTAACAAAAAAGAAGCTAGATTTTTTAGAGTTGTATGACATGAGTTGATCAGAAAGACTTGTTTGAGGCATTGTTAAAAACTAAAAGAAAATGTTGATGGTAAAGTAAATAATCACATAATTTAACTTTCTTTATTATAAAGTTCCTTTGGAAAGAATTTTGCTAAAATGGTAAAGGAAATCCAGAGAATCTTCTAGGCTGCTGAGGAAATCAAATGATTCTACCTCACCACAAAGTAATGCATTTACTAACATTTTCACCAATATCACCTTAAAAAATTGCAACACATTTTTTCTTTTGGTATTTAGAGAATCCCTCTTCTGTGGGTCATAAGTTATAAAGCAACTAAGCTACCACTGGTACTTGCATGTTGGTCTGAGTGTGTGTTCATTTAATATTGTGACACCAATACAAATCTCCAGAATGCTAAATGTCAACTGCATTGTTACTCTTTTCAATTTATTATGCTTCTCTGAAGCTGTTATTAATTATTGCTACCATATTTTAGTATGGCTTGACTATCAGGAAATGAGATAAATACTTTACATTAATCACTTTATTTAAATCTCCTACAGTGCAAAACGCAAGCATGATTCTCATTTCACAGATGAGACAGACACTGAGAAGTTAGTAACTTCCCCAGACAGCTGGCAAGAGGTAGGGTCAGATTCAAACCTGTAAATTTTATGTCCTGCATCCTCACACTATAAAGCAAGAGGATCTCAATCTCTCTCCCCCTCTCCCTCCCTCTCTCTCTCTCTGTCTGTCTGTCTGTCTGTCTTTTGAGACAGGGACTTGCTCTGTCACCCACGGTGGAGTACAGTGGTGCAAGGCTCACTGCAGCCTCAAATTCCAGGCCTCAAGCAATCCTACCATTTCTGCCTGTCAAGTGGCTGGGACCAAAGGAGCATGCTACCATGCCCACATAATTTTTAAAAATTTTTTTGTAGAGATGGGGTCTCACTACATTACTCAGGCTGATCTCAAACTCCTGGGCTCAAGCAATCTTCTCATCTCAGCCTCCTAAAGTGTTGGGATTGCAGACCTGAGCCACTGTACCTCCCAAATGATCTTTCTCATCAACCCCCATGACTTATTTTAATAGTATTATTCTCACTGTCTGATTAAAATCTTTTGTTTTTATTTTTCCCTCTCTTTAAGTAACTTAAAACATTTTTCTGTTGACATAGCATGGATGCAGTATGAAGCAGAATACAAATTTGCATCATTTAAAAAATAATTCACGGGTCTTCTAAAGAATGTTGGGTCTTTGGGAAACTGCCTTGCACTATGTCCCCAGGCAGCTGGAGGAGAAGTGCCATTCACTCTCCTTTGGCCTCGGTTGTCTTCAGAGGAAGCTTGAGGATTCCCATGCTGCGGTGTTTCCTACAGTCCTGTGCATGTAGTGCTGTAGGCATTATGGTCTATCAGCTAACATAGAAGGACAGGTGAGTTTATTTCTTTACGTTGCCATTCACCATCCCCTCAGAATAAACATGGTGGGCTCTGAAGAAGGCATTTTAACCAATGAGTCCGCAGCACTATGAATCCTTGTGAGTTAAGACAGACCTAAGACTGAGGAGTCCCAAAGTGGAATGTGGAGAGTTACTGAAAAAGAAACAAAAAAAACCATCTGTCTACCTCACTCTTTTGATTAGCAGTTTCTGATGGAAAAAGGTCATTTTATTTTTTTCTTCAACAGTGGGTATATTGTGTCCAAAGAGAGAGGTGGACAGTTTTTGTTTTGTTTTTTTATACATTCTCACTGTGTAAATCAGGCTTGTCCACTTACCTTGCTACTAACTCCTAAACTCAGAGTCCTTATTGATTTTTATTCCCTTTTATATTTATATTTAATTTTATAAATTTATTTAAATTTGAATATTTTCTGTTGGAATAAGACAGTAAAACTATTCCCCCTGTGGATATTGTGTGGGGGTAAAATTAATATTTAATGCAAAACAATATTGAGAGAACACTCTTGAATGTAAAAACACCACTTAAATGAAATTCAATTCCCATTCTCTTTCATTTGTAAGTATCTTTAAGTAAGACATTAGATTGTTTTCTTCTCTTAAATTTATTTATCTTAAAATTATTCTAATAAAATTTCTTCAAGGGTTAGCCCTCTTTATATACTCTTGGTGATTTTATTCCTTTGTTATAAATACTCACTTTTAGACTACAAAATATGTAATAGTTTAAGAAGATAAGTGAAAATTGCCCATAATGCTCAGTAAGAAATAATACTATTTATGGTTTCTTTCATGCCATTTGTAATTTTGTATATACTACATATGTACACATATGCTTTTACAAAAATATTTTCAACATCAATAAACATAGTTGCAGCACCATCTTAAATGACTACATATATTCCAGTATATAGATAGGCTTTGCTCCCAAATTTGTATTATTATAAATGTTTTGATAAATACATGTATATAACATATGCATATATATATATTTATCACATTATGTATATAATAATGTAAATGTTCCAGAAAGCATAAATGATTATTTGACAAATAAGATATTTCATAGCTAAGATAATAAGAAAAGTTTGTGGGCTAAGCAAGTGACTGGATGTCTAGCAGTGCTAAATGTGTGTTTCAGTTGGGAATTAGCCTACCTTTTACAGTAGAGTTGGGTAACCATGTCAGTATGCTTCATAGATTCTTTAACAGGATTACTTTTTTCTAATAACTGTAAAACATTAACTTATGCCATGCAAGCCATAGTCTTTATTATTATTATTATTATTATTATACTTTAAGTTTTAGGGTACATGTGCACAATGTGCAGGTTTGTTACATATGTATACATGTGCCATGTTGGTGTGCTGCAGCCATTAACTCATCATTTGGCATCATAGTCTTATGCTACTTACCTGTGAGCCCTTCAAAAAAAGGTAGCAAACATGTAATGTATTCTCATTATACATCTGCAAGAAAAATAGGACATAGCAATCATAGTCCTTGATTTTCCTGCCTAAAGTTGACAGCTGATTATGTGAAAATTTAACTTTGGGCTTAGCATTCTTGATGTTTGCATCTAGAAGAGTAAGATTATGGTTGTGACATGAGCTATTTATAAGAAGCTTCTCAGAAACCTGACATTGGACCCCTCCTTCTATTCCCATCTTGTTTGCAATCAAATACATTTGCTTCAGGAGAAGTCTAGGCAAAATGCTAAGGAAGGTGAAGTTCTGGCCTTCTGCATTCTGAGCTTTTCCTAAGGCCCTTAGGAAAGGCCTTTGGGGTCATTGTATGGGATAACTAATAACAAACTTATCCCATACAATGACCCCAAACAATCATACTCTTGCCTCAGAAGCCAAGGCCTCCCCAAGGAACTCTGAGAGAATATGTGGCTGTTCAATCAATTAATCCATGAGAGTGTGCAGAGGGAAAAGTCCTAGGAGCTGTAGCTTATTTCCAAAGAAAGGTAAATTTTAATGGTGGTTTTCTAAAACAAACAAACAACAACAACAAAATACATCCAACCGGGAGGTAAGGCCTTTTACATGGCCCACCAGAGTACAGAAGGAAATAGATTCAGCCCACTTGAGTTATGTCATACAGAAACCATCTCCTTCACCTAAGGCTTCTTGAAGAAATATCTGTGGGCCTAGCTGCTTCTGACAGAACCAACATTTTGATTGAGTGTATCTGAGTGGCTTTTGACTCTATTACAGGAGTATCAGCTGTGGGACTTCTTCAAGCATGATTCTAACCCCACTGCTTTAGTACGTCTTAGTCTCTCCTTTCAGCTCTCTTTGGTGATTAGCACAATAACGAACATGTCATAAGCAGTGTTGAACATTGAGAGCTTTCTGGGATTCTTCTTTTCCCAGCCCCTTCTATTTTTAATTAAAATAACTGTGATTGTATGTGTTCAGGCTAAAAATGGTATTTCTAAGCCATCCTTGCAGCCATAGGTGGATATGTTACATCATTCCAGCCAATGAGATATAAGTAGGCACTTGCTGAGGACTTCTGAGAAAGTTTTACTTTCTAAAGAAAAGCATCATCCTTTTGTCTTTATTATTACCCTCCTCTTCCCTGAAGGTAAAGTGGCTATACTGGAACCATGACTGTGAAAGCTACATGCTAAAGGTAGAAATAAGAGCCTAGGTCTCTCATATTACTTTGGCACAAGCCCTGATCTATAAATCATATATATTTCTTATTGCTTGGAAAACACACATACACACACACACATGCACACACACTTGGTTAAGCCATTGGAGTTGTTTTTCTGTTTCATGAAGCCAAATGCAATTCTCTTGCTTAGAACACTTACCCAAGGCAATTGAAATGCATGATTCTCCAAACTCTGCACACTCAGGAAATACAAGGTAAAATTTCGTAGTTGCTTAATCAAGAAAATTTAGGAGGTAAGCCTCTTTCTCTTTCTAAATTAAACACATGCATTCCAAAAACAAGCTTTTTTATTTTTTGCATTTTCTGTTTCAGTCTCCTTCAGCAGAGAAGATAACATTTAGCTAGCTTTGAAATCTCAAACATATAATTTGTACAACATTTGAAAATTGAAGTTACATTTGATGCTGCATGAAGAAGCATTAAATTATAAGCCAATCACGATTTGAAGGGGTGTGTGATTCTCTTAGAATATTTGATTTAAAAATAGATGCAGGTGTAATCAATAATGTATGTATATTCAATCAGGAATCTTGATTTTTACTCAGTTATTTAATTAAAATTTCAGAAATTAACACATTTTTAAGTTCTGCTATGCTAAGAAACTGGTTGTTTCTCCATAGATGCCTATTTTTAATGTCCCTAAAAATGTTCTCCTAAGAAGAGAAACGTTAAAAAAAGTTTACCCTTTTTAAATATCCATGTCTCTGTGCTATAGCAATGGAGTGATGGCAAAACTAAATGTTCTATTTGTTCTCTGCCTCTAGTGTTAGTCATGTTATTCAAGGGACAAGAAGCAAATATAACTAGAATGTAAAAGAGAAAAATACTCAGGCAAGAGAAAACTCAAGAGCACATAAAACCAATATTGGTAGAAAAGGCTTACACTCACTTTTCAGGTCAATTACCATATAGTTGATACTTACACAAAGTGAAGTGTGATGGATGGAAAATCTCTATTCTTTCCCATACTATAAATGCAGTCTATTTTGAGGAACTATTCCCTCTACATTCTATCCCTGCAATTTTGTTAAAAGAGGCCAATCACAATCCTCTGCCCTCTGGTCTCTGGCTTGTGTAAATGTGAAAACTGGGTCACTTGAAGTTTCCAGCTTCTATTTTTTAACTACAGCTCAAGGAAAACAGATCCATTATTTTCTTTCTTTCATAAGGTTGTGATTCTAGAGATGTTTGTGGTAAGGTCTAGGCCCCTAGGAATAGCCATCTTGAGAAAAGAACCACAGAAAGGACAACAGAAAAGAAAGAAAGATATGTTCAAACTGAAAAAGAATGGTTGGCTTTTCATGAATAATGACGATCTGAAATCACATTGCTGACCCTACCCCAACCCCTCCTTTCTTTGCCAGGACTTTGCTTTTTTTGCCAGGACATTTCAACACATAAAATAACCCCATTAAATGAATCTACAGGAAATCCCTTTGCTGCCAAGACTTGAGCTCCTGAGAAGTAAAAGAAAAAAAAAAAAGGCTTTCATTATTTGTGAGGATAGCAGAACCTGGAGTGAAGACCAAAAATTATACTACTTCCCTAAAATCGGTTAGATAAAAGGGGAGCTGTGCCTTCCCACCTGTCAAGTCCTGGAGGAGGTTGCACAATATTCTTGGTGACAGTGGCCCAGGAAAGAGTCTCCCCTAGTGGGCTACACAGATAGTCCGTGTGGTTGGAAGAAGATAGTTCTCCCCAAGAGCACTTAGAAAAGTCTAAAACACTAAGCAGTCTTCATCATGTGCATACAGTCTTCATCACATGCATGCTTCAGTAAAAGGGGTCCCAATTTTTCAGCTGACTCTATACATTGTCTCATAAGGAAATGACTCCTATCTTCCAGTTCCCGCAGTTTTGCCAGTGACTAAAATACCCCCACATCCTAGCCCTATGCTAGGATGTGGGGTTATCTTAGGCATTAGCCAATAGGTACTGGTCAGTGACCAGTTAGGAACCAGGCTACATAGCAGCAAGTGAGTGACCGATGAGTGAAGCTGAGCTCAGCTTCCTGTTAGATGAGTGGGGTCATTAGATTCTCATAGGAGCCCGAACTGTATTATGAACCACTTATGCAAGTGGTCTAGGTTGCGCACTCCTTATGAGAATATAATGATAAATATAATGTGCTTGAATCATCCTGAAACCATCCCTCCACCTCTCCGCTGTCCTTGGAAAAATTGTCTTCCATAAAACTGGCTCCTGGTGCCAAAAACTTTGGGTACCGCTGTCCTAGCATATAGGGCAGTAGAGATAACTTAAACTCATAAGAAGGCAAAGAGAAGCAGTGATCCATTTTGAAAAACACTCACTAAAAAGAGGGAAAGAGACTTAATTGAATAATAAGAACAGGAAGTTTCTATTAAGGTAAAATAAATGAAAAAGATAAAAGCTTGAACAAAAAATACAGCTTTTCAAGAGGGTGCAATTAAAGCACAAAAAGAGCTCTCTGGAACCAAGGAAACATTATATTTGAATTACAAAATTTAGTACAGCAATAGAAAAACAGAATACTTGCTTTAGTTGTCTGAAAAAATAATGGAATAACTATCTAACAGGCCAACAACAACAACAAAATGTGGAAATCACAAGGGAAAAGATCTAGAGTAGGGAAGAGAATTCTAATGCCTATAGGATCTTGGCATATAATATAATTTTGTGGATTAGTTTAGTAATAAGACAATAGGAAGGGGTATAGACTGTGACTGAAATGGAGACCCAATGCCCTACTTAAGAGATATTTAAGTTTTTTTTTTTTTTTAAGCACTCAACTGGCCAAAAGTATAATTGTCTCCTGGTAAAAATCTGTAAAGTATATCACATTTTAAGACCAGTAATATAGAAGATTTAAATAAGTACAGTTCACACACACACAGAGTACTGTGTTTATATATATAGAACATATACTCATTATTTATAAAAATATTCATATATGTTTATATGTACTTAAAAGCATGCATTTGAAACTATATTCTATATTGTCTAACCAAATCCAATAAACTGGAAATTAACAAACAAAAGTACTAAAAAAAAATTGAACAGCTTGAAAACACCCAGCCTAAGTTGAACCATATGAAACTGCTGATATTTGACATTTTAATCTATGTAAATAGTAATTCATATGGATCAACCTGATAAAACCCTTCATCAAGAAGGTAGGACATTCCCTTGTTTGACTTCAATTGGGAACATATGTGTTGGGTGGCCCAAATTTTACCTTGAAAGTACTCTGTTTTTTAGGGTTGTAAATAAATATTAGTGAGTAAGCTCATACACACAGTCAAACCTCCTTATTTGTGGATTTTGTGGATTTTGGATATATAGAGAGAGAGGGAGTAATGTTTATATCTTAATTAAATCAAGTTTATTTGTGTTCAAATCTTCTATGTAAATCACATTACTCTCAGAACATTTTTTAAAACTACCATTATGATGATAAATTTATCTATTTTCTTATTTAATTTTGTCAATTTGTTCCCTATATAATTTGAAGGTGTGTTATTAGGTCCATACAAAACAGGTTTGTTATATCTTCCTGGTGAGATGACTCACAATTATACTAAAAGCGGTCTCTATCTCTCTTGCCTAATGTTTACTTCGCTTATTCTGAGGCACATAAAACCAAAGGCATGATCTATGAAAAGAAGAATTGAAAATCTATACCTCATTAAAATTAAAAATTTCTGCTCTGTGAAATACACTGTCCAGAGAATAAAAAGACAAACCACAGACAGGGAGAAAATATTTACAAAAGTTATAACTGATATGAACTGTTATGCAAAATATATCAAGAACACTTAAAACTCAGAAATAAGAAAACAAAAAACTTGAATAAAAAATGGGCCAAATACCTTTGGTAAGGGTAACAGACAGAAAGCCTGAGTGTTAACCAGGGCCTTTTATTCTGGGTAGGTGCTGATTTTCAATATTTTTCCCAAACAATAAGCTGCTATAAACTTTGCTCCACTTCTCAGCTTCTCAACCATTGCTCTAGAATTGGCAAATGTCTCAAAATCTGACATTTCTGGGACATCCTTTCTCTATGAGATTTTATACTCTCCAGTCCTTGACACCTTTGTAACTATCTGATTTCATCAAATAGGATATTTTAAAAGATTGTAGTTTTTAGAGTAATTTTAGATTCACAGAAAAATTAAGTAGGAAGTACAGACATTTCTCACATAGCCCCTAAACCCTCGCATATATAGCCTCTCCCATTATGAACATCCCCCATTAGAGTGGCATATTTGTTACCATTGTGAACCTACATGGCACAGTATTATCATCCAAAGTTCGTAGTTTACATTAGGGTTTATCCTTAGTGTTATTCATTCTATGGGTTTGGACCATGCAAAATGACATGTATCCACTATTATGATTATCATACCAAATATTTTCACTGCTCTAAAATGCTCTGTGTACCACCTTGCTCTTTCTCACCCTCAGCCACTACTTTCTCAGTAGTTCTGCCTTTTCCAGAATGTCATATGATTTAAATCATACAGATGTAGCCTTTTCATATTGACTTCTTTTCACTCAGTAATAACATTTAAGTTTTCTCCATATCTTCTCATGGCTTGATAACTGATTTGCTTTTAGCTCTGAATAATATTCCATTGTCTATATTTACTGCACTTTATTTACACATTCACCCACTGAAGGACATCTTTGTTGCTTCCAAATTTTGGCAATATTAAGAAAGCTGCTATAAACGTCCATGTGCATATTACTGTGTGGACATAAATTTTCAACCCATTTGAGTAAATACTAAGGATCATGATTGCCAGATCATATAATAAGAATATATTTAGTTTTGTAAGAAACTGCCAAACTGTGTACTAAAGTGGCTGCATCATTTTTGCATTTCCACCAGGAATAAATGAGAGTTCTTATTGCTCCACATCTTCATCAGCATTTGGTGGTGTCAGTGTTCTGGATTTAGCCATCCTAATCGGTGTGTAGTGGTTTCTTATTGTTGTTTCAATTTCCATTTCCCTGGTGACGTAAGATGCAAAACATTTATTCATGTGCTTATTTGCCATCTATGTGCTTCTTTGGTAAGGTGTCTGTTACCCTTACCAAAGGTATTTGGCCCATTTTTTATTCAAGTTTTTTGTTTTCTTATTTCTGAGTTTTAAGTGTTCTTGATATATTTTGGATAACAGTTCATATCAGTTATAATTTTTGTAAATATTTTCTCCCAGTCTGTGGTTTGTCTTTTTATTCTCTGGACAGTGTATTTCACAGAGCAGAAATTTTTAATTTTAATGAAGTATAGATTATCAATTCTTCTTTTCATAGATCATGCCTTTGGTTTTATATCTCAAAAGTCGTTGTCAAACCCAACGTCACCTATATATTCTCCTATGCTATCTTCTAGGAGGCTTATAAGTTTGTGTTTTATGTTTAGGTCTGTAATCCATTTTGAGTTAATTTTTGTGAAGAGCATAAAAACATAGATTTATGTTTTTGCATGTCGATGCCCAGTTGTTCCAGCACCATTGTTGAAAAAAATCTATCCTTATTCTATTGTATTATTCCCTTTGCTACTTTATTGGAGATTGATTAGCTATGTTTAGTGGCTTTCTATTCCATTGATCTCTGTCTATTTTCTTCACGTATACCACACTGTGTTGATTACTGCAGCTTTTTAGAAAGACTTGAAGTTGAGTAGTGTCAGTCCTCCAGCTTTGGTCTTCTCTTCTCTTTCAATATTGTGCTGGCTAATCTGGGTCTTCTACCTCTCCATATAAACTTTAGGATTAGACTTTTTATATCTACAAAAGTATTTGCTAAAGTTTTGATTGGAATTTCACTGAATCTACCATTCAGATCAAGTTGGAAAGAACTGAAATCTT
This sequence comes from Pan troglodytes, assembly GCF_028858775.2. Lineage (NCBI taxonomy): Eukaryota > Metazoa > Chordata > Mammalia > Primates > Hominidae > Pan > Pan troglodytes. The sequence goes on from NC_072403.2 coordinate 60,512,094, forward strand.
GAAAGTATTGAATCTTCGTATCCATGATTGTGGAATATTTCTTCATTTATTTAGTTTTTTTTATTTCTTTTAACAGAGTTTTGTAGTTTTCCTTATATAAATCTTGTACATATTTTGTTAGATTTATACCTAAGTATCTCATTTTATGGGTGCTAATGTAAATGGTATTGTATTTTTAATTTCAAATTCCACTTGTTCATGATAGACTGGATTAAGAAAATGTGGCACATATACACCATGGAATACTATGCAGCCATAAAAAATGGTGAGTTCATGTCCTTTGTAGGGACATGGATGAAGCTGGAAACGATCAGTCTCAGCAAACTATCACAAGGACAAAAAACCAAACACCACATGTTCTCACTCATAGGTGGGAATTGAACAATGAGAGCACATGGACACAGGAGGGGGAACATCACACTCTGGGGACTGTTGTGGGGTGAGGGGAGGGGGGAGGGATAGCATTAAGAGATATACCTAATGTTAAATAACGAGTTAATGGGTGCAGCACACCAACATGGCACATGTATACGTATGTAACTAACTTGCATGTTGTGTACATGTACCCTAAAACTTAAAGTATAATAAAAAAAAATTCCACTTGTTCATTACTGGTATATAGAAAAGAGGTTGACTTTTGTATATTAGCCTTGTATCTGTCCTGCATCCTTGCTATAATCATTTATTAGTTGCAGTAAGGTTTTTGTTGTTGTTGTTGATTCTTTTGAATTTCTACATAGACAATCATCAAATAGGTTTTTAAAAAATTGGGACAGGTGCAGTGGCTTACACCTGTATAGGAATATTTAAAACAATAGGTCAGGCTGGGCACGGTGGCTCATGACTGTAATCCCAGCACTTTGGGAGGCCAAGGCAGGTGGATCACCTGAGGTCAGGAGTTCAAGACTAGCCTGGTCAACATGGTGAAACCCCGTCTCTACTAAAAATACAAAAAATTAGCTGGGCATGGTGGCAGGCACCTGTAATCCCAGCTACTGGGGAGGCTGAGGCAGGAGAATCACTTGAACCTGGGAAGCAGAGGTTGCAATGAACCGAGATCATGCCATTGCACCTCCAGCCTGGGTGACAAGAGCAAAACTCCATCTCAAAAAAAAAATTAAAAAAATATTTTTTAACCTCCAGTTCTCAGTGGGAGATTTTCTCTGATATGAACCAATGACCAGAGCTGGGAATAGAAAGCCATTTTCAAGATATACTTGCCTAATTAATTTGTAGCATGAATTAAAGAAGATAATGGACATAAAATTCTCAGTGCAAACTTGGCTATGATACTCACTAAATAGCTGGTATCTTTTTTCAAAATTATTCTTTTAGAACTTTGATTAAGATGAAAAGGAGATTAGCTGCATACCAGGGAAGGGGATTCAATGGAGAGTTTTTGAGAGTCAAGGATAGATGAATAATTGTATGTCCTCAAGATAAAACAACTTTATAGAAGGATAAAATGAAGTTACAAAGAGATATGTAGGAAATGTATGAAAGTTCTGAATCACAGAGATGAAATTTAAAAAATATATGTAACACCTGTTATATCTTAGAGTTCTGTCAATGGAAACTCAGACTGCCCATAAATAACTTTTATATCTGGAGAAAACTGGCTGATTATTATATCTGAAGGGGTCAGGAAGAGTTATGATCTTGAGTAAAAATGAAAAAGTGTAGTTTTAGAAAGAACTATGCATACTTCTTATACTGAAATAGGTAGGAGAAGTGCTTAACCTAAATAAATAAATAATAAATAGCTGAATTCCAGTTAATTTCTTGGACAATAACTTGATTGAACAAATAGTATAATCTTTACTCATTTACTTGCCAAAAAAAGGGACACAAGGAAATAGAGTACAGTGTTTAGAAGCTTAACCTTTAGAAATACCAAGACCTGAGATTGAAACACAGGCAAATTTCTTACTTTTTCTATATCTCATTTGTTTCATTATTAGGGAGGAAAAAAAGTAGTATTCTTTACAAAAAAGAGTAGTATTCTTTACAGTGTACATTCTAGAATTGCTCTGAGAATTTCTCTGTGCCCTAGGATTTAATTTCCTGAACCATCCTACTTCAGTTTCTTTTTCTAATTCATTCCACAGCTTGTCCTCTCTCATTGAAATTATACTCTCATATCCCTTAGGTCTTTTCTGGTTTTCTCACTGTTTCAGGGCTAGAGTGTTCATGGAATCCACTGGGAAATATCCATTCTTGTCATGTCTCCTCAAACTTGATTCCAGGGACACTTCTATCTTTGAGTTTCTTTTGTGGGTGTTCTCACCCCAACCCAGTTTGGCCTAAGTATCTGTGTGGGTCACATATAAACAATATTCTTTTATTTATCTATCTTTGTCAGTTTTATCTTTTAAAATGTTTTGTCTATATCATACTTCTAGACTAATAATTCATGTATTAATAAAAGACAACTAATTAATAATCAGTATTTGTAATTACCATGAGACAAATAGCATAAAAGCATTCAAGTGGTGTAATCCTAATCAAAAGAAAGGAAACAAGGGGCTTGGTTTAAACTAGTAAGCCTCATAATATGGGTAGATAACTTATTTTCCTTAAGTTTGGAGCTCTCCGTGGTAAAATACAGTCTTTATACTTGGAATTATTGGAATAGATGACCATAAAAAAAACTCTTACAAGTCTAAAAAGTGGGTATTTAATACTTATGATAACAATACCAAAAGAAAAAAAAATACAGATAGCACTACGATTTTATTGTTTGATCCTTGCCTTTCAGAAAGGCTTATAATATACTTGAAGTGACTAGATCTACAGAAAGATACATATTACATTGCTATAAAAACTTTTATGTCAAAAAGAGTATAAGACAAGTGTATTTAGAAAAACTATCCAGCAGGGGATCATGTAGCAGGTGAGGTGAGTATTGAAAGTGAGCTGAAATTAGGATAAGCAAAAACAGAGAGAAAATACAGTTATTTAAGGAGAAAAAGTGATGCCAGAAATAAATGAGCAAAACAAAGATTAGGATCTGACTAGGGGTCATTTTAAGACTGAGTTGTGCAAATATATTTGACCAGTGGATTTGCCACATAGAAATCTCTCATTTAGTATTTGCCAAATGAGCATGGAATGAATAAAATGCATTTCATTAGACTATCTGTTACTCCTCCTTACTGAAAGTTATTTATTAATTTTTTTATTGTTGCTATTGTTGGTTGCTCCCCTTCAAGTACTTGACTTCATGACTCACTGCCTTCTTTTCAATCCTTTTCTCATCTCTTTTTTTCTATTAAATCACTAGGTGAGCTCCTGCAGACTCCTGGCTTTAGATACCATCTTTATGCTGATGATTTCCAAATATTATTTCCAATCTGACCTCTTTGTCTCTCTCTGTCTGTGTGTGTGTGTGTGTGTGTGTGTGTTTACTACCTCCTTAGCATCTCCACTTGGATATCTGATATAGACTTTAAATTTGACATGTTCAAAAGAAACTCTTGATTTTCATTTATCATTCCCACGAAAATTTTTTTCTCCCCCAGTCTTCTCCATTAGTAGAGAGTACTGCCATTCATCCAGCTGACAAATCCAAAAACCAAGGGGTTGTATTCAATACCTAATTCTCTTAAACTCCACAATCAATTTATTAGTGAATTCTGTTGACTCAATTTTCAACGTGTATATAGAATCTGATAGTTTCTCACCATTTCCAACACTATTTTTCTATCTTCTCTAGACTAGAAGATTGCAGTAAATTTCCTAAATAGTCTCTCTGTTTCTATTCGTATATGCTTCAGTCTCTATTTCTTATTTTACACATTATAGCCACAGTGATCCTTTTGCAATTAGAAGCAGATCAGTTCACTTCTGTATCTCAAAACTTTTAACGGTTTTCCGTCTACTTAGGATAAAACTCAAACTCATTTTCTTGGTCTTAACCAAACAAAAGCCTGGCATGATCTGGCTCCTCTCCACCTTACAACTTTCCCCTTGCTTACTCAGTTCAGGTTCACTGGCCCTATCATGTTTTACTAACATACCACAAGTTGTTTACACACCTCTCATCTGCATCTTTAAATAGCATGCTCCTTTCACATGCTGGTCAAATCACTCCCTATTCAGGTATGCCTTTCCAAAGCAAATGATCTGAAACAGGACCCCTTATTGCTATGCATGTTCTCTACCTTCTTGCTGTGTTTATTTTTTGAACTATTATATAAACTTGTATTATCCCTTTTTATTTCATTTACTTATTACCTGTGTATCAAACCCTCATGGAGACTCTATCAAGGTCGGTGCTTCTGCTTTGATCTCAACTGTGTTCCCAGCGTCTAGAACAGAACAATGTAAGTGCTTAGTAGATACATGTTCAATACATGAATAAGACTAAATATTGCTTATTTTCTTGTATATTATCTCCCTTGGTAAGTTGGGTAAGAGACCTTTATCTGTAAAGCAATAAAGTAGGGTTAGTATAATCATTGAAATAGTATGCCCTAGAGTCCAACTGCTTGGATTTAAACAAATCCAAGCTCCTTCAGATGTGATCTTACATTATCTTGAATACTTGCTTAAGTTGCCTATGCCTTAGTTTTATTTCAATGTAAAAAAAAAGGACTAATAATGATGCCTGTATACAGAGTTGTAAGAATTAAATGAGGAACACATCCAAAGCATTTAGAACAGTGTCTGACATGCAGAAGCATTAAGTAGATGCTAGGTTTTATTTCCCCTTAATTTGTTTTATTCTAATTTGACATCCTCAAAGGTATGGTTACAGATATTCAGTATTTTTTTTTTCAGATAGGGGACTCACTCTGTTGTCCAGACTGGAGTACAGTGGCACCACCACAGCTCACTGCAGCCTCAACATCCCCGGGCTCAAGCGATCCAACTGCCTCATCCTCCCAAGCAGCTGGGACTACAGGCACACAACAGTACACCTGATTAATTTTTATTTTTAGTTTTTGTAGAGATGGGGTCTTCCTACATTGCCCAGACTGTTCTTGAACTCCTGGGCTCAAGCAATCCTTGCATCTCGGCTTCCCAAAGTGCTGGGACTACAGGTGTGAGCCACCATGCCTGGCCCATCATGCATATTAAAATCCCTCATTGAAAGGGAAGAGCACTTTTTTTCTCTTTTTCCCTGACTTTTTCGCTGGCTGGGCCACTACTAAGCAATTATCACTGAAGTTATAACTCCTGCTCTTCCTATGAGGACTTTCAGTGGATCCCTTGATTTGATACTTTATCCTTTTATTCAGTTGGTTATGATATAAGTACATTAGAAGAATCTGGCTTCCTTTTTGCTAAATCCTGTTGTTCAGTTCATCTTATTATTTGGCCTTCATGAAGGTAATTTAATTCATAAGACAATTTGACAGGGCCAATACACATTCTTTTATCACATCCAACAGATTCAGATAATTGAATGCATTAAGCAAGGCTTTATCCTTAGAGTCAACATTAATCCAATCCTCATACAGAAACTTTGTGATAGCAAAAACTTGCAAATCAGGTTAATTAAATTAGTAAAGTTTTAGAACCACAGCACTTTCTGCAGCATGTCAATTTACTAAAAATATTAAAAATTATTGGTTAACGGCTGGGCACAGTGGCTCACGCCTGTAATCCCAGCACTTTGGGAGGCCTAGGCGGGCAGATCACGAGGTCAGGAGATCGAGACCATCCTGGCTAATACCATGAAACCCCGTCTCTACTAAAACTACAAAAAAATTAGCCGGGCATGGTGGTGGGCGCCTGTAGTCCCAGCTGCTCGGGAGGCTGAGGCAGGAGAATGGCGTGAACCTGGGAGGCAGAGCTTGCCGTGAGCCGAGATTGCACCACTGCACTCCAGCCTGGGTGACAGATCGAGACTCCATCTCAAAAAAAAAAAAAAAAAAATTACTGGTTAACACATAGGACAATTTGAATAATTCATTAAGCATTGTGAAGGAAATGAAGATAAATAGGTTTATGAAATTTTTCTTCAAATACTTAACCTCTAGAAGGGAAAATATATAACTACATTTACAATAAAAGATAGAAAAAAATAGATACTTAAAGGAAATGTCTACAAAGTACTATATGAGGTGAGCTGAAGCAACAATTATTTCTGAATGATTGCATTATGGGAAATTTCATTGATAGGTAATGTTTAAGGAGGTCCTTGAAGGAAAAATTATTTTGAGACATGAGAACATGATCTGGGAGAAGGAATAACATTCCAATATGGAGGAGCATCATAAGCAAACCCATCAAGGCTGAAAATTTTGGTACATATGTGAGGCAAAGGAAGAAGTTATTTGGACTGTAGCCTTTAAATGGATTCCTAAATAAATTTGGAAAAGTATGTTGGTATATATTGTAGCATATTAGGAGGAAAGTTTGGGTTTCATAGTCTAAAGAAAATGACTGCAGTTGAGGAAAATTGGTCAAGAATAATATGTAAGGTGCTTGTATGTGGGAAAGACAGGAGGCAGAGTGACCAGAGAAGGAAGTATTCCTATCCCTAAGACAAAAGAGTTTGAACTAGGATTTAAGCAGTGACGATAGAAAACAAAGGAAATAGAAGTAAAATCAGTGAGTCTTAGAAACTGCTAACTTCTGTAGGGTGGGCTAAAGGAAAAGATGCAGTGATCCTGAGGGCTTAAGGCTGGGAAATGGAGTGTTGGCAAGGACACTTAAAGAGGGGCCATTTGGACAGGCGAGTGAAGAGTTGTTTTTTTACAGGCTGGGTTTGGGCATCAAGCATTCATCTAGACATACTTAATTGGTAGTAAGCTTCTGAGTCTGGTAACATAAAGCAATTCTTAAAGCTGAAGGGTCTTGAAGTCTGTAGGCAGTAAGAGCTGAATTAAGGATGAAAGTGATTCTCAAGGGAATGTGGAGAAGAAAAGCTAGAGACAATCCACAAGAAGCAACCACATATATGAAGCAATGGAGGAAGAGAAGACAAAGAAAGTAGTCAGATTATTTAGAGACAGAGAATACAGCCATTAGTTTTGTAAGTAACAATCGTCTGATTCCCACCTATGAGACATGTAGGAATCCTGTACCAATGGGGATTGGTGTGTGGAGCCAGAATGAACAATTCAAAACAAATCCTAGAAGGCCAATCTAGTTAGTCTTCTATCCAATCTGATGGGGTGAAACAGAAAATTATAATAGAAGGTAACAGAAAACTGAAACCAATGACATCCAGTGAATACAGGAGGGCTTAGAGCCAGGTGATTAGTCTAGAAGCAGAGGTTTGTTTTAAAGGGAGTTTTACCATGAGCTGGGGCAAGAGGAAAATCCCTAAGTACATAGTCCTGATCTGGATGGTGGTGAATAATCTGATTATAGATAGAGAATACCACCATTTTAATCACATTTTTTTCCACTTGTGACCTCAGCTTCAGCCCAGGGTTTGTCTAAGGCCAAGTACATGGCTGGGAAATCAGGAGATGTGATGAGGTGGTCCAATAAGAAAACATTTGAATGAGGGTTCAAACACTTTCTGAAGAACATCCCAAACTGCATTAACTGCAGGAGTTCATATGGAAACAAGTATGCTTGGAAAATTATTGGCCCGAGGGAAGACTTTCTGCAAGACTGAGGAGCCTTCTGGGAAAGAACTCACCCCAAGTGAAGAAGCAGCCTATAAATAGATGCTATACACTTTAGTGGTTGAAGGCAAGTCGTGATTCAAAGCACAAAATCATAAATAAAAGAGTGATTTTACAAAAATCTCTTAAAATAGTCAAGCTCAATAAATACTTTAAAGGACTATGCCCAAAGTGAAGGAAGGAATTGCCTTCTACCTCTTAGATACATAACGTGGGCAGCATGACAGCTCTAGCACATCAGAGCTGGTGCCCTGTAGGGGTGATACTGGGTCGGAGGAGAGGTTGTGGAGCACTGTGGGCCAGTGGCAGTAATTGCAGTTCCTATAGGAGCAGCAAGGGCTCAATGGAAGTGGGTTTATTTGTGAATACATGTGCAGCACTTGTACAATATTCAATACTAAAAGCTGCCCTCCCCCAATCCCAAATTCTAATGTGTATATGTGTATGTGCATGCTCACACACATGTGCTCTCATGGGTTTATTACATAATCATTTCAAAAATAGATACAGATGCAGCTTCATGTAGTAGAATCGATACATCAGTGAAATTTGAATTATTTCCATTAATGTGCCAGGGTTGCCACACAGATTGGTAAATTACATGTACAATTAAATAAATGTTCTCAGATTTTCCAACAACTCCTGATACACAGTGGAACTAGGTTATAAATGATGATAACTGCCTTTTAAAAAATATATGAACTATAGCTGAAGCTGCTGTAAGGATTCTGGAGTGGTTTGCAACTACCCACTCATTTCCTAAACTAACTATTTGGCTAAAGTTTCAAATTCAGAGAGTTTGCTCTAGCTGTCATCTTGAGTTTGTCTCTGATATTGCATTATCTTTAGTTCAATGAAACCTCTAAATCACAGTCCTTTTTGCTTAGATCAAATTGGACTTCCAGGAATTATGTGTAAAACACACATAGCATATAAGCATTATATAACTATAAATTATGATTCAATGCATGTATATATTACATACACAATTCAATACATGGCACACAAATAAAAATAATTTGAGAACCTCCTGATATCTTCAGGCCACTGGCAGTCCTACTTCTAAAAATAAAAATGATTATTTTTAGGGAAAGAGGTTAGAACAGCTACAGGAAGTAATTTATGAAGAAAATAGTTTAAAGTGGAGTGGACTACCTCCAGAAGGCAATTAAGCATTTGTTCAGTGACTTTTGAAGTGACCTGCTTGTTTTGCCCTTTTTCAGATGAGAAGAGAACAGCAATCACACTACCCACTACCTCCTTTGTAAACTTTTCTGTGGTTGGCTTTGTAAAGGTTATCTGGCCTGTGTAAAGAATCAGGAGGCCAGGCATAGTGGCACACCTGAAGTCCCAGCTACTTGGGGGTGCTGAGGTGAGAGGATCACTTGAGCCCAGGAGTTCAAGACCAGTCTGGGTAATATAGCAAGACCCTCGACAATATAACCAAGAGGACATAAAACTAAGAAAGTATTAATCTAAGTTAATGTGTCCCTATGTGTATCCCTGAGAACACTAGTGTCAGATGCTAATTTGGATATTCTTGCAAATCGGTTTCATGGTCAAATATATGTGAGAAATAAAGTGAGTCATATTTATTTACTGAAGCTTTTTTTCAGAGTCTTTCATATGCTAATTGTTAATAGACTTTAAGGGTACAATATGGAGAGTTCCAAAACTTTGGCAATTTCAATCTTTGTTTTATAAATTGTAAATTAACAAAATATAGTTGTATATATTTATGGGGTACAAAGTGATATTATGTTTATGAATGCAATATGGAATAATTAAATCAAGCTAATTAACATATTTGTTACCTTAATTTTTTTTTTTCGTGAGAAAAAGTACTCTCTCAGCAGCTGCAATGTGCAATCTAACATATACACCATGGAATACTATGCAGTCATAAAAAATGAGGTCATGTCCTTTGCAGGGACATGGATGAAGATCAAAGCCATCATTCTCAGCAAACTAATGCAGGAACAGAAAACCAAACACTGCATGTTCTCACTCATAAGTGAGAGTTGAACAATGAGAACACGTAGACACAAGGAGGGGAACATCACGTACCAGAGCCTGTCGGGAGGAGGTGGGAGGCAACGGGAGGGAGAGCATTAGAACAAATACCTAAAGTATGAGAGGCTTAAAACATAGATGATGGCTTGATAGGTGCAGCAAACCACCATGGCACATACATACCTATGTAACAAACCTGCACCTTCTGCAAATGTGTCCCAAAACTTAAAGAAAAAAAAAGAAATATACTTTTGTAAAAAAAAAAAAAAAAAAAAAAAAAAAGATGTGCAATCCACTATAATTTACTACATTCACCCCCACTGCATAATATGTCTCAAAGAAAAATTTTATTCTTCCTGTCTAATTGAAGTTGTGTATCCTTTGGCTATAATTTCCCCATTCCCACCACTCCTCCCACTCCCCCATTTCCCGCCTCTGGTAACCACCTTTCTGCTTTCTGCTTACTCTGAGTGCTACTGCTTTAGATACCACATATGAGTGAGAACATATTTGTCTTTCTGTTCCTGGTTTTTTCACTTAGCATAATGTTCTCCAATTTTATCCATGTTCTTGCAAAGGACAGAATTTATTTCTTTTTAAGACTGAATGGTATTCCACTGTGTATATATGGTACTTTTTTATATTTATCTGCTGATGGACATTTAGGTTGATTCCATATCTTGACTGTTGTGATTAATGCTACAGTGAACATGAGAGTACAAACATCTCTTTGACACTCTGATCTCAAATCTTTTGGGTTAAGACCCAGAAATGGGGTTGCTAGATCATATAGTATTTCTATTTTTAGTTTTTTGAAAAACCTTCATACAGTTTCCTATAATGGCTATACTAATTTACATTCCCACCAGCAGTGTGCAAAAGCTCCGTTTCTCCACATTCTTGCCAACACTTTGCCTTTTGTCTTTTTAACAATAGCCATTCTGACAGGTATGAGATGATATATCACTGTGGTTTTAATTCTCATTTTTCTAATCATTAGTGACGTTGAGCATTTTTTCATATATTTGTTAGCCATTTGCATATCTTCTTTTGAGTAAGATCTATTCTGGTCCTTTACCCATTTTTAAATCAGGTTATTTGTTTTCTTCCTCTAAGGAGTTCAGTTCCAATGAGAACACATGGACATAGGGAGGGGAACAACACACACTGGGGCCTGTTGTGGGGGATTGAGGAGGGAGAGCATAAAGATAAATACCTAATGCATGTGGGTCTTAATACCTAGGTGATGGGTTGATAGGTGCAGCAAACCACCATGGCACACGTTTACCTATGTAACAAACTTGGACGGTCCTGCACGTGTATCCCAGAACTTAACATAAAATTAAATTAAAATTTTTTATAAAAGAGTTGAATTCCTTATATGTTTTGGATACTAACCCCTTATCAGATAAATATAGCTTACAAATATTTTCTCACAAATATATCTGTTCACTCTGTTGAGTGTTTCCTTTGTTGTGCAGAAGTTGTTTATCTTGATATAATCTTGTCTATTTTTACTATTGTTGCCTGCACTTTTGCTATCAAATTCCAAAAAATAATTTCCCAGATCAATACGTAGTTTTTCCCCTATGTTTTCTTCCAGTAGTTTTACAGTTTCTGATCTTACATTTAAGTTTTAAATCCATTTTGAGTTGATTATTGTACACGATGTGAGGTAAAGGTCCAATTTTATTCTTCTGCATATGGATATCCAGTTTTTCCAGCATGATTTATTGAACGGACTGGCCTTTTCTCATTGTGTATTCTTGGTACCCTTGTCAAAAATCAGCTAGCCATACACGTGTGTACATGCACCTACATGACCATACATGCCTGACAGTGCTGGTTTAATTACTATATCTTTGTAGTATATTTTGAAGTCATGTAATATGATGTGTCCAACTTTGTTCTTTTTGCTCATGGTTGCCTTGGCAATTTGCTTCTTTTGCGGTTCCATATAAATACTAGGATTGTTTTTCTATTTCTCTGAAAAATGACATTGAAATTCTAATAGGAATTACAATGAATCTGTAGATTATTTTGTGTTGTATTGGCATTTTAGCAAAATTAATTTTTTCTAATTCATGAACATGAGCTATCTGTCCATTTATTAGTGTCGTCTTCAATGTCTTTCATTAAACACATTATAGCTTTTAGTGTACAGGTCTTTCACCTCCTTGGTTTATAGAACATTTCAAGGAACTAGTTTTCCACAGAATAGTTTGAGAAATGTTCCTCTAATTAGATGTAAATTACCTTGCAGAGAAGGCTGCCTGCTGTTCTTTAATTCCACCCCCCAAAAATCTTTAATCAGAGTGCAAGAGTGGAGAATGGTAGGAAGATAGAAAATTTTACAAAGTAAAATGGGTAACATTGAAATTTAACTAAAAGAGAGCACTAAAATTCAGGAATGTTCAGAGATGAAGAAATTTACTATAAATAGATGCCATATACACAGTAGGTATGCAATAATACTTGTTGATAGAATATATAAAATTGTACAATGCTCAAATATTGTTTATAGGATCTTATTCTTTGGAACTTGTAAATATTATTTCTGTTGTCTATTTATAGAAAAAGTAGGATTAAATATCCAATTTACATATTGTAAAATTAAGACTGATAAAAAGCTGTGTAGATCATGAATCAAAATGAATTATGAATGAACACAGTGGCAGATAATGTTATTGAGTATTCTTGAAAATGGGTTTTATCGTAAACAGAGACAGAATAAAAAAGAGTTTTCTCTTTCTGATAACTTTTTTTATAGGGCTTTCCAATCTCTTCATATTGGTTGTTCACATTCTCCTCTGAGAGATAGCTTCATTATTTTCCAATGAACTAGCTTATATAAATTGGATGTTTTTTTTACCTGCAACCAGAATATCTTTAATTAAGACAGAGCTGTGATGGATAAACATGTCACCTCCTTTTCTTATTAAGAAAGGTCTCTTAAGGACACAGCTGAATGACTATAGTTGTTGCTTTCCAGGCACTGTAGCAGACTGGCAGGAGGGCATCTTGAGGCTTTTCGAATTTCACTGTGTAGGCAGCTGTCTTTTCCGTTTCCACCTAAGTCTGCTGAGGATTATAAAGAATCAGATCCAGGCAGTCCTCAAGCTGCATAAAGGGCATATAGGGTAAACATGACCAAATATGCCCTTCCAGAACTCAGATTACATATGTGAGCCTATATAACATCCATATTTTTTATGGTCCTTCTGTCTTCCTCTGCACAGCTTACAGAGCCCCTGAAATTGTGATCTCATCCCCAAAGCTAAGACAGTCTCCTGTGCTGAAGTGTATTTTAAAATATTTTAAGCATAACTACTAATTGTTCAGGCAATGGTTAGGCAAGAGATGCCATGGGCATCTCAGGAGACTCAGGATTCTAGAAAACAATGGATCCAAGGAAACCTCAGGCGTGGGCAGGAGACAGAGTAATCTGGATGTATACGTAAAGCACCCACACTTCAGGACTTCCAGTTATTTTCTGTTGGGTACTTCCATGAGGATGAAGGTCATTCACTGGTGTCTATTGAGGCCAGGGCCCTAGATTTGCAGGCCACATCATGGACTTTTCTTCCTTCTGAAGTCCAGAATTGAATGCCGTAATCAGTGATGCGTACTGCCTCCTGACATCTCTGTATTGTACTTTACTTCTGTATGTAGGCTTATTTAGCTTCCTGTACATAGGCTTATTCTCTCAGAATCAAATTATGAGAAGAAAATGTGTTCATCAAGTTTCTTCTAAGAGATAATCGGGTCAGAATTTTGTCCCAGGCTACTGATCAATTAGATATTAAATGTTTTAATATATTAAAATAATATAACACATAACTTACCTCATGCACATTTTAAGTGCTATCCTGTCTCCAAAATTATTGCTTCCTCTTTTTTCGCCCTCTCACACCCATATTCTCCCCTTATTCAGCCTCAGATACCCCTGAGAAGCTCACCTGTTGCCAAAGGCCATTTGGTAAGAGAGATTAAAGAAAACATGGCCACACAGGGGGTCCCTGCGCCTCTCTTTCTCCCTTCGTCGTGGATTTGGGAAGTATTTTATGAACCCTTAATTTTATTTTTTTTCTTTTTAGTATTAGATACCTTGTTTGGTACTTTATTAATGTTAATCAGAGACTCTGACAGATTGTTATTAGATCCTCCTTCGTGCCAAGCACTGAGTTAGCACGTGAACAAATAAATAACTGAACCCAGAAGTATTACAAAGGAACAGAGAGAAATATGTTACAAAGTAAAATTAAGCATCGTTATTAACATTGTCTCTTGCACAGAAATAATTTATACACTTTTTATTTCATTGACAGGGAAAACAAGAGAAGGGGAAGAGAGCAGAGTTTAAAAGCAATTTTATATCTTTAGACAAATGGTATCTTTTCTTTCAGAATCATCTGACCTCTGCCCTGTTTTCTCTGTCTCAACAATGAAATTGCTTTGCACTTCTCTTTAGCCAGATGCCACAGAAAGGAACTAATTCAATAGTCATTGCAAAGGGAAAGGATTTGCACTACTTAGCTTGACAGCCAGTTACATGTAAATAGGTCAGAAAACTTCAGCAAAACTTGAGCAAGCCCCAAACATCAATGGACATATCACTGTGCTGGGAGGAAATGAAGACTGTGGGGTGTTGGGAGGACAGAGTTCCAGAAAGGGAATGTAGCCTGATAATTTAATTCAGAACTGCATTTTTCATGGCAGTTCACGAATGAAGCAAATGTAAGGCAGTGCTGGGCATGTCAGAAAGAGATAGCAGTAAGAAAGTATAAGAGAAGGAGCATTTATTGAATATCAAGGCTCTTCAAGAAAATCTTAACTGAAGTTTGTCCCCTAAGCTGTGAAACTCTGATGAAGAAAACAGAATTTAAACCCTCTGAAATGGTAACTTTTTTTCCAATAGAATACTATGAATGTTGAAAGAGAAAGTAGCCAATGAAAATGTTTTAAATAAATGATGAATTTTCAGCATATGTGATGAAATGCTTTAGAATTTTTTTATTTTAGAATAGAGGGCTACTTATCAAAGCCTGCTTTTTATGGTCCAGCAAGTTCATTGCATCAAAATGGAGGAAAGTGATTTAATAATCCTAGATTTAATCATTTTGTTCCCTTTTAATTTGCTTTGACCCATTTTGGAATTATTTGACTATTTTCATCAAACTCCTATTTTATGTTGTAATATAAGGAAGCTCTAAGCACTTAATCCTACTGGGTAGAAAAATTAGTGAGTGAAGAAGAAAAGACAGTAATAATTTCAAGAGAGAAAAAAATTGAAGGAGTAAACAGGTAGGAAATTGCTTCAAAGGCTGGTAACTTTATGTGATGTTCAAGCATTGTGTGAAGAGTTTGAGAACAATATTGAAGAATGCAACATGAGAAATACAGAAGTCAAGTTATCTGCCTCTGACAGTGGGAGAGTTATAGAACCTTGGACTGAAAACATCTTTACAAAAATTATAATTGAGAAGATTATTACAGTGAAAGAGATCTGATCTAACCAACCCCCAACTTGCCTTTAACCTCCAGATTGCCTTTGGTCATTCCTGGGCTTGGGCCAAGCTAACGTGGGAGAAAATTTAGCCTATAGTTTAAATGATAATAGTCCTTCCCCAAAACTAAGCCACTTTTATAAAACTAATGAAAGGCCACCAGATTAGGAGGATGAGAGGAGCCTGAATTCTGCTAATATATAGCATAGATAAATGATTACCAGCCATTATTCTAGAGGTAACAAGATTTGGAACTTCCCTAATTCACTATTGTAGAACTTAAGATTGGCCTTTTGAGATGCCTTTTCAGGCTTTTGCATTTCTGACAATCAGATGGCCGTACCTGGACTCTCAACCAGTCCTGTGGCCCCCAGTCGGAAGCAAACTCAGTGTATGAGGACCATTTTCCCCACACCATAATTGCATCCCCTACCAATCAACAGTACCCATTTCCCTGGCTTCTGCCCACCAAACTAGCCTCAAAAAACCCTGGCCTCCAAATTTTCAGGGAGATCAATTTGAGTAATAACTTTATATCTCCCACATCTCAATTAAACTCTTTCTTTATTATGATGCCATGGTCTCAGTAAATTGGTTTTGTCTGTGCAGTGGACAGGAAGAACTCATCAGTGATTACAGCACTTGTTAAAAATCAATTAGATCAGAGGCTATAGCTGGCTGTCTACAGATACGTTGAATTTAATCCTCAGATATCTTTGACATTTTTCTGAATGTGAATGTCTCTAGACAGAATAGATGTGCTCCAATTCCAGCCCCACCAGCACTTACAATTCCATACCTAGCTGGCTGTTTCACTTACTTTTGTAACCTGTTCTCTGAAGACATTTGAATTTGTGATTCTTGATCTATCCCAACCCTCTCATTTTTAAATTGAAATAAACAATGGCTAGTGAGAACAAGTGCTTCTCAAGATTACCCAAATGGAAGCAACATGAGAAGTAGACCACTAGTGACCTAACTTTCTGTGTACTTGGGTGTGAGTATAACAGGTCCACAATCCTCCTTCAACAATTCTTTAAATTTTTTTTTTTTGTAACACACTTAGGATAGCAACAGGAAGCAGCCAAATGCCTAGGCAGATAGGGATGGGTCCCCTGTGAAACACCACCTTCAAACCAAAAAAACAGTCTGAAGGCAGAAAGAATGGACTACTGGTCCTAGATGAAACCCACGACCCAGAATGAGAACTTCTGTTCCTGTTTGCCTGCCCTTCTCCTATTCTGAGCCCATAAAAGCCCTGGACTCAGCCATATTATGGGGACTTTCCCACTTTTGGGTGGGGGACCACCCCCATGTCCCCTCTCTGCTGAAAGCTGTTTTATCACTCAATAAAACTCCTGCCTTGATCACTTTTTGATTGTCAGTGCATCCTCATTCTTCTTGGGTGTGGGACAAGAACTCAGGAACGGTGCATAGGCCAGACTTGGCCTGGGTGGGCTGATTGGGCAAGGCACCTCCTGTGGCCAGTAGCATACCCCAAGCAAGGCCAGAGGTCCCCAACTGGCAAAGGGACTGAGAAAACTCCCGCATCATTTAGACACAAACCTATCTTGAACAGATGCTGCCTATTAGTGAAAATACTCATATCTCACTGCAAAAATTTACATATAATGAATTTTGGGAGTAGGTATGCTTAAATGTAATATTGATGGTGTTATACTTTTCTAAAATCTTTAAGTGATGTACTTTTGAAGTAATTCTAGCACCAAAGTTTAAAGTAGAAGGCTTGCACTAGACACACAACACAGAAAATTGAAAGCCAAAGGGATGAGTTAAAATTCATTTTTTCCCCCAAAACTGTAAGGATAGATTCAGCAACTAATATATATCATATATTCTACTAGGCTCTAGACTGGGTGAAGAACTCATTTGTAAATTATTTTTGTTGGCTTAAGAAGTTACTTAAGTTCATGGTTTGAATACAAAGGTATAATGATTGACCAAACTTTTTACCTGTAGTTATTTAAAATATGAAATTTAAATTTTGAGTTCCTTTTCCATCACCATTAGATTTTTCTCAGAAAAATAAAAATTAGAAAAATTTCTGAGTACAATATGATATTAGATGGCATACGCAAGAGTGATTATTAGCTGTCAAGATCTCCCATAGACCTAAGATGATTTTCTGCCACAGGTGGAAGTTGTATAAAACATTACCAACATTTATATGTCACATAATAGTTAAACTTCTATTGCTTCTGTGAAGTATATTCAAAAAATGAAACAAGTACAAATAAAAAGCTCTGGAGATCTGGATGGAAAGAGGGCTTTTGTATATCTAGTGATAAGTGGGCTGGGCCATTTCCAGTTTGTGGAAAGAGTATTTTCTGGTAGCTTGGAAAGGCAAATATGATGTGTCACTAATCAGTGGCCTCTGCGATTGAGGATAACAGATGCCTGAAATAGAGGAACTGTGGTAGCAGGGTAAGAGACAGAATGGTACATGGAAAAATCTATTTCTCTCTTTTTCTTGATTACACAGAAGTATTTCTTGATCATACAGCTCTTGAAACTTAAAAAAGGACATCATCAGAATAACCAAACGGGTGTTACTGATTTGGTCATTGATGGGCCAAGAAGTGAATGTGGGGATTCAATCCAAGGATGAGCAGTTTGTTTTTGTTTTGTTTTGTTTTGTTTTGTTTGTTTGTTTTTTGTTATTTTTTTTTGAGACCGAGTCTCGCCCTGTTGCCCAGGCTGGAGTGCAGTGACGCGATCTCAGCTCACTGCAAGGTCCACTTCCCGGGTTCAGGCCATTCTCCTGCCTCAGCCTCCCGAGTAGCCGGGACTACAGGCGTCCGCAGGATGAGCAGCTTTTTTTCATATATGGTTGAGAGTTTCAGAATCTTTTGACAGCTCCATGGAGAAAAAATCAGAAAAGAGGCCAGGCACAGTGGCTCATGGCTGTAATCCCAGCACTTTGGGAGGCCTAGGTGGGCGGATCACCTGAGGTCAGGAGCTGAAGGCCAGCCTGGCTAACCTGATGAAACCCCGTCTCTACTAAAAATACAAAATTTAGCTGGGCATGGTGGTGCATGCCTGTAGTCCCAGCTACTTGGGAGGCTGAAGCAGAAGAATAGCTTGACCCGGGAGGTGGAGGTTACAGTGAGCTGAGATTGAGCCTCTGCACTCCAGTCTGGGTGACAGAGTGAGACTCCGTCTCAAAAAACAAAAACAAACAAACAAAAAAAACGGGCCAGGCACGATGGCTCACGCCTGTAACCCCAGCACTTTGAGAGGTTGAGGAGGGTGAATCATGAAGTCAGGAGCTCAAAACGAGCCTGGCCAACAACGTGAAAACCCGTCTCTACTAAAAATGCAAAAATTGGCCGGGTGCAGTGGCTCACGCCTGTAATCCCAGCACTTTGGCAGGCCGAGGCGGGCGGATCACGAGATCAAGAGATCGAGACCATCCTCGCTAACACTGTGAAACCCCGTCTCCACTAAAAATACAAAAAAAAAATTAGCCGGGCATGGTGGCGGGTGCCTGTAGTCCCATCTACTAGGGAGGGTGAGGCAGGAGAATGGCATGAACCCGGGAGGCGGAGCTTGCAGTGAGCCGAGATCACACCACTGTACTCCAGCCTGGGCGACAGAGCGAGACTCCGTCTCAAAAAAAAAAAAAAAAATGCAAGAATTAGCCAGGTGTGGTGGTGGACGACTGTAATCCCAGCTACTCGGGAGGCTGAGGCAGGAGAATTGCTTGAACCTGGGCAGCAGAGGTTGCAGTGAGCTGAGATTGTGCCACTGTACTCCAACCTTGGCGACAGAGTGAGACTCCGTCTTAAAAAAAAAAAAAAAAATTCAGAAAAGAAAGCAGAGCCACTAATTCAATCATTCAACACGTGTGTGTGTGTGTGTGCATGTGTGTGTGTGTGTCTGTGTGTGTGTGTGTACCAGGGGGTTACCCACTATGTGCCAGGCCATCATGAAGTCTCATTTTCACCGTGATCCTAGTTGGCTACAGTTTTCAATTTCAGACAAGAGATATGTGGAGGCAAGAGAAATTATGGTGAATATCAAGTTATTAATCTTCTTTTATAGCAATTAATTACATATGGAATATGCATTTCCCAGAACCCAGGAGCAGGGCATTATATGCCATTTGTGAGAAATAGTTTAAAATTAAAAACTCAATAGAGCTGTTACCCTTAGTATGAAAACTTTACTAATAAAATTGATTTTTGAGATTCTTATGAAGAGATAATGGGTAGTTTTCCTTAAATAAGCAAATGAGTATAATTTTCCTTTCCAACTAATTTTTCAAGAAGTAGAACTTTAATGCATTTGTCAAAGACTTTAAAGTTATGCTCTATAAGTTAAAAAAGAAAAAAAACTGATGCCATTAGGATGCTGATTATTTTATCAATAGTACTATAAATTCTGCCCTCCTGAGGAGAATTAAAATAGTCATTCCAGATTGCTCTTTTAGGAAATCATAATATATGTTCCCTATGGAGCTAGGGAAAGATGTCCAAACCCATGAAAATCCCCTAGAATTAAAAATATTTTTTCCTAGTGGCATATTGCTTTTAATATGTTATGGCCTTTGGAGTGGAGTAGCAGAAGTATCTTTCTTTCCTTCCTTGCTTTTTGTTATTGTTGTTTCTAGATAGTAATGAGTCTACTTAAATGAAACAAAGACATAAAATAGAAATCATTATTCACAGAAGCAACACTGTGTAAATTTAATGCATATCTTTTTTAAAAGGAATTTAATATGGACTCTTAAAAATTCCCTAGAGATACACAGAACTCTGTCTTTTCCCCATTCTAGCTGTCAGAAAGAGCAGTAGGTGAAAGAAGACTTATTTCAGTTTAATTTGCTGTGTCCTCTGCAGGATAATGGTAGTCATTTGCCATTAGAAAGACCACTGATATTTTCTACTCTACTAACTCTGAAAGGTGAGCCTGGCTAGAATTAATATAATTTCATTGAGAGAAGCTTGTATCAAATTATTGACATAAATAGCAGATAGAGGTTACAAAGTTTCTAATTAGGATTAGAAAGGACTTGGCCAGGTGTGGTGGCTCATACCTATAATTCCAGCACCGAGGAGGCCGAGGTGAGTAGATCACTTGAGGCCAGGAGTTCAAAACCAGCCTGGCCAACATGGGGAAACCCTGTCTCCACTAAAAATACAAAAATTAGTCAGGCTTGGTGGCGTGTGTCTCTAGTCCCAGCTACTCAAGGGGCTGAGGCATGAGAATCGCTTGAACCTGGGAGGCAGAGGTTGCAGTGAGCCAAGAGTCGCACCACTGCACTCCAGCCTGGGTGACAGGGTGAGACCCTGTCTCATAAGAAAAAAAAGAAAGAAAAAAAGAAAAGACTCTGTCATTTTATCCATGTAGAATTTCCTTCTGCTGTGTTTCTATCAGATAATGGTACAGATTCAATCAATTTATTCAATATATGAATGCACACTTTTTTGGGAGCGTGGGAACACTGTTGAGTGCTAGAAAGTTCTTCCTGTATTGAACTGAAATGTCATTTTTAATAACAAGTTCGATTTCTGGTTTTGGAAGAAAGCAGAGAAAGTCACACTTTTCTGAGAATACTTGAAAATGGCAATCAAACAACGCTCAGTTCTTTCCTTCTTTATGCTAAACTGCCTTGTTTGTTTACATTTTCCTTACAGTATCCGGGTCTCAAATGCTCCTCACCTTCCTTGGTTTCCTTCTGGATTTACATTAATAAGTGTGTCATAATAATGGGAGACTTTAACACCTCACTGTCAACATTAGACAGATCAACGGGACAGAAAGTTAACAAGGATACACAGCAATTGAACTCAGCTCTGCACCAAGCGGACCTAATAGACATCTACAGAACTCTCCACCCCAAATCAACAGAATATACATTCTTTTCAGCACCACACCGCACCTACTACAAAATTGACCACATAGTTGGAAATAAAGCACTCCTCAGCAAATGTAAGAGAACAGAAATTATAACAAACTGTCTGTCAGACCACAGTGCAATCAAACTTGAACTCAGGATTAAGAAACTCACTCAAAACCGCTCAACTACATGGAAACTGAACAACCTGCTCCTCAATGACTACTGGGTACATAATGAAATGAAGGCAGAAATAAAGATGTTCTTTGAAACCAACGAGAACAACGACACAACATACCAGAATCTCTGGGATACATTCAAAGCAGTGTGTAGAGGGAAATTTATAGCACTAAATGCCCACAAGAGAAAGCAGGAAAGATCTAAAATTGACACCCTAACATCACAATTAAAAGAACTAGAAAAGCAAGAGGAAACACATTTAAAAGCTAGCAGAAGGCAAGAAATAACTAAGATCAGAGCAGAACTGAAGGAAATAGAGACACAAAAAACCCTTCAAAAAATTAATGAATCCAGGAGCTGGTTTTTTGAAAAGATCAACAAAATTGATAGACCACTAGCAAGACTAATAAAGAAGAAAGGAGAGAAGAATCAAATAGACGCAATACAAAATGATAAAGGGGATATCACCACTGATCCCACAGAAATACAAACTACCATCAGAGAATACGACAAACACCTCTACACAAATAAACTAGAAAATCTAGAAGAAATGGATACATTCCTCGACACATACATCCTCCCAAGACTAAACCAGGAAGATGTTGAATCTCTGAATAGACCAATAACAGGCTCTGAAATTGAGACAATAATCAATAGCTTACCAATCAAAAAAAGTCCAGGACCAGATGGATTCACAGCCGAATTCTACCAGAGGTACAAAGAGGAGCTAGTACCATTCCTTCTGAAACTATTCCAATCAATAGAAAAAGAGGGAATCCTGCCTAACTCATTTTATGAGGCCAGCATCATCCTGATACCAAAGCCTGGCAGAGACATAACCAAAAAAGAGAATTTTAGACCACTATCCTTGATGAACATTGATGCAAAAATCCTCAATAAAATACTGGCAAACCGAATCCAGCAGCACATCAAAAAGCTTATCCACCATGATCAAGTGCGCTTCATCCCTGGGATGCAAGGCTGGTTCAACATACACAAATCAATAAATGTAATCCAGCATATAAACAGAACCAAAGAAAAAAACCACATGATTATCTCAATAGATGCAGAAAAGGCCTTTGACAAAATTCAACAACACTTCATGCTAAAAACTCTCAATAAATTAAGTATTGATGGGGCGTATCTCAAAATAATAAGAGCTATCTATGACAAACCCACAGCCAATATCATACTGAATGGGCAAAAACTGGAAGCATTCCCTTTGAAAACTGGCACAAGACAGGGATGCCCTCTCTCACCACTCCTATTCAACATAGTGTTGGAAGTTCTGGCCAGGGCAATCAGGCAGGAGAAGGAAATAAAGGGTATTCAATTAGGAAAAGAGGAAGTCAAATTGTCCCTGTTTGCAGATGACATGATTGTATATCTAGAAAACCCCATTGTCTCAGCCCAAAATCTCCTCAAGCTGATAAGCAACTTCAGCAAAATCTCAGAATACAAAATCAATGTACAAAATTACATTAATTAGTGTGTCAGGGCCTCATCTAAATCATTTAATGTTTCTCTTAAGTTGAAAATAATTTCAGTTCTGGCATGATAAGATCTTCTTGCATGTACATGTCTATGTGTGCAAAATATTTTTAAGTGACTTTAAATCCTTTAGGAAACAAAGTTGAATATGACAAAATAGAAACATAGCACTGTAGTTTGAATGTATTTTCCTTCAAAAACTTATGTTGAAATTTTATTGCCATTGTTAGAGTATTAAGAGGTGGAATTTTAGAGAGGTAATTAGGCCATGAGGCCTCCACCCTCATGGGTAGGATTAATGACATTATACAAAGGGAAGTTTGGCCCCATTTTTCCTCTTTGTCTATCTGCCTTCTGCCATGTGATGATGCAGCAAGAAGGCACTGACCAGATGCTGATGCCTTGATACTGAACTTCCCAGTCCCCAGAACTTTGAGAAAATAACTTTCAGTTCTTTACAAATTACCCAGTCTCATGTGTTCTGTTGTAAATGCACAACATGGACTAAGACATATAGACACACAGATAGGCAGATATAACACGCATTTTATTAGCATAAAATATTCTTTGGAAAAGCATTCGACTCCCCAGAAGGATAAAAGCTTGCATATAACTCTAATATGTTGCAACATATCCTGAGGAATAAATAGAAGTTCTTTGCATTGGACCAGAGTTTAGAAAGCAAAAACATAGGCCAGGCATGGTGGCTCATGCCTGTAATCCCAGCACTTTGGGAGGCTGAGGTGGGTGGATCACGAGGTCAGGAGTTCAAGATCAGCCTGGCCAAGATGGTGAAATCCTGCCTCTACTAAAAATACAAAAAATTAGCCAGCCTGGTGGTGGGCGCCTGTAATCCCAGCTACTCGGGAGGCTGAGGCAGAGAATTGCTTGAACCAGGGAGGTGGAGGTTGCAGTGAGCTGAGATCGTGAAACTGCATTCCAGCCTGGGTGACAGAGCAAAACTCCATCTCAAAAAAGAAAGGAAGGAAGGAAGGAAGGAAGGAAGGAAGGAAGGAAAGAAAGAAAGAAAATAACATGTATTCTTTAATTCTCAAATATTGTACATAGCTCCAAAATATTATTATACAAAATAAATTTTTAGACTATATCAAGGGCTCCATACTAATAACCAACAATAAGATCATCTGTGTTTGAATACCTTATCTTTTACAAGAAATTATTTCTATAATTCTTTATTAAAATGATTAATCACAAGTACTAAGAATACACATAGAAAAAATTGGTCATTCGCCTTTTATTATGCTGCCTCTGTTGTATGTCAGCCATGTACCCAGTTGTTGGCATCAACTGATGCAAGGCAGTAGGTCTCGGTTCAAACAGTCTCAGTGCTAACCTTTCAATACTAATATTTTCTCACACCTTCTTTATCTTAAAATGAGAATTGCCTACTCATTTATTCAGAAAAAAATTGATATAATGCTTTAACTGTAATGCAAAGGATAAAATAATGTGATTTTTAATACTACAATATAGGGTTCAATACGTAAATGTTCAGTCTCAACTAACCTAGAGATGTACTCAGGTAACTAAATTGTTATGCTATTTTAAAATGAATAAATTCAAATTTAAGAGAAGTTAGAAGATGAGAAGCCATTCCATACAAGCAAACTTGGAACTTAAAGCAAAACTATTGTTAAGATAAGTGATAATGAGTGGGTAGCAATTTTTATTATACATAATTTTCTGTATAAATGTCTAGGAGGATATTAGAATGTCTTGCAGAACTCTCAAAAATTCTTCCTTATGAAGGATTATTTTGTGTATGACTTTTAGCATCTTTCACCTTCCCCTACCCTTGCTTACTAATGCCTGTAATTCTATCAAATCATCACAACAGTTTTTTTTAAAAAAGAAACGCTTCTTCAAATTTCTGAAAGGGTTATTCTGCTTTTGCTGAGATTCATTGATCTAAGCTAGTCAAGGTTAATTTCATCCCTTATAAAGGGGAATTAAATCAAGCATCCCAGTCTAAATCCATGGGTATGTGAATTCTCATGCCACAAGGGTGATGGTGCTGAGTCAGTGCCATCTTCAGAATTTTGTTAGCCTGCTCTCTCTTCTTCTGATTGGCCAGTATATGTAGCCTGGAACAAATGCAGACAATTTGCTATCATTAATGAAGGCATTCTAAATTTGAAGCACATTCACATGATAACAGATTGAAAAATATTGCGAAAAAAACCAGATATAAAGTCAAATATGCCTGATCTACCCTACCTATAATAATCTTGATTCTTGAGAAAAAAATTCTTTATCATTTAAACTTGTTGGAGTTTGGTTTTCAGTCATTTTCAATCATCCTCACTGATACTGAAAATATTATTTTACAAGTCTAAAATCATGGTTATTAACCAAGTTCAGATCACATTAATGATTTTTGGGTAAACTTCCAAGCTCATAATTGTCTACGTCATCATCTTATTGTTGTCAACCCCTTATATCTAAAGAACAATCTATTCTTCTTATCAGTTATTCTTACCATATTAATTTGACGTGCCTTTTCCCATTTTATACTAAATTAAAGTTGTTGGTAAAGTTTAGTGTTAATTCTTTATTAACAAATGCTGTCATTCTGGTAGTAATAGCATATTATAGCTTCATAGTGCTTTATAGGTTATAGATCACTTGAATATGCAGTAGCTCATTTAACTTTCATAAATTTTATATGTGGTATTATCTAATTATTAGTAATTAGAAACAGGGTCATAAAAGTTAATTTTCTGGATCAATGTCACACTGCTGGATAAGAAGCAATTCTCCTGATTCTGAGTTCTGTAATCTTGCCACAGTTGCTCCACTGAGTCTGCTGTTCCTGTAGCTTTTTCCCCCTAATGTGTTCCCTAAAGGGTATTAAAACCTGTTTGATATTTCATGCCCCTCTTCCAGAGATCTTTTGAGTGAGCTGATTGGCTTTAACAACATTTCTTTCCCCATTATCTTCAGTAATCCATCTATATTGTTCTATCATGCTACTTTTGCCTTCCATCTGAGGGAAAGAGCTTACACAGAAGATTTGCACTAAGATATGTGGAAAAACAAGATGCCTGGTGAGCTATTCCTTATTGATCAACTTTTTTTCTTATAATCATAATTTCTCCATCAATAATATAATTTTAGCACTTCATATTCTACTTCTTTTTCAACACATGAAACACCTCCTAACAGAAGTAGATGATATGGATATTTAATGTTTGGCAAAAGAAGAAATAAGCAATAAACAAAAAGGCAAATCTATTCCCATGACTCAGTTTTTTAAGCTGCAGATTAAAAAGGTTAAACTACATGATTTTATAGCAATGTCATAGGTCTCTGGGGAAGACCAATGGCTGTGATAAAGTATTATGTTTCTGAAGTTTGGAAATATATTTAGGCCAACCAATAATGCAATAATAAAAAGTGAAAATAAAGACATCTAAAATCTTTTCTTTTTTTTTTTTTTTTCGAGACAGTCTCACTCTGTTGCCCAGGCTGGAGTACAGCGGTGCGAGCTTGGGTCACTGCAACCTCCACCTCCGGGGTTCAAGCGATTCTCCTACCTCAGCCTCCTGAGTAGCTGGGATTACAGGCACCCACCACCATGCCCAGCTAATTTTTGTATTTTTAGTAGAGACTAGGGTTCTTCCATGTTGGCCAGGCTGGTCTCGAACTCCTGACCTCAGGTGATCTGCCCACCTTGGCTTCCTAAGGTAATGGAATTACAGACATGAGCCACTGCGCCTGCCCTCAAAATATTCTTAATTAAAAGTAAGACATTGTAAATAAGGTATTCTTAATTGAAATTCTTTTAAAAATCAACTTTTTATGAATAAATGTATGTAACCATTAAGTGATTCAAGTTTAAAATTTTAAGGTGCTATTTGTTTACAGGAATTAGGGGGCCCCTTTTGGCATGCATACAGGACTTCGCCAATAGAATGATGTTAGTATTCAGAATATCTGACCACAAAATATCAAAGTGCATTTAATAACTCAAGGTGAGTTCATTTGATATGAAAACTAATATCCAATGAATAAGTTAAATTAAAATGTAACACCACTAAATATAAAAGGCTATGATATTAAACAGCCACAATGCAAGAGTAAAATCAATAAGATAACATTGCAGTTGGTTAAACATGACTCAAAATCTCCTCAGAAGCTACAGAATACATTGCCCAAATCATCTATGACTACAACATTGTTATTCTGAGATCATAAATTAATAGTGTCAAAACCTATGTAAATGAAATTGGTGTCTGATGTCAAATGAGAATAGCAGTTTTAGATGCCAAATACATTTGTGTCATTTGTCAATGTTGTTGTTAGCTGTGTAAAACAAACAAAAAAAAGATTGACACTATCCTCAAGATAATTGCTTCAACTGTTAATATCAATCTAATTAGAAGTAAACAAGATCGAAGTAAGACAATCAAAAGATACTGAATGACTGGGGTGCTGACATGAAGAAGAATGGCAAAGAGCCATCGGTGCAAATCACTGCATAGTCTAATAGTCTGATTAGTTAAAATGTGCAAACTGCAGAGGAGACACAGCAAGCAATGAATAATAGAAACAACTTGTGTAGCTGGATCAAGAAAATATGAATGATCCCTGCTGAGTGTGTACCCAAGTACCTTAGGAAGCAGCTTGTTATTTTAGAAATAACACGGAGTTTATAGTCACTAGTTATTAATATTGACTTTTCCACCTACTACCTGTGTGACCTTGGAAAAATTATCTTACCTCCATAAGACACATTTTTATCAATTTTATACTGGACATAGTGATATCAGCTGTTCATAGGGTAACTCAGAAGAGATCACATATGTCAAAACAGTGTGAAATCTGTAAGGTGACACTCAAATGATGGTTTATTATTATTTCTTTGCAAGTGTTCTACATGATTCAGACATTACCTTTGTCCTAACTAGGGGAAGTACAGCGTTGGAATCCTGCCAACCAGCATTGAAATCCCTACTCAGTTCTTTAGCCACTATGCAGCATACATGTCTTTCTTAGACAGAGAGGAACTCTGAGAACTATAAATCATTCTTCTATAATTTGATAATTACTGGACTTCTTCGTAGCTATAATAGAAAAATCAAGTAGCCATTTCTTCCACAATGCATAGACATAATCTCTAGGTCAGTTAGTTCAGTGCATGTACTAATAATTATTGTGCCTTGTACAAGGAGCTAATTTAGAAAGGAGGGAATTAATTGTTTTTTGAATGTTCCTTTTTTATGCCTCATCACGAATTCCTAAGGTTTAGGATTAATGTGTGCAAATTCCAAGCGTAAATAAACCATTGACAGCCTTAAAAACATAATTTAAAAACTTTTTTTTCCTAAAACATGAATTGTGAAATGGCCAAATAAAACCCAATGTTTTCTTAATTCTACCATCAGGTTTACTTAATATTCGTTCTTTTTCTTTACCAATAATAACACTTTACTTATTCTTACGGTAAATTCCTAGTTTATTATGTAGAAGTACTTTATTTGATATTCTAGCATATATAATTTTTTCATTAAGTGACTCTTTTCATTAAGTGATTCTTTTTTACAATAGCAGTCCCTTCATGAAAATTGCTGTTGTGAATTATCCCATATAATGTGTTTCTATATTGAATTCAACTAAAGAAAATGTTGTCAATTTAATTAGTAGAAATAAACAACGAGGTCCCATCAATAAAATGATCCAAGAGATTAAATCCTGAGGGGAATAGGTAGCATAAAAATTAATAACTATTTATATTCATTAACCAGAGGATTGTCTAAAAGTAATTGTTTAGAGATCATCTAGTAGACAAAAGAAAACTACATTTTAAAAACAAAATGGTATATTTACCATTTGAATAAAAAATATTTCTCAAAAATAAAATTTAACTTTACTTCCCCTAACTCTCTAGGTCAAATTATTTTCAATCAACTGATATTTATGAATGCTTGTGTGTGGCAATAAATTAGAAATTTTAAAGACACACCTCTGCCTTCAGATAACTAATACTCTAACTGGAGAAGCATGACATAGATGGATAATATCTTAAAAGTTAAGTGCATTCATAATAATGTAGTATCTTTGCACAGTGCTTAATCTCAAAACTCTCTGTGAATATAATTATTTTATTTGACCATTGCAGGCTGCAATTATTACTAGATAAATGTTCAATACCAGTAAGGATATGCTATGATTCAGAAGAGAATCTCTTGCCAAATGAATGATATTGGCAAATGGTGCTTTAAGCCAAAAGAAGGTATTAAAATGATAGTGTCTACCACAGAAATGAAGAAGCAACCTGTGTCAACTGGTTTTAGGGAAGATGAATTCACATTTAGACATGATGAGATTGAGTTGACAATAGAACATATAATAGAAAACATGCAGCAGGTGATACTATGCATTCATTTACAATAATATGGATGAACCCAAAGAACATATGTGAAATAAACCAGGAACAGAACAACAAATACCTCATGATCTCACTCATATGTGGAAACTAAAAAGTTAAACTCACAGAAGTGGAGAGTAGAATAGTGGTTAACAGGAGTTGAGGGAGGAGGTTGGGGAGATGTTGAACAAAAATACAAAATTTCAGTATTAACTATTAATTTAATTAACTATTAATTTAATTTAATTAATTTCAGAATTAACTCTGTCTCACAAAATTAGATGAGACAAATGGTAAATGATTTATAAAAATTAGAAATGAGGAAGGATACAGGAAAGGGCCCATTTTCAGTGGCAGAGGACTGTTGCTTGATGAACACATTGATGGAGCTCATTCCCAGTTATATGAGCTTTTATTTGGACTTTCTTTAGAGTATTTCTTTCCTCCAAAATAACAACTGCAAAAAAAACAAGTATAGCGACAATAATAGTTTGATCTGATTATCAGTCTGAAAGCTGAATTTAGAGTACATGAGGAGTCTACTGTGAAAACCCCTAATTACCTTAAGCAACTATATTGACAAGAGAATCTATTATTTCATTTAGAATTCATTGAGTGCTCAAATCCTTTCAAAAATATTTTATTCACTGCAGCACTAGTGTTGTAGAAATTTTAGCATTTCCTCAAACATTGCTATATTCATCTTTAAACTTTTTAAAAACATTAATTGAATTTTATATATAATGTGTATAACACCTGCACATTATATGGTAGTCATATAATTTTTACTAATAAATTTAGTTTATTTAGTTTACGCAAATACCTTCTGACAATACCATTTTTTTTAAATTAACCAGCATTGAGGGTTACACTGGGCCTGAAGAGTATGATGGCTATTTAGTAAATCTATCCTTTTCTTTTGAAAGCTGAAAGGTGGACAAAGAACCTGTATTTCATTTGTTGTTGTTGGAACTGTAGAGAACTATTCACAATCTTAGTTATACTTTTGTTTTCATTTCTGCTCATGCTTTTAAGTAAGAAAATAATATACATATATGGTTTTAGAATGATTGGTAAACATCTTTTGGTGTTTGGAGAAAAGACACAGAAAGCCCTAGACAACCTCTTTATTTCTAGGTAGAGAATAGCTCACTACAATGAAACAATAAGAAATTTCCTCAACCTCCACCCTCCTAGGTTCTTTGAAGTGTGTTGTATGTCAGCTAATGTGATGAATAAAATGTACTTTTGACAAATGAGTAAATTTTTGCTATTAACAGCATCACAAACTTTAAAACAAGTGGTGATTTATTGGAAAATGGGTATATTTGTAAAAGCTGAGTATTGTTGGAGAAACAATGGCAGAGTCAAAATCTGTAGGACCCCTACCAACTCTGTGGCACTGCGGTTTTAAAAATTACAGGACTGTTTAAATCTCTAAGATTCTTTGAATATGTAACAATTTAGTATTATTCTCTTGAGGGAACTCATTGAACTTTTTTGTTAGAATTACAGTAGTCCCCCTTATCTAAGGTCTTGCTTTACTCAGTTTCAGTTACCTGCAGTCAACCACAGTCTAAAAATATTAAATGGAAAATTCCATGAATAAACAATTAATAAGTTTTAAATTGCTTGCCATTCTGAGTAGTGATGAAATCTCACACCCTCCTGCTCTGTCCAGCCCAGGCCATGAATCACCCCTGTGTCCGGCATATCCATGTTGCAAATGCTACCAGACTATTAGTCACTTAGTAGCCCTCTTTGTTATCAAATTTAAAAACACAGTGTATATATGGTTCGGTACTATCCGCAATTCCAGGCTTCCACTGGGAGGCTTGAAAGATATCCCCTAAGGAAAATGGAAGACTATTGTACTTTTCACCTTTCTTTCACTCGATTTCCCTCAAACTGAAAAAGTTTATTTTATAGCTGTCTTTATGGTGAGAATTAAGTGAATTGTAATACATAAAGCATCTAAAATAGTGCCTGGCACACAGTAGGTACTATATTGGTGCTTATTTTCTGTATAAACTGTACGAGAGGAGAGACTTTATTTTATATATCACCATGTTCCAAATCTAGAGCAATACTTCTAGAAATACATGAATTGGGCCCAGAGAAGCTCACGCTTTCCTATATTGGTTCATTCACAGGTGGCATCTTGATGCAGTGTATAAAATGGTCATCATTCAACTGAGTATTGGTAAAGACTTTCTTACTTAACTATGAATTGCCCATGAAATTATTTAAGTCACTTAGCAGGCCCAGGACTCAATTTACCTGTGTGTAAAATTAGTTGACCAAATCAGATAATCTGTAATGTCTCTTGCAGCTCTACATTTGTTTTGAGATATAAATTGTATTTTCAGAGAAAAGTTTTAGTGAGGACGGAGGACATACTAGAAATTTTGTCTTATAAATAAAGCTTCAGACTTAAAGTATTTGTATCATGTCTGCCATCAGTTTTCCTGTGAGCTTAATATTGTCTGCAGGGTATTAGTTCATCTTTAGGCCCTGATTGACAGATACTTCATTCTTTGATGTTGGCAAAGTCCAGGCAATTACCATGAAAGAGTGACTAACTTTGGGTGGGAGGAACTAACGATTATCTTTGTGTTTCTAGGTCTCTGTGGCCTTTTGATTCATCTTTAGTGACTCTGAATTTCCTGTGAGTTTTAATGGGCCGTAGCAAGATATTGGTGTCACATCCAAGGTGGCCTTAAGAATAACAAGCTGATGGATTCTCAGAAGTGCAGTCACGCCTTAAATTCTTGGCACACTTGTGATTTCTGTTAAGAAGATTCTATTTTTCATTAAGATCCATTTTAATGTGTCTAAGAGCTTCAATGAGGCAGTAAAAATACAACTGAGAATCATGAGGAGACAAAAAAGAAAATAAAGGTGTTAAAATTTTTTTCTTTTAGCAATCTATTTGGAAAATCTTAAGCTAAAAAAATCTATGTATAATTTAAACTCTGCACATCTATATACTCTTACATGAGTTTTTTTCAAATTCCAAAGTTGTGTCTAGCAATGAATTAAACAGAGAAAGATAACTTGTTAGCTCAGAGAAAGGGTCAGCAAACTATTTCCTGAGGGCCACATATAGCCCACCACTTGTTTTGGTAAATAAAGTTTTATTGAAATGCAGCCATGTATTGCCTGCAGCTGCTTTTGTCCACAAAAGCAGTGTTGAATAATTGTGACAGACTGTACAGCCAACAAAACCTGAAATATTCTTTATCTGACCCTTAACAGAAAGAGTTTGTTGTCCATTGGCTCAGAACATTGCTTTTGTTTTATAGCATGAGCTTGGAGGGCTTAGTGCTACATCCAGATACATGCAAAATTCCAAGGAATCTTATTTTTTCCAAGGCTGCTAAAATTATTAATAAAATTATTGTTAATTATTAGTGAAGAAACTCTAACCTTTTCTATTTTTAATTATAATGTAGAAATAAAATATAGTAGAATTTTTTTGTATCAAATAGGACATTAATTAAGATATTAATGAGTTATTCAAAATCCCTTAAAAAAGGTGTAAGATGGTATTTTAAAGTATTAATGGATTGCTTTTCTCTAATATTTCTTTTTCTTCCACGGCCTTTTCTGGTACTCGGTCTACCAAGGTATTCTATAAGATAATTCTGCATATTTGCTTTATTATTTGACCTTCCAAAGAAGTTTCAATCCTCCTGTATTTTATATCATAAAGGTATCAGTTTTTCACACTCAAGAGAGAAAGCTCTTGTTCACTCTTCATTAACTCCCTCTCATTTTTGCCTGTTGGTTTCCATCAAATTCATTTCTCCACCCTTTTACTCTCTTTGTTTTGGTCAGGTCTCCAGGCTAGTCTCGGGGTAAATCTTCTCCAAAGTTGCCAAAATTTTCTTCCTAAAGCTTAGATCTGATCATTTAATTGTCTATTTAGAAATATCAATGGTTCCTCGATGGTTATAAAATAAAATATATGCTTTTTTTTTTTTTTTTTGAGGCAGAGTCTTGCTCTGTTGCCCAGACTGGAGTGCAGTGGCGCAATCTTGGCTCACTGCAATCTCTGCCTCCTGGGTTCAAGTGATTATCCTGCCTCATCCGCCCAAGTATGTGGGACTATAAGCACCTGCCACCATGTCCAGCTAATTTTTGTCTTTTTAGTAGAGGGGGGTTTCACTATGTTGGCCAGGCTGGTCTGGAACTCCTGACCTCGTGATCCACCCACCTTGGCCTCCCAAGGTGCTGGGATTACAATTATAAGCGTGAGCCACTGTACCCGGCCAAACCTATCCTTTTTATTGTGATTTTTTGTTTTAAATTCAATAACTGGATCTCTGTCTGAAATGTTCTTTCCTTTTTCTTGGCCCTATTAATTTCTTCTTATAACACATGTCAGGCATCAGTTTTCCTTGGGAATTTTTTTCCGATCACTTGTCCTCATCTAAACCTGCATTAGGCATCCTTATTTTCTATTCTCCTATAACACTTCACACACCCCCTGCTTATGCAGCCCGTTGCTGTGGGAGCACTCTAAGCTCCAGTGGAAAAACAGCAGGAAACAAAGCACTCTCGGAACCAAATTTGTCATCTCATGGGGAGTCTCATGTGACAGTCAACAGACACAACTTGTGAGAAGTGTGAGAAATGTCCTTCGACTCCACAGTGTTTAGAGGAGAAGGTGGGAACAATAATCCGAAAGTTACTCAGAGACCAGATGCCACGGGCCTAAGTTTGAGT
Organism: Pan troglodytes; assembly: GCF_028858775.2. Classification (NCBI taxonomy): domain Eukaryota; kingdom Metazoa; phylum Chordata; class Mammalia; order Primates; family Hominidae; genus Pan; species Pan troglodytes. The sequence goes on from NC_072403.2 coordinate 60,545,856, forward strand.
TTTGATGCTAAGGGGGTCATGGTCACCTTTATACCTACAAGTCGAAGGGGCCTAAGAACATTCAGTTTACATTTATATCCCATACTTCATACCTCATCTAAAAATTGCTACATTTAAATTAGCAATCTGGCTTCAAACTACCTTTCATCTTCACCTCCCATTCACCCCACCATTTTTTCTCCCTGTGCCCTGACCATTCAAAATCACATTGAATGACTTCCCTAATGCACACTTTCATGCCTCTGTGCTTTTGGTCCAATCTAACCTCTCCTGTAATACTTGCCTTCCATTTTTTTACCTCTCAAAACCTTAGTTGCTTTATAAAGCTTAAATAGTTCAAATGCCATTTATTCTCTTATTCTTGAAGAAAATGGCCTACTCCTCTGCATTTATTGGCCACTTAATCCTTTCCTTGACAAATCAATTAACAGATAGTATTTTAAATCATTATAGTCTCATTTTAAATCATCATAAGTAACACATCACATGATGATGTGTTACTGATATTACCCCAGTGACTGGCATAGTGCTTGATATATAATATAAGCTCAATAAATAATATATTATGCTATTAAACTGAACTCTACTAAGTGTAACTTAGTACTCACACAGCACTTATAGGTAATGTCATTTTTCCCAACTACTTCAAGTCATTTGTGTTGCTTTGTTTTGTTATTTTTTAACTGGAGAGATTGTAAATTTGCTGTAGTTTTCCTGTATGTACTCTTCAATTTCCTATCACAGTTTTTCTGTGCATTATCTTTCAAATGAATCACAACATAGCAGCCCTGACAATATAGCAGTCCTCTGAGTGACTGAGACCAAATGGGTGTTTTCATGTGCTCACAGAGAAGTGCTTCACTTTGGCTTATTACCGACAGTAAACTCATTCAACGCTTTTGTAAAAGGTACTCAAGTTTTATATCTCGGTAAGTTATTTTCCTTTCAGAAATATTTATTATAAGTGCCCAAAATATTAGCGGATGCTGTATATGGCTTAATTAATATCATTTTATAAGCTGCTTACTTACAGCAGGAAATAATGTTGGTGATATTTAATTGATTTTAAGTTCCTAATACAAAGAATATTCTCACAAGTCTAGTGAGAAAAAAAAAATTGGACATGATCTTACCAAGCATCCTTCTTTCTGGATAGTTGTGGCATAGAAGTTGTACCTGCTTGTTTTCTAATGATTTATTGCTTGTGTGTTATGTCTGTAATTAAAGCTTGAGATGACCTTCTCTACAAAGCAGCTCCATGTGATTGCCAAATGAAATGCAGTGCAGATTGACAAGATTAGTTCTGAATTCTCTAGCTGATATAGATTGGATATTTATTCCTCCAAATTTCATGTTGAAATTAGATCTTCAGTATTGGAAGTGGGGCCTAGTGGGAGGTGTTTGGATCATGAGGGTGGATCCCTTATTAATAGTTTGGTGCCATACTTGCAGCAATGAGTGAGTTCTCACTCTATTAGTTCTCTCGAGCTGGTTGTTAGAAAAAGAGCCTGGCACCTTCCTCCTCTCTTGCTTTCTTCCTCTCTCACCATGTGATGCCTGCTCCCCTTCACCTTCCACAATGAGTGGAAGCTCCTTGAAGCTCTCACCAGAAGCAGACACTAGCACAATGCTTCTTGTATAGCCTGCAGAACCGTGAGCCAAATAAACTTCTTTTCTTTATAAATTATCCAGCCTCCAATATTCCTTTATGGCCACACAAAATGGACTAAAACACTGGCTTTCTTGTATCTGCCAAGACTGACTTTGACACGTATTCAATTTGCCTTTTAAAATTTGGGTCTTCCCTTTGTACATTTTCAATTTCAAAAAAAAAAAAATTCACACAAATCTGTTAGAAATGAGCCTTTTTGAAGTTTCTGTTAACAGCTGACAGGAGCAGCTGTGCCCATGGGCAAGTTAGAATATGCACATCACCTTGGTTTCTTTTGACCTTGAAAGCTGACTTGGCTTTATATCTTTCAACAGTCATGATCAGAGTTAAAATAGAATGGATTTAATTCAGTTTTTTAAATGTGAAATACCTCCATTCATTTTAGCATTCACTCATTTATTCATTCACTTAGTATGTCTATAAGATAGAATGATAACAAATGCCAACTATAAATATGGCATTAAGATAAATAAGAAAACAGTATCAGTTTGAGTGGTTGAAAAAGGGTAGGTTTCATTGAGGAGCTGAATCTTGAAAATTGGCCAATTTTCACCCACTCAAAAAAGGAAAGTTGGGCATGATCAGGTATGCCTATAGTCCCAGCTACTCAGGAGGATGAGGCAGGAGGATAGCTTGAGTCCAGAAGGTGGAATCCAGCCATGTAAACATAGTAAGGCCCCATCTCTAAAAGAAAAAAGGAAATAATTGAACACTTATTTCAAGAAATATTTATACATGAGTAACAGGATGCCTCTTATTGCATATATATATGCCACTTTATTTTAAGCCACGACATTCATTTTACTATTTTTTTAAGCTATATGAGTATTCAAGACATTATTTTTCTTTTATAGAAACTGAAGCATCCCTTACATTGTTAATACATTATGATAAGAAGAAATGCTTTCTTTATATGGGCTTACAAAGTGTTTAAGGAGTTCAATATTTTAGATTAAATTGCACATGTCCAGGAAGGGAATTTGACTTCAATATTGACAAAAGCTAAGTAACCATTTGCAGACTTAATGAAGGGTGTTTTTGCCTGATGTAAATACTAAGATTGAGACTATCATGTTTAATAGGCATACAAGATTATAAATGATTTATTGGGAAATTAATGGAGGCAATTCCTTAAAAACAACCATTTAATCTTGTGGACTTCAGCTATTCATGAAGTGAATTATTTCTGAATACACAACTTGAAAGGGGATACATTCGTTTGACATGGAAACAGAACACACTAAAATGCAGAATACTTATTTTTCTAGTCTTATGCTAAAGGCTATAAAATGAGTAAAGATAGGGGAAAGCATCTCTTCTTCTGGGCCTTGTAGAATCCAGAGGGATGAGAGACAATGAATAATGATGTTTCAGGCATGACATTGTATGAACCATTATTAGAGAGATAAAAATATATACATTAATTAGAATAAAATAGGATCAATGTTATAATGGCAGTGCTAAATAGACAAAGGGAGTATTTAGACAAGTAAGGGGGAAAGAAAATTAGGACACACAAAGTGTGTGAATGAAAACCTGGAGTTCAAGCATAAGCATGATGTGTTTGAAAATCAGTAAAGAAGAGCTGGGTTTGAGCTGAACAATTATGCTGATGTGAACTATACAGAAAGACCAAGTTAGCTTAGGATGGTGTCAAACTATGGAACAAGTTTTTCTTACAGTTCTTAAAATCGATGATCAATTTTGAACAAGTGTGGTTATATGTGAAGATCACTTAGGGGAGTAGAAGTGTAGAGATTAAAATAAAATGGGAAATGTGAAAATAAATAAAATGTATAAGCTGTTAGAACCCCAAAAAACACTTTAAGCCTTGAGAGAGATGTGACTGTGATCTAAGTCGTGTAGCAATTCTGCTTCTTAGATTATAGCTTAACTCTCTTTCTTATTATTCTTGTTCTATAAATGACTAGGAAAGATGAGAGACCAGAACTCTCCCATTTCAACCACTGATCTTTGTTATAGATTAACAGCATCCTTTATTGTCCTGTAACTAACTCAGAGCAGATGGAACCCCAACAGGGACGCCATGAAAGTTACAACTTCAGTGTGGAATGTTAAATATACCTTTCCTGAAAGAAAAAGACCACCTTAACTAATCAAATCATTGTAACTATGCACTAAGCCTTACATAGAAAGATGTTGAAATTCTGTTTAACTTCCTTAACTTAGTATAAATGATCCTAAACTTCTACACTTTGGAACACTAACTTATGTTCTTTGGAATCTGTGCTTCCCGGGCAGGTTTTCCTTAACTTTGTGCTTGAATAAACTGTCTTTAAACTAGATTCTGACATTTTTTATTATTTTAGATTGACAGAAGGAAATGTAAATAAAATACCAAGTTAGTACACAGTTATGTACTCTAGGCAAGAAGTAAGGCTTTAGCTGTGGTGGTAAGCTGAAAGAAAGAAGAAAAAGTGCAAGGGAGCAATTGATAATTTAGTGTAGATTGAACATGGAGAGTGAAAGAAAGCTGTTTCAAAAATGACTCTGAAATTTCAAGCTTGAGTAATTGGAAATAAAGAAAAAATATGAATAGAAATAAAGAAATCAAAAGTGAGGAATCTGGATTGGAGATAAAATGGTAAACTCGAATTTCCAGGTATCTCATTTGATATAATGGAGACACACTCAGGGAGTGATACTATGGAAAAAGCATGTGTAAGAACAAATATAAATTAAAAATAAGAGGCCTAATTATCTCTGTTGAAAATATGGAAGACATTTTCCTCCTTTTTTTTTTTTTTAGAGCATCTATCTTAGCAAACTTAACATTGTAAGTACTTTCTTATCTCTTTAAAATGTATATAAGCCTTTTCTAAAACTAAATAGGCCCTTTGTCAGTTTTAGGACCCAAGCTTGTCCTTCTCAAGTACTTGGGAGCCATCTCTTTTAAATGCAAACACCAAGGGTGATAACACCACTATCTCCCAGTTTCTATAGGGAGGTAGGAGCCTAACTTGCAAAACTGCCTTCTGTAATAAAGAGATGAGAATAAAGTAAATTCACTAATACAGAGGGACATCTCAATCACCAGGCAAATTTAGGATGATTTATGTGTGACAAATGGTGCTGTCAAGTCCTCTTATTTGAGGGCTGGTTATTGTTTATCTTAAAAACATGTATGTAATGAATTATTATCTGCTTGCCTGTATAAAAAGGTGAATTTTTTTTTTTTTTTGGTCTTTGCAACTGCTTATCAGATTGCCTGTCATGCACATCATGTTCTGGTTTAATACTTACTTATTAAGAATTTTTTTTTCCTCTTCTACCTTCACGGAAAGGTTTCTGGGTTGGGAGATTTTTGCTTTTAGTTATGTTTTTCTAATGAATGATATAGGGAAAAGGTCAAAGTTGAAGAAAAGAGTTATCTTCACAGAGACAATTAAAAATGACGAGAGTTAAGAAGAGTTAACTAAGAAAAGTTAAAATAAGAACAGCTAGGACCACATTTTACATACAGTAGGGCTACAGGGTTAAAAGAAGTGAAGGGAGTAGGAATGGAAACCTTCAGTGAGATAGTAGTAGAACTTTTCTGTACAGTGCAGTTATGAAGAGGGGAAACATTTCATGGAATAAATATTTAACTGTTCATTCTCCCAAGACATCAATGGTAATCATACATTGAGAGTCTGCTTGTTTTGATCTCAGTGATATTCCCCTTCGTGGACTCTCCTTTCTCCACTTCCTTCACTAAGATAAGCACTCCTCATTTTCTAAGGCTAAGTGTAGACATCTTATCTTCTAGGAGGTCTGCCCTAACACCTCCCTCCTAACTAGGCTGGATGAAGCATGAGTCTTGAGTGCCCCGTAAAACCCTATGAAGCTTTCATTTACAATATTTTATGTGATTTTTATGATTACCTTTTTTTGTGTAAATGCATCTATCAATACTGTCAACTCCTTTAAAAAAGAAAGTAATGATGGCTTATCTATGTATGCACTATCGGTATTCAACACAGGGCCTATTGCATTAAAATGTTTGTATAATTAACCAATTAACTATGGAAGTATCAAGAGGTCCTAATGAAATGTGTTGGGGATTTTTGTTTATTTGTTTTTACTTTTTTTTATCTCTCTCTCTTTTTTAAAGACAAGGTCTCTCTCTGTCACCCAGGCTGGAGTGCAGGGGCATGATCATAGCTTATTGCAGCCTCTGCCTCCCGGGCTCAAGTCATTCTTCAGTCTCAGCCTCCGCTGTAGCTGGGACTGCAGGCGTGTACCACCAGGCCCAGCTAACTTTTATATTTGTTGTAGAGACACGGTTTCTCCATGTTGTCCAAGCTGGTCTCGATCTCCTGGCCTCAAGCAATCTGCCCACCTTGACCTCCCAAAGTGTTGGGATTATAGGAGTGAGCCACCACACACCCAGCTGGGATGTGTTTTTGAAGGACAATTTAATCTAAATCTGTACTGTTCAATATGGAAGCAACTAGCCACATGTGGCTATTGAGCATTGAAATGGGCCTATTCTAAATTGAGATGGACTACATGTATAAAATATACACTGGCTTACTGAGAAGAAAAAATGTTATATATCTCAATAATAATTTTATATTCATCACATGTTGACAAATGTAACATGATGAAATGCTATTCTGGATACATTGGTCTAAATAAGCATTAATTTTTTTAACTTTTTTAATATGATCACAAAAAATGTAAAATTACATATGTGGCTCATATTATATTTCTATTGGACAGTGTTAGTCTGAATAAAAGAATGTCCCAAAATACATTCAAATATGAAATCATTAAAATCAATATGCTTAAGTCTCCTCCACCCCAAAATCTAACAATGTTTTCTGATACGTCTAATTCTACAGATAGTGGCTCCTGTGTCAAAACTCAGGTTTTCATTGGGTATTTAGAATGAAATGTCTGGAATAACAATTTGCTTCCTGAGGAAATTTTATAGAAGCCATTTGCTAGAATAAATAGGCTTAATCTTTCCCCTTCAATAGCCTACAAGAGTTCCCAGCATACTCAGTGTATGGGTTGTTCTAATAACCTCTTCCCATCATCCCATTACCTTCCAAATGTGCTAAGGATATATAAAGCAGAATCAAGTTCATTTGTGTACATTAATTTGAATGTTTCTATGTACCATGTGCTGCTAGAAAGCAGAGAATACCAAATGAAAAAAAACAAGATCTCTACTCTCATGTAGCTGACAGTTTAAAGGACAGAATATAAAAAAGAACCATGTACACAAATGAATAAATAAGATCATTTTACATCTCTTTGAGAATTGTTTTTAGCCACAAATAACAGAATACCAAAACAACAGTGACTTAAACCATAAGGATGGTTTCAGAATAAAGAATCTAGAGAAATGCAGCTTCAGGTATCTTCAGGCAATCAAACAATGATCTCAGAGCTCAGCTTTGTTGCTGTTTTGTCTCTTTCCACATCTGTCCTTGGTATAATACCTTTTAGTTTTTATGCTTTTTATTTTCAAGTGTTAAGATGAATGCTAAACCTCTAGACATCTCCTCTGAGATCAAGGGAGCTCTTTGCTTGTAAGTTTACTTTTAGCAGAAAGTTAAATGAGCCCTCAGCACCCTCCTACTTACTGGACAGAATTGGGTCACACGGACATGTTTAGCCGAAAGGGAGTCTAGAAAAGGTAGTAGTCATACCTCAGTATCCACGGGGAATTGGTTCTAAGACCCTGGAGGATACCAAAACCCACCAATGCTTAAGTTCCTTATATAAAATGGTGTAGTTCCTTAATATATTTTATATATTATATAATTATATAATATTTTAATATTTATATTATATTATATTTAAATATAATTATGTAATTTTTATATATTATATAATATATAAGTATTAAATAATATTTAATATAAATACATAAGTTCCTTATATATAAATGGTGTATTTGCATATAACCTACACACATCCTGTTGTATGCTTTAAATAATATATAGAGTATTTGTAATATCTAATACAATGTAAATGCTATTTTTAAAATTTCAACAGGAGTTTGGTTGTATATGTACTTTTATTATTTTTTGTTGTATTGTTATTATTTTTTATTATTTGCAATTTACAGTTAGTTAAATCTGGAAATGTGGAACCACAGATACTGAAGGCTAATTGTATCTATTTTCCAGGTGCTGTGGTGAGGCAATAAGAGAGAAGGGGATTAAATACAAGCTACAGTGTTGTTTTTCTTTCTCTTTTGATAACATTTCAGATAGGTCTTATGAAGAAAATACAACAAAGCAATGGGATAGAGAACAACTGGTATGTAGGGCATATTTATGGAAGGTAATTTGAAAGGACCTTGGTAAGGAGGTGATATTTGAGCAAATAATTCAGTGGCCTGGTGCGGTGGCTCACACCTGTAATCCCAGCACTTTGGGAGGCCGGGGTGGGTGGATCACCTGAGGTCAGGAGTTCGAGACCAGGCTGGCTAACATGGTGAAACCCCATTTCTACTAAAAAAAAAAAAAAAAAAATACAAAAAATTAGCTGGGTGTGGTAGCACACGCCCATAATCCCAGCTACTCAGGAGGCTGAGGCAGGAGAATCACTTGAACTCAGGAGGCGGAGGTTGCAGTGAGCCAAGATCACGCCATTGCACTCCAGCTAGGGCAACAAGAGCAAAACTCCACCCCTCCCCGCAAAAAAAGAATTGAATGATGAGAAGATCACCATGTAAACATTTCGGAAAGGAGCTCCTGTCTTACTCATGGGGACATCGTCAGGTCATGAGCAAATTCAACACTTCTTGTTCACAAAGAGAATTCTATATTATTTTATATTTATCCTTTATATCAGCCATGGCTTTGCAGAGAAGCTGAATTTGGCCTCTGTATCAGTCATTATTTTCCCTATCTCTATGTGTATGTATGTCCATATATATATATAGATAGAGAGGGAGAGAGACATACATACAGAGACAGCTATTTCAAGGAATTGGCTTACACAATGATGACGGCTGGCAAGTATGAAATACATAGGGCAAGCCAGGTGGCTGGAAGCTCTCAGGCAGGAGTTGATGTAGTAGTCTTGAGGCAGAATTTCTCCTGTGAAAAACCTCAGTTTTTGCTTCTAAAACCTTTCAGATGATTGAATGTAGCCCACCCACATTGTTGATGTTAACCAAATCTGCAAAATACCTTCATAGCAACACCTGGATTTGTGTTTGATTGATATTAAATATTAAATATTTAGGTACTATCACCTAGCCAAGTTGACACACAAAGCTAACTGTCATAGCCTCCATAGCTAAACTCCTAGAGAGCCTTGTTAAGTACAACTAATAGCGTTATGTCTGCTACATGCACAACTTACAATGATTTGAAGATATTATATTTGGTTCTATTTTATATTATCATAAGTACATAATAATCTCAATTTTTCCCAATCAAAAAATACCTTAAATGTCACAATTTTAGAAGGCAAAACCCTAGTTCAATAAAATTGAAAATGTTAATTTAGACTATTTAAATGGCTTATCTGAATGCCTTACACTGGGGTTGGGCACGGTGGCTCACGTCTCTAATCCCAGCACTTTGGGAGGCCGAGGCGGGTGGATCACCTGAAGTCAGCAGTTTGAGACCAGCCTGGCCAAAATGGCAAAACCCTACCGCTACTAAAAACACAAAAATTGGCCGGGTCTGGTGGCAGGCACCTGTAATCACAGCTACTTGGGAGGCAGAGGTTGCAGTGAGCTGAGATCACTCCATTGCACTGAGTATGTGTTCACACCATCCAAAAAAGTGAATTTCTTAGTTATTTAATACAATAGTCTAATGCAAAAGAAAAATCTGAGGCACAATAAAATTTTACAGTTTGAGCAAATAGCACTCATGAATTGGGAATCACCAAACTGAAAGAGGTTTCCTGCTCTGATGATGAAGCATTAGAAACAAATATTTATAGAGTGAGTATGAAAGTGAAATAAAGAAATTATTTGATTGGTTGCAGTTATAAAAATGCCCCTAGTCATATAACCATATGTTAGTTGAGTACTTATGACTGGCTAATGTTAAGTTTTGTTTGTTTGTCTGTTTGTTTGTCTAACACAAGTGTTTACCAGAAATGACTCAAGTTTTGCTTATGTTTGCATTTAAGTAAGATTAAGGCTATTGTTTAATGCCTAGTTAGTTTTGTTTGCTCAGGAATTTTTCAGGCCTGGTCTTTATTTTAATTTTACTTCAACGCTAGAAACCTATATGAATAGTTTTCACGTAACAAATTCTATATTGCTATGGTAGTATATATGGTTGAAAAATGATTTCTTAACACGCTCCTCACAAAACTTTTTGACACTATACTAGTTCTTCTATTTCTTTAAAAACAAGAACATTTCAAGCTTTACCAATATTTTTAAATGAATAATTCAATGATCATTTATTTCAACAATATTCCAGCTAATATTTAAAAAAAAAGCAAAGGCTATTCCTAAGTAAGACATTAAATTGACGTAATTCTAAACAGAGTTGGAAATATAAAAAGAGCACCTGACACTTCACTTTCAAACCATATTGATACTAAAACAGTGAAACATGAGTAAAAATACTAGAAGTCATTACGCAAAAATACTAGAAGTCATTACACGACATTTGACATCATCATCATGACAATGCTGGAAAGGAACATATTTGGTAGGCTGAATATAAAAATATAAGTTAAATGGAAAATATAATTGAAAAGACTGTCAGCTTTGCAAATTTCTGGTCAAAAAGTATTTTCTTCTTTTCCCTACTTCCTCTTCCTCTTTCTAGAAACCTTCATTCGTTTCTAGTTCCCTCCATAAAGAGTCTCCAAACATCTAACTGTAACAAAAACATTCAGGAACACATATTCCCATCAAACAGAAAGGCACAAAGAAGCAGTAGATAGTATAGTTCTTATATCATAGAAAGTAGGTGCCTGATTTATTGTACAATTGCTGTAGGCTCCAAATAGTAAGTGGATCAAAAAGACAAAAGCAGCTGTGATGAGAAAAGGGAAGTCAAACACGAAATGAACATTAAAAAAGACATAAACCTGAGCTTGCTGAAATTTTACACTAACACTAAATTGAGAGTTAAGAAGGGCCAGTAGTAAAGTATCAAATGATTTATGCTTTGCTTCAGTTTCAAGTTAAAATATTATCTACATCAGAATAATCAAGATAGTAATAATTAAGATCAATAACTATGATTAGAATTTAGATATTTGTCATTGAAAATTCAATTTTACTTTAAAAACTGTATATATAATATATAAATTACAGATATACTTTTTATTGTACTAGGCACTGATAAATCACAAATCCACTGAGTTGTTTGCAATCAAAGAGATTATAATCTGATTGGGAGGTTGAGAGTAAGGGCCATGATGATAGACAAAGAACAAAAACTACAGCAATATAATACATGCTCTAAAAGAAATATACCCAAAGTGCTAAGAGAGTTCCGACATGGTGAAACCCCATCTCTACTAAAAATACAAAAATTAGCCAGGCATGGTGGGGGGTGCCTGTAATACCAGCTATTCAGGAGGCTGAGGCAGGAGAATCGCTTGAACCCAGGAGACAGAGGTTTCTGTGAGCGAAGATCACACCACTCCATTCCAGCTTGGGTGACAGAGTGCTAAGTTTTTTCACATAAGGGATCAAGTAATGTTTTACACAGCCAGTATCATTTCTATTGCATTCTTAAGGATGGTGAAGTTATTAAATATACTCTAGGTTGATTAACTCCATATACATTTCCACATCATTTTTGCAATGTCACTTTCCCAAACTCCCTTGCATCTAGATGTGGCCAGCAACACAATTATGGTCAATGAAACATAAATAGAACTCTAATGGGGATTTTTGAGAAAGTCTGCTGTCATATTTAAGGCTCTATCCTCTTTTCCACTTTGGCTTATTTACACATCTTTTTGCCTGGCCTGTGGAAGGGGTGGCCAACATGCACCAGTCATCTTGGCTAAAGGAGAGAAATTCACTTTGACACCTCAGATCTCTAAGGAACACCAGCAACTACCTATCTGATTTAGTCTTGTTGCATGAGAAGAAGTAAACCCCTACTTAGCCAAGCCCCTGAACTTTGTTAGGTCTTTTTCCTTGCAGATGAACATTGCTAACTACTGCATAGGGGTACATGAGCTCACTTATCAAGGATATGTTGTGAATGTAAAAATAAAATCAGCCATAGGGAATCCACAAATTAAAGTCCATAAGGCCAGAGCTGGTAGTAGAATCTGAGAAGTCCACAGGTAGATTGAAAGGGGAAATATTTGAGAGCAGTTTTTTGGACAACAAAAAAGAAATGGCTTTTCAAGAAATAAATGTTCTCATCCGTCAATTGCTCTGAAATGTGGGTAAAAGTAGACTCTATTGAATTTGACCATTAGAGGGCATTGGCGTTTTGGAGAGAGCAGATTTCGTGAAGTGTTGACAATGCAAGCCAAATTGCAGTGGGAAGGGAGCAAGCAGATGTTGAAAACAATGAAAACAGAATGATGAGGGTACACTTTTAAAACGGCAGAAAGAGACAGGATAGTGGTTTAGAGAGAGAAGCAATGTTGAGGGAAAATTTTCTTTCACTTTAGGATAGAGCAAACTTTAGAAGAAAGCTTCAGTGGAGAAATAATAAAATTTTAGGGACACGAGGTCATGGAGGGAGTGGAAGACAAATAATGGCCAAAGGTTCTATGGGACAACCAGAGGAATATTCCCATAAAAGAGGGATATCCATGTCCTTTGGAGAGAAAAGAATGACTATGGATATAGGTGTGTGGAGATAGGAAAAAGGGACACAGACAGAAACTACTACTAATAGTCTTTGTGAGTTTTTTTTTTTTTTTATTGTTGTTAAAATGTTCAGTCAGCTTCTCTGGTAAGTGGGTGGATGTAAGGTATAAGATATTAGGAATAGATAAGGGTTTAGAGCAAACAAATGAAGAATAAAATTGGACAAGGAGTCCTGGAGGACCCAGGAAAGTCTTGCAAAGCTGAGCTGAGCAGCCAGCTAAGACTGTGACTTATTGGTTCTTCAATTATCCCTAGCTTCCAGAGACTGACAGTTCCTCTTTCTACACAGGTGTGGGCATGGGGCAGATTATTACATGTGGCTTCTCCTTGTTTGCACCCAACTGAAATTTTTATAAAATGAAACAGTTACAATAAATATCAAGGGAAATTTGGAAGAAGAAGTTAGAAAAGAAAACAGAGAGCCTGAGTGGGTTGGAGTGTGGCAGGTAGAGGAAGTCGTTCCTGTCTGTTTTGCCTTATCAAGGGAGTGTGATTGTGGATGGATGATACAGACTTCCCACCGTTTTGGGCTCTAGATCTTGCTGTTCTTATATCTCCCTACCGCTTCTTCAGAGTCACACAATCCAGTGCTTAACTTTACAGTATCTCTAGAAACATAATACCATGATTGTAACCTCAGATTTTCTCTCTTAGGCATTTGTAGATGTTGCCAAAGTTGTATAGATTCTAAATAAATAGCGCTTTCATCCACATCTGCTTATATGACACACATATCTATATGCGCATTGTATTTTTTTCTAATTTATGATTTCATCATATTGTAGAGAAAAAATGATTCTAAAGTGAGATTGGCACTGAGATTTTAATTTTCAAGGGAATCTTTGAAATATTATCAAAGTGAAAAATAAAAATAAATATTTCAGCCTCAGAAAGATATTCAGAAAGTATTCAGAGTCCATGATAAGTAAGGAAATTCTTTCTTTTAGTCAAATATGTTCTTAAAATGCTATGTCATCACAGCTTTTGAATCTCCCTCTAGGATTCCCCGAGGCAGATGATTATTCTGCTGAGACAGAGTATCAGCATTTTGCTGTGGGTTTCCCCTCAGTGAATAGCAGGGGACTTTTTTCAAAGACAAAAAGACCTCTGAACTGTCTCCCCAAAGCTGTGATTCTATCAGACGTGGGCAGGGCAGGAATTTCCTTTGCTCAACTCAGAATGAGTGAGACAGCTGTCAAACCTGCTATACCTGCCTGCATTCTCATGCTTAGGGCGTCCTTACTTCATCATTCCACCCTCTTAAAAAAAATCTTCCAAAAAAGCAAGCAAGCATGTGACTAAAGCCACATTCAGCAGCACTAGAGGTTTTGCTATCAGCCCAGGAAAAAATTATTATAAATTCTCAAAGTATCGACCTCAAATAAAGTCTTGAGTTGCCATTATGTGAAAGGTTCTACGTTTCCTTAGAGGAGTGACTTTGGAATGACTGAAGAATGTTAAAAGAAGGTTAATTCAGGCACATAATAAAAAACATGCTTTCTTTCTTCTAATGAGAACTTTTTAGCTGTGGAAGGGCATGTGTCTACGTGCCTTTAAAAGCAGAAGCTGATTAAACTCCTGTGAAAGAATCCTATAGTAGTAGAAGTTTGAACTAACACAATTCTAAATTTCTGTTCAATTTGGAGTCAATAAGTAAATATATTGTCCAACATTTCTCAAGTTTTATTTCTGTGAGAAGTTAACAGGTGTGATTATAGAAAAACAGTTCTCTGGTCAATTTATGTTAGGAAAACACAGCAAACTATATTTACTTTTTTAGGTATATTGTTTACATTAATATATTAGATCTTTGAGCAGGTTCATATTTTAACCAAATGCTTTACAAGTGTTTCTAACTACAGAACTGGCTTTGTTTTGTTTTGTTTTCCAGGTTTTTAGAAGAAAGTTTTGTTTTGTTTCACTTTGAATTCTGGCTAATTTGACACCAGGCACATAATGCATAACATAAAGGCTTTAACATGATATATTGCCTTAATAATATATATATATTTTAAGCAATATGCCAAATTTTGTATCCAGTATTCAGATAACAAAAGATCTGCTCTTGAAGTACGTTTTTAAAAAGAATATCAAGTTATTATGACTTATGTGAGAATTAGATCTCACATAATATTTATCTTCTAAGCTATGATACATAATTCAAAATTCTTTACTGTAAAGCCTGTAACTACTTGAGGGCTGATGTGTGGCTTAACTAAATAATTTGCTCAGAGGAAGGGTGATGCTGTTGCCTGCCCAGAATCATTGCACCTGAGAGAAGGGAGGGGTCATTACCTCAGAGTAGCCACACACCCTAATATTGTCAATGCTACACATGAGTGCTGGTGAAAATCATTTCCGTCATAAGGCAGAAATAATGATTAACTTCATTTTAAAAATCCTATGCTGATGTAGCTTTCATGAGTCAGCTACTTCCTTAAAAATAACTCTCTAAAAGCAATGTGGTATCCTGGATTGGATCCTGGAACAGATCAAAGATATGAGAGGAAAAAAAATAGATATAATCCAATTTAAAGTCTGTTTTTGTTGTTGTTGTTTTGAGACAGAGTCTCACTCTGTCACCCAGGCTGGAGTGCAATGGCATGATCTCGGCTCACTGCAACCTCCCCCTCCTGGGTTCAAGCGATTCTTCTGCCTCAGCCTCCTGAGTAGCTGGGATTATAAGCACGCCCCACCATGCCCAGCTAATTTTTGTGTTTTTAGTAGAGACAGGGTTTCACCATGTTGGTCAGGCTGGTCTCATTTAGTTAATATATTGTAATAATGTTGCTTTCTTAGTTTTGACAAATATGCCATGGTCAGGTGAGACGTTAGCATTAAACGAAGCCAGTCAAAGAGTATATATGAACTCTAACATCGCTGCAGCTTTTCTGTTAATTAAAATTATTCCAAAGTAAAATATAATTTTTAAGCATTTTAATAGGAGAAAAGAAGTGTTACTTTCCTTTTAGTGATCCTAAGAATCATGGTTTCTGCTTTTGAAGCTGAAAGATGAGCATGCATGCTATATGGATTAAATATGAGAAAGTATACTATATTTAAAAAACCCCTAAAAAATTACCCTGAATGCAGTGTAATTTTTAAATCTTATGGATGGGGAAAGGTAGGTAATTTTGTCCTTGACACCAGAATACCTTTTAGGGAGAGTACTCTCTTTATTTAAAAGTATAACTTGTTAGGCTTTGTAGGAGAGACCCTAGGAGCAAAATCAAGGCAACAAAAATGAATTAAATGACTCTGCATGGCATTCGTTTTTGGTTCTTAAAGGAGGGGGAAAAAAGAACAGAGAGATAAGAAACAGAGAAAGGAAGAAGGAATGAAACGATCCAGTGATACAGCTTGGGGCAGCAATTTTGAACAGCCATTTAGGTGTCTTTATTTTCACCAGAAAATATGCTGTGCTAAATTAATATAGGCTTGACTGCTAATCTTAATAATCTTTCTTATAATGAATTAGATTTTATAGTGATTTAGAGTAAGGCATTTTTTTCATATTATTCACAAAGGACAGAAAAGAGCCAATCATATGTGACCAACCAACATGATTTCTTTCGCTTACATAGCATTTTAAAATAATTTGAACTGGTTTTCAAAAATGGAGAAATAATACTTTTACTATTAAGATCTTAATTTCTTGCTTCCCTTGAAAAATCAGAAGGGCAGCAATATTGAGCCCATAATTCCAGGTGCCGACATAGGCTGAGACTGTATGAAGGATTCTGCCTTAGGACTAGGCAGGCAAGTGCTTTCCAGCTCTCAACCATCTGCACCACTCCCTATAATCTGCACTGAGGCCCACTTCACTCATTGTCCTGCCTACCGAATGTCAACTAGCAAACATAGCTGTATTGTAGTAACTCTTCCACCGAAGCAAACAAATATTATATTAAAAATTTGCACATGGTTCTGTACTTAGAAGGATATATTGCGTTATCTAGAAACCATATCATAGAAAAAAAGAAATTGGTTTTAGATTTAGACAGATCTTCATGTTGAAATCTTCCACTTACAGTAATTTATTATTTTATTTTATTTTATTTTTATTTTTTTGAGACAGGGTCTTATTCTGTCACGCAGGCTGGAGTGCAGTGGCGCAATCTTGACTCACTGCAGCCTCAACCTTCCCAGGCTCAGGAGATCCTCCCAGCTCAGCCTCCCAAAGAGCTGAGACTACAGGCGCACACCACCATGCCTGGCTAATTTTCGTATTTTTTGTACAGACTGGGTTTTGACGTTTTGCCCAGGCTGTGTTCAAACTCCTGAGCTCAAGCAATCTACCCACCTTGGCCTCCCAAAGTGCTAGAATTACAGGTGTGAGTCACCATGCCTGGTCCACAGATCCTTTTTCTACGCATTACACACACATACACACACACGTGTGCATGCGTGTCTAAATTATGAATATACTGAATACACAGTTTTGCATTTTATTATTTTACTTATATAATTTGCATAAACCCCCATTTTCTTATCTGTATGTAAAAGGGGATAATAAGCCCAACTTTGTAGGGCTTTTACAAGGATTAAATAAGATTCTGTATGTGAAGTCATTGACACATAGTAAGTACTTGGCATGTAATCCCCTATCGTTAGTTTTCATTACTGTCAGCTACAATGACATATGTGCTCTATTTTGGTCAATGGTTTTAAAAACAGACCAATATGGAGGAATATTTTCAATGTAACTGAATTATGATGTTTTCCTATATTTTAAAACTGACATTTAAATTCCTCTGATAGGTGAAGTTTCAAATAACCTGAGTCATTATTACTTTGCAATCTAATGCAAGTGACCCGAATTCATGACAAAATTATTTGTTTGAGTGCTGGTCCAGTTTAAAAATCTTCAGTCTCAACCATGTTGGTTGAGGAAAGAGAAAGAAGTCAGTGGGGAAAGAGGATGTTGCAAAGGATTAAATAAGTTAATGCTGACTAGTCATTCCTACTGATGCTAACCATCACATTTCTTTAGTTTAGCTTTATTCTGCTATTCTTCTGTGGCCAGAAAGGAACAGTTAGTTAACTGGCTTTCTTTTCTTAATCCCTTAAAGACTTTTGCTGGTTTATGGAATAAGAACATATTAGATATGCACAATGTGGTGAGATCCCATCTCTCCAAAAATAAAAATAAATTAGCCAGGGACAGTGGTGTGTACCTGTGGTCCCAGTTACTTGGGAGGCGGAGGTGGGAGGATTGTTTGAGCCTGGGAGGTTGAGCTGCAGTGAGCCGTGTTCACACCACTGCATTCCAGCCTGGGCGACACTTGAGACCCTGTCAGAAAAAAAAAAAAAAAAAAAAAAAAAAATAGATATAAAGGTAAAAGTGAAGGAAAACATTCCCACATTCCTAATTGCTTTCTTAAAGTGTGGTGGGATATTAGAAGAGATATTTAAAAAAAGAAGAGATATTCCAAATGGAAATTACATGAGTAAATACTTATTCAGTGAACAGTTTTTGATATGTTCTCTGTGTAAGACACTGCATAAGAGGCGCAGACAATTTAACATTCAATAAGACAGATCACAAGATCAGGAGATCGAGACCATCCTGGCTAACATGGTGAAACTTTGTCTCCAGTAAAAATACAAAAAATTAGCCAGGCGAGGTGGTGGGAGCCTGTAGTCCCAGCTACTCCGGAGGCTGAGGCAGGAGAATGGCATGAACTCGGGAGCCAAGATGGCGCCACTGCACTCCAGCCTGAATGACAGAGCGAGACTCCGTCTCAAAAAAAAAAAAAAAAAAAAAAAAAAAAAAGACATGTTCATTGCCCTCCAGGAGCTTATGTTCTAGTAGATCAAAGTATACAAATAACTGTAGTGTAGGAAATATACAATACAGATCACACATGAGGTGTGAAGAAACAGAAGAGAGAAATTCCAGCAGAAGGGATCACAAAATACCACAGAAGAGGTGGCATTCAAGTCAAGTTTATGTTTGCTGATTGTAAAGGCAATGTGTGTTTATTAGATAAAATTTGGAGAATGCATAAAATATTTTTAAAGTAATTTAAAATAATTGTTATCACTCAGAGATAACTATTGCTGACATTTTTCAGCTTTGTATTTTTCCTTTATAAATATTTTTTTCAGATTAACGAACATATAGAACACACAGTTTTACATTTTTAAAATTTACTCAAAACTATACTCTGAGCATTTTTCATTACCATTAAGTTTCTATAACATGTTATTTTGAATCTCCAGTAAGACATATCCACATCCTTTACCTGCTTAACCTCAATCTTGTCACAAGGGAACATCAGACAGACCTTAACTGAGGGATGGTATTATATCCTAATCGATTAGGATATAATACTAATAATATATAGTATACACACACACACACATTTGGCAAATATTATTCAAAATGTCTAGTCAAAAACAAAGAAAGACTGGCATTAGCAGTACAATTGGTGAAATTTGAATATGGTCTGCAGATTGGTTAGTTTCCTGGTTTAGATAGTAGTACCATAGTAATGTAAACTGTAAACATTAAAGGAAGCTGAGCTAAAGGTATATAGAAATGCCATGTGATGTTTTTACAACTTTTTTATAAGTCTAAATTATTTCAAAACAAAAAGTAAAAATGAAAAAGACAGAAAAGAGTGAATAAAGCATGCACCTTTAAAGAAAAAGATGATTTTATGGCTATATAATATTTTCTCTTATGGATAGGCCTTAATTCAGTTAATTCTCATATTGGCATTGATTTTCTTTTTCCTTTTTTGCTATCATAAGTAGTAATAAGATATCCTTTCTTATACATAAATCTTTGCCTAAATGAAAGATATTCCAATAACAAAAAAGTGATGTAGATGAGAAAGTAAATTTATACATGGAAAATAAATGGACTGAGAAAATGTGTGAAGAAGAAGCAACCTAGGCATGACCAAAGCATTATGTGAAGTCAGGTTTAACAAAAGAATAGGGTTGTCTCGAGAGAGAAGTTCTAGATCAGGTCAAAGTGGGAAGATGGGATCATGCTGCAGTGGGCCTCAAGATCGAACAGTCACACTTCAGTTGACAGTTGATGGGTTGAAGGTTTGCCTACAGATATTCTTTTTTTCTGTATGAGTCCTCGAATATCTAGCATACTATTTGTGATTTTATTTTCAAATGGATGTTTGGAGGAGGGGTTAGGAATGCAAAAAATGTTTATGAAAATAGTAACATAAACTCTGACTCAAGACCATTTACTAGGATTGTGCAAAAACTAGCAGCTACCCATTTTGATTTAGAATGGTAAGTGTTTGAAAATTTTGACCTTTAGCAAGCTGAGAACCAGCTGAAAGTAAGGGCCAGAAATAGATCTGCAATCATTTGACATTGACAGCAAGTCCTGAAAATTACTCACTTTTTACAGTAATTGAATGTAGATAGATGAAAGGATAATAGACAAATGCTCTTTACATAGATGAGATAGGTTTCATAATATTACTTATCTTCGGCCAACACCTTACACATGATAGATCATAAATTTGAAATGTAACACAAATTTTAAAGAGAAATAAGCTCCGTGGCAGCTATTTTCAAGCCTATTACTCTAAAAGCTTAACCTTTAGTTAAAATTCTTTGAGCCTGGTTTCAAATCATTAAAGAGAATTATATCTATTATATAAATATTACATAAATTACATTATCTCTTTCACTGGGTTACTCTTCATTGAATTTCTTAATATTACAACTTGATTTCCTAGTCAATATCAACTTCTGAAAGATAAAACAGGAAATTAGTCTATTAGTATTCATTATAGAGTTAAAACTTCAACAGTAAAAAATATGAAATCTCTATATTTAAATTTAATCACTAGTTCCCCAATACATACATTTACTTTTAGCTGAGCAGTATTCTGTGTATAGGTTGTTTGAAAATCTGATTAAAACAGAAATTAGGTGAACACCTCATGTATCTTTTCTAAAGTTACCTCACCTTTTTCTTCAGAAAGACTTAATATTTAAAGGCGTGATTATCTTCAAGAACAAATAAATTAGATGAGTGCCTACTTAGCTAGTTTTGAAGGCCTCTGTGTAAAATTGCTGCCACAGTACTATTCCCATCATTAATAAAAAATAACCTTTAAATATCTATCAGCAAACAGTAAACTGAGGGATAAAAAGGAATTTTAGCCTGATATCAGTGTTAAAATCCTCCAGACAAAGAGTATAACAGTGTGTGTGTTCTCCCTTAGTGCCACAAGTACCAGTAAACTCAACTATGTTGACTTAAAGGGGGTGGGTGTTCCTAGTGCCTTTGATTACTGGGCATATGCTTCTGCTAGTAATTTATCAGCGATTAGTTGACTCACAGTCTAGACTTACAGAGACAGATAGAGAGTGAGGGGAAATGGGAAACCCAAGTTAAACTTCAATATAACTTGGCCTATGGCTGTCCTCGTATAAAGAGGATTCCTGAGAAAGAGAGAAAATAAAGGAGCTGTAACTCTGACTTGGATTGGGATATAAAACACATTGTGCTAAATTAAGTTGTGGCAATGTTTGAGAAATGTTTAAAACAATCACATCATGGTTCTCCAGACATTCCTCTGGAGATTTAGCATGATTGCATGGTATTAGTACAACGTCATTGAATATAAGTAGAAACAAGTCACCGTCAGTCTGCCAATGGCAAAATCTGATTTAGCATGATTGCATGGTATTAGTACAACGTCATTGAATATAAGTAGAAACAAGTCACCGTCAGTCTGCCAATGGCAAATGGCATAGAAAAATAAAAAGACACTAGCTTGGGATTCAGAAGAAAGTGATTTTATTTCAGTCTTTGATATCAACTATTATGACTTATATAACTTGGGGCTAGCAAATTTCCCCCTCTCAACTTCTTTTCTATATAAAGCGGTAAGAAATTGATCTTTACTTCTCTTATTAGTAACAAGGTTTCTTCCCTCTAAATATTACATATGGGATGGCAATGCACAAAGATGCAATTTTAAATAGCAACTTCATGGAATACAAAAGACAAGAACCACCTATTGATATTCTTCCTTTTCAAGTCTGAGGCAGAAGGAGAATTAAGTGCTGAAACAAAGGATTCTCTTCTCATGCTACTCAATGTGTGGTCATTGACATGGAAAGTTTCTTCAAAATCTAGAATCTCTGGGCCTTCCCTAGACTTCTGGAATCAGATTCTGCATTCTAACAATATCCCCAGGTGATTTTTGTACAGAATAATATTTCAGAAGCACTGTCCTAAATCACAGCTAGCATAGAAAACTCACAAATATCACCTCAACCTATCATCGTTCTTCATTTTCAGTGCCTGATCCATTGTAGGGAGGCTGTCCAGTGAGTGCAGGGAAAAGAGGTCGCAACAACTGATGCATCACAGCAGCAGTTCATAGCCGATGCATCATCCCCATTTCTGATGTTTCTCTCCATATGGAAATGTGATTCTTCTGATTTCTTTCTCACTTACTCCTCGCCAGGAGTGACATAATCTCATTGGTTAAATTAAAAACAAAACAAAACCGGGAATTTTTAGTTTAGTTTCTGCCTTTTTTCCTTTTGAAAGTTAACTGCTCACAGCAAGCATACATTGATCACTGTCCTTCAAGGTAAAGTGACAAGGCTCATCTCTCTTGTAGGAAGGTCTGCTCCGGTCCAGCATCACCTGTACCTCTGACTAGCTGTTTCAGACCACCCAATTCTGGGGTAACTTATGCAGCCCTTCTTGGTAAGCTATATTCTCCAACTTAGCCATTAACGGTAATAAAGATGATACTGTTTGTCTTGTTTTACATTTTGTTCAGAAACCAAGTGTGGAAAAGATGATGTTATTATTTGGATCCCCTCAGGAAACCTAATAGTTGTCAACAGACCTAAATCAAATCATGGTGGTTCAGATTTTTATTTACTGGAACTCAATTTCTTCCTCTGTAAAGGGAGATGGTTGGATGGTTCCCAAACCTGAATGAGCTTTGGAATTACCCATGGTTTTGAAAGTGCCTTTTTTTTTTTTTTTTTTTTTTTTTTTTTGAGATGGAGTCTTGCTCTGTCACCCAAGCTGGAGTGCAGTGGCGTGATCTCAGCTCACTGTAACCTCCACCTCTGCCTCCTGGGTTCAAGCTGTTCTCCTGCCTCAGCATCCCTGGTAGCTGGGATTACCGGGGCATGCCACCATGGCTAGCTAATTTTTGTATTTTTAGTAGAGACGGGGTTTCATCATGTTGGCCAGGCTGGTCTCAAACTCTTGATCTCAAGTTATCCACTTGCCTCGGCCTCCCAAAGTGCTGGGATTACAGGTGTGAGCCACTGTGCCTGGCCTGAAAGCACCACTTCTGATTTAAAATCTCTAGCAGTGGGGACTACAAATCCACATTATCCAAAAGTGACTCAGGTGTTGCCAATCTGAAGATTCTTTTTAGAATCCCCTGCCCTTGCTACTGAAAGTCTGGTACACCTTCCAGCACCACAGGCACTGTTTGAGAGCTTGCTGGAAATGTAGAATTCTTGACCCTGCCCCAGAAGAACGGAATCAGGATTTGAATTTTTACAAAATTCCCAGGCTTTTTCGTATGCACATTAAATACTAGGAAGCCTTTCCTTGGACTATGTTATCTCAACAGTATTTCCCAAGCTGAAACTGCTATGATTCTATTTCTTTTTCATTGTTCTATCTCTGGCATGTAGCAAGATGCTCAATAAATATTTATTGAGCTAATTAATCCATTCTCTGCTCTGTTCAGTGGAATGTGACAATGGCTTAAATGTTTGGTCACAATCCCTGCATTTATCCCTTAATAAACAAAGCAGAGGCACATATCTATCTCTCTGGTTACTGATAGTTACTCAGAACAAGCATGGATCTAAAATCTGTCTGTTTATATGCTCCCCACCTTTTTCTGAATTCTGATAGTAATTTGGTGAGAAAAATCTTTTAGGAAGTTAAGTTACTCACTTTATAATTATCTCCCTTTTTGTTCTCCTGCCAAATTCAAAGGGCTTCTCTCAGGTTGATACTCCCTGGTCTCATTGATCTCCCTGGTGTTTAACAGTATTCATTACTCTCTCTTTTTGGAAGCTTTCTTCATTTGAGTTTCAGGATATATTATTTCTTAATTCTGCTTATGATCACTTCTTCTCTTGTTGTTTTACACTCTCTTCTTCTCAATCTATTCTTAAGAATAACTAACCATCCTTGGCTGGGCGTGGTGGCTTATGCCTGTAATCTGGTGAATATTAGATTAGATTCACCAGAATCTAATATTCAGAGGGGAGGGGCTGGGAGGGCGGAGGATAGGGAAGGGAAGGGGGAGGGGGGAGGAGAGGGGAGGAGAGAGGAGGGGAGAAGTGGAGAGGGGAGGGGAGAAGAGGAGAGGGGAGGGGAGGAGAGGAGAGGAGAAAAACTAACCATCCTTTATGGCACAGCTTAATTATCACTTCCAGAATTAAGTTCTGAAGTTTTACCATCTCTAACTAAATTAAGGGCAAACCATTATTTAGTTTTTATTTATTCATTTTTATGAGTTAGACAAGACCAAAATGAAACCATCTTACATTCTATGACCATTGGTTTTACAGGTCTAGCACAATTTAAAAGACATAGTCAATGTTTCATTAATAAATATTTATGTAATTGGGCTATCATTGTTACATGGGAGGGGGAGTTTGTCACTAGGGATGGCTTAAGGCAGGGAGTTACCCCAATGGGGCATTAAAGAAACTCCAGATTACTGAGCTCCTGCTGCAGATATTAATTCTGCAGGTCTGAGAATGAGAACCTCAAATTTATATTTAAAAAGAAAATATTCCTCAAGTGAGTCTAAAGCATAGCAGTGGTAGTAGCCACTGAAATATGCAATTTTGTAGATACAAATGTCTGTCCATACAGGACAGATTTAAAAGCCTATCTAAAGGCCATTATTGAGAAATATTTTCTATCTTACCCTGTTAGTCAAGCATTGGACAACCAAACATAATATCTGATATTTTGTCAGAAAGAGAGGAAAAATTAGAAAGATTCAAAGCTGACAAAAATTATGGAGGCACAGTCCAATGACAGGCTAATAACTCATATGGCAAACAATACATGAACCAGCGCTTGATAGCATTGGCTGTCCCTTTGCACTGATCAGAAATGAAATTTGTATTATAAAGTTGGCCTGGCCTGAAATAAGTAAGTTAAAGATGTTTCTGCCATTTTTGGAGATAATTAAACTGTTGTAGTATTTAATAGGTGTCGTGAATGAAAATAGAATTTTCCTCCAAGTGAAAAAGGTAAGAAAATGCCTTAAACCTCATAAAAAAAATCTTCAGTTGGATTATTAGACTTTATTTCTGAAACAATGTCAAGTCATATCATTAATCAGAATCAGTCTCAGCACATTATTAAATATTAATCACATGAGATAACTGGAGCTTAAAGCTGATGTCTCCACTTGTCTGCAGAGGCCAGTGAATTTATAAGGCTCAAGCCAGGTGTCCTATTTAATTTCAGCAAGCATTCTCAAACTTCCTTTTTCAAATTTCTTATCAAATAGGATATCTTTGTAATGTCAATTTGTATACAAGAACTGATACTGTTGTTCCTTGTGTTTGAAGAAGCAGTGGGCACCGCTGCTTGGCATGTGTAGAATGAAATGTTTTGTGATAATTGCTGCAGGACAAGTTGTGCCTCTTTACTGAAAGGCCAGTGTAATGTCCTGGCACTCAACCAATGCTTATTGACTATCTTCCCAGCTGTTTGTTCCCACTGAGTTTCACTGTAAGAAATCATGCCTCATTGTGTCCTTCTGTTCATGTCAAACTATATTGTTCCACTTCTGCACTTAATTCAATATTCTGTGGGTCAACCCCATGTCATAACAATAGCTCTGAGGGAAAAGCCAAACTTGACTATACGTTCTATCTGTGATGAGCCTTTAGTTCAGTTAACTATAACATGATGTCAGAAGAAAGGATTGACCTTTCCACGAGCCAGCCAGCATTGCATAGAGCAAAGGCTCTCAAAAAGTGCTCCTGGACCAGCAGCATCAGTGTAACTTGGGAACGTGTTAGAGATGCAAATTGTTGAGCCTCACACCAGATATACTGAATCATAAACTCTGAGAGTAGAGTTTGATGATGCCAAAAGAAAGGATTGACTCTTCCACGAACCAGCCAGCATTGCATAGAGTAAGGGCTCTCAAAAAGTGCTCCTGGACCAGCAGCATCAGTGTAACTTGGGAACTTGTTAGAGACATAAATTGTTGAGCCTCATACCAGATATACTGAATCATAAACTCTGACAGTAGGGTTTAAATCAGTGATCTGTGATTTAACAAGCCTCCAAGTAATTCTAATGAACACTCTAGTGTGAGGACCATCAACAGAGAGAAATATTTGTTGATCCATTCTTCTGGTCATTCTTCTTTTTTTTCTTTTTTTTTGAGATGGAGTCTCACTCTGTCACCCAGGCTGGAGTACAGTGGTGTGATCTTGGCTCACTGCAACCTCCACCTCCTGGGTTCCAGCGATTCTCCTGTCTCAGTCTCCCGAGTAGCTGCAATTACAGGTGCATGCCACCATGCCCAGCTAATTTTTGTATTTTTAGTAGAGATGGAGTTTCTCCATGTTGGCCAGGCTGGTCTTGAACTCCTTACCCCAGGTGATCCGCCTGCCTCAGCCTCCCAAAGTACTGGGATTACAGGCATGAGCCACCGTGCCCGGCCTGATCATTCATTAATGCACGTTTTTAAATTCATATTAAAAGTCAGGTACTGCCAGGGGCATCAAGATGCTGGAGACAGAGAGGGAGTAAAACAAAATCCCTCAATAGTTATTCTAGGGCCCAAGGCTTCTACACTGATTCCAACCCTTCCTTCTGAACTAGAGCTGGCAACCAAAAAAGTGAGAGAATTTGTTAGTATGACTGGCTAAAGACAAAAATTTTTCCACTATAACATTTGACCCAAAAGTATTATTTTCCAAGAAGGAGAACAAAATGCTTTCTAAATTTTGGTGGGAAAAAGTAATGTCCAAGTGGTCATATGTAAGATTACATTGCACATAGTTTTGTCAATAAAAATACATGACGGTTAATATTTTTGTTAAGAGGACTGTCTTTCATTTTATAACAGTTTCAAACTATACGTGTGTGTGTGTGTGTGTGTGTGTGTGTATAGAATATATACACACATATATTCTACTTTTACATATGAGGCACAGAGAGAATTCAGAGGCCTGTTGCCTTGGGTTACACATTGATGATAAATCAGGCTCTGGAAAAGCACTGCAACTTAGGAGTTATTCCTAGAAGATTAGTGCTTTTTAAACAATGTGCCTCTCCATCTTAACATCCAAGCCAATGGAATTACATCCATAGACAAGGAAAGAGTCAGGCCCCCAAAATAAAAATATAAATGACCCAAGGAACTTGTATCAGTTTTATGAATTGAGGTTCTAAGATAATGTTTTATTTGATACTTTTCTTTCTGCTCAAAAGTTAAAACCTCACACCATCATACTGCCTTGATTTGGGAAGATTTCTACCTGCCACGGTTTGAAATTAATTTTGGCATAGACTATTAAAAAATAATAAAACTACAATCACAAGTATGAAAATTCATGCACAAAGACAATATTTAAAATAAGACTTGAAGGGAGTACATGTTATTCTGCCATCTCTTTTCATTGCCCTATATGACTTTGGAATGAATTGTGCTGTGGTTGTCTCACGTGCTGTTCACACAGCTCTCAAAATAGTGACAATTGCTTTTAAAAAAACTTGTTAATCTTTTGCTCTAAGTGCTGCAACTTTGAACATTTAAGCAATTACCTTGGCTTTAAGTAAATCCCAAAACTTAAGAGGGTTTCTTACAATTTTTACAATTTTCGTAAGTCTGCATGAAACCTTTACGATTATTTCCACTTATTTAGTTTTCAATTCATAATGAACACATTTCTGTTGCAGGTTCTGTATGTGTGGTAGAGTGCTCTGTGTCAGGACTAATAAAAGCTAAATTTAGTGAGCACACGAGAGTATAAACCCTCTAGAGGCAATATCATTTAACCACCAGAACAAGACTACAATAGCTATGTTCCATTTTACAGATGAGCAAACCAAGATTCTTAGAGTTTATTAAGTTTAGTAACTCTCCCAAGGTGAAATATTTTATAAGTGACCAAGCTCTCTGAAACCAAGTTTGTTTCATACAATTATGTACACTTAACAATTGTTATATTATTCATTTTAGATTCTGTTGAGTGATACAATTTGAAAGATCAGTAATCTAGGGAATAACATGGGTGAATGACAGTTTTTCCACCATTCATTATTGTAATGTAATCAGGATGTCTCAGGCACTTACTGTGTAACAACAACAACAACAAAAATGGGAGACTCAAGGACAAACAAGGGCCCATCCCTCAAGATGCTTTTAATCTAATGCAGAGTTGTCCAATATAAACCACCAGTCACCTGGGGCTACCTAAGTTTATGTTTAAATAAATTAAAATTAAACAAAATTTCAGTTCCTCAGTCAGACTAGCCACATTTAAGTTGTTCAGTAGTGACATGTGGGGGCTACCATGAACAGTACAGACAGAGCATTTCCATCAATCAGAATTCTGTGTAATTAACTATAGGAGTAAAACTATGGCAAATGGTGCAATGATTTCTGATTTGACGCAACTGATGAGAGACATTCGCTCTGTTATACTGAAATTTCTTTATGTTTGTTAACGCTTCAAAGTCCATACAGTAGCAGAGAACATCATTATTAAATGTACTCTGCTCAAAAGAAGATATAGATATGCACTAGAATTCAGATGCAGGCCATTAATATTGCAATTCAAATTTTCATAGTAAAATTACAGGGAAGAAAAAAAGTAATACCTACCATACATTTCAATTCGGGGGGGGGGGCACAATCTCCTTTGTAGAAGTTTATAAAAAAGTGGTTCATCTCAAAGTATTGTAAATTAAGGACATTACTCTAAACTAATCTTAAACAGCTGTATGAGGGCTAAACAAGGAAAACACAGCCAGGAGCTATTTAACTTTCACAGTTCCTTATTTAGGAAACCAAGGAGCATAAAATCAAGTTAAAATGTATCATGTCTGCCACTATTGCTTTCAGTGCCATGCTTTCTGAAACTTTCTTTAAGCCTGACTTTTATTGCTTCTTTGTGCATAATAACCAGTTCATTTAACCAGAGATTGATTTTAAGGCATATTTTGTAAGGTGCATTTTATTTATTTATTTATTTCCCCCAATCAGTATGTAAAATATAAAAAACGTGCTATATGAAGCAGATATATCTATTATAATGAGTGGCTTTTTGTTGTTCTTGTTATTTCTGCTACTAATGAACTGCAAATTTGGCTGAAATAGGAGTGAAAAAGGCTAGAGCTAGGGAAAGCTTACCGAAATTGGAGATACCCTGTTCACTTTTTTTTTTTTTTTTTTTTGAGATGGAGTCTCGCTCTGTTACCCAGGCTGGAGTGCAGTGGCGTGATCTCTGCTCACTGCAAGCTCCGCCTCCCGGGTTCACGCCATTCTCCTGCCTCAGCCTCCCGAGTAGCTGGGACTACAGGCGCCCGCCACCACGCCTGGCTAATTTTTTGTATTTTTAGTAGACACGGGGTTTCACCGTGTTAACCAGGATGGTCTCCATCTCCTGACCTCGTGATGTGCCCGCCTCGGCCTCCCAAAGTGGTGAGATTACAGGCGTGAGCCACCGAGCCCGGCCACTTTCTGTAATTGTTAACAGGTTACTAAGTAAATCCTGGGAAGAGTAGTGTCAACTCTGCATTAAAATGTGTACACATAAGCAAAATAAAGTCTCCTAAATATGCTTACGGTTTCAACTTACGATGAAATGGGCCTGCCTAGAAACAAGAAAGTGCTTTCACTATGTTTCTTTCTATCCAGGTTGCCAATTCATGTCAGCCCTTCTCCATTAGGTAGTTCAGGTTACTGACAGACTAGGCCAGTGTTAGCATTTAGCAAACAGATCAATTTAGATTTTAACTCTGGTAGTAACATCAGAATAGGAGCCACCGTTATCTAGCCAAGTAGGCCACCGCTATGTCTGTTCTGCTAGTTTTTTGTTTTTTTGTTTTTCCTTTTTTTGGCTAGGCCAGTAGTTTCCTGTTGTTGCTCCTGCTTTGCTTGTGGAAATCTGCTTTTGATCGATGTGAATACCTTTTGCAGGGATGGGCTCTTCGAACAGTTATTTTTCCCTCCATTGCCATCATTTTCACACCCAGCCACTTCATGCATTTATTTGTACAACTTACCAAGCCTCTGAAACATTTTGAGTTTTCAACCCTCGAATTAGATGTTTCTTCACATGAAAATAGTTAGGAGTCTTACACAGAGATTTATGAGAAAAACATATTTGCTTGAAAATAATAATCTTTTAAGTATGTATAACAATTAAATTAAAAATCCTAAGAATGGAAAATATTCTGTATAAGTATGTATATTATCATTAAACATATTAACAATTTAAAATTATAATTTAAAAATACAAATTCATGAGAATTAGGTTTAAAACAACAATCTCTGAGTTAGCCATGTCTCTAGATGAGAATGATTAACTGTCTCTAATTTACTATTTTTATCATTGTTTCTTGTCTATCATCCTTTTTAAAGATGCATTAGGCCTGGCGCAGTGGCTCAGGCCTGTAATCTCAACACTTTGGGAGGCTGAGGCGGGTGGATAACCTGAGGTCAGGAGTTCGAAACCAGCCTGGCCAAAATAGCAAAGCCCCATCTGTACTAAAAATAAAAAAAATTAGCCAGGCATGGTGGTGGGCACCTGTAGTCCCAGCTACTCGGGAGGCTGAGGCAGGGAGAATCACTTGAACCCGGGAGGCAGAGGTTGCAGTAAGCCAAGATTGCACCACTGCACTCCAGTCTAGGCAACAGAGCCAGACTCCATTTCAAAAAAAACAAAAAAGATGCATTAGATTCTTCCTCCTTCCTTTTTAATCAGTGTCAAACAACTAGTATTTCTATAAAGATTTTGCTGTTCTCTCTGCAAATCTTTATAATTTCCCTTCTTTGAGCCCTTTTCTTAGTTCTGTTTTCATGGCCACATCACTTCACACTGCTTGGTGCTTCCCTCCCTTCCAGTTTCAGCTTTTCTTGCTTGCTACACTTGTTCTATTCTCATGCTGCCCACACTTCTCAATCTTCACACACATTTTCTGCTGTACCTGTCACTATCCCTGAGTTCACTCTCTGCAGTTGCCCTCAAGCTAAGTGGACTGGTTTCAAAGTTCTCTCCTTCACTATTTTTTTTTTTTTAGACGGAATCTTGCTCTGTCTCCAGGCCGGAGTGCAATGGTGCAATCCCAGCTCACAGCAACCTCCACTTCCTGGGTTCAAGCGATTCTCCTGTCTCAGTCTCCCGAGTAGTTGGAATTACAGGCGCCTGCCACAGTGCCCAGCTAATTTTTGTAATTTTTAGTAGATACGGGGTTTTGCCATGTTGAACAGACTGGTCTCGAATTCCTGACCTCAGGTGATCCACCTGCCTTGGCCTCCCAAAGTGCTGGGATTACAGGTGTGAGCCACCACGCCCGGCCCTTAACTCTTTACAAAGCCTGGGAGAAGGTGTTTATCCATCCCTCCATCTGAATAGCCATCACTTTCCCTATTCCCTCTTCTTTATCCTCCAAGGAATATAAAACATCTGGTGTAGGCCGGGTGCAGTGGCTCACACCTGTAATCTCAGCACTTTGGGAGGCTGAGGTGGGTGGATCACGTGAGGTCAGGACTTTGAGACCAGCCTGGCCAATATGGTGAAACCCCATCTCTACTAAAATTAGAAAAATTAGCCAGGTGTGGTGGCGTACGCCAGTAGTCCCAGCTACTCAGGAGGCTGAGGCAGGAGAATTGCTTGAACCCGGGAGGCAGAGGTTGCAGTGAGCCGAGATCATGTCGCTACACTCCAGCCTGAGCGACAGAGAGAGACTGCGTCTCAACAACAACAACAACAACAAACAACAAAAACAGCTGATATTTTTAGTCCTAGAAGCAAGTTGTCCATATGACTGAGGAGAAGAATAAGGAGAGTGAATACAAAGCATATGAGTAATGTAGTGAAACAGCAACATATGGTCTCTATCTGTGCAGAGCATTGCATATAATAGTTCAACTCTTCTCACCAGTAAGAATTTGGAAATTTTCCAATTCTGCATGCCTAATAAACTTAGCTAGTAGTTGATTTAAAAAGTAATACGATAAAGGAAAGATGAAATTTCTTTTTTTGTTGTACATGTACATTCTGTAGTTCCTGGTTGTTTAATTCTTCAGTGCTTATATTTTGTAGTAGGTAATATACTATTCCTAAATTGTTAATAAGAGATGCTTACTCAAGATCATAATCATTTCAGCAGCTGAAATATTTTAAGTCTTTTGACTATCTCCTTTCATATTTTTACAATTTTGGATTAAATTGCCTTATGCTACACAGTCATATTCCCTATGTGTTTTTTTTTGTTTTTTTGTTTTTGTTTTTTCTTTTTGCTAGAATATAGCATGAAGCAATATTAGTGTTAAGGTAATTTCAGGTTGTGTTTATAATTCTGAGACTAGATAAAGAATAAACATGTGACTAATATGTATCGGGGGAACCAGCCCCCAATATTTCAACGTAGGTTCTTTTCTATTTTCCCTAAGTGTCGGCCAGTCTGAGAAATAAACAAATGTCCATGACATCTTCACAATTTATGTTCTTCTGCCGTGGCTTCAGCCGGTCTCTCCGTTCGGGGTCCCTGACTTCCCACAACAAACATGTTAACTCTCAATCTAATTTTTACAGTTTATTCTATTTAATTATAGCTATTGTCTTAACACAGATTTATTTGTAATTTCAACATAATGACCAGGAAAGAGGTAAAGAAATTGTTGTACGGATCCAAGTAGATACCATTTCAAGTTAGTCATTTCTTCATAACGATTGTTGTTTGTGACCTATACTTATAAGCTCATCATAGTCATCCCTGTGAATTAGCTCAGAGGTTCATTGCAGACTCTTCTCAGGAGTGTGCAGTCTACCTGTACACATCCCATACATAGCTGCAGTACAGGCATTCCAACACCAGGTGGCACTAGTAGTAATTTATAGCTGGTTAGTCTTGGGTCGCGCAGGTACCCTTAATAAATTCAAAGTATTAGTCAAAAAGTATCTCTTTATTTAGGGCACCATGGGATACTAATCATTTTCTTCTAATTTTATTATTTTCACAAATGATATTTTCTCATGTGAATTTTTAAATGATTTACATTATATAATTAACAGTGTCCATATTTCCCTTTGTTTAGACGTTTGCATCTCTTTGTCTTTCTGCTATGCTTCCTAGCCTTACTCCATGAAAACATGTTAGGAACACAGCTAGAACTGTTTTTAAATTAATAAAATTGAGCCATCTTCTTCTACTTTTTGAGTTAGCACAATTCTCAGCCATTTCTTTCTTACAACTCTGCCTTCTCCCCCTACCTTAATTTCACATCCAATCTTTAATTAACTGAACCAAACTGATTACAAAACAATCATTACTTTCTCTTTTTACACTCGAATGGTCCAAACAGCAGAAGCTTTTGAGCAAGATTCCCAACTGACTAGAACAAGCCTGGGCAGTTTAATGGGCTTATTGAGAACACAATGGGATAATTGTTTAATAAGCCTTACCACTGGGCAATCAAAAGCTGTCAGTCAACTTAGCTTTCATAGATAATATTGAAATCTAGTTCTCTAAAACTCTCTAAACATTAACTAAGATAAGCAACCTGTTTTAATATAATGTAGTCTCTAAGAGGCCGGGCCATGGGAAAACGATCAGACTTTCCCAGGTCTTACACATCCAGGCAAAATATAGCAAAGAGAACAGAGCAGCGGAGGGGGGTGGCTCTTAAATTCATATCCACTACTATATACTCAACGCTTAATTGCAGTCATAGTGATTCATAAGCACTTTAATTGTAAGGGTTAAGTTACAGCAAACAAACACAGACGGTGGTAGCTGAAGACACACATTGGTTTGTTCCTTCACATGAAGACTAGCTTGTTCCTTCTACACAGGTTGAATGAAGAAGAAAGGTGCACAGAGATAAACAAAAATAGGTTAATAAAATACAATCCATTTTGAAGGTAACTAGATTCTCTCTCTCTCTTTTTCTCTGTTCTTCATTTTTCCTGCCTCTTTTTTCCATTCCATGCTTGTCAGGAGGATAACCTCAAATATTCAATTTATAGGAGAGTGTGTTTTTAAATATCACAGGGAAATCCATATTTGTTTTGGCTGACACTCAATAGCTAATTAGTCTTAAACAATCTGGTAAGAGCTTGAACAGAGACCATCTGTCCTTGAAATTCCCTCTGTGGCTTTTCCAAAGGACCCAGCTTTTCCAAAAAACTTTGGACAAATTTACAGTAGTTTTAGACTCCAAGACATGGAGCCAAATGTTTTCTTTTTTTTTTTCCTATTTGCATTGAACTGTGCTAAAAATTGTATCTGATTTATACCACTGAATATGATAAAATAATGATAGCTGGCTTTTATTGATGACTTCCTATATGTTAAACCTTTATTCTCAGCTCTTCATTTAAGTTATCTCATTTAATATTCACAAAACCCTGATATTATGTTTATTTTTACAGTTGACAAAATTGAGACAGAAACAGTTGAGTAAATAGTAGACTAAATACAGTATGTGGCAGCAGTTTGTATTTCTATTAAGTTAGACAAAGCACAATCAGAATGGAGGGTTTAAGCTCTGATTGATTTGTAGTGAACACATGCTTTACTTGGGGAAAAAAAAAAAAGCTTGATTCCCTGGAGAGACAGCTTTCACATAAACAAACACTCTGACCTCACAGCACGTAGAAGACTATGCTAATCCTCTGAAATGTAAAGAAGTGGCTTTGATGTTTTTTATAAGTATGATTCACAACTAAAAATTAAAACACTTTTCATCATGACAAAAGTCACACAAATACACACATGTTCCTAAAAATTTTCATTTAATGATATTCTTACTGCATATAATAAAAACTGACATTTCTTGTTGTGCTATTTTTTGTGTGGTAGAGACTCATAAATTGATTCCTTGAACCACCAATGGGTTATAACCTGCATGTTGAGAAAAAAGCTGGTTTGTAAAACAAAACAATAAAGAATATCAAAATCCAAATAGATGAAGAGTCGCCTTACACTTTACCACACTATTTGACATCTTCTACATATGATTAAATAAAGAAAATCCTCTATAATAATATTTCTTAGCTGGATATGAATTTTCCTGTGGAAATGTAAAAATGTGATCATGTGTTCCTTTTGGTAATGGGCAGCACAAAACTATGAAAGCCTGGCTGCTGGTGCTAAAAAATAGACACAAAAGGCACAGAGCATCCAAACATTAGAATGGCAAGAGAGACAGAAGAATCAAATTAAAAAGAGAAGTGAGTTGGGGTAAAGGCCATCAAAAGGCACATGGGAATTTCAGACTTAGGTCAGCAG
This sequence comes from Pan troglodytes, assembly GCF_028858775.2. Taxonomy (NCBI): domain Eukaryota; kingdom Metazoa; phylum Chordata; class Mammalia; order Primates; family Hominidae; genus Pan; species Pan troglodytes. Next base: position 60,580,809 of record NC_072403.2, read on the forward strand.
AAGCTTTAACAGCATGGACTAGTGGGAAGAAAGGAGAAGGCAGGGCTGGCCAGAAGGGTCAGTGGGTTGACGGCAAGATTATAGATAACATAGAAGAGCACAGATAATTTAGGATTGATTTTAATGAGTGTTCAGATCCAGAATCCAAGGGATCATGCTGATGGATCCCAGCAGAGAGACTTCAGACACTGGTGATGTTCAATGTTAGACAAACCATGGAATTGTGGCTCTGAGGTAATGGTTTTCAAACTGTAGAATATATGTGAATTGCATGATGTATTTGCTTAAAATTCAGATTCCTGAGTGTCACCCTCAAAAATTCTGAATATGTGGAAACCCAGGACTCTCCATTGTAACAAAAGTATAGCCATGCCTTGAGAAATAACCTCTTTAGTATTTGGAGAAGGATCTAAATGGAGCTGGGGAAATGGTGCCAGTGGATTCCTGTAGGGACTTGGTCGATTCTGTCTTTGAAAAGACTAAAGTTTAGTGGGAACTCATGTTCAAGCCTTACCAGGCAGATGGGATGCTAGACTTGAGTTGCAAAGTTGACCCTACAGAATGCTGCCTTGAAGGCCAAGAACAATCCTGCCTAATATAGGGGTCAGAACTGCCTCTGAAAATTGTTGTCTTGCTAGATGATAGATATTGGTGGCTACATGGGCCAGAACCATAAGCAAACATAAATGAGTCTTCTGAAAACTAGTAAGAATGATTTTCTGAGGGCATAGAATGAAATTTAGAGAAAATTCTAGATGAGGTCAAAGGTGGAAATAGAAAAAAATTTGGCCTCTTTGGGGCCAGCAGGGAAAGGACATCAGATAGAACAAAGGTTCTCTAAGATAGGCGTAAGTTCCCTAATGAACTAATTCTGCCATGTCTCATGTGTATATGTTTTGTCTTTGTAAATTCTCATCTTGACATTACCAGTAATCATCATCAACAAGTATACATGAAATGCTTTGTTTTATTCTATTATTAGTAGTTAAAATTTAGCAAATATCTTTGATTTCCCTTAAGCACAAAGCTCTTATAAGGTTACTGGTTGATAACATGGAATTTGGAATGACCCTTAACTTTAAATTCTCACTCATTCATTTTCAACTATTTGACCTTGAGCAGGTTACGTGGTCTGGACAGGTCTTAATTATTGAACATGTGAAATTAGATGAGATAAAAACATGTATTTCTCTTTTTATATATCATTTCTAATTCTCATAATAACATGGTAAAGTGAATGTATTGATTCTATCCTTCAGGTGAAGAAATGGAGGCTTCATAGGTTAAGTAACTTGAAGCCATCGAGCTGGTAATAAGTTGACCCACAACATATTAACAGCAATATCTACCCCAAAGTTTAGCATTTTCTTACTAAGTCACACTTCTACCTTCACTGTCCTCTACTATGGCGACTTCACCTTTGTTTTATTTCTTGCCCTAGCATCTACATGATCTGAGATATCAGTAGAGGAAAATTTATCATCATTCCTTTCACTAGTTGAGACAAAGTGACGAGGGAGAAACTGCCTTCTCTTTCCCTCAAAACATGTATTTTATAAGAATGAGAATGGTTCAACAAAACCCACCTAATGGTTAGCCATTTAAAGTTATTTCCATAAATTCAATAAAGCATCTCTTAAGTATGAAGGTATGGAGAATGTTGATATAATTAGAAAGAATCTCTGCAGGTAGATAAATTCCCAAAGGAGTCATAATATAAATTGCCACACCTATTCTACATGGGATTTGGGGGCATTACTATAAACAAGAACAACAACGACAACAACAAACTTTATCTGTTTTGTTGTTGGGAAGGCAGAATCAGGACTTTAAATCCAATCTTTGGAAGGTTTGCCTCCACCTGACCTGATGCTTGAAGTTCAGAGCAACATGATATACTTAAGTGGGAATGTGGAATTCCACTCTTTGATTCATTTGAGCACAATATAGGAGCCAACATTTTCTTTTCTCTTTTCAAGTTCTTCTCTACATGACTGAACAAGTTATCTAGGTGTGGTTTTGATGATTATTTCTGGAGCTCGGAGCCAAGATAGAGAGAAGTATAGCATTGCAGTTTGGCTTTCTTGCCTGTCTATAAAGGAATGTAGGAAAGGTGCCAATTTCATTGAATTTAAGCCCAAGGACTCTTGCAAAACAACACCTTATAAATGTCTGCCTTTTAAAGAATATCATGTGTGGCCAGGTGCGGTGGCTCACACCTGTAATACCAGCACTTTGGGAGGCCAAAGTGGGCAGATCATGAGGTCAGGAGTTTGAGACCAGCCTGACCAACATGGTGACACCCTGTCTCTACTAAAAATACAAAAATTATCCAGGAATAGTGGCATGCATCTGTAATCCCAGCTACTCAGGAGGCTGAGACAGGAGAATCACTTGAACCTGGGAGGCGGAAGTTGCAGTGAGCCGAGATCTCACCACTGCACTCCAGCCTGGGTGACAAGAGCAAGACTCAGTCTCAAAAAAAAAAAAAAAGAAAAAAGAAAAAAAGAGCATTATTTGTAGAATATGCCATCATGTTAATGTCATAGTTTGATAAATTTAGGAAAACTAAACTTACTTTTTTCTGAAATGTTATGGAAATTTAGAATTGAATATTTTTAAAAGACAACATTTTCAGGTTAGTCATTTATTCTAAACCTAAGAAAATTATCCATTATTAAATGTTCTTATATTCTACGTATCTTGATGTTGAATTGAAATTGGGTAGATATTTTTATCACAGGATTCTCTGCACCCCTAATTGGAGAAATGGATATGTTTTATATGAGAATGACAGAGTGTCTTATTATTGCTTTTTTCATGGGTGAATGAAATCATAGCAGGGTACCAATCCAGAATACAGTTTTGCTTTCTCCCCTTTCCTCTCAGTTTAAAATTGAACTTGGGACATGAATAGAAAACAGCAACTACATTAAACTCTTTAAAAAGCTTTTTCACATCTCTTGAATCAAAATGCTGTTTTTCACAAGCCAAGTAGGATGATTGTGGCTGGCATTAAATCGATCTATTGAATGCTAAAGTTATTTTTCCATAACACAAACCCAGCATGTATAGCTGTGGCTAAGCCTCCATCACCCTCCCCTACTGAGGAGTCTCAAACCAAATTCACAGGGAACCTCCTTTAGCAATTTCTGAGTTTTTATATTCACATAATTTTTAGACTTTCATCCTTGATCATCAGAAAGATATTTTTGTCAGTTATGGAAACTTGTGTTTTAAACATACAAAGAAAATGAACTACAGCATTTTGCCCAGACAACTGCTGACAGAACACCTGCTAAACAATAACACTTTTGATTCCCACTGACCTAAGTCAGAACATACATTGGCAACCTGCTTCAGACTTAAGATTTCCTAGCTATTTTAATAAAAGTCCATTAATCAATTCCAACCTGTTTCTCATAATAGAGAGTAGCCTCAGGAGAAAATGATACGACACTGAACAAATAATTCCTATTTGTAAAATTGTTTAGACAAGTATTCACATGAGAGATTCTTGACCCAGAGGGATTTATATTATGTAGGTTCATTTCTTTAAGGGCAAGTAATTACTTTTCAAGATGAGCATTAATAATAAAGATTTGCAAAGACATGTTTAGAGTTTTATCTTAAATGCATCAAGACCAGGCCTTCTCCTGTTGCATCAAATTATTCTTCTTTGCCAGAACTTTTTACCTAGTTCTAAGGGAGCTTACCTGCTTTGTCCAGTTGCAACCCGGCAATTGCATATAAAATTGAAAATATGCTCTAAGGACACCATGTAAAAAAAATAGAAAACGCTTAACTCCATACGTTACTGTTAATAAACTGTAGGTTGTGGCCTTTTCATTAGCCAAAGTTTCTAGAGGGGATTTAAAAACAGTGTTATGTTTTTATATAATTTTTTATATTTTTATTTTATTTCATTTTTTAAATTTTTTAATATAATTTCATTGATGGAAATTCAAGATCTGAGTAGACTTGAGATTTTTGGAGTTAGGAATATATGTTCAAAATCTTTAGTTTGACAATGGGTCTCAATTTATTATTTATATGACCTTGGGTTGTCATATAACCTAAGTTTAATTTTTCTTTTCTGTCAAGTGCAATTTATAATAATTTTATTTACCTCAGAGTTATGACGGATAACCTATGACATAATGTTTCTAAAATATTTAGAAATGGCAAAGTTCTGAAAGTATTGGAAGGGTCAAACCCCTCACCTTAGACATGAGAAAAATAAATCCCAGAAAAATTGGTAGGAAGGGCTAAGACTAAAACCTGAGACTCTTAATGAGATTGAGGAACCAGAAGAATATACGTTTCCAAATCTAGACTTTGAGTTTATTATAACCTATTGGATTTCATGCAATAAATAATGCACAGAATGTATCATATATTACTGACATACAATAGTCCCACAAAGAGTGACCAAGACCCTGAGAGGCCTGCAGGGCTTGGATATGAGTGATATAAATCTGTGGCTTGTTTTTGAGTGATATTCCCAAACTATGTATGAGAATGGCTACCCAACAAATTCCTTGAGGATGAAGAAACTGCAGATCCCTGGAAGTTCTCTCTAATGCAAGACTTATTGGAGAGCCAGCCAGTGAAAGAGAACTATTCAATATTATACCTGAGGCCAGTGGGGGAAGAAGGTTCCGTCATTGTGGAGTATATGGTTTTAAGCTCTTTGAAGTGAGGAAATTTGAAGAGGGGCCATGTTATTAAAATAAGTGGGCATTGTCAAATCAAGGATGGCTTTGGGTAGGAAGTTATAAAATTCAAGTGTGTTAATAAGAGATATAATGCTGTAATATGGGGGAGCACATGGACTTTGGAGTTAGTTCTGGGTTTGAACGTCAGCTTTGTGAATTTCACAAGTCATATAATTTCTTTCTGGGTCTTAGTTTTTATAAATAGAAACTGGAGATAATGTTACTTATTTCTTAGGACTATTAGCAAAACAAAAGAGAAAATATTCATGCAATTATTTGCATATACTAAGGTCTTTAATAAATGCTACTTCCCTTGAGATCTATTTATCTTCCTAATTATCTGTGTTTGTATATTCATTGGATTACTTCTATTCATCATCTTTTGTTCTTGGTTCCTTACAATGACCACAGATTTATTGATAAATTAGGTTAAATTTTTTATTGTTCTATTTTAATGAATTTTATGTTACTTCTGCAGTAATTACTGTTGATACATCATGATGTTATTTAGCAATTTTAGAGCAGTTTTAAAGTAAATGCATTTTATTTTTCTTTGAAATTTTCCAAAATTTAAAATTTAAATGATTCTACTAATCACTGAAAAAGAAAATAAGTAATAAAGGTGCAAGGTATTTTCTATTTTAACTCATATTTTAGGTAATATTTTTCATGTTTTCTGGGTATCTATAACAACTATTTCTACCCAAGTGAGATTGTGCTACTAAGTGACCATATGGCATTTGAAAAGTACTTAGGCTTTTCATTGCCTCAGTTTTCTGGGTATCTATAACAACTATTTCTACCCAAGTGAGATTGTGCTACTAAGTGACCATGTGGCATTTGAAAAGCACTTAGGCTTTTCATTGCCTCAATTTCTTCAGCTGTAAAGTAAGGATAATAATTTTCCTACCTGCCTTCTAGGGTTGTTGACGATCAGATGAAATAATAGTTGTGAAAGTGTTTTAAACATCTTCATGTATTACACATTTAAGGAAAGTTTTTATGCTAAAGTGCCTCTATCTTTAGGAAATTCCACTCTCTTGCTTAATGTTTTGTAATTTATTAACAAGAGCAAAAATATCTCTATTGTGGTATTTTAATATCTTCTCTGAATGTCTTGAAGATCTTCACTACTTTTTTTAAACAATTTTTAATTTCTGTGAAAAATTTTAACACTACCAAAATGAGAGCCTTCTAGAATGAAAGATTATGATGCTAAGATTTCTACTTATTTTATCTTACTAATAGGAAGAATTAGTCTCTTAGAGATATTCACAATATGAACTAGTCTGTAAAAATTTTAAGTGAAATATGTTCAAAGTTACTCACTCAAATACAAGTGGCAAATATAAGGTGTAAAGAGTTGTGTTTCTGCATGATAATATCAAGGGAATGTAAAGTGCTAGTCATGGCAAGTGAAGAACTATAATTAAATTTCTCACTATGTTAAAAAATTATGTTAAAAACATGTTAAAAAATACCTCTCCTTGTAAAGTTCGTGTAGATGGGAGTTTCTTCTAAGACTGTGGCTATCCAAACAACTCTAGTTCCCTACCATTGCCCACTATCTTTAATCAGATGCTTATATAATGGAGTGCTATACTGGTATTAAGTCCAAAGTGATCATCAAGCCACTTCCTGATTATTTTCTTTCTCTTTTTACCTTCTTTGACACAATGAATTTCAACTCTAAGAGTTGTTTTATGCATTCATTCAGTAAATATCTACCACGTAACTACTATACAAGTATTTCTCAAGAAGTTTAACATTGAATAGAGAAGCTATATATAAAAAAGAAATAATGGATTATAAATATCACAAGAAAATTACAAAGTAATAAAGTAGGCTAGGGAAGTATGCATAACCTTAATAATTTTACTGTGGGACTATATTAAGGGAGTAGACTTAACCTCATAATTTTACTAAGAGGATCATAATCTAAACCACGTGTATTTGATGAAAGACCTGACCTCTTTGTTGTTCAGAGTTGGTAGCATTTGCATTTGGCCTCAAAGATGGATGAGACCTTGATAAGTAAAGATGAAGGAAAATTATTATAGATGTTTAGCAAAACACACATGAAGGTATAGAAAAAAGAGGAGGACAGTGTTGTTTCTGCAATTAAAAAAACAAAAACAAACAAACAAAAAACCCTTATCCAGTCTAGCCAGAGCACACACAGTAACATGGAGCAGGGTACAAGGACATACCTCTGGCCAGTTGAGTCTGTAATTGTAGAAGGTCTTGAATGTAAACCAATCAGTTTGCCTATGAATTTGAATAAAATGGAGAGCCACTGAAATTGTTTAATCATAGTATTGAGATAACCAAACTATAGCATCTCCAAAGATTAGAGAGATTAATTTAACAGATGTTTACAGGCTTGGGCCTGCTTCCTATTTCCACAGTGGGAAGATATTAGGTAGGGTGAGCAGAAAACTCACAGATAATTTTACTATGAGGAGCAAAATCCAAACTGTATGTATGTGATGAAAGCCCTGAACTCCCTGTTGCTATATGGTGAAAGTGACTTGCTGACAGTGAACCCATAGCCTACTTGGACTCGAAGGCCATATACAAATTTTTGTCAGATGAATAACATGAAAAACAATTCAGCAGGAAATAAAAGCATTCTTTATTTTTAAAAACAGGGATTCTCAAAGAGAACAAAGTAGGAAAAGAGGCAAAGGACTGGTGATATTTATATAAATAAAAACCTTCATCTGTTATTTATGATACATCCCCACTTTCAACCCACTTTTGTTTAAGAATAATTGATGTACCACACATCTACAACCATCTGATCTTTGAGAAACCTGACAAAAACAAGAAATGGGGAAAGGATTCCCTATTTCATAAATGGTGCTGGGAAAACTGGCTAGCCATATGTAGAAAGCTGAAACTGGATCCCTTCCTTACACCTTATACAAAAATTAATTCAAGATGGATTAAAGACTTAAATGTTAGACCTAAAACCATGAAAACCCTAGAAGAAAACCTAGGCAATACCATTCAGGACATAGGCATGGGCAAGGACTTCATGTCTAAAACACCAAAAGCAATGGCAACAAAAGCCAAAATTGACAAATGGGATCTAATTAAACTAAAGAGCTTCTGCACAGCAAAGGAAACTACCATCAGAGTGAACAGGCAACCTACAGAATGGGAGAAAATTTTTACAATCTACCCATCTGACAAAGGGCTAAGATCCAGAATCTACAAAGAACTTAAAACAAATTTACAAGAAAAAATCAAACAACCCCCTCAAAACGTGGGCAAAGTATATGAACAGACACTTCTCAAAAGAAGACATTTATGCAGCCAACAGACACATGAAAAAATGCTCATCATCACTGGCCATCAGAGAAATGTAAATCAAAACCACAATGAGATACCATCTCATGCCAGTTAGAATGGTGATCATTAAAAAGTCAGGAAACAACAGGTGCTGGAGAGGATGTGGAGAAATAGAAACACTTTTACACTGTTGGTGGGAACTGTAAACTAGTTCAACCATTGTGGAAGACAGTGTGGCGATTCCTCAAGGATCTAGAACTAGAAATACCATTTGACCCAGCCATCCCATTACAGGGTATATACCCAAAAGATTATAAATCATGCTGCTATAAAGACACATGCACACGTATGTTTATTGCAGCACTGTTCACAATAGCAAAGACTTTGAACCAACCCAAATGTCCATCAATGATGGACTGGATTAAGAAAATGTGGCATATATACACCATGGAATACTATGCAGCCATAATAAAGGATGAGTTCATGTCCTTTGTAGGGACATGGATGAAGCTGGAAACCATCATTCTCAGCAAACTATTGCAAGGACAGAAAACCAAACACCGCATGTTCTCACTCATAGGTGGGAATTCAACAATGAGAACACTTGGACACAGGAAGGGGAACATCACACACTGGGGCCTGTCCTGGCTTTGGGAGTAGGGGGTAGGGATAGCATTAGGAGATATACCTAATGTAAATGAGGAGTTAATGGGTGCAGCACACCAACATGGCACATGTATACATATGTAACAAACCTGCACGTTGTGCACATGTACCCTAGAACTTAAAGTATAATAAAACAGAAATAAAATAAAATAATAAAATTTTTCGAAAAGAAGAATTGTTGTAAAAGCAAATGCTCTCATAACAGAAAACTCAATGCAGTTCTAATCACAACACTAGAGAGATATATCAAAGTAGAAGAAAACAGTTTCCATAGAAGACATTAAATATATGAGTGAAAGGGACTTTTAAAAATTGACAATCTTAGATAATGAAGGATTTTTTTAAAAAGGCATTTGCTTAACCTTACAAAATTATGAAGGATATGGATAACATGCCTAAAGATTTGTTCACTTGGCATACCAGAATCATTACATGGAGTGCTCTTCCAAAAGCTTATAATGGAAGGATCAGGGCAATTATTTCAAAGAGAGCTCTCTACACCCTCATAGTAATACAGACTGACAATATTAGGAGCCATGTGAAGGCTATTAAATAAATTTTATAGGTTACAGAACAACAATACACTACTAATCAAAGCTAAGATGTTTTTAGTAAGAGAGCCATAACCTTCTAATCTTTCTTGGAATCACTGTTAATAGAGGGAAGGGAAGAATGTATATCCTGTGAGAATAAAAAGAACATAACGAGAAAAGATGATTCTGTGCTTGTTGTGGCTTGTGCATTCTACTAGGTGGTTTCACAGAGTCATTTCATGTACTCCTCACAGTAACTGTTGCAGAGGTAAAATGTGAAAATAAGTAACTTATTCAAGTAAACACAAGATGAAGAAATAGATCTAAGATCTATAGATGTCAACGCGTTTTTTTCCTTTTACTATGCCGAAGTATTTATTCAATGACTACTCATTGAGCACCTACCAAGTGTGCCTTGCACTGAGAGCACACTAGTGAACAGGTAACAATTTTCCTGACATTGTAGGGTTTATGTGTTAGACACAAGTAAATCTATAGTCAAATAGGAGTTAGGGTAAATTTCTGTGAAGAAATATAAAACTGCTGTGAAGAAAGCAGGGTGAAACAAACAGCAACAAGATAGAGGATGTGGTGGAGGTACTATGGTATGCAATCAAGGCTTCTGTGAGAAAGGGATGTTTCAGAGATCTGAGCAAAGTGAGGAAATGAGACACAGGACTCTGCCAAAAATTCATTCCAAGCAGAATGAACAGTAAGTGCAAAGGTAAGTGGGCAGAAATGAACAGTGATCTTGATGTCTTCAAGAAACAAGACAGTGTGACTAGAGAAGAGCAAGCAAACTGGGTTTGTTAGCAGTCCAAGTTTTCTACAGCGTCAAAAAATAATTGAAGCCATGGGTTTAATTATCTATAAAAGGCGGGACTTGAATATTTAAAGGACACGCAAAGGAGGGTATGCTGGGAACAGAGATTGAAAGAAGTCAGAGATGTGGGAGTAAAACCAGCAGAGGATGAAGAAAGAACAATGGAGCATTTCAGGAAGAACAACAGGAGCAATCATTTTACATGCAGCTGAGAGGTAGGATGAAGACCAAAAGATGCCCACTGTGTTGCTTGACATGGAGATTCTGACTGTGGTGATTTGCCAGCAATTCAAAAGAGGAAGAATAGCCTTTTCAACAAACAGTGCTGGAACAATTGGGCAGCCATAGGAAAAAAAAAAAAAAAAAAAAAAAAACCTGACTGGACCTAAGCCTCACACCTTTTATAAAACTTAACTCAAAGTTACTCATAAACTTAAATATAGCACATAAAACCATAAAAATTATAGAAAAAAAATAGAATAGAATATATTTGGGATCTGGAGATAAGTAAAGAGTTCTTAGATGTTACACTAAAAGCCCAACTCATAAAGGAAAAAATTGATAGATTGGACCTCATCAAAATAAAAAATTTTGTTATTTGAAAGACCCCAGGCTGGGAGCGGTGACTCATACCTGTAATCCCAGCACTTCGAATCACACCTTCGATAAAAATTAACTTAAAGTTAATCATAAACTTAAATATAACACATAAAACTATAAAACTTGTAGAAAAAAACATACAATAGAATATATTTGGGATCTGGAGATAAGCAAAGAGTTCTTAGATGTTACACTAAAAGTCCAACTCATAAAAGAAAAAATTGATAGATTGGGCCTCATAAAAATAAAAATTTTTGTCATTTGAAATACCCCAGGCTGGGAGCGGTGACTCACACCTGTAATCTTTCTTGGAATCACTGTTAATAGAGGCCGAGGCAGGTGGATTGCTTGAGGTCAGGAGTTCAAGAATAGCCTGACCAATATGGGAAAACCCCGTCTCTACAAAAAATACAAAAATTAGCTGGGCGTGGTGGTAGCACCTATAATCCCAGCTACTCAGGAGGCCGAGGCAGGAGAATTGCTTGAAGCAAGGAGGCAGAGGATGCAGTAAGCTGAGACTGTGCCACTGCACTCCAGCCTGGGCAACAGGGCAAGTCTCCATCTCCAAAAACAAACAAACAAACAAAAACAAAAAAACAAAAGAAGCCAGGCATGGTGGCTTATGCCTGTAATCCCAGCACTTTGGGAGGGCGAGGTGGGTGGATCACCTGAGATCAGGAGTTCAAGACCAGCCTGGACAACATGGTGTAACCGCATCTCTACTAAAAATACAAAAATTAGCCAGGTGTGGTGGTGCATGCCTGTAATCCCAGCTACTTGGGAGGCTGAGACAGGAGAATCGATTGAACCCGGGAGGTGGAGGTTGCAGTGATGGGAGATCATGCCACTGCACTCCAGCCTGGGCAAGAGGGAGACTCCATTGCCCCCAACCCACCCCTCCGCCGCAAAAAGAAAGACCACATTCACAGGATGAAAACACAAACTATACACTGGAGAAAATATTTCTGAGTCATGTATCTAACAGAGTATACGTAGAGGATTCTTAAAACTCAAAAAAAAAAAAAATTCAACTTTTTCTTTTTTCCAGAAAGAGCTAGAATGTAGTGGCACAATCTCAGCTCACTGCAGCCTGTCTCCTACCTCAGCTTCCCAAGTAGCTGGGGACTACAGGTTTGTACCACCACAGCCAGCTAATTCTTTTCTGTATTTAATTTATTTTTTTTTTGTAGAGACGGGTTTCCTCCATGCATCCCAGGCTGGTCTCAAACTCCTAGGCTCAAGCAACCTGCCCACCTCAGCCTCCCAAGTTGCTGGGATTACAAGCATTAGCCAGTGCATCTGGCCAACAGCTCAATTTAATAATGGACAAAACCTCATTTCACCAAGAAGGAGAGACGGATGGTAGATAAGGAGATAAGCACATGAAAAGATATTAATTGTTATTAGCCATCAGAAAAATACAAGTAAAATCCACAATGAGATGTCACTACACACCTATTGAAACAGCTAAATTTTTTTTTAAATCATACTTTGGTTCTTACCAGGTATTCAGTAAGCATCAAGTATTTATTAGTATCAATATTTACTGACAAGTTTTTTAAAAATATAAACATGGTTATAAAAATGAATTTTGATATTTGTATACATTATATTTAGTATTATTTTTAAGTCAAACATTTAGTATAAACTGTCTTATTTGGCAAGTAACCACTACATAAATCACATTTTGTGGAAAGAAATGTAAAAGTGACAATTTAGAAATGTTTTAAGATACTTAGAGCTTCATGTGAAATTATGTTTTAAACATTGTTTCCCTAGTTAAAAAGATGGGAAGCAAGCATTAAAACAAATCAATAGTCTAATATAATTAAGCTATTCAAGAATATTTTTTTTTTCATTTGCTAATGCCTCCTATACCATGTATACAAACTGTAGACAATTCTATCAGGGTATACTCAGTGATCCAACCTATGACAGAATGAAGAGTTCTGTTGTAATTTAAAAATGAAAACGTTTGATTATGTTGTGCCGAAATATCCTGTGATACTGTGTTACTATATATAGAAAGCACATCTGTATTAGTCTGTTCTTGCATTGCTATAAAGAACTACCTGAGACTGGGTAATTCATGAAGAAAAGAGTTTTTATGGACCAACAGTTCTGCAGACTGCACAGGAAGCATGGCTGGAAGGGCCTCAGGAAACTTAAAATCATGGTGGAAGGTGAAGGGGAAGCAGGCATATCTTACATGGCCTGAGAAGGAGGAAGAGAGTGAAGGGAAAGGTGCTAAACACTTTTAAACCACCAGATCTCATGAGAAACAGCAAGAGGAAGGTCCACCCCCATGATCCAATCATGTCCCACCAGGCCCCTCTCCAACATTGGGGATTACAATTTGACATGAGATTTGGGTAGGGATTTGAAGTTTGTCATTACTATGCATACCTTTGTAAATGTATTCTATATATATCTTATTACTCATACTTTTGTAAATTTATTCTATATGTATATTTCTCTAAACTAAATATAATAATTTTTGGAACAATGCTTTTGCATGCTTTTGAACTATATATACAGTGATAAGACTGTATATATTGCATAAGACTCTTTTGTGAAAAAATTAACTTTGTAATTTATCTATTGTTGTAAATGTCACTAATTTCTAGCAATCTGCTAGATCTTTATTTCAATCGTCTCCTGTTTTTTTCTTTATTAGTCTAGCTAGTGGCCTACCGATATTATTTATTCTTTCAATGAAGCAATACCTGGTTTTGTTGAATCTTTTGTATAGTTTTTCACATCTCAATTTCATTCAGTTCCGCTCTAATTTTGGTTATTTTTTGTCTTCTGCTAGTTTTGGGGTTGGTTGGCTCTTGTTTTTCTCATTCTTCTAGGTGTGGTGTTAGGTTGTTAATCTGAGATCTTTCTAACTTTTTGATGTGGGCATTTAGTGCTATACATTTCCCTCTTAACGCTGTCTTAGCTGTCCCAGAGATTCTGGTATGTTGTTTCTTTGCTCTTTTTTTTTTTTTGAGATGGAGTCTTGCTCTGTCACCCAGGCTAGAGTGCAGTGGCGTGATCTCAGCTCACTGCAACCTCTGCTGCCTCCTGGGTTCAAGCAATTCTCCTGTCTCAGCCTCCTGAGTAGCTGAGATTACAGACACACACCACCACGCCCAACTAATTTTTGTATTTTTAGTAGAGATGGGGTTTCACCATGTTGGCGAGGCTGGTCTCAAACTCCTAACCTCAGGTGATCTGCCTGCCTCAGCCTCCCAAAGTGCTGGGATTACAGGTGTGAGCCACTGCACCTGGCCTGTTCTTATTAGTTTCAAATAACTTTTTGATTTGTGCTTTAATTTCATTGTTTACCCAAGAGTCATTCAGAAGCAGGGTGTTTAATTTCCATGTAATTGTATTGTTTTGAGTTATTTTCTTGGCCTTAATTTCTACTTTTATTACAGTGTGGTCCAAGAATGTCATTCATATAATTTTAGTATTTTGAATTCGCTGAGAAGTGTTTTATGGTTAATAGCATGTTCGATTTTAGTGTATGTGCCCTGTGCAAATGAGAAGAATGTATATTCTGTTGTTTTTGGGTGGAGTTCTGTAGATATTTGTTAGGACCATTCGGTCAAGTGTAGAGTTCAGTTCCAAAATATCTTTGTTTGTTTTCTACCTCGATGATTTGTCTAGAATGTTGTAGAATGTTGTAAAATGTTGAAGTCTCCTACTATTATTGTGTCATTATCTAAATCTCTTCGAAAGTCTATAAAAACTTGCTTTATGAATCTGGGTGCTCCCATGTCAGGTGCATATTTGTTTAGAATAGTTAACTCTTCTTGTTGAATCGAACTCTTTACCATTACATAATGTTCTTATTTGTCTTTTTTGATCATTGTTGGTTTAAAAATCTGTTTTGTCTGAAATAAGAATAGCAATCCTTGCTTTTTGTTTTCGTTTTGTTTCTTTGTTCGCTGGGTAGATTTTTCTCCATCTCTTTACTTTGAGCCTAAGGGTGTTATTGCATGTGAGATGAGTTTCTTGAAGACAGCATCTAGTTGTGTCTTCCTTCTTTATCCAATTTGCCACTTGTGCCTTTTAATTGGGGCATTTAACCTGTTTACATTCAATGTTAATATCAATATGTGTGGATTTGATGTTGTCATGGTAGTGTTGGCTGGTTGTATATAGACTTGATTGTATAGTTACTTTATAGCGTCAGTGGTCTATGTGATTGTGTTTTTGTAGTGACTGTTGACAGTCTTTTATTTCCATATTTAGGACTCCCTTAAGGACCTCTTGTAAGGCAGGTCTGGTGGTAACAAATTCCTTTAGCATTCACTTGTCTGAAAAGGACCTTATTTCTCCTTTGCATATGAAGCTTAGTTTGGCTGGATATAAAATTATTGTTTGGAGTTTGTTTTTCTTTAAGGATGCCTAATATAAGGGGATAGAGATTATCCCCTAATCTCTTCTGGCTTGTAGGGTTTCTGTTGAAAGGTCCACTGTTAGCCTGATGGGGTTCCCTTGGTAGGTGACCTGCCCCTTCTCTTTTGCTGCCTTTAAAATTTTTTTTTTCATGTTGACCTTGTGAAATCTGATAACTGTGTGTCTTGGGGATGGTCATCTTGTATAGTATCTTGCAGGGGTCTCTGCATTTCCTGAATTTGAATGTTGGTTTCTCCAGTGAGGTTGGGATAATTTTCATGGGTGATATCCTCAAATGTATTTTCCAAGTTGCTTACTTTTTCACCCTCTCTTTCAAGGACACCAGTGTGTTGCAGATTTGGTTTCTTTACATAATCCCATATTTCTTGGAGATTTTGGTTATTATTTTTCATTCTTTTTAAAATTTTTGTCTGATTGTGTTATTTTGGAGAGCCAGTTTTCAAGCTCTGAGATTCTTTCCTCAGCTTGGTGTATTTTGCTGTTAATATTTGTGATTGTGTTATGAAATTCTTGTAGTGAATTTGTTATCTCTATCAGGTCAGTTTCTTTCTTAAAATGGCCATTTTGTCTTTCAGCTCCTGTACCTTAGATTCCTTAGTTTGGGTTTCAATTTTCTCCTCAATCTCAATGATCTTCATTCTTATCCATATTCTGAATTCTATGCCTGTTTTTTTTTTTTTTTTTTTTTTTTTCCAGCCATTTCAGCCTGATTAAGAAGCATTGTTGGTTCTAGTGTGGGAACTAGTGTGGTTGTATATAGGTGAGAAGACACTCTGGCTTTTTAAGTTGTCAGAGATCTTGTGCTGGTTCTTTTTCATCTGTGTGGGCTGATATTCCTTTGGTATGCGTTTTGTTTTATGTTTTTTTGTCTTTTTTTTTTTGGCAGAGTCTTGCTCTGTCGCCAAGCTGGAGTGTGGTGGCACCCTGTTGGCTCACTGCAACCTCCGACTCCCTGGTTCAAGCGATTCTCCTGCTTCAGCTGCAGTTGGAAGACAGGCCATATCCTTGATGTATAGGCCTTGCAGTGGGAGGCACACCCCACTCCTCCATTGGCCTGAGAACACGGGAGTCTTATCTGTCTCAGTTATCTGAGAGTGAGGGGTCCTCCCTGCTTGGGCACCACCTGAGCCAGCAAGTCCCTCTTGACTAGGAGCTGTGGGGGGTGTGGGGTCACCTAATCGGCTGTCCGGGTGCTTTCCCGGGGACCATGGGGTTGCGCCTGCCACAGAGCTCAGGCAGAAGAGGGAAAGCTGGGCTGGAATCAATAGCAGGTGTGGCCTCTCTGGCTATGGGAGGCGAAAGTGGGTGGAGCTGCCCACTGAATTCAGGCCGAAGAAGTACTGCTGGGCTGGACGCTCTTGCAGTAGTGGCCCACCCAGCTACCAGCACTGGGGGGTCGGTGCAGTTGCCTGACCTGCCATTCAAGTATTTCCCAGGACAACAGGGAGGCTGCACACACCAGCTGAGCTCAGGCAGAGGCGGGACTGCTGGGCCAGCTTCCGGCCCCAAGCCTTGTCTCGTGAGGGGGAGTGGAGGAATCTAACTGCTTCCAGGTACCCCAACCTGCAGCTTCTGTTAGGGCTATGGTGCTGATGCCAGTGTGTTCTGGGGTCTAAGACTTGTAGAGGTCCCCTTCGACTTGGGAGTTGCCTCTGTAAAATATCCGGTGGCTCTCTGCCTCTGTTTAGAAATGCATGGGGTTGGGGGGTTGGGGGATGGGTGCGTAGGCACAGGGAGTCTCCCATCCTCAGTCTTGCACTGGTCCCTGTCGAGAGCATGACTCCCCCTGGGGGCTCTCACTCACTCACCCTTTCCCGTGTCAGGCAGCTTCTCCTGGCTTCATGTTGATCCCAGAGAGGCAGCTGCCTAGCTTGGCTCCTCTCTGCGCCCCCTGGAGGCCTGGATGGATGCTGACATGGTTTCTTAGGTGATCAGCTTGGAAGGTTATTGTTCACTAGCCCTTTTGGTTCCTCTCTGTGAGAATGGCACATATGAGCTGCTTCTAGTCTGCAATCTTGACTCAGTCTCCTAAATTTTAAATATAGCCCTAACTAATTATTTTTACTTTTCATGGCAGTAAGCAAGGCTACATAACTATGCAGAATTACTTGTGGGACAGGTCCCTAATGTATACAAATTGGGGGTTTACAAATCTTCACATTTATGAGGTACTGTTTCAAAGTGAGTCAACCAATTAACAGCCCCACTAATGGCATTTGAGAGTTCCAATTTCTTCACATCCTCACCAAGATGGGTATTGTGAAACCATCTAATTTTTGCTAATCCGATGGATGTATACTGGCATTTTATTATTGTTTTCATTTGTTTTTCTTATATTTTTATATATTAATATGTTGAGAAGAAAAAATATGATTAGCCATTCCATTACTGGCCAATCATAGTTCCCCTTCTCTGAAATCCCTGTTCATATTTTTGCCTGTATTCTTATTGTGATATTTATCTTTTTTTAACTGAGTTTTTGGAGCTTTTTTATGTTTTCTAAATATGATTTTTATGTTAAATAAAAGATCATGGCTTATTTTTAGATGTTATGACATTTTTAATATGTAAAAATTTTTCTTAATTGTAGTAATTTCAAATGTAACAATTTTTTTTAAATGTGGTATATTTAATGTGTTTTGTTTAATAATTTTTTTGCTTCATTAAGGTCACAAGGATATATTTTTCAAGTTTTAAAGTCTTGCTTTTTACATTTAAGTCTTTGTTCCACATGGAATTGATTTGTTTTGGCATGATGTAATGTTCAAATCTAATTTTATATTTTTCTCTAGGATAACCTGCTTTCTTAATACCATTTTTTAAAATAGCCCAACATTACTCAATTCTGACATC
Organism: Pan troglodytes; assembly: GCF_028858775.2. Classification (NCBI taxonomy): domain Eukaryota; kingdom Metazoa; phylum Chordata; class Mammalia; order Primates; family Hominidae; genus Pan; species Pan troglodytes. The sequence continues at coordinate 60,598,712 of NC_072403.2, forward strand.
TATCAAACTCTCAAATATAAGAAGAGATTCTGCCATATCAGTTGAAATAGTATCATGCCACTGAGGATTTTGGTATCTCATTTCTGTATTCTGTATTGATTTCTTTTTTTTTTTTTTTTTTTTTTTTTTTGAGACAGAGTCTTGCTGTGTCACCCAGGCTGGAGTGCAGTGGCGCTATCTCACCTCACTGCAATGTCCGCCACTCGGGTTAAGAGATTCTCCTGCCTCAGCCTCCTGAGTAGCTGGGATTATAGGCACCCACCACCAAGACCAGCTAATTTTTTTATTTTTAGTAGAGACGGGGTATGACCATGTTGGTCAGGCTGGTCTCAAACTCCTGACCTCGTGATCTGCCCCCCTCGACCTCCCAAAGTGCTGGGATTACAGGCATGAGCCACTGCGCCTGGCTGTATTCTGTTTTCAATACCCACTACATTAATCACTGTAGTTTTATAATACGAAGTGATTATCTGATAGCTTAACTCCTGTTGTCTGTTTTATTTTGTTTTCTTTTTCCCAAACTGTCTATGTTTTGGGCTCTTCACTATGAATTTTACTATCAACTTGTTATAACCTCCCACTCCTCCCCCGAAAATGCCTTATTGACATATTGATTTATTACTTATTTTATAGATGAATTTTGGAAGAACTATAATATTACATTTTTCAATTCATTTACTCAATTTTTTGTAATCTTCAACATATTTCAATTTTTTGTATAAAAAGTCTGACGTATTTTTATTTATTTATTGTAAAGTTTTTAAAGTATAATACTTTATATGCTATTATAAATGAAATTTTTCTAAGGTATTTTTAATTAAACTTTGATTTTGAAATAATTCCAGATTCATATGCAGTTATTACATGTAATCTAGACAAATCCATGTAAACTTTCCATGTGTTATAAAAGTAGATTCATAAGGTATGTAACTACTTGGAATTGGCTTTTTTTTACTCAGCATAATTCTCTAGAAATTAATCTAGATTGTTGCAAATGTCAATAGTTCCTTTTTATTTTGGAGTAGTATTACATGATATGAATGAAGCAAAGTTTATTGAACAATTCACCTATTGAAGGACACGTGGGTGGTCTCCAGTTTTTGGTTATTACAAGATGCTGTAAATATTTTCATATATGTTTGTGGGAACGCAAGTCTTCATTTCTTTAGAATAAATGCCCAGAAGTGCCATTACTGGGTTGTATGGTATTTGTATGTTTAGTTTTTAGAGAAACTCCAAACTATTTTTCCACTATGGATGTGCCATTTTATATTCCCACAAGAAATGTATGAGAGAGCTAGCTACTCTGCATCTCCAGTATTTTGTGCTGTCACTTTAAAAAAAAAAAAAACAGTTTAGCAACTCTGGTTGATGTGTAATGATACTCATGTGGTTTTGATTTGCATGTTCCTAATAAATAATGATGTTAGACATCTTTCCATGTCTTTATTTTCCATCTGTGTATCCTCTTCATCTCATGATATGGTTTGGCTGTGTCCTCACCCAAATTTCATATTGAATTGTAGCTCCTATAATCCCCACGTGTCATGGGCGGGACCTGGTAGGAGGTAATTGGATCATGGGTGTGAGTTTTTCCCATGTTGTTCTCCTGATAAGGAATAAGTCACATGAGAACTGGTGGTTTTATAAAAGGACAGTTCCCCTGCACACACTCTCTTGCCTGCCACCATGTAAGACATCCCTTTGCTTTTCCTTCATCTTCTGCCATGATTGTGAGGCCTCCCCAGCCATGTGGAACTGTGAGTCCATTAAACTTCTTTCCCTCATAAATTATCCAGTCTTGGGTATGTCTTTATTAGCAGCATGAGAACAGACTAATGCATCTCATTTGGCCATTTTCTAGTTGTATCATTTGTTTGTTACTGTTGAGTTTGGAGAGTTCTTTATATATTCTAGATAGTCATCTTCTGTTGGATATGTTGTTTGAAAATATTTTCTCCTAGTCTGCAGCTTATCTTTGTCTTCATAATGAGGCCTTTCACAGAGCAAGAGTTTTTAATTTTAATGAAATCCAATGTATTTTTTTTTCTTTTATGGCTCACACTTTTAGTGTCATATTTAAGAACTCTTTGCCAAGCTCTAGATTTCAAAGAATTTCTTCTAAACATTTTATAGTTTCATGTTTTACATTTAAGTGAATGGTCCATTTCAAGTTAGTTTTTGTAGGTGTGATGTTATTATAGACCAAGTTGTAATTTTTTGTCTATGGTTGGTCTATTTTGTTTTAGTTTTTGTGAAGGGTATGTGTGGGTCTAGATTCATTTTTTTTTTTGCATGTGGATATACAGTTTTTCTACCACCATTTCTCCAAAAGCCTACCTTTGCGCCATTGAATTGCTTTTGCTCCTTTAACAAAGATCAGTTGACTATGTTTATATGGATTTATTTCTGGGCTTTCTGTTCTCTTCCATTTATCTGTTTGTCCTTTCATCAATACCAAAATATATTGATCAGTTTTATAGTATGTCTTGAAGTCTGGTAGTGTCAGTCCTCTAACTTTTTTCTCCTTCAATGTCATGTTGGCTATTCTGGATATTTTGCCTCTCCATATAAACTTTAGAATATGGTTGTTGATATCCACAAATTAATTTGCCAGGATTTTGACTGGCATTCCACTGAATCTATAGATCAAGTTGGGAAGAACTGATATCTTGACAATATTGATCTTTATGTCCATTAATATGAAATATCTCTTTATTTAGTCCTTTGATTTCTTTTATGAGAGTTTTGTCATTTTCCTCATCTAAATCTTGTACCCACTTGTTAGATTTATAGCTAGGTACTTCATTTGGGGAGTGCTAATGTAAAAATATTTTGTATTTAATTTCAAATTCCACTCGTTCATTGCTGGCATATAGGAATTGATGGGCTTTTGTATGTTAACTTTGTATCTTGAAACCTTGTTATAATTGTATATTAGATCAAGAAGGGTTTTCTGGATGATTTTGTTAATACTCTACAAAGATGATCATGTCATCTGTGGACAAAAGCAATTTTACTTTTTACTTCTTAATCTGTATACCTTTGATTTTTTTCCAGTTTTTTTTTTGCAGATCTTGGTTGGAAAGCTAGTTCCTCACCATTATACATCATGTTACTTGTAGGTATTTTGTCTATATTCTTTCTCAAGTTGAGGAAAATTTCTCTCTAATCTTAGTTTGCTGAGAATTTTTAGCACAATTAGGTTTCAGTATCTGTCAAATACTTCTCCTGCATCTATTGTTATGTTCATATATTTTTCTTCTTGAGGCTGCTAACGTGATTGGTTACATTAATTGATTTTAAATGTTCAACTAGCCTTACGTACCTTAGATAAATCTCACTTGTTCATGGTAAATAATTCCTTGTACACATTGTTGTATTCAATTTGCTAATATTCTGTTATGGATTTTTTTGCATTTACATTCATGAGAGATACTGGTCTGTAGTTTTCTTTTCTTGAAATTTCTTTGTCTCATTTTGGTATTAGGGTAATGCTGAACTCACAGAATTAATTAGAAAGTATTCCCTCTGCTTCTATCTTCTGAAAGAAGTTGCATAAAATTAGTATAATTTTTTTCCTGAAGTGTTTAATAACTTCATCAATAAACTTATTTAAGCCTTATTAAGTTATTTAAATAACTTATTTAAAGAGCTATTACTACAGGCCCTGCAGATATCTAAAGGATAATAAGAGAACAAATACTATGAACAATTCTAACATGTAAATTTGACAACTTAAATGAAATGTGCCAATTCCTTAAAAAACACAAATTACCACAACTCGCCCAAAATGAAATAGACTTTTAAATAATAATTTTAACTATTAAGGAAATTAACTTTATAGTTTTTAAATTTTAAAAAAATCTTATTCTGTTGCCTAATTGCTCTGGCTGGGACTTCGAGTATTATGTTGAATAAAAATGGTGAAAGTGGGCATCCTTGTCTTGCTCTAGGTTTTAGAAGGAAAAATGTCAATATTTCCCCCATTTAGTATGATGTTAGCTGGGGGTTTGTCGTATGCAGCCTTTGTGGCATTGAGGTATGTTTTTTCTATACCTAATTTGTTGAGTGTTTTTATTATAAAGGGATATTGAATTTTATCAAATACTTTATCTGTGTCTATTGAGATGATCATGTGGTTTTTGTCCTTGGTTCTGTGAATGTGATGCATCACATTTATTAATTTGCATATGTTAAACCTTCCTAGTATCTTTGGAATGAATCTCGCTTGATCATGGTGAATGACCTTTTTAATGTGCTGTTGAATTTTGTTTGCTACTATTTTATTGAGGATTTTTGCATCAATTTTCACCAGGGATATTGGCCTGTAGTTTTTTATGTTGTGTCCTTGTCTGGCTTGGGTATAAGGGTGATAATGGTTTCATAGGATGAGTCTGGAAGAATTTTATTCTCTTTGATTTTTTTGGAATAGTTTGAAAAAATTGGTATTAGTTCTTAAATGTTTGATAGAAGTCAACAGGGAAGCCTTCAGGTCCTGGGCCTTTCTTTGATGGGAAATTTTTAATTGCTTATTCAATTTTCTTCTTATTGTTCTGCTCAGATTTTCTATTTCTTCCTGGTTTGATTTGGTAAGTTGTATGTGTCCAGGAGCTTATTCATTTCTTTTAGGTTTTCTGATTTGTTGGCATAAAGTTGTTCATAATAGTCTCTTATGATCTTCTATATCTCTATGGTATCAATTGTAATGTCTCAATTTTCATTCCTAATATTATTTATTTGAATCTGCTCTCTTTTTTTCTTAGTCTAGATAAGGGTTTGTCAATTTGTGTCATCTTTTCAAAAAAACTAACTCATCCTTTCATTGATCTTTTGGGTTTTTTAATCTCTATTTCATTTATTTCTGCTCTGATCTTTATTACTTTTACTCATTTTGGGTTTAGTTTATTCTTACTTTTCTAATTTCTTGATGTGCAACATTAGGTTGTTTATTTGAGATGTTTCTATTTTTTACATATAGTTGTTTATTGCTATGAACTCCCTTTTAGAACTGATTTTGCTGTATCCTGTAGGTTTTGGTATGTTGTCTTTCCATTTTTTTAATCTCAAAAATTTTTTAATTCTATTTTTAATTTTTTAATTTATCCATTCATTGCTCAGAAGTATGTTGTTTAATTTTCATGTATTTGTATAGTTTTTAAAGATTCTCCTATAAATGATTTCCAGTTTTATTCCATTGTTGTCAGAAAAGATACTTGATATAATTTCAATTTTTAAAAATTTGTTGAGACTTTTTCTGTGGCCTAACATATGGTCTATCATGGGGAAAGTTTCATCTGTTGATGACTATGTACTGTGCAGCTTTTGGGTGGAATATTCTGTAAGTGTCTACTAGTTCCATTCAATCTAGAGTCTAGCTTAAATCCATGTTTCTTTACTTATTTTCTGTCTAAATGATATATCCATTGCTGAAGGTGGAATGTTGAAGACACTTGCTATTATTATTGTATTGTTTTCTATCTCCCCCTTCAGATCAAATAATATTAGCTTTATATATTCAGATGCTCTGGTGTTGGGCACACTTATATTTATAATTGTTATATCCCTTTGCTGAATTAACCCCTTTATCAGTATGTAATGACCATCTTTGTCTGTTTTTACAGTTTCTGATTCAAATTCTATTTTGTCTGCTTTCTTTTGGTTTCCATTTTCATGGAATATTATTGCCCATCCCTTTACTTTCAGTCTATGTGTGTCCTTACAGGTAAAATGAGTGTAATGCAGGCAGCATATAGTTGGGTCTTGTTTTCTTATTTTGTTTTTGTTTTTATCCATTCAGCCACTCAGTATGTTTTAATTAGAGAATTTAATCCATTTACATTCAAGGTTATTATTGATAGGTAAGAACTTATTCCTGCCTTTCTGTTAATTGTTTTCTTTTAATTTGTTACTTTCTTTTATCTTGTTGTTTACCCTTGTGGCTTGGTTATTTTTTGTAGTGATAAGCTTTGATTCTTTCCCTCTCTCCTTTGTGTTTCTGTTATAATTTTCTGTTGTGACTACTCTGGGACTAATATTTAAAAACCTATGGGTTATAGAAGGCTATTTTAAGCTGACAACTTAACTTTGGTTGCATACAAATATTCTAGACTTTTACCCTCCCACCATTTATAATTTAAAAAATTTTTTGCCTAAATGTATGTATTTTATATCGTCTAGTCCTTAACAACTTACTGTAGCTAAGGTTTTTGTTGACGATTTTGACTTTTAATCTTCATACTAGAGATTTTAAAGATTATATACCACCATTGTGGTAATGGAGTATTCTGAATTTGGTTATAAGTTTACCTCACCAGTGAATTTTATACTTTCATGTGATTTCACGGTAGTAATTAATGTCCTTTCACTTCCAGTTGAAGCACTCTCTTAAGCATTTCTTGTAAGGCTAGTCTAGTGATTATGAATTCCCTCAAATTTTGTTAGGCTGGAAAAGCCTTTATTTCTCCTTCATTTCTAAAGAATAGCTTTGCTTGGTATAGTATTCTTGGTTGAGAGGTTTTTGTTTTGTTTTGTTTTGTTTTGTTTTTGTTTGTTTTTTTTCTTTTGTTACTTTGAGTATATCATCTCTTTGTCTCCTGGCCTGCAAAGTGTCTTCTGAGAAATCTGCTGATAGTCTAATGCGGAATTTCTTATGTGTAACTTGATGTTTTTCTCCTGCTGCTTTTAGATTTCTCTCTTTGTCTTTGAATTTTGACAGTTTGATTTTAGTGTGCCTTAGAGAAGACTTCTTTGGGTTACGTGTAAATGAAATCCTTTGAGCTTTATGGACCTGGATGTCCATATCTCTCCTAAGATTTGGGAAACTTTTAGCTATTATTTTCTTAAGTAGGCTTTCTTAGCCTTTCTCCATCTCTTCTACCTCTGAAACTTATAATGTGAACATGTGTTTGCTTAATGGTGTTCCATAGATTTTGTAAACTTTCTTTGCTTTTTTTCATTTTCTTCCCTCTGACTGAGTTATTTTAAGAGACTTGCCTCAAGGTCAGAAATTCTTCTGCTTGATCTAGTGTGCTGTTGAAGTTCTCAATTATATTTTTAATTTTATTCAATGAGGTCTTCAGCTCCAAGATTTCTGTTTGTTTTTGTTATATGATATGTAGCTCTTTGTTAAACTTCTCAGATTATAAATTGTTTTTCTGATTTCAATGAATTGTCTATATAATCTTACATCTCACTGAGTTTTATTAAGAACATTATTATAAATTTTTAAGGCGATTTGTAAATTTGCTTTTTCAGGCTCAGTTACTGGAAGTTCATTGTGGGGTTTTTTTTGGCAATTTCATATTTTCCTGCTTTTCAAATGTTTCTTGTTTTCCTGTGTTGAAATTTGTGCATCTGCTGGAATGGTTACCTCTTCCAATTTTGTAGAGTAGCTTTAATAGAAAAAAGTTTTCATCTGTAGTTATGTTCTAGGGTGTTGGTTAGGTATGGAGCATTGGTTTTGGTTCTGGGTGGTCATAGTCTCCCCACTGAGTGTCAGGTCACTGGGCTGTTCTATGCACTAAGAATGAACCAGTGCTGCTTAACCACCAGATTGGGTATGGCCTCACTACTGGGAGCTTGTTCCCAGGGGGCAGGGTGCCTCATGGGCTTAGACAGTGGGATTATGGTCATTCTGCTGGGTCTAGGCTTTTGTATAGCCAGGACTAGGGCACTATAGCCACTGGGATGGCGAAACAGATTATTTTGAGTTGTTTATTCCCAGGGGGTAGAGAACTACAGCTGTTCAACTAGGAAATAATGTTCTATCATGTGTGAGCACAGTAAGTGGTGGTGAAACGTCAAGGATGGGGAAATGCCGTCGGGCATTTTGCTTTTTTTTCCTGTGTGTCCTGCCTGAGTCTCCATGCCCTACAAAGTCTTTACTGTGAATCTACTGTACTCCAGTGCTCTCCTTCCAATACTCTTGTTGAAATGTGGTAGCCTACTCATTGTTTTGGTCGTTTTATGTGAGGGTGATGAGTATTAGGTACCTCTAGTCTGTCATCTTGCTCACTGTTTTTTTTTTTTTCTTTCTCTTCTTTTTTTTTTGGACACAGAGTCTCACTTTGTCACCCTGGCTGGAGTGCTCACTGCAAGCTCCAGCTTCTGGGTTTAAGCAATTTTTGTGCCTCAGCCTCCACAAATAGCTGGAACTACAGGCATGCACCACCATGTCTGGCTAATTTTTTGTATTTTAATGAAGACGGAGTTTCATTGTGTTGCCCATGGTGGTCTTGAACTCCTGAGCTCAGGCAATCCACCCACCTCGGCCTCCCAAAGTGCTAGGATTACAGGCATGAGCCACCAAGCCCAGCCCGTTTCTTTAAATTTGTTCTTGAGGCTGGACGCAGTGGCTCATGCCTGTAATCCCAGCACTTTGGGAGGCCAAGGTGGGCTGATCACGAGGTCAGGAGTTCGAGACCAGCCTGACAAATATGGTGAAACACCATCTCTACTAAAAATACAAAAATTAGCTGGGCATGGTGCCATGCACCTGTAATCCCAGCTACTCAGGAGGCTGAAGCAGGAGAATCGCTTCAACCCGGGGCAGAGGTTGCAGTGAGCCAAGATCACGCCACTGCACTGTAGCCTGAGTGACACAGCGAGACTCCATCTCAAAAAAAAAAAATGTTCTTGATTTCATTTGTCACATTTGTTACTCCATGTATTTATTGAGGATGTATTGGTCTGTGGATAAACTTCATAATTCCTCCATATTATTTCATCATTGTCTGCTTTACTAATTTAAAAATATTTACCGTATTCCTTTTAGTTATGTTTTGGAATGTACTTTGGTATAAAATGGGTATAACCACATCAACTTTGTTTTTATTTTTCTAGGTTACAGATCTTTGACCTTTACTGTTTTATGTTGCGCTGTTTTATGTAACTCTTTTTGTCAGAAGACAATTAAATTAGATAGTTTTATTTTTAATGTTATATGGATATCTTTACAGTTGCATAGGGTGTCTACCCTTATTCACATAAGTCACTCCCTTTGCAGATGCATTTGCTATAGTCTGTCTTTTATTCATTTATACTTTGCTTTAGGTTACTTTTTGTTATTGGTAATAGTGATTTTAGAAAATGTCTGTCTATCTTACCTTTCATCCTTTTTTTTTCTCTTAGGAACTTTTTACCCCCAGTTTCTGCCTATTTAAATATAAATAATATTTTTTGCTGTGGTGGTATTTTTTTAATCTTCCCTAACAATTAATTATGAATAAGTATGTTTGATAACTCTGCTACAATACTCTACATGTTTCTGGAAGGATCCTCTAGGATACAATAACCAGTTAAACAATTGAGTTGCCTTTGTGACCTAACTTCACCCAGATACTCATATGACATGTAGGATGAGAAACGTTGCATGTAGAATATTTTACAACTTTCCCTCACGATTAACTAACTTCCAACTCTTTGTTAGTACAGTTTGGTTTATAAGTTCCAGATTACACTTAAATTATTATATTCTTGACCTCAAAGTATTCTGTTTTAGTAGTACTATCAGTATTTCTCAAAATTATTCAGTTTGCTTCATTCTTTACTCAGCTCAATAGAATTCCTTTTGTATCATATTATACCATTCTAGAGCTGTAAATTTAATCAGCTAGATGTTATTTTTATATTAGTTTTGAGTTATTTTAAGTAATATATAAGTATATATATATAAAACAGCTCATGAAGCATAAATGCACAGCTCACAGGGCAAAAACCCAAATAAACACAAGGTAAGAAGGAAAAGATTGCCACTCCCCAGGAAACCCCCATTATGTCTCATCCCCAAAATATTCACTCTATTCCTCATAACACACACTATCACCCCAACACTCCTTCTCAACACAATATATTGATTACATTTGTTTTAAAATTTAGTTTCTATAAGTGGAATCAAACAGCATTTATTATTTTGAACCTGGCTTCTTTTACTGCACATTGTATTTGTAAAATTTATTATTATTATTGTATGCACTTATAGCTTATATGTTTTCATTCCTGTTTTCATTCTTGTATGCGATTTAAACATACCACAAATTATTTATTCATTTTACTATTAACAGACATTTAGGTTCATTTTAATTTGGAGCTGTCAAGAATAATGCTGCTAGGAATATCTTTGTATATGTCTTTTTGTGCTTTATTTGCATGCATTATTTTGGCTGGATGGTGCTATTCATATATATGTAAATTATATACACAGCTAAAAAATTACCAACAGAGATTGATATTTCTATTTGCCTCACTGCCTCAGCAATATTGTTTAAATCACCTTTTTCAATTTTGACCAATCCAAAGGTATATAATGCTATTTCATTGCAGCGTATTTGACATTTCATAATGACTAATGAAGTTAATCAGCCTTTTGTATATTATTGGCCAATATAATAGATATCTTCTTTTTTGAATTATCTATTTTAAGTCTTTAATCCAATTTTCTATTAAGTTTCTGTCTTTTTCCCAGTGGTTTGTATAGTTCTCATATATTCCAGACACAGTCTTTTGTCAGCTATACGATTTGAAAGTATTTTATCCCACACTGTGGCTTCCTTTATATACTTTGATAAACAGAGATTCCCTTGATAAACAGAAATTTTTTATTTTAATGTATTCCAAATAAATTTGTTATGGTTGAGGCTTTCAGGAACTTTATAAACATAAAGAGTCTATGCCATTCAAGGCTTACATTTAATCTGAGAAAGCATTAATGACATACTTGTAAGAATATCATATATAAATAAATTGTGCATGGCATTAAAGTTCAGTCATTACATAAGGCCAATGAGAAAACAAGAAAACCCAGTGTGTTGACATATGATGCAAGAGATGAGTTTTTACTTCCCTTTGAAGAAAATGTAAAATTTGGTTTTATAAAAAGAGAGGGCAGAATATTCAGGAATATTACATAAAAATGTGACGAGATGCATAAAGTAAGTAGACATAGAAGAAGGGAGTATGTAGACACCAGAACCACACTACTTGGACTAAAATTCTTGCTGTGCTATTCCCTGTGACCTTGGGCAAATTACATAACTTTTGTTAGCTCAGTTTCCCAGTGTATAAAGTAGGAAGGGAAGATTATCTATTACCTACTTTTTGACAGGATCAAAATCGGAAGTAAATTTGAGTACCTATTAAATTGTCAAGAAATATTTGTCATTATCATTAGGAAAAATAATATATGTGCAGTGGTCAGTATGAAAAATTAGAATCAACTATTAACTGAATACTTATATCTCAAATATCCTAATGACTTTCTATAATAATACTCATCCCATTTGATGCTCACAGCAACATTATAAGGATAAATAATTATTTTAAAGATGAGGCCATCAACTTTATTGAAGAACTGTGTAGAGAAAAATATCATAAATAATCCTAGCTATTTTTGGAATGCCATTTAAGGGCAGACCTTGAGTACCAGAATGAAGAATTTGGCTATGATCCATGCTGTGCTTAAGGATTCACTAGAGGTAATGTAGTGATTAATGAAAATAATATTTTAGGAAAATTTAATCTAGCAATAGTTTACAGGATGGTCAGGAGTGTGGAGTTGCTAGAGGGAGATACAGAAGGTATGAAACCTTTTAAGTTGAATAAGCCTGACTTTACCTATGGTTTTTGGTTCAATGAGAAAACAATTCAATAAAAGATATCATATATGACCCAAATTTCCTATCTAGCCCATCATATATAGTAGTGCTCATGTCACTTAAACCAAGCTAAATAAAAACTAATGTAAGGCCTATCCAGTGAGGCCTTTGGTCAGTGCCTTTGTCTGCTTCGGCTACTATGACAAAATATCATAGACTGGGTGGCTCAAACAACAGATATTTCTTTCTCATAGTTATGGAGATGGAAAAGTCCAGAATCAGTGTGCTGCCTGATTTGGTCCCTGGTGAGGGACCTCTTCCTGGCTAGTAGAGGAATGCCTTTTCTCTGCGTCCTTATGCAGCAGGGAAATAGGGCTCTGGTTTCTTTCCCTTCTTATAAGGGCACTAGCCCTATTGGATTAGGGCCTCACCCTCATTTAACCTTAGTTACCTCCTTATAGGCCTTATTTCTAAATACAGTCACATTGGAATTTAGGCTTTTGAATTTTGAATTTTGAAGGAACAAAATCGAGTCCATCAAAGTCAAGATAGCTTGGGATTGAACTCTTTACATGAAATCCTGAGGAAGCTCAAAAAACAAGAAATTAAAATCTTCTGAGGCTGATGTGCTGCCCATAAGTCACTATTTGTGCTTCCTAGGGAAGACATTAATATTTGTGAGTATAGAGGAAGAATCAAAGTTTTGAGACAATGGTCAAGGTTACAACAGAGGCACAACTGCCTCGCATTATTTTGTAGCTCAACCTTTCTAGGATTTATTTCCAAGGGGCCCAGAGAGAGGAGCTATAATGAAGAGCAACTTACGAACTCTGTTACTGGAAAAATAAAAGAAAATTAACATCTCAAGGTAATATATAATTTTGGCTTTAATGATAATAACCATAACCACCATTTATGTAGCACTTACTATTTGCAAGAATGGGTCATGATGTTATTATCTCACTTAATTTTTATCAATTTTATGGAGTTATGTTTACATCTCAACGTTTTAGACTTGGAGAAGTTATATAATTTGCCTGAGGTTTAATAGTAATGATGGAGTAAGTTTAATTCTAGGTATGTTTGATATTCTTGGTCTTAATTCCTGTTCTGTGTTGCCCCAACAAGTGGGTGAGCACAACAGGCAGGAAAGAACATTATACTCATGGAAGGGTGGTAATGATTAGAAGGGATGAAATAAAGGAGAATCTATAATGACACCAACATTGTCAATTGCCTGCCAGATCAGTAGCTAGCACTAGCATCCATGACAAATCCAAGAGTTACATCTTGTGGTCAATGGTTTAAATGGAAAAAGAAATGACAAAAATATATTTGGTATTCCAAGGGCACCAGCGAGACAGCTCAACAACTCACTTTGAACTAGAGGAAACCTCTTTGCTTTAAGATCCATGAATTATGCTAAGCATGAAAGTATTTTAGTGACCTTGTTATTTCTACCAGCTGGTTGTACCTAAGTCAAAAGTGGCCACATGTAATTGACCTGATGGTTCTCTCCATTATTATCTCATTTTACAAAAGGATATGAGTTGTTTATTTACCTATGTCAGATTTCAATAACATGAAAATAAAACAGTACTTTGTACTCAATAAATATTTTTGATATTTTAAATACAATTTATTTGATCTACAAATTCAGGTATCACTAAAAAACTGATTAAATAACTGATTTTATTGAAATTTAATTTTATTACTGATTTATATAGTAAATGCTATGGAGATATCCATCCAGCTGTATTTTTATATTCTAATTTAAGGGTAAGCAGTAGGTGTAGTTAGAATAAGAATGCAGTCTTCTCATACATGTGGTTAATAAAATCAATATGAAAATTTAAAACATGTAGCAAATGACCTGGATGCTGATGAACTTTGAGTCATAATTGTATTCCAATAAATGTTTACTTCATGATAATAAATAGCACTGCCACCTGTAGTTCACCCAAATCTGAAGTTCCCATCAAATAATTTTGAATACCAACCAACTGCTGATTTATATTTGATTTCAGGAACTTCCTGTAGAAAAGTTTTAAAAATAACTGCCTAGATATAAATATTAAATGAACCAAATGATGTTGTATAATCCACTAATCTTTCTTTAGAAAAATTCTGTTTTTACTAATTTAGATTTGGTTTATTTCATTGCTTTTTTAGACTAGTTGTATATATTGCTATTCAAAATACATAAAAATAAGTGAAAATAAGCTGGTCCTGGTAGCATGTGCCTGTAGTTCCAGCTACTTGTGAGGATGAGGTGAAAAAATTGCTTGAGCTTGACAGTTCAAGACCAGCATGGGGAACATAGTGAGACATCATCTGAAAACAAAAATTAGCAAAAATATTTTGTGGTTTAGGTATTTATATGTAATGGTAATGTATGCATTCTAAATATGCTCTGTTTTTTTCGTATTTTAATAAAGGATTCATGAAGTCAGTAGTTACTTCTCAGTTTTTCATAAGGTTATATGAAAGTATGTATAACAGAAATTTTTCATGTACGGCTTAGTAAACATTAAGCCATTCATATTATACTAAACAAAGCAAAGAATAAATGAAGCCTTTTATTAAATATAATGAGAAAATTTGAAAATCTGTTCTTACATGACCACTTCCTTAACTACAGGATTGACATCCCTATAGTCAATAATAGTGGTGTTACAGGTAATTTTCACACGGTTGTCAATAAGACAATGGAATGTTTTCTATCTGAGCCTATCATGTTACTCTTCATTTTTAATTAAGCTGAATATTATTTAACTTCAGGAATTTCCAGTTTGATTCCCAGGAAAGTAAATCTAAATAAGGGTTATCTAAAAAACAAAAGAAGGCCACTTTGTTCTTTTTACCCCACAACTTAATGCATAGATGCAAACTGAATTGTTCTAAACTTTGTATCCATTAGCTCATTGTGGCTCATCACAAGATACAAGTTTACTGTCATTTAAATATATGAAATATGCAATAAAGATGTTAAGATAAAGAAGTCACCAGTAGGGAACCTAAGATTTTTTACCTCATGCAAAGAATCTCCACAAATGTATTCCCCTAGGGAAGTAGTTTACAAAAGTTAATAAGCTTCCGAATATTTTTACCAAATGAGATCTCAAGTGTAAGTTCAATGTATAAAGCAAATATAGTAAAGTTGCTCTAACTGCTTGTTGTTTGCCCTACTCCACTCTCCTCTGAGGAAGTCATCAAGGCTTAGAAGAGGCCTTTCTGTACAGCCTAAAGTGAAAACACCTCTGCTTTAACTTGAAACATTCAAATACCATAATACTACACTTCTAACTGGCAATGCTTCCACAGATATAAGTCCTTAGAGCATCAGTGGCTGTTGAGGAAGGAAAATAATAGTCCCTGAATTGATTATTAATTCAGAATCAGAGAATTAGGGCAAAAGTGCCATCCCTTCTCTGCCAAAACTTGTCCTAGGTGTTAACTTCTCTATTGCAATTTATATATGTCCCTTCATCTATAAATGAAGAAATTGGTATCAGAGCACTTGACTGTGAAATAGGAAACATCCCTGTATCATCTACATGTAAAATAAAAAGAAGTACTCTCTGAGATAGTGTATCATATTGAAACTGAAAGCAATAAATATTTTGTTCAAGGGAATTTGATAGAAATTAATTAATTTTATTAACTGAAAGTATTTTTCCTGCTCACAGTCCAGTGTTCCGTTATCAATTTCTTCATTAATTTGGTGTTATAACTAAATACTCACAAGCCTAAACAATTAACGGATTTATTCTCTTTCTTGATATATAAAGACAATAAATGTATATATTTGTTATATCTTTGTTGGATATATTATGTATTATATATAAAATGTAATATAATATTATATATAAATACAACAGTTGACTTTTGAACAACCTGAGAATTAGGGGTACAGATCCCCAACATGGAAAAAATCTACTTGTAACTTTTGGCTCCCCAAAAGTTAACTAGTAATAACCTACTCTTGACCTGAAGCCTTACCTATAACATACGCAGTAGATTAACACATATTTTATGCATTCATGACATAACTAACTTTTCAGTTTTTTCAATGTTTCTAGGCTACCCAGTTTGTGAGGTTTTCCAAATTGTCACTAATGTGCAAAAACTTTTCCAAAATATTTATTGAAAAAAATCCTTGTATGAGTAGACTTGCACCGTTCAACTGTGTTGTTCAAGGATGTACAGAGAGAAAGAGAAATAGAGAGAGAATAAATCTGTTAATTGTTTAAGCTTGTGAGTATCTAGTTGTAACACCAAAATAAATTTACAAATTAAAAACGGAATTTACAAACTAGCAAAAGTCAATGTACGATAATGATTTAATACAATTACTGTTGTTTTCATTATATTATATTTCTGTTCACAGTGCAAACATGGTATTTCCTGTACAATGCAAGTTCTACTGTGTTTTACCTGTGTACACGTTATGTGCTAGGGGACGCCTCAGTATTCCCTCTGTTACTCTCCCTTTGAGCTGCGATAAAAATATCCATTTGTACAACATACCTTAATGACACTTGGCCTTCACTTAGTGGTAATATATTATTTATTCTTCTTTATTCTGGGGGGCCATTGGAAACAAAGACTGATGACATAGCAGTTATAACTAGCAACAGAAACAATAGCAGTGATGTCACACAACAGTGCTTGTTCAAGGCTAATGTATAAATAATACAGAATATGTTCACTTGTTTTTTTACCAAAATTAAATTATCCTAGAAAACTCTTGGAGCTGTAAAATTTATTTCCACATCCAAGTTTGGGAAGAACTGAGGTAAGCTGCCTGGGTAGTGTAATGTCCTCATTAGATGTCAAACACTTGTACTACTTTAGGGCACTGTACTGAGCCAAAATATCAGGGTTCTAACCCCTAGCTCAGTGGGTCTCCTTGAGGGAGAAAATGAGTCATTGTTAGCCCCTATGAAAGATTAGGTTTTTTCCTCTGTTTCTTCATGGCATAAAATGAGAATAATACCTACTTCTAGGCTGTTTTAAAGATGAAAGGGGATAGTGCATGTAAAAGTATCTTATAAATGGTAAAGTGCAATAAAATACAAGATATCATTAGTGCCTAGTAGCTTACCACGTTCAAAAGAGAGAACTTAGAGAAAAGAAAACACTTTTTAAAAAGAGGTAAGTTTTAGTTTCAAAGACTGTGTATTGTAGAAACACTTTCAGATCATTTTTTCCCTATTTTTACCTAATTAAAACATGTTTACCTAAGTGTTGCATTAATGCTACGAAGAGCGTTAAAAAGTTTTTTTTAACAGAAATTGTGTTTTGAAGTAGCGTCAAAAATTAGTTTAAATAAATTTATGAAAATGTATCTATGCCCATGCAAACACCTACTTGTATTCCTTTTCTCAGAAAGAAATTTAATTATATGCTTTTAAACTTAAAAAAGACTTGAAACATAATTTGCTAGGACTACTTCATAGAAAAAATTTTTAAGTTATCAAATAACTTTTAGGATACCAACAGATAAATTTGAGTCAGTATATATATTTTAAGAAATTTTCTGTAACTAACATGTTTCTTTTACTAAGATTGTGGCAAAAGTTTTATTCTCTGTCTCAAGACTAGTCATTCTTACTCACTTTCAAATTCTGCCTTAATTATTATAGGATTTCCTTTAATAATAAGTTTTTCTCTGAAAATTACATGCACAAAATTTTGCATTTAAAAGTAAATATTTAATTCTCCTACCTTGACTATATGCCACACCAGTTAATTAAAAATAGATTGACTATTATTTGCCCACATAATAAATTAGGTTCAAATTCCAATAAAACTTTACTCCCTACTTAGTGACTTTCAGGTCAAGTCACATCGTTTTAGACCTTTTGCCAGCATGGAGGGTCATCGTACTCCATTTAGAAAATGAATCATGATATAAAAAGTATTTCATTTATTATTCTGAGTTAATATACTGTTTCAGAACAACATATTGCAGATAATTTTCACGTGGTATTCTCAGGCCACATAGTTACAAATTATGTCAAATTTTATTTATAAAATAAATGTTATTAACTTACATATGTATTACATGGTACCTTAAAAAATTTTAATAGAAATGGAATTTAAATGCTTCCTTGTACTTTGGAATGATGTCACATCTATATGAATTCTGTTTACATTTTAACTATTTAAGGAAGTGGAAAAAGTACAGAAAACAAAAGCCAATGCAATAGGGGAGATATTGTTTATGAGGCAAACATTTGAAGAAGGAGAGTTGGACACATGTCAGTGATTTGATGGAACTACTAGGGAAATTGAAAGTGTCTCTGGTCCCTTCATTAGATACTTGGCTCTAATTGGGATAGGGCATATCTGGCTTACTGTGTTTAGCTCCAGGAATCATTTATTTTAATTATTTATTATTTTTATTTTTTAAGTTTTATTTTAAGTACATTCAGGGCTGCATGTGCAGGTTAGCTACATAGATAAACTTGTGTCATGGGGGTTTGCTATACAGAATACTTTGGCACCTAAATATTAAGCCTAGTCCCCATTAGTTATTTTTCCAGATCCTCTTACTCCTCCCACCCTCCACCCTCTGATAGGCTTCAGTGTCTGTTGTTCTTCTTGTGTCCATGTGTTCTCATTATTTAGCTCCCATTTACAAGTGAGAACATATGATATTTAGTTTTCTGTTCCTGCATTAATTTGCTAAGGATAATGGCCTCCAGCTTCATCCATGTTCCTGCAAAAGACATGATCTCATTCTTTTTTTATGGCTGCATAGTATTCCATGGTGTATATATACCACATTTTCTTTATCCAGTCTAACACTGAGGGGCATTTAGGTTGATTCCCTGTCTTTGCTATTGTGAATAGCGCTGCAATGAACATATGCATGTATGTGACTTTATAATAGAATGATTTATCATTCTATCATTGGTGGGTCAAATGGTATTTCTGTTTTTGGGTCGTGCAGGAATCACCACACTGTTTTCCCCAATGGGTGAACTAATTTACACTTCCACCAACAGTGTATAAGCATTTCTTTTTCTCTGCAACCTTACCAGCAGTTGTTATTTTTTGACTTTTTAGTAATAGCCATTCTGACTGGTATGAGATGGTATCTCATTGTGGTTTTGATTGCATGTCTCTAATAATCAGTGCTATTAAGCTTTTTTCCATATACATATTGGCCATATGTCTATCTTCTGCTTATGATTCCTCAAGGCCCTGGGGCTCTACAACCAGCAAGTGGCAAAGCCAGCTAGGCCTGTCTGCTTCCCTTCAGGATAGTGAGTTTCCCGAGGCCAGGTGTGAGTCCAGAGTGCCTTCCAGGAGTCAGGGGCTAGAGTTAAATATCTTAGAAGTCTACCTGGTGTTCTATTGTATTGCAGCAGATCTGGCACTCACACCACAAGACGTAATCCTTCCCACTCTTTCCTCTCCTTTCCAAAGGCAGAGGAGACTCACCCATAGCCACCACCACTCCAGGCCACAAGGAATACTTCCAGACTACCTTCAATGTTTCCTTAAGGCCCAAGGTCTCTTAAATCACCTTGTCATGAACGCTGCCTGGCCTGGGACTCACCCTTCAGGGCAGTGGACTCCCTTCTGGCCCAGCGTAGGTCCAGGAGTGCCATCCATGAGTCAAATCCTGGAATTGGGGACCCAAGAGACTGCTTGGTGCTTTGCCCCATGGTGGCTGCTCTGGTACAAGACAGAGTCCCCTTTCCTTTTCTCTCTGCTTCTCTCAAGCAGAAGTTTTGCCCCATGGACACCATAGCTAGTAATGTGCTGAGTCTCACCTGAGGTCAGTATATCTCAGAGGCTCACCCAAGGCACTTGATGTAGTACCTGAGTATTGCTGCCGTTTGTTCAGGACCCAAGGACTCTTCAGTTAGCACGTGATGAATCCTGCCAGGATTGGGTTGTTTCCTTCAAAGAAGCAGGTTCCCTTCTGTCCCAGGGTGTGTCTAGAAAGGTCATCTGGGAGCCTCTGGAATGAGGGACTGGATCTGGAATGGGGTCTTAACGGGGGCCTCACAACTCTGATCAGTGACCTAACCTGCTATGGCTGAGCTGGTGTCCTAGATGCAAATCCTCCTCACTCTTTCCTCTCCTCACCTCAAGTAGAAGGAAGAGGTCACTTTTGGAGCCCTGAGCTGTGCAGCCTGGGGTTAAGGGAGGGGTGATGCCAGCACTCCTTTGGGTGCTCCAGTTGGTGTTTCAGTATGTCATGTGCCAGCCCAGTCCACTGTCCCTGGGCCTAGTTTAGCACTAGGACTCACTTAAGAGATGCAGTCCTCATGGCCTTGACTGCCCTTGAAGTTTACTTGGAGACACAGAGTGCTGTAGCCCTCAGTGGTGAGGTTTGCAATCACTCAACTTTGGACTGCTGGATTGGTGATTCCCATCTAGCTAGGGCTGGTTGAAATACTCCTTCTATGGCTGGGCTTCAGCTAAGTTCGATCCAGTTTTCTTTTGTGCTCTAACAGGACAGCAGTGAGTTAAATGCCTCACAGTTGCTGTGTTCTCCCTCCTCCAGTGCCCAGAGACTCTGCACCAGCCTGTGCTTCAGGGGATGGGGGAGGGGTGATGTCAGTGATTCAGGACTGTTTTCTCTATCTCTTCAGTGCCTCTTTCAGCAATATGAAGTGCAAACCAGGCACTACGAGTACTCACCTGATTTTTGGTTCTTATGAAGGTGTTTTCTCTGTGTAGATAGTTGTTAACTTGGTGTCCTTGCAGGGGATGGGGTGGGGGACAATCAGTGAAGCTTTCTATTCCACCGTCTTGCTCCCATATGGTAAATTTTTTTAAAAGGAGGTCCCTTACATATTTTCTGAATTGTCTCAGGACCTAATTTTATTCATAATATCACTCAGTAGATGTTCTATGCAAGAAATAATAAATATTTGGGTTGTAATAAAATTGCTTTGGGTGAGTGTTGCTTGAGTAACTGACTGCAGGCTTTTGCCTGCCACAACGTGGAATTTCAAAGTGTTCAAAAAATAAACAAATCTCCCTTGATATGATCTCCCTTGGAGCTTCCTAGCAAGTAGAAGAGGCCACACAATTATGGTTGAACATTCGTGTTTCTACTTTGGAGTCAGAAGCCAAGAGAATAAATGAATGTTATGATGAAGTTAAGATTTTCTAGCCCTTTAGTAAGAACTGTTATTACTGATGTAAAGGTAGTGATAAAGCAATAAGCCAAACACAGAGACATATGAACCACAGTTATTAGAAAAGAAAGATTAAACAGAGAAATGTGTTCTGAGAATTAGTACTCTCTACAGGGATAAATCTGGCTTTTATTTGAAAGGTATTTTTTTTCTTTTCTGGTATTAAAGCTAGACCAGACTATAAAGTATCATGTAGAATAGCCACATTGAAAATGCTCATGAAATATGCAGGTGTGATATCAGTTAGCATTTTTTCTCTATCTCCTTTTTAGATTTTATTTTATTTTTTGGCTAACCAAACACAATTATTAGAACCAATATTGTTTAAAATAATGTATTACTACATACTCAAAACATTTCTTTAGAAAAAATAAAGTACATGCATATTATGGAATAGAATTTTTCTACAGCATTTTAATATAGAATCCTGGAGGAAATTGAATGAGGATTATTTAGATGATCTTGTGTTTCTTAAAATTCAGATACTTTAAAAATTTTTATTTCTGCTATTATTTAACTGTTGGTTTTTGTTAGAGAAAAATCATTGCAAGCTAGGAATAACAAAAAATGATAAAAATGCAAAACAAACTGAGTTAAGGTAAACATTTTAGAGTACCTGAAGAAGTCAAATCCAAGAAGTACTAACATAAAAATCCACCAGGAGTTTTTAGGTAATGGCAATGCAATGATTACATCTCAATTGTTTGAAAAAACTGTCTGACTCCATGACTTTCAAATATAGATTTTTTGGAGTAAAATAATCAAGTAAGGCTTCTAGAGGAAAAAAAGAAAGGGTTTATTACTGATGGGACTATAAATCATATCTCTATAGAATTAAATCAAATTTTTCATTTTTTGATGAGGAATATTCTATTGCTTGATGAATAAAATGATCCTTTGAGTTGTATCATTTTTCCTTCAACAAACAATTCTGCATTATAACTTATTACTTTAACTGGATATATTAGTCATTAGTGCTTTCCTCATTTTTCTTTCTCTAGTCTAGTAAGCACAATAATGCTTCCCCACACTCTGGAAGTTAGGCATGGCTATAAGGCTGGGACTAGAGTGGAGGGAAAGAGATCTTCATTTCTGATGCAAAATTTAAGGAGGTGCCAAAACACAGTAATCAAAAAAAATGTTCAATGCAATATTTTAAAGAATCAAAATGAATGCAAAAAATTCCAGTATGATCAAAATATCTAAATGTTAATAATGGTATGATGAATAATAATGATTTCTCTTTTTGTCTTTGGCTGCAACATGGCAGGGTTGGCTCTGTACTGATTCATGATTGAGTGGTATCTAAACATAATAAGATGAATTTAAAACCATGCTCCTGGGAGGATTCAATTATTGGACATACATATGTAACAAAAATTATTAAAATAATAGAATCACACTATCAATCAAATGTATTCAAACAACTTCTTCTTTTTTTTTTTTTTTTTTGAGACGGGGTCTTTTTCTGTCACCCAGGCTAGAGTGCAGTAGCCTGATCTCGGCTCACTGCAGCCTCCACCTCTTGCATTCATGTTCATCAATTCTCTTGCCTCAGCCTCCCAAGTATCTGAGACTGCAGGCACCCACCACCACTCCTGGCTAATTTTTGTATTTTTGGTAGAGACAGGGTTTCGCCATGTTGGCCAGGCTGGTCTCAAACTCCTGACGTCAAGTGATCCACTTGTCTTGGCCTCCCAAAGTGCTGGGATTACAGGCGTGAACCACCGTGTCTGGCCATCAAACATCTAATTCCATTGAATAGTCAACAATGGGTTGACAATTTAATGGATCACTACCTTACTGCTAAATCTTTATGTAATTATTTGCGAACAGAGAGTTTTATAAAGAAAATATGTTTAAAAAGCAGGAAATTCTTCTCACATACCGATCTGATCAGAAAGTTATTTAATCAGACTTTGTTGATTTATTTAATGAATTAGTAATTAAGCATCTCATGTTTAATTGAAAGTTTTCTAAATATATAATGGGAGTGCAAGAAAAGTCCTTGTCTTTAAAAGACTTACAATCTTACTGAACAAACCAATACCCTCAACATCTTATCCCCGGAAGACTGAGTTATAAGAATTTAAGTCAATTGTTTGGGACTTAAAAGTGCATTTTCCTCAAGAAACACAATTAGAAAAATAGTTGGTTTCTGAAGCTCTATTTTAATCCTACTAAACCAAAGCAGTCTACTGGGGAAATTATTAGTGCACACTCACATTTAATTCTTCTCTCTCTCTCTCCTGAGCACATAGGAAGACTAGATACCTTATATCTCTTGTAACAGTGTGAGACCATGTGACAAGTTTAGATCAATGGAATGTGAGAGAAGTGATGTATGAAGAGTAGTGGGACCTCATGTATGGTACACTTACCATTTGTATTACCTGGAAGAAAGGGATCTCTCTGATAAGAAATGGAGTGGGCACAATAAGACCTGAAAGCCCTGTAGAAAAAGTCTTCTTGGTCAAAATTACCAATAACAGCTCTGAGAGCTTGGATGATAAGATGGTGCCCACATAGAGGCAGACTGGAACTCAGGAAGCAAGTAACTCAGACAAGTTGCCTACCAAGTTATCTGTACTTTGAATACTGATATGGCTGTTTCAAGACTGAATTTAAAAATATGGCAAAACCAACAGCTTTAGGGAGCAAATTTGTTGAGAAGTATCAGAAATATGTGCTGTGAAAGTTTTCCTATGTTTATATGTTTTCTAATTACCAAGTTTATCCTTTTAAAAAAGTTAGCAGCTAGTTAAAGCTTTTAAATTTTCTAATCTATTTTACCTGTCCTACATGAAATCAGAGGGAGAACATATGCTAATGATTAGGCCACAGTGTTAAAAGGAAAACAGTATGTGCCTGTCTGTAGTAAGAATTTTGTTGCCTCTGGTAACTGAAGCAAGGGAAAGTACAACTCAGAGATCCTTGGGGATACCATGAGAAGACTCTCCTTGGAGAGAAAAACCTTGAAGTCTCTGCATTCTTTTACTAGAGTGAGCATATTTCCTGGTTGGACAATGCTGAACTAAGGAGAAGGCTGAGTCAGAGCAGATTATAATATTTTAACCCTAAATGGCAAGAAAAATAACACCTTTGACAGGAACAGAAGATTGGAGAACATTAGGTGGAAGCTGAAGAATTCTGGTTTGGATTTATTGAGTCGGAAATGATGGCAGAATAGCTTATTAAGTGCCGATTATGTGCCAGATTTGCTTGTGCTCTGTGTCCAGATTTCCTTAGCAAATTCTGGGTTAAAAGATAGAAATCATGTTTAAATAATTATCGTATTTAATAACATGGGCAATTTTCCATGGTGGCAGAGAGGAGAAAATGGATAACTTTGAGGGTCTCATATGCTTCACTGATAATAGAATATTTTGAGTTTTATCTAAAATGATGAGCATGAACTTGCCAGATAAACTAGCAAAGAAGAGGTAAAGGCAAAGATAATCACAGAGAGGAAACAGGTAGGCTCTAACTGTATAAAATCATGTAATATATTTGGCTCACTAAAAATAATTTTTATGGGGTGAGAAGAAGAAAGAGCATAATAAAAGGTGACTCGGAGAACATGGCTTGCAACACCATAAAGAATAGGCCATGAAATGAAGTTTAGATTTTATTTTGTAAGCATTGTGAAGCCATTACAAGTTTATTTATTTGTTTTTGTTTTAGACATGGTTTTGCTCTGTTGCCCAGGCTGGAGTGCTGTGTCTTGATCACAGCTCACTGCAGCCTTGACTTCCCAGGATCAAGCAATCCTCCTACCTCAGCCTCCCAAGTAGCTGGGACTATACCAAGCCTGGCTTTTTTTTTTTTTTTTTTTTTTGGTAGAAACGGGGTTTCCTCATGTTGCTCAGGCTGGTCTTGAACTCCTGGGCTCAAGTGATCCTCTAGCCTCAGCCTCCCAAAATGCTGGAATTATGTAATTATTTATGTAAGCATCAGCCCCTGTGCTCTGCCCCAGTATTGCAAGTTTTTAAGAAGAGGAGTGACTGATCAAATTCATAGTTTAGAAAGATCAATCTGACAAAGCAGTATGACAAATGAATTATATAAGGACAATATAAGGTGTATAGAGATTTATGAGGCCTTTAAGATATTTCAGGTGAAAAATGATGAGAACCTAAAAAGTATCAGTGTGTATAAAAAGGAGAGAATGAACACCAAACTTACACTTGCAATATAAAGCCGATCTATTTTGACGACATCATAGATGTAGTGTTCACTAATTGGGGATGGTTTAGGTTGGATTGGGATGAGAATGGAATGATGCAGTTATTGAGGCAAAGGAAAATATGTAAGATGACAGTCAGTTTTCTAACTTGGTAGTCATTCTTTTTCACTAGTCATTATGGGGTCAAATGGAGTGCCTACTGATCCATAAGACGTGCTAATTGTTACCATCGACTACAGTTAACTTGAATTCCATGTGTCTAGTCTGCCCCTACTTAACAATTACAAGAGTTTCTTGGAGCTTCAGAATTGGTAGGGAACATGTTAGTTTTGTTGTAATTAATAAAAGTACCAAAAAGCCCAAGATATCTGAACAAGAAGGTCTTTGTCTGAAAGAATACAGGGGTTTCCCTTTAGTCCATGCTTCTAAAAACAAGTACATTGGTACCAATCTAGTGTTGCTGTGGAGAAATTAGGGTCTATCTTTGTTGTTCCACTTTGCTTCAAAACATGCACCTGAGAGGGACACAGCTCTTCCTCCAGTGTGTGGTTGCCCAGGATCTAAGGTGTGTCTAGTTTATCCTAGTTATTTCCCTTTCTCTTGTATTTTCTTTTCATTATTCAGAATTAAAGCAATGATCTCATCTTAGTTTTCCAAAAACAAAAAAAGAATTTATTAGATCAACAAAAATTCAGTAAAATAGTAAGAAAATACCCATGCATTATAAGACAATAAAACCTCTATTGCTTTTCTTATTTAATAGGCTACTGGGCTTGTTCTTCTTAGACACTTCTTTGAGAAAATAAAGAATATGAAATATTTTGTTCATGTGAAATCCTAGTTCTGTTTTTAGTAACATGGCTTTAAACAGGGTATCTACAGATTTGTTAATGTCAATGGAATAATACTTTATATCTGGTGACGCAGAATAAAATTTCTGCAAAATTTCATTTATATGTCCAATAATAAGAGATCAAAAGCCCTGATACTCTTGAACATTTTGACCTGTGAAAACCTACAGGCTACTTTCCCACAGGTACAGAGGCTTCTTATCAGGCTCCACAGATACTATAGGCTGGGTCTGCAACCAAAAAGAGCATTCAAAGTTTGGGAAAAGAATAGAGAATAGTAGCTGGTAAGAAATCATGGAAGTAATACAAGGAGGTGTAAAGTAAAAAGGATCACAGTAATACAAGGAAGTAAAAAGTAAAAAATGATATCACAAATGAGGAAGAGAGATACCAAGAAGTTAGGGAAGTTGATTATAGTTTCAGGCTGAAAAAAATGAAGAGGGTCAGAATTCACATACTCTCTTAATAAATTTCAAACAGCCATTCTCCCATTACATTCATGCTAGTTTTTGTACAAAACCAGTTTTCATAATTATGACTGGTTTTTTTGTTTAGTGGAGCCAAACTGTAATGTGTGCCAGTTAAGAATGCTGGGGCAGACATTCATGGAAAGGATAGTGTTCCCTTATAAATTCAATAAATTGTGTGTGCCACTTAGAGTAAAACAGTATGTTTAGTTTAAGTTTGACATATTGAAGGCTTTTTTGGCTTTAATAGCAATATTATTACATTATTTATTAGGCATTTAATGGTGCCGTTTCATATAATTCTCATTCTGCTCTCCTCTGTCCTTCTGCTTTTTCTCCTCCTTCTCCCTCACCTTCTTCTGTTACTCTTATCTCCTAAAAGTCATCTGAAGACAAATTAGACTTAGAATATTCACCATAATGCTTTGGGAAGGTTGCCACAGATATCCCCTCACCAGACATTTCAACAAGTTGATTGTATCACATACCATTTAGCCCCAGTTTTTAAAATTTATTCATTTATTTTTGGATGCATAATAAATGTACATAGTTTTGGGGTAGACATATTGAGTTTTAAGTGTCTGTAAAATATTGATGGGACTATCTGACACAGAGTGGTAGAAATTTCTGAGGCTTAAGAGAAACAAATACTAAGAAGAACATAGGGTAAGAATGTTGCTGTTCAAATCAAGGAAGAAATGCATTTTAAGGATAATTGAGTACTAAACAGCTTGAACACCAAAATGAGGTCCTTATCTCAACACCAGCCCATTGGCTGGTGGGCTTTTCCACCACTACCCAACTCAGGTCTTCTCTGCTCATTTTATTTTTAAGAGCTGACTGTTCTATCTGTATTTTCAGACACTTATTAATGCATGGCACTATAAGTATATATCCAAAGATAACAACTATTTACATCATTCCCAAATATTGCCTGTTACTTGAATTCACTAATCGTATGCCCTTCTAACAACAGTCAGTACCTTCTTTTAACGATGGTTGTAGGCATGAAGAAAGAGTTTAACATTCCATTAGGTCTCTATGACCCATTTAATTTCTTTGCAGAGCCAGTATTTATATTCTGATTATAATTCCAAGAATCGGCCTTTTCTTGATGGGGGGTAGAGATTATACCCATTATCCAAAAATTTGTCCTCTTTTAATAGATAGTTGAGCTCTATCTGTGATGTATTATATATTTTTGATAGCAGTTACCTTTATCTTAATCTTATCTGACCAATCTACTGCATTTGGCACAGTGAAAATTGTCTACTTCTTGAATCTCCTGTGCAAATTTATTCTCTATTTCAGCCATAAAATATCTTAGTCCTTCAACCTTTAATCATACTCCTTTCTTTATTACTACTTCCCTATACTCTTTCTCCCAGGCAATATGAAACAAGCATAAAGCATAGTAGCACTATTGACTACCACCATAATCTAGAAAAATCACCTAGTCTACATTTTCACCATCAAAATCACATCAAATTCAGTGTGCCCAAAGGTAAATCCATGGTACGCACTTTTCCAGCCAGGTCTGACCTGGTCTTGGTCATGAAACTGAAGTCTGAAAGAGTTACGACATAAGGTTATGTGTATATCAGATAAAGCTTACATGTTTATATACCTATTATTCATTAATTGATGAAAATTATTTATTAATTTCCAGCATTTATCATCTCATTAAGTGGCACCAGGATCCATGGAGTTACATCTACGATAACTAAGCATCTTCAAAGTATCTCTTTTTCACAAAACTCATAACCATCCCATAACCAAGACCTATTATTTTTCTCCTTAAGCATCTCTTTAAGCCACCCATTACTATTTTTAAAATTTTCACTGCCATCAAAGTCCAAAACACAGCCAAGTCTTACCTGGACCATTGTAGTAGCCATTGAACTATTTTTTTCTCATTCATTCTGCCTTCCCCCAACCCACTGTACATACTACAGTCAGAGTGATCTTTAAAAAGACAAATATGATGTCATCTTCACTGAAACTCTTCAGAAATCTCTCATTGCTTCTAGGATTAAAAAAAAATTGACTTGGCATACAAGGTCCTAATTCTCCAACCACATCTTGCAATTTTTTTTGTTTTTTTGTTTTTGTTTTTTTTAGACGGAGTCTCAGTCTGTCACCCAGGCTGGAGTGCAGTGGCACGATCTCGGATCACTGGAACCTCCACCTCCCAGGTTTAAGCAATTCTCCTGCCTCAGCCTCCTGAGGAGCTGGGAGTACAGACGCAATCCACCATGCCCAGTTAATTTTTGTATTTTTAGTAGAGACGGGGTTTCACCATGTTTATCAGGCTGATTTCAAACTCCTGACCTCATGATCTGCCCGCCTTGGCTTCCCAAAGTGCTGTGATTACAGGCCTGAGCCACCATGTCCGGCCTCATTTTGCAATATTCTATCCCTTCTCTCTGCACTCTAGCCATACTAGCTCTCTTTAAGTTTCCTGAACTTGTCACATGGCTTTTGTACATATTGTCTACAAATGTATATTTGTACATATGCACACATATATTGTCCATATGTATAAAATGTTAAATACATAGTTCCACCTCCTCTCATTTCTCTCTGTGAGGGCCGTGGACTGCAGTTGCTTCTAATTCACTATCTTGGCCTCTCCTCAACTAAGATATTTTTTAACTTCCAATGGGTTTATCAAGACATAACCCCATTGTAAGACAAGAATATCTGTACTGTACTCAAGAATTTACTGTTTATATCTTCCTTATGTTCATACAAAAAGATATAAAACCCAAAACTGATTACTGATTTTTAGCACATGATCCAGAATGCTATCTTATAAAAAGGAGTAAAAATGTAACTAATTCGAACTCAATTTGTTCAATAATAGCCCAACCACAATACATGTTAATTTATTATAATCTAGGAACCCATAATTTATATACACTGAGGTAATTGCTACTGTTTCTCTATCCAAATCAATAAACCGTCCTCAACTGTTAGGCCTATGTCCTGGAAACTAATCAACTGGAGTTACATGTTAGTCTGTTTCTTTCTATGTTTATTTGAATATCTGGTGCATATAAAGATGACATGGTTACAAATTTTCCCATTTGAGATATCAATAACTAGAACTGTTTTTTTCTTTTATCTTACAGTCAAGCTTTGAGCATTATTTCTAAGTTCTTTACAACTCTTGTATTAGTTAACAAATAAAAAGAATCCAGTAAAATGCCTGAGACATTGAAGGTGCTCAATAAATGTTATTTACCCAACTAACCTTACAAGCAATTTTAATTTACCTTAATGTTTTCTCAAATTTTCCCATTATTATCCTTGTCTTATTAAAAATATAAAAAATCATAAGTGCCTTTATTTTCTTTTAAAATTTTTTAAATGCTTATTTTTCTTTGAAGCAATCTACAGAGAAAAATAACTTGCCAATTTGAATAACTCTGACAAAGATCTTAAGCCCCATCTTTAGGAGCCAAACAACAGTGGCAGAAAGAGACATGAAGTAAACAATGACAAAAATACTACAATAAAAATATGCTCTGTGACCAGAAAGATCAATAAAGTTTTCTTATTTAGGAGGGTTAGCAGAGTGGTATTTATGTTATTTACAGGAAGACAAGGGGGGTAAAAAGAGATACCAGGAATATGCACAAAGAATGTGACATATTCCAGAATATTTAAGCACCCGACCCAGATGGAGTTTAGAATGAATGGCAGGGGTAGATGGGATGAGGCTGGGTAGGCAGGCACATGCTAGATCAGGGAAGTCTGTGTATTTGCCTTAAAGGAGCAGAAAAACATTGAAGGATTTAAAGGATACAAGCAATGTGATGAGATTTGGCTTTTTGAAACCTCACTGTAGTTGCGGCAGCATGGTGCTTTCATTTAATAAGGCCTCTCCAAAGAGAAAATGAGGGCAGTTTAAGACCTATATAATTTACAGTAAGTCATATGACAGCTATCAGTAACAGTGTATCAATTTACTGCTTTTTACAATAGAGGAAGAGAGCAAGCCTTGGATTAGTACACTAATGAAAACTAACCTTTCCCCCCATAAATGTGAAGATTGCATAGAGAACAATTATGTCAGACTAATACAATTTATTTCTATGATGTCATCTATCTGGGCTTGAGTAAGGACTGATCCAGTTCCAGATGGAAATCAAAATAGCAAGCTAGACTGATACAATCTAGAACACTCCACCACTGAGAGAAAGAACATGAAATTAGAGGAAGGGTTGATTATTTCTGTTTGGAAACAGAGGGTAGCGGGTGGGTGATCTGCCTATAGCTACTGTTGTTTAGTATCTTTATTCATCAATGTTTGAGTGCTTACCTATTAATTTTTCATATGATAAAAACTTTGTTGAACTTGACTACTTGAAAAAGCAAACATGTTTACATTTTTAATGCATATTATATAGATGAAAGTACAGTGTAAACAAATGAAAAGCAATATATGAAAAAGAAAACAAACTCTAAGTAAAGAAAAATTGTATCAGAAAAGTTTAATGTGTTCCTGGGGCCACGAAGATCCTCAGGTATATACATGCGTTCATGAAGTTATGCTGGTAGTTTAACATGCATGTATTTTGCTGCAATGTGCAAATAAAAGTATGTAAGAAATTTAAATGATTCCCCTTAAAGGAGCATTTCATCCTACTCAGGGAAACAAATTTATTTTGACCTCATATTTCAATAATAATACTGTCATAAACCCTTACACTTACTAAATTAATCCTCATAATAACCCTATAATACAGGTACTACTGTATCTCATTTTAAAGATGAGGAAGCTGTTGGCCAGGCATGGTGGCTCATGCCTGTAATCCCATCACTTTGGGAGGCCACGGTGGGTGGAACATTTGAGATCAGGAGTTCGAGACCAGCCTGGCCAACATGGTGAAACCCTGCCTCTACTAAAAATACAAAAATTAGCCGGACGTGGCAGGGGGCTCCTGTAATCCCAGCTACTTGGAAGGCTGAGGCAGGAGAATTGCTTGAACCTGGGAGGCGAATGTTGCCATGAGCCGAGCTTGTGCCACCGCACTCCAGCCTGGGCGACAGAGTGAGACTCCATCTCAAAAAAATAAATAAATAAATAAATAAAAAAGATGAGGTATTTAAGTGACTTATCATAGTCACTAGTAAATTGTGGAGTAATTTCAAGATCTAGAGAAAAATTTTTAGCAGATAAAGATTTAAAGCAAACTAAAATTATTAGAAATGGGTCCGGGACATTATTTATTGCCACATTTGAATACTCACTACGAGAATACAATAGCATTAGACATGTCAGGAATTTTATAAAGCATGATCAAAATTTGATTTGATGTAATGCACAGTAACATGTCAAACGTATCAGAAATATTGCTTAACAGTGACCTAGTAAGGATGATTTTGACCCAAGTTGTTATTTGAAGAGAAAACTGGAGGAGACTATTTCTAGCAGAATATTCTTTATCCTCTGGAGACCTTTCACATGCCAACAACCTGACAGATGATGAAGAATGCATTATGACAAAACTGACCTAAAACTTTCAATAAGATTCACAATGTCATTCTTATTTGCAATGCTTTTTAGGTACTACATTGCAATTTAGAAAACAATGACTCCAGGCAGAAGCATGGTCTACTATTTAGTGCATTGTGTAACATTAAGATCTACTGAAATTTGCTGGTTCTTTGAAATAAAATGAATCTTTAGTGCTTGACATTATCCTGCATCATAAATTCCTAAGGAATGGAATGAGCTTTGACTGCCTTACCTTGAGAATAAGCATATTCACGTAAAGTATATAAGACAAATACTGGTTTAGATGAAGCTCGGCCAGTACTCCCGTTCCCCGCCATTTCGGACTGGGAGCTCCGTGGCGCAGGCACTGAAGGCGGCGGCAGGGCCAGAGGCTCAGCGGCTCCCAGGCCTGCTGAAAATGACTGAATATAAAGTTGCGGTAGTTGGAGCTGGTGGCGTAAGCAAAAGTGTCTTGACGATACAGCTAATTCAGAATCATTTTGTGGACCAATATGATCCAACAATAGAGAATTCCTACAGGAAGCAAGTAGTAATTGATGGAGAAACCTGTCTCTTGGATATTCTTGACACAGCAGGTCAAGAAGAGTACAATGCAATGAGGACCAGTACATGAGGACTGGGGTGGGGGGGGGGGCTTTCTTCGTGTATTTGCCATAAATAATATTAAATAATTTGAAGATATGCACAATTATAGAGAACAAATTAAAAGATTTAAGGACTCTGAAGATGTGCCTATGGTCCTAGTAGGAAATAAATGTGATTTGCCTTCTAGAACAGTAGACACAAAAGGCTCAGGACTTAGCAAGGGGTTAGGGAATTCCCTTTATTGAAACCAGCAAAGATAGGGTGTTAATGATGCCTTCTATACATTAGTTTGAGAAATAAAAGATGAGCAAAGATGGTAAGAAGAAGAAAAAGAAGTCAAAGACAAAGTGTGTAATTATGTAAATACAATTTGTACTTTTTTCTTAAGGCATACTTAAGTAAAACTGGTAATTTTTATACATTACACTAAATTATTAGCATTGTTTTAGCATTACCTAATTTTTTTCCTGCTCCATGCAAACTGTTAGCTTTTACCTTAAATGCTTATTTTAAAATGAAAGTGCAAACATTTTTTCCTCTAAGTGCCAGTATTACCAGAGTTTTGGTTTTCGAACTAGCAATGCCTGTGAAAAAGAAACTGAATACCTATGATTTCTGTCTTGGGGTTTTTGGTGCATGCAGTTGATTACTTCTTATTTTTCTTACCAGTTGTGAACATCGGTGAGAAACAAATTAATGAAGCTTGTGAATCATCCCTATTCTGTGTTTTATCTAGTCACATAAATGGATTAATTACTAATTATAATTTCAGTTGAGGCTTTATAATTGGTTTTACTGAAACATTGAAGGAACACAAATTTATGGGATTCCTGATGATTCTTCTTCTAGGCATCATGTCCTGTAGTTTGTCATCCCCGGTGAATGTAAAGTTACATTGTTCACAAAGGTTTTGCCCCCCTTTCCACTGCTACTAGTCATGGTCACTCTCTCAAAAATATTATATTTTTTCTATAAAAAAAATGGAAAAAAATTACAAGGCAATGGAAACTATTATAAGGCCATTTCCTTTTCACATTAGATAAATTATTATAAGGACTCCTAATAGTTTTTTCGGTTAAGGCAGACCCAGTATGAAATGGGAATTATAGCAACCATTTTCGGGCTATATTTACATGGTACTACATTTTTATAATAATTGAAAGAATTTTAAGAGGTATAAAACATTCTCACAGGAATTAAATGTAGTCTCCCTGTGTCAGATTTCTCTTTCATAGTATAACTTTAAATCTTTTATTCAACTTCAGTCTTTGAAGATAGTTTTAATTCTGCTTGTGTTATTAAAGATTATCTGGGCCAGTCATAGCTTAGTAAGTGTTGAAGAGACCAAGTTTGCAAGGCCAGGCCCTGTGTGAACCTTTGAGCTTTCATAGAGAGTTTCACAGCATGGACTGTGTCCCCATGGTCATCCAGTGTTGTCATGCATTGGTTGGTCAAAATGGGGAGGGATTAGGACAGTTTGGAAAGCTCAACAAATACATTCTCACTCTGTGGCGGTCCTGCTGACAAATCAAGAGCATCGCTTTTGTTTTTAAGAAAACAAAATCTTTTTTAAAAATTACTTTTAAATATTAACTCAAAAGTTGAGATTTTGGGATGGTGGTATGCAAAGACATTAATTTTTTTAAACAATGAAGTGAAAAAGCTTTAAAATCTCTAGGTTTGGCTAGTTCTCTTAACACTGGTTAAATTAACATTTCATAAACACTTTTCAAGTCTGATGCATATTTAAGATTAATGTTTAAAAATAAATATTAATAAAATAATCCTATTAATACACTTAAAATGTTACTTATTTTAAAATATATGAAGTGAGATGGTGTGGTGAGGTGAAAATATCACTGGACTAGAAGGAAGGTGACTTAGGTTCTAGTTATGTGTCTTTTAGGACTCTGATTTTGAGGAAATCACTAACTATCCGTTTCTTCATGTTAAAAGAAGTCATCTCAAACTCAATGCTTTTTTACAACTATATAATTTATATTCCGTTTACATAGGATACACTTATTTGTCAAGCTCAGCACAATCTGTAATTTTTTAACCTATGTTACCATCTTCAGTAACAGTGACAATCTTGGGCAAAATTGTGCAAGAGGTAAAGTTTATATTTGAATATCCATTCTCGTTTTAGGACTCTCCTTCCATATTAGTGTCATCTTGCCTGCCTGCCTTCCACATGCCCCATGATTTGATGTAATTTTAATACTTCTAATTCCCCTAACCATAAGATTTACTGCTGCTGTGGATATCTCCATGAAGGTTTCCCATTAAGTCACATCAAAATCCCTTACATCTTATTTCCTCAGGTCTCAAAAGAATCTGACAGATATCATAATGGGATTTGACCTAATAGCTAATTTTCAGGTAGTGGCTGATTCTTTGAACACCTCTTTGCTGCCCAATTCATTAGTGACAGTAGGAATTTTCAAACCTGGTATGAACAGACAGAACCCTATCCAGTGGAAGGAGATTTTAATAACGATACTGCTGAAAGAATTTCTTAGGTAATCTACAATTAGGACTACCCCTGGTAACAGTAATACATTCCAATGTTTTAATAACCAGAAATCTTCTTACAATGAAAAATACTTTAATATTTAATTCATAAAGCTTACTGGTTTTGTTTGTTTGTTTGTTTTTAGGCGGGGTCAGAGTCTCACTCTGTCACCCAGGCTGGAATGCAGTGGCGCCATCTTGTCTTACTGTCTCACTGTAACCTCCATCTCCCAGGTTCAAGCGATTCTCATGCCTCAGCCTCCCGAGTAGCTGGGATTACAGGCGTGTGCCACCATGCTCAGCTAATTTTTGTATTTTTAGTAGAGACAGGGTTTCACCCTATTGGCCAGGCTGGTCTCAAATTCCTGACCTCAAGTGATTCGCCCGCCTCGGCCCCATAAAGCTTACTGTTTTGCAGAACTCATTTACTCAGTAAATATATACGGAGTGCCTACCAGATGCCAGTCACTGCCTAAGGCACTGGGTGTATGGTATCCCCAAACAAGAGGCATAATCCCAGTCCT
Source organism: Pan troglodytes (assembly GCF_028858775.2). Lineage (NCBI taxonomy): Eukaryota > Metazoa > Chordata > Mammalia > Primates > Hominidae > Pan > Pan troglodytes. Next base: position 60,634,130 of record NC_072403.2, read on the forward strand.
TAGGTAGTGCTAGCATGGTCTGTAATATCTTAGTAAGGCCTTCGGCATATGACCCAGAGATAACACAACGTGTATTTTAGTTTTGCAAAGAAGGGGTTTGGTCTCTAGGGTTTCTTCCAGTTCTATAATTGTTTTGCTGTGATTCCAGTGCAACTCTTTGATCTAGCTACTTTATGTAAATCACTTCATTATTTTAAAGGAATAAACTTGATTATATTGTGTTTTATTTGGCATAACTATGTGATTCTGTTGGGCCAATTACTGTACACATTAAGGTATATGTCAGATACTCACAAAATTCCCAAATGTGTAGTATTCCAGTTTTCTCTGCATAAGTAATTAAAATAGACTTAAAAATTAAATATTTACTTCTAAAATAGTTTTATCTGGATACAAATAAACAGGCGCCTGAACTAGTTCATAGACAATGAAACTTCTATGTAAAAATCAGTATGATTTCTGAAATACTATGCTAAACTACAGATCTGTGGAACATTGTTTAGGTAGGGTGTTATACAGTACCTCTTGTTTCTACACAGAGAAAGAAATGGTTATACTTCAGGAACTGCAGAGCTTATGAGGGCATATTTAGGCCTCTTGAATTTTTTATGTAGATGGACATTTTTTAAGGTAATGATAATTACCTTTTATTATGTGAACTTTGAATGGTTTAACAAAAGGTTTGTTATTGTAGCGATTTTTAAAGGGGGAGAATTCTAGAAAGAAATGTTATCTAATTATTACAGCCTTAAAGATAAAAATCCTTGTTGAAGTTTTTCCAAAAAGTGCTAAATTACATAGTCTTAGGCATTAACATGTTTGTGGAAGAATAGAGCAGACATATATTGTATGATTTGAGTGAATATTTCTACTTAGGCATTCTAGGCTCTATTTTAACTGAGTCACACTGCCTAGGAATTTAGAACCTAACTTTTATAGGTTATCAAAACTGTTGCCACCATTGCATAATTTTGTCCTAATATATATATGGAAACTTTGTGCGGCATGTTAAGTTACAGTTTGCACAAGTTCATCTCATTTGTATTCCAGTGATTTTTTTTTAATCCAACCATTATTTCTTCAGTGTATATACATTTAGGGGATATTTCTTTAGACACAAAAACTATCTGAAGATTTCCATTTGTTAAAAAGTCATGATTTCTTGATAATTATGTAGTAATTTTTTTTACAGCAAAGCAGTTACTTTAAGGCTGAATTTATATTTAATAACTTCTGTGTTAATACTGGATAGCATGAATTCTGCGTTGAGCAATTGAACAGCATACTACTGATAGCTGTCTGTCAAAAATGAAAATTTCTTTCTAAAGATACTCACATGAGTTCTTGAAGAATAGTCATAACTAGACTAAGATTTGTGTTTTAGTTTAATAGTTTGAAGTGCCTGTTTGGGATAATGATAGGTAATTTAGATGAATTTAGGGGGAAAAAAAGTTATCTGCAGAAATGTTGAGGGCTCATCCCCACCCAGCAAATAGAGCTAACTGGGTTACAATGTTTTATCCGAAAGTTTCCAATTCCACTGTCCTGTGTTTTCATGTTGAAAATACTTTTGCATTTTTTCTTTGAGTGCCAATTTCTTACTAGTACTATTTCTTAATGTAACATATTTACCTGGAATGTATTTTGTGTAAACTGAAACATGCACATTTTGTACATTGTGCTTTCTTTTGTGGGACATATGCAGTGTGATCCAGTTGTTTTCCATCGTTTGGTTGCGCTAACTAGGAATGCTGGTCATATCAAACATTAAAAATTACCACTCTTTTAATTGAAATTAACTTTTAAATGTTTATAGGAGTATGTGCTGTGATCTGAAATTTGTAATATTTTTGTCATGAACTGTATAGCTCCTAATTATTACAATGTAATAAAAATAGTTACAGTAAAAAAAATTGAGAATTCTGATTCAGTAGTTCTGGGATGTGGCCAAAGTTTCTGCATTTCTCACATTCTTCCAAGTGATAATGATGATACTGCTGCAAGGGGTCCAAGCTACACATGTTGAGGAGCAAAACTATATAGTTACTCATGTGACATATCAAAGATAACACCATGTCCAACACACACGCACACATACACAAACACACACACACACACGCACACCCGTTTATTCCTGAGGAATTATTACCTGCATGAAGTACATAATTCATTTGTCCTTGTAACTTTACACAGATTATTTTCTTTTTTTCTCTGGTATAATAATCTTTCTCTTTCTTGTCAACTAATACATTCCTGGCCACAGCACACTTTGTGCAAGTTCTTTTAAATAATAAACACTGAATCATAATTCTCTGAGACAGGAATTGGGTTTTTATTGTTATCCACATTACTGAGATATTTTTGTTTAATGAATATGAGTTGCTGCCCACAGGGGTCTTCCAATCCAGTTGGAGAGACAAAAATAATTGTCTTAATATACTATGAAGATTAGGAACAGAAACATAGAAACTCTTAAAATTGTATTCCTAAGATAATAGTTTTACAAATATGGAATTTAATGGTTTCAAGTTCATAGACCTACGTTAAAAACCCCAATGTCTTATCAAGAGAAAGGAGAAAGAAATGGAGGACAGTATGCTTTGTTAATGAAAAAAGCCGAACTCTGGAAAATATTGAAAGAGGCTTAGTCTGAGCCAAATATGAGTGACCATGGCCTGGAATAGAGTCTAAAGCTGTCTTGAGAACATATGCCCAAGTCAATCAGGTTAAGCTTGGTTTTATACATTTTAGGGAGACAGAGGTTACAAGCCAAGACATAAGTTAATATATGTAAGGTATATATTGGTTTGTCCCAGAAAGGCAGGACATCTCAAAACCAGGGACTTACAGGTCATAAATGGATTCAAAAATTTTCTCATTAGCAATTGGTTGAAAGGATTAAGCTTAGGCCAGGTGCGATGGCTCATGCCTGTAATCCCAGCACTTTGGGAGGCTGAGATGGGCGGATCACCTGAAGTTAGGAGTTCAAGACCAGTCTGGCCAACATGGTGAAACCCTGTCTCTACTAAAAAAAAAGAAATTACAAACAATTAGCTAGGCAAGGGGGTGGGCACCTGTAATCTCAGCTACTTGGGAGGCTGAGGCAAGAGAATCGCTTGAACCCGGGGTCAGGGTTTAGAGTCAGCCAAGATCATGCCACTGCACTCCAGCTTGGGCAACAGAGCACTCCTTCTCAAAAAAAAAAAAAGAATTAAGCTTTGCCTAAAGAGTTGAATCAGCAGAAAGAAATGCTTGAATTAAGATAAGGAGGGTTATGGAAGCCAATGTTCTTGTTATGTAAATGAAGCCTCTAAGTAGCAAGCTTCAGAGACAATAGATCATAAATGTCTCTTTCAGGGCATTAAAAGGTGTCAAAGTCTTAGTTAAATGTCTCCTGAATCTGGAAAAGACCTAGAAAGGGAAGGAGATTCTCTACAGGATGCAAATTTTCCCCACAAGAGACAACTTTGTGAGTCCATTTCAAAATATGTCAAAGAAATATATTTTAGGGTAGAACACTTCGATTTTCTTCAGGGTCTTCTCCCTGTCATGTGATGCTATACCAGAGACAGGTTGGAATTTGACACTTTATTGTTACAAAGAGTGTTTTGTCAATCTTATGATCCCTATTTTAATGTTAATGCTGATTAGTTAAACTGGGGGTATATGTTAGGGAAGGGGTATAATGGAGCATGTCCAACCCCCTTCCTGTCATGACCTGAACTAGGTCTTCAGGTTCCCTTAGCCAAAGGTTGGGAGTCCTTTCAGTTGGTTAGGGGCCTTAGAATTTCAGTTTTGATTTATATGTCCAAATATAATAGATTCTCATGGGAGTCAGAATGATAGTGGTGAAAGGGCAGAACTCCACTTGTTTACTGTAAAAGAGAGGAGAGAGAGAATAGACAATACATGAAAGACAATAATAGACATTATCCATGGTCCATCTTTTTGTGTAGGGTGAGCAATGAAGAATATATGGAAATTAGCATGACCAAAATGAAGGTGCAGTGCTGGAAGTATCAGTGGGAAAGTGGATAGGCCTGAAAATGAAGAAGCCCGAATGCAATGTTTAGTCACTGGGCATGAGAGGACAGCGAGCAGGACATTAATGTTTCTGAGTAAGACAATTGCCATAACAGAAATGTATTTAAGAATTTATATTTTAAAAAACAAAATTTAAACAGAATATTGTGTTATTCAAATTTAAATATAACATGATCTGCTCACAAAATTATTCCTTCAATATGTGTCATAAAATATTTGAAAAAGAAAACCTTCTATGTGACATTTTGATTTACCTTTCCTATTATTGTAACCGCAGGACCAACCTATAGTGGGCCTACTCTGTTGATAAGATAATGTCAGGTTACCTTGTAGGTATAACAGAGCCTAAACTGGAAGTTATGTAGCCCCACCACATGCAATAGAAAAAGATTTGACCTCTAACAACACTCAGAACCAAGGATTCCTCCCCACAGAACCAAAAAGGCTGGGACATGATAAATACTGGAATCCTTTCAAAGGTGAGGGATCTTTTGACCCAGAAGATTCAGAATGTATTAGTCCATTCTTACATTGCTATAAAGAACTACCTGACACTGGATAATTTATTTTAAAAAGGAGGTTTGATTGACTCATGGTTCTGTAGGCCGTACAGGAAGCATGGCAGGAGAGACCTCAGGAAACTCACAATCATGGTGGAAAGTGAAGAGGAAGGTGTCACGTCTTACATGGCTGGAGCAGGAGGAAGAGAGAGAAGTGGGTGGTACTACAAACTAAACAACCAGATCTCATGAGAACTCACTCACTATCATGAGAACAGCAAAGGGGACGTTTGCCCCATGATCAAATCACCTCCCACTGGACCCCTCCTCCAACATTGAGGATCGCATGAGATTTGGCAGGGACACAAATTCAAACCATATAACATGGCTGAAATCCACCTCAGCATACCTTATTCAAATGGTCAAATCAGACCCTGACAAGCCAACATTCCCAAATTCTTCCCCTTGCCCTCTGACCCTTTAAAACTTACCCAGACCCCAAATTGGGTAGACAGATTTGAGCTGCATCTCTTGTCTCCTTGCTGGCTGGCCTTACAATAAAGCCTTTCTTTTCTCAAAAGCCAGTGCCATCGTATTGGCTTCTATGCTTGTCAGGCAGTGAGCACATTTGCTTGGTAAGATTATATTAAATGACCTAGCCACAGTTATCCAAATTCATGATTTAAAAAGAAACAAAATTAGATCTTTATTTTTTTTTCAAGTGTAGAACTAGTTTTCAATTTCAAAATGCTCCAGGGAAGGGTGTGAATGTTAGTGCTTTTAGGATATTAAAGCAAGTCTAGACTCAGTACTTGAGTCCATTTTATAAAAATATATACAAAATAAGAAGTGGTTTTACTAGAAGACAATAAAACAGTTTCAGGATGATTTACAATTACTCATTCCCGTTCCTGGTATATTTAACACAGAATAGGGATATCGTGTTATTTCCATTGGGTAAAAATATAATAGTGTGAAATAAATATCCACAATCAGAACAATCTATGTTCGTTATAGTATCCTTATTTTGTGTCTTCAAAAAAGTTTGTAGAATACATTTGACAGTCACACTGAAACAAGAAGACATCTAAGATGTCAGATAAGGAAAAACAAAACTAGAAAATGGTTGAATCTTGGCTGAGCGTGGTGGCTCATGCTTGTGATCTCAGCACCTCGGGAGGCAGAGGCAGGGGTATCGCTTGAGGCCAGGAGTTCAAGACCAGCCTGGCCAACATGGCAAAATCCTGTCTCTACTAAAAATTAGTCAGGCATGGTGGCATGTGCCTGTAATCCCAGCTACTCAGGAGGCTGAGGTATGAGAATCGCTTGAACCTGGGAGGCCAAGGTTACAATTAGCTGCAATGGCGCCACTGCATTCCAGTCTGGGGGACACAGCAACGCTCTGCTTCAAAAATAAATAAATAAATAAATAAATAAACAAACAAACTAGAAAATAGTTGAAGCTTTTTCCAATGATTCACCTTTCTTTCAGTTTGAACACTTTCTCTTGATCAGGAGCCTCAGCTTCCTTTTGTATGCATACTAATTCCTATAAATTTGGAGCCAGAAAACTAAGTAACTGGAAATTAAAGATAGTGTAATATAAAAAATAAATTACGTTGATTCTACTATATATATTTTATTCTACTTTTGGATGAAAATCTCAAACATTTTTGCCTGCTGTATACAATTATAAATCCTCTCGCAATATTAATTTCATCAAAATTAATCCTCAAAATATGCTTATTATAGTGTAAAACTTACTGTGAGCACACAAGAATGATATTTTTAGTCCCTAAATTATACTACAGTTTATGTTAAATTATTAACATGAAGGCAGTATGTAAATAAAGCAACTTGGCTAAATACAAATTTCATTATCACTAAAAATGCAGCAGTATTTATGTCTTCCACAATAAGGAAAAACCAGCTCCTCAACTGAAAAATTTATGTATGAAAACTTTCTTCTCTGAGTAAAAGTTAGGTAATAAAATATGTTTACTTCCAGGATTTCCAAATGCTTTACATAGCAATTGGTGTTGAATATGCCCTCTTCCTGGGCATATAACCCTCTGATTTATGCCACATAACACACTTATTAGTTGTGCAAAAGTCAATGACATGAATCATGCTAAGAACACAAAAAAATTATTGTTTTTTGTGGATACTATGTCCTTATTTTTACTTATGAGGAAAGTAGTACAGAGTTAAGAATTTAAATGGTTTAAATATCTTCGAATACTTAAAAGGAGATATCAAAATGTTAGTAAGCATATATACTTGTAATTTTGGTTTTAAAAATTAACCCTTAAACCACGAACAATTTAGACTTAATCAATTATGTGTTGATTTAATGTAGAATCAGTTAATAATAGAGTTTAAGAATTGAGTCCAGGCCTAGCGCAGTGGCTCACGCCTATAATCCCAGCACTTTGGGAGGCCAAGGTGGGCAGATCACCTGAGGTCCGGAGTTTGAGACCAGGCTGACCAACATGGAGAAACCCTGTCTTTACCAAAAATAAAAAATTAGCCAGTTGTGATGGCACATGCCTGTAATCACAACTACTTGGGAGGTTGAGGTAGGAGAATCGCTTGAACCTGGGAGACGGAGGTTGCGCTAAGCCGAGATCATGCCACTGCACTCCAGCCTGGGCAACAAGAGTGAAACTCCATCTCAAAAAAAAGAAGAAGAAGAAGAATTGAGTCCATTAGGATTTGGGAGAATTTGCTTAAAAAAAAAAAAAAAAGAATTGAGTCCAATCATAGAACCATTACTTATTAGCTAGGTGCAATTGGTTACGTCTCTTAACCTCTTTAAACCATAGCATTCTCAGTTCTAAAATACTATTACTAAAATAACCATCCAACAATACTAAAATTTATATGAAACCACAAAAGACCTCGAACAGCCAAAGTAATCTGAGAAAAAAAAAAAATTCTGGGGATACTATACTAACTGATTTCAAAATTACTACAAAGCTATAGTAATCAAAATAGCATCATAGTGGTATAAAAACAGATACATAGACCAATGGAACAAACAAAGTGTCAGAAATAAACCCACATATTTATGGTCAAATGATTTTTGACAAAGGTGCTGAGAGGACACAATGGGGAAAGAACAGTCAGTTTATAAGTAGTATTGGGAAAACCAGATATCCATATGCAGAAGAATGAAACTGGACTCTCATCTCACACCATGTACAAAAATCAACTCAAAATGGATTAAAGACTAAATTTAAGACCTGATGCGGTAAAAACACTGGAAGAAAACAACAAATTTATGACACTGTTTTGGACAATGATCTTTTGAATATAACCCAAAAGGCACAGGTAACAAAAACAAATGCAGACAAATGGGATCATATCAAATTAAGAAGCTTCTACACACCAAAGGAAACAATCAACAAGGTGAAGAGACAACATACACAGTGGGAGAAAATATTTGCAAATCATGAATTTCATAAGGGGTTAATGCCCAAAATCTATAAGGAACTAAAACAACTCAATAGCAGGAAAACAAATAACCCAATTTAAAAAACAGTAAAGGACTTGAAGAAACATTTATTAAAAGAAGACACATAAGTGGCCAACGGATATATGAAAAGTCACTCAATGTTACTAATTATCAGAGCAATGCAAATTAAAATCACAATGAGATATCACCTCATACCTGTTAGAATGGCTATTACCAAAAAGGCAAAAAATAAGTGTTGGCAAGGATATTGAGAAAGAGATACCTTTGTGCACTTCATGGAAATGTAAATTACTATAGCTATTATAAAGAACAGTATGGAGGTTCCAAAAAAAAAATTACAAATAGCACTACCATATGATCCAGCAATCCCACTACTGGGCGTATATCCAAAGGAAATGAAATCAGTATGTCAAAGAGATATCTGCACTCCATATTTACTGCGACACTATTCACAATAGCCAAGGAACGGTATCCACCTAAGTGTCCATCAACAGATAAATGGATGAAGAAAATGTGTATATATACACAATGGAATTGTTTTCAGCATTAAAAAGAGGGTTAGTTGCCACCACATGGATAAATCTGGAGGATCTTATGCTACCTGAAATAAGCCAGGCATGTGAAGACAAATACTGCATGATCTCCCTCACCTGGGAAATCTAAAAAAGCTGATTCATACAAATAGAGTAGAATGGTAGTTACCAGAGGCTAAGTGTTGGGAGGGTGGAGGAGTAGGGAGATGTTGATCAAAGAGTATAAAGTTGGCAGGGCACGGTGGTTCACACCTGTAATCCCAGCACTTTGGGAGGCTGAGGCGGAATATCACGAGGTCAAGAGATCGAGACCATCCTGGCCAACATGGTGAAACCCTGTCTCTGTTAAAACAACAACAACAACAAAAATTAGCTGGGCATGGTGGTGCACGCCTATAGTCCCAGCTACTCCAGAGGCTGAGGCAGGAGAATGGCGTGAACCTAGGAGGCGGAGCTTGCAGTGAGCTGAGATCGTGCCACTGCACTCCAGCCTGGGCGACAGAGGGAGACTCTGTCTCAAAATAAATAAATAAATAAATAAATAAATAAGGTATAAAGTTTCAGTTAGACAAAAAGAATGAGTTTTCCAGATCTACTGCATAGCATAGTCATCACAGTTCATAATAATGTATTTTACATTTCAAATATATGTTAAATATTCATCTTGCTGAAAGAATATATTTTGAATGTTCTGACTACAAGAAAATAAGTATATTAATGTATATTAATGAGCTCAATATAATCATTCCACAATTTATACATATATCTAAACATCACATTGTATCCCATAAGTATATACAATTATTGTCAATTTAAAATTTACACTAAAAAAATTTTAAAACACAAATAGAAGAATTGGCTATATTGGATGAAATACATTACTAAAATTATAAAATTAACACAATTTTTGCTATTTGAAGATCAAATGGCATTTTCCATTTAAAGCATTTAGCGGTGTCAATCACAAAGTAACAACTCAATAATTAACAACACAGATTTTTGTTTTTATTGCATTATTGTCAATATTATTTTAAAGTTAAAGAGAAAGGGTTCCACAGATTTTTTTCAAAAATCTTCAAATATATATCAAAGAAGCATTAAGTTATTGGGCGCAAGTTTTTTTTTTTTATTTAACCATTATAATATCTCTTGAATTAACATATATTTTCTATCTGCAGTGGTACATTTCACCACATCTTAACCCTTGAATATTATGATAGTTATTTAGTTGGATGCTAGTTTTACTAACAATCAGCTCACTCTCTACACAACTACCAAAATGATGTTTTTAAAGAAGAATAAGAGTCCAGACATAATTTTGTAGAGTAATTTTACCCTGCTCTTATCTGCTAAGTAAAACTATAATCTCTTAGGGGGGAGAAAATACAAAATGAAGTCAAACAATAACTCTAAAAAATAGAAATACAAAGGCACACTGGTTAGGAACCCCGGGAGTGGAAAAGCAACATAAGGACAGGGCATCTTACTATCCTTCACTCAAAAGAAGAAAGCAACCCTGGCCAATGCCTAGGAGGTTCATTCTCTCTTGGATCAAATATGAGTTCTCTCAGCAATACCAGGCAAGTCCAGTACCACTGGTAAAGAGGTGCCACACTCTGGAGCCACACTAAGAATAAATAGCCAGGGGAAGCATGGTCCTTCCCTGAGATGCTAGAGACTACCCTCCCTCACTGAGGGTAGCCAAGTGAACTCATCACAACAAGCTGCCAGACCTGGAACATGACCTTTGTCCTTATAGGCAAGAAAAGCTTTTTCTTTACCTTGAGGCACTAGGTGATGCAGCATAAGGCAACCCCTCCTGTCCCATTGAGAAGGACCAGCAAAGACCAGGGAGAGCTTCAGCCTCACTAAATAAATCAAGCAGAACAAAACAGCAAGGCAAAACTCTAAAAATGAAACTATCTTTGAAACCACAGCCAAAAAAAAGTACTGTGGAACTGCATGTTACAACTATACAGGGAGCTGCCTACTATAATAAAATATTTAAATAGGGCCTAGAATCTTCTAATAAAATATCTAAATGTTCAGGACATAATAAAAAAAGGAAAAAAAATCTTGACACAGCAAGAACCAGGAATATTATAACTTGAATGAGATAAGCAATTTAATGTCACTAACACTTAGTGAATCAGATGTTGCAATTATATGGCAAGAATTTTAAAGCAGTCATCAAAAATTTTTCTAGAAGCAATTACAAATCTCCTTGCAACAACAATAAAAAATACTTTCTAATCTCAGCAAAGAGATAGAGGTTATGAAAAAGAACCAAATGTAAATAATAGAACTGAAAGATCTGATATAAAAATCTAAAAAACTTGCTGGATAGGTTCAGTAGTAGGTCATAGATAACAGAGGATAGGATCAGTTAACTTGAAAACAATCAATAGAACTTACACAATTTTCACAACAGAGGGGGAAAAGAGAGAGAGCACGCAAGAGAGAGCGTGCACAAGAAAGGATGGAAAAATAGAAGAAATAAAACTGCCCCTACTTGCAGATGTCATGATTGTCTTTGTAGAAAACCCATGGCATCTATAAAAATGCTTCTAGAATGAATACATGAGTTCAGCATACTTGCAAAATACAAGATCAATACACAAAATTCAATCATATTACTTGTATAATACCAATGAACTTCAATAGTCCAAAATTAAAAACATAATACTATTTATAATTAGTCCAGTGAAAATGAAATACTTAGTGAGGTATATACTTACTGAAACATGTACAGAGTCTATATGTGGAAACTTATTAAATGCTGTTGAAAGAAATCAAAGAAAACCTAAACAAATATAGAAACATAACATGTTCATAGATTTGAAAATTCAACATTGAAAAAAATGTTAATTCTCCCCAGATTGTTCTGTGGTTTCAATGACAATTACTATCAATATTCCAGTAAGAATTCTTTTTTTTTTTGAGACAGAGTCTTGCTCTGTTGCCCAGGCTGGAGTACAGTGGCATAATATTGGCTCAATGCAACCTCTATCTCCTGGGTTCAAGTGATTCTCCTGCCTCAGCCTCCCGAGAAGCTAGGATTACAGGCACCTGCCACCGCGCCTGGCTAATTTTTGTATTTTTAGTAGAGACAGGGTTTCACCATATTGGCCAGGCTGGTCTCGAACTCCTGACCTCATGATCCACTTGCCTCGGCCTCCCAAAGTGCTGGGGTTACAAGCATGAGCCACCGCGCCCGGCACCCAGTAAGAATTTTTACAGCATAGACAAGCTCATTATAAAATATATACAGAATAAAACACAGCTCTAGAATAGCTTTTTAAAAAAATCTTTGTACAGAAGAATAAAACAGGTGAAATTACTCTATTTGATATAAAATCTTATTATAAAGTGACAGTAAACAAGGCAGTATGATACTGACAGAGGGATTATAGATTAATGGAACAAAATAGAGAACCCAGAAATACACCTACGTAAATATACTTAACTAATTTTAGAAAAGGTGCAAAAGCAATTCCAAGGAGGAAATATACCCTTTTCAACAAATAGTACTGAAGCAACTGGACATCCAAAGGCAAGAAAATAAGCCTTGACCTAAATCTCAAACCTTATACAAAAACTTATTCAAAATCAATCATAGATGTTAGTATAAAAGTATAAAACTTTTAGAAAAAAATATAGGAGACAGTCTTTAAAGTCTAAAGCTAGTGAAGAGTTGTTAGACTTGACATTAAGAGATGATCCATAAAAGGCAAAATTGATAACATGAACCCCATCAAAATTAAAAATTTTTGCTTTGTGAGAGCTTGCATGAAGAGGATGAAAAGACAAGCTACACAATGGAAGAAAATACAAACCACATGTCTGAAAAAGGGCTGCTATTTAGAAGACAGAACAAACTCTCCAAACTCAACAATGAAAAACAATTTAATTAGAAAATGGGCACAAAACATGAATAGACACTTCACCTAAGAATATGTACAGATGGCATATATGCACATGAAAAGATATGCAATGTCATCAGCCATTAAGGAAATGCAAATTTAAACCACAGTGAGTGCTTGCTTTAGTAATACATATACTAAAATACTATGCAACATAGGAGATTAGTATGGCTCCTGCACAAGGATGAAACACAAAGTCATAAAGTGTCCCATATTTTGCGTTCCTTTTCTAATGTTTACAGATAGGAAAACTGAGGCTCCAATAAGTAAAATGACTTCCCCAACTAAGAGTCATTTCAGCTTTAAACTATTTCCAATTCCTCTTCCTCTAACAAACGAACAAAAACCACAATGAGGTATCACTAAGTAACTATCAGAATAGATATAATTAAAATACTGGTAATGATGTGTGACTATGATTTAATTCTATTTCTATTTCTTTTTTTTTTTTTTTTTTGAGACGGAGTCTCACTCTTTTGCCTAGGCTGGAGTGCAATGGCACAATATCAGCTCACTGTAACCTCTGCCTCCTGGGTTCAAGCGATTCTCCTGCCTCAGCCTCCCGACTAGCTGGGATTACAGGCACCCACCATGCCCGGCTAAGTTTTGTGTTTTCAGTAGAGACGGGGTTTCCCCATGTTGACCAGGCTGGTCTTGAACACCTGACCCCAGTTGATCCGCCTACCTCGGCCTCTCAAACTGCTGGGATTACAGGCATGAGCCAATGCACCTGGCCATAATTCTATTTCTACAACATTTTGAAATAACATTTTTGAAATGGAGGAAATATTAGTAATTCTCAGAGGTATGGACAGGGGATGATGATGGGGCAGAGGTGTAGGAACAAGACGAGTGTGGTTATGAAAGCACAACACAAGGGATCTTTGTGGTGTTGGTAAGTATGTTGACTGTAGCCGTATGTAAGCAAACCTGCCTAACTATAGTAAAATTGCATAAAACTAAATACATGTTCTTACACATGTGAGTGCAAATAAAACTGGGATAATTTGAATAATATTGCTCTCAGTGTCCATCCCCTAATTGTGATATTGTACTGCAGTTTCTGCAGTATGTTACCATTGGGGGGAAACATTGTAAAGCGTACATAAGATTTACCTGTATTATTTCTTACAACTATATGTGAATCTAAAATTATAGCAAAAATTAAAAGTTAAATTTTAAAAATTTTACAATGGAATGGAATATTACTCAGCCTTAAAAAATGAAGGAAATCCTGTCATTTGCTACAACAGGAATGAACCTGGAGGACATTATGTTAACTTAAATAGCCAGACACAGGATCACACATACTGTGTGATCTCACTTATATGTGGAAACTAAGCAGAGAGTAGAATGGTGGTTACCCAGGGCTGAGTGGGGGAAGGGAAAAGATGCTGGTCAAAGGGTACAATTTTCTGTTAGGAGGAGTAAGTTCAGGAGACCTATCATAGAACATGGTGACTACAGTTAATAACAATGTACTGTATTCCCCCAAAATAACTATTACATTTTCCATATATGTATTTAAAGAAAATAAGTAATGTATAATAATATAGTCATTAGTTAATGATACATTAAAATATATTTCAATTGAAAGAGAGAGAGACATAAAGACAGAGTAATAGTCTTGTCATTAATAGCTCAGCACTATTTTCAGTGGATCTCTGGCATACACAGCAGTTCTCTACCTTTTAACACATCATAAAACATTTAGAAAATGATATTTATGTGCCACATGAAAGTATACAGAAAGTTACAGCCTAAGGCAACCAGCCATTCTCCTCTAGAAACCTCAATTCCCACCCATCGCAGACTGAAGAGATTACTATCTAACCTACTTGTAATTTTGCATAGCCTGAGAAGTTCTCATATAGGCTGAAATTTAAGATCTTTATTTTCTCTCTGGATGAGAAGCTCTTTACATCTGTGGTCTTCCTACAAGTCCAGCTATACTTTCTTCTTTCTATTTTATGCCTCATACTGGGAGCTCAAATCATAAGAATTTCTTGTAGTTCTCCAACCCATTAAGCCTCTTGAGTCCTTTCTATTTCTATGCATATTAATTCCTGCCTGGAAGTCTCCTCCTGCCTAGTTCATCTAGCACATCCCTTTCATCTCTCTGCTAATGGGATGATGAAAAGTTTTAAAGAGTAAAGTTATGCTTCAAGTCTATGCTTAAACATAATTTCATTTGTCAGATCAGTGTTTTATACAAACTTCAAATTTAACAAATTAGGAAAAGAGGAAGACATATTGTCCCTGTTTGCAGATGACATGATTGTATATTTAGAAAACCCCATCGTCTCAGCCCAAAATCTCCTTAAGCTGATAAGCAACTTCAGCAAAGTCTCAGGATACAAAATCAATGTGCAAAAATCACAAGCACTTATACACCAATAACAGACAAACAGAGCCAAATCATGAGTGAACTCCCATTCACGATTGCTTCAAAGAGAATAAAATACCTAGGAATCCAACTTACAAGGGATGTGAAGGAATTCTTCAAGGAGAACTACAAACCACTGCTCAATGAACTAAAAGAGGACACAAACAAATGGAAGAACATTCCATGCTCATAGATAGGAAGAGTTAATACCGTGAAAATGGCCATACTGCCCAAGGTAATTTATAGATTTAATGCCATCCCCATCAAGCTACCAATGACTTTCTTCACAGAATTGGAAAAAAACTACTTTAAAGTTCATATGGAACCAAAAAAGAGCCTGCATTGCCAAGTCAATCCTAAGCCAAAAGAACAAAGCTGGTGGCATCATGCTACCTGACTTCAAACTATACTATAAGGCTACAGTAACCAAAATAGCATGGTACTGGTACCAAAACAGAGATATAGACCAATGGAACAGAACAGAGCCCTCAGAAATAATACCACACATCTATAACCATCTGATGTTTGACAAACCTGACAAAAACAAGCAATGGGGAAAGGATTCCCTATTGAATAAATGGTGCTGGGAAAACTGGCTAGCCATATGTAGAAAGCTGAAATTGGATCCCTTCCTTACACCTTATACAAAAATTAATTCAAGATGGATTAAAGATTTAAATGTTAGACCTAAAACCATAAAAACCCTAGAAGAAAACCTAGGCAATGCCACTCAGGCCATAGGCAGGGGCAAGGACTTCATGACTAGAGCACCAAAAGCAATGGCAACAAAAGCCAAAATTGACAAATGGGATCTAATTAAACTAAAGAGCTTCTGCACAGCAAAAGAAACTACCGTCAGAGTGAACAGGCAACCTACAGAATGGGAGAAAATTTTTGCAACCTCCTCATCTGACAAAGGGCTAATATCCAGAATCTACAAAGAACTTAAACAAATTTACAAGAAAAAAACAAACAATCCCATCAAAAAGTGGACGAAGGATATGAACAGACACTTCTCAAAAGAAGACATTTATGCAGTCAACAGGCACATGAAAAAATGCTCATCATCACTGGGCATCAGAGAAATGCAAATCAAAACCACAATGAGATACCATCTCATGCCAGTTAGAATGGCGATCATTAAAAAGTCAGGAAACAACAGGTGCTGGAGAGGATGTGGAGAAATAGAAACACTTTTACACTGTTGGTGGGACTGTAAACTGGTTCAACCATTGTGGAAGACAGTGTGGCAATTCCTCAAGGATCTAGAACTAGAAATACCATTTGACCCAGCCATCCTATTACTGGGTATATACCCAAAGGATTATAAATCAGGCTGCTATAAAGACACATGCACACGTATGTTTATTGTGGCACTATGCACAATCGCAAAGACTTGGAACCAACCCAAATGTCCATCAACGATAGACTGGATTAAGAAAATGTGACACATATACACCATGGAATACTATATAGCCATAAAAAAGGATGAGTTCATGTCCTTTGTAGGGACATGGATGAAGCTGGAAACCATAATTCTCAGCAAACTATTGCAAGGACAAAAAACCAAACACCACATGTTCTCACTCATAGGTGGGAATTGAACAATGAGAACACGTGGACACAGGAAGGGGAACATAACACACTGGGGCCTGTCGTGGGGTGGGGGGAGGAGGGAGGGATAGCATTAGGAGATATACCTAATGTAAATGACAAGTTAGTGGGTGCAGCACACCAACATGGAACATGTATACAAATGTAACAAACCTGCACGTTGTGCACATGTACCCTAGAACTTAAAGTATAATAAAAAAAATTTTTTTCCACTGTATTCATTTATTTACTTGACAATATCCTGACTGAACTGCAACACTCTTGGATGAAAGAAATACATATTTTTAATCTTTTTTATCAGGATTTATAAGATATAACATAGTAGTCAATACATATTTGTTAAATAAATTCATAAATACTTGGAAGGTATCCAGAAGGATAACATCTTTATAATATTTTTGTTTAATATGTAGACCTCTTCATTACTGAATGAGAATTGTAAATTGTCTCCACAGAAAATAATGCTTTCATGTAAAATTTGCACACAATTACCTCATTCACGGATTCTCCATTTTATCACCTAATGGGCCACCAACTGCTCAAGACTAGACTGTACAAAAAGATCTCCTAAAATGGAAACTGGTTTTCAGTCTGTTGGACAAACTACTAGTATGATTTGATATTTACAGATATTTTTACCATGCACTAGTAATGAATAAACTAATACTTTCAGAATTTAGTGGTTGTTTTACACTTAATGTATGAAGATAACATCGCACCAAATTATGCATTATGCATTGAGGAAAACGAAGTCAACCAATATCCAATAAATTAAAAATGTTTCATATTCCAAAATAATCCAATATGTTACATTTTGAATGTGCAAACTGTCAAAATATTGTCTCAAGGTGTTTCTTTTATCTCAGATTGATTTTACTCATTTTTATGCTCTGAATATTTTGTTTTCAATATACTAAAAAAGGATAGTACACCATTATTTTTCATTTTAATCATGTGTATGCCTATGTCATGAGCTGGATATAAAAGACATTTTAAGAATTACTAGAAGATGTTACAAAAGTAATTTGAACATCATTGAAATTTATTTCTACTTTTGATATCAAAGGCCCAGTTGTAAGTATCTCATTTTCGCTTCATATTTATGAGGCAACTGTGGACAAATTTCAGTTCTTCACCCACAATAGTAAAAAGATTTAGATAAAAGATCTCATTTTTCTCCATGGTTATTTGTTCATTAAATTTTTACTAGTTGATTTTACTTTTTAGAGCAGTTTTAGATATGAAGAAAAATGAAATAGAAAGTACAGA
Source organism: Pan troglodytes (assembly GCF_028858775.2). NCBI lineage: Eukaryota > Metazoa > Chordata > Mammalia > Primates > Hominidae > Pan > Pan troglodytes. Next base: position 60,651,877 of record NC_072403.2, read on the forward strand.
GTTCCCATATACCCCCAATATCTCCCGTCATACATAGTTTCTCCTATTATTAACGTTTAGTATTAGTGTAGTACATTTGGTACAATTGATGGGCTAATATTCATGGTAGTTACTAATCAAAATCCATAGTTTATATTAGAATTCACTCTGTGTTGTCAACTCATGGGTTTTGGCAAATGTATGATACATATTCACCATTACAGTATTATACAGAATAGTTTCACTGCCTTAAAAATCCTCTGTACTTCACCTGTTAACCTCTCCTTTCCTTTCACCTCAACCCTTAGAAACCATTGATCTTTTTACTGCCCTCCATAGTTTTATCGTTCCACAACGTCATAAGTTTGGAATTATATAGTATGCAGCCTCTTCAGATTGACTACTTTTTTTTTTGAGATGGAGTTTCACTCTTGTTGCCCAGGCTGGAGTGCAAAGTTGCGGTCTCGGCTCACTGCAACCTCCGCCTCCTGGGTTCAAGTGATTCTCCTGCCTCAGCTTCACAAGTAACTAAGATTACAGGCACTCACCACCACGCCTGGTCTAATTTTTGTATTTTTAGTAGAAATGGGGTTTCACCATTTTGGCCAGGCTGGTCTCAAACTCTTGACCTCAGCTGATCTGCCCACCTTGGCCTCCCATAATGCTGGGATTGCAGGCATGAGCCAAAGCACCCTGCAGATTGACTACTTTCAATTATTAATTTGCTTATATGGTTTCTTAATTTCTTTCAATGGCTTGATAGCTCATTGACATGTATCGCTAAATAATATTTCATTATATAGATATACCACAGTTTGTTTATCCATTATTTGTGTCTTTCACAAAGCATAAGCTTTTCATTTTCATGAAGTTCATCTTATAATTTTTCCTTTAATTGATGATACTTTTGGTGTTGTACTTACAAAGTCATCTCCAAACCCAAGATCCTCTATATGTTCCCCTATTTTGTTCTCTAGGAGTTTTATAGTTTTGCATTTTACTTTTAGGTATATGATTCATTTTGAGTTAATTTTTGTGAAAAGTATAGGGTTTGTGTCTAGATTTCTTCTTCTGCATAAGGATATCTAGTTGTTTAACCATCATTTGTTGAAAAGATTATCCTTTTTCTATTGAATTACTTATGCTTTTTTGTCAAAGATCAACTGACTATAATTGCATGGGTCTATTAATGGACTCTATTCTATTCTGTGGCTCTATTTGCCTATTTTTTCACTAATACCACTCTGACTTGAATACCGTAGCTTTACCGTAAGTCTTGAAGTCTGGTTGTGTTAGTCTTTTCACTGTTCTTAGTTGTCTATTCTAAGTCCTCTCCCGTATCATATAAACTTTAGAATGAGTTTGTGGGATCCAAAAAATAACTTGCTGTGATTTGTTCATTTGATTTTTGGTATGATTAACCCCTTAGATTTTATTCTATTTTTTAATCTTCAATTTTAAAACTATCACTATACAAAGATCCAAATTATTTTCTCCAATACAGGATTAATCTTAACCTTTAAGCAGTTCATTTTATATATTGAGGCCACAATTTGTTTTGAACATCAATTAAATATACTGCCTAATAATTTATTTTCTATTACCTCCAACCTAAAATAAAGAATAACATTTTGTCTTTTTTGTTTAATAAATCAGTATTAAAATTGGAACTGGGTTGAAAAGAATTCACAAAGAAACAAACAACAACAAAACATCTTCACAGTAGGAAATAGTAATATGGCAGAGACGGAAGCAGACTCCATCAAAAAATCCTTGAAGTTTTTTTTCTTTGTTTTGTTTTGTTTTGAGACAGAGTCTCATTCTGTCACCAGGCTGGAGTGCAATGGCATGATCTTGGCTCACTGCAACCTCTGCCTCCCAGGTTCAAATGATTCTCCTGCCTCAGCCTCCTGAGTAGCTGGGATTACAGGCGCCTGCCACCAAGCCCAGCTAATTTTTGTATTTTTAGTAGAGATGGGGTTTCACCATGTTGGACAAGCTGGTCTCAAACTCTTGACCTCGTGATCTGCCTGTCTCAGCCTCCCAAAGTGCTAGGATTACAGGCGTGAACCATCGCCTTCGGCCGATCCTTGAAGTTTTTATTATTTATTTGAATTTGATTTGTTTTTATAGACACTGATTAATTTATATACAAATTTTAAAGCATGTTATTAATCAGGACATAAAACCCAGACTAGAAAATGAAACTAGAAGCATTCACATTATCATTTCAGTTAATTAGGTACCCATCCACTGTGGTGTCAAGTTAATTATGTGAAGGTCTACAAAAATATTTATGGGGTTGTAAAATGTTAGGAGACTAATAATATATCTAAATTTCTGACATAGTATATATCTTTTAAGACTATAGAAAATATTGACTCAGTATATATGTTTTGTGCTTGGGTTTGTATTCAATCTTAAATCAGTTATTGCAATAAAAGTCACCTTTACAAAAAAAGTTTCAAGTTACTTATTCTAAGCAATGTTTTATACAGAAAACTCTCAATATTTTGTAGCCTTTGGATTGCCTGGGGAGTTCATATGCAGAACATTTTACTTGTATTGGAAATCATATTTAGATCAATGTACTTGTGAAATACATACTTACTGATTTTCTTTTTTTTTAGGTTGACAAAAGTAATAATTTATACTGACTACAAGCTCAGGGCCCTTTCCTTCCATTACCTTATCTTATTCTCCTAACATCCACATAGAGTGGGTGGTACAAATGGTGTTGCACCTGCTTCACCCATGAAGAAATAAAAGAAGACGAACCATAAATAAATTGCCCAAGTTTATACTAGCAGTTATCTGAATTAAACCAAAGTAAATGTGATTCCAAGTAGAATGTTTTTTCTGTAACACCATAACCAGAGATGAAGAAAGAATAAAGAAGGGCCGGGCACAGCAGCTCACATCTGTAATCCCAGCACTTTGGAAGGCAGAGGTGTGTGGATCACCTGAGGTCAGGAGTTCCAGATCAGCCTGGGCAACATGGTGAAAGCCTGTCTCTACTAAAAATACAAAATTAGCTGGGCATGGTGGCACGAGCCTGTAGTCCCAGGTACTTGGGAGGCTGAGTCAGGAGAATCCCTTGAATCTGGAAGGCAGACAGCTGAGATCACGCCATTGCACTCCAGTCTGGGCAACAAGAGTGAAACTCCATCTCAATAAATGAATAAATAAATAATAAAACTCTGAGCTGGGCACGGTGGCTCATGCCTGTAATCCCAGCACTTTGGTAGGCCAAGGCAGGTGGATTGCTTGAGGTCAGGAGTTGAAGACCAACCTGATCAACACAGTGAAACCCCATCTCTACTAAAAATATATTTTAAAAAAATTAGCTGGGCGTGGTGACAGGCACCTGTAATCCCAGCTACTCAGGAGGCTGAGGCAGGAGAATCCCTTGAACCTGGGAGGCAGAGGTGCAGATCGTGCCACTGCACTCCAGCCTGGGTAACAGAGCAAGACTCTGTCTCAAAAAACAAAAAACAACAACAACAAAAAAAAACAGAAAAACTTTGAAGGGAGAAAGTCTCCTGTGGTTTTTGCTTCTCTTTAAAGCAGAGAACTGCTAGCATATATTTGACAATGTGTTTACTATGAATACTCTTAATTTATATATCTATATATACACACTTAAATAGGCTACAAATAACATCAGAATTAATTGATATTCTTCATATGGTTTGGGTCTGTGTCCATGCCCAAATGTCATGTTGAATTGTAATATCTGGTGTTGGAGATGGGGCCTGCTAGAAGGTGATTGGATCCTGGGGTGGATTTCTCATGAATGGTTTAGCATCACGACCCTTTGGTGCCATTCTCATGATAGTGAGTGAGTTCTCAGGAGATCTGGTCATTTAAAAGTTTGTAGCACTTCCCACCTCGCTCTCTTTTGCTCCTGCTCCTGCTCTAGCCATGTGAAGTGCCTGCACCCCTTTCACCTTCTGCCATAATTGTAAGTTTCCTGAGGCCTCCCCAGAAGCCAAGGAGATGCCAGCACTATGCTTTCTGTACAGCCTGCAGAACTGTGAGCCAATTAAACCTCTTTTCTTTATTAATTCCCCAGTCCTAGATATCTCTGATAGCAATGTGAGATGGTACCAATATAACTCTCCTTACTTCTCTACAGAAGTCCACAGGGGAAAAAATACTTTCCTTCTCTCAGGTGGGTTCAAAAAGATAATATTCTGCATTGGTGGTAACAAGATATACTTTTTTTGTGAATATTTATTAATTCTAGTGACATTCTCAACAGGCGATTTCCTATTGTTGTATGATCAGCTAAGCATTCATGTTCAATATAATGTTGTTGGAAGCCCTCAGGGTACATGCCATTGGAAAAATATCAACCTGGGTTGCAGTGTGTATTAGTCTTTTCTCATACTGCTAATAAAGACATACCTGGGACTGGGTAATTTATCAAGAAAAAGAAGTTTAATGGACTCACAGTTTCACATGGCTGGAGAGGCCTCACAGTCATGGCAGAAGGTGAGGAGGAGCAAAGTCATGTCTTACGTGGCAGCAGGCAAGAGAGAATGAGAACCAAGCAAAAGAGGAAAACCCTTGATATGGTTTGGCTGTGTCCCCACCAAAATCTCAACTTGAATTGTACCTCCCAGAATTCCCAGTGTTGTGGGAGGTACCCAGGCGGAGGTAATTGAATCATGGGGACTGGTCTTTCCCATGCTATTCTCATGATAGCGACTGAGTCTCACAAGATCTGATGGGTTTATCAGGAGTTTCTATTTTTGGTTTTTCCTCATTTTCTCTTGCCACCACCATGTAAGTAGTGCCTTTCACCTTCTGCGATGACTATGAGACCTCTCCAGCCATGTGGAATTGTAAGTTAAATTAAACTTCCTTTTCTTCCCAGTCTCGGGTATGTCTTTATCAGCAGCATAAAAACAGAATAATACAGTAAATTGGTACCAGTAGAGTGATGTGTTGCTGAAAAGATACCCAAAAATGTGGAAATGACTTTGGAACTGGATAACAGACTGAGGATGGAACAGCTTGGAGGGCTCAGAAGAAGACAGCAATATGTGGGAGATTTGTTGAATGGCTTTGACAGAAATGGTGATAGTGATATGAACAATAAGGGCCAGGCTGAGGTGGTCTCAGATGGAGATGAGGAACTTGCTGGAGACTGGAGCAAAGGTGACTCTTGTTGTGTTTTAGCAAGGAGACGGGTGGCATTTTGCCCCTGCCCTAGAAATTTGTGGAACTTTGAACTTAAGAGCAATGATTTAGGGTACCTGGTGGAAGAAATTTCTAAGCAACAAAGCATTCAAGAGGTGACTTTGGTACTGTTAAAGGCATTTAGTTTTACAGGGGAAGCAGAGCATAAAAGTTTGGAACATTTGCAGTCTGACTATGTGATAGAAAAGAAAAACCCATCTTCTGGGGAGAAATTCAAGCCAGCTGCAGAAATTTGCATAAGTAGCAAGGAGCCTAATGTTAATCTCCAAGACAATGGGAAAATGTAACCAGGCCACGTCAGAGACCTTCATGGCAGCCCCTCCCATCACAGGCCTGGAGGCCTAGGAGGAAAAAGTGGTTTTGTGGGCTGGGCCCAGGGTCCCCATGCTGTGTGCAGCCTAGGGATTTGGTGCCCTGTGTCCCAGCTGCTCCAGCCATGGTTGAAAGGGGCCAACATAGAGCTTGGGCTGTGGCTTCAGAGGGTGGAAGCTCCAAGCCTTGGCAGCTTCCAAGTGGTGCTGAGCCTGTGGGTACACAGAAGTCAAGAATTGAGGTTTGGGAACCTCCACCTAGGTTTCAAAGATGTATAGAAATGCCTGGATGCCCAGGCAAAAGTTTACTGCACGAGCAGGGCCCTCATGGAGAACCTCTGCTAGCGCAGTGTGGAAGGGAAATGTGGGGTCAGAGCCCCCACAGAGAATCCCTACTGGAGCACTGCCTGGTGGAGCTGTGAGAAGAGAGCCACTGTCCTTCAGACCCCAGAATGGTAGACCCACCAACTGCTTGCACCAATGCACCTGGAAAAGCCACAGGCACTTAATGCCAGCCTATTAAGGCAGCCAGGAGGGAGGCTGTACCATGCAAAACCACAGGGACGGAGCTGCCCAAGACCATGGGAACCCACCTCTTGCATCAGTGTGACCTGGATGTGAGACTTACAGTCAAAGGAGATCATTTTGGAGCTTTAAAATTTGACTGCCACACTGGATTTCAGACTTGCATGGGCCCTGTAACCACTTTGTTTTGGCCAATTTCTCCCATTGGGAATGGCTGAATTTACCCAATACCTGTACCCCCATTGTATCTAGAGAGTAACCAGCTTGCTTTTGATTTTACAGGCTCATAGGTGGAAGAGACTTGCCTTGTCTTGGATGAGACTTTGGACTGTGGACTTTGAGTTCATGCTGAAATGAGTTAAAGACTTTGGGGGACTGTTGCAAAGGCATGATTGGTTTTGAAAAGTGAGGAGATGAGATTTGGAGGGGTTAGGGGTGGAATTATATGGTTTGGCTGTGTCCCTACCAAAACCTCAACTTAAATTATATCTCCCAGAATTCCTACATGTTGTGGGAGGGATCCAGGGGGAGGTAATTGAATCATGGGGGCTGGTCTTTCCCATGCCAATCTTGCAATAGTGAATAAGTCTTACAAGGTCTGATGGGTTTGTCAGGGGTTTCCACTTTTGCTTCTTCCTCATTTTCTCTTGCTGCCACCATGTAAGATGTGCCTTTCACCCTCTGCTATGATTACGAGACCTCCCCAGCCATGTAGAACTGTAAGTCAAATTAAACCTCCTTTTCTTCCCAGTCTCAGGTATGTCTTTATCAGCAGCATAAAAACGGACTAATACACCGCTTATAAAACCATCAAATCTCATGAGACTTATTGACTACTGGGAGAACAGTATGGAGGAAACCACCCTCATGATTCAATTAACTTCCAATCGGGTCCCTCCCACAACACATAGGAATTATGGGAGCTACAATTCAAGATGAGGTTTGGGTGGGGATGCAGACAAACCGTATCAGAGAAATATGCTGCAATGTCATAGGGATCCTGTAATCGTGTTGAGTCAACACCTTTAGTAAAAAATTCTCACATTATTAGGGAGATGGCACTATATATACATAAAAGCTTCTGAAAAGCCAAATTGTTGAATTTTTACTTATCTCTTTCATATCAAAGATAACATTTTATCATGTGCCTAATTTAGAATAATATGTTGAATCCCTAAATGTTCCATTTAATCAGCTTTCCTCTGGAATTAATACCTTGAAATCTATTTTTTTAAGATGCTACATAGTGTTCTATCAGTGCTAGTACCTAACCTGTCAATTCTTATCCAATCAGGTGTATAATAAATTTCTTCTGTATGCCATAGTTCATTAGGGCTCTGCTAGATCATTGTACCTTTTTGCCACTCATATATAAAGGATATTAATATCATACGGCTGAGCATTTGAATGAAAGCAGGATGAACCCCCAATAAACCTGAGCTGATAATGATCAGGAGAGAAGAGATTAGTCCCTTTTTATCTTCTGATAGAACAGAAAGAAAACACTAGAGACAGCTTTTGATTGGCCTTGCTAACAAATAAGGAGCAGTGGCATCCATGCTAGACTCCCAAGCAGCAGCAGTCCATGGGCAGCCCTCAATGTTGCCTTTCCACTAACCCAGGCTCACCTTCTTCATGGTTGGTGTGCCTGTTCTGTCAATCCCAGTCCTGGATTATCCCAGTCTTGTTTCCTTCCACTTCTGCTCTGGCCCCTAAATGGTATTAGACCAAATGCAGAAATGACTGGCCAAACTTCCACTGGGTTCTTTTGTACTCCTTTGCAATTATTTCATATATCATCTGCTAATTTCACACCGTAGTGATTTCCCAGAACAACTGCTTCCTTGAGTCTCTGGTCTTACTCTCATTTTAGTCCTCTGTCTGAGCTAATGCCTTTAAAATCCATCTGGAGAAAACTTCCAAGTTTCTCTCACTTCTATCCATCATAATTTTGTTTCTATATTTACCTTTCCCTTTGGACAGGAAAGATTCCTCATGTTGTTTAAAGCTACCTCACTTGTAATAAACACTGATTTATTCCTCTCTCCCTTCTTGGATAACTTGTTTTCTCATCACTCCTTCCGTTTTAATTAGTAAAGTTCCTTTCTCTTCGGCATGCAGAGGTCTCTCCTAACTTAATAACAACAATGAAACCCCTCACTTAATTTACTTGTCTTTTCTATTTAACTATCTTATTTTATTATAAAATGCCTGAAATAGCTACATGGTAGAGCTTATTGGGCCTGGACCATAGATCTAAAATTTGAAAAGCCTAAGTTTAAGAACTTATATCATTAATGTAATTATGTTTGCAAATAGTTTTTGAGAAGGAAGAAGAAAATGTTTATATGTGTAAATATAAACACATACACATTTATACACATATCTTCATACATGTATATGTGTAAACACATACAAGTGTAAACACATGCACATTTATACACATATAAACATTTTCTTCTTCCTTCTCCTCTTCTTAATCTTTGTTCTTCTTCCCAATCTCCCTTGTTCATAAGAAGTGATGTATAAATGCTCATTAATCCATTAATTGGCATCAAAATACTATAAAACTTTTTCTCAATTGGACAGTGTGGCTGCTAGTTAGAAGAAAATGACTCTCAGAGGAGCAAGCCCCACTCCTACACTAGCCAGATGGTATGGCAATGAGGTGATGGGTTCCTTTTCTCCTGGGTGGAAGAAAGGACTGCACGTATGAACATGAGGCAAAGCAAATAATCTAGAGGTGACTGAAGCATGACATCATAGTGAGCCTATAAAGCCACATATACAGTTTGCTCAATGGGGCAAAGTCTTTATTAATACAATTATAATTTAATAAATATAACATTGTTTTATTACTCTTTTGATTATCATTTACTGATGGTATCTGGAACACAGAATTTGACATATGAACACTCAATATACATATGACAAAGACAAAAGTACAAGGAAGAAAATGAAGAAATAACACTGGCATGATGCCAATGATATGGGAATTTATTATCAGAGTCAGTAAGTCAATTCTCTTTATCTTTAGGACCTGAACTTGGATAATATTCAGGTTCATAGATAGATGCAACATTTACTATGTTATTCAAAGTGGGAAATTTTATGAGCAAAAGTAGCAAAAGATTTAAACAAAAACTGTGTTATAAAAATTGTCACTCAACTTAGAGCATTAGTGCTAACTGTGCAGGCACTAAGAACATAGGAGCCTGTTGATATTTTTCTCATCTTTTACTGCAGATTTAAAAGTAAAATATTCAAACATTCAAATAACAACAATAAGTAAGTTCCAATATTTACTAGTCAGTTTCTAGCATGTAGTAAACCATAGAGACCCTACTAGTTGAATAACTTGGAATGGACTACTTTCCTGCTCTACCAACAAGGGCCTTGTTAGTGTGGCTATTCACAAAGATGGGGAATATATTTTTCCTTTCAATTTATATTTTTAAATATGCACATATGCCAGACACTGAGCTATATCCTAGAGATATACTCAATAAGGCAGAATCTGCCCTTGAAGATTGACAGTGGTGCAGAATATGAGATAGGCTATTCTTCAGTTTCAGACTTATGCACTAATATATACATATACATTTTAAAAATTATCTCATTTAAATTATTCATCACATCATTTCCCTCCATTGGTGCAGAAAATTAATCAAAGAGATTGAGGAAGAGAGAAACAGATTTAAAGCCAGATTTTATTAGATACAACTTAAAAATTATTAAAATATTGATTTACTCATCATTAAAAATATCTCTTTCCAGGAAATCCAAGGTCTTGCACTGTAACAAAGGAATTGCCTCATCTGTCAGTCAATTACACTCAACTCATTGAGAACATATGCCAATCATATCCCCATGCATAACAATCAATCAATCAACTAAAAAGTAACTGTACAGTGCATACAATGTAGGCAAAATGCCAAAACTCTCTTTTTTTATTGGCATTATTGGAGGTATTTGAATTTTTAAATGGAAAGTTACCAGTATGTAACCCTTTGTTGGAATGTTAGCTGTCAGCCATCATGAAACAAATACAGCACAAGAGCTAGAAAGACCACACTGTTATCATAATCTCCATTAAAAGCAAAATGATAGTTCCTTCAGCATTGAATCATTACCTTATATGACTTACAGTCAGTAAACTCTACTCACCAATATAATATTTCATGTATCTCCAGGCTTTTGTTGAAAGCCTTGTAACTGCGATGTCCTATCCATCTTACCCTGAAAATGTTAATTATAAAATTAGAGCTTACAAAGCTATGCCTGCCAGTAGAGTCATGTGATATCATGATGTCACATACCAGTAACTGAGCTTTGGTGTTTATGACTCATACTAGTAATCCATAATAAATCAGGCAGGCAGGGCTATTTGTGAGTCATTTAGCTATAAGATTTCCTTCTTGCTTGCTGAATGTTCCTGAAGAATTTGCATCTCGTATATGTTGTACATGGTTCACATTAATAAATTCATTGATTTAAAAATCTATGTTGCTAAGCAAAAGCTTATATCAATCAGTGGTTGATTGAACTTGAGGACTGAGTTCCTTTTTTCCTTTTAAATATATACAATAAAGGAAAGCAATAATATTAGTCCCAGAAAAATTTGTAGTCTTTCCTTAAAATTGTGAATAACAACAGAAGTAAACCTGAATTATAAGAAGATATAAATTTTAATCTGAATTAGAATGTATCAATCATGTTCTAGAAACATATTATTCTGGAAGATGAGATAAATGGATCACTACAGGAACCTGTAATAGCCAACTTAATACTTGGCAATGTTACTTCATTCAAACATTCCATTGACCTCATACACAATACATGATTTTTCTTTAAGTACAGACTGCTCACCTAGATTTACCAACAGAGTTAGATCTATTATTTATTCAAAGAAAACACAACGACCACAAAGATTACATGAAATTATTTTAATTCTACTGTTCTCTGTGATCTTTCTGTAAGACTAAACAATAAGTCAATAAAATTTGTCTGTGGTAAAACAAGGTTAATAATATGGCACTGCCTAATAGAAATGCTTGAGAATTAGCTAACTACTTGCCTTAAATTACACATAATATTTTAAATAAAAAGACTATGACCCTAATGTAGTTTAGAAACCACAGGAAAAGTACTAGCTACATATATTTATACCTAATTATTAAGATCATTATCTTCTATTCTGTCTTACTTGACAAGGGATTGAAGAAGGAAAATTCAATTCCACTATGCAATTTTTGTGATACTAGATTGGCAAAATTCTAACACTCAAGACAACTCTGTCCTTGGTGCTTCACTAGTGCCTCCTTCCTCAATCTTCAGCACTGCTGAGATATGCTTTTTCCTTTCTCCACTTACTTTCAAAAGCCAAGAGTCTGAGTCATTGCAGTAGGACTCGTGGTAAGGGCTGAATATGTATTGTGATTTTAGGGGGTTGAAAAGTCCTGCTGTCAGAATTCTGTACCTTTACAGTGCCATAAATGCTAGCATCCAGGTCACCTCTGTGAATCAAGCCCTGTCTCTAATTGGCTTCTAGTAAAATGCATGCAAGTTGATATGGTGAAGTTGAGGCGCCTGGAGAAAAAGTACTCATTAGCACACACCTCAACCACACCTTTGAAAAAAGAGCGGAAGCTTGAGTGCACATAATACAGAAGAACTACAATTGGATGACCTGTGCTTGGAGCGCCACTTCGGGAAGGCAAGACAGATAAGGCAAAAATGAGGTTGGCTATTGGCATGATAGGGAGGAACTAAACCATTCAGATAAGGCCCTGGAAAGAGAACTGCCTAGGAAGTTGACTGGAGAACTGTGGCCAACTCATATACCACACGTCTAAGTCAAGTTCTCACTTCTAAAGGGTGTAAAGCTCACCCAGGAATCTCTTAATTAGAATGCATATAATTGAATTCCAACAAGAAAGGGTGATGCCATCTGAATAGGAATCAGTGTAAACTGACTTAGGTAGCAAATGTCACAGCATTTTTAGGATTCTTTCAGGCATTTATAATACTCTTGAGTTTTACATAGTTAAACTTAATATATAAATATGAAGATGAAACTAATTTGCTCTAAATTATTATTTTATAAGTTAAAAGTAAACTACATCAAACACAGCAAAAATTAAATAATAATAGAAGTGGATGAATTCAGGACAAAGCAGGTCAAAAGAGATAAGGTGACCTAGTACTACACAGTCAAGCAGACCAGGAATTGAATCCTAGTAACTCACCCTACTTGAAGTCTTAGTTTACTAACCTGTAAAATAAGTAAAATAAGATCTACCCATTAGGGTTATACATGAATTGACTAGTAAAGTGCTCAGTGAAATAGTAACCATCATTAGACAATTATTATTATTGTTGTTGCTACTACTGTAACCAGTATATACAATAAGGGCAAGACGTTTTCAAAGAAAGTATACAATTCTGTGAACTTTGGCACTCCGACACTGTTTTGAGGAAGAGACTGGGGTTGTGCTGTTGTTTGGATTTTGAGTAGATTATATGCGAAGAGAGCATTCTGTTAGTGGGAGGAGGCTTCATTTCACGAAAGAGGAAATGGTATAGTAGTTGAGCAGGCAGAAATAGCTCTGACATATTTTTTTTTTTTTTTGAAACAGAGTCTCTCTCTGTTACCCAGGCTGGAGTGCAGTGGCATGAACTCAGCTCACTGCAAACTCCACCTCCTGGGTTCAAGCAATTTCTGGCTAACTTTTGTATTTTTAGTAGAGGTGGGGTTTCACCATGTTGGCCAGGCTGGTCTTGAACTCCTGATCTCAAGTGATCCGGCTGCCTTGGCCTCCCAAAGTGCTGGGATTACGGGCACGAGCCACCGTGCCTGGCCTCTCTGACATGATTTAAAGAGATAGTGAGTAGACTGATTTAATAAGAAAACAATTTTAAGTAGGCATGGGTAATATGGGAGAAAGGGTAAGTTGGGGCCTGATTATAAATGATCCTGAATATCTGCCAGCCCTTAGGCTTTTTTCTGTGGACAATTGATAATGGCTTGGGTTATGATTAATAGGCCAGAGTGAGATGCTTGGTCATAGTCTGTTGGGCTATTCTCAATGCTGACATTTTAAATGGGTTATCAAAGACCTAGCCTACATAAGTAGCCAAAGAGTTACTCCAGAGCCAGAGAATTGAGAGTTCCATTCTATTCTTCACTGCGCAGATCACACTGGAAGCAGGGGACATGTTCACAAAGGATTAAACATGATAATTATTAGAAAACTAGAAACTTTGTCATCAAAAGGTCTGTGGAAAGGGCTGGGTGTTGTCAAACAAAAAGCTTATAGGCACTTTCTGATATCTGACAGAAAGGTTTTATTTCTGCCTATGAGCATAGGACAAATTGCAAAATAATTCACTTTTCAGAATAACTGGTGTTCCAAAATAAAAAGAGGAGTTATTTATACTATATTATATAGCATAAATATTGTATCTTGTGTTTTCTGTAGCTAATAGTATATTACATTGTAGTAATTCTACTCTGTATTTATATTTCAAATAATTATTTAAAGTAGAAAATGTTAATTGGATAACATTTCAGTCATTTTGATATAGACCAGGCATTTCTGTGCTTGATAATAAGAGAAAGGAATTTTCTGGTATGTAGCATGATTCAAAGCTATCTGAATCTGTTTGTAAACTGTGTCTTTAAGGAATGTAAGGCATTTAGAAATACAAATCCTTCTGAGCTATGGAATGTGACAGGCTCAATGTCCAACCAGGGATGGGCTAAGCTAATAGCAAAACATCGATGTTTTCTTTTTTTTCAAATTCTATATGTTTAGCTTGGGAAGTGAATATTTAGGAAGGCCATGTTTAGCAAATGTTCAAGTAGTTAACAGGCTGTCATGTGGAAAAGGATAGACTTATCCTTTGTAGTGTCACAGAGTAGAACTAGTTCTGTCGGTAAAAGACACAAAAAGACCAATTTTAGCTTTGCATAAAAAAATTGTATAAAATTGGCTGAAAATAGCTTAGCTTGCTTCTTGAAGATGGGAATATTAATGCCAAATGTGGGTGATCAGTAATTTGTGAAGCAGGAAGGAGCTATCAATTAACTAATTCAGTAATTTTCATTCTGCTTGCATATTAGCATTACCAGAAGGTTTTTTTGTAAAGCTACACTGACACCAGGGTCCCACCTCAGATCAATTCAGCAGAACCCCTGGTGTAAAGTCTATAGATATTGATGGCTTTATTAAGCAGCAGGGGTGTGAATCGAGACATTAGCTAAGGTAAGTCTATATGGTCCTACAGCATCCACCCTGTCTGTGCCATGAAGAAAGAGAGTACCACACAGAATCACTATTAGAAAAGTCTATCATAAAATGCTATGCAGAATGGATTGGGGGTAATCATGTTCATAGGCAACAAAAACAAGGTATGCTGTGAATCCAGCTGCCAGATGCTGGAGACTGCTACAAAGAATATGCATTGCTTTTATAATCCAAAAAATAAGTTATTTTAAATTAGCAGTAAATGATAAGAAAAATAAATGAAAATTTGAGACTATTCCAGACTTATCTTCAGTCCCACCTTTGCTCCCACCTCTACCCTTATTCCTATCACATGCACTTATATTCTGGCCACAATCGGTTTCTCAAGATTCTGCAAATATTTTAAATAGTTTCACGCTCCTCTAATTTCAGTTATTGAAATCAATCTCCTAAGTTGTTACTTGGGAGGTTACTAAGAGTAAGCAAAGTTACTCTTAGGAGGTTTACTCTAGAGAGAGTTAAACTCTCAAGGATGGCTTTATGTATTGGGTCAACCAGTTCACTTAGTAAACATAAGTGCTTCATATACGAATTAGATAACAATCTGAAAATGAAGACCTGGCATTGTTGATCTGGTAACTCAGGATTTGTTTCTCTTTCTGGGCATACAAGATTAAATATATTTTTGGAAAAACAAACTTTATTTCCATCTATTCTCCTACACAACATTTATACTATTACAACATTATATCACTCATTATTCTTAAACAGCTCCCTAGGTTTTTGTATATTCACTCCATTCCCTATCAAATATCTGCTCCATTTCTCCATGCCAAAAACTATAAATTTAGTCATAGCATTATTTATTATATTAAAACATTAAAAACAACATAGAAGTCAATCACAGAGACTATTATAGCCCACTCTTTGTTCTCCACTTTGTACCTGAGACTAGAACTCATCATTTTTACCTGCGTCTTGATTACTTGATATAAAGTCCACTTTTATCAATTCTCTTATAGCTAGTCATGGCTATGTGACTAAGTTCTACTCTTTGGATATAAATAAAATGGTGTGTGCAACTCGTGAAAAATGCCCTTCCCCATATTTACTTGCCTCCATCCTCCTGAACCATGAGAAAGAGATAGCCTGGGCCTGGGATTCTACATTATGTGGTATCATACCAGCCCAGAGCTTCTTTTATTCATGTAAGAAATAAACTTTTGCCTTGTTTAATCCACTCAGTTTTGTTTTTCTCCCACTTGCAGCCCAAGTTGAAACTAAAAACATACAGCTTTCTACTTGAGGGAACAGGTTAAAAAAATTATTCAGACATTAAAAAGAAGTATCCAAATAGAAATATAATCACAATCTATTGAGTGTAAATACCAGATTACAAAATAACATTTACAGTATAATCTCATTATTACAAAAACATCTGAAAGCATAGAAAACACTGTATTAGCTATTGACAAAATTGTCCTTCATAATAAACCACCCCAAAACTCAGTGGATTAAAACAGTGATTTATTCTCAATCAGATGCTATTGGTTGTTTGATGATTATTGGCTAATCTAGGCTAGACTTTTTTGAAATTGGCTTCAAGGTGTTGACAGGATTCAGGCCTTCTTTGTAAGTCTGTATCCTTTTTGGATCAGGAAGTAGCTTATTTTTTTCATGGCAGAAATGTAAGACAGCAGTCACATTTCAAGCCACTGCTTGTGTCACGTCTGCTAATATCACACTGACCAAAGCAAGTCACATGGATAATTCAGAAATCAAGACACAGGAATGAATACGCAACCTTTACTTGGAGGGAATGCATGTCACCTAACAAATACCATAGATATATGGGAGGGATAAAAAATTGGAATCAGTAATTCAATCCTCCACAAACAAAATATTGATATTGACCTCAGGCTTATAGATGATTTTATTTCCTCTATTTGAAGCTTATTTTGTCTAATTTATGAGAAATAAATAGGTTTATTTACAGAATAAGTTCATAAAATTAAATTTTAAAACATAATACCCATGCTTCAAGGCTCATCTCAATGCTACTTTCTTTTTATAGCCTTTTTAGAGACTCCAACAAGTGCTAACATTTTTCTCCTCTGAACTACGATTTATTTCTATTTACATCCTATATATAGAACTTCTCAGATATTTTTTGAAATATTATTGGTATTTACTTCCCATTGGACTGTAGGGAAGAGATTATGCCTTGTTTAGAAATAGATCTAGGCCGGGCGTGGTGGTTCATGCCTGTAATTGTAGTACTTTGGGAGGCTGAGGCGAGCAGATCACCTGAGGTCAGGAGTTTGAGACAAGCCTGGCTAACACAGCAAAACACCATCTCTACTACAAATACAAAAATTAGCCAGGTGTGGTGGTGCATGCCTGTAATCCCAGCTGCTCAGGAGGCTGAGGCAGGAGAATCACTTGAACCAGGGAGGCGGAGGTTGCAGTGAGCAGAGATCATGCCACTGCACTCTGGCCTGGGTGACAGAGTGAGACACCATCTCAAAAGAAAAAAAAAAAAAAAGAAGAAGAAGAAAAGAAAAAAAAAAAAGAAATAGATCTACTTAGACCAAGTTTTTCACATAGAAGTTACTGAAAAAATATTTTTGAAAATGAATGAATTGGTAAAGTATAATCAAATTTTTAAAATACGACACTTTGTATAGGAAAAATATTTACAAATTATTCACAAAACAGATATTGACAGGTCATACACAAAAATATGGAACCCATGCAAAAATAGTATTCATTAGGAGAGATTCTCATGAGAAATGCTGTTTACCTGGTTTGCCCACTCTGATCACCTGAATCTTGACTCTTGCAAACAGACAGGAGTACATCCATTTTTGAATAGCCAATTTTTTTACCTTAGGGCATTATGAATATCACAAAAAAGTTAAATGCGAATGACTGTGTGGAATATGAGCTATCCTCTGGGAGCTCTCATGAATAACTTGAAGAAACTTAAATGGTGGGATTGAGATTCTGCTCTTATAAAGGTGGGGAATATATTTTGCATGCAATATTAATATGCCCTTATTCATTTCCACTGGCAGGTAAGGAGAGGCTTACATACATACAGTCAAATCTACTGGATATAGAGTGGGTTGTTATCAATCTCTAGGGCTTTCTTATTTTTGACTTTGGGAAAAGCCTCATTTAAGGGAATAGTTATATCAGGTCCAATTCTCTCTTCCAGATGTCTCCTGTAATTCTTCCTTTATGCCGCTTGGTCTATGCAAGGTATATCAGATCTTTCTTTCACACTCTGCTGTTTACATTTTAATGGACTTTTAAAAAAGTACTACTACTCATTAACGGGTTTCCTCAGAAGTCTTATCTCTCCAAAGTGGTCTGATAGATGCTGGGCATGACCATGAGTGCCGTAGCTCTCTATATCTCTGAGAGGAGAACTCTTGACTTGTGTTCTACGATGTGAGATAAGGAAGACGCAGTGTGAAAGAAAGTTTAATAATCTCTTTTTGGCTGGCTGATTCCCATCCTGGTGGAAGTGATACCTGAGAATTTGGAAACAAATGTGCAACTATACAAAACCAGGAGGCCACAGACACTATATCAGACTATTAAAACACAATGATTTATTGAGAATTAAACACAGCAAGCTCATCTTGGTTGACCAAGATGGGTCAAACCATCGAGATTGGTTTTACTTCTCATTGCTATGGGCCCTTTAAGAAGTAAGAGTTATTCTCCTCCAGCTTCTCAAAGGGGCAGCTGGTTTGTATTTGTAAAGCATAAATTTTCCTTCTTTGGATAAGAATGTCCTGGGAAAAAGAAAATAGTCTTTTTATGTTTCAGCCCTGAAAAGAAGTTGCAAGTATAAATGCAAACCCTGATGGGAGCTCTTTAATCTTTGGGGCAAGCAAGGTATCTGGAAAGAAAAAGTGATGGCAGCTTTAAATTTGGAGTTGAGTTGTGTATGTGGGGAAGGGCATAGGAAGAGGAGACTCCCAGGGACATGGAAGTTCTGTGAGGGGTAAAGGGGCCTGAGACAGCTAACTTTCAACATCTTTCTTAGGAGTCAAGATCTCGAAGAAAAGAAAAGGAAAGAAAGAAAGAAAGAAAGAAAGAAAGAAAGAAAGAAAGAAAGAAAGAAAGAAAGAAAGAAAGAAAGAGAAAGAAAGAAAGAGCACAACTTCCTAGGTGCTTGTGAGCACTAGGGGCCCTAAGAAAACAGTACGGCCTGGGAGCCCAAGCAATGGGCCCTCAAGATAGAACCTGGGCCTAAGGGATAAGAACCACAAGCAGAGTTGCCCAACTGAATAAGTTCCACTGGTTTTGGTAGGAAATTGGGAAAAGCTCCCCATTAGATGCAACTTCAGTGTTGAAAAGAGACAAGAGCTTCGAGCCTCTCAAGATATTCTGTATCCACTAAAAACTAAGGTTGCTATGGAAACCATGAACATTTTTTTTCTAAACCAAATAAATACATAAGCCTACATGACTGTCCAAATGCAAGGATAGAAAAGGAGTTTCCAGAAAAGCATTTATAGAGATAGCTCTGTCTGCATAAACTTGAATTGGGCAATCTAAAACCCCATGACATCATTTTTTTTAAACTGTGGTCAGAACCCTTATCATGAGATCTACCTTCTTAACAAAATTTTAAATATACAATATTTTAAACTATAGGCACAATGTTGTAGAGCAGATCTCTAGAACTTTCCCATCTTACATAACTGAAACATTAGACTTGTTGGATAATAGCCCATTTTCTTCTTCCCTCACTTCCTGGGAACCACCATTCTCCCTGCTTCTATATATTTGAATATTTTATATACCTCATATAAGTGGTATCATACCATATTTGTTCTTTCGTGACTGACTTATATCACTTAGCTTGATGTCCTCCTGGTCATTCATGTGGTCGCATATGGCAGGATTTCCTTTTTTTTTTTTTTTCTTTTTTTTTTTTGAGTTGGGGATCTCTCTCTGTTACCCAGGCTGGAGTGCATAGTGCAATCTCAGCTCACTGCAGCCTCCTCTCCTCGGGTTCAAACGATTCTCATGCCTCAGCCTCCCCAGTAGCTGGGATTACACGTGGGCACCACCACAGCTGGCTAATTTTTGTATTTTTAGTAGAGATGGGGTTTCACCATTTTGGCCAGGCTGGTCTCGATCTCAGATGATCCACCCACCTCAGCCTCCCGAAGTGTTGGGATTACAGGCATGAGCCACCGTGCCTAGCAGGATTTCCTTTTTTAAGGCTGAGTAATATTCTATTGTATGTATGTGTCATACTTTATTTATTTATCCATCAATGAACATTTAAATTGTTTCCACATCTTATCTATTGTGAATAATGCTACAATAAACATGGGAGTGCAAATATCTCTTTGAGATCTTGATTTCACTTCTTTTTGATAAATAGCTAGAATGGGATTACTGGATTATATGATATTTTTACTTTTAATTTTTTGAGGAACCTCCGTAGCAGCTGCACTATTTTTCATTCCCACAAATAGTGGAAACAGGTTCCAATTTCTGCATGCCTCTCCAACAGTCATTACCATTTTTTTTTACCATAGCTATCCTACAGGTATGAAGTGATATTTTGTTGTGATTAAGATTTGCATTTTTATAATGATTAGTAATTTTTAGCATCTTTTCATACACCTATTGGCCATTTGTATGTCTTCTCTGGAGAAATGTCTATTCAAATCCTTTGTGCATTGTCTTAATCAGGTTATTTGCATTTGTGGGTGTGTGTGAGAGAGTGTGTGTGTTTTGTTTTTATTTTTGTTCTGCTATTAAGTTAAAGGAATTTCTTATTTATTTTGAATATTAACCCCTTATCAGATATGCAGTTTGCAAGTATTTTCTCCCATTCCATAGATTGCCTCTTCATGTGGTTGATTGGTTCCTTTGTTGTGCAGAAGCTTTTTAGTTTGATGTAGTCGTACTTGTTCCTTTTTTTCTGTTGCTTGTGCTTTTGATGTCATATTCAAAAAAGTATTTCCCAAACCAATCTCATGAAGTGTTTCCCCTATGTTTATTTCTAGTAGTTTTACAGCTTCACGTTTTCTGACTAAGCCTTTAATCCATTTCCAGTTGATTTTTAAAAGATAGGGGTTCAATTTTATTATTTTGCAATTGGGTGGCCAGTTTTCCTAATACCATTTGTTGAAGATACTAGCCTTTCCCCATGTGTATTCTTGGCACCTTTGTTGAAGATCAATTGATCTTCATGCATAAGTGTATTTCTAGGCTGTCTATTCTGTTCAATTGGTCTATATGTCTATCTTTATGCCTGTACTATATTATTTTAATTACTGTAACTGTAAAATATTTTGAAGTTATAAATAATAATACCTGCAACTTTGTTCTTTTTTCTCAATATTGATTTGGCTATTTGTAGTCTTTGTGGTTCCCTATGAATCTTAGGATTCCTTTTTTTTCCTATCTCTGTAAAACAAATTCCATTGGAATTTTAATAGGATTACACTGAATCTGTAAACCACTTTGGGTAGTATGGATATTCTAACAATATATTAAGTCTTCTAATCCATGAACATGGGATGACTTTCCATTTATTTCTTTGTACTATAATTTTATCCATCAATATTTTCTAGTTTTCAGTGCAGAAGTTTCTCACCTTCTTAGTTTATTTCTATTTTTCTTCTTGATGCTATTGTAAATAATTTTTTTAAAAAAATTTATTCTCTGATAATTTGTTCTTAGTGTATGGAATTACAACTGATTTTTTTGTATGTTGATTTGTATCCTTCAATTTTATTGAATTTGTTTATTAGTTTGAATATTTTGTGTTTGTGTGTGTGTGTGGAGTCTTTGTGATTTTCTACGTATAAGATCCTGTCACTTGCAAACAGAGATAATTTTACTTATTCTTTTCTGATTTGGATGCCTCTTAACTTTTTTTTTTTTTTTTTGCCTAATTTACCAAACTGAATTCAATAGCACATTAAAGGGAGCATACACTAAGTCCTAGTGGCATTTGTTCCTGGAATGCAAAGATGGTTCAACATCTACAAATCAATTAGTGTGACATAACACATTAACAGAATGAAGGATATAAATGACATGATCATCTCAACACATTAAGAGAAGGCATTTGACAAAACTCAACACCATTTCATGACAAGACTCAACAAATTAGAAAAATAGAAGAAAATAAACTTAACATAATAAAGCCCATATAAAAATGTCCACATGAAAAGGCTATATATTAAAAGTCCACATAAAAGGCCATATATAACAAATTTCATCATTGTCAATATGAAAAACAGAGCTTTTTCCTCTACAATGAAGAACAAGGCAAGGGTGCCCACTCTTGCCACTTCTATTTAACATTAATACTGGAGGTCTTAGCCAGAACAACTAGACAAGAAAAAGAAATAAAATTGAAATTGCTTTTGTATTCTGAGTATGCTATGGTGGAGCAAATGACAACTACTACACTAACAATGTTACCATATCATTAATAATTTAGAATATTTCTATTTAATTTTCTTGCCCAATAATGGATGAAGCTTTATTTAAAATATAGTGCCCAGTGAGTTTGATATATAAAACAGATAATTAAATTGTGGTACAGAATTTTTAGCTATTCAGTTTGAAAATAAATATTTCACTATTGGTTTTCTTAAACGCATTGGAATAACATCCCTGATATTTTAGTTTTACAGGTTAGAAGTATATTAATTAAGGTCAGATTGTATGAAAGATATTCTTATAATAATAAATTAAATTCTAATTCTCTTATATGAAAATATTCTCAAGTGATTGGCAATAGGACAGGTGTACAGATAGAAAATGTATGTGCCTGACTGCATAAATTTTTAGATTATGATTTTTCATGTTTTATTATCCTGAAATTTTATTATATTATTCCATTTATTATTCCTGATATTGTATAATAGTTATAACAGTTATATTTCCCCATACACTCCCATCAAAGATACTGAGATGCTTCTTAATTGAATATATATGTATATATACATATATACATAAATAGAGAGAGAGAGAGAGAAATTAAACATTGGTCTCTCTGTGCTGTTAAGTATTTGTACCACATGTCTGTCTGAGATAAGACCCTACTGACTTAATCAGCAATTTGGCCTAGGAGCAGCTTTATGCAATAGCTAAAAGTCTCTTACATTAATTACGAGAAGTATTTAGATGGAGGTTTAATTGCTGTACATAATCCATGCATTGTCTACTGTGAGAGCTTTCCATGATTTAGTGAAGCTAACGTGACTAATGACATAAATATTAAAAGCTCTTCTTTCTTTTTAATATGCTTAGGTCTGAGAACAAGAAGCCTGGAAATGTTCCAGAGATAAGTAAGGCTCTCTACATCATGTTGAACACAGGCTAGACCCTCTTGAACATTTCCTATGAGTTTTAAGGCTTGGGAATATTATTGATTCTGTTAGTAATACCTCGTGGTATAAAAATGGAGTTAAAATGCTGCTAAGCAGATAGACAAAAGTACAACAAACAGAGCCCTGAGAGCCTGCTATGACCATGGTTGGTTTTTGGCTTTTTCTAATCTAGTAAATTCCTTCTGTCTTTCTTGCCCCCTTGTAAAATTGAGATAATAATGCTCACTCATGTTTATAGACTGTGGTTTGGGATGCTCAGATGAAATATGTTATTAGATTTATAGAACATTTTACAGATATAATCTAATTAACCAGACATAATCTGGCTTACAGACATAATCTAAATAACTGCACTTCTTGAAGTAAATTATCTCTAATTATTTTTACGTGAATATAGAATCTAAGAAATAATGAGATTAAGTGATGTGCTAAAATTAATATTGTAAATTAGGGACAGTGCTAGAAATGTAGCCTAATGTTTATAAAACTTATTGGTATAGATCTGAATAATGTCAAAGAAACTCACTGGCTATTTATTTTAGGTAAGAATTTCCTGACTGGCTTGGTAAGTTTCAATAAGAAAGCTATTATAATGTAATAAAGAATCATCTTTTAAAACATTTTTTCTCCTGAAGTTCTTATATTTTATACTCATGGACATTATAGTCATGCCAATCTGTGAAAATTCTAGAGATAGCATGAGCTAATGATCTTAGAATGAAGTTAAAATGAAAATGCTACAAGAGCTAATTGGAACAATTAGTATAATGTAAATTCCTTTGGTGAGGAATATTATGAATCTGATAAATCCTTAGTCAAAACATTTGTTCTCCATCCTTTTAATCTCCTTAACTTTCTGAGGATCCAAAACTACTTCTTAAACTTTATTCTGTACATATTTTGTGATATCTCTTGTAACTATTATGTCCATTTTCTACTGCTGCTATAACGAATTACCACAAATTTAGTGACTTAAAACAACAGGAACTTATTATCTTACAGTGCTGGAGCTCAGGAGTCAAAAATATGTTCCATGGGCTAAACTAACATCAAGGTGCCAGCAGAGCTGTGTTTCTTTTGTAAGCTCTAAGGAAGAATTTGTTTCCTTGCTTTTTTCAGCTTCTAGAGGCTGCCCACATTCCTTTGGCTCATGGTCCCCTTATGTCTTCAAATCCAGCAATGGCCCATCTAGTCTTTCTCACACTGTCATAGCTCTGTTTCTCCTTCTTCGGCTTCTCTGTTAGATTAGTCCTTCTGATTTTATTGCACCCCACCCCCAATAATCCAGGGTAAACTCCCCATCACGAAGTCAGATGATTAGCAATCTTAATTCCATCTGCTGCTTTATTACTTCTTTGCCATGTAAGGTAACATATTCTCAGGTTCTGGGGATTTAGACGTGGACACCCTAGGACGGCCATTATTCCACTGACTACAGATGCAAAGAAGTAAAGCCTCTGAAATTAAAAGTAGTCTTATGAAAATATGTTGCCAACATAACCTTGTTAATCTCAAAAGTCGTAACCTACTTTACTAGGTTTACATACTATTTTAATTCTTTAGACATTTTTTTCAAAACGCAAAGCTTTTAAATCTTAATATTTTTCTTTTTTAAAAAAATTATTTTTATTTATTTATTTACTTATTTTGGAGACAGGGTCTGGCTCTGTCCCCGAGGCTGGAATACAGTGGAATGATCTTCGCTCACTGCAGCCTCTGCCTCCCAGGCTCAAGTTATCCTCCTACCTCGGCCTTCTGAGTAGGTGGGACCACAGGCACATGCCAGCATGCCAGGTTAATTTTTTAAAATATCTTTTTGTAGAGATGGGGTCTCAATCTGTTGCCCAGGCTGTTCTCAAACTCCTGAGGTCAAGCAATCCACTCTCCTCAGCCTCCCAAAGTGCTGGGATTACAAGTGTGAACCACTGTGCCCAGCTTTAAATTTTTTTCTCATAATTAATGAAGATCAAAATATTCTTGGCTGATAATTATTTGAAAACATACATTAAATTATGTAATTACACATGATCAGTAACAGTATTATTCAATCAGCCCAAACACACGGAATTTTTTTTTTTTTAGACAGAGTCTTGCTGTTGCCCAGGCTGGAGTGTGGTGGCATGATCTCAGCTCACTGCAACCTCTATCTCCCAGGCTCAAACGATTCTCCTGCCTCAGTCTCCCAAGTAGCTGGGATTACAGGTGCCCATCACCATGCCCAACTAATTATTTCTGTATTTTTAGTAGAGACGGGTTTTCACCCTGTTGGCCAGGCCGGTCTTGAACTCCTGACCTCAGGTGATCCGCCTGCCTGGACCTCCCAAAATGCTGAGATTATAGGCATGAGCCACTGTGCCCAGCCCCTTGAGAGTTTTTTCTTTTTCAAAATAATAAACCTCAGCATTAAAGTCACTGAAATAAGTATATTTTCAAAAGAATTTGCCAAATGTTTCTTTTAAATATATGGATTATTTTTCAACTTCCTTATTATTAAGAACACCACTATTCTTCTAGTCACTCAGCATTATAATTTATATACTTTTATTCATCTATATATCAAATTCTATTATTCTTTTGAAAGAATATTCTAACTGTTGCCTACTAAAAATCCTGATTAATTCATATGAATATTACTATGAGAATATATTTTAAGGATTAGTCTACATTGATTTGTTTATTTAAAAGTTAATGGAGAAATATCAACTCACATTTATTGAACAACTTACTATGTCCTAAGCAGCATTGCAAACACTTTAAAATGTAAAATTTAATTAATTATTACCTTGACACTCTGTGTTAGGTATTATTAACCTAGTTTCACAGATGAGAAAATGAGAATGGAGAAGTTAAATAATTTGCCCAAGGGCTGACAAATAAAACTAGTGAAGCCAGGATGGAGAGTTTACACCAAACTGCTCCCTATGCTACCTGAACGGTTTTATGAGAACCAAATTAACTACGTTTGTGTCTTCTGGGGTTTGGGTGACCCACTATACTAATTCTAATAAATTCTTGCTCTGATAAATTCCACAGGGAAATGAAGGACGTATTTGGTAGAGAAAAGGAACCACCGAGTGTGAGGGCCTCCATTACCAAAGGAAGAAAGAGGAGGAACAAGTCCTACCACCTTCAGATAGAAACTAGCAGAGTCCTGTTTCCCTAGTCCTGCCTTGTCATCCTTCTTCCAGTCTAGCTAGACAAAGCTGCCAGGTAATTTGTTCAATAGCACCCCTTACATCATGTTATCTTCTTACCCAAGAGCTAAAGTGACTTTGTAATGCTTGCAGAAGCAAGTCCAAACTACTCTAGTTGATACTGAATATACTTTTTATTTAGCTCCATTGTATTTATCTTTCACTTCTGCCAAACACAAATCTTCTATTCCCAAACCTTGCAGTCATCCTTGAGTTCTCTAACACCTCATAGCCAATCTATCAGCAAATCTCACTGACTCTAACTTCAAAACATATCCTGAATCCAATTATTTCTCAAAACCTTTGCTGCTACCCTAGATCATGTGATTATCAACCATTTTTTGGACCACTAACATAGCTGCCTAATTGGTTCAGCTGTTTCCTCCTTACCAGTCTACAGAATCTTCCAAACACTGCAGCCAAAGCATAGTTTTAATATAAATTACTCCTTTGCTAAAATCCCTCTGGTATCTCTCCATATGATGCAGGATAAAAGTCCAAAGGCTTTACCAGAGATTACAAGGCACTACATAATTTGGCCCCAGCAATCTCTCTGACTTTATTGCTGTCCTTTCCCCTTCTTGTTCACCTTGTACTAGCCACATTGGTACATGTTATTCTTTGTAGATGTATATTTAGAAGTAATTTCTAAAAATATAAATAGTTTCCATGTGTCACTTCCTGGAGCATATAGATAGAATTAGATAGAAACTCTGCCTGGGTGCAGTGGCTTATGCCTGTAACCCCATTGTTTTGGGAGGCCAAGGTAGGAGGATGGCTTGAGCTCAGTAGTTCGAGACCAGCCTAGGGAAAATAGTGAGACGCTATCACTACAAAAATTTTAAAAATTAGCCAACTGTGATGGTGTCTGCCTATGGTCCCAGCTAGTGGCGTGGGGGTGGACTGAGGTGAGAGGATCGCTGGAGCCTGGGAGAGTGAGGCTGCAGTGAACTGTGATCGTGCCACTGCACTCTTGCCTTGGCGACAGAGTGAGTCCTTCTCCACCCCCCACAAAAAAAAGAAAAAAGAAAAGAAAGAAAACTGAGTTTTCTACAAAAATGTTGGCTGAAATTCCTGCGGATAAAAACAATAGTCATTATAATTGAAATTGTAGTCTCTGGAGAAATACAGTTTTTTTATACCTGCTTATACTTGAAAAATACAGTGATTAAATGTCACCCTTAAATTCTCTTAAGGATTTTGAAAAAATTTATTTAACCTATACATAACATACCATTGATAAAAACATAACACCAAAGACATTAATAAATTGATATTTTCTAAATAGAAAGAGCTTATGAATATAAAATACTAACCTTGAATGTCTTTTAGTAACATTATCCAGTTTGAATTTTGGTAGTACGTAACAAAAATTGAGCTTGAGATGCAGTCTATTCTTCTCCTTTCTTGAAGTAAAATCATTGTCAAAACTAATAAAAGTGGATTTTACTTTATCTTCTGTTTAAATATAAACTTTATCAAAGTCTTTATAAAGGATTTTTTTAGCCCTTTAAAAATATTCCATTTTAATGCTGAACAAAATATTATAAAACTGAGGAGACAAATTTTTTTTTTAACTTTAAGTTCTGAGATATATGTGCAGAACATACAGGTTTGTTACATAGG
This sequence comes from Pan troglodytes, assembly GCF_028858775.2. NCBI lineage: Eukaryota > Metazoa > Chordata > Mammalia > Primates > Hominidae > Pan > Pan troglodytes. The sequence continues at coordinate 60,679,356 of NC_072403.2, forward strand.
TATACATGTGTCACAGTGTTTTGCTGCACCTATCCACCTATCATCCAGCCCAACATGCATTAGGTTTTAAGCCCAACATGCATTAGGTATTTGTCCTAATGATCTCCCTTCACTTCCCCCCACTTCCCCTGAAAGGCCCTGGTGTGTGATGTTACCCTCCCTGTGTCCATGTGTTTTCATGGTCCAACTCCTGTTTATGAGTGAGAACATGTGGTGTTTGGTTTTCTGTTCCTGTGTTAGTTTGCTGAGAATGATGGCTTCCAGCTTCAACCATGTCCCTGAAAAGGACATGAACTCATTTTTTTATGGCTGCATAGTATTCCATGATGTGTATATGTGCCACATTTTCTTTATCCAGTCTATAATTGATGGTCATTTTGGTTAGGTCTAAGTCTTTGCTATTGTAAACAGTGCTGCAATAAACATATGTGTGCATGTGTCTTTATAGTAGAATGATTTATAATCCTTTGGGTATATACCCAGTAATGAGATTGCTGGGTCAAATGGTATTTCTGGTTCTAGATCCTTGAGGAATAACCATACTGTCTTCCACAATGGTTGAACTAATTTACACTTCCACCAACAGTGTAAAAGTGTTCCTGTTTCTCCACATCCTTGCATCATGTGTTGTTTCCTGACTTTTTAATGATCGCCATTCTAACTGGCATGAAATGGTATCTCATTGTGGTTTTGATTTGCATTTCTCTAATGACCAGTGATGATGAGCTTTTTTTCATGTTTGTTGGCCGTATAAATGTCTTCTTTTGAGAAGTGTATGTTCATATCCTTTGCCCACTTTTTGATGGGTTGGTTTGTTTGTTTTTCTTGTAAATTTGTTTAAGTTCCTAGTAGATTCTGGATATTAGCCCTTTGTCAGATAGATAGATTGCAAAATTTTTCTCCCATTCTGTAGGTTGCCTGTTCGCTCTATTGATAGTTTCTTTTGCTGTGCAGAAGCTCTTTAATTTAGTTAGAACCCATTTGTTAATTTTGGCTTTTGTTGAAATTGCTTTTGGTGTTTTAGTCATGAAGTCTTTGCCCATGCCTATGTCCTGAATGGTATTGCCCAGGTTTTCTTCTAACGTTTTCATGCTTTTAGGTTTTATGTGAAGTTTTTAATCCATCTTGAGTTAATCTTTGTATAAGGTGTAAGGAAGGGGTCCAATTTCAGTTTTCTGCATATGGGATGTCCATTTTCACTATACTGATTCTTCCTATCCGTGAGCATGGAATTGTTTTCCATTTGTTTGTGTCCTCCCTTATTTCTTTGAGCAGTGGTTTGTAGTTCTTGAAGAGGTCCTTCACATCCCTTGCAAGTTGGATTCCTAGGTATTTTATTCTCTTTGTAACAATTGTGAATGAAATTTCAGTCATGTTTTGGCTCTCTGCTTGTGTATTGCTGGTGTATAGGAATGCTTGTGATTTTTGCACATTTATTTTGTATCCTGAGACTTTGCTGAAGTTGCTTATGAGCTTAAGGAGTTTTGGGGCTGAGACGATGGGATTTTCTAAATATACAATCATGCCATCTACAAACAGGGACAATTTGACATCCTCTCTTCCTGTTCGAATACCCTTTATTTCTTTTTCTTGCTTGATTGCCCTGGCCAGAACTTCGAATACTATGTTGAATAGGAGTGGTGAGAGAGGACATCCTTGTCTTTGCCGGTTTTCAAAGGGAATGCTTCCAGCTTTTGCCATTCAGTATGATATTGGCTATGGGTTCGTCATAAATAGCTCTTATTATTTTGAGATACGTTCCATCAATACCTAGTTTATTGAGAGTTTTTAGCATGAAAGGGTGTTGAATTTTATCAAAAGCCTTTTCTGCATCTATTGAGATAATCATGTGGTTTTTGTCATTGGTCAATTTATGTTATGGATTACATTTATTGATTTGCATATGTTGAACCAGCCTTGCATCCCAGGGGTGATGCCAACTTGATCATGGTGGATAAGCTTTTTCGATGTGCTGCTGGATTCCGTTTGCCAGTATTTTATTGAGGATTTTTGCATCAATGTTCATCAAGGATATTGGCCTGAATTTTTTGTTGTTGTTGTGTCTCTGCCAGGTTTTGGTATCAGGATGATATTAGCCTCATAACATGAGTTAGGCAGGAATCCCTCTTTTTTTAGTTTTTGGAGTAATTTCAGAAGGAATGGTGCCAGCTCCTCTTTGTACCTCTGGTAGAATTCGGCTGTGAATCCATCTGGTCCTGAACTTTTTTTGGTTGGTAGGCTATTAATTGCTGCCTCAATTTCAGAACTTGTTATTGGTTTTTTCAGGGATTCGACTTCTTCCTGGTTATTCTTGGGAAGGTGTATGTGTCCAGGAATTCATCTATTTCTTCTAGATTTTCTAGTTTATTTGCATAGAGGTGTTTATAGTATTCTCTGATTGTAGTTTGTATTTCTGTGGGATCAGTGGTGCTATCCCCTTTATCATTTTTTATTGTGTCTATTTGATTCTTCTCTCTTTTCTTCTTTATTAGTTTGACTAGTGGTCTATCTATTTTGTTAATCTTTTCAGATAATCAGCTCCTGGATTCACTGAGTTTTTGAAGGGTTTTTTGTGTCTCTATCTCTTTCAGTTCTGTTCTGATCTTAGTTATTTCTTGTCTTCTGCTAGCTTTTGAATTTGTTTGCTCTTGCTTTTTTAGTTATCTTAATTGTGATATAAGGGTGTTGATTTTAGATCTTTCCTTCTTTCTGATGTGGGCATTCAGTGCTATAAATTTCCCTCTTAACACTGCTTTAGCTATGTCCCAGAGATTCTGGTACTTTGCCTTTTTTTTTCTCATTGGTTTCAAAGAACTTATTTATTTCTGCCTTAATTTCATTATTTACCCAGTAGTCATTCAGGAGCAGGTTGTTCAATTTCCATGTAGTTGTGTAGTTTTGAGTGAATTTCTTAATCCTGAATTCTAATTTGATTGCACTGTGTTCTGAGAGACTGTTATGATTGCCATTCTTTTGCATTTGCTGAGGAATGTTTTACTTCCAATTGTGTGGTTGATTTTAGAATAAGTGCCATGTGGCAGTGAGAAGAATGTATATTCTGTTGATTTGGGGTGGAAAGTCCTGTAGATGTCTATTAGGTCCACTTAGTCCAGAGCTGAGTTCAAGAGCTGGATATCCTTGTTAATTTTCTGTCTCGTTGATCTGTCTAATATTGACAGTGGGTTGTCAAAGTCTCCCACTTCTATTGTGTGGGAGTTTAAGTCTCTTTGTAAGTCTCTAAGAACTTTTTTTATGAATCTGGGTGCTCCTCTATTGGGTGCATATATATTTAGGATAATTAGCTCTTCTTATTGCATCGATCCCTTTACCATTATGTAACGCCCTTCTATGTCTTTTTTGATATTTGTTGGTTTAACATCTTTTTTATCAGAGACTAAAATTGCAACCCCTGTATTTTCTTGCTTTTCATTTGCTTGATAAATAGTCCTCCATCCCTTTATTTTGAGCCTATGTGCATCTTTGCACATGAGATAGGTGTCTTGAATATAGCACACCAATAGGTCTTGAGTCTTTTTGCAATTTGCCAGTATGTGTCTTTTAATTGGGACATTTAGCCCATTTAAGGTTAATATTGTTATGTGTGAATTTGATCCTGTCATCATGATTCTAGCTAGTTATTTTGCACATTAGTTGATGCTATTTCTTCACAGTGTCATTGGTCTTTATATTTTGTTGTGTTTTTGCAGTGGCTGGTACCATTTTTTGTTGTTGTTGTTGTTTTGTTTTTTTCCATATCTAGTGCTTCCTTCAGGAGCTCTTGTAAGGCATGCCTGGTGGTGACAAAATCGCTCAGCATTTGCTTGTCTGGAAAGGATTTTATTTCTCCTTCACTTATGAAGCTTAGATTGGCTGGATATGAAATTGTGGGTTGCAAATTCTTTTCTTTAAGAATGTTGAATATTGGCTCCCACTCTCTTCTGACTTGGAGGGTTTCTGCAGAGAGAGCCACTGTTAGCCTGATGGGCTTCTCTTTGTAGGTAATCTGACCTTTCTTTCTGGCTGCCCTTAACATTTTTTCCTTCATTTCAACCTTGGAGAATCTGATGATTATGTATCTTGGGGTTGCTCTTCTCAAGGAGTATATTAGTCTGTATTTCCTGAATTTGAATGTTGGCCTGTCTTGCTAGGTTGGGGAAGTTCTCCTGGATAATATCCTGAAGTGTGTTTTCCAACTTGGTTCCATTCTCCCTGTCATTTTCAGGTACACCAATCAATCATAGGTTTGGTCTTTTCGCATAGTCCCATATTTCTTGGAAGCTTTACTTGCTCCTTTTTATTCTTTTTTTTTTTTTTTTTTTGAGACAGAGTCTTGCTCTGTTGCCCAGGCTGGAGTGCAGTGGCACGATCTCAGCTCACTGCAAGCTCCGCCTTCCGGGTTCACACCATTCTCCTGCCCCAGCCTCCCAAGTAGCTGGGACTACAGGCACCCACCACCACACCTGGCTAATTTTTTGTATTTTTAGTAGAGACGAGGTTTCACTGTGGTCTCCATCTCCTGACCTCGTGATCTGCTAGCCTCAGCCTCCCAAAGTGCTGGGATTACAGGCGTGAGCCACTGCACCTGGCCTTTTATTCTTTTTTCTCTAGTCTTGTCTTCACGCCTTATTTCAGTAAGTTGATCTTCAATCTCTGATATCCTTTCTTCCACTTGATCAATTTGGCCATTGATACTTGTGTATATTTCATGAAGTTCTTGTGCTGTGTTTTTCAGCTCCATCAGGTCATTAATATTCTTCTCTAAACTGGTTTTTCTAGTTAGCAGTTCCTGTAACCTTTTATGAAGGTTCTTAGCTTTCCTGCATTGGTTTAGAACATGCTCCTTTAGCTCAGAGGAGTTTGTTATTACCCCCTTTCTGAAGCCTACTTCCATCAATTCATCAAACTCATTCTCCATCCAGTTTTGAGCCCTTGCTGGAGAGGAGTTGCGATCATTTGGAAAAGAAAAGGCATTCTGGTTTTTGGAATTTTCAGCACTTTTGCACTGGTTTTCCCTCATCTTCGTGGTTTTATCTACCTTTGATCTTTGAGGCTGATGACCTTTCGATGGGGTTTTTGTGTGGGGGTCCTTTTTGATGATGTTGATGTTATTGCTTTCTGTTTGTTAGTTTTTCTTCTAACAGTCAGGTCCCTCTGCTGCAGGTCTGCTGGAGTTTGTTGGAGGTCCACTCCAGACCCTGTTTGCCTGGGTATCACCAGCGGAGGCTGCAGAACAGGAAAGACTGCTGCATGGTCCTTCCTCTGGAAGCTTTGTCCCAGAGGGGCACCGGCCTGATGCTAGCCAGAGTTCTCCTGTATGAGGTAGCTGTCAACCCCTGCTGGGAGGTCTCTCCCCGTCAGGAGCCACGGGGGTCAGGAACCCACCTGAAGAGGCAGTCTGTCCCTTAGCAGAGCTCGAGCGCTGTGCTGGAAGAATCCTCCTTGTCAGGATCTGCTGCTGTCTTCAGAGCTGGCAGGCAGGAAAGTTTAATTCCACTGAAGCTGAGTCCACAGCCTCCCCTTCCCCCAGGTGCTCTGTCCCAGAGAGATGGGAGTTTTATCTCTAAGCCCCTGACTGGGGCTGCTGCCTTCCTTTCAGACATGCCCTGCCTAGCGAGGAGGAATCTAGAGAGGCAGTCTGGCCGCAGCCACTTTGCTGCACTGTGTTGAGCTCCACCCAGTCTGAACTTCCCGGCCTCCTTAGCATTGTCAGGGGAAAACCGCCTACTCAAGCCTCAGTAATGGCTGACGCCCCTTCCCCCCGACCAAGATGGGTCATCTCAGGTTGACTTCAGACTGCTGTGCTGGCAGTGAGAATTTCAAGCCAGTGGTTCTTAGCTTGATGAGCTTCATGGGAGTGGGACACACTGAGTGGGACACACTGAGTGAGACCACTTGGCTCCCTGGCTTCAACCCCCTTTCCAGGGGAGTGAACAGTTCTCTCTTGCTGGAGTTCCAGGTACCACTTAGTTGGTAATGCAGAAATCACCCGCCTTCTGTGGTGGTCTCACTGGGAGCTACAGACAGGAGCTGTTCCTATTCAGCCATCTTGACAGATCCCCGATAAATGTCTTTATATAAAATTTTTTTATTTAAAATTTACCTGGTTTCTGCAATTGACCAATGGATCCAATATTAAAATTTATAAAATGAAACGATAAAAGAACTAGATGATGATATTCTACTATTTGCAAACACCACCTTTCGTTTATCCATTCATCTGTAATAGACATTTCAATTGTTTCACCTTCCGGCCACTGTGAATAATGCTGTTATGAACATCAACAAATAAATATGTGTTTGAGTCCTTGCTTTTAATTCCTTTGTGTATATACTTAAAAATTGAATTGTTGGATCATAATATGGTTGGTTGTATGTTTAATTTTTTGAGGAACTGCCATCCTGTTTTCCACAGTGGCTGTACATCTTACATTTCCACTGGCAATGCCCACTGTTTCCAGTTTCTACACATCCTCTCTCATACTTATTATTCACTGTTTTTTGTTTTGTGTTCAGGACTCACACATAGATGGAATTTCTAATGTTCAAGGTTATTCACTGAAGCATTGTTTCTCTCAGGGACAAACGAATATAACACAATTGTCCATTAATGGTAGATTACTTAAATAAGTGGTTAGAATGTGTGTGCCCAATAAGGTAGTTGTGGATCTGATACATTTATAATGTCAATGATTGACAAGGGGAAAGTAGCAAAAAATGAAAATGAAATTGGTTCTTAAATTATCTTAAGCTAATGCTAGAAACAAGAAATATGGAGAATTAGATATTTCTTTGAAAAAAATGTAAGAATTATAGATATTGTCTACAGTAGTGGCTACTCGTTAGTCGAATGTAGACATTCAGGAAGACTCCTTAAAGGGTGGGAGCAGCCTTGTTCTTGCATTCTCCTCTCTCGCTCGACAGAATGTAGATGGGTGCCTGGGCTAGAGCAGATATCTTAGATTGTGAAGCAATTCTCTTAGTATGATGAACCAGTGATATAGAAGGAGCCTAGGTCCCTGCTGATTATAGAATTTCCTGGAAATTTCTATGTTCTTCATGCCACTACTGTGTATTCTTTTTAAATATGGTGGAACAAAAGCTAAAAGAATATAGGAGCAAAGGTGAAAGCAGATTGACAGTTAGGAGGCCTATACAATAGTTCAAGTAAGAAGCAGCAACCAGGATTAAGAGGTAGTGGAATAACAATAGATGGTGAGATTCAGAGTATACTTTAAAGAACAATACAACAGAACTGGCTGGTGGATTGAATGCATACTAATTATTGAGATAGGAATGAAGCATACATCCCTATTTTTAGCTAGAATGAAGTTACTATTTACTAAGTTGGGAAAAATTGCATTTGGTGAAGCAGTGTTTTTTGTCTGCTTTTTTTAATTTTTGAAGGTCGGACCTAATCAAGACTATTTCGAGTATGTTAATTTTAGATGCTGTTATATTTTCATATTGAAATATGGTGGGGGCATTTGATAAATGATTCTGCATTTCGAGGGACAGAACTGGGCTGGAGATATATAATTATGGACTCATCAGATGTCAGGTAGGAAATATGTATAGATAAAGAAGAAATAAAAAGACTGAGCTGATGGGCACTCTGAAGTTTGCAAATTCAGAAGATAAGGAATCAGCAAAGAAAACTGAGAAGCAGCAGCCAGTGAGGTGTTTTAGCAGCAAAAGACTTGTTTCAAGAAGAATGGAGTGATCATTTGTGATAAATCCTGCTTTTAGGTCCAGTTAAATTAAATTTAAAAATTCAGGATTGGATTTGGCAATGTGAATGACAAGGATGGTCTTGTCAAGTGCTGTTTAAATAGAATAGTGATGAAAAGGACCTTACTGGAGTGGATTCAAGAAAGAGTGAGGAGATAGACATTAGAGATTCCTGGTACAGACAACTCTTTTTAGAGCCTTTGTTGTAAAGAGAAGCACAGAAATGAGGAGTTAGCTTTTTATCACTTTATTTTAGATAGGAAAGACTATAACATATTTATATGTTCGTGGGACAGATTCAGTAGAAAAGACCAGTAGAAAGCAAAAAAACAAGAGGGAGAAAAATCCATGTCCTATCTTTGAGTAGGTGACAAGGGACAGAATCCAGTACACACATGGAGAGGCTGGCCTTTTGCATGAGTAAAAATAGTTCAACCAAAGGTTAGAGCAAACGTTTTTGCTTCAGAATTCATATCTTGTTGTTGGAGTGTTGGGACATTTTCTCCTAATTTCTTCAGTTTTTCAGTAAAATAATAGACAAAGTCATCAGTTGAGAGTGGGAGGATGGAGGAGATGTTAGAGGCTTGGGGATACACAAGAAGAAGGTAAATAGAGAAAACAGTGTGAAGAGTGAATTGAACAGGATAAAATTAGTAGGAGGGTTGAAAGTTAGTAATCGTAAATGTAAGCTGGGACCAGTCAGCACTGTGGTGGGGTTTTTCTCCAGCTATATTCTCTCCTTGGGTGTAGGTGCAGAAAAGGTGGAGGGTTATATTTACCCAGGCTGGGAAACTTGGCCATGAGGATACAATGGAGGAAAGAAGAAAGAGGGAGTTACTAGTATATATAAGGAAATGGTTGTAATGATGAGCCATGGAATCTAAGTCAGGTAGAAGAGAAGTAAGGAATGAAAGAGGCAAAAAGGAGTAAAAAGGCATTAGAGTGAATGAATTGGAGGTCCGGTGGGGTTGCGGTTTTTAGATGTCAGAGATCTAGTGGGAACAAATTGAGAAGAGTAAAAGTGGTGGTCAGAGTGTGTGATGTTAAAAATTAATATTATAGAGAGGGTATTGCTATTGGTAATGGCAAAGTCAAGAGTACCACCAGAGAGTGGTTACCTGAGGCAGGTTGGAGGCTAAGATTATTGGAGAAGAGGAAAAAAACCTAGTGGCCACAGTATTGGAAAAATGATCTATGTGGATATTGCAGTCACCAAGAATTAGAGAGCAAACCAGGTGCCTAGAATATTTGTATTGGTCCATTCTCACACTGCTATAAAGAAATACCTGAGACTGGTAATTTATTAAAAAAGAGGTTTAGGGCTGGGCACAGTGGCTCACGCCTGTAATCCCAGCACTTTGGGAGGCCGAGGTGGGTGAATCACCTGAGGTCGGAAGTTCAAGACCAGCCTGCCCAACATGGTGAAACCCCATCTCTACTGAAAGCACAAAATTTGTCGGGCGTGGTGGTGCATGCCTGTACTCCCAGCTGCTCGGGAGGTTGAGGCAGGAGAATAACTTCAACCTGGGAGGCGGAGGTTGCAGTGAGCCAAGATCATGCCATTGCACTCCAGCCTGGGCAACAAGAGCAAAACTCCATCTCAAAATAAACAAAAAGAAGAAGAAAAAAAAAGAAAAAGAAAAGAGGTTTAATTGGTTCACAGTTCTGTAGGCTGTATAGGAAGCATGGCAGCATGTGCTCAGCTTCAATCATGGCAGAAGGCAAAGGAGAAGCCAGTACTTCACATGGAGGGAGCAGGGGGGCGGAGAGAGAGCAGAGAGGTGCTACACACTTTTAAACAACTAGATCTCATGAGAACTCTATCACAACAGCAGCACTAGAAGGATGGTTTCTAAACCATTAGGAACCACCCCCATGATCCAATTCCTCCCACTAGGCCCATCTCCAACACTGGAATTACAATTGAACATGAGATTTGGGTGGGGGAACAGATCCAAATCATATCAATATGCAAGTAGTTTCAGAGTGATGTAGAAGTCATAGATGTCAAACTTCTCATTAATTCCTTAAAAATTGAACTGTCTTAGGTATGTGAATACACTGGAAACTTGAGACGATTTTATGTTTGATATAATATTAGTTGACTTTCCCTGTTTTTATTAAATGCTAACAAAATACTAGGCACTGAAGAAAGAAATATGTATAAGGATGGCACAGCCTCTGATATTAAGGAAATGACTCTAATAGAGGCAACAAACTTGCAAACAAATGGCAATTCAGTGAAAATGCATTTCAACAATCTGAGACACAATAACAACAAAAAATTATGTTGGTTATGAATTGCTGAAATGAAAGCCTCCTTGATCATATACAAGTCATCCCTGGATGCAGTTCCATTTTACACTGATTTTCTCAAAAATATCTAGTGAGTACTACATAAGACTGTACAAAGTGTGGTGGAAGATAGAATTATATATTAAATTCTAACTCTGTCTTTACATTGAATTATATTACGGTAGGTGTTGTCATACGTTAAATTCTCTGTCGTTAATTTTTTTTTCCAGACAATTTATTCAGGCAGTGCATGAGCTCGGATCACCTAGGGGCAAAGTTATTCTTTCATGTTACATCAAATTATCTGAGTCATGTAAGCATTTGTTTAAAGTCAGAGCTTCAGCTAAGAAAAATATCAAGGGAAAACAAAACTGGATACTGGATGCTGAAGACAGAGGATATTATCTAATATTCAGATTTTCTCTGAGAACTTAAAACAGGGTCAGTGTCAGTGGGATGTTGTTTTGTTTTTGTTTTGGGTGACTTTTTTTTCTGATCAAATAGTATTATCTGTCAGGGCATCTAATAATGTCTCTGGATGGCTGGTATTTACCTCCCTGTAACGATCATGACATGCTAGTGAATAACCAATTTCAAGAAGAGAACTTGCAGCCTTTCTGAGAATATTTATCTCTCATCTTTTTGGTTGGAAGTTTATTATAATATCGCAGTTTACTTAAAGGAACTCAGTATCTACTGATTCTTTAATTCGTAGTAATAACTTGCTTGAATGATTTTTTTCACCTAAACATGTAACAATATATGTTAATATATTGAGTTGGGGATAATAATAGCACCTATCTCACTAGTTTATAGTGAACATTACGTAATTCATGTGTAGCTGTGAAAAATGCTTAATATAAACTAACATTATTGTTATTATTGCCATCATAATTATTATTTTGACTACATAGCTGTTTTGTTTTGAAACATCTAGTTGCAAGTAAACGGAACCCAACTAAGAGTAGTGCAAGCATGCAATGAAGCTTAATTGAATTTACAGAGACAGTGGAGTGACATAAGGGCTGGAATGGTATTAGGACTCAGAAGACAATGGGATTAGAATGAGGAGAACCATTAAAACTCCATTTAAGCATCTCTTTTTTTATTTCTGCACACCTGCATCTTTTTTTTTTTTTTGGTCTCTACATAATGGCTGAAAGCAGAAATCTCTGCTTTTCATCCCTAAGGTGGAATGGCATTGCCATAGACCCCGAATTTACTTGTTGAAGGTCCAGACACATGCAGGACTAACTAGCTGACTCTGAATTCCATTTCTACATAGAGGGGAAAGTGTAGTCAGTCCAATTTTGCTTAGTAATCATCTTCTGACCTTGTTAGGATTGAGGAGAAATTGATACAAGTTAAGAATGGTGGCCACCTCATCCTCATGATGCTTGGGCAGAAGAAAGATTATTATTAGTATGGCAAAAAAAGATCTACAACATATTCTTAATTTCTCAACACATATGTAAGTCTTTCTTTCTACCCAAAGGTATCCTATCCATGATCCAACTAACTTACGCATAACAACAAACTACTCAACGACTTCATAACCGGAGGAAACTGATCTTGTTTTGATCATAGGCCCACATAGGTCCAATTGCTCTACTTAAGATAAATGGAGATTTATCTGTGTCCAGAGATGTGTCAGGCTGGGACAAATAGATAGGGGTAAAGACATACTGTATGATTGACAGCCCCACTGGAATCACATGAATGGGGAAGGGATGGCTCCACAAAGATAGAGTGTTTATAAGATATTTTCAAAGCCACTGCTATATTCCAACCCTAGCTGCCCAGAATTCACATTATGAGAAATTATTATATGTCTCCACCTAATAAGCTATAATAATTCCAAATACCACCAAATATATACTCAGTTCTTAAGGGAAATAAATCAGTATCATCTCCAGATAACATATCTACTGATCAGGTCCAGATGCAATCCTCTATGATGCATTTAACCACCCTAACACTTAAAACCCACCATGAAGGAAGGCAGAAGATAAAAAAAAAAGGTAACTGCAATAGCTGTCTTATTTGTGAAGTAGAGAAGGAAAAATAACAAATAGCCATCACTGAATCCTAGCATAAATCATATTCTATAGGAAGGGGCAGTAAGGATCCCTACCTTTGGCCATGGAGTAATTTCCAGGTTACATATCTGCCTCCTTTTCCTATGACTGCCAGGAGGATTGCCAGGGTTCATTTTCCTCTGTGGTCATAATCCAAAGCAGCATATGATAAGATTTCATCTGTAGAACTATAGTCTCTTAGTCCACCTATTTTCTGTGGATATGATTATAATAAACTGAGTGTTGAATTAATGGTTGAGAAAAATAGATCTTTTTCAGGCTTGAGCGTTCTCTGACAATTACATTTTCTGAAGTACCCACTCTTTTGCTTGTTAATTTACTTCTGAAATCCCGAAAGGATAATAATCAGCATTAGAAATCTTGGATCTAGAGCGCTGAATCTTAACCCCACAGGTGTATGTCTCAGTAATTGCCGTTAGTGCTCTGCTAGTCTCCTGAGGCCTCTGCTCACCGGCTTCCACTGTGCCCTCAGCTGAAGGTGGTGAAGGTGAACCTGTCTGTACCCTGTCCCGGTGCATCCCAGTAGAGAGTGCTTTACACTATCTACTACCTGAAGAGAGAGACTATTACCTCTGTCAGACTGGGAACAAATATTAAGATGTGTTTGGAAGATAAAATATATGACTTAAGCTACTCCTGGATAGCAATCTTATTTTCTTTTTCTTCTTTTCTTTTCTTTTCTTTTCTTTCTTTCTTCTTTCTTTCTTTGTTTCTTTGTTTCTTTCTTTCTTTCTTTCTTTCTTTCTTTCTTTCTTTCTTTCTTTCTTTCTTTCTTTCTTTCTTTCTTTTTTTGAGATGGAGTCTTACTCTATTACCCAGGCTGGAGTGCAATGGCATGATCTCTGCTCAGTGCAACCTCCACCTCCCGGGTTCGACCGATTCTCCTGCCTCAGCCTCCAAAGTAACTGGGACTACAGGCAAGTGCCACCATGCCCAGCTAATTTTTTGTATTTTTAGTAGAGACGGGGTTTCACCATGTTAGTCAGGATGATCTCAATCTCCTGACCTTGTGATCCACCTGCCTCAGCCTCCCAAAGTGCTGGGATTCCAGGCATGAGCCACCGTGCCTGGCCAGCAATCTTATTTTCTTACCTCCCTGATTTTGTCTGCTCTAACTTTTGCTTAGAAGCAAATGAGTTATTTTCTTTCAAAATTCACAAAGCACTGATTTTCTGACTCTCAGCCATCTCAGATTCCTGTGTTGTGCTTTATTAACAAAGCTAAATATTGCTGTCTTTCTAATGGCAGATAACTGGCTTAAGAACCTCAGCATGACCACTTCTTGCAGGATCTTACTGGAAGCTGCTGAAAGTGAACAGTATTTGCCAACATTCTCATCTATTTCTTTTAGGTTCTCCAAAGTTCCACCTGAAGAAGGCATATCAGAAACATAACAAGCATTTCCAATCTCCAGTGCAGAGATACAGGGATCATTGCTGCCTGCAAAGAAATCGGGACTCAGATAATTTCTCATTTCAAGATTTGTACTGGCAGTTTTACTTTTTAATATACCAATTTATACATTGAACTCTTTGGTTTACAGGGACAAAACCCAACTCATATCAGATTCCATTTATATATATATATATATATATATTTTTTTTTTTGAGGCAGAGTCTCACTCTGTCACCCAGGCTTTAGTGCAGTGGTGCCATCTTGCTCACTGTAACCTCCACCTCCCAGTTTCAAGTGATTCTCGTGCCTCAGCCTCCCCGGTAGCTGGGATTACAGGCATGAGCCACTGCACCTGGCCAGATTAAATTTAAAATGGGAACTGGGTTGATAGTTTTAGACTTGGCTCTATTCAAGACTCAATCTATGTAGTAAATTTTTTGTTCTCTCTCTCCCTTCTTTCCGCCCCCACCTTCCCCTGGCCCCATGGCCTATTTTTTTTAATAAGCTGGCTTCATTTTCTTTTTCTTTACACATTTTTCCTACATGCAGTTAAGAAAGATGGAAGCCAAGACTCCAGGCTACTAACCCCAGTTTAACAATCTTAGCAGAAAGACAGCCTCTAACTTCTTGAATTACAGTATGATATATTGACACAGTTTTTAAAAATTATCCATTTGTAAAATTGACAATTTTTTGTAATTGTACACATGTATGGCATACAATTTGATGTTTCAGTGCAAACATTGCATGATCTTAGTTATATGTGGAATCTAAAAAATAACAACTGATATCATAGAAGCAGAGAGTAGAACAACTGATATCATAGAAGCAGAGAGTAACCAGTCACTGGAGAGAGGAGGGGGAAAAGGAGGAGGAGGGAAGGATGAAGAGAGGTTGGCCAATATGTACAAAGTTGTAATTAGATAGAAGGAATAAACTATGGTGTTCTATTGCACAGTAGGGTGACTACAGTAAACAGTAAAACATTGATATCATTTTAAACTCCACAAAATAATACTATATATTCTTTTTTGTTTGTTTTTTGAGATGGAGTCTTGCTCTGTCACCCAGGCTGGAGAGCAGTGGTGCGATCTCAGCTCACTGCAACTTCCGCTTCCTGGGTTCAAGCAATTCTTCTGCCTTAGCCTCCCAAGTAGCTGGGACTACAGGTGTGCACCACCACGCGTGGCTAATTTTTGTATTTTTAGTAGAGACGGGGTTTCACTATATTGGCCAGGCTGGTCTCGAACTCTTGACCTTATGATCCGCCCACCTCAGCCTTCCAAAGTGCTGGGATTACAGGTGTAAGCCACCACACCCAGCCAATACTATATATTCTTTATGAATGTCTACATATGTTAAAAAAAGTTTCATAACTGACATGGGAATAATAAACATTAAATTGAGCAGAGTGATTACTTCTGCAGGACCATAGGTGAGTGAGCTGCAGTGGGGTACGTAGGAACCTTAGCTGTGTTGGTAATATTTTATTTCTTAAACTAGTTGGTGGTTATATGGATTCTTGTTACATGATTTTTTATACATTTAAGTATGGCCAAAATATTTTATAAGTTTAAAAAAGAAAAAAACCCAATTGTTATTAATGTTGGGATTTGGATTCCAGAGACAATCTCAGATTGGCCCTGTCTGGATGATTCAAGCATCCTAGTCCTTTATTTCTTCCCAGTAAAATGTGAATGGCTAGGTCATGCGCTGATCACTGTGGCTGTGGGACGGCTAAGGACATATTGTGGTTTCCAGCTCCATTACATACAAAAGGAATAGGGAAATATTACTTTTTAAGGAAAGGGATGTTGGCTAGAAAAAAACAACTGAGGGCCATTTTAGTCTGGGTTAATTTTCCCTAAGCGAAGCTCGTTCCTTTCTCCAGTTTATTCTCAATCTGTCCAGGTATAGACTCTTACCACATTGTAAACTGTGCCCTAAAATTTTAAATGTAACCATGGCCAACGCACCTGATAAACAATGGTGGTGGAAAAAAAATTGCTTTTTTTTTTTTGGAGACAGAGTCTCACTCTGTCGCCCAGGCTGGAGTACAGTGGCACAATTTCGGCTCACTGCAAGCTCGGCCTTCCGGGTTCACGCCATTCTCCTGCCTCAGCCTCCTGAGTATCTGGGACTACAGGGGCCCGCCACCATGCCCGGCTAACTTTTTTTTGTGTTTTTAGTAGAGACAGGGTTTCACCTTGTTAGCCAGGATGGTCTCGATCTCCTGACCTCGTGATCCGCCCGCCTCGGCCTCCCAAAGTGTTGGGATTACAGGCGTGAGCCACTGCGCCCGGCGTGCTTTTTTTTTAAATGACATACATCTTAATCTTTTCCTTGGGTGGTGCTGTTCAAAGCTACTCCCAAGAGGAGCATGAGGAAGGTTTCTGTGAGTGGGGGTGTGTGTTTGCACACACACATAGGTATGAAAACACCACTTACTTCCTAGTAGTGTTTAAATTTGGATCTGAGGGTAACCCAAGTGGCTAACACTTCCCTTACTATTTATTACCATGGGTCACTATTCTTTAGAATTTCACATCATCTTAAAGCTCTTGTGTTTGCTGTGTTTTGATTTCATTTTGGGGGACTTGGTTTGCTAAAAACAAACAAACAAACCAACAAACAAAGCATTTCCGTAAGACACTGTCTGTAAAGACATTCCCCAACCCTTATTATACCATGAAAACTCCCTGCTTGTGATGATGACTATTGAGAGTACTCAACCATCCTCATATTTTTCTGTTGATTAAGCTCAGCCACAGACCACAGATAGGTAACAATGACCATAGGTGGGTAACAATGGGATGAGGAAGGAGCCTTTCTTACCATGACCTTGTCCTGGCTCTTTCTCCTGACAATGTAGTGATAGGATGAGTTTCACAAGGTAATGAAGAAATTATTATTACTGGGAGCAAATGTTAGAGGATTGTTCTAAAGACTTTCAGGTTGGAGGTAGGAAGGATGGTCAAGTTTGATATGTATACATCCAATATTAAGATTCTGTAGTTTTTCAGTCAGCATCAATCTTATCCATAGTTCCAGTTGAATCTACCTGCTGCAATTCATTTGATTCATGATTATTATTATTATTATTATTATTGCCTGGACCTCAAATATTTTAAATCACTGACACAGCTATTTTTATTTTTTATTTTTATTTATTTATTTTTTAAATTACAATTGAGCACAGGATTGGGGCACATTCTAGGCTAAAATGAAATATATCAGGGCACAAACAACACACTCTCACATCTGCAGATATTTGCTACTATTTCTACAAAAGTTTCATCCTTGGTAAGCATTCAGCCTAAGTATTAAGAACCAACAGATAAAAGCTTATTCAAAAACATCACTGTATAGTAGACTACCAATTTCTCCCCTGGAGTGGGAAAACCTTTCTGCACCTGAACCTTGCCTAATTTAGCCAGTTCCATATTTTCTGACGGTCTATTATTCTCAGCACTTCACATGATACTAAAATAGGTTATTAGCTAGAATTCTTTCGAACACAAGTAACAGACACCCATTTGTGTTTACAAATATAGGAATGGAAAATGTGTTATGAGGATGTATGCATATCTCATCTCCCAGAGCCTACGGACAGGATCACATCCAAGTCTCATGCAGAACCTGGAGCTACGAAATGAAAAGCAATTAGGACTCAGTTTCATTTTTTGTCTTTTCTTTGCCCTGTGCCTTTGTGTCCTTGTCCTCTTTTCAGATCAGTGTTCTTTGCTTTTCTATCTGCATGACTACATATAGTTACTGCACAGTTTGATTTTATAGCTTCAGACACATGCTGAAGTTGTCTCCAAATTCCAAGGGAAAATCTGATTGGCTTAATTGAACATAAATACCTTCACCTTGTCCACAGGTTGTGCTAAGTGAAAACTTAATTTCGGGGGAATTATTTTGAAATATCAGCTGGTCTCTTTAGAACATGGTCATTCAACATAAACCATTATAAAGGAATTTTTGCCACTTAGAGAAAAAAGACTATGTTTCTGTCTAATTCATCTTAGAGCTGATCTTGGCTTCGATGTTTGAAATAGGTGTGCAATGTCTGCAGTAATGATAACCATAGTAATACTGGACTTTTGTATGATAATTGCAGGTTTTATAAGCTACCAAACATCTTTTTTGAGGTTAGTCAGTATTATTATAATTATGCTAGATTTAGGGATATGGATATGGAGACATAGAAATTGAAGTTGCTATGCTAAGTGGTCATAACAAATCTCGAAAAACTCAGAATTTAAATTAAAATCAACTGGCTCTAAAACTTGGGCTCAAATTTAGTAATGGTATTGGAGTTCAAGTTCTATTCCATCTGGATTTTAATTTTCTTCTTACCATTTCTCATTCCAAATGCTCTAATGGCCCAGCCATTTTTCATAATAGTTGTGTTTTTTTTTTTTTTTTTTTTGAGACGGAGTCTCGCTCTGTCACCCAGGCTGGAGTGCAGTGGCGTGATCTTGGCTCACTGCAACCTCTGCCTCCCGGGTTCATGCCATTCTCCTGCCTCAGCCTCCCAAGTAACTGGGACTACAGGTGCCCACCACCACGCCTGACTAATTTTTTTGTATTTTTAGTAGAGACAGGATTTCACCATGTTAGCCAGGATGGTCTCAATCTCCTGACTTCGTGATCCACCCGCCTTGGCCTCCCAAAGTGCTGGGATTACAGGTGTGAGCCACTGCACCCGGCCCTCAGTATTTTTTATAGCAACACAAAGAATGGCCTAACACATTAGGAAGAAAACGTACGTAGAAGCTTGTAAACCTAGAATTGAGAGTCTAAGAAACCAGGAGGCTTTCCTGTGAAAGAGAGAGTTAAGCTAAACTGTGAAGGAGGAGTTCATAGTAGATTTTTTTTTTAATATACAAGGATGTTGATGGCAATATTGTGAATAGTAGAAAAAATAATCTGGATATAAAATTCTAATCAATTAGACAGTGTGCTACATATATAATATATCCTCACCAAGGGGTATTATGCACCCATTCAAATAAACAATTAGAACTCTGTCTTTTGACATGGAGGGATTTCCATGAAGTAATGAGAAGTGAGAAAAGAAGCATGCATTTTAAAAAGCACACGAATAGTTCCAGAGAGAGCATTCCTCAAGAAAGAGAGAGAAGAAGTAGTGTAAAGATGAGCTTCCTAGGCATAAGGAACAGCATGTGCAAATGCCCCAAGGAAGAAGACGGCCTGGTGAAATACAGTAATTGAAAGGAGAGTAAAGAGGCTGGAGCTCAGAAAATGAGGTCAGGGGCTATAGGACAAGGAGAGGTGGGAGGGATACCAGGTGAAATAGAGAAGTAGATAGGTCAGAGCATATATTTGAGAAAGCCATATCAAGAACTTTGTTGTTATCCTTCAGTAAATGTTTTATACCTTGAACTATTGCCTTTTCTAACACTTAGTGATTGCATGTCATTTAACACTTAGTGATTGCTGGGAGAGCTCTGCAGAGTATTCACTATATTTTAGAATCAATGACACTATACCTGGCACAAAGGAAATTCTTAATACATTCTAGTTTTCCACTTCACCTTGTCGCCTTTCCAGTCGTTTTCTCCCATGAATGCATAAAATATGGTTCTATAGTTCTCAACTCCCAGGCTCAATGCCCCTTCTTGGTTTTAAAGAAATATTTTGTAACACTGTCTTGCTACACTAAAACAATGAAACTTATTAATAATGTAATTTAACCTACATATAACTTTTAAAAGTAATGTTATGTCCTGATTATAAAGTAAATAAAAGGAATTTATAAAAATGCTATTTGTTGTAGTGTATAAACATTCATACACAAATATACCAGAAGACAGAAGAAGCTGTGAGATGTGAGATGACTGACCTACAGATGCTAAGGGAGACTGATGAGTTTTATTATGTCTCTGAAGCAGTTATGTAGTGCTGTGATCTACAAAATGATGAATAATTCTTAGCAGATGTCTACGTTAAGCAAAATATATTGTAATTGGATTCCTGTAATTCAGTATACATTAAAACTGTGCCAAACATTTCTTGTACTTGTATGTAAAACAGAGAGAAGCTCTGAACTTAGGCAATTATAAATGAATTTTCACCTTCATTTTGTCTGGCAGGACTGCTGTTATTTGCTGAAGACATCAGATAATTTTCCATTGTGATGGATACATCACAGGACATTGTCATTCCCTGCCCACCAAATACCAGTACAGCCCTCAATCATTGTAACATTTTCCAAATGTTCCTTATCAGTTGGTCCACTGAGAGCCACTGATCTGATTGGAAGACAAGATGCTGGAAATGTCACATTGTATCAGGAGACTTCAATAACAGCTGAAAAAAAAAACAATAAAAGGGATGTTATAAAGTCACATGTAGATGGCAGAAAAAATACTAAAGGGATTAAGTCTTAGGCATTTTAAGTGGCCCACACCAGTCAAAGCTGGAATAAGACAATGTGGAAATAGATTTTGAACAATGACTAACCTGAAGTGAGACAGAGGAACAAGGGAGGCATTTTAGGCTGGAGGTCCACTGAGCAGAGGTGGGCAAAGGTGTGATGTACAAATAAACATGATATGTCTGGGAACCAGTGATACAGAATTTCAGACATCCTCAAATTAGGCCTTCCAGAAAGGCAGTTGGAGTTGGCAGTTTACTGTTGCTTCATTTTTGTTGTTGTTTTCTCTTTTTCTCTGTCTTAATTATAAAAAATACAAGTTATATCCCAGACCTCAGTTGAAGTTTGTGAAATCCAGTCCAGATAGTGACTCTAAGGGCACCAAAAATGATTAATACTGATGTGTTTTTTTAATAATTCCTACAACATATAGTAGCAATGGATGTCTATGATTATGTTAGCAATGTTGGTGATAAAGACCTTTCCATATTGCTATGATAAAATACTTTAGAAGATGGCTATTCATATTCATCCATAACAATGATAAGTAACGAATGACTTCAGAAGTTACATTTAATATTTTCAAAGATGTTAAATATGGACAATTCTCATGTCTTAACAAATACTAATAACAAAAGATGAATGAATATTTTAAAAATTGAATAATTAAAATAATCAGTACTTTGTATCAAATAGATTCTATTAGCTCACTCTATGTTCTGTTTTTACACCTAATGGCATGATTATGCAATTTACCAGTAAATACCAGCATGGTTTTTAATGTTATTTACGTGTATTATGAAAAATGTAAGCAACCTAATATTTTCATGTGTTTGATCTGCCCAAGAGAAAGAGAAGAGGAAATGCATTCATCAGAGAATAGGATCTAATGAGTTTAGCAATTTAAAAATTAAGAACCATAATTTTCTGCTATTTTAATTAAGTCATTTTATATCTCTTTACCTCTTTCTCTAAAATAATTTGTTACAATTATCTAACCTTTTACAAATATTTGCAAATTAAAAGAAATAATTACCCAGTACTACACCATAATTTTGAAGAATGGATGAAGCACACAGTATGATAATGTGTTTTTCATCCTTCTAAAGGAACTTCGTGATGACCAAAACAGGAAAAAATTCTTAATCTACAAATCTATTGAATTTTATTACATTTGTTTCCACACCTCTTTTCACAAATGTTTGTACCATCTTTTTGAACTTTAACTGGTCTTTAATTAGTTCTCTACACGCCAATGAACACACAAACACAAGTCAAGGAATCAAATTAACACAAGATTCCTGGTTATATTATCTGCTATGCTTTATTAGTCTTTCTATCCTCTGCCCCAACCAATGCTTGGCACAATGCCTTTTCTTTAGAAAGCTCTCAATAAATGTATTTATGACACTTACATAATACTTTATGTAACAATTTAAATGTGAGAGATATATAAAATGATTATGAAGTTCATTTCAATAATTTTCACAGTAGTCTTACATGAAATGTCATAAGACAATTAAACCAATGTGATGATTCATCTGGCCATAGGTTTAGCCAACACTGACAGAAATTTTGCTTGGTAACTTCCCCAAAGTACTTGGGGAAAATATTTTTTGTTGTTGTTGCTTTTTATTTTTTTCTTGAGACGAAGTCTCACTCTATTGCCCAGGCGCCCAGGCTCCCAGGCTGGAGTGCAATGGTGCGATCTCAGCTCACTGTAACCTTTGCTTCCCAGGTTCAAGCGATTCTCCTGCCTCAGTCTCCTCAGCAGCTGGGATTACAGGCACGTTCTACCACGCCTGGCTAATTTTTAGTAGAGATAGGGTTTCACCATGTTGGCCAGGCTGGTCTCGAACTCCTGAATCTTGATCCACCTTGGCCTCCCAAAGTGTTGGGATTACAGGCGTGAGCCACCACACTCGGCCGTGAAAATGTTTTTGAGAGACACATCCATTTTCTTATTGTTAGATATGACATTCTTTCTGTAGTAAAGGCTTTATCTGCCTGAAAACCATTGTCTTGAACTGAACATACATCCTAAAGCTCTTGAAGGAACTAGAATCTTAGTGCTCTTTTTGTGTACAAATAATGACTGGGACCTGGTAACTAACTGAAATAGCTTCACATACTTCTCATACTTATCATACTTCTAAGGATTTTTGAAGAACATATTTGTTAAAAACAAATCAACAATTGAAAAGAAACATGTCATTCAGAGTATGATTTCCTTCTTTCCCAATAAAATTAGTTGCTTCTTCTCTTCTATAACTCCTGTCTCTTTCATTGTTATCTATATTTATGTGTATATATATTATTTTCTGGATTATTGTACTTCACATATATTTTATCTTATCAATTAAATTATAAGTACTGGCCGGGCATGGTGGCTCATACCTGTAATCCAAGCACTTTGGGAAGCTGAGGCGGGTGGATCACAAGGTCAGGAGTTTGAGACAACCTGAGCCAATATGGTGAAATCCTGTCTCTACTAAAAATATAAAAAATAGCCAGGCGTGGTGGTGCATGCCTGTAGTCCCAGCTACTCAGGAGGCTGAGGCAGAAGAATCACTTGAACCCGGGAGGCGGCGGTTGCAGTGAGCTGAGACCGTGCCACTGCACTCCAACCTGGGCAACAGCGAGACTCCCCCTCAAAAAAAAAAAAAAAAAGTATTATAAGTACTTTGAGGTCAGGAAAAAATACCTGATTGCTTTTGAACCCCCTTGTATATCTGAAATCAATATGGGAGGCAAATACATACCTGTTAAGTGTAACTTCGTATTTCCACTAATTGGTTTAGACTTTAGATTAAATATTGTAGAATGGGGGTAAAGATGCATATGAAGATTGAGTTGACTTGTAGTTTTTAAAAGCCTTTTTTTTTTTAAGACGGAATCTTGCTCTGTCTCCAGGCTGGAGTGCAGTGGCACGATCTGAGCTCACTGCAATCTCCACCTCCTAGGTTCAAGTGATTCTCCTGCCTAAGCCTCCCAAGTAGCTGGGATTACAGGTGTGCACCACCACACCCAGCTAATTTTTGTATTTTTAGTACAGACAAGGTTTCACTATGTTAGCCAGGATGGTCTCGATCACCTGACCTCGTGATCCTGCCATGGCCTCCCAAAGTGCTGTGATTACAGGTGTCAGCCGTTAGTGTAATCTTCCCATCCATCCTGTTAGCTACTTTTAAAGTATTAACTGTAAAAGTCTAGTTTTAGTTTCTGTCTTAAATATAACCGATCCATTTAAAAAATAATAGAGTTGAGAATTTATTAGGCATACTTATCATATGGAGAGACTGAGGTTTTATATGTCCCTTCCCATATCATCTGGACCTTGTTCATTACCCATTATTCTTTCTATTCTCTGCTATTTCCTTTCCAACACATTTACCTGAGTACCTATAGCTACAGAAAGATTCCCAACAACTTGAAAACAACCTTTCACATGATCCTGCTCCTGCCTCT
The DNA here is from genome assembly GCF_028858775.2 of Pan troglodytes. Taxonomy (NCBI): domain Eukaryota; kingdom Metazoa; phylum Chordata; class Mammalia; order Primates; family Hominidae; genus Pan; species Pan troglodytes. The sequence continues at coordinate 60,702,747 of NC_072403.2, forward strand.
TCCTGCTTTTCACATACATGGCCATTTTACTTCTTTCTTTCCCTCTACTGATGACTTTTGACAGCTTGAAAACACTTGGGTTATAACTTGAGCAACATGGTGAAACCCTGTCTCTATAAAAAAAAATACAAAAATTAGCTGGGTTTGGTGGTATGCACCTGTAATCCCAGCTATTAGGGAGGCTGAGGTGGGAGAGTTGCTTGAGCTGAAAAGTTGGATGTTGCAGTGAGTTGAGACACTATACTCCAGCCTAGGGGACAGAGCAAGATCCTGTTTCAAAAAAAGGAAAGAAAGAAAAGAAAACCTAGTTATTTCTTTCACTTTAAATTCTACATCCAATCTATCTGATGCAAATCATATTGATTTTCAATTTCATTGGCTCTCAAATCGGTTTCCTCCTTTTCATTCTCACTATTCCTTCCCTTGTCATACTATTCACATGACAGCTAGGCATAACTACTCTTCCTGATTCCCTAGAATTTATACCAAAGGCACCAACTGTTAGATTAGTCAACATATCACCAGCCAGAGACACAAGTCCATATTTTTCAGCTTGCAATCAGAGTTCTTCCCAATCTGATTCCCAGTATAATTAATAGTAATGCACTTACGGGCTTACCACAGATCAAGAGCTGGGATGTTTTCCACATACCATATCTAATTTATAATTCTCACAACAATCTTAGATTATAAATAATTTTGATCTCATGCTGTGAGAAAATTACTCCAAACTTTATTTCTAAACGTATCTTCCACCACCCACAACCATGTAATGCCCATGGCCAAATCAGGTAATTGATTTGCGTGGTTCTGGAACTTGCTTTAACTTTCATCCTCTAGCCTTTACTCTGCTCTTTCAGCATCTGATCACATGTCAATTTCATTCTCCTGAAAAGTTTGCTCATCAGTCAGGACCCAACTCAAATTCTAATAGTTCTGTGAAATTCTGTCCACATTCCTCACCTACCTTCTAGGCTCCTTAAGGGGTGAGATAAATTTTATGTATTTTTCCCTCACATTAAGGATGGAAAGGTCTTACATAGCATAATACCTTTAATGGATTCTCCCTCTCCACTTCTATTTTCTGATCTTTTATTTGCTTTTAATAATGAACACTCTAGTAGATATATCCTTCTTTCTTTGTGATTTCACTTGACTTAGCATGAGTGCATATCTTAATAAAATTAGACTTCCTATGGGCCTCATTTTACTCCAAATATTCTTGATATTTTTAACAATAGGATAAGTGCATCTCAAAACGTTCATAAGTATTGCACCTTTAAGAGACATCCAGAATTATTCTCAAAGGCTGTAGAAACATGCCAGTATATTAAGTACCACATAGAGAATATTAATTTAGTCAATGGATTGCATGCCAAAAATGAGGAAGAGAACTGAAAAAATATTAAAAAGTGAGATGTGAAAATTAGGAACAGAAAGAAAAAAATAAATACATAAAACAAGACAATTCTCTACATTCTTTTGAAGAAATGAAACTACAAACCAGACACCAAGATTTGGAAGATTAGCTTTGTACTAATCCTGGAATTTGCTTTTACTTTCCTGACTTTGGCCTTTGCTCTGTTGTTTCAGTATCTAGACTAACGCGAATTTCATTCTTCAGTTTAAATCAGCACGTCAGTCAGGGATTCATCCAAACCTTAATGGCTTAGCATTTTCCTAAACTGTTTTATTAGGGGCAAAATGGCCACGAAAGTCATTTTTAAGGGTCAATTCAATTTTATGATAATTTATATATTATGCCAGACGCTTATAATATGCCTATTATTACCCTAAATTCCATTCTTACAGTACTAGGCTGCATTTTAGACATTTGCTGCAAATGACTTTATCTTGAAGTCTACGTGATTACACAAGTTATTATAAACATTCATGACAGATTTACTGAGGTGTAGGCAAGGAAATTAAAAAATAAATTTTATTAATTACTGTATTTTATGTTTAAATTATACTGTCTCCACTTCCGTAACATTGCTCCGCAGTATCCCACCTAGAGGGACCTGCTTTCACGCACATCTCCCTATTTTAAACAATATCCTTTCATCCCAAATCTGTAACTAGGACAGTTGAGAGTCAGTACCAAAATCTTTGATGATATTTGAAATTCTTTTACATAAAAAAGTAAAGGCACAAGCACTTTTTCTTCTACTTTTCCACTCCCCACGTCTTCTCCAAGCCTAAAGACTCTTAGGCAATGAGAAGGAGTCTGCACTGCGGGATGCCCACTGGAATTACCTACTGTGGGCTGAATCCGCCCCACACTCTCGAAGGTGCTACAACCCTTGCTCTCACCCGCTGCCCCCAGGCCTCTCCTCCAGGCATTCTTGAGCCCAGGGAAAAGCGAGGACGGGACCACGGCCCTGCTCGGCCTAGATCCGCCTTCTTCCCAGGTGAGCGTCGCTGTCCTCCGGGATCGCTCCTCGCCCCAGCCCAGGAGCAGGGTGTCGGGACTTGTAATTGCCCCGTAGCCCCGAGGGCGGGCAGGAAAGAAAGGCTTTTTCATACTCCGCTGGGAGAGGGCTGGGTGTTTGAGTTCAGACAGGTTCCGAGCGCTTTCTGGCTGTTCGGGGTTTGGCGTGCCACCACTTGGGACTTGTTGTAACCCGTCTCCACTCCCCCCGCCTCCAGCGCTGCACCTCGTCTCGGGGAGGCGCGGTTCGAGCCGGAATCAGCCTCCCTCCGCGGACCTGACGCTGGGCAGGTAACTCCCCTCCCCTCCCTGCCCGCGCCCAGGCGCTTGCTGCTTCCTGGGAGGCAAACCTTCGGCGGCGGGCGCTGTGCGGCGGGCGCGGTTGCGCGCGGCTTGGGGCAAGTAAGTGGGGTTTGGGCTCCCCTGCCCCAGACCTCGGCGGACGGGACCCCAGCGGGTGCAGGGTTGAAGTGCTCGGGGTGCTGGGGGGGCCCGGGGCTTCACCCGCCCCTGGCCGGCGCGGCGGACGGGAGGGATAGGGGCCTCCCCCTTGGGAGCGCGCGCGGGATTGGAAATTCCCCAGGGTGCAAAGCTCAGTTGCTTCAGTCTTTTCTACGTTTCTTTCATTGTCGTGGGGGTGCGAGTGAGTTGAGAAGTTTGAAAAGTTGTCTCGGGCGGAGTCAGTTTGGGTCCCCAGAGGACTGGCGCCGCCCCTCGTGGACGCTGCATTTGTTTCCTCTTTTCCAGTGTGGGAGTGCGCCGAGGACCCTGGGAGGGGAAGCGGGAGGAGAGACCGCTGGGAAAAGTCTCGTGGGAGGAAGTCCAGGGTGGAAGCAGAGGGCGTGGGGGTGGGGGGTTCCGGGAAAAGGTGGGAGAGCTTAGGTCGCTGAGGGGCGTGGGTGTTCTTTAGATCCTGAGTGGGGAGCAGAACTTGAAAAGACAGTTTTTTCACACAGCCTCTTAATTGTACAGGATCCCGTTTCTGAGTGCAGACTGGTAGCGACCTGTGTTTTTCAAACTTGGGTCGGCCTGAGTCTGGGTCTGTGTGCTCTAGCAGCTCTCCAGGAGAGCTTGTACCTACCAAAGTTTGAGAACCACTGCTCTAGATCCTGGTGAGTGATCTAGAAGAGGACAGTAGGCCTAGAGCAGATTGCTCCTGGAACGGGACTTGGAGACTTTTGGTCTATTCTGTGTGATATGTGGGGAGACTTAACCTGTGTAAGGTGAGTGAAGAGGCAGAGAATGCCTGTGTTCATTGCAGGAGTCATAGGTATGTAAAGAGACAACAGCGCTTTCTTTATAGGAGGAGGCTGGGAGGTTATGGAAACACAGGTTAGCATGTTGTCTATGCTCGGAGCGGTGAAGTTATAGGGTCTCTCTGACCTAGAAGTGGAAGTGAGAGCTCAGGCGGCCAGAACACTTAAGAAGAAGGTGTGCGGGTGGCAAGCAATTGAGGCTAGAATTTAATGCTCAACAGCTTATGTCCAAATTCCCATTTACAAACATCTTGTTAGATTACTGGCAGGCACCTCCCTTCTTTCCCTTTCTCAACCTAACAAGTGCAAGAGCCCCGAGGAAATCCATGACTGAGGCTGAATCATTGCTGACAAGCAATAGGAAGGGAGACAGTGATGAAAGAGACTTAGAAGAGAAAACTGGGGTTTTTTGTTTTTATTGCGGGGGGGTGCGGGTGGCGGTGGGAGGCTCAAAATGATTGGAGAATGAGAATAATGTGAAACAGAATGACGGAAGGTTGGGAGTGCAGGTCTTTGTTGAGTTTGTTTCTCTCTGTCTTCCTGTAGTTCCCAGAAAAGTAGAAGTCCCCACACCTTCCAATTGCAAATTCCACCCCCTTGCCTTTGGGGCTCAGGCACACGTGGGGTATACACCTATTTAGGGTGCTGGCTACACCCTCTAGAGCCTGCCTAAGGGGCTGGGTGGATCCTGCCTTTAAAGCTGGCAGGCTTTAGACCGCAGATGCTGAGAATTTATTGTGGGAAGCATTACCAATTGAACAGTTGCTGAAAGAGATTGTATAGATGGAGACAAACCACACCTCTGGTGCTGACTCAGTGATGTCTTTTACGTTTATGCCCTTGAGTTTATGACGCTAACTGGCTAAACTTTTTTGGGATGAAGTAATTAATTTTATTAATCTTTCTATTTTATTTCCTCTACCGTCCACCGTTCTTTATAGGTTAAGCTGGAGGTTCATTCACTGAGTATTTTCTTGACCATGACTCACCTTGCAGCAACTAACCTACTTGTTTCCCATTTAATTACATTATACAATACTGAGTTGCCAAAATGTAATGTTATTATACTTTTAAGTGTCCAGAATCTTGGTGTGAAACTGTGATCCCATCAAAGCGGGACTCTTCTAATACATAAATCTGGTTGGAGGAGACCTTTTGAAAAGAGGCCACTTAGCTTAATTTAATGAATTATTGGTAAAATTTCAAGTTGTCCTTGTTTATCTAGTTAGGTAAGTTTGCACGTCTGTCCCTTTATAAGTTGCAAAATGTGAATGTCCCATGGATGTTTCACAATTCACCTTTTTAAACACAATGTTTTGTTCATTTTGAAATTTGCTTTTGTTCCTTTAATTTCTGATCTGGAGATGGAATGTATTTTAGAATTTTGTTGTTGAATTTATCATTTGAACATCAGAATACATCCACTCCCCCATGAAAACAGAGTTCTAAATGATGGTTACTCACAGCCCAGCTTTAAGGATGCCTTAGATAAAAAGTTGTACAAATAGCACTTAAACTCCATCAAGAATCAAAGCCAACAACATTTCTCTGAGAAAATGTGTTAGAGCCTTCAGTGGGAGCTTCCTTCCCACTGAGGTGTGCCAATGGGCATGGGCACTGTCTAGAAGTATCCTGGCCCCTAAGGGTAGAGCAGGCTTCCCAAGGGGATTGGGAGGCTGAGTGCTGTGGGCTCCTGAGACAAGAGCTGGGGGAAATGGTAGGCTCCAGTGGAAAGGATATACGTGGAGGTGAGGTGGAGTGGGGGGCAAGTGGGCTGTATGCTGGGGAGGAGGGTGCACTGAGGAGGCAGGGGGCTAACATGTACAGAAGGTAGGGGTGGGTGATGGAGGGGGCAAAGGATGTTTTCAGGGGCTGTGATGCTGTAAGGGAGGTGAGCCTTGGTGGAGAGATGATCCAAACATGAGAGATATTCATTGGGCATGCTGTCTATGTTGGGAAGTCCTGGAATCACATGATCATGAACGGTAGGAAACTTTTCCTCTGGGGACATCTAATTACTACCCAGTTTGTCTTTTGTTTTATTTTTACATTGTCCTTAAGAGTGAGGTGAGATGTCCCCTAAGGGCACATGACATTTATCTTTTCAGCTGTGTCTTAAATAATTTGTAGATTACTGGTCCGTGGGAAACTTAAAGTAGTCATGGTCAGCCTCTCTTGCATACTGACATAGAGTCAGGTGTAGTCTCCAGGTTACTGGCAGGGGCCTATGTTGAAGAGTTTATAGAGAACTTATGCAGTGATGATGATTATCTAATGGCTCTAACTTTGTGCTCTTTTACACTATCCCTTTGATTAAACATATTTATTGACCATTATCTGCCAAGCAATATGTTCCTCTCCAGGGGTAGGAAAGTAAAAATATATTCCTGGATCTTAGGAAGCTTCCAGTTTAGGAACCTAATGATAATTATAAGTACACAAATAAATAAATGGATCAAGTCCACTGATTTTTGTAGTTCCTTCCTATTCTCTGAAGGTCACAGCAGACGTTGTTTGTGTTCAGTAATCATTTGTGAAATTGAACGTTAGCAGCCCTGGGATAGTCATGTTTTTTGACAAAGTATTAACATTCTTTAGGCTTGCAGGTTTTTCACTGGTATTGTGAAAGGTTTAGACTATGTGGTCACTCCTGTGTCCCACCCACACTGCTCTGAAATTCTCTGTGATCACTTCTTATTGAGAGTATCATAAAATAATGTTAACTAAGGTTTCCCCACAGTATCACTGTGAAGCTTATTATTTCCACTTCTTTGGCCAAATTTTCATTTCAAAAGGTTTTCGTTCTTTATTTAACATCAGGTTCCTTCTTTGATTACATAAACATTACTACTTAGAGAAGAAAAGGCAGTTTTCAAAGCACTAAAGAGTGGCATCTTCCATCTCAATGGTGGTAATAGAATAACTCAACATAAGATGTTTGGGCTGTCATTTATATATACACACTAGCAATGATGGCTTTAATTCTTAACAGCACGTTACTCCAAATACCTAGTCTCACAAGACTCATTCAACAGATGTTTTAAAAGTACTATATTTTAACAGCTGGACGTAGTGGCTCACGTGTGTAATCCCAGCACTTTGGGAGGCTGAGGCGGGTGGATCACAAGGTCAGGAGTTCAAGACCAGCCTGGCCAAGATGGTGAAACCCCGTCTCTACTAAAAATACAAAAATTAGCCAGGCGTGGTGGTGGGTGCCTGTAATCCCAGCTACTTGGGAGGCTGAGGCAGAGAATTTTTTGAACCTGGGAGGCAGAGCTTGCAGTGAGCCCAGGTCGCGCCACTGCACTCCAGCCTGGGCGACAGAGTGAGACTCATCTCAAAAAAAAAAAAAAAAAAAAAAAAAAGTCCTGTATTTTTCTCAAATATAACTTCTGAGTTATTTGTTAAAGATGAGTGCAATATAGCTAAGTTGTTTTTAGAGTAAGTAACTGTTTACAGTGTTCCCCTATGATTCTTTTTTTTAGTTTCAACCCTTCCTTTCCATTTTCATCTTTATTGGCCTTTTCATCTTTTTTTGTCACATCTCATCCTTTCTATCCTCCTTTTGTCCCTTCTCTTCCTTCTTTTTTCTTTTATGCTTCTCTTCTCTTCCCTCCCATTATGTTTTTCTCTTCACTTCCCTTCTCTTTTTATCTATCCCTTCTGAGCCCTTCTGATTTACTTTTTTACCTGTTCATCTTTCTTCTTTCTTATCTCCCATTTCATACTTCTATTTATTTGTCCATTTCACCATCTGTTGAACTACCTATTTATTTACATTTTGTTTTGTTTTGTTTTGGTTTGTTTTTTTGAGACAGAGTCTCACTCTGTTGCCCAGGCTGAAGTGCCGTGGCATGATCTTGGCCCACCACAACCTCTGCCTCCCGGGTTCAAGTGATTCTCCTGCCTCAGCCTCCCGAGTAGCTGGGACTACAGGCAGGCGCTACCATGCCCGGCTAATTTTTGTGTTTTTAGTAGGGACGGAGTTTCACTATGTTGGCTTGGCTGGTCTCAAACTCCTGACCTCATGATCCGCCCACCTCGGCCTCCCAAAGTGCTGGGATTACAGGCGTGAGCCACTGTGCCTGGCCTATTTACAGTTCTTTATTTCTGTCTGTCATCTTTATCAGCACAGTTCTCTACTTTGGTATTCTAAAAATCTGTACAAGTAAAATTAGAAGCATATCTCGTTTTATTGTGCTATGCTTTATTGTACTTTGCAGCAATTGTGTTTTTACTAATTGATGGTTTCTGGCAACACTGCCTTAAGCAAGTCTATCAGTGCCATTTTTCCAACAGCACATGCTCACTTTGTGTCTCTGTGTCACATTTTGGTAATTCTCACAATATTTCAAACTTCATTATTATAATGTCTTTTTTTGGTGATCATTGATCTCTGATGCTACTCTTGTAATTTTTTGGGGGTGCTACAAATCATGTGCATATATGACAGTGAACTTAATCTATAAATGTTGTGTGTGTTCTGACTGCTCCACCAACTGGCCATTCCCCTGTGTCTTTCCCGCTCCTTGGGCACAGTATTGAAATTAGGCCACTTAATAACTCTCCCAGGGCCTTTAAATGTTCAAGGGAATGGAAGAGTTGCATGCCCTCATTTTAAATCAAAAGCTAGAAATGATTAAGCTCAGTGAGGAAGTCATGTTGAAAGCTGAGATAGGCTAAAAGCTAAATCTCTTGTACTAGACAACTATCCAAATTGTGAAAGCAAAGGAAAAGTTGTTGAAGGAAATTAAAAGTGCTACTCCAGTAAACACACACATCATGAGAGAGTAAAATGGCATTATTGCTGATAGGGAGAAAATCTTATTGGTCTAGAATTCAAGGCTGTTCAATCTGTGGCCTGCAGGCCATATATAGCCCAGGACGGTTTTGAATGCTGCCCAATACAAATTTGTAAACTTTCCTAAAAGATTATTCAATTTTTGTTGCAATTTTTTTTTTTTTGGCTCATTGACTATTGTTGTTAGTGTATTTTATGCGTAGCCCAAGACAATCCTTTTTGGCCCAGGGAAGCCAAAAGATTAGACACCCCTGGATAGATCAAGCCAGCCACAACATTCTCTGCCAAAGCCTAATCCAGAGCAAGACCTTAACTCTCTTCAAATCTGTGAAGGCTAAGAGAGATGAGAAAGCTGGAGGAGAAAGGTATGAAACTAGCAGAGGTTGGTTCCTGAGGTTTAAGGAAAGAAGCTGTCTCCAAAATGTAAATGTGCAAAGTGAAGCAGCAAGTGCTCATGAAGAAGCTGAAGCAAGTTATCCAGAAAATCTAGCTAAGATAATTGATGAACAAAGTGACACTAAACAACACATTTTTAATGTAGGCGAAACAGCCTTCTAGTAGAAGAAGATGCCATCTAGTATTTCAGAGCTAGAGAGGGGAAGTCAATGCCTGGTTTCAAAGCTTCAAAGGATAGGCTGACTGATTTTTTAGGGGTTAATACAGCTGGTGACTTTTAAGTCGAAGCCACTGCTCATTTACCATCCCAGAATGCCTAAGGTCTTTAAAAATTATTCTAAATCTAGTCTGCCTGTGCTCTGTAAATGGAGCAACAAAGCTCAGATGAGAGCACATCTGTTTACAGCAAGGTCTACTGACTTTTTAAGCCTACTGTTGAGACCTACTTCTCAGAAAAAAAGATTCCTTTCAAAATGTTACTGCTTATAGACTGTGCACCTGGTCACCTAAGAGATCTGATGGAGATTAATGTTGTTTTCATGCCTTCTAACACAACATTTGTTCCATAGCACATGGATCAAGAAGTGACTTTGACTTTTAAGTTTTATTATTTAAAAAGACATTTCATAAAGCTCTAGCTGCCACAGATAAGTGATTCCTCTAATGAATCTGAGCAAAATAAATAGAAAATCTGGAAAGAATTCACCATTCTACATGCCATTAAGAACATTTGTGATCCATGGGAGGAGGTCAGAATATCAACATTAACAGCAGTTTGAAAGAAGTTGATTCTAACTCTTGTAGATGTCTTAGAAAGGTTCAAGACTTTTGTGGAGGATGTCATTGCAGATATGGTGGAAATAGCAAGGGACCTATTAATAGAATTAGAAGAGGAGGCTGAAGGTGTGGCTTAGTTTTTTCAGTGTCATGGTAACACTTTAATGGATGTGGTGTTGTTTCTCATAGATGAACAAAGAAAGTGGATTCTTGAGATGAAATCTACTCTCTTGGTGAAGGTGCTATGAACATTGTTAAAGTGACAACAAAGAATTTAGAATATTATAAAAACTTAGTTGGTAAAACAGCAGCAGGATTTAAGAAGATTGACTCTAATTTTGAAAGAAGTTTTACCATATGTAAACTGCTGTTAAACAACATTGCATGCTATAGAGAAATCGTTTGTGAAAGGAAGAGTCAATCTTTCTGGCAAAATTCGTTATTGTCTTATTTTAAGAAATTGCTATAGCCACCCCACCCTTCAGCAACCACCACCCTGATCAGTCAGCAGCCATCAACATCAAGACAAGCCCCTCCAATGGCAAAAAGATTACAACTTGCTGAAGGCTCAGATGATAGTTAGCATTTTTTTAGGGATAACTTATCTTTTGATTAAGGTTGTTCATTGATGTTTTAGACATAATGCTATTGCACACTTAATAAGCCACAGTATAATGTAAACATAACTTATATATGCACTGGGAAACCAAAAAAATTTGTGTAACTCATTTTATTGCAATACTCACTTTATTGTGGTGTCTGGAACCCAACCTGTATTATCTTCAACGTATGCCTAGGTATGAAAGTCAAATTTTATTTTCTAATACAAGTCAAATTTTATTTTCTGGTAGCTAAAATATAAATACAATTGACGATTGATTACTCTGTAAACATTGTAAACACAATATTCAACAATATGTTTCTAGTATTTTATACTTTTAAAAAATTGTTCCTTTTCTTCACAATGGAACATGTGTGCAATGGTCATCTGATCAAGACCAAAGAGTCGCTTCTCTTGGCATGGACGGTGAAGTTCATCTTTGCTTTAATTGTATCCAAATTATAAACATCCTGTCACTAACTTCAGAATTTTCATTTTTCCAGTTTTCAAAATTGATTATAAGTTCAAATTGCAATAAAATATTCAAATAAGTGTGCAAATATGCGGTAAAAAATACAGTGATATTATTGAAACTGCATATTGACATGCTGGCAGCCCCATGTACAGTAAAATGAAATACTTAGTAATTGATGGATTAAAGACTAGAATTATTAAAGTTGTTTTGAGTGTCAATCTCTCATGCAGAAAAGTTCAGGATTTTCAAATGTCAAAAGAGCTAAGTAGGAGATCACTTATACATATAATTGAAAATTACAGCATATGGCTACAATTTCTATGTCTGTTAATGTCAGACAAAAACATCAGTCCATATACGTTGAAAAAAATATAGAAAGTGGTTTATTGCAGAAGCACTTATTTGTGTGATACTAGGCCAATTCATGTCCATTGATATCTCAATATATTATCTGAGAAATCTGTCACCTTTGGTTCATACTCAAAGCCATACTCATAGCTCTGTTATTAACATAAGGTCTTCAAACTATTTGAAATTCTATATTTTGTTTATGGAGTGGCTTTACTCCCATTTAGCATGTTAAATCTTGTATGTGGAAGAATTAGAATAAGACATTTACGGGAAAAGAAGAGTGTTAAATCTCTCCAAGGTCATTAGATCCAAAATGTGATTCCACAGAAACTTGGAGTGGATCCAAAATACGATTCACCAAAAAGTGGGGGCAGGAGCCCTTGAAATCCTAAGTATGTGTGTGGATGTATCACACACAGAGTAAATAATTTGATAAAACCATTAATTACTTGAGTTAAAGAAATGAATCATCTTTGATTTTAATGTAACAATGTAGAAATTCCATTGTCTCCCAAATAATTCAGTTTATTTTGTATACATATGAGAAATATTTTTGATTTGTACAGAGGATGGTTAAAACTGAAAGAGAAGAAAGGTATAGATAACATAATCAATGATGATTCCATGGAAAGGGTGCCAAGGTCTTTTCACTTAAGATACGTAGTGTTGTAGAAATTGCTAAATAATGGCCACAACTCTTTGGGGAAAGCTTAATTGAGAGACTTAAGTGAGGAGCCCTGTCTTTGAAATCAGTTAGAACTTTGAGCTGCGAAGGAGTGGAAAAAGCAAGATTTACTCATGGACTCACATATACACACCCATATGTAAATTGTGCAGAGCGATAAGTCAACCAGTGATAGCTGCAATACCATGTGGCCAAGTCGTCTCCTTCTCCTCCACTGTTATGCTGACATAGGCCTTAAGGACAAATGAAAGTGAAATAAGCTGCCAGGTGCATTTTCTGGTTCAGGTGTGGTTTAAGCAACTGTGACTAGCAGAGTTCTATAAACATCAGCTTTGTCTCAGAATTGCAGTCTTGCAAGTTAGCCCTGCTGTCAGAAGAATTGAGCACAATTGTAGAGAGAGAAAGCTGAGAAACCAAGTTACTGTTCATATGTAACCCACAAGTCCTAGAAATCTGTCTATATAAATCCAGCAGCATTTTACACATTTAAAATATATATTTCTTTATTTATCTCTTATTTATTAACTTCCCTGTGTGCAAGTGCTCTATAAACAAGTAAAGAAGCCAACAAAAAAGGTTATTTTGAAAAGAACAAAAAGTCGAACTAGAGTGGGCTAGTTTTCTGATCAGATTTGTTGGCAGTTTCTGGGGTAACATAAAGAGAAAAGCACTTTTTTCAGTTGTGATACAGCTGTCTAGGCAGGCTTGATTACAAGTGAATCCTAAGGGAAATGACTAATAAAGAATTGGTAGGTATTGGGATTATTTTAGATATTCTGATTATTTATATGGCTCTTTAACCAAGTGAAAACTAAAATCTTTGCAGGCTAGATATATTATTAATATTTAATATTATTTGGCATTCGAACTAAATAAATTTGTGTCCACTTACACAATTGGCACAAAATTATTTCTGTTTTTAACCCTCTACTTTATAAGCGTCTGAGACTGCTTTTCTGCCACTAAATGTATGTAACAATTTCACTTTTTATGAAAAGCTGTTCCTAACATAACTAAACAAAATACATTTTCTTAAGACATTTTATTTATAGACTTTCACACTATTTTATAGTTGAGGCACACTACCCTTGTTAAATGTAGTTGGGAAGCTGTTTTAAAAGTTGATATTGGAACACACATTTATCATTTTTCCTACAGCATTTACTCTGCAAATGTCATCATGCACCAAGAGTGACTTTATTGCCTTAAATAGACTCAGAGGTGGGACAGGAGGGCACATGACACATTCAGCATTTCACTCCATGGGGCTCTTGTTGCCTGTGGTGTTTTTGTCTAAATATGTCTTTGTTATAAATTATACTACATTTCTGAAACTGAGGTTGAACGAGACTGAACCCTGCTTCCCGTGGTGTTCGGGGAATTATGTATGAGTGTTGTGAAGTGAGGAGGAGGAGAGTCAAGGTGAATAAGTAAGGGGTAGGTCGACAGATCTGTAGTTATTTCTCCTTTATAATTATACCATGAGGGCAGAACTGAATTTACTTGTAATGTAAGAGAATAGGTCTTATCCAAGACAGTGATGATACCTAAAATATGGAATAACCAACATGATGGGGCCAGTGGTAAATTAGAATATACAGACTCAGTGGCCTTTAAGCAGCTGTTATTTTACTGAAGGGGGTACAGGAAACAGCACATAAATAAATATTTTACTTACTTCACTTAATAAGTGTTATAAGTTAAAGCAGGGTACAACGATTAAGTATGGCAGAGAGAGTGGGTACTCTCTACAATGGGTAGTCTGGAAGACCTCTCAGAGAAGGTGGCATATGGATAAGATAGAAATGAAAAAAAAAGGAGCATTCCAGGTGGATGGAACAGCTAGTGCAAAGATCCTAAGTTGGAAATTAACTCAGGATGTTAGGTGTAAAGAAAGAAAACCTGTTGGATATCCAGGGAAGAGGTCCACAAACCAACTGGATATGTGAGTCTAGAGGAGAAGGGAGCAGTGAAGTCTGGATGTCTGCAAGTCATTCATGGATGTAAGACTGGACGGGATTATTCTGGGAGAGTAATGGGAGAAGAGCGAAGAGAGATGGCAACTCCCAAGTCCAAACCCTGATAACAGGAAAATCAATAGCTTTGATGACACTTGAGGAAAATTCTTAGTCTTCTGCATATCTCAGCAATGATTTTCAGATACCATTGGCACTAACAATAGTCACTATTTAAAAGTCATTTCCCCCACCTATCCGACATTTTCAAGAAAAGGAGATCCTCATCTTGTTGTAAGTTTTGCCTACCTTTAGAGTAGAGTGAGGGATGCATTCTTCTTGAAAAAAGAATATAGATTCATATTTGGATGACTTATTGGATGAACTTAAGCCTTACACTGTTCTGTTATATCAAGTTGTAAAATATAGACTTCAGCTTCCCAGGGACTGCTCTGAAATATATAGTTACTTCAATTTCACCTTATTGATATATGAAATATACATAACCATAATTTATTTAAACAGCCAATTAATCTTTTCTTGCTATTGAAATAAGTTTATATAATAACAAAACTGATACCAGAAACACAAGAAAAAATGAGTCATGCTTTATAGCTAATTTGTATCACTACTTGTGTTGAAAACACAAGACTTAGCAATTTATTTTTTATGATTAATGAAAATGCCAAGAATCTGTTTGCAGAATGACTTTAACATAATAAAATAATGAAAAATGCAAATTTTATGGAGAATCCCCAGAGACACTTGATACCACCTTTCTTCTTCTGACAAAGTTCTCATTTGAAATTAATATTTATGTTTTTGATATAGATCTGTCCATTTACCTAATCACTTTTACAGTACTCAGCGCATTTCTGGTTATTCTTTCTGAAGCCCTTTATAAATGGGTAATATTTTATATTACCAAAAACCTAACCTCGATTTAACATAAGCAAATATATGTTCAGATATTCACAATTTCTGTATGGGCATTATAATTCCTCCCCCCACACCGTGCCCACCCCCCAGCCCCCACCACTGAGACGGAGTCTCACTCTGTCACCCAGGCTGGAGTGCAATCGCGTGATCTCAGCTCACTGCAACCTCCGCCTCCCGGGTTCAAGCGATTCTCCCTGCTGCAGCCTCCTGAGTAGCTGGGATTACAGGTACCCACCACCATGCCCAGCTAACTTTTGTATTTTTAGTAGAGACTGGGTTTCGCCATGTTGGCCAGGCTGGAGTCCAATTCCTGACCTCATGATCTGCACACCTCGGCCTCCCAAAGTGCTGGGATTACCAGCATGAGCCACTGCACCCGGCCACGGGTATTATGATTTTTTTTTAATCTATTTTTTAGCAGTCTCTAGTTTATACTTTAGTCGACTCTCAGTCTGTTACCTTCAGTTATTAAGGCAGTATATCATTAGCTTATTTAACAATTATGTACTTACCGAGCATTTAGAATTGTACTAAGCAGACATAATCTCTGCCATCATAGAGCTCACAGTCTAGTGGAGAGGGTAGAGTATGATGCATTTAAATAATGCATGAGAAGGGATAGCATGTGTTGGGGATTACTGTGGGAGCTCCTTTCAGTGACTGTTGTACTAGCCCCCGAGTGTTAGGCATGACACTGTGTGTCAGTGAGCTACTTACTAAGCCCCAATTAAGTACATCTAGTTATTTTAATTTTTTTCCTTTGTGGGTCTGTACCCATATGGCTTTAGTTTGGATATTCTGTACTTGTTCATGTGTTGCTCTGTAAGAATTATCAAACTTTGATATGCAGGGTTTTGAATCACCAGTTACAGCCAACAGTCTGTGAATGAGAAAAGAAGTGGTTATTGTAAACTCAAAAATAACTGTTGAGGTACTTCTTTTAAAAAATCTTTCCCCATTGCAAAATAATACATATTCGTTGATAAACATTTGTTAAATACAGAAAAGTGAAAAGAAGCTTCAAAAAACCACCTGTAGAACCACTACTCAAAGAAAACCACCCTCATTGTGTGTGTGTGTGTGTGTGTGTGTGTGTTTTCCTTTTGTTTTTGGGTGAATTTTCTCCAATTATAATTTTGCTCTTATATAGTTTTGTAGCCTGCTTGTTAGCTACATAGCATAATAACAAGCTTTTCTGCATGTTATTAAAACCACTAGAGGCAGCTTTTAACAATCTTGTTTTGTTTTTGCATTTGAATAGTGGTGTCGATAATGTTGCTTAGTTAACTTAGAAAAAAAACGAAGCTGGAGACTCTGGGTTGGTAAACACATTGACTTGCTGAGACAGGGATGTGCTTAGAGAGAGCATGAAAGCTCCTCACTTCCTCTATACTCCTATACCTTGCCCTATGCATTTGGCTCTTCCTGAGTTGTATCCTTTATTGTATGCCATTAAAAAAATTGACAAGCTGTTTCTAAAATGCAAAGGGACTAGAATATCCTAAAAAATCTTGTAAGAGAAGTACAAAGTGGAGAACTTACATTAAGTAACTCTAAGACTATTAAGCTATAGTAACCAGGAATGTGTGATACTGACATATGTATCAATAAAGAGATCTATGGAACAGAAGAAAGAACCCAGAAATAGACCCTCCTTATATAGTTGTGTCACATTCAACCAAGGCGTGAATCAATTCAATGGGAAATAGACCCTCCTTATATAGTTGTGTCACATTCAACCAAGGCATGAATCAATTCAATGGGAAATAGAATTGTCTTTTCAGTAAATAGCCCTGTAACAACTGTATTATGTGTAAGTGTGTGTATAAATATATGTACATAATCGTATCACACCCCATATACGAAAATTAATTTGAGATGAATCAAAGACCTAACACTTAAAATCTAAAACTATAAAGCTGCGTAAGGAAAGTGTTTCATCAAAATGTAAAACTCTCTTGTGTACATGTTCACAGCATGTTAACCACAGACCTCCCTGAGCGCTGACTCATTGCTCTGCTTATCCCTGACCCTCTCCAGGACTTGAGGATATTGTGGTTGTTCACGTTATGGTCTTGAACTCATGACCTCAGGTGATCTGCTTGCCTTGGCCTACCAAAGTGCTGGGATTATAGGTGTGAGCCACCATGCCCGGCCATGGGTTTATGTTTTCTTAAAATTTATTTTTAGTTGTCTCTAGTTTATACTTTAGTCAACTCTCACTCTGTTACCTTCAGTTATTAAGGCAGTATTTCATTATTAATTTGAGATGAATTTGAGCAAATCTTTCCTAAGATGAGAGTTGAATATTTCATTCTTTAAACTGCATCAAAATGTCCCAGTAGAGAAGTGGCCTAGGCCGGGCACAGTTGCACATATCGGTAATCCCAGCACTTTGGGAAGCCAAGAGGAATGGATTACTTGAGCCCAGGAGTTTGAGACCAGCCTGGCCAACATGGCAAAATCCTGGCTCTACCAAAAATACAAAAAAATTAGCCAGGGATGGTGGGGCGTGTCTGTGGTCCCAGCTACTCAGGAAGTTGAGGTGGGAGGATCACTTGAGCCCAGGAGGTGGAGGTTGCACTGAGCCAAGATTGTGACACTGCTGACAGAGGAAGACCCCACCTCCAAAACAAACAAACAAAAAAGAAGTGGTCTCATAAAATGAGAGGAATGGTCCATGATGTGGTCTCTTGGGTTCTTTCTGGTCCTAAATGTCATTTCAGTTTATAAAATGATGGAAGAAGCAATGAATCCCAGGTAAAATGGCCCCAAATCTAGTTGGAGTGTTTCCAGACAGAAAGGTCCAGCTGCTTGTTCTCACTGTCCAATAATGAGATGCAGACAGACGGGGAAAGAAGGGAGTTTATTTCTGCAACCGGTTACAGAGAAAAGGCCTGAGTAACTCACCAGATCAACTCCAAGTTACAAGTTTTTTTCTAGTGCTTATGTACGTTTTAAGCCCCATGCCTACCTGTGGGAGTGCACCTACAAGCCGGAGTGTTTCATTCAATCTATATGTAATCTTTAACTAGAGTCTGGAGTCTGGAAGGTTTTCTCTAGAGTCTTGGAAAGTTTCTTAAGTGGGCCCTGGTACAAGGTATACGTGTAAGAATGCCTTTATTATTCAATCAGACGTTAGGGTCTAAGAAAACCAGGTGGGGTCATAATGGGTTTGTTTTCGTATTCCAGCTGTTGTACTCAGGCACCAGTTTCCCCAGTTCTTTAATGTTTAACTTATACATACATCAGAGTTATAATAGAAGATTAGTAGAAACTGACTCTTCTAGTGGCTAATGGGAACCTGGCCTGCCACAGAAGGCCACGGATTTTGAGAGGCTATAGGTCTATTCAGATTATATGACCAGTCTGGGCTGAGCACAGTGGGTCACAGGAGGAGGGGAACAAAAGGAGAAGGTGTAGTCCGGCCTTTGAGCAGCATCAGGGTATAGTTGGAGTGATCCAAGGCACACCCTGAAAACAGTGAGGGAAGTAACCCTTGCTGAGGAAGCTAGGACTGTGGGAAGGACACTAGATGGCAGTTAACAGACTTGAATTCTTACTCAGGATGTGACTTTCAGTGTGTGGCCCGTGGTGGACATT
Source organism: Pan troglodytes (assembly GCF_028858775.2). Classification (NCBI taxonomy): domain Eukaryota; kingdom Metazoa; phylum Chordata; class Mammalia; order Primates; family Hominidae; genus Pan; species Pan troglodytes. Next base: position 60,721,017 of record NC_072403.2, read on the forward strand.
CGCTTCTTCCTCCGTAAAATGAGAGGCTAGATGGATCAGCAAGTGTTTCTTCTTCTTTTTTAAAAACCTGTCATTGGCCGGGCACGGTGCCTCATGCCTGTAATCCTAGGACTTTGGGAGGCTGAGGTGGGCAGGTTGCCTGAGCTCAAAAGTTCAAGACTAGCCTGGGCAACATGGTGAAACCCCATCTCTACTAAAATACAAGAAAAGAAAAATTAGCCGGGCATGGCAGTGTGTGCCTGTAGTCCCAGCTACTTGGGAGGCTGAGGTAGGAGAATCACTTGAACCTGGGAGGTGGAGGTTGCAGTGAGCCGAGATCGCGCCATTGCACTCCAGGCTGGGTGACAGAGTAAGACTCCCTCTCAAAAAAACCACAAAAAAAAACAAAACAAAAAAACCCCCCCAAAAAACCATGAAAAAACAAAAAAAATCCACCTGTCATCTTGTTTTCATTAGTTAAATACTTTTTATTGGTGCAAAAAAATAAATAAATGAAGCTGAACTTTGAAGGGTGATTCTGGAGAAACTGGGAAGAAGAGTAGGAGGCGAGTTCTTGTCACTCTGGTGTAGGAAACCACAACACACCTCACTGCTGAGCAAGCTTATGAACCTCACAGATCTTTTGAGCGGGCAAAACACATACTATTTTGGAATTCTGACATGAAGAAAGTCTCAGAAATCCAACTTGTTATCCTATAGGACCCTCTCCAAAAATGTGTCCTCTGCTTAATTATGCTCATAAAGAGGGGTTTCAGTTAAAAACAACACAACAACAACAACAACAAAAACCCAAAATAGAGGTACCAATTCTGTCTTTATGCAGCTTTATTATTAAATAAAACTCCGTCTTAGATTATTACCTAACAGTTTTTAGCAGTTTTTATGGCACATGTACACTTGAGGGCCTTTGTCTCATTTAGTCCACATAGAAACCCTTCGGGTCAGTACAGTTATTTTACCCTTTTTCCTGGTGAGCACCATGAAGCTTAAGGCCCTTAAATAACATGACTAAAGTTTTACAACCAATAAGTTTCAGAGTAGAGGTCAAAACCTGTGCCATCTTACCAACTATGCCGCAGAGCCAACCTGTGACTTTTGTCATTTGGTCCTTAATTCTACTTCTCCACTTCATATAATTGAAGACTACCCTTTAGTGCATCTCCTAGTGTTCTCTTTGGACTAAAAGTTCCAATTTTTCAACTATTCTTCATGACATAATGGGCTCCAAACCCTGCCTAATCCTGTGTGAATGTAGTTAATTTTCGATATAAATTAAAACCTCCAAATTTATTGCACTTGAACTTAATAATGTTCATATTGATTTATTATTTTGCCACTTTGTCACTATTTTACATATCTGTTTTGGCATCTAGCATGTATGTTTTTTGTTGATTTCTGCAGATTATATTAATGTGTCTCTATTTATTCATCCAAATGATTACTGATCAGGGCCAGAACAAGAATACGGCACTTTGGTATGGCACAAGACACAACTTTATCAAGATAGCCTTGTAGTTTAGATGTTGGTAAAATAATAATTTAATTTTATTTGCATTTTTAAGCCATGTATAATCCTTTGGAATTTGAGCATTCAGTATAAGCTGTCTCTGTAAATGGTTTATTTTTTCTTAATGAATTTGTTTACAGGAATTATTCAATAAATGCTTCCAAATGACATTGAATAATTGTGTCTTAATGTCATTAACATGTATTGGGTATGTTTTTCCCCCGATATCTAAAATTCCTATAGTTTATATCTAAGAAGGCAAATAGCAGCCAGTACAAACAAACCCTGGAATCATATTGGTATGAAAGTGATATTGCTATCCCCTCCCTCCAGTTAAAGTAAATTGAGGAAATTAAAGAATGAGTAGGTATTGAGCAAATGGGATTCCCATTTGAGATTTAGAAAATGAATTGGAAGTATGTTTATTGTTTTTATGAGTTTGATAAGATGGGTGATTCTACTGGTAATCCATCTGTGGAGATGTTTGCACCCAACACCCTGTGACTGAGTGCGTCATGTATTTATACGTTCTGTGACCTGCTGAATATCATGCCGTGCAGATGACTGTAATCTGTGCTATTGGGCCATGTTGTTATAAGTATTATTATGAAGCCAGCTTAGAATCTTTTAATGAGTTTGGATGTCAACATGAGATATCAAATTGCACTTGACAGCTTGAATATTATAGTCAATTTTTAATTTAATAGAAACTTCTTTCATGTTTTAATTGTTATCTTAAATTTCTGGTAATCAAATGAGAAGACAAACAATCTTGACAGCTGAAGAAAGAAAAGATATATGATTTTCAACTGTTGTGCACCATGGATAATGATTTTATATGAAAGAGACGTTGTGAAACAATCCTTTATGAAACATTTTCTTACATTATGTAGACAGACATTTTGATACATATCATAAAGTCAATTACCAAAAGAAATAACAAATTCAAGAATTTTTTCCCTCAATATATGAGAGTTTGCAAAGTATTTCTTAATAAAATTGCTTAATATTGAAGTTATATCAGATAACTAGTTTAACAATATCATTTAAGCTACAAAAACCAATCATTTCTGAATGGTAAATTTACTTGTTAATTTAAGTTTATTTAAAAATTTTGAAGGTTTCAAAATAAAAGCATTTTTGTATGCATTTGTATCAGCTGCCTAGTGCAGCTGTAACAAAGTACCAAAAATATTGGCTTAAAACAGCTGAATATATTCTGTTATGCTTCTGAAGTCTAGATGTTTGGAATCAGGGTGTCAGCAGGGCCATGCTCTCTTTGAAGTGTTCCAGGGGAGAATCTGTTCCATGCATTTCTCTTATCTCTGCTCTTGTAGGCAATTCTTGGCATTCCAGTCTCTGCCTCTGTAGTCACGTGCAGTTCTGCCTTTGTGTCTGTCTCTGTGTCCCCTCTCTCCTTACAGACACAAGTCATATAGTCATATTGGATTAGGATCAGCCATGGTCTAATATGACCTCATCTTAACTTGATTACATCTGCAAAGACCCTATTTCCATGTAAGGTCACATTCACCGGTACTGCAGGTTAGGACTTCAACATATCCTGTTGGAGGATGTAGTGCAACTCATAAAGCATTCAATAGTTGGAGAGAAACAGCTTAAGAGAGAGACTGGAAAATGGACTGCAGTGATGTTAGCACCTGTGATATTTTTTGTATTTGTTTCAGTCAAAATTCTGACTTTGGTTTATTGGCTTGCACATTAGGTAATTATAGCCTCGGACTTTTGATTTTAAAAAGTTGTAATTTCTCTTTGGAACATTTTCCCACTGACCTATTACATCAGAAGCCTATTCAATGAATTCTCTCAGGTCAGAAACCAGGAACAAACTGATGCTAGGTTTGGTTGTTTTATACTGCAGATGATTAAATAGTTACAAATTGTATGATATTGCTAATGGTATGAAAAAACATCTCTTTTCAAATCTTAAAATCTCTTATCAAATTTATTACATATTTATAGTAATTATACTGTAGCAGATTGTGAACATGTAAAATAGTCATCATCATCATCATAATAATAAGGTTGAAATGCATTACATTATTTATTCCTTAAAATAACCCAAGAAGATAAAGACTGTTGTTATTCTCCTCTCTACATCTGCCCAAACTGAGGCTTGTGGACATGTGTAACTTGTCCAAGAGCTTCATAGTAATTGATGAAGCAGAGTTTTAACCTGGCAATTTGACCCTACAGATGAACTCTTATCTTGTGTGCTATAGGTTTTTTTTTTTTTCTATCTAAGTCTCATGACATTGCTCATCAGTAAGATTTTTTTCATCAAACTTTTTATTTTGAGATAATTGTGGTTTCACATATAGTTAAGGGCAAAAATCCAGAGAGATTCCTTGTATCCTTTACCCAGTTTTCCCCAGTGCTGCTGTCTTGCAAAACTATAATACTGTATCGTAACCAATATGCTGATATTGATACTGTCAAGATATAGAATATTTCTATAACTACAAAAATTCCTCTGATTGCCTTTTTATAGCCACATCTACCTCTCCCACTGTCATTTTAAGAGTGCAGCATCTAACCAAATGGAGTTATTCAGCATGTAAACTTTGGAGACTGGTGTTTTTTCATTCAGCATAATTCTCTGGAGAGTCATCCAGGTTGTTGCATGTATTAGTAGGCCATTTATTTTACTACCAACTAGTATTCCACAGTATGGATGTACCATAGTTTAATATTCACCTGTTGAAAGACGTTTGGGTTGCTTCCATTGTCAGGCTAGTATGAATAGAGCTGCTATAAATATTTGTGTACAGAATAAGTTTCAACTTTTCTTGGATAAATCACCAAAGTGCAGTTGCTATGTTGTATGTTAGTTGCATGTGTCATTTTATAAATGAAACTGCCAAACTGTTTTTCCAGAGCAGCCCATGAATTGAAATCAATTTTTATGACTTATTTTATATCCTTTGTATTTATAGAATTTCAGTGGAATTTCTACTTGCTACAAATGACCCTAAAGCTCAATATCAAATGCAATTTTCAATTTTTTTTGAGGCATGGATTTGTAAGGCCAGTTTTTTTCTGGAATGAGTCATTTAACTGTTAGATAAGCCTAATGGTCTGCTCAGCTTACATGGCATAGTGATATCTTTTTTTTTTTCTCTACTCATTAACTCTACTGTGTATGATAAAAGAATATGCTTCCTGGGAGTTTTTAATAGTTATTAATAAAATAATTCCTTATTTTATATATATATATTTAAAGGCACACCTAATTAATTTTGTCCTCAAATAAAGCCCTCCAAATGTTCAGGGATTGAACTGCTGAGAGTGCTTTATTAAGTCTATAACTAAATACAGGTGATATTTAATTGCAATACTCACTATGCAAGTGCCATTACCCTGTAGTTCTCCGATAAAATTCATTTATAGATGGTTCCTTCACAAGTATTCCATGCAAATAGCTCTTATGATAAATATCTCTAAACCGTGGCTGGAACATAGCCTCTCCACCAGAACAATATAAAGTATATTTAGTAGTAATCTTAAGTCTTGTACATAATATTGTAACCTCATTGTTCATTCTGTTGTATGTTTTGTATAATATATTTTTCTGTGTGGTATCTGGCTATCGATTCGTCCTGTAATGGTAATTAATTATAAATAAGTTTCACTTCTTATTTCCAATTTTTTTCTTCAGATTAATTTATCTATGTTTTCATGGTTTGGTTTTCATGGTCCTTTCGAGGTCTGTGATTTCAGAGTTTACATAGTTCCAGAATGAATTTTTTACAGTTCCAAAATATTTATTTGCATAGGTGTAGCTTAGAAATAAGTAGTATTTTAAAAGTACTTTATGCATTTTAACTTCCAAATAGGTAACAGGTGTTTAACATCACATATATAGGAATTCAAAAGTTACATTTTAAAAATTAAATGAATAGGTTTGCAGGAAACTTGGATTATGAACAACTAGTAGTTACCTATGACTTAACAATTACAAATTACAGATGTAATTTATCATGTAATCACCAGATGCTTGTTCCTTCATTGGCTGGAATTTTCAAGTGAAAACTATACCTCAATAAACCTTAGGAAACTGTAAGCATAAGGATTGAGTCTTTTAAGTGAATGCAAATCTTATTTTTTAATTTTTTTTTTTGCTAACAATGAGCATTATGTGCAAAAGAGAACTTCAATGATTGTTGAAAGTTATTAATTAGTGGCATGATATCATGAATATGAAGTGAGCAACTTTATGAAGATTTGTCAACCTTGGCACTGTTGACATTTTGGGTGGGATTATTTCTAAATATGGATGGCTGTCTCATGCATTGTAGTATGTTTAGCAGCATCCTGGGTCTCTAATCATTAGATGCTAGTAGCCCTCCTCCGCACAAGTGATTCTATTTAAAAATGTCTCCAGATGTTGTCAGATGAGGGACAAATCTTCCCTTTTGAGAACCACTGAACTTGAATGAAATGTGATTGGGAAAAAGATGACATATCCTAGAATGATTGAGAAATTTATGAAAGTTTTAGGATGTATCCCAATACATGTCAATAGATTAATTTTAATTAAGTAACAAAAGAAATTTTATTTCCCCATGCGATAGCTTTTATACTAGCAGACAAGATGGGTGTTCTTCCTTTTTCTCTTGGAGAAGAGAATATTTTTGCAAAACTTCACCATTATACTATTTAGGGCAGGAAGACTGCCATCACCAGAATTCAGATGCTGCCATCCCCAAAGTTCAGATGCTGCATTGTGGAGCCTAGGATCCAGGTATAGTTCTAGTTGTCTGGGCTTGGATCAAATTATGACTCAAGCTGAGGGCTTTCCAAAAGACAGAAAAGAACATGTTCTATTTTTATTCCTGTATCATATTTAATCTTTGGGCTTTCTGTACTGTTAGACTTTCTTTGTAAAACTTCTGAGCTCAGAGATGGGAACAGGATTGTCTCCACTAAGATGGTAAATGGAGGCACCCTTTGTGTTCCATGCTCCAAGTTACCTTTTTAATGCTTATAGCACATCATAAATCTGTACCTTGAATCCACACAATGGAGATCATGACTTCAAAAGACTGGAAAGTCCATCATCTGATTGAGAGAGCCCATTCCAGTATCTCACACAGTGTGGAGTAGTGACTGAATGATTGAATGAAGAGCATTCTGTGGGCATTGTGAGAGATGGAATGTGAGCCTGCATAGGCAGATTTTGACTCCTAAGAGAAATTCCTGAATTATCTTTCATGTCTTAAATTTCATCTCGTATACTCTGTCAAGTCACTGAATCTCAAGGCTCCTTCCTTAAACCATCTCTGGAATACTCTGTCCACTTCCTCACTGCATTTTTGAACACTGAAACACTCTCCTAGCTACCTATCTCTTCTTCAGTCCCCTGCTACTGCCAGAATTGTTTAAAACAGAAGTTTTGTTGAATCACAAAACTTTGTGTCCTTCCATTCTTGGCTTTATCTTGTCTATTCAATTTTATCTCTTACTCCTGTTAAAAGGAACCTGTTTTCCAGCATGCCAGGTTTTTTTTTCTTTAATTTTTTTTCTTCCTTCATAATTAGTGAATGTACCAAACTCTCATATCTCTTCCGTGATTTTGCTCATGTTTTTATCCTTGTATGGGATGGAAATATTTCTTCTTGCCACCTGATCAGATTCTTACTCATTGCTCCGGGTCCAGCCGAAGCCCACCTCTTGCTCAGGGCTGTTCATAACTCATTTGCTCCATATTGATCTCTCCTTGCTTTTATTCTTAAAGCACTGAATATAGGCATTACTCGTTTTGGCCTTTAGCAATGTATAGCTTTCTTCAAAGTGGTAACTAATGTTTTGTGCGTACAATTTGCCTCCTCAACTAATTAATAAATTCCTGAAAGACCAGTGTTTTGTGCTCTTAACATTACATCTAGCATATTCTGTATGCCTGACAGGTACTCAGTAGAGACATTAATGGCTGGGTAGGCATTGATTGTTTTCTAATTCTCTTTTAATTTAAATTGAGATACCTTGGAAAAGGAAAATCCAACAGCAATCTGTAAGGGAAATCTGTGTAGCTTATTTGTGATAGATGTGTGAATTGTGGTGCTATTAATGTCATTTTGGATATGAAATATGTGTCATTTTGAGCTTCTGGTAATGGAAATGTGTAAATGAAAAAATAATAGTTGATATGTATCATAAAACATTCTGTTGCGGAATTTTAACTTGATCTTGATTTTCTTCTTTTCAAATACCAGATACTTCTCACCACTGCATGAATGGACATTTGAAAGTGCCATAGCCAAACACTTGCAAGCATGGAGACCTCATCAATGCTTTCCTCATTGAATGATGAGTGTAAATCTGACAACTACATTGAGCCTCACTACAAGGAATGGTATCGAGTAGCCATTGATATTCTGATTGAACACGGGTTAGAAGCATACCAAGAATTTCTTGTCCAGGAACGAGTTTCAGACTTTCTTGCTGAGGAAGAAATTAATTATATTTTGAAAAATGTCCAGAAAGTTGCACAAAGCACAGCACATGGTACTGATGATTCCTGTGATGATACCTCATCTTCAGGGACCTACTGGCCTGTTGAGTCTGATGTGGAAGCTCCAAATCTTGACTTAGGCTGGCCATATGTGATGCCCGGACTCTTAGGGGGCACCCATATAGATCTCCTTTTTCATCCACCAAGAGCACATCTACTTACGATAAAAGAAACTATTCGGAAGATGATAAAAGAAGCAAGAAAGGTAATAACATTTCGATTTTGAAAGGAAAAATTTGAAACGTAGAAAAGTAGAGAGAGTAATAACACAAATATGTATGTTAATAAAAGAATCTCTATATGTATAGGCCATGCCTATTATTTTTAGGAAAGTACCTATGGATACACAGGAAGGTTGTATTTCCTATATCTTGCATATATCCAAGAGAGTGGCATTAGGTCTCTGCTAAAGAAAAGAGATTTCCTTTTCTTAATAATGTACTCGGGAGATCTCTTCTCCCAGAAGACTGAGGTATGTTGACTAGGAATAAGATGACTCAACACTCATAATTTTAAAGCACCTAAATTTTTCTTCTTCTCTGAAAGGAAGTAGTTGGTGGATATGGTGAAGTTTTCTTTGTTCTTAACAGGACTGAATACCAATTCTTGCTCTGAATGTGCTTTATGCTATTAAATAAACCATACGTTTACTTATCTATTTTCCTGAGTTGTGTGGAAACAGTATAAAATCAACATAATAATGTAAAATTCTAAAGCAAGATTCTGAGATATTTAGCATTTTAAGGCTTTGGTGTTCTTTATCAAATATTTATATTGACTTATACATCTCACAGATCTTATTTTAGAACTTGGGTAAAACTGTAGGACTCTTTAATCAAGCAACAAAAGTTATTAAGAGTTTTATATCTACTCAGCACCATGGTGGGCACTTTGGAGACTACAAAAAAATTTGCCAAGCTCAATCTAGAGTTTTAAAATGTATGGGCAAGGCTGGGCATGGTGGCTCACACCTGTAATCCCAGCACTCTGGGAGGCTGAAGCAGGCGAATCACTTGAGGTCAGGAGTTTGAGACTACCCTGGCCAACATAGCAAAACCTCGTCTCTACAATAATAATAATAATAATAATAATAATAATAATAATAATAAGCCGGATATGGTGGCGAGTGCTTATAGTCCCAGCTAGTCAGGAGGCTAAGACACGAGAATTGCTTGAACCTGGGAGGTGGAGGTTGCAGTGAACTGAGATTGCGCCACTGCCCTCTAGCCTGGGTGACAGAGCGAGACCCTGTCTCACCAAAAAAAAAAAAAAAAAAAAAAAAGGTATAGGCAAAAAGTTACAATTTTTAATTATAAAGTGTGCATTTTTTAGTTATGGCTATGTGATACAAAAATTTAGATCTAAAAGGAACCTTAGGAAGCACACACGCATGACATTGCTTTCTTCTATGCCAATAAGACACAGAAATGCTTGCAAGAGCACGCTTTTATGAAGTACATCAATATAAGACCCTTGAATTCCTCAGTGACATGGCAGTTTGCAAGATAGGCAACTAAAAGGCTAACAATCATGTCGAGAGACACAGTGTTCTGAAGCTAATGTCAAATGCAAGCTTTGTAAAAATGAGGTAATCTTTTTCCCTAAACCTTTTGAGTTTAAATAACCTGTCTTTTCAGCTGTATTAATTCCCTTAACAGTATTATATTAAATAAAGTACTAATCCATTCCAGTTGTTAAAAATTAGCTATAGAATCAGGCTCACTGTAAGTGACCAAACTTTTATTGAATGAATTGAACTGTCATTCAGCTTTCTGAATTGAACCATGAATATTTTTTTAAACAGCGCTATCTTAGGCTCTGTGAACAAATTATACAACTGCATTTTGTAAGGCAACAGTACAAAATTTGAGGCTATATGTGAGTCTTTGTAATGGCAAAATAATAAATATCAAGTATTAATGTTTGCTGATTTTGTTTGGTGACATGATATGCTTTTGAAGCACAATGTTAACGGGAAATTGAAATCCATTTTTGAAAATACATCAGTGAAGATGAAGATTCTTATTGTAGTAACTTAGTAGTAATGCATTTATCACCCTGCGTGATAGCTAGTTTCCTTTGGGACATTGCATTATTGTGATACAAAATGTTAATTCAGGAGATATCATAAGTTTTTGGGCTAGCACTCACTGGGAACCGAACATTAGTCATGATCTTTTGATGTATTTTTCTTTCTAATGTGGCAGCTTTGTATTTAATGAGCCTCTAAAAGTAATATCTTCTACCCGGTCACTGTCCGTTGAGAACTCCCACTTGAATTAGCGAGCTGAAGAAATTGAAGTCCATACTGTAAAACAGTAATGTGATGTGTGCTTCTCTTTCATAAAATCAATGTGGCATGCAAATAAGAAAGATAATTGTATCTTTTTTTCTACTTATATAGCTATAGCTAAGTTGAATTTGAAAGAAGAGAATTATTTGATCTTGTAAACTGAGTATACTGCCAAATATAAATTATAACAGACGACTTCGATTTGGTGCACATGGTTTTTTTTTTTAATTTTATTTATTTTATTTATTTTATTTTTTGTTTTTAACACAGAGACAAGGTTTCCCTATGTTATCCAGGCTGGTCTCAAACTCCTGGATTCAAGTGATCCTCCTGCCTCAGGCTCCCAAAGTGCTGGGATTATAGGCATGAATCACCACACCCAGCTGTTATTTTTTAAGGTGTTAGGGACTGTGCTAGTTTCTACCCAGATGCAATAAATATTGAAGTCAAATTGGTTATCTTTGCATGGAATATGTATTTCTCAATTATTTTGGAAGATTCTTTATATGTCGCCATATCTACTTAAAGATTTTTGAAGAATTAAGTAATCTGGGAAAAAAAGTTATTGACCCCATTTTTAAAAAATTAAGATTATTTAGCTTATAACTGGACATGGTCCTGTGAAGAATTTTTAAAAGAACAAATATGAAATAAAAGCTTACCAGAACACATTGCTTTTTAAAGATTAAATGTGGTTTTCATGACTATCATTTACTCAACAGATGTCATGCTCTTATTATCTTTCAGAATCAATGGGAGCCTAATAGTCATCAGGATAAGCTTTCTGTTTTTGAATTTTTTTCAGAGGGTAATTTATCTTTATTGGTAACTCAGTGAATTGTCATGGCATTGTAAAGGGATGATCTTTTTTTTCATAAAGTATTTGGATAATGTATATGTTAATGGATAAAGTTTTTTTTTTTTTTTGGCTTCCAAATATCTCAGGGAGAATCTTTTGGTAATAAACACTGTAAAACTCTACAGAGATATGAAGCCAAACCAGTAGGACTAGACACCATCAAAACAGAACCCAGGAAAAGATCTCAGATAAGAATTTAAATCCATTTTCACTTTTGTGTTTGCAGTTGAGATAAGGTACTTGTGAAAATAATGCCATTTTATGGAAAAATCTTAAACTAATGAAAATAATATAAAAGTTATCTGCTTAAAGGCCCAAACATTTGAAGTCTGATTATAAGCACCAAGTTAACCTTCCAGTCTCTTATGAAAGGAATTAAAAATGATTCTCAATCTCAACTGTCTTTACTGGAAAGAGGTGAAACATTTTGTGTTTGTTTTTGAATTTCAGTAATTTATATGCTCTCATTTCTAGCTTAAGTTATAGAGTTAAATGAGCTCTTGATCATTTTGCTTTTATAAGCAGAATGTGATCTTTATAGTATTTCAAAAATCTATACTTTTTTACTTATTAATTTTATTTTTGCTAATTATCACTTAGAAATTGATTAGATATTTTTTGTTTATTTGTTTTGTTTTATTTCTTTCTTTTGTATGTTTGCTTATTTTGTTTGAGAACTTTCCTTTGGGAAAATTCAATTGTAGATAATATCTTACTTGTGCCCTAAAGGGACATATTTTAATTTACTGATTCTTTTTTTGAAACCCTTTCTATTTTTCACTTTGTGATTGACATAATTACATTTAGGTCAGACTTTACTTTGCAAAGTCTGATAGTGTCTAGCCAGACTTTTCCCAGGTAATTATTTGTCTGTCAAGAAGTGTTCCCAAGATGATATATGCACATATTCCTAATTACTGTGAACTCCTCTTATGAAAACATCCCCTCTAATTACTTAAAAAAGTCTTCTTTCATTAAAGTTTTTTTTCCTAGCCACTCAGTGGTACGTATTTACAAAGTTATAACTTCTGAGAGTCTTGAATATCTGAATGTTTAACCACAATGTTATTTGCATCTCTGTTTCCTAATTCTAGGCTAGCTTTTTTTGTGAGATGTGAATCTTACTCTTGTGAAATATGGGATCAAGACACATAAGCAAAAGTCTAGTGAGAATTAGGACAGAGTAATTCCTGATGCGCTCTGTACCACATTACCTGAGTTCAGGGCTTGGTTCCTTACTGAGTCACTATTCCTGGGTGTGTCTGTTATGGCCTTGGGAGGTATTAGTAATATAGAGAAATATTAACCATCAGTTGGCCCCACAGATGCAAAGAGGAAGATGAACAGGTGATGGGGAATCTTCTTGGGAGTGAGCTGATATTATAAAAGTAGAACTAGAATAGAGACTTTGTCACCAGGACTCTAACTAGCGTGGCATTAAACAAGTCATTGTACCTCCTCAAGTTTCTTCATTTATTTAGGAAAAGATATGAAGCAAAAATGTTTTCACATTTTTAAAATCTGGTGTTCCTATCCAAATCTCTAATACTGCTTACCAACTTAAGATTATTTTGATATGTTATATTCCTTGTTGAATTAGTTCGTGATAGAAATGATTTTTATTGTGTCGTGATATGTTACTTTCATCTGCATCCCTTTGCAACCATGTCCTGCCCAGCTAAGTGTTATTTATATGTTTATCTGTGCCTTCATTAGACTAGAATGGTCTCTGTCCTGATGTTCCTAATTTTTATTAAGAATTTCCTCTCTACCCTATCCCTGTCCCAACTCTCACTGTGAATTTTGTCATTCTTTGAATTTGAGTCAAAATTGATTTCTTCTTGGAAATAATATTTTGCTTAGTCAAATTTAATGACATTACTATCCTGGGACATTAGGTTGAACATTTCTTCTGTGAATAAAATGCATTACATGTTAATATATATTATGTTTGAGTGTGTATGTTTGAGAGACAGGGCATGAGAGGAGAAGGACGGAAAGAGAGAGGGAAGAAGAGATGGAGGGAAAGAGAGGGAAGAGGGAAGGTGGAAGAAAGGGAGAGAAAAGAAGGTGGGGAAGAAGAGGTGGAGGGAAAGAGAGGGAAGAGGGAAGGTGGAAGAAAGGGAGAGAAAAGAAGGTGGGAAAGAGACAGGAGAGGAGGGAAGGAGAGAGAAAGAAAAAGAGATCTGGTTAAAATTGCACTGACTTCATCCTGCCAACAATTGCTGTGTCTGTATGGCAGTACTCTGTCTTTAACAAACTCGTGGTGCTATACAGAGAGACAACACATTCCATATCTATTTTATGTTTGTTGAAGCAAAAAATTAAAAAAGTATGAAAAAATGAAAATGAAATTGTTATATGAGACTTCCAACTTGGTTGCACACCAAAGTCATCAGTAACTTAGAAATTTCAGATGTTTTACTCTGCAGTGTATTATCAGGTAAAGTCTAAGGATCCTCAGTGACTTGTATTTTTAAGAGACTTTATTTAAAAATTGACAACTGAGAAAAGAATTTAGCTTTAAAAAGAAAAAATACAGTTACTTATGGGTGTCAGTAAGTTTATCAGAGTCTTTGCGTTGCTAATACTAACCAATACCTCTATTAATAGTTGGAAAGAAATAATTTAAAATGCAAGTTATTTAGGAGTGTATATATATATGGTTTTTTTTTTTTTTTTTTTTTTTGAGACAGAGTTTTGTTCTTTTGCCCAGGCTGGAGTGAAATGTCACAATCTCGGCTCACTGCAACCTCTGTCCCCCCAGGTTCAAGCGATTCTCCTGCCTCAGCCTCCCTAGTATCTGGGATTATAGGCACCCGTCACCACGCCCGGCTCATTTTTGTATTTTCAGTAGAGACAGGGTTTCGTCATGTTGGCCAGGCTGGTCTCCTGACCTCAGGTGATCCACCCGCCTCAGCCTCTCAAATTGCTCGAATTACAGACATGAGCCACCGCACCCTGCTGGAGTGCATATAATTTATTTGATTGGGAGAAATGTTTTTGAGACTATTTCCTTTACTCGCTATTACTCTTTAGTATTTTTAAATTCTCTCTCTCTCTCTTTAAATATATATATATAAAATAAGCAGTGAGAAACAATTTTTGTAGGTACTGCACATGGTGTGTATAGTCCTCTGAGCTTTGAGGTAGTGTTACTGACTATGGTACAAAATGTAGTTCTATATATTTGGGGATCTCTGAAGTAGAATGTTTATTTTTTGTGATTGTTTATGTTTACTCATTCTTTCCTGTCTCTGGTTTAAAATAAAAACCAAACAGTTACTTATTGAAATGTGTAATATTTTCTGATGATACACCTATAGTAGTTTGTTGGAATGGCAAAGCTAATTGTCATCATAAAACCTTGTCATAAAATACTGAGAATTCCTAATGCCTAAACAACTAAATTCCAGAGGGGTAGAAATTAGCAGTTTTACACACTCAAATGCCTTCAGGGCTAAGCCACAAAAATAACTGCAAAAACTCTGCAAAGGAGAAAGGGCAGATGGTAGTCCAATAGGGAATGAAAGGAACATGGAAGAAGAGATAACTTGACCAGACTTAAGGCATTCTTTAGGCATTTGTTATAGAGGTGATAAGCTTAGGACCTTAGGTACACATTGAGGCATCTTATCAAAAGTTAACTTTCATGAAAATAAGGGGATATTACTTTACTTGTCTGTCCTCTCAATGAGATGTAAAAAGTCATGAAGGTTTGCCATGGGAGCCTTTTTGAGATGATGAGTGCTGACATTTTGGCACACTGACATTTTGCATTTTAAGGATTCTGCCTGCTGTCTTATAGTTGCTACAGATCCATCATGTGGCATATATTTTTATATCAATTATTGATTTATTTAACTAGTCACTCTTCAAATTATCTTGAAAAAAGTTGGGCGACTTTTATCCTAAGGACTGGAACTCACATCTGATTTTGAGTAATGAATTTATATTATGCAATTTAGTAACAATATCAGGTAACATGTATTGAGCACTTACATGTTAGGCACTGTGCTAAGCACTTTACATGCATTATCTTAAGTTGACCTTCATAGTAACCTTGTGAAGTGTGTCCTTTTATCCACATTTTACTGATGAAAAATACTGCGTTCACGTGGTAGGTTGGTCAGCGGTAATGAAGCAGAATGAAACCAAAATGATCATAACTAGAAAGTGGTAAAGATTACATATTCCTAATCGGAGGTGTTTGAAGACCTGGTTGAGAGGGTCTAAGATTGAGGTCAGTGGGTGTAGATGTGGAAGCATTGATTTCTAAATGAGTCAGGTAAAAAGTATCATGTGGTTGTTATTAGAAGTCAGAAGTCACTCACCTGGAACTGACAAAAGTTAATGATAAGTAGATGAGGTGCTAGTACCCAGAATGTAGACCAGGCCAGGAGGCACTGAAAGGAAATGCGTTTCTGAGTTCAAAGGTAAGGTAAATTTGAAGCAGGAAGAAAAGGAGAATCAGGTAATGAAGTTGTCCTTTGGCCTCTGCTGGGTTCAGCTATGAGGGAAATCAGTAAGTCTTTGGCCAACCTTATAGGTTAAAGGTATTGCAGGCCATTTATTCATTTAGCAGTTATTTTTTTAGTGCCAATGATGTATCAGATACTATTCTAAGTTCTGAGAATACATAGGTGATTAAAGTACCAAAGAAACCCTGCGTACCCTTGAATGAAGTTTACCTACAAATGGGGTTAATCAACTAATAAATAAGGAGTGCTAGCAGGAAGAAGCAAAACACAAATATGGTTGAGTAAAGGGAGCTGAGAGTGGTGGTGGAAGGTAGTTTGCAATTTTAAATAGGGTGCTCGGAGTAGGCCTTAACAAAGTGACATTTCAGCCAAGATTTGAGAAAAGAAGGAATAAGCCGTGCATGTATTTGTGGGCAGAACACAGGAGACATAGGGGAAGCTTTCTTGTTTTTTAGAAGAAGAGCAGAGACCAGTTGTTGGACCCGACAGCAAAGAGGAGATGAGTAGAAGATGCATCAGAGAGGAAACATGGAGGCTAGATCTTGGGGATCCCCACTGGCCATTTTAAGGAACTTGGCTATGATTCCTGTAAATCAGGAATCTACAGGAGAATTTTGAGCAAAAGAGAGACATCAATTTTAAACCTGCTATATTTTAACAGTATACTTCTGGCTGTAATATTGAAAATTGACTGTAGGGGACTAAGAATGAGCATATCAGATATTACTAAAATAATTCAGGTGCGGGGTGATGGTATCTTAGATGGTCAGATGGTGGCAGCAATGGCTAGTTTTTAGGTATATTTTGAAGGTAGTGAAACATGGGATGTGAAATAGGTTGAACAATATAAGACGACTTCAACATTTTTTGCCTGAGCAGTTGGAGTGATGGTATTGTCATTTGAGGTTGGTGTCAGAGGCCCCAAAGTTGGGATCAGGAAGCAGGCATAGAGACTGAGTTAAGGGGACTTTTAAGTTACGACTTCACCATAGCCTTTGGATGGTTGATCCGTAACCCCAGTCACTGACATCTGGCAACACACATGTCTAAGTATCTCTAGATGAGGGTTCACATTGGAACCCAAATAGAGTGACTTGGAGAACAGTCCTGACCCCGAGGACCTAGTTGTAAGTAACTTGGATAAGATTCAGATGCAAAGGAGTGGGTAAATAGAGAATATGAGATAAGAACATGACTGATTAGATGCTGTCCCAGGACCTAATAAAACAGGAGATTATCTACCCTGCTGAGAAGCAGAACCTCCCAACACTTAGTCTTTTCAAACAAACTTTTACAGGCAATTATTTCGCAATTCCTTTATGCTGGGTCAGGTGAGTGGAAGAAGGAGAAACTGGGAAGGGGTCACGTAGGAGGTCCCTTTTTTTAACAGGCCATTTAGATGGATAGTTTTGATAAGTAGGAGATGTATGGTGGAGAGCTGGGCATTTTCAGACAGCAGGGGAGCGTGAGAGAAGTAGAGTAGGGTGGAAAAAAAGGAAAGCAGAGTTGTTGAGAGAGGTTGATTACGGCCAAATTGTGAAGGTCCTTTGATCAAACCTTGTGGAAGAGAATAGTGGGAAGTCATGAGATGTTTTTTAGTGACAGTGATGTTGTGAAATCTGATTTTGGACATATTAATATTGTGTTTTGGTTAGTTAACACATACAGAAGAATGTAAGACAGGTTGTAACAGGCATTGGGATAATGGTCAGCAACAAGCTGACAATAGGCTGAAGCTGACGTCCAATAGCAAACAAAACGTCTTTTCAAGGGGAAAATATATCTTCAATTTCCTGCTAGAATAGAATGTAAATGTAACTACTTAATTCTGTATCTTAAGGAAAGTGCTTTTTTGTTTTAAAGCTATTTTTAAGATGTCTTAATCATCTGATTTTAAGCTAATAAAATTTATTCCTGTACAAAAAAAGTTTTAACAATCTACATATAGTTTAAGTCTACATATGCTTATTGAGTCCCAGCTATGTGCAAGGCACTCTGCTAATTCATACGGATGGGGGGAAAAGCCCACTTCAAGTGAATTAAAATCTAATATTTGAGGGATATGGTAAGAGATTCATAGGAAATATATAGGTAAAATCATGTGTGCTTTTGGGCATCACCCGAATGATCTATGTGTTATATGGGATCTGGATTTTTTTCCACCTGTTTACTCTTTAAGTATCAGGACTATAGAGACAATTATTGAAATTTTAAAGTAGCAAAAATATGATGCAGATAAAATACCTCCAAAATATTTATTAGCAAATATGTTTTACTAATGCGATGAATGTATATATAGAGGGTTTCTTTTTTTTTTTTTTTTTTTTTTTGAGACGGAGTCTCGCTTTGTTGCCCAGCCTGGAGTGCAGTGGCATGATCTCGGCTCACTGCCACCTCTGCCTCTCAGGTTCAAGTGATTCTCCTGCCTCAGCCTCCTGAGTAGCTGGGATTACAGGTGTGCGCCACCATGCCTTGCTAATTTTTGTATTTTTAATAGAGACAGGGTTTCACCATGTTGGTCAGGCTGGTCTCAAACTCCTGACCTCATGATCTGTCCGCCTCGGCCTCCCCAAGTGCTAGGATTAAAGGTGTGAGCCACTGCGCCCAGTCGAAGGTTTATTTTTTATTATTAGGGTACATACATTCCTTATAGTCAATATGGAAAAATTCAAGAAAGGGTTAAGAAAAGGCAATCATAATCTCCCAGTAGAGATAATCACTGCTATTAATGTTAGAAATTTTCTTACCTATTAAATAGACATACATGTATACACAAGTGAATGTGTATGTGTTTTGATATCTTATATAAATCCCTGAAATAGAAGATTCAGATGTGTTATATTTGAGATCATATGTTGTATAATATTTTTAAAGTTGCCTCCTGTCTTTTTTCACTTAGGATTTTTCTTACAATAAAATAATTGGTTTCTTGTACTGAAATGCAATGGCATAACAAAATAGGGGACAGTGGGAGCTGCTGTGTCTCCCACAGAATTTAAAAACACTAAGATTGACTAGATGGCAGTCTGCTTTTGAGAGCATGTGCTGACAATTGTAAATAATATTAGTGATAATATACTCCTTCATTACTGCCACCTCCACCCATTTCTTACTCATCCCTCTACCTCTCAGCATACCAGTGCTGATATGGTGAGAGTCTCATGGTAATATTCCTTCAGAAATGAAGAAAGCCTCATAACTGTTTCTGTGTAATCATCGGTAAGAAAAATTGGTAACTGTACATTTTCTTTTGAAAATGAGAACTTTCCTTTGGGCTGTATTAATTTCATATTAATAATCACATTTTGAATTTTTTTCTTCCTCGAACTCAAACACAGGCAATAAATAAACATGAAAGGGAAAACATTGTCATTTGGCTAAATATCAATCCAATATATGCTGCTGAAAAAAATCTATAATCATAAAAAAAACTGAGTCATAGTAGTCATATTTCAACCTGCTGAATTCTGGAGCAGTTACTGAAAAAAAAATAAATCTGAGGTTTGTGATCATGTAGTCTTTTTACAATTGGGCAATGAGAAATTGAGAAAGTCCAAAGTCACCCATTTGGTGACCATAAGGACTGACAGCACTCAGGCATCTGGGCTTCTATTCTTTTTTATTTATTTATTTTTATTATTTTACTTTAAGCTCTAGGGACTTGTGCACAACGTGCAGGTTTGTTACATATGTATACATGTGCCATGTTGGTGTGCTGCACCCGTTAACTGGTCATTTACATTAGGTATATCTCCTAATGCTATCCCTCCCCCTTCCCCCTGCTGCACGGCAGGCCCCAGTGTGTGATGTTCCCCACCCTGTGTCCCTGTGTTCTCATTGTTCAATTCCCACCTATGAGTGAGAACATGCGGTGTCTGGTTTTCTGTCCTTGTGATAGTTTGCTGAGAATGATGGTTTCCAGCTTCATCCATGTCCCTGCAAAGGACATGAACTCATCCTTTTTTATGGCTGCATAGTATTCCATGGTGTATATGTGCCACATTTTCTTAATCCAGTCTATCATTGTTGGACATTTGGGTTGGTTCCAAGTCTTTGCTATTGTGCATAGTGCATCTGGACTTCTATTCTATGATTATTGTATCATGTTGCTTCTCTAGTGGGTAGGAGAAATACATTTGTTAATGACACCAGTAACAGCTAATGTTTAATGCTATGTGCCAGGCAGTGTTTGAAGCATTTTATATATACCGATGTATTAACACATTTATCTTCACAACAGTTCTCTAACGTAGATACCTTTATTGCCCTTTTTTTAGAGGTGAGGAATAAAAAAATAATTTTTTCTAGGCTTCAGAAGTAGAAAATGACAGGTCTGGTATTTGAGCCTGGGTCATGGGCTCAGACAGACCCTGCTTGGGCTTACCATTATGGTGTATTACCTCTGATAGACCACTCCAGGCAGGCTCCATGCAAACCAACTGAACATTCACAACCACGCTTTTGTTCCAGTATTATTGCATTTGATTCCTGGTTATCTGCCACATGGACTCCAACTCATAAGCATGGAGTATATGATGAGACTTTGTGCTTTATCTCCTGCCTCCCTCAATCACTTCCACTCCAGGGCTACTGGACCTGTTCTGGGCCTTCCACTGTAGAAGTATTCCTTCCTGCTTTTGTTCATGATTATTTACCTACTTGGAGCATTCTTTCCCAACTTTTTGCCTCCAATTCATCTTTTAAAATCCATGTTAAATTATACTTGTTTGGGAAAGCTTTGTTTGATTCCCTTACCAGACTTCAGTTAGTCATCCTCTATATTATTGTCACTTTATTTTTTTATTATTTATTTATTTATTTTGAGATGGAGTCTCGCTCTGTCGCCCAGGCCAGAGTGCAGTGGCGCGATCTCAGCTCACTGCAAGCTCCGCCTCCGGGAGCTTCTCCTGCCTCAGCCTCCTGAGTAGCTGGGACTACAGGCACCCACCACCATGCCCGGCTAATTTTTTTGTTTTTGTATTTTTAGTAGAGACTGGTTTCACCGTGTTAGCCAGGATGGTCTCTATCTCCTGACCTTGTGATCCGCCCACCTTGGCCTCCCAAAGTGCTGGGATTACAGGCGTGAGCCACCATGCCTAGCCATTACTGTCACTTTATACCTGTTCTTTAAGGTGAGATATATTCTTCATTTTCTCGTAGGACCTATGATTTTTTAGTGATTTTTTTTTTAAGTTTTTTTTTTTTTTTTTTGAGATGGAGTTTCACTCTTGTTGCCCAGGCTGGAGTGCAATGGGGCAATCTTGGCTCAGCGCAACCTCCGCCTCCCAGGTTCAAGCGATTCTTCTGCCTCAACCTCCCGAGTAGCTGGGATTACAGGCATGTATCACCATGCCTGGCTCATTTTTTGTATTTTTAGTAGAGACGGGGGTTCTCCATGTTGGTCAGGCTGGTCTCGAACTCTCAACCTCAGGTGATCTGCCCTTCTTGGCCTCCCAAAGTGCTGGGATTACAGGCGTGAGCCACCGCACCTGGCCGATTGTTTAAAACTAGGTTATTTTTCTTTTTAAATTTATTTGCAATAATTTTTTATGCTGTGTATGAATTATTTGTCAGACACATGTTGCAAATATTTTCTATAGCTTAGTTGTTCACTCTGATAATGGTTTTTTTTTTTTTTTGGATTAACAGGAGTTCTTAATTTATAGAAATTCTTAATCTCAATGTAGCCCAATTTTTTAATGTTTTATTTTAAGGTTAGCTATTTTTGTGTTCTATCAAAGAAATATTTGCAGCTGAGTGCAGTGGCTCATGCCTGTAATCCCAGGACTTTGGGAGGCCGAGGCGGGCAGATCACTTGAGGCCAGGAGTTCATGACCAGCCTGGCCAATATAGGGAAACCCTGTCTCTACTAAAAATGCAAAGAAGACCAGGCATGGTGACTCATGCCTTTAATCCCAGCACTGTGGGAGGCCAAGGTGGGCGGATCACGAGGTCAAGAGATCGAGAACATCCTGGCCAACATGGTGAAACCCCGTCTGTACTAAAAATACAAAAATTAGTTGGGCATGGTGGTGTGCGCCTGCAGCTCCAGCTATGCTGGAGGCTGAGGCAGGAGAATCGCTTGAATCTAGGAGGCAGAGGCTGCAGTGAGCTGAGATCGTGCCACTGCACTCCAGCCTGGTGACAGAGCAAGACCCCGTCTAAAAAAAAAAAAAAAAAAAGAGAGAGAAAAAAAAGAAAATGAGCTGGGTGTGTGGCGCATGCCTATGATCCCAGATACTTGGGAGGCTGAGTCATGAGAATTGCTTGAACCTGGGGGACGGAGGTTGTAGTGAGCTGAGACTGCGCCATTGCACTCCAGCCTGTGCAACAGAGTGAGACTCTGTCTCAAAAAAAAAAAAAAAAAAAGAAATATTTGCCTTCCCCAATATCAAGAAGATGTTATCCTTAATTGACCTCTAGATGTTTTATTTTGTCTTTCATATGATGTGAGGTCAGGGTCCATTTTGATTTCCATATGAATATGCAGTTACTGCTGTGTCATAACTCAAGTGACCACTTATATATGGGTATATTTCTGGACTCTATTCTAATTCCATTGATTTATTTATCATTGCTGTGCCAAAACCACAGTGTCTTGGTTATTACTGTAAGCCTCTCCATTTGCTAGTGAGTCCTCTAGTATTTTTTTTTTTTTTGAAACAGAGTCTAGCTCTGTCGCCCATGCTGGAGTGCAGTGGTGAGATCTGGGCTCACTGCAAGCTCCGCCTCCCGGGTTCACGCCATTCTCCTGCCTCAGCCTCTCGAGTAGCTGGGACTACAGGCGCCCGCCACCAAGCCCGGCTAATTTTTTGTATTTTTAGTAGAGACGGGGTTTCACTGTGTTAGCCAGGATGGTCTTGATCTCCTGACCTCGTGATCTGCCCACCTCGGCCTCCCAAAGTGCTGGGATTACAGGCGTGAGCCACTGCGCCTGGCCCAGTAACAATACTTTTTTCAGTATTGCCTTGGCTACTCTAAATCTTTTGCTTTTCTGTAGGAATTTTAGAATCATCTTGTCAACTTTCCAAAAAAAAATAATGTTGGGATTTTGATTGGGATTTCACTGCATTTATAGAACAGTTTGAGTAGAGTTGAACCTTACAATATTGAGTCTTCTAATCCAGGAACAAGGTATATTCCTCTATTAAGTTATGTTTAATTTTGTTCTGTACAATTTTGTTGTTTTCTGTGTATAGGCCTCACATATCATTTGTTTGATTTATTCGTAATTATTTGTTATTTTTGATCCTGTTGGAAATATTTTAATTTTTTGTCTTAATTTTTTCTTTTTTACTAATATGGAAACATATTTTTTGTATATTGACATTGGGTCCAGTGACTGGATTGATATGCTTATTAATTCCAATAGTTTTTATATAGATTATTTTGGATTTTCTAGATATATTATCTGTAAATAATGGTAGTTTTATTTTTCTCTTTTCCAACCCATATAACTTTCAAATCTTTTGACTGCCGTAATACCTTGGGTACGTGTTCCATTGCAATGTTTAACATAATGTTAAATGTAAACAATACTTGCTATACAAAACCATCATTCTCAGCAAACTATCGCAAGGACTAAAAACCAAACACCGCACGTTCTCACTCATAGGTGGGAACTGAAGAATGAGAACACATGGACACAGGAAGGGGAACATCACACACCACACACCGGGGACTGTTGTGGGGCAGGGGGAGGGGGGAGGGATAGCGTTAGGAGATATACCTAATGCTAAATGGCGAGTTAATGGGTGCAGCACACCAACATGGCACATGTATACTTATGTAACAAACCTGCACGTTGTGCACATGTACCCTAAAATTTAAAGCATAATAATAATAATAAGAAGAAGAAGTAACTCATATATAGGAAGTTCTATTCCTAAAGAGTTTTTATCATTTTATCATGTCATATGATTTTTCTCCTTTATTCTGGTAATATCTTAAGCTACATTAATTGATTTTTCTAGAAAGATATCACCAATGCAATCCTGGAATTCATTTGAATTAGTTGTGATATTTTATTTATATAAAGCTAGATTATATTTGCTGGTATTTTATTTATGAATTTTGTGTTTATGTTCAGAAGAAATACTGGCTTGTAGTTTTCATTTCTTATAATTGTAGTCGTCAGTTTTTAGTATCAAGGTTATGCTGCCCACATAATGATTTTTTTTTTGTTTTTTGTTTTCCCAGTTCTCTGGAAGAGTTTGTATAAGATTTCAACCTTGAATATTAGGAAAGATTTGCCAATTAAGTTATTTGTGCTTAAAGTCTTTTTTATGAGTCTAATTTTAATTCTGGGTTTAATTTCTTCAATAGGTCTAAGGCCATTCAGATTTTCTATTTTTTTCTTGTATTTGTTTTGTTTTTACTGCTTTTAAGTTATATTTTTTACAGGAACACCCGAGTTTTTCTAATGGATTGCATAAAATTGTTTATAATATCTCCTCATTGTATTAATGACTGTTGGATTTGTGATGACGTTATCTTTTCATCCTTCATATTGGAGGTTTGTTCTTTTTCGTGACTAGTTTCTTTATTTTCTTTTTCAAATTTAGTGTGTTGATTTTTTTATATTACTGATTTCTGATCTCATTATTCCCTTTTTCTTTTTTCTGTTTTACGTTGTTTTATTTTTCCAGGATTCTTGAATACTTGAACTATTAATTTTCAGTGTTTTAGTTTATAATATGTGAATTGGAAAATAATTTTTTCTTTAAATATAGCTTTAGGTTTATCTTATGAGATTCAATATTTATATATACCTTATTATTATTTAAACTATCATTTAGTTTCAATTTTAATTGATCCTTTGGTTGCTGGATTATTCAGAAGTGTTTGTTAAATTTCCAAATCGTTTCGAATTTTTATCTTTTTGTCGTTGAATTTTATTTGAATTATACTGTGATCAGATAATTTACTCTGTATGACTTATGTACTTTGACAATATTTAAAGTGTGTTTTATGATTCAGCCTGTGTTGCATTTGGTAAATGTTTAATGAGAATTTGAAAAACATAATTAACCCTTGAACAACATGACTTTGAACTTCATGAGTCCATTTGTATGTGGATTTTATTCAACAAATACAGTAGGTCTCCTTTTCCAAGGGTTCTGCATCAACAACCAAACACAGATTAAAAATACAGTATTCTTGGGATGCAAAACTCGCATCTGTGGAGGGCTGACTTTTCCTAATGCTGTTTCTGCAGGATGACTGCAGGACTTGAGAAAGCACAGTTTGGAACATACAGAGGTCCTGGAACTGTGTATTCCGAGGGACGACTCTATTATATATTCAATAGCTGTTAGGTGAAGTCTTCTGTTCCTTAGG
Source organism: Pan troglodytes (assembly GCF_028858775.2). Classification (NCBI taxonomy): domain Eukaryota; kingdom Metazoa; phylum Chordata; class Mammalia; order Primates; family Hominidae; genus Pan; species Pan troglodytes. The sequence goes on from NC_072403.2 coordinate 60,746,031, forward strand.
TTAAGTTTTAATTCTTGTATAGTCCTCCTTATTTTCACTTTGGTTTTTTTGTTTATTTGTTTTATTGCTTGTTTTATCAATGGTTATGGACCTTGTTATTACTAATCGTAATTATTTTATTTTTAAAGGGAATATTTTGAGACTCTTTTTAGGTACATAGAAATTTCTTTTGTTTTGAAACAGTTCCCTTTATCTCCTAAAAAACTTCTTTATAATTTACTCAATTTGAAATTACATAACTATTTAACTTTATAAAATTAGTATTTTATATGTGTGTATATATAAAATGTGTATATATGTATTTGATGTGTCTTTGTACACACACACACACACACTATACATTGTATGCTATATATTTTCATCCCTATATGTTCAACTTTTCTCTGTATGATTATGGTATGTTCCCTATAAACAGTGTATAGTTATATTTTAAAAAATTAACTTTAACCAACTTTTGTCCTTTAATTGGTATGATTAGTATATAACATGTAATTACTGATTTCTTTTACTTACCCCATCTGTTCTTTATTCCTTTTTTTGTTTTGTTTTTTTTCTGTAGGATCATTCACGTAGGTTTTATTATTCACTTTCCTCATTTATGAGCTTGTTTGTTGTGTGTTATTTATATAATAATAAATTTACATTCTTGACATTTTAAACTGTATTAGAATTTAGTATTCTTAGTACAATCTAGACAGTACAAGGACCTTTGAACACTTTAATTCTACTAATGCCTCTCTTGCATCTTGGTCATTGTCATGAATTCAATATATGTTTTATTTCCAAAATATTTTTATTATTGTTTTAAGTTATCAATATTCATTAGTTATATATACATATTCACTTTAGCCAGTGCTGTTCATTCCATATTTGTTAAGATTCTGTCATGTGGGATAATTTTCCTTCTTCCTAAAGAATTCCCTTTAGGATTGCTTTTGTTACCAGTCTGTTGGCAATGAGTCCTCTTGGAACTTTAAAAAAATGTGTTTATTTCTCCTTCCTTCCTTTTTCCAGATAATTTATACCTGGTATGGAATAAAAGTTGTTATTATTATTATTGTTATTTAGCACTTCAGTGACTTTGAGTTATTTTATCTTTAGGCCTTCATAGTTTCAGTTGTAAACTCTTCTGACTTTTATTGTTGCTGATTTAAAGGTATATATTTTTTCTCTGTCTACTTTTAAGGATTTCTTTTGTCATTCATTTTTAATAGCTTTAACATGATGTAACTAGGGGAACAGTTTTTTAATTTGTTTTTTCTCCTTGACATAATAGAGCTTCTTGAATCTGTGCCTTAAGGTTTTCCTGCTGTTTTGGAAATATATCAGCTAGCATCTCTTCAAATATTGCTTCTACCTTCTGTTTCTCTTCTTCTAGGCATTCTGATTACAGGTCTGGCATACATTGTTTTGTTTGTTTGTTTGTTTAACCATGTTCCAGCTATCTCTCATTCGTTTTTGTGTTTTTTATAATTTTCTCTCTCTGTACTTCATTTTGTGTATTTTCTACATAGATATCTTTCAATCACTAATCCTCTCTGCAGTTGAGTCTAATTAACTATTAAACCCATCTGTTGAGTTTTAATTTTGGTATTGATATTTGTCAGTCCTATAATTCTCATTAGTCTGTGTATTCAGTTCTCTGTTGAAATTTTCTTTCTTGGCATCTGTTGTCTTGAATGCTTCAATAACAGTTGTGTCACAGTCTGTTTTTGATAACACCAATGTCTGCATTACCTGTAAGCCTGTTTCTTTTGTCTGTTTTTATTTTCTTATTTTAAGCATTTCCAATATTTTAATGGATGGAAACCATCCTGCATTTTGTTTTTTCTTCCCATGTCTTACTTTCCCAACATTTATTTATGCAGTGCACATAAAGAAACATGATTTTAACCATTATCCCAATGAAGTGTTGTCTATTTAAGCTACATACGATAAATCCCTGTGTTTAAAATAACGCTACTGCAGAGTATTGGTTCCAGGACGCCCACACCCCTTCCCGTACCAATGTGGGATACCAAAATCCATGAAGAGGCCTTTATATAAAATGACATGGTATTTGCATATAACCTACATACATCTTCCTGAATACTTTAAATCATCTCTAGATTGTTTATACTACCTAGTACAAAGCAAGTGCTGTGTAAATATTGCTATACTGTGTATCCAAAATTTGTATTTTTTTAATTGCTGTTTTTTAAATCAAATATTTTCTGGAAACAGAATCATGGACGGAGTGCTGACTATATACATATGAGGATATATGTGTAGACTTTTCATTTTCTTCATAAACTTAGAGAATGAACTCCGAGTTGTTGATACACACTTACAAATGGTTGACTCTATTGGAAACATAATAGAGTTTAAGTACTCATGGCTTTAAAGCCTTAAAAAATTAGTTATGGGTGTGTATTTTTAAAATGGGATTATAAATATCCTACAAACATACATAATTTAGTAGTGAAGTTTTTGATACTTTTAAGTTTTATATTTTAACCATTTATGTTAAACTTGTTTTAAAAATATATATAGTCATGATCTATTCAAAACATGAAAAGAACAGCCATAAATAAAACCAAATACAAGAATTTTATTGCATCATATTCTTTACAGCTATTCTAGAAAATAATTGTATTGTAGAACACATAGGTTTGGAAAATGTAATGTCAAAACTTTTTTGACTATATGTTCATTTAATCTGATTTTCAAAATTATTTGACACATTGAAATAAGAAATGTTTTATTGAACCAAGTACACCAACCTTTTGCTAAGTTACATTTTCATAATTTATTTCAATTCTTAACAACCCAAGTTGAAAAATTGTGCAGCTAATTCCCAAAATAAAAGATTGCCTTGTCATCTGCCTTTTTCTATTTTTGTAAAACTGGACCAATTCTCATTCAATCAACAGAGTTTTTAGGATTTATTTACATAGTTTCACAGGAGTAAAATTCCTGGAGCTCAAAGTTATAGATTTCCCAAAGCTTAGTTTCATGTTAACTTGTATGTCCATATTATTTTATTTTTAAGGGTGAGATCAAAGAAATTAAGAGTCCAAACAATTATTTTAACATAATAGTACAGGAAATGTGACCAAAGAATGCACTCATCAGTTACACATGTGAAATATCTCAACTTCAAAAGCAGAAAAAGTCCATTCCCTGCCCTCCCCTCATCTTTCCCCACCACCTGCCACCATAAGAATTCTATAGATTACTGTAACCTGTGTATCACTGCATTCAATTTATGTAATCAGTGAGAAGAAACAGTGATAAGATCAGTTTAAAAATTTACACATTTATCATGTGCATTAATGTTTTAAACTCAACTGAACCTTTTTGTTCTCTTTCCCTCAACAAATCTCTGTGTTTAATAGGGGACATTCAGAGTGAATTTTAAACTTCCTGTCTTCCCAGTCTCAAAAGCCTAATCTCAGCTACCATTACTTCTAATTTGCTTTCTTCAGAGAAAAAATAAATAAAGTTGTGATCTTGAGCCTCCTGCGATTCCATTTAATTTTTATACCTTTAATTTGTATTTATGGTTATTTCTCTGTGTTCCATCATGACAGTCCTCTACAGTGAGTTGCTTGCCTCCCTGCTGCTAGTGTCTCAGGTTATTATTCCTTTTTCTTGCCTTTTAACCATTAAACATTTGAAAGAAGTAGTTTCCATAAAGGGCTCTACTTCCTTACTTCTCTTTCCTCCCAGCCCTGCAGTCTGAATTTTGCTTTCCTTCCTCTCCTAACCTGTGTCTCATAGGCTACTGTCGTCCACATGACCAAGACATGCCTGCAACCTTGTAATATCCTTTAGTCTCTTCCACTCCTCTGTAAGTAGTTTGCCTTTAATTCTCTTACCATTGGTTTCTGTGTTATTTCTCTCTTTGTTCTTTCCCTGTCTCTTTAACTGTTGTTTCTTGATTTTCTTTGCTCTTTCCATCTGTTGAAAGTGAATGTTTTAAAGACTTTTAGCTTTGGGTCTGTTCTCTCTCCACATTTTATTTCTTACTGCTGCTTTCTACCTTCATACTTTGGCACTCTTGCTATTTACAACCTGATGTGGCCTGTCTTCTGAACATTAGCCTATGTGATTCTAGCTGGTGGTCCAGCATATTTACCTGTGGCCCACTGGCCTATCAAATGCAGCATGTCCAAAATAGTAGCTAGAAGAATGGAAAACTCACTACACTTTTTCTCATCCTCTCTCTCTGTTAAAGGCATCATCACATTCCTAGATGCCAAGACTACAGTATCTTGGAATCACATAATGATTCATTCCTCTCTCATTGTATACCTTCACTTTTGTCATCAGGCACTGGGTTTTGTTTCTTTTTTTTCTTTTTCTTAAAATAGAGATGGGTTCTCGTTATGTTGTCCAGGCTGGTCTAGAACTCCTGAACTCAAGTGATCCTACTACCTCAGCCTCCCAAAGTACCAGGATTATAGGTATGAGCCAGCACACCTGGCCACAGGCACTGGGTCTTGGAAATTGCCATGTCTACCTCCTTCTAATGCTCTCCATTGCTACCATCCGTGTTCTGCCCTCTACATTTGGTAATTACTTGCAACAGTCCCCTTAACTTATCTTGCTAATGAACATTTCTGCTTTCTCCCGTATTCCTGTAGCCACTTGCCTGAATGATCACTGATAATGTCATTCTTTTCTAAATATAAATCTCTGTGTCTTTGCATTCTGCAAGTGCCAAAGAAGCCCTCACTTCATCCAACAGCCTGCCTTTCTAGATTTAACATGCTCCTTTTTTTCTGCCTCTGAATCTTTTTTTTTTTTTAACTTTCATTTTAAGTTCAGGGATACATGTGCAGGTTTGTTATATAAATAAAATCATGTCACGGGGGCTTGTTGTACAGATCATTTCATCACCCAGGTATTAAGCCTAGTACTCAGTTATTTTTCCTGATCCTCTCCCTCCTCCCACCCTCCACTCTCCAATCGGCCCCAGTGTCTGTTGTTCCTCTCTATATGTCCATGTGTTCTCATCATTTAGCTCCCACTTATAAGTGAGAACATGGGGTATTTAGTTTTCTGTTTCTGTGTTAGTTTGCTGAGGATAATGGCCTCCTCCATCCCTGTTCCTGCAAAGGACATGGTCTTATTCTTATTATGGCTGCCTCTGAATCTTTCCTTTCCCTTTTTTCTTCCAAAAATACTCTTCTCCATCTCCTCCTATTAATATTATATACATAAATATATATATTGTATATATTGTATATATATTTATATTTTGAACACCAAATTTAAATGTTACATGTGATAATTTTAAAATACATTTACAACACTTCAACAATCCTCCCTCCAAAAGGTGGAGCCAATTGTCTCCCTCTTAAGTGCGGATGGGGCTTAGTACCTCCCTTCTAATGAGTAGAACATAGCAGAAGTGATGGCATGAATCATGGGTTATAAAGGCATCATGATTCCCCCTTGCTTTCTTCTGGATTATCCACTCTATGGGAACCCAGCTGCTGTGTCATGAGATGACTCAGCAGCTTATATAGAGGCTGTTGGGGTGAGGAGCTGAGTCCTCCCACCAACAACTGTGTGAATGAACCATCTTGGAAACAGATACTCTTTCCCAGTCAACTTTAGATGACTGCAGCTTTGATTCACAAGTGACTCTGAATCAGCACTGCCCAGTCAAGTTCCCCTCACGTTCCTCACCCACATAAACTGTGAGATTATAAGTGTGGTTGTAAGCCACTAAATGTTGGGAACAATTTGTTATGCAGCAATAGATAACTAATACAGTATATTTTCGAGGAGATCTAGTCTCTATTAGTAAGATAATATTTCTCCTGAGAATTTTTTATTTATACCATTAACCTGTTCCTTGTCACAGTCTATTCATATTGTGGTTATTTGTTAATACATTTTATAATTTTGTGTATTAGGGCAAATTTTTCCAAGTCTATACTATTTAATGAAACATGTAAATACATAAAAACTCAAAATATGAACCAAAGTTCTGGTTATCTGTTTAGTATCTTAATACTTCATATTTTGGGAAATTTCTAGGTATAAATGTTTATCATCACCAGGTGGTTCTTAAATGGCATCCTCATCTTAAGCTTCACATTTCTGATTATGCTGTATGTCCAACATACATGAACCAATTAAAGAATTACGATTCTACTACATTAAGTTGTATATACAGCCAGTATCTAAATCCAAATTCAGATACATGAATATATATCTATATGTGTATAGTTAAGCATAGATATATATATAGATAGAGAGGGGAAATTATTCTTTTTTTACAAGAACCTTCTTAAGTTTAGTGCCAAGGAGTTTCCTCTGATAATATTTATATGCAGAGAAATATAAAAGGAGCCTCCAATGAGTAATTTATAGTGCATATGTATGTATGTGTGAGGTCTCAATATTTATTACTGGAGCCATTCTACTTCTGTCCATTTTGGAAATGATTTGACATTCTAATCACTTGAAGTGTTATAGGTGATAAAAGATCACTGGTTTCTTCTCACCTTATTTTAACCCGTGTCAGTATGTTTTATTATGGTCAAAGATCAACACTCTTCATTATTCCATGAAGTAAACTGTGTTCCTTTCCACTAGGTCCTTTATATTTTTCTGTAGAGGCTTAACTTAAGGATGAGGGAGAAGGGTTCTTTCAAAGCTTATATTTAAGTATGTCTTTTGTGCTTTCATCACATAAATGCTGTATATGGGTAACCATTGGCCTTCAGGGATTGTAGTGTCCATTGATTTAAGTGGTTCTTGCAAGTGCTCTGTATCTGAATTCAGGAAGCAGTGAATCTGGCAAGAATTTACAAACTTAAGTCCTAGGAACTTTTTTTTTTTCCCTGACAGAATTTGGTAAGATGGTACATTGGTCTATGTGGATTCTGATGAATCTCTTGATTTTGTTTAGGATGATAGTCTCATAGGTAAATTGGGGAAATATGATACGCATTCTGTAACTTAACATATTTGTGTGATGTCTGCTAAGAAAATGCACACTCATGCCATACAAAATGTACAAATAAGTCTAGTTTATGCAGGTATCTTATACTTGAGAGAACACAGTTGAAGAGATTTTAATTAAGAATCTATGCCATCTTAGGGAACCTAAGAAGTAGAACTCCACAGGGGTTTGGCCTCAACCATCTGGTGTTTAACAAATTTTGATTTTTACTGGAATAGAATACAAAGCCTGCTACTTAAGTTTTTTTGTTTAGTTGATGACATATTGGAAAGGGTAACAGGCCCTTAGAATTTAGAATTCAAATACAAAATGGCTTCTTTGGTCAGAAAACTTAGAAGCAGGGACAAATCTGATATTGTGGTTTTTGAAAAGACACTGTGAGACAGCTTAGGGCAGTGGTTGAGAGCATGAACTCGGGATCCAGACTGCCTGGCTTTGAATCTCAGCTCTACCACTTAGCTTTTACAGTGTCTTATGTATGATGCGACACATGCCTCAAAGAGTCTTTCACTTGATCTTTGAAAACTTGATCTTGATTGTGGGTAAGGTATTATGTCCCCATTGTTCACATAGAGACTGAGATTTCAAGAGGTTAAGTAATTTGACCAAGGTCAGCAGCTGAATCCAAGACTGACACCTAAGTCTCTGACTGCAAAGCCTAGGTCTTAACTCATGCATTACCAGTGGTGTTAAAAGTACTGTATTGTGTAGATTCTGTAACTCAGAAAGGATGTGGGGAAACAACATCCAAAACTGTATCAGTGAGAAAAACATTACAAAGAGATATTGAAGAAATGATTACTATTGAGTATGAAGAGAACAAATTTGGTTTACCTAGAAAAGCCATAGTCTTGGAAAGGTCTTGGGACAGATTCAATAGCATTTCAAGGTCTCCTCAGTCTTTATTATTTTAGCCTTGCATAAAATTCTATTATACCTCCTTGGGACTTGTACATTTATTTTCATAAGATATGTAGTGTCTTTTTCATATCCTCAGGTAGATGTGCCAATTTGTGCTTCTGATTTTTACTACTTTTTAAACTTTTTAAGCAGTATCTTTTAAGCAATATTACTTTTACAAGCAATATCTATTCAAACACAGTTATTGCACCACAGTTTTAATACACATTTACATATCAAGCATCATAGATTCTGAAACTGAATATGTGAAGTTGACATTCATAGTTTTTATATTGTATGTAGTATGTATGTTGTATGTAATGATTGTTTTTGTTGAGAGGGACTTCTACTGAATTAGGGAAAAATGGGTTCTGAAACCAGTAACCAGTAACATGGCATAGGTTTGTTTTGTTTTGTTTTGTTTTGTTTTGAGATGGCGTCTCGCTCTGTTACCCAGGCTGGAGTGCAGTGGGGTGATCTTGGCTCACTGCAACCTCCGCCTCCCAGGTTCAAGTGATTCTCCTGCCTCAGTCTCCTGAGTAGCTGTGATTACCTTTTTGTTTTGTTTTGTTTTGTTTTGTTTTTTAGATGGAGTCTTGCTCTGTCACCCAAGCTGGAGTGCAGTGGCATTATCTCAGCTCACTGTAACCTCCACCTCTGCCTCCAGGGTTCAAGCTGTTCTCCTGCCTCAGCATCCCTGGTAGCTGGGATTACTGGGGCATGCCACCATGCCCAGCTAATTTTTGTATTTTTAGTAGAGACAGGGTTTCACCATGTTGGCCAGGCTGGTCTCAAACTCCTGACCTCGTGATCCCCCCTGCTTGGCCTCCCAAAGTGCTGGGATTACAGGTGTGAGCCACCGTGCCTGGCAACATGGCATAGGTTTAAAACAAACTAAGGAAAAAAATACAACCATTGATAAAATACCTCATCAACTGATTATACCAAAAGCATAATCTTAACATTCTACCTTTCTGGATTTGGCTACCTTGTAGCATCCATCTCGAATGATGCAAAAAACGAGAAGTGAACAAATTATCCACTGAGCAGCCAAAACAGACATGCAAAGCTTGTTGGTAGAAGAAGCCTCCTGGTCCTACCTCAGAGCTCATTTACCCTTGTTTTATACATAATTCAAATAAGTTCTCTGATCTTCTTTCCACACCCAGATCAGATTATAAGTATGAAATTGGAACACAAGAGGCCAGTCCACACTGATAAGAGAAGGAAGTGTTAGCTTGACGTCTAAAAGGAAAACAAGAAAGAGAAATACTGTTAAGAAGCGTACAAAAGAATACCATAAACACAGCAGCATAAAGCAAAAGAATATGGCCACTGCCACTCTCAATAGCCTTTAAAATTGTCAATGTCTCAGAGTATTTTTAAATAATACTAAATTTAAATTATGTTCTGGACACTATTTCTGAGAAGTCAGGAAAGTATCTTCTATATTTAATAGTATTTTCCATTTAAAGTTGACAGAAGGAAAACAACAAAGATAATTTTGTACTTAAAGAAGTCACATTTCTACAACTGTCAGGAAAACTTTAGCCACAATCTTTGGAAGGAAGTTGTTTAACAAAAATCAATTATATTTGTTGAAAAATAAACATAATTGAATATTACAGTTAAGTCTAGATTCTTAGAGGTCATACTGTAACAGTAAGAATGCACAATACTATGAAAATACATTTGACACCATCCTGTTAGTATTTAGCTAGAGTTTGTTTCTGTCTTGACTTCCCTGGAGTCCTCCTTTTTATCATTACTGTTAATATTATTGTCACTGCCAAATTTCTTCCCTTGTCCTCTCTCTGAGACCCTTTAGGCCACTCTCACAACAAACCTGGGGACAGCTTTACCAGCTAATACTGCTGCTACACTGGTATGGCAGTAACCCATGTTGTGATCTAAAAAAAAAAACCATCTGGACAGTGGGGAAATCACATATGGGAAACAGTCATGGGCACAATGATTAATCTAAAACAATATATATAATCTCCTTGCTGATAATGAAAGTCTTGATTGCATTGTTAGGTATTCTCAGTAGTTTAAATGTTACAAATAGGAAAGCCTTAAATGAGGTTAAAATTTCTGACATTTACTTATGTATCATTTTATTCTCTATAAATAGAATATAGGAAATAAGGCTCTAAAATTTTTTTTTAGAACTTTTGACAGAAATCCTAATAACAGTTTCCATCTGAAAACTGCAGATGTCTGGAGAAAAGCAAAACAACGTAGAAACCTGACTATTAAATTAGCTGTCAAAGTCCAGTCCAAGTGTTTAATCTCTTATTGGGTAGAGTTATATTCTGGAATTTCTTAGTCATTTTCTTTCTTTTTGTCTGAACTGGTAAGATGATTCAGTAAAAAAGAAATTTAAACAACATGAAGATATCTAGAAGAAAAAGAATGAAATAACTCACATGCAAGTTCACCATCAGTAATGCTTTTGGCAAGCATATAGGGATTAGATAAGCATAAAATAGAAATATTGCCTGAACTATTTATTTTCTAATCAGCAACCTTAATGTTTAAGGAAATTTGGTGTTATAATTACAACATAATCAAGTAAAACAATTACTTGGGGGCAGAGAAAAGTCCTGAATGAATAAGAAACATACCTGAATTATTACATATGTTTAAACTAGAATTATCAGAAAATTGAAAGATTATGATGTCATGTATACTTTTTGGTTGTATATAACTAATATATTTATTTTTTTCTCCCTCTATTCAGTAGGTCTTTCTTGGGGTGGCTAATGATACATTATTCCTCCCCTTTTGGGTGTTAGCTAAAATTGCTGGCTTAAATAGGCTTTCTAAGAATCCAGTATAGCTTTCTCTATATTTCCTCTTAGAATTAATGCTTGAGAGAAACAACGGGTGCCTGACATACTTGAACCTGCCCATTGCTATTTTCTGATGCTCTTCTCCGTCCAATCTGTCTCTAGCTTAGAAAGAAATTCCCTGTTAGCCCCCCAGCAGTGCAGGAATAACAGAATTTCCTGGGAGACTTATCATTAGCTCTGTTCAAGTGTGAAGCAGGGTTGGGCCGCCTCTACATTGTTCGTGGACTCAGAAATGAAGATGGCTGGTCTTTGTAGGTCATTTGTTACTTGTTGAGAAATGGGACAAATGCCACAAAAAATGAAGTGCTGCCCATCATTGCTAGTTCATGAACATCGTCTTCTGGACATCCCTACCTGAGTGTTCCATAGACCCCAAACTAGGTACTTAGTTCCCCAACTGAACTCCTTATCTCTGCTCTGCTTCCAAACTGGTTATTACCATTTATAGCTTCTGACTAGGATAATGGAATTACCATCTAACAACTCATTCAACATAGTAACACTGAAGTTATGTTTTAACTCTTTCCTCTTTCCCGTACCTTTCCCTAACCTCATCCAAAGTTTTGTCAAGACCTGTTGATTCTATCACAAGCATATATCAAATTGGTTCTATTTTCTCTATTCGCAGTGCCACGTGCTCTACTTTAGGCATGCATGATCTTTTGCTTGGACTGTTTCAGGAACTTTTTAACTTACTGGTGGTCTCTTGCAGTGTTCCTTTTGACTTCTTCTGTAAGGTTTGAAGTGTCTTTTCTATTAAGCATTTCCTGAACTTTCCAAGTTAGTTCATTATTGCCTTCCATGCTGCTATGCACATTTTCTGTAGCACTTAATCAGGCAGTGACTCAAATCTTTGTTTATGCCTGTTGCTCCAGCTAGACTTTGAAGTCCTTGAGATAGGAACCGTACTTTCCCCATTTAACATTTTCGAGCTCATAGTAAATGCCCAGCATATTTCTTAAATAAAAATGAGAAATAGGAAAAGTGAGTTTTAATTTGTCATGAAATCTAGAGTTAGTCATATAAATAGATAAAGTAGAAATTGAAAAGGCTCTATTATTTTTGAAGAGTGTTACATATAACACTTGGGTGAATGGGAGAATCGGTACAAGGGTTTTTCTAAACATTTCAAAGGATTTCAAAAATCACAAGCATGGGTAATTTTGCATTGAGATTTTAGGATTCTTTTGTTGTAGTAAATGTAGCAACTCTCCATATGGATTCACAATACACATTTTATCTTTCGTTATACCTAATGATTTCAGTGTTCTCTTCAACTTGCTTTTGTCAGTGTCTTCATCTGTTCAGGACTGCTATAACATAATGCCATAAGCAGAGCAGCTTTTAAACAGCAGGTATTTATTTCTCACAATTCTGGAGACTTGGAGGTCCAAGATCAAGACTCTGGCAGTTTGGATGTCTGGTGAGGGTCCACTTCCTGGTTTTAGATGACTAGCATGTTGCTGTGCCTTCAGATGAGAGAAGGGGCGGGGAGCTCTCTGATACCAGCTTTATAAGGGCACTGATTCCATTCTTGAGGCCTCCCACAGGCTCCACCTCCTAATATATTGTCTCCTTAGAGGTTAGGATCCCAACATAAGAATTCAGGGAAACACAAACATGAATGTTACCATAGCAGTCGGTGTTTTTTTTCAATAGCTAGTGGAAATACCAAACTGAATGTTGTTCACATGTTCATTTTCAGTTTTTTTCTGACTGAAGGTAAGTTGCGCTCCAGCAATGAAATGACCCAGAGCATGTATTTCAATTATAATAAAATGAAACAACTCACATTAAAACAAAAAGGAAACCTGATATATGAAACAAGTTAGTAATTTATCCTATGATAATATAGTTTAGTGATGATTACAAAACACAGTATCACATTTCAAAGCTAAGTTTTTGTCAAAATTAACATTTGTTATGTAAAATATCATGTACATGAAGTTTTTGATGTACATTCATTTCTGTAGCACATATAACCTTAATGGTGGGGCTTTCCAATATTTGGTATTTTCATATAAATGCAAGGCACAACATGAAAGCAAGAACAAAGAACCAATCTATTTTTAGATCATTGTCTTTCAGTGGGTTGGAGTGATGAGAAAAGAGGGAGGCCCTATCCTACCCCATGCTGGCATATCAGGATCTCTGGGGGAACTTTTCAAACTGCTCATTTTCTTTGGCCCCAGTAGGAAGCACCAGGTGTAATGTGAGCTTTTGCCTGACAGGAGTGTACTATTCTTGAAGAATATTGAAGCAGAAAAAATGAGAGTACTGTTGGAGGAAGAAGTTAATAGCTGATCTGATTTCTGTTTCATAGTTCAAAAATATAAAAAATAAAATAACTCATTTTAAAATATTCAAAATGAAGCATTTATTTTAAAGTTATTTGTTGCCATAGATTCTGTCTTTGCTCGTAATCAAGTAAGTGTTGTTGACAGGGGTAAAATAAAGGAGACCAGATGTAGAAATAAGTATGTGTCAGTGACAATATACACATATATGTAACACATATGCACAGGAAATCCAGTGCTTGACCTAGGAGGGCTGAATTGACTCTATAGCTTGCAGCTAAATGATGGTATGCCTCAAATAAGTTCCTTTAACAAGAAAGTGAGAAATGCCAAAACTGATGAGTGTGATAGACCACCCCCTTCTACTTAGTAAGAAAGGCTGGGAAATGTGGGCATAGAACCACAAGCACTGTATCCACATGTGTATCCAATAAATAACAGCAGGCACGCGTGAGCTCAACATTCAAACAACTCTAATTGTGTATTCAGACATTAAAGAGTAATCATAGGTCAAAATTTAAAATTGCCCATTAGAACATGATTGCTCTTTGACACTATAAAAATGTTGTGTTACTGACAACAAAAGTTATTATCCATGTGTGGAAAGAACTGGGAATCTGTTTATTTATCTAGCCAAGCCAGGATTCTTGAACAGACTAAAACAAGAAAGCCTGAAGGTTACAGATGACAAATAACTCAGAACACAATTTATATTGATCCTTCTTTTCAGGCTGTTATCCTTGACAACTGTTGTACTCCTCTTAATACATCTACCATGTGTTCTTAGACTGTAAACTCCAGTGGGACAGGGGAATTTGGTAAACACCTGGATCAATATAGAATATCAGTAAGTAAAATTGTTTCAGGTTTACAAAGTTTCTCACGATTTAAAAAAACAACAACACTGTATCTTATTATCCTCTTGAGCAAATGTGATAAAAGCCTGTTACAAGATAAATAGTTTTATTTCTGAAAGCCATTATGTTAAAGAATTTTCTGTCATGAGATAATATATAACACATCACATATTCCCTGAAAGAAGCTTTTAAAATGTGGAGATGCAGCATTGCTATGATATAAAAAGTTAATAACTTATAGAGGTTCTTATTAAAAATTTCATTGTTTCCTTTATTTGATTCTTTAATGTTGAAACATAACATTATAAAAGAAACAACATAAAGAAAATAAACAATATTTGCTGGTTGAAGTTATGCTGTCAAGGTACTAAGCTCTTTCTTGCAATGACCTGGAGGAAAATTTAGTATTTTACATTCAGATCATTTTTTAAACCAGATTTATAGAGAAGCAATTTAAGGTAATTAAGCACTTTAACTCTGACAGGTTGATGTTATTTAGTGACAGGTGTGTCATTTTTATGACAAACAGCTAATTTGAAGACTATATTTCCTTCCTGTAAGCCCTATTTTTCCTCCTTTTCAAGCCTTTACAGGTCAGCTGTCTTCCCATCCGTGGTCCCTCTTGCTTAGGAATCATGACTTTATTTGTATTCATAATATGCAAATTTGCTGCCATTTGCCTGAAACACTTTCAACACAGTTATTTTCTATTTCATTTAACTCATAATGAAGGGATTGGTGTATTGGGTCAACCATTATTTCCTGTATCTCAATGTTTTCTTTCTCACATTGACACCAAGCTCTATGTTTAAAGATAGCAGAGCAATTGTCCTCCATGATCTGACTCCAAAAAGTAAAGCTTTGTCCCGAGATGCCCTCAAGTTCCATTTCAGAGGTGTTTGCAAATTTATAAATTATGGATTTATTTTTACTCATTCTGGATTATATTTCTCAAGCTCCTGGCCTCAAGCAATCCTCCCTCCTCAGCCTCCCGAGTAGCTGGGATTTCAGCCATGGGCTACAGTGCCCAGCTCTCATTCTGGATCATATTTCTATTGTCTTGACTCTGCCAACTTCTACAGGTAGAGATTCCTTAGGTCCAATATCTACTATATCGAATTTCTTCTTTTCTGGGGTTATGTTATTAGGAATTGTGCAGGTGTCATGATTTCAGTCTTCAACTCTATTATGATCATCGTCTTTGTGGAAGTTCTGATTAACTTGTTTTTCTGGAGGCTACACATGCCCTCATTGATCATCATAGTTACCTTGTTTTTGACATTTTTCTACATTTTTCCATATTTGTATGTTTGTCCTAAGATTAAGAGGACCATAGAATTCCAGGCAATAGCTCCCCTTATTTTGTGTAAATGTCAGATTGTCTCCTCATTTTATTTCCAGTACTCTATTAGTGATCCCCACATAACCTGTAACTCAGTCAGGCAGAAATAAGTCTTATTAAGACAGAATTTTTCAAGGAGTGCTGATTACTGTACTTGCTCTCTCTCTGTGTCCAAGAATCTTGAAGGGTTCTTTAGCTTTTAGGAGTAAAACAAAATGATTTGTTCAGAGTAATTGAACCCCCAAGGTGTAAGATGAGATTTATACACTTTATTTTCACAAATATTTAAAACAAGTACATTTTGATAACTAGAAAAAATAGAACAAGTCATCTTTAAGTTAATATTCATGTATAACAAGAAGATATGTAGAAAATAATAAAAATAACCTCATACAATTTGCATATATTTATAGATTTGTTTCTATGGATATATTTCTCTATATTTCAATAAGTGGGTTTATTTCAGCATTCTTTGAACTTGACTTATTTTTATCATTGTTTTCCATTATATACGTGTACCATAATTGGAATGCCTTATTATTTATTGGACATTTAAGTTTCTTACAAATGTAAGTGTAGAGAGTGTAGTGCTGAACATGCAAGTATACATATCTCTGTATATTTGAATCATGCTTTTCCTTTAGGATAAGTCCAAAGAGTTGGACCGGCATGGCAAAAGAGTATG
Source organism: Pan troglodytes (assembly GCF_028858775.2). NCBI lineage: Eukaryota > Metazoa > Chordata > Mammalia > Primates > Hominidae > Pan > Pan troglodytes. Next base: position 60,761,931 of record NC_072403.2, read on the forward strand.
GCTTGGTCACCTATTCACTGTAAAGAACATTGCCAGATTGCCATTTAGGAAAATTGTCTGCATTTCTACTACCATTGAGACTTCATGTGAATATTTCTGACACCACCTGCTAACTTTGAATGTTGTCAATAGCTTCAATTTTTAACAAAGATGACAGGCAAAACATGATAGTTTAATCTGCAGTCATCTGTTATTGAGGTCTTGTGCATCTTTTTGTATGTTTCTTGGCCACTTATATTGGTTTTAATAATTATTCTTTTGGGGTATTAATCTTTATTATTTCCTAACTACATTAATATAATATTTAATCCTTTCTTAACTGCTATAAAGTCATCTTCATAAAATCATCTCAAGTGTTTTTTTAACTCATTCTTTATTTTTTTCTACATACCTTTCTACTTGTCTGCTTCTTATATGCTAGTAACATACTATTTTATTCTAGCATAATAGGTTTTTTTAATTACTTTTTTCTCTGACATTTTCTGTATAGTCTTACATTTCATTTTTCAGTCAAATATTGGAATCATTGCCCCATATGCTTATGTACCACACATGTACAGAGTAGATTCTTATGTCACTTCCCAGCTCCTCCTCACTAAGATTTCATGGCAACCCTTATCCATTATGGCTGGGAGAAACCTCTTTTGTTCGGCTGAGAACTGTCCTCTGCATCCTAGATTGTTGTTGTGCCCTCTTATTTGGCCAATATAATTTACTGCTTATTTTAAGGCTCCTCAGACTAATCACAGTTTAAAGTCTGTTTACATATTGTTCATTGCTCAATTGTTAAGTTATGAGCCAATGTTTTTAAAAACTTATAAATGAAAGACTCTTTCTCTCCTGAAATGCTTTACAAAGTAGTTGGTGTTCACAGGTTTTTAATGTTGCTAGAGAATGATGATCAGTACATATGCTGATATGTAGGCAGTTATCAAGTCCATCTGAAAAAACAAAACTTCTTCAAAAGCAGCCAGTGGCATGATCTTCCACAAGTTCTAAGGTACCTGTGGAGTGAATCTACAGGTACTGACATTTCTATGTAGAGGTGCTGTCGTCCAAAGATTAAATATTGTTCTAAACTAGATCACTGCCTCCCCCTACTTTCTAAGACAATTTAAGGAAAACACACCTCCCATTCCTTGCCCCACTCCACGGCTCTGTTTTAATATCTCTCACAGGTGCCTGTCAGCGAATGAGAGCCCAGTACATTTTTTTAATAAAAAATAAACATATGGATATGGCTTCACCTCTGCCCATGCCAGTCATTACTATTCATTCCATGGGTGTACCAAAGATGTTCTGACTGAGGATTAAGACATTAGACTAAGAGACTTAGATACTAAGGTTAGTAGATGACATTAGGACTAGAGCTATGAAGCCAGAATGTGGTAAGAGCCAGGATTTGGCCATGGCTTCGGGAACTGAATGCAAGCCAAACTTGGCATAGTAGGAGTGGGTGGCAAATACTACCAGCTTTGTGGAGAAGGCAAGCAGTAAAAAGAAGCAGAGAAAAAATATATTCTGTGGAGCAGGGAAAGAGGAAGAAAGAAGAAAATTAGAGGGAAATAAGAGAGCAGAGAAAGAAAGGAGGAGGGAGAGGACGGGAGATCAACGATCTGTAAAGAAAGGAAAGACATTCTGGCAAGTTGTAAAATGATTGGCAGAGGTAGTAGCAATGGTGGTTAAGGCAGGACCTGGAGTAGGTGGATAGGAGGAGTAGTTGCAGGGCACCTAGTGGGAATAAAGTCTTCTCTGTTTCTACTCAAAGAGCAAGAGGTGGAGAAAAGAACCTGGGGTCAGCAGGGAGAATTTATTTGCTGCAAAGAAAATATAAGATGGTGGTGCTGTTTGGAACTGTTGGCCCCTGCTGTTCTGGGAATAGCATAGCATAGTGGTAAAGTCTTAGCTTTACTACTGACTGGGTGGCAGGAATCCTCAGGAAGCCAGTTATCTCCCTAATACGAAGCTCTCAGTACGTGTGCGATTGTGCTGAAAGGACTAAATTATGAACCTGAAACTTAAAAATTGACAAATAATACTTGTATATGTTTATCAGGTACAATGTGAAGTTTTAATATATGTATACATTGTGCAGTAAATAAATCAAGCTAATTAACATATCTTTCACCTCACATTCTTTCCTATTTTTTTGTGGTAAGAACTCAACATTTTTATTCTTGGCCATTTTGGAATACAATACATTATTATGAACTATCGTCAACATGCTGCGCAGTAGATCTCAAAAATTTATTCCTCCTGTCTAAAACTTTGTGTATGTAAAATAGTCTTTACTATTTTCTTAATTACACAGTTGAGAAAATAAAAAGTTTAGAAAGGTTATGTAACTTAGTAAAGGCTAAAACTTATATGTCAACAAAATAAATAATAGAGACATTTAAGAAAGTTGAATAAAACTAAAATATCAAGGTTTGGCCATAGGATCATAATCTTTTATGATCACAATCATAATGTAAAGGAAATTGCTTCCTTTATGTTATGAATTCTCCATTTCTGTTTTTCCCCATTTGCCCCCTATAAACATGTTTTTCTCTTCTATTAGAAGAACAAAATCCCACTATTTATCCTATTTATGTTAGTTATGATTTTTCCTCTTTCTTTTCATGGTTAAGATTCTATACAGAATAGTTTATATATATTCTCCCTGACACTATTATTTTGCATTCATTCTACTGCACCTACTATTTGAAAAAAAAAAAAGTATTAAAATAACCAGTGACATTCTAAATGAAGACTCTTTGTTTCAACTGATCAGCTGGTTCTATCTCTATGGAGACTGTAGATTCTATTTAAATGGCATTTTCAAAGGACCACAAGATAAAGAGTGTGTAGTTCAATTTAAATATAAACTAGATCATTTATACTATTAAGAGCAGATAAAAGTGCCAGAATCTGTGACAATTACCCTATATAGTTAACATACATGAAATGAATTGAGTTGGTGTTTTGGTACCTATTTTATCAGATTTTCTTATCTAAATTTAAACCAATAAAACAATTATTATTATTTTTATGCTTATTTATTTATTTTTTTGAGACAGAGTCTCACTCTGTTGCCCAGGCTGGGGTACGATGGCATGAGCTCGGCTCACTGCAACCCCTGCCTCCTGAGTTCAAGCGATTCTCCTGCCTCAGCCTCCCGAGTAGCTGCTATCACAGGCGCGTGCCACTATGCCCAGCTAATTTTTGTATTTTTAGTAGAGATGGGGTTTCACCAAGTTGGCCAGGCTGGTCTTTCACTCCTGACCTCAGGTGACTCCCTGCCTTGGCCTCCCAAATTTCTGAGATTACAGGCGTGAACCACCATGTCTGGCCGAGAAAACAATTATTTTTAGACTGAAAACTCAATCTAATAAAGTATAGTATATAGTTAAAGCAAGACAAGTTATTTACCATTCTCTCAGTTAATAGATTATTTTTTAAAATGGTGATTTGATAGAGGATGTTGCTAAGAATTATATTTCAGTCCAAGTAATATGACTAAATAACAACATACTGAAATAATATATTCACAGATACAGCAGGTATTATACAGTCTCTTTTGTCTAATATATATTTGTGAACCCTTTTGGTTAGACATTCTTTCCTGATTATATTGAAACCCATTCTGTTTTATGAATGCCCATTTCCATTTGTTCTATCATTATAATGTGTTAAGGGTGAACAGTAGCATCAAATTTATACTCATTACAGTTATATGGAGAAAGCCTACTTTTTAATACGTGCTATGCATCCATTATCAGCCTGTGCCTTTTCTTGAATGCCAGTTAACCATAAAATAAAACAGATGCTAGAAACGCATTCCAGCCTCTTTTGTTGTTTCTTTAGGATAGAAAAGCTATTATCTACATTAGTCTTATTATGTTTTTAATTAAAGATTATTCTTATCATTGTTTTATTCAATCAAATGGTATTTAAGAATATGCTACTTTTCGTAGATTGTTTTATTTACATATCTCAATGATTTAGAAGTATTACCATGGAAAATAAACAACCACAAAGCTTTATTAAATGTGGCTAAAATAAAAAAAGTTAAAAAAAATTCAGTATGAGTAAGTTTTTGAGTAACATTAGTAACCATTCTCAGAAACCTAGCACTGCATCTCTTCAGTTCTTTATTCTCTTTGCTCTCACTTGATCTTTACTTTCAATTTCTATACTTAACATCTCATTAGCTTTCAACATAAGGAGCCTTCTGACAGGGTGAGACTGAGGAAGTAGAAGAGAGGTTTTGATGATATTTTCATAGAGAATGTTTTATGAAGATTTTTTTTTAAACAGTGTCATAGAATTTCAGAGTTTGAAGGCACCTCAGAGGTCAGAGTTGACCTAATTTATGTATTTGTTCAATGTATGAATTTTTTCTGTTCCATGCGAGGTTCTGGTTAAACACTGTAATGTTGCCAAATTTTTGAGGATATATTAAGATTTGAAGGAATCTTGATTTCTAAAGCTAATACATTTTTTATATTGGCTTGGGAAGAGACCTAAGGTCATAAGTATTATGAGAACATATTTAGCTTGAATAAGTTACTATATGATTTTTATCAAAGGAATGACACGAGACAGATATGATGTAGAACTCTGTTATGAATCAAAGTCCACTTAAGGAATAAAAAATTACCATTACTTATTTAAGGTTCTTCTTGGCCATAATTTAGAGGATGAAAAAAAAGTGGGCTTGATACTTTCAAAATAACAGGGCAGCTGTTGCTGTCTAATTTGTTGACCAAATGGAGATTTCTGCCTTCTTGAGATTTCATGGAAAAAAAAAAAAAAAGTCTAGCAATTACTGTCAGGGTGGGTGCTGCGTAAAGGATAGCTATTCTACTGATAGAAGTTGTATTTAGTGATTTCGTTCACTCTCAAACTCCTTATTCCCTTATGTTATGTTTTTTCTTTCCTCTATTTCTTTATTAGAAACTAAGCAATTTCTTCCGTGAGCTATTGTATTTTCACTGTTGAGATTCTAACTTTTAATAGATAGGGTTCTTTCATTTTTGAGAGTTATTCCTGAAGTATCATTCTACTACCAAAGAAAAGAGCTCCTTCAAACACTCTGAAATCTGTCATATAAATATTGTATGCATTTAGCATAGATGAACATTTTCTGATATCTGGTTTATTCTGATTAGTTAATTTTTAATTTCTAAATTAAAAATTTAAAAATTGTATTTTATAATTTCTCATCCATAATGGGTTTAGGTGCTTTTATAATTGAAGTTCTCGGACTTAAGATTCTGTCCTAGACTTGCTTCAGCTATAGCTCATCATAGAGACAATGTACAATTCAATACCAGCCTCACCCAAATGGCAGTAACATGGAAATTGCCAGAAGTTTGAGGCAGGATTCCAGAACATGGGGTACAGGTGTACTTCAAGAATGGAACTTTGAATCACACTGTTCCTTGACCCTTCTTATTAAGGGAGCATTAACCATATATCTGTGATCAATTTGGATTCTATGTTCTGGAACCCCTCAGGTATACCCATTTGTCCTTGATTTTGGTAGGGGGCTGGAGTCATATAGTATAATAGTAGAGTACTGATCTAGAAGAAAACTAGTTCTAGTCATAACTTCATCACTTACTGTGTGATCTTAAATAAATATTAGTTTCTATGATATTTAACCTTTTATTGCTGATGTCTTTGGCATGTGTCTGTATTAGTGGAAATACTACTACTTGTCTAACACAACTCATAGGGCTGTTTTGAGAAATTTGATTTTTACAATACCTTCCACAATGCAAGTGTTATTATTCCAAACTTACTAAGATCCATGTTTTTTACATTTATTACTTGTAGCATTTAGAATGTATTTCAGGTTATACTTCATTTGAATATATGGCGGGTGACCTTTAGGAGTCTTCTAGCTGTTTCATACAGGTGTTCATGCATAAAATATTACCTAGAACCAGAAGACCAGCAAGCAAAGTAATAACGGTCCGTATATTCCAATCCAACTCCCTCTTGGAATGCTGTAGATTCCAGATGAAAACTATTAGTTTGGTGCAAAAGTAATTGCGGTTCTTGCCATTACTTTCAGTGGTGAAACCGCAATTACTTCTGCACCAACCTAATACCATGAGAGATTTCTGAGGCATTGCTTCATTTAGAAAATTATTACAATTTTCAGGAATTCAAAAGAAAAAAGATGAAATATTCATTAAATATATTTATTTGCATGTTTAGTATTTGAAAATAACTGTACCTGATGCTTTGGAGAAATAACAGTGAATAATAAGTTTTATTGAGTTATATTAGTTAATTGGATGGGATACAACAATGACTTAGGTCCACACCTACCCTCAAGTAACTTATTGCCCCCAAGAAAGTAATAAGTAAGCAACAAGGCTGAATAAAATAAACACTCCACTAAAAGTATACCTAAACTGTAGAGGAGCATAAATTAGGATGCAGTTAATTTAGGCTCAGAGAATTGGCAAAGGCTTTATGAAGAGGCCTGCAGAAGCCTGTGCCTTTAAAGATGAGTTGAATTTTCTTAGAGAAAAGAAAAGACGGGGATTTTGGATGGAAGGAACGACATGAGCATGATATTGGGAAAGTACATGGCCATCAGAGCGGCACACATGGAAGATTCAGTAAGATGTGAAACTAAGAAGAAAAGTAAACTTTTGGTAGACACTGAATATCATTGTAAAGAATTTATTTATGATTCCATAAATTATTTTTAAATAGTTTATCTGAAAGAAAGATAGATTGGAAATTGGAGGCCAGGAGCTTTCTTCTGAGACCCAGACCATGAAAACCAGCTCACAATGAGTTTCCACCTAGCTGTTTCATAGATGGCTGGAACTCAGCGACCCAAAGCCAGATGGATTCTATCCAACAATCAATATCCAGATGTCTGTAATTGACAACACCAATCACTTAGCCAACAAGAAACCTGGAAATACATTCTCCTCATGTGCCCAACCATCCAATTGACTGTCAGGTTTTATATTTGCCACCTACTTTCTAAATATCTCTGAAATCCGAGTTCATTGTTCTACATCCTTTAGCGTGCTATTCTCTGTTCCCGCCTCTACCGGATCTATTTTCCATGCTTCTCTGCCCTTTCGTTTTCCGAGGCTAATGCCATGGACTGCATTGGCTGGGCTTCCTTGCTGCCTGCCTTTCTGGTGGTCACCAGGTTGCCTAGTAGGAAGTGCCAGCAGGAGAGTAGAACACTAGAGCGGGGCAGAGTTCACTTTCCGTTTGCTTGCTTGTTTTTTCTCTTGCTCCCTCACTCCTTGAGTGCCAGAGTTCTGTCTCCCATGCTGGTTTCCTTAGCCATGCTCACACTTCAGTAAATAGTCTTTTCATAAATGTCTCATTTTCGTAAATGTCAGCATTGAAATCTCTTAGGGAAATTTGGATTCCTGCCAGAACCCTGAATGATAGAATCCCCTTTGCCAATTAAGTTAGATTCTCGTTTCTGGACTTCTGCAGCAGTTTTATGACTGGTCTTTCTGTGTGCAGACTACATTCTTTATACTGCTTTGAAGAACTGTTTTTTTTCCAAACATGGGATGTAACAACAGTTTGTAATAAGAAAATATACTATAATGATAAACATGCAACATACAATATCACATACATAAGATGATCTCAGCTTTGTAAAAATATACATATACCAAGATGAAAGGAAAAGAATCACTTTTCCTGGTTGCGAAATTATAGCTATTTTTCTTTTCTTAGTCTGTTGTCTATCATTTTTCTCCTGGGGGGTACAGAGAGAGTGAGCATGAGAGGAATGCAGAATGACACACAGCGTGTGTGTGTGTGTGTGTGTGTGTGTGTGTATGTGTAATAGAAAAATATTTTATACATTTTTATATAGAATGTTACCAACTATTTGTTTGCTTCTTTGTTTTTTGATCCAGATGTTAGAATTGAAAGAAATGCCCCTAAACTTTACTTAGGAAGTTTGAGTTAAAGAAAAAAAAAAAAACAAAAGCAAAGGCAGTCTGACATTAAGTCTAAAAAAATAGTGAGATGATCTTTCACTTTTAGCTGGATAATTAGTGATAAGGTTACCTCAGGAAGTGGGGTTAGGAGCCTGTTTTAGATGCTCACAAATTGTAATTTACTTTAAAATTAAATATTTTATTGAATAAGTTACATACTGTCACAAATTATAAATTCAGAAGAATATTTTACAAAACCCTTTTCTTCCCTCCTCACAGATGACACAATACTTTGGGCCCCTTCTTAGCATATGGCTTTTTTGTATTTCGTAAGGTCAGTAATAATAGCTTAAGGTTAGATTTTTTACTGAACTGCTTCACATTTTAATAATTTGGATAATTTTTCCTTCGCTGTGACTATTGGGATTTTTATTGGCCATCTGATATAATTTTCTCTTGCCATTTTATGTTTCTGAAAATGAAGTCTCAAGAAATCTAAATTATAGGCATATTTAAATTGTCTCAAAATATTTCATTTGCCCAAATTGAAATTCTAATTTAAATGTTGCTGATCACAATAGATACATCTTTTTAATATTATTTGTGTCTTTATGTATGAAAGATGAAATTATTCAGCCTTTGGAAATATGTAAAGTTTAAGTAAGTTTTTAAATGCCATTTTATATTTTTGGTACAATAACCACATTTAATGTACTGCTCCAAGATAATTTTTATACCTTTTTTTCTATGTTTTGCCCTCTTTGTCTCATTTTCTTCTTCTTCTTCAATCATTATATTTCATGATCCCTATGTTTATAACTTAACTGTCTGCTTGAGGATATATTTATATGAAGCATATTTTATTTTCCCAAATAACATTTATTTAGAATATCAAGTGTGATACATAAGGCTGTGAAAGTTTTTGAATTTCACAAATAAAACAATTTGGTTTAATGTAATGAAAATGGTTGGAGTAAATGTGGTTGTTTTAGCTTTTGATATAGGCAATCTCAATTTCAATAAAATGTCAATTTTTAGATGTAAAATACGTAATAAACAGAAGCAACCTTCCAAATCAGAACACCGACAAGTTCTTTTTTATGAACCTGAATTCATAAAGGAAGTGAATTATACTTCATAATTTCCCCAGCCAAAAAAAAAAACCAAAAAAAGATTCTGACGGTGAGATTTTAATCATTACTTGAAAAGTTGAAAATAGAAATTGTTAATAAAATGCAAACTCTACATCTTACAGCCCAATTGAAAAATATTTTCTAAGTTTTATAATTTGAACTATATATTATATTTATATATTGTTTATCTGTTTATAGATTATCTATTTTCATTTATCGTTAGTTGTTAAATACTTGTGAGAGGAATATTCAGTTAGTATTCTAAGTAACATGGCTAAAGTTGTTCAGTTTAGCCTGATGGCCCCCTGAAAATTTATTTCTCACATCTTTAGCTTTGAGAACAAATGTTTTCTACCACCAAAGGTATGCTGTCTTTCAAGTTTCAGGCTTGAAAGTGAAAAATAATGCATAATTTACGGAAGCTATTGGTGTGAAAATATCCAAGAGAAGAATGAGGAATAGTGGAGTGAAATAAACAGGAGATTAGGTAGATAGAAATTGACTATTGGGTACAGATGTAGGAATATATTACATTAAATACAAAATTGCTACTTTACCAGTTTATGACTTGACTATAACTACTTTACATTCAAGTTTTTTATTCAAATGGAAATTACTAAAAAATAAATAGGACTATATTTTTCCTTTGCAGTATATTTGATTTTTTTATGCTAGGTTAATTGTTTATACTTGACATCAAAGTGAAACAATTATCACCCAAGTAAAAAATGCAGCCTCTTAAAATGGGAATAGAAAGTTTTGTTTTGCTGTATTTGTTGTGTTAATTGTTGGAAGAATATTTGGTTGAGGTCAACATGAATTAAAAATAATGGCTTGAGAAATGTGAAACACCTCACCAATCTTCTCTTTACACGTGGACTATCAATTTCTATTCTTCAAGTTATATTGTCACCAACATTTTTATTCATAGCCACTATTTAATGCTTCCTTACCATGTGCTACTGCTCTAACAACTTGGTATTCATAATCTCAATTTTCCCAATAATCCCATGGGGCAGGAAGTATTTATTTGATTTTATAGATGAGGAAATAGAGGCTCAGAGATAATTTTCTTCTCTCAGTTTGCCCGAGTAGAAAATGGCAGATCCCAGATTGAAATAGATATACAGAGACAGACACTTGTGGAAGAAAAGGAAATACTGACAGGTGACTTCGGGAGAATGAAAACAAAAATAAAAAGGGAAAATTTAGCAAGAATGTTATATACGAGTTAAAGAGAGATAAAAATAGAAAAAAACATGAGAAGAGGAATAAGATAGATAGAGTAAAAGCTAAGATAGGTTATTGGATACTTAACATCTTGTTATGGAAGTTTTCAAACATATGTATATGAAGAATCAGTTTCAGTAATTATCAACTTGTGGTCAATTTTGCTTCCTTCGTATCTCCCACTCTTGCTGAATTACCTTAAAGCAAATTTCATGCATCATATATTTTTAATTTCATCTGAATTGTTTCAATGTGATTGTCTTTTTTTTTTTAAAAAAGCTTTTGAAAACATACCCCATGTGTAATTATCAAACCTAAAGAATAAAAATAATAATTAATATTATCACATATCCAGTCAGTGTTGATCTTTTCCTGATTGTTACCTAAATGTCTTTTTACAGTTGTTTTGTTGAAATCCAAACAAGATCTGGTCCACACATTGCATTTTGTTGATATGTCTCTTAGTAATCTTTTAATCTATAAGTTTCCCTCTCCTTTTTTGGTAAATAGTGGTGGGATATTTTCTGTTTTCTAGGTGTCTTTAAACGTAAGATACCAGTGGGTGTGTTCCTGTGAACATCAGCAAAGTACTGTGAAAAACTAGAATTTATTCATGAATTATGTGTTGTATAACATTGCTGCTAGAAAGGACAAAACCTTAACTTTATGTTACATATTAGAAATGCCAAGTTTCATGACATAATAAAAAATAACCTATTTATTTTTATATTGAACCTAGCACTTACATTCTGTCTCACCCTAGAGGTCACTTTTCATCAAACCCAATGAATTTGAATTTTTTTCTTATGCTGATTTCTGGTCTCTTCACATTCTTCTTATCCATCCATCAGTCTCTTTGGATGCTGTTTGGTCGTTTTTGTCAGAACCCATCTCTCTATTAACCTGAGGAACCCCTAATCCTGAGTCAAACCCACTTCCTGCTGCCTTTGCTTTCACTCCAGGGTTGTTGGGCATTGCTGGAAAATGTCTAAAACATTTGTAAAAAATGTCGACTTCAAGTTTACATTTTTGAATCTCAATTGGGCTCTCACTGAACTCTGCCAACCCTTTAAAAATTTCTCATAAACTGTTATTGTATTTCTCTAAGCAGCTATTCTGATCTTTTTCACTTCCTGGCAAGCCCACAATCTGAGCCCTCACTGACTGCACCCAGAGGAAAACTTTACCTCCAATCATGAAGGGTATGTTAACAGCATCAAGTGACAGTCCCCTACTCTGGTTCCCATTTCTCCTTTGTGTCCTGTTCACCACCAAAATATGCCTTTTCATTTTCTTCTTCCCTACAGTTTTAGCATATATGTATAACTTAATTCTAAGGCAGACTTTTTCTCTTGTGCTTATACCATATCATTGTGATGCCACTGATATCTTCTATCATCAAGCAAATCACCTCTTTCCTATTTTATTCTTTTGATGTTCACCCACCTGTTTTTATGCATAAAAATTCCCGAGTTTCTATAGTTAAAAAAAAAAAAGCATAGATAGTTAGATGGGTAGATGTGTGGATGGATAGATGGATGAATGGTAGGTAGATTAAAAAGTAACACAACTTTTTATCATATTGTTTTGACTTAGTCTGATGGCTTTCTTTATACACAAAAATGAAATACTACTTTTGAATTTTAAGTTTTCTTATAATGCTACAGTAATTCTCCATGTAATTTAGGTCTCTACACCCTAGAGATTTCTGTCTATCCTTTCTCTGTTGTCCGTTAGAAGCAATTAGCCAATGAGTCTTGTCACATCATCCTTTACAACTTTACCTCCAACCCTTTTATTCCTGCTTTCGCCATCCACGTTGGCATCTCATGCTAGACTAGGACTGAAAACCCCTAACTCCTCTACCTACTGGTAGAAACTCACATTTCTAACTCATCCTATGTATACAAACACGTTAATTTTCTCAGGTATTGTTTTAATCATGTGATTCTTTGACTATAAAGTTATGAATGGTTCACTGTTGTGCCTTATAGAATCCATAGTTAGCCTAGCATTCAAGGACTTCCCTCCGCAATTGACCAAATTTACCATTACAATCTTTCTAGCTTTATCGCCATCTCTTTCTTAATAGAATTCCATTTCCCAACAAAACTGGGCCTCTAGCTGTTTCTGCGGTAGTGCTGCTTTGCCACTGAACCTTCCTAAAGCTTCTGCTCCTATTCCCCAAACCCCTCTTCATGCACTATTTTACAATTTTCCTTACGCAGAGGGATTTTTACTCCGTCCTCCCTCTTTCTCTTTCTGCCTGCAGTGCCCTTCACTTCTTTTTTCATGACAGACACCCTTTTATATCACTAAAGTACAAAATAAGATAATAGCTATCTCGGGACCATGGATAATTACATTACTGAGAAAAAGTTACCTACCAAGAGGTCTCAGGGGGAATTTTTTTTTCTTTAGTCACTTTGCCAAAATCTAGATTCTGAACCTTACACTTAAGAATTAAAAGCCTGATTCACACACTCATATTGACTAAGCTTGGAACACGGATGTCTGACAAAATAATTTCATTTTATAGTGCCAATTGTAAGTGCTCAATATCCTAGCAGATTTGTGTTTTCCAACTGGCTCAGTCTCCTTTGTGGCAATATACACACTAAATCCCAATATATTTGAAGGCTATAAAATCAGAACAAGAGGAGCTAATAGGATGTTTAAAATGCATCTGGCTCAGATGCCATTACCAAACCAAATATACCTAGCCAATATTATACGAAGATCAAGTTCATGCCTTTCAATACCCCTCCTCTCTTCTGGATAGTACACAGATGAATGTGGGCAGTATTTGTCTCTTTGACTCTATTTGCATGACTTACGAACCAACTTCTACATTTTTCTACCGAAATATCTACTTTTATATGTTATGTTGCTATCTTTCATCTGGTTATTATTACATCTTGCAGACCTTGCTCTCTGCTAAGGGACTTTGAATGCCAGTGCTTTCATTTGTTGACATTTAATTCTTAGAAGACAGTCTCATTTCCCTTATTAAATGAGATCCACAGGGATGCCTTACTCACTGTAGGCTCTAGGTACTGATGACACATAATTCTTAGTCATAAACAGTTATTCCCTTACAGTAGTTTGTTCTACTGTGTTATGTACATTTTATGGCAGATGTCACAATGATTTATAGTTCTATGAATGAGTCTTTCAATACTGTATACTCTTTGAGAACAGGTGCCCTGTAGACACTGCATCCCAACAAAAATTTATTGAATACCTGAAATATATCAGTTATAACTACCTTAGAAACTAGGTGTAACAGAGTAAATACTCTCAGGCTGTGTGGTTAATTATGGAAAGATCTAACTAACTTAATAATTACAAAACACATGTTTAGAAAGATCAGGTATGTTTTAGTCTAACCCAGAGGTTTTATTTACAACTAAAGTTTTCACTTAACTCTAAAGTGATTTTTTAAAAATTTCCACTTTTAAATATTCCCTTCCCAATGTCTTCTTTACATAATTAAATTAATAATTTAATCATTTCTCACTTTAATGCATACCTATATTCATGATTGGTGAAAATAAAAAAGCCAGAGAAAAATTAAAAAATATATGATCTACCTTTTGCCTTCTTGTTCAGAATTTTTACCTTCTTGGTCAGAATTTTGAGTAGCTTTTCTTGGTTCAAATTAATAATCTAAAATAACAGTTATTATAATACTCATTTTCTCCATAATAAGTTTTCTTTTAAATAGCACCAGTGAAAATGACCAATTACACATTCGGTTATAGTGCAAAATTGAAAAATTAATAGTAAGCTATTAAGAAATTAAGTAGAAAAATGTTTATTACTTTTAATGCATGGCTTAAAAAGTCCCATAAAAAATTCTTCTGTTTTAGCAAGTTGCCTTACGTATCCACCCGAAGCCCTCTCTCTAACTCTTGTTAAAAAATATAGCCATATCAGATGTATCTGTTTTTACTCTGAATTTTGATCCTGTGTCACTTAATAAATACCTGTAAAATTAAATATGACAAAATTTTAACATTTAAAAATATTGGTGATGGATTATAGATACTCATATTATTCCTTCAACTTTTCTGTAGGTTTGACAATTTTATAATAAAATTGAGAATGAAGGAAAATAGTCATATATAAATATTATATTTTGATACTCATTCCTGATGAAGTGATTCTATGGTAATGAAGTATTAGAATACTATAACATACACTTTGAAAAATTATGAATGCTTCATAGTTTCTTAGTAAAGTCTATTTTTAATTTCAAATATATTTCTCCTTACATTTTTACAAATATTGTCAGAATTTACTAAAACTGGCCCTGATCCTTCAATAGCAGCAAGTCAGAAAACACTGGGATTTCTAACTCTGTAGTAATACAGCACACATCTTTATTTTAAAGAACATCTGTATTAGTCCATTCTCACACTGCTATGAAGAAATACCCCAGACTGGGTAATTTATAAAGGAAAGAGGTTTAATTCACTCACAGTTCTGCAGGGCTGGCGATGCCTCAGGAAACTTACAATCATGGCAGAAGGGAAAGCAAACACGTCCTCTTCACATGGCAGCAACTAGGAGAAGTGTAGAGTGAAGTGGGGGAAAGCCTCTTATAAAACCATCAGATCTTGGGAGAACTCATTCACTATCACAAGAACAGCATGGAGGTAACCACCCCCATGATTCAATTACCTCCCACCAAGTCCCTCCCACAACACATGGGGATTATGGGAACTACAATTCAAGCTGAGATTTGGATGGAGACACGGTCAAACCATATCAACATCCTTCTGACATACTGAGAGTTAGATTTTGCAGAAAGTTGGGGGCATTTTAATTGTTTTCTGGTTGAACTAAATATGCTTTGGCATTGCCTCCTCTCTGTCTTCCAGCATCCCCTCAAATGGTGTAACTCCCCGCAGAGCTTCCTCTTATGCTTTGTAAGGTGCATTGTTTGTGTGATCACAGAGCTAGATTATTCTAACATAGGAGAGGCTGAGGGGTCTTGAGCTCATTTTTCCACCACTAATTACTCTGTCCTGACCCTCCAACATCTTGGCTTTGAGGGCCCATGCGTGGGACACTTACCAGACCAAGTTTCAGAAAAAGTAACTTTTCAGGAAGTACTGAGGAAGTTAGAACATGAAAGATTATTGAATTGTTGAAATCAGTAAAAAAAAACTATGGCTTTTCTTTGCAGTTTCTTTTAGGCCTACTCCTCATTCTTTATTCCTCCCAATTCCTTGTAGATTTCCTTATTAGAGCAAAAGTTCCTTTAAAAATCAAAGATGCCTACTTGCACAGAGCTGATATAAAGATTTCCTTAAATTGGACAAAGGTAAAAATGTGATTTATTTTTGTGGTATTAAGTATTTTCAGTTCTATGATATGATGCAAATAATGTGGAAAATAATGTATGCAGATTCCCTTCTGAGTTGCCATACACTAGTATTCATTTTATAAATTAATTTTGCTGTAACAGAACCCAAACATGCCTTTTACATTTCCAATTGACTTTTATTACAATAATCTAGATTTTTCCCCCCACTTTCACCAAGCAAGCTATGTACAATGTACCTTTTAATCCAATTGCTAAAAACTAGTGAGATCTCATTATTTACAAAGTCTAGATAATTAGGATTATAAGTTTCAGGTCTTGTTTGTATCCCCCTAGTAATATATAAATCAACTTTGAATAATAAGTTGCCAAGATGTCTAGTGTGACTCAGTTCTCATGTTTTAATATATATAAATGAAACCCTGTAATACTCTTTTATGATAGTGCTTGAAGTCTATGTCTATTTATATTATTTTATCCATCATAATATGGAGTGAATGAATGGTTATTGAAAACATAGACTTTTGGAACCGGGTACATGCAAGATATTCTCTGGTTCATTTGTTTATTATATTTAGAGGTGTGTGAGACTCAAAGTCATTTCAGTAACTTTCCCAGAATCACTTAATTTATGGCAGACCAAACCAGTAGATATATAGATATAGCAGTTAAGATAGATTCTTAAATATCTGAGAAATTATTAATACATCCATAATGTAAAGCTGTAAGTTACTAAGCAATACTATAGTGCACACAGTATATTATATATAAATTTCATGCAAAATGGATACTCTTACTTAGGCTATAGAAGGATTTGGGCCAAAGGTACTTCTTTATATCAGCCTCATTTTTTTTTTCTGAAATCATTTAGCAGATAGTTTTTGACAGGATTTACAGACTTGGAAATATATGTCCCTTAAGTGATCATTTCCCTTTATCTGTTATTTAATTCTTTAAAGTTTTTCAGTTGTGTTGAATTTTGTTATAATGTTATTGTAGAGCTCCATTAATCTGTTTTTTCAAAATTAGAACTCCCTATGAGTTTTTCTTCCGCTGAAAAAAATAAATCCTCCTATCTCTATTTAGGTAATTACAAAAGAAGTCTGAATAATATTCAGTTGTGAGGGTGATAGTGACAGTTGTGTGACTAAAGAACATTAACCCAAGGTACACCTATATTTCATTAAGTATCTAGGTCATACAAAAGCATATTGCTAATAGCTCTGTATTATAATAGACTTCAAAGGGAAAAACAATGTAGGTTTTAACATAAAATATTGAAAATAGTGAAGCATATTTGTAAGGAAATGCAAGTTTTCAATGTCAACACTGTAATGAATATTTTCTATGAAATGTGTCATTTATTTTCACTTTTCTTATCACTGGTTTCTACCACACTTTTTGGTTATTTGGTGCATTTATTAAATTACAATAAAAATCATACAGAAGGCTTCACAATCTTATGCAATTGTATGACTCATTAGAACTTAGATATTTTCAGTATGCGTATTACTATCAGACACATTTTCCCAACACACAGTTTTGACTAGATATTCTCTTTTCTAGCACTTATATTGGTCTCCAGACCAAATGTAATAATGAATCATATTTTCAAGATCTTTCATAATCTGTATAAATCCTAACTAAATTTATTCCTTACTTGTGAGCATAATGATCTTTGTATTTAACTTTATGCTAATTCAATAAACATTTGTTAGAATATTACCCTCATCTTCTTTTTTACTTTTGCCTCTGTATCTTTGCAGTACTAGCCTTTCACCTTGGATGGCTAAAAGTAATTTTGCTCATTATTTACTGCTTATCCATGAAGACCTGTTGTCTCTTTCATTCTACTGTATACCCCCCTTTACAACCATGTACATAAAGATTATTGTTTTTTCTTTCTCTGAATTACCATTCCCGTGTATTACTTAACACTTGATTATGTACTTTCCTGAATGGCCTTACATTTTGCAATGCATATGAACTTATCAAAATACCCATTGACTATATATGTAATATATACTGTAGGTGTCCTCCGGGGTCTGGGTCACTTCGGGAAAATTTAGTACTGTAAGAAAGATAAGTGAAGAAAAATGTCCTTGGGTCAGGTTCTCGGAGACCGTTAATACTAAAAGATGTGAAGTTTTACTCAAATCTTAAAAATGACCTGGAATAGCGTTCTGAAAGTTTTCTAAGTCTCATGTTTCCGATGAATGCATTTATTTATTTACCTTTTTGAATTATAATGCAAGAATTGTGAATTCATGACAAGAATTAATGAAGAAGCAAGTACATAATTTAAGAAATATATAATGTCATGGTAGTTTAATGAACACCAATTAATAGAACTGGTTTCTTGATTAATATAATCAATTGATGTACCTTTTGAAAAGCCTTATATTAATCAGGCATATAATTTTTCTTCAATTATATATAGCCATGTGGCCATGTGTGCAACACAGTGTAATTTTGATAACTAACCAAGCATGTAATAATTTCAGATCAGATTTGGCATACCTCATTTCTAATTATTATTCTTTCCCAGGAATGTAACCCATCATTTAAAAAAAAAAAAGTTACATTATATTTTGCCTTTTGCAGCACAGCTAGAAGTTACTGTAGATTTCATGTAATTTTTCCACACATCAAGTGAGAGTACAAAGAAACAGAAGCCCTGAAAAGCAACCTGGCTTGGTTGACATCAGATAAGCTTGTCAGAGATGTGTAATCTAGTCTTCTGGATGCTGATCCAGCGTATTATTTTGTCATGCAAGAAAGACTGTCATTTGTTCTGTGTTTAGTGTGACAGAAACATCCATTGGCTGAGTGACTTCAATTACTTTTTGCAAACAAAATCCTTTATGTATCCTAGTAATGTGTTTTTGTTCACTTCCAAAGTCTAAAGTAATGTGTTACATGCAGACTATCTGGCAAATTAAAAATAAATTTTTAGATATGCTAATTAAAGAATACCATGTTGTACAATACTGTTTCTGTATTCAAAAAATTCTGATTAAAAAAATTAGTGCCAGACTGCACCAGACATATGTTTTTACAAGTTATTTTATAAAATAAATGTGAAATATGGACTTTAAAAATCTTAATGCCTATGTATCATTACACCCCTCATTAATGCATACCTAATGCATTAAATGAATAATTTTGGGTATGATTTTAAGACTTTTTGTATATTTGACATTATGAAAAGTATTCTCAAACACGAATGAGATGGTTATCACTGGTTTCTCCCTTCATCTGGCTCCTCATACCATTTATAAATAAGAAAAAGGTTGTGGGAAGCTACTGGAATGATTGAAATTATTCTTTCTAGAGAAAATCTGATTGGAGTATGTTTCACAGGTAGTTTGAAGAATGTTATCACAGATAAAATTCGAGCATGGTCCAGTATTTTGTTTAAACACTGTAATTAGCGTAAATAAAATTATTTCATATATTATCCATAACTTTGCTCATCTTCCAACGTATTCACAATGTATCCGTTACATTATGCTGTATATTGCCATTCGCCTATTCTCAGGTCATTCCATTCCCCCTCATTTCTTTACAATTTTTGTTTTCTGGTCTCTGTCACTCTTTTCAACATTATTCATCTGACTACCACCTCTGCTTCTATTTTTGGCTTACCATCTCTAGTATCTGCTAGTAAAAAATATTCTTGTCTTTTTAATTTTTTAATCTTTATGTTATAAAAACTTTCAAAAGTAGGAAGAATAGTATATGGAGCCCTTATGTACAACCAACTAGCTTCAACAATTATCATTCATGGCCATTTTTTTCATCCATTATAATGGGAAGTAAATATAAGGCGTGATGTTTTCATCTGTAACTATATTAACATGTATATTTTAAAGATAAGATATATATTCAATCTTTAACAATAATTCTTTAATATCTAATGTTCTTTAATGCCGGCAGGATCTAAAATTCATTTATCCTACTTTCATTTCACTGCCTCTCACATTCATGACATCTTCTCTCCTTTCTATATCAAACTTAAAGCCCATGATCAATCATTTCAGCCACTCCATATTATATACACCTTCAATCTCCCTGCCCTCTTTCAATTTGTTACACACTCATGGCAGAACCACAGCCATGGCTAAATCAAACTCTGCCTACTCCATTCCTAGAGGCTTGCCACCAAACAGCGTTGAAGAATAACTCACAACCACATTGACTGGTCCCATATTAAATTTATGACCTGGTGAGTCTTAAAGCTAACCATCAATCATATTATATTTTCTTAGTCTATTTTATTTTCTACTCTCCTAGATGACTACATAGTACCCTTTTCCTCAGATCTCTAAAATGTCTTCTGGAATCTTCACTCTGAGTTGAAGACCAAGCTTGCTTCCCACTACACTGAGAAAATCAAAGAATTCAGAAGAGAACATCCACAGCACCACTGCCATGCTGTCTCCCCCACCAGCATCTGCACCTTTATACTTGGCCCTCTGGCTTCATATAATAGATGACCAGTTACCAGTCTTTACTTTACTTTCTGTGCTATAATTTTCTTTTTTCTTTTTTTTTTTAACTTTTGCACTAGACTCTATACCTTATTGCCTACTAAAAGATATTGTTCCAGAAATTCTCCCCTTCTCCACTTCACCTCCCACCTTCTCTTGCACTATTAATTTTACTCTTTACTGTAGCATTTCATTAGCATAAAGACATACCGTTATTTCTCTCACCTTAAAATATTTTTAGATTCTACATATGAGTGACATCACTCAGTATTTGTCTCTCTGTGTCTGCCTTATTTCACTTAAAATAATGCCCTCCGGGTTCATTCATGTTGTAACAAATAGGATTCTTTTTATGGTCGAACAGTATTCATTTATACACACACACACACACACACACACACGCACACACCACATTTTCTTTGTGCATCTGTTGATGGACACCTAGATTAAGTCTCTATCTTAACATCATGTTGTACATGATGATTACACACAATTTTATGCCAATTAAAAAATAAAAGGTACAACTTCTTTTGATTCAGCTCTACCCCCAACTACTGTTCAATTTCTCTGCTTCCTATTGTAGCCAAATTACACAAAAATAGTTTTCTGTATCTTCTATATCTAGTATCTGTCCCGATTCTCTCTTAAATGCCTTCCACTGAGGCTTTTGCTGTTCCTTCTCCACTAAAACTATTCTTGGCCTAGCAGTAGGATTTGAACCTCTCAAGTTCACCTTCCTTCTTACAAATGCACTGTCTTTATTGGTGTTCAGTATTCCACCTGCCCTTTGTTTCCTCAGTCTCCTTTGCTGGGAATTTTTCTGTTATTAGACTTCTTAACTTGGAGTGTACCAGGGCTTGATTCTTGGTCTTCTTCACTTTTTCTCCCTTTTCTCTCATACCTTACAGTCAGTCCATCCATAAGACCTTTGGACTCAAAGATATCCAGTATCTGGCTATCTCTTTTCATCCCTGACACTACCATCTTGGTCCTACACACTGTCACCTCTCACTTCTCTTGCACCAGTAGTTCTAACTGGCCTCCATGTTTCCATCCTTGCTACCTTTTTTAAAGCCTATTCTTAACACAGTAGCCAGAACAATCCTTTCAAAACATAACCAGATCATTTCATTACTTCAACTCAAAACCCTTTAATAGCTTACAGTCTTATTCAGAAAAAAAAATACTGAAGGCTTTTAGTGACTTTAAGACATTGTGATAACTCTCCCATTCTCATTTCATTCCTGCTATCTCCTTTCTGATTTTTGGATTGCCAGAGCAGAGTCGCTGGTTTCCTCTGCCTGCAAGAGTCTTCTTGCAGATATCAATGTGGATAATGTCATTTCCTTTAAATTCTATTCAAAGGACACTGTCTCAGAGAGACCTTCCCCGAAACCCCCAAACTCCTCCTGAATTTCCAGGAACCCATGATCCCCTATTCTGCTCTTTTTTTTTTCTTCAAAAAACCTATAGCTTGTTACATAATTGATTTATTTATTATCTTTATTACTTATTATGTCTTCCCCCACTAGAATGTAAGCTTCATAAGGGCGGGATTTTGTTCTTCTTGCATGGCCCATAGTAGGTGGTCAATAAATATGCCTGGCACATAGAAGGTGGACAACCACTTAAATGATTTTTCCCCTTCTGCTAGCATTATTTTACTTTCATTCCAACAATCAACACAGACTCTACATCTTAGGGACCTGTCCTTTAGGGCATTTTCCTTCTAAATTATATCATCTTTTTAATTCACTTTTTTCTTTTGCTTATTTTATCTGCTAAAGTAATTTTAGGCAAGTATAGCTGGCCCTTAAACAACATGGGTGTGAACTGCTTCAATCCACTTTTTGCAGATTTTTTTTCAACCAAACATGGATAAAATACTCCAGTATTTAAGGGGTGTGAAACTCACATATATGGAGTTCCTGCTTTCCATATATGTGGGTTCTTCAGGGCTGACTGTGACTTGAGTATGTGCAGATTTTGGTATATGCAGAGGTCCTGGAACCATTCCCCCAGTAAACTGAGGAACAACTGTATATTTAATTTTTTGGTCTTCAAGTCATCTTATACTCTTTCTCCATCTTTCATCCTTTCCTAGGTATATTTCTATTTCTAGAATATTTTTTTTCTCTGTCTCAGTTCCCCAAGACTTTTATTCTTAATGACTGGTTCAAAAAATCCTACTTTCCCCTGGAAATGCCTCTTAGAAAAATTGTAACACTGGTTTCCACCTTGTCCTCTTTGTCTACCTTACAGGCAGTCTTGAAATCCATGATTTGGATTCACCCATTTTTCAAAATCCTACTGAAATGCAGATTTCCTTTAAATTAAAGCTAATATGAAAATGACTTAGTGTTACAAATCTGCATATAGTTATTTGCTTATTTTAATATGGTTTATCTTCTGTTTTAGAAAATGAAATGTATGTTTGTATATACATACATATATGTATTTAATTTTTAAAATTTTATCTGACCTTTACTGAAAGTAAGCAATTTCTTAAATCTTTTTCTATCAAGGATCTAAAATTGTTTCATATTCTTATATTTAACAGGTCATTGCTTTAGTGATGGATAAATTTACAGATGTGGACATTTTCAAAGAAATAGTTGAGGCATCAACTCGAGGAGTATCTGTTTACATTCTGCTTGATGAGTCTAATTTTAATCATTTTCTAAATATGACTGAGAAACAAGGTTGTTCAGTTCAGCGTCTCAGGGTAAGAATTCTGTTTTTTTTTTCCTCAAGTATTTTATGTGTCATTTTCAACTCAGTCAAATGTAAGGCATCTTAAGGTAGATGAATATAAAACTTAAAAACAAACAAAAAAAAACCTATTTAAGGTTATGGAATGATTGATCACAGAAAGGTCCCCTGTACTTTTTAGAATGCGACTGAAAGCACATCTTCATGAGAGTGTTTGTTTGTTTGTTTTTGAGATGGAGTCTTGCTCTCCCTCCCAGAGTGGAGTGCAGTGGTGCATTCTCAGCTCACTGCTACCTCCGCCTCCCAGGTCAAGCAATTCTCCTGCCTCAGCCTCTCGAGTAGCTGGGATTACAGGTGCCCGCCACCATGCCCAGCTAATTTTTTTTTGTATTTTTAGTAGAGATGGGGTTTCACCATCTTGGCCAGGCTGGTCTTGAACTCCTGACCTCATGATCCACCCACCTCGGCCTCCCAAAGTGCTGGGATTACAGATGTGAGCCACCGTGCCCGGCCTTCATGAGGGTTTCATATTGTGCTTTTACTGATTAATATTTAATACATCAGTTTTGCATGCACAGCTTTGAAACCAGTGACTCTGGTGCTTCTATGGTTCAGCATGTATTGCTTATTAGAATCATTTCACGTAGTATTTTCTGTTACTTTTGACTTTTTAAAAGGAAGGTTAATTTTAATTTTAGTTAATTTATCATCAAGGCATTATAACCCAAAAGGGTTTTTTATAGTCAGAGGCTGAGTGATTTTTGATGCCATTCTGTGTAAATATAAAGTGAAATCTCCTATTTAAGCTATGTTGAAATGTATATTTTAAATGATTACTTTCATTAAGGATTTAATATTTGGGAGTTTTTTTTAATTACCTCAAGTAAATTTTTTATATTAAGATTCTATCATGATATGGATTTTGGTTTTCAGAATATTCTTTTCCTAGCCATAATGTCTGCTTTTTATTTACATATAATTCTAGAATATTCGAGTGCGAACAGTAAAAGGCCAAGATTATCTTTCAAAAACAGGGGCAAAATTCCATGGAAAAATGGAACAGAAATTTTTGTTAGTTGACTGCCAGAAAGTGATGTACGGTTCTTACAGGTAAGATCATTGTGTTTAATTTCAGTGTTATCAATCGTTTAGATGATTTATTAGTTTCAACTTTTAATATAATCAGTTAAGCTCTTCCTTAAAAGTAAAAAAAAAAAAAAAAAAAAAAGAGAGAGAGAACACTTCCATGGAGATTAGAGACCTAGGTTTGAGTTATGAGTCTGCCACTAAAGAGCATTAAGATCTTATGCAAATCATATAACTTCCTTGAGCTTCAGATTGTTCATCCAGAACATGAAGACATTGACCAATATCTAAGGTTCCCTACAGCTCTATGGTACTAAAAGTGGTTTTGCTCCTTATGGAAACATTACATAGTATGGATTTAGTTACAATCGTTTGTAAAAACAGAAGCTATTTACCACTTTAAATAATCTGGTAAATGGATTTCTCTTATTTTGTATTCTTAAGAATCTGATCAAAGCAGAACTGGCAACCCAGTCCAGGTGAGGCTGGCTCGAGAGTGTAAGCACTGCCCTAATACTCTCTTGTAAATAAATCCCCTGGCTTCAGTCCTGAATCAGATACATAGTGAGGCTACATAAACAGGAAGATAAAAGCACCACCAAATACCCATGAACTGCTAGGTCACTGAGGCAGGGTAGAGTCATTATTAAAGACTGAGGGAAGAATCCAGAAGAGCTATGGATGTGAACACGACTGTGTAAGGCGAAACCTTTGTCTCCTGTCTTAGTAACAGAAAGTCCATGAGAAGGAGGTATCACATTGAAATGGTGGCCTTGGGCAAGTTACTTTATTTGGTTGCACTTTAGTTTGCTCCGCTATAAAATAAGTCATAGAACTGGCCTCATATCATTGTTGCGAGGATTAAATGAGTTCATGCATCCCAAACCCCTAATGTTAACTATTATTTTAGGACTTGATTTGTTACTTTCTGCTAACTCTCTCTTTAAGCTCGGGACCTTTTTAAAAAAACGTGCTGTTTGGAGTTCCAAATGAAAACATATTAACAGCAGAAAATACAGCTAGTGCTTGAAATTAGTGAGTCCTTTTAAAGACTCATTATATGTGAATATATTTGTCCAGACCCACTTGGTTTTGGAGAGTTTTTAATTGAACTTTTAATTAAAATTGAGAGTTCACTTGACTTGTAGAATCATTGTTATTTAAGCTCATCATAATTAATAGTTTCTATGGTTATTATTTAAGTTTTAAGATTATCTTTGACAGTAAATTTACCTCAGCTTTGTTTTGCTGCCACTAGATATTAATAGTTGCTAGTGTTGCAATGACTGTAGTTGAGCTACTTTTGATTAATGTGGGGGGAAATCAAACAGCAGTGACAAAAAAATTATATATCTCTATCTTTCTGTCTATATCAGAAGCCAGAGGCAGAATTTAAGTTACTATTTATGATAGTAACTATAGAATTCCTAGGACCGTGGATTATAAAAAATTCGTCACAACTCTTAACTAACACTCTATTCTCTGTGTTATCTCAAGTTCATTTTAAATATATTTCTTTAAATAATTTATAGTTGTAATCATTGTCCTTTTTATTTTTTCTGACATTATCATGGACCTTTCCTGTTGCTAACAATATTCGAACGAGATGTGGTAGACTAGTTTTGAACTAGTTTGGTTAAAAGTGAATTTCCTTTTGGTTTAAAAACAGCCTTTGTCCCTCACATTCTGGTATTGCTATTGTTTTCCTCATAGGCAAGTTGAAAATGCCTTCTTCTTTAATTCGGTATTCTTTGCCATGGGATATCATTGGATTCTAAACTCCTACCATTCCTGGAGAGGCCCAGAATCTGTATTTACCACAGTTACACATTGTGTGACAGCTCACTCACATGCTGATGATTTTATCAGGAAAACATGAGGAGTTTTTTCATAACATGATACTAACATTGATGAATGTTTAATAAAGCATTGTCTATAAATCAAACTGAGAGATAATTTTATAGGCTTTTTCATTTTTAATCTCATGAGCTCAATGAAAGTTACTTTCAAAAGACAAATTGGCTGAAGTTGGCACCTCTCAGGTTCCATTTTTAACCACACATAAAAATCATCACAGTTGAGGTCCAGGCTGCAACCAGCATACTGTTACTATTTACATTTGATGGACTTTAAGCCCCCAGCCAGGAACTCGGAATTTTTAAGTCAACTTCATGACTAATATCTGACAGTGTGTGTTTAGTGGAGCTGGGAGTAGACAGTTTTTTTTTAATCCATGAAAATATTTGCACATTTTAAAAAAATCAAATATTACTAAAATATGTGCAGTACAAAACAGTGACTTTTGTTTTCCATCTCTAGCCAACTCTGATCCTGATCTCCAGATGCAGTTGCTCAATTCTTTTAGTTGGTTCTTCTGATATTTATTTCATCCCTTAAATAACATGATTATGTTATTCTTTTTTGATTTACCAATTTCATATATTATCTTGGCTTTTTATTTTTGGAGAATTGTATTTCCTACCTACTATTCCTTCTTGTCTGCATTATAGTTTTATCACAATTTTTGGTTAAATGAGAAGTCCAGGTCTACATTATTGAAATTGTGTCAAAATGGATCACTGATGAGCCATAGAGTGATGTACGTTTCTTTTTTCGAAACAAAGTTAATAATGGCCATTTTGTTTTTATTAATTGTGTTTGTTTTCTATTTATCTATTGCTACTTCTTTCTCCAGTTGACCACATAGATTTTGCAGCACATGAATGATTTTCCCAAATGCTCAGTTACAACCAACCATTTATGACATCCCATCTGAACTAGCAGGTCCTTAAATTGGAAGCACACCTGGGGGCCTGGTATTTTTCATATTTCTAAGTGATTTGATCCATGATTTCTTAAATCCTGTATTTCCTCATTTTGTTTCCAAGTCTTCATTTTTCTCCCAAGATTGCTCAAGGACTTTTAAATTAAAAAATTTATAATTCTAAGTCATTTATGGCTTAATGTGGGATGGAACTCTAAGTTGAACCATTTTTCCTCCAAATTGGTAAGGTATTACCCCATAATCAAAGTTGCTGCTGAGAAGTTTCAGCAATTATTATTAGTCACATTCTTTTCACGCAGCCATGTTTTCTTTCTTGAACCTTTCAGAATTTCCCTTTTTGCCCTATTTGTTTTTGTTTTTTCTAGTTTCTTGAGGTATAAAGCTAGGTTGTTGTGTGAGATCTTTTAGCTTTAAAAAAATGTTTTATTGATAAAAATACATGTACATATGGTATAGGTCATATTTTTCATATTTTATTACATGCATAGACTAGGTAATATTAAGTCAGAGGAGATATTTTTGCTTTTTTAATATATGTATTTACAGCTATAAACGTCCCTCTTAAGAGTGCTTTTGCTACATCTCATAAATTTTGATATCTTGTGTTTTTATATTCATTTGTCTCAAGGTATTTTCTAATTTCCTTTGTGACTTCTTCTTTGACTCATTGGCTACTCAAAACTGTGTTGTTTAATTTCCACATATCTGTGAATTTTCCAATTTTCCTTGTACCATTGATTTCTAGTTGTGTTCTGTTGCAAGTAAGATACTTTGTGTGATTTAAATCTTCTTTAATTTGTTGAGGTTTGTTTTGCCTAACGTGGTCTGTCTTGGAGAATGTACCATCTGTACTTGAGAAGAATGTATATTCTCCTTTTGTCAAGTGTTCTCTATGTGTTTGTTAGGTGCTGTTGGTCTGTACTCTTGTTCAAGTTGTCTGTGTTCCTTTTGATCTTCTGTCTCATTGCATTCATTATTGAAAGTAGAGTATTGAAGTCTCCTACTAATACTGTGTTGCTGTCTGTTTTTCCCTTTCAATTCTGTTAAAGTTTGCTTTGTATATTTAGGAGCTCTGAGGTTTGCTGCACAAATACTTATAATTGTTATATCTTCTTGGTGAATTGACCCCTTTTTTATCACATAATATTCTTCTTTATCTCTTATAAGTTTTTTTATTTTAATTTAAAGCCTGTTTTTCCTGATATTTTTACAGCAATTCCTGCTTTCTCTTTTGGTTACCATTTGCATGGTGTATCTTTTTTTATCCTCTTACTTTTAGCTTATGTATGTCCTTAGATCAAAAGTGAGTCTCTTGAAGATAGCATATATTTGGATACTGTTTTTTTTAATCCATTCAGTCAATTAAAGTCTTTCAATGAGGTAATTTAATTCATTTACCGTTTAACTAATTACTGATGGAGAAGGACTTACTATTGTCATTTTTTTTCCGTATGTCTTGTAACTTCTTTGTTCTTTTTTCCCTCTTTTACTGCAGTCTTCTGTGTTTTGTTTTGTTTTTTGCACATATATGCTTTGATTATCATCTCATTTCCTTTTGTGTATATTCTAAAGATATTTTCTTTTCAGTTATCACTGGAATTACATAAAACTTTTTTTTTTTTTTTTTTTTTTTTTGAGACGGAGTTTCACTTTTGTTGCCCAAGCTGGAGTCCAATGACACAATCTCGGCTCACTGCAACCTCCGCCTCCCAGGTTCAAGCAATTCCCTTGCCTCAGCCTCCTGAGTAGCTGTGATTACAGGTGTGCACCACCACGCCTGGGTAATATTTTGTATTTTTAGTAGAAACTGGGTTTCACCATGTTAGCCAGGCTGGTCTCGAACTCCTGACCTCAGGTGATCTGCCCACCTCAACCTCCCAAAGTGCAGGGATTACAGGTGTGAGCCACCATGCATGGCCTTACATAAAACATTTTAAAGTAATAGCATTTTATTTTAAACTGATAACTTCAATCACATATGAAAACTCCACACCTTTATAGCTCTATTCCTCACTTCACATAATTGTTGCTCCAAATTACGTATTTATATATTGTATAGCAATGAACACAGATTTAAAGTTACTTTTTATATTTTTCACATTTAAATTCTATGAACCACATCTGCAATAGTACAGGTCACTTCATT
The DNA here is from genome assembly GCF_028858775.2 of Pan troglodytes. Lineage (NCBI taxonomy): Eukaryota > Metazoa > Chordata > Mammalia > Primates > Hominidae > Pan > Pan troglodytes. The sequence goes on from NC_072403.2 coordinate 60,790,776, forward strand.
TGTCTACATATTTACTTTTACTGGAGAACATGATATTTTCATAAGGCTTTGTGTTGCTCTCTACCATCCTTTTATTTCAACTTAAAAAGATTCACTTTAGCATTTTGTGTAGAGTAGATCTCCTAGTAGTGAACTCCCTCAGATTTCATTTATCTGGGACAGTCTTAATTTCTCCTTCCTTTTGAAGGACAGTTTTGCTGGATTTTTGGTGTTTTCAGTGTTTTTCTTGTAGCTCTTTGATTATGTGGTCCTGCTTCATTGTTGCCTGCAAACTTTCTGCTGAGAAAGTCACTGATAGTCTAATGGAAGCTCCCTTGTATGTGACAAATCACCTTTCTTTTGATGCTTTCAAGACTTTCTGTCTTTGGCTTTAAACAGGTCTGATTATAATGTGTCTTGGTGTAATTCTTTTTGGATTTATCCCAGTTTGAGTTCTTTAAAATTTGTATGTCAATTTTTTTTCCTCAGACTTGGGAAGTTTTTGTCCACTATTTCTTCAAATAAGTTATCTGCTTCTTTGCCTCTCCTCTTTCTGAGCTTCTCATAATGCAATATTGATCTCCTTGGTAGTTCTATAAATTCTTTAGTATATCTTTGCTTTTCTTCATTCCTTTTTTTTTTCATTTTGCTCTTCTGACTCAATTATATCCATGACCTGTCTTCAAGTTTATTCATTATTTCTTCTGCCTGATCAAGTCTGCTGTTGAATCCTTCTAATGAATTATTCAGTTATATTTTTTCAGTTCCAGAATTTCCTTTTAGTTTTATTTTATAGTTTATCTTTGTTGATATTCTCATTCCATTGGTATGTCATTTTCCTGATTTTGTTTACTTGTCTGTGTGTGTGTGTTGTTGATTTTTTTTTTGTTAGTTTTGTTTGTTTTTAGCTCATTGAGCATTTTTATAGCAGTTATTTTAAATATTTAATCAGGCAGCTTGTAGATCTGTGATTCTTTAGGGTCAGTTTCTGGAGTTTTATTTTATTTCTTAGGATTGGGCTGAGTTTCCCTACTTCCTCATATGCCTTGTAATTTTTTGCTAGTATTCAGACATCTTAAAAATAATCAGTCACCTCTCCCAGTCTTTGTATACTGTCTTTGTTCAGGGGAAGACCTTTACCATTCAGCCCGGCCACAGATTCTAGGACCTTTCAAATCTTTTCTGACCTCTCGTTCCCTTGGTGTCTGCCCATGGAACTGCAGGTTTAACATGCTGCTTACCTCTATTTTCAATGATTTCTAAACTCTGGTTCCAATCCTACTAGCACTCAGGTAAGATAGAAGCCAGTCTCTTGGGCTGCACTGAAGACAAGCCAGAATTATGATCCATAGTCTACTCTTTTGTTTCCATCCTGAGGGAGGAACCCCAGTCTGGGGGCTGGGGGAAAAGTTTCTCTCTGTTTGCTTCATGCTGTACCATATGGGGGAGGAATAGGAATGAGCTGGCCAAACATCACAGGTTTTTCAACCTGTATGGCTGGAATATAATGTTCTGGGTGCTCTATCTTTTCAATTGGTCGCTAGCATTTCACAGAGGTCTTCTGTTTCACATATTGTTGTTAACTAGTGTCTCTATGGGGTACGTAGGGCTTGTAACTTTCTAATCTGCCACTTTACTGACCTTGTGTTTGTGTTTTCGGAAGTATTTTTATTTGTAGTTTGTGTCTGTTTCTTCTAGGTGCCATTTTCCAGCTTGTTTTGATCTCTGATTGCATCTAAGCTCTTAAGCTTTATAAGCTGTCTTTGAAACTTTGTTTATTCATCTGTTAATCTTTGTTATGTGTTTATATTTAAGAATGAGGGACTGTAAAGCTGATTAGAAACTGAGCGGGAAATGCTTATCAACGTTTGAGTTTACAGCTGAATGATAGACTGGGGACCTGGCAACTTTACAGGAGAATCCCCGACTATCAATATAAATATCACTTATCTGGGGTTTTTCAATGTTTCCAGAGAATAATGTCTTTCTCCAAAAGATTGTCAAAGGAGATGGAATTTGGAATGCAGTCAGAATATGATCCTAACTGAAGATATTCTAGAAGCAGAATGGGAAAGAGAGCTGAGGGTCTGATAAGTCTCATTTTTAGCTCACCTTTATCCCAGTCATGGTTTGTTTAAAGTTTCTGAGTTCAGACTTTCTCTGGATTGGTTTCTGCTGAAGTAAACCTTAGATTCCTGAAAGGGATAGGAAGGAGTGCTTCATGGGAAAGGAAAGAGTAGGGAACCTGGAGGCCCAACTGCTCTATATGAGACTTTCAATCAATCTTCCTGTTTCTCTATTTTCATGACCTTTCTAACCCACCATTTGTAGTACCTTTTGATCCGATGTTGAATTCATAAAGATTCTGCTGGGCCCATCTGGCTTATTCTCATTGCTGCTCACCTCATGCAAACTTCCTCTAAGTCAGCCACCACTTCTCCATCAGATTTCTCTGTTCTAAACATTTATTAAATACTTTCACTTGCTACTTCCCTTTTCCCTTTGCTATCTTTTTAGTATTGTGTAGGAAAGAAAAAGAAATAAACCTGCATGATAATCCAGATTTGATGTAAACCTTTTAAGTTTTCCACCAACATAAACATCTTTGCCTTTTAGTCTTGATTTTGAAACTAATAGTTCATTTATATTATCATTTGTTTATTTACAACTAATGTTTTTAAGTGTTTACAATATGCCAAGCACCGTTCTTAGCCCCTGGGAGTGCAGTCCTAAATAAGGTACACAAGATTGCTGAGCTAAATTTTATTTTAGTGGGCACTGGAGACAGACAAAGGAAGAACATATAAGAAACCATCTGATAGTGGTAATGGGGTATTGTATAAATGAAATCAGGGGAATATGATAAAGCATGATCAGATGGATACTTTGAATAGAGTGATCATAAATGTCTTCTAAGAGCATGTCAGCAGGGGAAGAGATATATTGAAGAGGGAACAATAGATAAAAGATCCTGGGGCAGATATCTGGGGGATAGCAGAAAGGCCAATGTGGTAGGACCACATTAAGCAAGGGAAGAGCTATCCATAGTAAAACTGGAAAGCAGGCAGGGTAGGAATTATCTTAGGCCAGGTAAGGAGCCTGAATTTTCTTTTAAACAAAACAGAAAGTTCTGTGTGGGAGTGTGACATGACCCAATTTGTTTTATGCAAAGATCACTTCTGCTGTTCTGTTGATTGAAAAATGAGCAAATGAGAACACTAAGAGTCAAATTAGCCGATAATGCTAAGACTAGGGTGATAGTGGGATAGGACTGATTTGTGAGAAGTTTTGCAAGCAGAGTCAACAGGACCTTTTGGTTCTGAAAAAGAGGGCATTCAAAGATGACTGCTTGTTTCCTGTCTTGATCACCTGAAAGATGGCTGAGTCACTCACTTAAGCAATACTAGGGAAGAAATAGGTCGGGGAAGGAGGAGTGCTAGATGACAACTTATGAGTCATACATGTGAGGCTTGCAAGGCCCACTAAAATTTTGAGTAGAGATTGGACACAGATTCCAGAGATGAGGAAGAGGTCAGCACTGGCAATACGGACTTCGGACTTCGTAGTTAATGGCATAGAAATCACCTATGATAATAGAGGAATACAGAGATCATTTCCAAGCCCTGAAGCATGTCTGTAGGTTTTCAGATTTACTTACTGAATATATTCAATGAATGTCTTCCTGTTGCCTGAAACTTTATTACAATATTATTTTCTGATTTACTATAGCAGGGAAACTTTTCCAATTGCCACACATTCACCAACACCGTATCTTCTTAGTTTTCTAACCTCAACACTTGGAAGTTGTTTTTATTTAATAACGTATGGATGTTCTTTTGACATGAAGTCTTTTGGTTCTTTCTTCTTACTACTGGCTCAACATTTTCACTCATTATTCCTATTTCTACTTTGGTTGGGCTCTTACTTTTAAGTCTGTACTACAATAGTACTACAAATAGCTACTAGAAAAAAATAGTTCCTCAAACATCTCTTTCTATTATAATTTATCCAAATTTGGAAACAAATTCTACATAATCAAACTTTCTGTTTTGTTTTCAAGATTTTCCCCACTAGTTCATCAGTCTTTTATATGGCTTCTTTGCTCCAGCTATATATAGTATGTTTTCTGTGTTCAACTAGAACATGACCCTTATTGCATTCTTCCCTTTTCCATATTTCTCCCTCCACACAAATTGTCTTCCCACATCTTTTGTGTCTGAACTGGGAATCTAGTCTTTATCAAAATATTGCAGAACTTCACTTTCTTCTTGGATTTCCTCATACTTGATAGTTCACTGTTCATTCCATTACTTGATGTTTCTAATATTTTGAATTCATACCTTTAGTCAGATTGAAAATTTCTTTAGTTACTTACTTTTATACCATTTCTTTTAAGTCAGCCCAGTGGCATAATAAATATTCCTCCTGTATCATGCTTCCTATAGGCATACTAGATAAAATTAAGCATATCCAAATAACAAGATTCTTAAGTTACATGCTCCTGTTTGTGATATGTAATATTTTGTTTATTTTAAATGTTTAATCTGCACATTCTTTTAATTATTTTCCTGCATTTTTATTGTCTCCTTTATAGAAATAATAAGATGCTTCAATGTGGAGAGTGTCTCTTTTTTCTTTTGTATTAACCCCCATTGTGTCATATACATTACTTTATGCATAGCATAATAGCAATTCATTTATTTTTCAGTTCAGTTGACTGTATATTAAATCATTATATTTTCAAAAATCAGATTTAAAATTTGATATGAATTTTAAAGATAGCTGTTACCTCTAAACTCTAGGAAAGGAATTGGAGCTTCCATAAAGTACTATAAAGTCATACAGACATTAATTTCCTAAAAATTGTATTTTATATTAAAAGATCCTGATTGGCATTTTGACTGGCATGGTTTCTGAGGCCTGCATTTACTAATACTATGTACAGTGAGTACAGTGAAGTCTGCCCTTTAATGATTGAGGCAGCTGGCCACAAATCCTGTTTACAGCTCTTGGCATCCTAAATTACACTTATTGAGTAAACCACAGAGATAACAGTCTGAAAACTTACCGACTCTTAAAATACATGCATTAACACAGCTGTATCTTACATTATATCATGTTATAGCTATGAGACATTGTAGCTATTATGCTGTCCGTATCCTTACATTGGACACGAGGAAAGTGAAGCCCAAGCTCATGTGTCTACAATTCAGCAGAAACCAGGCCTCTCGACTTTTTCTCCAACACTGGCTTTACTGCATTCTGCCAAGATGGTATATATGAAATATAACATCAGTTTTTATGCCACAAAGTTTTGACACAGATGTAAAATACACAGCAAATTTTTCTTTATTTTTTTTAACATTCTATTTTATTTATGTCATTAGTGTTTGGGGAACAGTTGGTTTTTGGTTGCATGGATAAGTTCTTTAGTGGTGATTTCTGAGATTTTGGTGCACCCATCACCCAAGCAGTGTACACTATACCCAATGTGTAGTCTGTTACCCCTCACCCCTCTCCTACCCTCCTCCTCTAGTCATTATATCATTCTTCGGACTTTGCATCTTCATATCTTTAACTCTCACTGATAAATGAGAATATACAATACTTGGTTTTCCATTCCTGAGTTACTTCACTTAGAATAATGGTCTCCAATTCCATCCAGGTTGCTGCAAATGCCATTATTTTGTTCCTTTTTATGGTTGAGTAGTATTCCATGGTATATACATACCACATTTCTTTATCCACTTCTTGGTTGATGAGCATTTAGGCTGGTTTCATATTTTTGCTGTTGCAAATTGTGCTGCTATAAATAGGCATGTGCAAGTGTTTTTCATATAATAACTTCTTTTCCTCTGGGTAGATACCCAATAGTGGGATTGCTGGATTGAATGGCAGTTCTACTTTTAGTTCTTCAAGGAATCTTCATACTGTTTTCCATAGTGGTTTTACTAGTATACATTTCCACCAGGAGTGTAAAAATGTTCTCTTTTCACCACATGCATGCCAATGTCTATGAGTTTTTTATTTTTTAATTATGGCCATTCTTGCTGGAGTAAAGTGGTACCTCATTGTGGGCTTAATTTGCATTTCCCAGATAATTAGTGATGTTGAGCATTTTCTTTTGTATTTTTGTTGGTCATTTGTATATTTTCTATTGAGAATTGTCTATTCATGTCTTTTGCCCATTTTGATGGGATTATTTGTTTTTTTCTTGCTGATTTGAGTTCCTTGTGGATTCTGGATATTATTCCTTTGTTGGATGCATAGTTTGCAAATAGTTTCTCCCACTCTGTGGGCTGTCTGTTTACTCTGCTGATTATTTTGCTGTGTAGAAGCTTTTTTGTTTAACTAGGTTCCATCTATTTTTCTCTGTTTTTGTTGCATTTGTTTTGGGGTTCTTGGTCATGAATTCTTTGCATAAGCCAATGTCTAGAAGAGTTTTTATTATGTTATCTTCTAGAATTGTTATGGTTTCAGGTCTTAGATTTAAGTTTTTGATCCATCTTGAGTCGATTTTTGCTTAAGGTGAGAAGTGAGGATCCAGTTTCATTCTTCTACATGTGGCTTGCCAATTATTCCAGTATCATTTGTTGAATAGGGTGTCCTTTCCCCACTTTATGTTTTTGTTTGCTTTGTTGAAGATCAGTTGGCTGTAGGTATTTGGCTTTATTTCTGGGTTCTCTATTCTGTTCCATTGGTGTATGTGCCTATTCTTATACCAGTAGGATGCTGTTTTGGTAACCATAGCCTTGTAGTATAATTTGAAGTCAGGTAATTTAATGCCTCTAGATTTGTTCTTTTTGCTCGGTTTTGCTTTGGCTATGCAGGCTCCTTTTTGGTTCCATATAAATTTTGGGATTGTTTCTTCTTATTATGTGAAAAATGATGATAGTATTTTGATGGGAATTGCATTGAATCTGCAGATTGCTTTTGAAAATGCACAGCAAGTTTTTCTTTGGACTTCTGGAAAGTAGTGGATTCAAAGCCAAAATTTGAGTTGCGTTGTTATTTAAAATAGGAACATGAGGATGGGAAAACATGTAGTGCATGTAATGATGGAAAATATTCTAAATAATGATAGCCAAAGAAAAGTACAAAAACGTAGTCATTAAGTGATACTTTTTTTAGTAGAACTATATGTTATTATCAATCTTTTAAATGATTAAAATTTTTCCATTTTTTTCCCCAGTTATATGTGGTCATTTGAGAAAGCTCACCTCAGCATGGTTCAGATAATTACAGGACAACTTGTTGAGTCCTTTGATGAAGAATTTAGAACTCTCTATGCCAGATCCTGTGTCCCCAGTTCATTTGCTCAGGAAGAATCAGCAAGGGTGAAGCATGGAAAAGCCCTCTGGGAAAATGGCACTTACCAGCATTCGGTTTCTTCATTAGCATCTGTTTCCAGCCAGAGAAACCTTTTTGGTAGACAAGACAAGATTCATAAACTAGATTCTAGTTACTTCAAAAACAGAGGGATATACACTTTAAATGAACATGACAAATATAACATAAGAAGTCACGGATACAAACCTCATTTTGTTCCTAACTTTAATGGTCCAAACGCAATACGTCAGTTTCAACCCAGTCAGATAAATGAAAATTGGAAAAGGCATAGTTATGCTGGGGAACAGCCAGAAACAGTGCCATACCTCCTGCTTAATAGGGCTCTGAATAGAACCAATAATCCACCTGGTAATTGGAAAAAGCCATCTGATAGTCTCAGTGTGGCGTCCTCATCACGGGAAGGCTATGTAAGCCACCACAACACACCTGCCCAGAGTTTTGCCAATCGGCTTGCGCAGAGAAAAACAACAAATCTTGCAGACAGGAATTCAAATGTTCGGAGGTCTTTTAATGGGACAGATAACCATATCCGCTTTTTGCAACAACGAATGCCAACCCTTGAACATACCACAAAGTCATTCCTACGTAACTGGAGAATTGAATCCTACTTAAATGATCATTCAGAAGCTACACCGGACTCAAATGGATCAGCTTTAGGTGACCGATTTGAGGGCTATGATAATCCTGAGAATTTGAAGGCCAATGCCCTTTATACTCATTCTCGGCTTCGTTCCTCTTTAGTATTTAAACCCACTTTACCTGAGCAAAAGGAAGTTAACAGTTGTACAACTGGCTCCTCAAATTCAACTATCATTGGTTCTCAGGGAAGTGAGACACCTAAAGAGGTCCCAGACACCCCTACGAATGTACAGCATTTGACAGACATACCCTTGCCAGAATCAATCCCCAAGCTCCCATTGCAGTCAGAGGCACCAAAAATGCACACCTTGCAGGTTCCTGAAAACCACTCAGTAGCCTTAAACCAAACTACAAATGGCCATACTGAATCAAATAACTATATATATACAACCTTGGGTGTAAATAAGCAGACAGAAAATCTAAAGAATCAACAGACTGAGAATCTACTTAAAAGGCGAAGTTTCCCGTTATTTGACAACTCAAAAGCCAACTTAGATCCTGGAAATAGTAAGCATTATGTATATAGTACACTTACCAGGAATCGAGTTAGACAACCAGAAAAGCCCAAAGAAGATTTGCTGAAAAGTTCTAAAAGCATGCACAATGTGACTCATAACTTGGAGGAGGATGAGGAGGAAGTTACCAAGAGAAACCCTCCAAGTGGCACTACTACCAAATCAGTTTCCATTGCTGCTTTACTTGATGTGAATAAAGAGGAATCTAACAAAGAACTTGCTTCAAAGAAGGAAGTTAAGGGTTCCCCAAGTTTTTTGAAAAAGGGGTCTCAGAAGTTAAGGTCATTACTTAGCCTTACCCCAGATAAGAAAGAAAATCTATCCAAAAATAAAGCACCTGCCTTTTATAGATTGTGTAGTAGCTCTGACACATTAGTTTCTGAGGGTGAAGAAAATCAAAAACCAAAGAAATCAGACACAAAAGTTGATTCATCTCCTAGAAGAAAGCATTCTTCCTCATCGAATTCTCAAGGCAGCATCCACAAGAGTAAGGAAGACGTAACAGTTAGCCCATCTCAAGAGATAAATGCTCCACCGGATGAAAATAGAAGAACACCTTCTCCAGGTCCAGTTGAAAGCAAGTTCTTGGAAAGGGCAGGAGATGCCTCTGCCCCAAGATTTAACACTGAACAGATCCAATACCGAGATTCAAGGGAGATTAATGCAGTTGTTACCCCTGAAAGAAGACCTACTTCTTCTCCAAGGCCAACGTCCAGTGAGCTTCTACGATCTCATTCAACTGATCGGCGTGTTTACAGTCGTTTTGAGCCGTTTTGTAAGATTGAGAGCTCTATTCAGCCAACAAGCAACATGCCAAATACCAGTATAAATCGCCCAGAAATAAAATCTGCGACTATGGGCAACAGTTATGGCAGGTCTAGTCCAATGCTTAATTACAACACTGGTGTTTATCGCTCATATCAACCCAATGAGAACAAGTTTCGAGGATTTATGCAAAAGTTTGGAAACTTTATACACAAAAATAAATAGCTATTAAAATGCAAAATGAATGAGGCTATCAATATTTGTCCAAAGAAAATTGTGGACAGTCTTTATAACATGCCAATAGATTTTCCTAAGGACAGAATTATGGGTATGATGTATATGTTCACCAGTGTCCTAGTATAAAGTTATTTTTCTGTGTGATAAAGTTAGGGTCTGCTGTAGATAGAATTTCTCTGTAAACACATGATTTGTAAGTGGTAATGGTAAAAATAATAGATGTATTTAAATCATTTTCTTTAGACTGAAGATTTTAAGTCTCACTTAGAAATTTTTGTGGACGATGTATGGTGTATGGTGTATGGATTTTAACCATTTCCTTTTAAAAAGGTCATACTACCCTCAGTAACCCTTTATAACATGTCTTTATAGTGTTTTCATATCTTCAAAAATATAAGCAAATGGGACAAAGCCCTTTTTTAATATTAACTTGAAATTCTACGGGATAACTTGTTATATTTTATTAATATTATTTTTTCTGTGGATCATTGTACAGCTGTTTGGGCAACAGCAGTACCTTTTACATTTTTTATTTTTTATTTTTTTATTTTTTTTTTCTGCCTGAAGTGTTTGCAAAGTATCAGCCTCATGTAGTATAATGACGTTCATAGGAATTTATTTTCCTCAGCCTTTGAAAACGGTCTGGGATGTGCTTCTTTCTACACTGGACCCAGGGAGCTGTCCCCCTCTTACCCATAGGCTGCTGATTTTTTATAGTCATTCCTTACTTCACATTTAGGACAAACCAGTAGGAATTTAGAAAATCTGAATGATTCCCCCTCCTTTTTCTATTGTATAAAAGCTTTTAGAAATGTAAATTTCTGCCTAAATTTTTGTTAGATTGGCATGACAATGCTAAGGGGTCTTGCTTGCGAAAATTCTTGCTCTTTTTTTTTTTTTTTCTTTTGAGATGGAGTCTCGCTCTGTCACCCAGGCTAGAGTGCAGTGGCGCAATCTTGGCTCACTGCAACCTCTGCCTCCCAAGTTCAAACGATTCTCCTGCCTCAGCCTCCTGAGTAGCTGGGATTACAGGTGCACACCACCACACCCAGCTAATTTTTGTATTTTCAGAAGAGACGGGATTTCACCATGTTGGCCAGTCTAGTTTCAAACTCCTGACCTCGTGATCCTCCCGCCTCGGCCTCCCAGAGTGCTGGGATTACAGGTCTTGCTCTTCTTTAAGTTGTGCCAAATATGATATGACTGCATAGTGTTTTCGTAAGAATACCATTGGGAAAATGAGAAGTTGTACTGGGCTAGTTCTTCCATGATTTGAGGATGATATTCAGATTATAAGATACCCTTTGTCTTTCTTACAGTAATGAAGTATAAGCTCCATATCTGTTCCAGAGACTTTAACTTGACTTTGCTTCATTTACAAAGAACAGAGTTCAAGAAGCAGTGCATCCTGTGAGAAGTGTGAAGTGTTTGTACATCACTTTAAATATATTACTTAATATATTCTAAGTTGCTGTGTGGAGCAGTATACTGTTGTTTTAAAAATGCAAGATTCAGACAAATTTTAATATTATCTCATTAAAATAATTTAAATAATGGTATAAAATATCTATATCATTAAAATAATTTTCCATAGTGTTTAGAAACCATGAAAAAGAAAACATAGCAGGAGAAAATATGACAGGAAAAGAAAACCTAACAAAGCCCAGAACCCACAGTTAACCAAACTAGACTGACTTTGTTATTACCCATTCTTTGTTAGTGTTGGATGGGGAATTAGGATAATGAGCCATTAGGCAGTTCTGAAATGGAAAGCCCTGAAATTTAGTGCAATGTAACTTTAAAACTGAAATTATATAAAGAGTAGAAGTTTAATCATGTTTAATTACAACCAAAAGCCTGTTGCCTTTTTGTACAGAAATCTCCTTAATTTCAGGACATATAGATAGCTTATAGAAACATCCTTTTAAATAGTTTGTGAGCTCTTCCTCTTCAGTGGAATTGAGGAGTACAGAATGCTTTATTTCATCATCCCCTGACAGGTGACTTAGGCTTTGCACAGCAGATTTATTTTTCTCTGCGTTTTTTAAAAATTGTTTTTCTTGTATCTTTTTTCTTCAAAAATGTCTATATTTGAGAATATGTACATAACAACTTTCCAAAGTCTCTGTGGCCAAAAAACTCTCCAGGGATAAGACTGAGCAAGAATATAATACTTCAAAAAATATACAGCTACTGTTTAAGTTTTAAACAGACACCATCACAGTTTGGGGATGAAATAGTTTTAAGCCATATACTTTCTTTCTTTTTCTCCCCATATTAATATTGGGGGACAGATAATATCACTTTGATGTACATTGATATTAAAGTTTGGTAATGCAGCTTTTACTGTCTACATGGTACTGTACATTAGTTTTTAAGCAGAAACACAAGAAAAATGGGTATAATTTCAAAGTAGTTCTTGGCAGATGGCTAGAGAATACTGCAAGTGACCCTGTATCCCGAATATGCAGATATGCCTCTATTACAAGTTTGGGATTAGCCATAATTCTGACATGGTGTGTTCGGGTATGGGTATATGTTGTCAGTCTACACTTGTGGAAGCAAATATCTTGTTTAATCAAGATGATGTCTAGTGTCACCTAGATAAATAATGCAAAAAGTTTAATTCTGGCTGAATTCAGCTTTACTCAAGATCCACATATTCAAGTATCATTCCACAGATATTTCTGTGTTCTGTGAATATCTGTTGATTCTTAATATGCCTGTGGCTAAGGGATGCAAAGTAGAATTGCTTTACATTGACTATATATGTGACATGTACGTTTTTTTTAAAATAACTTTATCATGATATTCAGGTAGATCCTGGGTTCTAGAATATTTAAAACAAAAGGATAAAATGATAAACCAAAGAGTCAACTTGTTAACTTTTCTTTTTTAAGAGATGGGTTCTCACTAGTATGCCCAGTCTGGACTCCAAGTCCTGGGCTCAAACGATCCTCCAGCCTCAGGTTCCTGAGTAGCTCAACATTTTATGTATGTACGATATTATAAAGAAATATTCTTCCAAATGAACTTTTGTTTTTAGATCAATAAATGAATAATAAATAATTTTGTACAAACATCAATATATTGTAAGCTATTGTTTTTTTAAATCTTCATACTCTGCATTTCTGCATTCAAGCTCAGTCTTTCACTTAGTTATTCTAATCAGGAATTTAGATGTGTACATATTTTTAAATGTTTTTCCATGAACTTTGAAATCACCTGTAAAACATTGTTTTGATTACCAATTATATTTCATATAGTAATTTATTCATATTTGAAATTCAGTGGCAATTCTCTTCCTTTAAGCAAAATATTATAGATACACATTCTCTTTATTTCTATTATACTATAATATAGTGGTTACTTTAAATAATTTTTACTTTTTTTTTTTTTTTCAAGACGAAGTCTTGCCCTGTCACCCAGGCTGGAGTGCAGTGGCGCAATCACAGCTCACTGCCACCTCAGCCTCCTGGGTTCAAGCGATTCTCCTGCCTCAGCCTCCCAAGTAGCTAGGTTTACAGGCACCTGCCACCTAATTTGTATATTTTTAGTGGAGATGAGGTTTCACCATGTTGGCCAGGCTGGTCTCAACCTCCTGACCTCAAGTAATCTGCCCCAACTTGAGCTCCCAAAGTGCTGGCATTACAGGCATGAGCCACTGTCCTGGCCTAATTTTTACTTTAAAAGATGGAGAATCTTTAAAAAGGAAAAAAAAAGTGATGGTTGACTTCTGTATAACTTCATAGCATTTGGTTTGAGTCAAATATTCTATATGCACATTTGTATTAATGACATTAAGTAACCTACAGTCTGAGAGTTAGTGAATTAAAACTCAGAATTTATTAGAAAAAATATCCTTTTTATCACAGCTTATGAGGTAATTGAAATAGTGTGTATTGCAGATTAAAAGTTGTGTCCTTTTAAAGGCAAATGTGCTTTTTAACTAGTTAATTATAATGAATGGTAGAACAAATTAATCATAAATGCCAATGTTTAAGAAAATCCTACTTCAGTTAGAATAGTAAGGGAAATGGATAAGACTTCACTTTTGTGGCCATCTGAAAGGAAAGTTATAAATAGGTTCAGTTGGTTTAAGGAGTCAAAGACCATCTTGAGTAATTGGACCTGGGAAAGATGGAAGGGCATTGTAGGGGATATGTGTGTATCCTGTCCAGGGAAACACTTGACATAATGGGAATTACCTGAGCTTCAAGCAGTGAGAAAAGCAAGAGATACACAGAAGAATATTTCTGAGTTAACAAAGGGGTGATATGTTAAGTTTGGACATTCCTCCTATAATATTAATTTTTCAACAATCTGTCTCATTTATTTAACACTCATACTGGGGACCTACTTTGTTCCAAGTGTGTAGGTTATAGTAGGCTTTTGACGGAAAAAAATAAAATTAAAAAAAAAGGGTTGTCTGGATAATCAGAGGCTGCCAGCAAGTTTTCATACATGTTTTAAGAAAACCCCAAACTTACGGCAAAAGTCTATGTTACTTGAGGGCTATTTGTCCTAACTTGTTACTTAAATGTACTCCTAGTGCCTAAAAAGGGTGCACATAAAAGATACCTGATAAATACTTGATGTGGGAATCCAGTCATTTCCTTAGCTGCAGTTTGGAGAAGATAATAGTCCATTAATATCCATACATTAAAATGGGTATTTTATAACTACCTGAATAAGCATTCGTATTAGAAGATGTAGATAGGTTAATGCAGCAAGGGTTCTAGTTTAAACTTCAGCCACATTAACCCTAGTATCTGGGCATCTTTAAAGACCCAGAAGTACTGGTCTTCCTAGGGTATATTTTTGTGCAGGAAAGAAAACCCCTGATGAATTCATCCTGAAGGAAAAAAGAGTAGAGCTTAGCAAATTAAGTTCAAAGGCAATTGGCACATGAGGGAAGGGAGTGGTGATTTTGTTTTAGTCCTTTAGATTGTCAGCTAACATGGGCAGGTTGTGTGGGAATCTTAATTGAAGAATGGCTCCTCTAAAATCTCTATAGTGAAAACTCCTGGTGTCAGGACTGCAGCAGCGAGCACCTTCACTGAGGACCTCAGAACACTCGATCTATTGCTTTCAACAGCAGCCCTTGTGCTCTTGTTGAAAGGTTATAACAACTGCAGATACAATATACAAAATTAGACTTTGACAGAATGACCACTATTTTACTTTCATTAGAAAGGTAAATTTAGAGTCGGGCGTGGTGGTGAATGCCTGTAGTCCCAGCTACTTGGGAGGCTGAGGCAGGAGAATCCCTTGAACCTGGGAGGCCTAGGTTGCAGTGAGCCAAGATTGCGCCACTGCACTCCAGCCTAGGTGACAGAGCGAGACTCTGTCTCAAAAAATAAAAGGTAAATTTTTAAAAAGTCCAACAACAAAACCTTTTATCAGGGCTTTGTTTTAGAAAACAACATTCAGTGTATATTTTAATTTTAGCATATTTTGCCTCTAAATTTCTTTTCAGCATTTTAATAATCTGTATGTGTCTCAATTCAATTGGCAGATTCAATTAGACTCAATAGCCTACATTTTAGAAAGTATCTTCTTTTTTGTTGTTGTTTGTGTATTTTTGGTTTGTGTGTTGGTTGTTTTATGCATTACCAAAATTTAATGTTAGCTAACTGCTAAGGCTAAGTAAGATAGTTATTAAATTAAGTATTCTAGTTAATTGGGATCTACCATAAAGCTAAGAACTAAATGTATTTCTATAAATGGAAAGTCTAAAATACTTGATTTCTTGTTTTTCTCCTTCAAGCAGAATATTTTGTTGCTTTTTAAAGACAGAAGGAAATTGTTATGTATTTTGCTAATTCAAGTATGAGAAAAAATTTTGCTTTACAAAGCATTTACAAAATGTGTTTCATGTGACACAAAATTAAACAATATTGGCTACACCATGTGCTTTCACAGTGCTTGACACAGAGAAGGGACTTAATAAGTGCTGATCTCATTTGATTTTCAGAGGAAAAATTTGAGAGAGATTTTGCATTATAATTTAAGGCGAAAGACATTGTTTTGAAATAAAATTAGATAGAAATCGAAAAAAGAGCACGGAGCAGGTGAAAGACCTAATATTACTTCAATCTTCTGGTAAATCACTTTTTGACACTAAACTTATTTGTTCTTGGTTTCCTTCATATTAAATAAAACATTATATTTTACTTTATGGGAATATGTAAATATTAAAGACATCTACCTTATAAGTTGTGCCCCTTTGAAAGGGCCACAAGGCAAATATTAGCATAGATCATCATTCCTCTTGCATTGTTTTTTTACTTAGGTAAAAACAGTAATAATATTTAAATTCTTAGTAGTTCTCTTCACTGGACTCAGAGTTTGGCAAAAGGGTAGATTTCCAGATGCTGGAATTAAAACTAAGTATTTGAGAGTAAAATACAATGTAAAATGTCATCTAGCTTAAAATGTTTGTGTATGAGCTTGAAGGCACATATAATCAGAGGTAAGAGACTGGCTGGAATAGAGTGATTTAGAGGCAGAGCATGCCAGTAGCAGGTGCTGCTCCTAGTGCCCCCAAGATTGGACGTGTTCTGATGCAGCCACCCTGTGACATGCTTAGAGTAATGATGACTCCATCGGTCAGAATGACAGAACCCATTTCTTACTGTTGGAATCCTACAGACAATGATTTAAGACACTGTAAAATGTTTTAATACCTAAAAAGCCTGGGAAGTTATTTTTAAGTTATCTTTATCTAATGTCAGGCAATTACAAGAATGGGATTCTACAGACCTTCTACCACAATAGTAACACATCTCAGTTTGGCTAATGGCAAAATCTGCTTAAAGGTGGCAACCAGGATTGATTATTATACATACTACATTATAGATTTCAGATTACTTACAAACTTCTCCATGTTAGACTCCATATTGACTCATCAAATTCATGCAAGGCTTCTTTTCCCCCATAATATTACCTGATATATATAATCAAAAACTACTTATAGGTCAGTTTTTTTCAAGTGCTTAGCCAATTATTTTCATTTTACATCTAGATGTTACCTTGTTCTTATTTCTCCCTATACCAGAGTAATGCATTAAAGAGCTAGGATGAGGTTTTTTTTGTTGTTTTTTGTTTTTTTTCTTGAGACGGAGTTTCGCTCTTGTTGTCCAAGCTGGGGTGCAATGGCATGATCCCGGCTCACTGCAACCTCCACCTCCCAGGTTCAAGCAATTCTCCTGCCTCAGCTTCCCAAATAGTTGAGATTACAGGCGTGCACCACCAAGCCTGGCTCTTTTTTTGTATTTTTAGTAGAAATGGGGTTTCTCCATGTTAGCCAGCTGGTCTTGAACTCCTGACCTCAGGTAATCTGCCCACCTCGGCCTCCCAAAGTACTGGGATTACAGGCGTGAGCCACCATGCCTGACCGATGAGTTGGTATTTTAATTCAACACGCATACTATCAAATTAGCTTATACACATCAAACACTGTCTTCAAAATTATGGGGTACAGGCCTCAAGCACCTTAAAACACAATCTGTAGAAATAATGTAAATACATAGGAACAATTATTGAAGGGTTAAAGATTATAACACAATGTATAGGTTAATGTATTCATTTTTATCTTCATGATTTTTAAATGTAGTAGTGTAGATAATATCTATTAAATAAGCCAAAAACTGATTTGTCACTATTTAGATGCCTATATGGCTTGTTAATATCAAGAACTTAGTGGTACTCAGTTTTTCATTTTTAATATATTTATTTAATCAGTTAAAATTGATTTGAGGCCTGAAAATTAAGTCTAAGGTAATATATTTATTTGATCAGTTAAAATAAGTTTGAAGCTTGAAAATAGATTTGAGGTAATATACTTATTTGATCAGTTAAAATAGATTTGAGAGTCCAATTAAGTTGGAGGGGACAACAAAAGAGGCAGTTCAGTGGGACTGCATAAGATGCAACAGTATCACTAACTGCTCCAATATAAAAAATGTTTATTATTTGTTGATGGCACATCCTAGGAGGCCTAGCTTGTACCATAGAAAACAAATGACGTGGGTAAAGAGAAGTGTATTTATTAATAAAAACAGAATGGCATTTAACTTTTTTAATCAGAAACAAATGGGCTGTACAAATAAAATCTAAGGAGTGACTTAGGATGCCTGGAGAATATATGAAACTGGAAGTTTCTCTGTAGTTGCAAAGCTAAAAAACAATCAGAATGTAACACTAGAAAGTCCAGCAAAACAAAGAGAATTGCAGATGATTATACACAGAACAGAACATAGGGAAGGGTGAACGTTCAGGAAGACTCTCTTTTTATGTTAGGGTCAAGTTTAAAGGATACAATTTAATCATCTGGGACAATATTGTTGACAATATTGCTTATTGTTTTATTCAAAGCAGTGTTCTTTATAGAGTCAGAAAAAAATTGTCCAAGGAAGGACAATATATGAAATCAAAGCATAACTTTGTCCATAGCCTGCCTTAGTCTTCAACTGTTTAGACCAACCCCAGAAAACTCTTCTGCAGCAGACTTTATGACAAGAACCATGTGATGAAATTAGAGTAACATTAGGGAGATGCTTAAAAGCTTAGGAGCTTTATGAGAAAGTTAATATTTAATATGAGTTATGGAAGATTTTTAAAGTGGGCATTGGATAAGAGGGAGATTAATTCATGCAAGATTATTTTATGACATAGAACAGCGTTTGAACTCTTTAGCAAAGACTGAAACAAATTTAGTGGTTCATCTTTAGTAGGCTTAATTTAAATTAAAAATAGAATAGAAAAGAAAATATTACAGTGTGTCACAAATAGCAACAAGCATTTGATGTCATTTTAATTGTTCATATTTCTGTAGGCACTGGTCATGATGGAAAATGTATTTCTTTTTTAAACTTTATTGTAGAGAATTTCAAACATACACAAAGGTGAACAGATATTTGGATGAATGTTTGTTATCCATCACCTGTCCTATATACCCATTGATATGGTTTGGCTGTCACTCAAATATCATCTTGAATGGTAGCTCTCATAATTCCCATGTGTTGTGGGAGGGACCCGGTGGGAGATAATTGAATCATGGGGGTGGTTTTCCCCATAACTGTTCTTATGGTAGAGAATAAGTCTCATGAGATCTGATGGTTTTATAAGGGGAAACCCCTTTCACTTGGTCCTCACTTCTCTCTTGTCTGCCACCATGTAAAACGTGCTTTTTGCTTTCCACCATGATTGTGAGGCCTCCCAGCCACATGGAACTGTGAGTACATTAAACCTCTTTTTCCTTATAAGCTACCCAGCCTCAGGTATGTCTTTATCAGCAGCGTGAGAACAGACTAATACACCCATTAACCTGTGGATGAACCTGCCTTGTCCACATTCTTAATTACATCACCATTTTGCATTATTTTGAAGCACATCTCACAAGTCATATGTGTGTTTTCATCATGTATCTCTAAAATTTAAGGATTCTCATCTAATGTAACTGTAATACCAGTACAAGTTATTTCTTAATATCATCAAAGATCCAAAAATGTTTTTCTTTGTTTGGCTGATAGTCAACATTATACTTCACTTAAAAGACCTGTCCTTAATATTATACAATGAGGATTGACTTGATATTAGATGTGGAAAATTTCGGACAAAATTTTTGAGTTAGTTTTCAACAGAGATGTAAAATGGCAAACATGGTATACTTTAAGCATGAAAATAACTTTTCCTTTACATTGCAAGTAAATGAGAAGAAAACTGGTATCTTTCCAGATTTGTAGTCCTTCCCCAAATATATACAATTTACTACTCACTCATTTATCAACTTTATTCAAACATCACTAGGATTTTTATTTATAGGTATACTTACTAAGCATGTTGCCTTATATTGATTCATTTATTCATTCACTGAAATTAAATGTCCATTATCTGCTAGATAACTATGGTATACTCATCATCCTTTTTTCCGGGAGCACAGTTCAATGAGCAAAGAGTCACAACCACACAACTAACATGCCACATGAGAAGTCATAGTGGAGATACTGCATGCCAGTAAGATAAAAAAGAGATATTCTATGCAGAGAAAAAACATATACTGTAAAAGGAAACAAAAGCATAAAAGGGGTTGTGCGTGGTGGCCCATGTCTATAATCCCAGCACTTTGGGAGGCCAAAGGGGGTGGATCACGAGGTCAGGAGTTCAAGACCACCCTGGCCAAGATGGTGAAGCCCTGTCTCTACTAAAAATACAAAAATTAGCTGGGCATGGTGGTGGGCACCTGTAATCCCAGCTACTCAGGAGGCTGAGGCAAGGTGGAGGTTGCAGTGAGCCGAGATAGCACCATTGCACTCCAGCCTGGGCAACAGAGCAAGACTCCATCCCACCACCTCCCACTCCCCCAAAAAAAGCATAAAAGGTATTTTTCTATAACATTTAAGTTTATATGGTTTGACTTAGCATTTATGGAGGTGCAAAGGAGAAACAGTAAATGTTAGAAAACAGATTTTAGAGCCAAATTGTAAGGGGTCTTATGTGCTTAGCTGAAGTAGACTTTACCTTGGAAACAGCAAGGAATTCTTGGAGGCTCTTAGATACAGAATGACCTTTATTTTTATTTTTGGTAAAAATAAATCTCAAGAAGTGATATAGAAGATGGACTGGAGGGAAATATGGAGACTTGGAGACCAACTAAGCAGCTATTTTAGTAATCCAAGAAATTTGCAATGAGTGACAAACTAATACAATAGCATTGGGGGAAGAATAGGAGAAAAATTGAGAATTATTATGGAATTGAAAGAAAAATCAACACATTTATTATTTTTATTTAAAAGGGGGTGAATTTTAGATAATTCCAATATTTTTATCTTTGGAAACTGCATAGTCTCCTTAGCTTAGATAAGGCATGTAGAAGGAAGAGCATGTTCCCTGTGTGTTTGTGTGAAGGGCATGGGGCACAATGATGGTGAGTCATTTGCAGTTGGATTATGTTTTAGTTGACCATGAGACACCTGGTTATAGGTACCCACTAATGGTGTGTACCTGGAGCTCAACAGAGAAGAATGATAGATGGGGAAGTAATGTGCATTGGAGTCTATAACTCAAGCGATTAATACACAGGGTAAGATAGTGCAGGGAGAGACAGAAAGAAAAAAGAAGTAGAGACAGGAGAAAGAGAAGAGGAAATGGTGGTTTTTTTTTTTTGGCCTTTTTTTTTAAATTAATGTCTATGGAATAAATGAGTCTTCTCTGCTAAAAATCTGTTTCTTTTATTATCTATTGTGTCTTTTAAATAGTCAGGGACTTCTCCTAAAATCTTTACTTGGAAACTCCTGATTAAAATCCAAGATGCTGTCTATATATCTTATATACTGCTTCTGCATTTATGAATGTGTATAAATACATACCAAAATTTCTCAAGATGCCAACAACCATAAAACTGCCTTAAGCCAAAAGTAACTTCCAAAGAAGATTTTGATGGCTCTCTTATTCTAAGTGTGTCTTCTATTGAATTTCTCTTTATCCAGATGGTCTATCATGATGAAAACTCAAACTCAAAAGTGCAACATTTTCAAAGATCTCTTCTAGTCTGATATCATTTGCTGAGTAAAGTGACTATTCTGTTTCACAATAGAACCAGGCTTTGACAGAGTAACTACAGCAGAACTATAAAGAAAGATCTAAGAGCTAGAGTTAGAACTAGAATGACTTTTAATGGGGCATGGAGTAAGTGAAGTTTCTTACTCTCTTTCATCATCAGAGAGGAAGGCAGAACTTAGAATATTGGAAGCATAATAGAGATGTTTTGTACCACAAGAGATGGTCCAAAACAGAACCCAACATTTGGAAATACAAACAAAGGGTAAAATGAGTTCCCCAAATATTGACAAATGGAGCATATAAACTGCTGGTTTATCTCAGAGCAATTGACATAGATAGTTATGGCTGGCCACAAGGACCTTTCAATCCACTGTTTCTTCTTCCTTCTGGGATTCTCTGATAAGAAAGCACCTGATGCCCCACCACCTTTAAGGCTTGGCTGAGAAGTAGCATTAAACTTAGACTTGGCAGGCTGCTGGGTGCTTCCTACTGCACTCCTATCCCTCTCTGCCACAATCTGTCCCTCTACCCAACCATGTTTAGTCTCATATACACCATTAGTATTCTTGCATCCTGATGAAGAATGGCCTATTCAATGACTTAGTTTCTGACTAGTTTGCTTAATAATTATTGCACCCTTGCAGAATAGGAGAGAGTAGTCAGAGGCACATGCTTGGGTGGACATTGTATCCTCTGTGATAAGAAATTGAAATATAAGAATGAAGTATACATGCTTCAGAAATAGGAACTTGGTTTGATAAATAGACAAGGTAGAACTAACCACTATGATAAGTGAGATTGGCAAAGAGTGTCACAACACTGAGCTTCAAATTATCGATCTGGAGTTACCTTGAATGTGGTCAAGACCAGTTTTAAAGATCAAAATAAAATTGAGCTTGAATTTATAGCAAAAGTAGAACAAATAGGGCATTGTATAAATTGCATTTTAATTTAGTCAAAGGAGTAAAATAAATCGATAGGACTCGAAAGCATCTGGAAAATGCATCAGTGGCAAACTTAAGTAAGTTACCGAAGCATAATTTCATGTGTTTGCCCCTGAACATCTTGGTTACATACATCAAATTTCCCTTGTTTTGTGAGGAATTGATTTAGACCAGGGGTCCTCAAACTTTAGCATGCATCTAAATTGCTTGAAGAGCTCATTAAAACACAGATTTCTTGATGTCCACCCCTAGAGTTTCTGAGTTAGTAGGTCTGGGGTGGAGCTTGAGGATTTGCATTTCTAAGTCCTTGGATGACGCTCTTGCTGCTAGCCTGGGCAGCATAATTTGAGTCATTGAATGCTAATTTTTTAGTAATGCTAAAAAATACTCTTAAATCTTAATTTCAGGAAAGGTTACACTACCAGAATTGAATGTTGACATCATGATGTTTAACAAATTCCACAAAGATAAAATATTAAAACTTGTTCTTTTAGGCCTGATTTTCCTTCTTTACCATCTCTTATAAAACCTGTCTCTCATGCACATTATTAAACACATATTTGATGAGCCCCAGTTTATTTAATTGTATAAGGAAAGATACTATATGCTCTTGTTTGCTAGTTCTACACACACACACACACACACACACACACTTCCTAGGACCTATATTTGGTTAAACGAGATTATATTGGAGAGAAACCATACTTCTTCCATCTTCAAGCTTAGAAATAATTTCCCGCATAAAATGTTCCCTCTTCAACTTGTGCAAAGTTAATTTATTTGCCTTATTGAAATTTGAAGGTTTTGCTTACTTAGCCGTAAAGTGATATGTGCGTCAAAAGTGGAGAGGAATTATATCTGTACTAGTTTCTCATTGAGACAAATCTTATTTGTCTTTGTGCTAATGCATATTATTTTAAACAAATAACATGTGAAATTAGATTGGGAATTGTGTACTCTGTATCATTGCAGTTTATTAAAATAACATTTAATTTGCCAGTTGAGAATGGAATATTTTTCTTTTCTCTAAAAGTTTTACCATCTTTAGTGACAAGGCAGCTTATTTGCTGTTCCTCCAGAGCTCTGTGGTTGCAATCAGTTTGATCTGGCTACTCTGCAGAAAGAAACACATTATCAAATACCCTGTACTTCAAGTGTGAATTCTGAAATTTTTGAGAAACCTATCAAAGATAATTTTTAAAAATTTGAGTAGGAAACAATAAGGTGCTGCATATAAGAGCCTCATTTTCATAAATAACAGCAGAATCCAAGGTTCTCACTCTGTCACCTAGGCTGGAGTGCAGTGGTGCAATCACAGCTCATTGCATCCTCAACTTCTTGGGCTCAAGCAATCCTCCCTCCCAAGTAGCTGGACTACAGATGCACATCACCATGCCCAGCTAATTTTTTAATTTTAATTTTTGCAAAGATGAGGTCCCACCTATATTGCCCAAGCTGGTCTTGAACTCCTCCTGGGCTTAAACTACCCTACCACCTTGGCCTCCCAAAGTGCTGGGATTACAGGCGTGAGCCATTGCACCAGTCCAGCCTTTTACTTCTTGAATCGATGTTATATAATCACAGTAAAGAGCTACTGAGTAGTTGTGTTGACACTATTCTAAGACAATGCACTAGAATTATATTTTTAAAACACACTACTGGTTTATGTATTCTGTTCAGATTAAATTTAAATAATGAATGAATTTTAAGATATATTTGAATGCATCTGACTATTTAGAGTAGGATAAAAAATTAAAATAAAAATGGAAAGATAATCAGGATTGGAAATTCTGTGCATTGTTATGAATGAGAGAATACCAAGGACTCCTGGGCTTGAGACAGCTCCCTTTTCATAAAGCATTCTAAATGGACAAATGTTAGCTTATTGAGACCAATTAATAAATTTAAACTTTACCAGTATTAATTATCCATTCAAAAATATCTGCCCCACAGGAGAGGAAAGTCATAATAGGGACAGCTGCACAATAAATCAAGACCCAGTATAACAGTATTAACTAGTATTTACTGCATGCTTACAACATGCTAAGTATTTTAATTACATTATCTTAATTGATCATCATGGAAATTTTATTGCCTCAGTTTTACTAACATCTCCATTCTCCCAGTGAGAAAACTGAAGCTAGAAAACTCCTTTAATGGTCTCACAGGACAAGGAGCTAGTAAGTGGTAGAATTAGAATCTGAACTGAAAAAATCAGCTTTCAAAGTGAAATATGAGAAAAAAACACATTTTAAAGCAGATTCATCTTTCATTGGATGGTTCAAAACACATTATATGCCCATTAATGTCTTAACCACAAAGTCTGTTCAGACCAGATTTACTATCATAAATTAAAATAGTCATATTTATCTATTCACCTCTTTAAAATTAATTTGAGACACATAGCCTATAAGGTATAGATATGGTTCCTAGCACAGTGTCCTGCATATACTAAATAATAAATATTAGAGACAGGGAAAAGAGAGGAAAATACTTGGATACTGTGATTGTATCTGAAAGGAGGATAATGCTGAAAACTGTTCAGACTGGGCATGTTCTCCAATGCTCCTAATATTATATCTGCATCCTTTTCTTGCCTTAGGAACTGCAAGTTCTTTTCATGTCTAGTCTTCTGTCTTCTGCCTCAAGTTCCCTTTCTCCTTATTTTCCTTTTCTTCAAAATATAAATTGCCCTCTCTGCTACATATATATCTCTCTTCATCATTGCAAATGATCAAAGCAAATCAAACATTATAAATGGTCAGGTTTGCTTTAGTTGAACACAGGAAACTATGTGGCACCCATATAATTTCCCTGTGTCTGTCAAACAAAAGCACACAGCTTTCCTTATAATACACATTTCCACAATTAAATGTTTTACTCAATTTTAATTAATGCTTTCCCTTTTATCATAGAACCAGAATAAAAAATATCATTTAAAGATTTGGTACCTGCCTTCAGTGACTTAACAATATATAGGGCTATGTAGAATGACTGAAGTAAATAAATAGCTGTAATGAAAGATCAAAAGTACAGTAAGAGGCATGTACACAAAATACTAAAATGACTCAGAGGAGGGAGAAAACATAACCTGATGAAAATTCATGTTTTAATTACTGTTTGAAAATGACTTAGTTTCGAAGCAAACTTTGTCCAAAAAATGAGTCAAAGATACCCAAAAGTAAAAAAGAAAGTTTAGAAATATCCAGTTTAATTTTTAGACAGACATTTACTCTGTATAATTTTCTAATAACTATCTCCCTTTTCCACTTACAGTAAATACTAGTTTAACCAAAGCAGTGCTCTTCCAAGCTGTGCTATGTATCTTTGCTGCTAAGTGCTAAGTCATAAAAACAGATGTCCTAAGACCCAACATAACAATAATTGGAGGACTACATGTTCCAGAATAGGCCATGAAACAAATGCAGATCAAGTGTTTCAGTCCAAAGATCCTAAAACCATTGACAACATAGATGGCATGGGATACAAATTATAAATTTGTTAACTCATAAGTCAATATATAATCCCCAAACTAATTATTAGTTAGCCACTGTGCCCCTGTCAACACATCTCTGCAAATATTTTTAAAAAGATATCCCTTAATCCTTCGTGACCCTGCTTGGGTGGCCTAACAGAATACAAAATAGTACTCTTGAATATTAGCACTATTTTTTATAGTTAAAAAACCAGGCTGTATGATTGTTTTAAACCATAATATCTAAAATGTAAAATTTGTCAAGGTGCAAACTAAAATGTCATAAATGCATTTAAAAGCGAATATTAAAACGAATATTGGATATTAAAATGTTGCTGTGAGAGAATAATTCTGACATAATAATTTTTTTTCATTGGTTTAATGGACCAAATCTTGCCACTATTTCTGGCTTCTGAAACCAGGAAGGGATTATTTTTTCTCTTCACTGGCAATTAACTGAATGTATAATTTTGAATAATCATTTATAATTATTTCTTGGGCATGGTCCCCATACCTTTCATCGAATTCCAAAAGCCTAGTATATGTGCTGTGCTTTTGAAGTTAGGTTAGAAGTGGAAGTGTTTATAATTTGTGGCTGGCAACCGTTGCACTTGAACTAGGACCGGAACTTCACTGTGCTGTGCAGATGTCAGCAAAACAAAACACTCTCCTAAATTCAGCAGCACACCACTTTACAGAAGTGGTAGCAGCCACCTTCTGCCAAACCTTTCTGCAATGTTCTAGATAGAAAATACAACTAAGGAGTCACTAAAATGTGATTTACTTTTCATGTGTGAAATTCACTGATTTCATAACAAACAAGCACTATAGTGACAGTGTGTAGTTGTTAAAAGTATGATCTCTGGAGCAATCAGACATGGGTTTTCATGTGTTTCACCACTGATTTTCAAGGTAGCCTTAGCTAAGTTACAGAATTCTCTGAGCTTCATCATCTGGTAAATGGAGTCAGCAAAGCTTTCCATAAAAGGTCAGATAGTAAATATTTTAGGATTTGTGAGCCATAGGGTCTCTGTTACAATTACTGAACTCTGTCTTATAGAACCAAATCAGCTATAGATAATATGTAAACAAATGGATGTGGATGTGTTTGAAAAAAACTTTATCTATGGATGCTACAATTTGAATTTCATGTAATTTTCACATGTCACAAAATACTATTTTTCCTTTGACTTTGTTTCAACCACTAAAAAATGTATAAACCATTCCCAGTTTATGGACCATACAAAAACAGGTAGCAGGCCCGGCGCGGTGGCTCACGCCTGTAATCCCAGCACTTTGGGAGGCCGAGGCAGGCAGATCACGAGGTCAGGAGATGGAGAGCATCCTGGCTAACACGGTGAAACCCCGTGTCTACTAAAAATACAAAAAATTAGCCAGGCATGGTGGCGGACGCCTGTAGACCCAGCTACTCAGGAGGCTGAGGCAGGAGAATGGCATGAACCCAGGAGGCGAAGCTTGCAGTGAGCCCAGATCGCGCCACTGAACTCCAGCCTGGGAGACAGCAAGACTCCGTCTCAAAACAAAAACAAAAACAAAAACAAAAACAAAAAGACAGGTAGCAGCCCAGGCCAGACCCACGAGCCATAGTTTGTTAAATGCTGATCTATAAAATGGTGATAAAAATATAGCTCCCTTACAGAGTTCTGACGAAGAGTAAGAGAGAGAATGCAGGTACAATTGTTAGCATTATTTTGGCCCTTACAATTTCTATTCAGGTAAGTGTGGATTTTACAAACTTGTCATCCTAGAAGCCAATTTGTATTTTTCAACTATGTTGTTATTGAGAGCAGTTTCATGTACACCTTTACGGATGGCTTAAGAGACTGCGTTAGACTCTCCTTCTGGCTGAGTACTTGGCAGCATGAGACAGCAGCAAAGAGAAGCACTAATGCTCCAGGTGAAATCAAATGACTTAGCTTTGTAGCCAGGCCCTTGGTGCCACAAGACTTGGGTAATTCTAGGCTTCAGACAGGCCAGCAACGACACTGAAGGCAATCTAATTTAGTTGATTGAACAAGGCAGCAAAGGTCACTCACATCAAAGGATGTTTAAGTCACTAAGCGGCCAATACAAAGTATCCTTGTGATGAATACATTCAGAATTAGTCGAGTGAGCAGAGATTTACAGCACAGATTCAATCCACTGGGGATCTGGCATACTAAGCTCAAAAGTGCAATATCAAACATAGAGAGCAGAGATTGAGGTTGGCTGTGAATTGGTGCATATTTGAATTTCCAGTGCTCAACAAGATGCCCCACCTGCCAAGTTTACAGAAGTCAAACTTATTCCACTGGTGTAAAATATTGGTCCTATTTGGTTCAGGAGAGATGATAAAGATTTATCATAAAACGTATATGAGCCAAGCACTACACAGTTATTTGCACATAAAATATTTCATTTAATCTCTACTCAACATTCAATCATATGTATTACTCCAATTTTATAAAGACAGTAATAGAGACAGACCTTGTCTATCAGGATCCAAAATTCATTCTTTCTTATAGCATTAGGAGGGAGAAAAATTTTCTTCTTAATGTCCCTCTTGTCTCTCAAAGTTCTGATAACCTAGCAAAAAAAATGGCTAGTAGAACTAAACTTGCTCAGTGGAAGAACGCGAGGTCTCTAGGTAAAGGCAGTGCTGGTATTCAGACTCACCTGGAATTTTGCATTTTCTAACCAGCCATTTCTCTGGCTAAAAACCTTCCATTGTTGCATAGTCCATGGGTGTTACTTGCCACCTCCTAGCTTCTCTGTAATTATGTGAAATATTGCAGTTAGAGATAGCTTTATCAAGAAGCTAATAAAAAATGAATAGGAGAATTCTTCATAGTGTATGTGGAGAAGTGCTGGGAGCATGGCATGATACCACCCTCTGTTCACCAATGGTGGCCCTGGGGCTGAGGGTGGGCCAATAGGCTGCCATCTTTGCCTTCAATAGTTAGATCTGTGCCCAGTAGATGTCATCATTCATCTGGACCCCGTCTTTGACCTAAAGAAGAGGGAACTGACTCAGAGTCTGCTCCATTGCTTCCTATCCAGAAGTTACTATGTCTAAGCTTCATAGTTACTTCATGCTCTGCACACCAATGGTCTGGTGAGGGCTGGCATGGTTCAAGGAAGACACAGTTAAGGTGGACCAATTGCTGTCTTTTCAGTTCTCTGATGACTTGTCCCCTGACAAGGAGCACTGTCTGAGCAGATGTTGCACTATTAGTAAAGAAATGTGACATACACAGACTCTTTTGTGTCAATAACTTTTAAAAGTACACCCAACTTTCCATGAAGCATGTCAGAAGAGAGATTGACTATTACCTTTTTATTTTCTTTTTAGAAAATTATTTCACAAAATTGTTGCCATGGGAAGAGACAGTCAGAGAGTATACACCAAAAATTGTAAGAAATAAAGTGTTAGGGCCAAGATGGCCGAATAGGAACAGCTCTGATCTACAGCTCCCAGCCTGAGCGACGCAGAAGACGGGTGATTTCTGCATTTCCATCTGAGGTACCGGGTTCATCTCACTAGGGAGTGCCAGACAGTGGGCGCGGGTCAGTGGGTGCGCGCACCGTGCGCGAGCCGAAGCAGGGCGAGGCATTGCCTCACTCGGGAAGCGAAAGGGTTCAGGGAGTTCCCTTTCCTAATCAAAGAAAGGGGTGACGGACGGCACCTGGAAAATCGGGTCACTCCCACCCGAATACTGCGCTTTTCCGACGGGCTTAAAAAACGGTGCACCACGAGATTATAACCCGCACCTGGCTCGGAGGGTCCTACCCCATGGAATCTCCTGATTGCTAGCACAGCAGTCTGAGATCAAACTGCAAGGCGGCAGCGAGGCTGGGGGAGGGGCGCCCGCCATTGCCCAGGCTTGCTTAGGTAAACAAAGCAGCCGGGAAGCTCCAACTGGGTGGAGCCCACCACAGCTCAAGGAGGCCTGCCTGCCTCTGTAGGCTCCACCTCTGGGGGCAGGGCACAGACAAACAAAAAGACAGCAGTAACCTCTGCAGACTTAAATGTCCCTGTCTGACAGCTTTGAACAGAGCAGTGGTTCTCCCAGTATGCAGCTGGAGATCTGAGAACTGGCAGACTGCCTCCTCAAGTGGGTCCCTGACCCCTGACCCCCGAGCAGCCTAACTGGGAGGCACCCTCCAGCAGGGGCACACTGACACCTCACACTGCAGGGTACTCCAACAGACCTGCAGCTGAGGGTCCTGTCTGTTAGAAGGAAAACTAACAAACAGAAAGAACATCCACGCCAAAAACCCATCTGTACATCACCATCATCAAAGACCAAAAGTAGATAAAACCACATAGATGGGGAAAAAACAGAACAGAAAAACTGGAAACTCTAAAAAGCAGAGCGCCTCTCCTCCTCCAAAGGAAGGCAGCTCCTCACCAGCAATGGAACAAAGCTGGACGGAGAATGACTTTGATGAGCTGAGAGAAGAAGGCTTCAGACGATCAAATTACTCTGAGCTACGGGAGGACATTCAAACCAAAGGCAAAAAAGTTGAAAACTTTGAAAAAACTTTAGAAGAATGTATAACTAGAATAACTAATACAGAGAAGTGCTTAAAGGAGCTGATGGAGCTGAAAACCAAGGCTCGAGAACTACGTGAAGAATGCAGAAGCCTCAGGAGCCGATGCGATCAACCGGAAGAAAGGGTATCAGCAATGGAAGATGAAATGAATGAAATGAAGCGAGAAGGAAAGTTTAGAGAAAAAAGAATAAAAAGAAACGAGCAAAGCCTCCAAGAAATATGGGACTATGTGAAAAGACCAAATCTACATCTGATTGGTGTACCTGAAAGTGATGGGGAGAATGGAACCAAGTTGGAAAACACTCTGCAGCATATTATCCAGGAGAATTTCCCCAACCTAGCAAGGCAGGCCAACATTCAGATTCAGGAAATAGAGAGAACTCCACAAAGATACTCCTCCAGAAGAGCAACTCCAAGACACATAATTGTCAGATTCACCAAAGTTGAAATGAAGGAAAAAATGTTAAAGGCAGCCGGAGAGAAAGGTCAGGTTACCCTCAAAGGGAAGCCCATCAGACTAACAGCGGATCTCTCGGCAGAAACCCTACAAGCCAGAAGAGAGTGGGGGCCAATATTCAACATTCTTAAAGAAAAGAATTTTCAACCCAGAATTTCATATCCAGCCAAACTAAGCTTCATAAGTGAAGGAGAAATAAAATCCTTTACAGACAAGCAAATGCTGAGAGATTTTGACACCACCAGGCCTGCCCTAAAAGAGCTCCTGAAGGAAGCGCTAAACATGGAAAGGAACAACCAGTACCAGCACTGCAAAAACATGCCAAATTGTAAAGACCATCCAGGCTAGGAAGAAACTGCATCAACTAATGAGCAAAATAACCAGCTAACATCATAATGGCAGGATCAAATTCACACATAACAATATTAACCATAAATGTAAATGGGCTAAATGCTCCAATTAAAAGACACAGACTGGCAAATTGGATAAAGAGTCAAGACCCATCAGTGTGCTGTATTCAGGAAACCCATCTCACGTGCAGAGACACACATAGGCTCAAAATAAAAGGATGGAGGAAGATCTACCAAGCAAATGGAAAACAAAAAAAGGCAGGGGTTGCAATCCTAGTCTCTGATAAAACAGACTTTAAACCAACAAAGATCAAAAGAGACAAAGCAGGCCATTACATAATGGTAAAGGGATCAATTCAACAAGAAGAGCTAAGTATCCTAAATATGTATGCACCCAATACAGGAACACCCAGATTCATAAAGCAAGTCCTGAGCGACCTACAAAGAGACTTAGACTCCCACACATTAATAATGGGAGACTTTAACACCCCACTGTCAACATTAGACAGATCAACGAGACAGAAAGTCAACAAGGATACCCAGGAATTGAACTCAGCTCTGCACCAAGCGGACCTAATAGACATCTACAGAACTCTCCACCCCAAATCAACAGAATATACATTTTTTTCAGCACCACACCACACCTATTCCAAAATTGACCAAATACTTGGAAGTAAAGCTCTCTTCAGCAAATGTAAAAGAACAGAAATTATAACAAACTATCTCTCAGACCACAGTGCAATCAAACTAGAACTCAGGATTAAGAATCTCACTCAAAACCGCTCAACTACATGGAAGCTGAACAACCTGCTCCTCAATGACTACTGGGTACATAACGAAATGAAGGCAGAAATAAAGATGTTCTTTGAAACCAACGAGAACAAAGACACAACATACCAGAATCTCTGGGACACATTCAAAGCAGTGTGTAGAGGGAAATTTATAGCACTAAATGCCCGCAAGAGAAAGCAGGAAAGATCCAAAATTGACACCCTAACATCACAATTAAAAGAACTAGAAAAGCAAGAGCAAACACATTCAAAAGCTAGCAGAAGGCAAGAAATAACTAAAATCAGAGCAGAACTGAAGGAAATAGAGACACAAAAAACCCTTCAAAAAATTAATGAATCCAGGAGCTGGTTTTTTGAAAGGATCAACAAAATTGATAGACCGCTAGCAATACTAATAAAGAAAAAAAGAGAGACGAATCAAATAGATGCAATAAAAAATGATAAAGGGTATATCACCACCGATCTCACAGATATACAAACTACCATCAGAGAATACTACAAACACCTCTACACAAATAAACTAGAAAATCTAGAAGAAATGGATAAATTCCTTGACACATACACCCTCCCAAGACTAAACCGGGAAGAAGTTGAATCTCTGAATAGACCAATAACAGGATCTGAAATTGTGGCAATAATCAATAGCTTACCAACCAAAAAGAGTCCAGGACCAGATGGATTCACAGCCGAATTCTACCAGAGGTACAAGGAGGAACTGGTACCATTCCTTCTGAAACTATTCCAATCAATAGAAAAAGAGGGAATCCTCCCTAACTCATTTTATGAGGCCAGCATCATTCTGATACCAAAGCCAGGCAGAGACACAACCAAAAAAGAGAATTTCAGACCAATATCCTTGATGAACATTGATGCAAAAATCCTCAATAAAATACTGGCAAACCGAATCCAGCAGCACATCAAAAAGCTTATCCACCATGATCGAGTGGGCTTCATCCCTGGGATGCAAGGCTGGTTCAATATACGCAAATCAATAAATGTAATCCAGCATATAAACAGAGCCAAAGACAAAAACCACATGATTATCTCAATAGATGCAGAAAAGGCCTTTGACAAAATTCAACAACTCTTCATGCTAAAAACTCTCAATAAATTAGGTATTGATGGGACATATTTCAAAATAATAAGAGCTATCTATGACAAACCCACAGCCAATATCATACTGAATGGGCAAAATCTGGAAGCTTTCCCTCTGAAAACTGGCACAAGACAGGGATGCCCTCTCTCACCACTCCTTTTCAACATAGTGTTGGAAGTTCTGGCCAGGGCAATCAGGCAGGAGAAGGAAATAAAGGGTATTCAATTAGGAAAAGAGGAAGTCAAATTGTCTCTGTTTGCAGATGACATGATTGTATATCTAGAAAACCCCATTGTCTCAGCCCAAAATCTCCTTAAGCTGATAAGCAACTTCAGCAAAGTCTCAGGATACAAAATCAATGTGCAAAAATCACAAGCATTCCTATACACCAACAACAGACCAACAGAGAGCCAAATCATGAGTGAACTCCCATTCACAATTGCTTCAAAGAGAATAAAATACCTAGGAATCCAACTTACAAGGGATGTGAAGGACCTCTTCAAGGAGAACTACAAACCACTGCTCAAGGAAATAAAAGAGGATACAAACAAATGGAAGAACATTCCATGCTCATGGGTAGGAAGAATCAATATCGTGAAAATGGCCATACTGCCCAAGGTAATTTACAGATTCAATGCCATCCCCATCAAGCTACCAATGACTTTCTTCACAGAATTGGAAAAAACTACTTTAAAGTTCATATGGAACCAAAAGAGAGCCCGCATCGCCAAGTCAATCCTAAGCCAAAAGAACAAAGCTGGAGGAATCACACTACCTGACTTCAAACTATACTACAAGGCTACAGTAACCAAAACAGCATCGTACTGGTACCAAAACAGAGATATAGATCAATGGAACAGAACAGAGCCCTTAGAAATAACGCCGCATATCTACAACTATCTGATCTTTGACAAACCTGAGAAAAACAAGCAATGGGGAAAGGATTCCCTATTTAATAAATGGTGCTGGGAAAACTGGCTAGCCATATGTAGAAAGCTGAAACTGGATCCCTTCCTTACACCTTATACAAAAATCAATTCAAGATGGATTAAAGACTTAAACGTTAGACCTAAAACCATAAAAACCCTAGAAGAAAACCTAGGCATTACCATTCAGGACATAGGCATGGGCAAGGACTTCATGTCTAAAACACCAAAAGCAATGGCAACAAAAGACAAAATTGACAAATGGGATCTAATTAAACTAAAGAGCTTCTGCACAGCAAAAGAAACTACCATCAGAGTGAACAGGCAACCTACAGATTGGTAGAAAATTTTCGCAACCTACTCATCTGACAAAGGGCTAATATCCAGAATCTACAATGAACTCAAACAAATTTACAAGAAAAAAACAAACAACCCCATCAAAAAGTGGGCAAAGGACATGAACAGACACTTCTCAAAAGAAGACATTTATGCAGCCAAAAAACACATGAAAAAATGCTCACCGTCACTGGCCATCAGAGAAATGCAAATCAAAACCACAATGAGATACCATCTCACACCAGTTAGAATGGCAATCATTAAAAAGTCAGGAAACAACAGGTGCTGGAGAGGATGTGGAGAAATTGGAACACTTTTACACTGTTGGTGGGACTGTAAACTAGTTCAACCATTGTGGAAGTCAGTGTGGCGATTCCTCAGGGATCTAGAACTAGAAATACCATTTGACCCAGCCATCCCATTACTGGGTATATACCCAAATGACTATAAATCATGCTGCTATAAAGACACATGCACACGTATGTTTATTGCGGCATTATTCACAATAGCAAAGACTTGGAACCAACCCAAATGTCCAACAATGATAGACTGGATTAAGAAAATGTGGCATATATACACCATGGAATACTATGCAGCCATAAAAAATGATGAGTTCATGTCCTTTGTAGGGACATGGATGAAACTGGAAATCATCATTCTCAGTAAACTATCGCAAGAACAAAAAACCAAACACTGCATATTCTCACTCATAGGTGGGAATTGAACAATGAGAACACAGGGACACAGGAAGGGGAACATCACACTCGGGACTGTTGTGGGATGGGGGGAGGGGGGAGGGATAGCATTGGGAGATATACCTAATGCTAGATGACGAGTTAGTGGGTGCAGCACACCAGCATGGCACATGTATACGTATGTAACTAACCTGCACAATGTGCACATGTACCCTAAAACTTAAAGTATAATAATAAATAAATAAATAAAATAAATAAAACCTCTTCCTCAAACCATTCCAAAAAAAAAAAAGAAAAGAAATAAAGTGTTAGATATACAGATTATTAATTAATAATAGTAATGTGTTCTTTTATTTATTTTGTGAAACTTGGGATGCTGTTTATTTTTTAGATTGACTGAGGTTCTTTTTCTCATTTCTAATAAATATACAATTTCTTCCCCTATCATTGTTCACATTTTTATAATCTTTTCCGTAAAGGGCAGGCCCCTGAATTAAAATGCTTCAGGCACCACCAAATTTGATTCAGTTGAGTCCAAGGGTGGATTTCTTTCTTGGCATGCAATTATGCCCAACCCAATACTGCTTCTTTGATAAATAGAAAACTGGAGGATGAGGAGTCATGTCTACTCTACTGCAAACTTTTTCCTGGTTAATATTTTTATAATACATTTTTCTCACTCTCTGTGTTGCTAGTGGTATGTCTATGTCAACTTCCCATATATTCGCTGCCTTGGTCAGAGATGACTTGAAAATGGGCAACATCAAGCTTGCCTATGAACATTTTACAAGTTATGACTATAGGCCTGAGATCTCTCAATGTCTCATTTTAAAAATTGTTCCATGGGAATAATAGTTCCCATTCCACAGAGCTGTGTTGAATGTTAAAATTACGCAAACAAAGGACTCAGAATGTTTCTGGCTTACAGGAAACTTTCAATAAAATGTTACCTAACATTATACTTATGATCATCATTTTTGTTAAACAGATCTGTGAAGGCAGGTCTGGCCTATTATTCATTGCATGTTTACAGTGATGGCAAAATCTTCCTCATGGGGATAATTTGATAGAAGGCAACAAAAAGAGAAACAATAATAAAATAAGTGGGAGTTGTGTTTGATGAAGGAGGAATGTGATGAAAGATGAAAGAGTGATGTGTGGTACTAAAGTGGTCCATCCACTGGCTCTGAAGGCAATGCCATCCCTTATCAAAAAGGGCACTAAATACATGTGAGACAATAACAACTCTGTTAAATGTTTATCCTTCCGAGGTGACCACTTTGATAAAGTTCCACAAATACATGGATGTCTAAGTTTTATTGTGTCAATAAGTAAATCAGACCTATAACTCATTTAGTTCCACTTAAGCCTGCCCAGCTCTGTTGATTAGAAGGCAGGAGGGGTTAATAGACATTCTGCCAGGCACATCTTGTGCATAAAAGAACACAGTAAAGACTGGCAGCCTGACAAACATTTCCAAAGAATAAATGCAAGTAATTTTGAGTTCCTGGGAAGAAAACTATTTTATAAATCCAAGGCAACCTTATATCTAACTTCCTTCCTGATACTGTTAAAATTGAGATTGAAATACAAAAGAACAAAGAGCCCAGTCCTGTACAGTATACAGAGGAAGTAATATTAAATTATGTTTTGTTTAAAATTACATGTCTGAATTCACAGCTAATGATAATAAGAAAAATAAATTCTTTCCATATAGTCAGATAAAATACCCATACTGGCATTAATACAAAATTAACAAATTTCTTACTGCTAGTGATGATATGTATTATTTGTCTGAACTTTTTTTCTGTAGCATGTAGTTATGTATTAGGTTGGTGCAAAAGTCATTGCAGCTTTTGCCATTGAAAATAATGGCAAAAGCTGCAATGACTTTTGCACCAACCTAATAGTTAAAAATGTATTTCAGTACGCCAAATTAACATATCTTTCTTATTCAGAAGTTACATATCTTTTAATAGTTACATCTTTTGCCACATATTTTCTCCCGTACATTAGAAAATGACATTGCTTTTATATTTTTAATGATATAGATAAATGTACATATACAAAAAGCAAACAAAAAATAGTGTTCCAGAACTGAAGTAGATTTAGAACATTCTACTTATTGAGCATTTTCACATTCATTATTATGAAAATCAATTCAATTTTTAAAGACAGAGATAATTGTCATTTGATATATGGAATAATTTAAAATTATAGTACACCATGTAAAATAATCTTCATAATTTCTTGCTGTATATACTTTGCATTTGACATTCATAATCGGGTCTCTAAAACTTAACCAGGGAAACTATCTTACTTAAGGTAATTTTCTAAATTGGATAAATCTGCAATTCTCAAACTCTCTTATGAAGCACAAAGAGATCTCCAGGTGATTCTCACATACTACATTTTGAGAAACTTTTGTACTAAACTATGGCAACTCCAGATTTGAGCAGTTACCCATCATGATTTCTTCTTTTCGCTCATATTTTATTTGACAGCAAAATATATCCACTTTTTCTGGATAAATTAACATCCACATTATGTCATTTATCTTATTAGCATTGTTCAATGTCCCAGTGTTGGGAAAGAATTACAAAGCAGACACTATCTTCTAATAAATAAATACAAATTATTTTTTAAAATATATTAAAACAGTTTTTTGCATAGAATGCGTTCCATGACACTAGGCAGTTTCTTGTGTTGGATTTGTTGTCTATAAACTGCTCTTTTTAAGACCACACCTATGAAAGAATCAAAATGATTTCGGTAAAAATGTTTGCATTTTGGCGTAAGTAAGAGATGTACTGAGCAGCATGAAATCTGTAGATAAAATGTTTTGAACCCTTCTCTTCCACCATAGTTAAAAGTGGAGATCCTGTCAACACGGTTACTTCAAGTTTAGGTCCATGATGATTGTATTCCCTGGGAAGCTCAGAAAAGGATCTTCTTTGAATGGTGCCAATGACACACTACTCCCAGTGGGCCCAGTTTGACCTGGAGTCCCAGGCAGAATCCCCATCCCTGCAACTCAACATGATGCAGGGAGCAGAGGGCTGGCTGGAGAAAGGGTAGGACTATGTTGAACTGGTCATGGGGCCTGCAATCTTCAACACTATTGTCAGTATTCGAGATGCCCAGCTCAACTAACTTCAAGCTTCCTCTGCCCACCTTGGCCAGATTTTTCCAATTGCTGTTACTCTCTTTTAACCTCAATTTCTACTTCCCAGCCCCATTTCCCTACTAGGCTCAGCCTTGACCGACTGACCCTTGATGCTGTCCAAGTCCTGTGTTCCTCTCCCCTAGAAAACACTGCCATGAGTTATAAACAGAAGATGAATCCACCAGGTACTCAGCATTTGCATCACCTTAAGTAATTTTCCGTATTAAGATTTGAATTGATTTGTAGTTGCCACATCAGGCCTTTTGAGGATGGACCTGCTTGAGCTTCAGTTCCTTTGGACCTTCTGCATACTGCAATTTTATTCTTAGGCACTGGGTAAGCCAGGGTCAGCTGTCAGTTTTGTGATACAGTTGGCCAAGTCCTTAGCCTTTGTTTCTTACTGAGATTCCAGCAAACCTGAGCCATAGTCACCTGAGTTAATCATGTAGACATATTGATCATAACAAGATTATTACATTGATCATGACAAGTGCTTGGTCTTTCCATCTTCACTCTTTCTCGGAAGCCTCTGAAAAAGACAAAAAGACACAAATTGACTTAAAAGCTCTCACTGAGCCTAACATAGACTTATAGCTCCTCTTAATTAACTGCTATGGAAAACTACTACCAATAGATCAACAGAACAAAAACCCTAAATCTTTAAAGACTTGTTTTCCACAGAAAGACCCTTTTCTCCAAAGGGATCTATTTAAAAAATGTGTAGACCCTTCTTATGCAATCTTGAAAAATTGGAATTAGAGAAGATGGAAAGGGACAGAGATTTTTAACAAAAGTGATGCAAGTTAAGGCATTTCAATGATTCAAACACCCTCAGTACAAATTAGAACAACAATCCTCTTTCAGGAAAATTAAGAGTGATTTCCTTCTCTGAGTTTGAGTTTTATTTTATTTTTAAAGAGCATCAAGAAGGGTAAAGTGCCAGGAAAATTAGAGGTATAGACAGCCAGAAAGAGATATCCTATCCTTCAATTCCCTATTAAATATGACGCTAAGCAATGTGAATCTGCTAGTAGTAGTATTCCTTCCAGTTTTGGCTTGATTTGGGATTTGTTCCTTGTCTTGCCAATTCTGAGCAGAGGCTCATGGTTCTCTCCCATTAACTGGGTATAAAACGCAGAGAAATGCTTGGACTTTGCAGATGTTGGGATCCCTTAAAGACACTGAGAGATTATAAGGGCGAAACTGTAGACTTACATAATTCTATCCCTTTTTTATATGCTGGTTATTTCTTGAAAGGGGTATTAAGAGATTTATTTGCTTAAAACCAGAATTCACAGTTTGTAATTCCTTTGCATTCTGTAAGAAGGGATGATCATTACATGATGGTGGTCTCAGGGCTCACTGAAATTTTCATGAGGATCTCTGATAACAAAAGTATTTTCCCACAGCTCTGTATCCTTTCAAGTCCATTCACTGCTTACTCTGCTTTTTGTCTAGCTCCTAATAATTTCTCTTTTAAGCTAAGTCCCAAAGCTGGCAAAGAAGCTCTACATCTTGTATTTGTTTATAGTGAAGTTTAGGAAATCATGTCTTCAGTGGCTAGGCAGGTAACATGAGTCACTGAGAAATGCTAGGTATCGCTTAACTGTGAGTGCTGAGTAATGTGATCAATTGGGGAGAGAGCATTTCATCAAGTGGTAGGTGAAAAAAAAAAAAAAAAAGACAAGATGTGGTGTCACATGCCTGTAGTCCAAGTTACTTGAGAGCCTGAGGTGGGAGGATCACTTGAGCCCAGGAGTTCAAGGCTGTAGTGAGCCATGAATGTGCCACTGCACTCCAGCCTGGCCAACAGAGTGAGACCCCATATCCAAAAAAAAGAAAAAAACCTGTGGCTAAAGTCTGGCTTGAAGTCTCCTAGATTGCTGCCTCTAGTACTAGTTGAAATAGTAATTTATTCAGATTCTGTCATCATACTTTTGAGTTTTGGTTTCTCCCATTATTAGCTATGAGATTTTAGCTATGAACAAATCCCTTATTTCCTCAAGTCTCAGGGACACAATTTTATTTGGCACAGCTGTCTCTCTGTTCAGTTGTAAGATAATTTTGCGAAAGCACATTATGAACCATAAAGCCATATAAAGGTGAGATATCATTTTCTCAACAACCACACATCAGATGTTTACCATCCACAAATTAATACAATTAACGACATTATCATAAACCAAAAAAACTATAGGAAATATGGTTCTTTTTCTCAGGGAGATAACCTTCTTGAAGAAATAAAACTACTATGCTGGAACAATCTACAAAAATACAAGAAAATATTATAAATGTAACTGGTATGCCGCATTTATTCACTGGGGTAAAAAGTTATATTTATTTTCCTACACTTCTTTTTAAATGGCAAGACCTCTAAGAAGGAGTACTTCTCCCTTCAGAATTAGACTCACAGTTCTTATAGAGCAGCTGTTTTATTCATACCTACAGCCTCCAATCCTAAGGCGCACCCACCTATGCTATGTACAATGGCTCCACGGGATTCCAGCATCAGTCACACAGTGAACAAAGCCTCCGTGACAATTTTGGGTCATGGGCCAAATCCCCATCTTAAAACAGAGTTTCATTTTGGGTAACCCTGGTTTCATTTTATCAGGGCAAAAATATTTTCCTATTTTAAATATTCAAACCTTAAAAGAAAGGAGCAGATGTTACCTTCACAATACTTTTGGTTCTCTCTTTATCTCTAAGTAAATTTCTGGATGCAGAGATGTTCAGCAGGTAAGGCAGTGCATTCATAATACACCACCATCCAACACCAGCGCCTAAGCCAAAGGTCTTTGCCAAAACAAAATACATCATGACTTTGGTCATGTGCTTGTTTTTCTGGGGGGATGGGGGTGGGAGGTAATTATTGGGATGGCATTCTGGTGACATTTCCAAAACTGAGGACTTGATATCTCTATCACAAGAAAGAGAAACAGCCAAGAGTATTTAAAGAACATTTATTCTGGATAAAAATAAATAAAATTCTGCAGTTTTATTTACCTCAATAATAATCAAGGTATTGAGAAATTCAAGATAGGGAAGTGGCTAATGCTGGATAAAAATTACCAGAAAAATCATCTTGAAGGAAGTTGAAAATACAGGCCAGTAGATGTCCAATTGGTCTTCTAAAAGATAATTTAGGCATTATAGCAAACCCATACTTTTGTTTGAAATTTTGCAGTGTTTCTCTGAATTCAGTGTCATAAAGACTAAGGAATTTATGAAGCAGGAAAAAAAAATAAAACAATGTCTTGGGAGAGTAATGCAACATCAATGATTACCTCTCAGATTTAATGATTTTTTTAAAGATATTTTGGTATTAAATCATCATTTCCCTCAGAATAACAATAAAACTAATACATTAAATACAGCTGGTTTTAAATATAAAAACAGTGGTTAGATTTGTTTTAGAAAATTTCAAATGTAAGCCTTCCATTTGGAAGAGTAGCAGTGTTTACACAGGTAGGACACTTGTCTATAATTTTGGATTGGCTTAGAATAATCTCCACATGTCAAAACCACTAATTCTGCTGTCATGAACTGAATGGACACAACAGAAAAAAATCACTCACCATAAAAGAAAGAGCATTTTTTCCCCCATATGATCCCACAAAGTCATGCGGAGGTAATGGCTTAGGAGTGATTCTGTAACAGGGTTACCTCTGAAATTAGTTCCTGCAAGTGTGCCTGTAGATGCAATACCATGTGGCATATATATTTTAAATGTGGAAATAAACTAGAAAAAAAGCCATGTAATTTAATATAGACATCTAAATAATAGACACTGACACTGGTTCCAAAGTGGTTTAAAATAAAAAATCTTTCTAGTTATAATTCATAATGCATACCAGAACACTACTTTCTATGTGAGTCATCAAAGGAATAAGGGTTTGGGGGATCAAGAAATATTAATAATGTATTGCTCCCAGATTTCTTACTTACTACCTTCACAATTAAAGATTTATTTTGATGATTAAATCTATATCCCATTTAGTGAATAAGTAATGCTTAGTACCTCTCAAGTACTTAATTGATACCTTATTCAGTGCATCTTACTGAGAATTTCCAAGACCACCTAAATTACCATCTGTATTATATATTGTTGTTTCTTGTATTTTGGATGCAGATTTTGAAAAGAAAGCCAGGAGATTGGCTCTAGCTTCATGCTATTACTTTCTACTTTGAAATGGTTACTACTGCTTCCAAGAGAGGTTTCTCTAAACAAAAATTACAATATTGAATTAAGGAAGCAATTTAAAGAGTCACTACACATATTACATAACATGACATTTCTGCCACTTTTCAATGATCCTGAATCTTGTCTTCCTTTGTTGCCTCTAGTGAGACCGCATGGTGACAGCTGCTTGGTTCTGCTCTCCCTGCATTAGGTGAAGTAGTTTATCACGTCTCCCATATGATATGATTGGAGAGGTGCTCAAAATGTCTTCCATTCTGTAATTATTCTTACCCCATAAGCCATTACTGTACCTTACGCCTACCTTAAAATCATGCCCTTTTCTATAAGAAAATTTCCAACTAATTGAGAAGACAACTTTAAGCGATAACATACTAATTCAGTACATCTTGATAATTGAGAAGATTAAGAGATGTTCAGAATCAAGAGATAGTCCCTTTGAAGACAGACATAGATATGGCATCATTACTTGGCAAGTGGGGTTATGGTGAATTGAATAGTGTCACCTCAAAAAGAAACCCTGGTGTCCTAACCCATGGTATCTCCAAATGTGACCTTATTTGGGGTCTTCACAAATAAGGTCTTTTTAAATAAGTTAAAATGAAATCATTAGAGTGGGCCCTAAACTGATAGGACCAGTGCGCTTTTTATAAAAAGGAGAACTTGAACACAGGACAGACTTGCACAGAAGGAAGATGATGTGAAGACACAGGGAGAACATGTGAAGATGGAGGCAGAGACTGAAGTTGTGCTGTCATAAGCCAAGGAACACCAGGGATCCACGGACACCACCAGAAGCTAGGAAGAGGCAAAGAGGGATTCTTCCCCACAGGCTTCCGAAGGAGCATAGATGTGCCAAGACCTTGATTTTGGACTTCTGGTCTCCAGAACTGTCATAGAATCAATGTATACTATTTTCAATCACCCAGTGACTGGTATTTCCTACACCAGTCCTAGGAAACTAATACAAGAAGAAAAAAGCTATCAGACATGAAATAAAAGGGAAAGATGCTGAGAAGTAAAGTAAAATATTTTTCAGATAACTAACTGCTTTTTAAAATAATTTATCTTACTATTTATCAGTTTATCTCCTCACTGCAGATGATTTTGAAAATACATAGAAGATTTTAAAATTTTAAATAAATTCGTCAACTAAAGAAAACCTTCCTTGACATTTTTATAAACATCCTTTTAGTTTTTGGTTTACTCACATGTGCATTTTTTTAACTTAAAAGAAACCTATATACATAATTATATTTTATTTTAAAGACATGACCTATTGTAAGCATTTCCCCATAAAATAAATCTTTGTAAACATCAATTTTAATGCCTACAGAATAGTCTATGATGTGACTGAACTGTAATTCACTTAACTGTTCTGTCAAAGAACGCTTTGTTTTTTCTTCCATTACAAATTTTCTATAAAACATATCATCATTTGAACATATTTTTAAAAACTAATCATATATTTGGCTCAAATGGGTAAACACTTGGGGTATTTGAAATGCATTAGCAAACAGTTCAATTCCAATACTCATCCACAGTATCTAATAATGTTTATTTTACCACATACTTGGTAGTATTAAATATTCTCGTTACAATTTATTTTTATGTGTGAATTTAGCAAATATAAAAGTTTCTCAGTTTTTCAGTGTCTATATTGTTTACTATTTGGATTGTACTTCTCTGTTTATTTACATTTATTTTTGTCATTTAAATTTCCAGTTAATTTTTTTATCTATTGGAACCTTAATTTTTTTATATATTCATATGAACTCTTTTTTGTTGTGTTTATTCCAAATGACCCTTTTGTATTGCTTTGTTTAATTCTATTCAATTATTTATTTTTTACTGTAATGCAGCTTTGAATTTTTAAATAAGTCAAATCTAAAGCTGATTTTATTTCTCATGTTTTCAGATGGTTTTAAACTCAGAAAGTTGTTTAAGGATTACCTTAACGTGATTAACAGAGTACACACTCTAGACAACCCTCCCTTACCAAATGCTGAACAGTATACTTTTAAAAAAACCATTCATTAGAACTAGGAATAGAAAAGTCATAACCTCAGTGGACCAGAAATAAATCATTGAAAGGTGGCAGACAACAGAATGAGATTAAAGGAGGGAGTCACCGCTCAAAAGCTATATACAAGAAAACTGATAGAAAAAATAAAGATGGTGGGTTGGGGGATGTAGGGGGAAGTTTTTCCAAGCTTGGACATGATGCATGTGTTAAGGAGAAAGGGACCATGAGTCAATTAACAGAGCCTTGGAAGATGAGACTACCCCAAAGACATGCAACCCTTCCCTCTCTCTCTTAGTTTAAGGCCAAGTAGAGGTTTTTGTGGCCAGGCACAAGCCGTGAAATTGGTCATTTGGGTCAGAGAAACATGGCAATGTACTGAAGAGCTAGAGACACCCAGGAAGAAATGTAAAATGTAAAATTCTGTGACCAGAAAATTAACTTCTGATGTAGTTCTTTCTATAGCATCCTACCTCTCACTAGTTTGCCCAGTAAAATGAGCACACAAGAAAAAAAAAATCTGGGCACATAAGCAACAAAACTCCATGAAAAAAAGACATGTGAATGTCAATAAATAACACCTAATGAAACAGCATGAATAGAACACACAAATTTAGAATAGACAGAATTATCCTCAAAGTGATGAAGAAGAAATTTAATACACTTCCCAAAACACAAAAAGAGCTAAGA
Source organism: Pan troglodytes (assembly GCF_028858775.2). Lineage (NCBI taxonomy): Eukaryota > Metazoa > Chordata > Mammalia > Primates > Hominidae > Pan > Pan troglodytes. The sequence continues at coordinate 60,835,533 of NC_072403.2, forward strand.
ATAAATTTGGCAAGTACTAAAACTTGTTAAAATAAATAAAATTAGCAGACAGAATCGATGTCAGAATGGACTCAGATGAGGAGTGAATTAGTGAAGTACAAGATCAAATGAAAAATCCTTCCTAGTTCAACCCATAAAGGACAGAGAATTAAAATGTATGAAAATAGAAGTTAGAAAAAAAGGGTGATAGATCTAAAAGTTCCAATATATGTCTAAAGTAATTTCATTATAAATAGAATACTCAGAATTAGAAAGGAGGAAATAATAAATACTATCAGAATTGAAGAAAGGTGTGCATTAATCTTGTTAACTGGGTGCTTAACATGTTGTAAATACATGAAACAAAGCAAAACTTCATACCCAGACATACTGGTAACATTTTAGAAAACCCAGGATCAAGTGAAACTTACTATGAGTTTCAAGATTAACAAAATTAGAGACTCTAAAAGACAAAGTATCACATTGACATTGGAATTCTAGCTGGCAATTCTGAACATAATTGCCAGAATTCTGAATATATGATCTGATTTAAAAAAAGGTCTGATTTAGAATTTTCCAGAACCAAATGAATTATATGTGTGAGGACAATACGACTGTTTCAAACCTCTAGGACTCACAAAGCTTACTCTCAAAATTACTAGCTGAAGAAATAGTGTATGATAGATTTTTATTACAAAATTAATCCAAAAGGAAGACGAGGAAAACGAGAAACACAAAAGAATGAGGAAACTATAAAGGTTATTGAATTAGACCAGAAAATTGAGGTTAGTACAGCCTGAAGATTGTAAAAAATGATTTCAGAAAGCAGTAAGAAAAATTGATAGTGCCTGAATACATCCCAACAACAACAGAGAATTACACATACAAGAAATGAGAGAAGGCAAATTTTGCTTGAATGGAAGTGTAGATTAAAACAAAAAGATGTTTCTTTTTTGTCTACCAAATTCGAAATATATAACAAGTTTTATGATATAGGGAAAATGGAAATATTTTGTCTACCAAATTGGAAAGCTATAACAAGATGTATGGTATAAGGAAACTGGAAATATCACTGATGCAAGCTGATAGTTTTCTGAGTTATATATTAAAAGTTAACCATATTAAAAGTGATTGAAGTTCAGTCTTTTGATATAGTGTATTATTGATTGGATTCTTTAGTTGCCAGCAACAGAAACATTGGGGTGTGTGTGTGTGTGTGTGTGTGTGTGTGTGTGTATCACACACATAGTTAATTCTCATTATTCATGGTAGCTGTGTTCCATAAAGTCACCATGAATATTAATTTAGCAGATATCAAACTATTGCTCCAAGGGGAAATACAGGATTAGGTTCCTGTGAGCCTATGGTCACAAAATTTTTGTCACTCCAAACACCACTTGTGTTACCTAGGTTTGTTTGCCAAAATCTTTGAAAAACAAGCCAGTCTCATTACCTTTGAAAACCTGCTGTTGTACATAACCCTTTTTCTGTATGACAGTTGGCAAGTGTTTTTTAATTGCCTTGCCTGCCAGTTTAACATTTTCCATGTAGCATTGCTTTTTGAAACATGCAAACCAGCCAGCACTAGCTGAGAATGGTTTTAACATTTTCTTGAGCATGGATAAGGTGACCATACATATTTTTGGGTTTTAACCTCACAACAATGCTGACCACTATGCTTCTTAACAATTCGTAGTCATCACATGAATCCACACGTTTAACTACTTTTTTGTCTTTTCCATAGTTTCAATACATCCTGTGTCTATGTTACTGAGAGGTGACAGCGTGCTGGCAGTCCTCAGAGCTCTCGCTTGCTCTCGGCACCTCCTCTGCCTGGGCTCCCACTTTGGCGGCATTTGAGGAGCCCTTCAGCCCACCACTGCACTGTGAGAGCCCCTTTCTGGGCTGGCCAAGGCTGGAGCCCACTCCCTCAGCTTGCAGGCAGGTGTGGAGGCAGAGGCGCGAGCGGGAACCGGGGCTACGTGAGGCGCTTGCGGGCCAGCTGGAATTCCGGGTGGGCGTGGGCTTGGCGGGCCCCGCACTCGGAGCAGACAGCCAGCCCTGCTGGCCCCGGGCAATGAGGGACTTGGCACCCGGGCCAGTGGCTGCGGAGGGTGTACTGGGTCCCCCAGCAGTGCCAGCCCACTGGTGCTGCGCTCCATTTCTCACCAAGCCTTAGCTGCCTTCCCGCGGGGCAGGGCTCAGGACCTGCAGCCCGCCATGCCTGAGCCTCCCACACACTCCATGGGCTCCTGTGCGGCCCGAGCCTCCCCGACGAGCACCACCCCCTGCTCCACGGCACCCAGTCCCATCGACCACCCAAGGGCTGAGGAATGCGAGCGCACCTTGCGGGACTGGCAGGCAGCTCCACCTGCAGCCCTGGTGCGGGATCCACCAGGTGAAGCCAGCTGGGCTCCTGAGTCTGGTGGGGACGTGGAGAGTCTTTATGTCTAGCTCAGGGATTGTAAATACACCAATCAGCACCCTGTGTTTAGCTCAAGGTTTGTGAGTGCACCAATCGACACTCTGTATCTAGCTGCTCTGGTGGGGCCTTGGAGAACCTTTATGTCTAGCTCAGGGATTGTAAATACACCAATCGGCACTCTGTATCTAGCTCAAGGTTTGTAAACACACCAATCAGCACCCTGTTTAGCTCAAGGTTTGTGAGTGCACCAATCGACACTCTGTATCTAGCTGCTCTGGTGGGGCCTTGGAGAACCTTTGTGTCCATACTCTGTATCTAACTAATCTGATGGGGACGTGGAGAACCTTTGTATCTAGCTCAGGGATTGTAAATGCACCAATCAGCACCCTGTCAAAACAGGCCACTGGGCTCTACCAATCAGCAGGATGTGGGTGGGTCCAGATAAGAGAATAAAAGCAGGCTGCCGAGCCAGCATTGGCAACCCGCTGGGGTCCCTTTCCACAATGTGGAAGCTTTTTTGTTTCGCTCTTTGCAATAAATCTTGCTACTGCTCAGTCTTTGGGTCCACGCTGACTTTATGAGCTGTAACACTCAACTTGAAGATCTGCAGCTTCACTCCTGAGCCCAGCGAGACCACGAGCCCACTGGGAGGAACGAACAACTCCAGATGCGCTGCCTTGAAGAGCTGTAACACTCACCACGAAGGTCTGCAGCTTCACTCCTGAGCCAGCGAGACCACGAACCTGCCAGAAGGAAGAAACTCCAAACACATCTAAACATCAGAAGTGACAGACTCTAGACGCGCCACCTTAAGAGCTGTAACACTCACCGCGAGGATCCCCGGCTTCATTCTTGAAGTCAGTGAGACCAAGAACCCACCAATTCCGGACACATTGCTTTAGCACTTTCCAAAGCAATCTCATGTACACATCAGTGAGTTTTCTCTTTCTTTTTCTAGACATACGGTATTGTTGACTCATAATGTTGAACTCATGGCCAACAGCACTGTCACACGTGCCTGAACAAAGATTATCTAGCACACATTTCTTCTAAAGGAACATCACAGCCTTCTTGTGCTTAGAAATATTAGACAGCGCTTCAGCCTAACACATATAAAGGCCATTTTATACATCAAAGTCACCCCCCCGAAAAGCACAAAAATGTGAAAATGGCATTACGTAGACTGTGAAAGGAGCACATTTACAGTGTGAGAGCTGAAACAAGAAGGTGGAGTCTTGCCTTGTTCCACCCCATCAGAGAATGTATGTGTGGGTGACACAAAGATTTCAATGCCCTGTACATGTGAGCGTATAACCACAAAACCATAGTGAATATTAATTTTGGAGTTACAGATACATTTAGCATGCAAATTCATAAGTACTGAATAATGAGGATTGACTCGTGTGTGTGTTTGTGTGTGTGTGTATGCATGGAGAGGGAGAGAGATTTATTAGAAGGATATGAGTCAGCACTCATGGAATTAAAGAAAAATTGAACAATGAAGCGTAAGAAGTGGTATGAAACAGGCACATGGGGATCCAATTGGAAGGGAATTACAGAAAGTTTCATCAGATGTCATAATAAGCATGAATCAGATTTATGGATTTTCAGTGCCTTTTTTTTTTTTTTTTTTTTTGAGACTCAAATTCCAGGAAGAGAGTCTGATGGGTCTTGTTAGGTCCATGACTCTCCTCAGGTCAGGCAAAGGCTGCGTACCTAGGCTGACGTCTCATCAAGACTGCAAGCATCGGACAATTGAGTTGCTATTACTAAAACAAAGTGCCATGAATTTGAAAATGCAAAAAATAACATATGCGCACTCTCTTCTCTATATCTATTTCCTTAAATTTATACCAAGAAGAGAATCATGGATTTAGGTTGGTGTTTATGTTAAAAATACTTAAATAATTTAAGTCTGAGTCATCTAATAGTTATTTGCACCATGATTTGAAAACACATATTTACGTGATTTCTGTTGCTACATAAAAAGTTACCACAGATAGCAGCTTAAACCATTTATTAATTATCTCATGATTTCCATGGGTTAGGAGTCCAAGGGTGGCTTACTGAGTCCTCTTCTCAGGGTATCGCGAGGCTGCAATCCAGGTGTTGGCTGGGCTGCATTCCATTCTCAGGGTTCTCTTCCAAGCTCATGTGGTTGCCAGCAGAATTCCATTTGTGTGTATGTGTGATTATAGGAGTGAAGTCCCTATTTTCTATGATTTTATGTGATTATAAGACTGTCAGCCAGGATTTGTTTCCGCTCCTAGAGGCCACTTGCAGTTCCTGGCCTTATGGCCTCTCCTAGTCCATCTCTCCACATGGCAGCTTACTTTTTCAAGACCTGCAGAAGAATGTTTCTCTTTGGGGATGGCCAAGCATTTTTTTTTTTCAAGAACTATCTTGATTACATTATACCTATCCAGGATAATATCCCTTTTGATGAACTCAAGGGACCTTAGTTATAGCTGTAAAATATTTGCACCTGTTATATAAAGTAGGGTAATTATGGTACTAATACCCCATCACCTCTGCCAGGTTCTATTCATTAGAATCAAATCACAGGGGAGAGGATAATGCAGGGTGTAACACCAAGAGTTGGATTCTCAGGGGCATCTTAGAGTTCTGTCTACCACTTTGAGGAATATTTAATTTATTGAAAAAATGTTTTATATATAATATTTAATTTAGAAAAATCCAAAACACCTTACATAATATTAAAACAGTGTAACAGTTAAAGGACAATGTAGAACTAAACTAAATACAACCAATGGCCTTCCCGAGTTGTATAATTAAGAGTGATTTTTGTTTATTCTTCACAGCTTATTTATAAATCCCATATTTTCTACAGCAAGCAAGTGATGCTTTTATAATTAGAAATGTTGTATCTAGGTTAAGAGCATGGATACTGGAACCAACTGACTGAACTGTAATTGAGATCTGCAATTTAAAAGCTCTATGATTAGGGTAAACTATCCACACTGAGCCTTTGTTTTTGTTTTTTAAACAAAGAATCTGACTCCATTTCTGTTGATTGCTATCAGCTTTCAAGCCCTGCCACTCCTTATGGACCCTCTGCCTCCTTTCTAGAGAATGTGATAAGAGAGCCTGAGTGTTCCCTCCTGTGGCTCTGGTAAAAAGTTTAAACCATACAAAAACCCTAAAAGCCAAGCCCGTCTCCTTCCCTACTCTCAATCCATTTCGGGACTGCTTGGGAGCCTCCCCTCTCCTCAGAAAACCTCATTATGTGAGTAACAAATATTTTCATACCCTCTGTGCATGTGTAGTGTCATCATTCTCAACAACTCAACCAACTTTTGAGTGGGGAGAGCCCATTCTGCCTCTTCAGGGTGACCACAACACTTTATTTGTGAAATGGAGTTATTAATAGTATTGACACACTCATTTATTATAAGGAAAAAATTTATTAATGTATATAAAAGCACTTAAAACAGTGCCTGCACATAGTAAATGCAAGGCTCTTGTATCGGTTCGAACCCCAAGAGCATGCCAACAAACAACACAAGGTGGTGTGGAGCAACACACTGTTTTTAATGAACGCCTGGATGCAGATGGGCTGAGGCCTAAAATGGCGTCAGCAACAAATTAGGACGAGGCAGGGGTTTTATAGTCTCCTATAAACAGGAAGTGTCTCAGTCTGATGTAATGCTACGCTGTACCGCTGTACCCGGACGGCCTCTCTCTTGGTCTTCAGCGGGTACCGTGTCTTCCAGCCAGCTCTCTTCCTACTTCTGCTGTCTTGCTGACGCAAGTGCCTTGGGACTGGGCCTGAGGAGGGGGGAGTTATTAATTCCCTTAAGCTTTCAGGCCCCGGGGAGAATCGTTCAGTAAACATCATGTAAGTAAGTGTTAACTGTAGATACTTATAAATATTATTGGTGATCTGATTATTTGCCTTATGCTGCTTATTCTGCCAACCATAATTGTTTTACAAAAGAAAATTAACATAATATTGTATGCTATAGCAAAAATTTTTTAAGTCCTTTAGAAAAGAAAAAAATTACATGCTATATACTGTAATGTAATTTAGAGAGTAAATTGTGTTTTCAGTCATTTCCAAAATTAAAGAAAATGGACTTCATTTATTATAATTTGAATTTTGATTATTTTTAGCCTTTAAATAACATATAATTATACATCAAGCACCTATTTATCTAAAACTTAAAGTTACAGCATGCTTTTACAAACACTTTTCCTTAATCTATGGATACATAAAATGTTTGTAAATGGGTTAGAATCAGGAATTTGTTCTTTAACCAGCTTCTGGAATTTATTCATGGAGATCTGTTAGGTTTCCTATTTTTAAATCTGGAGGACTATAGAATGAAAAAAATATTAGAATGATGGCTTATGGCATTAGAAATTTTTATAGCAGCTTTATTCATGATTGCCAAAACTTGAAAGGAAGCAAGATGCCCTTCGTAGGTGAACAGATAACCAAACAGAAGTAGAAGTACATCCATACAATGGAAACTATTTAGAGATAAAAAGATATGAGGTATTAAGCCACAGAACAACATGGAGGAGCCTTAAATGCACATTGCTAAGTGAAAGAAGCCAATCTGGAAAGGCTACAGACTGTATGCTTCCAACAATATAATGTTCTGAAATAGCTGAAACCATGGTCAAAATAAAAAGATCTGTGGTTGCCCAAAGCTCAGGGGAGAGGAGGTTAAGGATACACAGATGGAGCACAGAAGATTTTTAGGGCAGTGAAACTATTCTGTATAATACTGTGATAGTGGATACATGTCATTATACACTGCTCAAAAAAGAAAACTTGAGGTCAATATCCTTGATAAACATCAATGCAAAAATCCTCAAAAAATACTAGTAAATCAAATCCAGTAGCACAACAAAAAGCTAATCTACCGTGATTAAGTAGGCTTCATCCTGAGGATGCAAGATTGGTTCAACATATGCAAATCAATAAACGTGATTCATCACTTAAACAGAACTAAAGACAAAACCACATGATTATCTCAGTAGATGTAGAAAAGACTTTTGATAAAATTCAACGCTCCTTCATGTTAAAAACTTTCAATGAACTAGGTATTGAAGAAACATACCTCAAAATAATAATAGTCATCTATGACAAACCCACAGCCAACATTATACTGAATGGGCAAAGGCCGCAAACATTCCCCTTCAAAACTGGCACAAGACAAGATGCCCTCTCTCAACACTTCTATTTAACATAGTATTGGGTGTCGTAGCCATAGCAATCAGGCAAGAGAAAGAAATAAAGGACATCCAAGTAGGAAGACAGGAAGTCAAACTATCTCTGTTTGTAGACAACATGATTCCATATCTAGAAAACCCCATAGTCACAGGCCCAAAACTCCTCTAGCTGATAAACAACTTCAGCAAAGTTGTAGGATACAAAATCAACATACAAAAATCACTAACATTCTTATATACCAACAATAGCCAAATCAGAAAGGCAATACCATTCACAATTGCCACATATACAAAATTAAATACCTAGGAATATAGCTAATCAGGGAGGTGAGAGTTCTTCACAATGATAATTACAAAACACTGCTCAAGGAAATCAGAGAAAACATAAACAAATGGAAAAACATCCCATGATCACGGATAGGCAGAATCAGTATCATTAAAATGGCTATACTGCCCAAAGCAGTTTATAGATTCAATGCTATTCCTATCAAACTACCAAAGACATTCATCACAGAACTAGAAAAAACTATTTTATAATTCACATGGAACCAAAAAAAGAGCCCGAATACCCAAGGCAATCCTAAGCAAAAAGAATAAACCTGGAGGCATCATGTTACCTGACTTCAAACTATACTACAAAGCTACAGTAACCAAAATAGTATGGTACTCATACGAAAACAGGCCCAGACCAGTGAAACAAAATAGAAAGCCCAGAAATGAGGCTGCATAGCTATGACCATCTGATCTTTGACAAAGCTGACAAAAATAAGCAATGGGGAAATGATTCCCTATCCAATAAATGGTGCTGGCATAACTGCCTAGCCATAGGCAGATTGAAGTTGGAGCCCTACCTTTCACCATATACAAAAATCAACTCAAGATGGGTTGAAGACTTAAATGTAAAACCCAGAGCTATAAAAACTCTGGAAGATAACCTAGGCAATACCATCCTGGACATAGGAACAGGCAAAGATTTCATGACAAAAACTAGCAAACAAATCTCAATAAAAATTGACAAGTGGTATCTAATTAAGCTTAAGAGCTCTGCACAGCAAAAGAAAGTATCAACAGGGTAAACAGACAGCCTACAGAATGGGAAAAAATATTTGCAAACTATGCATCTGACAAAGGTCTAATATCCAGCATCTACAAGGAATTTAAACAAATTTGTAACAGAAAAACAACCCCATTAAAAAGTGGGCAAAGGACATGACCAGAAACTTCTCAGAAGGAGATATACATGCGGGCAACAAGAATATGAAAAAAAGCTCAATATCACTGATCATTAGAGAAACGCAAATCAAAACCACAATGGGATAACATTTCACACCAGTCAGAATGGCTATTATCAAAAAGTCAGAAAACAACAGATGCTGGCGAGGCTGCAGAGAAAAGGGAACACTTACACACTGTTGGCAGGAGTGTAAATTAGTTCAACAATTGTGGAAAGCAGTATGGAGATTTTTCAAAGAGCTAAAAGCAGAACTACTGTTCAACTCCGCAATCCCATTACTGGGTATATACCCAGAGGAATATAAATCATTCTACCATAAAGACACATTCATGCAAATCTCCATTGCAGCACTATTCACAATTGCAAAGACATGGAGAAATGTCCATCAATGAGAGATTGGATAAAGAAAATGTGATCGTGTACACCATGGAATACTATGCAGCCACAAAAAAGAATGAGATAGATCATGACTTTTGTGGGAACATGGATGGAGTGGAGGCTATTATACTTAGCAAACTAATGCAGGAACAGAAAACCAAATACTGCATGTTCTCACTTATAAATGGGAACTAAATGATGAGAACTTACAAATACAAAGAAGGAAACAACAGACACTGGGGTCTACTTGATGGGGGAGGAAGGATAAGGGAGAGGATTAGAAAAGATAACTATTGGGTACTGGGCTTAATATCTGTGTGATGAAATAACATGTGCAACAAACCCTCATGACACATGTTTACCTGTGTAACAAACGTTCACATGTACCCCCGAACCTAAAATAAAAGTTAAAAAAATTAAAGTCTATTTTTCTAAATAATATGTTAGAATGATGACTTGAAACATTCTAAATTTTCTTTTAAACTATCAAAGAATGATTCAATTAAGTTGTGTTGGTCAATTTTTGCATTGCTATGAAGAAATATCCAAGGTTGGGTAATTTACAAAGAAAGGAATTGTATTTTGGCTTACGATTCTGCAGGTTGTAAAAACATGGCACCAACATCAGTTCAGCTTCTAGTGAGGCCCTCAGGAAGCTTACAATCATGGTGGAAAGCCAAGGTGGGAGCTGATGTATTACATGGAGAGAGATGGAGCAAGAGAAAGCAAGGGAGGAGGTGCCACACTCTTTTAAACAACCAGATCTCGTGTGAACTTGGAGCGAGAACTCAGTCATTACTCCGAGGAGAGCACCAAGCCATTTATGAGGGATCTGCCCCCATAGCCTAAACACCTCCTACCAGACTCCACCTCCAACATTGGGGATTACATTTTAACATGAGATGGAGGAGACAAATATACAAACCATATCATATGCTCACGATTATATAAGTATCATTTTTATTACACTTATATCTTAAAACATTGTTTTGCTCATGGTTTCTATGAGGAATGAACATTCTACCAATGTTTCAGAACAATTAAATAGGTACTGTATTTTCTAAATAATCTAGATAAATGACTCACATTTACTATTTTTTCTTAAAATTAAAGATTCTCACAAAAAATCTTTTCATATGCTATATAGAATCATATACAAATGAGAACAGTAATGTACACTCAGAGGTATTTAGGTGGTAGTAAAATAGTGAAACTAGAAAGAAAATCCATTCCCTCATTAAATCACTGGCATGTACTCTTTTCCTGTGTAGAAGCAAATCATTAAAGCCAGAGAGTTTTATTTAGACTCAATACCACAGTGAAAGAACTCTATTCCTCCAGGAATATTGATTCTGTCCTTGAATTTCAGTGAATGAGGCATGTATTCTTTGTAAACTTGCCATCCAAATTATTTCTTATTCTTTCAAATAATTTCAAATAGAAGTGATTTAACTCTTAATTGATTTATTGCTGCCACAAATATGTTTATCCAGAGACGAATTCAGGAGTGGGGAGCATAGAGATGTGAGGGTGTGTTTACATGGCACAGGGTGTGTAAGGGAGTGGTTAGATCAAGGTCTCTGGAAATATCACATCAAAGCATTAAAGTGCTTTGCCTCTCAGTGGCTGTGGGTAGTGTGTGGCTCACTTTTTGCCTGGTGCATAGTAGAAGTTCAAGAAATGTGTACTGTACATATAGCATGGTAGTTTGTAGCCAGTGTTCTTAGAGCTAATTTGTGTGTAATATTGGCTCTACTTATCATTGTTTATGTGATTAGCTACTTGGATAAATCAAGTCATAGCTCAGAGCTGAGTTCCTTCCTCTGTAAAATGAGGATAATGAGACCTACTTCTTAGAGTTTAAATGAGATGGCATTAAAACATAAGCCACACAAATTCTGGAATGTTTTGTTTTGTTTTTTTTTTTTTTTGCTTTTCCATTTGGTTAATTGTTGTAACCCAAGGGCCTAAAATGTGCTTCATGCCTATTTGGTGTTCTTTCTATCTATCTATCGATCTATCTATCCACCTATCTATTAATTTAATGAGTTAAAATTGCTTAATACTTGCTAGATTGTTATAAGATTCTTCAAGTAGTTCAATGTTTACAACAATCTCATAAGGTAGGTGTTATTAGTACTTTTTTGTGATAAAGAAGTGAAGCAAAGATAAGTTAAATAATTTGCTAGAATGCTGCATATAGAGAATTCCAAGTACTTATACTGTGAGTCATATTGTAAATATCTTCCTTACTGTAGACATGGTCATAAAGGGTTTCACTGACAGTTAGGTGAAACCTATCCCAAGTTATATTGTTAAATTTGCAATCATCCTCACCCCCACCTTGTGTGTTATAAGCCACCCCCATTGTCTTTGAACATTTATGAGCTAAAGTTTAAGAATTGTCTTTAGAGAATAAAGTGAAAAAATGAATATATAAAGATATTTTAATGTAAATAACTTTCAAAATCAAAAGCAATCTAATGGCTGCTTCCAGAAGAACTACAATATACAACCTTATTTTCTAGGGGGAAGCTGAAGGCCCTAATCTGTGAAAAGGATCAAACAATAAAGAGGACTGTATGCGGCTTACAACTAAGTCACCTGCTGTGATCTCTGTATTAGTTCATTGTCATGCTTCTATTAAGAACTGCCCAAGACTGGTTAATTTATAAAGAAAGAGGTTTAATTGACTCACAGTTCCGCATGGCTTGGGAGGCCTCAGGAAATTTACAGTCATGACAGAAGGGGAGGCAAACATGTCCTTCTTCACATGATGGCAAGAAGGAGAAGTGCCGAGCAAAGGGGGAAAAGTCCCATATAAAACCATCAGATTTTGAGAGAACTCATTCACTATCATGATAACAGCAGCATGGGGGTAACTGCCCCCATGATGCAATTATCTCCCACCAGCTTCCTCCCATGACATGAGGGGATTATGGGAACTATAATTCAAGATGAGATTTGGGTGGGGACATGGACAAAGCATATTGATCTCCCAGTTTCCTTTCTCTTCTTACTTCAATCCATAGGCTGTATACGGGACGTCCCGCTTATCTCCAAGGGATACTTTTCATGACTCCCATTGGATGACTGAAATTATGGCTAGCACCGAACCCTAGATATACTGTTTTTTCCAACCTAATAACTGAGAAGGCTACTAAGTGATTAATGGGGGGCGGGCGCAGGGGGTACTGTATACAGCATAGAAATGCTGGACAAACAGATTATTTGCATCACAGGTAGATGGTGTGAGATTTTATCATGCTACTCAGAATAGTACACAATTTAAAATTTATCAACTATTTATTTCTGGAGTTTCCTGCTTAACATTTTCAAAATATGGTTGATTATAGGTAACTGAAACTGCAGAAAACAAAACTCTGAATAAGGGGTGACTACTCTACATGGTAGCCCAACTGTCGATTAGAGTCCCCAGTATTCCTTTCAGGTAACTGTGGCCATGTAACTAGGTAATTAGGCAATGGGATATGAATAGAAGTAATGTGTGCAACTTCTGCTTCAAATGATTTTAAAATGCAGGTGCCTTTTTTCTTTCTTTTAGGACAGGATGTAGATGTGAAGCTGAGGCAGATTTGACTAAGGAAAATTCAACCCTTTTGAGGATGAAAGAGTTGTGAAGTACCTGATTGCCTTAGTCACCTGATAGAGCAGGATTGTTTACTCTGTTTGGATCACTTAGCTATTTTTGGACTTGTACATTTAAAAGCAAAAGGCAATTCTGTTTTGTTTTAATCATGAAACGTTGTGGTCTGTTTGTCATTGTACATTTAAAAGCAAAAGTAACTTTTGTTTCAGTCATGAAACGTTGAGGTCTGTTTGTCCTAGCAGCTTAGCTTATATTCCAAATAATGTATTCTTCAAATTAAAATGTAGGTAATAACACTATCACAATCACCACCAACAATGAGAATAACAGTTACTTATTCAACTTATCCTTTGTGCTTGGCCTTGTGCTGTATGTTTTGAATGCATAATTTTATTTATACCTCAAAACAACCCAATGATGTATATACATTATTCTGAGACTTAGGTGAAATTTTTTTTTAAGCAATTTGCTCTCAACCGAAAGTCAAGAAGTGAGAAAGCTAGAATTGGAACTCAGGTCAGTATGACTACAAACCTTGTGAATTTTAATGCAAAGTAATTCCACTTTCAGCATTTCCAACAATTCTTTTAGTGCCTCATTATAAAATGAGGTCTTCTATACCAAGTCCTGTATTATCATTAATTATTTCCAACTGAAAAGAAAATGTCGTTGTGTTCTCATGGCACTAAATTAATTTGTGCTAAGTTTGTTATTTCTCATTTGATTTCATTTATTCACAAGGTATCTATTGAATACCTACTTTGTAAAGGCTGTTTCTATAGTTAGAAGAACAAACTAGTACAGTACTTGTCTGGCTCAGTAGGAAGTGGGAGAGGGCAATGTACAAGTGGATTAACACATAACACTATTCAGCAACACACAATCCATGTTATCACATAACAACATTTTTGTGAAGAGCAGACCACATATACAATGGTGATTTTATAAAATTATAATGGAGCTGAAAACTTCCTAGCCTGCCTTGTGACATCATAGCTGTTCTAATACATAGCACAACACATTACACATATATTTCTGGTGATATTTGTGTAAACAAACCTACTGCCCTGACAGGTATATAAAAGTATACAGGCTCAGCAACGTCACTTCATAGATTCCACAAAAAGAGTGTTTGGAACCTGGTGAATCAAAACACAGGTTCCATTCTGTGATATGAAACAGCATATCACAAAGCATTTTCACAGGTAGCTTGTTTCTAGATTTTAGAGCTAGAAACTCTATTTACTATTATGTACCACATACTATTATGTATAATACACAATATTTGATAATAAATGACTGTGTTGCTGGTTATATATTTACTATACTATACTTTCATCATTCTTTTAGAGTGTATTCCTTCTACTTATAAAAAAGAAAAGTTAACTGTCAATTAACAGCTTCGGGCAGGTCCTTCAGGAAGTATTCCAGAAGAAGGCATTCTTATCACAGGAAATATCAGATCCATATATGTTACTACCCCTGAAGACCTTCCAATGGGACAAGATGTGGAGGTGGAAGACAGCGATATTGATAATCTTGCCCCTGAATAGGCCTAGGCTAAAGTGTATGTTTGTGTCTTAGTTTTTAACAGAAAATTTTAACACAGCCACCTTCCCCTGCCTAAGCATTTCATCTCTGACCTGTTGTCCTTCTGGGAGCCCAGGCTCCAGAGGCCTGTGATCTGCCTTGGGGCTTCCACCACTGTCAATGCCAACATCCAGCCAAGGAGGGAGTGGGGAGAGTGGGCATCTTTGTGGATTCTGTCACTGTTTCTGTGGGAGGGAGGCCTGAGCAGGCCTGTCATGCCTGACAGCTGCTGGCCTCCACTGCTCTCATTGATGGGGACTATCCTTCCTGTCGACAGGCACTCTGTACAACTGCCCTGCCCCTGCCTAATCATTTCAGCTGTGGCCTGGTGCCCACCTGAGAGCCCAATTCCTAAAGTCCTGTGATCTTCCCTGGCACAGCTGTCACTGGAATGTTCTACAGCTGCCTGAGTGTTTTGCCTGCCCCTGCCTGAGTGTTCTACCAGTGGCCTGGGAGCTAGCCCTCCCTTCCCTAACACAGCCAGCACCTGAAACCTGAGGAACTGAGAACAAGTCCACTGGTCTGGACCTGCCCTAGTCCCTGTAGGATTGTGCACACTATCCAGGGGACCATCCAGGGGCCTGAGGATTGGAGGAATGTCTAGCCCAGTCCACAACCACTGGCACCTCCACACACCCAACCAGCCAATACCACCACAGCTGACACTCACCCACACGTGTTGAAAGGCAGAGCCCCTCCTCCTCTCTATACAAAGCAGCAGTATTCATGCATCAGAGTACAAGTGAGCCACAAAGATGTATCCACCCCAAAGTCACTCCCATGAAGATCTTGGGACAGGTGTTTTCCATGGCTCTCAGCTACATTGTGGCCTGGAGATAGCAGTGTCTTTCTGAACTGAGAGTCTCGAGTCCTAGGACAGGGATGTGACAGAGAAACAGTTCACATTCCTGTCTACCCAGGACAGGGAGCTGGTGCAGCCCAATCCCCCACTGCAGAGACCTCAGCACATTTCACCAGGAGCTCAACCATCCACCCTTATCAGAGCTGGTGCCTGTACTTGTCACTGGGGTATTTATGAGTGAGCTTGGTAGTTGGTGGCCCAACTCTACCCAGCTTGGTCCTCCCCACTCTCTCCACTCCCTGCTCACCAAGGAACTTAAGGCAAGGGGCACTCCACAGAGAAGCCCATCACCTGAAATACCAGAGAACACCTCTCAATAAGCAAAGACCAAGCACACACTCAACTGCTGTTGCAGCCAATTCTTACATGTAAGTGCCACCTACTGGCCTGGAGGTTGAACTGCACATCACAATACAAAAACTACTGACAGAAGTGCACCAGGCTAAAAAAGTAAAGCCAAAAAAACCCTAAACAATAGACACTACAGTCATACTTTCAACGGTTAGAAAAAAAATCCTATCCAAATAAAAGTAAATTCAAAAATAAGAAGTAACAGTTTCTCCAGGTGAAAAGGACCCAAAACTCTGGCACCATGAAAAATACAGTATCGTCACACCCTTCAAGAATCACACTACCTATCTAGCAATGGATCCTAACCAACATGAAACTTCTTAAATGATAGATTAAAAAATTCAAAATATAGATTGTAAGGAAGCTCAATGAGATCTAAGAGAAAGTTGAAAACCAGCACAAATAAATCAGAAAAGCAGTGTTGGATGTGAATGCAGATAGGTATCTGAAAAACAAACAAACAAACCAAACAAATGGAGCTTCTGGAAATGAAAAATTTACCGAAGGAGTTACAAAATACAGCTGAATGCTTTGAGGATAGTCTAGACCGAACAGAAGAAAGAATTTCAGAGCTTAAAGACAGGTCTTTCGAGCAAACCCGGTCAGACAAAAATAAAGAAAAAATTTTTAAAAATGAAAACAATCTTTAAGAAATATGGGATTATGTATAGTGACAAAACCTACAAGTTATATGCATTCTTGAGGGAGAAGAAACAGTAAAACATTGGGCAAACCTATTTAAGAAAATCTCCCTGGCCTTGCTTGAGATACACACATCCAGATACAAGAAGCTCAGGGCATACCAGGAAGATACTTTGCAAAATGAACATCATCAAGCCATACAATCATCAGACTTTCCAGTGTCAATGTGAAAGAATCCCAAAAGCAGCAAGAGAGAAGAACCAAATCACATTTAAAGAAAATTCCTTCAGACTAACAGCAGACTTCTCAGCAAAAAACTTACAAGCCAGAAGGGACTAGGGTTCTATTTTCAGTATTCTTAAAGAAAACAATTGGCAGCCAAGAATTTTGTATCATGCTAAATTAAGCTTCATAAATGAAGGAGAAACAAAGTCTTTCCCAGACAAGTAAAAGCTAGGGAATTAATCACTAGACCGTACCTATAAGAAATGCTTGAAGGAGTTCTAACATGCAAATAAAAGGACAATACTCACCATTGTAAAACACATGTGAGTACAAAGCTCACAGATCCTATAAAGTAATTACACAATTGAGACTACAAAGCAGCTAGGTAATAACATTATGCCAAGAGCAAAACCTAACATATATATATTCACTTTGAACATAAATAGCTTAAATTTTTCACTTAAAGGATATAGATTGGAAAACTGTATTAAAAACAAGATCCAATTATTTGCTGCCTACAGAAGACCCATTTAATGGGTAAAGACACCCATATACTCGAAGTAAAGGGGTGAAAAAAGATATATCACGCAAATGAAAAACAAAAACAATCAGGAGTGGCTATAGTTATATAAAACAGACTTTAAATCAACAACAGTTTTAAAAAAAAGACAAAGAAGGTCATTATATAATTCTAAAGGGTTCAATTCGACAATAAGGTACAACTATCCTAAATATATGCTCCCCGTACCAGAGCACCAAGGTTCATAAAATAAATACTACTAGATCTAGGAAAAGAGCTAGACAGCAATACAAAAATAGTGGGGAGTTTACACCCCACTGACAGCACTAGACAGATCACAGAGATAGGAAAACAATAACAAAACTCTGGAACTAAACTGGACTCTAGACTAAATGGAAGTAACAGATATTTACAGATCATTCAATCCAACAACTGTGGAATATACATTTTTCTCATCTGCACATGGGACACTCTCTAAAATAGACCATATGCTTGGCCATAAAGTAAGTGTCAATAAATTTTGAAAAATCACAATCATATCAATTATCTTCTTGGACCACAGTGAAATAAAATTAGAAATCAATACCAAAAGGAACTCTTAAAGCTAAACAAATACATGGAAAGTAAATAACTTGTTCCTGAGCAATCTTTTCATAAATGACAAAATTAAAGCAGAAAAAAAAATTCTTGAAACCAATGAAAATGGAGACAAAGCATACCAAAATCTCTGGGATATGGCATAAGCATGCCAAGTGGAAAGTTTATAGCATTAAATGCCTATATAAAAAAGAGAGAAAGATCTAAAATTAACAGCCTAATGTCACAACTTAAGAAACTAGAAGAAGAATAAAAAATCAAACCCAAAGCTAGCAGAAGAAAAAAAAAATAACAAACATCAGAGCAGAACTAAATAAAATTGAGAAAAAATAATAATACAAATGGTCAATAAAACAAAAAGTTGGGGCTGGGCACGGTGGCTCACACCTGTAATCCCAGCACTTTGAAAGGCTAAGGCAGGTGGATCACGAGGTCAGGAGTTCAAGACCAGCCTGGCCAACATGGTGAAACCTCGTCTCTACTAAAAATACAAAAAATATCTGAGTGTTGTGGTGGGTGCCTGTAATCCCAGCTACTTGGGAGGCTGAGGCAGGAGAATCATTTGAACCCAGGAGATGGAGGTTGCAGTGAGCCAAGATAGTGCCATTGCACTCCAGCCTGGGTGACAGGGTGAGACTGTCTCAAAAAACAAAAACAAGAAAAATTGGTTTTTGAATCTATAAAACTAAAAATTTTTAAACATTAAAAATAAAAAATTAAAATTATTTTTTAAAATTTAATAAAGATACAAAGAAAAAATATTTCTGCACAGCTGTAAAATGTTTTTGTGTTTTAAGATAAGTGTTACATAGGAGTTAAAAATTTTAAATATTAAAAAAGTTAAAGTAAAAAAGTTGCAGTAAGCTAAGTTTAATTTATTATTTAAAAAAGAAATTGTTTTGTAAACTTAGTGTAACATCATTGTACATATTTATAAAGTTTATGATAGTGCACAGTAATGTCCTAGGTCTTCATAGTTGCCTGTCACTCTCTCACTGCCTCACCTAGTGCAACTTCTAATCCTCCTAGCTCCATTTATATTAAGTGCCCTTTACAGGAATACATTTTAAAAATCTTTTATACTATATTTTTTATTGTACTTTTTCTGTGTTTAGATAAACAACCACCATTGTGTTACAATAAAAGCCTACAGTTTTTAGCGTAGTAACAGGCTGTATATGTTTGTAGCCTAGGAGAAATAGCTATACAATACAGCCCAGGTGTGTAGTAGTCTGTACTATCTAGGTTTGTGTAAGTACACTCTATGATGTTGTCACAATGATGAAATCACCTAACAATGGATTTCTCAGAATGTTTCCTGTATCCTTTTTCAAGCTACTCAAGACTGTATAATTAAATTATTAGAGAATTTAGGGATCATCTAGGGTAGCTGGAAAAAACTTTGCATAGTATGAAAATTTAAGTTGATGTTGAAGATTATGTTTGATAAGATGAAAAAGAGAGGTGAACAGCATAGGCAAAAATTTGGTGCCAAACTTGGGTCTAATATATTATAGAAATTCTGAGAAATCAATTTAGTGAAACTTAAGAATGTCATTAAGTAGGACAACAAGGAATGATCAATACAGATTGAGGCTAAAAGGCCAAGAAACTGTTATATGAATCTGGAACACTTGATTTTGTAAAAATCTCAAGTAAAGATATCATCAGGATTGAAAGATTAAACAGATATTTAAAAAAGATTTATTGATCTGATTTATGAATTGTGTTCAAAGAAGGAAGGACTGAAAATGGGGAAATTCGTTCAGTTATTGAAGTAATCCAGGAGTAAAATGGACATATAAATACTGATTTACTGGGTTAAAATTGGAAATTTTTAAAAATGTTAATACTATAAAAGAAAACTGTGCAATAGTTGAAGACTGATTAGTGAAAGTGATATTGCAAGTGTTATCTCTAGGTCACTATTTGCTATTTATTTATTTATTTTTTGAGTTGGAGTCTCACTCTGTCGCCCAGGCTGGAGCACAGTGGCGTGATCTCGGCTCACTGCAAGCTCTGCCTCCCAGGTTCACGCCATTCTCCTGCCTCAGCCTCCCAAGTAGCTGGGACTACAGGCAACCACCACCATGCCCGGCGAATTTTTTGTATTTTTAGTACAGATGGGGTTTCACCGTGTTGTCCAGGATGATCTCGATCTCCTGACCTCGTGATCTGCCAGCCTTGGCCTCCCAAAGTGCTAGGATTACAGGCGTGAGCCACCACGCCTGACCCACTATTTGTTATTTCTAATTCCAAAATTACAGTGCTATGGGCAACAATTATTGGGTACCATTAATTGCTAAGTATTCTCATCCTCTTTGTTCTATTATTGAGAGGTAAGGAGGGTTGAAAATGGAAGGAGGACTTTCATGGTGGGAATATTGAAGGATAGCACAAAATGGCATGAGAGGTAGGGAGATGTGAGGGAATGACTAGGTAGAGTGGCGTTTTCTTTTTTTGCTTGTTGTTTTGCTTGCTTTGTTTGCTTTCATAATTACAGAGGCAAATTTCAAGCTAAAAATGATTGGGAAATGATCCTTGACAAAATATCTAAGTTGTCTCAAAATTCCTAATAACAAGTCACCTAGTAACAGAGTAAATGAGTAGTATTTGTTTTATGAATATGAAAATTACCACTTTCACTGCTTAAATGCTGGTTTAAACATGAGACTCCTAGATGATTTTTGCTCTGCCCTGTAGACTTCTTTCTTTTATCCCAAGAAAATTCATTAGTGTAAAAAACCTGCTTACCTTTCATGTAATGTATAGTTGGATATTGCATAATCATCTATATTTTATACTTTTCCAAAAAAGGATCTTCACATTTATATGCCGCTGTATATATTTTTCAGCCTCAGGTAAAAGAAATACAAAAAGTTTTCTTCTCAAACTAAAGTTTGGCATTTTTCTACGCAGATTTAACTTTTTACTGCAGATGTACTCATATAATTTTTATACCATTTACCAGTTGGCTGCAATCCAATTCTCCACCTCTATTATTTCTGTAGCATATACTAAGAAATTTAATTTATGTATTAATCTTTTTGTTAAAGGCTTTCTTCCTACTAAGTAGCATATACAAAGAAATTTAATTTATGTATTAATCTTTTTGTTAAAGGCTTTCTTCCTACTAAGAAGATGGAAGACAGATTAACATAAATCCCTTCAAACAGAGTCCCAGCACGAATGCACCACAAAACAGGCAATACTTTTTCAAATTTCTAGTGTGATGGTCACACAGTACAAGAAAACTTCAGACTTTTCACTTGTAAAACTAAATGCATAATCAAGTACAGTATAAATACTTTAATTTTGAAGCGAAGATGCAGAGTGGAGAATTAAAAATACAAAGTTTTGTTAGTTTCTCTATCTCTCCCCTTCCAGATGAACCACATTATATGTATGCGTTTCAAGAGAGAAGAAAAAATTGACAGAGAAAATGATACTACTGTTTCTAGAGTCAGCTTGTTGGAATTTGTGTCTTCCTATCAAAAATGACAGAGGAAATCAAAATCAAAACTTCTTGATTATAAAGACATCATCTCCAATTATAAGCAGAGCAAAACACAATAGGTGTTTATTACTGAAATGTCGCTGGTGGCTGTAAGATGATAATTTTACAACAATAAAATAATGTTATTTATTATTTATACAGCAAAATCAATAAATGTAAAAGAAGAAATTAAAATTTATGTAATGAATTTAGTATCTCAGGAATTAGTGGGAACAGAAAGATTAAAGTTAGTACCGAATATGAGATTTGCGGATTCAGTATGTGGCATTGAATATTCTAATCGTAGTAGTTGAATTGGTCAATATGACAAAAATGTAAATAAAAGATATAGGACAAAGAGATCAATATGTGAACATTGACCTCATTAGATCAGAGAATCAGGTGTAAAGAGTAAACAAAGAACAGTAAAAACCAGAGGTCAGCATAGCATAACACAACCCAAAAATGTTTACCGATAATGTTCAGTGAAGGTTATGTCTTGTCAGTAATAGCAGAGATCATTGTGTGATGAAAGCTAATCTGAGACTGAGCACAGCACATAAGAAATCTGGGAGCTTAAGATAGCAAATGAGCGAGGATCTGTAAGAAATCCAAAAAAATTAAACCACAGGATACAGAAAAAAAAAATAAGGCAGCACGAGGACTGAGATTGTTGTCTCTAGACACCTGTGAAGAAACAACTTGCCATTCCTTTATTGTGGAAGAATTAGAAATTAATTAATACTTTACCTGTGACACATTCATGGTAATTCAGTGTATATATGTATTTAAATAATTGTTACACAAAATTTTATTAAATGATACATAGGGTGTTTTCTTTTTGCATTATTCTTTCTGGTTTCTAATTCCATGGTTAATAAAGTGTCATGGCATTGCAAATGAGACATGTCTAAGATAAATTTGTCAGCTGGCCATATGATTTGTATCTTGGGGCCTAGGCAGGGGGGGTTTTTGTATAGATCTTCTGAGTTGCCATATAGGCAAACCCATATTGCTCCAAGGGTGCCTGAAAACTAGTTCTATTTTGTTACTAGGAAGTAATTGACTCCTACATGTGACTCTGAAAAGGGAAATGATTATTTGCTATTTCAGTGAGCCCATTGTAGCGCTTAATACAACCTTTCTGTCTAAGTCGTTTCCTTGGTTTTATATTTCATTCCTAAGGAAACACAAGTTATCTAAGCATACTTTACAATGAATAACCAAGAACAAAGGAAAGGCCATGGTAGGTAGAATAAATAAAAAGAAAAGTTATTCATATATTTTTTACTTATCATTTGGATTTGGAACATGACTTTTTTAAAAACAAACAAACAAAAAACCCTACTTTACTTTCTTAGTCCACTTGGGCTGCTGTAACAAAATACCATAGGTGGAGTAGCTAACAAACAGGCATTTATTTCTCACAGTTCTGGAGGCTGAGGAGTTCAAGATCAAGGTGTCTACAGATTTGGCTCTTGGTAGTGACCCTCTTCCTAGCTTGCAGACAGCCATCTTCTCACTATGGACTCACATGACTGTTCCTCAGTGCATGCTCATGGAAAGAGAGAGAGAGAGGAGAGATCTTCCTCTTCTTCTTATATAGGCACTAATCTCATTATGAGAGTGTGACCCTTGCTAATCTAATTATTTAGCTTCCAAAGGCCCTACCTTTCAATACCAACATGTTGGGGGTTAGCGCTTCAACATATGAATTGAGGGAGAGTACTAATTCTCTACATTTTTTCATTTTCTAATATTTTATTTTTTTCTTAAGCATGACTCTTCCAATATTTCTAAATTCTGGAAGGAAGAAATGGACAGATCAATGCTCTGCCCTCCTTTTTATTTTAAATTCAAATCTTAGATTACAATTTTATAGCCACAAATATTCTCTCTCTCTCCTCCCTTTCTCCATTCTCTCTATTTCTTATTCTTATTTGTTTAAAGAGGATTAAAAAAATGACTTACAAGAACCCATTGCAATTTATTTTTAGAGGACAACTGTCTCAGATGGAAGACAGACTGAAACTCTTTGCAAACAAAGTTGTAAAAGGAACTTTTTATATGCTGAAATCAGTTGTCTTTTAAAAACATTATTTATAAACAGATTTTTTTTTTATTCCCTGCAATGCATCATTATAGCAAATATGGTCAGTGCCACATACACATCTTTCACATTTAGCCTTTTAGGCCATGACCCCCCAAATTCCACCTTCTAGTGTAGAATATTATGTGCCTGGGCACTCTCTCAGCACAAGAGCCCATTCAGGCTGAGCCCAGCACTGACAAACATGTTAAGAACTTAATGGTACAGTGGCGTAGATAAAGGTCCCAACTGCCTCAGCTGTGAGCTATGTGTTCTACACTTGTTCTTAAAGTTCGCTAGAACAATCAAGTTCTAGTTGCCCACAGTAGTAATGTTCTTGATAACATATATTTAATGTCCCCTCCTCCTTTCTTCTTTCTTGTCTCACTTCCCTACACAAGTAAACTGCTTCTCCTCAAAACTTAGCTTAGGATCTAATTCTGAGAGAATTCAGACTAAGTCTGCCTCATTCCAAGTATTTATGAAAATGGTGAACTAGTACTTTTGTAAGTAACAACAGAGTCTTGAAAGGAATTTTCTTTTTTTTCCCCTCCTCGAGACGGAGTCTCCCTCTGTCGCCCAGGCTACAGTGCAGCGGTGCGATCTCGGCTCACTGCAACCCCTGCCTCCCGGGTTCAAGCAATTCTCCTGCCTCAGCCTCCCAAGTAGCTGGGATTGCAGGCACCCCCCACCATGCCTGGGTAATTTTTTGTATTTTTAGTAGAGATGGGGTTTCACCATGCTGGCCAGGCTGGTCTCGAACTCCTGACCTTGTGATCCGCTGGCCTCAGACTCCTAAAGTGCTGGGAATACAGCCGTGAGCCACCATGACTGGCCAGGAAAGGAATTTTCTTATGGAACTTTAAATGTAAATGTAAGGCTAGTGATTCAAAACAAGGAAAATTCTGTTAAACTGAGCTGAAGCAATGGTATTTTATCATCTAAATTTCACTATTTTCAATTAGGTTTAAAAACAAAAGTTTAAAAATGTTCTTATTAAAGGTCTCATAATACTTTTCTGGTTCTATTGACTCTTTATTTTAGTTCACTTAAATTCATTTTATTTCAGATGTTCATTATACCCAGACAGAGTGGATAATACCAGAATAAATAAATAAGTAAGTAAGTAAGTAACTAAATAAATAAAGGTCACTTCCCCTGAAGAGCTTAAATAGTAGGTATGGTATCTATATGAAACAGAATTAACCATCACTGAATATCATGCTTAGGCCTTTGAAATAATTGGAATTAGATGAAAATGTAATTTTGGGCTGGATGCTGTGGCTCACTCCTGTAATCCCAGCACTTTGGGAGGCTGAGGAGCGGGAATCACGAGGTCAGGAGTTCAAGACCTGTCTGGCCGACATAGTGAAACCCCATCTCTACTAAAAATACAAAAAATTAGCTGGGTGTGGTGGTGTGCACCTATAATCCCAGCTACTCCGGAGGCTGAGGCAGGAGAATCGCCTCAGCAATTGAACCCAGGAGGCGGAGGTTGCAGTGAGCCGAGATCGCACCATTGCACTCCAGCCTGGGTGACAATGCGAGACTCTGTCTCAAAAAAAAAAAAAAAATTTAAAAAAAAGATAGAAAGAAAATGTAATTGTTATAATGGAAAAATTGAGAAATTCTATTTTATAGGTCCTCTACTGGGATCACTATATTTCCTCTCAATATCAGATCCTAAGACTTCAACTGCCAGCCAATTGCTAATGTATCCTAAATTTATTTCTCTATCCTTGACTACTCTTCTGAGTTCTAAAGTTATATATCTTACTTACTACTTTCTGTTTCTATTTTGATGTCTAATCCATTATGGCATGTCAAATCCATTATGGTTAAATTATACCTCTTTTCTTTGGCCCTCAAACCTATTTATCCCCAATTTTTTCAGTAAATCTGTAGAGAGTCCATTTATGTAACCAGTTGTTCAAGAACCTCAGCCTTACTAAATTCAGCAGGTAGTCATGTTGCCTGTAGCCTTCAACCTACCTTGCTAATGGACTATTCTCTCTATCCTCATTGTCCTCTGACAACCTAAGCCTGTATCACTTCTCCTTTGGGATCATTATTCTTTCATTCTTACTTCCGTATAAGCCATTCTCTGCTTAGCAGCCAGAATGATCTTTCTACAAGATAAATTCAATCATGCTTCTTCCCTTTTAAAAATCCCACAGTGACTTCTATCACAATTAACATAAAGATTCCTTGCCATTACTTCTATCTCCAATCTCATCTTCTACTACTGTTTTCCTCACTCACCATGTTCCATATAAACCATACCTAAAAGCCTCTTGATGTATTTCAAACAAACCAAATTTCTATTTACTTTAGAGTCTTCATACTTCACATCTGAAATACTTTGCATATCTGCACAGGTTGGCTTCTTCTTTCTACTCAGTTTAAACATTCCTTCCTTACTGAGGCTTTCTTAGCACCCAATTTAAAGTAGCCCCTTCTGGGTACTCTTCATGGCACTAGGTGTAAATACCCCTAGTTTACTAGATATCATCAGATTGTCTTGTAAGTTTCACAGCTAAAGGGACCTCACTGTGCTGGGCACCACTGTATTTTCTAGCACTTATATCACTACCACATATCAAACAGGTGCTCAATGAATATATACGTATAATGAGTATATAAACGAATAAATAGAAAGAAATGAATTGCCTGATAATGAGAAATGCTGAGAGAAAAAACAAGAGGGAAAGGGAAGATGATTGTGGAGGAACATTCATCAGGTAGGACTTTCTGAATGAGGTGAGTCACATTTGAACTTGAAGAAACATGGGCTTTGTCCTTGGAAGGGAAGATAAATTTATGCAATAGACCTGTATTTCAAATAAATATTTGGAGATGACCAGAGCTATTTCTAGAATGTGAAAAAGGAACATTATTGGAGTAGGGAGGGGGGCGTTGTTGAGCAAGATTGGTAAAAGTAGGTTTTAGTCTATAGGCTGCCTAGTTCAGATTCAGCCTAGGGAATGGAAGTTTGTACTGGTGAATGAATTACATTTTTAAAAATCTGAATAATTTAGCACCTCATCTCTGAATAAAAGCCTTATGGTGTCTGATATCTCAAGTGTTTTTCTAAATCAGTGCCTGGAACAAGATGTTAAAAGCAAGAGCTTTGGAGACAAACAGATGTGAGAGTGTATGCAGGCATCAATTTGCCAGTTGTCTGACCTTGAACAGTTACTTAATCTCACCTCCTGAACTCCAAATTGCAGTTTTTTTTACAAGATTAATTTTAAGAATATAAATAACTCAACGCCATGAGTGACACCAGAAGGATTAATAAATGTGTGATCATTATCATATTAATATGTTAAAGCATAGTATCTGATGTGAGTTTCAAACCTGTTATTGAAATTGCTCATTTCACTATAGTAGTACCAGCCAGCTCATTATCTTGTCTCTCCACCCACCACACGGGTGCTGACAAACGTTGGTATCACTGATAAAAATGGTAGAGTAAGCTTAGTTTTAGAAATGTTTTGTAATGGAGAAAAATAAGTAGAATTATCTTATAGGTGGCAGAATACTGACATTTTGGATGTCACAAATTGCATTTGGCTAAACACTTAAGTGAAATTTTAAAAACTAAACTATGTAAGTTAACTTTCTTAGTCAGATCTTTGTACTCAACTAATAATGGAGTGACTGCATTCTTGAAAAGTTCATTCATTCACTCACACTCACTGAGCACTGACATTGTGCCAATCAATGGTCTATGTGCTGAGAAAATAGTGCTTAAAAGCAGACATGACCTTTGGCTCTCATTGAGCTTATGGTATTGTGGAAAAGACAATTAATAAATAATTCAAAAAACTAAAATTACACAGTGATAAGTGCTATAAAAGAGAGTTACATGATTCCATGGAATTCCGTAATGAAGAAAGCTTACTAGAAATATAAATTTCTATAAAAATATTTATAGGTTCCATTAACTTGAATTAAATGCATGGCAAACTGAGAAAAGGGATCTATTATAAACCAAGTTAAAAAACATTTTTTTAAATATTTTTTCTTGGTAGTTTGTTTTGTTTTCTTTTTCCCCCCTTTATTTCTTCTTAAAACAAAAGGGGATACATGTACACAACTTTGCTGAAGTTGCTCATCAGTTCCAGAAGTTTCTGGGCTGAGATGATGGGGTTTTCTAAATATAAAATCATGTTGACTGCAAACAGAGACAACGTGGCTTCCTCTCTTCATATTTGAATACCCTTACTTTCTTTCTCTTGCCTGATTTCCCTAGCCAGAACTTCCAATACTATGTTGAATAAGAGTAGTGAGAGAGGGCATCCTTGTCTTGTACCAGTTTTCAGAGGGAATGCTTTCAGCTTTTGCCCATTCAATATGATATTGGCTGCAGGTTTGTCATAAATAGCTATTATTTTGAGATATGTTCCACCAGTACCTAGTTTATTGAGAGTTTTACCATGATGAAGGGATGTCGAATTTTATCAAAGGCTGTTCTGTATCTATTGAGCTAATCATGTGGTTTTTGTCATTGGTTCTGTTTATGTGATGGGTTACATTTATTGATTTGCGTATGTTGAACCAGCCTTTCATCCAAGGGATGAAGCCAACATCATCGTGGTGGATAAATTTTTTTGATATGCTGCTGGATTTGGTTTGCCAGTATTTTATTAAGGATTTTCGCATTGATGTTTATCAGGAATATTGTCCTGAAGTTTTATTTTTTTTGTTATGTCTCTTCCAAGTTTTGGCATCAGGATGATGCCGACTTCATAAAATGGGTTAGGAAGGAGTCCCTCCTATTCAATTGTTTGGAATAGTTTCAGAAGGAATGGTACCAGTTCCTCTTTGTATTTCTGCTAGAATTCAGCTGTGAATCTGTCTGGTCATGGACTTTTTTTTGGTTGGTAGGCTATTAATTACTGCCTTAATTTCAGAGCTTGTTATTGGTCTATTCAGGGACTCAACTTCTTCCTGGTTTAGTCTTGGTAGAGTGTATGCATCTGGGAATTTATCCATTTCTCCTAGATTTTCTGGCTTATTTGTGTAGAGGTGTTTATTCTCTGATGGTAGTTTGTATTTCTGTGGGATCAATGGTGATATCCCCTTTATCATTTTTATTGTGTCTATTTGTTTCTTTTCTTTTTTCTTCTGTATAAGTCTAGCTAGCAGTCTATTGTGTTAATTTTTTCAAAAAAAAAAAACTCCTGGATTTGTCGATTTTTTTGGAGGGTTTTTCGTGTCTCTATCTCCTTCAATTCTCCTCTGATTTATTTCTTGTCTTCTGCTAGTTTTGGATCAGTTTGCTCTTGCCTCTCCAGCTCTTTTAATTGTGATGTTTGGATGTCAGTCTGAGATCTTTCTGGCTTTCTGATGTGGGCATTTAGTGCTATAAATTTCCCTCTTAACACTGCTGTACCTGTGTCCCAGAGATTCTGCTTTGTTGTCTCTTTGTTCTCATTGGTTTCCAAGAACTTCTTAATTTCTGACTTAATTTCATTATTTACCCAGGAGTCATTCAAGAGTAGGTTGTTCAATTTCCTTGAAATTGTGTGGTTTTGAGTGATTTTCTTAATCCTGAGTTCTAATTTGATTCCACTGTGGTCTGAGAGAATATTTGTTATGATTTTAGTTCTTTTGCATTTGCTGAGGAGTGTTTTACTTCCAATTATGTGGTCAATTTTAGAATAAGTGCCATGTGGCCCTGAGAAGAATGTATATTCTGTTGATTTGGGGTAGAGAGTTCTGTAGACGTTTACTAGGTCCACTTGATTCAGAGCTGAATTCAAGTCCTTAATATACTTGTTAATTTTCTGTCTTGTTAATCTGTGTAATACTGTGAGTGGGGTGTTAAAGTCTCCCACCATTATTGTGTGGGAGTCTAAGTCTCTCTGTAGGTCTCTAAGAACTTGTTTTATGAATCTGGGTGCTCCTATATTGGGTGCATATATATTCAGAATAGTTAGCTCTTCTTGTTGAATTGTTCCCTTTCCCATTATGTAATGCCTTTCTTTGTCTTTTTTGATCTTTGTTGGTTTAAAGTCTGTTTTTCAGAGACTAGGATTGTAATCCCTGCTTTATTTGCTTTCCATTTGCTTGGTAAATTTTCCTCCATCCCTTTATTTTGATCCTTTGTGTGCCTTTGAATGTAAGATGGGTCTCCTGAACACAGCACACCGATGGGTCTTGATTCCTTATCCAATTTGCCAGTCTGTACCTTTTAATTGGGGCATTTAGTCCATTTACATTTAAAGTTAGTATTATTATGTGTGAATTTTATTTATTTATTTATTTATTTGAGACAGAGTTTCACTCTTGTTGCCCAGGCTGGAGTGCAATGGCACACTCTTGGCTCACTGCAACCTCAGCTCACTGCAACCTTGGCTCACTGCAACCTCCGCCTCCTGGATTCAAGCAATTGTCCTGCCTCAGCCTCCTGAGTAGCTGGGATTACAGGCGTGTGCAACCACACCCAAATAATTTTTGTATTTTTAGTAGAGATGGGGTTTCATCATGTTGGTCAGGCTGGTCTCGATCTCCTGACAAGTGATCCAGCTGCCTCAGCCTCCCAAAGTGCTGGGAGTACAGGCATGAGCCACCATGCCCCATATATGTGTGAATTTGATCCTGTCATCATTATGCTATTTGGTTGTTTTGCACACTCAATGCAGTTTCTTTGTAGTGTCATTGGTCTTTATATTTTGGTGTGTTTTTGCAATGGCTGATGCCAGTTTTTCCTTTCCATATTTAGTGCTTCTCTCAGGAACTGTTGCAGGGCAGGCCTGGTGGTAACAAACTCCCTCAGCATTTGCTTGTCTGGAAAGGATTTTATTTCTCCTTCAATTATGAAGCTTAGTTTCACTGGATATGAAATTCTGGGTTGACAATTGTTTTCTTTTTTTTTTTAAGAATGTTGAATATTGGCCCCCCATCTCTTGTGGCTTGTAGAGTTTCTGCTGAGAGGTCTGTTGTTAGTCTGATTGGCTTCCCTTTGTAGGTGACCTGGCCTTTCTCTCTTATTGCCCTTAACAGTTTTTCCTTCATTTCGACCTTGGAGAATCTGAAGATTATGTGTCTTGGGGTTCAACTTCTTTGGAGCTTCTTAATGGTGTTATTTGTATTTCCTGAATTTGCATGTTGGCTGTTAGGTTGAGGAAGTTCTCCTGGATAATATCCCGAAGTGTGTTTTCAGCTTGTTTCCATTCTCCCCATCTCCTTCTGGTACTCCAATCAATCATAGGTTTGGTCTTTTTATGAAGTCCCATATTTCTTGGAGGATTTGTTCATTCCTTTTCATTCATTTTTCTCTATTCTTGTCTGTATGTCTTATTTCAGTAAGGTGGTCTTCAAACTCTGATATCCTTTCTTCCGCTTGGTTGATTTGGCTTTTGATACTTGTGTATGCGTCACCAATTTCCCATGCTGTGTTTTTCAGCTCCATCAGCTTGTTTGTGTTCCTCTATAAACTGGTTATTCTAGTTAGCAATTCCTCTAACCTTTTATCAAGGTTCTTAGCTTCTTTGCATTGGGTTAGAACATGCCCCCTTTAGCTCATCATAGTTTTTTATTACCCATCTTCTGAAGCCTACTTTTGTCAATTTATCCAACTGATTCATCCAGTTCTGCACCCTTGATGGAGAGACATTGCAATCATTTCCAGGAGAACGGAAACTCTGGCCTTTTGGGTTTTCAGCATTTTTTTCTTTGATTCTTTCTTGTCTTCATGAGTTTGTCTAGTTTTGGCCTTTGAAGCTGCTGACACTTGGATGGGGTTTTTGTGGGGGCCTTTGTTGTGCTGTTAATGCGATTGCTATTGCTTTCTGCTTGTCTGTTTTTCTTTCAGTAGTCAGGTCCCTCTTCTGTAGGGCTGCTGCAGTTTGCTGGGGTTTCACGTTAGGCCTTATTCATCTGATTTGCTCCCATGCCTGGAGATGTCACTCAAGGAGGCTGGAGAGCAGCAAAGATGGGTGCCTCCTCCTTCTTCCGGGACCTCTGACCTCAAAGGGCACCAATCTGATGCTAGTAGGATCATTCCTTTATAGGGTGTCTGACAACCCCTGTTGGAGGGTCTCACCCAGTTGGGAGGCACAGGGAGCAGGACCTGTTTAATGAAGCACTTTGTCCCTTGGTGGAGAGGGTGTGTTTTGCTGAGGGGAAACCCACTTGTCTGGGCTGCCTGGATTCCTCAGAACTACCAGGAGTAGAGGCTAAGTCTGCTGGTCCACAGAGACTGTGGCCACCCCTCCCGCTAGGGGTTCAGGACCAGGGAGAGCCAAATTTTGTCCCTGAGACCCTGGCTGGAGTTATTGGAGATCCTGCAGGGAAGCCCCACCCACTGAGGAAGGATGGGTCAAGGCTAGACCTGAAGAGGCACTCTAACTGCAGACAGCCACAGCCGGTGTCTTGGGCTGTGGGGACAAGTTTTGGGACCTAGCTATCCAGCCTCCCTGGTTCCAGAAGGGAAAAAGTGCAGCCTGTAACTATGGAAATGGGTGCTGCCCTTCCCCCCGCCCAGGGAGCTCAGCGTGTTAGGCAGTTGCAAGTCCCAGTGCTGGCTGCTACCCCTCCCACAAGGAGCTCAAATGGCTTAGACAGCCGGCAGCTGCAGCTTGTTCTGGTCGCCCCTTTCCCCGGGAGTTTGGTAGGCTTAAGCAGATTCCAGCTGAGAGGCTGAAGAATCTTCACATTCCCGGGTTGGGAAGCTAGGTCGCAGTGGCGTGGGTTCGTGAGTGGGATCTTCCGATCCAAGGATTCCACAGTTCCGTGGAAGAAGCAGTCTCCCTGTCTGGGTAGCGCGCTCACTCACCGCCTTCCTTGGCTTGTGGGGACAGGGTACCCCTTTCCCCTGTCGCTCTCAGGTGGGTCGCCACACCACACTGCTCTTCCTTTTATCCGTGGGTCACGCCAGCCTTCTAGTCAATTTTGATGAGCGAACTTGGATACCTTGGTTGCAGGTGAAGACTTCACACGCTTATTGTGGTTTTTTTTCTATGGTTGACTCCAAGCACCGCTGCTTTTAATTGGCCATCTTGGCCCCACCCGAAGTTAAATTTTTTTTTTTTCTTTTCTTTAGACAGGGTCTCACTCTGTCGCCCAGGCTGGAGTGCAGTGGCACGATCTCAGCTCACTGCAACCTCCGCCTCCCTGTTTCAAGCGGTTCTCCTGCCTCAGCCTCCCGAGTAGCGGGGAATACAGGCATACGCCATCGCACCCAGCTAATTTTTGCATTTATTGGTAGAGACGGGGTTTCACCAAGTTGGCCAGGCTGCTCTCAAACTCCGGATCTCTGGTGATCCACCTACCTCGGTCTCCCAAAGTGCTGGGATTACAGGCATTGAGCCACCACACCCCAGCCTAAATGTTTTTAATGAGAATTTACTGAGACTATATTTAGCTGTTTTTCATGTTGACACAGTACAAGAAATTAAACATGGTCATTTGGTCTTTATTATTTACTATATATGCACGCACATGTACATATATGCATGTATGAATGGATGCATGTACATATATATACACTTGTGGTGCTTCATTCATGCCAGGATTTCTCAACTTACCTTCTCCAATAGAATGTTTACTTCAATAAGAATATGTAGGAGCTAAAAAGTTAATCTCATGGAGGTAGAATAGAAGAGTATTTACCAAAGGCTGGGAAGGGTATGTATATTGGAGGGAGATGAAGAGAATTTGATAAATAAGTACAACCATACAGTAAGATAGAAAGAATAAGTTATAATGTTCTATAGCAGAGTGCGGTGACCATAGTTAATAACAATGTGTTGTATATTTCAAATAGCTAGAAGAGAAGTTTTGAAATGTTCCCACCACATAGAAATGATAAGCGCTTGAGGTGATGGATAGCCTAAGTACGCTGACTTGATCATTATGCAATTCTATGCATGTAACAAAATATCACAGGTATTCCATAAATATGTACATTATTATATATCAATCAAAAAAGAATTAAATATCAATCAAAAAAATCTACAATTCCTAGTGCTTGTGCAACACAAGTTCTCCCTCCTGTTTGACCATTTTGAGAAACTGCTTGTGAAGTGGTGCTTTTATATCAAGCATCATCAGACTTCACTTCCATTTGTAAGTCAATGACCCATAATAAATTCTACAGTTTAAAAATTTTTCCTAAGTCTAGAACTATATATGCAAATTGATACTAGATATTGGCATCTAAGTGTCACTTCTTTGGGGACTAAATTCAAAGTATCTGAAACTGTTATTGTTGTTCTTCAATTTGGATTCTCCTCATGTAATCCAATACTTGGTGAATATCCTCACCATCCATCTCGGTACCTATGTGACTTTGCTAAAACTTCCATAACAAAATACCACAGCCTGGGTGGCTTAAATAACACGTTTTGGGGTTACAAGAGCAAGGTAAAAGTACTGGAAGGTTTAGTTTCTTCCAAGGCTCTTCTTCTTGGCCTACAGGTGGCCCCCTTCTCACTGGGTTCTTGCTTGATGTTTATCTCTGTGCATCCCTCATGAATCTTTGTGTGCCCAGATTTCCTCTTCTACAGGCTTCCAATCAAATTGAATTAGGGTCCACCCTAATGGCCTCATTTTACGTTAATAATTTCTTTAAAAGCTCCAAATACAGTCACATTCTGAGATACTAGGGGGCAGGTCTTCAATACAGGAATTTTTGGGGGACACAGTTCAGCCCATAGTAGTACCCACATCGGAGTGTTAGAGGCTATTCTAGAGGCTTTACTTTTCCTCATTACTTAATATTCAATTTGTGAACAAGTATTATCAACGTCAACTCTTGAATGTTATCATATCTTACCTCTTCTTTCTATTCTCACTGCTGCTGCCTTAGATACATTCCTAATCCTCTCTTGGCTATATTGCATAAATATTCTAATTTTTCCCTCCTCCAATCTAGTTCTGTCTCCATGTTGTCCTCTACATTATTATTAGAGCAAGCTTCTTAGTTTTCAACATTGAAGCCCTTCAACGGCCAGCCCTTGCCATTGCCCTTGCTGCTGCCTGTAGAAACTATTCCTAGCACTGTTTCACCCTAATGATTTCAGGTTGGTTCTTTTAAGGGTATGAGGCAAGTTCTTTCCACTAATATGTTCACATCATTACTCAGGCAAAGAATCCAAGAACATTCTCTATCATTTCTGAAACCCTTCTCTGGGCAGCTGACTTCTTTCTCTGTTATTCTGTTTCATAAAGTTTAGCTTCCTTCACCTTTTTGAAATAGAATTTTCTGTCTTCTCAACTCAATGACACTGCCATGCTCTGTTTAGATTTCCCTGTTCTGCACTGTGGCCTGGAAACTGCCTCCAGGCATTAAGCTGGGACAAGCCTTGTGCTCATCTCATTTGTTTTTCTGCTGTCAGGGATCACAATTCCATGCTTCCTCATGTCCAGTATCTGAAAACAATGGCTTCATATATTTTTATCCAGTTTTTTTAGTTGTTTGAAAGGTAGGAGAATGAATACAGTCCCTGTTAAAATTCTATTATGATCAGAAATAGAAATTTAGCAATATGTATTTTTTAAAAGACAAAAATATGGGTTTATATTGATATTTACAGTCATATTTAAGAATATGCTCTCTTTTTTAAAATGTATGCTTCTTTGTTAGCATAATTCTTTATTTTGTCATACAGCATGTATATAATAATTTCAAAATAACAATTTTATTGTAACTAGAAACCAATGAAAAAACTGAAATATGACAAATTATTTTAGCATATATCCCATTGAAGACACTATGATCTAAGTCAGATGGAATTATTGTTTTCTTCTCTGACAGATTCCAATAGAGGAACATTTTGCATTATACAGGTATTTCTCAAAACTATCAAGGTCATCAAAAATAAAAAAAGTCTGAGAAACTGTCACAGCCCAGGAGAAACCTACAGGAGACATGATAACTAGATATAATGGGATGAGATGCTAGCATGCGCATACACACACACACACACACACACACACACAAGTAGATAAAAACTAAGGAATCTGAATAAACCATGGACATTATTTAATAGGAAAGTATCGGTTTATTAGTGGTAACAAATGTACCATACTAATGTAATACGGTAATAATAATGGAAAGTATATGTGTGGTGAGGGCATCTATGGAAATTCTCTGTACTGTCTACTTAATTATTCTGTAATTTTAAAACTGTTCTAAAAATAGTCTACTCAATTTTTAAAAAGCTGATTTAAAACCAAGTAGTTTCATACCATTATACTCCAGACTGGGTGACAGAGCAAGACCCTGTCTCAAAAGAAACAGACAGACAAAAAGCTTAGTAGCTGTTAATAGTAGTGAATCTTTGTTTTCCTTTACTTTCTCTCATAAAATTACATATTGCTTAATTTGAAATTATTGTATAACTTAAATGAATAGAATATATATTAATTTCAGAATATATATTAATTTCAGAATATATTTTAATATATACACATAAAAATAAATCTGTTTATATTTTCCCAATATGTTAATTCTATGGTGAGAACAATTAAAGCATTTTAAGTGGAAAAAAAATCATAGTTCTTTCACTAATTATACCAACATTTTTAATGTAAAAATTTCCATGAGTTCTGAGTCTTTTTAAAAAATTTTCTATTCTATTTACTTTCTCTTCTTGTTTAATTTTATTTTATTATAATTATTTATTTTATTATTTCTGATCTATTTGCTTTCCCTGCTCATCTGTTAATACTGCACTGTTTAAATTACAGAGATTTTTAATATTTATTTAAGGATCATGGTATTTTATACATTGATATGTAACTTAGGAGCCAAGATGCCGTATGCATTAGTTCATGGAATTGCCAATTTACAAAGAAGCCAACATTATTGAAATGATATTTCTTTCTAGCTAGAGAACTTGACACATATTTCCATAGTAAATGTATTACTACGGCATTCTCAATATAGTTTTTGCAATGGCTATATTTAGGTTTCCTGAAAATGAAAGTTTATTTTTTAGGTGTGAGTTTGTTTACATATTTAACTTTTAAAATATCTTGATATCCACTTTTAGCTAGGTGTGTGTACAGTTACAAGTTACTTTAGAGAAGTCTAATTGAATGTGTATTACAGTTCTTATACTATAAAATAAAATGTTACATATTCAGAAAATGTTCTACTCATCTTCAAATTGGATAAATCAAATAATACTATTAACTTATTTAGTTTTTTATGCTGTTAGCTTGCCTTGTGTGAGGCTTGAATCACACACGCTTTGAAGACTATATGCTCAGATAAAGTATGTTTAAGAAGATCACACTAAAGCATGGTGCCTCAGAAATAAAAAGAAGTTGAGGGAATAGCTCTCTGGGTTGCAGATAAATAAATCTGTATTCAATACCAGCTGTTGATAGCTATTTAAATGTTACTTGGGCCTTTGGAGTATTAAAGGGCAAGCATCGCATTTATAATGTTAAAAGTTTTTGAGTAAATTAAAGGTGCAAATGTGCTTAGCAAT
The DNA here is from genome assembly GCF_028858775.2 of Pan troglodytes. Classification (NCBI taxonomy): domain Eukaryota; kingdom Metazoa; phylum Chordata; class Mammalia; order Primates; family Hominidae; genus Pan; species Pan troglodytes. The sequence goes on from NC_072403.2 coordinate 60,872,187, forward strand.
TAGCAGTGCTGAAAACACATATTACTGATTTAAAGTTCTTCCATATCATGTATTTTATAAGAAAGTTTTAAATTTTAATGTTGAGGTTATTCATATTTTAATTTAGCCCGAGGCAGACACAGCAAGATTTGGAATGCATAGCTTCCTTCTGGTTGTATTATAGTCTTTCACTGATATCAGCCAAATTGGATTTTGCAAAGCTTACATTATTGCATTTCAGAAATTTTAGGTCATGCCATGTTCATTTTTTAACTTTAATTTATGCATATTTACCTTTCACTGTTCATTTAATGAAAACATAAGCCAGCTGGAAGTTCTCAGTGTTTCTCTAGTCAGAAAAGCCAGCATCAGGGACAGAGTTGTGTGAAGAGGAATATACTATTTCAGAACTATCCCAGCATAATTGGAAAGCCTATATATAGACTGTTATACAGTACAATAAATTGGCATCTGATCCAACCTATTAATAAACAGCATAACCAAGTCAATGGCAGAGTAGAAGAATAAGAGGCACAAGAGGGTGACAAAAGACAGTTTGAGAAGAATGCATATAAAAGACTACTGCCTCATCCCTACTTCCTCATGAGGTGTGCCATCTCCTGCTTTCAGAGTAGACTCTAAACTCATTATCTTGCTTAGGGTTGCTCTAATGAGTCAGTGAGGTGACAAGACAGCAGATGGGATGAATAAACAATTACACAGCTCCTTAAAAATTTGTCCCCTCTGCCACTTGAGTAAGAGGAAATTTAGTCAGGGTGAGATAATGAGTTAAGGTGGAAAAATGCTTGCTAGGTGGCATCTGCCTCAATAGTTGATCCCTCACCCCACCAATGCACAAAATATGATAACTTGCCCAAAGAAACTGTTCATTCTCATGAAACATAAACTTAATTGAGAACCATGTGCTTTATTGTACATAATTTTGTGTCCTGGGTGCATAAGTATTTCGCAGAATTCTTTTTGGTTAGTGTTGACAAATATAGAAAAGACCATTAAGTATTTCATAAGTATTAAATCTGACACGTTATTTTATAGCATCAGTGTGTGTATACTCATTGCCAGAAAATGGTGGATTAAAGACAGTTACTACAAAAGTTGGCATTTGTTATATTGTCAAGATTTGCCAAAAAAAATTTTAATATCTAAAACTCAGTCTTAACATTAGAATTACTATTTAAATAAATAAATGCTTAAATACATATTTACACATACACATAAATATTTATTTAAGTAGATATTCTATTATATTAAATTTATATTTTCTCTAGTTGGAAAAGCCAACATCATGAACAGAGTTGTGTGAGGAGAAATATACTGTTACAAAACTATTTTAGCATATACTAGACTGTAATCTAGCATAATAAGTTCACATCTGATTCAATCTGTTAGTGGTAAATACTAATATTTTAATTAAAATTTAAGTGATTATTATTTTAATTAATACATCGATATTAATATCTATTTAAATAGATGTTTTGATAAACATTTATATAATGAATATGATAGCATTAAATTGTAGGGTAAATTAAACATCTCTTTGATATTTGTTTGAGACTATGAATTTGACATATGTGGACAGATAGCAAGAGTAATATTTGTCTTTATACTCTAAAAATTGCAGCTGTTCGTACATTGAAATATGTGTTGCATTTTAACCAGCAACAGATTTGTAGAACCATTTCATTATCTGAAAACAAAAAAAAGTTGTTATTAAATATTTGCTGTATACTATTTTTAGAGTCCTTTTTAATGTGGTTTTTACTCTAGCTTTTTCAATGGCATATTTTTATGAAAGGATCCACATTTTTTCTTGCAGCTGGACCACAGCAAAGTTCATAGGCAGCCAAGGCAAGGAAGAAAATTTGCTATGTGTAAAATAAAATATTTGACAGTAAATTGAATCTTGGCTAACTGATAAACCATATATATATTTACTATAAGTCACTGAGTAATTATTAGGAATTTGCCTTTGTGTTGTAAAAGAGAAATCAGATGTTGACATTATTTCTCTTAAATACATTGTGCTTTCCTTTGCATTGATAAAAACGTGAAGAAAAAATAGAATTTTAAAATTTCTCTTAAGAATGGTAGCAATGCCATTTATGTCCCCTGTATATAAATTTTGGATTCTGGAGATAAAGCCCTGTTCCTTGGCCCAGGGCTCAGCAATCTTTAGAACAGAGCTTTCTGGACTCTCTGGCACATACCACACCCCAAACTGGCAAATGCTCATATCTGCAAAGGTCAATGTACTATGAGGGTTGGAACAATCCCTGATGACTAAGATGGGAAAAGAAAAATCAAAGTACAAAGCAAGCATAATGTCATTGATCAAATTTTGTTTGAGAAACAGCTGTGATCCAAATCTTTAGTTCAGTCTGACATGCACTTTCTATATGTGGTGTAGACTCATAGTTACAAAAAAAGTACGTAAAAAGTTTTATTCACAAAAAGTTAAATCTGTTGGTAGACACAATGTCTCTCACACTTGGACAAACCACCCATTTGTTAATCACTCCCAGATTATTATCTCTGGGTTGGAAATCTTCCCTGAACTGTGGACTCAACATCCAGCTATCTACTTGACACTAGAGGGCTTAATAGCCCCCAATTAATATGTCCTCATAGAACCCCTAAAACTTTCTTCACACTCAAACTTCTCCATGCTGGTCGATGGCAATGCCATCCTTCCAGCTGGCTCAGGCCAAGAGCTTTGGAGCCTTTACAACCCCTCCCTTTCTCTCATCCTCCCTACCTGGTCCATCATATAGACTCTTGGCATCATTGTCACTCACCTGGATATTCTGAGAGCCTCCTAACTACTTTCGCTGCATCCGTCATAACTGCCTTCCCACACAGTTTTTTTCAATACAGCAGTTAGAATGATTCTTTAAAAACATCCGTCTGATTATGTCATACTTCTATTCAAAACCCTCCAATAGCTTCCATATCACTTGGAGTAAATACCAAAGTCCTTAAAATGGGCACAAGATCCTACCAAATGAAACTCCCTATTTCTTCTCTTGGGAAGAAAATACAGAGAGTTTCCATATCCCCCACACTCAGTTTCCTCTATTGTTAATATCTTACATTATTATGGTACAGTTGCTACAGTTAATTTATGAATATTGATACTGTGTTATTAACTACAGGCCATCCTTTACACAGATTTCCTTAGTTTAAACCTTGTGCTCTTTTTCTGTTTCAGGATCTCATCCAATACACCACATTATATTTATTTCTTATATCTTCTTAAGTTCTTGGCTTAAGGAGAGTTGAGTTTCTCAGACTTTCCTTGATTTTGATGAACATGACTATTTCTGTTTTGAGTAGTAGTGTACATAGTTTGTAGAATTACTCTCAACTGAGATCTGTCTGATGTTTTTGTCATCATTAGGCTAGGGTTATGGGTTTTGTGTAGGAGGAGGTAAAAAGCCATTCTCAACACATCATTTCAAGGAGATATGCTGTCAATGACAGCACAATTGATGGTAACCTTAATCCATGACTGAGTTAATGTTTGTCATATTTATCAGCTGTAAAGTTAATGTTTTATGCTCCTTTCCATATGCTATTCTTTGGAAGGAAGTTACTGTGTGAGGGCCACATTTAAGGAGTGAGTAGCTATGCTTTTATAAGGGCTGGAAATCTACATCAGATATTTAGCTTTCTTCTGCACAGGGAGTTTGTCTCTTCACTCCCATTTATTTATTTATTCGATTATTTAGGTTATGAGTATGAACTCATGGATATTTATAGTTTGGATTATGATCCAATACTATTTATATACTTTACTGCTCAAATTATTCCAGCTTTGTTTACTGGGAGCTTTTTTAGTTGGCTCCTATGCTTCTTTGACTGTATGTGTTAGTACTTCCTTATGTTTTGGCACTTACAAGTTGCTCCAGGATTGTATTTTTATTCTTGCTTCAGTTCTAGAATTCGGCATTTCTTTAAGATTCCTCTTGTAGACTGAATGTTTGTGTTCCCTCCAAAATTCATATGTTGACATTCTAACACCCAAAGTGATAGTATTAGGAGGTGGGGCCTTTGAGAACTAATTAGGTAACAAGGGAAGAGTCTTTGGAAGTGGGATTAGTGCCCTTATAAAAAAGACCACAGAGCTCTCTAGTTCCTTTCCCACCATATGAGGAGACAAGGAGAAATCAACATTCTGCAACCCACAAGAGGGGCCTCAGCTCAGAACCTAACCATCCTTGTGCCCTGATCTTGGACTTCCATCTTCTAGAACTGTAAGAAATACATTTCTGTTGTTTATAAGCCCCCAGTCTATGGTACTTTGTTATAACAGCCCAAATTGACTAAGAAAGTTTCTTTTATTGGAAAATTCTATTAGAAACCACAATCTGAGTACTGGGTGTGCTTGCTATTACTAGGGTGGCATTGCTTCTAGGCCCACTCAGCTGACCGAGCAAGAAAATATATGAATATATACTAAGCTTTGTACCTGTACATCTCTACAAATATTTCTATATGTATCTGTGTTTATATTAAACTAAACATGAATTCAGAGTTCATACTGATATCTTCAATGCTAAGCTAGTACCATACAGATTATTCCAGCCCCCTCCTCATTCTTATCTATAAATTCTCACTCTTGGTTCTCACTGTCCACTTACCTAATTGTTCAATTCTTGTATACATGTATAATGGTCTCAGAGTTGCTAACCTGTACTCCCATGAAACACAACTTTATGAACTAGAGTACAGGCTTGCATATAGCTTCTTTTACCTGTAGTCTCACAAACTCCACTTATTTCCAAACTCAGCACATTTTTCTCCTATCCTTTTCAGTTAGGCTATTTTTGTATATTTTTAATATAGCTAAATTATTTTGTCATAGTCTGCATTTCATGCTGGGATCAGCTGACTTCCTACATTAAAAAAATTGTAGACTTTAAGATACAATCTTTTTATTGTAAATTCCTATTTTACAAATTGTTTTCACAAATGCTTAGTGCTTTGTATCATATATTACTGTCTTATAGGTTATAGTTTCACCACCCTAAACAATCCCCTATGTGACACTTATTAACCCTCTCCAAATCTCTGGCAACCACTGATCAGATTACCATTACCATTATCATTAGTTGCCTTCCCAGATTGTCCAATAAAGAGAATCATGTATTAAATCATTTTCACACTTTGTTCATTGAGCAATATGCATTGGCATTCATTTACATCTTTTCACAGTTTGATGGCTCATTCATTTTTTATCACTGAATACCATTCCATTGTATGGATGTACCACAGTTTGTCTATTCATATGTAAGGACAATTTTTTATACCTCCAGTTTTTGGTAACTATAATGAAAGCTGCTATAAACACTTACATGCAGATTTTGTGTGGACATGAGTTTCCATATCAGTTAGATAAATACCTAGCAGCAGTATTGCAGGATCATATTGTGAGACTATGTGTAGAAAGAAATTGCCAAATTGTCTTCTAAATTGGTTTTGGCACTTTGTATTCCCACCAGCAATGAATGTGAGTTCTTATTTCTCTACATCCATGCCAGCAGTTGGTATTGTCAGTGTACTGGATCTTGGCCATCCTAATAGTTGTGTAGTTGTATCTTGTTTTAATTTGCATTTTCCTAGTCACAGTTGGTTTTGTTCATCTTTTCATATGCTTATTTGCCATCTGTTTATCTTCTTTGGTGAGATTTGGATCTATTTCCTCCTTTTTAAAATTGATTTATTTGTTTTCCCAGTTTTTAACAGTATTTTTGTATATTTTGGGTACAAGTCTTTTACTAGACCTGTGATTTGTAAATATTTTCTTTCAGTCTGTTACTTGTTTTTCTCTGTGTTTTAAAAGTGTGTTTTACAGAGGAAATGTTTTAATTTTAATAAGGTCCTACTTCTCAACTTTTTCTTTCTGGTAGCATACTTTGAGTGTATCTAAAAACTAATCCCCAAATCCAATCTCACATAGATTTTCTCATATGTTTTTATTTGTAAGTTTTATGGTTTATATTTTACATTTAGGTCAGAAATACATTTTGAGTTATTTATTAAGGTATAAGGTCTATATCTAGGTTTTTTATTTATTATTAATTTGTTGCTTATGCATGTCCCACTGTTTCAGTGCCATTTGTTGAGAAGACTCTCCTTTCTCCATCTAATTGCCTTTGCGTCTTTGTTAAAAATCTGTTTCTTAATTTTGTCTGTATCTATTTATGGGCTCCTTATTCTATTAATCTGTGTGTCTATTCTTTCACCAATACTATGTTATCAATACTATACTGCCTTGATTACTGTAGCTTAATAGTCATTATTGAAGTTAGGTAGTATCAGTCCTCCAACTTATTTCTCTCCTTCAATATTGTGTTAGGTATTCAGTTTTTTAATATTTTTTTTGTAAACTTCATTAATAGAGTCAGTTTGTTTATACCTGCAAACAAACTTGTGATTTTGTCTGGAATTGCATTGACTCTATACATTAATTTAAGAATAATTGACATGTTAATAATATTCAGTCTTGCAGTCCATCAAGTAGAATATCTCTCCATTTACTTATGTCTTTGATTTATTTCATCCAAGTTTTGTAGTTTTACACATAGAGTTCCCTGTTTTTGTTTTTTTCTTTAGATTTTTACATAAGTATTCCTTTTCTGATACTGCTATAAATATTCTTGTTGTTTGTTTTTATTTTCAAATTTCAATTGTTCATTACTGGTATATAGTAAAACACTTGCCTCTAGAATATTAACTTTGTATCCTATGGCCTTTCTATACTCAGTAATTTCAGGAGATTTTCTGTAAATTGTTTGAAGTTGTTTACATAGACAATCATGTTATCTGTAAGTAAAAACACTTTTTTCTTTTCAATCTGTAAATATTTTACTCCTTTTTCTTGTCTTATTGCAACAGTGAGATCTTCCAGTATGACTTAAATAGGTGTGGTGAAAGAAGACCACCTTGCTTTGTTCCAGATTGTAGATGGAAATCATTTTTATGGCTGAAAGCTCATTGTAGAATTTGTGTGCCACAACTTCTTGAGCTTCTAATACAATTTTTTAAATAATAAAGTCACCCAATTCATTGAGAAAACTTATAGCACAAAACGATTTTCCTACGAGGGCAATGGAGAAAGAAACTCTATTGTTAAGACACTGGGAAAAAATACAGTTATCTGTGGTCAGCTGAATGGAATGAGTTGCTTTTTTTTTTTTTTTTTTTTTTTTGAGATGAAGTTTTGCTCTTGTTGCCCAGGCTGGAGTGCGATGGCACAATGTCAGCTCACTGCAACCTCTGCCTCCCAGGTTCAAGTGATTCTCCTGCCTCAGCCTCCCAAGTAGCTGGGATTACAGGCATGCACCAACACGCCCAGCTGATTTTGTATTTGTAGTAGAGATGGAGTTTCTCCATGTTGGTCAGGCTGGTTTTGAACTCCTGGCCTCAAGTGATCTGCCCACCTCGGCCTCCCAAAATGCTGGGATTACAGGCGTGAGCCGCCACGCACAGCTGAGTTGCTTCTTAATATTCTACTGTTGTTATATTTTATTCGTGAAATATATTTATTCCTACTTTATTTTTAATACTTTCTGTTAAGTGGTGACAATGATTTTCCCACATGACAAACATTTATTCTTATATTTAAAAAATGAATCATAAAAGTTAGCAGAGAGATATTTTGTTGGCATTATTTTTAAATAATGTTGTTTCTTTCTGATCATTGAAAAAACATGTTTTATGCTCTATTTTGTTCTATCAAATTAGCTACTTTGGGAACATATGTAAATACAAAAATGTAAAAAGTTATAACAAATATTTTATGTTTCATCTCCCTAATGGTAATTCAGTGTTTAACAATCTAGTGTATTTTTACAAATATTTTATGTAAATACACACATCTACACACACAAACTTTTATATAATTGAAACTATAATTGTTCTTATATATTTTATATATTTAATACTTAGGAATTTTCTACAACTTTGCTTCTGAAGAAAGATAAATTTTAATGGCTTCCTAACATTTTATCATATGAATGTGCTAGAACGACTTACTCTTTTTTATTATTGCATATTTGTTTTTTCTCAAAAAAGTACAATGCAGCAAGTGGTGTTGAGAAAACTGCATATCCACATGCAATAAGAATAAAGTTGGATCATTATGTTACATTATATGCAAAAATCAACTCAAAATGCATTAAAGACTTAAACATAAGTCCTGAACCATAAAGCTTCTAGAAAAAAACATAGGGGAAAAGCTCCTTGACATTGGCCTTAGCAATGATTTTTTTGAATATGACACTAAAAGCACAAGCAACAAAAGCAAAAATAAACAAATGGAACTACGTCAAAATAAAAAGCTTCTGTATGGCGATGAAAAAATCAATAAAACGAAAAGGCAACCTTTGGGTTTGGAGAAAATATTTGCAAACCATACATCTGATAAGGGATTAATATCCAAAATATACAAGGAACTCACACAAGTTAATAGCAAAAAAAAATCAAATAATTCAATTAAAAAATGGGCAAAGGACTTGAACAGATGTTTTTCAAAGAAGGACATATGAATGACCAACAGATATCTACAAAGGTGCCCAAAATTATTAATTACTAAGAAAATGCAAATCAAAACCACATTGAGCTATCACCTCATGCCTATTAGAAAGGCAATTATGAAAAAGAGAAGAGATAACATCTTGGCACGGGTATGGAAAAAAGAGAACTCTTGTACACCGTGGGTGATAATGTAAAATGGTACAGCCATTATGGAAAACAGTATGGAGGTTCCTCAAAAAAAAAATAAAAAGAACTACCTTATAATGCAAGAATCCCTCTTTTGGACATATATCCAAAGAAAATGAAGTCAGTATCTGAAAGAGATGCCTGTGCTCCTATACTCACTGCAGTATTACTCATTATATCCAATATATGGAAACAACCTGTGTCAATCAACAGATGAATTGAAAAAGAAATTTTGATATATATATCATATGTATATCATAATAATATATGAATATTATTCACTCTTAAAAAAGAAGGTGTTTGTGACAACATGAATGAACCTGGAAGATATGATGCTAAGTGAAATAAGCCAGATACAGAAAGAAAAATAGTGCATTCTTTCACTTGTATGTGGAATCTAAAAAAGCCAAACACATAGAAACAGGAAGTAGAATGGTGGTTACCAGGGTCTGGGTGTGGGGGAAGTGGGAAGATGTTGGTCAAAGTGTACAAAGTTGCAGTTATCTAGGATGAATAAGCCAAGAGATATAATGTACAACGTGATGACTACAGTTAATAGTATTGCATTGTATACTGAAAATTAGCTAGGAAAGTAGAATTCAGGTCTTCTCACCACAAAAAATGGTAACTGTGGGGCAATGGATATGTTAACTTGCTTAACTGCGGTAATCATTTTACTATGTATATGTATATCAAAACATCATGTTGTACACCTTAAATATGTAAGATTTTTATTAAAAACAGTAATTAAAAAACTCAAAATATCTCTGTGTTTCATGTCAAAATTTTCAATTTCTTATATGGCTTTGTAGAGATAAAAATATAGAATCCAAGTGCATAAGCATTTTCAAAACTCTGGGTAGATTTTAACAAATTATTTTCTATTTAGAAGGGTTAGATCAATCTGTATTTCATATAAAACTAGTACACGAGGTACTTTGTTAAATCTAATTCAAAATTAGGTAGCATCACTAATAAAAAGGGTAAAAGTATCTTTGCCAATCTAATAGGAATGGTATTTTATTTTGATTTACATCTTAGATCTAACTGAATCTTCTTGAGGTTTATGTTTTGCTTTTTTTCTAGCATGGGTTTAGGGCTTCCCTTTTCCACTTTTAGAAGGTCTTTTTTAAAGAGATGAAGTGTTTAGCTTAGAATGAGTATGCATATTTTATCCATCTTCCCACTCGCCTTTTACATTTATGGCCATTTATCAGGAAGCAGTTAATTAGTGTAAACTGACCCTTTCCTCTGCACATCTTCTACATCATTCATTGCTTTTAAGCTTACATCATTCATTGCATTAACTGATTTTTACCCGGTTAGAGATCATTTGTGTTTTCATCTTTTAAAAATAGCCTTATTTGTAAACTTCAACCAGAAGTTTGTTATAAGATGAATATTTAAATTCTTTTTAAGGTACATACTTAACTTAGTATTTGAGCAGTATCTTTGGAAGAATTCTGTCAAATTATACATATGTGTGTGTGTATGATATGGTTTGACTGTGTCCCCACTCAAATCTTATCTTGAATTGTAGTTCCCATAATCCCCACATTCGTGGGAGAAACACTGTGGGAAGTAATTAAACCATGGGGGTGGTTACCCTCATGCTGTTCTCGTGATAGTGAGTGCGTTCTCATGAGATCTAGTGGTTTTATAAGCGGCTTTTTCCCCTTTTGCTCATATATCTCCTTGATGTCACCATGTGAAGGAGGACATGTTTGCTTCCCCTTCCACCATAATTGTAAGTTTCCTGAGGCCTTCCCCGCCATGCTGAACTGTGAGTCAAGTAAACTTCTTTCCTTTATAAGTTACCCAAACTTGGGTATATCCTTACAGCAGTGTGAGAATGGACTAATACACTATATGTGTGCTTGCATGTGCATGTTTTCATTTCTTCCATTTCATTAATCGGCCTGTCGGTTTTCATATTGCCAACATATTATGTTAATTATTATAATCTCATTAAATATCATATTTTAATACCTTATAGGTCAAGATTCCCATTACCATTCTTTTTTTGATATATTTTCACATTCTTACCTATTTTTCACTACACAAAATTTAATTATCATTTAATCATATTTTAAGATGTGTCTTACTGATATTTTAATTAGATATATTTATTTTTTAAATCTTGGTAACAGTTCACTTTTTGTATTTTTTTATTTATCTATTTTATCATCCACAGAACACATTCTATCAAGTATCATCCAAGTAGTAGGCATGGAGAACACACTGGTTAACAATACTCTTGCAGTCTACTGGGCTATATCTTTCAGTTTATTCAAGCTTTTAGTAATATTCTGAATGGTAATTTATAATTTATTCTTATAAGTATTTCACATTGTATAATAAGACCATTTTATACTTTACAGTGTAAGCTATAATATATGTGATAAATATTGTTTTGACTGTATTTTACACAATAATTACCATTTTCAAATTTTTTCCTTATTTTCTTTTTCGGCATGTGAACTATATGATAGGATTCATTTGCTTTAATCTCATTTGGTAGTTTGGAAAATGTTTATTTTCTATTTGTCACCTTTTCAAAAATGTACAGTTATCTTTGCCTGGAAATAGGAATTTTACCACATTTTAATTTCTTCCGTTTATTGTGTTCCTGGCCAATCGTGTATTTTTGTGCTCTTTCTATGAATCTTTTCATTGTTAATAATTTATTTGTATTTGGTAGAACGTATTGTCTTGGCTGCAACATGGTTTATTTCTTTACCCAGTCTTGAACTAGGCAAGAAATATTCATACAGTTTGTTAACAAATTAAATTTGTGACACTTTGGAAAGTTTTTTTTTGAAATAATAATTATTTTTTCTTTATCTCATTGTTTTAGGTGATTTTAATAGAAAGATAAATATTTTCTACATTCCAAAATATTGCAAATATTTGTGGGTTGAGGCTGAATGTGACTCTGCAGTTACTTATTGGTTTCATTTTCTGAATTTCATAGGCAAAGCAGAACTTTTGCATTCAAAGAATACAAAGCCCAAGAGAACTGTCATATAGGGGTCTAGTCCCATTGAAACAAACAGATTCTAGGAACTCAGGAGAGTGTAGCCATGTCTCAAAGGGGCAAGTGGATAGTGTTTTCTTTATTATTATTATTATTTTATTTCCTTAGGTTATTGGGGAACAGGTGGTGTTTGGTTATATGAGTAAGTTCTTTGGTGGTGATGTGTGAGATTTTGGTGCATCCATCGCCTGAGCAGTATACATTGCACCCAATTTGTGGCCTTTTATCCCTCACCCCCTTCCCACCCTTTCCCTCTGAATCCCCAAAGTCCATTGTGTCTTTATTATGCCTTTGCATCCTCATAGCTTAGTTCCCACATATGAGTGAGAACATATGATGTCTGGTTTTCCATTCCTGAGTTACTTCACTTAGAATGATAGTCTCCATTATCATCCAGGTCACCGTGAATGCCATTAATTCATTCCTTTTTATGGCTGAGTAGTATTCCATCATATATACATACCATAGTTTCTTAATCCACTCATTGATTGATGGACACTTGGGTTGGCTCCACACTTTTGCAATTCCAAATTGTGCTGCTATAAACATGCGTGTGCAAGTATCTTTTTTCATATAATGAGTTATTTTTCTCTGGGTAGACACCCTGTAGTAGGATTGCTGGATCAAATGGTAGTTCTACTTTTAGTTCTTTAAGGAATCTCCACACTGTTCTCCATAGTGGTTGTACTGGTTCACATTCCCACCAGCAGTATAGAAGTGTTTTCTGTTCACTGCACCCATGCCAGCATGTATTATTTTTTGATTATGGCCATTCTTGCAGGAGTAAGGTGGTATTGCACTGTGCTTTTTATTTGCATTTCCTTGATCATTAGTGGTGTTGAGCATTTTTTCATATGTTTGTTGGATATTTGTATATCCTCTTTTGAGAATTGTCTATTCATGACCTTAGCCCACTTTTTGAGGGGATTGTTTGTTTTTGTCTTGCGAATTTGTTTGAGTTCACTGTAGATTCTGGATATTAGTCCTTTGGCAGATGTATAGATTGTGAAGATTTTCTCCCACTCTGTGGACTGCCCATTTACTCTGCTGTTTCTTTTGTCATGCAAAAGCTCTTTAGTTTAATTAAGCCCCAGCATTTGCTTTTGGTTTCCTGGTCATGAAATCCTTGTCCAAGTCAATGTCTAGAAGGGTTTTTTCAATGTTGTCTTCTAGAATTGTTTTTCAATTTTTATTTATTTTTCTCAGATAGAGTCTCACTCTGTTGCCGTCTCGGCTCAGTGCAACCTCTGCCTCCTGGGCTCAAGCTATTCATCTGCCTCAGCCTCCCAAGTAGCTGGGACTACAGGCACCTGCCACCACACCCAGCTAATTTTTTTAGTGTAGATGGGGTTTCATCATGTTGGCCAGGCTGGTCTCGAACTCCTGACCTCAAGTGGCCCACCCACCTTGGCCTCCCAAAATGCTGGGATTACAAGTGTGAGCTAGCACAACCGGCATTGTCTTCCAGAAGTTTTATAGTTTCAGGTCTTAGATTTAAGTCCTTGATCCATCTTAAGCTGATTTTTGTATAAGGTGAGAGATGAGGATCCAGTTTCATTCTCCTACATGTAGCTTGCCAATTATCCCAGCACCATTTGTTGAATAGGGTGTCCTTTCCCCACTTTATGTTTTTGTTTGCTTTGTCAGAGATCAGTTGGCTGTAAGTAATTACGGTTTATTTCTGGGTTCTCTATTCTGTTCTATTGGTCTATTTGCCTATTTTTATGCCAGTACCATGATGTTTTGGTGACCATGGCCTTATAGTATAGTTTGAAATCAGGTAATGTAATGCCTCCAGATTTGTTCTTTTTGCTTGGTCTTGCTTTGGCTACGAGGGCTCTTTTTTGGTTCCATATGAACTTTAGGATTGATTTTTCTAAGTCTGTGAAGAATGATGGTGGTATTTTGATGAGAATTGCATTGAATTTGTGGACTGCTTTTGGCAGTACGGTCATTTTCACAATATTGATTTTATCTGTCCATAAGCATGGGATATGTTTCCATTTGTTTGCATCATCTGTGATTTCTTTCAGCAATGTTTTGTCATTTTCCTTGTAGAGATCTTTCACCTCCTTGGTTGGGTATATTCCTAAGTATTTTATTTTTTTGCAGCTATTGTAAAAGGGGTTGAGTTCTTGACTTAATGCTCTGCTTGGTCACTGTTGGTTTATAGAAGAATTACTGATTTGTGTACATTGATTTTGTATCCAGAAACTTTGCTGAATTCTTTTATCAGTTCTAGGAGCTTTCTGGAGGAGTCTTTAGGGTATTTTAGGTAAACAATCATGTCATCAGCAAACAGTGACAGTGTGACTTCTGCTTTACCAATTTAGATGTCCTTTATTTCTTTCTCTTGTCTGATTGCTCTGGCTAGGACTTCCAGTACTATGTTGAAGAGGAGTGGTGAGAGTGGGCATCCTTGTTTTGTTCCAGTTCTCAGAGGGAATGCTTTCAGCTTTTCTCCATTCAGTATTATGTTGGCTGTGAGTTTGTCATAGTTGGCTTTTATTACATTGAGGTATGTCCCTTGTATGCTGATTTTGCTGAGAGTTTTCATCATAAAGGGAGGCTGGATTTTGTCAAATGCTTTTTCTGCATATATTGAGATGATCATGTGATTTTTTGTTTTTGGTTCTGTTTATGTGTTGTATCACATTTACTGACTTGCATATGTTAAACCATCCCTGCGTCCCTGGTATGAAACCCACTTGATCATGATGGATTATCTTTTTGATATGTTGTTGGATTTGGTTAGCTATAATTTTTTTAAGGATTTTAGCATCTATGTTCATCAGTGATATTGGTCTGTAGTTTTCTTTTTTTGGTTATGCCCTTTCCTGGTTTTGGTATTAGGGTGATACTGGCTTCACAGAATGATTTAGGAAGGGTTCCCTGTTTCTCTATCTTGTAGAATAGTGTCAGTAGGATTGGTACCAATTCTTCTTTGAATATCTGGTAGAATTATGCTGTGAATCCATCTGGTCCTGGATTTTTTTTTTTGTTTGTAATTTTTAAATTACCATTTCAATCTCACGGCTTGTTATTTGTCTGTTCAGAGTATCTAATTCTTCCTGATTTAAGCTAGGAAGGTTGTATCTTTCCAGGAATTTATCCATCTCTTCTACGTTTTCTAGTTTATATGTGTAAAGGTGTTCATAGCAGCCTTGAATGATGTTTTGTATTTCAGTGGTGTCAGTTGTAATATCTCCTGTTTTGTTTCTTAGTGAGGTTATTTGGATTTTCTTCTTTTCTTTGTTAATCTTGCTAATGGTCAATCAATTTTATGTATCCTTTCAAAGAACCAGCTTTTTGTTTCATTTATCTTTTAATTTGTTGTTGTTTTGATTTCATTTAGTTTTGCTCTGATCTTGGTTATTTCCTTTCTTCTGCTGGGTTTGGGTTTGGTTTGTTCTTGTTTCTCTGGTTTCTTGAGGTGTGATCTTACATTGTCTGTTTGTGCTCTTTCAGGCTTTTTGATGTAGGCATTTAGGGCTATGAACTTTCCTCTTAACACCACCTTTGCTGTATCCCAGAGGTTTTGATAGGTTGTGTCACTATTGTCATTCAGCTAGAAGAGTTGTTAAATTTCCCTCTAGATTTCATTTTTGACCCAATGATCATTCAGGAGTGGGTTATTTAATTTCCATGTATTTGCATGGTTTTGGAGGTTCTTTTTGAAATTGATTTCCAGTTTTATTCCACTGTGGTCTTAGGGAGTGCTGGATATAATTTCAGTTTTCTTTAATTTATTGAGGCTCATTTTGTGGCCCATTATATCGTCTATCTTGGAGAAAGTTCCATGTGCTGTTGAATAGAACGTATATTCTGCAGTGTTGGGTAGAATGTTCTGTACGTATCTATTAAGTCCATTTGTTTCAGGGTATAGTTTAAATCTATTGTTTTTGTGTTGATTTTCTGTCCTGATGATCTGTCCAGTACTGTCAGTGGAGTATTGAAGTCCCTCACTATTATTGTGTTGCTGTCTATTTCATTTCTTAGGTCTATTAGTAATTGTTTTATAAATTTGAGAGATCCAGTGTTAGGTGCGTATATATTTAGGATTGTGATATTTTCCTGCTGGACAAGGCCTTTTATCATTATATAATGACCGTGTTTGTCTTTTTTAATTGCTGCTGCTTTAAAGTTTGTTTTGTCTGATATAAGAATAGCTACCCCTGGTTGCTTTTGGTGTCCATTTGCATAGAATGCCTTTTTCCATCCCTTTACCTTAAGTTTATGGGAGTCTTTATGTGTTAGGTGTGTCTCCTGAAGGCAGCAGATAGTTGGTTGGTGAATTCTTATCCATTCTGCAATTCCGTATCTTTTAAGTGGAGCATTTAGACCATTTACATACAATGTTAGTATTGAGATGTGAGATGCCATTCCATTTATTATGCTATTTGTTGCCTGTATACCTTATTTTTATTTTTTTAATGTATTTTTACTTTGTAGGTCTTGTAAGATTTATGCTTTAAAGAAGTTCTGTGCTTCCAGGATTTGTTCCAAGATTTAGAGCTCCTTTTAGCAGTTCTTTTGGGGTTGGCTTAGTAGTGTTTCTTTGAAAAAGACTATATCTTTCCTTCACTTATGAAGCTTAGTTTCACTGGGTACAAAATTCTTGGCTGGCAATTGTTTTGTTTGAGGAGGCTGAAGATAAGGCCCCAATCCCTTTTAGCTTGTAGGGTTTCTGCTGAGAAATCTGCTGTTAATCTGATAGGTTTTTCTTTGTAGGTTACCCGGTGTTTTTGCCTCATAGGTCTTAAGATTCTTTCTTTCATCTTAACTTTAGATAACCTGATGGCAATGTTCCTAGGTGATGATCTTTTTGCGATGAATTTCGCAGATGTTCTTTGAGCTTCTTGCATTTAGATTTCTATTTCTCTAGCAAGGCTGGGGAAGTTTTCCTTGATTATTCCCCCAAATACATTTTCCAAACTTTTAGATTTCTCTTCTTCCTTAGGAATGCTGGTAATTCTTAGGTTTGGTCTTTAACGTAATCCCAGACTTCTTGGAGGCTTTGTTCATATTTTTTTAATTCTTTTTTCTTTGTTTTTGTTGGATTAGTTTAATTAGAACACCTTGTTTTTGAGCTCTGAAGTTCTTTCTTCTGCTGGCTTGATTCTATTGCTGAGACTTTCCAGAGAATTTTGCATTTCTATAAGTGTGTCTATTGTTTCCTGAAATTTCTATTGTTCTTTATTTATGCTATTTCATTGAATATTTCTCCCCTCACTTCTTATATCATCTTTTTGACTTATTTACATTGGGCTTTGCCTTTTTCTGGTGCCTCCCTGATTAGCTTAATAACTACCCTTTTGAATTCTTTTTCATGTGGGTCAGGGATTTCTTCTTTATTTGGATCCATTGCTGGAGAGCTATTATGAAACAAGTAGAACCTTGTTTTTTCATATTACCAGAGTTTGTTCTCTGGTTCCTTCTCATTTGGGTAGCCTCTGTCAAAGGGAAGTTCTAATGCTCAAGGCTATTGTTCAGTTCCTTTTGTCCCACAGGATATTTCCTTGATGTAGTACTCTCCCCATTTTCCTAGAGCCAAGCTGCAGTGATTGTTATCTCTCTTCTGAATCTAGATATCCAGCAAGACTACCAGGCTCTGGGCTGGTACTGGGGGTTGTCTGCAAAGAGTCCTGTGCTGTGAACCATCTATGGGCCTCTCAGCCATGGATACCAGCACTTGCTCCTGTGGAGGTGGGAGGGGGTAAAATGGACTCTATGAGGATCCTTAGCTTTCGTTGACTGGTGCACTATTTTTGTGCTGATTGGGCTCCTGCTGGTAGCTGGTGCTTTCAAGAGAGCATCAGTTATGGTAGTATGGGGAGGAACAGGTGGTGGGCAGGACCCTAGAACATCAAAGAGTATATGTTCTTTTTCTTCAGTTACCAGGGTGGGTAGGGAAGGACAATTAAGTGGGGGCAGGGCTGAGTATGTTTGAGCTCAAACTCTACTTGGGCGGGCCTTAGTGTGGCTGCTGGGGGGTTGGGGGTGGTTTCCAGGTCAATGGACTTATGTTCCCGGGAGGATTGTGGCTGCCTTTGCTGTGTCTTGCAGGTTGTCAGGGAAGTGGGGAAAGCCAGCAGTCACAGTTCTCACCCAGTTCCCATGCAACCCAAAGGGACTGTCTCATTCCCACCTTGTCCCCAACAACAGCACCAAGTCTGTTTCCAGGCAGTGGGCGAGCAGGGCTGAGAACTTGCCCCAGGCTACCTGCCTCCCAGCTGTGAAAATAAATAGGGCTTTCCTTCTTTTCCCACCTGTGGAGTCTGTACACTGGATTAATACCTTCCCCCAAGTTCTGGCCAGGAGACTTCTTGATCAGTTCAAATTGTTAAAATGTTCAGCTGGAGGTTTCCTTCTCCCTTGGCCATTTCCCAGTGCATCCAGCAGCCCTCCTCAAGGACCCCTGTGAGGCAAGGCAGAAATGGCTTGGTAGGGGACCCAGCAAGCCTACAGGGATTTTTCTGCTGCTTCCTCTATCCCTGTATTTCACTTGGCTCTCTAAACCTACTCAACTCCAGGTAAGGTCAGAATCTTCTCCTATAATCTAGACCTTCAGGTTCCCCAGTGGGGGATGTGTGTTTGGGGGTGGACGATCTCCCTTTCCCACTTCCATAGTTTGGGCACTCACAGTATTTGGGGTGTCTCCCGGGTCTTGCAGGAGCAATTTGCTTCCTTCAGAGGGTCTGTGGGTTCTCTTGGATTTCCTAATGTATTCCTGCAGACATTCTGGAGCAAAAGTTCATGATACAAGCCTCCACATGCTGTTCTATCCATCTGAGTGGGAGCTGCAATCTAGTTCTGTCTCCCGTCCCCCATGATCCCCAGAAGTTCTAGTGTTTTGTTTTCTATATTGGTGTGAGCACTATAAGCATAAAGAGTTTATATATTTCCTCATGCTTAATCTATTTTATGATATAATAAAATGTAATCTGACAATAGGGTTTTCTGTCCCCCCCCCCCATTAAAATGGATCTTGCATTCTTCTAATTCGGGAAATATGGTACTAAGAGTACCGAGGAGGACAGTTTGAAAACCACTAATCTAGTTTGTCTTTTTGTAGTGGTAAATGGGACATTTTTTAAGTCACACCACCAGATTCTCTATATCCTAAAGGAAGAGCCATGGCGCAGTGCTTTACTTTGAGAAATTCCATCTCCATGACTGTATGAACCTCTGTATACTCTGTCTTTCCAATCCCTGTTTTCTGGTCTTTGTGGGATCCCAATGGCTGTAGAAATGTGCATGTGTGTGAGAATGAAAAGGAAGAAGAAAAAAGATGAAGAAGCACAGAAGCAGTGGTGAGATTACTTTCAGTTTCCTAATTAATGCATATAGTTGGGTAAATGGGTCAAGAGACAAAAAAAAGTAAACAACAAACAACAACTTTCTTCCTAGCTGTTCTAGGCAATTAAGATTTCTCTCTTTTATGTAGTAGCACTTAATTAGTACTCTTATATACACATTTTTCAAACTTGTTTTATTGATAAAATAGTTTTATATGTGTGTGTGAGAGAGATAACATTCACATATATTAACACAAGTGTATACGTAGGTTTTTTCATACCGATGTATACATGCATACACACATATATTTTATACTAAATAAATATATACTTCCAAATGGAAAATTAAAAATTTTTTTAATACATATATACTTTATATTGGCATCTGCCAATAAAGTGAGGTTAAACTCTAATTCAATTAAGAAATGAGGTTGCTTAGTGCAAATTTTTAAAATGAAGTGTGGACATAAGCTCTGAGGTTTGTGAGTTTGAGAAAAACATAAATCTTAAGAAGGTGACATATTCCACTGTTCTGAAATCTGTTGAGAAAAATGAGATGGAGACATGAATAACAAAGGCTAAAGGATACAGTTAGAAAATATTATATTCTATAAAGTTCTAGAAGCATATAAAAATATTCCAAATACAATAATATCTCCCTTACTATAAACCTGTTTTCTAAACTCCTTGTATTTCAAGTTTTATTTTAGGCATTTGGATTTTTTTTCTTTTAAAAATAGAAAATTAATATAATGGGAATCTACAATAAAATAAAAATTAATTTAACAATAGGCAATTAATGAGCACCCATTACATGCCTGGTATAGTGCTGGAAGTTGATGGCAAAAATATTAAAAAGATATGGTGTCAGCATTAAAAAATCTTACAGTTTACCTGGGAAAACAAACACGTGTGAAGGAGTCAAATCACTTTATAAATATGGCCTTTTGATCACTTAGCTGAAACATATTTTTTGGGGGGCAGGGGGTGAACTGTAGAGGACTTTTGCTCTGTTAAAGCTCTAGCTTTCATCAGTCTGTACTGAATATTTACACCAAAATAACAGATACAGCAATCCCTTTTCATGCTTCTTTCTCATTTTCTTTCTTTTTTTTTTTACTGAGTCTAGCTTTAATCTAAAATTTCCTTTCTAGCTATTGCCATCATTTTTCTCTCTGAAGTTGCTCCGGCCTCTCTTTTCTTATCAGGCTCACATATGTCAGTCTTCACCTCCCACTGCATTTCTTGCCCTCTAAACTGACTTTTTACATTTGGCTCTTTGTTTTGCATGTGCTTTCAAATTAGACATTTTCTTTTATTTTCTTTAAAATACATTTTTATTGACATTTACTTATAGCCAATATACTCCTGAAAAAGTATTTTTAATAGCTTTATTGAATTATAATTGATACTAAAAAATGCACATATTTAGAGTGTATAATTTAATAAGTTTGGGTATATGCCTACACCCATGAAACCATCGTCTGAGCTCCAGTCTCATTCATCAAAATATCAAATCTCTCCTTTTTGGTGCTGAAAGGGTGTCGAACAGAATTGTAGTTTGTTTTTTTTCTTCTGCCCACAAACTGTAGACTTCCTCATATTCTTTATTTGCTCTGTTTCCCAGGCTGGTGTTCAGTGGTGTGACCACTGTTTCCTTCCACCTCACTCTCCCAGGCTCAATTGATCCTCCTGCTTCAGCCTCCTGAGTAGCTGGGACCATAGGTGTATACCACTATGCCTGGCTAATTTTTGTGCATATATATCTATATATATACACACATACATATATATATACACACATACATATATATACACACACATATATACATATATACACACAGATATATATATACACACACACATATATACACACATATACACACACACACACACACACACACATATAGTAGAGACACGGTCTCCCTATGTTGCCCAGGCTAGTCTTGAACTCCTGGGCTCAACTGATCCTCCAGCCTTGGCCTCCCAAAGTGCTGGGATTACTGGAGTGAGCTACCGCACCAGGCCCCTCCTCATATTCTTGATCATGGCTCAATTCTAAGATTTCTTCTTTTTTTCTAACTCTATTTTACCTCGAATCCAAATTTAGCCCTCATGGCTGTATGATAAAGGAACTTCAAACTGGACCACTTGTCACTACTGCAATTAGTACTAGCTTTGTTCCAGTCACTCTTTACCAAGCTACTTGAATCACTCTAATTTCTTAATGGTCTCCAGTTTTCTGCATTTGCTTTTCTATAGTGTATTCTCTTCAGTCTTTCCTTCTCAGCCAGAAGCATATTCATTATAAACACATGTAATTATATCACTCCTCTGGTCTAGCACTCTAAACTTGGCCTCCCCGACTCATTTAAAATAAAGATCGGAATCCTTGCTAAGCCCTACGGGGTCCTACATGATCTGGCCCCAAAAATTCCTCTGCTCTCCCTCTTTCTACTCATCCCCCTCCTTCCATGCCTTCTTTCAGTTTCTCAAACACCTTGAGGCCATTCTTATCTCAGAGCTTTAACATTGGCTCTTCTCCTGCCTGGAAAACTCTTCCAATGGCCTTTATATCATTTAGGCCTCATCAATGGTAAGCTTCCCAGAGATGCCTTCCCCGCACACACTTTTACCACTAGCACTGCTCAGCATGTTCTATCCCCTTACTCCACTTAGCTATCATCATAGTATTTATAACAACATAAAATTACATCATTTATTTATTTGCATTTTTTATCTCTCCTCCTCCTGCTAGAGGGCTTTCCCCATAAGATAGAGACGACTTAGATCATGTTTGCTTTTCCTTTGACAAGAATAAGGCTGATACATGGTAGACAGTCAAAATATTGTTGAATGAATAGTTGTTGTTTCTATGGCTTTATTAGTGGAATAAAGAATATTATTTATGGAATTTAAAATAATTATAGAATTGTTCTGTATAGAATATGCTAGTATTCACTTTTCATATGTATAAAATATTTCATATATCTTTCTATATTTCTCAATATAATTTCCTAATTTTAATATATGATATTTAATATCTACCTTTCATTTACATTTTTTCTTTTTTTATTATACTTTAAGTTCTAGTGTACACATGCACAACATGCAGGTTTATTACATAGGTATACATGTGCCATGTTGGTTTGCTGTACCCATCAACTCATCATTTACATTAAGTATTTCTCGTAATGCTATCCCTTCTCCAGCCTCCCTCCCCCTAACAGGCCCTGGTGTGTGATGTTCCCCACCCTGTGTCCATGTGTTCTCATTGTTGAACTCCCACTTATGAGTGAGAATATGCAGTGTTTGATTTTCTGTCCTTGTGATAGTTTGCTGAGAATGATGGTTTCCAGCTTCATCCATGTCCCTGCAAAGGACATGAACTCATCCTTTTTTATGGCTGCATAATATTCCATGGTGTATATATGCCACATTTTCTTTATCCAGTCTATCATTGATGGACATTTGGATTGGTTCCAAGTCTTTGCTATTGTGAATAGTGCCACAATAAACATATGTGTGCATATGTCTTTACAGTAGCATGATTTATAATCCTTTGGGTATATACTCAGTAATGGGATCAGTGGGTCAAATGGTATTTCTAGTTCTAGATCCTTGAGGAATCGCTACACTGTCTTCCACAATGGCTGAACTAATTTACACTTCCACCAACCATGTAAAATTTTTCCTGTTCCTCCACATACTCTCCAGCATCTGTTGTTTCCTGACTTTTTAATGATCACCATTCTAACTGGCGTGAGATAGTATCTCATTGTGGTTTTGATTTGCATTTCTCTGATGACCAGTGATGATGAGTATTTTTTCATGTGTCTGTTGGCTGCATAAATGTCTTCTTTTGAGAAGTGTCTGTTCATATACTTTGCCTACTTTTTGATGGGGTTGTTTGCTTTTTTCTTGTAAATTTGTTTAAGCTCCTTGCAGATTCTGGATAGTAGCCCTTTGTCAGATGGGTAGATTGCAAAAATATTTTCCCATTCTGTAGGTTGACTGTTCACTCTGATGATAGTTTCTTTTGCTGTGCAGAAGCTCTTTAGTTAAATTAGATCCCCCATTTGTCAATTTTGGCTTTTGTTGCCATTGCTTTTGGTGTTTTAGTCATGAAGTCTTTGCCCATGTCTGTGTCCTGAATGGTATTGCCTAGGTTTTCTTCTAGGGCTTTTATGGTTTTAGGTCTTACATTTAGGTCTTTACTCCATCTTGAGTTAATTTTTATATAAGGAGTTAATATTTGGTATCAATTTTAATATGTGATATATAATATCAACCTTTCATTTACATTTTTTCTTAATTATTTAATAATGGCATTGGTAACATTATGGAAGGGAGATATATCTTTAAATGCTCATTTTAATCCATGCTGTTGCTAAGTCTTATATACATTACCCACATTACCAAATTTTCTTCATTTTATTTCTATTAAGAGTATCTTTAATATTCTACATATATGTGCAGCAGCTTCATTTTCAAATTCTCTTATTAATTTTATTTTTTATTAATAAAATATCTTTAATATTCTTTTTTCTCTATATATTTGTAAACGAATATGTCTCTTCCAAATTTTATATCAAAAATTTATCTTTCTGATTGCATAGATTAAAAGTATCAAAACGAAATAAGCATCATGTGAAATGTTGTTCAGTTTCAAAATAACTGAGCATCATGTGAATGTCTTGAATATTTTCTGTTCCTGTGTCTTCTTTACTACTTTCTTTTCTATTAGATGAATATTCTCTAGTGTAGCATTTTAATTCCTTTAATAATTATATTTTTAAAATTATTTTCTTAGTGGTTTCTCTAGGGTTTACAATAATAATCTTAACTTATCTATATCTACCTCAGCACCATATTAACATAATCTAGTGATACGTAGAAACTTTGCTTCTATATAGTTTCAATTGCTTATTATTTTTATGCTTTGTTATTAGTGATTAACAGAAAACCAAAGATGTTCAAAGTCCTTCAAATCTGGCAGTATTCTATTGCTAAACTCTATAGGATTTGTAGAATTTTATTTTATTTTTTTTCAGGTGGAGTCTTGCTCTGTCACCCATGCTGGAGGGCAGTGGCGCGATCTCGGCTCACTGCAAGTTCCGCCTCCCGGGTTCAAGCCATTCTCCGCCTCAGCCTCCCAAGTAGCTGGGACTACAGGCGCCTGCCACCACGCCCAGCTAATTTTTTGGTATTTTTAGTGGAGATGGGGTTTCACCATGTTAGCCAGGATGGTCTTGATCTCCTGACCTTGTAATCCGCCTGCCTCGGCCTCCCAAAGTGCTGGGATTACAAGTGTGCGCCACTGCACTGGGCCAGCAAAGGACTTTTAAGAAATTTTTTTGCCTTACCTTGTTGAAAATCTGAAGTTTTTCTATATTTCTACATTTAATAATAAGTCTGATGTTCAAATAATCTCATCAGAAATCTTTCTTTGGCATTGACTTCATTCTCAAGTAGGACATCAACCAGTATCTTCAGGCTTGCAAAAAACAGTTTATTATCTCTGTGGGGGGGTGGGGGGGAGTCCCCAATAGGTCCAGTTGAGGTCCCTGCATCTGTGGTTTTTGTCCTAGATTAGGTTATATGAACATCTTAGAACCAACATTGGAGCCAGGAAAATGAATTGCTCTGAGTGACCTGGTTGGGAACATGTTACCCAACTGAACTCAGGTGTGCCTGCTCAAGGCAGTAAAGCCAAACATGGTCATTGGTATTGAAGTGACAGAAACTGAGACATTTATTGGAGAGCACCAAGTAAGGAGAGTTGGACAGATAATGTTTAAGACCCAAACTCCCATATGGCTTATAAGATAAGGGCTTTTAAAGATTGAGAGGCAGAGGTTATAGGCAAAGTTATAAGTCAACATAGAGGGGCTACACATTGTTTTGACCTAAAGTGGTGAGACATCTCAAAGCGAGGAACCACAGGTCCACAGGTTATAGGTGGATTTAGATTTTTTGATTTGAGATTGGTTATGGAAGTGAAACTTTGTCTAAAAATTTGGAATTAGCAGAAGATAAAATTTGCTCTGGCTCATGAGAGTGACTTTTTTGGGCCTCCACAGGAAGAAATTTAGAACAAAGGAAAGTGGTCAGAGTTTAGTCTTCATCTCTCTCTTATTTGAGGTCTATGTGTCAACACATAAAGACATAAACCTCCTTATCTGAGATATATGTTTGGTGAGGGTCTGGGTTTTTTGAAAAACAGCTCAGGGACGTATGTTAAGATGTTATCTTCAGTTTTTATAGGGGATTATTCTTGTGACTCTGTTATATTTTGGCTATTATTTTAAGCTACTGTTATCTTTTTGTTATTTATTTTGTGGGGCTTGCTAGGTGTCTGGAATTTCCTTTGAAAAAATTCAAGATTTTTTTTTTAATTTTCGTGTTTGGGAGGGGATACCTAGCACCCTCCTAAGAGGGGTCCCTGTTTCATTTCAATGTCTACCATAATTGTGGATTAGGAGTGGTGCAAGCTCTCTGAATTACGGGGGTTAAGAACGGGAAGAAATGCTTTCCCCAAAAATTGGAATTATTACTTACATGAAGAATGAATGAATCCTTGTAAGACAAAATCAACAGATGTGATCTATGTATAAGCTTATATTATTATTTAATACATAAACCAGGAAACTTTTGAGGGTGAAAGTTTTAACAAAAACTATTTTTTAAGAGGCGTTAGTCATCACAATGAGTCTTAAACTTATACTGACTTGTAAAACAGAAGAACTAGATGAAACTGACACACAACACAAACTAAGTTCCAATTGAACATCAACAGTTCAGACCCATATATTCCAAGTTAAAATAAAAGAGAAACTGATATAACAGGACTTAACGTGTTCCAAAGCCCACTGACTGGTTGAGCAACTTGAGTAGTTTACAAATTCTCACCAATCTCTGCTAGATCTTCCTTACTAACTTTTTCCCTAAAACCACTCTATATGACTAACTTCAACCTTCAAATTCCCTAAAACCACTCTATATGACTAACTGCAATCTCAAATTCCTCTTTTGAGACACTTCTGAGACTCTGCCAAAGCAGTGCTCTCCTATGTTCAACACATTTAATAAATTCGGCTTCATATGGTCAACAGCTTTCACTAATGGTCTTTGTAAGGAGACTTCATGATGCCCAGGAAAGTGCCTAGACTTTTAAAGTGAAAACATGGAGTTTGGTGTGGCTGAGGCTGAGTGAATAAGAAGGAGTATAGTGGGAAATAATGTGAGAAGGTAAGAGGCACACACCATGGAAAGCCTTATTGGCCATTTTAAGGATTGATGTTATTGTAAGTGAAAAGTGAGTCACTGAAAGATTTTGAGAAGAGAAATGATTTGCATTTACTGCATGTCAAAGGTCTTGCTCTAGCTGTTGAGCTAGGAATAGAATATAGGAGGACAAAGGTGGAAGAAAGTTGGCCAGTTAAAAAGCTATTGAAATAATCAAGGCAAGAGATGGTGATAGATCAGCTAATGTCATAGCAGTAGAGACAGTGCAAAAATATCAGACTTTGGGTATATTTTCTAAGTGTGGACCAATGGGATTTACTAATGAGCTAGATGTGGGAATAAGAGAAAAAGAAGAGTCAGGGATGATTCCAAAGTTTATGACCACAGCAACTAGAAGGATAAAATTGCCACTTCCTTCTTGGAAAAGACTGGCACATTACAGGCTTGTGATAGAATTTGAGTAAATTGGTTTTGGACATTACTATGGGAAGAATTGTGGTCTTCTCAAAATTCATGTTGTGAACACCTAGCCCCCCACATAAATTGTAAGTTTACGTGGATATAGGGCCTTGAAAGAGATAATTAAGTTAAAATGAAGTGATTGGGATGGGCCCTAATCCAATGACTGGTGTCATAGATGAGGATATTAGGACACAGACACACACAGAGAGAAGGCAGCCATCTACAAGCCAAAAAGAGAGGTCTCAGAAGAAACCAACCCTACTGATACCTTGATCTTGAATTTCTAGTTTCCAGAATTGTGAGAAAAATGAATTTCTATTGTTTAATCCACCCAGATTGTGTTGCTTTATTATGGCAGCCCTAGCAAACTTGGGAGTCATTGTCATGCAGAGGGTATTTAAGGATATTAAACAGGGTGAGGTTACAAGGAGAATGACTGCAGATAAAGAATAGAAGGAATCCAAGAAACAAGCCCTGCAAAATTTCACTTTTAGAGGCTGGAGATAAGAACAAAAATGTCTCAACAAAAGAAACTGTTAAAGAGTGACCAGTCAGGAAATTAACAGATTGAAATATCCTGGAAACCAAGTCAAGAAATTGTTTTCTATACAAAGGAGTAATTAATTAATTGTTTTAAATGCCCCTGATTGTGCAACAGGTTGAAGATTGTGAATTTTTAATTATATTCAGAAATGTGGAGATCATCGGTGACACTATCAAGGAAACTTTGATGAAATAGGAGAGGAAGTAAAAGTCTAATTAAAATAGATTTAAAGTGGAGAATGAGAGATGTGGAATTGAGACTAATTTATCTTTTTGTTTTATTATGTGCCTAGCACAGAAGTCTCATTGAATCTATATATTAGATCTTTTAAAAATAAATGTTTTTATCTGATTTCCAAATCTGCAAAGCTGAAGCACAGAACCTTCATGGAAGTGATCTTTTAAAATACCTTGAGAAGTTCCCTGCTGAGTTTCTCAGAAACCTTTCAAAACATTAGTCATGATATGCTTTTATAGAGAAATTTACTTGTAGAGTAGCATCCCTATCAATAATGTAATATCAGAATGTGCTTCAAATTTTGTTTACTATAAAGAAGTAATAACTTCTTTAGGTAATTATTTACTGTTTTTCATTTGATACTTTAATGGATTTCCTCAGAGCACAAATAAATTACATTAATTACATTAAATAATTTCAACTGAAGAATTGTTTATATAAATTAGATTTACTAGTAAATCCTATTAATATGCCTTTTTATATCAAGACATAAAGGCATTGTTTTAGAGATACAGACTTTCAAGAGAATGAAAACATTATCTAATGCCATATGGAACTTTTCTGTAACCTAGTAGCTTTAACTACATTAGGTTGTATCTGTTGGTTATTTAGTACATTTTAATAGCAATCTGAATAGTGACATTTTGGTTAACGCAATTTTCAGCTGATAACAAGTGGGTATTCTGTGGTTTATTTTTGAACTTTTTTCTTAGACGTTATTAACTCATTATTAAAAACATTTTTTATTTTGTAAATAAACATAGTACACATATATATTTAGGAGGTACATAAGTGATATTTTGATATATACAATGTGCAGTGACCAAATCAGGGCAATATGCATATCTGGCACCTAAAATAGTAATCATTTCTTTGCGTTGGGAACATTCAATATCCTCTCTTCTAGCTATCTGAAAATATATAATAAATTATTGTTAACTATAGTCAGCCTCTAGTGCTATAGAACACTAGAACTTATTCCTCCTATCTAATTGTAATTTTATATTCCTTAACAGATCTATCCCTACCCTATCCTCAGTCCCACTTTCTCAGTCTCTAGTAAACATTAGTCTACTGCTTACTTCTGTGAGAGCAACATTTTTAGCTTCTGCATATGAGTGAGAACGTGGTTTTCTCACTTTCTGTTTCTAGCTTATTTTACTTAACATAATGATCTCTAGGTTCATCCATGTTGCTGTGTATTTCATTCTTCCCCACGGCTAAATAGTATTCTATTGTGCATATATGCCATATTGTCTTTATCCATTCATCTGTTGATGGACGCAGGTTGATTCCATATCTTAGCTATTGTGAGTTGTGCTGTAACAAACATGGGAGTGCAGATATCTCTTCAATACACTGATTTCCTTTTCTTTGGATATACACCCAGTAGTAGAATTGCTGGACCATATGATAGTTCTAGTTGTAGTTTTTTGAGGAAATTCCATATCATTCTCCATAATGGCTGTACCAGTTTACATTCCCTCCAATAGTATGTAAGAGTTCCTTTTTCTCCACATCCTCACTACCATTTTTTTTTTGTTGTTGTTGTTGTTTTGTTTTGTCTTTTTGGTAATAGCCATTTTAACTGGAGTGAGATGATACCTCATTTTGTTTGCATTTCCCTGAATGAAATGTTGTTAGGCATTTAAAAGATAAATTTGTTGTCCATTTGTATGTCTTCTTTTGAGAAATGTCTGCTCAGATTGTTTGTTCATTTTTAACTGAATTATTTGTGTGTTTGTTTGTTTTGCTGTTGAGTTGCTTGTGTTTCTTGTATATTCTGGATATTAATTCCTTGTTGGATAAAAAGTTTGTAAATATTTTCTCCCATCCTTAAGTTGTCTTTTCATTCTGTTGATCGTTTCTTTTGGTGTGCAGAAACCTTTTAGTTTGATACAATTTCATTTGTCTATAAAATTAATACTTAAGAGACAATTGCAAACTAAAGATGTTTCTAATATTTAAGAGCAAAAAGAGGCTATATGGTAGATGTTATTAATGTATCTTCACATTTATTCATACATTAAACATGTTTTCTTAGGTTCCTCTTTTGGGCCCTACATTATGCTGGCTATTGTAAATAAATAGGCTAAGCAAACAGGCATGGTCCCTACCTCACAAACCGTGTAATCTAATGGAAGAGAAGACTAACAAATAACCAAACAATACATAACTAAAATTTGTGATAAGCTCTACCATACTGATAATATTAGGAGTATAATTCCTAAGGTCAAATAATAAAAATGTAATTGCTACTTGGGAAACATTTTATGAGAGAAACTATAAAAAGACTTCAGTGGTCTGTAGAATGTAAAGGAAAATAGATGGCACGATCAAGAAAAATCAGAGATGATAATTAATTTGAGATATGGATGATAAGAGGAAACCCTCTAAGCAAAGAGTGGAAGACAGAGTGCTCCTAGCAAAGTCTTGAGTTAAAAAAGAGATTAGAAGCTGAAAAAGAAGAGGAGCTCTCACTCACTAAGAGTGAGAGCTCAGTGGTTTGAAGTAAAATTATAAAGACAGGGAGAAAGATGATCCTTTTTGGCCTTGTAGGATTTCATGCTAATCCCAATGGGAGACCTTCTAAAGGTTTTAACAAAGAAAAATAATGTTTTAGAAAGGTCACTCTGCTTTCTGTGTGAAAAATGAATCAGAGAAGTACAGTCAAGGAGACTGGCTGGAAGGCTCCAGAAATATTCTAAAGTAAGAAAGGGATTGTGTGGAAGAAATGGTTGTAGAAGTAAGTAGTGGACTGAGCAAATATTGGAAATAGAATTAAATGGACTTACTGATAAATTAGATATAGGAGATGTGGCAGTACACTTCCATAGGGATTACATAATCTTCCACTGAAGAATCCAGTATTTTGTGTGCCTCTCCAATGAACTGAAGAGCAGTTCTTTGCTCTTCTAGAAATATGTCTAAATAAATGAAAGCACTATTTATGATGTTGATGCTTGTTTCCCAGTTATTATGTGCTCACATTCAAAATTCCTTAAAGCATAAAAATAGAATTAAATATACAACTGAGAAATAAGGATACATCCTATTAGTCAAAAAGGAAAGGAATGCTGAATAGGAACTCTCTATAAAACACATACACATGCAAACAAAACACACCCCTTTAGAATGCAACTCTTAAAACATTTTTTTTTCCACTCACAAGAAAAAATATATTACCTCAACTTAGAGTTTATTGTGTAAATCATTCATCATAGTGGCCCAAATGAAAGTCATGGCCTTCTTATAAGTAGAATCACTATTAAAACTCTCTTCTTGAATTTCAGATGTGCCAAACTAGTTTAAATATATTTAAAGCTTATATTCATGCTGTTGTATCGTAAAAAGAAAGAGTATTTCTTACTGATTACTTTGGAATTTCATTCTAGCTAAGACAGCATAGTTGAAACCAAAGAGAAAGAAAGTTTTACTTAGTCAATAAAACTGCATTTTTAGCTTATTTTTAGGACATTTTTCTTCAATTAAAGATTGAAGAGAATAAATTAGTAATTCTCTCGTTTCTCTCTCTCTTTGAAAGAAAATAAAAAAAAGCGTCCCCTTTCAAGAAAATGGTGTAGGAAGGCAAAATGAATATAACTGGTACCGTTCGCCTTAGTTTTGTCTTTAAATAGAATTCTTATTCAAGGAGAAAGATCTTTCTGGAAATCTGAGAACCAAATCAGTACAATTTATTCAAACATTATATGACTCTTTTAAAATACCGTAACCCAATGGAGAATCTACTTTTATCTTTCTTTTCTTTTCCTTTCCTTTCCTTCTTTATCCTTCTTTCTTTCTCTTTCTTTTTCTTTCTTTCTTTCTTTCTTTCCCTTTCTTCCTTTCTTTCCCTTTCTTTTCTCTCTTTCTTTCTTTTCTCTCTTTCTCTCCTTCCTTCCTTCCTTCCTTCCTTCCTTCCTTCCTTCCTTCCTTCCTTCCTTCCTTTCTTTCTTTCTTTCTTTCTTTTTGACAGAGTCTTGCTCTGTCACAAGACTGGAGTACAATGGCGAGATCTCAGCTCACTGCAACCTCCACCTCTCGGGTTCAAGTGATTCTCCTGCCTCAGCCCCCTGAGTAGCTGGGATTACAGGCATGCACCATCATGGCTGGCTAATTTTTGTATTTTTAGTAGAGACGGGGTTTGGCCAGTCTTCTCTCAAACTCCTGACCTCGTGATCCGCCCGCCTCGGCCTCCCAAAGTGCTGGTATTACAGGTGTGAGCCACTGCGCCTGGCCCTGTCTTTCCTTTAAAAATTTGATTTTATTGAAAATAGTTTTAAATTTATTCTCAACTCATTCTCCACAAAACTTAGACTATATATAGAGCAGTTGATGACATAGAGATTTTAAAATGGCAGAGAAATAGGTGTTTATTCTAGGAAGTCTGGTGCACATTTCAAAATACCAGAAATAATTTGTGAGAGAAGTAAAGAAAATTTATTTTAAAAACTTGTTTCTGAGTGCAGAAAAAAATGTTTTCATAAAGACACACATCACAGTGGCATTCTTGTTCACCATTATTTTAACTTTCCTAAATAAAAACAGAACAATGTATTTTTTAAAAAGTGCCAGAGCAGCAGAGGATTTGAAATAACAGATTAGATATTATTTCATTTGATACATTTTTTAAAGGCAGCTAATTCTTTTGCCCAGTTGGGGAGATGGGAGAATGGGGGGGCAAGGTGGAGTGAGGGTAGAGGTTAAGAGGGAGGGGCCTTAACCTTAAATATGGAAGAAAGGGAAACAGGATTTTTTTTTACATCAAACTTCTCTGAAAGTGTAGTTTCAAACTTAGACATCATCATTACTCCAGAAGGTCATGGAAAGGCAAAGCATAGTTGAGCTAAACTAGCTGTGATCTCCAATAAGACTACCAATATTGTGTAAATAACACCTAGTTGACAATGAGTTGGAAGATCAGTATCATGAGTAGATGTCAATCATAGGTCAGGTTAGGATATCCAGAGAGGTTATGGTTTAGTCATCATCGAAGTATACTAGGTACACAGTCCCAAGCTCTACAGGGCTTCCAAAGCATTTAGGTAAAGAGCGAGACTAGCCTAGGAGCAAGCCCATCTCAATTCAATGTGATTAACTCTTATAGTAGCTCTGTTCCCCAGTAACATAGGTCAAATTCTTATCTTTCATTGTCCCAAACAGCAGGAGCTGCAGCAACTGCTTAACACTTGTTAGAAATACAAACTCTTGGATCCCAGCCCAGACCTAAATCAGAAACTCTGGGGCTTAAGGCCCAGGAGTCTGTGTTTTAACAAATCCTCCAGGTGATTGTGATGCAAGCTAAAGTTTGAGAAACACACAAGAAGAGTTTTCGACCTTGACAGCCTTAAAAAAATACTGATTCATGAGTCCCAACCTCAGAGTTTTTAATTATTCTTAGGTGCAGCCTGGGCATTGCAATTTTTAAAATCTCTTGAAAGGTTTCTAATGTTCAACAGGATGGAGAATCATTGACAAAAGCAAGATTTGAGTCCCCAAAGGGGCATGTCACTTCAATGGGGCTGGCCTTCTAGATCTTTGTAAGCAAGTCTTTCTTTACCCATATAGCCCACACAATCCCAGTTTTCACCCTCACTTTGAAAATGTAATATTGCTACAAAAACTGTGCAGAATGAAACTCTGAAATACTGTGTAATTTCTTACAGACCCAAAAAAGGAAGGTGGCAGCAAATGTCACAGGTTCCTCAAAACTCTTTCTGAGTAAGGATTTTCTCTTCTCCTTTTATCTTTTCGCAGAGAATGTGACTCATTCCTGTCTATTTTTGGTGTCCACATTTAAGTTCATTAATAGATTCTCTCACATGGTGGCTTTGTGACTTTGTGGACTTTAGGGAGTCACTTTTCAGTCATATTCTATTATATATCTAGGAAATCTGGCACTAGATAAAATGATTCATCCTTCTAATTTTTTACTTAAAAT
This sequence comes from Pan troglodytes, assembly GCF_028858775.2. Classification (NCBI taxonomy): domain Eukaryota; kingdom Metazoa; phylum Chordata; class Mammalia; order Primates; family Hominidae; genus Pan; species Pan troglodytes. The sequence continues at coordinate 60,905,678 of NC_072403.2, forward strand.
ATTAAATTACACTATAGTCTGTGGTGTTCTGTGACACCCATTTCCTCTCAGCGGTGACTGTGACTGTCAGCTTTTACATCCCTTATCTTTGTTCATACTGTCCTATATATCTACAGAAAGAAAATAAATTTATATATATATACTTTTGAATTGTCACAGTCCTACTTCTAATGCTTCATTCAGTTGATGAAAATTACCAGGTTTTATTGATCATTTTCATGATGAATGACTCAGCCATTTGTACAGATGCTTTGTTTCAAAAATACTTGTGGAAATGCCATTTTGAGATAATGGGATGGCAAGCAGATATTCAGAAATATAATGGGTCATGTGTATATATAGCAGTGGCTTCTCTGGACCTTCCAGTGGATGTTTTGAGACAAGATAAATAATCCTTTGTCACTTGGATCATTAGTTCCCTTAAAAAATCAGCTCCCTTAAAAAAAAAAGTACAGTTTAGCGGCTGGGGAGTATAGATTGTGGAGCCAAACGGTAAGAGTGAAGTGTGAAGCCCAGCTCTGTTGTCTACTACATCTAGTCTACTACATACAGTGTGATCTCAGATAAGCTATTTAATCATTTAATGCCTCTATTTTCCATCTTTACACTGGGAATGAATATTATATATTCTCAGTTATGAAAGTCTTATGGATTAAGCCAGCTAACATATGTAAAGCACTTAGAACAAGGCTTTTCACATATTAAGATCTCAATACATCTTATTGTGTGTGTAAAGATCTTGCTATTCTCACATTCAGATTCATGAATCTAAGTTTTGAAAAGTTGTATTCACTGAATAGTATGAGACAAAACATGAACTCAAATTAGATTGCAATCATCTTTATATCTTGGAGAAGATTTTAAACAAATGTGATAAAACTCCTTGCTTTTCACTGCTGTATCAAAGCTCAGCTGATTTGTTCCTGTGGAGACCAGTCACTGGGATTCCTCCATGCCCTCCACTAAATCCCATACAGATGTGATGCTCCCACAAGGCAGCAAGAAAGGAGAGGGCAAACAAAAGTATACAGTTTTGCCTCAGATTTTTACAGTTTTGCCTCAGGTTTTAAGTGCTGGTTATGGACAGTGTCATTACTAGAGTAGAAATTTAAATAACAACAGTAATAATTGAGAATCACCTGTCCAACAAGAACAAAAATTCATGGTTGAAATTACATCGAAAGCATCAAGCCCATCTAATTATATGGAGTGCTGAAAATAATGAAAATGCATTTCTTGCATGGCTTATAGCTCATAAAGCATTCTTTTTATAATAATAATGCATTTTATTTGTAAAATGTATTATGCTTTACAAATTATTTTAAAATATTATTTCATTTCAGTCACCCAACAGCAATGTGAAGGTAAAAATAAATGTCTTATACACAGAGCAAAGGACAATACCAGAACTAGACATCATACCCTCTGAGTTCTAGCCACCTTTTCAACAGAGTGCATTCATGTCATCAATTCTGGTGCTCCATAAAACCTTAATTCTAGACATATGTAGAAATTTTTGGATAACCAGTCAACATTAACATTAGTAGTTTTATATTACACAGCATATGCCTTTTAATCATTTATAATTTGCTATTAAATAGTATATACAAAATACTCTGATGGTCTGAACTATTCTACTAGAACATTGGGAAGATAATTTGTATTGTACAAAGGGATTTTTTTAAGTTTTTGTTTCTAACATTTTTTGAAGTATCTTCAGTAGTTACATACATTTTGCGGGAGAAAAGCATTGCTCTTAGAAGGAAAAGCATTGGAAAGTTACAGAGGATAATGGAAAACAATTGACTACACACTTCCTTCCAGAGTAACTACAATAAGTCAATTATACTGAATATATATATATATATTCATATATTTATATATATAGGATAAAATGTATGTGTGTATATATATCTCTTTAGATATTTCTTACATATTCAAATATGGTACTTATTGCTTCTGTATACACTTTTAAAAGAAGGAATCTTAAAACAACTGCTATTTGGGTTTTCAGTTAATTTTGTATTGGCTTACTAATTAAATAACTATAGCATTTGAAGAGAGAGACAGAGTATGGAAAAGTGATGTTTTCTTCATAAGTATGTTGTGGGAAAAGCCAAAGAAACATAAGAAGAAGACCATGTAAAAGATTAGGAACATGTACCATATCAAGCTATTTTTGTGACTGACTGATTGGGACAAAAGAATCAGATCACATCCATGTGGATATGGGAGGACAGAGCTGCCTTTAGGAGAACAAACATTTTCACTTTCAGTTCTACTGGGAAGAGGTTATTTGTGAGGAAGGATTAAATGGACAGAATTTAAACTATGAATGTCAAGTAAAGAAGTCGGAGAAAAAACTTAGTGTCTTTGAGCAGAGTATTGTCCAGTTATTATTATTATTATTATTATTATTATTATTATTATTATTATTTTGAGACAGAGTCTTGCTCTGTCATCCAGGCTGGAGTTCAATGGCGCAATCTCAGCTCACTGCAACCTCTACCTCCCGGGTTCAAGCAATTCTCCTGCCTCAGCCTCCCAAGTAGCTGGGATTACAGGCACCCACCACCACACTCGGCTAATTTTATTTGTCTTATTTAGTAGAGACGAGGTTTTGCCATGTTGGCCAGCCTGGTCTTGAACTCCTGACCTCAGGTGATCCACCTGCCTTGGCCTCCCAAAGTGCTGGGATTACAGGCGTGAGCCACCACACCCAGCCAGTCCAGTTATTATTAATAGAAGTAGAGAGACCTAATGTCACTGGGGATGGTGGTGAATTTCTCCTAGCTATTTAGAAAGGCTGGGATACTAACAAGGGTTTGTTCAGGTAAGGGGGGCTGTGGATGTTTGGGCACTAGTCAAGTAGTAGTGATGATCACCAGTAGGAGAGAGCTTTGACCAACAGAAACAAAATTACCAGCATGGCAGAAAAATGTGGAAATGGGACCAAAACACCAAAGGTCTTATTTGTAGGCTCAGGAAAGAAAAGTCCCTGGAAAACACTCAGAGTTAGCTTAAGCACATTTTGATGAGGACTACATTTTGTTACTAGGATATTTCACTGGTAATTTGGCTATATTTTAAATAAATGAGACCTTTGTTTTCACATGTTTGTAGAACTGTGCCATAGGGATTTTAGATGTTAGAGTCACGCTTCCCAAAAGAAGCAAGGTAACAACTCCTCTCGGTTTCAGTGAGCTTTGTAAGTCTAGCAGGGCAAATGACATCTTTTAAATTAGCTTTCTTAGAATACAGGGCTCCAGTTGTACATAACCATTTTATCCTTTTGAAATGATTAGCAAAAAATATAGCATGTATGCTCCTCTTCAACTTAACGTTTAGTGTTGTTGTGTATTCACTGTAATAAACAAAAGAATATTAGAGGTGAGAATTCAAGGCCTAGATAATTAAGTTACTTGTTCAGAGTTTAAAATTAGTTAAACTAATTTTTTTTTTTTTTGAGACGAGTCTCACTCTGTCATCCAGGCTGGAGTGTAGCAGTGTGATCTGGGCTCACTGAAACCTCTACCTTTTGGGTTCAAGCAATTCTCCTGCCTCAGCCTCCCAAGTAGCTGAGATTATAGGCATGCACCACCAGGCCAGGCTAATTTTTTTTATTTTTAGTAGAGATGGGGTTTTACCATGTTGGACAGGCTGGTCTCAAACTCCTGACCTCAAGTGATCTGCCCACCTTAGCCTCCCAAAGTGCTGAGATTACAGGTGTGAGCCACCACGCCTGGCCACTTAAACTAAATGTTAATTAAAACACTCTATCTTAGAAAAAAGTGGTATAAAGAATTGGTTATTTAATTTTGTGACTCTTCACTAACATGAAATAATTCTAAATAAGTCACTAGGACATTTTGTCATTATTGAAATAGATAATCACTGTAATTTACAAGATTTTCCTGCTGGACATGTTTGAACAGAGAAGAAAATATATCTTCAAAATAAGTCTTAGTTTTATTTTTTGTAGGCTTAAATTAGGGAGAAGGGAGCGAGTAACCTGTACCATTATTAACTGGGACAGGCAGGGAGATGCCTAGATTGACTTTTGGACTGATGTAGCCTAGAATTCTTCTAGGGGTTTCTCACACACACTGGGGTATCTCTGGATGATTGAATCCTTTCTATACTTTATAGGGTATTCTCAGGCAATCTAGGTCAAATCGAATATCTGAAGCATAACACAAATTCTTAAAGGAAATTCAACCACAATCTAATCAGATTCCTGGTCTTCATTTCCTAATACCATCCCCTTGAAGACTAAAATGCTAGAAAAACCTGATATATACTAATCTTTCTTACTTCTCTGCCTCCTTACCTCCCTCCCTGCCTTTTTTTGCTTCTTTCCTTCCTTCCCCTCTCTGCCTTCTACCCTCCTTTTTTCCCTTCTACAAGACTTTATTTATTGAGTAGCCACAGTGTCCTTAGATTGCTCTGGACAGATTCAACCAAATAAATTACATAATGTGTGTCACCAAGATGCCTGAATTGCCATACTAAATGATGATATTTCAACACGAAATATATCAAAAGAAAGTATGTATTAAAATAACAAATGAGTGGCATGTAAAGTTATCTCTAAAGTCTGCCATTTTCTCTGCATCCATGCTGTCAACCTTAATTTATAATAGTATCTTCGGTAACATGAACTACTTCAAATAGTCTTTTAACCATTTTCTCTACCTCAGGGTTGAATTCTTATCAAATAATTTTCTATCCTTCTATTAGATGGCTTTAAAAATACTTAAATAATAGTGGTTAGAATTTATTCCGCATTTACTTGGTACCAGGTAAGCTATCTTAAAAAACTCTAAGATGGAGTACTATTGTCATTTTCTTTTTCAGACACAGCCTGACACGTGGAGAAGTTAAACATTTGGCCAAATTCACCCTAAAACTAGGGAAGCTGGGGAGCTAGGTTGCCTGACTCAGGGGCCTTTACTTTAACTGATCTCTACAGTGCTTCAAATTTAATTTTAAGTTCTACTGCCTCAACCAAAAGCAGCCCGATTTACAAATGGTTCCCATTGCCTGTCGTTTCAAAGCCCAAATCCTTTTCATGGCTCACAATTAACTGACATCTGATTTATCCCTGGTTTACACACTCTGGTCCCTGCTTTACTCCCAGGTCTCATCTTATTTCTCTCTCATTCCAATTCCATGAACTAAATGCAGATCTGAAATGTTAGCTTCTGCCTGGGAGCTTTTGAGAATACTGTTTGCTCTAACATTCTTATCCATATTTCACAATGGCTAACAATTACTCATTATTTAGGGCTTGTTTAGAGCATTGGATTTTTCTCTCTAGGGTCTCCCCTCTTACTGGAGTGCATTTTCTGCCCTAAGTTTAGCAAAGTCCTCCTGTAGCACCACAGTGTCCTGAGTCTGCACTGTCATACAACTCAAGTTAGCTTATTTGTTATTAAGGTCAATGTCCATCATTAACACCAGATTTTTGGTTCTATGGGCATCCAAAGAGAATTAGGAACTAACCCTAAAGGAGATTGCAACTATATAGATAACAAAAAATAAAATTTTGTACTAAGTGATTTATCAAATTTTTCAGAAAAATACTGTGACATTAAATATGCCTATGAATGGGTAAGACTCATTCCAATTTCAGAAAAATTAAAATGTGAAAAAATACATTTTAGATTTTAAAAATATGGAGTCATAAATAGTTGCCAAATGTTCAGGACACTTTCTGAAAGTTGTTTGTTCTTTTTTTTTTTAATCTTTTAATTGTGATAGTAGCCACAACCATAATGACAAAGATGCAGGCTTAGATATTTAGGAGGTAAATAGATATTTCAGAGGTAAAAAAATCAAGCCCAAACTTCCATATATGTGGTATACATTTTTCTACAAATGTGTACTGCTATTAACATCCTGTTCTAAGTTAGTTATCTATTTTCTTTTTTAAAAAGAGTGATAAATAAGATATAAAAATATAGATGTCTGAGAATGTTGCTGATATTAGTAACCTCTAGCATTGGAGTTTTACGAAGTGCACAGAGGAAAGGAGATGAAGCTTCCAGTTCAGAACAGACATAAGGCATATTTAGAAAAAAAGGAGCAGAAAATAATATGCCCACGATAATCGATACTTCAGTGTTGTGGCTTCTGCTGTGACTTAAATAGATAGATACATACATACATACACATTTACCCTTGAAAAGTAAAACCAAATCTTGGCTTCACATGGGTTAGGGTTCACTTTATATGTCACACACATTGTAGGAGAGCCTAAGCTGAAACATGAACCTAAGATTGTCCAGGATTGGTAGAGTCCTGGGGTTCCAAGGATTGGTTCCAGGACTCTTGTGGATACCAAAATTCTTAGAAGTCCCTCATATGAAATGATGTTGCGTTTGTATATAACCTGCACATATCTCCCATATATTTCAAAATCTTCTTTAGTTTACCTATAATACCCAATACAATGCAAATGCTATCAACATCATTGTTATACTATAATTTTATTTGTATCTTTATTGTTGTATTGTTATTTTTATTAATTTTCTTTGAATATTTTCAGTCTACTGTTAGTATCATCCATGGATGTAGAACCTGTGGATGTGAAGGTCTGACTGTGTTAGTTTGCTAGGGTCACTGTGACAGAATACCACAAACTGTGTGGCTTTAACAACAGAAACTTATTTTCTCACTCTCTGAAGGCTGGAAGTCCAAGACTAAAGTGTTAGCATGTGTGCGTCCTCCTGAGATATGTTTTCTTGGCTTGTAGACAGCTGTCTTCTTGCTGTGTCTCACATGGCCTAGAGAATACATGTACAAACCCTTAGTGTATCTTTCTCTTCTTATAGAAGCACCAGTCGTATCATATTAGGACCCTGCCCATATGACCTCATTTAATCTTAATTACATCTTTGAAGTCCTTCTTTTCAAAGATAGTCACACTGGGGATTAGGGATTCAATAAATACATTTAGAGGGGACACAATTCACTTCACAATAAAATACATATAATTCCTCTTTGAAATAAAGTAACTTCAGCACAGGCCTTAAAAATATCCATGAATTTACATCAGACAGTTGAATAAACTCTCCAATAAAAAGAGCTACAAAACACCTAAGGAAACAAACCGAGTGAGTATGAGCAGAAACAATAAATGTCAAAATAGTTATCCTAAGGATTTTACAGATGAGAAGATAGGATATATTTAGAATATATAAAAAAAAGTTTAGTCAAAATAGGTAAACTTTAAAAGGAATGAAAATAGCAAAGAACAAGTGAGTATAAGCAAAATAGACTTTTTTTTAGTTTACATGATAATTTCAAACTTCTAAAAATTATAAAGACAAAAATAATACAAGGAATATCTCTATAATATTTTCCTAGATTTGTCTATTAATATTTTATACTATCTTGCATATACAAATGTAGCTCGATGATGTTACATCTCAATAAACCCATCATAAGTCAAAAATATTGTAAATCAAAATGCATTTAATACTCTGATAAACCCATTGTACATTGAAAAAAAAAGTGAATTGAACCATCATAAGCCTAGATGCTCCTGGATCTATGATGGGGTTTTATCGACTTTTCTGAGTTCAATTGATAAACTCATAGTAAAGTTGAAAAATCATAAGTCAAAACCATCTTAAGTTGGGAACCATTTGCATGTGTATATATCACGAAAATAAATAAATTATATATATATGACAAGTGAGGGAAACACAATATATGTTTCCATAATGATTAAAAATTACTAGTATTTTTTAACCCATGAATCTTTAGATTCTAAAGCTTAAAGAATTTTAAAAAGGATAAGTGAAATTTGTTGGTAGGAATTTTAGTAAAAGTTCAGGCCACCAAAAAACTTGAAAGCTGAATGAGTAGAACTATCATCATCAACAACAAAAAAACCCTGACAATTTGAATTGCAGGGGATTCCTCAACATCAACCATGAAAATCAGAAGACAGTAGAACAACTTCCTTTGAATTCAGAGGGAAAATAATTGCTAATCTATAACTTTGTTCCCAGATAAACATCCATTTAGAATGAGGGCAAATAAAAACATTTTCAGATGAAAGAAACAACGATAATTAAAACAAAAATCTTTCCAGAGATATTCCTACTAACAGTACTTTACTATAGGCACTTGTAAAGAATACAATTAAGAATGGAGGAAAATAATCCCAGAAGGAGGACCTGAAGTATGAGAAGTAGGTGGTAAAATGTTGACAAACATGAGTTTAAACCTAAATAAATATTGACGGTAAAAAAGAGAACCATTTGTAGATAATAAAAAGCAAGGCAGAACTAAAATACTGTATAGCAGCTTTATGAGATGGAAAAGGACTCCTGTAATGACTGGAATAATGAAAGAGGTATGAAAGAAGAGACCAAGGGCTACAATAAAAATGAAACAGTGGACAATACCAAATGTGAATATAAATGCATATAGATACAAATTATAGATTACTACCAAATTATATTAATGCAGTTTAAAGGTGGAAAAACATGATCTCCCAAAGGATGCAGACAAAAAAATCATTCAGCCAAATTCAGCACTCATTTGTGAAATATATATATATATATATAAAATATATATATATATATATATATATATATATATATTTTTTTTTTTTTGAGACGGAATCACGCTCTTTCGCCTAGGCTGGAGTGCAGTGGTGCTATCTCGGCTCACTGCAAGCTCCGCCTCCCGGGTTCACGCCATTTTCCTGCCTCAGCCTCCCCGGTAGCTGGGACTACAGGCTCCCGCCACTGCGCCCAGCTAATTTTTGGTATTTTTAGTAGAGACGGGGTTTCACCGAGTTAGCCAGGATGGTCTCGATGTCCTGACCTTGTGATCCACCCGCCTCGGCCTCCCAAAGTGCTGGGATTACAGGCGTGAGCCACCGCGCCCGGCCGTGAACTATATTTTTAAAATCGATATATAATAATTGTACATATTTATGGGATGACGTGATATTTTGATACCTGCATAAAATGTGTAATAATCAAATCTGAGTATCCATCACTTCAAATATTTATCATTTCTTTTTGTTGTGAACATTTCAACTTTCCTAGCTATTTTGAAATATAAAATAAATTATTAACTATAGTCACCTTACTGTGTTATCAAACACTAGAGCTTATTTCGTCTATTTAATTGTGTTTGTACCCATTAACCAACCTCTCTTCACCTTCCTCCCATCATGGTTCATAGCCTCTGGTAACCATCATTCTCCTCTCTACCTCCTTGAGATCAACTTCTTAAGCTTCCACATATGAGTGAGAACATGTGATATTGTTTTTTTTGTGCCTGCCTTATTTCACTAACATGACCTCCAGTTCCAACCGTGTTGCTGCAAATGACAGAATTTCATTGTTTATGGTTGAATAGCATTCCATTAAGTATAGATACCACATTTTCTTTATCCATTCATCCATTGATGGACACTTAGGTTGATACTATATCTTAGCTATTGTGAACAATGCTGCAATAATCATGGGTATTCTTTTGATATACTGATTTCCTTTTCAGTAAATACCTAGTAGCGGGATTGCTGGATCATATGATAGTTCTGTTTTTAGCATTTGGAAAATATTCATACTCTTTTTCATTATGGGTGTACTAATTTACATTCTCTGTAACAGTGTATCAGAGTTCCCTCTCCCCATATCCTTACCAGCATCTGTTATTTTTTGTCTTTTTGATAATAGCCATTCTAACTGGGGTGAGATGGCATCTTGTGGTTTTGATTTGTATTTCTCTGATGATTAGTGATGTGACGCATTTTTTATATACCTGTTGGTCATTTGTACATCTTCTTTTGAGAAATGTCTATTCTTGATCTGTTGTTGAATTTAGTTTGCTGGTATTGTATTGAGTACTTTTGCATCAATGTTCACCAGGGATATTAATATGTAGCTTTTTTGTTGTGTCCTTGTCATAGTTTGGATATCAGGATAATGCTGACCTTGCAGAATGAGTTAAGAAGATTCCCTCCTCTTCAGTTTTATTTTTCTTTCTTTCTTTCTTTCTTTCTTTCTTTCTTTCTTTCTTTCTTTCTTTCTGTCTGTCTGTCTGTCTGTCTGTCTTTCTTTCTTTCTGTCTTTCTTTTTCTTTCTTTTTCTTTTTTCTTTCTTTCCCTCTTTCTTTCTCTTTCCTTCTTTCTTTCTTTCTCTCTTTCTTTTTTTTTAATAGTTTGAGAAGCATTAGTGCTAGTTCTTTAAAAATTTGGTAGAATTCAGCAGCAAAGCCATCTGGTCCTGGGCTTTTCTTTTGTGGAAGACGTTTTATTACTGATGCCATCTTCTTACTTGTTATTGGTCTGTTTAAGTTTTCTGCTTCTTCCTGATTCAATCTTGGTAGGTTTTATGTGTCCAGGAATTTATTAATTTTCTCCAAATTTTCTAATTTGTCAATTATAGCTGTTCATAGTAGTCTCTAATGATGTTTTGTATCCTGTGGTATCAGTTGTAATATCTCCTTTTTAATTTCTGATTGTATTTATTTGGGTCTCTCTTTTTTTTTGTCCTTTTCTAGTCTAACTAGTGGTTTATTGATTTTGCTTTTCTTTTTAAAAAACCAACCTTTTGTTTTACTGATGCTTTGTATTGTTAAGTCTCTATTTTGTTTAATTATGCTTTAATCTTTATTATTTGTCTCTGAGTAATTTGGGGTTTGGTTTGTTGTATTTCTAGTTCCTTGAGGTGCATCATTAGGTTGTTTATTTAACATCTTTCTAATTTTTTTTAATGTAGCTGTTTATTGCTATAAATTTTCCTCTCAGCACTGCTTTTGCTGTATTCCATAGGTTTTGGTATGTTGTATTTCGATTTTTATTTGTTTCAATAAATTTTTAAATTTTCTTCTTAATTTATTTTTTGACTTAATGATTGTGCTGTAAGCTTGGATGTTTGTCCCTACCAAAAATCATGTTGAAATATGATTCCCAATGTTGGAAGCAGGCCTAATAAAAGGCATTTGGGTCATTGAGTGGATTCCTCATGAATAGATTAATGCCCTCCCTTGGGGGTTGAGTGAAGGATTCGTTCTCATTCTGTTAGTTCCTGTGATAGCTGGTTGTTAAAAAGATCTTGGTGCCTCCCTCTCACCCTCTTGCTTCCTGATTTGTCATGTGATCTCTGCACATGCTGGCTCCTCTTCACTTTCTGCAATGGGTGAAAGTAGCCTGAGGCCCTCAGTAGACATAGATACCTAATCTTGAACTTTTACAAACATCAGAAACATGAGCCAAGTAAATCTTTTTTTCTTACAAATTATCCAATCTCAGATATTCCTTTATAGCAACGCAAAATAGACTAAGATAGTTGTTCAGGAGTATGTTGTTTAATTTCCATGTATTTGTACAGTTTCCAAAGTTTCTTTTCTTACTGATTTCTAGTTCTTTTTTCACTGTGATCTGAGAGATACTGGATATGATTTAAATTTTTAAATATGTGTTAAAATTTGTTAAGACTTGTTTTGTGGCCAGCATATGGTCTATCTTGGAAAATGTTCCATGTGCTAGTGAGAAGAATGTGTATTTGGTAGTTGTTGGATGAAATGCTCTGTAAGTGTCTGTTAGGTCCATTTGGTCTAAAATACAGTTTAAATCCAATGTTTCTTTGTTAATTTTCTGTCGGAATAATCTGTCCTGTGTTAAGAATGTGGTGCTGAAATCCCCAACTATTATCGTATTGGAGTCTCTCTCTCCCTTCAGATATAATATTAGCTTTATATATATGGGTGCTCTGTTGTTAGGTGCATATATATTTAGAATTCTTATATCCCCTTGCTGAATTGATTCATTTATCATTATATAATGACTTTATTTGTCTCTTTTTACACTTGGTGATTTGTCTGTTTTTTCTGATATAAGTATAGCTACTCCTGCTCACTTTGGGTTTCCATTTGTGTGGAATGTTTTATCCATCCCTTCACTTTCAAGTCTATATGCGTCTTTAGAGATGAAGTGAGTTATTGTAGGCAGCACAGAGTTGAACTATGGTTTTTATCCTTTAATTCAGTTTATACCTTTTAGATGGGGGATTCAATCTATTTACCTTCAAGGTTACAGTTGATAAGTGAGGACTTATTCCTGACATTTCGTTAATTGTTTTCTATCTATTTTGTATATCCTTTCTTTTTTTTACTTTCTCTCTCATTGTGAGTATATTTTCTGTAGTGGTAACATTTGACTCTTTTCTCTTTTTCATTTGTGTCTTTTCTCTGCCAGTGAGTTTTATACTTTCTTGTTTTTTCCTGATGGTAGATATTATTCTTTCGCTTCCAGATGTAGGTCTCCTTCAAGAATTTCTTGTAAAGCCAGTCTAATGGTAATGAATTCCTTCCATTTTTATTATTTGTTTGGAAAAGACTTTATTTCTCTTTCATTTTTGAAGGACAACATTACTTGGTATAGTATTCTTGACTAGCAATTTTTTTTCAGCACTTTGAATATATCGTCTCGTCCTCTCTAGACCTATAAAGTTTTTACTGAGAAATCCAGTGTTAGTATGATAGAGATTCCCTTATATGTGACTTGAATCTTTTCTCTTGCTGTTTTAAAAATTCTTTCTTTGTCTTTGACTTTTGGAAGTTTGACTTCTGTGCCTTGGAGAAGATGTTTTCAAGTTGAATCTATCTGGGGACATTTGAGTTTCCTGTATCTGAATGTCTTCCAAGACTTGGGAAGTTTTCAGCTCCAATTTTATTAAATAGATTTTCTATGCTTTAAATTATCTCTTCTCCTTCTGGAAATCTCAGAATTCAAAAATTTGGGTGCTTTATGGTACCCTATATGTTGTATAGGCTTTCTGCATCCTTTTTTTTTCTTTTCTTTTTGGTCTTACTGGGTTATTTCAAAATGCCTGTCATGAAGTTTAGAAAGCCTTTCTGCTTGATCTAGTCTATTGTTGAAGCACTCAATTGCATTTTTATTTTATTTATTGAATTATATAATTCCAGGATTTCTGGGTTTTCATTTTTTAAAAAATAACTTCTGTTAAATTTCTCATTCATATCATAAATTAGTTTTCTGATTTATTTGCATTTTTTATCTGTGTTCTCTTGTATCTCACTGAGTTTCTTTAATATTATTATTTTGATTTATTTTTCAGACATTTCATAACTTTCCTTTTTGGAGGAAATTTGTTACTGGTGAATTATTGTGTTCTTTTGGAAGTGTTATGTTTCCTTGCTTTTCCATATTTTTGGTGTCCTTCTGTAGATATTTGTGCATCTAGTGTAACAGTTGCTTCTCTCATTGTTTATGGATTGGCTTTCTTAGGAAAATTTTTTTTTCTATAGATGGATTTATAGTGTTGGTTGGGTAAGGTGCTTTGGCTTTGATTCTGTGTGGAGGCAATAGTGTAGTATCCATATGATTTCTTCAGCTGTAATCAGCATGAGTGGTGTCTGTGAGTTCCTCAGTGGCTTGCACTGCACTTGTTAGAGGAGGCCGTTGTTAGGCTTTGCTGGGGATGGGAATGCCAGGCAGGCTGGCAATTGGGCACCAGTGGTAGCAGTGGTGAGCAGGAAGGCCTGTCCTCAGGCCCCCAGATGGCATGTTCAGATGCTTATAGTGGTAGGTGAGGTGGATCAATCACCAGGCTCCCAAATGTTCTGTTCAGATGCCAGTGACAGTGGCTGAGGTAGGCCTGTTCTCAGGCTCCTGAGTGGTTTGTATAGGCACTAGCAGTAGTGGACAGAATGGGTGAATCTTTGTGTCCCCAGACGCTGTATGTGAAAGCTGGTGGCAGCATCAGTAGGTAGTATGGGCTTGCCTCAGGCCCTGGTGTTGTGTGGAGGCACAGGCTGTGGCAGGTGGGTAGGATTGATTCCCAGACCTACAAACAATATGGTTGGGCACAGGAAGCAGTGGGTGAGGTGGACTTGTCCTCAGGCCCCAGGTGTTAAGCACAGGTGCTGGCAGTGATGACAGTGGACGTGGCAACCCTGTCCTCAGACACCCTGAGGGTGTATGTTAATGGCAGTGGCAGCAAGTGGGGTGAGTCAATTCCTAGGCCCCCATAAGATTTGTGTAGGTGCCAGCAGGTGGAGTGGCCTCTCTTCAGACCTCCCAGTGGTGTGGTATGGGCACCAGTGGCAGTGGGTTGATGTCCAGGCCCCCAGATGGCACATTTGTGTTCAGAAAGTAGTGGTCATGGCAAGCTTGTCCTCAGGCTCTGGATGAAATTTGTAGGCCTGGCAATGTCAGCCGTGGGCAGGGTGGGCTTGTCATCAGGACCCTGGATGGTGCATGCAAGCACAGGTTATTGCAGATGGAGTAAGTAGATTCCCAGGGCCCTGGACAACATATGCAGAGACTGATGGTAGCAAGTGGGGCAGGCCTATCCTCAGGCCTCCAAACAGTGTGCGTGGAAGCCCACAGTGGCCGGTGAGGCAGGTTGATCTCCATTGCCCCCAGATGACATGTACCAGATGACATGGCACCAGTGGTAGCCAGGGCAGACCTCTCCTCAGTAACTCAGCTCTTTAAAGCATTTTCCTCATTCCCTGCCCTGCTTTCATGCTCAGGGCCAGAATCTGCCAAGGAGGTGCATGCAAATCATGACACCAGGAGCTGCCATGGGGATTGACCATGTTGCTGTGGTGTGCGCCCACCTGCTCTGGCCAGTGCAGCCAGGATATCTGAGTCATCCAGTGCTTCACACTAAGAGTCAAAGATCTGGCCGGGCACAGAAGCTCATGCCTGTAATGCCAGCATTTTGGGAGGCCGAGGCGGGAGGATTGCCTGAGCTCAGGAGTTCGCGACCAGCCTGGGCAACATGGTGAAACCCCATCTCTACTAAAATAATAATAATAATAAAGTTATCTGGGTATGGTGGAGTGTACCTGTAATCCCAGCTGCTTGGGAGGCTGAGGCAGGAGAACTGCTTGAACCTGGGAGGCAGAGGTTGCAGTGAGCCGAGATCATGCCACTGCACTCTGGCCTGGGTTACAGTGAGACTTCGTCTTAAAAAGAAAAAAAAAAAAAAAGAGCGAAAGAGTTCCTTTTTTTTACTAAACTAAAACATGTGAATTAAATATTTACTTCCCAAAATCATAGGTTTTTGAAATCCTAACCCCCAGTATCTCAGAATGTGAACCTAATTTGGAAAGAAGGTTATTGCAGATGTAATTATAAAAGTTCAGACGAGATCCTACTGGAGAAGGGTAGGTCCTTAATGCAATATAACAGATGTCCTTATAAGAAGAGGAGAAGAAACACAGAAACAGAGACACACAGAGAGAAAACAGTCATATGATGATTGAGGCAGGGATTGGAATGATGTACCTACAAGCCAAGGAATCCTAAGGATTGCTGAGAAACATCAGCAGCTAAAAGAGGCAAGGGAATAGTCTCTCCTACAGGTTTCATTGAAAGCATGTGCCTGCCAAAACCTTTATTTCAGACTCTTAGCCGCTGGAGCTGTGAGATAATACATTTTTGTTATTTTAAGCCACTTAATTTGTGGTACTTCTTTATAGCAGCCATAGAAAAACAGTGCACCAAGAATATAAATATTTAAATTAACCTGATAAATTGTATGTGCCAAAACCTATAAAACAATATACTTAATGATGACATGATACAGTCATTTATTTTATGATAAAACTGCATTTTTCCCCTTACACTATGCAAAAAACTCAAATCCAGGTAGATAAAGCCACTAATGCAAAAAGAACACCTTCCAAATTCTTAGAAGAGTACCTTGAAAATATATTTAAGACCCCCCTTTAATGGTGTAGGAATAGATTTACATTTTTAAAGGCAAACACCATAAAGAAAATATAGTTATGTAAAGACATATCAATTATAACTTTTCATAGCTGCATGATTTGCAATAGCCTCCAACTAGAAATAGGACAATG
Organism: Pan troglodytes; assembly: GCF_028858775.2. NCBI lineage: Eukaryota > Metazoa > Chordata > Mammalia > Primates > Hominidae > Pan > Pan troglodytes. The sequence continues at coordinate 60,921,548 of NC_072403.2, forward strand.
AATAATTGGACTGTGGTATTTTTATGCAATACAAAATTATACAGTCATGAAAATGCATGAACTAATAATATGCTACCCTTATTAATGTGGAGGAATTTATAAGTATAATCTCAAAAGTAAGCATAATTTGCAAAAGAATGCAGAGTATATAGTTTATATAGATGTTTTGAAACGTTTGAAATAATAGTATATATTACTTTATTACTTATACTACAAATTTATGTAGAAAAATGCATAAGTAAATGATGGTAATGGTAAATTCATCTCTGGTAGTGGGAGTAGGGCTATGGCCAGATGAAATCTAAGGGAGTTTCCTCTATAATGCCTGATTTTGTATTTAATATACTTTTCAGGTTCTTCTTTGTGTTATAATGATTTTAAACAATGACACATCTATAGTCCAGGTTGATTACTTCTGACCTACCTGAAATTTTAGTAATTTCACAGAATGTTTGTATATCCTTGAAGGAGATATTTTCTTGGTACCTCTCTATTTTTTTCTCCTTTATTCTATTCAACAAATAGTTATTGAGTCTCTATTACGTGTTGGATCTAGTATTAGGTACTTAGATTTTTCCCCCAAAAGAAATAGAAATTTATTATAGATCATTATCCTAATTCCTCCCAGGCCTAATAATGTTTGATCCATTTGGCTCAAATTTGGGATGACTCCCTTTTTTCACAGAGATCTCTCTGGAATAGCCTCTCTGAGGGCACTAGACGGTAGATGGATACCTCCCACTTTAGCTCCTTCCTGTTGCCTATAGGTCACCAGCTGAAAGCTTTCCTAGCTGCTATGTTTCTAAAACATGGCTTTGTTTTATATCCCTCTGAAATGAGTCCTTACTTTTATTTATCTCTCTGAACAGAAAAACAAATAACTCCTTTATTAAAAACTTTTCTCGTCTTTTTAAATTGCCCTAAACCTGACAGACATGGAAATATACACATGGTTCATTGCTGAGGACTTTAACATGTTCAGATAAAGCTTTTGCACCTATAGCCACTACTACAGGCTGAGTGCTAATCATTTTCCAATTCCTACCTGCTCAAAATATGTTTTATTGTAAATATTTCTAATTTCCAGGAAATCAGATAAGTAGCATTCATGCTTTTCATATTTGCTTTTTTAAAAAATGTGGCTTCCTTGTCCCATTGTGAAAAGCTAAAATGACTTGAGGAAATTCATTACTTTTTTTGTACATTCTTACTTAGCTATTTCCTCACATGACATTTGTCTTGAAATCCTCCCACATACCCTTTCAGAACCTTGCTAAGAAGGAGTTGTCATTCATTGGTCATGTAGAAAGGTTATTTGAGGCAAAATACATTTGTAATTTAAGAAAGTTATCTAAAATATATTACTTTTTGAGATTTTTCTATATTGAAGTCACAAAACAGTGGTTCTGCTCAGTCTACCATAGGAATAGATACAGGACATTATATTTAACCTTCCAAATGTATTTTTCCAGTGTTTTTGCCTGCCATTGCAAGCATCAGATGACTGGACAGGGCACCATATAATGACATCATGGAGCTGTCAGTCTTTTTATTGCCATCTGAGGCAGGCTTCTTGGACCTTGGATTAAGTGTGCTGCTCTTGTGAGGAGGAAGAATGACACCAAACAGTGGCTGTATACACAGCTAGAGTGGAATAATCCAAAGAGGGTCGGTCAAACTCATGCTATATACAAGCACTGAAGATCAGCTTAATGAACTGCTGTTGAATTAGAGTTATGGAAACTGTGTTGTCATAAGGGAAACAGAGATGGAAGACTAGACCTGAGTGTTTGTAGAAACATTTCAGGGGGTAAATTTTAAAATCACAGAGAATATAACTGCAGTGGAAGACCACAAGTTGTGTCAAAAGCTAAGTGTTGTGTTAAAAGCTAAGTAAAGGGATCTGAGACAAATAATGTGGAAAGAGTCTGTAAGACTTCATTGTAAAAAAAAAAAATCAAACTCATTCAGCACCTGTAGATAGGGGTGTGTGTGTGTGTGTGTGTGTGTGTGTGTGTGTGTGTGTAGGAGGTATAATTGAGCCCTGTTCCAAAAGGTAGTTTGTGCAGTGATTATACTCAAGGTCAAAATCATTCATCAAAGACAAATGCATAGTCATTTAATTTAACAAGGACTTAAGATTACTCACAGGCTTTTTAGCTACATTGGTACTTGTAATGTTTGATTCAAACCACATTTGAAGAGGTTACAGTCATGGCTTTTTGGCTGAATGCTGCAGGTCAGCCCAAGAAAAATAGGCAAGCTAAAGCATTGGGCAAGGAAAAGGGCCCAATGGAAAGCAACAGCTAATATTCTAGACTTGGCAGCAGTCAGGAGGACAGGTGGCAAAAATCTTTCATGCTGAAAACCAGTCTGAAAGGTGACATTGAACATGGGCAATAGAGAAAGGTTTAACAGTCTGATTCCTCAATTTAGAAATGCTACTGAGAACACAATGTTCCGTAGAACAAGGATCAAAATTCTCAGCTAAAGACACTTTGTATGTAGAAAGAAAAAGGGCATTGCTATAAATATCAGATGCTTTATTGCATGGCATGCCAAAGGGAAGATAACGAAAGCAGTATCATATTCTCTAACAGTGAAAATGAATCTGGGGTGAATACTTCTACCAGAATCACAGAAGTGTGGATGTTAAAACATAAATGTGGGATCTTTAGCATTTTACAAGTATAATTGCCTTTAAAATTCAGACAAATTGTGTAGTACTGATAACATAAATGTATAATATAGGGATAAAATGTTCAGATTTTAGGACAATATTAGAGACCTTCTTCCAGGTTTCATGCAGGTGATTAAACTGCCCAAGGACTTTGAAAAGATACATAAGAAAGCTAAAGAGAAAGGGAGAGAACTGGCAACAGTTATCTAAAGGACGATGTAGAGAAGGAAGATGACAGAAAATTGAAGGTACTGAAGTAAACAGCCAACCCATGTAGTATTTGATGTAGAAAACTACTGAAATGTAGACTCCTGGGTTGTACAGGCTGGAGAAAGGTAAGAAGAAGAAATGAGACTACTGTATCGCCAGAGCTGTAAGTATCCACGCCAAAACCACAGACTGTCTACCCTCAGTGCCAGAAGAGGCAGGAACAGGATTTCGGATCAGTATTCAAATGCTGCAGATAGCTACCAAGTGATGTAACTTTTGCCATCAGTGTGACTCTTTTTCATGCCTGGATACTATTTAATTTCCCTGTAACTTGGGAATATTTAGGATTTCATACACTTCTTTTTCCTTCTTCCATCATTGGCACTCGTTATTTTGCCCCGATCCTTTATGATAAGCACTTGGGTTTCTGAGTGAAATATACTGATATTCTGAAACCTGTTTTTTTTTGTTTTATTTATTTATTTTTTGTTTTGTTTTGTTTTGTTTTGTTTTGGTCTGTGATATTTCAGCAGCTTACATTTCTTCAAGGGAACTTTAGATTTCTGAAATTTCTGCTCCAAGATTTTGCCTTTATTCAATTATTTTTACTGCATACATTTAAGGTGCACGACATGATGTTTTGATATACTTATCCTGATATACATACACATAATGAAGTGATCACTACAGGCAAACAAATTAACATATCTATCATCATATAATTACTTTTTTGTGGCCAGTGTATCTAAAACCTACTTTTTTGGAAAATTGTCAGTATATAATGCAATAGTTTTAACTATAGTCCTCAAATTGTACATTAGATCTCTAAATATATTCATCCTACATAACTGCAAGTTTGTATTCTTTGACCTGTATTTTCCCATTTCTCCCTTGCTCCAACCCACCCCCGTTAACCACCATTCTATTCTCTGTTTCTATGTCTTCAATTATTTTTTAAGATTCCACATATTAGCAAGAGCATGAATTTTTTTTTCTGTCTTTGGCTTATTTCACTTAGCATAATATCCTCTAGGTTCATCCATGTTGTTACAAGTGGCAAGGTCCTCTTTTTTAAGGCTGAATAATATTCAATTGTATATACATAATTTTTTAATTCATTAATCTGTCAACAGATACTTCAGTTGTTTTCAGATCTTGACTATTGTGAATAATTGCTGTAACTAATATGGAAAAGCAAATATCTTCACTAGGCGGTGCCTTTACTCCTTTGAGTATATACCTAGAAGAGGAATTACTGGGTCATATGGTAGTTTCATATTTAATTTCTTTAGGATTTCCATACTTTTTTCCATAATAGTTGCACAAATTGAATTCCCCACCAACAGTGTACAAGGGTTTCTTTTCCTTGATGCCCTCACCAACACTTGTTATTTCTTGTCTTTTCGATAAAAGCCATCCTGACAGGTGTGAGATGATATCTTGTTGTGGTTTTTATTTGCGTTTCTCTAATGATAGTGATGTTGAGCACATTTTTATATAATACCTGTTGCTCATTTCTATGTCTTCTTTGGAAAAATGTCTATTCAGGTCCTCTGCTCATTTTTAATGAGGTTATTGTTATAGTTATTCCTATTATATGCTATTGAGCTGTGTGAGTTCTTTACATATTCTTATGTTAACCCCTTATCAGATATATGGTTCACAAATATTTGTTTCCCAACACAAGCCATTTCATTTTGTTTAGTGTTTCATTTGCCCTGGAGAAGCTTTTTCTTTCTTTCTTTCTTTCTTTTTTTTTTTTTTTGATGTAGTCCTATTTGTTTATTTTTGCTTTTCTTACCTGTGCTTTTGGTGTCATATCTGAAAAATCATTGCCCAGACCAATGTCAAGAAGCTTTTCTTTTATGCTATTTTTCTTTCAGAAGATACAGTTTCAGATCTAATGTTGAAGTCTTTAACACATTTCCAGTTGATTTTTTAAAAGGTAAGGGTTCAATTTTATTCTTTTGCTGTGGATATCCATTTTTTCCTATGCCATTTATTGAAAAGACTATCCTTTCTCCATAGCATCTTCTTGCTGCCCTTGTTTAAAATTAATGGACTGTACATACCTGGGTTTATTTCTGACCTCTCTATTTTGTTTCATTGACCTACATGTCTCTTTTTATGGCAGTGCCACACTGTTTTGATTACTATTGCTTTGTAGTAGAGTTTGAAATTAGGTACTATGATGCCTCCAGCTTTGCTCTTTTCATTCAGGGTTGCTTTGGCTACTCAGAGTCTTTTGTGGTTCTATATGTAGTGAATTTTAAGATTGTCTTTTCTATTACTGTGAAAAATGTCATTGAAATGTTGGTAGAGACTGCATTGAATCTGTTGGTCACTTTGGGTAGAATGAACATTTTAACAATATTGAAATGTCTTCCAATCCATGAACACGGGATATCTTTCTGCTTACTTGTGACTTCAATATTTTCATCAATGTTTTATAGTTTTCTGTGTACGTATATTTTATCTCTATGGTTAAATTTATTCCTAAATATTTTATTTTATTTTATTTTATTTTTGGAATAGCATTCCTACACACTAAAAATAAACTATCTAAAAAAGAAATCAAGACATTGCTTTTTAAAGGGCCTGAAAGGCAACCCAGTGCCTTCTCTGGACTGGACTCCTGGAGGCTTCTTGGCATTCCTTCCCTTCTCCACGTTCCAATGAGCACACCACAGTCTCTTCTTAGACTAAGTGCAGGACCCAGACTCTTGGACTTTTTTCAGAACTTCTGTTCTATTCCTATTTGTCTTTTCTCCAGCTGCCTCTCAACCCTCCATCTGTACTGCCATCTGCTGGTTACGAACAGCCTTGTTCTTTAACAGCCTTGTTTTGGATCTAGTTAATATCAAGAAATAACCACGGTAATAATAAACAGTAAAAGATGATATATATTTAAAAATTATTGTGGACAGAACAAAAATTTTTTATATCATGGAACTTTAACAATAAAAAAATAAAAATGCATTTAATATTAGATAGAGATAACTGCTAACAAGAACAAAATAAAAAAGAGAAAGGAGTATAAAATGTCTTGGAGGTTAAAATTTGTGATGGGGTATGTAGGGAAGATCTCTTTAAGAAAGTGACTTTTGAATAAACATTTGAGGAAGTGAGGAGCCAGCCATGTGGCTACCTTGTGAAAGACCATTCTAGACAAAGAAGAGCAGGAACAAAGGCCCTGAGGTGACAGCAAGCCTGGCATGTTCAAGGCACAACAGAGGAGAAGGCATTGTAGATGGAGAAGGAGGGGTAAAGGTTGTGAGTAGTAAGAGAAGTTTTCAGAGAGGTCATTAGAACCAGTGCATGTAGGGCTAATATGGTCATTGTAGACATTTTGCATTTGATTCTAAAGCAGGGTTCTGGACAAAAGAAAGATATGACCTGTTTCATTTTTTAACAGTACTACTCTAGTTGCTTTATGGATAATATATTGTGTCTTAGAGATGTCAACAGATTTACTTAACCTTCTGAGACTTAAAGCTTAGGTGCCTAACCAAAAATATATCTAAACTAGTCAAATTGGTAACAAAAGTGGTTTAACCCAGAGCCAGTGAGTAAGACTTACCGACTTTATAGAATAATCGTGCTTCTTAAAGCATCACAAGAAGATTGAAAATGCAACCTAAACCTAGGAGGGTAAAGTAGAATGCACAAGCCAGGGAAGCCTTACCTGAAATGCCTCTACGGCAGCAGTTCTCAAATTTCTTGATTTGGAGACTTCCCGGAACTTCTTATTCTTTAAAATTATTGAAGACCCCAAAGACTCTATGATTATGCGGGTTAAACACATTGGTATTTACCATAATGAAAATTATTAATAAATTAAGATACTTTAAAAATAGTTATATGTTTGTTCACTCAGGAAAGACAATAATAAATCCATTATGTTTACATAAATAACTTTTTGAGCAGTATTTCCCAAATAAAAACTTGAGTGGGAAGAGTAGCATCATTTTACATTTATGTAAATCTCCTTGACACCTGGCTTAATACATAACAGTTGATTTTTTCTAATCTGCTTCACCATTTCTTCTTTTAAGAAAACACACACCATGTAGCTTGTGGAAAACTACACTGTATAATAAAGAAAGTTTGAGAGCAAAAAACACAGATAACACCTTTTTTGATTATTAAAATATTTTTGACCTGTGGATTTCCTGAAAAACAGGTCTGTGAACTACACTTTAATTTTTACACTCCTGTAAAAAAAGACAAGTTGTTATATGTATAAGGATCTACTTTGCTCCTTAAAACCTATGCCAGTGTCTCAGTAATAGAGGTAAGATGAATTATTATAAATCAGAATAAAGCATAATGAATATAGTAAAATTGTGCTTGGAAAAATATCCTAACCACGTGAGATTTGCACACCCAAATTGTCTTATATTGTTTAATTTGGCACATTCTTTGTTTTTCAAGTTTTATTAATTTTATTAGGAAATACATAGAATATTAAGTTATTTGCGGGGGGTGGGGCACAATCTTTGTCTTGAAGTATAACATTTTGGCAAGAGATAGGGTGAGAAAAGAAAAATTCCAAGGAAGTAAAATGATTTGGGTAAAGACCAATTCCCTGTGAGTAATAATTGGTGAAAGATACTTTTTTCCTATTTTTCTTCATGACTTGGGACAGAGTTTTAGCCATGAGGGCAGTATTTATTATAATTCAGTGGACATGATGAGGTCTCCAAAAGTACTTAAACTAGACCTCTAGATTCAATTTAAAGTCGTATTCTAATATCTCAAACTAAAAAGAAAATTGTGACCTTTAATTCTACTTCTTTGAATTTCTGAGGCAAATTTCAACAAAGATTCAATCATATTTTTAAATTAATTCAATCTTACTTTAAAAACAGTAACGTTTGATACAAATAAATATACAATAAGAAAAAATCTCTACTTCAGGAAAAAAAATCTATCAGCTACTGTTTTATAGTGATCTTAATTTCTTTTAGCACATTCAGTGGCAGAAATTATTTTATTTGATTGTGTTTTCTTTAGAAAAATGTCCTTTTATTAGTTCTTGAACTATTACTAGCTTTCATAACACAAAATTTAAAAGGATTAACTTTCTAATTTGTCAAAATTATAATAATAACCCATATTTAAAAGATAATCAGAAAAAAACTTAAGATTTGGACATTGTATTTTTAATTTTTATATTACATGGTAGTTATATCACGTAGTGACTTCATTAACAGAGAACTTAGTTCAATAGTTATTTTCATTTTATGTTAATTCCTCAATTATTTGGTTTTATATTATGTAGGACATATAAGGATAAGCAGGTTATATGTAATTTAATATTTAATCAGCATTTTAATAAAAATAATTGAAGTCAACACTGAAAAGAAATGTGACCTACAACATACCACGGCATAGCAAAGCTTATTTTTGTAGCATGTGCCAGCAAATACAAGGTACTTGCTGTGATGCACACATACATATCTTCCTAGGCACCTTCATTCATTCTGCTCTCAAATTGTTACCTTCAACACTTCGTGCTTTCTTGTTTCCAAACATTGAGATAATAATATTAGCATGATTGTAGACCATTGTTACCAGCCTGAAAGCAAAAAGGGAATTATGAGAGTGGTTATCAAGTATTTTGGCAAGAGGAGGGGAAGCTTAGAGTAGAAGTGCCTTTGTATGTTAGAGGTGGGCCCTAGGAAGAAGAGGAGAGCAAAAGAGATAAATTTGAGTGTGGTTATTCAGAGGAGTTGATATCCGATGTCACAATGATTCTAACAAAATAGATTTCATCATAGTGCTTGACTTTGCTACATTTCGCATTTATCAGGAACTGAACTCTATCATCTACAGTTTCCCTCTACTCCATCCTTAATCCTCAACCCCTGTACCCTTTTCTCACCATCTCCTTATGTTAATTTTGAGTTTAAGAATGTATTGAGGTTTTAAAATAATATTTCAAAGGGTCGGCGCGGAGGCTCACACCTGTAATCCCAGCACTTTAGAAGGCCAAGGCCGGCGGGTCACGAGGTCAGGAGATCGAGACCATCTGGGCCAACATGGTGAAACCCTGTCTCTACTAAAATACAAAAAAATTAGCTGGGCGTGGTGGTGCGCGCCTCTGGTCCCAGATACTCGGGAGGCTGAGGCAGGAGAATCGCTTGAACCCTGGAGGTGGAGCTTGCAGTGAGCTGAGATTGCACCACTGCACTCCAGCCTGGAGACAGAGTAAGATTCCGTCTCAAAAAAAAAAAAAAAAAAAAAAAATCAAATATATCACCCTTTTTTGATTACAAATAGTTTAGTAAATTCACTATGCTAATGCTTTTATTTTCTACTCTTTAAAGATTTGTAAAAAAAGAAAGAAAGAAATTATATTCTCCCAGTTTCTGGTCTAACATGTAAGGAGCTTGGATGTCACCACTCCACCCTAATAAATGTGGAGATGAACGAACTGAAAAATCAACTCTTCTTGGATCTGCAAGAGAAGTGAGGATTCAGGGCAAACCAGTGCCCCCAGGATTGGAAAGACAAATAGGCAAAGACAGAGAGTCATGGCTTACTGGAGTACCGATTCATGAACTGAAACATGGGAACAAGTGCTGGGGTAGGAAAAACGGAACTGTAATTGACTAATTGCTGGAAACTTAGTGTGGACAAGTATGATAGACAAAAGCTTCCGGTAGACCTAGTCATAGGGGAGTCCATACAATTTTGTGAGTTTTATCTCCTGGAAAACTACTGAGTTCTCATAGTCAGTACCTGAGAAAATTCCCCTCATGATTCCTGCGGTTGGAAGAGTAAAGGAACCATCTTGAAATATGTCAGATAATTATTTCCTGAGCAAGGTTTGCCCTCAGAAGAAAGTATTTAACTAGAGCTAACTTATCTGGGCAAAGGGAAATATTTAATTCCAGCTGGCTCTAGCCTTCCACTTGTAAGAAGAGAAATACTAAACTCAAGCCCACTCTAGTCATTAAGGGGTAAGGGGAGAAGATTGAGAAGCACTTGTGAAGTTTAGTCCTGAGACACACACTTACTAAAAGACTGAAACCTAATCATAGGACTGTAGAATGCTTTCCCTCCCTACACTCTTTACCAGCACATTACTAAAGTTCTGTTTACAGCAGTATCTTTTACCCAACACATCATGTCTGGCTACATAGAAAAAATTACCAGGTATACTAAAAGGCAAAAAATACAGTTGGAGGAGACAGAGCAGTCTCCTCAGAATGAGATAGATACGGCAGAGATACTGGAATGATCAGATTGGGATTTTCAAACAACTATAATTAATATGCTAAAGGCTCTTATAGATATAGGAGACAGAACACAAGAACAAATAGGCAATGTAAGCAGAGAGAAGGAAATTCTAAAAAAAACTTAAACGTTAGAGATCAAAAACACTATAACACAAATGAAGAATGCCTTTGATGGATTAATTGGTAAAGTGGACATAGAGGAAGAATCTCTGAGAATGAGGATATCTCAATGGAAACCTCCAAAGCTGAAAAGGAAAGAGAAAAAAAGACTTAAAAATGCCCAGAATATGCAATAGCCATGGGAAACTACAAAAGGTGTAAAATACAGGTAATGTGCATAACAGAATAAGAAAAAAGAGAGAAAGAAACAAATGTTTGAAACAACAATTTCTGAAAACTTCCCCAAATTAATGTCAGACACCAAAACACAGATATGGGAAGTTTAGAGGACACCAAACAGAGTAAGTGCCCCCAAGCCCACACACCCAGGTATGTCATATTCAAACTACAGAAAATCAAAGATAAAGAAAAAATCATGAAAGAAGCTAGAGGGCGGGGAAACATATGCTTAGAGGCCAAAGATAAGAATTACATCTGACTTTCAGAAACCAGGCAAAGAAAAAAACTAAAAGCAAAAACAAAATATTTAAAATATATTTAAAGTGTGAAGTTAAATATTTAAAGTGTTAAGAGTAAAAACCCACCAACCTAGAATTCCATTCCCTGAAAAACTATTCTTTAAAAGTGAGGGAGAAATAAAAATCTTTTCAGATAAACAAAAATTGAGGGAATTTGCTGCTAATCGATCTACCTTGTAAGAAATGTTTTTAAAAAGTTATTTAGAAAATAGGAAAAAGATACAGGTCATAAACTCATGTCTACATTAGAGATTAAATAATTGAAGGTAAAATAAAACTTTTATTTTTCTTATTCCGAATTGATCTAACAGATTTTGTTCCAAATAATAATGACAACAATGTATTTGATTATGTATGTTTATGTGTATATATGACATATATAATGTATGTATAATAGATTATATATATGCTTATATACCAGTGAAATGAATTACATCAACGATACAAGGGATGGGAGAGAGGAATTAGAATTATTTTGTTATTATAAAGTATTTACGCTTCCCATGAAATGGTATAATATAGAGTTATTTGAAAGTGAATTTGGATTACTTGTAAATGCTTATTGGAAACTCTATGGCAACTACTAAGAAAAAATTAAGAGAATAATATATAGTTTCAACTTGTTAGAAGGGGGATGTTGAATGTTCCCAATACAAAGAAATGATAAACATTTGAGATGCTAGATATGCTAATTACCTTGATCTGATTACTATACAATATATGTATTAAAATAACACTAAGTACCCCATAAGTATGAATAATCATTATTTGTTGATTAAACGGTACAATTTAAAAAGCAAAAAAGAAGTATAACTGATGTACTAAGAAAAGAGATAGCGTGGAATTATATAAGATACTCAAAACCACTTTTGTGGTATTTTGCCTTTTGGCAGAAAGAGTGAAAGACAAATGTAAGAAAAATGAATAAGAGCAACACAGAAGAAACAGTAACAATTATGGTAGATTTTAATCCAATCATATTAATATTACTTTGAATTTCAGTGGTCTAAGTACACCTATTAAAAGACAGAGATTGTCAGAGTATATCAATAAACAAGACCCAACTATAAGTTGTCTATAAGAAACCCACTTTAAATATAAAGACACATACAGATTAAAAGAAAATCGATGAAGAAAGGTTTGCTGTGCCAACACTAATGAAAAGAAATTAAGAATACCTATTTTCATTTCAGACAGAGCAGACTTCAGAGCAAAGGAAGTTATCACGAATAAAGAGGGGCATTACTTAATGATAAAGGGGTCATTTCTCCAAGAAAATACAACAATTCTTAATGAATATGTGCTTAATAAGTATGCATCATTGCAACAAAGTGTCAAAATACATGAGAAAAAATGTTATAAAATCACAAAAAGAAATAGAGGATTCCACTATTATAGCTCTTCTATTAGAAATGGACAGATTCAGCAGGCATAAAATCAGAAAGCACATAGTTGAACTGAACAACACTATCAAACAAATGGATATAATTGACAATCTATAGATTATTTAACTTAACAACTGCAGAATACACATTCTTCTTAAGCTTATGTGGAACATTCACCAAGAGAGATCACATTCTGAACCACAGAACACACTTTAACAAATTGAAAGAATAGAAAACAAATGGCTGCTCTAAAACTACAATTGAATTTAACTAGCAGTCAATAACAGAAAGATAACTGGAAAATCCCAGAACACTCGGAGGTTAAGCAGCATGCTTCTAAGTAATACATGGGTGAAAGAAGTCTCAAGAGAAAATTTTAAATTATTTTTAACTAAATGAAAATGAAAACACAACATATAAAAATTTGTGGGATATAGTATAAGCACTACTTAGAGAAAAATTATAGCATTAAGTGTACATATTAGGAAAGAAGAAAGATCTAAAATCAATAATTTAAGATTCTCCCTTAGAAAATTAGAAAAGAAGAGCAAATTTAATTCAAAGAGAAGAAATCCAACAAAAATCAATAAAATTGAAAATTGAGAAGCAATAGAGAAAAACGAAGAAAACAATAGCTGACTTTGTTGATCTTTAAGAAGATCAATATATCAATAACCCCCTAACCAGTCTAAAAAAAAAGAGAGAAGGGAAAAAAATGACTAATAGCAGAAATGAAAGAGGAGTATTACTGTGGATTCCATGGATATTAAATGGAAGGTAAAGGAGTACTATGAAGAGCTCTATGCCCTTAGATTTGATAATTCACATAAAATTAATCAATTCCTCAAAAGACACAATCAGCAAAACTTACACAAAGAGAAATAAGTGATCTGAATAGGCTTCTATGTATTAGAATACTTAATTAACAACTTTCCAAAGGAAAAAGCATCAGGACCAGATGGGTTCACTGGTGAATTATAAACAACATTTAAGAAAGAACTTATACCATCTCTTTCAGAATATACAATCTCTTTCAGAAGACAGAAGCAAAGAGAATACTTTCTAACTCACCTTATTAGACCAGAGTTACCCTAATACCAAGACTTGACGATGACATTACAAGAAAATACTGCAGATCAAAATCTTTCAGGAACCCTAGGTGCAGAAATTCTCAACAAAATATTATGGAATCCAACAATGCATGAAAAACACTACACCACAACCAAGTGGTATTTATCCCAGGTATGCAAAACTGGTCCAACATTGAAAAATGAACTAATGTAATCCATCATATCAAGAGGCTAATACAAATCACATACTCATAGATGCAGAAAAAGCATTTGATAACATCTGACGCTCATTCATGATGAAAACTTCCAGTAACATATAACCTGCAGAATGAGAGAAAGTATTTGAAAACTGTGCATCTGACAAAAGTCTAATATCCAGCATCTATATGGAGCTTAAACAAATTTACAAGGAAAAACAACCCCATTAAAAAGGGGGTGAAAAAGATAAACAGAGACTTTTCAAAAGAAGACACAGATGCAGCAAACAAGCGTATTTTAAAAAGCTCCATATCCACATGCTTACCTGTGTAACAAACCTGCACATCCTGCACATGTACCCCATAATTTAAAATTTAAAAAAAGCTCCATATCATTGATGATTATAGAAATGCAAATCAAAACCACAATGAGATACCATCTCACACCAGTAAGAATGACTATTATTAAAAAGTCAAAATGTAACAGATGATGGTGAGCTTGCCAAAAAAAGGGAATACTTATACACTGATGGTGGGAGTGTAAATTAGTTCAACCATTGTGGAAAGCAGTGTGGTGATTCCTCAAATAGCTAAAAATGGAACTATCATTTGACCCAGCAATCCCATTACTGAGTATATACCCAAACGAATATAAATCATTCTACCATAAAGACACATGCACACATATATTCATTGCAACACTATTCACAATAATTCCAAAAACATGGAATTAACCTAAATGCCCATCAATAGCAGATTGGATAAAGAAAATGTGGTATGTATACATGATGGAATACTATGCAGCCATAAAAAGAATGAGATCACATCTTTTACAGGAACATGGATGGAGCTGGAGGTCATTATCCATAGCAAACTAATGCAGGAACAAAGAAACAAATATTGTGTGTTCTCACGTGTAAGTGGAAGTTAAAGATGAGAACACGTTGACACTAAAAGGAGAACAACAGACACTGGAGCCTGAGGGTGAAGGTTGGGAGGAGGGAGAGAATTAGAAAAAAATAACTATTGGGTACTAGGCTTAGTGTCTTGGTGATGAAATAATCTGTAAAGCAAACTCCTGTGACACAAATTTACTTGTATAACAAACCTGCACATATACTCCTGAACCTAAAATAAAATTAAAAAAAAATGAGTAAAATAGGAATACAGGGAAACTTCTTCAACTTGATAAAGAATATCTACAAAAAATCCTGCAACTAACATAATTCTTTTTGGTAAAAACTACAAGTTTTCCCACTAAGATCAGGAACAAAGCAAGGATGTACCTTCTTACCATTGCTTGTCAACATCATACTGGAAGTACAAGCTAATGCAATAAGACAAGACAATAAAGGAAGAGGATACATATTGAAAAGAAAGAAGCAAAACTGTCTTTGTTTGCAGCCGACATGATTGCCTATGCAGAAAATCTGAAATAATTGACAAAAACTTCTGGAACTAATAAATGATTATAACAAGGTTGTAGGATACGGGGTTAATATATAAAAGTCAATAGCTTTCTATGTACCAGAAATGAACAAATGGAATTTGAAATTAAAAACACAATACCATTTACAAAACACTCGTGAAAATGAAATGCGTAGATATAAATCTAACAAATGAGAAAAATGAGAGAACATAGAAAAAGGTCAAACTAAATGGAGAGTTATTCCATGTTCACTGAGAGAAAGACTCAATATTGTCAAGATGGCAGTTGTTTCAAACAATCTATAGGTTCAATGCAATCTAAATCAGAGTCTCAGCAAGTTATTTTTTATGCTATGTATTTTGACATTTATTTTAGATTTGGGGGTATTTTGTGTGATGCTGATATTTGCTGTATGAATAATCCCATCACCCAGGTACTGAGCATAGTACACAACAGTTAGTTTTTCAACCCTTGCCCCCTCCCTCTCTCCTTCCTCTAGTAGTCCTCAGTTTCTGTTGTCATCTTCATGTCCACGAGTACCCAACTTTTAGCTCTCACTTATAAGTGAGAACATGCTGCATTTGATTTTCTGTTCCTGTGCTAATTTACTTAGGACAATGGCCTCCAGCTGCCTCCATGTTGCTGCAAATGACATCATTTTATTCTTTTTTATGGTTGTGTTGTATTCAATGGTGTATACATACCACATTTCCTTTATTCAATCTACACTTGATGGGCACCTAGGTTTATTCCATGTCTTTGCTGTTGTGAGTCATGCTGCAATGAGCTAGTGCATGTATCTTTTTGGTATGATAATTTGTTTTCTTTTGAATGTATCTCAGTAAAGGGATTTTGGCAAGACACACACACACACACACACACACACAAACTGATTCTAAAGTTCATATGTATAGGCAAAAGAATAGCTGACATAATATTAAGAACAAAGTTGAAGGGCTGATACTACCCTACTTCAAGATTTAGCATAAAGCTATACTAATGAAAACAGTGCTGTATCGGCAAAAGAACAGATAAGTATATCAGTCGGAAAGAATGAAGAGTCAGAAGTAGACCTACATAAATATAGTCAACTGATCTTGGACAAAAGAAGAAAGGCAATACAATGGAGAAAGTCTTTTTAATAAATGATGTTGGAACAATTGGACACTTGCATGCAAAAAAAAAAAAAAAACTAGATGCAGACTTTACAACTTTCACGAAAGTTATCTCTAAATGAATTGCAAATCTAAATGTAAAACATGAAACTGTAAAGCTCTGAGAAGATAACATAGGAGAAAATTTAGGTGACCTTGCTTTTGGAGATGATTTTTTAGATACAACACAAAAGTCGTGATCCATGAAAAACGGATTGGTAGGCGGGACTTCATTAAAATTAAAGTGTTTTTTTTTCTGCAAAAGATACTGCCAAAGAATAAAATGATAGGCCACAGATTAGGAGAAAATATTTTCAAAAGATGTATCCAATAAAGAATTGTTATCAAAAATATACAAAAACCTTTAAAAACATAACAATGAGAAAAGTAACAAACATTTAAAAATGAGCAAGAGATCTGAACACATACATTGCCAAGGAAGGTATACAGATCACAAATAAGCACTTGAAAAGATGTTCCACATAATAAATAATCAGAGAATGTAAATTAAAATAATAATGAGATATCATATACTTATTAGAATAATCAAAATCCACGACACTGATAGCACCACATGCTAGTGAGGACATGGTTTGACAGGAGCTCTGATTCATTGCTGGTGGCAGCACAAAATGGCACAGCCATGTTGAAAGAAAATTTCACAATTTCTTACAAAACATAACATATTCTTACTATGCAATCAGCAATTGAGCTTCTTGGTATTTACCCAAAGTTGAATACTTATGTTCACGCAAAAAATTGCACAAAATCATTTATAGAAGCTTCATTAATAATTGCCAAAACTTGAAAGCAACCAAGATGCGCTGCAATAGGGAAATGGATAAATTGTAGCACATCCTGACAATGGAATGTTATTCAGTGCTAAAAAAAAAACAATGAACTATCAAGCCATGAAAATACATGGGTGAAACTAAACTGCTTATTTCTAAATAAAAGAAGCCAGTTAAAAAGGCTACGTACTGGATAATTCCAACTATTTAATTAATATTCTGGAAAAGCCAAAACTAAGACGACTGTAAAAATATCAGTGGTTGCCAGGAATTGTGTGGAGGAAGTGATAGGAGGGGCCACAGCATGTTCTGGGCAATGAAACTACTCTGTATAATACTGTAATGGTGGATACATGTCATTATACTTTTGTCCAAGTCCACAGAATGTACAATATCAAGAGTGAACCCTAAGGTAAACTATGGACTCTGGGCAATAATGATGTGTCAAGATAGGTTTATCAGTTCTAACAAATGCACCCCTCTGATGGACTATGTGGGTAATGGGGACGACTATGAATGTGTGGATTAGGGAATGTATGGAAAATTTCTGGTTTTTTTCCTCTCAATTTTGCCGTGAACCTAAAACTATTCTAAAAATGTGAGGTCTAATAATTTTTTAAAAATATTTCAATTCTGAATTAAAATACCCTAATGTTCTGCTTTGAGGATTATTTTGCACATTTTCTGGGACATACAATTCTTGTTGGAAACAATCAAAGAAAGCTGAGCTTTGGTTTCCTGAATGCTATATGAGATCTGCCATCAAAATACTCTGGTTTCGATAATACCCCAGGGTAACTTTCCTATGTACTCGACTCTGTCATGTGGGGAAAGATTTTCTTGCTAACTGTACCAATAAAATAATTAGACCAATAGCAAAAGACTCTGTGGAAGGTCTTAAAGGGTCTCAGCTGAGAAGAACCGACAGTTATTCTTCTGTTCCCGTAATTACTGGGGCATTGTTGTGGATCATAGAACTTGACAAGCAGTCCCTAGCTCACAGGTCATAGCTATATTGTCCTTCTGCTATAGAAATACTGAGATTTGTCATTCTCCCATAGTTCTATTATGGTCATACTTGACATTCCCTTGTTTCCTTAGCATGCAGTTGGCCATAGTACGCAACTGGGCAAATTCCCAGAAAGGGTCAGCTGTGAAAGTCCAGTTTAAGATTTAAGGTAGGTCTCCAGAGCAAGTTGGCAAGTTTAGGTAACTAATTAAGATAAGTACTGTACATGAAGAGGGTTGTTTTAAATCTATGCCTACTAAACTATAAGTTCTATGAGGACAATAACATTGCTTCTCTGTTTTCCCAAAGTATTTGACTAGCTTTACAGCACCACACATATATTTGGCACTCAGTCAATTATATTAAATGTATGAATGGTTGAATAGGCAATAGATGAGTATCAGTTTGTTTCTTTGTTTTTTGAGACAGAGTCTCACTCTGTCACTCAAGTGTGCAGTGTCATGATCTTGGCTCACTGTAGCCTCAACCTCCCATGCTCAAGTGATCCTCTCACCTCAGCCTCCCTAGTAGCTGAGAGTATGGGCACACACCACCACGCCTGGCTAATTTTTTATTTTTTATTTCTTGTAGAGAGAGTGTCTCACTATTTTGCCTAGGCTGGTCTTGAACTTCTACATTCAAGCGATCCTCCCACCACAGTCTCCCAAAGCGACTCAAGCAATCTTCTCACCTAAGTCTCCCTAAGTGCTGTGATTACAGGCATGAGTCACTGCACCCAGCCCCATGAGTGTGGGTTTTTATGTCTGTAGTTATTTACTACCTTCTTCCAGAAAAGACAAAAGGCAAATAAGTATTTAAGAGAAACTTAGCAAATTGGAGCTTTTGAACCCTGGGACCTGGGTTATTTGCTCTAATCCCAGTTTCATAACACTTGTCAGGTTGAGTGAAGACTAAGTCCACTGGTATAAACAGTGGGAACTCTGAGGACAGCCAATAACAGTCGAGTCAGATAAAAATGCAAAATCACAGGAATCCAAAGTAGAATAAAGAAAGTAAAACACTACGGAACCTAAACATATTTGTAGTGACAATTTTAGTGTCCTGCTTTATGATGGCTCTTATGGCCCACTGGCTTTATTTCTCATTGTAGAATTTACATCATCTTGTATCATTATTTCAAACCCAACAGGGAAATTAGAAGATGAGCTTAAATAGCACTGAAATATTCTGAGACAAAAAAATTAGGTAGTGGCTAGACACCTATTTAAATGCTTATGCCTGGAGACAGATTCCATATTGCATTTAAATGGTACATGAGAAAAAAATGAGGAAATTCTAATGACAGAGACAAAATAGTTTTAAAATTTAAAGCAAAACACTTCTGTAATTAATACTTTTTCCTAAAATATGAACAGCATGTGAATTTAGTAAATTATATAGTTTCTAAAACTAATGCAATTTAATTATAATGCTTCCCTTTTGTGTAATACTTTGTCTTACTTTGCATATATTTCTATTACCAACTTACTGATTCTTTTTGCCAGGAAGACATTGGTTTTTAGTTTTTATTTGTTATTTTTACCTCTTACTTATATAGGCAGTTTCACTTTTCTGAACATGTTTAAGCTTATTCCATTCCTGTAGCAATGTGTGTTCTACAATGAGAAGCCTGTTTTTTCCTGTGGGACACAAAATGATTAATGTCAGTGGAGAATAATGTATTTTCATATATCACAAATTGTCTAAGGTTGCAAGAACTCAGAATGCAATGATATTAAAGAGATACTGACAATTGGTCATTACAGATAGAAATAGTGCCTCTTCAGATATACTTCCTGTGATTTCTATTCAAATAATAATGGTTTACTCTTTTTTTTTTTATTTTTAGTAGAAATGGGGTTTCACCATATTGGCCAGGCTGATCTCGAACTCCTGACCTTGTGATCTGCCCACCTTGGCCTCCCAAAGTGCTGTGATTACAGGTTGGTTTACTCTTGAGGTAAAATAATATATCTTCCCAATCAGAAAACATGAAGGTTATTTCAATTTAATTTTTATAAATGTTATAAAAGAAACCAGACAACTCTAAAGATTCAGGGCATCATATATTAATTTGTTTTAAAGATTGGAAAGAAAGATATATTTTTCTTACTCCTAGATAAAATAAATAATTTTGTTTATGAGGTACTTTCAAATAGTAATCTTTTGTATGCTTAATATTTATGAAGCAATGAGTAGAAAAGACCAAGACCAAATTGATTGAAAACGTTAACAAACATACGCATAATCCAGAAGCTTCTCAATCAGTAAATTACTAAGAAATTATTTTGTTTTTAAGGAATTAGAACAATTTACAATTTCATAATGCATGAATGTTTTCTCTGTCCCCTCCTTTTTTGTTGTTTTGGTTTTAGCATATACAGTATATATGGTCCTGAGTTACAGATATATTTTATAGTCAAAACAAAATTGGATTTTAAGAGGTATTTTCTCTTGCACTTTAGATTGCTTTATCATACCCTTAAACTTCAGAGAGAAAACGGCTCCTCCAGTCTAGCAGTTTCTTTGACTAAGCAGCCATTATATCCAATATTTGCTCTTTGCTATTTTCCTCTGAAAGATGTGCGAATTTACATATCTATGGCTAAAAGTACTGTTATTCGAAGACATGGTATCAACCTAAATGCCAATCAACAATAGACTGTTAAAGGAAATGTGGTACATAAACACCACGGAATACTATGCATCCAGGAAAAATAACAAGACCATGTTCTTTGCAGCCACATGGATAGAGCTGCAGGCCATTATCCTAAGTGAACTAATGCAGGAACCGAAAACCAAATACCAAATGTTCTGACTTGTAAGTGGGAGCTATGTGGGCACTTACTGAGCAAAATTTCAGGATACAAAATCAATGTACAAAAATAAGTATCATTTCTACATACCAACAAAGTCAAAGCTGAGTGCCAAATCAAGAATGCAATCCCATTCAAAATAGCCACCAAAAAAATAAAATACCTAGGAATACAGCTAACCATGAAGATGAAAGATCTCTAAAGCGAGAAGTACAAAACACTGCTGAAAGAAATCAAGATGTCACAAATGGAAAATAATTCCATGCTCTTGGACAA
The DNA here is from genome assembly GCF_028858775.2 of Pan troglodytes. Lineage (NCBI taxonomy): Eukaryota > Metazoa > Chordata > Mammalia > Primates > Hominidae > Pan > Pan troglodytes. Next base: position 60,942,450 of record NC_072403.2, read on the forward strand.
GAATGAATATTGTTAAAATGGCCATGCTGCTCAAAGCAATTATAGATTTATTACTATTCCTATTAAACTACCAAGGAATTTTTTTACAGAGTTAGAAAAATCTATTTGAAAATTGATATGGAACCAAAAAAGAGCCTGAATAGCCAAAGCAATCATAATCATAAAGAACAAAGCTGGAGGCATCATGTTACCTAACTTCAAACCATACAACAAACCTATAGAAACCAAAACAGCATAGTACTTATACTACAACAGACACATAGAACAATGGAACAGAATGGAGAGACCAGAAATGAAGCCACACACCTACAGCCATCTGATATTCAACAAAATTGACAAACAAACAAACAAAAAAGAAATGGAGAAAGGACTTCCTATTCAATAAATGGTGCTGGGATAGCTGCCTAGCCATGTGCAGAAGATTGAAACTGGACCCCTTCCTTTCACCATATAAAAAAATCAACTCAAGATGGATTAAAGACTTAATGTAAAACCTAAAACTATAAAACCCATTGAGGAATACATAGCAAATACCATTCTGGACATAGGCCCTGACATGGATTTCATGATGAAAATGCCAAAAGTGATGGTAACAAAACCAAAAATTGACAAATAGGATAGAATTAAACTGAAAAACTCCTCTACAGGAAAAGAAACTATTAACAGAGTAAACAGACGACCCCCAGAATGGGGAGAAAATGTTTTCAAACTATGCATCTGAAAAAGGTCTAAAATTCAGAATCTTTAAGAATTTAAACAAATTAGTAAGCAAACAACAAACAACCTCATTAAAAAGTGGGCAAAGGACATGAACAGACACTTTTCAAAAGTAGACATACCTGCAGTGAATAAGCGTATGAAAAATGCTCAACATTATTGATCATTAGAGAAATGCATATAAAATCACAATGAGATATCATCACCCCAGTCAAAATAGCTATTATTAAAAAGTCAAAATATAAAAGATGCTGGTGAGGTTGTGGAGAAAAGGGAACACATATGCTGATACTACACTGATGGTGAGGGTGTAAGTTAGTTCAACTATTGTAGAAAGCAGTTTGGAAATTTCTCAAGGAACTTAAAACAGAGTTACTATTCAATACGGCAACCCCATTATTGGGTATATACCCAAAGAAATAAATTATTCTACCATAAAGACACATGTAAGCATATGTTTGTTCACTGCAGCACTATTTGCAATAGCAAAGACATGGAATCAACCTAAATGCCCATCAACAGAAGACTGGATAAAGAAAATGTGGTACATATACACCATGGAATACTATGAGGCCATAAGAAGAATGAGATCATGCCCTTTGCAGGAAGATGGATGGAGCTAGAGGCTGTTATGCTAAGTAAATTAGGAACAGAAAACCAAATACCATCTGTTCTTACTTATAAGTGGGAGCTAAACTTCGTGTTCACATCGAGGCAAAGAAGGGAACAACAGACACTGGGGCCTACTTGAGGGTGGAGGGTGGGAGGAGGGTGAGGACTGAAAAATTACCTATTAAAGCTACCTTTAGAGACCATGCTTATTACCCAGGTGATGAAATGATCTATATACCAACCCCCCCATGACATACAATTTACCTATGTAACAAATCTGTAGATGTACTCCTGAATCTAAAATAAAAGTTTAATAAAAATCTTGGTCAAAGAAAAGGAGGTATTAGGAAAGCTTCCCAGAGAAGTTTATATTTAATTTGCATCATAGAGGAGCCATAACTAAGAAAGACAAAAACAAACTAGATGGCATTTAAGTATCTAAAATTCTAAATTTCCATTATTTTATTAACAGACATTAGGATGAGTGGTTAATGACAGGTAGGTATTGAATGCTTACTAATTTTCAGTCATCATGTTAAGAACTAAATGGTTTCATGTCATCCACTTGTTGTAGATTTGATTGTGTCTCCCCCAATTCATATGTAGAACCTGTAACCCCCAATGTGACTGTATTTGGAGATAGGGTCTTTAAGGAGATATTTAAGGGAGTCATAATGGTGGGACCCAGATCCAATTCTACTGGTGTCCATATAAGAAGAGGAAGAGGTACCAGGGATTCTTGCATGCAGAGGAAAGACAGTATGAGGATACAGAATGAATGTGTCTGTCTGCAAGCCAGAAAGTGAGATCTCACCAGAAATCATTCACGCTGGTACCTTGATACTGAACTTTCAGCCTTCAAACCTATAAGAAAATAAATTTCTTTTTTTTTAAGCCACTAAGCTTGTGATATTTCGTTTTGACAGTCCTAAACAGACTAATAGAGATTTTAGAACACTGACTAATAAACCTCTAAACCACCATATGTTGTATATGCTATAATGATTCTCATTTTCAACATGAGAAATCTGTGGTTCCAACACTTTATTATCCATCACTATGATCCCTAATCACATGGATTTCAATCCAGAGAATATTACATCATAGCATATACTTGTTTTCCTTCTACTTTAGTTATTAAATTCTAATTTTATTATGTTGTGATGAAATTCTGTGATTTGAACGATTTCAACTTTGGAGAATAGTTAGAGGCTTTTAATATTGGGTCAATTTTTTACTTAGAGAGCTTGAGTGTAAGCATCTGTTAGAACAAGTTTGTTAATCATATTCATTTGTATATATCCATTTGTAGGTTTTATTTACTTTGCTTCATGTACTTCATGAATTTTGATGCTGTGTTTATTCTACTCATAAATATTCATGTCAGTTAGTTGTTTATTGTGGTGTGTAAATTTTATCACTAAAGTTTTTTTTCCTTTATTGCTCTCTGCCACAAGTTTATTTTTATCTGATAATTATATTATGACCCTACTTTAAAAAAATTCATTCCTTAATATTTTTTGCCAATATTTTATGCTTTATATATTTTCATTCACTTTAATTTAAAAGCTTTTCTCATATATAGCATCTTCACTTTTGCATTTTTAATCAATTAAGGATTAAAATTTTAACCATTTATCACTAGTGGTTTTACAGGTATCTTTGATTTAGCACTTTTATTAATTTTATACTAGGATTTCTGCTTTTAAAGTTCCTGTTGCTCTTTTTTTTTTTAACATTTAACTCTGCAGCCTGTATTTTCTTGTCTTTAAAATAAATGATTGAGTGTTTTCCTTCTGGTAATTTGTAAGGTTTATGGCTGTTTTAGCACTTTTGGTGATTAACTTTAAAATCTTAAGTATATTTACCATAAATATTTGATTTAGCAGCTGTAAAGATATCTTTGGGTCTCTGCTCTAATTGAAAAATCATCCATATTTACAGAATGTACCTCTCTGATTCTGACATCAAGAGTCTGATTATTTCTGCATTATCAAAGTTTATAACATTTATATTATTTCTTGTAACCACATTTTGCAGAATTGTTTACTTACAGCCAGTCCCTTTACCACAAGTAGGCCATCCTTCTATTTATATTTTGTGTGGTTAGAGTTCATCAAGAAATAGCTCTTTCAGGCTGGGCACGGTGACTCACACCTGTAATCCTAGCACTTTGGGAGGCCAAGGTGGGCGGATCACTTGAGGGCAGGAGTTCGAGATCAGCCTAGCCAACATGGTGAAACCCTGTCTCTACTAAAAATACAAACGTTTACCAGTGTGGTAACCCAGCTACTTGGGAGGCTGAGGCAGGAGAATTGCTGGAACCCGTGAGGTGGAGGTTGCAGTGAGCTGAGATCACACCACAGCACTCCAGCCTGGGTGACAGAGCAAGACTCTGTCTTAAAAAAAAAAGAAAGAAAGAAATAGCTCTTTTAATGAGGGCAGGTTTTAGGTTCGGACTCCCTTAGTTTATGTACATTTGAAACAGTCTGACTTAGGCTTCAAACTGATTAATATTTCATCAGTGCTTAAGATGTGCAAGCCATTATTTTGAGGATATTACAAATATATAGTTAAATTTCATATGAAATGGATAATGTTATTTCAAATGTTCAGATGACAGCACTGAGATCAAGCAAGGTTAAGTAAATTACTCAAAGACACAAAACTAGAATTTTACATCCTGTGATAACAACTTGTCTGATTTTATAGTTATTAGAATTCACTTTATTTCTCTGAGGACATTGCAGGTACTATGTGTTAGTCCACTTTGCATTCCTATAAAAATACTTGAGATGGGATAATTTATAAAGAAAAATGTTTATTTGGCTCTCAGTTCTGCTATCTGGAAGATTGGACATCTGGTGAAAATCTCAGGCTGCTTCCACTCATAGCAGCAGGTGAACAGGAGCTAGGGTATACAAAGATCACATGGCAAGAGAGGGAAGCAAGATTAGGAGTGGGAGGAGGCGCCAGTCTCTTTTTAACAATCAGCTTTTACAGGAACTAATAGAGTGAGAACTCATTCATTACCATGAGGATGAGTGACCAAGCCATTCATGAAGGGTGTGTCCCTAAGACCCAAACACCTCTCATTAAGCCCCACCTTCAACATTGAGGACCAAATTTCAATATGAAGTTTGGGAGGACAGACATCCAAACTATAGCATGTTGCTATAAAGGAGTCAAAATTTCCTCACTTATAGATGGCTTTATTTATTTATTTTTGCTTTACTATACCTACATTCCTTTTTAAAAATAGAGCATAATATAGCTTTTATTAATTAATAAAAATATTTTATTTCTTACTTTTTATGTTTCACTCCTTTTGTTACACTCCAAAGGTGGTTTACCTAATTTTGTTTTGTGTCTTTTTTATTAATGTATTCTGTTAACTTCTCTAATAAACTTAAAACACAACACATTTTCTCGATTTGTTTATGTAAGCATTATCTTCTGCTCTCCCCATTATGAAAGATGGGATTATTACTATCATTGAAGTTCCACATGCCATCTCTTTCTTCCTCTGCTGCCCTCACCTCCTCTTCCTCTTCTTTTCATTCCTTCCCTTCTTCCTCCTCCATCCTCTTTCAATGTCTATTAGCAATTCTTGGTATTCCTTGGCTTGAAGCTACATAACTCCAATATCTGCACACATCTTCACATGGCCTTCTCCCATGTTTCTCTGTATCACAAACTTACCTCTCCTTTCTCTTATAAGGGCACCAGTCACTGGGCTTAGGACCCACCCTGAATCCAGGATGATTTTTGTCCCACAGTCCTCAGAGGAAGGATTAGGCAGCAACACCTGCTGTTCTGCAGCCTCTGCTGGTGATACCCAGGCAAACAGTGTCTGGAGTGGACCCCCAGCAAACTCCAACAGACCTGCAGATGAGGGTCCTAACTGTTAGAAGGAAAACTAACAAACAGAAAGGACATCCACACCAAAACCCCATTGGCACGTCACCATCATCAAAGACCAAAGGTAGATAAAGCTGCAAAGATGGGGAGAAACCAGACAGAAAAGCTGAAAATTCTAAAAATCAGAGCACCTCTTCTCCTCCAAAGGAACGTAGCTACTTGCCAGCAACAGAACAAAGCTGGATGGAGAATGACTTTGATGAGTTGAGAGAAGAAGGCTTCAGATGATCGGTAATAACAAACTTCTCCAAGCTAAAGGAGGATATTCGAAGCCATCGCAAAGAAGCTAAGAACCTTGAAAAAAGATTAGACGAATAGCTAACTAGAATAACCAGTGTAGAGAAGTCCTTAAATGACTAATGGAGCTGTAAAACATGGCACGAGAACTATGTGATGAATGCACAAGCTTCAGTAGCCAATCTGATCAAGTGGAAGAAAGGGTATCAGTGATTGAAGATCAAATGAATTAAATGAAGCAAGAAGATAAGTTTAGAGAACAAAGAGTAAAAAGAAATGAACAAAGCCTCCAAGAAATATGGGACTATGCAAAAAGATGAAATCTACGTCTGATTGGTATACCTGAAAGTGATGGGGAGAACAGAACCAAGTTATCCAGGAGAACATCCACAATCTAGCAAGACAGGCCAACATTCAAATTCCGGAAATACAGAGAACGCCACAAAGATACTCCTCGAGAAGAGCAACTCCAAGACACATATTTGTCAGATTCACCAAAGTTGAAATGAAGGAAAAAATGTTAAGGGCAATCAGAGAGAAAGGTAGGGATACCCACAAAGGGAAGCCCATCAGAGTAACAGTGGATCTCTCAGCAGAAACTCTACAAGCCAGAAGAGAGTGGGGGCCAATATTCAACATTCTTAAAGAAAAGAATTTTCAACCCAGAATTTTATATCCAGCCAAACTAAGCTTCATAAGTGAAGGAGAAATAAAATCCTTTACAGACAAGCAAATGCTGAGAGATTTTGTCACCACCAGGCCTGCCCTACAAGAGCTCCTAAAGGAAGCACTAAATATGGAAAGGAATAACCTGTATCAGCCACTGCAAAAACATCCCAAGTTGTAAAGACCATCGAGGCTAGGAAGAAACTGCATCAACTAATGAGCAAAATAACCAGCTAACATCATAATGACAGGATCAAATTCACACATAACAATATTAACCTTAAATGTAAATGGGCTAAATGCTCCAATTAAAAGACACAGACTGGCAAACTGGATAAAGAGTTAAGACCCATCAGTGTGCTGTATTCAGGAGACCCATCTCACATGCAGAGACACACATAGGCTCAAAATAAAGAGATGGAGAAAGATCTACCAAACAAATGGAAAACAAAAAAAGGCAGGGGTTGCAATCCTAGTCTCTGATAAAAAAGACTTTAAACTAACAAAGATCAGAAGAGACAAAGAAGGTCATTACATAATGGTAAAGGGATCAATTCAGCATGAAGAGCTAACTATCATAAATATATATTTACCCAATACAGGAGCACCCAGATTCATAAAGCAAGTCCTTAGAGACCTACAAAGAGACTTAGACTCCCACACAATAATAATGGGAGACTTTAACACCCCACTGTCAACATTAGACAGATCAATGAGACAGAAAGTTAACAAGCATATCCAGGACTTGAACTCAGCTCTGCACCAAGCAGACATTACAATAGACATCTACAGAACTCTCCACCCCAAATAAACAGACTATACTTTCTTCTCAGCACCACATCACACTTATTCCAAAATTGACCACATAGTTGGAAGTAAAGTACTCCTTAGCAAATGTAAAAGAACAGAAATTATAACAAACTGTCTCTCAGACCACAGTGCAATCAAACTAGAACTCAGGATTAAGAAACTCACTCAAAACCACTCAACTACATGGAAACTGAACAACCTGCTCCTCAATGACTACTGGGTACATAACGAAATGAAGGCAGAAATAAAGATGTTCTTTGAAACCAATGAGAACAACGACACAACATACCAGAATCTCTGGGACACATTCAAAGCAGTGTGTAGAGGGAAATTTATAGCACTAAATATCCACAAGAGAAAGCAGGAAAGATCTAAAATTGACACCTTAACAACACAAAAGAATTAGAGAAGCAAGAGCAAATGAATTCAAAAGCTAGCAGAAGGCAAGAAATAACTAACATCAGAGCAGAACTGAAGGAGATAGAGACACAAAAAACCCTTCAAAACATCAATGAATCCAGGAGCGGTTTTTTGAAAAGATCAACAAAATTCATAGACCACTAGCAAGACTAATAAAGAAGAAAAGAGAGAAGAATCAGATAGAAGCAATAAAAAATGATAAAGGGGATATCACCACTGATCCCACAGAAATACAAACTACCATCAGAGAATACCATAAACACCTCTACAGAAATAAACTAGAAAATCTAGAAGAAATGGATAAATTCCTTGACACATACACCATCCCAAGACTAAACCAGGAAGAAGTCGAATCCCTGAATAGACCAATAACAGGTTCTGAAATTGAGGCAATAATTAATAGCCTACCAACTAAAAAAAGTCCAGGGCCAGATGGATTCACAGCCGAATTCTACCAGAGGTACAAAGAGGGGCTGGTACCATTCCTTCTGAAATTATTCCAATCAATAGAAAAAGAGAGAATCTTCCCTCATTCATTTTATGAGGACAACATCATCCTGATACCAAAGCCCAGTAGAGACACAACAAAAAAAGAGTATTTTAGACCAATATCCCTGATGAACATCAGTGCAAAAATCCTCAATAAAATACTGGCAAACCAAATCCAGCAGCACATCAAAAGGCTTATCCACCATGATCAAGTTGGCTTTATCCCTGGGTTGAAAGCCTGGTTCAACATACACCAATCAATAAATGTAATCCATCATATAAACAGAACCAAAGACAAAAGCACATGATTATCTCAACAGGTGCATAAAAGGCCTTTGACAAAATTCAACAGCCCTTCATGCTAAAAGCTCTCAATAAACTAGGTATTGATTGGATGTATCTCAAAATAATAAGAGCTATTTATGACAAACCCACAGCTAATATCGTACTGAATGGGCAAAAACTGGAAACATTCCCTTTGAAAACTGGCACAAGACAGAGATGCCCTCTCTCACCACTCCTATTCAACATAGTGTTGGAAGTTCTGTCCAGGGCAATCAGGCAGGAGAAAGAAATCAAGGGTATTCAATTAGGGAAAGAGGAAGTCAAATTGTCCCTGTTTGCGGATCACATGATTGTATATTTAGAAAACCCCATCGTCTCTGCCCAAAATCTCTTTAAGCTGATAAGCAACTTCAACAAAGTGTCAGGATACAAAATCAATGTGCAAAAATCACAAACATTCCTATACACCAATAATAGACAAACAGAGAGACAAATCATGAGTGAACTCCCATTCACAATTGCTTCAAAGAGAATAAAATACCTAGGAATCCAACTTACAAGGGATGTGAAGGACCTCTTCAAGGAGAACTACAAACCGCTGCTCAGTGAAATAAAAGAGGATACAAACAAATGGAAGAACATTCCATGCTCATGGTTAGGAAGAATCAATATAGTGAAAATGGCCATACTACCCAAGGTAATTTATAGATTCAATGCCATCCCCATCAAGCTACCAATGACTTTCTTCACAGAATTGGAAAAAAAACTACTTTAAAGTTCATATGGAACCAAAAAAGAGCCCACATTGCCAAGACAATCCTAAGCCTAAAGAACAAAGCTGGAGGCATCACACTACCTGACTTTAAACTATACTACAAGGCTACAGTAACCAAAACAGCATGGTACTGGTACCAAATCAGAGATACAGACCAGTGGATCAGAATAGAGCCCTCAGAAATAATACCACACATCTACAAACAACTGATCTTAGACAAACCTGATAAAAAGATGAAATGGAGAAAGGATTCCCTATTTAATAAATGGTGCTGGGAAAACTGGCTAGCCATATGTAGAAAGCTAAAACTGGATCCCTTCCTTACACCTTATACAAAAATTAATTCAAGATAAAGACTTAAATGTTAGATCTAAAACCATAAAAACCCTAGAAAAAAACCTAGGCAATACCATTCAGGCCATAGGCATAGGCAAGGACTTCATGACTAAAACACCAAAAGCAATGGCAACAAAAGCCAAAATTGACAAATGGGATCTAATTAAACTAAAGAGCTTCTGCACAGCAAAAGAAACTACCATCAGAGTGAACAGGCAACCTACAGAATGGGAGAAAATTTTTACAATCTATCCATCTGACAAAGGGCTAATATCCAGAATCTTCAAAGAACTTAAACAAATTTACAAGAAAAAAATCAAACAACCCCATCAAAAAGTGGGCGAAGGACATGAACAGACACTTCTCAAAAGAAGATACTTATGCAGTCAACAGACACATGAAAAAATGCTTGTCATTACTGGCCATCAGAGAAATGCAAATCAAAACCACAATGAGATACCATCTCACACCAGTTAGAATGGCAATCATTAAAAAGTCAGGAAACAGCAGGTGCTGGAGAGGATGTGGAGAAACAGGAACACTTTCACACTGTTGGTGGGACTGTAAACTAGTTCAACCATTGTGGAAGACAGTGTGGTGATTCCTCAAGGATCTAGAACTAGAAATACCATTTGACCCAGCCATCCCATTACTGGGCACATACCCAAAGGACTATAAATCATGCTACTATAAAGACACATGCACATGTATGTTTATTGCAGCACTATTCACAATAGCAAAGACTTGGAACCAACCCAAATGTCCATCAACGATTGACTCTATTAAGAAATTGTGGCACATGTACACGATGGACTACTATGCGGTCATAAAAAAGGATGAATTCATGTCCTTTGTAGGGAGATGGATGAAGCTAGAAACCATCATTCTGAGCAAGCTATCACAAGGACAGAAAACCAAACACTGCATATTCTCACTCATAGGTGGGAATTGAACAATGAGAACACTTGGACACACGGTGGGGAACATCACACACCGGGGCCTGTTGTGGGGTGGGGGGGAGGGGGGAGGGATAGCATTAGGAGATATACCTAATGTAAATGACAAGTTAATGGGTGCAGCACACCAACATGGCACATGTATACATATGTAACAAACCTGCACATTGTGCACATGTACCATACAACTTAAAGTATAATAATAATAAAAAATAAAAATAAAAACAAACAAAACAAACAAAAAAACAAACAACAGCAACAACAAAAACTCTGTGGTCTCACTGGTTCTCCCTTCCATGACCTCATAGAGTTGAACCCACATATGTCTATCTTATGGGACAGCAAGGAGCCCATGGAACTCCATGCAAATCCCTGGAGCTCTTTTGTTTTGTTTTTAAATCGAACTCCCTCCAGTCTAAAACTTAACTCTGCAACTTCCAGCTGCCTCAGCTTCCCTGAAATCTGATATCTGTCTACTCAACTCAGTGAAACCAACATGCTCTGCAGTAAGGTATTTCCTTGGGCAGAAAGTTAGAGTGATTATAGGTCTTTCTTTACTTTCTTTCTCTTAGAGATCAAATCATATTTTTAGTAGAGACGGGGTAGTGGCGGGTGCCTGTAGTCCCAGCTACTGGGGAGGCTGAGGCAGGAGAATTGCGTGAACCAGGGAGTCTGAGCTTGCAGTGAGCAGAGATCGTGTCACTGCACTCCAGCCTGGGCGACAGAAAAAGACTCCGTCTCAGAAAAAAAAAAAAAAAAAAAAAAAGTGATCACATTATGGAAACTGTTATTTTATAAATTTTGTCTAGTTTTCTGGTTGCTTAAGATGAGAAAAATATTTGCTTTTTGATCCTAGTGTCCCTGTTATATATTCTTACCTCTTTAACATTTTTTTTTTTACTGTGTCTTCAAATTCTATAGCTGTTTACTTATGTCTTTTTTCATCTTTTGAGTTTGTTTTCAATGTATTTAAATGTATCTTTCCTTCAGTAAGTCTTTTACTAAAAGACATTTGCTTGCCTCTTTTGTTGTTATGTTCACTTTGTGGGGGGTTGCTGGGGAAGTAGTATCTACGTTTTTATTTCTTTCCAGATATTTTCTGTTTATAATTAATGAGAAAGAGATTTTGTTTGGACCTTCTCTTTTTCAGACTTGTAAAATGATGGTCAGAGGAATGACTTGGGCTAAATGTCCATTTGGTCGTTCAGTCTTGAAACACTTTCTTATTAACTTTACCATGTTCTCTGCCTTTGTGTTCACTTTTTCCATCATATTTCCACATTTTATTTTGTTTTAATTTTAATTTTTATTTTTGTAGAGACAGTGTCTTGCTCTTTTGCCCAGGTTAAGACTGCAGTGGTGCAATCATATGGCTCACTGCAGCTTCAAATTCTTGGGCTCAATGAATTCTCCTGCCTGAACCTACTGAGTAGCTTGGACTACAGGCATGTATGATCATACCTGGCTAATTTTTTTTACAATTTTTTTTTTGTAGAGACAGGGCTTTGTGATGTTGTCCAAGCTTATCTCAAACTCCTGGCTACAAGCAATCCTTTTACCTTGGCCTCTCAAAGCACTGAGATGATAGGTGTGAGACACCATGCCCAGTTACCACATTTTATTTTATACATCAGCAGATGAATCACCCAGATGGTAAGTCTGTAGTAACACTTGTGTCTTACAAGTAACAGGTCTTTAGTTTGTATTTTATTCATTTCTTTTTAGCTCACATTGATCATCAGCTGCAGAGCTAATTTTATCTTCTGTTTGGTTCTCCACCTAATTCACAGACATCCAGTTTCTCTGATTTTTAAGTGTTCAGATTGAAAAGCACAATGAGCAATGCCACTATTCAAAGGAATGATAACACCAAAACTTACCTCTCTTTCTGTCCTCCTTCATTTCTACCTGCCACGAATTCTGCAGTCAAATAACTTATTTAGTTTCCTGTGGCTTGTTCATAATCTGTCCTTTCATTTTGAATTAAAAGCTTATTGGTTATGGTTTCTCAACAACTGTTTGCTTTCAATCAAATAAATCCACCCCCTATTGAGATTCATAGAGATAAGCACAATTTTTGTGTCCTTTCTTCTTTTACTAATATAGCTTGAAGATTTTTCTTTTTATGGTCTGTGGTTGTCCATTCTCTTTTTCTCTATATATAAGATAGATAGATAGATTAGATAGATAAATGGATAGATAGATAGATAGATAGATAGATAGATAGATAGATAGACAGACAGAGTCATTGTTGTTTTTGTCTCTTTGCTTATTTGGGTTATTTCCCTTGATTTTTGAAATGTCCAACTATTCTATGCCAGAATAAATGTGAAATTATGTTTGCACCACATGCTGCGGTGTATATAACAGGAGAGAAAAGCCAAGCTAGATATACCATATCTTAAATCATTTTACTTATTTTACATTGATAAGGTAATTTTTCTGATTCACATAGATTGGCAGATACATGCAGAAAGTAAAGTTAATTGCTTTCCTCGATTTTGAGAAATTATCTTAGCAAAGTTAAAGTCCTACTTTCAAGTGAAGAGTTTGTTTGTATATGCATGTATAAAAATGGAAATGCAAGATAAACATTGCTTCAGCTACATCAAAGAAGATGTTAATGGAGCTACCCTTTAAGGTCTTGTGCTTCTTATTTGTAGTATTATCACAGGTTGGGAATCCACTCTGATTTTTTTTGAGACATGACAAAATTGCATTAACTGTTGTATACTGAAAACTTTTCATCTCTTGAGCATTTATTAATCATTCTACTTCTGGCTAGGAAAACTAAGTTCCCTGTAGCTCTGACTCTTGGGATCTCTGAAAAGAATATTATATGAATCCTGGGTCGTTTAACGGTCAGAATCTCAGTACTACCTATTGTTAAACTAAATATCCCCACGCCCTGGTTGTGGAGATACGTCCTGGTCTAAGCATTATTTTCTTCCAAGCGCCTTGTTTCTTTGTTACTTCAGAAAGGCTATAGTCAGCCACTTTGGCAACCGTATGTCATATATCTCAAATCATAAATTACCTTGATTTTGAAGACTGAGTAGGAGAGGCATCTATTCTCCTATTTTATTCATATCTTTCTTCCTAAGAAAAGCTTAATTGTCTCTAATAGGGATATCTCCAAATCAAAGTTTTATAATGCAGTGTGTTAGGCAAATAACAAGAACAAAGCCTGCAGAACATCCTTTATGCTAACACTAACAGTGTATAGCTACACCATGCTAAGTGCGCTGAGCAATAACAGGAGGAAGCGTAGTGAATTGGAAAGAGGTTTTTCTAGTGTTTGAAATCCTTTCCAATTTTGTTTTAATTATTATATTTCAATATAATATATTCATAGTTACTATCAGATCTCAATCAAGTCTGAGTTTACAGTGAACAAAATTTAAATAATCTTTTATTAGTTTACCACAATTAGAGACAATTGATGAATTAACAATGGGTGATATATGTTTGGATATAGAATAGTGTGCAAATTTTTGCAATCTTGGTGATATAAAGTAGATGTGTAAAAGATGTATGATGGGAGAAGAGAAAAAAGAAGAGGGAACTGTAGAGGAAGAACATTCTCATTTTTCATAGAAGAGCCCACAAATTACTGATTGAAGTTAATGGAACAAAAATAGAGCTATAAGAGTATAATTTAAGCCAGGCACGGTGGCTCACGCCTGTAATCCTAGCACTTTGGGAGGCCGAGAAGAGCGGATTGCCTGATTCAGGAGTTCAAGACCAGCCTGGGCAACACAGTGAAACCCTGTCTCTACTAAATTACAAAAAATTAGCTGGGTGTGGTGGCCTGTGCCTGTAGTCCCAGCTACTCGGGAGGCTGAGGCAGGAGAATTGCTTGAACCTGGGAGGCGGAGGTTGCAGTGACTCGAGATCGTGCCACTGAACACTCCACCCTGGGTGACAGAGCGAGACTCCATCTCCAAAAAAAAAAAAAAAACTATAATTTAAGTTGTAAAAATAACCAAAATAAGGACTTAAAGGACTTAAAATGTGTATGTGTGTGTACATATATACACAATACACATACATACGTATATAATGGTAGATTAGGAGTGTAGTGTGAGAAATTCCTCAGTTTTGCAGTAGAGAGTGAATTATGTTATTTAAAAGTGATTACTCAATGCATATATATTTAGTTATATTTATATGACATTTAAACAATGATATTGTCTAAAATTGATGCCTCAAGACATAGAAACACACTCACATATATATATTTAAAGTGATGGGACCAACTGTTGAAAAGGCTAAACCAAAGGAGGCACATGGTTTTTGCCTCTGGGGGTGGGCTTTCCATAATAAATTCTTTGCGTTTTTTTTTTTAAGCTTGTTAATTTTGGAACTTTAAGCATCTCTTCATGGTTTCATGAGTACGTGTCTTTAGCTCAGGTTGAAGTATTTAATTCTGATCTCATATCTTTGAATGTAAAAATTTGAAATCAAAAATAAGAATAGATTAACAACACATATTTTCAGGATTTTGTAAATCCAACCACCCCCTTAAAAGTGAACACACACATACTATGTAGGACATTGTCTGGAAAGTGTCTTATTTATTATGATGCCATCTTGAAGTAGTGGGAATAGTGTGAACTTGGGATTAAAGTGACCTGAGTTTGAATACTGGCTGCACCATCTAGCATTGTTACCTTCTGATGCCACCATGAAGATTAAAAGAGGTAGTTCATTTTAAATGACTAGTTCAGTGTCATATAGACAGTACCAATTAATATTAGCTTTCCTCAGCCAATGTAAAGCAGCACATAGTAAAGGAATCCAGTTGAATGAGCACCTCTCATTTAAATGCTGAAGAAAATAAATTGTATAGACTACTAGAAACCAACTTTTGGAAAATAGTAGGTACATTCATATTTTTGTCATACAAAAACAAAGATAAAAATGCAAATTATTAGTCAACAAAACAATGTGACAGGAAAATAACAGTTGCACCTTTTTCTCTTTTTCTAAAATACAATATAATATGAATGATAATAGGATACCTTTCTGAACATAATTTATAGCTTTGTATGAGAAAGTTCATTTAACCACATTTATTAAAATAAAATATTCAAATATGTTCCTTTCTCATTTTAATACTCAAAATAAATGATGTTTCTGTTGTGCCTCACTTTATTTAGAGAAAAACATCCAAAGGCACATTTAGGAAGAAAATTAATTATTTCACTTTGGGAATGTTGAGTTTAACATGATGGAAAGATAAGTATCTATTTGGGAAGGTTTTTTTTGATAATAAGACATAAGGGCCTAAAATAAAGTCAGAGAAAACGGGATGTAGAAAATGAGGGATCTATAGCTTCAGATAGAATCTTGTGGCACAGATTCAGAAAATGAAAAGAAATTGAAAAATCAAATGTCAGTGATGCAGGAGAATTAGAGAAACTTAGGGTCACAGAAAATGCAGGATGGAAAGATTTTTCCCAAGTAAGTAGGTAAAACTGTGAATGTGCTCAATAGTGAAGAAAAGGCCATAGTTATAACGAATCACTTACTTTTTAGAGAAGTTCTGTCAGGGTTTAGGTAAGTGACAACTGGGGCTGTGGGAGTCAATCCAGGAAACCACACACTGCTAGTGAGTTTTCCTTGGAAAGATCAAGCCCTAAAATAAAATAAAATTTAGGTAGCTTTGATAGACATGTTTTGGTACAATTTGGTCTATTTTCCATAAAATCAGTGTAGTAAAACTGTGTTAGAGCAAGCACAGAGTTGTTGTTGATGAAATTGCCTTAATCTGTGTCTTGGTTTTTGAATCTGCTTTAAAATTATTCGGTGTTAAGCATGACTCCTTGAAAAAGCATCACAATTTGAATGCTGGCACCACTTTAAAAAGTAACTTGTTACTTTATGAACTCACTGAGTTAATAATTTCAGAATCAAGAGAGTGATTGCCAAACCCAGCAAAGATCAGAGTCATGAAGGAGTCTGCCTCAGAAGTGCCTATATACAGAACAAACCCAGAAGTGCCACTTAACTCTGCCACCTGGGCAGCATACTGCTTCAGAGCTGTGCTGAAAGACAGAAGAAGAGAAAATAAAATTTTGAATGTCATCTTTGCTTTGGAAAGCAAGGGCTAGACATTTTTATTCCATGTTTTGCCAGAATTTTGGTGACAAAGTAAATCAATACAAATATTCTCCGGCTGGTTTCTCATTCTTCATCAGATGAAATTCAACAAATATGTGTTGCGTATCTTGCATGTGAGAAGCATTCTCACATAAATTCAATATTTTTAATTTGAGTAGCGCTATTTAAATTGTAAACTTGACCTATTTATATTTCTTTTTAATGTCAGTTTTATATAGTGTATTGCTCTCTCTTTTTCTTTTCTGCATTCTTTCTACCAACCACCACACTGGTCAAAACCACCATCATCTCTCACCTGGTCTAGTAGTCAGCACTTTCTAGTTTCCAGTGACTGAAATCCAAACGACCACTTAGCTCTCCTTTCTGCTGGATTTAGCTTGGTTAGTATGCACCCTCAGAAGCTCAGATTGACATGATCTTTAGCATCAGCTTTCCCCAACAAGGGAAGATTTTCTTCCCTCAGCATCTGTATTAGCTCCTCAAAAAGAACTGGTTTTCCCTCTTTGGGTATATTATTAAATCCAGGACCAATATAATGATGAGAAAAGTGGCTACTCTGGGCATCCAACCCCTGGATAGAAAGAGTGGAATTAGCTTCAGCATACCACTTAGATTAGAAATAGGGGTGAGATGGTTCCCCAAAACGATAAAGGATGAAATTAAAAAAAAGAAAAAAGACTCACTCTACCTAAATCACTAGAGTCATACTCATTTCTTCACATTCATTTTTTTTCTCCCTTATCACTTCCTAAGCAAAGGCCTTTTTGTAAAATAATTATGACTATTATCTCAAAATAAAATAAATTTTCAAAACCTTGAACCAATAATAAGAGGCAATATGATTATATGCTCCCCGTATTTGAAGTATCTCAATGGATTCCTATTGTACTAAAAAGTTATATCCAAAATTCTGAATGTGTTTGTAAGACTTTTTTAGGGTAGTCTCTGCCTCTCCAGCTTTTCTGTGTGCCACCCCTTAGGCCCATGCTCTCCACTCAGCCGTGTGGGCCTTCTTTCTGTGTCATTACAGTGTACCATGAAGTTAGCGGGTTTTTTTTAGAAATGTCTCCTAAACACATCTCATTCTTTTATTCCCATGCTTACTCTAATCCTCACTTCTCTCCCCTGAACCCATCTTTTTGCCCAGTCCACATTTACTGATTTTCAGATCTTAGAATAAAGATGACTTCTCAGGGCATTCCTTTCCTGCTGTATTAGATTCTTTTGATATATGTTGCCACAGTACTGTGCATTTCTTCCTTCTAACACTTAGTAACACTTGCTATTGTTTTCTAAATGTCTGCCCCTATTTTCTTTGACAGATTGTTAATCCCATGTGGTTAGAAATCAGTTCTAGTTTTTCTCACCACAATATTGTCACTGTCCAGCATAGTGCTTGGCACAGAGCAGTAGATAAAGAATTATTTGTTGTATAAATATATAGGGATCAACAGGTGCTTTTACCTCTTTGCATGCAGAACCTAGAACTGTTAGCTATGAAGGCGATGAATTATATTTGAATGATCTTACTTTGGTTGGCTTTTCCAAAATATAATTCTAATATTACGAGGTACTCCATGTGTGCAGAGCACGGTCTATAAACAGCCAGTGTATTTTCATGTTAAATAGATGAACATATTTCATTCTTGAGATACTTTGGGAGGCTGATATTATTATTCTGAATAATTTCAGTTTATAACTGAGGACTATTAAATTCTGATCTTAAAGAACTTAATTCTGGTTCCCTAGTTATTAAGCAGTGGTTTGGATCCAAATTAGATTCAGACAGTATCTGTTTTACTTCAAAACTTAAATGTGTTTCAATGCCTCATTCTCTGCATTGCTGGTTCCTTTTTCTAGTTTAAAAATTCTTTAACTTGGTCAAAAATTAGGCTGGGGAGTAGTATTTATGATTTATATAATTTAATTCACTTCATTTTAAAAATGTATTGAATATTCATGTTCTGTCAATCACATTGCTGAATACACAGAAGAAAACATATCTCTTACCATTTAAAAGTCTTGATTATCTTAGTTTATTTGGGCTGCTAACAAAATGCCATAAACTGGGTGGCTTGTAAACAACAGGCATTTGTTGCTTACAGTTCTGGAGGCTAAGAAGTCCAAGATCAAGGTGCTGACAGATGTGATGTCTGCTGAGGTCTAGTTTCCTGGTTCACAGATGGCGCTTTCTCACTGTGTCCTCATACGGTGGGAGGGACCGGCAGCTCTCTGGAACTTTTTTGTACAAGGGCTCTGACCTCTTGATCTAACCACCTCCTAAAGACCCTACCTGGTAATACTATGACATTGGTAATTCAGTTTCAACATATGGATTTGAAGGGTAACCGTAATCTTAATCATTCAGACTACAGCAATGATATATTAGGGAATAGAGAATTAGGGAAGAATGAAACAAAAACTGAGAGGAGATAATTAGTAAGATCTTCAAGAAAGGAGAGGTCATTGATCATAAATGGCAAAAAAGGAAAGCTCCAAGTCTTCCAATAGCAGTCATTTGGAGAAGGTAGCAAAAATAACTTCAGGTTAAGATAACCATCCATAATAAGATACTTAGGAACCCGAAGTATATTATAGTACTAAAAATAAACAACAGCATACCTTGGCAAGATTAGTAAGTACACATAGGTAAGTAAGAAGGTGAAAAAAATTGGGAAGATGACTCTGGTTAGTAATGGCTTAAGTTTGGAAGAAAGGAGAGTCAGAAATTAAACTAGGAGGGCTACTGACAGTTATCCAGCCATGAAGTCTTTGGTCCTGGATGAGGGCAGTGGTGGTATGTCTTACAGACACGCAGACTCTGTGACTGACTAGAGTTGGAAATAAAGAATAAAATGGGATAAAAAAAGGTGTTTGGAAAATTGTTTTTGCTTAAACTCTATAGAAATACGTGTGCTATGAACAGAAATGTGGAAATTAAATGATGAAACTTGGGTAAGTGCAAGGGTTGTTAAACTCAAATGTTTTCAAGAACCAGTCAAGCAGTAGGCAGGCATAAAGCAGGCTGAGGGAAGGAGGAAAGAGGATGATGGGAGGCAAGGAGGAGCCAGTTGATATTCAGCTCCAGCCATTGGGAGATAGAAGTAATCAGATCATCTGACTTGCCAAGAGAAACTAAAAATTCAGAGATACTCTCACTTTAACTGTTGGTAAATAATTCATTTTTTAAAATGTTAACACTGTGTGCTCCAAATAAAGTATTTCCATGTGCTTTAGGTAAGCTTTGGGGAATGGTTAATGATATCTGGCCAGGAAACAAAGGCCTTTGGTTAGGTTCTATGGCATTAATATTAATTCAGTGGTTTTCAGGCATCGCTCTTGATGGGACTCAATAAATTCCTATTTCACAACTCAAGAAAGCAAGAACAAAGGAAAACAAAACCATTTACATGCTTTTTTCTTGTCCTTTGAAGTTCTGAAATATATTGCAGTTTTGAGTGGCTTTCTAAGCCTTTGTGTACAATCTCAAATGGACTATATTATGCAGCCTACGTTACTCAGACATCTATTTTTTGATATTGTTGATACAAATTCAGTAACAGCTTTGATATGTATGTTTTGTGATGATCTGCTGTATACATTCAGTATGCTTTCTTTAAATGTCTGAAAATACAAATCCATGTTATATAAGGGATACTATTTTGTAGAAATATTCAAGTAGAAACAAATTATAGCACATCCTCTGGAAAAAAATGTATTTACTAAGCAAACATTTATTTCATAGAAAGTATTAAAAGACCAACTGGTTTGCATGTTAAAAGAAATGGCTTCCTTTTTATATATTAATGGAAAATCTGAAAGATATACATTTGAGGGAAGAAATACAATGACTTTAAGATCATTGATTTGAAAATCCTGTATCTCTCTTTCTGTTAAGTCCATATTTAAAAATGATAGTTTCACCATATGTCTTATTAGAATCTCTTGACTAATTTACACTACCTTTTAAATGTAGCCGCAACTTTAGGGACATATGGTTGTTATGGGGTGGAAGAAATTACTCCCTATTTTTATGCCCTTCCTTCAAATTTGGGATGGGTCAAAGAGAAACATAAGCAACAATAATAATTATGCCAGTAGCAATGCCTCTTAATCTTTTCTGTCAAGAAATGCCAGACTATGGAGACAAATGCACATCTCTGAAAATTTCTTTGAAGTTTTATCACAAAATGTAATATTTTACAATCTGCTCTATAATATAAATACTTTATTATTAACTAATTATTATCTTAAATGAGTTACCATCAAAACGATAAAGTTTCCTACCCATCTCACGGAGTTACAGAACAAGGTTTTTCCTGTAGTTAGAACAGGGAGTCAAACATCCTGGGTTCAATTTTGTCTTCACCACATACAATCTTGGGCAAGCCACTTACACAATTGGGAATGAAATAGTATGTCCTACATACAGTTGTTCTCCCTTATATAATTAGGAAGAAAGCAGCACTTACTACATAGCAAGTGTTGCTCTGAAGTTTCACTGTAACGTCACATGCAGAACTTAGCCTATTGCCTAGAACAATATTAAACCCCCTGTATGGATCAGGCAATATTTTATGTGCATTTCAGGCAACTGAACCTTCATTTCATATCATTTGCAGCTTCTTGGAAATTCCTACTATCTGTCTAGGTATCATACTATTTTAAGAGTTCTGATGTATATACATGTATGGATTCAAATTATATCATATTTTCACTGATTAATGAATATCTCATAGTAATCACTGAAGAGAAGTATTCAGCATAGCATTTACCAAAGGATAGGGTAAAGCAATATTTTTAGGTTACTGCTGAAAATATCATTAGAAATATCTTCCTTTTGAGAGTAGAGTCGCACATATATATGAGAGTAAAATGGTTTTTGAGCAACCAGTTAGTATTTTCTATTGGTCAAAGGAAATCCCAGCTCAAGTGCTTTCCTCAACTAAATCAGATTACTAATTATGCATTTTTTAATGTGTAGATTAATATACTCAAATTACTTATACCACCACAAGAAGCATTCTAGATTGAAATCTAAAATTCTGTCTTCACTGGAGTGGTCTTGTCAAGTGTACTTAAAAAAGAAAAGAGAAGAATATTATTATAATGCCTTGTAGTGTTAATGGAAATTCAGTCTTAAAAAATTCTGCTGAGTTTGTCAACTATGGACCATTCTTCATTCTTAAAAATGCATGGAATTACTCGCCTCCTATAGCTCTTACTCCTTTGTGCTGACTATTTTCTCCCACGGAGACAGATATTAATTCAACCTTGAGTTTAAAAACTCTTACCAGCAACTTCCCTGCCAACCTATCAGAGCACAGCAAGATCTCAAGGTTACTGCTTATGTAATTAGAAAAGATCTTATTACGTATAATAAAAGTTACTGTTTTCAGCATTCCTTTTGACTCACTGAAACAAATCAAGAGGTGAATACATTGAAGTGAGTTATTTTTAGTGAAGTTGGAATTTGAGCATTCAAGGTATGTACTTTAATTCATTTACTCTATATTTTTTCTATTTATTCAAGTCAATTCAATAAATATTTATTGAATAACAACCATGTTTTAGAAATCGTCCTAAGGAATATTCTGATTTATTAAAGACAATTTATTAAATATTTTGCCACCATTTTTCAACTTTTTGTTAACCACCAAGCATTCTACAGATTCCGTTTTCTCAGACATCATCATGGTAAATACATCAAGCTAGTCCCGACAAAACCCTGGGTTAAATTCAGCCTATGTGCTGTTATTTTACACAAATCTTTTGCACATGCCTACATGCCCCTTTTGCTGATATCACTCATGTAGGCTGTAAAGGGGCCTGTGTTTAGCTTGTCTATCGAAAAAGATACTTAACGTTTTCAATCTCAGACAGATGTGACTATCTGTAATTCAAGGAGTCATGAAAGCACCTTCTAGTGTGACTCTCCAAGGTGATTGTAAGTGATTGCTATGACTGTCTTTCTTTTCAAGGTGATTCTGCAAGTGATTGCAAAGGGCACATAAGCAAATTACTGCTTGCTGGTTTATCTATATTTGTCATTTTCTTACTTTCCGTGTAGATGTCTTGTTTGTAGGTGCAAAATATTTTCTGGTAATTATTCTTTAAAATTTTATGATTTTTAAAAATTGATCATTTATAAAGTCTTATAGCATTATCTTTGAAATGGAAATGAGCATGCTTGAAAAAATATTCAAATACTATAAAAGGATATATGACTCAAAGTAAGTCTTCTTCCTACCCTGACTTCTTGCCTCCCAGTTCTTTGCTCCCCAAAGCAACTCCCGTTACTAGCTACTTGTTTTCGGTTTCAGAGATAATCCATACATTTATGAATATTTAGGTATCTTTATTTTTATCTCTGTCTCTCTGTCTCTTTTCAATATATAAAGGGAAAGGCATAAGGCATAAGTACTTACTTATTATACAAATATATTTATTTCTCCCTTTTTTTCTCCCCATAGGTTCTGTAACATATACACTATAAAGTAGTTTCTCCTTGACCTTTTTAAAAATTGGCAGTATATTTTAAAAGGTCTAATCTTTAAAAAAATGTATATATTAGTATTGTTGCAAAAATAATAGTTTCACAAAATGTTTGACTTGCTTCAGGTTCCTTTCTTATCAAGTTTTACACATACATAAATTTCAAACAATAAGAATAATATTTTAAATATACATCCTGGTATAGTTTTGATTTTCTAAATTTACTGCTGATTTTTACAACCATCTACTCATTGTAATTAGATGAGTGCTTATATCATTTTCTGTTTTACTCACAGTCAGCCTCTGGAAGTATGCTATGACTATTGTAATACTTCATGGGTGTTTCTAAATACCCCTCATAATTTTGTGCATATTCATTGCTTATGATTTGCTATGCTTAAAATTTTCTATTTTAAACCACCTATCCATACTTTTGGTTGAAAATATAATAGCACTAAAATCAGAAAAGAAAAAAATTGATACATGTTAACTTTTATTATTATCAATAAATTCATGATGATAAGAGGTAAAACTAAATGAAATTTTAAAACTGCATTTAAAAATTGTTTTAAAAAATGCTACATGAAATCAAACTCCTATATGATTATCAGTGGTTTTATTCTGAAGGCAACTTTTTTTATTGCTTCATAAGGAGATAAACTTTATACCCTTCAGATCGGGAAAATGGTGGATAGGAGGTAGGACTAACTTGCAGCTCCCACTCGGATGGACAGAACAGTGGGTGGAGACTCACATTATGAGCTTTTGCTCCAAGAACTACCACAGGAACATACCAGTAAAACCAAAAGAATTCACAGACCCTTTGAAAGAAGCAGCTTGTTGCTGCAAACTCCGAGAGACAGCAGAAAAGCTGTGAGTGCCCAAAATGTGAGATGGGGAAAGTCTACCTCTGAACACACATCCTCACCCCAATTCATTTCAGCTCTAGATAAAGTTAAATTTTTCTAGGTAAGGTTAAATCCTTCTAGGTAAGGTTAAATCCTTCTAGGTTAAATCCTTCACAAGAGAGAGAAGGATTTAACCTTACCTAGAGCTGAAATGAATTTAGAGAGCTGAAAGGAATATAAAAGTAGAAGCAGCAGCAGGAAGAGCCCTGTAGGCACTTCTGGCCCCTAAGGAAGCCCAGGGAACCCATTTCTGACTTTATTTCACAGGTGTCCTTGGGGAGGGCTGCCAGTGGAATTGGGGAAAGGCCACAGGGAGAAGAAAACATCTGGCTTTTTGTAATTTTGTAATAATTTCAACAGAGTGCAAATTTTCCAGTGCAGAATGGGGGGGTTGGGGTGAACGGAGAGAGCACAGAAAGCATTGTGGGGAGGGGCGAAGCCTGAAATCCTGCTTGTTTTCTCAGCAGGGAGGCTTGTAGCCTGGGGCAAGTTCCCAGCTCCACTCACTGGCTGCCTGCATATAAACTCGGTGGTGTTGAGGGAGCATGGCAGTCCACCTCACTCCCCTCCTGCTACCTCCACTGGAGCAGGTGCTGGTATCCACGGCTGAGGGACCTGAAGATTGATCATATCACAGGACTCTGCAGACACTTCCCAGTACCAGCCCAGAGCCTGGTAGCTCCACTGGGTGGCTAGACACAGAAATAACAATCACTGCAGTCCAGCTCTCAGGAAGCCCCATTCCTAGGGGAAGAGGGAGAGCACCACATCAAATGAACACATGTTGGACAGAAGAACTGAGATCTTTTCTCTGTCATAATCTACCCAAATGAGAAGGAGTCAGAAAAACAATTCCTGTGCTATGACAAAACAAGGTTCTTTAACACCCCCAGAAGATCACACTAGCTCACCAGCAATTGATTTAAACCAAGATGAAGTATCTGAATTGCCAGAAGAAGAATTCAGAAGGTCAATTTTTAAGCTACTCAAGGAGGCACCAGAGAAAGGTGAATACCAACTTAAAGAAATTTAAAAAAAAGTTATAGGATATGGATGGAAAAATCTCCAGAGAAATAGGTAGCATAAGAAACAATCACAACTTATGGGAATGAAGGACACACTTATAGACATGCAAAATACCTGGAAATTCTCAACAATAGAATCAAACAAATAGAAGAAAGAATTTCAGAGCCCAAAGACAAGGATTTGAATTAACACAATCTGATAAAGACAAAGAAAAAAGATTTTTTTTTTTTAATGAAAAAAGCCTCCAAGAAATTTGGGATATGTTAAGCAGCCAAACCTAGGAATAATTGGTGTTCCTGAGGAAGAAGAGAAATCTAAAAGTTTGTAAAACATATTTGAAGGAATAATTGAGGAAAACTTCTCTGGAGGTGCTAGAGACCTAAACATTCGAATACAAGAAGCTCAAAGAACATCTGGGAAATTCATTACAAAAGGATCATTGCCTAGGCACATAGTCATCAGGTTATCTAAAGTCAAGAAGAATGAAAGAATCTTAAGAGCTGTGAGTCAAAAGCATCAGGTAACCTACAAAGGAAAACCTAGCAGATAAACAGCAGATTTGTCAGCAGAGACCCTACAAGATAGAAGGGATTGGGGTTCTATATTTAGCCTCCTACAACAAAATGATTATCAGCCAAAAATTTTGTATCCAGTGACTAAGTTTCATAAATAAAGGAAAGATAGTCTTTTCCAGACTAACAAATGCTGAGAGAATTCGCCACTATCAAGCCAGCACTACAAGAACTACTAAAAGAAGCTCTAAATCCTGAAACAAAAACCTCAAAATGCACCAAAATAGGACTTTCTTAGAGCATCAACCTCACAGGACCTATAAAACAATAACACAACAACAACAACAAAAACAAGGTATTCAGGCAATAACTAGCATGTTGAATAGAATAATACCTCACCTCTCAATACTAACACTGAGTGTAAATGGCCTAAAGGCTCTACTTAAAAGATACAGAATGGGAGAATGGATAAAAATTCACCAACCAAATATCTGCAATCTTCAAGAGACTCACCTAACAGATAAGGATTTATATAAACTTAAGGTAAAGGAGTAGAAAAAGATATTCCATGCAAATGGACACCAAAAGCAAGTAGGAGTAGCTATTCTTATATCAGACAAAACAAACTTTAAAGCAACAACAATTAAAAAAAAGACAAAGAGGGACATTATATAAAGATAAAAGGTATAGTGCAACAGGAAAATATCACAGTCCTAAATATAAATGCACCTAACACTGGAGCTTCCAAATTTTTGAAACAATTTATAGTAAACCTAAGAAATGAGATAGACAGAAAACAATAGTGGGAGACTTCAATACTCAACTGAAACAACTAGACAGGTCATAAAGATGGAAAGTCAACAATGAAACAATGGACTTAAAGTATACCCTAGACAAACAAACTTAACAGACATTTACAGAACATCCCACTGACAACTGCAGAATATACATTCTATTCAACTGCACATGGAACATTCTTCAAGATAGATCATATGATAGGTCACTAAACAAGTCTCAACAAATTTAAGAAAATCGAAATTATATCAAGTACTCCTTCAGACCAGAGTGGAATAAAACTGAAAATCAACTTCAAAAGGAACTCTCAAAACCATGCAAATACATGGAAATTAAATAACGTGCTCCTGAATGATCTTTGGGTCAACAATGAAATCAAGATGGAAATGAATACAGCAAAATGGTGCTAAGACGAAAGTTCATAGCTTTAAATGCCTATATCAAAAAGTCTGAAGGAGCACAAATAGACAATCTAAGGTTACACCTCAAGGAACTAGAGAAACAAGAACAAACCAAACCCAAACCTAGCAAAAGAAAAGAAATAACAAAGATCTGAGCAGAAATGAATGAAATTGAAACAAAAACATATAAGATAAATGAAACAAAAAGCTGTTTCTTTGAAAAGATAAAATTGATAGAACATTAGTCAGATTAACTGAAGAGAGAAGATCCAAAGCTAAATTAGAAACAAAATGGAAGATATTAAAACTGATACCACAGAAATATGAAAGATTATTCAAGGGTACTATGAACACCTTTACATGCACAAACTAGAAAACCTAGAGGAGATGGATAAGTTCCTGGAAATATACAAGCTCCTAGATTAAACCAGGAAGAAATCAAATCTCTGAACAGCACAATAACACGCAGTGAGATTGAAGTGATCATTTAAAAATTGCCAACAAAAGAAGTCCAAAACCAGATGGATTCACAACTGAATTCTATTAGAAATTCAAAGAATAATTGGTACCAATCCTGTTGATACTATTCCAAAAGATAGAGGAAATCCTCCCTAAATCATTCTATGAAGCCAGCATCATCCTAATACCAAAACCAGGAAAGGACCTAACAAGAAAATAAGACTAAAGACCAATGTCCCTGATGAACGTAGATGCAAAAATCCTCATTGCAATTCTAGCTAACTGAATACAAAAGCATATCAAAAAGATAATCCATTATGATCAAGCAGGTTTTATAGTAGGGATGCAGGAATGGTTTAACATATGCAAATCAATAAATGTGATGCACCACATAAACAGAATTAAAGAGAAAAATCACATGATCATCTCAATAGATGCAGAAAAAGCATTTGACAAAATTCAGCATCCCTTTATGATTAAAACCCTCAACAAAATCAGCATAGAAGGAACATATCTTAGGGTAATAAAAGCTATCTATGACAAATGCACAGTCAACATTATACTAAATGGGGAAAAGTTGAAGGCATTCCCCCTGAGAACTGAAGCAAGGTGAGGATGCCAACTTTCACCACTTCTATTCAACGTAGTACCATAAGTTTTAGCCGGAGCAATTAGACAAGAGAACAAAATAATGTGAATTACAGTTGGCAAAGAGGAAATCAAAATTTTGCTGTTTGCCAGTGATATGATTGTATACTTAGAAAACCCTAAAAACTCATCTTAAAAGCTCCTAGACCTGATCAATGAATTCAGTAAAGTTCCAGGATACAAAATCAAGGTACACAAATCAGTAACACTGTTTTACACTAACACAACCAAGCTGAGTCAAATTCAGAATTCAACCCCTTTTACAATAGCTGCAAAAAAAAAAAAAAAAAAAAAAAAAAAAAAAAAAAAAACCTTAGGAATATACCTAACCAAGGAGGTGAAATAATTCTACAAGGAAAACCTCAAAACACTGCTGAAAGAAATCATAGACAACACAAATGGAAAAACATCCCATGTTCATGGATATGTAAACTCAATTTTGTGAAAATGACAATACTGCAAAAGCGATCTACAAGTTCAATGCAATTCCCATCAACATACTATCATCATTCTTCACATAACTAGAAATAAAACCTTCAATTCCTATGATACCATGAAAGAGCCCACATAGCCAAAGCAAAAAGAATAAATCTGGAGGTATCACATTACCTGACTTCAAACTATACTACAAGGCTATAGTCAACAAAACAGCATGGTACTGGTGTAAAAGTAAGCATATAGACCAAGGGAGCTGAACAAATAACCCAGAAATAAAGCCAAATACTTACAGCCAACTGATCTTCAACAAAGCAAACAAAAACATAAAATGGGGAAAGGTCACCCTATTCAAGGAATGGTGCTAGGATAACTGGCAAGCCACATGTAGAAGAATTATACTGGATCCTCATTTCTCACCTTATACAAAAATCAACTTAAGATAGATCAAAGACTTAAATCTAAGACCTGAAAGCATAAAAATTCTAGAAGATAACATTGGAAAAACCCTTCTAGACATTGGCTTAGGCAAAGACTTCATGACCAAGAACCCCAAAGCAAATGCAACATAAGCAAAGATAAATAGATGAGACTTAATTAAACTAAAAAGCTATTACACAGCAAGAAAAATAATCAGCAGAGTAAACAGACAACCCACAGAGTGGGAGAAAATCTTCACAAACTATGCATGTGACAAATGAGGAATATCCAGAATCTACAAGGAACTCAAACAAATCTGCAAGAAGAAAACAAATAATCCCATCCAAAAGTGGGCTAAGGACATGAATAGACATTTCTCAAAAGAAGATACACAAATGGCCAATAAACATTTGAAAAAATGCTCAACATCACTAATTATCAGGAAAATGCAAATCAAAACCACAATGTGATACCACCTTACTCCTGCAAGAGTTATCTTATCCATTTTAACCATAATTAAAAAATAAAAAAAAATAGATGTTGGTGTGGATGTGGTGAAAAGGGAACATTTTTACACTGCTGGTGGGAATGTAAACTAGTACAACCACTATGGAAAACAGTGCAGAGACTCCTTAAAAAGCTCAAAGTAGACCTACCATTTGATCCAGCAATCTGACTGCTGAGTATCTACCCAGAAGAAAAGGAGTCATATGCAAAAAAGACACTTGTGCTTACATGTTTATGGCAGCACAATTCGCAATTGCAAAAATATGGAACCAGCCCAAATGCCCATGAACCAGCAGTGGATAAAGGAAATTTGGTATATATAATGGAATACTACTCAGCCATAAAAAGGAATGAAATAATGGCATTCATAGCAACCTGGATGGAATCGGAGACCATTATTTTAAGTTAAATAACTCAGGAATGGAAAACCAAACATCATATGTTCTCACTCTTAAGTGAGAATGCAAAGGCATAAGAATGATACAATGGACTTTAGGAACTTTGGGGGAAAAGTGGAAGGGTGAGGGTTAAAATACTACAGATTGGGTACAGTGCACACTGCTCAGGTTATGGGTGCACCAAAATCTCAGAAATCACCACAAAAAAACTTATTCATGTAACCAAACACCACCTGCTTCTCAAAAACCTATTGAAATGAAAAAATAAAATATATCATTCAAATTAAAAAAAAAGTGATAAACTTGTTCTACACACAAAACAACACAAAATAGAACAAACAACTACCTATGTGAGCTACTTGGAAACTTCAATCCCTTTCCTCCCCTGATTAGTTAGCGTTCATCCTGCTCACCAACACTGTTAACAGTATTTCCTCCCAGTAATGCTCCTGTTTCCCTGAGCTGAGTACAATCAAATGACAATATGTTTCCACCAAATTCCAATAACCCAGATTATCCAAACATTTGAAAGCCATTCAGAATTTCTACCCTCTGTATTTGCAACACCCACCTACCTTGCACAAAAACAGGATACTAATATGGAAAAGGAAAATGCTGCTAGTTTTGATGTCTATACAATAGTTGCTTAAAAATTTATAATTTGTCTTCCAAAATTTTCAAATGATGAGTATAAAGTGCTGATGCTATAAGAAACACTCCATATTCCAATAAATTAATGCTCGTATTTTTATAATTTGACCTACACAAGAGCATTATTTGAGCTGGTTATCTAATACAGAAACATAGTGCCTATTCTGTAGAGTAGAAGATACTTACCCTAGTCAGAGTACAAAGGGCAGCACTCAAGTCTAAGTTTATAATTAAAAGGTGAGTGGGTGTGGAGAAGCAAGGTTTTCACTACCAAAGACCCTTGTTTTCCAATGACACTGCTGCACTTTCAGAGGCATGCAGACATACAAATTAGAAATGTGCAAGCTAAGGTTTTGGAACTGTAGTCAAGTGACAGAGAACAGAGCTGTGGGTGAGAATTTTCCAGTAGTGTTTGCAGAATTAAGGTGTACTACCTTAGCATAGTTAGTATAATCCTGAGTTTATTACCTTCTCTCTTCTACTTCTGTACCTTATCATGCAAACATTTCTATCTTTCATTTATCCATGTATACTCTATTGATTTTATTAGCTTATGAGTTCCTCAACCTACTTATTCAATTTTGACTCTTGTGGCTTGAGCACAGAATCTAGGTGTTGATCACTTCTAGTTCTCAATCCTAGAGATTCAGAGTAGAGACTTTTCATTTAAAAGAATAATCAATCAGGCCAAGTTCAAGTCCTTCAACTGCTAAAGTAGTTGTATTAAGTTGGGCTAATCAATTTTCTAAACTTCTGCTTAGTCACCTGTGGCACAAATATAGTAATATCAAATGCACTGTGTTGCTAAAGAGTGTGTGTGTGTGTGTAGTAGTAGTAGTAGTAGTACTAGCAATAGTAGCAGCAGGTAAAGTGCTTAGCATAGTGCCAGGCATATTCTCTAAAATGCTTGCTACCATTTTATTCCAGTGGAATTTTAGAAGGGTAGTTACCATTTTTATTGTTGTTATTGTTATTCCATAATCTTTATTAAGTCAAATGGAAAGCAATTGACATGTCCACCTCAATTTTATGTAGATTTTAGTAGATTTAGGGATATCAGCCATTACTTAATCAGAAAATGATAATAGCTGAACCATGAGAAGATGAAACATAAATAATACAGAGATATTCGTTCAAACTATTACTCTAAGTTAAAATTTAAATATATATATATTTGTATTTTTCAATTACTACATCTTTTTTGTTTGAGGTTGATATTGTTTCCATGATGTATGTGTGTAAAATATCAAATTATCTATGCATGCATATGTTTCCATAGAGCTTCAAAATGTCTCAGGTATTCAAGAATTTTTAAATCCAAATTTATTTCTTGTAGCCTCATGGGATTTTTTGTCTCAAGACATTTCCATTTTTTTTAACTTTTACAAAATATTATCAATATATTGGCTTGTGCTGTGGTAATAGAAATTTACTAACTCCAAAGAGAAACAGAATTATATGTAAAGCTTGAGAAGTTTTCCTCATCTAGAATCTATGGTCTGAATGTAGAAGTTCTTTTATTTATAAGAAATGGCCAGTAAAACAGATAGACTGTATCACATAGTATAACATTGTTTACTGGCATGTATGAGACTTAAATTATTTTGTTAATGCAAATTATTTGAGTCGACTAATTTTTAGTCTGCATAATCTTGAAAATACTTCGATGTATTTAGATTTAATTAGGGAATATATATATTTTTCATCACTGGTTTTTAGTTTTAAAAAATATTAAAAGAGGCTAAAATACTTCTAGGGGGAGATAGAAAAAGAGAGAGTTGGAAGAGGAAGAGAGAAAGAAAAAAATGAGGGGAAGAGGAGAAGAAAGGAAAGAGGGAAGAAGGGAGAAGCAAGGAGAGAAAAGAATCACCAATTTGTCGTTAAAATTAAAAATATTTCTTCTTGAAATACCTAGAATACAATTGATCTAAAAAAATTCTTTGTGCATATTCAATTAGACCTGGACATCTGCTTCCAAATGATTGTATCAAAAATAGTGGTTATTCTGAACAGTACTGTAAAGAGAGAGAGAGAGAAAAAAAACACTCTTATTCCAGTGGCAACAGATCAGAAGCCTCTCCTCAAAGGTCATAATTATGAAAGGTACTAACAGTCTAATGATGAGCTCCAAGTGACTAAGTTGGTTCAGAAACCCCCCAGAACTCTAATTTGTGGTAAAAGGAAAGTGTGAAGAAGTCACAGGCCACAGGCAGCAGATTTCCATCTTTGCTAAACGTGCTTTCCTCACTCATTAGAGCTTGGACATTAAATAAAACATCTGACAAAGACCGGGGCACTCCATCTACAGTTGTATATAAAAGAGAGAACCAATGAAAAACCTACATGTACAGTATGATGTCAGATGATCAAATAACAATTGCATTAAATGGACTGAGAAAAGCTAAGTCATGATAATTATCTGAACTTGGACACCATTCAAATAGTGTCTGGAATATGATCCATATTGTAAAAATGTCAAAGTTTATAAACCAAGGAAAATGTAAATGTGAGCAATACTTGAGTACAAATTTATAATCTTTTAAAGCACTCAAATACCTTGCTATATTAGATATTTGTCATTGCTCTGATAAATTAAGTGAGAAAGTTTCATGGTAGCTATTTCATTTTACAAGATAAGCTAAATGCTCAAAGAGGTTGAATCAAACAGATCTAAAGTAGTAAACAAGGGATTAGAATCCAATCTACTGAATCTCAGACAAGTGCTCCTTTTTTGTTTTTGTTTTTTTACTGATACACAATCGTTGTACATATTCATGGGGTACATGTGATATTTTGCACTGTGCGTACAATGCATAATGGTCAGATTATTTAGAATATTCATCACCTCAAACATTACTGTTTATTTGTTCTAGGAACCTGTAAAATCTTCTATTTTAGCTATTTTGAAACATATAATAAATTATTAACTATAATCACCCTATTGTGCTCTCTTTAATTACAGAGCAATTGCACCTGTTGTAATTATTTTCTGCATACTCTCCATCCACAGGATTTCACTTCCTGATTCCACTGTGTAGAAACTGGAATTTCTATTGAGGTTTTAGCCAACATGCTGCACCTGCCCTTGGGATAAAGTCTCAAAAAAAAAAAAAAAAAAGGGAACTGGAAAACTTATCCTCTTGCCAGTTACCTCTAATTTTTACTTCCCTCCACAGATTGTTTTTTTTTTTTTTTCTGTTTTTCCTTTTTTTAACTTCTATTTTAATTTCAGGGGTACATGTGCAGGATCTGCAGGTTTATAATGTAAGTAAACTTGTGTCATGGAGGTTTGTTATACAGATTATTTCATTACCCATGTATTAAGCCTAGTATCCACTTGTTATTTTTCCTGATCCTGTCCCTCCTCTCACCCTCACTCTCCACAAGGCCCCCAGTGTATGTGTTCCCCAATATGTGTCCATGTGTTCTCATCATTTAGCTCCCACCTATAAGTGAGAACATGTGGTATTTGGTTTTCTGTTCCTGAGTTAGTTTGCTTAGGATAATGACCTCCAGCTCCATCCATGTTCCTATAAAGGATATGATCTTGGGTTTTCTTATAACTGCATAGTATTTCATGGTGTATATGTACCACATTTTTTTATCCAGTCTATCATTGATGGACATTTAGGTTCACTCCATGTCTTTGCTATTGTGAATAGTGCTGCAATGAACATATGTGTGCATGTGTCTTTATAATAGAATGATTTATATTCCTTTGGGTACATACTCAGTAATGAGATTGCTGGGTTGAATGGTATTTCTGTCTTTAGGTCTTTAAAGAATTGCCACACTGTCTTCCACAATGGCTGAACTAATTTACACTCCCACCAACAGTGGATAAGTTTTCCTTTTCTCCACAACCTTGCCAGCATCTGTTATGTTTTAACTTTTTAATAATAGCCATTCTCACTGGTGTTAGGTAGTATCTCATTGTGGTTTTGATTTGTATTTCTCTAATGATTATTGAGGATGAGCTTTTTTATTTATATGATTGTTGGCTGCATGTACGTCATCTTTGAAAGGTGCCTGTTCATTTTTTGCCCACTTTTTAATGGGGTTATTTGTTTATTCTTATAAATTTTCTTATTTATTTGTTTATTCTTTTTTAAATTATACTTTAAGTTCTGGAGTACATGTGCAGAACCTGCAGTTTTCTTACATAGGTATGCTCATGCCATGGTGGTTTGCTGCACCCATCAACCCGTCACCTACATTAGGTATTTCTCCTTATGCTATTCCTCCCCTATCCCCCAACCCCCTAACAGGCTCCAGTGTGTGATGTTTCCCTCCCTGTGTTCATGTGTTCTCCTTGTTCAACTCTCACTTATGAGTGAGAACATGTGGTGTTTGGTTTTCTATTCCTATGTTAGTTTACTGAGAATGATAGTTTCCAGCTTCATCCATGTCCCTGTAAAGGACATGAACTCATTCTTTTTTATGGCTGCACAGTATTCCATGGTGTATATGTGCCACATTTTCTTTATTCAGTCTATCATTGATGGGCGTTTGGGTTGGTTCCAAGTCTTGGCTATTGTGAATAGTGCCACAATAAACATACGTGTGCATGTGTCTTTATAGTAGAACAATTTATGTGGGTATATACCCACTAATGGGATTGCTGGGTCAAATGGTATTTCTAGTTTTAGATCCTTGAGGAGATGCCACACTGTCTTCCACAATGGTTGAACTAACTTACACTGCCACCAACAGTGTAAAAGCATTCCTATTTCTCCACATCCTCTCCAGCATTTGTTGTTTCCTGACTTGTTAATGATTGCCATTCAAACTGGCATGAGATGGTATCTCATTGTGGTTTTGATTTGCATTTCTCTAATGACAAGTGATAATGAGCATTTTTTCATATGTCTGTTCGCTGCATAAATGTCTTCTTTTGAGAAGTGTCTGCTCATATCCTTTGTTCATTTTTGATGTTTTTTTTTTGTAAATTTAATTTCTTTGTAGATTCTGGATATTAGCCCTTTGTCAGATGGATAGATTGCAAAGTTTTCTCCCATTCTGTAGGTTGACTGTTCACTCTGATGGTAGTTTATTTTGCTATGCAGAAGCTCTTTAGTTTAATCACATCCCATTTGTCAATTTTTGACTTTTGTTGCCATTGCTTTTGGTGTTGTAGACATGAAGTCTTTTCCCATGCCTATGTCCTGAATTATATTGCCCAGGTTTTCTTCTAGGATTTTTATAGTTTTAGGTCTTACGTTTAAGTCTTTAATCCATCTTGAGTTGATTTTTGTATAAGGTGTAAGGAAGGGGTCCAGTTTCAATTTTCTGCATATGGCTAGCCAGTTTTCCCAACACCGTTTATTAAATAGGGAATATTCTCCCCATTGCTTGTTTGTGTCAGGTTTGTCAAAGATCAGATGGTTGTAGATGTGTGGTGTTATTTCTGAGGCCTCTATTCTGTTCCGTTGGTCTATATATCTGTTTTGGTACCAGTACCATGCTGTTTTTGTTACTGTAGCCTTGTAGTATAGGTTGAAGTCAAGTAGCATGATGCCTCCAGCTTTGTTCTTTTTGCTTAGGATTGTCTTGGCTATGTGGGCCCTTTTTTGGGTTCCATATTTGTTCCAATTCTGTGAAGAAAGTTAGTGGTAGCTTGACAGGGAGAGCATTGAATCTATAAATTACTTTGGGCAGTATGGCCATTTTCATGATATTGATTCTTCCTATCCATGAACATGGAATGTTTTTCTATTTGTTTGTGCCCTCTCTTAATTCCTTGAGCAGTGGTTTGCAGTTCTCCTTGAAGAAGTCCTTCACATCCCTTGTAATTTGTATTCTTGGGTATTTTGTTCTCTTTGTAGCAGTCGTGAATGGGAGTTCACTCATGATTTGGCTCTCTGTTTGTTATTGTTGTATAGGAATGCTTGTGATTTTTCCACATTGATTTTGT
Organism: Pan troglodytes; assembly: GCF_028858775.2. Lineage (NCBI taxonomy): Eukaryota > Metazoa > Chordata > Mammalia > Primates > Hominidae > Pan > Pan troglodytes. The sequence goes on from NC_072403.2 coordinate 60,978,369, forward strand.
ATCCTGAGACTTTCCTGAAGTTGCTTATCAGCTTACAGAGATTTGGAGCTGAGATGATAGGGTTTTCTAAATATACAATCATGTCATCTGCAAACAGAGACAATTTGACTTCCTCTCTTTCTATTTGAATACCATTTATTGCTTTCTCTTGTCTGATTGCCCTGGCCAGAACTTCCAATACTATGTTGAATAGGAGTGGTGAGAGATCTGTTCTGTTCCATTGGTCTGTATCTCTGTTTTGGTACCAGTACCATGCTGTTTTGCTTACTGTAGCCTTGTAGTATAGTTTGAAGTCAGGTAGCGTGATGCCTCCAGCTTTGTTCTTTTGGCTTAGGATTGTCTTGACAATGTGGGCTCTTTTTTGGTTCCATATGAACTTTAAAGTAGTTTTTTCCAGTTCTGTGAAGAAAGTCATTGGTAACTTGATGTGGATGGCATTGAATCTATAAATTACCTTGGGCAGTATGGCCAATTTCATGATATTGATTCTTCTTATCCATGAGCATGGAATGTTCTTCCATTTGTTTGTGTCCTCTTTTATTTCGTTGAGCGTGGTTTGTAGTTCTCCTTGAAAAAGTCCTTCACATCCCTTGTAAGTTGGATTCCTAGGTATTTTATTCTCTTTGAAGCAATTATGAATGGGAGCTCACTCATGATTTGGCTCTCTGTTTGTCTGTTATTGGTGTATAGGAATGTTTGCGATTTTTGCACATTGATTTTGTATCCTGAGATTTTGCTGAAGTTGCTTATCAGCTTAAGGAGATTTTGGGCTGAGATGATGGGATTTTCTAGATATACAATCATGTCATCTGCAAGCAGGGAAAATTTGATTTCCTCTTTTCCTAACTGAATATGCTTTATTTCTTTCTCTTGCCTGATTGCCCTGGACAGAACTTCCAACACTATGTTGAGAGAGGGCATCCCTGTCTTGTGCCAGTTTTCAACGGGAATGCTTCCAGTTTTTGCCCATTCAGTATGATATTGGCTGTGGGTTTGGCATAAATAGCTCTTATTATTTTGAGATACATCCTATCGATACCTAACTTATTGAGAATTTTTAGCATGAAAGGCTGTTGAATTTTGTCAAAGGACTTTTCTGCATCTATTGAGATAATCATGTGGTTTTTGTCTTTGGTTCTGTTTATATGCTGGATTATGTTTATTGATTTGCGTATGTTGAACCAGCCTTGCATCCCAGGGATGAAGCCCACTTGATCATGCTGGATAAGCTTTTTGATGTGCTGCTGGATTTGGTTTGCCAGTATTTTATTGAGGATTTTTGCATCGATATTCATCAGGGATATCGTTCTAAAATTCTCTTTTTTTTTGTTGTGTCTCTGCCAGGTTTTGGTATCAGGATGATGGTGGCCTCATAAAATGAGTTAGGGAGGATTCCCTCTTTTCCTATTGATTGGAATAGCTTCAGAAAGAATGGTACCAGCTCCTCCTTCTACATCTGGTAGAATTTGGCTGTGAATCCATCTGGTCCTGGACTTTTTATGGTTGGTAAGCGATTAATTATTGCCTCAATTTCAGAGCCTGTTATTGGTCTATTCAGAGATTCAACTTCTTCCTGGTTTAGTCCTGGGAGGGTGTATGTGTCAAGGAATTTATTCATTTCTTCTAGATTTTCTAGTTTATTTGCGTAGAGGCGTTTATGGTGTTCTCTGATGGTAGTTTGTATTTCTGTGGGATCAGTGGTGATATCCCCTTTATCATTTTTTATTGTGTCTATTTGATTCTTCTCTCTTTTCTTCTTTATTAGTCTTGCTAGTGGCCTATGAATTTTGTTGATCTTTTCAAAAAACCGCTCCTGGATTCATTGATTTTTTGAAGGGTTTTTTGTGTCTCTATCTCCTTCAGTTCTGCTCTGATTTTAGTTATCTCTTGCCTTCTGCTAGCTTTTGAATGTGTTTGCTCTTGCTTCTCTAGTTCTTTTAATTGTGATGTTAGGGTGTTAATTTTAGATCTTTCCTGCTTTCTCTTGTGGCATTCAGTGCTGTAAATTTCCTTCTATACCCAAAGGATTATAAATCATGCTGCTATAAGGACACATGCACACATATGTTTATTGCGGCACTATTCACAATAGCAAAGACTTGGAACCAACATAAATGTCCAACAATGATAGACTGGATTAAGAAAATGTGACACATGTACACCATGGAATACTATGCAGCCATAAAAATGATGAGTTCATGTCCTTTGTAGGGACATGGATGAAGCTGGAAACCGTCATTCTCAGCAAACTATCGCAAGGACAAAAAACCAAACACCGCATGTTCTCACTCATAGGTGGGAATTGAACAATGAGAACTCTTGGACACAGGAAGGGGAACATCACACACTGGGGCCTTTTGTGGGGTGGGGGGAGGGGGGAGGGATAGCATTAGGAGATATACTTAAAGCAAATGAAGAGTTAATGAGTGCAGCACACCAACATGACACATATGTACATATGAAACAAACCTGCATGTTGTGCACATGTACCCTAGAACTTAAAGTATAATAAAAATGTATATATATAAAATAATAATAAAAAATAAAAATTAAAAGTTAAAAAAAAGGAGTGGTGAGAGAGGGCATCCTTGTCTTGTGCTGGTTTTCAAAGGGAATGCTTCCAGGTTTTGCCCATTCAGTATGATATTAGCTGTAGCTTTGTCATAAATAGCTCTTTTTTTTGAGACACATTCCATCAATACCTAGTTTATTGAGAGTTTTTAGTATGAAAGGGTATTGAATTTTGTCAAAAGCCTTTTCTGCATCTTTTGAGATAATCATGTGGTTTTTGTCATTGATTCTGTTTATGTGATGGTTTGCATTTACTGATTCGCTTATGTTGAACCAGCCTTGCATTCCAGGTATGAAGCCGACTTGATTGTGGTGGATAAGCTTTTTGATGTGCTGCTGTATCCCATTTGCCAGTATTTTATTGAGGATTTTCCCATCCATGTTCATGAGGGATATTGGCCTGAAATTTTCCTTTTTTGTTGTGTCTCTGCCAGGTTTTGCTATTAGGGTGATACTCGCCTCATAAAATGAATTAGGGAGGATTCCTGCTTTTTCTATTGTTTGGAATAGTTTCAGAAGGAATCCTACCAGCTCCTTTTTGTACCTCTGGTAGAATTCGGCTGTGAATCCATCTGGTCCTGCACTTTTTTTGGTTGACAGGATATTAATTACTGCCTCAATTTCAGAACTTGTAATTGGTCTATTCAGGGATTTGACTTCTTCCTGGTTTAAACTTGGGAGAGTGTATGTGTCCAGAAATTTATCCATTTCTTCTAGGTTTTCTAGTTTTTTGTCTAGAGGTGTTTATAGTATTCTCCGATGGTAGTCTGTACTTCTGTGGGATCAGTAGTTATATCTCCCATATCATTTTTTATTGTGTCTATTTGATTCTTCTCTCTTTTCTTCTTTATTAGTCTGTCTAGCAGTCTATTTTGTTAATCTTTTCAAAAACAGTTCCTGGATTATTTGATTTTTTGAAGGGTTTTTTGTGTCTCTGTCTCCTTCAGTTCTGCTATGATCTTAGTTATTTCTTGTCTTCTGCTAGCTTTTGAATTTGTTTCCTGCTTCTTCTCTAGTTCTTTTAATTTTGGTGTTAGAGTATTGATTTTAGATCTTTTCTGCTTTCTCTTCTGGGCATTCAGTGCTACAAATTTCTCTCTACACACTGCTTTAAATGTGTCACAGAGGTTCTGGTATGTTGTGTTTTCATTCTCACTGGTTTTACAGAACAACTTTATTTCTGCCTTCACTTTGTTATTTACCCAGTAGTTATTCAGGAGCAGGCTGTTCAGTTTCCATGCAGTTGTGTGGTTTTGATTTTCTTAAGCCTGAGTTCTAATTTGATTGCACTGTGGTCTGAGAGACTGTTGCAATTTCCGTTCTTTTGCATTTGCTGAGGAGTGTTTTACTTCCAATTATGTGGTCAATTTTAGAATAAGTGTGATGAGTTGCTGGGAAGAATGTATATTCTGTTGATTTGGGGTGGAGAGTTATGTAGATGTCTATTAATCTGCTTGGTCCAGAGCTGAGTTCAAGTCCTGAATATCCCTGTTAATTTTCTGTCTCATTGATCTGTCTAATATTGACAGTGGGGTGTTAAAGTCTCCCAGTATTATTGTGTGGCAGTCTAAGTTTCTTGTAGGTCTCTAAGGACTTGCTTTATGAATCTGTTTGCTCCTGTATTTGATGCATATATATTTAGGAGAGCTGTTCTTGTTGCAGTGATCCCTTTAGCATTATGTAATGCCCTTCTTTGTCTCTTTTGATCTTTGTTGGTTTACAATCTGTTTTATCAGAGATTAGGATACCAACTCCTGCTTTTTTTTTTTTTTTTGGCTTTCCATGTGCTTGGTAAATAATCCTCCAAACCTTTATTTTGAGCCTATATGTGTCTTTGCACATGAGATGGGTCTCCTGAATACAGCACATTGATGGGTCTTGACTCTTTATCCAATTTGCCAGTCTGTGTCTTTTAATTGGAACATTTAGCCAATTTACATTTAAGGTTAATATTGTTATGTGTGAATTTGATACTGTCATTATGATGCTAGCTGGTTGTTTTACCCATTAGTTGATGCAGTTTCTTCATAGTGTTGATGGTCTTTACAATTTGGTATGTTTTTGCAGTGGCTGGTACCAGTTGTTTCTTTTTATGTTTAGCGCTTCCTTCAGGAGCTCTTGTAAGGCAGGTCTGGTGGTGACAAAATCTCTCAGCATTTGCTTTTCTGTAAAGGATTTTATTTCTCCTTCACTATTGAAACTTAATTTGGCTGGATATAAAATTCTGGGTTGAAAATTCTTTCCTTAAAGAATGTTGAATATTGGCCTTCACTGTCTTCTGGCTTGTAGGGTTTCTGCAGGGAGATCCACTGTTAGTCTGATGGGCTTCCCTTTGTGGGTAACCCCACCTTTCTCTCTGGCTGCCCTTAACATTTTTTCTTTCATTTCAACCTTGGTGAATCTGATGATTCTGTGTCTTTGGTTTGCTTTTCTCGAGAGTATCTTTGTGGTGTTGTCTGTATTTTCTGAATTTGAATGTTGGCCTGTCTTGCTAGGTTGGGGAAGTTTTCTTGGATAATATCCTGAAGAGTGTTTTCCAACTTGGTTTCATTCTCCCCGTCATTTTCATGTACACCAATAGAACGTATGTTTGGTCTTTTCACATAGTCCCATATTTCTTGGAGGCTTTGTTCATTGCTTTTTATTCTTTTTTTTTTCAAATCTTGTCTTCTCACTTTATTTCATTAAGTTGACCTTCAATCAATGGTACCCTTTCTTCCACTTGATCGATTCAGCGATTGATACCTGTGTATGCTTCACGAACTTCTCGTGCTATGTTTTTCAGCTCCATCAGGTCGTTTATGTTCTTCTCTAAGCTGGTTGTTCTAGTTGGCAATTACTCTAGCCTTTTTTCAAGGTTCTTAGCTTCCTTGCATTGGGTTAGAACATGCTCCTTTAGCTTAGAGGAGTTTCTTATTACCCATCTTCTGAAGCCTACCTCTGTCAATTCTTCAAACTCATTCTCTGTCCAGTTTTGTTCCCTTGCTGGTGAAGAGGTGTGATCTTTTGGAGGAGAAGAGGTGTTCTGGTTTTTGGAATTTTCAGCCTTTTTTGCACTGGTTTCTCCCTGTCTTTGTGGATTTATCTACCTTTGGTCTTTTATGTGGGTGACCTTTGAATGGAGTCTTTGAGTGAGCCTGCTATTCCTTTCTGTTTGTTAGTTTTCCTTCTAACAGTCAGGCCGCTCTTCAGCAGGTCTGCTGGACTTTGCTGGAGGTCCACTCCTGACCCTGTTTGCCTGAGTATCACTAGAGGAGGCTGTAGAACAGCAAAGATTGCTGCCCTGTTCTTTCATCTGGAAGCTTCGTCCCAGAGATCCCCTGCCAGATGCCAGCCAGAGCTCTCCTGTATGAGGTGTCTGTCAGCCCCTACTGGGAGGTGTCTCCCAGTCAAGGGTTAAGGACCCAGTTGAGGAGGCAGTCTGACCCTTAGCAGAGCTCGAATGCTGTGCTGGGTGGTCCACTGCTCTCTTCAGAGTGGTCAGGCAGGGATATTTAAGTCTGCTGAAACCCCTTGCCCCAGGTGCTCTGTCCCAGGGAGATGGTGTTTTATCTATAAGTCCCTGACTGGGGCTGCTGCCTTATTTTCAGGGATTCCCTGCCCAGAGAGGAGAAATCTGGCAGTTTGCAGCCTTGCTGAGCTGCAGTGGGCTTCAGCCAGTTTGGTCTTCCTGGCTGCTTTGTTTATACTGTGAGTGTAAAACTGCCTACTCAAGCCTCAGCAATGGCAGACAACCCTCCCTCTACCAAGCTCAAGAGTCCCAGGTTGATCTCAGACTGCTGCTGTGCTGGCAGCAAGAATTTCAATCCAGTGGATCTTAGTTTGCTGGGCCCTATGGGGGTGGGACCCAACGAGCTGACCACTTGGCTGCCTGGCTTCAGTACACCTTTCAGTGGGAGTGATTGGTTCTGTCTCGCTGACATTCCAGGCGCCACTGGGGTATGGGAAAAAAAAATTTCTGCAGCTAGTTCAGTGTCTGCCCAAACGGCCACCAAGTTTTGTGCTTGAAACCCAGGGCCCTGGTGGGGTAGGCACCAGAGGGAATCTCCTGGTCTGCAGGTTGTGAAAACCATGGGAGAAGCACAGTATCTGGGCTGGAGTGTGCATGGCTCCTCAGGCTCAGTTCCTCACGGCTCCCTCAGGTAGGGGAGAAAACTCCCCGACCCCTCGCACTTCCCAGGTAAGGCGACACTCCACCCTGCTTCAGCTTGCCCTCCAAAGCATTCACTGCCCAACCTGCCCCAGTGAGATGAACCAGGTACCTCAGCTGGAAATGCAGAAATCATCTGCACTCTGCGTTGATCTTGCTGGGAGCTGCAGACCAGAGCTCTTCCTATTTGGCCATCTTGTCGGAATCTTTCTTAAAAGCCTCTCCTGCAGTATTTTGTGATTGATCTGTGAGGTCTGAGAAAGCTTTGTTCTTGTTTTCTTGTTGTTGTTTTGATTCCTTCCTTAATTGTCTTATGCCTAACTAACTAGAAGCAATTTTCAGCATCGTCCTCACACTTAGGGCAAAGCTACACAGGTGAGTAAAATCAGTATCAGCCTCTTGCATTATAGATCTGTGGGGTTTGTTTAAAGGCATGTCATATGCTTGAGCCAGAAGCCAGAAACAATCTCATCAATGTCCAAAAGGAGACCTTGCCTAAATTTATCACTAGATGAATAGTTTGTAAAAATTTTCTCCAATTTGTTAGATTGTCTGTTTACTCTGTTGATAGTTTATTTTGCTGTGCAGAAGCTCTTTAGTTTAATTAGATCCAACTTGTCAATTTTTGCTTTTGTTGCAATTGTTTTTGGCATCTTTGTCATGAAATCTTTGCCTATTCTTATGCCCCGAATGGTATTGCCCAGGTTGTCTTCAGGATTTTTATAGTTTTGTGTTTTACATTTAAGTCTTTAATCCATCTTGAGTTAATTTTTGTACATGGTGTAAGGAAGGGGTCCAATTTCAATTTTCTGCATATGGCTGGCTAGTTATCCCAGCACCATTTATTGAATAGGGAGCCCTTTCCCCATTGCTTGCTTTTGTCCGGTTTGTCAAAGATCAGATAGTTATAGGTGTGTGGTCTTATTTCTGGGTTCTCTATTCTGTTCCATTGATCTATGTGTCTGTTTATGTACCACTACCATGCTGTTTTGGTTATTGTAGCCCTGTAGTATAGTTTCAAGTAGGGTGGCGTGATGCCACCAGCTTTGTTCTTTTTGCTTAGGATTGCCTTGGGTATTCAGGCTCTTTTTTGGTTCCATTTGAATTTTAAAATAGTTTTCTCTAGTTCTGAGAAGAATGTCACTGATAGTTTAATAGGAATAGCATTGAATCTATAAATTGCTTTGGGCAGTATGGCCATTTTAACAATATTGAATCTTCCTGTCCATGCTCATGGGAATATTTTTCATTTGTTTAGGTCATTTCTGATTTATCTGAGCAGTGGCTTATAGTTCTTGTAGAGATCTTTCACCTTCATAGTTAGCTGTATTCCTAAATATTTTATTTTTTGTGTGAATCTGCATTTTTTTATTTACTTTTCAGAATATCCATGTAGTTTAGTTTTAAAAAAGATATTTTACAGACATTTTAGGTGTAATCAGTAGGAAGAATAGGGAATAGTTAGGTTTACACCACTGTAGCACACTAATATTGATTTAATATACTGTGGCACACTAGTATTGATTTAATATAATAACATCATGAAGAGATTTGGAAACATCTAAAATTTATCAGGAATAGATGTAAGTATTCCATGCACCATGCTTCCAAATCTAATGGTTTATTTCTGCATCTGATACTGAAGACTTCTCATTCTTGAACTTTTTTGGCTTCTCCTGATTCCCTTCAACAGTTCTGATCTTTGTTTTGTTTTGGTTTTATTTTGGTCGTCTCTTTGTCAGCCTAAATCTTAAAACCCAAGTTCCCTAGAAAACAGTCTTTGGCATGATGCTTTGTTTATGCTAATTATGCAATTTAATCAACTCTCCTACTTTTGATTACTGCTTACATGCTGATGACTCATAAATATTTCTCTCCAGCTCAAACCTTGTTCTAAGTTTTCTCACTCATGGATCAAAATGTTGACTAATCATATCCCCTTGTGTATTCAAATCTCCTCAAAATCAACATATCAGAAATTGAAACTCCTTCCTAAATGTGCCAACTTCCATAATGTATAAGGTAAGGGCTTAAGCCTTGTGGAAATCCAACTCAGTTTACATCTAAAATGGGTTTTGAAATGTAAGTAAGAGTTAATCAAATGAAGATGGCATGAAATCCCATCGTAGTCTAGGAAAATATGTGTGAGTTGGTGTTATTAAAATAGTGATGGAATATTGCCAAAAATGGCAGTATTAGTCATAAAAACTAGAAATTTACAAGTTATTCCATAGTCTCCTCTTTTCCAGTCTTTGTATTCTGACATACACAATATCATGTTCCATAAATATTTTTAGCACTATTTTTTTTCTTTTCCAATTATTCCTTCCACCAGCATCTAGTCTGGGTAAAAGCAATGGCCACTTATCTGGTTCTCCTGATGCCAGTCTTGTTTGTTCTTAAGTGCATCCTCTAGGCTCTTTTTACTTTGTCCCTATAAAATACAAATCTGATCACATGTCTTCTCAGCCAATATTCTTCAATCATTTCACTTTTCCTGCATGATGACTTTCAAATTTCTACAGAAGTTGCCTTTGAGAATAAGTTCTCTTTTACTTTAACCCCTTAGTCTCCCTACTCATCTATTTCCACTGCTTTTCCCTTACTTTGTATTTAGTAATGCTAGCCCACATGTATTTTCCTGGACCCACCAGTGAGGTTCACACCATCATGTCCTCATTTGTTTAACCCCTACTAATGTTTCAAACTCATTTTAAGTGTCAACTGAGATAGACTTCCTCAGGTAAGCATTAATCCCTTCCCTCATCTGTCAGTACTTTCATCCTTATCCATTTCAGAGGCATTGATCTATATTCAGTGACTTAAACATTTGATCACTAATCTAAGGCCTTTCTCTAAATTATGGACCTCTATATCTAGCTTCCTACCTGATCTCTTCACTTGTGAATCTCAAAGGCAGCACAAATTCAGTGGGACCAATATATAATTGCTTCCACTGCTGATTATTTTCCAGTATTCCCCATGCGATGAATGTTACCACAATGTAGTAACTTTTACCAGTTGGAGAATTGGTAACCTTTTTTTTGTTGTTTTGTTTTTTTTTCATTTTCTTCTCCTTCATTCTTTAAAAGTAATCCAACCAGTTTCTATAAATTTCATCTCCAATATATTCCTATTTCTTTCAAAGCTATCATCACCTGTCACATGGGCTATGGGTTGTCTTCATCCACAATTCTCTTCCTTCTGTTTATTTCCAAGGCTGAAGCCAAAATGATACTTTGAAAGTTAAAATCTGATGGTATCAATCCTCTACTTACAATATTTCAATAACATCTCATTACTTTTAGGGTAGAGGCAAATATTCTTAACAAAGCACATAGAACCTGGCCTTGGCCTTTAAATCTGCAATCTCTTCCTTGAAGACCGAAATGTTTTCTCCTACCCCAGGGATTTTCTATATTTTATATAGTTTTCTTCTCCTGCATTATTAATATCCCACCCCAACACACATATACACAGAAATGACTTGTAAACACTACTGTTTTAATATCAGGTCAATTATTTTCTCAATGACAGCATCTCTGGCTTGGGCAAATCTTCATGTACAAAATAAAGATTGCTTGAGATTCATGAATCATAACCATCAGGATTTGACAATTTCCAGAAGGAACTGGAAAGAACTAGAGCTAGGTGAATTTCAAAAGGAAAAACAAGATTCCAAGTGGTGAGATTAAGCTGATGATTCAGTAAGAGTGAGGTTGACTTGAATAAAACTAGCACTATACTTCTAATCAACAAGGCTTAAGGGATAGTTTCAAATATACTTAATAGCATGTCAGCATTTTCTGCAATTAAAGATCTTTTTTTTCATGATGTCAAGGAGGTCACATCTTTAAGGATCAGCTGAGTGGTTTTACATATATTATTATTTTATTATTGATAATGAATACACAGTAGTTACCCTTTTATAAAATTTTACCTTTTCAGATTTTACCTGTTTGGGGAATGTATTTGGGTTAAGAAAAGAAGAACAAATGTAATTTATCTTTAAAGAAAACATTTATTTCAAACATTCAAATTCTAGATGTTCCTCAGAAGGTCCAAAGATGATTTAATTTGTTTGAGCTTCTTCAAAGATGTTTGTAACTTAACAATCTTGTGTAGGTATTAAAGTTTTTACAGTCTCCTAAATTCCTGCAATTACTTATGTGGTTTTAAGGATAATAGCTATGAAATATTTTCAAAATTTAAAGTCATTAATACCATCAAGTTTATTCATATAACACTAAAGTCAGTTAATTTAACATTTCAACAAGCAAAAAAAGGCAAAAATTTTAAGTGGAAATAACAATTTTGAAAATAGTCCTTGTACAAAATTTCACTGGAATATGACAATTAAAACGTTTTAGATCTGCTAAGAATAGAATTAATCTCATGACAACAGAGTAATATAAGAGCACTTGTTGAAAAATAACATGTTTTATCCACTTAGTCAATTATTTACTCTTTAAGTATTTGTCATGCCAATACTATGTGAAAAACTCTGCATAGGGTGCTGAGGAAAATAAGAAACTCCTGTTTCCAAGGAGCTAGTAAATGAACCTGGAAATGAAGCAACTATGAAATCATGTGGCAAGCTTTATAATCAATTTAAAGGCAATGCATTTTAGGGGCACAAATGACAGAATAATGCCTTAAATTCATACTCTCAGCAAGGTTTTTCTGTAGACTAAATAAATAGCATGAGTTGTACATGTGTTTGTGGCCAATTCTAAACATATGTAGATATCCCTTTAATTAATAAAATTAATAATCTTTGAATAGCACTTTAATTTTATATTTTTGAATAAACATATAAAAGTTAATGACTATCACAAGAGTCTATTAAACACATTTGTATATATAATTTGTTAATTTAATAACAAGTTGTCATAATAAAAGTAAATTTGAGGGCAATCATTGTGTCTCCTAAACTCTTTCATAAAATGCACACATTTTAAGTGAGAATGAGTAACCTAAGGGTAGCAAGTAGGTTTTAGCCTTGATTAAGTGCTATAGACTGTCTGAAGTGCAGTAGCAAGAAGGATTCTAAAGATGTCTGGGCAAAGTGGAAAAGAATGTAGTTATTGATTATCTATATGTGCCAGGGGCACAAGAAAAAGGAATATTGACACACTATGCATGCCAATCCTGGAGTATGTTAACAGCATTAGATGTTACACAATTAGCCTCAAGAACAGAGAAACAGATGGAATGTGGTGCAATAAAGTTAAATGTTTTTTGGGAGACATAGGTTATAAACAGTCATTCAAAGATGAGCTACCCCAGTAGGACATCCGTTTCAGATTGAGGTCAGCTCTTAAGCTTAAGGGAAAGAAGACAGGGTTAGGGAGCAAAGGAATGGGACAGTGGAGCTCTACTCAGACCAACTCCATTTATACCTCTCCCTCTCTCTCTTTTTTTTTTTTTTCGCTGAAAATTGTAAAGAGAAACAAACAAACAAAGTGTTTGAAAGTGGTATTGCTTTATGTTTAGATGGGGTTGATCTTCATGAATCATTCTTTGGGGAAAAAAATCAACCAAACAGTTTTTTACATAGACACCAGAGACCCATGATGACCACAGCTTTTAAGTTACAGAAGACTTTTCAAAACCAATAGAGGATAAACTAGTGTTTTGTGCAGTTATATTCAAACAATCCTTAAAAACTGGGATAGCTGATAATCTCAAAGTAAGATCCCTGAAATGCTGATATCCACTGTGCAACATTAGTCTTAGCTTGGTAAGATAACAAGGTTGATTTAATCGCTAATTGATACAATATGTTTGTGTTGACTACAAGATCAAATTAACACCAATAAGTAAAATGGTAGGACTTATTTTTAGAGTAAAATTTTTTTTATCTCGGTACAGTCTAGCAAGCCTGACATTTCCTGTCTCCTATGTCTTCTTTGCTCTTGTTTTCAGTCCTTTCTCTCATGCATTTTTATGCATGCAAAATTGAAGCTAACAGACATATTCTTCCCACTTGCTTTGTTTACATAAATGTATGTGTGTGAGAGAGAGATCGTATACACATACACACACACACACACAAAACACACACACATCAAGGCATTTCTAAAATTCAGAAAGGGTATGCATCAAGTTAGGAATAACAAATGTCCAAAGTAAAATTATGATATCCATTTCAAAGCTTTCTTCAATTGCTGCATAGTGATCTGAAAGTCAGGAATAACTTATTGATGACCTCACTAACATCAATTTTCATGCCAATATGGATATCTGTTGGCAATGAAACATTGTACGTTCTAAGAAAGAAGACATAGCTATATATCTACATGTATTTATCTATCTATCTATCTATCATCTATCTATCTATCTATCTATCATCTGTCTGTATCTCTATCTAGGCATATTTGTCTGTCTTGGTATTCTTTTAAGCTCAAACATAGCTTTTTATATTAGGAATAAATATACTACTTGGTTACCTTTAATATTTCTTTCTTAAATAATTTAATAATTTTAGCAGAAGTGAACCTATATGGCTGTTTTTCTTTTATAAAACATTTCTTGATTTCATTCTATTGCCATAACATAGTATAAAAAGTGGTTATTACGAACAGTTTTTCTTATTCAGCAAGTGAGAATATTTATCATTTAGTTAATTGGTCAAAGGTCACTTAGTAAATGAAATTGTCCTAATGAAAATTCACACAGCTTAGGAACATATGTATTTCTTATTTCTTTTATTTTTTCTTTGATCCCCCCACTTCTTACATACCTCTTCATTTCTCCACCAAAATTGTGGTAAAACAAACTAAGCACATTTTATTTCTATGGTTATCTAGTGAATTTCATAAGTTGGGTGATAGTCCTTTTAAGTTGAGGAGACTGATTATTCTGTTTTTATTTGTTTGTTTGTTTGTTTTTTGCTTCAACTCACTCTAAAATTTTCTATCAGAATCTTTTCAAGCAAAACAGAACACAGTATGATAAAGAAATTTATATTTGTCATTATTTATTTTTCCAGGTTTATTGAGATATAATTGGCAAAAAATTTATAATATGATAACTTGATGCCCATATACATAGTGATATGATTAAAATTACGTTAACACATGCATCATCTCACATAGGTACCATTTGTGTGTGTGTGTGTGTGTGTGTATGTATAGTGAGAGCATAAGATTTACCCTCATAGCAAATTTCAAGTATATAGTACAATATTATTAATTATAGTCACTATGCTATATATTAGATCCCCAGATCTTATTCATCTTATAACTGAGAGTGTGTATCTTTTGATCAACATCTCCCCATTTTCTCCACTGCCCTCCGTCTCCCAGACCCTGGTAACTACACATTTTATTCTCTTTCTATGGGATCAAATGTTTAAGACTCCACATATAGGCGACATCATACAGTATTTGTCTTGCTGTGTCTGGCTTATTTCATTTAGCATAATGTCCTCCAGGTTCATCCATGTCATTGCAAATGGAAGGATTTCCTTCTTTTTTGTGACTGAATAATATTTCATTCTCTCTCTCTTTCTCTGTGTGCATATGAAATATTTTCTTCTTTATTCATTTGTCAGCACTTAGGTTATTTCCATACCTTGGCAATTATTAATAATACTGCGGTGAACATGGGAGTGCAGATATTTCTTCTGAAATCTATATCCTTGGAAGGAAAAATAAAAACAAAGTCTTCTATTTACTTCAACAAGGATGAAGAAAGCTTCGCTAGTAGCAAAGAATGTGGTGGAAAGCCCAGAGTAATGAAGCAGTGGAAAGATGAGGAATTAATGAAATGGCAACAGAAAGTGAATGGTAAAGACTCTACTGTAAAAAATAGTTGTCCAAGTTTGGCCATTAATTGGGTTTGGAACAAGGAAATATACAGGATTAAAAATGACTTTGAGGTCTCATGCTAGAGTATCCAGCAAAACACTTAGACTTTTGTTGTAAATAAGGAGAAAAAGATAATTTTGTAGAGAGATTTCAGTTTAGATAAAAACCATAATTAGTTCACCTAAATGTGGTCTCCCATGAAAAGAAACACAAATCTAAGGCCGGAAGATTCAGGACTCTTAAAGACCTCTAGCCAATCAGAATATCGTAAAACCTCTATATCACTACTCATCTGTTATGGCTTAAATGTATTCCTGAAAGTTGCCCAAAAACCCATTTATCTCTCCTCTCACAAACTCCTCCATATTTTAGAGCAACCAGTTGCTTCAGTTTGTGTTAGTTGGAGTTTGGAATTTGGGTTAAAAATTTCAAATTTGATTAAAGGAGACAATAGATAAGTAAGCCTTATAGTACTTGCTATATCTTGATCCCCTTTCTAAACACTTTACATATATTAACTCCTTGGTTATCAAAACAACTGTGTAAGTTATTTGCTATCATTTACCCATGTTATAGATGAGAAAACAGGCATAAAGAATTTACATACTCAAGGTAACTCAGTGAGCTGGAATTCAGCCTGGTTTCAGAAAGCCCACTTTTAACCACAACCTAGAGGGTCTCTAAGGACTGCAGTAGCGTTGCTTATTCATGGAATAGGAAATTTGGTGATAACTTGAGGAGTCAAACCATATCCCCAGCATCTCTTACGTTGAGAGGACACAAGACATGGTCAATTTTCATGGCTCTAAAACGTAGAATATTAATTGCATGCCTGCTTCCCTTCTCAGTATATTTAATTAATAAAGGAAATATCTAATTAGTGCCTAGAAGCTTTGCTGGTCTATTTGCTTTGCTAGATTAGGGAATAGGGTTTAACTATTCCAGAATATTAGAAATTGATCTCATACTCTCTTAACACAAAATTTACTTTGTATTCCACATTGTGCTGAAAAAAATATAAGGGAGTGTCTTTATTCTCTGAAGCTCAAAGGTACTTAAATGAAAAATATATAGACAATTTTGAAACAGCTGGTCGTCATGGAATTGAGCTTGAGTCTTCAATGCCTGATTCTAAACCTTGAATTTAACTACTAGAGCCACAGTATGATTATAATAATGAGTCAAACTAACTAATGAAAAATGGCATCCTGTTCACGTACACACTCTAACTTTGGTCTTTTTATTTACTTTGTCTGTGGAGTAGAATGTTAGACACTGGGAAAAGAAATTCCTTCAATTGGGAAATCACAATTACAAATGAATAAAAAATATGTCACCACATTTATGAATTGAATATAAATTACAGAATAACTCTGCGTACACTGTGTAATTTGATTTTCCTAATCATTCTTTCAAATAGATAAAATATATTATATCATCTTGGTTTTAGGAAGGAAGAAAATAAACTCAAATTTAGGTGACTTACCCAAGTTGATAAAGCTAAGTTGGATATAATTCAAGTCTCCTGCATCCAATTCCTGTGCACCTTTGACTATTGCCTTAGAATTTTTAATTAGGATAAGCAGTAACAGAGTAACCCCCAAATCTCAGTAGCTGGAACCTACAAGGCTCCTTTCTCACTTGCGCTTACGTGGCCTTCTGGATTGGCACAGTGTCCTACTGGACATGGGGACCCTGGCTGAAGGAGCTTCTCCACCTTGTGGCTATGGCATCTGGAACTTGATGTGTCCTCAGTTGCTGATACAGGGGTAGAGGGCATTGAAGGGTCTCAAACCAGCAATTAAATGTTTCATCAGTTCTGCTCACAAACTATTATCCAGAAATAGTCACATGGTGGAAAATCTCATTCCTCTGTGGAACCAGAAAGGGAGGAGAATTGGATGTGGGTAAGCATTAGGAGCCTTCTTTCAAGATGACCTTGGATGACTAATAATCAAAGGTATGCAAATGAGCATTAAAAACCCTTATGAAATGATTCCCCATAGCAGGACTTTCTGCAATTAATTTCTATTTCTATGACAGGAATGCCAGAACTAAGAAATAAAAAACCCTTTAGAGTAGATACAAAACACATCAAGCATGCTAGCCACCTTTAAAGTGCAAACAGCCTGAAAGGCAGCCAGCTAAAACCTTCCTTACACTCTGAAAACAGTAGCCTGTATTGCTCTGAGATTACGGACAATTCTTATTTAGGGACTGGTCTTTTAGGTGCATCTAACTGAATGTCAAAAAAGAGAGAAGAAATAAGTATATTCCTTTTTTGCTTTTAGTTAATTAATTAAATTTTTTTCTGAGAGAAAGACATTACAAATTCCAAGATCTACTGTGAAGTATTGTGATACTTCAGACAGGTAGGGCTGTGATTATTAATCAGTGTTGCCTTGAACTCAGGAAACCTGAGAGAGTAGCTAGGTAAATGACCTGGACCATTTTATATCTTGGAAATCCAAGAGACAGTGTGATTTAGTGGAAAAAGAGTGATCTGTAGGTCAAATGTCCTTGCTCTGGTTCTTGATTATGCCATTCACTGAGCCTCAGGCTGGCCGACTACAAAAAAGACAGAATATTAACACCTTACCTACTGGGTAACTGTGAGCCACCAATGTGATAGTTTTTATGAAAGCACTCTCTAGGCTGTAAAGAACCAAAAATATCTTAGTTGTTATTGGAAATGTTTGAGGTTTACATAAATTTTAAAAAGACTAAATTTCATGACACACAGGAACCACCATCTGACCATTAAAAATGTGGCCATAGGAACTTTAGCCTTCAGTTTCTTCATTTCCTATTTCTTACTGCTGGCACATTAAATGCAAGACTTGCATACAGGAAGGGAGAACGGGATATACTGCATTTAATGTGCCAGCAGTAGAGCTTATTTTATGATTAGGAACAATGATCACTTTTAGAAATATATTTTTAAAGCTTATTTTGCATGATCAGCAAATAAACCATGTATTCAGTTTAAAATAAATAAAAAAGAAGCTTTAAGATTTTAAGCAAGATGAAAAGATAGAATAATTAATTTTTTTTGTCCTGAAAGATTTGCCTATAAAGACATTTCATATGATCAGTGTGATGAGACTTAATCCATTTTAAGAAAGATATAGTCTTCATGTTTGCCTCTAACAAGTAAGATAAACTCCTTTTAACAAAATTCTGTAAATCTGATATCCTGCTATTTTAACTGCTAAGGTGAACTTGATCAAATTAATGAATAACTTGGTCAAATAAATGAAGACACTATTAGTTCCTTGAATGTAAATCTCTACTGCTTAAAACATGTGGCCAGTGTTGCAAAGCAATATGCACATGCTGCTTGCCATGGTAGACATATTTTATTCAAGCTAGTAGATTGAGAAATAGATGTTAAAACTGTATTTTTTGTTACAATCACTGCTTTACATATATGAATTCCTTCTAAAATCCAATCCTCACCTTTACATTTTATTTAGAGCCAGAATTTTTACTGTGTCATTTTAAACTGCTTAAGCAGAGGGTTAGAGAGCTCCTGAAAAGAAAGTCATTCTTTCTATAGTTACTCTCTGGCACACTTATTCAAATATTTCTAAATTGGTAGCCTAACATGAGCAAAAACTCAACTTTGCTATATCTCTTTCCTCTCAACTATATATGTTTGTTCATGTATTCATTTAACATATATTTATTGAAACCCATCTTTGCTAGGCACTCTTCCAGAGGCTAGGAATAAAGCACAGTATCAGGACAGAAAGTGCCTTTGGGTTTAGGGGACCCTTGACATATGGAAGCCCTCTCTGAGGAGTTGGTAGTAAGCAGAGACCTAAATCACTCAGCCAAACAAAATTGGAAGTGTAAATTGGGAACACAAATTTCATTTGTGTCTGGAAGGAGAAAGTTTCAGGCACAAACATAGAAACCCAAGGTAGGAATGGCCTTGGTGTGTTGAAAGAGAAGTAAATGTGGTTATCCTAGGGTGAGGAAGTTAAAGAAGGGTTCCAAACATAGGTCCTGGAAGTCCTCATAGGTCAGAATGAAAATTGTGGATTCACCTTTAGACATGGTAGCAGCCGTTTGAGGTTTGGGAATAGGGGAAATGGATGAGACTAAGTTTATGTTTTAAGGACCACACTTGCTGCAGCCTAAAGAATAGACTAAAATAAATTAGTGCACACACAGGGACACGAGTTAGGAGAAAACTGAAGCAAGTCAGAAGCCCTCCTCTATGTATCTGAGATTCAATTATTGGTATTTACGGGAAGATTGATATACTAAATTAACTAAAGACTGGAAACTCCAAAAACCTAGTTTTGATATCACTGAGCTTTGTGACTTTATTTGGTTATTTGTTTAATATTCCTTGAGAGAGTTG
Organism: Pan troglodytes; assembly: GCF_028858775.2. Classification (NCBI taxonomy): domain Eukaryota; kingdom Metazoa; phylum Chordata; class Mammalia; order Primates; family Hominidae; genus Pan; species Pan troglodytes. The sequence continues at coordinate 60,997,276 of NC_072403.2, forward strand.
ATAAATTCCAAAATCTTTAAGGTCTCAGCTCCACTTATCAGTAAAATATGATAGTTATGTTCCCTTCCATATGCAATGGAGGCAAGATCAAAGGAGGTAATGTGTAATAAAAGCACTGGGTAAACCATAAACTTCAAAGCATGATGCTTTATAAATGTTGGGCATTATTATTCATAACTATTGGTCTTGATTTGATTTTCAGTTAAAAAAACCCTGTTTTCTCTAGATTGGTCAAAGAGGAGCCAAGCAACTTTCCAGATTACTTGAAATCTTGCTAACTAGTACCCCTAGTAAAGTAGGTAGACTCAGAAGATGACCATTTGAGATTTTTTTCTAGAAAGTGAGTTCTTCCTTAAAATTCAAGAGGCATAAAATTGACCTATTTGAAATACTTATAGTTGTTGGGGTAGCTTTTAAAAATGTCTCTGTGAAATGTCAGAGTTGTCATTATGAAAGTGAGCCATGGTGGTTTAGTAGACTATGACAAAGCTGCATCTTGGGATATGAACACACCCATGCATAGTGGATATTATTCCTGGGCACCCTGACCTCTTATTGAGACCAGCTGAAAAGAAAAAGGATATGGTGCTTTGATTTTTGTAGAATTTAATCTGACCCTTTTTTTAGTGAATGGAAAACCAACCAGATATCTCCCACAATCTCCCTGTCTTTTATTTTATTTATTGCCCAGTCTCCTTTTTTTCATTATATTGAAAATATAAAGGCCTATAGAAAATATTAAGGCCTAGAATTGAATTGACTAGACAAGGAGTTCTAGTCTGTCTTTGTGAGTTTTAGTCTATTAGGGTCCTTTGCTCTGTATTGACTAATTGTTTCCTTATGATTAGATTCAGTTACTCTCCAAGCTCTTCACTCAAATCTTGCCAAGGTTTTCTGAGGGATGACTCCACAACCAAAACCTTTCTTTTCAGAAGCAAATGGAGGTGAGGAAGGGTAGAAGGAGAAATCCCTTTTGAAAATGTTGCCCTTCATTCCCAAAAAGGCTTTTTCAGCTAGCGTCACAGCACATTATTTATAATCACAACTAGCATTTATAAATATTTAGATTTTACAAAATTTTTAAAATATATTATCTGTTAAAAAATACTCTGTCACACACACACAAACACATTCACACAAAATGAAAGATCTAACATCATTTTGTGATGCAGAAACTGAAGCACATATACAAAAGTATATCATAGAACCAGGAAATTAACCTTTCAATTTTAATTCCAATTTTTTTCTACTGATTCATAGTTGCTTAGAAAAAGTGTTAGTATAATCTTGCAAATGTATACCCACAAGTAATTTAATAATTTACATACAGGCATATCTGCCCTGATGGAGATTAGGCACATAGAGGAAAAGAGAGTTCGGAAGCTGGTTGTGCCTGAGTTAGAATCCCCCTGCTCTTTCACTTACTAGCCCTTCAACAAGTGCTTATTTATTCAACAAATATTTATTGATCATATATCAAGTGACAGACAATGTCCTAGAAAAATGTGTTAGAGGCCGGGTGCGATGGCTCATGCCTGTAATCCCAGCACTTTGGGAGGCTGAGGCGGGTGGATCACGAGGTCAGGAGATCGAGACCATCCTGGCTAACACGGTGAAATCCCCTCTCTACTAAAAATAAAAAAAAAATAAAAATAAAAAATAACCGGGCGTGGTGGCAGTCACCTGTAGTCCCTGCTACTCGGGAGGCTGACGCAGGAGAATGCGTGAACCCCGGAGGTGGAGTTCGCAGTGAGCCAAGATTGCGCCACTGCACTCCGGCCTGGGCGACAGAGCAAGACTCTATCTCAAAAGAAAAAAAAAGAAAAAGAAAAAGAAAAATGTGTTAGAAATGGCTGTTTTTCATGGGCTGGATGAGAAAACCAGGAAAGAGAGGCAGATACCTAAGTTTACAAAGTGAAGTTAGAAGAAGAGATACATATAAATTCTATTTTAATTATCTGTCTCTTATGTCAAACTGTGCTCCTACTGGTAATAAGTATACTAATTTTATTTGTTTAAAGAACATTACTTTTGTAAAATATTATTTCTAGAGAAGAGCTTATAATTTATTTAAATAAAGATATATCCCAAATGGATAATATAGGTTGTGAGATGTTTGAACCCAGCTGTTGGATGTTCAAAAATCTATAATACTGATATCTAAAGAAGCCTAGAAAACAAACAATACAACTGGACAGAATTTAGAGAAATAAGGCAGGAAATAAAAGGGGTATTTTTAACAGAAAATATATTAGGGGTGACTAATAACTTGTGCATGCACATTCAGAACATTGCATATATTACATATGTACAAAGGAATTATTGCTAAAGAAAAGTAAAAGCTATAGAAACCCATGTAAAATACATGCAAGAATTATTCTTCAGAAATTAAAGATGTCAAACACCAAGAAATGGGAAATAAATTATAAAATTATGTTGATAAAATATTCCACATTATAATCAAAGAAAATACAAAAAAGTTAAATGTGGTTAATTAAATAGTAAAATCAAGATGTGACATATGCCAACATAAAGTAAATTAAATAGTAAGATTTATCTCCCAAAAAACTGAAAACAACTTATTGAAGAGAAATAGTTAAATAGTCCTTAAGAGAAATGATGGCATTTGTCAGAGTACTTTTCAACTGACCATTTAAAAAAAAAATTTTTTTTTTGAGACGGAGTCTTGCTCTGTTGCCCAGGCTAGAGTGCAGTGGCATGATCTTGGCTCACTGCAAGCTCCCTCTCCTGGGTTCAAGCCATTCTCCTGCCTCAGCTTCCCGAGTAGCTGGGACTACAGGCACCCGCCACCACGCCCTGTTAAATTTTTTTTTTTTTTTTGTATTTTTAATAGAGAGGGGATTTCACCGTGTTAGCCAGGATGGTCTCGATCTCCTGACCTCGTGATCCACCCGCTTCGGCCTCTAAAGTGCTGGGATTACAGGCATGAGCCACTGGGCCCGGCCTCAACTGATCATTTAATGTTTAAATATTTTTATATTTAATGCACATTAATGTTATGTTTATTTTCTTGGATATAAAGCTGTGTGTCAAAGATTTTTAAAACTTACTATATAAGTATATGTAAGTAGTTAATAGAAAACATGATTTTTGTTGTTTTTGCAGCATCGTTTTCCACATGTGTAGTTTAGCATTTTTTTGAATTAAAGAGGTAGCACTGAGATAAAATGCACACACTGAGATTTAATAATAATCTTTCCCCACTGTGTATGTTACCAGACCCATGAATCATCTATGTTTATTTCTATACAAGGAAACACCTATGATTCAAGTCCATTAAAAGTGGTCAACAGGAAAAAAAATTTTAGGGTGAAGAAATAACATTTTGAATTCTACATATTTCTATTCCCATAACACCTCAGAATTTGGGCACAATCTACAAATAAATAGATGGATAGAGGCAGATTATGATAGATAGAAAGATGATAGATAGATAGATAGATAGATAGATAGATCAGCCTGAATATTATGTGAAACATTATATATAAAAATAACTATTTCTAGATAATCATAATGAGTTTTAAACTATTTGGCAAAATGTGACCATTCAAATATTTTTTAAGTTAATAGAATAAAAGTTTCCAGTATTTACCAATTATAATATAATTAAATAATGTCCTGGATACCTTAGAAAGTCAACCCTTGAATTATCCTGACTTCTTATAGTATGTTCTAGGTATCTAGCTTTTTAGTTTAGGAACTCTGTCATCCTTATCTACAATGTCTTCTTTTGTATTTTTCCCTAGAATACAGAATAAAATGCTTTTCTCCAGTTTTTGTAATTATGTCAATACAATGTATCCCACAAACCCATCATTTGGGTCTTGCTATTGAAACTTTTATTCCAAATGTCTTTGCCTTCCCTGCAAGATTAAAACAAAGATCAATTTATTCTAAAAGAGGATTTGCCTAAGACCAGAAAGTTATTGCTTTGCTTAGAAAATGTTTTCTATTCCTTTTTGGTTTTTTGTCTTATTTGGAATTGTGTGACTGATGTAACCTTGCAGGATCGCAGCCAAGGTAATGAAACATTTTTATTATAATAATAGCTAACATTTATTTAGTGAATGTGCATTATGCCAACTCTTTCCAAATACTTGACTTTTAGCATCTCATTTAATCCACACAATAATTTGATGAGGATAGGTAACAATGAGCTCCATTTAATACATAGAAAAATGAGACATACTGCAGGGTTAGCACCATGTTCAGGATCACTTATGTACTGCGGGTAGAGCCAAAATATGAACGCAGGTAGCCTGGTACCAGGTCTCACTGCAGCTTTTCTATGATATGGATTGAAGCCAAGTTTTAGGCAGCATTTAGTAATTATCAGCTTTTGTTCTCAATCTAGGCTTTTATATTAGTTTTATATAATTCTCAAGCCCTTAAAAAAATGAATAGAAGTCACATATTAGTCATGAATCATGTTTGGGAAAAGGGAACCACAACAGAGCTTGATAGCGATGCATTTCATTTCAGTTCTTTTATAAAAATCACTGTGTGACGCCATTCTTTCCCGTCCTGCCTTTTTTTTTTTTTTTTTTTTTTTTTTTTTTTTTTTTGACGCAGTTTCGCTCTTGTTGCCCAGGCTGGAGTCCAATGGCGCGATCTCGGCGCACCGCAACCTCCGCCGCCCGGGTTCAAGCAATTCTCTTGCCTCAGCCTTCCGAGTAGCTGGGATTACAGGCATGCGCCACCACGTCTGGCTAATTTTGTATTTTTTTTTTAGTAGGGACGGGGTTTCTCCACATTGGTCAGACTGGTCTTGGACTCCAGACCTCAAGTGATCCACCCGCCTTGGCCTCCCAGAGTACTGGGATCTGTTCTGCCTTTTCACCTTCCACCATGACAGCTCTTTCTCTGTCTTCTGCAGACTCATCTTCTATGCGTCATTCAAATATTGGTGGTCTACAGCAGCGGTCCCCAAACTTCTTGGTACCAGGGACCAGTTTTGTGGAAGACAATTTTCCTAAAGACCAGAAAGGGGAAAAGCTGGGGTTTGGTTTCAGGATGAAACTTCCACCTCAGATCATCAGGTTAGATTCTCCTAAGTAGAGCGCACGTTGGATCCCTCGCATGCGCAGTTCACAATAGGTTCACGCTCCTGTGATAATCTGCTCCCTCGCCTGCCCACCCACCCGCCAGTACCCCTGGTCTAGAGGATCTTTGGCTCAGGACCTTTCTCCATAAATTTCCAAGTGATATGACCAGTGGGCACCAAAGACTACCTGTGTGCATTAGTGGCTTCCAAGTCCTCTTGTCTAGATCATGCTTATCTTGTGAGCTCTGGATTAATATATATCATTGTTTCTTTAAGAGTTATGCTATGATCTTCTACAGGGATAAAATGACAGAATTAAAGTCGCCCGTGTTCTCCCTATTCAAACTGTCTTTTCTTCCCATTTTTCTTTTTTAAATTAATTATCCTCTCCATTAGCATATAACCCCAGAGAAAAGCTACCAGTCTACTTTGTTGCTTCTTTTACCGCCCTTCCCAGTCATATTCTTCTAGTTACAAAGTACATAGATTTTACTTACCACATTCTGTTTAAATGTGCTCCCTCCTTCTCATTCCTTGTTTTACTCATTTACCTTGTCTTCATATTCTGATATGTCAATTGTGTAACAGACCCTAAATGGTCTTAGTTTTCTTTTCTCAACTGGTTTCATTTTCACCTTAAAACAAGGTATCCCTTTACAAAACAAAGAAAAACCAAAACACATTCTTGATGTTGTTGCATGTCAGTGTCTAATCATTCCACGTATCCACGGAAGATGTCCTGGCTCTCTAATGAGGCATACAAAGTCGTCTCATAACATTCTTTGTTTTTTGTTTTTTGGGTTTTTTTTGAGACGGATTCTTGCTCAGTCGCCCAGGCTGGAGTGCAGTGGCGCGACCTCGGCTCACTGCAAGGTCCGCCTCACGGGTTCATGCCAGTCTCCTGCCTCAGCCTCCTGAGTAGCTGGGACTACAGACGCCCCACCACCATGCCTGGCTAATTTTTGTTTTTGTATTTTTAGTAGAGACGGGGTTTCACCGTGTTAGCCAGGATGGTCTCGATCTCCTGACCTCGTGATCTGCCCGCTTTGGCCTCCAAAAGTGCTGGGATTACAGGCTTGAGCCACTGCGCCTGGCTGTCTCATAACATGCTAACCAACCTCCTTTACACTTTCTCCCCTCACATGACACCATAGCCACATACCATACCATATTCTCTCCCCTGTATATAACACTTCTTACTTATTTTTTTAAAAAAACTGGTATCCAATCTCTTGGAGCTCTCTTTCCCCATATACTTATAACAGAATAATCCTACATTTCTACTCATCATATAAATTGTAATCCCTCAACAACAAAAAAATGACCATCAGCAGGAAAAATATTCCTTTTTTTTTCCTCTTTGATAGCACTTTGTTTTCCATCTACTGCTGGAAATGAGTTGTTGAATTTTATTTTTCTTAATTTATTGATTTTCTAACCTAAATTCCAAGTTAAAAAATATAGTATTAGTTGCACAGGCCGTGTAAAAAACTTCCCCTGTAAAATTGCTTGGTACACAGTAAACATTCAACAAATGCTACTAAGCTAATAAATGATTGAATAGAGGAGAACAATTATAAGATTTATATGGAATTGGCATATATTCAATGTTTATCTCAGAGAGGGATAATATACAGTATAAGACATCTAGTTTGATGCCATGAAACCTAAAGGAAGGACACTGGCATTAATGCAAAAGTAATAATTCATTTGTATAGTAGCAAACAAATGCCACATGGTTATAGAATTCTTATTACTGTACTAAAAAAGACTTGCAGGCATTAATTTTCACAATACAGATCTAATGACAAAACAATGACATTTTAAGGTCAAAAATGCTAATTCATTCCTGGGCAAATGCAAGAATGCCTTATTGGAAAGAAGTTGGAATAATTAATATTGCAGATAAAGTACCTGACATTTGATTAATAAAATCAGAATATCAGATTAAAGCAAAGGTTAGTTAAAAAAAACAAGCTTTTTTTTTCTCCTTAAGATGACTGTTACAACCATATTTGATGCCAATGTATTTGTCCAAACTAATTTCTCTACATTATTCTGCCTAGGGATTTTGTTTAATTTCTCTCAAAATTCAAACAGTGTTTTTCAAACTTTAGCATACATATGAATTACTTGGGAATCTTGCTAATAATATAGTCTCTGATTTAGTAGGTTTGGAGTGGGGCCCATGTTTCTGCATATCTAGCAAGCTCCAAGGTGATTCCAATGCTTTTGGTCTGTGCACCATACTTTGAATGAAGAGTTTAGGGCAGTACTTCCAAATTTTGTTGTACCTTGGAATAGCCAGGGGATCTTTAAAAACAACTGATGCCTAGTTTTCGCTGCCATACACTCTCATTTAATTGGTATGGAATGCTACCTAAGCACTGAAATTAAAAAAAAAAAATCCCAAATGTTTCTAAGAGACAGCAAATTTAGGGAGCTATCAGCTTAGGGGATATTTAAAACTATTACATACTTATTTTCTCCCAAAATGTAAGGTAATAATCTATTCTAATAAAGCTATTTTAATTACTTATATTCAGTTATTATAAATACAAAATATAGCTATTTTATTAGTTATATTTGTAAATTATTTGTGAATTCATATTTGGATAAAAGTATAATATATACATTAATTCATATTTTACCAAAAATCTACATAATTGATAAAAATAAATACTATGTTGTTACTCTTTCTAGTGAATGTACAAGAGGAATATATGCTAACTAATAAATACAGTGGCTTAAGAATACTATAAATTTGCACAGACATATGCATACACACAGCTATTTACTGATGTATATAGCACTTAGGAGTCAGATAATGACTTAAGTCCTTTACATATAAACTCACACCAACCTTATGAAATAGGTACTGTTATTATCCTCATTTAAGGGTATTGAAACAGACACAGAGAGGTATTTTGGCTAAGTGACACAACCAGCAAGAGGCAGAACTGAGATTTTAACTCAAGGGTCTCTCAGGTTCAGTACAATAGACTGCTATATGATGCTATCTTTCTATAATTCATTTTGATGATCTGTTGGGTGGGTTTGATACTTCTTCTATTTAATGTAGTGTCCCTTTGAAAGTATTTCATAAAGATGATGATGATATATAGTTACTTGCAATAAGAAAAGAGTTGATTGTATCTTACATGACTTTGTATAGGCTCTGGATGTAAACAGTTTAGCTCTGGGAAAGGTGTTTTAGTGAAATTATGATGGGAGGTAGAATGAATTTGTAGAATCTGCCTAAATGGAATTGTTAGAGTTTGTTGTTAGAGATCATTTCTTTTTCAACAGAAACTAATGTCATTGATGTTTCCAATGGGAAAGGTGTTTTAGTGAAATCATGATGGGAGGTAGAATGAATTTGTAGAATCTGCCTGAGTGGACTTTAGTTAGAGTTTGTTGTTAGAGATCATTTCTTTTTCAATAGAAACTAATGTCATTGATGTTTCCAATGGTGAGGCAAACCAAGGTTTATAGTACCTTTATATAAATTAGCCAAATTATCTAATATTGAAAGAGTGTTTAAAAATGGCAGCAAAGGGCAAAATTAATTTCAAATGTTAAAATACTCAAAAGTGTTTTCTACTGTGTAATGATCGTGTGTGTGTGCGTGTGTGTGTGTGTGTTTCTACTCATTTATTTTTGTGGGAACTGTATCAATCTCTTTTAAAAGTAAATGATGACCAAAAGAATTCTAGAGGGTCTGTTTTGGTAAACAGCAGCTGTCTTCAAAACTCAGTTCCTCTCACATTATTCATCTAAAATTCTGGATTATCAGTCATTGATTGGAAATTATAGAAGTGGGCATTCCTTGCTCTTATATCAGATGGATGTCAGGCAGTAACAGCCTTACTTACTACCCACCTACCATGTGCTTCTCCATGCTACTTCAAACATGAGTGTAAGAATTGTTTCAGAAGGAGTTGACTAGAGTAGCCTGCAGGACAGCTGCTGAGGAAACTCTGGGATGTGTTGGGAAGCCAATATGCTCCTCCCACAAAGTTTTAGTTAATGGGAGTATCTTATTATGGCTAGAAAATACTGTATCTCTGAGATGCTTCCAATTAAATCTCTATAAGGCTGAGATTGTGAACATCAGATCATGGCTGGGATTCAGGTAGTATGTGTTTATATGAGCATTTGAAGAGGGATAGAGCTATGACATTTTATTTCATGCTTAAACACATATGGGAATCACAAAATTTTAAGAACCAGCATTTTACAGGGATAACTGCATTGCAATGTAATTTTACAGACAGAGAACTTGAATGATAAGAAAATAAAATGACTAATTCTGATACTTTCTTTTTCTTTCCTGCTTTATGCTTTAGTTGTGAACCTACATATTGCCATAAAATGTGGAAAGTTAATATCTTTCACTCAAAACATTTGCATGAACACTTATAACCTTAGGGCAATTGTCTAGTTGATTAGTGTGAACATAGCCAGAGAACCTTATAAAAAAGTAAGCTTTCCCACCACAGAGACCCTTTAAATCTTCTGTTCCCTGTCATTTCTTATGTTTGCTATTCTTCTAAAGCTGTTTTATTTTTTTTCTCAACCAAATACAGTTTTGTTTTGTGGAAAAAATTACTTTAATGCTAAAAGTCCAAAATATGTTTGCTCATAACTGTTACTGTATTTCAAAAGAAGTCATCAATATGTTTCATATTTGTACCACTATGGTCACCCAACAGGGTTTAATACTACAGAGCAGGGATTTTCTCTGAGACAGTGCAGATATGGCCACTCTTTCCAACAAGTGAAAGTGGACACAACTGTGGGTAAAAAGTGAGGTGAGCAAATTGCTATTATGATTAATATTTAGTGTGCTTTCTGTTCTCTTCTTTCTATAAAGCATGAGTACAAGAAAGGTCAATTGAGGACATATCAAAATATCTAGACAAAGCCAAACTGGTCATCCATAAATAAACAATAAATTAGAAATTGAATGTAAACCCTTTAATGCAGGTTTTAAATAAAGTTTGCAAGCCAGCATTTATATCTTGATATCATGAAACCAACACCTTGACCATATAAAGAAGTTTTAAAAATATTTTAATGATAAAAATAAATGTAAACGTAGTTTGAGGGGGTATTCACTCATATTTAATTCCTATATTTAATTACATCTGTAGAAAATGTGAAGACATACTCTCAGAAAATATTTGAATACATTAGTTAAACAAGACAAATGTACTTGGCTTTCAGAACTTCTGACTGGAAATCATTTAGAATGTTTGATAAAGCTAAATCACTTTAATGTTGTATTTCACTAAACTTTAAACTTTTAAATTCTAATCAATGTTTTTTGTTAAAAACAAAAAGTAGATATTGCAATCAAATTAAAGATTCTATCTTTTACAGAAGCGCTAAGGAACATTACACTCTCATGATGTCACCTTCAGGTCAACCTCAGTTTCCAGGATGCAGTCCCGAAGTGTGCTTATCAATCAGCTCTCATTCTGCTGGCAACACATCACATACATTTAATATTCTACATTAAAAAATTTTTATTAAGATATTATTGATATTAAAAGTTGACTATAAATATATACAATGTATACAACTTGATGAGTTTGAAGATTAGTAAACACCCAGGAAGTTGTCATCACCGTCAAATCCATAAACACATTCATTACCTCCAAAAGATTCCTCCTACCCTCCTTGTTCTTTCTTCTTCTTCTTCTTCTTCTTATTGGTGTGATAAGAACACTTAGCATAAGATCTACACTCTTTGCAAATATTTAAGTATACAATACACATTGTTAACTGTAAGCACTCTGCTATACAGAAGAACCCTGGAACCTACTCATCTTCTATAACTGAGACTTTCTACCCTTTGGTTACACCTCCCCATTTCCACCTCCCCTGGCCCTGGATACTTCTGTTCTACTCTCTGCTTCTATGAGTTTGACTTTTTCATATTTCTTGTATAAGTGGGATAGGAGTATTTGTCTTTTTTATGTCTGGCTTATTCCCTAAGCATAATGTCCTCTGGTTCATCCACATCATTGCAAATGGCAAGATTTCCTTTTTAAAGGCTGAGTAACATTCCATTTTATGTATTTATCATATTTTCTTTATCCATTTTTCTATTGATGGAAATGGAGGTTGCTTCCATGCCTTTGATATTATAAACAATGTTTTAATAAACATGAGAGTGCAGATAATCTCTTTGAAATTCTGATTTCAATTCCTTTGTCCCTGTACTTTCCTTAGAGGATACTGCAGGTTTGTTTCTAGACAACTACAATAAAGTGAATATCACAATGAAGTGAATCCCACAAATGTTTTGGTTTTCCTGTACATGTGGAAGTTATGTTTATACCATACTGTAGTCTACTTAGTGAGCAATAGCTTTATATCTAAAAATTAAATACCCTGATTAAAAATATTTTATTACTAAAACAATGCTAACAATCATCTGAATCTTTAGTGAATTATAATCTTTTTTGCAGACCACTGGGTCTTGCCTCAATGTTGATGGTTGCTGACTTATGAGGGTAATGGTTGTTGAAGGTTGAGGTGGCTGTGGTAATTTCTTAAAATAAGACAGCAACGAAGCTAGCCACATCGATTGACACTTACTCTAACAAAAAATTTCTCTGTGTTGTGCAATGCTGACCGATACTATTTTACCCACAATAGAACTCTTTCAAAATTGAAGTTAATCTTCTTAAGTCTGCCACTGCTTTATCAACTAAGTTTGTGTTATAATCTAAATCCTTTCTTGTCATTTCAACGGTGTTCACAGCATCTTTACTAAAAGTATATTCCATCTTAAGAAACCACTTAATTTGCTTATCAAGAGAAGCAGATCATCTCGTAAAGATTTGTTATGAGATTGTAGTAATTCAGTCACATCTTCAGGCTCCACTTCTAATTCTATTTCTTTTGCTATTTCTACCACATCTGCAGTGACTTCTTCCACTGAAATCTTGAGCTTCTCAAAGTCAACTATGAGGGTTGGAATCAGCTTCTTCCAAACTCCTGTTAACGTTGATATTTTGGTTTCCACCCACGAGTCACAAATGTTCTTAATGGCACCTAGAATGGTAGATTCTTTCCAGAAAGCTTTCAATTTACTTTCCCAAGATCCATCAGGGAAATCACTATCTATGGGAGCTATAGTCTTACAAAATTTATTAAAAAAAAAAAAACACTTAAAAATCAAAATGGCTCTTTGATCCATGGACTACAGAGTGATGTTTTGTTAGCAGGCATGAAAACTACATTAATCTCCCTGTAGATCTCTGTCAGACCACTTGGGTAGCCAGTGCATTTTCAATGAGCAGTACTATCTTAAAAGGAATCTTTTTTTCTAAACAGTAAGTCTCAAAAATGGGCTTAAATTATTTAGTAAACCATGCTGTAAACAGACCTGCTGCCATCCAGGCTCTGTTGTTCCATTTTATATAGAGCACAAGCAGAGTAGGTTTAGCTTAATTCTTAGGGGTATGCCTGCATAACCAAGTTCTATTTTTAATTATTTGAGGAATCTTCATACTGCTTTCCATAGTGGTCACATCAATTTACATTCTCCCCAACAATGTACAAGGCTTCCCTTTTCTCTACCTCCTTGCTAATACTTGTTATCTTTTGTGTTTTTTTAATAGTAGCCATCCTAACACATGTGACGTAAAATTTCATTGTGGTTTTGATTTGCATTCCCTTGGTGATTAGAAGTGTTGAGGATCTTTTCATATACCTTTTGGCCATTCATATGTTTTCTTGAAAAATTATATATTGAGATCTTTTGTCCGTTTTTTAACTGGTATTTTTTTGTTTATTTGTCTTTTGCTATAGAGTTGTAGCAGTTCCTTATATATTTTGGATATTAACTCTTTATCTGATATACGGTGTCTTAGTAAGTTTGGGCTGCTTTAACAAAATACTATAGCCTAAGTAGCTTATAAAAAACAGAAATTTATTTGCCAAAGATCTGGAGGCTAGAAGTTTGAGATTAGGATGCCAACATGGTAGGTTTGGTGAGGGCCCTTTTTTGGGGTGGTATCCTCATCTGGTAGAAAGAGGGCAAGAGAGCTCTCTGAAGTCCCTTCGAAAAGTAAAATAATCCCATTCACAAGGGCAAAGCTTCCCAAAGGCCTCACCTTCTAGTATCATCACATGGGCAATTAGCATTTCAACGTGAATTTTGAGAGGACACAAATATTTGCATATGGTTACCAAGTATTTTATTACATTACATAGGTTGACTTTTCATTCTTTTGTTTTCTCTGTTGCACAAAAAACCCCAATTGTCTATTTTTGCTTTTGTTACTTGTGTTTTTGGTGTCATATCCAAGAAATCATTGCCAGAGCTAATGTTAAAGTTTTTCCCTGTGTGCATGTTTTTTTTCTAGGAGCTTATGGTCATCTTTTAAGTTTAAATCTAATTCACTGTGAGTTGATATTTATGTGTGGTGCAACGTAAGCATCTGACTTGATTTTATTTTTTGCATATGGATATCCAGTTTTCACAGCACTGCTTGTTACCCTCAGCAAAGGACAGTTGTCTGTAAATTCATGGGTTTATGTCTAGGCTCTCTGTTCTGTTCTATTGGTCAACATATGGTCATATATCACTTAACTGCAGGGAAGGGATACATTCTGAGAAATGCATTATTACATGATTTCATCATTGTGCAAACACTATAGAGTGTAGTTACAGAAACCTAGATGGTATAGCTTACTACACACCTAGGCTATAAGGTATAGCTTTTTGCTCCTAGCCAACAAACATGTGTAGCATATGACTGGATACTGAATATTATAGACAATTGTGTAACACAATGGTAATCATTTGTGTATCTACATATATCTAAACATAGAAAAAGTACAGTAAAAATATGGCATCATAATCTTATGGAACCAACATCATTTATGCCATCAGTCATTGATGAAAACATCATTATACAATTTGTGACTATATCGCTTTTTATGATAGTATCATGCTGTTTTGATTACTGTAGCTTTGTAATATATTTTGTAATCAGGAAGTGTGATATCTCTAGCTGTGTTCTTATGATTCAAATTTGCTTTGGTCATTTGAGATCCATACTGGTGGAGTCTAATTATTCAAAACTAGGGAAAACAGACAAACAGAAAAAACTAAGACCAAGTTAGCAGAAGAAAGACAATAACAAAGGTTAGAGCAAAAATAAATAATATAGAGAATGAAAAAATTAGAAAAAGTGGACAAAACTAAAATGTACTTTTTGAAAAGACAAACAAAATTAACAAACCCTTACCTTGACTAAAAAAAGAGACTCAAATAAATAAAATTGGAAATGAGACAGGAGACATTACAATTGATGCTAACAAAAAGATCATAAGGTACTATTATGAACAACTATACACCAATAAATTGGACAACCTAGAAAAAAAATGGATAAATTCCTAGAAATACACAGTCTATCAAACTGAAACAAGAAGAATTAGAAAGCCTGAACATACCAGTAACAACCAAGGAGACTGAGTAAATAATCAAAAACCTCCCAAGAAGAAGAGTCTAGGACCAGAAGTCTTCACAAATGAATTCTACCAGACATTTAAAGTATTAATGCTAATCATTCATTCTTATACTATTCCAAAAAGAAAGAGGGAATATTTTCAAACTCATTTTATGAAGCCAGCATTATTCTGATACCAAAACTAGGCAAAAATACTACAAGAACATAAAAACTACAAATGTGGGAATTATCATGTATACATATGCAAAAATCCTCAATAAAATCCTAGCAAACTAAATTCAACAGTACATTAAAAAGATCATATAGCATGACCAGTGAAATTTCTCCTTAGGACACAAGGATAAGTCAACATATAAAATTGAATGTGATATACCACTTTAACAGAATGAAGGATAAAAATCATATGATCATCTGAATAGATGCAGAAAAAGCATATAACAAACTTTGACGTTGTTGAGAAATTGAAAGCTTTTCTCTAAGATCAAGAACAAAGCAAGGATGCCCATTCTTGCTTCTATTCAGCATAGTGCTTGAAGTCCTAGTCTGGACAACTGGGCAAAAATAAATAAATAAATAAATAAATAAATAAATAAATAAATAAATAAATAAAATCCACCAAATTGGAAAGGAAGAAGTGAAATTACCTCTGTTTGTAGATGAGCTGATCTCATGTGCAGACAACCTTAAAGATTCCACAAAAACAAACAAACACACAAACAAACAAACAAAATAGCTAGAGCAAAGAAATGAATTCAGTACAGTTGCAGAATGCAAAATCAGTATACAAAAAGTACTTGTAATTCTATATAATAGCAACAAACTATTTCATAAGGAAATTAAGGAAACAATCCCAATTACAATAGCATCATAAATAATAAATCTTAAGAACAAATTTAACCAAGGAGGTGAAAGACTTGTGTACTGAAAACTATAAAATGCTGATAAAAAAATTAAAGAAGATACAATAAATGGAAAGATATTCCATGTCATGGTTTGGAAGAATTAATATTGCTAAATGTACATACTACCCAAAACAACCTGTAGAGTCAATGCAATACCTATCAAAATACCAATATATATTTTTTTTTACAGAAATGAAAACACAATCTTAACACTATTTAAACCAATTAAATAAACCTATGATTTCAATTTGGTCAAATGTGTTAGAATGGATTTCCTTTTATCGTTTTGAACTTGTCTTTTCCAAATTTCAAAGCCTGGTTCCCAATTTTTACATGAAATACCAAATAACAAACCCACTTAATGAGCTCTGAGCCAGTTTTAGTAGCCAAACTTGTATTTAAATAGTGTGTTACATATTTGCACAAAAAAGCCAACGGAGTCTAAATCAACACTAATTCACATCATTACTAGCAATCTAAAACATCAGATGATAATTTTGCTGTTGTCTTTCAGGCAAGATATTCAACCATTGGTATTAAATGTTTTATATGAATGTGCGGTGTTTTATTTCAGAAACACTTCTCTGAATTCCCAAGGCCTAAGAGCTATTCATCATAGAGGTTTGTGGAGGCGGTAATTAGACATTTTCTACATGCATAATGTTAATTCATTCAAACATTATAGAAAAAAACTTTGTAAAGAAGTTAATTTTCAAGGTGACAGAAAAATCAGATTGAATCACGTTTATTTTATTTCAATTTAAACTCATTGGCTATCTTAGGAAATTCACATTGTTTTTGAAGAATATATGAACAAAGTTTGATTCATCTTATCTATATAAGCATGAGAGAAATACCTAGATGAGAGTGAAAAATGACTAATTTTGTGACCATTGTTATATCATAGATTAACTTGTTCTCTTCTACTTCTAAGCTGTGTGATCTTGAAAAGTCATCTAAACTTCAGGTACCATCCTCACTTGCAAAATGAGGGGAAAAACCCCAGCACTTTAATATGGTGTTATGTGGATGAAATAAGTTAATATATATTAAGTGCTTAGGTTTCATGCACTTTCTATATAGTATTAATAATATTATTGTTACATTATTATAGTTACATTATTATTTTTATTAATATTATTGGAACATGAATGGAATTGTTGTGGCTCATTTTAAAGATGCTGCAATGGAGACCAAGAGAAATTAAGTATAATAATCCTAGTTAAGGTACAGCCATTTCTAATTACATTTTCCACCTGCTGCTTTTACTTCTACCACTCACACCAATTCTTCTCATAATCTAATAAATATTGAAATTTAAAACTTATAAAGAACACATAATAATCTTATTTAATTATCACAACAATTTCTGTGGAGTTACTATTAATCCAGAAATGAAGAATCTAAAACTCTAAATTATCAAGCAACTATTCCAGCTTTAAACAACAGTAAAACTGGAATTAAAACTAGAGTTTCTCTATGAGGCCAGTATTACTCTTATACTAAAGCAAGACAACTGTCTCTCTCTCACTCTCTCTTTCTCTCTCTCTGAGACACACACACACACATAAACACACACACACACACCAGATCAATATAACTTATGGATATTGATGCAAAAATTTTCAAAAAATTAATAGCAAATCGAATCCAGCAGTATTTTTAAAGGACTATACACCATGGACAAATGGGGTTTATTCCTGGGATATAAAGTTGGCTAAACTTAATGAAAATCAACCAGTGCAATAAATAATAGTAATTAAAAAAACATAATTATCTCACTAGATGTACAAAAAATGACAAGATCCAACATGTTTTCAATATAAAAGCATTCCACAGATTAGGAATAGAAGGGAACTTCCTCAACTTTACAAAGAACATCTACAACAAAACCACAGCTAACATCATATTTAATGGTGGAAGACTAAAATCTCTGAATATTTTCCCCTAAGATCAGAAAAAGACAAAGAGGTCTACTAATTCTATTCAACATTGGAAAGATAATTCTAGTCAATTAATCACTAAAAAAAGGCATTTAGATTAGAAAGGAAGTAAAATTATCTCTGCAGATGACATAATCTTATACATGGAGAACTCCTAGAGATTACATACACACTCACAACTACCAGAGTTAATAAATGGGTTCTACAAAGTTGCAGGATACAATATCAATTCTCAAAAAACACTTGTATTTCTATACACTAGCAAATAACTCTGAAAATGAAAATAACAAAACAATTCCACTTGCAAGAGCATCAAAAAAGCATGAAAAGCTTAGGAAGGAATTTACCAAGAATGTACAAGTTTTATGTACTGAAAAATAAAAAATGTCATTAAAAATAGCTAAAGAGAATCTAAGCACATTGCAGTTTTCTGACTCCAGGCCCGGGCTCTTGGATGGCATCTCTGGATCCACTCAGGACCAGGGAGAACTTGTTGCCCTGAAGGGAAGGACACAAGTCTGACTGGCTTTACCACCTGCTGATTGTAGAGGCCTAGGGCCTTCAGGGAACACAGGTGGTAGCCAGATAGCAGTTACCATGGGCATTAGGCATGACCCAGTGCTATGTTGGCTTCTAGTTTGACCCAGCACAGCCCAAGGGTGGTAACCACATGGGTGCTTGTGTCACCCCTCCTTAAGTTCCAGGCAGCCAGCAAAGAGAGAGTGACTCTGTTTGGGAGAAAGTAAGGGAAGAGAATAAAAGTCTCTGTTGGTAATACAAGGAATTCTTCCAGATCTTATCCAAGACCTCTATGAGTCTGCAACAGCCAAAGCATTATTAGTTTTCAGGTTTCCCCAGTGCAGATATGACTGCAATGATCAAAAACTTAGATTATAACACTCAAGTCCCATTTGATACCTGAAAAGCTTTCCAAGAAAGATAGGCACAAACAAGTTTGGACTGGGAGGACTACAATAAATACCTAACTTCTCAATGCCCAGGAACTGATGAACATCCACAAGCTTTAAGACCATCCAGGAGGTCCTGGCAAGATGGCTGAATAGGAACAGCTCTGGTCTGCAGCTCCCAGTGAGATCAGTGCAGAAGGTGGTGGTTTCTGCATTTCCAACTGAGGTACCCAGCTCCTCTCATTGGGACTGGTTAGATAGTGAGTGCAGCCCACAGAGGGCGAGCCAAAGCTGGGTGGGGTGTCACCTCACTGGGGAAGCACAAGGTGATGGGGAACTCCCTCCCCTAGCCAACGGAATCTGTGAGGGACTGCCATGAGGGATGGTGCATTCTGCTCCAGATACTATGCTTTTCCCATGGTCTTCACAACCCTCAGGCCAGGAGATTCCCTCGGGTGCCTACACCACCAGGGCCTTGGGTTTCAAGTACAAAACTGGGTGGATCTTTGGGCAGACACCGAGCTAGCTGCAGGAGTTATTTTTCATACCCCAGTGGTGCCTGGAATGCCAGTGAGACAGAACCATTCAATCTCCTGGAAAGGTTGCTGAAGCCAGGGAACCCAGTGGTCTAGCTCAGTGGATCCCACGTAAGCTAAGATCCACTGGCTTGAAATTCTCACTGCCAGTGCAGCAGTCTGAAGTCAACCTGGGATGCTTGAGCTTGGTGGAGAGAGGGACGTCGACCATTACTGAGGTTTGAGTAAGCAGTTTTCCCCTCACAGTGTAAACAAAGCCACTGGGAAGTTAAAGTAGGTGGAGCCCACGACAGTTCGGCAAAGCCACTATAGCCAGAATGCCTCTCTAGATTCCTCCTGTCTGGGCAGGGCTTCTCTGAAAGAAAGGCAGCAGCTGCGGTCAGGGGCTTATAGATCAAACTCCCATCTCCCTGGGACAGGGCACCTGGGGAAAGGGGCAGCTGTGGGTGCAGCTTCAGCAGACTTAAATATTGCTGCAAGCCGACTCTGAAGACAGCAGTGGATCTCCCAGCACAGCGCTCGAGCTCTGCTAAGGGGCAGACTGCCTCCTCAAGTGGGTCTCTGATCCCTGTGTTTCCTGACTGGGAGACACCGCACAGCAAGGGTCGACAGACACCTCATACAGGAGAGCTCCGGCTGGTATCTGGTGGGTGCCCCTCTGGGACAAAGCTTCGAGAGGAAGGAGCAGGCAGCAATCTTTGCAGTACTGTAGCCTCCACTGGTGATACCCAGGCAAACAGGGTCTGACATTGACCTCCAGCAAACTCCAGCAGACCTTCAGCAGAGGGGTCTGAGTGTAAGAAGGAAAATTAACAAACAGAAAGGAATAGCATCAACATCAAAAAAAAAAAAAAACAAAAACAAAAAACAAAAACAGCACATCCACACAAAAACCCCATCTGAAGGTCACCAACATCAAAGACCAAAGGTAGATAAATCCACAAAGATGGGGAAAAACCAGCACAAAAAAGCTGAAAATTCCAAAAAACAGAATACCTCTTCTCCTCCAAAGGATCACAATTCCTCACCAGCAAGGGGACAAAACTGGACAGAGAATGAGTTTGATGAATTGACAGAAGTAGGCTTGAAAAGGTGGGTAATAAACTCCTCTGAGCTAAAGGAGCATGTTCTAACCCAATGCAAGGAAGCTAAGAACCTTGAAAAATGGTTAGAGTAATTTCTAACTAGAATAACCAGTTTAGAGAAGAACATAAATGACCTGATGGAGCTCAAAACCACAGCACAAGAACTTCGTGCAGCATACACAGGTATCAATATCCAAATCGATCAAGCAAAGAAAAGAACATCAGAGATTGAAGATCAACTTAATGAAATAAAGCGTGAAGACCAGATTAGAGAAAAAAGAATAAAAAGGAATGAACAAAGTCTCCAAGAAATATGGGAATATGTGAAAAGACTAAACCTACATTTGATTAGTGTACCTGAAAGTGAGGGGGAGAATGGAATCAAGTTGGAAAACATTCTTCAGGATATTATCCAGGAGAACATCCGCAACCTAGCAAGACAGGCCAACATTTAAATTCAGGAAATACAGAGTACATCACAAAGATACTCCTCAAGAAAAACAACCCCAAGACACATAATTGTCAGATGCACCAAGGTTGAAATACAGGAAAAAAGTTAAGGGCTGCCAGAGAGAAAGGTCGGGTTACCCACAAAGGGAAGTCCATCAGACTAACAGTGGATCTCCCTGCAGAAACCCTACAAGCCAGAAGAGAGTGAAGGCCAATATTCAACATTCTTTAAGAAAAGAATTTTCAACTCAGAATTTCGTATCCAGCCAAAATATGCTTCATAGTGAAGGAGAAATAAAATCCTTTACAGACAAGCAAATGCTGAGAAATTTTGTCACCACCAGGCCTGCCTTACAAGAGCTCCCGAAGGAAGCACTAAATATGAAAAGGAAAAACCAGTATCAGCCACTGCAAAAACATATGAAATTGTAAAGACCATCAACACTATGAAGAAACTGCATCAACTAATGGGAAAAATAACCAGCTAGCATTATAATGACAGGATCAAATTCACACATAACAATATTAACCTTAAATGTAATAGGCTAACTGCCCCAATTAAGAGACACAGACTGGCAAATTGGATAGAGAGTCAAGACCCATCAGTGTGCTGTATTCAGGAGTCCAATTCATGTGCAAAGATACATATAGGCTCGAAATAAAGGGATGGAGGAATATTTACTAAGCAAATGGAAAGCAAAATAAAGCGGAGGTTGCAATCCTAGTCTCTGATAAAATAGACTTCAAACCAACAAAGATCAAAAGAGACAACAAAGGGCATTACATAATGATAAAGGGATCAATGCAACAAGAACAGCTAGCTATCCTAAATATATATGCACCCAATTCAGGAGCACACAAATTCATCAAGCAAGTTCTTAGAGACCTATAGAGACTTAGACTCCCACGTAATAATAGTGGGAGACTTTAACACCCCACTGTCAATATTAGACAGATCAATGAGACAGAAAATTAACAAGGACATTCAGGACTTGAACTCAGCTCTGGAACAAGCAGGCCTAATAGACATCTATAGAACTCTCCACCCCAAATCAATAGAATATACATTATTCTCAGCACCACATTGCACTTATTCTAAAATTGACCACATAATTGGAGGTAAAAGACTCCTCAGCAAATGCCAAAGAACTAAAATCACAACAAACAGTCTCTCAGACCACAGTGCAATCAAATAAGAACTCTGGAATAAGAAACTCACTCAAAACCGCACAACTACATGGAAACTGAACAACCTGCTGCTGAATGACTACTGGGTAAATAATGAAATTAAGGCAGAAATAAATAAGTTACTTGAAACCAATGAGAACAAAGACACAACGTACCAGAATCTCTGGGACACAGCTAAAGTAGTGTTTAGAGGGAAATTCATAGCACTAAATGCCCACACGAGAAAGTGGGAAAGATCTAAAATCAACACCCTAACATCACAATGAAAAGAACTAGAGAAGCAAAGGCAAACAAATTCAAAAGCTAGCAGAAGACAAGAAATAACTAAGATGAGAGCAGAACTAAGGAGAGAGAGACACGAAAAACCCTTCATAAATCAATGAATCCAAGAGCTGTTTTTTTTGAAAAGATTAACAAAATAGATAGATCACTAGCCAGACTAATGAAGAAGAAAAGAGAGAAGAATTGTATAGACACAATAAAAAATGGTAAAGGGGAGATCATCACTGATCCCACAGAAACACAAACTACCATCAGAGAATACTATAGACACCTCTATGCAAATAAACTAGAAAACCTAGAAGAAATGGATAAATTCCTGGACACATACACCTTCCCAAGACTAAACCAGGAAGAAGTCAAATCCCTGAACAGACCAATAACAAGTCCTGAAATTGAGGCAGTAATTAATAGCGTTCCAATGAAAAAAAGCCCAGGACCAGATGGATTCACAGCCAAATTCTACCAGAGGTACAAATCAGAGCTGGTACCATTCCTTCTGAAACTATTCCAAACAACAGAAAAAGAAAGACTCCTCCCTAACTCATTTTATGAGGCTGGCATCATCCTGATACCAAAACCTGGCAGAGACATACACACAAAAAAGAAAATTTCAGGCTAATATATCCCTGATTAACAGCGATGCAAAAATCCTCAATAAAATACTGGCAAACCAAATCCAGCAGCACATCAAAAAGCTTATCCACCACGATCAAGTTGGCTTCATACCTGGGATGCAAGGCTTGTTCAACATACGAAAATCAATAAATGTAATTCATCACAAAAACTGAACCAATGACAAAAACCACATGATTATCTCAATAGATGCAGAAAAGGCCTTCAACAAAATTCAACAGCCCTTCATGCTAAAAACTCTCAATAAGCTAGGTATCGATGCAATGTATTTTAAAACAATAAGAGCTATTTATGACAAACCCATACCCAATATCATACTGAATGGGAAAAAGCTGGAAGCATTCCCTTTGAAAACTGGCACAAGACAAGGATGCCCTCTATCACCACTCCTATTCAACATAGTGTTGGAAGTTCTGGCCAGGGCAATCAGGCAAGAGAAAGAAATAGAAGGTATTCAAATAGGAAGAGAGGAAGTCAAATTGTCTCTGTTTGCGGATGACATCATTATATATTTAGAAAACCCCATTGTCTCAGCTGAAAATCTCCTTAAGCTGATAAGCAACTTCAGCAAAGTCTCAGGATACAAAATCAATGTGCAAAAATCACAAGCATTTCTATACACTAATAATAGACAAACAGAGAGCCAAATCATGAGTGAACTCCCATTCAAAATACCTAGGAATACAACTTACAAGGGATGTGAAGGACCTCTTCAAGGAGAACTACAAACCACTGCTAAGGAAATAAGAGAGGATACAAACAAATGCAAAAACATTCCATCCTCATGGATAGGAAAAATCAATATCATGACAATGGCCATACTGCCCAAAATAATTTATAGATTCAATGCTATGTTCATCAAGCTACCACCGCATTTCTTCACAGAATTAGTAAAAAACTGGCCAGGCGCGGTGTCTCACGCTTGTAATCCAAGCACTTTGGGAGGCCAAGGCAGGAGGATCAAGAGGTCAGGAGATTGAGACCATGGTGAAACCCCGTCTCTACTAAAAATACAAAAAATTAGCCGGGCGTGGTGGCAGGCGCCTGTAGTCCCAGCTACTCTGAGAGGCTGAGGCAGGAAAATGGCGTGAACCCAGGAGGCGGAGCTTGCAATGAGCCAAGATCCTGTCACTGCACTCCAGCCTGAGTGACAGAGCAAGACTCCGTCTCAAAAAGAAAAAATAAACAAACAAACAAACGAACAAACAAAAACGACCTTAAATTTCTTATGGAACTAAAAAAGAGCCCATATAGCCAAAACAATCCTAAGCAAAAAGAACATAGCTGGAGGCATCATGCTACCTAACTTCAAATTATGCTACAAGGCTACAGTAACCAAGACAGCATGGTATTGGTATGAAAACAGATATATAGACCAATGGAACAGAACAGAGGCCTCAGAAATAACCCCAGACATCTACAACTCTCTGATTTTTGACAAACCTGACAAAAACAAGCAATGGGGAAAAGATTTCCTATTTAATAAATGTTGTTGGGAAAACTGGCTAGCCATATGCAGAAAACTGAAACAGGACTCCTCCCTTACACCTTATACAAAAATTAACTCAAGATGGATTAAAGACTTAAACGTAAGACCTAAAAACCATAAGAACCCTAGAAGAAAACCTAGGAAATACCATTCAGGCCATAGGCATGGGCAAAGACTTCATGTCTAAAACATCAAAAGCAATGGCAAGAAAATCCCAAATTGACAAATGGGATCTAATTAAACTAAAGAGCTTCTGCACAGCAAAAAAACTATCATCAGAGTGAACAGGCAACCTACAAAATGGGAGAAAATTTTTGCAATATGTCCATCTGATAAAGGGCTAATATCCAGAATCTACAATGAACTCCAACAAATTTACAAGAAAAAAACAACCCCATCAAAAAGTGGGTGAAGGATGTGAACAGACACCTCTCAAAAGAAGACATTTATGTGGCCAAGAAACATACAAAAAAAAGCTTATCATCACTGGTCATTAGAGAAATGCAAATAAAAACCACAGTGAGATACCATCTCACTCTAGTTAGAATGGCGATCATTAAAATGTCAGGAAACCACAGATGCTGGAGAGGATGTGGAGAAATAGGAACGCTTTTACACTGTTGGTGGGAGTGTAAATTAGTTCAACCATTGTGGAAGACAGTGTGGTGATTCCTCAAGGATCTAGAACCAGAAATACCATTTGACCTAGCAATCCCATTACTGAGCATATACCCAAAGGATTATAAATCATTCTATGATAAAGACACATGCACATGTATTTTATTGCGGCACTATTAACAATAGCAATAGACTAGATTAAGAAAATGTGACACATATACACCATGAAATACTATGCAGCCATAAAAAAGGATGAGTTCATGTCCTTTGCAGTGACATGAATGAAGCTGGAAACCATCATTCTCAGCAAACTATCACAAGATCAGAAAACCAAACACCACATGTTCTCACTCATAAGTGGGAGTTGAACAATGAGAACACATGGACACAGGGAGGGGAACATCACACACCAGGGCCTGTCAGGCAGTGGGGGGCTAGGGGAGGGATAACATTAGGAGAAATACGTAATGTAGGTGACGAGTTGATGGGTGCAGCAAACCACCGTGGCACATGTATACCTATGTAACAAACCTGCACTTTCTGCACGTGTATCCCAGAACTTAAAGTATTAAAAAAAAAAGACCATTTATGAAAACATGACCTTACCAAAGAACTATATAAGTCACTGGAGACCAATCCTGGAGTGACAGAATTATGTGACCTCTCAGATGGAGAATTCAAAGTAGCTGTTGTGAGGAAATTCAACAAAATTCAAGATGACATGGCAAAGGAATTCAGACTTCTATCAGATAAATTCAAAAAAGAAGATGAAATAATTTTTTAAAAAATTCATGCAGAAATTTTGGAGCTGAAAAATTCAATTGATATACAGAAGAATGCATCTTACTAGCAGAATTGATCCTACAGAAGAAAGAATTAGTAAATTTGAAAACACTCTATTTGAAAATATACAGTCAGAGGAGACAAAAGAAAAAAATTAAAAACAATGAAGCATACCTACAGGATCCAGAAAATAGCCTCAAAAGCATAAATCTAAGAGTTACTGGCCTTAAAGAGGAAGGAGAGAGAGAGAGAGAGTGAGATAGGGGTAGAAAGTTTATTCAAAGGGATAACAATAGAGTATCAGTATTCAAATACAAGGTTATGGAACACCATTCAGATTTAACCCAAAGAAGACTACCTCAAGACATTTAATAATTGAACTCTCATTCAATGGGAAAAGTAAAGTCCTTTCAATAAAGGTGTTGGGACAATTGGGTATGCAAAAAATGAATTTGGATACCTTTCTTGTGTCATATACATAAAACCCCAAAATAGATTAAAGACCTAAGTATAAGAGCTAAAACTATGAAACTCTTCGAAAGAAACACATGTAAATTTTTGTGACCTTTGATTAGGCAATGATTTCTTAAATATGATAAAATATGGTAAAAGCAACAAAAGAAAACATGAATAAATTGGATCTTATCAAAATTTAAAACTTTTTTGCATCGTAGGATACTATCAAGGGTATGAAAAGAAAACCTACAAAATAGGAGAACATGTTTGGAAATCATGTATTTGTTAAGGGATTAGTATACAGAATATATATATATATATATATACTCTTACACCTCAACTATAAAGAGATGAATAACCCAATCTAAAAAAATAGGCAACAAATAGCTATTAGTTCTCCAAAGTACATACACAAATGACCAACAAGTTCATCCAAAGATGCTCATCATCTTTACTCAGGAGGCAAATACAGATTAATATTACAATGATATTAGACATGGATTTGTCATATACAGACTTTATTAAGTTAGATTCCCTCTATGCCTAATTTGTTGAGAGTTTTTATCATGAAGAGATGTTGCATTTTGTCAAATGCCTTTTCTGTGTCTTTTGAGATGATCATATGGTTTTCGTCCTTTATTTTGCTGATATGACGTACCACATTTATTGATTTGCATATATTGAATCATCCTTCCACCCCTGGGATAAATCCCACTTGATCATGGTGTATTATATCTTTTTGATGTTTTTTGGATTCACTTTGCTGATATTTTGTTGAGGATTTCTGCATCTATAATCATTAAGGATATTGGCCTGTAGTTTTCTCTTTTTATGTTGTATTCTAGTCTGATTTTGGTATCAGGGTAATGCTGTTCTTGTTGAGCGTGTCAGGAAGTCCAAAAGACTTCTTCTTTAGTGTTTTGGAATAGTTTGAGAATTGTTGTTAGTTTTTTTTTTATAAGTTTGGTAGAATTCAGCAGTAAAGCCATCCAGTTCTGGGCTTTTCTTTGTTAAGAGACTTAAAACACACACAACGCGCACACAAAATGAAATATCACTTTCCACCCATTATAATTTATAAAGTGGAAAATAACTCATGTTGATAAGAATGTGGAAACCTTGAAACCTTCATGCATTGCCAGTGGTAATGTGAAAGAATCTTGCCATTGTGTAAAACAATTTGTCAGTTCCTCAAACAGTTCAACATAGAGTTACTGTATGAAATAATTCAACTCCCAGGCATGCACCCAAGAGCATTGAAAACATAAGTACACACAAAAACTTGTACAAGAACAGTCAGATCAGTATTATATATAATTGGCAAAAAATGGAAAGAATCCAAATATTCATCAACTGCTGAATAGATAAAATGTGGCATATCCATATAATTAAATACTATTCAGCCACAAAAATAATAAAGTATGGATAGACACTAAAACATGGAAGAACCTTGAAAATATTAAGCTAAGTGAAAGACATAAGACACAAAACCCAACATGTTATGATTCAATTTAAAGGAAATTTCCAGAATTGTCAGATCCACTGAAGAAGAAACTTGAGTGTTTGCCAGCATGTGGGAGGAGAGGAAAATCAGTTATGAGGTTTCTGGAATTAGTAGTGCTGATGGTGACACAACATTGTGAATATACTATAAACCATTAAATGATACCTCTCAAAATGGTTAAAACATTACTGTTGTGTTATGTGAATTTTATCTCAATTAGAAAAGAAAAAAATCTTATCAATAACAAAGAGAAATTTCCACACAAGGTGGGATCGCTTCCACAGTGCTACTCAATGCAGTTTAGCGATTGCATTTGTATTGGAGTAAAAGCATGTCACATTGCTTTTAACATTGGAGTCCAATACATAAACCCCTTTCACCATAACTATATGGAGTTCATTGTATGTATATTTATTAAAATGGAATTAAGATGAATTTCACAACACAATGGATCATTTTTTTTTCATGTGGAAAATCAGAACACATGCCTTAATGGTTACATGCCCCACCTGCTGCTCACCTAAAAGTAAATTTCCTCTAACTCAGACAAATATGTTATTTTCAAGGAAAAGAAGCCCAGAGAACTGAGATCCAGAAGAAATAACATGTATTGAAAGCACACAGAAGTATTTCAATGAACTCAAACCCAAGATTGTAGAAAACTCTCATGTGACCCTGGGACTGATGTTTGAAAATACACCTATTTTGCTCCTACTCTTTCCTTCCCCAGATCCCACCCTTCAAAGCACCTGACGATAATGGATAGTTTCTAGCAGGGTGTCTGGAATGGGCAAGTACCCCCAAAGTTATAGTTTGTACTGCAAGACTTGAACCCACTCTTTTTCTGCCCTCTATTATTATTTTTCCATTTTAACCATTTATTATTTTGAAAAGAAAAGAGAATTTTTAGAATATGGAAAGAGGAAGTGAATTAATAAAATAGCACACCTACATAGAGATTGCTAGTCCATCTCCAGTCTAAAGATTTAGTAATAGGCAAGAATATACATATCCAGGAATTTCCTTGGTGTTACATAAACAAAGGTGGCACATATGTATATTTTTCACAAAATATTCACTGTTTGAAGAAGGAATTACTCCCTTCAATTGAGTTCAGGCCTGATCAACAAGTAGTGACTGGCCAACAGCTAAATGCACAGTGCATGCTAAGTTTGGGGATACAAAGATGAATGAGAAAACATTTATGCCCTTAGGAGAAAAACAAATATCTTTATCTCAGAGAATAGAGAAGGAGATTGATTCTCTTTGGGGGAGATGTCATCTTGAAGAGTATAACAAGTTCCCCTATAATTCTACTTTTCAGTACTGTTTAAAATACAACTGGATTTTTTTAAATATGTAAAATTTATATAATTTTACAAATGTTTTTGTTAAGAATTAAAACAATCATTAGTAAAGGACACAGCTGGAAAATTGAAAACATTTTGGTTCTCTACTGTGGAAACAGAATAGAGTAACAGCAAAAAGCGTATTTCTGGAATTGGACCCTGACAACTCTGCTTAAACACTCCACCACTTTCTAGCTATATGACCTTGGGTAAGTTACTTAACTTCATTGTGTGTCAATTTCTTCATTTGTAAAATTGGAATAATAGATGTTTTTTTTGAGACAGTGTCTCATTCTGTTGCCCAGGCTGGAGTGCAGTGGCATGACCACAGCTCACGGCAGCCTCAACCTCCTGAGTTCAAGTGATTCTCCAACTTGAGCCTCCCAGATAGCTAGGACCACAGACACATGCCACCATGCCTGGGTAATTTTTTTTTTAAGTTTTTCATAGAAATAGTGTCTCACTAAGTTGCCCAATCTGGAAAATTGGAATAATAATTCATAAAATCTTCCTCCTAGATTTGTGAAGATCAATTGAGTTAATGTACTTGGCACAGAGCTTGGCCCATGTAATCTCTCAATGAGTGCTAACACTACTTGTCTCACAAAAAGTTACTTACTTCCGTCTGGCACCAACTCCCTCTCCCACTTCCCACAATCTGGTTACCATTCATTCTTCAGTTCTCAGCTTAAACAATGTCTTTTCCATATGGTTTTATTGATGCCACTTTGGGAAAATAGATGTCTCTTCTGCTTGCATTTTCAGACCTTTTTAGGTGTATACCTTAGGGCATTTGCTTTACTGACCAAAATTATTTGCCGGCTACTCTGTGCTTTTCATGACACACTGAATAAGACAGGAAGAGTGTTTATCTATGCTCAACATAAGATAGGCATATAATGGAAGCTTCGTATATATTTGTTGAATAAAAAACATAAGGGGAAAATATCAGATCTAATAATGCAGGACAGGAGGCAAGATGGAACAGAGAGAACCTTGTCTGAGAAGAGGCATAATTAAAACAGGGCATGGGAGGTAATAGAAAGATTGGAGGAAAAAGAGACAGAGAGACACAAATGTTTGTGGTAATTTGTGACAAGTAGCTTTGATTGTTCATGGCCTAATCTTTTAGGGCATGAGGTTATTTCATTCTCTGTAGCCCACCGAGAGTGCGTACAGTGACACATGTTATGTAAGTCCCCTTTTCCCTTTTTATAAATGTCTAGACCCCCTGTGATTTGAGACTTTTCTAGAAGAATTTAGCTGAAGACCATATTGTTTTTTAAAATGTAGTATTTGGAGCCTAGAGGTGTCAGATAACTTCCTGCAAAGCTAATGCATTTATTTTGGGAATATATAAGCTCAGTATCATCATTACCAACAGTGCTCAGACTTGATTTTATTTTCATTCCAACAGCAAAGGAAAGAAAGCAACTTCTTTCATGCTTCCATGCCACTCTGCATCTCTCTACCTTCACAGAGTTTCTCAACAATGGCAACATTTCCAGTTCACCAATGGACTGAGAGATCATTGAGGCTAGACTAGTCTTATTAATCCTTATACCCCAGCTCCTAGCTGAACTCCTGGACACACAATAGATACTCAGATACATTTACTGAAATGCATATAGAAAGTTACACCTGCAAAAAAGATGATCTCTCACCAGGAATAAGAAAATATAATCTGGGACAGCCCATATATGAGATCTCTAAACAACCTACCTATAACCACCAAGAAAAAAAAATACCTGAGTTTGAGATTTATTTTTCTGTCTCATTTTTAATATATTCCAGTTAGTGAAAGAGCTAAAATAAATGACAAGAAAAATTTAATCTAGGTATTTAAACAGAATTATTCTGAATGTTGTGAGCTACATTTCTTTTTTACCTTTTATTTATACATAGTATTTGTATATATTTATAGGGTACATGTGATATTTTGTTACATGCATAGAATGTGTAATGGTCAAGACAGAATATTTAGAGTATCCATTACCTTAAGTATTTATTATTTCTCTGTGCTAGGAGCATGTTAAGTCCTCTCTTTTAGCTATTTTGAAATGTACATTGATGTTAACTATCATTAACACAGAGTAATTGATATGTATAGCAAATAATATTTGCAGTAGGATATCACATGTTTATTTATTTATTTATTTATTTTTATTATACTTTAAGTTCTAGGGTACATGTGCACAACGTGCAGGTTTGTTACATATGTATGCATGCGCCATGTTGGTGTGCTGCACCCATTAACTCCTCATTTACATTAGGTATATCTCCTAATGCTATCCCTCCCCCCTCCCCCCACCCCACGACAGGTTCCAGTGTGTGATGTTCCCCTTCCTGTGTCCAGGTGTTCTCATTGTTTAATTTCCACCTATGAGTGAGAACATACGGTGTTTGGTTTTTTGTCCTTGCGATAGTTTGCTGAGAATCATGGTTTCCAGCTTCATCCATGTCTCTGCAAAGGACATGAACTCATCCTTTTTTTGGCTGCATAGTATTCCATGGTGTATATGTGCCATATTTTCTTAATCCAGTCTATCATTGTTGGACATTTGGGTTGGTTCCAAGTCTTTGCTATTGTGAATAGTGCCGCAATAAACATATGTGTGCATGTGTCTTTATAGCAGCATGATTTATAATCCTTTGGGTATATACCCAGTAATGGGATGGCTGGGTCAAATGGTATTTCTAGTTCTAGATCCTTGAGGAATTGCCACACTCTCTTCCACAATGATTGAACTAGTTTACAGTCCCACCAACAGTGCAAAAGTGTTCCTATTTCTCCACATCCTCTCCAGCACCTGTTGTTTCCTGACTTTTTAATGATTGCCATTCTAACTGGAGTGAGGCACTGGTCTGAAAATATCAATTCATTTAATTCTTTTAACAACCTTAAGGGGGATATCATGGTACAAATTTAGAGCTTTCTTTTGTGTTTGTGAAATGGATTGATTCCTTTTCCCTACATCCAGCAGAAATATTTGAATTGAAGAGAAGAGTAATACCTAAGAACTAAAAATTCCTTTTTTATGTTTCAAAAGATATCAAAAGATCTAAGGAAGATATTCACATCAAAAATGAGTCTTATAATATGTATTATCTATGGTGCACTTGCAAAAAAGAAATCAAGTAATAATCTGAAGATTTAAGTGAATATTTTATGACATTGGAGTACCACATATTTAGAAGAAAGCACCACAGAAATCATAGATAGAAGGAAATGAAATATTTGTAGGATCAAGATAAATTCAGCTTGTCATAAAATAAAGCAGGTATCAGGATAAAATCTTGAAAATATTTTCATTTCTCGTTATTTATAACTTCAGTTTACTGTGATGATTAATTGTAGGTGGAAGATTTACGAAGAGAAGACTGAAGTATAGACAAGTTGAAGTGCCACAAAATGAAAGCTAATGACACTGACTACTTAGGAAATAGCAGACTGGGTCCATATTTATAGATTGTCAATGACAAGGAATTTGCAGATGTTAATGAATATAGATCCGAACTTAAGTTGCAACAACCTTTCCCACTTTGAGATGAATAGTGCATGGAAGAGTAAAATGCAGATATTAATAAATCAGAGGAAGACATCGTGCCAGAGTATAAAGTTGACAGATTTATGCCAATGAACTTGAACAAAGCCACAGAAGGCCTACTTGTCAAATTTACTGGTGACAACAGGTCTGGAGAAATGGCTAATGTTTTGGATAATAGCATTAGAATTTAAGGTCTGTTTAAACTTCAAATTAACAGAATGAAATTAATATATGCACATATCAATTGGGTCTTTTGCTTATATATCATCTCTTAACAGAGCCTTTTTGACCAATCATTTCTAATGTGACCTTTGGGATTTTTCTACTCATCATCACCTCATCCTGTGTGGTTTGAATTATAGCATCTATCCCTTCCTAACATTTTCCCTATGTATTTGTTAGTTTGTTTTTTTTTAAATCTAACTTTACTAGAAAGTAAAATGCATGGAAACAGCAACCTGTTTAACTTTGTATCACTAAGAGTGGAAAAATAACCCTCAGGAAATATTTGGTAAAATAATAAAATGCCCATTGATGCCCTTCTCTTAAAAAGAAATTTAATTAGTGCAGATTGGGGAAATACAACAATATTTCTCATAAAATGTGATATCTATACAATAACAGAAGTACTATGTCCCAAAAAGTATTCTATAAATAGAAGAAAGAACAGATGGTTTTGCTGCTGATTAATCCATTGATCTTTCGTAAATCATCTAATTTCCCCAGGAACAGCTTCCTCATCTATTAAAAGGGGTTAGTAATAGCTAAGCCCTCGGGGGTTTAAAAATGCATATGAAATAATTTTATAAACCATAAAGCACAAAACAAATACGAAAAATTATGATTGGAGGAGGGGGTGGGGTAGTTAACTAAATCTCAGTGTAAACCACCAATGTCTTGTGTGTGTTGAAAAAATAATTACATATAAAAATTGGTTGCATCCAAAGAATAATGTAGTTTTTGCACTGGCAAGACTCAAACCATATTATTGTTACTTCCTCCCAGTTACATATTTTTCAAGATATTGACAATTGTCTAAAGGAAGACCAAACAGATGTAGGTGGGAGCTACTGTCATTTGAACAACATTGAAAAGAAAAATACTAAAAAAGAAACATGAGGGCATAAAAAGGAGTGCTGGGGCTGTGATGTTTATTTTGAATCTGTGAAGCATTGTCATGTGGAAGATTTATTCTGTGTAGCACCAAGATGCAAACTAGGAATTAGAGGTAAAAGTCTCAAAAAGACAAATCGTGGCTTGAGACCTTGGTTTAATGTAAGAAACAGTTTTCTCACCTTTAGAGCACTCCCATAAGGGTGGAAGTAGTGAATTGTGGTGGTCACATTCAAGCTAGATGGGGACATGTCAGCAATGTTATCAGGAGGCTTCTACTCTTAAGCTGAAGTTCAGACAAGATTTCCAGGCTCTTCCCAAGTGCAAGATTGTAATTACTTAAATGCAATATTTTTACCATGTTTATTAAGAATAAAAGGATCATGAATTCACATTCTGACAAATGCTAGAATACTTATTATTAGAGACAAAACCAGTGCATGAGAGAATGGCAGGTGACATCAGCCCTGAATCAATGGGAAGAAAGACCCAATGGGATGTGGTATTTACCAGAGAGAGCACTTCTGCTTAGATTGCTACATCCTACAGTGAATGTTTAATATCAGTGAGTATATTGGTGGTCTGTCTTGCTTGACAACATTAACTATGATCATATTTATGACCCTTGGCGTCCTTCAAGAATTTGTTGCTGTATTTCATGTGACACTTAACTATCGCAAATACAAATTCCAGCTAAATAGACCTTTCAATTTAAAAACAGTCTCATTCTCAAATTTTAAGGAGAAAGTGAAGACGGAGATATCTTAAAGACTCGGCAAGTACTAAGTTGGCAAATGTCAAATGTTAAAATAAGTTTATATTAAATGTTAAAGTATTTGCCTGGAATGACTTTTCCATTGTCCTGCTTGAGAAACACAGAGGCACCTCCTTATTACTTTTATATTTGCTTTACAAAGACAAATGTATCAACATGCTCTGTATTAATTGTATGTTGACATTTTTGTCATATCCACAGACTGATGCATGTCTGTGCATGGTTTATAATAAGTGCACGTAAAAATAGAGAAAATAAGTAGAAAAAGAGAGAGGTTTAACTCTCACCCCCCACCCCCCAAAAAACAGATTAAATTAGTTTTCATTACTTTTTTTTTTCTTCAGCTTCAGCTCTCCCTCAGCGAGGGAGGAGGCTGTGGGCTGCGGACTGAGTGCTGGAATGAGGAGTAATTGAGCTTCAGCTGAGCCGGACGTAGCTTTCTCCTCCTGGTGTCATTGCTGCAGCCTCCAGTGCCGGGTCCCTAGTTCCTCAGCTGCCTGTCTTCCCGGTGCAACATCGTCTGTAAAGACAGCAAAGCCACCGCAGAAGTTGCCCGGCAGAAGACTCCGGAGGCATTGGCTCAGTAACTTTTCACGTCATTTTCTGCTCGGGAGCCCCTTCTAGCCTCTCCGCGCAGCCTTTCCCACCGCAAATCACCAGTGCTCATGGGGCAGGCGGAGAGGAGCTTGCAGCATTGAGCGGAACCGGACTTGAGCCCGTGATGTCCGGCACCAAATTGGAGGACTCCCCCCCTTGTCGCAACTGGTCATCTGCTTCGGAGCTGAATGAAACTCAAGAGCCCTTTTTCAACCCCACCGACTATGACGACGAGGAATTCCTGCGGTACCTGTGGAGGGAATACCTGCACCCGAAAGAATATGAGTGGGTCCTGATCGCCGGGTACATCATCGTGTTCGTCGTGGCTCTCATTGGGAACGTCCTGGGTGAGTCTCCTCCCGGGCAGCCCTCCTAGGGGCTATCACCCCCCCTCCGCCCCGGGCTGAGAAGGCTCTAAAGAGACAGCTCCCTCCCCTTGGGAAGCAAACAAAGAGGTCGCTGCTCTCGGATGGGGTTTTCTAATAAAATAATAATAATAATAATAAAAAGTTTTCTGATTTTCCGAACCAGGACCTAGCCCTGGAAAGGTTATTCCCTGTTTTGCAGGAATAACGGGGAAACCGCGTTTCTTTTTCGAGCACCTAGATTACAAGCGCAGGGAGAGGGGCCGCGGCAGGGATCTCCAGGTGGATTTTGTTGAGTGTGTGTGTGTGTGTGTGGGTGGGTGGGTGGGGGAGTCAGTCATCCCTTTGTGTAACGTGGCTGGGTGTTTCAGGGGGGTTGGGACGAGACAGAGCTTGCAGAATACAAAGCTACATCCCTAAGGAGCAAGCTCTCTGTGGCTGTGGAAGTCACAAAGCATTTGTGAGCTAGGTGGCATTGCCCTTTGGCGAGGAGGTTTAGTCTCCAGTCAAGAGGTGGTAATGAACCAGCAGGGAGTGGAGACGGAGGCAAAGCAGGGAAGTGCACTCACTCATAGAAGCTGAATTAAACAGGATCCATGCCTGGAGCAAGAAGGAGGGGCATCGGAGACAAGTACCACAGAGATCTCGATCATCCATCCATCCATTCATTCATACATCCATTCAGCCAAATTTTTTTTTTTTTTTTCAGTCTGCTTGTTGCCAGGCTCAGGAATTATTCATGTCAACTGTTTGTTGTTGTTGTTTTGTTTTGTTTTGTTTTGTTTTCTCCAAAGATGAGACTAAGCTTAATGCTAGGCTATTTGTCCCGGTCTAGGTCTGTATGCAAACACGGGTTTCCTCGACCCCCCATCCCCCTCCCACTAAACAATTTCTGAGGGTTGGGGAGGGGGTGAGATGGCAACATGGTGAGTGCGATGATGGAATGTATTAGGGCAGTTGGGGAATATACCTCCAGAAAAGGGGCTTTGGAAGGGAGGGATAACTTGAAATAAATTGTGAATGGAAGGAGAGTGTACCTTGATGAATGAAGAGTAGAAGGCTGGGAGACTTTTCACATGCAGAGGGCAGTGTGGAGGAAGTCTCTGCTGAAAATGACAGGAGATGGAGGAGGCTAGGAGTTGCTCTTGATTTTCATTTATAAAAGAGGAAGAAGGTGAGTGAGGTGAGATAGGCTGGGAGGCTTTGCAGTCAAAAGCAAAGAACTTGTAGCTGCAATGGGGACTGACAAGGAAATTATCAGGCTTTCAGACTAACCTGATTTTTGCCTTCTCTCCCAAGTGTGTTGGTCTGGGTAGAAGTCATCCCGAGTAGTCTCTCACCAACTCAGCAGGCAGAATAGATGATAGTATGTGAATGACAGGAGTTCTCCAGAATGTTGGTAGAATGTTATTTGAGGAGACAAGAAACTTCTGAGAACTTTAGTACATTTTAAAATATTATTTTTAGACTGTGTTCCTTTGGTTGATTTAAAAGTAAAAATAAAGGAAATCTTTTTGGGATACTAACAAAATGAAACAAAAGTGGAAATTCACAAGATTAGGATTCTTGTTATAAGCATAATTCTGTTGATAATAATCCTAATCTTGCTTTCCTTCTTCTTGTTACCCATCCTTAGGATTACATCTCTTAAGACACATGGCTACCAGCATAGCAACATTTTACTGCATTATGCCAACACTTATTGATAAGCGAATAATCAAAATTGAACATATATTGAGTACCTACTGTGTGCCAGAGCCCTTCATGTACACTCTCCCTTAAACATCAAAATAACCCACATTAGCCAGAAGAAGAAACAAGACTTAGAGAAATAAAATGACGTATTAAAGGACATAATTTAAATTCAGTTCCATTTTTTCTGACCTCAGATCCAGAATTCTCCATTGTTATTCCACTCTAGAGCTAGAAAGCATATAGAGAATAGATTCTCTGCTCCTGATTGTCTGCAAGTTTATTAGATGTGTTCCTGTTCTCCTCTGCATCAACGCCCACTGCCAATAAAGTACAATGAGGGATTAATGGCACTGTCATTCTCTTCACCAAAAACCTTTCCAGAGAAGCAGTAATTTTTTAATGAATACCTATCAATAGTAACTATTTGCCTTCCTTATTTTAATTTTAGGCTGAATCTTTGTGGTAAAATGTGCTCTTCTTTGTTGTTATTGCATTTTTACCTTGCACAGACCTTGTAGTGAATAGTCTCCATATCCTAATTGCATAGTTTAGGGATACATGTTTGCTAGCCTGGGGAGTTTTAGTTTCAAGAAGGAAACACCTCTACAGTAAGGCTACTTGTTTCATAATGTCAAAGAAGATAGCACTGTCCACAGCCCCAAGTGCTGAAATGGCCAATTCCATTCAGCTTAAAAACAAAGATTTACTCAAAGCACTCTGCCTTAAAGAAACTGACAGCTATTTTCCTCAGGACTGAATAACACTGAAATCCTCTCTGGTTGAACGGAAATGCATTCTTTTCTGACATACTGCCTGAAAGTTGATGAGGTTTAGGTTTGACATTTAAACAAACGAGTAGTGTCGTTACTCACAGACAACTTCCTGCTCTTTGATGTCACTGTCAAATTTGCAACATGAATTAGATTGAGAATTGCTTTTTTGCCCCTCTGGTATAAGTAATTTTGCACATAGAGTGGTAGGACAGGATGTCACATGATTTATGCAAAATAAAGATGCAATATTAAGTATGAAGGTAAAATACCACAGTGTAGGCAGCAGATGTAATCACTGAGCCTTCAGGTCCAGTCACCATTTGTACTTTCATATAACTACTTGGAAAATCTCAACCTTTTTGGGCTTACAAATATAATGCCATCAGTTAGAAGTCATCTTCTCCACAATGTCCTTTCATGAAGTGATGTAATAGGATATGCTGTGGGTAGCATAACAAAGTCTTGATTGTCCTCATCTCTTTTTCTTCTCCCCATAGTCCCTCTTTATCACTATGCCACCTCTCCACTCTCATATACTCCTCCCAAAGATGGAAAGCAGTTTCCTGGGGGAGTAAAGTTTTAAATAGAATGTTATGAGTATTTACATTCAATGAAAAGCTGTAAGCATGTTTAATGTGAAATTTTAAGTTCTAAGGAAGGAGCATAGGGTAAGGTTCTTTTTGGAAGGAGTATCTTTTCAGTATCTTCAGAATAATGCCACCTATAACCTATTCCTAACTATGTCTTCTACTACAGCTAAGTAGATGTATCAACTTATTCAATTGGTATATTGTGAGCATTATCATTTTTTTAAATTAGTGTGTATATCAGGGGAGCCTCTGGGGAAATGTAAAGAAATGTGACTGATGTTAATTTTTACTCCTGATTCCTTGAATGACAATTGTAGGGAGAAATGTGTTCTAGTCAGTTTAAACATTAATTACCTAGGGAAAATGATCAATTTTCTGCTTCTCATATCTGCATTCAAAGATATCATATGTTTCATCTGGTATGCTTCTGTCATATCTGTTGTTGTCTCCATATGGAAAATAGGAAAACATCAGTCTAGCTATGCTTCTTGCTTCTTGTGTGCCATTAGCAAGTTATTGAACTATCCAAGTCAATTTTTTTATAATTACAAATTAAAGATCGATAATGCCTGCATTATAGAAATAGTATCAGGATATAATGTACGTATACCCTCTATAAAGACATATAAAGGGACACAGGCACATACATATTTTTCTTGACACATAGACACTAATTAATGTCAATTTTTATCCCTTAATTTTCATGACTGAACTTTTTGTGATGTGGTGTATAGCCAGCTTCTGCCTTCATGGCCAGTCTGTATCTCTGTAGCTCTTTATGGCCTCTGCCCCAGCCTTTTCCTTAATTGCGTATTTTCCTAAAAGGTGTGAATAAAATGGTGTTGGCACACATTACTCTCCTTTTCCACACTAGCTCCACCCACCCATCTCCTTCATACTGATTGCTTAACATTGCCTTCTTGTCTTTAAATGAAAGCCATTCCTAACTACTGGAATAGTTTGCTTTCTCTCTCAACTTAAATTTGCCTGTGCTGGGTCCCATTCATTTAGAGTTTTTGAGTTGTTAATAGGTTGTTGATAGGCAGGTCTATCACTACTAGTGTTTTAAATAACACACACATTGGTAATATGTTGATTTAACTCATACATTGTTAAAATACATTGTGAAGTATTCATAGTTAAAATAAATTATCCATTAAGTAATTTACCTAATAACAGTTTACCCAAGTTAGGTGTGTGGAATGGGGAAATATTTGTAATAAGTTTGCTTCCTACAGAGTTAGTCTTGTGTCAGATATGTAAGTGGTAGAATTGCAAGTTCATGTTACTCCTTAGCCTAGAGACATTTATTTTCTGCTTCTCCGAATGCCCATTTTAGTTTCGTGGGTGTTTGTAAACCCATCCTTACCTACACAGGAAGCAAAAAGGGGTTATTTCTAAATCCTTTTTAGATATAGAAATAATACATCACTCATCTCGGCCAAGACTCAATAGAATCATGAATAGTGACTGTAAAAGGTAATATTAACTATTAGGCTTTAAACCTATTGTGCATTTTAGTTTTAAAATGCAAACATGCTTATCTGAATAAGAATTAATCTGATGCCTCTACATTTTTGCTAAAATCATAACTGTTTAGTCTTACTTAGTAAAATAAATTATATCTTTGACTTAAAATCCCAATGATAACTTTTAAGATGGCTATTTCATAGATAACAGCAACATTTATCATGGACAGACAATAATGAGAATATCATGTGCAACTGATAATTTAAATGCAATGAGTTATTTCTGTATTTGAAAAAATATATTTGGGAAATGGGATAATTAAAAAATACCAGTTTTCAAGAGACCAAATCTAAAACTCAAACATAAACACAATGCTCCAGTTTTTAGAAAACTGTCTTGATTGTAGTAGTGCCTACATACTAAATTGTATCATATGATTTATATTAATTTTCCTTATTTTGTATTTTAGATTATATTTGAAAATTTTCATGTACTGCAGCTATGTTAGCATCTCAAAGTCTCCATATTCTCACTCCGCTCCGAAACATCCACTGCTGATGTTATTTAACTAGTGAAAGAAGATCCTTCCATGTTTCTTCTTATAGCATTCTGACATCTTCTCCACCCTAAGGAATGCTGGCTTTATTAAGTGTGTTTCAGTCAATGACATGTGATTGGTGAAGCTGATGGTATTTGTCTTCAGTTCCTTTTTTCCCTGCAAAGGAAATTTGTTGAATATTTATTGGGTACTATATGCAAGGTACTATATGTCAGGCTCCACTTATATATACTCTATTGATGCCTTACAACAAACTTATAATGAGAAGATTAATAGGTTTTACAAATAAGAAAAATGAATTCAAAAAGCAATGTTAACTTACTCAAAAGTTTAGTCAGGCAGTAAATAGCAGCACTAGGTTTCAAATATGGATTTAACAAATTCCATGGTCCATGCTTATTCCATTACTTCATCCTGCCTCTTTCCTTAGCTTCTAACCCTGACTGGAGATGCATAGGCAAAAAGAGGAAGGAAGAGATACTTAGATGTGCCCTGTAGACAATTTACAGAGTTGTTTGGGCATGTTGCCATGCTGTTTTTCTGATAGACTACAGTTCTTCAACTCTGAGGATGAGCTCATTTGATAAGCCAATCAAGGTCGGGCTAGGGTTACTTTACAAGAGAAAATTTCAAGGTAAAATAGGTGCTGCCAAAAATGCTTTTACCTGTTCAGGGGGGTGACTCACTGGAAAAAAAAATGTTAGATAATTGTGGCCAAGGATTATTTTGTTATTGAAAGGCTACTTTTAGACACAATTTGAGCCTGAGAGCCTAAACACTTAACACTTCACATAATCTACAGATATTTGTTTATTTTTCTTTTTGTCATGCATTGCCAAATAAATAATTAGTATTTATTTAAACAAATCATGTTGCTATTGATTTTATTAAATAGATGAACTTTTTTTAATTTTTTTTTTTTTTTTGAGATGGAGTCTTGCTCTGTCACCCAGACTGGGGTGTAGTGGCACAATCTCATCTCACTGCGGCCTCCACTTCCTGGCTTCAAGCTATTTTCCTGCCTCAGCCTCCCCAGTAGCTGGGATTACAGGCACATGCCACCATGCCCAGCTATTTTTTTTTTTTTTTTGTATTTTTAGTAGAGCTGGGTTTCACCATCTTGGCTAGGCTGGTCTTGAACTCTTGCCCTTGTTATCTACCCACCTCAGCCTCCCAAAATGCTGGGATTGCAGGCATGAGCCACTGTGCCTGACGTGAACAGGTCAATGTCTATATCACCGGACAGTGTTCCTGGATCAGAATAATGTATTATATGTACGAAGAATCATTACCTATTACATCAGACATGAAATGACCTTTAGATACTGACTTTGAAACAGTTTGAGATGCTATTGGATGAAACACATGACCCATATGACCAGTCTTTTGAATTGCTGACTCTGAGGATAAAATTTTTACATTTCACCTTTGTTCACAATGAGAAGTGATCTCTTAACCGAGTAAATGAATTAAATCGATATTTAAAATAACATTAAATTTCTTGCCAGAAAAACTGTTCTTTCATAAACAAAAAACAAATTGCTCAAAATAAATGACTATATCTTTATTTCTAAAAAATGTTTAGAGATTATTATTATTGGGTCTTTACAAGTAATTTGCCTTCAATATTAAACACATGAGAACAATGTTTAATATTTATATAGTATTTTACTCTTCAGAAGGTATTTGTCCATATTCTGTCTCAGTTATTCTTCACAACAACATTATGAGGTAGGTCTTTTTTAATGAAAAAAACTCAAGTGCTTGAAGTGATTTAAAATCACTGTGGAAGAAAAGCATGGGCATACAGAAAAGCCAAGTGGTTGTGTGTCAGCTTAGGAAAAGCTTGCAAATTTCCTGTATTTCAAGAGGCCAGGATGAGGTGTGTAATTATCTTTGACTGGTCTTCAGCTATCCTGTCTTTGATATGTGATTGTGTCAAAACTATGAGGAAAAACTCACATTAACAAACTTCATAAACTTGTTAAACATAAAATAATAATTTCGATGTTTTAATTTACAGTAAGAGTTTATTCTTACAAGTCCTTAAATGCTTAAAGTTCTTTCAGTTATCATAGTCTTTTTCAGTAGACAGAAATCCATGTGGACTGTTATTGTTCTGAATAGCTAGGCTATGCCATAGTAGCAAAGAAACCCTGAGTTTTCATTGGCTTAGTATCACGAAAGTTTATTTCTTGCTCATTTAACATCTAAGGTGGGTTGGAGAGTCTGCTTCATCCAATGACTCACAGTTCAGGCAGCCTCCACATTTTGTGCACTATCCCTAAAAGGTGGACTCTGTGGTAATCAGTTTCCAATATCGCTTCCAATGACTGCCCCCGGGCCCCGGCCCCACTTCCTGATAGTCACACCATCGTGTAGTCCCTTTGCATATTATGCCAGAATTGGTCTGGGTGACCAACAACTCATAGCAGCAGTGAAACAATGTCATTTTCAAGATTACATAACAGGAGCTTACAGCTTCTGGCTCAAGTACCCACTTTCTAGCTCTTGGATCTCTTCTTCTGGAGGAAGTAAGCTGCCTTGTGGTGAGCAGCTGTTGGCTGGAGTTAAAATCTCCAGCCAGCAGCCAGAGAGGAAATACAGTCTGTTAACAACCTCATGTGTGAGCTTGGAAGCAAATCCTTCAGACCAGGTTGAGTCTTGAGGTGACTACAACAGCCACTACCCCAACCCACCCCCAGCTTCACTGCAACTTAGTAACAGACACTGAGTCAGAACTATTCAGCTAAGCTTCTTGCAGATTCCTGACCATTCAGAAGCTGTGTCATAATAAATTTTTGTTGTTTGACTTCAGTTTTGGGATAAGTTGTTGCACAGCCTCTAAAGTTGTGAACTAGAAGAAGTATACTGGCTCTTAACCACCTTTGCCAAAAATTAACACTTGTCAGTCATGGTCATATTCATTTGGTCCAAATCAATCATATCGTATCAACCTAACTACAAAGGGGATTGGGAGATGGTGATGTCTCTGTCACAGAATCTATATAATAGTTAAAAGTATTTCTAACTTGCATAGACTCAGAACAAGA
Organism: Pan troglodytes; assembly: GCF_028858775.2. Classification (NCBI taxonomy): domain Eukaryota; kingdom Metazoa; phylum Chordata; class Mammalia; order Primates; family Hominidae; genus Pan; species Pan troglodytes. Next base: position 61,040,499 of record NC_072403.2, read on the forward strand.
GAATTTGGAGGAATTCAATGCTTAATGGCATACCACTAAGATAAGCTGATAGATATATCGTTGCGATTTGGGTCTCTGACAATAGAGGCAATTGATAATATTAAGAGACTATGTGCCAATTATTGTGCTTGGATTGAGGGTACAAAGGTAATAGAATCCAAGGAACCTGCACTCTTTTTGAAAGATAGACACATAAACACATAGTTTTAAAATAACGTGGTAAGTGCTACTATGACAGATGGTTGCATAGAATGTAGTGGAAGTATTTGAGAAGGACACTTAGCTCCGCTGGGGGATTAGAGAGAGATACAGGAGGAGATGACACCTAAACTGAGTTTTAATAGATGAATTCAAGTTACCCAGGTGAAGAAAATTGGGTAAGGATGTTCTAAGCAGAGGAAACAACATAAGCAAAATCAAAGAGGCGTGAAATAGAATGAGCTATGAAGAAAGTGTTAGGCAATTGGGTAAGTCCAATGTAAGTGCAGATGAGGAGAGTCTGGAAATGAGGCTGAAGCAGTAAATAAGGATTGGCCATAAAAGACCTTGTGTACAATTCTTAAGATCTAGGCTTTGACACTGTTGTTTAGGGGGAGCTGTTAAAAGATTTTAAATTAGAGTACCATCATTGGTTTGCATTTTCCATGAGAGCATTTTGAGGAAAACGCAGAGAATAAATACATGAGGGGAAAGACTAGTGAAGGTTTTCACACTGGGGTTTGCATCCTGTTTTGGCAATAAGCTTGTTTTAATGAAAACAAACAAACAAACTGACAATAAAGAACATAATCCAAATTCTCCAGATAATTACTTCCAGGAGGCTTTCTACGTGCTGCATACAAAACAAAGAAAGAAAAACATAAAGTGAGAAAACGAAGGAAAAACAAGGAAAGAAGAGAAAGAAAGAATACATATTGGAAAAACTGTTGCTGTTTTTGTTTTGCTGAATATTTAAATTTGAGAAGCAATTTCTCTTTTTCTTTTTACTTTTTTTTTTGAGATAAAGTCTCACTCTGTTGCCCAGGCTGGAGTGCAGTGGCGCCATTTCAGCTCACTGCAACCTCTGCCTTCCAGGTCCCAGTGATTCTCCCACCTCAGCCTCCCCAGTAGCTGGGACTTCAGACATGCACCATCACGTGCAGCTAATTTTTTGAATTCTTAGTAGAGATGGGATTTCACTGTGTTGCTCAGACTGATCTTTAACTCCTGAGCGCAGGCAATCCACCCACCTTGGCCTCCCAAAGTGCTAGGATTACAGGCGAGAGCCACTGCACCCAGACGCAAGTTTTCTTTATGATGTTTTCATTATATCTTTCTTGGAACATATATGTATGAATCTTGCATGCCATAGGTCTATTAATATTTTCCAATATTCTACATGGTTTTTTACTAAAATCATTTTTATGATTAGTTACTGACTGAGGTTTCAATGCATCACTGTACTCCTAGCCATCTCTCATTTTAGCTTTTACATCACATTTTGGCCTCACACTGAAATGCAAAATATTAAAAATTTGAGATCTAATAAACAATTTTCACATTTTCCAACTAAATCCGCACTTCTTTCTAAATTTTCTACAACTTTCTAAACATTCTCACTTGAAAATTTATTTTAAATGACATGTATTTTATTCAAACAATCAATGAAGATGCTACATTGACCCCAAGTGAGCCCTTAGGGAATTTCCGTGAATATTTCCCTACAGGTTGGCATGGTAACACACTTCAAATTTCTAAATCTGTGGATAGTTTAGAAGCTTTTATTTGCCGTTCCTAGTTCACAATGGAAATACAACAATGATTAAAAATTATAATATCCTTTTGTAGATTCTTAGCTTTTATTCCTACTCAGTGACTCTAAAATGAATTTATAAGGCCCATGGTTTATAACTATGTGAGGCCTTGATTTTATCACTACATTGCTAGAAATGGGGTCAGAAGGCCACCAGCTTTAATAATTTAATTCATCAATTCGGAATGAATTTGATGAGTCAACCACTTTGGTAGAGAACCATATTGCTCATAAATACTGTTTTGAAGGCAATTCGTCTTTCATAAAATGTGAAGATTGTGCTGATCTTTCTGGGCAGGGGTATGGAGGTGTGATTAAATGCTTAAGAAACCATTTTGTTATTATATTAAACTGAATCAACTTTTTATTATTAAAAATAGATAAAAACTTAGCTTCCTCAATTATAATACTTTATACGAAAGTTTCCCAATTTTATATAGACTGAAGATAAAAATACATTAACAAATCTTACCTGCTGGTTCAGGAAAATAACTTCATAATTATTGAGATATTTATGTGTTTGGGCTTGATTTATACTTTGGACACAGGAAAACCTAGAGAGATCTGGTTCTTTGAAATCATCAGAGATGGTGATGGTGACTCAGATATTCCTGAAAATCAGTAAGATTACCCTAGTTTATAGACGTATGTGTTATTTTTTCCCCCAGGCATAATGAACTTTATAACTTGTCATTGACAAGAAGCCAAATCATCTTAGAGAAAAGGGAGAAAATAAAAATTTAAGAACTTAAAAACACATAAATAAAAACATGTACATACCTCACACGTGTACACACACAGTTTGGGGATTGGATGATATGAATAATATAATTAATACACCCTAATTTTTCATGCAGGATTAAGAAAGTATCTTCCAAACATTAAAAATGCTGAAAACTGGACATAAGGCCTTGAGTTTCCCAAATTCAAGACATATTTTCAACTATCCCCTGAGTAAATGAACTATAACATTTACAGAAGTAAAAATGATAAATACACTAAAGATGAATAAGTCCTTGAATTAACAGCCAAACAAGAAGGTGCATCCTTCGGATGATTGATCACTGTAGCATGATTTCTTTTCCTTGAATAGACAATATTCCTTGACAATCTTTCTGTAAACAGAATACAATGTTTCCCTAAGCAATATATGCGTGCTCTAGAGTTTTCACAATTTCTGATCCTCCTATGACTGGCTCCTGCTCAGCTCACACTGCACTTTCATGGAAGTTCTCTTAGAATGCCAGCTTTGAATCACTGCTCCCTCATGTGCTGTGTGTGATAGCATCCCATTTTAGTTTTGTCATAGAATTGATTACCATTTCAAATTGAATTGTTAATTTATTGTTCATTTTTCTGTTGTCTCCCTTAAGTAAAAGGTAAGCTGCATGAGAATAGTTTCATTTTTTTTCCTGTTTGCCAATGTATCCTCAGTGCCGAGAACAGGTTCAGGAATACAGAATTTTTAGTTAGCAAATGAATTAAAGTGTAAGACTTCCAGCAGGAGGAATTTTTTACATATAAGTACATTTTTAAATTAAGCATTGCAGGCTTTAAATTTCTTCTATATAAATATTTAAAATAAAGCTTCAATAATTTCAATTGCTTTTGTGATTATTTTGTTTTATATCTTGAGTAACTTATACATCAACTATTTTGTAGTTATTCTAGTAATGATTATGAAAGACCATTTGAAAATCTTTCCCCAGCACTGAGATCTCCTTGACATGACTGAGTGATTTATACTATGCAATTATATTGCTCTTCTCAAGAAAAGCAAAATGAAATTTACAAATTTGGTAGCTTTTTGTTCTTTTGTTTTCTCAAGTAAGATACACCAAGATTTCTTTAAATGATACGCTATATTTCTGCAATAACTGAGAAGAACATGTAATGTGCAAAACTCTTAAACTCTTTTTGTTTCAAAATAATTCTTGGTTGTTTTTATAAAAGTCTAAGCAAATACTTAATGATCTGTGTCCCAAATGAGGTGAAACAGCTGTGACAGAATGTTACTATGACTCTGTACTTTCTATAATAAAAAGGGACAGACATATCCTCACCTGAGCCTTGGGATGTTTCAGGCATGCCCATAGAGCCTAAGCTTTAGGAATCCTCTGTCATTCTTTTCCATTGCCAGTGACTTGTGCCAATTCTAGGGTTCTGGACTGTGCAAACAATGGAAAAAATAATAACACTTTCAGGTGGCGCACAAAACCAATGTTCACAGTAGATGCATAGTTCTAGACACTTTATTTAATAGAGAATAGGAGAAACACTAATCCCGTCTAATTCTGCTTTCAAACTCCTAAAATGTTCATCATTATGAATTAAAAAAAAAAAAATCAAAGTGTAACCTCACCCAGAGAAAGAAGATATTGGGGCCAGGTCTGGTGGCTCTTGCCTGTAATCCCAGTGCTTTGGGATGCTGAGGCGGGTGGATCACGAGGTCAAGAGATCGAGACCATCCTGGCCAACATGGTGAAACCCCGTCTCTACTAAAAAACAAACAAACAAAAAAATTAGCTGGGCTTGGTGGCATGCGCCTGTAGTCCCAGCTACTTGGGAAGCTGAGGCAGGAGAATCACTTCAACCCGGGAGACGGAGGTTGCAGTGAGCCAAGATGAAGCCACTGCACTCTGGCCTGGTGACAGAGTAAGACTCCGTCTCAAAAAAAAAAAAAAAAAAAAAAAAAAGAAAAAAAAAGAAAACGAAAAGAAAAGAAAGCAGATATTGGTAATTCTAGCAGAACCTGGAACAATTGAACCAAATTTATTAATATGTATTATTACTGAAAATCAGTAATGAACAAAATTTACAGAATAGGCTTCTTGGAGTTGTTACATTTCCCTTATTACATAACTCTTCAATAAAAGTGTTTGTCATACCTATTTTAGTTAATTCTACAACAACTAGTGTGATAGGGCTATTATTTGATCTTTTTTTTTTTTTTTTTTTTTTTTTTTTTACGGGTAGTGACATTCAGTATTAGAGAGCTGCTATTGTGTTAGTTGTGTGAATACCTTTACATATTATCAACTGGCCTTTTCATTCCTGAGTTGTGAGTAAATGCTCTGTCTCCCAGACTGGAGTGCAGTGGCGCAATCTCGCCTCAGTGCAAGCTCTGCCTCCCGGGTTCACACCATTCTCCAGCCTCAGCCTCCCGAGTAGCTGGGACTACAGGCGCATGCCACCATGCCCGGCTAATTTTTTTTTCTTGTATTTTTAGTAGAGACAGGGTTTCACCGTGTTAGCCAGGATGGTCTCGATCTCCTGACCTCGTGATCCACCCGCCTCAGCCTCCCAAAGTGCTGGGATTACAGGCATGAGCCACCACACCCGGCCATAAATGCAGTCTTGTGTTCCCCACTCCATTCCTCCTTTGACAGTACAGCTATGCTAGTCTGCGTAGCAAATTGAAAAAATATGACCTGTGGGATTTAAACAAAACACAGTGTCATACACATTTTCTGGTAAACTTAACCAAAAGGGACTTGGGTTCCATAACTAATCACCAATGCCTCAGTGATCTGTAACTCCTTGTAGGTACCTGATCACAGTTACTAAAGGGAAAGAGGAGCGAGGAATACAAGAGCAAAGTCAAGCCAGACATAGATTTTATCTCTTTGTAAACAGGAGTTCAGAAGACTGCTCTGAATGCTGAGTTAGCATCAGCAATAATAGAAATATATGCAGATTGTTGATTTGAAGTCATGCAAAGATATCTTTTTCATCCAAATGGAGGCAAAAGCATCATAGAGCACCAGAGGGCTAAATCCAACTGTAGCAGCAAAAGGTACACAGAAAAATAAAGCATCCTGAACCAACACACTGACTTTCTAGGGCTTATCTAATTTGGAGCTATTTCCTTTTCTTATTTCATTCAGCAAATATTTATTGAACACCCACAATGTGTAATCTGTTCTATTACATTCTGTGGAGGAAATACAGAAGTGAATGAGGCATGGTTCTTACCTACAAGGAATTTCTAATCTTGTGGGGGAGACTAACATGTAAACAATAAACTATAGTATGAGGATTACTGAAGAGGCATATGCTAAGTCTCAGAACATTGAAATATAAGAGTTGGGTTTGACATGGGGAAAGAAATACCTTCTTCACTGAGGAGGTAGCATTTTGAGTTATTGTTGACATGTGAATACGATTTTGAAAAGTTCCAAAGAATGAAAAATTCCACCTACATTGGTGAAGTACTAAGATTAACTGCATGATAGCTTGAAGACACAAAAATAATTATTTATAAACCATTCCAAAAATCATTCAGGGAATTCCAATAATACACAAGTTTTTAAACACATTTCTGGGTAATTTTGAGTAATAAGGTCTTAATCTCCTCTACTGCTTTCAATTGTTTTTGTGGCCTTCTTTATTTTGTGGGTATCTGGCCCAGTCTTGTCTGTAGTGTATTATGGCGGATTGAATTAAACATGTTTTGCAATCTCTGGAGTGATTTTAAAATGACTTGTGTTATATCAGAGTTTCCTAAAGGGAGATTAATTTGGCTTAATGGTAAGAATGGATTAAAGTTATGAGAGACCAGACACTGGGAAACCAGTTAGAAGCCTGTTGAGACTCTTCAGGGCAGTTGTTGTGAGAATGAAGTCAAGACAATGGGATAGAATATGAAAAAAAAATGAAACAAATATGAGAGGCAGTCTGAAGATGGAAATTGGCAACTCATCAAATGTGAGAAATTGATAGGAACAGAAAAGAACCTGCTGACTAATGAAATTTTCTGCCAAAGAAAGTACAGTGGCTATACTCAGCAAACTAACACGGGAACATAAAACTAAACACTGCATGTTCTCACTTATAAGCAGAGCTGAACAATGGGAACACATGGACACGGAGTGGGACATCACACACTGGGGCCTGTTGTCGGGACTATGGGAGGGAGAGCATCAGGATAAATAGCTAAAGCATGTGGGGCTTAATACCTAGGTGATGGGTTGATAGGTGTAGCAAACTATGATGGCACATGTTTACCTATGTAACAAACCTGCACGTCCTGCACATGTATCCCAGAACTTAAAATAAAATTAAATTATTAAAAAAAGAAAAAGACAGTGCTTGTCTTATTCATTTTTTTCTTAAAATGGGAAATATGTAATATATATCAACTGTAGTGTATAGAAGGGTCATGATGAATTGGACAAAGAGATGTGGAGTTTGAATTGCTAGAGGAGTACCCACGTGCAGTTGTCCAGCAGAAATTAGGGCTTGTTCCCCAACATGCTATTCACAATCAGTCTACTACTCTCAGGTATTTGTTTTTCTGTGTGACTATGCAAGCAATAGATACAGTTTATGTGAAAATGTTTTAGAAAATGTCTTCTGGAATAATTAAAAGCATACAAGGGAATGTAAATCTCTTAATGTGGCAAGACCTTTTTGCCACAATAAACAAATTCATTAGTTCAAAAAATATTTATTGTGTGCCTATTGCAGCAAACAAAACAGACGAAGCTCCTTCTTGTAGGAAACTTATACTCTAGTGATATTTAGTATATATTTTGACAATTGAACCAACAGGATTTGCTGACGGATTGCCTTATGGGTATAAGAGAAAGAGAGGAGTCCACACTTTCATGCCAGGTAGGTTGATGGAGGTGTCATTTACTGAGATACAAGGCCGTAGAGGAGGAGTGTGTTTGCAGCAGGGAAGGAGAAGACTCAAAATTTGGTTTTGATCATACTAAATTTGATATAGTACAGGTAAGTGTATGGTGGCCATTAGAACATGAAGGTAAGAGTTTAGATAAGGAGACAGGTATGGTGAAATACATCCAATATTTATAACCAATATTATCTTTTGTGTCTGTACCTTTTTATACATTCCCCATATATATCAAAGACTACAGAAGGGACTGGATAGTGAATAAGTGATTATACATAAATTCTTTTTTACAGATTATTTTGCTCTTGATTTCTCCTGTGTAAATCATCACAGCTACATTTTTTAAAATCTTAAAAAAGATTACTTTGAACAATGCATTTAAACATCCAACATCCAGAAAACAAAAACAGGAGTGCATGGTAAAAATTCTGATTTCAGAACGTATGCCTGACATATCAAAACAGAATTTCAGGGCGTGAAGACCCTGGAATCTACACTTTAAATAGAGCCTCAGTTCACCAAGTATGAGAAGTCCTGTAACAGGGACAAGTAACCTCCTGTTATATTTGATGGAGGCCAATTGACAAGCCAAGTAGTTTTCCATTTGACAAAAATTCTATTGTACCAATGAAGAGCTATCAGAGGGGAGAAGATTAAAACACCTCCCTTGAAATGGAATTTGGCAAGAAAGCAAGAAATTACAGCAAAAAGACCAATAAGAGGAATTAGAGGCAATGAAGGAAGGAGCAAAGATGTGGGAACCCAAAAAGCTTTCTTAGTAACAACTTTGAAATTATATTTTTAGTTATATTAAATTTAAAGTAGAGTTACTAGTGTGTACATTGGTGTAATTTATTATTATATTAAGCCAACAATATACTTTTAAACTTATACAACTTTGCAAAAAAGTACAAATCAGAAGTCTGGGCTACTAAGTAGAATGCATAATAGAATCAGTAGTGCAAAATATTGTTCTATATTTTCTAGCTTATGATTTTCTATATAAAGTCAGTCTTTCAGGATTAAAATGAATGTCACTTCTTTTTACCATGTGTCCTTTAAATTATTAAAATCTATACACATATTGCTATACATAGTAAATATAGTTAGTCAATTATCATGGAAAGAATTGAAGGGTTGTTATAAATTTAAAGGTGTTTCACTACACAAAAACATTGTGAAATACTGGTGCTGATTTAGATCTAGTATCTCTGATATATTAAATCATAAATGTCAGGAGTTATTGGTCACAAAATAAATACCAGAATTATATGACAGTCTAAAAACAAAATCAAAAAACTTCAGCAACAATATTGAAGATATGGAAGTGCCAGAAGAATAAGGATTAATACAATGAATAAAAATCTCTTCCAAGGACTGGTCTACACTAAGAGTTTAGAAATGCATTTTTTTTCACAGAAATATCCTTAATCCTCTATATAGAAATGAGAAGAAAACATAAGACTTTAGCAAGCTTCATCTAATCCATTTGCAGACATATGGTTACCTATCTTTTCTTCAATATATTGGAGTCTGCAAATATTCTACCTTCAAAGAATAGGTGTTACCAAAACATTGTCTGCAAGATTTCTAAGATTTGAAATATATTTGCTATAGTAGGTTAGAGATGAGACATTTTTACTTTAAATTGCAATAATTCAGATTTAAAATATAAAATGTGTAAGACTAAATTTTTTTTCTATTCATTGCAAATATATCTTATATATACATAAAATCCTGTGTATACTCATATGAACTTTAAGGAAATATCAGAGGCATCAGTAATAGATAACTTGCATCTCTTTTACATTCAGTTCAAGCTACTCAAATTTTAATCTTCTGTTTTCATTCCAACAAAAAAAATTAGGATCTGCCTTGGCTTTTGCTAAGAAAGTAATTATTGGCTGGACATGGTGGCTCACATCTGTAATCCCAGTACTTTGGGAAGCTGAGGTGGACAGATTGCTTGAGCTCAGGAGTTCAAGACTATCCTGGGTAACATGGTGAGAACCTTTCTCTAAACACACACACACACACACACACACACACACACACACACACACAAATTAGCTGGGAATGATTACACGCCTGTGGTCCCAGATACTTGGGAGGCTGAGGTGGGAAAATCACCTGAGCCCAGGAAGTCGAGGCTACAGTGAGCGGTGATTCCACCACTGCACTGCAGCCTGGGTGACAAAAAGAAAGTCATTATCTTCAACACTGTGCATACACACTTTTCTGCATCTAGATCCCAAATTTTTGTTTTGTATTTACATAGAACATTGATAAGTAAGGTAAGTATTGATTGATAAAACATTTCAAACTCATTTTTCACTAAATCCAATGGCCTTCCTCTTTTGCATGAAGTCTCTAAGAATCATGTTAATCTACATACTCAATCTACATAACAACTGGATATATCCTGTAGTTGTTGCCCATTTTTCTGCTAAATGTTACCTTTAGCGCTAAGCATGAGTATGAGGAAACAGTATCTGTGCTCAGATTTCAGAAATGAAGAAAATGTACTGGAGGTCTTTTGGATAATGACTACAAGGTCACAGGGACTGACTCCTTTGGAAGCTCAGCGATAACCATTTTCAGAGAGAATATGTCAACATCTTTCAGTCTAGAACTTGATGTTCTGCTGAGATGTAATCTGGGGGTGTCCTACTATTGAATAGGTATAAACTAAATAAAAATAGTGAGAGAACATTCATGTGTTCACTCATTCATTCCTTCATCAAACAAATATTGAAAGTCTATTAATTGGCAAGCACTCTTCTGACTTTAGAAGGAGCAAAGATAAAAAAGATATTACCATTAACCTCAAGGACATGACAGCATCATGGGAAGGCCAGAAATGCAATATATTAAAGTAAAACACAGTGTAGTGTTTACTACTAAAGAGATATAAACAGAGTACTGTGGTGTAGAATCATATATATAACATTTGCTTATTGGATGAGAAGGAAACTTTAACTCCAGGAGGCAGAGCATTAAGAAAGTGAATGACAGGAGGGGCAAAAGAAAAAGCTGACAGTGTTGCAGAGGCAGGGCATAAAGGAGCTAAACCTTTGCTACCTTCAGTTTTTATTATCCACAGAACGACAAAGAAACAACAACAACAACAAAACTTTGGATTTGAGGGTTTTTTGTTTTTCTTTTTTTTTTTTTTCCTCTCATTCCAAGCATCAAACCTTGGGATTTATTTACCTTCTAGCAAACCAAAGTTTATGGGGGCATTCCTATGGTCCTCACCTCACCCCATTTTTCTGTTTTACCTATGAAACTTGATCAAAATACTGTCTCCACATTTCTCATAAAATACATTAGTTTAATTTTCTACTATTACTTTCTTTTAGTTGATTTTAAAAACGGTCATTTATGACCTATTTAGGTTAGCATCACTAATTTTATCAATGTAAGAATATGATAGTACAGTGTGAATTCCATTAATGGATATGTTGATACCATGGGTTTCTCTGACCTTTCCTCTTCCGCTCCTCCCTGATGATTGGTTCTGAGCTTATTATCATGTCAGCAATGAAACAGAAAAGAGAGAAAAATCTCAATTAGGTTGTCTGTCTCTTTAACACTGAATAAAGTTTTTTTTTTTTCTCTAACAGACTTAAAAATAGTGCCCTAAAAATGTTTTGTTTCATTTGTCTGAATTCCCATTCTTTCCCGTGATCATAGATAGTTGAGCTAAAAAAAGAATAAACAAAAAACAAAAATAAACATTGTGTCCTACATTTGTATTAACTTTCTTAGGAATGAGAAGTAGAATCTTAAAAACCTTAGAATGGGAGTTTCCAAGCTAGCTTGCAGGCTTGAGTTTTATTGATGATACCTTTAGGATGCATGTATTATTAGAAACATCAGTTATTTACAAGTTCACCTATTTAAAAGTCTAATAGGAAAAAATATTTCATGTTGCTAAGTATGTGACTTCCCTTTAAAAGATAATAATGCTTTCCCTTTAAACAACAATAGTAAAAGAAGTAGAGTTCCTTTTAAACACATACTTTTATATTATAACCCATTCTGTTTAAAAAATAGCAGGCATATAACCTAGAAATGTAAATAATTTAGTGAAATTTTAAAAATTATTCTACAAATAATTAAATATGGATATTCGTTTTCAAATATCAAATAATAAAATATATCTGAGATGCTGACTAATCCTTAATTATACGTGTGATTTTTACTTCACTATCAATACTATGGTACTCCAAATCTTAACATGAGTCTGATTTTCTAATAAACATGATGAAAAAAGTTATGGAAAAATTTTGAGATTTACTTTGGGAGGTTCTGTTGTGTTCTGTTCAGCTTCATAATATTCAGTTTCTATGAGTTTGGTATTTAATTATGTGTGTTTGTCATTCAGTAGGCTGGAAGTATGACCATTGGGAGATCAAAACAATAAGACATTAATGACAGTGCTTTATCACTGAATCTAGCACTTTTTTTAATGAAAGAGATGTTGGCCTCTTGGATTGTTATAAAACAACACAATTTTATGGCTTTAAATTAAAGTACAATCATAACAGAAGACGAAATTAGATTAAAAAGCAAACATGGAGTGACTCATATAAAATATTTAGAAACCAATAATACAGATAGAGACACATTAGTTCCTCTAGACATTGTGTTTTCCAGTAAAATGATCACCAAACTTACCAGGAAAATGATAATTATCAGATTATTTACTTTCAGAATTAAAGGCAGGAAGAGAAAAAAATGAATGAAGAGGAAACACAGTAACCATATAGGACAATAAGAGTGAATGAAGATAAAATGAAAAATCAGTAAGATATCGACTTTCTTAAAAGACAGAAATATCACAATAGGAAACACCTCAGAAAGGGAAATCTCAAGAAAATAATAAACTGAAAGAAGAAAACATATCAAAACAACTTGAGGACTGACAAAGTTTTAAAATGTATTTAGGTAAAGATACCATGAGGAAAGTGATCAAGTTGTTCTAGGTAATCACTGAAGATAAAACTAAAAATAGCTTAAATTAAAATCAGATAGAGAGAAGGTAACTGAAACAGGCATAGAAAGAAAGTAAGAAGGAATACAATCCTGAACATCTTAACAATGTCTCAAATGTCAGGAATTGATCCAGTTTTTGACTGCACAACAGAGTGGCTATAATTAACAATAATTCACTGTATATTTCAAAATAACTCAAAGAGTAGAATCGGAATGTTGCTAACACAAAGAAATGATAAATTCTTGAGGAAATGGATATCCCAATTACCCTGATTTGATCTTTACACATTGTATGCTTATATAAAAACAGTAGTCATGGCCGGGCGCGGTGGCTCACACCTGTAATCCCTGCACTTTGGGAGGTCGAGGTGGGCGGATCACAAGATCAGGAGATTGAGACCATCCTGTGAATGGTGAAACCCCGTCTCTACTAAAAATACAAAAAATTAGCCAGGTGTGGTGGTGGGCGCCTGTAGTCCCAGCTACTGGGGAGGCTGAGGTGGGAGAATGGCATGAACCCAGGAGGCAGAGCTTGCTTGCAGTGAGCTGTGATTGCACCACTGCACTCCAGCCTGGGCGACAGAGCGAGACTTTGTCTCAATAAAACAACAACAACAACAACAACAACAACAACAACAAAAAGAGTATTCATAATAATTAAAATAAATTATTTTTAAAATAAAATAAAATATCAGTAATTTAAAATTTTCCTATAGCATAGGGATCTGTAATTAATACTTGTCAATCATTGTTGTTTCTGTCTTCCCAACAACTACACTCCTGTTTCTTCACATTCCCCCTTCTTCTAACAGCACTACATCTTTCTTTAGGAAACTATCCTTTTGCCATTTCATGTATATGGTGGGGTGGGGGAGTTATCAATCACAGTACCGCAGCAGCTGGGACCAGAGGCAAAAATGCCTGACCTTCTCCCATCCCCCAACCACAGCAGCAAATGAATTATAATTTGATGCACAAGGAAGTATCGGAGCTTTTGTGTTGGGTTTTACATATCACCTGTGGGAGATAAATGAACTTTTCCCCACCTAACCTTTAGCCACTCGGGATGATTAGACATAGAGGTGCCTAAGATCTTTCCCTTTGCCACATTAAAAACAAATCATCTATGGCACGAGCATACAAGACCAGCTTTCAGAGACACAAAATGATGGAGACAACCATGATACTAGTTTTAGACCTAGTCACTGAGACTTTCTCTGCTCCTTCCCAGTTACCTGAGCCTTATTTTGTTTACATTCATCAGATTTGAATGGCTGTACTTCAAAGTACTGATTAAAATAGGAACCAACCTATATGATTCAGGTGGTGAGAAGGAAGAAAAAGAGAGAAAATGAGGTTAACAAGAGAATAAAGAAAAAGAAAGAAGGAAAACAAGAAACTCTGACTACCTCTCCTCTTTGACATAGTTTACACTTCTGACAGATTGTTCTTCTCTAAATTTATGTAGAGATTAGAGTGAGGATGATGTATGCACTGTAGCATGGGTGGTCTTCCAGAAAGCCTTGACTGAATGAGGCAAGGAGTATGTTGCTCCCTCAGTAACCTCAAATTTACCTGCAAGCCTGATAAAAATCTAACACTAACACTAAACCCAATCTTATCTACAGCCCTAACTGCACCCTAATATTAACAACCCTACCTCTATACTTCAAAACTAAAACTAATTCTGATTTTACTCCTATCTGCCCCTTTTACCCTAAAACCAACTGTAAAACTAAATTTAACTCTAAACGTAAGCCTAAAACTAAGAATTAACTAACAATTTTATCTCTATACCCAACTGTTAACCCCAAACCTAACTCTAATCTTATCTCTGACCTAACATTAACCACAAACCTACTTCTAACTCTAATCCTAACCATAACCTCAAATCTAACTCTGATTCCAATTGTAATCTAAACACCAACCCACCCCTACCCTTTTATCCCAAATCCATCTGAAACCCTCATCAGAACACAAATTCCAATTCTACTTCCCACCCTGACTCTGACTCTAAACATAGGCCCAAATATAACTCTAACTCAAAGTCAAAAACTTAACAAACCTTATCTTGAAACTCAACCTTTACACTAACCCCAATCCTATCTGTATTCCTAACCCTAATATTATCATCAAACCTATGTCTAACACGACCTCTAACCCAAAACCAAAACTAACCTCAGACCTAACTCTACATCTAATTATAACCCAAACCCCAGGCTGCTACTTACCATAACCCTGAAACTAAGCTTGACCCTTTCTCTTTTTTTTGAGATGGAGTCTCGCTCTGTCGCCCAGGTTGAAGTGCAGTGGCGTGATCTCGGCTCACTGCAAGCTCTGCCTCTCAGGTTCATGCCATTCTCCTGCCTCAGCCTCCCGAGTAGCTGGGACTACAGGTGCCTGCCACCATGCCTGGCTAATTTGTTGTATTTTTGGCAGAGATGGGGTTTCACCCTGTTAGCAAGGATGGTCTCAATCTCCTGACCTTGTGATCTGCCTGCCTCGGCCTCCCAAAGTGCTGGGATTACAGGCATGAGCCACCACGCCCAGCCGACCCTTTCTCTTAACCTACACTAACACTAACTGTAAACCTAGCTGTAACTCTAATTGTAAACCTAACCTGATTACTCACTACAAAGTCCCTCTAATTCTAACAAGAAACTCAATCCTATCTCAATTCCACCCAACCCCAAAAGTAAATCTAAAGTTAAACATAACTCAAAATGTATCTCAAACCTTAACCTTCACGAAACTATATGTAGCACTAATGTAACCCTAAGCCCAATCCTATCAGTAACACTAATGCTAAAACAAACCCCAATCTGTATCTCTACCCCATCACTGACACTACCCAAATCCCAATATTTAATGCTAATCATTAAGTCTCAAACTAACTCCAAACTTATCTTTAACTATATCTCCAACCCTAACCCTAACATTAACCCCAAACTTATCATTAATCATACATCTAGCTCTAAACCTAACCCCAACTTTAACTGTTACCCTAGCTCTAAAATTAACCCCAACACTATCTCAAACCGTAACCCTAATGCTAACGTTCAGGCTACTTTTAACCCTCACCCTACACAAAATCCTGCACCTAAACTCAACCCTAACTTTAAACCTACCTCTAATCCAAACACTAAATTTAAATCTGGATCATGACTTGGGCATACTAGCACCCACTAGTGTTCTGGGTGTCATTTCTTTGCTTCACTCTCATCCAGCTTTCTTTACTAATTTTGGATAATGAATCAGAAAATAGTGGTGTGGAATCAGGGTCTTTGAATTATTGTATTATCCAGAGTTTGTCCTGCTGCAAATGATAAAACACTGAAAATTAGCTTAACAAGGAAAAAAATAAAAATGTGCGTGCAGGGGAGAAGTAGGAGAGTTATTGGCTCAAGGAACAGAAGAATTCAGTACTGAGTTTCACAAATACCTGGATTCCCTAGTCCCCATACTGCCATCAGGATCCAATCTGTCACTCACTCCAATCTCTTCCTCCTCCCTGTTGGATTCATTGTTAGGTTTCCTGTGGCAAGATGAAATGGCCTCAGGCCTGTAACACAATAGGATCAATTACAACAGAAGATAGTATTTCTGTTTTCCTGGTTGCTCAAGCCTAAATTCCAAGATTAGTTTATATCAAACCTAGTTAGTTTTGCTCATTTAAGGGATTACTGCAACTGGGTACACTAATATGAAGAGTAGGAGAGTTGGTTAAGGGGGTTCTCTGAAAGGAGAATTAGGTTACTGTTAATGGGAGAATGAGAAATGGATATTGTAATGACAAAAACACACAGGACTACCACAAATGTTGAGGAAGAATTTTCCTTTATGATCATCTAGCCCAACTTTCTAATTTCTAATTTTGTGGTTTTGACCAGTTTTTTTTTTTTTTTTTAATGCAGCATGTCATAAAGTTGGGAATACTTCACATTTTGTCTTTGAAAATTTGGAGAGTACTTAAAAAGATTTACAAAGGGGAGGATTGAATTCTTTTAGGAATGTAAATGGTGGTCTTCTGTCTCAGGCAATGTAGATGCTTGCTAGAAAACAGCTGACTCATGACTGTTTTCTTTCTAATTCATTAATATGAATTATTTCAAACTGCAAAGTTATCTCCTTTCTTCTCCTAATCTATCCACTTAGAGTATACATGTTCAAATTAATGTATTGAACTAATTTTTCTAGTAATACATTCTGTGCATTACAAAAATAGCAGTGGGAAGGTGAAAACAAAATGCAGTTATGCATTTATCTCTAAATGTGTTCAACATCTCTTATGTGTACTTCAAAATGATTACATTTGTTTAATTTTGAAAAAAATATTAACAAGAAGTTGTAATTTGGGGAAAATTTAAAGCTGGCGGAAAAGGCTTCATCATAATTGACAATATGGGAAAATACTATATTAAAATCCTAGGTTTCTCCCTTGTTTGCATGAATGAAATGAAAAATATATAAGGGAAGGATTTAATCAGTCATGCAAAAATCTAAATTCATCACAGGTTTATTCACTGCATACTATCAATGTGCTCAGTACCTGAATGAATATATTAAAGAAATCCACATCTTGTACAATGAATGTAAATGAGCAGAGCGTGGTGATTAAAGGTTGGTATTTGGTGCTGGGTAGACCCAGCTTTGCCACTTACTGCCCAAGTAAATATTGCCATCCATCAGATATCTCCACCTATCAGACCCACCCTGTTGTAATAACAAGATTAAAATCTGTATCACTAAAACTTTAAAAGAATTTATAGCCGAATCTAGAAATCTTTCACTATAATTTATCTTTCCTTAAAATGTTGGGTTTTTTTTCAATTTTACTATATATGTTTTTGTACTTGTTTGCTGTCTTGTGTGTGTGTGTGTGTGTGTGTGTGTGTGTGTGTGTTTTTGAAACGGAGTCTTGCTCTGTCGCCTAGGCTGGAGTGCAATGGTGGGATCTTGGCTCACTGCAACTCCCGCCTCCTGGGTTCACGTGATTCTCCTGCCTCAGCCTCCTGAGCAACTGGGAGTACAGGCGCACACCACCACACCCAGCTAATTTTTTGTATTTTTAGTAGAGATGGGGTTTCACTATGTTGGCCAGACTGGTGTTTTTTGAAAAGACTTTTTCCTGATTCAGAAGATGGGACTCACAATTGTAATTCTGCTAATGGTTGTCTTTCAGTCTATCAATTGCTTCATAAATGCATCCACTGTTCCTTCTTCTTCTGCCCTGCTTATAATTTTCCATGAGTCCATATATCTTTTTACACTGTCTTTAGTCTTATTCACTAAATTAAAAACTAATTTTTGATATTTGGTATTCATGACAAGACAATTAGTAGAATTTTGATGCTTCTTGTCTGCAATTACAGAATCAATATATTTTCTATATTATTCTATATTCTCTAAATCTTATTTTGTATAATAGCTTTCAGCATGTTCTTTAATTCTGTTTAGATATTTAGAAAGTATTTGTTGTTATTCTGTAATTTATTTCAATATTCGATTATAATTTAATATTTTGTTATCTAGTGTTGTCTTGATTTTGATATACGTATTGATTTTGTAGATCCAAATTCCTCTTTCCTATCAGAGAATGCAATTTTTTACTTGGATAAATAAGAATCATATCTCCTCTGCTTGCTGCCATATTGCATACATTCATGGGTAGAGAAAGAGTTAAGCTGATGAGAGTAGGAATTAAGGTAGACCTGTTTGGTAGGTTCTCCCAGATTTCAGAGGACAGACATCTTTTTTTCCCTGCCTTGGTCATTTAAACTTTTTGGATTTTGGATTAAGTGTAGGCAGGGAAAATATATCAGATATTTTTATTTTTCTTTGGTGCCATTTGTCCTTCTCTGCTTTAGGCAGAGAAGCATATGTAGTCCAAGAATGTGCTTTTCTATCCAGCTACATCAATAATACAATTAGTAAAATTCTACTTAAACTTAGACCTTTGCTGTTCTCTTTTCTCTGCTTGTGTTAAGTCATGCTCATGATTCTGGCAGTTTTCCACAGTACCATGTACAGAAAGCTTGAACAAGGTACATCTAGAATACTCATATATGTTCACTTCAAAAACACATTTTTGTGGAATTCTAAATGCACATCTCAATAGTGCAATTCTAATTTACAATGAGAAAAAACTAAGGGATTTTTTCTGGTGATTCTTTTTGCTCACTTATAAATATGTTTTTAAATGGTAAGCAAATATATAAATTAAGCTTTTCCTTACGTAGCTACATTGATTTACTAGTGGTGGAAAAGGTTAAGCAAAACTAATTTTCATGAGTGTAAATGACATATGCAATGCTTAAGGGGAATTTGCATAAATCTATGACTGATACTCAACCTCTTGCTTAGCGAGAAGATAATTAAAATATTTTATACTTCAAGAAGACCTGGTTTTCCAAATTATTTACATCCACAAACTCAGATTTTATAGCAAGTAAGAAAAGTTAAGTCAGAAGCATATACTATTAACAGCTACTTACATTGCTCAAATTTAATATACGATTTCTGCTTTTGTTGGTTTTGAAATGTTTCTTGACCATGGATCTGAATAATGAAGTTATTCAAGAAGCAACTTTAAGAATGTAATATTCTTAGAAGGAAGCTATAGATACAATAATATTAAAAAATTAAACATAAGTTCCTGCACTCAGAGTAGAGGTAAGTTCAAGGTTATAAGAGAGCTTATAGATTCTGAGATTTGGAAAGAAGAGAATAGAAAAAACTTTTCAGATTAAATAATGTGTTAATTGTGCTTCTAAAACAGCTTTGGTGATCTTAATAAAATAAACATTGTTTTTATTTCCATTTTTGCTTTTCAGACAAGAAATGCTACTTGATGGCTGCATATATTTGTTTTGTCTCTTTTCACCACCTACTCTTGCTAAATACTCTCAACCCACTCATGAAATTAAAGCACATTGGAAAACATTTATCAACTACCTGTAAATACAGCCTATGCTCTCTTTTGTGGAGGTGATAGACATTCATCAATGGAATAGTTGATCTAAATCCTAGTCTTCATTATCTTGTTTTATACATTCTTGTCTTAATCAGTTTGGGCTGCTCTAACACAATACCATAGACTAGGTGGCTGATGAACAACAGAAATTTGTTTCCGACTGTTTTGGAGACTGGGAAGTCCAAGATCGAATTTTATGTCTGGTGAGGGCCTGTTTCCTAATTAATAAACATCTGTTGTCTCATATGTCCTCACATGATAGAACGGGCAAAGGAGCTCTCTGATGTCTCTTTTTTAGAATATTAATCTCGTTCATGAAGGCTCTGCTCTCATGACCTATTCCTTCCCAAAGGGCCCACTTCCAAAGACCATCATATTAGGGATTAGGTTTCAACAAATGAAGCCAGGGGGAGGTTGGTAAACATTCAATCTATAGCAATGCCTATCTCCAGGAGCTGCCTGTGGAAAAACTTTTATCTGATATGGTAGTTTAAAGCATGGCAGGGATAAGTGGTATGAGGAAAACTCTCCCTGCCACCCAACGCACACATCCCACTTAAGCTTCAGCAGCTCCAATTTTATCTGTGTAATATTTGGTTCCACATCAAAGTTGTTTTGAATATACTTCCATTACCTTAAAAAATGTAAAAACACTGCTTTAAAAAGCCAAGCCTATTCCCTTTTCATTATTCAGAGTTCTTCCAGTTTTACTGTTACATCAAATTAGAACTACATAATTAGGAACCCCTCTCTAAATTTGCCTCTATACAGAGAAAAACTGTGCCTGAAACTTTATTAAAACTCAATAAAGGAAATACGTATGAATGTATATATATAATTTCTCTGAAGGATAGAATTTGTACTTCGTTCTATACATAAAAACTCATTTGACAAATAACAAGCATAGATCCAAGCTCAAAGAATAGCTTAATTTTTCCTGATTAGTTTATATCTTTCTTATTAATCAATGACATTTAATATTACAACCATAGCTTGGGGTTTTAGTTTGTTTGCTTTCTATCTTTTTTATACTGTCGGCCTACCTGTGCCCAACTATGTTATAGTCAGGGGTAGGTAAAATAAAGACAAAACAAATCCTGTCTTCCTGGAGATCACCTTCAATGGGGGTTGAGAAACAATAAGAACAAGTAGCAAGTAAAATATGTACATTAAAATTTTAGATGAAGTTAAGTGCTATGGAAAAAAGTAAAATGGAAGAGGTGTTATGGAGTACCTGTTCTGGTATGGGTTCAATTTACAAGTCGATGGTCACCTTCTCACTGATAAGGTGACATTTGAGCAAAAGTCTTCAGCAGGAAAGGAGAATGCCATGCAGTTATCCTAGGAAAGAACATTTCCAATATAGGTAACAGCCAGTGCAAAAGCCCTGATGTAGATGCATACCTTAGGTATATGAGTAACAATAAGAAATTAGTGGCACGAAAGACAGATGTACTTGGAAACCAAAAAGAACCTCTGGTAAGAAATTGTAAGTCATTGTAAGGACTTAAGGTTTTGTTTTTGTTTTTTTTTTTTTCCTCTCCAAATGAGATGGAGATCCATTAGAAGGGTTTGCGTAGAGAAGTAACATGATCTGACTTATATTTAACAGGACTTCTCTTTTGCTGAATTGAAAATTGTCTCTAAGGGTGTATATCAGATCTTATATTGATCTTACCCTTCTCTGCTCAATATTTAACACACAAGCCTGTTAAATAGTCCAGTTCCCAACTTCTGTGACTTCTTGCTTGAGAGCCTTTCTATCCCCTCTCATAAGGGCTGTGAGGGCCTAATCTGCTTACCTATCCAGCAGGCTGGGAATGACACAGAGCACTCACCAGGAGCACTCTCAACCTATGACTCATGGAAGTTGGTAGATGAATACCCCAGCTCTCATATTCCTTGGGTGGAAGAGCTCTGAGGTGTGTGTTCTACACCATTACCCAGAGGGCACCCTCTGGATTAAGCTCAAGTTGCTGACAGTAGTATCTTGCTTACTAACATAATTTTTATTAATTTTCTCCCCATTTGACCTTATTTCTCCATTTTTCTAATAGTGTTCGTTGGGATCACTTCCAAAATAAATTACCTTTACTTGAATATTTTTCTTAGAATCTTCTATACAAACCTGAGCTAATATTGGGGCAAAGAGTGGAAGCAGGGAAATATTTTGTAGGTGTTGTGGTGATGTAGGACAGAGCCTGATAGCTTGGATCAAGGTGGTAGCAAAGGAGATTGTGCAAGCTATCACACTCTTTATATATTTTGAAGACACAGCCAAGAGGTTTGGTGGAAAAATGGATTGTGAGAAGTAATAAAAAGAGTGGGAGAGAAAGTCAAGGTTGTCACCAAAGTTGTCCTAAGCAAGTGGAAACTTAGATTTGGGAGAATCAAAAATCCTAAAATATCCAAATCCTCTCCCCTGCCTTCCCCTCCCCTCCCCTCCCCTCCCCTTCCCTTTGGAGATAGGGTCTTGCTCTGTTTCACAGGCTGTAGTCTAGTTTCGCAATCTCGACTCACTGCAGCTTCGACCTCCTGGGCTGAAGTAATTCTTCTACTTTAGCCTCCCAGGCAGCTGGGACTACAGGATTGCACTAATGTGCCCAGCTGATTTTTTTTAGTTTTTTTTTATTTTTAGTGGAGTTGAGGTCTCGCTGTGTTGCCTGAGCTCAAGCAATCCACCCTCCTCAGACCCCCAAAGTTCTGGGATTACAGGTGTGAAACACTGTGCCTGGCCCAACATTTTATTTTCAAATATTTAAGTTTTGAATGTCTATTCGATAACCAAGTAAAGAAGTCAACTAGAATATATGAGAATGGAGTTTTCTAGAGAAGTCTGGGTTGAGGATGTACTTTTGGGAAATGGAGCACATACTTGGTATCTAAAGCTGTGAGCTGAGATGAGATCACTAGGTAGGTAAATATAGATAAATTAGAGAAAATATCTAATAATCGAGACATGGAGTACTATCATAAATTTTGAAAAGACAAGAAAATGTGAGAGATCGAGAAGAATGGCTGGGGAAGAAGGAATCTAAGGTAGTGAAGAGATTGAAATGTGTCAAGGAGAGAAGAGAGTAATTAGCTCAAATGCTACTGATAAGTAAAGTGAGATGTAGAATGAGAGTCAACCATAAAATTTGGCATTATGGGGGTCATTAATGACCTTAAAGAAAGTGCTTTTAGTGTAGTAATAGAAAGATGCAGAAAGTAAGTAGAGTGAATTCAAATTCAACAGAGAATAGACAGAGAAGAATTGAAGACATTTATACTGACAATTCCTTCCAAGACTTCTGCTATTAAAAAAAATAAAAAAAGAAGGAGAAATGGCAAGTGTTTGGAGGCCAATTATACTCAAGAATAATTTCTTGAGTTGGTTTTTTGTGTTTGTTTGTTTTTGATTGGTTAGTGTGTTTATTTTTTAGACGGGATTGGAGAAATACTTTCATTTGTGTTTTTACCCATGTTTTCAGCCTTGCCCTGGCTGCCTGGTATAACGCAACTCTATTTGTTATTCTGCTATTATAGTTTCCCTAGCTTGAATTTTTTTACACCCTTATTATAATTGTAGCATTGCATGCCTGTTTCAAAACATCTCATGTACCCCATAAATATATACATCTACTATGTACCCACAAAAATTAGAAATAAAAAAATTTAAAAATTATGATTTTTTAAAATTTGTTAAATAATGTTTACTGACTCTTTTATTTGTTGAAATCATTCATTTTTTGGAATATCAGGTCCAATTAAATATTTAATCAGACTTTGAGAAGGATTTAATAAGACCAATAAATAACCAAGTATTAGTTGAAGGAAATTTCAGATATTTTGGTAGTAGAAGGAACTGAGTTATGGCTCAAGAGTTTTTTAATAAGTGTGAGTGGAGTTATACAAACTACTCATTAAAATCTTTATTTGAATTTGTAATATCTGACACCATTTTCATATTGAAGAATCACTTAAAATAGTCATAAAATGTAAAATTGCAAGACAATTAAAAACAAAAATATGATTTCACGACTGTGATAGTACCTGAGAAATTTCTTCATCTCCTTAGTAAGAGAAATATTACACCTATTTATAGTTATTTTATGAAACTAGCTAAGATGAATTATGTAGAAAAGATACAGATTTTCAAACAGAAACTAGAATTAATGGAAGCTGTGTGAGACTATAAAGAGTTTAATAGTTATTTCAATTTTTTTTTTTTTTATGAGTGCAAGGAGTATAGCGAAAAATAGCATCTACCGATAAGGATTTGCAAAGCCAGTAGTCTTTCTAAAAATATCAGCAAACCCAGAATTAAGGCTTATGTTCTTAGCTCATTGTAACTAGATCAAAAATAAAGAAGGCCAAATAAAGGTATGTGACATTTGTTGAAAACCTGAAGTGTCCTATATGCAGAAATATTTTTATCATTTAATTAATTTCAGAAACTTCTTAACATGACATGATCCTCTTGAAAAGATCACATCAAAAAAGGCAAAATAATTGCATAATTATTGTAGAATAATTTTTGTGTGAGTATTTTTGACTTAGTGTAAGTTTCCAAGTTCAGGATTTATCATGCAGTGAAAAAAAATACACTTGTATAGAAGACAGGAGACTTCATTATATTCCTCTCTTTACAATTAATTAATGTAAGACCATTTAAAATATGCCTAATTTTCCAGGCATTGGTTTGCTTTGCTATAAAATGGGAGGATAGAAAATAAATTTCAAAATATCTTATAAATCTAAGAATCTTTGGAAATTCATAGATTATTGAGATGGAGTCTCGTTGCTATGCATTGTAGCAAAGTTGGAAATAAATTCGAAATTTTATTTCATTTATATTGATCAATAAATTGTTACATTTCACTAATACTATAAGGAAAATTTATTTTACCTGAGTGTATGTCTAGCTTGTGAAATAAAAATGCTCAATTATGAAAGCATTTATTGCCATTTTGAATGATAAATGTAATATGTAGAACAGAATTTTTTTTGCCTTGAACACAGTTAAATGTAGAAATTGATAAGGACTTGCATTTTCATGAACTTAATAATTATCTGTCTTTTCAATGGTCTCCATATCAAGTCTGAGAAATATGGATGTGATTTATTTTAAACCTCACCATTTGAAGTAAATCTAAAGATTCAATTAGGTTATGAGCATATAGGATACAAGGACCATATTGACAGTTTTGTGGGATTGTATTAGGATAAAAGGGTAGGAACAATGGGGAGAAAATTATAGCTTACAATAGGGAAGAACCAAAAATTGTTGCAAAATGATGGAACAGGCTGAAAGAATGATATAACCTCCTAAACACTTCAAATGTTTAAGCAGTTCATTGTACCAGGGCCATTGTAGCAAAGATTTTCTGTCTTGGGTGGAAGGTCAGTCAAGGTGACTGATAAAGTTTCTTCGAACGATAAAATAGCACAACTCACTTTTTTTCTAACCTCTAAGAGTATATTAATATCAAAAGAAGGCAAGCAACAAACTACTTCTGAATGTTAATATATATCTGCATTCATTTTAAAAGTCTGCTACAACTACAGATGAAAGAGGAACAGTTTGTAGTATCCATGATCCTAGAACAAATTTAGCTTTTAATATCTTGTCAACTTTTTTGTTTTAATATCTCTTCCTTGGAACTAGCTGAGCTTTAATGGCATCATCATGTGATATGACTTGAGATTTATGTTTGGAAGAGCTTTGAAAAATCACGGATTGTTACCCTAATGAGATGTTATTCAGTCTTTTAAACAAGAGCAATTTCTTTACAAAAAGGAGCAGAATTCTTAATTGTATCTGTAAACCTCCATTTAAGAATGAATTACTTGGCTGGGCATGGTGGCTCACACCTGTAATCCCAGCACTTCGGGAGGCCGAGGCTGGTGCATCACTTGAGGTCAGGAGTTTCAGACCAGCCTGGCCCAACATGGTGAAAAACAGTCTCTAAGAAAAATACAAAAAAAAAAAAAATAGCCAGGTGTGGTGGTGTGTGCCTGTAATGCCAGCTACTCGGGAGGCTGAGGTGAGAGAATCGCTTGAACCTGGGAGGTGGAGGTTGCAGTGAGCCAAGATTACACCATTGCACTCCAGTCTGGGTGACAGAGCGAGACTCCACCTCAAAAAATAAAAATAAAATAAAAAAAGAGAATGAATTGCTCATAAATGTGCCTCACTGATGATTAAATTTAATCCTGCAAGATTATGTCTTTTGATGGAAATGAGAGAGTTTATACAAAGTTTTATTCGTGATGTTATCTATGTCATCTATTGATTTCTGCTCTGATTCATGTGGATGAAGTTACACCTCACACTTTAAGCTGGTGTCAGTCTTCCCATTTTCTGCTGTGATGTGTACTCAAGATCTCCAGATTACATCTGTAATGTAATGCAGCCATGATTGTTTATAGGTACATTTAGATGAATTCAATGATGAGTTATGTTGTAATAAGTGTCAGATTTAGATGAACCATGTAAATAAAAGAACCATGCATTAAAACGACAAATGTGTAAAAGCATTATTTGGGCCTTAAGTCAAGGCCCAAATGTGGATACTGGTACTGAGACATCTTTCAGAAAGGAGGTATGAAGTACTGAAAAATATTTACAAAATGAAGACTACTTTTATCTTACTTATCATGATTCTTTTATTACATATGCATTTTCTAAGATAACTATTGTGCATTAGTTTGTACTGTGTTAATATAATAATAGGGTAAATCAAACAATGTTTTCTAAATCCATTAAAATGGAGTTCCCTAAGGGAGTTAAAACAATTACGTTCTACCGAATATTATTGGCATGCTTCAGGAGACATGATTTAATCTCTAGACTACCAGAATTCAAGAACTAGTGAGTCATATAACAAAGGAGGCTTAATCGTGCCATTTAAGTGTCATGGAAAAAGGTTTATTGGTCAGGAAAAATTAATTAGAAAAAAGTTATAAAATACCTCACTAAGAAAATAAAATGTCAGGAAGCCCACTTAGACAAGGAGTGAAAATGAAACAAATTCAAGTTTTTACAATATTTGGTTTCTATAGGATTGCTTCATTGTTTTGGTTTTGTTTTTCCCCATAAGCTGATCTCAGAAACTTTTCCTTTACATGAAGAGGCTGTCATTTTATCATGGTGTGTGTTTGTTCACATGCCACACAGACAATCAATTATAAAGAAAGGAGAGACTCGTAGGAGGCAGGGCCAGGCTGTTCACACTTTTAAACTAGGTAGCCACAAATGAGGCTTAGTTACAAAAACTTGAAAACTGGATTCTTCCCAATGTATTATACATCCCCAAAGAAATGATGAAGTTCCTTACTCTTTTCTCTTTGTTTTTGTAAATCTTACCACTTCAAGTGTTGGCAGTACTTACTTTAAAGTAGGTTTTCATATTGGCTTAGATTTTTTTTCATTAACTTGCAATTTGTGGTTGGGAAATGAACTGCTTTTTGTTTCAGGTTGTTTAATGTTTTCCAATATAATATTCTTCTTGCACTCCAGTGAGTTTATTTACAAAACATTTAATGTCATTTGCGTCTTCGAAGAACAGTGTATTCGGTTAGAACAAAAGTGAGCTCCTGCATAGAGCTTATGATGGTTTATAATTGCTAAATTATTACCTTGGTCAAGTTTGTAAACTAATAAAAGGAGTAGAAAACTTTTAGATAAAAAAAACTACCTCATTCAAAGGGACCGTCCACCCACAAAATGCCTTTTTGTTTATCTTTTGGAATGACACCATTGGAAACTCAGTATGGCCACTTTTATGGTAATAATAAAATTCATATATAAAAAGGATTATTAGAAATGTGTTATTTCTTAGGCAGGTATGCTTATTTAAAGTATGTATGCATACATACTTTAAACTACTAAATACAAATAAATTAGTAGTACAGTCATTAGGATTGCTCTTAGTTTGTTAGTGTTGGAATAGACTTTTGGATTTTCTTCCTAGCTTAGATTGATACAATGTGGTGGGGACTTGCTCTCCAAACACAGGAATAGGTGGCCTGCAGACACACTCTGTGATGCTGTAATTCTAATCCTCACTGAATATATCAGGGGTGGACATCTGGCCTGGGGCAATTCAGATACTTTTTCTTAAAATTTATACTACAAATTCAAAAGTGGTAACTCATCTCTGCCATCACTTACAGTAGAATAAGACCCACTGTTGCAGTCGGGAATTGAGAAACCCAGTCTACAGGGAGAACAAACATGGAGAATAAAATAAGTAAATTAGAACAGGAAAAATGCCAAAACACACAGACATGACCCTGATAGCTTTCCATTTCCTGATCACTGTCCCTTCCTGTGGCTGGATAAGGAACTGTCTCCAGGCTCTGTAAGACATATTTGCATCCTTATGACAAATTTCTACTCCTTTTCATAAACTAGACTTGGGTTCTTTAACTTGCAACAGCAACAACAATAAAAAATTTTGTTGGGTACAATCTGATTTTATTAACTTCTGGATTTAAAAGCCCTTCTAAATGTTGATTGGCATTGTTTTTACTACCTAAGAGTACGCTCATGCACCACATAGTGATGTTTTGGTCAATGACAGACTGCATTTACGACTGTGGTCCCATAAGATTATAATACCATGTTTTTCTGTACTTTTCTATGTTTAGATATGTTCAGATACACAAATGCTTATCATTGTGTTATAATTGCCTACAGTGTTCAGTACAGTTACATGCTGTACAGGTTTATAGCCCAGGAGCAATTGGCTATACCCTATAGCCTAGGTGTGTAGTAGGCTATACCATTAGATTAGTGTAAGCATACCCTATGATGTTTGCACAATGATGAAATCACCTAAGGATGCATTTCTCAGCATATATCCCAGTCATTAAGCAAAAACTGACTCTATTATTAGGTCTATTTTATTCTATAGCATTTGATCATGAGATATGTGACAATAAATATAATTTTTAGAAGTACAATAACTTTCAAATCCTGAATGTTCTGTACTTTCCATCTCACAAGCATTTTGCAAAGCATCAAATGGTATAAGTCAGATTACTGTTAAGGCAACTTGGAATTAATATGCTGCTCAGTTCTGGAAAAGGCATATTTTGTAAATATAGATGAGAGAATATAGACTTTTTCCCTCTCTTCTTACAATCCACATTCTATTCAGTATTTCATTTACTTGAGGGGTTATATGCTACTTATCTTTACCTGTTGTGGAGTGAGGACACATTCCAAATGCCTTCGTATTATTAAAAGCCCTTCATGATTTGACCCCATCTTTTATGACTTCTCCATTTCAACTGTGCCCTCTAGCCTTATTTGATTTCTCTCAAATTCTTAAACACAGCATGCTTCACTGACCTTTAAGCCTTTGCACATACAGTGTTGATGTGGAGCTTCCTGACCAACTCCTAATTCTCCTTCAGGCCTCAATTTAAACATCACTTCCTCTGGGAAGCTTTCTATTATTCCCAAGGTCCTGGGATGTGTTCTTGCACAGAATGCTGGGCTAATGTCACAATGGCTACCTTGTTTTATTGTTAGTATTTGATCAGCGACACTTTGCCAGGGAGCCCCTGAGTATTGTCTGAGCAGAAACTATGGCTATCTTGTCCCCTGTTTAGCACAGGGCTTCTCTAAAAGTGGGCTTCTGTAAAAGTAAGTGCTCAAGAACAACAACAAAAAGTGTTACATTAATAAACACACACACATACATACAAAGAAATACCTGTCTTTCTCCATATCTCAAGATCATGCTGAAAAGCCAGCATTCATGAACAAATTCCTGTGCGAAGACTGAGAATGAAAGATGAATAAGAGGTATCTTTAGAACCCAGTTATGGCTGCCGTTGTTCCCTGAGTGTGAGGCTTGCTGCTAGAGTGACAGAAGGAATTTTGACTACTCAAGACCATACAAATTTGGAAATGACTCCAAAGTAAACATGGTTAGATAACTACACATGCCATTCCCCCTTTTTTATTTCTATAGAATCCCAACTTTGTTCAAGTAGTAACACGCCCAGCTTCAGAAATGAGTCATGATTTTTCTAAAGCAACAATATCAATCCTCTTTCCCTTCCCCAGTGATTGGTATGGAAGTGGACATTTCAGCAAGTTTTAGCCAATAACGTGAATTCTGTTTTGAAGCATCTAAGAAAGATTTTGCTTTCTGCTGTAAATCAAAAGCAGAAACAGGAGAAGATTCTTTTGGGCCTCTTTCCCCCTTCCTGGCATGGAAGTAGTTGTGAGAGCATATGATACTCAAAGTTTAGGTAGACATTTTATAATTATGTGATGAATAACCTAAGGATAAATAAACATATAAAAGAATGGAGAAAGACTGAGTCTGTTTTACTCCACAAGATGCTGAACCAACCCTGAGACATAATTTATCTGGATTCTTAAATAACTAGTGTCTTTGTGGTTTAAGCTGTTCTTTGTAAACAAACATATCATAAGTGATTAAGTGATGTTATCTTCCTTTAAGGCAATCAAAATGCATCTGACAAATGGCCATCTAATTTAAAATTCCAACTATGTAGACATCTCAAACAAAGCCGGTATCTCAAAAAATATACTACAAAAGTTCTTATGTGTCCATTGGGGATAACTTCCAATGCTCTTTCATTGGTATTGTAGCTATGGCATTTGATTTCCAATTGTATGTGGATCAGGTAGTTGCAGGGTGAATCTCAAGGGCGAGAAGAAAGTAAGAGTACATGAAAGAAAAGAGGAAGAGAGAGAGCAGACAAGAAGGAAGAACAACAAGACAAAGTCAAACCCTAGGTAGAAATAAGAAGGAGCTAGTACAGAAAGCAAATGCCTAAGGTGTTGGAGAAGATAGAAAGGTAGAGTGGAATGAAAAAGAAAAAAACACTAAATAGCAGCACAGAATCTTGGGGTTTCAGGGATATTGTTTATGAAAGGTTAGAATAGGCAACAATCTACCTTGTGGCATCTTCTTAAAATTATCAACATATAAAACAAACAATAATTATTTAAATTACCTGTCATATGGGTCTTGTCATTTATTTATAATTTAAGGAGAATTAAAACTGAACTAGTTGCTGGGGAGTGACATCAGCAAGATGGAGATATAGCAATCTTCAGGACCTCCCTCCCTCCATGGAACCACTGACTCAAAAATGACAAATGGAAAAAATTTACTTTCTGAGAAATCAAGAAGCCAGTTAAGAGGCTCCTGTATCTCAGATGAGTGCAAAGCCAGCTGCAACAGAGCCAGCAGAAAATTTGTTGTACTCACTCTTCATGGTCACTTCCGGCATAGCACAGTGCAATCTAGAAGAAATTCTCAGCTCCTGACTACTTTCTTGGAAAAGAAAGAGACAAATGTACCATATGTCTAATATTCTGATGGGGATGGGGTGTGGGCTGCTCAAAGGACTAGCTTCCATCATGCCTAAATACAAGTGCTAATTGGGAAGTCCACAATGTTGGGGGCTGCAGAAAACAAGGGCAACAGTTTGGACTAGCATGCACTCATTTGCCGTAGTTCCTCCCCTCACTTCATAGAATGAGTAGAAGAACCCTTAACTCTCAAGGTTTTTTTCCTGGGGAGAGAAAGAGTCAAAGCAATTATCCAATATTATGGCTTTGTGGGAGTGATGCATCCAAAAAAAAAATGAGTTTTTACCACACCAATCTCAGAGTGCAGATGGAACCTAGCATATTCTAGATGCTTGGGGGCCATTGAGAACAAAAGAGAGCTAAGCAACTTTCAGCAGCTCCAGAAGAACGGTGGTACCACAGATAGACACCAAAGGGAGGAAGAGATTACAAGCTCCTGAAAAAAGAAATGAGCAATTCATTCTAATTGAGAATTTACACACACTGGTACAGATAAGATGATTTGCAAAAAAAGAATAGAGGCCCCAGAATTTCTAGCTGGGTTTTTTGGTGAAGGCCTTTCTCTGTATCAAGCTAGTCCCTAAAGACTGGGTGAGGTGGTTTTTGTTTGTTTTACATTTTTATTTTAAAAGATGGGTATCTCACTTTGTCACCCAGTCTTGAGTGCAGTGATGCAATCATAACTCACTGCAGCCTCAAACTCCAAGGGTCAAGTGATCTTTCCACCTCAGCCTCCTGAGTAGCTGAGACTAGAGACACATGCCACTGTGCTTGATTAATTTTTAATTTTTTTTTTTTTCGTAGAGATGTGGTCTCACTTTGTTGTTCAGGCTGGACTTGAACTATTGACTTCAAGGGATCCTCCTGACTCAGCCTCCCAAATCATTGGGATTACAGGCATGAGCCACCATGCTTGACCTGTTTTGTTTTGTTTTAAAAAACTCAGAAAAATTTCA
The DNA here is from genome assembly GCF_028858775.2 of Pan troglodytes. Taxonomy (NCBI): domain Eukaryota; kingdom Metazoa; phylum Chordata; class Mammalia; order Primates; family Hominidae; genus Pan; species Pan troglodytes. The sequence continues at coordinate 61,072,209 of NC_072403.2, forward strand.
AAATAGCAATTATAAAGACAATGAGCTTAGAAAACCAATTAATGGACAAAATGTAACTATAAGTAAAGAGATACATGTAAAAAGAATCAAACAAAATTTGCAGTGGAAGAATATGATAACCAAATTGAATATTACATTAGAGGAGTTTAATATTAGATTTGAACAAGCAGAAGAAAGAATCAGGGAACTTGAAGAAGGGTCATTTGTAATTATTCAGTCAGAGAAACAAAAAGAAGACTAAAAAAGAGTGAAGAAACCCTAAGAACATCATCAAGTAGACCAATATGTGTTATCAGAGTTTTAGAAGAAAAAGACAGAAAAATAGGCATAAAGCATCATTGACAAAATAATGACCCAAAACCTCCCAATTATAAAAGACAATAGACATTCTGAATCCAGAGCACAATGGCCTGCAACTAAGATGAACCCAGAAAAGTCTATACTTCAGCACATTATAATCTAATTATCAAAAGCCAAGGACAAAGAAGGAATTTTGAAAGCAGAAAGAAAATAGTGACTCATCAGATACACAAGGGCTCTCATGAGAATATCAGCAGATTTCTCAGCAGAAAACTTGCAAAACAGAAATAAGTGGGATTACATATTCAAAGAGCTGAAAAAAAGTCTGCCAACAAACAATCCTTTATCCAGAAGAATTTTCTTCAAAATGAAGGAGAATAAAGGATATTCCAGATAAACAAAAGCCAAGGGAATCCATCACCATTAAACCTGCCTTACAAGAAATGCTAAATGAAGTTGTTCAAGTTGAAATAAAAGAACGCTGAACAGCAACACAAAAGCATATAAAAGTATAAAGCTCATTGGTCAAAGATAGATATAAAGGAAAAACAACAGGATATTATAATGGTGGTGGGTAACTTACTCTTCATCCTGGTATAGAAGTTAAAAAAAACACAAGTATTAAAATAACTGTAACTATAAAATTATTAATGAATACACAATGTAAAAATATGTAATTTGTGATACTGATAACATACCATGTGTGGAGGGGAGAAGTCAAAGTGTAGAGTTTTAAATAAGACTGAGATTAGGTTTTTATCACCTTAAAATAGATTGTTATAATTATAATATGTTTGATTTAAGCCCCATGGCAACTACAAAGAAAACACCTACAGGTAATAAACAAAAAAAAATGAGAAAGAAATGAAAGTGTGTCTCAGTCCATTTTATTTTGCTATAACTAAACATCTGAGACTAGGTCATTTATAAAGAAAATAAATTTATTTCCTGCAGTTCTGGAGGCTGTGAAGTTCAAGATTGAGTTGCTGCCTCTGTTGAGGGGCCTTCTTATTGCATCATAACATGGCAGAAGGCATCACATGACAAAAAAAGCAACAGCAAGAGCCAAACTGGCTTTTATCATAGGCCTAGTTTGTAACACCTTACATAGTCCTATGAAAACCCATTAAGCCATTAGCCCATTAATCCATTAATTCATGAATAGATTAATACATCCATGTGGGGAAAGCCCTCATGATTCAAACCTTTCTCAAAAAACCCATCTCTTAATACTGTGACATTAGTATTAAGTTTTAACATGAGTTTCAGAGTCTAGAAATATTCACACCATAGCATTTCACCCATGACCTCCCATAATTTATGTCCTTATCATATGCAAATAACTTCATTCCATTCCCATAGCCCCAAAGTCTTAACCTGTTCTAGCACCAACTCTAAAATACGAAGTCAAGAGTCTCATCTGAGACTCAAGGCATGATCCATCCTTGGGCAGATTCCCTTTCAGTTGTGAAATCAAAACAAGTAACATAATTCTAAAATACTATGCTGGTACAGGAATAAGACAGACATTCCCTTGTTGAAAGGGAAAATAAACTAGAAGAAGGGGGTAATGGTCCCCAAGCAAGTCTTTAACACAGCAGGGCACATATTAAATTGTAAAGCTAAAGAATACTCTTTTCTGGGTTCATGTTAAGCATTCTCTGCACAATGCGGGGAACACATTGAGCCACTCTGCCCCTATGGCTTTGCTGTGCTCAGAACACACTTCAGCTTTCCCAGACTGGAATTGCTCATTGGTGCCTGCAGCTTTCCCAGGTGGGCACTGCACACTGCTGGTGTTTCTATAATTCTAGGATCTCAAAGGCAGCTCTGGCTCTCACCCCATATTTTTACTCAACATTGCTGTAGTGGGGCTCTCAGCCATGGCTCTGTCCCTGTGACAAGTCTCTGCCTGGGTCTCCATGCTTTTAGATACATCCTCTGAAGTCTAGGTGAAGGCCATAGTGGCCCTACAACTCTTGCATTCTGTATCCCTGCAGAATTAGCACCAGGTGGACACTGCCAAGGCTTATGGCTTTTGCTTTCTGGAGCAGTGAGGTAAGCTACACTTGGAGCCTCTTGAGCCAGTTGGAGTGGCTGAGGAATGATGCACTCACATGAAGGGAGCAGAGGAGTCCTGAGCAGCCCTGGGCAGCAAGCCGTGGAGAGTACCCTGGGCCTGTCCCCTGAAACTATTCTACCCTCCTTGGCCCCTGGGCTTTTCATAAGAGGGGGCAGTCTTAAAAATATGTAAAATACTTTTCAAACATTCTCCTCATTGTCTTAATGAATAACACCTGACTCCCTTCTATCAGTGCTAATCTCTTTAGCAAGCAGTTTTGCTGTTTACATGGCTAAGCAAGCTACAAACTTTTCAAATCATTTTGCTGTGATTCCCTTTAATTATACATCTGTCTTTAAGTCATCTTTTTGCTCCTGAATTGGCCAAAAGTAACCACACAGCCAAAAGTAGCCAAACAGCATCATGAATGCTTTGCTCCTTAAAAATTTCTTCTATAAGATATTTTACTTTATTATTGTCAAGTTTGGCCTTCCACACAGCCCTAGACTATGGACACAATTCCAGTAAGCTTTTTGCTACTTTATACCAAGTATGACCTTTATTCCAGGTTCTGATACCTTGTTCCCCCTTTCTGTCTGAAACCTCATAATGACCTTCATTGTCTATATGTTTACTAGTATTTTGGCCATAATCACTTAAATAATTTATAAAATGATTCAGACTTTCCCTAGTCTTCTCATCCTCTGATCCTTCACCAGAAGCACCCTTAACACTCTATTTCCAGCAATATAAGATTTTTTTTGCCTGCTCCTCCAAACCCTTCCAGCCTTTGTCCATTACCCATTTCCAAAGCCACTTGCACATTTTTAGGTTGAGCATCAGCCCCACTTCTTGTTACCAAAGCCTGTAATAGGGTTCTCCAGAGAGACAAAACCAATGGGATATACAGAAGGGGATTTGTTAGGGAAATTGGCTCACACAGTTATGGAGACTGAAAAGACCAAGGTCAAGGGGACGTATCTGGTGAGAATCTTCTCATTGTATCATAACATGGCAGATGGCATCACATGCTAAAAGAGCAAGAACAATAGCCAAACTGGATTTTATAACAGACCCACTCTTGACAACTATCCTATTCCTGTGATAAGCCATTAATCTGTGAATCCATGAGTAAATTAATCTATTCATGAGGGCTCTGCCTCTATTGTCCCTTAAAGGCCCCACTTCTTAATACTGTTACATTGGGGATGAAGTTTCAATATGGGTTTTAGAGGAGACAAACATTCAAACCATAGTGATGTCACTACAAAAAAATTAATGAAACACAAAGAAGTACAGTAAGAGAGCAAAATACAGATAAAAATGCTATATGATATATAGAAAACAATAAAATGGCAATAGTAGGAGTTTATCTGTCAGTAGTTACTTTAGCCATAAATGAACTAAACTCAAACAAAAGACAAAGAGTAGCTGACTGGATTTAAAAAATACTATATGCTGTCTACAAGAAGTACAAGGAGCCCACTCCAAATTTGTAGACACACATAGGATAAAATTAAAAGGATGGAAGAAAGTATTCCATGTGAATGGTAACCAGATGAGAGCAGGGCTCATTATACTTATATCAGACAAATAAATTTTAAGTCAAAAATTGTCACAAGGAACAAAGAAGGACATTACGTAATATTAAAAGAGTCAATTCACCAGAAAGATATAACAATTTTAAACATATATGTATTCAATCTTAGGCTTTAAAATATATAAACAAACATTAATGGAACTGAAGGGAGAAAGACAGCAATACAACAATAGTAGGAGATTTTAATTCTCAGCTTTCTTTTTCTAGAGACAGAGTCTCACTCTGTCACTCAGGCTGGAGGGCAATGGTACAATCTCAGCTCACTGCAATCTCCACTTCCCAGACTCAAGTGATTCTCCCACTTCAGCCTGCTGAGTAGCTGGGACTGCAGACATGCAACACCATACCCAGCTAATTTTTTAACTTTTTGTACAGATGAAGTCTCGTATATTGCCCAGCTGGTCTCGAACTCTTGGGCTCAAGTGATCCTTCACCTGGGCCTCCCAAAGTGCTGGGATTATAGGCATGAGCCACCGTGCTCAGGACCCAACTTTCAAAAATTGATAGAACATCCAGACAGAAGATCAATGAGAAGTGGATTGAACAATGTAGACCAAATAAGCCTAACAAACATATGCAGAAAATTCCATCTAACAGCACCAGAATATGCATTCTTCTAATGCACACACATACATTATCCAGAATAGATCATATGCTATGTCACAAAACATGTTTTAACCAATTTAAAAATACTGAAATCATATCAAATATCTTTTCTGAACACAGTGGAATGAAACTATAAATCAATTACAAAAGGAAACTGGCAATTTCACCAATATGTGTACATTAAACAATAAATTCTTGAACAGTCCATGGGTCAAAGAAGAAATTATAAGGGATATTTGAAATGTTTCAAGATAAATGAAAATGTCTCAAGATGAAATAAAAAAACAACATATCCAAATTTATGGAATGCAACAAAAGTGGCAAGAGTTAAGTTTATAGTGGTAAGTGACTACATTATAAAAGAAAAAAGATTTTAAGTAAACAACCTAACTTTACACCTCAGAAGTGGAAGAAGGAGAAAATACTAAGCCTAATGTTAGCAAATAAAGGAAATAATAAAAATTAGAAAAAATAAATTAAATAGAAAGTAGAAAATTACTATAATAATTAATGAAACTAACAGCCGCTTTTTAAAGATCAATAAAATTTACAAACCTTTGGCTAGAATAACTAAGAAAAAAGAGAGAAGACTCATAAATAATATTGTAAATAAAAAAGGAGCTATTGCAATCAAAGAGGCAGGAACGATAAAGATTTTGAGGCTATTCTGTATAATTATACACTAACAAATTGGATAACCTAGAAGAAATGTATAAATTCTCAGAAATATACAACCTACCAAGACTGAATCAAGAAGAAATACAGAATCTGAACAGATCTGTAACTAGTAAGGAGATTAAATCAATAATCAGAAATTTCCCAAAAAAGAAAATCCCAGGATCAGAAAACTTCACTGGAGAATTCTGCCAACACTTAATAGAAAAAAAAATGCCAATTCTTCTCAAACTTTTGCAAAAAATTGAAGAGGACGAAGCATTTCAAACTCATTTTATGAGTCCAGCATTTTCCTGATACCAAAATGAGATAAAGATATTACAAGGAACACACACACTTTCACACAAGCTACAGGCCACTATCTCTGATCAATATAAATGCAAAAATTGTCAATAAAAAATAGCAAACTGAATTCAACAGTGCATTAAAAAGATCACACACTGTTACCAAGTTGAATTTATCTCTGGAATGATGAATATGAATAATATGAATATCAATTATCATATTCAATTTAACATATGAATATCAATCAATTTGATACACTATATTAACAGAACAAAGGATAAGATCACATGATAATCTCTATAAATGCTGAACAATCATTTGACAAAGTTTAATACCCTTTGGTAATAAAAATACTCAACAAACTATGAATAGAAGGCATGTACCTTAACACAATAATAAAGGTCACATATCAAAAGCTAACAGATAACATCATACTCAATGGTAAAAACTGAAAGCTTTTCCTCCAAGATCAGGAACTAGGTAAGAATGCCCATTCTTGACATTTCTCATCAACGTATTACTAGAAGTCTTTGCTAGAACAATTATGCAAGAATAAGAAATAAAAAGCACTGAAATCAGCAAGGAAGAGGGAAAATTATCTCTATTCCCAGATATAATAATCTTATATGTAGAAAATTCTAAAAATCACACAAGGAAACTGTTAGAACTAGTAAGTTCATCAAAATTGCAGAATATAAAATCGAAATGCAAAAATCAGTTATGTTTCTATACAATAGCAGCAAACTCTGAAAAAGACATTACAATCCCACTTACAATATTATAAAAATGACTAAAATGTTTAGTAATAAGCTTAACCAAGGAGGCTAACGACTTATACACTGAAAACCATAAAAGCATTACCGAAAAATAATTTTAAAAGACACAAATAAATAGAAAGATAATTCTGTTTTCATGGGTTAGAAAACTCGATGTTAAAATGTGCACACTGCTGAAAGCAATTTATAGATCCTATACAATCTTACCAAAATTATAATGTCATTTTTTTCAGAAATAGAAAAAAAATCTGATAACCATGGATACTTAGAGAATCTGGAGAAAGAAGAGCAAAGTAGAGGGTCTCATACTTCCTGACTTCAAAACATATTCCAAAGCCGTTGTAATAGAAACAGTTTAGCACTGGCATAAAGACAGATATATAAACCAACAAACCAGCATAGAGAGCCCAGAAATAAGCCCACACATACGTTGTAAAATAATATACAAAGCACAAAGACTATGGACAGGATAGTCTCTTCAACAATTGTGTTGGGAAAACTAGATAGCCATATTGAAAGGACTGAAATTAGACCCTACTCAAAAAATTAAGTCAAAATGAATTAAAAATTAAAGATCTGGGCCGGGCGTGGTGGCTCACGCCTGTAATCCCAGCACTTTGGGAGGCCGAGGGGGTCAGATCACGAGGTCAGAAGATTGAGACCATTCTGGCTAACACAGTGAAACCCCGTCTCTACTAAAAATACAAAAAATTAGCCGGGTGTGGTGGCGGGCGCCTGTAGTCCCAACTACACAGGAGCCTGAGGCAGGAGAATGGCATGAACCTCAGAGGCAGAGCTTGCAGTGAGGTGAGATCGCGCCACTGCACTCCACCCTGGGGGACAGAGCGAGACTCCATCTCAAAAAAAAAAAATAAATAAAATAAAATAAAAATACAAGATCTGAAACTATGAAACTCATAGAGAAAAATGGGAGAAAATTTTATACCATTGATTTTGGCAATAATTTCTTGTATACGACACCAAAGAACAGGCAGTAAAAGCAACAAAAAATAGATAAGTGGAACTACATAAAATTAAAAACTGATGCACAGAAAATAAATAAAAAGAAAAAACAGAGTGTAAAAGCAAACCATGATATGGGAGAGAATATTTGCAAACCATATATCTGATAATGGGTTAGTATTCAAAATATATAAGGAACACCTACAACTCAATAGCAAAAAACTAACCCAATTAAAAATGGACAATGGACCTGATGGATATCTCTCCAAAGAAGATGTAAAAACAGCCAACAGATATATGAAGAGTGCTTAACATCATTAGTAATTAGGGAAATGCAAACCAAACTACATGAGCTATCATCTTACACCTGGTAGGATGACCATTATGAAACAAAAGAAAGAGAATTTAAAAAAAAAAAAAGTGTTGAAAGGGATGTGGAGAAACTAGAACCTTTGTACAGCCACTGTGAAAAAATGTTTGGAAGTTTCTCAAAACAATTAAAAATAAAACTATACGATCCAGTAATCCCACTTTTAGATAATTTTCCAAAATATTTGAAAACAGGAACTCAAAGAGATATTTGCACTCTCATGTTTATTGTAGCCTTATTTACAATAGTCAAGAGGTGGAAACAAATGAAATATATAATGACAGATGAGTCAATAAAATGTGGTATGTACATATCATGGAATATTATTCAGCATTACAAAAGAAGAAAATCTTATAATATGCTGCAACACAGACAAACCTTGAGGACCTTATACTAAATAAAATAAACCAGTCACAGAATGACAAATACTGCATGAATATACTTCTATGAAGTATCTAAAGTAGTCAGTCATAGAAGCAGGAAGCAGAACGGCAGCTGCCAGGTCCTGGGAGTAAGAGTAAGAGGAAAGTTGCATTTCAGTGGGTATAGAGTTTAAAGCATGCAAGATGAAAAAGTTCTAAAGATCTGATGTACAATAATATGCATATAATGAACAATATTGTACTGTTCACTTAAATATGTGTTAGGGCCATGTTATGTGATTTTTACCACATTTTTTGAAACCAAGTTGCTAAAGAATTTGCCAAATGGAATTATAGTGACATGAATTCAAATAAAATTAAAAAACAAGAAACAGTACAGTTTACTTAATTTGTTAATATATCCATATTATCATTTAGGGAATTTTTACTAAAGCAGAGTATATAAACTATTTTTTGTTTGTTCTAATGATCCATTTGTTTTAGTTTGTTTCCCATTTTTATGTAGCTAGACTGCCAGTTAATCTCCTAAAATTATTGGCACCATATTTCCCATTTTTTCTGGCTTTTTTATTAGTAACTGGGATCCTTGCAGCTGTATCTATGTGATGCCAAACAACTAGATTGATCAATTCTGTAACAACAAGCCATCTGGTTACTTTAGTGAATAGGCCTTTACTTACCTTTCATAAATTGATTCTATTCTCCTTTGTGCCTTCTCTTTAAATTACCATTATCTTGTAACCATAAATTAAAAATACAGCACTGCTTTTAAAACATCCTGAAGTAATTTTTAACACTACAAAAGAGAAGAAATTTCCTTTGTTTGGTGTTCTTTGACCCTAATTAGCATTTAGGAACAAACTACACTTGCAAAATTATTTTCAATTGGTAGAGGGAAGAAAAGGGTCTTTTTATTGCTATGTATTTGTAATTACTTTTGTCACTTATGTTATTCTTGTGTCTAAATTCAACTCTAGATTTATTCTCTGTTGATATTTTTTATCACTTGAGAATATTTTAGTTTTTCAACCTCTATATGGTGGGCTATCACTCCAAATTTAGGTTAAACTGTAGGTTGATTTAAAAATCTGGCTATGATGCAGAAACATTCTGGCAACTTACCTAGAAAAAAAAAATAGTTATATTTCAGTACTTCTTTTACCTAATCAGCCATTTTAAAATAATTTTGTTCATTATCAATATGGAGGAAATTATTTATATGCAAGGAAGTTATTTATATGCAGAGCTGTTAATGGCAGCAATCTGCATGCCAAATTTCTACTTAATAAGCAATGAAATAGTTGGATAAATGTGTATTTCTACATGGGTGAATTTCCCAAAATTCACACTTCAAAGACAGTTGCTGACATTTTTTCAATGAGAGATTTTATTAGATAATGACGCATCTTAGAGTTATCTTGTAAGTATTCTTTAGTCTTAATTTAAATTTAAATGAAAGTCAATTCAAAGTGTTGTATTTTCTTAAATAAATTTTGTTTTATAAACATTAGAAATTAAATAGGACTACCATATGGTCTAGCAATCACACTTCTGGGTATATATCCAAAGAAAATCAGTTCAGTATGTCAAAGAGATGTTTCATATTCATTGCAGCTTTATTCACAATAGCCAAGATATAGAATCAATCTAAGTGCCCATCAATGGATAAACGTAGAAAACATGGGCTGGGTGTGGTGGCTCATGCCTGTAATTGCAGCAATTTGGGAGGCCGAGGCGGGCAGATCACGAGATCAGGAGATCCAGACCATCCTGGCTAACACGGTGAAACCCCATCTCCACTAAAAAAAAAAACAAAAAAAATTAGCCGGGCATGGTGGTGGGCGCCTGCAGTCCCAGCTACCCGGGAGGCTGAGGCAGGAGAATGGCGTGAACCCGGGAGGCGGAGCTTGCAGTGAGCCGAGGTTGTGCCACTGAACTCCAGCCTGGGCTACAGAGCGAGACTCCGTCTCAGTTAAAAAAAAAAAAAAAAAAAAAGGGAAAGAAAACGTGGTATATATACACAATGGAATACTATTTAGCCTTTTAAAAGAAGGAAACCCTGTCATTTGCAACAACATGGATGAACCTGAAAAACATGTTAAGAGGAACAAGTCAGGCACAAATACTTAATGATCTCGCTTATATGTGAAATCTAAAAAAGTTGACTTCATGGAAATACAGAGTAGAATGGTGATTATCGGGTGCTGGGAGTTGGGGTAAGATGTGGTTGGGGAAACGGTCAAAGAATAAAAAATTTCAGTTAAAGAGGAAGAATACATTCAAGAGAACTATTGTATATGTTGAATATAGTTAGTAACAATATTTTGTATCCTCAAATTGCTAAGAGAGTAGATTTTAAGTGTTTTTGACACAAAAACTGATAATTATGTGAGGTAATACATTTTTTAATTAGCTCCCTTTAGCCATTCCACATTGTATACATCTTTAAAACATCATGTTGTACATGACAAATATATACAATTTTTATTTGTCATCTTAAAAATATTAAAGATTTAATGTAGATAAATGAAAGAAAATTAGGAATTAAGGTACAAAAATTATTTATAGTGTTTATTATTGGTCTATGTTTACATAGTATTTCTTTGTCTCCATTAGTGTGTTATACAAATACCCAACTAGAAACATGACTTTACAAATGGTGTATCTGATCTTTTATGTCCCTAGTTATTATTTTAGCCCTGTCTTTTTTTTTTAATAAAACATATTCTGCTTTTTCTTGTCCTCATCCTTCTATGAGTTGAATTAGTGACTCTACTCCAAAGTAATGGTGTTGCTTTCTCAGACCATATGGTGATACAAAGGCATATGAGTTATCATAAGCATGGTCTGTGTAGGCAAAGCATGTGACTCCACAAATGCTTCTTGAGAGATTCTAATATAATCTGTGCCAGACCTGCACAAGGCATAGAGAATAAAAATTTGCACCCCACACAGTCACTCCCCATTCATTCATTCAACAATAATCAAGTACCTGGTAATGCTAATGCAGTGTACTATAATTCCATATACATAAACTAATATTTTTAAGATACATGAAGGTTATGTTATAACTAATAGTCAATGTATTTTTAAAATTACTGTAATCAAATTGTAATTGTAATTAAGTATTTTCTTAATCAACAGAAACTAAAAGTATAATTTCCATCAACTCCTTTTAAGTATAAACGTAATTAAATGCCTTGCACATTCTTCACATTATATAAGGATCTTTATACTTAAGACATTTGGGAAGCCCTACTTAGGCTTATCATTGACAAAACATTTTCAAAATCTTTTCATTTGGTCCTCACCACAATACTGTTAAAAAGACAGCCTAAGCTGTTTTGTGCTTCCTCCCTAGTTGGGCATCCCTGTGCAATGAGAGGGACAAACAAGGTGGTTTTAAGGTCAGAAACATCCAATTGCAGCATCATTGGGAAATTTGTAAGAGCAGCTTTTATAAAATGTCACCAACTCATGCATCTTTAAAAGATGTGCTGAATCTTATGCCTTGAGATTTTTCTTAGTTTCCTTATTTTCTATTCCCCTCCCACTTTCTCTTTGTCCCTTGGTGGCTTCATTAATCCCATATTACAATACAAAGTAAATAATAGTGCTCTGAAGTGCTTCCTATTTGTTCAGGATGAAGTCTGAAAAATGAAACTGCAATTTTTTTTCTTTTGAGACAAAGTCTCACTCTGTCGCCCAGGCTGGAGTGCAATGGTACCATTTCAGCTCACTGCAACCTCCGACTCCCAAGTTCAAGTGATTCTCCTGCCTCATCCTCCCCAGTACCTGGGATAACAGGCATGCACCACCACGCCTGGCTAATTTTTGTATTTTTAGTAGAGATGGGGTTTCACCATGTTGGCCAAGGTGGTCTCGAGCTCCTAACCTCAGATGATCTGCACACCTTGGCCTCCCAAAGTGCTGGGATTACAGGTGTGAGCCACCGAGCCCTGCCAAAAACTGCAATTTTATCTTAGGGGACAGGTAAGCATAAAAACATCCAAAATCATGTATTTATGTTTAGGCTCTGCTTGTAGAGTGATACCAAATTCCAGGTGTTTTTTTTTTTTTTTTTTTTTTTTTTGAGACAGAGTCTCGCTCTGTCGCCCAGGCCTGGAGTGCAGTGGCACTATCTCGGCTCACTGCAAGCTCCGCCTCCCGGGTTCACACCATTCTCCTGCCTCAGCCTCCCGAGTAGCTGGGACTACAGGCGCCCGCCACCACGCCCGGCTAATTGTGATTCTTTACATTATCAAAGAATTCATGAAAACAGGATATGAAGATTAGTGAAGGATTCTTTTCATTAGCAAAGTAACTTTTCTTATTTCAAATTTAACGCATCTATTTATAAAAGTTATAGAATTTAAATTTTAAAATATGAATGGAGAAAAACAAAATCAGCATAACATAGTAATACTTATAATTGATATGTACTATTCTGTTACTTGGATTCATTACTTAACCCTTGCAGTATTCTATGATTTTTTTTAATCCATGTGTTACAGTTAGGGCTTAGAAAGGTTTAAGCACCTAGCCAAAATTATGCATTATGTTAAGTGGTTGATATCCACTTATTGACAAATATTTATTGATTGAGAATTAGTCATGGAGATATCAACGGGTTATTTTGATTACTTTTTCTATTACTCCCAAGCGGTCAGGATTAGTTTTAGATTATTTAAGTAGGTTGGCTGAGTTCACAAAAGCTATTACTATGGGGACCTTAATTGAAATCTAACTCTATCCAATTCTATTTCTTTTCCCTATCCCTCGAATGGGTGTATGTGTGTGTGTGTGTGTTTGCACACATAAAAACCTGTTCTAATTTTATGCAACATGGAAAGCATTAATGTTTAACATGTATGTTTGAACAGGGAATTTTGTACTGCATTAAAGATTATTCCTGTATATTACATACAATCAAATATTTGACTATTGACTGTCTTAGTATGTTCATCTAATTGTTTCCTATTCCCATGAAAACTGTATCAGTCTGAGAACAGCTACTATATGATATGCATCACTAGTCTCCCCATGGTGCATAATACTTGATATAAATTAGATGCTGTTGGTTATACTTGGCGGGGGGAAAGGGGACACTAAAAAGGAAGAGTCAATTTCTACTGTGAACAAAGCAAAAAGCAAAAGGAGAGATAAATGGAATTAAATTAAAAATGAAATTGAGAGTGTAGATAAATCTATGTAATGAAGATGCTAGTAACATAGGAAGAGAAATAAGATAGGGTATAACAGTGATTATTTTTCCTAATAAGTAGTGTCATGGCAGTTGGAAGACAAGAGATTATCCAAGCACTGGTTATAGTCTGAAAGATGAGGTGGTAGCTTACTTGTTTGGGCCTCAGGCATTGCAGTACAAACAGACAGTGAGGGAGGAGTCAATTAAGACTTATACAAATGCAGAAGTCATGGTTGAGGTAGTGAGAGGATTTCCAGGACAGTGATGAGTAACAGAAGCTCAGCAGAAGGAGCATGTGGACCCACAGCATCATATGAATAATGATAGGACCAAGGGAAAAGAAGTCAAGCAGAATGGGGATAGAAAAAAGTTTTGAAATTTATGTATAAGAGTTGAATGAAGAAACTTATTAATAAGACTTACACAACAAAGAATTTCTACATAGAAGTTGAAAAGACAGCAAGCGAGTTTAGAGTTTAGGAAAAAAATTAAAATATTAAATTTTAATATGTAATATTGTAGGATTTGAATACCTTATAACTGAAATTCAGTTTTTGATGCTGCTTCTTAGCATCTTTGGCTTGACATGTATATCAAAATGTAAGAATGTCTGTATCTTACAGTCTGTGATTCTTGAGAAGTCAATGCCATATTATTCACTACATTCATTCTTTCTTATTGGAACCATAATACTTTCTTCAATAATAATGTCAGTAGACATTATAAATAAACAAAAAAAATCCAATAACATGCCCCAATGTTTCACAGCTATCACACCAATAGCCCCTGAGATATTATCACATTCCATTTATTTGCAGAAGTCTTATTCAACTTTCTGTATTAAGTACCAAGAAATTTCTTAGGCAATTAGTAAGTTCACTTGTATTCTTAAAACTTCACAGAATGAAAAATTAAAAATTTTAATCTCTTTTTCTAAAACAATTGCTTTACAAAGACTTTTCAAGGTTTTTTAATCCTATTTTTTGACAAAATAACATATTTTAATGAAAGTAAACATGTAGAAATGACTTAACCAAAACTAGCTATTGACAACTTTTCAGCACTTTTTTTGGGGTGAGTTCAGGAACAAACTTCGTATTCATTTTATTAATCCACTAAGTAGGGTTGCTTCACTTCCTTGGTTACTGTGCATATGGACGAGGCTGATTTTCATGGTGGGATGCTAAAAGGAGGGATTTTTGCAAATCAAACCACAGAACTATCACCTCACACTTGTTAGGATAACAAACATTAGCAAAACCAAAGATGACAAATGCTAGCAAGGATGTGGAGAAATTGGAACTCCTGTATACGCTAACAGAAATATAAAATGATGCAGCCACTATAAAAATTTTTTATTTTTGAGAATGTGTCTTGCTATGTTGTCCAAGCTGGCATCAAACTCCAAGACTCAAGTGATCCTTTCACCTCAGCCTCCTGAAGAGCTGGAACTATAGGCATGAACCACTGTGCTGGCTTGGAATATTTTTATTTTCCTCAAAAAATCAAAAATAGAATTACCATATGAGCCAGCAATTCCATTTTTGGGTATATATCCAAAATAATTTAAATCAAAATCTTGAAGAGATATCTGCACTCTCACATTCATTGCAGTAGTCTTCACAAAACAACCTAAATGTCCATCCATGGATTAATGGGTAAAGAAAATGTGGTCTACACATACAATGGAATATTATTCAGCCTTAAAAAAGAAGGGTATCTTTCTGAATGCAAAATCATAGATGAACCTGCAGGACGTTATGCTAGGTGGAATAAGCCAGGTATAGAAGGACAATTATTGCATGATTCTACTTACATTAGGTATTTGAAATAGTCAAACTCATGGAAACAGAGACTAGAATGGTAGTTGCCAGGGGCTGGGAGGAGGCAGAAATGAGGAACTGCTGTCCAATGAGTATGTAGTTTGAATTATGAAAAAATGAATAGGTTCTAGAGATCTGCTGTACAACATTGTGCCTACAGTTAATGATGCAGTATTATGCACTTAAACATTTATCAAGAGAGGAGATGCCATGTTGAGTGCTCTTTTCACAATGAAAGTACAGTAAAATGAAATGAAATATACAGCAGGCTTTACACACACCGCTTCACAGGCAAAAACTACTTGGGAAACAAAATGGAAGGTCCCCAGAGTCGTGAGGGAAGTAAGGTATGGTACAGGGTCAAAATGGCTGTACCTGGAGCTCTCTGACTGGTCAGGCACCAACCAGCAATACTCTCATGCCTTAATTATAGTTTACTGCTGAGATAATTGAGAATGAGAGCTCATATTTACTAACCAGGATATGAATAGACTGAGAACTTTAAATAACTTTCCTTTAATTCCATAAAAATCTCCATTCTGTTTTAAAGTCTTTAGTACAGATTTTAGATGTAATAAACTGCTAAGATTTGAGCAACAACTATAAGCATAATAAATGGTTTGCTTTATGGGCAGTTTTACACTAATGCCTCTAATAATAATAACAGTAGCAATAACAAAAATGAGTTTAAGATGACAGGATTCTTTGGACTTCATTACTCAGAGCATAATCCCTAGAAAGCAGCAGTCATTATCTAACCCAGAAACTCCCAAGAATTTGCTTAACACTTTAAAATGTATAATCTAAATTAAAGAAAATATGAGTAAATGGTATTGTTTCCCCTGAATTGAAGTAATATGGGATGTGTTGAAAGAATACATCAAGACATTTTTCACTGTCACCTAGCCTGATGACTGACATAGATTAATTACCACATAAATTTCCTCTTCCATTTAATACTGATAAACAGATTTATGGGACTTAAACCACAGTACACAGTTTTGTATTTTGTACGAAATGGATAATCACATTTTAAAACATGTGTAAGGCATATTTGCAAACTTGAAACGTCGTCTTCCATAAATATATGCTGAACGAATGAATTAATGAATAAAAATTCAGGCAAAAACTCAGGTGTGGCTCAGTCATCTGAATGTTATTATCCAATGAAACAGGTCAAAGATTTTTTTTTTTTTCTGGTTCATTTCTAGCCAATAAGACCAAGGTTCATTCACTTCACCTCTGTATAGAATCCTTTGTTGGGGGCTGCGAGGAGGCAGTAAGAAGTATCACATCTAATCTTTTCCATAATTAGCCAAGTTAGTTGGTACTTCCCATAACTCTGATACCCATAGGCCCTTGCTATTTCTAGACTTGAGTGTCATTCAGAAATATGGTTTAGGTGAGCACTAGGAAAGATACACAGTTTTTCTAAAACACATTATCCAATCAATATTCTACTTATAAAAGTCAACTATACACACTTCAGTCATGAGGTAAAAAAATGAAATTTATACATAACACTCACTTATGTTTATCACTCACTTATATTTATAATAATAGACATACAGGTATTCTATTAAAGGAACTTTTTAATGTTTGACCAGAAAAAATTTCAATATCCCTTTTTTATTAAGTTTAAGTTATTGTAATGAAATTAAACATGTGAAGGGAGACTAATACTCTCTTTTAAGAGAAGTAAGAATGAAATATCCATATAAAATACACTACATTATTCTCTTTGTTTTAACGGCAAATAGAATCAAAAGGAATAACCCACTTTATTTAACGGAATATCTGAAAGTGTCCCACTTATTTATTTCTAATTTTAACTATGGAAAGTACTTGCATTTTTTTTTAGGAAAGAAAGCCAAGATTTTATAAAGTAAAAATCTGCTTTGTGTGCCTTTCCAAATTAGAAGAGAAATGTATCATCTTAATACAGCAGATTCAGTTATTATAAAGACCTACTCCATCCAGAAAATTGAGTGAAATAAAAAGAAATTGACTTACTTGTTAAAGAGAAAAGATTGCCAAGGCTTGCAAAATTGTGAGGTGGTTAAATAACAAACTAAAGACTAGCGAATATGAGCTATTTTGTTTGACGTGCCTTCCATTTAATAAATGCTGTATCAATCTAGCTGTTTCTCTGTTTTTAATCATACATTTTGTTGTTGCTCTAAATTTAATCTTACCTTATACATTCTATAATGGATGTCCCTTAAATACATCATATTTAACGTGTTCCAAAGAAAACTCATAATCTCCTCATCTCCATCCACCTGACTCCTCCTGCTGTGATCAATCTCTCCATTTTTGTTCATTGTCCATCATCTTCTACAGAACAGATGTGTCCTAACTCATTTTCCTAAACACATTTTTGTATACAAAATAATTTCCTTTTTTTAATTTCAGAAATCTATTCTGACAAACATTTGGCTTCAACCTGTAATTAAAAACTTAACAATACTTAATAGTTGCCTCAAAGAGCATCCCCTCTTTGTCAATGTGAGACTATTTACATTAATTTGCATGTAATTCAGTTTCATACTCATTCACTGGGGTGTGAATATTAGTCAAATGGGCAATTAATTAATACAATCTTTATATATTCACTTATTAAAATGCACCACACAATTCCTAATTTATTGGGAGTTCTCACTAAATCTATGGGATGTAAATTTTGAAACAGCTGCAGCTGTTTGTGCCATTGCTCTTGTTGTCCAATAGAGCCAAGTGGACATTCTTTTTTGTTGTTGTTCTTTCCTTGAATAGAGTCGAAATTATGAATCTAACTTTCTCCGACATGTTGTCTAAAAGGATATCATCTTACCTTACTCAGTGTGAGCCCTAAAACTAGGAAATGTTTATCAATCTCTGATTGCAGATCAAGTTTAACTATCAAATACAGATTAACTTTTCAGTAAAAATTTTTTAAATATTCAGAGATAGAAATCTTGATGTTGGATGACAAAGATCACTTGTGAAGAACTTTATTAAGTTTTATTTGGTTGAAAAATCTATAATTTTTAGTGAACAACTATCATCCATTATGTTCCAAGCTTTGTGACAACTGTTTTTATGTCCATTAAAACAGTCCTATAAAATAGGTACAAGTATCTCAATCTTTTACATGTCAAAACTAAAGCACAGAGATGCTAAATAACTTGACTAAACAAGATATTGAAGGTGAAGTCTGAGATAGATTTTTAACTCCGAAGTGCATAAACTTTACCTCTATATTATCTGTCTTCAAAGAGAATGATTTTAAAGATTAGGCTTTTTTATTTCAGAAGAAAATATTTTTACACAATTCTAGATTCTTAACAGTAATTTGAAGGAATGAATGTCTGATGATTCAAGAAAAGTGAGGTACATTTTAAAAGTGACAGACAAAAAATGGATTTTTGAAAAATGAATAAAGCTGCTTTTTTTTTTTTTTTTTTTTTTTTTTTGATGGAGTCTTGCTCTGTTGCTCACGCTGGAGTGCAATGGTGCGATCTCAGCTCACTGCAATCTCCGCCTCTCGCATTCTAGTGATTCTCCTGCCTCGGCATCCCGAGTAGCTGGGATTACAGGCGCCAACCACTAGACTCAGCTAATTTTCTGTATTTTTTAGTAAAGATGGGGTTTTACCATGTTGGCCAGGCTGGTCTCAAACTCCTGACCTCAGGTGATCCACCCACCTCGGCTTCCCAAAGTGCTGGGATTACCGGCATGAGTCACCACGCATGGCCAAAGCTGGTTTTTAAAAGGGATCATTGTACATTATTATCAAATTTCATTTGAACGTCAAAAATTCCGAGGCAAGAAGGAAATTGAGCCCAGGAGTTTGAGACCAGCCTGGACAAAATTGCAAGACCCCATCTTTACAAAAACAAAAATAAAATAACACTAGCCAAGCATGGTGGTGCACACCTATAGTTGTAGCTACTTGGGAAGCTGAGGTGGAAGGATTACTTGAGTACAGAGAAGAGGTTACAATGAGGGAGGATCGTGCTACTGCACTCTAGCCTGGGCAAAAGAGCAAGACCCTGTCTCTAAAGAATAACAAATAAATAAATTAATTAATTAATTAATAAATAAAGTCTGGACAAGCCTAAAATCAGTAATATTTGGGGAATATGCAAATAGTCTTTGCTTTATTTACTCAATTATTGAAACTATATTCAAAAATAGGAAGTAAAACATGATTTAATATTATTTAGTAAGTTAAACATGTTATAATAATTTGGAAATCCATGTATGTTAATTAAATATACATTACTATAAAATATAAATCAGTGTGGTTTGTAGCAGAGACCTGGATTTTTTGTCTTTGTAGTGTACCTACACCATCACAGAAAGGTTTGCCATCAGTCTCTAGATTAGGTGCAAATTCATTTAATGTGATCCATCCTATTATCTAAAAGGTCATTCTGTTGTTTTCAGCCTTCATCTAAGACACTCTCAGATACCATTTCAGGAATTTATGACAGCAAAATGATATAAGGTGACAAAGTAGAAATAGGTGCTATGCTGCTTTACCTATACTGAGTTATTTTCTTCTCTCCAGGATCAGATATTAATGATAAATTCTCTAACATCAAAAAATAAAACCTAGGTCATATAAATTTTACACAATCAATGTCAGTCACTCAGCAACCATTGAGAATCTACTATGTTTAGAATGGAACACCTGACTTATAGAAAAAAAAGGTAAAAGATTGGTTTTGTAAAATGACACATACAATTTAAGGAAAAATAGGCTATCTATATTAGATAGTTAAAAGAAGATTATAAAATACTATAAGAAGAGAAGGGAGAAATGGCTAGATTAATTTGAGGATTACCTAGTGTTAAAATAAGTCCAGATTTAAATCAAGTTTATTAATTCTGGAAGAGATCACATCCTAAAGAAGGCATCAAATTGCCCCATAAATGTGGATAAAACTTCTGTGAGATAATGAAAGCCCTAGAGAGTAATGTTCAACTCCATTTTCTAATTGGCAACAAATGTATAATATGGGTACACCAGAATATCTAACTCAAAAAGTGGGAAAAAAAACAGGTAGTACGAAATGTTGGCAAAAATGCAGACAGCTAGGACACTCATACCAGCTGGTAAGTGTAAAAACTAGTACTGCAAGAAGCACTTTAGAAAACTTAATGGCAGTTATGTAGTAATGGTGATCACATGCATACTCTATGATAGCAATTTCACTGTTAGATATATAACTAACAGAAATATGCACATATGTGTCAGAAGACACACATAAGAATGTTAGTAACAGCCCTGTTTACAATAGCCCTGAATTAGAATGAACCAAAATTTCCATCAATTGTAGAGTATTTCAATGATAATATAATCACACACTGGAATGAAAATGATGGAACTACTACTAAACATACAACCTGGATCTTACAAACATAATCATAAGTGAAAGAAATTAGACACAAAATAACACATAAATTTTGATTCCACATAGATAAAGTTAAAAACAGATAACAATTAATCTATGGTGTTACAAATCAGTATATGGATTTCCTTTTGTTGGCAGGGGGGATGTTGTTGGAGAGGAAATAGGAAGAGAGCTTCTGGGGTGCCGGTCATATTGTACCTCTCAGTCTGAATAGTAATTACAAGGGTATGTACACTCTGCTGTAATTTGTCCAGTGATACATGATGGTTTGTACATTTTTATACATGTGTGATACTTCAATAAAAATATCTGAAAAGCTACAACAGCAGTGGCAACAACAAAGCCCATTAACCACAAGAAATAATCATGTAAATTGTTTTCTTCAAATAAATGTGTTGTAAATAACTTCTCTCACTCTTTGGCATATATTTTTGTCCTCTTTTGATATACCCTAATTTTAGGTTTGTTTGATTTTTCAAACATGTCCTTTATGTTTAATATATTTGAGGAAATCTGCTTAAGAAATGCTTATCTACTCCAACATCTTATCAATGGGAATTTTATTTTTTTAACTGTCAAATTTAGAGCTATAAGTAACCTGGAATTTATGTTTGTATATGATGTGATGTAGAAATCAAATTTTTATTTTTTCTATGTAGATATCAATTTATTCAGTATTTGTAGAAAAGATACTTCTTTGATAATGCAGTACATGGCACTTTTGTCATATGTCAAGAGTCCTTATATACGTAGGTGTGGATCTCAACTATTTTTGTTTGTTTTGTTTTTGTTTTGGATCTCAATTTTTATTCTATTCCCTTGATCTACATTTATATCCTTGTACCAGTACTATACTGTTTTGTTTACTGACACTTTGTATTAATATTTGATAGCTAATGTAAATCCTTCAAATTTGTTTTTCCATAATATAATACTGACTAATTTTGGCCCATTGTATTTTTATATAAATTTTGAAATCAGCTTGCCAGTCTTTACCAAAGGAAAGCTAGCATTTTAATTTGGAATGCATTGAATCCATATATCAATTTTAGAGAAAACTCACAGCCTTACAATACTTATTCTTCGATTCCATGAGTAGGGTATATCCCCCTATCCATTTAGGTTATTTTTCATATTCCTCATATTTTACAGTGTAGAAATCATGTGTTTCTCATTATTTTTTTCCTAGATGTTGAACATTTATTATTCTATTGTTAATAGTATCATCTATTTAAATTGCATTTTCTAGTTGTTTTTATTTAATAGAAACATAATTGATTTTGCATATATACATTATATTTTATATATCAATTTCACATGCTCTTATGTCACATATTGTTTTATATTCAGCAAGTGTTACTAAGGTATTTATTAAGATTAGTAGTTTATCTGGAGATTCTTTCACACTTAATAAGTATGCCCTCTGTGGATAATGATAGGTTTTATTTAATCCTTTCCAAACTTCATTATTTTATTTATTTTTATTGCTTTATTACCCTTGCTCCAGCACAATGCTAAATAGAAATTACCATAAAAGACTTTGTGCACTTACTCCTTATCACTGAGGGAAAGACTATTTATGTGAATTAGTATTTGTAGATATTAACTTTCGAGAATTTAGCTGTCAATCCCAATATGACAACTTGGAAGTGATGCATTTTCTTCTTCCTGCTTTAAGATTTTTCCTTTTGTCACTGGTTTATCAGCAGTTTTATGATAATATAAGTGGGTGTGATTTTCTCTTATATTTATCCTGGTTGAAATTTATAGCACTTCTTATATCTACAAATATATACCTTTAATTCGTTTTGAAAAATTCTTAGATAATGTATTTGCCTTGCCAATATCTTTTTAAAGATTGCTTTTGTCTCATGCTACTTCTATACACACATATTGAGAATCCGATCACATGTATAATAGAATTTTCACCATGTGTTATGCACACTCTTCTGCATTTTCCTTTTTTCCTCTCTGTTCTTTAGCTTGGATATTTTCTATTAGTTTGTATAATCCTATTAGATGGTTCTATCTAATCTTTCTTTCTGTTAAATCTCTTTGTTGTGTTTCCAGTTCACATATTTTTAAGTTCTATAATTTCCTTGGACTATTTTTCTATTTTTTATATTCTTTATAATATATCTAATTTCTTGACATTATTAATTCAATCATTTTAAAATTTCTGAAATAGTTTATGAAAAATTGTAGAAATTATTTTATGTTCTAGATAATATTATCTTCTTTCATACAGAATTTGCTTTTGCTTTGGCCAGCAGCTAGTGTTGGGACAGAAAACCACTATCCCGTCAGTCACTGGAGGCTTTGGAAGCTGGGCTTCATTCTTTAGGAGAGCTTGTCTACTTCAGATTTATCCCTATCAGAGTTCATAACTTGGAGTTACAGCTGAAAGCCAGGGTTGTTTACCTACTTGATAGGCCTTGAACTCCAATTATCATCTTATTTTTGGTTAGGCTACTAAATTTCCTGCTCAGCATCTCATATTATCAGCTTTGTTCTCTGTTTCTCTTCTCCTGTTCTTAGCTAGAGTTTGCAAATTGCCAAAAACTTTGAGAAGAAAAGAGGTGCTAAATGCCAGAGCATCTCCCCCTTGCATTTTCTCCAGGATATTGGCCTTTGATGTCCCTTCTGCCTTAGTAGCTTTCCAATGTCTTAAAGAAATGTGTAACACTTCTGGTTGTTTTAGGTGGGAAGTTTGTTCTGCAGTAAGCTTATCTGCCGTTACCAGAAATAGAAACTATTTTGTTTGTAAAATATTTTGTAATATTTGTAAAAACTATTTTATTTGTAAAACAAATGTATACTTTCGTACTACAATATTTAGTACTTCAGAGAACAATTGGCACTTTCTGGATATTCTCAACGAGGAATATGTGGTTGAAACTGCACAGTTTTCTGGAGATGATTTAGGTTCTTCCCTTCTTACTCTAATTCTGTCACTGGTTGATCTTATCCACTCCACAAGCTTTAATCACAATTTCTATTCTGATGAATCCCAAATATTTACATGTAAAGAAATTATATCCCCTGAAGTATAGAACCATAAATCTAAATGCCAACTGGGTATTGACACTAGGATAACTCACAGGTGCTTCAAAATTACATATACAAAGTTGAATTTCTCATCTTCTATCTACTCTTCCTAACAAAGCTACTTCATTATCCTTTATCCCCTAGCTCAGTGAGCATCCCCAGCTGTCAAGCAATATACCTGCTAATCATCCTCAGTTCTTCTTACTCTCTCATCCTCATATCTAATCCCTCACTAAGGCCTGATATTTCAACCTCATTATTATTTTTGGCATTCACCTTTTTCCATTTTTTGGTTACCAACTTGCTTTCTTGGAATTTTAAAACTGTCAGTATTAATCTTTCTGCTTGCAACATAAAGACATATATTTTCCACATATTCCGCCTAAGTAATCTTTGAAAAATAGTAGTAGGATATTGCCATTCTGTTGCTTAAAATCTCTCAGCAATTTTGTAATTTTCCAATTCTCCATAGTCTGTAGGACAATATCCAAATGTTTTAACTGAATACACACACACAGAAACACACACACATGCTCACACACATTTTATGATTCATACTTTGAGTTTAATTGAAAGATAGAACATCTATAAGACAAAAACAGTTGTAGTCAGAGATTCTGGTATGCAAAGTAGGAGAGAGAGCCAAGAACTAGAGGTATAACTTTGAATTATAATATTGGGTTGGTCTTCTATAGATGAGACATAAAGTTGTGAGAGTCAGTAAGAACAACTAAAGAAAGATAATGAAAGAACAAAAGACAAGTGGATTAAAGACAGATATGTGGTGAAAGAGAAAAGCATTTCTACAGAAAAGACCCCCAAAATAAGTTCATTGCAGGTAGTAAGATGAACAGAAGTCAAATGTCTTGGGGAGGATCGGATTGGTTGCTTGTGTATGTTAATTAATGCAAAAGGGTCAAAGAGAAGGACTGACTTCATGGCCCTGTAGAACTCTGAGAACAGGGTCAAAATCCAGATGCATTTCTAAGACATCACACTAGGAATGGGGACTTGTAATGAGTTATCTACAAAGTGTAAAAAGATGTGGGTAACCAAAAGGTTGTCATTTCCTCCAAAACAAATTTTCCTGGAGTGAAACTGTAACTACCAGGTATAGTCATTAATAGAACTGCAGACACTAAGACTATGGAACCTTCCGTCTTCCTAACCTTCTCCTCAGGCCAGCCTTAAAGGCCTGTGAAGATCTATTAATAACACTGCTGTTTTGTTCTCTGGCAGCTCTTGGTGCCAGAAGGCTTGGTGCCAATTTGTGGTTGAGCCCCTCCTTGGGAGAAATCATGCCATTCAGAGACAGCTGATAAGTCAAGCCTATTTTCCCACTTTCTTCACTGTATTTTTCCTGTCTGAAGAACTTGTTTATGGATTTGATTTCTGTAGAGATAATAATCACAGGATTCAGTGGTATAGCATTCCTCTATGCATTTTCTCCCTGCACATTTGTGTGTGTGAAGATACTCTTTCTAAATCCCTTTCAAGACAAATTATTAATTGTGATATATTAATTATTCTCCACTGTACCTAACGGTTATCAGCACTACAGAGGCACCATTGGTTGACAAAAGTGAGAGCTTTTGTCAACATTAACATAATGAGCAAGTGGCAATGAGAAAATATTTGTCCAATTATAGACTTTTATATTTTCTTTTCTTGAGGAAATAAAAACCGAAACACATTTAAGATACATTGCTGTTTGTGCATATGCGGTAATTTTTTTTTTTTTTTTTTTGAGACGGAGTCTCGCTCTGTCGCCCAGGCTGGAGCACAGTGGCACGATCTCGGCTCACTGCAACCCCCGCCTCCCGGGTTCAAGCGATTCTCCCGCCTTAGCCTCCGGAGTAGCTGGGATTACAGGCGCATACCACCATGCCCAGCTAATTTTTGTATTTTTGTAGAGATGGGGTTTCGCCATGTTGGCCAGGCCGGTCTTGAACACCTGACCGCGGGTGATCCCCCCGCCTCGTTCTCCCAAAGTGCTGGGATTACAGGTGTGAGCCACCGCACCCGGCCAGTAAATAGTTTTAAAGTTTTATTTAATCCCAGCACTTTGGGAGGCCGAGGCAGGGGGATCACGAGGTCAGAAGATCTAGACCATCCTGGCTAACACCGTGAAACCCCGTCTCTACTAAAAATACAAAAAAATTAGCCAGGCGCGGTGGCGGGCGCCTGTAGTCCCAGCTACTCAGGAGGCTGAGGCAGGAGAATGGCGTGAACCCGGGAGGCGGAGCTTGCAGTGAGCCGAGATAGTGCCACTGCAGTTCGGCCTGGACGAAAGAGCGAGACTCCAGCTCAAAAAAAAAAAAAAAAAAAGTTTTATTTATATTCATATTAGATAACCATTTGGGTGGCACATTTCACAACACAGATGCACTTCTTAAGAGTCCCCCATCCATCAGCGTTGTAAAAAAGGAAGTGGCACGTTTGCATGTAGTTCTTCTGAGACGGAGATTTAGGGACAACTTTGCCAAGGTGTGTAGGTGGAGAATGGGAGATTGAGATAGGCATATTGGCCCAGGAAGACAAGGGAGTAAAACTAGCAATAGAAAGAAGGAGGGCCAATGCCGTAACAGTGTGATGGAGTGAAAACAAGAAAAAGGAAAATGCCTCAGGATTTGGTGGAGAGTTTGTTTTACCTTTTTAAGATAATACTCCTGGTCAGCTTCCCAGGTTCTTAAGTCTGGATACTGTAATGATTTTGGATGACTGCATTCCATGACCTGTTTCAAGGTAGATTTTTTGAAAATAGGAGTTAAATATAGGCTTTCTTCCCTATGTATTCAGTTGCGTTTTTTTCTTTTTCATTTAGAAATGTTGTTTTATTTCACGTTCCCTTATTTATATTTAATTGAGATGGTGTTGGCCATTTTATCCTTCTTTTTTTTTGTTTTCTTTTCTTTTTTTTATTTTATTATTATTATACTTTAAGTTTTATACTACATGTGCACAATGTGCAGGTTAGTTACATATGTATACATGTGCCATGCTGGTGTGCTGCACCCATTAACTCGTCATTTAGCGTTATGTATATCTCCCAGTGCTATCCCTCCCCCCTCCCCCCACCCCACAACAGTCCCCAGAGTGTGATGTTCCCCTTCCTGTGTCCATGGTTCTCATTGTTCAATTCCCACCTATGAGTGAGAATATGCGGTGTTTGGTTTTTTGTTCTTGCGATAGTTTACTGACATTTTATCCTTCTTTAAACATTATTTTCTATCTAGAAAATCCAACTTCAAATAAATATACTCAGTTCTACATTATAAAAAGTATTACAATGAATTTAATGCTTAAAACTCATTCCGGAAGTGACGATGGAAGCAGGTTCAAATGCTTTCACTGACACTTTGTGGCAAAGTGTGGAACTACAGTATATTATTCCAAGTTGTTTCCTGATATATTTTTTATGTACATAACAATCAAGAAATTGTTATGCTATTTATTTATGTACTTATATGTAAATTAAACAACCAAGAAATCGCAAAGTGTTTTATTAAGATGATATCTAAACTGAAATATCACAACTTACTACAAATAATACTTTGTTTCAAAAAAATTTGAATTGCATATAAAAATCACAGTTGCTGTGATTAACATTGCATTGATATATTGGAACTAAGGTTTTTGGAAAAATTGTGTTTTCTTTCAATCTTTTAAAAAATACCATATTTATAAAATGAGTCATTAAGATTATCCCTAGGCATTTTCATTCTGTATTGAAGGTTTTTGAGGGACATCATTATTAGTTCAAAGTGTGTTTCACATTTCGTAGTCTGTCTTATCATGGCAACTAATTTTTTTTTTTTTTTGTGAGAGGGAGCCTCACTCTGTCGCCCAGGCTGGAGTGCAGTGGTGAAATCTCAGCTCACTGCAGCCTCCACCTCCCGGGTTTGAGCGATTCTCCTGCCTCAGCCTCCTGAGTAGCTGGGATTACAGGCTCCCGCCACCGAGCCCAGCTAATTTTTGTATTTCTTAGTAGAGACAGGATTTCACCATGTTGGCCAGTCTGGTCTCGAACTCCTGATCTCAGGGGATCCACCCACCTCGGCCTCCCAAAGTGCTGGGATTACAGGCATGAGCCACCACTCCCAGTCAGCAACTAATTTTTAAAATTGTGGTAAAATATACATAATATACACTTCAACAACTTAATCAGTTTTAAGTGTATAGTTCAATGACATTAAGTATATTCGCCTTATAGTGCAACCATCGTCACCATCCACCTCCAGAACATTTAAAATTTTTTAAAACTGAAACTCTTCACTCATGGAACAATAATGTCTCCTTCCCCTCTTCTCCTAGCCCCTGGGGAAAAAAAAATCTACTTTCTATCTGTCTGATATGATTGCTCTGAGTACCTCATATAAGTGGAATCATGTAATCATTGTCCCTTTCTGTTTTTACCTTATTTTAATATAATCAAAACTAAATAAATAAGCAAATTCTTAAAATAAAATTGATATATTTAGTACAGATCCTTTTGAGACACTCAGTGGTCCACTAATTATGTACCATGTCCAATCACATCACAATATCATAAATTTTATAGTCAATTATTAGTTGGCATTTCAAGGCCCAAGTATATGTTTAATAAGAGACGCAATCTTACATATGCAGTTTACATGTTCTTAATCTAGTCTTAGCACCAGCATATCACCTTAGTTTACATTTGTCTAAGTTCAAGTATTGGTTTTGGAATGTAATTTTGCTCATATACAATCTGTAAGATACTAAAACAAAAGCTAGCTTATTATAAGTGAAATAATGGCAAAGGCCATTTTAAAAATATTGTATTATTTTCCCATTTGAAAATCAGTTTAGTCTTTAGCCCACAAAATAACAGGAAAATAACTTAAATCATAAAAACTATGTCTGAATATTATTTAACATATTTTATAAAGATATCCTTCTTTGGATCATGGCTGCAGATGTTTTCATGCAGCTTGAGCCACTTTCCATGTCTTACGGAGAATGTGCAGGAGCTATATATCATCAGATTCTTTCAGAGAAAGAGCTGGTAAGACAAATGACAGTCTGAAAGACAAAGGAAAAAAAGAATTGGTATCTTCTTGGCACCTCTGCATTTCAAAAATACTATTTCAATAAAGTCCATGTTAGAGGTGGAATTCAATAATTCACTGAATCTGCATTCTTGCCTTTTGCTATCCTCTTTCGCCCTCATATGCTCAATTATTCCTCACTCCTGGTTAATGAAGGCAGGCTTTTAAATACAGACTAACCATAAATTGACTTTAATATTGGTGTTTAATGGTTATTCACAGAACTGATTTAAAATGTGGTATCAAGTTCAGGTCCTGGGATTTACCAAAGTTCATCAGAGGACACAGTACATGGCGAATTGAGAACCATAACCTACTTTATGTCTAAGAGTATATTGACAAACAGCTAAGTACTCTGTGAGCTCTCAGATTTCACTCAAAAGAAATGAAGAAAGTAAATTCTCTGTTTAGACTTTGTGCCTTCTTTCTCCTTTTAAAGAATTTGCTCATGGGAAAATATACCATACCAATGGCAGCAACATACTATAAGTTTATGAGCAAATCAATTCCATCCATAGTTACTGCAGAGTATATTATAGGCAGTATTTTTGTTGGGAGAAAAGCAGCAGAAACTTAGCAAAGTAAGGGAAAGAGAAAAAGCAGCTTATAATGATAAAGAGCCTTTGTGCCTGTAGAGAGATAAGAAAAAATACGAAAGAAATCCATAATGATCCACAATAATTTTAGAAAGCAATTTATGGCCATGAAGGGTACAACATGTGATTGGGTATCAAAGAAGAAAGAAGTCATGTTAATTTAGGCTAATTAAAAGATACTTTGTGAAGCAGAATTTTTTATTTGGTTGGTTGATCAGTTGATTTTGGATAGTTTTGGATACTATTTAATTAGTTAAAAAGCTATTGAAATGGAGTATCAACCATTTCCAGACAGAGGAATGGCATGAGTGATGGTCTGGGCACGGAATATGTTTGATACACAGTGAAATATCAGATTCACTCTGATGCTCTGTGTATTTTACGGGAAACCTTATAAGGGATAAAGGGCAAAAATTCAACAGAAACCCAGTTACTATTGGCCATCTGAGAATTTTGTACTGTCCAGGAGAAAAGAGAGCTCTCATTGAAATGGAAGAGTTAATACAACAAGACATTGTGCTTGTCTGTACTCCTATATATTTTATCCATTAAAGGAATTAATGGATTTTATCCATTTTATGACATTTATTTTATTATTTTATGACGCTTATCCATTAATGACATTAATGGATAAAATATATAGGAGTACAGACAGGCACAATGCTTGGGGAAACTATTAGGAGGTCACTGCAATACTCTAGCTAATGGTTACAACAATCTGACATTGGGTATTTGCAATAGGAATGGAAAGAATATAATAGAGGAAAGAGATATTTTGGAGATTTCAAGCATAATTAATGGGAGAAAATGGAAGCTTATACTTCAGAGAAGCACAAAGTCCAGTGATAAGTTTAAGTTGTATAAATTTAGTGTGCTCTCAGGAGAAGCTGATGTTTACTTTGTACTTTTAGAACCTTGCACGGGTGAGCGGGTTACTGAATAAACAAATAAATGTTTGTGTAACACAAATTTAGAGAATGTGCAGTTGTAGATATATATGTAGTTCTGAATAGTCCATTTAAAGACAGATACTAGGTTTTCTTCCAGGGTTTGTAGAGTTTCGGGTCTTACATTTAAGTCTTTAATCCATCTTCAGTTGCTATTTGTATATGGTGAGAGATATGGGTTTAGTTTTGTTCTTCCGCATATGGCTAATCCAATTTTCCCAGCACCATTTATTGAGTAAGGTGTCCTTCCCCAGTGTCTCTTTTTGTCGAGTTTGTTGAAGATAAATTGCCTGTAGGTATGTGGTTTTATTTCTGGGTTTTCTATTATGTTCTATTGATCTATATGTCTATTTTTATACTATTAATAGTATCATGCTGTTTTGGTTACTATAGGCTTATAGCATAATTTGAAGTCAGTTAATATGATAACCACAGCTTTGTTCATTTTGCTTAAGATTCATTTGACTATTTGGGCATAGCCACAGTCTTTAAATACTTGAATGGACATAATGTGAAACCACACTTAAGATATGTTTAAACGGCACAGTAATATTATCTAACACAAACTCAAAATTCAGATGTATCCAGTTGTCCCAATAGCTTTCTTTATAAATATCTTTTTTTCTTTTTATTTCTTCTTAGGATTGAAAGGTAAATATCCTAGCACCTACACAAGGGAACCGATGTGTGTGTGTATATATACTCATATATATACACATATATGTGTATATATATGTGTATATATACACATATATATGTATATGTATATATATACACATATATATACACACATATATGTATATGTATATATATACACACATATATATATACACATATATAGGTATATGTATATATATACACATATATATACACATATATATATACACACACACATAGGAATACATACATGTATATATACCAATATACACATAGAATACATAGGAAGATTTTATATATATATATATATCTTCCCCCAAAAGTGTGCCTTGGCTTTTAAAAAAGCTTACAAGATCTCAAACTGTCTTAATAGACTGACAGTAACCAAATCAATCATCCTTCTCATTGCTGCTCTGAGTAGATTGCACCTGGAGAAATGATTGCAGGTATGGATAGCTCACTTAGAGCTATTACTGATAATCTGAAGTGTGTTCAGAATAAAATAACCAGGGTGATGGGGAATGAAAAGCCCATAAGTTTCACATGATGGATTCTGATTATCTTTAGGCTGGAGAAGCATAGGCTAGGGAAGTGGGCATAGCTGTTGTTGTTAAATACTTGAATGAATGCCTTTATGATTTGAATTGTGTTTCTCCACAAAGATAAGATTAAGTCCTAATGATCATTACTCAGAATGTGACCTTATTTGGAAATGGGGTCATTGCAGATGTAACTTGATATGGTAAAGTCATATTGCCATAGGGTGGGCCTTTAATCCAATATGACTGGGATCCTTATAAGATGATGGCCATGTGAAGATAGAAACACAGTAGAATGTCATGCACTGACAAAGGCAGAAATTGGAGTTATACTGCGCAAGCTAAAGAGCACCAAAGATTGCCTGAAAACCACAAGAAAATAGGAAGAGACTAAGAAGAACTTTGCTACAGCTTTCAGAGACAGGACAGCCCTGCTGACCCCTTGATTTGAGAGTTCTAGCTCCAGAACTGTGAGACAACAAGTTTGTATTGTTTTAAGACACCAGGCTTATGGTACTTTTTTACAGCAGCCTTAGAAAACAAATACAATGTACATATATAGGTAAAGCTTATTCATTCAGTTCCAAGAAATAATTAGGATCTAGTAAGCAGAAATGAAGGGAAAACAGAACATGAACAAGAACTTGCTAGTAATTAAAGCCACTGCAAAATGAACTCAAGGGCTCCAGCAGGTTTTAAATTACCTGGTATTATAAATGTTCAAGCAGGATGAATCAGAGATGTTGCAGAGGTGATTATTCATGCATCAGATGGAAGGTTAGACTGAATAATCTCCAAGTGAAAAAATTATATGTTCCTATCTTAAAGCCCTGTCAAATAGAGGTTGGTAGCTTCCTTTTCATTTTCTGCTTCAATCAAGAGGATATATGGATGATATAGCTTGGTGGATAACACTTAAATTGAAGACCTAGTACTTACTTTTACTTTTACTTACTCTAGTACTTAATTTTTCTTAGGTAGGCCCCTTAACTTCTCTCTCCTTATTTTCCCACCTGTTAAACAGAGATATTAATGCTATTCACTTCCTAGTGTTATTATGATGACACTAAATAATTTTAAAAATGCTTAGAACAAGGCACAGCACATAGTAATGACTAAAGAAAGAAGTGCTTTTGAACATATATTTGCTCTACTATTGTCTAGATTGTCTAGATATAATGCATTAAGTCTTCCCACCAGTGCCATTGCTTGTGTCCAAAATACAGAGTTAAAAGATTAGAAATAATTGCATGTATTCTAAGAGTCCTGCGCATTTTCCTAGATCCAATATTGTACTATTTGGACAATTTATTGACCAAGTACCAGAAATATAATATTTTTGTCAATTTTCTCATAACAAACTGTGATAATGTGTTTGTCAACTGCTAGGATGGGTTTGTGTGTGTGTGAATATGTGTGTGTGTGTGTTTCAAGTGTTTATAGAAAATAAATCACTCAGTGGCATAATTTTCAAATAATAAAGACTACAGTTACCCTGATTAAGGTTCACCTGAGTTTTGGATATTACCACGTGAGAGTTAGAGGACGATGTGAAGTTTTCAAAATGAAATCCTCTGAAATCCAGGTATCTTGTTAAATTGACATCTGTTGGTAGCTGACAGCCAATTTCAGCTTCAGGAACTAGTAAGAACATTTTCCAGCTTATGAAACTATTAATAAATGTTATATAATTGTCAAAAGAAATCCTCATTCAGTGATTCAAATTTAACAAAATTAGGTTTTATTTATTCACTATGTAAAGATACTAATCCCTGCATTATTTGGGTGCATGGGTGACAGCTCTGCCAGGTTTGTGATGCCCCAGACAAATTCAGTAACTTTCAGTGAAGCAAACCCATGAATAGATGTGATGGCAGTGTGTACACCTATATAATTCCAGAGCTAGTGATTATGTAACTTTTATATACGTCAGACCGAGGGAAGACAGAGAATGGAGGAACTGGGTGTTCTTTCAGTAAAGAGCAACTGAATGAGACAGTACATCTTTTGAGCTGGGGATATACTACAAGGCAATGCGGGAGGCTGGCTATGAAAGTATTGAAAAATATGTTTGATTGCTGGGTGATGTTTAGAGGCCCTAAGGTAATAGAAAGGAGACAAAATTGAGTGTCTGGAACTTATATGTACTTTATTACAGTACTCTCATTTTCACCAAAGAAGGCAACCCATGTGGTGAAAAGACCACAAGTACTGGAGCTAAAGCCAAGTTATAGCTGTAGTTTTATGTTTTGTGAGCCCATATGTCCTCAGACAAGTTTCGTGAGTTAATTTCCTGTGTCTCAGCTTCCTCTTTTATAAAATGTGGGTAATATCATTGTCCCTTAAGATTGTTGTCAGCATTAGACAACATAAGTATATGAACCATCTAGCTCGGTATTTGGCAATGGTAGGAGCTGAATAATTGTTGGCTCTTACCTTAAAAAAATTATTTGTTAAAAGTTCCAAATGCAGGGTTCAGGAGCAGATATGGGTCAAGGTCATGGATGAGGCAAACACTACAATTCAATAAAAATTGTTAGTTCTTAATTTATCTTAACTCAGCAACCGTTTCTTGAGACTCTACTACATATTGAGTACTGAGGGAATAGAAAGATGAATCAAAGACCATTTTAAAACGTCTGGCATTTGCAATTCAAAATCAAGTAAAAATAAATACAGCTCATGATTTATTGAGAAATGTCATGCAAGGTAAATGAACTGATTTTAAGCATGTACTTAGCATTCACACAGATTGACAGATTCAGTGAAAACACGGCACAGCCTTCAATTATTTTTCCTTTTAAATACATATTTGTGGACTTTATAGAAATACTGACAGTGTTTCCTCACCAATACCTATTTTCTTTGTTGAGTGACTATTCCTTTTTCTTTTCAAATTAGTTTGTGTGGCAGTGTGGAAGAACCACCACATGAGGACGGTAACCAACTACTTCATAGTCAATCTTTCTCTGGCTGATGTGCTCGTGACCATCACCTGCCTTCCAGCCACACTGGTCGTGGATATCACTGAGACCTGGTTTTTTGGACAGTCCCTTTGCAAAGTGATTCCTTATCTACAGGTAATTGTTTTTAATGCTTTTTTGAAGCTACTAAAAAAAATGTTCAGCCATAGCGATGGCCCTTATGGTAAATTAACTAGTGAGTTGAGAAATATATTTGCCTAAGGCATTGACAAACTGAAGGAAAATAATACTTGAGAATTTCTGGAGAAATAAGTTAAGTTCTGGGTAAAAATTAAGCAATGAACTGCCAAATCATCATTAGATGCTGCACAAACATTTTTGCACAACTTTTTTGATTACTAATTTGATTCCAAAAGTTTGATTTTGCAAACTTTTTTGATTCCAAATTTGATCCCAAAAGTTTGATTTTGTGCAAACTTTTTTGATTCCTAATTTCCCCATTGTTAAATAAGAAACTTGAACCAATTAATGATTTAACCAATTAATGATCTCCCCAAACCAATTATTGATCTTTCTCTTGAACCAATTAATGATCTGCCAGTCCAAATCATTGAGCATATTTGTTTTTACAAGTGATTTTATTTTATATTGAAGAATTAAGACCTACTTGGTCAAATCAGTGCCATGAACAGGTTTTAGTGTAGATTCTAATTCAAACTACCAGATTTGGAATCTCCGTTCTTCCATTCACCAATTGTATGCTATCAAGCCAAATAGTTGTAATTCGCTTATTTAAAAGAATAATTTAAATGAGATCTACCTCATATGGTTGCTGTGACCATTTACTTACATAATTCATATAAATAAGTTGGCACAGTGATTACCCTCTGGAAGAGATGATCTTATAAAAACAGTATATTCTCAATAAACATCAATTATCAGCATCAGAATCATCATTACTAGGTGTTTTTCTTTCCTTAAGAGTGAAAACAGCTTCTTTTTCTATTTAATTGCCATTTCAGTAATTAAGAATGAATACTTTCAGAGATTAGTGTTCTGATTGTTATTATAGCTCTAAAATTTTTGAAACAAAAGATTCATCAGATAATGTTCACATTCACTCATCCATCCTAAAAGATGGATTTACCTTAGGTATTGGACAGCAAATGAAATGGTGACCACTCTCTGCTTGTCTTCCCATAGCTTTCCTGCACCCTCAGTTTTTACTCCATGCGGTCTCCCAGATGGTGCCTATAATATTTTAAGAAAACAGAAAATAAGCTCCCAGTAACAAAAAATTAGGGAGGGGTCACAAATAGCCTATTACTAGACATTATGCTGATTAGGCTTTTGGAATGAAATGTTGCAAAGAGATATTTAGTTCAATAGTTCCTCAATTACCTCTTATAAAAAGAAGTGAAAATGTTTTAAGTTTAAACATTGTTTATAGAATAGTAAGTGGAAAATACTATAGAAGTTATAAGCTCCATGCATATATTATGTTTAATTATAAAGCTAGTTTGGGTCAGCCTGCTGAAAATCATGAATGGATTACAAAACGAACAGTAGCACATTTTTTTGTGTGTGTGAGGAAAAAGGACATGGGACAATAGAGAAAAATATTCTCATAGAAGAAAAGTTAGTAAGAAATGAATGGCTCTGGTGGTGTTTGCATAGAGGCACTAGGAAAGTAATACATTTTAGATAATTCTAATATTTCATTATCTCTGTGGTACTTCCAGAAAGCCTTTTACCTCTCTCGGTTTCAATAACTACCCAGGAGAATATTTTGAGGATTCTCTTAAGTTTTGGGATGGCTGCAGTTGCCCAGAATCTTCAACTGACTGGTAGCATTTCGTGTTCTCTCTGTGAACCAGAAGATTCCCTGGTGGGAAGTGAAGTGATAAGGGCAGGTGCAGTCATGTGCTAATGCACAGCGATAGCTTTCTGCAGAGCAGGCATCTCAGAGTTTCCTGTGAGTATTTGCCTTAGAGGACAGAATGGAAGCAGTGTAACCAGTGAGTGATGCAGAGCATGGGTATCTCTTATAATCACTTACAGTCCTCTTTCACTCAGCAGAACTATTTAACAAGTCCTACAGTTCAAGGAATATCCTCATCTCTGGAAGGATTCTGTCTGCCTCTTTGCACAGAGTGTCCAATCTAATCAATTCCTTAACTGCTCCTCTTCTCCATAGAGCAAGGGAAAAAACTACTGGGTAACCACATGATGCAAAAGACTAGATCCATTTGTTACCCCATCCAACATTACTTCTTGATGGAAAGGTGTAAATGCACCAAGAGATTGGTGCACAGGTAAAACTAGTATCTCCAAATTCTTCATATTTATTGCCTCATTTTTCATAGAATGTTCCCAAATGCAATGAACAGTGCCAATGGGCAATAAACATATAATTTAAATTTGAGCAGATTTTCTCCCTAGTTGTGACATTCTGTAACTAATGACTTATATCCCTGATATGATATTTATGTCTTACTGAATATTTAAAAACATGTTACATCATGCCCAGCCACATTATAAAGTTATTTGGTTGCATTTTAGATTACTTGGATGTTTATTAATTTGCTATAATTTATATGTTCTTTTTCTTCTAAATACAATACAGCCTTTAGATTTATGAGTGATATGCTGTAACGCATTGGCAAATGCACAAAAATCTTAAAAGTCTCACAAATGTTATAAAGCTTAGCTGAATAATTAAAATGACCCTTTTGTATCTTTAATAATTGCATAACTCCAAGACCATTAACATGTATTCAGCTATTTGCTGAACAATTATCATGTATTTCACTTCTCTTCCAACAATGACAAGAGCATTGGTTACTTTTTCAGAGTGATTTTTTTTTAACTGCAGAAGACGCCCTACACAGAAAATGCCAGAAAAAAAAGAAGCCAAGTGAGATGTGGGAGGTGGGCAGTGGGTGGTCAAACAAGCTCCCTCTCTTTCAGTCATACTTTGCAACCTTTCTACCTATTAGTGCTTATCATCCAAATCTGTGATTTGGCAAAATTTTCATTTCTCCTTATAGTGAATCTTTAAGATACCTTTGCTGTATCTATTTGCTAGTATAAAACAGTGGACTTCTCTACTAAAGGAAATCCCCAAACATTATCCTGTGCGAAGGGTGCCCATAGTATAGGTCAAAGACCAAGTACCTGAAGGCAGAAGAAAGTTCCCATTATCTCACTCCACTTCATTCTCAACATTCATAATCCACACTAGATTCATTTCTCAAATGACTTACTATTCAACTAACTTGAGCTAATATCAGAATCCAAATGAAAAAGACACCCAGAAGTGCACTCTTAGAAGTTAAAAGCAACAACAAAACTTTCACTTATAATTACTTATGATAAAATGCAATTTTACATCACCTCCAAGAAAATCTTACACATTGCACATAATTGTATATTAATGTGTTAAATGCACAAGCAAATATAGTAGTTCAAACAATGAATATTAGCTCACTGATTGTCAAGGGTTCATTCAATGGATTGGTTCATTCTACTGTTAGATACATCACACTAGCATATTCCTCCCTTTTCTGTGTGATGAAGGGCAGTGCTCCCTGGGTCACTATTGGCACTGGATGTCAGTCTTTCAAGTGAACTGATATGAATTGATTATTATGACCTAATGGCATTAGGAAACACTAGAAATGACATTGATATTTGAACTATGCTACATCTATACCATTTATCCATGTTGATTAAATTAATGGATTATAAATTACTAAGCCTTGATGAACACTTTGTACTTCTAATTGCTAGAGAGGATTGATATATCTCTAGCCCAGAAGCTATGAAAAGGCGACTGTGCAAATCTATACAACCATAGTTCTATTCCCAGGTTAGCAATGGTATTGAGGGGCCCTAGGTGCTTAACTTATTTGCAGAGAAGGAATGGAGGTTGTAGAGAATAAGGTGATACTGGTTTGAGAAAGAGAGTTGAAGGTACCCTCAGGTAGCACTAAGAAATTTCTAGGAGTCACTAATCAACTTAAGCCCATTCTCATAGAGTCCAGCCCCTTAAAATTACACTTAAAATGAAATTAGCCTCCAATAATTTAGCAAAGGTTAGGCTTTCACTTGTAATTTCTATGAATATTCTTCTCTGAAAAGCAATCTGTTCCAATTAAAATATAGAACTTCAGACTCAAGAATGAAAGATAAAACTAATAGTATCATCATCATTATTATTATTATAATCATAAGAAATAGTAAACACACAGCATTTATATGCCAGCCCTGGAATAGACATTTTCATCTCAACTAACTGTCTATACAATTCCATGGTTAGGTACTATTAATCATCCACATTTTACAGATGAGAAAACTGAGGAATGGAGAGGTTAAATAATCTCCTTAAGATCACTCCATAAGTCAGATGGGATTCATGCCCAGAAAACCTGGTTGCAGACTCGATTCCAGCTATACTCTTCTGCCTCTCCCATAGAGAAACAAAAGAATCATACTTGATAAGAATCTTATCCTGTTGATTTACTTCATTTAGCACACACACACACACACGCAACACACAACACACAACACACACATTAGGCCTAAAGCTGTAAAGTGAGTGACTCAATAGTGTGCAGCTAGCTGATCAGAGAGAGAGAACAGATAGTTCATCCTGACAGCCCAGAGACTTTCTGCACTGTTGCACTGGGTCTTAGATCTCTTTCACTCATTTGTACCTATAATCAACATATCAACAAGAAAGGTCCTCATGTAAAAGACAGAGATAACTACCCTTTCCACATATTATGAGATCAATATAACCAGGA
Source organism: Pan troglodytes (assembly GCF_028858775.2). Taxonomy (NCBI): domain Eukaryota; kingdom Metazoa; phylum Chordata; class Mammalia; order Primates; family Hominidae; genus Pan; species Pan troglodytes. The sequence continues at coordinate 61,111,251 of NC_072403.2, forward strand.
CAGAAAAATAGAAGAAGATGACTGGACTATATCTACTGTCTTCAATTAAGGCTCACCACTATTAATGGATTAACAAATATTTGTTTTAAAGACACATGCAAGTATACGTTCACTGCAGCACTATTCACAATAACAAAAACGTGGAATCAACCTAAATGCCCATCAATGATAGACTGGATAAAGATAATGTGGTACATATACACCATGGAATACTATGCAACCATAAAAAAGAATGAGATCATGTCCTTTGTAGCAACATGAAAGGTGCTGGAGGCCATTATCCTTAGCAAACAAATGCAGGAACAGAAAAGCAAATACTACATGTTCTCATTTATAAATGGGAGGTAAATGATGAGAACACATGGACACATAAAGGGGAACAACACGCACTGGGGCCTTTCTGAGGGTAGAGGGTGGGAGGAGGGAGAGGATCAGGAAAAATAACCAGTGGATACTTGGCTTAATACCTGGGTGATGAAATAATCTGTACAGCAAACACCCATGACAGACATTTATCTATGTAACAAACCTGCTCATGTACCCCTGAAATTAAAATAGAAGTTAAAAACAAAATATTTCTTAAATGCATAATGGATATCAAATGTTGTATCAGATATTGGGGACACAGTTGTGAAAAAAACAGAAGCAGTCCCTCCTATCATAGAGCTTTGTTCCAATAGAGAAAACAGATGATAAATAAGCAAATTAAGCAAATAATTTACTACATTATACATGCTGAAAGAAAAATAAATAACAATCTGTAAAAAAAATGTAAAAGAAATCAGAAGTCTTTTTAAAGGGAGAGGGGATTCTGAGAGTGATATCAGAATCAATATTTCATCCAGTATAAGAGAGCACATTGAACATAATTACATTAACTAATAATGTGGATATAGGCATTTTTAACATTTTTTTGTTGTTATTTCCTTAAAGTGTCAAGTTAAAGAATGATTTGTGGCATTGTTAATTATATACAAATTTTGACTGGGTGAACTTACCTAGTTTTTGGAATCACATTGACTAGGCTAGCAGTGAGCAAACTGTCATAAGGAGATCCGCATACAAAATTCTCTTTTAATATGACTCGTAACTTTCCTTGGGTGCTACATGTTGAAAATGCACTGATGTACAAATAGCCCTTATTATTTGAAAATATGAAATAAGCTATCCATAATTTAAAAATGTTAATTAAATATAATTTCAATCAAATTTCTATGTGGTAATTTAGAAGAAAGACATATTATTCTTTATAATTGAGGCTTTTCCAGTTTGGACTAAACATATGTGTTTTTTTTTTCTATATGAGGGTATGATTTCTTCCAATCAATGGAAAAATTACAGGACAAAATAATTACAGTAATTATTTAAAGAATGCCATATTATAAATTAAGACACTTGGAGTAAAAAAAGATTGCAAAGTTTTCATCATACCTTTTCATGTTTAACAATAAATTTACATTTAAAAGTATATTTCTAATATTTTATTTTTGTGATATAATTTCTTTTTAAATAGAAAGCACTTGCATGGATTGTTTATTTTTGGCAGCTTTGAATTTGCTTATATGTTCTGATTACCTTTCTCATATAGTAAATATATTAAGAGTAATTCTTTTAACAGCTGGTGCTTCTCTATTACTATGATCTTTTCTTTTCTCTAGACCGTGTCGGTGTCTGTGTCTGTCCTCACACTGAGCTGTATCGCCTTGGATCGGTGGTATGCAATCTGTCACCCTTTGATGTTTAAGAGCACAGCAAAGCGGGCCCGTAACAGCATTGTCATCATCTGGATTGTCTCCTGCATTATAATGATTCCTCAGGCCATCGTCATGGAGTGCAGCACCGTGTTCCCAGGCTTGGCCAATAAAACCACCCTCTTTACGGTGTGTGAAGAGCGCTGGGGTGGTAAGTACCTTATGGCCCATCAACTGACATTTATATTACAGCAGCAAATTGAAAATTGGATTAGCACAGCCATTGTAAAGCTGGGCTTATATATTTTACTGACATTTGTGAATACAGTTTTGCAAGAGCATGAAAACCAACTTGAATTTCAAAACAATTTCACAGAATAACTCTACCTATCTGAATCCTTTGGAAATGTTATCTATTATTTTCTCATTTTCATATCTTTCGGATAGGAGATGAAAGGAGATTATTCTACAATTCAGATTTGATTATTTTAGTTTTTCTTAAACTCCTTAAACAAAAAGCAATATGGAATACAAATCCAATTATGTATTCTGGAATGATCCACGATTTATAAGAAGGTTCAACACTGTGTTGTCTAGTGTCAGGGTCCCTAATGGGCTTCAAATACAACTGAATTTTTTCATTTTAAGACCATGTCCTGGATCACATGGTCCTGGGAACATGGCCAGAGTCAGCATGTGGTTCTCTAAGTCAAATAATCCAAATTTGTTTTCTATATTCATAATACATTATTGCTACTCGCATAATTATTATCCAGTTTAAGAATTATGTTAATTATGAATCAATCTGGTTTCCCATCTGACAAATATGATGTGAAATTTAAGCAATCAGGTTTGAAGGCTTTATGTTTCTTTGGTTAGAAATTCTTAGAGTCAGTCTGAGGTTTTTGTGTAACAGTGAGAATACTGCTATCAACACCTGGTGCTAGCACAAATCTGGGCACAGGAAAGAATGACAGAAAATAAAATAACCCTGCATTTCAGCATAGCATGCACTGATTCCAATATATCATATGAAATATGTGTTAAAAAAAAAACCCAATCTGACCTCTTCTAGGTAAGTATACTAAAGTGGCTGATATTTAGAGAATTCACAAGTTAACATTGTTTTTTATTAGAAAGATGTATCATAACAAGCAGTGCACACCAGGGACTGATTAAGGATAATATTCTTAAATATTGTAATCTTTGAATTTCTGTTATTTCCTACCTTGGTGTTTGTACTAGAACACCGAAAGGAAAAAAAGCCAATCACTGATATATTAGGCATATACTACAGGATATATCTACAGCAAGATAATATTTAAGAGAGGCTGGGATTATTTCATATATTGTTGCAAGACCTATAATAACTAAAATTTTATAATTTCCTTTATCTATTACCCCAAATATCAAATATCTGTCTTTTATTGGGATTTACTTTTCCTTTTTAACATTCCAACTTTTTTTTTGCTGTATTTTTCTCTGTATCATTTTCAGTTTTTTCCAATTTTCCAAATTAATAGTGCAGACAAAAAAAAAATCAATGGAAATTTCCAAAATGGTAGGAATATTTATGAAGTGTCTTATGTCCCATTCTTTTAATGCTCAAACACCACCTTGAGAACTTAGTATATGTCAGGCACTGTGCCCACCTGGAGAGAAACAGACTCTGCTTACGGGAGCACACTCTATATAATAAGGCTCAAAGGCCAATAAACAAATTTTTATAGGGTAATCAGTATTGTAATATATTTATATACAAAATGCTGAGAACACAAATGAGAGAACAAACTCAGTTCTGGCCATTTGCACAAAAGTTTACAGAGGAACTGCTAACATTCCAGCAGAATATTAAAGATAAGCAAAAATTCTCCAGACTGAGAAGAGGGAAAAGGATGTCCAGAAAGCAAGAAAATCCACATCATGGATACTACATTACAAAGCAGAAAGAAAGTGAACCAGCACTTGTAGTTTCTGGAACATAGGGGCAGGTAGTGTAAATAATTGAATTTTGAAAGAAGATGGGTTGGGGACTGACTGTGACATGTCTCTTATACAATCCTTTTACACTGATTTATATTTAGAAAGCCTAAAAAGGTCTTTCTCAGAATCCTGTATTAAACTCGAGACTAAATTTAACCCTAGAAAGATTATATTATTTTTTCAAGATTATGAAGCAAATAGGTACATTTAAATCTAAAGCTTCCAACTTGTAAGTTGGGATTCCTTAAGTTTTATAGGGATTGCAATTAGATAAAATATAAAAATATTTTTCAATATGTGTCAGCAGTATTTTCTCTAATATTCCGGCAATTAGTTTCACTTATATGTTTATGGGTTGCTTTTATAAGCTTTTCTTTTTTTAATGTTTCCCTGAATAATCAAGTAACAGTAACCTCCATTAACAAAAAGATTGCAAAGTCATGGATTCCTGTTCAGTTATTACGATTATGTAAATAGACGTATGATTTTTAAATTACCTCTGAGTGGTAAATATAAATACATAAAGCTCATTTCTACTCTGATATTTTATTACATAACTCTAGCATGGACATTTTCATTAAAAAAAGGAAACAATTGTTGAATATGTAAAAACCTAAACTTAGCCTTCAGAAGTCATTTAAGAAAACTATTTGAAGGTGATTTTATAATAGCCTATAATTAAATGCTTGTAAAGACTAAAATTAAGTATTATTGGACTGAATTGATTAGCTACAAAATCCAACTTAGTAAAAGCTATACAGTCATTTAAATATTAAATGAAATTGCTAAGAATATTTTAAGAAAAAATAATTCAAGGCAGATTTTTATCTTTCTTATTAGATATTTATTATGATGATTTCTACATAGCGTGTAAAATCATTGTTCATGTAAACTATTTATAAGTCCATGTTCAACTTATAATGTTAAACCTTTGTATATGTGTGATTGTCACAACTTTTTAAAAAACCATAGGAAAGTATATTTTACAGTGTCATCTCTCTAAATTCAAATATTTTTAAAGGCCAACTGTCATTTAGCCTGATTTTTAAAACTATTGTAAAATATCTTCTATTTGAGATTAATTCATAATCTGTGTTTCTTATCTTTATTCTAAGTTAAATCAATAATGTAGTTATAAAAGTAGAGAGTAGAATCATAATTATCCTACAACCAATGTGGCAGTGGAAAAAAATTTGGAAAAGCAATTTGGTCAGTTGATACATATCTATCAAATAACTTTTGGAAAAGTTCTGTAAATGCTGTTTTACTCATGGTGCAAAATAACTGAGAACTCTGTCTAACTAAAAAATTTACCAGCAATATGTAATTATATATGGATAAATGATTTCTAAAACTAATTATATTCATTATTGCCTATTACTTCTTCATAAAAAGAACCATAAGCCATGATTTCTGGCAGACACACACAACACTCAAGAACATATAAATAATGTAAATACTTATTTTAATAATCTTTAAAATATACATTTGTATGTGTTCACTGTTTGCTTCAGTCACATCATTTCATACTTCTAAAATTATTAAATTAACCCACAATTTCTTGCTTGCTTGATTTGTAAATGCATAGTTCTACAGGAAAGATCCTATAGAAAGAAATTCTTTGCTGCGTGTGGTGGCTCAAGCCTGTAATCCCAGCACTTTGGGAGGCCGAGATGGGCGGATCATGAGGTCAGGAGTTGGAGACCAGCCTGGCCAACATGGTGAAACCCCGTCTCTACTGAAAACACAAAAATTAGCTGGGCATGGTGGTGGGCGCCTGTAATTCCAGCTACTCGGGAAGCTGAGGCAGGACAATCGCTTGAAACCGAAAGGCGGAGGTTGCAGTGAGCCGAGATCATGGCACTGCACTCCAGCCTGGGCAAAAGAGCGAGACACCATCTTCAAAAAGAAAGAAAATAACTCTTTTTGTACACTCAATCAAAGTTATATTTTCTTCACTATTCATTCATCCAGTGTTTAATTAGCATGTACCCTTGGTCAATTGTTCTGGACACTGGAGATTAGTAGCATCTCTCTTTTTGAATATTACTGACAAATTGTTCTTTGGTAGGCTAAAAAAAAAATGGAAGCATTTTTACAGTCAAAGTAATTATGGCATCTGGCCTATTATGAGGTTTGAAAGGTTTATATGTGTATATATATGTGTATATATACACATATTAATATGTGTATATGTCTATTAATGGGAAGATTTATTAAACATATTTATTAGGGAGAAGATAGTAAAACATATTAAAGATTCAGGTAAACTTAATGAACCCCTAAACTTTGAAAAGACATTCCATGTTGAATATTGGGAAATTATGTTTAATTTACTTGTTCATTCAATTCCTGATAAGTGTACCATGAAAGAGGAATGTTTCTAGTTTCTAGATAATTAAGATAACATGCTGGCTGAATAATGAACCTTAAGTCATCTGAGAGAAATTAAGTTTTGCCTGTCAAATATACAATATAACTCTTTAATATCTGATTTCAAAGACTAAAGATCCACATTTGTTCCTTATTAGTTAGTTTCATATATATATATAATTTATTTAGATTGTGCTTATTCATCAGTTGAGTAAAAACAGTAATTTTTAATGGTTATCAATATTTAAAACTTTTTTTAATTAAAGTAATGCTTATGTGAAACAAATTTTGTGTAGCTGTATTCTAGGTTATGTACAAATGTCTTAAATACATTGAAGACATTGCTTATGAAGTACAGAAAGACTTCAAAGATATTTTCATCACACATAATTTAAAATTTCAATGGCATATCTGAGTTTTTAATCAGCTTAGACTATCATGTTTCCCTAGTTATCTATTATAATCTCCTTATTCAAACAATCTATCCTACCCTGGAAGGATAATTTTCTTGATCTTTTTTCCGTATCAGTGTTCATTATAATAATGTGCATTTAGCAGTCAATTACATATTTTTTCTAATTATTCATAAATATACCAACCACATAGGAGCTTTTGCTGCCATCTATTCAAAACGCCAAACTGTTATCACAGTGATGCTATCCATAGCTGCAGTGGAAAAAATTTACCTGTCAAATCTACTTTCCTCTATCCACTCAATTTGTCTTATGCAGACAACAGGGCTTCGCAGGTACGTAAGCTTCAAAGTTATATAGATTTTGTAATGAGGAAAGCTCATGTGACACTTCTTCAAAACAAATAAAAGTTCAAAGCCTCTTAAAGGGTGCCTGGGAAGTGCTGAGGTCACTTTCAGATTCCTTTGAAATTGGCCCGCCAAATGCTGTGTAGGCTGTGGCACTTCAAAGGGAAAGACTGTTATTCCTCAAGTCAGAATGCTTGAACGTTATCACTTTTTATGTAACTGGCCTGCTTTACAGGATCAACTTGAAAGAAAGTTAGAAACTGAAGAGGTAGGTGAGTGCTACCTGGGCCAGAGAGTAGCTAAAAATGATACCTCAAATTGGTCTCTTAGACCTGCCAACACATGCATCCTACTGACCCTGCTGAAGATTGCAGCGGATAAAGACATCTAAACCAAAAGAGAAGATGGGTTTAAAAGCATGAATATGGAGAAAATTAGACTCAAACTCAACTGCATCTGAAAGACAGCCTATGGAAATAAGATTGTGGAGGATATTAAGCTCATAAATATGTTAAAATATATCCAGCAAGAATCAAATGCATGATTGCTCAATAAATATTATCTATTATTATGACAATCATCATGCTTATTATTGATTAATCCTGACTGTAAACTGCCCTTATCACAAATCTGATCACATAACCAAGCTTTCATGCTTCTACATCCCCTTTATGAAGTAATGAAAAGAATAAAATACATAGAGGTAATAGCATTATTCCTCAACAATACTATGGGATAAACCCCCTTGTCAATAGAAAAGTCAAAATAAAGTATGTAAATTTTAGAAGAAAAACAAAACAGCTCTGTTGTGTTAGCATTCAATTAGAATTATAATGAGTTAATTACATTTAATATCTATGGAATCTATGCAAGATATATTGCTTCCTCTTTTACATTGCAGTAAAAGTAGGTAGACCATTGTGATATATTCGAATACTAGTACAAAAATATCTTCTAAAATCTACAGGGAACTCAAACAAATCAGGAAGAAAAAATGCAAACAATCTTATCAAAAGTTGGCTAAGAACATGAATAGACAATTCTCAAAAGAAGGTATACAAATAGCCAACAAGCATATGAAAAAATGTTCAGTATCACTAAGAATCAGGGAAATGCAAATCAAAACCACAATGCAATACCACTTTATTTTTTTTATTTTCTATTTTTTTTTTTTGATGGAGCCTCGCACTGTCACCCAGGCTGGAGTGCAGTGGCGTGATCTCAGCTCTCTGCGACCTCCACCTCCCAAGTTCAAACGATACTCCTGCCTTGGTCTCCCAAAGTGCTGGGATTACAGACGTGAGCCTGTAATTGGTGTCTGGCCAATACCACCTTACTCTTACAAGGATGGCCATAATCAAAAAGCCAAAAAATAACGGACATTGGAATGAATGTGGTGGAGAGGGAACACTTTTACACTGCTGGTGGGAATGTAAGCTAGTACGACAACTATGGAAAACAGTGTGGAGATTCCTTAAAGAACTAAAAGTAGATCTACAATTTGATCCATCAATCTCCCTACTCTGGTAGCTACCCAGAGGAAAATAAGCCATTATACTAAAAAGATACCTGCACATGCATGTTTACAGCAGCACAATTCACAAATGGAAAAATATAGAACCAGCCCAAATGCCCATCAATCAATGAGGGAATAAAAAAATGTGGTATGTATATACCATGGAATACTACTTAGCCATAAAAAGGAATGAAATAATGGCATTCCCAGCAACCTGGAGGGATTTGGAGACCACTATTCTAAGTGAAGTAATTCAGGAATGGAAAACCAAACAATGTATATTCTCACTCATAAGTGGGAGGATGCAAAGGCATAAGAATGATAAAATGGACTTCAGGTACTCAGGGGAAAGTGTGGGAGAGGGGGTGAAGGATAAAAGACCACAGATTGGGTAAAGTGTACACTGCATGGGTGATAGATGCACCAAAATCTCAGAAATCACCATTGAAGATTCATGTAACCAAACACCAACTGTTCCCCCAAAACCTATCGGAATAAAAAATTTAAAAAATACATACATAAATAAATTCAGATTCCTGACATAACATATAAATATATATTATATGTTATATATAATATTATATATAAATATATATTATATGTTATATATAATATTATATATAAATATATATTATATGTTATATATAATATATAAATATATACATATATAATGTATTATATGTTATATATAATATTATATATAAATATATACATATATAATGTATTATATGTTATATATAATATTACATATAAATATCTATTAATATCTATTATTTATATTATATCTAAATATATAATATATAACTTATTATATATTATATATTTATATATAAATAAAATATGTACTATATTAATATATGAATATACCTAATATTAATATACAATATATAAATTTATAAATATATAATGATTATATATTATATAATATATAAAATATATATTATGTAGGGAATCTGAATTTATTTATGTATTTATGTATATATATAAGGTAGGGAATATATATATATGTATTAGGTAGGGAATATATATATATATATCTTCTAGAGCATTTACAAAGTTAGTAATCAATATAATTTAGAAAAGCTAAAATATTAAACCACAATGCCATGAAGTGATTAATCGACTTATTCCTAAGTGGCTAATCTGTGATGTGTATCACTTGTGTACACAGGATTAATTATAAATAAAAAATTACTACAGTCCTAGAGGTGTTTATGCTTAATAAGTGAGAAAATATTCATATTGGATTGGAGAAAATAAATGTTATAAAGCCTTAAAATTCTCATTTTTATTAAAAGTATATACATGTATTTTTAATAAAAGCATACACACACCACAGACATACTATGCTTAAAGAGGAATTTTGTATATGTTCCAATAAGTCAACAAAAATAATCATTGTCAAATTTTTATTGTATTTAGTTTTCAAAATTTTTTTCACATTTGTATGTGGAGATACAACTGAGAATAGCCTCCCATTTCTCAGGGAACTTACATTCTAATAAGGAACAACCAACTGAGTTTATATTTTCTTCCCATTTTAACCAAAGCATTAGTTTTTAGGTTTTCATTGATTCATGTCTCTTTTTGTAAATAAAAATTTAGAACAACCCAAATTAATTTTGTTAATTAGCCAGATGTAATCAAGTCAAATAAAGGGCCTTTTAATAACTGAACACTTGACTTTGGGTAGCACAGATTAAGAAATAGCTAATGCTTATTTTTCTGAGTACATTAAGTGAAATTACAACTTCACATTTGGCATGTGTATACCCATATACTGAGTAAAATAAGTTGTTAAATATTATGAATTATTTTTCCCCTTTGCATACATAATATGACAATGAAATCATATAAAAGGTAAATATGCACTTTGAAGAAAAGCATTGACATGTATCTTTTTTAAAAGTCCATCAATTGTAACGCAAGGTTTTGTTGTTTTGACTTTCATCCTAGGTGAAATTTATCCCAAGATGTACCACATCTGTTTCTTTCTGGTGACATACATGGCACCACTGTGTCTCATGGTGTTGGCTTATCTGCAAATATTTCGCAAACTCTGGTGTCGACAGGTATATAGTTTCAAATATTTTGCGTGCATTATTTCTCCACACATAATTTGTTATTTGTTATTCCTTCCAAATAATTTGTCTGTGCTTTTTTTTAGGATGCACTTATAAACAAAATTTAAGAATGCATTGAACCAATATAACATGTTCAGAAAAGTATTATATTGTGTGTTCTTTTAAAGTAATGAGAACCCAGACATAGAAATATGTCTAGGCATTTTTAGAGTAATATTCAGGAAATGTATTTTATAAACTGATTAAGTACTTTACATTTTAAATAAAATTTAACATCTGTGATTAATTGTCTTTTGTCTAGGAATAACATTAATTTCGCTTTCTATGAGAAATAGCAAACAAAAATTCCTTTAGAGTTTTTTGAGACTCTCTGAAAGGTTATATTTTTAATCAGATTTATTTAAAACATTGGAACATATAGGTTAAATATCCAACTTCAAAGATCTTATTTTTTAGAATATTATAAGAATCAGGCAGAATGTATAATTTTAAAAACTGTATATAATGCTGATTTGGGGTTACTACACTTTGTTAGATAATTCTGCTGTATCAGTGAATGCTTGTATTCATTCACTGAGTTATTCATTCCTGAAATATATATCATGAACTTTTCACATACATGTCTCACAAAAAAGCTGAAAATTCTACTTTTTGCCATTGAGGAATTCATAGTCTAGAGGAGGGGCATCGTCAGATGCAGGGTGAAAATTACTTTAAATATAAGCACAGAGAATCAGAGCAAAATGTACTAAAACCGTATCTAATACAGGAAAGGTAACATTTAACTTAAACCTTGATGATTTGGAGGATATCACCAACAAACACATTTAGTGGTTTGTAAGATAGAGACAAAAAGGATATGGCTCAGTCTCTCCCATTTTGTAAAATGTATCTTAAAATGCCACAATTCTTAGAGATGTATTTCTCTCGTTCTCTAAACTTACTGCCAATACTTACTTTATCAGGCTTGTGGAAGGACATGCCATTAGTCTGTTTTCTCTGACACATTTTATCCAACTGAAAAGATTTACTGGAGTCACCTTAATTCATTAAAAAGATTTCACAAACACTTTATTTGGTCTTTGAGGATGTGTCTTTGTTTTTTTAATCAACACTTGTTATTCAATGCATTTTTCAAGATCATCTTTCACTGACTGGATATGAGTAACACTCATTTTTTTTAACACTATATGGCTCATAATTTCAATATTTTCTCTTTTCCTCTGCTATTACAAAGAAGTCATTTCTTTTATGACCTTATAAGTGAAACCAGTAGCAACATTTATTAACATTTCGTTTCCCATCATTTTTTACTATAAAAACTAATGTGGACCACTATAAAACATGAGTGGTGATTTTCTAGATGTTGGTGACAGTTTTTTCAGCACTATCCACCTCCCTATGAAGCCAATGCTTATATTTTAGGGTGTTTGTTACTGCAGCATCCTGCTTCCTAGTACCTATTATTGTATCTGTCAGGGTTGGCTGGGTTATTATTCTTCTATTAAAAAATGTGGTTTGCAACAACAGTTCTGTTTCACTCCTATTACAGGTCAGTGGGGAGGGCTGGCTGGGGCACTGTGCTCCATTTGTTTTCTCATTCCAGAACCTAGTCTGAAGAAATGGCACTTTCTGGGACATGCCATTCTGAGACTGAGAGAAAAAGAAAACTGGAAGAAAAGTATATTTTCTCTTAATGTCTTTTATGAACCGGCATGCGTTACATCTCACTTTTCATTGGCTAAAACAAGTCACGTGGTTAAACTTGATCATGAAGAGGGGACACATTCTTCTCTGACAGAAAGACATCACACATCACAGGGCAATGGGGGGCTTCCTACAAGCTGGGGATGAATGATCTGGAATGATACACTATAGAGAAGTCAAAAACACAAGGGCCAGACTGCATGAATTTAAATCCTGACTCCACCACGTAGTAGTGACATGAATTTTGTAAATGGCTTAAATTTTTGTGACTCCCTTTATTAACTTTAAAATGGGGCTGTATAGCATCTTCCTCATAGGTTTGTTACATGCATTCAGGTGTGTCCAAGGGAGAGAACACCGTCGTGGGTTCTCAGTTTCTATTTCTATTTGGGCCAGTAAAACCCCTTCCTATCCCTCTTTTCTGCTTATTACTAGAGACAGAAACTAAAAACCAGGGCTTCAGGCTGCTAAAAGCCTAAAACAAAACAAAACAAAACAAAACTACAACAACAAAATAAGGTGGGTTGGACAAGCTTGCTTAGATGAATTAACTCAAGTGCCTAAATATAGACAGTGCTCATTAAACAAAATATCTTAATGGATGTTGTTTAATAATGGCCTCTCAACTAATTGTACTTATATTTAAATAGCAAGCATGTGTTGAATTGGTATATGTGACTATTTTTTAAAAAACGCACATTGAAATACCAGTATGGTGCTTCTTATTTGTCTGGTTCTTCTACTCTGCTAAGGTAAAGATAGTCTCACTGTCATCTTTGTATCCCTATAAATAGCACGTGCTCAGCACACATCAGTTGCTTTTTTCATAAGAACAAAGTGAGTAGAATAGGAGAAAGTGCTGGGAAAGTTTAGAGAGGACATAGAGAATCTGTTGCCCAGTTACTCCGATAAACATTTGTAGAAATGGATTAGAATCTGAAAAATTTCTTGAAGGGGAAAAAGCAATTAATGAGCATGTAGGAATAAAGATATTTTAGATTTAGATTCAGATTTTGTTGGGGAATGTTCAGTGTTAAGATTATCCCCTATTTCCTTATTTTTACTAGTTAGTGTGCATTGTATAAAAGATATGCTTATAATTTCTTATTCATTTATTTACAAATTGGCATACCTTTAAAACTCTTTCAAGGTTGCAATGTATCTGTCTTGTTACTTTTACATGGTAAAACTTTACCATGATACCATGGTTACCCTAAAGTTTACATGGTACCATCAGAGAAAATGTTTTAAAAAGTTTGTTAAATGAATGAGTGACACCAAAATCCAAACAATTTAATTTTCCACCATTTAAGCATATAGTTTGACATTTCCCAAACTCTAAAATAAATTTTAAAATAAATTGCATCACAGATTCGTAAATAATCCACATTCTTTTCATGAATTATCCTCATTAGTACAAGCCACATGATTCAGAAGATTTGCAGTAAAATGCTTGGGCTGTGAAACTAAAGTCATTTACAAAACAGATTGGAATGGAAAATACCAAGTTCAGCTGAACTCACTTTAGCAGCCACAATAAAGTGAATTAACCCCAAATGCGTGATTACATAGAATTCTGCTTTAGCAACTCTCAATTTCCAACTGTTAGTGTCTATAAACAAAGTTGTAAGGCATTATGTGTGCCATAGGCTACATCAAGTGAGCCATCAAATGAAGAGCTTGTCCTATTTGCTTAAAATTACAGAGATGCATGAAATCTGTTATGTACTTTTGAATTAGTAAGTGTAAGATTATTAGTGAGCAAATTGTGTGTCCTTGTCTGACTTTCTCAAGAAGTTTAAGCCTCATTAAAAGAATTAGCTAATGCATTGCTGTGAACTACTTAAATTCTCTCTCTCTCTCTTTTTTTTTTGGCAATTCGACTCAGAGTACTCAGGAAATTCTACAGATTATTTGCTAAAACTTATTTTTTTAAAGAACTTAGCTTGCTTGACCCTTTCATTTATCTGTCAGCATTTTTTCTAGTTCAGACCCTTCATATAATTCAACACTAAATCTTAATCATCATGTGCTTGTGTTAATTTATTTCACATTTATTAAGCACATACTCTGTGTCAGCTATGGTGTGATGTACTGAGGATGGACTGTAATAGATATTTGGGTCTGAAACTATAGTTCAGCTTTTCAGGGCCTTTGAAAGACCTTCTTGTTCCCAGCTCTTATCACAAAGTTTTCTGATGCTCTTTATTCAGCACTCTTCTAAGAGAACTTAAGATAAATAATATTTGATGATGACAAATCAGTCTAGTGTGAGAAAATAGGCAGCAAACAAATTACAATTGCAGGGGCAGAATCAGGAAGGCAGTAACTCGAGTCCATACAAAAAAAAATAAGGAGCACCTGTAAAGGTAACTACATAGGTAAATACTGTAGACAGAATAAACATATTTATCTTCTGTTATCTGATGTAAAGAACAACTGCATAAAATAATAGCTATAAAATTGTGAAGATTCATCTTATAATGTATACAGATATAATTCAAAAAAGGAGGAGGAAATGGAGCTATATTGGAGCAAATTTATTTTATACTATTGAAATTACATTGGCATAATCTAAGCAGCTTGTTTAGATTAAGTTGCTAATTTTAATTCCTGGTGTAACCACTAAGAAAATAATTTTTTGAAGAATGTAGAAATATAGGTAAAGTAACAAAAGAATTAAAATAGTATACAGAAAATATTTAACACAAAATAAAGCAGTAGTCCTAGAGGAAGACAAGAGATACAATATATATAAGTCACAAATAGTAAAATGGCAGATATATATTATATTTTCTTAATAATTAGATTAAATGTAAATGGATACAATACTTCAATCAAAGGGCATAGATTGACATAATAGATAAAAACCAACCAATAATTTTAAAAACCATGATCCAACTTTATGCTATCTACAAGAGACATACCTTGTATTCAGATATACAAATAGGTTAAATGTAAAATAACAGAAGAAGTACTAAAATAATCACAAAAAGGGAGTTAATGTGGTTATACTAAAATTAGACAAAATAAATTTTAACAAAATATTACTATACATAGAGAGGGACATTTCATAATGATGACGGAGTTGATCCATCAGGAAGATATAAAAGTTGTAAACGTACATGCATTTAGCAACTGAAACCCAAAATATACCAAGCAAAAAGTAGTAGAATTAAGGAGACAAGTAGGCAGCTAGACAATTATAGTTGAAAATGTTAATACTCACTTGCAGTAATGGATAGAAAACACAGGCAGGGTGCGGTGGCTCACCCCCGTAATCCCAGCACTTTGGGAGGCCGAGGCGGGTGGATCACGAGGTCAGAAGATTGAGACCATCCTAGCTAACATGGTGAAACCCCGTCTCTACTAAAGATACAAAAAATTAGCCGGGTGAGGTGGGGGGCACCTGTAGTCCTAGCTGCTCAGGAGGCTGAGGCAGGAGAATGGCGTGAACCCGGGGGGTGGAGCTTGCAGTGAACAGAGATCGTGCCACTGCACTCCAGCCTGGGCAACAGCAAGACTCCGTCTCAAAAAAAAAAAAAAAAAAAAAAAAAAAGAAATAAAGAAAAAACAGGCAGAATAGCAACAAGGAAATAAAAGATTTATACAAACTATGAAACCACTGGGCTTAACAGATATTTTAGAACACTCCACCAAAAACAGAAGAATGCATATTTATCCCATTTGCACATAAAACATTTTCCAGGTTTTCTGACTAATGTCAGAAACAAGACAAGTATGTCTGCTACAACCATTTTCATTCAATGTTGAACAGAACTAATTCTTTTCAGGGCAAACAGGCAAGAGATAATATTAACAATAATAAAAAATAAAAGGCATGACGATCACAAAATAAGAGGTAAACTATTTCTACTTATAGGTTATGTGATATTTTATATAGAAAATCCTAACGAATTATTTTGCAAAAAAATACATTAGAACAAATAAATGAGTTCAGCTAGTTTTCAGGATGAAAGATTAATATACAAAAATCAATTTCATTTTTATACATTAGCAAATAAAAATTTAAAATGAAATTAACAAAAAATTTAAATAGCAACAAAATTAATCAAATACCTAGAAGTAGATTTAATAAAAGAAGCTTAATAAAAGACTTCATCCAGGCTCGATTGCTTATGCCTGTAATCTCAACACTTTTAGGAGACTGAGGCGGGAAGATTACATGAGGCCAGGAGATCAAGACCAGCATAGTCAACGTGGTGAAACCATGTTTCTACTAAAAATACAAAAATGAGCCAGGCATGGTGGTGCAGTGCAAGACTATAATCCCAGCTACTCAGGAAGCTGGGGCATGAGAATCATTTGAGCCTCAGAGGTGGAGGCTGCAGTGAGCTAAGACTGAACCACTGCACTCCAGCCTGTGTGGCAGAGTTAGACTCTTGTCAAAACAAAAAAAATTCTTCAACATAAACATGTATATTTAGGGAATGTCCAGAAATTATAGAGACATGGATTCCATGCGGCAGTTATAATTCCCTAAAAAGAGAATTATGAATTCACTGTATTGCTGAGGATTCTAACATAACCACCAAAGATCCAGGGAGAAAATTACCCTATTTTTGTATTTTAAAAGATGCATTTATTAAATGATGTGGTACTAGTCTCTATATAGGCAACAAAAATAATGAAAAGGAAATAGCTCTGGCTTATTAAAAATAAATAGTCTGTTAATCAAATCAATTAAATAGATAATGTTCCTTCAACATTTTCAAGTCCTATACATGAATATCATTTACAATCATAATTATTAGCAACTTCAATGAGTAGGCCACAGTTATACAAGTTTCTTGAGTCAGTTTGGAACTATTTCCATTCAAGCAACATATAGTCCATTTCTGTAACATTTTGTTCTCCATCATCATATTCAGTCTCAGAAAGGTTACCAACACAGTCCTTGAATCACATGTAGTACAGGTTAAGCATCTCTAATCCCAAAACCTAAAATTCTAGCTGCTCTAAAATCCCAAACTTTTGAGAGCTAACATGATGCCAGAAGTGGAAAAGTCCCCTGCTACCTCATGTGACAGGTCATGTCAAAAGTCAACCAAAACTTTGTTTCATGCCCAAAATTATTAAAAATGTTATATAAATTTGTTTAAAGCCTATTTGTATTAGGTGTTTATAAAATGTAAGTAAGTTTTGGGTTTACACTTAAGTCACATCTACAAGATATCTTTTTATGTATATGAAAAAATCCAAAATAAAAAAAAACTCACATCTGAAACACTTTTGGTCTCAAGAATTTCAGATAAGGGATATTCAATCAGTACACAACATATACACCTACAATTACAAAATATCATTGAAAAAACTTAAAGAAGGACTACCTAAATTAAAAGATATTCTGTGTTTATGGATTGGAAGATTCAATCTTGTTAAAATAGAAATAATCTTCAAATTAATCTATGAATTCAATACAATTCCTATGAAAATCCCAGATGGCTTTGTATTTTGGACACAAATTGACAAACTGATCCTAAAATTAATGTGGAAATGCAAGGGATAGAGAAGAGCCAAAATAATCTTGAAAAAGAAATGGAAAACTTACTTCCTAATGTCAAATCTTAACAAAAAGCCACAGTAACTAAGATGGTGTGGTACTTGCATACAGTTAGTCATATAGATCAGTGGAATAGAATTCATGGTCCAGAAATAAACTCATATTTATGATTAATTGAGTATTGAAAGGTTTTAACACAGTTCAATGGCAAAAATCATAGTCCTGACAACAAATGGTGTTAAGACAATTGTATATCCACAAGCAAAAGGATGGAGTTGAACCTCACCTCACACCACATTCAAAACTTAACTCAAAATGAATCATAGATTTATATGTAAGAGCTAATCTCTTAGAAGAAAACACAGAAGAAAATCATCATGACCTTGGCTTAACCAATAGGTTCTAAATATGACACCAAAGCAACAAATGACAACATAGATACATTAGACATTATCAAAACAAAAACTTTTGTGCTTCAAACTGCACCATTAAAAACGTTAAAAGTCAGCCCATATAAATGCAGAAAATATTTGCAAATCATATATGTGTTAAGGAATTTGTATCCAGAATATACAAAGAACTCTTATGAATTAATAATTTAAAAAAATTACAAGTAGGCAAAGACTTGAATAAACAATTCTGCAAGGAAGATATACAAATGGTCAATAAGCACATAAGAAGGTGCTTAACATCATTACTCATTAGAGAAATATTAATCAAAATCATGAGATACCTATTCACACTCAACAGGATAGATTTGTTTTAAAAGGCTGTAATCATTATTGGTAAGGATGTGGAGTAATTGGAATCCTCCTACATTGTTGGTGGGAATGCAAAACGATGTAACTGCTTTGGAAAACAGTTTGGTAGTTCCTTAAAATCTTAGAGAATTACCACATTACCCACCAATTCAATCTCTAGTTATAGACCCAGAGAACTGAAGACATGTTTACACAAAAGCTTACACATGAATGTTCACAACAGCATATAATTCATAGTAGCCAAAAAGTGGAAACAACCCAGATGTTATCAATGAGTAAATGGAATAACTAATTGTTCTATATGCAAGCAATAAAATATTATTCAGCTACTAAAAGAAATGAAGCACTGATATATGCCACAAGATTGATGAATCTTGAAAACATACTAAGTGAAAGAAGCCAGGCACAGAAGGCCACATATTACATAATTCTATTTGCATGAAAATGTTGAGAATAGGCAAATATATAGAGCCAAAATAATTTGTCCTTGGCACGGGCTGGCAGAATGGGACAATGAGAAGTGACTGCTAATGGATTTGGAGCCTCATTTGGAGGTGATGAAAATGTTCTAGATTAGATAGTGATGATGTGATAGTTGCACAACTCTGTGAATATTCTAAAAATCATTTTTTGAACCCCTTAAAGCAGTGAGGTTTATGGTATGTGAATTATATCTCAATAAAATGTTTTCTTTTAAAAAGAAAGAACAAAAATGATGGGATATTTTAAAATTTTAAAAATTGAAGAATTTTTTTTTTTTAGAAAGTTCTGCTGCTGAAAGCACAGGGAAGCAAAAAAGGTTGAACACATAATTTGACATGTTAATGTAATGAGAGACTATAATAGGAATTATCCACGGGTTGTTTTATCTGTACTTTCTGACTAAAGTTTTTTTCCGTACTTCTACAGACTTTAAAATGGTCCATAGATGTGCAAAAAATGAGAGAACCCATTCCATGAAACCATATATCAAGTCCCAGAGACCAGAGGGAAAACCTTTTTTTTTTTTTTTTTGCGAAGAAGAAGTCATAGACTGTGTGACAGAATAATGTTGCGAGACAACAGATCTGGAGTTGGACAGGGGCAGGAGGCATAGTGAGAAGATCAGGTATTGCAGTTGTCATCCATAAGGGCCATCTGTACACTCTGAAAGTGGAGCTATTCATAGTGAGAATAATGTTAAGAAAAGGAACAAATAAAATTACAGTCCTCGTTATAAGAATTTAGCATGCAAATCTTATCAGAGCAGTACTGAGGTAAACAAAACGTGTGAAGAAATCATGGGATTTAATGTGAAAAACTCCCTCAGTGTTGGAATACAGTCATCTTCATATGGTGGTGGGTGTAAGGGGCAAAGAAAATTTTCATGGTCCCTGCTGAACAGGGAAATGTAAGGGGATTATTGTTTCATAGAAGACCGCCAATGCCTACCAAATATCTGTTATACTCTATTATGATAAAATGGGTAATGGGTTAAGGAATACCGTAAGGGGAAAGGAGACTTGTCCTACAAGTTTCTTAGCACTTAGCAAATGGAGCAGTCATTTGCTATGCGTTAAAAAATAAGCATCATCCAAACTCTCAGACCCCTCCAGCCACAAACTTAACTCTTTGTTCCTCCTCCTCCCAGATAAAATTCTCAACTTATTTCCATTTGTCATCTTTTACTCACTAACCACCACCTCCACTGATGTCTCAGCCCACTTCAATGTAGCTTCAGCTTTCATCATTACAGTGAAACAGCTTACATGAAAGTTACCAATGGTTTCTAAAGAATATATACTTTTAAAGTTTATTTATTAATCTTTGGGCAGCATTAAGCAATGTTGTTCGTGGTTTCATTGCTCATATACTTTCTTCCTACTTTGATTTGAATACTTTTTGCTTCGAATACTTACCTTTCCTTCCCTGACCAGTAAATGCCACTTTGCTAGGTCTCTTCACAGCTCCATGCTTTTTTTTAGGTAGTCCCTTGCCCAGGCACTTTTTAAATGAGGTGAGTATCAAATATATATACACATCAGACTAGTCCTCTGGGATACACACAATCACAAATACACTTAAACACTCATTGTACCTTTATTATAAATCTTGAAATGAGTTTTTATAAGTCTTGCAACCAAAGTTTAAAAAAGAATAAATTCTTTTTTTAAATGGCTTTGGCTATTCCAGGTCTTTTGCACTTTCATAAAAAATTAAAATTAGTACTTTCATTTCCAGAAAAAAGACTGTCGTTCAAAATATTGAACGTGATTAATTGCATTAACTCTGTAGATCAATTTGGGGAGAATTGCCATATTAACAATACTAAGCCTTTTAATGCATGGCCACAATGAATATATTTATTTAGGAGTTCTTTATTATCTCTCTGCAATGTTTCATCATTTTCAGTATATATATATATATAATGAAATATATATATACTTATACATATATTTTATGAAATATATATATACTTATATATATTATGAAATATATATACTTATATATATATTATGAAATATATATATACTTATATATATATTTTATGAAATGTATGCCTAAAACACATTCTTTTGATATTGAAACTTTTAAAATTTAATTTTCCATTTATTGCTAGTATATAGAAGTGTAATTGATTTTTTTGTTTATTGATTTAGTGACCTGCTCCTTGCTAAATTCTTTTATAAGTTCTAGTGGGTTTTTGGTAGATTCTTTAGGATGATCTTTGTAAGCAATAATTTCTTCTCAATAGAACCAATCTGTAGGCATTTTATTTATTTTTCTTTTCTTCTTGTATTGGCTCAAAGTCCAGTACAATGTTGAGTACAAGTGGTGAGAGAAGACTTGATTTTTTGAGTGGTAAGCCAACACTGCATTGCTAGAATAAATCTGATTGAGCAAATGGTATTATCCTATTTATATATTGCAGGCTTTAATTTGATAACATATTTTTAAAGAGCTTTCTATCTCTATTCATGAAGGATATTTAGTTGTTAGCTGTCTTTTGTTGCCATATCTTTGATTATAAAGATAAATGTGGCCTCATGAAATTTGTTGGACAATATTATATTTTCTGTACATTTCATTAAAAGTCTGAACAAGATTGGAATTATTTATTATTTACTGTTTGATTGAATTCATTAATGGACCTATCTGGGCCTGGAGATTTTCTTTTAGCATAGTTTGTAAGTACAGAGTCAGTTTTGGTCATCTTTGTCTTTCAAGGGCTTTGTCCATTTCATGTAAGTTGGCAAATTCATTGTTTATTCATAATATTTTTAATCTTTGTAGCATGTTTGCCTCTTCCTCATAACTTTATCCTGGTCACAAACATTTTTTAAGACAGAGTAGGTTTTAAGGTCCATCATGTACATGCTATTTCCAATTGATAACTGTGGTAATACATTTTTCAGGGTGTATTTTTGTGTTAAATATGATTTATAAAGTTTATTCATAATCGTGAAATAAAAGTGGGGCGCATGTATTTTACTTAATCCTTCTCAGTGCCTGCTTGATTGAAATCTCTGAGATTTACAATAATGTACTTTTAGGGATGCATTAAGGATTACTAGTGCATTGTTCCTGGAGCTCAGTAATGTCAGTTATTCCTCTTAATTTTATACGGAGTTTCTCTGAATTCTCCATGTCTCTACACAGCTTATCAATGGAGAAATTTATGTGTCCTCAAAATGAATGCAGGATTCAGCATCTTCTATCCTTATTTAGATCATTATCTAAAAAGGGCATCACTACATTTTTTTTTTCCCCGATTTCAGGGACCATAGCTTTCTCTTTATGAAAACTGTATTTTTTTTTTTTTTTTGAGATGGAGTTTTGCTCTTGTTGCCCAGGCTGGAGTGTAATTGTGTTATCTCATTGGCTCATTGCAACCTCCACCTCCTGGGTTCAAGCGATTCTCCTGCCTCAGCCTCCCGAGTAGCTGGGATTACAGGCATGTGCCACCACGCCCAGCTAATTTTGTATTTTTAGTAGAGGCGGGGTTTCTCCATGTTGGTCAGGCTGGTCATGAACTCCCAACCTCAGGTGACCGAAAACTGTTTCTAATGGCTGCAGAAGTCATCAGATGCAGAATGTTAATTCTCTCCTTCAGGGGAACAGTCAGTGATAGAATCACTAAAATTTAATTGATCTATCAGAGATCATTTAGAAGACAGTTCAAGATCATTTAGCAGACACATACAGGCTTTTCATGATAGGAGTCTCCTGGAACATTCCAGCATCCATTGCTCATTCTTTTCAGTTATTTTTTAAAATTGCTTTTTAAAATGAGAGTCACAGAAGAGAAAGTTCCTATCTCTCCACAACCAGTGGGTTAAAAGATTGAGTTGAACCACTACTATGTAAAAAAGATTGTCTACATGACAAGACATACAGAGTGAGAAGAAAAATAATTTATCCGATATTTTCCATTCAAGGGCAGGTTTTTGTTAACATCATTTGCCTCTTCAAGAAAGAAGATGGCCAAAGGAAATGTCATATTAATTTATCTGTGTGGACATATAAGTAAAATTCTGTTCTCAAATTGAAGATTATCGAACAGACTTTGATCTGGTGGTGTAAAAAGCAACAAAATCTATCGAACATCTATTCTGAGAGACCACAAGGACACATTGGTCAGTACTGGTTTGCCGCACAGAGACAGAAAGTAAAAGCTGAATAATCTTAACAGAGCTAAGGTGGCCTTTTCTTGTGTTTGTTGGCACATTTTCCTCTTTAAAAAATTATGCATGCTGAATTTTATTGTTCTGTTCACTAAACCCTATCAATCTTCATGAGCTTACAATTAAGAGAATATTATACTTGGAGGGATTCCCTGCTATTATCAAATAACTTTGAAAAGAAATGGAAAAGTACAAGTTGTGTAATTACTGTTACAAATTCCAGCTATTTGAAATATTAATGTAAGACCGCAAAAAATACTCAGTGGGTTTGTGTGCATTTTAAAGGGCTGGACCACAAAATTGATTTCAAACAATTTCATAACTACAAATAGTGAACAACAAAAAATGCTTGATTTTTTAAAAATATCCTTTCATTCAAAGGTTTGCTTTGTCCGAACTCGAGAAGCAGAAAACCTGAAAAGCTACAGGTAGTTAAGTTCTATCTCTCTGTCTGGCAGCAGATGGCAGTATTGATGCGTGAAAAATCCATAACAGGTTGCTTGACGTTACTTGCTGGGTTTTCCTTTGCTTTAAACTTTGGCATCTGAGCTGAACAAAAATTTCTAATAAGATAATATGGCTGACATCCCTTTATCATTCTCCTTTCCCAAGCTTTGTTCTTTTTACAAGGAAATATCTTTTCCACTTGCAGCTTTCTTTAGACATTGACAAAATTTTGATGTTTTAACTTTTTTTTCCACACAAACTCCTATTTGGCATTCGTCTGAATTAATGCCAAGCACATACTAAGCTCAGCAAATGCTCTGGAGAAACAGGCGCTCAAACCTCCCACACCTCAGGCGTCTGGAAGCCTTTCCTGACTGTGTTTTCTAATTACTTCCCCAAAGTGGAACTTTCCTAAGTCAAATTGCAATAAGGGTCTGTCTCTTCTCCTTTCAGATCCCTGGAACATCATCTGTAGTTCAGAGAAAATGGAAGCCCCTGCAGCCTGTTTCACAGCCTCGAGGGCCAGGACAGCCAACAAAGTCCCGGATAAGCGCTGTGGCGGCTGAAATAAAGCAGATCCGAGCCAGAAGGAAAACAGCCCGGATGTTGATGGTTGTGCTTTTGGTATTTGCAATTTGCTATCTACCAATTAGCATCCTCAATGTGCTAAAGAGGTAAAACTTATCTGTTATTTGAAAATGAAATAGCCTGCCTTTTCTTGATTCTTAATTAACTTTTTTTTTTTTTTTTTACTAAGCCAGAGAAAAATCTAAACTTTCTGCTTAGATACCTTGTCAGGCCAGATGACTCAGTTATGTTGTTACCAGCAGGTAAGGCGAACAGCCTTTAAGAGTGCTCAGACATGTGCTTTTGTCATGCGTATTCTCAGTTGCATGGCAGACATAAAACAGATGTTTCTCCAATCTCTTCAAGCTAGTTGCTAAACCTTAGATGCAGACAAAGTTCTAATGCGTAACAACTCATTTACAGCTTGCAGTTCTTTCTTGATGAGAACAAACGGGTTTTTCAAAACTTCGTTTCCAAAAACATAGGCAATTATGAGAGAATTATATCTTAAGGATAAAAAGAGATAAGAATCTTATGTTAGTATTCTAATTATACTTAAAAGTGCATTGGCGAGCACTTTTTAAAAAAAGCCATCAAGGCAGATATGTATGTCGAATGTCTAAACAGAAGAATTCATTTCCTGAAGTCACTGAATCAAGCTCAGGGCAGATAGTAATAAAAATCAATGAGGGAAAGTATGCTATTTGCTACAATGCAGGCACAACTATTAAGTTAAAATTTTTTGACCCATGACATGAGCAGCAGATGCAGAGGCAGTGGTACACACTAAACTTCATGGCCAGCCAACTTGATTGGGAATTATCGAAACTGTTCCACACAGACTGGTCCCAAGGCAATACCAATTCTTGTTTACAACAGGCTTCGAACTTAAGCTAGAATTGCTCCTCTCACTTTGGCCTGATTCAGAATCAATATTATATTCCTCACAGCTGGGAACTCTGAAGAACAGCAGCTTTGGCTGGAGTCAGAAGAAGTGGTATAATCAGCCGCAAAGGGTTCTCATTCTCTTTGGCCCCTGTTTTTGATGGTTTAACGGCTTTTTCAATGGAGAAGAAATGGAGAACAAACTTCTGTTCAGTGATACTATTTACTACAGTCACAGCCTTAAAGATATATGATTTTTTTTGTGGCCTGGGTCCTTGAGACATATGCCAGCTCACAAGAAAATAGAAATTATTTTGCCCTCCATATCTTTTTGTGCTTTGCCTCTTATTAATTATTATTATTATTATTATTATTGCTAACAGAAATTTAATACAAATTTATTATGGCCACCTGCTAGATACTGTCTTCTGCTTTTAAGAACTTTATAAACATGTTATGTTACTGGATGGGTTTTATTCTTTCTTTCTCTTTCTAATCTTTTTTCTCTTTTAGTCAGTCTAAATTCAATGAAAATTGGATTTACCTCTCTCTGGGTTACGTATTTGGATTTCCTGTATCTCAGAACTTGCTCTTTCCTTTTATTTCCAACTTCTTTTTTTGTCAATAATATATGTCTTATTCTTCTGACTCAAATCCCTTCCTTTCCAAGGAAAACAAATAACTTTCAAAGGAGCAAGGCCATGTTAAATTTAAGATATTTCAAGTTTTGGGGCATTCTACTCTTTTCCACAACATAAAAACTTTTGAAAAAAAGAATTTGAAAATTGTTTTTCTTGTTACCACACACATTTTTTTTTCAAATGCTTATATTTATTTATCCTTGCATATGAAATTTGTTTTTTCTTTCTCCCACAAAAACCATTCCTAGCTTTTTCTCCTTAAAACTTAACTTTTTGCCGAATTAGTCAAAACCAATTTCTTTACAACAGTTCAGGTTTGTCCAAGATTTCAAAGACATTTTGAGGTAAAGGGTCATAACATAGTACAAATTTCTTTTGTCCGTATTATTTCACTCTATATAGTATTTTTGTAAAACTCTAGTACTCTTTATACCAGAAATGGTATAAGGTACTCTTTATACCAGAAATGGTATAAGGTACACTTTATACCAGAAATGGTATAAGGTACACCTTATACCAGAAATGCATTGTTGTCATGCCTTCTTGCTGTAACACACACACACACACACACACACTGATACAGACAATCGAAGATGGAGACTTTAGCAGGAAATATATATGATTTTTGGCCTATAATCTTATTGAGTAGCTGTAAGTTATCTGTTATAGGTTAGTGATTAGAATTTATAGATGGAATATTTCTAAGTATGGAGAAAAATTTTTAATAGTCTTTAAGGATAGCATAACAAAACATTTTTTAAAGTTTAAAATAATACATGAAAAATTAACACTCATTAATTTTTAAAAATTACCAAAATTCTGCCCATCGAGAACTGTTTCTTCTCTGGGTATTAAGGAGTCCCAGAAGGCAAGTTTCAGATAGTCCAGGAAGATTGGAGTTGAAGGCATATGATACTTTGATCAATACATAAATGAAAGTAGGAAGAAGTACTTGAAGACTATCATTTAGGAGTGATTTTTAAATGACACACATAATGGAATATTAATACAACATTATTCAATTGTATTTAGAAAGAAAATGAAATAAAGAAGATATATATTCAACTTCCATATTCTTATTTACAAGAAATACTGCATCTGCTATTTGTGGGAGGGAGAGACCCTTCTCTGACCTGATTTGGCTTTTGATTTATTGATTGTGCTGTGGAGGTTCTGTTCAGGCACTGAAGTTATTCTAAACCAATTATGGGGTCAGAAACCAATCTGTGGTCAATTCCTGCAACTGAAGAGGACAGGAGTCAGACCATCCTCTACCAATAGCCTTGTTCACCTTTGAATTTAATTATTTAAAAGACACTTTTCTGTTGTTTCTTTTCCTGCAGAGTATTTGGGATGTTTGCCCATACTGAAGACAGAGAGACTGTGTATGCCTGGTTTACCTTTTCACACTGGCTTGTATATGCCAATAGTGCTGCGAATCCAATTATTTATAATTTTCTCAGTGGTGAGTTTTCAACTCTTCTTCCATAAGCCACAATTGTAACCAAGGATGAGGAATCAATGAACACTCTTCAACTATGTGAGGAGTTTAGTTGCTATGTGAGATATATTTTTTCCCTGACCTGATTTATCTTGAGTTTCTTCTCTTTTGAGGCAAAGTATTTGTTACTGAACTCATCAGAGAAAATGAACTGATTTTTCCATGTCAAACGTATAAGAAATGTTATAATAGAAGAGAAGTAAACATTCTGAGAAATCAATAACACAAAATCTTACATGACATACTTTAAACTCATGATTTACAAAAATATAAAATACTTTGTTCTGTTTTGCCTTGCTATATTATTCCTTTGCCAAAATGTGTAGCCTAATTGAGACAGAATTGGGATCTATTCACTTTTAGATATTTTACTATATTTACGTTTCTGTTGTGAGTATCATCTCTTGGATTTATCTCAATATTTCCCACTGACTACCAAAAATAGTATTACTCCAAAATAACACATAAGTCAAATGATACACACATACATATACGTGTAACTTATACAATTTGTATCTGTTTATGGAATCAATATAATTATAAAAGTCATTTAAGTCACTATTGTTTATTCACATTTTGCCCGACTGAATTTTAGAATTATGTTTTAATTAGCTACATTTTTACATTGCCTTAATCTCCAACTCATTGGCGATTTCTTTGTTATTTCTATCTTCAAATATATGGTGATTTTATGTGGAAGAATAGAAATTCATTTTGTGGCATATTTAATAAAGCTTCTGCATCTTCCAACTTGATCTTTGGCCTTCTGGTTTGCATAGGTTGAAAAAAAAGGCAACCAATTAGATTGGTGAGAAATAATTTTGTTCTATTTAAAAAAAAAACTAGCACAATGACTAAAGCTCTGAACCTCGCACTAAGCAGGTAAAGGCTATGAGGAAGTTGTAATGAGAAGTGTTTGAAGCAGAAGTCACAGAACCAGGTCAAAGTCCTAGTATGGAGGATAAAAGTGAGTTAGAGGAGGCAACTGATAATCACTGATAACTCGTTATGTGACTGCTATTGTGCTGGGCCCGTGAACATTCATCTTCTCATTTAATCACTGATAACTCTGCGTAGCTGAGGCTAAGAGAGAAGAAATGATTCGCAATACTGCCATTCACACTAATAAAAGTGTTTCATTCATTCTCATAGTTCTCCAATATCTCCTCCATAATTTAAAGACAAGGAATAGCTTCTACAGTATTTTCCCCCTTCAGTTTTTGTTCTTTCTTATATAGATTATGAAACTGAAAATTTTCTGGATATTTGAGTGTATGTTTCTAGGTATTTTGTGGATTTAATTGTTTCAGTATCAGTTATTTAGAGTAAAATGCAGGGGTAATTTTTGTATAATTTTGGCTTTGTATGAAATAAGTTTCATTGTGTTTAATTACTAAATATCTCTGAGAGTTCTTCTACTGATGATCACTTCCATTATAGTTATGTAGATAAAATATACCAATATGTGTAAATATATGAGGTTTGACTATAAAGGAATGAAGCAAATTCCAAGCCCCGTACATGAAAGGCAGCCTCGTTATTTTATGAAAATATTCATTGTTTCAAGAGTCTACCAAGCTTCCAATAAACTCAATTTCCTTCTTCTATTTTCCCCATCTTTGCAAAATATTACACCTCATTGTTAGTTTGGCTCAAGGGAGCAACTCAGTTGTACCCTATTCATAATTTGTTGAAGCATTTATGTATAATTCCTTTTCCTTTCATTCTCTCTGTTTGCCAGGAAAATTTCGAGAGGAATTTAAAGCTGCGTTTTCTTGCTGTTGCCTTGGAGTTCACCATCGCCAGGAGGATCGGCTCACCAGGGGACGAACTAGCACAGAGAGCCGGAAGTCCTTGACCACTCAAATCAGCAACTTTGATAACATATCAAAACTTTCTGAGCAAGTTGTGCTCACTAGCATAAGCACACTCCCAGCAGCCAATGGAGCAGGACCACTTCAAAACTGGTAGAATATTTATTCATATGACAAGGATACCTGAGTAAAACTATCCTTTTTAAAATCACTGGGAACAGAAATTTTATTATCCTATGATGTGAAGCTAAAATTACTTGTGGATCTTTTTTTTTTTTTTTAATCTATTGCTCTTTGGAAATAAAAAAAAGTCAGTTTAAAATGATTTCTCAACTTTTGATTTAAATATGTTAGAAGTTTAACCTTCAATTGAGCTTATTTCAGGCTATTTCACTTTAGTTTCATGTATTAAAATGTGTGTCAATTAAATGTTTAAACATTTCTAATTCTTTTTATAATCCCTTGTTATTTTAATCTCTCACATTCAGATTGGTTCCTAAAAATTACCAGAATCTATCCAATGATTTTTTTTTGCTACTAAAAGAAGTAGCAATTACTAATTCTGAATTAACAATAGACATGTTAGTTGACTTAATAGTTTTTTTTAAAAAAAAATCACAAGACTGTTGTTATAATGTGATATCTGAGAAAATATTTATATATAAAATAGCATATTGTGTTAGGTAATTCAAAAACTATCTTACAAAACTATATACTCACTCATTTACACAATTTTCTCAGGTTTGCAAATTGACCGTTGCTAACATTTCTTGTCTCAACATATGGCCAGTAAGACTCTATCACAGAAAAAGTTTTAACATAATTTCCATCTCTAACACTTTAACATTTAAGAATAAGCTAAATCACATCATTATATTCTTTTAACAACAACAACAAAAAGTGATATAGTCAGCCTTGCTGGATTAAATTAAAAATGCACCACTGTGCTAGGTGCTAGGGAATGAGATGGCGTCGATGCAAACATGCCTTCAAAAGAGCTTCAGTCTAGTGAGGGAGACATGTTGACAGAGTGCAAGGCAGCAAACAATCTGGGGGACAATTCTTGGTCATGGCAGAGCAGTGAAGCTACCAAGGACAGTGGTCTTCACCAGAAAGTTTGTAGCGCAGTTGCACTTTTTTTTTTTTCTTCAATTTAATTACAATGACAGTTGATGTCAGTGGATTCCATCTGGGCCTGGGGCTGAGTACCAGGTGGTTAAAAAATAGAGGGGCTTGCTCTTAACTCACACATACATGAATAGACTATCGTATATTTTGTAGAAAATGTAAGATCTGGGAGTCAAAGCACTGAATATTCAAACTTATTCCCCTGAAAAATTCTTCTGATTCAAATATTTACTTGAAAATTAAATTAAAAGTAAAAGAAGTGTTTATGAAAGATGATTTTCATCTCCTATTATGGTAACAGGTGTTCTGATTGTATTGAAACAAAAGATATGGGGCACAGTGTTTAAGAAAAACTTTCATAGAAAATTAATTTTTGTTATTTTTTCATTTTTCCATTACTCTCAGAGAAAAGTAATACAGCCTAATTATCCACAACTTGTTTTCAAATCTTGGAATTTGGGATTCTGTTACCTTGTGCCTTTTATGACTCAAAGCAAAAACTATCTTCTTATACAAGGTTTATTGAGATCATATTGTAAAATATCAGCACTATATCAGTGAAAGCAAAGTATTTTAACTCTCTCCTTTCTCCCCTTTGTATATTTTAGAACTTCTTTTCTTATTTATGCTGCATGAAAGGAGAGTTGTAATTTTCGGATCGTGATGACAGCGCTTTAAAAAGTTTGAGGATAACTTCAAATAACGTTGATAATATGCCTTAATAGCCAGTAATAGCTCAGAGGAAGAGTAAATTCCTTAGACCCAAATATACCTACTTATAATTTAAAAGAGAGAAAAGGGAGAGAGATTGAGAGGGAAAGGGGGAGAGAAGGAAAAAACTGACTCAGAGAGCAGCAGTTATGTGACATATGGGAAGTCAGAATTCCTTTGCTCTAAATCAGTGATTCTCAAAATGTGGTTTCTATACCATCAGCATCAGCATCATCTGGGAACTTAGTGGACATGCTAACTTCCACCCTATCCCTCACCTACTTAACCAGAAACTTTAGGGGTGATAGCCCAGACGCTGTGTGTTAAGCCCTACAGGTGTTTCTGAAGCACTTTAAGATTTGAGATCCACTGCTTTAAGTGATACCATCTGACATCAGTTTATCTGCCTGTGTGAAATAAAGTCTTTTACTGCACAGGTGTCTACAACAGGGGCCACCATCATCGCTACCGTCAACGTGGTTGGATGTCTGAAAGAAGAAGCGGAGTATCAATGTTGACTCTCACTCATGTCATCTTATTAAAAAAATACAGTTTACAAAACAATTGCTACTGATAAATGCAGTGTGAAAGACTGGTTTTAAGGCACTTGTGTGCTTTATGTCCACCCAGATAACTTGAGTTTTTAACTAAAAGTTTCAAATCCCTATCTTCTTTATACTTACTAAAGTTTGTTTTGCAGAAGCAGATAGTTTCTAAGAATGATCATTTCATGGAAGGAGATATAAAATAAAATAAAATAAAACCAGTAATTAAACTCTGGGAATGTAATAGGCCATGTACATAGCACTCAACATGTGAATCCAGGAATCCTTCTAAGAGGTCTAGATTTAGTATGGTTACCTTAATAGGACAAATGGTAAAGAAATAGGTGTTCCCAAACTCTGCCAATCTTATGAAACAAAGAGTCAACTCTTTACCTCATTATTTGCTAATGACACAAATGCAAAGACATCTTTTGAAAAGAATGTGTTAGGACTGTTGTATGCTGTACCTTGAATGTGTATCTCTCTTTTTTTGCTATATTTCAAAGATTTAATGTAAGTTGTCAATGTCATTGAGTTCTTGTTATCAATAGGGATGATATAATTTTATCTAACATTGAATCCATTTTAACTTTGTTATTTCTGAATTTCTATAAAACCACAAAAACCTTCATACTTGAATTTATTTATTCTTGGCTAAAGATTACTCCTAGTTTGTGAGGAAATTTATTTCTGAGTTTCCAAAGCTTGGAGAATTTATTGGATATTAAATACCTGTTATAAATTATTGATGAGTTAATTGCAAGTAGCAGACACAATGATATTGAATTTCACTCCCAATACACATTGTTTTAATGAATATTGAGTTAAATATGTTTATAAAATTTAGTCTGGCTATGCTTAAACCTGAAATAGCAGAATAGCAAAAAACCCCAAAGCTGTTTATGGACCCAAATTGTGAGGAGGGCTATTATTTTAATACTTGTGTAATAATAGAATTCACTTGATGTAAATTATAATAGCCATCAACTGCATTTCAAAAACCTTTCGCTAGCCACTACAATTTAGAAAGCTTTTCAGTGTCAGTTAGTTTTACAACAAATGCCTTTTCTACTTTCTACAAGTCACAAGTCAAAAAAAGTAAATTCCGCCAAGTTTTATTCAATTAGTTTTCAAATTGCATGAAGCAAAAAATAGATTTTTAGAGACAATATATAAATAGAAAAAATATTGTAAAAGTCTACTCTATTACCTTATGTACCACAAAAAAATACAAAGGCATGAAAAACACTATTATTTCCCAAAGTTCAAAGGGAATTGTTTTCTACGCAACTACTGCTACTAACGAGGGGACAACAACCCCCTCCACTTGCCACGTATTTTTATTCTCTTTTCTTTATAATCTTTGGAGTTAAATGTCTTTTTTGTTTTTCATGAAATGTATTTCTATAATTGTTGTATTTCATGTGTGTAACATTATGTCAGTTGTTTTAACAATTATCTTATATCTTGAAATTCTTTATGCCTGATTGTACTGTGTCTTCATGAAGAAATTTCTTATCAAATCCAATGTAATTACACACTTACTGCTGTAAAGGATGCGCATTATGTAGTTTTTAAGTAAAAACTATATTGAGAATTCTATAATCACATTCACACTCCCCTCTCTATTGTATGAAAAATCTTGTTGTTGTTGATTAGATAAGGTGGATATTCACTCATAGTTAATGTCAAATCTCTGCAGTTAAGGATTGAATTAAGCCCTCTGGTGCAGTACCTAATGATCAAAACATTTTTTCCAATAAGTTTATATAACCAAGGATAATAATGATATAAAAGGTTTTTAATGTTGTTTTTAAGAGCAGGTACTATAACAAAGAAGGTTAACACTGGTACAGAAATATTTCATAAAAGTTATGAAAACCAGATAAATACAGTATTAAATTTTGGAGCTTTTATCTGAGTTGAGAGATTTAGTCTACATTGACTGAGATGAAATGATGAACTCATAATTTTCAATTTATTATCAGAATAATAAGTGACATTTACATAATTAATTTTTTTCTGGGCCATTTTGTATAAGTCATTTAGGACTATTTTAAGTTCACTGGTAAATTTTAAAATGTATATTTTCAGCTTTTCAATTTTTTTCAAAATAGTTCTGAGAAATTACAGAATCAGATACTAAGGATATTAATTTAAAAATCAATTTTTATTCACTATTTATTCTAACATTTATAAAAAATGAAGCCAAAGTAACCCGTCAAGGTAAATACTTGACTCCTAGGAAAATGTGATTTTAGTAGGCATCTCAAGAGGAAGTGAACCTTCTCGTGGTGAAATTACAAGAAAAACAAGTTATTCAGTGGTGAGAATGTGTTGCTCTAAGTAATCCATCAGCACAGACTAGCTACTTGGCCACTCCTCTTCCTTCTGGAGCCAGCCCTGAAGAGTGGTCACAGCATCTTCATTTTTATCCAGGCCAATGGCCATGCATGAGAAGTTGGGTAGCAAAATTCTTGAAGCACCTCTTTGTTCTTGCTCTTCTTTCACTGTTTTCTCACTCTCCACCTGTAATGCTCACTGCCAGTTTTACCACCAAGCTAAGTATCAGCAGACCTCCCTCCACAGTGTGCCTTGCCCTGTAGAACTCCTGGTCCTTCCTTCAGCCCAACCCCATCCAATTGCCTAGGTTCTTGTTGTCTCCTGAGATGAACAAGAGGCAAGTAGCTAATTTGAGAACAAATGAAGCAGAGCTGAAGGAAAAAGTAAAACATTTATTTTTTCATATCCCAAATTTTATAATTTTACATTTTTTTAAAACCCATTCATTTTCTTCCCAGAACATTTATGCTTATCAGTGGTCTTCTGAATCTGTGACAACTCTCTTTTCAAGCCCCAGCTAAGCTTCTTGACTCAAGCCAGAAGGAATCCCAGTTTTGAGTCTTGTGTTAAGGCCATGGCAGGTCAGTGGGGAGATATATCTGAGGAGGTACCGCTTGTGACACCTTCAGAAACAAAACAGCTATTGCCTTACGTTTCATAGGCGCAGGCCCTGAGCAATAGCAAAAAGATAATACTTATTTTTTTAAACTGTTATTTATTAGGTGATCGATTTCTAATTAATTTCAAAATATTTAAGGTAATATTTTAATTACCGAGGAAGAATGGTACAAACAAAATGTTGTGGAACTGGAAAATCTTCAGTGCTTGGCAACATGAAACTTACTTAACTTATTATAGATGACATAATGAGAACATCTTCAGAAAAGAAGCTATGTTCCTTAAAACAGGGGTACAGATTTAAAAGCTCTGTTTATATGGTTTTGGTAGACTAAGTGAAGGACTTGCCTATAAAGCTGAGTCTAGATCATATAGCATATCCATTATAAAGTGAGAAAATTGCAATTTTAGAGTATTGTCAATACATCCAAAAATTTTTACATGATTTCTAAATGCAAACGTGTATGTGTGTATGTCTACGTATGTCTCTCCATATGCAACAAGCAGTTAATTAGTCCAAATATATCCCACAGTGTAGATTAGTTTCATATCTCAGCTCTTCAATGTCTCTTCTTCATTTAATTCACTCCTTGGTGTCTAGTTTTCCTCACTTTTTTACAAATATCCAGGTTCTATATTTCTGCTTTTCTAGAGATCTTTTTCCCTCAAGAATATATTTTTCTTTTTCTTTCTTTCTTTCTCTTTATTTTTGTTTGTTTTTAACTAACATTCATATGGTTATAACAATTTGAGACAAGTGAAAAGGAGAGATCTGTAAACTGCCTATCTCCTTTGAAATTCATTGCCAATAATCCTTAAGAATATAAAGTTCCCTGATGCCAAAGACCTTCTCATTAGTGTTGCTGCCTCTTATTTCATTGGTTCCCTAGAACAATGCCTGGCACATAAAAGTTATTTGATAAATATCTCTGCTATTAATGAATTAATAATAACTGCATGACAATTCTTTCCTCAATTCATCATTTTGCTTCATTTTCTCACAGTTGCTTCAATGTGTCTGTGGAACTATCTTTCCATGTGAACAAAACACTCTACATTCTCAGTGTCTACAAAGCACATATTTCCTTTTATTAAAATTAAACTTTGAGAGCACCAAATCCTAATGTCTAACCATCATCAAACTGGCAGGTAGCACCAGTATTCTTTTTGCTCACCAATTTTATGCCCAGGCATCTACTGTTTCTTTCATGAATAAAACCTGGCACCTGTAAGAGGATTTATCATGGTAAACTTCTCTTTGTTACTGACATTTTCAGCCTCTTGGGCTCTCCCCTCCTTACTTATACACACTGGCACCTGGCTTGAAGTCATACTCTCTAGACCCTGGGTCAATGTGGGTAATGCATCCAGGAATCCAGCTTAACTCTTCCTTGGTCTCTTTGATGTGACTGACCTTTATTTCTACATTTCTTCATCAAACCAGTCTCACCGTTTTGCACAGTGCAGATCACAGGCTGCACCGTGTGCTTATTCTCTCCTATAACAACAGATGCTCCACTGAAATGCAAAACTCTATGTTAAGCCAACAACTGCTTCTCCATCCTTTCCTCCTATACGTTTCTTCTCACTACAAATTCCCTTCTCAACCCCAAAGGGACTACTGAATTCTTTACTCTTTTATTTTACCCCAGTCTATCAGTCCCATCCTGGACTTCCTTCCTTCTCTGCTTAGAGAAAAGCAAGATGATCAGGTAGAATTGCACTTATGACTAGATATTATTTACTTCAAACAAATTCTTACTATTTTGTCCTGATGAAATTCATGACAGTTTTCATACAACAGAAAGCCTGCCCTCTTAGAAGAGAAGAGAACTGAAAAGAAACGGTTGAAGTAAGGTAGAAAGCCCTCATGGTGTTAGGTGGCTAGGCCAGCAGAGCTAGGCACTGTTCTTCTGTTCAGAATTGCACTCCTGATACTCCAGATGGGAAGCCTGCCATGGCACTAACCACAGCACTTTTTATACCCTATCTCTGCTATTATGAGCCCACATTAGTTTTTCTTCTGCTTCAGAAATTGTTGCAAAAAATAATTTTATTATTTACAAATTATTTTTAAACCATATAAATCTGCTTAGTTTGATTTCTCAAACCCTTTAAAACTTACACTTCTTATTGTCCAATCTTTGCTTTTAATTGGGTATAATTTGAGGCAGAAATAAATTAATCTCATTTTTAAAAATGTACTAGCTATTAGTAATTTTTAAATTTATCTTCTAAAATTGGAAAGTATCCACTTTAAATGCATGTGTAGCAAGGACTTTTTACATACATTCTGTAGCTTTATTACTTCCATTGAGAACTGCTAAAATAACAGAACCTACCTCACTGTACGCTGGCTTTTGAAAAGGCAGCAGAACTGTTTATCTGATTATCGAAGTAATCATATTACATTTCTTTTTCTTTTCTAAGAGAAACTTTCTTCATGTGCTTGGTCAAACATTTTGGTTTTAAGAATTGACGGCCGGGCGCGGTGGCTCACGCCTGTAATCCTAGCACTTTGGGAGGCCGAGGCGGGTGGATCACGAGGTCAGGAGATCGAGACCATCTTGGCTAACACGGTGAAACCCCGTTTCTACTAAAAATACAAAAAATTAGCCGGGCGTGTTGGCGGGCGCCTGTAGTCCCAGCTACTTGGGAGGCTGAGGCAGGAGAATGGCGTGAACCCAGGAGGCGGAGCTTGCAGTGAGCCGAGATCGCGCCACTGCACTCCAGCCTGGGAGACACAGCGAGACTCCGTCTCAAAAAAAAAAAAAAAAAAAAAAAAAAAAGAATTGACTTATTAGGTCAGGCGCGGTTGCTCACGCCTGTAATCCCAACACTTTGGAAGGCCGAGGCAGGTGGATCACTTAAGGTCAGGAGTTCAAGACCAGCCTGGTCAACACGGTGAAACCCCACCTCTACTAAAAATGCAAAAAAAAAAAAAAAATAGCAAGGTGTGGTGGTGCACATCTGTAATCCCAGCTACTTGAGAGGCTGAGGTGGGAGAATCATTTGAACTCGGGAGGCGGAGGTTACAGTGAGCAGAGATCACACCACTGCACTCCAGCCTGGGCGACAAACAAGACTCTGTCTCAAAAAAAAACACAAAAAACAAAAAACAAACAAAAAAGAGTTGACTTAGTTAATGAAAATATTTTTATTAGGAAATTATACTTCTCTTTACAAAGTATGTATTATTTGTTGCATCTAAATAGTCTACCAATTCTAAAAGCACACTTTCTTTATGCGAAAATGTAGTCTAGGCCTTCAGAATGTACTATTACAAGAAAGTATCTATCAACCATGTTTCATTTGTTTGCTTGTTTTGTTTTGTTTCCAATAGACTATGAATATTCAGCTTCAAATGCTACCTCATGATTGTTACATTCCTGTTGTTGAAAGAACCCATCTCTTTCTTACCTTCTTGTCCCTAAATTGTGTTCTTCTTATAATTTACTTTGCACATAACCATAATGAGTGAGATCATAGAATTAAGAGGATTGAGAAAGAAAAATACTTCCCTCATTCCATTGGCAGTAATCTGTGATTCAAAAGTTAACAACATACCATGTATTCTTGTAGGAGATTCTTTCATGCTTATCACTGATCAACTTACATGCAGGTTAAAACCAGCCCTGAAAAAATGCTCATCATCACTGGCCATCAGAGAAATACAAATCCAAACCACAATGAGATACCATCTCACACCAGTTAGAATGGCGATCATTAAAAAGTCAGGAAATAACACTTGCTGGAGAGGATGTGGAGAAATAGGAACACTTTTACACTGTTTCTGGGAGAGTAAACTAGTTCAACCATTGTGGAAGACAGTGTGGCAATTACTCAAGGATCTAGACTAGAAATACCATTTGACCCAGCCATCCCATTACAGGGTATATACCCAAAGGATTATAAATCATGCTACTATAAAGGCACATGCACACGTATGTTTATTGCAGCACTATTCACAATAGCAAAGACTTGGAACCAAGCCAAATATCCATCAATGATAGACTGGATTAAGAAAATGTGGCACATATACACCATGGAATACTATGCAGCCATCTGAGCAAACTATCGCAAGGACAGAAAACCAAACTCCACATGTTCTCACTCATAGGTGGGAATTGAACAATGAGAACACTTGGACACAGGGTGGGGAACATCACACACCGGGGCCTATCATGGGGTGGGGGTAGGAGGGAGGGATAGCATTAGGACAAATACCTAATGTAAATGATGAGTTAATAGGTGCAGCACTCCAACATGGCACATGTATACATATGTAACAAACCTGCACATTGTGCACATGTACCATAGAACTTAAAATATAATTTAAAAAAAAAACAGCCCTGAATGCAACTTGTTCAGATAACTGGAGCCATCTTCCTAGCTCTTTATTTCTCAGAGAGTGTGGGTAAGTCCTGCTCCGTATGAATGCTTATGTCAGTTTTGAAGTTCAGTACTTTCTTTTTTTTTTTTTAATTATACTTTAAGTTTTAGGGTACATGTGCACATTGTGCAGGTTAGTTACATATGTATACATGTGTCATGCTGGTGCGCTGCACCCACTAACTCGTCATCTAGCATTAGGTATATCTCCCAATGCTATCCCTCCCCCCTCCCCCCTCCCCACCACAGTCCCCAGAGTGTGATATTCCCCTTCCTGTGTCCATGTGATCTCATTGTTCAATTCCCACCTATGAGTGAGAATATGCAGTGTTTGGTTTTTTGTTCTTGCGATAGTTTACTGAGAATGATGGTTTCCAATTTCATCCATGTCCCTACAAAGGACATGAACTCATCTGACAAAGGGCTAATATCCAGAATCTACAATGAACTCAAACAAATTTACAAGAAAAAAACAAACAACCCCATCAAAAAGTGGGCGAAGGACATGAACAGACACTTCTCAAAAGAAGACATTTATGCAGCCAAAAAACACATGAAAAAATGCTCATCATCACTGGCCATCAGAGAAATGCAAATCAAAACCACTATGAGATATCATCTCACACCAGTTAGAATGGCAATCATTA
This sequence comes from Pan troglodytes, assembly GCF_028858775.2. Taxonomy (NCBI): domain Eukaryota; kingdom Metazoa; phylum Chordata; class Mammalia; order Primates; family Hominidae; genus Pan; species Pan troglodytes. The sequence continues at coordinate 61,150,553 of NC_072403.2, forward strand.
AAAAGTCAGGAAACAACAGGTGCTGAAGAGGATGTGGAGAAATAGGAACACTTTTACACTGTTGGTGGGACTGTAAACTAGTTCAACCATTGTGGAAGTCAGTGTGGCGATTCCTCAGGGATCTAGAACTAGAAATACCATTTGACCCAGCCATCCCATTACTGGGTATATACCCAAATGACTATAAATCATGCTGCTATAAAGACACATGCACACGTATGTTTATTGTGGCATTATTCACAATAGCAAAGACTTGGAACCGACCCAAATGTCCAACAATGATAGACTGGATTAAGAAAATGTGGCACATATACACCATGGAATACTATGCAGCCATGAAAAATGAAGTTCAGTACTTTCTTAAGAGCCAGAGTCTGTCAAGATGTTCCCTTAACAAGATTTTTCAATGGGGTTACACATTAATGAGTTCTTTTTCCTCCTTTAAGTATTTGAAAATTTTGGTTTAATAAAAGGTTTAACTATGATGAATTTAGGATCCTTTTTCCTGTTACAGAGCACAGAATAATAGTTAATATTTTACATACAGATTGCAAGGTCATGTTGCCACTAGGAGTGTCCAGAATAGATGATTGAAACAGCCTTCTAGCTACTACTATCAAAAAAGAGCTTTAAATAACATATTTTAATTAAATAACGTTATTTTCTATAGCTATACCTCAATAAAACCATCAACCAATGTTTGTACAATTTGATGCCCCCACTCTAAGATTTTTAGCTAGTATAAATCAGAGTCTCCTATTTAATGAGACACTTTATCCAATCAGGTTGTGTTTATTATTCAACCAGATGATCTTGGAACTTATAACAAACTAGTAATACTTAAAGCTGGGCTTTATGTGCGTGATTTACTGGGATGTTTGCTTATACCTTGTTTCCAAGCTAAAAATATTGTGACCAGGTGTGTTAGTCTGTTTTGAGTTGCTATATAGGACTACCTGATGCTGGGTCATTTATAAAGAAAAGAGGTTTATTTGGATTATGGTTCTGCAGGCTGTACAAAGAGCATGACATCAGCATCTGCTTCTGGTAATGCCCTCAGGAAGCTTTTACTCATGCCAGAAGGCAAGGGGAGCCAGCGTGCCACATGGCAAGAGAGGGAGGAAGCACAAGAGAGAGGAGACGTGCCAGGCACTTTTTAACAACCAGCTCTCACATGAACTAACAGAGTGATAACTCACTCAATACCCGGGGGATGGCACCAAGCCATTCATGAAGGATTTGCCCTCATGACCAAATACCTCCCACTAGGCCCAACCTCCAACACTGGGGGTCTCATTTCAACATGAGATTTGGAAGGGACGACTATCCAAACTATATCATCAGGATTTTCTGGCATGGACTACCAAGCCATTTCTGCTTCAAACTCCCCTGATATTCTTGTTAAAAATGCAGATTCTTTGATACCACCCCCAATACACTATTTAGTCTGAGATGAAACTCAAGGATTCTGATTTAATTGATCTAGACTAGCATTTGATCATTGATTTATCACCTGGGATTCTAGGAAGTCAACCACTTATATGTTTTAGAGCAGACTTCATTATAATTGAGGAGAATGTTTGTAGTCTGTGGGCTCCTCTGTCCACTTCTGATTGGGGCCCCTTTGCCTGATTCTGACTGGATCAGGCAGAGTTTTATTCAAGCCACTGTCCTTTTTGGCTTCTTAATGTTCAAAATATATTAACACAATCTCAGTTTTCTAAGAGCTAAATTATACGACTTGGTTCTTGTCTGGTAACATAACTGCATTACTGGCTCTTGTCAAGATTCAGAGACATTCTCCCAGTTTCAAATTTGTAACTAACACTGATCACAAAAAAGTTCTAAGCCAAAGCAAAACTCTTTCTACCACCACCAGATGGCGCTCCTTTGGACTTACCTATAAATGGATTTCCAAATGGTTTTTCAGAAACCAACTGGAGGTACTTAGAAAAACTTATGGAACTCACAACTATTCTTTGCATGTCAAAAGCTATAACAGTAAATAATATTTGTGGAGAATATTCTGTAAGATTAGGCTGCCTTTCTTTTCCTCCAACTTATTTAAAGTATATCCTTATATTAACCCTTGTTGGAGCTGTGTCCCCTTATTGCACTGTATGTGAGTGTGTGTGTGTGTATCCCATCACGTTGGTATGATGATAGCACCCTTCATTGAGAAGCTTTGCAAAAAGAATATAAGAACATGTTATTATGTTTACTTAAAAGTATAAGGCCGGGTGTGGTGGCTCACACCTGTAATACCAGCACTTTGGGAGGCCAAGGTGGGAGGATTACGAGGTCAGGAGTTAGAGACCAGCCTGACCAACACGGTAAAACCCTGTCTCTACTAAAAAATACAAAAATTAGCCAGGCATGATGGCACGCATCTGTAATCCTAGCTACTCAGGAGGCTGAGGCGGGAGAGTCCCTTGAACCCAGGAGACGGAGTTTGCAGTGAGCTTAGGTGGCGCCACTGCACTCCAGCCTGGGTGACAGAGCGAGACTCCAGCCTGGGTGACAGAGCGAGACTCCATCTCAAAAAAAAAGAAAAAAGAAAAAAAAAAGTATTGAGGACATTGCTTATGACATTCCAAGGTTATATAAAAGAATATTTAAAAAGAAATTTCTGCCTGGACTTAGTGCCAGGAATACTTGTACTTTTCTTGCTTTCTTCTTAAGAACATTGCACAATAGAGTATTTTTAAAAATTGTGCTTGCTGTTCAAATTGCCTGCTGGAAGGATTAGAGGCAGATCTGTAGCATGCTGAGTCCCATCTTTGCATACAGGCTATCATGACAAACATTGTATGTGCTAATTCTATCTGGCTTCACTTTATATTCCTATCTGTCTCTATTTCCTGTTATTTTAATGTTTTAAAATTGTATTTTTTACTTAAATGGTTTTTGGAAGAAATAAATATAAGTAAAGTCTGTTAGAGGCCCGGCACGGTGGCTCACGCCTGTAATCCCAGCACTTTGGGAGGCCAAGGCGGGTGGATAACAAGGTCAGGAGATTGAGACCACCCTGGCTAACACGGTGAAACCCCATCTCTACTAAAAATACAAAAAAAAAAAAAAAAAAAAAATTAGCCAGGCGAGGTGGTGGGTGCCTGTAGTCCCAGCTACTCGAGAGGCTGAGGCGGGAGAATGGCGTGAACCCAGGAGGTGGAGCGTGCAGTGAGCCGAGATCTCGCCACTGCACTCCAGCCTGGGCGACACAGCGAGACTCCGTCTCAAAAATAAAAAAAATAAAATAAAAAAATAAAGTCCGTTACAAAGCACAAAAAAGAACGGCAAAGCCAACAAACATATGAAAAAAAGCTCATCATCACTGGTCATTAGAGAAATGCAAATCAAAACCACAATGAGCCATCATCTCACACCAGTTAGAATGGTGATCATTAAAAAGTCAGAAAACAACAGATGCTGGAGAGGATGTGGAGAAATAGGAACGCTTTTACACTGTTGGTGGAGGTGTTAATTAGTTCAACCATTGTGGAAGGCAGTGTGGCAATTACTCAAGGATCTAGACTAGAAATACCATTTGACCCAGCAGTCCCATTACTGGGTACATACCCAAAGGATTATAAATCATTCTACTTTAAAGACACATGCACACGTATGTTTTTTGCAGCAGTATTCACCATAGCAAAGACTTGGAACCAATCCAAATGCCCATCAGTGATAGACTGGATAAAGAAAATGTGGCACATATAATATACAGCATAGAACACTATGCAGCCATAAACAAAGGATGAATTCATGTCCTTTGCAGGGACATGGATGAAGCTGGAAACCATCATTCTCAGTAAACTAACACAGAAACAGAAAACCAAGCACCACATGTTCTCACTCATAAGTGGCAGTTGAACAATGAGAACACATGGACACAGGGAGGGGAACATTACACACTGGGGCCTATTGGGGAATGGGGGCTAGGGGAGGGATAGCATTAGGAGAAATACTTAATGTAGATGACGGGTTGATGGGTGCAGCAAACCACCATGGCACGTGTATACCTATGTAACAAACCTGCATGTTCTGCTCATGTATCCCAGAACTTAAAGTATAATAATAAAAAAAAGAAAGCACAAAAATAAAAGTACTTGGAAAAGTTTAAAGAGTTAAATATTATGCCAAACTGAAAACTAGCTGCAGATACATTTAAGTTTATATCATGTTAGCAAGTTATTTCTTTCTAAAAAATTCTAACCTGTGTCACAGAGAGTGGACTTGAACTTGAAAATATGGTTAAGGTACAAATGCAGATTTGGGGTCCCGGTCTCCCAGACTATGGCTTCTATGGAAGAAATTGTACTGGCTCCAAATTCCACAGATGATTGAACAACTTGTTTCTGCCTGTGTCAGAGCTGAAGAGTGAATATCTCCACTATATATATATCTAAAAATCTCCCAAATGAAATTTGGTAACCCTCTATGCCATAACACATCACATTAATAATTTGTATTCAAAAGTCTCTCAGAAAAGATTTTTGAAATGCCAGATACTTTAATTTTTTTATGTTTATATATTTAGGGTGTATGAGTACAGATTTCTTACTATACTGGGCTTTTATTGTAGTCATCATCTGAACAGTGAACTTGTACCAAATAAGTAATTTTTCAACTCTCATCCACCCACCCTCCCATCTTTTATAGTACCCAAGGTCTATTATCCCACTCTATATGCCTGTGTACCTATTGTTTAGCTTCCACTTATAAGTGAACACATGCAGCATTTGACTTTCTGTTTCTGAGTAATTTTATTTAGGATAATGGCCTCCAGTTCCATCTACATTGCTGCAAAAGTTATGATTTTATTCTTTTTTATGGCTCTATTATATGTATGTGTGTGTATCTCAATTTTCGTTATCAAACCCTCTGTTGATGGACACTTAGATTAGTCCACATTTTTGCTATTGTGATAAACATGTGAGTGCAGGTATCTTTGTAATATAATGATTTCTTTCCCTTTGGATATATACCAGGTAGTGGGATTTCTGGATCTAATGGTAGTTCTATTTTTAGTTATTTGAGAAATCTCCATACTGTCTTCCATAAAGGTTGTACTAGTTTACATTTCCACCAAAAGTGTATAAGCATTCCCTTTTCTCTGCATCCTCACAAACATCCGTGGCTTTTTGACTTTTTAATAACAACCATTCTGACCAGTGTGAAATAATATTTTATTGTGATTTTAATTTTAATTTCTCTGATGATTAGTGATGTTGAGCATTGTCTCAACATCACTATGCTAGTGGCATGCATGTTTTCTTTTGAAAAAAGTTCGTGTTCTTTGCCCACATTTTAATGGGGTTATTTGTTTTTTTTTTTTCTTGTTGACTTGTTTGAGTTCCTTGTACATTCTGAAAATTATTCCTTTGTCAGCTGCATAGTTTGCAATTTTTTTCCCATTCTGTAGTTTGTCTGTTCACTCTGTTGATTGTTTATTTTTCTGTCCAGAAACTTTAGTTTAAGTCCCATTTGCCTATTTTTGTTTTTGTTGCATTTGCCTTTGAGGACTAGGTCATAATTTTTTGCCTGGGCAAATGTCCTGAAGACTTTTTTCCAGGCTTTCTTCTAGTATTTTTATACTTTTGGGTCTTATGTTTAGGTCTTTAATCTATCTTGAGTTAATTTTTGTAGCTGGTCAGAGGTAGGTGTCCAGTTTCAATCTTCTGCATATGGCTATCCAGTTTTCCCAGCACCATTTATTGAATAGGGAGTCATTTACCCAGTAAATGTTTTAGTTGACTTTGTTAAAAATCAGTTGGTTATAGGTGTGTGGTTTTATTTCTAGGTTCTCTATGCTGTTCTATTCATCAATGTGTACATTTTTATACTAGTACCATGTTGTTTTGGTTACTATAGCTTTGTAGCATAATCTGAAGTCATAATATAATGCCAACAACTCTGTTCTTTTTGTTTGAAATTGCTTTGGCTTTTTTTCCTTGTGAGAGTTTGCTGAGAATGATGGTTTCCAGCTTCGTCCATGTCGCTACAAAGGACATAAACTCACCCTTTTTTATGGCTGCGTAGTATTCCATGGTGTATATGTGCCACATTTTCTTAATCCAGTCTACCATTGATGGGGGGAGGGGGAAGGGATAGCATTAGGAGATATACCTAATGTAAATGACGAGTTAATGGGTGTAGCACACCAACATGGCACATGTATACATATGTAGCAAACCTGCACGTTGTGCACATGTACCCTAGAACCTAAAGTATAATAAAAATAAATAAATAAAATAAAATAAAATTGCTTTGGCTTTCTGGACTCTTTTTTTTGGTTTTATATGAATTTTAGGATTTTTTTCTAATTCTATGAAAAATGGCATTGGTAATTTGATAGGGATTGTGTCGAATCAGTAGATTGCTTTAGACAGCATGGTCATTTTAATAATATTGAATCTCTAATCCATGAGCCAGGGATATTTTTCCATTTGTTTTTGTCATCTAGGGTTTTCTTCCATCAGTGTTTTGTAGTTCTCCTTATAGATATCTTTTACCTCTTTGGTGAAATGTATTCCCAGGCATTTTACTTTATCTTATCTTTTCGTAGCTATTATAAATGGAATTGCTTTCTTAGTTTGGTCCTTGGAAATGCCAACTACATTTAAAATCCTTTTCCAATTGATGGATTTCAGGTCTTGATGAACATCTCAGTTGTAATTTTCTTAAGATTGAAAAAGTAAATATTTTTTCTATATGTATATATAAAATTGTCCTCTCTCAAAATTTTAATTCAATAACCTGCTAGGTATCACTTTAGAATCTTGCAGTACTAGTTTTCTTCTCAATTAATTGTAGATCTTAGCCTTTTAATTTGGGCATGTTTTTCCCTATTAGGACTTAAGTTATTAGGACCTAAGTTTGTAGACAAGAACTATGTTATATTTGAGAAATTTGTGAGTCATGTACTGGGCCTAGCACAGTGCCTCATAAGATGTAGACCCTCAATAAACTTGTTGAATAGGTTAATAAACAAAAAAGCCCCTATCACTCAATTTTTTTTTTTTTTTTTTTTTTTTTAGATGGAGTCTCACTCAGTCACCCAGCCTGGAGTGCAGTGGCACGATATCGGCTCACTGCAAGCTCTGCCTCCTGGGTTCACACCATTCTTCTGCCTCAGCCTCCTGAGTAGCTGGGACTACAGGCACCCGCCACCATGCCCGACTAATTTTTTGATTTTTAGTAGAGACAGGGTTTCACCTGTGTTAGCCAGGATGGTCTCGATCTCCTCACCTCATGATCTGACCCCCTCGGCCTCCCAAAGTGCTGGGATTACAGGCATGAGCCACTGCATCTGGCCTATTTCAGTCAATTGTTAAAAGTGCTAAGAACAAGTGGAGATCTTGTTAATGAAGAAAAAAAAATAGTATTTACTACTTACCTAAACAGTCTACTAAGAAGGGATATACAGATCAAAAGGATTAAATCTCTGCCTGTATTAAGCTAACTCTTTTGTAAAGAAGAACGTAAACAAAGTCAAAAATGCATTTTTTAGGTGTTAGAGATTAGACAGGACAAAATCTTCTGGCTCTGCCTAGAGTTAAGCGGCTTTGGGAGAGGCTTCGCTGTAGTTTAAAGGCAGAGGTGGGGAAGGCCACTCTGGCCACAAGGACAGATCCACAATGGGATGGGGTATGAAACAGCACAAACCCTTCAGGAAATTACACATAATTTAAAAGGAAAATGGGAGCCCATGGCAGAAAATGGAATTGAACAGCAGGAAAAGGGTAGATAGTAAAAAGCATTTTATAATATTAAAGGACGTTTGAAACTTGTGGTATACAATGAGGAACAATTTAAAAATTCTATACAGAGGAGTGACATGGTTATATTTGTGTTCTGGGGAGCATAATAATAGCATTACAGCGGGTGAATTTGAAAGCTGGGCCTCAAAAGTTTAGATCTGAAATAGGTTTTTATGGGAGTATTCATCCTCACGAAACATGATTTGGAACTAAACCAAGGCAGTGGCAATGGGGCTGGAAAATAAACACTAGATTTCATATCTAGATGAAGATTTGTGGAATAAGAGAGGCCACATTAATGTTTAATTCTATTTACAATGGATCCCAGCCACCATCCGCTTTAACACAGAGGTGCTTTTCCAGTAGCTAAGAGGACTAGGTGCTTTAGACACATTTGTGAAGTTGTCCTCCCATTGTTAACATGCTTTTTTTATTGTCTGTGTGTAGGTTGATGGGGGAGGCAGAGTTAGGATCACACATAGAAGTTCAGTCTTTGAAATGCTTTCTTTCTCTTTTCCCCCAAACAATGACCCCCACCTTTTCCTTCTGGCATATGTTGCCTCAAGACCCTAACACTGCTGCCAATCTGCTGGTCTTAGAGCCAAGAATCTGCCACCACCTGGCCCACCACAGCCTGCTCTGCTAGCTGCTCTCCTGCCAATACTGGCCTTCATGTACAAGTGTAGGTTTTGAGGGTTCCGTTCTCTCCCCCTTTCTCTCTTTGAGTGTGGGTTTGTGAGTGTGTGTGTCTTCTGTAATAAGAAGAAAACAGGCCACATTTTCTCTACTCATGTTATACACTTCCCGGAGTGTCTCACATCAAAACCTGTCCTAAGTCCAAGCCTTAGAAGCTCTTTGCTGGCCCAGCTTACACTTGGGTTGTTACTTCTCAGGGGCTACCTTTCTGTCAGTTGAGATTTTTAACAACCCACCGCAGTACTCCAAGCGTGCAATCCCTCACATCTTGAAATCTGTGCTTTGGCAGCAGCAGAATCAGGGGTCTGTGGATTCTGAACTCAGAATGTGTCAAACCAAAGGGTGACATATTGGGACATTTAATAAGTCAGAGACTATTTCCCAGGAATATTTTTTTTGAAGCACTTAAACTAAAATACAATTGAACTGAGATCTCAAAACAGGAAAAGTGAACTTGACAAGAATTAGGCTAAGCTGCATCTCATGACGTAAATATTCACATTTGCATATACATTAACAGAGTCAAGTCAAAAATTGATTTTTTATTAGATAGGATTAACTTTAGCTACAGAAAACAGAAAGTTTAAATGACTGGCTTTAAAAAGCGAAAGTTTACTTGCTTTCATTTATATGCAATCTGGGGGGTTGGGGGGGAAGATTTGTTTGTGGGTTTCCCATTCTCAAGGTGCCAGGCTCCTGTGTTTCTGCCCCATATCCTTAGAGGGAGGGTTTCCTCCTCAGGATTGCCTTATGTGCAAGGTGACTACTAAAGCTCCATTTTTTATGCCCAAATTGTAGCAAGAAAGAGAAAAGGAAGAAGGAACAGAAAGGCACATGACATCACTTCGAATAAAATTAGGGGGAAAATAATAACAGATATCTGATAGGAAACTAACAGTACCTTCTGCAATAATGATTACATTTCTGGAAAATAAATGTTAAGATCCTTGAAAACAAGGAGTAATAGTTGAGGAAAAGCTTCTTAGCAGCCTGGGGCTAAAAACTTCAAAAAATTTAAGATAAAAATCTGAAAACTGGTAGAGAATTGGAGAGAAAAAGAGAATTTGAACAAGGCATGCAAGAGTAAGAAAAATGTCATCACAAAATTACTAAGAAAGCATAAAAGCAACTATATTTTATTAGAGTAAAAATAAATGGATTGAATAACCCTAGTAAAATAAATTCCAGCCATACATTGTTTATAAAAAGTGTATTTAAGGTGATTAGGAAAAAATAAAACTAAATTTAAGTGCAAAGATCTCCCAGGGCAGTCAAAGCAAAAATAAAGTCAGATGTTGCTGTCATTAGACAAAGTAAAATTTAAGGTGAAAACATGACAAAGAGGGACATTAAATAAGGATAAATGTACAATCAATGGTGACAAACTTTTATAAACTTGAAATTATATTAAGAAAACATAAACCATGTAAAACTAAAATACCTTGATAAAATGCAAATTATCAGGTAACAAGAATATATCTATTGCAGAAAGTAATATATCAAACTAAAATAATGTGTATCTATTACATGTATACAATACTTTGTAGCCTACAAAATAAGAATATACGATTTCTTCTTAAAATGTTATACATTTACAATAATTAATAATTTGGCCACTCAGAAAACCTTGGTAAAGCAAGGAAAGTAGAGATATTATAAGCCAACTTAATAATTTAGTAACATTGGGTAAAAATGGAAGAAGTATCATATTGTGGTTGTGAACATAAACTCTAGTTCTCCTAGTTTTGTGATTTGGGAAAGTTAATTATCTTCTTTCTACCTCGTCTTAATTTTCAGTAATATGAGGATAACAATAGTTTGTACATCATCAGTGTTTTTTTTTTGAGGAATAAATGACTCACATGTATTAAACACTTAGATCCACTGTTAACATATAGTATGTATAAATAATGTCAGTATAAATCAATGTCAGCCTAAAAAATTAAGACTGTGATTTTAAATAATACTAGATTTAGAATAAAATCAAAATTGAAATGACATTATTAACTTAAAAATAACAAAAAAAGAGAAGACTTTAAACACAATGGATGGAAAGCAGCTATACCAATAAAAGACAAAAATGTGGAGTATTATATGTTCTTAATGTTTTTTAAAATTATAAAAATAAATAAACTAAAACATAGAATTTTAAAAATTAAATGTTGGAGGGATTAGGTCAGATAAGAGAAATTTCTGTTAGCAGCAGCTGAATTTTCTGCTAATAACAGAGAATTGTGAAAAGATGATTCATAAACATGGCAAATGTTTGTAATAGCCATGCTAGGAGCACGGATATTAGTAACTAATTGAGGAAGTACTGTTGGGCAGTGTCAATACACTGGTTAAAAATAGAATTTAAAATAATGCTAATTATAAGGCCAAAAAACTCAGTAATGCAATTTTTTTTTAGTATAATTCAGTAGTGGAGAAGGAGAGATAATTAAACTTGGAAATTGACATACAGTTGTCCCTTGGCATCCATGAGGAATTAGTTCCAGGACTCCCTATGGATACCTAAATTCACAAATGCTCAGGTCCCTTATATAAAATGGCAAAATATTTGCATATAACTTACACACACCCTCTTTATAATTTAAGTCATTTCTAAAGTACTTATAATACCCAATGCATTATAAATGACTGTGGAAATAGTTGTTGTATTATTTAGGGAATAATGACAATAAAAATATATGTATATGTTCAGTAACAGATGCCTTTTTTAAAAAAAATTGTTTTTGATCCACAGTTGGCTGAATCTATGGATACAGAGCCCACATTTACTGAGGGTAGACTATATTTAGAGTACTTAAGGATCACAAGGGACACACATCTGAGGGTACTGAAGAGTGGGAAGAAATTACTAACAAGAGGGTCAGACTAGAAGGCAAGGAAATGAAGCCAGGAGATGATTAGAAAATAAGGAAATCATACAAGCCTGGAGATTATGTTGAAGTGTAAGAACATAATTAGAGTGAGAAACATGAGTCAAGGAAGAAGGAGATTGGTGCTTGATAGATGTGGCAGATTGTATCTTTCAAAGATGGCTACACCAATATATATCTCATTCCACAAGCTGTTTTTACCATGCTGTATTGATGCTCTTCCATCTGGAGGTGGGGCCTATGTCCCCTCCCTTGAAACCAAATGAAACTTTGTAATTGCCTTGATCAACAGATTGCAGTAGGAGTGATGCTGGATGATTTCAAAGGCTAATACACACATGAAAATAATGGCTTTCATTTGACTCTTTCTTGGAACATGTGCCATGGAAACCATGAGCTTATTTGCAAGAAGCTCAGCTATCCTAAAGTTTATCTACTGGGTAGACCAAGTGGAGAAATTACACAGACATTGAGATTATGTTCAAGGGGTCTCAGAGGTTCAAGGCCTCCCAATTCAGGCACCAAACAAGTGGAGAAAAGGCTTTCAAGACCATCCCTCTGAAATAATTGTCTGATTGAAACCTCAAAAGAGTCCCTGAGCCAGAACCATCCAGCCAAGCCACTCTCAAATTCCAAATCCACAGACACCATGAATGATAGTAAATCATTATTGTTGTTTTAAAGCACATAAGTTTTGGGGGGTTATTTACACACAGCAACAGAAAAAAAAACTGATGAATGGGAAACATGGAGAGAAATGCAAATAGAATAAAATGGGGAGGAATACAAGGAGAGGAAAGTAGTATTGTGCAAAATAGGCAATCGGATGACCCTCAAAAGGAAATTTTTTTTCTGAGCAACTTAATGAATATAAGGTCAGATTAAATTGGAAGGTAACAGGTACAAATATCATTAATGCTAAATTCTATTTGTAGTAAGTCAACTATTTGTAAATTATGCATTGGAGATCGACTTTACATCAACCAAAAGTTAAATTTATTTAGAAATCTATAGAAGAAGAAAAAGAATAAAAGCCATTGGAAAAGTTTTTACAATTATTCCATTAAATAGACAAAGTCCTTTAAGGAAAGGGATTAAAATGAAGGTAAGGTGATCTGCTTAAAAATAATATAGCAATCTGGGAGCCATGGCTCATGCCTGCAATCCCAGTGCTTTGGGAAATCTAGGCAGGAGGACCTCCCAAAGGAGGACTTGGAGTTTGAGACCAGCCTAGGCAACACAGAGAGACTCCATCTCAAAATTTTAAATTTCTTAAAAGAAAAAAAATAAAATGAAATAATATTGTATTAATTCCAGTAAAAGCATCAGACCGATTTAGAATATGGATGAGAGAGAAAAACTAGAAATAACACCACAACAAGGAAGGAGAAAGCTGGTCTCTGGCAGGGACTTCTAATTTAGAGAAAGACAGATGATAGCAAACAGCAAAAGTTGTATTATAGATGTGACTTAAAAACTAATTTGATTTTTATTTTTAGTCAGAAAACTGCTTTAGGTATGGAACAAGTATAACCTGGTATTTCCAGTATCTCTCTGTTGACCTCACATCTCTCTCCAGATACTGCCTCAATTCTCTGCTTCTCTTTACAGCAAATTCCCTTGAAAGAGAGACTACCTGGATCAGAAATTCCTCTGCTTCAATTTGATCCTGAATCCACTTCATCTAGATCTTCCTCGCCAATTCCCCCAAATATTTGTCTTATTATGGTCACATGGGACCTCTACTTTGCTATATCAGTAATTTTGTTCTCATTTTACTTTTTTGTAGTTAATTACTCCCTTCTCCTTGAAACACTTTCCTTGTTTGGCTTCTAGGATGCCCTGTTCTCATGGATTTCCTTTCACTTCTCCAGTCATTTCTGTTTGTTTTTTCAATATCTTCGTGATCTTATATTTTTAATGCGTCCTGCTAGCTTCCCAACTAGGTTTCCTACTTTCACCTTAATTCCCTATGGTTTATTCTCTACAAGAAAGGAATTATAATCCCTTAAAAATGTCAATAAAACTCTGTCACTACTCAATACTCTCCAAGGGGTCCTTATTTTATTCAAGTAAAAAACTAAAGTCCTTACTATATGTCTGTAAATTCCCATAGGATCTGGCCCCACAGCCCCTCTGGCCCCTGTCCATTCTGCCCCTTGCCAATTCTGCCCGGCCACAGTTGCCCAATAGCTGGTCTGTGAACACATCAAGCACATACTTAATCTCAAGGCTTTTGCAATCATTCTTTTCTCTAGTTGTAATCTCTCATTACTTATTCTGAGTGTCTTGTTTCTGCAGTTGCTTTACTTACTTGACCTATATAAAATAGTAATTCTTACCCCTACAACTCCATTATGTCCTATCTTCTTTGCCTTGCCTTATGTTTTTTTCTTGGAGTTACAGATACCTGATGTAGATAGTATTTACTTTTTTTTTATGCTTGCATTAATCACCTAGAATATAAACTCCAAAAGAGGAGCTATTTCTCTTATATAATCTATCTAATATATCTTGGATATTTGCTCCCACTTAAATTTCATGTTGAAATGTAATTCCCTGTGTTGGAGATGGGGCCTGGTGGGAGGTATGTGGATCATGAAGGGCTTGGGCCATCCCTTTGGTGAGAAGTGGGCTCTGACTCTGACTTCACACGAGATCTGGTTGTTTAAAAGTGTGCGACAGCTCCCCTGAGCTTCCTCTCTCACTTGCTCCTGCTTTTGCCAAGTGAAGTACCAGCTACTGCTTCATTTTCCACCATGAGTGAAAGATCCCTGAGGCCCTCCCTCAGCAGCACATGTCCCTATGCTTGTTGTGCAGCTGGCAGAACCATGAGCCAATTAAATCTCTTTTCTTTTAAATTACTCAGTCTCAGGTATTTCTTTATAGCAATACAAGGTTGGCTTAATACATATCTCTAAAGCAAAAGCTGGGCCTGGTATGTAATAGGTGTTCAATAAATATTTATTGAATAAATGAATACATACTAGGCTAAATAAAGTTTAAAACATCATAATAGAACACTGGGTAGATGTCAAGATGACAGTTTTGTTATTCACATATGGACATGGAAAGGTCTTTGTGGTGCATTGTTAAGGGAGCAAACCAAATTACAGAACACTGTATAGAGTACAGCAGTATAAAATACATATGGTGTATGTTTATAAATATGTCTAGAAAAATTTGAAAGCTATATATCAAATATTATATCATTTATCTTTAGAAGGCTAATTGCATATTTTCAATTTATTGTTTATAATTTTTTTATCTATTATTATAGGTTACTACAACTGAATAATTCTTTTTTTCTTCATCAACTTTTATTTTAAGTTCTGGGATACATGTACGGGATGTGCAGGTTTGTTACATAGGTAAACGAGTGGCATGGTGGTTTGCTGCACAGATCGACCCATCACCGAGGTATTAAGCTCAGCATCCATTAGTTATTCCTCCTGATGCTCTCCTTCCCCTTGGCCCACCAATACACCCTAGTGTATGTTGTTACCCCTCATGTGACCATGTGTTCTCATCATTCAGCTCCCCCATATAAGTGAGAATATGCAGTGTTTGGTTTTCTGTTCCTGTGTTAGTTTGCTGAGGATAACAGGTTCTAGATCCATCCATGTCCCTGCAAAGGACATGCTCTTGTTCCTTTTTATGGGTGCATAGTATTCCTTGGTGTATATGTACCACATGTACAAATAATTTCCACAACAAAAAATGTACTATTACATGGATATAATGTTTATATTCTCTTCACAGAATTTGAGTCACTTGAATTTTTGCCTTAACACTTATTTGGAGGGTCTGTTTTCTTAAAAAAAATTAACACTTTAAATCCAATAAGTAAATGTGGAAGGTTGGTGGAAATAGTTAGCTGGAAACTCAGAATTGATATTAACTTTCACCAAGCCTTTGTTCACATTATTTTCATCTAAAATTTATGAATGAATAATCCTGCACTATCTATGCATTCAAACAATGATATATATGGTGCATATGTATATATGGCAAAAATCTAAGAAATGTAGCCAAATATTAATATTGCTTACACATAAGTAGTCAAATCATGGTGGTTTTTTTTTATTTTCTTGATTTTGCAAGAAAAATAATAAAGAGGCTATTTACATTTTAATGTACAAATGTGTATACAAATATAATAGTTATGCTTTAAAAATCCAATAAATAAATGTAAGTAAAACATTTTTGCATTTTTTAAATATTTCTCAATAGATCTAGGTGTTCTTCTTATCCAAATACTGATACTACCGTTAACCAATTCTGGCAAATTCTGGCAAATTCTGGCAATTGGTCCCTTTGGGGAAGAACTAGAGGAATCACTACTATACACACTTACTGTGGTATTCAGTGCCCTTCCTCAAGGGGAATTCGCCTATCTTTTTTTTCTTAAGTAATATTTTATCTTTAATAGACAAATAATGGTTGTATTTATTTACAGGATACAAAGTGACATTTTGATGCAAGCATACCTTGTGGAATGATCAAATCAGGCTAATTAACATATCTGTCATCTCAAATGCTTATCCTTTCTTCATCGTGGGAGCACTTAAAATCAATTCTTTTAGCTATTTGGAAATATAAAATATATTATTTTCTAACTATATTTACTTACGATGTAGTGTAATAGATCACAAGAACCTATTTCTTCTATCTAACTGAAACTTTGTACTCTTTGACCAACATCTCCCCTTTCTTTGTCCATCCTCCTAGCCCAGCCTTTGGTAGCCATCACTGTACTCCGTATTTCTATCACTTTGCCTTTTTAAATTGCACATATAAGAGAGATCATGCAGTATTTGTTGCTTTGTGTCTGACTTATTTCCTGTAGCATAATGTCCTTTAGGTTAATCCATGTTGTCATAAATGACAAAATTTCCTGCCTTTCAAAGGCTGAATAGTATTCCATTGTTTATATATACCACATTGTCAAAATCCATTCATCTGTTGATGGGCACATAAGTTGTTTTCAAACATTGGCTTTATTAATAATGCTGCAGTGAATGTGGGAGTTCAGACATCTTGTTGACATACTGATATTAAT
The DNA here is from genome assembly GCF_028858775.2 of Pan troglodytes. Taxonomy (NCBI): domain Eukaryota; kingdom Metazoa; phylum Chordata; class Mammalia; order Primates; family Hominidae; genus Pan; species Pan troglodytes. The sequence continues at coordinate 61,166,956 of NC_072403.2, forward strand.
TCCTTTGACTATATACTCAAAAGTGGAATTGCTGGACTGTGTGGTAATTTTAGATTTTTAGTAACATTCATACTGTTTTCCAAAATAACTGTACGAATTTACAATACCATCAACAACGTACAAGGGTTCCCTCTTCTCCACATCCTCATCAACACTTGTTAGTTTTCATGTTTTTGATAATAGCCAGTCTATCAGGTGTAAGATAATATTTCATTGTGATTTAATTAGCATTTCTTTGATAATCAGAGATTTTGAGCATTTTTTAATATATCTGCTTACCACTTTTATGTTTTCCTTTGAGAAATGTGTATTTAAGTCGTCTGCCCATTTTTAATAGGATCATTTGTTTTCTTATTATTGAGGGGTTTGAGTTCCATGCATATTTTAGATACTAGCCTTTTATCCAATGCATAATTTGCAAATATTTTCTCCCAATCTGTGGGTTGTCTCTTTAACCTGCTAACTGTTTCCTTTCCTTCCTGCAGAAGCTTTTTAGTTTGATGCAATTCCATTTGTCTATTTTTGCTTCCATTGCCTGTGCTTTTGGGGTCAAGAAATCTCTGCTCGATTACATTTATTGATTTGCGTATATTGAACCAGACTTGCATCCCAGGGATGAAGCCCACTTGATCATGGTGGATAAGCTTTTTGATGTGCTGCTGGATTCGGTTTGCCAGTATTTTATTGAGGATTTTTGCATCAGTTTTCATCAAGGATATTGGTCTAAAATTCTCTCTTTTGGTTGTGTCTCTGCCAGGCTTTGGTATCAGGATGATGCTGGCCTCATAAAATGAGTTAGGGAGGATTCCCTCTTTTTCTATTGATTGGAATAGTTTCAGAAGGAATGGTACCATTCCTCCTTGTACCTCTGGTAGAATTCGGCTGTGAATCCATCTGATCCTGGACTCTTTTTGGTTGGTAAGCTATTGATTATTGCCACAATTTCAGAGCCTGTTATTGGTCTATTCAGAGATTCAACTTCTTCCCGGTTTAGTCTTGGGAGGGTGTATGTGTCGAGGAATTTATCCATTTCTTCTAGATTTTCTAGTTTATTTGCATAGAGTTGTTTGCAGTATTCTCTGATGGTAGTTTGTATTTCTGTGGGATCGGTGGTGATATCCCCTTTATCATTTTTTATTGTGTCTATTTGATTCTTCTCTCTTTTTCTCTTTATTAGTCTTGCTAGCGGTCTATCAATTTTGTTGATCCTTTCAAAAAACCAGCTCCTGAATTCATCCATTTTTTGAAGGGTTTTTTGTGTCTCTATTTCCTTCAGTTCTGCTCTGATCTTAGTTATTTCTTGCCTTCTGCTAGCTTTTGAATGTGTTTGCTCTTGCTTTTCTAGTTCTTTTAATTGTGATGTTAGGGTGTCAATTTTGGATCTTTCCTGCTTTCTCTTGTGGGCATTTAGTGCTATAAATTTCCCTCTACACACTGCTTTGAATGTGTCCCAGAGATTCTGGTATGTTGTGTCTTTGTTCTCGTTGGTTTCAAAGAACATCTTTATTTCTGCCTTCATTTCGTTATGTACCCAGCAGTCATTCAGGAGCAGGTTGTTCAGTTTCCATGTCGTTGAGCAGTTTTGAGTGAGTTTCTTAATCCTGAGTTCTAGTTTGATTGCACCGTGGTCTGAGAGACAGTTTGTTATAATATCTGATCTTTTATGTTTGCTGAGGAGATCTTTACTTCCAACTATGTGGTCAATTTTGGAATAGGTGTGGTGTGGTGCTGAAAAGAATGTATATTCTGTTGATTTGGGGTGGAGAGTTCTGTAGATGTCTATTAGGTCTGCTTGGTGCAGAGCTGAGTTCAATTCCTGGATATCCTTGTTAACTTTCTGTCTCGTTGATCTGTCTTATGTTGACAGTGGGGTGTTAAAGTCTCCCATTATTATTGTGTGGGAGTCTAAGTCTCTTTGTAGGTCACTCAGGACTTGCTTTATGAATCTGGGTGCTCCTATATTGGGTGCATATATATTTAGGATAGTTAGCTCTTCTTGTTGAATTGATCCCTTTACCATTATGTAATGGCCTTCTTTGTCTCTTTTGATCTTTGTTGGTTTAAAGTCTGTTTTATCAGAGACTAGGATTGCAACCCCTGCCTTTTTTTGTTTTCCATTTGCTTGGTAGATCTTCCTCCATCCTTTTACTTTGAGCCTATGTGTGTCTCTGCACGTGAGATGGGTTTCCTGAATACAGCACACTGATGGGTCTTGACTCTTTATCCAATTTGCCAGTCTGTGTCTTTAATTGGAGCATTTAGTCCATTTACATTTAAAGTTAATATTGTTATGTGTGAATTTGATCCTGTCATTATAATGTTAGCTGGTTATTTTGTTCGTTAGTTGATGCAGTGTCTTCCTAGCCTCGATGGTCTTTACAATTTGGCATGATTTTGAAGCGGCTGGTACTGGTTGTTCCTTTCCATGTTTAGTGCTTCCTTCAGGAGCTCTTTTAGGGCAGGCCTAGTGGTGACAAAATTTCTCAGCATTTGCTTGTATGTAAAGGATTTTATTTCTCCTTCATTTATGAAGCTTAGTTTGGCTGGATATGAATTTCTGGGTTGAAAATTCTTTTCTTTAAGAATGTTGAATATTGGCCCCCACTCTCTTCTGGCTTGTAGAGTTTCTGCCGAGAGATCCGCTGTTAGTCTGATGGGCTTCCCTTTGTGGGTAACCCGACCTTTCTCTCTGGCTGCCCTTAACATTTTTTCCTTCATTTCAACGTTGGTGAATCTGACAATTATGTGTCTTGGAGTTGCTCTTCTCGATGAGTATCTTTGTGGCATTCTCTGTATTTCCTGAATCTGAATGTTGGCCTTCCTTGCTAGATTGGGGAAGTTCTCCTGGATAATATCCTGCAGAGTGTTTTCCAACTTGCTTCCATTCTCCCCGTCACTTTCAGGTACACCAATCAGACGTAGATTTGGTCTTTTCACATAGTCCCATATTTCTTGGAGGCTTTGTTCGTTTCTTTTTATTCTTGTTTTCTCTAAACTTCCCTTCTCGCTTCATTTCATTCATTTCATCTTCCGTTATTGATACCTTTTCTTCCAGTTGATCGCATCGGCTCATGAGGCTTCTGCATTCTTCACGTAGTTCTCGAGCCTTGGCTTTCAGCTCCATCAGCTCCTTTAAGCACTTCTCTGTATTGGTTATTCTAGTTTTACATTCGTCTAAATTTTTTTCAAAGTTTTCAACTTCTTTGCCTTTGGTTTGAATTTCCTCCTGTAGCTCGGAGTAGTTTGATCGTCTGAAGCCTTCTTCTCTCAACTCGTCAAAGTCATTCTCCGTCCAGCTTTGTTCCGTTGCTGGTGAGGAGCTGCGTTCCTTTGGAGGAGGAGAGGTGCTCTGCTTTTTAGAGTTTCCAGTTTTTCTGCTCTGTTTTTTCCCCATCTTTGTGGTTTTATCTACTTTTGGTCTTTGATGATGGTGATGTACAGAGGGGTTTTTGGTGTGGATGTCCTTCCTGTTTGTTAGTTTTCCTTCTAATAGACAGGACCCTCAGCTGCAGGTCTGTTGGAGTTTGCTAGAGGTCCACTCCAGACCCTGTTTGCCTGGGTACCAGCAGCGGTGGCTGCAGAAAAGCGGATTTTCGTGAACCGTGAATGCTGCTGTCTGATCCTTCCTCTGGATGTTTTGTCTCAGAGGAGTATCCCGCCGTGTGAGGTGTCAGTGTGCCCCTACTGGGGGGTGCCTCCCAGTTAGGCTGCTCGGGGGTCAGGGGTCAGGGACCCACTTGAGGAGGCAGTTTGCCTGTTCTCAGATCTCCAGCTGCGTGCTGGGAGAACCACTGCTCTCTTCAAAGATGTCGGACAGGGACATTTAAGTCTGCAGAGGTTACTGCTGTCTTTTTGTTTGTCTGTGCCCTGCCCCCAGAGGTAGAGCCCACAGAGGCAGGCAGGCCTCCTTGAGCTGTGGTGGGCTCCACCCAGTTCGAGCTTCATGGCTGCTTTGTTTACCTAAGCAAGCTTGGGCAATGGTGGGCACCTCTCCCCCAGCCTCGCTGCCACCTTGCAGTTTGATCTCAGACTGCTGTGCTAGCAATCAGCAAGACTCTGTGGGCATAGGCCTCTCCAGCATATAAACAGAACCAAAGACAAAAACCATATGATTATCTCAATAGATGCAGAAAGGGCCTTTGACAAGATTCAACAATGCTTCATGCTAAAAACTCTCAATAAATTAGGTATTGATGGGATGTATCTCAAAATAATAACAGCTACTTATGACAAACCCACAGCCAACATCATACTGAATGGGCAAAAACTGGAAGCATTCCCTTTGAAAACTGGCACAAGACAGGGATGCCCTCTCTCACCACTCCTATTCAACATAGTGTTGGAAGTTCTGGCCCGGGCAATTAGGCAGGAGAAGGAAATAAAGGGTATTCAATTAGGAAAAGAGGAAGTCAAATTGTCCCTGTTTGCAGATGACATGGTTGTATATCTAGAAAGCCCCATTGTCTCAGCCCAAAATCTCCTTAAGCTGATAAGCAACTTCAGCAAAGTCTCAGGATACAAAATCAATGTACAAAAATCACAAGAATTATTACACACCAATAACAGACAAATAGAGAGCCAAATCATGAGTGAACTCTCATTCACAATTGCTTCAAAGAGAATAAAATACCTAGGAATCCAACTTACGAGGGACGTGAAGGACCTCTTCAAGGGAAACTACAAACCACTGCTCAATGAAATAAAAGAGGATACAAACAAATGGAAGAACATTCCATCCTCATGGGTAGGAAGAAACAATATCGTGAAAATGGCCATACTGCCCAAGGTAATTTATAGATTCAATGCCATCCCCATCAAGCTACCAATGACTTTCTTCACAGAATTGGAAAAAACTACTTTAAAGTTCATATGGCACCAAAAAAGAGCCCGCATCACCAAGTCAATCCTAAGCCAAAGAACAAAGCTGGAGGCATCACACTACCTGACTTCAAACTATACTACAAGGCTACAGTAACCAAAACAGCATGGTACTGGTACCAAAACAGAGATATAGCTCAATGGAACAGAACAGAGCCCTCAGAAATAATGCTGCATATCTACAACTATCTGATCTTTGACAAACCTGAGAAAAACAAGCAATGGGGAAAGGATTCCCTATTTAATAAATGGTGCTGGGAAAACTGGTTAGCTATATGTAGAAAGCTGAAACTGGATCCCTTCCTTACACCTTATTCTAAAATTAATTCAAGATGGATTAAAGACTTAAACGTTAGACCTAAACCATAAAAACCCTAGAAGAAAACCTAGGCATTACCATTCAGGACATAGACATGTGCAAGGACTTCATGTCTAAAGCACCAAAAGCAATGGCAACAAAAGCCAAAATTGACAAATGGGATCTAATTAAACTAAAGAGCTTCTGCACAGCAAAAGAAACTACCATCAGAGTGAGCAGGCAACCTACAAAGTGGGAGAAAATTTTCGTAACCTACTCATCTGACAATGGGCTAATATCCAGAATCTACAATGAACTCAAACAAATTTACAAGAAAAAAACAAACAACCCCATCAAAAAGCGGGTGAAGGATGTAAACAGACACTTCTCAAAAGAAGACATTTGTGCAGCCAAAAAACACATGAAAGAATGCTCATCATCACTGGCCATCAGAGAAATGCAAATAAAAACCACAATGAGATACCATCTCACACCACTTAGAATGGCAATCATTAAAAAGTCAGGAAACAACAGGTGCTGGAGAAGACGTGGAGAAATAGGAACACTTTTACACTGTTGGTGGGACTGTAAACTAGTTCAACCATTGTGGAAGTCAGTGTGGCGATTCCTCAGGGATCTAGAACTAGAAATACCATTTGACCCAGCCATCCCATTACTGGGTATATACCCAAAGGACTATAAATCATGCTGCTATAAAGACACATGCACACGTATGTTTATTGCAGCACTATTCACAATAGCAAAGACTTGGAACCAACCCAAATGTCCAACAATGATAGACTGGATTAAGAAAATGTGGCACATATACACCATGGAATACTATGCAGCCATAAAAAAGGATGAGTTCATGTCCTTTGTAGGGACATGGATGAAATTGGAAATCATCATTCTCAGTAAACTATCGTAAGAACAAAAAACCAAACACCGCATATGCTCACTCATAGGTGGGAATTGAACAATGAGAACACGTGGACACAGGAAGGGGAACATCACACTCTGGGGACTGTTGTGGGGTGGGGGGAGGGGGGAGGGATAGCCTTAGGAGATATACCTAATTATAAATGACGAGTTAATGGGTGCAGCACAGCAGCATGGCACATTTATGCATATGTAACTAACCTGCACATTTTGCACATGTACCCTAAAACTTAAAGTATAATAATAATAAAATAAAAAAATAAAAAATAGAATAAATAAAAATAGAAATAAATAAAAAAATAAAAAGAAATCTCTGCTCATATCCAGGCCATGATGGTTTCCCCCTGTGTTTTCTTCAAGTAGTTTTATAGCTTCAAGTCTTATGTTATATAAAGTCTTTAATCCATTTTGAGGTGATTCTTGTACAAAGGCTGAAGTAAGGGTTCATTTTGATTCTTCTGTGTGTGTATATCCAGTTTTCCCAACACCATTTATTGAGAAGTCTGTCATTTCCCCATGTTACCTTTATAAAAATTTAATTGACCATAGGTGTATGGGTTTATTTCTGGGCTTTCTATCATATTCCGTTGATTGATATGTCTGGTTTTATGCCAGTACTATGCTGCTTTGATTACTGTGGATTTGTAATGTAATTTAATGTCTGAGAGTGTGATGCCTGCAGCATTATTTTTTCTCAAGATTGTTATCTGTGGCTATTTGTAGTCTTTTGTGGTTTCATATATATTTTATAATTTTTTGTTTCTGTGAAAAATGCATTGGAATTTTCGTATGGATTACATTGAATCCGCTTTGGGTAGTATGACCATTTTAACAATATTAATTGTTCTAATCCATGAGCATGGGCTAGCTTTTCATTTATTTGTGTCATCTTCAGGTTTTTTCAACAATGTTTTATAGTTTTAGTATATGGACCTTTCACTTCCTTGGTTAAATTTAGTCCTAAGTGTGTGTGTGTGTGTGTGTGTTTGTGTGTATGTGTGTGTGTATCAACTAACCACAGTCATGTGGGTTTATTTCTGGGATTTCTATCATGTTCCATTGATTACTTCTAAGTGAATGAGTGTGTGTGTGTGTGTGTGTGTGTGTGTGTTTAAGATACTGTTGTAATTTTAAAATTTCTTTCTCAGGTTGTATGTTGTTAGTGTACAGAAATAATATTAATTTTGTAAGTTGATTTTGTATTCTGCAAATTCACTAAATTTGTTAATTTGTTTTAACAATTTTTTGGGTGTAGTCTTACAGGGTTTTCTATATATAAGATCATGTCATCAGCAAACAATTTCATTTCTTCTTTTCCTATTTGGATGCTTTTTTTTCTTACCTAGTTGTTTTGACTAGGACCTCCAGTACTATGTTGAACATAATTGATGAAGCAGACATCCTTGTCTTGCTCCTGATCTAAAAGCCTTTAACTTTTCACCACTGAGTATGATGTTCACTGTAGGCTTGTTATATATGGTCTTTGTTGTGCTGAGAAACATTCCTTCTATAACTGATTTTCAAAAGTTTATCATGAAAGGATGTTAAATTATTTCAAATGTTTTTTCTTCATCTATTGAGGTGATTATATTGTTTTTATTCTTCATTCTGTTACTATGGTGAATCATATTTTTAATTGTTTTTTACTTGCATAAATTTATTTTGTGATAGGTAGAAAAGCACATCTGCAGACCTAGAAGCAGAGTGAATCTAAAAAATATTATTTATAATTATTATGAGTACACAATAGGTATATATTTTCATGGGGTACATTCAATGTTCTGATACAGGCATATGATGTGTAATAATCACATCAGGGTATTTGGAGTATTCATTATCTCAAGCATTTATCATTTCTTTGTGTTAGGGAATTTCAGTTTCATTCTTCTAGTTATTTAAAATATACAATGAATTATTATTGACTGTAGTCACCCTGTTGTGCTATCAAATAGTAGGTCTTATTCATTTTATCTAACTATATTTTTGCACCCATTAACAATCCCCACTTGATTTGAATATGGTAAGCCATTCTTGCATCCCAGGAATAAATTCTTGCATCCCAGGAATAAATTCCATTTGACCATGGTGAATGATCCTTTTAATGTACTGTTGAATATAGTTTTTGGTATTTTGTTGAGGATTTTTGCATCCATGTTCATCAGTGATATTGGCCTGTAATTTGCTTTTCCGGTAGTTTCTTTCTTTTTTTTTTTATTATACTTTAAGTGTTAGGGTACATGTGCACAACGTGCAGGTTAGTTACATATATATACACGTGCCATATTGGTGTGCTGCACCCATTAACTCATCATTTAACATTATGGAAAATCTCCTAATGCTATCCCTCCCCGCTCCCCCCACCCCACAACAGGCCCCGGTGTGTGATGTTCTCCTTCCTGTGTCCATGTGTTCTCATTGTTCAATTCCCACCTATGAGTGAGAACACACGGTGTTTCTTAGTCTGGCTTTGGTCTCAGGCTAATGTTGGCCTTACAAAATGATTGTGGAAATATTTCCTTCTCTTCAATTTTTTGAAGAAGTTTGAAAATAATTATTACTAGTTCTTCTATAAATGTTGGGTAGAATTCATTTATGAAAATATCTTTTCCTGGGTTTTCCTTGATGGCGGACTTTTCATTACTGATTTAATTTCTTTACTCATTACTGTTCCGTTTATATTCCTCATGATTTGATCTTGGAAGGTTATGTATCGAAGCCTTTATCTATTTCCTCTCCATTGTCCAATTTGTTTGCATGCAATTGTTCGTAGTGGTCTCATAAGATCCTTTGTATTTTTGTACTATCAATTATGATATCTTTTTTCATTTCTGATTTAGTTTACTTGAACCACCTGTATTTTCTCGTGGTTAATTTAGCTAAGGATTGTCAATTTTGTTTGTCTTTTTGGAAGACCAACGCTTAGCTTTACTGATCTCTTGTATTGTTTTTCTAATTTCTATTTCATTGATTTTTGCTCTGAAATGTTTCCTTTCTTCCACTAACTTTAGGCTTAGATTGTTCTTCTTTTACTAATTCATTGAAGAGTAACATTAAGTTGTTTATTTAAGATCTCTCTCTCCTTCTCTCACTCTCTCTTTTGATGTAGGCATTTAGTGTTACAAACTTTCCTCTTAGAACTGCTTTTGCTGAATCCTGTAAGTTTTAATATGTTGTTTCCATTTTCATTTTTCTCTAAATATTTTTAAAATTAATTTTTGAATTTCCTCTTTGACTCAATAGTTTTTCAGGAGCATGTTGTTTAATTTGCATACACTTGTTAATTTATCTTGGTTTCTCCTGTTATTGATCTATAGCTTTATATCATTGTGATTGAGAAAGATACTTGATATAATGTTGATCTTCTGACACTTGTTAAGATTTTTTTGTGGTCTATCAATTGATTTATCCTAGTGAATGTTACATGTATACTTGAGAAAAATGTATATTTTGTTGCTGTTGGATGAAATGTTCTGTATATGTCTATTAACTCCATTGGTATAAGTATAGTTCAAGTCATATTTTGTTATTAATTTTTTGTCTAGATAATAGTTCTGTTGTTGGAAGTGGGATATTAAAATTATTTACTATTATTGTGCTGCATTTATGTCTCTTTTCAGAACTCTTAATCTTTGATTTATATATTTAGGTGCTTCAGTGTTGGGTGCATATATATTTACAATTGTTATATTATCTTGATGCACTGATCTTTTTATTATAATATACTGAACTTCTTTATCTCTTTTTACAGTTTTTTTTTAACCTAAAGTTTATTTGGTGTGAAATAAGTATAGCCACCCCTGCTCTGTTTTATTTGCCTGGAATATCATTTTCCATCACTTCATTTTCAACCTGTAAGTTTCCTTTAAGGTAAGGTGAGTCTTCTGTAGGCCCATATAGTTGGATCTTGTTTGGTATGTATCATGGTACTGTATGCCTTTTGACTACAGAATCTAATCCATTAACCTTTAAAGTAATTATTGATAGACGAGAGGTTGCTACTTCCATTTTATTGTTTTCAAGTTGTTTTCTAGGTCCTACATTTTTTTTCTTATATCTTGCTTTCTTTACTTGTTATTTGATTGCTTTTTGTAGGGATATATTTTGAATTTTTCAAAATATTTTATGTATCTATTATAGGCTCATGCTTTGTGGTTACATAAATCATTTTATACCTATAACAAGCTATGCCAAGTTGATAACAACTTAAGTTTGATCACTTACACAAAGGCTACACTTTTACTCTCCTCCTAAATTTTATGTTTTTGATGTCATTCTTTACATCTTTTTATAATATGCATACTTAACAAACTACTGTAGCTGTAGCTGCTTTTAAGAATTTTGCCTTTTAACCCTTATACTAGAGAAATCCTTGATTTGTTCACCATCATTACAATATTAGAATGTTTTGGAATTGAAAAATGCCATTAATTTTACCAGTGCATTTTATACTTTCATATGTTTTCATGTTTCTATTTTGAATCATTTTCCTTCAGCTTCAAGAACTCCCTTTAGCATTTCTTATAACGCAGGTCTAATGGTGAGAAACTCAGCCTTTGTTACTCTGAGAAGTCTTTAACACCCCTCATTATTTAAAGACAGGTTTGCTAGGTATACTATTCTTGATTGGCAGGTTTTTTTCTTTTAGAATTTTGAATATATTATCCCACTCCCTTGAGCTTTCAAGGTTAATGCTGAGAAATTTGCTGATAGTTTTATCAGGGTTCTCTTATATGTGACAATTCAATTCTCCCTTGCTGCTTTCCATACTCTATCTTTAAGTTTTGACAGTTTTGTTATGATGTGCCTTGGTGTGGGTTTCTTTTCCTTTTTTAAATTTTAGATTCAGAGGGTACATGTGCAGATTTGCTGCAAGGACATATTGTGTGGCTTTGGGCTTCTGTTGATCCCACCACTCAAGTGGTGAACATAGTATCTAGTAGGAAGTTTTTTTTTTTTTTTTTTTTAGCTCTTAGACCCTTCTTTTTCCCTTTTTGGAAGATGCAGTGTCAATTGTTTCTATATTTATGTCTGTGTGTACCCAATGTTTAGTTCCTACTTATGTGAAAGAACATGCAATATTTGGTTTTCTGTTTCCGTGTTAATTTGCATAGGATAATACTTTCCAGTAGTCTATCCATGTTGCTGAAAAAGACATGATTTTGTTCTTTTTTATGGCTTCACAGTATTTCATGATGTATATGTACTTGGTGTGGATTTATCTGGATTCATTTTATTTGGTATTCTTTGGGATTCCTGTATCTGGCTTTCTATTTTCTTCCCCAGTACTGGGAAATTTTCTGCCATTATTTTTTGAATATGTTCTGTGCTTGTCTCTCTCTCCTCCTTCTGAACACCTATAATGTGTATATTGCTCTGATTGAGGGTGTCAGTATGTCTCTTAAGATGTGTTCATTCTTTTTCATTCTTTTTCCTTTTTGCTGCTTAGATTGGGTGATTTCCAGTGACTTATCTTTGAGTTCATTGATATTTTCTTCTGCTTAATCTCATTTGTGGGTGAACTTTTCTGTCAATTTTTTCAGTTTAGTTTAATATTCCTCAGCTCTAAGATTTGGTTGATACTTTCATATACTTTCTCTTTGTTAGAGTTCTCAGTTTGTTTTTGCATTTCTCTCTGGACCTTAGTGACAGTCTTTATAATCATCATTTTAAATTCTCTATTGGGTAAATTACATCTCTTCCATTCACTTGGGTCAATTTCTGAACATTTATTTTGCTCTTTATTTGGAATATATATTTCTTATTTCTTTAGTTTCCTTGACTCTGTGTTGTTTATTGCACATTAGATAAGACAGCTGCCTTTCCCAGTCTTATCAAACAGGACCTGTGTAGAAGAAAAATATCACTAGTCCATTTGACAAAAAATTTTAATGTGCCTCTCAAAGCTTTGTTTGTCCAGGCCACTGTTTCTGTTATTGGTGGCTCCCAGGAGATTGGGATATGCCATGTCCTATCAATACTCTGTGAACTATAAGATAGAGACCAGACTCTCAAAATGTAGCCAGAAAAATGCCAAGTATTAGATGTGTGGTCCAGTTCCTTCTATCCTCATGTTGAAATTGGGTGCAGGTGTTATTTCTCCACTCTCTCTGCACGAAGCCAGGGAGAGGTACTATGGAAACTGCCTGTATTTGTGTTCAGGCCACACTTTTTGATTCTGGGAAGATAGCTTTTGGAAGTGGGGCCACTGTTTGTCTACATCTTTGTCATCTGTGATCTAGAGTAAGTTAGGAATGCAAAGCTCCACCACTCCCAAGCTTAGGCTGTTAAGAATTCAGTCCTTTGGGTGGGAGCTGTAGAAGTTGTGACACTTAATTGTGAACAAACTCTTTTCAAGAAGAATAGGTAGGCTATAAAATAATAGAAGAAATAAATAGAGCTATAGAAGTTGTGACACTTGGTATGTGAACAAACTCCTTTTAGGAAAAATAGGCTGGGGACAAGCCAAGTTCTGCTTAGTCTACCTGAGAGCTACTATTAATCTGTCTTGTTAGCTCCCTGATGCAAGCTGGAGGTTAAGCTATATAGTTGTCACTGGATGAGTGTGCAGTAAGCTGCTAGAGAAAAAAAAAAAAAAAAAGGAGCTGTGCATTCTAGCCCCTGTTCTCTACTGCTCCCAAGAGATATAGTTCCTGGAAGAGTTTGCATGCCTGTTTAAAACCACCTCTTTGTTCTGTGATCTAGGGAGACTTGTATACGCCTAGTCTCTTCTGCTGTTAGAGTCAGGAGTTTTGGGATATAGTATTTCTGGTAAATGCTGTAAAAGAGCATTTTGGGGGGGAACACACTCCTTCCAGGGAGAATTGGGAGAGCTGGGATTATTGCTGAGTTGAGCTGAAGGAAGTCTCAGGAAGTGTTAAGCTGCTGCTCAGGCTGTTAGAGAGCTACTTTTTGCTTGCCCCTTTAACTCTCAGATGCGTTAGTTAGAAACCAGACTGTCAAGTAGCCGCTAGGGGAGTATGCTGTAAACCTCTTCCAGGGAGAAACAGGTAGTGGTATTTTTGAGTCCTGTCTCTGTACTAATTCACAGTGTTAAAGCACCTGAAAAAGTGCTTGCACACACATATAAAACTGCCACTGTTTTCCTGCGGTCTAAATAAACTTGTGTATGTCTAATTCTCTCTAACTCCCAGAGTTGGTGAATTAAGAGCCAAACTGTTGGGCATCTTATAATTGGGGTGCCATATGTAAGGTCCCAATCCTCTCCACAGGGAGAATCTGAGTGTTAGTGATTCCAGTTATATGGTGAAGTACCTGGAAGGGGTCCATGCTCAACTATGCCTCAGATTTGTCTACCCATTTGAAGTGCATGTTTGGGTTTTTATTTTGCTTTTGATGTGTTTTGTTTTTTTTTTGTCTTTTTTTGAGACAGAGTCTCATTCTGTTGTAAAGGCTAGAGTGCAGTGGCACAATCTTGGCTCACTGCAGCCTCTGCCTCTCTGGTTCAAGTGATTCTCCTGCCTCAGCTTCCCGAGTAGCTGTGACTACAGATGCGTACCACCATTCCCAGCTAATTTTTGTATTTTTGGTAGAGACAGGGTTTCATCATGTTATCCAGGCTGGTCTCAAACTCCTGGACTCAAATAATCCACCAGCCTTGGCCTCCCAAAGTGCTGGGATTAAAGGCATGAACCACTGCGCCCAGCCATGCATGTTTTCTTTCTTGCCTGGTAGGCAGGAATCTCTCAACTTATTTCTGACTTTCTCTCACAGGGAATTAATTGAGATGTTCATTCTGTGCATTTGTGAGTATTGGGAGTGCCAGGAGCTTCCTATTCTGCCATGTTGCTGACATCAGTCTAAGGAAAACAGTTTAAAGAAAGTTCATCAAAAAGTAACAGTAGACACATCTGGGTGTCTTAAATATGAATACATTTCTTTCTTTCTTTCTTTCTTTCTTTCTTTCTTTCTTTTCTTTTCTTTTCTTTTCTTTCTTCCTTTCCTTCTCTTTCTTTATTTCTTTCCTTCTTTTTCTTTCTTTCTTTTTTTTTTTTTTTTTTTGGAATTTTGCTCTTGTCGCCCAGGCTGGAGTGCAATGGCACAATCTCGGCTCACTGCGACCTCCGCCTCCTGGGTTCAAGTGATTCTCCTGCCTCAGCCTCCCGAGTAGCTGGGGTTACAGGCATGTGCCACCATGCCCTGCTACCTGCTAATTTTTGTATTTTTAGTAGAGACAGGGTTTCACCATGTTGGCCAGGCTGGTCTCAAACTCCTGAGCTCAGGTAAGCCACCTGCCTTGGCCTCCCAAAGTGCTGGGATTACAGGCGTGAGCCACTGCACCCAGCTACTTTTATTTCTTATATTTTTCAAATGCTATATATATAAGTACCAAAACTTTACAATGTAAAAACTATTTTGAAAAGGAAAAGATCACTATAACACTTATAGATCTGTTTTCAGTAGCCTTAGCAACTTATTAACAATCCTTTTATGTTCCTGTCGGACATCTCCCCCCATGGAATGTCCAAAGCCCCTTTCCAATGCATCATTGAGAGAACTGGCCTTACAAAATTGCCCTATCTGGAATTCAGCAGGACCATACACTACCCCCATTCAGTCGTCTCTCTGAAAGACAATGTTGGCAGTGTCTGGCCACAATTCAAAGGTTACTATTTCCTATTTTTTAAAAAAGGACTAGAACATATAAATTTGAATACTAATGTATAATGTTTTGAGGTGATCTGGTAAGGTGTTGGTCTTCCTTCATTTAGTAATAACCTCACTGGATCAACAGGTACATAACATCTTTTCACGGTGATAATTGGAATGTGCACTAGACTCTAACAGTTACATAAAATGGGAAACAGAGAGTAGCAAACGAGTTACGATAAGGAATTTACAGGAGTTAAGAATGCTTTTTAATAGTTGGTCTTAACTATGGTCTTAGAGATGTAATACATTTCTGAAAATCAGACCCAACTGATAGAGTAACACAACCATCACCAAAACACAACCATGGAGACTTGCTCAATTTTAGCTGAAAGGGGATAGCACTGTCTCAGCCAAATTGGACTGATATGATTGAGTATATTAATTTACCCAAAAAAGAAAGAAAATGACATATACCTCCTTATCATGAAGAGGGCTACATGGGGTTTATTCTAACCTGATGCCATTAAATATTCAGGTTATATAGAATGAATTATGGAACTAATCCTCTTTAAATATTTTCACCCGCCATTTTTATGTTAGCATACCTACATTAAGATACTGGCTAGCATTTAGCTTTTTTTATAAGTAAATAAATTGGCAATATCATTAACACTTCCATTAATATCATTGTTTAAAGCATAAATAATAAATGAGTCCATTCTTTATTTCCTACTAGACTGAGGGCCAGAACTTAATAATAATCCTCTAAGGCAATCTTATTTTTTGGAGCTGTTTTAGTTCTCTTGAAGACAGGCAGCCTATCTTCCCAAATGATGACATGAGCCAAAGGAATGGCTGTTTAATTAAAATTTTTAACTTCATCAATGGATTGAGTGATTTTGTATAAAGAGCATTGAACTGTGAGTCTTGTGCCTTGATAAATGGTGACAACCAACACCAAGTAACGCAAAACAAAAGTAAGAATTCATTCCTCCTTCTCAACCCGCCCACCATCTCAAATGGTTGCCAGATCCTGTAAATTTTAAATTCTGAAATTTCTTGGACCTACCATTTTCTCTGCATCATTACTACTTTTAGTTCAGCCCTTGTCATTCTCCCCTAAACTACTGACATAGCTTTGTGACAGGCAATTTGCCTTGTTTCCAAATCATCTTCCATAGCATTGCATAAGCAATTTTTCAAAACCCAACCAGGTTACTCCGTTCTGGAACTCACCAAAAGCCTCTCTTTCTTCTGTTAAACTCTAGTCTTCTTGGTAAAGCATAAAAGGCCACCCATAATTAGCACTTATCTTTTCCTCTTCATCCACTGAGTCTCAGTAATGTTAGTCCATCTGAACTCCGCAGAACAAACCTCAGAGTCTTGGCTCCTTGTGGTTTCTCAGCTTCTCCCAGTTTTGGCAGCCTTGTCCCTCCATGCCTGGCCACATCTCATCAGGTTGTGAGTGAGGAGCTTGATGGGCAAGTTATGGTGAGGTGATTAAGTATACCTAATTATTATTATTTTTTTTGGTGAGGTCCTCCAATAAAAAAAGCAAGAGTTTTTTTGTTGTTGTTGTTTAATTTCTCCAAAAATTACTGCTTCATGTCTGCTTTTATTACTTGGCATCTTAGAACTCTGTTTACAGGTCTTTTAGCCAAGAAACTCATGACCATATGTATGTATTCTTTTCAGAATGTCAATTTTAGGTTGGCTAGAGCTGAACAGACTCCTCCAGACAGTAGCATGCTACAAAAGTTTTAAGTAGACAAATATAGTGGTAATGCAAAGGTGATTGGAGGAAGTCGAATGTCACTGAACAAAAGCTTTAAACAACTTTATGTTCCAAAAAGAAATGCCCTTTAATATGAAGTTTTTTTCACTGATTTATCATAGAGTTTTATTTAACAATTTTTCTTTTTTCGCTTTTATATGTAGCTTAATTTGCATTCTAGTTTATCCAATTCATGCAACTAGTGTCTGTCCCTCATTTTTGTTTTTGTAGAGTCTTTGATACAAAAGTCTTTTAGTAAATATTACATGTCTTTTGCCAAGGTGTGAGGTCTAGTGCATTTAACTGTCATGAGAATGATACGTTAGCTAAAACAAAATTTATCAAAAAGCAATTACATAAATTTAGGGAATTTTGAATGGGAATTTCAGAGCCTTTGGATGCTTCAGTAGCAGCTGTGAATGTGCTGGCAAAGCCCAATAAGTAGAGCTGAGGACTACTCATGAAAATTCCCACCAGAACAGCTGTACTTTCTTCTGTTTCATTTATATATTACAACATTTTACTTGAAATGTAGAATACATTTTAAAATTAGGCACACATTATAATTGGAAACTATCAAAATTGATAATTCTATTTCTACAATGTTCTGATTCAATAGCAGCTTTCATTTAAATAATCGAGAGTATTATTTTCATAGACATTAAATTGGGGTTTATGAATTTGAGGTATCTATAATTTGCTTGGGGTAAAATTGTGTTATCTTTTTACTAAACTTATTGAAATTCAGTACTTCCTGTGCTATCTTTGTCACTAATAGAAGTTACAGATATTTTTATATAACATTTTATTAGTGGAAGTTCTCTCAAATTAGGACCTGTGATAATCACTACACTGAAACAACAATATTTTTAGACTCACTTAGATCTTGACATTTCCTTCTGCAATGAGGAAGCATATGTATTACTTTATCACAAATTTAAAACATATTTTGACAAGTATATTTTAACATACTTAATTTCCTTTATGATCTTTAAAATTTTTTTTGCCCTGAAAATATTATCCTGAGAAGGAGTCTGTACACAAAGAGGACTGATGGCTCAATGAACAGGCATTCAGTGGTAACACAGCTGATATTATTTTGTGTTGGATGAACAGCTATATGACCACAGGTGCTTTCTATACCTATAAGTTATAGACCTAAGCAGCTGTACTTGTCTGGCAAAGATTAGCACCATTCACAGGGTCTTATATTCAGGTTCTGTGATCACTGCACTCTAGAAAGTCATAACTATATCGCCTTCCTTGAACAGAAAATTATGTTATTCTCTTCCTTTGTTTCATAAGTTTATTTTCCTTGTGGTTGCTCTTCTTAAACTCAGCACTTAGATACATTACTAAGCATGTGGTTTTTGCTGCCCCAAGATCCCTTCAGCTGCTTCTTCTAATACCATAATTTTCCTTCGTGATGCACACCTTCTGCACCATCAGATTCTGTGCTTTGAAAAGGGCCAACTACACTGACAACCTGTATCTATGATACTGGACATGGGGTAAGTTCCTTTTGTAAAACTGATTGGCACTTGACACATCTAGAACTGATGTGACTTAATTCTGCAACTTTAATAGTAAAAGAATCACACTTTCTACCCTGCTTTCTAAGAGAGAAGGATGTTTGCCAAGGGCTTCACAGCCATCTTCCCACTAGAAGGAAATAGCCTTTCTGGGAATAGAACTGGTAGAGAAGAATGCAGGTAAGAGACAGGAGGAAACAAACAACTTAGACCCAGAGAAAACAGTTTAAAACACACCTGAAATTAATTCTTCCCACGGACTCTTCAACTATGGTAGTAACCAACTCTGTCCTAGTTTAAGTCCTTTTAAGTTGGCTTATATCTAAGCTTGTCTTGGTAGAAGTCATTAGGAAAGTTTAGTGACTCAAGCCCTTGAAAAGAAGAAAAGATTGATTAATTTTATGATATTATAATCCTTCTATTATGTAATAATTAAGTCAGTGAATGTAATATAATCAATTTTTTTGTGATATAAGCCCCTCATATACATACCTTATATTACAGCAAGAATTCATACAATTGACACATTTTACAAAGGAGTGAATAAC
Source organism: Pan troglodytes (assembly GCF_028858775.2). Classification (NCBI taxonomy): domain Eukaryota; kingdom Metazoa; phylum Chordata; class Mammalia; order Primates; family Hominidae; genus Pan; species Pan troglodytes. The sequence continues at coordinate 61,185,535 of NC_072403.2, forward strand.
TTCCAATGCTAAGTCACTCATCTAGATCTATAGAGAAAAGCAGTGTTATAATTTTTGTTTCTTGGAATCTAGAGTCTGTGTTTTTTCATTATGCCTGCTGAAAACAAAATATAGTATAACTTCTCTACTGGTATAAAATAAACATGAACAATATGCAATCAAAAACTCAAAGGTGTAACTGCACAAATACTTCTCTCCCATCCCTATCTCTTCTTAATTTCTTGCCAAAGCAGCATTTTATTTTTTAAGCATTCATTCTAGAAAGGCCTCCAGGTGATTTAGAAATAGAAGTCTCATGACACCCCAAGAAAGATGATGTGCTGTAGGTTTACATGAGGAAGGGCGTAGCCAAACTAAGACATAAGATAAATAAGTCCCTTCATTGAAACTAGGAAAAAAAATAGTTGTCAAGTGATGCACACAAATGTAGATGATTATCTTTCCAGTGGAACATAGAATTTCTGCATCACTGGGAAGAGTATGTTTTTTACACTGTAGCTGTACTTGGAGGGTATTAGATACTATAGCTGAAGTGGCATAATTTTTAAGCATACTGGGGTTTGTGGCACATGTAATACAACATTCTTTGTTTGGGAAGCAGCTTCCCAGTATGTTTGAGGTATATCAGTCTAATTCTAGTAGAACTTGGATTTTGCATACATTTTCTACGGCTATTATGCGTTTTCGGCTCTTCTCTATCCTCAAATGACATGAAATTGCCTTAATGAGGCTAATTAAACAAGTGGAGACTGAGTATGCTCAAGTGTCTTTGAAAATTTTGGGTCATATTTGGGAGGCTTTTACGTAGTGTTGTATTTTAGTTAAGGAAAATAAACCTTTTTCATGAACGTGCAGATTATGTATCATTTCTCTTAGTATTTGGCTCATGGGCTTTCTTAGAGGCATAATATCCTAATATTCAAGACCAGCACCCTCAGGAGAATAATCGAATTTGAATATAATTAGAACAGTTCACAACTTAGGAAACACTGGGGAGGAAATGATGACATAGGAAGCTGACTTGAATTGGTAATGCCTTTAGGAAGCAAACACAGAGGCTGAAGCCTTATTCTGGACAGTTACTCTTAAGAAAGTTGTCAGAAGAAACGCATCTGCCTTTTTTTCCAGGTGAACTGCCGTGAGTTGTCCAGCATGATAGTATTTATTTTCTTGGGTAAGTGAATGGTGCTTCTGGTTTATCTGAATTATTCATAATACTAATTCTTTGTAAACTGAATACTATCACACTTAAGCCTAACAGGGGCTTATAATATGAAGTACCAAGTAAATTACAAATTTATGCTTTAACATGGTTTATTCTTCTTGCAAAAATGTACACTCACTTTTACTCACTTATTTCTAACTCTATAGATAATGCAGAATGTGAAAATTGTATTAATCTCTCAGCTTGTTTCTGTTTTATTGTATAGAATGACCCAATGACTTTGAGTTACTTATTAGGATTAATGGAATTCACACATGTGTTAGAACCTTTTAGAAATAAAAATAAAACCTTCCAGTATCTATTTACAAGTTATAAGATGAAAAATTTCAAACTATTATCTATTTTATTTATTTTGCTTTGAAATTAAACAAAAATAAGATTAATTTAAAACATTCAATTTAACTACAGTGTTAATATTTGCTAACTAGAAGTAATTTAGTGAAGTAAAACAACTTAACACCATATCAAAATGCTTCATATTTTCATTAATTTTTATGACCTAGAACTCAAGTGTGGACTTACTTCTCTTGTATTGGATGCGATGAATGTATTATAAGATGTTGATGAAAAATAATTTATTTTTATTTAATGTAGAATCCATGAATCTATTTGCTAGATGTGTGACTGGAGAATATTTTATATCTTCTTTAGCATTTGGTAGAATCTATAAACTGAATTCAGAAAAGGAATAATTGTAACTGTAGCTAGATTGTAATTTTAAAAATATGGCATTTTATGTTTAAGCTAATATATACTTGATGAATAAAGGCATAATTGTGGGCAAGAAAGCAAAGAAGTTTACTTTAAATTGTATTGAACATAAAAGGAGAGTCATATTAAGTCAAGGAAACAAGTTAAGAAGGAGAGAAATCCCTTATATTTTCAGTTTTTCTTTGGTTTAAGTAATATTTTTCCATTGTTCCATAATTTTGCTTTTTGTAATTATTCCTAAAATATTTTCTTATTTTTATAAAGATTGTTAATATTTCTTTAGTTCTTTTTTTGTGGTAAAGAGAAATATAGGAAACTTTAATTTTTATAGATCAGGCAGCAATATAATGAAGCTCACAAAATACATTACAGACTCATTATGACCTCAGTTGAAAAGGCAATGGCCTCTTATTTTCATCTTTTACTTCTAAATTAACTTGACACCAGGTTGCATGAAGGAGGGAAATAACTTCTTAACATTGTTAGAACTAAAATTATACTATTTGATAGGTTGTACCAACATTTCCCATATTATATTTTTTAGAATGCTTGTTTGACATTATCTAAATAGGTCTTATAATGAGGAAAATGTCTGTTGGTAAAGAAATGTGGAAAACAATGAATTTTAAAATCTCAGAACATTTAATAGGATAATAAGCCCCATACATCTTTAAAACACTGATATAATTTGCAGCATTATCCATCTTATTAATTTAAAAATAGAAGTTATTTTTCATTGAGTATTACAGGAAAATTCCTGAAAAATCCTAGGTTAAATACAAAACCACAAGTCATAGTCGGGAATGAATAAGACAGATTTTGGAAAGGTAATACATTCTTGATTCTTGTGGACCAAATCATTGAGGTGGTTTTCTTAGATGAGTCAAGATTTTGTTGAGTAGGAAGTGTGGAAAATCCTATAAAATAATCTATTAAGAAGCTTGTTCAACCAAAAACTGAAAATGTGAAAGGAAACATTAAAACATTAAAAACTGAAAATGTGAAAGGAAGTAAAACATATTTGGGGAAGATAACATGTAGTATTTCTAAGTGATTATTACTCTGAAGTACTGATGAAGTTTTGATGATATATCTGGGATATTATCACTTATAAGATTCTTGAGGGGGCTTTTCACAAGATATAATGATTAATGGCAAATAAAATACCATTTTCTTATAAGTTGAGTTTATGACTTCAAATTTCTATTTCTGGGTCTTTGGAAAACTGGATTTGACCGAGTAACTTTGTGCTAGGATCAAAAGAGTCCTCTTTTTCTTTCTTTGGGCTAGCCAAATAAGGAGTACAAGGGCTTGGCTAGATGAGGTTGTCCATGAACACATGAGAAAACAGAAAGCTGATATGTCCATTTCCACTCCAGCTCTCAGCAAGAAAAATGTTACCAAGCTACACCCATGGGCCTAATCTCCAAATGCAGTGACCCAGCAAGTAGTACACATGGTCCAATCAGTTGTCTTGGATTCTTCTTATAAGATGAGATTTGCAAAGAGGTAAGATTTAAAAAAAAGAGAGATTTCAAGGCCTTACTTGAAGCCTATCACTCTACATTGTCACAGGTGATTCATAATTAACAACAGCATTTAAAAATTCAAATAATTTGGCTCTTATTTAGTTATAGCTTGACTCTCTTGATGACAGTTACTACAACTGTCTCTGTAACACAATTTTAATCCCTGTATTTTTTTCTATTAATTGATTTGGCTAGTGTCACTTCATATATTTGCAGAATCAATTTGACTAACTTGTGTAACATATTAAATTAACATTGCTATTTTCTTGATTGTTTTTAGAAAACTTGCTGGATTTCTCCTCTAGCAAAAGTAACTTGTAAATATCTGGAAGGTATTATTTTTTAGATGTTATCAGTTATTTATATATCTTATATATAAACATCTAATAACTTGGGTATAAGTCAATATTCATTTATTGAATACCTATACTGCATCATTGTGTTTGGTGACAAAAATACAGTTATAAATTGTCCTTAATGTCTGTGGGTAAAGCTGTACAATCCAGTGGTGGAGACAGGCACATGAATATATACACTACAGAACAGTAAAATTTGTGATTGCAGGATCCCCACAGTTCTAGTAAATGGATGGAAGATGTCAAATTCAATTTGAGTGTGGAAAAAGGGGAGTATAGAATTCAAGTACAGTTTCCAGAAAATAGCTAATGATTGTGTTCAATTTTAAACAACAAAAAGGGTTATTCCAGAAGAAAAAGAAAGAAAATACTTATCAGGGATCAGACAGTAGGCATGCAGAGGTGGAAGACAGCATGGATCATTTGGGAAACGATAAATGCTTGAGACCTTCCAGATTGCACATGGTGAGGAATATGAGAGCCCTGATATGAGAAATAGTTTAAAGGATATAAAACAGAAAAATGGCAAGACTAGAATAGTACATCAGGTAGATTAGGGGTTACAAAGAACCTATCTGAATAAGGTTCTGAATAAGATTCAAACTGGAGGCAGACTGACTAATAAGTTAAACAAATGCTCAAAGTGAAAGTCAATAAATTTAGCAAGAATGAACATGGGAGAGTGAAGTTGAGGATGGAAAATAGTCTACCACAAAACCAAGATTTCTAGTTTGGGTTCTTATGTTAATTGTGGCATTGTGAATGAAGTAGTGGTCCACAGTGGAACAATGATGATGAAGATCCTGTGAAAGTGTTTCTGAAACATTCAAGTAGAGATAACAGTTACGTACCTATGACAGGAACACTGGAAATACTGAGATTAAATTATACATTTGAGAATCATCAGACTAACGATTTTAGTTCAAACCATAAGAGCACATGGAATTTTCTGCAGAGAATGTATAAAATGAAAATAGAAAAGGTCTGAGAAGAGAACCTAAGCTAAAATTATACTTTACTAGAAGAATGAAATGATCCTGGGAAGAATTTTAGCTATGGTCAGAAAATACAAAGTGGATAAATATCAAGAGAACAGAAGGGAGGGCTGGCAAAGGAAGAGTTTCAAAAACAAAAAAGTCAACAAAATGCTCAATGGTGAGATAAAGTTTAAAACCATTAAGTTAGATTTTAAAGGGGTAATTAGAGACTTTTTTTAAGAGCAGTTTTAATGGAATAATAGTAATAAAAATAAATTATAAGTTGAGGAATAAATAGATGATGAGAAGTCAAAATGAGCAAATTTAAAATATTCATTTAAGAATCTATAAAAAGAAATACAGATCTACAGCTAGAGAGGAGGTTAAGGTTATTCCCACCATCAATTATTTCACTACATGTTATTTTCCATAATTCTGCTCTTTATCATTAATAACTTAGATTTGAAGAAAATGGATGCCAAATTTATATTACAACCTTGTTTTTGTTGTTGTTATTCAAGCTATGGGGTTAAGCTTGGAAAATGAATACACTTCTCAAACCAATAATTGCACATATTTAAGAGAGCAATGCTTACGTGATGCAAATGGATGTAAACATGCTTGGAGAGTAATGGAAGATGCCTGCAATGATTCAGGTAAACGAGTTGCTAAGAATACACTCAAATGATTTATTTTTACTAAGATAAAAACAGGATTTGATATTTTGTCATTATCCTAAGAACTAAGTTTTTCTCTATGTATCTTATTTAATCTTGACCCCCAATCGATTCACTTTTAATCATGTATTAGCAAATTTAATTACAAAAGGATTTTCTTAATTACTAAAGAGCTTTAATTACTGAGGGCAGCATTATTCAAGATTTCAGATTATTTTCTTACCTCTCTCACCATGTATAATGCTACAATTTTATGCATTCTTCTCAGAACCATGGCAGTATTTTTTTTCAAATAAAAGGTTATTTTGATTACATATGTCAATGATAAAATAGAAAAAATAAGATTTGTTATAATAATTGTTGTGTATTTGTCCATGTACAATGTACAATTTATATTCTTGAAACATATATACGGTATTTCCAATTCTATGTCAAGAACAAGTAAAGCTATAGTTTTGTTTTTAACTTGGCCTACCTTCCAAACATTTGTGGGGAGGTTCAAGAGTTGAGAATGTGAAGACTGGAGAGTGACTGGTATTTTCCTTCTTTTTTCTTTTTTTTTTTTTATTTTGAGACTGAATCTTGGTCTGTCGCCAGGCTGGAGTGTAGCTGCGTGATCTCGGCTCACTGCAACCTCCGCCTCCCGGGTTCAAACGATTCTTTCTCCTGCCTCAGCCTCCAGAGTAGCTGGGACTACAGGCGCATGCCGCCATGCCCAGCTAATTTTTGTATTTTTAGTAGAGACGGGATTTCACCACGTTCGCCAGGATGGTCTCAATTTCTTGGTCTCGTGATCTGCCTGCCTTGGCCTCCCAAAGTGCTGGGATTGCAGGCGTGCACCACCGTGCCTGGCCTATATTTCCTTAAAAAGAAAAAATATATATATTTTGAATATTCAAGTAGCTAAATAAGCATTGAATGAGAACATTATAGTAAGACTCCTTTCATTAAAAGTAAATAGAATAGTATAAACTACAAATAGAATAAAGTAAATAGAATAAGTAAATAGAATAAACTGTCTATGTGGTAGAACATAGTCAATTTATACAGTAGAACATTGTTCTACAGTATAATCTATACAGATTACAGTATAATCTATCTACAGTATAATCTAAAAATAATCTATTTATTTTGATGATTAAACTTCTTGCTACATTTTATAAGGCAATTTAAAATATGTTGTTAAAATATTATATTTAGGTGTCACAAATTGTACCTTATTTAATTTCAGTATACAAATAGTCTTTTGCAGTAAATTGCAATAATATTTGCATAATTATTTTATGTATGAAGCTGAAATATGTGTATTCTCAAATGTACAAATGAAGTAAGCTAAGGTAGTTTTATTCAGAATAATAAATAAAAGAAAATGTTCAGGTAGAGGATTACATATTTTTAAATTAATGTAGAAAATGAAATATTGGTAATTATGAGACTTATTCAAATATTCAAATATTGGTATTATGAGACTTATTCAATAATATTTATTGAGTGCCAGGACCACATAATTTTAATGATAAATTTAGAGCCACCTGCACATATCTTTCTATAGTCTGAGAATGATATGAAAATAAAAGATCAGATTATGACAAAACAGCTAATAAAATAGATAAGCTGACAAAATGCTAAGATTAGAGAGCATTCTGGTCACGTCCTGTAAGAGTAGCCTTATTTTTACTGAAAAGCAAGAAATGATATTCTAAGTAGGAAAAAGCTATTTTGAAATGCAGAAAGTTTTAATATAGAAAGTACATTATGGAAAATATTCAATGAAAATACATGTTTTTCATAAAATGTCACTTATATGGATATCCTGCAGCAACCCCAGATAATCTTACCATATTAATTAATTATTCAGGTTAATATGTTAAAAGTACTTTGGGGAGGAAGAATCCAAAATTATAATCAGATTAATATCTATAGTGTTATGTGTTTGATTGTGAGATCCAGGTGACCCCTGCAAGATGAGGAATTCGTCATACTGTAACCTGAGTATCCAGTACTTAGTGGAAAGCAATTTCCAATTTAAAGAGTGTCTTTGCACTGATGACTTCTATTGTACTGTGAACAAACTGCTTGGAAAAAAATGTATCAATAAATCAGGTAATATTTTGTTTTAAGGAATGTTTATAGTCATGAAAAACAAAGCAACAATTTCAAAATTAACCACATCTATGTAATCTGATTAATGTTTTTTGTAATTTAATTCTTTTCAAAGCTTTATTATTTTAAAAATTTTGTTGGTATATAGTAGATGTATCTATTTGAGGGGTACATGAGGTGTTTTGATACAGTTCTTGATGTACCTTGGGGTTCTGTGAGCCATAGACCTCAGTAAGTGCATTACATACTTCTTTCATTGCTAACCACAATTCTAAGCTTCATTCGAGTCAGTGGAATTATAGATTCACTCATTCAATTCATATATTTGTGGAGTTTATTGTGGCCTTGCACAAAACCTAGATGATAGAAGGCAAATAAGATATTATCTTTGTTGTTAAGGACCTCAGTGTCTCCTGGGAGAAATCAAAATGTAACTAATTGCTAGAGTTATACTTGCCTTTGCATAGGGACATTTAATCAGGCTAATACACTGGAGTAGGGGTGATCAGTTAGCCTGCATGTACCCTTAACTGTACAACAAAGACATTCCAAGAGATGTGCGGGATCAAACAGTTCTAAAGTGAACAGTTTCCAGTCTTCAATGTCCCTATATACTCCGAAAAGTAATCAGCAGAGGAATGCACCTGTTATCACAGAATGCTCAATTCTTCTTTCACAATCAACCTTCTCTCACTTTACAAGAGGTAGATTTACCTCTCATCTACACGGAATGGTCTGATCGTCCAACCCATTCAACCATCCGTGGTGGGCTCATTGGACAAATTTCTGTTCCATAATTTTGCCATTTCCAGAATATCAACAAATGAAGTTATGCAACATGTAGCCGTTTTAATTCAGTTTATTTTAACATAATACATTAGAGATTCATTAATTTTTCTCATGTGTAAGTTTATTTTTCTTGATGAGTAGTATTTCATTATGTGAGTATATCACAGATTGGTTATCCATTCATTATCGAAAGTAAATTGCATTATTTCCAGGTTTTCAGGGATTAAAAATAAGGCTGCTATAAATATTCACATACAAGATTCAGACAAACATAAGCTTTACTTCACTTATGAAATTGTGGGGTCACATGGTAAGTATATGCTTAATGTTACAAAAAGCTTCTAAACTGTAATTCAGATTTAATGTAATCATCAATGTATAAAAGTTCCTGTTGCTTCATATTCCTAGCAACACATTTTTTTGCCATTCTAATATATAGTGGTACTATATTGTAGTTTTAATTTGCACTTAATTATAATGTTAAGCATATTTTTATGTGTGGTGTGCCATCTATCTGTCTATCTTATTTGGTAAAGTATTTCTTCAAACTTTTGCCCATTTTTAAATTGGTGTTTGGTTATTGCACTGAGTTTTGAGAGCTGTTTCTGTAAGTTGAATAGATTTTTTTTATTCAGAGTATGTGTTTGGTATTTTTTTAGTCTGTATCATGTAAGAGTGTCTTAAAAAACAGAATTTAAAAAATTTTGGTGAAATTGAGTTTATCATCTTTTCTTTCATAGATCATACTTTTGATGTTGCATCTAATAAATATTTAATTCACATTAACAAAGATTTTCTCATAAGATCTAGAAATGATGTAGTTTTAGGTTATATATTTAGGCCTATGTTACATTATGAATTAATTTTTGTATCCAGTACAAGATATAAGTCAGATTTTCTTCCCTGCAAATATCTAATTGTTCCACCCACATTTGTGGAAAATAATATAATTTTACTTTTCTCAAAAGTCATTTGGCCATATATTGGTGGCTCTATTTCTAGACTTTCTATTCTGTTCCATTGAGTTAATTCTGTACTTTTGCAAATATTTTATAGTCTTACTATAGCTTCACAGAAAGTCTTGAAATCAAGTAGTATGATTCCATTAACTGTTATTTAAAAAATAATTTTGGCTATTCTATTTCTTTGTCTTTATTTTATTTTATTTTATTTTTGTTGTGGTTGCTGTAGTTGTTTTGGAAACAGGGTCTTATTCTGCCACCCAGGCTGGAGCATAGTGGCCCAATTTTCACTCAGTGCAGCCTCTACCTCCTGGGTTCAAGCGATTCTCTTGCCAAAGCCTCCCAATTAGTCGGGATTACAGGCATGTGCCACCACACCAGCCAAGTTTTGTATTTTTAGTAGAAACGGGTTTTCGCCGTGTTGGCCAGGCTGGTCTCCAGCTCCTGGGCTGAATTAATCTGCCCGCCTCAGCTTCCCAAAGTGCTGGGATTACAGGTGTGAGCCACCGGGCCGGGCCACTTCTTTGTCTTTCCATAAACATTTTAGAATCAGCTTGTCAATGTCTGCAAAGAATCCTGCTGACATTTTGACTGAACTTACCTTGAAATTATAAACCAATTTACTATGTCGAGTGTTCAGATTTATTAACATGATATATTTCTTCATTTATTTATAACTTCATTGATTTAGTTCATCAGTATTTGATAGTTTTCAGTATATAGTTCTTGCACAACTTTTTAGGCTTCTACAAACACACTTCAGGTTTTGGTGCTGTTACAAATGGTAATTTATTTTACATCTTAACTTTCTATTGATTATAGTGATTATATAGAAATACAATTGATTTTTCTATATGGACTTTATAGCCTATGACTTGCTAAATGCAATTATTCTATTTTTTTGTAGAATCTGCAGGAAATTCTACATAAATATTCTTGTCATCTATAATAGAGTTTCATTTTCCCCTTTCCAATCTGTAGTCTTTCATTTATTTTCCCTGCTTTATTACCCAAACTAGAGCTTTCAATATATTAAATAGAATTGTTGAAAGTGGACATCTTACCTTTTCACCTGTCTTAGGAGAAAGGCATTCAGTTTTGTACCATAAAGAGTGTGTGTGTGTGTGTGTGTGTGTGTTCTTTGCAGGTTCTCTTTATCAAGTGGAGGAAATTCCTTTATATTTTTGGTTTTCTTCGTTTTTAAAATCATAAATGCATAAATAAATGCTGAATTCTGCAATTACTTTTTTGCCTCTATTACTATTAATTACTTCAAACATTTATCTTTTCCTTTTGTTGGGAGTATTTCAATTTTTCTGGCCATTTAAAAATATATAGTAAATTAGTGTTAACTATAGTCTCCCTACTGTACTATCAAGTACTAGAACTTATTCCTTCTATGTTAATGTATATTTGTACCCGTTAACCAACTTCTCTCCATTTCACCTCCCCCATGTCCTGCCAAGCTTGATCACATTTTTTCCTTTAGTTTTTTATATGGCGAAATTCATTATTTGATTTTTTACTGTTGTTCCAGCCCTTCATTTCAAGGCTAAATTCTGTTCAATCATGGTGTATTATTCTTTTTGTATTTCTGGATTCAACTGCTAATATTTTGTTTAAAAAACTATGTTCATAAAGTATATTGGCATGTTGATTTGTTTTCTTATAATGTCTTTGGTTTGGTATCTAAGTTATGCTGGCCTGTAAAATCAACAGGGAAGTATTTCCTCCTCTTCAATATTCTGGAAAAGCACAAAAAGAATTGGTGTCATTCCTTCCTTACATGATCTATTTCATTAACCAGTAAAGATATCTGGCCCATGCTTCATTAAAAAGGTTTGAAAATATAAATTCAATGTGTTAACTTGTTGTAAGACTATTCTTGTTATCTATTTCTTCATGAGTGAGCTTTGGTAGTTTGTGTCTTCCATTTGCTGAATTTATGTTGGATTTTTAACCTTAAAGTTTTCAGTTTACTGTTTCTTTTTGGTTTCTATCTCCCTACAAAATTGCTCCTAGTATTTCCTAATTGTCCTTTTTAATGTCTGTAGCAGTTGCAGTGATGTCCTTTTTATGTTTCCATATTGATAATTTGTATAATCTGTGTCCTTTCAATTTTACTATTCATTGTTTCTTTCTGTGTATGTCTGATTTGATTTTAATGTGTTCTCCATTTTCTTGCTTCCTAACATAAAACCTTGAGCCACTGATTTGAGATTTTATTCTTTCCTCATATAAGCATTTAATACTATGAATTTCCTTCCAAGTACTGATTTAGCTATAGCCACACATTCTGATATGTAGTTTTAATTTATATTTATGTCAAAATATTTTCTCCTTTCCTTTGTGACTTCCTCTTTGTTATGATTTATTTTATTATTATTATTATATTTTGAGGCAGAGTCTCTCTCTGTCGCCCAGGCTGGAGTGCAGTGGAGAGATCTCAGCTCACTGCAACCTCCTTCTCCTGGGTTCAAGCTATTCCTCTGCCTCAGCCCCTGAGTAGCTGGGATTACAGGTGCTTGCCACCACACCTGGCTGATTTTTGTATTTTTAGTAGAGACATGGTTTTGCCATGTTGTCCAGGCTGGTCTTGAACTCCTGACCTCAGGTGATCTGCCAGCATCGAACTTCCAAAGTGCTGGGATAACAGGCATGAGCCACCATGCCGAGCCAGAAGGTTATTTAATTTCCTAATATCTGAGATTTCTCAGATATCTTCATTATTGATTTCTAGTTTAATTTCAGTATAATATAACATATTTTGTATGATCTCAATTCTTAATTAAAATAATAATTGCCAAATATCACCTGTACAATGTGATACATGCTACACACATGATAAGGACACACACATACACACACACACAGACAAAGTACTAGAAGCCATAGAGTAAAAAATAATGGTGACTCAGAAGACTTCACAGAATTGTAAGACTTGGGCCTTTTAGGGTAAGTTGGTTTCATTAGGTAGGCAAAACAAAATGGATATTTTAAGCAGAAGAAACAGAATGAAGTGGGGAACACTTGGGGAGCAACAATTCCCTTGTTAAGCTGGATACTAGAATGGAAAAGTATTTAACACTGGAAAGAAATCAGGTATTTATGAAAAGGAGGAAGGCTGAACTTACATATCTTTCTAAAGAGATTAGACTTTAAACCGTTGCTATGAGGAGCTATTACATATTTTAAATAGAGGAATGTATCATCAGTTTCTCAAAAGATATCACAGGCAATAACGTAGAGAGGATGGAATGGGGGGCAAAGAAAGATGCAGGTCAAGAATGTCAGTTAAAAAGCCATCAAAATAATTTAAGAGAGAGGTAATGCATGCCTGAACTAAGGCACTGGTCCTGAGAATTATAATAAAATATATACTTAAGGTATATTTATGAATAATAATCAATAGGAATTGGTGACCAGTTGGATATGAGGAATTTAAAATGTATTAAGCATAATCTCCACGTGGCTGGCTTGGGACAAGGGGATTGCTATACATTGAGCCAAGAAATGAAAAATTGTACAGGACTGGGGACGAAAGTGATGAGTTGTATTCTGAAAACATTTCATCTGAGGCATGCTTTGGAATATTCGAGTTAGGAATGTTGGTATTTTTTTTTCTAAATTTGCAATGATAAAAAATAGTCTAAAAATGTAAAGGAACATGCCTTATCAAGCTGGCATTGGGAAGCAGGGATCTTGAGGAGAGAAATCTAAAACAGAGATACAGAGGTTTATGAGTAGATAAAAAACATAAAGGAGAGTAAGACTGCTGGGAAAAACAGAAAGGGAGGAGAAAGATATTTTCAGAAGAATTTTATGATCTAGTTGAAGAAACCAAAAAGAAGTTTTTTAAATACAGGAAAAGAAACTACAGAGAGTGGAATTTTTGAAGCCAATGAAAGAGAGGACATGAAGAAAATTGTCAAAATTATGAAAAGTCAAAAAAGATAGGGCCTGATAATGGCATTAATTTGCTACTTAGTAGACGTTACTAGTTTTAGATTAATTAGGCTGAAATGTTAGCATGCTGAAATGCTTATTAAAATATTTATTGAGTTTTTTCAAGATGGTAAGACATCTGAACTTAATAGCCTTAATTGCCACTTTTAGCATATCAAATTTTGACAAAATGTTGTATATCAACAGAACTATACATATTTAGAGCAGTTAAGTTGAAATCAGTTTACATACTAAAAGTATTTTTTCTACAATAGAAATTTATTAAATGCTGTTATGTGGAAATATTGATGAATCAGGCATACAAAAACCTTGCACTCAATGAGAGTTTCATATGGACAAGACCTAAAGGAGAAGGCCTAAATATTCCCGATGGCCTTCATAAAGGACCTGACCTGATTTTTGTGTTTACAGAAAGCATTCTGCTGATTTATTATAATTCATGACAAAGAATTATAAAGAAAATGATAATTTAAATATGAGAAAGAACATGATAATTTAAATCTTACCATTCCTTCTATGTCAACTGCAGCATCCTCCACAAACCTTCTAATCATCACTTCAATAAAATGGTTTACTCTCCATGCTTTGCATTCCCAAAATATTCTCCAGAGTACACAGACATGCACTTTTCTATTCTCAAGAAAATCAGTTTTGTTATTTCTTTTCAAAAATATGCTAAAGCACCCAGCATAATACCTGACGCTTAGCAAATTATTAGTAAATATATAATGTAAATATTTTTCATTAACAAAACATTGAGCATCTAAATGATGTATCCATTCATAAAATATTTATGTGTAAACCCTGGAGAATATAAAGAGCATCATCAAATGAAATGAGCAAACAAAAGTGGTTGGCAGCAGTTCCAAGATGGCCGAATAGGAACAGCTCCAGTCTACAGCTCCCAGCATGAGCGACGCAGAAGACAAGTGATTTCCACATTTCCAACTGAGGTACTGGGTTCATCTCACTGAGGCTTGTCAGACAGTGGGGGCAGGATAGTGGGTGCAGCCTACCGAGCGTGAGCTGAAACAGGGTGAGGCATCGCCTCACCCGGGAAGCACAAGGGGTCAGGGAATTCCCTTTCCTAGCCAAGGGAAGTGGTGATGGGCAGCACCTGGAAAATCGGGTCACTCTCACCCTAATACGGCGCTTTTCAAGTGGTCTTAGCAAATGGCACACCAGGAGATTATATCCCATGCATGGCTCGGAGGGTCCCACGCCCATGGAGCCTCGCTCATTCCTAGAGCATTTGACATCAAACTGCAAGGCAGCAGCGAGGCTGAGGGAGGGATGCCTGTCATTGCTGAGGCTTGAGTAGGTAGACAAAGCAGCTGGGAAACTCAAACTGGGTGGAGCCCACTGCAGCTCAAGGGGACCTGCTTGCCTCTGTAGACTCCACCTCTGGTGGCAGGGCATAGCTGAACAAAAGACAGCAGAAACCTCTGCAGACTTAAATGTCCCTGTTTGACAGTTTTGAAGAGAATAGTGGTTCTCCCAGCACAGAGTTTGAAATCTAAGAATGAACATACTGCCTTCTCAAGTAGGTCACTGACCCCCAAGTAGCCTAACTGGGAGGCACCCTCCAGTAGGGGCAGACTGACACCTCACACAGCTGGGTACCCCTCTGAGACGAAGCTTCCAGAGGAACGATCAGACAACAACATTTGCTGTTCAGCAATATTTGCTGTTCTGCAACCTCCGCTGCTGATACCCAGTCAAACAGCATCTGGAGTGGACCTCCAGCAAACTCCAACAGACCTGCAGCTGAGGGTCCTGACTGTTAGAAGGAAAACTAACAAACAGAAAGGACATCCACACCAAAACCCCATCTATATGTCACCATAATCAAAGACCAAAGGTAGATAAAACCACAAAGATGGGGAAAAAACCCAGCAGAAAAGCTGACAATTCTAAAACTCAGAGCACCTCTCCCCCTCCGAAGGAATGCAACTCCTTGCCAGCAATGGAACAAAGCTGGATGGAGAATGACTTTGACGAGTTCAGAGAATAAGGTGTCAGATGATCAAACTTCTCTGAGCTAAAGGAGGAAGTTCGAACCCATCGAAAAGAAGCTAAAAACCTTGAAAAAAGATTAGACAAATGGTTAACTAGCATAAACAGTATAGAGAAGTCCTTAAATGAGCTGATGGAGCTGAAAACCATGGCATGAGAACTACGTGATGAATGCACAAGCTTCAGTAGCTGATTCGATCAACTGGAAGAAGGGTATCAGTGATTGAAGATTAAACAAATGAAAGGAACGAGAAGAGAAGTTTAGAGAAAAAAAGAGTAAAAAGAAACGAACAAAGCCTCCAAGAAATATGGGACTATATGAAAAGACCAAATCTACATCTGATTGCTGTACCTGAAAGTGATGGGGAGAATGGAACCAAGTTGGAAAACACTCTGCAGGATACTATCCAGGAGAACTTCCCCAATCTAGCAAGGCAGGCCAACATTCAAATTCAGGAAATACAGAGAATGCCACAAAGATATTCCTTGAGAAGAACAACTCCAAGACACATAATTGTCATATTCACCAAAGTTGAAATGCAGGAAAAAATGTTAAGGGCAGCCAGAGAGAAAGGTTGGGTTACCCACAAAGGGAAGCCCATCAGACTAACAGCAGATCTCTCGGGAGAAACCCTACAAGCCAGAAGAGAGTGGGGGCCAATATTCAACATTCTTAAAGAAAAGAATTTTCAACCCAGAATTTCATATCCAGCCAAACTAAGCTTCATAAGTGAAGGAGAAATAAAATACTTTACAGACAAGCAAATGCTGAGAGATTTTGTCACCACCAGGCCTACCCTAAAAGAGCTCCTGAAGGAAGCACTAAACATGGAAAGGGACAACCGGTACCAACCACTGAAAAAACATGCCAAATTGTAAAGATCATTGATGTTAGGAAGAAACTGCATCAACTAACGAGCAAAATAACCAGCTAACATCATAATGACAGGATCAAATTCACACATTACAATATTAACCTTAAATGTAAATGGACTAAATGCTCCAATTAAAAGACACAGACTGGCAAATTGGATAAAGAGTCAAGACGCATCAGTGTGCTGTATTCACTAGACCCATCTCACGTGCAGAGACACACATAGGCTCAAAGTAAAAGGATGGAGGAAGATCTACCAAGCAAATGGAAAACAAAAAAAGGCAGGGGTTGCAATCTTAGTCTTGGATAAAACAGACTTTAAACCAACAAAGATCAAAAGAGACAAAGAAGGCCATTACATAATGGTAAAGGGATCAATTCAACAAGAAGAGCTAACTATCCTAAATATGTATGCACCCAATACAGGAGCACCCAGATTCATAAAGCAAGTCATTAGAGACCTACAAAGAGACTTAGACTCCCACTCAATAATAATGGGAGATTTTAACACCCCACTGCCAACATTAGACAGATCAACGAGACAGGAAGGTAACAAGGATATCCAGGAATTGAACTCAGCTCTGCACCAAGCAGACCTAATAGACATCTACAGAACTCTCCACCCCAAATCAACAGAATATACATTCTTCTCAGCACCACATCACACTTAGTCGAAAATTGACCACATAGTTGGAAGTAAAGCACTCCTTGGCAAATGTAAAAGAACAGAAATTATAACAAACTGTCTCTCAGACCACAGTGCAATCAAACTAGAACTCAGGATTAAGAAACTCACTCCAAACTGCTCAATTACATGGAAACTGAACAACCTGCTCCTGAATGACTGCTGGGTACATAATTAAATGAAGGCAGAAATAAAGATGTTCTTTGAAAACAATGAGAACAAAGTCACAACATACCAGAATGTCTGGGACACATTTAAAGCAGTGTGTAGAGGGAAATTTATAGCACTAAATGCCCACAAGAGAAAGCAGGAAAGATCCAAAATTGACACCCTAACATCACAATTAAAAGAACTAGAGAAGCAAGAGCAAACACATTCAAAAGCTAGCAGAAGGCAAGAAATAACTAAAATCAGAGCAGAACTGAAGGAAATAGAGACACAAAAACCATTCAAAAAATCAATGAATCCAGGAACTGGTTTTTTTTTGAAAAGATCAACAAAATTGACAGACTGCTAACAAGACCAATAAAGAAGAAAAGAGAGAAGAATCAAATAGAAGCAATAAAAAATGATAAAGGGGATATCACCATTCATCCCACAGAAATACAAGCTACCATCGGAGAATAAACACCTCTACACAAAAAAACCAGAACATCTATGACAAATGGATAAATTCCTGGATGCATACACTCTACCAAGACTAAACCAGGAAAAAGTTGAATCCCTGAATAGACCAATAACAAGCTCTGAAATTAAGGCAGTAATTAATAGCCTACCAACCAAAAAAAAAGTCCAGGACCAGACGGATTCACAGTTGAATTCTAGCAGAAATACAAAGTGGAGCTGGTACCATTCCTTCTGAAACTATTCCAATCAATAGAAAAAGAGGGAATGCTCCCTAACTCATTTTATGAGACCAGCATCATCCTGATAACAAAGCCTGGCAAAGACACAACAAAAAAAAAAGAGAATTTTAGACCAATATCCCTGATGAACACTGATGCAAAAATCCTCAATAAAATACTGGCAAACCGAATCCAGCAGCACATCAAAAAGCTTATCCACCATGATCAAGTGGGCTTCATCCCTGGGATTCAAGGCTGGTTCAACATACGCAAATCAATAAACATAAACCAGCATATAAACAGAACCAAAGACAAAAACCACATGATCATCTCAATAGATGCAGAAAAGGCCTTTGACAAAATTCAACAGCCCTTCATGCTAAAAACTCTCAATAAATTAGGTATTGATGGGATGTATCTCAAAATAATAAGAGCTATTTATGACAAACCCACAGCCAATATCATACTGAATGGGCAAAAACTGGAAGCATTCCCTTTGAAAACTGTCACAAGACAAGGATGCCCTCTCTCACCACTCCTATTCAACATAGTGTTGGAAGTTCTGGCCAGCGCAATCAGGCAGGAGAAAGAAATAAAGGGTATTCAATTAGGAAAAGAGGAAGTCAAATTGTCCCTGTTTGCGGATGACATGACTGTATATTTAGAAAACCCCATCGTCTCAGCCCAAAATCTCCTTAAGCTGATAAGCAACTTCAGCAAAGTCTCAGGATACAAAATCAATGTGCAAAAATCACAAGCATTCCTATACACCAATAATAGACAAACAGAGAGCCAAATCATGAGTGAACTCCCATTCACAATTGTTTCAAAGAGAATAAAATACCTAGGAATCCAACTTACAAGGGATGTGAAGGACCTCTTCAAGGAGGACTACAAACCACTGGTGAACAGAATAAAAGAGGACACAAACAAATCGAAGAGCATTCCATGTTAATGGATAGGAAGAACCAATATCATGAAAATGGCCATACTGCCCAAGGTAATTTATAGATTCAATGCCATCCCCATCAAGCTACCAATGACTTTCTTCACAGAATTGGAAAAAACTACTTTAAAAAGTTCATATGGAACCAAAAAAGGGCCCGCGTTGCCAAGACAATCCTAAGCCAAAAGAACAAAGCTGGAGGCATTTCGCTACCTGACTTCAAACTATACTACAAGGCAATAGTAACCAAAACAGCATGGTACTGGTACCAAAACAGAGATATAGACTAATGGAACAGAACAGAGTCCTCAGAAATAATACCACACATCTACAACCATCTGATCTTTGACAAACCTGACAAAAACATGAAATGGGGAAAGGATTCCCTATTTAATAAATGGTGCTGGGAAAACTGGCTAGCCATATGTAGAAAGCTGAAACTGGATCCCTTCCTTACACCTTATACAAAAATTAACTCAAGATGGATTAACGACTTACATGTTAGACCTAAAACCATAAAAACCCTAGAAGAAAACCTAGGCAATACCATTCAGGAGATAGGCATGGGTAAGGACTTCATGTCTAAAACACCAAAAGCAATGGCAACAAAAGCCAAAATTGACAAATGGGATCTAATTAAACTAAAGAGCTCCTGCACAGCAAAAGAAACTACCATCAGAGTGAACAGGCAACCTAAAGAATGGGAGAAAATTTTTGCAATCTACCCATCTGACAAAGGGCTACTACCCAGAATCTACAAAGAACTCAAACAAATTTCCAAGAAAAAAACAACCCCATCAAAAAGTGAGTGAAGGATATGAACAGACACTTCTCAAAAGAAGACATTTATGCAGCCAACAGACACATGAAAAAATGCTCATCATCACTGGCCATCAGAGAAATGCAAATCAAAACCACAATGAGATACCATCTCACACCAGTTAGAATGGCGATCATTAAAAAATCAGGAAACAACAGGTGCTGGAGAGGATGTGGAGAAACAGGAACACTTTTACACTGTTGGTGGGACTGTAAACTAGTTCAACCATTGTGGAAGACAGTGTGGTGATTCCTCAGGGATCTAGAACTAGAAATACCATTTGACCCAGCCATCCCATTACAGGGTATATACTCAAAGGATTACAAATCTTGCTGCTATAAAGACACATGCACACGTATGTTTACTGCAACACTATTCACGATAGCAAAGACTTGGAACCAACCCAAATGTTCATCAATGATAGACTTGATTAAGGAAATGTGGCACATATACACCATGGAATTCTATGCAGCCATAAAAAAAGGATGAGTTCATGTCCTTTGTAGGGACATGGATGAAGCTGGAAACCATCATTCTCAGCAAACTATCCCAAGGACAAAAAAACCAAACACTGCATGTTCTCACTCATAGGTGGGAATTGAACAATGAGAACACTTGGACACAGGGAAGGGAACATCACACACCCAGGCCTGTTGTGGGGTGGTAGAAGGGGGGAGGGATAGCATTAGGAGATATACCTAATGTAAATGATGAGTTAATGGATGCAGCACACCAACATGGCGCGTGTATACATATGTAACAAACCTGCACGTTGTGCACATTTACCCTAGAACTTAAAGTATAAAAGTAAAAGAAAAAAAAAGTTGACCATATGTTGAGTCAAAGCAAATATCAACAAATTTCAAGATGCTGAAATAATTAGAAATATGTAATTTTATCTGGTGGATATAACCTAGATATCAGTACAAAAAATAAACTAGAAAATCCCCCCGCCCCCCCAAAAAAAGAAAAAATCAAAGTAAGTGATGAAGAAAAATATCACCAAAAGAAATTGAACATTAACATTATGTGGTTCTATAACCTGTAATATTGGTGGTAATTATTTTTTTAATTTGTTGGGATGCTAGTTAAGTTGATAGTGTGACTTTTCTGTGAGAAAACAAAACAGTATAAATGAGCAGATAAACGACTCAGTAAAATTTTATAGGGTTGGAGTTTTATAGAGAATCACGGGAAAGTAAAAGAAGAAAGGACGAAAAGACAATAACAAGAAACTGTTCCTTTATCTGAATGGGTGAGTGATATAGGCTGGAAAGAGTCTATGAATCCAGGAGATGATGCTAAGATTGGGAGTGAATAAAAAGACGAAAGTTCTGGAGGTATATGTGCACGTGAAGTAATCAAGAATGTGAAGCTTTGGAAGCGAGTAAGATAATTAATATTTGCAATTGAAAGAGAGAGAACTTCATGTCAATGTCAGGTCTAGAAGTTGATCTTTGGTGTGGCATAGTTGGAGTGTCGGTGAAGGTCATAAGAGCTATGGTCAAGGAATTCTGAATTAAGGGTGGAAGATGGTTTTTTCCCAAAAGACATAGAGATAACTTAGCACAATGACAAGATCTGAGGTAGAGGAGAATATTGAGACAGTACCTGAGTCAATGCTGAATATCAGGGCAAGACTTTGAGGTTAATATTTGACAAAAGAAAAGAGGGAGGCACAACCCGATATCATAAAATTCAAAGAAGGAGAAATGTTTTATAAGGATGAATAATTAATATTTTGGAAGCTACAAAGCTGGAAAAGTAGATATAAACACATTCTAATGATATCATGGTATGATCTATATGGGAAATGGGTAGGATTCACTAGCAAGAGCTACAGGGAAGTGAGGCTAGAGAAAATCTAGACTTCCCAGATACTACACTCTTCTGTTTTTCTTCTTGCTTCCATGGGTGATTCTTCTCAGTCTCTTTTGAGCATCTTCTTTTGCTTTTGCTTTAAATGTTGCCACATACTCTCTAAAAAAGAAATCTCTGTTGCATTTAATTCAACTAGTCATTTTATAGAAACATGTTTGTCTACTAGTTTATTGTAAGCATATTTCTTATCAGATTATAAAATATAAATCAAAATATTTACATATATAAGATTTTAGTTTCTGATATTATCAATGTTAAGAAAAAGAAGATGTATGGAAGTACTTCTGATTCTAATATTAGATATTAGAGCATATTTTAGGGATTGTTGGATATTTTCTGATGAATTGTATAGGATTTTATAACTCACATGTAGGTCTTGTTGGTGAATACTTTTATTTGTTTCCTGAACATATTGACCTTCAACTCCTCTTTCAGTAAAAGCCACTGTTTAAAATATCCTCTGGGAAAAAATGTATGAGTGTGTGTGTGTGTGTGTGTGTGTGTAAATGCTAGTTTTATATTTAATGTGTAAATGTTAATTTCATACAAAATTAGCATTTAATGTATAAGTATTAAAATGTAATATCTTCTATGAAGCACTTTATTTTCAGACACTAAAAATAACTCTTTTGTTGTGTTGGTAACAAGTACTCATATAGTAAGTAAATTAGGCTGCTCTGGCTACCGTAACGAAATACTATGGGCTGGGTGGTTTAAAAAGCAAAAATTGTATTTTTCCCCAGTTCTGGATTATGAAAAATCTCAGATAAAGGTCCCCAGAATCTGTTCCTGGCTAGGACTCTTCTTTTACTAGCTTGTAGATAGCCAGCCACCTTTTCCCTGTGTTCTCAGGACCTTTCTTCAGTGAGTGCTCCAGGGCAGAGAGATAGCTAGCTCCCTGAAGTCTTCTGACATGGACACTAATCCTATTCGATCAGGGCCCCACTCTTATGACCTCTTTTAACCTAAAGACACCATCACCCCATAACTGCACACGGAGATTATGGCTCCAACTTATGAATTTAGGTGTAATGAGAAAAACATTTGGTCAATAACAATGAGTGAAGCTGCTGTTTATTTAGATCTGCACAGTAGTTTCTTGAATATATTTTAGTCAGTGGCACAGCCTTACCAATCATTCCCAATGCAGAGGTACTAATCCATAAAAGAATGTCTAACCTAGACTTTTGTACCTGTTACAAAAGCTATATGACTCCCTGGGATCTGTTTGTTGGGATTTTATTAGATATGGAATAGTAGCACAGAAGTTGGAACCTCCAGATCTTCCTCAGAGAGGCAGGATGATGGGTGAGATCAAGAAGAAAGAGTGGCTCTCAAGCTGAGACTTGATCAATTAAAAAAATGAAAAACAATGCATAATGAGAATAGCTTGGACAATATAAGGAGTCTGGAAGGCCATGACACACCTGGGGGTAGAAGTAAGTTTCCTGTGATAGTACCATCTTATATGTGCACTAGACTAGCAGGCAGGAAATATGAACAAACAGCTCAGATTAGGACATACTGAATCATGAAGGGACATTTATGCCATAACAAAACTTAATATCTTAATATCCAATGAAAAAATAATAATTTTCATTTCAAAATGAAAATCTTATCATCTGATTCCCCTGCCACTTTATGGATACATTAGTGCTCCTTATAGTTTCTTTTGGCTTTGTTTATGTCTGTATTTCCTTCTGGGCTGTGGGATGCTCGATGACAGGGACTGCAGATTTGCATCCTCAGTTTGTCACCTGGTACATAGTAGGGAACCAACCAATGTTCCTTTAAAGATTTTGGAATTAGATGAACACCAAGTTCATTTTCATTGATGAGATTTTTCAATACTATAATTATAATTTCTAAGAACTCTTGGAGGATAAGATAATCAGAGGTGAAACTGGTTTTAAAATTGCATTTCATACTAATGAAGACCCTTCTGAGAAGGGTTTTTATGCTGGGTGGGGTGGGAGGTAGTGTTCAGAAAATATTCCTTCTGTTTTTTTTTTTTCCCCAGTCAGCATCCAATGTTTGTTTACTCCGTGCACACAGTCTAATCACTAGCATTTATTTAAGTCTTCAAGTAACTGAATCCTCAGAGCAGGGCTGTTTAGCTCACTTGAATGATATTTCAGAGGCTTGTTTTCTTCATCTATATCACATTAATTTTGAATATCAAGGGCTAAATACATGTTACATAACCTTGTATGTACTTTTGCTTGAATATATGTGGACTTTACTCATTTATAAATGTGGCCCACGTTTTCCTAGGAAATTCAGAAAATTGTTCAATAATGAAATAATTTCTTTGTTTTCCTTCTAGATAACATGAAAGAGGATAAATTCAAATGGAATCTAACTACACGTTCCCATCATGGTAATGTTTTTAAGTTATTATTTTGATCTGCATTGCAAATACCTGATAATATAAAATGCAGTTACCAGGCTTCTTAAAGATAGGCCAATACAGAACAAATCATGTGGTTTAACAGTTCTAATATAATAAAATGCAACAAAATCATTTCATTTCTTTTACTAATGATGCATCAAAGCAACTACTTTGCCCATCCATTATCAATTTATACATGCGCTAAGAAATACTTAATAATTAAAACCAAATACTAGGTTGGGCGCAGTGGCTCACAGCTGTAGTCTCAGTACTGTGGGAGGCTGAGGTAGGTGGATCATTTGAGCCCAGGAGTTTGAGACCAACCTGGACAACATGGCAAAACCCTGTCTCTACAAAAACAAAACAAAACAAAAACAAAAACAAAAGTCAAAACTTAGCGGGGCATGTAGGCATGTGTCTGTGATCCCAGCTCATTGGGAGGCTGAGGCAGGAGGATCACTTGAGCCCAGGAGTTGGAGGTTGCAGTGAGCTGGGATCATGCCACTATACAACAAGACCCTGTCTCAAAAATCAAACAAACAAAAATCCAAATAGTAGATAGTGATTACATTTAATAGGTATTTGTGATCGTATAAGTTATTTGGCACCAACTGTTTTTGTGTATACTTGTGTATCTGTAGGAGTATAAACATTTATATATGCTAGAATAACTATGTGGAGCCTTTATTCAAGATTCCCGTCACAAAAATGTGCAACAGAACAAGAATCATTTTGCCTTGAGCCAATGAGCTAACCATAAGCTATATAGTTCAAATGCAATTTCTGAAGATTTATCGTTTACATTTGAAAACCTTGGACTGGGAGATTTTTCTTTCAGCTCAATTTTGGCCCAGCACACTTCCCATCACTCCAGATCACAATGTGTATCCTGTATAGATGAAAGATGATTCCAATAAGTCTACGATTTAGGTCTCAGTAAATTCATACTTACTCTAAAAGATGTAATGTTTGCCAAAAATAGGACATTGGTACATCATTGTATTTTGCTCATAGACTTCTCACAGTGTTTTACAGTTTCTGTATGTACAGCTTTGTGTTTACTTTTCCACGACCTGGGCATATCATTGCTTTCAGGATTCAAAGGGATGTGGTCCTGTTTGGAAGTGGCAGAGGCATGTGTAGGGGATGTGGTCTGTAATGCACAGTTGGCCTCTTACCTTAAAGCTTGCTCAGCAAA
The DNA here is from genome assembly GCF_028858775.2 of Pan troglodytes. Classification (NCBI taxonomy): domain Eukaryota; kingdom Metazoa; phylum Chordata; class Mammalia; order Primates; family Hominidae; genus Pan; species Pan troglodytes. Next base: position 61,210,487 of record NC_072403.2, read on the forward strand.
TGGAAATCCGTGTGATGTGAAACAGTGCCAAGCAGCCATACGGTTCTTCTATCAAAATATACCTTTTAACATTGCCCAGATGTTGGCTTTTTGTGACTGTGCTCAATCTGATATACCTTGTCAGCAGTCCAAAGAAGCTCTTCACAGCAAGACATGTGCAGTGAACTTGGTTCCACCCCCTACTTGCCTCAGTGTAATTCGCAGCTGCCAAAATGATGAATTATGCAGGTGGGTAAAAACACTCATACCTTACTTTCTTATTTCGGCACCTTATTTGTTATAGTCCAGTCCTAACACTTGATCTCATTACATTAGCTAGAGTTCCCACCATCATCCAACATAGTGTAAATAAAACCAGACAATTAATATTTTTGGAATCTATGGTACATATGCACTATCATCTTTGAAATTCAAATGCAGAGTAGATTTTTGAAATAAAAAATCAGCATGTCAAAATATGGTAGCCATGAAGTAATATTATAGAAATTATGTATTCAAGTTAGACTAATGAATTGGTTAATAGACCTGACTTACATATCAGCTTTTTAATTTTTTTTTGTTGTTTGTTTAATTATATAAGGCTGTTACAAATTTATTATTTTGGCAAGGAGACTTTTCAAACTTTGAAATAAATTCTTTCTGTCTTAGGCTGGAGATCAGGAAGAAGAAGGTAGCACAAACACTCACATGAGTGGTGCAAAGTCAGAGATAACCAGGTCCACACACATTTGTGTCTTTTCACAATGTCAGGCTTTAATACTGTTCAATCACAAAAGCCACAAGCTGCATGGAGTTCCCAAGGAGGCAGTTCTCCTTAGTACTTCTCATTCACTTTGTTTTCAGAGCCATGGGTACACAGGCTCAAGCCACTCCACAAATCAGTCAATATTGCAAACCATACATAATAATATACTTAATATATAAGGGTTATAGGTTAAACATTCCACAACAAAGTAACATTTAACATTAAGAGAAAAGGGATAAAGAAAAGGGTTAATGAACAAGTCCAGGAAGAGTGACAAAAAGAAAGATTCTTCTGGTCTTATCTGGGCTGTCCATTGATCTTGCAAGGAAGAGTCTGATGTGGGGAGAATTGTTGGCAGCAGATGCTGGGTGCTTATGAGCGACAGCAAGATGGTGTCAGGTAAGATGGCCATTTTGAGCTGCTGAAGTCCTACTCTCTTTATGGCCAGAGTCCTCTTGAGAGGACTGATAGTGGAAGAGAATGCTTGTTTATGTCCTTATTTGGTTGGATGCAGTATTGTTTATTTAGCAAAATATTTTGTTCCTGTTGGAAAAGTACCATATGAAATCTAAGATGGAGCCTTTTTTGGAGTTACTTATGTCAAGGATGCTCTATACAAGTAGGATTTGGACATCCCTAGCACACATGTATGCCATGACCATAGAAATGTATTCATTCTCCTCTTTCTAACCTCGCACCTTTAATTATTGGGGGAGTAATGTTAGTCGTTTATTTATTAATTCAAAAAAAATTTATCAAGCACCTACTACTACTCTAGGCAATGGCGAATAAGGAAAACAAATGCCTATGGATCTTAAAGTCCAGAGAGAAGACAGATATTAAATTAAAAATGTATGTGTTGTTTTAAGGCAAACAACACTAGGCAAACAGTAGATACTGAGAGAGGAGATACTAAGCAAACTGACCAGCCAGTGCTTAGGAAAACATGTATGTGGCATTTTAGAAAAGCAGTGAGGATAGAGTGTGCAAAGGGGAGAGAAATAGGGGCGAGATAAGAGAGTTAATTGAGTGGGTGTGAACAGGCCTATATCATATAAGGGCTTGAAGGACACTGCCTAGGGCTTCGGACATGTAGGTGGCTTAGTGTGTGATTTGTCATATTTGTCCCCTTGTTTCAACTACTAGCAAAAAAACACAAAAAGTAATGATATCAACTTCCTGAAGGTTCTTAGTAAAATTCTCTCTTTCAGCTTTTTAACTATGTCTACTCTTATTTTCAGTCACTCTAACTGGCAAAGTAGTTCCAGATCTTGTAAACATTTGTTAAAAAGAACTGCTTCCCTATAGCACACTTTCTATGAAATAAGTGGTAAAGAGCTAAGCAGAGTCCTAGAACATTGACATATTTCGTCAACTTATCACATAGGATATCAAGGTTCTTAAAATTGTATTCAAGAATTTTTCATGCAAATGTGTGTCAGTTATTTTAAGGCTTATTATTTATTTTTCTTGAGTGAATAATAAAGGCAGTGACAAAATACGTTTTATAATGCAATTTAGGTTTTTCAAACTCATTTATCATCTCAAAAATCCTTATTAGAGAAATACTACATTTCATTGATTCTAAGATGCGATTTCTTTTTACACATTTTAACATCTCTGACATATTTTAAATAAATTTTTAAGGTCAATAACAAAGACATTTGTCATAATTTAAGTTCCAGCAGGTGTTTTTTGTTGTTATTGTTGTTGTACATAAAATAATGGTATCTTCTGAAATCAATGAAATATCAAACACATGTGATTACACTACTTTTGTCACCTCAAATGAACTAAAACTATTACTATTCTGCCTTTCTAACTATCATATTCCTACATCAACAATGAAACCTAATAATATTTTAACCAGCCAGGGCCAGGGGCACCATTGTTTCAATAGCAAAATCACTATAAAAATATCAGATTTATTCACAGGTGGGTACTCAGCTTTGCCTGAATCCAGTGCCAGGGCTTTAGAGGTGCTATCTAATTATCTGGAAGCCATTAGCATTCAACCTTCAAAGCATGGTATTTCTGAGCATCCACATCAAAGAAAATATTTTAATAGCAAGTGATGGCTCTGCTGCTATAGTTCTTGAGAATTCCTGTGATAGACTCTGAAGCACACACTCTTACACTAACCTCCCCTTGGTATCAACACCTTCTCAGATGGACTGGCACAGAGTTGATGATTTTCCTCAATAAGGACCCCCAGCTTTAACCACCTTTTCAAAATGTTTGGTGTGGGGTCTGGAGTGGGATAAGCACTCAAAAAACGTCATCTCCCTTCCTCTCACTTTTGAATATTGTACACTTAATTTTTATATTTTAGTATACATATATGTATTTCTTCTCATGTAATTTCTTTCTTAGATTAGTTCAAGTGTAAGGACTGTGTGTCTTCAATTTCCTTTCACTATGTGCAAATAGTCCCTTAATCAGTACTTTATAGAGTTGATGGAAATGTTATATAATATTAGTAGTCAATGTGAAAAGACAAATCCTATCATTTTCCTGAGCACATTTTGCCTTAGGGAGATTTCCAGCATTTATATTAAATTATTGTTAATGTAATTCAGATGAAAAACAAATCTCCAAATGGAAAACCACTTCTTCAATGAGAATATTAAGCCCTTTATGATACTTACCTTTTTTGCAGAAGAGCCTGTACATAGGCAAAACAGGGCACTTCAGTTTTAAAATACAATTTCTGTCCCTGTTCCAAATTTTTCAATTCACGATGGGCTTTGAAATTCCTTTATTTTTTAACAGCCAAAGAGAACAATTTAAGGGCCATTTCTCAATTACCTTTCTCTAGTACAGACACCCTCTGGGAGGTGAGATTATGCCTTGCCAATTTCACAAAAGTCTGGGTATTTACAGAAAATTATAATACATTATATTTTTATATATTAACTTAAAAAAGTAATGACAAGGTATTTGCTTAGAAAATATTCTAAATACTTTTAAATATGCATGTATTCTTTATTTAGTTGATTTAAAACAGATGACATCATATTATGTATTTCTCTATACATTGTTTTTGTTATTTTTCCCTAAATGTGGATTAAAGATCTTTCCATAATTGCATACAAGAAAATTCACACATCAGGGTCTGTTAGGGAGTTGGAGGGGGAGCGGAGGGAACTTAGAGGACAGGTCAATAGGTGCAGCAAACAACCATGGCTCATGCATACCTATGTAATAAACCTGCACGTTCTGCACATCTATCTCATTTTTCTTAGAATAAATTAAAAAAAAATTCTCAAATGTTTGAACGGCTATAGAGTATGCCATTACGTGGATGTAGCTTAATTAATTTGCTTAGTCTTTTTTGGACATTTAGACATATTCCAAGTATCTTATTTTATTTGTAGCTATTGTAAATGGGACTACTTTGAAGATTTGTTTTTCAGATTGTTTGCTGTTAGCATATAGAAATGCTACTGATTTTTGTATGTTAATTTTATATCTTGCAACTTTACTGAATTTGTTGATCAGTTCTAAGAGTTCCTTGGTGGAGTCTTTGGGTCTTTTCAAATATAAAATTATATAATCTGCAAACAAATTTTTCTACCTTTCTAATTTGGATGCCCCCCTTTTCTTTTCCCTCTCTTGTCTAATTGCTGGGCTAGGACTTCCAGCACTATGTTGAATAATAGTGATGAAAGTAGGCATCCTTGTCTCATTATAGATCATAGAGGAAAAGCTTTCAGTTTTTCCCCATTCTATATGATACTAGCTATTGGTCTGCTCTGTCATATATGGCATTTATTCTGTTGAGGTATATTCCGTCTATATCCTGGTTTTGAGGCTTTTATCATGAAGGAATGTAGAGAACTTTAGCAAATGCTTTTTCAGAATCAATTGAAAGGATCATGTTTTATGTCCTTCATTTTGTTGATATGATGTATCAAACTGATTGATTTTCATACATTGAACCATCCTTGTATCACTAGGATAAATCCCACGTGGTCATGATGAAAAATCTTACTGTGTTGTTGCATTTGGTTTGCTAGGATTTTGTTGAGGATTTTTGCATTAATGTTCTTCCGGAAAATTGGCCTGTAGTTTACTTTCCTTGGTATGTCTTGTCTGGTTTTGGTGTTAGGGTGATACTGGCCTCAAAGAATGAGTTTGGAAGTATTCCCTCCTCTATTGTTGGAAATATTTTTAGTAGAATTGGTATTAGTTCCTCTCTAAGTGTTTGGTAAAATTCAGCATCATGTCTCAGGTTTTCCCTTGCTGGGAGACTTTCTATTACAGCTTCGATCTCATTACTTGTTATCGGTCTGTTCAGGATTTGGATTTCTTTATAGTTCAATCTTGGTAGGTTGTATGTGTCTACAAATTTATTCACTTATCCATTTTAGATTTTCTGATGTATTGGCATATATTTGCTCATAGAAGGCTCCAATGATCCTTTGAATTTCTGTGGCATCATTTGTAATGTTTCCTTTTTAATCTCTGATTTCATTTATTGGGGTCTTCTGTCTCTTTTTATTAGCCTAGCTGATGGTTTGGAGATTTTATCTTTCCGAAAGACCAACTTTTCATTTTGTTAATCTTTTGAATTTTTTTGTTTCACTTTCATTGATTTCTGCTCTGATGTTTATTTTCTACTATTAATTTTGGGTTCAGTTTGCTCTTGCTTTTCTAGTTCTTTAAGATGCGTTGCTAAGTTGTTTATTTGAAGTTTTTCTACTTTTTTGATGTAGGTGCTTATTTCTATAAACTTTTCTCTTAATACTGCTTTTTCCATATCCCATAGGTTTTGGTATGTTGTTCTTCCATTTTCATTGTTTTAATACACCTCTAAATTTTACTCTTAATTTCTTTATTTGCACATTGGACAATCAGGAGCATATTGTTTAATTTCCATGTATTTGTATAGTTTTCAAAGTTCCTCTTGTCATTGATTTCTAGTTTTATTCCATTGTCATCAGAGAAAATATTTGATACGATTTCAATTTTTTGAAAATTTTAAGACTTGCTTTTTAGCTAACATATGGGTTACCATTGACAACGATCTGCGTGCTGAGGAGAATAATGTGTATTCTTCAGCTATTGTATGAAATGTCCTGTAAATATCTATTAGGTACATTTTATCTATAGTGCAGATTAAGACTGATGTTTCTTTGTTGATTTTCTGTCTGAATGATCTGTCCAATGCTGAAAGTGAGATGTTGAAGTCTCTCTCTTTAGGTCTAATACTATTTGCTTTACATGTCTAGGTAGTGCAGTGTTGGGTGCATATATATTTACAATTGTTATATCTTCTTGCTGAGTTGAATCTGTTATCATTATATAATCACCTTCTTTATCTCTTTTTATAGTTTTTTTCTTGAAATCTATTTTGTCTAATTAAAGTATAGCTACTCCTGCTTCTTTTTTTGGTTCCATTGGCATAGAATATCTTTTTCCATCCCTTTATTTTTCAATCTATGTGTTTCTTTATAGATGATGTATGCTTCTTAGAGGTAATAGATCATTGGCTCTTTTTATTTTTAATCTGTTTAATCCATTCAGCCATACTATGTCTTTTAATTGGAGACTTTAGTCCATTTACATTTCAAATAATTTTGGAATCCAGTGTACCAAAGTAGTATTTTATTTTTAATTAAATATTCTTTAGTTCATCATTTTGGCAAAATTTCATGGTGTTTTTCCTGAGTGAAAATTTATCTACTTATGTATAAGTAGATAAACCATGCAATTTAAACTTAGTAAAACATATTTAAAATGAATAAATAGCATGTAGGTACAGATATAGTCTCTATCTGAATGACAATCAATACTTCCAAAACTTACATTTAGAAGATATCTTATATGTAACCCTTAACAGCATTGAAGGAATATGTTTGTTCTTCTGGGCTAATAATTACATGTTCAGAAAATTTGCAGTATTTCCTTTATTATAAATTTGATATACATGAATTAATCTTCATTATTATATTTAAAAGCTTATCCTTTAAGATGACTTAAATATTTAATTATTAAAAACAATGTGACTTTGGTTTTTTAACATACCAGCATCCATGTGGACAAATAACTTCATGAAAATGTCATGTACTTATAGGGCTTTCATACATGTTTGATGTCAACCTATTCAAGAAAGAGTAAAAAGCAATTTTAAGTGACAAATATTAAATTGAAAGAATTTTATTCTTGCATTCATTAATAAAAATATGTTCTTATTGTAAAAAAAATTCAAAAATGAAATTAGTGTACATTATCCAGACTTTTATTCAATTTTATTATAGCAATAATCAAATACATACAGAAATCTTATACCTCACAACATATTGTAAATTCTAATTAGTCTGTTTAGTCTCTTGAGAAAGTATGAAGCACCTCCCATCCTGTGGGATAACTGACTTGAAAGGTCAAATACCTTATTTGAAATCACTTGGTGTGACACAGTGGCCAAAGGCTAGCCACAAAACTATATTCGGAATAAAAAATTGCCAATAAATCTCTGAAGCAGTTCATGCCTCAAATCGTCATACATTGGAATAAAATTAGTAATAAAGGAAAATCCATCCGTGGAATCCTCAACTTAACCGCTGTCTTTCATCACAGAAAAGGGACAATAATTCACAAGATTACTCTACAATTTCTTCCACACTCCCTATGGTGATTTTTCAAATTACAAATTTACTTTTCAACTATGTACTGGCATCTCGAAGGCATTGTGTTCTATGTCTTTCATTAGGTGAGGGGGGATCACATGTTAATGTGAAATAATACTATTCAAAACTAATTATTTTTCTTCACTCTTTCTCTAGGAGGCACTATAGAACATTTCAGTCAAAATGCTGGCAGCGTGTGACTAGAAAGTGCCATGAAGATGAGAATTGCATTAGCGCCTTAAGCAAACAGGACCTCACTTGTTCAGGAAGTGATGACTGCAAAGCTGCTTACATAGATATCCTTGGGACGGTCCTTCAAGTGCAATGTACCTGTAGGACCATTACACAAAGTGAGGAATCTTTGTGTAAGATTTTCCAGCACATGCTTCATAGAAAATCATGTTTCAGTAAGTTCCCCAACTAAAATTATCTGTCTATCTATCTATCTATCTATCTATCTATCTATCTATCTATCATCTATCTATCTATCTATTTTGTTTTTGCCTGTACAGTAAAAGAGGTAATCCAGCACAGACATTTTTGTGTTTGGTATTGCATTTGAAAATTTGCTTTCTGATTATGTTCTGTGTATTTGCTATTTTACTCACTTACTTGAAAATAGTACATTTTAAAAACTTGTATGATAGGTCACTCTTAATTATCATTTATTGATTTCAATATCAAAAGCATAGAAGGTTTATTCTGTCAGATAAATGGATATATCAAGTATCTATTGCTACGTAACAAACCACAAGTATCTATACTAAGTAACAAAACAATGGCTTAAAACGATAACCATTTATTTGCTCACAATTCTGCACATTGGACTTGGCTCAGCTGGATGGCTCTTCCGATGGTCTTTTGGGGGGTCACTCATGTGCCTATAGTCATCTGGTACCTTTAGGCTCGGGTGAGGCTGTTTGGTCCAAGGTGGTATTAGCAGACACCATTTTCTGGTGTGGTGTGGTTCACTTCAATATGACATCTTCAGCAATATAGCCAAAAACTCTTATGTGGAAGCAGAAGAGTTCCTAATGGCTAAACCCCATAGTGTAGCTGTCTAGTATCTGCTACTGTCACATTTGTAACTATTTCACTGAACAAAGCAAATCACAATGGCCAACCTCAGAATCACTGTGGGAGTGGACTACATAAGGATATGAATATTCAAGGTCAGATTAATCAGGGATCATTACTCTAACAACCTACTATGATTGGCTGTCCTGGCCTATGTACAATATATTTACTCTTCAATTTAGTTTTTCTCCCCTTGGTCTTTAACATGTCTGCTGATCAACCTATAATGATGAGATGGAAAACATATTTTCCAAAGTTATTGTTTAATTTAGGGACAAGAAAATTGATATTTAGGAATTTAAATAATTTGTTCAGCATCTCAAAGTGAGCTAATGGTCAAGAAGGACTTTCGTGAGTCTTAAGGAAAGAACCTAAGGATGTGATCATGTAATAATTCAAAACCTCTCTATTATCCATCTTCAGGGTTAGACCATGCAACCTTCGACGTCCCCAAACTTCCCCAGGCCCCTACCCTTAGATCCCTAGCTGTAACTACCATATCTGCAGGTACTGTTTCTAGAAGGAAGTAATGGATATTTACCGTTTCATAGCAAACCAAATCTTTATATTTATTGAAAATGTTTGACAGACATAGATCTATATCTACATCTATATCTATATCTGTATCTATATCTATATACAGATGCATATTTACACATTTATATTTCTATTTTTCTTTACAGATACTTAGGAGATGCACATTAGCCAATGTGATAAAAATTGTGATTTGTTGTATATTATGTAATAGGCATACAGCTCAGAGTTTATGGTTTTGATTTCGACAGTGTTTTCTGTGGAATATCCACAATTTCTATAATTAACACTACAGATATATTTCAACTGAAATCACGATACAGAGAAGAATTGAAGTGTTCTATAAGTCATATTCTCTAATTTTCCTCTCTTATTAACATTAGTTCTGTTGAAACTGAAAATACTTATAATGAATGGCTCATATGATTACAGCAGGAAAATACCAAATAACCAATTTGGTATTAACCAAATTAAACTTATAGTAATATATACAGTTATATAATAATGGTTATTTATAGGTTCTTTCTAATATTACAAGGTATGAAGAAAAATGTTGATTCTACAGGTTAATAATGATTCAATTTATTTGGCAAAAATTTTCTAAAAATATAGGTCTAAACATCCTAATTCTAGGTCTAAACCTGCTTTTCTCAAATATAATAACAATTGTGTTCAATTTTCATAGTGTTTGCTTACTATAACCTTTTCAGAGCAAAAAATTTGCAGAGGCACTAAAGATAGACATTTAAAAATCCGTAAACATTAAAGTACTATATGAATGCTTTAAAGAATGAAAATTCAAAATGATTTCACTTTTCTTTACTCACCTAGGAAGAGGAAGTTTTTGCTCCAAATATTACCTACTAAGACTAGGAAATTCAAATGACAGGATTATAGAATTAAAGGAACCTCAAAGGCTTTTGGTCACAGTTCTTGGTAGAATTGTCCCTTGGTATCCATGGGGAATTGGTTCCAGGACTCAAATGGACACCAAAATTTGTTCATGTTCAAGTCCCTGATATAAAATGGTGTAGTATTTGCATATAACATATGTATATCCTCCCATATACTTTAAATAATATCTAGAATACTTATAATATCTAATACATGATTTACATATAAATGTCATGTAAATTGTAGTTATAACGTATCTTTTATATTCATATTATATTTTATCATTGTGCTGTTTTTTTAAATTATTTTTTTCTCTCAAATATTTTGATCCAAAGTTGGTTGAGTCAAGGGGTGCAGAACTCACAGGTATGGAGTGATGACTATACTTGAATTAATAGGAAAAATTCCAAACAAAACCAGAAACCAAATCCTTAGGCCTTGCTAATTCTAACAAATCTTTATCCTTTGCCTCAAATATATGAAAGTAGCACAAGGACATTTGCTGAAGGAAGTATGTCTCTCATCATTGCCCCAACTTCTCACATCAGCCTAGCACTCTCATGAATTTTCAAAAGATCGGTCATTACAGTATGTTTCTAAAACCCTTTAGCTTCTGCTTTCTTTATTTGAAAGGGTCAGAACTGAGTGGAACTGAGAGGACTGTGAAGGGAGGCTTTTCAGTTTGTCACATTTGCTTAATTAAATGCATTGTTTCTCAAACTCATTTGAGCTTAGGCCACAGTAAGTAATATATGTTTATATTAGCGCTGTACTCTCATTTTTATGCAATATACTCTGTTTGTTAACAATTTTTATTGCTTTATTCTATTGTTCCCCAATGCTGACCACTACCCATTAAATTATTTTAAGACTTACTAACATGTTGTTCACTGAAGTTTCAAAAACACTTTCTTGGAACAAGAATTTTTCTGGAAATAAATTTATGAGATTAAATAGCTTGCCCAGGGTTCTACATTGGGTGTGGTATAGTCATGACCCTGGCTGGTTGACTTGGAGCCCACTATGTTCTCCTGTTTGTGAAATGATAATGAAAAAAAAAAAAACAGCAACAACAAAACAAAACAAAACAAAAAACTTATATCTGTTCCATATGCTCCAAAGTCCTATTAGTCTGAACTTCGTAGTTCTGTTCTGAGAACTAGGCTTGGAAAATGCACTGAAGAGCCCTTATCTGGTCCTGTTTGCAGGACTAGACTCAGGCAGAAGAGCATCCTGAACAAACCATGTATTCTGTCACCAACCTCCACTTACCTGCTAACCTATGGATTCACAACAAACTTACTTGTCTGTGATAATCTGTAGCACAGAACAAATTTGTGGCCCTTAGAGCTAATAGGGAAATGAGAGCCATGGAAGAGAGAGAAGTTGGTTAAGAGACAGAGGACCTTTATATTTTGTCATGATTTTGCAGCGGCTGGTACCAGTTGTTCCTTTCCATGTTTAGCGCTTCAACTAACGAGCAAAATCACCACCTAACATCATAATGACAGGATCAAATTCACACATAACAATATTAACTTTAAATGTAAATGGACTAAATTCTCCAATTAAAAGACACAGACTGGCAAGTTGGATAAAGAGTCAAGACCCATCAGTGTGCTGTATTCAGGAAACCCGTCTCACGTGCAGAGACACACATAGGCTCAAAATAAAAGGATGGAGGAAGATCTACCAAGCAAATGGAAAACAAAAAAAGGCAGGGGTTGCAATCCTAGTCTCTGGTAAAACAGACTTTAAACCAACAAAGATCAAAAGAGACAAAGAAGGCCATTACATAATGGTAAACGGATCAATTCAACAAGAGGAGCTAACTATCCTAAATATATATGCACCCAATACAGGAGCACCCAGATTCATAAAGCAAGTCCTGAGTGACCTACAAAGAGACTTAGACTCCCACACATTAATAATGGGAGACTTTAATACCCCACTGTCAACATTAGACAGATCAACGAGACAGAAAGTCAAAAAGGATACCCAGGAATTGAACTCAGCTCTGCACCAAGCGGACCTAATAGACATCTACAGAACTCTCCACCCCAAATCAACAGAATATACATTTTTTTCAGCACCACACCACAACTATTCCAAAATTGACCACATACTTGGAAGTAAAGCTCTCCTCAGCAAATGTAAAAGAACAGAAATTATAACAAACTATCTCTCAGACCACAGTGCAATCAAACTAGAACTCAGGATTAAGAATCTCACTCAAAGCCGCTCAACTACATGGAAACTGAACAACCTGCTCCTGAATGACTACTGGGTACATAACGAAATGAAGGCAGAAATAAAGATGTTCTTTGAAACCAACGAGAACAAAGACACAACATACCAGAATCTCTGGGACACATTCAAAGCAGTGTGTAGAGGGAAATTTATAGCACTAAATGCCCACAAGAGAAAGCAGGAAAGATCCAAAATTGACACCCTAACATCACAATTAAAAGAACTAGAAAAGCAAGAGCAAACACATTCAAAAGCTAGCCGAAGGCAAGAAATAACTAAGATCAGAGCAGAACTGAAGGAAATAGAGACACAAAAAACCCTTCAAAAAATCAATGAATCCAGGAGCTGGTTTTTTGAAAGGATCAACAAAATTGATAGACCGCTAGCAAGACTAATAAAGAAAAAAAGAGAGAAGAATCAAATAGACACAATAAAAAATGATAAAGGGGATATCACCACCGATCCCACAGAAATACAAACTACCATCAGAGAATACTACAAACACCTCTACACAAATAAACTAGAAAATCTAGAAGAAATGGATACATTCCTCGACACATACACTCTCCCAAGACTAAACCAGGAAGAAGTTGAATCTCTGAATAGACCAATAACAGGAGCTGAAATTATGGCAGTAATCAATAGTTTACCCACCAAAAAGAGTCCAGGACCAGATGGATTCACAGCCGAATTCTACCAGAGGTACAAGGAGGAACTGGTACCATTCCTTCTGAAACTATTCCAATCAATAGAAAAAGAGGGAATCCTCCCTAACTCATTTTATGAGGCCAGCATCATTCTGATACCAAAGCCGGGCAGAGACACAACCAAAAAAGAGAATTTTAGACCAATATCCTTGATGAACATTGATGCAAAAATCCTCAATAAAATACTGGCAAACCGAATCCAGCAGCACATCCAAAAGCTTATCCACCATGATCAAGTGGGCTTCATCCCTGGGATGCAAGGCTGGTTCAATATACGCAAATCAATAAATGTAATCCAGCATATAAACAGAGCCAAAGACAAAAACCACATGATTATCTCAATAGATGCAGAAAAAGCCTTTGACAAAATTCAACAACCCTCCATGCTAAAAACTCTCAATAAATTAGGTATTGATGGGACGTATTTCAAAATAATAAGAGCTATCTATGACAAACCCACAGCCAATATCATACTGAATGGGCAAAAACTGGAAGCATTCCCTTTGAAAACTGGCACAAGACAGGGATGCCCTCTCTCACCGCTCCTATTCAACATAGTGTTGGAAGTTCTGGCCAGGGCAATCAGGCAGGAGAAGGAAATAAAGGGTATTCAATTAGGAAAAGAGGAAGTCAAATTGTCCCTGTTTGCAGACGACATGATTGTTTATCTAGAAAACCCCATTGTCTCAGCCCAAAATCTCCTTAAACTGATAAGCAACTTCAGCAAAGTCTCAGGATACAAAATCAATGTACAAAAATCACAAGCATTCCTATACACCAACAACAGACAAACAGAGAGCCAAATCATGAGTGAACTCCCATTCACAATTGCTTCAAAGAGAATAAAATACCTAGGAATCCAACTTACAAGGGATGTGAAGGACCTCTTCAAGGAGAACTACAAACCACTGCTCAAGGAAATAAAAGAGGATACAAACAAATGGAAGAACATTCCATGCTCATGGGTAGGAAGAATCAATATCGTGAAAATGGCCATACTGCCCAAGGTAATTTACAGATTCAATGCCATCCCCATCAAGCTACCAATGACTTTCTTCACAGAATTGGAAAAAACTACTTTAAAGTTCATATGGAACCAAAAAAGAGCCCGCATTGCCAAGTCAATCCTAAGCCAAAAGAACAAAGCTGGAGGCATCACACTACCTGACTTCAAACTATACTACAAGGCTACAGTAACCAAAACAGCATGGTACTGGTACCAAAACAGAGATATAGACCAATGGAACAGAACAGAGCCCTCAGAAAGAACGCCACTTACCTACAACTATCTGATCTTTGAAAAACCTGACAAAAACAAGCAATGGGGAAAGGATTCCCTATTTAATAAATGGTGCTGGGAAAACTGGCTAGCCATATATAGAAAGCTGAAACTGGATCCCTTCCTTACACCTTATACAAAAATCAATTCAAGATGGATTAAAGATTTAAACGTTAGACCTAAAACCATAAAAACCCTAGAAGAAAACCTAGGCATTACCATTCAGGACATAGGCGTGGGCAAGGACTTCATGTCCAAAACACCAAAAGCAATGGCAACAAAAGCCAAAATTGACAAATGGGATCTAATTAAACTAAAGAGCTTCTGCACAGCAAAAGAAACTACCATCAGAGTGAACAGGCAACCTACAACATGGGAGAAAATTTTCGCAACCTACTCATCTGACAAAGGGCTAATATCCAGAATCTACAATGAACTCCAACAAATTTACAAGAAAAAAACAAACAACCCCATCAAAAAGTGGGCGAGGGATATGAACAGACACTTCTCAAAAGAAGACATTTATGCAGCCAAAAAACACATGAAAAAATGCTCATCATCACTGGCCATCAGAGAAATGCAAATCAAAACCACTATGAGATATCATCTCACACCAGTTAGAATGGCAATCATTAAAAAGTCAGGAAACAACAGGTGCTGGAGAGGATGTGGAGAAATAGGAACACTTTTACACTGTTGGTGGGACTGTAAACTAGTTCAACCATTGTGGAAGTCAGTGTGGCGATTCCTCAGGGATCTAGAACTAGAAATACCATTTGACCCAGCCATCCCATTACTGGGTATATACCCAAAGGACTATAAATCATGCTGCTATAAAGACACATGCACACGTATGTTTATTGCGGCATTATTCACAATAGCAAAGACTTGGAACCAACCCAAATGTCCAACAATGATAGACTGGATTAAGAAAATGTGGCACATATACACCATGGAATACTATGCAGCCATAAAAAAAGGATGAGTTCATGTCCTTTGTAGGGACATGGATGAAACTGGAAACCATCATTCTCAGTAAGCTATCGCAAGAACAAAAAACCAAACACCGCATATTCTCACTCATAGGTGGGAATTGAACAATGAGATCACATGGACACAGGAAGGGGAACATCACACTCTGGGGACTGTGGTGGGGAGGGGGGAGGGGGGAGGGATAGCATTGGGAGATATACCTAATGCTAGATGACGAGTTAGTGGGTGCAGCTCACCAGCATGGCACATGTATACATATGTAACTAACCTGCACAATGTGCACATGTACCCTAAAACTTAAAGTATAAAAAAAAAAAAAAAAAGAGTCAGAGGACCATCAACACGGGAAGGATTAAAGGATCCATTATTGTTTTCAGTCCATTATACCGAAGGAGTGGGAGGGTATACCTTAAGCTGACAGAAATGTTCTTTTTGCGTTTCCCAGAGCTTTTTTTAATTTAAATACCAGTTATATAGTCAACTTAAAGAGATATGAAATACCACCATTCTGACCCAAAATATTCAGATCCTCCATGTGGATAATTAAAAGAAAAAGGAGAAAGAAAAGGAGGAAGAGGAAAAGGAAGGGGGAGGAAGGGAGAGGGAAGAGAAAACAGGAAGGAAGAGAAGGAGAAGTAGGAGGAGAGAAAGGAGAGGAGGAGGAGAAGGGGGGAGGAGGGGAGGAAGAAGAGGAAACAGGAAGGAGGAAAAGAACAAGCAGAAGAAGTAGGAGACAAAAGAGGGAAGGTAGAGGAGGAGGAGGAGAAAGAGGATTAAGAAAAAGCAGAAAGCGTCTGTTTAGTAAATTCTACAAGAGATGGAAAACATAGCAATACAAAAAAAAAGCATGTGATACATGCTTAAACAAATTTAAAGAATACAAAAATAATCCCATTCTCAAGAGAGAGCCAATGTTCATAAAGTTGGTGTATATTCTTTTGAACTTTTTCTTTACTTGTAATACATACATACTTTGAATACCTTGTACATACCCAAACATGTCTCCTTTACTCTGATACACACACACACACACACACACACACACACATTTTTTAAGGCAATCAAACTATACTTATTGCTTTACAACTTCCTTTTTAAACTTAAAAAATATATGGTAGACCCATTTCCAAGTATTTACATACATGATAGCTTAATTCTTTTTAAAGATCATATCATATCTTATAGTAGAGCTATATCATAATTGTTAACTAATCTCCTGTTAATGTGGATATTTTGTTTGAATGCAATTATTTTTACAGACATTGCTGCAATAAATGTTATTGCACGTATGTACTGGCATTTGAATAGAATAAGTTTCAAATGGTGGAATTACTAGACCATAAGATTTGTGCATTTTTAAATTTGGTAGAAATTGAAAAAAAACAGTTTGTTCCTATTACATTTTAATGAGAAAGTTTCAATATTTTTAATTTGTATTTTTATTATAAATAATATGGAACATCTTTTCAGTGACTTGTTGGAGATATTCTATTTCTTCTTACCTACTCCTATACTGTGCTTAAAATATCCTGCTTCTTTAGTCTCAGTAAATGACACTTTTGTTGCCTGTGTCAGCTGTTTGTGTGGATATGTGAAGACTCATTGATCTGCATACCTCCTTAATGATCCTGATGACAAAGTGATGACCTGGCGGGTCATAGCCTTGGGCTTGGAACTGGACCCTACTATGTGTTATCTGAGTGATGTAAAGAGCAAAGTTTTAAAATCATTTTTTGAATATTCAACCATTCTTCCTCAACTGGATAATTTCCATTGCTTTTTGAAAGGATAATTTTCACTACATGATTAATAGTCAGAAGACAAAATTTATAATATAAATATAATTATGAAAAATAATTATATTTATCATTCGGTTAAAGAAAAATAACATTGTCATGATTTTTTAAGTTCTTTTAAGTGCCTCTCAACATCACATTCTTTTCTTTCCCAATACAGAAATTAGTGTTGATTAATTCCTTGCTTCCCTTTCTAATTTTGCCACATTAAAAAAAATCCGATCGATATATTGTTTAGTTTTTCATATTTTGAGCATTATATAAATGGAATCACATTTTTTTGCCCTTTAGTATCCTGAAATGAAGCCATGTTGTGATGTAGAACTAGTGACTTATTTTTTCCTGCTATGTAATATTCTATCGCAAATACATCTATTTATTCTATAGCTGGCATATGTTAGGATTTTTCCATTTTAAAAAATTGTAAATAGTGTAGCTTGAGCATCTTAGTACATTTTTCTTGATACACACATGCAAGATATTCTCTAGGGAGCAGTTCTCAATCTTTGCTAAACATGAGAATCATTCAGAGATTAAAAATTCTCATGTCCAATAAACCAATAAAATCACATTATATAATGCCAGGACGTGACAGTAGGACCAGCTTCATAGACATGTGGCCAGTGTAGTTACATAGGCCCTGTGCTCAGAAGAATCCCAGATCTGGGGTTTAAGGCTCTGCAGTCATTGTCAAAGTTCTTAATAATTTTCTTTTGCTTGTGTTTTTGAAATTCAATGAAATAATAAAACACACAAGAGGTGGCTTGGAGCCTCAGCACATGTGTGTTTCTGTGTCTTGCCATTTCGCATCTTCCTAGGGGCAAGCAAGTTCTCAGCTGCCTGCTCCCCATCCTCTGATGCTGGGCCCTGCCCAACACCCCTTCACTTTGCCATCCTGCAACTGCTACCAGACATTTGTCTATTTTCTAAAAAGTGATATTGAGCCTTCCAATCCACAGATATATATTTTTTCTTTTCTGTCTTATAATAAATTTTTGTTACTTTCACAATGAAAAGTAATTTGTAAATAAATTTTTTCATAACTTTTGCTATCTATAATTATTTCTAGGTATGGCCCAAATATTACTATTGCTATTGAAAGTCATATTTTCTCAGGATTACACTGTCAAACTCTTCATGGTTGAACTACAGAAATTCATTTGATTTCTACACATAAATTCATGTGTAGCAAAGTTGTTAAACACTCATAGATTTTGACAATTTACGGAATTATTTTGTTCTTCCTTTTAGATAACCATATACTCTTCAATAATCACAGTTTTGTTTCTTTTGTTCGATGCTCATGCTTTTTTTAAATCCTCCCCCCCACTTCCTATAACATCTAGGACCTACAGAAAAAAAGTGAAATATAAGGGGTCACAGTGAGCACCCTTGCCTTGTTCCTGATCTTAAAGAGAATTATCTCATCATTTACCATTAAGTCTGACATTTGTCACAAGTTTTTTGTAGATACTGCAGATTGGAATAAAGAAGTTATCTTCTATTCATGGAATGCAAATCACTTTTAAACCACAAATGAATGCTGAATTTTATTAAATGCTACTGTACATTTGAGGATCTCATCTGAAATTTGTTCAGTACTTTTTAGTCATTGTCTTGTGGTAGAGTGATTTGTCATGGTTCTAATATTGTTAGACTACCAGAAATAGAACTAAAGTATTCATTTAAACACATTCAAGAATCTCTATTTGTACAAAAAGGAAAAAAAACAGACACAAATAAACCCAACTTATTCATTAGCACCCTGTCTTTTCCCCTTTCACAGACAAATTTTCCAGAAGAGTTGCCTGGGTTTATTGTTTCAATTTCTTTTTCTCTAACAGGTTGATCCACCCTTTCCAATCTGGCTTCTGGGTATAGATCCACTCACAAAAGCAGCTTTCCCATAGGTTATCAACGACATCCATTTCAGAGGGCCTGGAGGTCCTTGTCTTATTTGGATTTTAAGCTACCTTCGAGAACAATTGATATACTTTTCTTTCTTGATATACTCCCCTCACACCTTAGCTCCTATTCCTCTGATCACCCTGAATGCTCCTCTTATTTCTACTTTGTAGGCTTATCCAATTGGCTAATTAATATTTGTGTTTCAAGACTCAGCTGTAGATTCTCTACTAATGTAAGATTATAGAATCTTCCCCAAGGAGATCCCATCCATGGCCATAGCATCATCACTTCTTGTATTGACTTAAAATCTTCAAGGGAGACCTCTTTTCTAAGATTCCAACCCAATTGCCTGTCCTCCTACTTGATATATTCTTTAGGATTTCGAGACTGTGATATAACAAATAAGCTCCAGAAGCTCAGTGGCTTTACAGAATGGAAGTTTATTTCTTGGGAGCGTAAGTCCAATCAGCATTAACATTGGCCATTTAGAGGACTAGCCTCTTTCCTACATGCAGCTCTACCTCAGCATAGGACCTCTAAGTCTTCTCTACTCAGCAGAGGATAGGAAAATAAAAAATGTGGTTTGCCTCACAGTCATAAAGGAGCATTTTATGGTTCGATGGTGGCAACAGTGCATATCACACACACTCATGGTCCACTGGCCCCAACTCAGTCACACGGCCACACCTGTCTCCAGGGAGACAGGGAACTACAGTCTAGCTTTGTGCCAGGAGGAAAGGCAATTGTAATTGTTAATCAACAAGTAAGTCTCTGCAACAATTTACCCTTCCTCTTCGCAAATTTCCGTTGCATTTTTCTCTTCACACAGAGAATATGCTTATTCCTTCTCCATTGGAGACATCTTAATGTTTTTCAAATTTTTATTCAGCATCAGCCGCTAACTCAAAGCCCTGAATGTTAAAAGATGTGCAAGCTAAATGTTGTGGCACCTTGTAATAGACAGGAAACCCACTGCCATCTTCCCGACACAGACAGCAAACACTAACACACCCAAACCCCCACTATAAACCTACATATAGTATCAGGGACAGCAAAACCTCAAAAAAAAAAAAACTTCTATTCAAAATCGGGAAAAATGGGAGAACAATAACACACAGTGAGATCCTATACTATAGGCATTGTGCAGCCTCTCTGGCAGTGTGGATTTCAGTAAGGAGAACCTGAATCAGATATCTGTGAAGAACCACCTTCTGTGGCTCCTATTTTATCCTCTGAAAGGTTCTTCCTTGACCGTATTTTTCCATGGCCATATCTGAAATAGGTTTGGCGGAGTACACCCTCCTCGGGGAACATGGAATGTTCATAGCCAAATCCTGTTCATATACTTTGAAGGACTGAAAGTTGTTTTAAAGTTTAACAGTCACAGACTTTTGCAAGCAGACTGGTGGCTCCTTTGGCAATATAATCTCTTAAAAATGTGTTAGATTTCTCATGTACTTGCTTTTTATCAGTTACATGTGCCAGTATTCACAATAAAAATTTTTTCTTGACTTAGTTCCCAAGTTTGCCTTATTTCTTTCTTTCCTCACCTCTGAGCCTCTCTCTCTCTCATTTAATAATTTAAGCTAATCTAAACAATAGACTGTGTAATAAGGTAATACTCTTAATCTGAGATTTGCTCCATCATTGAATCAATTTATTTAACTTAGAGATACTAGGCCTTTTGTGACTGGAGATATTTTCATTTTTTTCTTCAACTTTTTTTTTTTTTACGTTCTGGGATACATGTGCAGGATATACAGGTTCGTTACATAGGTAAATGCGTGCCATGGTGGTTTGCTGCACAGATCATCCCATCACCTAGGTGTTAAGCCCAGCATCTATTAGCTATTCTTCCTGATGCTCTCCCTCCTCCCACCAGCCGCCTGACAGGCTGCAGCATTTGTTGTTCCCGCTGTGTGTCCATGTGTTCTCATCATTCTGCTCCCACTTATAAGTGAGCACATGCAGTGTTCGGTTTTCTGCTCCTGTGTTAGTTTGCTGAGGATAATGGCTTCCAATTTCATCCATTTTCCTAAAAAGGACATGATCTCATTCCTTTTTATGGCTGCATAGTATCCCAAGGTATATATGTACCACATTTTCTTTATCCAGCCTATCATTGATGGTTATTTAGGCTGATCCTATGTCTTCACTATTGTGAATAGTGCTGCAGTGAACATACCCATGCACATATCTTTATAATACAATAATTTATATTCCTTTGAGTATATACCCAGTAGTGGGATTGCTGGGTCAAATGGTATTTCTGCTTCTAGATCCTTGAGGAATTGCCACACTGTCTTCGCAATGGTTGTGTGTTAGTTTTGATTTGCATTTCTCTAATGATCAGTGATGTTGAGCTTTTTTTCATATGTTCGTTGGCCACATGAATGTCTTCTTTTGAGAAGTGTCACTCCTTTCCTTTGCCCACTTTTTAATAGTGTTGTTTGTTTTTTTCTTTTCAATTTGTTTAAGTTCCTTGTAGATTCTGGATATTAGATCTTTGCCAAATGGAAAGATTGCAAAAGTTTTCTTCTGCTATATAGGTTGTCTGTTCACTCTGATGATAGTTTATTTTGCTGTGCAAAAGGTCTTTAGTTTAGATCTCATTTGTCAATTTTTGCTTTTGTTGCAATTGCTTGTGGTTTCATCATGAAAATTTTGCCTGTGCCTATATCCTGAATGGTATTGCCTAGATTTTCTTCTAGGATTTTCATAGTTTTGGGTTTTACATTTGTCTTTAAGCCATCTTGAGTTAATTTTTGTATATGGTGTAAGGAAGGGATCCAGTTTCAATTTTCTGCATATGCTAACCAGCACTCCCAGCATCATTTATTAAATAGGGATTCCTTTCCCCACTGCTTGTTTTTGCTAGGTTTGTCAAAGATCAGATGGTTGTAGCTGCGTGGTCTTATTTTTGAGCTCTCTATTCTCTTCTCTGTATCTATGTGTATGTTCTTATACCAGTATCATACTGTTTTGGTTACTGTAGCCTCACAGTATAGTTTGAAGTTGGGTAGCATGATGCCTCCAGATTTGTTCCTTTTGCTTAGGACTGTCTTGGCTATTTCACTCTTTTTTTGCTCCATATGAATTTTTAAATAGCTTTTTTCTAACTCTGTGAAGAATGTCAGTGGTAGTTTAATGGGAATAGCATGAACATATAAATTACTTTGGGCAGAATGACCATTTTCATGATATTGATTTTTCCTATCCATGAGCATGGAATGTTTCTTCATTTGTTTGCATCCTCTCTGATTTCTCTGAGCAGTGGTTTGTAGTTCTCCTTGATGATGTCCTTCACTTCCTTTGTTAGCTGTATTCCTAGGTATTTTGTTCTTTTTGTAGCAGTTGTAAATGCGAGTTTGTTCATAATTTGGCTCTCTGCTTGTCTGTTGTTTGTGTTTAGGAATGCTAGTGATTTTTGCACATTGATTTTGTATCCTGAGACTTTGCTGAAGTTGCTTATTAGCTTAAGAAGCCTTTGGGCTCTGTCAGTGGTGTTCCCTAGATATAGGATCGTATCATCTGCCAACACAGATAGTTTGACTTCGTATTTGAATACACTTTATTTCCTTCTCTTGCCCAATTGCTCTGGCCAAAACTTCCAATACTATGTTGAATAGGAGTGCTAAGAAAGGGCAACCTTGTCTTGTGTCACTTTGCACATTAATTTTATATCCAGAGATTTTGCTGAAATTGCTTATCAACTTAAGATGCTTTTGGGCTAAAACAATGGGGTTTTCTAGATATAGGATCATGTCTTCTACAAAGATAATTTGACTTCCTCTTTTCCTATCTGAATACCCTTTATTTCGTTCCCTTGCCTGATTTCCCTGGCCAGAAATTCCAATAGTATGTTGAATAGGAGTGAAGAGAAAGGGCATCCTTATCTTGTGCCGGTGTTCAAGGGGAATGCTTCCAGCTTTTGCACATTCAGTATGATATTAGTTGTGGATTTGTCATAGATGGCTCTTATTATTTTGAGGTATGTTCCTTCAATAACTAGTTTATTGAGAGTTTTTAACATGAAGCGATGTTGCATTTTATCAAAGGCCTTTTCTGCAACTATTGAGATAATCATGTGGTTTTTGTCTTTAGTTCTGTTTATGTAATGAATCATATTTATTGACTGGGCTGTATTGAACCAAACTTGCACCCCAGACATGAAGCCAATGTGATCGTGGTGGATAAGATTTTTTTTGTGCTGCTGGATTCGGTTTGCCAGTATTTAATTGAAGATTTTTGCATCGATGTTCATCAAGAATATTGGCCTGAAGTTTTCTTATTTTTGTTGCATCTCTTCCAGGTTTTGGTATCAGGATGATTCTGTGCTCATAGAGTAAGTTAGGGAGGAGTCTCTCCTTTTCAATTTTTTGGAATAGTTTCAGTAGAAATGGTACCAGCTCTTCTTTGTACCTCTGGTAGGATTCAGGTGTTAATACCATCTTGCTTGGTAGGCTATTTATTACTGCCTCAATTTCAGAACTCATTACTGGTCTATTTAGAGATTCAGTTTCTTCCTGGTTCAGTCTTGGGAGGGTGAAGGTGTCCAGGAATTTGTCCATTTCTTCTAGATTTTCTACTTTATGTGCATAGAGGTGTTTATAGTATTCTGTAATGTTTGTTTGTATTTCTCTGGGGTCAGTGGTGATATCCCCCTTATTATTTCTGATTGTGTCTATTTGATTCTTCTTTCTTTTCTTCTTTACTAGTCTAGCTAGCTATTTTATTTAAAAAAATGGCTACTGGATTTATTGATTTTTTGAAGGTTTTTCATGTCTCTATCTTCTTCAATTTATCTTGGATCTTGGTTATTTCTTGTCTTCTGCTAGCTTTGGGGTTTATTTGCTCTTGGATATTTTTCAATCTTATCTTTTACTATTTGGGACCTACAAGTAGTCGGCTTTTTCAATGTTAGGGGATCCTTATTTTAATGCCTCTAATCTTTGCTTGACAACCAATTTCTACCTGAGCTCATGTCTCTTTTGTAAAACCCTGCTCAAGCAGCCAAGAGTGAGCCATTCATACTATCACTCCAGTTCTTTCAAACCACCTCATGTAGTGCTACTGGCTGGGTGGATATCTGATCTCCTTTGCAAATTATACCAAATAATTTGCCAATTCACAGTTTAAAAAGGGTCTCCATCTTTCCAGCCCCCAATAGGCAGTTTCTCACCACCTGACTGCTAAGACAATTCTCCGTATTTTAAACTGTGGCAGCTGCCCTACTTCAAGGTGTCAATTTTTATATAGGCTAGGCATCACTAAGCCATCACCAATAACACATCAAATACCAGTAGGCCGAAACAATAGTTAATTTCTGACTCACATGAAATATAATTCCAGAGGGAAGAGGTGGGATGGGTTGAGTGAGTTAGAGGAATTTAGGTGTTATACAGCTATTTAGTGATTCCAAATGTTTCTATTGTATGGCCACACCCTCTTCTAAGTTTACAGATGCTTCTTCATTCATCCTGCAGATTCAGAAAAAGACATTACACTGGAGATTTTTAGGGGCCAGTCATAAATGCATTACACAAGTACTTCTGTTTCTACTTATCTGTGGGGAGGCTGGGAAATATAGTTTAGCTCAATACCTTGGAGGAAGAAAAGTGAATTTGGTAAGTGGCTTGCCAGTCTTTGCCACAGTATTTCCAACAAAGCATGTAATCTGTCTCCCTAAAACTAGCCCTATTTAATTATCATTTGTACCACTCTATTATAGATAGATACTGAAAGGTCCGAAATTATTTTTGAATATGGCCAGTACATATAACAGAGAACAAAGCATAAAGCAATGACTTTTGTGCAGTAGTTTATCTGGGAGCACATGTAAAGGAGATGGGGTGTCAAGAGTCAGTAAAAAGATGCAATACTGAGTTGTTTTCTAATTCAGGTAACTGAAGTTTGCTTCTTTTGGGACCTTCTAAGATGCTTTGTGAAATACATCACTGAACTTTATTCATAGGAGAAGAAAGGGGAAATCATTTGACCTTTGGATCCTGTCCCTCACTGATTTGGGGTGACCCCACTAGACTTGATTCCCTCAAACTTGCATACAGTGTATGCATGAGTGCTGAGTGGGTCCCCACATTTCGTGCTTCAGTGACAGAAAAGCACTGGGAAAAGAAAAATGAAGAGCATGGTACAATGTCCAAGATGAAGCACTCTAAGGTTGCAGCTGCTTAAAAAAAAGATTAGGCATTCTATGAAGCATTTTGATGGTGGGGAAGGAAGGCAAATTCATATCCAAAGTAAGTATAAATTCTAGTTGGAAAGCATCACTACCTCTTTCAAGTAGAAAGGTTATGGTATTATGAATCTGCCATCAACCTGCTAAAATAAGATCTTGGTATAGGTATCAGTTGTTGCTGGAAGGTTTGCCATTCAGCATTGGTAGAACACTAACTGATCAGCCTTATGGAGAGGAAATCCATTCTGTCAGGCCCATGCATAGCTGCCATCCTTGCCACCATAGCTACATTCTTCAAGCTCACTGCAAAAGTATGGTCATGGAGGGTCTTCTCTGTGGTAGATACTCTCTGCTGGCAAAAATCTGAGATATAAAAATTTGCCCACGTCTTGCCACTACCATGGGTCCTTCCACAAGTCTTTTTCCCTCATTCCCTTTTCTACAGTCTTCCAAGTCTGCTGTTTTTTTTTAATCCCTTTGACCAAGCAATTTACCGCTGACCATGAGTCTTACTTCTAGCCACTTGTCTTTCCATACAAAGTGAACAGTCAAGAGTACTGCTCATGTTCTGCCTCTGGGAAGGATTTCCTTTTACCACTGGCTTCTAGAGCCACCTCTGTGAGTGTTTGTAGTCATCTGTGCATGGACAGTAAACACTGATATACTGGGTTCATCTTTCTGGGAATCATTTACTTAACAGATCTGATAATATCCAATAGGTGCTAAATTTCAAATGGCAAGGAGTATTCTACTGCAGATGGAATGGCTTTGCTTCAGAGCCCAAGGTGTCTGTGTTGTAACTCTCCTATGGAGTTCTTGCCAGAGACTCCATATACCAACCTGAGAGCTTGAATGAGATTAAGTGTATAAAGTGACTATTAAATAGAAAATATTGTGTATATGTTACACACTGTGCCTTTATTTTTATATTTTTAACTTTTATTTTAGGTTTGGGGGTACATGTGAAGGTTTGTTACGTAGGTAAACATGTGTCATGGGGATTTGTTGTACATATTATTTCATCACCCAGGTATTAAGCCCAGTACCCAAGAGTTATCTTTTCTGCTCCTTTCCTTCCTCCTCCCTCCCCAATCAAGGAGACCCCAGTGTCTGTTGTTTCCTTCTTTAACACTCTGCCTTTAAAACCATTATGTTGATTTGGATTAAGAATTGAACCACTAGGCTTCTTTTATTTGATGCCTTACAAAGACTATAGTGAATACTGCTACACATTTTTCAGAATTTATTTTTTATGTTTTGCTTTTTCCCCAAATTTATATATTTTTTAAATTGCTATAAAAATTATATGTATTTACCATAAGCAATATGATGTTTTGAAATACACACACACACACACACACACACACACACACACACACACACAGTGGAATGGTTAAATCTAGCTAATTTACACATACATAACCTCACATAGTTATCATTTTTGTGGTGAGAACACTTTGCATTCACTCTCTCAGCATTTTTCAAGAATGTAATATATCATCATTAACTATAGTCACCATGTTGTACAATACATCTCCTGAATTTTTTCTTCCTATCTAACTGTAGTTATGCATCCTTTGACCAATATCTCCCCAACAACCCTTGCTTTTAATAATCATCCCTCTATTCTCTGTATCTATGAGATCAACATTTTTATATCCCGCATACAAGTGAGATCATGTGGTATTTGTCTCTCTGTGCCTGGCATTTTTCATTTAGCACAATGTTATACAGTTTCATCCATGTTGTTGCAAATAAAAAAATTCCTTTTTTTCCATGGTTGAATAGTATTGAATTGTGTATGTATATCACATTTTCTTAGGTTGATTCCATATCTTGGCTGTTATGAACAGTGTTGCAATAAACATGGAATGCAGATATATCTTCAGCACACTAATTTCACTTCCTTTGGATGTATGCCCAGCAATGGGATTGCTAGGTCATTTGGTAGTTCTATTTTTAATTTTTAGAGGAAACTTCATACTGTTTTCCATAATGGCTGCCCTAATTTATTTCCACCAACAATGTGCTAGGGGTTTCTATATTAAGGTTTTACTAAAGCCAGCTGGTTCCCCAACTCTATTAGTAACAATCTTTCCACTATTAATGAAGAAACATGGTCACAAAGACAAGCCCAAACTATTGAGGAGTATTACTGGACATTAAATTTTTGGTTCTCAAATCTGGCTAATCCTCAGAAATATACAGACAGTGTGTTGAAAATATAGGTATTTAGCCCTAACCCCAGTAATTCTAATTCAGTAGGCCTGGGATAGAGTTCAGCAACATGTATTTAAAAAGTTATCCAGGTGGTTTTGATTTTCAAGCAAGTCTGGGAACCACTTCTCTAATCCACATTTGGGAAAACCCAGTCACCAGCCATGGGTCCCAGATCCTCTTTTCACTTACACCTCTCAGGGAATAAGAGAAGTCTGTGCTCAGAAAGGAAAGACCAATAAGACTAATACCATGCAGCTCCCAAGGTGGCCTGCTTCACTCCAGTGCCCAAAACAATTGTTGGTACACATTAGCCAGTCAATAAGTAGTGAATGAATGAATGAGTAAATGAATGAAAGTCAACCATAGTTCTATGGCAGCACTGTTCTTGAATTCAATAGTTTTTCCTTGCTTTATTGGAAGTATCCTAATACTGCTTCTCTATTTAGAGCCTCAATTCTTTATGTTTCCACTCAAGCTGGAATTTTTAATTCAAATATTTGAGCAAAAGAATCAGGAATTAACAAGACCAGGCTGCTACTGCTCACTTTAATAAAAACATTTCAAGCTCCTTGTATTTTCCAACACTTTTCCTTTTTATAGATCTGCTCTCAAAAAGTTTGAGTAGTAGGAAATAATTTTACAGTTGATCCTTGAGTGGTGTCATCATTGCAAATACGCAATTGATCCTAACACATTTTTGCTCTTAAATGTGTGCATTCCTTTAATGACTGATATGGTTAGCCCTATCTGTGAATGACAAAAGATTGTTCCCAACTGATTTCCAGAACCAGCTGGCTTTTGTGAAATATTAACATAAAAACTCCTCAAAATGTATATAGTCTTTTTCAAGAAGCTTTAGAAAAGAGCCTTTCCGTACCTGTTTCTACCATTTCATTTCTTTTTATAGCCATACTTCTCACCCATCTGTCTATCGATCCCTCATGTTAGATGTCAAGATGCTAGTAAGATTGGTTTATTCATCTTACTTGTCTGCATTCAATGGATAGATGATTTATTTGGCTGCATTTCATCCTGCCTTACAACATTTCATCTGTCTACTCCCAGTGAAGGTCTGGATTTAAAAATAACATTCCATTAGCGAGCATTTTTATAGAAAGTACTTTAAATACACTCATTTATATATGGAGGTGCATGATACATAGTCTTACATTTTTTTCTTAAGTACATAAAATTGTAAACTTAATTTTATCAAAATAATGCAAAGACTGTGTAAAATGAATTAATAAAGGCTCGAACTCACTTTTATAATTACATGTTATAATTTTTACTATTATCTGATCACTGACTGTCTGAAGAAAGATTACAGACTATAAATAGAACACTGAGCTAAGTGAATTGTGAAAGACATTTCCCCTGCAAAAACTCCTCTGTCTCTCTCTTTCCCTGTCTTATGCACACAGATATACATACATGTATACATAAATGCACATACATCACCTTCTAGTATAGCCAATTCATATAAATTAGTATTTCAGGAGCTTTATGTTAAGTTTTGGCTTTAAATAAATCACTTCATCTAGCCAAAACCACTGACTTTTTCTTGGTTTCTACACAAAACTCTAATTCAAGTCTAGTTTCCTTCAAATTCAGTCCAGGTGCTAAAAAAGCTTCTTGGTTTTCCAAGGAACATTTGACAGAATTTCTCTACTCTGTATTCATATTTACATCATAGCCTCTAAACAGTCCAGTATTTGGTATTTTCTGGATTAAAATGGTTCCATGGTGAATTTGTAGTCCATTGGATTCATAGACATTCACTTATAAATGTTTGTTTTTCCCCTTAGAAATAAGTGATTATTCCTTAAGGATCTTGTTTTTTATTATTTGCATTGTTTTGAATTCTGTAGAGAACAGGCATATGTGTTTTAAGTTAGCAATAAAGAGAATAATAACAAATAAACTGTTTCTTTAAAATTACTTTAAATACCATCCAATGTAAAAATGTTGATTTATAATAAACTCTACAACTTTTAGGTTTTATGCTATTTAATATATACACTTAGAATTCTAGATATTTCTTTGGGTTGGGTCCTCAGGGAAAAATCAGTGTGTTTAACCATTATTAGCTTTCAAATTTAAAATATAAATAGTGCCCCTTCTTCCACTCTGCTTCCTCAGCCTGACTCTTACATTTTTGATTAAAAACAATAATCAGCAACAATGACTCTAGAAGTCAAATTCTGTGCTTGGAAATGTAAATAGACCTTATTACAGAGCACAGCCGTAGAGAGGCAATATAGCACCAATATGTCTGGGTTCAAATAATTTTTCCATCATTTACAAGATAAGTAACCATAAACAAGTTACTTCTCTCACTTTGCTTCAATTTCCAGTCTGTGAAATGAAAATCACAATAAACATTTCTAACTAAGAATGTTGGTACAAAAATTATATCAGTAAAGAAATATCTGAAACATAGTAAAACTCAGTAAATACTATTTTTTATCATAGATTTTGAGGGGTTTGAAAAATCAGGCAAATCAATACTTTTTGAATAATTATGATGTTAAACATGTAATATGGGTAGAAAATTTCTGGAAGATCTAAGGTATATTTTCTTAGAATAAGTGACTTCTTAAGTATGGTGTTATCTTTGAATAATTTTAGGGTAGATAATCAACTGGGGCTATTAGTTGCAAACTTCATTGTTCATAAGAATCACATGGTTTCCAGTTAAAATCCAGATTCTGATTCATTAGGTCTGGGGTAGGGCCTGAGATATGCATTTCTACAAGCAACTAGGTGAGGCTGATGCTGTTGGTCTAAGGATCACATTTTAAATAGCAATTACCTCTAAGGATCACATTTTAAATAGCAACTACCTCAACAATTTCTTGAGGACATTTTAAGAAGACATGAATTTACTATCCAATCTCATATACAATTATGCACTGCATAATGAATGATGTTTCTGTCAAAGTCAGACTGCATAATGATGGTGGTCCCATAAAATTATAACATGGTATTTTTACTGTGTTATACCTTGTTATACTGTGTTTTACCTTCTCTGTGTTTAGGTACGCAAATACCATTGTGTTACAAGTTAACTACAGTATTCAGTATTCAGTAACATGCTGTACAGGTTTGTAGCCTAGGAGCAACAGGCTAGACCATATAGCCTAGATCTGTAGTAGACTATACCACCTAGGTTTGTGTACATTCTCTGATATTTGCACAACAAAATCTCCTAATGATGCATTTCTCAGAATGTATTCTAGTCCTGATCATTAAGCTACACATGATTGTACATACCTTCCTGCCGTATACTGGGAAATAGACTAACCCGATTGACATGATGCACTTTCTAATCCAATGGGCTTGAAAACTGGGGCATTTACATTTAGGGCAAGTTCCCAGGTGATGCTGAAATTGCTTGTCCAGGTACCACACTCCATGAAACACTGGCTTAGAGTACTCATTGATTCTTTTCGGAAAATCAGGTGGAATCTGGCAAAGTTCACTTACTTAAATCATAAACATAGCATACACTAGTGTTAACTCCATAAGGAGAACTTCAACACTAGTTCCTTTGAGATACCATCCCGATGTTTTCGAATTTGCTTACCAAGTCAATGGAACAAAAGATCTCACTCATAAGTGAGAGTTGAACAATGAGAACACATGGACACAGGGAGGGGAACATCACACACTGGGGCCTGTTGGGGGGTTGGGAGCTAATGGAGGGATAGCATTAGGAGAAATACCTAATGTAGATGATGGGTTGATAGGTGCAGCAAACCACCATGGCACGTGTATATCTATGTAACAAACCTGCATGTTCTGCATGTGTATCCCAGAACTTAAAGTATATTAAAAAATCTCAAGAGCTTCCATTTATCCCCACACAATAAAACATCCCCAGACTCAAGAGAAAGAGAAGCATTATTTTTTCTATTAATTAAAAATAAACTGTTACTATATTCCAGAGGCATTAGTATCAAGATTATCATGTTATAAACATGAAAAAGTAGACTTGGATAACGGAAGAATTCCCATTGGCCCCACAATTTTACTGTTTACATTGATAACAACTGATGGGACAGATAAAAGTCAAGAGTCAGAAAACATCTGAACACTGAGTGTCATCACTTGATTTTCAGCATCAAGCACACTGTGTTTAGAAAGGAGTGAAGAATTTTTGCTTCGCACTGGGTAAAATTAGACTTGGAAGCAAAGAGCAACCAACAGATGTGTGTCAGGGAGAGATCAGCTGGATAAGGTTAGTTGTTTAACATCTAAGTCAAACCTGAACATATTTGAGTAAGTCATATTTTCCACAGTAACTTTTGCAACTTTAGAGGTTCTTTGGTCATGGCAGTTGGAATTTGCCTCAGAACTTCGCAAATAGGAAAATCTCAGTCCCTTAAATTCATTCTAGATTTTCCTAAATTTCTCCAAAAAGCAGCAACAAAAAAAAGTCAGACTCAGCTACAGAGTTAGCCTATGAGGAATGCTCCAACCTTGCTGATGGTATACTTGGGACTATCCTGGAAAGCATCAGTCTTTAGAATAGAGGTGGAGCCTATAGATGAGATCCACCTGTGCAATTAGCTTTACATTTGCCGTCACTTCTGATGGAAAGCACTAAGACAATCAGGTGTTTCCCTTTGAGCACACTACTACCTTCCTCAAAGAAACTACAGAAATAGTGAAAGACTAATGACCAGAAGCATATCAAGAAAACATTACATTAATATTAATAGTATAAGAATCTGGACAAAGTCTTGAAAATAATTATCCCATTTGACCAGCTGTAAAGAATCTTCTCATGGATCTGCTTGCCACTTTATCTCAACATTGTAAAATGATGACATGGAGAAAACTGAAGCTATAAAAGATGTATCTTAAAAATGGAGATTTAATAAACATCTAAAGATATTGCTTGCCCTGTTGAAGCTACATTCTGACTACTAATGCTAGCTGACTTGTCTTTCGTTTGCTCAAGATGCTGAGACCTAATTGACTGCTATGTGTCAGACATTGTTCTATTCATTTTATGTGGCTTAATTAATTTAATTTTTACAAGCAATATGTGAAGTAGGTGCTCTTTCTTTTACCCAAAAGAAAACAGAGGCGCCTAGAAATTAGTAACTTGTCCAAGTCACAAAAAAAGACAATAGAGCCAGAATTCAAACATAGCTGTTTTTGGCACCAGAAGCTGTGATATTATTCACCATAATATACTGCTCTCGTCTAATGATATAAATCTTATAATTATCCATTGATTATAAATGTTACATTTCACAGGGAACACAGGAATATAATAAGAGACTATTTAAAAAGTTTGTTTGATGAAAGGCAATTTGTTGCAATATAAAGAAGAAGAGCCTAGGAAGCCAGTTCTATCCCTACGTCCACCAGGTTGTGTAGAGGAAATTAGTTATCTTCTCCCTAGAGCTCAGGTTTCTCACATATTAAATTCTAGTAAAGATTTCAAAGAAATAGATGATCTCTGATATTAGATGTGTTCTGATAGTCTTGGATTAGGTAACTGAGGCTAGGTTCAGGGCCATTTAAGCAAACTCCAGACTGACTGTGTATGTGGCCCCCTCTGGAGTGACTATTTATTTAATATTAAAAAGACAAGTAGCCCACCGATAACTTTCCTTTCCTAATATTATACTAAAATTTTAAGAAAGCCTGTATTATTTCTTTCTTTGCCCTTGAAAACAGTACTTATTCTTTCAGAGAGCTAAATTGAGATTTGGGATAAAAGGGTTTTCTCTAGTTCCAGATTACCTTTTATTGCTTTGTTTTAAAAATTCTAAATAGCTCATAATGTGTCCATATTCAATAAACAATCATAATAAGGCACGTTTCTTTGCTTCTAGTACTTACGTGTTTTAATCTATAAAACTGCATATTTTTTTAGCAAGGAACACAATAATTTTCACCTAAGGGACATTCAAAAATATGATGTGCAACTTTTGTCACCTACAAATCCAGTATGTTGGTCATTATTTGCCACTTTGACCAGGCACTATTGTAAATGTATGTGAGTTTAAGTGAATGCGTGTCTGTTGGCTCTGTTTTTGTAAGTATATGTGTATAGGGAATCTTTATCTGTTTTAATTTGGGCAACTTAAAATTAGATTACTGAGAGAGACCCAGCTTCCCCTCATCTCTCTCAAGATTTGACTAAAAGAGGCATCATATCTGGCTGCAAATTCTACCTTTGTTGGCTAAGATTTCAACCAGATACTCTAAGGAATTATGTGGAAGATTTTATCTTACGACCTTTCAAAATTCAAAATTCCCTCAAGAGAAGAGACATGGAGGAGTAGTTCCTAAAGATGCAGCTCATTCCAATGGAGAAAAATGCTGGCTTTAGTTTCACCACTAGGTTTACTTGCACTCAAAAATTCCCAGTAAAATCCAGCTGGTTTAAATTTTGTCTGCAGACCTGAAACACTGCATATTTGGCTAAGGCTTCCTATTTTGCAGTAAATGCTTCACAGGGCTATAATCTGGAAATACTGAAGTGTACAAACTCCAACAGAAACAACAGGAGAACGGCTGTCTTCTACCTTCATTTTCTTCTAACTCTACTGTAAAGGCATAGGTGTTGTTAAGGGAGGGGAAAAAATCTTCCATTGAACATGAAATGTTGTATGAATCATCATTTGACTACCTTTGTTGTTTGCTCAAAGCCAAAACATAAAGATTAAAGAGTTGCCATTGATGAGTGAGACAATTCACATTTTGGCATTACTAGAGAAGAAAGGAGCATTTAAGATCATGGAGGGAAATAAAACAACAAAACAATACTGTTGCAATTTGAACAATAACAGCCTTCAGTACATGAAATCATAGTATTATCTTTTCCATTTTCCACCCTTATATTTTCATTGGCTTCATACAATCCTCTTGTTGCCTATAATTGGGGATAGGGTTAGTGCCAAAGCTGCATAAAACAAGCAGCCTTTCCTTTATACTTTCTTTGCATCGTGATTGTGTATGTGAAGTCATAAAAATCATTTGTTATGAGCATGTGTATTCTTGGCTTAAAGAGCCAAGTATTCTTGTGACAACAATATAATAGCATCAGATGTATTGCCATAAAACACCATATGTGGGCACTTAATAGTTACTGCCCTGGCACCTACATGCTGGGATATCATCTTAAAGAGGGACTCTTTAGAAAAAAAGAATGTTTGGTACTTAGACAAATAAAGCTCCTTGGATGAGATAGGTGAGTAATGAGTAGACATTTGTGAAGAATCCATTGATGATGGCAACAGTTCGTCTTCCATTAGTATCCGATTTTCTCAACCCATCTGCTAGAGTTCTTTTCATGGGTTCAAGAAAATCCTTTACAACATTGCAAACATCAATAAATATCTCTCAGGCTAAAAGTTGCAAGAATGTTTTAATGTCACATTTACAGCTAATAAGCTATAAAATGAGAACAACGTAATTTTCATTCTGTGCAACCATTACTCTTTGGACAGAATTTATTTAGGGTATGTTGTACAAATCATTAGTAAACAAATTAGTTCTCAAACCAGATAAAAGAATGTAGAATGGATGAAAGCCACTGCATGACACATGTGAGCCCTTGGTGGCGTTTCGAGCCTCTGTGACAGACACTGCTCCCCATTGTCTCTGTCCTTTCTTCTAGCAATGATTTCCCTTGGTTGCTGCTGAAGCTAGAGACTAAGCTTTCTCAAGCATCAATGCACTTCAAGTTTGCCATAACTCTGGGACTGATGTTCTACTTCTGCATTAGCACCTGAGTCAGGCGGCCAGACATTAACTGTAGACACATACTAGTGTCTTTCAAAAAAACTCAGTTGCAAAGGAGGCCAGAGTCCACTAGTTCCTGAGTGCATGTCTGCTTTAGTTAGGAGTGAAGGCAATCTGAAACAAGAAAAGCCACATAACTCTGTTTGCAGAGTTTTCTCAGAGGGCGACTCATCTTAGTGATACACTGCTGTGTGTCACTGGGGTCTGTGTAGGAAGATGCTACTCTTGATGTTTTGAGTTTCCAGGCCAGACATGATTCAATCCCTGAATCTCTATTCACTAGCTCTTTCTAGTATAACAGACAGTCTAAAACTCACAATGGTATTTTGTTGAAAGAACATATGGTAGCTATTACATTGAAAATGTACACTAAGCATATGTCTACAACCCTAATAGCTACTTCCAACACTTCTACACAACTGCTTCGACTCAGTCAATTTCTTTCACTGTTCTTTGGCCCAAACTGCCATTCCAGCACCCCTACCCTAAAATGGAAATATTATTCCTTTTAATTGCTTTTGTTATTTTAATACTGCCAGGTAGCTGAAAGGGAACTTTTGAGGTGGTAACATCTCTTACTGATCCAAATATGTTTTTCTTCAGTTGGTAAAACTGGCTTAGCAGTTACCGTCATTATGTCTGGTTCTTCTCTACCAGCTTATTTTTAAAGGAGTTTTCGTAAGAAACATAACTCCCCAACCTCTCCCTCTTCCTGTTCTTCCCCCAGCTCCCCTCACTAATTAAGTATTTCATTTCCACTAGCCCACTATAATGTTGTTTATGATCTGATTTCTCTTTCTCTTTTTCATTTCCAAAATCATGAGTTTTCCCCTTTCTACCAATGGTCTACATCCTGACTGTATAGATATATGTTTTACATGTTTTTGTTTCATTATTTTAAAAATTTTATGTTAAGTTCAGGGATACATGTGCAGATTTGTTACACAGGTAGACTTATGTCATGGGGGTTTGTTATACAGATTATTTCATCACCCAGGTATTAAGCCTAGTACCCATTAGTTATTTTTCCTGATCCTCTCTCTCCTTTCACCCTCCACTCTTCAAAAGGCCCCAGCCAGCATGTGTTGTTCCCTCTATGTGTCTGACCATGTATTGAAAGGGTATAGAAAAGTATTTGAAATTATGAATGCCTAGTACTTATCTCTACTTTTCCCTTGCCCTATTAAATCAAAACGTACAGCAATAGAACCCAGAAATCTCTCATTGCTCCATAGGTAATACTAATGTGTAACCACTAGCAAAACATAATTTCTTAATTTAAAAAAAATAGCTCCTGTTGTATGTTTACCCTCTGCAAGTTACCTCACATGCCTTGCCTCATTTAATCCTCACAAAAAAACAGTAAATATTATTATCCTAAAATTTTCTAGGATAGAAAACTGGAGCACGAATGAGTCAGAAAAAAGAAGGAAAAACAAAAGTACAAATTTTAGAGCAAGGTCTTCAATCCATGATTGGAAGTCAAAGGCTGACCCCTTTCTACTATGCTACACTACTCCTCACTCCACTCTATCATCTATGTTTACTAGTATTTTTATTTCTAATTCTCATTATGTATTTGTGTGTATATGTAAAGTGACAAATCAGCTGGAAAATCCACATTTACAAAAGGTGCTAATACCTCATATGGTAATGCAGTACTGTAAGATGTTTATGAATAAAAGGAATGTGGCCCTGACTGACGTGGAATAATTTAAATCTCAGTAGAGATAATGATGTTGCATCCCATACTTACTTTTGAGAATATGGTGGACTTTAAAATAACACTGGTGCATAATAAATAAGGAGTGACTGCAATTAATGCATACCTCACTGCCTAATGTTTCCCAAAAGAGAAGGGAAAGCCTTCCTATTTCCAACGTGGGAATGTTCTTCAACGCTCTCCTGACCTTTCTCCAGTTTCCTCCTTTCTCACCTTTCTTTAAACCCCTTTCACTTTTTCTTCTCTTTGCACCTGCAAGTCTATTGACAGGTATGTGACAGGAGAGAAAAGAAAAAGCTAGTATTTATTAAGCACCTGCAATCTGTCAAAAATTTTTATTAGTGGTATATTATCACACCCCTGAATTAGCTTTTGCTATGTTATACACTAACATGCAATTGTCAAATTTCAGTGGCATACAAAAACAAAGATTGATTTCTAGGTCATGACACATGTAGGCAGCTGGGTTCTGCTTCCCATTTCTAGACTCAGGCTGAAGGCACAGTTGCCATTGGGAACATGCCATTTTTATTGAAAAGATAAAAACAAGCAACAAGATCACTCTTAAATATCTGCATGAATATAATACATGTCCTTTCTTTCTTACATTTTTGACAAATGCAAGTCAAGGTGAGCCCAATATCAGTGGAGTAGTAAATATTGACCTCCCATAGAAAGTAGTGCTCTAGGCCAGGTGTCGTGGCTCACACCTGTAATCCCAGCACTTTGGGAGGCCAAGGCAGGTGGATCACGAGGTCAGCAGTTTGAGACCAGCCTGACCAACATGGTGAAACCCCGTCTCTACTAAAAATACAAAAATCAGCCAGGCATGGTGGCAAGCGCCTGTAATCCCATCTACTCAGGAGGCTGAGGCAGGAGAATCACTTGAACCCGGGAGGCGGAGGTTGCAGTGAGCCAAGATCACGCCATTGCACTCCAGCCTCGGCGACAGAGCGAGACTCCATCTCACACACATACACACACACACACACACACACACACACAAAAGTAGTGGTCTAACTCACAGGGCATTGGATGGTGCATGCATATATTTTTACAGCAAAAGAGAAGTGAATCTTTATTAAAAAAATACAATCTATCGCAATACCCTTTTTATATAGGGGAAACATGAGGCTCAGAGGTTAAATTAACTGTCCAAGAGTAGTGCATCTAGTGGATGACTCATTTAAGATGGTAGTCAAGTTTTTTCTAATTCCACAGCCACTGTTCTTGGATTTGCATAGCCAGGTTGAAGAGAGGGGAGACAGACTTAGTTCTCTCTTCTATTATTTTTTCATCTTTGATTCCAAATATTTTCTAAAACATCATGTCACCTTAAGGTTCTAGGAATAATCTTTGATTTAATCCTCCTCATTTTTTTCATATTAAATAAAACTACATTGTCTAATGCTTAATAATGATACAATTTTTTGAGCACTTAACTTGTGCCAAACACCATTTCAAACTGTCTTCACATACTGTTTTATTTAATTTTGAACCATAAGTTTTGTGGTAGGCATCATATCACTTTAAAGACAAAGGGCTACACATAGTGGCTCATCCATGTAATCCTAGAGCTTTGGGAGGCCAAGGTAAGAGGATTGCTTGAGGCCAGGAGTTTGAGGCCAGCCTGGGCAATAATAGTAAGGCCTTGTCTCTAGAAAAAATAAAAATTAGTAGGACATGATGACATGCCCCTGTAGTCCTAGCTACTCAGGAGGCTGAGACAGGAGGATTGCTTGAGCCCAGGAGTTCAAAGTTGCAGTGAAGTATGATTGTGTAACCTGGGCAACAAAGCAAGAACTTATCTCAATAAAAAAGGATAAAAACATTGAGGAAAAAATCTCAATAACTTGCCTAAAATGACTGACTGGGAGTGAAGTAGAGCTGGTTTTTAATCCATATCTGATGTTAACACTTGTGCTTCTATGCTCTGCACCATTCTGCTTTCTAATGAAAATCTCTGTTTTAAATATATCCTACACTTCTCTCTTCTCGACTCCAGCTTCTATTGCCTATGTTTAGTTTTTATCTTGTTAAGCCTAAATTTCTGCTGTTGCTTTCTAGTTAGATTTCACTCATGAAACCAACCTATATACCAAGACTAGACTAATTCTTAAACTCTGCCTTGATCACTTTTGTGTGCAGAAGACATTCATTGCTCTCCCTTCTTCTTACTTTCATCCTTCCCTCCTATAAACTCCTTCATCTGATTTCCAAGGACACCCAGACTGCAAATTATTCTTATTTCCCACTAGTCCTCAAAGTGTACCATTTATCTGGTTGTCCCTTATTGATTCAACCTTGCTTTATTTACATTTTTCCCCTTACTGGAAACTAGATCAAGAACTTTACGGGAGCAAGGTCATGCATCATTTTATGAATATCTCTCCATATTGATTGTCATTATGCTAGCTTTGAAGTAGGAAGTAATTACTTACGTAGGTAACCTTTACTTGGGTCCAAATATGGTGCTTATCATCACATTGTTCTGTGGACATTTACAGGTAACTAGGAATAAATGATCCATGAATTCATTTCTGGT
Organism: Pan troglodytes; assembly: GCF_028858775.2. Lineage (NCBI taxonomy): Eukaryota > Metazoa > Chordata > Mammalia > Primates > Hominidae > Pan > Pan troglodytes. The sequence continues at coordinate 61,249,756 of NC_072403.2, forward strand.
TCTGCTGTAATGGGTCTCCTGAATAGACAGCAGATTCTAAATTCTCCATATCTTATGGGGACATGTTGGGAAATTGAAGAATGCCAGATTAACTGGCAGCAAAAGTGGGATTGATGTTGCATCACATCGCCCTCTCTAAGCAACAATAGGAGTAGCACTTGAAAGTTCAGGCATCTTTCAAACCTCAGGGTGAAAAGTTTGCTTGAACACATGGACAAATAAAGGGGAACAACACACATGGGGGCCTGCTAGAGGGTGGAGGGTGGGAGGAGGGAGAGGATTAAAAAAATAACTAATGGATACTAGGTTTAATACCTGGGCGATAAAATAATCTGTACAACAAACTTCCATGACACAAGTTCACCTATGTAACAAACCTACACATGTACCCTTGAACTTAAAAGTTAAAAAAAATAGAATAACATAATATAAAATAAATAACTGAAAAAGAAAAAACGAAAGAAAAATTTGCTTGGCTCCCAGAAAAACAGATGAAGAGAAATTGTGGTACCTAGCGTTTGTACATATATATGTGTCTAGTAGAGGTAAGGATTATAAATTAGTACTTACATTTATCAACACACAATGTTTTCAGTGTGGTGTTCTCTTGCCTTCCATTGACTAAGCAAAAATAAAGATCCTCAATGAACATCTTATGCCTGCACAAATTTTATAAATCCTTGCCATTTAATCACATATATCCATGTTTTCCAATTTGTTTTCTTGGATTCTAAAATATATCCCCTGGAGAAAGTAAATTTAGGTAATGTATGCCACTATATTATGTCAAAAAAAACTGAAAATTACTTGCAACTAAAATGCGTATATTACATCTAACCCAAAATTTTCTAAAGTCATTTACTTATGGGATCTTTTGTTTGTCTAACCCATAAAAGTATTCTGTAGAACCAGTGTTTTATGGAACATAATTCTAAAAACTCTGCCTCTTCTAAAAAAAACGTTGAATTTACTGTGTCCCCTTGGAAATAGAGAATGACAGATGATTCTACTTGAGTAAAATGGCCTGAGAAAATCTTTCCCAGAAGGTGGTCTTTAGGCAGACACCTGAAGAAAGAGAAGGAGTCTGTTCTAGGAAGAGGCAATAGCAAGGGTTAAGTGCTCCAGCAGTAAAGAAAATGTTTAATGTGTTTGGCAAACTAAAAGGAAGTAAGAGAAAGAGGAAGGAAGGAAAAGAGGCAAGGAGGGAGGAAAGAAGCCTCTTGGTGGCTGGAATGAAATGGGCAAAGACGAGATTTAATATACCAAACAGATTGCTAGGGTTTAGACCATGTGGGACTTTCTAGACATGATAGAGGCTTTAGGATTTCATTTAAGTTCAGTGAGAGGCTATTTAAAGATTTGAAGTAAGGGAAATAAATGATTTCATTTGGATGTTTAATAGATAGCCCTGATTGCTTTCCTTGTAGTCAGGCAGAAGTGAAAACAGGAAAAAAGTTGAGATTACTGGGGGTATTTATTGAAGCACCTATGCTGGAATATGATGATCACTTTAGCTAGTTCAGTGCAGTTTGCAATGAGGAAGAATAAAGATACCTATTTATGTAAAATCAACAAGACAAACTGGCTAATGGGATATACGATTGAAAGAAGGGAAAAAATCTAGGATAATTTCCAGATTACCTGAATAATATAGATGGGCCATTTCATTTACTGAGATGAGAAACACAGTGAGAGAAGTAAGTATAGTAAGAGGAAACCTACATTTAGTTTAGAACTTGTTAAATATGAGATGGTTATAAGATATGCAAGCAAAAATATCAAGAAGGTAGCTTGAAATGAATCTGTAGTTTACTTAAAATCATTGGAAAACTGAGATCACTCAGTAAGATTATTAGGTTTCTTCTTACTAAAGGGGAGGGGCAGGACTGAATCTTATTAAAGGGAAGGGCCAGGACTGAACTCCAGCCTTTAGAAGTTGAAGACAGCAGAAGAAGCCAGTGAAGAAGAATATTTGAAATGACCAAGTAGGCCTTAGCTGATCTTGAAATAATAATTTCAGTGGAATAGTGAAGCAAAAACCTGTTTGGAAATGTTGTAAAGTGAAATGGGTTGAGGATCAGAGACAATTCTCAAGACAACTATTTCAAGACATTTGGCTATTGAAGGATAGTCAGAAAAGGTGGAAGGTAGTTGTCATATTGACAGTTTAATGCAGTAGTGTGGGATCTTTTCAAGATGGCTTGAAAATGTACTAATGAGAAAGGAGGGAGAACTAGAGGTAACAAAATGGTTCCTGAGCCGTCAGCTTTTATGTGGTCTTTGGGTAATGACTGCAAAGACATCAAATCTGGTGTATTTTCACACCACATTCAACAATACTGAAAAATTACACGTGGATCACTTTTTAAAAAATCTCCACTGTCTATTAATAGTAAATGCTCACTAAATACTTTTTGAAGAAAGATAGGAATGAGAGAAGGAGGAGAAGGAGGAAAGAAAGAAAAATGAGAAAAGGAGCCAAAAAGAAATCCCATATTTTATCCTTGTTTTCCCTTCTACTCTCACTACAATTGTGCATTCTTTCTGATGGAGGTTCCCCATTTCATAACTCAGTAACATATAAAACTTTCTGGATTGTCTCATCATTCGAAATGACTATGAACGCTCTCCAAAAGAGTGTTCTCTTTCTTTTATTTTTTCCTAACTCTCCCCTGTTGTTTTCAATCAGCCTATGGGAAAAAAAAAAAAATATATATATATATATATAAGCCAGCTAGGTAAAATTTTACACATTTTCCAAAGGGTAGCCATAAGTGAGTTATTCAATGTCAAATGAAGACATCAAAACCTGTCTGGACAATCAGTGGTAATGTCATTTATATATTTTTTCATTGAAAGTAATCCATACACTGAAACCTCCACATATGAAATATAAAGTCTTGAAATTTATAAATTATAGTACAAACTATTTTCATTATCTTTCATTTGTCTTATTTATTACAAACTCGCCTAGTGCTTGTGTAATATAATTCAAGGTAAAAATTACTGTTCAATTTTGTGAACTTATTTTTTTCCCATGAAACTCATTCTAGATACAGGCATTTTTCCCCCAAGCTGACTCTTCTAAATTATGCTTTAATTAAAATGAAATGAAGGTTTATAAATTTGCAGTTTGTGATATGTTAAATCTCTGTTTCAAATTATATCTCAAGTATTCTGACATTTACTTCTAAATCATTACTTTGTCTCTGATCGACCATAACTTTTACAATGCATTTACTGTTTCATGTGAATTATATAAGCAGAGTTTCAGTCCCCATGAACTCTCAACTACAGTTGCACAAGGATTTTGGAAAAAAAAGAAAAAAGAAAAAAGAAACAGTAATGCTCACCTCTCCATAGCTCATTTGGGGAGAATATTACCTAAATTTGTTCCTAATGCAAGATTGAAATTAATCTTGATTTCCCATCAAATGTACAAGGATTTTACAATATAGTTCATAATCGTGTTTAATTTCTCCAGGGTACAAGTTAAGATAAACAAGTCACTGACAGTGTTTATCTATAAATAGAGCAGATGGTGTGGGACTGAGGTTAGTTATCAACTTTGCTGACTTTAATTTCATGGTTACAAAACGCTGTAAACCTCACTGTTTATAAAAGGCAGGGAAGCAACTCCAGTGGGCTTCAGTAGCCAAGAAACTCTCAGTAACATTAATCTTTCTAACTGATATTCGGTATCCTCCTAGGGTGCAATATTTAAGATTGTGGAGTGATTGCTAGACAAATTTAAATTTTCACTGGGATAATTAGCTAACATTTCTGTCACTGATCTATTATAACGTTGTTAATGAGTTCCATGTGAGAGAAATTTAGTAAATGAGATGATTCTTTCTAAACTCTGCTAGGTGAGTGTTTAACAATTAAGGCAGTTACATATCTAAAAAAAGCCTTTTTTCTTTCAAAATAATACTTTTTTCTTCTGCAAAGATGAACTGTAATACCCAACTAGACTAAATATACTTAGGGATAGAATTTCATAAGGAAAAACCATAGCATCATTTAAATAATTAATAATCATCTAAAGTATATTGTATATACTTAGGCCATGAATCTAGCTACAGCTTTTTTTTAAAAAGGCCATAGAACTTAAAAAGAAGTAAAACTATTGATTCTTCATATTCTGAATTGATTTAAATACACAATTTTATTGTGATCATTTATTTTGCTAAAGGTCTGTATGATCAATGTGATTAAAATTAATTTTTTTCAAGGACCCCTTATTAAAAAACAGTATTATTTAAAATTTCTCATTTTTCCCCTTTCAACTTTATAGTGAATACAAAAGTAATTTTACAATCACAAAAGTAAAAAATAATTCACAAGTTCTACCTCTATTACTTTTACATTCTTAAGTGGTTTATTTTGCATTCTAACAAGGGGGAAGCTTTTTTTTTTTTTTTTTTTTTTTTTCTGGAGTCAGAGTCTTGGCATTTTCACCCAGGCTGGAGTGTAGTGGCTTGATCACAGCTACTTCAATCTGGAATGCATGGGCTCAAGTGATCCTCACACCTCAGCCTCCAGAGAAGTTAGGACTACAGGTGTGCACCACCATGCCCAGCTAATCTTTAAACTTTTTAGAGATGGGGTCTTGCTATGTTGGCCAGGCTGGCTTCAAACTCCTGGGCTCAAGTGGTCTTCCCAACTTAGCCTTCCAAAGTGCTGGTTTTACAGGCATCAGCCACATTGGAGGTTTCTTAAATAGATGGTAACCCAATATGCAAGTTGGAGACTAAAACTATTTTAAAAAATGCCTTAACTGTATTTGAGTTCAGACCCCCTGAGAATGAGTTTTCTAATGACAAAATCCTCACTTTTCTAGTCTTGTATTGGGCTGCTGCTTTCTGACCCACTCTGGGAGGTTTACTACTGGTCTGAAACTCCAATCTATCTCTCTACTGATTATTGTTAACACAGTGCTCAAATCTTGGCTCCCAATAAGCTGTCTTCTGAATAACAGCAGCCCTGGGTGGAGAGATAACTGAATGGAACATTTGGTAATAAAGTCATGTACCTCGTAAGGACATTCTGGTCAACGACAGACAGACAGACTATACATCAGTGGTCCCATAAGATTATAATACCGTATTTTTTATAGTATCTTTTCTATGTTTATATGTTTAAATATGCAAATATTTACCATTGCATTAAAGTTGCCTATTTAGTACAACAGCACACACTGTGCATGTTTGTAACCTAAAAGCAAAGGCTATATTATATAGCCTAGGCATGTGGTAGGCTATACCACCCAGGTTGGTGTAAGTACACTCTATGATGTTCACACAAGCACAAAATCAACTAAGCATGCATTTTTCAGTGCATATCCCCATCATTAAGCAATGCGTGACTGTAGATTTTCTTATCTCCCTTCCTGCTCAGAGTCTGTTGTCACTAGTTTTCATCGGATGTAATATCCCATTGTTTGATACATACATTTTTGTAAACAACTGTCTACTCATAGTTAGTGTCAGGTCTCAAAAATGCATGAAGCATCTATAACAGAAGACAGCAACCTCTCTAAAACGGGAGCTTTATCTCATTTTTCTTATTGCCTCAAAACCAGCTTTAACCTTCATTACATAAATTGGTTACTAAACTATTGGTATGTATGACATTCATATTTGTGTCCAATTACTCAAAACTCGGAGTGATTTCACTTTAAAGTTATTGATAAAAATCACCTAAAAGAGATCTATCAGTTAATTTTAACAATTGCATCTTTCTGTTGTTAAAGGAGAAAAGATTGTCCTCACAGGGAAAGATTTGTTTTTATGAACTGGTCACTCTAAAGCATGATTTCTAAAGTTGTGAGCTATTGGAAACTGGTGGGAATGTATTTCTCAGAAACATGGCCAAGAAGACTAGCGCCTCAGAATGGCCAGGAATAGCTCTGAAGGGAGGCAAAAATAGGTAACAGGAGAAACTGAAGGTTTAGCTAATAGAGAGAAAAAGAGAACAAGGGAAAAAAGCAAAACTAGGTATTCCAGTATCTGAGTGCAGAGGTACATTAAAATAATCACTTTTGTAAAGAAAGGATCTTTTTCAATATCCCAAAGATGGCCTAAAGTAATCATCTTTTATTTTTCTTGTCTGTATATAAGTTACAATGATTTATGTTATAAAATATAATCATTGTACTAATCTTGGTTTGCAAAAAATAAAACCTTATACACAGAAATTATCTGATTAAAAGGGGAAAAACAGGCTGTTAAAATTTAAGAAAATTGTTCCTAGTTTTATTCAAATCTATCAGATTAAAATAATGTAATGGAAATAAATTGCTGCCTTAAAAGATAAAGCAAATTGTAATCCATAAAATTAAAATAATGCATGATATGTAACTAATCTCATTTTTATGATTTTCTTTCAGATTATCCAACCCTGTCTAATGTCAAAGGCATGGCATTGTATACAAGAAAACATGCAAACAAAATCACTTTAACTGGATTTCATTCCCCCTTCAATGGTCAGTTAAAAATCAATCCTCTATAATATTTATATTATTTATTTCCTCTAAAAATCCAGTGACTATTTTTTCTTAATCTTTTTCTTTTTCTAGGAGAAGTAATCTATGCTGCCATGTGCATGACAGTCACCTGTGGAATCCTTCTGTTGGTTATGGTCAAGCTTAGGTAACTGAATATAAATTAGAAGGAAAGGTCTGAAAGGGAGTCACTTAGCTGTGTTAAAGCATGTTGCACAATGGCTGAGCTTACAAAGAGCCTGAGAATGAAAGCTTCTCTGTTAAGACATACTAAATCAAGTTTTATGTGGCATAGGTCCATGGAAACGTTACTTTCAGTCTTCCTACATAAGGAAAATGTGATCATAGGAGATTTTTTATGTTGCATTTTATAAGCACATATGCATTGTATGTTCCTTCCAATTAAACTCTTATCCATCTTTCCCCTTGGCTTCCCTACCAAATCCAAATTGAACTTTGCTGCATTTGTTATTCAAATCATTTGCATGATTGATAGGCTCACATAACTGACCTATTGTTTACTGCATACAGTTTGTATTTACGTGAAGATGTATTCTTCACTCTAATTTCTTATATGCTAATACATTTTATTCATTTTTAATAGGCAATTATTGAAAAAGACATTTCATAAAGCCTCACAGAGTGCCCCTAGAAAGACATTACCATTGCCTGACATTAATTTATTCTCCAAATCTTGGCTGCTTTTATTGCTGGAATGTAGTAATGCTCCAGCAGGCATGTGAGACATGAGATGAGATATACATCAACCTCTAGATTTCTAAATGTCTAGTGTTTAAAATTTTTCCACTTATTTAGCATTTACAGCTATACATAAAATAGTGTAGACTTGCCTTTAATTAAAAAAAACTCATATTTAAACATCAATCATGTTCATTCGCTTATTCTTTATACATATGGGTACATGTCTGTAAAATTTGAGTAGCATAAATGTTAATGAAGAAATATACATAAGTGTGTATACAGCCATATATACATGTAAGTACACACACAAACTATATCAGTAAGATTGGGCCTTCAGAGGAACAGAAGTATTCACTGGAGATTTACCTTATGACATCTGACACCTAGAAAGATTAATTCAGTCAACTATACAATACATATAAACATATCTTGCTCCTCCAGAGATCTCAGACTTAAAAAGGCCTTGACAATTAGGCAAATAAAAGACTGGCATGAGAAGGTGTATGGTGATACCAAGGGGTCAGGTACATACGGACATCCTAATTTATTTATTTTTAAATGCAATGCCAGCTAAACAAAATGTATCCACTGTTTGGACCCAACCCCTCTAAGCATTTAATTTGTTGTTAACTAAAATCAGTACCAAAACACACTGCTTTTCTCCAAGGCCTTAAAAGTTACATTTGTATGAGAAGACATTCCATGGGTTCTAAAATATGGGTTGAAAGCCAAATAATTACAGTCCTTTGCTAAGAGGGAAAAATAGCATTTGGAATTTATTAAAGTTTACTTTATTTGGTTTTAAGTACTTGAGAACACTGTTTAGTTATTGTTCCTGCCTAGATATTCCATGACAAACATTGTTACAAAAAAATATGGACAGTTTTCTGGCCCAGCAAAAACATCTTACTTTAATGGTTCTCAATCTTTACTTCTTAACTACATACAGAATGTATAAAATTTACACCTGTTCCATGATCCCACTGGTTTTTAGATATTACTGTTTTGCTACAGATACAAGATATAGACTACTCATAATTTCCTATGTATTTGCTGTAACATCATCTTTTTTCTCACCTGCATAGAAGGCATATCCCTTTTTGGATGGCAGTGGGGGTGTTATTATTATGGACAAATGTTTTGAATTTATTCTAATGTGTATTTTAAAGCAAATTATTCATACTATTAAATATATTTGTATTTAGTTACAAATTATTTTCATATAATTTAAAATTTATCATAATGTGTAATCGGAAAACTCCAGGTCCAGGATAAAAGAGACAAAATTTAAAGCCATCATAAAAAGAACAAATTGAAACAAAAGCATCATTGGCAACAAAACCTGTGTTGCCCCACACCTGGAGATAAATAATGCTCCCTAAAGAAAGAAGAATGGTTGCTATTTCAGACATTGTTCACTCACCTGATGGTCAAGCCCAACCCATGTGAATACCTGTCTTCTGTAAGGAATAAGATAGTTGCATTCGTTTCATGTTATGCTATATTCAAATAGCCCAGAGCCTTCAAAGAATTTTGCAGAGAAACAACTAAAAATTTAAATATTTGCAAAAAGAAAGGACTTTTTAAAAAATGATTACTTGGACATCATAGTTAAAGGTGTGATGCTCCCTAGAAAGACAATATGATATTTTACTATTGGGACTTTACATTCTGGAACTTGATTATTTTTTTCCTCCAGGTGCAGACTCCAGCAAAAATGCAAACACACACAAGCACATTTGTGAAATCCTTAAAATGGCATGTTGTTAACTTTTACTTTTATTTTATACAGAACTTCCAGAATATCAAGTAAAGCAAGAGATCCTTCACCGATCCAAATACCTGGAGAACTCTGATTCATTAGGAGTCATGGACCCATAACAATCACTCTTTTCTCTGCTTTTCTTCTTTCCTCTTTTCTTCTCTCCTCTCCTCTCCTCTCCTCTCCTCTCCTCTCCTCTCCTCTCCTCTCTTCTCCTCTCCTCCCCTCCCCTCTCTGTTTCTTTTTCTTTTCCTTTTCTTTTTTGTGGCGGAGTTTTGCTCTTGTTGCCCAGGCTGCAGTACAATGGCTCAATCTCGGTTCACTGCAACCTCTGCCTCCAAGGTTCAAGTGATTTTCCTGCCTCAGCCTCCCGAGTAGCTGGGATTACAGGTACCCGCCACCACGCCCAGCTAATTTTTTTGTATTTTTAGTAGAGATGGGGTTTTGCCAAATTGGCCAGGGTGGTCTCAAACTCCTGACCTCAGGTGATCCACCCGCCTCGGCCTCCCGAAGTGCTGGGATTACAGGCGTGAGCAACCATGTCAAGACAAGAATCACTTTCTTTAAAGCAAATCCTACAGCTGGTCAACACACTATTCCATCTGTCATCGAGAAAGAAAATGTTAAAATAGGCTTAAAAATATTGCTTTGTTACATACAATAATATGGCATGATGATGTTTTTTTTTCTTAATACTCAAGAAAAAATATATGGTGGTATCTTTTACAACACTGGAACAGAAATAAAGTTTCCCTTGAAGGCAAAAAGTGTTATCCCAAGTCACATTTTGCATAATTTGCTTTATGATGAATATAAACACATATCATATTAATTATTTGCATCATAATATGACATAGTTAGCAGGTTTTCTGATCAATTACGTAAGTTCCCATTAACTTGCCAAAAAAAGTTAATATATATATTCAGTGTCTGTGTTATTGGTATATTTTCGACCATTTTGAAATCAGTCATTAACGTATTAGCATTGACTTTAAGTTCCTATATATATTTGATTAAATGAAAGCCTTAAAAAATTGGAAGTGACATGTTTGAATTTTGTAATTTGAATACTATTGAATTTTACTTTTTGACCTTGATATCTTCATTTTATTCCCATAAAATGTAAAACAACTACACTGGCTGAAAGAAAGTCAATGTGCGCTTCAATAATCATAGATTTTTGTGAATTAAATCTTTCTAGGCTAATTATGAGGAATTTCTGCAATAATAAAGTAACATCATAATTGTTACTTTTTATAATATTCCTATACTGTGACTTTTGGCCTGGTTTGACATCAGAGTATAATTGTGATTAGAAAATTGAAGAAAATATGTTTATTAGTTAGAATTTTAATACATATTTGCTTTTCAACCGCCTGCAATTACACTAGTACCTATTACTCAGAATAACCATGAGGTTGTATTATCTATAGTGGCACAGAGGCACAAATATTCAATAACCTGAGGATATCATACTAACCGTGGCATATTTACAATTAAAATTCAAATATTTTCTGCTCATTTGGTCTCATTTCTATTGCTATTCACTACACTTCAGATTAAACTGTCTACATTAAATTAAATTTGGAGTTAACATTTGGCTATGTTTACTCAAAGTAATTGAGAAGCCATCGTTTCTCTTTTAAAACAGAGAAGAATAAATTGATGAGTCACAGATGTTTCTCAAGGAGTTCTATATATTCCAGTGGCTAATGCAGAGTATTAACGTGAAGAGAATGCAGAGATTTCCTTCTCCAAATCACTGCCATTTAATTTGGGCTTAGTAATGTCTGGGAAAATGCAAACTGTTCTCTGGAAAACTGAGAAAAGAAGTCAAGTTCCTTCTAGAAACATGCTTGTGTTGAGCAGAGAAGGGGAGAACAGAGTGTAAAATGGATGGCTTCCCTAGGAAACAGAATCTTGTCTCTTAGGACAGCAGGAATAAGAAGGAAAAACCACAGAAGGGGGAATCAGCATGAAGCATTTAGGGAACACTAAATAGTCACCTATCTCTAGAGCAGAGAGTCCAAATTGAGAAAGTGTAGGACATACAGCTAGTAAACATCAGGACTAAGACACTGAGATACCAGGCTAAGGAGACACTATAAAAGTGGAGTGTGGGCCTCCTAGGACATGGTCCCCATATTCGTTGTCTTCTTTTACTCTTCAGTCCTCTGGGAAGCCTTTCCTAACATTTTCTTCCCTGTAGGTCAAAGTTTCTTGTTCAGTGCTTCCCAGCACCCGGTGCTCCCCCATCTTAGACTACTACACTTCACTGCCGCGGCTTCATTATTTTTGCTTAGTAAATTGTAAGCACCCTGATTGAGTCTGTTGGCTCATCTTTGTTTTCTATTCCTTAGCACATAGTGTATGCTCAATAAATAAGTGTTCAGTGACAGAACTGCTTCATTTGGAATCCTACAAAGTGCTGCAAAATAATTTTAAGCAGATTTTTGAATAAAAAATGTTATGCTAGCAGACACAGAAATGGACTATAAAGGACTAAAACTGATGCTGAAGAGACTGCTTTAAAGTGTACTAAATTAGTTAGCTAATAAATATTGGAAGCCTGCACTAATTTATTCATTCAATACTTATTTATCAAGCATATACTATGTATCAGCCACTGTACTAGGAACTGGAGATACAATCCTGAGCACAGTCTTCCAGTAAATTTGAAAAACAAAGTAAACAAGGTAATTTTTGAAAGTGATAGATGCCATAAAGAAGTGAATAGGCTGCAGTGATGGTAGAGTGATGTGAAGAGAAAAATTAGCAGTGATGTGAGAGAATGGAAGGCACTTCACAAATCTCACAATTTAGAATCAATGGAAACTTGGGGTCAGATATTTGTATGAGTTGAGATTGTAAGGATCATGGTAAGAATGAGTGTTGAGTATATTTTGATTTGTGCCATTAGGTAAACCATGTTGCCAATTAGAAAACTGGCTCATACAAGTGGAACTTGGAATGGGAAAGGGGAATATGCTAGTTATTTCAGGGTCTGTTCCAATTTTCCTCCACCTCTCATACACCCCTAGGAGGCTGACATATATGCAACATAGTCCCCTTTGTCCTCTGGCTTCCATTTGGTTGTCGATAGTGAGAAATGGTAGACAATGGGGGAGAAATTCTCCTGGACTCCTTGCTGAGATGTCCCCACAGGCTGGCTGTTTCCTTCAATTGTTTCTATCAGTGTGGCCTTTTCTACACACATCTTTCCTGGATGGCAATAAACCTTTCTAGGCCTTCTCCCTGCAGGCTTAGTGGTGTTAACAGCTCAGTCAGTGCCATTCCTGAGTTCCTGGACTATGCCTTGAGGTTTTTCAACTACCTACACCTGTATAAAGAGTACCTAAATCAAGCATTCTTAAGAGTCATCCAATTTCAGATAACTTGCAGTTTATTCTAATTGGAGTATCCCATCTGCTTCCTGTTGGTTCCCTGACTGACACTGGTAAATATTTCAAGTTTAGATCAATTGACTTCCTAACACCAGTGACATATCCATGTGGAGTCACCTAATAGTCAACTGGAAAATATGATTTTGGCACTGGTAAGTGGGATCAAGCTAGAACAATTAAATTTCAAGATGTCCAATATCTTCCTTACGTCTCTCTCACCCCAGATGAGAAAGCAAATTTACCCTTGTGATTTCTAGGGGGAAAAATGCTGTAGGATAGGATAGCCAGATCACCAGGTGGCACAGATCACAGACCTCCCCGCAGAATAATTTGACCACTGATTAAATTCCCTCCAGAGTAGTCTCTTTCCTAATAAGTTTTTGTACCCCTAGCTGCTTCTGCATATTTACCCACAGCCTCTTTTCCTTCACAGAATCCTTTCCATAAAACCCACAGGTGTTCCTGGGACCCGGGAGTCAGCCAAGCAGTACCAGCTGGAACTCTGCAACGTGAGTCAGAAAGGTCTCTCTGGAGAGGGCTTTAGGGCAGTAGGAAAACAGGGACTTTGTGGTTACTCCAAAGCTGAGGCTTGCGTCTGTTCCTACTTTTGAATTTCCTGTGAGAGTCCTGAGAAACAGATCTTGGGGTTATTAAAATATGCATCCTTTTTCATTGCCATGTACAGTGAAATGAATACAAACGACTTGAGTGAATAGAATTTTTTTATTTTTTAGAATAAAAATATTCTAAATTTTTCAAATTGTGAGCTCAACAAATGCAGGAATCAAATCTGAGTGACTAATGGTCAAACGATGGCACCACCACTTTAAAGGCAGTGCCGGGTTGGCATGTACCCTGTATGAACCAACAGTGCAATTTTTACATATCCCTGTCGGCTTGCTCTATTCTTTCACAACTTGTTCCCCCTCAGAACTCTGAGATGAATACCATCTGGGCTGCAATGATTTACTGCACTGGAGTTTCTCAAGTTGTTCCCAAAGTGCCTCTTTGAGGCTTCAGTGTCTATTCAGACCACACTGATTGCACCCCAAAACTTAGGGTAGTAGAATTGGTGTTTCCAAAACCTTAGACAAGTCAATTGCAATAAATGTATCTTTAATAAGGGTTTCCATAATACAGTTGTTTATAATCTTGGTTCTACTAAGAAGGAAACGTGCCTTTAAAACACAGTGGTTTAAAATTATATTTTGGCAATATTGTCAGATTCAAATATAGATAATAGAGTCATAAAACTTCATAAAACTATAGAGGTTCTCCATCTAGTGCATATAATTACGTTAATGTGTCTATGAATTATAATATATAACTATCTTGGGTATAATGGATTACTTAATATTTGCGTATAATTTTAAAATCTATACCAGTGGCACTAGAGACATAATTAGGTATATTTTCTAAATATTTTATGTCTGGGTAAAAACAATTATAAATATAAAACAGCCATCTTTCAAGTAAAATGTTCATTTGTAAACCCACTTTGCTTTGGATATATGTATGTAGTACATAGTAAGCAGAGTTTTTGATTCACAGCTTAATGCTTTTTAACATAAAACTTCCATGTTTTATTTTCTATGGATATACATGCTTAAAAGAAGTTAAGGAGAATATATTCTCATGGTTACCCAAAAGCTGTCTATTACTTTACATAAAATAATATTGGAAGACAGAAAAACTCTCTATATTTATTTAGGGTGGCAAACCGTCAAACAAAATTACATTAAAATATTTTTGAGATTTCACTTGATTTTTCTAATGTAAGTTACATTGCTGGTTTTGCAGAAGTCTATTTTTATAAGGTCAGTATAATTAAATGCTTAGTGAATGCTTAATTCCACGTGTTACATTCTTTTTTTTTTTTTTTTTTTTTTTTTGTTTCTGAGATGGAGTCTTGCTCTGTTGCCCAGGCTGGAGTGCAGTGGCACAATCTTGGCTCACAGCAACCCCCGCCTCCCGGGTTCAAGCGATTCTCCTGCGTCAGCCTCCTGAGTAGCTGGGATTACTTACAGGTGCCCGCCACCACGCCTGGCTAATTTTTGTATTTTTAGTACAGATGGGGTTTCACCATATTGGCCAGGCTGGTCTCGAATTCCTGACCTCATGATCCACCCACCTCGGCCTCCCAAAGTCCTGGGATTACAAGCGTGAGCCACCATGCCCGGCCACATTCTTTCAATACTTGGAAACAAATGTAATTTTTACTCTTCTGCCTGAAAATTCTAATTTAGTGAGTATTGAAGATAATATGCCTCTTAAGAGTAGCAGAAGGTATTAAAAAGGAAATGTAAACATAAGAAAAGGAGTAGTCATAAATTCACAGGTGGAACACATATCTACAAACATCACATACTCATTACAATAAAATTATGTTAATCAGTGGGATTACAGAAAATAGTAAAAGCAACTAAACTGTATAAGATTATTCTATATACTTTACATACATTATGTAGTTAAATTCTGACACAAACTCTGTGCCAATTGTCTATTTACAGAATTAAAATGAAAAACAAAAAACCCGATAAAGAAGTTAAGCAATTTCCCAAGCTTCAGAGCAGAAAATTGGTAACTGAGGACAGATATATCAGATTTCAGAATCTTCCATCTTAATTTCTAAGCTTTATCACCAGCCATCTCCGGCTGTAATTATGTAATTCTTATACTTTAAAAAAGGACCAGGAAATATCTATTTTAAATATTCTTCTCTAAAGTATTATCGTTATTAACTTGCATGTCTGAATCACATGTATGAGGTGGAATACTTTTACCTGTAATTAAAAATCCTAATAAAAAATACATAATTCCTGTAACATAAATTCCAGATGAAAGCATCTATAGGATTGGTGAACTTAATGGCTCAATGATATCTTCAAGGACTCGAATTTTTCTTTTCTGCCATGCTTACAGTTGCTGAGTGGATGGTACAGTTCAGGATTTATTTGAAGACATAGAAACAAGGGAATTCAAATTACTATAATTGACTTAGTGTAGTCAGAATTGACCCTGAATTACCTAGGAGAAGGGTGGACTCCCAAACAAAATCTATTAGCAAGGATGAACAGGAGAGGGCTTTTGGGTAGGTAGCCAATAGTTTATGCTACAAAAGTCTAGATTCACTTCATCAATTAAATACAAAGTAAAATGGCTTCAAACAAATAAATCAGATTAGTTGGGTTTAAGTTCTACTTTTCATTTTGTTATTTGGAACTAAATAGTCCACACCTAAGACAGTGTTTCTCTATGTTGACATCTATGGAAGTGCTCAAGTTCTACCAATTTAGGATTTTCTATTTACTAATGAACAAAATTTGTCTATCATGAAAAAAAAATGTTGACTGTTTTGTATTAGCAAAATAAATATCACCTTTTAATGAAAACTTTTCCAGAGACTTGGGGATCATTCATTCATTGAGAAGGAAAGAGATTAAAGGCTATGCAGCTGACAGTTGAGTTGCAGAATACAGTGAGTAGTGGAGGAATCACCGCTGCCTGGGTTTCTCCTTGATATGGTTTGGCTGTGTCCCCATCCAAATCTCATCTTGAATTGTAGCTCCTATAATCCTCAAGTGTCACGGGAGGCACCTAGTGGGTGGTAATTAAATCATGGGGGTGGGTTTTTCCCATGATAATGAATAAGTCTCACAAGATTTGATGGTTTTATAAAGAGGAGTTCCCCTGCACACACTCTATTACCTGCTGCCATGTAAGACATGCCTTTGCTCCTCCTTCACCTTCAACCATGATTGTGATGCCTCCCCAGCCACGTGGAATTGTGAGTCCATTAAACCTCTTTTTCTTTATAAATTACCCAGTCTCAGGTATCCTCACAGCAGCAAGAAAATGAACTAATACAGTCCTCTTTTCTGAGAATTCCATTCCACATAAAAGTACTGTTTAGACTACTTATCTATTGGCTAGACACTTTTGCCTTAGTAGCTCAGAAAGGGTAAAGGAATAAATGCTTCCCAGGTAGTAAAAAAGATATGCCAAATCAGTGTACCATTAAGAACAGGAGGGGAGTGTTTAGAAGCCAAAGGTGAGATACAATATATAAAAGGAAACAATGGGAAATAACTTCTAAAAATTGGAAACTTAAAATAGTTGTTTGTTAGGCAGTCTTCACAGATACCCTATTCTCTTGGATGAATCAAAATTAGTCTCTGCAAATAAAAAGTGATAGGAATAAAATATTAGAATTTAAAGATATGTAGTAGGAAAGTAAAACAAAATGTGTTACTGCCCCTAACATCTCAATAATAGAGAAAGAACATGGAGATAAGTTTTGAGGAGTTTGACAGAATGAAATGATAGATTTGAAGTTAAGTATTTATCTAGCATTTTCGTGATTGCATTGAAACTTGATGGAACTGGGGATGGGGTACAGGGTAGTAGTGAATAGAACTGGGAGTCCTTATTGGCAGCTATATTGAAATACAGGTGTATTGTTTATTGTATAATGAAGTATTTTTCATATGAAGTAATATATTCTATTTGTTCATATTTTAACCATGCAACTAGGTAATAAAGGAAACAAAGTGTTGTTCTATATAATTATTAATTTACTTTATCATCTTAGAAATACTGCAAATTTCTTTCATCATAGTATTAATCTTTTTCTGTTTTTCTTCTTCCTTTTCTCTCATCTTGTTTTCCTTTTTTCATAACAGGAGGGGAACGAGCTCAGGAAAGTTAGCAACAGGCAATAAATAGAATGCTCTGAAAATAGCTAACAAGTTTAGCTCAACTTTTTTATTTTTATTTTTTGATATGGAGTCTCGCTCTGTCCCCCAGTCTGGAGTACAATGGCTCGATCTCAGCTCACTGCAGCCTCTGCCTCCTGGGTTCTAGCAATTCTCCTGCCTCAGCCTCCTGAGTAGTTGGGATTACAGGTACCCACTACCCCGTAGGGCTAATTTTTGTATTTTTAGTAGAGATGAGGCTTCACCATGTTGGTCAGGCTGGTCTTGAACTTCTGACCTCAGGTGATCTACCCGTCTAAGCCTCCCAAAGTGCTGGGATTACAGGCGTGAGCCACCGTGCCCAGCTTAGCTCATCTCTTCTAGTCATTTAATACCCAATTAACTTTCACAAATACATTTTGATGGAAATAAAGCTAGTGACGCTTATTGATGTAACAGATACAGGAAATAGGGAAAACCTAGAATTCAGTGTGGATACACAGGTTTTTTTTTCTTTTTCTTTTTTTTTTTTTTTTTTTTGAGATGGAGTGTTGCTCTGTCACTCAGGCTGGAGTGCAGTGGTGCGATCTTGGCTCACTGCTAGCTCCACCTCCCTGGTTCATGCCATTCTCCTGCCTCGGCCTCCCAAGTAGCTGGGAATACAGGTGCCCGCCACCACGCCTGGCTAATTTTTTTTTTGAATTTTTGTAGAGATGGGGTTTCACTGTGTCAGCCAGTATGGTCTCTATCTCCTGACCTCGTGATCTGCCCGCCTTGGCCTCCCAAAGTGCTGGGATTACAGGTGTAAGCCACCGAGCCAGGATTTTTTTTTTTTTTTTTTTTTTTTTTGTCTGGAGTAGAGTGTGATTAGCTGAAAAGGAAAATATGTGTTTGATCTTTTTGTTTTTGTTTGTATCCAGCTGTATTTTAAGGTAGACGTAATTGTTCAAATATTTTTAATTGGCAGTTTTTATATGAATGTAGAGACCCATAATAAAGTCTACCTCAAATTAGTGTATGAATGTTATTTAAAATCACGACAGTAGAAGAAACCACATAACAAAAAAATGTGAGAAAAGATGGAAAATGACCAAAAAATGACTTGGATGATTACAACACTTAGTGGTCTGGAAGAGGAAGATGAGAAAGTGAGAAAGCAAGGCTACTATAAATGGGTGGCTAATGAGAAATCAAGGCTAGCAGAAATAAGCCAAAAGTGTAGAGATTTTCAAGATGGAGGGCATGTTCAACAATGTCGGATATTGCCAAGAGACTGAATAAAATAAGGTCTAGAATTTAATTTTGGCTTTGGTAGAAGGAAAGTCACTGAGATCTTAAACAGATCTTATACATGTGGTGGAGACAGAGGCCCAGTTGCAGTAGATTGAAGAGAGATTGAGGAATGAGGAAATGAAGGCAATGAATACTTACAACACTTGTGAGAAGTTTTGCACTCAAGAGGAGCATTACAATGGGTGTTTATGTGGAGTTTCTGTAAAGTATGAGGTCATCAACAGAATTGAGAGGAAGAAGTTAGAGATGTGAGAAGAGAGAGAATGTGAAATGGTTATCTTGGGGAATAGATAAATTTAGTTGGGAGTATAGGAGAAGCAATATTGCTAAGCCTGCCTGCATTCAAATCCTCACTGACTCACTTACTTGTTTTATAATTTGAGTCAACTTATCTAAATTCTCTGAAACTCAGTCTTCTCAACTAACAGCGATATGTCCTGTTAATTTCCCTAACAAAGAAATTAATTGCACTTACCTTACAAGGTTTGAAAGGAATAACTTTGTTAATATGTGTAAAGCCATTAGTAAGAGGTATATGTGAATTTTCTACTAGGTAATGATTACAATTTCTCAAATCACCTGACTTTTTGAGATTCTTGGTCAAAAACACAAAATATGTCAGTATAGTTGAGCGATTTTTCTCCATTAGATACAGAGAGCTAGATTTTACCACAGCTGGAGTTTTCTGAAGTAAGTTCGATGGAGAGAAGAAGCTGCAGCAGCGGAAGTTACCTATGAACGCGTGGTTTAATGTTGAGCCCTTCTGGTGGATGATGGGAATACAGCAAACGGGTCATGGGCAGTTAAAGATAGTTGGGGCGGCAAGGCATAGTGATCTCACTGGAAATCAAGAGTTGTTGAAAGAAAAATGCTGGATTTGGTACAGGTAGTTATTAGGCATGAGCGGGACAGGAGAGGGCTCTACCGCCGCCCACTAAAAATCTCCGCCTCTCTAAAATGATAATTTGGCAGCACCAGGGAGAGGCCATTTCCTGATGGTCCACACCTGTTAACATCAGAAGGTTAATTGAACGCAGGCCCTAAGGAGAAGCACACTCCCTGGGCAAGCGCATCAAGAGATAAAAATGGTGCAGTATATTCTTTCAGGAGCACACTCCACTGGAAGAGGGAAGAAAGCTTCAGATGGGCCTGCATATAACTTCCTAAACACAAGCGCCTGCTCAGTCCCAAAGGATAAGGGAAGCACTGGGCATGCAGAAAGCCCACCTTATGGAAAGAATAATGGGAAAGGGGTGAGCCTGTAAGTCTCAAGATCAAGGTTAAAGGCCCTTTTTTGCTGTCTTCTTTTGCTCTCTTTTCTTTCTTCCAACTTCAGGTGCCTGATTGGGTCTCTTTCAAGAGAATTTTCCTTTCTTTCCTGTTCTAAAACCTTTCTAAATTTCCACTCATGCTCTGAAACTTGCCTTGGTCTCTTTTTCTGCTGTATGCCCCTCAGTTGAATTCTTTCTTCTGAGGAGACAAGGACTGAAGTTGCTGTGGAATTAGTATGGATTCACCACCGGTAACTCGTGGTAACTCGAATCTCTTCCACTGCTAACAGTTTGAGAAAGCTGGAAAAAATGGGGGATGGGGGTAAAATCAATTTCAGAAGTTATAGTCACTAGAAGTGTTAGAATGGTCGCCTGAGTTGGAGGGGGCATCAAGAGAAAATATTACATGTAAATGAAGTGGACAAGAGCTAAGAGGTCACGGTATGTGTGGAAATATTAAGGCCACCAAGGATAATAAAAGTAGTGATATAAGCCAGGCACAGAAAGACAAATTCTGCACAATCCTACATGTGGGGTGTATAAAAAAAAAATCAAACTTAGATTAAAATGGTGGTTACTAGAGACAGGAAGTTGAAGGGAATAAAGAGATGTCAATCCTCAGATAAAAAATCGATGATGCTTTAAGACCATGACACATCAATTAAATCAGAACTTCTAGGAAGAGGCATGGGTATCAATGACTCTAAAAGTTTCTCAGGTGATTATAATGGGCAGACAGAGTCGAAAGCCACTAAATCAATGCTACTCAAAGCTTGGCCTCCAGATCAGCAGTGTCAGTATCATGTGGAAGACGTTAAAAATGCAAATTCTCACCCCACCAGAACAATTAAATTAGAAACTCTGGAAGTGGAACCCAGAAAGCTGTCTTTAACAAGCCCCCTGGGTGATTTTGATGAGGACTAATGTTTAAGAACCATAGCGCTGGGCCAACTGCAGTATGGCTGGTGCCTGGACACTCCACCCCATAGTCCCATTAATTTTTGGCAGTTTCCTCCCACAGCTCATGTTTGTCAGGACCTTGAGGTGGGTTTTATATTCTTCTTGATTCCCTTTTCTGCTTCCAAAATGTGTCTCCTTATTGCTGCTTCAAAATACCCCAAATCATTGAGGAGAATGTCATTAAACTTGGTTAGCTATTATTTTTCCTTATTATCTACTTCATTTACTGTGTTAGTCTGTTCTCATTCTGCTAATAAAGACATACCTGAGACTGGGTAATTTATAAAGGAAAGAGGTTTAATTGACTCACAGTTCCACAATTCAATCATGGTGGAAGGGAAATGAGGAGCAGTCACATCTTACATGGTGGCAGGCAAGAGATTGTGTAGAGGAACTCCCCATTATAAAACCATCAGATCTCATGAGACTTATTCACTATCACGAGAACAGCATGAGAAAGACCCACTCCCATGATTCAGTTGCCTCTCACTGGGTCCCTCCTACAGCATGTGAGAATTATGGGGGCTACAATTCAAGATGAGATTTAGGTGGGGACACAGCCAAACCATATCACTTACTATGCTTCCTATAATCCCCTCTCATTCATGAGTCCAGTGTTTGACTCAGTCCACCCCCTAATTCTTGCTTTTCCTCTGTAAAAATTGTATATATTTATGATGTATAATGTCCTGATATGCATACATGGTATGGAAAGGCTAAATCAAGCTATTTTACATATGCCTTACCCTCACATGCTTTTTTCTGTGGCAAGAACACTTAGACTACTCTCAGCTATTTTCAGTATTCAACATATTGTTATTAACTGTAGTCACCATATTTAAAATAAACCTCTTGAACATATTTCCCTTGTATAACTGAAATTTAATGAGAGCAAGGAGAAAGTAGCATGAAGAGGTTAAAGATGTAAGGGAGTTGGCCGATAACCAGGAGTGAATTCCTGAAGCCCAGTGGAAGGATCTGAAAGGGCAAAGAGGAATGGAAGACAGGATCCTACTGGGAAACAAAGAGTGAAGAAATAAGCACAAGACAGTGGTTGGTCTGGAAATCTGGACCTTCCCATAGCATTTGAGGCTCTCTTGGATTTGTCCTAGAAATCACCATGAATAAAGGATCTTGGAATAAATGATGTAATGTAAGCTGGAATTTTGTGGCCGTCTGAAGAACTCAGAGTGGCCAATCTTGCCCCTTGCTGGAGAGATCATTAGACATGAATTCTTCTTTCCTCATGGGGAGGAGAAAGGAAGTTTTCAAGGGAGAAGGAGAAAGAAGCAGTGTCCGAAGCCCCTGTAAACTGTGACCTTGTAGGTGTTGCACAATTACATGGTTTGAAGTAATATTCTTAGTAAGTACTAAAAGAAAGTCTGCAAGTGATAACTCATATTCAAACATAAATACAAAATCCTTTTTCAAAGACAATAGAAATGGATGAACAATTATCTGATTCCCTGATGCCCTATGGTTGGCTATAATGGATTTGTTCAGTTGAAAATAAGCAACTGAAGGACAGCTAGGTATAAATAGGCTCAGTTTACTAAGCATTTCTAAAGCCTGCTACTACAGGAAGAAAACCAATTTCTTCGGGTCTGCTGATTGGTACTTGTTTCAACATGAAAAAAAGTTTTAGTTAAAATAGGAACTTAGGTCATGTTGTCATCATTTCTTATTTAGAGTAATATAATAGCTCCCTAATTTTTGTGCCCATTTGCACACTTGGCCCTCCATTCTGACTTTTTTTTTTTTTTGAGACGTAGTTTCGTTCTTGTTGCCCAGGCTGGAGTACAATGGCACGACCTCAGTTCACTGCAACCTCTGCCTCCTGGGTTCAAGCAATTCCCTTGCCTCACCCTCTCGAGTAGCTGGGATTACAGGTGCACACCACCACTTCCGTCTAATTTGTAATTTAGTAGAGATGGGGTTTCACCATGTTGTCCAGACTGGTCTCAAACCCCTGATCTCAGGCTATCTGCCCGGCTTGGCCTC
The DNA here is from genome assembly GCF_028858775.2 of Pan troglodytes. Lineage (NCBI taxonomy): Eukaryota > Metazoa > Chordata > Mammalia > Primates > Hominidae > Pan > Pan troglodytes. Next base: position 61,272,348 of record NC_072403.2, read on the forward strand.
CCAAAGTGCTGGGATTACAGGCATGAGCCACTGCACCCGGCCGACAATTTGATTTTTCACCTGCCCACGTATTACTTAAAATGTTTCAGTGGCTAGTCAGTGCTTTCAGGTTGCTGAGTAAATTACTTACCATAGCTCTAAAGCTACAATTAGCATAACTTAGTGATTGAAAGCACAGTCCCCAGAGCAAGACTTCCTGGGGTTGAAGTTAATTATTTCATAATGATTAGCTGGGTGATTTGGGGTCAGTTAGTTAAACTGTGCCTTTGTTGCTTATGTATAATGAAGAAATAATATAGTACCTCTTTCATAAAGTTGTGAAGATTAAATTACTTGGCACTTACAAAATGCATAGAATAGTGTTGGTGTGGAGCAAGAGCTCTATAAATGCTCGCTATTATTGATGCTCTTTCAAGCAGTTTCTATGTGATTATCCCTGTCTCCCCCAGACTCATCTCCCATGAAGCTACCACTCACTCACTGGGTTCCAGCCATAAAGTACTTGTTTTCATCCCTTACAATGAATAGGATTATTTTACCAGTAAACCCTCATATTAGCTTTACTATCCATTTGGAATCCTTAGTTCTCTCTTCCACAAGTTAATTCCCATGCATCATTCAGAATTTAGATGGTCACTTCCTTGGAGAAATTGTCACTGGCCTCTGTGACTAGTTTAGTAGCCCCTCTTCTAGCACCATGTGCCTCTCATTTAAAACAATTATTACATGTGTGATCATATATTTGTGTGGTCATCTGATTAAGCTCTATCCCCCTCTACACCCTCAAGCTACATGAGGCCAGAGACCTATTCTGCTTTGCTCACCAGTATATCAGCAATACCTGGTGCAATTCCTGTTAGAGAAATGCATGGGTTTTGAACAAAAAAGAAACAACATTTAGAAATTATTATAAATTTGCAACTGCTAAATTGGGTGAACATGGGTTAAATTCATAAGTATATAACAGTAAGTTTCATTCAGAATTAACTTTGCTTTTCAGTCACATCCAAAATGGATTCGATTCTGTGTTTGGGTCTTTGAATCATTTAGCAGGAAAGAATAAGAAACAGAACTATTAAAACTAATTTACATATTTGTGTATAAACATTCATAAAATTGCTAACTGGAATCGTTAGGGACCAAGCATTAAAGTATAGGAATACCACCATTAATCTGGGTTATTTGATGTGATGCCCATTTGGACAGGCAGCACTTGGAGAAGTTGGCTTTTGCTACTGGTTTCAACTTTAGTTTTCCATCTTCCTTGAGTGACTTGGAGGTGAAAGTATACAAAGAATAAAAACAATTTAAGTAAATATTTTAGGAAGAGAAGCATAATTTTATAAATGGATGTTTCTCTCTGTAAGATCATCATTTTATAATGCCAAATTCCCATCTTCTGCTTTGCAATATGTTACTTGGGGATTTTTTATGTTGTTACTCTATACTTACTATAGTGGCACCTCTAATATCTGAATAACTTGCCTAACAAGGAACATCTGAGATAGTTAGTTCTATGTAATCAAACAAACGTACAAAATAAGGATCAAAACATTACGCTATTACTTTACAGTATATTACATGATGCACCCAAAGATAGTAAATATTTATCTGTATATTTATTCATAATCTGATCTGAGAAGACTCTGTTGCTCCTGATAAGAAACATATCTTAAAGTTACCAAGAAAGGGCCAGGCGCGGTGGCTCACGCCTATAATCCCAGCACTTTGGGAGGCCGATGCAGGTGGATCACAAAGTCAGGAGATCAAGACCATCCTGGCTAACAAGGTGAAACCCCATCTCTATTAAAAATGCAAAACAAAATTAGCCAGGTGTGGTGGCGGGCGCCTGTAGTCCCAGCTGCTCGGGAGGGTGAGGCAGGAGAATAGCGTAAACCCAGGAGGCAGAGTTTGCTGTGAGCTGAGATCACGCCACTGCACTCCAGCCTGGGCAACAGGGTGAAACTCCGTCTCAAAAAAAAGAAAAAAAAAATTACCAAGAAAGGTAACCCGCATGCTTATGCATATTAACTAAATCCCTGTAGAATAATTAATCAACTGTTTTAACTTTGAATTCTCAGTTGGAGAACTCTCATCTCTTTTACTCTTCTCCCTCCTCAAGAGGGTATCTTTGCGAATGGAGAGAATGCTGAGGTGTGCATGCTGCCTTCTGGATCTTTGGTGCTCTCTGCTATGGAATAACTGTCTTGTCTGGTCTCTCCTCATACTGCAGCAAAGCCAGCTGAGGAGGGGCTGGTTCATCTTGATAATTTGGGTACCAGGGTTTCTTCTCATGGCTTCCAGTTTTATGGCTTCTATATACAATGTCTCCTTGTTCTGACTCTTCTGGCTCTCTAGAGAGGATCTCAACTCTCCTGCATTCCTCTGGAGAGTAAACTACCTACTTTCTCTGCACACTGATATATTTGGTTGAAGCTAACTTGAAACCCCTCCCTCAGCTGTGGCTTCTTTCCTGCTGCAGTCTCAGTCCCATGTTGATTTGGCAATATAATCAATATCAATGCACAGCTTTGCTGAGAGGCAAGAAGTAAGGCCCTCTTACATTGGAATCTCCCCAAAACTTATATAGGTGTGAGTATTTTTCTTCATTTCTACCCTGACCCCAAGCCCATGGTGGCATCAACAGTGGGCGGGAGGGGATGGTGATGGGGGAGGTGGAAGTAATCTTGGGAAGGGTTTGGGACAGGACTGCCCTCGATTTCTCCAATGTTGAAAGTTCCTATCTACTGTGGTCTTTTCCTGCAACATATCCTCCACAGTTTTTGCACTATAATTTTAGTATGGTTTTACAACTCAAGTCTGCCAGAGTAGGATCATGATACATACAAGGAAGTTTTAAAAATATAGAAAACACTGCTCACTTGCTCTCAACAAAGCCTGGCTCTCAATGCTGTTGTTTTTTTAATGTTGTTGAAAAGACTAGCTTTTAAACTCAAACTGAACATCGACTTCTTCATTCTAAGACAATTCCCAACCTATCCTAGGGGTAATGAATACTGTTGCTTCACTGGAGCTGTAGAACACCATAATTCAGGAAAATTTTTAAATACCGGTGGTTTAAGATTATCCATTATTTCCTATAACTTATACACAATGTCTCAATTAAAAGCTAGTTCAAGTAAAAGAAATGAGATGAGAAGAAGTGAGAAGACAGAAAGGAAAAAAGAACAGGGTGCTACAGGGTATTAAAAATTGTACCTCTTGGCTGGGTGCGGTGGCTCACACCTGTAATCCCAGCACTTTGGGAGGCTGAGGCGGGTGGATCAAGAGGTCAGGAGATCGAGACCATCATGCCCAATATGGTGAAACCCCATCTCTACTAAAAATACAAAAATTAGCTGGGTGTGGTGGTGCCTGCCTGTAATCCCAGCTACTCGAGAAGCTGAGGCATGAGAATCACTTGAACCCAGCAGGCGGAGGTTGCAGTGAGCCAAGATCGCACCACTGCACTCCAGCCTGGCGACAGTGAGACTCCGTTTCAAAAAAAAAAAAAATTGTACCTCTTTTCCTCTTCTCATCTCCTATATTATCTTAACTCTGTTGCAGGTAGAAGACAAGAGAGACAAGAGAGTTATTATTATGGTAGAAAGAACCTCAAATATAAAACCACCTGTAAGACAACACTTTTGTAGACTTTGTAGGCTAGTTGCCTCATTATCATCTTGCAAGTCATTGTTATTATTGCCACAGATCAATCAGAGAAGATGACCCCAAATCAGACATTTCCCCACATTTGATTCTATTGGCTGGTCAAATATAATCCCTTTTGTTAAGATCCATAAGAAGCTAAGATTTCTGAACTAGAAGTAGTTGGATTCCCATTAGTAAATGATTTCTTTGTATATCACAGACATTGAATCCAGTATCTAGATATGTTCTTTTTTATTACATAGCTGCTAGAAACCTTAGAGTTCCATTTGCACCTAATCTTTAGAAAGTATTCTTGATTGTACATATTTTTATATTTTTATTTTTCAGTATCTGTATTTGCCTTCATTGTCACCATTACTTATAATAATATTGCTACTAGTGGTAGGTGTATAGAGTAGGATAGGTTGGGTTATTCTACAGTAACAAGCAACAATGGAGTATCAGTGGATTATGATAACAAAAATTTATTTCTTGCTCACACTACAAGCCCATTACAGGTCAGCTCATACTGTTCTATTGCCTTCACTGGGAGGCCAAGGCTGACAAAACAACTTTTCTCTGGGATATTACTAGAAGGAAATTAAAGATTATAGCAAAGCACATGTTTCATTTTAAAACTTCTGTCTAGGAGTAACACATCTTCCCTGCTCACACTTTGCTGCCTGAATCAGCAAGGCAAGGAACTGTACTCTTCCCCAAGAGAAGCCAAGGGACACCAGGGGATAACAATACAGTCAAACAAAATAGGTTGCATTTACTCAAGTAATTATTCAATGCATCATTCATGCAATATTTATATATTTAATACTCATCAGACTTCTGTTTGGTATGTACTAGGTTTTTCTTCATTTTATACATGAACAATAATGAGTTTAGAGAAACCAAGACATTTGTTCAAAGTTATACAGTTGGTAAGAAACAGAGTTGAGATTGGAATTGGATTTTTCTGTTCTAAACCCAGTCTTTACTCTTGTATATGGTACCTCTCCTGAGATAAAGAAGGGGGATGCATTTTTAAATACAGGAAACCAATAAGAAGCTGAATGATCCACTTTACCACTCCAGTGTTAAGAAAATCCAGTTTGATGGCAGTGAGTTTTCCCCTAACCCTGCTTGAGGAATCAATTGCGGATGAGTCAAAGTAGCTGCTAATGAGCTAATAATCTCTCAGTGGCAGCTAATTAATCTGCAACCTGGGGGCACCTATCAGTTGGTATTCAGAAGACCAATAAAATAAGGGGTCAACTGAGATGGCTCAAAGAGGTCAAAACCAGATTTTTGAAACAGAAAAATTATGTACATTAAATTATATATACAAGAAAGTACCAAAGGGAGAATTAAGATTGAACATATTGATTGCCTTTGTCTTTTTAAAGACGTCATCCTTTTACACATGAAAACAGAACTGTAGTCATTAGATTAAGTCACTGGCATCCTAATTAGGCAATCAAAGACTTAACCCATTTTAGAATTGTTGAATAGGCAGCTTAATAGTTTGGTAAGTGCCTCTTCTTTCCCATACACTGTGGCCCTTGGTTTCCCACTGTTATTCTTCAGAGTGATTTCTTATGGCACCACAGAGAGTGGATAATTAAACAAATTTTGGGACACTACTGTGTGTCAGTTCTTGTACTGGACCTGGATGTGACAAAATCCTGGCCTTTATAAAGCTGAAAGCCAAATGGAGGTGACTTAAACATGTAATTACACAAATAACTTTGCAAATCATTATTAGTCTCTGGCAGCATTGAAGCATTTTGGCAGCACATTCTATTTACACTCTCTTTACTTGGTATCCTGAATTGGAAAGAAAATCAATATGTGAATTTAATTACCTTGACTCTGATATTATGATTACACTATACAGTAGAAGGTAGGTATTTGTTAGTCTTGAATGTAACAATTCATGCCACAACAATTATACAGCAAAGATTTGGAAACACATTTATCAGAATTGAAAACTTATACATTGAAGCTTGTCATTTTTGAAGGCTTAAATTTTTTAAAAATTTCTCATAAAATTTAAATGATTTAATAATTCATAAAGCATGTGTCAACATTCAGAAATTATTTTAAATATATTTATAAGTAAACAATAATGTAGGAAAATACCTTTTGTTGATTAAAATTTCTTCCACATTTTCTTATAAGAACTATAATTATGTTACTAATAGACATCTTTTAAGGTCTATCTTGAAAACAAATAGTGTATCTATTTAAATTATTGAATAAAAAAACTTGAAATTTTCTGATTTCCAGACTGTATGACAATGTATTAAGCTCATCTTTGAATGTCTTGATACATACTATGTAGCTTAGAGTAAAAGTTACAGGCCCTCAAACAGGTGGATAACATAATTTTCATTTTCCTAATGTATACCAGAATCTAAATTGCATCTTTCCTTCATTTGAAACCCAACCATTCAGTTATAGTAAACTGACTTGATGGGAAGTTTATCTTAAGACTTATGTAATTTTTGCCCCTTGTGTATCATGCTATTTGGGGAATATATTTTCTGGGGATAACATATGGTGGAACAGTCTTTCAGGTTACCTGCTGTGACCCTGAGTTTGCATCATGGGAGTAAAATATGCTTCCAATTAAAATTGCCATATGGGGATGCTATTTTTTATGAATTCAGGGTAAAGAATAGCAAAAGAGTCTAGGCTGTATTTGACAGCTGGGGTAAAGCACCTTGAATCAATAAAATTGTTATTAATTCCATCCTAAGTACTTGCCATTGTTTCACATTGTCATGATTCTATATAACTATATTTGGAAACCTCTAATACAGGTGGTTGTCCAGATTAATGCCCAATATTCTTGAAAAAGGCCTACATACTGACAAAAATAACATCAAATAAATAAATAATTGCACACAGTTTTTGGGTTCTGTTGGAGTGGCTGTGGCAAATTCTTAAAATAAGACAACAAAGTGTGCCACGTTGATCTTCCTTTCATAAAAAGAATTCTTCCTTTCATAAAAGACTTCTCTATAGCGTGCTATACTGTTTGATAACATTTTACCCACAATAGAACTTCTTTCAAAATTGGAGTTAATTGGCCAGGTGTAGTGGTTCACACCTGTAATCCCAGCACTTTGGGAGGCTGAGGCAGGTGGATCACCTGAGCTCAGGAGTTCCAAGACCAGCCTGGCCAACATGGTGAAACCCCATCTCTAACCCATCTGTTTTAGGTGCTTTGAGAGTCACAAATTTAAAAACATAATTTCTTTTCCTGAATGATGCTCCTAAAAATAAGACATATAATTTTAACTTAAGTCGATGTAGACCAGGGTTTTTGGAAGTTCTATTCTTAAATACATGAATTTACTTTTTTACAACAATGATCCAACCACACACAAACTATTCCCTTTGTTGAACTCTGAATAATGCTAAGCCTGCTAAACATTTTACAGAGTCAAGTAAAATCTGATTGAGAGTGATTTATCTTTATTTTTCTTTATTCTTTTCTAAGCACAGTCTTTCAGTTTCCTCCATATTCAGTATATCATTCACTGCAAAGCAGGACATATTAATATGTTACACAAAGTCATATTAATTATTTAATACAGGCATACCTCAGAGATATTAGGGATTTGGTTCCAGACCACTACAATAATACAAATAACACAATAAAGTTGCATGGATTTTTGGTTTTCCAGTGCATATAAAAGTTATGTTTATACTATACCGAGTCTATTGTGTGTTCAGTAGCATTATTTCTAAATAAACAATGTACATAACTTAATTACAATATTTTGCTAAAAGTTGCTAATGCTTAACTGACCATTCATACAGTTATAATCTTATTGTTGGTGCAGGGTCTTAGCTTGATGTTGATGGCTACTAACTGATCAAGGTGGTGATTGCTGAAAGTTGGAGTGGCTGTGGCAAGTTCTTAAAATAAGACAACAAAGTGTGCCACGTTGATCTTCCTTTCATAAAAAGAATTCTTCCTTTCATAAAAGACTTCTCTATAGCATGTTATACTGTTTGATAACATTTTACCCACAATAGAATTTCTTTCAAAATTGGAGTTAATTGGCTGGGAGTGGTGGCTCATGCCTGTAATCCCGGCACTCTGGGAGGCTGAGGCAGGTGGATCACCTGAGCTCAGGAGTTCTGAGACCAGCCTGGCCAACATGGTGAAACCCCATCTCTACTAAAAATACAAAAATTAAATGGACGTGGTGGTGGGCACCAGTAATGCCAGCTACTCAGAGGCTGAAGCAGAAGAATCACTTGAACCCGGGAGGTGGAGGCTGCAGTGAGTTGAGATCCCACCATTGCACTCCAGCCTGGGCAACAAGAGCAAAACTCCATCTCAAAAAAAAAAAAAAAAAAAAAAAAGATTTAATCCTCTCAAACCTTGCCCCGATTTATAAACTAATATTCTAAATCCTTCGTTATTTCGACAATATTCACAGTATCTTCATCAGTAGATTCCATCTCAACAAACCATTTCCTTTGATCATAAGAAGCAACTTCTCATCAGCTCAAGTTTGATCATGAGACTAGAATAATTCAGTCACATCTTCTGTTTCCAGTTCTAATTCTAGTTCTCTTGCTATTTCCACCACATCTGCAGTTACTTTCTCCACTGAAGTCTTGAACTCCTCAGCCATCCATGAGAGTTGGAATCAACCTCTTCTAAACTCCCGGTTGATATTGTTACTTTTATTTCATTTCATGAGTCACAAATGTTCTTAATCACATCCAGAAGAGATAATCCTTTTCAGGAGATTTTCAATTTTTATTGCCCAGATCCATCAGGGGAATAACTAGCTACGGAAGCTATAGTCTAACAAAACATATTTCTTAATTAATAAGACTTGAACATCAAAATTACTCCTTGATCCATGGGCTGAAGAATGGGTATTTTGTTAGCCGGTATGAAAACATTAATTTCCTATAAGGGAATTAACATCTTCATCAGAGCCCTTGGGTGATTAGGTGCAGTAACATTTTGAATTTTTTTTTCTCCTGAACAGTATGTCTTAACAGTGTGCTTAAAATATTTGTAAACCATACTATAAACAGCTGTCCTGTCATTTAGGCTTTGTTGTTCCATTTACAGAGCACAGACAGAGTAGATTTAGCATAATTCTAAAAGGTCCTAGGATTTTTTGAATTGTCAATGAGCATTGGCTTCAGTTTAAGTCACCAGCTGCATTAGCTCCTAACAAGTCAGTCTGTCCTTTGCAGCTTTGAAGCTAGGCATTTACTTCTCCAATCTATGAAAGTCCTAGCTGTAGCTTCTTTTAGTGGAAGGCTGTTTTGTCTGCATTGAAAATCTGTTTAGTGTAGCTGCCTTCATCAATGATCTTAGCCAGGTCTTCTGAATAACTTGCTGCAGCTTCTCCATCAGCACTTGCTGCTTAGCCTTGCACTTTGTTATGAACATGGCTTCCTTCCCTAACCTCATTAACCAACCTCTGCAAGCTTTTCTTCTGCAACTTCCTCACCTTTCTCAGCCTTCATTGTATTAAGGAAAATCAGGGCCTTGTTCTGGATTAGGCTTTCACTAAGGGGATGTTGTAGCTGGTTTGATCATCTGTTCAGGCCACCCAAATTTATCTGTATCAGCAATAACGCTATTTCACTTTCTTATTATCTGTGTGCTCACTGGAGTAGCACTTTTAAATTTCGTTTAATAACTTTTTCTTTGCATTCGAACTTTTCTAACTGGCATAAGGGGCCTAGCTTTCAGCCTAATTGGGCTTTCGACATGCCTTCCTTACTAAGCATAATCATTTCTATCTTTTGATTTAAAGAGAAATATGTGACTTCCTTTCACTTGAACATATATAGGCCATTACAGTGTTGTTAATCAGCTCAATTTTAATATTTTTTTTGTCTCCAGGAATAGAGAGACCCAAGGAGAAAGAGAAAACACATACAACTAAGTTGGCCATCTTATGCAGGCATGGTTCATAGCTCCCCAAAACAATTACAGTTGTAACATCAAAGATGACTGATTGCAGATCACGGTAATAGATATGATAATAGTGAAAAAGTTTGAAATATTGTGAGAGTTACTAAAATGTAACAGAGAAACAAAGCATGCACACACTGTTAAAAAAAAATGGTGCTGATAGACTTGCTCAACCTCTATGCAGCATTGCCACAAGCCTTTAATTTGTTTTAAAAAAAGAAAGAAAGAAAGAAAAAACAATATCTGTAAAGCAAAATAAAGGAAAGCATAATTAAATGAGGTATGCCTATATTTGGTCTTTATGCTTTTCTAGTTTGTTATTATACCCTATTTTTTTCCTGGATCATATTTTACAGCTTTACCTACCAATTCACATCTCAGTATACATATCCAAATATATAGTAATTTTTCTTTTGCTATACTTGCTAGAGCCCCTAGCCTCCAGTAGAATATCAACTGTATGTCCAATAATGGGGAAGGAGTTGGAAATTCATCCCCTTCCTTCCACTACAAGAATCTCAAGGTAATTCAAAAATTTTAAAAGATGGTTATGAAGATGGTCATCATTCCAAATGCTCCTTAGCAGCCAGACAATTGGAGGAAGGAAAAAAAAAAGTCTCTTTCCTTTATATTTATTCAGTCCTAAGGAATACAAGTGTTGTTTGAGAAACATTTATTGAACTAATGATATCATATCATATAATAAAATTCCTGTTAAGTAATTTTTGTCTTTTGTAATTTATGACTTATTTTATTAAACAAATACATAAGTGGGTGAGTGATTGTTGTTTTTCAAACACTAACCACAAGATCATAGATAGTTGAAGCTCTAAACATAATGTCCAAGCATCTGTCTAAATGAATTCTTTGCAAATTATAATTAATGAGCTTCTTAATTGGACATCCAGATTCCTCCATTTTCCCCTGTGCTTCAACCACATTAGCCTACTTTCAATTTCCAGAAATGCATCACACTTCCTCCTTCCAGAGGGTTCTTCCACATGTGTTCCTTTCACAAGAAATGTTTTCTCCCCTTCCTCTTCTACTATTTAACACCTTGCTCTTCTTTCAGATCTCATCTCATGAATCATGTCCTTTGCATGGACATGTTTGGTTTTATTCTAGAGAATATGATGAATTTAAAGAAAGATGAACTTCTCCTTCATAACACTTATTACAAGTGCAATTGTGCTTTTTATGTCAATATCTATCTTCCTCAAGTTTACTTATCTTGGTTTGACTCACTATTTGTCCTCAAATTCTAGCATCTATAGACCATCATGTACCATTTATAGATTTATTTAAAACATCAGTTCTCAGATCTTCGCCACAACACCCAAGTTAGAGAAAAATGAACTTAGAAAAAGATGAACTTCTTAGAGAAAGATGAACTTAGAGAAAGAACTTCTCCTTCATAGCATTTATTACAAGTGCAATTGTCATTGTATCATAATTTCTGTGATTCCCCCCATTAGACCATTCCATAAAGAACCATTGATAAGTTTATTCATTGTTATATCCCTAGCACATAGCACATCCTTGCTCCTACTTGGTAAGGTTGACTTAAATAGTTGCTTTACCAGGATTCAGTCTCATCCATTTTCATACATAGAATTATGATTTTGTTTGGTGTGGCAATACACCTAAATACAATTCTTGAAATCCCAGACTCTTTAACAACTAAGTGATGAGTTGTGATGTGACACAGTTATGGCCAATGAAACTCAGGGTTCCTGGGAAACCAATAATTTGAGATAGACAGCAAGATTGCTATTGTTCCTTCTTCTGGCCTTGAACGTAAATGTAAAGTTTGAGTGGCAGCTATCTTGGAGCCGTTAGGAAATTAGTACGAAGATGAAAGCTAACCTGTTCCCAAGCTAACGAGGATGATGAAGCAGAAAGATGGCGTTTATTATAGAGTGCTATAAACACTCACATTGACAGAATGGACCTCCCCACAAAACTGGCTCAGATGTTGAAACTGATAATGCCACACACATACCAAGAGGGTATGAAGAGGTAAATTACTCATGTATTAAACATTCTGGAAAGAATAGGGTAGAAAGCAAAACAGATCCAAAAATAGCTTGAGTGAAGGAAGGAGCGAATGTCTCTGGACTTTATTGGCTAGGGAATAAAGCCAAGGTGAGGATTCCTGCATAGTTTGAACTTTCCTGTTGGTGATCATGTAGTGGTTTGAGCTTCCTCACCAGTACCAATGGAGGGAGTACCTGGGCTTTCTTACCTTCTTGATCACATGTAGCACAGAAAGAGAAGGAGATCTGAAAGTTGTCGGTGGTTACCTGTGCTTGTTACACAGGGCATTAGGACAATAACTGAAGCCATGTACTCTGTATTCTTATTACTTGCAGGTAAACACAATCCTAACTGTACAGTAAGTGCTCAATAAATATTTTTTAAATGATGAAGAAATGAATGGGAATTTATAAAGTAGTCAATGGCTTAGACTTTCAGGGTCTCAATTTGTCGTGTGTGTGCGTGCGCACATTATGCTCTTTAACTTTGGTGTGGCAAAGATATGAGAACTGATATTATAAACCTATGAATAGTACCTGATTGTCTACAGATGTTACAATTTGAGGACAAATAGTCAAAACCAAGATAAATAATCTTGAGGAAGATAGAAATTGACATAAAAATAGACAAGTACATAGAAGTATATAATTTGCCAGAAAGAAATATAATTAAGTTTAACTAAATTCTTTTAGAAACTCCCTTATATTTTTCCACTTAAGTATCATTGATCCCCAATAATATAGGCTGGTCTAGATCTTGGGCTCCACAAGTCTTACCTGGAAGACCCTGTCAAGTACATCAGATATACTTTAGAGTTACCCAGTTGCATCTAGTCATTTGACCTGTGCATCTAAACCTGTCAACTTACAGAGTGCACACAAAACTTGCACTGAATTACCTTCTCAGCACTGCAGTATAATATCCATCAAGACAGGCATTGTGTCTGCCTTATTTACCTTTGAAATGTGAGAACATAGCAAAATGTTTATTTTACACATATGCACAAGAAACATTTGTTAATGAAAAAAATTATTCTGAATCTTATAGGCAGATAAGAACTCTGATTTGTATTTGTGTTATTTAAATTATTTTCAGAAGAACTTACAAGTTCATTCACAGTTTATTATCTTGTATGTGGGACTAGTCTAGCAAGAGTGGTTCAAACATCAGCTATATTTTGGCTACTTATGCTTCGCTAGGACTCCCCATCTTCAGGTATTTAAAATAGTAATTAAAATGGAAAATTTCAAGAGGTCCCTTAAGAGGAAGTACACTCCCAAATCAGGAAAATAAAGGCACAGCTTTTCAAAACAGAATAATTTAGGTTATTCAGAACAGGGCTTATATTTTACCATACACATCTTAATAGCAACTAAAATTATTACTAAAGCTTATAATAACATTCCCAATATCTCAAGATAGCAAAGTCATGTTAATTACTTTTGAAATGCTATCATGTGTTAGACATCATGAGAAATACTAGGGATATACAGGTACATATTATACAGTCTCTGAATTTTAGAAGCTCATAGTCAAGTGAGCAAGACTAACACATAGCAAATAATCACACAAAAGAGTGATCAAATTTGAACAAATTGCCTTGGGAAAGTGCTGGGTGAGTATAAGATACTTCAGGGAGAAGAAGAAATGAATATAAAGAAAGAAAGGAACTCAAAACTATTGATTTGTTTTGAGGAGGGGGTTGAACAGAGGTGATGAAAGGGAGGATAGAAGTAGATACCAGGAAATTATGCTAGGTAGTATATAGAATCTACATTAGGATTGGCCCTGTGTACCACAAAGAGCTTATAAACTGGGGGAAAATAAGTTATATCTGATTTAAACAAGGTAAGTCTGACCACAAAAATACTTCCTACAGAAATGTTTATTCTTTAAATAGTTGGGATATAAAGTGGAAACTTCACTTACCTGGGAATCACATATATTTAATAGTTCATCTTTATTTAGATAAAGAACATGGTATTATATATGGGTTATAAGAAATTTAAAAGTAAAATATGATTTTTAAACTAATACAGAAGTGAATGATACCTTTCCAAAATTATTGCCTTGCAACTCTAGACAACTATTCAAATATTCTGCCCGTAAAGCAAATGTGTTTATTTACTGCTCACTGAAATTGTCTTAGAAGCATTTGACATATTCTTTTGAATTACCTGTGAAGTAGAAATTTGTTTTTTCTTTTTCAGCCTGGATTCGATTTTTAGAAATAACTGAATGTCATTTGGACAAAAATCTGGTGTGAATAAAGTAGACAAATAAATTGATAAATACATGTTAACTAAATTAACAAGAAAAATATGGTTAATACTGTCTTTGTTAACAATATTAGAACAATATAAAAAAATGACTCTATAGTAGTGACAATTAGTTTCTTTTATGGAAGAGACTCAATGTAATTCCAATTCTGAAAGATAATGTCATTAACATGAATGCATAGCTTCCCAAAATGACAACTTTGAAGGACAACCATGACTGCAAACATTAAACACCCAATAAAAATGGTGTACTGTTATAGAAATCCAGAAGGTTCAGGGAACAGCCTCTAATCAGTTAGTGGTAAAAGAAAATTTCCAGCCAGGTGACATGGCTCATGCTTGTAATCACAGCACTTTGGGAGGCTGAGGCAGGAGGATCACTTGAGGTCAGGAGTTCAAGTCCAGCCTGGTCAACATGGCAAAACCCCGTCTCTACTAAAAATACAAAAATTATTCAAGTGTGGTGGTGCATGCCTGTAATCCCAGCTACTCTGGTGGCTGAGGCATGAGAATTGCTTGAACCCAGGAGGCGGAGGTTGCAGTGAGCTGAGAGCTGGCTGCTTCACTCCAGCCTGGGTGACAGAGTGAGACTCTGTATCAAAAAAAAAAAAAAAAAGAAAGAAAAAAAAAGTAAAAAAAAGAAAATGTCCACGAGGTAGAAGAATACTAAGAGGCTTTTAATGTCTAGATGGACATATCTTCTACATATACGTACAAACCCCTTACAGAAACATATCTATCCCCACTTACGCTCTTAGCATTTGTTATCACATGTTTCTCACTTCTTCCTCATACCCATAATTCTAGCCTGAACTACTTTGGTCTTCAAATTCTTTGAAGATGTTTACAGTTGAGAAAAACAAAGGCATACTGTTCTTTGATTAAAGGAAGGTCCATAGATATGTTTTCCTTTAGACTAATGTGATAGGTACTGAGCATACAAGCTGTTATAAGGAGACACACATTGGCACTCTACAGCTTCCCTTCACCTCTGGAATATACACACATTTACAGTACAAATTTTGTGAGCTGACTACGAGATAATTCGGTTTTATCTAAACGAAGCTACTACAAAAAGCAGTCAGTGATTCCTTGTAATTCTGTGGACCCCTCCGAATGCTGCTGGAATGTCTGCCCAACAATCCAATATACTGGTATTAGTGTACAGATAGTGAGAGGTCACTGTGAAAACCTTCTGACTGAAGCCACATTTTCAGGATTCATATAATTCAGGATAATGATCTGGCTGGCTACCTATGATATTTTGCTCTGCTTTACTAATGACAGGAGGCTTAAATAACCATCTGGAGAAGGAAAGTTTAGATGGAATGATCATCAGAAGTTTTGATTTATTTCCTATTAATTCCTTGAGGAGCATAATCCCTTTTAAGTTTCATACTATGGCTCAAGTCAAAGGAAAGGCAACCCTCATGGAAGAAAATAATACTCCAACTAAGCACACAGTTCTACTTTATAATGGAACCAAGAAGAATAAGAAGAAAGCAGAAGCTTTCTAGGTAGTCCACCAAATAAATACAACTCATATAAAAATAGATATCAAAATCTATCTGCTCACCTGTCCAACTGCCAAAAGACTGACACAAATTCCTAATGTTCATGAAATTTTTGACTTTAGATGATGCAGGATATAGAGTCCAAGCCTACTGTGATATTTCTTAGATAAGTGTACTCAGCAAAAGTCTCAAAACAAGTTCCTGTAGCAAACTACTGTCATATGAAATGCAGAAAAGAATTAGCTCAGCACACATACCTCAGGGGTATAGCATAATAAGGAAAGCATGGGACTCTGGTGCCAATTTAAGACTATGTGGTCCTGGAGTTTGATGACGAGCGGCCTTTTTGGGGATTATTGCAGGCCCTTTAAGACAACACACACTTTACATGGAACAGGATATAGAAAGAGAGCCTCTCTAATTGTTAACTCTCAGTGGAGGGGAAGTTCCACTCCATGGCAGTGCCATAGGAAAGGATAATAAAAATTATGATTGTTAACATTTATTGATTACTTTCTAAGTACCAGGCGCTTTGCCAAACACTTATAAGCATTATTTCATGAAATCCTTCCAATAGCTGTATAAATAAAGGTTATTATCATCTGAGTTTTACAGGTGAAGGAAGTGAGGTTTGAAATTAGGTTTAAAGACCTTAGGTAAATTGAACGAGTTTGCATAGCCATTGAGTAATAGAGCCAAGACTCAAAACTGGATTGTGTGCTTCCAGAGCCTAAGATCAGTTGGTGCCAAAGAAGAATCGATAGAACCCTGGTGGAATTTTTCTCAGACTCAAGCCTCCTGGAGAAAATCCTAATGATGAGTCTATTCATATGCCTCTTACAACTTACGAAGCTGGGAAACACAGTCAAGGGAAAGAATGTGGCAGACGACATTGACATCTGTTTTTATACTTCACTCCTCTCTTGAAAGCACTGTTCACATTGGAAATGTAGGCTGGAAATGCATGCCTATTTGGATTACATGAGTGCTAGTTCAAAATGATGCTTTGTTGTGTGGATATAGGGCATACAATAAGCTAAATCATATCCATTTTTCTCCTCTACCGATTACAAGTGTGGTAAAATCACTGCCTTAGAAGGTCAGTGATTCTCAAACTTTAGGGTTCCTCAGAATCCCCTGGAGGATCTGTAAAAACACAGATTACTGGGCCTTAACCCAGAGCTTCTGATTTAGTACATCTACGTTGGAGTTTGAGAATTTGCATCTCTAGTGAATCCTAATTTGAATTCTAATGAGTTGGTTATGTAGTTTGCTTATGTATTCCCTCTAAATCTCATCTTGAACTGTAACCCTCAGTGTTGGAGGTGAGCCCTGGTGAAAGGTGATTGGATCACGCGGGTGGATTTCTAATGGATGGTTTAACATCCTCTTGGTGCTGTCCTGGTGATAGTTGTTGTAAAGTGTGGTACCTCCTCCCTATTCTCTCTCTTGCTCCTGTTTTTGCCATGTAAAGTGCTGGCTCTTGCTTCACCTTCCACCATGAGTAAAAACCTCCTGAGGCCCTCCCAGAAGCAGATGTTGGCGCTATGCTTCCTGTACAGCCTGCAGAACCATGAGGTTCAACCTCTTTTCTTATAAATTACCTAGTCTTAGGTATAGCAAGGCAAGGATGAGCTAATACAGTTGGTGTCCTCTTACTGTCCTTTATCTCTGTAGTATACACAGATTCACAATCTGGATTTTATAACTGACTCTGAGATGATGCAGTTTTCTCTGGATGAAGCTCCTAAGAAAAGCAGGCCATTTTGCTGCTGCTGCTGCTCCTGGGATTACACTTTCAAAACCATTGCTCTAAATTGGAGATTTTCAACTAAACTTGCACACGAGAATTGCCTTATAGACATTTTTTTAAAAAATGCTGATGCTTGAAGTACTACTCCAGATGAATTAAATCAAAATATTCGAGGGTGAAGTTCAGGCATCAATATTGCTAAACTCCTCTCCCGTCATCCACTGATTAATCTAATGTACAACATGAATTGAGATCACAGAGAATAAGTTTGCTTATGTGTCAGCGACAGAAAATTAAGAGTATGTCTCTGCTAAGACTTGACTCTGAAATATCTATAAATTACTAAAGGAATTTAAGGAATACTGAAGTAATAAGGTCTTGATATCAAGTCATTATGAAATTTTTATCTCCTAGTAATATAGATAACAGCTGATATAACAGGCTCGCTTTTCTTCGATGACATGTACAGTGGACTTTTAAATAGGCAATGCAGTTCTTGTTTCTTTGATAGAGAAGAGACAGGTTACAGAAGTTTGAGAAAACTAAATTTTTCTGGCCATATCTGGAATGGTGTATTATGTATGCATGTGTGCGTGCCCGTGTGCATGTGTGTAAGACACACAGAAAGCAATGGCATGCCCATAGCAAAGCTGATTAGATGCTATTATAGCTGTTGCCTCTTTACCTCAGGAAGGTTTTTGTTGTTATTGATATTGTCCATTTGTTGTTATCAATTCCAGCAGTTTCACTTTTACTTTATTCTGCTTAAAAAGATATGTATTTCCCTTACAATTTTGGTTTATCCAACATTTCTTAACAACCTCTTTGGTGTATACAGGCATTCATTCCTTAATTCAATCATTCAACATATAAACTGGAACAAATAAACCTTAAAATCTATTAAGGGCTCAGGAAATATATATGTATATATTCAGAAAACAGAGTTCATGCAGAATAGTTTCCTTCCTTCAATTCCCAAATGTCTGAATTAAACCCGTTTCTATTCTTCATCTAACTAACATTTATTGGTATTTAGTGCCAGACCCCAGCACTATGTTCTGGGCACTGCGGAACTAAGAGTGAAGAAGATAGCAAACCCCTTGCTCTCATGGTGTATATATTCTGTTGGAAAAAGAAAGAATAAACAAACAAGAAGGTAAAAATTCTATAATTAATAATTAAATGAGTTGATGTGAGAGAATGTAACAGGACTTACTTTAAACTGAGTTGTCCAGGAAGATTCATTAAGGAGGTAAAATTTATGCTGAGACCTCAATGACAAGAGGGAGCCAAACATGCCCAGGGAAAGAGCCAGTGAAACAGACACAGAAAAAAACTAAGGTAAAGGACCTGAGATGGATCTGAGTGTGCCTTGTTCCAAAAACAGAGAAGACAGTGGGGTAGACTACAGTGCACAAAGTGAAAAATGGTAAAAGAATTTTGAATATATATGAAGCTCGAGATGCCTGTTGGATACCCAAGAGGAGGTATCAAATAGGCAAGTGCCTCTCAAAGTTAATTTGCATATGAGTCACGTAAGGATCTTGTTTAAAATGCAAACTGTGATGCAATGGGTATGGAGTGAAGGCTCAGATTCTGTTTCTCAAAAGGTCCCAGGGGATTATCCTGCTGGTCTTGGACCACATGTTGAGTTGCAAGAATGAAGGCAACTGTGCATTTGTGAGTCTGCAGTCAAACATAGAGAAGGAAGAGGCCAAAAGATAAATAAGGTGGAGAAAATAAAACCAGAAAAAAACTCTCTTAAACTATCAAAGGGATTTAGATGGTTTTTGTGGAGAAAGGATACCAAATACCTACAACAAGCTTTCTCATACTAAATGTGATTCAGTAGCATCAAGGTATTCATGGAAGTGACTCAGTGCACTGATATGGATGCTATGTAACTGTGCTGTAGACTGTACTTGGAGTTTCTGACTACTTGCTCTGTCTTTCAAAGTCCATGGTTTTCATTTCAAAACAGCAATGCTTTCCCATCATCCCCTTAGTTGTTACTATGGGCAGTTTGTAACAAGAGATGTTGTTCCAAATATCTGAAATTAGGAACAGCATAGCATTGTAAGAGATAGGAAGTCAGTCTCCTCAGAATACGGGGTACGTATCCAGTTGTACACGCTAATTGCAGGTGTCCCATTACTGCCAGTGTGCAGGGTCATGTGCTTCGTGAAGAGAGATGCACAGGGAGATGTAACTGAAAAAGATTCATAACCAGCTTTGATTTTTGTCTGCTCCCTGCATTTCCCCAAACCCACAAACATTAACCCCAAAACAGAGAATTGCTCTCAGTATTCCTGCTCCAGAACCATGCAACATAATCAGTACTTCTCTTACTTTCTTGAATTTATTTTTATTTCAATGGTTTTAATGAATATTTCCTAGAAAGTTCACAATACTCATTTTTATGTTTCAATTTATATTCAAATTTACTCAAAGATAATATCACCCGGTATTATTAGAGAAGTCTCTCTAAATACTAGAACTGACATTTCAGATCCGTTTGTAATAATACTGCCCCCATAAAATATGCATAGGTTACAGAAGTTTATCTTGAATAGTCCTCCTGCTCCTCATCCCTGACTTTGATATATTACATCTTGCAATTTCTGGCAATCAATTCTAAGACAATAGACAAAATTTCAGCCACTTCAACTCCTAAAATAACCACTAAAAAATACACCAAAAAGTAATGTGGGTAAGCAAAGCACCATGAATAAAAGGAAAATGGGTATTTCATTAACCTAAAATTATCTTAATATTCTTAGGATCACAATATTTCCTTGGGCAATTTGAAAGTGATCTGAAAATTATAAAGGTAGATTATGATACATGTATCAACCTATTCTTATCACTGCAATTTAGACATCAGGACAAAAAAATAGCTTACAATTTCTCAATAGTTGAGTAACACCATGCTGGTTTTTAATATAACTGATGACAGGTAAAGTGTGGTAAACTGGATGCATGTAACAAACATGGGAGGTCGTAATATGTTTCCAGGATATGGCATCTTGCCATTGGCCACAGCCTCTTGGAACCAGATAAAGTCACTGAAATAGTTAACAGATGTTAGCCATACTTGAAATATAAAAGTTCTATTGCTAAAATTATGTAGGGTCAGATGGAGATTTGGCTTTTGGTCCATAACATAACTGACTTGGCAAATGAGTAGTTGAGATGCAGAGGCATAATGTATAATATTGAGGCCACACACTCTGCATACTATGCAGGAGCTCATAAACTACTGACAATATGTACACTGTGTTAAGCCTGCTTGATTAAGTATTAACACAGTATTTGATACTTGGGGAAATACGAAGTCAATTTTCCCATCTACTAAATTAAAAAGTTATTTCTATGAGAGCAAAAGAAACTTTTTTCCAAGTTCAAAATTACGACAAGTTTTATTATTTATCCTCAGCTTGTAATTTACCTGATGACTGATATTGCATTTTGTTGACTTAATCTATCCAGTTATAATCTTTTTGAAAAGGATCTCTTTTTTCCCACTCTTGTCCATTACTTCACATATCAGAGCAAGTTGGCATTAATGATTTTCAGATGAGTATTGTAGCTGAAATTGATCTTCTCAACTGTACGTCATAAATCCATTCAAGTCAAGCATTGAAGGAGGCTTGTGCTACTTTAGAGTTTGTGGTTTTATTCACAGCTTTGCAAATAAAGTCACCAGCTTCCATCACTTTGTATAGATTCACACCCTGGTGAGGAAATGAAGGAATATCAGGAAGGCAGAGGGATTAGAGAGAAAAAAGATAAAACCTAGCCTTTTAAATTTTATTAGTAGTTACTTAACCATTTAAAATTACTAAACAAAGTGGTGTTGGTCATTATCAATTTTGGGGCAACATTTGTTTCCATGAATAATGTTGTTAACATTTTAGATTTGTCTGCTTTATTACAGCATATCTTTAATCTGACCCTTGTATAATAATATAGGTAGACACACTTGAAAAACATAATTCAGGCTGGTATCTAGAGTCTAGGAAGGACAATAATGGAACTAGAAAAGCTGTCAACAAAGCATCAGCGAAGGACAATCAAAATAATGTTTTGGAGCAGTTTATAGATAAGAACTGACTTAGAAAAAAAACTATCCTCTTTACTATATAAAGAAACAAACTTGAAAAAGCCATAAGGATTACAGAAAAGGTGTATGCATATATATACATATATATTTTTTAAACCAAGGCCAGAAATACTATTACTAGTATGATATTGAAGGAGGTAGTTGCAAGTGATATAAAATGAAGTGGTATTTAGTACACATCTGGAACTTGTTCGCCTGAGAGGTTGTACTGTCTGAAAGTATAAATAGGATCAACAAAAGCTCAGGTAAATCCATGGATGACAGATATGCAGCTGGGTATAAAGGGCAAGCTCAGGACATGCTCTTGGCTTTGGTGTAAGGAAAGGGTCACTATCAAAGTTTCCACCCAGCACTTTTGTTGTCACCAGAGGAGGCAAAGCATTAAGTGGATTAAGCACAAACTTGCCCTTACGTGGCATTTCATAAGCTTCTATGTTCCCCCTCAATATGGACTAGAAACAATGTGGGCTTAAAATTGAAAATATTCAGTTTTCCTTGCTATTATAAAGTACTTTTTAATATCTATGAAAACTTGTCACTTTCATAAAATAGACAAGTATAAAAACTCATAGGGGCTTTTCATAACAATGAATATCATTTTAGAAATTGGAGACATTTCGATATAGCTAATTACTTATCTCTTTACGAATTAAAAATATTTTGTAAAGTGATACTTGTAAATTATTTTCATGATGTCTTTTTATTACAAAGTTGTTTTCAGGATACTAACATTTGCTTTGGTTTGAGAAAGTTGGTTTTGTCATGGTAATGGCTTTACGTGGAGTATCTGTTTAACATCCTTGATCCAATGATACTTAAATTCTGTAAACAATTAACTTCAGGTGACTTTCACTTATAAATTACATCCAGCAAGGGTTGACAGAAAGATTTTTGTCATTAATGTCTTTCTTCTCTTTTCAGTAAGTCCATTTGTCACAATTATACAGTAGAATTTGTTGATATTGCACCAAAGAAGAATTTTGTTTTGGCTTTTCTCTACCATTTTATTTAATCAGTAGATATCATTATGAAACAACACTGCATGTATTCTTAAATCATTTGTCGGGTGCTTAAATATGTCTCATGTACTATGATAGATTCTGGAGTTTCAAGAACCTCACGTAGAATGTGGTTTCTGCCTTCAAGTTCAAGCAAGCAATGTGGACTCACAACAGAAAATTCTGTACCATAGTTAAAGCCACAAATAGAGATATGCCCAGGTTATTATGGAGGCAGAGATGTGAGGCCATCAACCCACTGAGGAAAAAAAAATGCAGAAAGGAATGTGTCAGGGAAAAGTGCCAAGAAGGGTAAAGCCTGACCTGAAGTATATACAAAACGTATAAAAGAGGATGGAGGATGTATGGGGCACTGTATGCAGGCAGAGAGAAGAGCAGTCCAAGATATCTTAAATATCCATGGCGTATATGGATAAAGGCAAAATATACCATTAACCCTGGAAAAGGTAATAATAGGCCAGATTATGTGATAGAGGACAGGCTTGCTTTCAGGAAATTAGAATCCACTGACCCGTGCTCAAGCAGAAGTAGAGCCTATTCATACTTATATGTTAGGTGTAACCCTTTGATGGTAGCATGGAAGATAGATTTTAAAGGCAAGTCTGGAGCCAGCGACCAGTATATAGGATGAACACCCAGGAAAGAGATGCAGACCTGCATCAATGTAGTCATAGCAGAGGTAGTAAGGGAAGGACAACCAAAATATTTTGAAGTCAAATTAGCAGCTCTTGGTAACTGATTGGACATGGAATCCATAGTGAGATTAAATTCTATAGAGAATCCTGGTTTGTTGCCTTGGGTGACTAGTTGAATTGTGGCAGCTACTCAATGTAGCAACCCTTGGATGTTGAAATTTTTAGGAATAAACTTGATGTATTTGCATTTGGACTCCAGAGTTATGGAACATAACTGGCATATATTAAGCATCAGCTATCAGCTATGGAGTTCGATTCAGTCATCTAAATTTCTAAGAAAGGAGCTATTTACCCTCATTTATGTCATTAGCTTCTGATATAAATGATTAAGATACGATGTAAATGAAATAACATTTATTTCTAACCAGAGAAAATAGGCAATAGCTTTTGGTGTTTATGGGCAACAGCTGTTGGTGTTTAGTGCCAAGTGAAATCAGTCTTTCAATAAATATTTATGGAGCATCTTTATGCCACAGGCACCAAGTATAAAGTATGAATAAGCTGTCATAATTGCTCTGTGGTTGCATGGGAAGATAGACACATAAACAAGATAATTATATAACCTTGTGGTAAGTTCAGAGGAAAACATGAAAACACTAAGGAATGGGACCTAACAGTTTGACCTGGGGGATAGGCAGGGAGATGCTAGACGGCTTATTTTTAGGATGGTGGTGTCTTACTTTCCAGGCCAAATGGAATACAAGGCATAAGGCCATTTCACGTGGTAGTGAAAACCTGAGCAAGGAGTAGAAGTGAGGAATAAAATGGTACAGAACCGTAGACTAGAAGCAAGTTTAATGCAGCCGGAGCATTAATGTAAGTAGAATGAGGAAAAAGGAGGAATAGGAGCAGCAGAGAGTAAAAAAAATTCATTTTACAATACAGATGATTATTTTACATCTCAGAAATTCTAAATGTCTAATCATCTGTGATTTTTAGTTTTTTCCTAAATAAATTGGTTCTATAGACTAACAGGTTGTGTTAACAATCATAGGGCAAAACAAGGTGCTGAATTTGGTGGATGTGGTTACATAGCACGTGACTTTTCCGGTACAACTTGCAAAGAGACTATTCTTGCCATCCAGTGTCTCATATGCTAAGTGTTATGAAGCTCCCCTCTTTCACTGATCATTTAAAAAGTGCCCTGGGAGTTCTTCCAGAAGCTACAGTTGTCACTGAGACAATCAAGATCTCCATTTTCTCCAAGAAAAACATCCATACAAAAAACAAAACTGCAAAACTCAACAATCGTAACAGCAAAGACACAGGCTCCAACTCACAAAGTGTATAAAATCAAATCAGATAATACATGAAAAAGTTCTTTAGAGGTCATGAAGCACTATAAAAATGTGAAATGGTAGCATTATTGGTGATTGAGCTATAGCAATGAGTTACTTTATAAAGACCCCAGAAGAATTTTTATTGCATTTTCCCACTGTGCATTTTAGCAAATAGCAAAAGTGTAGTAAAACTTTGACCTCAAAATTGCTTCCCACATCTTAGAAGCATTGCAATTTGGAGCTGCAAGGAATGCATGAATATTAAAATACGTTAAAGTAACTTACTGTATTGAGCCCCAGGCCATTAAGCATATATATCAAATCCTCAGTGGCTACATTCCCAGAAGCACCTTTTGCGTAAGGGCAGCCACCTAATCCGGATACTGCGGAGTCCACCACATTAATTCCCATCTGGAAAACAAACCAAACCACCTAAAGTTTGTGTGTTTATGGCATGTAAATTGTTGCATTTCTATTTAACATATGGTAAACTGCAAATAAGCAAAATCTGAACTGGTTATTCAAATATATTCACTTACCCAGTGGCCTCTAGAATGGTCCCCAGGGTGCTTATTTCTTTTATGTCTAATCTCGTCTTTGAGGCTAACAGAAATTCTGCTAAGGCTCTCTGGAGCTAGAATAATCTTTGATCAAAAGTAAAATGGTGTTGTTCGTTGGTAACAGCTCAACTGTAGGTGGTGAAGCTTAGAGTAAGGTTAATTTACTCCAGATTTTCACATATTATCCAATTCTCTAACTTTATTCTAAAAGCATTTTATAAGCAACATGAAATATTTTCAACATTCTACTTCAACATCAAAATGCCTTAGAAGACTGGTATGTGAGGGCAGGGGAGAGAGAAGTCACTGGGTTTGAAATAGGATTTTGTGGGCTCACTTTACCCATTCAACTCACCAAATCTTTATTGAGACATTCATTGTTTTGCACACAAAACTCCACTACTTTGGGAGAAGGAAGAAATATTTAAGAGACAAAACACTTGCCACCAGCAGTAACGCCAGCTTACATTATTGGTTCCTCACTAAGTGCTGGATGCTGTTATTAACAAATTATGTGTATTAATTCACAATTCTCCCCAAAACCCATGAAGTAGATACTCTTGTATCATCCCCAGTTCTCAGAAAGAAAACTCAGGTACAGAGGGAATAAACAATTTACCCAAGGTCACTAACTGGTAGGTGAAATCTTCTGTCTCCAGGGAATCTACACTCTGCTTTGATTTATAGCCTCTGGAAACATGAGATTTGGTACATGATTATGCACTTGGGGATATCAGAGGTGGAAGAGCTCTCTGTGTACCGGAGAAGTTATGGAAGACATGAGCACAACAGGGTCTGAGAAGGGCCCCGGAGTTCAAATGTTAATAATATGAGAAGAACAGAGGCAGGCATGCCATTCCTCTGTGAAAGGTAACAATTCGGTAATCAGAAGATACAGTAAAGCCTAATCCGATTCTTCACTCTTGGGCATTAAAGAAAAAGTAACATGATCACATTTAAAATGAGAAGCACCTGGAAGCAGAGCTCTTTCCAACCAACTAGATCATAGTTCTCAATCACAGGTTACTGCTACATTCCCTGAGTTTTTGACTCAGAAGGTCTGGGCTGCGACTTGAGAATTTTAAATTTTGACAAGATTCTGACAGCTGCTGCTCATGTGGGAATCTCTTTCTCCCTTCCTTCCTGCCTTCCTTCCCTTCTTTACTTTTTTGATAAACTTTTAATTTTAAAATAGTTTTTGATTTTCACAAAATTTGTGAAGATAAAACAGAATTCCTATATATTGCACACTCAGTTTTCTCTATGGTTAACATCTGTTACAGAAAACATTATTCAATGATACTTATTAAAGCACAGCAAGGATGAATTTATTTAGGAACATTGCAGTAGGTACAGGGACCACATGCAATGCAGGAGAGAGAGACTGTGCTGAAATCCAAATACAGCATGGGCAAGTAAGAATTTATAGCCAAGGAGTGGGGTGGGGGTCAGTGGATTAAAAATTACTAGGAGAAAACATCAGGAGTGAAAGGAATTCTGGCTAAACTGACCTACCAGGATTTTTGCAGGAGACAGGATAGGGTGATCAGACATGACCTTCGGGTTGGTGGAGGAGGAGAGACCTAATCAGATCGGGCATTTGGATATTGACTATAGGGGTTGTTGTTAAGCTAATTTAGTAGGAATTGCTAAAAGTGGATTTTACAAGGAAATGAAGAGGTGGGCTTAGGAGAAGTTTTAGAAACCTGACTGCTTTGTCAGATCTTATATTATTATGGTATATTTGTCATAACTAGAGAACACATGTTGACAAGTTTTTATTAAAATCCATGCAATATTTAGATTTCTTTAGACTTTTAAAATGACATTTGTAAAGACATTTTTAAACTGGTGTCTTTTATCTGTTCTGGGAGCTCACCAGTATACCACATTAGTAGTCAGGTATCCTTAGCCTCCTATGGGCTGTGACAGTTTCTCCGAACTATTTTGAGTAGTATAAGTCATGTTTTTGTTTGGTTTTGTTTTGTTTTTTTGAGATGGAGTCTTGCTCGGTTAGCCAGGCTGGAGTGCAGTGGTGTTATCTTGGCCCACTGCAACCTCCGCTTTCTGGGTTCAAGCGATTCTCTTGCCTCAGCCTCCTCAGTAGCTGGGATTATAAGTGCACACCACCATACCTGGCTAATTTTTGTGTTTTTAGTAGAGACAGGGTTTCACTATGTTGGCCAGGCTGGTCTCAAACTCCTAACCTCATGTGATCACCCCTCCTCAGCCTCCCAAAGTGCTCGTCATGTATTTTGTACATTGTCCTTCAACTTGGGTTTGTCTAAGTTTTTCTCCTGTTAAGACTGAAGTTATAGAGTTTTGGGAGAAGACCACAGAGGTAAAGTGCCATCCTGAAAGCATTATATCAAGGATACATAATATCAATATAAATTATGACGGCTGGTATTGACTTTTGTTGTCTGGCTGAGGTGGTGTCTGCCAGGTATCTGCACTATAAAGTCTCCCCACAGTCTTTCTGTATTGTACGTTTTGGAAAAATGTCACTATGTATAGCTCACACTTAAAGAATGGGGAGTATCTACACAAAAATTTTGAATTATTCTGTATGGAAAATTTGTCCATTCTCATTTATTTCCTTATTCTAACATGTATTTATATTAGGGAGGACTCATAGCTAATTATAGGTAATTATTTTGCACTTTAGGTTATAACGTAATACCAATTTATGTCTTTTGTTGCTCAAACTGTTCAACATTTGGCCATTGGGAGCTCTCTCAGTTGGCTCCTGTGTCCTTTAGGCATGCCAAAGGGACTGTGGGTTTTCAACCACTTGCCTAGAGTTTCCTTTGCAAGACTGAAAAGGATACTTACAAAGTCTCACAAAGGAAGAACTACAGTCCTTAAAAAGCCTTAGAATTCTTTGGGACCTAAGGAAAGTTTACAAAGGATAGACTGTTTCTCTACCTCCATTTCTTCTTCTTATACTCTCCAACATGGGAAGGTCTCTATTGCTTTCTTTCCATTACCACAACATTTCTCACATAATGATCTGACAAGCTCAGTCATATTCAGCAGTAAAATACTGGTACCTTTAGGACAATTTTCATTTACTACGAATCAAAGCAGTAAGAATGGGGAATTCTACTTTAGAAGTGAAATTTGTGGCATTGTTCAGTACTTGGAAAAGACAAATATTAAGATGTTGACCCGTCTCTGGGAGTCTGCCATGATATAAACAGGCAGGGGCATTTCTTTACTTATAGGTTAAAACTGATCTATTCAGTGGATCTGAATGTATCAGTTTAGGAGTCAGAAATTTCCATTATTCTCAATCCTGTCAACCCATTGGAATCACCTGGAGCCCTTTTCAAACGACTAATGTCTAAGCTTCTCCCTAAATTAATCAAACCAGAATCATCTCTGTCCTAGAATCTCCTCTTATCCAGTGATTCTCAAATCCCTAAAGTAGAGTTTCTTATCTATCTCACCCTTTATCAATCCGGGGTATGGGTCAGCTTTAACTTCAGAGAAACTTTGTACCCTGGGGCAGCAAACAGTTAACCAGGACTGGTTAGCATTTCAAGAAAAGCAGGTTTTGAAAAAATACCCAAAAAAGTATAAAGTAGCAAAAGTCAGAGGAATCAGCCTGATAGGTGAGAAATGGCTTCAGCCCGAAATGTGGATGATTCACTTTTGGGATCTGGAATCCACGTATCATGTTCCTTTTCTCACTACTGAGGATCAAGACCCTGCAACTACAGGAGTCCCAGAAGGGAAACTTGTTACCTTGTCAAAAGAACAGTTTTTAGTCTTAATTGGCCTTTTGGGAAAGAGTGAGGAAACAACAGTCATTCTTCTGTTTTGTAACTAAAGGCCAATGTAACCTATTGCTTGGGCAAGAGTGAAAGATTTATTTACAATAGAGAAACCAGTATTACCACAGAGGAACAATAAATGACCAATGTCACACTAGAGCAAATATAAATAACCAGTGAAGCCAAAAAAAAAAAAAGTTCAACCTCACATTAAATCAAAGATTGTGCGTGAAAACTATAACACTGTATTTTATACTTTCAGACTGACAACAATTAAAAAAGAATGCTGGCATTGAAATAGTATATTATAGAGCTCAAATATATAAAACACTCTACAACTTCAACAACATGGACTAATTTCACAAACACAAGGTTGCTTGAAAAAAGTCAGGCTCAAAAGAAGACATACGTCATTTCATTTAGATAAAGTCCTAAAATAGACCACACTAATCAAAGCAGTGAGAGGTTAATAATTATCTTTGAAGTGTGAATATAAATAGACACACGGAGAGCTTCGAGGGTGCTGGTAATAAATTTCTTGAACTGAGTTGATTACATTGATAGTATCAGTTTGTGAAAATTCATTGAGCTTATAATTTGTACACATTTCCATATATACATTATAGTTCAATAAATATCAATGACAAAGGGAGTGTTATTGGAACTGAAGGCAAACAGTCAAACCTAAATGAGTAGGAATATACACTTAATTGGAATTCTTTGGGTGAGCAATTATTTAGTAATAAGTCTTCACTCGTCAATATTCTTTGTCCCAACAGTTCCTTATCAAAGCGTCCTTTCTAGAAATATTTAACAAATCCTAGAAAATAACTAGATAAAAATAAATACATATGGGTGACGTATATTGTATCTTGGTTTTGTATAGGATATATAACACACACACATATATCTATATAAAGACTCATCACAGTATGTTTTTTAAGAATGAAAATTTGAGAACCATCCAAATGTCTCACAATGGAGAATAGCTTTATGGTGTAGCTAGAAAACAAAATGATGATGCTATTTAACTGCATGATTAAGGGAAAAACAGGTTAGAAGATGTTATAACAGTACATAGAGTCATGACACAATTTTCTAAAAGCAAAAAGGATTTGGGAGATATATAAAGTGCTAATGGTAATGATCATGGGTGCCATGATTACAGATAAATTATTTTACTTTAATTCTATCTCTGTTTTCCAATGCCTCCACAATGAATGTTAATTACCTACCTAAGTAGAAAAAGTAAAATATAAAAGTTTTTGGAAATTTTAACCTGTAGTAAAATGACTGTAAACAAGTGAAAATGAATGTAAATAAATCCAAGACTCTGAATTTATTCATATTTTGCAATAATGGATCTTTCTAGGATCTAAGACTACAGGACTAATCTGCAAACATACTCTGGCGAAGGCAGACATAATCTGAGTAAAAGAGGACTTGTAAAATGGTCTTTCTGATTTTCTAGTACCAGATTAACTCTAGACACAGATTCTCTTTCAGTAAGCTTTATTCACAAATTAATTGACTCAGTTCTAAATGCAATATGTGGATTTAAAGTTTAAGCAATTTTAAAGAGTTTATTCAAGGATATATGACCTATAAAGGAGAATATTAAGGCATCAATTCCCTTTAAAGTCTCTCTTTTTAAAAAAATCACAGTACTTTAAAAATATTTTAATACAATTTCCCCTAAATTCTCTACTTTATTAAGTGTGTAATTTTCTTCTCAGAAATAAAAATTTTCTCAATGATACTGTTATCCTTATACTAAATTATATGCTCGTTTTTCTAAACGAGCTGCTTTGGAAATTTCTAGTCATAATCTTCTAAGAAAATTTGATTTCACTATGTATATTTTCTTCACATCTACTACCTTATTTCATCAGAAATAATTTTAATATGATGTAAACAAGCTCTGAAAAAAACTAGGAAGAAAAACATTATTTCTTTTTATTATTAGTTCTTTATTATAAAGAGTGGAAAGACATTTTTACTTAACCATTGAAATCATATCATTGTGTGTTTGAAAATAATAGACAGGCCACTTAGCTAATTTTCCTATATGAGAGACTTTCGGCATTAAAGGATTACTCTTGGAAAGATGTTCCATTTCTCTCCTTTTCAAGCACAGTCACTACTTTCATACTCAGGTTTCTGGTGTGCATGCGTGTGTGTGTGTGTGTAAGCACACAGCACAAACTTATGTTTGCACCATATATCACAAAAGCAAAACAGTTATTCTTTGTTTTGTCTATTTTTGATTTTTGTTTTTGAAGAAAAGTCCATTTTTAGATGAGTAACCACAAGGTGGCAATATAGCACCAAAATCCACCAGGTTAAAGTCAAACATTTACAACCCCACTCACTGTGTTGCAGTCCCTCAAAACTGTAAATAGTAAATAGTTTTATATTTATCAAACAAACAGGTTTTCTGCATTTAAAATAAGGACACTCTTACTAATGGTGTAGAACACATGAAAATGTGGTTCAATATATTCAGCATATTTGTATTTTTCCTTTGACTTAAAAGTGTGTATTAAGCACACTCTTTGTGCCAGGGACTTGGAATAAATAAAAGTCCTGTAGCTCACAGAATTTAGCATTATAAACTAAAGTGACTATATATTTTGGCTGTTATTGAGAAGTAGCTTATGACTATCTAATGAGAAGCAACTGTTATTAGTGCTCAGGGAACCAATGTTTTCTAAAATATATACATATTTATATATTCATATATAACATATATAACATGTATATTTATAACGTATTTATTTAAATATTTATAACATACTTAATATATAAATATATTTTTATATAACATATATAAATACATTTATATAATTATAACTCTAAGGACTGAGATGTCCTTGTCTTCTCATTTTCTCTAAGTTCACAATTAAAGCTATTAACTCAGTGGCCCAGGATACCGTAAACCTGGTGAATTCAGTTGTGTGTGCTCCGTCTACTTGAGCTCTCTGCATATGTGCTCGGACCTAAGGCCAGAGGGAAATGAATAAAATGTTAGTGGCAACTTTTTCTGGAGGAGAGCAAATTGCCTGTAGATATATCATAAACATATCATGTCTGTATTCTAATCTTAGGTGAGCTCTGGGGAGTATTGATTCTGTATGATGTTCTAATGGTCTGATGTTGCTGATATGCTAACTAAAAGTACCATCACAACTTTTTCTTGTTGCTGTATGGTCTTATAACCCAAATAAAATGAATACATACAACAATAAATGGAGTAAAAAATCATTTTGCAAAATTTCTAATCTATATATTCATGTTTACAAAATATTTTATGAAACCTAAAATTTTAGTTATTGAGGTTACTAAAGTCCCAAAAACAATTAGATCTGGATTATTATTTTTGAAGTCATCTACATTTTTTATCCCCTAAGATCAGTATTTTATTTAATAATCTATAGTAATGTTAGATTTAATTTAAAATAAAATTTCTGAAAGTGAAAATTATTCATTTTAACATGAATATTCATATAGAATAAAATGTCAAAATATGCTTATTTTCCAATATTTTTATTCTCAACTTGTTTCTCATAGCTACTATTCACTCTACCAAAGGATTGAAATTACCCATACATGAAGTATTACTCATACTTCAGTGGCCAGGCTTATTTCCAATAAGCCCAGATGTTTGCTTCTCAACCAAGACTCTAAATAGATACTATACGAGCTATTGTACCACCTGAGAGAGAACCCTACTTGCCATTGATGTGTATTGTGAACATAATATACGTGATAGGTAAGCCATAGATAATGAACAGTTATCATACATGAATAATGTCAATGTTTTAGTAAACAGGAGTATATATAAAAATTGGTAAGTAAATAATAGGATTATATATAGATGCAAAGAGAGAGAGCTATGTTGAGGAATGACTAAGCTAATGTGATTATTAATCAAAATAATTAGACTTCTCATCTTTAAAACTGGTTTTCCTAAATGCTTCACTCCTCCTTGCCTTCAAAAGGAGATAGATTATATTTCTACCTTCACTGGACATATTCAAATTGAGATAGAAATGGGAGTGTGTACACTGAAGGAAGTAAGGAAAAAAAGCAAGAAAATTTTTAATTTCTTTAAGACTAAAAATAATAAATACTATTAGCGAACATTTGCTGAATTGCTTACTTTTTCACAAGGATTGTACCATGTGCTTCACATATGATAAAGCTCCACAAAGTCAACCTGAAGTGGTTAGTAACACATGCCCATTTTACTCATGAGTAAACTGAGGTTCATGAAGGGCAAGTGATATGTCCTGCTTCATATGGTTAGTATGAGGCAGGGTAAGAATGCAAATCTAGGTTTAACAACTGTGTGCTACTGCACAATATTAATAGTTAACAAAATACTGACTATATGCCAGACATATTACTAAACACTTTACATGCATTGATTCATTGAATCCATATAACAACTCCAGGAGGCAGGGTGTGAATTAGAAGAAGAACATCGACAAATCAAAAGGCTTCCTTTTCTTATGAGACTTTCTGAAAAGTTTCCACACAAGTTAGCAACATTAGCAAACAACTTCAGAAAGTAAATATTTGTTGTCCTAGTGATTGTATTTCTAGGAAGCTAGCCCAAGAAGACAGCCAGAAATATTCAGATAGATTGATGTTCAAGGATGAATATTTTTTGTAATGTTATTCAATATTAACAGTGAAAATAAGTTCATAAGTTAAATGTCGAGAAATAGAGACAGAGTTGATAAATTACATAAGATTGACTATTATGAAATAGTAAAATATTTCTGTATAATACAATATTATATATATATAAATATAAATATATAAATATATAAACAGTACTATATATACAAAAATATATAATATGAAAAAATGAATAGGAGAAAATGGAAGATAAAAGAACAGGATACTAACTATAGTTCCATTTATTTGTGCTTCTAGATTTTTTTCCAATCCTCTATAATAAATATATACCACTCATACATTTAGGACAAATGAACTTTATTAATAAAGGTCTATCTACTTTTTTCATAGTCATTTCCTTCTTTTGCCAGTATCATACCCCCAGAAGTATTCTGGTCTATCTCAGGCTCACATGGCTTGAATTCCATTCAAATTCTGTAGATGATTCTTCTCAGAATCATCTGTTTTTGCCTGTTGTTGATTGGATAATGCTCCTATCACTTTACTTCTACAACCATCCATGTTCTCTAACATCTTGGCATAAAATAATTAGACCAGTGCTCCTGAAACTGTAATGAACATATGGTTTCACTTAATAGGTCTGAGGTGGTACCTGGGATGCTGCATTATTTACAATCCTGAATTATGCCAATACTACTGGCCCCCAGAACACACTTGAGTGGCAAGAGACAACAGATCTTCCTGGAAACATCTCAGATGTTAATATATCCAGCTTCAGTCACAGTGGCTCCCTCATGCCTTGTGCAGTATTTTTCAGAATGATATCATCTAAGTTTTGGAACCACCTGATGCCCTATTTAAAAATTCAGTTGCCTAAAAAGGCAACTGAATTTTTCTTGTAAAGTATATTTATTGTTTCAAACTCCAAGATGGTTTTTATGGATAAAAACATTGTGAAAATTTCTAACCTTGTGGCTGAACTGTTTATCTGTGGCAGATAGAGCTAGTTTATTACCAAAAATCTGTTTCTTCTTCCAGGACCCTCAGCTAGCTGATATTACCAAGCTGCCCTGTACTTAAGTATGGATATGTGACTACAGTCTAGCCAATGGCATGCAAGCAAAGTGATACAGGCCATTTCTAAAACAAGTCTTCTTAGAGACTACAAGCATTCTTCTTTAATAGCCAAACGCAGATGACATTGAGGCCTTAGGGAGTGGTGAGCCACAAGGTGGAAGCAGCCTGAGTTCCTCAATGACCACTTGGAGGAGACAACACACTCATTTACCAGGAACATGTGTGGTGGGCTGTTAAATCAGTGAGAAACAAACATCTATGTGTTGGAGTCATTATTCATTTCGAGGTGTGTTTTTATATCAGCATAGCCAATTGGAACGGATATACCAATTGATAAAAGGTTAGATTAAAATCTGCCACTTTGCTGGCTGCTTTCTATTTGTTCCACATTTTTAATTTTTTCCCTCTTTTCTGCCTTCTCTTCTGCTAATTGAACGTTTTACGATTTTATTGGATCTCTTCTGTTGACTTAGTATTTAGATTTCTTTAAATTGTTTAGTAGTTGTCATCTCATTTACAATACACATCTTTAATTAACCATAATCTATCTTCAAATAACCAGTCACACACAGGGAAGGAGCTGCTAACAGTATATTCTCAATTCCTTCCATGCAGCCTTTGTGCTCGTGTTTCCCTGTTACTTTTACATAAATAAACTGATAATATATTGCTACTGTTTTTTTTTTACTTTAGGTAGTCAGTTATCTCTTAGAGCAATTAAAAATAAGGAAAAAATGATCTCATCTTGACTTACTCCATTTCTGAGTTCCCTGAAGGAACTTGGCTAGAATAAAAATGGCAGAGGTTCAAATCCTGGGTTTTGGTGAACACTCACTTTTTGGAGGTGGGAGAAAGAAGATGAGTTAATGAAAGAGACAAGGAGTTCAGGAGGAAGTTCAATGTAACAAGCCAGGGTAGAAAACGTTTCTCTAAATACATACC
The DNA here is from genome assembly GCF_028858775.2 of Pan troglodytes. Taxonomy (NCBI): domain Eukaryota; kingdom Metazoa; phylum Chordata; class Mammalia; order Primates; family Hominidae; genus Pan; species Pan troglodytes. The sequence continues at coordinate 61,307,663 of NC_072403.2, forward strand.
ACAGTGATGAGTGCAACAGATGGTTAAGGAAAATGACAGCTGAGAAAATCCACTGGATTTATGCCATTGACAAATTTTGAAGTTGATCATTTCAGCAGAATGAGAGGACAGGATAGAGCTGGCAGAAGATTTCAAAACAAACGAAGAGCATACAGCCTACTGCTTAAGAAGTCAGTTTCAGAAGACAGACTTCCATTTGAACCTGTTGTGCCATTTTAACTGTGTGATTTTGATAATGTTTGTTCAACCTCTGTTCCCTCAACTGTAAAATGAGTATAATAGTACCAATTAACAGGCTTGTTGAGGATTCTATGAGATCTTTCATGGAATGTGCTTATCACATAGGTTGGCACATAGCAAAATGCTGGATTTTAAAAGTATATAACAAGGACGTAGAGGCAGACAGAGGACATGTGATAAAAGGAAGAAGAGAGTTGAGGAAGAAGTTGAGGGGGGGTATGTGAACAGAGAGATATCTAGGTTATGTGAGAAATATAAGTAGAAAACCATAAAAGACAGAGCTAATTAAATGGAAGTAAGGAATGATGCCATGAATAGAGGAGAAAATTAACAAAGAAAAAATCTTATAGATTAGGATAAGTTTTGGGACCAGGGCAGAAACAAGGAGGTGAGCCAGGAAACAAATAGAAAAAACTGTCCTTTGAGTTAGGGTGTAAGGAGAGACAATACATATATCCCTTAACAGAGATATGTTAAAGGAACAAGGGCCCTGAAGCTTTTGTAGAAAACAAATAACTGATCTCAAAAACACAGTAATTGAGTTCATTGGCTGAGAGTCATACAAAGAGTTCATCTCATTTCTAGCTCCCTAACACTTGCTTCTTTTGGACTCAGCCCTGCCCTGCTCTCACAATAGTCTTCAGTGTGTGCACAAAGAGAAGGGGATGGAGCTAATGGTTATGGGGAAGAGAAGTAGGAAGAGAAGGAGAGAGACCACAAACAATATTGTACTGACAATATCTATTCAGGTGGAGGTCCCCATGTATTTTTCATACTAATCTGCAAATCACAGACTTTTACAACTAGATAATTTAGCCAAAATCCCTTATATGTTTAATGATTGATTGATTTAAAATGAATTAGGCCCCATAGTTCTTAACAAAGAACTTTTGGAGGTTATCAAAAGTTACATAGGGCTGGGCGCGGTGGCTCACACCTGTAATCCCAGCACTTTGGGAGACTGAGGTGGGTGGATCACCTGAGGTCAGGAGTGCAAGACCAGCCTGGCCAACATGGCAAAACCCCGTCTCCACTAAAAATACAAAAATTAGCCGGGCATGGTGGTGTATGCTGAGATTGCGCCATTGCACTCCTGCCTGGGCAACAGAGTGAGATTCCATCTCCAAAAAAAAAAAAAAAAAAACAAAACAAAAACAAAAAAGTCACTTAGGTGGTCAGTTATAGGCAGTTACAGTGATGTATATAGAACTTAGAACTTAGGCCTTTGTGTTCCTGGAATTTCACTAGGAGGTAGGAGGTAAATAACTTCCAGTTCCAAGGTAGATGTTAGTGGGAGACATACCTAATGTTGTGAAAATACAACTAAATGTTAATAAGTTTTTTTAAGTGTATTAAAAGACAAAAGAATTGAAAACAGTGGTTCTGACAAAGAATGAGCAATGTTATAAATATTAATAAGCTAGGGATGGCTTGTGAGAATGTACAGACCAGATTTTTGAAAATAGCAAAAGCAGCAGGCAGTATATATTAGCTTCATGATGTCTGGAATTTCACTTTATCTCATTCCATTATACCTTCAGCATATGGCATAATACCTAGAACATAATAAGTTATTATTCAAATATTCCTGAAGGCATAATTGAACAAATAATGAGTATGGCACAATACTGTATGTAATATCAAGATCAAGGTGCATATAGGCCTATATATTGTAAAAACTGAAGACACAGCACTGCATGTTTGAGGACACAAAAATAAAGGAACATTTGAGTGGATCACTACCTATCTTGTTTTCTCCTTAAACCTTCTCCTCTTGGAAGTGCCTCTCATAAAGAAGGGTTTCTGGAAACTGCTCAATGACTCTTTTATTAATCTTGACTGCAGCTGATTGGACCTAAATTTGGTCAATCCCAGTCTTCTTACTCAGACTTGGAACAGACAAAGACAGAATCCATCTTTATAAGAGGTGAGATGTACAGCAAATGAACTGTGGACCAGTAACTTTTTCCATGAATAACGGAGAGCAGAGAAATTCAATGTCTAGTAAAATGAGAAGCGAAGCATAGGTGAATCAGAGAAACATGGCCTGAATTTCTGACAGATTTTCAGTCCTTCCTGAGGTCCAGCTTCATTCCCTTACCAGCTTTGTTTTTGGAAGTGGGTACTATTATTATCATCCTCATTTTGTAATTGAGGAAACTGAGGCATAGAATGTTTAATATGATCATATATAATGTTACATGTTTGGCAAAAGGTAAAGCTGAGATTCAGAATCAGGTAAAAAAAGACTTCTTTCTAAATCTCTGTTCTTGACTTGTGCGCACAATTTCTCCAAGAAGTTTCCTGAGACACCCCTGTGTCTTCACAATAAATTTTCCTTTTTTGTTTACGGTAGCCTGAGTTGGCTACTGTTGCTGGGAAACAAAGACTAGTAACTAGCATCATTAAGTTAATGACCTGGCAGAGAAGATATTCATTAATACAAAGAACTTTAATACAAAGTAGAATGTCATAGCTATTATGAGAATTATAAACAAAGCTATTCAGAAACACCAGTGAGATGGTTTGTGTATTTTGTGGTGGAGCAAGGAAGGGGTGGAGGAGAGGAGGGATAGTGAACATGTTGTTATAGTTTGCCTCTGAATTGGGCTTTGAAGGATATTGACAAGGGTGGGGAGAGGATGTGGGAAGAGGTATTCTACAGAGAAGAAGCAATGTGGAAAATCATACATACGATGAACATGCCAAGTATGTACTAAGAAGTTTTTTGTTGTTGTTGTTGTTTTTTGTTGTTGTTGGTTTTGTTTTGTTTTTGAGACGGAATCTTGCTCTGTCGCCCAGGCTGGAGCGCAGTGGTGCAATCTCGGCTCACTGCAAGCTCCGCCTCCCAGGTTCACACCACTCTCCTGTCTCAGCCTCACCAGCAGCTGGGACTACAGGCGCCCGCCACCACGTCCGGCTAATTTTTTTGTATTTTTAGTAGAGACGGGGTTTCACCGCGTTAGCCAGGATGGTCTCGATCTCCTGACCTCGGCCTCCCAAAGTGCTGGGATTACAGGCGTGAGCCACCGCGCCCGGCCAGAAGATTTTAATGAGATGTTTATTGTAGGGCCTTTTGGGATATGGATAGAGCATAGTTCCTGATCATGGGAAGCCCTGTGCCTTGCTATAGGATATGAGCTTTATTCTCTAAGAAATGAAGGTCTATCTAAGGTTTATGAATAATCATGCCATCATCAGCACTTTGTTTTTTCTAATTTTGCTAGCAAGGGAGCAATAAATGAGATGGATAGAGGCTGAGAAATATGTAAGTAGAAACATTTGTTAGAAAATTAGTGCAACACATCAAATCATTAGTGATGACTATTTAAAATGAAGCATAAGGAAAAAGATTGTTGTTAAGGAATAAATTTGAGATAAATTTACTAGGTAAAATACTGTCTAAATGCATGAGGAATGACTGAAGAAAGAAATACCATTAACAAAGCACTGAGATCTCTCGCTTAACAACAACTTAATAGAGGGTGGTCCATTATCTGGAGTGGGATATAGAATCATCTTTAGTGAAAGGTGAAAGTTGCTTTCTTGAAAATCATTATAGACATAGAAAACTGGCTATTTACCACGTTTCCTGAAGCATTCCTAATTATTCAAAACTAATTTAAATTCACTATTATCTTTCATTAAATAACTTTTTTTCCACTTCCCCATTTGCAGTTGGAGTGATTTCATGTCTTTGGTAATGTTTATATTTATAGTTTAACATTCTTGTAACTCAAATAATTGGACTCCATTGGTCAGTAAAATAATTTAAAAGATATGACACAGTGATTCCTAGGTCTCTAGAAAGAGCACGAGGCTTCCCATATGCTGAGTACCAGGGGTGGGGGCAGGGATAATGAGTGATAGGAATTTTATATGGGTTTTGGGGAGCCCTATAACAAAGGAGACTGGTCTTGCTTTCAAAGGTGTATACTGGAGGGCATACAAGACTCAGAAGCTCAGCATCCAGCTGACAGAGGTAACAGGGCAGCAAAGGCTAAGTGAGATACCTAGCCAGTGGCTCAGGTAACTTCAAAGAATACAGAACACTCAAACCTGGCATAGAAAGCTTACAACAATTTCCCATTTTCCCTAGCAGAGCTGAAAAATCACTGGTGGGCAAGAGGGAACTAAAATCATGACCAGGATGTGGTACAGAGTATGGGCTAGAGTTGGATGGATCATGGTTTGGGTACCATCACAAGGACAGAGCTGAATGGGCCGAATAGTCATATCTCAAGGGAAACAAGGGAGGACTAAGAATGTTTGCAGACAAGGTAACTCCCCACTAATGCCAGGATGATACTTAAGCCCTCTTCAAACTTAGCTCACTCATAGGAGGAAGGAGAAAGAGAATAGGAGGAACTTGAAATCTGTTTTAAAGGAGAAGTGGCTAAGCGGATTTACACATGTATTCCACCATTTATTAGGAGACATCTATTTGGGGGGTAAACTTCAGAATTCATTAAACTGGACACTGCTGTGTTTTTACATAGATATAAAATATTATGTATGCTATAAAGTACAAAAAATATTACAGGCCAGGCACAGTGGCTCATGTCTGTGTTCCAAGCTACTGGGGAGACTGAGGAGAGAAGATCACTTGAGCCTAGGAGTTTGAGGCTGCAGTGAGCTATGATCATACCACTGCACTCCAGCCTGGGCTTCAGAGTGAGACCCCCATCTCTAAAAAACTAAAAATAAAAAAGTATAGAATATTTTATGATATTACTTATATGAGTATTACCATTCACATTCTTATTGTTAATTTCAAATAGCTCAAGTTCAGCTTGATTTCTAAATGACTTACCAAGGACCTTGCTAGCTTGAGACCCACCATTGATCAAAATATCTAACAAGATATTTATCTTAACAATGGTATTAATTTTTTAAAGCATTGGGTACATATTGGAGGAAGAGGGAAGACTGTGAATATATAAAATAATTTTTTTTCTGCCACTAGAAATAGTCCAGTTGAAGGCACCCGAAATGGTGCAGTTGAAGCCAGTTATTCAAAGAAGGTAGGAAAATAAACATAAGTATAATTACAGTTAAATATATAGAAGAAAAGCAGATTTGGAGAAAACTCACATATCTAGAAAACATAATATAATCCATGGTTGAGGCAATTGTGGATATTTGCCTTGGAAAAGGCTGAGAGATAAATGAGAGTTGTAGTTGCATAGTTCAAGATCATTATGTGGTCAAGAAAGTAGACATATTCTGTATGATTCCAGAGCCAAATAGACAGATGTAGATTTTGGTTGATTATGGGGGATAACTCTCTAGCCATTTAATGCTGCCCAAACACAAATGAGTTAGCTTTCAAAATAATGATATCCTTGCCAGTGAAGTATTAAAAGACAATCTAAAGGTTGCAGGAGGAATCCCTTCTACTGTTAGTGAAGCCATCAGCTTTGATGGCTCTAGGATTTTCTCCAAACCTATGGCTTTCTATGAATACGTACTGAAGTTGGTTTGCTCAATTTTATCTAATTATGTCCTCAAATTATAAACATACCCAAATAAAATTAGAATATTAAGGGCTTTTGCTATTATAATTTGGGGCAACACATTATTGTGATAGGTTCATTCCCTTTGCATCTGAAGATATGGCATACAAATGCCAAGCAAAGATATAGTGACTTAATGGGAAGGTCACACGCATATAAGCTTCCAGATGGCATACAACCATGATGGCCAGTGCTAATAGCCAAGAAAAAAAAGTCATATAAGACAAAACTCTTAAAACATTTGCTGAAGATTCTCATTGAGGAGTGCCAAACCCACACATATTTGGTGTTGTAGCAAAGCTGCCAAGTACCACTAGGCTTACAAAAGCTCCTGTGTAACCTGTAACATATTTTATGCTTCTGTTTTAACTTCAACGATTCGAAATACCTGAAATTGAATGTCATCCTTACTTAAAAATGAAAACATATGAGATAAAAATCTTTAGATATGAGTCAAATTCAAGTGCTATTTCACTTACTTCACATAAACATGGGGTATGCAGGAAAATACACAAAATATTAATCATGGACAGATTAATGTCCAAGGAAGAAAAAGAGTTCTTTCTTGTCCGTCACGTCTTTGCTGTTCATCACAGGAGACTGATTCCTTCAGGATGCATTTCCCCAGTTCTCATATCAGCTGGATTCCTACAGAGTTCAGCCAACAGTAAGCTCTGGTGTTAGGAAGAAGTCATAATATTTCCCACTAACAGCTTTGGGTGGTATCTCAAGCAGAGCCCATATTTTCTTTGTGTCCTCCAATGCCTTCTGCTGACCATGGACAGGCCCAGCATGGTTCCAGCTCTCTCACAGTGACTCTGGATGCTGGGCTCCAGTAACACTGCTTCTTTCTTTGTCCATCCAGCCTATAGGGCTCACTGCTATTGCAACGGTGGTTTCCTGCTATTGCTAATCTCCAGGAGTGCCTCCTTAACAGTGAAGCAAACAGGGTGCAAATCGTAGGAAGCCATTCAGCAACTCAGTTGGTGAGCAAGTTGAAAATCATCAGCACCTGAGAAAGAATGCCTCTTAAATGTTGTGTTCTAGTTACCTGGTTTGCCTTACCCTATTCTAGGTCCTGCTAACCTCTGGGATGCTTTTTTGTCCGATGTTCAGTTTTATACTTTTCCTATCACCTGTGTTTCCTACATTCAATTATTTTTGTGTCTTCTGCTTTCTGACTGATCCCAGAAAAATGTAATCATCCTTTCCAAGGAGTTGAATCTTGAATTATTTTCTACCAAACTCTTATCAAAGGCAGATTGGGCAAAGTGATACTAAACAAAGGCACTTTATGAGATTCACTGTCTATCCTCTTCTAAGTATTTTAGTTCTGTCCTTATGCCAATTTCCCCAGAAAGTTCTGGATCTCATTAGCTCAGACTCCTGCAGAGATAGCTTCCTTGAATCCCATTTTCAGGTTATTCAAAGTCCTGAAAATAAATAAATAAATACACACAGAAATGAAAGGCTTGTTAAGAAGGATTTTCCCTCCCCCCGCATTTATTCTAAAAACCCCTACTGGAGACATTGTCCATTTATTTTATTATATATTAGCCAGGATAACAAGTTTGAGTTATTAAAGCCAAGAAAAGGGCTGGAGAGAAATTCATTGGTTCCCTTAAGTGAATTATAGAAAAAGTTTGGTTGGTTAATCTTGGGAAACACTGAACCAGAGATTCCAACATCCTACTTTCTGTCTCTTTCTTCCCTTCTTTTTTCCTTCGTTCTCTCTCTTCATCTCTCTCATCATTTTTTTTCTTCTCTGTGTGTTGGCTTTATTTTTTCAAGTCAGCTATATCAAAAGTCACAGAGTTTTATGTAAGAGAAAGGAACTCTTTTTCATAAGCTCTAACTAGAAAACTTTTGGCAGAGTGATTTTTATTAACCCACCTTGAGTCACACATCCATCTGTGGACCAGAAATTGAAGCCAGTGCACCAGAATACGAAAATTTCCCTCACTGGGGCCATGAATGCACTTTGTAAGCTAGACATTGTGGGTGGAAGGGAGAAGGATGCTGCAATTTCTAGGTCCTCACTAGAACCACATATTTGGAGTGATGAAGACATGTTTTCCTAGAAGTGGGGTGTATTTTGAACATACTAAACAGTAAATATTCACTAGATACCTTTTCTAGAAACTATTCAATATATTCCATTGAAAATGTAATACCAGAAAAGGATTTATTACTGTTAAACTCTCATGTTTTTCCTTAAGTCTTTGCTTTTAGGAAATTTAAAATGACATGTAATGCTTGCTAGTGGCAAGTATTCATCATATCATGGAACAGATATTTATTGAGTTCCTATATTGTTCTAGGTGCCACGTATACAGTAGTAGAAAATAAAGCATACAAAATCTGTGCTTTCAAGGAGCCAGTTTTTAGTGGGGAAGAAAAACACTTCTAAAGACTAAACAAGATAATAGTGATACAGGAAAGCAAGTGACAGGATAGAGATGCATGTGTGACTCAAGGTGGGTTAATAAAAATCACTCTCCCAAAAGTTTTATTCTGATGAAGGAGTATTTGAGCTGAAACCTGAACAAAGTGGGAGGTTAACTATGAACTGGTCTGAAATAATAATGTGTTAGGCAAAAATGAAGACGGTCAGAACAAATGCTTTGACAAGGAGGAGTATTTGGTGTGTTTAGAGAGAATTAAGAAGACCACTGTGCTTGGAGTAGAGGGAGTCACGAAGACAGTGTTGCAAAGTAATATCAGACATGTAGCAGGGCCGTGCCTTATGAATAAGTATTTACAAATCAAGTCAGTATCATTAGTGAATCACTTTGCAATCCCTGCTAGCATTTTTTAATACGAATAGAATAGAAAATATTATGTATTTGTGCATTGTACTTTCTTCCATATCACAAAAGACTTTGCTGTTTGATAGACTACACTGTTTTGGTTGAGTAAACCACATGTACTAGGGAGTATGCTATGGGCCAAGGCTGATACGAAGCCATTAACAAATTAATTTGGGTAATTTGGGTCACATGTATACTTTCTTGCCCCATAAAGTATGTTTAAACAAAAATCTCCTGTATTTTATAACAGAAGATTTTAGCTTCTTACTAGAGAGTGCAATATGAATTTTATAAATATCTATTAGTTGAATGAGTTCAAATTTCACAGAGCAGCCTCCTCTCCTGTCAAAATTAGTACAGAATGTTAGCTTTTAGAACAGCGTTTGTATTTATGTCAGCTAAAGAGTAAATCATGCAATCAGCCAACATGTACTAATTATTCACTCACAAAAGGCTTACCACATTATCATATTTAAGATGTAGCCCTTGACTCAAAACAACTTAGAATCTAGTAGAAAAGATATAATGTATACATGAATAATTAAAAGGCAGATTATGAGAAGTGTTAATTCAGGCCAACTAGGAAAATATTAAGAGTTTAAGGGGGAAGAAAATTATTTTAGACTGTTTAAATTGAGGCAGGTTTTATAGAGGAAATGACATTTGAACTTGGCCTTGAAAAGTAGGGAGATTCTATGAGCAGAGAGTGAGGCATGGGGAGCAGACCTTAAAAAATATAAATAACGTCAATGACTGAACTTGTTAATAGCAGGTTCCTGTTTACTGATGTTTTTGATGTTAGCTCTGACATAATGCTGGATCCCTCCTGCTATGTAGCACAATTTGGTACAAGTCTCCCAAAATACTATTTAATAACGATTTATTAAAATGTATTTGTGTTTATTAAGTGGTTTCTATGTACAATCCACTGAGAGGGATACAAATAAGAGTAAGATGCAGTAAATTGAGATGTATAAATCAGATGCTGACTAGAATAAGTTTTATATAACCTTATGATGCCTATACAAACACACACTTTTCAAATTTCACTCAAATGTTATATTGTTGAATATGTAGATATACAGATAAATATATAGGTAGGTAAATATATAGATATATATCTGTATCTGGCTATATAACTCTGTATATGTGTGTGTATATGTTTGTATTTTGGTTACATTATAGAGCAACTGTTTAACTTTGAATTGTCATTTTAGAGAAACTTCATTTCAGCTGTATATAGAACATCTGTAAGTACTATGACATTTCTTAATAAAAGTACATCTGTTATTGCTCCGTATTTTAGGCTGGTACCTAATCTTTTATCAATTATTCACATGATCCCATGTGTCCAGGAGGAATATATATCAAGGGTTTTGAACCATCTAACGAATGCATGCATGCATGCCTCTGTAATATATAGCTGTGTTTTAGAAATTTTAGAGAGGTGGGACTCTTCCAGGCAGTCTCTCACTAAGGATAACAAATGTAGAAAACTATGCATAAAATGAAGTACCATAAAGTATAGCTATATTCACAAAGGCTAATTTATTTTAATACATATAAAACCAAAAATATCATTTATCTTCAAGTTGGTGTTTAGCTCTAAACCAAATAATTTATGTATACAACCAATTTATTTCACATTACTAGAGACAAATGACAGGCAATTGAAACTCATAGAAAGCACTAAAGTTTAATTTTAATCATATTTTATCTGTTTTTATCAGCCGCATCTTTATAAACATTATAACAAAAAGCGTATGTTTATTATGCAAGAAATCTTCATGTTTTTCAAGACCAAAAAAGCTCTTCTTATAAATCACAATTCTAAATATTTTGTAAGTCATAGATTCCTCTAAGAACATGAAGAAAACATAATATCCTATTACTAGGAAAAAAAATACATACATAGACACATGCTTAAAATTGTATATGTTTATCTATCCATGGCAAAACACTTTTCTAAAATAAATCTATTGAATTCACTTAATTGTCATCCATATCTAAAAGTAAGGGGGACAGTATTATTCTGTTGTTACTTGAGCTCTGTAGTCCAGTTATGCAACTTTTTTGGTGTCAGTATTTTTTAACCCAGCAATTTTTGAAATTTAGTATGACAGTAACTTTTAATGTCAACATTGCTTATTTATTGTTATAACACTAGCAACAATGAAATATTTAACCACGTAAAGTAAGAAATATCTAGGAGACATATAAAATATAAGACACAATATTTTTTCATGAAAAGCAACTTAATGTGTTTTATTAAGACTCTTTGCCCTTAGGGTGCTGCTACAGGATTTGGAAGAAAAATAATTTAACTCTCTGCCCTGAATGTAGGAAAAAAAATCTAACTTGTATCAAATAGCATCTATTTTGGAGTGCTTTGTTGACAAGCAATGTGAACATTCTAAAGAATAATGATCTACTATTTATTTTTTTAAGTAATCTAGACCGTCATCTAAGGAAGTAAAGATTTTTTTTTATTGTAAGTGCTTTTTTGAAGAGTCAAAAGAAGAAATATGTGGAACCCATTCCTTAGCTTTCTGAAATCTCCAACTGGGAGAAACACATATACAGTACTTTTAAAGTTTAAAGAAATGAAACAAGAAACGCAAATCACATTGTAATTCTCCAAGTAAAATAATACTATGTCCACCAAATACTATTATTACCATGAAAGTTTGGCTAGAGTTTCAATGCCTGGATGGGGGAGGCTGCTATCAAATATATGAAGATGCTGCTAAATTTGAAATACAGTAAGGTTTAGGCAGAATACTTGGAATATGGTAAGAACAAGAATATAACTAACTTATTTTTCAAGTTGCTTTGACTAGTAAATGTACCGGCTATAAACTGGTTTGTTTTTGGTATTTCATTTTAAATTAAAATCATCCTGTAAACAAGACAAGGTAACCATGATGTTATCAGAACTTAAAGCACCATGAAATTAGATCAAGATATAAGCAAAGTAATAGTTCATATTTTAAATGTAGGTACACTTGATTTGACTATTTAGACTGAAATAAACTAAAAAGTACTCAAGATAGTCAATAAAAAAGTGATTACTCTGGATGTTCCAAAATATATACATGTGAAGAACTACTCAATAGCACCTTGCTAATGAAAACAATAATATCTCTAGTTTTAGAAGAAGACAATTAAGTAGCAGGAAAAAATAAAAAAGAATATAATTCAGGTTGATTGTTAACTAATATGGCAGTAGGGTCATATGATTCATTGTGGTCCATATAAATGACATTCCTACCAAATACAGCAAATCAACACCAAACAATCTTTCCAGACCATCAGATATGCCATATATTCATGCGATTATGGGGTTTTTGGGTAATTCTAATGCCAAATTCTGTCAAAAATTAGGATAAATAAATAAGGAAGACTATATGACAATACCTCATAAATGTGGAAATGTGGTAAGAAAGACTGCTTTCCTTCTCTATGCTTACCTTTCTAAAACATGAATTACTCCTCGTCTAAAATGCTGCCATCTGCTCTCTTGGGACCTTCCCTTTCTTAAAATTCTCATCTTTATCTGTTGCAACTACATATGAAATAACTTCCTTCCTTCCTATGCTCACCATGTATGCTCATGTCTTCAGTCCGTGGGTTTGTTCCCTTTCTCAATTATACCACATCTTAGCTGTCTCCCCTGCCCCCATGACCTCTCTCCCTCACATATCTGCCTTCACACCCTATTTTGGGAATAACAACTGCATGATTTTAATTTGTCCAGAAATTTAAATTTAAATTTTCTAGAGACTTTAATTTCTCTAGAGACTTAAGTTTCAAAACATAATCCATATATATTGTGCCAATAGAATCTTATAAATTATTTAAACGTATCTAACCTAGAGCATGCAAATAATTATTAGACTTAGAGCATTTAATGAAAATGCCAGCCATCTTTACCTGTGCTTAGGTAAGCTGCCATAGAAAGGTCTAATAATTATTTTGAACACCACTTAATATTAAACTAATTATACAAACTTCTTATGTTGTAGGTATAACTCATATCAGTTTTCTAGGTAGTATATTGCTGCTATACATTTCAGTCAATAGGCTTCTCAGGAGTAGTTAACTGCAGAACGTGTAGATACAACACTGACTCCATCACAATTAAAAACATCATTTATGTGAAGGAAAGTTATGCATGAAAGGTACAAGGAAACTCCCCAGAACTGGAACAATATGTAGGGTCAAAACTCACAAAGGAGTTATGCTGGGCTTTTGGTGTTGAGTCCAATCTTTTCTTTTTTCTTTCTTTCTTTTTTTTTTTTTTTCTGAGATGGAGTCTTGCTCTGTTGCCCAGGCTGGAGTGCAGTAGTGCAATCTCGGCTCACTGCAACCTCCGCCTCCTGGGTTCAAGCAATTCTCCTGCCTCAACCTCCCGAGTAGCTGGACTACAGGCACGTGCCACCATGCCTGGCTAATTTTTTTCTATTTTTAGTAGAGACGGGGTTTCACTATGTTGGCCAGGCTGGTCTCGAACTCCTGACCTCAGGCAAACCGCCTACCTCGGCCTCCCAAAGTCATGGCATTACAGGAGTGAGCCACTGCACCCGGCCCCAGTCTTTAGCTGAGAAGAGAGATAAATGATACATGAAAAAGTGGCCCTTACAGTGTGAAAATTGCATGGTTATTTAAAAATAAATTTTAAAAGATGTTATATTTCATGATTTAAGTTATTTACTCTTATGCCTCAGGTTTCTTTAGAACTCTCTACTAGAGAGAAAATTCCAGAAAAGTTATTCTAAAATATACAAATTTCCTAAGAGCCTCCTGAAGTGAAATAAATTGTAATACAACTGCTTCAAAATATAATAATACAAATATAACATTTTTGGCTTAAAACATTGGGGCAACTGCAGACATTTACATATTTGAAACAAAATGTCTACTTTCCTCTTTTCCTAAATCTAGTAACCCCTAGGCATCTCTCTAGATGGAATAATCATGGAAAGAAAGTGAGCTTTGCTTGTTGTTCTGTTTCTGATTGAGCTGTCCGTTTTTCTGCTCCACGTATTCCTGCTTTCCTGAGAGAATAGTTGGGATATACTTTCAGAATAAAATATTTTCAACCTCTTTTGAATGTTTTAAGTCTCACCTCCAGGGCAATACTTTGTATGCACAGAATCGTAAAAAAAATAGGAAGAAAAAATGAGAATATAAAACAGGTAGAAGTCCAGAAACCACCCAATGCTTTAGACTGAAATATTTTGATAATAGCTTGTTTCATTCCTCACTTGTTCATACTCTTTGAATTTTAAATATTAAATTGGTAAAGGGGCTCTGTAGAATTATCTAGAATTAACATTTTGAAAGATATGCATGTTGAAGGACAATAGCTGTGAATAATATTAACATTAAATTCCAAGACAATTTAATTCTCTTAATTTACTAATGTACAATATCAACTGAAAGCATAATTAAATCTGTCTATGTCATAGATTTTTATAAAGATAATTTACTGTCTTAAAAAATCTCACAAGATTATTTTAGATAAAAATATTAGACTCCTAGTTGCAAGTAGAAATCATATTGAAAAGGAAAAAGTGAAAGATGTAAAAATTCTATCCTGCAACCATAACACTAACTAATGTGACTTTTAGTGGTTTAATTATTTTTTTAGTTTAAAAGGCCATTTCTACTGCCAGGCTTCTGTGTACATACATGGATAACCACCTCCAGGATATTTTAAATAAATATAACCTACTACCAAGTTCTCCAAAACACAAGCAAATTGCATGACAATAATTAGCCTCACACTCAGTTCTGAATTTGATTCAGTTTCATTCAGATTAATAATCTACTCAAGATTAATGATTAAACAACGTCTCCTTGTACATATCTACAGAGGCTCCCAAAATTTCCTACAGGTAAAGTCAAATTCCTACCAGTTTAAGAGATTTGACACTCAGAGCCCAGGCCTTCCCCTACCCTCTGCTTCTTTCTAGCCTTTTTGGAATTACGTGTTTGCTACTCATCTCATCCCAGGCGCTGTGAACCTACCTTGGTTTCAGGATAGAATCAGTCCTGGAGGCTGCTTTATTATCATAATTAAGTCTTTCAACCTGATAAGGCAAGTTCTCCTCTCTTGTTCTAAAATGTATCTTGTTTACTCTGTGCTCTTTACTCCTTTACTCCTCTTTTTGAAGGTTAAATTTGATCATCAACTTTCACGAACAAGACGGCTAGGGATTTCACTTGAAAGTTTATAAATCAAAACCAGGACAATTGCCATCTTTAAGATACCAAATTCGTTCATCTGTGAACATTATATATCTAGTCATTTATTCTGATTTATTTGTATTTCTTTCAAAAACATTTTGGAATTGTGATATACAGGTTTTACAACAAAGGTTTTAATATGTATTTGGTTTAAACACATACCTGGTTTCTTCTAGTACTTTATCGTTTTTGCTGCTAACTTGAATATTGTATTTTTCTCTTATGTTTGATCGGTTACTATTTCCAACTGAAATTTTGTCAAATGCTCTTATTACTACAAATATACACATTAATATGTATGTCCATTAATTATATATATAGCCATTACTTCACACACCCAAAATCAGTTATCTTTACTGCAAATGATACGATTACTATATGAAAATCAAAGAGAATACATATTATAGATAAATTATAGATAATAAATCATTTGCAGATATAGATAATTTTTGTATTCCTAATTATTTTTTATCATTTATTTTCCTTATTTTAGTACATTGGCTTAAATCTCCTCTGTAATGCTGAAACAGCGATGGGTACCTTGCTTGATTTTTTAAATTGATACTATTTCTAAGAGTTAATCATTAAATATGATATTCATGGTAAGTTTCTGGTAGATACCCTTTATGAGCTTCAGGTGGTTCCCATTTACTCTTAGTTTATAAAATTTTATTATAAGACAGTGTTTAGTTTTATCAATTTTTTTCTGTGTTCCTTAAGAAATATTTTTCTCCTCTAATCTGGTAACGTTCTGACTACGTTAATTCCCAGAGACTGAACTAATCTTTCATTTATTTCTGGTATAAACCTTACTTGGTAATGTAATCATTCTTAAGAGATTCCATTTTGTAACAGTGTAAAATCAGTGACACTGAAACTATCTCTTGTTTTCCATGAGGATTTTTTTTCTTTTTTATATTTCCATGTATATTCATCTATGCTTTAAGGATGGTCTGAATCCAGAACCACTGCCCTTAACCTTTATTGTATAAGGATATTACTAATAGAAGTTAACAATTTTCCAAAGACATATCAAGGTAAAAATAAAAGTTTGCTGAAAGTATGCCAGACTGTAAGATTCTAGACAACATGGTCCATTTGTAGAGATCTTGCTTTTCCGAGGCCTACTAGTATTGAGATCCAGAACCCTACAAGCCTCTATGGGAAGTGGGGCAGGAATCTGAGCAAGATTATGCCTGATGGACTTAATTATTTTGACTAATTAAGAGGCAATAACACTAGCTATGCAGGAGGAAACATGGTTTTGTAGGAAGCTTGAAGAGAGATGAACCTGAGAGCAGTAGTAACTGAAGGGAATGAGAGAGGCAGCATCAAGAACAAGAGCTTTGTCAAGTTCCACAGGAAACTGATGACCAAGTTCCATTTCTTTGAGCTAATTTGAGAATCCGCTTCGAGAATCCGCTTTGAGAATCTGCAATGACCTTTATGCTTTGCCTCTTTTATTCCTACTGCCCCTGGCATAGTTTAGGCCCAAGTGTCTGCTCTGGAGGACAGCTATGCATTTAACAAATGTCTCTACATGACAACATTTGATCACTGGTCACCTAGTCACTCATGCAAAAAGTATGCAACTCAGCTGTTTCTTCCCTCTTTCTGGCCTTCCATGTTAAGTCAATCTTGAGGTCCTACTACCTCTTAAATGAATTTCCAATATGCCCTTCACTCCTCTGTACTACGCACACCTGACACACAAGGTCTTCAATACTTCTTTCTTGATTCACTGAAAGAGTCTATGATCTGATCTGTTTTGTCCTATGTTCCTTAAATCTACTTTCTATAGATATACTAGAAAGAATTCTAAAATACAAATCTGAAGTGCAAATAGCACTTCCCTGCTTAAAACTCTTGTGGTCCTCCATCACCTGCTGGATAAAGTTCAAGAGTTTTACCCTTATTAGTGAGGCCTTTGAAGTTTTGGCATCAGAATGTGTTTTCAGCCTCATCATTTATCATCGTCTTACATGATATAATTTTACCTTTGTTTAAGTTACCATTATCTTGAACTTGATGCTTCAACAACATAAAATTTCTTGTAAATTCCCCTACACTGTTTCTAACCTCCGTGGCCTTACCATAATGTCTTTTTGCCTGGAATCCTTGTCTATAAATTAGGTAATTCTTCCTCAACTCAAGGCATTGCTTCTTCTAATAAGCCACATTTCTGAAGTGAAATTATGGCATCAACTAGTAAAGGTCTCACTTTAAGACACGTGTAAAAACATTTATTCTATGTATTCCTACACATGTACATCAACTCTATTGCCTCCATGTAATACAAAATATATTTTTCTATGTGAATATTTTCATGTTTTTTTGCAAATGTTTCAACCAAATGTCATTTTAGGCTTCTTATGTACAAGCATGTGGAAATAAGTTGCCATGCCACCTAAGTGGATACTATTTCATTTCTGCTCCACTTTATATCCAATCCCAACTAGAACGAAATTATATACAGATAAGAGCAAGAGCTCCGTTAAGGAAAATTGGCACACCTAGAAACAGAGAGCTTCTGAATTTTAAATCACTTTGCCAAGACTCCCAGAGTATACCCTCATTAAGTGCAGGTATGTTGTTCATTTTATATCCCTAGCTACTATGGCATCAAGTAATCATCTACAATTCCAAAAGGAAATTAAGTGAGTTAAAACAAATTACTCATTGGGATATTAAAAATGGAGTGTTTCTGTTGAAACTATATCTTGACAGTATTGAATCATTCCCTGAAGATAGGTGTTGAACATAAAGCATATACTATATGCTAGGCCCAGTGGTAGAGGCTACGATCAACTGTGATGCACAGCCTTTCTCCTTACTAATGAGTGGTGCACTGATATGTAAATAAGCAGTGAAGATACTATGTGAACAGCACACTGTCAGGTGAGGTGCCATGTGGTACAGGAGCATAGCTTAGAAACACCTCTTCAGGAAGTCTTTCTAAATTATGACTTAAAAGATAAATAGGCATTGTCTCGAGGTAAATAAAGTGAAGTGGACCATACAGAATGCCTGTGTGAAGGCCCCCAGTCCAGGGGATTTGGGAACGAGAAGGAGCATGACAAGAGAAAAGGCTGCAGTAGCAGATCGAGGGCAACCTAACAAGGGTTGGGATCTCTTTTGCAGACTCGATATTAAGGTTGCAATGAAGCCACTAAAGGCTGTATGCAGAACTTGAGTTCGGTCTAACAATGTATATTGTAAGGCAACAATAAATTTAGGTTTAATGCTTTTTGAATTTTTTGAAAATGAATGGCCTGATAGCATCTCCCAAATACAAACACATCCCATCATAAAGTTATAGAACAACCAGTCAAATCTAGCATCTAGCAGAGAACAATGCCTTATGGAAGGTGCTCAATAGATGTTTGATGAATTTCTATGAGGAATACAAGAATGCTGTCATAATGAGATGTGTCAACATCCAATTATAATACCTATCTTTCAGACTCAGGATTGAGAGAAGCCAACCTTCTAGTGGAAAGGTAGAATGATGGAGTGACTGTTCTGATTCTGATACGGAGATTAGATTGACTGTTAGCTGAGGAATGGAGCCAGTAGAGAAGGACGAGAAAAGCTAACACCCCTAGTGCCTAATATGTGCCCACATTCATTTAATCATCACAACAGCTCACAAGTACAAACTTTTGAAATTCAAAATTTACAGATGAGGGAACAATGGAGCATAGAAAAATTAAGTAATTTGCCTAAGAAGACAAAATCAAAATTTAATCATAGACATTTAGATTTTAGAGGCAGTGCTTGTAACTACCATGCTACACTCTCCTTTTTACCACCTAACATATACCAGATAGAATCAGGAAGAAAAAAATCATGAGTTGATTTATCAGAAGCAATAGCTGTGCTTTATTTCCTTTAATTCATTTAGCTATGCACTTATATATGTGCATATTTGACTAGAGACTACAAAATATGTTTGGAGGTAGGGAAAAGAAAACTTGTTGAATAGCATGTATTTAGCAGGGAACTATGTAGGCCTCTATTTAATCGTGCGGCATTTCCTTTCTTCACTAATTAGTTTTCTGAGTTTAAACCCAGAGCTTTTGAAGTACTATTTTGAAATTAGAACAAATATTAATGCTGAAAGAGGAATTAAGTGGAATCAATAAGAACTGGAAAAAAGAAAGACAAAAAGATTGTCTAAACAACAAAAAGAAAAACCTACAAGATAGAGACAGCTTCTATAATTTGTTGATCTTGAAGCCTGACATTTATTTAAGAAAAGCCCATAACATGGTAAGTACAATTTTTTTTTGCTTCCCATCTACATATTCACACATCCTAATATATTATGCAGTGATCCTAAAGGTCACTTATTGATAGTGCATATATATGTATACATACATATACACATATACATACACATATATATGTATATATACATATATGTATACTCATAAGTATACTTATATAAGTATATATACATATATATGTATATATGTGTGTGTGTGTGTATATATATGAAGTTAGTTATCTTGATTTCCTTGATTATATGTAACACAATGGAAAGGAGGGAGAAAAGAAGAGAAGGAGAGAGAGGAATTGCTTGAGCAAGCATGAGAGTTAGCGAAGTCGAGAGGAAAGGAAGAGAGGATGAGGAAAGAGAATAAATGACTTGCTACTGTTCACTGATTTTCACTGGCCAAATGGAACCAATGTAAGGTGGACAAATTATAAAACTCAAGTGTAAACAAAGAATCCAGGGGGCTTCTTATGTTATGGGGTTGATGCAGGTGCATATTCATCTTTTGGCACATTTGGGAAGTGAAAATTCTATTCCATATTCAAATGCCATTAAGTTATTTACAACTAGATCTGGAGGTTTCATATTTATCATCATGAAGTATAAAGCCAAATGTCCCTTTTTCAGAAGCACCAAAGATTAACCGATTAGAATGTTTTCCACATGTCCATTTTTACTGTCAAGAGAATTTTAAAGTTTTCCAGCTTCCGCAGCTGAGCCAGATGTCAGTGGGTCCCACAGTGAAATGAAATTGGCAGAGTAGCCTTCTCATGACCCTGGGGTTGTTTTATCAGGGATCACTTTAATGTCTAAGACTCATTCCTTGCTGAAGACTCTAAAGTTTTGGGTCCAATCTGCCACAATTACAGAAATATGCTGACTTGGTTGAACCACTGAAACCCAGAAATATTTCTTACAACTTTTCTCACATCGCACTATAATTGTTGTTTGTGTTGGCACTAGAATAGTACAGTGTTTCATTTCCACTGTACGTTTCCGGTCTCTGGTTACAGAAACATCAGTAGAGAATATTTTACCAGCCACATTTTTTGTTGTGTAAACAGGTCCTGGTGATTTACTCTGTTGGTCTCTTCACTGTGTTCTCAAATGACCATGGTCTGAAAGATATCAGATGGACACTTTCTAAAATAACTTTAGGAGTTAGCACAATGTTTTTTAAAATATTGTAATTGATAGCTTTGGTTCAGGAAATCTTGGCAAAAAGTCCCAAAATGGTTACATTGACATATTTCATTGTTTTCTTTAACTTTTAGATTTCTGCTACCATTAATATAACAATTATATTTAAGGTAGACACAGTTTAAAACACAATACAATAAAATGAACATAATTTTAGTCACCATGCAGTTTAAGCAATAAGAGTATGTATTCTGTTTTCACACTGCTATAAAATACCTGAGACAGGGTAATTCATAAAGGAAAGAGCTTTAATTGACTCACAGTGCTGTATGGCTGGAGAGGTTTCAGGAAACTTACAATCATGGTGGAAGTTGAAGGGGAAGCAAGGCACGTCTTATATGGTGGCAGGAGAGACAGCATGAAGGGGGAACTGCCAAACACTTTTAAAACCATCAGTTATCATGAGAACTCACTTACTAGCATGAGAACTGTATCAGGACAATTGCCCCCGTGATCAAATCACCTCCTACCAGGTCCCTCCCTCAACACCTGTGGATTACAATTAGAGATGAGATTTGGGTGGGGACACAGAGCCAAACCATATCAGCATTACAATATTTTAGAATCTCCATATAAGCCTGCCTTCATTGAATGACCCCTCTGTCCCAGAAAATTCTGCATATCATTCTCCTGTTTTACTTTAAAATGTTATAATATGATTGGTAAATTTGTCTGTTTTCGGACTTTACATAACTAGAATATTACTTTATTCTTTGATAACTTGCTTTACCCACCCATTACTGGGTTTTTCAGTTCAACCTGTGTGACTGCACATAGCTGTCAATATTCCTTGTCTTGACTACATGATTTTCATTTGTGTGAATATGCCACAGTTTGATCCAATTCCTTAGAGGTGAAAAATTGTTTCAGTTTTTATCATTATAAACAATTCTGCTACAAACTCTTTTTCTGTCTTCTGCTGCATACAAGAGATTTACCAGGTATATACCAAGGAATAAATTGCTGGGTCATAGAGTACACATGTGCACAAATCACCAATAGTATGTGAGAGTTTCTGTAAGTCTACATCTTTGCCAACATTAGATACTGTCTAGCTTTTCTATTTTTGCCAATATACCAGGTATAACATGAAATCACATTTAAATTTGCATTTTTCAGATTATTGTTGGACATATTTTATGTGACATTTGTGTTCCCTTTTATGAGTAATACTGATGTAATTCTTAACAATTTTTCTATTTTTTTCTTTTTTTAAATAAGCTATTAAGTTTATAATATACATATAGAGAAGAGCACAAATCATAAGTATACAGATCAATAAATGTTCACAAAGTAAAAACACCACCCAGGTCAGAAAATTGAACATTAGCAGCATGTTCTCATGCTGCTCTCACACCTTCTCCCTTATTATCCTACTCCTGTGTAAACATCTATAACCATGGATTAGTTTTGCATGTTCATGAATGTTATAAAAATGTAATCAAACAATATACTTTATCATGTCTGACTTTTCTCATTCAACATGTTGTTTTGAAATTCAACCATGTTGTATGTAGCAGTTTTTCATTCTCATAAGTGATACATATATTCACAATCTATGTACAAATTTTATTACTGATGTGTATTTGTGTTGCTTCCAATTTGGAGTTACTATAAAGAGTACTAGTGTGAACATTCTTGAACATATCTTTTGGTGAATACATGCATACATTTCTATTGGTTATATACGTAGGAATGGAATTGTTGGGTTCTAATGTATGCATGTTTTACAGAGTGGTGGCACCAATTTAAACTCCCAACAACAATATGTGAGAGTACCATTCGTTCCACATTTTTGCCAGTACTTTGTACCTCAGACTTTATAATTGCAACCAGTCTGGTGGCTGTGTGGTGGTATTTCATTGTAGTTTTAATTTACATTTCTCTGATGACTAGTGAAGTGTAATGACTTTTCAGAACTTACTTGCTATTAATACACCTTTTCCGTGCAGTGTCTCTTCAAGTTATTTGTCCATTTTTCCACTGAGCTGTTAATATTTATTTTATCATAGATTAGTAGGAGTTCTATATGTATTCTTGATACTATTCCTTTGTCATATATATTAATTCAAAATATCTTTTCCCACATTGTGACTTGTTATTCAATCTCATAATATATATTTTTGTTTTAATTATTATTTAATAGGGTTTCAGATTCTTAGAACAATTGTGAAGAGATTACAGAGAATTACCATAGACCTACACCCAATTCCTCCTGTTATTAACATCTTGCATTAATACGTATTCTGATATTATTGTATGAATGATTCACAAATGTCAATTAAAACAAACTACTTGATAGTGCTGTTCAAATAAACTATATTCTTGTTGATTATCTGTCTGCTTGATATATCAATTACCAAAAGAAGTATGTTAATGTTTTAAACTATAATAGTGAATCTGCCTATTTCTTACTTCCGTTTTACCTCATGAATTTTGATGCTGTGTTGTTAGATTTATAAACATTTACAACTGTTATTTCTTCTTGGATAATGTATTTATCATTATATAACATACTACCATATCTTTGATAATTTTTTTCTTTTGCAAAGTCCACTTTTTTCTAAAATTAATATTGCTACCCCAGCTTTCATTTGATTGGTGTTAGTATGTCATGTATACTTTTTCTATCCCTTTACTTTTAACATACCTGAGTATATTAAATATTTATAATGGATTTTTTGTAGATAACAAATAGTTGGGTCTTGCTTTTAAAATCCGCTGGCAACCTCTGTCTTCAAATTTAGACCATTCACATTTGAAATGATTGTAGTTGGATTATAGGTGGATTAATATCCACCATATTTATAAATGTATTATAGTCATTACATTCCTTTTTCTCCACATTTTTCAATCTTCTCTGGTTTTAATCGATAATTTTATATGATTCTTTTGTACTTTATCTCCTAGCATATCATTTATATTAACATTTTTAGTGATTTATCTACAGTTTCCAATACACCTTGTTAACTAAAGTCCACCTTCAAATAATACTATACCATTTCATGTGTAGCACCAGTACGTTGTAATAAAGTATCCCAAATTCATTCCTCCCATATTTTATAACATTATTATCCTTCATTTCACTTACACATATGCTACAATTACTCTGTACCTTGTTACTATTTTTACTTTGAACAGTTATTAATAGATGAATTAAGAATAATTAAAATAAAAGATTATATTTTATTTTCATATATTGCATCTCTGATGTCTTATTTTTCTTTGTGTAGAACTAACTTTCTGATATATACATACATAAGTATCCTTCTTTGTGAAGACTGTCTTTTTAAGTTTCTAGTTGGGCAGATATATTGATGGAATCCTTCAGTTCTTGTTTTTCTGAAAAAGTCTTTGTTTCTACTTCACTTCTGAAGAGTAATTTTATTGAACATAGAATCCTAGGTTCTACACTGGTGGGTTTTTACTTTCAATACTTTACTTCATTCTACTTTCTAGTTGCTTTTGTGGTTTCTGAAGGACAGTTGAAATGCAATTCTTAATTTCATTTCTCTATAGATACAGTGTTTTTTTTCTCTGGCTTCTTTCAAAATTCTCTCTTTATCTTTGTTTTGTTGCAGTTTGAATATGATATGCCTAGCTGTTGATTTTCAGTATTTATCCTGCTTGACATTCTCTGAGCTTCCCGGATCTATGGGTTCATGGCTGTCATTAATTTTGGAAAGCTGTCAACGATTATTGCTTCAAATATTTATGCTACTGTGTTCTCTGTTTCTTCTCCTTCTGGCATTTTAATTACACATACATAATGGATCTCTACAGAGCCTTTTAAAATCATGTAATAGTTCTCAGACAATCTGTTATGAATTTTTTCATTAATTTTTCCTCTTTGCATTTCAGTTTTATGAAGTGTCTACTGACATATTTTTCAGCTCACTGATTCTCTCCTTAGCCACGTCTAGTCTACCAATGAGTCTATCAACGGCATTCTTCATTTCTATTAGTTTTTTTTTCTAGCATTTCTTTTTTATTCTTCTTTTAGAGCCTCCATCTACAGGTTTACATTCCCGTCTCTTTTTTGCATGTTGTCTACTTCTGCCAATAAATCCCTTCACATATTAGTCATAGTTAATTTGAATTCCCTGTCTCATCATTCCAATATCTGTGTCATATCTGAGTCTGATTCTGAGGGTTGCTTCGTCTCTTCAGGCTGTATTTTTTATTGGCTTTTCATCTGCCTCTGATTTGTTGTTGTTGTTGTTGAAAGCCTACACATTGTATCTGGTAATAGTAACTGAGGTAAACAGGCTGTAAGTGTGAGATTATATGTTTATCTGGCTAGGAGTTTGGTTACATTTAATGTTTGCTGCAGCTGTAACTGCCAGAGGCTTCAAATTTCTCTAGTTTCCTGTCTTTGCCTTTTCTATATAAGGCGGGCTTTCCTAAGTATTCCTTGTCAGATAAATGGGTCTGCTTCTTGTAGTTCTTTCTGCTGTAATCTGCTGCTATTAGACTGGAGCCCTTTCGGTGTGGTGATAAGGTGTGAAAGAAGAGAAGCATTCCTTAATCTGGTGATTAAATTTCAGACTTGTAGTGGGCCTGTGGGTTTTAAATGTTGACCTTCCCAAGTGTTTCTCCAGTGGTATCAACTTTTGTTTATCCCTGTGGTACTACAGGAAGTCTATTGTGGGCTGGAGAATGATGAATACCCTTTCCCCAGCTGGGATAAGGTACTAGTAATTTCTTTCTATTGAGAATAGGCCTTTGTAATGAAGAATATTCTGATAATATTTCAAGTGATTATTCTTTTCCTCTCCTTGCCAGAGTCACAGAAAGGTCCTTCTCAAATTCTCACTTTTAGAACCTGATAGAAGGTAAGACTCACAAAATTAGCGACCCTCTTAAAACTCTGGCTTCAAATGTTTCTCACTTTTATGCTTATCCACACTCAGACTCCAGCAATTTGTCAAAATTAGGCAGTTAAGAAGATCTAAAATGTGTAGCTCTGGATTTGCCTCTCTCTCCAGATTTCAGGGCAGAAGTTTGCTCTTCAACCTCAGTTTTCTGATAGATCCAAGAAAAGTTATTTCAGTTCAATTTTTCAAGCTTGTCCATGCCGTAAAAATAAGGGTGATTTCCAAACTCTTTACATTTGGAGCTAACATAGAAACTCAACGTATCTTTTTATGAGCAAAAAATCCTAATTGTAATATAGCCTGTTTATCAATTATTTTCCACTGTTAGCCTTTCTCATGTGTTATGTAATGTCTCTCTCTAGGCAAAATATTACTCTCATGTTATTTACTTCTATATTTAGACTTATAATCTTTGTGTATCACGATTAAGATTTTTTTTTCTGTATGAATATCCAATTGAACTAGCACAATTTATTGAAAAGATCATGCTTTTCTCACTGAATTGTAGTGATGCTTTTATCACAAATCAGGTGACTGTATATGTCTGAATTTCTTTCTCAGCTCTCTTTTCTGTCTTTGTGGTCTATATGACCATTCTTGTATTGCTATCACACATCTTAATTATTTTAGCTTTATATTAAGATTTGTTATCTGATAAGTTCTTCAGATTTGAAATTCCCCTTTTGGATTGCCTTGGCTATTGTAGGCCATTTGCATTCTCACATCAATTTTAGAATCCACTTGTCAATTCCTTGCACACACACAGATCTGCTGAGCTTGCATTGAATCTATGGATCAATTTGGTGAAAACTGGTATTTGTTCAATATTGAGCCTTCCAAACCTGAAACTTATCTCTCTGTTTACTTTTATTGATAAAACTTCTCTTCATAGTGTTATGTTACTTTCTATATAGTAATATAACATGTCTGTTGTTAAATCTATGCCTTACCATATTTTAATAATATTGCAATTGGAAGTGTGTCATTTCATTTCATAATGAATATTTGTTACTAGTATATATAATAGTACTGGTAATTTTTATATATTGTGCTTATATTCTACAATCTTCCTAAATTTACGTATTGATTTTAATAGTATACCTATAACTTATGTTGGAAGTTTGAATACACAATTATGACATTTGAAATAATGATAATTGTATTTCATCCTTCCCAACTTGTACATTTTGTTCATTTCCTTTCCTTATTGCACTGGCTAGAAACTCCTACTTTGCTAAGTGTGTCAAATAATTTTCTACATCATTTGAGATAATCACAAGATTTTTCTTCTTTATTAATGTGGTAATTCTATGATTGGTTTTATATGTTAAACTAGAATTTCTGGGATAAATCCAACTTGGTTGAAATGGATTAGTCTTTTAATATGTCACTAAATTCCCTTTGAAATATTTTATTAGGATACAGTGAAATAGATTTGGCTAGGAGTTTCCTTTCTTGTAATAATCTTGTAGGATTTGTGATCAAGGTTATACTGGACTCAGGAAATGAATTAGGAGGGGGCAGAACAGTGGAGCTCAGAATGACTGCATCTAACATCACACGGGGCCTCTACAACAACAGCTGCTCTTAAATCAAATTGTGAATTCGCTGTCCTTATGTGTAAGCCTTGTTTATAAAAATTATGGGCAAAAATCCTTCGGGTATATATCCAGTAATGGGATGGCTGGGTCAAATGGTATTTCTATGTAACAAACCTGTAGATTGTGCACATGTACCCCAGAACTTAGACTATTTTATATATATAATTATATTATAATATATATAATATATATAATTTATAATATATAATATATATTATATATTATATTTATATTATATATTATATATTATATATTATATTTATATTATATATAATATAAATATAATATAATATATAATATATAATATATATTATATGTATTATCAATGGTTATATAATATATTATATGTATTATCAATGCTTATATAATGTATATAAACTGTAACTCATATATTTACTTATCTATTCCCCCATTAAAAGACATTTAGGCATCCGGTACTTTTTACTAATCAATTTTTGTGGGTTTTTTTGGTCCATCATTTATTTATATATATAAATATATAATATATATAATATATAATTATATATAAAAATATATAATACATATATAATTATATATATAAATATATAATACATATAATATATAATTATATATAAATATATAATATATATAATATATAATTATATATATAATATGTAATTATATATAAATATATAATATATAATTATATATATAAATATAATATATATAATATATAATTATATATAAATATATAATATATATAATTATATTAGAAATATATAATATATATATTCATAATATAATTATATATAATATATAATATATATAATATATATAAATAAATGGACCCAAAAAACCCCACAAAAATTGAATAGTAAAAAGTACCAGATGCCTAAATGTCTTTTAATGGGGGAATAGATAAGTAAATATATGAGTTACAGTTTATATTTGTTACATAACCATTGAGATAATCATATCTTTACAATTTTAGTATTTTAAATTAGTGATTTCTAATAAATTTTCTAATGTAAAGCCAAACTTGAATCCCTGGAACAAAAACTTTTCTGTGATGTTATATTTTTATACATTAGTAAATTTGGTTTACTGTTTTGTTTAGAATTTGTCATCAATGTTCATGAGTGACAATAGCCATAATTTTCCTTTCACATACTGTTCTTATATGATTTTGGAACCAGGAATATATTACTTGTAAAAATCAAACAGAGTGGATTCTGTATTTTAACATTCTCTGAAAATGTTTGTATAATATAGGAATTACTTGCTTATTTTACATTCAATATAACTAACCTATAAAGCATCTGGGCTTGATGTTTTTATTGTGGAAAAATATGTGAGCTACTGATTCAGTGAGGTTCTGTTTCTTTTTTTCATTTTTCATAGTTTATATAATTTTATGAGTTTTATTTTACACCTAAGTTTCAAATATGTTGGCATAACCTTTTCACAATAATCTCGTTACATTTTGATCTCTGCTACATGTATAACATTTTGCCCTTTTTCATTCCCTCTACCTTCTCACCTCTCCGTATGACATCAAAAATAAGATACTGTGAAATGGCTCATGAAGGAATTCAAAGTTCTACCGAAAATCAATAAAGGCTTTCGAACAGAATTTGGTAAGAAATGTATCTTACTTTCTACAGACATTTTAAACTGGAGAAGAGAAGTGAAAGGACAAATAAAACAGTATATATGAATAATCCTACAAATTTTACATGGTAGAGAGAAAATTTTCACATTTACTGAGCAGTGACTTCTTTGGATTCACAGATTATAAAGGAACAAATATATGTTTTAAAATAATTAAAAATATATTACAAAAATATTGCATATAATCCAAAAACTAATTCTTAAAAATGAAACTATTTAGCAGAAACCTGAAAACAAATATGGATATGGATGAGTAGTCACGTAGATACCTAAAATTTTTTCATATATATACATTTATATATATATTTATTTTCTCTATAATATAGCAAAACACTCAAATCTTTAGTGAAGGTCATCGCTTGTCTTATGTGGAGTCAAAGTTTGCATTTGTAGTGGACAGCTTGTTGATCTAATTACCAAACTAATTTTTATTTAGGCTGTTCTCACATAGTATTGTACTGATTGGATGAGAATTTCACATCATTTTTTTTTCATGGTAAATGGATACATTAAAGATGCTAAGGAAGAAATCTTTCTCTAGAAATTTACTCTTTACTATTATCTTTCTACCTAAATTCAAAAAGGGAATACTATGGCTCTGAGCATCCTTGTGCCTCTGAATTGCTCTCTTTTTTTGCCTACCATCTGCCAGTGAATTGAACTTGCACAGCTTTAAGTAGTTTTAATCTTAAACAAAGTTTAAGCTGAAAGAAATCTCTCATTACCTAGTTGACACTTGCGTTTTGCAGCTGAAAAGACTGAGTTTATGGAGATAGGGACTATCCTCACCAGGCTTGGGCTTCATACAAGGACCATTTACCATACAACAGGGAAGTCCTGTGGCAGCCTTTCCACATCTGTCATGGGAACTTTAACTGTCAGGCAGTCTAGTATCTGCTGAGAACAATTTTGCCAGTCCTGTTTTCTTAACCACAACACTTTAGACACATATAAACTACACATTTTTCCTTATTTTATGCTTGTATTTTGGTGCTGCCTATTTTGTTTGCATTATACTATGTGGTGGGATATATCTGAAACTATGGGATGTGGTTTATTTAAAATATGGAATCCTAATAAAATCTGGGCAGTTTAATACATTTCCTGAATCACTTTCACAGAGCAATTACTAATCACTTGCCAATCTCATCCTACCTTTTTCATTTATGTAATCACAAGTGATATTCATGTAATATTATTCTTTCTCTTTATATTTTCCTTTATATCCATTTTTCATTTTTTATATTAGCACAGTAGGTCAGAACAATGTAGACACTCACTTAGAGACATTTAATGATTTCCTTTTTAGAATGAAAAAAGAAAACTTGACTTCAGTATGTGAAAGCCTGAAGATTTAAAGGATAAGCAGAAAGTTAATTGCAAATGTCTGTGCATGTCGATTGCTTTTATTCACTTTAGCTTACCACAGTTCAACAGGATTTGTTATAAAGTCCAATACCCACTAATCGAATCCAGAATTCCTCTGCTTACTAAAGAAGGCAGTCTTTCTAATTGGATCTTGGGTTACTAAGAAGCTCAGACTTCTTTTTATGAATTTACCATTTCCCATCCCCATTACCAACATTTTTTTCCTTCAAAAATTTAAAACAGGTTAAATGCTTGAAGAGGTTAAAGAAGTGAGAGAGTTTCCCCAATGTTTCTTTTAGTAATTTCACAGTTTGAGGTCTTAGATTTGTCTTCCTTGAGTAATACCCTACAGAGCAAAAGTGGACAAATTACATCAACTTAAAATAATGTAATTTTAAGGGATTTCATCTGCTTAAAAAGCTTCTGCATAGCAAACAACAAAGAGACAACCCACAGAATGGGAGAAAATATTTGAAAACTATCCATTTGACAGGGATTAATAACCGGAATATACAAGGAGCTCAAATAACTCTATAGGAAAAATCTAATAATCCGACCAAAAATGGAAAAAAGATCTGAAAAGATCTTCTCAAAAGAAGACATATAAATGTCAAACAAGCATGTGAAAAGGTTCTCAACATAACTGATCATCAGACAAATGGAAATTAAAACTATAATGAGATATCATCTCACACCAGTTAAGACAGCTTTTACTCAAGGTAACAAATGCTGCTGAGGATGTGGAGAAAAAGGGAACTCTCATACACTGTTGGTTAGAAATTGTATTAGTACAACCACTACGGAGAGTGGTTTGGAGATTCCTCAAAGTAAAAATAGAGGTACTGTATGATCCAGCAATCCCACTGCTATGTGTATATTCAAAATAAAGGAAATTAGTATACCTAACAGATATCTGTACTTACATGTTTACTGCAGCACTATTCACAATAGCCAAGATTTGGAAGCAACCTGTGTCCATCAATAGACAAATGGATAAAGATAATGTGGTGTATAGACACAATGGAGTACTATTCAGCCATAAAAAAGAATGAGATCCTGTTATTTGCAACGACATGGGTGGAACTGGAGGTCATTATGTTAAGTGAAATAAGCCAGGCACAGAAAGACAAACTTCACTTAGTCTCACTTACTTGTGGGAGCTAAAAATTAAAACAATTGAGCTCATAGAGATAGTAGAACAATGATTACCAGAGGCTAGGAAGGGTAATGTCGTAAGGAGTGGGAATGGTTAATGGGTATACAAATATAGAAAGAATGAATAAGATCTAGTATTTGATAGCATAACAAATGACTACAGCCAACAATAATTTATTGCAGGCTGGGCACAGTGGCTCATGCCTAGAATCTCAACAATTTGGAGGGCTAATGTGGGTGGATTGCTTGAGCCCAGAAATTCAAGACCAGCCTGGGCAACTTGTGAAACCGTGTCTCTAAAAAAATACAAAAATTATCTAGGTATGGTTTTCATGCCTGTAGTCCCAGCTACTTGGGAGGCTGAGGTGGGAGGATGACTTGAGGCTGGGAGGTTGAGGCTGCAGTGAGCTATCCAGCCTGGGTGACAAAGTGAGACCTTGTCTCAAAAAATTTATTGTACATTTAAAAATAACTAAAAGAGTGGAACTGGAATGTTTGCAATACAAAGAAAGGATAAATGCTTGAGGTGATAGATACCCCATTTATCCTTATAAAATTATGTATTGTATGCCTGAATCAAAATATCTCATGTATCCCATAAATATATATAACTACTATGTACCCCCCAAAATGAAAAATAATAAGTGAGATACAAGAGACAAGTGAGATCTACACTCTTAGAGTAGGCTTAGTCTGTGTAAGCTAGTGAAAGCATGCCCTATTTCAAGGGGCTACTTGCAACTTAGTTCCAATCTATTTTTTTTTTGTCATGCAAAAAAACCTTTTGTAGACAAGTTTAAAATTAAAATTCACAATAAAACAGAATTTCAATATGAATTTTCACAATTTTGGAAAATAAGCAATCAATCTTATCTATCTATCTACCTACCTACCTATCTACCTACCTATCTATTTATCTTTGTGCACCAAGACCAAAGGGTAAAGCAGTATTAATATTTGCCATAAGATATTTATTTACTAGTGTTCTTTTTCAATTGAACATTTCAAGTTAAATGTTCAAGAGAGGCTCCTCCTTCATCTGCCTCTTTCTTACTGTTTCTTCCATTTTTTCCCAGTGAACATACAAATTTCCTAAAAAAAATAGTGCTTTTATTTCCACTTCTTCATAAAGTAGTCACATCTTCCCACTTATATGAACTCACTCACCTGGAATTTGAGACAGAAACACACTTCTAATACTCTGATTCTACAATAAGACACCATGACTTTAAGTAAGCAAACAAACACTATTACCACTTTGGCAAACATTAATATTTGTAAATCACAATTATTTTGAATAAACATGGTTTTAGGCATACCCTTAATCCTTAGGGAGTTCTGTGTCTTTTTTTAAAAGAATGCAAATGAGGCAATAATGAATCAGGGTAAAATTTAAGAAGTTGCTTTCACCTCTTTATTGAAGTTACATCTTAGCAAATAAAAATAGTCTTCCTTCTTTTTAATATTTCATATTTTTAGTGGATTCAGCCATGGATATTCTTTTAAAATTACACTGTTGGCCCCCTTACAGCTGAAGTGAGTATTAACACTTATAACTCTAAGGTCTGTTATCTATAAAGCCTTGTATATTTTCAAAGGAAAGTGTTCCAAAATGTCTATTTAGAAAAATAAATAACATTTTCTTTCCTTTCAGAATAGAAACAGTATTCTTTTAATTTGGACCTTCAACTGAAAGTCATGGGTTTTGGTTACTGAAGTAAATGTTTCCTTTAAGAATGTTTACTGAACTGAAAACATTTTACTAAGAAATGTGAGCTTTATTTAGTTATCTGTAGTTACTGTGAGATCAAAGTAAAAGGAACCTAATTCTCAAAGCATCCTCTTCAAACCTCAACTTTTTTTACCTCAGGAAATTGATGTCATGAAAATATTTTCCATATCCCGCAAGAAAAGGCTCCCCCCAAGAAATTTCTCAAGGTATTCATATGCTTAATATAAATAAATTTAAACTTTTATATGCAAATAAATATAAGAATGTTATGAAAAATTTGAATGAAGGGAAGAGCGATTGATAGAACTCAAGGAAGATACAGTTCAAATCAGGAAGATAAACGAAACATGTATTACAATGATCCCAATCAGAAGAAATCTATGGAATCATGGGCCTCCTATAGGAAAAGAAATAACCAAATTTCATTTTTATACAAATAATAACCTGAATAAATTGAAAAATACACCAATTTCTTGGATGGGATGACTGAATATTATCATTAAGTCAATTCTTTGTAAATTATGTATTTAATATAATGGATATTTGGGGGATGTAGTTTTGAACAAATTTAAATTCAATTAGACAAAATACACATAAAAATGATCAAGAAGGATTTTATCATATTTTATTTTTTGAGACGGAGTCACACTCTGTCATCAGGCTGGAGTGCAGTGGCACGATTTCTGCTCACTGCAACCTCTGCCTCCCAGGTTCAAGCAATTCTCCTGCCTCAGCCTCCCGAGTAGCTGGGACTATAGGCACGTGCCACCATGCCTGGCTAATTTTTGTATTTTTAGTAGAGACGGGGTTTCACCATGTTGCCAGGATGGTCCCGATCTCTTGACCTCATGATCTGCCTGCCTTGGCCACCCAAAGTGCTGGGATTACAGGCATGAGCCACCACACCCAGCCAAGAAGGATTTTATTAAAGGACTAAGGCGTGGTGTTATGTCAGATTTAAAATGTAATATAGAGACCCATTCATTAAAAGTGTGGCATTTACACGAAATAAATAGACTAAAGAGATGGAAAGACACAAGATGAGTTGGGTTGAAATCCCGGTTCTACTATTTTTCAAGTAGGAAACATTGGACAACTTCCCTAACCTTGCTAAGCTACAATTATGTCATTTTTTAAAAATAAAAAGTTACAAAAATTACTTCATGGGATTGTCATGAGGACAACATAGAACTCAGGTAAGATATGATTTTAAAAATTATTAATATCAGCTATTGTTATCACAGAATAGAAATTCCAGAGACAGACCCAATTTAAGCACGGTATGTGTCATGGATGAACATTTTGTATTAGTAGGGAAAGAATGGGTTAGGTAATAAATGGATAAAAAATGTGTTTATATAGAAAATAGATTCTTATCTTGCACCTTGAATAAAAATAAAGTCCAGTTGGGTTAAATATTTTATTGTAAGAAATGAAGCCAAAGAAAAGATAGGTAGTCATGTACCTTTTCTTGGAGTATTAAAGATCTTTCTAAGCATAACTCCAAAAGCAGAAGCCATAAAGGGATGACAATGTGGACAATCCTTGGTCTTCATCATACGTGACCCATATATAGCATTTAACACCTCTTTCTTCTTGAAACCCTTTTTTTAGACTCTAGGGCTCAAGACTCTCAGTTTTCTCTTACTTCATAAATCACTATTTCTCAGTCTCCTCAAACTACTCTGCTCTGATCTCTTAAGGATGGAATGTCTCGGTGCCCCATTTATCATCTTGTACAGTCTGCTGGATTTAAATATGATCTATATGCCGCTTATTATATCCTCACTGAAGACTTCATATCCCTTCCCAATTCTTTTATATGCAACTGCCTACTCAAAAGCTCCATCTAGATGTGTAGCAGATTTCTCAAATATAACATGCCCCAAACTGAAATTCTAATATTTGCCAACAAATATTGTCCACTCATAGCCTTTTCCATTTTGGTTGATGGCAGTTTCATCCTTCCAGTTGCTCACTCGAATGTCTTTGTGATCATTTTCTTTCCCTTTTAGACACTCTACATCTAATTCATCATGAAATCAATTCAAATTTAAAAATATACTTAGAATATGCTCACCACCCCTATAGTTACCACATTTATGCAAACCATCATTATTTGTTTCCTGGACTATTGCAATTGCATTCTTTCTAACTTGTCTCCTAATTCTTATTTGCCCCCTCCCTATAGTCTAGTCTCAACAGAGCAGTCAGAATGATCCCTTTTGAAATGCAAGCCAGGACTGCTCAAAACCCTGTAATTTTTTTTTCCATTTCACTCAAAGAAAAAGCCAAAGGATTTACAATAGCCTTCAAGGATCCTCTCTTATTCTCTTCCTTACTCACTTATCTCCAGCCACACTGGCCACACGTTGTTTGTTGAACACATGTTAGAATCTTGACTGTAACTATTCCCTCAGACTGAGATGTTCTGTTCCCAGTTGTGAAGTGGAGTAATACCCACATCTTCTCCAGTTCTTTGCTTACATCTCTTCTTAAAATTGCCTTCCCGACCACTTAGTAAATACTGCAACCTGCCCCCTTTCACCACCCCTCCAAATTTCCCATCTTCTGTATATTACTGCACTTTCTCTATTTTTTTGCATAGCTTTTATCACCAATTAATATGCTCTAAAATGTACTTCTATATTAGGTGTGTGTGTGTGTGTGTTGGGGGGGTGTTTTTAATCATCCGTACTCCCCTGCCAGAATGAGCTACTTGAAGACATGACAATGCTTTTTATCGTGGCTGTGTGCCTAGAACAATATCTGATAGTAGTAAGCATTCAAGATATGTTTCTTAAAATAAATTCATAAATTAATAAATATAAATGTAAAGCACATATGCATTAAAACACAAAAGCAAGCTTTGAAAAATAATCCTACCATATATACATATATATGTTAGACACCTTAATATTTAAGAGATAATATCTTATATAAATAGCTCTTAAAATTTGTGAGGAAAAAACATTTCAATACAGAGTAGACAAAGAACAAGAACAACAATTAATTTTAAAAATACAAATAATCATTAAACATATGAAAGAACTGTTCAGCCCCATGAAACAAATGCAAATAGAAATTAAAATGGCATATCAAATGCAAATCGAGTTGGCATACATTTTACATTATAATCTATAAGTGAGGTTTGCTGAATTTAGCAATATTATATAAACCTAGTGAGTGTATAGGCTGGAAATAGCCTCTCTAAAAACACTTGACTTACATAATATATCAAAAAACCCCTAATGATCTGATATTTTCCCTGAAAATCCATTCTAAGATGAATAAAATATTAGAAATAAGAATGTTCATTAAAATTATATTAAAATAACTGCTTCCAATCAAAAGTGGGATCAGTTAAATTAACATACACATTTAACATACACACAAGTTAAGGGTAGGCTATGTCGGTTTTAAAAATCATGTCTGGAAAAGTTTCAATAACAATGCTAATCATAGTATATTAAGCAAAATAAACATGTACCTCATTCCTATAACCTATATGCACATACATACACAATATGTATGTGTGTGTGTGTATATATATATATATAGTCTATGAATATATATGTAATATATATTAATACTTATTTTACTAATTTAACATGTTTCCTCTGTGTGGTAGAATTACAAGTAAGTATTTTTTGTGATTTTCCATATTTTCTAAATATTTAAAAAATAATTTTTTTAATTATTGGAAAACAAGCCAATAAACTCCACTACAACTGTTTTGGTCAACAATAAAGCAGTAGATGTAAAATATAGGTTTCATAGTACACACTATTTTATTTGGCAGGCAAGCCTTCCAGAAGTCTACTTGCCCAAGAGGCTGAGATACATCTAAAAATTATTCCCACAATATTTTGGGGGGCAACTCTGCAGCATGTTTGTGGCCCTGTGGAAGACGAACTCATAAAATATGGATTATTATCATTAGCAAATAGGTCTCTGCATCTGTTCTCATAAAGCTGGCAATGCCTTGGAAAGATCAATATTTTAATGACATCCACCTATTTTCCAAACTTGCACCCTTAGAGTCATCACTCACTGTCCGTCTCCCAAACCTTTATCTTTTATCACCCTCACCTTACATACACTCACAAGCAATTCTTAGTCTCACTGCTTCTGCATGGGAATAACCTCTCTCATATGATTCTTCCACCTTATCTCCCCCCTTGTCAGTTTGGGCTGCTATAACAAAGTACCATAAGCAGGGTGGTTTATAAATAATAGAGATTTATTTCTCACAATTCTAGCAGGTCTAGAAGCTGGGAAGTCCAAGATAAAAGTGCTGGCAGACTCAGTATCTGGTGAGGCTGTTTTTAGCTTTGTAGATGGTGCCTGGCATCTTCTTTCCTCCTACCATGTCTTCACATGGCAGAAGTGGCAAATAAATTCCCTTGGGCCTCTTTTATGAGGGAACTAATTCTATTCATGGAGGAAGTCCTAATCACCTCCCAGAGGCCTCACCTTTTAATACCATCACACTGGTGATTTAGGTTTCAACATAAACATTTTGGAAACACAAAGATTCAGACCATAGCACCCCTCATCATTTTTCACCAGGAGCAACACTATTCCAACAGTGTTCTCTTTAGTCTCTGGGTCTCTGGTCTTCAGACCTTTTGTACTTTTTTTTTTACAATTTGTGTGCCTTTTATTTATTTTTATTGCTTAATTGCCCTGGTCAATCTAGTAAAAAGTTTGTCAATTTTGTTGATCTTGTTTGTTTGTTTTTATATATACTTTAAGTTCTGGGATACATGTGCAGAACGTGCAGTTTTGTTACACAGGTATACATGTGCCATGATGGTTTGCTGCACCTATCAACCCGTCACCTACATTAGGTATTTATCCTAAAGTTATCCCTCCCCTAACCTCCTACCCCTTGACAGGCCCCGGTGTGTGATGTTCCCCTCCCTGTGTCCATGTGTTCTCATTGTTCAGCTCCTACTTATGAGTGAGAACATGTGGTGTTTGGTTTTCTGGTCATGTGATAGTTTGCTGAGAATGATGGTTTCCAGCTTCATCCATGTCCCTGCAAAGGACATGAACTCAGGCTTTTTTATGGCTGCATAGTATTCCATGGTGTATATGTGCCACATTTTCTTAATCCAGTCTATCATTGATCTTTACAGTACCCAGGATAACAGTCCATCTTCTAAATAAAATTTAGATTAAGTTCTCTAACACAAAGCGTTAATCAAATGATCCCTGATTAAAAACCTCCAGTAGCTGTCCACTGTTTTCAGTATTAAAAAAAAATAAAATAAAGACAAAAACAAGAAATACTTCACCCCAGGTTTGCTTCCAAGTATCTCCCCTGGGTTATTATGACACTTTAAGTTTGTCTCTGCTCCTACTGGAAACTCTCCAAGGTCAGTAACCTGAGCTTACTCTTATATGCATCCTTCCTAATACTAGACCACTTCACTCTTTGAATTAGGTATATGCATACATACACACACACACATACAAACGTACACTCGTATATAAGGTAAATAAACTGTTAGGCAGAATAGAAAAATTTTCAATACAATGTATGAAAATAAAATGCATAATGTAATTATGGGCTAGGAGGACAGAGGGTACTATGATTTTTACATTTCTTGGGAAATCTGTTAAAAGTTCCATTAGAAAAAGACACAATTTTTATAAAATAGTATTACTTAACCTGAAAAGTCTTTAGTAGAAGTATGTAGCCATACATGATTCTTACAGTTAATCATACTTACACAGATTTTTTTAAAAGTTAAGTCAGTACAAGAAATTTTGAATGTGGATACATACAACTTCCTGACTATGCAATTTGACATGATTTTCACATTTAATTTGATAGATTAAAAAATTATTGAGGAAAAGGATGGTGCTTCATCACGCTTTTTTAAAATTAACCAGTTTGCCTAACAGCAGAGAGACTTTCACATAGAAGATAACCAATAAACCTTTTTTTGGTTAAATTAGTATTTTTAAATAATTCATAAAATAATTCTAAATGGTCATAATTGATAGAAATAATTTATATTGTATATTATGCTCTCTATTGAAGACAGATTTTAAGTAAATGGAAAAAAAAACTGTCACTTCTAGAAGAGGGTTCCAACTGTTTGACTTAAGATTATTAAATTCTCCACATCCTCCATTCCATTGGCTTTCATTCTTTAACCTAACCTTCACTGATACTATTAAATAAGTCTGGTATTCTAAACTGAGAAGTAATTTTATAAGAATGAGCCACTGTGATCCAACAATATATATTACTTCTATTTAGTCTAAACCCAGAGTTAGAAATATTTTGGCAATATATGAGAAAGTTGTTCAACTAAAAAGCTAAGAGATTCCTGAATTTGGGCTATTGGAGTTATCAGTGCTTCTAATTGTGTGTTTTTGGGGTGGTGTGTCTAAGGGCTGGGCATATAACCATTAACTGGTTATATTACATTAAGCTAAAAAAACAGTCATGTGATAATAGTTTATGTTCAATACAACACTGGCCAATTCAATCCAATGTTCCAAAGGAAAAGTCTGTGTTACATTATATTCAGGGGCAAGAATGTATGTGCATAAAATTTCCTTGTAAATATGAACTTTCAAGTGAGAAAAAATTGAAAATAAACATGAAAAGAAGTTTAAAAATAAAAAGCTTAATGTGTTTTATGCAAACACCATGGCGTAACAAGAAAATTTCCAAATTAAGGCCATATGTGTTAAGAAGTATGCAACAAGTATTTGGTTAAAAACAAGATATTGAAAACAAGATTAATAAGATGAGACATTTACAGAATGGGTAAGAGGTGATCAAAAAGGTAATGAGTTTTGAAATTTCCATCTCTTATGCCAAGGGAAGAATCGTATCATTTTCTGGCCTCAATTCTTACTATACTATAAAAGCCAAATTTAAGCCCACAAAAGAAGAAATATTAGACTGAGAAGAAACTAATAGTATTAATAGATAAGGCTTTCTTTTCTCGAAGGTGATAGCAGCAAGAAAAAATCATTTTAAAATTAAGAATATTTATTTTTAAAAGGTAAAAATTAACCATAATGAGTTGTACTGATTTTAAACTTGCAATATTATGTCTGAAGGAAATAAAATAACAGCTGAAACCTAGGATTAATGTCATACTAGGTGAAATTAGTGATAAAAACAAAGAAACATCCATATCTTTAATTTGTGGAATTACTATAATCACACTAATTTAATTAAAATTGCCAAGAAAAGCAAACAAAATATTTTGATTAACTATATTTGTTTTGAATCTAAGAAATTTTCATGAAAAGGGTATGAGCATATACTTTGATTTATCTTCTAGTGTAACAGAATTCTTTTGCATATGAGGAAATGCAATTATCCCAATATCGTATTCTGTAGATAATGGAAAAGTCAGTGAAAAAATTGAAGTACCCGTTAGGAGGACACTGGAGAATTTCAAGAAAATGAAGCAGAAAACCGTAACACTTGGCCCCATGGAAAGTGAAAAGCTACCAGCCATATTCTCCGTCCTGTAATCTCTCAGTTTCATGAGCCTCGACTTTACTTCTCTGTGTATATCTGCACTCGAAGACTCTGCCTATGACCTTTTCAGCCTCTGGATCCCAAAAAAGATGTTCTACCTATCAGATACATGTTAAAGAGTTTCCTTGGTCCAGTGAGCTGTGACTTGTGAGAATGGAGATCACAATGTATATTATTCCCTGTGCCTACCCTTTTATCCTAGAGTATCAACCAACATAAATTAATGGTGCTGATGTAAGCATGGAAACAATGATTTACAAAACACAACAACAACAAAC
The DNA here is from genome assembly GCF_028858775.2 of Pan troglodytes. Classification (NCBI taxonomy): domain Eukaryota; kingdom Metazoa; phylum Chordata; class Mammalia; order Primates; family Hominidae; genus Pan; species Pan troglodytes. The sequence continues at coordinate 61,348,125 of NC_072403.2, forward strand.
AAAAAACTGTTAAACTGTGATTAAAAAGAAAATCAACAAACAAAAAACCCTTCTACTGATGAATCCAGTGTTCATTCTTTTTTACTTTTCTGACTCAGGAAACACTTGACAATCAATTTTTCTACTACTTGCCCATTTGATCAGCATGGATGAAATGCTGTGGGAGTGGCAGGGTGGGTTTAGACATGTTTACTTTCTTGGTGAGCTTGAAGTTTGTGATCTAAGTATAGTCTGTTGCAAGGAGATTAACCACTTTCATTTTTAGCTTATTACAGTAGAATCAGAACTTTTATATGTGTTATTTTTAAATATTGATTAAATGAATGTCAGTTTAAAATTTCCTGTAGCTCAGAAACAGCTTTTTCCAACTATCCATATTACCTGTGGATATCTAGAAATAGATGAAGATTATATTATCCCTAAAGACAAAAACTAATTGATCACCTATTGCCAAAATCAGAGAGATGCTTATATTAATAAAAAGATGTTGGAGATGAACTAAAGCAAATAGAAGTATTAAAATGTAGACCCATTTTTTTTACCACTGATATAAACAATCCAACCACTTGTAAAAAACATATATAAAGGCATTTTGTTCATCTTTGTTCATTCAGACTTCTGTGGCTCAGGAGCCTTGGTTATACACACTTGAAAATCCAACAATCCAACCACATGTATTGTTATCAAGGCATCATTCTAGAAATTCTGTATCTCATCTCAGTTTTGCACAACTCAGGGAAGTAGACATCATTACATCATCCATTCTTACAAATATAGAACTGAGAAACAAAGAGGTTTATCTGGCTAGTAATGGGAATTTAAAAAATTTCTTCTTGAGAAACTCAAAAACAAATTATATGAAGAAAGATTTGCTATTTGGTAGCTTTTAAACATGGTTTATTAAGCAGCACACCAACATAGCACATGTGTACATATGTAACTAACCTGCACGTTGTGCACATGTACCCTAAAACTTAAAGTATAATAAAAAAAAGAGTCAATCTAAAAACTGAAAGCTTTTGATGTAAAAATTAGGTAAATAATTTGGTCTTTCTAAAAGAGAATAGTAAACATATGAAAAACATTATGAGACAAGGCACATTAAAGTTTATTAAGCTTAAGAGAAAAAAGGGCACATAGTACTTCAGAAGAAGAAATGTAAATATTGCCTGTTCTCTGTCTTTGTGCTACCAATCAATGTGTAGCTGTTATTTCAGTATTGGATCTCATTTGTTTCCTCATTTCAGTGGAGAAAAATAGAGGCTGAGAAATTAATTAGATTAAACAGTTTGTTAACTGGCCTTTTACTTAGGTACTTGGCAGAAGGGTGAAGCTAAATTTTTACATTAAAAATTCAGATAAGTTTATTGGGCCACATCCGTTTCTTCCGTTACTAAAATGCTGTACGTTTTGTCACCTCATTTTCTTGCTCTTTTGGTTTTGAGGGATTATAAATATCCCACACTGGGATCGACATGCTCAGAATAATTTCTCTATATTAAATAATATGATAATTATTCTTGAATTCCATACAACCATCTCTGGTCCCATAAATCATATATTTAAGTAATAAAAAAAAACAATAAAACCCAGGAACCCAACAAAGATCCCTCAGATCCCTCTACTACACTATTAGTGTGTGCTTTCCAGACTGAGGGGGACGTTCCATTTATAACTTTCATTTGTTTCCTACCATTGTGGCCAAGTTTCCACTTATTACATGTCTCCTTGCCTTAATATTAACTTCCAGTCTGAAGCACTGTAAACTGTTTCTGCACCCCTAAATTAAAGCAAATGATATCTAGTCCACATCCACCACCAATCTTATTAGAAGCCACTTCAAAGATTCCATTTTTAAAAAATGAAGTATGGCCTCTGCTTCCTGAAGCCAAGGTTGGCCCTATTCATAATGAAGTCAGATTTTCTCTGATTCTCCTTCTATTCAAACACTGACAGTTTTCTTCAATATATTTTCTTCTTCTCCTCTAAAGTTAAACCTGCTTATTGTGTTTTTGTTGTTGTTGGAAGAGGGGTAAGAAGAGAGCACTGGTGAACACCTCACTCAGCGCCACTCAGGACCAGTCCACGTGTGTTTGCAGTGACATTCCAGTACCACATGTGGCTGTCTTTCATAAACATAAAAGTTTCAAAACATTTGAACACTGTCTCAGTTACATACAGTTTCAAGAAAGCAGTTGTGTATATGTCTTTCTTATGATGTCAGTGCGTTATCAAACTCTATGCCAGCTGATGGCGGAAAAGACAGAAAGCTCTACATCTCTGCTTTTTGAACATTTTCTCAGTCACTCATTTATAGTAGCTTCTCTGGCCTCATATCATGTTGCTTATCATGCAAACCACTTTTACTCTCTTATCCATGTATTTACACTGTGGCTATAAATTAAGCCCTGGGGCAATGTAACACAGAGTATACTATTGCTTTCCTAGCCCCCTTCCCTCCCTTCTGCCCCAGAGTCCCAGGCACACAACAGAGCTTCTGCACATGGTAGAAAACCAGAAAACACAGATCCTCAGATCCTGACAATTAGACAGACATTCTAGTATCACAGGAGCCACTGAGGGGTAGAGTATCGATCTCTCCCCTCACACACACACACGTGCACAGAAACACACAGATCTCAAATAGTTTAGCGTAATCTGAAGATATGTTCCTTAAAAAATATATTTATATATTATATATTAACATATAAAAATACATTACAATATAGGTATATATTAATAATGTATATTTTATAAGAATATTCTTCTGGCACCTGCAGTGCTACTAACCCATAAGTATTTGAAAATAACTCATCTGTTTAGGTCTTTCCAGTTCTGCAGGTATGTGAACTTGAACCGCAAACCCACAAAACGTTGTGTAGTATAAAGAGATACATCCTATTTCTCCTCCACTCATAGCTGAGACCATGAGACATGAATATGCTTGCTCTCTCCCTTTATGGGATGGATCTTTTGCTGATTCACCCTTTGACTGGGGGTATGGTCTTTTGGGGAGTCCTGTCTTTACATATGTTCTCATTAATGTTCCTCATCTTGCTTCGGCCCAACGTTGTTTCCTGTCCCCTGTATGGCTGCTATAAGATGGAAAAATGGCCCAGAATTTCAGTCCGAATCTCTCAGAAAATAGAGACAATGCAATTCAACCAATTTAGCAAATTTCATAAACCTTAATTTATCTGAATACATTAGTCTTCTTTTAATTACTAGGACATAATCCTTTCCTTCTCCAAGGACTTTTGCTCAAACGATGTTTCATCAGCTTAAAACATTCTTTTCACACACGTGCACACACACACCACAACACATACACGCCATTTTAGGATTAGTTCCTTCTCTCTTTTTTTTTTTTTTTTTTTTTTTTTGAGAAGGAGTCTTGCTCTGTCGCCCAGGCTGGAGTGCAGTGGTACGATCTTGGCTCACGGCAAGCTCCGCCTCCCAGGTTCATGCCGTTCTCCTGCCTCAGCCTCCCAAGTAGCTGGGACTACAGGCGCCCACCACCACGCCCGGCTAATTTTTTTGTATTTTTTTTAGTAGAGACGGGGTTTCTCCGTGTTAGCCAGGATGGTCTTGATCTCCTGACCTCGTCGTGATCTGCCCGCCTCAGCCTCCCAAAGTGCTGGGATTACAGGCTTGAGCCACCGCGCCTGGCCCCTTCTCATTCTTTAGATATGATTGCAACAATTACTTCTTCAGATAGGCCTTCCTTAACCATTCAAACCGCATTGGGGTATTAGCGATGTTTTGCTACTTGGGCATTTTCAAGAGGCAGACATAGTCCAGAAGCAGAAGTTTGGGGTCCCAGATCTTGTTCTATAGCCCTTTATCCTGAAGACCTAAACTGTCATTCATTCTATAATAAATATGCTACACAAATAAATGATTACTCAAAGTGTTAAAATATAGAAGATATATTCATACAGAGAAATGAGAGAGAGAGAAACAGCCCTTCAGAAACAATAACTTCCAGTTGCATCTGAACACAGGATACTGAAATGCTGCCTAGTTTTCTATTGTTTCAGAAACTAGAATACCTAGGGAAGGAAAATTGCAAAAATTCCCATGCCCCAAAGACCATGGAATAACATTTTCTCTTTTCTGTGATTCAATAGAACGTTCTTTTCTTGCTGCCAGAGGATAAATAAGGATTTGTACACATATGTTACAAAGTCAAAATAAGCCCTTGTGGAACTTGATCTTCCCATTGTTTTTTAACTTCTGCCAAGCAACTGTATACTTTAGGACTGTGATACTAAGTTTACATATTGGTTTTCAGCCTCCAACCAGAAAGCTTTTATATAGTCTTATCTCTGATTGTCAAAATCTTGGATTCTGAGAATATCAAACAAATCATTTTTAGCTGCATTTAAGAAACTGAGATTAATTTTAAAATAATACTCGTTTAATGCTACTTACAGCTATTCTTTCAAATGAATACATTTAAAATAACACAGAGTATAATAAGCAATTCATAATCTTCCAACTTTCTAGATCTCTTCACTTTATCATATAATGGAATATAGTTGATTAAAAGACATAAGTTCTGTCAAAAGTAAGCTTGCCAACCTCAAGAAAACATTTTAAGCAAAATATAATATATTTCAGCACCAGATCTTCCCATCATAGAGCATGAAATCACCAAAGAAAGCATTAGTTTCATGATTATGATAGTCTACTATTTTTGTGTTTTGCGCTGCTCAAAATGCCATCGTATTTCAGTCTACTGAATGTTATGGTTGATAGAATATGGGAAGAGAAACAAGCAGACATAACTCTGCTAAGATTAATACTTTTCAAAAGAACAGATTACAGATTTTATCAAATCAAACTAACAGTAATAAGAGATTTTCATTGCCCTAAAAAAATGTGAAATTGACAAATATTTCCCAAGTGCCTGTCATGTGCAGACACTGGTTAAAATTAGATTCATAACATTTTATGAAAATTGTAACAATACAGCTCTCAGTATGTTTATATTACAGATAAAGATGAACACCCTATGCACACACATAACACACAAAGAGTACAAAATACCTGAAGGGCCGTAAGGATATTTGCTAAGGCTTGTCCGTATGTGTCATGACAGTGAACAGCAAGAGCACCTGGTGGGATTTCTTTCATCACACTTTCCAACATTCTTTTCATACTTCCTGGAGTTCCCACTCCAATTGTGTCTCCTAGAGAGATCTCATAACAACCCATGCCGTACAATCTCTTAGACACCTGTTGATAAAGGTGAAGTGCTAGTAAAATAATGGAAATGAAGAGACTCAAACCCTCTTGTGCCACAACTAACATCATCTAAAGGTAAAAATTACAACTAAGACCAGTAATGTCCATGAAAAATATATAATGTATTTTCTGGTCCTTTTTCTTTGCTTATGATATTCTAAACATTATATAAGACTTTGAGATTATTGCAATTATCTTTTTCTAATATTCAAGTTTGCCTTAGAGTCATATCTACCTTTTTATCCAGCTATTTGTTCTACTATGAAATTATAAGCTACAATGTCAATTATGGGAGGCGTATGTTTCTCAACACTATAATCAAACCAAAGCATGACAGATCTACTTTGGAAGTAGTATTTCTCAAGCTATTAGTTTAGGGGTCAAAATAGTAATAAGAGATCTTCATTGCCCTAAAAAATGTGAAATTTACAAATATTTCACTATATATATATATACAGCTGACCCTTAAACTACACAAGTTTGAACTCTATGGATCCACTTGTACGTGATTTTTTTAAAAATAACTATATTAAATTTTTTTTCGGAGATTTTCAACAATTTGAAAAAACTTGCAGACAAATCCCATAGCATAGAAATGTCAAAAAAGAAAAAGGTATGTCATGACTATATAAAATATGTGTTAATACTAATCTGTTTTTCTCATTTACTATAAAATAATACAAATGTATTTTAAAAGGTTAAAATTTATCAAAACTCAGCACACAAACAGACTGTAGATAGTGCCATTCTCATTCAAGAGAAATGTGCATGTAATGATTCAGTACTAAATCATAACTGCATAAAATTAATTATAGTACATACTGAACTATTGTAATAATTTTGTAGCCACCTCCTGTTGCTATTCCAGTGAGCTCCAGTGAGGGTATCCACTTAAAATCCTGGTGATGCTAATCATCTCTGTATGAACAGTTCATCTTTCCAGTAAATTGCATATCGCAGGACAAAGTGATCTCTTGCAGTTCTTATGTGTTTTTCATTATATTTAGTGCAATACCATAAACCTTAAATAACACCAATGAACTCATAGGAAGTGCAACTAGTGATGCTGGAAGTGCTCCCAAGAAGCAGAAAAAAGTCATGACATGAGAGAAAGCTGAATTGCTCAATACGCATCATAGATTGAGGTCTCCAGCTACATTTGCCCACCATTTCAAGATAACGAAAATCAAAATATGTGTTAATTGGTGGGTTACATTATCTAAAAGGCTCCCACTCAACAGTAAGCTATTAGTAGTTAAGTTTTGGGAGCAAAAGTTATACCTAGATTTTTGACTGTGCATGTGGAGTGTGGTGTCCCTAACCTCCAAATTGTTCATGGATCAACTATATTAAGTTCAGCTCTTTCACTAAGTAGCTTTGCAAATGGTAGAGTCATTTAATATTTCTGGCCTAATTTATCTGGCTCATAAATATATATACTTTGAGGTAAATTGCAAGACCTCTTCAAGCTGAATAATGTTACTTTCAAAGAGCAATATGAATGCATAAAGGCAGCATGGTATTTTGACAAAGACATGGGTTCTGGAATCAGAGAGGTCTGAATTTAAATCTCAGCTCCCACGCATCCTAATCATGTGACACTGGGCAGAAGATTAGTCTATTTAAGCCTCAATCCCTAATCTTTAGAATACAGACAACAAAACACCTTCTTTTAGCATATTTTCTAAGCCTTGGTTACTTTGTTCTTAAAAAAAAAAAGATAAAAACAATTTTAATAATGATGTGTTTGGTTGTAAAAGTGAAATGAGAATTTATAAAAGCCATTTGACACACAATCTGGCACATGATACTGATTCGCTCATTCATTTAATATGCATTTCTTCAATACCTATTTTATGGCAGGTGCTGTGCTAGGTCCCAGGATATAATGGGGAAATGAATATTGACATGGCTCATGTTATTACAGATCCTGAAGTCAAGTGAGGATAGATCTTAGTCAACCCTACTGAGGAATAAATAAATACCAGCTAAAAATAAGAATTTTCAAACAAAGAAACAGGATTCTAAGAGCATGTAGTAAAGGAAATTGACCTGGATCTGTCAAGCTTAGGACCTATGTGACAACTTGAAATAAAGTAAGCTTTATTATAAAGTGCTTACTAACTCGTTGAAGAGGGTGAGAAGGAAGGATCTGAGAAGAATGTTCTAGGAAGAATATCAGATGCAAATGTTAATGGCTTCCAGGCAGCTGACATACAAAATGCAAAGAACATTCCAGGTAGGGAAAAAGCTAAATGCAAAGGACAGTGTAATGAGAAAGCAAAAACTGAGGAGGGAGACAATGAGGGGAAGGACCAGAGGCCTGAACAGAGTAATCACGGTTTGAAGTAGTAATTTCAGAGAGAAGAGAGTGAGTTAAGCACAAAATGTATTAGAATCACACAAAAGGCCCCTTTAAAGTTTCTGGTCCTGAATTATTCCTGTTACATGACTCTGCAGTAGCACCTTAGGCGTTCGGGTACAGAAATGGAGATCCTCACCCAAGGTGTGTGTGGTTCATTCCTACGTGGTGCACAGCAAAAGGAAGAAATCAAGTCTGCTGGTAAGCAAAGGTGGATCCAGGTTTTGTGGGGCCAGCCTGAAGTTATGCCCTTTGGAGGTATTCTTAAAATATATATATACAATTGTGAATGCAAATTAATGACAGCCTTGGAAGGGTCCCATGCAAGTGAAAAACCTAAAAAATCTGAATTGTGTTATTTTATAGTATATGTGCCTCTGTGTGCAAGGGTCTTGTGTAAATAATAGATAAAAGGATATGTTTCATTTGAAAAATCTGCAGTAGATTCCAAAAGTTCAAATGAAAGCACAAAAGAAGAACAGCTTTAGCTAAACTGAAAGTTTATCTTGCCTAAATTTGGATTTTCTTATAAGGCCGTCTTCACTGCTTTGGTGCAAAATTTTTCAAAAATTACTAAATTTGTCAAAATTAACCTTAAAAACAGGTCTACATTAATATACTTTATATACAAATACATTTCTGAAACTAATATAATCTCAAAGACAGTGCATTTTGTATTCATTGGTATAAATAAATAATAAACGACAGGAAGAAAATAAACTTCAGTAATCAGGGCCTTAATGACTATAATCTATTGCTGTAAAATTGTTCTGGAATAACAGCAACTTAATCACAGCAGTAAGATCTACAGGATCACAAAAGGACAAGAACACAAAAGTAGTGTATATTCTGATATAACGGGCCAAAGTATGCAGGAGACAAACAGGGATGCTGCCTAAGCAACCAAGGAAAGTTTAAGTGTTTCTCCAAAAACTGCCCTGACATTCTGATGGAGATTGGAAAGACCACTCACTATGTTATAGCCACAAAAAAACAAAATTTATATTTTTATTCCTTCCACCTTTGAGCACCCAAATTATAGGACTCAACTGTCCCTTAACGTTGAAAAGTTATAGCCAATGTACAGGACTTCACTGTTAAAATGAAACTATTAGTTAAGTGATCAAATATGTCTTCAGGGTTCGCCTCTTAATCCATGGCTTCATGCTATGCAGATTCAATAAATATTAAGAAAGCCCCCTTTTAAAAATAATATATATTACCATAAACCAAAAAAGCTGGAGATGTAGCTTACTTCTGTCACTTTTTGCGGTGTAATACTTCCTTCATATGGACAGCCCAGAGCACAAGACACATACCTAAATTAAAAATACAGCCTTATAAATATGCATATGGTAAATAAGCCATTTCCATCTTATAAAAATTAAGAATTAGCTGAAACTGCATCAAGAAAATTTATTTTGCACTATTACTTTATTATTATTTTATCATTAGACCAAACCAAATGAAGTTTGAAGCATTTTCAATCAGCTCACATTTTTATCTTTCTATAATAATTACAATTTGATACGTGTTTTTGATGACAGATGGGGATAAATAGTAAGTGATTATCTGGTAAAGTTATTCATACCATAGCAACATATAACATTCAAAGCAGAAAATACCAGTGAAATATATGGTTTTATTTAAATAATTACATACACTCAACTGTTAAATATCTGGGTCTTTGGAAACATACAAGCAGACCATGTAGTAAACTAACTGAATTTTTCTTCTTACTCCCATCTGGATATTTTGGCCTCATTTAGATACAGCTATTAATCATCCAAAGGTCTTGGAACTGGGCATAGCCTCAGAGTTCATTTTTTTTCTCTCTCTCATGGGTTTACCTAAATCATTCCAAACAGAAGAGTGACTAGTGTGTTTAGAAGGCTCAGAATAAAGATATTCTATAAGCTTCTTTTGTAACTCATTCTAACATTAAAAAGTCAAGCATTTCCTGCAAAGACAAACATCCATTTCAATCTTAAATAATTAAGCTTTAGGAGAAGCCTGCTTTAGCTATTTCCAGCTCAACATCAATCCCATTTTATTAAACTTACTTCAGAGACATTTACAATTCTTCTATTGAAATAATGCATAATGAGTATGATATTTAGGAATGAATGAAGCAAGCTGCATAAAAGGGAGAGGGATGGTGGGAAATGAGGCTGGAGATCGAACATGGGGGTCACAATATGACAGGGTTTAGAAAGCAAAGACTTTGAACGCCATTCCAAGTTGTCTGGACTTTAAGATCACTCAAAATTGTTTTGAGGCACTGAAAATTATTACGTAAGGTAGTGGCAAGATCAGATTTGTTTCCCAGAAATATAACTCTGTGGGGGCAGTGGAAGCAGATGCCAGAGAAAAGGTAGAGGCAAAAACACAAGAAATACCCTATTTCCTTAATTCTAATATGCTATTGATTTGAAGATGCACTATGAAATTCCTAACAGTCTTTGGAGTAGAAAAAAAAAATACATATTCAGTGATTCAGTACATAGCTATTGATTCTAAGATGTAACCAAATTAGGTTACAGAAATTATAGAAGTGTTAAAATGTCAATTAAAATATGTTGTAGTATTAAGTAGTTTTATAAGCCATTCAAGCAGTTATGAGGGATAGAAAAGGATAAAAGAGGATAAATTCAAGTAAAATTGGAAAGTTATGCCAGACAGGAAGCTCATCCCTCCGTTACTCCAATCACTATAATCTAAGTTTATGCTTTAGATAATCTGTACATTTAATCAAGATGTGTGAAAATAAAATGTTCTTAAATGAACATAACACTGGAGAAGGTGGCTAAGGATGGAAAAGGAGAAAAAGTTTTAATACAAATGTAATGATTACAATAACATGCTAATATATAAATACATTGATTTTTGAACCCAAAACATCTAGATGTGAGTAAATAGAAAATCCAAGGTATTTATTTACATGTTCTCCTTCTAAATGTGAAAAACAAACATAAATGCAAAACAAAACAAACCTCTCCTGCATTTTCAAATTATTATTTGGCCACAGCTACCACTTTATTGACAGAACCTTAACTCTTTATGTGGGCATTTTTATTTATTCACACTTTCCCTCCAGGACATTTCCATGCCTGTGTTTCTGAGATCTTCACACTCTGTCTCATTTCATGTTCATATGCTCTTCCCTATCTTGTGAGGGAACACTGTTTTGATCTAGTCACGCATGCGGCTACCTTCTCCAAGGCTAATGTGATGGTTCTCAACTATGTTCCCTTAACTGTATACTTTAACATTCTAAAGCAGAGGTTGGTACACTAAGGTCCAGAGACCAAATCCTGCCTATTACTCTTTTAATAATAAAATTGTATTAGAATACAGCCATGCCCATCTGTTTGCATACTTATTTATGGCTGCTTTTACACTACAGCAGAGTTGAGCAGTTGCAACAGAAATCATCTGACCCACAACACCTAAAATGTTATTGTCTGGAACTTTACAGAAAAAGGTTGTCAACCCTTTCTAAAGAAATCAAGCTGCTTTTCCTGAGTGAGAAAAGGCCTCTACCGTCACGAATATGAACTGAATTCTCTTCTTTGACAAGCGGCCAAAGCCAGCTTCTGGACTTCTGCTCTTCTCTAACAATCTATTACAGTGGTTCTCAACCTTGGCTGCACAGAATCACCTTGGTGCTTTAAAAAAGATAAACACTGATGCTTAGGATATGTTCCAAAACAATTAAACCAGAAACCTAGTGGATGAAATCCAACCACCAAGATATTATTTTATATAATTTTTAAAGTTCTATTATACTGCCAACATTGAAAATCACTCAACTATTAGCAATACTGCATCACCTGGATTGCTCTACTGATTCCCTTGTGTAAAAAGTTATATTACATGGAGCTGACCGTATCTAACTAATCTCAGGAATTTCCTCACAACTATGCCATAATATTTTCATTCAGCTTTGATTGCCTGGTGGTTAAGTTTTACCCAGACCCGTTCCAAATGATTTCTACTTTTCTGAAGCTGCAAACTCCAATTGCTCCATTTATTTTTTTCATCTTATTCCTTATTTCTGGTTCAATGTTTTTGACTTAAGTGAATACGTAGTAGTTCTTTCAGCAAGAGTCTGGTAGATGTTGCAGACTGTTTTGTCAGCAAATGGTTTCATTTCATCTTCATTGTTGAGCAATAGTTTGACTAGGTATAAAATTCTATGTTGACAGTTATCTTGGCACATTGAATATATTATTTTACTGTCTCTGGTCTCAGTTATTGCTGATAGGAATTTTACTGTCAAGCTAATTCTTTCATGGTAGTCTATTTTTTTCTCTACTGTTCTATCTGTTTCTATCTTATCTGCATTTTACTATTAGCTATCTCAGGATCTGCTATACTTCTTCAATATTAACATTAGTGCTTTTCCTAATTTCTAGAAAATTCTCAAGGTACTACCTTTTCAAATATATTTCTCATATCTATTTTCTCTGTTTACTCCATATGGAAATTCTATTAGGCATTTTCTACTAACCTTACTTTTACAATTTCTATTAATTTATTTTTCTGGGTTTCACTCTTATAGTTTTCTCAAATCTTAATTGCAGGCTAAGCTGCACATAATCTGCTGTTCCCTTTGGCTACATGTAATCTGCTGTTCAATTAATTCATTCACTTTTGTATTCTAATGAATATATTCCCATTTAGAGATAATGTTTCATTTTGTCAAATACTAATTTTGTTTTCTGTAAAGATCTGTTTTTTTTTTTGCTTGCATTGTGAATTTTTTAAAGATTCATTTCAAATACATGATTTTGCTATTTATTATACTTTGTTAGACTGTTAAATTGTTTCAAGGTTATCCATCTTCTGAATTTTATTTTTCTCATCCACAAAGATGTTATTTTTTTATTATTATTATACTTTAAGTCTTATGTTCTTACTTTGCCTCTATAAACATTTCATGTGGTTAACTTATAATCTTTTTCAGATTGTTCTGTTACCTTCTGTTCTGCTAAAGTTTTTTTCTGTTGTCTCCTGTGTTTGTTTTCCTTAAGTTAGCTTGTTTTCTCATGTGCTTTATAGTTTTTATTGTGAGTGCCTTTTCATGGTAATTTTAGTTTCTGTAGGAATTCTATGAGCATCTTGAATTATTTAAACGATCCTATCGAAAGAATCTGATTGCTTTCTGCCTTTACCCTGTGGAATTTATCAATTCTTGAACAAATTTCTACCTTAATTTCTCAATTTGGGTTTCCACAATACTCATGTGTCACAAATCCACAACCCATAAAAATAGCTGGCATGGATCTCAATGACTTTGCATTGGCAAAGAGGTGATGCCAGACTCCAAGACATAGTTCCAAATTCATACCTTAGCAGAACATTGAATTTTTTCCCATGTAGATATTAAAATCCCATTACTACACTACTAGGTACTCTTTCTGGTATAGATACCCCCATATGCTTCTGTGGTATCAACCTACATGATTGCCACATTTTCATTGATGAAACCTGAGACTTTTTTTTTCTCAGCTAGGTGATATGTTTTAAAAGTTATAAAATTTCTGTGTGTGTAATGAGAATGAAAAAGGGGGTCTATGAGTTAGCTAAGTCCTCCATAGTCCCTCTCGCTCACCATTATGCCCATAACCCCAGGATCAACCCCAAAGTGCCTCATGTATATTACAAGCTTGATGCATTCACATAGCATATTTAGTTAAACATGTCTGAAGTGGTCATCGTCCCTATTTCTTTCACATAAACCTGTTTCCCCTGCATTTGCCATTTAAAAAAATTACATAGTTATTCTCAGGGTCAGTCCTGCTAAGTCACTTGATGGTCACCTTTGTAAACTTATTCAATAACCAAAGGTTAGCGGATTCTTCCCCTCTAGCCTCTGTGGCATTTAGCCTCTGCCAGCAGCAGCTTGAGTGTACAGAACCATTCCCAAGAACCCTCTCCTAAGTGCTCTCCTTGTTTCTAACCCCATGTCTCTCCACTTTACTTCAATTTCTAATGTCAAAATTATATTCTTAGAGCATGGATTTGATTACATATTTTTCCACTTTGACAATCTTTAATGGCTTGCTATTTTCTACTGAATAAACTCGTGTTCAAGTTTAGCAATCTGTGAAACTCCAATCTAACCTTCTACCTTTCTTTTACTATACATCCACAAAAAACTTTATTTCAATAAAAGTAAGCTTCTTTCTATTACCCAAACATTTCCTGAGATTTCTCTTCACTGTGTCTTTGCTCTTTGTAGATTCCCTGCCCTGCCTGAAAAAGCCATTATTTTGATTATGTTTCCATACATTCATATATTTTTAATGACTTCATTGTACTGGTACCTTCTTTATGAAGTTTCTCTAAATCACCCCAGATATTAGAATTACTTTAAATTTCAATAGTATGTATCTTTATCTCTCTTAATGTACTTGCCAGTTTGGGCAGTACAATAATTATTTTCATACATATTTTATTTTCCCAGTCTGCTAAAAACTCTTTGAAGTTATGCTGAATTTTCATTTTCATAGCCCACACGGTATCACAAGACAGCACATTGTTTAAAACAAATATAGTCATCCCTCAGTGTTTGTGGGGAATTCTCCCTATATACTTTAAATCATCTCTAGATTACTTATAATACCTAATATAATGTAAATACTATGTAAGTAGTTGCTAGACTGTATTTTTATTTTTCTTCAAATTATTTTTAAAAATATTTTTGATTCATAGTTGGTTGAATCCCTGCATGTATAACCCATGGACATTGAGGGCCTACTGTATTCAATTGCTATTTCTTGTATGAATTAATACACAAATACGTTAGTTAAAATGTCATTTTTACCTTCTGAATACTTGTCTAAGACATTCCTAATTTTTATAGTAAACAAATAGGTAAGGTTTATTTATGTTCTAAATCCTGTAGCCAGAAATAATAGCACATATTTGAGAGATCAGAACTTGAAATCCATTTTTAAACATTATTCAGATGACATAGTAATCATCAACCATATTGAAACGAATCTTGCTAAAATTAACAAAAAACACAGCATTACAATAAATCCTGTGGAAATGAATATGAATTGTTTTATTTGTATTTGTGCTTGTTGAGGTCATTTTTTAATAGTCTGTAAAAACATGATATAAAACAAGACGTGAAGTGTTTCAGTCTTTAATAACCTTACCTAGAAGAATTAAATCATGAAAAAGAATCTACAGTTAGGCCTTATCCCAGCCTACCTTCTCACAATTATCCCATGTTCCTCCAATCATCCTGGCAAAAATTGAAACAAAAAGTATAAGTAAAGCCATGTATAAATGTCACAAACATTTGGAGTGGAGTCAACTATTGCTGATCCTCAGAAGAGAACAATGCCAGGAGTGATGAAATTATATGTAATCTCAAATAAAGGGAATTAAGATCTATAAACATAGGAGCTACTTTGCTACATTCATGTGGAATACACCATTCTGTAAGCAACACAAAATAACATGCCATTATTATTAAGTGAATGAACAATATATTTTGAGAGCCTGTAATGCATTTATCATTGTGGATAACATAAAAATTAAAGACTGTTTCATGGCATCCAGGAGTAATTCTGCTAAGATTCAATTTTTGCTCTAGAATACTTGACTGATTTTATTTCTCCTAAGCCTACTATTAGAATACTGTGTATTAAAAATACCTTCTGTATAAACTGTGATCTCTCTATAAATATATGCAAAGTTTAGAAAAAAAATTTCATGTAATATCTTACTTTACATATAGTTTTGTTCCTAAAGCTGTATATGCCTGTGAGGTTAATTTATCTGCGTAGTTCCTGATGAAACTAAAAAGTAAATTTGTATTCAAGTTAGAATATTTTAGGGTTTTCTTTGAAATAAAATGGCATAACCTCCTTCAGCAATTCATCCTTGGAAAAGTTGCCACGTAAAATATTTAAACATATGTGGGGCTAGACATTTGCTTAAAATTTTGTAATCTCCACAATAAAGCCATTTCACCAATGGAAAACCTGAGCCTCAAGTAAATTAAATAGGTTGCAGAATACAAATAGAGTAAACTGCTGAACTAGGCTTTAAAACCAAACTGTCTGTCCAACTTGAAGGCTGGGTCTTCCTACTACATCAGTTGAGCTGTTTACAATGAGAAAGCTTCCTGTGTCAAGCTCAGATTCCCACACTAACTATAAGCTCAGACCCGGGAAGCCAGACATAGAGACTGGTTCAGACTGACTTTTAAATTATCTTTACCTTGATCTTATTTTCTGCCATACCTTTTGAAACTTTCTATACCTTTTTGCTCTATTTGTCTTTCCACTCTAATTGATAAACTACTTCATTTGATCCTTTGTGTTTTTTCCTCTTAAAATGATGAATCCTTGGAGTAATTTTTAATTAAATGGCCTCAGCCCCACCCAGAGCCATGTGGAAAAGTGTTAAGAGTCCCATACTGGTAGAGTAGCCTTCCCTTATCTAAGGTTTTACTTTCTGCAGTCTTAGTTACATGCAGTCAACCATGGTCTGAAAATATGAAATGGAAAATTCCAGAATAAACAATTCATAAGCTTAAAATTGTGGGCCACTCTGAATAACATGATGAAATCTCATACCATGCTGTTTGAGATGTGACTCTTCCCTTTGACCAGCATATCCATGCTGTAGATGCACCCATCCCATTAGTCACTTAATGGTTCTCTCAGTTATGAGATCAACTGTATCTCAGTGCTTGTGTTTAAGTAACACTTATTTTACTTAATGATGGACCCAAAGCCCAAAAATAGTGAGGTTGGCAACTTGGATACGCCAAAAAGAATCTGCAAAGTGCTTCCTTTAAGTAAAATGGGGAAAGTTTTCAACTTAAAAAGAAAAAAAATATTGTATGATGAAGTTGCTAACATCTATGGTAAGAATATAAAACTCCTATCAATAGAATTGTGAAGGAAAAAATAAATTCATGCTGGCTTTGCTATTGTACCTCAAACTACAAAAATCACAGCCACAGCATGTGATAAGCTCTTAGTTAAGATGGGAAAGACATTAAATTTGTGTGTGGAAGACATGAACAGAAAACATGTTCTGACTGAGGACCATGTGTTGTACCAGAAAGCATTGAACCTGTAAGACTTCAGCAAGGGATCTCCTGAAACTGGTGACCCCAAGCCATTACTGCAGGTAAAGGACATTTCACAGATTCAGGAATAGGTTTGGACTCAAACATATGAAAATTACTGGAGAGGCTACATCTGTGGATTAAACTTTATTATACATATGTATGTAAAGGATAAAAAGAGTATACATAGGGTTTGGTATAATACTACCGACAGTTTCAGGCATCCACTGGGGTCTTGGAATACATCTCCTGCAGACAAGGGGGACTACTCTAAGTATCCTTTGGGACAATTCTAAATGGGACCTGCATGGCAGACTCCCTGTTCCCCCAGCCCTCAAACTAAACCCAACTCAATATCTGAATATGTTCCCAATGATCTGGGCCGGACACTTCAGGTAATACTTCATGTTCCATTTTATGATGACTTATATTGTTTGTTCTTTAGAAGAGATTTGTAAAATAGTCTGTCTTTTTAAATAGCATGATTATGTACAAAATATTATTTTATTCAACAAATTAAACCAATGTAGTTCCAGAGACTTTTCTCAGAGTTCTGTATGTCCTGGGTTTTGACTCTGTCTCCAGCCAAGCTCTCAAATTTTTAATGATCCACTTAAATCTCTGAGACCTGAAACTCACATCACTGTGCAATTTGTTCTCTTATGTTCAATATGAAAGACATTTCATTTCATAGCTCCCACGTTATATTTTATTTTATAAACTACAACAGCATGTCTGCTTTTGAAAACAATTAAAAAAAATCAATGTTAAATTCAACTACTAGAAACCAAACTAATCTTGCCTTTTTCATATAGTGCTAAAACTTCAATTGCCACCTTTTTTTTTTTGGCCTACCCATTCAAAATATTTAGCTTCTAGGGTTTCTGTCCAGTTGATTGATGAGTGAAGAAGTGAGAATTTCAGAGCACTGGCCACATGAAATGACAGGTGAAAAAGGGATTCCAAAGATCAGTAAATGTGAGAAACTCAGTCCAACACAACAGCCATCTTCCAGCCCTAGTTTAAAGAAGTCCTATATTTGGAGGGCCTGGTTAACAAGGATAACCATGTTTAATCCAGGTGTCCACAAATTTTTGAACCATGAATTCTCCCCTTACCTCTACCTCCACTACTACTGTTTTAATTTTAATGTAACCCTACTAAACATGTTGAGTAATGCTTTGAGAGAATCTGGTTAGATGTTTCCAAGGTAAAGCTCTGAGATTGACTCATTTCAATCCCTAATTACATTTTTAAAATAAATTTTTGATTCAATTTTGAATTAATTGAAGAATGCCTAAGATTATGTTTTCTGCTGAATTATATTGAAAAAGTTAAATAAGATTAAAAATAAATTTATCGAATACTTATTATTTCCAAACTTTATTCAGAGTACTTCTTCCAGGTATTCTGTGTTCTAATTTCATATGACTAGTGTTTCTAAATAAAAGTAAATTTGTAAACACTTTTAAGGAATTCATAGTAAAGTTAATCTCATGATAAAAACTTCTAAATGTTCATTTTTCTATTTCATATGTTGCACAACTCTTTTCATACTTATTAAATTCACTTTGTTATATCCTTGTTTCACATTGACATATATAATAAAAGAAAAAGCATGTTAAAAATAATTTTAAATTATTGTAAGTGACTGTATGGACTATAAACATATACCATTCAACCACAATTCATGCTGAATTAATTTCACACCTTAGGGACACCATTAACTTTCTTGAAATTACTTGTGTAAATTAAAATTCTACTTCTTGCCCAGGTATGGCAAGGTATAATCCAGCAAAAGAATATTTAATAATGAAAAAGTATTAATGCTAATTTCATGAGAAATGATTAAACATATTCTTACCTCAAAATGTCTAAATGAAGGCTATTTAGACACAACTGCACAAACCCAGCTTACAAATATTAACTGCTGCTGGGTATGTGTTGTTCTGGCACACAGCAGTGCCAGAATAATATATAAAGCTTAAAAAGTATAAACCCTTAAACAAACCATATGTATGAAAGAAAATAGCTTTAACAGATGTCTTATTTTTAGAGTTTTATGTCCCATATTTTGGTGGTACATAACGATGATTGAATCGTTCTTCCAGACCTAGGCCTCAGTTGAACAATAGAATTTGGAAAGGAACTTCTGTGGGCAGCTTCTTGCTGCCCACTTACAAGAATATGATGCTATAAATGCAAGTGTTCCATAGAGGTAGATCATCCAATGGAAGGGATTTGATGCTTTGTCATAAGAAATGCTAGCTACTAGTCACAGTGTACTTAAAAATGGAGCCCTAAATAAGGAGACTCATTATCTCACTCAACAAGACTGCTATTATCTTCAGGGTCAGGATCTGAGTCCATACTGAGATTCTACATTAGACAAGGAGAACAGGAAAGACAAACTCAATGCAACGTGACCTAGGTGGTTTGGCTAATTCAGCAAGTAGGTTGCAAGTTTTTGAATAAATGTGTGTAGTTATAAATTATCTCTCAAAGGGGGAAACAACAGTGTTTTAAAGGAGAATACTGTGCCCTGACTTCATGGCACGTGGGAAGATTGCCATTTCAAAGGATGAGAATTATATAGAGCTGAATCAGTTAAAAAAAATAATTAAACACAAGAAGAATTTCCTAACATTGAGGATCTTTCATCAAAGGAATTCTTCACGATTGTATGTAATGCAATCCCTTTTGGAAGCATTTAAGACCAAATTAAGTTTTCCCTGTTTTTGCATAAGAAGAAAGTCAATAGTGAGAAAAATAGTAGATGAAGAGATGGACAAAATGAACACCCTAGATTCATTACAGTTCTTGGAAAATCTGACTCCTTACTTCCTCCTAAATACTAAGCACATTTTATTTAAAAAATTATGACTAAAGTATGACATTATCACACCTGACAATTGTCTTTGTTTTTCTGTATCTAAAAGTAATCTATGTTTGTCTCTATTAGTTGAAAAAAATTCAACCAGTTACAATTCACAGATAAATATTTTAAAGTTTTATAATTTTTAAAACAATGAATCAATAACTTTGTGTGGCTCCTAGGAAAAATGTTAAATATACTCTTCTTTGAACTTTCAGTATAAACTTTCAGAAGGTTAATCACGAATCAAATGATTCTTGGCCATCTTATAGGAGAAGTATAAGATGTAATTATGTAAAGAAACTTTCATGATTTATGCTTTAACTGGATATATACCCAAAGGACTATAAATCATGCTGCTATAAAGACACATGCTTATTGCGGCACTATTCACAATAGCAAAGACTTGGAACCAACCCAAATGACCAACAATGATAGACTGAATTAAGAAAATGTGGCACATATACACCATGGAATACTATGCAGCCATAAAAAATGATGAGTTCATGTCCTTTGTAGGGACATGGATGAAATTGGAAATCATCATTCTCGGTAAACTACCGCAAGGACAAAAAACCAAACACTGCATGTTCTCACTCATAGATGGGAATTGAAAAATGAGAACACATGGACACAGGAAGGGGAACATCACACTCTGGGGACTGTTGTGGGGTGGGGGGAGGGGGGAGGGATAGCATTAAGAGATATACCTAATGCTAAATGATGAGTTAATGGGTGCAGCACACCAGCATGGCACATGTATACATATGTAACTAACCTGCACATTGTGCACATATACCCTAAAACTTAAAGTATAATAATAATAAAAATATACCTGCTGACCTTTTAATTTTATAATTTCTATTTATAATCATTTTAACCATGAAATTAATAATGGCAACTTACTAAGAATTTCCTTTTTAAATTAATACTCTCACAAAGAGTGAGCATGTGATTAATGTCATTTCAATAAAGAGAAGCTGATAATCACTTTAGACAAAAAATAATAAATTCTGAATGTCTTATATATTAAAGTACTACTTCATATCTTGAAGAATTTCAATTTTAAAAGGATCCTGGCAAGCCAATAGATATTTCTTTCAATAAATACCATTGATAAAAGGAAAATAATCACATTTGTCATTGGCTTTTATTTTTCTTTGCCCTCTTAACCTTTTACAATTTAGACAGTTAATAGAAAAATTATCTAGATTTAAAAAAAGTCACATGAACTGCACATTAAAAAATAAAATCCAAACTGCGGATATTTCATTTTGCATTCACATATAACCAGTAGTTTGCTGACTCTGCATTTTGTCACTGATTTGGCATGGTGTCTTTTCACAATGTGTCCCAGATGTTATGTACAGTTCTGAGTGTGTGTTAAAAATGTGTACACATGCATGTGTTGTGTGTGTGTTTCAGTGAGTGTGTGGGGGGAATTTAACAATAGCCTTCATAACTGTAATAAAAGCTACTATTTGGACTATATGAATGTTTACTATTTTATAAAAATTTTAATAGTTTTAGTGTGCTTTTATAAAACGTGTACTGCTTTATGGCCTTTAAAGCTGACAACTGACGACATAAATTTTCTGGATGATTATCAAGTATATGTTGATGCAGCTGTTACCATGCAAGACATGCTGAAGCATCTACTGCAGTTTCAACTAGTTGAGCATGGCTCCTTTCCTTAAATAGGTACTAATGGCTTATGACTTACAATGGTGAATACCTAAAATCAGATTGCCAGTAAAAATAAAATCTTATTTAAACTTTATATAAATTGTTGGGAGGAATAAGATATTTTCAACTACACAAATAGCTGCTGAACTCTAATACTGAAAGGCATATTTCTGAAAATGAGAGTGTTTCAGAAAATTCAGGAGTTGTACTCCAAAGGAACAAAATCCACACTGGAAAACGTACATTTGTCTATAATTCTACAGTAAAGTCACCACTGTACTCTACTCATTTTGCTTTACTGTGGGTCACTTCCTGTTCATCAAAGCCTGGAAAACTTAAGCCACAGCACGATTAGAAGTTTTCATTTTTCTGATGAGGCAATATTATTTGTCAAACAATGAGTATTAAGAGGGTTTAAGATTTTTATTAGCCCAGTTATATTAACTATTCCATTTTACAACAGAAAGCTAAGATAATAAAAGGTTACTTCCTACAACTTATATTTGCATCCATCTTTCAACACTAAAAAAACCCTTCCTATTTGAAGAGCAAGCTACATAAGCAATTTACTTCTTATAGTCACATACTTTTTAACTTTCCAATGAGAATTACTTTACTCTAAAGCTTATACTCCACACTTTAAACACATATTGAAGTAGAATAGGGTCTTCATCTTTCTCTTTATTTTAAAGAAAATTGAGACAACTTATTTATATTCGAATTGAGAAACCAATAGTATATCTCTCCTTTTTGATTGTGGTTTTGTAACTTTTGCCTGAAAAATAAATATCCTTTATTTTATGTCTTTGGAAATACATTGTCTTGGATTTTAAATTTTTCTCATATAGTCCTTACATGATATGTATCTATCTTAATTACAAAAGTAATTTCAAATTTTAGAAACTCATGTAGACTTACTATGGAGGACAGGAAAAATATAAATAGAAAACAAACTAACAAAATATTTTACTAGGTATAGTCTAACTCTAATTGTTCCCCCAAAACACCTTGATTGAAATTCCAATCATTTCACTAATATTTTCAGTCAAAATTGACTCACTTATCTTTCTCATTAACTGTTGAATCTTTCCTGCTACCATGAACTTTGCTCACCTCAACTAAGGGAAGTACAGCCTGCACCCAAATCCATCCCCAGCTTTCAACCTTCTATTACCAATCGCTATGCACTTTAACTTGTTAAGATGTGTGTTCATCATATCTCCATACTTATAAAATTAATAGAAAAAGTAGCTAATGTCTTAGAAACAAATTCTTCCTTAAGAAACAAACACACACAAAAATGCATTATAGGTTTCACAGCACATAGGCCTGGTTATAATACTTGAGGCAACTATTGGTCCTGGAAGCAGACAAGCACCAAGGCAGATTTTTCCCTCTCTCCTCCCTCCCCCTATATCTCTCATCACCGCTAGGAGCCTCCTTTTTCCATTTCTGCTTTCTACTACTCTGTCCTGTCACTGGTTTGCATGTGGCTCCATCCTAGGAACCCCAAAATAGTGAACTCAGTGACAAAATCACATAATCTTTCAATACAAGTAACCATGTTTGGTATACCATTTCTAAACTCCTGAGAGAGAAAATTAGGTTTGTGGATCTTGGGTCAGTTTTTATTTTCCATGTCCTGTAATCAACATCTCTTAGAATGAACAGCTGATAAGTTTCCACAAGAAAAAGGCAAGGCGAGGAGAAAAGGATTGATATCTCTGATACTCCTAAATTTATAGAAATCACATATAATAGAAAATAGTAGAGAACTGAAAGTTTATATTTATCTTCTATAAGCAATTTATCAAGTATTTTTAAACAGTGTTCTGCAAGATACTATGGAGGTGCTTTGGGATCACCCAGAGGAAGTAGAAAAGTCAGCCATTGAGGGGGAGAAAGAATGGATAAAATGATTTCCCAGAGCAGCTCAATTTTATATCTGCTGTATTCTATTGAAGTTCTACATAAAATACTCTTTGAAGAAAAAGTCATGTTTTAAAAAAAATTTGAAAACCACATTAGGTGATTCTTTTCCAAAAGCTGTTGTGAGTTTATATCAACTTATCAGCACATGTAGGCTGAGATAAGAGGGCTGCATTTGGGTGCTAGAGTGTTAATAAAATAGTTAATAATGCCAGATTTGCATGCTAGTTCCTCTGATTTCAATTGCATGACACATTCCACAAGCTAGATACTCACTAATAATCAGCAGTGATGTTAATGAGATGTAACTATATAGTGATTACCCTGATTAAACAAAATAGAAATATGATATTCTATGTATATTTTTATAAATGATATAAGAATCTCTAGATAATTTTTGAGTAAGCTTTAACAATAAACATTAACAAAACAGAATTTGTGGGATTTCATAAGTACCCTCGTGCTGGAATATTCATGTGTCTTGCAGACTTAACAACCTCCTCAAATTTTCCCATACTTTCTTCAATGGAACAGTTAATATTCTTCTTGCTAAAGGATTCAGATGCAGCTCCAAAAACTGATATCTCAGTAGCTCCAGCAGCAACCTGAAAAATATATAGTTTAAAGCCAAATCTAATAACTTCAAAAATGTGAATGACAGTGGTAGAATAAAGATTAACTACTCTATGAAGGCATACATGTATTCTTTAATATTTGCCTTAGAATTTAAAATTGGATTCCTCTCATCTTGCCACATATATTCTTTCGAAATGTAAAAATATTTTGTAATAACAGAATAATCCACAAACTGCAATATTCATAAGTCTGTGAGGCACAAAAACACAATGAGGATGTTCTATTTAATTATGCCTTTTAAAAATTATGTATTATCTTCAGAAATACTGTAAGCCTAATTATGGAAAATACTAGCACCCCAATAAAACCCTTATCCTCCATGAAAAAATATTTCCAAACCAATTATTAAAATGGAAGATACTAACTACTTTGTTTATCTTCTCTTCCTACAATCCAACAGAAAAATATTTTTCCAATTCATCATTTAGATTTTGCCCCCAGTTTTTCTTTGGTCTCCTAACCTAGCTTTTATTTTTTTGTATCCTGACTTCTACAGCCATACTCTTGTGTACCTAATGCTTTGATCTTTTTGTCAGTCTTTAAATCCAAAATATTAATCTAATCAATTTCCTTTTTGCACTTTTTGTCAACTTTATTCCTTCCTCCAGGCTCTCCAGTGACTTGTTTTCAAATATCAAGCCTCTCAGTCATTCAGCTGGATGTTTAAGACCTTCTGTTAATGTATTTCTAGCACTTTGCCTACGTTCTCCCCTCCTGCTAATCCCCCATTAACACATGGGGGGGAGGTCAGGTGCGGTGGCTCACGCCTGTAATCCCAGCACTTTGGGAGGCCAAGGTAGGCAGATCACAAGGTCAAGAGATCAAGACCATCCTGGCCAACATGGTGAAACCCCGTCTCTACTAAAAATGCAAAAATTAGCTGGGTGTGGTGGTGTACATCTGTAGTCCCAGCTACTTGGGAGGCTGAGGCAGGAGAATTGCTTGAACCTGGGAGGCGGAGGTTGCAGTGAATCAAGATCACGCCACTGTACTCCAGCCTGGCGACAGAGCAAAGCTCCATCTCAGAAAAAAAAAAAAAAAATACATGGGGGGAGAAAAACTTAAAAGCTATCTTTTCATCTTTCCTCAAACATTTAAAAAATATTGGCTTTTATGCCTCTATCCAAAATAAATTTTCAATTTCTAAAATAAAAACTCTATTAGTGAACATCTACTATTTGTCTGTACTGTTTTTAGTACTATGGATGTGCTTTTTGTCATCTACAAACAACTGTGTAAACTAAGTGTTGTTATGCCAATTTTACAGATGAAAAAGCTATAGCGCAAAAAAGGTAAATCCTTAGCATGATATCACACAGGGAGTAAAAGTTCTGGAGTCACGTTTTGAGCACAGAACTGCTTGACTCCAAAGTCAAGATTAGTTCCACTCCAGTGCTTGCCCCTCTGAGTTAACATGAGAGTGTCGTTTCAGTATCTTCTTCAAGGTAAGATACATTCTTTACTTTGTTAGGATTACTAGATGACACCAATATTTATAATTTTTAAATGACTTTTTAAACAACGCAATAAAAATTTTATCAAATCAAACCCGAGAAAAATAAATGGTTCTAACAAAATACATTATACGATTAATACCCCACAATCTCAACTTTACATAATATAGCTTCATATAATGAATATTTTTCATTAATATTCATTAATACCAGAAATAGCTGCTGCAAAACCTATGCAATAAGCCCATATACGGATAACACCTTAAAATTGAAGAGGATAGTCTCATATGTATAATTATTAAAGCTTTATTTAAATTATATAAATTTCTAAATCACAGAGGATCAAAAGAAACAAACCAGAAGATAAATAGGGAAAGTAACTAGAGCCAGATAAAATGACAATTAGCTTTTCACCCAGAGGGAGAAAATAACAGACACAAAAAGCTGATCAACAAAGGTTGACAAAAATAATTACCAAATTCAACAATATTAATAACTATAAAAATTGCATTGAAAAATGCTTAAATAGTATTCTATATTACTTATTTAAGAAGAAGCACAAAATATACTTCTAAGAAATTTCACAAAAAAATGCAGAATTTTACTTTTGTGTTTTGATTTTTGAACTGTGAAGCTGGAAGAGCCAGGTATATAGACCACTTTAGTCCCCAACAATGCTGT
Organism: Pan troglodytes; assembly: GCF_028858775.2. Taxonomy (NCBI): domain Eukaryota; kingdom Metazoa; phylum Chordata; class Mammalia; order Primates; family Hominidae; genus Pan; species Pan troglodytes. The sequence goes on from NC_072403.2 coordinate 61,374,101, forward strand.
GAGGACTTGGAGCTCTATGTCTTCATGTTAGTACATTAGCAAAGTATTTGTATTACAGATGAGTTACATATGACACAATTTTAACTTTGTAAATATCTTTAAAACAATAAGAGGCATATCAATTTTAGAGATATTAGTAGCACACTTACAGCATGGTGAAAACCCTGAAGATTAGGAGTAAGGACAGGATAGCGAACTCCTGGATATTGATGAATGCCTTTCATTACTTCAGTGTGATCAGCCATCTTAAATACATAATAGTTATATGTAAATGTGTAACTTCGAATACGTTACCGAGAATCATTTTAGTTTCAGGTAGGTTATAGTTACATGGACAGTTAGAGTCTTTAAATTAATATCTGAAATAAAAAAATAATGCCAGTGAATGTAAAGGAAAGTAGTTCTCAGTCTCACAGATGTATAATAAGTAGAGATGAGTTTAACTGTTTTACAGAATGGGATCTTGTAAAATGAGTTATTACAGATAGGAATTCGGAACTTTATTATTTTCACTTAACCAATCTTTATTCCCTTCCTTTCATTTCATGGTCCAAGGCTGAAATACTCCTGAGACTGGGGAAAGTTGGAAAGGCAATATGCTATTCATTTACCACACACATGAAAATTTTATGTCCAAATAATTTTCAGTGTATGAAATTTTACAATGTTTAGGAAAATGTAAATTACACATATTCTTTAGAACAGTTTAACAAGGCTGAGATCCCAGAATGCTATTTGGTGAGCATTGGTGCTTTAGTTAGTAATAGTTATAAAGCTTTATGTAACACTATCATAGTATTACCACGTTTTCATATGTGAACAAATTAATACAGTAGAGTTTTCACCTGAAAAATTTAACCTACCCTGTCAACACTTCGTTTTCTGTATCTCTAAAAAACTCAACTTTGAATTAAAATATCAAATTTACCAGTTTGCCACAAAGTCTAAGAATTAGCTTCTTAAAACAATAACTATTAATCAGATCCCATAATCATCACACAGAGAAATTACCATTGACATAACCATGAGCCTTACATATTTAAAAATAATAAATTGTGGCATGAACAATAAATATGAAGAATAATATATAAGCAGTGGAAAGTATACAAAATGAACATGCAAAAAGCTGTGAAAACATGTCAAACCAAAACTGGAATCCTCAATATAGAAATGCAGAAAAAGGGCTATTGGGTTTTCTTTATATAACTTGGTTTGCTATCATCAGAATGCATTATTTTTGAATTTAAAAAATTAAAAGCAAATAAATCCAAACAAAAAATGCTTTTTAAAACATAGTTAAATACATTTGAAAAATATTATAATACTAAATATAAAAATACATGTTACAATATTTACTCTTATTGATACATTCATCTTGTCAACTCTCAAATGCCAGCAGAGTTAAATTTAATGCTTTCAATTAGTATAATCTGGATTACTTATATGAGTTTTTAAATACATATAAATTTGAAATTAAATACCTGAGATGCAAAGAAGTACCTTCCTTTGACTGCCATCATGACTTATTACATTTAAGCTTTCGTGTTTCATTCATAAACACATTTATTTGTGTTTACCAGGTGGTCTTTTCTCACTTATTTCTATACTATTGTATCCACTATCCCCTGCCTCACCAATTCCCGTCTTCTCCAAACAGTATCTACCACATTCATTTACAATGCATAAAAGTGATATCTCTCATTTCATTCTAAATCTATCTGACTTTAATCTAGCTGTATATTGAGCCCCTACTATGTCCAAAGCTCTATGCTAGGTCCTGTGGAAAATAAAAATACAGACCTTACTTTCCTGGGGGAAAATGAGGTTATTGTGCTGAAGTAGTTAGTAGTATAGTTGGGGAGACAAAACAGATACACACGGAATGTTAACAATTCAAAGAAATATACTGGTTGTAAATGAGATCACAGATTATAAGAGTTCAGAATGAATAAAGGTTGGTATGGCCTATAAAAGTCTGGGAGAGTTTGAAAGAGCACATGGGATACAAGCTGCAGTCCTTCACTGTGGCATTGTTCCAACAAAAAATGGCCACACCAATATTTCTGGTCCTGTATGTTCTTCCAGGATCTCACCACTTTTCACAAAGAGGTAAACTTTATTTACTCTTTTCCTTGAAGCTGGGTAGACTGTGTCCTCCAACTATTAGAATGTAGTGGAAATCATACTATATGACTTCTGAAGCCAGGTTATAAAAAAGGATACAGCTTCCATATGGCTTTCTCTTTTGGGGAAAGCCACTGTGGGGAAATCAGCCAACATCCTGTAAGAAAGCCCAAATTATCCTACGCAAAGAGGCCACATAAGGAGACCCTCTTGGAGAATCCATGTGAAGAGGAACTGAGGCCCCCAGCCAATAGTCAGTGTCACCCCCTAAATTTGTGATTGAAGTAGCCTCCAGATGACTTTGCCTCCAGCATTTGAGTCATCCAGCTGAGGCCCTAGACACTGAAGACCAGACACAACCTGTCCCCCATGTCCTGTTCAAATCCTGGCCCACAGAATTAGTGAGCATAGTAAATGTTTACTTACGCCACTAAGTTCTCAGGTAATTCATTTTACAGCTATAAAATTTGCAACACTGAAAAACCAATAGGGTTGGAAAAGAAAGACAGACGGTTGCGTAAGTGGTAACATATTATTTGGCTAGAGAAGATTAGTAGTGAACAATTGGGGATAAGCTTATAAATGAAGAGGAAATCACACAGTGTGATAGGTCTTTGAGTTAGGTTCACGTTAGTATAAAGATTCTGATTTATGCTGAAGGCAATAGAAAGCCATGGAGAATGGGTGTTAAGAAAGGAGAAGACTGGACTAAATGTAGTATTATAGAACAATTAATTTAGGGGAGGTGCAAAGGATAGTCTAGATAGGAGAGGCCAACTCTCAGGTAATTGTGAGAATCCAGCTTGTGACAAGTTCTGTGGTAGAAAAAAATGGTACTGGGAATAGAACTAAAGAAAAATGAAGAGGACACAGTGGCTAATAACACAGAGGAGCACTTTACTCAAAATTGTAATTCTCACCATTTTATAGCCTTCCTTTGTAAATAGTTTGTACATATTTAACACAGTTTTTGATTGCATATCCATGAATTTAGCTTTTGTGCTTGATGCTATTTAGAGTGTGAGTTCTGTCTCTGTCTCTGTTTTTCTAACATGCACACACAAATGTGCATGCACACACAAATTACAAAAAGAAAGTAAGCAAACTTATTTCCGATAATAAGCAGAAAGAAAAGCAAAGTTTTAGGATATTGTAATAAAATGTAAAACAACACTAAATAATAATATTAATCAATATTATTAATGCTTAAGCCTAAGTAAACATAGTATGTATAAGTATTTATTAGAGACATATGTATTCTCATGATAACAAAAGTTAATAAAGATCGTGTTCCTAACCAAATACAGATTTGGATAGAGATTGGCAGTATATCATAAAACAGAATAATGGGCAAATAAACAAATTTTAATCTACAATAAATATAGATAATCTTGGTCTATATTTAATTCATTCTGCACATAATTTAACAAAAATCTTGAGACAGTGGGAACAAGCTTATATAATGAAGCAAACAATAATTTTTTTAAATAGATGTTTCAATCAATAGATCAAGAAAACCAAACATCACATGTTCTCACTCATAAGTGGGAGTTGAACAATGAGAACACATGGACACAGGGAGGGGAACATCACACATCAGGGGGCGGGGGGAGGGATAGCATTAGGAGAAATAGCTAATGTAGATGACGGGTTGATGGGTGCAGCAAACCAATATGGCACATGTATACCTGTGTAACAAACTGCATATTCTGCACATGTACCCCAGATCTTAAAGTATAATAAATAAATAAATAAATAAATAAATAAATGAAAGGAAAAAAAGGAAAATGAACAGAGATGATAATGAAGTACCCAGATCATGAAAACTAAAAATTGATAATCACTGAAGGTATCTTAATAAAATTATGATAAATACAGAAAGTAGAATCCAAAAAAATCACTACTTTTACATTTTTAAAAGTGCTCACAATATAATGAGGCCATTCAAGAAATAATAGTATTCTGTCTTAATTTAGTCAGTAAAGGCAAGTAAGTAAAGAGTTTTAGGAAATCCTGATAGAGTATCATTTTATTCCAATGAATAAAAAAGGGCAGGTTCCAATTTAAGGTACAAAGTCCTTGCTTTAATTTTTTTTTCTCTTGGGGAGTTTATGTTATACTTCAATATTAATATTGTTTTAATGTCTAAAGTTTATAATTTAAACAATGAAACTAACAATTCATTTACATTACTGTTTTGACATTTTAAGAAAGCCTTTCTACATCTGGTTTTATTTAACAAACTTTTTTCAGACGTTGCAGTGATTTTTTAAATTTAAAATGATAAAAATCCTCATGATTTGGTTAGTAACAAGTTTTGCCATCACCAGCACACAGTCTGGAAATGGCAATATCTGTATATCTCTAGCCAAAAAAAAAATAGGCCTACCATGGTTAAGAATTGTTTTAAGCATGCACATTTTGATATAGATCCAAATCATCACAATATTTGCGTAACATTCTGCAAGAGTTTTCAAGATATGCAAAGCATCATGAAGATTATAGCCTAACAAGCTTAGAGATTTTATTTGCTACTAACTCTTATCATGACGTAATTAAACTGGGATAGTTCACATTATACACATTTAGATATCCTATCATGTTGTAATTACCTGAATACTATAATGTGTTCCAAATATTTAGGCTTTCAATATGTTCCCCAGACAATGGCAATGGCTAAAATACAGTTTAAGTGTTGTTAGTGTCATCAGCTCACCCAAATTCCCTGAGATTAGTGGAATTTCAAGATAATGCATATGAGAATGCAGTGATAAACAATGAAAGAGTTTCTCAAAAACTTCTGAAAGAGAATCATATTGGAAGTTTCAACTGTTTTTTTGTAAATAGGCTACAGCAGACCTAGCTTTATTCAGCTGTGCTTTATTGTATTTCACAGGTACTGTGTTTTTTACAAATTGAAGGCTTGTGGGAGCTCTGAGTTGATCAAGATCTATTGGCATCATTTTTCCAACAGAATGTGCTCACTTTGTATCTCTGTGTCACATTTTGGTAATTCTCACAATATTTAAAACTTTTTCATTATTATTATATCTGTTATGGTGATCAGTGATCACTGATCTTTGATTTTACTATTGTCATTATTTTGTGGCACCATGAACCACACCATATAAGATGGCAAATTTAATAAGTAAAGGTTGTGTGTGTTCAACTGATATATCAATTGGGCATTCCCCATCTCTCTCTGTCTCCTTAGGCCTCCCCATTCCCTGAGACACAACAATATTGAAATTAAGCCTATTAACAACCTTAAAATGGCCTGTAATGTTCAAGTGAAAGGAAGACTCACATATCTCTCACTTTAAATCAAAAGCTAAAATGATTAAGTTTAGTGAGAAAGGAATGTTGAAAGCCCCGATAGGTGATAAACCAGGCCTCTTATGCCAAACAGTTAGAAAAGTTTTAAATGCAAAGAAAAAGTCAGAAGGGAATTAAAAGTGCTACTCTGGTTTACACACAGATAATAAGTGAAACAGCCTTATTGCTGAAACGGAGAAAGTTTGAGTGGTCTAGGCAGAAGATCAAACCAGCCACAACATTCCCCTAAGCCAAAGCCTAATCCAGGGAAAGGCCTGATGCTCTTCAATATTATAAAGGCTGAGATTGGTATATTATTGATATATTATTTATATATACTCATATATTTGTATGATAAATTATTACTTTTTAGTGTATTGTAAAAGAAAAACGTTTAATAACCCTAAACTTAAAGGATACTGTTTATTAAAATACTCCAAAAAGTTATAGGGTGAAATTTTTTATAGGAATTAATTTTTAACATTTTTCAAAGTATACAATTCTTTCATTTTCAAGTCCCACAAAATTAAAGGTAAAAATACCTATCACCCTTTACTTCTCTTCAAAATGACAGTTAGAGAAAATAGAACTTTCACTGAGTAAAGTTTACTCAGTTCTAACTGATAACATGCAATGTGGGATGTTCAATAAAGTGAAATAAATATTTACTTTAAATGGAAGTACATAAGGAACTGAGAGTTCCTATTCAATTTTTGACAAGAGTTGACTCCTATTCATTTAGATTTTAATCAGTGATTAACTCCCCGCTGCACCGGCCCTGAACAAATGCAATTACAAAGCTACTCCATGTACAGGTCTCTAAATTCCGGAGCTGCATTTGTAATACACTTTTTATATGTAATTCTCTCATACCCATTTATGATACATGTCATTTCTATGTTTACTATTTTAACTTAATGAGAGATTAGTCCACTATAAGTTTGCAAACTACAGAAGAGGAGAATGTTTTGGGTGGTTCTGTATTACCATAGAAATTATTCAGTGTGTTTTTGTAGCTCTGCTGAAGATGAGAAAATTTAACTGTGTGATGGGGTGGAAATATTAAAAGTTTAAGTTAGCACTGTTGTTAAGTGACAGAAGAGTTCAGAGGAGGATCTAAAATTCATGTGAGAAAAAAATACAAAGATATTTTTACAGTGGTATCTTTACAATGATATCTACAAAATTATACAACTTGACCACCTCTCTTAGAACTAGATCTTGTAACCTAAATATAGGACTCTATATTTTGTACCCTTTTCCCTGACCTGGTCAAGTTGATATGACTGAGTCAAGCATCATCAGTAAGTGAGTCTCAGCCATTGTCTCTGTCTCCACTCCACCTATCTGATAAAGGGCTCAAATTGTTTCCCTACCTTGCCCTCTAACAAGAGAGATTTTATGCTTTGTAATAGTGTGCTAGGTAAGAAGCTAGCTGAGAAGTCCTAGGAAAACAAGGAAGGCATAGCCAGAAAATCTAAATAATCTAAACAGTCATGATATTCGGGAAGGACAGCCTGGGATTTGAAAGGTAAGCTTTACTGGCAAATTGCTTTGACTGCTCTATAGCAGTGAAACGGTGTGAGATGAGAAGAAAAAAGGGGAGTTATACAAAGTATTGCTGTGATGCATACAGCGGTTCTCCTGCAATGGTCTTCAAGTAACACATGGCGATTGGAATACCATTTAATTCCTTAGGTTTCTATATTATATTTTTTTATGTACAAATCCAGGCCAGACTCTGCCAATTGGGAGAGCTCACAATTGCTGCACTCTTTCAGAATGTTGGTGTAAATATTCTCATACACTGAAAATATATAAAACCCAGTATACCATATAAGATATAGTACACAATTTTACCTCATATTAAAACTCACTGTAGAGTAGAGCAAGAGTGCATATTCACCATGTTAATGTCCTACACTAACTGGCACCAGAAGTATGTAAATAGTTAAGAAGAAACAAAATTCAAAATGTATACAACCAGAGGCTAGTTTGTGCAAAATTCTTCCAAACATATACATACTGTTGTAAGGAAATGAATCTGTTTTCATCCACATGAAATCAAATGGAAATTTTCATCTATCAAAAATATATTCTATATAACAATTATACTGTGCATATGTTTCTATTTTTAATTGCATAAAAATTATAAAAATAGAATATATCAAAATTCCTCCGTGTGAAGTGTGCAAAACTGTAGTAGTTCTTCTAAAATAAAGACTATATCTGCGTATAAATTTACATATAACAAGGTATTAGATTACATCTTAACACATTACTAATAATGAATTATTAAACTGAAAGATTTTTCTAACCTATAAATAAAAAGTTTTATTGACAGTGCTAGAGAAAAGACTGAATTATCTGTCTATACTCTCCATAGAAAACATCATAGTGTTGACCTTAGAAAGAGGCGAACAAAGAATGTATAGTCACAAAATAAGAGAAAAAGCGTATTATGAAATAACCTCAGATGCTCACTTAAATTTTTAAAACTAAAATTTTATTTTTCTTAATTTTGAGATATTTGTAATATGTGTTAACTTTTAAAATTTTATAATTTCATAAGTTCTTTTTTCTAATTTAAAATTAATATTTATTTTCCTATATAATGTTGTATTTGGCATTTATAGTCTTTAAAAAAAAAAAAGAGGATCCTCCAAATTGATGTATTCAGTATCTAAAGTTCCCTACAAGTGGTTGGCCATATATCTCCTAGTGATTTGCAGATCTCACCCAGAGACAGACAGGTGGCCCTAAACCATCCAGACATATCAATTAGCAAGAGCACAAACAGTTGCTTCACTTGAAGTAATAGGGCATAGATAGTGGTAAATGACTCTTAAACTTAATGATCCCAGAGACTAGCTCAAACTTTGCATTTTGCCAGAAACGCGATCCTTGAAGACAAAAGAACCTGAGGCATATCTAATGATTGTCCCTTGGAAAATTTCGTATTTCCTGGTTCCAGTGTTTGTGATGAGGGACCTTGACAGATGCAACAAGGCTAAACTTTACAGCACTTTCTGAGGCACTGAATAGGAAGTAAAATAACCAAGAAAAGGAAAAGAGGAATAAACTGTAACAGCATGGGTTTTTGAGTAGTGTAATTAATACTAATTACTATTACTATTAATTAATAGTAATAGTAATTAATATTATCTGTCATAGAAGTACAAAAAATGATCAAACAGAGTAAGAATTGAGGAATAGTATTTAAAGGCTCCTCCTGACCCCAGCAACTTCCATGACCTCATCATTATTCAAAGACAGCTCTGCCACTGTTAGCATAAATCTTTCCCTTACTTCAATCCACAGACTTGGTCTATGCTGGTCTATGCGACACCCACTGGGATATGGAATCAGAAAACTAAAAAAGAATTCTAGAGGGCCTTAGAGGCATAATGAAAAAAAGGATCACTTAGAGATCCTCTAAATGTTTAGGCTCTAAAACAGAGTTAGGGTATAAGATATTTGAAAAGGGGGATTTTTAAAGTCCTATGGTAGGATATGAAATTAGGTCCCTTCAAATATTCTAAATGAAGCATGAGTGAAGATTGGAATGACTTAATTATTTTGACATTTTGAGCATGCTTTCGTATATGAAAGGATAGCATGGGGCTCCAAATTTTATTTTAATTACATCTAACTGCAATAATTAAGGCCCTTTATCTTGTTAACTAAGCCAGAGTTACTGAGACTCAAAGCTGGAACTCTCTTAGAGAACCCACTTCCACCAAGTGGAACCGACTCAGTATGTGTCATTTACTGAAGGGTCCAGTGTGCTTAGAGCTGTGCTTCCAAATACTGGCCTGAGGACTGCCTAGGTCAGAATGATCTGGGACGACTTTTAAAATGCTTATTTCTATATTCTGTATTGGCCCCAATGAACCAAAAATCTCTGAGACTGTAAACTGGAAATCTGCACATTCAGTAATTTCCTCCACTGCTTTATATGCATGGTTTAGAAAAGTCTGCAACTCCTCCCTGGGGTGAGGAGTAGAAGTTTTGGAGTAGATTCCTGTGTAACCCACATAGACCCTACAAAACAGATTTTTTTTGGCTGTGCTTTACAATGAGCATTATTATGGTCCAGAGTACTGTGGTCAGGTCACACTAATCCCAACTTATTGGACTCTAAGAAATGGATGTCACCTTGGATCTGACATCCATGACCAATATACAACCAAGGAAAGCCTTATATTAAGGTTATCCTTACCCCCAGCTGGAACTTTGTTATCGTCTTCTTACTACTGAGATTCCAGAATAATTTGCAGCTAAGCCTTTGAAGGTCTGGAGGACTCCAGACCCCTATTTTTTCTTAACAGCTCACCTCACTCTTACTGAAGTGCTCCCAGCTTGCCTTTGATGATAGCAAAATGTCTGCAGCATTATGCCCACTATTTCAGGTCTCTGATCCTTTACATTATTCCTTCTGCCTAAAAATCTTTTTCCCTTTTTTATCTAGTTAATTGCTTTCATTTTTCCAATATTCCACTCAAAAATTCCTCTTACATGACATTCTCAATAACCAACTTGACTTAGATGTCTCTATACTTCCTAACTTGCTTTGTATTATCTATCATTGCTCTTATCAAATTTTGTATAATTTTTTATTCATGCATCACTTTCCATTATTAAATCATTAGCTCTTTAAATACTTTGCATGAAATCAGATTTAATAAATGATTGTTGAATTGAATTGACATTTATCTCCCTTGGTTTTAGCCCTTTATTCTAATTCGAATTCACTTTGAATTCAATCCACTTTGAATTGTGATTTTTTCCCACTAATTCTTCTACTATTTTATTGTTAATAATGATGGTAATAATGGTAAAAGCACATTTACTTTATGCTGAGTTACATGTTAAACCTATGGGTATTTAATTCTTTATGTGGTATCCTTTTACAAATTTTTAACAACCTAATAAGAGACTCCTTTCTAAATTGCAATCACTTCAGGCCCATAAAATGGGGATTCACCTCTGAATAAAAATAAAATTAGGCTTTCCTTATTGAAGTAGGAGCAGAGGGCCTAGAGTTCACTGGTTTGGCCTCCCTCAAGCCAACCTTGCTGATTCCCAACCTTGTTGAAGTCTAACATCAACAGAACTAGATAGTGATATTAGAAATAAAGGTCACCCAGTTAGTGAGTGTAAAAGCTGGGCAGGGACCCAAGTCTATCTGACTGCAAAGCATGTTCTCTAATACCTCCTTGATAAACACGTCTTCCATATCTTCTACCTTCTATATCATCCACATCTTATCTTTTCTATATCTTCATCTTAGTCACTGCTAAAGATTGTGTGCATCAGAATATCAAAGGCAGAGCTCCTAGAGAGAACTCACCTTCAGGCTGAATAGTCTTGTGGCATATTTTATCATCTAGCCCAATATCTCTCAAACTGAACCCATCATCAGCATTATTTGAGGTACTTTTTAAAAATACAGATTTCTTGGACATATTGGTACAGATTCTAATTCTGTTCTCCTGTAAGATCCAGGAATCTATAATTAACAAAACTTCTCAGGATATGTTAGAAATCCTAACAAGTTTGGGAATCAATAAGGTTGGCTTGAAGGGGGCCAAATTAGCACATTCTAGGCCTTCTGACCCTACTTCGATAAAGGAAAACTAATTGTATTTTTATTCAGAGATGAATCCCCATTTTGTGGTCTTGAACCTAAAGCGACTGCAATTTAGGAGGGGGCCTCCTTAAGAAAAAGAACACAAAAATATCTAGCTATTGAAAATTTCATTAAAACTTATAACAGATGATGACATTGATAAGACCTCTCCTACAGCCTAGAAGGGACCTCAACAAATCTTTTATGGTGACTTTCTTGTCTATATCATATATTGAAGTTCTACATAAAGTTTTACGCATGACAAAAAAGAAAAAAAGTTTCACTGATAAAAACTAAAGTTTGGAAAAATACCAGTTTTGGTAAAATTTCATATCTTGTTCAGAGAAATATCAACAAGATAGTCAAGGATATTTTTTAAATACTCCAGAAATACTATCACCAAACAAGTGAGGTTAGTTTGGTATGTCTTATTATTGGTACATCCATAAGATTTCCGAGTACATCTCATGTTCATAAATTGTCTGTTTAATCAACTATCCTAAATTTTGCTAGGAAAAGACTTAAACTCATGGACCTATAAGCCCTCATTTTTCCTTTTCACTAATATAGATTGCTAAATAATTTTAAAAATATATTTTTGAAGGATACTTTGCTTTCTTTGCCCCACCACCAACTCTATCGATAATCCAGGACAATATTCATTATCTCTTCAAAATGAGCAGATAATGTCAGAAGCTATCTGTCTACAATCTCCAGTAGCTGGATTAGACATAACTGACAGTATTACTTTCTGTATGCAGGCGTACAACAGGAAAGAGACATAGAGCATGCAATTTCTTCAACACATGCCATCGATTACTATAAAAATGTAAATAATGTGGTTTCAGACCCTATAACTCAAAACTCAATTTGAGCAGTAACTCCTCTTAAAGGCGATACATTCGTAAATTCAGTAATGAGAAAAAATGAGACTAGAGCTCTTCCTGACAACCCTGGGTGAAAATGCTCTAGCCAGTTATGAATAGCACTGTAGCCTGGGTACAGTAACCCTGTCTCATTCACAGACTCCTTGCACAAACCCCATATATCTTAGCCTCAGTAGCACAGAGGAGATCTTGGTCTGCTTGAAGAAGTAAGACAGTTTTAATAAATCACAGTCTTACAATAATAAACACAGGAAATCTCTGGAAAATTGAACATCCAGTTTTTTTTTTTTTTTTTCTACCCAATACCCTGTCTTGGCTGCCAAAGCTAAAATAGACTGACACCATATTCACAAAACTTCTTAAGTCCAGAAGCCTTGAAACTAACTTGGTCTTGTGTATAATTTCCTGTACTTCCTTATTCAGCATTACCTTTGTGTACTAAGGACCTCTGTACTGCCCTCTATCGGGTGAAATGCCTACACGTCTCAAGAGTGACCAATATAAGAAGCATATGACCCAAACTCTTCTATTGTAAATGCAGGCAAGACATTTTAGTCATGATCCACTAATGTCTACAAGTATTCATTTTTTAAATTAATAAAATAGACCCAGGCTACCCAAATGGATCCGTGAGTTATAAACTGAGAGACCAATATTCCAGATAAAGAAATAAAAGTCATTTTATTCAATAGCATTTCCTAGTTTCCTAAGATAAACATAATAAATATGCATTAGTTATTATTTGTTCAGGTTAATGCCTTTTGTGACCACCCTCCTGGTCTTCCCATGTCAAAACAATCATGTTCCCAACATCATTCTGAAGTAGGGCAAGAAGTCTCAAACCTCCCAGTAATTTTCTTTCCACTCAACTGTGCTGCCTCTCATATATCATGTCTTTATGTTTGATAATAACACTGTCAAAGTTGTTATTTCCCATGCATGAAAGCAGAAGTGATTTTTGAAATACTGTATCTAATTGTTACTGTATACAGACTGTAAACAAAGTTTCCTTCCTATACTTACACTTCTTTCTGTAAGCCAACTTGCACAGAGTGGAGGGTAGGCCTGGGTTGTTGGAAGGAGACTAACTCACTGGTAATAAGACACTGGAAATAAGTAATAAGACACTGGCTGTGGGAAAAAACGGTCTTATTACCACAACAAGCAATGCCATCACTGCAAATTTGTGGTTTGGCCATCATATAGATCCAGAGATCTCTGTTTTGATATAAGACAGAACTCTAAGAAAACTGGCCAGAGTGTTCGATGACAAACTGCTTAACATACCCTGGTTACTAAGTTCTATTTTATAACTCATTTACAGATATTCACTTGATTTTAAAACGCCATTTGTATGAGTTTGATTTTTTTATTATTTTTTTCCAATTATCTATTTTAACTTTACACTTACCTTATTAGGTATATATTATGGTTATCGATAGCAACTACTTATTATTCAACATTTGGGTCCAACAGAGAACTCAATACAGTTTTGAATAGAGACACAATAAAAGCAATAAATGGGTGAGTGAATAAATGGAAACAATCCAAGGCATAGAGAGATGAAACTACTTCGCCAAATCATATCATACATGAGTAAGAGTCAGGTCTCAGATTTTGTATTGCTCTACCAGAAAGCATGGGTTAAACAGACAGAAAAAGTGATAAAAACCTCAGAAAACCTGAAACCTGGAGGATCTGGTGGGGGGTTGCGGGAGGGGCGCGGATGACTATATTTGGGCTACTAGAAATATGTTTCTTACTACGTATTATAAGCAGAATTCAATATAAGATGCATCCATCTTGACTAATAATAGTGTTAAATTTATAAATAGATTGCACATTATAGCAGTATAAGAAGGTCTGAAGTAAGTAGTATTAGTGCTATAAGGTTATTAGCATGAATTTGCTTCAACAAGTTGATATTTCAAAGTTCTTAATTATAACCTATAAGTTTTTGCAATGACAAATTTAAATTTGTCCAAGACATTTATAAAATAAATAGCATTCTTCAAAATATATCTTATATATTAACAATGAAAATACCTAATATCCATAGATGTTACAAAATATTCTACTATTTAAAATTATAATTCTAATCAGTGATGAATTGATAGGCCAAATGTTCAAGATAAATAAGCTTGGATAAAATTTTTTAAAGCAAAATAAAATCAAATATTTTATGAAATATGTTTTTGATTTACAGGCATACTCTAAATAAAAAACATATATTCTTTTTCTTTTATCAAACGTAAAACAAGTGAAACATTAGCATATATACATTTCACTAATGTGTAGGTTTTGACATGTAAAATCCATTGTCTAATGTGATATTCGGGATACAATATTACTTTCGGCATTCATGTTTATCTTTCTAAGTCTCTATGTTTACTACATAGTACTTCTAGAGAACTTTCCAGCAATTTAATCAGATAATATTAGATCAATCCGTGTGTACCTAAAAATTAGAAAAATCACTTTATTTTTATTTTTAAAAAATATTCAAATAACATAACTCTTTATGAACATCAGCCAAAACGTATGTCTTTAAAACGCATTATCCTAATTGTTTAAAAATAACTGCTACGATATGTTTCATTTTAAGTGCTCAAGGATACAAGGATAATGTATTCTTGAAAATAAGTACTGCTAGAACATACTCAAAACTGGGCTATCCAGACCACGCTTAATATCTTAATGCTTTAATGTTTAAACCAGGTTTTGAGTAATGGATGTGAATCTCCAAGTGAGCAAGTCGTAACTATGGCACACTGGAAATAAGTATTACTAAATACTTTCATTCCCTCTAGTCTAGTCCCTAGGGCATACTCTGCATTTCCCAAAGTGGACTGCACTTAAGTGGCTTGGGAGTCATATCAATGAAATGAGTTTGCACTAAAATAATATCAACAATGTTTATCAACAGACTAATCACAGCAATGCAAAAAAGACCACTAAAGAGTCAGAATCAAGTCTTATTGAGCCATACTGGACCTCTATTTGGGTTTTAAACAATTACATACAGACCTTTCAAATGTCAATGCATGCACATAGTTCTACAAGACCAAATTTTAAGGTACTTTTAGTCAGATACAAAAGTGGAATTTTAATGTGACCAAAACGGCTTTGAAAGGTTTTTTTCTCTTTCTCATGGAAAAACTTATTTACAAAATTGACAAACATGATGAACTCAATACAATTGAATAAAAGATAAGGTAAAGCAGTGGTACCCAACCCCCAGTCCACAGACCAGTACTGGTCTGTGGCTAGTTAGGAATGGGGCCACACAGCAGAAGGTGAGCAGCAGGAGAGCAAGTGAAGTTTCATCTGTATTTACAGCCACTCCCCATCACTCACGTTACCTCCTGAGATCCACCTCCGGTCAGATCAGCAGCTGCATTAGATTTTCATAGGAGTGCATGCAAGGGATCTAGGTTGTTCACTCCTCATGAGAATCTAATGCCTGATGAACTGTCGCTGTCTTTATCACCCCCATATGGGACTGTCTAGTTGCAGGAAAACAAGCTTAGGGCTCCTACTGATTCTACATTATAGTGAGTTGTATAATTATTTCATTATATATTATAATGTATTAATAATAGGAAAAAGACATAGTAAATGTAATGCACTTGAATCATCTGGAAACTACCCCCACCTCCCCATTTGTGGAAAAATTGTCTTCCACAAAACCAGTCCTTTGTGCCAAAAAGGCTGGGGACCTCTGAAGTAGAATATTTTATTTTAATAACATGTTTTGGTTATTTTTATACATCTAAGAACAAAGAAAACCCAACTTGTTAGTCAAAGTGTAATTGAGCAAATTAATTATCATCCTACTGAAAAGTAGTACATGCTGAGCATAATAATCTTCGAGTATAATACTTTTTAGACTAGTGGGGGTAAAAAGGCCAAAAAAGCTTGAATTGTATGTTCTGCTTGAAAATATGAGCATATTAAACAATAAAATTGCTGACATTATTGCTTTCATTATAAGTTTTGCTTTTTCTTAGGATACAGTAGTGGAACTACATCCCAGGTACAGTAGAAGTTGTTGTTGAATGCTGAGTAATACCAAACGATGTTAGCAACAAATATTTTCCCCCATTTTATTGCATATTAACCTTAAAAAAAGTCCAAAGAGAAAAAATAATAGTGGCTGGGTGCAGTGGCTCACGCCTGTAATCCCAACATTTTGGGAGCCCGAGGCAGGTGGATCACAAGGTCAGGAGTTCGAGACCAGCCTGGCCAAGATGGTGAAACTTCGTCTGTACTAAAAATACAAAAATTAGCTGGGTGCGGTGGCGGTCACCTGTAATCCCAGCTACTTGAGAGGCTGAAGCAGGAGAATCCCTTGAACCCAGGAGGTAGAGGTTGCAGTGAGCTGAGATCACACCACTGCACTCTAGCCTGGGCAACAGAGCAAGACTCTGTCTCAAAAATAATAATAATAATAATAGTTTCCACCATCCCAACAAAAACAGTGTTAACATTTCCATATTCTTTTTTTGAGCGAGACAAAGAGTGTTTTAAATATTTATAAATAGGCTTTGGGCAATTGTTTCTCCTATGTGGTAACAGTAGCAATGATTTAATTGTACAGTGGAACAGCTTTAGAGTATTGCATTTCGACTTAATCCCTACTTAAAAACACAGGAATTGATTAGTAGCCCCCACTCTTAACCAGAGGAATTCAGGAATTTATATCATCGCTATTTGTAAAGATATAGTAAATAATACCACTATTACATAAGTAACACTTGTATAGGATATAAATCAAATATACTGCCATATTATAGAATGTCTAGGATAGTATTCAGAATATTTATTATTATATTATTTTAGTATCCAAAATGTGTACTATTATTGTTTATTTTAGTATCCAAAATATGTACTATTATTATATTATTTTAGTATCTAAAATATGTACTATTATTATATTATTTTCATTCAATAAGAGATAAGTTTGCAAATTTAGAGAAACATTTAACACAGCAACTTAAAATAATTCTGGGTGTTTGTGCTAACAAAAGAGCAACAAAAATCTAATTGCTACTTTTCATTTCTAGAGTACATTGATATTTTGCTCTGAAAAGAGATCCTCCTAGTGTGTATTATTTCAAAAGCAAATAGGTATTCATTAATAATTTAACATATAGAACTCAATGATGTGTGTATTCCAGACGTGTCATAGAAGTTACAACAGACTCTGAAAAGATGTCAGTACAGAGTTAGGACTTTGATGAACAGGTCTGGACATAAAAAACAGCTTCAGAAATACAGGGACATAATTTCATTCTACAGTAAAGACAGTGATTTGTGTGGCTGTGTGTGTTCACTGTTTTCAACACCTCTTAATCTCATTTAAAGCAAAAGAAATTAATTTTATAAAGGGAGTGGATAGGAGTGAGGTAAGTATTGGTAGCCATGACAGTACTAAAATAGGTATTCTTTTTAATTTGGGAGTTTTTTGTTTATCTATCAACTGTACTTATTATTTAACTGTTAGTAAGAAAAAGCATATAATTAGGTTAGTTATTAGGCCAGTTTTAAAAACATAAAAGTGGCAGATTATAAAAAGGCCTCAGTGGTATTTCCCCTCCCACTTGCTCTTCCAGAATGCTGTGACCCAATATTAAGGTGGTAACTGTCCCCTCCTTTTGAAACTCGGTGGGCTTTGTAACTGCCTCAACTAATAGCTTATGAAAAAGTAATGCTATAAAATTTACAAGGCTTGGTTATAAAAGCCATACCACATTTGCCTACCCCTTAAGACACTCATCTTTGGAACTCTGAGCCATTTATGTTAGATTAAAGCTGCTATGCTGTGATAAAGTCCAAACTAGCCCCTGCAGGAGACCACGTGGAGAGTCTTTGAGAACACAGGAAGAGAGAGGTGGACAGCAAGCCTGCAGCTGCCCAAGCCCCCTGCCCCTGCTGTTGCAACTCTGACCACTGTCTATCTCATTGTTAGTACCTAAGAAACTTCTAGCTAGAGATGCTGAATTGAGCCATTACTGAATTCTTGATACACAAATACCATAAGCAAAAACAAATGTTGTTATTGTTTTAAGCCATTAAATTTAAAGATTATTTGGTGTGCGGGTAATCGAAGAACCAACACAAATTTACTAACACTCAAGGATATGTAGCAATTACATATATTTGAATATATACATTTGCACAAACACATAAAATATTTCCCACAAGCTGCAGTCAGTGAAAACATGTTAGACCGATTGAAGCAATGTGGAGTCTATGGTTCATGCCATTTAAGTACTGGGAAAAAAATGAGGTGGCAAATAGTGTATGCTTGTTCTCAATTTTCTTGAAGAGCTAACATATTTTATCTATGTGGATCTAGCTCTCAGAGCACAATTTTACCTACATTTAAATTTCAATGACCATTTGAGATCATTTACTAAAGAACTAAGTGTCTTCATTCCTTCTCTGAGACCAAATATTGGACAAACAGCAATTATTTGTTATATAAGAAATTCAACGTGTTTATATAAGTTGAAAAACAAAACGAGCCTCATATATTTAGAAACAGCAAATGAACCATGACAACTCTTATAAGGAAGCAACACGAGTGTGCATACCTGCTCTACGAATTCAGGAGAAAAGACAAGAATATGAAGACTTCACCAATAAATATTCTCAGTGATTTTAATCAGCTGATTCCCTAGGATAACTGATTAATTAAATAGATCTACTTCTGTCATAAAAATATGTGGAAGACCCACAGTTGCTGAGTAGATCATCAATTAAGTGAGAGTTGGGTCATAATATGGTTTTGATCTCCATGCCGGCATCTTAGTGTGCAGAAGAAAATAGTGTTCTATGCACAGAATTGAGTATTTTAAGTCAGGCTCATTTGGAGATAATTTGGTTTAAGTCTCCCTCCCTCTTTCAGCCAACATTCTCCTCTCCTCTACCTGTCTGGGTAAAGGACTTCTATAGCACCAGGGAATAAGAATTGTGATCTTGGTAAATTTCACCAGGAACCTCTTTGGGAAAGTGACAGAGGCCAACTCATCTGGATAATAATGGATGAGTCTTACTCTGGAAAATTTCCCAAATGTAAAGTTTTTCTGAATGAACTGTACCTTATAAGCAAGCAATTTGGGGGCTCTCTGCCTCCTTTCTTTCTCACTCTCTCTTTCAGCCCCTTCGTGCACCCTCACATACACCTCGTCAAAATTACCTCCTTCTTTGACTCTTTTCCATACCTACCTTCCTCAAAAAGAAAAGAGCTAGGAGGAGACATCAGGACTGGACTCGGTAGCAGAAGGTATAGCCTCCTGCATCTCATCAACGTAAATCTGAATTTTAAACTTCAATCCAGTAAATGTGTCTTCAGTGCCAATAAAGAGCTACTTGTATCACACACCAAAAGGAGAGTAGGGGTAATTTACTCGTTCCTTCTTGCCAACATTGTGTTTGGTCCATATTTTTAAGTTTTAGAGTGACTTGAAAATAATTATTTGTCTTTTACATACATTTCTTTCTACTTTTATTTAAAAAAATCTATTTTTATTCCCTGGTGTTGGGACTTGTGACCCATCTATTCCAACAGTTAAAAAATAGCTAATGAGGGAGCAAATATTTTTAAACTAAGCCTTTGCCTATGGCATACATAAATGTACAATGTTATGTATATTTAATGCATTTTTATTTTTAAATAAGTGATATTCATTTTAATCACTTGTGAATAAAATATTTACAATCAAATGGCTAAACTAAAGATGAATGTAAAACTCTAGTTCACTTTTTAAAAGATTATTGTATTTACAGTTTAAATAGCTTACTACTAACGGCCACATTCCAATGTTGCAATAAACTTTTATCTATTTTTATAAACATGTTTTCTTTCTGCTGCTATTGTTCATTCCATATGAGCGAGGGGCTATCTGGACTCATTTCAAATGTTCTTATATTTCATGTCACTCTAAGGAAAGCTTTTCCCAGATAAGTTGCAAAGAACATGTATTTTTTAATGACGGGTATTTTATCATCTCCAGCCATTCAGGTTATAGGTGTGGGATCCTGTTTTATATGGCACCCTGCTACTGTGGAACTTTTCTTTTAGCTGTTTGAGTTAGAAAGTCTTTGCCAAACAAAACAGTAGGAGGGAAACTGTAAAAAAGCTTTAAAATCCTAAAAAAAGACATAAGTGATCAAGCAGCAATCTAAACATCAACTAGAGGACTATTCCCATGACCTACATTTGAGAAAAAATATAAGATGTAGAGAATTAATAGAATACCAATTTAGATCCATACACATTGTCCTTAAAAGTAGAAATTATTTCAACCAATATATATGTAAGCTGTTGTACTAAAATTATCGTCAAAATCTCAGATGTTAAGTTAGACAAGTCTGACTTCATAAGATTTTTTTTTCCAAAATAAGAGAGTAATATAAAATTTCAAAAGAGAAATTTTAAAATGGTCTGCTCAGACAAGCTCCCTGAAATCTAAAATCAAATCGGAAAAGTAGAATATCCTCAATATTTGCCTTTGACAAACATTTAATGTGTTATATAGTAAGTGACTGATACAACTTTGGAAGATAAATTTCCTGTCTTGGATTCAGGCACACTGATCTTTTACAAGTATGTGATTTATTTAAACCACTTAAAAAATTGGAATGTATATAACTAGATGAATATTAAAGTAAAATATATAACATAGCCCTTAGTATTTGAAAGGCAAAATATCTTCAATTATTCAACTTGAGCTCAACTCAATATTGTAACTATACACATACTTTAATCTTAAGAATAAAGGCTAGTTATCAGAAAAGGCAGTGAACTTGTGTAGAGCCCAAGATCCATCCATCAGTATGTCTACTAATCAGGCATTCCCTTAAATAACAGTACTGAGCACTGGTCAGGAGTCAGGTGCTTTGGACTGTGGGCATTCACACTCAGGGACCATTCACGTGCCTTATAATCTCCAACACTCTGATACTGCAGGCATCACTGCTGGGATTTCCAAGGTTCAGAGAGGTTAAGTCACTTACTCAAGTTCAAGGCAGAATGTGAACAGGGACACAATTTCGGAAGCACTTCCTCTCACCACAGCTGTCCTCAAAAGCTATGTGGGGGAATTCAGGCACTTATTCGATAATACTTTGAGCCTTGGAAGAGTTCATTAAATTTGAATAGTTTAAGCCCTAAATTCAACTTGGGAACAAACCTAGAATAAATCATATCATTTTATAGTCCTATCCCATGTATCTACTTAATGTAAGGTCAGGAGGCATTTTCCAATTACTTCTCACAAAGGGACTGCCTTTTTTTTTCCTTTTGTCCATCTTTTCTCTTAACTAGCTATGCAAGAAGTGTAGCCTTCTAAAAAGTATTTCTGCCTTATCCTTCTAAATGTCACTGAGTATGTCCTAAATCAGTTTTTAAAAATCTATCATCAATTTCCACTCTTGCATAATACTAGAAGGTGGCCATGAACATTACTATAGGAAAGACTATTTTGTAGGCAGCTTTATAAAACCACTGGGGAAACAAAAAAGAATTTCGAAGAGGGCTAGCAACAGTTTGTACCTGAAATATAACTTTAGTTGGTCAACATTCATCAAATAATATTAGCGAAATCTATTATCTTTCCTAACACTAATTCTAAAGTTATACCAGCCTATTCAGTTTCTCTCCAGCAATAATCAAATATGTGAAATTAGCAAAGACTGTATTAAAGACAGAAGTAAATTTATGAAGATATAAAGATAATAAAAATGTCTAGAACTCTCTTAAAATTAATGGTGGCTAGTGAAATAATAGCTAGCATGTTACAAATTGACAATTTCAAGGAAATATATCTAACCTAATCAAACTAGTAGTGTTTTCCTAAAAAATAGTTTTGTGACCTTCATTATACAGGACCAAATACATGAACAAAGTGAGAGTCAATTGCCGATGCCAGAGAATTGAAAGTAATATGGTATTGTTCTCTCAGACTGATTTATTTATTTTTTTATTTTACATTGAGCACCTACTTACTATGTACTAAGAAATGGGTGTACAGTGATAAGTAGAAGATAAAAGATACATGAACACTACTTTTAAAATACTTATGGTATAGGTAGTGGCTAATCAAAACAAAATATATACACATACACACACACACACACACACACTATAAACAGCAGTGACAATGGGATAGAGAAAATTAGTTTCTTTTGAGGATAAATAAAAGTCACCCTCTGTGAAAGGTGACATATTACTACTACTCTTAATCCTATTTTGGCTTCTGTTACTTCAAATGTAATACAATTAAAAAGCCTTTAATGTTTTAAGCCTTTCTATCTAATTGAGTTCTAACTGCAGAGAAACGCAGAAATACAGATACACATAAGCAAGTATAGGTAAAGTGCTATATGGACAAAGAGGCAGGACATGTAAATAGAGGACAAGAAACAGTTAATTTAGCAGTAGCTTCCACAAAGTAATACAGTTAACGCTAAGAAGGAAAAAAAGTGGCCAGGTATAGACAGTCTTGAATACCAAACCAAAGTTTCCAGGCTTTGTCAATGGGAGGAAGGGAACCATTAAAGAACTTAGAATGTGACTTTTTTGACCTAAAGACAGAAATGCCATTTGACCCATCAATCCCATTACTGGGTATATAACCAAAGGAATATAAATAATTCTATCATAAAGACACATGCATGTGAATGTTCATTGCAGCACTATTCACAACAGTAAAGACGTGTAATCAACCTAAATGCCCATAAATGATAGTCTGGATAAAGACAATGTACTCCTGTATACCATGGAATACTATACAGCCATAAAAAGAATGAGGTCATGTCCTTTGCAAGGATACGGATGAAGCTGGAGGCCATTATCGAACATATTATCTAGCACATTAACTAACATAGGAATAGAAAACCAAATACTGCATGTTCTCATACATAAGTGGGAGCTAAATGATGAGGACACACGGACACATAGAGAGGAACAACACACACTGGAGCGAATGGAAGAGTTGAGGGTGGGAGGAGGAGAGAATAAGGAAAAATAACTAAAGGATACTAGGCTTAAGACCTAAGTGATTAAATAATCTGTACAACAAAATCCCGTGACATATGTTTACCTAAGTAACAAACCTGCACTTGTACCCCTAAAGTGAAAGAAAGAGGAAGAAAGAAAGAAAGAAAGAAAGAAAGAAAGAAAGAAAGAAAGAAAGAAAGAAAGAAAGAAAGAAAAGGAGGATGAGGAGGAGGAGAAGGAAGGAAGGGAGGGAGGGAGGGAGGGAGGGAGGGAAGGAAGCAAAGGAGGGAAGGGAAGGAAGGAAAATATGACTTTGTGAAAGCTGATAATTCTGGAAGATTATTTTACAAGGAAAGTATGATGAATGGAGAAACAGTGCTTATAAATACCATTTAAGGGACTACTGTAATGATTATTTAATGAGGACCTGGATCACTAATGTATCAATGGGACTGAAAAGAAGACACAGGTGTAGGCCATACTGAAGAAGAAGACATTTCATACATCAGTAACTGTTATGGACTGAATGTTTGCACCTCTTCAAAATTAATATGTTGAAATCCTATCCTGTAATGTGATAATATTAAAAAGAAGGATCTTTGGGAGATAACTAGGTGATGGGGGTGGAGCTCTCATGAATGGCATTAGTAACATGATAAGGAGAGACATGAGTGTGCTCCCTGTCTCTGCTCTCCACCATATGAGGATAGAATGAGAAGGTGGCCATCTGCAAATAAGGAAGTGGGTGTTCACCAGACACTGGATCTGCCAGCACCTAAATGTTGGACTTCCCAGCCTCCATAACTGTGAGAAATAGTTCTCCTGCTGTTTAAGTCACCCAGTCTATGCTATTCTGTTATAGTATCCCTAACTGACTACGACAGTAACTGGATACAAAGTCAGCTCTTAAAATCCAGATTTTAAAGGAAAGATTTGCACTCCTGGCATAAAGCAGGGTGGACAACGAGTTTGATTTTAACCCAGTGAGATTGAGGTGGAGATGGTACATCCACCTGAAGTTTATCAGGGAAGGCAGCACTAGAAATGCAAATTTGTCATTCTCATAGAAATGACTGTTGGTATTGGAAAGACAGCCAAAGAAGAGAGGATAGGCAGAGAAAAGCACTGAAAACAGAATCTTAGGGGAACCTTAAACTAAGAGGTCATGAAAGATGTCAGAGATGACAGAGAAAGAGCAACTGGGGAAATAACTGATTCATTAGAATAGAGAATAATGGAAACCAAGGAAATGATATCAGGAGTAGTCAGTGAAACTAAGTGCTGTGGAGAAATTAAGGGATCCAAGGACTGAGAACAGACACTGGATTAGGAAGAGTGTTTTACTGGTTGCTAATTACTAGTAATGTTTCAAAGATCAGAGTCAAGTCTCAGAAGTAATGACTGCTGCCACATGCCTGAAAACCCTAGAGAAAGCTCTCTCATCATCTTTCAAGGCAAAATTCTAGATGACTCTCTGCTTTATCTTCAATGATATATTTGATGACGTATCCCTGTAGCAAATACAAGTGTCAAAAAAAGCAAAGTAAAAGGAGTATGTGTCTCCATTTCTCACTCTTCAATATGCGATTCTAGAAGGAAGCTATCAGGCTACTTATTATCATTTGCCTCTAACAGACAAAATGACTAATGCATTTGGAGATGTTCAGATTATTTAGAAAGTCAGCCATAAAATGATAAAGAAAGGGCAGACCCCCTAAAATGCTATTCAACGGCCTTGTCCCCTATTCATTATATTGAACCATACTCACACAGGCTTAGTATAAAGTTCTAAGTAACTTGTAGGACTTCATCAAAGGGTTTTTATTTAATCATATCACAGTCCACAGGTTAATATTTTGAAAGAATATGGAAAATTAGTAATTATATCAAGTTAATATCACAGTATTTACCAAATAATTTTTGGTGAAGTTGAATTAGGATCTAATTAAGAAATTGTGGGTTTACATACCTGTGGTACCCATCTGGAAGACACAAAGCTAGTCACTTCTATTACAGACAAGCCAGTTTGGGAAAGTCGATTGATAAATTCAATTTTTATATCTGTAGGAACTATAACCTATGAAAACAAAAAATATTTTATAAGTAAATTGTATAGGTTCTATTTAAGCACAAACAGAAAATTACTTCCTAAGTCAAAGTGAGTATTATTTGTAATTTATAAATTCAAGTAGCAATTGAGAAAAAAATATAATCAGATAATATATGAAATCCATGTAAATCTTTACAATCTTAAATTTATTAATTTTTAGACAGCATTTGAAGTAAATGGTGTAAAACTACCTTTTCATTCTGCAATCCATCCCTAGGCCCAACTTCTACTATTTTAACAAACTCAGGGAGTCCAGATAACTGGGATGTTTCCTGAAATGCAAAATGTAAGAACAAGATAACGTAACTTTTAGATTGTTACATTTGCTTATTTGAAAAGTTAAACAATTGCACTTTGTTATACTCTTACCCCAGAGAATTAAAATACTGAAAAATCAATACAATGACATCATGAAAATGCACTATTTATATTACTTGCAACATGAAGTATTTTTTCCTTATAACCAAGTGATATTTAGTCTAGTTATAATTAAAATTCAAAAGATTAATTTATAAAATATAATTGAAGAATAATTGATTTACTCAGGACCTAAAGATCAAATCTGTTGGGTGATTCTGCATATGACAATAAACTAACTACTGTTAAAGTTCATTTAAAAATTACATCTTGACCAGGCACAGTGGCTCACACCTGTAATCCCAACCCATTGGGAGGCTGAGGTGGGAGGATCATGAGGTCAGGAGTTTGAGACCAGCCTGGCCAACATAGTGTAACCCTGTCTCTACTAAAAATACAAGAAATTAACTGGGCATAGTGGTGGGTGCCTATAATCCCAGCTACTTGGGAGGCTGAGGTAGGAGAATCCCTTGAATCCAGGAGGCGGAGGTTGCAGTGAGCTGAGATCGTGCCATTGCACTCCAGCCTCGGCGACAGTGCGGAATTCCATCTCAAAAAATATATATACATATATTTTTATATATATATATTACATATATATGTAATATATATTATATATATAAATATATATATTTTTATATATTTATATATATTTATATACTTAGATTTACATTGTTATTAGATTATTATTATATTGCTATACTTATAAATGTATATAAATTATATATAATATATAATTATAAATAATATATAATATGTATTATATATAATATATAATATGTATTATAAATAATATATAATACATATTATATATAATATATTATCTATTATAAATATATATTTATAATAGATAATATATATTATGAATATATATTTATAATATATAATATCTATTATAAATATATATTATATTATATATAATATATATTATAAATCATATAATATATAATGTATAATAAATAATATAATATATATTATATATATTATATATCATACGTAATATATATTATATATCATATATAATATATATTATAAATCATATATTATATATTATAAATCATATATAATATAACATATATGATATATAATACATCATATATAATATATAATATATATGATATATTATATATACAGGCATGATATATATTATATAATATAATATATTGTATAATATATCATAATACATCATATATATGATATATTATGCTATATTATACATTATATATATTATATATGATATATAATATATCATATATAATATAAAATCATATATAATATATATTATATATTATATATATGATATATATGATATATTATATAATGTATATATTATATATAATATATAATATATTATATAATATATCATATATATGATATATCATATATATGATATATTATATATGATATATCATATATATGATATAATATATAATTTGTATTATATATTATATCATAAATAATATAGATATTTTTATGTGTATATCTATTTACATATATATTTATATATTTTTATATATATTTATATATTTATATATATTTATATATTTTTATATATTTTATATATTTATATATATATTTTTTTCCCAGCACTTTGGAAGTCCAAGGCATATTTGCTTGAGCCCAGGAGTTTGAGACCAGCCAGGGCAACATAGTGAAACCTCATCTCTCTTAAAAAAAACAATAAATCAAAAATTAGTCAGGCGTGATGGGGGTGGTGTATCCTAAAGTCCCAGCTACTCTACTTGGAAGGCTGAGGTGGGAAGATTGCTTGAGTCCAGGGAATCAAGGCTGCAGTGAGCAGTGGTTGTGCCACTGCATTCCAGCCTGGGTGACGCAATTAGACCCTGTCTAAATAAATAAATAACTCTTTAAGTTAAAAGACTATTTCTACTTCCATGAAGAGGTATACAGGATGCCACCCTCTCTACCTTGAACTTGAATATGAATTTGGTTTTGGGAATTGGGCCTAGAAAACTGAGGCTAGAAAAGACAATTTGCTGCTTATTTTTTCTCTAGGTCACACAGCACAGCTACCACCTAAGTGTCGCTCCCTGAAAGACAGACCTATTCCTAGTGGAACCTATACCACAATAACCCACTGGGAGCAGCCTAGCTCCAGCCAAATGTAACAAACCCCTTTTTCTACCTTTTGCTAAAATCTGAGATGGCAAATGGTCTGGTTTCTGAAACCTCTGGTTTCAGACTAGGTACCATGGATCTAATTTAGAAGATATATTTGCCTTCTAAATATGCCATTTAGAAGGCTGTTATTTAAAATCGGGGGAAAACGAAACAGCCTTTGAAACTGTATATTGCAGTTAAAGTCAGAAGCATACTCCATCTTTCCAGACTGTACCAACATAATCTCTTGGTACCTCTGAGCCGAGTTAAGTTTGGGTAACCCATATTCAAGTTCTTTAAGTGGATAGTTGACAGAATCAGCCCAGAACCACAGAACCTGTACTTCAAAAGTTTTTGTTTGCTTGTTTTTGCCTTTTATCAGGAATGATGAATTCAAGCCAACCAGTTTATATTGTCACACTCTGTCCTTGTAAAAATTAAAGCATACATGGGTAAGGTGGCTGTTTTGAATGCAGAACCAAATTCAAGTCTGTGGAACAAAAAATATTCAAAGGCCATTTTTAGGGTCCAGAGCTGTTATTGGTTTTATCAGCATTCTGAGCTATCAGCAAAAGAACCCAGATGGTCCCCATTACAATGTTTACAGACCACTCTCTACAATTTCCATGAAATTAGTCAATTCAATAAGCAAAAAAAGCAACCTAGAAACAAAGAATTTTCTTTTCTGCATTTTCTGTGCAGGTTGTGATGCATGAAGTTAACCTGAGAGAGTGGAGGGATGAGAGGAAGGCCTGGGGTTCCTCAGCTTTAAACTCCATTTGGATGACAACATGAAATCATGCCTGATTTACAAGATGCCTATAATTTCAACAGAACAATAAATAAAAGATATGACATGGGAAGGTGAAGTAAATAAGAAAAGCTCACTCCTCTTTCTTATTACCTCTAGTCTTCAGTTGGCAGGAATGAAACAAAAACAAAACTAGGCAATCTTAAGCCATGTGGTCTCATTATCACTGATTGTTTCTTGAAACTGCATTTGAACAACAATTAGCTTGGCACATACATGGCAGAAGAGTTCTCTTTTACTCAATGACAATGTTTGCCAAAAAAAAAAAAAGAAGAAGAAGAAAAAGAAAGGTACGTAGTGTTTTTTAAGGTAATAACCATATGCCTCCTGAATACAGTTGAAGAACTGAGGACCTTTCTTTGCATCAATGTATTGTAGCTGGCATTATTAACAAGTAATCTGAAGAAATTAAATCACCGATTATTAACAATTATGGCCATTTCAATCAAAGCAGAATATGTGTTCACTTGACATTGTTTTTGATTCCTCTTGAATCTAATGTTACTATTTAGTCTTTCTAGACTATCTGAATTAAGCCAGTGACAGAAGTGACAGAAGAAATTATCCAATATGATCAACAAGTAATTATTGAGTACAGTCCATATGTCATGCATTGGGCTGGGGCTGGTATATGCCAACTTAGAGCCAGTAATAAACAGTCCAATTATATATAAGTGTAAGATAGAAGGTAAGGAACAGCATGTACTGGGGAATATCTGGGGAGAAATATGTTCTGGTGGGGAGATAATGAGCTTATTTTTGAATTATTGAATTCTACGTGCTTGTATAACATTTAGTTGGATTTGCCTACTAGGCATTGTTTGTGCATATCTAAGCTCATTAGAAAAAAAAGTCAATACAGAGATAGTAATGCTCAGGAAGAGACTAAAGATCAGTAAGAGAGGGCTCTTAAATCACACATAGTCAACAAGTATGAAAGGCAACCCATTTAAAAATGAGAAACTAGAGGATGACCAGGTAACACCAGCACATGCAATGGCTCACACTGCAGGAGCTGCACTTGGGGAACCTCAGAATTTCATAATGGGCTGTAGGCATACCTGCCCTTTGCCTTAGAGAGAGATACTATCTCTCTTTCTATGGCTGTTTGCTAGACAAACATTCTTGAAAAGATATTCTCAAAGAAAGGCAATCAGTGCCTTGCTAATAAAACATGCAGATAAGCAAGGGTTCTATAAAAATTGTTCCTCAATACTATTATTAACTCCATTAATATCCAATTATTTTCAACAAAATTTTTATTGATTTTATTGATTTTATTGATCATCCAAGATTCAATTTGTCATCTACTCAAGAGACTTCTGACTTCCGCAGATGGAATTAAGTTATTTCATTTCTGTATTTTCATAACATTTTGTAGAAGCCTATTTTAAAGCATATCTATGAGTACTTCTTTGCTTGCCTGTTTCTCCTTTTTTATTAAAACCCTCAGAGTTATCAAAATGGATACATAATAAGCACTTGATCAATGTTTGACTAAATGAATGAATAAAATTTGGACAAGTAAAATTGACCTTTCTTTTAGCTAACACATGGTAAGTAGCATTATTATAGTTATTGGGTATAGGAGGTGAATCATTCAACCAAAACTCCTGCCCATAACTAGCTTACATTTTAGTGCTATAGAGATCTGGAAGCAACTGTGAGGCAGGGATGGGGAGGGACACTTTTCTTACATACTGAATATATGAAAATTAACGAATGACTTGTAAGTTACAAGGAATTGTGTTGCATTTTAATGTAGTCTGGAGAAGTTAGAAACATACTTCTTAAACAGGCCAATAGTCTAAAAATTTATTTTTATAGCATTTAATGTCCTACATTACAGAGCTCAGTATATCCTGTTTAATGTGCAGTGTAGTATATGATACTAGCGAAAAAACAAAAGATGTTTTATCCAGAGTGAATGTTTCAAAAGGCTATGTTTTATGGCTGAGCGTATGCCCACGTTTGGCATCAGATTTCTAATGGTTCACTTTCATAGAGTAACAATAAAAGAAATACTATCTTGAATTTATATGTTACTTTACTTTTCCAAAGAACTTTTCTATCTGCGTTTCATCTGTGAAGCTACTCTGTGAGGTAGGCAGACCTGAAAGAGATTAAATGACTTCCTAAATTTACCCAGCTAAGCTCCCTGGCTCTTATTCTAGTTTTCTTTAGGTTAAGATTAAATACATCACCAACTATTGAGTTATGGTTGAAGAAAATAATAATGAATCATTCTTTTATACAGAACATAAGTAATGTGCTTCACTCACATTTTTCAATCTTACATAAAATTAAATGGAAGGCATATTTTGATGGGGATTTCTCTGAAATATTTAGAGTGTGTGTGGGTGTATCCCATCGTGTGTATGCTTGTGTGTAGCACACACATTTCTCAGCAGTAATAATGGATGACTTCTATATATACAATCAACCCTTCTAATGGTAATAGATATGATTGCTTATTAGTCAGCCTACAAGTACTGCTTTTTTTTTCCCTAGGAAAATAACATCATCTATAGTAGAAATTTCCAGACATATTTGCTTATGTTTCATGCGCTTCATTTCTTGAGGAGTATTTTTTTGTGTAAATAAGGTCTTTATGAATATTGAAATATTCTGTTTCATAGCCAGTATTCCCAAGAACTGCTATGATGTTCCAATCAAATGTTCCTATTACACAGATGAGAGGGCTGAATCAGGAAATTGTGTGACTTTCTTTCAAAATTAAATTAGGCTTTTTAAGGGGGCATTAGAGATCAGCTTTTCCAAGAAAATCTATTTTTGTTGTCTCATTTGAAATATGCACATGGTGCATTTTGTGGTAATGTTAAACTCTCCACATTCTGCTATTTATTGCTTTTTAGATATTAATTTCTGTTTTAATCAAATATAATGAGAAATACAAACTATTATCATTTATATAGCAGATATCCATAGAAACCTTGATCATCCAGAGCAATCAAAAGACATTTCTCTTCCTGGGTATCTCTCTAGAATGGAAAGCTGACTCAACAAAGCTGACAGTGAAACTGTTCTTTCAGAATACCTATGTGCCAACGTTGATTCACAGGCAATCTTTGGCAGTTTAATAAAAATTTATTTGTAACCATGCAAAAATAAGTTTGTAATGTACTATTATGTCATCTAAGACTCAATAAACAATATGTCTTAACTTACTACATCAAAAAGTAAAGGAAGTTATCTGCTTACTTTTTAGCAGTTTTTGAACAGCCAGAAGAGAAGTGGAGAATTGTGCTACACTTTGTTTTCAACAGCCTTCAGTAAAAGCTTTAGGAGAGATTAAAAACAAGCTCTAGAAATGATAAAAGCCCTCTCTGTATATGTATCCTAATATTAACTCTTGGAACTCAATGGAAAATCAGTACAGAGTATCAGTGTAGACATACAGCATAAATAAATACAAGTTTCTCCTGGAAATCATGAACACTTGAATCAATCAAGAGTAGCTACAAAAAAGCAAAAGAAAATTATACAAGGGGCATTTGCCACATATGACAGATTGAAATGTAGTAGAAAGATGGACAAGGTAAGATCATCTAAAATTGTTTATTCAAATTTTTAAAATGAGGTTTTTAGCATCTTTACCATATGTGTTCACTTACTACTTAAATAAATTCCATTTGTTTAAAAGTAGCTTGAGCAATAAATGCAGCCAGGTGTTTAATATTCATCAATTAATTATTGTTTTAATATAAAACAACTATATTATGAATAAAACAAACTATGAAAGAGGAAATAGAAAATATGAGATTAAAATAGATAATAGTAAGTAGATTAGAGAATATTATGTAATAGAGAAAATGAAGAATATTAAGTTTATAAAACATGGATAGTAATAAAATAATAGAAAAAACAAAAATGAGACAAAGTACATGTAAGAAGAAAAAAATCAAAGAAATCAAGAATAGGAATTTTTAATGCAAGAATTTAATAAAGCATTAAAATAATTCAAAACAGAAAAACTTCTATGAATTGATAGAGCACAAGATGCTGTAAACATGATAATGCTTCTTTAAATGGTGGCTGTTATTTACATTATTTATTTTAATAAATAAAATTATTTATTCTTGTATTCATGGCAATTTAACATTGAAACAAAATAAACTATGAAAAATAGCCAACATGACCTATAGGTGTTTCATTACAATTACAATCATTATTGCTATATTGAAGGTTAAGATAGTAATAAAAGTGTTACTTTGAAAATCAAAAGGAAATGTTTGACTTCAAATATTTTATATAGAAAATTTCTTCTCCTTAGTGTCTTCACCAACAAAATTTGTTTGATCTCACACTCTCCCACCTTGCTGTCAGTCCCAAAATTTATTTTGAAAACTACGAAAATTGTTTTTGCCCCCTGCAAATACAGAAGTGTGTGTGTGTGTGTGTGTGTGTGTGTGTGTGTCTGTGTGTGTCTGTGTGTATTTGGTAAAGCTTAATTTTCTGGGATAAAATTGTGATATGCCAAGTTTCCTCATGGAAATATTTTCTGGGATGATACATTTCTGAAAACTACGGTTTATAATAGAAAATGAAACTATTCATATTAAGCCAGTTATACCAGCAGCATGTCCTGATAGCCACAAAGTTGAAGGAAACTATTAAAATGCATAAATTGTCAGAGTTTTCAAGTTCAAACTCCTAAGATGGCATAGCAGTGTGTTAGCTGAGGACACTTGGTTTAATATTTAGCTAAGAAGACATAATTCATCATTCTAAACAGTTATTTTAATTGAGGCTGTTATTATTTACAAAAAGCAATCAAATTTCATTACTTTTTTTTGTTATGCCATGTTGATTATATAACAATGTCAAATTGGGAAATCACATCAGTGATGTGCTATGAGTTTTCAGCTTTATAATACACTCTATTAAGCACAGTAAGACTACTCAGTCATCCACACAGTCATCAACCCAAATCCATTCAAACTTCAAATAAAAATTTTCAGATATTAATGAAACTTCCATCAAAATACAGCTTTATGTAATGTTTCTTTTCTGATTGGCAAAAATAAAAATGAGCATTTGCGTGACTACAGACACACAACAAAAATTCTCAGAAAACAACAATCTATGGTCCCTTATACTTCTTGATACGTGAACAGTGTTTTATATTTGTTGGAGATGAATTATTGAGTGCTAAAGGTGGCAGAAGGGGTTGAGAAAAATGTTACCATATCCTAGTGAAGTTAGGTGAAATCTATACCTTTGGAAATTTTTATTTCTGATTAATAGACTATAGCGGATGTTGTGAGATGTTGCTCAGGTACTCCTAGGGTGGAGAAATTCTCAGAAACTAAAGTTTTGGCAGCTGATGGCATTTCACTGGGCCCCTTTTCTGTAATCGCCCTCAGCTACAGCGCCACTTTACCCAAGGTCATGCCCCCATCCTAACTGGAAGGGCCATATCAGCTCCTGGGATTCCTGTGTGACTCATTGAAGCCTCTGTTGTGAGTACATCATAGTTCAACTTATTCTTCTACCTAGTTTTATATCCTTTACTTCCCCACAGTTATTGAATCCAATGGCAATAACATCCCGCAAACAAATCGTGGTCCAGGAGACTGTTCCCAGGGAACCAGACCTAAGAAAATTAGTGCCAGGAGTGAACTGAGGAAGTGGTCTCCAAAATGGGATTTGAGAGCTAGATGAGTTGCTGGTTAATTTTCAGTTATTTCATATTCTTCGAAGTAGGTGGGATATTGCTACTCCCTGGCAACCTGCAGCAGTGTAATTATTAACATATTCACTAGTTCTCATTCAGGACAATTTTGCACCCCAAGGGACACCCGGCAATGTCTGGAGAAATTTTGGTTGTCAAAATTGCTGGGCACTACTGGCATCTAGTAGGGTAAAAATCTTACAATGCACGAGACAGGACTCCACAACAAAGAAGACATCCAAAATCCATAGTGTTAAGGTTAAGCCATCCTGACCTATACAATAAAAATTAATGAAGGATATAGTTCATCAATTAGCTTTGGTTAGCTGCTTCAATGTAAAAGTCATGATCCCTTGCCTAGTCTATACATCTTAGCCAATTTTCAGACCAAAAAAAAAAAAAAAAAAACCACAAATGACTGAAGAAGCAGCCAGATGTTTATGATGAGGACCTTGTAATACTAACAGAACTATATAAAGTAATTCATATAATCTTTCCCCAAAGAGATCTATAGGCATTCATTTGAGTAAATTTACACTGGGTAAAGAAGAATACCAAAAATTTCAGATCTTGGATACAAGGTTCAATTTGACAATGACACTTGGAGACCCAAAGTATCATTATATCCCCATTGTTAAAATGAGAAATAGGAGGACTGCATAATAAGTGGAGTCCTGGGTCCTTATTCCCTGTGGTTATTTCTCAGTCCCTGAATATATAATTGGAAATAACATATTTAGTATTAGGAACAGGCCTTACTGCATCTTAGTTCCTTGACTTGTAATGTAAGAGCTATTGTAACAAGGAAGGGCAAGTAGAAGCTTCTGAAATCTCTCCCTCCTCTCCTTCAGCTGAAATAGTAAAAAAAGAAAAAGAAGAGGAAGGGAAAGGAGGGGGAGGAGAAGAAGAAAGCATATTAGGTGAGCCAGCAGAGATTATTACCATCCTCAAGAATCTAAAGAAAGTAAAAGATACAGGGGTGATGGCCTCATCAGCAACCCCCTCTAATCACCAGTACAGCCTCTACCCAAACCTGAAAGATGTTATGATTTTGGAGGATGACACTAAGCTACCATAAATAAACCCCAATTGTAGCTTCTGTCCCAGTTGCAGTATTTTTGCAAAAGCAAATTAACACTGCCTTATTTAAATGGTATGCAGCCTCCAATGGATGAATGCTTTCTTTTCTGTACCTGAAAGAAAAAAACAGCATTAAAATTCCAATTTGCTTGGGACAGACAACAGCAGATTTTATAGAATTCTCTCAGTGCTATATTCATTCACCTATTGTCTGTCATAATATATTTCAAAGGGACCTGAAATAGCTGGACATTCTGCAGAACATCACATTGATCCACGGTATCAAGACTAACCAAAGTTCTAACTATATTAAAGGAAACTCAATTAAAATGAATTAATAAATTATAAAAGTAATTTAAGGGGCCTTTTAAAAAAATGCAGGGATCCAAAAACAAACAAACACACACAAAAAAGATAAATGATTGCTGAATACTCATTACAGAATCTAAAGTCTCAAATAGACAACCCCATAGTGATCTATCTCTGTAGGGCATATACATGTAGCATAGAGATTTAAAATCCTAAACATGAATGCTACCAGTCCTCCATTTCAAACTCGGGACAGACAATAGTAATTCAATATGGCAGTTTTTCACAATGAGTACAGGTGCATCTTCTAGGCGTTCTCAGTAGAGCTACCTACTCCAGTATCTGCTATCCAGGTAGAAACTACTACCTAAATTCAGGTATCTACCATCAATGATTGACTCTACTCTGCAAGAAAAAATACATTTTCCATCCGTAGTATGGTGAAAAATTCTATTACCACTCTGTACCTCATTTACTCATCTATAAAAAATGGAGGTTACAATAGCTAAAAAGAGTTGTGGTAAAGCCACATATAGTGCTGTATGTATATATGTGATGACCATTATACAAATAATAGGTACAGAAAATTATTTTTTGTTTATTCATCCACTTACTACTGAGTGGACATTTAACATGTGTAAGATCCTGTGCTAGAATTTGGTCAAAGAAAGCCTATTTGGATACAGAGATTAATTTTGAAGGAGATACCCTAGTTAAAATATTCCTAAAATAAAGCATTAGTTTATTTAGCAGCTGTGTTTCCAATAGCTCTACTGAAGGAAATCTTACAAAGGTTTTAAAAATGATGGTATAAGCCAGGCGTGGTGGCTCACACCTGTAATCCCAGCAATTTGGGAGGCCAAGGCGGGTGGATCACCTGAGGTCAAGAGTTCAAGACCAGCCTGGCTAACATGGTGCAACCCCGTTTCTACTAAAAATACAAAAAATTAGCTGGTCATTGTGGCACGTGCCTGTAATCCCAGCTACTCAGGAGGCTTAGGCAGGAGAATCACTTGAACCCGGGAGGAGAAGGTTGCAGTGAGCCGAGATTGCACCATTGCACTCCAGCCTGGGCAACAAGAGCAAAACTCCATCTCTCTCTCTCTCTCTCTCTCTCTCTCTCTCTATATATATATATATATATATATATATATACATATATATATATACATATACACACACACACACACACATATACGTATATGTATATACATGTATTTACATATATACGTGTGTGTGTGTGTGTGTGTGTATGTATGTAATTAGCCAGGCATGGTGGTGCATGCCTGTAATCCCAGCTACTCGGGAGGTTGAGGCAGGAGAATTGCTTGAATCCAGGAGGCGGAGGTTGTGATGAATCGAAATCAGGCCACCGAACTCCAGCCTGGGTGACAGAAGGAGACTCCATCTCCAAAGAAAAAAAAATGATGGTATAGTGGGGCATCCAGACTGGTGATGAAAAACTCTAGAGACAAACAACCTAGCTCTATCATGTACTGATGAGAAAACATGAGAAAATAATGCAGTCTTCCTCATTCTCCTCTGTTAAAAGTGGGAATAATAATAGCATTTAGCCTATAAGTCTGTTTTAAGGATTAAATGAGAATGTGTATACAAAGCATTTAGCACGGTGTTTAATGAAGAGTTAATACTTCATCAATGTTTGTTGCTTCCCTTTTTGTAAGGCTAACTTGAAGACATGGGACATTTTTTTCTGATATTTTGCAAAAATGGTAACTTAAATTATTCCATTTATCATTTTAAAATATAACTACTTGTTTAAAATTTGCCATGAAAGGAATCATTGTTGATAGTAGAGCAGATTACCTTACACAGCTCTTGCCACAATCAAAATAATACCTGGAAATTATTCAAGTTCTTTCAGCAAGGAGCTCAAAACACTTTGGAGACATTATCCCATTTTGGAACCTGCCAACATTTTTATCCACCTCCAGTGCTGACAACATCAACTCCACCCATCCTGTTCCACTTGGCAATGTCAACCTCAGTTTGAACCTTTGAGAGGCAACAGAGGGGCACTCACTTCAACATGAGGATAAATGAGAGCTCGTATTCAAAACCTGGCTCAATAATGCCATAAGTGAATACAGGGGGCACAGCTAGTTACTTGTTAGAAATGTTTTTATGGAAAGAATACTAATGTAAAAGGCAAATTAAATACATTAATAATTCTGATTGGCATCATATGCTTAGAGGCAAGAGTATCAAAAAAGTCCTATCTTCTTCACAAGCTAGGCTTTAATTTCTTCTTTCACCCCAGGGAGTTTCTTTGTAACTTCAAAATATAGTTTTGGGGTGTAAAAAGACCTAAAATTTTTTTAATTTTGGATCCTCTTGCAGAATATGGAGCTGGCAGATGAACAGTTAGACATTCACATCACAGGATAAGGTTTGAGTTGACCTACACCCTCAAGCAAAAGAGACTTCACGATTCCTTTAAGCAACCCAGTTATTCATTTAGCCATCATTCTTGGGGTACATTAGTGATTCTAATTGCCACTATAGTTAATTCAATGAAAAAAACTTGACATCAAAATGTATCAGAATTTTCAGAAACCATAATATTTGGGACATTCAAATTATAAGGGCAATGAAATATGTTGAGAACAATCCAAGCAGTAGAGGGGGACTTAGGCATTTAGAGGAAGCTATGCCAATACACAGGACCCTTTTAGGCACCATGGCCAGGGAAGGGGTCCTCCTTGCCCAGGTCTAAGGGGTTTGTTCTAAAACTGATACTTAATCCATTCCTCTACATTCTGTTCTCCCACAGACTTCCTGTTCTTTGGAAATACACATGAACTCATCTTTGATTCCTCTCTTCTTCTCATACCCTATATCAGATCTATCAGCAGATCATGTTCTATCTTTAAAATAATTATTTCTTACTTGGATAACTGCAAGAACATTATAAGCAATCTCTCTACTTCCACTCTTGCCACCTCCTCTGCAAAGCAGAAAGCAGCCTTCCTAGTACTTTGAAAACATCAACTAAATCACATCACTTCTCTGTTCAATATCCTCTATAACTTTCCATTTCCCTCAGAGAAAAATCCAAAGTCTTTGCCATGGCCCTGGAGGCCCCCGTGAACTTATATCTTACCACCTTTCTGATGCCTTCTGCCACTCATCCCTTGCATCTGTTGAAGCCACATTGAATTATTTGCCATTTCTTGAACACCTGAGCATTTGCTTTTGCCCCTGTTGGACTGTTCTTCCCCTATATATATCTGTGGCTCACTTCCTCACTGCCTACAGGGGCTCTACTCCTTAAAAATACTCCATAAAATATCAAAAAGTCAACAACAACAACAACAACGATCCCACAACAAAAAGGAAACTCCACTCTCTACTCCCCTTACTCTTTATTATGCTTCTAGCACTCATCATCAGCGTGTTATATATGCATCTATTTGTTTGTCTATTTCCTGTATCTTCTCTTCAACTAAGAGCCCTTTGAGGGCACTTAATTTTGTTGGGTTCACTGCTGTGTCCCAATCTTTAGAACCGATCCTGTTGTATAGCACACACTCAGTAAACACTTATGGAATAAATAAATGGCTACAATTCATCCAATCAGATTTCAAAGAAGCGATGAACTTTTTGTCAGCCACTTAATAAAGGATGTTCATATTCATATTATGGCTTTGAAAACTAACAAGAATTCACTATACATGGTGTGTCTTGACACTCTGGGGAAGACAAGTAGAATCATGATTTGCATATTAGTTATTCAAGGGAAGCCTTCACAAACACTTGGAATGGGAGCTGCATTTGGTGAGGAAATTTCGACAAAAGGAAGGTTGAATGCCTGGATCACTGCTCTTTTAAACAGTAGGTCCCATGGTCTAAAGGAATACACATGTTTCTGTTGTGGGGGTTCTTTTGGGCAGGATGAGGTAGAGTTGAACATTTCCATTGGTATTACTGGCCATAATAAAGATTTTTGACCCTGAAGGCCAGTATGCAGGATCTTTGCGGGGGTTCCCTAAACTGGAAGGAGAAAAGTTGCAATAATTGTTAGCAGCATCAACTTACCTGTGACTATTGATAAGCTATTAAAAAGCTCATGAAATCATTACTTTATTTGATGAGGCCTGGCAGACAGCAGTGAACAGGACACACAAAAGTCCCTGTCTTCATAAACTTACAGACAATAGCAAAAAACAATAATAATTAAAATATATAGTATAAGTGTTATAAAAACAAAGAAATCAAGTAAAGAGGAGAGGAACTAACGGAATAAGAAATAGGTTGCCATTTTATGTAAGAATTGTGTTTTGAGCAAAGAATAAAATGAAGTAAGTGGTGGGGATGACTGCAAAGCTACACAGACATCCTGAGGAACAGCCTTATATTCAAGGGGACAGCCAGCACAATGTTCTGTGAGTTGATCAAGGGAAATGTGCCCAGGTTGTTAACTATTCTAGCAAGAACCAGAAGACCAGTGTTAGATGGAGAAGAGTGAGCAAGGAGTAAGGAAATAGCAAATTGGTATTGGAAGTGTAAAGAGGGCCTGGGTAAAGATTTTTGTTCCCAGGCAGATGGAAAGCCACTAGAGAGTGGGCTCGGGAGCAGGGGGATGATATGATCTGAGGTACATTGGACTGTGCTCACTCGGGATTTTATAGAGAATAAACTGAAAAATGCCAAGGCAAAAACTAGGAGACTAAAAATTAGGAGTTCATAGAAATAATCTAGACGAGAGATGACAGCTGATTGGATTAGGATCTTTTGGGTATGAGGGCCAAGTGGAGACGCTGAGAGTACATTAACTTTTCACCCTGACAAAATAAGTCTCCTGACTCCCAGGCTGGGCAGGGCAGATGCGTACCTTACATCTTGATTTCCCCTGGAAGTTTGATGTAAAATGCATAGAAAGTCAGAATACTTACGAGAAGGAAACAGTCCCAAATGTAATAAAAAGTAAAGTAAATTGTTAAATGTATTCAAAACCTGCTTCTCAGTTAAACACTTTCCTCCCTTCCCCCAGAATACTGCTAAATATTTTCCTAGAAGCTTTCTCACACTTTATAAAGTTAGATTCAATCACCCTAATGATAGCAATATTTTGCTCTCTCCATTTTACTTCCAAGAACCCCCAAACTGAGAATTCATCTACAGACACTAATTTATACTACATAGTCTTACACGAAGATTTATTCGTATATTTTTCCAGCCACTAAGCTTTAAAGTAAATGGTTGTCTTTAATCTGATCCTGCTTAAGGGGATGAGCCTTTAAGCCAGACACTAACTTATTTTGCTTTCCTGCCTGTAACATCTAACATCAGGCTGGTGCGCCGCAAAATAACTGCACTTCTGGTTGCCTGGCAGCGCGTCTGTGCTCCTGGGCGGTGCTTGCCATCAGCAACCCCAGCTCTGCTCTCAGCCATATCTAGTTTGCTTCTCACTCACTGACCCCTCACTTGGCTTCGCTTTCTAACACACTGACCTTTCCCAGCCCCGATTCTAATTAAAACTTGTATTTTGTTTCTTTAGGGCTCTGTACCCAGCTGATGAGGTTACTACTGGCTTTATTATACTTTCCTTTCCAGGTGGCCTATTTCATTTTAGAGACACCATATTTTGAACCCCAGAGGTGTCTCTAATGTTGGGAATGTGAGCAGGCTGGTGAGGGGTGGTCTGGGGCCACTGAATTTCTAATCCTTCTTAAATCACATCATGTGTGTATTTGCTCATTCCATGTAAACCTAAATCTAGCCCTGCTTAAATGTTTTCCGTATACAAGGGGGAAAGGGGTTAGCAATAAATTATGTTGCCTGTATAGAGTACAGCTGGTGCCCGTACTGTACTTAAAAGTGCTTCATGTACTTGCAGGCTGTGCCTAATTTGTTCCACAACCTTCTATCCTCAAGCTGAACAAGTGAGAAACAGGATACTTAAATAAAAGTTTAGGTTTAGGTCTGTCAAAAATACTGGTGCCTTACTCAGGTTTGGTTGAAAACTAGCTACAGAACCCTGTCATGCTTCAGGCTCCATTTAAATGGAGAAAGGGAATTAGGAAAGGTCCGCAAAATGATTAAAGCACATCTTATAGGTAGGACAAGCAAGGCTAAAACATACTGGAAATGCATAACCAGAAGGATAGAAAACTAACATGCAAATTTATAACTTAAATGTGCAAAGGGTTACCCTACTAAGGTTAATTTTTCTGTCAAACTTTATTTAACATAGGATTAAATTTAAACTATAGGTTGAGGATGAAAGCTTCTTAAAATGAGGGCCATTAAATACTTGTGGGTTATTGTTAGATGAATGCACTATCACTTTTTAAAAGTAAGGTGGTTATACATCTCTGTTTGTTTGAGGTGGTCCTGGTTTATACCTGTTTTCAGAGGGTAATTAATCCTATCCCCATATTCTCTCATATGGTCCTTGTTAGGACCATAAATTACTTGATTGTCCCACTTAAATTTACTATATAAATTTACTCTGAAAGAATACAGACTTAATGATTTTACACTTCCATTCCAGCTCTATCAGAATCCATAGCTTTCACAGTGACAGAACAAGATCACGGTCTCTGGCTCTGCTTCTAGATCCCATAGTCCTTCCATGTGAATATGATGACCAATAACAATCATAAATAAGCAGAGCCACTGCTCCAAGAATCACTTAATCCCATACATGGGCCATCCTGGAGACTGAGCTTTTTCCACTTTCTTTTCCAGAGGGTAAGCTCTGGGCAAACATGTGAAAAAGGAACTTTGCTTTCAACCATGCTACCCCAAGAGCTGCTCCTTGGCTCTTTAAAACAATTTTCTTTCTATCCTTTAATGATTCCACCATGACCAGAAGTATCCAAACTGCTACTGCTTCCAAATCTCAATACAATTTATCTAACCTTGTTCATAATCTGTCAGGACTATGATTTTGGTTATCTAAATCTGATTTTCACCCCAAGGTAGCCATTTTGGGAAAGTAGGCATTTCCATACCTTTCATTTGGCAATGGATCCAACCCTAAGACACATTTTAGCAGACACATTTTGACTTCTCAGAGGCACTTAATGAAACCATCACCCTAAGGGAACCCCAGTCTAAAGAGACAGACAAGTAGCAAGGCTGGACAGGAGGAGAGTTACTGAAATAAAATTAAATGAGACTTTTTGTTCCCGCCAAAAAAGTCCACAAAAACATTTTGCTCCCCTAAGTTTTAGTGTAGAGCAAATACTACAAATATAGTCCTTTATTTAATTTGCCCAAATTTGTTTGTTTCTAAATGTGCCCAATTAGCTTAACATTTCCTTATAATCAAGAAAAAGAGGAGCCTTCCTAGAGATTTGACCAGAAGGTTAAGTCTATCTGGCAGAGACTACTATGAACATAAATAGGTAAAACTCTGCTGCCATCCCCACATCTGAGTGTGACCATTGAAGTTATTTCTGGACAATGGAGTGAAGCAAAGTCATGTTACTTTCTGAGTGAAGTGGTAGGAAGTGGATGTTTCCTCCCATGGTCTCTTTTCCCAGCAAAATGGAAATGACCTAGAGGAGAGCAGGGGCACAAGAAGGAGCGTGGGTCCTGGAATGACCAGATCATTCACACTGGACTTGAGCAAAAATTCCCCTGCAATTATTATAAGCCACAAAGAATATGGGGTTGTGTGTTACAGAGTTTAGACATACTGGCTAATTAAATCTAATTCTTCGATGTGCAGAGATTGAATCTTATGCTTGCAAAATCTCCATACATTTAAATTAAACGACCTCTCAGGGATGATTATGAAGGACTGAGGCTAGAAAAGAACACTGGCTTCCATAATGCTGCCTTACCTTTCTCTGTAATTTCTCACTTTTCCAGATGCTGAAATGTCTAGCATCAAGAAGAAAAGCATATATTCAGAGTTAAACTTCATTTTGTTTTTAAAATAAACATGAACCTTTAAGGAAAAAATAAACTACTACTTATATCATCTAAGCATAGAGCTTTGTTAATATATACATTCATTCCTGTATTCACTAATTCATTCGTTTATTCACAATTGAGAGTGGAAAGTGTCATTGGGCAAGATAAATGAGCCAGAAGACATGATTGTTCACAAGAAGAGTATAACAAAATTTTTTTTCAAAGTAACTTAAATCAACACTGCTGCAGTATAAGTAAGTTATCAAACTTCTAAAGCAAAATCACTCACTTGATCAAAGCCTTGGATTTCCATTTCCAAAGGCCAGCGTTTTCTTAGGACTTTAAAGTAGGGCCAATATAACTAGAGCAAAACTATAAAGGTGTAATAGCAGGATGTCTTTGCAACTCTAGGAAATGATGCCCAGTGGCTCTGAATAACTAAACATCATCACTGTCCTTTACTATTCCAGAAAAATGCTTCCCAGTATGTTCTGCATTATATGAATCTCATGTTCTGTTTCATGTGATACCTATAAGCTGTTCTGTCCAAATTCCAATTTCAGTTTTTTATAAGTTCAGCTGTGATCTGTAGTTCATTCTGTTAAGTCTTTTCCATAATCCCTCCGTTCCATATTATATATACACCTTCAGTGCTTCCTTCCCTCCCTCACATCCTAACACCTTCATTTAATCGCCTCTTAATCATTTGCCTGAAAAGTAAACCTTCCAGTCACTTATTGTTTCCTTCCAGATGCTGCTGTTGAATGACTCCCCATGGGCTTCACCTAACATTCCATCCATGTTCATTTGGCTGTGCAGACTGTGATTCCAGCACACCAAAGCTTTTAAGCTCTTTCTTTCCAAGAAAACTCATAGCTAACACCATTATTTCCTCACAAAAACAGCTAACATCTGCAGACTGAAACACCAAAACAAAGAAAAAAATTTGCACACTTCTGCTAAACTTGGATGCAACCTTTATCAGCCATCTTAGACAATAAATCAATGTTTTTCTTTTCAATTTCTAGTAAAAAATAAACCACAGTGGTTGATTTCAATTTCCCCTCAAAGGAATAGTTAACAAACAGGTTATAAGTGAACTAAGCCTCTATTTGGAAAACTAATCCCTAACACAATTCATCAGGTTGTTCAATTATGTTTAATTTTATTCTGTATATTAACAGTTCATTTCAGCAGCATTATTTAGTCAATTCACTAAAATATCCCAACATACTATATATTATAAACAAATAGTGTGTAATGTTAATCAAAAT
The DNA here is from genome assembly GCF_028858775.2 of Pan troglodytes. Classification (NCBI taxonomy): domain Eukaryota; kingdom Metazoa; phylum Chordata; class Mammalia; order Primates; family Hominidae; genus Pan; species Pan troglodytes. Next base: position 61,418,714 of record NC_072403.2, read on the forward strand.
TATTTCTTCCCAGAAGATTCTCATATTAATAACAACTTGGAATATATCTAAACTACATTATCTTACAAAAATCATCTTTAAAACATTGATCCTTTTTGTCCTACAATCTCAGGAAATTTAGATTCCTTATCTAAAAGAAGGAAATAAGAGCCCTACAAGTAAAAGTGAGAAAAGAAAACCAATCTGCTAATTCCCAGCTGTTTGCTATATAGATCATAAGGCCCTTCAGCCATGGACTTTTAGATCAGTGGTTCTCAAACTTTAATGTGCATATGAATCCCCTGTAGAACCTGTTAAAGCCATTTCCTGGGATCCCTCTCCAGAGATTATAATTCATTAGGTTAGACTGGGTCCATGAATTTGCATTTCTAAGCAGCTCACAGATGATGGTGATGCCGCTGATCCAAGGGGCAGTATTTGAAAACCATAGCTCTCACTTAAAAGCCAACTTTAAAAAAGTATATGATTATGTCTAAATAACAGTTTATCATCAGCTGTAAAATTGATTTGAACAATTCTTCTATCAGTATAATGCAGCACATATAAAAATTTAGATTCCAATTTTTATATTACTATCCATTCTAATTCCATAGTTTGAAGAGCATTTTCTAATTTCTTCTTTCATTTTATTTCATTTCATTTCATACCACTCTTTCATTTTTGAGTGAAAATGATTTATCTTTCTTCACTTGGACTATTCCAGGTAGGTCTTCTCAGCATACAGTAAACTAAATGATGGAAGAAATTATAAACTATAACACAAATGTTCTCAAATAAGTCTATAAAATTTCCTTACAAAATTCATAAGTCATTTTAAATTTCTATTAAATAATAAACCACAGTGGTTGATTTCAACTTCCCCTCAAAGGAATAGTTAACAAACAGGTTATAAGTGAACTAAGCCTCTAATGTAGTTTATATATTTTCTTCTTTTAGATGAGGAACCCAAATTTCCTGAGATTGTAGGATGAAAAGGATCAAAGTTTTAAAGATGATTTTTGTAAGATAATGTAGTTTAGATATATTCCAAGTTTTTATTAATATGAGAATCTTCTGGGAAGTAATACGTTTGATAAACATTACACACTATTTGTTTAGAATATATAGTGTGTTGGGATAATTTAGTTGATTGACTAAATTTAAATTTTTCTATCCTTCTTTAAATTTCCAGTTGTATTTTAGAAGTACCAATATCAGGAACATCTACATGTATTACAGGGCACTGAAAGAAACACACACACAGAGACATTATTTTTAACGCTGAGTACTTCGAAAAAAATGAGAGATGATTGTTCGGTAAAGGCCTCAACATCTGTTGCCACCACCAGATGCCCTGCCCTGGAACGGTCTCCTTTCAGTTCTTGTGGAGAGAAAACATCAACAGCTGACTTACATGGATTTTGTCCAGTAATAGTAAGACTATGTTTTACTGTCCAAAGCTACTTAAGAAGAAATTTAGAAACTTAAAATGGTCACTGGAAAACTTACTTGAGGTACTGTTTTACAGTCACAAGGACACTCAAAGACAAGAGTACAACAGGCTAAGCGATCAACTACAAGGCTGATGAAACAGTGCAGGATAGTGGAGAGTCTACCTTATCAATGCTTTCTCATACATACCCAGTTTTCAGTGGTTTCTTTCAGTTCTCATTATACCAATCTCATACACAAATGTCCTCAATTGCTGCAGTTCCTAATTTCTCTTTGGCCAACTCATTACTTCCCCTTGAGAGCTCTAACTCCAAGAAAAAAAAATGCTTTGATATACTACCATTTACCCAACAATAGTAAATATGTCCATATATAAATATATATATTCATATACATAAACCTACATACATAAAGACACATTCATATACTGACAAATATATTTGGATATGGATAGTGTCAATTTCACTGGCTATGTGTATATGCACACACGGTGATATATAAAAACATATTTACAAGAACAAGTCTATAAGCAATAAGTGTTTGCCCTTATGAAAATTATAACAACTAAATTTTATAAACACTCAGAAAGTATTCAAATGTTTAGTTGATAACTAAGAAATTATAAATTGGTGATCTAAGAAGTATTGGCATGTGCTTGGGTGGCAAGGGGTGGGAGGAATTAAAGCCAAAATGTAAAAAATAAAACATACACCCTATAGACCAAATATAATTATGTTCTGCTGCAATGGCAGTCCAGATAGAAAAACTGTGTAAGATATGCCCAGTTTTTTTGGTTTTCAATTCCTATTATTTCTATTGTATATGGAAATTCTATGTTTTATTGATTATGCATAAATTTAATTTTTCACACTTTTCACTCCTGGGAATTAGTGAAATATCATTATTTTATAGTATAATTCAGCCTATTTTAAATATTTTAAACTTTGTGAAAGTGTTCCCAGCATTCACTGTCTTCTGTCCCTGCTGATTAATAGTAAACGTTTCCAAGCACACTGTGAATCTGAAGACAGAAGAAAGTTTTCACATGTGGTTTGAATAATCAAAGAACCTGATACCAAAGTTTACATATGGCTGCATCAAAACTAGCTAAATAAGAGTTCATACAAAATTAATGATAAGGATCATATTTTATTCTCCTTTCAAACAGTTTGAGAAGTTGTTAGGCTTCTCCTATTCTCACCTTTAGTAAAAGAGGGAGAGGTGCCCTCAAATATGACGGGGCTCAGGGCTTCCTGAGAGGTCCATGGTGCAGCATCAGCATCACAGACTGAAGCTCCTTTGGAGAGGAGGAATGAGGAGCTGTTGAAACAGGGCATTGAAAACTTCTGGCTACCTCAACATTCAGCACGTGCAGTTTTTTGAAATGCTAAGCAGAAATGGAAAGGCAGCAAACTTCTGGCTACCTCAACATTCAGCACGTGCAGTTTTTTGAAATGCTAAGCAGAAATGGAAAGGCAGCAAAGCCTCATGAAAGTGCATTCAGTGATAGCATAAATTCAAGTTCAAGTGTTCGGTCACAGTGTGACCGGCTCTGGGCTCCTGAGACTCCTCATTTCCTAAATGAAAGTATACTGAAGCTCTTATCTTACGGGTGGGGTTGTGGGTATGAGGACAACTGCCTTGTCATTATTTTTTTCATACATTATCTTCTTTATTCTCTGATCAATCATGTATAATTTGTTGCAATATCTTTACTTTTATGTTTCTTGTGAAAACGATGGAAAATTATTGTTTTATATGTCTCAACTCATATCTTAGTAACCAAGATTTTCATTAACCTCAAAATAGCACCTCAGCATCTTTTAGGTGACTGAGGTTTTCTTTTTTCTTTTTTTATTATACTTTAAGTTTTAGGGTACACAATGTGCAGGTTTGTTACATATGTATACATGTGCCATGTTGGTGTTCTTATTACATTTATTGCATTATACTTTACACACTATGGCTTCAGATGGTCTCTTATAAACAAGATTAAATATTCAGTGGTTTGAAGCAAAGTAAATATATTTCCCAACAGAAGTTATCCAAGAATTTTCATTATGTATGTGAATTTTACATTACACAATATTTGGTATAAATGCAGTAATACATTTTACACAAATTTGATCTTTTTGATGACTTTGAGTCAACTGTACATGCTTTGATTTTGAGCTACTTTCTAAAGAACTAAGGAAGGATGCATGTATCAGAAATAGCCTATAAAGATTACAAGAGTTTTGGTGGTGTGGCATGTACAGAACAAAAGGAGAAGGTCATGAAAGTTTTCAAAAAAAAAAAAAAAAACACTATGGAATAACTTTACAGAGTCTGAATAACATGTCTCTGAGAGAAAAGTGATTCATTCAGGTTTTTCCACCTCAGCCTGTGAATGTTGGGTCTCAACATGAATTAATGATGGAAGTTGAGCTACTTCATCCTAAGCATTTGTAACAAACTACAATTTGTTTCCTTAAAGTGATAGCTTAATCTAGAACTTGATTAATATATTAAAAGAAAAAAGTTATCTTCCAATGAGTACTAGATAAATAATTGTATTATTATAACCTAAGCTCCTACTAGTCAATAGACTGACATTATGCAGTGAAAAAAAGTCAGGCTTTGGTACCTAGTGTAAGTTAAAGTCCAGTACCTCTACCAGGCGAGTGGCCTAGAGTGGGTTTTATTAACTCTCTGAGCCTCCATTTCCTTATATTGAAAGTGAGAATAACAGGATCTTCTTTGCAAAACTCTAAGAGTTCAAAAATTATGTAAAGCCTTCAGCAAAGTCACTGAAATTATTTTGCTACTTGGTAAAGAGGAGTTAGTATTATTCTAATCATATAATTTTCCAGATTCCTATTAATAATACTCTATTAATGGTTAATATAGTATTTTGTATATTGTGTATTATTTCATTTGTCCCATGTGATGTAAGTTGCAAATTGACAGCAAGTATGTTAAAATAATACTACTGCCCTTATATAACACTTTTTAATTAAGACAAATGATTGACATTTTATTTAATAAATTATCACTATATCTTTCCCATCAAAAGGTCAACATCTGTACAAATTCTTCAAAGAGCAAGTAGATTTAAGGGATCCAGCTCTCTAGAGATGAGTATTTATGCAAGCTTTATGTTCCGCCTTTTTTAGCTCAAGTTTTCCTTTCAATATTTTCTAGAACATACATTTAGCAGAATTAAATTAGACATTAAAATACTGTCATAAGGGAATGGGGGCTAAGTGATAGCAGACATTCATGAGTGAAACCCTGAGTAACTATATCTGTTTCTCCAAGGTCTTGAAATTGTCTTTTAGACACAGTCCTAAAACCTAGGCAAGCAGAGTTCCAAATTACTCTCAGCTTTAACATTTGACCAGGTCCACAGTTTTCTATAAAATGCAAGGTTTGAACTGTCTCATATCATTTTAAAAATTAAGGAGTTATCAGCCCTTACATCAAAATTCTCAAAAATGGAAATTGTGTCTAACAAAAATAAGATTCATATTTTGACTTCAACATTAACCTATGATCAGTTTCTATTTCACAGTGAAATAAATACGAAATTGAGTAGAGAATTTAAAAAGTGAATGCCAGACTCTGTACACCCAGTGGGTTACAGATGTATGAAAGTGGTGGCAGAGAGCCACTCCACTTCCTTCAAGATCCAAAAACATTTGGAAGGAAAATTCAGAAGGAAAAATGTCTGACAGACATGTTCTCTTTGGGGCTTCCTGCCTCATTGTTTGCCAAGCTTCCTAGACCCTATTGCTTCTTAATAAAGTTCACCAAAAAGACTTTATGAAATGCAGATTTCATAGAATAAAACTTTTGTTAAAGGCGTTTTTATGTAGTTGAAGTTTTCTGCCATCTGTATTTCTCTACTTCACAAAATCAAGGAAGCGTGACTTGGAAAGTTATAAGCGTAAGGTGACATTTGAGGCACTTACTATTGGTGGAAAAAAGAGCCCGAACACTGAATCCTAAACCGGAGACCATAGCTTAGACATTGCAACAGAGAAGCTGCTTAACCCTGAGGGGATCATTACATCCTTCAATGTTTCTACTCCTTCTCCTGTAAAATAGAGTCATGTGAACATGCATATTGTGCACTGTGTGAATTAACTTAATAGAAACACAGATATGGAAAAGAAATGAAAAGTTGGAATCTAATTTCTCTGATCTTTACAACAGTAGCCAAGAAAAGGAACAAATAGGCTTTCAAATTTTCTAAAAACACCACCAGGATTTAAAAGTAGGCATTATAGTCTAACATGAAAAAGAATAAATAAGAACTAAAGCTACTAATTTTACTACTCAAAGATATATTTGATGTAATTAAATACATATTTTGCCAATCAGAAAGGCAGTTAATTTGGCTAAAATCACCTAAAGTTTAATACCAGAAATGTTGGCTATATTTACTTCTATAAACATTTAATGAAGACCTAAGTGTTTATGTCCTTGGGATAACAGAAAACTAAATAAAATATAGCCACATTCCTTAAAAAGACCTCAACATAGCAGTGCAAATATTATACATTTAATAAAGAGATATTTCATTCTATTCAACCATATTGTAAAAGGGAACATGAAGAAAACAAGGATGGGTATCCCAAGTACTACAAAAGTATTGAGGTTGGCCATTGGGAGAGGTGAAGGATACAAAAGAAATAGTCTTAATACTTGTAAAAAGTGAGTGAACCTCTAAACTCATCAAATTTGAAAAAAAATGTATAAAACAATTTATAAGATTATGGGGTCTTAAAATTATTTTTGTAAACTGATAGATTAGATAGATGGATGAATATAGATAATAGTTATAGTTTTATAGGTATACACACACACACACAACTAAATGAATAACTCCCATGATTTTGCTCTGTCAATTCCACCAAAATCGTCAATCATCTTACTCTGAACAGGAATGCCTTCTCTCTATCCAAATCCCACCTGACCCTCACATCCACCTTCACCACAAAGATTACTATTGTTATCACTAATTGAATTAAGCTGAATTAAAACAAGTTTATAGGCTTGTGTTTTTAAATGAATTGCAAGAAAGAATTGCAGGGAAAAGAAATTAACATGATCTAAATAAACAGCAGAATGGAGAACTGAGCTTTCAAAGGAACACAGCAATGAAGAATGAAAATGTGGTCTGGGTCATGCCCTTGAGATAGCAGCTCTAGGCGTTCTGTTTCTCATAACACTTTGTCCCTCCTCTTCCACAGTGATACTTACAGCCCTGCTAGCGTTGGAGTGCCAGAACCCAGCTCTTCTGCTCTCTCAACCAGGAAAGTAAACCTCAGTTCCTTGTATTAAAAATGTGTTTGGAACTCACAGCTCTGGTCCCTTCATTATTGCTTAGAAACCACAGCTTTTGTTTATTTACTTATTTAATTTTCAGAGAGTTTTTCTATCCTTGTTATTACTTGGCAGTCATATAAACTATATGGAGGGAGAAACATTTTAAAAATAAAAACCTCCATGAATCTAAATAATTCTAAAAATGACCTTCACATAAAATTATTTTATGGTCTGGTTTTGGAATGAATGTTTTGCGAACAAGATTTACTAATTGGTATTATTTTCTATAAGAAAAAATGTAAAAATTGGCATATAAATATGGCTATATCTGAGAGAAGAAATTAAAAACACCTGAGTTTTCATTTAGGACTAAATTCTGATCACTTAGAAAAAGGGAGATTGTCCAAAAGGGAAGATGACAACCTTCTGGCAATTTAAAGATAATTTCCTGCTTGCTGAATGATAACGAATGATTAGGCTCCACCCTGCAGAAAAATAATCCAGTGTTCAGAAATGGTCTCATTTAAATATCCCTATGTAATTGTTCATGTGAAAGATCATAAAACCAAACATCTATAATCACAAGAAGATAATCTTGATTCCTGAGGAAGCTAAATATATTAATTAATAGTGCAAATTCTGTTTAAAGGCATTCAAGTTTACTTATATTTTAACTGCAGTTTCAACCAAACAAAATATTTCAGGGGTTATATTGGGCTCACCTAGGCTGCTAATTTGCAACTCCTACGTAGACTAACAATACATAGTCAGAACAGTGGTAGGAAACTGGGATTCTAAACTTTGTTTTCATTATTAGGGCCTTAAGCAGGCTGGACAATCCCTTTCAAATCTGAATTTATATAAAAATGATAGCCTCCAAATACACAATTTTGCTTTATATCTTTTAAAAACCATGGGTCATATGAGAGTAACCCACAAAGTTATGGGTGTGCACGGTCTAGCCCCTTGGTTGATTAGCGGAAGTAAAATGAAACACACACACACACACACACACACACACACACACAAACAACTAAACTTGGAAGGGGATAGACACAGAAAGAAGAAAGGGTCAGGGAAAGTTACAGCACAGAGTGAATAAGCATAAAGAAAGCCAGAAGACTTGGAGGAGCTCAGAGCTAATGAAAAAAACAAGAACATAGAGTAAGGGGAGGGAAGGATGTGAAAGCCAGCTGGAATCTGAGAAAGCAAGGAATACAGGAGCCAACAGAAATCCAAGGACAGAAAGTATTGAAGATTGAAGGGAACAGGAAATTTATTGGAAACCAAGTTGTTTTTCCTTTTGTATCCAGTGCAATTCTATTCCAGGCAGAACTCTAGTCTCAACCTCAAAAAGGATAGAAGGGAAGTCAAAACTCATAGCAGTCTTCTTTTCATGGGCAGGAGCCAGGAGCTCTGGAAAGACAGATTAGAGGAAACATGACCCTTTGACAGCAGATATAGGGGTAGAGGAGTAGCAGCACCATCCAACACAGTGTTTACTAAAATTGGGTTAAGTAGAAATAAAGATAATTGGGCTCCAACTCAGAGCTACTGAATCAAAATTTCCTCTATATTTAATAAACACTTTAGGTGACTCTTATCACAAGAAAAGTTTAGGAAGCACTGGTATCATGGCAAAAATTGCAGGCTTTAGAACTAGAACTGCCTGAGTTAAAATTCTAGCTTACTAGCTGTTGATCATAGGCACATTTTTTTAACCTTTCTGAACCACAGTTACCAAATCTGTAAAATGGATTATTGTAAGGATTAAATGAGTTACTGGATGTAAACAGGGAGTGCCGGGTTCATATTGAGCATTCAGTAGTGGTAGCTGTATAGCTACAAAAGTCTTTATAATAAGCAACTCATACTAAATAATATATGTGACTTGATTAAAAATAAAAAATAAGGAGGGTATAACATGGCTATATCTCTTATGAAACACCAAGGAACACACTTGCTAATGGCACAGAGACAAAGCCGCACTCCCCTGGGATGCTGGCCTTGTTCTCAGCATGCACTAGCCAGCCATTTCCCTTCAGGAATCAAAATGTGAACAGCCTTAAGCTTTCCTTCAAAAGTGCATGTAAGTCAAGTCAAATCAAAGGTGGCTTTAAAAGCTAGATTCTTCATGCTACAGAGATAAGGACTCTCTTAAAATGCAATAAACCCAGGACTTGGCTGAGGCTGAGATACCCAAAAAGACTCACAGCCACCTCAAGACTACTGAGATTTACTCACTTGATAAGCCATCTTATTTTACAGTCCAGCTTTCTTTAGTCATTTCCCAATATATTATTCCCAAGAATCGTCTACTCCTTCTGTAGAACCCTACGTAGTTATCTGACTTTCCTGTTATAGTAAGATTCAAGTCTTCTTTATTTTTCCAGCTGTAAACTCAGCTGCACACCTAAAACGTTCTAACACATTCTCAGCCTCTTTATTGAACAGTCCTATTATCTCCTGGCCTTAAATGAGGTCTCAATTACCCTTAAGAAGGCACCTCTCCTGTAACCCTCTCAAGGAGAGACTGCTTAGTCTCCTATTCTTTGCTTAGAGACTAGAATTAAGGATGGCATCTTTAATTTCCATTACTTCTTGAAGACTCCCACTTCTTTTCACTAATTTAAAAGGCCCTGCTTTTGGAATCTATGTGATTTGGCCATATAGTCTCTATCCCTGCTTGATGATTGGTATCCTTCATATATCAAGGCCATTAGAACTTATTTCACCATCATTCCCTTCATCCAAAATCCTGACACCATTCAGCAGTTTATTCAATGTCCTGGTGGACCTTCCATCCAATATTTGGTTTTCAGTGAAATTCACTGGACTTTTACTCCATTCTGACCATAATCTATAGGGTCATAAAAGGGGCTTATTATTTTTTGTGGCAGCTCACTTATTAAGTCTGTAACCACAAATACTGTATTAGTCCATGTTCACGCTGCTGATAAAGGCATACCTGAGACTAGCTAAATTATAAATAAAAAGAACTTTAATGGATTCACAGTTCCACATGGCTAGGGAGGCCTCACAATCATGGTGGAAGGTGAAAGACTCATCTTACATGGTGGCAGGCAAGAGAGAATGAGAGCCAAGCGAAAGGGGAAACCCCTTATAAAGCCATCAGCTCTCATGAGACTTATTCACTACCACAAGAACAGTATGGGAGGAACACCCCTATGATTCAATTATCTCCCACCAGGTCCCTCCCACAATGTGTGGAAATTATGGGAGCTACAATTCAAGTGAGATTTGGGTTGGGGACACAGCCAAACCATATCAAATACCTATCCTTTTAAGTTTCTAACTTTATTGTGTTCATGATTAAATCTTTAACCTCAAGTAAAAATTACAAGTCTTTGGAACTCCCTACCTTCACCTCATCTGTTAGATGCTTTACATCAACAAAAAGAATCTTGAGAATGGTAATATGCCTGGTACATGTTATTTGAAGAATCATGGTGTAACAATTAAACAATCTTTTTCTCAAGATAACTGAATTCATTCTTTAAAATATATATTTTGCTCTAAACAATATAAAATAAGAATGCTGAAAAGGCATAAACAGCCTTAAAAATAGGAAATGTAAAACGGTGAGTGAGGCTGATAGATTTGACAGAAAGTAGGACAAACATAGTAATAGATCAAACGCTGGGCAAGGTGGCTCACGCCTGTAATCCCAGCACTTTGGGAGGCCGGGGCAGGCAGATCACGAGGTCAGGAGATCGAGACCATCCTGGCTAACGCGGTGAAACCCCATCTCTACTAAAAATACAAAAAAAAAAAAAAAAAAAATTAGCCGGGCATAGTAGCGGGCGCCTGTAGTCCCAGCTACTCGGGAGGCTGCGGTAGGAGAACTGCGTGAACCCAGGAGACGTAGCTTGCAGTAAGTCGAGATCGTGCCACTGCACTCCAGCCTGGGTGACAGAGCAAGACTCCATCTCAAAAAATAAAAAATAAAAAATAATAGATCAAACATGATTAGAGGTAAATTCATCTAATTAAAGCTAGAGAGTAATCATATAAGCAGCTTATAAGACATACATTTAAAGCAAAACAATAGAGAAATGGGCAGGTATAGTCTTAAAGCACTTAATTTTTAAAAAGACTAAAATCAAGTGAGCTAAATATTTAAAGAAAATTACAATGCTAATGTAGAAAAAGTAGAGAAGAATTTTTTCAAAGAATAGAAATCAGTTGCTAGCACATCATCCATATGCATAAGCACATACAAACATATACATACAGTCAAGAGCATAAACAAGCCTACAAGATACTTCTGAGTAAAGTGATAAACTGTAGGAAGACTTATAGAGAGAGAAAGAGAAAGAGAATGTACCCAAATCAGAAAGAGGCAATGCAAAAGATAAGATTGAAAAGAAAGGTAAATAATAATAAGAAAATACTTTTACCAACTTTATGCTAATAAAATGAAAAGATTTGATATACATTATGCCAATAGAGGTAAAATATTATAAAGGAAGTACTTTATTTAACAAATTTTACTAAACTATTTTATTCATCTATCAAAATTTTATTGAAGTATATTACACATAAAGAGGGAGTAAATAGCACATTGCTATTCAAAGAGCAGATACTAAAATTGGACATAATATTACTTTTAACATTATTTAAAATATATATTCATTACCTTTATAACTTGTTCTTCATACCAAAAACCATTTGGAATAGTCATTTTTTCCATACAATATTTTTCATGAGGCAGATAATCTTTTTATTCTTTCTTTGTAATTCAAATTGGTAATCTGAATAGTATGTATGCTACTATACATATATAATGGAATATAACAAGTTCAAGTAGTATGGTAAATGAATATATTTTTACAATTTAAACTAAACTGCACAATTGGTATTTTTAAATTTAATTTCCTTATTATATAATCTTTCAATAATGGCTGACTAGCTTGTTCACAACAAACCTCTCACTGATAATGACTATATTAGTTGGATAAAATATTAATGAAAAACTAATAGTCTCAGAAATTTGGTTAATGAGTATTTCAGCAGCCAATATACTATGCAGGAGAAAAAAATAAAGTGGTGAGCCCAACAGTCAGCAGAACTTTTCTTTTTGAGGCATTTGCCAATTCTGTATGAGCAACTGAGAAGCCAAAACCATCAGATCTTCCAGGAGCCTAGCAAGGCTGGAGTGGAAATAGTTTGAATTCAGGTCTCAGCAAGGAGGAGCAACCCTGGTAAACATTTTAGGTTTTAGTTAGGACCTCTGAATGACTGCAGAATACAAAAAGTAAGGATGAAGAGAAAAAAGTAAAGCCCTCACAAGTAAAGTAGGCTAAACCTCATATCAGGTAAGCACTTGATTAGCTTAATTTAAGTTATCTCTACGCTTATTGTTTGATAACACCAAAGAGAAATCCCACCTGAGAAGGACAGTATTATTCAGAGTCTCAAATTACGTCTATAATTATTTTCATACCAGGTGTCTAACATATTATTTAAATTTTGTGGGCATACCAGGAAGGAAAATACATAAAACAGACTAACTGGAGATCTGGATATTGGAGTTGTCAGACATGGGATCTAAAATAATTCTAATAAATATTCAAGAATTTATAATATGATAGAGAATTGTGGCAGAGAACTGAAGCCTATCTTTTAGAAATCATAAAAACACTTTAACTCAAAATATAATTAAGAAATTATAGAACTCAATAAATTAGAACTCTGAAATTAAGAACTCAATAAATTAGATTAACAGCAAATTAAACAAAGCTGAAGAAGAAATTACTGAAACGGAATATAAATGAGAAGAAAATATTCAGATTGAATACGGAGAAGAAAAGAAAGAATGAAAAAAATGAATGTAAGAAACAAATAAGGCACAGAGAAAGTTCTAATATTCTTCAAGTTGTAGGCCTAACTGGAGAAGATTTAAAAGGAAACAAGAAACAAACAACATTTGAAGCAAAAATGGTTGAAAAGCTTCCAAAATATGAAACCCAACAAACATCAAGTCATAGATCCAAGAAGTGTTGTACATTATTAGCCAGATGAATGCAAAAGAAAGTATGCCTAGATATGCCATAGTAATACTATTAGAAACCAAATACAAAGAGAAAAGAATGAAAGATAAATTATCATCAAAGGACCAAAAATAAGACAAATCGCTGATTTTATTGTAACTGGCTTCCACTGTATCTGTTGAGAAATCTGCATTTTGCACTGCTATCATGTCTGTTAATTTTTTAGATAAAACTTATGTTTATAGTAAACATTCATTTATACTTATAAACATCATATGTGTGTGTGTATATATATATACATTAGTGTATATGTGTGTATGTAATTTCAAACAAAGAAAAACTGAAAAAAATCAATATTAGTACTTTTTTTACTAAAGAAAATATTGAAACAAATACTTCTGGTTGAAGGAAACTAATCTGAGGAAAAAATGGAGATGAAGAAAGGAATAAAAAGAGAAAATATGTGCACAAGTATAAATGGATATTGACTGTATACATATGTATTGTAAATACACCATATAGATAATAAGTATATAGAAACAAAAACGTAAAAGGCAGAGGACAGAAAATGAAGTTAAAGAGTCATATTTGCATTTTTAATAAGTTGTAATAGTACTAATATATTATTTTAATAAGCCACGGTTGTATGTTGACATCTTATAGACAGGAATTAAGAGTATAGTAAAAAAAAAGTATATCACTAACGTGTCAATTCAGGGGGAAAATGAGAAATTAAAATGCTACATGATTTCAAAAGAAGCTGGAAAAGAATAAAAAATGGTAAGGAGACAAATAAAGAATACATGAGACAAATAGAAAACAGTATGATGGCAGTTTGGTCCCTGTCTGAAAATTCCTCCTCAATCATCCTAAGATATTTAGTAAATGTACTAACAACTACACAGTTGCAAGCCAAAAGTATAAAGATACATTATCATCTGATTACATTTAAGCAGAAATATAATACATTTAAATTCCAGAGACCCTTTAGCACCAAATAACTTTACGCTGAATCATAATTTTTGCTGACAGCAAATGTAACATAAAGGATCAGAATCGAATGTAAAATAACTATAAATTTAATCTCACATAATCTACTATTTTATTTTAGAAATATAATAGGTTTGAAACATTATTTATATTAGAATTTAGGTCTTTGGAAATTTTATTTTTGCAAAAGGGCATTAATATGTGAAGAGATTTAGTTATTGCTTAAGGAACACTTGAAAATCAAAGGGGGATCGCTTCACTAGGAAACTTAAATTTAATCAAAACTTTAAAACATGCCAATTAAGCCAGCTTCATTATACTCTTTTTAACAGAGACAACTACAGAAAATAAAACAGGTCCTAAGAGATAGCTTGAATTACAGAATGAGCAATTTCAACCTCTTGGTCTATTAAGGGAATTTTCTGCAAAACCATTGTCATTAGCAAAAACAGAGACCCAAATAATTTAATTAGTGACCTGTGATAGAATAAGCCTTTCATTCATATTTATTCTTTTTATATTTGATAGTACATTGTTAAACTTCTAATATGTATATGTGTATATATTCATACACACAATATTTAATTTAAGTCTAATAATTCATCAGGGATATATTATCTCTAATATGTAAGCTGAAAAATTAAGGTGTGGCCATGCTCTTGCACACACAAAACCATGGAATAAGTTGGTAGCAGAAAAATATCGAGGTTTTCAATATTCTATTGCACACACATAATTATTTCAAAATACAGAATTTTCTATCTGTTCTAACTACAATCAAATTATTTCATATTACAGGAGTCAGGTTTATTCATGATTCTCTCTGCCAGATTCAACAATAGAGAATTAGTTAAGCTCTCTGCTGTGTTGACAGCCTCCAGAAACCATTTTTACCTCATCTCTCCATTAAACTACTATGAGGTCCTATGAGACAAAAAGGTGAGAGAAAAACAGTAATAATATTCATCGATTGGTGCTAAGATCAAACTCTATACCATGTCCCCATTCTCACTGATTTTGTATTCACTTAGCAAATATTTATCATGATGCTACAGTGTGCCAATCATTTTGTTGGACCTTGAACAAATGCTAAGAAGAAGTTCATGGTCTTCATAGGCATGTGATGCTTATGGTCTATAAGGGAAAACATTAATTCATTTGTTCATTCAAAAAGTATTATTGGCCATAAAAAATTAACCAGACATTCTGATAAGTGTTGAGAATCCCGTGGTGAATTGCTTCCTTAGTTTTACTATGCTTAGTATCTGCAAAGCAATTAAATATCAAGTAATCATGAAAATAAATATATAATGCATATTATCTACAATAGGTTGCTATGCAATAGAAGTCTAACAAAAG
This sequence comes from Pan troglodytes, assembly GCF_028858775.2. NCBI lineage: Eukaryota > Metazoa > Chordata > Mammalia > Primates > Hominidae > Pan > Pan troglodytes. Next base: position 61,433,821 of record NC_072403.2, read on the forward strand.
CTGCTGGCACGGAGAGTCTGGGAGAGATTTCACGAGAGGGTAACATGCAAGTTGAGGGCGGAAGATTAATTAGAAGTTAATTTGTTGAAAATAATCTTCCTAGCGGAGAGGAAGGTAAGCAAACACTGTGGTTCCAGAGGGAACACAATTTATTAGAGAACTCAAAAAAGGCCACTGTGGCTAAAGTGGCAAGAACAAAAAAGAATAGCTTAAGATGATGTTGCTGAGAGATGCAATGAAAAGATCATTTGAGGTTTAGAAAACACATTAAAAGTTTTGGTGTCCATTCTTAAAAGCAATGGAAATTCATAGATGGTTTTGAAACATGGAAATAGCACTATTTTATTTGAAATAGGGAACAGTTTCCAACTAGCTATATAGACATTGGGTTGAAGAGGGATTCCTGGAAAGTAAGAAGACTACTGCAACATCCCAGTCATCCATATGAGAGATAATGCCATTTTAAAATTGATTGGTGCAATGAAGTTGGAAAAATGGATTTGAAAGAAATTCAAGAAGTAAAATTGCAAGACTCAGTGATACTTTGGGTGTGAGGGAAATGAAAGAAGATAGTTTCTGGTGTATGGCTCGTAGAACTGAATAAATTATACTGGCATTCCCTGCAAAATGAAATATTGGAGAAAGTCCAGTGTTGGGAGGAGTAGAACATTAATAAAATTTTGAAAATGTTTGAGTTTGAGTTGCTTTTGAGATACCCAAGCGATGATGTCAAATGAGCAGCTGAACATCTGGACTGGAATTCAAGAGAAATAGGGGTATGTAAGTCTAGAAAACACTGGTACACAAACAGTAACCAAATCAGTGAGTGTAGATTGTCACTCACACTCACACTAGGAAGAGTGTAGATAGTGATGGGGCATCTGGATATTTACCCAGTGGATACAAGCCACCGAGCCTGCCAAGGAGACTGAGAAGCCAGAGACATCGGGCTGAAAGCCGTGAAGGTTTGTTAGAACAGAAGTCTAGGAAGATAAAGTTCAAAAAGCCAAGTGTCAGATGTCAGTGCTGCTGTGAGTTCAAATACTGTGAGATAGAAAAAAATTACAATTCAACAGTATTGGAACTAAAACAGAATTATTTTTAAAAATTCCCGAGAACACAAAAAGAAGCATAACTCTGGAGGGAGCAAAGGAAAGGGCTGGACTAAAAAAAAAAAAAAAAAAAAAAAAAAATTTAAAATCTGTACTTGAGAGACAAATAAGAGTTTTCTAGGCAAAGCAGTTGGTGGGTAAAAAGGCAATATTTAGAGAAGGCCTATTATTTCTTCAGAATGGGCCAAAAAAGTCTTCATTAAGCTGATGAATGCCCCAGAATTTTATTTCTCAGGAATCCTAGTCATTTTCATTTAACCTGCTTCCATATCTTAGCAGGGCAAATAAGACATCCTTACCTGCAGCCAATCTTCTATCATTGTCCATAAAACCCACAAAATGTGTAAATCAGAAAATAAAGAGGGAGAGAGAAATATAATATTCACTCAAAAAGAAAAATCATATAAAGTCTCAGACTTAGGAAATATAAGTCAATGGTTCCTGATTAAATAACAGACTGAATTTAAAAAGTCAAGAACATTAAGATAAAAGTTACATCAGGAAGGTCAAAATAGAAGGTAGGAAAATTAAATAGACATATTAACATGTGGGAAGATAAAGGATAACTTTTTCACCTCTACCACTGTCATCAACAGGTTTTGAGTTAGATGACCATGGCCATCTTTTAAGTAACGAGAAACAAAATATCTTCTAAAGAACACAAATGCTGAATTCCAATTTGTAGAGATAAGATTGCAATTTCACATATGATACACTAAACTGAGAATACACAATAGAAAATGAATATTTTATATTAGAATAGTTGATTTAAATCCACATGGTACAATTATGCTTAATGACTAAAAAATATTACAATAACAGAAGTTATTTTGTTCACTAGTCGAATCAGAAATAATCTTGTATCCAGCACCTGTAATTTAACAAGAAGTCCTCACAGTGCTCCTCCTTTATTCCATGTTTCAACATTTTCATAACAATTATCAGGTATTTAATATTTTGTGGAATTTTAGATTTTCAGCTTTTTTAGGGAAAAAGTTTATTTCTTTATACACCTTTTCTTTATTTATCTGACACTGGTTAAGTGTCATTAAATCATAAGTATATGAATAATACTAAATCATAAGTATATGAATAATATTAAGTTGCCTATTGTCTTAACATGGCCTTTCAGGAACAATGTGGGAATAAATTTTAGTCTGAAATTGCTGTTATTTACACTTTCTTTCAAGTTTGTTGAAGCACAAATACATTCGGGATAATTAATGTTCTGATGGATTATTTCATCCTACTATGTCTTCTTAACCTTCTACCAGTTTCATTCCTTTTTCTGCCTCATATTGTGACAAATTTGTCGTCTTTGTTACACAGTACAAGGAGCACTGAGAATAAGGGCGGTATCCTTGAAGGAATACCTATGAATACAAATTGTATTACGTAATGCATCCCTTTCCAGGAAAACACAGAGAAGGAATTCTTTTCTTTAGGCGACCAGCAAATGGTCACAGGCAGGGATTTTGCTGGGTCTGATCTGTAGAGGCGGGTCGATACATTCACCGAAGAGAGATAACGGGAAACCGTTTAAGGGGTGCGGCCTAACACGACAGAACTGCTGCGGGAAGGGTCCTGGGGTGAGGAGGTGACATAAAGGGAGGAGGGCACCAAGAGGTTGCAGGGAGAGAGGCTGGCTGTCAGTGAGCATGAGGGTGGGGACACCCTGGGCCGCGAGGTGGTACCTGCGCGGGGTCGAGCGCCCCTGCCACTGAATCCCCGATCCAGAGATGCTCCCGGAGAAGCTGCTGGTAGCTGAGGCAGTGCTTCACCGCAGATGGCACATTCCCCATGGCGGAGCCTGGGGCGGCAGTCGGCGAGGGGAGGGAGACTGGAGGAGGATGAGGGGCGGGCACCGCGCTGGGAAACTGCGCCAGCTCGGGAGCGCGCCCCTCCGGTGCACTGGCTGTGAGGACCAGAGCTGTTCTGCGCACTGCGGCGGCGCCGAGAGGGCGGGGAGCGGGGCGTGGCAGGTGGCCGCGCCTGGGGCAGCGGGTGCACGGGGCACCTGCGGGAATCGACAGAAATGCGGAGCACCTGAACAGGAGAGAAAGGAGCTGAGCCAGAGGATGTTCAGGGGTGGCTCATTTTCCGCACTACACTGAGCGCCCAGGGGTCTGTATCTTCACGTGCCCACCTACTTCTCACCTGGCTTAGATCAGGTGTAGAAGAAAAGGGGTCTAAAATAAAAGGAAGGGGCATGAGTGTTTATGTTGATGAGTTCGTTCATTCCCAGCTGCAGCCTTGGGTGCTCAAGTGTAGATTTGCCTACCATTGAGCTCATGGAGTTTATGCTTTATAACAAAAAGCTCTATTTAAAAATGTTTTTGAGGCAATCAGCAAGGTTAAAACAATCTAACAGTCTAATGAAAAGGAAAAGACAGTCTTAAATTAGGTTAGATGTCAGAGGTACTCTCACAGGTACGTTCCTAAATGAGAGGTAAGCTGTAAGTTGGTGCTGCGGTTAAGCGCTGAAATGGAACTGCGTGTTTAAAAGTCTCATGGCACAAAATTATTAAAGCCCTAAGGACTAGATTTATCCAAACGGAAAATTCTATACAAGTTCTTAGGATATTAGAATTGGAGACATTTTTAGTGGAAGAGAGGGTTTGAAAAAATAGCCTTCGAGCAGACCACCTGCCTACCCTCCCCACCTCACTTTCACATGTACACTTATGTGTATTGTCACACCCTAATAATCTTCGCCGCGGGTTCAGTGGTTTGCAGCTAAAATGACATAGTCATCAAGAATAGTCTCGTGCAGGATACCTAGGGTCTTCCGGAGACCCAGCCAGGGTGTCCATGGCCAGGAATACGCATCAGCCCTGGTGGCTGATGGAGCAAATGTAAACCAGGAGCCAACTGATGCACACCGTAGTATAAACACACAGAAGAAATTTACCATTCAAAGTCAAACCATCCTTACCACTTGTGTGTTGCATGGGTGGGGGTTTGGGGGGTGGGCAGTGAGACTTCCACAGGTAATAAAAATAAATGGGTTAAGGGAGGAAAAAGACAAAGAGTGGAAGAGAAATCGTGTAGATCCTTCGGTAAAACTGCACTAGAAAGGGCAAAGAGGATGAGGAGGTCATAGTCTTCTCACAGTTAACCAAGGATTTTTTTTTTCTTTTTTCTTTCTTTTTTTTTTTTTTTTTTTTTTTTTTTTTTTTTTTTTTTTTGAGACGGAGTCTCGCTCTGTCGCCCAGGCTGGAGTGCAGTGGCGCGATATCGGCTCACTGCAAGCTTCGCCTCCCAGGTTCACGCCATTCTCCTGCCTCTGCCTCCCCAGCTGCTGGGACTACAGGCGCCGGCCGCCACGCCCGGCTAATTTTTTGTATTTTTAGTAGAGACGGGGTTTCACCGCGTTAGCCAGGATGGTCTCGATCTCCTGACCTCGTGGTCTGACCTCCTCGGCCTCCCAAAGTGCTGGGATTACAGGCGTCAGCCACCGCGCCCAGCCGGATGTTTAACCTGGAGAACATTCTCTGAACTGCTAAAGTGAAGTTATCCAATTCCTGGATGCGCTTAAAACTCTGTAAAGCACCAAAACTCCGGTTGTTATTTACCTAAGCATGACTATCATATAGGTGTACATTCACAGAGCTAAATCTGTTAGCTGTACCAGCAGAGCTCAGCTGTTAGTTATTGTTCCACTGCAAGTGAAATGGACCGTACTGGTTATATCTATGCTTACTATCATTTTTCTCTCTATATTTAAATTCTGCAACAGGGAACATGATATTTAAAAATAATTTTAAAAGATCCAACTTCAACAACAATAATTTAGCAAGGCAACCTTCATAATGGAGTCAACAATCATTCTAAACCTCAAAAAGGATTGGCAATTAAAATTGAAGTCTAAACTTTTGGAGAATAAGACCTCTAAGATAAGTCAGATATGATATGATCTTCTGCTACTAAGAACAAGAACATTTAGGAAAAAAAAATTATTGCTTAATCGTTTTCTAAATTAAAAGGGTCTGAAGAAAATTTCATATACCAATTAGTTGACCATAGTGATACGTGTTTTTTTACGGAAAAGTCTTATAAATATAAAAGTATTTGTTTTTTATTTTAATTCATATCATATGGAAAATGCTATGATCTCAAATTTTTAAACAAAATTTGTACAAATGCCAAAATCTTAAAGACCAAATATCTTAAGAATGTTTAATCTAATGAATAAACAGGAGTTAAAATAGATGTGATTTTACTGGTAAGTAAAGTTTGGTGTTAATTTATGAATGCTTAAAATTTATGCATTTGAAAAGCATATGTTTTTGTACTTAGTATTAATGTACATCTTTCTGTTCTGATTACTCAAATAAAACATTTTCAATATGTACCCCTGTTCTAAAAAGCTCTAGATAAAATGAGAATAAAAAGAAGTTTGTGGAAGGTTCTATAGTTCTCTCTTGCAATATAACACGTTAGAAGCTTGGGCTCCATTAGAAAAATAAAGAAACCAGTTGTTAAAAACTACAAAGTGAGTAAGTGCCATATCCTGCATCTGCACTCTATACTATGCTTGCTGCATCATATGACTAAGCCATTTTTATTTCATTGCATTTTACTCACTCAAGCAGAAGAAGATACGAACATTCACCTCAAATTAAAGTAAATTTTCTATTTTCTCTAGTGACTTTATTAATGATTTTACTAAGTGCAAAAGCATTCAATTCAACCTGTCTCTCCTGAATTATTCTTGACTTCCTTCTCTCCTTAATCCCACCAATCTGTCAACAAGTGATTTGAGTTAAACATCTTGGACTCATCCCTTGCTCTTTTTCTTTTGCTAAGAACTTCTCTCTGCTCCACTTCCTATCTGTTTGACAAGCAACACCATAATGCAGTGGGGAAGAGCCTAAGAGTTGGTTCTAGATTATCTATGATGGGAGCCAGGTTCTAACAGGGACTGAGTGACCCTGAACAACTTCGTTAGCATCTGTATCCACATGTGTAAAAGGGTGACAATAACAGTTCTTACTTGTTGCCAAAATTAAATGACAGAATATATAAAGTGTTCAACATTTGGTCTCTGGCATGTTGTAGGCAGCCAGCAAATGTTAGCTATTATTATTATTAATACAGTAGTCTGGCTTCCTGGGTGATTTTGCACTCAACAATTCATACTGTATAGTCTGAGAGATTTTGAAAATATATATCTGATAAACATTTCTGAACTTAAAATTCTTAGAGGTGTCCCATAACCTCTGGGGGTGGGGGGAAGTCATATTTCTTAAAAATGGTTCAATTAATATTTCATGAAGAGACTCTTAGCAGTCTTTGCAGTCTCAACTCCTACCCATTTTCTAAACTTATCCATAACTTCAGCAATATCAAATTATACATGTTTCCCCAAGTTTTAGGATTATTTCATGTCTTATCACTCTAATTATGTTTCTTATTACAGCAATTTTGAGAAATTCAGAAGATGCATAAAGATATCAATGAAAACACCTAGTGTTCTAATTCTAGAAACATTTTAATACATTTTATTTCAGAGAGAAAAAATTAATATTTCTTGTATATACTTTTTGTTTTTCCCATTTTATTTTATTTAAATTATTTGAAACCATGATGCTATTGGCTGTACGATACCTGTATATATGTATACATATATGTATGTACACACACACATATAATCAAAATCATTTCTTATAATAAGTTTCTAAAGTATAGCATGTTATTTATTTTTTGAGAGGAAAGTAGGTAGCTAGAAAATGATCATACGAATGTTTGTATGTATAATTAATTAATTTGCCAAAACAGCATGACAGTGGAAATCCTCCACTATAGTTCTGTTTCTATCAATTTCTCTTTATATTTTTAAAGTTTTGCTTTGTACGTGCAAAGCAAATACGTATACAAACCAAATTTGCATGCTTGGTTATTTGCTTATGTAAACTTATCTTTGATGAAGCCATTTCTTTTTCTTTTTTTATTATTATTATACTTTAAGTTTTAGGGTACATGTGCACAATGTGCAGGTTTGTTACATATGTATACATGTGCCATGCTGGTGTGCTGCACCCATTAACTAGTCATTTAGCATTAGGTATATCTCCTAATGCTATCCCTCCCCCCTCCCCCCACCCCACAACAGTCCCCAGAGTGTGATGTTCCCCTTCCTGTGTCCGTGTGTTCTCATTGTTCAATTCCCATCTATGAGTGAGAACATGCAGTGTTTGGTTTTTTGTCCTTGCGATAGTTTACTGAGAATGATGATTTCCAATTTCATCCATGTCCCTACAAAGGACATGAACTCATCCTTTTTTATGGCTGCATAGTATTCCATGGTGTATATGTGCCACATTTTCTTAATCCAGTCTATCATTGTTGGACATTTGGGTTGGTTCCAAGTCTTTGCTATTGTGAATAGTGCCACAATAAACATACGTGTTCATGTGTCTTTATAGCAGCATGATTTATAGTCCTTTGGGAAGCCATTTATTTTTCTATAGGAATCTTTCATGGGTTATTGAAATATTCCTAAAGGATGATTTTACTTTTGCTTCACTGGGATATCTAATGGATTTAATTTGGTGGTGCTAAGGTTTGTTTTTTGTTAACATCTTAGCTTGGAGTCTCATAACGATATAATAAATATAGAACTTAAAATCATGCATGATGACGCTTGCTTTCAGTCTTCTTACAGAGATTTACTTTCTCACCCACAGAACCAGGTGACCTTTTTTTCATCTCTCATATATGGAATGGCCTTTTGAGACCAATTGTTCATGTTCATGGCCCAGTTAACTACCATACTTACATGGCCATTTGCTTAAATGTACTCTTCCATTTGGTGCTTAAGACCTCAGATCCTGACTAGCAAGGCCTGTGCCTTCTTGTGAGCCTCTTGGCAATATTTAGCTTCTGAGAATGTTCTTGATATCAGTAGTTTGAGGGGAGGGGAAAGAATCTCCACGATAAGCTCCATATTTAACAGAATTCTTACTTGAAACTTTCTCTGAGTATTATATTTGTTCCATAATTTTCAATGTATTCTGGAGTTCCTATCACTTCTATAAATAAAGACAGGGAACAAGAGATGCTGAACAGAATGAAGAACACTGGATTTAACTCAGAGCCTGAGGATCTCATGATATGGTTCTGACGTCTTGACTAATCCACAAGAAAGAAAACTGAACAGAAGCCACATGCTCTACACTTACTCCCATTCTTCACCCTATCTCTTCTCTGTATAAAATGACCGCAATAAATTACTACCATATAATAAATTACAGGGTTGTTGGCACTGTCTATATTCTAGACAAAGGGTCTCAAAAACAGAGTGAGGAGGGATTTGTGTTTCAGAGATCAGTCAACGCCAAACTAGGCAGACTGACTATACCAATTGTCTCAAGTGGGAAGTACTTGGGTGAGAAGGGTCTAATTAAAACAGGTTGCTATCTTGTGAGTTTCTTTGGTCCCAGAGATGGCTATTTGAAAGTCTCTATGCTGACAGCATGGATAGAATCAGAAGCAAGTGAACCGATTGAAGTTCTTATAGTAACAAATGCCAAACTGACATGTAGCCAAGATACCTATTGGGCGGGGATAAAAGACACATATGGTGAATCTCAAACAATGATTCCATAGAACTTTGGCGAGCATTACAAGAGTGATGTGGTACAGCCTTAAACAATAAAAAAGAAACAATGAGAACAACCTGGCTAACAATACTAGATGATACCTAAGGGGAAAAAAGCTTTCATCATATCAGTTTTATTGCTGAAAATTTTAGATAACTTCTCACATATGTTATGTCTGGCTGATCTAAATTGATCAGAAGGATAACAGAGTGTTTAAAAACATTCTTGGCATTTGGTTCTAAATTCAAAGTTCCATTAGCAATAGCATTGTTCTGAAATAGAGCATTCTTTTGAGAATAAGTAATGGGTTCTATTTTACCAAAATAACACCCCACCCCAGGTGATGAGTACCTGGCAGCAAATGCTGAAATCAGAACAAAGCCATAAACCACATTTATCCAGATGTAGGAGTCTATTTATTGTCTCACTAATTCAGAAGGATCCAAAAGCATTAGCTTTGCCAACTATATTGCAAAATAAAAGACACAGACATGGACTGTTCGTTAACTAGTTTTACTTTGTTAGATGGTTGAAATCCCCATATTTTTTGCCAACAGATATAAAAATATCTTTGTTTCCATTAACTACAAGCTCAAACTTCACTTAGAAAATATTTTATCAATTAGTTGATAAATTTTGGTGGGTTATAATAAGATCTTAACAGGTAAACTGTATTATCTCTTATCCAGAGATTATATCATTCTTTGAAACTGTATCAAGTACTATTGAATGAGAACACAATTCACTATCAATTATAATTATAAAGCATTTAGTATTTTTCTTTGCACATAATAACTGCTCAATAACTCAGCTTTCTTTTGCCTTTATTGAATCAAATTCATCCATTTTTAAGAAGACGTAGTAACATTGTTCCAGCTAGTGGGAATCTGTAAAAACCAAATTTAGGACATTTGTTTAGTCCACTACAGATACTTTTAAAATTTAATACTCAATAGCTAATGGAAAAATAAGTATGAATATATATTTCAGATTAAGATATGCCTTCTTGGCTTTAAATACCTCACATTCCTGTGGCAACATCTTAAGAAAAATAACTAAAATAAAAGAATGCAAAGCATATCTATTTTAATTAGAGGAGTATAAGAAATTAAATTCTAAAGCTGTAGGATCTATATACAAAACATTATAGTAGAATTTGCATATTCACCAAATGTGAATTGAATAATTAATGCTTAATAAATACGGAGCCATATAATACTGTGTGGAGGGTAATGCTAAACAAGGTAGTCAACACAAGAAACTTCTAATTTAATAGGGAAATATAATGTTGCTTAACTAAATAAAATAGGCCAGTATGTTGATAAGTGCCAAGTGAGAAGATAAGTTTAGAATCATAGAAGTAAAGGCAGTAGGTTTCTCGTTTAACTGTGATAATAAGAGAACACTTCAGGGAAAGAGACCACATTCGAGAGGATTGGGGAGACAGAGCCTATCATGATGAAGAGACAGTGCAGGGGAAGTGTGAGTAAGAGCAACTGAAAACAGCCTCATTATTACCAAAAACTAACAAAACATGGAAATCAGTTTTTTTTTATTATACTTTAAGTTTTAAGGTACATGTGCACAATGAGCAGGTTTGTTACATATGTATATATGTGCCATGTTGGTGTGCTGCACCCAATAACTCATCATTTACATTAGGTATATCTCCTAATGCTATCCCTCCCTCCTCCCCCCACCCCACAACAGGCCCCATTGTGTGATATTCCCCTTCCTGTGTCCATGTGTTCTCATTGTTCAATTCCCACCTATGAGTGAGAACATACGGTGTTTGGTTTTTTGTCCTTGCGATAGTTTGCTGGAGAATGATGGTTTCCAGTTTCATCCATGTCCCTATAAAGGACATGAACTCTTCATTTTTTATGGCTGCATAGTATTCTATGGTGGTGTATATGTGCCACATGTTCTTAATCCAGTCTATCGTTGGACATTTGGGTTGGTTCCAAGTCTTTGCTATTATGAATAGTGCTGCAATAAACACATGTGTGCATGTGTCCTTATAGCAGCATGATTTATAATACTTTGGGTATATACTCAGTACTGGCATGGCTGGGTCAAATGGTATTTCTAGTTCTAGATCCCTGAGGAATCGCCACACTGACTTCCACAATCATTGAACTAGTTTACAGTCCCACCAACAGTGTAAAAGTGTTCCTATTTCTCCACATCCTCTCCAGCATCTGTTGTTTCCTGACTTTAATGATCGCCATTCTAACTGGTGTGAGATGGTATCTCATTGTGGTTTAGATTTGCATTTCTCTGATGGCCAGTTATGATGAGCATTTTTTCATGTGTCTTTTGGCTGCATAAATGTCTTCTTTTGAAAAGTGTCTGTTCATATCCTTCTCCCACTTGTTGATGGGGTTGTTTGTTTTTTTCTTGTAAATTTGTTTGAGTTCTTTGTAGATTCTGGATATTAGCCTTTTGTCAGATGAATAGATTGCAAAAATTTTCTCCCATTCTGTAGGTCGCCTGTACAGACAAGCAAATGCTGAGAGATTTTGTCACCACCAGGCCTGCCTTACAACAGCTCCTGAAGGAAGCACTAAACATGGAAATGAACAACTGGTACCAGCCACTGCAAAAATATGCCAAATTGTAAAGATCATCGAGGCTAGGAAGAAACCACATCAACTAAGGAGCAAAATAACCAGCTAACATCATAATGACAAGATCAAATTCACACATAACAATATTAACCTTAAATGTAAATGGACTAAATGCTCCAATTAAAAGACACAGACTGGCAAATAGGAAAAAGAGTCAAGACCCATCAGTGTGCTGTATTCAGGAAACCCATCTCACGTGCAGAGACACACATAGGCTCAAAATAAAGGGATGGAGGAAGATCTACCAAGCAAATGGAAAACAAAAAAAGGCAGGGGTTGCAATCCTAGTCTCTGACTAAACAGAATTTAAACCAACAAAGATCAAAAGAGACAAAGAAGGCCATCACATAATGGTAAAGGGATCAATTCAACAAGAAGAGCTAACTATCCTAAATATATATGCACCCAATACAGGAGCACCCAGATTCATAAAGCAAGTCATTAGAGACCTACAAAGAGACGTTAGACTCCCACACAATAATAATGGGAGACATTAACACCGCACTGTCAACATTAGACAGATCAACGAGACAGAAAGTTAACAAGGATATCCAGGAATTGAACTCAGATCTGCATCAAGTGGACCTAATACACATCTCCAGAACTCTCCACCCCAAATCAACAGAATATACATTCTTCTCAGCACCACACCACACTTATTCCAAAATTGACCACATAGTTGGAAGTAAAGCTCTCCTCAGCAAATGTAAAAGAACAGAAATTATAACAAACTGTCTCTCAGACCGCAGTGCAATCAAACTAGAACTCAGGATGAAGAAACTCACTCAAAACCACTCAAATACATGGAAACTGAACAACATGCTCCTCAATGACTACTGGGTACATAACGAAATGAAGGCAGAAATAAAGATGTTCTTTTAAACCAACGAGAACAAAGACACAACATACCAGAATCTCTGGGACACATTTAAAACAGTGTATAGAGGGAAACTTACAGCACTAAATGCCCACAAGAGAAAGCAGGAAAGATCTAAAATTGACACCCTAACATCACAATTAAAAGAACTAGAGAAGCAAGAGCAAACACATTCAAAAGCTAGCAGAAGGCAAGAAATAACTAAGATAAGAGCAGAACTGAAGGAGTTAAAGACACAAAAAACCCTTCAAAAAAATCAATGAATCCAGGAGCTGGTTTTTTGAAAAGATCAACAAAATTGATAGACCGCTAGCAAGACTAATAAAGAAGAAAAGAGAGAAGAATCAAATAGACTCAATAAAAAATGATAAAAGGGATATCACCACTGATCCCACAGAGATACAAACTACCATCACAGAATATTATAAACACCTCTATGCAAATAAACTAGAAAATCTAGAAGAAGTGGATAAATTCTTCAACACATACACCCTCCCAAAACTAAACCAGGAAGAAGTTGAATCTCTGAATAGACCAATAACAGGCTCTGAAATTGAGACAATAATTAACAGCTTACAAACCAAAAAAGTCCAGGACCAGATGGATTCACAGCTGAATTCTACCACAGGTACAAGGATGAGCTGATACCATTCCTTCTGAAACTATTCCAATCAATAGAAAAAGAGGGAATCCTCCCTAACTCATTTTATGAGGCCAGCATCATCCTGATACCAAAGCCTGGCAGAGACACAATGAAAAAAGAGAATTTTAGACGAATATCCCTGATGAACATCAATGCAAAAATCCTCAATGAAATACTGGCAAACCGAATCCAGCAACACATCAAAAACGTATCCACCATGATCAAGTGGGCTTCATCCCTGGGATGCAAGACTGGTTCAACATACACAAATCAACAAACGTAATCCAGCATATAAACAGAACCAACGACAAAAACCACATGATTATCTCAATAGATGCAGAAAAGGCCTTTGACAAAATTCAACAATGCTTCATGCTAAAAACTCTCAATAAATTAGGTATTGATGGGATGTATCTCAAAATAATAAGAGCTATTTATGACAAACCCACAGCCAGTATCATACTGAATGGGAAAAACTGGAAGCATTCCCTTTGAAAACTGGCACAAGACAGGGATGCCCTCTCTCACCACTCCTATTCAACATAGTGTTAGAAGTTCTGGCCAGGGCAATTAGGCAGGGGAAGGAAATAAAGGGTATTCAATTAGGAAAAGAGGAAGTCAAGTTGTCCCTGTTTGCAGATGACATGATTGTATATGTAGAAAACCCCATTGTCTCAGCCAAAAATCTCCTTAAGCTGATTAGCAACTTCAGCAAAGTCTCAGGATACAAAATCAATGTGCAAAAATCACAAGCATTCTTATACACCAATAGCAGACAAACAGAGAGCCAAATCATGAGTGAACTCCCATTCACAATTGCTTCAAAGGGAATAAAATACCTAGGAATCCAGCTTACAAGGGAGGTGAAGGACCTCTTCAAGGAGAACTATAAACCACTGCTCAACGAAATAAAAGAGGATATAAACAAATGGAAGAACATTCCATGCTCATGGGTAGGAAGAATCAATATCGTGAAAATGGCCATACTGCCCAAGGTAATTTATAGATTCAATGCCATCCGCATTAAGCTACCAATGACTTTCTTCACAGAATTGAAAAAAACTACTTTAAAGTTCATATGGAACCAAAAAAGAACCCGCATTGCCAAGTCAATCCTAGGCCAAAAGAACAAAGCTGGAGGCATCATGCTCCCTGACTTCAAACTATACTACAAGGCTACAGTAACCAAAACAGCATGGTACTGTTATTAAAACAGAGATATAGACCAATGGAACAGAACAGAGCCCTCAGAAATAATGCCACACATCTACAACTATCTGATCTTTGACAAACCTAATTAAAAAAGAAATGGGGAAAGGATTCCTTATTTAATTAATGGTGCTGGGAAATCTGGCTAGCCATATGTAGAAAGCTGATACAGGATCCCTTCCTCACACCTTATACGAAAATTAATTCAAGATGGATTAAAAATTTAAATGTTAGATCTAAAACCATAAAAGCCCTAGAAGAAAACCTAGGCAATACCATTCAGGACATAGGCATGGGCAAGGTCTTCATGTCTAAAACACTAAAAGCAATGGCAACAAAAGCCAAAATTGACAAATGGGATCTAATTAAACTAAAGAGCCTCTGCACAGCAAAGGAAACTACAGTCAGAGTGAACAGGAAATCAGTTTTTAATAAAAAATCTTCATAAAATTGTCTGATTTCATGAGATTTTTATCTGATGCTTATTTCACTGTGGATACTATATGTAAAATGATCTTTTTTATTTCTCCACAGATAAATATAAGCACATAAATTTTAACATATATACTAAAGACACTAATTTTAAAGTATTTATTTTGAAATTCAGCTTTAGATGTCTTAAAGTGTGTCATGCCAGTTCTCCAAGGGCAGAGGAGGAAAGATAGTATTCATTAAGTGCCTAAACCTATGAAGCACTTCACTGGATATTTTAACTATGTGTATGAATTTAACATATGAAGAAACTGAGAGTCAGAGAACTTGAAAAACTATTCGGAAGTAACAAGGAAGTGTAAAAAGTGGATTCAAAATTGTGTCTGTCAAATTGTGTCTGTCATGCTCTTTCTTTTTCATCTCATGATTTTCAAGAATAAATAATAAAAAGACACTTTTTATGTACATGGTATTTCCTGCTTCTAATATATTTTAGTGAAAGAAACCCTTGCTCAGAGATGTTAAATTTTTTCCAAGAGAGCTTCTTTAGAGCTAGAATTTGAATTCAGTCTTCTGACTCTTCATTCTAGAGATTCACACACTATGTGAAGGATTCAATCTTGTCCTAAATATGAAGCCCAAGAATGTTTTCAGTCCTGATAACATCATAAGTACTATCCAGGAGAACATCATAAAGTTAAAAAACTCTTCATATCTTCAGCAGTGATGTGTGTTCTGCCTTCTTCTAGGGTTTAAACTTTAGTTCTAGGTCTTCGAAGCAAACTTGCAGAGGGGCACTTCATCTTGATAATCATGCCTGGTGGGGGGTGGGACTTCTCTTTTCGTAAATCATGCAAGCCATGATATTTTTATTGCTATACATTTATAAAAACATCTATGTATTGGATAGGAATTAAGATTTTTGAGTTCCTGTTCACTTTTTTTTTCCTTTCCCTTTTTTTCCCCTTGGTGGCCTGGCATACTCGTTAATACATTTTCCCACATATCATGTGGTTTTGTTTTGTTTTGTTTTCCCAAACTAATGAAGTTTTACTCTACCACTTAAGGAAGTTTTTTTTTTTTTCCATTAGGGAAAACATAATTTTCTTGCCAAAAGTTTCCCAGAGTTCCCATGGAAGTACAATTCTCTAAAGAATTCATTTAAATGATTGAATAATGGAATCCTTTTCTTACTAGAATGCCATCATTCCAAGAACATTTTAGTTGAATATTTTAAGGGCAGAAAGTTATAGGAGTGCTTTATTAACTGGTATTATTCAATGACCTATATTTCACAAATCTCAAATCTCCACTAAATTTACACATGGAAATACACCAATATGGAATCATTACTTTTCAAGGCAGTAATCTATAGTTATTTTATAATAAAATACTAATTTTTCTAACTTTCAAATTACATTTGGAAAACTTTTTTGCTCATTCACTTAAAGCTTGAAATTACCCCAAAAATTATAAGCCAGTGCTAAAGACCTGGGAGGGAAGGAGGTCAGAGAGAGATGGGACAACAGGCCTAAAGCAATATTCCTCAGATTCTCCTCTTCCCACTTAATTTCTGTTCCTATTAGGAAGACATTCCTCTAATGTCTTTTATTTTACCTTTCTCTCTTTTAATTTATTTACTACCATTTATTACCCTAACTTTTATACTATTCTCTCAGAAACTTTTCCCTATTGCATAGTTATAAGTTCATGAAGATATCTGATTCTTAGTAATTCATAGTTTGCTTAACAAAAGTTTAGAAGATATGGATTTACTAAGTTAGAATTAGTCAAGTTTATGTGCAACATTTTGAAAATGTTTGTTGGTCTTTATGCTTCATATTCAACAATAGAATAGCTTAAAATGGTGTTTTTCAACCTCAGCACTATTGACATTTTGGGCTTAATAATTCTTTGTTGTGGGTGGTGTCCTGTGCATGGTGGGGATTTTAGCAGAATTCCTGGCTTTTACTCACTAGATGCCAGTAGCCTCTGAGATGTAACAAGCAAAAATATATTTGGACATTGCCAGATATCCCCCTGGAAGGCAAAATCATTCCTAAATGAGAACCACTGGTTTAAATAATGGTAATGAGAACAAGTACTAACGTCTGCTGAGCATTTTTCAAGTGCCGTTCTAAATATTTAAGTGGACACTATCTAATTCATGAGAAGGGTCCTATGATTCCTATGTTACAGATGAGACCATTTGAGCACAGAGAAGTCAACTAAGTTACTACCAACACATGGCTAGTAAGTAAGAGAGCCAGAATTCAAACCCAAGAAGTCTGACATCAGAGCCCACTTTTTAAATTGTTGGGCTATAGCTGTCTTGCTGAAATTACACTAAGCTAAAGTGAAATCTATAAAAAGCATGCATCATATATAAGGTTAAATTTTTTCCCATGATTTCAAACATTCAAACCTTGGAAAGGAGACTTCCTACAAATTCAAAACCTCCCAAGATAAGTAAGTTTCCTTATTCCCCTCATCCTGTTCACTGAGCTGTTGAGAGCCCTTCAAAGCTCAGATTCCCCAGGCAGATATTTAAAGACCAGGTCAAGGAGTCAGATTCCTGGGATCACATCCTGACAGAACCATATTCATGAGTATGAGACCCATGAATATCATAAAGCTGCTTACATGCTTTATTCATAACAATCATTCAAATATTAGAAAATGTTTATTTTTTAGTGTCAGTAGTTGAGAAGAAAACAATTAAAATTAGTTTTTTAGGATTTATCCTATATTTCTCAGCATTCAAACATCATTTCCTTTTAACCTTTTACAAATAACAGCCAGCAAAATTAAATTTATTTTTCTACCTCTCCATCCGAACTGCGTGTGGGAGAAGTGATATTTCTCCTATCACTTATGTAAATCATGCCATGGGATAACAAAAATTATCACACAGCACAATTTATAAGGCTTTCATCTTTGTAAGTACTTTGTCTTCAGGAAATGTGAATTAGCTTGTTTTAAACGTTGTTTTAATTTTTAAAGGAATATAGTGTAATAACCAAGTTTTATATCTAATCAAACACAACTAATTCATATAACTTGAAATACATGGTATATATTATCTTTCCAGTTCCTTAGACAGTTGATTGAAATAATAATAACAACCTATACCTAACTTACATTTCCATGTGCCAGGCACTGTCCTAACAGTTTCTCATATATTAGTCCATTTACTCCTCATAATAAACACTTAGGTTGGTATTTTTAGTATCCCGATTTTGGAAGTGAAAAATCAGAACCACGGAGAGGTAAATTACTTGACTAAAGTCACAATAGCTAATAAGTGATTTAGCTGGCTTATAAACCTAAACGGTTTGGGACCAAAGCTGCGCTGGTTATTACTTATATATACTTCCCTCCTAAAGAAGAGAAATTATCACCAAATATATTATTCATCATTTTATTAGATGGATCAAATTAGAATATGTGTCTTATATTGACACAGGAGAAAAAATATATTCGGTCTCAAAATTGTACAACCTATGAAATTCTTGGCAGCAGAGAGTAAGAATTTTATCTTATAAAGAAGTGAATTCATAATTATAAAAAAAATTGAATCTAATGATTCTGAATTATTCCTTAAACAGTTGATTTATTTTTCTTCTTTCCTTCTCACTAGTTCAAATGTCTGGGTTTCCCCATGTCATCACATTATCTAGGTCATTGAGAACACATGTCCCAGTTTTCCTGGTTCAGGTCTAGTTTACACGGTCTTGGTGTCCTCTACTGTTCAGAATTTCCTGAATTTATCATTTTTAACCAAGAATTTTGCTTAGTAATTGCATTAAAATGAGCCAAGGTGAGTTAAGTCAACCTTCACATTGTACTTCCAGCTTCTGCCACAATCTCTTCTTGAGTATGTGAAACATTTGTTCTGAGAATAGAGTTCTCACTTTAACACATGGTTAAATGTGCAGGAAAACCAACAACAAACCTCTTTCTTTACTTGATCATTTCCAGATGCAACATATCTACTATTCCCCTTTCAAGTAGAGCATGCAGGGTGCTAGCTGATAAGATGTGCTTGAGATAAGCAGCTAGGGACAGCTAACTCCCTCTGGTATTGGGTAGTGGTGGTGGGAGAAGTCTGTCCTGTTGCCCTGATGGTCCCTTGGTTTAACAGCAAGTTGTCCCATGACCTGTGCCTAGTGTGATGAGATGCTTGAAGGTGTCAGGACACGAATCCTCTTGGTCAGAGGGAAATACTTAAAATTATAGCTCAGATATACATGAATTACATGGGGAGATGGAGGATGAGCAGTCCTGCTACCAAGTATACAGAGTAGTAAACACTCTGGATATTGTGTTTCTTTAAAAAAATATATTGTGCAGTATAAATCTACAACTGTTTTTTGGCTTTTAATTTCTGTTAATGCTTTTTATTTTTCAGTACAGTATTTCAATGACAATTTCTTGGAAAAATAGAAACGTACTTTCAAAAATAAGTTCTCAATTTCCATTTCTCGAGAAAATTGAAAATGAATTTGTAAGTATTTACCAACTACCATGAAGGTTGTACTGACCACGTGAAAATCACACGACACAAATCTACTACTGAATCACAATCATTTTATGAAGACTATGTACAGAGACAACATCCGAACAAATATAAGTAGAGAGATGAAATATATCTATCTATGAAGCCTGAATTTTCATTTAGATAAATGACTATTCTAAATAAACGCTGTCAAATTACATTTCAAGAGTTTTTGTTCTCATATGTAAATAGTGAGGAGAGGACTGTTAATATGTCCACTCCAAGAAGAACTCTGTAAAAGGTGACATATATTTATTACATTACCTACAGAAGTTTCAAATAGAAAAGCAGTTCAGCTAATGACAATAAAGTCTTAACTTTGTTCTTCACAGGATTTATGGAATCAAGGTGAAGCTATAGAAATTTTATTCTACTAATGTAAAAAATCTGACTTTATTGTGAATGCTACTGTAAATTCAGTTAAAAGTCCAATATGAAAGATAAAATTCTTTGTGTAGTAACACAAAATTTTTGATGGAGCTCAGCAGTGTAGTAAAAGCAGTGTTCTAAGAGCCTATGAAGAAAAAATGTACTTGGAATTGGTTGGGAAACACAAATAATTCATGAATCTGGCCAAACTGGAGGAAATACTCTGTTAATAAAAATTGAAGAGAAAGATGTAAAATTTTATATACTAGGAAATATATCATTGACCCACAATTTTTTGAACCAAACTGATGTTAAACACTGCAGCATGATAACATAACATTTACTCTTCAGTGGTCATCTTTGATCTGATTTTAGAAATTTTGAAGCCTTTGTGAATGAACTACTTTGTAAATAATTGTCGATCTTCAACATGGTATCAAATGTTTTGTAAAAGATGTATCTACATTGTGATGGCGTTTTATTAAAAAAGGAATTGGAAAGTTGGGCTCGGTGGCTCATGACTGTAATCCCAGCACTTTGGGAGGCCAAGAGGGGTGGATCACTTGAGGCCAGGAGTTTGAGAGCAGCCTGACCAACATGGTGAAACCCCATCTCTACCAAAAAAGTACAAAAATTAGCCGGATGTGGCGGTGTGCACCTGTAGTAGCAGCTACTTGGGAGGCTGAGGCAGGAAAATCGCTTGAGCCCGGGAGGTGGAGGTTACAGAAAGCTGACATCACACCACTGCACTCCAGCCTGGGTGACAGCAGTGAAACCCTGTCTCAAAAATAAGCAAATAAATAAGTAAATAGGAATTGAAAATCTTTAGTACATATGTACAATTAGCACCAAAGGCTTCAGGTGTTGAAACTTAGACAAATTGCAATTGTAGAAAACAAAGCTTGCAGACAGATGGTTTTAATGTTTATCTCTAATGCAACAAGCTTAATAATGAATATTACATGATGTAAAAGATTTAATTATGAGGTTTCATAATATTCTGAATTTTAATTGCAGCTTTGTAAGATCCTGAGGAGAGGACTCAGTTGAGCTACGCCTAAACTCCTAAGATATGGAAGTGGTTAGATAATAAAAACATAGTAAAAGTTTCAGGACATCATAGATTAGCAGTTTAAAATCTCAACTACATTTCTTCATGCATTAAGTATAAATTACATATATACTTAAAACAAACTTTTTGTCTCAAATTTGTTATCAGCAATTAGTTCATGAAGTTTGTATCCCTGGAAGTTCAATTTTTCATTTAACAATCATTTGCCAAGTTAGCATTTTACATTTAAAACTGCTGTGACTATTCTATTTACTATGTAGACATTGAAAATCAATGAAGGATGCTAAAATATATATAGCCTGTAACTAAAACCAGTTGTTAATTTATCAACATAAAAAAGTTTAAATACTACCATGTAAATGAAAAATATATTAAAATAACACGTTATATATAAAAAGTAAAATATAATGCACAAAACCCAATGATTCTTGTGATCAGCAACCAAATATGTGTATCATTCGCTTTTCCACATTTTGTTTGAATTTTATTTCAAGGTTGAGTTGCAGCATGTTCCAGGATGAATAATGTAAGATCTTCCTTAGAACTTAACGTATGGAAGTGAAAATATTGTGATTTTTGGCTTCCATTACAAACATCATGTCAATAAACTTAATAATATTTCAATTTAAACATTCTGAAAAAACTTAGATTCATATATACTTTTAAAAAGATTATAAATGGAATGCCTCTATGAGAATTCTCTTTTCATCATAAGAGTGCTAAAGCATACTGAAAGAAAAAGGTTTAGATGTGATTTATAGACGTTTTCTATCAATGACAACATAGCTTCTTGCATAACAAGACAGTTCTAAGAATTAATCCCAGATTTTCATATCTGTGTTTAAAAAGGATACAGAAGTTGATAAGAGGGAATTGAAGTACAAAACATATTAAGATGTTAAAAAAAAAAAGAAGGAAAAAAAAGAGGTTGTAAGAGCTTGGTGCTCATGACCAAGAAAATTACATGTATGGATTCTACGGAAATCCAAATATTTGAATTTCTCTGCTTTTTTCATTATATTTGAGGGATGGTAGAAAGGAACTACCAACAACAGTGGTAAAATAAAGTAATTATTTTCAAAGCTAAGGGCTTAAAGTTCCAAGTAATATGCTAGTTGAAGTTATAAATGAGACAGTTTGTAAAAATGGAAAATGGAAATATTATTATGGCCAGCACAACTTTACAAAAGTAAATCACTTTAAACTGAATTCATTTTTTTGATAGACTTATTAGCTTGGTAAGACAAAGAAATAGAGTTGAGATCTGTATATTTCACTTTAATAAGACAAACTCATAAATGAACATGATATATAAAAATAAATATTTGGGGAAATTCATTGTAGAAGGATTAGACTGGTCTGTGTGGCTAAAAGATTAAAATTTGGACTAGTGAGTGAAAATCAAGGCTCACTGTAATGAAGACTAGGTTTTCCACAATAAGATCATGATCAACTAATCATAGCTCAAGTCATATAAGGTCCTCATCAGTGGATGTGTTCAAATACAGGGTCAAATAATAATAATAGAATAAACTTGTGCTGTAAAAGAATCTATCAGTTATCTATTGCCATGATTGTTGCCAAATGTCTTATATATACAGAACATGTCCTGTATTTAATGATTTTTATCCTGTGTCCTGTTCTTACTTTGACAAGATACCCTAAATATCCTTTATTTAGCTTGTGTTGAAAAAAATTACAAAAAAAATTAGAGAGCAATGTTTCTGCCACAGTAAATGGTGTTTAAATCACTTAAATGCCAACAGTAGTTGAAACCAATACTCCACAAATGAGCTCAATTGCAATTCTAGACAACACACAGACTGCGTTGTACTCCAATGACCATGTTTCTGAAACTCAACCAGTCAATAGCAGCCTTCCTCCTGTTACCACGCTAACATAGCTGAAAGCATCGAAACCATGCCCATTTCTGAAAGTCCACCAGTCTCCAAATAGCAAGCTTTTCAGAACCTTATAGAAGATCAGTTCTGGCTTTGTAGTCATACCTCACAAGTACCGTTCTCTGTTGAGGCAAACAGGAAGTTAATTATTTTTTGCATGAGATATCAAGTTCATCTATTGTTAGTTTTCAAACTTGCAAACGTTTAGTGGTTCAATCGCTGATTACAGTTGGTAATGAGTTTGCATTCATGAGTAATAGACACACTGTTGTGGCTGTAAAACTATCAAATGAACTCTTTCCAATTCATGTAATGATTGCTATTATTTACTTTTATGTGTGCATATTTGTACCCAAAATGCAAGAGTAAATTTTATGATAAATTATCTGAACAATAACGTTTATTAAAATGCAGCCATAAAAAAGGATGAGTTCATGTTCTTTTCAGGGACATGGATGAAGCTAGAAACCATCATTCTCAGCAAACTAACACAGGAACAGAAAACCAAACACCGCATGTTCTCACTCATAAGTGGGAGCTGAACAATGAGAACACATTGGACACAGGGAGGGAAACATCACACACCAGGGCCTGTCGGGGGTTGCAGGGCTAGGAAAGGGATAGCATTAGGAGAAATACCTAGTGTAGATGACGGGTTGATGGGTACAGCAAACCACCATGGCATGTGTATACCTATGTAACAAACCTGCACGTTCTGCACATGTATCCCAGAACTTAAAGTATAATTAAAAAAGAAAGAAAGAAAAAGAAAAAGAACTCTTGAAGCTCATTGAGTAGTATGCATTTGTTAATTCAATGTTGAAAATAATGGAAACTTACATATAAGCCAGCATTTTCCAGCTATATCTGCAACTAGTACCAAAGTGATAAACAATATTTTTTATGAAGACAAATTCAGATAAAGAAGATAAGTTGGAAGAAGATTATCCTTCCATATTGGATATTTTCAACAGTCTTTCAGCCCAAATGGCTAAATGAACTACTACAGAAAGAATTTTCTGATTCCCAAACTGCAAGAACATTTTCAAGTGCCCAGATGAAATCTACCACAATTAAAGAAAAATAAGTACTAACTCCAATTACTATCACAGAGATTATAAAAAATATAAATGCCTTGCCTTTTTACAGCATAACCATGGATGCAAGTAATCACAATACAGAAAACAATTTTCCCTTGGTTCATACACAATTTTTCTTGTGAAAAATTCTTGCTTATAAGATGAAACTTAAGAAACAATAGAAAATTTTGCAGAAACACCTAGTGAAGACAAATGTACTGCCACTGTATAAAAGTGATGCAAGTATACATTTGGTGAATGTTTGCTTAAAGGTAAAGACAGCGTTTCTTCAAAGCCGAAGCTAAGCATGAATGTTCTGTGAAAGGTGTTGGCTATCTTGTCCATATTCTCATTAAGCTCTCAATTATCATTAGATATTTTTATGTTGAAATTAAAGTAATTGTTATAAAATTATTCCCTTACTTCAGTGTTTATTCTGTTTAAACTGAATGATTTACATTGGCGGTATTTTTTAATTCTCTCACATTCAAACCCTGCTGACTCTCTTTAACAAATGTAGTTGAGAGAATCTTCAGTTTTTTTAAATCTCTAAAATCATATTTCACTTCTGAAAAAAAGGCCTCCAAAATTATTGTTGACATTTTAAATCCATTAAGTGAAGTCTAGATAAACTCTTTAGCAAAATAATTATGCAAATTAAAAGAAGAGTAAACAGTGTTATTGAAGTACTCCTTTGCTTAAACGAACTTCTTGAATGTGGTAAAGAAAGAATTTTGAAAAATATATCAATTTAGGTGTGAGGGCTATTTTTAAAGCAGGCAACATCACTTACCAACAGGAAAATAAGCTGTGATTTGATGTGTAAAATTGTTCAGATATTTCTCATGACTATCTTTTGAAGTAAATTTAATTATATTTGATTTTGAGTAGATTTAATTAAATAATTTAATTCTTATATATGGATGTTAGTAAATACTATTACAGCACGAAAACACGTGAAATAATCATGTGTATTGTTGAAGATAACAATGTTCTTTTTGTTAGTGGACAGCCTTTTAAAAATATATTAATCAAGATATGCAATGTAATTCTAAAGAATAAAAAAATTGACATAAAAAACATTTTTATGTGCTTCAACAAATCAAATTTGAAAATCATTTATCACAGTTGTCAACTTTCCCCAGTATGTGTTCTGTAAACCAACCTATAATGCTAATGTTGCGTGCATTTTCTCATTAACGTTCAATGAATCAAATAACAAAATAAGTTAGATTTAACTATTGTAGAAGCTATGTTATTATGTAAATGGAACATAGACTGCAACTACAAAAAATCTGATAAGCAAATTATGCAAAAACAAGGAACTGTTTATTGAGCCAAATCATGACAAAATCATAGTTTAAGAAAGAGGTATGTAATTTAAATACTTATAATTTATTTCCGATAAATAAAAAATAATTTTTAACATTTTATGTCAATGTAATATATCTTATTAGAAATAATTTAGATTAACCTCGGCATCCTGAATTTTACTTATTAAATATAGCAATCCTAATTGCCACAAATGACAACACCTCAGTGCCATATAACAATAAAAACTGTTTTTCTTGGGAATTGTGAGACTGCAGGTCAGTTGGATGGTGCTGCTCATTTGAGGCAGGCTTGGCTAGTCTTGGCTGGGCTTTTTCCAGCATCTACAGTCAGTCACTAAAGGTAAGGGACCAGCTGTTCAGGAATGACCTCACTAGTCTGTATGGCTGACAGCTAACTGGTGACTGCAGGTATGCAGGTGACTGGGCTGCACGATTCACATTATTCTGCAGGATAGCCTTGACTGGTTCGCATAGCAGCTAGGAAGGTTTCAAATAAAAACAGGGCAAGCACACAGGTCTCTTAACTTGCATACTATAAATTCCACTGCATTCTATTAACCAAAACAAGTCCCGAATTTTATCTAAACTCAAGAAATAAGGATATCGACTTTACTCCTTGAAGCCACTGCAAAGGGCATAAATATAGAAATAAATGTAGAATTGTGGTCATTTTTTAAATCAGTCTACCACACAAGGATTCAAGCTGTTTAGCCCTAAAAACTTTTTTTCCTTGTAAGTCCATTCACTTTCGAATTTTAAAATGTTCTTGACTGAAAGGTAAATTGAATATAAATTAATGCTTTAAAAATTGACTTGGCTATTAATCACTGATTTTGAGCAAATTTCTTCACTGGTGTATTTTATAATGTTAATTTCACATATTAAATAAAGACTATACAACCCCAATATTTCAAACATAAGTAATATGATTTGAGCTAAATGCTTTTTCTCTTCTATTTTTTAGCAATTACTTTTCTACACACTTGTTTTCAGTCTAAACCGATGCAATCCATTCAATCCTAATGTGTTCTCCTTATGGGCCTTTCCTTACAGTTTCCACAAAAATTTCTTCATTTTAAATATAATAAATAGGAGAAATTTTGATAAAATGCCCGTTATCTCTCAGATTTTTTCTTTGGCTCTTCATCTCTTAGACGCATGTAATAAAATATAGAAAGATTATGATAAATAAAAATACATGGTCAAATAATGTAATCAGCAGAATGTATGCAGAGCATAGTGGGGAGTAGAGGTGGCATTCTGTATTTGCCTCTCTGGCTCCAGGAGATACCTCATAGATCTTGTAGCTTGAAGACTTTTTTTGTTAATGTTATTTACACTCCCACAAAAAATGAATATCCAAAACTATAAGGGAAAATAAAAATGTTTCCCTTCCTGGTAAGACAAAAAATATAATACAATCTAAAATTACATTTTCCTTTAAATCATGATCTTCAATGATGTTTCCCGCATTTCATACATTCTCTTGACTTGTTTGTATTTTCTTCTATGATTAGATACAAAATCAATAGGACTAAGTTCTATAAGTATGTAGGTGGGACTAAAAATTTGCAACTTCTGGTGAACTTAATAATTAACAATTAGGCATTAATCATCAAGTATTATTTTACATAGAATCTGTGAGAATTCTATTTAAATAAGTAGCATTGGCACTTCAATATTTTTTCTGTGTTACATTCTTTGGATAACAAAACAAATAAGATGTAAAAAATGTCACATTCAAAAATTGACCAAGCAGATACTTAAATACAGATGCGAGATGATCTTGAGGAATGAACCATTGCCATCACCACGTATTGAAACCAATTGGAAATGCATCAGCTAATGTCTAAACTGCATGTGATTTAAAATCAATACATATGAAAGTTGAGATCTGTGTATTATTTAATAAAATAACATTTCTTGTTTAAAGGCATGTAATTTTTTCTAAAACAATGGTTATCATCTTAAGAAGACTGAAGGACCTTACTCCAGAAATTTTGATTTTGTAGGTCTGCAGTGGTGCTTGAGAATTTGGTTTTTTAACGAGTTCCCATGTAATGATGCTGCTGCTGTTCCAGAGACCAAACTGAGAATTTCTGATTTAAGAGAGACTGGGGAAATAGTACAAAAATGATATCACCTGTTATTTCTGAGTATTAAGTCTACCGCCTCTTCAGATAAATTATTCTCATTTCTAAGCAACTTAATAAAATTATTCTAGTTTCTAGACAACTTAATAAAACTATCAGTACCAATCTGAAAATAGACACTACTATTAAATATTACATAACCTAAGAGAATATTTTAACCTTTTCCTTATAGCAGGTTGACATACTATCCCTAACTCATTCTTACTTGATAATTTCAGATATTTGGCACTCTTTTGAACTTCTTTATTTAGGTTATAATTTAATTTAAGTATTATCTCTAGTTAACAAATTCCACTTTTTTAAAGGGTTAGGGAGGTATTTGTGAGCACTCTTGCTACACACAAATATCTATTCATATCAGTTGTTCTCATTGCTCAGTTAGGGAGAACAGTTTTGCCACCTCTTCTGTACACTCAACACAGGAATGTACATATTATAAACACTGAAGTCTTCTCAGTCATCATAGCATTGGATTTATTCACTCGAGGATTTGGGAAACAGAAAAATGTCCATGCCTACTCAATTTTATGTCACCACAGAAGGTCTTCTTGGGGAAAACTGGTAGTATCTTTCCTATGGCCCACCATTAATTTTAGTATTTTCTTACATCTCACCAGTCTGAAAATTATTAAGACA
Source organism: Pan troglodytes (assembly GCF_028858775.2). Lineage (NCBI taxonomy): Eukaryota > Metazoa > Chordata > Mammalia > Primates > Hominidae > Pan > Pan troglodytes. Next base: position 61,461,430 of record NC_072403.2, read on the forward strand.
GTGAGCGTACTTAACTCTGAAAAAACCAAAGTTATATAAGCATGTTTATGTTTCTATAAAATGTATGTATGAAAAATCCGTAACTCTTTTTGTAGCTTAGATTTCTGCCACAAGAATGCTTTACTTTTCCTTATGAGGGGCAAACTAAAAAGCAGTGGTTTTCTCGCATATTGAAGTTAGACTGTTTTCTCAGCAAAAATACTCAATAAAGAAATGTAAATTGATTTTATTCCATAAGTACATACAAAAGTTATATTGATTTAATATCTATTCCCATAGAGAAGTAGTTTGTTGGGTGTCTGGAGAGTCTGGTGGGGAGAAAGGTTATTCAAAAAATTGTTTCAGCCAAAATTTTCCTTCCCTTTTTTTTTCTTTAAAAGGAAAGCATTTAGAGAAAAGTAAAGTGCAGCAAGGGAGTTGGCCCAGTTGCTGCAAGCTTCACCCCTAGTGAATGTTTTATCTACAGAGCTCTTGCCAAGTTTCCTACTGTCAAAGAAGCCCTGAAATATGAACGTTTAAGTCAATTCATCAGAAAACAAATATTACATATAAATTAGTTTGAGGAAAAGAAAATCATATACATTCTTTAACTTCCATAGTTATTTTGAAACAAAACAAACCTTTTGCGAAATTATGTAGCAAGCACACATAATTAGTACTTTTTAGGTCTTAATATGGAATTTATATTTCTAGATGAGATTGAATTAACTTTGTGTCTCTCAAGTTTTCTAGCTTTATATATTGTAACTTTAAAAATACATTTTAAACGCTGCATTTATTTCTAGAAGGTTTTGATAAAGACAAAAGAAATTTTTGAAAGTTAGTATATTATACTAGAGGGACATATTAAAAATAGAATGAAAAACAATGGAATTTTCAAGGGCTGTTGACAAATAAAACTTGTAGTTTTAAGTTTTTCTTAAGCTTTTTAAAAAGTTTTTGCATTAATAACAAATGAAATATTTTTCTTGAAAATATTCCAATTGGCAGAAAACCCAAATCTACAGAACAACTATCACTATTATGATACCAGCTATGAAGATTTTACTCTCTCTGAATACGCGGAGCTATGTTAGTACTTCATAATCCCCAACATTCACACAGTGGGCACTACATTACAGGGAATATTGTAAGCATTTTTACATGTGTTAATTTTCCACTATCCTATGTATAAGTGACTATTTTTTAAATGAGTAAACTAAAGTGCATGGAAGTTAATTAGCTGAAGATGATATAAGTGTAGTTTACATTATTTTATTTGTTGCTATTTAAAATCATAATGTGCTATGCACGGTAAACATGGAGATCTGCTGTTCAGATTCCACTAAAAAGAAGTAGTAGGCACAGCTACTAGAAAAGCACTGGGAAGGCAGACAGCCTTCAGCTGGCAGTACTTACAAGGATTGCCTCAGTGCAGAGAGCAGCACCTTCCCCAGGGTGGTCTATGTCCAATGAGTAAAGAAGGAAAGGGTAAAAACACTGGTCATTCCATCTAAGATGGGCTAACTCTGCCTGTCTGTATTAGCTCCAGAGGCTAGTGTTAGGCTGACGTTACACTCCGACTACTCCTTTTATCCCATCCTGCTTCCCTTCCCTCCCTTTCACAGGTATTAATTCCAAGAATATTTCCTAATAAATATCTTGCACATTAAACTGCATCACAGTACCTGCTTCCCAGATAACTCAACCTAGAATGATATTTCTGCATAATAATTAAATACATTTGCATCTATGTTACACATTTCTAATTACTCTACATAATATTGTAATAAACATCCTTGTAATATATTTATAGATATTGGTGAAAAATTCCTGTTCAAATGTGTCTGATATTTTTTATTTGATGCCTAATTTTGCTTGAGTTTAGGATTATACTTCTTATCCTAAAAACTCATTTTTATATATTGATTTACATATCTTGATTCACAACAGCTCTCTAATTATGTATTCCTACCAAGTCTAACAGCAAATATTCTAAGATTGATGGTTTTCTATTTTCTATAGTGCTGTATCCTCCAGTAATAGTGAGTAACCAGTATTAATTACCACTGCATCAACTCTCTAAATCACCTTCCCAAACTCCTGAGTTAGAAATCCACTCCAAATGTTGCAATATTTATTGTCATAAATCGTTTCTAACTGTTACATAGACCTTAGGGTCATTTTAATTTTCCGTCAATGATATAGGTGCTTTGTAATTTCCCTCCAGCAAAATAACAATGCAGTACAATTTTTCTTGCTTACTTTTTTGAAATGGATGTAATAGTGTAAGATATTCTCTTTAACATTTTCCTATTTGATGAATTGAAGAGGTTCAGGTTATTGAAGAGTTAGTTATCCAGTACAAAGATCATTCTCCTGTGTACTTCTATTACTACTTTTTAAATATTTCATTGTTCTGTAAATCCTCTACTTCTTTTTGAGCTAAGAAAGGAGTAAGGGAAACAGGAAACAAGAATTCAAGCTACAGACAGAAGTTCACCTTCCGATAAAAAAATTTGGTGAAAGGACACAACAAAATCCAAACAATAAGTAAAAATTAATATTTGAGATTTCTCAATGACTTTTTATACACATGACATATATCCATTATTGGGACAAGTATTCCATTTAAGGTTAAAATAAGAAATATTTTTATATTTTATATCTTGGACAGACAACCATACTTTTAGAAAAAAATACTGAGAACTGTGAGTTTTCATAATCAGTTAGTGGCAGAGATAAGATTTGAATGGAAGTATATTGGTTCCTAGCCCAGTGTTCTGCCATTAGCCAATCAATGTTGCACGGGCTACCTAGACATAATTTGTTATTTGCTCTTCTATACAGTATAAACTAATAGTTTTTTAAAAAATTTATAAAAATATTTAGGCAGATATTCTTATATGGGATGATCTACATTTCTACATCGAAGATGTCACCACAAACATAATTCATGCTAAAATTAGTTTTATTCTGTGTTGTAGACAGAATTCCCTCATATATATATTTGTCCAAATCCCCAAAATGTGTGAATATGTTATTTTACATGGCAAAAGGGACTTTACACATGTGATTAAGATAAAGGATTTTGGGTGAGGGGATTAGCCTGGATTCCCAGGTGGGCCCAATGTAATCACACAGCACTTTAGAAGAGGCAGAAAGTTTAAACTCAAAGAAAAAGATAAGGAGATATCACAGTGAAAGGGAGAGAGAGAAAGAGAGAGAGGAGAGAAGAGATTTGAAGATGCTATGTTTGCTTGATTTTAACCCATAGAGATGCATTTTCAATTTCTAACTTCTAGAATCATAAGATAATAAATTTGTTATTATTTTTAAGCAGTTAAGTTTTTGTTAATTAGTTAATCAGCAATAGGAAGCTAACACTCTCTGCTTGTCTCTCTGATATACTATGCAGGTGCATGAGATGAGTAGCACTAGAATAGCTCACTTTTGTTGTTATGCTTTGAATGGAGATAAGTATTTGTCGCAACTCCACAAAATTTGGGGTTAATTTTTCCTGTTAAAAAAGTTTGAGAAAGCAAATTTTGCATTTCTAACAAAAATTACTCTGAGATTTTTCATGAGCATAAGTAGCTCTCAACTACATTTACTTACCACAGTTTGGAAAAACAATTACCAATATTTATAGGAGAATGCTTCCATCATTTAAAGTGCAAAAGAAGTTTGGATGAGCAGGTAATGTGGTGGATGCTATAATGTGCCTCCAGATTCTCCTTCTGAGAAAGAGTTGCTGCACTAGCTTCTGGGGATGCTGACAACTCTTCAGGGACTGCCTGAGCTGCAGGCCACCTCAACCAAGGTCATGCCCTTTCTCACAGCAGCCCACACAGAAAGACTGGTCCCTGTAAGGAAATAAAGGACCAGCATCTCAGCCCAAAAGGAGACAATGCCAAAGATCATGCTAACACCTAAAGCTCCCACTGGGGTCAGCTGCGACTGTCACTAGCTTGACTTTTCTCTCTACTCACTCTTGCTTTCTTCCCTTCCCTTTCCCAGGTGTTGATCCCAAGAGCCTTCCTTAATAAATATTGTGCAAAATAAACTCCTCCTCAAAAATCTACTTCTCTTAGAATCCAGACTAGAAGAGACAAGGTTCTTTGAAACCTGGTTCCACCTGTGCCACTAAACATTTGTGAGTTGAAGAACAAGTCATCCTTTCAGTCGCTCAGATGACACATCTATAAGATGAAAGAAACAAAACACACTAAAACCCTTTGATTCTTCTCTCATTCTAATCTTACATGAAAAAAAATAGTTAAATACTTCTGCTCTTTTAATGCAGCTAATTCCAGTCCTCTTTTCTGCTAGACCAAGACCATTTTCTCTCTCCTTAATACACATTAATTTGCCTCTTATATTAGTAAACATCTAGGATATACATCTTGGCATTCTCACTTCTTATATAGTTTATCCCACTCTACACTGCTTCCTTAGCCAACTAGAACCTACTGCTACTACTTTTTCTGATCTTCCTTCAAAAGTCTCATGATGTGTCCTTTAATATGTACTCCATGGGGACACCGTTACTTATACAGTTACATATATCATCTTTAAAGAAAGTCAACATTCTTGTACTTGACTCTGCCAGAGACAAATTCTGAGTTTACAGGATGAATAAGTCAGTGACTCCAGAGAGATTTGTGGATGTTTAGTTTCTCCCTTGCCCTGGTCCAGACTGAAATAAAGTTTATGTTTCTCGGTTAGAGAATCAGGCATTTTTCAGTTAAAGTTCCTGAGAATTAAAAAGAATTTAGGGAAAAAAAACAGGCTAATCGGATTCCCCCAAAATTAATTTTAGGGCAGCCAAGAAGGCCAGTTAAAAATAGCAGCAAAATAAAGAAAAAAAGCCTGACTCATTATGATAACTCCTCCTTTCTTATCCTCTTAATTCAATGTGTGTATGAAAATTAAGAAAAAAGAACTATTTTCCAGTCTCACCTAAAATAATTTCTAAAAATAAAACTATGTAAAACCTAGGGCATTATAAATCTACTTGAACAACAATTCTTAAAGTTGCTTTTAAGCACATTGAAAAGCACGAATACTGGGCGAAGCCAAGATGGCCAACTAGCAGCAGCTTGATGGGAGACACTCACCAAGAAGAACCAAAGCAGTGTGCGAATCCTGCACCAGCAACCAAGGTATCCAGGTTCTGTCATCAGGACTGATTAGATGGTTAGTGTGACCCACGGAGAGGAGAGAAGAGCAAGGTGGTGCGTGAGCCACACAGGGCAGGGGAGCCCCTACCCCCAGCCAAGGGAGCTGGTGAGTGAGAGTGGTACCCAGCCAGGGAAACCATGCTTTTTCCTTAGAACTGTGCAACCCACGGATCGAAAGATCCCATTGGTGAGCCCACGCCACCGGGGCCTTGCGTCCCAATCACAGAGCCTTGCAGATTCTCAACCTCCTCTCAGCTGGAATCTACCTAAAACAACAGGGCTCCCTGAGGGAGGGGCAGCCATCACCACTGCTGCTGCCTGCTAGGTCAACTGAGCTCCCTGGGGGAGGGGTGGCAGCCATCACTGTGAATGTTAGCTTCCTAAGACACTAAATTCCCAAGGGAAAGGGCAGCAGCCATCACTGTATCTCAAGGATGCACTTTTCCTCTGCTGGAGCTGGGGAAACTGGATAGCTTGGTCCAAAGAGGTATTCTCCCACAGCACAGCACACTGGCTGTGGCACCCCATGGCCACACAGCATTTTAGGCCAGACCCTGACCCATTCCTTCTCACTGGGTGGGGAGGCAGGAACTCCAACAACTCCAGCGAAGGGCTCAGGGACAGAACTCTGATCTCCCTGGGCCTGAGCTCCTAGGAGAAGGGGTAACCATAGCCTCCATGGACCAGCAGACTTAGTCTTTCCTCCTGCAAGCTCTGAGGAAGCCGGGCAACCCTGACAAGTGGGTTTCCCCCCAGGGCAGCACAACTCGTCCACCAAGGGACAGCCAAAATGCTTCATTAAATGGGTCCTTGTTCCCATGCTCTCCAACTGCATGAGAACCCCCAACATGGGCTGCCCAACACCTTATACAGGAGCATTCCTACTGGCATCATGTCGGTGCCCCTCGAGGTCAGAGATCCCAGGGTAAGGAGCAAGCACCTGTCTTTGCTGTTCTCTAGCCTCCTTAAGTGACATCTCTAGGTGCAGGTGCAAGAGTGACCCAGATGAACAGGGCCCGAAGTGAACCCCCGGCAAACCCTACAGAAGAGAGACCTGACTATTGAAAGAAAAACAAACAAACAGAAAGCAACAACAGCATCAACCAAAAAAAGTCTTCACAAAAGGCTCATCCAAGGATCAGCAGCCTCAAAGATCAAAACTAGACAAACTCATGAAGATGAGAAAGAATCAATGAAAAAATGCTGAAAACCCAAAATGTCAGAATGCCTCTTGTCCTCCAAATGATCGCAATGCCTCTCCAGCTAGGGTACAGAACTGGATGGAGGATAAGCTAGATGAATTGACAGAAGTAGGCTTCAGAAGGTGAGTAATAACAAACTTTGCTTAGGTAAAGGAGCATGTCCTAACCCAATGCAAAGGATCTAAGTACCATGATAAAAGGTTATAGGAGGTGTTATCTAGAATAACCACTTTAGAGAGGAACATAAATGACCTGATGGAGGTGAAATACACAGCACGAGAATTTCATGAAGCATACATAAATATCAATAGCTAAACTGATCAAGCAGAAGACTATCTTGCTGAAATAAGGCAGGCAGACAAGATTAGAGAAAAAAGAATGAAAAGGAATGAATGAAGCCTTTGAGAACTACGGGACTATGTAAAAAGACTGAACCTATGACTGAATGGAGCACTTGAAAGAGAGGAGGAGAATGGAACCAAGATAGAAAACACACTTCAGGATATCATTCAGGAGAACTTCCCCAACCTAGCAAGAAAGGACAACATTCAAATTCAGGAAATCCAGAGGACGCAAGTAAGATACTCTATGAGAAGATCAACACTAAGACACATAATCCTCAGATTATCCAAGACTGAAATGAAGGAAAACATTTTAAGGGCAGCCAAAGAGAAAGGCCTATTCACCTACAAAGGGAAGCCCATCAGATTAACAGTGGATCTCTCAGCAGAAACTCTACAAGCCAGAAGAGAGTGGGGACCAATATTCAACACTCTTTAAAAAAAGAATTTTTCAACCCAGAATTTCATATCCCACCAAACTAAGCTTCATAAGTGAAGGAGAAAGAAAATCTTTTTCACATGGCATTTACTCAAAAATCTATCTCATAATTGGAAGTAAAACACTCCTCAGCAAGTGCCAAATAATTGAAATAATAACAAACAGTCTCTCAGACCACAGTGTGATCAAACTAAAACTCAAGATTAAGAAACTCACTCAAAACCATAAAACTACAAGGAAATTGAACAACCTGCTTTTGAATGACTCCTGTGTATATAATGAAATTAAGGCACAAATCAAGAAGTTCTTTGAAAACAATGAGAACAAAGATGCAACATACCAGAATCTCTGGAATGCAGTTAGAACAGTGTTAAGAGGAAAATTTATAGCACTGAATGTTTACATTAGAAAGCTAGAAAGATCTCAAATAGACACCATAACATCACAACTAAAAGGACCAGACTGAATCACAGCCAAATTCTACCAGAGGTAAAAAAAGGAGCTGGTACTATTCCTTCTGAAACTATTCCAAACAATTGAAAAGGAAGGACTCCTCCCTAACTCATTTTATGAGGCCAGCATTATCCTGATACCAAAACCTGAAAGAGACACAACAAAAAAAGAAAACATCAGGCCAATATCCCTGGTGAACACTGATGCAAAATCATCAATAAAATACTGGCAAACCAAATCCAAGAGTACCTCAAAAAGCTTATCCACCATGATATACTCGGCTTAACTCCTGGATGCAAGGCAGGTTCAACATACACAAATCAATAAACATAATCCGTCACTTAAAAATGACAAAAACCGCATGCTTATCTCAATAGATGCAAAAAAGGCCTTTGATAAAATGCAACATCTCTTTATGTTAAAAACTCTCAATAAACTAGGTATGATTGAACATATCTCAAACTCATAAGAGCTATTTAAGACAAACCCACAACCAATATCATACTGAATGGGCAAAATCTGAAAGAATTCCTTTTGAAAACCAGCACAAGAAAAGGATGCCCCCTCTCACCACTCCTATTCAACATAGTATTGGAAGTCCTGGCCAGGGCAATCAGGCCAGAGAAAGAAATAAAGGGTATTCAAATAGGAAGAGAGGAAGTAAAATTGTCCTTGTTTGTAGATGACTTTATCTAGAATACCCCATCGTCTCAGGCCAAAAAGCTCCTTAAGATGATAAGCAACTTCAGCAAAGTCTCAGGATAAGAAATCAATGTACAAAAATCACAAGAATTCCTATACACCAACAACAGGCTGGCACAGAGCCAAATCATGAATGAACTCCCATTCATAATTGTTACAAAGATAATAAAATACCTAGATACAGCTAACAAGGGATGCCAAGGACCTTTTCAAGGAAAACTACAAACCACTGCTCAAGGAAATCAGAGAGGACAAAAACAAATGGAAAAACATTATATCCTTGTGGATAGGAAGAATCAATAACATGAAAATGGCCATACTGTCCAAAGTAATTTATAGATTCAATGCTATTTCTATCAAACTGCCATTTACATTCTTCACAGAATTAGAAAAAAAAAACTACTTTAAAATCCATGTGGAACCAGAAAAGAGCCTGTAGAGAAAAGACAATCCTAAGCAAAAGGAACAAAGCTGGAGGCATCACACTACCTGACTTCAAACTACACTACAAAGCTACAGTAACCAAAACAGCATGGTACTGGTACCAAAACAGACACATAGACCAATGGAACAGAATAGAGACCTCAGAAATAAGACCACACATGTACAACTATCTGATCTTTGACAAACCTGACAAAAACAAGCAATGGGGAAAGGATTCCCTATTTAATACATGGTACTGGGAAAACTGGCTAGCCATACGCAGAAAACTGAAAAGGGACCCCATCCTTACACCTTATAAAAATTAACTCAAGATGGATTAAAGACTTAAATGTAAACCCAAAATCATAAAAGCTCCAGAAGAAAATCTATGCAATACCATTCAGGGTCATAGGCATGGGCAAAGATTTTATGATAAAATCACAAAAAGCATATGTAGGCCGGGCGCGGTGGCTCACGCCTGTAATCCCAGCACTTTGGGAGGCCGAGGCGGGCGGATCACGAGGTCAGGAGATCGAGACCATCCTGGCTAACACGGTGAAACCCCGTCTCTACTAAAAATACAAAAAATTAGCCGGGCGTGGCAGCGGGCGCCTGTAGTCCCAGCTACTCGGGAGGCTGAGGCAGGAGAATGGCGTGAACCCAGGAGGCGGAGCTTGCAGTGAGCCAAGATCGTGCCACTGCACTCCAGCCTGGGCGACAGAGCGAGACTCCGTCTCAAAAAAAAAAAAAAAAAAAAAGCATATGTAACAAAAGCTAAAATTGACAAGTGGGATCTAATTAAACTAAAGAGCTTCAGCACAGCAAAAGAAACTACCATCCGATTGAATAGGCAACCTAGAGAATGGGAGAACATTTTTACAGTCTACCCATCTAACAAAGGTATAACATCCAGAATTTACAAGAAACATAAACAAATTCACAAGAAAAAAAAACTCCATCAAAAAGTGGGCAAAGGACATGAACAGAGAGTTCTCAAAAGAAGACATTTATGCAGCCAATAAACATATGAAAAAAGGTCAACATCACTTATCATTAGAGAAATGCAAATTGAAACCACAATGAGATACCATCTCACACCAGTCAGAATGGTGATTATTACAAAGTCAAGAAAAAACAGATGGTTGTGAGGCTGTGGAGAAATCGGAGCGTTTTTACATTGTTGGTAGGAATGTAAATTAGTTCAACCATTGTGGAAGACAGTGTGGCGATTTCTCAAGGATCTAGGACGAGAAATACCATATGACCCAGCAATCCCATTACTGGCTATATACCCAAAGGAATATAAATCATTCTATTATAAAGATACATGCACACGTATGTTTATTGAAGCACTATTCTCAATAGCAAAGACATGGAACCAACTCAAAGGCCCATCAGTGATAGACTGGATAAAGAAAATGGAATATTATGCAGCCATAAAAAGGAATAAGATCATGTCCTTTGCAGGGACATGGATTTAGCTGGAAGATAACATTTTTCAGCAAACTAACAGAGGCACAGAAAACCAAACACTGCATTTTCTCACTCATAAGTGGGAACCAAACAATGACAACCCATGGATACAGGGAAGGTAACAACACACACCAGGGCCTGCCAGTGGGACAAGGGGAGGGAGAGCATTGGGTCAAATAGTTAATGCATGCAGGACTTAATACCAAGGTGATGTGTTGATAGATGTAGCAAACCACCATGGCATACCTTTACCTATGGAACAAACCTTCACATTCTACACATGTATCCCAGAACTTAAAGTAAAATAAAATTTTAAAAAAGAAAAAGCACTAATACTTCTGTTTTAATGAACAAAACTAATATTATATTCTGAACAATAGCAAGTATTGAAAAATATTGATATAATTTTAATAAGTCATTTTTTCTAAAATATCCACATTTCCTTCATATGATTTTTCTATTTGATTAGATATATGTAAATTCATGTGGAAATATGCAGATGTCTTATACAAATAAATTGCATTAAAAATGACCATAGGATGTGGACTGAATTCTGTCTCTCCAAGGATTCATATGTTGAAGCCTTAACCCTCCATGTAATGAAATGTGAAGATTAGATCTGTAGGAGATATTTAGTTCATGAGAGTGGAGCCCTAATGATGGTATTAGTGACCTAATAAGAAGAACTTAGAGACATCTTTCTTCTTCTCTCTGCCAGTTAAGGATATAATAAGAAGCACGGTCTGCAAATCAGGAAGAAGGCCCTCACCAAACACTGAATCTTCCAGCATCTTAATCTGAGATGTCCCAGCCTCCAGAACTATGAGAAATAAATGTCTATTGTTTAAGTCACTGAGTCTATGGTATTTAGTTATAGCAGCCCAAGCTAAGAACACCGAAATTATATATTTTCATAGTATGAATTAATTCTAATCACATGCACATAAATAATTTCTTCAGTTTATTAAAATTCTGCCAAAGTTACTTTTTCTTCATTAATTTAAGATGTCAAGATATCTGTAACACTTATATTTTTGTTCTGTTAGCCCATTTTGATCTATAGGAAGTTTAGGTTTTATTATTTTCAACTTTTATAGATTACTTAGTGTATAACTTTCTAGCATTTAATCTTAAAGTTATAAAACTTCAAGAATTCTTACAATAAAAATCTGTCATTCGGTCTAAGCAACAGCAACAATATTCTGACATATGGTCACTTTTTCTATTAAATCTTATATGTAAGGCTGGGTACAGAGCCTCATAGCACTTTGGGAGGCCAGGGAGGGAGGATTTTGAGGCCAAGAGTTTGAAAGCAGCCTGAGCAGTGTAACAAGACCCCATCTCTTTAAAAAAAAGTTATATGAAAATATGTTAGCTCTTGTCTCATGAATTAATTTATAAATAGAAATAGTAATTATAAACTGTATTTTGTTGCCATTTACCAAATACACATTTTATTTGGATTGGCATTTAGTGTAAACAGCATAGACTTTCTAACACCAGATTATACATAAATGAATGATAATTTTAGCATTGTTTATAAAAGTAAAAAGAAAAAGAAAAAAGAGGGAAGCATGTCTACTTCCACCACTCACTCCTATAAAAATTATGCTATGATTAAGAACCCAAAAATCATAGGAAAAAAAAGAAAGGAAATGATAGCAACAAAATGTTGAAATCTAGAAAGCGTACACATGAGAAATAACTGCCCCAGCAGAAAAGACAAAGGTAAATCTAAAGTTAGCAGTTGGGAAAATACTGCAGAAGATTTCAAGGCTCAAAGATTTGCAGGCACCTTGTGCCTCTATAAAATGTACTTGCAGGTGGAGTGTAAAGGGAAAGGCTTGAAAGAAGTTATTATATGAAGAGTTCCCAGCTCAATCACCTAATCCAATGTAATTAGGATGGTTGGTAAGACTTTTGTGAAATGTCTTTGGCTTATGACATATTAATTTAAAAGTTTTATAAATAAAATATATAGCATTTGAAATTTGTACATCATGAAAAGATTTACCCATAGACTATTTCCGAATGATAGTATCTGGTAGGCCCTGCCTAAAAGCCACTTCATTGTTAACTGCAACTACAAACATCATAGGTGCATTTGTTTAAGGCTTTATCTGCTGTCTACATAACGAGACAACTTCCTCTCTACCAACTAACAGAAGACTGAAAGCTTATTCTTTGGGAAAGTTAAGCTAGAGGGTCTCTTGATTTATGTCAATAGGCAAAGATGAGTGTAGAGTACCAAAATGAATACAGAAAGTTTAACAGAAAGTTGGCATAATGACTGAAAAGACCCTTCCTGCCCTATCCCCCACTTGAAACAGTTGTAGCCACACTTACATTCCCTTAAAATTTTATTTCTGGGTAAAATTTCTTAAGAGCAAATATTTATATAATATAACATTTGAAAATACCCAGTAAAGCAACAGCCGGGAGCCATTCTGCAGTAGATTATAAAAATAGCCATATAGTCTTCTCCTCCTTGCATCTTGCAGTGTAACATTGAAGATCTTCCCATTAAGACTTGGGAACAATTTCCCCAGCCTTTGAATCTATGTTTGCTATGGGATTTGCTTTGGCCAAAGAACATTCACAAACATGATACAAAATTGATGCTTCATAAACCCTTGCATACTGGGACTTGATCTCTTGATCTCTTGGAATCCTAAGGCCATCATGTAAACAAGTCCAATCTAACCTGCTGGACAAGGAGAGGAGAAAAACAAAGATTCATTAGCTAACAACCTGCCAACAACCACACTTAAGAACCTGTATCATCCAGCTACCAGCCAACATGACAGTTGATCACAGAAGCATGAGCTAATCCAGAGAGATCAGCTGGGCCAGTTCAGACTCCACCTGAACCATCATGAGCTAAATAAGTGGATACTGTTTTAAGCTAGTCATTTTGAAGTTGAGTTGTGATACGGCAACAATGAACTGATAAACCAACTGACCAATCTACTGTAATGCCTACCATGTAATAAGATCGAATATTGAACATAAAATTTCCCACTGACCTTATGGAATCTAATTATTAACTAGAAAATTAAAGTACAGTCTTAACTCATATATGAGAAAAATAATAATATGACTGAGAACAAAACAATTTAAAAAACTAAACAAACTAGAAGTAAAAAATATCAGTAAAGAAAGAAGAATAAAACATTATGAAACTTAGTTATGTCTTTAGAGAGGTGAGAGAGATTTTGCTATATAACAAAAAAATTAGATTATAAAAATGGAGACTTCAAGAACAAAAAAAGATCTATTGGAAATTTAAAATGTGGCTGCATAAATGAAAAACTAGGTAGAAGTTTGGAAGATACAATTCAAAAAATCTGCCAGATAAAAATAATAAGACAAAGAGAAAAAAGGATAAGATTTTTTAAAATTTTTCTTTCCAACTTTTACTTTCACGGGTATGTGTGCAGGATGTGCATATTTATTACACAGGTAAATGTGTGCCATGGTTGTTTGCTGCACAAATCATCCTGTCACAAAAAAACCCTAAAATTTCTTAATAGTTAAGGACTTAGACCACACTCATCTTGCACTCATGATGCGCTGTCTTGCTTGTTTTCTTAGCAAGTAGCCTGCACCTGGACATATCTTTGTGATGTTTGAGAATAACTTCTCATTAAGCCTGATTCTCCACACCCACCAACTCATTTGGGAAGACAATATTTATAGTCTTGGAAACCGCATGCTAAAAGAGACATGGACAAAGTGAAGCATATGCACAGAAGAAGGACTTAGACTGTGAAGAGGCTGGGAACCATGCTAAATGAAACCAACCTATAGACCACTTTGTCACTTGTACAGCAGGGGGCAGCAGTATTAATGGAGTTGCCAGCTCTGCTAGGTTGTGAGGAGAGGGCATACACTGAAGATATACTAAGCTTCATAATTGTGTTTTATTAAAAGTTAAGGTGGAAGCTTTTACAAAAATCAAATCTGAAATTCAGAAGTCTTATTAAACACCGTTGGTTGGCGAGAATGTAGAGCAACGACATTTTCATCCGCTGCTGGTGGAATTGTAAACTGGTACCACCACTTTGGAAAGTGAATTGTCTGGTAAAGGTGATGATATATACCATCTGTGCATCCTTGCAATTCCCCTTCTAGAGAGCTCCATGCCCTAGGGAAACAAATGCACATATGCCCAAGAATATAAGTACAACAAGGTCCACAGCAGGATGGCTCATAATTGTTCAATGTCTGAACCAACCCAAATATCCATCATAGGTAGAATGGATAAATAAATTATGCTATGTTCATACAATGGAACATTACACAGCAATAAAAAAACATAGTTACAAGGAACATGGATTTTATAACTATAATATACACATGAAGCAAGTTCAAAATAATGCATGTAGTATGATTGCATTTATATAAAGACCAAAATTTAGCCAAGTGAAATCATAATTTTTAGGAATGCATGCATAGGTGATGAAACTATAATATAGTGTAAAACAAGGAAGTAATTATAATAAAAATCAGGATAATGGGAAGGGAGGATGTTATAATTGGTAAGAGACATACTGGAAACGTCTGGGGTCTGGTAATGTTCTATTGCTTGACCTGGGAGATATTATGTGGGCATTTGTATTATAATTAGCTGTTAATTGTACATTTATATTTTATTTACTTTTCTGTATGTATGTTGTAGTTCACCAAAAAAAGTAAAAAAAAAAATGTGACCTTTTGAACAAATGGTGGCCTATAGAGCAAATCATTAATAAAATTATTCTCTAGTGGACTTCTAGTAAGAAAGAAAAAAGAGAAAATAAATTTTGAGAATGTATTTGGATATGAATAATAAACATTTCAGAGAGAACAAATAGAGAAGAAATTATCAAAGAAATAATTCAATGTATTTTTAGAAGTTAGGAACATAAATTTCCATATTACAGCACAACAGTTTTAAAAAGGCCAACACAGGTACTATGATTTGTAAACTTACAATTCTAGAAACAAAGACAATATCTTAAGAGCTTACAGAGAGAAGAGGAAAAGAAAAGAAAGAGTCTATATGCAAAGTATCTGGAGTAAGTATGTTATAAGATTGTTAAAAGTAACTTTTTAGTTACATTATTAGCAATTTTGTTAACTAAGAGATTTTACTGAAATTTAAAAGCTAAAAATCATTGAAAGTTAAAAAGAACCAAAAGCTAAACACCTTAAACATTCTAAAAGGAAATGATTATCAACTAAAATTTTACACCTAGTGAACTTAGTTATCAAGTGTGAGAGGAGACTAATGACATTTTCAGGCATGTGAGATTTTAAAGTGTTTACTGTTCATGCAACTTTTCTTAGGAAGTTACTAGAGGAGGTGTTTCCTCCAAACACAAGAAAAAACAAAAGGAGGAAAAACATGGATTTCAGGAAACAATGGACCCATCCCTGGATGGTAGAAATTGTCAGCAGGCCTCCAGAGCAAGCAGGCAAAACTGGGGTGGGAAGAGGGAGGAGAGGTCAAAGATAGGGATCAAAAAGAAGATGAAGTTGGTAGGCTATCAGATGGATGAATCTGGAACATGTGCAGGGGCATGAAAAAGAACTTTCATGTTTGGTCTGTGCACTCATGTGTTACGAAGTTGAATACATGTGAAATTGTAGTGAAAAAAATTATATAAAAAAATCAGGCTGTAAAAGCATTAAATTCACATTCCTCATAAAAGGGCATCTAAATACGATTTTGTTTTTACCATAAACTGTTTCTGCAGAGTTAATAAGACTATTGATTCTAATGCCTTTTCGCATATTTCAAATTCATGACGAAATAACAGTAGTGGCAGAGGGGAGGGGGGTTCTGTTGACTACTTATATTTAAAACTAGTCAATTATATTTATTTGGTTCTTCAACAAACCAAGAAGTTAATAAATACTTATTTTCCAAAAAAAATTAATTGTTATGGGTACGTGGTAGGTGTATATATTTATGGGGTATGTGAGATATTTTGATACAGGCGTACTATGTATAATAATCACATCAGGGAAAATAGGGTATTTATCCCAAGCATTTATCACTTCTTTCTATTATGAACATTCCAATTATACTCTTTAAGTCATTTTTAAATGAACTATAAATTATTGTTGTCTCCAGTCACTCTGTTGTGCTATCAAATAGTAGATCTTACTCATTCTATTTAACTATATTTAGGTACCCATTAACCATGCCCACACCGCCCCCCCCACCACTACCCATCCCAGCCTCCATTCTACTCTCTATCTCCATGAGTTCAATTGCCTTAATTTTTAGTTCCCACAAATATTAAGAACATGTGAGGTTTGTCTTTCTGTTCCTGGCTTACATCACTTAACATAATGACTTCCATTTCCATCCATGTTGTTGTAAATAACGGGATCTTATTCTTTTTTCTGATAGTACTCCATTGTGTATAAGTACCTCCTTTTTTATTATCCATTCATTTGTTGATGGACACTTAGGTTGCTTCCAAATCTTGAGCATTGTGAATAGTGCTGCAGTAAACATAGGAGTACAGATATTCCCATGTTTGATACACTGATTTTTTTTTTCTCTTTTGGCAATATACCTATCAGTGGAATTGCTGGATCATATGGTGGTTCTACTTTTAGTTTTTTTGAGGAACCTCCATACTGTTCTCCATAGTGGCTGTACTAATTTACATTCCCACCAACAGTGTACCAGGGTTCCCTTTTCTCCATATATTTGCCAGCATTTATTATTGCCTGTCTTTTGGATAGAAGCCATTTTAACTGGGATGAGATTATATTTCATTGTAGCTTTCATTTTCATTTCTCTGATAATCAATAATGTTGAGCACTTCTTCGTATATGTTTACCTTTTATACCTTCTTTTGAGAAATGCCTATTTGAGTCTTTTGTACATTTTTACTTGGATTATTATGATTTTCTTTGCTGTATAGAAGCTTTTTAACTTAAAATATCCCATTTGCCCATTTTCATTTTGATTTCCTGTGCTTTTGGGGTGTTACACACACAGACACACAGACACACAGACACACACACACACACACACACACACACACAATTTGCCCAGACTAATGTACTGGAAAGTTTCTCCAATGTTTTCTTTTAGTAGTTTTATGATTTCAGGTCTCAGATTTAAATTTTTAATCCATTTTGATTTGATTTTTGTTTTGTTTTGATTTGATTTTTATATGTATAAAGAAGTCTAGTTTTATTCTTCTCCATATGGATGTCCAGCTTTCCCAGCACCATTTATTGATGAAGCTGTCCTTTCTCCAATGTTTGTTCTTGATACCTTTGCTGAAAATGAATTCACTATAGATGTGTAAGTTTATCTCTGTGTTCCATGTGCTTTTCCATTGGTCTATAGGTCTGTTTTTATGCCACTACCATGCTATTTTGGTTACTAGAACTCTGCAGTATAATTTGAACTCAGGTAATGTGATTCTTCCAGTTTTATTCTTTTTGCTCAGGATGGCTTTTGCTATTCTGGGTCTTCTGTGGTTCCATATAAATTTTAGAATTTTTTTTCTATTTCTGTGAAAGAATGTCATTGGTCTTTTGATAGAGATTGCACTGAATCTGTAGATGGCCTTGGTATTATGGACATTTTAACAACATTGATTATTCCAATACTTTAACATGAAAGTGTTTTCATTTTTGGTATTCTTTTCAGTTTCTTGCATGACTGTTTTATAGTAGAGGCTCCCCAACCCCTGGGCTATGGATGGGAGCCATGGCCTGTTAGAAACTGGGCAACACAACGGGTGGTGAGTGGTGGGTGAGTGAGCAAAGATTCATCTGTATTTATAGCTGCTCCCCATTGCTCACATTACCACCTGAGCTCCAACTCCTGTCAGATCAGCAGCAGCATTAGATTCTCATAGTACCATGAACCCTATTGTGACCTGCCCATGTGAGCAATCTAGGTTGCATGCTCCTTATGAGACTCTAATGCCTGATGATCTGTCATTGTCTCCCATCACCTCCAGATGGGACCATCTAGTTGCAGGAAAACAAGCTCAGTGCTCCGACTGTTTCTACATTATGGTGAGTTACATAATTATTTCATTACATATTACAATATAATAATAACAGAAATAAAGTACACAATAAATGTAATGTTCTTTAATCATCCCAAAACCATTCCCCTCACACCAGTCCATCATCATTATATTCCAGATCTTAGAGGACAGGCTTTCATCTTTTACCCTTTCAAGATATACTAGCTGTCTGTCTGTTATACATGACTTTTATTTTGTTGAGGTATGTTCCTTCTAGACCCAGTTTTTTGACAGGTTTTATCATGAAGTGTGTTAAATTTTATCAAATGCTTTTTTAATATCAGTTGAGTTTTCATTATAGAGAACTTTCTCTTCTTTGGTTAATTTTATTCCTAGGTATTTAATTTTATTTGCATCTATTAAAGTGGTATTACCTTCTTGATTTCTTTTTCAGATTGTTCATTGTTAGCATATAGAAATGCTACTGATTTTTGTATATTGACTTTGTATCTTACTTTACTGAATTTGTTTATGAGTTCTAATATGTTTTTGGTAGAGTCATTGTTTTTTCCAAATATACAATGATGTCATCTGCAAACAAGGATAATTTGAAGTCTTCCTTTCCAATTTGGATGCCCTTTATTTCTTTCTCTTGTCCGATGACTCTAGCCAAAATTTCTAGTACTATGTTGAATAATTGGTGAAAGTTGGCATCCTTGCTGTGTTCCAGATCTTAGAGGAAAGGCTTTTCAGTTTTTACTCATTCAGTATTATACTAGCTGTCAGTCTGTCATATATGGCATTTATTATGTTGAGGTATGTTCCTTCTAAACCCAGTTTTTTAATGGTTTTTATTATGAAGTATGTTGAATTTTATCGAATGCTTTTTTAGTATCAGTTGAGATGATCATATAGTTTTTGTCCTTCATTCGTGTATCACATTGATTGATTTGTGCATGTTGAACCATCTTCGCATCCCAGGAATGAATCCCATTAAGTCATGATGAGTGGTCTTTTTAATGTGTTCTTAAATTTAGTTTGCTACTGTTTCGTTGAGGATTTTTGCATCAACGTTCATCAGATAAATTGAACTGTAATTTTCTTTTTTTGTTTGTTTTGTTTTGGTCTGGCCTTAATATCAGGGTAATACTTGCCTCACAGAGTGAGTTTGGAAATATCTTTTCTCTTCCCCTGTTTTTTGGAGCATAGTTTCAGTAGGATAGGTGTTAGTTCTTTGTATGTTTAATAATATTCAGCAGTGAAGGCATTGGGTCCTGGGCTTTTCTTTGCTGGGAGACTTTTTATTATGGCTTTGATCTCATTACTTGATATCAGTTCATTCAGGTTTTGGATTTCTTCCTGGTTCAATCTTGGTAGGTTGTATATGTCTAGGAATTTGTATACTTCTTCTAGGATTTCCAATTTATTGGTATATAGTTGCTCATAATAGTCTCTAATGATTCTTTGAATTTCTATCAGTTATAATATATCCTTTCTCATCTCTGACTTTGTTTGATTCCTCCATTTTTTTCTTAGCCTGGCTCAACTAAAATTTGTCAGTTTTCTTTATCTTTCCCCAAAAAACTTTTAATTTTGGTGATTTTTTTCATTTTCTTCACTTCAATTTCATTTATTTCTGTTCTGATCATTGTTATTTATTTTCCTTTTCTAATTTGGAGTTTGATTTGCTCTTACTTTTTCACTTCTTTAAGATACATTGTTAGGTTGTTTATTTGAAGTTTTTCTACTTTTTGATGTAGGAACTTATTGCTCTAAATTTCCTCTTGGTACCACTTTTGCTGTATCCAATAGATTTTCGTGTAGTGTATTTCCATTTTCATTTCTTTCAAGAAATTTTAAAATTTCTTTCTTAACTTCTTCATTGACATCGGTCTTGCAAGAGCACAATGTTCGATGTTCATGTGTTTATATACATACACATATATATACACACACCACAATGGAGCACCCAGATATACAGAGCGAATACTATTAGAGCTGAAGAGAGATATATACATATATACACAAATAATATATATACACAAACATATATAATACATATATACTTATACACATATAATATATATTACATATATACGCATATGATATATATGTGTGTACATATATGTGTGTATATATGTGCATATGTATATACACTCACCGTTTGGCCTTTCCCACCATCATAGCCCTCACCCTACAAGTCAGGGAATTCTACCAGCTGCTAAGTATGTCTATGCCAATTATGCATTCTGGCACTTGGGAAATGACAACAGGATGAGTCCAGGGACTGACTGTAAGTCAGACCTGAGCTAAAACTTTATTAATTACCTGACCTCCATTAGCCCCTACTTTACCTGGAGGACCGCAATGACGTTTTGGGTCCACTGTAATCAACATCAGTTCAGACCCAGTGTCCAGTAGTCTCCGAAATGTCTGATCATTTCCTTTTCCCCAGTGCATGGTTACCCATGCCTCTACCTAGAAAAGTAGAAATTGAAAGCAATATTGCATCCCTATAGGAATTGTGCAAATTAGTGCCACCTTCAAGGACTTGAAAGATCCAGGAGTGGTGATTTCCACCATATCCCCATTCAACTCTCCCATTTGACCTATTCAGAAGACAGATGGATCTTGGAGAATGGCACTGGATTATCATGAGTTTAACCAAGTGGTGACTCCAATTGTAGCTGCTGTACTAGATGTGGTTTCATTGCTTGAGCAAATTAACACATCTCCTGGTACATTGCATGCAGCCATTGACTTGACAAATATCTTTTCCTCCATTCCTGTCCATAAGGCCCACCAAAAGCAATTTGACTTCAGCTGGCAAGGCCAGCAATATACCTTTACTGTCCTACCACAGGGGTATATCATCTCTTTGGCTTTGTGTCCTAATCTTATTCAGAGGGACCTTGATCCTTTTTCACTCCTGCAAGATATCACATTGATCCATTACATTGATGATATTATGCAGATTGGATCCAGTGAGCAAGAAGTAGCAAACACACTGGACTTATTGGTGAGATATTTGCATGCCAGGGGATGGGAAATAAATCTAACTAAAATTCGGGGACTTTCTACCTCAATCAAATTTCTAGGGGTCCAGTGGTGTGGGGCCTGTTGAGATAGTCTTACTAAGATGAAGGATAAGTTACTGCATTTGGCCCCTCCTACAACCAAGAAAGAGACACAATGCCTAGTGGGCTTATTTGGATTTTGGAGGCAACACCTTCCTGATTTGGGTGTGTTTTTCCAGCCCATTTATTGAGTGACCTGAAAGGCTGCCAATTTTTAATGTGGTCCAGAACAGGAGAAGGCTTTGCAACAGGTCCAGGCTGTTGTGAAAGCTGCTCTGCAACTTGAGCCACATGTCCCAGCAGATCGGATGGTGCTTGAGGTGTCAGTGGCAGATAGGGATGCTGTTTGGAGCCTTTGGCAGGTTCCCATAGGTGAATCGCCGTGGAGGCCTCTAGGATTTTGGAACAAGGCCCAGCTGTCTTCTGCAGATAACTACTCTCCTTTTGAGAGATAGCTCCTGGCCTGTTAATGGGCTTTTGTGGAAATTGGATGTTTGACTATGGGTCAAGTCACCATGCCACCTGAATTGCCTATCATGAACTGGGTGCTTTCAGAACCATCTAGCCATGAAGTGGGTTGTGCACAGCAGCATTCCATCATCGAATGGAAGTGGTGTATAGGTGACCGGGCTCGAGAAGGTCCTGAAGGCAAAAGTAAGTTACATGAGGAAGTGGCTCAAATGCCCATGGTCTCCACTTTTGCCACCCTGCCTTCTCTACCCCAGCCTGCACCAATGGCCTCATGGGGAGTTCCTTATGATCAGTTGACAGAGGAAGAGAAGACTAGAGCCTGGTTCACAGATGGTTCTGCACAATATTCAGGCACCACCCGAAAGTGGACAGCTGCAGCACTACAGCCCCTTTCTAGGACATCCCTGAAGGACAGCGATGAAGGGAAATCTTCCCAGTGGGCCGAACTTTGAGCAGTGAACCTTATTGTGCAATTTGCATGGAAGGAGAAATAGTCAGATTTGCAATTATATACTGATTCATGGGCTGTAAGCCAATGGTTTGGCTGGATGGTTTGGGACGTGGAAGAAGCATGATTGGAAAATTGGTGACAAAGAAATTTGGGGAAGAGGTATGTGGATGAGTGGTCAAAAACTGTGAAGATAATTGTATCTCATGTGAGTGCTCACCAGTGGGTGACCTTAGCGAAGGAAGAGTTTAATAATCAAGTAGATAGGATGACCCGTTCTGTGGACACCACTCAGCCTCTTTCCCCAGCCACCTCTGCCATTGCCCCATGGACCCATGAACAAAGTCGTCATGGTGCAGGGATGGAGGTTATGCATGCACTCAGCAATGTGGGCTTCCACTCACCAACACTGACCTGGCTATGGCCACTGCTGAGTGCCTAATTTGCCAGCAGCAGAGACCAACACTGAGCCTTTGATATGGCACCATTCCTCGGGGTTATCAGCCAGCTACCTGATGGCGTGTTGATTATATTGGACCTCTTCCAACATGGAAAGGGCAGTGGTTTGTCCTCACAGGAATAGACACTCCAGATATGGGTTTCTGTATCCTGCACACAATGCTTCTGCCAAGATTACCATCAGTAGATCACAGAATGCCTTATCTGCTGTCATGGTATTCCACACAGCATTGCCTCTGACCAGCGCACTCACTTTATGGCTAAAGTGCAGCAGTAGGCTTATGCTCATGGAATTCACTGATGTTATCATGTTCCCCATTATCCTGAAGTAGCTGGATTGATAGAACTGTGGAATGGCTTTTTGAAGTCGCAATTACAATGCCAACTAGGTGACAATACTTTACAGGGCTGGGGCAAAGTTCTCCAGAAGGCCATGTATGCTCTGATTCAGCATCCAATATATGGTTCTGTTTATCCCATAGACAGGATTCATGGGTCCGGGAATCAAGGGGTGGAAGTAGAAGTGGCACCATTCACCATCAACCGTAGTGATCCACTAGCAAGATTTTTGCTTCCTGTTCCTGCGACATTATGTTCTGCTGGCCTAAAGGTCTTAGTTCCAGAGACAGGAACATTGCCATGAGGGGACACAATAATGATTCCACTAAAGTGGAAGTTAAGATTGCCACCTGGACACTTTGGGCTCCTCCTACCTTTAAGTCAAGAGGCAAAGAAGGGAGTTACAGTGTTGGCTGGGGTGATTGACCTGGACTATCAAGATGAAATCAGTCCACTACTCAATGTAGGTAAGGAAGAGTATGTAAGGTAAGGAATACAGGAGATTCATTAGAGTGTCTCTTAGTATTACTCTGCCCTGTGATTAAGGTCAATGGGAAACTACAACAGCCCAATCCAATCAAGACTACAAATGACCCAGACCCTTCAGGAATGAAGGTTTGGGTCAATCCACCAGGAAAAAAAAAAAAAAATACAACCACTGAGGTGCTTGCTGAAGACAAAGGGAGTACAGAAGGGGTAGTAGAAGAAGATAGTCATCAATACCAGCTATGACCACGTGACCAGTTGTAGAAATGAAGATTGTAACTGTCATGAGTATTTCCTCCTTCTTTTGTTAAAAACATGTTTGTGCATGTGTACACTTGTATTAAGAAAATATCTCCATTTTATTTCTTTTTTCCTTTATTATGTGACATAAGATTTATTGACTTCTTATCAGCATTTAAGTATTGTTGACTTTATGTAATAGTATTTGGTTTGGGGATTGCTGCACTTCTGGTTGTACGGAGGATAATTGTATTACATTAGGTGTAATTATAACCTCATTATTGTCTTCATTTTAAGATTATGTATGATCTCAGGAGATGTGTATGGGTTCACATTGACAAGGGGTGGACTTGTGATTGTTAATACCGAGTGTCAACTTCATTGGATTGAAGGATACAAAGTATTAATCCTGGGTGTGTCTGCGTGGGTGTTGCCAAAAGAGATTAACATTTGAGTCAGTGGGCTGAGGAAGGCAGATCCACCCTTAATCTGGTGGGCACAATCTAATCAGCCTCCAGGGAATATAAAGCAGGCAGAAAATCCAGAAAAGGAGACACAGGCCTAGCCTCCCAGCCTACATCTTTCTCTTGTGCTGGAATCTTCCTGCCCTTGAACATTGGACTCCAGGTTCTTCAGTTTTGGGACTCGTACTGGCTCTCCTTGCTCCTCAGATTGCAGACAGCTTATTGTGGGACCTTGTGATCATGTAAGTTAATACTTAATAAACTCCCTTATATATATATGTGTATATATATATATATATATATATATATATATATATAGTATATCCTATCAGTTCTGTCCCTATAAGAGAACCCTGACTAAATAGTAGGATAACATTTTTTTCTCCTTCAGCACTTTATTGTTCTTATTTTTTATTTAATTTAATTAATTAATTTTTTTGAGACAGAGTCTTGCTCTGTCACCTAGGCTGGAGCACAGTGGCACAACTTGGGCTCACTGCAACCTCAGTCTCCCGGGTTCAAACAATTCTCCCTGCCTCAGCCTCCTGAGTAGCTGAGATTACAGGCACGCATCCCCACACCTGGCTAATTTTTGTATTTTTTAGTAGAGATGGGGTTTTACCATTTTGGCCAGGCTGGTCTTGAACACCTGATCTCAGGTGATCTGCCCACCTCGGCCTCTTTCAGCACATTAAATATGTTATGTCACTCTCTCCTGGCCTGCAAGGTTTCCACTGAAAAGTCTGATACCAGATGTATTGGAGCCTGATATCATTTGGCAGTGTCCCCACCCAAATCTCATCTTGAATTCCCAAGTGTTGTGGGAGGAACCCAGTGGGAGGAAATTGAATCACAGGGGCAGGTCTTTCCCATGCTGTTCTCATGACAGTGAATAAGTCTCATGAGACCTGATGGTTTTATAAGAAGGAGTTTCCATGCACAAACTTCCTTTGCCTGCTGCCATCCAAGTAAGACTTGACTTGTTCCTCTTTGTCTTTCACCATGATTGTGTGGCCTCCTCAGTCATGTGGAACTGTAAGTCCATTAAACCTCTTTCTTTTGTAAATTGTTCAGTCTCAGGTATGTATTTATGAGCAGTGTGAAAACAGACTAATACAGTAAATTGGTATCAGTATAGTGGGACACTGCTGTAAATACCTAAAAACGTGGAAGCGACTTTGGAACTGGGTAACAGGCAGGGGTTGGAACAGTTTGGAGGGCTCAGAAGAAGACAGGAAAATGTGGGAAAGTTTGAAACTTCCTAGCAACTTGTTGAATGGCTTTGGCCAAAATGCTGATAGCGATATGGACAATAAAGTCCAGGCTGAGGTGGTCTCAGATGGAGATAAGAAACTGGTTGGGAACTGAAGCAAAGGTGACTCTTGTTATGTTCTAGCAAAGAGACTGGCAGCATTTTGCCCCTGCCCTAAAGATTTGTGAACTTTGAAGTTGAGAGAGATGATTTAGTATATCTGGCAGAAGAAATTTCTAAGCAGCAAAGCATTCAAGAGATGACCTGGGTGCTGTTAAAGGCATTCAGTTTTATAAGGGAAGCAGAGCATAAAAGTTCAGAACATTTGCAGCCTGACAATGCAATAGAAAAGAACATTTCATTTTCTGAGGAGAAATCCAAGCTGGCTGCAGAAATTTGCCTAAGTAACAAAGAGCCAAATGTTAATCTCCAAGACAATGGGGAAAATATCTCCAGGGCATTTCAGAGGTCTTCACAGCAGACCCTCCCATCACAGGCTTGGAGGCCTAGGAAGAAAAAGTGGTTTCTTGGGCCAGGCCCAGGGTTCCTGTGCTGTGAGCATCCTAGGGATTTAGTGCCCTGCATCCCAGCCACTCTAGACATGGCTGAAAGGGACCAACATAGAGCTCAGGCCATGTCTTCAGAGGATCCAAGCCTCAAGCCTTGGCTGCTTCCACATGGTGTTGAGCCTGTGAGTGCACAGACATCAAGAATTGGAGTTTGGGAACCTCTGCTTAGTTTTCAGAGGATGTATGGAAATGCCTGGATGTACAGGCAGAAGTTTACTGCAGGAGTGGGGCTCTCATGGAGAAACTCTGCTAGGGCAGTGTGGAAGGAAATGTGGGTCAGAGTCCCCACACAGTGTCCCTATTGGGGCACCACATAGTGGAGCTGTGAGAAGAGGGCAACTGTCCCCCAGACCACAGAATGGCAGATCCACAGACAACTTGCACCATGCACCTGGAAAAGCTGCAGACACTCTCGCCAGCCTGTGAAAGCAGCTAGAAGGAGGAGTATACCCTGCAAACCCACAGGGGTGGAGCTGCCTAAGGCTGTGGGAGCCTACCTCTTGCATCAGTGTGACCTGGATATGAGACATGGATCAAAGGAGATCATTTTTGGAAATTTAAGATTTGACTGCCCTCCTGGATTTTGGACAAGAATGGGGTGGGTAGCCCCTTTGTTTTGGCCTATTTCTCCCATTTAGAATGGTTATATTTACCCAATGCCCATACCCCTATTGTATCTAGGAAGTAACGAACTTGCTTTTGACTTTACAGGCTCATAGGCAGAAGGGATTTACCTTGTCTCAGATGAGACTTCAGACTGTGGACTGACATGTAAATGCTGAAATGAGTTAAGATTTTGGGGGACTGTTTGGAAGGCATGATTGGTTTTAAAATGTGAGGACATGAGATTTGGGAGGGGCCAGGGGTGAAATGATATAATTTGGCTCTGTCCCCACTCAAATGTGGGGACATGTAAATTCCCATGTGTTGTGGGAGGGACCTGGTGGAGGTAATTGAATCATGGGGGCAGGTCTTTCCATGCTTATTCACTACTCTCCTGACAGTGAGTAAGTCTCAAGATTTCTGATGGTTTTATAAGGGGGACTCTCCTACACAAGCTCTCTTTGCCTGCCCCGCTCCATGTGAGACATGACTTGCTCCTCCTTGCCTTCTGCTATGATTGTGAGGCCTCCCCAGCCATGTAGAACTGCAAGTCCATTAAACCTCTTTCTTTTGTAAATTGCCCAGTCTCAGGTATTTTTTTATCAGCAGCATGAGAACAGACTAAATCAGAGCTTCTTTATATGTTACTACTTTCTTTTCTCTTGCTGCTTTTAGAATCCTTTCCTTATCCTTGACCTTTGAGAGTTTGATTATTAAATGTCTGGAAGTCATCTTCTTTGGTTTAAATCTGCTTGGTGTTCCATAATCTTCTTGTACTTGAATCATTAATACCTCTCTCTAAGTTCTTGTACTTGAATATTAATACCTCTCTCTAATATTAATAGCTCTAAGTTTGGAAAGTTCTTGGTTATTATGTCTTTGAATAAACTTTCTATGCTGATTTCTTTCCACCTTCTCTTTAAGGCCAATAACTCTTCGATTTGCCCTTTTGAGACTATTTTCTAAATTTTTAGGCATTCCTGATTCTTTATGAAGACTTTTTTTATATGCATAGTTGTTCAATTTGGTGTTCCTGAAGGGTGGGTGGTAGGCAATAACTTGAATATTCTGTTCAGCCATCTTCTATAAGGAATTATTTGTATCATTATAACCCAAGAACATTTTCCCCAGAATGAAAAATAATGCCAAAAAGACACCAAGACCATGGTTGTCTGCCAGCGTCAGGACGCTGAGACAGGCTTTCAGAAACAATGCAGTCCCAGGAAAAGACAGTGCCCTGCTTTGGTGTCTACAACTCCCAGCAATATTTGCATTTTTCATTAAGCCTTGTGATCCTAAACTAGAACTAGAGCACACTGTTTCTAGAACAATTGTCTTAGAAATTTAACAATGCAATAATTCATTGATTACTATATAATCAATTAATTATATAATTTCTCTGTACCGTTACTGGGCACCTTCCCCACAATTTACTGTGGAATTGATATATGTATTCTAAATACAACATGACAAATTAATGAACACATTTTAAAAGATATACAAAGTTTGATTTAATAAAGTTTATACTCTTCCCCCTTGGATGTGAGGTAGGTCTGACTCTGATAATGTAGTCTCAAAACCCTGCCGAGCAGTAAAGGTAAAAGGCACAGCACTTTAAGGAAGAGTATTCTATGGGCCTTACCTATTTTGTCAACTTTCTGGAAAGTTTTTCTGAAATTAGTTTCTATGAACTCCTGTGTTTGCAAAGTATTAAGGTTTTTTTGTTTGTTTGTTTGTTTTGCATTGTTTTTAAAATTTTGAAGTGAAGTCATGAGTGAAATGGATTAGTTAATACTTTAAGGAGACACCTAGATGAAGAACCAGTGAAATGCTAACAACATTTGAGCCAAGATGAAGGTTATAATTTGTACTTAAAAATAAAACAGCTGCAGAACCATTTTTAATTGCCTCACATTTCACCTTAGTAAAAGCATACAATAATATTGACAATTTAAAACATAATAAAGAAACTTGTACTCAATTACATCTAAGGATTCTTATAAGGAGAGGAAATGGAGAATAATATAGCTACTCATAATAAGCTAAAATAATCTGCTTTGGTCATGGTATCTAATTGAATGAACATATTTTAATATATATTATATATATAATTTCTTATAATTAATAATCATTATAAATATGTTTCATATAAAGTTATATATATAATTCATGATTGGCAGTTTATCATTAGGTCAGAATGTATTACTCATCTATAAAATATCAAAAAATAGCAAGCATGGCATTTTGATTCAACTTACTAGAACAGATCTGTTCTGTTTCAGATTTTTATAATACAACTTACATCAGTTTAATATTTTTGAAGTATTCATATTTTTAGGGGCCTACTTATTATATCAATTGAGAGAAAAGTGAATTTTGTATATACCTATATTATAGCACATGTTATATCATAATGGATTTGAGCTCCTGAAGTTGAGTAAAATATTTGCATTAAAGGTTACCATGCCTGGTAAGTAAGCAATACATTTTGGTTTAGTAAAAGCATAATCATATTCTTCCTTGGAATCTGCTAGATTTGGATGATAGAAAATTTCAGTGTATAGTTGATTCTCCTGTGAATTTTATTGACTGGCTGGGGATACTAGACCTATACATGAAGCAATGAGGAAACCACATAAAGCTGCATATAGACTCTTGACATCTCTGAGAGAACTGTCTTGAGTTCTGTTTGACCCTCCAGATTGGCAAGAATTTACATGTACAGCAGATGTTATTTTTTACATGGGATAAAAATTGTATTACTTTAAAAAAGACTGTAAATGTGAATATAAGCAGAGAAGTACAGTGCTGGCCAATTCACTCACTAGCAAGTGACTCACTAGCCCACACCAGCCTCAAGGCATACGTCATTCAAATTTATGTTTCACAAAATTACAAGGGAACTTACATGAACTTTTGTGTTCTTGAAGAAGGTCAAAACTGGTAATATAAATACGAGAATATCTATGGTTAATGCATGGTCAAGCATGCCCTTTAGTTACAGGAATCAGAAGAAGGGGTAGTCAAATATGGTTGGGCTAGTTATTAGTTGTTCATGGAAAAGGGAAGTATAGAGTAGCCTCAGGAGAAATAGGCAGAGAGAGAATTTCATATAGATAAATTAGCATAACATAGGATTAAACATTGAAATGAGAATAGTGTGCTCATGGAATAATAAAGAAACCAATCTAATTCAAGCGGAAGGTAGACATATGAAAAAATGGAAAATAAGGTCAGAAAAAAATTTTCTGCATAACCATTTTATGCAAAAGCAAACAAATAAACGTTAATGTTAATTTGGGAAATTCAGACATCAGGGAATCACTGTTGGTTTTCTAGCAAGGTAAAATGATATAAGCAAATAGTGTTTTAGAAACAGTAAACCAACGTTGATGAGCAGAACAGGCTAAAAAGATTAAAATTTCACAGCAGGAATAATCATCAGGAAGCTCTGTAGTGACGTTAAACTGTGGGCAATGGGAAATGAAGAGGCATGTACAAGTTTAAAAAATATTTAAATGATATGTTGCCACAACTAAATAGATATGAGAAAGTAGAGGCAAAAGTGCCGAGAAATTGTTTTTAAGTCAAATTCCTCAAGTATCCGAAACATTCTTCTGAATAAATTTGCAAATATAAACGCATTTTACTTATATTTGCAAATATTTCATTCAAATAAATTTTGTATTCTTATATCATATTACTTTCAATCCTTCTATTTTTATGGTCTATAATTTGACATCACTTTTTTTTTAACTGAAGGAAGGCAAACTTTTTTTTAATAATGCAAGCCTCATCCTCAGTGATAGAAAGCAATATTAATATGTAAAGTTAATACAATGCAAAATGGTGTTCTTGATTCAAAGTGTCAACCAGCAGTGGAGAGCAGGGAGGTCATTAGCCAGATGACAGATATTAATAAAATTGATAGATTTAGGTCTTTGCTGAAAATGTGTGTGGAGGGGCATGGGGAGGAATGTTTGCTAAAACATCTGCTCAGCCACAACATCCAGCAAGAGTAATAAGAAATGAACAGGAAAGAAAGATCTGAAAAAGCATGCACACTATATGTCTTAAACCTCAGAATCCCTGAGTAAGCTTTTGCTACTTGACTTTAGCACTCTTTCTTCAAGGCGACTACTGTGAACCCAGCAGGAATTTAAGACAAAGAGGAATTGGAGAAAAGACTTGAAAGATCTTAACCTGGTAACCAGAAGTGATAAATGACATTTCTAAAATGACTAAAATGTTTCTTCCCAACATTCCTGAAGTTGAGATGTCCATGATAATGGATATGTACACATCAAATATCTTTCCCACATAGATCAGTCTGTTAATATGTTTCCCAAATTCTTAGAACTTTACTTGATTGAAACAATAAGAACCCTTGTGGCACACTGAGTAAATTATTCACCCATATTTGGTCCGTTATTCAAATCTTGGAAATAGAAGATCCCTCAGAAGAGAATTTTAGTCTCTAGAAGATGTTTTACTTCCTTTGCTCACTATTTAATTGGGCCTTTTGTGAATAAAATCAACACTGCTTAATGTGAGGATGGAAAATCGTACTCTATAAAAGAAATTTAAAGAAAAGGATTTCTAAATACTCTAAAAGCAACTGAGACAGCTTATTATTGGTTAAGGCACACTCATCTTGATTTTTCAAGTAAATAAATCCCTGAATATAAAAACTCAAAATCTCCCTAAAGGAGAGTTGGATGTGCCTATAAACTGAAAATAAAGTGACTTAGACAAAACACTTAGAACTATATTGTCTGGACAGACAAAATGACCTGATTCATATAGATGTTTTTCATGTCATTCTCAAGAGCTCTGAGTAACTTACAGAAAAAAAAAAAATCATATGCCCATGACAACAAAAATAGAAAAAATCAAGTATATATGGAACTTATTTAAAGTAAAGCTTATCTCTCTAATGGTAGGGTAAATAGACAACTGAAACTTAGCTTTGAATTATACACACTTATATCACTAAGAGAAACATCCATCGGATCAAGCCCTAACCCTTAGTATGAAACATTGCAGAACTAGGGACTGTCAAAAATTAGTTATGGCCAAGACCTGACTGTTTTGAGGGCCAAGCCAAGAATTCTAGATTAAAAAAAAAATTCTTTTATTTTAATGGAATATACCACCTACAAACAAGGGATTAAGTTTCATATGTATTATATTTAATATTCTGTAGTTGAACAGATTAGCTTACAAATTAATAAAGACTATATACTGTCTGTCCAAGGTGCAAGCTAGTCATCATTTAGATGCCATTCTTACTGATAGTTGATTTTTGCTTTCGCTTAAGTTTGTGGAGAAGGTGCTGCATTATTTTGAATAATCTGCCAGGCACCTTCAGCAGGATTTCTCCTTTATGACAGCACTATGAGAATGGGACAAGAAAGAAAGAGTAAAGAGAGCTCAAGTGGTAGGACAGAGGGCATAAAAGAAAAATTCATTGTTCCAGCTCTATTGATGCTGGCCATTGCTGAACACAAAGAATAGTGACATTGAATAAGAAATGTGACCAGAGAAGTAGAGTTAAAGTTCTGGGCACTTGGTAGCGGCCATGAGAGTTGAACACAGAAGCTGCTCTGGGAACCCAGTCGTGTCTTCCAGCATCGCCCACCCTCTGACCCAGATATTAGCCTAATAAGAAGTAGCTGGAAGTCCTCCAGCAGCATAATGAACCTTTGGTGTTTCCACTCTGAAACACTGAAAATATCAATCTCATGATCAAGTATAGCACTAGATTTTAGGGTACTTGTTTCATTTTCACAAGTGATTAATAATATGACCTAGGACATCACACAGAACCCAATCCTACACACATATTAATAAAGTAGAGACCACCTCAAAAAGGAATATAATTAAGGAATGATTAAAAACATTTTAAACTAGAAAAAAAGCCAACATTTTAAAGCATATTTTGAATGCTGATGTGTTCAAAATATCCTGCAAGTATTATGGAGGGTATATGTAAACATTCAGGTAAAGATCAAGATGGAACATCAACAGAACTTTGAAGGTTAATATGAAAAATGAGTAAAATGTACAGTAACTTGTTCTCACTAAGAACAAAGGGTCTAAGTTTCCTGGCTATACCAGTGGCAACTCACTCAAATTTCCATATGTCCTTATTACTATACATGCTTTGTTTCCAGTGTTACAGCTGGACTCACAACCTAAATCTTTTAAATTCAATTGCTGGTAAGCTAAATAACTTATGGCTTAGTGTAAGGATTCATATTTCTTAACTCTAAGCAATGAGCTGTTGCCTGTGGGCATGTGTTAAACCAACATATGAGTAATATGCCTCTGGAGAGTTCAAACAAAGGAGGCATCTTGCATTCACACCAGGTCCCCCATGTATTTTTCTCATTGCAATTACAGGCAAAATGGTATCACTTTTAAATCTATATAATAATACAGAAAAAAGTTTAGGGTCAAAGTGATGAACTGTTTAACAAATTTAATAAAATGAAACAAGCTCTGTGAAAAAGGTAGATTGAAGAGAGAGTTCCTGGTATCATTATTCACTTCTGACAGACCCACCTGGAGTATAGGACGGTACAAAGGGCTTCCTGCAGTGATATAACCTTTTAAAACCTTGAGTTAGTTGTCCCTCCAAAGTCTAAATAAGTGTGATAATAAAATTACTTCCTCCATACAATACATTTGAAGATTGCCTTTTTAAAGAGCCAGCTAAAAAATAAAAACAAATGGAGCATTATTTTTGTTATACATATTCAAGGAATTCCTTCTATTTTCGAAATACCTTATTACCATTTAAGATGTTTCAGCCAAGGAACTAGCATACATCTGTCAAAGAGAAAATAACAACAGTATAGCTATAGACTTGACGAGCTTTTATTTGAGATTCATAAATCGGCACAGTCTCCATTCTACAGAACAAAATGAGAGCTCCCTCTGAGCAATGGTAGATTATAGGGTTTGTAAAGTGGTGATAAGGAAGCAGAATATAGAAAACAAAAACAAAAACCAACATTGGTGAACATCAGGTTACTTCAGGTTACTTTTTATAATAATTAAAGCTGAAGGGAATAACATATTATGCTGTGGTAGACTAGAATCTCATGTTCACGAAAAATTGGTCTGTTTTGGGATTTATCTGCTTTCTTAATGTTTCAGTTCGATTATGTGGCATTTAACATCAGTAACTCCCTTTTGACTTGGCTTGATTTGTTAGGGCCTGGTGTATAAGCTCAATCCAAAACAATGGTCTCTCTTAATTTCATTTAATACACTCTTCTGAGTAGAGATCATATCTAGTCATAGGCCTCCTGTATTATTCCTAGAATAGTGAATGCTCAGCATGAACATCAAAATTATATACATTCCCCTGGTCTTCCTTCTATAATTTGATATGTGTGTGTGTGTGTGTGTGTGTGTATGTGTCTGTGTGTGTCTGTGTGTGTGTGTGTTTCCCATCAGCATTAAACTGATATCATAGATACATGTATGTACAGCATATTTAATGGAATTACTCATTAGAGAATGAAGACTAAATCATTGTCACAACAGTGGCTTTGTAAATCCAAGAGGAAGGGCACTAAGAAAATATGTAAGAGAAGATCCACAATGGATGCCCAAAACATAATTTGTATTATCCATATTACTGTCAAATGTTGAAACTACAAAACTCACTTTGAACATGATCTAAATAGCTGTGACCCTAGAATTTGATGCTTTAAAAAATGATAAAATTAAGTCTCCATTGCAATTGTGATAATAAACCAAACTGGCAGAATAGGATGGGGACAAGGTGATATTAGAAATAAAAAGTTATAGCTGGGCGTGGTGTAATCCCAGCACTTTGGGAGGCTGAGGTGGGTGGATCACCTGAGGTCAGGAGTTCGAGACCAGCCTGGCCAACATAGTGAAACCCTGTCTCTACTAAAAATACAAAAAATTAGCTGGGTGTGGTGGCGGGCGCTTGTAATCCCAGCTACTAGGGAGGCTGAGGCAGGAGAATCCCTTGAACCCTGGAGGCATAGGTTGCAGTGAGCTGAGATGGTGCTATTGCACTCCAGCCTGGGCAACAAGAGCGAAACTCAGTCTCAACAACAACAAAAAAAAATGGAAATAAAAAGTTATTTAGAAACATCTATTTTCCCCCATTAAGAAAGAGTTTAATATGCAGCTTCCAAAACTACCTCAAATGACAAAAGCTTAGTTTAGACAGAAGCTAGCTAGTTTAGAGGCAAACCTAAAAAACAAAAACAAAACAAAAAATACTTTCAGTCTGAAATGAGTGCTGGATTCTTTTATTTTCAGACTTTGTTATGTTTTGAAAGTCATGTTGTCTTCTTGAAAACTTCATTTACTCATTTATATAATGTAGATAAGGCTGCCTAATCCACAGGATTCTTAGTCAAATGACAGGAGATATGCCAAGTGAAGAAATCTGTTTTGATATGTTCCTAACCTTGTTTTGTTTTAGGTAGCTTTAAAAAATATATACAGTAAAAGAGATAAATTAAATAGTTTAGGGAATTAAGATAAATAAAAAATGGAAACAGGAGAATAAAGCCAAGAGTATAATAAACACTAAATTTATACCATATGGTTCTAAATATTGCTAAGAATAACTTGCAAATTTACATCTATGTGTCCTAGTAGCAGCCCAGGCAAACACAGGAAAATGACAATATTTACACATCTGACAGATAAACAGACTAATTATTTAGTTACTATGGTATCATTCTATAAACTCTAGTTATAATTAGTAATAATTATTTAAACTTTATTTGCTTTAGTTTTCTTATTCATGAAATGATGGTATTTATACTTGCTGCAAAGAAATGTTGAACTATTAAATTAAGTAATTCATGTGACTGACATATAGTACCATCTCAATAAATGTTAGCTACTATTATTATTCCTAATAACAAAAACAGCATAACCACTACCATTACTGATAACATTTTTGCTGCTACTAGCAGGACAGTACCTTATTAGCAAACATTTAGTGAGCACTTATTATGTACCAACACCTTGCTAAAATAGTTATTTCATAAATTCTTTATTCTGTGAATATTTATTGAATGTCTACTAGATGGCAGCACTATTCTAGACACAGGAAATGCTTTCCAAACACCATGTTTCTGAACCAAATACTCGTATTTCTGGTCCTTCTGGAGCTAAAATTCCACCGGAGAAGACATGTATATTTATTTTTGTTTATTGATAAGGAAATAGAGATGAATAGTCTATGCAAGAGCATATCATAAAGACAGGCAGTGCTGGAACTAGAACTTAAGTTGCTGCTCTCCACACATAAGCACCATACACTCTAATTTGTTTAAGTGTTTTAAGGTTATAATCTCCTAATAATCACATAAATGTTCTCTACTCTCAGTTTTATTCTAGTTTTCCTTCACTAGTCGCATAAACTAGGGAAAAGAAGGATAATGACAATGAAAATTATGAAGGAGAAAGAAAAGAAAAAGAGAAACGTGGGCCAGGCACAGTGGCTCACGCCTGTAATCCCAGCACTTTAGGAGGCTGAGGCAGGCAGCCTCACCTGAGGCTTGAACTCCTCACCTGAGGTCAGGAGTTCAAGACCAGCCTGGCCAACATGGTGAAACCCCCTCTCTATTAGAAAAAAAAAATTATCCAGGCGTGGTGGCATGTGCCTGTAATCCCAGCTACTTGGGAGGCTGAGGCAGGAGAATAGCTTGAACTTGGGAGGCGGAGGTTGCAGTGAGCCCAGACCATGCCATTGCACCCCAACCTGGGCAACAAGAATGAAACTCCATCTCAAAAAGAAAGAAGGAAAGAAAGATTAAGAAATATGGAAAGAAGAAGAGAAAGTGGATAAGAAGAGGAGGAGGAGCAGGTGGGAGATAAGAGGAGGAGAAATAATGGGAGGAGGAATTTCTCAGTGTCTCCAAAAGTTGAAGATGTTCATGCAATACTCCAGTAATTTAACTTCTCAATACATACAAATAACAAACAAACTAAATGTGCATTAACAGGATAACAAGTAAATGAATTTCATTTATTCATTGAAAATTATGCCCAAAACTAAAAGCTAATGGCAATAACTAGACCCTTGCCTACTACAAGAATGAATCACATAAATATAATACATACAAAAAAGAAGACATAGAAGAGTACATACAGCATCATTCTTTTATTAAGCTATACAACTTGTGCTGTATAAAGAAATATATTAATTGATTAGTTAATTAATTTAAATTAATAAAAACATAAAAATGTAAAACCTCACATTCAAGATTGTGTCTATCACTGCACTATAATGAGGTGTAAGAAAGAAAGGAGAGAGTTATATTTGAGAAAAGATAGAGAAAGCCCTTCAAATGCATTAGTGATATTGTATCACCATTGTAGGCACATGCTACATTATTCTTTAAAACATTATCACATCCTTATTTGTATTATATCGTATATATTTGTGACATTATATATTATATTACAAAATTTGTATTTTATGTATTATATATACTATTTAGTGTAATATTTTAAAATTTTACTTCTATGAACTAAAGTTTATCTTTCTGTTGTTTGAATGGAATTCTCCAAACTCACGATTGACTTAAAAATATTTTTGGAAAGACACAGTTTTCATATGTTCAAAGATGTCCACTATATCCTTATATTTTGTGTATAAATCAAAACTTAATAACTAATAAATTCACATTGATGAAAGAGTGGGTGAAAGAATCAAAAAATGTCTAAATCAAAATATAAAGCCATTAAGAAATAAATTAGAGTAATATCACTTTATTTGAGGAGATTTTCAGAAGATATTATTGAGCAATTATTAAAACATACAAATATGATAAATAGGAAACCAGATAACTTTTTGGTAAAAAAAAAAACAGTAACAAAAACTATGTATTTATAATTGTATATATTATGAGCTATTATAAAAGACAGGAAGGAGAGGGGAAGCAAATAATAAAGAAAAAGAATGAATAATTTTTAAAGCTAGCATGTGTTGTATAATTTCTTATATATAATTAATTTTCTATTTATATGCATTAATGAATTAGAGCAGCAACAGGTTAAAATTTGATCTACTGAGCAAAAAGGTGGGCCCATTTACTAAGTGAAAAAGCAAGTTGCATAGTAATAGGTATTACTATAATAGATATTAAAGACAATATCTATAAATAACAACAAATGATAAAAATGTTATATACCTGTGTGTGTGTCTGTGTGTGTGTGTATTCACACACATGCACAAATAGATATGCTTTTCTGATCAAGGAGAAATAAGTACAAGGATATAATCTGTAGTTACCCTAGGAAAACAGAATTGGAAGAAGGGAGTAGGAAAACAGTAGGGAAAACACAACTGGAATAGAGAGTAGGGAAATGAATAAATTTATTTTTGTATATCTTCCAATTATTTCAGCCATTATAATAAATACGTATTCTATAACTAGAAAACATCAAATGCAAAAATATCGTTTTGTAAAAGGGAAGAAAATCAAATCTGTTTCCTAGCAATTGTATTTCTGTTTTGATGGCTAAAACAATCCTTGTAATTTTAAATTTATAAAGGTATTTCACATTCCCTCATAATTTTCTTAAGAAAATAACTTAATCAGAATGAGAAAAAGATATAGCTCTTTTAATGGACTGATTAACAATAAGTAATATAAAATTATGGGTCAATCTGAATGAATTTTTTATGGCTGCTTTTAAAAAAAATTTATGGGTATGTATAGGCATATATATTTATGAGATACATAAAATATTTGATACCAGCACGCAATGCTTAATAATCACATCATGGGAAATTGGTTAGTCATCCCCCTCAAGCATTTATCCTTTGTGTTACAAACAATCCAATTATACCTTTTAGTTGTTTTGTTTTCTAAAACTTCTACTTTACGTTCAGGGGTACATGTGCTGGTTTGTTGTAGAGGTAAACTTGTGTCACAGGGGTTTGTTGTACAGATTGTTTTGTCACCCAGGAACTAAGTACTAAGCTTAGTATCCAATAATTATTTTTTCTGATCCTCTTCGCCCCTCACCTTCCACCCTCAAGTAGGCCTCACTGTCTATTGTTCCCCTCTTTGTGTTAATATGTACTCATCATTTAGCACCCACTTATAAGTGAGAATATGCAACATTTGATTGTCCATTTCTGCATTAGTTTGCTAAGGATAATGGCCTCCAGCTCCATCCACGTTCCTGCAAAGAACATGATCTTATTCTTCTTTATGGCTGCATATTATTCCATGGTGTATATGTACCACATTTTCTTTATCCAACCTATCATTGATGGGCAGTTAGGTTGATTCCATTTCTTTACTATTGTGAATAATATAACAATGAACATACACGTACATGTATCTTTATGAAAGAATGATTTATATTCTGTTAGGTATGTACCCAGTAAAGGGATTGCTGGGGTGAATGGTAGTACTGTTTTTAGCTCTTTGATGAATTGCCACACTGCTTTCCACAATGATTGAACTAATTTACACTTCCACCAATAGTGTATAAGTGTCCCCTTTTCTCTGCAACCTTGTCAACATGTTATTTTTTGACTGTTCAATAATAGCTATTCTGACTGGCATAGATAGTATCTCGTTGGGGTTTTGATTTGCATTGCTTTCTAGTTGTTTTCTAGTTCTGTGAGTAATGTCATTGGTATTTTGATAGACATAGCATTGAATTTGTAAATTGCTTTGGGCAGTGTGGCCATTTTAATGATACTGATTCTTGCTATTCATTAAATTATTATTGATTACAGTCCCCTTATTGTGCTATCAAATACTACATATTATTTTTTCTTTCTAGTTTTTTTTGTACCCATTGACCATCCTCACCTTCCCCCACTCCCCACCACATACTACCATTCCCAACCTATGGTGACTATCTTTCTGTTTCCAAGAATTCAAGTGTTTTTATTTTTAGATCCCCCAAATAAGTGAGAACATGCAATGTTTGTCTTTCTGTGCCTGGCTTATTTCACTTAAAATAATGACCTCCAGTTCCATCAACATGGTTGCAAATGGCAGAATCTGCCTCTTTCTTATAGCTGAATGACACTTAGGTTTCTCCCTAATCTTGGTTACTGTGAACAGTGCTACAAAAAACAGGAGAGTGCAGACATCTCTTCAATATACTGATTTCCTTTCATTTGAGTATATACCCAGCAGTGAGACTGCTGGATCATATGGTGGCTTTATTTTTAGTTTTTTGAGGAACTTCCAAACTGTTCTCCATAGTGATTGTACTAATTTACATTCCTCCCAACAGTTTACTCTGGTTCCCTTTTCTCCACATCCTCACCAGTGCTTACTACTGCCTGTCTCTTGGATATAAGCCACTTTAAGTGGGGTGAGATGATTACTCATTGTAGTTTTGACTTGCATTTCTCTGAAGATCAGTGATGTTGAGCACTTTTCATATGTCTCTTTGCCATTTGTATGTCTTCTTTTGAGAAATATCTTTCCTATAAATTTGTTTGAGCCCCTTATATATTATGGTTATTAATCCCTTGTCAGATAGGTAGTTTGGAAATATTTTCTCCTGTAATGTGAGTTGTCTTTTCACTTTGTTGACTGTTTGCTTTGCTGTCCAGAAGCTTTTTACCTTAATATGGTCCTGTTTGTCCATGTTTGCCTTGATTGCCTGTGCTTGTGGGGTATTATTCAAGAAATTTTTGCTCAGACTAACGTCCTGGGGAAATTCCCCAATGTTTTCTTGTAGCAGTTTCATAGTTTGAGGTTTTAGATTTATGTCTTTAATCTATTTTGATTTGATTTTTGTATAAGGCAAGAGATACAAACCAAGTTTTATTCTTCTGCTCATCGATATCCAGTTTTCCCATCATCGTTTATCGAAGAGGCTATGTTTTCCCCAATGTATGTTCTTGGCACCCTTTTCAAAAGTGAGTTCACTGTAGCTTTGTGGATTGGTTTCTGGGTTTTCTATTCTGTTCCATTGGCCTATGTGTCTGTTTTTATGCCAGTACCATGCTGTTTTGATTACTATAACTCTGTAGTATTCGTTGAAATCAGGTAATTTGATTCCTCCAGTTTTGTTCTTTTTGCTCACAGCATAGTTGGCTATTCTGGGTCTCCTGTGACTCCACATATGTTTTAACATTGGTTTTCATACATCTCTGAAGAATGTCATTGGTATTTTGATAGGGATTGCACTGAATCTTTTGATTGGTTTGCTAGTATGGACATTTTAACAATATTAATTCTTCAAACCCATGAACATGGAATATCTTTCCATTTTTTGTTATCCTCTCAATTTCTTTCATCAGTGTTTCATAGAACACTGTTGTTATAGAGAACTTTTACTTCTTTTTTTAAGTTAATTCCTTGGTATTTAATTGTATTTGTGACTATTGTAAATGAGATTACTTTTTTACTTCTTTTTCACATTGATCACCATTGGCATATAGAAATGCCACTGATTTTTTTATGTTGACTTGTTATCCTGAAACTTTACTGAATTTGTTTATCAGTTCTGGTATTTTTTTGGTAAAGTCTTTAGGTTTTTCCAAATATAAGAGAATATCACCTGCAATTAAGGATAATTTGACTTCTTCCTTTCCAATTTGGATGGCTTTACTTCTTTCTCTTGTCTGATTGCTGTAGCTAAGACTTCCAAGTACTAAGTTCAATAAGAGTGGTGAAAGTGGGCATCCTTCTCACATTCCAGATCTTAGAGGAAAGGCTTTCAGTTTTTTCTCATTCAGTATAATACTAGCTGTGGGTCTGTCAAATATGCCTTTTATTATGCTGAGGTATGTTCCTTCCATATCCATTTTCTGAGAAGTTTTAACAGGAAGGGATATTGAACTTTATCAAATGCCTTTTCAGAATGAATTGAAATGATTGTATGGTTTTTGCTCCTCATTCTATTGGTATGATGATCCCATTGATTGATTTGCATATATTGAACTATCCTTGCATCCTTGGGATAAATCCCATTTGGTAATGAAAAAGATCTTTTTAGTACGCTGTTGAACTCAGTTTGCCAGTATTTTGTTTAGGATTTTTGCATCAATATTTACAGAGATATTGGTTTGTAGTTTTTTTTAATGTATCTTTGTCTGGTTTTGGTATCAAGGTAGTACTGGCCTCATATAAAATGAGTTTGAAAGTATTCTCTCTTCTTCTATGATTTGGAATAATTTGAGTACAATTGGCATTAGTTCTTCTTTAAATGTTTGATAGAAATCAGCAGCAAAGGTATTTTATTCTCTTTGAAGCAATTGTGAATGGGAGTTCACTCATGATTTGGCTCTCTGTTTGTCTGTTGTTGGTGTATAAGAATGCTTGTGATTTTTGTACATTGATTTTGTATCCTGAGACTTTGCTGAAGTTGCTTATCAGCTTAAGGAGATTTTGGGCTGAGACCAGTTAGAATGGCAATCATTAAAAAGTCAGGAAACAACAGGTGCTGGAGAGGATGTGGAGAAATAGGAACACTTTTACACTGTTGGTGGGACCGTAAACTAGTTCAACCATTGTGGAAGTCAGTGTGGCGATTCCTCAGGGATCTAGAACTAGAAATACCATTTGACCCAGCCATCCCATTACTGGGTATATACCCAAATGACTATAAATCATGCTGCTATAAAGACACATGCACACGTATGTTTATTGCGGCATTATTCACAATAGAAAAGACTTGGAACCAACCCAAATGTCCAACAATGATAGACTGGATTAAGAAAATGTGGCACATATACACCATGGAATACTATGCAGCCATAAAAAATGATGAGTTCATATCCTTTGTAGGGACATGGATGAAATTGGAAACCATCATTCTCAGTAAACTATCGCAAGAACAAAAAACCAAACACCGCATATTCTCACTCATAGGTGGGAATTGAACAATGAGATCACATGGACACAGGAAGGGGAATATCATACTCTGGGGACTGTGGTGGGGAGGGGGGAGGGATAGCATTGGGAGATATACCTAATGCTAGATGACGAGTTAGTGGGTGCAGCGCACCAGCATGGCACATGTATACATATGTAACTAACCTGCACAATGTGCACATGTACCCTAAAACTTAAAGTATAATAAAAAAGAAAAAAGAAAGAAAAAAAAATAAAATAAAATAAAGACAGTAACATAAAAAAAAAAAAAAAAAAAAGAAATCAGCAGCAAAGCCATCAGTTCCTGGACTTTTCTTTACTGGAAGATTTTTTATTACAGCTTTGATCTCATTATTTGTTACTGGTCTGTTCAGGTATTGGATTTATTTATGGTTAAATCTTGGTAGATTATATGTGTCTAGGAATTTACTAATTTCTTCTAGATATTCCAACTTATTGGCATATAGTTACTCACAGTAGCCACTAATGATCTTTTTGATTTCTGCAGTATTAGGTGTAATGTCTCCTTTTTCATCTCAGATTTTATTTATTTGGGTCTTATTTTTTCTTTCTTAGTTACTCTGGCTAAAGTTTTGTCAATTTCATTTATCTTTTCAACAAACTTTTTATTTCATTAATCTTTTATATTGTTTTCTTAATTTCAAATTTATTTATTTATTGTCTGATCTTTATTATTTCTTTTGTTCTACTAATTTTGGGTTTGGTTTGCTCTTGCTTTTCTAGCTCTTCAGGATGCATATTAGGTTCTTCTTTAGTGGACATTTTTCTTCTTTTTTGATGCAAGTGCTTACAACTATAAATTTCCCTCTTAGTACTGCTTTTGCTCCATCCCATAGGTTTAGGCATTTTGTGTTTCCATCATAATTTGTTTCAAGAAATTTTTCAATTTCCTTCTTACTTTCTTCATTGGCCCACTGGTCATTCAGGATTATATTGTTTAATTTCCATGTGTTTGTATAGCTGCAAAAATTCTTCGTTATTGATTTGTAGATTTATTCCATTCTGGTTGGAGAAGATACTTGATATTATTTCATTTTTTTGAATATTTTAAGACTTGTTTGTGATCTAACATATTCTTGAAAATGATCCATGTGCTGAGGAGAAACTTGTGTATTCTACATCTATTGGATGAAATGTTCTGATAATATTCATTAGTTCCATTTGTTCTCTAGTGTAGATTAAGTATGATATTTCCTTGTTGATTTTCTGTCTGGAAGATCTATTCAATGCTGAAAGTAGGGTGCTGCAGTCTCCAGCTATTCTTGTAGTGGGGTCTATGTCTCTTTTTATCCCTAGTAATATTTGCTTTATATATCTGGGTTCTCTAGTGTTGGGTTCATATATACTTACAATCAATGTATTCTCTTGCTGAATTGAGACTATCATTAAATTATGAACTTTATCATTATATAATGACCTTCTCTCTTTTTAAAGTTTTTTTCTTGAAATCTATTTTGTGAGGCATAACTATACTTAATCCTGCCCTTTTTGGTTTCCATTTGCACAGAATGTCTTTTTTTATCCCTATTTTCAGTCTATATGTATCTCTATAGGTGAAGTGTGTTTCTTGTAGGTAACAGATCATTGGGTCTTATTTTACATCCATTCAGCCACTCTATGTCTTGATTGAAGAGTTTAGTCCATTTAAATTCAATGTTATTATTGATAAGTAGGGACTTACTCTTACAATTTTATTATTTGCTTTCTGGTTGTTTTACAGTCTTCTCTTCCTTCTTTCCTCTCTTCCTTTTAGTGAAGATAATTTTCTCTGGTGGTATGCTTTAATTTATTGCTTTTTAGATTTTCTTATCAATTGTATGTTTTTTGATTTGAAGTTACCATGAGGCTTGCAAACACTGTCTTATTACCCATTATTTTAAACTGATAACACTGACTGCATAAACAAACAAACACACAAAAAGAAAACTAATAAAAATTCTACACTTTAATTTTATTCCCCCATTTTAACTTTTTGTAGTTTCTCTTCATGTCTTATTGTACTATACACGACTTGAATATTTGCTGTAGTTATTATTTTTTATTGGTTCATCATTTAGTCCTTCTACTTAAGTCAAGAGAAGTTTACACACCACAATTACAGTGTTATGATATTCTGTGTTTTTCTGTGTGCTTACTATTACCAGTGAGTTTTGTACCTTCAGATGATTTCGTCTCACTCATTAACATTCTTTTCTTTCAGATTGAAGAATTTCCCTTAGCATTTCTTGTAGGACAGATCTGGTGTTAATGAATTCCTGAGCTTTTGTTCATCTCAGAAGGTCTTTATTTCTTCTTCATGCTTAAAGGACATTTGCATCACAAATACTCATATATAGGGTAAAAGGTTTTTTTTTTTCTCCTTTCTCCACTTTAAATATGGCATGCCACTCTCTCCAGTCCTGTTAGAGTTCCACTGAAGT
Organism: Pan troglodytes; assembly: GCF_028858775.2. Lineage (NCBI taxonomy): Eukaryota > Metazoa > Chordata > Mammalia > Primates > Hominidae > Pan > Pan troglodytes. The sequence continues at coordinate 61,506,340 of NC_072403.2, forward strand.
CTGCTGCCAGCTATATTGGAGCTCCTTTATATATTATTTCTTTCTTTTTTCTTGCTGCTGTTAGGATCCTTTCTTTATCATTCTTGGCTGTCAGGAATTTGATTATTAAATGCCTTGAGGTAGTCTCCTCTGGGTTAAATCTTCTGGTTGTTCTATAATCTTTTTGTACTTGAACGTTGATACCTTTCTCAAGGCCTGGAAAGTTGTCTGATATTATCCATTTGAATAAACTTTCTACCCCTATCTCTCTCTACCTCCTCTTTAAGGCCAAAACCTCTTCAATTTGCCCTTCTGAGACTATTTTCTAGATCTTCTTGGTATGCTTCATTTGTTTTTATTCTTTTCTCTTTAATCTCCTCTGACTATGTATTTTCAGATAACCTCTCTTCAAGCTCACTAATTATTTCTTTTGCTTGAACAATTCTGCTCTTCGGAGATACTGATGAATTTTTCAGCCTGTCAGTTGCATCTTTCTACTTTAGAATTTCTGCTTGATTGTTTTTAATTACTTCAATCTCTTTGTTAAATTTATCTGATGGAATTCTGAATTCATTCTCTGTGTTACCTTGAATTTACCTGAGTTTCCTCAAAGCAGCTATTTTGAATTCTCTGTCTGAAAGGTTATATATATATATATGCATATATATATACACATATATATATGCATATATATATGCATATATATATGCATATATATATACGCATATATATATGCATATATATATACATATATATATGCATATATATATACATATATATATACATATATATATATTTCTCCAGGATGATTACTGGTGCCTTATTTAGTTCATTTTTTGAGGTCATGTTTCCCTGGATAATGTTGATGCTTATAAATGTTCTTCAGTGTTTGGGCATTGAAGGGTTAGGTACTTATCGCATAGTCTTCATAGTCTGGGCTTGTTTGTGCCTGTCTTTCTTGGGAAGGCTTTCCAGGTGTTCGAAGGGACTTGGTCCCCAAGCCTAACAGTGTGGTTGGTGGTCTTGGGTAAGATCTGGAATAATTCTCTGAATTACTAGGCAGAGACTCTTTTTCTGTTCCCTTACTTTCTCCCAAATATATGGAGTCCCTCTCTCTCTCTGTCTGTGCTGAGCCACCTGGAACTCAGGGTGTGATGATGCAAGCAACCCTATGGCCACCAGTACTGGAGCTGCACTTCATCTAACATGAAGCTGGCCAGCACCAAGCTACCTTGCCTTGTCAAGGTCTTTCCCTTCAGCATGGCAAGTTCCCCTAGCCCCCGGGTATGTCCAGAGATGTAGTCTGGAAGCCAAGGATTAGAGAAAACAATCTTGGCAATTTATCTGATGTTCTATTCTACTGTTGTTAAGCTGGCACTCAAACCACTATACAAAGTCTTCTTTGCTCTTCCCTCCCATTTCCACAGGCAGAGGAGCCTCTCCCTGTGGCTTCCACCACAATCTGTCCACAAGGTGTTCTGCCAGGCCACCACGAATTTTTACTTAAAGCCCAAAGGCTCTTCTGTCAGCTTTTGGTGAATACTGCCAGGCCTGGGACTCACACTTAAGGGAAGTAGGCTCCCCACTGGCCCAGGGTAGGCCCAGAAATGCTGTCCAAGAGCTTCAGCCTGGACTTGGGGACCCTAAGAGCCTGCTTGTTGGTCTATCCTGCTGTGGCCAAGTTGGAACCTAGGGTGCAAGGCAAAGTCACCTTTACTTTTCACTCTGCTTTTCTCAAATAGAAAGAGTCTTTCACTGTAGCCACCACACCTGCAAATGTGCTGGGTCTCCCCTAAAGCCAGCATGTGTAAGAGCCTAGTTCCTGCAGCATACTCCCTCAGTTTCACTGGCGGTAATTCAGAGCTCAGCTCTGTAGTCAGAACGTGATAAATCTTGCCAAAACTACATCAGCTTCATGTTAGACGAAGTGCAGCTCCAGTAGTGGTGGCCACAGGGTTTCTTTCTTTAAGGCAGTGGGTTTCCCTTTTGGCCAAGCCTGTGTCTAGAAATGTTACCTATAAGCTAGGGACCAGAATGGGGCCTCACAACTCTGCCCTATGCCTTATCCTACTGTCACTGAGCTGGTATCTAAGATACAAGACAAAGTCCTCTTTATTCTTCATTATCCTGTTCTTAAGCAGAAGGAAGGAGCAACTTTCCTTGCTAAGAGCTGCGCTGCCTGGGGTTGGGGGAGGAATGGCACAAGCATTTCCTTAGCTGTGCCAGTTGGTTTCTCCCTAGGTCATGTGCCACCCTAGTTCACTGGCTTTAAGCCCAACCTTGGACTAGGAGCTGCCTAGGAATTGTAGTCCTTGTGACCTAGACTGTCCTTTAAGTTTACCTAGGACCCCAGAGCACTTCAACCCATGGTGGCAAGGCTTGCCAAGAAACCCAAGTTACCACTACTGGGATAGGCGATGCCCTTCTGACTAGGGCTGGTCTAAATGTTGCCTCCATGTACAGGTGCTGGCTTAGCCTAGCAGAGCTCTATTCTCTGTTGTGAGAGAGCAGCACTGAGTTCAATGTAAAGTCTCTGAGTCACTCCACTCTCCCCTCCCAAAGTGCACAGATTCTCTCTTTGGGTCACGTGGCTGCAGGGGGGATGAAGGAGGGATGGTATTGTTGATTCAAGGCTGTCTCTCCTGCCCTCCTCAATGACTCTTAGTGATATGAAGTTAAAACCACATACTGTGATTTTTCGCCTGATTTTTCGTTCTTAGTCCTTTTCTGTGTGCAGACAGTTGTCAAAATTTGGAGTTCCGTGGTCACGGGGAGGGGAGATAAGTGGTGTGCGCTTTTATTCTGCCATTTTACTCCATCCCCTGAATGAATTTTTGATCAGCTGGATTTCTTATGCTTCTAACAAGATATTCATTTTTGTGACTTTCTTCCATCTCTTATAAAATCTTTTTTTTTAGCCAAGAGGACTTCAATGTTGTCATACCACTATTAGTACATCAATATCAACACTCTTTAAAAATCTGGTAGACATCTGTAGGTAAATAAAAACTGATTTTGAATGTGTAATGTCTAGATATTGAAAACTCTGCATTTACATAAAATTTAGACACTTTAGTTCATTATGCAGACATTTTAAGGAAAAAAATGAACTCTAAGAGAATAAACTGCTATGAGAATAGAGAATAGAATGTTCTCCATGAGATAGAAAACAGGTATCTGTGTCTGTGCTGAGGAACTCCTGAATGATTCTGTGGTTCTGCAAGTGGTTTTTCAGATAATTAGGCTTGTCAGTGATGTCCATGTTCTGCAGTTTGTCTAACATTGTTCCTGTTTCACAGAACTTGAAACTCATACAGCTCACGGCCAGGGAAATTTCATGGCCTTCACAAGTCACATGCAAATCAATCTTTTCTGTAAATCTTGTCTACTTGGGAAAACAAGGGCTGCCTTTGTCTTTCTTTCTAGAAATTCTCTTAAGTATCATAAAAACAAGAAAATATCTGTGAAAAAATTGTCAAATTAAGAGTGGATCTTGGATTGTTACAAATTTTAACACATATGTCTTAAATAGCTTCTTATTTATCTGTATGCAAATGTGTTGTTATTATTAGCTCACCTGAATAAACAACTAGCACATTCCTTATCTCTTTACCTACTTGCTTTAAATAATTATGGCTTGATTCTGAAGTCACCATTCTTTCCCAAAATGGTGTTTGTGAAGGAAGAACTCATGTTTATAGGGAAATAATGAAATCCATATCCAACTTGATTTCTAAATTCCATATTATATCATTATCTTTTCATTGCCATATTAAAGAAACAAAAAACCTGCTTTCCAAAAGTTCATACCATTCAGCTTCTTTGTTTCTTTTATGGCAAGAAAAAAATTCTTAGCTACTAACAAAAAAAAAGTTCTTCCCCAGTATTTTTCTTGTTGTATAGCAATAATCTTCCTGTGAGACAAAGGTCTTCAACACTCCAGGACAAGAGCAAACACAGAAATGAAACAATTTTAAGAAATCACTTAAATTTTAAAGTCGATCGTATGAAACCTAGAACAGGAAAAAAAAATGAAATACAAAACAGTTTGGATTTTCAAGAGGCAGATCTTAGAGAAAAAATACATTTTTTATTACCAAAAGACATGCTTTCAAATAATAATGAAAACTTCAAACTACCCTATAGGTAGAATTTATATCATAAAAACAGAACTAGGGATTCTGAAACACCACAGTAAATAATGCCCACTGAATTGTGATGCACTAAGAAATAAACTATTGTTGTGTTAAACTATCGAAGGTTTCTTTTTTTCCCCTAAAGCAAGCAGTTTATCCATTGAAAGTTTCTGAACATAGTAATAACACAATATGATTTCAAAGATTGCTGAGGTTTCTGTGTTGAGACAAGGACTAGAGGGCAATGGGTGAATGTTGATGAAGGGAGACCAGTTAAATTTTTATTGCAAAAATCTGGGTAAAGAAAAATGGCTACTTTGACACTGTATTACTTATGGCAGTGGTGAGAAGTGGTCAGATTCTGAATATATTTTGAAAGAAAAGACCACAGAATTTGCTGATGAATTAAATATAGAAGTGTAGGATGTACTTTGCCCACTTTTTTATGGGATTGTTTGTTGTTTTTTTTCTATAAATTTGTTTAAGTTCCTTACAGATGCTGGATATTATACCTTTGTCAGATGCATAGTTTGCAAAACTTTTCTCCCATTCTGTAGGTTGTCTTTTTACTCTGTTCATAGTTTCTTTTGCTGTGCAGAAGTGCTTTAGTTTAAAGAGATCCCATTTTATCAATTTTTGCTTTTGTTGCAGTTGCTTTTGGTGTTTTCATGATGAAAACTTTGCCCATGCCTATGTCCTGAGTGGTACTGCCTAGGTTGTCTTCTAGGGTTTATATAGTTTTGGGTTTTACATTTAATCTATCTTGAGTTATTTTTTTGTGTATTATGTAAGGAAGGGGTCCAGTTTCAATCTTCCACATATGGCTAGCCTGTTAGCCCAGTACGATTTACTGAATAGGGAATCCTTTCTCCATTGCTTGTTTTTGTCAGGTTTGTCGAAGATCACAGAGTGTGTGGTTTTGCTTCTGAATTCTCTATTTTGTTCCATTGGTCTATGCGTCTGTTTTTGTCCCAGTACCATGCTATTTTGGTTACTGTAGCTCTATAGTATAGTTTGAAGTCATGTTCACTGTAGCAAAATATGGAATCAACCTAAATGCCCATCAATGATAGATTGGATAAAGAAAATGTGGTACATATACACCATGGAATACTATGCAGCCATGAAAAAGAACAAGATCATATCATTTGCAGAAACATGGGTGGAGCTGGATACCATTATCCTTAGCAAACTAATACGGGAACAGAAAACCAGATACTACATGTTCTAATTTATAAGTGGGAACCAAAAGATGAGAACACATGGACACATGGGGGGAACAACACACACTGGGGCTTTTTGGAGAGTGGAAGGTGGAAGGAGGGGGAGGATCAGGAAAAATAACTAATGGGTAGTAGGCTTAATACCTGGGTGATGAAATAATCTGTACAACAAACCCGCATGACACAAGTTTACTTATTTAACAAGCTTGCACTTATACCTTGAACTTAAATAAAAGTTAAAAAAAAAGTGTAGGATTTGTGACAAGAGGGGAATCAATAAAAATTCTAAAATTCTTGAGCTCCCATTTACTGAGCTGAGGACAAAAGGTTGATTTGACAAGACTTGAGAATAGATGACAAATTTATGGATCAAAATGCCATCTGGACTTAATCTTCTCTTTTTGTCTGCCTTCCACCTTGACAGCCCATTCTCACTTCCAAGTAGAACCCCAGGCAAATTCTGTTTCAACGTCTTAGGTTAAATTCTACATAAAATTGTTGATGTCTTTTGCTAATACTCCCAACAAAAATATCATCTCTGATCCTAAATTGAATAATGTGTCCAAACCTGAAACAACATCCTCCACCCCCAACCCAATGCAAACACCACTGGGAGTGAGATAGGAATGCATTGTGGGGCTTGGGCTTCTGTCAACTTGGGCACAGAATTGGAGTCATTCCTCTGCAAACCCCATGGACCGAGATTTGAGAAGTGTTATTGTATTATGTATATATCTAAAGAAGGTTAATGAATATAGGGAAACCAACAACAGTGACAAAAAAATATATAAAACCTCTTTATTTCAATAATCTACCATAGGGATTGTGTAACATGGTATATAGCTAAATCATTTCTTTATTCAACAAATACTTTTGTTAGGTATTGGGATATGTTCTGGTAATAAATGATAAGTAAAAATAGACATGTTCTGTATTTTCGTAGAGTTGAATAATTCTATGAAGAAGAGAGATTTGAACCAACAACTCACTAAGCCAAGTATAATTATAAACTTTGTAGGTACTATAAAGAAGCAAGCATATTCTAGGATAGAATATCAAAGCACAGTGACCCAGACTGGGGCATCAGAGGATCCTCTAAGAAATTTGTAAAGATCATTCTGACTTCAGTGTGGAGAATGAACTGAAAGAGGGGGCAGAGTCTATATGTGTAGACAAATTAAGAGGCCATGTTAGCAGTCTAAGTAGAGGTCAATAGTTGATTTAGCATAATGTTAGCACAATATGAAGAGAAGGGGACACATGTAATGGATATTTATGAGAAATACCATATCGTATATGGGTGGATACAGGTAACAAGAGAGGGAGAAAGGTCAAGGGTTACTCCTAGGTTTCCAGCTTATGCAATTGAGTGGATAGAGATGTCATTCCCTGAGAGAGAGAATACAAGCAAAAAACCCCAGAAAATTAGGGCAGGAAAGAGCAATAATTTTTGTTGGATGAATAATTCAGTAGAATATATAACACGGGCCCTAACTAAAATCGTTTATAACTTCATTGGGTATAGTCTCAAAGATTCTCTGGGCTGAAAATTAAAATTTATTTCCCGCTTCTCGCTCTTTGTCTCTCTGAAGGGCAAATTGCCCTGCAGAGATAGAATCAGAAACATGTGTCTTAAATGTCAAAATAAATTTCAAAAGAAAATAACTGGCATAATTGGTTAATAGCTAGTTGTCATGCAACTGAAGGAAGGAAATGCAATTAGAAGAGGGTGATTTTTCCAGACTTCTCATATCTATCATACTTTTCCTTTTACTGTTCAAGAGACGTATGTGAAGTATAATTTTTCACTGACTGGCTTAATTATATGTTTAAAATTCTCATGTTTTTTGATGTGTTCATTTATTTCTATTTATCCTGAAGTTCTACAGACATGTATCTTTGTTCTTCACTTTATGCTGTATTCAGCACTAGGTTATTCCTTCCTGAATACAACTGAGAGGTAAATTACACTATAATATCCTCTAAACATAAAGTTACCAAAGTATTTCCCCCTTGAAATGTCAGTCTATAATGTAGCTGCAAGATCAGTTCTAAATCTTCTTGTATTTTGGACATATCATGCTCTGAATACATGTCAGAAAACTACAGAAGTTTGGGATTCATTGAATTCACTACTTCCACAGAGTGGAAGTCCAATGAGATAGAGGTGTCCAGTGGGATACTACTAAAATAAATGCCTCCTTCAGTGCTTTTATCCTGGCTTTTATCCTGTCTTCAAATTAGGGAGGGAGTCAACTCAATAATTGGTTTGTGAGCTGAACTATCTAATTTATGCACCTCATACCCCTGCATTACTGACTAATATTTAGTGTGTTCCAGACTCTGTCTATGGTTTCAGAAAGACAAGAAAAAGCCAGGTACAATCATTATATTTAACTTTTATTTTACTTTCATGGGTACATATGCAGGTTTGTTATACAAGTAAACTCATGTCACAGGGGTTTTTTGTGCAGATTATTTTGTCACCCAGGTACTAAGCCTAGTACCCAATAATTGTTTTTTCTGTTCTTCTCCCTCCTCCCACCTTCCACTCGCAATTAGCCCTGGTGTCTATTTTTCCCCTCTTTGTTTCTGTGTGTTCTCATAATTTAGCTCCCACTTATAAATGAAAACATGCCGTATTTGGTTTTCTGTTCCTGTGTTAGTTACTAAGAATGATGGCCTCCAGCTCCATCCATGTACCTGCAAAAGGCATGATCTCATTCTTTTTTATGGCTGTGAAGTATTCCATAGTGTATATGTACCACATTTCCTTTATTCAATCTTTCATTGATGGACATTTAGGTTGATTCCATGTCTTTGCTATTGTGAATAGTGTTGCAATGAACAAACACATACATGTGTCCTTGTGGTAGAATGATTTATATTCCTTTGGGTATATACCCAGTAATGGGATTGGGCAGGAAAATTTTTAAAAGTTCTGTTTTTAGCTCTTTGAGGAATTGCCACATTGCTTTCCACAATGATTGAACTAATTTACACTACCACCAATGGATTATAAGCATTCACTTTTCTTCTTGACCTTGTCAGCATCTGTTATTTTTTGACTCTTTAATAATAGTCATTCTGACTGGTGTGAGATAGTATCTAATTGCGGTTTTGATTTTCCCTAATGATCAGTAATATTGAGCTATTTTCCATTTGCTTGTTGACCACATGTATGTCTTCTTTTGAAAAGGGTCTGTTTATATCTTTTGCCCACTTTTTAATGGGGTTGTTTGTTTTTTCTTGTATATTTGTTTAAGTTCCCTATAGATGCTGGATAGTAAACCTTAGTCAGATGCATAGTTTGCAAATATTTTTGCTCACTCTATAGGTTGTCTATTCACTCTGTTGGTAGTTTCTTTTGCTGTGCAAATTCTCTTAAGTTTAATTGGATCCTATTTGTTAATTTTTGCTTTTTTTGTGATTGCTTTTGGCAACTTCATCATGAAATTGTTGCCAGTTCCTATTCCCAGAAGTCTGTTGCCTAGGTTGTCTTTCAGAGTTTTTGTAGTTTTGGGTTTTACATTTAAGTCTTCAATCCATCTTGAGTTTATTTTGTATGTGGTGTAAAGAAGGGGTACAGTTTCAGTCTTCTGCCTATGGCTAGACAAGTATCCCAGCACCATTCATTGAATGAGTTCTTTCCCCAGTGCTTGTTTCTGTCAGCTTTGTTGAAGATCAGATGATTGTAGGTGTGTGGCCTTATTTCTGGGCTCTCTATTCTGTTTCATTGGTATGTGTATCTGTTTTTGTATCAGTACCATGCTCTTTTGGTTACTGTAGCCCTGTAGTATAGTTTAAAGTCATGTAGTGTGATGCCTCCAGCCTTATTCTTTTTGCTTAGGATTGCCTTGGCTATTTGGACTCTTTTTGGTTTCATATAAATTTTAAAAAAGTTTTTTTTCTAGTTCTGTGAAGAATATCACTGGTGGTTTGATAGGAATAGCACTGAATCTGTAAATTGCTTTAGGCAGTATTGCCATTTTAGTGATATTGATTCTTTCTATTCATGAGCATGAATTGTTTTTTCATTTGTTTGTGTAATCTCTGATTTCTTTGAGCAGTGGTTTGTAGTTCTCCTTGTAGAGCTCTTTCACCTCCCTGATTAGCTGCATTCATAGGTATATTCTTTTTGTGGCAATTGTGAATGTCTCTTGGCTGTTGTTGGTGTATAAAAATGCTAATGATTTTCGTATGTTGATTTTCTATCCTGAAACTTTGCTGAAGTTGTTTATCAGCTGAAGGAGCTTTGGGGTTGAGATCACGAAGTTTTCCAGATATAGAATCATGTCGTCTCCAAACGGATAGTTTGGCTTCCTTCCTTCCCCTTTGGATGCCCTCATTTCTTTTTCTTAACTGATTGCTCTGGCTAGAATTCCCAATATTATGCTAAATAGGTGTACTAAGAGAAGGCATCCTTGTCTTGTCCTGATTTTAAGTGGGAATTCTTCCAGCTTTTGCCCATTCAGTTTGATATTGGTTGTGGGTTTTTCATTGATGGCTCATTATTTTAAGGTATAATCCTTCAATGCTAGTTTACCAAGAGTTTTTAACAAGAGGGCTGTCGAATTTCACTGAAAGTCTTTTCTAAGTCTCTTGAGATTATCATGTGTTTCTTGTTTTTAGTTCTGTTTATGTGAGGGATCACATTTATTGATTTGTGTATGTTGAACTAACCTTGCATCCCAGGGATAAAGCCTATTTGATCATGGTGGAGTAGCTTTTTGACATGCTGCTGAATTTGGTTTGCAAGAATTTTGGTTGAAATTTTTTGCATCGATGTTCATCAAGGATATTGGCTTGAAATTTTCTTGTGTTGTGTCACTGCCAGGTTTTGGTACCAGGTTGATAATGGCCTCATAGAATGAGTTAGGGAGGAGTCCCTCCTCCTCAGTTTTTTTTGCAATAGTTTCAGTAGGAAAGGTACCAGCTTTTCTTTGTACATCTGGTAGAATTTGGCTGTGAATCCATCTGACCCTGGGTTTTGTTGTTGTTGTTTTTGGTAGGCTATTTATTACTGATTAAATTTCAGAGCTAATTATTGATCTATTCAGGGAATCAATTTTTTTCTGTTCAATCTTGGGAAGGGGTATGTGTCCATGAGTTTATATATCTCTTCTAGGTTTTCTAGTTTGTGTGCATAGAGGTGTTCACAGTAATCCCTGATGGTTGTATTTCTGTGGAGGCAGTGGTAACAAACTCTTTGTTGTTTCTTATTGTGTTTATTTTCCTCTTCCCTCTTTTCTTTTTTATTAATCTAACTAGTGACCTATCTTATTAATTAAAAAAAACATACTCCTGAACTCATTAATCATTTTAATGATTTTTTTTTTTGTTTCTCAATCTCCTTCAGTTCCACTCTGATTTTGGTTATTTTTGTTCTCTGCTAGTTTTGGGGTTGATTTTCTTTTGCTTCTCTAGTTTTTGCAGTTGCAATGTTAGGTTGTTGATTTGAGATATTTCTAACTTTTTGATATGGGTATATAGTGCTATAAATTTCCCTCTTAACACTGTTTTAGCTGTGACCCAGAGATTCTGGTATGTTTTATCTTTGTTCTGATTAGTTTCAAAGGCCTTCTTAATTTCTACCTTAATTCCATTATTTACCCAAAAGTCAATCAGGAGCACATTGTTTAATTTCCATGTAATTGCATGGTTTTGAGCAATTTCTTTTAGTATTGATTTCTGTTTTTATCGCTCTGTGGTGTTTGGTACAATTACAGTTCTTTTGCATTTGCTGAGGATTGTTTTACTTTCAATGTGTGGTTGATTTTAGAGTAGGTGCCATGTGGTGATCAGAAGAATGCATATTCTATTGTTTTAGGTGGAGAGCTCTGTAGAGGTCTATCAGATCCATTTGGTTCAATGTTGGGTTCAGGTCCTGAATATTTTTGTTAATTTTCTGCCTCAGTGAGATCTACTACTGTCAGTGGAGTATTGATGTCTCCCACTATTATTGTGTGGGAGTCTAAGTCTCTTTGTAGAGCTCTAAGAACTTGCTTAATGAATCTAGGTGCTCCTGTGTTGGGTGCATATATATTTAGGAGAGTTAGGTCTTCTTGTTGAATTGAACCCTTTACCGTTATGTAATGCCCTTCTTTCTATGTTTTGATCTTTGTTTGTTTAAAGTCTGATTTATCTTAAATTACAACTGCAATCTCTGCATTTTTTCTAATTTCCATTTTCTTGGTAGATTATTCTTTATTTCTTTATTTTGAGCCTATTTGTGTCATTGCATGTGAGATGGGTCTCTTGAAGACAGCATACCGTTGGGTCTTGCATTTTTATGCAGCCTGTCGTTCCGTGCCTTTTAGATGGGGCATTTAGCCCATTCACATTCAAGGTTAGTATTGATACGTATGGATTTGGTTCTGTCATTGTTTTATTAACTGGTTACTATGCCAGCTTGTTTGTATGGGTGCTTCATAGTGTCAGTGTTCTGTGTATTTAAGTATGTTTCTGTATTGGCTGGTAGTGGTCTTTCCATATTTAGTGCTCTTTGCAAGATCACTTGTAAGGCAGGTCTGGTAGTAATAAACTGCCTCAGCATTTGCTGATCTGAAAAAGATCTTAGTTCTCCTTTGTTGAGGAAGCTTAGTTTGACTGGCTATGAAATTCTACCCTGTACAATTTTCATATATATACAGAGATTAATAATATATATGTATGCCTTAGTAAAAATGTTATTAAAGTATAAAGTAAAATCCTATTTGTATTTTTAAACTGTCAAATTTAAGTATTTTGATTTAGCTATCTATTACTTTGTAGCCAACTTTCTCAACACTTAGGGCCTTAAAACAATAAACATTTATTATTTAACAATTTCCGTGGGTCAGGAATCTGGACAAGGCTTAGCTGAATGCCTTTGGCTCAAGGTCTCTCATGAGATACATTCAATTTGTTAGTCAGGCTGCAGTCATCTCAAAACTTTGCTAGGGCTAAAGGATACACTTCCAATCTCACTCACACAATTGTTGGCAGCCCTCAGTCCTTTGCTCCTTTGGCCTCTTCACACATATGGCAAATCCTCACTACATGGCAGCTGGCCTTTCCTAGAATGAGGGATCAGAGATAGAGTGAGAGTGAGGTGGGGAGAGAGAGAAAGAGACAGAAAGGGAGAGACCAGGAAAATTCATGGTCTCTTTATGAACCAAACTCAGAAGCAGTATACTATCACTTCTACCCTGTACAATTTATTAGAAGTGAGTCAACAGGTTCAGCACATACTCAAGGAGGAGGATTTTATGCAAGAGTACAATTACTAGGGAATAGGAATCATTTCCCCTCCCTGCTTAGAATATGCCTACAACCTACATATTTTTACATGTCTGTGTTAACGGGATAGATATGTATCTCGATAATGCAAGAAAATTTTGAAATTATCTTCAGGGGCAAACTTTTTGTTGTTATTGGTTTGATTTTTAGAGGCAGACAAGTGTATTTTAAAGTAGATTCTGAAAAATATAATAGATAATCAAGTTACGTTATGTTATTTTATCCCAAATAAGGGTGTGACTGTAAAGTAGGAATACACTGTCTTGTTGAGTCATTTATAAGTTTTCATTCATCAGGGCAGCCACAAGGTAATTTAAGTGCACACATTTTCATAATTAGGCTGTTCTTTTATGTTTTAAAGGGACATGTTAGTAGGATTATAGTTGATTGGGGAATATAAGACTAGGAAGAGATTCCAATGCTGAAACAAGTGGTACTCCCTCTCTTGGTAGTTTCACTAAGCATTATCTGCCTCCTTCCCCACCCCACAACTGTCCAGCTGTTGAAATTGCTTCTACATCCAAGGCCAGCCAAAGCCTTTCTTTTTATTCTTGTTGGAAAATTCTCTTGGGCTTTTAACTGGAATTAAAACATTACTGCAAAGTCATCTGTCTCAAATCTCTGCTATGGTACAAAATACCTTTATGTTAACTGAACTGGTTACATGAGGAAATTATTTAAATTATTGCTAAAAGTCCTCAATACAGCCTATTCTAAAATTTCTCAAGAAAAGTAGATGAAACATTTCATTGAAACATTTATTTTTCTGAACTCTAAGTTATGTTATATAATAAAGATAAAATGATATACCTACTATAAAGTTAGACAAATTGATAAATTATTAGTTATACAACTGAAACCTACAGGAAGGGCCACATATTGTCTCACAATAACCATATGAGAAACTATGGTTCCCTTGACTAGAACATAAGCTTCTGAGAATGAAGTAACAGAGAGAGGCAGAGGAAAGGAATCCCTACGCTCATAACTTTTCAGCTCACAAGCTTTTCCCCTACAGGAATGTACTTCTATAAGCCCTCTTTTTTTTTGGTTCTGAATCAAGCGTGGACAATAAAGTCCCAATTGTATGCTAAAAAAGTAATGGAACCAGCATGATCCAGCCATGCAAATAATTTTATAAATAGGGCCTAGAAACAGCATTAACTAAACAGGACTATATGCCAGAAACAGTTTCCCATTTCAAGAATTAACCCACAGGGTACTCAGTAATCAGTTAACCCTCTTCAAGGAAAACCACATTTTTATCCACTCAAAGTTTCAGAAATCAGTTACTGTACTTTGTGAAGTGCCCGAGTTAAAGTCAGGGTAGGCAAAGTCCTTAAGCAAAAGCAGTTATATTTTCTTTCCCATCCCTTGCCATGTCAAAGAAAAAAAAATTACATGTTATTGCATCTAATATTACATGTTAAAGCCTTGTAAAGATTAGAGTTTTTATTTTTTTATTATGAGAGACCAGGCCACAAATTATCATAGATTCATAGCAGGACTCATTTATTTTACTCTAATATTTTCTAGCTAACGGAGCATGGAGGACTCACACAGATATTCTTTCCAAAGCAATAAAACTCAAATTATTTTCTCTGAGCTATCATCTTAAATGTTTGATTTATACCAAAAGGAAACAAATCCTACTGCATGGGTAGCAGCCAGTTTAGAAAGCTGCACCAGTTAAATTTTTCAAAATTTTTGGACACATCATCTGCCAAAACTGCATGGAACATCCCTTAACCAGACATGGGAGGAGAGTACCAAAAGACATCGCAACTGAGTCTCTTTTACGACATTATACATAGAAGCCAGGAAACATTCACAATCTTTTATTTTTTTTTTTTTCAAAAGTTTGGGCTCCTGTACATCATGTTCTTAAACAGACTAGGTTGTAAAAGTCATGAGTTTCCATTGACCTTTGCCCGGCCTTCTTAACTTTGAAGAGCATTGTATCTTGTGTTTGAAAAGAAGCATAAGTGGGTTTCCAGTAGAGATATTCCAGATTCTAATTACCTTCTAAGTCCACCACATACAAGAAGGTGGACAATATTTAGCATTGAGAAGCCCTTTGATTTATGAATCACTTGCAAAGAGTGCATCACAAATCACAAAATATTCATTGGTTGTAATAATTAATTTTCATTCTACTCAACATTGAAGATAATTTTGATTATCTTAGAGGGCAAAAATTAATGACTTTATTTTATTGACATATTAAAAAATTAATAATACTAAGCATAGCTGAAGTTACCAAGTGTTTACTATGTACCGGGGTTTACATTTACCTCATTTAATCCTCTCAGTAATTCTATAGGATTGGAACGGATATTATCACCCTCATTTCAAAGATAAGAATCCTGGATGCAGAGAAGCTAAGTAATTTATCCAAGCCTACTCAGCTAATAAGTGACAAGAAACGGTACAAAGGAGGCTTTTTCACATCAGAGTCTGTGTTCTGTACTGTACACGTTAAGACATAAATACTTC
Organism: Pan troglodytes; assembly: GCF_028858775.2. NCBI lineage: Eukaryota > Metazoa > Chordata > Mammalia > Primates > Hominidae > Pan > Pan troglodytes. The sequence goes on from NC_072403.2 coordinate 61,521,455, forward strand.
AGAGGGAAAGAAGCCAGTTTGTGCTTTGTTGGTGGTGGTGGTGATTTGTTTATAGCACAGAATCATAAAAAGGAAACATATATAACATTATAAATTCTAAGCACAACTGGAGAGAACATTATCTATAAAATATTTTCCTTATCTACCAATGTTCAATGCCACAATCAAAACACGTAAAATACCTGTTAATTTTACTAAACTTTCTAGGAATACGAACAGATGAATGCTTTTCCTAGCATAATAGATCACATATTATTAGTAAATAAATCAGGACCGGCATTTCTTATACAATATACACTAAATGCAACATACTTTTTTTTATATTTTTTGATTTTTAAGTTGTTTTATGTTTTTTATGTTTCTTGGTTGCCCAATACCTTTTGAATGCCCTGACTATGCTTGGGGAATTTTCCTCCATGAAGTAGAGCCCAGAGAATTCACTTCTATGGCACACTGTCACTGTTAAAAATATAAGTACATGACTTGGATTGCACAAATTAAACTCACCTATGAGACACTTTCATTTAGATGTGAGTGACTTGAGCAAGAAGGCATTTTGGGCTAAAATGGATGTTTGAGTTCTGGCTTTGGAGATGGAATCACTGCTGACTACATGGCTGTTGTGAGAAAGCTGAGTTTCTGGCAAATGCCAACTTTGTTCTTGTAGCAGGTGTTCCCTGATCCAGCAGGATCTGTGACAGGGTTAACAGAATTGTCCCTAAAATATAGCCTTCCGGCTAGTTCTTAACACTCTCAAAACTTCTGTAAATTACCCAATAACCTTTTAAAAGCCTTTCTTCTTTATCAGCCAGAGTCAGCTTCTATTGCTTATGTTTAAGAACTGTAAGTTAGGGGCTCTGGTTCTGGGTAAAATAAAGTAAACACATCACATCCCATCCCATCTCTCTCACTTTACGTAACTATAAAACCTAGGCAGATTGAATGTACTGGACTATGAGGAGTCTGAAAAGGAAATAGCAATACGTGGATAAAGAAAAGATACCAGAATTCTAATCACCACTAAGCCTGTGGTGAGTTTACATTTTTTTCCTTTAATATCCTTGACCTGAACTCAAGGCAGCCAAAAACCCAGAAGTGAACATTGTGTTAAAGAGCAAGCTTTAAGAGAAGCCTGGCTCAGGGAACAGGGAAGGAAACTGCCAGATCTCAGAGAAAGTAGAGGAAATCAGCCAAGTGGTTATTTTTCTTTCATTTTTCCTGTATTCGCTCATGACTTATCCCCCAGGCGATTCACTGGTACCACAGCAGCAGCAGCAGTAGTGGCCAGCAACAGGAATCAGTAGGGTATACAACTCCAGGGAGGGAAACCTTCCTTTCCACTTGGTAGAGCAGTGTCTTCAAAAGGGTGAGGACTAACCCATTTCTTTTTTCCTCTTCTCCCTGTCCTCCTACCACATGGCCTCAGACTTCGCACAGTAATAGAAGTGGACAATTTCTGGCCAAAGTACCAACAACTAGAGGCTGTGGAAACCAGAAAGTTCCAAGAAAACAGTAGAGAAGGAGGAATTAAAAAAAAAAAAAAGAAATGTTTTATTAACTCCTGGAGTCACTGTCAACCTGAACATGCCTGGATCTATCATTAGTAGCATACAAAAGTTTCGCCAACTGAATAAATGGATCAATTTCCTTCCAGGTCCCACATGGAACAGTGAATGATGTACACATGAAACAAATTTGAATAACACTGCAACAACTTTGGCAATTAAACTGACTTTGGAAACAGCTTACAAAAGCTGGGTTGATACATGTAGTCTGAGCCAAACCAGTCAATTGCCTGCTGAACTAAAAAACATCAACTTTCTCCATGAGATTTAAACAAGACTCAGCCCCACAATATTCATAATGCCCAGTATGTAATCCAAAATTACTTGGATTATGAAGAAAAAAATAATCTAAAATTACATGGTAAAATACAATCAATAGACACCAATAACAAGATAACACAGATGAAAAAGTCTTTAAAATACCTATTATAAGAATGTTAAAAAAAGCCATCACGAAGTCTTGAAACAAATATTAAGCTACAAAGTATCAGCAAATAAATAAAAGAGGCAAAGAAGAATCAAATGGAAGTTTTTGAAATGAAAAATTCAATAACCCAAATTAAAGGCTCACTGGATAGATTAAAAAGCAGAATGAAAACGACAGAGGAAAGAGCCAAAACACTTGAAGGTAGATCAATAGAAATTGTCTAATCTTAAAAGGTAGAAGAAAGATTTTTAAAAAATGAACAGAGCCTCAAGGAAATGTGGAGCAACAGCAAATATTTAACAATGATGTTGTTGAAGTCCCGGGAGAGAACAGACTCTAGAGGTTTAAAAATGTGAAAAAGTAACAGCTAAAAATGTTCTAAATTTGGTGGAAAACATATGACCACAGATTTAGGAAGTTAAATTACAAATAGAATCAATCCTAAGAAATTCACATTCAGATTCATCATAATGACAATACTGAAGACTATATACAAAGAAAAATTCTTGAAAATGGTCACACACTCAAAAAGACACATGACCCTATAGGAGCAGAAATATGTGAATGACTATGGAGTTCTTATTATAAGCCATGGAGGTCAGACAGGTGCCACAAAATATTTTTCTTCAGCGTGGAAAGAGAACTGTCATTCCAGAATTCTATCTCCAACAAAAATATCCTTCCATAATGAAAGAGAAATAAAGATATTCTCAGATGAAGGAAAACTAAGATAATTCAATGCCAGCAGGCCTGCTATTTAATAAAGAATTGTTAAAAAAGTACTTCAGACAAAACAGAAATTATACCAGAAGAAAATACCATGAATAAACAAGTAACAACAAAATGGTAAACATCTGAGTTATGTTACATTTTTATTCCATTTGAGGTCTATTAAATATATTCGATGCTTGAAAGCAAAGAACATAACATTGTTAGGATTTTCAATATATGTAGATGTAATGAATAAGATACCTACATCATAAAGGGGGAATGTAAAGGAATTTATATAGTTATGTTTCCATATTCCTACTGAAGTGGTAAAATACAAATTCTTAATAGACTGTTAATAGTTTAGTATGGATTTATAATCCTTGGGCAACCACTATAAAACATTGTAAAAAGATACATTATGAAAATTACAAATGGAAGGCAGAAAAGGGGAAACATATAAAAAAAGTAGGAACCAACAGAAAGTAAATAATAAAATCACTTGCTAATAAACAAATAATTGCATTGTATATAATTGCAACATCAATAATTGCATTATATGTAAATAATCTAAACAAACAAATTGCAACAGAGATTATGAGTGAATACAAAGCATGACCCAACCAAACTCACTTCAAATATAATGATAAGGACAGATTAAAAGTAAAGGAAATCAAAGAAAGCTATAGTAGCTATATTAATACCAGGCAATATAGGCCTTAGAGAAAAGAAAATTACCAGGAATAAAAAGGAAAATTACACAATGATAAAAGGGTCCATTTTAAATGTGTATTCACTTCTGATAAGTGAAATTCGAAGAATGATCCTTGACCTTTTGCCTTTGTATAATCTGCCTTCCTTTGAGTATGGGCTGAAGCAGTGAATAGGATGAAATACCACTCCCATGAATATGTTACGTTTCTTGGTAAAAGGAATGTTTCAATTGTGTTGAGTTTAAAGCTGAAAGTTTTCTCTGACTGGTGGGATTAGTTGGAGAGATTTGAAGCATGAAAAGGACTTTATATGCCATTGCTCTTTGGGACCCAATAGAATCCACCTGGATGTCTGACTTACAGAAACGTGAGGTAATAAATGGAAGTCATTTAAAGCCATTGAGGTTGTGATAATTTTTTACTCTGAAAAAAAACAAAACTATTACAACCTCTAACAAGACTTTTTACATGAAGCGAATCTAACAGAACTGAAAGGACAATATGAAATTTTAGTTGGAGACTTCAACACTCCTCACTCCTCTCCTAGCAGTAGATACAACTGGTAGAAAACCAGCAAAGACATATAAAAACTTAAACTTGAGATTTTTCATTTATTCATATTTAAATGTTGGAGGTTCTATCAGCTTGATCCGTTGAATAAGAACTACGTGGAGTTAGGTACCTGGGAAACCAACAATGGACATGCAGCATGGATGAAAATTCAACTTTTATTGTATAAGCTGCTGAAACTTGGGGATTCTTTTTTTTACAGCAGCCATATCTTCTTCTTCTGGTTGATACAGTCCATTATTAGGGTATTGCTTAAATAATTACAAAACATAGTGTAATGAAACATATTATGAATATTACATAATATAATTTTTAGATACATTGTTGGTTGAAAAAGATATAATACAAAAGAAAGTGAAGAATATGCTAGCCTACAGGGTATGTGTTTTTAGTGGATATATATTTGTGTGTTCATATGCTCCTGATTAGCCCAGAAGGGTGCATAAACTAATAATATTGATTACCTCTGGGAAGAGGAACAGGGAACCAGGGGACAGAGGAAGATTTTCAGTGTCTATCCTTTTGTACCTTTTAAATTTTAATTCTTGAGAATGCACTATGTTTTCAAATATCAATAACTGATCTTAATTTTTAAATCTGTATAGTTTCAATTATATTTAAAAATACATTTACAGAAAAGACAGCCAAAAGAAATAAACTAATCTACTTTATTACCCTTTAAAATTACTGATTGCTTAAAATTTTGTCTACAAATTTTATGTCATCTGTATCTTCTAGAATAAATAAAAATTAATTTTGTGAATTTAAGTTTTATAAAATGAAAATTTATTTATTAAGCTCAAATTCTCTTAGTTTAAAGAATACACTTTTAATCTCTTTTTATGACATCAAATCCTTCACCATTTATATCTATATCTAACCTGCTTTCCTAACCTATACTATTTTCCTTTAAAATAATCAAATATAATATAATCAAATTGAACAGCATTCTCTTTCCTTGAAGACAGAAAGAATCCTGTTTGTTTCCAGTTCGAGGGTATGTAATAACACAGAAAGAGCAACAAAAGCAAATTGGAATACTTTGCAAATCACTTTCACCTAACTGGCTTGTTACTGAACATTAGCCTTGAACATAAGAAGTACTATTCAAACATGCATATACCACACTAAAACTACTATTATATGTAATTGCAAAATACTATAATAATATATAGAATCTACTCTTGATAAGAGACTATATTCCACTTGAGTTTTCCATTGTGTGTTATTAGTAATCAGCACTTCTGCATGTGTGAAGTAAAATGGTTGATTTAGCTATAAAAACTGATCACAAGTTAAGTGCATGTTACGCATTCACATGGAAAACCTTTAGGCACACTAATATTGGAATTTTTTCTTAAGTATGTCAGGACTAAGATTTCTAATTTTCCCATTTGACAGTCATTATTAACAACTCAGTTTATATACTGGATACTCCTTACAGCTCTTTCTAAGGAGAAATAAAAAGAAGTCCCTTAGCAGAGGCCTTCAGCTGATACCTATGCAACCTTCCTATGGAATCAGTGTCCAAATATAAACCATTTCTCATAACAGCAAGATTTTAACCCTAATTTGAAAACTCAGAGATTTCCAACTCTGTAGGTGAGGTGTGTCTCCTCATAGCTCCTGTATAAATATGCAAGGAGGCAGGAAACTGGTTTCTCTCTTAGTGGAGAATCCAGCTATACTTAGCCTATTGTTATTGTCTAGAAGCAAAGTAAGCACAGTGTAAAAAGCCATGTGCACTTATCAGCCTCGGCTTGCAAGTGTTACTGAGCCTGTACTATGTATTTTATATGGTGATCATGCTCTCCCTGTGTCCAATGATTACTAATATTACAAAAAAATGAAATAAAGACCCAAACTATTTACATAAAGATAAATGATGCAACATGACATAAAATAAAATGTAAAAACAAGTTGGAAATAAAGTTTTAAACCTACACAAGGGCAAACGAACGTGCTTTGGAGAAAATAGCAAACACCGTTAACAGAATTAAACAAGCAAATAAAAACAAGATGGGATTAAAAAGCAGTCACGTTAAAATATTACTAAGATTAATAATTTGCTACAAATTAGATACAAATAATGCATAATAGCAAACTATTTTGGTAGTGATGCCCCTTAAGGGATGATGATAATAATAAAAATAATATAATTGCAACACTAGTATTAATACTTTTCCTGCTCATTGTGTGTCAGATACTTTACAAAGTATTTCAAATATATTATCATATTTAATATGATGTTAAATGGTCCATTTTGTTTTGACCCTAATGTTATGGTCAATTTTGTTGTTTACTATTTTATAGATTGAGAGACTTAGGCTTAAGAACATTCAGAACTTTCAAAGACATCAGAGAGATTTAAAAAATGCCAGAAGTAAACTAAAACTGATTATCTTAACTATTGTACTATAAAAAATTGTGTTGATATCAATGAATGCAAATGGAATAAGACGGATAATTGGTAGGCTGAGAGTAAAGAAGGACAAAAGGGATTGCTTCCAAAGTAGTAGCATGTCGTAATGTTTCTAGTTGAAAATGATGTTGATACATGTTACCATTATCAAATTATTCTCTAGATGCCATTATCTTTTTATATTCCTGACTCCCACAGGACTTCAGGGAATCAATAGAATATGGTGTCAAGTTATATAAAGGAAAAGTAAGTTAGTTTTATGACTCATTCTGGCCTTTATTTACAAAAGAGATACCTAATTTAAAGTAGACTAAATGATTTACTGAGCATGGGGTTCGAGGTTATACGTGATATGATCATGCCTGTGGATAGCCATGGGCAACAAAGCAAGAATCTGTGTCTTAAAAAAAAAAAGAAAAAAAAGATTTGAAAAATGTTCAATTTAATTTAGGTCATTGGTAATGAGAACAACTAACTTTAAAATATGCAATGCAAAAGCACTAAATTGTGAAAAGCAATTAAAGATCACAAGCAATCAGTAAGTTTACCTTTACTCCATGTTATTATCATAACTACCTACAAGGTTATGCAAATGAGCTATATAACCATACTTTTGCTGAAATTTCTGTCTTTATGAGACTACTCTTCCTAATTTGGGGCTCCACAAATGAGGGGCAATGATAATGTTACTATAGGATTGCATCCAACAAAGTTAGCAAGGGTAATAGGACCTGTGAGGAAAAATTCAGGGCTTGGGGCTTTTAGAGGAACTGAAAAACAAAACGTTAAAGACAGACTTATTGTAAGAGCATGATGTCCAACAGCTGTTCTCTTTTTCCAGCAAACCAAAAGGAAGAGGAGACAGGCTTCAATTAAGGCAAGAGAAATTTAAATTAGACATCTGCTGAGTTGGCATAATGATCCCATGTTCCTTTGGAAGTGGAAAGAAATGAAGAAATCTATGAGTTTAATGTTTGAAAATATTATTTAAACAATTTCATAAAAGACAAAAATCCAGTCACACTGATACATGCTGGAAGAAGGAAAGAAAAACATTTACTTGTGCCTAAGAAGTATTTTGTTGCATCATCCAATAACATTCTAAATAAATATTTTTGATCAAAGGAATTAAATCAAAAGTTCCATGTAAACATGGGCATAAGGTAGAATGCAATCACTGGAAGTTGCACAGGATGTGGTGAAAATCCTATTCACCAGAAGTTTCGATAGTAAATTTTATCTTTGTATACAGGCAAAAGAAAAAATACTAGAGAACACACACATATTTTATCCAATCTATTCTTATCTTTTCTGAGTGGTGTTTCACCTAATTGGCTTGTTACTGAACATTAGCCTTGAACATAAGAAGTACTATTCAAACATCCATATACCACACTAAAATTACTATTGTATGTATTATATTAACACTGCCAGTAACAATAAAATGTTTTCCATTTTTGGAATAAATTATGTCTTCTCAGGTGTCAGTGGCCATATTCAAACTGACTGAAATGTCAATGATTGATTCTTTTCTAAAGGATGTAATGCCTAGATATCTTACTGTGATTATTGGAATTCTAGGTTCCAGGTTCCTAAGGCATTTGAGAGACCAACAATGTAAAATAACAAGTAATAAGTGAATTTAGTCTGGAAACACTTATGGTGATGATCACTGCTTCTCTCTTCTGTCATGCGCTACTCTTTGAAACCCTTAAAATTCCTTCAATCCATGTAACCTTAATGACATCACTCTTTGTGTGTGTGTGCTTATTTTTATTCCATCTGAATGCAAAATAAAATGTGAATGTTTTATGTTATTGTTCATTTTAATACAGTAACTTTAATTACATCATTCTTTGTGTGTGTGTGCTAATTCTTATAACACAAAATAAAATAGGAATGTTTTATATTATTGTTCATTTTAATACAGTAACTTTAATTACATCATTCTTTGTGTGTGTGTGCTAATTCTTATAACACAAAATAAAATAGGAATGTTTTTTATTACTCATTTTAGAATTGTTAGTAATACAATCATTTCCCATTTACATATCAAAGCTCTGAGCTGCAATGCTTGAAATCAAGAATTGGATGCTTATCTGGCCACCTACAGCCAATTTTGCCTGAAGATTGGCCTTATGTGTTTGATTATTTCCAAATAGTTAAGGCATATGCTTTTTGAGAAAGCACACTACATATTTTTAGAATTTCATCACTCAAGGCCACAGCTGGTTAATACCAAACACCACTCATTTTCAAACTTTTAATAACCATTAAAGTAAAATCCTGCACATCACAGAACAAACACTCTTATGCTTAATGTACAAATATAAAAACAAACAAAGATAAACAAAAAAAACAAGGGGCTGTATGTCTCAGCTACCATAAACTACTGACACTAGAGACAAGTATAGCAAATTTTCCTTCATTTCACTTCGTCCCTCTACCATCTTATGAGAAATGGCATACCAAAACAGGTCAATATTCAGACCAACGTCTTCCAAAATTTTAACACTATATTGCCTTATAAAAACCTGTGGATGCTAAGTTCATTAAATGGCCTTGCATTGAGGAAGTAATGACAGCAACAGTATGGCCTAAATTTTTCCCTTTTCCTCACCCCTTCTCCATGGCCCTTTACCAAGCATTCCTCCCACTTATTACACATTTGCCTACACTTAATAATGGCAGTGGAGGGACAGCATAGCATCCAATGCTGAGCATATTTTTTACAGTATCTGAAATCTCCAAAGTTGTAATAATCTTCATACACTTTCTTTCAAGAATGCTTGAAACAAACACTGCAATAAAACTCTTCAATTTGCAAATCTTTTGATTGTGCACAGTTTCCATAAAAGAACCCATGTAATAGCTTGGTTTTAAGAATAAAAAGAGTGTCTTAATAAATGCAGTGTAGAAACAGTTCAAACTGTCTATCTTGACTGAAGTAAGTTCATAAGAGATGGTTCCCGCATGCGGGGAAAAACACTTTACTTGCTTTTGCATTTGCTTGGCACTTGGGGCCTATTTATTACTTCATATACTTGGATGCAACAGCAGCTAGCACATAGTTATAGTTGTGGAAAGGGGTGCTATTGTGGTAGATATACTCTGAGTGTTAGCAAATGTCACATAATTGTTATTTCTAGGCTTTTTCAAGCCCAGATAACAGCAAAGTTTAAAAATATGACTTTACAAAATACTTCTGGCTGGGCACAGTGGCTCACCCCTGTAATCCTAGCACTTTGGGAGGCCAAGGAGGGAGGATCACTTGAGCTCAGGAATTTGAGACCAGCTTGGGCAATATGGTGAGACTCCAACTCTACAAAACAATTAAAAATTAGCCAGGCATGACGCTGTGCACCTGTGGTCCCACTACTTGGGAAGCTGAGGTGGGAAGACTGCTTGAGCCCAGGAGTTCGAGGCTGCAGTGAGCCTTGGTGACAGAGCGAGACCCTATCTCAAAACAAAACAGAAACAACCCCCCTGACACATACACAAAATATTTCCTACATAATAATCTTTAAAGCCTGAGACAAATTGTGAGAAGAAATTTACTCCATTAAAATTTACACTTTTAACATCCAAGTTTGTTTTTCTTATGATATTAAAAACTGCTTTATACATATGGGTTAGTATTTTAGAACAAATTTCTTTTTAAGATTCCTTGGTTTGGGGATTGCACTAAAGTAATTCTTCAATTACAGTCTGTGTGTCTTTAATTTGTCAGAGAATACCATAATTCCTACATTAGGGTGATACCTGTTATCAAATGACTACACAGGGAGGTGCTTATTTTGCCAAATAACTTAATCCAGTCTACTTGTGGCTCAATTTTACAGTTCATTAAGAGTGTGAAATAAAACACAACCTATAAGTGATAATATCACAGTAACCTTTGCTTCAAAAGCCATTCTTATTTATTTCACCTAATTTTCACATTTATCCAATAAAGTAACTATGGAAGACATTGTATTTTATGCATCTTGGCTGCCTCAATGTCTATCTGTAACGTGTAAGAACTTACTATTAGTGTCTGACAATAATGGATGAGGTTGATGTTGATTACCTAACCCCAGGCATTCAGTGAGACTGTGTCATTGTACAAACTAGATTCATGAACATACTCTAGCCTCCAGACTCTTCTCATAATACCATGCTGAAATTAACTATGAGATTGTTAATAGTCAGGAAGCTACCATGTATGAAAAATTATTAACCACTCTAGGTCAGGGTGTTGGCTCTTATGGCTGGCATTTTGAGAACCAGAGCTATGGGTGAGGTCATATTAAGTAGGAATAAAAATGCTTGGCACTTCCAATATCTGGAAAGATCATTCAGGTCTATCTTTGCCTTTCTCCTCCAAATCCTTTATCAGAGATACAGCTACACAGATTTTCTAGTTTACTAAGGGCAGGGAAAGATCATTAGCACAAACTTTAGTTTCCATGAACATTATTTAAATACAATATAATCAAGAAATAAAATGAAATACAGGGAATGAATAAACAATAAGCTACTAGTAAGCCTGCTTTATGGTCTTAAGGGGGCCAACCTATGTGTAATGACTGGAAGTGATGTAATAGTAAAATTGCACCTAAGCTGTCAAGTACAGTGCCTACGAAATCTGATAAGCTCACTGATACTGAGCAAGAAAAAAGAGGAACCATCGAGAGAAGGGGACTGTTTTTCTTTGTGATGTCACTGCATTAGCTCAGTCAGTTAAAAACAAAAACAAACAAACAAAAAAACTATTTTTATATTATTCAGAAAACCAATAATCCCACTGACTTTCCAGTTTGTTACTATCATTTGGCATAGTCCAAGGAAAGAAACAAGGTTGCAAGAGAATTTTAACAGAATTATCTTTTTTAACCAGTTAGAAAACAAATGGAAGTGAGAGGTGGAGGAGTAAGGAGAAATGAAAGGGCACAGACAGATTCCCGACATATAAGCATTATTAAATATTATTGGTATTTTGTTGAGTATACTTACTCCTGTTAACATTAACTTGGTCAGTGCTTGTCTATGAATCAGACTCACTGGACTCATGTCCATGGTGTACTCTAGAGCAGTAACTTATCATATTGTAATGGGCATGCGATTATGTGGGCATGTTTTTAACATGCAAGCTCTGATTTAGGAGGTCTGGGCTGCTAGGAGACGCAGCAGATCCACGGACCACACGCTGAGTAGCACTGCTCCAGGCAATCCATATTAGCTAAACTGAAGGTCTTCATAACAGCTTTCTTCCTGTCCCACAACGGATTGTTATGAAGAGGTTAATATTTTCCCTAATTGTGTTTCTAATTCTCAAATAATAAGATCCCCATTGTAAGCAGATAATATTATCAATGTGACTCATGCCATAAAGGAACTGTGCTGTAACAGTTTGTGCTATAACAGATTGTTTCATAATAGAATTCTCAAACAAAGATGATGAAATTATAGAATTTAAAGCTGTCTATCTGCACACTGGAGCTCTATAAAAATATGATTTTTAAAAAATGGGTTTTAACAACAGATGTCTTGTTTTTCATGTGAAACCTCTCATGCCTCTCTATATTCAATATGTGAATATGTGAAACAGATAAATGAGAAAGAGAATATCTTACCTCTGACTTTGCCTATGTGTAATGATGCTGGGAACCTTCTTAATATCTCTGAGAAAGCCCTTGGGTATGAAAACAACTTTTCCAGGGGAAAAGTCCTGTCACCTTAAACCAAACGTGAGACTAAGGCCTCACACATAAAGTAAACCACAGAATGAGTCTTTGCTCTCTTTGCTCATCAATACTGGTTTTCAGCTCAATTAACTCTGTCCCTTTCAGTCCATTTACCACACTGCCCAAAGTAATTTTGCCAAATATCATATTTCTGATGTTACTCTCCTGTCCAATAAAACCTTCAGTGCTTTCTACCTCTTTAGAAAACAACACATTTACTAGCACAACATTCAAGATTTAGAATTAAGCATGGGTTCTAATTTACTCTGTGACACAAGTCCCTTAAGTATTGTCTTATTTTCTCCAACTACAAAATAAGGACTTACAATTGGGTTGAAAGAAATTTAGAAAAAACTAAATGAGCTTTTGGTCAAAATGATTATTTGGTAAGAAATGAATCAAAATAGTCACTCCCCTACGTACCCCTGCCACAAAAAGCTAGTTACTTTGAAGCATCTCTGAGAAGTTTTATAATCTTTTGATTTTTGGGGGGAGTCTTTCATTCTTTTATTATTATATATATATATGTATATGCAGATACACACACACATATATATACACACACATATATGTGTGTGTATATATGTGTATATATATGCAGGTCTGTTTTATGTACAACAATTGATCCCATCAAATAATCAGACGAAGGCATTCTACTGGTAATTTCCCCCCAAATCAATTCAGGTAAAATTAGATATTAATGTACTTAAGAGAATATTAACATTTGAGAATTCATGATCAATTTCAGTTCTGAGGCCATACACACAATTCAAAATACACATTCACTGAGTTAAGGCAATAAAAGTGGATTGAAAGAAACCACAGGTTTCAGAACAATTAAACTTTGTATTTTGCTTGCATTAGAGTCACGATATGAAGAAAAAATATTGTGTGTATCTCACAGGTGTTTTGTGCAGTGTGAGCAGCTTCTGAACACCTAAGGTGACTGCACAGCAGGTGGGCAAACAGCTGGTGTGGCCGGCTTAAGGCTTCTCGGAGGGCACATTTCTTCTCCACCTCTCCTTTCTCGGGTCCTTATTTTAGTTTGTAACCAGCCAAGTGGCCTTAGTTGCATCTTCAGCCAGCATGGAGCAGGCAGTTTCACAGGAGGAAGGCAGGGCTCCTTGGTGATGTCTGTGTTTTTGAGGGTATAGGCTTCCTCTATCATATTCTTTTTCACCCAGTCAGTGGCTAACGGGCTGGAGGCAACTGCAGAACTGCAGCCAGATGTTTTAAACCTCATGTCCATAATCTTCCCCTTTTTGTCCACTTGAATCTGTATTTTATCACCTCATGCTGAGGCCCACACCAATCCAATTCCAATATTTTTAGATGTCTTATCATGGGACACCACATTTGTAGGATTTTCACAGAAATCAACAATCTTCATTTGACCTTTTGTTTAAAATTTTTGTTGGTTTTGAAGGGTTTTATACTTGTTTGATGTTTTTCTATTTTATTTCTTTCAAATATTATTGCCTTTCCCTATCTATATTAGTCATATTAAGTTAATTTATAAACCAGTATGTGTGTTCCATGTAAGAATCATAGAATATGAACTTAATGGAAATAAAATCAAATGAAAAATTTTTAACTTTTTAAAATGTTAACATATTATTAGAGGAGGTACAATGAGATGAAAAAAAACTGTGGAAGACAGAAGAAGGAGGGTTTGAAAAGGATAATCCTTCCACATAGCAAATGTTAAAATTCTATTATTTGGTTTGTTGACTCCATTCAGTTACTGTTGTTGGAATTACAAAAATGTAAAATAAAATAAAAATTGTGATCCTATCACACATATAAGAAAAATAGCAAATACAAGAATGGTATTAAAAAACTTACAAAGCTGTTCATAAAAATCAACCATAATCTGCACAGTTTTATATACTTCCAAATATATTTCTATGCACATATACATGAATTTACAGAATGGAGGCTCGCTTTGTCCCAGGCATTGAGCTAAACGCTATTCTTATATAACCTCATATAATCCTCACAACAACTTTGAGGAGTAGATAATATTCCCATTATTTTTTATATAAAGTAACTGAGGTTTAGAGAAGTTACAAATTATTCCACCGCATTGTTATGTCATAATGTATTTAACTAATCATTTATGTTTAAAAATTCAGATTTTAAAAACTTTTAACTACCACAAAGAGCTCAGGATAAGAATAATTGCCTAAAAATGATTTCAAATAATTAACAAGAACAAGAACAAAACTTTATTTTACAGTTTACAGTTCTTGGATAAATGTTCACATCTCTACCTTAGCTTCTTTTTGTCTAGTACAATATTGCAGCTTTACTATCAGACTCTGCTAAACACCTTCTTTGTGTGGGTGTGTGAGTGCACTTACTTTCCACAATAGCTCTATAAAGCAGATACATCATCCCCATTTTACGTAAGAGGAAACTCTAGGTCAGTGAGGTTAAGTAGCATGTCTAAGGTCACAGAGCTACTGTACAACACATTTAGAATATAAGCCAGGTCTGTCTTGCTGCCCAGCTTTTCACCATCAGTTCATCAAATTGCTTCTCACCCCACTAGAGTCTCTTCAAATAACAGAAACGGCGAACATTAGCAAACTGGCACTCTGTACCCTCCCTTTTGAACCCCCAATTCTTGTATGCCCCACTAAAATAAGGTCTGTATCCTCCAAATGCCTAAGAAAACCTATCATCATCTATTTAGACTTAGTTTTCTGTTTTTGTTTTTGTTTTTGTTTTTTTTGAGATGGAGTCTTGTTCTGCCGCCCAGGCTGGAGTGCAGTGTCGCGATCTTGGCTCACTGCAACCTCCACATCCTGGGTTTAAGCGATTCTACTCCCTCTGCCTCCAGAGTAGCTGGGGTTACAGGCGCATGCCATGCCCAGCTATTTTTTTTTTTTTTTGTATTTTTAGTAGAGACAGGGTTTCATCATGTTGGCCAGGCTGGTCTCGAACTCCTGACCTTGTGATCTGCCCACCTCAGCCTCCCAATGTGCTGGATTACAGCAGTGAGCCACCTCACCCAGCTGGACTGTTATTTTTAAGTTTTTTTTTAATTTACCTCTCCACATATTCTAGATTTCTGCACTATGGACTCATGCTTTAGGTGTTCAGTAAATATTCAAATTGCCATGAAGATGAAGGAAATGATCAAATTACCTGTTACTGTTATGTTGTTTTGATGACAAAATGCAGACCAAGGCTTTTTTCATCTTTGCAATAATTTTATTTTCTTTTAAGTAAAGATATTGCAAACAAAAAGTAACTTATTAATAGATATTTAAAGTAATTTATTCTTAATAAAATTTCTTTTTCTATTGAATTTCTTGTTAATCATTAAGTAGTCGTTGCCTTTAAACCTTCGGTCCCCAACCCAACCCCCAAGCCACAAACAAGTACAGGAACCCGGCTGCAGAGCAGGAGGTGAGCGGCCTGTGAGCAAGCATTACCACCTAAGCTCTGCCTCCTTAGATCAGCAGCTGCATTAGATTCTCTTAGGAGCAAGAACCTAGTTGTGAACTGCGCATCTGAGGGATCTAAGTTGTACACTCATTATGAGAATCTAATGCCTGATGATCTGAGGTGGAACAGTTTCATCCCAAAACCATACCCCCAACTTCATCCACAGAAAAACTATCTTCCACAGAAACCACCAGCCCCTGGTGCCAAAAGGTTTGGGGACTGCTTCTTTACACATTTTTTAAATTTATAATCTGTCAAAGATTAATTTTGCCACAGCCATTTTCCTTTGGTTAGTATTTTTCTTTCTCTTACCTTCAAACAATCTGTAAAGTGACTTCTGGAGGTGTCTTCTGTAAAAAGAATATAACATGATTTTTTATAAGCCAATCTACTTTCTGTTTTCACACTTTAGAAGTTAATGGCAAAATATTACAATGAGAAAACTCAAATTTAAAAACTTTTATTTTGGGAAATAAAGCAAATTTTATAACAAACTTTCATTTATCTATCACCCAACTTCAACTAGTATCAACAATTAATTCAACTTTTTCAATGTATATCTCAACACACTATTTTCTTGAGAAAGTATCTTTTGACATATACCCTTGACCTATTAACATTTTTTGCAATTGATAAATATGGAAACTATTTCTACAACTTTTTTTTCCCAATTTTTCTTTTCTGTCTTTTATTGAATCAAATTTTTAAGTTCCTTTTCATCTTTTATTTATTGTACATTATATTTCTATTCCTTCAGTAACTGCTTCAAAAAAATATCAGTTTCTAAATTAACAAAACCTAATAATGATTAATATATTTTTTCTGCTACTGAATATATTTGATATGGTTTGGCTGTGTCCTCACACAAATCTTATCTTGAATTACAGCTCCCATAATCCCCACCTGTGGTGGGAGGGACCCGGTGGGAGGTAATTGAATCATGGAGATGGGTTTTTCCTGTGCTGTTCTTGTGGCAGTGAATAACTCTCACGAGATCTGACGGTTTTATAAAGGGCAGTTTCCCTGCATATACTGTCTTCCCCCCTGCCACGTAGGATGAGCCTTTTCTCCTCCTTCACCTTCCACCATGATTTTGAGGCCCCCCAAGCCATGTGAAACTGTGAGTCTATTAAACTTTTTCTTTATAAATTATGCAGTTTCGGGTATTTCTTCATAGCAGTATGAAAATAGACTAATATAACTTTAAAAAGCATTAACTTTATATCCTAACCCAGTTGCTATTTTAATATTTTATATTTACTTTCTATATACACTCAGGTGATTATTTTTAATTTACATAGTCAATGTTTCTTTTACATTTACAACTTGTTACTTCTTGCTTCCTTCTATTGCTTCATTTTAGGTGCAATTTCCTTCCTCGAAGTATTGCTTTGGTCATTCTCAGTGATGGTCTGGGAATGGTAACCACTTAAATTTTTACTTTCTCTAAATATGTCTCTACTTTACACTCAATCTTGAATGGTAGCTTAACTGAGTAGTCATTTTATTCTCCTAACCTAACAGTATCTCTAGAAAAGGAAAAGCATTTAAGATTTTTAAAAAGAAGGGGGGAGGAGCCAAGAGGGCCAAATAGGAACAGCTCCGGTCTACAGCTCCCAGCGGGAACGACGCAGAAGACGGGTGATTTCTGCATTTCCATCTGAGGTACCGGGTTAATCTCACTAGGGAGTGCCAGACAGTGGGTGCAGGTCAGTGGGTACACGCACCGTGTGTGAGCCGAAGCAGGGCGAGGCATTGCCTCACTCCGGAAGCGCAAGGGGTCAGGGAGTTCCCTTTCCGAGTCAAAGAAAGGGGTGACAGATGGCACCTGGAAAATCGGGTCACTCCCACCCGAATACTGCGCTTTTCCGACTGGCTTAAAAAACAGCACACCAGGAGATTATATCCCACACATGGCTCGGAGGGTCCTACGCCCAAGGAGTCTTACTGATTGCTAGCACAGCAGTCTGAGATCAAACTGCAAGGCGGCAGCGAGGCTGGGGGAGGGGTGCCTGCCATTGCCCAGGCTTGCTTAGGTAAACAAAGCAGCCTGGAAGCTCCAACTGGCTGGAGCCCACCACAGCTCAAGGAGGCCTGCCTGCCTCTGTAGACTCCACCTCTGGGGGCAGGGCACAGACAAACAAAAAGACAGCAGTAACCTCTGCAGACTTAAATGTCGCTGTCTGACAGCTTTGAAGAGAGCAGTGGTTCTCCCAGCACTCAGCTGGAGATCTGAGAATGGGCAGACTGCTCCTCAAGTGGGTCCCTGACCCCTGACTCCCAAGCAGCCTAACTGGGAGGCACCCCCAGCAGGGGCAGACTGACACCTCACATGGCCTGGTACTCCAACAGACCTGCAGCTGAGGGTCCTGTCTGTTAAAAGGAAAACTAACAAACACAAAGGACATCCACACCAAAAACCCATCTGTACATCACCATCATCAAAGGCCAAAAGTAGATAAAACCACAAAGATGGGGAAAAAACAGAGCAGAAAAACTGGAAACTCTAAAAAGCAGAGCGCCTCTCCTCCTCCAAAGGAACGCAATTCCTCACCAGCAACGGAACAAAGCTGGACTGAGAATGACTTTGACAAGCTGAGAGAAGAAGGCTTCAGATGATCAAATTACGCCGAGCTATGGAAGGACATTCAAACCAAAGGCAAAGAGGTTGAAAACTTTGAAAAAAATTTAGACGAATGTATAACTAGAATAACCAATACAGAGAAGTGCTTAAAGGAGCTGATGGAGCTGAAAACCAAGGCTCGAGAACTACGTGAAGAATGCAGAAGCCTCAGGAGCCGATGCGATCAACTGGAAGAAAGGGTATCAGCGATGGAAGATGAAATGAATGAAATGAAGTGAGAAGGGAAGTTTAGAGAAAAGAGAATAAAAAGAAACGAGCAAAGCCTCCAAGAAATATGGGACTATGTGAAAAGACCAAATCTACTTCTGATTGGTGTACCTGAAAGTAACGGGGAGAATGGAACCAACTTGGAAAACAATCTGCAGGATATTATGCAGGAGAACTTCCCCAATCTAGCAAGGCAGGCCAACATTCAGATTCAGGAAATACAGAGAATGCCACAAAGATACTCCTTGAGAAGAGCAACTCCAAGACACATAACTGTCAGATTCACTAAAGTTGAAATGAAGGAAAAAATGTTAAGGGCAGCCAGAGAGGAAGGTCGGGTTACCCTCAAAGGAAAGCCCGCCAGACTAACAGCCGATCTCTCAGCAGAAACTCTACAAGCCAGAAGAGAGTGGGGGCCAATATTCAACATTCTTAAAGACAAGAATTTTCAACCCAGAAATTCATATCCAGCCAAACTAAGCTTCATAAGTGAAGGAGAAATAAAATCCTTTACAGACAAGCAAATGCTGAGAGATTTTGTTACCACCAAGCCTGCCCTAAAAGAGCTCCTGAAGGAAGCGCTAAACATGGAAAGGAACAACCGGTACCAGCCGCTGCAAAATCATGCCAAAATGTAAAGACCATCGAGACTAGGAAGCAACTGCATCAACTAACGAGCAAAATAACCAGCTAACATCATAATGACAGCATCAAATTCACACATAACAATATTAACTTTAAATGTAAATGGACTAAATGCTCCAATTAAAAGACACAGACTGGCAAATTGGATAAAGAGTCAAGACCCATCAGTGTGCTCTGTTCAGGAAACCCATCTCACGTGCAGAGACACACATAGGCTCAAAATAAAAGGATGGAGGAAGATCTACCAAGCAAATGGAAAACAAAAAAAGGCAGGGGTTGCAATCCTAGTCTCTGATAAAACAGACTTTAAACCAACAAAGATCAAAAGAGACAAAGAAGGCCATTACATAATGGTAAAGGAATCAATTCAACAAGAAGAGCTAACTATCCTAAATATAGATGCACCCAATACAGGAGCACCCAGATTCATAAAGCAAGTCCTGAGTGACCTACAAAGAGACTTAGACTCCCACACATTAATAATGGGAGACTTTAACACCCCACTGTAAACATTAGACAGATCAATGAGACAGAAAGTCAACAAGGATACCCAGGAATTGAACTCAGCTCTGCACCAAGTGGACCTAATAGACATCTACAGAACTCTCCACCCCAAATCAACAGAATATACATTTTTTCAGCACCACACCACACCTATTCCAAAATTGACCAAATACTTGGAAGTAAAGCTCTCCTCAGCAAATGTAAAAGAACAGAAATTGTAACAAACTATCTCTCAGACCACAGTGCAATCAAACTAGAACTCAGGATTAAGAACCTCACTCAAAACTGCTCAGCTATATGGAAACTGAACAACCTGCTCCTGAATGACTACTTGGTACATAACAAAATGAAGGCAGAAATAAAGATGTTCTTTGAAACCAACGAGAACAAAGACGCAACATACCAGAATCTAAGGGATGCAGTCAAAGCAGTGTGTAGATAGAAATTTATAGCACTAAATACCCACAAGAGAAAGCAGGAAAGATCCAAAATTGACACCCTAACATCACAATTAAAAGAACTAGAAAAGCAAGAGCAAACACATTCAAAAGCTAGCAGAAGGCAAGAAATAACGAAAATCAGAGAAGAACTGAAGGAAATAGAGACACAAAAAACCCTTCAAAAAATTAATGAATCCAGGAGCTGGTTTTTTGAAAAGATCAACAAAATTGATAGACCGCTAGCAAGACTAATAAACAAAAAAAGAGAGAAGAATCAAATAGATGCAATAAAAAATGATATAGGGGATACCACCACCGATCCCACAGAAATACAAACTACCATCAGAGAATACTACAAACACCTCTACGCAAATAAACTAGAAAATCTAGAAGAAACGGATAAATTCCTCGACACATACACTCTCCCAAGACTAAACCAGGAAGATGTTGAATCTCTGAATAGACCAATAACAGGAGCTGAAATTGTGGCAATAATCAATAGCTTACCAACCAAAAAGAGTCCAGGACCAGAGGGATTCACAGCTGAATTCTACCAGAGGTACAAGGAGGAACTGGTACCATTCCTTCTGAAACTATTCCAATCAATAGAAAAAGAGGGAATTCTCCCTAACTCATTTTATGAGGCCAGCATCATCCTGATACCAAAGCCGGGCAGAGACACAACCAAAAAACAGAATTTTAGACCAATATCCTTGATGAACATTGATGCAAAAATCCTCAATAAAATACTGGCAAACCGAATCCAGCAGCACATCAAGAAGCTTATCCACCATGATCAAGTGGGCTTCATCCCTGGGATGCAAGGCTGGTTCAATATACAGAAATCAATAAATGTAATCCAGCATATAAACGGAACCAAAGACAAAAACCACATGATTATCTCAGTAGATGCAGAAAAGGCCTTTGACAAAATTCAACAACCCTTCATGCTAAAAACTCTCAATAAATTAGGTATTGATGGGATGTATTTCAAAATAATAAGAGCTATCTATGACAAACCCACAACCAATATTCTACTGAATGGGCAAAAACTGGAAGCATTCCCTTTGAAAACTGGCGCAAGACAGGGATGTCCTCTCTCACCACTCCTATTCAACATAGTGTTGGAAGTTCTGGCCAGGGCAATTAGGCAGGAGAAGGAAATAAAGGGTATTCAATTAGGAAAAGAGGAAGTCAAATTGTCCCTGTTTCTAGAGGACATGATTGTATATCTAGAAAACCCCATTGTCTCAGCCCAAAATCTCCTTAAGCTGATAAGCAACTTCAGCAAAGTCTCAGGATACAAAATCAGTGTACAAAAATCACAAGCACTCTTATACACCAACAACAGACAAACAGAGAGCCAAATCATGAGTGAACTCCCATTCACAATTGCTTCAAAGAGAATAAAATACCTAGGAATCCAACTTACAAGGGACGTGAAGGACTTCTTCAAGGAGAACTACAAACCACTTCTCAAGGAAATAAAAGGGGATACAAACAAATGGAAGAACATTCCATGCTCATGGGTAGGAAGAATCAATATTGTGAAAATGGCCATACTGTCCAAGGTAATTTACAGATTCAATGCCATCCCCATCAAGCTACCAATGACTTTCTTCACAGAATTGGAAAAAACTACTTTAAAGTTCATATGGAACCAATAAAGAGCCCACATCCTCAAGTCAATCCTAAGCCAAAAGAACAAAGCTGGAGGAATCACACTACCTGACTTCAAACTATACTACAATGCTACAGTAAACAAAACAGCATGGTACTGGTACCAAAACAGAGATATAGATCAATGGAACAGAACAGAGCCCTCAGAAATAATGCCGCTTATCTACAACTATCTGATCTTTGACAAACCTGAGAAAAACAAGCAATGGGGAAAGGATTCCCTATTTAATAAATGGTGCTGGGAAAACTGGCTAGCCATATGTAGAAAGCTGAAACTGGATCCCTTCCTTACACCTTATACAAAAATCAATTCAAGATGGATTAAAGACTTACATGTTAGACCTAAAACCATAGAGACCCTAGAAGAAACCTAGGCATTACCATTCAGGACATAGGCATGAGCAAGGACTTCATGTCTAAAGCACCAAAAGCAATGGCAACAAAAGCCAAAATTGACAAATGGGATCCAATTAAACTAAAGAGCTTCTGCACAGCAAAAGAAACTACCATCAGAGTGAACAGGCAACCTACAAAATTGGAGAAAATTTTTGCAACCTACTCATCTGACAAAGGGCTAATATCCAGAATCTACAATGAACTCCAACAAATTTACAAGAAAAAAAACAAACAACCCCATCAAAAATGGGCGAAGGATATGAACAGACACTTCTCAAAAGAAGACATTTATGCGCCAAAAAACACATGAAAAAATGCTCACCATAACTGGCCATCAGAGAAATGCAAATCAAAACCACAATGAGATACCATCTCACACCAGTTAGAATGGCAATCACTAAAAAGTCAGGAAACAACAGGTGCTGGAGAGGATATGGAGGAATAGGAACACTTTTACACTGTTGGTGGGACTGTAAACTAGTTCAACCATTGTGGAAGTCAGTGTGGCGATTCCTCAAGGATCTAGAACTAGAAATGCTATTTGACCCAGCCATCCCATTACTGGGTATATACCCAAAGGACTATAAATCATGCTGCTATAAAGACACATGCACACGTATGTTTATTGTGGCATTATTCACAATAGCAAAGACTTGGAACCAACCCAAATGTCCAACAATGATAGACTGGATTAAGAATATGTGGCACATATACACCATGGAATACTATGCAGCCATAAAAAAGGATGAGTTCATGTCCTTTGTAGGGACATGGATGAAATTGGAAATCATCATTCTCAGTAAACTATTGCAAGAACAAAAAACCAAACACTGCGTGTTCTCACTCATAGGTGGGAATTGAACAATGAGAACACATGGACACAGGAAGGGGAACATCACACTCTGGGGACTGTTGTGGGGTGGGGGAAGGGGGGAGGGATAGCATTGGTAGATATACGTAATGCTAGATGATGAGTTAGTGGGTGCAGCGCACCAGCATGGCACATGTATACACATGTAACTAACCTGCACATTGTGCACATGTACCCTAAAACTTAAAGTATAATAATAATAAATAAATACATAAATAAAGATTTTTTAAAAGTACAATTTGTCAATATTTTTCTTTTATGTATCATACTGTTGGTGTCATATCTAAGAAATATTTGCTTAACCCAAGGTCACAAATATTTTTGTCTCATAAAGGTTTTTTTCTAATTTTAGGTGTTTCATTTATAATGTAATGAATGAATTTTTTGAAATGGATATTCAGTTGTTCCCCCACCATTTGTTGAAAAGGCTATCATTGTTCTCTGAATTCCCTTTGCATTGTCAAAAATTAGTTGTCAATACCTAGGTGGATCTGTTTCTGAATTCTTAATTGTTTGACTTCAAATTCTTTTTGAAATAAAAATATCTTGATAACAGTATCATGTCTTGATTACTATAACTTTATACTTTTTGAAATTACCAAATATGAATTCTTGGACTTTTAAAATCGTTTTTGAAGTTGTTTTGGTTATTTTTCTCATTTGTATGTCCATACAAATTTTAGAATATATCAATTTGGAAAGAATTAACAATACTAACAATATTGACTCTTCCAAGGGGTATCTCCTCATTTATATTTTTAAAATGTCTCTCAGTAATGTTTTGTAGTTTTCAGTTTAAAGGTTTTGCACATCTTTTGTCAGATTTGTCCCTAGCACTAATATTTTCAATGTATGGTTTACTTCTAATTTCAACATCCCTTTGTTCATTAGTAATAGAACTATGCTTGAATTTTGCATATTGATCTTGTATGCTGTAATATTGATGAAATACCTTAATAGTTCTGGTAATTTTTTGGTGGATTTTGTGAATATTCTGTGTAGATGAACATGTTATCTTAAATACATATAATTTTACTTCTAATCTCTTTTTGCCTCATGGTACTGGCTCCCATCTTTAATATAATGTTGAACAGAAGTAGTGAGATCTGACATACATGTCTTGTTCTTGATCTTGATGGGAAAGTATTTAACACTATTAAGTATAATGTTAACTTTCCAGATATTTGTTGGTCCCTTTTGTCACTTTTAAGATGTTTTCCTTTTTTTCTTATTTCACTGAGAGGTTTTAAAATTTATTTTAAAATCAGGAATGGAAGCTTGATTTTTGTCAAATACTTTTGATGAATCTATTGAGATGATCATATGGTTTTTCTTTTTTTACTTACTAATATGGTGAATTATA
The DNA here is from genome assembly GCF_028858775.2 of Pan troglodytes. Taxonomy (NCBI): domain Eukaryota; kingdom Metazoa; phylum Chordata; class Mammalia; order Primates; family Hominidae; genus Pan; species Pan troglodytes. The sequence goes on from NC_072403.2 coordinate 61,545,792, forward strand.
TTGATTTTTTGCAATGTTAAACCAAACTTTCATTCCTGGTATAAAATATCTTTGGCTGAAAATGCATTATCCTTCTATCTATTTTATTCAGTTTACTAAAATTTTGTTCAGAATTTGAGATTCTATGATTATGAGGAAGAGTGGTCTGTAATTTTGTTTTCTTTAAATGTTTTTGTTTGGTTTTGATATTAATGCAACACTAGTCTTATCGAATGTACTATGAATCTAAAAAAATCTGTGTAGAATTAGTATTATTTTATCCTTAAATGTTTAGTAGAACTCACCTCTGAAGCTATCTGAACTTGAAGTTTTCTTGTAGAAACATTTTTTTACTACAATTTTAATTTATAGACATAGTACCATTCAGGCTATTTTTTCTTGAATACACTTTGGTAGTTTGTGTTATTCAAACAAGTGTCTATTTTGGCCGGGCACAGTGGCTGATGCCTGTAATCCCAGCACTTTGGGAGGCCGAGGTGGGTGGATCACCTGAGGTCGGGAGTTTGAGACCAGCCTGACCAACATGGAGAAACCCTGTCTCTACTAAAAATACAAAATTAGCTGGGCATGGTGGTGCATGCCTGTAATCCCAGGCATGGAGCTACTCTGGAGGCTGAGGCAGGAGAATCCCTGGAACCCGGGAGCCAGAAGTTGCGGTGAGCCGAGATCACACGACTGCACTCCAGCCTAGGCAGCAAAAGCGAAACTCTGTTTCAAAAAAATAAAAGTGTCTATTTTATTTAATTTGACTAATCTATTACCATACAGTTGTTTACAATGTTCTCTTAAGTGTTGTTTCAATACCTGTAGGATCTCTAGTGGGCCATCTTTCCATTCCAGATATTGGTAATGTGTGTCTTCTCAATTTCCATCTTTTTTCAGATTAGTCTGGCAAAAAGTTTTTAAGTTTTAAAAATATTTTCAAAGAGACAGTTTTTGGTTTCATTGGTTTACTCTCTTCATTTTGTTTTCTCTTTCATTAATGTTGACTGTGTCATTATTTTCTTATTTTTTGTGCATGTTTGTTTCTTAAGGTGGAAACTGAAATCATTGATTTGAGCTCTTTAGTGCAGTCAATTTTCCTCTTTGTAGTGCTTTTTCAGTATCCCACGAATGTTGCTATTTTGTGTTTATATTTGCTATTTTTTTTTTCAGTTAAAAATAATTTCTGACTCCAGTGTGGTGGCACACACATGTAGTCCCAGATACTTGGGAGGCTGAGCCCAGAGAATACTTTGAGCTTGGGAGTTCCAATTCCAGCCTGGGCAATGCAACAAGATCCCATATCTTAAAAAATAAATAAATAAATACTCTTCTATGTATTTTTTGACACATCAGTTATTTAGGAGTCTCTTAATTTCCTCATACTTGGGGATTTTATAAATTAATTTCTACTATTTATTGCTAATTTAGTTCCACCATGGTTAGAGAATACATTGTGTATTCCCTTAATGATTCTGTATTCATTGAGAGTTGTTTCACATACCAAATCTATCTCATGATTTATCTTAGTATTTCATGCTCATATAAAATAATGTGTATTATGTTATTAGACAAAATGTTCTAGAAATGTTAATTAAGTCAAGTTGGTTATTGTTATTCAGTTTTCTATGTCTGTGCTGATTTTCTGCCTATTGTCTCTATCAATTATTGAGTGAGGGATATTAAAATCTCCAGTTGCAATTATAAATTTGTCTCTTACTCATTGTACTTCTAGTTGTTGCTTTATGTATTCTGAAACTCTGCTATTAGGAACATAAACTTTAGGATTGTTATGTCCTTCTGATGAATTGACCACTTTGTACAAAATGACTTTCTGTACATGTAAAAATGGTTAAAATGGTACATTTTATGTACACTTTATATTTGTATACTTCACCAAAATTAAAATAATTGAACATTAAATTGAGTGAAAAAATAATTTAAAATCAATTGTTTGCAAGTGCCTCCCATAATACCTTTCTTTCTCTTTTTGTTCTTAATATACTCTAGATTGGAATGTTATGATTTATCCCTTTCGCTTCTGTTGCAGCCTACTATTTCTCCTCTATGAAACATGGAATTTCCTAGGTTTATAGACTATTACCATCCCAGCCTTTACAGTCTAATCTAAACACTCTTGAGTGACTTATCTTAAATTGACAAACAAAGAAATAAAATTGAAACATTCTGTGCGTACTAAGGTCAAGTTATATTTTTTATCTAATTTATACTATTTGCCAATTAAAATAAGGAGCATTGTCTTCATGAAAGAACAATTGATCTGTTAATGATTTTAGGCAAGGAGAAGTTTATTTTATCTTAATCCAGCCTGTAGAAAAGCATTTCCTTTTCTTTTATGTGGTCTAAATTAAGTAAAAACATCATACTCTGAGCAAAGAAATCATGGAATGGGCCCCTTGCTATTGTGTGCTGATGTTAATATAGAAGAGAGACTTCATGACTGGAAGGCATCCATGATATTAAACAGGCCATGGTGATGTGAAGTGCTGAGAGTGGTCATGCCGAGCAACAGGCCACAGGAATGCAAATCATCCACAAAGCCAAGAGTGGAGCTAGCAGGTGGCCTCGCCCATTCATCTGATGTCAACACTTTATTCAGCTCAGGCCCCTTTAACATCTGGGAAGGCCCACTATAGCTTTTAATTAAGTAGAATGCAGGCCATGCAGTGTTGCCTTCATTTAAAAAAAAAAACCCACAGTCACAAAAAGAGGTATCTTCTATACACTGAGGGTCACTCTCCTTATATAAATAAATATGGGCATTTAACTTAGATTGTATGGCGGTTTTAGTTTCACAGATTTTTCCATACATTATTTCAGCATTTTATAGAAAATATTTATTTGGCTTTTGGCGACAGATCAAATTTTCTTTTGGGGAAAAATGAGTTCTGTTAGTTCTCATGATTAACATTTCAGACTTTTGAGATATTTCTACTTTAAGGAGTTTTGGGATAACCATAACATATCATTTCAAAATGAGTTTATAGAAGATTAACCTATAGCAGTGGAAAGTGTCAGGTTATGGAATTAAGTCATTTTCTGAGGTCTGAATCTGAAGCCAAAGTCATTTGTAAGTGTAATTCTGTCTGTAAGAGCATAATACATGCACCCACACACATATTGAATATTTCAAGTTATGTAAAACAAGTCACTGTCAAAAACTATTTAAACCACTACTCTTTAAGAGCCTTTTAAGTGTGAAATTTCTTAAGATACTCATCATGTACAGTAAATATTTAAATTAGAAAGGCCAGCCAAGGTACAAAGTATTTAGAAGGTTCATTTAGAATTTTATAACAAAGATCTTATAATTTAATGAGGTTAGTATTTTCCTTCTTTAGATGTCTTTGAAAGGCAAAATTTTGCTTTCAGAGGTAAAAATGTTCAATGTCTTTGTGGGAAAATATTGTTTTCTCTTGGAAATAGGTTAAACTTTCCTATACAAGTAACCAGTTGTTATAAATTCTAAATTGTTAACCATGACATAATTTTTACAGAGTCTAGTAAAGTATTAAGAGAATCACACTAAGAAATTCTTGAAATCATAAATCACATTTTTATATCCACATCCTTACACCTTTGTCTAATATATAATAGGTATTCGATATGTGTTTGTTAAGAAATAAAGGCAGGAAGAAAGGAAGGAAGTGGGGGTGGTTCTAAGTGTTAAAGATGAGTGACAATATAAAATACGAAAATGATACATATCCATAAAATAAACAGAAAGATGAAACTTTCTTCATTCAAAGTCCTAACTTTTGAGCAGATTGTTCAACAGTCTTGAAAATCCAATTTTATCTGGATTTTGACTGACATCTTATTCTTTTCTGCTAATTTAACCTTCTATCCTTATGTTTTTCACCTTTTTGAATGCAGACACACCTGCAAAACTTCTTCAAGATCTACATCATAGAGTTCCATTCCAGGCATGCTTATTCAGACTGTCCCATTTAGGAGCCTGATATACATACAATCTATGGAAACATTCCAGATGGTTCTCAGGCCCAACAAATACCAGTAACCACCGCTTTAGCAGCACCAAACTAAATGTTTTTCTTTCAACATACTTTTTTTAACCTCTCTATTTTTACTTATACTCTTCCCTCACCCTCAAATGCTCTTTTTTCCTCCTATTTCTAATCAAAGCTTAAGGATTTCTGCTAAGTTACATATCCCTTCCTCCAAAACTAAGGCCCCTGGAAAAATAATTGTTCTCTGACCTCTCCTAAACCATTTCACTTGTAGTTAATAAAGTTGGTTACTCGAGAATATTTTGCAGCACATTAAATTTGATTCCAAGCTCTCAATGTCAGGAGATCCCAATAAAAGCCATTATTAGAGAACTGCTGCAGTCACTAAGGATTTGTAGGTATTTAGGCTGAGTAGACAAGGGTCATCTTGCCTTCGTTGAGAATGCCCAGGCCCTCAGGCTCATTCAAATGGCTCTCTCCATCCATGCAAAATAAAAAAGTCTCAAGCTCTCTAACCATGGCTGAGTGTCCAGGCTCCATAGGCACAGTACACAGCTATTCCTCTTTAACCCTGGGAGGGAGGAACTCAGGTTTGGCTTAAGTATTTTCACTTACTCAGTTCCTAGAGTGAGTTTCCCAATGGACTTCATCTTCTATGATACAATCTGTGTAGGGATTATTATCAAGACATTCCCAGAAATACATAGGAGTTCCTATTTTCCAATCCACTAAAACGGCACCTAGAATTCTGAACACAGATCTATACTTTTGAGCTCCTTTAAGAAGGCAAATGTACCTGCCATTTTTTACTGTCTCTGTGGCAACAAAGATGAACCACAAAATAACCTCTCAACATATTACCCCACCATAGAATTTTTAACCGGTTACATGGATGTTTATTTCTCTATCTAAAATGTCAGTGATCTTGTTTGAGATTTGTAATTCATTCATCTTGAGTTATATACTAAACTGCTTGGTTATGAGCACTGTGCTAAATGCTAGAGATAAGAGGGAAAATAGAAGCTACCAATCCTCACCCTCATGATGCATATAATCTGGTGAACAACTCAAGCAAGTAAACAGGCAATTACAATATAGGATCCTGTGATGTGTACTTGAAAAGTATAGGAGGCTATGGGGGTATATGAGAAGGGCTGTCTAACCAAGGTTTTCACCTTTAGAACATAGTGCCTGTAGATAATTGGTGATTAATGATTATTAACTGAATAATTTTAGAAAAAATTTAAAAATACATTATAAATGTCATCACTCATTTTTCAAGGTTGATAGGCCTCTATTGTGAAGGCAATACTTTTAAAATTTATGAAATGGAAAGATAATTCTTTCTCCACTATAATATTAAATTATACTGCTTTTAATATTTATCTTCAGAAAAGGGGAATGCTGTGGGGGTCTACTGCTATTATCTGGACTATGAGAGGAATAAATAATATAAAAAACCACACTGATGAAAAAAATGTCAATGGCATCAGAATTATGTTCAAGTCTCTTGCTAAGAATTAGGAAGACACAGCCTTATGTGCCCAGCACCATTCAGAAAGACTTGGGTTCTTAAGACCTGGAGTCATTCATCTCTAGATTAAGGTCTGATGGTGAGAGGATGTTGAATCCTGGGGCAAATCGATCCTGTGCAAGGTGAGGTGTCCTAAAAGGTGGTGAATATTTGCACAGTACAAATTAGAAGAAAAGCAAGATTAGGTAGAGTCGGGCAGGTAGTACTTGGTTGACAATGGAGAAATCTGACTTTAAAAAATGAGTGTTCCCAGGCCAGGCGCGGTGGCTTAGGCTTGTAAATCCAGCACTGTGGGAGGCGGAGGCGGGCGGATCACGAGGTCAGGAGATGGGGACCATCCTGGCTAACACGGTGAAACCCCGTGTTTTTCTGTCTCTACTAAAAATACAAAAAATTAGCCAAGCGTGGTGGCAGGTGCCTTTAGTCCCAGCTACTCAGGACGCTGAAGCAGGAGAATCGCTTGAACCAACCCGGGAGGCGGAGGTTGCAGTGAGCCGAGATCGCGCCACTGCACTCCAGCCTGGGCGACAGAGCAAGATTCCATCTCCAAAAAAGAAAAAAAAAATGGGTGTTCCCCAAAATAGACCCATGGGTGTACGGGGAAGCACAATTTAACAATGAAATTTTCAATTCGCTATAATTAGTACCAAACTTTGAGAAAAGTTTTATAAAATCATACCACGTTGAATGGTGGTGGTTTGAAGAACGAGACAAGGTAGCAGACTGAATGTGCTATGCCCCACAAAATATTCATGGCTGCTTCTCCTGTAGGACAGAAATATCTTTTTAGAAAATTGGGTCTGGAAACTTGAGGCTGCGACCAGTAATAAAGTGAAAGTTTTTCCATAATGAAGCTGTTAGCACCATGGAAGGCCCAGAGACTGAGGTATATTTTCACAATACACAACTCAGGAGATAAATGAAATAGCCTCCTTTCTCCTCCTAGTATTTCCTTGAACAAAGGAGAGGGAAGCAGGTGATTAATTATTCTGATTAACCTTAAGCAAAATTCACACTTCTCTCTCTCTGTTTTCTAATTAGAAACATGACGATATTTTGCCAGCTTCAGTGGACTGATGTGGAGAAGAAATAAATCAGTAAAAGAAGTATAAAAGTTCTATAAAGACAAAAAAAACTTTATCACTGTACATAGGCTAGATTATTCTCACGATATGTAGCAATGATTGGGATCAAGTTTTAAATTGTAAAAGTTCAAGTGCATCCTAAATCAACTTAACAAGAATGTGTTGACCTGTTAAGAATTTCATACATGTTGCTCTGATTAATAAATAACTAGAAAGAAAATTTATGGAATCTTGCCAAAAATGCTGTAGAAAGATGAGCATATTTGAAATTGTTTTCACCAAAAAAGTGTTCTGAGGCTCAAATGTGTATGCTTTTAAAAATATTATATTAAAAATATATGTTAAACTTACCTCCTAATATTGCATCCCTGCTTGTCTTTCATATTTATTGTTACAGAAGATTTTATGTCTGTTTAACTCCTAATTAGCCATGGTTGGTAGGTCATATGGACTTCTGGAAGAGGCTATTCATTAAGGATATTAAAGAATATGTATAATAGATATTTTTCTTAATATAGCAATAAATATCCTAAAATTTACTATTACAGACATAAGGTTTTTACTCCAGAATTCAAGTATTTCTTCAGAAATATTCTCTAGCTGACTAATTGAAAGTACTAGTGGAATTTCTTCACCTTATTCCTTGCAAATTGGAACCTCTATTATTTTATTTGCCCGTTTATATTAACATTTTTCAGATCAAATAAGAAGGTTGGTACTCAACTCTAATTAGGAATTTATTTTGCATGTTTAAAAATTTATTATGATTCAAAGTGTAATAAAAGTTGCCTCTACCAACTTAAATTGAAGAGTAGAAAAAAAACCTGATTTAAGCTGTGTAACAAAGGGGAAATAGTATCTTCTATTTTGTATACTTTTTCTTACTCTTTGTGGGGAAAGACAATCTTTCCAACACTCCCATCCTTGCTTTTCTCTAGTTTTTGTCTGAATCTATAGAAGGACTGAGGGGTTTGAGCCATCTCAACATGGTGGAGAAGTGAGCCTTATGGCCACAAGTTAGCTTCTGAATCCATGCTGGTTTCTGCTGCAGTCACAGGTCTGATCTGGCCCCTGCTCATTGTCCGTTTAGATACAGTTATGATACAGAAAGACAGGCAAATTTTATTGGAATAAAGTAATTGTCAGGGAAGAGCAAAGAAGAATAGTTTGAAGGGGAATTGTTCACACTTTAAGGAAATGTAATGTGACTTCAGAAAGAAGACCCATTTGAGGATGGTGATCATTAATTTATTGAGAAACTAGCGAACATAGCTGCATTTTTCCTCCATTGATTCTGGGGCAAACAATATAGAGTTGAATCCAAGCAGGGTTGGGTTTTTGCTAAACTAGCTAAAGGTAGAATAGCAGGGTTAAGAGAGTCTCAGTCTAAGGAGTTATTGTTTTGATGGGGTCTTTGCTGGGTTAAGGGAGAGATCAAGACTTGAAGGAGACAGAGAAGAGCAAAATGTAGTGGGGCCGATGAATAGGGAAGCATTACTAGAATTGCAGTGTAAGCTGGAAAGTGGAAAGGAGGCATGATCAAAATTAGATTTATACAGGTACTGCAGTTATAATAATATCTAAATATGACAATGGATGTTGGTGACTGTGGTAATTGATAATTTGACTACATATGAATCTGGAGTTATATATCAAAACAAATACAAAAATTTGCAGCATATATAATAAAGGGCTAATAAATGTACCAAATATCTTTTTCAAATCAATAAGGAAATGAAAAACATCCCAATAAAATTGGGAAATACAGGCTTAGGCAATTCTCAGAATAGAAATACAAATTAATAATAAATATATGAAGAACTATCCAAGCAAATTAAAGCATCTGTCAAACTGGCAACAATATTTGCAAATTGTAGTATCCAGTGTTAGCAGATTTATAGTTATAAAATCACTCTTGTACAATGCTGGTGTAAAGGGTAAATCAGAACAACTTTCTCAAAGTCACTTTGGCAATTATTTTTAAGAATCTAAAAATGTGCATAGCCTTTGACTCACTAATTCTGTATCTAGGAATTTTTTCTAGGACACAATAAGAAATGTGCTTCTGATTTTTATTTCAGCATTTATTTAGCATTATATTAGTGAAACATTGGAAATATCTTAAAGTTGAAACATCTTACAGGAAATGATTAATGATAGAATGAAATATTGCACAATCTTTGAATATCATTTTCAAATAAAATTTAATAACCAAAAAATTATTTAGAAAGTACTAGGTAACAAAAGCAGGCTACAAAATGCACACAGATATTGTTCCCTGAATAATTATGTGTTCCTGTGCTGTGTTCAGGGTGTTACGTGTGTGTACAGTAGCATGCATAAAGCCTGGAAAACAAACTCAGTTGTCCTTTTATCTGGATGCTGGATGACTTAAAAAATACTTTCAAGCTGGTCTCAAACATAGCAAAACCTCATCTCTACACAAAAAGAAAATTAAATAAAAATTAGGAAAATAATTTTAGTAGTATTCATGCCCAAGACCGTATGTGAACACCCAGCTACAGCTTGAGAGCAGTCAAGTAGAAGGAGAGGTGAGATAACAAAGTTAGGAAAAGGAAGTCTTGACATCATTTGGGTTTCTGAATCTAGTCATGCATAAACAGTTCCCTATTATCCTTCCCATGATTTTATTGAATATACAAATATGTTGCTCCCACTTTTTTGTTTTCTGTTTTTCCTTATGTAGATTTCAACTGGGTTTCTATCACTTGAATCAAAGAGTGGTAGACAAGATTAACATAATCACTATTATGAATTACATAACAGTGAATTCTTGGCACATATATCTTTGTCCAATTTTTACCCATTTTCTTATAAAAGATTCCTAGAAGGGACTGAATGTATCAAAATCTTACTGGCTGCTGTGGCAGTTAAAAGAACTGTAGCATAGAGATATCATCCCAGGGCCAGCCAGCCGTATAGGCAGGGGTTCAAAACACGACCATAGGTGAATGTATCCACCAGTTCTTTTTTTTTTTTTTTTTTTCCAGACAGAGTCTTGCTCTGTCACTCAGGCTGGAGTGCAGTGGCGTGATCTCAGCTCACTGCAATCTACGCCTCCTGGGTTCATGCTATTCTCCTGCCTCAGCCTCCTGAGTAGCTGGGACTATAGGCACCCACGATAGCGCCCAGCTAATTTCTTGTATTTTTAGTAGAGACAGGGGTTTGCCGTGTTAGCCAGGATGGTCTTGATCTCCTGACCTTGTGATCTGCCCGCCTCAGCCTCCCAAAATGCTGGGATTACAGGCATGAGCCACCACACCTGGCCAAATATGTCCACCATTTCTAATTTTAAAAGTCAAGAAATTGAATTTTCATTAGTGAAAACAAGTCTCAGAGATAACAGTATCAACCCTAATAGAAGTGCTAAATTATGGAGTCAGAACTATTACCATTATGCCAAGTAAAATATCCGTGGCCTTTGATCAGTGCACCTCTTTCTACAGGGAAGCAAAATCCCCCCACCCACTCTGGCAGCAATATCTGAAGACATGTTTTGTTGTCACAACAGAGAATTGCCACTAACATCTAACCAGCAGAGGCTAAGATGCTGCTAAACATCCTACAAGGCACAAAACATGGTCCCGATGACAAAGAATTATCCAGCCCTAAATGTCCATAGAGCCAAGACTGAGAAGCCTGCAATAGAGACATGTACTTGACAAGTCATTGTTTATCCTAACTGATCATTTTTATAAATGGGAAATGTTAGATACAAATTAATACTTTTTTGACCGTTATTTCTAGGATCTAATTGACCCTATTTCTAGGCTCCATTGATCACTTCCTAATACAAATGCCTCCAGTAAGGGTACAACACAGTTAAACACATTACAAATTTCTTGGTTCCAAACACATTCCACCTCTGCCTCCCTAGAATTACGACCAAGTCAACTTGATTGCAGTGCTTCATTCACATGGACAAATCTTTATCATAGTACATGCATATTTCGGTTTTTCCAGAAATAGTCATATTGGTTGTGTCAGTTTACACTTCTTCCAACAGATTTTTACCCCATAAACTAACCAATAGCTGGCACTTCTGGACTTTAAATATTTGTCAATCTGGATATAAAGTAGTATTTTATCATTATTTTAATAAGCATTTTTTCTGAATTCTAGGGCGATTGAGAGTCTTAGCAATAGTTTTATAACCATTCTGGTTTCTTTTATTAAAATTTATCTGTAATATTCATCTTTTTTTAGTTTTTTAATGTTTCTTATAACTTTATAGAAAACCTTATAATTTCCTGGTACCGAATTATTTTTTTCTGTTTAACATCTTGCAATACAATTTAGTAATGTTTATTTATTTATTTATTTATTTTGGTGTTTTTTGTTCATTAGTTTTTGGTTTTTGGTTTTTGAGACAGGGTCTCACTCGGGTTGTCCAAGCTGGAGTGCAGTGGTGCAATCTTGGCTTACTGCATCCTAAACATTCCGGGCTCAGGTGATTCTCCCATCTCAGCCTCCTGAGTAGCTGGGACTACAGGCACACAAACCATGTTCAGCTTTTTGTATTTTTAGTAGAGATGACGTTTCACTATGCTGGCCAGACTGGTCTCTAACTCCTGGACTCAAGCAATCTGCCTGCCTCAGCCAGACAAAGTGCTGGGATTATAGGCATGAACCACTATGCCCAGGCAGTAATGTTTCTTTATCATTGCAATACTTGGGATTGAAAAGACATTTCAGATTATCTTCATTTTTAGTCTAGGAAAATATATACCTGAGTGTTATCTCCAAAAACACTACTCCCTAATAGTTTACTAATTTCATAGAAGGAGGGGTAATCATCAAGTATTATGTTTGAATAAATTTTTCACTTTTAACAAATATGTTCCAATTGTAATATAATCTACTTTTATATATTTATACTTCAGGGAACTTTAATGAGTTCTTTTTTTAACCTTTTATTTCCTTTCAAATCACAGATCTTGTGTGATGTTTATCAATTATTACTTATATTTATGCCACTTAAGGTGGTCATAAATGTTTCATCTAATGATTTTTAAAAAGAATATGATGTAATTTACCGTTGTTCACTTTTTTTTTTTTTTTTTTTTGAGACAGAGTCTCACTCTGTCGCGCAGGCTGGAGTGCAGTGGCACGATCTCGGCTCACTGCAGTCTCCGCCTCCTGGGTTCAAGTGATTCTCCTGCCTCAGCCTCCTGAGTAGCTGGGATTACAAGCGTGCACCACCATGCCTGGCTAATTTTTGTATTTTTAGTAGAGACGGGGTTTCACCATGTTGGCCAGGATGGTCTCAATCTCCTGACCTTGTGATCCACCCAACTCAGCCTCCCAAAGTGCTAGGATTACAGGCACGAGCCACTGCGCCCGGCCCGTTGTTCACTTTAACAGAGGTTTATTTTATTTTGTACAGAACTGCATGGCACCTCTCTCATTTGCTGGCTCAAAAAAATATTTATTGCATGCACTCTGAGTGCCAAGTAGTGTTTTAAGTACAGGAAATACACCAGGATACAAAACAAATTTAATTCCTGCCCATATGGATCTAACTTAATGGAGAGGGAGGCAAACAATAAACAAGATAAATATATAAAATGTCAGCTAGTAATAGTACTAGTAAGGCCAAAAATGGAGTATCTGCATGGAACATAAGTGAAGGATGTGTGATTTTTCAATGGAATTGCCAGAAAAGCCTCACTGAAGTGATATCTGGGGGAAGAGAGAGGGCGGTGGATATAAGGAGAAAGGGCATTTCACCTAAAAGGTAAAATGAGAACAAAGCCCCTGAAACACGAGGCTTTAGACATGAGGCTTGGATAGCTAGAGATAGGAGAACTAGAGAGAGAAGAATGGGAGATAAGGTCAGAAAAATCATGCAGGAGCCAGATACAGATTTTTAGCTTATACCCTGAAAAAGATGGGAAAGCCCTGGAGAGTTTATAGTAGACAGTAACAACATCTGATTTAGATTTTAATTGGATCGCTAGAACTTCTGTCGCCAGGAAGTCTTCAGGAGGCAAGGGCAAAAGCAAGATCAATAAAAAGATGTTGCTTTCACTTTTCTCTCTACCCTTTATCTATCTATCTATCTATCATTTTAATAGAGACAGGATTTCACCATATTGGCCAGGCTGGTCTTGAACTCTTGGCCTCAAGTGATCCACCTGCCTTGTCCTCCCAAAGTGCTGAGATTACAGGTATGAACCAACCTCCATGCCCACCCACCCTTTCTCTTTTTAACACACTCCAGTGGTGTATTTGCTGTGACTCATTTTCCTATTAAGGACAATAATGATCTCCACCTAGGTAAATTCGGTTGTCCATTCTATTTCATCTTCACAGACCATCAGCACTTTGGCCTTGATACACTTTCTCACTTGGCTTCCAGGATAGCATAATCTCTCCCTTTATCTCCTAACTTACTGGCTTTTCCTTCTCAGTTTTCTTTGCTAGTTTCACCTCATGCCTCCAGACTCTTAATGTACAGAATCCAAGAGTTCATTTTTTGTTTTCTCATCTCCAACTAGACTGACTCCCTGCATGATCTCATCCAGTCTCCTGGCTTTAGATATCATGTAAATGATAGCAGTTCCCAAGATATATTTTTACGGAGACTTTTCTATTGAGCTATAACCTCGTATATCTGATTATCTGAATAAACTCTCCACCTAGATGTATACTAAACATGTCAAAATCACTCTGCCTAACCAAAATCCTGATGTTCATCCCTAGTCCTTCTCTATCTGCAGCCTTATTTATCTTAGTTATTCCAGTTTCATTCTCTAGGTGCTTAGGCTAGAAACCCTGGGTTCTGAAATTAGGGTTTGAAAAGTGAGCTACAAATATAAATTTAAGAATTATCAGTACATAGATTATTTTCAAAAAATTCCCTAAAAATATGTTTTGGCTGGTATTTAACAGGATAGTCATATAAAGTATTTTTGTTTCTATAAGGCACTCTTCAATACAAATGTATTTCTTACCTACATCTTATGTTAAATCTATAAACACTTAAACATTTAGTTAATTAGGCAAATAATTATTATAAATAACATTTATAAAGCATTAATTGATGAATGACTGAACTAATACAAAGTATTTATTATATGGCTAAACACAGATTTTCTGAAGAGGTTTGACTAGCTGGTCCGTTTGAAGCTAACTAAACTAACAACAGTTATTTATTTTCTTTTCTCCCCTCTTTCTTTCAGATCCTGTAATCAATCTCTTAATAATTTTTGTTTAAGGATGACTTTCCCAAAAAAAGTAAAATCATTACTCTCATACAGATAAAAAGTTAGCATCTGTAAGATATCTTATGTAATTCATTATTAATGAAATAAGTGAGCAAGCATTAAACTGCTCAAAGGAGAAGTCAAAGAACAGACACATTTATGGATAAGGAATATTAAAATGAATTTGCAAATAGACACGAAACTGACTTATTACATAGTGGAGCAGGGAAGTCTCTACTTGACAGAATTTATTTGCATGTCTATAGAGAAAAATTATTTTGGGTCACTAGTAAGTGCAATTTAAGGAGTTGTAAAATAGCTCCAAGAGAGTGAAGGGCACAGAGCCCCGCAGAATTAGAATCAGATAAGCCAGGGGAGGAGATTGTAAGTAATGCAGTTTTTCATTGGAGACACCCAGTATTCTTTTTTGCTTATTCCAAATTTTATTCTGTAAATACTTATACCCAGTATCTGTCATACAATAGAATAAAAATCCGAAAACTGGAGAGTAATAACATGAAAAGAGGAAGTTATTATTTTTCATTAATCCATATGTATTTAGCTTCTTCATAAGAAATGAAGTTATGTTAAACATAATAAACATACTTTAGTAACAACCATTCTTCAAAAATTTTTATGACATTAAAACATTGTATTTTTAGTTATCAAGTTTATATTCAAATCTTGTATTATCATAATTCAAACCACAATACCTCTAACAGACTATAACACTATTATTCTCTGTAAAAAATAAAAAATAGCACTTGAGAAAAAATTGGTCTCCATTATCTTAAAGATTATCAATTAAATAACTCCAGTTAAATTTATATATGTGTGATATAATAAAAGATTTCTACTCCTTGTTATCCATTTCTGTCTTAGAGCTTCAAAAAACTTGGAATTTCCTGAGTGGAAATTTTCTGAGTCAGAGTATTTGTTAGGTTAATTAGGTGACTCATTATGGGACCTTACGCAGATTCTGAATGGGAGTTGGTCACTGAAAACACCCACCACATGATTGTGACTAGAGGATTGAAACTTTGGAATAGCTTAGTCTCTGGCAAGAACCAGGGGTACTAGAATTTGAGCTCAATCACATGGCCAATGATTTAATAAATTATGTCTACATAATGAAACCCCAATAAAAACTCTGAACCTGGGATTCAGTGCAGCTTTTGGGTTGGTGAGCACATTGATTTGCTAGGAGGGCAATAGGCCAGATTCTACAGAAGTGCATGGAAGCTCTGTGCCCCTACCCCACCCCAATCTCAGACCTTGCCTATATGCCTCTTCCATTTGACTGTTCCTGATATGTATCATGCATAACAAAACTGTAATTGTAAATACAGTGATTTTGGTGAATTCTGAGTCATTCTAGCAAATTATCAAATCTGAAAGGAGTGGTGAGAACTCTTGATTTTATAACTGGTCAGTCAGGTGTGCCTGTGGCCCTGAGATTTGCAGTTGTATCCGAAGTGAGTGTAGTCTTGTCTTCACAACTGTTTGTACAAACTTGTAAGGTCTGTGCTAACTCTAGGTAGTTAGTGTCAGAATTAAATTGAATTAAAAGGCATCTAGCTGTCAGAGAATTGGTTTTAGAACATATGTAGATACTGAGCAGTGTAGAATATTAAGTCAGCAATAATGGGAAAGTATTATGTTGAAGTTTTATATTTAAGAAACACATAAGGAGTGACTGAACTTCTTACTGAGTCTGTCCATGTGCTATTCGATTATCTGCTCAATTCAGTTAAAATAAATCAAGCCACAAAACAAAGTAAGCTCTTCTATCTATGAGTATTGAGATCTACTGCATATAAGTTACAGTAACCTTTACTAAAGCAACTTTTCCAGAGGGTTTCCTTTTCTACCCACATAAAAACATAAAGAGGAAACTTGTGGGCCAGTTCTTCCTACTGCAAAAAGGAAAATGGCAAGTATCCAATGGTTGTGAATAGTGTAAGTGGTAAGCCTGGATGATGTCGGAAAAAAAACTACTTTTTAAGTCATCATATTTCATTACTTACACAATTTTCTGGCATCAGTGCATCTTGACTTCATCTAACCAATTTTTTCAGCCATCTACAAAATAAAAATGTAAGGCTTTTACAAAGAAATATTGGGTAAAATAAATCCAGACATAAACAGTATGTCTGCAGGATTGTTATAGCAGCTCCAATTATAATGAAAGCAATGTTTTTTAAGCTTTCTTGCATTATGAACAGAATGCTCCCAGTATTACAGAATCCAGGAGTCTATTTATAATAGTCTCAGCCTCCCTCACTATACCAAATCCTTAGCATGAGAACTGAAGCCAGAAAACCAAGGATCCAAATTACACCATGCAGAATGCCAAAGCAAGTTTCTTTTTCATTTCCTAAAGCGTTAAGACTAAGAATGTAAAAAAAAAAAAAAAAAAGCTAAAAATATGCTTATCCTTGAATCTTCAAATGTGTAAAATAAAAAGGATTCAATCTCTATTTCTTTATTTCTTGAATCACATATGCATAAAGCAGCACTGAAAGTATTTTAAGCTGATTTTGTGGCAAAGAGGAAGCTTTGCAAAGAACTGAAACAGCACAAAGGAGTTAAGTCCACATAACACATCATCTTTGTCTTGCAAGACACAGTAGAGAGATCTCACTGATTTCAAAAGAAAAAGAAGTGCTATTATGTTAAAAGGTCTAAGCATAAAACTGCTAGAAAACAAAGTACTACAATTATATCTGCTATATGTAAATCTCAGGTGGTGAAAGGAACAAAATGATTAGATGGTTGATGAAAATCACTGTAAAACTGTGCTCTTGATAATGAGTAAAATTGGTTCCTTGAAAACCTTCATTTCCACATAAGTCATAATGAGAACACTGGTTTCATACCTACATGTTGTTAGGCCATTTTACAAACTAAAACACCCAAACTTCAGAATTTGAGCTATTTTTCTTCTGTTTTCCATTTCAACTATTGAATTAGTAGCAAACCATCACAACTGTTTGTTATTACACAAGTTAAAAGCTATGAAGCTCGGAACATATCCATTATAAAAATGTGTTACTTCCTAAAAGTACTAAAACGTTCTTTAGCCTGGAGATGTCCATAGTTTTTCTAATCCAAAAATGAATTCTGAACTGTTTAATTTCATATTTTCAATTTAGAAACAATAAATCAGTAATATTTTAGCAGACATTGGCTTTTGTTTTTTAAACTCAAGATATACATGGATGGATGACCTTCTCCTGCTCAGTAGGCATAAAACTTATAACGTGTAACACCCAACTGGACTCACATAAGCCCTGACACCTCATGCCTACGAGCAGGAGAGATCCTAGGCAAAACTTCAAGGCAAATGAAATGTCTTCTCGTAACCCTTAAGGTCCTTTTCATAGCACTTCACAGCTTCAGAATCCCTTCTGTTCTATGATCCCATTCTTACCAAGGGCTCTTTTGAGACTTTTTATGTTTTAAAGGGTAGTTTCTGAAGAGGGCAATGCTTAACAAAAAGATATAAATTATGTTAGATACATTTCAAGTATTTCATACTACTTGATCAGCTTCCACATTAGGCTCTTTTCAGCCTCTGTATAGTGGTGGGGAAAACTGTCTTTATAATAGTGAAGCTAATGATTTAAGAATGCTTAGGATTGATCATTTAATCCAGAAATATTTTGATTAAAAAATGCTGTCTTTGGGTAGATGGCACTTATTCTTTATGAAAGCCTCTTTCTAAAGCTAGAACATTTAAATTATTTCCTTGTTCAACTTATCTATTATCTGTCTCTCTTGCTCTTGTTGTATTCCTTTCTCTGCAATTCCATCCTGATTTTAATACTTTATCCTAAACTTCTAACTTTTAAGTTATTTCTTGTAGTATTCATAAACCTAAGTAACCTTGTGAAATTATATTAGAAGACAGTAGGCATTCTTACTGAGAAAATATGAATCTCAAAGACCATTTATTTTAGAAGTAATCATAAACACTACTTTCAAAATTCTCAGTCTTTTTTTATTACAGCACTTGACCTGGGTTAGCCCCAATAAATTCAAAAGTCTTTTAATAGTGACCTAATATTTTCTATTCATTTAAACAATATTTTATTCCTGGTGAATTACTAAGCTTTTCGATCTCTTAAATAATCTCTTGTTTTTTAAACTAAATATTTTTTAAGCGTGTTCATAACACATTTCTGTGCAATTTATTTCTACATAAGTAAATAAAATTCAATTTAACAGTGTTACTTTGTTTTTATTATTTCAAATATTTTCAATGCGTTCCTGAATAAGAAAGCTTTTTAGTTTTTAAATATATTTTAAAAAGATAAGAAAATAAGTGCTATATTTTTCTTTTATGACTCTAGCAAGTCTGTAACCACGAATATTCATGTGTAATGATTATTTTATTTACCAAACTAATTTGGTAAATATGTGTTCTCTATGGGCATATATAAAGTTCCAATAAAAATTTCACTTATTTGGAGGAAACATTTATAGTAATCTCTAAGTATTTTTTTTTTTTTTTGAGACAAAGTCTCTCCCTGTCGCCTTGTCTGGAGTGCAATGGTGCAATCTCAGCTCACTGCAACCTCTGCCTCCCAGGTTCAAGTGATTCTCCTGCCTCAGCCTCCTGAGTACCTGGGATTACAGGCACTCACCACCAAGCCCAGCTAATTTTTTGTATTTTTAGTAGAAAGGGGGTTTCACCATGTTGGTCAGGCTGGTCTCGAACTCCTGATCTCATGATCTGCCCGTCTTGGCCTCCCAAAGTGCTGGGATTACAGGCATGAGCCACCACGCCTGACCAGTAATCTTTAAGTATGTTTTTAATTATGTTATTTGACAAATGAAAAAAGAAACCTATTCCTGTATATCTTAATGTCTACATTAACCTGGCTTCAGTGGTCTTTATGGAATTGTCTTTTTTGTTTACTACTGGAACTTTTGAAAAGACTTATCAACTTTTCAATAGAAGACATAAACAGACAGTTAACCTAACAAGATTCTTTGAACCCCTTGCCTAAAAATCTTGGCATTTCTGCTTGTACCAATTATAGCCTCTTATGTCATAAGAATTTCCCAAAGCTAATCAAGCTTCCTCCTACAACCCCTTCTTCCTGCCCCATTCCCTCCATTGCTTTCTTTAACCAAGTTTCAGAATCTCAATAAAATTCAATCTTGCGCTTCCTAGTCTGAGACATTCCCAAATCTCTGTTGAAGTGGTGTTCTCCCACACTACAGTGAGCAATAAACTTAACTTTGTCTTATCCACAGTTGGTGATATATGAGGAGCTGGCATTCAACATAAACGTAATTGAAAACATTTTTTCTCTCCCTCAAAATACAAATATTTCTAAATTAAACACAATTTTGGACCTATCATTTAAATTGGCTGGAAAACATACTTTTTTTGGAATCTCTTTGAGAAAATCTAAATAAGTGTGTATTATAGCTTTAAAGCTCTGAAATGGTTACCTGAGTAATATGGTAGTAAAAAGTTCACCGAAAAGACAAGGTTTTTCATGTTATAAACGTAGTAATAGAAAGGAATTTTTCTCTAAACTTTTTCCAAGTTATTTTAAAGGTCTGTTTACTGTGTTTTTTATAGAATTTATGAAGTTTTACCACAAAACGCAAAGCATTGAAAAGGTCATTCACTACTATGTTCAAAGCAGTTGGAAAAAATCACATTTGTGAATTGCCCATCTTCTTTTTAGAGAGAAGAAACATACATTAATTCCTTTAAAAATTGTCATGGTTAAAGTACTTGTGGCAAGACCTTTCTGAAATTTAGATATAGGTCTACATTCATGACTCATTCCACTGGACCGTTCCATATTCCCACAGTGTTGCCCTAATGTAGAACCTCATATACTACAGTTCTGTTCAACAGCAATGACAGAGCCAAACTCGTGCTTCTTATTTTGAAAGTCCTGTGTTTCTTAAGGGTAGGATCCCCGTCTTCTACCCATTAAGTAAGCAAGAAGTATTTTAATGAAGCCAGTTAAAGGAATGAGGTAAAGGCAGGCCAAGAAAGTGGAGAGATGTCCAAATGGGGGAAACAAGTGAGAAAGAGCTCCCAGGGTTTATGGACTTCTACTAGAGGGTGAGGAATATGTGGAAACACATGCACTGTTAAGTTCAGTTAAGATGAAACAGGAAGTCAGAGATACAAAGACACACAAGTGTATTTTTATTGTCTAGAATCTTGTAGATCCTTGTCAAGCTCACTTCTTAATTACACAAACACACACAATCATCATATGATGGTCAGTTCACTTATATGCTAATTGGTAAGATTTCTTAAGGATGGTTCTAGTATCCTTTGAAATTAGCTTTAAATTGATGCCAAGGTATGAAACATTAGTTTTTATAATGGCCCATTCTAAGGATGCTTTGCTATTGCTTATTTTGAACTGTGCCTTTATGCTTTATCCCAGGTACAAGTGCCTTTCTTTAAGAAGTATTCAACTTAAACTCCTGTGTGCACACAGGCTTCAGGATATCCTTAAGTGGGTAGATTCCTTCCTTTTTAATTAAAAAATGAGATATATCTCTTAGATCCCCTAAAACTTAACTGTACATCTTTTTCATGTGTGTAGGTAAACATTGGTCCAGAAAGTTTGAAATAAATTTTATTATATAGAGTGTGAAGATAATAGTGGGCTATCCATTTGAAAAGCACGTAACACATTTCTGGAGAGAAATTCTGGCAATTATTTGACAGCAGTTTTTCAATTGCCTGGCACCATCACTGATCTTGTTCTGATGTCTCTTCCGGGTCTGCAAGCCCATGATATTAAAACTTTTAGATTTTTATCTACCTTGAAAATATATGTCATTTTAAAAATTAGATAATGAAAAAAGTCAACTATTTTAATACCTGAAAATTTGATTAAAAAAAAAACAGTGCTACCAATTTTTGTTTGTTTCTGTTGTTTTGTTTCATTTGGAGTGGAAAAACTATAGGAGATTTTGCCAGTCACAGAGCTAGTAGAAGATGGAAAAATTGGATCAAGATTAAATGTAACAATTTATAGAATATGCAAAATTTCTAACACAGTCCATACATACCATAGGCTCTCAATAAGTTTAAAATACTCACTAGGCTCTCAATAGTTTAAAACACTTACTTCCTATTCTGTGTTAATGACTACGTACCTATTTAGTTGCACTGTATAATCCTCGCACTATGAGAAAAATTAGGATATCATTAATCCCATTTTCCAGCTAGGAAACTGAAGTTAGGCAACTTTCCTAAGGACAAAGAGCTGATAAATGATAAAGGGGCTTTTTAATCTGGCAGTCTGGCTCCAGAGTCCCGGCTTTTAACCACTGAATTATACTGCTGTTTCAATTGTTGTCATTAATACAGTTGCTTACAGTGGGAAATTCTTTAAATATTCATTATATTGACAGATGAAGTAAAGAAAAAGTGGAGATGCATAAAATCAAGATATGCCATTTAAGCATATATAATTTTCCTTGTTTGACTTATATTTTAAAATGCTATATGAATAGTACCTTTGAAGTTTGACACTTAGGTTTGAATTCCGACTTTCCTATTTACTAGTTTAAGTTATTGCATCAATATGAGATTTGTTTACTCACATTTGAAACCATTTACATGTAAGGGTTATTGCAAGGATTAAGTAAGTTTTAATGCACATAAAATGCCTAGTAGATAATGCACACTGAGTAAATGGTTGCTGTTGTAGCAGTCATAGGAGTTTTTATGTTCTTCCTACTCACTCTCTATTTTTTTTTTACTCCCTCTTCTCAAAGGAGAAAAGAAGAGGCACATAGGAAGATCCTGGAATGACCTAGTGGCCTTGGGCTATAACGTATTCAACTGTCTGAGGTGGGAAGACAGGCAGAAACTGTATGTGCAAGGGCCTGTGGCCAGAGGAATGATTACTAAAAGCAATGGATTGAAAAGGCAGATAATCTCAACTTTAGAAAGTGAAGAAGCAGATGAGACTGGAGAGGTATCAAGGTACCAGATCACAGGGGCTTGTCAGCAATTTAATGAAGTTAATCTTTATCCTAAGGACACTGGGAAGTCACTGAGAGATTTTTATGCAATAAGGTACATGAACAAATATGCCAGATTCTTATTTGACTGCAGTGTGGAAAACAGAATTAAGAGGCAAAAGTGGCAATCAAACAAATTAGGGTCTGGGTTTTTTTGTTTATTTTTGCAATGTCTAGTCTAAAGAAATACGATCTGGGTCTAGAAAGGTGCTGTGGGAGATGAGGTGCTTGGGGGATCTGCTTCACACTACGTAATAAATTATTACACTAGGAAATGAATTCCGTGGTAAGCATTGTTTTTTCTCATGGCAGCATCATTTCTATCTAAATCAATTATCCCCAATTGTCATCACCCCCACATTCTCTTTTCTCAAGCAATATACTTGCACACTTTTACAAAAGACTTTATATTTCGTTGGACTTAATAAAATAAAAAACCCTCATAAAGAAAAGTCTTTAAAAGAGAGACTAAAAATTATTAATTATAGAATGAACCATAGAGAAAATCTTGTGTCTATATGTACTTGTTCCAGACAAACAATTACAAACATTTGGTGAAAGAAGTCAAATGGCTTTCTACCTACTTGGTCTATTTTTAAAGTCAGCAGGTATTTTTATTTGTTGTATAAAAATTTATTGAATTTATGAAGTGCCTGTTTGGTGCAAATTTCTATGAGTGACACTATACAAACTAAACAAAATTTTTTTCAAAATAAGAAAGGTTCTTTTTGAGAAGATGCAATTCATTCGAAAGTTTATTTAAATAAATTATGTATTATAATGACTCCAGGAAAAAATATAGCCACCTCTAGAAGTCCTACCCTTCATGGATTTTACCCATTTGCAAAGCAACAATTACATCACAATAAGTAAAAACTAAAGATTCAAGGAAGAACAAATCAGGTTTTCTAACCTAGAATGACTACAGAAGTTAATATTAACTTAAAATTAAAAGCAACATTTTGTCTCACTAGAGACCATGTTATATAGCATATAAAGGACTTATTTTGAATTGTAGCAAATGTAAACTGTAATGTCATCCTTATTATTTAAGGGGTCTCAATTTACTTATCTGTAAGTGAGGATAAGCATATTCACTTTGAATTGTGGGGACTGGAGGAAATAATGTATGCTAAATGTCTAGCTTGGTGCCTAACACATAAATGGAATTAACCATAATTAACACACTGACAGGCAGATCCCAAACTAAATCTGCATTTGAGACCAATACCTTCTCTATCTCAAATATGGATTCATTAGAATAAGCAATGTAGCACATTATTGAATGCAGGATTTGGGGTATATATGCCAGAAATGATAAAGAAGCAGGGATGGATTGTTGTGGGGATAGGAATGGGCAGCATTTCTGAGTAGTGTGTCTCCTGACCTGAGATTTTTTTTTCCCTGGGTAGGAAGAAAAAATATAGAAAAAATTTACACATTTAAGATTTTGCATTAATTTAAAATTGTTACAACATCGTGGAGAATTAGACTAATCTCACCTATGAAAAACCTCATCTTTAGAATAAGAATTTCAGTGTAGAATGATTTAATCAAAATGTTAAAATAATGGCAAAGGATTCAGAGTCTTTCATAGAACAGCGCACTGTGTTTTAAAAGTGTGCTGCAGTTGCTGTAGATTTTCCTCTCATTTAGGGTCAGGATGTGAGGCTAGAAAAAAGGGTACAGATGATTCAAAACCACTAGATTAATTTACTTTTAACTAATGATAATTAATATCACTTCAAGACTGTTTACATTTCTGCTGTCATCCATATGCATTAGCACCAGGTTAATGTGATAACCATGAACCAAATAATGGCTTGCATAAATCTCCACTGTATTCAGATAGTAAAGTCCATTGCCCTGTTCTTACTTCCTGGAAACAACCTTTGATCTTCAGATCAACAGTAAAAATAATTACTGGCATTGGCCAAACCAGGATTAGTCATTTCTGTTCTGAGTAGCTGCACAGCTGGAGACAGATGTGCAGGTCTCTCTGCACAGATCTGAAAGGATCATCTCCAAGCATTTATATCATGCTTGTCATTCGTTTATCAGAGGCCAAATGTTTTTCTTTGTAAACGTGTGTAAAACATTCTCAGAATTTTAAACAATAACAAATCAGGGCTGAATGTGGCCAACATGCAAAGAGGAAATCTCCCATCTGTCCAAATCAAACAGTTGTATTATTAGAAACTGAGGGCTAAAAACTGTGCACATACACAGACACACATATTATTTTAATATAGATTTTCAATAATTGGTCTAGGATAAGGATAATATACAGAGAACATGCCAAAAGTTTAAGCAAGAAGAAAACAAAGACTGTTACTATGGAAAAATGAAAATAGATTTTAAAACATGTTAATTCACGTTACTTTTTGTTAAATTTACTTTTCTTCTTTCACTTCTTACCTGTCAATGTTATTAATATTTTTAGGAACAATAAATCACATTAATTCCTTATCTCGTGAAATTTCATATTTATGATTGATACCTTTAAATGTCATTTGTTGAAGGAAGGTTATTCATTTTTTCATTCAATAAATATTTTTTAGAATAATAAGTCCCAGGCACAAGACCAGTATTATGTTCTAGGCATTGGGGATACCATGTTCACAAGACAGACTATGATTTACAGGATCAGATGTGGACTCTCAAATTCGACTGAGAATAAAACAGACACTAAACAAGTAAATAAAGTTAATTTCAAGTTGTAATTGATGCTAGAAAGACAATGAAACAGAGCCATGTGACCAATGAGAGAGATGAGGGTGGCAGCAGCCTGTTTTAGATAAGGTACCTGATTGGTGGGATTGGAAGACCTCTCTGAGATTAGTGTCTTCAGATATGCCTTAATGATATGAAAGAACCATTCATGGGAAGGCCTAGCATTAAAAACCGTCTAGGCAGAATGAGCAGCAAGTGCAAGGGTCCTGGATAGGAATGAGCTGGATGTACTCAAGGAAGAAAGAGAAAACCAGCATAATGAGCAAATTTAGCTCAGGAAAATTTGGCAGGCACTGATTTTCACTGGGCCTTGTAGGCTATGGTTAGCAGCACCAATTTTATTTTAAAGATGATTTGGTGTTTCTAAGCATATTTTGGATCTTTTCCCCTAAAGAGCATTGACAGCATGGAAAAGCTAGAACTCTCTCTTTAATAAGTTAAAGAATAGGAAAGAAAAATAGATAGAATCAGGCCTATTCTAACATTTAAAAAATCACAGACTCCTCTTGTTTTGAAAAAGAAATATATAATCCAGCCAAATTGTTTTCTGCTCATCTCTTTAGGCTATTGTTAAACCCATGACGAAAAGGGAAATTTCAGGTTAGATTTCACACCCTTGGGGGCTGATTTTTACATTTTATTGAGTTTGGCTCCTGGATCATATGATTTGAAAGAGCTGATTTTACTCGGGTATTACACAGACACAGACTAAATAAATTTGCAGCATTTCAGGAAATCCATTGTTTTTATTCTAGTTGGTTGCCAGAGTTGAGCCCCTTTCTTGCTCACTTGAGAAATCGCCATTCAGAGGCCTTACCTCACTTGAAATTAGCTCATGATTGACATTCTCAAAGCTAAGCAATAAGTTCCCAAAGAAATTAATAGCACTTTAAAGAATCATTAACTAAATAGTATTTTAATTTATCTTCCTAAAGTCAATAATTTTATTCTGATTACTGAATAAAATTGCTCCTGCTGTGGATCTGTGCTTTAAGAAGTGTTTCCAAGAAAATGCACTGTTTAAGTAGAATGTAAATACAGGATTACTGATGAACGCACAAGCAGAAAAAAAAGTTTGAGAAGGTAAAATCCTACCCTAAAAACGGCATAACCAACATTGGAAAGTGGGAAGAACAATTAAATAAAATAGGCGATATTACAGGTGAAAAAGGTGGGCTTGCTATAGATTTAAATTGTATAGAAGAGAGTAGAAATACATTGAAATAAAGATATAGAGCAAACTTGTTCAAGCCATGGCCCATGGGCCACATGCAAACCAGGACATCTTTGAATGTGGCCCAACACAAATTTGTAAACTTTCTTAAAACATTGAGATTTTGAATTTTTTTTTTTTTTTTAGCTCATCAGCAATGGTTAGTGTTAGTGTACTTCATGTGTGGCCCATGACAATTCTTCTTCCTGTGTGGTCCAAAAAAGCCAAAAGATTGGACAACCCTGAAGTGAAATATATTCCCTTTTATTTTAGACCAGTTAACTAAATTGCCTGAGCCTGCATTTTCTCATATGTAAAACTAAGGTAATAAAAGCGATACGAGTCTGACTCTATCATAGGAAAGAAAGGAAGTCAACTCTATTTTATGAAAAATTTACGGTACAATCCTGATCTGTCCTGAATAAGAGGAGAGCTAAGCTGTAAGTACATCTAAAACAAGCCACGTGTTTATCAGACTTCCCACTCTTCTTCCCTCCTGCTCCAGTACGTCTTCCATTCATTTTTTTAAAATAAGAGTTTTCTTGAGATACAATTATATATCATAAGGTTGACCGTTTTAAAGTGTTTAATTCAGTGACTTTTTAGCATATTCTCAAACTTGTGCAACCATCACCAATAATTTCAGAACACTTCCATCACTCCCCAAAAAACTTCATACCTATTAGCAATCACTCCCCATTCTCCCTCCCTCCAGCACTAGGCATCTGCTAATCTACTTTCTGTCTCTTTGGATTTACCTATTCTGGATATTTCATATAAATGGAATCATATATAGCCATTTGTATCTGACTTTTCTCACTTAACCTAAAGTATTCAAGGTTCATTCATATTTACCATGTATCATAACTTTGTTTCTTTAATCTCTGCTTCATTCTTCTTTTCTCTGTCAATGGAAGGCCTTAGCTGCAATGGCCCACATGAAGGAAAACATGGCTGCCAATACATCCAGAGCTTAACTTCTTACAGATTCACACAATGAAGAGAATGGTTATACTCTCTGGGATCCAAATGCAGAGAGAAGAGCTCAGGATGGATAAACTTTGATAAGGTTCATCTTTAGATCAATCCATGAGACTAATGTACAAGTAGCTTAGTTTTGGTTCTTCCTTGGTATCAACCAACTGTAACCAGGGAAAAATTTACCAGGTTATAAAATTGTCAGATTTGAGGAAGCCTTGTGAAATAGAGGTGGAATTGGATCTGGGAGGTACATTTTTCAGAATATTTGGGGATAGTTGGTGAGTAGATGAAATAATGTGCTTAGTATAATACATATCTGTCAAACTAGTGAAGAATAATAAAAAATAATAAATTAAATACATACCAGTATAAAACTGTCAATTGGCATATCCAAGAAAAGCTTAGATATTAAAAAGAAATCATGGAAGGATAGTGGGAAAAAAAAACAGTTGCCAGGATTTTGATGAGTGAAGATTATAAACATTTTCCTTTAATGAGCACTGGTAACAACATTTAACTCTTTATCTAGGAAAATGTAGAGTTTTGTGAGATGGAGTCAAAATTTCTAATTTTCTTTGAATCAAAAGAAAGGATGTATTAAATATTGATTAAGGCAGCTTTTTATTTTATTTCAATAACTCAGTTCCTTATTTACCATAAGCATCCTAAAAACAGAGGTGTTTTTAAACACCTTATGATACCATCACTAATAATATTGATCAATTTATAGCACAGATTGTTGACTCACTTAAATATTGTGCTGCAGCATTTTTTTCTCCATAGCCTATAAAATATTTGAAAAAATCCTTGCATATTATAAAATTAGCATCTTTTTATCAGTAGTTTTTCTGGTTGCAAAGGAGGTTATAATTGGAGCTTGCAAATACTGACATTTTAAAACTAAATTTGTTCCATTAAAACTATTCAAATGTAAACATCATAGCTATTTGGTACCTATCATTATAAATTTTAAAAATATATGAGAAGATAATCAGAAATTTTGCATTACTTATTTTGAAATTATACTTCCAATCTAATTCTACCAAAAAATATTATTCATATGTTATAATCTTACCTAAATAGGTTACATATGGAGCACCTTGTCATAACTATAACAAAAGGATATATATATATTTGGAATTAAATAACAGTATTTTCTGTAACTCTAACTGTAAAATTTTTCAAGGTTCAGTTATTCAGATTATTATTGAATAAATATGTTTAATATATTAAACATAAAAATAAAATGTATTTGAAAGTGTGTGTGTGAAAATTGGTGTGATTCTAAAATTAGTTGGTGTATACGTAGATGAATATTTCCATCGCTGGAATGAGACAGGACTCAACATAAATTATACAGTTAGTTTTCACGTTGGGAATATAAATTGTATGAACTTCAGTTACCTATAAATAGTTACATAGAAAAAAAGAAGTCTATCTCTGGATTTATCACTTAATTTTTTTAATACCCCTTCAAAGTTTTGTATTAAAGTTACAATAAAACTTACCTTAAATATATATATGTGTGTGTATGAGTGTGTGCACGTGTGTGTCACCCAGACTGGAGTGCAGTGGTGCAATTATGACTCACCGCAGCCTTGGCCTCCTGGGCTCAAGCAATCCTCCTGCCTCAGCCTCCCACGTAGCTGGAATCAAGCGCAGATAATTTTTCTATTTTTTTTTCTTAAGAGATGAAGTCTCACTTTGTTGACCAGCTTATCTTGCACTCCTGAGCTCAAGTGATCCTTCCACCTTGGCCTCCCAAAGTGCTGAGATGACAAGTGTGAGCCACTGCGCCCGGCCAAAAACATTTTAAATAATATACCAGATTATATCTTATTTAAATTATTTCTAATTTTGTTGCATGAAAACAAGTTGTGTGAATTGCAAAAAGTTTTATTATACAGTCATAAGAGTAATGATCTTTTTAGTTACCCTAAGAATAAGTGTCCCTCAGTTTTGTGCCTGGATGGGGGGTTTTTACCCTTAAAAAAGTAAGAATCAGGATGGGTGAGTGAGATGTGTTTATTTCACAACTTGGGTAAAGAAACGACAATAGTGAAAGGGGTAATAGGGAAAGGAGTAATAGAAAACTATGTTCTCCAGGTAGATCAGTTTTACAATAGTACAGATGGAAGTTGAGGATATGGATCCTGATTCCTTTAAGAATTCTGGGTCTGCTTAAGTCCAGACCCAAAGGTCTGAGTGCCTCGGTTTTAAGACAGCTTGTCTTGAATGGTGGTCTCCAAATGAGGTGCACGAATCCAAAAGGATGCAGAAGACCATCCACAACAACGCACAGGAATAAACCGGCGCTATATTTATATTTTGACCCAAATTAAAAAAAATTTTTTTTTACATTATAAAATATATGCATTCACACTGATATCCCTTGTATCTGGCATTATAGTAAGTCCTGGGGAGAGTGAGTGCCACATGATCACTCATTTGTTTTCAGCATATTGCCACAGATTGAACGCCATTGTTTGCTTATGTGAATTTTGGGCTCTTATTATTATAAGTAACAGAATCTTTATAACTCTGATATGAAATGGAAAACGATCATGAAAAATTTTGTGTATCCCACATAGATTCACCAGTTACTGCATGACAAAATATTTAAAGAAGTTGTTGAATATAAAACTTGACCCAAAAAAGAATTTTAAAAAACATAAAATACTATAATACATTTTACTATGTGAAAAATTAAGAAGGTATACTCATCAAAAATACCATAAAAAGTATATAAAAGCAAGCAACAATTCAAGAACATATATTTCTAACTCATATTGCATATTCTGAATGTACATTTAACTTCTACAGATCAGTAAGAAAGCATAAAATACCCTGCTACCACCATTTTACATAAAAGGAATTAATAGGAATTTAACAGAGTAGGATACAAAAATGGCTCTAATCTTAAAAGATGTCCAATCCTAGTAGTAATTAGGAAAATGAGAATTAAAACCAAAATGAAATACCCTTTCATATCCACAATTTGTCAATACCATGTGCCCATGAGAACGTGAAACAACAAGAATCATTTTACTATTGCTGGCATAAGTAAAGAAGTGGGCAACATATTTGGAATATGGTATGTATCACACAGTAAGGTTGAACATGCATGTAGCATGTATCCAAGAAAGCCTACTTCTCAAGAGTTAGGTGTTAGAAGCTTTTACACGTTTTCCCAAAGGTATGCATAATAAACTTCATAACAACCTTGTTAATAATAACAAAACAAACAACATCCGGCCAACCAAACAAAATACTTTTGAACAATCCTAAAGTCCATCAGCAGTAGAAATAGACAAATAAGTGGTGGTGTATTTATACAGTGGAGTATGATTTGATAGTGAAAATGGGTTAATGAGAATCATAGGCATCAGTACATTAAAATCATGGAGATGTACTATTGGGCAAAAGAAGTCACGAATAAATATATGGTATGATTCTATTTATATAAAGTTCAAAGCCAAATAAGCTACTGTTTACGATTTTCTACATATATGTATGTATAAAATCTGTGAGGAAAGCCAGTAAATTCAATATTATGGTTAACTGGTTGCAGGAGGAGGCATTGGAAGTGGGCAAGTAAAGTAAAGGAGCTTTTAGAGTACAAGGTTTTATTTATTAACTTGGTAGTGGCCATATGGATATACACATTTTTTATTGTTTTAAAATTGTACTTGTAAATTTTCATTCGCTTTTGCATATGTGGCTTATTTTACAATTACAAAAATTATTATTGCCCTCAGGGAGGGAAAGAATATGAGTTATGGATATTTCTTTTACAAAAAGACAAATGTTTCAAATGTGCTGCCCTTTTCTGCAAAAGATGACTGACCAACATTTATATGTTGCCAAAGACATATTTGGGGATGGGGAGTGAGAAACACATTTTATGTAACCTTCAAAGTAAAAATAGTGTTTGTAAAAAGGACATAAGAGAGGATTTTTCAAATTATTTTAGAAAATTTTTATCATTACAAGATTTGTGGTAAAAAATAATGTGCCTCACCTATGAAAATTATGTGTACACATAAAATTAATTTGAGAAAAGAGTATTGTTAACTACTTTTCAAACATTCCAAATGAAATTTTCAATGGGTTTTAAACAAGTTTATTAACATTATTAAAATAGTACAACTTCCCGGTGATGGATGCACCAAAATCTCACAAATCACCACTAAAGAATTTACTCATGTAACCAATACCACCTGTTCCCCAATAACCTATGGATATAGAAAATAAAAATAAAATGGTACAACTTCAAAAGAATATTCAGGAAAAATCAATTGAAATCAAGGAAGACGAAAATTTTCTAGCCAAATTGCAAAAATTTTTGATCTATGTATCATTGTGAATTTTCTAGTTATAATGGCAGCAAAACCAAGCTTGAAAGCCAAAAAAACCCTCAAAATCATAAAATACTCCCTCTGAATGAAGTTAAAAGAAAATAAATCATAAGATATGTTTAAATTGGTGTATCATACATTACTAAACAAATATTCTAAAATTCATGAAGCAAATTTAGTTATGTTGCACTTACTACAATGTTGGTATTTAAAATGGTTTCTACCATTAATCGAAAAATTAAAAATTCCTTAAATATTATATTTCAAAAATACTGATTTCAATTTTATCAATTTATTTCAAAATCATATTTCAAAGCTAACAGTTTAGCTCACCTTTTGAGTGTATATTTAGGGTATGCATAATGAACAATAATTTTCTGCCATTCCAGTGGTTTATGCATGTAATTTATATATGAATAAATATATGCATATTGTATGTTCATGCTACAAAACTATAGTGATAAGAGTGCATGATTCTAAAAAGTTTGGAGACCAATGGTCTAAAAATCTTTCAGCAAATGAAATATTAAATTTGGGTTTCTTGCCGTTCACCATAGACATGCGGCCAGAGGACCAGATTAGCCATCAGATTAAACAGGTATTAAAATTCCAAGTCCTTTGCCATACGAATCTGTATTCTTATACAGGTATCAACTTTGCAACGTAATTGTTTTAAATATTAATATAGTTTGTTTCATTCTTCAGCATGAGTTGCTAATGAGTTGCATAGAGTTTGCAAGTGTTTTCTGGTTTTTCAATATTCAACGTACCAGTAGTTAAATAGTATGTTATATAGACTATATGAGTGATTGAATTTTTAAACAAGCAGGACATGATTCAGAAGGATGAATAATTTCTAATACATGAACTGTATAACTATGATTTTAGGTCCTTTGTAGTTCCAAACATTACAAAAACATTTTATATTTCCCCATGTGAAATGTCTTCTCTATTTCTTCTGGAAAATACTTTGAAAGCGGCAGTGGCTCACGCCTGTAATCCCAGCACTTTAGGAGGCTGAGGTGGGCGGATCACTTGAGGTCGCGAGTTCAAGACCAGCCTGGCCAACATGATGAAACCCCGTCTCTACTAAAAATACAAAAATTAGCTGAACATGGCGATGCACGGCTGTGATCCCAGCTGCTCGGGAGGCTGAGGCAGGAGAATCGCTTGAACCTGGGAGCTGGGAGGCGGAGGTTGCTGAGATAGCGCCACTGCACTCCAGCCTGGGCAACAGATGGAGACTCTGTCAAAAAAGAAAAAAAAAAGAAAGTCAGTCAGCAGACGCACCAACTAATGGAGGAATTTTCCCCTGTTTTCCTCAGCCAGATTCAGTCCTTTTTTCTTTGCTTTTCTCCCTCCTTCTTGTATGTTTCATTAGATTTTTAATCATTCTTATTACTTTTACCATAATGAATTGTAATTGTACGTAGCCAGTTGTTGTCATTTGCATGTGTTTGAATTCATTTATGAATTGTAAATTATTTGAGGACAGACTTTGTCTTATTTAAACTTGTAAGAGATGATTCAAGAATTATTTCTGAATAAATAAAATAGGCATATCTTCAGTATTCCTTAAATCAGTGTTTCATAAAAAAATTCAGAAGAACAGTACTATCTTGATAGTCTCTAGGTAAAAGAGTTCCATTGTCAAATAATCTTGTTTGGTACATAATAAATATTACACTTCCCTTCTGAAAATCAAAAATGCACAATAGTCAGAATTCCTACCATAAATAAACCTGTTTAAATTTCTTAATTCAGTATTTTTCAAATAAATATTGCAAATCTCTTTTTTTTTTTTCCTGGAACACACATTAATGTCCTGTGGAAGTGGTTTTTCTATGTAATAATACTCTGGGAAATGCAAAAATGCTACATTTCAACATTTATATTGTTCAATGTGCATGCAGAGAAAGTAATTAAGGGGGACAACTATAATTATACTTATGTTATTCAGGGGGCCATGCTGCAGCTAAAGGAAAGGAAATGAATTCTAAATAGTTAAATTATCCACGTAGAACTGTGTCTTTTGTTTATATTAAAAACATATGTTGTAAATTGAGAGATAAATTTTATTCCATGTACATTTTTAAAGGAGAAAGATATGACTTTGTCTAAGAATGACTATCATATGAAAATGAAAAAATTAAGCTTTAAATTAACTAAATCAACAGAACTCATAAATTCAGCACAACAAATTTATGCTGCCCTCCATAGTGTTAGCCATCAGAATTGCCATATTTAAAACCATGATGTTAAATATCTCTGAGGAAAGTTCACCAATCACAAAAGGAAATCATTCTTATCTATTAATTTTTGGCATCAAAGAGCATTATGAATTTGATCACCAATTTTATTCTTCAAATTTAGATTTTAATTCTTAGTCTATCTTTCTTAAAGAAATTCTTAAATGGTATAAATTGTTACTGCTGAAGTTTCTCAAAAGGACTTTATTGAGCATATGAAAGTAATTTTAGTCGATAAGATTGATTCCAAAATAAAAATTGACATTTAAATATCAGTTTCATTCCTTCAAATAGCTGCCATGGTAGGAGTGCTTCTAAATGAATTTAGTAATGAACATGTTAAACGTTTGAGATACTCTTAGGATTACATATGTTATTAACTAAAAGAGACTATTTAAAGGAAATATCTTTTAGACAATTGAAATGCTAAAAATTGCAAATATAGGCCGGCGCGGTGGCTCATGCCTGTAATCCCAGCACTTTGGGAGGCCGAGTCGGGCAGATCACGAGGTCAGGAGATCAAGACCATCCTGGCTAACACGGTGAAACCCCGTCTCTACTAAAAATACAAAAAAAAAAAAAAAAAAAAAAATTAGCTGGGTGTGGTGGATGGCACCTGTAGTCCCAGCTACTCAGGAGGCTGAGGCAGGAGAATGGCGTGAACCCCGGAGGCGGAGCTTTAAGTGAGCCCAGATCGCGCCACTGCACTCCAGCCTGGGCAACAGAGCGAGACTCCATCTCAAAAAAAAAAAGAAAAGAAAAGAAAAAATTGCAAATTTAAATCATCTTTATTCATTCTTTCAAAAAGTATTAGTTACCTATGTAACTAAAATGAGTTAATACCACTGAAAGATTAGTTTTAGAATATCTGTGTGGATAGTAAACCAGCATAATGTTTCACTTTTTTTTTAGTATCAGAAAATGCTATTTGATGAACGTTTTTTCACATGGAAAAAAATGAGTTGTTTTATTCAATCTCAAACATGTGATTTACAAGGCAAAAGGGCTGGAATAAACATAAAAACACAAGAATCTGACCCATAAGGCTTTGAAGCTCTTTATACTGCTGATTGGGATCCAGTCCTAGTGTATTAATATACATTCTGCAAACTCTTACTCTTTACATTTGTAGAAATCTTCAACACTAATGAAAGAAGGAAGTAATTTTCAATATCCTAAATATATTATTGTGTTCTTTTGGAGAAGAGGCCAAAGGATAAAAGTCTACTTTCTTCCAAAGAAGCATCAGAATTAAGGGGAATGTATCTTAATAATGAGGAAGCATAACATTTTCTACGCTTTTACATGATTAAATTGTCTAAAGTCAGTACAGGTGTACCATATGAAAGACTGTGAAATCACCAAGATTTAGGAGAAAGCACTGGGCTAATTTTTACCCTTGAACCA
Source organism: Pan troglodytes (assembly GCF_028858775.2). Lineage (NCBI taxonomy): Eukaryota > Metazoa > Chordata > Mammalia > Primates > Hominidae > Pan > Pan troglodytes. The sequence goes on from NC_072403.2 coordinate 61,580,580, forward strand.
AATATCTCTAAGGGATTTTCTGTCATAGAGAAAAAGAAGGAGAAAAAACGAAAGATGGGACAAAAAAGAGAAAACTAACTTTGTACAGACTTTTGGAACACATACTTTTGCTTTTTAGAAACTTCTTTGCATGGAGTTCTCTTTCCTGTGCAAACGTTATTAGTAACACATACGTATTATTAATATAAATATAGACTGGAACTGAGAAGGATATTTAACAAAGAAAAGCTTATGAGTAGTGAGAGGAAGGGATGAAGTTGTTTATAAAAGCTGGAAGATGCAACGTTCTTTCCATACATAGTGGAGTCTTGCATGTTTATTTTAATACTTGAGTTTGTTAGCTTTTTTGAAGTATTTATTAATGGCGCTTACTCTGGTTTTCAATAAAATCCATAGCTGCTTCCTATTTCTATATATACAGCACTGTCATTGTGTGAATTTTCAACAATTTACATATTTTTGCTTAAGTCAAACAAATTAGTTTTATGTTTTTAAATTTGAAAGACTGATGACTTGAAATCACACATTCATTTCTACACATTTACATGCACAGTCACAGTACTAATATGTAGACATGTCTATAAATCATGCCAAAATAGAATGCACTGAAGCATATATACTGCAGTACCTGCAGTCTATATAGTGTGACCCTTGTTTAAAAAATGCCAGTTTCACAAAGGAAAATGTTAACTTGTCTGAGAAATATTCTATTGACTTAAAATTTAATTCTATAATCTAGCCTTTTCTTGCTTTTAAGAATGTCAGCCATAATTGCTAAAGATGAAGTTTTAATCAAACTTGGTGCTTGGGCCAAATAGTCACAATTGGGAAGGGGAGTGGGTCATTCAGTGAATTCCAGAGAATAGGCAGATAGAACAAGTGTTTACCAAAAGATATGGGGGCTACTGAAATAAGAGAAGTTTAAGGAATCAAGAATTGAGCTAGAAACAGAGTTTAGTGAGCTTTAGAGATAAGTCCAAATCAGGAGTCCAGAAAACATATCAGAAAGTAGAGGCATAGAAACTGGCAGGGCAAATTACATGGCTGCAAAGCAGGGAAGGCTTCTGAACAGTCATCTAATATGCAAACTATTGTCTGAGGCTGGTGTTAAGAAATTTATTGAGGGTGGCCTATAGAACATCTGTCAAATAAAGGACTGCCACTTTGGATTGCCTTTGATATTTTCTTTTCAGGGCACATTTTTTCCCCAAGCAAATTAACTTATAAACAATTTGAGAGAAGAAAAACAATCTCTTTTAGCTTTTGTCCATTTAAAGGAGAACAAAACAAGGTGTCAGAAGACCTTGATTTTGGTTTTAGTGTTTGTATGAGTTTTCTATTGCCATAATAAATAACCACAAACTCTGGCTTAAAACAACACAAAATGCTTATCTCTAAGTTCATAAATCAGAAGTCTAAGTTGGCCCAACTCGTTTCTCTGAGTTTTACAAGGCTGCAGTCAAAGTGCCCGCAGGATAGGCTTTTACCAGGAGGCTCTAGGAAATAATCTGCTTCCAGGTTCATTCAGGTTGTTGGCAGAATACATTTCCTTGTGGTTGTAGAACTGAAGTTCTTATGTCTTGCTGGTTGTTGGCTGACGGTTGTTCTCAGTTACTAGTGGCTGCCCACATTTTCTGGCTTGTGCCCCTCTTCCTCCATTTTTCACAGTTCAGTCTCCCCTCCTGCCTCAAGTCTCCAGCCTTCCTTTTCTGCTGCATCTCTGTCTGGCTCTGCTATTTTCATTTCCTGCTTTTAAGAGTTCATGTGTGTATTAGTCTGTTCTCATGATGCTAATAAAGACATAGTTGAGACTGGGTAATTTATGAAGAAAAAGATGTTTTATGGACTCAGAGTGTCACATGGCTGGGGAGGCCTCACAATCATGGCAGAAGGTGAAAGAGGAAGGCACGTCTTACACGGTGACAAGAAAGAGAGCTTGTGCAGCAGAACTCCTTTTTATAAAACCATCAGATTTTCTGAGACTTATTCACTATCATGAGAACAGCATGGGACAGACCCACTCCCATGATTCAGCTACCTCCCACTTGGTCCCTCCCACTATATGTAGAAGCTGTGGAAGCTACAAATCAAGATGAGATTTGGGTGGGGACACAGCCAAACCATATCGATGTGATTGCTTCGGGTGTACTCAGATATTCCATGATAATCTCTCTATTTTAAAGTCACCTGACTAGCAAGCAGAATTCCATCTTAACAACAATATCTACATTAGTGTGTGATTAAGTAACCCAGGATGGGACTCTTGTGGGGACATCTTTAGAATTCTGCCTGCAATTGTTTTTTTTTTTTTTTTTGGTTCCAAGCATTTAATAAAATTATTCAATCATTACACATTAAGCTAACAAAATTGTCAATTCAGTGAACACAAATGCCAAAAAAATACATAATTTACAAAATCAAATCAGAGAAGTTATTAAACAAACAAACATCAAAAATTAAAAGTAGCAAGAACACTCTACAGAGAAGAAAAAACCTGATATCCAGATTTCGCACATCATAACGTTCAAACTGTTCCAAATTCAGCAATACGTATGAGATCTGCAAAGAAACAAGAAAGTATGGCCCATACACAAAAAAGTGATCAAAACTAATTTAATAACCAGACAATTAATTTACTAGACAAATACTTTAAATAATTCCAATATGTTCAAAGATCTAAAAGAAATCTTATCTAAATTACTAAAGAAAAACATTAAAATGTATCACCAAATACAGAATAATAATAAAGGAATATAAACTTTTAAAAGGAGTCAAACAGAAATTATGGAGTCAAAAAGTACAACTAAAATTAAAAAAAATATTTTAGAGGGGCTACACATCAGATCTCCACATACAGAAGGAAGACTCATTAAAGTTGATCAATTGAGATTTTCCATTTGAGAAAAATAGAGAAAAAAATGATGAGAAGATAAAGAACAAATCCTCAAAGACCTATGAAACTCCATCAAGCACACTATTATGTGTGCAATAGGAGTTTCAGAAGGTGTGGAAAAAGGGCAGAAACAAATATTTAAAGACATAATGGGAGAAAACCCAAATTTAATGAAAAATATTAATCTACACATCCAAGATTCTCAACGAGCTCCAAGTAGAATAAACTAACAGAGAGCCATGCCTATACATATTATAATCAAACTGATAAAAGCAGAAACACAAATAGGAACTTGAAAGCAGCAAGAAAGTAGTGACTCCTCACATACAAGGGATTAATACATATAGTAAGATTAACATCTGATTGTGCATAATAAATTATGGAGGCCAGAAATCAATAGTATGCCATATTTAAACTGCAGAAAGAAAAGAAAAATCTGTGAAACATAAATTTTATATTTGTCAAAATGATCTTTCAGAAATAAAGAATAAATTAATACATTCTCAGATTAAAAAAATAAAAACAAAACTGAGTTTGTTGTTAACATACCTGCAGTGTAAAAAAATGCTAAAGTCCTTCAGGGTAAATTTAGAGAAAACTAAACAATAACTTGAAACCATGTGAAGGGTAAAGATAACTACATAGGTAAAAATAAAGAGCAGTATTAATTTTTTGTTTCTATCTCTTCTTGTTTTCTATATATTATTTTCTATTTGCATAACATAATATTTATAAATATGTGTTAATGGGCACACAATTTATAAAAATGTAATTTGTCATAATAATAGAATGAACAGGAGTAAAATTATATAAAAGATTGTTTTATGACCAAAAAAATTGTGTGAAGCTGGCAAAGCAGGCATCTGTTTTGTAACTCCTCTTAGATAGTCTCCCATTGAAAAACTCAGAAATTAGGCCAAATAAATGTTAACTTTCACTTCCGGCTGTCTATACCTAAAATCACTTGACTTGACTTTAATATAATGTCATGTAATCAGTTGCTGCCCAGTGAATATTTGTTTTTTGAGATGAAATAAATAACCTCAATTGTTGAATACTTGAACTTATACTTTTTGGCTTTGTTTTACAAAATTGTATTATATTAATAAAAGTCCACATAATTTGTTATTAATATATTCTATTATATATCTAAGTAAAAGTTCATATGACATTCTTACAGAGAAATACTGGCACAGAGCTTTTTAAAAAAATAGCTCCACTACCAAATTCTCTAACTTCAGGACTGGTAAATCTTGCCTATTATTACATCTTCCAATGCTAGACTTATGACTTCCAAAAATATGCTTTTACTTCTCTATTTTGATGTAGAATGTACCTATTGCTTAGCTACTATAAAAGATGAGAAATTTACCAAAACTGCATTTCTCCACTTACTCACATACTTCATATTGGTGACTGTGGCAGATTGTATTTTCCAAGATAGCCTCATTAAGATCTCCCACCTCTCATCTTACAGCATGATGCTGACTTTCCACTCATCAAGATGTGGGATGTTTTTTCCCTCACCTTGACTCTCACAGACTTGTGAAAACAGTAGAGGTGTTGCTACTTGACTTCCAAGGGTAGGTCATATAAGACAACCAGCTTTCTCCTGGTTCTCTGGGGATGCTTATTCTTGGAATACAGCCAGCATGCTCTGAGGAAACCCAGATCACAAGTATAGGCTATGTTTAGGTGTTCTAGCCAATGGACCTAGTTGAGGTTCCTCCTGACAGCCAGATCCAGCACCAGACTCACCAGAAAGCTTTGGAGATGATTATTGTCCCCATCATCATCTGGCTGTAATGACGAGAGACCCAGCTTGAGAACACCTAGCAGAACCTGGTCAACCCAGAAACATGAGAGACAATAACATGATTATTGTTGTTTTAAGTTATCAGGCTTTGGGTCAGCAATAGGTAACTGGAACAGCTACAGCTGTATTTTATATTCTTAAGTTTTATTGACTCAGCATTCTGTCAGAAGTTCAATTTTAATTTGTTGAATGATTTTAAATATTTTAAAATAAAAATAGGATTTAGTTTATTATGGTTATATATTAATGAATGCAACGTAATAAAGAATAAAGAAATGAGACTAAGTACCTAGGGGAGGAAATGCATGCTTGTCACTAAGTTCCTGAAACCCAAAAATGAATGTCTCAAACACAAAGGTCTGGTAAATTCTCTGCTAATATTTTTATAGTTGTAATCAGCTATCATTCTTCTTGTACCTGAAGACTTCCTCTTTTTATGGCCCTTTTTTATTTTCCATTTTTCTTCCTTACTGTCCTTACTTTTTTTAAGTAACTTTTTTTAGAAATTAAATTACTTAAGGAACTTACTTTTCTTATGTAACTTTTTTATTAGGAATAAATGAGTGGAAATATTCTGGGTTATATACTTTTAAATGTTTTTATTTTATACTCTTGCTTTCTTGATAGAGTGGCTTGATATGAAAATTTAAGTTTAAAATATGTTTTTAATTGGAGACATTGTATTTTTTCTCATGTCCTCTATTAGTCATTAATTGATCTTAATTTCTTTGTATGTAAGCTATTTCTTGATCTCTAATGGGTGTTGGAAATTTTTTTCTTTTCTGTAGATTTTAATTTTTCACCTAAAAGCATTCAGATGTAGGTATCTCTTAGTCTATCCCTTTTGGCAATTGGGAGTCCTTTCAATTTGAAGAACTATGTCTTACGGCAGCTTGGAAAAATATATATATATGTATACTTGATTGATTTCTACCATCTCTTTTCTCTGCTTCTGGATATTTTATAAAATGATCTCCAAGATCTATCATTTCTCTTTTACTTTCTCTCATGCTTTAATATCTCTCTTTAGCTTTGCATTTGGGGAGTTCTTTGTGTTTATGTTGTAGATCACTAGTTTGGTTTTTTAGCCTAACCCATTGTATTATTTAGTTTATTCATTTGTTTTGTCTCATTTTTGGAGATAATATTTGTCATTTTTGTCTTGATATCTAATTGTTTATTTTTAGGAACAAGTTGTTTTTAATTTATTGATATAATATCTCAAATCTCTTTAAAAATACCCTGTGTTTCTTAAGAGAATTCCCCCCAATCCCAAGATATTTGGCAACATCTGGAGACATTTTTGCTCGTCACAATTGTGAGGGTTGCTACTGTTATCTAGTGGGTAGAGGCCACGAAAGCTACTAAATAGCTAATAATTAATTCCTAGGACAGCCCCCTGTAAAAAAGAATTATCTGGCCCTGAAAGTCAACAGTGGCAAAGTTGGGAAGCCCTGGAATATAACTATTAGAAATATGAAAAATTCTCTTTATTCCATATATCACTTTTGATTCCTCTGGATTTGATGGATATATTTTCTTCTTTCTTTTATTTTGTGGTTTTTCTTCCACCAAATATGTGTTGATCTTAGCTCCTAGTTCTCAACATGTACAAAGTTGAGTCATAGAATTTTCTTTCTGGTTGTGTTTACCTGTTTTCCCAAGAGCTTCTCCTTTAAATGAGAGGGCCAACCACTGATTTCTCTTAGAGAGCAGGGTCATGTCAACAAATCAATACCACTGCAGGGTGCTTAGGTATGGAGCAGGTAGGCTAGAGATCCCTTCAATTATCAAATTAAGAAGAGTTTTACTCTGGAGATAAAGTATTTTACTGTATTTCACTACTAGATGAAATTTTTGTTTTCTTCTTTTACTTGATATTTTCTTGGTGTCTGAAGTAAATGTCTGGAGCTATTTCAAATCCTTCTCTACTCTCTCAGGCCAAAACTCATTCTAGAATACCTCTCCAGACAAGTGTTAGGTTCTAGCTTGGAGGCAAATACTACTGCTGTCAGCCATATCATCTGCATATATTCCAGAGGAGGAGAAAGAAAAAGGTCTCTCTAGGTCCAGCTATTAATAAAGCAGTTGTTTAATTAATTAATTTCCATGATGATTCCCAGGACCCTCTCCTATTCTTTGTGTTGATGTCATTGAGTTTAGAATTTCTCATGGGCTCCATCAGGATTGATTGCTCTCACTTCTGGAATCTTGGCTTGAATTCTTCTGCTCTGTTTTTTCCATTAATCCCATTCCACTTACTTTTTGGTTTCCAGGGTTTGTTAAAACTTTCTGGTCCACTGGTAGCACTTTTTTCTGTTTCCCAACACCATTATTGTATTTTAAAATGCTGATCCTAACCATTTTGATGAAACAGTGTGCAAGAGGAGAAATAAACATGGAAACGAGAAGCTACCCTGAATCAATTATAGATCCCAACTTTCATAGATGTTTGTCACTTTTTCATTGTCAGTCCCCCTGTATTAGATCATGTTCCCTGGTAGCACATCTTGAGCATGTCTTGTGCAAGTGATTTATTGACAAATGCTCCTAGGGAAATGGTATGGCAATACAGGGAGCAGGATGGGCGAGGAGGAGGAAAAATGTCAAGTCTGAAAGGCAGAAAACTGCCACACCCAAAGACGTCCAAGTCCTAATCTCTGGAACTTGTAAATACATTACCTTACATGGCAAAATGTACCTTACAGCTGTGAATAAATTAAAGATCTTGAGATAGTGAGATAATCCTGGATTAGCCAGGTAGCCCAAATATAATCACAAGGGCCCTTAAAAGTGAAAGAAGGAAGCAGGAGTATCAGAGACTGAGAAAGAGTTGAAGATACTATGTTGCTGGCCTTGAAGATGAAGCAAAGAGCCACAACACAGAAAGCATATGGCTTCTAGAAGATGGAAGGCAAGGATGGCAAGGATGTGATTCTTTCTGAGAACCTTCAAAAGGAATCCAGCACTATCAACACTTTGATTTTAGCCCAAAGGAACTAATTTTGGACTTCTCAGGCAAAGTCCATGGGAGAACATCTTTGACCTGATCCCACACGAGAGTCCTATGGTGTAAGTACTGCCTCAGAGTTGTCCCACAGATGACAAGGGGTTCAGACTTTAATACTGACACACCTATATATTTTCTGGTTATAGTTAAATTCCCAGGTATTTCTGGCTCTCCACCTGAAATTGGGAGAGCACACGATTGTCAAAAGGGATTCAGAGCTCTGAAATGAGCAGTGACATTATTTGCTAGGCCTCTCTTCACCTAATCTTCCTTTTAGATACTCAGCTATTATATATTCAGAATCATAGAGAGGCGATGCATCTCTAAATGTCCATTTCCAAGCCTAGATCCCCAGCAATCAACTGATTCTCTATAACCCTACTTTCCAGTTTTCTATCCAAAAGAGATTTATCTTGACTAAAATACAATCCATTTCTATTCCTTGCACCATAAAATATGAACAACAAAGAAAATGTGGGGTGGGAAATCATTCTTCAGAGAAATGAAATGAAGTAGAAGGCAGCAAAAGTCTTATTCCAAGGTGGGAATCAAACAGCTTATACCATGAAGTGATGACACCTGATTAAAGATATAATCAAAGGTCATGAGTAATAGAGTGTCCTAGAGAGGAAAACATCTGGGCTATTGTGAATCTGGTGCCAGAAAACAGTATAAATGGTATTAAAAAATCAAAGGCTAAGAGATGGGTAATTAATTCTGGATTTGAAAAGTTAACAACAAAAAAAGATACTCATTTAAATACTAAGTATTAAGCTCAAGGCAAAATTCCAATAACACCCATTTTGATGTCTGAATCTCTGCTCTTAACCTAATAAATGAGACAACCTAAATGAAGTTATTTAACTAATACATCCTTTTGCCTACTAATGCGTTTATAATTTGATTATGTCTATAAAATGTTGGCACCAGTCTAGATGCTAGAAATAAAGAAAAATAGTACTGTACGTATTCACAAACAATCTTTGCCTTCAGATAGCTTATAGTCTCATAGTGTAGGACACTTATAAGAACCTAAATATAAAATATACATATATCTTTGTAAACATAAGATATTAAATATATTATTTGAGTTCTTTGATTTCATTATAAGTCTTATAATAACATAATTCTTGCAATTAGATTATTAGAGATAAGCAGGTTCAACAGGTGCTATGGTTGATTAAATAGTTATCCTGAAAATTTAGGACCGACAAAATGCCCAATCTAACTCACAAATTTCTTCCTACCAACACACTCTTCCTGATTTTGCAAAGACGTTTCCTTCAGTTTTTGTTTGAGAAACTAGATTACATATCATCTTCACCATTAAAAAAGTAATCAGATCAATGTGGTAGTTAAATACATAAACATTTAACCAGCTGTTTATTATTTCACCTATCTTTCATTTTACTCATATTAATATAAAATTCAGACAATTGTGTAATGAGAATTCAAGACTCTCATTGGTATAAGAAATGAGCTTGAAATTTAATTTTCATATTGACACTTTATATAATCTTAGATTTGGAATTGTTGGTTTGAAAATAAGATTCCATTGACAAAATAAAACTATTTTGCCATCCTAGAAACTATTCTAACTTATATTATAATTAAATAACACAATCAAGTTGTATCTATTTATGGTAATTGAGTAATTAAGTTATATTTTTTTGTTAAGAATTTCCCCCGAAGATACTCAAATTTAAATCTTTAAGATATTTATGCTTAATTTTCCTAGGTTTGAAATTGTATCCACAGATTTTGTGGTAAAATGAAAGTTTTAGCAGCCTAACAGAATGCTGATAAATTGGCTCCATGTCTCTGGTTTGTCAATCTAGTTGCTGAAATCTAGAAGACAGCAATCATGATTCAACTAGATTGACCCTTTTCGTAAGCCAAAAATACTTTAGTCAATATTTTAAAATGTTAATATATGATTTTTAAAAGATCCTCATCAACATTCAAGACTAATTGAAATGATTAATATGATCCAATGACCGATATTTTATAGGTCTTTCTCTATTGCTTTTGAAATACTTCTCTTAAGCATTTGTAGTATTCTTCCTCTGCTAACAAAAAAACCTGCTGTGGCATTTATTTGTTTTTGTTTTTGTTTTCACAGGGAGTCTCACTCTGTCACCCAGGCTGGAGTGCAGTGGTGCGATCTCAGCTCACTGCAACCTCCGCCTCCCAGGTTCAAGCAATTCTCCTGCTTCAGCCTCCCAAGTAGCTAGGATTACAGACATATGCCACCATGCCCGGCTAATTTTTGTATTTTTTAGTAGAGATGGGGTTTCACCACGTTGGCCAAGCTGGTCTCGAACTCCTGACCTCAGATGATCTGCTGGCCTAGGCCTCCCAAAGTGCTGGGATTACAGGCATGAGCCATTGTGCCGGCCTATGGCACTTATTAACTCACTTTTCATTGGTTTTATGTGGCATACAGAACTTTTAGCCAATTATCAATAGTTTATTAGTTTATCGTTGCTGCTCCTGTTTCAGAAGTTTGTTGTAATTTTTTTTTTTTTTTTTTTTTAGCAGCAAATGTTGTTTTTGCCATGGAGCTACAGACACAATGCCATTGGTTGGACTTTTATAAGGAAGAACATAGCTAGGGGTTCAAACTCAATATTACAGAAAGTAAATCCTTCAGGATCAAGTCTTGGCCAAGGAAAGTCCAGTAACTGACCCCATTTGTATTTTGCCATGGAGCTACAGACACAATGCCATTGGTTGGACTTTTATAAGGAAGAACATAGGTAGGGGTTCAAACTCAATATTACAGAAAGTAAATCCTTCAGGATCAAGTCTTGGCCAAGAAAAGTCCAGTAACTGACCCCATTTGTATCTCCATGTGACCCAACTGTACAAAAGTCTCTTTCCACTGAATAGCTTCCAAATTTCCTGTTATCAAATGAACCACTTTCAAATTGTATCTGAAATTTGTAACTTCATATTTAGTCTTCATTTTATTGACACCGAAATCTATTACTTGAGGTAAGGTAAAACATTGAACTAATGATCTCACGCTTACAACTTCCCAGACATAAACATACTGAGAGCAGAACCAATCAAGAATGACACCTAGTGATACATGGTATTTGGTTTTTTAAGGAGAATATAGAAGAGACAAAAGGAATTTCTGGCCTCAGAGACCCATGCAGACATTCCTAAACTGGACTAATAAGAAATATGAGCCTTCCAATTACCTGAGAGGGAAGGAATCTGAATTGGTATGCTGTTCTAAGAAAAAATTATTATCTTAGCAAGAGGGCTAGGGGCAGACAAAGAGGAACGTAGTCTTTCTATTCTACATATTTTCCAGGATGAGCCCTTGAAGGATGTCACAAAGTGAATACTTTCCTAATGGATTTCTTTCACTATAGTATACTCTTCCAGAAAAATTTCCAGTTATAAGTGTTTTGAGTTTGTAAATGAAGTTTTAATCTTACATCTCTCACCCAAAAAATAATCAGTCATGTCAAAAATAACCTTATGTTACTTAAAACATAAACAGCCAACAAACAGTCAAATAACTGTATAATACACCTATACAGATAAGAAACAGATACCTGTATATATGAATATATAGTTGTATACAGGTACACAAATTATAAAACAAAATATATTAGCTAGTAAGAGACAATATCTAAGTCTCAGGATTTTTCTACCATGTAATTAAATTATAAACTCTCCTTTTTCCCCCAAGATCTTTACTAAGTATTTACTTAAAAAGAAATTTTAAAAATATTCTTGGGAAATAACTTAATCTTTAGGTCCCCCAAAGTGACATTTTGAGAACTTTCAACAGAAACACATTAGTTGTTCTTAATTGCCATCAGTACTCATGGAAGATAAAGTACATGATATAGGACTATATGTTTACTTTCTGCAAAATTAAAGAATAAGAGATAATGTGAAAGTAGTTTCAACTGTAAGTAAATGTTGTTTGTTTAAAGAATATTATAATAATCACTTGTGATTTGACAACCATAATGAAATTTACTTGATATGAACAGCAAAATTAACTTTAGTTTCTTCCTCTTTTATTATAAATGTAATATGGACTGTCATCTTAAAAGTAGATCTTGAGTTTCATTCCTATGGAAAAATAAACATATATTTATTCTAGAAATAAGCTGTAAAATACATTGATCTCTGTGCTTGCCCAGAGGTAACATTGCTGAGAAATGAGAGCATAGTAATATTTACATTAAGAGCCTTTCTTATATCAACAAAGTGTCAGTCGGTGGAGCCAAGATGGCCGAATAGGAACAGCTCCAGTCTACAGCTCCCAGCGTGAGTGACGCAGAAGACAGGTGATTTCTGCATTTCCAACTGGGGTACTGGGTTCATCTTACTGGGGAGTGCCAGAAAGTGGGTGCAGGACATTGGGTGCAGCGCACTGTGTATGAGTTGGAGCAGGGCAAGGCATTGCCTCACCCAGGAAGTGCAAGGGGTCAGGGAATTCCCTTTCACAGCACCTGGAAAATCGGGTCACTCCCACCTGAATACTGCGCTTTTCCAAAGGGCTTAACAAATGGTACACTGGGAGATTATATCCCGCACCTGGCTCAGAGGGTCCTACGCCCACAGAGCCTCACTCATTGCTAGCACAGGAGTCTGAGATCAAACTGTAAGGCAGCAGAGAGGCTGGGGGAGGGGTGCCCGCCATTGCTGAGGCTTGAGTAGGTAAACAAAGCGGCCAGGAAGCTTAAACTGGGTGAAGCCCACCACAGCTCAAGGAGGCCTGCCTGCCTCTGTAGGCTCCACCTCTGGGGGCAGGGCATAGGCAAACAAAAGGCAGCAGTAACCTCTGCAGACTTAAATGTCCCTGTCTGACAGCTTTGAAGAAAGTAGTGGTTCTCCCAGCATGCAGCTTGAGATCTGAGAACAGACAGACTGCCACCTCAAGTGGGTCCCTGACCCCCGAGCAGCCTAACTGGGAGGCAACCCCCAGTAGGGGCAGACTGACACCTCACACAACTGGGTACTCCTCTGAGACAAAACTTCCAGAGGAATGATCAGGCAGCAGCATTTGCAGTTTACCAATATCCGCTGTTCTGCAGCCACCGCTGCTGATACCCAGGCAAACAGTCTCTGGAGTGGACCTCCAGCAAACTCTAACAGACCTGCAGCTGAGGGTACTGACTGTTAGGAGGAAAACTAACAAACAGAAAGGACATCCACACCAAAAACCCATCTGTACATCACCATCACCAAAGACCAAAGGTAGATAAAACCACCAAGATGGGGAAAAAACAGAGCAGAAAAACCGGAAACTCTAAAAATCAGAGCGCCTCTCCTCCTCCAAAGGAACGCAGCTCCTCACCAGCGATGGAACAAAGCTGGATGGAGAATGACTTTGACGCGTTGAGAGAAGAAGGCTTCAGAAGATCAAACTACACCGAGCTAAAGGAGTAAGTTTGAACCAATGGCAAAGAAGTTAAAAACCTTGAAAAAAAATTAGATGAAGAGCTAACTAGAATAACCAATGCAGAGAAGCCCTTAAAGGACCTGAAGGAGCTGAAAACCATGGCATGAGAACTACGTGATGAATGCACAAGCCTCAGTAGCTGATGCGATCAACTGGAAGAAAGGGTATCGGTGATGGAAGATTAAATGAATGAAATGAAGCATGAAGAGAAGTTTAGAGAAAAAAGAATAAAAAGAAATGAACAAAGCCTCCAAGAAATAAGGGACTAGTGAAAAGACCAAATCTACATCTGATTGGTGTACCTGAAAGTGACGGGGAGAATGGAACCAAGTTGGAAAACACTCTGCAGGATATTATTCAGGAGAACTTCCCCAATCTAGCAAGGCAGGCCAACATTCAGATTCAGGAAATACAGAGAATGCCACAAAGATACTCCTCAAGAAGAGCAACTCCAAGATACATAATTGTCAGATTCACCAAAGTTGAAATGAAGGAAAAAATGGTAAGGGTAGCCAGAGAGAAAGGTCAGGTTACCCACAAAGGGAAGCCCATCAGACTAACAGCTGGTCTCCCAGCAGAAACTCTACAAGCCAGAAGAGAGTGGGGGCCAATATTCAACATTCTTAAAGAAAAGAATTTTCAACCCAGAATTTCATATCCAGCCAAACTAAGCTTCATAAGTGAAGGAGAAATAAAATCCTTTACAGACAAGCAAATGCTGAGAGATTTTGTCACCACCAGGCCTGCCTTACAAGAGCTCCTGAAGGAAGCACAAAACATGGAAAGGAACAACTGGTACCAGCCACTGCAAAAACATGCCAAATTGTAAAGACCATCAAGGCTAGGAAGAAACAGCATCAACAAATGAGCAAAATAACCAACTAACATCATAACGACAGGATCAAATTCACACATAACAATATTAACCTTAAATGTAAATGTGCTAAATGCTCCATTTAAAAGACACAGACTGGCAAATTGGATAAACAGTCAAGACCTATTAGTGTGCTGTATTCAGGAAACCCATCTCACATGCAGAGACACAAATAGGCTCAAAATAAAGGGATGGAGGAAGATCTACCAAGCAAATTGAAAACAAAGGCAGGGGTTGCAATCCTAGTCTCTGATTAAACAGACTTTAAACCAACAAAGATCAAAAGAGACAAAGAAGGCCGTTACATAATGGTAGAGGGATCAATTCAACAAGAAGAGCTAACTATCCTAAATGTGTATGCACCCAATACACGAGAACCTAGATTCATAAAGCAAGTCATTAGAGACCTACAAAGAGACTTAGACTCCCACACAATAATAATGGGAGACTTTAACACTCCACTGTCTACATTAGGCAGATCAACGAGACAGAAAGTTAACAAGGATATCCAGGAATTTAACTAAGCTATGCACCAAGCAGACCTAATAGATATCTACAGAACTCTCCATGCCAAATCAACAGAATATACATTCTTCTCAGCAGCACACCACACTTATTCCAAAATTGACCACATAGTTGGAACTAAAGCTCTCCACAGCAAATGTAAAAGAACAGAAATTATAACTGTCTCTCAGACCACAGTGAAATCAAACTAGAACTCAGGATTAAGAAACTCACTCAAAACTGCTCAACTACATGGAAACTGAACAACCTGCTCATGAATGACTGCTGGGTACATAACGAAATGAAGACAGAAATAAAGATGTTCTTTGAAACCAACGAGAACAAGACACAACATACCAGAATCTCTGGGACACATTCAAAGCAGTGTGTAGAGGGAAATATATAGCGCTAAATGCCCATAAGAGAAAGCAGGAAAGACCTAAAATTGACACCCTAACATCGCAATTAAAAGAACTAGAGAAACAAGAGCAAACACCTTCAAAACCTAGCAGAAGGCAAGAAATAACTAAAATCAGAGCAGAACTGAAGGAAATAGAGACACAAAAAACCCTTCAAAAAAATCAATGAATCCAGAAGCTGGTTTTTTGAAAAGATCAACAAAATTGATAGACCGCTAGCAAGACTAATAAAGAAGAAAAGAGAGAAGAATCAAATAGATGCAATAAAAAATGACAAAGGAGATATCACCACTGATCTCACAGAGATACAAACTATTATCAGAGAATACTATAAACACCTCTATGCAAATAAACTAGAAAATCTAGAAGAAATGGAGAAATTCCTCGACACATACACCCTCCCAAGACTAAACCAGGAAGAAGTTGAATCTCTAAATAGACCAATAACAGGCTCTGAAATTGAGGCAATAATTAATAGCTTACCAACCAAAAAAAGTCCAGGACCAGATGGATTCACAGCCGAATTCTACCAGAGGTACAAGGAGGAGCTGGTACCATTCCTTCTGAAACTATTCCAATCAATAGAAAAAGAGGGAATCCTCCCTAACTCATTTTATGAGGCCAGCATCATCCTGATACCAAAGCCTGGCAGAGACACAACAAAAAAAGAGAATTTTAGACCAATATCCTTGATGAACATTGATGCAAAAATCCTCAATAAAATACTGGCAAAGTGAATCCAGCAACACATCCAGAAGCTTATCCACCATGATCAAGTGGGCTTCATCCCTGGGATGCAAGGCTGGTTCAACATATGCAAATCAATAAATGTAATCCAGCATATAAACAGAACCAAAGACAAAAACCACATGATTATCTCAATAGATGCAGAAAAGGCCTTTGACAAAATTCAACAACCTTCATGCTAAAAACTCTCAATAAATTAGGTATTGATGGGACACATCTCAAAATAATAAGAGCTATCTATGACAAACCCACAGCCAACATCATACTGAATGGACAAAAACTGGAAGCATTCCCTTTGAAAACTGGCACAAGACAGGGATGCCCTCTCTCACCACTCCTATTCAACATAGTGTTGGAAGTTCTGGCCAGGGCAATCAGGCAGGAGAAGGAAATAAAGGGCATTCAATTAGGAAAAGAGGAAGTCAAATTTTTCCTGTTTGCAGATGACATGATTGTGTATCTAGAAAACCCCATCGTCTCAGCCCAAAATCTCCTTAAGATGATAAGCAACTTCACCAAAGTCTCAGGATACAAAATCAAGGTGCAAAAATCACAAGCATTCTTATACACCAATAAAAGACAAACAGAGAGCCAAATCATGAGTGAACTCCCATTCACAATTGCTTCAAAGAGAATAAAATACCTAGGAATCCAACTTACAAGGGAGGTGAAGGACCTCTTCAAGGAGAAATACAAACCACTGCTCAACGAAATAAAAGAGGATACAAACAAATAGGAGAACATTCCATGCTCATGGGTAGGAAGAATCAATATTGTGAAAATGGCCATACTGCCCAAGGTAATTTATAGATTCAATGCCATCCCCATCAAACTACCAATGACTTTCTTCACAGAATTGGAAAAAAAACTACTTCAAAGTTCATATGGAATCAAAAAAGAGTGCGCATTGCCAAGTCAGTCCTAAGCCAAAAGAACAAAGCTGGAGGCATCACACTACCTGACTTCAAACTATACTGCAAGGCTACAGTAAACAAAACAGCATGGTACTGTTACCAAAACAGAGATATAGACCAATGGAACAGAAGAGAGCTCTCAGAAATAATGCCGTACGTCTACAACTATCTGATCTTTGACAAACCTGAGAAAAACAAGCAATGGGGAAAGGATTCCCTATTGAAGAACTGGTGCTGGGAAAACTGGCTAGCCATATGTAGAAAGCTGAAACTGGATCCCTTCCTTATACCTTATACAAAAATTAATTCAAGATGGATTAAAGACTTACATGTTAGACCTAAAACCATAAAAACCCTAGAAGAAAACCTAGGCAATACCATTCAGGACATAGGCATGGGCAAGGACTTCATGTCTAAAACACCAAAAACAATGGCAACAAAAGCCAAAATTGACAAATGGGATCTCATTAAACTAAAGAGCTTCTGCACAGCAAAAGAAACTACCATCAGAGTGAACAGGCAACCTACAAAATTGGAGAAAATTTTTGCAACCTACTCATCTGACAAAGGGCTAATATCCAGAATCTACAATGAACTCCAACAAATTTACAAGAAAAAAACAAACAACCCCATCAAAAAGTGGGCGAAGGATATCAACAGACACTTCTCAAAAGAAGACATTTATGCAGCTAAAAAACACATGAACAAATGCTCATCATCACTGGCCATCAGAGAAATGCAAGTCAAAACCACAATGAGATACCATCTCACACCAGTTAGAATGGCAATCATTAAAAAGTCAGGAAACAACAGGTGCTGGAGAGGATGTGGAGAAATAGGAAGACTCTTACACTGTTGGTGGGACTGTAAACTAGTTCAACCATTGTGGAAGTCAGTGTGGAGATTCCTCAGGGATCTAGAAGTAGAAATACCATTTGACCCAGCTATCCCAATACTGGGTATATACCCAAAGGATTATAAATCATGCTGCTATAAAGACACATGCACATGTATGTTTATTGCAGCACTATTCACAATAGCAAAGACTTGGAACCAACCCAAATGTCCAACAATGATAGACTGGATTCAGAAAATGTGGCACATATACACCATGGAATACTATGCAGCCATAAAAATGGATGAGATCATGTCCTTTGTAGGGACATGGATGAAACTGGAAACCATCATTCTCAGCAAACTATTGCAAGGACAAAAAACCAAACACCACATGTTCTCACTCATAGGTGGGAATTGAACAATGAGAACAAATGGACACAGGAAGGGGAACATCACACACCGGGGACTGTTGTGGGGTGGGGGGAGGGGGAAGGGATAGCATTAGGAGACATACCTAATGCTAAATGATGAGTTAATGGGTGCAGCACACCAACATGGCACATGTATACATATGTAACCAACCTGCACGTTGTGCACATGTACCCTAAAACTTAAAGTATAATATTAATAAAATTAAAAAAACAAAAACAAAAAAAGAAAAACAGTGTCTTTCACCACTGACAATGAGAACAAAGCTCATGAAGCAAAATAATAATTTATGTTTATAGCTCTGTAACAGTAAGCTAAGGCCACAATAAGTCTGTGTAACAACCAACCACAAAAATCACAGCAGAATACACAAACAATCACTTATTACTCACAATCATACAAGTGTTTTTCAAGGCTTTATTCATGTAACACCCTTCAACCTTCCATTGGATAAAGTAAGTCATGTGGTCCAGTACAAAGGCGAGGAGTGGAAAAACACACTTCACCTTTTTAGTGAGAGAAACTTCAAAGTTTCAATAGAAAAGGGTATAGATGCAGGGAATGATAAACAACTGGGTCTATTAATACAGTATACCGTAAGTCTCCCTGGAGCACATAGGAGTCTCCTCCAGCTTTACCTCTGGCTGCCTTTTCTAACTCTATGGGCCCCAAGAGACATCATACTTCCCATTGTTAATTTTTATTTGCTTTTGAACGCATGTAATATCATTTCTCACTTAACGATCTTATGCAAACATTCACAATTAATTTTAATATAATCAAACCTCTCTTGATTCACAAAGGCCTCATTCAGAAAATACGTCTTTCAATCTGCCTATTTGGGGAAGTATTTTAGGAGAATGTGATGTCTGAGGCTCATTCTTTCTAGGAATGTGTGCGGTACTGCAGGCCAACATTCGAGCATCACCTTTTAATGAGGTCCTTAGTAGACACCAGTGCACAACAGTATGAATGCAATAACCAAAGAGCAAAGAATAGCAGGAGGGAGGAGCCAAGATGGCCGAATAGGAACAGCTCCGGTCTACAGCTCCCAGTGTGAGCGACGCAGAAGATGGGTGATTTCTGCATTTCCATCTGAGGTACCGGGTTCATCTCACTAGGGAGTGCCAGACAGTGGGCACAGGCCAGTGGGTGCGCGCACGGTGCGCGAGCCGAAGCAGGGCGAGGCATTGCCTCACCTGGGAAGCGCAAGGGGTCAGGGAGTTCCCTTTCTGAGTCAAAGAAAGGGGTGATGGACGCACCTGGAAAACTCGGGTCACTCCCACCCGAATATTGCGCGTTTCAGACCGGCTTAAAAAACGGCGCACCACGAGACTATATCCCACACCTGGCTCGGAGGGTCCTACGCCCTTGGAATCTCGCTGATTGCTAGCACAGCAGTCTGAGATCAAACTGCAAGGCGGCAGCGAGGCTGGGGGAGGGGCGCCCGCCATTGCCCAGGCTTGCTTAGGTAAACAAAGCAGCCAGGAAGCTCGAACTGGGTGGAGCCCACCACAGCTCAAGGAGGCCTGCCTGCCTCTGTAGGCTCCACCTCTGGGGGCAGGGCACAGACAAACAAAAAGACAGCAGTAACCTCTGCAGACTTAAATGTCCCTGTCTGACAGCTTTGAAGAGAGCAGTGGTTCTCCCAGCACGCAGCTGGAGATCTGAGAACGGGCAGACTGCCTCCTCAAGTGGGTCCCTAACCCCTGACCCCCGAGCAGCCTAACTGGGAGGCACCCCCCAGCAGGGGCACACTGACACCTCACAGGGCAGGGTATTCCAACAGACCTGCAGCTGAGGGTCCTGTCTGTTAGAAGGAAAACTAACAAACAGAAAGGACATCCACACCGAAAACCCATCTGTACATCACCATCATCAAAGACCAAAAGTGGATAAAACCACAAAGATGGGGAGAAAACAGAACAGAAAAACAGGAAACTCTAAAATGCAGAGCGCCTCTCCTCCTCCAAAGGAACGCAGTTCCTCACCAGCAACGGAACAAAGCTGGATGGAGAATGATTCTGACGAGCTGAGAGAAGAAGGCTTCAGACGATCAAATTACTCTGAGGTACGGGAGGACATTCAAACCAAAGGCAAAGAAGTTGAAAACTTTGAAAAAAATTTAGAAGAATGTATAACTAGAATAACCAATACAGAGAAGTGCTTAAAGGAGCTGATGGAGCTGAAAAAAAAGGCTCGAGAACTACGTGAAGAATGCAGAAGCCTCAGGAGCCGATGCGATCAACTGGAAGAAAGGGTATCAGCAATGGAAGACGAAATGAATGAAACGAAGCGAGAAGGGAAGTCTAGAGAAAAAAGAATAAAAAGAAATGAGCAAAGCCTCCAAGAAATATGGGACTATGTGAAAAGACCAAATCTATGTCTGATTGGTGTACCTGAAAGTGATGCGGAGAATGAAACCAAGTTGGAAAACACTCTGCAGGATATTATCCAGGAGAACTTCCCCAATCTAGCAAGGCAGGCCAACATTCAGATTCAGGAAATACAGAGAATGCCACAAAGATACTCCTCGAGAAGAGCAACTCCAAGACACATAATTGTCAGATTCACCAAAGTTGAAATGAAGGAAAAAATGTTAAGGGCAGCCAGACAGAAAGGTCGGGTTACCCTCAAAGGGAAGCCCATCAGACTAACAGCGGATCTCTCGGCAGAAACCCTACAAGCCAGAAGAGAGTGGGGGCCAATATTCAACATTCTTAAAGAAAAGAATTTTCAACCCAGAATTTCATATCCAGCCAAACTAAGCTTCATAAGTGAAGGAGAAATAAAATACTTTACAGACAAGCAAATGCTGACCGATTTTGTCACCACCAGGCCTGCCCTAAAAGAGCTCCTGAAGGAAGCGTTAAATATGGAAAGGAACAACCGGTACCAGCCGCTGCAAAATCATGCCAAAATGTAAAGACCATCAAGACTAGGAAGAAACTGCATCAACTAACGAGCAAAATCACCAGCTAACATCATAATGACAGGATCAAATTCACACATAACAATATTAACTTTAAATGTAAATGGACTAAATTCTCCAATTAAAAGACACAGACTGGCAAGTTGGATAAAGAGTCAAGACCCATCAGTGTGCTGTATTCAGGAAACCCATCTCACGTGCAGAGACACACATAGGCTCAAAATAAAAGGATGGAGGAAGATCTACCAAGCAAATGGAAAACAAAAAAAGGCAGGGGTTGCAATCCTAGTCTCTGATAAAACAGACTTTAAACCAACAAAGATCAAAAGAGACAAAGAAGGCCATTACATAATGGTAAAGGGATCAATTCAACAAGAGGAGCTAACTATCCTAAATATTTATGCACCCAATACAGGAGCACCCAGATTCATAAAGCAAGTCCTGAGTGACCTACAAAGAGACTTAGACTCCCACACATTAATAATGGGAGACTTTAACACCCCACTGTCAACATTAGACAGATCAACGAGACAGAAAGTCAACAAGGATACCCAGGAATTGAACTCAGCTCTGCACCAAACGGACCTAATAGACATCTACAGAACTCTCCACCCCAAATCAACAGAATATACATTTTTTTCAGCACCACACCACACCCATTCCAAAATTGACCACATAGTTGGAAGTAAAGCTCTCCTCAGCAAATGTAAAAGAACAGAAATTATAACAAACTATCTCTCAGACCACAGTGCAATCAAACTAGAACTCAGGATTAAGAATCTCACTCAAAGCCGCTCAACTACATGGAAACTGAACAACCTGCTCCTGAATGACTGCTGGGTACATAACGAAATGAAGGCAGAAATAAAGATGTTCTTTGAAACCAACGAGAACAAAGACACAACATACCAGAATCTCTGGGACGCATTCAAAGCAGTGTGCAGAGGGAAATTTATAGCACTAAATGCCCACAAGAGAAAGCAGGAAAGATCTAAAATTGACACCCTAACATCACAATTAAAAGAACTAGAAAAGCAAGAGCAAACACATTCAAAAGTTAGCAGAAGGCAAGAAATAACTAAAATCAGAGCAGAACTGAAGGAAATAGAGACACAAAAAACCCTTCAAAAAATTAATGAATCCAGGAGCTGGTTTTTTGAAAGGATCAACAAAATTGATAGACCGCTAGCAAGACTAATAAAGAAAAAAAGAGAGAAGAATCAAATAGACACAATAAAAAATGATAAAGGGGATATCACCACCGATCCCACAGAAATACAAACTACCATCAGAGAATACTACAAACACCTCTACGCAAATAAACTAGAAAATCTAGAAGAAATGGATACATTCCTCGACACCTACACTCTCCCAAGACTAAACCAGGAAGAAGTTGAATCTCTGAATAGACCAATAACAGGAGCTGAAATTGTGGCAATAATCAATAGTTTACCAACCAAAAAGAGTCCAGGACCAGATGGATTCACAGCCGAATTCTACCAGAGGTACAAGGAGGAACTGGTACCATTCCTTCTGAAACTATTCCAATCAATAGAAAAAGAGGGAATCCTCCCTAACTCATTTTATGAGGCCAGCATCCTTCTGATACCAAAGCCTGGCAGAGACACAACCAAAAAAGAGAATTTTAGACCAATATCCTTGATGAACATTGATGCAAAAATCCTCAATAAAATACTGGCAAACCGAATCCAGCAGCACATCAAAAAGCTTATCCACCATGATCAAGTGGGCTTCATCCCTGGGATGCAAGGCTGGTTCAACATATGCAAATCAATAAATGTAATCCAGCATATAAACAGAGCCAAAGACAAAAACCATATGATTATCTCAATAGATGCAGAAAAAGCCTTTGACAAAATTCAACAACCCTTCATGCTAAAAACTCTCAATAAATTAGGTATTGATGGGACATATTTCAAAATAATAAGAGCTATCTATGACAAACCCACAGCCAATATCATACTGAATGGGCAAAAACTGGAAGCATTCCCTTTGAAAACTGGCACAAGACAGGGATGCCCTCTCTCACCGCTCCTATTCAACATAGTGTTGGAAGTTCTGGCCAGGGCAATCAGGCAGGAGAAGGAAATAAAGGGTATTCAATTAGGAAAAGAGGAAGTCAAATTGTCCCTGTTTGCAGACGACATGATTGTTTATCTAGAAAACCCCATGGTCTCAGCCCAAAATCTCCTTAAGCTGATAAGCAACTTCAGCAAAGTCTCAGGATACAAAATCAATGTACAAAAATCACAAGCATTCTTATACACCAACAACAGACAAACAGAGAGCCAAATCATGAGTGAACTCCCATTCACAATTGCTTCAAAGAGAATAAAATACCTAGGAATCCAACTTACAAGGGATGTGAAGCACCTCTTCAAGGAGAACTACAAACCACTGCTCAAGGAAATAAAAGAGGATACAAACAAATGGAAGAACATTCCTTGCTCATGGGTAGGAAGAATCAATATCGTGAAAATGGCCATACTGCCCAAGGTAATTTACAGATTCAATGCCATCCCCATCAAGCTTCCAATGACTTTCTTCACAGAATTGGAAAAAACTACTTTAAAGTTCATATGGAACCAAAAGAGAGCCCCCATCGCCAAGTCAATCCTAAGCCAAAAGAACAAAGCTGGAGGCATCACACTACCTGACTTCAAACTATACTACAAGGCTACAATAACCAAAACAGCATGGTACTGGTACCAAAACAGAAATATAGATCAATGGAACAGAACAGAGCCCTCAGAAATAACGCCGCTTACCTACAACTATCTGATCTTTGACAAACCTGAGAAAAACAAGCAATGGGGAAAGGATTCCCTATTTAATAAATGGTGCTGGGAAAACTGGCTAGCCATATGTAGAAAGCTGAAACTGGATCCCTTCCTTACACCTTATACAAAAATCAATTCAAGATGGATTAAAGATTTAAACGTTAGACCTAAAACCATAAAAACCCTAGAAGAAAACCTAGGCATTACCATTCAGGACATAGGCGTGGGCAAGGACTTCATGTCCAAAACACCAAAAGCAATGGCAACAAAAGCCAAAATTGACAAATGGGATCTAATTAAACTAAAGAGCTTCTGCACAGCAAAAGAAACTACCATCAGAGTGAATAGGCAACCTACAACATGGGAGAAAATTTTTGCAACCTACTCATCTGACAAAGGGCTAATATCCAGAATCTACAGTGAACTCAAACAAATTTACAAGAAAAAAACAAACAACCCCATCAAAAAGTGGGCGAAGGACATGAACAGGCACTTCTCAAAAGAAGACATTTATGCAGCCAAAAAACACATGAAAAAATGCTCATCATCACTGGCCATCAGAGAAATGCAAATCAAAACCACTATGAGATATCATCTCACACCAGTTAGAATGGCAATCATTCAAAAGTCAGGAAACAACAGGTGCTGGAGAGGATGTGGAGAAATAGGAACACTTTTACACTGTTGTTGGGACTGTAAACTAGTTCAACCATTGTGGAAGTCAGTGTGGCGATTCCTCAGGGATCTAGAACTAGAAATACCATTTGACCCAGCCATCCCATTACTGGGTATATACCCAAAGGACTATAAATCATGCTGCTATAAAGACACATGCACACGTATGTTTATTGCGGCATTATTCACAATAGCAAAGACTTGGAACCAACCCAAATGTCCAACAATGATAGACTGGATTAAGAAAATGTGGCACATATACACCATGGAATACTATGCAGCCATAAAAAATGATGAGTTCATATCCTTTGTAGGGACATGGATGAAATTGGAAACCATCATTCTCAGTAAACTATCGCAAGAACAAAAAACCAAACACCGCATATTCTCACTCATAGTTGGGAATTGAACAATGAGATCACATGGACACAGGAAGGGGAATATCACACTCTGGGGACTGTGGTGGGGAGGGGGGAGTGGGGAGGGATAGCATTGGGAGATATACCTAATGCTAGATGACGAGTTAGTGGGTGCAGCGCACCAGCATGGCACATGTATACATATGTAACCAACCTGCACAATGTGCGCATGTACCCTAAAACTTAAAGTATAATTAAAAAAAAAAAAAAAAAAAAAGTTTTCAGTATACAGAAAAAAAAAAAAAAAAAGAAATGGAAGGGAGAAAGATATCAAGGTTTGTTCACAGTGATAGACTATGTAAAGCTAATAAATTCAGGAAAAATATTGGAAATAATCAAGATCCTGTGAAAAAAATAAAGAGAATGTAGAATTGGGTAAAAAAAAAAAAAGAATAGCAAAGTGTGTTGGGAATGCATATTCTCCTACCTGGCTTCCTGTCTCCCATCCATTCTCTAATTAAAGCTAGGGTAGTATTTACACTATTTCTTTCTTTCTACATTTTCGGCTGTATTACATCTCCTCATTTTTAAAAATTCTTCCTTACAGGCTATATACATGCAATGTGACAGAAGGTAAACAATGAAGATGAACAAATCTCAATAGTTTTAGCAATTACTTTGAACACATTTAGATGTTTATCCACAATTATCTAAACAATTTCTCCTCCCTGAAATTGTTTAGATTCCAATTCCAGAGTTTCTATAATGAGCTTATTACTTTCACAAGGATCCTAAGAAGAATCAAGAATAATCTTACACTATTAGGGTTTCTGACTTCCCATCTCATGCATTACCAAATAGCGAATAACCAATGTTTGGCTAAGAAAATGTTCAGTTTCTTTAAAATAAGTAATCTATATTTTTAAAGAGTCAAGTAGCTTCATTTGAAGGTAATAAAGTACCATCTCCGTGTTCTTTTCACTGGCCTGATTAATATGGACTTGAACTGTCAGGAATTCAGGAGGAAAGTTGTGCAAACATGTTCAGGATGCTACAGAAAGACTTATCTTCAGAATATCATTATACCCTGATAAATTCAGAAACTCAGGAAACTTGATCAGTTATTCAAAAAATCATCTCAAAGATATTGTACTATTAATTCCATTATTAAAATGGCTTTCTTCAAGGCTGGTTTGTATGCAGTGAACTCTGTTAGCCAATTTGTTTGCCTTAATAACTTCTTGCTTCCTACAGTCATACTCCATGGTAAATTTTAATGGAGTTTGCACAAGATTCTCATGCCATCAGAATTATAGCTACCATTCACTAATTTTCCTCTTTGTGCCAAGAACTATATTTGAAAATATTATTATAAATATTCACAAGAACAATCAGGTAGTTTTTGTTATTATTCACAGTTAAAAATGAGAAAACACACTCCAGGACACTGAGTCTTGTATGTTAGAAATCTAGGATTTTGTTTTTAAATAGGTGATAGGAAGTAACAAGAATTTTAAGCAAGAGAATGACATAATCCGAGTCACATTTTGGATAAATTATTCTGGTGGCAGAACTTAACTAATTCTTGGGTGATCTGCCATGGACAAGAATGAAAATGGATGCTTGTTAGGAGGTCATCATACTGTAGTAAGGGTGATGAGAAACACTACAGGCTAGAATTAAGGTAGTGACATTGTTAGTGAACTTCAGCTTTTTAATTAGTTTTAATGTGTAAACTTACCCTAAGACCTTTCTCAACAGTCTTTCATGCAGCCTTTACAAATATATAATAATTGACATGCATATAAATCATTTTTGTTATTCTTGCCAAGATTTGTGGTTCCCTACTATACACATATGTTTTCACACTGCAGCCTGATTACTTGTATTAGCTACAATGGCTAATGCCCTAATGAAGAGAAGCCAAAGTAAGAAAAAAACTCTCTCACTCTATGTATTTCTCTCTTTCTTTCTCTTTCTCTGTCTCTCTCTCTCTCTCTCTCTGTCTCTATCTCCCTCCCCCCGCTTTCTCTCTTTCTCTCTCTCCACTGACTGAAATATCCCACATTTCAGTAGGAGGGTAGGGAAACAGAAACAATCAACTTTTTTTATCCAAATGAAAAAAATATAGCACACAACACTTCCTCTCCCATTCTTTAGTGAGAACTTAGTTACGGCACCAGAACTAGCTGCCAGGTAAGCAGCTAGTTTCCAATAGGGCAGCTATATGTCTATAATGAAGAGAAAAAAGGGATCTGAAATGACAACTGAAAGTGTACAACAAAATTCTTCCTTAACGTTTTTCTGTGTCATTCTCATAAATACAATTCTTCAATTATTTTAATTGTCGCCCAAACTTTAAACCCTTTCTCCTATTATCCATGTCCTGTTTTATCCGACTCTTTCCTACATACAGGGTATTATTTCCTGTTGCTGTCATTTAAACCTTGTTGTTTTAGTAAAAAAAATAAATAAATAAACAAATCCCCCCTTACTCCTTTCCCTTTTTTGCTTTATCCTTATATTTTCTATTAGATTGCAATTCATTCTGACTTCCAAAAACCCTAAGCCTGCATATCTTCTAATCCCATATTTAATGTTTTCTCTGCTACCAAGCCTGACTTGATCCCACCAACCAGAATAACCCTTCTTCCATTGAACATCTTGAGATCTTGACATATATCACTTCATAGGTGTTAATCATTAGATTTTTAAAAAATTTAAGCACTTTTATTATTGAATATTGCACATATGCAAAGTAATATATAAAAATAAATGTGATAGATTGTTGCAGTAATAACCCTCAATTTGTTCGAGCCTCTTGTAGCTGTGTTTTTGTGTAATTATCTCCCTCTGAGGTAAAAATCGCATATACATTTTTAAAAATTTATAAGATCAGATTTTTAACTGTCATTTATACTAAGAAGTAGCATTATAAATATCTCCCTCACCTATTAAATACTGTGCCATAATTTTGGGATAACCATTATGAATTTTAAAATTTTTAAATCATTCCCTTGCTATCCCTTAATGTACATACATATATGACTAAAATATTGAGTTTTGCTTTATTTTGAGTTTATAAAAAGTATATCATACTATATGTAATCTTCTATGATATACTTTATTTCTAAAACATTATGCTGTGGGATTCATCTATAGAATTGTGACTAATTTATTTTCACTGATATATAATGTGATATATTTGTCCATTTTCTACAGATCAATATCTGTGTGACATCCGTATTTTTAGTTATAACATACATGCATGTATTTATTATTCTCCAAGATAAAGAGTTTTGTCATAAACCTTCTCCCATAATTTCCAGGTTCAGATCTCCAGAATTGTTCCAAGGTAAAAATTTAGGAGAGGAATCTCTAGGTGGTAGGTATGTGAATGTTCTTCTTAACATTATTATATTAATGGCTTTCAAAATTATTTTACCAATTTATACTCCCACCAGCAACATAATAATGCATAATAATATTCTCTTCAACCATGTTAAAACATTCTTTAAAAATTATTTGCCAATCCAGTGTGTATTGTGATATTACTTTGGTCTTTATTTGTCTTTTCATAAATGTTAGTGGAGTTGAACATTGTTTTATATATTATTTGGCCATAACTGGCTTGATAACAATTATTTCAAAACAGATAAAGTATTTTTCTTTCTAATTGACGGTTTGGCACTCTTTATGTCCTTATGAGGAGATGCTTGAAAGAAAAAGTAAGAAAACAGACTTCTTCAATGTGTTCATTCTAGTTTAACACACAGCCATGAAAGAGGATAAGCTCTTTCAAATCAACTCCTACAATATTATTTAGGATGTAGCATTTCCTATGAGAGTTGTTAGAAACCTTGAATAATAAAACAGATAAAATACGAAGCATTTTAGAAGACTTCTTCAGGCTCTAGAGACAAAGTTTGAGGTACTAATGTTTAAAATTAGTGAAGTTGAAATAAGAGAAAGCAGCACAGATTTTAAAAAGTCATCCAAAAATTCTACATATTTTATTAAATTAGTATTGTCAAAGAATACATTATTTGTCTAATAATAACATATTTGTCTAATAATAACATAAACCCAATAATATGTTCCACTTACAGAATGATCACACTAATACTACAACATCTAGAAGTGTTTGGATTAATATTAACATTGTTTCCCCACGACACAAATTCTTCTGGACTAGTACTAACTGTTCTTGGAAAACCAACTTTCTTGATAACTAGGTCTTAATGCAAAAAATATAGCAAGTTTACAAAAAGAAAGCAGATGTAATTTTAGCACAAAGTGAAGCTGTGTAAATCAAGTAAATCTTAAGAATATATAAAGGAACTTAATCGAAAGTAAGGCGAACTATCTTGTCAATGGTGAGAGATGAGGATGATCAAATATTAACATCTCTTCTGCAAAGGGTTTTTCAAAGCCTTTTCTTGGAGAGCCATTTTAATGTTCAGTGATATTTTAAATCAGAGAAACCTTCTTTATGTCTCTCCTAAACCTTTTATGCTACAATTTAAGCTCTTTTTTCTCACCACATATACAGTATTGGTGAAAAATACATATTACTTTTTTTTGTTTGTTTTTCATTAAAAACTCATCTTCATGTAGCATTTACATCAATGAAATGTTATACAAATGTTCCCAGATGTTTAGCTTCATTTTTTTTTCTCACTGCCCTATTCATTTTCCCAAAAGCTCCTTGGACTATCTAAAAGTTTCAGCAAGTGAAGACATTTAGTAACTAGTACCTAGATTTTATTTTCTGAAAAACATATAGAGATTTCCAAATGATCCTTCTTATTAAACAGAGATAATGTGATTCCATAAGAAACATCCCCAGCACTATGCTGATGGACTCCACCTCAATACCTGTTTTCCACAGGTAGACCCTGGTGTGATTTAGCTGAGTAGTAAAAGTTGGAGAAGGGTTCTTATTTACTTCCAGTACTTCGCACCTACAGTAGTAATCTTGCTGAGTGTATGGTTTTAAATGCCATTACTTGCTGATGACTTACAGATTTATATCTCTGGCGCATATGTCTCCTGCAACATCAGGACTTACATTTCTAACTGCTTTCCGGGCATCTCACTCCAACATTAACATGCCCATAACCAAGGTCTCAACTCCTTGGAACAATTCCTTTCTGTCCTATGCTGAACCTAATAAATGATTCCTTCTTCTTTCTAGTTACTTGAGCCTTATTAACAGGAGTTCTTAACTCACTTTGGATGTTTGTCCCCCCAAATCTCATGTTGAAATGTGATCCCCAGTGTTAGAGGTAGAACCTGGGGGGGGGGCGGTTTGTGTCATGAGGGCAGATGCCTCATGAATGGCATGATGTCTTCCAGGTGGTTCTGATTTCAAGCAAGATCTGGTTGTTTGAAATGGTCTGGGACCTTTCTCTCCTCTCTCTTGCTCCCTCTCTTGCCATGTAACACGCTGGGTCCCCTTTATGCCTTCTGCCATAAGTAAAAGCTTCCCAAGCCCTCACCATAAGCCAAGCAGATGGTGCCATGTTTGTATAGCCTAAAGAACCATGAGCCAAATAAACCTCTTTTCTTTAGAATTCACCGAGTCTCAGGTACTTCTTTAGAGCCATGCAGAATGGAATAACACATTCGCTCTCTTCTCACACCCCATTAACTCACCTTATCAACTCTGCCTGTGAAATATTTCCAGATTCCAATTACCTCTCATCACCTCTACCATTACCACACTAGTCCAAGTTACCCTATTCTCTAGGCCTGGGTTATTTCAGTGTCTTCTAACCTGCCCTCCTTTCTTTCTGCCTTTACTGTAACACCAAGTAGTCTCCTCACATGGCCAGATTCCTTTTAAAATACAACTCATGGCCTCTTCTGCTCAAAAACTCCAAATGGCTATGCATCGCTGAGTAAAAATTCAAAGTCCTTCCAGTGGCCTTCAAGATCCTATACAACCTGGCTGCCTACTATCAGCCTACACTTATGTTCTTCCTCTTTTCCCATCAATCACTCTGCATGGCCACACTGGCCTCCTTGCTGTGTCTCTAATATGCCAACCATACTTCTGCAGTTGTTGCTGTCTTTGCCTGAAACGCCCTTCTCATGGATATGTACATAAATCATTCATTTTGTCTCTATGCCCAATTCTGTATCACCACTATGTGAATTAGGCAACACTTTCTACGTTGGTGGGAAGCTTTTTTCCCCTCTTATAATTTAGAAAAACGAAATCATCCTGTGGGTTTCATATTGTGTTTCTTGTTTTATCTAGATTAGCATACTCTAAAAGTGAAAGATACTTGGGATATATTGGTTTTAAAATAAGGAAATTACTCCCCTCACTTTCTCAATTTTGATGATGTTCCTTTTAGATGTGCTATTTGTTTCCCATTAAACAGTAAATTAGACCATTTTCCAGTTATTTCTAAATCATTTATTGAGCATCAACTCTGAGAATATCTTTGTGATAATTTTTTAAGGAATTGATAAATTCATGAACGTGCTAAGATTTCCCTATCTTTCAATGTAGAGGGAGTATATTTCCAAATAACTGTAGTAACTGACATAATGGGATGATGTGAAGCATGTATCAAAATAAGAGTGCTATAGTTATTTATTAGAGGGATTAAATACACATGGTTTTGTGTATTTGGTCATTTTGAAGGAATTCACAAATGAGAAAAGTCTCTAGGAATCAATAGAATATCAGCAGGCAAAACTTAGAAAGGACATTACTGGTGAATAAAAAAATGTTTTCAAGGTGCATTGGGCGATACAGAGTAGTTAAACTTATTTTCACTTAATAACAGCCCTCAATAATAGAAGGTTAGTGTGAGATGAGATTCACTGGACCCCTATGTTCAATAGCCAAGATTTTTCAAATATTTCCTCTTTCTATCATGACATCCTTGGAGAAATGCTTGCCATCTCAAATAAACTAAAGTTCTAAGTAGAACACCTTAGAAAGTCTTATTGCCCTCAAGATGTATTGTTTGGTACAATATTGTTGACTTTCACCTTTAAAACAAGTAATTGTCAAATAACCAGCCACTATGTGACACGTGTCTTTGCTCCTCCATCTTCCTCCATGATAGTGAAGCCTCCCCAGCCATGTGGGACTGTGAGTCCATTAAACTTCTTTCCTTTATAAATTACCCATTCCTGGGTATGTGCTTATAGCAACGTGAGAACGGACTAATACACCTGTCATATTTGCTTGAAAATAATGTATATTCTGCCGTGTTCTACATATGTCCATTAAGTCATATTTGTTAATAAGGCATCTGCTGTATTCTCAGTAATCTTTTTTCTGTTAATCTATCAATTAATAATAGAGTTTGCTAAAAATCCTTCACTAAAATTGTACACTTTTGATTTATTCTTATAGTTCTAACAATTTATAATTTATTCACTTCTAAAACATAGTATTAGGTACACTTAAGCTTATTAAGCTTAAAATAATAATGATGATTGAAAACCTTATCAATATGTGTTGATCTTCATTGTCTCTGGTAATGATTGTTTTGTGTTAAAGTGTAAACACACTTTACACATATGATTAAGTCAGAGTTTTTGTTTCTGTTGTTGACTATTGTTGTCCTGATATATATTTCCCTTCATTTTACTTTAAACTTTTCTGTGGTTTTGGGTCTTTAAATAGCATGTAGCTACTGGTTGAAGTTATTATTTTTAAATCTAATATGGTAAAAGTGACTTTTCAATACACTTAAACATTTAAAATTTCATGAGTTTATCTGGATGTGTGTGGGGGCGGATGCGGTCGGGGGGGCAGTCAGGGTCTTACTCTGTCACCCAGGGAGGAGTGGCATGATCATAGTGCATTGCAGTCTCCATCTCCTAGGCTCACGTCATTCTCCCACCTTAGCCTCCCATGTATCTAGGACTACAGGCACATGCCACAATGCCAGGCTGATTTTATTTTTTTTAAGTAGAGATGGGGTCTCACTATGTTGCCCAGGCTGGTCTCGAACTCCTGAGCCCAAACCATCCTCTCTCCTTGGTCTCCCAAATGCTGGAATTACAGATGCGAGCCACCACACTCAGCCTAGATTTATTTCTATCATACTACTCTATGCAACATTTCTCCCTTTTAATGTGTCTCTTTTATCTTTTCCTCCTTTTTTTTATTTTGTTGAAATAATTGCATTTTATCACATTGCAATTACCGGTTTAGAACAGGGGTCAAAAGTTTACAATTCAAGGACCCAAATCCAATCCAACACATCTTTGTAAATAAAGTTTTATTGTAATAGACCTACACTCGTTCATTTAGGTATTGTTTATGGTTGCTTTCACACTACAGACGCAGAGTAAAGTAGTTGGAACAAAACTACGAAGCCTAAAATATTTACTCTTAGGTCTCTACAGAAAAAGTGTGCTGACCCTGATTTAGAAGATATATATTGTTTTTCTGGTATTTTGTCTTTGCACTTAAAACTTTACCATGAATTCTGAGGCCAAATCAAATTTAATCATCATCATCGAGTAAAATGCAAAACATGTATTTTCAGTTATCTACCTTCTTGCATACATTCCATAGTTTCACTGTATTTTAAACTCTATCTTAACTCTTTTAACACTATTCTAACTCTACCCTGCTTTTTTTAACCATGGTTTTTAGACAATACTATTTATTTTAATCTATCCCCCATGTTTACTATTTTTTCTTATCAGTTTTGCATATATTTCCTTTTGCAGTTTATTTTCTTTCTTCCTGAGGTATAGCCATTAGCAGTGGCTTTGCTATTAATGATAAATTCTTTTTCAATTTTCATTTTATTGTCTCAAAAACATTTTAATTTGCCCTAATTATTGAAGATAGTTTTGCTGGATATAGAATTCTAAATGGCAGTTATTTTTCCTTATCAATTTAAAGACAGTAATTACAAGTTGACTGACTTTTAAGTTGAGAAAAGAGTTTGATTGAGAAGCCAACTGTTAGCCCAAAAATTGTCCCCAATTTTCTGGAAGACTGATTAGATGGATGTTAGAGCTCCTTTAATCCCCATGTACTTTTAGTTCTCTGTTAGATTTTCCATCTTTTTATCTGGCTTAATGCTGCCTTCTGGATAGTTTCTTCAGATCTGTCTGCCAGCTCACTATTTCTCTTGTTCCTGATATCAAAACCACTATTTATCACATCCAATAAAGCTTAAAGATTTTTCTTCTTAGATGTTCGATATGTTCATTTAAAATATGTTTATACTTACATTCTTATTCTTTCTTTTTGAAAAATCACATAAAATATACTTACTTATATTCTATATCCAATAATTCAGTAAACAGGACACTTATGAGTTTGGTGTTACCCTTTTTTATTTCTTATAGCTCTTATGGTGCCTTGTTTGTACATTTATTGTGATAGTTTTTGTTTTGTTTGTTTGTTCCTTTGGTTGTTTTGATGTGAGCTTATATTCCTTGGCATATTTTCAGTGGGATTTCCTTGAGTCCTAGATTGAACGTCAAGTTCCAAAAGATAAATTTCACGTTTGCTTCTCTCAAATGCTTTTTCAGCTTCACTAATCAGATCTGAGACTTTTAAAACTTACATTTATGCCATAACTGCACACGAGTATATGTGTATGTGTAGATGCCATACATAGTGTGACTTCTAGTCTGAAATCTGAGCTCTGATCTGAGCTCCTGCCCTGCACAGACCTAAGGCTTTGGTTCTTGCCCCATGGAATGATCATTGACCAAAGCTCCAGGCTAATAGAAATCAGAAAATGCTACTAATACAGTACTCATTTCTCCCCCATACACACGTGTGTGTGTGTGTGTGTGTGTGTGTGTGTGTATTGGAGAAAGTGATATGTAGTCTAAGCTATCTTATTGGGCTTATGCTCAGGTTTGAGAATTTTTCTCCTACTCAGCTTTTTCTGTAGATACCTGAAAGAAAATAAATATAGTCCCGCTTTTTAAGTAAGTTCTACTAGATTTCACTATATAGTATTATGCACAATGAACTGAAAAATATATTGCTTATATCCCACTAAACTCTTGGGTTAGGTCCTGTTTCCAGACTGATTCTTGAGGCTGTTTATGCAGTATTATCTACTTTATTCTCTTCTCTATAATTTACAGAACTTGAGGCTCTACTGTATCTACCCATCCCCTACCTTGACCCTTCAGATTTGATTTGATTTGATTTGATTTGATTTTTGAGATGGAGTTTCGCTCTTGTTGCCCACGTTGGAGTGCAATGGTATGATCTCAACTCACTGCAACCTCTGCCTCCCAGGTTCAAGCAATTCTCCTGCCTCAACTTCCCAAGTAGCTGGGATTACAGGCATGTGCCACCACATTCAGCTAATTTTGTATTTTTAGCAGAGATGGAGTTTCACCATGTTGGTCAGTCTGGTCTCAAACTCCTGACCTCAGGTGATCCACCCACCTCGGCCTCCCAAAGTGCTGGGATTACAAATGTGAGCTACTACGCCTGGCCCAGAATTGATTTTAGGCTAGCTGCCTTAGTGAAGTTGAAACAAGGATGCAAAAGTTAACATACATGCTTTTAATTTTTGAAATTTCTTTGTAATTTTCAAAGGCTGTATCTGATGTGACTTTTCCTGTCTTTGAAATCTCTGTATTTAAAACAGCCTTTAACAAATATCACAATAGACTTTTAAAATTTTGCAGAGCCTTTGCTGTTTTTTTAAAATTGCTAACTTGGATATAGCATCATTTTCTACTTAAATAAGCATTGACATTGATTGTTACTTTTTGTACTTTCTCTTCAATTATGATCTTAAAGAAACTTGATAAAACACAGATGTATGCCTGTATACCAACAATTTTTATGCTTTATCAGCAAAGGCATCTTCACTTCTAAATTTAAAAAATTCCAGACCAAAAAAAAAATTGTGAAAGGAAAAATAGGTAATCTGAGATGGAAATTAGATAATAGATTGAGCACTGGACTGAATGGTTATGAGATGGTTACTTGTGTTTGGGAATGACGATTTCTTCTGCCTTGAATGGAACTGGAACATAAGCTAATTATTCATTGTAAATGTCTTGGGAGATGATATCTGCCAGCTTGTGAAGTACCCAGTAGACTCTGGCTTGGGTTTGATGATGATGATACTAGGATTATAAAATGACAGTTCTTAGTTGAGAAAAAAATAATTTTGGATTTTCTGCCTGTGTTTTCTTAATTTCTTTAGTTTAATGTAGACTATTTTTGCCTTAGTTTTAAAGAATTTGAATATTTATGATTTATGCCCTTCTATTTCCAAAAAGGATTATGGCCACTTTACAAAGTAAAAACAAGTATAAAACAGAAAAATTAAAAATAAACAATCAAAAAAGTGAGTACATCATTAACGAACTCAAAAGACCTGAATGAAGACCTGTTAAAATAGGTCAAATTATTCTGGTGTCTAGTAAGAGCTTGAGTATCACCAAGGTGATACTAAGAGTTTACTGTAATAGTTATTAGAAACTAATGTGACGAGTATATGTGCGTATTATACTACACATATGTAATTTTAGAAAATGCAAAAGCACTGATGCCAATTACCTCCCTTCTAATATGAAAAAGAACAAATGAGGTATTTCTCCATTCTAATTATTTTTTGCTATTTTTAAAATTTGTTGTTTGAACAGATTAAGAAAATCTTTAATTCATGGATTGTTGCTTTGCACATTTAATAGTGAGATAATTATTAACAACACAAAAAACAATTTTGGCAATTAAGAACAACATAAAGAATCATGTGATCCACAAACAGTTTACATTTGATAAATATTCTTATTGTCTCAATTTATGAAATACTTACATTTTGTATTCCTTTTAAATAAAGAACCAAATCAAGAACAGCAGAAATTAGCATCCGTTTAATATATTTTAAAATATGGAAATATATTTAAACAGCACATTTAAAGAATAAAACAATAGACTTCCATTTCTTATTCTCTCAATGGTACACCATTAATTAAAAATATATTACTTAATGTACCCGTTAATATAGTTACTGTCAAATTTTCTTTAAGATAAACTGTATTTCAAAACAACATTTTAATATACCCGAATTACAAACAAAGCCATAACATTTTTGAAGACATTTTTGGTATACGTTTGGTTTGAAAGATCCAAAAGGATGATTAATAAATGGTGCTTTATGAATACTTTAGATTAACTGTAAATAAGCCTAACCACAGAGTCACCATAAATAGCAAGTTGTCAATCTAAAGATCATTCTTCAAAAAGTCAGTGTGTGTTAAAGAAAGGCCTTAGAGGGCATTCTAATAGATAGAGAAAATAAATTAATTTTAGAGGGAAGAACACACATGCACACACAGACACACACACACACACACACACACACACACACAACAGAACCTTCCTGTTTGGAATTATTTGTGCTTGGAAGAAGGTTTACAAAATCCCTTTACAAAATAAGGTTTTCATTGAGCTCACTCTCAAAGATATGAAAAATGAATTTCAGCTGTTCTTTAGAAATGGCAATTCTGTCAAAGCCATTCTGGGACTTTTGGTAATTTCCTCCAGTTTAGTTTCAGTGCTTTTACTTCTAAATAAAATCCCTTACATCACATCAATCAGCAAACTCAGTTATAAAGGAGAGCTAAAGAAAATGGTTCTTTCGGCATCTTCTGCTCTTGTACATTTTATGCATGCAGTGACTCTTGCCGGTGGGGAGGAAAGTGGAGCACATGTAAATGTTTCTTTATTTTGGACTAGGTTTTTAAATCTGAAAAAAAAAATTCTGCAGCAGTAGTGTTCTAGATAATAGGCAGACATGATTTATTTGAGGTAAGAAGGTTGTACTACAATTAGTGTTAACTTGGAAAGCTATGGACACAGGCTCAAGCCTGTCTCCTGAAGCTTTGAGCTCTTTGCAAAATCTACAATCCACAAGCCAAAAAGGAACATGCTCCTACAGTTACACCACTTCTGTTAAAGCAAACAGTTAAAACAATTCTGTGCAATCTTTCAGCTTCTATGTTCTGCCTACCGTTTATTTATTCAAATCCAGTTCAACATTTCACTTTATCTAATAAAGCAGGAACTCTAAAAGAGAAATTGTGTTTATCCAAGAATTTTTGTTTGGGTTGTTATTTTTTTTAAGTCTTATTTCTAAATAAATATTCTATCATGGTTTTCATTGGCACAATATAACTAAATTATTCAATTTCCTTCCACAATATTAAACAGTCAAAGGAGTTCTGTCTAATCTCAGAAAATTATATAAAATTGTATTAGAAAAAAATGTTGAAA
This sequence comes from Pan troglodytes, assembly GCF_028858775.2. NCBI lineage: Eukaryota > Metazoa > Chordata > Mammalia > Primates > Hominidae > Pan > Pan troglodytes. The sequence goes on from NC_072403.2 coordinate 61,618,482, forward strand.
TGGAATTGAATGGACTCAGCATAACCCATTGAAAATTAGACTAGATGATCTATTGTATAATGTAGTGGCCTATGAAATAGATTTTATTGATAAAGCCTCCACAAAAGAGAATATATACCTTTAAATAAATAAAAATGACTATATACATGATATTGTACATAGGAAAAGAGTCAAAATGAGCCAGACTAATTTTAGGAAATTCCCCGTTTGTCTGAAAGTATGCTTTTTATTGCAGCCATAAACCTTAATACAGATCTTTTTGTTATTATCAATATTATTTAATATTAGTGGCAGCCACATGAGCGTACTACCATATTTCTATATTTTTTCAAAATGACATTGGAGCTGTCATCAAAGTACAGAACAGAGATGGCATTTAATTTGGTTGGAGCACAACAAGGCTTTGGTACGTGGTCAGGAAACATCAGATGAACCTGGGAAAGAAAAAAGGTTTTGTTTTATTAAGAAATAAAATACACATTCTTTTGCAGTTTTAAAATGGTATGCTTATTTTATCACTCATAATCAGGCACACCATTAAGCTGATCGCCCTTCTCCCATTTATTCCATGACTGGGGTGGGGGACTGAAGGATGTATTTTTAAGCATTAACACCTGGAATCAACCCAGCCAATTCAATTATGTGTTTGAACCTTGAAAAATATCTCACCAAATAAAGAAAACTTCCTCTATAGAATATTCAGTGGAAGTTTTCCTAGGGAAAGAACACAGCAACTAGCACTTTGTTGCTTTTAGTTGAAATGACTGTTTCTATATATATCATGAGGAATATGGAAGTTACAAGAGCAAATCAATGAAAACACATAGTTGCAGAAAGATTTGGATCTAAGAATTATCTTTTAAAAGGAAAATTTAGCAATAAATCATACATTTTATGCCAACTCTTAATTTTCCATGGTAAAAGAAGCATAAAAATCATAATAAAATAAAATCCACATATAATCCAATACTTGCCTTAAAGCAATGATTTCAGCTCTTCATAGAATTTTTTTATCACGTTGGCTGGAGTTTAATATCCATTTACTTTTTTTCTCCCTTGCCTGCCCCCTAGACAAGTGCCAAAAAGCAGGCTAAGCTAAATCAGAAGCAAAGGGCCTAGAGACTTTACAAATGAACATCCACCTCCCCAAAAGCCTAAAAAGGTGTCTGTACATGAAAAGTGAAATGCTTAAGTAAAGGGTTGATAATAATTTTGATCAGACTGGCAGTCTGCCTATGATTTGAAATAATTGAGCAAAGAGCCAGAACACAGTTCCCCCATTTCCCACCCACCTATTCTGGCCCTTCCCCCAGAGGAGTTTATGGGAAATCCCACTGATGAGTCTTACGGGATCCACAAAAAGCAAATACAGCCTCTTACAGTTTTGGCTGTACAATGTCCTGGCTGAAATGATATAGGGGCCTTGCATGTGGACACAAACAGCAGGAAAAATGAGGTGATCTGACATGAACTTGAAATTTCCTAAGACCTCACAAAACTAAAAGTTGGATAGTTTCTACAAATTTCTGATGCTGCTTATGTCCTTCATCAGCTTTATCTTCCATAACCCACACATACATGATTGATAATCCTGCTGTTTCAATGGCCTTGGCAGCCTAATGGAAAAAAAAAAATGGATTGTTCTTGAATGGTTTCTCAATATATTAGTCACAAACATGCTTTCCTCCGTCTTTTTGTTTCATGTCCTTCACAGAACAAACATAAAGCGTGCACAACACCAGGGAAAAAAAATCAAACTTCCCGTGTATGCTCCAGTTTTGCAATGACTTATGTCCTACATCCCAGGGTAGAGATACAGAGCAGACTCTTGTTCCAAGTTTGTGTCAGATCTTTTTTATATTTGTTTTTTGATACTTTACTACAGCCATAAGAGCTGAAAATATGTATTTATTTATTTTAAAAGAGAAAAAATGAGAGAAGGGGGAGTATTTGACAAAGGATATTTTTCAATAAGTAGGCATTGCTTAGCCTGAGGGAATCTTTGATACATTAGATCCATATCTAAGGAAGCAAAAGTCTGCTTTCATAGTCATCAAAATGATGATAAAAAGAGGCAAAGAACTTTCTGAGAAATTAAGTAGTATTACTTCAACTGATAGGAGTTATTCTATGACCTTACAGAAAGACAGTGATCATGAAGTTCTCTTCATAGGATGAAACAATAGTATTCTTCTTTATCTGATATACTTTCATGTCAACATGAATTCTCATATACAAAGAGAAAAGTTAGCTTCTTAAAAATTCTTTTAGTGGTAGAAGTTTGAATGCAAAACATCCATCCTTGCAAAGCCTACCTACACTCCACACTCCTGGAAACACTATTCCATATAAAGAACAGCTTATATTTACAGATAGCAAAGGTGAAGTCATATCAGACTTTAAATCCCCCTAGAAATTTACTCTTTACCTTGTATATGGCACTAAAGTAGGCATTCTCACTGGTCATGAATCAATAAAAAGAAGAATATTTATAAATCATTATTATCAAAATGTATATTTGCTTTATCTTTCTGTTGCTCTCTAGCCCAAGGTTATTTCCAGTCTTTGATAACGTTCATGCTCTAGTTGTTATAGATTGCACTTTTTGGTGTCTAGATATTCTGTAGTATTTTATGAAGTCAATAAAGATGCCAGTAAATATCAAGTCATTCAAGTATTTGCTTTTGCCAGTTCACAGATATCATTGTTTATTCCTTAATTCAGCTTTAAGTTTTAAATTAATTGTGGGGGAAAATAGCAAACTTATGGAGAGTCGAATCTTCACAAATTCTAAGAGTAATTCTTTCTTTTTCCATAAATAAACCTCACTCACAAAGACAGGATTTTCTACTATCTACTTTTCTCTTACTGGCGTCCACCAAATAATTCCACTCCCATCAAGCCTTGATTCTAAAATAATGTGTTCTCTCCCATTCTTCTTAAATACAAAAGTTAAAATTTTTATATTAGCCCAAACATTGATTTAAAATTATGTCACATAGTCTGGTATGTTTTCTAGGAGCCTCTCATTTAGTCTTAGGGAGATTGTTCCTCTGCCAAATCGATAGGCCAGATGCTATGAGGTACATCAGACTCTCAATAGGTTTCATGAGCTCATTAGGTAGAAGGCAATCAGTTAATCACATCAACCCTTCAGTACATTGTTCATAAAAATAAGCCTAGATTATTAGAGATTTAATCACTGCTAAGTTTCTGAGATTGAGGAATAAAGAAAAGGAAGTATAATTTCTACTTTAAAGATTACAGGAGGAGGAGGAGAACAATAAGAAATAGAAATTAGCTTCCTATTTGTATACTACATTGAAGAACTTTTATAATACCAAAGTATGTTATAGAACATTCTTAAATAATTAAAAACCCTCAGACGAAATTTAGTACAGCTATTACTCAATGTTTTTGCAATGATTACTAATGAATTGCTAGGTTAGAAACAGCCCCAGGGAACCTGTGTGCTTAGTCATACTGTGTAATGAACAAACAGTTCAAGATGACCATTTCATGTTATTACTCCAGTTTTCCTAGCTGAATCCTTCTCCACTGTGTAACTGGGATTACTCTAAACCAGCCCGAGTTTCCTGACTATACCCACAGTTGTTACTTCAGCTCTAAAAAGAAACAAATGAGTTTGAGAAGATAAAATAATGCATTAAAAATTGTAAATAGATGCTTTCCTCTAAAACAACTTTATAATATGCTTGCATTCTAAGCTATTTTTAATCCTTCAAAAACAAAGCTTACCAGAGTCTGAACTATAGCATGGTTGGTGGCATTCATATGGGCGTTAAGTGGAAAAGAACATTCTCCATCACAATAAAATGCAGCGTATCCTTCTGGTGCTATAATCCAGTCCTGACACATACACACAAACACACACACACACACACAAAAAAAAAAAAAAAAAAAAAAAAACAAGAAAAAATATCACCAAAGTAAAAATTTAAAAAAACATCTTAAAAGTTATTGAAATATATTGTATCTGAATAGGTTTCTATTCTTGGTCCAACAATTATTCTAATGGAATTATTTTCCCCACACCCTTTAATTTTAAGCTGAAGTTTAGGACAAAAGTATAAATATTTTCACAAGAAATTGTCCTCTCTAATTACTCCCAAGAGGTAGTTATGTAAGATATTCATAGCATGTATTAAACATGTATTCATGAATAAAACTATTATAAGAAAATAGCATTCTAAATATTGTTTAAACAGGAAATGATGAACTCTGGAAAGTTCAAGTCAACCCGAAAGAAAAAGGAGAATCAAGTTAATTGAGATCATTCTCATTACTTCTTAAGAACTCATTCTTAGTTTTATAAGTCTGACAACATCCTAAAGCCTTAATATTTTTTCTGCATGCTGTTTTTCTTTCCATTCATGCATTAACTTTATGGTCTCTTTAGAAAAAATAAATTGGAGCAAATTCCTAAAAACTGAACATGATAAATTTCGGGAAGCTAAAGAATTGGTACATGAATGGTTGCCTTGATATTTTTCCCACAGAGAAATAAAACTTGGCACAAATGTAAGAATTATTGAGTTATTCATGTTGAAAGTTTATCATAAATTTTGAATATATTTACATTTTAATAGTATTTCTCAATACAGGAACTCATATATGAGAATCCATTGTAATAGAATATTAGGAGAAGTCTTAAAATTTCATTTTAAACTGTCACCACATACAGCCATTAAAAAATTACTTTGGTGAAATTTTCCTCCTCATCCTGTTTCTAAAGGCTATCCAAAAGATAGCAATACATTTTTAAGTGCAAGAAAAAAAAAGTCTGTCATCTTCCCCATGACAGGGACATTATAGTTGAGGGCTCTATTTCCTAGCCCAATAGTTGGAGACCCTCAGAGGCTTAGTGGAGTTACTTATACTAATATGAACAAATCTTCTATTTACAATAAAATTAAAAGTTTGGAATACTTAAACAACAGCACTCTTTTTTTCTTCCTAAATATCTTAGTGTTCTATGTCTCATTCAGCGTAGTTTTTTTGTTTGACTGTGACAAATACTAATCATGTTTCCATGGTAAAAGGTTAATTGAGAAATGAAAATAAAGTGAATAAGCCATATTCTAAATGGTCATGTCAAAAATCATTGGGTATTATATTGGAAAATTACTGCCAAAGACTATGACTTATTAAGGATTTATGATAATTCAGAAAAGAAGCACCAAAGTTGACTGAAAATTCCTACCTGCCATCCCAGATCCCGGAAGCTCACATAGAGTTCGTGCTTCTTACAGGCTTGTTTTTGCTCACTTGTGTTATAATCTGAAGATAAAAACCACATTTTGAATAAATGGTTGCTTACAGATATACTAATACTTCTTTTGTGAGGTCACTGGTAAGATTTTTTAAAGGGGTTTTATTTGAAGTTGTGGAAAATGAGTTTCAATCTTAAAGTTAGAACTACTTACTAACCATGTGAACTTCAGTCAGGTTACTTGTCCTGAGTTTCTTCTTCTGTGAGATGTAGACAATATCATTTACCTGATGAAGCTCTAACATGGATTCCGTTAGGCCATCTACTTGACAGGGCACAGCGTGGTGTCTGTCGTTCATTGAGTACCATCTGCTCAATGAATACTTATTCATTAATTCATTCATACTCTAGGGGTACTTAATATATTGAGAGAGATTATATATATATATATATATATATATATTTGTGCAATAACTTGTAACATCTTCCATGAGGCAGATACTGGGATCTTACTTAGCTGATTTTATTTTAATAAATATCTTAACCTCAGGATACCACAAGTTGAGCTTCTAATCATCCCCCAAAATCCTGTCCACCTGTAGACTTCATTCTTGACTAATGGTAGTTGCCTGGGTTAAAAAATAAAAACCAAAACAAAACAACAAGAATCAAAATAGTTCTCTTTTTTTTCTTTCATTTACACATCCAATCTGTCAGGAAATCTCACACACTATCTTCAATAAGCCCAAAATGCACCTGCTCTCACGCCCTTCATAATTGGTCTTGGTCCAAGACACCATCATCTCTGGCATGAATTACTGCAATATCCTCATTGCTAGTCTCCCTGCTTCTGCCCTTGCTCCTCTATAGCAAACTAGTCAAGTGGACCTTTTAACAAGTAAACTTAATTACATCACTTCCCTGCCAGTCCCTCTATGGTCCTCATATCATTAAGAGTGAAATATTCTCAGAGTGGTTACAAGGCTCTTTATATTTTGGTCTTATTATCCCTCTGACTCATTTGATCCTATTACCCCTCTGACTCTCTCTTCTTCTCCTTCACCTTGCTCCAGCCACCATACCTCCTTGCTGTTTCACTCACAGTCAACCTTGCTCCCACTTTAGAGCCTTTTCTCTCACTAGTCCCTCTCCTTGGATAGCTACATGGCTAATTCCTGAATCTTCATGTCCTTGCTTAAGCAACATCTCAACAAGGCCTTCACTACCCTTTTAATATTGCAACTCTCACCCTGATACACCTGATTTCTCTCACTTTGTTCTGATTTTTTTCCATCTCAATTATCACTTTTAGAAATGCTATGACATTTCCTTATTTATTTATGCATGGCTTCTTGTCTGTTTCCTCCCACTAAAATATAAGCTTCATAGGGGCAAGAATCTCGTTTGGCTCTGTTTTGCTCACTGATGTATCCCTAGTGCCAGGAACAGTGCCTGGCATACAATAAACATTCAAAAAAGTATCTGAGGAGTTAATGGACAAATTTCTCATAGTGTTCCATAAGTGATTTGAGGCAAGTGAAATACTAGCATTACGTATTTTGGAATGTAATCTGAATACCCATAACTTTTTATAATTGTTTTAAATTATTAAATACAAATGTAGAATTTCAATCTTGCATCTGGAATAAAGTAAAATACTGAAGAAACACAGAGATTTATGGAACATTTTTCATTCTTGTCTTGTGTTGGGTTTGCTCACATTTTGTACAAATAACATTCGAAAAACTAGTCCACTTTGATTATTTCTAAAATAAAATATTAAAGAAATAAAATTTAAAAATAATTTGTTTTACAGTTTTTGTAAAAGTGTCACCTTCCTGTTTAATTACTCTCAACCTCTAATGAAAGTGTAGGCAAGTTAGAGATCAAAGGAGCCCATCATAGAGGGCCTTGCTTCTCATGGTTACTTCAAGTAATTATTTGTTTAATGTTAATCTAAAAAACAAGCTAATGATTAAATTTTGAAATCAAGGTATTTTTCTTGTAGGTTATTTATTCCTACTATGCAATTAACTTCATTAAAACAGATTAAATAAGTAGATAATGGGAAATGGGGGAGAGAGGATTTATTTCAGACTCTACATTCTGGTTCTTCTTCAGGGAAATATCTCCCTTGCAGCTAACTTTGTTCAGGCAATGGACAAATAACACTTTAACACTAAACATGAAATGGTTAAATTTCCTCATTCGTGTTTAGAGAAAAGAAATAATTGATTCTACTATTGGTTTGTTTTCATAAACTCCTTGATATACAAAATGGGGAAAAACAAATGTTAGCTATGCATTGGACCAGGGGTCAGCAAACTTTTTAAAAGTTTTTTAAACTTATTTAAACTTTTTTTTAAAGAGACTGATAGTAAATATGTTGGGCTAAGTGGTCTCCTTGCAACTACTCAATTTTGCTGCTGTAGTATAAAAGTAACCATAGACAATATGTAAATGAATGGGTGTGGCTATATTCCAGTAAAACTACCTATGGATACTAAAATTTGAATTTCATATGATTCCCACATGCTGCAAAATATTGTCCTTCTTTTCCACGCAAACATTTTCAAATGTAAAGACCACTCTTAGTAGGTCATACAAAAACAAATGATAGGCTTAATTTGATTATTAGGCCTTACTTTTTCAAACTCTGCATTAGGTAATAATGGGAATATTTATCTATTCATCTTTGTCTTAATTAAAAATATTAAATATGAATAACAACATTGTAGCCAATATCACATACATGTTTATAAGAAAAGCCATAAACTACAAATATGGTTATTTGAATTATATGTATATAAAAAATAAAGAAAATAAAACTTAAAAGTCAAAATATATCTGTTCCATATATATGTCTTTTTATGCAGGCTAAGTGATGTATATAATGTAACATCACATAAATGTAACAAGCAATGAAATGTATAACAGAATCTGGTTCCAAGAGTCTGATTTCATAGAGCATTAGGACCATATGCTTATTCTGTCAGAAATAAAAATTAATGGATAGTGAGTGAAGTAAATGTTGTACCCAAACTAGAAAAACCTGCAGTTAGGTTTACTCTAAATGCTTGGCAGAATAAGCTGTGGGAGGAAGGGCAAGGAAGTTAGATTTATGTCTTTTAAAATACTGATGGGCAGCCTTTAGAAGATTAGTATGAAATGGATATAATTCTACTGTTAATGAGCCTGCCTACAAATGAAGAGTCATGGCAAAAATTATTAAAATGTTCTAAAATCAACACTAGAAAAAGTAAACCAACATGTCTTATCCATAGTGCAAGTGTTATCAATAATATTTCTCTGTTTTGTCTCTTAATAGTAATAATATTAGGAAGCCCATGCCAAAATAGTAAAAATATCGCTAAATACTTTAAGCAAATTTCTTTATGGTCAATTTCTAGATATTGTATAAATTTAATCTTTAGTTTGATTTTCTTTAGTTTGATTCTTTTTGTCTTAGAATAAAATCATGAAAAACAAAATAAATATGTGGAGGTAAAAGTTGGTAAAACACAAAAATTCCTGAATATGATAAGAAGAACACTAGTACACTGTTGGTGGAAATGTAAATTAATACAACCACTTTTTTGAGGTTCCTCCCAAAAGTAAAAGTAGAGCTACCATATCATCAAGCAATCTCACCACTGGGTATATATCCAAAACAAAGGAAATCAATAAGTTGAAGATATATCTGCACTCCCATATTGATTGCAGCACTATTCACAAGATACAGAAGCAACATAAGTGTCCATCAGTGTATGAATGGATAAAGAAAATGTGGTACATATACACAACAGCTTATTATTTAGCCATAAAAAGAATGAAATTGGCCTGGCGTGGTGTCTCACACCTGTAATCCCAGCACTTTGGGAGGCCAAGGCGGGCGGATCACCTGGTCAGAAGATCGACACCATTCTGGCTAACACGGTGAAACCCCGTCTCTACTAAAAATACGAAAAATTAGCCAGGCATAGTGGCGGACGCCTGTAGTCCCAGCTACTCAGGAGGCTGAGGCAGGCGAATGGCGTGAACCCGTGAGGCGGAGCTTGCAGTGAGCGAGATGGTGCCACTGCACTTCAGCCTGGGCAACAGAGCAAGATTCTGTCTCAAAAAAAAAAAAAAAAAAGAAAGAAAGAAAGAAAAGAAAAAAAAAGTCAATTAGAGCAAGATGGATGAAACAACTGGAAGATGTTAAGTGAGATAAGCCAGGCACAGAGAGACAAATAACCCCTGTTCTTAGTCATATGTGTAAGCTAAAAAAAAATGATCTCCTGAAGATAGGTAGAGAGTGGAATGGTGGTTACCAAAAGCTGGGAATGGTAGCAGAAAGAGGGGATGAAGAACAATTGGTTAATGAACACAAAAATACAGCTTTTTAAAAAACTTACAGAAGAAATCAGTTGTAGTGTTCGATAATATCACAGTATGGTTACAATGGTTAGCGATAATTAATTCTACATTTCAAAATAACTAGAAGACAAGATTAGGAATGTTCCCAATGTAAAGAAATGATAAATATTTGATGTGATGGATATCTTAATAACCCTGATTTGATCATTACACATTGTATACCTCTATCAAAATATCACATGTACCCCACGAATATGTATAATTATTATGTATCAATAAAAACAAATTCCAGAAATCTGCATGGACTGTCAAAGCTCTGCATACTAGCTCCTGAAAAAAACAAATAAATAAACATGGGATAGACTTGCTGTGAACTGGACAAAGACAATCCAGGCCAAAAACCTTCATATACCATTTTTTTTTTCTTCAGAACATAGTATTAGTTTATCAAAGGGATGAAACACAGATATAGCTATAAAAGCAAAGAAAAATCAGAAATAAAACTTAACATTTAACCATGACAACAGCTTCAATGAGCTAAATATGATGATATGCTGCTGTTTCAAAGCAAAAGAGGAGATGTTAGTTTTTTCACTCTTATTTCCCAAAGAGAAAAATGGAAAAAGGAAGTTGATACCTAAAGCATCAGGACAGAAGACCTTAATTTATTTATAAAAATTTAAAATGATAAATGAATGAAGGTACAAGAGTTGAAAAAGCAGGAATGGTGCTACCATAATGTGAATTTTGATATGACCTTGGGGGTAGAAAAATTCAGGATAAGCCCAAAAATAAATAACAATCCTACCCAAAGATAAGGGGCTTTAGAATGCTACTGTTGCTCTAGCTTAATCATTATCTTCTATACCCAGTGAATTATTCACTTGCATTTACACACAAGCCAGTAGTAAGTACTGTTGTTTATTTTGTAGATATATTAACACAATTTTGTGTTTGTGTGGGTACCAATGTGTGACGCAAGACACCACAAAATAACTCTGTAATGTGTTTGCATAACTCTGCTCAGCAAAGTATCCATGTGGATCATGTAATTAACATCCTCATTTTAGAGCTCCTTGATATAAAAATCTATCCACAAACCTGAATTTGCTAGACACCTCTAAAGGACAGTTCCCTGATGCTTCTTGCTCACTATTTCTACCTCTGACCTCACACTCAATGTTCACTATTTTTGTTAATAGGACCATCAGTCGTCTAGGCCAGAAAATTTAATAAGCTTCTTGATTTTCATTTTTTCCCCTCTGATCCTATATTAAATGGATCCACAAAGCCTCATTAGTTGATCAATTTCACTATTTAATCTAGGTATCCTGTTGGAAGCCCTTTGCACTCTTAGTTGCCTCATACTTCCTCAGTGTCCTCTTCTGCTAACCTTTTCTAAAATAACACTTCATCCCTGCTCCTCTTTGACATCTCTGATATTTTTTTGGCTTATTTTATGGAATTTCTTTTTCTCCTCTGCCTGTACTTACAGTGTTGATGTTCCCCAAGGAGGCTCCATCTTATATTTTTTCTTTCTTTGTTTCCTGTGGCATTTGGTCAGCCTCATCCTACATCTAACAATTTGGCTTATAGCTATGTCTTTTCCCTACACATTCCACTTACTCTCAACACTCCCCTCTCCAGAGTCCTGGGTTATCCACCCTCTTCAAACCCCTGCTGGCCTTGTCCAGTGTGTTTTGGTTCTTACATCTCTCTCTCCAATCTATGATCTTCATTGCTTGGAGTATTATACTAGACCCTAACCATTATTTGAGTTTTCTGTCTCCACCCTTGGCATTCCATTCTGCACTCCATGGCCAAAATTAACTTTTTAAAATGCATATCTGGTTATGATTCTTCTTTTTCCAATTGCCTATGCGAAGACATCACTGCTCCTTATCATCACATACCCTACTCTTTATGATTTGGCCCCTTAATAATTTCCTAGCTGATACCACATTCCTCTCACATAAAAATACATGCATACCCCAGCCATTTGACAATGGCCCATGGCTCTACAACTGTAGAGCCATTTCATTTCTACAACCTGAAATGGTTTCATCCATGTCTGTTAATTCTGGAAAATGTCTATTTATTCTCAGATAAGTCCCTCATGTAGTATTTTGGGCCATATAGTTAATATAGTGCATAGCATATAGTTATATAGCATATAATGCTGTGCCTGACATATAATGGGAGTTTATTTGATATTGAATAAATATTATTTATAAGAAATTATACCCAGATATATTCTTCCTGTGGATTTTTCCTAGAGAGAAATTTAACAACAGACACAATGCCTTAATGTCTACTGGCAAGTCTTTTTTAAAGTGTGTAGTTAATTGCTAATATAGATTAGCCAAATTAGGTTAAAGACTAAAATTTCTCTTGCTTCTAAAGTCTCAAAAGATAAGAAATCCTGTGACCATAGGTATGAGTACTTATAAGAGAGAGTGTGAACTTCTAGTTTTCTCTGATGTAAGAGTCTGAACTCCTTTTGTACCAGTTCTATAAAACCAATTATAATGTTCAACACTTAATGAGCATTTGCCATGTACCACTATTTTAAATTAGTTATATATAATAACTCATTTAATCCTCAGAATTCATGTAATCCTGCTCTGCAAGGCAGGTATAATTAACATTCCCACTTTATACATGAGGAAAAAGTCAGAGAGAGGTAATATATCTTGTGCAAGATTATACAACTAGTAAGTAGTGAAGTCAGTATTAGATATTAAGTGATGGATAGATGATAGATAAATGTATAGATACAGAGAGATAGCTAACGACATATTATATGCATCAACATACTTTTTTCAGGAGGGGTTTCCAGAATTTTTCATGATTCAGGGCACAGATAGCAACTTTTAATATTAGTTACTGTCATAATTATGTGGATTAGAAATATTCTCACTTGTGCAGCATTGCAGGATTTTCAGTACAGCATTTATTTTGAGAGTGCCAACTTGGAAAAAAAGTCTTTTTGGAGTGACATGATTAAATAAACTGATGCCAATACTAAGCTGCGACAGTTGAAAAGAATTAGCTCACATTATTTGAAATATGGCTAAACATTGTTTATAAAACCTGTAAAATATATAATTCATGTAATTAAAAGCATATAACAAAAATACATTCTCTCAAAAGAGATGAGAGAGAGGTTTGTACCCTGTTGATATCAGCATATTAAGGTAATCTATTATGTATGGATTAGGTAAACAAGGGAGAACTTTAGCTTTATTTATGATTTTATTATTTCTAAACACTAAAACACTGTATTAATTATATAATATAAAACATTCAATGGAAATAACTTCAATTAATTATTTTCTTGTTTTGACTAATATCTGTTGTTCCAAGAGGCATAAATTTACATTGTATTTATTAGGCAAGAGATAGTGCCTATCAAATTTGAGAACAAGAATAGAATGTTTCAATTTTAGTAACTATGCATTTTATCTGATTTACAATGCTTTGACTTAAGATTTTTTAAATTGATGATGGTTTGAAAGCAATACACATTCAGTAGAAATCATACTATGAGTACCCACACAACCATTCTGTTTTTCACTTTCAGTAGAGTGTCCAATAAATTACATAAGATATTCAAAACTTAATTATGAAATAGGCCTTGTTTTAGATGAGTTTGCCCAGCTGTAGGCTAACGTAAATGTTATGAGCATGTGTAAGGGAGGCTAGGCTAAGCTATGATATTTGAGCTTATGGTACTGCAAATTTTATTTGGGTTTATTGGGATATAACCCCATTGTAAGTCGAAGACCACCTGTATACCAAAGACTTGCCCTACGAAATCACCATGGATGTAGGCAAGGCCACTACATGATTGGATTATTTTTCAAAGATTCTCAGTATCCAGCATACAATAGCAATCTTTCTTAGCAGTTCTGTAATGATCCAGGACTTGCCATTTGCCCTGTTAATTCTTTTGGATTCTTCATACAGGCATATGTCAGAGACATTTACTGGGGAGATATTGTGAATTTAGTTCCAGACCACTGCAATGAAGTGAACGTCACAATAAAGTGAGTGTCACAATATTTTTTGGTTTCCCTGTGCATGTAAAAGTTATGGTTACATTATACTACAGTCAATTAAGTGTGTAATTGGATTATATCTTTAAAAATGTACATACCTTAGTTAAAAATAATCTGTTGATTAAAAAATGCTAGTGATCATCTGAGTCTTCAGCAAGTTGTAATCCTTTTGCTAGTAAAGGGTCTTGCCTCAATGTTGATACCTGCTGACTGATCAGGTTGGTGATTGCTGAAGTTTGATGTGGCTGTGGCAATTTCTTAAAAGACAACGATAAAATTTGTCACATTGATTGACTCTTCCTTTCACAAAAGATTCTTTGTGTAGAGTGCAAGGCTGTTTGATAGCACTTTACTTTGTGAAGGCCTTCTTTTAAAATTGGAGTCCATCTTCTCAAATCCTGCCTCTACTCTAGTAAATAAACTTATTTAAAATGCTAAATCCTTTGTTGTCATTACAATTGCATTCACAATATCTTCACCAGGAAGATTTTATATCTAGAAACCACTTTTTTTGCTCGACCATAAGAAGCAACTCCTCATTCATTCTAGTTTTATTATGAGATTGCAGCAATCCAGTCATATATTCAGGTTCCGCTTGTAATTCAAGTTCTCTTGCTATTTCTACCACAACTGCAATGATTTCCTCCACGGAACTCTTGAACCCATCAAAGTCATCCAGGAGGTAGGAATCAACTTCTTCCAAACCCTGGTTAATGTTGATATTTCAACCCCTCATAAATCATGGGTGTTCTTAAATGGAATCTAGAATGGTGAATCCTTTCCAGAAGGTTGCCTAGATCCTTCAGGGGAATCACTATTTATGGAAGCTGTAGCATTACAAAATAAATCTTTAAAATAATAAAACTTGGAAGTCAAAATTACTCTTTCATGCATGGGCAGCAGAATGGATGTTGTGCTAGCAAGCATGATAAAAACCATTAATCTACTCGTATATCTCCATCAGAGCTCTTGGGTGATCAAGTACATTGTCAATGGGCAGTAATATTTTGAAAGGAATCTTTTTTCTGGACAATAGGTCTCAACAGTGTGCCTAAAATAGTTAGTAAACCATGCTATCAACAGATGCACTGTTCATCCAGGTTTTGTTGTTCCATTTGCAGAGCCCAGGAAGAGTAGATTAAGCATGATACTTAGGGGTCCAAGGATTTTTGGAATGGTAAATGAGCATTGTCTTCAATTTAATCTCACCAGGTATATTAGCCCATAACAAGAGAGTCAGATTGTCAGAAGATTTGAAGCCAGCCATTGACTCCTCTCTAGCTATGAAAGTCCTACATAACATCTTCCAATAAGGCTTCTTAATCTCCATTAAAAATCTGTGGTTCAGTGTAGCTACCTTCATCAGTGATCTTAGATAGATCTCCTGGATAACTTGCTATAGCTTCTTCATCAATACTTGCTGTTTCACCTTGCACTTTTTTGCTATGGAGACAGCTTCTTTCCTTAAACCTCATGAACCAATATCTGCTACTTTCAGACTTTTCTTCTGCAGCTTCCTCAGCTCTCTCAGCCTTCATAGAATTGAGGAGAATCAGGGCTTTGCTCTGAATAAGGCTTTGGTATAAAGGAATGTTGTGGCTGGTTTGATCTTCCATCCAGACCACTCAAACGTTCTCCACATCAGCAAGAAAACGATTTTGCTTTCTTATCATTATTGTGTTGATGAAGTCATACTTCTAATTTTCTTCAAGTACTTTTCCTTTGCAGTCACAACTTGACAACTGTTTGTTTGGCACAAGAGGCCTAGCTTTCAATCTATCTGGACTTTCAACATACCTTCCTCAATAAGCGTAATCATTACTAGCTTTTGATTTAAAGTGAGAGATGTGCAAATCTTCCTTTCATTTGAACACTTTTAGGCCATTGTCGGGTACTAACTGAACTTATTTCAATATTGTGTCTCAGGGAATAGGGAACCCAAGAAAAGGGAAAGAGATGGGGTAATGACCGATCGTTGGAGCAATCAGAACACACACAACGTTTACTTCCCATCGTATATGGGTAAAGTTTGTGGTGCCACAAAACAATTACCAATAAATATCAAAGATCACTGATAACATAAACCATAACAAATATAATAATAACAGTGAAATTTTGAAATATTGCAAAAATTACCAAAATGTGACACAGAGAAACCAAGTAAGCAAATGCTGTTGGAAAAAATGTCACCAATAGACTTGCTTAATGCAGGACTGCCACAAAACTTCAGTTTGTGAAAAACACATTATCTTTGAAACACAATAAAGCAAAATACAATAAAACATGGTATGCCTGTACTCTATTCTTTTCAACACTGAATATACTCCTTCAAGCAGTATCACGTTCTGGAGGTTTTTTAAAAAATCTTATCCACTTAGTGCCTTTATATCTTCAAGGATAGCTAGCTTAGAATTTAGCTATTGGCTCCATTTTCTTTCCTCTCATACACAAATTCAAAGAAATACCCTTTGCACTGCCTCAACATGAAACAGGAAATATCTTCCACAATGTGTCTGTTCAACCATCTTGCCAAAAACCTGAAGAGGAACAAGCAGTGCCGGGCAGTTTCTGCAGGAAACCTGGAAGTAATGGTTCTATATACCTTTACCTGAAAAACGAAGTTAGTTTTTCCTATGCTGTCAACACGTTAATTTACTCAACAAGTATTTTGGGGACTCCTATTCTGTGCTGGTTTCTGTTCTAAGCTCTCCCACAGGAATATGGAAGAAAAAAAGAACATCGGGAAGTCAGAAGGAAGAATCGTTGAAGTAGAAAAGAAATGTGATAAAGATAGCAGAAATGACTTGGGTTTTAATTCTTCTGTACTAATGGAGATTTTCAACATTTGATAATATGCTTTGCAAAAAACCCAGCAATCAGGCAAACAGGCAATACAACTTTCCTCCCTAACTCCATCCCCATCCCACCCCTTCTTATCCATAGAGCCTTTGCACAATATCTTATTGTAAAATCTTGTTACTATTACAACTTTGTTATTTATATTTGGATAATTTTTAAATTTCACTGGCATTTCAAGTCTCTGAAGTATCAAATTTTCTGTTTATATTAGCATTCCCTTTCCTTAAAGCCTTGTCTTTTAGACCAAATCCTATGAGGATTTTCCCAGACTGCTTTATTACTACCTATTGAAAGGTTAAGTCTTATAGACACAAACCAGCTACTTTCTTTCTTCTTCTTATCAAAATATGAACACACTCCAAAACCATCTACCACATATTTCACAGAAATGGTTGCCAATGACAAAATTTCAAAAAGAAAATATTGGTCTATATTAGAATAATTTTGTACTCTAAATGGTGTTAGGAAACTGGTGAAAAGTTACGTGATTTCTGCTCCATGTGTTTTATTCATCTCTGCTTATAGATGTACATTTGTTCCTTGTGGTTAGGAAGAGAAGATAAATAGAGTTAACCAATAGGGAAAAGGACTTTGATGATTTCAGTCACCGGAACACCTCTGCCAGAGTCATTATGAGCTCAAATAATAAGTATGTGACTTATACTTTTCCCTTTGTAATTTCCTCCAAAATTATTTACTATTCTATTCAAGGTTTAGCAAAACTTTTTCTTAATAAAGTCTGCTACATTAAATTAAAAACATTTCAACCAAACTTAGAACCATTCTACATGAAAAGAAAAATATACAAGTTTGACAGCCTAGTATTTACCAGGAAGAAAAGGTCTTAGAAAGTTATTTTTCTCCATCTTTCATATTAAGTAATTACAGCTTTTTGCCAAACTAAATATCTTGTGAAGATCTTTAAAAAATAGCGTTGTAATAAGGCACTAGTGTCATGCTTTACTAAAAGTGGTTAAATTTCTTTGTTGGAAAATTATTTTAAAACATCACCTTATAAGCAGCATTTAATTCAGTATAATGCAATTCCATACAGAAATCTTCCCTCCTGCTTCTGTTGCTTGCCACACAAATAGGACTTCTAACATGATTCTCCTGGTGCCTACCCTTTAGGAAAAGTCCAATGAATTCCACCTAGTAGTTTTATGGAGCGTCTCTGAGCAAATAAAAACAAACAAATAAAGGTCGTCATCTATTTCTTATCTAAACACTCATGCATGTTTGAGTAATAAATAGCTGCTGTATGACCTGTCATTTTCAAGTAACCTGAGAAAAATGAAGATTTTAGGAATAATGACAAAGACTGTTTGAAGTTAGAATTTCAATTTGCTAAAATAATATATATAGGAATCATGTATCTTTTGCTTATTAGTTCATCCATCATGCCTGGCAGAGTGCTATGCATAAATTGGCCATTATCACAGAAGAATGCATATTTGACAAATAGATAAGTATGTGATACTACATTGAGATGTTCCAGGATGAGTTCCCCCTTCAAATTTATTTTTATACATGAAATCAATTTTTGGACTAAAATAGCCACCATTTTCATCTAACAGCTTACTGTTTGCATCCTGGACTAAACAAGGTACTTCTTGGTATAAATAATACGATTAAGCCACTACAAATTTTGGCAGTTAGATGCTTTCTGATCAATTGAAATTTGATCCCTCTATAATTAACAGATTAATTTGCAAAGACTGACATGAATTGTGCATTCGTAATATTTTGTTGAAAGACTGTGTGTGTGTGTGTGTGTGTGTAGACACACCTGAAGAAAATTATCTAGATAATAGTCCTCCAAATAATGAAAAGATAAATATTTTAATCATTGTCTTCTTATGTCTTTCTCCTGCTAATCTCAGAAAAATAAAACTGAGTAGCATAATTCACATGTATTGACTTAAGTACGAAAGAAAGGATTTTACATTTAATTTACCTGGTTGACCGTCCATTTTTGAAAGGCCCTGAGGAAGTTAAATCAGCAAGTCGTGTAGCTCAGTTCTGGCTAGATTTTGTTGATTAGCCATTTCATAATTTTATTACTGTCATCTTGACTTTAATTTGAACTGAATCTTTCAACATATGAAGGCAACTCATATGTATTTTAAAATGAATTACTGAGTGATTCACTGATGAAACATTCTGGGATGCTAGAAACATCACTGGAAGATTTAATGTACCATCCGAAGGTATACATAGAGGGTAAATTTATTGTGGCTACTTGATTTGCAGCATACGACCCCATAACTCTCTGTGCATAACTGCTGCTCAGGTTTATTCTTACCTCCAACACTGGACATTCTGGAGGAGTCCTGATGAGAGCTGGATTTATTGCGGTTTTGATTTTTTCGTTTGTTGGCTGCTCTCACGGATCGAAGAAGTACCTCACTCGCCTTGAAGAAGGCCACCATGAATGGTTGTTTTGACTGAGGTCCCTGTCTTCCCACGAGACCAGCAGATTTTACGTTGATACTGCGTCCTAGAACGTAATACAAAAGCACTTGGTTTATGAAAAAGAAAGAACAATTACCGATGTGAATGAATTCTGAGGGTACTTTGAAAAGGGGAAAAGTTTTAAAACATTATCAGAATGCCTTCCTTACAGGCCAAGATTCTTATAAATATTGAGGCTTACTATTACAGACAATTATCCATCTATGGTGTTACATCTTGCATCATTCTTCCACCACAGAACACCCTCCAGCTGCTTTCACTCACTGAGAGCTTCTCAGACCTTGAAGTCAGGAATACTATAAATTGGAAGATTTGACTACTCATTCGCCTGGAAATGTCCACATTAAATAACAATTTTAAAAAATATTAGCTATGGGCTCTTCGGCACTAAATGCCCTGTAATTTTCCTTTAAGTTATAAAAGCCGAATACTTGGCAGGGTGTTTCTACTTTCTCCAGCCTATTCGAAGCCTTTCAAGTGTTAATTAGTGCTGATAGCCTTTCCACCTTCACTTCTGGCCAGTGCCCAGCAACCTTTACTAAGCTGCACTACACTTAAAGTTCTTCACAAGTCATTCTGGAAGCCTAGTCTGGGGATGGAGGTCTGCTTTAAGCCGCAGTTATTAAAAGTAGCAGCAAAAACTGCAATTACCTTTGCACCAACCTGATAATTATCACTATGAAGTATTGTGAAATACTTCATAAACATAGAAATTTTGGAATTCCTCCCCTTCTGAGTTTTGACACACCTAAATGTTTACTGAAAGGAATTCAGAAGAGGCAAACCAAGCCTGGAGACTCTCAGAAAGAAGAATAAACAATCCAAGTGAGCTTCAAGACTCAAATTTGCCTATAACTAGCCTGTGTCTCAGACCCTTATGTGTTCTTTGATGTGGTTATATATCAGTGAAAAGGGACACAACAAGTACCAATATAGGAGTGAGTTAAAAGTCAAGGTGCCCTAGAGATAAAGTTAATAAAGTACCTCTCCCATGTGGGTAGTAATAATAATACTTGAAACTATGTCAAATCACTTTGGAGTGGTTGCTGTGCTAGGCATCTTTCTAAGTAGTTTCCATGCATTATTTAATTGGATTCCACAAATGCCCTAGAGTTAGGTATTAATAGTATCCTCTTTTAGTAGTTTTTATTAGGCTCTTCTAATTTAAAATAATCACTGAAAATTATATTTTATATATATGTGAAAAAGAAAACCATTGATATCTGGTTCAATGAAAATCATTCAAAGATGATATTTAACCTTAAATTGTAAATTTGGTTAAGAATTACGTATATCTTATGCAAAGTTGCTACTCTAGATACAGAAGTTAACAATCTTTTAAGAGTAATATATAATGTGGTTTGAAATATGTGCATGATTGACTCTGGCTTGCCCCATGAGAGATGTGCATGTTTTCTTAAAATATTTATTCAGTAAAGACTGTGGAGCAACCTCAGTCCATTATAAAACCTCACCCACCTTAGAAGAAAGGAAAGGAAAGCAAGTCCCCAAAATGGCATCAATGGCATTTTAGCAAATAAACCCTTGCTCTTAACAAAATTTATTTTGGCAGCATAAAAACTTTTGTGTATACTTCCATTGTGCAGAGAACAAGACTGTCAGAAAATGAGACCATGTCGTATAAGGCTGTGCAGCTGTTGAGAGGGACGGACACAGGGGTTCTTCAAATGTGGAGGTATTGGTTAAAAAAAAAAAAGGCTGCATCAATTTAGACAGCATAGGTATCCTCCACAGTTGTCTTACAACCTACTGGGAAAAGTTGTCCAACTCCTACAAGTATTAAAATGGCCATCTGCCTCACAAATGCCACTATACTCAGTTCTACAAGAGAAGGGACTTACAAATAATCAAAGCAGTAAACCTTAAACAAATAAGCGTATAGATTTCTCTTTTAAATGCAAACTTACAGTGGCTCTATGCCAGAGTCTATATTTTTTAGAAAAACTCTATCACTGGCATAAATGAAAGAGGCAGTTTGATTTGTGGTCCGAGCAGTTTCCATTCTACTTCCACTGTAACAAATGTATTAATTCAGCTCAGACTTCCTCCTTCTGGCAGCCCTTTCACTGTAAAAAGAGAAATTAGAAGTTCCAGCCAAATACCATACCTTGAACTGACCCACTTCAATACATAAACACTTTTACAACATGTTTATTCAGGTGTAGCACTTGAAATTGGTTTAAGATGTTTCCAGTGACAGAGAGCTTAGCAAAGAAAAAAAAAAGAACTGAGAAACTTAACTGTTATAGAATAGAATAACTAGCAATCTGTTCTTTAAATTTTTTCTTTTTTTTTTCTGTCTTGGAGTACGACATAAAAAAGTATTTGTCGAAGCTTTTATTTTGATATTTTAATGAAGTGTTAATTTAACAGGAGCTAAATTTTAACTTGTATACATTGATGACTGCAGAAATCATTTTTAATGTATGATCTTTCTAATACTGAAATAGGTTGCTGAGAGATGTTCATAAATGGAATACAATAAAATCAATTTTCCATTCATTACAACACACACTGACTCTTTTATAGTTAAATAAGCACTTAACAAGAAGTTCCAAGTTTCCTTTGGGTTGCCAGGGGGTTTCTTTTGTTATTATTCCAAAGACTTTCAATATTTTAATTTTTATCTGTGGAGAAATAATACGGGTCTGAAGATTTATGTTCTAAAAACTGAAAAGATGTGTGTATGTTACAAATACGGGTTTCTTGGGTTTTACAAAGGTGGATATTGTATGTGAAGCAAAGTAGCCTCCAAACCAATGTGAACTCCCTTTAAAATAACTTTTAATATTATTAAGTTTCCTCTTGGTTTCCTTTTTACTTCAGCAATGGAGTGACTATTAAGATTTCATAAGTTAATGCTTGCTCAGTTACCCTTGGTCTTGAGCTACACCATAGATGCATTAACTATTTGACCTAGTCTTTCAGAAACAATACACTTATATTGATTATGTTGACTAAACCTTTTCAAAGACTGAATAGTTGTTTTAGTAGAAGTACTGAGAGAAACCCAGATTACACCGCATGTATTAAAAAAAAAAAGTAAATTCTTTATAAAACTTTATTTGAACTTTTTAAATGGTATTATTAAACATACAGTATGTTTTAGATATTGCAAATATATAACTGAAGAAGCCTACCTAAAGCATTTTGATTTAGAAACACATTACCTTTACATGTGTGTATCACCATGGATTTAATTTTCAAAGCTGATTCTTGTTTTAGAGTAGTTTCTAGTTGAAAAACATACATAAAGATGAAGCACTGAATATACAGTGGAAATGAAAATGGGGGTGAGGTAACAAAAAGGACATTAAAATAAAGTATGGTAAGGATACCAGCTTGAGCCCAAGCTTAGTCACCTTAGGATTCAGAAACATCCAGGCATAGCTAGAACAGTGATAGATTTGATATCCCAAGGATATATTTAAAGAAGATTGAGCAATTTTGTGGGCAAGAAGTCATCTTAAGAAAAAGATGATCTGCAGTGATTTTTTTTTTAAGTCTATAACTCAGAGTTACTTCTGGCACAGCTTCAATAGATGCATGTTTAACTCCTAGAAAGAAAGGGAATCAAAGAAAATCTAATACATCCCTTTTACCCAAAGTCTCTAAAATACTGGGAAGACAAGGCAGCACTACTTTGGAACTTAGTTAACAGACTGTGACACAAGTGGTGAACAAAGATTCTCTCTATATGAGAAGAATGGCTTCTGAGCAGTTCCACATTGGGTCAGGATGGCAGCAACAGAATGAGCTCCAAAATTATCTTCTGTATTAGTCATCAGCATTGACTTCAAAGAGTAGTACCAGCTCAAAGCTGAGCGGAGCAGCAATCTGACAACACTGGGAGTTTTAATGTGCATCAATAACTATACCAAAGCAAAGCAAGAGACAATGCCAGTGATGGGATAAAGTGGCTCCAATTGCAAGAGAAAAATTCCCTTGTATGATATCCATGTCTTGATGTGGACACTGGAAAGAGGGTAGGGATGTGATCTGCTAAATGGATAGGGTGGTAATAGGAGGTAAAAAGCTTGGTTGCTGGAAGCTGTTCAAGCTTAAACACACAAATGGGAGGGAAGAAGAGACAGCAGAGAGGAGATTGAAAGGGTTCTTGAAGGATGTGCCAACATTTCAGTGATCTTGCTGGTGGCAGTTAGACCCAAAGAAACATTGTTTATTCCTAATTATTTCAGGTTTGGGTATCATATAACACTTGGATTATGAAATGAAAGTGGTAATGACTATAATTGTAGGCATCCAGAGTTTGTTATTGGCATAGATATTGTCTTTTTGGATTTACAAAAACAAAACAAAACAAAAAACAAAAACATTAAATATTTGCTCATGAAAAGTTTTTTTAAGAAATATTTATACCTTGTCCATCTTATTTTCTCCTCAAAATTATTGTACCGGAATCATAAAGAAATAATTTGAGCAGCAAATATATGGGTATATTATTTTACAGTTTTATTAACTCAGTGAACAAAGATAGGATTGGACTGATATCTTCTAAGAAATTATTATTCTATTCATAAAGAGATCAAGAAGGATGTAGATGAGGCTGGAGTGCTGAACTACTAAATTTTGTCATAATTGGGGCTGGAGATTCAATCCTTCTAGATCTGCTACTCTAACCCAAATGACTTCATATAAGTACTGAGGTCAGGGTATTGTGGTCACATTTGCCTAAGAACACAACTGAAACTATTTCAAATTTATAGTCACAGGGAAGGTAGACTGGCAAACCAAAGCTCTATCCCAGACTCACCGGTTTTGTATTTCAGACCACTCCTTTTGGAAAATATGATTTTCAAAATGTTTATTTCTTTCAAAACAGAGTTATTAAAGGAGATTCTGACATAAAACAGCTCTTCAGACACATGTTGATGTTATAAGGATAAGTGGTTCCAAATATGATCATTGAGTTTCCCTCTAGGATACACAGTTTGAAAAACATTCATTTGAGGATTTATCAGAGTCTAAACGTTGATATCACTTTGAGATGTTAGCATGCATTCCAGTTTGTTTTTTTCTCCTCTAAACCCACGGTAATTGACTGCTTAACCCAAAACACCTGTGATGGACCTTGTGCACAAATTATCTTTTCTTCATTTCAAAAAAGGCTCTTGCAGTATCTGTTATGGACTCCTTAGCAGTAGTCAAATCAGTGCATTGTCTCACATCCACACATCTATCTGATCTTCACTTATTTTCAACCTGTGATTAACTTTGATTCTGGTACTGTGAAATTATGGATTATATGACTCTAAATTATACTAGAATTCTACCCTTTTTAGAAACTGATCATTTAAAACGTACAGAATTCACCACCCAGCATACAGAATAAATCATTTTTATATGAGATTTTAAGGAATGTGAGGAAGATAGAATCTTGTCTACTTAAATTCTATATATACTTAAATTTACTATAATCTTAAATTAAGTATATTGTAATCTAGCTACAAATTTCAACTTTGTTATACTTTGATGAAAAATTTGCATCTTTTGTAGTTTTATTGTAAAAGCGCAGACCTGTTGCCAGAGTTAAGTACACAGACTTGAAGTATCACAAACAGAAATTTAGCGTTCCTCCTTATTACTTTCTTGTTTTTCAAATGGTTTACATTGCTTTATAAATTCAAACAAAAATAAGGAAAAGTTGGGATTTTAAACTATTTTTTAAGTATTAAAATTTTCTTTTAACTGTAGAGAACAGGATAAGATTTTTGAGTGATTCTTCACAGTAATTCTGGGGTTCTGTTTAACAAATGAGGTTTGGCGTACAATACCTTGGCTGGACTTTTCTTGTCTCTTCTTTTTACTGACATTTAAAAGAGTAATCTAAAAAAGAAGCCACTTTGCCAGTATTATATATTGATAATTATATATTATTGGTAATGTGTGAAAATCAAAGGAAGGGACAAATGTAATAATATGTACAAACAAGCATAGGATTCTGTGGCTCATAAGTAAAGGGGAAAAAAAAGACGGACTGGAAAAATGAAATCCAGGAAGGGCTATTATTAGTAGAAGTACCCTGACACACTGATATGAACTATGAGTTGAGAGTTTTCTGTGGATAAGAAATGTGCTTATGGCCAGGAATAGTGGCTCACGCCTGTAATCCCAGCACTTTGGGAGGCCGAGGTGGGCCAATCACGAGGTCAGAAGATCGAGACCATTCTGGTTAACACAGTGAAACCCCGTCACTACTAAAACAAAAAAAAAAAAAGAAAGAAACGTGGTTACAACTCCTGGTAACATATAGCAGTAGAAGAAATCCATTTTTCTATATGATTTGGGTATGTTAGGGATAAAGAAGTTTAAAGGGGATAGAGATTTTTTAAAGTGTTGACATTCTTTCTAAAAATTTTGCAGAAGATACTGTCGTGCCCCACAGTTTGATAAAGTAACGGGGCTTAGAAAAGAAACGGGATATTTGGTCAGAAACATTGGCAGGATAACTAAAGTCATGCAGGGGGAGAAACACAAACCCTTGAGAACCCAAGATCATGAGGCTCCAGGAAGTAGGGCCTGAGGACAGAGAAGCTGAGAACTGCAAAGCAGCATGGCCAGAGGTTTGTGCCCAGTTGTGGAAGCTGTCCAGAATGCTGAAATGTTTTATTGCATGGAGGGCAGGACTGAGGTGATGGAAAATGATTAGTTTCCTTCCATGGGACATCACTCTGAAATGAGGGGCTTGCTGTCTCGGGCATGACAAGCCCAACAAATGTGTTTTACTTGGTCCCTATTTTCAGCTGCTAGAAATATGAATCTCACGCTAGGGATTGTAGTTTACCTCCACAAAAGCACTTACTTTTTAATAGCTCTTGTCTTTATATATAGCACCTTTCCCCTGAGGTCCTATGAACTTTACAGACATCATCTGTCACATGCCCCAAAAAGATTGGTTAGCCGTTGGTCTTATAGCCCTCATTTATTTTAAGAAAGTAGAAACATTCTTTTCACAAAATCATGAGAACAGTGAATTATTTTTCTTCTTCTTCTCCAGTTATTATGTGACTTTTTAAAATAAAAATTATACATATCTTAAATGAAAGAATCTTTTCCTTCAGAAGCCTGGGGGATTTTAGTAAAACTATAGGGAAGCAGAATTTCAGCAGAAATCAACCAAAAACTTTAAAAACTCTTTCTTTGTGTTACAACATCAACGACAAAAAGCTTTTAGATGTCAAACACATTTGAGTTTGTTTCACAGCAGTGAAATTTTAGTATTCTGCATTTTACCTATAGTAATTAAAGTGGTCTTTGAAACTTAGTTACTTGGGAAACTTACTGAGTATCTAAAGGAGATATTCTTTTACCAGCTACTATATTATTCCAAATTTTTTTTTTTTTTTTTTTTTTTTTGAGATGGAGTCTCGTTCTGTCGCCCAGGCTGGAGCGCAGTGATGTGATTTCGGCTCACTGCAACCTTAGCCTCCCAAGTTCAAGTGATTCTCCTCTTTCAGACTCCTGAGTAGCTAGGACTAGAGGCATGTGCCACCACACCTGGTGAAGTTTTTGTATTTCTTTAGTAGAGACAGGGTTTCACCATGTTGACCAGGCTGGTCTCAAACTCCTGACCACAGGTAATTCACCCACCTCGGCCTATCATACAGAAAATCGTATTTGTTAAATATTTGACCTTCCCTTTTGATTTGTACATGAACCTATCAAATGATCATAGGCTACTTCCAGGATCTTTGGATCAGTCTAGTACCAGCAAAATAGAAGAAAAATAAATTATTCGGCACCTAATAAAGAAAGTGAAAAAAAAAGTGAACTATATTTTCTAAAATATGCAGTAGAGAACTGATACTGAGATACCTAATGTAATATGCCATAGTAACTACTTCTGCAGGAACACATTTTGAATGCTGCTACCACAAAGAAATAATAAATGTTTAAAATGATGGATATGATAATCACTTTGATTTGGTCATTACACTTTGTACACATGCATTGATACACCACATTGTACCGCAAAAATATGTGCAATATTGTTTCAATTATAAATAAAAAGTAAATTTAAAAATGTGGAGTTTTAGTATTTGGGGCTTATTTTCTTCACATATGAAGGCTGATCATAAAGCATTCTTCTGAGTAGAAGCAAGCAGAATTTTTCTTCACCATTTTTTCATGTATCTGGCTATGGCCAGAAGGCCATCTAGCCTGCCCCACATAAGGGACGAGTTACAAGGTGAAATCTTACACCACCATGATTCCTTGCTGGCCCCCAGAACAAAAGCATCCTGAACCATTTGCATGCAAAATAATAGCTGGTTTCCAAGAGTGTTTTCTTGTGCTCAATCTAGGTCAGCAGTGTCATCTGACCTCATAGCATAAGTACAACTTCCATATTTCTATCAGTTGTGTTACTTCAGAGAAAAATAACGTGAAGAATACTTCTACATATAAACATAACTGGTACCTGAGAGTAATAAGAAGCGTGTCTCAAAGGATCAGGGACATTGGGAATTGAAAAAGCCAATTCAACATTTCTGAAATTAAGAGAGAAGCAACAGCTGCCATGTACTGAAGACAACTATTTTACCAGTTGATTTGTATACATCTTATTTACTCCTCACAGCAAAGCAACTGTTATCCTCTTAAAATAAGCCTCAAAAAAGAGTCAGATTTTTAACTCAGCCTTGTCACACTACTAAAGTAGTATGCTTTTCCTCTAAGTACACAGTAGTCCACTTTTTAGAGATTGGTGGATACTTTCATCTTGGGTTCCTGTATAAATATTTTCACCTTGAGAAGAATGGAGGAAAAATAGCATGTCAGTGGCATACGTATTGTAGTTTCCAAGAATAATGTTATAGCTGCTTCTTTCGTTAAGTTCAGGATCAGACTTTCCTTAGTAAGTAAGTAGGAAGATGAAGACTCAATACTTCTTATTAGCCACAAGAAGGCAGGTGGCTTCCCCAGTTCCTATTCCACTCTAATTGAAACTTAGATTCAATTACTGTCACACTACAGAGAAATTAGCATACATTTTTAAGGAGTGGGGATATATAATTTAATTGTCAAAGTAGTATTAGTCTAATCCAAATTTTGATTGCCACTTCCAATATATACTACTGGATTTGATGGTTAGATGCCTTTGTTTTTTGTTTGTTTGTTTCTGCTTTGGTTTTCCTCTCTCTCTTATAATCTTATTACCGGCATGGCAAAATTTAACTCTCAGCAGTATAGATACACTGTGGTTGCTCATGCCTTATAAGGATTAAAGGTACTCTTTTCTTCTCACTTGTGCTCTCTGCTCAGGATACAAATACCAGCACTACTGCTAGTTTTGCAATATATCTTTGAGAGATATGTCAACAATAAGTTAAACTTAAGTAGAAAGAAAAGAAAAGAAAGAGTCAACTCTAGTGTATGATGACAATAAGTAGTATTTTATATTTTTCATGATCCTAAATTGATATTACCATGAAAATATTTACCCCACAGATCATCAGTTTAGCTAGAGTCTAGAAGAGAAAATATGACAAACAACAAAAACTAAAAAATATTTCTGACTTTGGTATTTGTTTGGTAAGACTGGTGCTCTATAGTTACTGTTCTGAATTAGGGAAAATCAAAAACAGAAATACAGATGTAGCCAAGCACTTCTGAACCCCTTTTCATTAAAAGAAACCTTAAAAATTAGTAAAATATATATTTTGCCAGATAGTGAACCACAACTAACTCCTGTTTGTAACTGCTTACTTTAAATCAATAATTTTAAAACCTTTTTTCATATATGTTTTTTAGTTGCGATGCTGAACTTTGGATAAGCAAACTATGTTAACCATATGGCTCTCATTCAAATATAAATAAACTAAATTAAAACAAAAGCTAAGGCTTCCGAATTAAGTTATTGTGATCTGCCAGTGTAAGATGTTCTTAAGTATGATCAAACCTGCAATTCTCCCCTTACAAATGTTACCTGCTTTGGGACTTGAAGAAGAGAACTGTTGTTTCTTAGTAACTAGACTATGCCAAACGTTTCAGATATTATTCTTTTTAAAATGTTTACTGCTATGTAATTATCCTAAGAGGACATAACAAAGAGATGCAAGTCTTCAAAAGAAAAAAAGACTATTTTTAAAATATTGTTTATACAATGTACATGATAAAACAGCAAAATTTAGTCTTTCAATTTATTATTGAATATATTCTATAATCAATAACTATAAAGAGAAATTATTTTCTACCTAAGAATCATCATACAAGACTAAATTAAGAAGAGGGGGTTTGTTATCAAGTTCTAAATAAAAAGATTAAATTTGACTAAATTACATGTTGAAGTGAATCATCAGCAGATGAAAAGTTTCTTTTTCTCCTTTCCTATTTATTAATTTATCAAATTATAATTACACAAAGAGACAAAAAACATTGAAAAGGTTGATTTAGAAAATAAAAAATGTGACAGAATTACTGTTACATATTGTGGACCACATCACAATTAAACTCCAGGCAGAAAATATAAAAACCCAAAAATAATTCCCAACAGATACAGCAAAAATTCAATTCTCTCCCTTATAATCATTTTTAATGGCATTGTTTTATTTGGAAATTATAACAATACAATTATTTTTCAGTTCAGAATTTATAAAAGACTAATTTAATTTGTAAGAGTCAGCATATAAGAGGGTGGCTCTGAAAACAAATCATTTTCAGATTTATTCTTAAGCTACATTTACTCGTGTACAAAATGGGTTAAGAAGAAGTAGATATTTCATTTAAAGAGCTTAGCAAAATGGTTAACACTGAGTAAGCTCTCAGCAATATTAGTTTCCACTAATGTTATTTATTTGATTTCAGTTGTCCATCACAGGAAATGCATGGTTTAAATTCTTACTGAAAATGAATTAAAGATATACCTAGAAAGTTAAACCTGGATTAACTATGTAGAATTTAAAAATACTAAATATTAGCATGAAAGAACAAATTGATATTGGCAAAAGGTATTGCTGAAATCAGCGTATAA
The DNA here is from genome assembly GCF_028858775.2 of Pan troglodytes. Classification (NCBI taxonomy): domain Eukaryota; kingdom Metazoa; phylum Chordata; class Mammalia; order Primates; family Hominidae; genus Pan; species Pan troglodytes. The sequence continues at coordinate 61,648,480 of NC_072403.2, forward strand.
AAAAGAGGATATTTGTGTAGACAGAAAATAAGTTGATAAGAAGAATGTTTGAAAATACATGGAGTATATTTTATGAAAATTCTATATGGCTAATAAGAGAATTAACGAGATCTCTGGTTGAACCAAGTAGAAATTTAACAGTGATCTGTTATTTATGTTCAGTTACTCCTGCCATGAAAGACATTTTGCTCATTTGTATGCAGTGGGCAAATGACAAAAAACTAAAGCATACAGGGAAGATTTATGTTCTCCGATGTGCTTTAAGACATTACGCGAGTTAGAAAACCCATGGGTCACAGCATTTGTGGGTTTGGAAAATTAACAAATACTGATTTCAGACCCCAAGGGAAATCTATGTCATATTTATTTTCAGTAGAAATCTAGTCATGTTTACCATAAATGTACAGGAATTCTCAATGACACTTTTGCTAAACATTCACATTAAAATGACCAACATAGTTGTTTCTCTTAGCCACATCTTTTAAATATTTCTCCAAGGCTTGATTTCTTGAAAAAAAAAAAAATTCAGAAAGTAACACATGGCCATAGATAATTTATGTTTTGATGTTTTTGAAATTTGATGAAAAAATTTGATAAAAGTAGAAGGCACTCTAAAATGTTATGGAAAAATTTAGATTGAGTTTTATGTTTTGCTATGATACTAAAGCATTTAGTATGGCACTTAAAAAGAAAATACAATCCTGCTAAATGCTGTAAAAAGAACTCTCTAGAAATCTTATTATAGATTTTCAACTATGAATTTATATTTGATCCCTAACACAATTACTTGAGAATGTGTATATGCCTGGGTATTCCATGTCTACACACCCATGCATGCGCACAGAAAAACATGTCTAACTTTCTCGCTTCTCTTTACCAGTTTCTCCATCACTATTTTTATACCATATCTTAAGTTGGGGTTTGAATGTAACTGTTTAATACCAGCCTCCTCTAAGACAATGCATTTCCATTCACTGTACCCTCTCTACATATAGTGTTTTTTTATACATGAATATAATGCTTAAAGTATACATATATGCTTAAAGATTACAATTGGCGTACCATTCCATGATGCAGCAAGGTTGTAAGTGACTGTAGAAATTACCTGAAAATTTATATTATGCTGTATAATTCCTAGACAAGAAGTCAACTAAATAGTGAATTCCTCAAGTCACATAGAGCTTATTCCTCACAGAACAAACAATTCTAAGGCCATTGGCTTCCATTATTCAGGCTTTTTTTTTCTTTTGTAAAGAGCCCTCAGTTTGCCTTTTATGCACATTGATTTAACTTGTGGACTGTAGAGAAAAAGTTCAATTTTATTTATTAATTTCATTTCTTCAGGTACTGGAAGATAACTATTCTTCTGCTGTCCTCCTAATTTATTCTTAAATATTAATCCAGAAGTCAAAGCTAATTATCCTTAAACATTAGACAATACATAAAGAACTACTTATTTATAACAATATTTATCTAGAGCAAATCATAAGTGTATATCTTCTTTTTTCCTTTCAGAACCTCCAGCAAGATATGTGATTCTTTCAGTTTCTTGGATATAGATACTCTCTCATTTGTTTATTTAAAACCAATTGTCATCACCATAAATTCAGCAAAAGGGGAGCCATATGGTTTTATGAACAAAAATGACTTAATTACTTCAAAAGATAAGATTCAGATAAGAGAAGGAAATATTATCAAATCTTAGAATGTTTAAAAGATCCTCAGATAAATGGACATAATTCAACTTTTTGAACTTAAATAAATAATAATGAGAAACTGTAGTCAAAACAGCAGGAGAAAAAGAAAAATATCACCCTTGATCTTTGAATTTCTTCTGCTACTTATTAGCACTGTCAGCTGATATTCAGATTACCCAGCCATATAGATCATCTAACCTTTGACACAGATAAATTAAACCTCTGACAACACAGAGGCTTAATTTGGAGCTCTTTCCCTGAGGTAAAAACGACTCTCTTAGGGATACGAAGAATAACACAACAAACTTAGGCAGATACTTCCATTTAAAAATAGCAGATTCTAGGACTTACTAAATTTAAGTAGATATTATATTAAGAACTCTGCATTTCTCACACAAATACACTTAAATTTTATAAACATAAAAGAATATTCAGTTGTAAATTATATCTTTGTTTAATATATAATCACATGTGGACTTTAGATACTGGAATATATGTTTCTAATTAGGAATATACTGCAATTCAAAAGATGTGGCAATTTTGGAAAAACTGAGTTTAACAGAATACATTTAGGAAATATTACTGGATATTTTAATTTGGAAAAGAAATGTTATCAGTACGTTAAATTACTGTGCAGGTAGGAATGAAAAACAACCCAATGTTGAAGAAAAAGATGAATCCTGTTCTTTGTTAACATAGCTGTAACAGTTGTCAATTACTGGGAATGAACAACAACAACAAAAATTATCACAGGTTGAAAAGGAGAGAACACAGAAGCATCCTGGGTAATGAAATGCAAAATTACCCACTTTCAAGATAATTGTCCTGATAACAAAAGACTTTATTTGAAGTTTGCAGAATAATATTGGTGAAAATAAAAGAAGATTAAACTGTTGGTACTTTTAGAAAATCTCTGATTTTCTAAAATCTAAATCTCAAAATCTAAAATCTCAGCTTTCCCAGCATTTTTTGGGAAATACCATTTACATGGTGGCGATTTTATGTGGTTTGCTATAAACATCAGCACAACATGTATTAGGGACCATTGGACCCTACTCTTTATCAAAGACTACTAATATTTATTTGATCTTGTGTTCTATGAACATTAAAATCCTGCTTGTAATTCAATTATCTTTGTAAGAATCCATTCTACTGTTTAACGCTTACTAATAGGTTTACTAACTCAAATACTAGTAATTTGTCCTGAGGCATTTTAAACAGGAGTTTTTTTATGCTAATGTTGGCCAGCCTTTAATAAATTAGCCCCATATATAATCCTATTGCATTACGAAAAGCTTGTTTCCCTTATTTTCATTGATTAAATTAGTAATCTCCAAAAATATGTTGTTTTTCTAAGAACAAAATGGGTTCATTTCTGTTGACTTCACACCGTAGATTGAAACAGGTTAAAACTTTCTTATTAGTAATTATTTTATCAATCAATGTTATTAAACATGAGCTTAATAACATAACTGCCTATATACTCTGCTGTCAACTCAAAGTTTCAGAATATATATCAATCTGACCTTTTCCCTGTGGACTATCACTTGTGAATTTATCTAAAATGTATTTAAATCATCTGCAAAACCTCCACAATAAAAGAACTAGTCCCAAGTTAAAGGAGTGATAACCAGAGCTAATGTAAGTGAAAAGTCTGTGCAATCTCTAGTCCAATTTATCATACAGAACTTTATTTGTGCCCTACCATGTGCCAGCTACTATCATCTAATACAACTTCACATACCTTGTGAGGTAATTACTATCACACTCATTTTATTGATGCAATGGCTAGAATGGTAAGTATTTTATCAGAGCCCAGATTTTAATCTAATTTTCCTAATGATTTCTTTTTAAAATGTTTATTTCCAGAATGTAGCTATCTGTTCATTTATCCTCCTCATTTAAATATCAAAACTTTAAATTCTAAGTTACTGTAAGCAATGTTTCTTTATTTTACATTTAAGTATCAGTGATCATATAATTTAATTTGACAGTTTAATACCTCTGAAATCTTTTTTTTTCTTGATTTGGGTACAAAATTTAGTGAAACTTTAAACTTTCTGACTTTAAACCTGAAGTTTTACCTTGATGTGGTTGAAAATTATGCTGACTTTGTTTTCAAAATGGCTCTTAAGTCCTACTTCTGAAAAATAACCTTATAATGTTTCTTGGACATTAAACAACTCTGACAAAACAACATTTTGATGACTTGAATACAAATGAATCAGAAACATACGGATTGAATTTTTCTTGATGTATAAGCAAGTTTGAATAGAAAGAAAAAAAGTCACTGGCAAAATTCATTCTGAGTATTGCCAAACCGAAAATGTCTGAAAACATAGGGCTTTTTAAAAGACATTCTAATGAACCCCAAAATGCTATCTTTGTTTTTCAATCTCTAAATTATTCTATAAACCCAAGTTTGAAAAAAAGAATTAATCTACTTGGAAGGCTTAAGCTATATAAAGCATCAAATAACGGAAAATTATAGTGTTTGGGGGGAAAACTCAAGTCTTTAAAGTTAGATTAAATTGCTATCTGTGTAATAAACTATGTGCATATGTGTATAGGAAAAATCATTACTGTAGATTTATTAGCAATGTTAATAAACACCTAGTATGTCAGTTAATTAATGTATCATTATAATGTAGGGAACTAGAAATCTTACAATAATTTAGGACAGATTTAAGCCTACTCATTTGCTATTAAAAACAAAAATAGAATTTATTTTATCATAGAGGTTTATTAACCACCATGAGAAAGTGCTTGAGAACTTTAAAACCAATTTTGTAAAATTGGATATAACATCTTGTCTGGAATGTCTAAATTTTGCCATTAAGAAGCGGCAATATATTTTTTCATTTGCTTGCTCATATGTTTGTATTATTTTGCTGAAACAAACATATGGAGCTCTGAGAATTATCTATTCAGCATGAAAAAATAATAAAATATTCTTGAACTCTCTTGCCAAATCCATTGCAGTTCATTTGTCAAATTTCTAAAAAGAGTATTTCATAAACTGACATAATTTCCACAGGCTCTCTGAGGAATCAAAATGCTACTTTTGATTTCAGCAGCCTTTTGATTCCCAAAATATATTTAGACCTTTTTGGTATTTTTTCTTCACAGGGGCAGGCTAAACAAAATTTAATAATACACATCACTGACTTTCTCCTTTCCTTATGATTTAAACTATTTAATTTCTGTATTGTGGTTTGCTCTACAAAATTCTGATCCTATGTTACATTAAACTGGTTTAGTTACTAATTCCAAAACTCACAGTTTGGAATGTCTTCTTAAGAGGAACATGTTCAGTGGCAAGTGAACTACAAGACCTTTTTAATTACAAACTCACTCAATTACCATTCAAGACATTTTCAATACCTACGACCTGCATTGTGCCACGCACTGAGGGTACAAGTGCGAATCAGTGATACAAGTCCCATGACCTCATGAAACTGACATTCATTCAAACCTGTAATCACAGTGGTGTTACTGTGATTGATTAAAGTAGTAAGTTTAGTTCTTTTTTATGGCTCACGATCAAGCTACAAGAGAATATTACATTTAATTTAGATTTCATATTCCTTACATGATTTGTTTACAGATCACTTGCCTAATAGCATCTGCAATCACATTTTATACATGAAAGTTGTTCTAGCCAATCCTGGACTGTTAAATTTTTCCAGAATATACCACGCCATTTTGACATAGTGTGCATTTACTTACTGTTTCTTCATCCAGGAATGAATTATCCTGCCCTCACCATCACTTCGCATACTTCCATGACTTCCCTTCCTCTTCATCTGTATTTCTTAGGAATCTAACTGCTGACCCAGTTTCAAGGCCACCGCTACCATGGCTCTTTTGGCTCCATCCCAGGTGTCTTTAGCCATGTATGTTCTGCTTTCCCATGGTGTCTTTGTTGTATCACTATTTTTCAGTATTAGGGCACTTTGTTATTTCTAAAATTAGCTACCTATATCTGTCTCTTAGGTGATATGCTTTTGTAACCTGCCACCTTGCATGCACAGATACTTAATAATTATATGTTGGACAAATGGATAAATGAATAGTAGTTTACAAATGAATTTGAAAGCAGACTTTCCTATCATCCTTTCATGATTTTCAACTCCTCTTGCTTAGAAGAAAACGTTAGGAATATATTACTGAAAATAAAAGATGGTCTGTCTGCTCTGAAGCAATGTCACATTGAGAACACAAGCAGTGGTAATGAGTGAAGCTGTAATAAGCTGAAGCATCTGGTTATTCATATTTATAAGGAAATGTCACATGTATATTCTCCATGAAGTTGCAGTTAATAAAACTAAGGTGCCCAGAGAATCAGTTGCTTTCCTAAGGCCCTATCTCTTCCACCTCTGGTTAAAATCTGTTTTAAGTATTGCCTAAAAGCAAAAAGCCAGCTAGCCTAGCATGTTTAACCATTTGAAAATTCTTCAAATTAGACAATATCAAAGAGATAAGGAAAAGCAACAAAAGGCTGTATATTTCAAACCGAACTCTCAAATATAGAATTTGGAAACCTTTTAAAGGAGTAAAACATTAGTTTACTCTAGGCTAAAAAATAACATACTAGTAATTTAAAGTAAAATTACCCATGTAATATAAGAGAAAATTAATCATAGAGAAAGGGAAAGTCAAAATATAGACTAGTTCTCAGAGAGAAAAAGATAAATTGAAAACAACATAGAAGTTAAATTATGGAAATAGTAAAAGAGAGAACCAATACAAGATAAGAGTGGGGGGAAAAACAAAAAGAGAAACTTTAGAAGGTCCACGTGGAGCATGAGGGAAGATGGAAATTAAAAGGAAACAGGCTGATCATATTTCATAGATTTCTTGATTTGTTTAGTTAGACATTTCAAGCATATCCCCAAAGAGGAGAGTGGGAGAAGCACATATCACTAATTTCATTTTTCTTGTTTGGGCCACATACCAGGGAAGGAACGATTGGCTTACCTCCCCAGTGCCAATTTCCCAGTCACATTTCTGACGATAAATGTACAGTAGCTTAACATTGTAAGAATTCTTGGAAGATTATTTAAATTTGTGCTTTACTCAGTCTACATTTATAATGCTTGAACTCTGAGGATCCTTTAATGATAATCTTAAAGCCATAATTTTACTCTAACCTATAATCCAGAATATTTGAATTGTTTATGAAAATTCAACATTGTAATTAAAAGCTATGGAAAAATCTGGATTTGAGAGCATAGGGAAGGTCGAAACGTTGCCTATAATACTTTCAGTGAGAACTTTCTTTTTCTAGGTCAAGATTTGAGACCCGGCCGGGCGCGGTGGCTCACGCCTGTAATCCCAGCACTTTGGGAGGCCAAGGCGGGCGGATCACGAGGTCAGGAGATCGAGACCATCCTGGCTAACACGGTGAAACCCCGTCTCTACTAAAAATACAAAAAAATTAGCCAGGCATGGTGGCAGGCGCCTGTAGTCCCGGCTACTCGGGAGGCTGAGGCGAGAGAATGGCTTGAATCGGAGAGGTGGAGCTTGCAGTGAGCCGAGATTGCGCCACTGCACTCCAGCCTGGGCAAAAAACAGAGCAAGACTCCGTCTCAAAAAAAAAAAAAAATATATATATATATATATATATATATATATATATATTTGAGACACATAAAACACGCACTAGACTAACCCTTTAATATATTCAATTTGTGTGTGAAATTCATTCCATATATACAATCTTTGCAGTCACAGCATCGGTAATGGTATTATCCATAGGCTGTGAAACTGGCTGCAGGTAAAACAACGACATAGTGAAGTCTTAAGCATTTATAGCAATAAATCTCCTTGAAAAAGGTCCAAGACAGACACAACTTTTACTTACCTCTGTGGTTTATTAAACAAGACTTTTGTGTAACACCGCAATGAAAAATGAGGGGGGTAGACTGTAGGCCTAATGTTTTTCTTGCCTGATTCTGTGACAACAAGAAGCAGTGAACCTTAAATAAGATACGTTCTCTTATTAATGATCTTTTTAAAAATTATCCTCCCTGTCCCTGGTGATAACATTTTTAGGGTAGAGAATAAGAGCACAATGTAGATCTCCATGATGTTTTTTATAAATATTTAAAATTAAATATTAAGTATTTAAAGGTAGGACACCATTAAATTATGTCTTATCCTCCTATCATGACAAATATAATTTTAAATGACCTGCAAGTCTAGATTTGAGTTTAGAGTGTTTGAACTTTGAGTGATCAAAGGGCAACAAAGATCTGAATATATTGGCCTTGGCTTCCTGAGCCTTCTGAGCAAATATGCCAGTATCACCATCACCACAGTCTGCAAATTCTGTTCCATATGTCTGAATTGCCTGCCCCCCAACTTCTTCCCCTAATCACATCTTCGTGTTTCAGACTATAGCTCAAATCTAGTCACCATCCTATGTTCACAGATCCATTGAACACCTCAGTGTGCTGTGATATGCATTCACTAATACTATTGTGTTATTACTACCTCGTGCATCACTCAAATGCAAGTCTCATAAAGCCATCTGCATTGGCTCACTTTTATATCTCCAGAATCTCACCAAGTGGCTCTTTTGGCTCCATCCCAGGTGTCTTTAGCCATGTATGTTCTGCTTTCCCATGGTGTCTTTGATGTGTCACTATTTTTCAGTATTAGGGCATATAGTAGGTGAGCATAAGAATTACTTCTGGACCTTCTTAAAAGTGAAGATTTCCCACAGACCCTTCCACAAGTAATTCTGGAGCAGTAGTCTTTGATCAAACATTGCAATACGTAAAGAACTAACTTGGTATTATTTTTCTGCAGTTTTTTGTGAGTCATTCCATCCCCATCTCCTCTCTCCCACTTTGTATTATTGGTAGCTCCTTTACTTCCCTAGTGTCTTTTTTGATACATATTTATCATTGTTTTAGTCAAGCTTTAAGACATAATTTGCATATAGTAATATTTATTCTTATTTGATGTACAGTTCCATAAATTTTTACAAATTGTATAGTTGTGTAACCACCACAACTATATTATTTTGGTATTGTTGTATTAGAGTAGTGCTACTTACTTACATATACAGGTCTTCAACACTAGACTAAAAATTCCTTGAGAACAGTAGCAGTACCTACGTCTTCTTTACCTCCCACCCCAGAGCCTGACAATAAATGTATTGGATAAATGTGTTCTAAATTGATTAACTAACTAATATAGTTTTGCACTACCCTATGGAATGTGTTGCCTTGGACATCATAAATATAAAACATATATTGGTTATATCACATAAAAAACGATAACTCTCAATGTGTCAAACAAGCTTCACAAAAAAATATATAAAATTCAGTGCTTACCATCCCCTGTTTCTGCACAGAGCTGTAAGCCCAAATTATTCTGGGGATTAATCACCCAATGATTGCTGGTCACAGTGATATCAAAGACAAGCCAACCCACATCTAAAGCTTGGGCCTTTCTTGTGTCTAACAAGAACAGATCTGCATCCCTAAAAAGAAAAGGAACAACAAAAAAAGTTAAAGGTTTAAATGAACATGATTATTTCCTAGACTTAAGTGAAAACATTACAAAAGCAGTTTGTAAAATAACAGCAGTTAGTTAAAGAACAAGAGGAACAAGTGACTCAAGTGATGAGTAATAAGATACAAAACCTTTGTTACTAGGCTCCCAACCAAACCTGGTACAAATTAGTAATCTCTATCTGAAAGTAATTTCCATTTTCCTGCTTTTCATTGGCCTTTATAAACTGACTTAGTGCTCTTAATTTGATCCCTGGTCATCAGTGTTCCCGGTAACCACCATCTGTAAGTAGTCCTCAAAACAAAGGATTAAACTGAATAGAGTCAAATGAAAGTAGCTGTTCCAGTTTGGATGAATGTGAATTCTCAAATGAATGGAACACAGGCAGGATGTAATCTGTTTTAGAAGGAGTTTTCTAATATTTTTTCTATTTTTATTATATAATTATTTTATGGATACCAAACACCAAGAGAGTATTACAGAGTAATACCACTGGTTTAAGGATAAATCCCATGAGTTGAGTGGCACAATCTATGAGAACTTTTGTTAATATCTTCTGCAAGCTTAAGTCCCCTTGGGACAGTAATGACTGTGAATATGAACTTACTTATATATTTTAGAATAATCTGCACAGTGTTACTGTTATTAACATTTATACTTGTATTGCTGAATCTTAATTTTAGCATTATATTTATAAATGTATAAACATTTGTTGAATTATAATGAATAATTTATTATTCTCTTACTACAGGCAGTTTCTGAGCTAAAATTACCTATTTCTGACATTTAATCTTTACAACAGCTCCTTAGTATTGAAAACATTCAGGCTTAAATAGGTTAACTGTAAAACACTGTATCTCCCTCAAGATAGAGTAGAAATAACACGATTATGCATTTTATGACCTTTGATATTGTATTGAATCTATTTAAGAGCATATTATTTATATAGAAAACAATAGAGCTATTCATTGTTTAATATTATTATACTAGGTTAAATATCAACATACTGTGTTAAATACTATTTTACTGCATTTTCTGTCTGTATACATCATAGAAGTCACTTTAAGGGTGGCTTACAAAATGTGAAAACACATTTTTAATAAATCATACTTTTTTAATGAAAAATACTCTAAAATTTAAAAGTGAACCATTTTAACAAAAACGAAGTTAAAAAATGTGTATCTTAGAAACTACATCTTCGTTTCTTAACTAGATTTTTTTCTATTAATCTAGAGAAATTCAAATAAATGTAATATGATAATGAAATAATCTAAATATCCTAATACAAACTATGAATGTTTTATTGTCTTTTCACAATTACAGTCATAGCGTTTACCAAAGGAAGGTTTGAAACGCTTGCTTTTTTCACATCTGATATAGGATTCAGTTTTAGATACTGCAGACTTATAACAAGCATATCATACAAAGCAGTAAAATGATTCCTTTAGTTCTCACTAGAATTTGTAGAACCCTTTATAGTCCCAGTGTGATAGCAGGTCAGTTAAATTCTTCCTCTTCCTCCTAAATTGAAAAATCCTCCAAATAAGCAGACAAGAAAATAAGAATTGTCTTAAAGTTTTGAGATATTTGGTAAATATCTCTGAGACCTTAATCTTGGAATTAACTCATTTATACTGTTCACTTCTTAAAGAGGAGCAGTCACCCTGTACCTTGGGAAATACTTGAGTGCTACACTGATTTCAGGTCTGCTTTCATCTGAAATATGGCAAAAATGTCCTAATCAATTCTGCAAGGCTCATAATGTCATCCCTTGGCATAATATTAATAAAGACATGAAAAACAAAAAAGAACAAGGAGGTAAACTTTCAGAAGCAAAATTAACAAATTTCTTTTGGTAGTCATTTCAATGATATTTTCTATTATTTTTAAATTGTGCCATCTCTTCAGGAAAAAAAAATTCTCCAAACTCTCCATGTTCAAATCCCAAAACTTTCCAGCATGTCTATGAAGGAGACAGTTCCAGTTTAAATGTATATATATATATTTTTTTTCTTATGGAATTTGTATTTTTTTTTCCTTTTTTTATTATTATACTTTAAGTTTTAGGGTCCATGTGCACAATGTGCAGGTTAGTTACATATGTATATATGTGCCATGCTGGTGCACTGCACCTACCAACTCGTCATCTAGCATTAGGTATATCTCCCAGTGCTATCCCTCCCCCCTCCCCCCACCCCACAACAGTCCCCAGAGTGTGATGTTCCCCTTCCTGTGTCCATATGTTCTCACTGTTCAATTCCCACCTATGAGTGAGAATATGCGGTGTTTGGTTCTTTGTTCTTGCGATAGTTTACTGAGAATGATGATGTATATATTTAGAAAAAGCATCAAGAATGGCCTAAATATCTGAATTTCAGTGATGCAAATTGCAATTCATTGGAAAGTAAATCTGGGAAGATGAAGTGGTATGGTCTAAAAAGAGCCATATATTTCTAGTTCACCTCTGAAAAGTTATGAAAGTTCAATTGATTTCATAAGTGCACAGTTTTCTATTAATGGTCAAAGCTATTTTACTTTTGACTGACAAATTATTTAATTTCTCCTTTCTCCTTTCATATACGAAGCTCTTCTGCATTACCTATAAACAACAGAATATGCTTGAGGAGAATCAAGACTATGAGTAATAAACACAGTGGTAATAATTCTGTAATTTTTACTCATATGGCCCCTTTCATAGAAGGTTCTTAAAAACAAGTCCCCCCCAACCCCATTCTGTAGAATGTTAGAGGGGATTTATTTTGAAGTATAAAATTTCTCCACTAAAATATGGCACTTATACTACCGGGAATAGTAAAATATCCTAAGTATTTCCCATGAACAGTATAAAATAAACTTGTTAAAGTTGTCCTGCCTCACCAGTTTTACTTCACTTTTTAAAAGAAATTCTTACAATATCCAATAAAAGAACATTTTAAATAGTAATGCATTTAATAACAGTGCAATAGAGAAAATACATGTATAAAGAAAAAACATATTTATTTGTAGCAAAAATAATTCCATAAATCCTTTAAATAAGGTGCAGTTACAATACTTGAAATTAAAGCCTACATTGTAGCAAAGAAAAAGCCCATTTACATGAATGTGCATAAGCAAATATTTCAGAATGGTGTTTGTGATTATTTTCTTTCTTTCTTTTTTTTTTTTTTTTTTGAGACGGAGTCTAGCTCTGTCGCCCAGGCTGGAGTGCAGTGGCGCGATCTCAGCTCACTGCAAGATCCACCTCCCGGGTTCGTGCCATTCTCCTGCCTCAGCCTCCCGAGTAGCTGGGACTACAGGCGCCTGCCACCACGCCCGGCTAATTTTTTATATTTTTAGTAGAGACGGGGTTTCATCATGCTAGCCAGGATGGTCTCGATCTCCTGACCTCGTCATCCACCCACCTCGGCCTCCCAAAGTGCTGGGATTACAGGCGTGAGCCACCGCGTGTGATTGTTTTCTAAGGCTGTCATAACAAAATACCAGACTAGAGTTTGCAATTGATTTTCTCTCATTTCTGGAGGCTAGAATTCCAAAATCAAGGTGTCAGCAGGGTCGGTTCTTTCTGAAACCGGAGGAAAAGATCTGTTCCAGGCTCTCTCCTTGGCTCGTAGATTGTTGTCTTCTCCCTGTATCCCTTCTCATCATCTTTTCTCCTATGCATGTCTTTGTGTCTAAATTTCCTCTTTTCATAAGGACACCAGTCGTATTGGGTTAGGATTCATTCTACTGACCTCACTTTAGGTCAACTGCCTTTGCAAAGACCCTATGTCCAAAAAAGGTCACATTCTGAGTTACTGGAGGCTAGGACTTCAACATCGGGGGAGAGGGCACAATTCAACCCATAATACTAATACTAATACATAATACTAATAAAGCGGGTTTTTTTAAGGTGGGAATGTAAATATTCCTGGATGTGAATAGTCTGTCTTTATTGACAACATAGCACTTATCAAGACTGAGAGGTTTTCAAAAACAAATATGTGAAAGTAAATTTATATTAATAGAAATCATAATGACTAAAATTTGCATTTTCTTTTTCAGGTAAAATTTCATTGTTCATCTTGATTATGATATAGATCAGTATAATAATTTCCCCTATGGTTAATAAAGTCATCATGCCATTGTTAAATACAGAGTCAGGTTTAACAGATAAAGTTAGATTTGTAGTATCAAATAAGCTTATCAGATATGAAATATTTTGGAATATTAAGTTTATCTGCTCAAAGGTGAATAGTAATATATAATATATACATACATTTATTGTCAATACAAATACATTTGAGCAGGTCTGACTCATCATGACCAGAAGTTTAAACATGTCTAGTTATACATGGGCGATTGGTATGTTTGTGTATATTTACTTGCATGAGTGCCTTTTACTTTAGTGAAAGAAGAAAGAGTTTTGCATACATACCTTGAGAATCTTAAAATACCAGAAGGACACTACACTAAAGACTAAACAGCAGGAACCAAAATTCAGCAGAATTTAAGTTACTACCATTAGCATAACTCAACCAAAAATGCTAATTGGTGGAATGAGAATATAGAAGCTATATAGCCAAGAAATTAATATTTATCATCTTTTTATCAATATCAATCTAGTGCTATAAAGATTTGGAGATCAGACAGATCTTGAACAATTAAGGAATTCCTCAACCTCAATTTCCCTGTGTATTAAAAATGGTATGATAATCCCTGCCTTAAAAGGTTTGATCAAGACCAAGTGCAATACTTTGAATATCTATCTGGTTAAGAGGTAAATTACACTTAAATCTGCAATCTTTTATAGGGTCTGCCATAATACAAATGTCTCTAAATTGCTTCATTTTGACCTATGAGTTTTGGGAAACTATTATTTAGAGAAGCACATTACCTTCAAATAACCTCGATCAGTGTTAATTTTGTATTTACAAAAAGGGGGAAGAAGAAAAAGAGAGGAGCAGAAAGAGGAGAAAAGGAGAAGGAGGAGGTAGAGAAAACAAGGCACAAAAAGTTTAGAAAGTATTTCTGGGAGTGTTGTTTCAAAACTTCAACTATTGACTGTCTTTAGAAGTTTACCTGTGGAGGCCAAAGCAACTCCATCTTGAAAGCTAATCCACTCTATTGGCTTCTGATTAACTTCTGTTCTGGGAAGCCCTCTAATATTTTCAGTTTATCTATCTTCCTTGTGTAAGAGCAGGTACTTACGCAAATTCTGCCTTTAGGTCAAACAACCTTTATGTTATCATACTTCAATTGTCCTACAGCTCCCTTCTGAACCATCTCTCCTCCCTGGGTGATGGTGTGGGAATCCACCATCTCAACTTGCTGCTGCCCGAGATACAGACATGGCTTCTGTTCCTAAGTCCCTATTAAATATTTCTTCCAAGGAAACTGGTTTTGTCAGCCTGTCTCTTCAGCCTCTCAGATTCCTGGGACTTTGGGGTAGGTTTGCACAGACCTCCCCACAGTGAAACATCACCTTTTTAAAAAGCACTTTAAAAAGCACTTATATAAGTACCCTTTCCTTATATAAGAATAGAGTTAGAGGTTGTATTGTGGATATAACATTTATGCATTTAAATAAATGCTAAAAAACAACAACAAACACACACGTATACACACACACACAACCTGTGGATTCCTGCACTTTCGATAGCATAGTATTTCCAATGACAGTATCATACACAAATATACAAAAATGCTACTTTTCAAACAACATAGATGGATCTGAAGACGATATACTTATTAACACTGTGATATATGATTAAAAATGTGATTCTAGTGATAAAGGCATAATGTCAAAGATGCATGAGACAAGTTTGAAGAAAAAGCCATCATATATATGTTTTGAGAGTGAGACAAGGAATACTATATTAATCATTTCAGACAACATGTGAGTTAAAATATGTATGCGAAATATTAACAAACTATTATAGTTTTGTCTATTTTAAGTGTATTCATTATCTACCTACGCTTATACAAAAAATCAAGTGTATAAACATTCAACTTCTTGCTCTAATTTGTTTGATCTTTTACTTGAGTAAAGGGAATATCATTGGATATGATTATATTATGATAATGTGTTCTCCTTATAATTCGATATATAAGGGATGTGAACAGGCCTAGTAGCACACCAGGCATGTAGTATTGGAAATGTTAACTTCCTCTATTTTTCTAGAGTATTCTCATTATAAGACAAAAAAAATTGACCAAGAATATTTGATGTGAAATCAATGAGTCTGGGATTTTAACTCTGAAAGTGACCAAAATAAATCACAGAATACTAGAACTGAGTGAGATATAAATTACTTAGCCAAACTATTTTTTCATAAGGAAATTTAAAGAGAAATCAAATAATTTTCCATGTTCACTTAGCCAATGGGGGGATCAGAACCCAGTTTTCCATTTTCAGAACACTTTCTCTTATAAAATATCAGCTCCCTTTACTCCCAAACCATAATTCAATTGCTTTCCTTATCTTGAAGAAAAGCATTGATATTTGGACTGGACCACTGAAAGGTTGATCTGAGCCATTAGCCTAAAACAAGATGGGTAGAAACAGCTAAGAAGTGACTTTGGCTGTCATTTCACAAATCCATCTATCTATTAATTCATTTATTCACTTTTTCAATTTAACATATTTTCACACTCCATGGTGGTTTTATACTATATCAATTCAACTAAGCTGGAACTACTGTGTATCGTTTGGGATTAGGGTTGGCTGCAAAGGAAATTTGGGTAACATTTAGAAGGTGGCAGCGAAGCAGTAGCCATATTTATGCTTAGAAGACTACCTTGTGATCAAGTGTTATTGCAACTTAGACATATTGTGGAGATCTGCTCGTTCATCTTATTGGTGTTGAGCATGCAGCTCCTTCAGATCCCACTAATTCTCCCTATTTAGTTCCTCTGAATCTAGGGCAAGGCATCCACTTCTAAAGGAAAGGACTTGGCGGCTAGAAAGTCAACTGCATCATTGAAGTTGGAGACTTGGAGGTAGGTTCCACTTTGTCCTCATGGGTTCCAGATTATCTTCACAGGTTCTGTTTTGTCCTTGTTTCCCCCAATGCATCTTTCCTTTCTGACTCTGTCCTGTGGACCTTAAGCCCAGCTTCAGATGCAGAGCAACAGACTTAAATAGATTGGTTAGCTCTAGGAATGCATAAGGTCAAATCTCTACCATAAATCCTTGCAGAAGCATTTCCCAGGAGGATAAATCTCCACTTTGCTCTTGGCTAATTATACTGGAACACTTACTTCAGTACTGGAAGGGCAGTACTTCGTTCTCTCTGGAAAGGGTGCTCTGGATATGAATCTGTCTTCTTTGTCCATGATGCTTCTCCCCAAAATTACCACACATGAACTTCCAGAATGCCTTATTCACTTATCCATAGAATTCCATACTGCATCGCTTCTGATAAAAAATGGGCTCATGCTTACGGAAGTCACTGGTCTTCCCATGCTTCCCATCAAAAGGATGGCCTTTTGAAGACTCAGTTATGCCACAAGTTGGGTACCAATATTTTACAAGAATGAACTGATATCCTTCAGGGAAGCTTTATATGATCTAAATCAGTAACCAATATAGCAAGGATGACTGTTTCTCTCATAGCCAGATGTCTCATGGTCTGGAAATCAAGGGGTGGAAATGGAAGTGGTTCCTCTCAACTCACTATATATGATTCAACTAGCAAAATCTGTGCTTCTGACTCCCAAGACATTGGGCTATGTTGGTCCAGAGCTCTTAGTTCCCAATAGTACAATGCTAACTCTAGTGTCCATGGCAATAGTTCTGTTAAATTGGAAGTTGAAACAGCTACCCGGCCACTTTGACTCCTCATGCCAGTGAATCAAGAAGCCAGTAAGTGGTTACTATATCATGTGAATCAATGATTCTAAATATCAAAGGGAAATTGGACTACTACTACCACAATATGGGTAATGAGGAGTATGCATAGAGTACAAGAGATCACCTGGAACACCACTTCGTACTCCCTTGTCATATGACAAAAGTAAATGGAAAATCACAGTTCATTGCAGGCATTATCGCTAATGGCCCAGACACTTCAACAATAAATATTTGATTTACCTTACTAGATAAGGAAAAGTGACCAGCCATGGTGCTTGTCAAAATAAACAGAAAATTGATAGCATAGTAAAAGAAGGAAATTATAAATACCAACTGCAACCATGTGACTAGCTGCAGAAATGAATATTGTAATATGGTATTTCTTCCTTATTTTGAAATTAATATATTTATGTTTTTGTATTAAATATATATGTATTTTTGCCATTACTTTTAATGGCAAAAACCACAAGTACTTTTGCACCTACCTAATATATATTAAATAATTCTTTTTTTCCCCTTTTCTTCCCCATCTACCTCCCATCTAGTATAAGCAGTGTTGATAGTAGCTAATCACATATTTCAGTATTGAAGTTACAATACTTCAAAGGGGGAGTATGGCTCAGCTAGAAAAGGAATGAACAACATCCAAAGATGGATTAAAAGGCAGAATTACTTTGCTATTACATTTTTTATAAGTTATGAATGGTGCCGGGTGTGGTGGCTCATGCCTGTAATCCCAGCACTTTGGGAGGCCGAGGTGAGCAGATTACCCGAGGTCAGGAGTTCGAGACCAGCCTGGCTAACATGGCAAAGCCCCGTCTCCACTAAAAATACAAAAATTAGCTGGGGTGGGGGGGGTGGGGGAGGGCAGGCACCTGTAATCCCAGCTACTCAGGAGGCTGAGGCAGGAGAATCGCTTAAACCCAGGAGGCAGAGGTTGCAGTGAGCTGAGATCACGCCATTGCACTCCAGCCTACGTGACAAGAGCGAAGCTCTGCCTCAAACAAAACAAAATAAAACAAAAAAAAAAAAACAAAAAAAAACAGGAAGAAGTTATGAATGGGTATAAGAGATGTATATTAGTGCCAAATTGACAAGGATGGACTGTTGTGGCTATGTACATTGTCATATTACCTAAACAGAAATGACAAATTCCAGAATTCCCTTGGGAATTTGTTAGGGGCTGCTTTGAAGTTAGCCATCAGAGAAATCTGCACAGGAGTTGGGTAGTGGAATGGAAGCAGCACCCAAGTTTATGATTGGATAATTGGTAAAGTGCCAGGCTTTTCTGCTGCTCGCATACATTGTCACTGATCTGCTAGCTCACCTTACTGTTGGGAGCACCTGGGCTCTTTCAGCTTCCACTGAGTAACAGCTCTGTCAGCTTCTCCAAATTCTGGCCCACAATTCCTTCTGCAAGATCACCTCCTTCAGCTTCTCTACATCCTAAGCAAAGGAGTTTTTGGAATTCATGGTGAAGCATACCAATCTCCCCTGCAGGCCACGCACATCATTAAAGTTGGAACTCCAAAGGCATGAGAAAGACATGGGTTCTAATTTGTCCTTGGGGCTCCAGCATATCCTGAAAAGTTCTAGTTCTTTTTCTCTCCAATTCTGTATCTGTTTTTCTTCCCAGCTGCCTATGGGAAGATAACTTTAGACCCATCACAAGATAGAGAAGCAACAGCCTTACAAGAACTATTTAACCAGGTCCCATGATTGCAGAAAGTAAAATCCCTATAATAAATCTCTTATTCCTTATGACTCACAATAATTTTATTTTTCTTATCAATCACAATCTAGCTTACTCCCTGTTATGGGTTAAATTGTGTCTTTCAAAAACATATGTTGAAGTACTAGTCCCTCACACTTGTGAATGTGATCTTATTTGGAAATATGCTTGCAAATGTAATCAAGTTAAGATGAGGTAAGCCATATTTCAATATAACCAGTATCCTTATAAGAAGAAGAGGAGAGACACAAAGATAGAGACACACAGAAGGAAGAGAGCCACATGAAGATAGAAGAGGAAATTGGAATTACAGTATCTTCACACAGCCAAGGAACTTCTAGGGCTACCAGAAGATGAAAACAGCAAGGAAGCATCATCCTCTAGAGGTTTTGGAGGGTGCGTGGCCTTACCAATTCCTTGATTTGGGAAACCTAGCCTTCAGAACTGTAAGAAAACAACTTCCTATTGTATTAAGCCATCATAGTTTTTAGTCATCTGTTATGGCAATTCTAGGAAACTAATATATTCCCCTGATTAGGATATTTCACATATTAAATAGGGAATGATCAACAATATCAAATACTGAGGAGAATAAGAAGAAAGAAAAAGTATAAGATCTGGTAAAGAGGAGGCTGATGGTAGATGACTAGTTGAGTGGAGTTATGAAAATCAAATTACAGTGCATTGAGGGGTGAATTAAATATGAGAAAGAGAAGGAATTGAAAGTAAAGTTTTATATCTGTGAATATGGTTATGATGTGGAAAGGACAAATACTGTGGAATTTGGGGAAATAGGTGCAAACAGTCATGTAAAGGGATTTTTAATGTGATAATCATGAGGCTACTTATAGGATGCATTTAAGTTTGTATGTGGAAGATAGAACTTCTTGCACTATTTCAATGTAAGAAGAGATGTATGTACAGTACAGAAAATCTTCTGGAATAAGCAAATGTTTATTTACCTCTCTACAACACTATCCTTAGAGTTCAAATGCAAAATTTCATTATAAATGAAATCACCTCTTAGCAAGAGACATTGGGTAAACTAATATGCACTGGATGGGATGCCCATTCATCTTTTGCTGAAATCTCTTTTATCAAGAGTACTATATTATAGACACATGGCAAAAGTGTTTGCTTGTTTTAAAAATATAGTTGAACATTTCTCATTGGTATCAGGTGCCAATAAGCTGTAAGACTCACAGATACTTGATTTTATTTATTTAATTATTTTACTTTAGGTTCCGGGATACTAGTGCATAACCTGTAGGTTTGTTACATAGGTATATATGTGCCATGGTAGTTTGCTGCACCTATCAACCCATCATCAAAGTTTTAAGCCCCACATGATTAGCTATTTGTTCTCATGCTCTCCCTCCCCTTGACCAGATTCATCCATGTCCCTGCAAAGGACATGATCTCATTCCTTTTTATGGCTTTATAGTATTCCATGGTGTATATGTAGCACATTTTCTTTAACCAGTTTATCATTGATGGGCATTTGAGTTAGTTCCACGTCTTTGCTTTATAGCAGAATGATTTATATTCCCTTGGGTATATATCCAGTAATGGGATTGCTGGGTCAGATGGTATTTCTGGTTCTAGATCCTTGAGGAATCGCCACATTGTCTTCCACAAGGTTGAACTAATTTACATTCCCACCAACAGTGTAAAAGCATTCCTATCTCTCCACATCCTCACCAGCATCTATTGTTTCTTGACTTTTTAATAATCGCCATTCTGACTGGTGTGAGAGATGGTAGCTCACTGTGGTTTTGATTTGCATTTCTCTAATGATTAGTGACGTTGAGCTTTTTTTCATATGTTTGTTGGCCGCATAAATGTCTTCTTTTGAGAAGTGTCTGTTCATATCCTTTGCCCACTTTTTGATGGGGTTATTTTTTTTTCCTTGTAAACTTGTTTAAGTTCCTTGTAGATTCTGGGTATCAGACCTTCATCAGATGAGTAGAATACAAACATTTTCTCCCCTTCTGTAGGTTGTCTGTTCACTCTGATGATAGTTTCTTTTGCTGTGCAGAAGCTCTTTAGTTTAATTAGATCTCATTTATTACTTTTGGCTTTTGTTGCAATTGCTTTTGGCATTTTCATCATAAAGTATTTGCCCATGCCTATGTCCTGAATGGTATTGCCTAGGTTTTCTTCTAGGGTTTTTATGATTTGGGGCTTTACATTTAAGTCTTTAGTCCATCTTGAGTTAATTTTTCTATAAGGTGTAAGAAAGGTGTCCAGTTTCAGCTTTCTGCATGTGGCTAGCCAGTTTTCTCAACACCATTTATTAAATAGGGAATCCTTTCCCCATTGCTTGTTTTTGTCTGGTTTGTTGACAATCAGATGGTTGTAGATGTGTGGTGTTATTTCTGAGGTCTCTGTTCTTTTTCATTGGTCTATCTGTCCGTTTTGGTAGCAGTGCCATGCCGTTTTGGTTAGTGCATCCTTGATGTATAGTTTGAAGTTAGGTAGCACGATGCCTCCAGCTTTGTTCTTTTTGCTTAGGAATGTCTTGGCTCTACACGCTCCTTTTTGATTCCATATGAAATTTAAAGTAGTTTTTTCTAATTCTGTGGGGAATGTCAATGGTAATTTGATGGGAATAGCACTGAATCTATAAGTTACTTTGGGCAGTATGGCCATTTTCATTATATTGATTCTTCCTATCCACAAGAATAGAATGTTTTTCCATTTGTTTGTGTTCTGTCTTATTTCCTTGAGTAGTAGTTTGTAGTTTTCCTTGAAGAGGTCCTTCACATCCCTTGTTATCTGTATTCCTAGGTATTTTATTCTCTTTGCAGCAATTGTGAATGGGATTTCATTCATGATTTGGCTCTCTGCTTGTCTATTATTGGTGTATAGGAATGCTTGTGATTTTTGCACATTGATTTTGTATCCTGAGACTTTTCGGAAGCTGCTTATCACCTTAAGGAGTTTGGGGGCTGAGACAATGGGGTTTTCTAAATGTAGAATCATGCCATCTGCAAACAGAGACAATTTGACCTCCTCTCTTCCTATTTGAATACCCTTTATTTCTTTCTCTTGCCTGATTGCCCTGGCCAGAACTTCCAGTACTATGTTGAATAGGAATGGTGAGAGGGGGCATCCTTGTCTTGTGTCGGTTTTTAAAGGGAATGCTTCCAGCTTTTGCCCATTCAGTATGAATTGGCTGTGGGTTTGTCATAAATAGCTCTTATTATTTTGAGATATTTTTCATCAATATCTAATTTATTGAGAGTTTTTAACATGAAGGGGTGTTGAACTTTATCAAAGGCCTGCATCTATTGAGATGACCATGTGATTTTTGTCATTGTTTCTGTTTATGTGATGGATTACATTTATTGATTTGCATATGTTGAACCAGCCTTCATCCCAGGGATGAAGTCAACTTGATCGTGGTGGATAAGCTTTTTGATGTGCTGCTGGAATCGGTTTGCCAGTATTTTATTGAGGATTTTCACATCGATGTTCATTAGGGATATTGGCCTGAAGTTTTCTTTCTTCATTGTGTCTCTGGAAGTTTTTGGTATCAGGATGATGCTGGCCCCATAAAAGGGAGGAAGGACTCCTCCCTTTTCAATTGTTTGAAATAGTAGCTAAAGGAATGGTACCAGCTCCTCTTTGCACTTCTGGTAGAATCCGGCTGTTAATCCATCTGGTCCTGGTATTTTTTCGGTTGGTAGGCTATTTATTACTGGCTCAATTTCAGAACTTGTTATTGGTCTATTCAAGGATTCAAATTCTTCCTGGTTAAGTCTTGGGAGGGTGCATGTGTCTAGGAATTTATCCATTTCTTCTAAATTTTATAGTTTATTTGAATAGAGGTGTTTATAGTATTTTCTGATGGTAGTTTGTATTTCTATGGGTCCAGTGGTGATATCCTCTTTATCATTTTTTATTGTGTCTATTTGATTCTTCTCTTTTTTCTTCTTTATTAGTCTAGCTGGTTGTCTATCTAGTTTGTTAATTTTTTCAGTAAACCAACTCCTGGATTCATTGATTTTTGGAAGGGTTTTTCATGTCTCCATCTCCTTCAGTTCTGCTCTGATCTTAGTTATTTTTTGTATTCTGCTAGTTTTTGGATTTGTCTGTTCTTGCTTCTCTAGCTCTTTTAAATTTGATATTAGGGTGTCAAAGTGAGATCTTTCTAGCTTTCTGATATAGGCATTCAGTGCTATATATTTCTTTTAACACTGCTTTGGCTGTGTTCCCCAAGATTCTGGTGCATTGTCTGTTTTCTCAATGGTTTCAAGGAACTTCTTGAATTCTGCCTTAATTTCATTATTTACCTAGGAGTCATTCAGGAGCAGGTTGTTCAATTTCCATGTAGTTGTGTGGTTTTGAGTGAGTTTCTTAGTCCTGAGTTCTAATTTGATTGCACTGTGTTCTGAAAGACTATTTGTTATGATTTCAGTTTTTTTTGCATTTGCTGCTGAGGAGTGTTTTACTTCCAATTATGTGGTCGATTTTAGAATAAGTGCCACGTGGCACTGAGAAGAATGTATATTCTATTGATTTGGTGTGGAGAGTCCTGTAGATGTCTATTTGGTCCACTTGATCCAGAGCTGAATTTAAGTTCTGAATATCCTTGTTAATTTTCTGACTTGCTGATCTGCCTAATATTGACAGTGTGGTCATTATTATTGCGTGGGAGTCTAAGTCTCTTTGTAGGTCTCTAAGAACTTGTTTTATAAATTGTAATGCTTCTGTATTGGGTGCATATATATTTAGGATAGTTAGCTCTTCTCGTTGAATTGATCCCTTTACCATTATGTAATACCATTCTTTGTCTTTTTTGATCTTTGTTGTTTTGAAATCGGTTTTGTCAGAGACTAGGAATGCAACCCTTGCATTTTTTTTTCTTTCCATTTGCTTGGTAAATTTTCCTCCATCCCTTTATTTTGAGCCTATGTGTGTCTTTGCACATAGGAAGGGTCTCCTGAATACAGCACACCGATGGGTCTTGACCCTTTATCCAATTTGCCAGTCTGTGTCTTTTAATTGGGGTGTTTAACCCATTTACATTTAAGGTTAATATTGTTATGCATGAATTTGATACTGCCATCATGATGCTATCTGGTTATTTTGCAAAATAGTTGTTGCAGTTTCTTCATAGTGTCATTGGTCTTTATATTTTGGATTGTTTTTGCAGTAGCTGGTACCAGTTTTTCCTTTCCATATTTAGTGCTTCCTTCATGAGGCAGGCCTGGTGGTGATGAAATGCCCCAGCATTTGCTTGTCTGGAAAGGATTTTATTTCCCCTCACTTATGAAGCTTAGTTTGGTTTGATATGAAATTCTGGGTTGAAAATTCTTTTCTTTAAGAATGTTGAATATTGCCCCCCACCCCTCTTCTAGCTTGTAGGGTTTCTACTGAGAGGTCCACTGTTAGTCTGATAGGCTTCTCTTTTTAGGTTACCTGGCCTATCTCTCTGGCTGTCCTTACCATTTTTTCCTTCATTTCAACCTTGGTGATTCTGATTATTATGTCTTGGGGTCATTCTTTTCATGGTATATCTTAGTGGTGTTCTCCGTATTTCCTGAATTTAAATGTTGGCCTGTCTTGCTAGGTTGAGGAAGTTCTGGATAATATCCTGAAGTGTGTTTTCCAACCTGGTTCCATTCTCCCCATCTCTTTCAGGTACTCCAATCAGTCCTAGGTTCAGTCTTTTTACATAGTCCCATTTTTCTCGGAGGTTTTGTTCATTCATTTTCATTCTTTTTTCTCTAATCTTGTATGCATGCCTTATTTCGGCAAGATGATCTTCGAACCCTCATATCCTTCCTTTTGCTTGGTCGATTCGTCTATTGATCCTTGTATGTGCCTCATGAAATTCTCATGCTGTATTTTTCAGCTCCATCAGGTCCTTTATGTTTCTCTCTAAACTGGTTATTCTAGTTAGCAGCTCCTGTAACCTTTTATCAAGGTTCTTAACCTCTTTGCTTTGGGTTACAACATGCTCCTTTAGCTCAGCAGAGTTTGTTACTACCCACCTTCTTCTGAAGGCTACTTCTGTCAATTTGTCCATCTCATCCTCTGTCCAGTTCTGCACCCTTGCTGGAAAGGCACTGCAATCATTTGGAGGTGAAGAGGCACTCTGGCCTTTTGGGTTTTCAGTGTTTATTCGTTGATTCTTTCACATCTTCATGAGTTTCTCTGGTATTGATATTTGAGGCTGCTGACCCTTGGATGGGGTTCTTGAGGGGACTTTTTTTGTTGTTGATGCTATTGTTTCTTTCTGTTCATTTGTTTTTCTCGGAATGGTCAGGTCCCTCTTCTGTAGGGCTGCTGTGGTTTGCTGGGACTTCACTTCAGGCCCTATTAATCTGGTTCACTCCATCACCCACTGGAGATATCACTCAAGGAGGCTGGAGAAGAGCAAAGATGGGTGCCTGCTCCTTCCTCTGGTACCTCTGACCTCAAGGGGCACCGACATGATGCCAGTAGGAACACTCCTGTATATGGTGTCTGATGATCCCTGTTGGAGGGTCTTACCCAGGTGGATGGCATGGGGAGCAGGAGCAGTTTAACAAAGCACTTTGACTGTTCCTTGATGGAGGAGGTGTACTTCAGTGGGGGGAGAAACCCACTCTTCTGGGCTGCCTGACTTCCTCAGAACTAGCCGGAGGAAAGACTAAGTCTGCCGGTCTTTGGAGACTGTGACCACCCCTCCCACTAGGGGATCAGGTCCAGGGAGATCAGAGTTCTGTCCCTGAGCACCTGGTTGGAGTTTTAGAAGCTCCTGCAGGAAGGCCCTGCCCAGTGAGGAGGGATGGGTCAAGGTCAGGCCTGAAGAGGCACTCTGTCCACAGTATGCCACAGCTGATGTGTTTGGCTGTGAGGGATACTTCTTGGGACCAAGCCATCCAGCCTCCCTGGGTCCAGCTAAGGAAAAGTGCAGCCTGGAGCTATAGAGACAGCTGCTGCCCTTCTCCCGCCGTAGGAGGTTAATGTATTAGGCAGTTATCTGTCCCCGGTGTTGGCTCTCACCCTCCTCCAAGGACCTCAAATGGCTTTGACAGCAGTCAACCATAGCTGTGGTTCTGGTCACTCCTCCCTCTGTGAGCTCAGCAGGCTTAAGCAGATTCTAGCTTAGTGGCTGTTGAGAACCTGCACAGGTCCATGGCTGGGACCCTAGGCACTGGTGGCGTGGGCTTACACGTGGGATCTTCCAATCTGTGGGCTGCACAGTTCCATGGAAAAAGCATGTTTTCCCAGGTTGGATAGCATGCTCACTCACCACCTCCCTTGGCTGGGGGGTGGCGGCCCCTCTGCCCCATGAGGCCCTCAGGTGGGCCACTGCACCCCACTGCTCTTCCTTCCTCTCCGTGGGTCATACCAGCTGCCCAGTCAGTTCTGATGACAGAACCTGGATACCTCGGTTGCTGGTGTAGGATTTGCATGCTGTTGTGGTTCTTCTCAATGGGAGCCTCCTATCGCTACTGCTTCTAGTCAACCATCTTGACCCGCCCCACAGATACTTTAAAGAGCCACACTATCCATGTACCTTCATGAATCTAGGAACCACAATCATAGATGGAGTTGGTGCCTGCTTAATTTCAACGCTGACTTGCTATACTCAGGCTTTGCTTAATATTAGAAAAAAATCATTATGTTCTTTAAAGTCACCTTTCTTAAGTTATCTTCCTTCTTCTTTAAATGAAGATTAAAAGAAGATTAAATGAATATTCTCTAAATGAAAATTAAAGTAATGTCTACTTCAAAAATCTATTGCAAGGATAAAAGAATACACAAATAAAAATGATATACAAATTACTATAATTGCTACTTTCTTAACAAACTACATGTATAGTGTGTAAATGTATATGAGTTGTATGCATTATTCTTGCATCCAACTCATAGTCAGAAGTGATTTATGCAATTATTAATGTAAAAGTTATTTAACAACCTGTACTTAGAAACTCTGGAAATAGAAATTTATTCGTCTTCTTTAACTTTAGGAATATTTTTGATACATAATCCATAATAAAACCACCTCTCAGTTCTACTGGAGAAAAAATGGGTTGAAAACTTATAAAAAATAAGTAAAATCATTTATATAATCAAGAAGAAGAGATAAGAAAAGGAATATTAACCCTGGTTGTGGTTGTGGTTTCAATTACGTGAATATATGTATATGTGTGTATCCATGCATATATTATATACATATATATATGGAGAGAGAGAGAGAAAAAGGATACTTAACCAAGAGGATAGCCACATATTTTTTTATATACAAAGAGAAACAAAAAGGAGAAACCAATAGGATAGCCACTCTACTATCTAATCATGAAGCACTTAAACCTGGTCCAGAAAAGCTTTAAGAAATTATCTAGAAGCTACACAGACAAATTTTAGAGTAAAGGATGCCACACTACTTTATTTTCATAAAGTACGAAACTTGTAGTCCACAACTACATCTCCACTTTTCCCAAAGCTTCTATTATTATAACTATTTCACTTTCTTCCATCTCCTTTTTTCCTTGAATAGCTTATCAAGTCCAGTAAAAATATAATGATGGCCACCCAAGGAGAAAGCATACATCTCTCTCTGGGTATTTGTCATAAATACCATCATATTATTCAAGAGACTACACATTAATAATGGTAAATTCTAGAGTTTATAAGGTTCAAAGTTTCTCTCATGAGCAGCTTTTAGCTTATATGGGCTAGAATTTGAATTGGGTGTCTGATCGATGTTTTCAAATGGTAAATCGCTTTTTTCCCCCAAAATAAATGTGGGATTATACAATTCTATAAATCTTACTAACCATTAATTTTCAGAATATCTGATTCCATGCTGCATTTAAAAGGTACAGATGAAAACTGGTAAAATAGTAATATTAGATGCAATTGAATGAAAAGCATGGCAGAAATGAAAAAAAGTTGGAATCTCACTAAGAAAATTTAATCACTTTTCACTGAGCAGAATTTTTTTAATTGCCAAGACATTTTTAATATTTAGTAGGTTTCCTGGCATTACATCATCTCATATTTTTCCCCTGCAGAGAAATTTAAACATGTGCTACCAGGTATACACCCAGGAGGTCCCCTCATTCAACAAGCAAAAAGGACATGAGGCTA
Source organism: Pan troglodytes (assembly GCF_028858775.2). NCBI lineage: Eukaryota > Metazoa > Chordata > Mammalia > Primates > Hominidae > Pan > Pan troglodytes. The sequence continues at coordinate 61,676,360 of NC_072403.2, forward strand.
TTACACAGACAGTTCAACCATTTTTCATGCAGTGAATGAGCAATGTACCCAGTACAAACTCCTAAGAGCTCTTTCATCTTATGAGTCTTATGATCCAAAATATTAAATGGTCAAAGCAAAATTCACTGATATATTAGTTTATGGCACAAACTATTTCCACTTTAGGTTTATATCTTAAATCTTCAAATAGAGCAAGATTTCTCAACCTTGGTACCAAGGACATTTTGGATCAAAGCACTCTTTGTGAGGCAGAGGAGCTGTCCTGTCCATTTTAGAAGGTTTAGCAGCATTCCTACCCACATTACTACTCCAGCATATCTACGCACTAAATGCTAGTAACAATACACACACATACCTGCCCCCTATCAATTGTGGATGACAAAATAAAGTGTTTCCATACATTGCTAAATGTCTCCTAGGGACCAAAATCACCCCAGGTAAGAACCTCTAAAATAGAGCATGATCCCCACACACTGAAGATATGCAAGCTATGCTTGTGTACCGTTCTAGACACTTTAGAAACAACATAATCTCCCATCTGAGTGTCTTGTTCTGGCACCCTGCTCTCAAGAGCCCAGGAAATCTTCCTGAGTGGAAAATGTCAGAGTACCTTCTGAAGTATGTCCGCAGAAGAATCACAAATCTTAGAAAAGAAGGAGGCAGGGGGAGATGATGTAAATATGAAGCTGACTGTGAACTGGAATGATGACAGCTTAACTATATATATCCAAGTACTGAAGGTGGCTAATGACATCGAGCAGGCTAGCTTAAAATGTTTTCACAATGGAGTACAGAAATTTATATTCATAGCAGAGCATTAGGAAAAGGTTGATTCTACATAGCACATTTTCTTTAGGGAATACATTAATATATATATTTGTGAAAAAATTAATTCAAGTAAAGCACTTAGCACAGCGCCAGACACATGGTGAGTGTCCATTAAATGTGTAAGTGCTGGCTGCTATTCTTATTAGTAGTAACACTGGCATTGATCATTTTATTGTATTAATTTAATTCATTATACGCTTAAACATTTTTATACACTTAAACATTTTAGTGCTTAGGAACATTTCTTCTGGCATACACCTCTGCCCTCTCTCTCTGTCTCTCTCTCTCTCTCTCTCTCTCTCCCTCCTTCCCTCTCTCTTTCTCTTTCTCTCGCTCTTTCTCTCTCTCTCTCCCTATTCTTTCCCCATTTGTTGTTTTGCCTATGGAAAGTGCCTACTCTTCTTGAAAAGTTCAGCTCAAAAGTGAACTCCTCTCAGAGGCTTTCCCTAAGGTCCCTTACCCTTCCAAGTAAAAAATTAACTAACTTTCTCTTCATTTCTATTTCCACAACACTTAGTGCATATTTACATCATCGTTCTTAGCACATTGTATTATAGTTATTAAAGTCTGTGTGTGGTAGCCCCACCACAGTCCCTGGCCTCCAGGCTATGAGCTTCTGAGGCCCTATTTACTTGGCCTTATGTCCTCTGTGCTTGCCACATGGTAGACGCTCAACAAAAGCACTCCAAGCTCAGCTGAATTATCTGGAAAATTCAATCACGTGGAAACCTCCTTTCCCAATAATGCCAGATATATGAGGTGTGACTATAGAGCAATGCCTTCTATATAGAATTTGGGGCTGTCAGCCTTATATGAAAAGATTAAATAAGTGAAATGATGCAAAGTGTGTTAACTTTTTACCAAGTAAAATATAGATTTGGATAAGTATCAGAACACTCCTTTAAATTACACACATTTAAATATGAGTAGGGATAAATTGGGAAGGTGGGAGAAATGGTAGGAATAAAATATATAATTTTAAGAGCTATAAGTCTCACTAAGATAAATAAATAAGAAAAGAGGTGACATAATGGATCTACCATATTTTAAATTTGATTGCATAACACCGTCAAATAATTCATAGATTAGATGGTTAATAGATCAGACTGTGTCTTGAATATAAAACATATCCATAAAACATCAGTCTAAATTACTGTACAGATCTCCCTTACCCAGCCACTCCTAGGCAGTATCTTAGGGAAAGGAAACTTTACATATGTGAAAACATATATGCATTGTCAAATAAATTACATTAAAGAGTACAGTCTGCCCTGACTTTTCAATTGTTTCTGAGTTTAACTGAAAATACGAAGTAGATAAAATCCACAACTTTGACACGGAAGTTTTGAGAGGTGACTCTGCTTTAAAAATAGCCAGAGGTACTAGTTCCTTTTTCTACTTCCACTTTAGTTCTTTAAGAAATATATGAAGCCACAAATAATCAATAGTTAAAACAATTAATAGGATTTTTAAATTACTTTTCAAATTGAAATTCCATTTTAACTGTGATCATGTGATATGTAAATAAAGTATTTTTAATGCAATACTTGTCTCAGAGAATTAAAGTCAAAGTTCCAAAGTTGTGGTAACTATTTTCCAAAAAATATTTACTCTTCTCAGAGAATTCTCAGAGAATTAAAGTCAAAGTTCCAAAGCAGTGGTAAATTTTTTCGAAAACTAAAAAAGATACTATTTATCTTCATTTCCTATGAGAAAAAAATACCTTCCATGGCTTAAGAAAAAATGAGAGCAACTGATTTTTAAATCCTAGTGTTTTTTATTTTGTTTTGTTTTGATTTTTTACTCTCTATACCTGGCAGAAGTTGGGAATGCTATTTTGTAAAGATGTGTGTAGCATAAAATCGTTTCATTACCTTTTTTCTCTCAACTATAATTATTCACATTGCTGTTTATACCAATAATGTTCATCACAAAAATTTTAAAAACACAGAAAATGTTGAAGAATTAAAATGTAAATTACCCACAGCCTGCAATGAATATTTGATGGGTTCCTTCAATCTGTTTTATATATAAATTTATTTAAAATAGTATAATAAAGTATATAATAATGTTTCTTGGTTTGGGTCAATTAACATTATTATTTGAGCATTTTTCAGTGTTAGTAAATAGTTTTCAAAAATGTAATTTGGCCGGGCGCGGTGGCTCACACCTGTAATCCCAGCACTTTGGGAGGCCGAGGCGGGCGGATCACGAGGTCAGGAGACTGAAACCATCCTGGCTAACGGTGAAACCCCGTCTCTACTAAAAATACAAAAAATTAGCCAGGCGTGGTGGCAGGCGCCTGTAATCCCAGCTACTAGGGAGGCTGAGGCAGGAGAACAGCGTGAACCAGGGAGACGGAGCTTGCAGTGAGCAGAGATTGCGCCACTGCACTCCAGCCTGGATGACAGAGCGAGAGACACCGTCTCAAAAAAAATAGAAAGGTAATATGTGTTTTCTCTGTGCTATTTTTCCAAAAATTATACCTTAACTTTTTTCTTGTTCAATTATGTTCAATTTGTGAATTGTAAGCAACAATACAGCGATAAACACTTTTACATGAATCCGTCTACATCTGTCTATATCTGCAATGTTTCTGTAAGATAAATTCATAAATAAGAGCTCTCTCATCCCACACTACCCTTTCCCCATACTTCTCAAATGTATTTTAAAGAGTTCGACTATTTATCTAAAACTTGTGTTTTCAGCTATTATTCACAGAAAGATTCAATGATATTGCTATTAAATTGGGTGGCATTTATTTTATTATTACACTTCAAAACCTACCGATTTATTTTGCATATATTAAATTATGTAATAAAACTAATTATTTATTAAATAAAGACACCTAGAACATTTTACTTACTTTATCTTTACATAAAGGTAGGTGTCAGAAAACTGTACCTACTGTTATTATAATAAAAAACAATTTTTTGCCATTATGTATATAGTTCTGTAAACTAACATAGATGCTCATATGAAGTTATATGAAAATATATTGATGAATGTATTTATTATCAACTATGATCTTTGCATTGGGATATGCATTAGCCCTTCCCACATCATCTGAAATTATTTTTCTCGATCTGAAATACTTTTTCATTTGTTTTTTATTTTTTCAGATTTGTAAACTGAGACTCCAAGAAATATAGAAATTTCCCTATTTGGGAATTTCAAGTCTATGCTCTTATGGCACTATATTATTATTTTCTGTGGTGACTTTAAAGTCCTTCATAGAAACCTGAAATATTCTATAAGACATATCGCTATTTCTATATGTTCTTTCCCTTAAACATCTTTCTTTGGAAGAAAAGGGGGAGTACAGAAAGTGAATCCTGCATCTATAGGTAATAACAGGGCACAGAATTGCATTTTCTTACAATGCAGAATAATGAACTTCTGTCAATGAACCAATGCTTATTTTAAAATAAAAAAAGTGTTTTGCTAGAGATTGTCATACCTGATCAACAGTATATAAAATTGAAATATGGCCAAGCGTGGTGGCTCACGCCTGTAATCCCAACACTTTGGGAGGCTGAGGCGGGTGGATCACCTGAGGTCAGGAGTTCAAGACCACCAGCCTGATCAACATGGTGAAATCCCCTCTCTACTAAAAATACAAAAATTAGCCGGGTGTGGTGGTGGGTGCCTGTAGTCCCAGCTACTCAGGAGTCTGAGGCAGGAGTATCGCTTGAAACCTGAAGGCAGAGGTTGCAGTGGGCTGAGATAGTGCCATTGCACTCCAGCTTGGGCAACAAGAGTGAAACTCCATCTCAAAAAAAAAAAAAAAAAAAAAAAAAAAAGAATTGAAATACAAAGTATGAGTCTCTGTGAATATTTCAGGATTGAAAAAATAGTTAGTAAAAAATTCCAAATACATTAGCAAAAACAAATATCACAGAGGACAATAAATATACTATAACCCTAGAAGATAAAGTAACAATCATAATTCAGTAACACTACTCAATAGCAGATGTTCAAAAATGTGAACTTGGTAGAACTGAATTAAGATTGAATTGAATTTTTAAAAATACTATTTGGCAAATTAAATAGAAACCTATCAAATCTATATCATCCCAGAGTTTAAAATGGCAATGGAAGAGGATGCCAGGTAAAGATATACATGCACTTTAGATTTTACAAATTAAGTCAAAGGAATTAGGAAAAATATCAGTGAAATCCTAAATCTGAGAGTAGATTTAAACACATGTTAAAATAAAGTCTTAGCCAAATTATACCAAAGAATACTGAAACAATACGTAGCTATAGTAGCAGAAACATTAAGAGTAATATTTTTTAAATCAGGTATAATTAGAAAAATATCAGAGGTGCTAGATAAACAAACATTTCATTTTTGTAAAGATAATTAAAATTTCCCAAAACTATGAAGTCACGTGAACTAAGCATCAATATCCATAAATATTCCAAAATGGACTGTTAATAAAAATAAGCATTAGTTTATTTAGAAATAGACTATAAAGTATTAATAGACTCTTAGTTCTTTATTTTTATCATTTTTGTCATGTGTTAAATTATACCATTCACATCCTTAGAAAATAGAAAGGTGAAAGTAAGCTCAAAGGGAGCTTCATTAGATGACATTAAGAAACATACTGAGCAGACAGAACAGTGGGCATACAGAAAAGATAGGAATTTTAATTGTGATCAATGTAAAATTCTGCAATTAAATACAATTAATAAATATATTCTAGAGGATAGAAAACTGGTATGCCAATCATTCCTGAAAAAAATGCTTAGGATATAAATAACCAACTATAAACTCAACATACATAAAATATATATAACTGACAAAAAATAAACATAATTCAAGGATATGTATATGGAAGTAGTATTCCAATTTTGAGTAATAATGATGTCAAAGCATTGAATCATACCGAGGAAAATGGTAGTGCTGAGGATAAAAATAAATAACTTATCCTTATCTCTTCTTTAAAAAACTCATAATCCAAGTGTGAAAACAGACATAGAAAAAGATAACTATGAATAAAACAATTTGTTAGTTTTGGCAATATTATTAACTAACATTCAGAATATTATTTTCAATTCTTCTCACTAATTTTGAGATATTATTATTATGTAACATAAAAATAACATATTATAGTATTCACTATATATGCCTGGCCCTATAAGAAAATAATATTAGTATCTTAATTTTATAAATGGAACCATTAGATTGAGATTTTTTAAAAAATAGTACTACACACCCAATGAATCCATAGCCTGATAATTTTGAGGAAGACTAGTTAAAATAGAATTGAGAGGACATGTGCACATACGTGTGTGTGTGTTTGTGTGTGTGTGTTGTCACTGTAAAGGCTTTGTAAGACTTTAATATCCAGAATCTACAAAGAACGCAAACAAATTTACAAGAAAAAAACAAACAACTCTATCAACAAGTGGGCGAAGGATATGAACAGACACTTCTCAAAAGAAGACATTTATGCAGCCAACAGACACATGAAAAAAATGCTCATCATCACTGGCCATCAGAGAAATGCAAATCAAAACCACAATGAGATACCATCTCACACCAGTTAGAATGGCAATCATTAAAAAGTCAGGAAACAACAGATGCTGGAGAGGATGTGGAGAAATAGGAACACTTTTACACTGTTGGTGGGACTGTAAACTAGTTCAACCATTGTGGAAGATACTGTGGCGATTCCTCAAGGATCTAGAACTAGAAATACCATTTGACCCAGCCATCCCATTACTGGGCATATACCCAAAGGATTATAAATCATGCTGCTATAAAGACACATGCACATGTATGTTTATTGCAGCACTATTCACAATAGCAAAGACTTGGAGCCAACCCAAATGTCCATCAATGATAGACTGGATTAAGAAAATATGGCACATATACACCACAGAATACTATGCAGCCATAAAAAAGGATGAGTTCATGTCCTTTGCAGGGACACAGATGAAGCTAGAAACCATCATTCCCAGCAAACTATCGCAAGGACAAAAAACCAAACACCTCATGTTCTCACTCATAGGTGGGAATTGAACAATGAGAACACATGGACACAGGAAGGGGAACATCACACACTGGGGACTGTTGTGGGGTGGGAGGAGGGGGGAGGGATAGCATTAGGAGATATACCTAATGCTGAATGACGAGTTAATGGGTGCAGCGCACCAACATGGCACATGTATACATATGTAACGAACCTGCACATTGTGCACATGTCCCTAAAACTTAAAGTATAATAATAATAAAATAAAATAAAATAAAAAAGAAATCTGCCTCAGAACTGTCCACAATGACAAACACTCCTACAATCCAGAAGCCAAGGTGTAGCCTAATTGAATGTTAAGCAGCTGAAATAGCTTAAAACCAGAAAAACAATGTACATAATGGAAACCCTGATGAGTCCATCATATTGGTGGTCTTCTGTGGTTGCAATGATAATAATAATAATTTATTTAAAATAGCCAAGGTAGAGACAAAAGTCTTTGTGTATTCAAGCCAAACAACTCAGATGAATGGCACCCCCAGACTAACTTCTGAGTAAACCATACTGTGATAACATAAAGCCCTTTTGTGTGTCAGGAATATCGGGAGGTGCCATTAGGCTGGAAGACCTGCATATATTCATATATTGTCCACAGCCTCCTTTTGGGTTCTGGTTGTCTACATGGGATGACTTTAGATGACATGTATACAGGGTGGATTCTAAACCAGAGGTAGAGCAACATTAGTGTCTGGCTTTTTTTTTTTTTAATCTTTTGGTACCTAATTTGCAAAGCCACTCAAAATGACAAACATAAGTGATCTGATTATTATACCAGACGCATATAAAAAGTTTCTATTTCCTTACAAAGTTTTTCTGGCTCTCAAATATAATCACTGTTTTGTTTTTCTGTTGCTGTTTGTTTTTCTAAAGAATCAGAACAAGAACTTCCCTTATTTTAAAATAAACTATTAGTCTCAAACTTTGGGCACATCACAATGTCCCAAATTAGATTGTATTTAATTCAAGACCAAAATTAAATTGATTTAAAATAAAAAATTTAAAAAAAGACTTTAATATTCTGATATGCATTGTGAATCTCCGAGAGGATAGTCTAACAGGAAGACTTTACCAATAGACATGACCTCAGAAGCTTTTTAACTTTTTCTTCATTGAGTATTGCAAGGCACTATTGTGAAATTCTGCCAAACTGGAAGACCAAGACAAATCTAAACATCAAGAACTGCAAATATTGTCAACAAGGAGAGAACAGCACCTTACAGGAGACAGGATAGCAATCTTTAAATATTTTTCTCATCAAAAAAGGATATATTATTTCATCAAAAGGAAGACCTAGATGTGAGGAATGAAAGCTACTGGGAGAGAGATATCACCTCAATATAGGATTTCAAATAGATTTAGATACATGATTGATAGATAGATAGATAGATAGATAGATAGATAGATAGATAGATGATAGATAGATGATAGATAGATAGATAGATCTGAGCTGTCTGACAAAGGTGATTCATCACCTGAAAAAATGTGTTATCCAAGTGATTTCTGCATTTTGTTAAATATCAGAGAAAATGACTAAGGTCCCTTTTTAACACTTATTTTCAATGGTTCATTTGCAGTCATTATCAACTGAGGTTTTTATGCATTTAGTATTTCAGACTACCTGTCCATTTTTGTATCATTCCGAATTAACCAACTTATAGACAGAGGACATCAAAATACACATAAAAATGAACATACAATTTTTACACTCATGTCAGTGAAAAGTAAAGCAGTGCTTCTCTAACTTCCAGAACACCAAGTAATTTCATTATCTTAATTATACATTTCATGTGGGCAGAACAAAGTGGAAGTTTTCTGGGATGAAGGACAACTTTACAAAATAAGACAACAGACCTAGAAAGCACATTTTTAGAAGCATGAGACTATTTAGTATACGAATTGGTGTCAGGAGTAGGGAGCAGCTCTGGAATGTAGGAGAAAATTTTCAGATCGATTACTGTTACCTTTCAATATCTCTACCTGGCTCTAAATGTTACTACATTGCCACCAAAAAAAATAATTTGTTTGATAGATCACATGAGTTATCAATGGCTTTTACTAAAATTTTACATATATTTGCCGGGATAATAAGTTAAATAAAAAGATTATACCTATTTGTGTATTCCTTGATGATTTGATATATGCTAATCTTAATTGTTTCATTTTCAAATCGGTTGTTGCTCCGGTCCTTGTATATCCGGAATTCAGCTGCTGTCACTGCCTCTCCATGAGGAATTTGGGTAAGATCAAATCGAAATTCTTTGTAATGCCTTCGCTGGTGAGAAAAATCCTTGTCTCTTTCAACTGAAAAAATAAAGGGGGTTGAGGGGAAAAAAGTTAGTCTTTTATAAAATATGGAAATTAATGATAAATTCTCCAGCTTTGAAAGAAAACAAACAAGCAGGATAGTATAAAACTGGAAAAACACTAAAACCACAAACTGAAACGTGTTTCCAGTTAAAGGAAATTCCACAAACCAACAGCCTTTAGTTCAAAAGCAACATAACCTCTGCGGTTTTATACAAATTCCTGGATCCTAAATGGAAAGGTTATCCAAAAATGTTTTTAAAAGTGAAGGTTGTAAAATGATTACTACTATGTATCAAGTATCAGACCATAGAAAATTTTATACAGAAATTCTGAATATGTCACTGTAACCTCCAGAGTTCCAGGTGAAATGACTGGAGAGACAGCACAGCCGTGGGAGGGAAATGGGAAAGAGGACTGAGTGGCAAGTATACAAGGACTGTGTTTATGGCCTTTCAAAATTCAAGTAAATAAAGCAAACTAATTTTTACAAGAAAGATTCCTTCTAAAATGTCTTCCCCAGAAAATTTTTTCTCTTTTTAAAATATTCTTTTCCTTAAAAACATTTTTTTTTTCTTGAGAAAGGTCTCACTCCGTTGCCCAAGCTGGAGTGCAGTGGTATGATCACCGCTTACTGACGCCTGGACCTCCCAGGCTCAAGTGATCCTCCCACCTCAACCTCTAGAGTAGCTAGGACTACAGGCATGCACCACCACACCCAGCCAATTTTTTTATTTTTTGTAGGGGCAGGGTCTCACTGTGTTACCTAGACTGCTCTCGAAATCCTGGGCTCAAGCAATCCTCCCAATTTGGCATCCCAAAGTTCTGGGATTACTTGCATGAGCTACCCCGCCCCGTGTTTGTTTGTTTGTTTGTTTGTTTGTTTGTTTGCTTTTAAAGCATTTTTATAAATTCTTACCCCTGGTCTAGTACAAAGTCTCTCAAAAACCTCTGTCATTATTCAGAATTGAGAGGGGAACATATTTTCCCTCTTTAGTAACCTTCCAAACAAATGAAGTCAAAGAACTGTTCCTTTTGGGAATATTAAGAAATGCTGAAGAATTTAGGACAGCAAGTGTCAGACATATTATTATATAATCTGGCTGTGTAAGATAGTGTATTGTACAAGTGGTATTAATTGATTCACAAAGCTCGAAACTTGGAAATCTTTAGAAGATTAATTAAAATTTATAACACTGCTATACATATATGAAACTTAGGATCCTAAGCTAGAAGCATTAAGATTATGGAAGGGAAAAGATGATAATGACCATCAGGAACAATGCCACGGAGCCCAGGCTGCTAGAACATCATGTTCCAAGGCCAGATGGGTGGCCACATTTGAAGCTCCTGACAAAGGAACCCACAATTCTTTGCCTTCATCCTCCATAGTAATCTCTGGTTTATTTTCCCCAGAAGAGCGGAAGGTGGTTCAGGAGAGAGCAAGAAGCTGATCCTCACCTCCATCTCAGACTCTAAAGCAGGCATACAGAAAAATGTAGCTACATTTGGGGGCATATTTTTTTTAATTTTATTTTACAGAAACCCTGGACTCAAGCCATCCTCCTGCCATAGCCTCCCAAGTAGCTGGGACTACTATAGGTGTTCCCCACTGCACCCAGTTGGAAGCATTTTTGTCCTGTGGATCTTGGCAAGGATGATGCTCTTTGGCTGTCTGACTACAGTAACACCACCTCACATGATTCATAAAATTATTCTCTTAAAATATCATTATCTTGGTCCTAAGAAAGGTCCATTTCCAGAGAGATTATTAATCAACTTTTCCTAAATAAGGACAAAAAACCCATTTGTAAGATGTTATTTTGGTCCATAATTTAAATCTCGTCTCTGGTGATGGTGCAGACTGCCATGATAGTGCAGACTGCACACTCCTCCTTCCTCTCCCTTTTGTCCATTTGACTGGGCTGTGTGAGAGTGGAAGTCTAGGGGAAGAAAATGCCTGCTACCTAAGTAGCTAGTAACTGATGTGCATGTAAGAATGCTAAAACTAGCCACAACTTTTGCTTTCAGGGAACTAAATCTAACTCACTGTATTCTTATTTTCTTATCCTAAATTTAAATGAAGTAGATGACATCATGTGACCATATCTAAATAGCATTTATATGCCAGACTATATTCTCAGTATTTTATCATCTTGTTAATATTAACATATTCTGCCTCATAACAGCCTACAAGGTAGGTTCTCTTATTATCCTCATTTTAGAAATGAAGCAACTGTGGAAGCATGGGGAATAAATACCTTACCAAAAACTTTGAACCCAGGCATTTGGTGTCACCAATCCATGGTTGTTAAATGTCAGGATATGCTGCGTCTGCTTACACACTATGGCTTTGTCCTATTTTATTAACACAGACCTAAAATCTTGTATTTACAAGTCCAAAATCCAAAACATTCTGAAAACTACGAGTTTGTTTTCAAGCTCTTTTGACAGAAGAACCAGAAGTTAACTGACATGAAGTGATTTAAAGTCTCTTTTTATCCCAGTTTCTATAAATATTTATTGCTTTGCTGCAGAAATTGTCATGTGTTGGCCTAGGTGGCACTGTCCCAGACCCTGCTTGACAAATACTATATTCATGATATATGCACCAACCAGCCATTTGAAAATATATTTTCTCCATTCTGAAGGACAATATTCATAATTCTAAGTGATAACAACCATTATTCATTTTTCATTAATATTAAATTGTAAATTTAAAATTTTAACCAAAAAGCCACAAGTATAGTCCTAAAAATAAAGGCTAAGACATGAGTTTGCTAGGATCCAACCTAAAGTGTGCACCTGCTTAATGCAGATGAGTATTGAATTCATGTTATGTAAAGTAATCTACCGTTCTGGAATCCCCTGTGAGATGTTAGTGTAATAAAGTAGAAAGCTAGAATTTCAGCCATTATTATAAAATTTCAGTTTTCTAATCCAAGCTATTTAACTTAAACCCTTAAGGGGACTCATTTTCAAAGAGTTTAATAAAATTTTATATTAAATATACCACACAGAACGAAGTTGCATTGCAGACTTGTCTGGTGACTCAAATCCTTATATCCTACTGCTTTGAATCATAATTGCAACAATAAATTCCATGGGACATATTGGAATGAGTAATGGAATAAGACTTACAGCCTAATGATGCCCACAAATATTCAACAATGTAATCTCAGTTACCTCAAACAGTAACACTAGGGAGGTGGCAAATATTAATATCCCTGACTTAAGAATAAGAAATTGGGTGATGACAGCTACATAGTAACAGATGTCTGTCTCCTAAAGTTTATTATAAATCTTCGTTCAATACCTATACCACCTACATAATGACATCCTACTATTCTGCACTTAGAGGCTAGTTCATTGTTAGTTTAAACAATGTCTTTCAGCAGTACACAAAAAAGTGAAGAACAGAATAAGGAATTTGATCACCAAAAAGTATGTAGCATCTAACACATCACAATACATAATCCAGAGAAATCTTTTAATAAATATTAATTGAATGAAAAATTGCATGAATGGGTCAAAATCTAGTCATCTCTTTCCACTCAGCAACTCCTGCTGCATTCCCCCTTGGCTGAAGCCATGGTAACTTATTTAAGTATCATTTGCGTGGTACATATTTCATGTAATCCCCATGACCCTACTTATGTCCACTAGTTTTATAACTTGTCAAAGAGCCCAAAACTTGTAATCGGAAGATAACAGATTTCATCCCAGGATTTCAATTTCCAAGCCCTCATTAACACAGCCGGAGTGTGTTTTTCTGAATATTGTTTTGTTTTGTTATGTTTTCAATCTAATTCTTTCTTGGGAAAGTTGACCTTGTTTCAGTGCTTTCATTATCTTCTCTCCAAAGAACCCTTCCCCTTCCCTTTATGATGCTCCCATAATAAAGACATGCCATTCTTTCTGGACTCAGTTCATTCTTTTAGAACACACCTCCTCCTATCTTTATCTTAGCATATGTGTTTTTATTCACTTATTTAATATTGATTACATTTCTTATCTAAGGAATATTTTATGAATAAACAAATTATTATATAATTTGAGTATTATATACTATATATGTTAATGTAACATCATACTTTCACTACAACCATATGTTGAAATTTAATTATAGCTTTTAATTTTGACATAATTGTGATTCACCGGCAGAATTCCTTCATACCCAACCTTTTATTTACCAGAGCTGCTACCAAAATCAAAACTCCCAAAGTAGATGAAAAAGAACAAACACACACATTTAACACTCCTTAAAAGTCAGCTTTTTAAGAAAGATCTTTGTCTTATTCACATTGTGACAAATTTGGTAAATATTAAGCATTCTGTCTTTCTGTATATTACAGTATGCTATAACCTACTGCAGTGGTAAATGACTTGGGAAGGTTAAAAGATACACAAGTAAATGAGAAGAAAAAAAACAGAGAAGTGTATACTATTATTGGCTTTGAGATTCATGTATTCGGCCCTTTTAATTCATTCCTTAATGTGTATTTTACATCAACCAAATACCATGAATTTCCAGAATCTTTACCAGTATTTCCAGTAAAATCTGTTTTATCAGATATAGATACGCAAGACTCCATAAAAGCCCTAAACACATTCCCTCTTTGGTGGTGAAAAAGCATCTCTTAATTACCATATAAAAACAAATAAAACAAGACAAAGAAAAAGGCAGAAGGTTTGGCTCATTTAAGCCAGACCCAGACTTGTTAAAGGGGATAGAAGGACACAGAGTAAAGACACACTGAGATCAGGGGTTAATGCTTTTTTTCCTAGTACCATCCCTTATCTCAGACCAAAAATGACATTTCTCTCGTGTGAGAATAGAAAGAGTGTTTAGTAACAAACACTTGTGTCAATCAATTTGCTTCTAATAATTGTATTTAAAAGGAGACCACAGCAGCCTGTCCAAATTCTTACATGTGCTGACCTGTCTAACAAGACCAAGAGGGGGGTACATTTTGCAATCAGCCATACATAGACTTCACTAATCCCAGACTCTTCTCTCGTTTGTCATTTATGACACACACACGTTTTGAAGATTTCCAGGTGTAAGCCATTTAATATCACCATAAAAATGAAAAAAGGAAACTTTACAGTGATACACTTCATGGATGGAGGTGTAGATCATCCCAAATATTATCATGTAAAATTATTCCATTCAAATAAGTCCATCAACATAGGGTTGTTTATTTATTAGAGCTGATGTTTGCCAACAGCGCTCTCTAAAAAAATTAAAACAAGTTGCTTTCCTATACCCACACACACATACACAAACTCACAGAAAATAAAACATCAAAACTTCAGCAAAACATATACATTTTACCACCCAAATTACAAACACAACATTGATGGTAAACACACTTCCTTCTGCTTCTAGGGAGCAGGTTTCTTTGTGTGTACTCCAAACTATGTGAAATTACAGAGCTATCTAGAGAAATAGAAAACTCAACTGCACTGCTAGAAGAAGAGAAATAATTTATTGTTATATTTTGGTTTAAAAAGTGGTAACATCAAAGCATACAAGATGTAAAATATGAATCAAATTATTCACATCCCATGATTAATGGACTGATAGTGAAAAGAAGCAGAATTGCCTTTATATAAGCACCAAACTATGTCCTAAGTGCTCTGAATTGTCAAAGTTCTGCAAAGGTTAAACTCTGTTTAAGACACACACTGAAGACTTTTATTGTTGAGATACAAGTTAACAGAAGTTAATGACTGATAGAAGTTGTTTTTTTTTTTTCCTCCCAAGCAGATATCTCTCTGAATGACTTTATCACTAATAGAAACTGGATGAAATTGTCCTGGGCTAAATATTTTCATGTCTACATTATCTGAAGAGTAGAATTAATTAACAGAGGATTACAGTTTTATCTATGTAGTGATTTATCTGCAGTTTTAAGGAGATGCATTCATGGGCAATCAGTCTTAATCTCCCACACAAGAGCTGTAACTTGGAAGACACAAATAGCAGCAGTAGCTGTAAGTCAAAGATAGCATTCTCCCAGAAGCCTAGCCAGCTGTTGAAAGAATACAGATCATTGTTTGCTGCTGAGTGCAAAAAATCATTAAGAGATTACTCATAGAATTATTACTAATCTGTGTTGCATTGTAAAAGTGAAAAAAAAGCAATGATATCATGTGACTACTAAGATGCATCACTTTCCAAGATATCCTTCGCTAACTAGTCCACAAAAAAACATAAACCTAGTTCTATAAAGACTTATTTATTGGTCAGTGAAATAATATGTACATGTTTTCCATGAATGGATAACCATTCCAGAGAGTGTGGCAAACTCCAGATTCCAGAAGTCTTAAGAGCCTGTTAATACACAGTAATATGTGACCTGAATGAAAGAAAATTGTCCCCCTGAATGTTTTGTTTCAAAGAATAATTTCAATTTACTTTCAAATTTTCTACAGTTATTATCCTCTTACTCATAAATACTTCATGAATACAATTTTATAAAGAAGCAAAATCTCAAAGAATTATTAGATAGTTAAACAATTGTAATACTCTACTATAACTAAACAAATTGATTTTCAAAATCAATTTAAATATAATGCATATAATTTTGAAAATTAAGAAATTTAATTGTTGATTGAATATTAGTTTACTTTAAAAATATAATAGTTTAGAAACAAGAATTAAGCCTTACATAAAGCTCTAAAATTAGAATGAAGTTGGTCTCAAGGTGTTCCTGTTTTCTTTAAATTAGGCCAAGCAATGAGATTTCAGTGATTATTTAGAATACTGTAATGATAACAGCTATGCATACCAAGCATTGGTATGAAAGTTATATATTTAATAATTAAATTAATAACAAATAAACAATTGTAACAATAAATTAACTAATGATGGAGTTAATATAATTCATAAATTTTAATTTTTTGTTTCTTCCCTAATTTGATCCAACAAGGTGGAGCTTCCATTATCTCCCTCATGGTACAGATAAACAATATTAACTTTCTCACTGTCACAGAGTTAGTTATCACAAAGCCAGAGATAATATCTAGATCTTATTACTCCTAATATTCTTTGCATGAAAGTTTCAACTAATAACAACTGCTACATCTGTCTCAGGGCAAAGTTTTCCTATTCCATTCCAGAACAATGTTTCTGCTTTAGCCTTACTCCCAAGCTCCTATGCTCATTCTTAGCGTGCTCTCTCCTCCTGTGCATTTAGTTTCTTCCTTTTTCCTCTACCTTAAATCAGTGTTGTGGAGACAATAGAACACTGGGAACACACTTGCAGATGAACAAAGTTAGGTGTATTGACTTGTTTCAACTTGTATTATGGGATGGATGCCACAGCAAATCTCAGTAAAAGGCTGTTAGAAAGGACTCATTAGGACTGTTAAGTAATATAGTAGAAAATTCTAAGAGGAAGGGTTTTCCTCTGACCTGAGTGCTCTTAGGAAGTAGAGGTAAATTAATCATTTGGTATCTTAATAAAATTTTCTAGAAGCTAGATGTCATTGTGGTTTTTTAAAAAATGTTTGTTATTATGGAGTTAAAAAAAACTGCAGGCTAGGTTCCTACAAGAGTGGATAGACAAAAAATATTTGTATTTACTTGACATCTTGTTTATATATTGGTGGAACACATAGTAGCACATATTTGAAGGTTCAATTGCCAAGAAATATCAGTGTAATCAAATTTACTGGTTCTTACAAATTTTTTTTAAGTCTTAAAGTCATTAAGTTATTTTTATCACTGAGGATAACAATGCATTCCAAAGTATACACATAGTTTACTATTGTTTTTATTATGAGCATTTTAGAAAGGAAAAATTATTAAGTGAATGTTAGAAGCAAATACACATCTTTTTGGGTTAAATGTTAACATTAAATGTCAAAAATTAGCTTAGAATACCCACAAAGGGTGGTACTTGACTGATTCATTCTGTATAATGAAAAATGGTTAATGATGAATGAGTATATTTACTACACAAATAACAGATTTCAATGACACTATGTACAAATATTTGAGAATGTTTTGTGTTTACCTGTAACAACTTAAAATAAAGGCATAACTGTCTGATAGCCATCTTTTGGTCAACATTTAGCTCTTACATTTTCTTTAGTGGAAAAAATCTGTTCCTTTTACAGATTGTCTGGCAGCTAGAGGTCAACCATTCTAATCTCACCAGATTTCACTAAATGATCTTGTGAATTCTTCTGCTCCATCAGTAAAATAAAACAGTTTTTAACCACCTTTAGGTGATAGAGGTTACAGTAAGTCTATGTACACAAAAGACTTTCCTTTACATCTTGAAATCAGTGAGTTGATAGTTTATCTACAGTGAATATTTGTGGTTACATGACAAAAACAGGTCAAAGGTCTTGTGAGTTTTCTTCTGAAATTGCTCAGTGCCTTCTCTAATGACTGATAATTGAAAACAGAGATTGGGACTATCAAATGTGGTGGGTGACAGATAAGTAGTAGATTAATGCCAATACTTGGTTACAAGACACTAAAAGGTCAGAAGTCACATGAATTAGCTATTGTGCTACTGTGAAAAGACAGACATCAAAAGTCTATTATCCTCTTTAATAGCTCTTAGCCTAGCTTGAAATCCATTCTCACTTCCTTAGATTATAATTTACAAGTAATCTCCATGCCATTTTACATATGATGTCAAAGTGAAGCCACTCACCCTAAGTATATCAATAGTTGGAGTTTGCATATTTTATTTACATAATAAAGAAAGTTTGTTTTTAAAAAATCACATTTTTAGTGTATTCAATGTTTATCTTGGTATATTTTAGGAACATGTTATTTAGAAAAAAGTAATTATACTCAATGAAAAAAACACTTGAAAAAATAAAGAACCTGACAAGTATATTACATTTGCTCAATATTTCTCTATGGGGGAAATGGAGTGGGTTTAAGACACAGTTTGTATAGTTTAAAGGATATGAGGATTTTTGTAGCTGAACAAACAAA
This sequence comes from Pan troglodytes, assembly GCF_028858775.2. Lineage (NCBI taxonomy): Eukaryota > Metazoa > Chordata > Mammalia > Primates > Hominidae > Pan > Pan troglodytes. The sequence continues at coordinate 61,694,504 of NC_072403.2, forward strand.
TAAATATCTGAAATCAACCACTTTTAATTTTAAATTGGTATAATATAATAGAGTTCACTCAAGTTCAATTTGTGGTTCAATCTGTCATTTTGCAAAAAGACAAACTATGAATTTTTCTGCCAAATGGGTTGCATCAGTGAAGTTTGGTACATGGACGTGTAATCACAAAGAAATGTGATTATCATATGGAATAATATAAAATTAATAGAGACACATTAGTTTTACAGGTTTCTAAGATTAGGAATAAAAATATAAGAATATATTACATATACACTCTAAAATTAATATAGGAGTAGCTGATGTTCTGTTCTGTTTAGGCAAGAACTGCAAGTGGCCCACGTTTGTTTCCTAAGGAGTGATTATTTGCTTTATGTCTCCCCCAGTAGATTTTAAGCTTGATAACAGCAGCACTTTTGTTTTGCTTACTACCGTACACTCTTCCTTACCTCAATCCCTAGCACACAGCAGGTATTCATATACATGTATAATAAATAAATATAGGAATATATGTTGGTTTTATTGTTTTTTCCAGATTTTTTTTATTGTTTCATAAGGGAGGCTAAATCCAGACTCTGCCATTCCAGTGAATTCAAAAGCAGAACCCCTCAACCATCTACTGTGGCACAGCCCTGCTCATGCCACAAAATAGTATTAATATTAGTTCTAATAGTATATATATATTTTACTTTCTTCTTCAAAGGAAATTCAAATAAATAGTGATAGCTAGACAGAATCCTAATGTCACACATTTATTTTCAGTTTCACACTACCTGTGTTGGTACTTAAAAACATATGCTAGTGTAATAGAATCTCTATAATTCTTTAATGAATATATTAGTCTTGAGGAAGAAAAAAATGTAATTCAAAAAATACATAACCATGCAAAAAAAATAACATTTATCTTATGGTTATTATCAGAAATGTATTAAAGTAATCCACAGAATGAATTACACATTGTGAAACACCATATGTGATGTTTTTGAACATAATATGATAATTTCTATATTCTCATTGATTTTTTTCTTATGCATATAAAAATATTCCACCAAACTGTGTATATGTAATATAACCAAATCTTTGGTAACATATTTATAATTTTTAAGCTTCTTTTTAAGGTATTAAAAACATTTGGTCCCTTCAAAAGTATGGTTGTTTTGTGTGTTTCTTTTATATTTGGTTGTTAGGAATGCTATTATATGTCATAAGTTTCCCTAATATCATCCTTACAAATTAAACTTTATCAGTCTTTACATTTACAGTTAGAAACTGGAATACATAATACATGACTTGCTTAACATCTCGTTATAGCACATTATTAAAATTGTGAGTTATATGAATCAATGTATTGTATTTAAAGATGTATTGTATAATTGGAGAGTTACTTCAGAACATATGTGTATTTAATAAAGATTTAACAGGTGCCAGAATCAATAAAGAAATCACATGATCTTCCTACATTTTATTGAATGAGACCACACTGTAATTAGAGTCAAGGGATCCTTAGTGGTCTCAGTTCACAGATTATTCACATGAACAGTCTCATATTTGGGTTGATATGGTTTCACACTCTTGGACTTTTCCTTTGTATTGGGATTTCAGGTCAACCACAAAACTCAGAGCAAAATTCAGCTACGCATCTTTGAGCAGTATCTGGTTTTGAGTTCAAATATACAAACCCTTCAAGTTTCTTAAGATGCACACCTGGAAACAACAATAAGTCTTTTGAGATTTATGTTAGACCATCTTATTTTAGATTCAAATTTAATAATTTCCTGAGTCTCCAACCCAATGTTATGTTAGTTATCAGATGATCTGTTTTCTGATGCTTTTGCTGTTAAGTTTGACTTGTTCTTAATGTTATTTAGTAATCCATCTAACTAACTCATATGTACTGTTACATAAAACCTAAATTTACAATAGAAAAGGCTGAATTAAAACAATTTAAGTCACATATTCTCCAAAATGGTCAGGAATTGATGATATCTACTATCTCCAGAAATGATTGTGTAAAGCAGATACAAGTTTGAGGTTAAAATAAGCATGTTTGAGTATTAGAAGTTTACAAAGCAGGTAGATTCTTAGGTTTCTCTTCACATTCTGTGCTTTTGAGTGACTGTTCTTTCCTACATGAGAAGTTTAGACGTTTTTTTTTTCCTAAAGAAGGGAAAACAGAGGGTTCTTCACTGGCAACACCAGGCACAGTTAGAGTGTGTTAGCATACTCAAGACAGAGGAACTAGACAAGAATATTCACCCTGAATGCTAAATTCCCGGCTTCTTTCCCCACTTGGTTGCCAGGATGTCGACAGCTAGGGTTATATCTTCTAGGCAAGAGAATGAGAATCCTCTTTTTGAAATCTGACACATCCAAGAGGAAAAGACCAAGTTTCCACAAAATAGCAAAGAAACAGCATCCTAAAGGGAAAATAATACTGACAAGTCCCACCAATATGCTAAGTTGCTAATCAGCATTTTAATATCTCACTATTAAATAAGCACAGACAACCAATTATTACCAGATAGCTGAGAAAATTCTCCACCTTGAGATATAAACATAAAAATTGATTTTTTTAAGGAAAGGAACTTGAAGGAACCTACTAAAAAAACTACTATATTATCCTTTAAGGGCTAAAAGAAATTATTGCATCCATGGAACAAGTACTTATACAAATCCTATAAAATAGAAATAGAAACAGTCAATGCTAAAACATCTCTTGGAAGTAAAGCAGAAAGTTAATCTCAGTTTGAAAGATTGAATTGAGCAAATTCTCAAAAAAGAGAGCAATTAGAAGTGGAAAATTAGAAAAGAAGACTTTAAAAAATAAAAAAAAAAATGTCCAGAATTAGCCAAATAATAGTTTCTGGAAAGAGAGATGAAGAAAAAAAGAAAAAGGAAATCATCAAAGAAATAGTTCAATTCACTTATCTGAAGTACAAAAAATTTCAAGATTAAAAACCAGTGTTCCCAGCTCAGTGGACACACATCGTTGTGAACATTTAGAACACTGGAGGCAAACAGAAGATTTTACAGGCTTCCAGAGACAAAATACAAATCACATACATATAAGAAATAAATAAACCAGAAAGAAGACAAAGACATGGGTAACAGGAGAGAGAAGGTCTAACACAGAGAGAGACAAAAATAATGCTTAAGAAGGGAGATTTCAGGACAACAGCTGTGCTCCAAGTATAGGAGGCAAATAGTCTGTATTGGAAAGCTATATTAAGGGCTAACATCACAAATATCCCATTTACCATTTGTACCATCTTTTGGACCTGACAAAGTCTAGGTGAGCCAAGACTTGAACTGTACCTACAGGTAGCTCTCCTGACATGTCTTCATGAAGTTCTTGCTCTCTCTTCAAAGCCATGCTGCCTCTTGGGTCATTTGAGAACACTCACTTCTCCCCAGTGAATTTTTGTTTTCTTTTTTTCCCTACTCCTGAGAGCTGTCTGTTGATCACAATGAGCCTGGAAACTGAGATTGCAGAAAAGCTCACCTCCCCTCACCATGTTTCAGTTGGCTGGACTGTACTTGGGCTTGCCACTTGGCAGATCCCCCAAATCCCCAGGACAATACCTCCCCAGAAAAGAGTCTTTAAAAACTGTTAGGCAAATTAAGCCAGGATTTTACTCAGAGGCTGTGTTTATCTCATCCTCTGAAAGAATCCACTAAGCACCTGTATTTAAATATCTAGCTTTGTGCTTCTCATCTGTTTTAATAGTAATTGGTTTTACATGTACTTATATGTGAAATATATTTGATAAAACATGACATATCTAATTGAAGAAAAATTAACTTATCCAAGTTCATAAGTATAGTAATCTATGGAGCATGCATTCAAATCGGCACCTAACCACATCAATGCCTCCTATTAAACGTGCCAGGAGGTTACTGAATTTCTTTTTGAGCTTTATCTTTTTGCTCTGTCACAGTGTTAATGCAAATTCCAAAATTCTGTGTCTCACTTTTCCTTTGGGTTTTGTTCCTTTAAAAATAAATCATATTACAGGTGCAGTGGTCTATGCCTATAATCCCAGCACTTTGGGAGACTAAGGCAGGAGGATCACTTGAGGGCAGGAGTTTGAGACCAGCTTGTGCAACATAGCAAGACCCTGTCTCTACAAAAATTTAAAAAAAAAAAAATTAGTTGGGAATGGTGGCACATGCCTGTAGTTCTAGATACTCCAGAGACTCAAGCAGGAAGATGACTTGAGCCCAGGAGTTCAAGGTTAAAGTGAGCTATGATCATGCCACTGCACTCCAGCCTGTGCGACAGAGCAAGATCCTGTCTCTAAGAAATAAAAAATAAATAAATCAGAGATATTATGAATATCTAACACTAGGGAGCATTTTCAGTAATCTGCATGGCATTGACCACAGTACAGGATGTTTAGACTCTGCAAAATGCAAGTGTTATTCCTACAATCACAACTAAGTACAACAAAAATTGCTTTTGTATAGAAACAGCAAATGTACTTAAAGTTCTGCTTCATTTTCTCGCCCCTTGATGTGTGTTCACAGCCTCAAATAAGGCATGACTTTGAAAACATATCAACATCACTAACCAGCCTATGCCACATTGGTTTTAACACATAATGAAAACAAAAATTATCTCAAACCTAAGTTGTGCTTTACATGTTTCCAGTTATGACAGGCTTTATTCTTTTTCTGCTTTTGAAGGAAACCAGCAAAACTTAAAATAACTCTAGGAAGCCATGTAAATAATCATTACACAGAACAGAGCTGACAAGGGTAATGGAAAGGATTAGGTGAACTCATTTGAAAGAGAAACTGAATGCATCTGAAAGAATGAAGGGCTAAAAAAGCTCATTAATATGTATTACCTAGTAAATTCAAGCAATATGTAAACAGGACAGCAATCTCTGAAGGATAAAAGTCTGTGTCGTTAACTATGTTAATAGTGGCACAGAAACTAAAGGATATAGTGTCTCTTTTCTTCTTACCCAAAATCATGCAGGATATCCCATATTCAATCATGGAATCCTAATGAATTTATAAAGCTTTGGTGTATATTCAGAAGTCCTACAATGTCCAGAGAGAACCACTAACAATAATGATGATGATTATAAAAATTTTAATAACAGTTATGAGACATTATGCAAAAATCTATAATTTCATTTAATACAATATGTATTTAGTAAAAGAAAAAAGAGGAAAACAGTTTTCATGTCTATTGAATGATTATCATTTAGCCACCATTTTGGGCACACGATTGGGGAACAAAAGAAGGTGGGAAAATGGGGAACAAAGGGTAACTTCCTGCAAGCAATCACCTAATTACCCTCTGAGGTGGCTTGATTCTAGATGAAATATAGGTCATGGAACTAGCATTAGTCAAATTGAGCATTTTTTCATCTGTGATTAATGTGTTGCTTGTTGAAATTTTAAATTGTCTTGTTCTCTTGAAGTCACTTTAGGGTAGACTTTACTAACAGAAACTTCCTTTCCTCGCTCCTTTAATCCTGCTTTTCATTACCCCTAGTTATATTCTGAGAAAAGAATTCAATAATAAAAGTAAATATTACTAATATTATCTGCATTTGATTGATAAGCAAAACTAGATATTCATGTATGTAATGTGCCTTGCCTCTTATCTCTGACATAGAAGGCCATATTTATTGTTTCTGAGGATTCTGAACTGACTCAAAGGGAACCTTGCACTCAGCTGCTTTCATGTTTGTTTGTCTTTTCAGGCCAATATACATTCATTTAGATTATGGCTATAAAAATTTAACTATCATTTTATTAAACTTTTTCATATGGCAGATACTATACTAGCTGTCAAGGGAATACACACCATCCTTTCCCCCAAAAAAGTAAAACTCATAATTTACAAACCCTCATTGACTTAACTATAAAAATAAATAAAATAACATGTTTAAATGGACAGAAACAGATTCTATATGTGCTTACATACCAAACAAATAACATAAAATTCCATATGGAGGCCAGGTGCAGCGAGCGGCTCACGCCTGTAATCCCAGCACTTTGGGAAGTTGAGGCAGGTGGACCACTTGAGGTCAGAAGTTCGAGACCAGCCTGGCTAACATGGCGAATCCATGTCTGTACTAAAAATTAAAACAAAAAAATAGCTGGGCATGGTGGCAGGTGCCTATAATCCCAGCTAGTCAGGAGACTGAGGCAGGAGAATCATTTGAACCCAGGAGGCAGAGGCTGAAGTGAGACGAAGTTGTGCCATTGCTCTCCAGCCTGAGCAACAAGAGTGAAACTCCATCTCAAAAAAAAAAAAAAAAAAATTATATGTGGAGTGAGTCTGAGAAAAATTCATTGTGAATAGCAATTCTTATTTGGTCTTTTGACACAGCTTCATTAGCAGAAAAATATTTACCTTATTTTTCAAGATATTATCGAAAAATACTTTTATGAGAACCAAGACCCTGTCCCCAATTTTTCCCACCAAATTCTCAACAATGAAAAAATAAGAAAACCCAAGATTGGATCAAAAGCATATAAAAACAGATGCAAATGTGTAACATGGGTGGGGCAAAACTTCCTAACTGAGCAGAAATTATTTCCTGGATTTCAAATGCACATGTACAGGAACACTTTGACTTGGTTAAGCAATACTGTTTAACATTTAGCATTACATACTAACTTGCAAATCAACTCAAACTGCAAATCTAGCTCTATTCATATTTACTGAGCACCTATTAGGTACAAGCTGCTCAGCTTGAAATTGTGAATGAAAAGCAGCTTTCATTGTTAACAATGCATGTTGTAGACAGTACTGTTGTGTTTAATGCTAAGCTATGTCGTTCTTTTCTCAGGAGTACATGGTCCTACTTTTCCTTCTCCCAATGTCTGAGGCTTGGATTATGTTCAATTTCTAGAAATCCATTTTTCCTTTCTAAAATGCCAACTATAGCCTACATTGTGTTCAAGAGGGAAAGATAACAGAGCAAATTTGCAACACTTGAAAATCGCTTCAGTGGCAAGAGACTAAGAAAAGAATTTTCTGTCAGAAACAATTTGGGGAAAAGAATTACAAACAGTTTTCAATTTAAATGTGAAACTAAAGTAAGAGATGAATTTAAAGTTAAACAGCATTAGTTTGGAACTAAACAATAGGGATGTAATCTATACCACTGATGGTATGTTTTCAATACATTTTGATTTAACACAATACGGTATTTTCTTTCTTAAATATTAAATAAAATCATAACATCATCTATATGTTTATTTAAATGTAGGCTACCTAGCTCAATTTTCCCAATCAAAAAATTAACAAATTTGTAAAGTTGATTAAGATATCCAAAAGACTCACAAAATATCACAGGATAAACAATTATTTTAATTGTAGATGATGTTTATTGAGTGCGTAAAGTATTTCATGAAATAAATTGAGAACTAAAAACACATTGTTTTATTAAGTACTATATAAAAATCAATAACTACTGTTCAGACTAAGCTTGAAAGTGATTATTATTGGATTTTTGCAACAAAATTGTTAGCATTAAGTAGCAAATATTAACCAAATTATATAACGTGTGTATGTAACTATTTTGCAAAGACTAGAGAGCATATTTTAAAAGTAAAAACAAACAAACAGAAACCTTTTTCTATTACTCTAGAGAGGTTTAAATCTAGAAGTCCAGCATGAGAAGTCTAAATTGACAAAACTTGGTTAGCCAAGTTATGTGATAAATCAGTAGTCAGAATGAGATTTTTGTCTACTGACTTTGTAGATTGCCAGTTGACAATATCTGGGCTGTAAAGATCTTAACTGCCTAACCTCACCCCACCAACACACACACAAACACATACATACACACACACACACACACACACACACACACACACACGTAGGCATTACTGGAAGACCTCCCAGGTTATCTTGTTTACCCTCCCAGCCTTTAGACTGGTGCCAACTAACATATTCCAGAGAGTGCTGTCAACTCTACGTTCACACAGCTGTACTTTCATGATTTTTTATTCCAGTGCAAAGAATCAGTGTTAGGAAGTTCCTTGAATCTATCTCAAATGTTGTTTCACACTAAAATCTAAAATGCTTCTTAAAGTTAACTACAGGGATATAAAAATTTTAAATCAGGCAAAATATGTAGAAAAATAAAATAACTGTAAGCAAACTTCTTCAAATTTATAAGAAGTAGTGCTGTCAAATGTGCTTTTTGGTATTGAAAGTATGGGAAGAATTGCTGAAAATTATGTAACTAGAAAAAGTTTTAAAGTAACTTTTTTTTTTTTTTCTGAGAAAGAGTCTGCTTTTGTTTTCTAGGCTGGAGTGCAGTGGCGCAATCACTGCTCACTGCAACCTCTGCCTCCTGGGCTCAAGCCATCCTTCCCACTCAGTCTCCCGAGTAGCTGGAACTACAGGTGTGGGCGACCACAGATCATTTTTTCTTTAACTAATCATGATAATTAACACAGTATGTTTAAGAAGATTGACTTAACTTTATGCTTTCAATAAAACAGTGAAAGAAAAAAAATGACTCTTTATATCCTTATAAAACTAATTTAGATAGATTAGATAGATAGATGGTAGATAGATGATAGATAGATAGATAGATAGATAGATAGATAGATAGATAGATAGATGATAGACAGACAGATAGAAGAGATAGGCAGGCAGACAGACAGACAGACAGATAGATATTTACTTTGGTATACTTTGGCTAAATCAGCCAAGTCTTTTAAATCTGTTTCATTAAGTACTCCTTTATTTTTTAAATTTTTTTATTTTGAAGTTTTGTGGATACATAGTAGGTGTATATATTTATGGGATACATGAGATGTTTCAATACTGGCAGGTAATGTGAAATAAGCACATCATGAAGAATAGGGTATCCATCCCATCAAGCATTTATTCTTTGAGTTACAAGTAGTCCAGTTATACTCTTTCAGTTATTTGAAAATGTGCAATTAAGTTATTATTGACTATAGTCATTCTGTTGTGCTACCAAAGAGTAGGTTTTATTCATTCTTTCTATTTTTTTGTACCCATTAACCAAACCATCCCCATCTCCCTGCCAGCCTCCCACTACCCTTCCCAGCCTCTGGTAACCATCTTTCTACTATCTATGCCCATGAGTTCAATTGTTTGGATTATTAGATCCCACAAATGTGAGAACATGCGTTGCTTGTCTTTCTGTGCCCGGATCATTTTACTTAACCTAATGATACCTAGTTTCATCCATATTGTTGCAAATGACTGGGTCTCATTCTTTTTCGTGGCTGAATAATACTCCATTGAGTACATGTTTCACAATTTCTTCATCCATTCATCTGTTGATGGACACTTAGGCTGCTTCCAAATCTTAGCTATTGTAAACAGTGCTTTAGCAAACACAGGAGTGCAGTTATCTCTTTGATATACTGATTTTCCCAGCAGTGGGATTGCCAAATCATTGGATAGCTCAATTTGCAGTTTTTCAAGGAACCTCCAAACTGTTCTCCATAGTGGTTATACTAATTTAGATCTCCAGCAACAGTGTACCAGGGTTCCCTTTTCTCCACACCCTCACAAGCGTTTGTTATTGCCTGTCTTTTGGATATAAGCCGTATTAACTGGGGTGAGCTGATATCTCATTGCAGTTTTGATTTGCACTTCTCTGATGATCAATGATGTTGAGCACCTTTTCATATACCTGTTTGCCATTTGTATGTCTTCTTTTGAGAAATATCTATCCAAATCTTTTGCCTATTTTTTTATTAAATTATTAGATTTTTTCCTATAGAGTTGTTTGAGCTCCTTATATATTCTGGGCATTAATCCCTTGCCAGGTGGGTAGTTTGCAAATATTTTCTCCCACTCCATGTGATGTCTCCTCACTTTGTCAATTTTTTCCTTTGCTGTGCAGAAGGTTTTTAATTTGATGTGATCCCAAACCCCTGGGGATGTTTTTGACATCTGGACTTCTCCAGGTTATTTATATCATTTAAAAAATCCTTATCATTTAAAAAATCTATCCTATTATTCCCCCTTGGAAACATCTATAGAATCATTTATTTTCATGATGCTTTTGCTGCCATGCTTATCTAGAACAATTATAAACTGTAAATAACATGTTCCACATGGTGTTTTCATTCTAATTCTGTTTTGCTCAAATTCATATATTTGTTTTTTAACAGAGCTCTTTCTTGAGACATAGTGAAATGCACAGATCTTAAGTGTACAATTGTATAATTTGATGAGTTTGACTAGATGAATACACTTATCTAACTGAATTCCCAATCAAGATATAATTTGCATCTCCATAGAAAATGTTTTGGAGATTCATTCGTGTTCTCAGGTCTATCAATGTTCATTTTCTTTTTAATGCTAAGTATTAATATTATATCATCTTGTGAGCATGCCATAACATACCTAGATTGCATAAGTCTATTGATGAATCATTGTGTCATTTCAAATTTAGGGCTATATGAATAAATCTCCAATAAATATTCTACTTATTTATTTTTATTTTATTTCTTATTTAATTTTTATTTATTTAGGGGTTTTATTTATTTACTTTTATTTGTAAGGTTTTTATTTTTTATTTATTCATCATTTATTATTAATTTATTTCAAGGCAGGATCTCACTCTGTCACCCAGGCTGGAGTACAGTGGTACAATCATAGCTCACTGCAGCCTCCTGAGCTCAAGCAATCCTCTCACCTCAGCCTCCCAAGTAGGGAGGACTACAGGCATGCACAACCACCAGGCTAATTTTTTAATGTTTTGTAAAGACAGGCTCTCAATATGTTGCCCAGGCTAGTCTTGAACTCCTCGTCTCAAGCCATCCTCCCACCTTGGCTTCCCAAAGTGCTGGAATTATAGGCATGAGCCACCATGCTTGGTCTGTGAACAAAGGTGTCTATTGTCTCTTGAATAACATTAATTAATACATAGGAGCACAATTGGTGTACCATAGGTTATATGTACATTTTCTTTACCAATATTGTTGCTGTTATCCTTTTTAAATTTTGCCATTGTAGACAGTGTTATTTTAATTTACTTTTCCCTAGTGAATAATGATATTAAATACCTTTTCAGACTTTTTTTTGCCATTCATATACCTGTAACAGGAGCTCTGCCTCCTCCTAAGTGTCTGTTCAATTTTTTGTCTGTATACTACTAGGTTATTTATCTTATAATTACTTATTTGTAGAAATCAATATATATTTTAGACACATGTGCTTGGTTCTGCATGTATATTGATAATATTTTGTCTGAAGCTCTGACTTTACTTTTCTTAATGGTGTCTTATAAACAGAAGTTTTTTATTTTGATGAAATCACAGTTCGCCTCTTTATTTCAGCTATGTTTTACAGTTTTTAATATAGAAATCTTAAACACGTTTTGTTAAATTTATTTTGATGCTACAGTAAATATTTCTTAATTTTATTTTCTAATTGTTTTATGTCAGTATACAGAAATACAATTTTTTATATTAACTTTGTATTCTGTGACCTTGCTGAATCCACTAACTATTTTTCTTTTATTAATTGTGTAGGTTTTTCTTAGGACTTTAAAAATACTTATGTTGTCAGTAAATAAAGAGTATTTTATTTTTTCTTTTTAAATCTTTATGCCTTCTATTTCTCCTGACTTATTTTCCTGGTGAAGACCTCCAATTCAATGTTGAATAGACATGGTGAGCATAGATAACCTTACTTTATTCTTTATCTGAGAGGGAATCCACTCAGTATTTTACTTTCCAATATAATGTTAACTGTAAATTTTGTATAGATTTCCTTTATGATACTGATACTATTTTTCTGGTACTCTGACGTTTTTCTTCCAGCATTTCTTATCATATAGATTGTGTTGCTTTGAAATATTTGTACTTCCATTCATTTAAAATACATCCTTATCTACTTTAGTCATGTTTTCCTACAAAAGTATGGATTTTTATCTTTTTGAAGTATTATTGCTTTGTCATCTGATTTCCAATGTTTCAAATGAGAAATGAGCCATCAGTTATATCATTGATTTACTACTCCATGTAACGTGTCTTTTTTCCTTTGGCTGCATTTAAGATTTTTCTTTGTGATTTTCAACTGCTTAAAGATGATGTAACTAGCTGTACATTTCATAGTATAGTTCTCCTTAGGCTTCACTAAGCTTTTTAGAAAAGGGGTCTCCAACCCCCAGGCCCCAGACTGGTACTGGTTGGTGGCCTGTAGGAACCGGGCCGCACAGCAGAAGGAGGTAAGCAGTGGGTGAGGGAGCATTATGGCCTGAGCCCTGCCTCCTGTCAAACCAGCGGAGCCATTAGGTTGTCATAGGAGTGAGAACCCTATTTTCAACTGTGCATGCAAGGGATCTTCATTGCATGTTCCTTATGAGAATCTAATGGCTGATGGTCTGAGATGGAACAACAGTTTCATAGTGAAACCATCCCCCACCCTGCATCCATGGAAAAACTGTCTTCCTCAAAACCAATCCCTGGTGCCACAAAGGTTAGGGGCTGCTGTTTTAGATCATTAGGTTGATGTTGATGTTTTTCACCAAATTTTCAGTTATTTTTTTCTACTTATTTATTTTCTCTTCTCTCCTTCTAGAACTTCTTAAAAGTTATTTTAATACACTGAACAGAATCTCATTGGTCACTGGAGCTATGTTTCTCTCCAAAAAAACATTTTGATTCTCTTTTCTTCGGTTTAAATTTTTTCTATTGATTTGTTTTCAAGTATAATGGCCCAGAGTCCATTATTGTGTTACTTTGCTAAGGCTGCCACAACAAAATGCCACAGACTGGTTAGCTTAAACCACAAAAATGTATTTCCTCATAGTACTAAAGACCACAAGACCAAACTCAAGGTGTCACAGGTCTGGTGGTGGTGTTTGTTGGTTTGTTTGTTTGTTTGTTTGTTTGTAGTCCTTTTCTTGGCATGCAGATGGTCACCCTCTTGCTGCCTCTTCACATGGCTGTCTCTCTGTGCATACACACCCCCTGGGGCCTTTCTGTGGGTCCAAATGTCCTCTTTTTATAAAGACATTAGCTCAGTTGAATTCCGTTTCACCCTAAAGGCTTTATGTTAACTTAATCTCATTTTAAATGGCCTTATCTCCAAATATAGTCACATTCTGAAGTACTGGGAGTTACAGCATCAACATATGAATTTGGAGAGAACAAAGTTCAGCCCATAACAGAGAGAGAGAGACAGAGAGAGAGAGAGAGAGAGAGATTTTTCCATCCTTAAACATATTTATGCATTTCCAAATCCTTGTCTGCTAATTCAAATATCTGTATCATCTTGCAGTCGATTTCTATTAACTGCTATTGATCGTGACTTTACAACACTTTTTAAAAAAATTTAGTTGGACATTATGAATGATATGTTGCAGAGAGTTTGCATGTTTTCATTTTCTAGTCTGTTGAGGTTTGTTCTGGAAGACAGCTAAATGTCTGGTGAATCCTCTTAGTCCCGTCAAAATTCATTTTGTGATTTCTTAGAGTGGATCTATTTCAGTTTGTTCTTAGTTCTAAGGCATGGTCCTATCTTAGGTATCTTTACTCCTAAGATGTGGCCTTTCTGGGGCCCTAACCGAATGTTCAAGAAGTCAGCAAGTTCTCTCCACCCTGATTGGACAAGAATGTCCATGTTTACATGACTTGGCTTCTGGTGTGCCTGTTCAAGTCACCTCTGTAGCAGCTGCTCTCTGCTAGGCCCTGCAGAGTCTCAGCCTACACATACAGAATGCACCACTCCCCCAGGTTTACAAGGAAAGCTCAGTGCCTCCACATAGCACCTTTATTTATAGTGTCTTTCCTAGAAAATTCGAACTGCCTCAGGAACCCCAGACTGCAATCACTGCCTCCTCAATTCACTGGCTGCTGCTCTCAGCTGAGGTTTCACCTTCTTGTATTACGCCGGCCCCTCAAAAAAAAAAAAGGCCCCGACACAAAAAACCTGGGCAAATTGGGGTCTTCTTTTGTGTGTACACATTCTGTTGAAGATTATAATCTTCCACTGTCTGCTGTCTGATACCTAGAAAAGTTGCCTTATTTTTTTTTTTTACAATTTCATTGGAATTATTTGTTTTGTTGTGTTATACTTCTTAGCTTTGAAGGTATAAGTCTAAAATTAATCTGCCACAGCCAAAAGAGCAAATCACATTTATATATTTCTTAAATATTTCAGCTAAAATTACATATATCAACTGTAAAATATTATTTCAATTCACCCATTTAATTGCTTCATCTTTGCTGTGAGACTGAAAAGAATCTGATTGCTTGTTTACACCAGATGTAGCCTCCTAAGAATAAACATCACTAAATTTCCCTATAATTGAAACAGATTCTTATGAAAACTTTACAGCAAAAAAAGTAAATAAAATAAAGCATTAAGATTTTTTCTAGTTTGCTTAATTTTTTTACAAGAGTAATTTGCACAGCTATATTACACCATGCAAAACACGTTTTTCTCTAATATCATAAGTTAGGATATATATATTTATAAACTTACTGATAAGTAATTAGCTTTTAAAGCAGCCTGGCTATTTCATTAAATTGTTTCATAGAGGCATACAATTTTTTAAAGTTTCCTTTAAATATTTAAGCATTTTATAAACTAGATAATTAAGACATTTCTGAAGTCAATAAAAACTACTTTAAGATTAAGAATACATCTTCATAATGACATTTGGGATCTCAGTTTTCAAATACTTGCATACCATCTTAACCATCTGATCATACTTACTGTAGTTTTTTTTTCTCCAATTCATAGTTACATTGTTTTCTGCTGTAATGTAACACATTGAGGCTGTGTGTGTTTCATATAGATTAAGCTGCCTTTATTGTTAAAGAACTAAACGGTTTTTCTATAAGCACATTCATTTAGGAATAGAGAAAAAGCAACTATAGATCTATTATTATTCCAATTTTATGGTGGAGTAATCTGAGATTAAGGGAAAAAATAATCTGAAATAGGAGAAACTTTCTGGTATACTATCATATCAAATGCAATCTTTGACACAAAGTATTAATAAATTTGTGCTGAATAAGTTAATAAGGCTTTTTAATAGTGCCTGAGCCAAGATTTAAATGCAGGTTTGCCTGACTTCAAAATTCATACTTTTATTATCCTGCCTTGAACAAAAAAAGATGATTTATTTAAATAATTTTAAAATATAAATTATGACATTCTTGTTTTTTCAAAGAGAAATTGTCCTTAAATTTTACTAGGTATCAGTCATGATTTTTCATGAAAAGTTGAACTTAGCTCCATTCACATCTCTATGAACATATACACTAAAGGTGAAAGATCTAGGGAGAAGCTTGAATATGAATCTGTATTTATAATACAGGAAGGGTTGTTTTCAGTTTAATAAACTTTCCACCCACCCTTTCAACAAAGTATGATATTATTTATCCTAACATAGCATGAGCCTAAGAGTTGATTGTTCTGTCTTCTAGATTAAGCCACCTCCCCCACTAAGATTTTATATTCAGAAGAGCAAAAGCAAGTAAAGTTTGAAGCTGGTCCACTGATGATTTATCCGTTCTTTTAACTGTGCTGCTGTCATCATGCCTCATTAATCTAATTTTTATTTGGATAATCAAATAAAAACATTGGCAGATTCTCTTTCCTAACACATCAATCTAAAGATAGCAAGCTTTTTAAATTAAAACCAAAAACTATCAATATAGGGAAGATATAGTATCATAAAGCTATACAATTTTATAGCTACAACAGATTACACATATTTGTGAACTCATTTTTAATGTTATATATTTAACTTAGAAGTGATTTCCTTTCTTATAATGGATTTTTTTTCTCAAGAGTGATTTTATGAGTTCTACAAATTAACAGATTACTTTCTTTTCCAAACTTGAGATGCCAAAATAGTTTACAGCTGATTGTTAAAACTCAATGTGAATTCAATAATAGGAATACCAATGCTTTTTATTAAAATTTTTATAAATTACATTATCTTCTGAAAATTTTTTTCTTGACCTTTAAAATATGGTAAATACACAGTTTAACTCTTGCCATAAGTAGTTTTGAAACTCTAAGAATACTTATAATTTCATATAAATGAAATATACAAGAAATAAAACTTATCTAGAAAAAAAGTAATAATGTTGTTTAGAACCAACCAAAATGTTTTCCAAAAGACCTAAATGTTTAGCTAAAAATGTATATTTTGAAATATTGACTTTGACATGTTTAATTCATTTTAAGTTCATTTCAAAAACAAAAAGACAACTTGTTTGTATCATATAGCTTTAGTTTAATTCACCATGTACGTGACTATCAATTATATTTATTATTGTCTATACACATGAAAAACCATAAACAAATGCTGTTCTTTAAGTTATTTGAAACATACTAAAATTTGAAGTCCCCTAAAGGACATTCAGCAAATTTTATGGCTAATATCTTAACATGGCACATGTGCATAATAAGAAACAGAGCTGTCATACTTACTTCAATGGACATTTATAATGAGATTTATATTTTTTGCCAAGAAATTTCAGTTTCATAACTAATCAGTTGTGCTGAGACAATGAAAAATAAACATGGAACTTTATTCTGAATTATTCTGAGATATGATTTTACCATACAAATTACTTGACATCTGAAGGAACTAAATCACTCTGCAGCATATTCACCTGGAACCTACAATGGGTCTATGGAGCAACTCTTGAAAAAAAAAATGATCTGGATGCTTTGATGTAGTGACATAACCAGAAGGTGACGGGATTTCCGTGGATTGTGTGAATATGTAACACTTCCCTTACTGTTAAGGTGAGTGTCTCCTACTACCTTAAGATGTTTCTTATTTACCATGCAGATCTCTGGGTTATAGCAACATTGTACTGACACTTTAAAATTACTTTAATATCCAATATATGGACCTTGATTAAAATATGAAGTTGAACCACCATAGAAGAAGCCTTTGAAGGAAACACAGTGGATTGAGAATTGGTTCCTCGTATACAGGGAGAGAGGTTGTGATGCTTCTCCCCTTCTATGATTTGGAGGTTACACCATGAACCCCCTGGACTCAAGTTTATCAAATGCCTTCATGTCAGTCGTCTTGAAAAAACATATATTGGTCAATTAGGCAGGTATTCTTAACTCCTTATTCCCATACTTTTATAGAAGGTATTTGGGAACAAGAACACCAAATCCAATTTCTTCTCCATCCTGATCCTACTCCTACTCCCGGTCCTCTTTCTAAGGCACAGAAGACCTTGGAGGCAGCAACGCTGTCTCCTAGAGAGAGTTTGGAACTATGTAGAGACTTGGAATTTAGCTGGAAGAGCAAGTGCTATTTTCTAATGAGTCCCTCATGGTGAAAAATTTATTTTCTCGGGCCCCACACAGTCTTTGAATGACCCACTAGACTAAACTCCCATAAATATAAATTGTTCATTCTTTAGTTGCTAATAATAATGAAGAGTTTTCACAAGAATGTACATGAAAATACCAGTAATTCAGTGAATGTTCAACTTGGAGAGCAAAGCATAAGTGGAGCCAAGACATTGTCTTGAAATGTACAACTCGAATACTACATGCAGATAGGAAATAAAATAGAAAGGGAAATATAAATATTGATTTGATAATTTTCATTTGGTTAATATTTTATTTGGTGTTATTGAAGACACATGGTAGTTGTTCAGGATGGTTCTTACTTACATTATTAGACAGAAATACCACCCAAAGTAGTTTAGAAAAGATGGCAACCTGAAGTGCTCATGGTAGCGTTACTTAATACCCTCATTTGAAAAACTATAATAGTCTCTCATATTCTCAACTTCTCTAGTAGACCATTTCTCTTGTCATGTACTTTTTCTTCAATTAAACTTGCACTCATATTCACACACAAATTAGTATCCTCTTTCATGTGCAACAGACCCAGTTTCTTATTTATCCAGACACTAATTTATATGCTCAAATCTCCCTGAATGTCTGCTCTTTCATTTTGATGTATTTCTTGAATGGAATGGGTTCTAACATCATGTCTCTTAAATTTGAATATCTTCATTACTGGTAGGTGCAAACATCTGATATTTTTATTGTTTTATCCACCAAAGTAATACCCAAGTTTTATATATTCAAATATATAATATTTAATAATTTTTTATTCTTTTTATTTTTATGTATATGCCTCAGCTGATATTTTATAACCATATGTAGGTAGATTATATTTTTCAATGGTTTTCATTTCAGGGAAGCAAATATTTATAATTAAAAAGTAGCTTCAATATGAAATTATTGCTCTAAAATTCCAAAAAAAAAAGGAAAATAACCAGCAAGGGTAACCAGCAAGGGGCGCAGACCAGTCCCAAACATTGTATACCCTCTATTCCATTATCTCATAGACTAGGCACTGCAGTTCCTATTTTATCGATGTAAAATATAATATTCCAAGAGATTTGTTTGCCCAAGTTAGCACAGCTTAGAAAGTGGTGGAACTGAAATTCAAAGTCATTGCATTCCATAATACATTAAAGCCCCTGTGGTCATCTTTGCCAGACCCAGGATAAATATCCATGACTTCTCATCTTGTCCTGTCATTCTCAACCAGGGCAGTCCCAGCACTTCATTTTATGCTGTTTGTAACGTGTCCTTTTCCTATGCTGAGACAAAACTTATATGTAATGTGTCCTACTTACCCTCACTGTCTTGAAGACAGCAATACAAAATTAATCTTACAAAGTAATATAGGCATACAACAGAAGTGATCATAGTTTTACACCACCAGGAATGCAACGGCCTTAAAAGTAGACTGATAGAATTGCATTACCGTTAGTCATATTGTTTATCAAAACTGAAAATGATGCTTATTAAATTCCTGGGCCAAAAAAAAAAGTGCTATTATTCATTGACTTCAATGACAAATATATTAATGGAAAAAAATCAATGTATATAAAAATGCAATAATATTTTTTTACTTTTATGTTAAGTGAGTTTAGTATCTAGGTTTTGATTTTTTCATCTACAGGAATGTCCAAAACGTGGTCAGAAATATTATAAAATGTAGTCAATTCTCCACTGTGTAGAATATCCATTACTGTAGAGTAACTTAGCCATCAAAATATCAGTGATGTATCTCAATATTGTAAAAATAAAAATTGCACTCTAAAATTTTTAAAAGGACTACTAGGGAAAATAGTATCACTTCTACTCCTATGGCTTTTTCATATAGATCACCAATATTGTTAAGGATGCTTTTAACTCTACTTCAATTAATTTTCCTTAAAAGGATAATTAATTGGATTTTAATTTGTACAGTTAATCTTTTAAGCCATTATTTTAAAAACAACTTTTTAAAAACTTCTATTTACTTTCCTAGTCAAAACTGGTGGTGTAGCCTAAGTTACATTTAGACTTCCCTGTGTGAGGTCAAAAGTTTCTACTTTCAACCAGAATGCTTCTTTGTGTATATTTCTATAACACTGCCTGTAAAATATTCTGTTTGTTGTTCTGTTTCCTGGAAGACCACCCTAATGTACGAATAAATATCCTGCAAAAATTCAGCTGACTCCTGGTTTCTGGTTGACCAACAGCTGTCACTTTGGTATAATCATTCAAAAGCCAAAAGAATGCAAATTTGTAAACAAAGAAAACACTGTTTCCCAGTCACTACACTTGATTCCCTATCTTTTCCATTTAGTAATAACACAAAAAATTTAGATGAGTGATATACTACTTATAATTCAATATATTCATATTATTCATATATTCAATATATACATACATTTATACACATACATGTAAGTCTAGCTACGATATGATAAATGGTATCACAATGTAAAGAAAGTTCTTGTTTATCTCATTTGCTGCTGTAACCTCAGGGTTGCAAACATTGCCTAGCAAGTAGTTAGAGGTTAATAAATATTTATTGATGACTGAGGAGTTGGGAGTTTACACTGTGGTCCGTGGATGATCATAGTTGGTTTTGTTGCAGAAAGATAACATCATCTCCTGGTTTTCAACTTCAGTCTCTATGTGATCTTTAGTCTCTGTCAGCCCTAAAATGCTATGATTCTAAATATGAGCCAGGTATCAGGTGGGACAAAGGATGCAGCAGGAATCATTTTTCCCTTATCTCCAGTCATAAAATCAAAGACTGCAGGATTAGACCAGCTCTTACAATTCATTTAGTCCAAATATGATCCTCTCTAAATCTTACCTAAGAAATTAGACTGTCACTGGTTGAACATATTCAGTAACAGAGAATAAACACACTTCATCTCTGAACCACTGTGACTGTTATTAAAAATGGGATTACCATTAATTTAGCTCTATTTTAGATTATGTCTAATCACACTTCTATGCAAAAGCAATTCAAATATTTGAAGATAACAATTAGCCTCATTGCATTTTTTTCTTCTTGAAGCTAAATGGTCCATCATTTATTCTTTCAATCAATATTTGTTGTGACCCTTCTGTGTTTCAGGCACACTGCTGTGGTCTGGGGCTATAGGAGTGAAGAAAAGAGGCAAAGTCCCTATCCTTATAGAGTTCATATTCTACCGGAGAAAACTGTAAAAGCAAGAACTAAGAATTGTTGAATATATAAATAATATCAGGTGCTGATAAAGGCCTTCTTATGTATGTGCTTACCTACACATGAACATACATATATGCAGACATGTGCACACATATACCAGGATAAGTGAATAGAGAGTAATATGAATGCTATTTTACATAAGATGATTGAGGAAGAAATCTCTGAAAAACTGGCAATTTACTAACATGAGAGTAAGCAACACACATAGATTGGAGAGGAATATTTAGGCAGTGTGAATGGCAGGTGCAAAGGCCCTGTGGAAGGACACTGTCTTATTTAAGGAAGAGCAAAAGGAGCAAACTAAAGCAGAGTGAGCTGCAGGAAGAGTTAGGAAAAATGTAAAAGGGCTAGCCAAAATAGATATTATTTAGGGATATGTAGAACAGAGTAAGGAGTTTGAATTTTATTATATGTAAGATGAAAAGCATTTAAAATATTTCCTTCAAGCATTCCTAATATATGATTTAGAACACCCTCACACCCTGCATTCACCTCCTATGAACATGTTAAACTTTCTCTATATATTTATTAAATTATGGAGACCAGAAGTGAATGAAAATCATCCTAGATTTCTCTGATCAACATGTAGATGAGGACTATTTCTATCCTACCCTTGATAATCTATTCTACTAATAAAACCTAAACTTACAGTACATTTTCTGGTGGACCTATCAATTTGTTTCCTCTGAAACTTGCGCTTAAACAGCATTTTGAAGTCCTTTGCATACATAGTATTTGTCAAGGTCAGTCAGGGCCATACTTTTTTAGTTTTTGACCAAGAACAGCACTTCATGTTTATCTCTAATACATCACCTTTCCTTGAAAAATCTGGATTCAAATCTCAGGTGTCATCTACAAGTTGCACAACCTTTACCAAGTTACTTGACTTTTAGCTTTTATTCATCTGTAAAATAGGGATTAATCATAGTATTTATATTGTAATTTTGTTGTTGAGGATTATATGAGCTAATACATATAAATCGCTTAGACATGCCTGGCAAATGTCAAGTAGAACATAAATATTTACCTGATAGAAAAGTTTATGTGTGTATTTATAGATAGGTAGTTAGGTAAGTAGGTAGATAGATAGATAGATAGATAGATAGATAGATAGATAGATAGATAGATAGAGATAGATAGATTAGAGGTAGATAGATAAATCCCTACCTAGGATATATTTAATATCCTTAATCAGGGATGCTGGGCCCCAGTGATATATACATACCTTATATATTCACACCACTGCTCAAGTTATTACTTTATCCCACAAAGTTCCTCTGTCACAAATTTTATCCAGTGTAAGCCTTATTTTGTGCACATTTTCTACCTTCTGCCTCCTCACAGTAATCCTTTCCTCTTCTGGCAAAGCATTCACAGTAATGCTTATTTGATAAAGGCACTGCCATTCATCATAAGCCATGTCTGTCTTTTATTAGAAATTCTTTCATCAAATATTTATTTAGCATCAACTAAATGTGTATCTGCAGGCTGTTTAGCATAGTGATTAAGAAAGTAGGTTCCAGTCCCATCTTCTTAAGTCATTAGTTGTGTAAATGTGGGCCTCTCCAAACCTCAATTTCCTCATTGCAAACAGGAGATAATAAACAGTTTACCTTACAAGATGTAGAATGCTTTAAATGATGAAATGTTTGTATACCATCTAGCATTTTCTGCACTGCATAG
Source organism: Pan troglodytes (assembly GCF_028858775.2). Classification (NCBI taxonomy): domain Eukaryota; kingdom Metazoa; phylum Chordata; class Mammalia; order Primates; family Hominidae; genus Pan; species Pan troglodytes. The sequence goes on from NC_072403.2 coordinate 61,716,706, forward strand.
CAGCTGAATGGTAAAAGATAGCTACTACCAAAGTTACTGTTTTGATCTAACAGACTGAATTTCTTAAAAGCAGTTTTGTGTATCCTTCTTTATATTCCTTAGAGCAAAGAGCATAGTGGCACAAAATATTAGTGTTGTGGGTTTTTTGTTTTTGTTTTGTTTTGCTTTTTTTTTTACTTTAATAGAATAAGGAAAAGAACAGCTATTTATAATTTTTTTCTCTTAATTTTCTTCTCCCCATTCTAAGCAGCTAGACAGGTCTCTGTGCTATTTTTTCTTTCAGAGGATGATTGCGCTTTAAAACAGAAAACAGAGCTTACTTGTACACAACTTCCCTTCCTGGCTTCTTTCAGTCCTATGACAATGTCATGGAGTGAGGAATATGCTGTGTATGTCACAGGAGAAGGGAGAGAAGCTAATGCTTTTAAGGGAGATAGGCAGGAGCAGTAGACAAAGCAAGACTAGAGCGGTTGTCCAGAGCCAGTTCTCCCATGGAGGCAGGTGGTAGTACCTCTGGAAGAAGTGTGGAAAGCTGGCTTCCACCCCAGGGAATATTACTAGAACATTTCTGGAGAGAGGAATAGGCAGTAGAACCACTGAACTGCAAAGGAATCTGTGGACTTGGAAAATAAAGTGAACTTCTGTTTTTCTTAACAAAACTTTATAGCATGATTTAGGCCACGTGCAAGTATAACTTCGGTAAAAATAAAAATCAACTTAAGAGGATTAAGTATTACAAAAGTACTTTTAAATTTTAAACACTTGTCATGGCCACAGTGTTAATACTCTGATTAGATGTCACAGAAAGCACCTGATAATAAAAAAATCTACATTCCCTCTAGTAAATCACAGAAAAGATTCCTTAATAGGTATGAAAAGCATCCTTTTAAGTATAGGCCATGTCAGATGTTGGGAAGTTTATTTTATTGCGAAGGTATCTTCAGTGAATGACTCTGCAAGAAAGTTGAAGATCCTTCTCATTTTTCAGTAAATTTAGAAGGAAATCGCATTAGCCCAAATTTTCATGCCTCCTATTCTATCCCCCCAAAATATTGTTTTTATATGCCAAGCGCTTATTAGTAAAATGAATTTATTTCTGTTAGTATATCTATCTACTCTCATGATATTAAAATCTATCCAATTCAGGAAGCATGCTATATACAATTTGTTCTATTATAGCAATATATAAAATATTAAAATATTTAGTAGGGCTTTACAATGTACATTAAAATTTGGTAGGAAAATTACTAAACTTGCTGTTCCACTAGTTCTTAGCTGATTTTTATTTTAAGATGAGTTTTTTTTGTATATTTTTGTGACGATCCAAGAAAGATTCAGTTAAGACTTTCAGATTGATAGTAAATCTATATGCAAATAGAAAGACAATATTTCGTCTCTCTTTTCTCATTCAGAAAATTGTGTCACAACTTATTTATACAAGTTTTTATTTATATAAAATTTAGTCATGAAAATCTTATATGTTCTTGTTAAGAATTCCAATTAAACTTTTCACACTATTATTTTGGTGCTTTTTTCTACTTCTACTGTCATTGGTATGTAATATGTTCATCATAGTCTCTGAGTGCTCTTTATATAGAAGAAATCCATTGTGTTTTTATTTTTAGTCTTATTTCTGCTCTCTTAGTCATACCAATTAATTTTAGTATGTTTTCAGTTGATTCCTAAAGAAAGCAATATTATCAACTGTATACAGTTAAAACTTGTAGCATTTCAAACTTCCAGACCTCTGTTAATTATTGATAGTGATAACCAGTACACTAGTTTGGTTTGCTGTCATTCTTCTGTTGTTTATTTTGCCTTAATTTGGAATTTCATTAGACATAATTTTATTATTAAAATATTTGTTGCTGGCCAGGCGCGGAGGCTCACGCCTGTAATTGCAGCACTTTGGGAGGCCGAGGTGGGTGGATCACGAGGTCAGGAGATCGAGACCATCCTGGCTAACGCGGTGAAGCCCCGTCTCTACTAAAAATACAAAAATTAGCTGGGCATGGTGGTGCCCGCCTGTAGTCCCAGCTACTCAGGAGACTGAGGCAGGAGAATCACTTGAAACTGGGAAGCGGAGATTGCAGTGAGCCGAGATCGCACCACTGCACTCCAGCCTGGGTTACAGAGGAAGACTACATCTCAAATAAAATAAAATAAAATAAAATAAAATAAAATAAAATAAAATAAAATAAAATAAAAATAAATTTGTTGCTAATTTGTGATAGATATTATTTATCATATGAGTAAATTATCTTTCTATTCCTAGCTCTCTCTCTGTCTCTCTCCCCCTCCCCCTCCCCCGCTTTCTCTTTCTCTCTCTGACTCTCTTTCCTTAATAGGAAACAGAATCAAGTTTTATTGCATGCCATTAATCTCCTATTAACATCATTGCTGTACCAAGGTTAGGTGTTTAGAGCAAGCCCCTCTGGGTTCAGGAAAGAAAAAGATTCACTTTCTGTAGAGGATTTAAAAACAGTAATACAACCAACTATTAGTCATTCTGCTTTTTATTATCACCATGCCTCCAGCAATTCTAAACAGTGTCAATGACAAAATACTCCTCCCAGAAAAAATTTGTGTTGAGCAAAGTTTTAAAAATTGCTGTTGTAACTGCTGTATTTTCATAATATGTATGTAAGTTTCGAATTAGCACATTTTTATTATTTATCCTTTAATAAACATTGTATTCCATGGAAGCTAATGTAGAGAACTGCTGGTTATACAGTCAAACCCGATACACACGGGGTGAGTAAGAACTGAAGTACGGTTATATTTTTTCTTTACGATCACTGTGCTATCATTGTTTATATCAAATCTACTGTTTGCTTGCAGGAATATGTAGTACCTCATGACTTACAGACACAAATACTACCCTAAGTAAGCTCAACCGATTTCAAAACCATTATATACTTCAGAATTTTTTACCAAATATAATATAGCTTTATTTTATTTTTTGTAAGGATATTTTAGCAAACATTTTCAAATGTGAGAACTCTGGAAAACCACAACAAATCCAAAGAAACAATGACAGACTGCATCATAATTTCTGAAATTGATGGAGAAAAAGGTTTCTATGAATTTCTAACAAATTTCTTTGTGTTTAAGACATTTTCTACTTTTATATATGTTGTGTGCATGAAAAAACTTTCAAAAATAAGATTTATATAAATTATGATTTTATCAAGTAGGAGTGAAGACAGATTAGCAGATCTGGACATCCTGATACCAAACACAAATATATAAAGATCATTTTGATAAAGTCATTGACAAATTTGCAGAAACCTTGGAAATGAAAACTATTTCTCATATAATTGACCAAGATGTTGATATTGATCAATATTTTTTCATTTCAAAAAAATTAATGCAATTTAAGAGGGTTAATCTAATGTCTCTTTTTTATACTGTATTTTTTTCTTCTTTTATTGGCATTCATACACATATATGTATATGTGTGTATATATGCATATATATTTATCATTCAATAAAGATAATTTTCACTGTATTTTCTTTTTAGCCTTATTTTACTAGACTCATTTCACAATTATTGTTGAAGATAATTTTGTCACATAGAGGAGCAAGGTGTTGAAATGATTGGCTCTAAATATCAAATATTTTAGGTATGCCATAAATTCAGATTAGTTTCCTAATTTTACCTCATATGCTTCATTGAATTGATAGATTCCCTAAAATTAAATCATCCTTTCATTTCTAGAATTAAAATCAATTGATAAAGACAAATGACTCTTTTAAAAGTACTCAATTTCAATTTACAAGTATTTTAATTAAGATTTTTCCACAGTATTTTTGATTTTGATTTGCAAATAATTTTAAGTAAGATTTCTATGCAAAAGACTCTCTTTTTTATATTTTTGTATACATGTTATGCTAATTTATTAAAAAATACTATGCAGTTTTTCATATTTTTAAAATAGTCTGGACCAATTTATGTAGCATTTGATGTGTTTCTTTTTTTCTCTCCTCCCTAAAATGACAAATTTCCTCTTCTCCTTTAGAAAACAGAAAAAAACTTTTGATCATATTTTCAGCAACTACCAATATTGTTTACCTATTTATGTTTCTCATTCCTGGGACATCTTGATAAGATTTTTAATGAGGTGGGTGGGGCATGCTGGCTCATACCTGTAATTTCAACACTTCCTTTTTTAATTTTTATTTATTTGTTTTTATTTTTATTCAATTAGTTATTTTTATTTATTTATTTTGGGGGAGAGTGTGGAAGGTCGAGGTGGAAGCATCACTTGAGCCCAGATGGTCAAAGCTGCAGTGAGTTAGGATGCTGCCACTGCATTCCAGCCTAGGTGACAGAGCAAGATCCTCTCTCAAAAGAAAAAAAAAGGGGGGGATTTTTAATATATTAGATATTAGCATAGAGTTAATGTAGTAATCATTAAAGTGCTAGTGAATATTTATACTATGTTATTTCTCTTTTTATTTGTTTGGGATTTTTCTATTTTTATTAAGTTTACCAGAAGTTTGTTGATTACTTGGTCTTGCAAATTAACAACCCTTAGATGAATTAATCCTATTGTTTTTGTTTTCTAACTCAGCACATTTTGCTTTCACTCCTGCATGTAGTCCTTTTAGGATTTCATGGAGTATGTTTAATCAGATGCTTAATTTATTAATATACATTTATTCTGATATTTTTCTTTTGGTACCAAACTTCCAAACACATTAATTTATCATACAGCTCTTTGGCTGCTACTTTTCTGTTTTGATAAATTTTTAAGTATTTTTTAAATGTTATTCCTTAAACATGTAATTTCCTCTCTTAATATAGCTATTTATTTTAAATAGCTCTTTTACATATTTTATGAATACTTGATTGTAAATACGGCATAATCTGCCTCTGTAATTTGCTTTTACCAATGAAATCTACCATTAGCTCTATGGCTTTTGACAAATGCAGAATCAGTGATCACCACCACAGTCAAGATACAGAATAGTTCCATTACCTGTTCATGGCTCTTTTGTAGTCAGTCTTTCACCCCACCTTTAATCCCTGGAAAATACTAATCTGTTCCTACATCTACAATTTTGCTTATTCTAGAATTTCATACAAATGAAATTAGACAATATATAGCCCTTTGGGTCTGGTATTTTTCACTTAGCTAGATGTATTTTAGGTTTATATTTTAGCATTATCAATTGTTCTCCCCTTTTAATGTTGCCAAGAAGTCTAATTCAATGGATGTGTCACTGTTTATTCAGTCACTGAAGGATGTTTAAGTTGTTTCCAGTTTTGGAGAATTGTGAATACAATCACTGTAAACATTCATGTACAGGCTTTTGTGTGAACCCAAGGTTCCATTTCTCTAGGTAAATACCTGGAACTGAGATTTGTGTCATAATGGCAAGCATAAGTTTAATGTTATCAAAAAATTGTAAGATATTTTCTACGTGGTTGTATTATTTTGCATACCTACCAGCAATTTATACGCGTTTTAGTTGGTCTGCATCATTGACGCACTTGGTTTTCTGAGTTCAGGGTTTTTTATTTCTTTTTCTATTTTAGCCATTTTTATGATGTGTAGTGGTATCTCATTTTAGTTTTAATTAGCAATTCTCTAATAATTGATAGTGTTGAACATTTTCTTACATGTTTATTAATTATCTATACTTTTTATATTTTTACACTTATATACCACCCGATTAGTGATTGATTTAACTGTTCCATGGAATCTCAAAAATCATGATTTCATACATATCAATATATTTCAAAGCACAATCTTCATTATGTACCATTTAATTTAATATTATTAATTGTATTATTTAAGTATAAAATTATTTTACATTTGTATGTGTGTGTGTAGGCTATTATGCAGTATTAATTTTATGGAAAGATTTCACACTACAGTTTTGCTTCTACCAATTTTTACTTACATTTCTAATCATCTTTACCTTAAACATTTTAATTTATTACTTTCCATATACAGAGTTGACACTGACGAAGCTTTGTAAAGTTTTATGTGGTTCATGATCATAGTGACTTGTTCAATGTCATTCAATTTTTTGAATCCTAGACTTACTAATATAAAATTTTGAACCCTGTTTTCTTCTCCTCATGCAGTCCTGATATACCTTATTATTTGATTTAGAGTTTATCGATCACTCAACTGCTTCTTCAGTGGCATTATTTTTGCAGCTAACACAATATGTTACTTGAATTTACATTAGTAATTGTTGCTTAAATGACATTTTAAAAACTATGCTATGATACAGTATTGAGACTCAAAAAGTTATTATGTATGATTATAAAATGTTTAAAGCTAAGAAAGGTTGATAAGATGATAAATATGTATAACGAAAACCTTACATTTAGAGACCAGGTTTAGCCAAAACAAAAATGCAGCTATACTTTCGCACTCTTTCATATCCCTTAGAAGTAACTATCAATCTAGAAGATACTAAAGAGATCAAGGTGCTAAAAGTGGGTTATGAATATCCTATGTCATTGTGATCATTTAAATAATTGCCGATGGCAAAAAGTTCCAAAACATCTTGAGATTCCGTGAAAAGAAATGCTTTGACTCAAAAATCAAACTTGATACTAAACTATAAAGTATATAATTTGTGGGTAAATGCATGCAATTACTACTCAATTGAAAAATAATGTATACATTTATTTAGTAATCCTTCTCTGCAATCCCAAAATGACAGCTTTATTTATTTATTTTTGGTTTTTTTGAGACAGAGTTTCACTTTTCTTGTCCAGGCTGGAGTACAATGGTGAGATCTCGGCTCACTGCAACCTCCACCTCCCAGGCTCAAGCGATTCTCCTGCCTCAGCCTCTCAAGAGCTGGGATTACAGGCATGCGCCACCAGGCCTGGCTAATTTTTGTATTTTCAGTAGAGACGGGGTTTCACCATGCTGGCCAGGCTGATTTTGAACCCCTGACCTCAGGTGATCCACCCACCTCGGCCTCCCAAAGTGCTGGGATGACAGGCATGCACCACCACACTTGGCCAACACCTTTAAACAGTGTTATAAATGAGGTATTACATCTCTGCCATCCAAATTATTCTTCGCTCATATATACTTGAGCGTTTTATAATTAAGTTATAGAAGGTTATTTGAACATCAAGTTATTTAGACCAAATCTATTTGCTCACCTCATTTAATTCTAAAACTCTAACTCCTTGAATATTATAAACACCTCATTCTTCTCAATTTTTTTTCAGCAATTACCTATAGGATGACTTTGAGCAATTATTTTCAAAATAGAATGTTGACGGTATGTTTTTAAAATTCTTAAATATCTGGAAATGTCTTCACATGACTGCTATTTAAAAATAATGAGTTTGCTGAAAAGAGATCAAAGCAAACAACAGAAAAAAAAGTAAATAATTATTAACACCTAGTCACAGGAGGAATTTCTAAGCATAAGCTGCAAACTTAAAACTCCCCAAAGAGAAAATATAAAAGATTAATAAATCTCAGAAGAAACACAAATAAAAGAGTATATTTTAGATTATCAAGAATGTAAATACATAATATTAATTCAGGTTTCATTCTGGTAAAATAATACTAACGTTTACACTCATACAAACAGAAATTGAAACAAATTTACTGAAAAGCAATTTAGTGTATTTTTCAGGAGGCTTAAACGTGTATTTATTGCAGCACTATTTACAATGGCAAAAACTTGGGTCCAACCCAAATGCCCATCATTGATAGACTGGATAAAGAAAATGTGGCACATATACACCATGGAATACTATGCAGCCATAAAAAAGAATGAGTTCACATCCTTTGCAGGGACATGGATGAAGCTGGAAACTAACACAGGAATAGAAAACCAAGCACTGCATGTTTTCACTCATAAGTGGGAATTGAACAATGAGAACATATGGACACAAGGAGGGGAACATCACACACTGGGGCCTGTCGGCGGGTAGGGGGCAAAGGGAGGGAGAGCATTAGGATAAATGCATGCAGGGCTTAAAACCTACATGATAAGTTGATAGGTGCAGCAAACCACCATGGCACATGTATATCTAGGTAACAAACCTGCACGTTCTGCACATGACGTGTATCCCACAACTTAAAGTAAAATTTAAAAAAAAAAGTTTAAAAAGGTATAGGATAGCAAGTGATTTAGCAGTGATATTGAAACACTGGTTAGTTTCAATTATCAGTGTTCCTGGGTTCATTTTCCTCAGGAACTCCTCAATGTAATTCTGTGTAAATGCATTAAAAAAGGTCACACCTTTTGCTCTAATAATTCGTTTTTCTAAGAACAGACTCTAAAAAACTGGTCAGGAATGTTTAAGAACATATGAGTAAAAATAGCTATTGCAACACAGCACACAATAGTAAAAACTAAAAAAATTGCATGCCCAATAATAAAATACTGTTTATGCAAATATGACAATGAATTGTCTAGCTGATATTATTCAGTCATCAAAAATATATTCATAAGGAGAAAATGAACAAATGAGAAAACTCAAAAACTTAAAAATCAAGAATTAAGTAAGGGTACAACCTTACATAAACAGTTCAACTATACAAAAAGGTATATTTTTAAAGTATAAGAGGAAATGTACAAAAACATCAACAATAATTGGCTCTAGATAATGGAATTGTAACTTTTTTCCTGCTCCTTTTTAATTTGACATAAAAGTGACTACAATGTCAACAAATTAAAGTATCATAACCTTCTGTTTGCTGTATTTCCAGAATGGCTTTTATAAACAGTGCTTCTCCATAAAGGAAAGTTTCTCCCAAATACCAACGATCAATCATGTTAAACACTGTAACTTATATCCTCCTTGCAGAGATTCATAATGCTCATTAGCATAATAAACACACTGAGGAATCCTGTCCTGAAAACATAAGAACCTATTGAATTAGTTTCTTTGCATAGTTCAAATTTATTTGGCCACAAAATTTCAGACAACACCTCTGAAAAGGACAGAGAAATGTTTTGGTGGCTCATGCCTATAATCCCAGCACTTTGGGAAGCTGAGACAGGCAAATCTCACAAGCACAGGATTTGAGACCAGCCTGGGCAATATAGGGAGACTTCATCTCCAAAACAATTTTAAAAATTAGCCATGTGCAGTGGCATGGGCCTGTAGTCCCAGGTGCTTGGGAGCCTGAGGTGGGAGGACTGCTTGAGCCCAGGAGGTGAGGCTGCAGTGAGCCGAGATCACACCACTGACCTCCAGCCTGGGTAACAGAGCAAGATCCTGTCTCAAAAAATTTTTTTAAAAAGTAATGTTTTCAACGAAATTCATTTCAGGAAACCCTGACAAAGAACTCTGATTAAAAAGAGTAAATGATTGAAAGTGGCCAAGAGATTTGAATATAATTATAGTCAAGCACATGTTTTATCATATGTCAATGAAATTAGTCTAATAAAAATTAAATAAAATGTTTGACTTATTCATAAGTTCATCTGACTTCCTAAGCATGTCTCAGACTAAATAATTAGAAATCAGATATTAAGATCCTTCACACTTCTAGCATTACAATTGGGCTATTGGTAGATTGGGTACGAGTGGCTAAAGGTAAAGAGAGAGAGAGAGAGAGAGAGAGAAATAAAATAGAATTTTTAAGAAGCAGCGGGTGATGTCTTAAATGCTCATTTTTACTCTTAGCTACTTCTTGCCTTGCTTTTCAAAGCAGAGATTAGTTTTCAGTGTTTTAGCTAAACGTCAGTATGTTAACAACTGTACCTGCTTTTCATAATTCATTGTTTGGTTCCCTCTGTTTGGTATTGAGAGCTGAGGATAGCCGGGTCTGAACTGTCCTCATGTACTTCTGCATTTTGCTTTGAGAAATTTTGTAGCTCCAGAAATATTTTCTTTTGGAAAACAAATATATCCCAAGTCCTTACCCTTTAATTCATAAAATACATAAGGAGCAGAAATAATATATTCAGCTTTTGTGTGATACAGGGGCAATGAGTGAGCTATGGAAAGAAACTCACTTTACACATGCAAGAGATTAGGGCTGTAACTGCTACAAATCAAAGGATGTGTACTAAATATGGCATGTTATTAAATATTATCTAGAACACAGAGGAGTTTCAGTCATGACTAGCAAGATGAAGCAGAAGTTATCTGTCAGTTTCTAGCTGCAGCAAGCAGTAGGAGATTCCTAACTTGTCAGCTGTAGATGTTCCTGCAGCCCAAACTTCCACTTTAGTAGGTTTCTACTAATTTGCTGGCCAATCCCCAGTGGGGTCAGAGAAGCTGAGGCAAGGCACTCATACTTAGCAGCATGGCAGCCCTGCTTATATGGCCTTCTAGACCGGCCAGCAGGTTGGAAATCACCCAGCATACAAATAAACTCACTAATACTTTATTCCAATCTCCAACCCTTCTTTCAAGGCCTATTACTATTTGCAACTTTGATATTTTACCTCTTTTCTATTTTGCCAAATGTTAATCTTGTTTATGCCAAATCTGTCTTTTAAAAGTGGGAATCAATAACACAGATCAATCTTTCCACTCCTCATTACTGACCAATTAGATTGCATGTCACAAATGTCAGTATCTTTGGTGTCTGCAAAGTGCTTCTTTTCCTCTGTTTCATGAGTATTTCCCTCCTTTGGAAGGCCAGCAACACAACTCATCTATCAAAAGCCCGTAACAGTTGAACTCCAGGGAGTAGACTCTCGGTAAACTCATTATTACAGACTTTCTTCTAAAATATTTTTATTTCATTTTATGCCATTTTATGTCCCTTACTGATGAAGTGAAAATAGTGCAAATTCAATATATAATATGTTGGAAAGTATATAGAACTTTACAAAGAATTCAACACAGCAGCCTTCTCAATAGCATTGACAAAGGCAGCACAGCATATCAGTGAATAGCTTGAGCTCTGAATCCAGTTCTTCCTATTACAGGAAGTAGGACTTCGGACAAAGGACTTCAGGGTCTCAATTTCTTCATCTATAAAATTGAGTGACTTTATGAAAAATTAAAATGTTAGCACTTGAAATGCTATTTGCATGCTCTCTTGCACATCATAAGCACTACGCTAGCTGTAGCAAACAGAATATCCACTAGAGAAGAAATCATTAAGGTCTTAACTTCTTCCACTTCTATTATTTCACTTTTATGATAGAATGCTTTGTTGATGTGAATTGATAGATGAACGCTAACAACTATGATGGTGTACCAGTACACTTATATCCATATTTTGATGCAATTTTTACTTCACGATCACAGTAAACTACCAGGAAAGAATAAGGAAGTCATAGAATATTGGTCGATTTTTCTCGACAATCAACTTAAAGTAATCATTGCCCAATTCCCAATACCGTAAGTAGATTCAAGGAAATGTATGAAAGTGGTCCTTATACCAATTCTCAGAATCCCCTTTTATTTCAATTTATAATTGTATCTCCATTGACTATTATATCCTGAAACTATATTATGTTCAATGTATACAGTAGCAAAGTAAACATTGTATACAGTCTTGTTAGCAGTAAAATATGGGTGAAAATCTTTATCCACCACAATTGAAGAAGTAAGATAGGGCCAGAGGTAAGATTTAGACAGCTCCAACAACTTAATTTTGAAAAATTGAATGCTCTTGTATCCTTATTTCCTGAATACAACACAAACAATGAATGTTTGAGACACACTTATATTTTGGAATGTACAATTAGCATCCAGTGTAAAATATAAAACCTTCTTTTCGGATATTTCCTTGAAAGTCACTGGAGCCTCCATACTAATAATTTCCCAGAGCTATACAAGCAGGCTTCTAACAGACTCTCCAAGCTTTGCTGCGACTTGGTTTTACCTTTGCTCCAGTCTTTTTGGACTAAAAGGCTTCCATAGGTTCTGTCAACTGGTAACAGACTTTAAAAAAAAATTCTTTAAAGGGATTTTTGTTGGTGTTTTTAATTTTACTTGGTGCTAGATTTTGGGTGTGATTTATTTAAAGTATGTGACATTGAGCAAAGAAAAAAAAAAAAATCCTGGCACAAGAATGAAGGATTCTGGGCCTGGACCTGGCTCCTTTGCCCTGTGATCTTGGCAGTAAAACAGGCACAGTCTTTCGCACAGTGTCTGGCCCAATAGTAGGTAATCAGCTTATATTTGTTAAATGACTGAATGAATGACCTTTCAGAACTCCAGTTTCCATAGATGTGTGTTGTGGGATTATATCTACTTCCTTGAGGGCTATATACTGTGGTAATTTAGATCAAACCACATAACGTATATAAAGATGCTTTTAAAAAATATAAGCCATTATTATTGTTGTTGTTAAAAGTTGTATACTTTTTAACTTCTTCAAAATTTTGTTACAAAGCAAAGCATAATGGTGAAGAATATAAAAACTGTCGCCAGAGCATGGCTCCAGTAATGATTCTGCCATTCACTAGCTGGGTGACTTTTATAAGTTATTTACCCTCAGAACACCCTCAATTTTTACATCAATACATTAGCAGAAATATATTTACCTATGGAATTAAGATGTGGATAAATTGAAATAACGCATAAAAATCACAGAGTCCAGTCTCTGCCATGGGAACTACATTTATTGTTGTTATTATTCCTTTAATTATCATTGCTACAACTATACTAAGACCTGAAAATTTTATATATGATAAGCAGCCACATAATGACAATGTTTAGGTCAACATGGATTGTATATATAACACTGGTCTCATAAGATTATAATGGAGCTCAAAAATTCCTATCATCTAGTGACATCATAGCCATCATAATGTAGCACAACCAATTACGTGTTTTCAGATATGTTTCAATAAACAAATACTTACCATGGTGTTACAATTTCCTACAGTTTTCAGTGCAGTAACATGCTATAGAGGTGTGTAGCTTAGGAGCAATAGGCTTTACCATCTAGCTGAGGTGTTTAGTAGGATATGCCATCTAGGTTTGTGTAAGTACACTCTATAATATTGGTACAGTGATGAAATCACCTAAAGAAACGTTTCTCAGAAGGTACACCCCCATTTTTAAAGATGATTAACCGTGAATGCATCACACATATAAAAAAAAGCTCACTTAATTCTGATAAATAAAATTATTCCTCAATGTAAATTACTGAAGAATGATAACTTTTAATGTAAAGTGTAAAGAGAAAAACCTTAAATGGTGGTTCGAATATATCAATAAATATGTAGTTGGAATCTGTACTTATTTTAATAACTACCCATCACAATTAAAAATCTAGCAGTAATTATCACTACAATTTGAGTATGTCCTCTCCTAAGCTCATGTTGAAAGTTGATTCCCAATATGGCAGCGTTTGGAATTGGAACCTTGTGAAAGGTGCTTGGATTATGAAGGCACTGCCGTTATGAATAGATAAATGTCATCTTGTGGGAGGGAGGGAGTTATTGGTCGCCTGGGAATGGATTAGTTCCCTTGAGAGCAGGCTGTAATAAGTCCAGTCTCTCTTGTGTGTCTCTGCACATACTCACGTTCCCTTCTACTTTCCACCAAGAGTTAAAACAGCATGAGACCCTCATCGAATGGGCTGCCTGATCTTAGATTTCTCAGCCTCCTGAATCATGAGCCAAACAAACTTTTCCTTATAAATTACTCAGTCTCAGGTATTGTGTTACATCAACACAAACAGACTGAGACATCATATTAATGACTTATCTTCCAGCATTTTATCAAATAATGAGAAAACAATAAATCTATGTTTTCCCACTCAATATATAATGAAATATCAAAAATAAAATGATTTTACAATGTGCGTCCTGTAATAGAAGATGTCCACAGTTTATGTATGGCCTTTTGTGTGGCTTTGGAGACCAAACAAATACATTTTCATCCTGTTTAAAAAATTATAAGTTATTATAACAACTCAAGATAATTAACAAAAATATTTAATAGCCGCATCTGAAAAAAAAAACCCAAACAAATCGTCGAGGAAAGTCACAATACTTAAGGCTGAATGGTATTAAGTAGAAACAAAATTATAATAATGATTTAAGTAGTAACGAGAATAGCTGCAAATTATAAATCATAAATTCAGACATGATTTGAGTTACAGACAATACTGAAAGCTCCAGGATTGAAAGATTATTTGAACAGAGTGACTTTCCTGCTTCGAGTTTAAAAGTTTATACACCTAAATTTTCATCATGAATCAACTTCTTAAAAATTAAAACCCTCAAAGTGAGTTGACTTCCGAAAATAAGCATTAAAAACTTTTCATTTTTTTTTTACATTCTTTCAAAGGGTTCTTTATAGACTGTCCATGTCTTTACAGTCAAATATCTTCTAATTGTATATTACTACCTTGGCTTCTAATTAGTTTCCCCTCCTTAACAAGCAAGGAAATGGAACAGGTAATATCTAAAATTAAAGTAAAACCATGGAATAGTTCTAGGACTCTGACCAAAGGTAATATGAAAAGCACCTTTCAGCAGCTAATCACAGAAAATGTTGCTTCTGGGTCCTCAGAGGAAAGCACCACAGTCCGTCTCATGAAGGCTCTGACATAGACTGACCTTTTCCAAAGCACTCTAGTGGGGGAACAGAGTCCATCAGCTGTCCAGCTTGAAGAAAGAGTCAATGAAATTCAAGGTTTTTCTTTTAGACAGAGGAAAAATTATGTGCATAATGTTTCAGAATTTCAGCAAGGCATTTATTTGACAAAGTCTTGTAGGCTGAATGTAGATTTCCTCTAACATTAGATCTCCATAGTATATTCTAGTAGAAATAGTTGTAATAGCAGTTGAGACCATTAATTTAGTATTTGTCTCATGTAGGCTCAAAAGTCTAGGACCTTACATTATACAGTCTTAACTCCAATTCTGTATTATGAGCTCCACTTAGATGAGGAAATAGTTTCAACGAAGTGAAATGGTTTGCTCAAGGATACGCAGCTGGAATTCAAACCAGTCTGGCTCCAAAACCCTAACACTGAAACCCTACTAAAACAGTTAAGGGAGAACCAAATGACCCTTCTTCACCCAGAGCAAAGAATACATCTACAAAAATTTTGACATAAAGCATATTTAATTAATAACCTTCATTGCTTCCCCACTAGATAAATAAGTCTTTTGTGTGTCTGCATCAAGGTTATTTGCAGAAGAGCCTACACAGTTTCTGAGTTGCACCCTCTCTTCCTCTTTTAATAATTATATGAGTGAAATTTCCAACTGTAGCAAATTTGATGGAAAACACAAACTGCACTGGAAAGGAGTTGTTCTATTCAGTGTTCCTCTGTGATTGAAGGGCAGGGAGTGGCTCTGGCCTCAAGGTTTAGTGCTTGATTATTTATGAGAACTAAATAGCTGACATACCTGCTCCACTACTAAATTCTGCCTCTCTGAGTCACAGATGGTCTGCCAGAGGAGAATAAAGGTAGCAAAGAAGAAAGACAATAATCCCTATCTAGCTCATTCTAACATTATTTTTGCCTGCAACATTAACTATGGAATGCGAATGCTGCATGTGAGAATATCATATGATTCCACTCAGAATTCAAAAAAGCTTTAACACACAGTCATGGATCATCTCAGGAGGTATGGCATACAATTGAGAATACACAGGGATTTGAAAAATATATTGCTCTTCATTTTGCTCTACATACTTGCATATATTCTTCTCGTTCCCATACTGAATTTTTTCATTGGCAATTGTAGTCTGCAGTTCATATTGTGATCTGAAAGTGCTGCTTTTTCTTGTTTTAGGGGCTTTTGTTTTCTGGGTAATTTTTGTTTCTTAATTTCAATTTTCTCTAAAATGGTTTTAATATATCACCTGAAATTATTGACCCATGTACAATTTAAGGATTTTTTCTTTCAGCATGCCATGCTTATATTTACCACTTTATTTCACCAACTCCTGAAGTAATTATCTCTCACACTAAATTATTATTCTCTCGTGAATTTTACTATAAATTAACTAAATAATA
Source organism: Pan troglodytes (assembly GCF_028858775.2). Classification (NCBI taxonomy): domain Eukaryota; kingdom Metazoa; phylum Chordata; class Mammalia; order Primates; family Hominidae; genus Pan; species Pan troglodytes. The sequence goes on from NC_072403.2 coordinate 61,732,605, forward strand.
CAAAGATTAACATATATATCAGTAACTTGCACTGAAATTGAAGTAATTCTAGAACACTTGCTGACTAAACAACCAATGTTTATTTATCTACATGTGCCAAATATCTTCCATTTGTACCTCAAGATCCACTCTCCACATTTCCCTATTCTGCTATTCTCACCAAGAGACTAACTTTTAGGAACTGCACCAATGGGTTCTGTGGCTCTCTGGCTTTCAGTGAGGGTGAACCAATGGAAGACCAAAGCATATGGTCTGGGTATTTATCCCTTGGTATCTGTATCCCCCCCGCTGAGTATCTAAGGATTAGATGCATGGCATCTTTCTCCCAATGCCACAGTTTCTGTCAGGGCACCTTCCCCACATATCTCTCCTCTGAGCTTTCTGGTAACTATGCCCCCTGCCCAGGAGTAGTGAAGGCTACCCTGCCATCCCAAGATACTATATGATCCCTTGTTTTGCTGCAACAAAACAAAACAAAACCTCTGCCCACAACACTATAAACATTATAACATTATTTAAACTCTCCTAAATAATTCAGTTTGCACATTCTGTCTCTTTTCTTCTGGAAATGCTGATACATCTCAGTGGGTGGGGCAGGCGGGAAGGGATGAATGGGACATGGTTTCTGTTGCCACAACATGTAATCAAACATGTAGGACTAGCATCACGGGCAAGTGACCTGCGCAGTTGCACAGGGTCCCGGGCTTAGAAGGGCCCTGCTCTTGGTGTAATACTCTGCTGCCACCATCTTGAAATTCTTAATAATTTTTGAATAAGGGGCTTGCATTTTCATTTGCATCAGGGTCCACAGATTATGTAGCTGCTCATGCAGATTATCTCAACATTCATCGAGGAAGGTGATCTTATTATCTGCACTTTTTAGATAAGCAACCAGACGCACAAATAATTTAAATAACTTGCTCAAGTTCACGCTGCTAGTAAGCGTGGAATATGGGATTCCAATCCAAGCATTCTGGCTTCCTGTATACTACTCTATTTCTGCCATGGAAGCACAGAAAAGAAAGCAACTAAATTTACTTTATAATTGAACTTTAAAGTCATGTGAGCAGTAATATGCCATAAACTGAAGATTCTGGAGATGGCTGTGTCTCCTATATAGAAAGGGTAATCACAGAGTCAGAACAACAAATAACATTGAACTTTTCATGTCATTATAGCATTAAAATAGCTGAAGGATTTTGTACATGTTAATAAATCTTTTCTTGATTTAGACATGTGTTATAGCCCTGAATAAAATCTAAATAGGATTTACATCTGTTGATCCTGACATTTTAAAACTATTTTCTTTATTCCTAACAACTCCAGGAAACCTGTTTAACAAGAACAATAAAAGTTGCTATTTTTTTTTCTAGAAAGAAATTGAACAAACACAATATTGAAGACAAGGATCTTCATTGTCTTAGAAGTCATAAAACAGCACAATCTCCAGTTTAATTTCAACATCCAACTATTCAGAATTATACAAGGTTTTAGTTTCTCAGAGTTATGTAATATGTATTTAATTCACTGCCTTCCAAGCCGAGGTTAATGCATTCTTTTTGATTTATGGGGTTTTTTGTTTGTTTGTTTTTGTTGTTGTTTTCTCCCCAAACCACTAAAGACCTTTCTTACTAATCTACAAATAGTCATTTTTTTCTCTTTTTAAACATTGTACATTTTAATAGATTTTGTTTCTGCCTTTTAAAATTATCATTTATCCACAACTTCTTGGTCAAGACTCATACAAACTAGGTGTTACTACTACTTGGTTATGCAGATTGTTTTAAACATCTCTGAAAAAGTCAGGTGAATACTCCACCATTATTTTTATCTTACTGTCAGACTTTGTGAGCTGAATCTTAAACATCCCAATCTGACATCAAAATCAAAACAGATCCCTTTTTCCTCTAAATAAATGAGCTGTTTGTCAGGGCTGACTAGTGTGTTTTAAAGGATATCTTAGCCAAGGGCATTATTTTAAGAGATGAGCAAATGGGGAAACCCCACAGCCCAGCCAATAAAATATGAACTTAAGGTGCAAAGAAGCACTCATAAATATTACTTAGAACAAGGGATTCATTGTTTCTCTCCAACCCTTTCAGTGGTTCCTCTGATCTCAGCGCCTCTCCTGTGCGTCAGGGAAGCCTCTTCCTTTAACCTGTGGTTTTTTAAAGCTGAGCTACTACATTATTTATGACTGTAAATGTGAGTAGCTTGTCTGTATGCTCCTTGTACACACATACTGAGATAACCCCCTCCTTCCCCACTTCGGTATTTTAGTGTGTAAGGATGAAAGGGTTTTCCCCTCGAGCTGATGTGGTTGGGGATGTTGAATTAGCTGCTGTTTGGTATGAGGTAGACTGAGGATTTCCCAGCACCTCCTCCACCTGTACAACTGAAAAGCCAGCCTTTAATGACTCATTTCATTCCTTTTCTTTCTTTCAGGCTCTTTTTCAAAAATATTTTCTTTCTTTCTCTGTCTCATCCTTATTCCTGTATGCCTCTATATCTCACTCTTCATCTCTTTATTCTTTCTCATTATCTCTTTTCAAAAAAAATAATTTCTTCATGGAAGTGACAGAATATTAAATAAGGATAATAAACACAAAAGCTTTTTATAAACTAAACTGGAATGGCATGTTTGATGAGTGTTATTTTTGTTCATTGTTGATTTCTTTTTCTTTCTTTTACTTTTCTTGAAATTTTCCCTTTTAAATGTTATAAAATAAAGGCAAAACACAATTAAATTCTGTCAATGGGATCCTTAGGGAGAGATGAGGAGGCAAAGAAGAATGGGATGATGGAGAAACAATTACAGGGGATGGCAAGAGCCAGGGCAGCTCTGATGCCCTGGGGAGCTTTTCTCCCAGTGGGTGGAGGCTGCAATTGGCACATCATAACCTTTTCCTTCTCAACTGGAGAGAAAACAGGAGAGTGTACCTCAATTCTCAAACTGTAACTAATTGATTTTCAACTAATTTAAGCCTCTAGCAAACCAGGACGAAAGGCAGACCCCAGGAAGGGTGGGAGTGGTAAGGAGAGGGGTGCCAAGAGAGCCTGGGGCTACAGAGACCAAGAACAAGGAGGAAAGGCCAAAAAATACTGGGATGAGAAGGGAGGAGGGAGAGTGGTGATATTACAGAAAATGGAAGAATGAAAGGGAAGGAGAGGTGGCAGCTGAGGCAGTCCCAAGTTCTTCTTAGTTCCAGCTAATACGTCTCATTAAACTTTTAAAATTTGATATTTGTGAGTAACCACTACAATTTGAAAAAAAAAAGCATTTAATTAAACTATGATTATAACTATCTCTGGCAACCCAGAGTTTGTCTGTCATGCCAATCACTTGATAATCAACCATCTTTAAAGGAGAAAAAGAATCCCGTTGGTCGTGATTATGAATGTGAAGTGTTGTTGAAGAAGAGAGAAAAAGGTCTCCTCCCTCACTCAGCAATATTTTTCTCTTCAAAAGTTAAAACTTTTACAGAATGATTGTTGCTTTACCCATTATTAGCATTAATTACTCCAGGCATAATTTATGAATATATACTATAATGGCTTTATATTATCTTTCCTTCCAACCCATCCCCCTTCAAAAAAAACTTCCATGTGTTTATGGGTGTGTTTATGTTACACAAGTGTTAATAACTCTGATGGAGAGACTACATAGATAGGCATCTTTAGGTAGATTTGTATATAAATTACTTTCCACTGGGCACTTGATTCAGCCAAAAACAATAATAAATTATCAATGATGTCTTTCAAATCTGTCAACTGAGAACATAAGCATTTTTTCCTTCCAGTACCAAGAGAACTTAATGATTAGGGTAAGTAGGCAAAAAAGGTTTAGTTTTTGAAAGCGTTTTTCTTTCATGATAACAGACTAAATATGTTTTTATATTTAAAAAATTTAACAACACATTTAAATACTTTTGTGCTTGGAATTAAAACGTATTCTTGAAATACATCTAAGAGAAAAACCATTAATAAACTCAAAGTTCAACTTTTTCCAGAGGAATATGTAGATACAAAGAATAATATAAAAGTAATTTTCCTGTTTTTACTTCCTCTAAAACATCTAGTGTTATGTCATTATGGTGATAATGTCACCAAGTAATCAAATAAAATTGGCTTCTAACTAAAAGATCTTAGAAATACACTACATGTTTTATTTGTGTAAACAAGAGATAAATATTGTAAGCAAATTATCTAATCATGTCTTTAACTTGTACTGGTATTTAATACATACACTAACACTTAGCACTTTTGACAAAGAGATGGTTAAAAAAGAAAATAAAACTAAACAGAAAAACATTTTTATTACTAACAAAATAATATTATATTGACCAAGGAAAAATTCCACTGATATTCAACAGTTTTAGGGAAAAAGCAAAGAATTCAATCTGTAAAATTTAATATTATGAGACTGATAAAAGTGGCCTAAGAATAATGAATATGATCGAAGGAATATTTCTCTTCACACAGTTAATAATTTATATTTGTTTCTTCAAAATAAACAAGTCACTAAAATAAAGGTTAAAATGATATGTTTGGTTTCATATTCAGATGTCTGCATGCCTTAGGCAATTTATTTACATTTTATTTTGCTTTTAGTAAATTCAAATCTATTTTTCACTTATGAATATAAAGCTAACCTCATCTGAATTTTAAACAGTAGGTATTCTGTTAAACATGATTCTGAGTTTGGATTAAGTTTAATTGTTCTTCGTGACCAAAACTATGTTGAAAAAAGAATTTCTGAATAGCAAGGTACCTGTGGAAAATCCATTATTTGACTTGAAAAGGACAACACACAAGCATTTTTTAAAAGGATGCTACTAGATCCTTTTTATATAATTCTTCTAATTATAGGAAATGTCAACAGATTCTTTTCACATATTTAAATATCCAGGTGACTTCCTCAATACAAATCCCTTGCCTACTACTAATGTGACTCATTTGTACTTAGTCTCAACTATATGCATGTCTTTTAAGACAGTGAAAAAATAAAATCTAATCCTTTTTAGTCTTATAAGAACATGAAATAAACTACAGGTAATATTTGCTAACGGATATTACATTTAAAAAGCACTGACACTCTTATTGCAGCTAACAATGTTATTACACTTTCACCTTTTCTCAGTATGCTTATTTGTTTATTTGATTATAAAAGAAATGCAAAAGTTGAAGCTTTTTACTAAGCAGTGATCAACTATAAATCTTGAATGTATTTGAAGGCATGATCAAAGGATAATTAAACTGTGGTTTAATTTTCCTTAAAGTCTACCAAGAAAAACTCACCTAGTATCAGAATCAGTTTGTCAGTAATTTCATGTAAGACATTTAGTTTGGAATTATTAAATAAAGAAGAAACAACATAGTTTGTTATTGAATATAAAGCACTACTCAGAAGTTCAAGCATGATAAAAATAAATACACAGTTTCTCTAAAGCTTATAGCTAATATTGTTTCTCTAGAGTCAAATGAATAATTGAATTTCTTCATATAGGCAATAAACTAATAAACTGCTATGTTATTATAATCTGAACAATGTAACCAAAATGTCATTTATTTTTAAATGTGTTTCCCAATAATAAAAATGTTATAGGAATCAATGAATAAAACTATTATTGGTTTTGACTTTCTTACTCTATGTAGATTTATAAAAAGTAAACACATAAATCCAAAAATCATGCTTATACTTCTCTTGTGAATGATCAGAACAATTCTAATAAAATATATTATGACATTCATGACTGAGCTATCATTTATTAAAATATGTAACATATATATGCTTCTTTGTCAGATTTTAGATGATATGACCTGATTTTCTCAATGGTTTATGAATATATAAATTTTGCTAGGTTGAAATTTTTCTATTAAAATATTTAAACTACTTTAAATTCTTGAATAATACTTTAGAAATGTTACAAAGCAAAATGTACCACAAGCTACATTTGCATATCCCTTATACTAGTAAAAGCAATCACATTAATTTGAAATTAAGCTATATTTTAATGACTAAAAAGTTCCATGTGAAGTCTGTTAATTATACGTAGAAGAAAAGGCCTCCAGGACACCTGATTAGTGCAACAAATTATGACTTACTCACTTAATAATGAGACCTTTGTCTCTAGCAACATAAAACGTACGATTTATTAAGTACCTTATCCTACATGCTAGGATTGCTAAGAGCAAATGAGCAGAGTATATTAAGCAACATATATTATAAAAGCATCCATGTGTTATTAAGATTTGTTGATAATCTGACTTTTCAAAGAATATTTCCTTTGAGATGTTACATGAGGAAGTTTTTAATTAAGTGTTTAATAAAACATGTTAATTTTAAGTCAAAGCAGATTGCATTTTTAAAACAAAGTTCTAAAAGCCATAACATCATAAAGTTCTCAATTCTTCCCAGTGGATTAAATTTGTTGATAGAGTTTTTAATCTTCAAAAATAAAATATATTCGACGTTATTTTCCTTTGACTGCCAGAAGATAGTAAATTTCACCTTCAATTTTTACTAAAACATTTAAAGAAAACAACAGCCCTTATAAAATAATTTGAAATTGGTAATCCATAATATTATTGTGAGAGGGAATATTGGGAACTAAATTATCATTTGACATTATCAGTATTTAAAAACCACCATGAAGTACCAGCTACAACTAAAACATAATTTTAAAATTTTCTCATTAATATTGTTGTGGTTTACAGAAAATTTCAAATATTTTATCTCATGTAGAAGGAAAATTTTGTATAGATAAAGACCACTAAAGCATGTTTTACATTTTTCTTGCCTGTGAAAAAAATCAAGTAGCTATAACATACTTTACTCATTACAGTTAAGAACTGTTAGATTGAAACTTTATTTCTGAAATATTTACTATAGAATTTCAGAATCCCTTCCTTGATTCCTTGATAGTAATCTTTTATGATGCTATTCAATCTTGGTTAATTTTACCTCTATATTTTTACAGTAGTTGCCTCCCCTAGATGAGAGATTTTTAAGTAGTATGTGAATATATACTTACATGTGCTTTAAATCACTTAAAAAAAAAGTGCTTCCGAATGTCACTTTTACTTTCCCATCTGTAAGTGCTTCTTTTTTTTATTGTTGCCCATAGCATAGCTATCCTCATAAATTTCCCTGTTTTTAGACTATTGCCTTTGTATTCGTATATTTAAGCGAGGTTGAAATTTTAACAAGATCTGAAAAGACCCACACTATAAGTGTTTAAATTTAACTATTCATATTAAATACATATATATGACTTTTTGCCTAAGGCATCAATGAAAGAAAGAAAACAGAAGCTAAACAGGAGAGTTAGAGAAAATGTCTTTATATAAACATGACCACCTACCAAGCAGCTCCTTTACCATTAGGGAAAACTTCCACTTTGTAATAACATAGATTAACAAACAAATGAACAACATACCTAAGTTGACAAAGCTCATGACCATGTCAGCATCATTCAGAAAGTTGGTATCATGGAGGCTGGCTAGAGGAGGACTCTGGGTGGTCAGAGGAGTCGTCCGAGATAACTGTATGCGACGAGGATACCCATTGGGAGAGGCTGGGTATCCCTTTCTTGCCCCTCTGGTCTCTTCTGCCAAGGATGCCCTTACTGAGTACTCCGACTCTTCAGGATTTTCTTCATTGGTCATGGCATTGTAGAGATCCAGCATAAAGAGAGGTGCAGAGGACGCTTGTTTTCCAGGTGAAAATGGTCTGGGTCTGTGAGGCAAACCCAAGATAGAGAGAATTTCCCTTTGTATTTCCCGTCTTTCGTGGTTCCGTAGTCTTCTATAAATAAAACTGGAGTGAACATGATTGTCTCCCAAACCTCCTTTTGCATAACCCACTAGAACCCAGCAGCTCCAGAGGAAACCCACAATACCCTTAAGTAAAAATACAGTCAGATGCATTTTTGTCCAAAAGCAAAAGTTGATATTTTTAGTCCTTCTTGTCCTCTTTAAAAAAAAAAAAAAAAAAAAAAAAAACCTAAGGTTCTAGGAGGTACAGTTTCCCAGTAGCTGAAAAAGCAAATTTACCTATTTTTCATGACAGTGACATTTCTGAGCACAACATCCTCACCAATTTTCCTGTCCTATTTTAAATATTTTGGAATATGTCAAGAGTAGTTATTTCTAAGAAAGCTGAAACTCAGATTTCCAATTATCCACAGTTGTTAAGAGTTTTTGCTGCATTGATGTAGCAGAAGACGGCTAATATTATTTGATCAGATGACCTATGCATTCCTATATGAATTTATGATAATCAGGCCTTTGGTATTTGAATTAGCAAAAGTTGATCTTCTGATAAACTGTAGTTCCCAAAGTAATCTTCACTTGCTCTTGAGTTCTTCTCAACCCTTGAGCTCTTTCCAAAACAAATCCTGATTTCTGAATCACAGATCTATGCTGATCTGCACCTTGGTGTTGGAATATATAACTGTCCGGCAGCCTGGTGATAACTTTAACATCTTTTGTGTCGTCTTAGTGTAAAATAATACTCTAGGTTGTACTATTCAAGTAAATGTGTTTCCCTGAATTTACTTGAAATCCTTCCTGTAAGTCCATTCAATCCCTTTCTCCTTCTTACTGTTAATTCCACCTCCAGCAGGCACAAATATACCAGCCCTCTTCAAGAGAGATCTAAAGAGTAATGTAAGCACAACCCTGCTGGGAAAGAAGAGGCTTCTCATTGTAATTTGAAACTGGTAAAGCAAAAAGAACTTAACCCTTTTGCTACCAGAAAAGTCTCCATTTTCACAATTTTATAACCACGCATCTAACATGAAACAGTGATGCATGGGACATACAAATTCTAGGGGAAATAAAAGGCAGTTTTCAAGTAGTACACTGAAAATTTTGCCATCCATTTTACATAGTACTTCTTTAGATCTTTTTTCAATGACATGTACTTAATACACTTCTGTATTAAGTCTCAGGTTGTGCCTAAGTTAGCTTGATGAATCTCGGTTCTGTATTTGAGATTATTTCTAGTTTTTGTAAGTCATTAAAATGCACTTCTTAAAAAATAAAAGGATGAGTTGTAAATTGAGGTTAATTCACTGTTTCTTAATGACAGCCAGATCCTTTTAAAATAAAATACAGCAGACAATTAATCACTAATAAATATATTCTAGCTGCCAAAATAGTAGTTGTAATAATTCAATAGCAGTAATTAGATAACCTAGCTTTAAGTGTCTTTAAGTATTAAAATTTTAAGCAGAAAGTTGAAATACAAATATCCTAAGATGTAGTGTCATGATTCATAACTTTTAAGTTATTTCAGTTGAAATATACACAGACTTACAAATTAGATATTTCCCATAAATTGTACTCAATACTTTGACTTGTTTTAACCCATGCAAATAAACACAAATCAAATCGTCATGACTACATGCAGATTGAAATTTGAGTTTTTAAAATTTGATGGGTAAAATGGGGAAAGTGCACACCTTTCTAAAATACCATACTTAATCCAAGGAAATGAGCAAAGTATGTGTTTATCCTTAATGTTTAATGCCTTTAAAATTTGGAAGTCTACAATGTTTTTGTGCAGCTATAATTTTCCTTACAGGCTCTCATTTAACCTTAGGGCTCACAGTACTTTCATTGTCTGGGATAGTATTCTGATACCAATGTAAATTTATCGAGCAAATTCTAGAGCTGTTATGAAATTTTAATGTTTTTCCTTTACTCTACCTAGAGGCGCCTGGTTTCTTGTTTCTTTTTAAATATTTCCTCTGAATGTATAAAGAAAAGTTATATTTCTTAGAAGTCTTCAGTTATTGGTGAATGCAGAATACTGAAAGGGTTTGCAGAATCTTATTGTACGCATCATTTTCTTATACAAAGTTATTGCACGAAAACTTGATGTTGTTATTTAATATTTGCTTTACTGAAATTTAATTATTAATAGTCATGTAGGATGCCACAGTAGCAGATGCAAATGCTGACATACATGCAACACCCTTGTAAAATAGATATCACAAAGAATAGCAATAGTGCAGGTTGAAAGTAAGTTAAGAAATACCACTTCAAAAAGAAATAGTTTAAATGGCTAAAATTCTTGACATTGCTTATTTAACATCCAAACCAAACTAAGAAACAAAGTCAAATCAATTACTTCAAGACAAAAAGTTTCTCTGCATTTATAAAACATCCTAGATAAAGCAGGCTACAGTTCTCAATATTTTAAAATATATCATCAAAGTTATGAATTTGCTTCATTTGTCTCTAGAGCACAGCATAGAGTTACAAAGTAAAAATTTACCACACTAGAGGAAGAAACAACTCTTATTATCTTCCATATGTGCGGATTTTTGTTCTAAGATACATGTGAAAAATAAAAATGAGACTAGGCATCACAAGTCTTAAAAACTCATTTTCCCAAAGCATGATTTATAATATCAATCAGTGTAATTATAATTTAATTGTTTCACCAGGCATATAGCCTACCTCTATATTGGAAATCAGTTGCTAGTATTCTTAGTCAGAATATTAAGTAATCACCCTCCCCGCCGACCTTCCCTTCCAACTCAGACTAGATTTGGCAAACACTCATTTTTCAAAAAGATCAACTTGTGCAGTGAGAGAAAGAAAATAAAGAAAAAGCCTTCCAGGAATAAGGAGGAAATAGTAATCGCCAGACAAAAAGTCAGATTCATTTTCAATTAAAAGTACATGTATTTTACTCCATCATTTGAATTCTCAGGTAGACTTGTATGTGAGAGCAATTTGAAGGATAAAGTATTTTGCAACTGAAAAGTATAAACATTCCAAATTTCAGAGTATGTATTTAAAGTTGTATAATTGAACATACGGAATAAGCATATGCTGAGAAAGAAGACATGGGGACAGGAAAAACACCCAGGGCATCACAAAAATTGTGTCTAAAGATAAGCACATTTCAAAGAAAAAAAAAAGGAGCCTTGTAAAAATCTACCTTTCACAGTGTAGTATTTCCCTGGGTATATCCTAATGTTAGGAACCTTGTGGTAAGGAACAGAGACAATGCAATTCATGTAAGAAGTATTTCTCCACTGTCATTCTTTCTGATCATTTTTCTCTTTCCCTCATTAAAATCTGACACATTTCGTTCATTGATATATAAACCAACTATGTCCAATCAACCAATTTTTTTTTTTTTGGCTTTTTAAAAGAAACTTGCTCTGAAAAAATTTGAAGCGTTTAAGTCTGTTTTGCTCACAAGGACCTTTCTATTTCACTTTTGGCTTTTTGTTTTTGTGTTGTTTTCTCCTTGAAAACATTTCTCCTTTCTCTCTATTAGGAGAAAAATCTCCTAATATAAAGATATGACTGCAGCGAAAGACAAATACCCAATATAAATGGCATCTGCTTTCTAAATTGTCTCTCAAATTAAAACAAAATTCAAAATCCTTTGAATGTAATTATAAATCTTAAGCAAAAGCTGTCTTAGATTGTATTGGAGGGAGTAAGAGGAAAGGGTGGCGATAAGGCCACTTAGAATGTTGAAGAGGCTGGAAGCAGTGGGATAATTTAGGGAAGGTATCACGTTCTAGAATCTTTTTGGTGACTACATGGACAAATGCATAACAAAGCAGCATCTATAGTATTAAATTGCTTCAGTTCACCCTCTTTGAGTGAAAAACATATAAATAGAGAATATGGTGTGGTCCAAAGGAAGGCAGAGCAGTGCCACACCACTACCATCTGACTTAGATTTGCTTGTTATAACCTGAAAGGGAACTGTAATCACGGGCAGCATAGGCTTTTTGTCCATCTTGATTTCTAGTTGTTAAGGAAGTCTTGGAAATGCATAATAAAATACAGTCACCAAAAACTTTTGAAATGTTTGGTATTATTTTTCATGGATGGTGACATTGCCGAATAGTTTTAAATGAACAGAAGATTTTTCAATATGCTTCATATTATTACATGTTCCTAAGATTGTTTTATATTATTTCTTGAGAGCAAATGTTATCCTATCAATAGATTTAAGGACATAAAATTATTATTTCAATGTAGTTATTAATCAAGGGAGATTTCTACTTTTTTTCTTGAGATTTTAACTGCAATGCAAACTGCATGAAAATAAGGGCAGAATTTATTTTGGTCACCGGTGTAAAGCAGTACATATTAGTGGCTCAGTTAATATTTGTATAACAGTCTATTTTCTTAACAAAGATGAACAATATTCCAGGGAATTTTTTAAGGGCAGGTCTCTCTGAAGTGATAGTTATAAGGATTCCTTAAGCTGATGAGTTGATGAATTGCTGCATCTCTTAGTATGCAGCCCCCCTAACCTTCTAAAGTTTCCTTTCATAAAGAAACTTGCCAGTTACACATCTTACCCCAGAGTTTTGAATCTAACTACAAACTTCTGTCAATACTAGGCAATTGTAATAACTCAGAAGAGAAAGCATTATATAAAGAATTACATTAGAACTTGCAAAATACCTTGGTCTATCATTACAAGGACAGCATATTGAATTAAAGTAGCCCTTGGCCCAAATGAGCAACTTCTACTCCTGTCAGTTAACACCTCATTCCTTTGCACTGTAATCGCTTATTGTATGTGTTTTGTTTTGTTTTGTTTTGTTGGTGCTGTTTTTATGACCCATATTACAATGCAAGAAGCCCTGAAAATGACCATTTTTAAGGAACATTAACAATTAACAGCACACCTGCTAAGGCTCAGTAGGTACATGCAGACTTGAAACACATAGTAGACCCTGGGATGAGGTGGGGTCTGGAGCATGGAAGAATACACTAAAGGCATGTTTGTGAGTATCAAAGTAAATGCTTATAAGCCCACACTATTTATACTTTTGTAGATGGCTGACTCTAACTACAAGTATTTTACCAATAAGTTGACCAATTCAAAACCCGTGATAGTTCATGAAAGGCATGACTGCCAAGTTACCCCAAAATTCCCATTAACAGCAACTTGATCCTCAGAAGGAAGTAAAATCTACAAATGTCACTAGTCATGATATGTTCACAATGAGACAATTTAAAGAAAACTTAAAAATTATCTAATGCAAAATGGCCTTGATGGCAGACTTACTATTATCTGTAATGCTTTAATGAAATGGCCCTACTATTCCATAGCATTCTTTTTTCCTAGGAAGCAGATAATATTTTATAGGGTCTTCTTCAAAACCTTTAAGATAAATTTACAGCCTAACAAATTGGCCCAAGATATATGACAGAAATTGTCCATCAGGAATGTAAAGAACTTGTGTATACATCATCCAAGATCCATTAATATTCTGTGATATGAGAGGATATGTACTATCTGCTTCCTAAGACATAATACCCTAAAGAAATATAATAATGGGGAACATAACAATAATTATTAATATTCAAGCTGTACATGTAAATATCCCTCTAACACGAAGGCTCTCAAACAAGGCTGCACATTAGAATCACAAACCGGGGACAGGAGGACATTTTAAGAAATACTAAGAGTAGGGCCACACCCAAGACCAATTATATCACAACTCTTGAGAATGATCCCAAGCATTAGTATTTTTCAGTACTGATTAATATGTAGCCAAAGTTGAGAATGACTAACAAATAATCTTGGCAACATATAGATCACTGCACATATAATAAGCTATATATTTCAGTATCATAACAACTTCAAATTAGAGCAAGATTTTTTTATTTTTTCCCTGATCGCTAAGTTTCTATGATATGTAAATAAATTATTCTTTAAACAGATACACAATGCTTGCATCAAGAAAAACGTTTCCATCCATTTAGAGACTAAATACTAGGCTATTCTGTACCTACTATAGCAGTAATTAAAACAGTTCCTACTCTTCCCAAAATTAGAGGTCAGTTGTTTCTAGAACAATTTCCTTAAGTGTTTGTATTTCGAATACTAAGCTTAAAATGCAGTTTCTTAGACACAAAGTGCTACTATTTCACAGAGGGAATAAGAATATATTTTTCAAAATGGTATCTACTTATTACACAGTCCTCTGCTCTTATTTGTAGTTTTTTTCTTAGATTATAATATAATGTGAATTATAAAGCCTCCTCTACTACAAAGCTTTAAAATCTAATTTTAAAAAATTCAGTCATTATTTGAACTCATATAAAAAAAACTCTTCATATCTGTACTGGATATGTTCAGTTCTGAAGTTTTCTCATTTTCTTGGTTTTTGGAGAGAGCCGTGTGCATGGGTGTGCATGCACATGCATCTTCCTCAGAGGTGCATGTTTATTTCTGAAGTTTCCTCTTACACTGGATCTCCTTTCCGTCTTCATTTCCCAGTTACTTCCTACATTTAAAATGTATTGATTTTATCTCCTTATACTTTGCATTCTGTTTATATCTTTTGTTCCTCTATTTTACAATAAACTTTTTATCTTGAGTCTCCATTTTTAAAAGGCTTATCCCTCCTAGTTTTCTTATCTAGAACTCTCTTTCAAGTGTGTAACTGTTTTCTTTATCTCTCACCTTTCACCACCCCTTTCTTCCTACAGAGAGGGATTTAATCCTACCATCTCTTCTCCTAATCTCCAGTTCTTTCTTCTTTCTTCTAGAACAGTTGTATTTTTATAGCTGCACGTTCACCAGCAAGACAGTGATGACATCGATCTGCAGTATAATAATATTCTTCCCATCTTATAACTTCATTTTACTTTTAAACTGCTTTTGCGGAAACAGATGCAAATATTGTACCCTATTTACCCAACCCAAGAAGATCAGTGTTTTCAGATGTAGATATAAATTATTTTGAAATATTCACAACTTTTTCACTATTTCTGGCCAAAACAATGATAATAATAATAATAATAGCAATAACAGTAATAATAACTCTAAATTTGTTTTTTAGAGATGCGTCTCACTATGTGTCCCATCCTGGAGTGCAATGGTTATTCACAGGCATGATCACAGCACACTACAAACTATAACTCCTGGGCTCAGGCAATGCCCCTACCTTTTCCTCTTGAGTAGCTAACACTTATAAGCATGTGCCACTGAATCCAGCAATAACTCTGAATTTTAACGAGATATGCAGCCTCATAGTAAGAATACAAGAAAATAACCTAAGTAGCTGTGGAAATTATATCCTGTCAGTTCTCACTTACAATGAATAATTATCTTTGACTCTAAGGAATTATCTTCTTACCATCCAATAATTTTATATTCTGGCATGAGATATTTTCTTTTAATAGTAGGCTCTAATCCAATATGCAATCTCACTTAATACTGTGTCTTCTAAAAAGTCTTCTAAGATTTGTGTTTTCCTCCAATCACTTCTAGGGAAATAAAGTTAAGCAAAATTGTCTACAATTTCTACAATAATCCAGAAACTCCACATATGTAAATATACTACATACTACGTATATATTTTAAGCATGCTTCTTAAATCAGTGATAAAGGCACATTAGAAAAAGATCAATCTAATAACATCCCTTAAACAGAGTCAGAAAAGTGTCAACACTCACAATTAGTCAAGCTTTTCAAGAGCTCTCTAGATGCCCAAAGTTATTTCCATGGAAATCTAGAGCAGTTCAAATATTCTCAGCTTAGTCTATAAATCTAAATATACAGATTTCAATGGGTGCTTGCCTCTACAATTGTAAGCCCAAGAACAGGCTAGCATGATCTTCCTACCAAACTGAAATATAAATCATCCATATATGATAGAATCAGAATCTCTTAGATGGATAAAATCAATAACTACAGGGCATAAGCTTAAAACTCATTACTCTATGATATGAATACTATATCTTTGCAACTATCCAAATGTCATTTGGATGCTTGAAACTTTTTAGTAGAAAGTTTCTATTCCTTATCACTTATCATGTAATCAAAGAATGTTGTAAAAATTCTTCAGTTCTCATTGCTTATGGTTTTTCCACTTCCATGACTAATGCCAGGGATATTTAAGAAGCATGGTGCTTGCCAAGGAAAGTGCATAGGGCTTGAAGCCAGGAAACAAGATTTATATCTTGTTTTTGCCACTTACTGTCTGAATGACCTTGGAAAAGTCACAATGGAATCACACAACTACAGAGTAACAGCAAAGAGTCACTTTTCTGAATCTAAGTTTCTTCATCTGTGAAATGGAGAAAAAAAGAGTCCCTTATCATGAGGCTGTTGAGCCCATTAAATGAGAACATGTATGAGAAAATGCTTCATAAAAGTCAACATGTTTCATAACTTATTATCATGGGCACTTCCCCCAGTAAAATTGAGATTCTTGTGAGCTTTTCCATTGGTTACTTCACACTGACAACCTGGGATTCAATGTTTGTATTTCTGTTTCATCACTTGAAGAAGAGAAAAAGACTTAAGAATTACTATGAAAAGATCATTTCACCAAATAAAATTGTTATGTCTACAGATAGACAAAGTTAGACAAAGCCAGGGATTTCATGCTGTTATCTTTCTGTACAATCTCCTAATATCCTGGAGGACATACAGCATTTCTCTCCTTGGTGATATTTCCTCATTGTTTTAACAGCACATCTCAAATCTGTTCTCATGGTATCCTACTGCAGTAGCAATAGAGACAAATAGGCTTGATTCACTAACTGCTCTTCCACTGCACAAGGAAATAAAATTAAAATGCACATCTACCCTGAGGTTTTTCATTAGTGTTAAGGGAGGCTGTCAACTTCTGAATATGATGAGTGAAAAGAGGAAAAGTTAGCTTGTTCATCCTTGAAGCAAGCAATACACAACCAACTAACAGCTTGGTAAAAGAATCATCTAAAGCATATAGATAATTGCCTACAAGGATGTGGTATTTGACAGTGGAGACGTTTACTTTACATAATTGGGGGCATTGGGTTTTGAATTAGAACTGATTCAAGCACTGGTTTTGCTACTGTCTGCTTTGTTACATGTGAAATGTCACTTAACACATCTGCCTCGGTTTCTTTACCTTAAAAAAGGGATATTAATAAGAAATATTTCAGAAGATTTTTATAATCATTAAAGGATGCAGTATGTGAATATTCTTTCATAAATGTAATCACTATCTTAGCATTTGTCACATTATTCAGATCACTGTGGAGAAGTGTATAATTTTCATACCTTTACAAAGAGATCGCCCAAAACATTTAGCATGCTACTGCACATTTAGATTTTTAAAAATATGGTAGTGAAGGGGAGGTGTAGTATACAGCATTTTCCAAAAAAATTTTACTATGGAATCACAGTATCTAAGGAGCTAAGAAGGTGATTATCCAAGGAGCTGATTGCCATCATGCAAAACATATCCTAAGACTGATTTTCAACCAGAACATCTGGAAAAGAGTACGTCTGTCTTGTTATAAATGGAGAAGCAAAATAACACAACAATTGAAAGCCTCTGCTCAGGAACTAGACTAAATTTGTATCTCACTCCACCATTTCATAATTGTATAAGCACTATCTGCCTCAGTTTCCTGATCTGTAAAATGGAGATAATGGCAGGTGCTATCACTTAGGGTTTTATGAAGATTAAATAAGTTAATAAACATAAAAAGACTTGGCATGGGTCCTGACACAAAATAAATAATAAGTGTCAAGTGTTATAATATTTTACTACTTCGTGAAGGATAGAAATTTCTTCTTATGCATTATTGTTGCCTCAGTGTTATAGGAACAGTGTTTGATATATAGATGTCCAACAGAATGAATATTCATAGAGTGAAATTTATAAATTTGCTTAAAAATATTTACAAACCATCTATAAACAATGACAACTATTAAATTAACATTATAATTATTCATATATTTTATTACTTTACTAATATTGTATCAAAGTCTAAGAAATGTATGTCACAATTGTGACTGGTCCATATAAACTTTTACACAGTTTATATGACAACACAGCTTAAAAAAATGCATTCTCCAGTTTAATACATAGCAGTCAAAATGCTTATCTACTAAAGGATATTTTCTTATGCCAATATGACCTATAACAACACTAAATTCCTTGAGAAACACACATAGAAGTAAGCAAACATAGTATGAATCCAAGGTATAAAAATCAGTTCACGGTTTTTGCTCTCTCTCTTCCCAAGTCTCACTGACCAGCCGTAGACAATTTGACTGTCATTTCCGTTCTTTCCATTGAGAAGCAAGTGAGTAGAAGAAAGATAAAATTATAACTAGTGTAACCTATTCTGTCCTAGAAGTCTTTCTTAAGTTAGCTGGTTAAGGAGTCTTACATGAATAAATAAGTCATTTAAAAAGACTTTGTCACTAACATTGATAACTGAAAAATAAATGCATTTTATTCATTTTGATAAAATCAATTATAAAAACTTATTTGGGCTTACCAAATAAAAATAGCTATCATTCAAATATGTAAAGGCTTTGTTTTAAACTTGTTTCAAATTTGCTATGAGTGGTTCATTAATTTATATTTAGTATTATTTGCCAAATATACCCAATTCATAACTTTTATATACACATTTAAAGATAAAATTCTCAAGTTCAAAAATGTAATTATAATAAATGGTAGAATTTACTTTTTCCACGTTTATGAGAGTAAAAATGAAAGTCTTTTGGTGTTCAGACCAAACTCAAAAAAAATCCCTAAACTTCTGTTTTAGAATTTTGATGCCAAGCCTTTGCTAAGGAAGTAACAATCCACAGCACTGTTGCAAACCTCTAAAGAAATTAGTTTTTATACAAACACTGACAGGCTCTGACCATCAGTGGCATTAGAAGGCGCCACCATAATTGCAGTCTCCTTAAGACATAACTTATTTCAGGCTAAGTAGGAGAGCCAATATTTTGTATTTTAATTAAGAAACCTGGATTTTGTTTGTAATAATTGACTGTTAAGTCAATTCTTGCCAGGATATACTTGTAAAAGAGAATTTGTGCCTCCAATAAGCTTTCATTTAAGATTTTCTGGAACAGATTTGGAATTTGGGATTGAAATCTGTTTCAATTATTTATGTTAGCTGCTTTCATTGTAATACTAATAGCTGAAGATTGTATTTGTATGTATTTTCAATAGATGAAAATATTCATAAATGTTTATTATTTTCTTCTTGAAGAAAATGTTGAAAGATAATGATGAAATTATGTTGTCTGTTACGAACTCTCAATCCAAACTATTCTCCTTATTAACTAGTTAGACCTGAAGATAAATCACTGTTTTCATAGTGTTACAAAATAAATTAATTAATATTAAAGACAGAGTAGAACACCAAAGAGACAATCTAGTAACAAAGTATTTTAGATGTAAAACACCCATATGATGATGTTGAAAATGTCTAATTTTTGGCTGTTCAGATCAAACTATTCTATACAGTAATGCTTTAATGTTCTTATACTCAAAAAATGCTACTCAATTATAATTATTTTAAGTACATGTGATAGTAGTATTTATTAATTTAATAAAAGTTAATTGTTTTAAAAGTTAATTAGAATACATCTGAAAATTTTACCTCTGGAGAATGAGTTTCCAAAGGAAACTAGATGGAACACTGCCACCTCTTGGTTATATAAATTGTAAAGTTGCAGAAATTTACTGTAACCTTTTTGAATGGAAATGTTTAGACACACTTTAAGCTTTTAGAAATAATAATCCTATCTCTATTGCTATGAAAATATGCATCTTTAAATTTTTGCTTTTCAGTTACAGTTCTTTAAGTATTTCACTTACCATTTTACTAAGTTTGTCCAAAAACTCTTGAACTTTAGAACCTGGAAACAATTCTTCATGTTTATTTTGTAAAGAATGGCAAGTAATGACCTTGTAATGAAAAACACAAAGGGACTTTTATATCCTGGGTCTCTGTTGTGAACATTTCTATTACTTCTTTTATACCAAACCACACCACTAACCTACAGAACAGTATTTTGCAACGACACACTCAAATATGCCAAAACACTAATTACATTTCTTTCTGCTAGAAGGATTTATACCTTCTCACCCCATAAGTATTTTATGTACACAGTTTTAAATTATAGGGTAAAAAATTATACAGTAAGTACCTAGGCACATCTAGAGACTAATTTGGTGGGTGAAAAGAAATGAAAGGTTCTACATAGACATAGATTTCACGTAGGACAGGATCTGAAATTATGAGGTTGTCTCTACATGGGGTCAATGTAAAATAAAGGAAATCAAGGATGGGAAGGAAGATATACATTGATAAATAAAGTAAATAAAGGAATTGGTTCAACAACAAATTTCAAAAGTAAATAAAGGAATTGGTTCAATAACAAATTCTATTATTATTTTTCAGTACAGTTCTTACAACCTGACTGTAGTAAAAAAGCACATCTCTTGCTACATAAGTAAACAGTAAATCACATGTAATCAAAATAATGAAGTGAAATATACAGATGAGCTTAAAGGAA
Organism: Pan troglodytes; assembly: GCF_028858775.2. Classification (NCBI taxonomy): domain Eukaryota; kingdom Metazoa; phylum Chordata; class Mammalia; order Primates; family Hominidae; genus Pan; species Pan troglodytes. The sequence goes on from NC_072403.2 coordinate 61,752,937, forward strand.
AATAAGAGAAATTCCTAGGCACCAACAACAAAGAAGAAATGTAAAACCAGATAATTTACAAAATGACTCAATAGATGTTTAGGGGGTTATCAGGCTCAGGAAAAGCCACATTTCTAGGGGATGCAGATTAACTGTCCATATAGAGACATGAATATTACCTTGGACTTACATGAAGATAGATGTTGAACTTGAGATCCTTATAGAGAGCTAGGAAAATAAAGGGGGGACCTCTGAGCAATTGAAGAGAGAGATAAAATAATAACCCCTAGTGAAGTAATATTTTATTTGGCCTAAGGATATAAGTGAAAAAATAAATTAAAATTCTCCTTTAAAAATTAAAACAAGGCCGGGCGTGGTGGCTCACAACTGTAATCCCAGCACTTTGGGAGGCCGAAGCAGGTGGATCACGAGGTCAGGAGTTCAAGACCAGCCTGGGCAAGACAGTGAAACCATCTCTACTAAACATACAAAAATTAGCCTAGCAGGGTGGCGGGCATCTGTAATCCCAGTTACTCAGGAGGCTGAGGCAGAGAATTGCTTGCACCCAGGAGGCAGAGGTTGCAGTGAGCCAAGATCGTGCCACTGCACTCCAGCCTGGGCAACAGAGCAAGACTCCGTCTCAAAAAATACAATACGATACGATACGATACGATACGATACGATACAATAAATAAATAAAACAAAATAGTTCATGGTACTCTGCTGTCCTTAAGGTTAGTGGTAGAATTCCCAAGTCTCAATATTAAAAACTTGTTTTAAACCAATTGAACAAACATAGCATAGATACATATTAATAGCTTCCCTTTAAGCACTAGAGTCCACAGTATTCTGCACAGGGAGAAAATACTTATTAAAGAAAAGTTTAAAATCAAAAACTACAAACCATATAAGGAAGCAATCTAAACTGAGCAGGAGCTGTCAAGTAAGACAGCAGGAAGTACTGCACATCCCCAAACTGGAGGGAATAAAACCATCCAAAGTAAACTTTTAAAACTATGTTTAAAATGGTAAAGCCACAACAGAAGAAATAGAAATCATAATTTTTTAAAGCAGGACATTGATAAAAGAACAGGAGGATTTGAAAATTAATAAAAATTTAATAGAAATAAAATTATGAACACCAATTTTTTAAAAAATCAATCAATAAATGGTCAGATTTCACACAGCTGAAGGGAAAAATTTAATGAAGATAGAGCTGGGAAATGTATCCACATATATTACAAAAAAAGTTACAGAAAGAAATATAAAAAAGATAGTTGGATATCTATCTTTTCAATACATGGCAGGTTTCTCTTAAACAGTGTCTTTGTCTCAATATAATATTTACAAAGAGATTTCAATAACAACTACCCTAATAGTCACTACTATTAATACTCTCAAGTATTGCTTGAAACAACCATAGAAAAAGTTTCCATGGTGCAGGTAGCCAAATAGTAAGAATGTCTTCAAAATTGTTAAAGAATATTCATATGTTCTTCAGTGTAAAAATGTGAATACCTCAAGAAAATGTTTTGGTTTAGGTCCTGATACAGATAATGGCAGCCTCTAAAATGGCCCCTGGTCCTCCTGCCCTAGTGTAATCCCCTCCCCTGAAGTGTGGGCTGAATTTATTGACTGCTCGTAATGAATAAAATACATAAGAAGTAATGGAACGTTACTTCTACTATTAGATTATAAAATGACTAACTTCCAACTTGCGTGTTCTCTCTTTCTCACTCTCAGGCCTTCTGTCTCTTGGATCACCAGCTGTCCTGTGGTGACGACTTTCAGAGGGCCTCTGAAGAGGCCCACATGGTGAGGAACTAAGGCCTACTAGCAACCACATGAGTGAGCTTCGAAGCAGATCTGAGGCCTGCCAAAAGCCACATGAATAAACTTGGAAGCAAATCCCTCTACCCACCCACCCCCATTGAACCATCAGAGGATACCACAGCTACATTCAATAACTTAACCACAGTCTCAAAAGAGACCTTAAGCCAGAGGTATCTATTTATGTTGTCACCAGATTCTTGATGCACAGAAAATGTAACATAATAAATGTTCATTGCTTTCACTTTCTATGTATAGGAATGTCTTAGTCTATTTTGCTGCTATAACAAAATACCTGAGATTGAATCATTTATAAAGAGCAGAAATTTATTTCTTATAGTTCTGGAGGCTGAGAAGTTCAAGATCAAGATGGCAGCAGTCTGTGTCTGGTGAGGGCCTTCTTGCTGAGTACTTAATATGGCAGAAAGGACACATTATTTCCTCATGCAGCAGGAAAAAGAAGGGCAAAAAGGGTCTAACTTAGTTCTCTCTGGCCCTTTTATAAGACACTGATCCGTTCATAAGATCATGACTTCCCCCAAGGCCACATCTCTTTACACCACCACAATGGAGATTAAGTTTTCAACATGAATTTTGGAGGCAATAGACACATTCAAACCACAGCAGGGAGTAATTTGTTATACAGCATTAGTAGTTTCTTTACCTAAAATATCCTTTGATTTAGAAAAATGATTAATATTAATATCTCAATATGTATAATGAAATGTTAAACAATATCACCTGATAATCCACTGTCTACAGAATATGAACCTGTCATAAATCAATCTTACAGATATTAACATTTTTATACTCATCAAAGAAAATAAATACAAAAACCTGTTTTATGATTTTCTTTAACATGAGCTAAGAAACAAGTTACTTAGAAAAGATAACTTAATGAGCAAGCCATTAATACACCCCTTGAGAAAATCTGATTTTAGGGATAAAGTATAATATAAGTCATATTACTTTAGTACATCTATAACACTGATGCTGAGAACATTGTTCATCTCTACATAAACTCCTATATGAGCATCACATGAATTTTTCTTTTAAAATTTAGTACCTGGGAAATGTGTTTCTTTTCTAATTTTATCATTCATTTACACATTCATTGAATACATACTTTATTGCCTTACCATAAGTTAGGCATTTAAGATGGTACCAGGAATACATTTATTAGAAGTAAAATATCTCTGCTTTCATGGAAGTAACTTTATTATTCTAAGGAAGAAGCAAACATTAAACAACTGACTACATATAAAAAGATGATAAAGTAGGAGTTTTATCCAATACCTTAAAATGGCAGATTCAGAAATCAAGGAGAGGTGCTAGACAAAAGTATTTTCAAAGGACGTTTATATAAAACCCAGCTAAACAACCAGTAAGTTCCTCACTTCCAGAGCAGAAACGGGTCAGAAGTAGAAAACCGGTGGGTTGTGAATTCCTCTTCTTTTTCAGGGGAAAGAGCTGAGGATGGGGATCTGCCTCTAACTTCAAACTTAATTACAGAAGCTTCAAGGAGTCTCCTCAGAGAACTTGATATGTGCACCTTAAAGTTGGAAGTTGCCGTGCCTCACATCTGGGAAGTGTTAAGACAAGAAACAACAGGCGAATGGCTCTGATGGTGAAGCAAAAGGGGGGAGCTGAGTTGGAATGAGCCTGTATTCCCAGAATTCAATAAAGCAAAACAAACTTAAAGGTTTCTATGGACCAGATGGGGGCCACAGGTAGGGGTGACTCAGTATGTTGAGTTATATTAGGGCCCATCCCATGAAGGCTACCTAAAGAATGAACTGGTTACAGTAGAGAGAAGTTAAAAGCCACCCTGGATTCCTAGAGACTACAAAAAAAAAAAAAAAAAAAAAAGAACCATAGGTCAAAACATCACTTACATCAAGAAATAGTCAGTGAGAAAGCTATCCTACTGGAGGGCAGCAGTGGGTCATAAGAATCCACATAAGCAACTTTTCATAAATCCGCCAGCCATTTCTATGCTTTCTTTGGAAAAATGTCTATTCAGGTCCTTTGACCATTTTTTAATTATTTTTGATTTTTTTGCCATTAAATTATGCAAGTTCCTCATATATTTTCTATAGTAACCCCTTATCAGATATATAGTTTGCAATTATTTTCTCTTATTCCACAGGTTGCCTTTTCATTTAACTGATTGTTCCTTTGCTGTGCAAAAGCTTTTCAGTTTTATGTAGATATCTCTTAACTTAATTTTACTTTTGTTGCCTGTGCTTTTGATGTAATATTCAAAAAAAAATATTGCCAAGATCAATGTCAAGGGGCTTTTCCCCTAGGTTTTCTTCTAAAACTTTTGTAATTTCAGGTCTTATGTTTTTCTTTAATCTATGTTGAGTTAACTTTTGAATATGGTGTAAGACAAAGGTACAAAAGTATGAGATACTGTTTTCCTAACACCATTTATTGAAGAGATTTTTCTTTCTCATTGTGTATTTGTAATGCTCTTGTCAAAGATTCGTTGACCATATATGCATGGAGTTTTTTTTCTATACTCTATTCTGTCCTCCCTTGGTCTATGTGTCTGTTTTAGTGACAATACTATACTGTTTTGATTAACACAGCTTTGAAATATTGTTTGAAATAAGGGAGCATGATGCATCCAACTTTGTTTCTTTCTCAAGATTGCTTTGGATATTTGAGGTCTTTGTGGTTCTATACAAATTTTATGGGTTTTCTTCTACTTCTGTGAAAATGCCATTGAAATTTTGATAGGGATTGTACTGACATACAAATGGCCAACAAGTATATCAAAATGTGTCCAACATCATTAATCATCAGAGAAATGCAGGTCAAAGACAAAACAAGCTTTCACTTCGTACCTGTTAGGATGGCTATTATCAAAAAGATAGGCAGTAAGTGTTGGTGAGGATATAGAGGAAAAGGAACCCTTGTACGCTGTTGGTGGGGTTGTAAATAGAGACAGCCACATGGTAAACAGTATGGAGATTCCTCAAAAAATTAAAATAGAACTATCATATAATCCAGCAATCCTATTTCTCAGGCTATATCCAAAGAAAATAAAACAGTATCTCAAAGACATATTTGCACCCCCCTGTTGAGTGTGCATTACTCATAATGACCAAGATATGAAAACAACCTGTGCCCATCAGTGGATGAATGGATAAAGAAAATGATATATGTGTGTGGAATATTACTCAGTCAAAAAAGAAAGAAATCTTGCTATGTGACAACATGGATAAACTTAGAGGACATTATTCTCAGTGAACTAAACCAGATACAGAAAGACAAATATTATATAATCTCATTCATATGTGGAGTCTAAAAATGTTGCACTCACAGAAACAGAGTAGAATAGTGGTTTCCAGGGGCTCGGGGATGGGGGAAAGGGAAAGATATTGCTCAAAGAGTAAAAAATTTCAGTTATAAGATGACAAGTTCTGGGTATCTAATGTATAGCATGAGTAATGATGAATGTATTAATTAATTTGATTGTGATAATCATTACAATACAATACATATATGTATATACATATATACACTGAATCATCACATTCTATACATTGAACATATACAATTTTTATTTGTTAGTTAAATATTTTTAAAATAAAAAATAATTCACATGAGTACTTTACAAAAGAAAGGGGTCAATGTTGAATACCTGCAGGCCCAGAGAATATAAAACAAGCATGGGAAATTTTGCAAATAAGAAATAATCTGTTGCTTTCATCTTTCTGTTTTAGTTTCCTATGGCTTCCATAACAAATTACCACAAACTCGGTGGTTTATAACAACAGAAATGTATTATCTCACAGTTTTGGGGACTAGAAGTCCAAAATCAAGGTGTAAACAAGGTGTGAACAAGGTGTGAACAAGGCGTGCTCTCTCTGAGGGCTCCAGGGGAGGGCTCCTCCTTTGCCTCTATTAGCTGCTGGTGGCTGGCTGGAATCTTCAGTGTTCCTTGATTTACAGATGCATCACTGTAATCTCTGCCTCCCTCTTCACATGACCTTCCCTATGTGTCTGTCTCTCCTCTTCTTACAAGGACACCAGTTATACTGGAGTTAGGACTCACCCTACTTCAGTATGACCTCATCCTAATTAATAACATCTGCAAATAGCCTATTCCCAAATGAGAATGATGTTGTGGTTTTGTGTGGACATGCATTTTTGAGGACTCTATTCAACTCAGTACAGTTCCCTACCTGCCCATGGTTTAAATTCCCAAAGTGCTCAGAAAAGGAAGCAAGTGGTAGAGGAGGTGAGCAGTCAGCGAGGGGAAAAAAACAAAACAAAACAAAACAAAATTAAAAACTTACCATTTCACCTTCAGCCCCCACTCTTACCTCTTTCCAGCTAGATTATACATCTTCATTTTATGGCAGCCTCCACCTTTCAGTCACATTCACATTTAAGTTCCTCAAACTTGCCACAATCTCCCTTGCTATGAGGCTTTTACACTGCTGTACCTTCCATCTGGAATACTCTTCTCTGTAATACCTACTTGCCTAAATTATGCCTATTCCTTCAGCATTCAAAAGAAATATCACTTCTTCAGGACCCAAAGTCTAGTCATCAGTGTCTTACCAGATCATGGCAAAGCTTTCATGACCAAATAAACCAAAAAATAAGTTATGGCAATAATGATACAATAAGGATATATATATATATATATATATATATATATATATATACACATACATATATATACACACACACACATATTTTACTGTATTATAATATCATATGTATATGCATATATATATGAGTATATAAATTTAAACTCAGGTATTAACATAATTGCAAAATGTGCTGTTTTGGAAAATCCATTTTTTAAATTCTTATATTTTGTCTTTCTTGCTTTTTTTCATAGAGCAGATGGAAGTTCTTTTTTATTGCCCTTAATTGTCAAAAATAAATTTAAAAATTCCAAAGGTGGCAATTTTGTGCATCAAAATTTGAAATTGTGTTTGGGAATCACAGAGACTCTAATAATAAGACTTTCACATGGGCCACTAGAGGAGGAAAAACTTGAAAAAAATACCCACCAACTAAAAAAAAAGGATTCTCCTTTCACTAACTAAAAGTGCCTGTTATCCTGTGGTTTTGACTCAGTTACTCTCAGAGCTTCTAAACCTGTTTTTTTTTTTTTCCTATATTTCCTTGGATCTCTACACCATATTTCTCAATCCATTCATTCACTGTAGCCTTAACCTACTACAGTCCAAATGGTCACTTAATTCGGTGTTGCTCTTCGTAAGATCTCCACATTTCTCGTCTCCTTAAATTTTTAGCATCCTCATCTGTATTAATATATTCACAGTAGCTCCTCAGGCTTGCTTAGTTGCCTCAGACTTTGACACTAATTCTATACTTTATGTATCTTCAGCTAATGCTATAATTTCTTGGGAAGTTTTTGTTTTTGTTTTCTTTGGTTTTGTTTTGTTTTGTTTTGTTTTGTTTTGTTTTGTTTTGTTTTGTTTGAGACGGCGTCTCTCTCTGTCGCCCAGGCTGGAGTGCAGTGGCATGATCTCAGCTCACTGCAAGCTCTGCCTCCCAGGTTCACGCCATTCTCCTGCCTCAGCCTCCCGAGTAGCTGGGACTACAGGCACCCTCCACCGTGCCTGGCTACTTTTTTGTATTTTTAGTAGAGACAGGGTTTCACCATGTTAGCCAGGATGGTCTCTATCTCCTGACCTCGTGATCTGCCCACCTCAGCCTCCCAAAGTGCTGGGATTACAGGCGCGAGCCACTGTGCCCGGCCCTGGGAAGTTTTAATAAACCTAAAATTAATTCCCTTTCAACCTCAAAATGATTCTGTATCTATTTTCTTTTTCTCTTCTATGTCATGCAAAGAGGTGCCTCCCGAATCGTCACAATGTCCCTCTGTGGTTGCAACGCCATACCATACTGCCTTGCCAAAGTTTATCCTTCACCAGTCATTCCTTTTTCAATATTTTCTACCATCCCACCTTTATCAGTCATTTGCTCCTTCTTTTCCAATATTTCAATATAATGCAAACTTTTATGTTCACCTGTCAGTCCATCAAGTTATCATGTAATTTCTCACCTGTCCAAAATTCCACCATTTTATCACTACGTATTTGGTTATCTACTAGTATTAAGTTATTGTCCCCACAACTTAGCTGAAACTATTTCCTTACATGTCAACTCTCATCTTCTAGTTATAATATAAAATGGATGTTCTCTATCCTTAACTTTTCTTGTGTATCCCAACCACAGTTTTAAAAAATGTTTTGTAGAGAAAGGGTATCACTGTGTTGTCCAGGTTGGTCTCAAACTCCTAGTCTCAAGCAATCCTCCTACCTCATCTTCCCAAAGCACTGGGATTACAGGCATGAGCCACCACACCCCACCCTCAATAGCACTTGATACTGTAGTTATAATATTTAACAATGTTGACCCATTATTCACTGTGAATTTTTTTCTTCTCTTGAGTTATGTGGCACTGATTCTCCTTATTTCCTTTGTATATTTAGAAAAGCCTTTGATGTGTCTTTTTTATTAATTCTTTATCCTCCTATGCTTAGATAGATAGATAGATACATACTTTTCATAACTTCAGCTAATACTGTGTTGAAGATTATTAGCAAACCAGCATCTCTAGTCCTGACTTATTTCTGAACTTCAAGTCCCACATTTCTAGTTGCTCACTGGGTATTCAAAACTAAATAAACCAATGGCACCTTAGACTCAATATGAACAAAATAGAATTTATTGGTCCCTCTTTAAAACCTGAGTCCCCTATATTCCATAATGCATATCCCCTACATTATAGTCAATGTCAATTAAGCATTTTCTATGCTTCTGGTACTACGCTGTGTCTTGTCAATGCCAATATAAAAGATATAGTTTCTATCCTCAGGTCTAATGGAGAAGACAGAAATATAGAATTTAGTGTATTTTAATAGAGCTAAACCCAGATTTCCGCAGGTGTTTATCCCAGACTTACGACAATACAAAACAAATTTCTGAAAGGATGCTATCTAAGCTAAGTCCTGAACAAACGTAAATCACTAGCAGAGTTCTTGTTTGTTTTTTCTTTGTGTGCTCGCCAGCTATTATTTAACAACAGTATTCAACCTTGCATGTGTATCACAGTGATCTCCAGAACTGTTTTTCAAAGATGAAGTGCCTGACCTCACCTGAAAATCCTGTTTTGGCAGGGTTAGGGTATGAGCAAAACCATTTTATCATTCCAAAGCTCCTCACTTTAAACTTTGGCACTGATTTAGGATATCATTAATTTGTCCCCTAATGGAAAGAACTAAAATCAACTACAGAGAAAGATTTATTTTAAACATAGGAAAGCACTCCTTAATCATTAAAAACTTGGGAAAGTACATGGCTGCTCTCATAGTCTTAGTCCATTTGTGCTGCTATGACAAAATACTTGAAGCTGAGTAATTGACAAATAATAGAGATTTATTTCTCACAGTTCTGGAGGCTGGAAGTCCAAGATCAAGGTGCTGGCAGTTTCTGTCTGGTGAGGGCTACTTTCAGTTTCCAAGAATAACATCTTATTGCATTCTCGGACAGGGAGGAATACTGTGTCCTCACATGGTGAAAGGGATAGAAAGGACAAATTTGCCCTCTCAGGTCCTTTTAGAGGGCACTAATTCATTTATGAGGGCAAGGCCCTCATTACCTAATTATCGCCTAAAGGCCCTACCTTTTAATATTGTAGCATTGGGGGTTATGTTTCAATAAAAATTTTGGAGGGAACACAAACATTCAAACCATAGCACATAAGTTCACTTCTTTCATGAAGTCTTTCAAGACCTTTCCCTCAATTCCAGAGACACCATCTGTGATACATCTCTATCGATGTCCTATCAATAAACTTATCTCTTGTGTCTGCCTCTTCCAACAGATAATGAGTTCCTTGAGAGCAAGGATTTTGGCTTTTTCATCTTTGGGATTCAGAACTAAACAATACTAGGCACATTGTTAGATGTTCTGTAATGTTTATGGATGAACTAATGAATAAGAATTACTCAAGTGAATATTGGCTAACAAATATGCTAAGAAAATGTAAGAGCAAATATAGAGGTCAGAAAAACCATGCTTATTCAAAGGTAGAATGCAAGGATGGTTGTAGCCAGAGATGAGGCTGGAGAGGCAAGCATAAATCTGATTGTAAAGAGCTTTAGATCCAGTGCTATAGTTTTTGGACTTTATCCTAAAAGTTATAAGGAACTTCTGAAAAACGTTTAGAAGTATACTGTCATTGAACAAATTTAAGTCATATTTTTAAGCTGTGCATTCAGGTGAGCAAAATTTTAACATACTTTTTCTGAAATGCACTTCAACCTCAATTTTGAATCTCCATTATAATTCTTTAGCCAATTCTATGGAAAAACAGATATTTCAAATTCAAATGCTTTCTATGCAAGATTTTCTGTCCTTCTACTCCTGTTTCTCTTCAGGGGGTAATTCATGAAAGAAAGACATCTGGTCTCTGGCCATTGGCAACTGTCCATGCTGTCATCTACTGAAATGCAGAGTCAAGCAGAGCTCTTGGGATTCTAATTGGGTCAACTGGATAAATGTTATTACAGTTCACTAAGAAAAAAGATAGAAGAGTAAGACTTAGTCTGAGGAGGGGTCAGGACAGAGAATGTTATCTTTGCAGGGCTTCGATTACAGTCAGGAGATTAACTCAAGTAGGCAGATGGACATCTGGGATCTAGAGCTCAGGAGGAAAAGGTGAAATAGAGATGATGATTTTGGGATTCACCAACAAAATGTCTGGTAAAGACAGATACTCAATAAATATTTGTTTAAAAAACATTAGAAATTAAGGTTGAAACTATGGGAATGCATGTGTAGAATTATAAGATGTAAAGGCTGAAAATAGAAAGTTAGGAAACTCCAACATATATGAAATGGGTTAAGGAAGCATTGTTCTTTAAATAACCAAATATGTAGGAAAAGAAACTAAGAGATAATGGTGTCACAGAAACCAAGATAGGAGAGAGTTGAAAATGATTAATTAATTACCATTATCAAATAGTTAGTGAAGTAAAGATAAGGAATAGAAATCTAGCCTATTAAGCCACAAAGAGATCATCATCAAAGACCTTTGCCTAAAAAGTTTTGGTGGAGGGGTGTACATGGAAGCCAGATTTCAAAGGGTATGGAAAGCAAAATAATGAAAATAATGAAAATAATAAAGAAATATTTTATAAAAAATTAGAAGAGTGAAAGGAAAGGGAGAGATAGGTTTGCTACTAAAGACAAAATTAGAGTGAAATTCTGAATAGTTGGTTGCATTTAAAATCGAAAAACATAACTTTTTCACTAGTCGGTTTGTTAGTCTCAAACAGATATTTGGTTATACTCTTCTCTTCAATACATAACCTATATCAACATCAGTTGCTAAATGCTTTGAATTTCTTCCCTGTAGAAGTTTACATTTCTTTCATTCTTCTATTATGACTCCCATGAAGTATAATGTCTTTTGATTCTTCCTTAAGTCACCTTGCACAACACTCTTAATTACTAAAGTACTGCTTGGATCATGTCACACATCTTCATTGTTTTTGGTACTTTCCTATTTCCTATCAGATAAACCAAACACTACTCTTATTTATGGAGAGAAAGCAAAAAAGAATCTCAAATTGTTGCTCAGCTCAACAGCCATAAACCTCATTTTTAGAAGACTCTACCATTGTTCATGCCATTTCTTATGCCTAGAGATAATGCCCTCTTCACCTTTTCCACTATCCAAATTCCACTTATCATCTAAGACTCACTCTGGAAGTCATCTCAACAATGATATTTGCTTTAATCTCCTCAGGTGACAGAGATCCCTCTTTCCTGGTCAATGTGACAGTCCTGAATTTTTAGAGCTCCATCACCCTCTTATGCTGTTTGTGTTAAAGTTACTGGTGTCTTTAAATCTTCTGTGAGACAGTAAACAACTTGAAGATAGAGAATATGTCTTGTGTATCTTTTAGCCATCACAAAACTTTACATAGTAGATGTTCAACAACACCAGTAAATATATGAATCTGTTTGTTAGTAATGTTAGTGCAAGAAAGGTCCAAAAAAAAAAAAAGCAGGTGCAAAAGAGTGAGACAGAATTATTTTACTGTCTATTCAGTAAACTGAGACATTCATAGATCATATATTAAGACTTCTTAATCAGGGTTATAAAAATCCATTTAAAAATGAATTCATGACCAGGCACGGTGGCTTATGCCTGTAATCCCAGCACTTTGGGAGGCCAAGGCAGGTGGATCATGAGGTCAGGAGATCGAGACCATCCTGGCCAACGTGGTAAAACCCCATCTTTACCAAAAATACAAAAATTAGCCAGGCGTGGTGGCACATGCCTGTAGTCCCAGCTACTCGGGAGGCTGAGGCAGGAGAATCGCTTGAACCAGGGAGTCGGAGGTTGCAGTGAGTTGAGACTGTGCCACTGCACTCCAGCCTGGTGACAAAGTGAGACTCCATCTCAAAAAAAAAAACATTATACACAAATGATAATGATACTAATAGTAGAGTCTCCAACATACTTTAAAAATACTATGAAGCTATGCACCTTGAAACAATTCTTTACCTTCTGGCCAGTGCTAGAGAGGTAACAGGTCCTGCGTGCTTATTACCCTGAAGGGGTCTAGTAGTGAATGAAGTTAAGAATAATGGTCCCATGGAAAGCTTTTGAACTAAGAAATAATTCCCGTTTGAATTAACAAGTAAGTCTGGAGCTTGTTTTCTATTCAAAACAGTTTGTTGTTATATAGTAAGAGATAGGAAAAAGGTAAGCCACAGGACCTCCTCAAGAATCTTGAAGTCTAACAGGAGAGGCAGAAAAATTGATGATAGCCTGAGATTATCACCCAGCCTCAAAGATCCAGCCCTAACATGTCCAGGGAAGCCAGCAGAAATCACTCATGGCCCCACTGCCATTATGGACTGACTGTTGTCTCAGAGAGCCATCTCTGCAGCGCCTCTGCCTCTACAGACCAGAGATGGAAATCTTCTCTGGGATAACTCCAAGGTCTTCAGCTCTGGCTCCTCAGCCTGTGGAGCTTGAGTCTCCCAAGCATGATGGCTATGGCCTAGTGCACAGGAAGAGCCAGGTCATCTCCTCCTCCTCCTCCTTCTCCTCCACCCTGCCAGCATTTATGCTGTCTCCACCCCTTACACCCTGCACTAATGCTCTTCAGCTCAGATTTACCACAAATCAGAGCTGTTCAGTAGAAATAATAATTCCACTCATCAGAGCCACAAATGTAATTTTAAATTTTCTGGTAGCCACATTTTTTTAATGTACAATGAAACCAGTAAAACTAATTTTCATTTTAGTAATATTTAAGCCCATATATCCAACATATTAGCATGTAAACATGTTATCAAAAGTTATTTATATAGTTTGCATTTTTATACTGTCTTTCAAATCCGGTGTTGTATTTTATGCTTATAGTGCATTTCAATCCAGAGTAGCCATATTTGAATTCAGACTTGTAACACAGAGATTATCATAATGCACAGCAAAGTTCTAGATATTTGACACCCATGTGGAGACTGAGAAAAGAAAAGATACTCAACACAGTAAAGTTGGGCATGTCCACCTTGCCTACTCTACAATACCCTAGTTACCAGATTCTGGAAGGAACATGTGGTCCTCTGAGCCCTTCCAGTGGTAATTATCAAGTATACTTAAGTACCCTTAGGACCTGGAGGTCCCAAATAATGTCAAATATGAAGAGTAATATTGAATATTCTCCTTATTCTTGATTCAAAAAAAAGCGTATCTGACATTTTTCTATTAAGTATAACATTTGCTCTAGATTGTTAGTATGTGCTGTCTATTATCCTTAACTTGTAATGTTTTTTCATCAACAATGAATTTTTATTCTTATCAAATGATGTATGTACTTCTATTAAGAACATCTGAAATTTTTTCATTCCTTAATCTGTTAATGTAGCAAATTTATTAATATACTTTCTAATGTCAATCCAAACTTGAAACTAGAATACAAGAATTTAATATTTGGTATATTATCTAAATTCAGTTTGCTACTATTTTGCTTAAGTGTTTTTCCCTCTATGTTCATGAGTAGACGGGCCTGTTATTTTTATTTTACTCCATCTATCTAATTTTGATATGAAGTTACTTTAGTATTGCAAAAAAAAAATCTATTCTGTAGTTTTCTACTGCCTAGGAATTTTTTTACGACCAAACTCATCTATACCTTTAAAAGTTTGTAGAACTCATTTATAAAATTGCCTAGATCTGATGTTTTCTTTGTGTAAAGATTAACTAATGATTCAATGTCTTTAAATGTTATTTAACAACCCAAGTTTTCTATTTTAAAAAGTCATAAGAAAAGACGGACTAAAAGAAATGCTATACTACAGATACAGATATAATTGCTGTCAAAATATTAAAAATTAAGATAGCTAAAGAGAAACAGAAAAGAAGAGGTTGTAGGCCCTAAGTTAAGATTTGAAAGATGATAGATAATAGGCCCGTGCTGGCCGGGAGGTGGAAATCCTGACACAATGCATCATAGGAGCATAATTTCAAAAGCATCAGCTGTGTAATATGTTCATGGAGGAGCAAATGTTCAAGTCTGGGTGCACTTCATAAAAAAAAAATAGAAGAAAATGAAAAGCAGACTGGAACTTGAATTCAGTGCTTAGGTGTTTGGACCTGACCTTAGTTATTTATAAGTTGTCAAAAATAATGGAACTGTTTCCTTGTCTTTGTTTATTGACAGATTAGAGCTGCCTAATATTGTTATGAATCAACATGTGTTGTACTCTTCTTGTTTACTTTTGTCAACATTTTCTAAGTTTACAAATTATTCTGTAGTGTTCTGAGAAAACTAGTGCTAGTAATGGTTACATCACATCTTGAGTGTCTTTCCCTTTAAAATTTTATCTGAAAGGAGAGAATCAGGCTCATGGTTAATCAGTTACTTCCTGGATGAAATAACGATTTTCACCCTACATAAAAAATAAAATGGAAAAAGTGTAAAACTTTAACTAGGAGTTACTTTATGATGGACTTACGTTATTTCTGTCCTAGCCAGTTTAATGCTAGAAATTGTTATAAAATACTGTGATACATAAAGAATAAGATACTGGTCCTGGCCCAGGAATTTAGCAGCTTGATAACTCTGAGAGAGGAGAACTGTAGGAGAGCTATAATTTATTGACTCCTGTTATGTGCCAAGCACTAAGTCAAGTGTTTTGCATATATAACTTCATTTCTCCTCGCTATAATTCTATTAGTTAGATATCATTTCTTTTGATTTAATAATGTAACCCAGGTTCTAAAATGTATACAGTCAATACAATTTTAAATTTTAATATTAATTTAAAAATAAAAGGCATAATTTTTTTCAAAAATACTTGTTAGATAAAACAACGTTTAATAACTTATACAAGGTCATACACATATTACTTGGCAGACACAGAACTGAACCCAGGTCTCTGATCCATTGACCATGCTCCAAAACATGTTTTATTGACTGTCTGCAACATGGTTCATAAAATACAATGTTGACTAGAAGAAAGAGGTGATTGTTATTTAATAAATCTAGATTTCTTATAAAACTGTGTAAACTACTTAAGTCAGCACAAGGTACATAAAAAAACAGTTAATAACAGTCATTATTGCTAATATAATTAATACTATTTATTAATAAGTCTAGCCAAAATATTAAGCAGTAAAATTTCCAGTACAAAAATTGAATTACTGTGCTGGAATCACCAGATGACTATAAATTCTTCGCTTTGCTTAGGAATAAAAGAGCTCTGGGGAGAAGGATCTATGTGAAATGGATATGGAGGCTTTGTGTCTGCTGCAGAGACACAGAAAGGGTAAGAGCCAAGGCATTCTTAGGAAGAAAAGTTTAGAGTATTTGTTTTTCTTTCCCTAGGTTCAGATTTCCAGAGGCCCCAAACATAAGCAAAAGAAGGAAAAAAAAATACAGAGTTGAAAGGTAAGGTTTAGATAAACGTGACTCATTTGTTCAGAGAAAGAGTTCGAGTTCCAAGAGATAATGGGAAGGAGCACCCTTGAGGACTGGGGCAGTCAGAGAAGAGGCCCAGGCTGGGTCATTTTTTTTTAAGAGACATGTCTATTAGGTTAAATAAGCCAAATAGAGATTTTGAGGGCAGAGAAAGTTTGTAAACCAAGAAATAACTCAGAATTGGTCAGGAAGCTGGTGATAGCAACACAAGCAGAGAAGGGTATGGTCTCATCTCCTCACCAAATAGCAGTCAAACTCGAGTATTCGATGTTCTGCCAAATAATATCAAGGTAGAGGTGCTCAAACTAAAATAAACATTTAAGATAAAAATTATTGTGGTTTTATCAGGTGGCGTTTAAAAACAAAGGACAAAAGCAAAGCTATAGCTTGGCCCTGTTCTCTATGTGTCTGTCAGCAGAGAAGCAAGCAAATGAGAAGGAAAAAAATAAACACAATTAATGAAGAAGAAATAATACCCATACCTCTGATTTCAGGAAAAGTTACTATAATGCCTAATTCAAAAGAAAAATTAAAAGTGCAAACAGTGAAAATATTTTATCCAAAAGAAAATTATTACTTTTTAAAGCATTTAGTAGTAAGAAACTATTATGTAACAAAGCATCTAAAGAAAATTAATTTTTAAAGCAATTTATTAAGGGAGCCAAGAAAGAGGATCGCTTATTTAGTGCAATCTTGTTCCAACTGAAAATTGAAACAGAACATTTCCCACAGATTTAGAAACAATCTATTGAAAAAAATTTAAGCATCTTACCAATGCAAGAAAATTGATTCATTCCCTTCCCATTTCAAAAAAAAAACTCCCAGTTATTACATGCACTAATGAAGGGCAATGATCTTGAGTAGAGCCCAAGCCTGCGAGGTTATAGCCAGCTAATATGAGGAAGCAAGTTCATATAAATTTTTCTCTAAGCACTCTTTAATTTTTTTCTATTTTGCACTTTTTTCAAGGTGGGGGGGGGGTCCAGTGGAATTTGGATGGGTGACACTTTCTTTTATGCACGTGTTAATTTAATAAGGCCAACAGCACACTGTCAAAGTCAGTTTAGGCTGTTATAAAGGAATACCATAGACAGGGTGACTTAAACAACAGAAATTTAATTCTCACAGTTCTCACAGTTCTGGAAGCATGAAGTCCAAGATTGAGGTACTCAAAGATGAGGAGTCTGGTGAGTGCTGTCCTCCTGGTTTGCAAAGGGTCATCTTCTCCTTGTATCCTCACATAGTAGAGAGAGATCATCTCTCTCCTGTTTGATCTAAGGGCACTAATTCTATTAATGGGGGCTCCATTCTCACGACTTAATTATCTCCCAAAGGCCCATCTCACAAAACCATCATACTGGGTATTTAAGCTTCCATATATGAATTTTGAGGGTACACAAACATTCAGTGCATGGAACACACCAATAACTGTTAGAACTGTATCATTAAGAATATCTTCTAGTCTCAGGATGACAGAGGGGTAAATAAAGAGATGTCACTCTACTTTCTATGTCTTGACTTAAAATCTTCATCTCCACCACCCCAAGGAGCTCAGAAATTTAAATTTTTCTCATTAATTATACTCTTAAAGTTATTGTCCTCCCTTGAATGGGCACTAAAATGCACAGAAAGAATCCTCCCCAGACCAAAGACAGGGATGAAATTTATGAATAGTACAAACAAATAATGGCATTGACATGAATGGAAGGAAATACACATGGGCAAGAACAGAAATGTTCATGGGGCCAAGGGATAAAGGAATAAACTCATGACCATTCCAGACATGGTGCTATTTCATCTGAGTCCTCAACGAAGACCATTCTTTATTACAGAATTCTTTATTACAGAATGGTCTTCCTTTAGCTAAAAAGGATACCCATTTCAATCAACTCTGTGCTGTTTTAAGAGGCTTGGGCCAGAATTGGCACAGGAAGGAAAACAGAGAAATCTATATAGTCATTAGATGAATGAGTTGCCACAACAGATTTTGCAACTAATTTTCCTCCCTGTCAAAAATGGATCAATATACCATACTTTCTTTACCCACTTATCTATTGATAAGCACTTAGGTTGATTTAATAGTTTGGCTATTGTGAATACTGCTGCAATAAACATGGAAGTGCAAATCTCTCTTTGATGTACTGATTTTCTTTCCTTTGGATATATATCCGGAATTACTGGATCATATGGTAATTCTATTTTTAGGATTTTTTGTATGCTAAGTGAAATAAGCCAGGCACAGAAAGACAAATGCAACATGTTCTCATTCATATGTGGGAGCTAAAAAAAAAAATATCTCAAAGAAGGAGAGAGTAGAATAGTGGTTATCAGAGTCTAGGAAGGGTAGCAGGGAGGGAAGAATAGGAAGAGCTTGGTTAATGGGTAAAATATTGCATTTAGATAGGAAGAATAAGTTCTAGGGTTCTATAGCACAGCAGGATGACTATACTTAATAATGTATTGTATAGTTCAAAATAGTTAGAAGAGAGGATTTTTAATGTTACCAACACAAAGAAATGATAGATATTTGAGGATAGAGAGTTTGATCAAAGTATCAAACTACACTTTGTAGTTTGATAATTTGATAATGACACTTTGTATACATGTATCAACATATCACATATGCCCCATGAATATGTGCAATTATTATGTCAATTAATTTTTTAAAACAAAATAAATCTATAGCAGCTGAAAAGAAAACACAGATCAATAGGATTTTCAGAAGATATGGGAAAGAAATTCTCTGTACTTTACAAAAGCAGAAAACAAAATAATTCAATTTGTGCCCCCAGGAACTTTGAGCAGCTAAAGTGCAGAGTGCATTTTGAAGAAGAGCAGAGGAAAATGAAATCAGGAAAACAGCACAGAACCAAAATGCAGACATTGCTTATGAAAGTTTTTAGCCCATCAGGAGTGGGGAGTGAAAAATTTATTAATCAGGTATTTTACACAATCAACTACCTATAGTGGTAACGTGGAGAAGACATAAAATGAGGAGATGTTGAGAGCAGGGAGAACAAGTGGAGGCAATAACACACAGGGCAAAAAGGGGTTGAACTAGAAGAAATGGAGAGAGTGGATCATTTTCAACTGTGTCACACAGATAGATTCAGTTTTAGAAATAAACTTTATTTTTTATCTGCATTTTGGTTAGCTAGGATTTGTGAAGAATTTTCCGACCTGTGAAATTAAAAAACCTTGGTCAATAAAGATTTACCTGAACCATAAAGACATGCAATGACTTCTCATAATAAATAAAAATACTTTTTATTCTTTAAAAAACGATCAAATCTTGATCATTTTAAAAGATCAAAACTTCAAATTGGCAAAATAATCATAGAAAAAATGTGTCATTCGGAGATTTCCTGGAAAAGTGAGATGCTCAGAAGTGATAGCTATAGGATTTTTATTCAATTGTAGAAATTAATTAAAGTGACCTCTCAGTTGCCTTGTCCTGAATAATGACCAGTAGAATCATTAGTTAATTATACACTATATGTTTTTAAACTATATAGACCATCAATCTATAAAAGATTTCAAATAACTGATAAAGGCAATTGTATATAATAGGACTGAGAATAAGCAGGGAGAAGAGAGTTAAGCTCTGTAAAAGAAAAGGGCTGATAAATGCAACCAAAATATGGGCTTACATAATTCTTCAAACTTAGCATTTAAAAATAAGCACTAGACTTCCTGGAAGCCAGTTATTATTTTTTAATATAAAAATTCTGGTCAGGCATGGTGGCTGACTCCTGAAATTCCAGCACTCTGGGAGGCCAAGGCGGGCTGATCACCTGAGGTCAGGAGCTCAGGGCCAGCCTGGCTAACATGGTGAAGCCCCGTCTCTACTGAAAATACAAAAATCAGCCAGGCATGATGATGGGTGCCTGTAATCCCAGTGACTCGAGAGGCTGAGGTGGAAAAATCGCTTGAACCTGGGAGGCAGAGGTTGCAGTGGGCCGAGATTGCACACAGTTGCACTGCAGCCTGGGTGACAGAGATGCCATCTCAAAAAAAAAAAAAAATCTTTTTAAATTTCATCTTAAATTTCATCTTAAATTTTCTAAAATTTTGTCATTAGCCATTTCTTTTTTTTATTTTTAATTATTATGGATACATAATGGTTGTACATATATCTGGGGTGCATGTGAAATTTTGATATAAGCATATGAAGATCAAATCAAGGTAATTAGGATATTCATCACTTCAAGTATTTATCATTTATTTATATTAGGAACTTTCTAATTCCACTATTGTAGATATTTTGATATACACAATTAATTATTATTAACCATAGTTGGCCCTATTGTGTTACTGAACACTAAACCTTATTTCTTCTATCTAACTGAATTTTGGTACCCATTAACCATCCCTTTATCATACCCAATGCCCCTGTCCTTCCCAGCCTCTGGTAACCATTATCAGCTATTTCATTTTAAATTCTTTATAGTCTCTTCCAAACTGATAATCAGACATATCCAATTGGATTTTCAGCCAGAGCTTTAAATGACATCTAAATTCATTATATTTTCCACTAAATCAATATCCTATGCTGGCTTCTTTGAAGTACCTATTAATGGCATCACCATTTTCCCAAAACACAGTAATTCACATACATTATCAAAAAAGAAAAGACTATAGAAAAAAGTAATAGAAGCACTCTTAGAATTATAGCTATAGCTATAGATATACTTTCAAACCTTTTCTATACATGCCTGCATATTATTTTAATGATGTATTTTACATACTACTCAGTGATCCATTTTTATCATTTAGCAATAGATTGTGAATATTTATGACCAAATATACAGATTTATATCTTCAGTTTTGTGACTGTATTATATAGATTGGTTCTAATTTGCTGCTTCAAAAACAAAGATTCAAGGCCAGATGTGGTGGCTCACACTTGTGATCACAGCACTTTGGGAAGCCAAGGCAGGAGGATCACTTAAGAACAGTTCAAAATCAATCTGAGCAACAAAGCCAGACCTTGCCTCTACAAAAAATTTAAAATATTAGCTGGGCATGGTGGCATGTATCTGCAGTCCCAGCTCCTTGGGAGGCTGAGGCAGGAGAATTTCTTGAGCCCATGAGTTCGAGGGTACAGTGAGCTACAATTATGCCACTGCACCCCAGCCTGGGTGACAGAGAGAGACCCTGCCTCTAAGAAAAAAAAATAATAATCAAAAAAACAAAGCTTCAGGAAAAGGTTTTGTTCATACATATTCACATGTTTGCCTGAATAATTTATTGCTTCTGAAGGTGGAATTGCTGGTGAAAGGTATACTGTATACTTCTATTTTTATAGTTTCTGGCATGCATTCCCAAATTCCCTATCTGGAGATTTGGCTAATTTATATTTCCACTAGCAGTGAATGAATGCACCTGTTTATAGAGATTTTGGTCTTTGATCCATGGTATTTTTTATTCCTTTTGTTTCTATCACTGTTAATTGTAAATTCACATTGTCTCAATGAGTCACAATCATGTACTCATCTACCCTACATCTTAGCAGGATGATTGCAATAATGTCCTGACTGGTCCCCAACTTCCAGTAATTTGCTCAGCATTATGGTGATACCAAATAACCAGATTGTCCATATGGGTGGCTGAGATAGTGAACCCATTGCTTTCTTTTGGTTCAATGTACACAAGCTTTGCTTCATGCACAAATTATTGAAAACATTGAATAAAATTATCTTCAGGCTATGTGCATAAGGTGTGTATGAAACAAATAATTTTCATGTTGAGGCTTGAGTCCTATTCTAAGACAGTGATAATATGTATACAAATATTTCAAAATACAAAAAAAAAATTAATCTGAAACACTTCTGGTTCCAAGCATTTTGGAAAAGGGATACTCAACCTGTTTATCCAAATAAGCCTATTGCTTAAGGAATAAAAATATAAAAGATTGAACTAATAGTACATATTAACAGCATGTGAGCTGGGAATATGCTAAAGACAGTTAAAGTAGTCTCCAAATAAGAGTAAAAATATTGATTACATCATTTTAGAATTCATTAAATTTAAGTTGCATGTTTCAATTTCTAAGATACCAATTAAAATAAATGTGGGCAAATCATCTCTAAACCAGAGAGAAAAAAGGTGAACTAAAGAAAAACTTGATCTGAAGGTAAGCAAGAAAAAAAGAAAAGAAACATGGAAACCCAAAATATAACATTAGAAATAAATTCAAATACAGCTGTAATTACAATACATTTAAATGGATTGAGTTCACCAGTGGAAACAAATTTTAAAAATGCCATATTGGTTGGACTTTAAAATCAAGCTATGTATTATTGGTAAGATATATCCTAAAATTTAATGAACCTTAAAGCTATTATAAAAGCATGATTTGTCATAAAGAGATTTACAACCTAATAAAAGTTTTAATTAACAAGGAAAATAAAATACCTAAAAATTTTATGCACTTAATAAGATAGCTACAAAACAGATAAGGTAAAAAAAAAATTGAGAACATCACAAAAAGAAATGGAACAATCACCAACCACCAACATGGTGGGAGCATTTACATATATCTCTCAATAATGGATAAGTCAATCAAACCAGAAAGGACATGGAGCATTTAAAGAGCACAATTAACAAGCTTGATCTAATGGGATTATATAGAACTTTAAACTGGTAATTAAGGAATACACATTCTGTTAAGTTAAATGCAGACAACTGATCATGTAATAGGCCATAATCTAGTCTCAACAAATTTTAAAAATATGTAATTTAATACAGAATATATCCTCAGATCAGAATGTAAGTAAATTAGAAATCATTGTGGATAAGATAAAATGTTGTATAATTTTATTTAAAAAATTATAAGACACATGTTAACTCATAAGTCAATTAAAAATACAATGGAAATAAATATGCATCTAAAATTGATATATACATACTATATACAAAAGTTGTTAAATATAAGTAAAAGAGAATTTAAAGGGAAACATACAGTATAAATGCTTATATAAGAAGAAAGGTAGATAACTAATGTACTAATTGTGCAACTTAAGGAATTAGATTAAAGAACAGCAAAACTTTCTTTTTTAAGCCGTCACACAAGGTGAAGTGCTGTGGCACTATCATGGCTCAGTGCAGCCTCGACCTCCCGAGCTCAGTGGATCTTCTTACTTCAACCTCTGGAGTAGCTGGGACTACAGGCACACACCACCATGATCGGCTAATTTTTGTATTTTTTGTAGACACAGGTTTCACTGTGTTACCAAGGTTGGTCTCGAACTCCTGAGCCCAAGGGATCCTCCCACTTTGGCCTCCCAAAGTGCTAGGATTACAGACGTGAGCCACCATGCCCAGCCTAGTTTCTGAATATCTTCTCCCATTCTATAGGCTCTCTGTTTACTCTGTTGATAGTTTCTTTTGCTGTGCAGAAGCTGTTTTTTTGTTTTTGTTTTTGTTTTAAGAGCAATGATCTATATTCATGTTCTGCTATCTGTTTTTTACAGTTTTTGAAATTAATCCTCAACCTCTAGACTTTTTATGAGAATTTAACTTTCTTGCATCAGAGTGATACCAGACTGTACTCTTGATAACTTTTAATGCAGGTTTTAATTATGTTATTGCATGCTTAATTTTCTTAGCTCACACAGCCAACTACTTTTGTGTTTTTAACGGTTTCTGAATCAGGTTCTCATTTATTCTCTATCCATTCTCTTAACCTTCTATCTTTCATTACTTTTAGAAGGATCTTGTAAGCGTGGAGCTGCCAAATAATGTTCCCACCTTACTGTCAAGTATCTGGGGCCCTTGGATCCTTGGATGCAGGTTATTTTAAATGTCTGAAATTACAACAGTGAAAATGAATCCAAGTGGAAGGTTTCTCCTCTCCCAGTGGTGCTCTTGCCTTCTGTGGAAGTCTTCCAGAATTCTCTGTGCTAACCTACTTCACCAAAAGGGAAAATTTCAAATTTGGCTCTCAGAGTTCTCATCAATCTATACCATCACGCACAAATTCCTGAAATGTTATGGCAAATTTACAGTATTTTCCCCTCATTCTATTATTTTTGTCATTACAGATGAGAATAAAAGAGGAGGAACTAGAAGTCAGTGTTTAGGTAATCATTTTATCTGACAGTCCCTCAAATAGATTTTTTCAACTAAACATTTTAAAAATCAGGGAAGTGGTCAGGCACAGTATCTCACACCTATAATCCCAGCATTTTGAGAGGTCAAGGCGGGCGGATCACTTGAGACCAGGGGTTCCAGATCAGCCTGGGAAACAGAGTGAGACCCTATTTCTGAAAAAAAAAAAAAAAACTGGACATGGTGGCACATGCCTGTAGTCCCAGAGGTACTTGGGAGGCTGAGCAGGAGGATCACTTGAACCTAGGAAGTCCAGGCCGCAGTGAGCCTTGATCGCACCACTGCACTCCAGCTGGAATGACAGAGCGAAATCCCCATCGCAATCAATCAATCAATCAATAAAAATAAAAAGAAGGAAAGTAACGCTAACTTTTCAGGGATTTCATGTGGCTAACACTGGTTTGTGTATCCTTGTAACACTAGCATCAAAAAGCCAATGTCACTAGGAATTGGTTATTTTTAAGTACATCAGCCCTCCTTGGCTCAAGTCCTTACTCAGAAAATGTGGGAAATCAGCCCATCTAAACAAGCTGACTCTCTCCCATTTGTCATGATGCTAACAAAAATGAGCCAAGCAAATATTTAGTAATAGTTGACAGGCAAGACTCCCTGATTTCACAGAGACAAGGGAGGTAACCTCCCCAAAGTCAAGTACAGACCTTGGCTATAGACTCTCCTCTTACAGGGCTCACTTTACTTTCTGTTACAAAGTTTTCAGGGGTAAGCCCCTTCTCACAGGATCAGCTCACCACCCTGCACTCAGCAGGACAGACAGCTGTGCTTGAGTTGTTTACAGTCCCATCAGGTAGGCTGACCTTACAACTAACTGACAGCCAGTGTTCTCTCCTGCAGAGTTGAGATTATCCTCATTCTTTACTTGAGTAATTATCCATGATTCCTTTCATTCAAACATTTTCCTCAAAATTCACAGAAGTTGCCCTTACCTGAGAGAAGCTCCAATTATTGGTTGTGTCAATCAATTTTAGGACCCAAAAAATACAAAAGGACAACTGTAAACTGCTCAAAATTATGTGACTTTTTCATCTCTAGGGTCAAGTACAGTGTCAGACTCTTTCTAAGTGCTCAATAAATATCAAGAGCTCACGTGATGACAGATGCTTTCTGTCATTATTTCTACATGACACAGTTAATTCCATTCTTAAAAGTTTTATCTCCTCAGTGCCCTTAATTGCAGTTTATGAGAGGATAGAATGTCCTTTCCATACAAAACAACCAAGCCATTTTAACTTTTCTTCAGTTTATTTCCATAAGGCACTCAAGAACATTTTGAAATTTAAGAGAAAAAAAAAAAAAAGATTATTTTGGCTCGAATGAAAATGCATTTAATTATTATTAACTAATTATAAAGAAAAAGTCAAAGGCTAATTGAAATCCTTTCTCCTAGCTTACATACAAGTTCTTTTAAAGCTAATATTAGAATTTTCATTGTAATGTAAACTGATAATGTTTATTTTCATGCAAATAAACTGCCTCACTATTAATGATGTTTTAAATTTCAACTTAAGATACTATCAGTGATGTTTGGATGGTAGAAAAAATTAGTTGCTGCATCATATTCCATGTATACAATATTTATTTCGTGCCAGCTTCAAACTGTAAAACTGGGTCAAGACAGAGACATAGGTTGTTAATAAATGTGGTATTTTTTAACAGGAACATATATTTACATGTTTACATATATTTATAAACATGTATATTTATATATAAACATGTATATTTATAATAAACATGTATACATATTAGTTCCTTAATATATCACAGCAGAGTGGCTTAAGTCCAGTGCCTTCATTCATAAGATTATTTACAAAAATTAACAAAAGGAATAGCTTCATATTTGTCAACACCAAATAATTCATCAAAATTCTAATCTTATAATATTCTAATTGTATTGTATATTTTATTTACATATTATATATACTGCGCAAAATATGGAAGATAATATGGATTGAGGGATGTACTAATAAATGTTTAAAAATCGGCTGGCTCTTAGTGGTGGTGGGGGGTCTGATGTGTATTATTTGTCAATTTTCATGGTGTAAATATTACTATATATTATATATATTATATATTATATTATTAATATATTATTAAATTATATATAACTGTTATATATTATTATTTAACTGTATGTAAATATATTTATTTCATGGTATAATTTTTCCATATCTATCTTTCAGGTACGATTCTGAATACAAACACAATACCAACAGTTAGATGTATCTCACAATATTTAAAATGGGACAAGTGAGCCTGAGGTCAACTTCCTCTGCTAGGAGGCAAAGTTGTCGGATGTGAGATGTTCCTGCAAATCATTCCACTGTCCCCTCTTCAGGTTCCTGAGTACTGGCAGGTACAGCTTTCTAATCCTAGGAAATCAGCTCCCTTCGAGTCTTAAACTTAGTAGTGCCCATAGCAACCATACGGAAGCATGAGGAAATTTTGATGAATCGATTATCTCATGCTCTGGAAATTTTCCCTGGAAGGCCGGGATGGGATCCCCTCCTTTAGCCCTCCACACATTTTGTAGGCCTTTAATTTAAACCTTTTCTGCTTAAAATTTGCTACACAACTGGCTTTGTTGGCACCCATTTACAACTTTAATTTTTTTTTAATTTCTGCATATCTGGTCGTGTTCTTTTCTCAATTCTCTTAAATATCAGCTCAAATATTACATTGTTATGAAATCTTCTTAGACAAATTTTTTTTTTCTTAAGCCGTATACCTCCTTGTCTGCGAACTCTTATAGGGGGCCCAGGTACGTACAAAGTGGTCTCACTTTAAAATGTAGACAAGTTCCATCAGGTTGGCAGGACAGGTTAGGTGTGCACAGGTTAGGTGTTGCACAAGTAACATATCTGCAAGAAGACAATAAGCACTTGGAAAGAAATTAACCAAAGATAAATACATATAGAAAAACAAAACTGGTTCAATAGCAATGCTCTCATTATCAGAGGGTCCAGGTGATTTTGATACAGTTTTCCTTTCCTATTCCTGAGGATTTATTTATGTCTGAATCCCAGGGAGATAGGGAGCTAATATTGGCAAGCAACAATAAATGACTGCTTCACTAAAATTCTGAATATTATTGGTATACACACCATAAAAGTAGAAACAATTTTCCATATTTGAGGTTGCATACCATAGCTATAGAGCCTGAAGACCACCAGCTTTCCCAGCTCACAAAGGGTCTTCACACAGCTAGCAGTTTCAGCTACAACGTCTCTTTGACACCACATTTTCAGTAGTTGGTCCAACAGCAAGTTTGGCAGACTCAGATAAACCCTGTGGTTATCAATCACTTTGCTACTTATAAGTTTGGAGGCACAGGATAAAAATTCCCATGGGGCCTATGAGAATGAAAAGAGACAACAAGTGGGAGGCACAAAATTAAAGCTTTTGATAACTACTAGTAGCCCAGATGAGTCACCTACCAGGATTTTTGAGCATGCATAATCAAATTGTTTCAGAGGAAAAAGAAAAAATGGCACATGGCTACTGTGGCTAAATCACCTTACTCTAAACATCTATGAGCACCATCTATGGACTCCTAGAAATAGCTGAAAAATAGTTTTCGTGATGGGGACTATAATAGAAATAATGTTCGTTATTAAAAATATGATTCTATATTTACTTATGGGTATGCAATGATATGTATACATGTTATTTTCCTTACCTGATCTGGACTGTAAACTTCTTAAAGCTAATTTATGAATCCCACACAACACCTAGCACATTGCCTCATACGTAAGTGAACAATATATGTGTTAGATAAATGAGTGCACTTTTCTTCTACATATTTTTCTTCACTACAAAACACATACGTACATACACAAACCCTGTGAACATTGTAAATCAAATTAATTCAAATTTCACTAATGTATAATTTACAATAATAGGTATACATAAAAATATTCTCCTGAAAAACACCCAAGTACTTTCAAACGTTTTTTCTTATTTATGAATCACAAGGCTTTTTGTAGATATTAAAAGTAGTCATAGTAATTTTACATTCAAATGAAAATTTAGTATCAATAATTTAAATTAATTTTTCACTTTGTGTAGTTACTTCACTCGAAATAAAAGTAGAGAAAAAAATTAAATCCCACTTCATGGTAAGTTTTACGCTAATTTCTCTAAAATATGCTATATTTTTGAATGTCTACAATAACTCTGATTATGTTTTAAAAAACATTTAGAAGGGGTTAAATCTGCAATTTTTAAGTGTTTATATATGGATGTAGCAGGTCATTTTTCCTTTGGTAGAGGCAATTGGAGTTCCCTTTTCAAATATCAAAGTGAGTAAATACATAGGCAATTCCAATGAGTGTCTTTCAATATTCTGCTGATTTCAAAAGAAGCCAAGTGATGCCATATTATACCTTTATTTTCTCTAGAGAGAGCAGTCTGGTATAAAATATGTCTATCTTAAAGACAACATAATATTTTACAACTACAATTTCTAAAGGAAAACATGACAAAAATATGGCCTAAGGCAATACCATTATATGAACAATGTTTTAAGTCACAATAAAAACCCTATACTTCACCAAATTTGCATGCACTTCATATTTGCCAGTAACAGTAGCCATTTAATACTATGGGAAAATGTATACACCTACACACCCACACATACATTTCTCCTTAAAATTATATCCTGAGAAGTTCTTAAAAATAACACTCTCCAAAGAGGGAGTTTTGATGAGGTTTGAGTCAGAGTGACAGGAAAATCTGCTAATCTCCTATCAGGCAGAGTTAAATAGAAGTGTTATTAGAGATTTTGATGATTTTGGAGGCAAATTTAATAATGATATAAATCAAATGTTAAAATAATCCTCTGAGGAAATTTACTTCATTTGGGAGAAAAATAAAGTTTCACCAGTAACCATAGTGAGTTGATATTATTGCAGTTGTTTTTATAAGTTGTTGCCATGACTTTTTTGACTTTTGGGCTAGATTTTACTCAAATACAACAGATGGCAACGATTACTCTTCTGTAACTTTTTTTCCCTTGAATAACTAAACAGAGCACAATAAAATAAACAGGCTTATACCCCAGAGAGTTTTGTCTTGTTTCACATTTTATTAAAACTAAAAGTGAACAAAGCAACTAAAAACAAATAATAAAGTAAGCCCTTCATGTATCTCAAACTTCACCCAGATTTTAAAAATATTAAAATGTTCTCTTTTTCACTTTTTTCCTGGCTTCAACGGACTAAAACAAAATAGAACAAAGATATTGTAAGAAAGAAAGCTGCAACACTGACAGAATGTTGCTCAAATCAGAAGCAAATGTTTAACATTTATAAAGCTTCTCCACATGATACTTCTCCCTTGCTTCAAAATTTGAGTCATCAATTTAAATATAATTAAAATTTGGAAGAAAAATTCTTATCACAGAATTTTTATTTCAAACATTTTCAGATGTATTCCTTAGTATATGATATCTCTCCATATCCTATCTCTTCTCCTTTATAAAGATCTGAGTAATTTTCAGAATCCAAACTAACAGGTACAAGGAAAGTCAAGTTTTGATTACTCATCACAAGCCTATTTCAAATAAATTAATTCTATAAGATTATTTAATGAAAATCACAAGCTTAATAGGAATATATGCTAATAAATAGAGCACTTAATTAGATGTTAGAGATTAGAGTCCCATTTCCCGGTGTTTAAAATAACATGTGTCCTTGGGTGAATCATTTAAATTTTATCTATATTTTTTCATTCTGGTAAATGAAGGTAATACATCCTCTGACAAAATAGATTTATATATCATGCTGAGATGCTGATATAATTAGACAGGGACTTTAATGCATCATAATAATATAAATGTTAAAACTATTAGTCATCGTAATTTCATTGGCATAGATAATAGTCTTTCTTAAATAGTGTGTGGAATGGTTTCTAAAGTGCCAGGTTGCCTTTTGAGTGATCTCATCATGATTTCATTCTTTGGTTAAAACCTTGAGAATTTGATGGAATAAAGTGTTCTGATTGAGCAATACCCAAAGTATTTGCCTATAAAATTTTTATTTTTAAAACAAATCCTGCAAAAATTTAGTAAAATGACCATTTAAAGAAGATCAGAAAAACAATTCTTAGTGAGGGTTAAAAATCAAATCCTAATAATAATTATCTACACTAAACTATCAATTAATTGCTAGGTATTGCAAATTAGAGGCCACTGATCCTAACACAAAAAGACTAAAGTTTCTTAGTCATGATATGTTTCCTATGTGACTATGAGTGGGGAGGGCACAGAAGTGGGATAGGAAATACGTAGGTAATATTTGATGATTATTTTTAAAATTTGGAAAACTATAAAGACCAAAACAGAGACAATAATAAGCATGCATAATGCTTAGAAACAAACTGTTATATTTTTATTATATTCTTTCAAGGCATTTCATTATATGCATGTACAGAAAGTCCTCTATTTACATGTGTTTGCTTTCCTGGAAATGTATTTAAAAGTTAGAGGCCTAAAGTAATTGAATGTTTATATATTGCACTTAAATATATCAAGTTATGTTCCCAAAGAATGAAATTCACACACATACACTCACACCGCACACCTAATACAAAGCCTGTTTGATATGGTTCAAATGTGCCCAGGTTTGTCTGGCAGGCAGACAAGAAGATCACAGTCAGAGTCCTCCACCAGGAAGACCCTAATAGAACCCTACTGGCTGTGCCCACTTGACGAAAGCTGGCCTCATCTCTCCGCCAACCTTTCTGCAAGAGACACAGAATCAGAAGTTCCTCAGCCCCTCCCTGCCCAGATAACCTGAGTGCCTGCACAGGGCATCAGGGAACAAAGGCTGTTCCTCCCTTTGCACACGTGCAGTAGTCATGGGCTCCATGGAGATTCCTTAGCAAACCAGAAAGAAATCAGAAGAGCAGGGCACGGTAGTAAACTGAGCAGACAATTTGTCTGTTACACAGACATAGGACCTGCAGCACATGGACCAGCTGAAACACACTGTCAAGGCTGTAGCAACCTGCCCTTTCCTGTACTCTGCTATGTGATGTCTCTAAAGCATTCTGCAAAAGATATACATCTGTATACCTGTATGTGTGTGTGTGTGTGTGTGTGCAGTTATGTGTCGCTTAACAAAGTAGATATGTTCTGAGAGATGCGTCATGCTTAGGCAATCTCATCATTGTGTACTCACACAAACCTGGATGGTTTAGCCTATTCCACACCTATGCTACATTGCTCCTAGGTTACAAACCTGTACAGCATGTTACTGTATTGAATAATATAGGGAACAGCAACACAATGGTAAGTACTTGTGTGCCTAAACATAGCTAAACATGGAAAACATACCATGAAAAATGGTTTTGTAATCTTATGGGACCACCATCTTATATGCAGTTCATTGTTGAACAAAAAATCCTTATGTGGTGCATGACTGTATATACATGCATAAGTTTTCTTGTACCATTGAACTATATAAGCTTATTCTAAAAAAAAATTTGTTACCTTATGTTGCACATTGCATTGTTTTAAGTT
The DNA here is from genome assembly GCF_028858775.2 of Pan troglodytes. Classification (NCBI taxonomy): domain Eukaryota; kingdom Metazoa; phylum Chordata; class Mammalia; order Primates; family Hominidae; genus Pan; species Pan troglodytes. The sequence continues at coordinate 61,784,401 of NC_072403.2, forward strand.
ACTCTCACTTACATTAAGAATTGTATCCTTGAATTACCATAGCATCCAGGGGAAGTTTTATTCCTACAGGTAATTTTTTTAAATCACATTAAAAGGAAACAAAGAGTCATTGGAGGAGGATGAAAGCACCCATTCAAATATTCCTGATGTAACATCCTAGTGCATGGAGGAATAGGATGGTTCCAGAATTATTTTTGGACGAATTGCATGGAAATATCTGGATGAGATTTGGGGTAGGAAATCCAGGTCGAGTTCAGGATTTTTCTAGTGCTTACTGGACATTAGATACTGGAAATGATACAAGTTCTCCTTTACTCAGTTTGCTTAGGATTTCCGGTGGATTAAAGCAATTATAAATCCATTCCTCACTAAATACTATTAAAATACATATGGGAGTAGAAGTTGTAGATGAAGACAAAAATAGGCCAGGAAAAAATATGAAAAAAGATCAGGACACAAAGACTGAGGACAAGAAGTTCATAAATGAGGTCGGGAAAAAGGCAGCGTTGGGGGTGGGGGTGCAGGGGGCATCATTGCAACCTTAAATTGGAGGGAGAAAGGGTTTTAGGAAAGAGAGAGATAGTCAAATATCAGATGTCTCAGAGAGGCCAAGAGAGACAAAAAATATAGAAAACTGTCTGTTGTGCTTTTATCGAAGTAAAAAGAGAAGAAGCTGGCTCTCCATGGATGTGACAATCATATTCTTTTCAGAATCTTGATGGAGAAGGAAAAAGCAGCAATGGCATTTGTTAGCCAACTGACATCCATAGTTCCCCTCTGCATATTTGAACAAGGTCTAGTATCTTCACTTAATTAATTAGTCATTTCCTCCTTTATTCAAGGATTTCCTTGTAGAATTTACAGCTGTTCATACCCGAATGAATCTCCACTGTAAGAGTTATGTCGGCCGGGCGCGGTAGCTCACGCCTGTAATCCCAGCACTTTGGGAGGCCAGAGGCGGGCGGATCACGAGGTCAGGAAATCGAGACCATCCTGGCTAACACAGTGAAACCCCGTCTCTACTAAAAATACAAAAAATTAGCCGGGCATGGTGGCGGGCGCCTGTAGTCCCAGCTACTCAGGAGGCTGAGGCAGGAGAATGGCGTGAACCCAGGAGGCGGAGCTTGCAGTAAGCCGAGATCGCGCCACTGCACTCCAGCCTGGGTAGACAGAGCGAGACTCCATCTCAAAAAAAAAAAAAAAAAAAAAAAAAAAAAAAGAGTTCTGTCAATCGCACCCAAAGCCCTAAGTACACAAAGGACAATGGTAAAGTCCTCAAAGGTGTGTAACTTATTCATCTATGTAGCTCTAGAAACTGGTGTAGTACCAGACTCTTTTTGAGTGCTCAGTAAATGCTTGGAGAACAACAGGATCATAAATCTTTTGTGTCACTAGCTGTGTTAGGAAACCTCAAGGAGGGACTTGGGTTTTGCACTGGGGAGTGGGTTTGTTTTGTTTTTATTTTAGTCAGATGGAAATTTAACTTGCTTATATACAAAGAAAAGAAAAGCAACAAAGAGGAGCATACAGAAGAACTAGGGTGATTACCAATGGATTGAAGTTCACTAAAGAGATGGCAGGGAATGGGATCCAGGACACAGGTGGAAGGGCAATTCTCTCCACCAAAGTGCATGTGATGGAGATAGGGACATATATATAGACATAGATAAATGTCCATGTGACTGTGAGTGGGGAGGGCACAGAAGTGGGATAGGAAGGAATTTGAAAGAGTTTCAGTCTCTGAAGAAATAAGTCAGGTTACCTGATGACTGTGAGAACAGGGAACGGCACTTTTGACTTGAGTTGGGCTGTGATGGTTTGGAATAGTTGTTGTGGGCTGTTTGTGATAAGTGCAAGAAAATGCTTTCTACATTATGAAGACTTACACAAAGTTAGATTTGTATTGCTATGTATGCACATCTGGTCAGATGATGAAATTTAAATTTGATTGTAATAAGAAACCAAGTTGTATTGCTGTAAATATATAAAGACCTCTAAATTCTACAAGAAAGAAAAAAACTACTAATAAAAAATTTGTAAAAAAAATGTGAGAATACAAATCACAAAAGAAAAACAAGGAAATAAGTACTGGGCAAAATTCAACTTCAAGAGGATTCAAATAATATAAGTTAATGATGTCACCATTTTGCCATTCAAATAAAGTTGGGTTCTGTAAAAATTATTATACACCTAATATATGTTCAGCTAATAAAAGAAAGATTAAAAATAAAAATGCCCCAAAGAAAAAAAATTATATAATATCACTTAAAATTCCAACATCCAGGGATATTCACTGTTTATATTTTCCTGTATCTGCATTCTGATGTTTCCCATGTACATACATATGTAAATTTGTATACGCATTTGAAATACATATAATATATATTGTTCTAAAACTTGCTTATTTCACTTACTGTTCCATGAATATCTTTTCATGTTAATAAATATCCACACAATTATTGTTAATAGCTGTTTATCATCCCACACTATAAAAATAACAAAATTTATTTAAACAAACTTTTTCTTGATGTTCTGTTTACAGTTTGTTTCTGTAGCAAAGGATTCATCAAGGAATAGTTTTCTACATGACATTTTTGTGCATCTGTACAATTAATTTCCTGAGGGAAAAATTCTTTAAAATGAAATTTCTGAGTCAAAGACTTCACCCATTAAACCTTTTGAAACCATTTTCCTCTAGAAAGACTGTGCCAATATTTGCTCCTAAGAGCTATGTCTGTGGTTCTTCATATCTCTCCACTCATGCCAACACTTGGTTTCATCCTTTAATCTTTGCCAAACTAATAAACAAAATATGCTGCTGCTTAATTCGCAATTTACATTTCTTTACATACAAGTGAGACTGTGATTTTTTTACTTTGTTAATGATGATGTGTATTTCTTCTTTTTAAAAATCAATATCCTTTCCCTACATAGAGTAAATACATTTAATAGTAATATTCAGTGCTGACATCATCTACTATTGGTAAAATTATAAGCTGATACAACTATTCTGGAAACATATTTGATAATACAATAAATGTAAACCAATAAAGTGACTTTTAATATGACAATGACAAATAAAAACAAACAAGCCCTTTAAAAAGCAGGCAAAAAACATGACCAGACACTTTTCACACATGCAGCCAAAAATCATATGAAAAAAAAGCTCAGCATCACTGATTATTAGAGAAATGCAAATCAAAACCACAATGAGATACCATCTCACACCAGTCAGAATGTCTATCACTTAAAAGTCAAAAAATAACCAATGCTGGCAAGGTTGTGGAGAAAAAGGAATACTTATACACTATTGGTGAAGGTGTAAATTAGTTCAACCATTGTGGAAGACAATGTAGCAATTCCTCAAAGACCTAAAAACAAAAATTCCATTCCACCCAGCAATCCCATTACTGGGTATATACACAAAAGAATATACGTTGTTCTATTATAAAGACACATGCACACGTATGTTCACTGCAGCACTATTCACAATAAAAGCAACATAGAATCACCCTAAATGCCCATCAATGATAGACTGGATAAAGAAAATGTGGTACATATACACCATGGAATACTATGCATCTATAAAAAAAGAATGAGATCATGTCTTTTGCAGGAAGATGAATGGAGCTGGAGGCCATTCTCCTTAGCAAACCAATGCAGAAACAGAAAACCAAATACCACATGTTCTCACTTAAAATTGAGAGCTAAATAGTAAGAACACATGGACACATGGAGGGGAACACCACACACTGTGGCCTATTGGAGGGTGAAGGGTAGAGGGTGGGACGAGGGAGAGGGTATGAAAAAATAACCAACGGTTACTAGGCTTAATACCTGGGTGACAAAATAATCTGTACAACAAACCCCCATGACACAAGTTTACCTGTAAAACAAACCTGAACTTGTACCCCTGAACTTAAAGTTTAAAATAAATAAATAAATATGACAATGTTTAGGGATATTTCTGTAAAGCATCATATTTCTACAAATAAATGATTTGTGTTACAAAATGGTACATTGTTAGCAGCGTTCCTGACACATAGTAGACATTCAATAAATATTTGTTAAAGAAATAAATGAAAAAAATCAATGTTTAATCTTATTATTTAATTGGCTTCATAAAACAATAACTACTAGACAAAAAGTGTGAAGGAATATATTATATCATCTTACTTTGCAACAGTTCTTCTGCCGCTTAGTAAACACAAGAACCAAGAGTTCGTGAAAAATGACCTTTTATTGTGGTATTAATTTTAATTTCTCTGACTAGTGAGCAGCTTATACATATTTTTATGTGTTTCTTAGTCTTACATATTTTGCATTTGATGAAATATCTGTCTTTAGCCCAGGTTTCTATTCATTTGTTTTTTCTTATTGATTTGTAGCACCATTTTATATGTTCCAGATACTAATAATTTATTATCAATATGTATTAAAAATATCATTTCCCAGTTAGTGGTTTATTTGTCTTATATTATGTCATGAGGAATTTTTAATTTTAATAAATCAAGATATATCAATAATTTTCTTTATGATTAGCAATTTTTGTATCGTTTTTAGGAAATCCTTTTCTATTCTCAGGCCAGAAAGATGTTTTCCTACACCTTATTCTAAAAGTTTAAGGTTTTTGTGTCAAATTTAAGTATTTAAGTAACCTGGATATGATATTTTAGTATGTTGTAGGCAGGGATCTAATTTTATTTGTTTTTCCATCTGTATACAAATAATCCCAGAACTCCTACTGACCCTACTGTTTCGAAATGTCACATTTGTGAATATATCAAACTTTCACATGTGCTTTAGAACTCTCGATGCTGTTTCTTTTGTCATTATCATTCAGTTCAAAATATTTTTAGATTTCTATTAGAATTTCCCATAAGCTACTTATAAGGTGTTTTAATTTCCAAACTCATGCATTTTGAATTTTGCTTTTTGCTTCTTGGATTTAAACTAAATTGCATTGTGATCAGAGAACATGCTATGTATGACTCAATTTCTCCTACATTCATTCCATTAGTCAGAATTACTCACACAGTTTTACCTAGATACAAGAGGTCTGGGAAAGTATTCTTCCTGTGTGCTGATGGGGAAATTTTAATGGATTAGTGGGCATATGGCACTATTCTGCCATATTCTAGGGCCCTGTTCTTAGATCAACCCCCTCAACTCCTTCAAATCTTTGCTCAAATTATTACCCTTTCAATGATACCCTGTTAAACCTATTTAAAATTCTTCTTCCTTTTTACTTTTTTATACCTAATACTTTTTACACATACCTATTTTTTTCTTTTTATAGAATTTTCTACCTTTAAAAATATTATACATTGTATCTATTTCTCCTGTCTTTTGTCTTTCACTTCCCATAAGACTGCAAATTCCCTAACGGATTTGTTCACTGATATATTCCAAAGGACTAAAACATGCACATAGCAGGTGCTCAGTGAATATTTGTTGAATTAATGAATGTAACCTCTAGTTTACTAGTTATTTCCTTACCTGTGCCTCATATGTTATTCAACCTATTAATTCTTCAGCTTCAACATTTCATTATTGATTTCTAGATGCTTTCCTTGATTCTTTTTGAATTCTGTTGGCTATTTTATCATCTTTTTTCTCGGCATGTTTTTCTAGTGTATCTTTATTTCTTCAAAAAAATTTATAAATAGTCATTTTAGATTATTAAGCCTTTGAGGATCTTAATTATTGTTTTTGCTTACTCTCAATCATGGTAGTTTGTTTCATTTTATATTAAATGATTTTTAAATGTGAGCTTCTCTTGAGTAGAGTAGCTACACAGTCACATAACTGTAAAAAGACTGAATTTAGGGTTGAGAAAAGGATAATTGCCATTTGGAACCCACAAGGATAATGCTCCTACTTCTTGTTAGGAATTTTCCTAGGCCTGAAAGCTTGACAATTAAAGAATATAGTCATTGCCCTACCTTTGTTTCAACTGGAGAATCAACCTCAGCAGATATGTGAACTGACGTTATTATTGATGCTTATACCCTGGACTGTGTACAGGGTCCTCATGAGTTTTAGTACCCCGCCCATGTATTCTTCAAACTGCATACAATTCTTCCTCCACTTTGGAACTGCATACAATTCTTAGGCCTGGTTTCTCTTGGTGAAGCCAATGCCTGCACGTCAACCTGCAATAATCACATTTTTCTTAAGTCTGTGAACAAGCCATATGAATTCAGGGTTTATGTCTCCAAATTTTCTCCCTGACTCTTAATTAAATTTGGGACATTTGACCTAGCACTGCCTGTTTAATCATTGCATTAAGGATATTTGAAAGTAGAGCTTTACAAGTGTTAGGATCTTTCCAGTTTAAAGAAAGCAAATTTTGTTCAATGCACCATGCCTCAAAGACTTGTAAGGATTCTCTTTTGTATAGGTATTCTAGTTTGTACCCACAAAACCTGGTTGCTTTCCTGTTGCACTTTCAATGACTCCTTGCCTTTTCTTAAGCTTGAAAAATCCCATTGCTATAAAAATCCACTAACCTACAGACACCAACCAAAGTAAAACTGTGTGCTACCTAGGATTTAAAGCCTTTTGCCCAAGACTTAGCAGTAATAAATGCTCTATAACCACCAATGTTTTAAAAGCCTTGCTTATACATTGAAGTTCAAGACTCCAAATATTGGTTCTATGACAAAGCTTTATCACTCCATGTGTAATATATAACCCCAGTTTGGGAGAAGGGGAAGCTCAAAATGAATGGGTCCTCTTGCAGGGACACTTGCTCCCAAAGAGGGAAGTGAGAGGAGCTGAACTGAGCATGCCGAGGTTACTCCTTCCCAAATTTACCAGTCAGTTCAATAATTCACGTCTTCTGAACAGAATGAGGAAAAGGAAAGAGAAGGTGAAAATGTGTAGAGTAACTACATTCCTTTAATAGGAAAGAAAACTTTAGAAGATAATGAAGATGTACCAATTTAGTCTAGGAAAAGAGGTTCAAGGTAGGGAGGAAGAGATAATTTGGTATATTTTGTCATTCATATTATTATCCAACCCAGCTTCAAAGGAAAATCATTTTATTCAGCAAAGTGAGCTGTAGAAAGTGATAATTGAGTCAAATGCAAATTTTATAACATTGGAGACATTTTTTATTCTTTTTTTATTTTACTTTAAGTTCTGGGATACATGTGCTGAATGTGCTTTTATTACATAGGTGTGCATGTGCCATGGTGGTTTGCTGCACTTATCAACCCGTCATCTAGGTTTTAAGCTCCGTATTTGTCCTAATGCTCTCACTCCCCTTTCCCCACCCCCATCCCCTGACAGGCCCTGGTGTGTGATGTTCCCCTCCCTGTGTGCATGTGTTCTCATTGTTCAACTCCCACTTATGAATGAGAACATGCAGTGTTTGGTTTTCTGTTCCTGTATTAGTTTGCTGAGGATGATGGTTTCCAGCTTCATCCATGTCCCTGCAAAGGACATGAACTCATCCTTTTTTATGGCTGCATAGTATTCCATGGTGTATATATGCCGCATTTTCTTTATCCAGCCTATCATTGATGGGCATTTGCGTTGGTTCCAAGTCTTTGCTATTGTAAATAGTGCTGCAATAAACATACGTGTGCATGTGTCTTTATAGTAGAATGATTTATAATCCACTGGGTATATACCCAGTAATGGAATTGCTGGGTCAAATGGTATTTCTGGTTCTAGATCCCTGAGGAATCATCACACTGTCTTCCACAATGGTTGAACTAATTTACACTCCCACCAACAGTGTAAAAGCATTCCTATTTCTCCACGTCCTCGCCAGCATCTGTTGTTTCCAGACTTTTTAATGATCGCCGTTCTAACTGACATTTTTAAAAATAGTCTCTGATTTATAGAAAGAGGACTTTCTTTTACCTCAGCAAAATCAGTATAGATAGAAAATTAGGTTAATATTTCTGTGACCTACATTATATTTTATCCAAGATGATTAAATTATAATGTGCCTGACCACTATTAGTTGAAAGTCATGATTAGGGTAGTAAAAGCTTCCTTTGTCCCTGTGTCAAAGGACATCACATTTCCTAATTTCTCTTGCAGTTGTGTGTGCCTTGTGGCTGAATTCTAGAATATGAGTGGAAGTGACTTGCATCACTTTCAGGCCTGGGCCACAAAACCTCCCATACATATCCTCCCTCCCCCAGTGTTCTTTTTCCTTGTGCTAGAAAAATGCCAAGGCAGGGGCTGCTGAGTTCAGGATACTGAAGGACTTGAAGGGATGCATTAGAGGTTCTCTAGGAGGAATTGGAACCATAATATGACCACACTAAGGTACGAGTAGAAATTTTCAGAGGCATGAAAATAAAGAAGAGTTGTGGAAATTCTGAGAGTCTCCTCTTGTGAAAGTGGTTTGTGATTTAAAAACTAGAAATTAATCAGTTTGGACTCATGACAGCATGCACACATTATGATAAGTCTTTTATTGTGCAGTATTGTGTAGTATGCCAAATTTACTAATACAGCAAGAGTTTAAATTTGCACACTATAACCCAGATGTAAAAAAAATGCACTTTTAAAATCTAAAAAGGATGTCATCCTGTTTCAAATTTAAATTTTTACTCAGTAGATAAAACAATCTTTCAAATACTTTCAAGGTAGCTTAGTTCTTTTAAGTTCAACAGTCTCTTCTGGGTATTTGTAATTCAGATACTGTATTACATAAACTCATTGAGTTTTTAATTATTCCTGTTTTCATTCTTCCTGCTTCCCTCTCAAGGAAATCTATGGTCTCAGGAGTTTAAGCTATGCTTCCCTACAATGAAGCTTCATTCAATTAGTCACTGAGAAATTATCTGCCCCTATCTGCTGAGATGTGCTTGGTCCCACCTGGTTCATTTGATCTTTGTGCTAGCATCAGCTGCTAAAGTCTACTGCCCCTCCGTGGCACCAAGACACACTCTTCTACAGCCTTCTCAGACAATCTGGCTCCTTTAATCACTTGTATGTCAGGCAGCAGGGCACAGGGACCTTCTAGGTTACCTACACACAATGCCCAGGCTAATAAATATATACATATATATACACACACACACATATTCTGCCATATATATATTTATATGTATATATATACTGCCATATATATATACACACACACACATATACTCTGCCTTAACAATATTTTCCTAACCTACAATCCTCTCCAACCATATGGACCTTCTGATTTTTCTTGAAGACACCTGTCTTGGGGACTTTGCACATGCTTAGAGTTCACACTCTCACTTTAGTCAGGTTTCCGCTCAAATGTTAGCCCATCGGAGAACCACTTCCTGACCACACCTCATAAAATACAGCATTCCTTCACTCTCTACCTTGTCTCCTTTACCTTTCTTTACCTATCGTTACCTAACGTGGTAACTATTGATGTATCTGCATGCCACTTTACATGCTAGCATGTAAGCTCCATGAAGGCAGAAACATGATCTGTCTTTTCTTCTGAATTTCTAGTACCTAGGAAATTATAGGCACACACAAAATATTTGTTGAATACATGAACTAGAGTATATCTTCCTGTATATACTATATATCATATACACATATAGTCAAAGACTTCAAGAGCAATAAAATATATGGAAATAGTTGTAATGTGGTGAGATTATAGGTGGATTTTCTTCCTTTTTTTTTTTTTTTTTTGAGAAGGAGTCTCAGTCTGTCACCAGGCTGGAGTGCAGTGGCATGATCTGGGCTCACTGCAACCTCCTCCTCCTGGGTTCAAGTGATTCTCCTGCCTCAGTCTCCCGAGTAGCTGAGATTGCCAGTGCAGACTACCACGCCCAGCTAATTTTTGTATTTTTAGAGATGGGGTTTCACCATGTTGGCCAGGATGGTCTTGATCTCTTGACTTTGTGATCTGCCCGCTTCGGCCTCCCAAAGTGCTGGGATTACAGGTGTGAACCACCATGCCCAACCTCCATTACTTTTTAAACTATAAAGTTTAGAATTATTAATAATGATAATAGTATGCATTATAACTTGGGACTAACAGTACTTTCTCAGTCTTCAGAAGTGTTTTGTGAGGATAAAATAAGATAATACACATGAAGTTGTTCTGTAAGTTGTAAAGATTTTGATTAAGGGAAGATCCTGCATAAATGTAGTTATTTGGGCTAAGGACATATGGTAAATGTGAATTTTTAAGATAATTAAAAGCTAATAAAGACATAAATTAAACTGAGTTGATAGGTCTCTGAGTAGTCCATATTATCTACCTGTTGGATTATCTTTCATTTTACTTTACTTATTAAGATATAAGCTTCATTAACATCTCCTTCCCTCCAAGTTTCTTCTGTTTCTTAATATGTCAGATAAACTTTTGAATTATTTCCTGGGTTATATATTCTCCAAACTACTTCTTTAAAATATGTTTCATATATAAAAGCAAGCCAGAAACAAATTTTGCTAAATATTATGAACTCCAAATTTAATTAAATTATACTGGAGAAGATAAGAAATCTCTTCAGATTATATGTAGGAGAAAAAAAACCCACCTTTACAATTAATGACAAAGTAATCCTCAAAATATTAGTAATGATATTGACCTATAGCACACTGAAAAATGTAATAGATGAAAATATCAGATATTACAATACATTAGAGTGACAAAACACCTTACTTGGCTTCATATGTGGCTACCCAGGGAAGAAGCTATCCCTAAAGTTTGAATAACTTTTCTAAAATTTTCTGCAGTGTCACATCACCTTCACACTTCTTATTTTACATTAGATAAATATTTTTCTTTCTCCAGTTTTTCTATCTTTGAACACACTGGCCTCTTCCAAGAATACTTAACTAACAGCTGTAAAGTTCATTATAGTATCATTTATGGCTATGAATTCGAGCCCATAAAGCCAAGAAGCTTAAAAGTAGACTGTTATTCCGTAGAGATACAGGATTGTTCCTACAAAAAGGTGGATGAGTAGCACAGTCTCACAGGCAGATAATTTACGCAATGATCTGAGAAATTAACAGTGAATTTTTTTAGTATTACTTTTATAACAAATACCTAGTATTCCAGCTAGAGGCAATTAGACTAATCAACAATGGGCTTAGCAAAATGCCAATTAGTGTGATAAAACGCACTTGGTGGAAAAGCACACTTCCCACCACTTCTCCAGAACCTCTTCCTCCAAGCCAAACAGCAAACCTTGATTTCGTGTATTTGGATCTAACATTATTCACTAAATGATTGATTTACTTTTTTACGTATATTTTCTCTTTATGAAGTTAATAATGTCTATTTTACAAAATGTAAACAATACAAAAGTATCTAGGAGAAAACAACAACCACCTACCAAAGCATCACTATTCGAAGACATTCACCAACATTTTGGTACACATTCTTCCAGAATTCTATGTGTACAAATAATTATAGACGTATATCATTTCACATAAACAATTTTATTTTATACATGTTATTTTTATTCTGCTTTTTCAATTCAATATGTTATATGTGTATGAATACGGATATACATCATACTAAGAGTTACATAGTACTCCATTATATAAACCAGCAGGGGTGAAAAATTCATATGCCTACATTACTTAGAAAGGCAAGTACCCCATTACTACATTTTTTTCAATAATTTTCTTGAGTCTTGTATTTTTTTCTTTCAAATGAACTATGGAAACATTTTATCAAATGGAAACATTAGCATTTTGATGGAATTATGTTGAATTATAGACTAATTTAGGAAGTGTTCATATCATAGAGGCTTTCCATCCAAGCACAAGATATATCTTCCCATTTATTAAGTCATCCTTTACACACTTCCATATAACATTTTTTGGTAAATTATCCTAAGGGATTTTATTGCCATTGTTTTGTTTTACTTTGTTTTATAATTTTGTTGTTGCTATTGTAAAAAGTGATACTTTTCCTGTTACACTTCCCAAGATATTATAGATATAGATGTAGATATTATATATGAGCTAGACCATATGCATTTGTCCCTTGCTAACCATCTTACAGAACTCTCTTGTTCCAACAGTAGAGCACTGATGTGAAGACATTGTTCTGAGTCAGACAAGAAACCATGGGCTTGAGATTGGCTCTGACAGAATGCCTTGTGTTCTCCGTGAAGCCTCAAGTATATATTCAAGTTCCAATTCTCTTAGCTATAAAATTATGATTTTAATGGAATCTACCTCATAAGGATATTAGGAGGATTAAATTTGATAAAATATGCAGTGTAATTTTCACAGTGATTTTAAGTGCTCAATAAAAGTATAATAAGTAGTGATTCTAATAATTTTTTATGATTCTTATGGAATATAGTCACAAAATGAAACCTGGTATATCATTTGCAATTTATAATCTGCTATTTTTGTTTAAATACATTTGAGTAATATTAACTGATAGTAGTGAAAATGAGCATTTTAACTTGTTCCTGATAGTATTGGAACAGCTTCAAGTTTTTCACCATCATACACAGTGCTGCTGATTGTTTTAAGATTTATATTTTTAAAATCATATAAATAATGTATATATACTTTCACAAATTTTTTTTCTTTGTCGGGAATGTATATTTATTTTATAATCCTTTAATATATATTAACTTGATCATTTTTTCCTCCAGATTATAATTATGGCAAATTATAATTAGTATTGTTATATGTTTTGATTTGCTTAATATTTCACATTTTGAAATAAATAGTAATAAATACCGATAATTGCAATTAGTCTGTGGTTTTATTTTTCTGTGCTGTGTTACAAATGTTGGATTTGTAAAAAAAAAAAAAAAAATACGTATATTTGACAAATTTTGTACGGGGTGGCTCTGGAACAGTTGAAACCATATAGAAATGTTTCATGCTTCTAGGTTTTCCTGTTAAAACTATCCAAACCTGGCACTAGTTTCTGTGATGATTATTTAACAATATTTCTAGTTTCTTCCATGGTTCTTTATTTAGATTTTATATTTCTACTCTAGTAAACTTAGTTTTACCTGTGTTGTCTGTATTTTCCTAGAAGAGTGCCCATTTCTTCTAAATTTTCAAGTTTGTTAGCATGAAATTTTACTTACTATTCTTTAATTATCTTAATTTCCTCTTTATCAGTGATTGCTTCTCTTTTCTCATCTCTAATTTGCTTAGTGTTTTTTTCTTCCCCTATCCTATCTGTCTTTACATACAGAGCACTGAATAACCTAATGAACAAAGACTTCAACAAATGCAACTTTTTCAAGTGCCAATGCTCTAAAAAAGCCAACAGACAACATATGACATTAGACTTCAATAAAAATACTTCTATGCAGTACTAAATTCAGAACCACTTTTTCAAAGAACAGGCTTCAAAGTTGAAGGGCTCTGATTCAAGTTCTTGGCTCTGGCAGTTATTGTTATATAACACAGGGTAAGTTAAGTAACCTCTCTAAGCCTCAATTTTCTTTTTTTTTGTAAGTTTAGGATAGCAATATACTTATCTAATACAGCTGCTTTTCGATTTAACCTAAAAAATTCATAAAAGGTGATTAGTACATTGCCTGAACATAACAGGCAGGGAATGAAATTTAACTTCTATTTTTATAATAACTGTGATTATTTTTTCTTCTGATGATAACTAACTTGCAACAGTGGTAGGAGTGGAGAGGACTTTTCTTCCCAAATGCCAATTTTTTAACTAAAAGAATCAAGTGTGAACCATAATAACATGGTAGAAAATTACAAAAGCTCCTTTATGAGAGAACTGCTATGTAACCTCATACCTATGTGGCTCTGAGTAAGTTACTTATACCTGATGAATTTAATTCCTTATATGTAAAATAATGGAGGTAATATAAGAGGTTCAAAATTCTGGAAATATAGTAGATTCTCAAGAAAGGTTAATTTCCTTCTTTTAGGTGCACCATATAAATGAAAACACTCCCATCCTTAAAGAATTGGGGACCACCGGGGCCGGGCGCAGACCGGGCGCGGTGGCTCATGCCTGTAATCCCAGCACTTTGGGAGGCCGAGGCAGGCAGATCACGAGGTCAGGAGATCGAGACCATCCTGGCTAAAACGGTGAAACCCCGTCTGTACTAAAAATACAAAAAAAAAATTAGCTAGGCGTGGTGGCAGGTGCCTGTAGTCCCACGTACTCGGGAGGCTGAGGCAGAAGAATGGCGTGAATCCAGGAGGCGGAGCTTGCAGTGAGCTGAGATTGTTCCACTGCACTCCAGCCTGGGTGACAGAGCAAGACTATCTCAAAAAAAAAAAAAAAAAAATGAGTTGGGGACCGGGCAGAAGCAGAATGGGCTTGTTCAGAATTACCTTCTGCTAAGTTTCTCAACTGTGAATCAAAGGAAAGTGTCTAGTTCAATCCAGTCACAAGAACATTTGATAAAACCAAGTTTCTGATGCTAGGAAGGAAGTCTGCAGTGGCAAGACACCAAGGCTCACACTGCAAATGTCGAAAGGCACTCACTCCATTTCAGCCTGGACCTGCTAGAAGCATCTATACATCAGACTTCTACTAACATCCTTGGTCACTGTCACACTCTCACCTCTCTGACCATGTTTCATCTTCTGGTACTATCACGTCTACACTGCTATGCTACTTCAAAAATCCATTTTCCCACTGTTACCTTCACAATCAATGATTTCTGTTGACCTGAGATCTTCATTCTATTTATTTAAACCAAACTCAACTTCATTCACCTTTCCCTGCATGCTCTCTGCACCTGCATTCTTTAAGTAAAACCTGGCTCTCCTCAGAGATCAACTTTCTGCCAGAGCCTTCTCAGTTGGTGACTTCTCTTTGGCACCCTAGTTCTTTGCCCCTACATGTTCATGTACAAAATTGCTCTTCTGAATTTTATGGCTGTTATCCTGACTTGACTATGTTCATTCCCATATTCACTGAATGTCTTGACAGAAGCTCACAGTATCCCTCCTCATCTGCCAAATGGAAAGTGTAGCTACACTGTAGATGTAGACGCTCCAAAGCCCTTTGTCTTCAGCTTGTTATCATCTCACTCCACACCATTTACCTGCATGCTACATGTAATCCCATGTCTCCAACTATAATCTATATCCTCATGGTCCCTTAATCTATTTCTATATTCCACATAGTTTGGGCTCCAGACTCTATAGATATATTCTACAGGCAGCTCACATTTAAAGTCTGAGATATGAATTTAAGCCATCTCCATACCTTTATCCACTTATCTCAGTGACTGGGTTTACTACCTGTAGTTTCCCCAGTCTAATCAGCAAATGTCATCCTGATGGATTCCCTCTTTCTTCACTTTCCAAATCTAAGCAGCCACCAAGTTCTGAGAACTGCACTTCTCAATTCTATCCACGTCACTCACCCCACTGACACTGCCTTAGCCTAGGCTTCAATTTCTCATAAACATTGCTAAAATGTCCTTTCAACTAGCCTCCTTACTTCCAATCTTAGATCCTTCAAATCTATTCCCCACAGTGCTAGGAAGATGCAATCTAGAACTCAAATCAAGTGATGCCATTTTTCTGCCTTAAATTTTAATGACTCTTCAAAGTTTCTGAAAAAATTTCAAGCTCCTTAGCATGGACTAAAAAGGCCTTTACTAACTGGCCCTCCTTCATATCTCACCAGACTCATTCACTTCATTGATCTGTTTATGTCTTCCCAATATGTCAAGCGCCTCACCTCTAGATTATTCAATATGCCAACTAACATTGCTCTAGACCATGTCTTCCAACTCCTCCATCCCTTAACAGTCTATCTCTCCCACCCAAATCTGGCCAATTCATCTTTCAGTCTGCAGGATGAATCAGTTTTTATCCTTCTCAGGAAGCTTTGCCCAAGGCTCTCCACATGCTCATCTAGAATGTTGCCCCAGTTTGGGTTAAATGCCTCTCATGATAGCTCACCTAAAACTCTGTGCCACATCCTGGGATGGCAGTAACCAGGCTCTATTGAAATTGATTGTTTACTTAACTGTGCCACAAACTCAGTCCCCTCAGTCAGCCTAAACTGTCAGTTGATTGAAGTTAGAAGCTTTGGCTTTACTCATGTCTAAAACCCTAGTGTAATGCTTTAAATTGGGTACATAAACATTTGACAAATAAAAGGAAAAAGAGAAGAAAATGGGAGGACGAGGGAAGGAAGGAGGAGGGGCAAAGGAGGGAAGGAAGCTGGCTCTCTGGAGCAACTGAGGTATGGAGATAATCCCCATAGTTCCTACAAACATATCATACTTATACAGGTCTTGATCAAAATTATCAGGAAAGATCAGGCACACCATAAATATTTACAATAGAACAAAAAAATCTAGCAGGATTTTTTGGTAGGTTTTTAAATTTGATACATTTTTGATAAATTACCAGGATGGTTAATTATAGGTGGGAACTTTATCTGGTAAACAAGGCTGGCTGTCACTTTTCCCATATGATAAATGGTTCAATATATGATAAATATGACTCCAATATGATTTCTTATGTATATCATAGTATTCAGACTGAATTCTTACAACCACACAAGGCAGACACACTATATTTATACCCATTTTATAGAGGAGAAACCTGAGGCAAGATAAGATGACATAACCTGCCCAAGATCACACTGACAGGACAAGAGTTTGAACCTAGATAGTCTGATTCTTTTTTTTTTTTCTGAGACATGATCTCACTCTGTCACCCAGGCTGAAGTGCAGTAGTGCTATCACAACTCACTAGAGTCTCAACCGCCCATGCTCAAGCAATCCTCCCATTTTAGCCTCCTAAGTAGCTGGTGAGATCAACAGGCATATGCTGCCACAGCCAGTTAATTTTTTGGATTTATAGTAGAGACAGTGTCTCACTATGTTGCCCAGATTGGTCTCAAACTCTTGGGCCCAAGATATCCTCCCACCTCGATGTCCCAAAGTGCTGGGAATACAGGCATGAGCCACCATGCCCAGCCAACAGTCTGATGCTTCAGCTCATCCTCCTATTATGCAACACTGCCTCTATGTCTCTTTTTAAATTACATTCATCCATGTTGCATCACTTTCCATTACTGAATTTAGCAACTCTTTGTAGAAGAAACAAAAAATGACATACACACACACAATTAGCTTACAATTCAGAGGGTGGTATAGGCATTTTTAATGTTTAGAGCAGCTAGGAGTTAAGATAAGGAATGTCCAAGAATTATGGCCGAAGTATTCAACTGAGAGTTGGGGTTGGGCCTCTTACTTTCCTACCAGGTAACATCCTAAATATGTATTATTATTTAGAGCTACTCAAGAGCTGGACTCAAATGAATGCTTCCCTCCTTGCTCTTCCCTGGTTATGAGCCAAGGCATAAGACATCATTACTCTTGGAAAGCCAACAACCATAGACAGTTTTTTCTAACAGCTACTCCAGCTTCTAAGATTCTACATTAATTTTACTTTAGTTTGTCTCTTTCTGTACTGCTACAGATGATCAAGAGGTACTATTTCAAAGAAATGGCACTTGACCAATTTTTTCCCTCTGAATACAAGAAGGCTCATCCAATTTTTCCAGACCCATATTTAATAGCTGATTAAATGGAAGATGATCCATTTTTATAGCTGATTTGTAAAATCTGTATTGCATTAATAAGTTGCCTTTAAATAGTCTTTCTATAGTTAATGGAAGATACTGTATTCCTCAAACATTTGCTGATGTGCTACAGATTTTGGAGATCATAAAGCACTTACAGTTTCCCAGAATCTTCTTACTCAACCCAGTGGCTCAGTCAGTATAAACTCTACCAACTCCCTGACCTCCTAAAAATTCTAGTAGCATCATACATAGTTTACTGCATAGAATAATTATTTGGGAAAACATTGAAAAGCTGAAAACAGATATTTAAAAATAACCACACAGTTAAGTAAACATTAAACATACGAACAGATTAACAACAAAATCAATTTTAACTTTAAATGTCATATGGTAAGCATTAAATAATTTTGTTAGCCTTCTTTTCAGTACACTATTTTTCTTTTTTCTAATGTACCCTTTGGTTTTCTGAAGATTTGGACTTCTTTCCCTCCTTGTATATGTACTCTTGTAAGGAGCCTGTGGAGACTCATAAAAACGTTTTCTTGTATCCCAGATGGCTCTCTTCTTTTGATTTTCATTTTTTTTTAGAGGCAGTACTACTTAATAGCTGATGGTTAGCAGCTCTTCTACTGAGTGGGCTGTTTTTGGTGCTTAGCAGGGAATGCAACTCTCCACGGAACCATGCTTAAAGAAAAACACAATAGCTACCTATTCATATTATAGAAGCCAACTCCCTATTAGCAAAAGTTGGAAGAGTTCTTATTAATGAACATCCACAAAACGTTTAAATTGAGTACACATACAGCTATATACACACACATACTTTAATTCATGACATTGATTAGGTTTGTCAATACTTTTTTTATACATGGAAAATTTAAGAAATAAATTTGAAACTGTGAATTAAAACGGGACCAGATTTTAGAAAAAAAACAAAAACAAAAACAAAAACGGTATTTCCAAGCACCTGAATCCAGGCCTGGGCAACCACAGTTGCAATGGTCCAAATCCCCTTTAACATAGCAACAGGACAGGTCTGGTTGACAAGATTCCTCTCCCAGGACACATCACACAACCAGTCTCATTAACCTGTGTGTGTATTTTTTTTACTTTATTAAAATTATGAGTTTATTTCATATGTGCATTTCCGTGTCCCACCATTTCCATGTCTGACCTCTATTACTGCCCTATCCTCATATTCCACGCATACTTAAAACCAAAGGATGGAGTTCCATCTTTAAAAACTAAACAGGCATTTTGGACAACATATTCTTAGCAGCAGAACCTGGACAACATTTAACAAACATGGTGGGGAATGTTCTTATTTTGCATTACAAAAATGACAGCCAGATATCAACTGTTACAAAAATGAAATAAGAGAGAAAATTTTTAATAGCCCATCAATGATAGACAGGATAAAGAAAATGTGGTTCATGTACATAATGGAATACTATGCACCCATAAAAAACAAGAGTATGTCCTTTGCAGGGACATAGATGGAGCTGGGGACCATTATCCCTAGCAAACTAATGCAGGAACAGAAAACCAAATACCGCATATTCTCACTTATAATGGGGAGCTAAATGATGAGAGCACATGGACACATGGAGGGGAACATACACTGGGGCCTATTGGAATGGAAGGTGGGAGGAGGGAGAGGATCAAGAGAAGTAATTAATGGGTACTAGACTTAATACCTGGTGGCGAAATAATCTGTACAACAAATCCCCATGACACCAATTTACCAATGTAACAAAACTGCACATCCTGTACATGTACCCCTAAACTTAAAGAAAAGTTTTTAGAAAACTGTTTAAACTGCTTTCTTAAAGAGACTTCCTCCACTGCCAGAGATCTTGAATAGTCTTCTGATCAGTCACCTGGAAGCAATTTTTCACATAATTGATGAACTTGCCTTCCAGTTTGGGAAGAAAACCATCTTTTCCTATTCTTGCTTGCATTTTTGCTTTAATATCTTCTACAGAACTAGGTCTTTCTGGTGTTTTACAAGTTTTTTCCTGGTTTTTTGAACGATTCTTGACCTTTTGATCTTAGCTTTGATGGTTTTGAGTCCTTCCATTCTGATTTGACTTTCGTGCATTTTTGGCTGGAATATCTTCTACAGATTTCTTCACTGAATTTTTTTCTTCAGTTTCCTCATCATCAAAATCATCGTCTTCATTATCATCACCATCATCTTCAGCAGCATCAAGTTTTACATTTTTCTGTGGAAGGCTGCTACCACCTCCAGGGGAAGATCGCTTTCCGGATATAGTTAGGAGTTTTACATTGTCCTCCACTTCCTGATTCTGCATCTTCCTCCACAGCTACTAATATGCACGGGCCCTGAACCACACTTCAACTGTAAGACCATGGGTGGTGTTATTTCAAAGCCCCCAAGGGAAACTGTTGGCTGTACAGACATTTTCAAAGTTGCCAGTGTTACTTAATTCGACTGCCTTCATAATTCTCTGCCTCTACTTCAACAATGCACAATTCATCTTTTCCACAGGGCCCTAAACTGACCATTCTTAAAGATAACTGGTAATCATTTTCACCATTATCCACCTTAAAGTGATCATCTTTGCCGGCCTTTAGTTCACAACCAAAAAGATAATTCTGAGGCCTCACGGGGCTCATTGCCATGTCCATTGAATCTTCCATGGGGTGGTGGCACTCACTTAGGTGGGAGAGAAGGTGGACAGAGATAAACAACTACTGCTCCAGAGAACAGCTCCTCAGGACAGAATCACACCAGGGCTTAACCTGTTTTTTTCAATAAGCTACCCACTAATCATCTGTAGATGGCAATATAGTTAAGCTGTCTGTTATGGTTATGGACTGAGCTGTATCCCTCCAAAATTCATATGCTAAGGTCCTAACCCCAGAACATCAGAACGTTACCGCTTTTGGAGCTAGAATCTTTAAAAAGGTAATTTAGGTAAAATGATGTCATATGAGTGGGTCCTAATCTGATTGGTGTCCCTGTAGGAAGACGTTAGGACACAAATACCAAACATGCACAGAGGGAAGACCATGTGAAGCTATAGGGAAAAAGGCCATCTATAAGCTAAGGAGAGAGGCCTCAGAAGACATCAAAAGAATTAACACCTTGATCTCACACTTATAGCCTCCAAAACTATGAAAAAAATAAATTTCTGTTGTTTAAGCCACCCAATCTATTGTATTTTCTTATGGCAGCCCTGGCGAACTAATACAGACACATGTCTGGTTCACCAGATTCCTATCTCAGGGGACATCACGTAACCAGTCTCATTAACTTATTTTCCTTAATCACCTAGATGGCTAATCATCTATACTTGACAATACATTTAAGCTGACCTTGAACACATAGCATACTTGCAGCTTCAGACAAAGGGACTAATTGTATAAGAGGAATCAGCAAAATATTTTTAAGGTCAAGAACTAATCTCTGTTCACCAGTTAAAAATTTCTTAACATAACCCTAGTTACTCAAACGAGGGATAAAGAAAAAGCCATTCATTCTACTTTCAATGAGAATATTGTCAATATTGTCAACAGGAATATGGGCAACATTTTCATTTTAATCTAGGTTTTTCTATTTCTTACAGATTAATTGTCCTTTAGTCTTGGTATATACACAAGTGCCTTGTGTGGGAATCTCTTGTCTTACAGCCTTCTAATATTGCATGGGTATACTGCAGTCCCCTCAGTAACAACTAATACAATCGTTCAAATGATGATTCTATATTTGAAATGGAAAGTTCAACTCTTATATTATGGAGAAGATATTTTCAGCATCTCAGAAGATGGCAAATGTTTTGGCACTGTAAAGCAAAATCCACCTCACTCACTCCCATATAATTGCTTAGTGTAACCTATTATGAAAAGAAAATGTATAAGCTCATAAATACTTTGGAAATTCATTGTGAAAAGTGGTTCAGTGAATCTTGAGAGACCCCTATTGACTTTTTTAGGTATTATGAGAAATTCACCAGTGTTTAAGATATGCTGTCTGCATTCCCTTGTGCTTGCGAGCATTTGGGTAAGTTAAGGGTGCTTGCAATCGGGGTAATGTCTTATTTATCTTTGTTTCCCAGAGCCTACTACATAGCCCATTACCATTAGAAATTCAGTAACATTCATTTAATAAAATTAAATTATGTTGGTTAGAAGTGAATTACTTACAATTAAGAGGCTCCACATTGAGGCTAGGTTCAATGTACGCGAATTTATAGAAAAGAAACGGAGACTTTTCACAGTTCCAACAGCAGAAATAGAGTGGGCTGTCAGGTTCAACTGAAACCTGGGAACCGAATGCTGCCAAGGTTCTTCCTCCATCTCTCTTCTTGTCACATTTCTTTCATTTATACACTCTCTGTCCATTTCTCTAGTTCATACAAAAGAATACATGACTGCTAGCAGAAACCAAGTTTTAAATGCAGCAGTTTTTCACCATGTATAGAAAGCCTGCTTCGATTAGTCCCCAGTCCAGATTCTTTATTGGGTTTTAAGCAGAGGAGACAGCTGCAAGTCTTAGAAGAAAACAATAAACAGATATTTCCTTTAGAGTCTACATTATAAACGAGAGAATGAATAAATGAAGGAATGAACAAACACATTAATAGTTCTCTGGCACCAGAATATTAAAAGAGCACTGAGAAGACAAGAGTATATGAAAGGACTAATTTATAAATTACTCTGCTGATTCTGTAAGTCAGATGACCGTGAGGTGTTAATATATTCAATTAATATGACAAATATATATTTTCAATATGGTAAAAAAAGGTTGTTAGCAAGGGAAAATGAAAGAAAGATTAAATAAACCAAAATCCTATTCATAAATAGAAATATTTTATGATGAAGCTGGATTTTATAAAAATCCTTAAAGTGTGAACATGACTTTTGCCTTTTAAAAACTAAGTGACAATTCAAAATTTATATAAAATATGAGTAAGTTTGAATACAATATTGGAATACTGGAAAACAGAGCAAAAATTTCTTTAAAAGGTTCAAAAATTGATTTTTAAAAATTTGTTGTTGTTGTTTTGGGGCATCTGGTAAATTTACTTTTGTTTCAGATGCATTGTCACTGTTTTCCCAAAAGCAGACTTAGCCAGATTGGATATGGATTTAATGTTTTGTTTTTGTTTTTGTTTTTGTTTTTGTTTTTCACAGGATTCTTTCCTCTGTCACAAAACTTTGAAGCATACATTCTGGAGGTTTTATGAAGAATTAAAATAATATTTAAACACCATCCTATACTCTTGCCACATAGTAGTTTCTCAGTAAATATTTGTTAAAGGCATAACTCTCCTCTGCTTATTTTTTTTAATTCTCTGGCAGAAGACAGCACAGTTTTTGGACAATTTCTGAAGTGGATGAAGTGGATGACTAGTGAAGTTTAAAGAATGGAGAATGAAAGGATTTATATGATTTTAGAATTTCTCTGTTAACATTCTTAATGGTTATGTGGGAGATATTTGGTTTGTACTTTAGATAAAATTAGGTGTTCTGGGAAGTGTTGGCCTCATAGAATTGAGATCTTCCAAGCTTGAATGTTTCTAGAGCAATTTAGCGACTCACTGACATTCTTGTGCACCACCGAGAACTAACAAATGTTCAAGTCATAGAATTGTGTTAACAGAGAAGAAATCATCAGAAAATTTCAGAAAATAGTTCAGTTCTTCAAAATATCAGATAGCGTGATAATTTTCAGGAGTTTCTAGAAAAGTATGTAAATATAAATTATATATATATATATATATATATACCTAAGATAGTGAAATAACTACTGGGAAACTTCCAAACACCAATGTGCAAACTCATCCTAATGAAATGTAAATGAGATTCTGTCAGATTGACAAGGAGACTACCATCGCTTAGTCTGCTTTCCCCATTGTCCCTGTATATTCCTAGAGTTGAAGGTGACAAGTTGAAAATAACATCCCCACTGCCTCTTCATGTCTCTTGGAGTTCTTATTTGGAACTTTTATTTCTCTTCCTCATCTTCCACACAACAGTCCTTTCAACCAAATAATCTCTCATTTATCCTAGTAAAATCCTGGATTATGATTTGCATTTTTCTTGTTTTTACTGAATACTAGGATTCACGTATTACAAATCTTCCTAGTTTATCCTGTATAGTGGAAGTATTGTTAATAAAAAGCATGATGTGTTTATGTAGAGATAGATTTCATTCTGTTTCCTTTCTCAATTTCATCTAGAAACTGCAGGTTTAATCACCCTTCTCTGACCAAAACTTACATTTACGTGGTTCTACCAACACAATTCAATGCAGGAATTAGGTTTAAAGAGCCTACATTATAAATTTCAGTTCTCAGTTTCCAAATCCCATGAACCATCCAAATAAACTTTAGATGATTTGTTTAACTATTCTCTTTCAGCATTTATTTAAAATACACAATAACTGTTGTGCTATACTTGATTAATGGCCAATTATATGTTCTAAATTATAAATCTGGCATAGTTATTGAGCAGTTGATTTTACTTATAAAATGGAGTATATTTTTTTTATTTTGTTCAACGCTTTCTAGGGGGTTTACGTTTGAGTTATATTATCCAACTGCACATTACTACTGAGAATGCTACTAACCTGTTAAATTCCTATTAAGCAATCAAAGATGAACTTGCTATTGAAACTCATCTTAAACTTTGAGTTTCAACAGACATTACTAATTATTCTTTTCAATTTTGCAGTCTCTAAATATGTCATTGATTGATTTTTATTCAAAGGGGATTTTGAACTATTTTCATTCCACTCACCATGTCCATTCAATACCTACAATATTGTAATGATACTTCAATAGGCCTAGGATGTTATTTTTACTTACACTGCTTTTCTATCTAAGCATAAGAATTCAGAGACTTGATTTATTTCATACTATATTTTAAGCGCTTTAATAAATCAGCCTTATTTAATTTTTTTACTTCATTTAGAACTAATCTCAAATAAATTAGACCAACATTCAAACATTCATACTGTATGTTAGGAATCAGGAAAGGTATTATTTAAGAGCAACAGTACCTCTTATGGTGATAACAAAAGAAAAGCCAGATGATATTCTCAAATAATTTAATTAAAGATTTCAAATTTAGGATTAAGTGAAAATTTCCTAAGATATCTTCTGTATCCTTGAATGTATCTATTATTGGTTTTATATGTCATCTAAATATCAAAATTACAGCTAAGCTAGTGAATCTATAAAGTCATACAACTTACTCAATTAGACACTTTAATATGTAAAATGTCATACCAAAATAGTTTCTAATATTCTTACTCTTTATTCAACTGTAGATTCCTGAAAAACTAATTTCTAATGTAAAAAAAGTTGCATCAATTTAATAAACTTATGGTGTAGAATTGGCTTCTGAGCTAGTTTTTGTAGTTCGAGTCTAGCCTGTTTCAGTTTTTACATAGTCTACTTACATGTTTTAATCAAAATATTTCACAATGGGCAGTATGAAAAGAAGAGCATTAAAAAAGTGTATTTATTTGGATACAGCTGAAAATAAAGAAGAGGAAATGGGACCAATTGCCTCACTCCCTAATATTTTACTTCTGGACCCAACAGATGAAATTTCCTAAACACTTGTATTTCTCAGATTGAGTGTTGCTAACCTACCTTGGGCTAGCTCTTTTCTAGAACCCTGAGAGGTCACAGGAAAGTCATTGTACATACGATAAGATGTGGGTTAGGGACTTGGGTACATTTTACTCACGTTTTCAAGTACAGGTCTTTCCACACAAAAATTAAAACACACACACACAATGACAACAACAAAAAACTTCTATTAAACAACATTAGGTGAAAATAACGACAATGACAATGTAAACAGTACATACCAGAATCCATGGGATATATTTAAAGTGGTGATTAAAGAAAAACTTATAATACTAAATACTTTTGTCAGTAAAAATAAAATAACTGAAATAAATGAATTTATTTCCCATTTCAAAAAACTAAAAAATGAACAGCAGAGTAACAAAGTAGCCAAAAGAAAACATAAGGAAATAATAAAGGAAAAAAGAAAATAATGAGGCAGAGTATGTAATAATAGTACATCCAGAAAATTAATCAAAAATATGGATTTTTTAAAAAATTAAAAATGTAGATACCACTACCTAAATTGATCAACAGAAACAAAAGAAATCATAAGAAACAAGAAATGTCAACGGAAAAGTAAACAAGAAAAAATTGTTAATCAGAAAAGAATAACTTACCGACATCTACGCAAATACATTTTAAAACTTGGATAAAATAGATAATTTTCTAGGGAAATGCCGACTACTACAATTCACCTCATTAGAATTAGAAATCTTTAAAAGACCAATCTCCAAACAATTAATACAGTTATTAAGAAACTGTATAAGTTTTCCAAGGCTGCTGTCAGAAATTTTCACAAACTTGATAATTTCAAACAAAAATTTTTTATCTCACTCTGTAGACATAAATCTACTATCAAAGGTTGGCAAGGCCACACTCCTTTTGAAGTTTCTAGGCAAGAATCCTTCCTTGCTTCTTCTAGCTTCTGGAGGCTCTGGGCAGTCCTTGGGTTGTGGTAGCCTAACTTTAATCTTTACCTGCATCTTCACATGGCCTTTTTCTCTGTCTGTGTTTTCTATCATTTTCTGTCTCTTATAAGGACACCTGCCATTGGATTTAGGGCCCACTCTAATCCAAGATCCTGTCTTAAGATCCTTACCTTAATCATATCTGCAAAGACCCAAAGACTCTTTTTACAAATAAGGTCATCTTCATAGATTCTAGAAATTAGGACTTGAACATATCCTTTTGGGGGTCACTATTCAATTGACAACAAGAACTACTACACACACACACACACACACACACACACACGCAAAAACCTTAAATGGTTTTAGAGGATAATTCTGCCAAACCTTCAAAGACCAGAAATGTCCAATGCTCTATAAATTATTCCAGAGAACAGGAAGGGAAAATTTCAAAGTCCTTTTATGAAACAAATTTTACACTGATACCTAAACCTGATAAAGACTGAAAAAGAAAATTACAGGCCAATATTTCTCATATAGTCATATGTAAAAATTACTAAGTAAAACACTAGCAAACATAATCCAACACCAGATATTGAAAATAGTACACAATGACAAAGTAGATTTATTCTAAGAATGCAAGGTGGTCCAATATTAGAAAATCCATTAATATCATACACCACATTAATAAATCTATGGAAAAAATCATATGACTGTCACCACAGAGGCTAAGAAAGTCTTTGACAAAATCCAATGCCCATTAATGATAAAAAATAAAACTCAAAAACAGGAATTGAGCAATATTTCTTAATATTGTAAAATGTGTATATCTTAGTTTTAAAGCTAGTGTCTGGTTTAGTAGAGAAACATAGGAGATATTTCCCCAATATCAGTAACAAGGCAAATATGCCTACAAATATGCCTACTCTCTCCACTACTATTCTACATTGTAACAGAGATATTAGCTAATGCAATTAGACAAAAGAAATAGAGGCATATGACGGGTTTAGAAAGAAGTAAAACTATTTGCAAATGAGATAAGAGTACACCTAGAAAATCTAAGAATCAAGCATAAAACTAACTCAAAACAAAAATAATTAATTGAGGTAACAGGATATAAAATTGATGTAAAAATTAAATAAATAATAACCAAGTTGAGCTATACAGGTAGAGAAACTTTCATTTGTAATAGCAACAGAGAATATCAAATACTTAGAAAACACTTAAGAAATTGCAAAACCTGAAAGAAGAAAATTTAACGTGCCGAAAGGACACAAAGTAAGATTTGTACAAATGGGATATAATTCCCTATTCTTAGATAGGAAAATGAAGCATTATAAAGATGTTAATTCTCCTTTTATTAATTTATAAATGTAATGCAATGGCAATAAAAATACTAATAAGCATATTACGGAGTTAGAGATGTTAATACTAAAATTTATAGAGAAAAATAGCATGCAGAAATATTCATGAAAACGTGGACAAAGAACTATGAGTGGGGACTAGGAGACTGCCCAATCAAATAATAAAACATAATATAGAGTCTCTATAATTAAAACAGCATAGTACCTAGTATTGGCTCATGAAGAAAAATAGACCAGTGAAACACCAGAGAAAGCCCAAACTAGACCCAAATACATATGGAAGCTTAGAAGATGATGAAGATGGCATCTTAAATCACCAGCAAAAATATGAACATTTTAATAAATTGTGCAGGGACAATTTGGCAGTCATTTAGAAAAAGGGAAAAATACATCCATACTTTGCACCACACATAAGAATAAACTCCAAATGGATTAGCAATCTAAATATAAAAATTGAAATAACACAAATACTATAAGAAAATATGGAAGAGTTCCTCTTTAACCTCAAGGTAATAAAAGGTTATCCAACCTTAACTCCAAATTCAGAGATAATAAAAGAAAAGATTGATAAATTTGACTGTATAAAAATTTTAAAAGAAAATACATGTTTTCATGGTAAAGAACACAATAAATAAATTCGAAAAGCAATGAACAAACTGGTAGAAAATATTTGCAACTTATACCACAAACAAAGGGATAAAATCCCCAATATATAAAGAACTCTTAGTAATTGAGGGACAAAGATCCAAAAAAATGGTAGAAAAATGAGAAATAGATATAAATAGAAAATTTACATGAGCTACATAAAGATAACCTTCAATGTATGAAAAAAGTTTAAACTCAGTTATAATTAGAGAAATGTAGATTTAAAAAACACTGAGATACCATTTTTAAAGGGCAAAGTTTTAAAAATATGAGGACACGTCCTGTTGGCAAGGCTATGGAGTAAACAGGCACATTCATACATTGCTGGGGTAATACATCTCTGAACTCTTTTTGCAAATTTTCTGAGGCTAAAGATATTTTCAGATAATAATTGAAAAAAATCAACAATAAAATCTCAAAATTTCTATAAGAAGTACAGGGTGACCTAAGCTGAAAAAATAGATTACATAGAAATAATTATTTTGTCATGAAGCTGAAAAAGAGATAACATATGTGAAACTGCACTGAAAAATCATAAAGTGTTATATAAATACAAGATATTTTGTAGAAATTCTGAGACAGAAGCTTAAAGGAGAGATAGACACTGTCAATGATACGAGAGATCTACAAATCCAACTTTGGGATGGGTAGTAAACCTTTAGTATAATTATTTTAGGAGCTAGTTAATTTGCTATTGTCTTTTACCAAAATTCAAACCTTCTGTATTCTACTCTGTTATGTTGTAGCTAAAACTCTGCCAACTACTTTTCCCACACTCCCTTGCCAGTTAGCTTCCTGTTAAGATCTTCCAATGGTAGGCAATGGGGGAAAACTGGAAGGCTCTGAGGAAGGGAGAAAGGTCTGTCTTCCTGTTCTCCACTTCCTGCCAGCATTGCCTCTGTAGCTGCGGACTTGTCCCATTCCCTGTTCCCTGCCACAATCCTAGCACCAGCTTCACCACACCCGCTCAGAGACACCAGCAGTAACCAGAAGCACTACTTTGGCAGTCCAAGAATCAGCTAAGCCATATGCCCACCAACTGAGTCTTAGCCTGGGACCATCCAAGCACCCACTTGTAAACTGCCTCAGCATTCTCAGTCCCACCAGGTCTCAACCCCTTCAGAAAGAGGTCTGACACCCACCAGGACCCCTACCCCCTCAACACACCTTCTTCAGAATCCCACTGCAAATTGAATAGAGCTCCCCTCAGAGCTCCAAAGCACCAGCTTCACAGAGTCCTTTAGGCAAACTCATCATTTCTGTAACCTGCCTCTTCCCTGTTTTATCCTAGCTTCTTCTTGTAGTCATTCAACTTAAATACCTTAGTATTGCCTTTACATTCTTTAAGCATTCCTACACCTATGTCACCAATTCCCATAATCTATTCTGAAATTCCTAGAGAGGTTTCTGCTTTCTGATATCTGATAAACTGTTTTAGAAGGCATTTCTGGATTTTGGGTGGAATTTTGTTTACGTTCTATTTATTTATTAATTTAACATTTATTAGGCAAATACTTGGTTACTGTGACAAACAATAAATATCTAAAGATAAAAAGGCATAGTTCCTGCCTTCAAATGTCACAATAAGTGGAGGAGGTATTTAAAGGAGCAACTACCAAGGGGATGAGCTCTATTACAGAGGAATACTGTGCTGTGAGTGCACATGATGCACGGTGTGCAAGAGAAGGCTTTCCTCAGGCCTGACATGAGAGCCTTGTGAGAGGTGACAACGTGCTGGCAGCCCTCACTCACTCTCAGTGCCTCCTCGGCCTTGGCATCTGCTCCGGCCACGCTTGAGGAGCCCTTCAGCCTGCCGCTGCACTGTGGGATCCCCTCTCTGGGCTGGCCGAGGCTGGAGCCAGCTCCCTCTGCTTGTGGGGAGGTGTGGAGGGAGAGGTGCAGGTGGGAACCGGGGCTACATGCAGCGCTCACAGGCCAGTGCGAGTTCCGGGTGGGCATGGGCCCAGCAGGCCCCGCACTCTGAACGGCTCGCTGGTACCACCTGCCCTGGGCAGTGAGGGTCTTAGAACCTGGGCCAGCAGCTGTGGAGGGGGTGCCAGGTCCCCCAGCACTGCTGGCCCACCCGCGCCACGCTCAAATTCTCAGTGGGCCTCAGCTGCCTCCCTGCAGGGCAGGGCACAGGACCTGCAGCCCACCATGCCTGAGCTCCCCCCTGCAGTGGGCTCCTGCGCAGCCTGAGCCTCCCCGACAGGCACTGACCCCTGCTCCACAGCACCCAGTCCCATTGACTGCCCAAGGACTGAGGAGGGCAGGCACGTGGCGTGGGACTGGCGGGCAGCTCCACCCACGGCCCTGGCATGGGATCCACTAGGCGAAGCCAGCTGGGCTCCTGAGTTGGGTGGGAACTCGGAGAACTTTTATGTCTAACTAAAGGATTGTAAACACACCAGTCAGCACTCTGTGTCTAGCTCAAGTTTCTTAAACACACCAATCAGCACTCTGTGTCTAGCTCAAGGTTTGTAAAAAACGCACCAATCAGTGCTCTGTGTCTAGCTAATCTAGTGCGGACTTAGAGAACTTTTATGTCTAGCTAAAGAATTGTAAACACACCAATCAGTACTCTGTGTCTAGCTCAAGGTGCGGCTCAAGGTTTGTAAACGCACCAATCAGCACCCTGTATCTAGCTCAAGGTTTGTAAACGCACCAATCAGTGCTCTGTGTCTAGTTAATCTGGTGAGGACTTGGAGAACTTTTATGTATAGCTAGAGGATTGTAAATGCACCAATCAGCACTCTGTGTCTAGCTCAGGGATTGTAAATGCACCAATCAGCACTCTGTGTCTAGCTCAGGGATTGTAAATGCACCAATCAGCACCCTGTCAAAATGGACCAATCAGCTCTCTGTAAAACGGACCAATCAGCTCTCTGTAAAATGGACCAATCAGTTCTCTGTAAAATGGACCAATCAGCAGGATGTGGGTGGGGTCAGATAAGGGAATAAAAGCAGGCTGCCTGAGCCAGCAGCAGCAATCTGCTCTGTTTGCCTTCCACGCTGTGGAAGCTTTGTTCTTTTGCTCTTTGCAATAAATCCTGGTGCTGCTCGCTTTTTCAGTTTGCACTGCTTTTATGAGCTATAACCCTCACTGCGAAAGTCTGCAGTTTCACTCCTGAGGCCAGGAGATCACAAACCTACCAAGAGGAGTGAACAATTCCAGACAGCAGTAACGAGCACTCCAGATGCACCGCCTTAAGAGCTGTAACATTCACTGCGAAGGTCTGCAGCTTCGCTCCTGAAGCCAGAGAGACCATGAACCCACCAGAAGGAAGAAACTGTGAACACATCCGAACATCAGAAGGAACAAACTCCGGACGCGCTATCTTTAAGAACTGTAACACTCACCGTGAGGGTCTGTGGCTTCATCCTTGAAGTGGGTGAGACGAAGAACCCACCAATTCTGGACACACTTGCACGTCACTCAGAAGTCTGAAGGAGGGAGAGGCATGTTGTCAGAATGTCTGAAGAACATCATAGATTCAAACAATGTTGAATAAGTCGTGTGATTATAGCATAGGGGAGTGACAAGCTGAAGCTGAACAAGGAGACAACTATGGTCATGAAAGGCATTTCACGATATGCCCATTAATAGAAATTCTTCCTGAAGCATTGGAGAACCACTGAAGGCTTTAAAAAAGCTACCCCTTTTTATTATTATTAAAATAGTATTTTTGCATTATTTTTAATGAAAAGATTAATTAGCCCTTTGACT
This sequence comes from Pan troglodytes, assembly GCF_028858775.2. NCBI lineage: Eukaryota > Metazoa > Chordata > Mammalia > Primates > Hominidae > Pan > Pan troglodytes. The sequence continues at coordinate 61,816,146 of NC_072403.2, forward strand.
TACCTTCCAGAAACAAGTTGATTAATGTACAAATTTATAGAAAACAGTAATACAGATCTTAGTGTATGCTAAATAGTGTATGCTAAATGCTGTTCAAAGTAAGTTATATTTATTAACCCGTTTAATCTTCACAGCAGCCCTATTACGTAGTTATGATTATAGTTTTCATTTAACAAAGAGAAAACGGAAGCTCAGAAAGACTAACTGGCACGGGGTCCTAGAGTTTGTTAAAGTGGTGGAGTTAGGCTTTCAACCTAGCAATTATGGCTCCATGACCTATATTCTTAACAACTTGGCTACAGTGCTTCATATATCTACATATGTTGTATGCGTATGTGGGAAAATGACCTATGCTGTTGAAAACTGTGCTACAGTGCTACATATATTTACATGTGTTTGTATGTCTGTAAAAAAATGAAACAAATATTCTAATACAAATTACATACTCTACATTTTATTCTGCACCCTTTCCTTCCAATTAGTCATATACCTTGAAGATATTTTCTTAACAACACAACTTGATTCTTAGGGACTGCAAAGTATTCCATTATGTGAACATTCCAAACTGGAAGGAGGTATTTGTATATTTCTATATTGATAAATGTTTAGGTTATTTACAGGTTTGGGTCTTTGAAATAATGCTGCAACAAAACCAGTACCAGTGGAATTGTTCAAAGGAAACATTTCTAATATTGAAAAATAACACAAAAGTGCTCATCATAAATAAAAATGTTTAATAGCTTTACCATCACGAGAGTGTCTATTACCTGCACATTCTTGGCGACGTCAAGTTTTCATCAAATTTTGTTTTTAAATGTTTTGCCCATCTGACGAGTAAAAAGTGAACCCTGTAGCATTTTTTAAATAGATCGATGTGATGAAAATGGGGTTTTGGAAAGCTCATGCTGAGACAATATGGAGTTTAGCTTGGTCACACCAAGACTCAATGCAGAAGAGATGGAGAGGAGACAATTACAATAGACTGTGTAACAGATGAAGACAGCTTAACTGGGGCAGTACCTGGAATGTATTAGGGGAAATAGATATGATAGAGGCACTATCAAAAAGTCCAGCTGTTGAGGAGGTACAGCAATAGACCTTTGTTCCTGATACTTAATATTGTGTTAAGGGTGGGAGAGACGGAGGAAGGATTCAAGAATACCTCCTAGGTTTATGAGTTGGGAAGCCAGGATGATTGTAATGAAAATAACTGTCCTAGAAAACACAGAAAAAAGCAAAGATTTGGGAGCATGCCAGATAAAACGGGAATGATTTTAAAGGTCGCGTACAAATCTAAGATGCTATAGTTTATTTATGGAAACTACCTTCATCTGTGTCAGAGGCTATTTCAAAATACTCACATCTATTTAATGTCACTTAATGAATCACGGAATTTTGCAGTGCTATGAAATCCCTTAAATCAAACTAACTAGCACACTTATGAAACCAGAGTACTATCTTACTATGCCAGAGTATTCTTTTCGTATTCTGCCATCTAGTGAACAACAATCATTTGTACAACCTGGCTTGTAAATTGCTTCTTCCAAATTTAAAATAAACACACGCACACACACACGCACACGCACCCCTTCATTTTATGCTTTCTCATTATATATACCGGCAAAATATTCTTTCATGATATTTTACAAACAAAATTCCTAAACATAGAGGAAAAAATAGAGTTCATCAGCTGAATCTGCACATTTCACCTTGGGCTCATTTTGAAATTTATATTTTTAAAGAAGGGAAATTCACAAGTTTCCTTTACATTATGCCATCTCCTTTTATCATTAAAAACAACAAAAACAAAACATTTACTTGTCAGCAACTTTCTTCTCTGTAATAAAATACCTTTATATAAATTATCTTTCTCCTCCAATGAGCATTGTTTAATATTATCAAAAGTTTTTTATCTCAAAAATTATTGTACATGATACACTAGAGATATTATTTGAATGTTGTGGAAGTACCTTGTACAAATTTATTTTCTTGATATTTAGTTCTATAAAAGCTTCCCTGATTTCTCCCAAGGTGGTCACTCATTTTGTGCTGTTAGCGTACCTTTGTGTCACTAGTATTGTGGTAGTATACTATATTTTAAATATTCATTTTCAAGCCTATCTTTGCAAAGGGCTCATGAATTTCCTGATTAAAGGGACTATGTAATATTCAGTTTTATGTCTCCAATAACTCTCATGATGCATGGTATCTATTAGTTTTCAATAAATGTTAACAAATGAATGATTTAAAATGATTGAACTGAATTATTGACAGATGTTTGAGACTTCACTAATTTTTATTCAAGTTGAAATAATATGTAAAGTAAGCAATCACAACATTCAGCTTCCTTCATGAAGCCCAGAAGAGAACTGAACATATTGCCCAAGTGCCCAGAGGGCCCTAAAATATAGATGTGTGTTCATTAGGCTAATTGGAGACAGGTAGACAAAAATCCTCCTTTGAAATTTGTCCTCATAGGCAATGGCATTATTCCCAGGCTTATCAAGTTCTTTCCCTTGGCAGATCTCTGTGGTCCATCTGCTGAACATAAATGCTGAAATGCTCTCAATGTGAACATGCCTTATGGACATCTTTATTCTGAGTGGCCATACCAGCAGAATACATAAATCTGAGCTATTTCAGATTGCAAATGGAATTGTTCTCCACAGTGTTCCATTGCCTTATAGATAATAATTTTGGATGAAAGCCCAAACTCATGAAATTAGCTCTAAGAGTTCAATTGATATTAGCAATGTACATTGCTTGCAAGTCCTCTTAATTCATCTATATATCTGAACTCATTCATTTTACTATTTCCAAGCTAATTCTATGGAGTTCAAGTAAAGACTCCATCTACTTTGTGGTTTTTGAAAATCCTGTTAGCAAATTCTGTTCTTTTAGGTAACTGTTTTCATTTTTCTTACAGTTTTAGCAACTCCAAGTTTTAAGAACTAATCATCAAGCATTAAGTTTCTCGTGGCACACACTGTGAGGAAGCTGGGGTGGGTGAGGAATGAAGCTGTAGTCATCCCAGTCTATGATTAGATAGTAATTTAAACTTAGAAGGGGAAATTAGAAATTTTCATTTGGCCCCCTGTTCCCATCCACAGTTCCTATTAAATTTATCTGTAATAAGACTGATATCTTGACAGGCCTGACACTTGTGTCTTAGTTATCAATTAATTCTGAACTTTGGAGATGAAGAAAGTAGCATAAGTTATTATTAGCCTCCTTAGATATCAACATATAACATTAATTATGTTTTCTTCTTTTCAGCTATTGCTACTGAGCTGGCTTTGATTTTCTCAATTATCATGAGGCACATGATCTGTGAAATATACTGCTTCTATTATCATCTTTACAATGAAAAGCTTGAAAAGTTACAAACAGAACCAATCAGTATGAAATAGAAAAATTAGACTCAAGCATTTTTTAAAAGGCAGAAAATTTTAAATAATTATATAAAATAATTAAAAGGAACTTTTAAAAAGATTCAACACTTAGGTAATGAGATTCATAATAATGTGAAAGAGGACAGACATGTTAAAAAGAAAAGGAGCTTTGTCTTGCAGAAAAAAAACTGGGATAATAGAACTCCCCCAAGAGAACCATGGGAAGTTGGAGGAATTCGTGGTTTTAAAGAATCAACAGGTTCTCAAGACAATAAAATACACCTGGCAATTGAGACTTCACAAGGAATGACAGTCAAGCCATTGCCTAAAGGCTTCCTGGATGACAAAGGGCCAGTAGAGCCTTGCAAGGACAGCTTCTGGTGTCCAATTTTTCTCTAGAGAGAAGACAGTCCACATGTCACACAGTCAAATTGGACACTGACTCACTAGGTAAGGCCAAAGTCTTCTGCTCTTTCAAAACAGATATTTGTTTATAGCTATTGCTTTGAATCTGTAGGATTATCTTTGTTTATAAGTATACTTATGGCCAAACCTTCCTCAACTCAGCTCCTGGGTGACTTCCTGGATTTCTAGGCACTAATGTTCAAATTGCCCAGCAACTTCAAACATGCCATTATTCTATTTAGGCATTTTTATTCTAACAACTACTTTGGTATTTATCCTTTGTTGTCCTCTTTTATTCCCAAGTATTAGAGTTTTTGATACTGCAGTTCTTTCAGATACCAATTGTTGCCCTAGATGATAAAAAACCAGCCTGATCTAATGTTCATCAGGAGTTCTGAGGGTAGAAAATGTTTGTTTCTGGGAAAAGGAATTGGAATATGTAAAGAGGATCAGGAACACGTCTTAGTGTATGTATGTGTTGTAAAGAGCTTTAATATATAGCATTACATATAAAACATCAGATTCTAGAACTTAGGAAATGGAGTATGTTGGTGAAATTTTAAAACTAAGTGAAATAAAGATGCAAACAAAAATGTTAGTAAAATTCTTACATGAATGTAGATCAGTCTGATCCTCAGACCAGCCGCATCAGCATCACCTGAATCTATTTGAAATGCAAATTCTTCTGCCCCCTCCCCTGATCTACCAGATAGAAACTCTGTGGGTGGGATCCAGCAGTCAGGGTTAGAACAAGGCCTTCAGGTGATTCTGATAAATAGTAAAGTTTGCAAACCACTGGCATAGGCTATAAATAAGTTAAAAATTCATCCCAAGTTATTTCTTAAGAATCTCATTCACACTTTATATAATAAATGAATGCTGGGAATTTGAAATGAAAGAAATAACAAGTTTAAACAGCCACATGGTAACGACTGACAACATTTGATATTAATTACAAGTTGGAATTGACAAGTGAATTATTTGTAATTGACATACATTAAGTTTGAAGGAAGCTAGAGTATTTTTAAACATCTCTTAAGTGTATAGAGACTGTCTTCTAAATAGCAGATAATAGAACTAGTATTATATTACATTTTATTTCTGCTCAGCTACTCTTATAAGGAAGTCAGTAAAATTTTCAAAGGCAACAAATTCCTCTAATGAAGCCAAGCTAACAAAGAGAAAATCAAATAAAAATCCTTTGCTTGAGAAGAAAATATCAGATGTAAGAAGAACACAGAAGAGAAATCAACATCTGGGCTGAGCAACATACTGATAAGGCTCCGATGACTGGAAGAACACCAGGGTCCTTTGCCTCACGCCGATTTAGATAAAAGAATATGGGACACACATGGAGTGGTTTTAAGGTGCAGAGAGTTAAATAGGCAAAAAATAAAGAAGGAAGAAGCTCCCCCATACAGAGACAGATGGAGGGGGCTCCAAGCCCAGAGAAGAAACCTCGAGTGCTGGGGTGGTAGGGGGCAGGCAGGGGCAGGCAGGAACAGGCGGTTATATTAGGATACTAGGAGGCTGGAGAAGGTGATGTCTGATTTGCATAGGGCCCAGGGGATTGGTTTGACCAGGTATGTCATTCACATAGCCAGCCAAAAAATTGGCCCTCTCACCCTAGCCTTTAAATATGCAAATGCAGGGTGCCATGATGTCCTGCATATGTGGGGTTATCTGGGGACAGCCATGATGGTTGCCACAGGAGGTGACAAGGAGAAGAGGGCGGAATCGCCGTATTGGATGGACCCAGTTTCTAATGGCCTGCATTCGCCTATCAAAGCTTGCCAGCCTGGCCCTTCAAGCTGCTTTTCTGCTAGACAAGAAATGTTTCTGGAGCTGCTTTAAAAGAAAAAAAAACCTTACCAAGGGAACCCTTATCCTTTCTATCTGCCTAAAATAATTTCTTAATAATTCCTATAATAATACTCAGGTCAGTGAGCAAACCAAATTAAGCCAGAAGTCTCAGACATAGAAGTTTTCACTTACAAAATGATTGAAATTAAAGTTCTGAATAATTGCAGTGTACTGATGATGGGGGTTGCTACTGACTCTGAATCTAGGGGCATGTGTAATAAGGAAGGAAACTGATGGAGATGGAATAAATTCAGCCAATGGAGTACTAGCCACTGGTGTGAGAAAATGGAAAATGATGTCTATCTCACAGATAAAAACTTAATAAAAAGAGTTTAAGATACAGACTGTTGACAATCCACGCTGAATCATGACCCGCCATCTAAGGATGAATTAAAAGACAGATAAATAGTTTGGCAAATGTCACTTTTTCCTTTCAGTTGACCAAAGCTTGATGAAAAACATCTGCACAACTTTGCCTCAGGAAGTTGAGATCCTTAAGAAAATCCACGAGCAAACAGGCATGACTCTGAAATCAGCTGAATCATGGAGCCTATATACTGGAAGAGGAGGGAAGGCTGTAAGGTGCAGAGAAGAGCAGACTTAAAGGCAGAGGATTTAAGAGATAGAGGATGAGTTGCACGAAATGGAGAGATCCTACTGAAACCAGATTGCTCGTCTTCTGAAGACAATCTTTGCCAAGGTCTTGCTGTTTTTCACAGCTCTTAAGGTGCGTAGCACAGGAAACCTGCATGTTTTCATTCCAGTTCATGTAACTTGGTTAATTGACAAATGCTGTAAAATTAAGCCCCATAAAAATATATTGCTTCTCTAAAAATTTTAAACAAAAAGATCTATCCCCATACATTTTTTACCTATATGTTGGTTTAGAGAAAGACCCTTTGAGTACATTTGATGTCTTTTAATATAAACGTTTGGTCCTGGAGACAAGGGGCACAAATGATTGCATTTTTAAAAAACAACTCCATGATAATGGTAGAAAAGCCCCAAATAGGAAGCAATGGATTAAAAGAGAGAGAGGGAGAGGAAACAAATTTAGATTTGGTGAAAGAGAGAAAATACCTACACAAAGGAATACAGGGAGGCTGATAGTAGCTCTTCCTTTATCACCAAACCTAAATGACCTAAATAAACTGGAACCAGTTTATTCTGCTGCAATGAAGATGGTAATTTGCATCAAGTGAGTGATTAGATCTGTTCTGATTTCATTAAGTCGCTCTCAGCCAGAAACACACTTGTGAATATTTCTGGACTCTGTTCTCTTTCCTGATCCATCTGCTTATTCATACTCCAGTAAAGCACAGTTTTAGTTTCTCCCACATTATAAAATATTGTAACACTGAGTTGGGACTACTGTACCTTTATTATTCATCTTCTTAGAAATTGTTCTGTATATTTTAATGTTAGTTTATTTTCAAATTAATATCACTTTGCTTTCACTAAAAATAACCTTGTTTTTATTGAGATTGCATTATAAAAATTTATTAAGGAAGTATAAATTAAGACAGTGTTAATAACTTAATACTACTGAGTCTTCTTGTCCAGGAGCAAAGTATGTCTTCATCTTTACTTTCACTTCAGTCTCTTTCATGCCTTTCATTAAAGTTTTTTTATAGCTATCTTGATATTGGTAGTGCACAATTATTTTTGTTTCTACAATATATTATTCCATTTTATATTTTTATCCAGTAATTATTTGGATGAAGATTTATATTTCTTTTTGTTTTCTGAATAACTTACTCACTTTTGTAATCACGTTTAGTATTTTTTTTTTTAGTTCAGAAAACATGTTCTCATGTTTTCCAGTTGTGTAATTTTAACATCTGCAAAGGCTGAAGTCTGCCTTCCTACCATTTATTTTGTGCACCTTCCTAATTGCATAAGCCAATATTTCTGGAACAGCCTGGCTAATAATGATAATAATGGCAGTTTTTATACCATTCATTACAACTGAAGAGAAAGATGCTGACTTTTAATTTGAAACATAAATTTTACTATCAAATTTTAAATTACTACTTCTATTTTGTTAAGATTGTTGACTTTTATTAAAAATTTCTGGCCAGGTGCGGTGGTGCCTGTAATCCCGCACTTTGGGAAGCTGAGGCAGGCAGATCACTTGAGCCTAGGTGTTTGACACCAACCTGAGCAACATGGCGAAACCCAGTCTCTAGCAAAAATATAAAAATTAGCCGGGCATGGTGATGCACACCTGTAATCCCAGCTACTTAGGAGGCTGAGGCAGGAGGATTGCTTGAACCTGCGAAGTGGAGGTTGCAGTGACCTGAGATCACACCACTGGACTCTGGCCTGGATGACAGAGCAAGACCCTGTCTCAAAAAAAAAAAAAAAAAAAATTCATATGCTTTTTCTTCTTTATAGATCTTAAGAGTCTCACAAGTAAGGATGTAAACTTCAAGTTATGAAATATTCAATGCCAGATACAAACCAGTGACAACACATTGGTCAGCTTCTAGTTCTAAATCAAAACTACCATGCAGAACCCACTACTATCATCCCGAATTCTCTAAGTTCTGCCGTGCCAAAGAATACTCAACCTTGCTTCCTTAGAGGACAGGGAGCAGAGCTCTGAAATTGAGCTGCGTCTTTTTCACAATTAGGCTGCAAAAGAATCCATGACTTGCTCCATGTCATGATAAATAGCTATTTTTTAACAAAATAATTGATTAAATTATTCTTACCAAGCATATTGGTCATACCTGATTTATACCCAGAAGAAACGGGTCTTGAAGTTTTACCAGTGACAGGGAAACAAAAGTCAGGAATCTGGACTAATAACATGAGTAATTTCCATTAATTTCAGTCCCACAGATTCTCCCATAAATTTAGATTAGGAAAAGAAAGATATTGAAGGCAGAAATTTCCCATGACAGGTCACATATTCATTTTGCAAATATCACAGAAGAGGGGTAAATATAAATATAAATCAAGTGCCTATTATGACAAGACCTTGTGCTCAATAAGCACGGCTCTAAGGCAAACACAATAATTGCATCTCTGGTAAGAGATATTCTTCATTCTGAGACACCTTTTTCAATAAACAGAACTCAACAGTCCTAAGGCTGAGTAATGTCAAACTAAGTAAACAGAGGAACCATTTTACTTCAAAGCACATTTCATCCAAGAACTCCACATGCTAGAGGGGTTTTAACTTTCATTCTAAAGAATAGAAAAGGCCGAAGAAGTTAAGTGACTTTCCCTGTTTATTGTACAACATAATAATTATTTAGACGCTACATGTCAAGTCATCAAGTTTTAGAGATACAGCATTACTGTTAAGCCATATATGATGAGAAATGAGAAAAAAAGTATAATTTCATAATTAAATGATCTATTTTTATAATATATATAAAATTATATTATTTTTATAATATATATATAAAAATATGATTTTATATATAAAAAGATCTATTTTTATAATATACATAAAAATAGATTATTTTATCACATGATATATAAAATAGATGGTTTTGTCCTCTCTAATATAATTCGTACTTACACAGGCTCTATAGTTCTTCTAGGCTGTAAAATATCCTTTGTAGAAAGAGCTAAATATTAGTACACGGAAATATTTTCAGCTCCTTATTAAAATATGAGACTGCTGAAAAACAATAATTAGACTTCAATATTTAGGAGCTTTTGCATACTTTAAATGCTATGGTTTATTTTTAATATTTTCAAGATTTTATTTTTGAAGATCATAAACCTTAATTATAATTGCAAATAATAAAAAAGCAGTGGCCAGGCATGGTGGCTCACACCTGTAATCCCAGTACTTTGGGAGGCTGAGGCAGGCATATCACCTGAGGTCAGGAGTTCAAGACCAGCCTGACTAACATGGAGAAAACCCGTCTCTACTCAAAATACAAAATGAGCTGGGTGTAGTAGCACGTGCCTGTCATCCCAGCTGCTTGGTAGGCTTAGGCAGGAGAATCACTTGAACCCGGGAGGCGGAGGTTGCAGTGAGCTGAGATCGCGCCATTGCACTCCAGCTTGGGCAACAAGAGTGAAATTTCGTCTCAAAAAAAAAAAAAAAAAGGCAGTAAAATGTGCCAGTAGAAGGAAACTAATCACTGATAGCATGCTTTTAATAGGCCAAATTAAATCAGACTTTCTAGGAACAAGAAGTGAAAGTGTCACTTTTTTGGCATGATGCTAATAAGAATATAGATATCATAAATCTTTGTAAAGACTTTTCCAGAACAATACATAATACTTCATTGGTTGTGTTTAACATTTCCATCTGCATTTGAAACATCTCACTCAAACTGATACCTTTCCCAATTATAATTAACGCAGAACCTGTGACAGTAGGATCTTGATTTATTTTAATTATTTTCTAAAACTTTTTCAAATTACTTTGTCTTTTATAATGTTGTTTCATAGCTAGATGGTACAAGAGCAGACATGCCCTTCAATCAATATTTTAATTGAATTCATTGAGTTCACTAGAAACTTGATCATACCTGAGTAAAATGATAAAATTTAGATTCTAAGCCACCCAGGCCAAGAAATGGATCCTATGGAGACTCATCAACAGACAGCCAGCCCAGGAAGTCCACATCAAACAGCAGGCTGGACATAGCCATTTCTTCACCAGAATACTAAAGCCCTATACACACACAACACTTTAATTAGAGGATCTTCCACATTCTTTAAAGAAATAAAGAATGTTTTGTCACTCTTATTTTTTTTATCCTTCCTGCCTGCCTACCTGCCTCTTTTTTTTTTTTTTACTTCTTTGCTTCTCTTTTTTAAATGTTCTTTCTTTTCTTTTCTTTCTCTCTATGTCTCTCTCTCTCTCTCTCCCCTCCACTCCCTTCCATTCCTTTCTCCTTTCTCTCTGGAAAATGACATATGTTAACAAAAATCGATGATAAAGTGACTATTTTCCAGTTCAAACTGAAAAATGAGTTGTCTTGTAGGAGAAACAAACAAACACAATGCAACATGACACTTCTTAACCAAAACTGGCCAAAATTCCAATGGATATTCACAGAAAAACCCTAAGCTTAAAATTGAGAACCTTAAATAGCTCTGTCAGACAACTTATATTTCTACAACAGAAGTTTATTCAATAAAATTGTGAGCTGGAGGGAAACAAGCAGAAGTTGACAGACGTAGAAGTGAAGGATAACAGAGTATTCAATAAATGAACCATAAATTTCAGAATGAAGGGAGACTCTAAGTTATTGTTATTATTAATCAGAAAATCCATGTCAAATTACTATTTCTGCTGAAGAGATTTTGGCAACAAGAATATACAGGCTACCTTCTGAACCAGAACCCCAAAAATGCTTCAAGGATTAATAAATGCAAAGTTAATTCCAGAAATATCTGGTCATCAGATCCTCTCACAGAAAGACATCCAAAAGACAGCTTGGTTCTGCTGCCCTATGAAAGTTGTTAGAGTTTATATAGACTCACTTTTGGTGAAAAGAACCAAAAACAAAAAAAAAAGAAACCCTAACAAATAGAGCCAGGAAAAGTCAAGAATGGAAAGTTCTCGAGCACACATGACTGATAACAAGAACTATCACAAAAGACTGCAGAAAGCACAATTTTGCAAAAAGACCATCACAAACGTATACAAGAAATACTTCTGCAAGGACATCTGCCTTGCAACTGCCTGTCCAACCTCCAGCTGGCGCCACTCTTGTTATTGATCCTTGTAGCCAAGAATAATGACGTAATGCTCCTCATTTTTTCCTTTAAAAACCTTTGCCTGTCTTCACCTCTCTGAATATGCAGAGTTCACTATGGCATGCACATTCCCATTACAGTGCTCTATTCCCAAATAACTATCATTTTCTTTTAGAGAGCTTCTCTCTGTCATTTAGATTGACAGCCCGAGCTGACAGATTATACTACTTATGCCTGAAGATTAACACAACTTTCTCTTCTAAACTTTGCCAAAGGGAAATGCCTAAAATAAGTATATGCCTCTGGATAATCACCCACCTGGTTGTAGCGCATCAACTGAGGTTTCTGGAAACACATCTGCCTCTGATCTGAGCTGCACTGCAGATCATCACTGAAATGTGATCAAGATAACTGGGGGTTTTTGCTCATTCTCTGAGAGTGGTGAAAGATCTAATGACTCCGTGATCAAAGAGGTGTGGCAAGAAGTTATCTGAAGATTTCAGACCTGCCGCCTTCTGATTCTGAAGGATTAGCTGAGAGATAAAGAAAAATATCTGGCTCCCATCAGGACATTAAGGCCACTTCATTGATACTCAGTGGCCACAATGTTTCTTCACTCACTCTGTGTTAGTGGTAAAATGTCTAATCCTCTATTGAAAATGGAGGAGAGAGACCCCAGAGCAATCTGAGATTGCTCTGGTTTTAACACTGAAGGTCCCAAATCCCAGGAAACTCCCAGGTAAACTGGTATGGTTGGCCACTCTAGATATCTGAGATAGATGTCTTCCCTTCTGTGTAAAAAAGACCTGCAGAGATGCCAACATGAGACTGTGAATAGGCTTCCACACACGCGCAGGTGGCTCTCAGCATGGGTGGAACAGAATCACACTGTTCTGGGCCCAAATCCAGAGAGGCCCTTGTTATGACACCCTTTTATTCTGAAAACACCAAAAGTAAAAATTTGGCTCCCCAAAACAGTCACTTTAAGAATTCTAATTTTTCTTCTGAATATAACAGACAAACTTATTTTTCTCTACCCTAGCCCTGTACACGTTTAAACCGAACCATTCAATTCTGATCACTGATTTTTAGCTAAATGAGGAACACTATTTAAATAATACCCTGCAGTACCTGCATTGCACAGCACAAAAACCCTTGCACTCTGTAATAGCTAATGAATCTCAGGTAAGTAACAAATTATTTTAGATGTCACTAGAACAGCTTTATTTAAAAATCCATATCATAAAAGTAAAATCTTCCCTTCATTTTATAACTTAGTCTTTGCATTAGTTCATTCTCACATTGCTACAAAGTAACACCTGAGACTGGGTAATCTATAAGAAAAGAGGTTTAATTGGCTCACAGTTCTGCAGGCTGTAGAGGAAGCGTAGTGGCTTCTGCTTCTGGGGAGGCTTCAGGAAGCTTCCAATCATGGCAGAAGGCAAAGGGAGGTCACAGGCATCTCACATAGTGGGAGCAGGAGCAATAAAGCGGGGAGGAGGGGAAGGGGGCTACACACTTCTAAACAATCTACCATCTCTCCCAATTTCTTCACAAAGCCACTTCAGTCCTGAAACATTCACCAGGAAAAGTTTCTTTGTCTGCTTCTGAATATGATTTTCAATTTTCATGTTCGGTTAGCCTCCATCAAATTTTTCTTTCCAGCCAGCTCTTTTTTTTGTTGCCCCATATGAATAATGATTTTTCTTAAGAAGCGGTGGAAAAGAGAAGTTGAAAATAAAGAAAAAAATGATGTAGTAAAATAAACATGCTGAGAGAAAGGAAAAATATATATTTAAAGATGCATTTTATAGGGGAGGAATATTCATATGAAATCTAACTGGATCCATTAGAGGCAAAACACCAGATTAAAATATCGGAACACACCAGAAAGCTATATTTTATTAAATACTACCATAGGCATTTGCATTACATTTATCTCTTCTTTATTTCCATAGGGATGGCATCAGTTATGTATTTGGATATTAGAAATTAATATTTAATGACAGCTCAAAAGAGGAAGACCAAAAATGGAGAATCCCCCCAAATTAAGGAAGCATTCTGATTAAGAAGAAAGTATGCTTCCCAGAAGCACCCTCTAAAACTGATCTCTTTTAGTGTTGTATATAAAAATTATTTTGAAAATAAAAATGTGATTTTTAGTAATGGTTAGGAATTTATATATATATACAACAGGACTTCATGGAGTAAAGTCTATTATCCATTGCTATTTTCTGAAAATATCATACCCTCACTTATTTCTGATTTAATTTTTTCAGTTTGTTACAAGCAGGCATTAACAAGATGGAAATCATCATTGAGATCCACAATTCTCTATGTTCTATTAATTATTTCAACTGCAGAGCTCTTTTTGTTTTTTGGTCTATCTTGTATTTTTATACAAGATATTGTTAGTAACATAGAGAGTATTTCTATACTTGGTGATATAGAAAGTTTATATTTCTTTGAAGTTAACAAACTTTTCACAGAGTAAGGACCATCAATATTAGAGAATGTTCTGTGTAATGCTGTAGGGCCTCTGTTCCCTGAATCTTGAATCTTGGGAAATATTCATTCTCACAGTTTCTTGACAGTGCCTTCCCAATATTCTACAACCTTTGGGCAAAACAGTAAATACACCCTAGATGCGCTAGAAAAAGAAAGAAAAGGAAGAGGAAACACATTAAGGATAATAGAGAGACCAGAGTTTTCATTTTCAGCAACTTGTTCTAAACTATAATTGATACTTTCTCCTTCACCACTGATTCCCTATTTTCCTTACCTTCAGCCACCTTCAGCTGGTGAAGATTTTCCTCTGGCGGGGTGATTTAAACCTTTATCCTTTGTTCTGAAGAAGCCTGTGTAGGATGCAGTAGTATTGTGTTAATGTTTACTATTGGCTATAGCAGTAGAATGAAGTACCCCCGGGCATCCTTCCCTCCACCACCCACCTCCACCCTCCATCCCAGTCTTGGTTTCCACTCATCCATTTGGTTGCAACAATCCCCTTTCTTCTTCATGCTCAACATTACTTAACACAGAATTTTTTGCCTATTGCCCTAGTAAATTCATAATGACTAGGCAGCAATTCTTTTTTTTTTTTTTTTTTTTTTTTTCCTGAGACGGAGTCTGGCTCTGTCGCCCAGGTTGGAGTGCAGTGGCGTGATCTCCGCTCACTGCAAGCTCTGTCTCCCAGGTTCACGCCATTCTCCTGCCTCAGCCTCCCGAGTAGCTGGGACTACAGGTGCCCGCCACCACGCCTGGCTAACTTTTTGTCTTTTTAGTACAGACGGGATTTCACCGTATTAGCCAGGATGGTCTCCATCTCCTGACCTCGTGGTCCACCTGCCCCGGCCTCCCAAAGTGCTGGGATTACAGGCGTAAGCCACCGCACTGGCCGACTAGGCAGCAATTTCTCATGCAAATTTAGGGTTGAGAGAGAACACACATTTCCCACTCTTACCTTTGTCTTAGGGAGAAAGAAATTTATACTGTCTAGTAAGTGCATTCTTTGCTCATTCTCTTACTCTTCTTTTTGGATTGGGGAATTTGGGAAAAGGAGTTTTATGATACCCTGCTCAACTTTTGGAGCTCTCCATTACAGCAACGTATCTTCCAGTTACAGATGCCCTCTCCACTATCAGGAGAAACCAGTTTGCCCCTGTCAGGGGGGCCTGTGATTCCAACAACTGGGTGGACAGACCTATGTACTTCACCAATCAAGGTTAGAAGGTCCAGCGTGGCCACATGCCTGCACCACATCTGTCTCTCCAGGTTCGGTCTCCTCTGAAGCTGGTATTTTCCCCCTCTTACGTCTGACTTCTATACCTATCTTTCAATTAGTTCCAAATTTGGATTTGGGTATGTGGTCATGGTTAACCTCTCCTAAAACCCCACACTACTGATGAAAAGGGAAAGATCATGTCCAAAGCAGAGCTTTGATTTTTCTTCTAGGTGGTGAGATAGGAATCTTCCCAACTGTTCCTACTCTTGGATTCTTAAGTGGAACAAAAAATTAGGGAATTAGGAACAAAGTTCATGAGAGAAATTTACAGTCTTAGAATCTAGGCCATTCTATAAGAAAATATAACTGTAGTTTTGTTCTATTTAACATATGTCAATTCTCAAACCATCAAGGACACAACATAATATATATTGAGCTGTAAAGGGTTTTTTTTTAGTCTTATGTGATTTTGTAGGTTATATAGAGCATCTTTCTTTCTTACTGTTTAATAAGCCAACTAACTAAAAGAATACTTTTCACAGGGACTCTAGAAGATAATCACTTTAAGGCATTAGCCAAACATTTTGGGAACCTGGAGTAGTTTTTTGTTATTAATATTTTCTTAAATTGATTATGGTGCTGTGATGTGGATGTGTTAAGATTTATACTGTGTAAATGAATGACTGTAAACTGAAGGGCTACATTTAATTAAATTATCAAAACCTGTGCTGTAATCTCCCTTTTTAAGGAAAGAGCTATTTTCTAACTCATTTTACTGAATAACAAACTCACTGAACATATGTGAAAACTTACCTGTGAGAAAATTAGTATTTATTGTATTTGTTGCATCATGTTATAAGATTATTATTTAAGCATGAGCCATTAACATGGGTAATTTCATTTTGTGGCTTTAACGTAGGTTTCCCTATGTTTCAGATAAGAATGTTGACCCAAAGAAGTGCAGGCTTCAAATATATCACTTTGATTTGGAATGAGTTCTCTGAATATTTAAATAATATCCAAGTTGTATACATTTCTAAAGTAATTACTACATTAGATATATGGTTGTTAAACTTTAAAAATAAAAATCAATTATAATGGAAAGCCTCCTTAAGTACTTGAACTATTTATTTTGAATAAAATTGTTCAAATTATGGTTAAGCATATGTTATTAATAACTTCAGTCTTAGATAAACGGTTTTGAATTTATCATTATGTATGTTAGCCTTAACTTTTAGTTTTATGATGACATTTTTATTGATTTTCCTCTGATTTAAATTGTATTATCCTTTAACCATTTGCTGCCCTAAAAGAGGAGAAACAAATTCCATTCTGATCAAGTAATAGCTAGTTCTTTAATAATGAAAAGAATTCCACACACACCATTTGATCCCTTCTTCTGAAGCTGGTTGATAAGCTCAAAAGACCAGAGAAAGTTTTGCTGGCAGCCATAGTAGCTGTTGTAATAGAAATAGGGAAGATTTCAGGGTGAAGGAGAAATAAAGTAAACTACCTTTCTTCTTTATTTTTCTTGTAAAATAGGGTAATGGTAGGGGACGAGAACATGAGAAGATACATTAAATCCAAATTATATTCCTTTAGGATTCCCAATTGCTTACCTGTACCAGCATATCATATTTCTTTTTATCCTTCAAAAAGAGTTATTGTTTTTATTTTAACCACTTTTAAAATGTTGTATATTTGTTTGGGATATAATAAAATGTGATTGTAGTTCTGGGGCAAACAATAAGAATCATTTTAATGTGATCAATTCTTTCTCTGATTTACTATTGTAGTAGAAAATGTTTGTAATAGCAAGAAAGAATAACTTTATGCTCTGATGTCCTGTAGATGCAATTTTCCACGCACTGAGCCAAAATCTGAGTTAGAACACATGCAAAATGTTTTACAGGGCAGTAGTAGAGTGGGAAGTGGCCAAAAGGGAGTAGAAGGAAAATCAACTTGGTGTTGAGACAGACCTGCAATTGAATCCAGACTCTTCCACCTGGCATCTTGGTTTCCAGTTTACTCTGGGCAAGATACTTAACATCCATAATCCTCACATTCCTCATCTCTAAAATGGAAATAATAAGAACCATCCAATAAGGTTACTGTAAGCTCTAAGCACCTAACATATCTGGCACTTAGAAGGGATTCCATAGGTATTAAAACACTCCTCACTCCCTTTCTCTATAAAATATTTTCTATTAATAAGTATATTTTTAGTGAACAATTGATGCCAACAAAGACAGTAAATAGAAAGTATAGAGGATAACATTTCTTCCTACATAATTCATTTCAAAATAAGAAGCAAATAGATGACATATTCAAACCAAAGTCAATTTTTGCTGAATGTTTTTCCCATCTTGTAACACTTTACTTCTTGTAACACTTTACTTCATTAACCAACTTAACTGTATACAGCTTCCCTAATCCTCCTGCGATTGTTAAAATTCTTGGCAGCTGGATGTGCTAGAGATGAGAACAGATAAACTCAATTATAACCAGTGAGGCATGCTTTATTAGGATACTATCTTGCCTCTTACTACTTGAATTTAGCTTGTCAAAACTAAGACATGAAAGGCTTAACTTTCTATAACGTTTCCCTCTCATTTCACTTGTAACAGTCTTGAATATCCTCTGAAGTGCTTTTTATACCCCAGAAAAGAAATCCACATTTAGATATTTTTTAAATTTCAATGTCAAAATATCAGTAACATATTAACTTTACCAGCCAAAGTCAGAGCCAGATATAAATGATTCTTTAACTTTTTATCAGAAAGTAAGTTGAACCCAACAATTTTTAATTTGTTTATGAAGACATTCTGTTAGCAACACTAGACTCCCAGAGACACAAAGAAAACTCAAGTCAACCCTACTGCCCAACCCCTGCATCATTGCTGTTGCTTTTTAAAAATTCAGATAATATATACCATCCTTGGGCCTGGTATTTAGAATAAACTGATCTCTAAGTTCTCTTTTAATTCTAAAATATTGTATATACTATGATTGTCTTAAGTAATTATTAGGCACCATACATGAGTTTGCCCTATTAAGGTATAAAATAAGCACAAAATAAAACCTTTAATGTAGGAGATTAAAATCCATGTTTCCCTCCAACCTCAGTCCTTGACTAAAAATAACTGAGTTCACTTGCTTAAAGCACAAAGTAAGTAAATTTTCATTTGAGTTTTTACCTTAATATATACACTATGTACCAGGGAGTGAGGTTGCAAAAGTAAACACGATAACCATGATCTCTGTCCTATCAAAGCTTAAAACCTAGAGTGGGAGACAGGCAATTAATTAAAGACTTGAGATAAGAGCCTCCCTGGGACAAATCTTTGAATGTTTCAGGTTTCTGGCTTGGACAACAGAGTGAATGGCAATTATCATCAACCCTCAAGAGGGAGCACACAGAATTTTAAAAGATTAAAAGAAAAATGATGGGTTCAGTTTGTACTATATTGAGATTTTATTGTCTTTCTTAGAACTTTAAAAAATATACATTTATATGTTTTAAAGTATATAAATGTATATGTTTATAATTTATATAAAATATTTTTAATGTTATATAATTTATATAAACTCTATTAATATTTTTATATAATTTATATAAAATATATATTTTTAAAATATAGTTTATATTTTTTAAAATATAAGTATATTTAAAATATATAACCTTTCTTGAATCCTAATGTTTGTGCTAAATTGGAATCATTAAATACAGAATTAAGGAAAGTGGCATCTCCTATGGACATTTTTTTGAAATTCCAATAAGCCTTCAACCATATGAGAGAGAGAGAGACCATGTTCTAGCAATGGCCAAAGCAAGAAAAGTCTCAAATGCCAAGTTCCTTCTAAGACACTGGTAAGACACAGAAAGTAAAATCTAAGTGCAATTGGAAAGATGATTTTGGGGTTGGGGCCTATATCTTACTCCTTTAAAGATCAAAGTTGAAAATTACTTCTGTGATTGGAAAGAATCTAGTCATAGAACACTTAACCTCAGAGGACTGTGAGCTTGTCTCTTCATTTCATCTTTAGTCTCATGAGTTGGAAGAAATATTTGAGTCAGACACTAAAATGTGTGTCTTTCTAACTGTTCAGTAGTAGTGGGAGAGCAAATTAAAGGCCTCTTTTTGACTAGGTTGGACACAAGCTTTCTCAAAAGGACAGTAAAAATAGACATTGCTGTGGGAAAAGGAGTTCAAAACTTGGAACAGGGCTTTCAATTATCACCTAAAGTTTGAGTTGAATTAACACAGGAAAAGTTAAACATACTGTATTTTATTCATTCTAACTTCAAATTATTTCATAACAAAATAGTCAATGACCTCTGAAATTGGTATTTTAATCAGCCATCTTAAATTTACTGTCATTCTGGTGTCATTCTCAATACAACTGTTATGCCTAAGCATGTACCAACATCATAATAGCTATTTCTTTGGTCGCAATTTTAATAGTTTTGTGCATTTGGGGCATGTATCTTGAGTGTAATCACCACAAAATGCCCTCAAAAAGAGTGTTGTGTGATTCAACAATGAATAAAGTTACCATATACCCAGAAAAATGTGGAAACAGTCTAGTGTAATGTAAGGTAAATATCTATGTCTAATAATTATAAAATAACTTTTTCACTAAGTATAAAATAAAATTTCTAAGTGATAAGAAAGCATTGTATTACTGTTTAATTGGCAATGTATTTTCCTTCTTAGTCATACAAAAAAGAATATTGCCAGTTACAATGAAAGGCATCTATACTTGATGAACTGCAATAAGTTAACAAATTTCCAAAGCATGTCATTGTCTCTTCAAATATTTAATTGTGGATCTGTTTAATGTTATTTAGATCTAGTTGATTATTTCAGGTTATTTTGGAAGTAAGAGTCTAGATCTCAGTGAATCCTTTTTGTTTTCAAGGTAGTGTGCTTGTTAGTGCTACCTTGTGGCAGGAAATCCTAACTATTCTGAAAGCATTTAAAAGGGAAAACAGTTTCAAAAGTGCTGAAACTTTAAATTTTAAAGTAATACATTGTGGCAAATGTCCCAGACACTTTTATGGGCCTGGAAGAATAGTTGCGCTATACTGTACAGAAGAAGTGATATGATATATTTCGATTCTGATTAATTTTTTCCAGGGACTTTAGAGAAATATTTCTAAGTCAACATTTGTCACTTAGGAGAGATGTAAATTTCAGTAGTTCAAGTTTAGATTAGTAGCAGATTATTTATGCATGCTATAAATACAGAGCACCTATTTCTACAAGAACTACGCTGGATTTGTGGCAGATGCAAGAATAAAGAGGCAAAGCTCCTGTCATCAAGGAGCTTATAGTCTGGACAAGCTAAAATGTCTCTACAAATAACTATAACTTGAAATGATAAAGGGTTTCAAAGGACACGTGAGTCAAGGACTCTGGCAGCAAGATGCTGACATACCTTTCTATTTTGAATGAAAGTAGAAAGGGTAGAGAGATCAGACAACTAATACACTTGTGTAACATGAGGGGCTACTTTTAAAAAAGAATTTTTTTTCAAAAGCAACTTCAGTTTTCACTTTTAAATGACTTTTTAAACTAGAGGAATAAAAGAAAAATAGAAAGTATCAATATTGCTTTGACTTATGATGCCATAGCATTAAAATTTTTAAATATAATTTAAATTTGATTTGTTTTTAAATAAGATATCTCCTCTTACAATGCATTAACATCTTAAGATCCAAGTTGAAGTCATTTAAATTTTTTAATTTTTTATCTATGATTTCAAGATTCTTGCTGCAATAAATAATCAGTTTTGTACTAATATGTTAATAAAATTATTTCATTCCTTTTCTTTGTGTGTACTTCAATTAAATACATTTTTATGTTCAGATACTTCTTTGATGATTTCTTTGCTATCACCTTTGTATGGACCTCTCATTTCACTTTCTACCACTTTGCTTCTTACCATTATTATCATTTATCTTTCTAGAGAGACCATGAGTCCTTAAGGCAGAGACTATATCCTACTCACTTTCCCTTCCTCATTACCTAAAAGAGTGTGTGGAATTTAGCAACAGTTCAATAAATGTATCTCGAATAAATGCATGCATGGAAAATGCCTATACTAACAGAAATTTAAAAATATAAAGAAAGCATAATTTAAAAAATCTTGGTCTAGTGCTATGTATGTCAAACCTCAATTCCAAAAGATTATACATTTTCCCTATATCAGATATTTTTAATTTTGTAAAATACTATTACATTTTCAAATGTAACAACTTGATACATGGAAAATCACTAAACAGAGAAACAGGGTGATACATGAATTATTTGAATTCATCTGACTGAAGTGAACCTGATTAGAATTATAAACTGTAATTGAATTATTTTCCCAGCAAGCTACTGAAAAAAGGTATGAATACTACACACATACTCTTTATTTATTGCAAATTAAGCTTAACTGAAGTTTGTTCATTTTCATTATTTCAGAACTCTTACTGTTGCTATTGACAACCAACTATTGGTTCATTCTACAGATAAATACAGAGATAAAATAACTTATACAGATAAATAACTTTTATAATTCATTCTAAAAATGGGTGGAAAGTTAAAGGATAGGGAAATACTTATAGTATAGGGATGTAGAAGTAAATGCAGTATGCTAGGGTTTTGTTTTCATAATGTCCATGCATCCAAGAAAACACTGTAGTTGTTAATCTTATATAAAAGAGAAAGCAGATTTAAGGTTGATTTATTTAATGTTATAAAGAAAAGTGATTTTTAAATAGTGATATGGAAAAAATTATATTACTTTCCCACTTGATATAAAATAGTGTTATGAGAAATAGTGATTTTTTAAAAGAGAAACAGTGTTCAAGTTATAAATATGATTTGTTTTTATGGTTCTGTATCAACTAGATGTAAGTTCTTTGGAATCAGGAACTATATCATTCACCTTTTTATCTCCAGGACATAGTCTAGTGTCAATAATTAATTGACAAATGAATGAACAGATCCCATCATTAACAAGAGCTACATTCATGATGTATTATACTAATCTATTGAGTATGTATTTATGATAGACTTATTCCTTATAAGAAACACTAAATCAATTTGTGTTAAAACATATTAAAATAAATCAGAATTGAATAAAGTAGGGTTTGAATACTTCCCTCCCAATCCTCCTTCCTCCCTCCCTAGAGTCATTAACAATTTCCCGAATGTATATAGTCCCATCTTTTTCTATGCTTATTTAAATACATATACATATATTTAAGCAAATTATAGATATTTAAACACATAGACATATATGTACTTTTAAACAAAAATTGAATCTTGTTACACATAATGCTTTTTTAATTTTATTGAGAATAAATTCATATACCATAACATTTATTCATTTTTAAAATCATTGGTTCTTAGTGATTGTACAGTTTTATACAACCATTATCACATTCAAAGTTTAGAACATTTTTATCCACTGAAAAAGAAACCTTAGCAGTCATTTCCTCTTCCCCCAGCCCCCACCCCCAAGTCATAGGCAACCACTAATCTATTTCCTGTCTCTGTAGGTTTTCCTAGTCTGGACATTTTTTAAATGGAATCATGCAATATGTGGTCTTTTGTGTCTGGCTTCTTTCACTTAGAACGTTTTGGAAGTTTATCCATTTTGCTGCATGTATCAGTACTTCCTTTCCTTTTATTGTCCAATATTATTTCATTATATGGGTATAATATATTTTGTTTATCCATTCATCAGTTAATGGACATTTGGGTAGTTTCCACTTTTTATTTCATATGAATAATGCTGCTATGAACATTTGTGCACAAGTCTTTTATGGACATTTGTTTTCATTTCTCTTGGATAGATACCTAGAAGTGGAATTGCTGGGCCATATGGTAACTTTATGTTTAACATTGACAAACTGCCAAACTATTTTCTAAAGTGGCTACACCATTTTACATCCTCAGCAAACGTAAGAGTTCTAATTTTTTCATATGCGAATCAATACTTGCTTTTGTCTATACTTAATATTACTGTCATTTTACTGGTTATAAAGAGGTATTTCATTATGGTTTTGATGTGCATTTCCCTAATGTCTAATGATGATGAACATCTACTAGTGTGCATATGGAATATTCTTTTATCTTCTTGGAAGAAATATCTATTTCAAATCGTTTGACTATTTTTAATTGGATTATTTGCTTTCCAGTTATTGAGTTATAGGAATTCTTTATATATTCTGGATACAAATTCCATATTAGATACATGATTTCCAAGTATTTTATCCCAGTCTGTAGATGGGATACCACTTCATGTAGATGGTGTTGTCTGAAGCAAAAATTTTTCATTGTAATGAAGTTCAACTTGTTAATTATTTTTCTTTTATCATTTGTGGTTTTGGTTTCATATATAAGACGTCCTTGGCTAATCCAAGGTCATGAAGATTTGTTCCTACGTTTTGTTTTGTTTTGTTTTTCCCTAGGAGTTTTATGTTTTGACTCTTACATTTTGTTCATTGGTTCATTTTGAGTACATTTTTGGATATAATGCGAGATAAGGCTCCAAATTCATTCTTCTGAATGTGGATATCTAGTTGTCCCAACATCATTTGTGGAAAAGAATATTTCTCCCACTGAATTGCTTTATTATCTTGTTGAAAATCAATTGACTACTAAAGTAAAGGTTTATTTCTGGGCTCTATATTATATTATTATGTTGATCTACATGTCTATATTTTTGCCATCACCACACTGTCTAGATTATTAAAGCTTTGCAGTAAGTTTTAAAAGTAGATGGCAGGGTGCAGTGGCTCATGCCTGTAATCCTAGTACTTTGGGAGGCTGAGGCAGGTGGATCACCTGAGGTCAGCGGTTCAAGACCAGCCTGGCCAACATGGCAAAACACCCATCTCTACTAAATGTACAAAAAAATTAAGCAGGTGTGGTGGCACGCGCCTGTAATCCCAGCTTCTTGGGAGGCGGAGGCAGGAGAATCTCTTGAGCCTGGGAGGTGGAGGTTACAGTGAGGTGAGATGGTGTCACTGCACTCCAGCCTGGGTGATAGAGCTAGACTCTGTCTCAATAAAATAAAAAATAAAATTAGAAAGTGTGAGTTCTCCAATTTTATTTCCATTTTCAAGAATTTTTTGGCTATTCTGGGTCCCTTACATTTCCATATGAATTTTAGGATAAGCTAGTCAATTTCTAGGGGAAAAAAATCCAACTGGTATTTTGGTAGGGATTGTATTGAATCTACAGATCAATTTGAAAAATGTTGCTATTTCAACAATATTAAGTCTTCTGACCTGATTCATGAACTTGAAATGCTTTTCCATTTATTTAGATCGTCTTCAACTTTTTCAACTATGTTTTGTAGTTTTTATGGTACAAGTCTTGAAGTTTTATTGGTAAATTTATTCCCTAGTATGTTTATTCCTTTTGATGCCATTGTGAATGAAATTATTGTGGCAATTTTATTTTTAGATTGTTAGTTGTTACTGTATAGAAATGTGATTAATATTTGAATATTAATTTTGTGTCCTGCCATCTTGCTGAACTCATTTATTATGTCAAGAATTTTTAATTAATACATATTTTCAAAATTCCTTTTTTTCACTTCACAATATATGGATATGTCTGTCTTTACAAGTCAGTTCATATACGCCTTTTTAATTTCCATTTTAATAGTTGTCTGGTATTTCACATTATGATATAACAAAATATATTTATCCATTCTTCTATTGATAAGCCTTTATACTGATTTTTCTTATTTTTTGTTTTGCTATCACAAAAAAACTAAAATAAACATTTTTAATTATACCTGTAACTACTCACTTGTCCTTATCTTTTTATAGGTCAGACACCTGAAAACAGAATTGACTGGTCGTAGTATACATTTATCTAAAATTTTAGCAATTCTTCCAAAATTGTTCCTCAAAAGAGTCCAGACTTTTCTCTTATCAAAAGACATGGTAGATTCATTAAGAATGAATATCAAAGCCGGGCGCGGTGGCTCACGCCTGTAATCCCAGCACTTTGGGAGGCCAAGGCGGGCGGATCATGAGGTCAGGATATCGAGACCATCCTGGCTAACACGGTGAAACCCCGTCTCTACTAAAAATACAAAAAAAAAGTTAGCTGGGCATGGTGGCTGGCGACTGTAGTCCCAGCTACTAAGGAGGCTGAGGCGGGAGAATGGCGTGAACCCGAGAGGCGGAGCTTGCAGTGATCCGAGATTGCGCCACTGCACTCCAGCCTGGGGGAAAGAGAGGGACTCCGTCTCAAAACAAAAGAATGACCATCAAAAAGTGAGCAATTCCTCATAATTGTCCTTTAGCTGGGTTTAAAATGTCCTCTCCAAACAGCAGCAAGACCTCTGCTGTGATAGAGTGTTAAGTATAAATATTCAGTATTGCTGGTGAAGGCATCTTTCTTTTTAAACACTTTTAACTAGAAATAACAGAGAGGAACTAACATGCTGAGAAGCTTTCTGACACTTTTGCTAGCAGATTCTTAGGGGAATGTGGTTCACTAGGTCTCAAAATACAAAGCACATGTTTGCAATTCAGAAACACTTGCAAACTGGGTATAGCTGTATACTCAACAAGGACTTCTCAAAATAAATGATTACTCGAGTTTGTATACACCTACAAACTGATACATATGTCATCTATGTGAATTTTGGTGTAAAATGGTTAAACCCTCTTGCTGCTGCCAAAGGAGATATATTTTAATCGTATTCCAAAGAAAGTATGATGGTGTCACCCACCAGGAAATGTCTGTTAGTTTACACCCCTGCTTCTAAAGAGAGTTTTGAAGTATTTCTCCATTGCCTCACCAAATTCCCATACTTTGTAGAATTGTGCAGAAAAAAAACAGAATGGGAACAAAATGTTTGATAGGAATTGCTTAACAAAGACTATATGCTGAGTAAGTGTATTAGCAAAAACTAAGATCTTTCTGCCTTATTAATAAGAAGCAAGAAGTGAACTGAACCCCACGTAAGGAGACACTGGGAAATGAGAAATGCAGGCCATCCCAGCTCAGAACTTAGAAACTTTGCCACTAGATTCAGGTTTATCAGTGATTTTGTTTTTATTGAGAAAGAACTAACTAAAAGCAGAATTCAAGGTACAGGATTTCTAGTTGAAATGTATGTATTTGGGGCTAAATTAACACTAGAGTGAAAACTGAATTGCTTACAATTTTCAAGATTTCTTTGTTCTTAATCCAAAATGTGTTTTTAGCTTTCATCTCAGCTCCAAAGCACATAACTGCTAAACAATTTCCATATGGAAGCCATTGCGTTAAGAGTTCTGGACAAAATAATGATACATGGTTGCCTTAAAGGAGTTTACTGTACAGTTGGAAAGATAGGCATGCAGATACAAAGATATAACACAAGATCCTATAAAAATCTATAGATCATTGTTTACAGAGATTTTTCATGCATTCTACATTTAATAGAATCTCTATTCTACAAACAATATAAAGCTGTAATTAACCCTTTAAAGCTATTTGCCAAAGTAAATGTAAGTAATTACATTGCTTTACTTAATTTTTAAAGTAGCAAAGAAAACTCTTCCAACTAAGTGGATTCATCTTGTTCATTGTACCTCCAGCATTTATCACGACACTTGTTATAGTAAGGATTCACTATTCCTCATAAATATATAATATATACAGTAATGTACCACATAACAATGTTTTGGATAACAATGAACCAATATGCAACAGTGGTCTCATGACATTATAATGAAGCTGAAAAATTACTATCGCCTAGTGGGCTAGTTATTATAACATCATAGAGCATGACCTATTCTAAGTTTAGATATGTGTAGATACACAAATTGTGTAGTAATTGCCTACAGTATTCAGTAACATGCTGAACAGGTTTTTAGCCTAGAAGCAATAGGCTATAGCATATAATCCGGTTGTGTAGTAGACTATGCCATCTAGGTTTATAAAGTAGTTACATAAAGCTTAGATGGCATAGCTGACTACACAGTGTACTTACATAGCCTACTACACAGTGCCCTAAAGTTTATGTAAATACACTGTACTTATATAACCTACTACACACTGTACTTTCATAACCTACTATACAGTATACTTAAACAGTTTATAGTACTTAGTACACTGTACTTACATACTATGCCTAAAGATATATAATCCCCTAATGTTACATTTCTTAGAAGAAATCCCTGTCATTAGGTGACACATGAATAAAATTATTATTTGTCAATTCCATGAAAATTTTAAAAGATTAGTGGAAATAATTTTTAAAATTCAGACTAATGTATAAAAACATAAAATAGAAGATAAAGATGACACAAAATTCAACCAACTTTGTAAACAATCTAAAAGTACATAGTTTTGCTCAGATTTGTGATGGCATTCTTAGAAAATTATTGTAATTGGAATTGCTATGTTTGAAGTATATTTACATGTTGCACTGCAATACTACTCTCAAAAAAGCTGACATTGCTTTACACTTCATTCACAAGTATATGAAATTCCTATTTCCCCAAAATGACCCAGAACTTTGTCAATGCTTCCTTTTTGGTCAACCTGATATGTGACAAATAATCTTGCATTGTTATTTTCACTTGCATTCCTGTGATTACAAAATAAAGCATTTTCTGTTCATTTTCCTTTAATACTTCTTTATGAATTGGCTCTTCTTGAAATTTTTCTCATGAATATGTAAGTTCTTTATACAGCACTATTATATAGTACCTTTTCCATCATATATTGCAGTTTTTTCTGTTCTGTGCATTTGCTTTTAATGCCATACACTATATTACTTATTATCAATATATTTTATTATTTATGTAACAAACCAACACAAATTTTCCTCTTAGTTTGTGACTTCGATGTCATTTCAAAGGCCATTAACAACCCAAGACAACATGATTATTTCTCTGTAATATTCCTAGTTTTATTTTTTTCTTTAAACTTCAACATATCAAGTGTTTTAATGTAAGCTTGAAGTATCACTTCAAATTTTTTTCCAAGCAGCACAGTTATTCTAATGTTATTTGATAAATAGGCTAATAGCCTTGAAATGCTACATTTGTAAGACCAAAAAAAATTGTAACTGTAATTTTTTTAGTTCTATGTTATTTATCATTATGTCTATTTTGACAGTAGTTCCACGGTTTTCATACTACGGTATCTTTATAATATCTTTTGTATTATAATACTTTTTGTATTTGTATTTTGTTGAAAGCCTCCTCTCTTTTAGGTGAGCATTGCAGAGTTTCTGGACCATTCTTTCATGTTTATTTATTCTGATAAATCTTAAAATGTTTTAACGAGGTATTTCTCTCCAAATCTTATTAGAACTGGTTCTGCAATTCTCAGAATGTTGTTTACAATTCTCCATGAGGTAGTTATTTTGCTCAATTTTATTTTAACATAATTTGAATAAGTATGGAAGTCTTTGCAAGAAAAAAAGGAATAAGTAGAACAACAAATCTGAATGAGAAAATTCACAATGTCAAAAATCTTGTCAACAAAGACCCCTAGATCTTTTCTTTCCAGGGAGCCTTAGGGAAAACCAACAAAAATGAAAACAGTGCTTTTCAAACCACCAGAGGGCAGTGCACTCAAAATAATGGATATCAGCAATCCTGAACTAAAGCCCAAAGTTTCCCTTCTCTTAAAGATAAAATTTACATAACAATAGACTCTTGGTTCATTTTAAACTCTGAAATAATTACAGTCCTTAAATCTGATATTAGCAATATGACATTTATTTATAATACTTAGAGAATATTCACAGAAATATAGTCACCACTGAATTTTTCCATATTAATATTATAGTCTCTGCCTGCCCAACCACTTTGCTAAAGATCTACATAAAACCTTAAGGTGTTCTGCATGAATGAGAATTCCTTGAAAACAGGAATTGTGCTTTCTCACCAGTCGTTTCTTCTGTACATGGACAGGACTCAGTTTATTGTAATAACTCAATATCTAATAAATAAAAAACAAAATAAATGATTTGTAGTCTCAGCCCTACTCAATTTCTGCATTAATTCAAATGAAACCTGCATTACACTATGAGCTATTGCTACCCTTAGGCAAGTGGGTTCTCTGCCCTGAGCCCTGCACTTCATCTGGGCCTCTTCCAGCAACAACCCTTCTCCCTCTGGCCAGGATTACTCTCCTTCCCATGGGCAGTGCAATAGGGCTACCTTTCACATCATACTCTGGGTGTCTCAGACACAGATTCACTGAAGCCCCTGTGTAGTTCTACTTCTCTAGGCCCATCTTACCCAGAGCAGATTATGTAATGGGTGTGCACAGGGCAGACCCAAAGAGTGGCTGAAGGGGTGCTATTTCTTTGGGCTGTGGACAGAATTTTATTGTGCAATCTGGGATTTATGGACCAGACAGATTCAAGGAGAATTTTTTTCTCTTTCTTCCTTATGTTTCTGGGTCATATAATTTTTAACAATAATTACGTATTACTTGTATTGTTTTTAAAACACAGAGAGAAAGATATAGAAGTAAAATCCACTTCACTTGGGGACAGATTGGATCTACAGAATGATGGGACAACTGACCTTGTATATCTTTCTGGCATGGGGACTGGTTAAACAACACTATCATCAAATGAAATTTGCAATTCTAGAAAAGGAATGGGTTTATGCACATGGCATAAGAATGCTAAATTCTGTGAAGAACAAGTTGTATTGAAGACCTGTGTAATATCTATGTGCAACTATCTAGAAAGCAGTCAGAAATTTTTGTGGAGATCTCAAAAGGAAGGTTTTGACTAGATCATGCATTTTTGAGAGGGGTCTATGTATAGCTAACAAGCAAAAAATCTACTGAGAAAAAGTGTACAAGATACAAAAAGAATAAGACCAAAGTCAGTACCACTTTAGAATAAGAGAGAAGAAAATGACATGTTAGAATAAGAGAGAAGAAAATGACAAAGAGCTATCACTCAGGAGAAGGATCAGAAAAGCAGAAACAAAGGAAAAGTTTCAACAAATACAAAGACTTCTTGATGTCAAATGGAACAGAAAAATCATATACAATACATTCTTGCAAGCACTGTCTGGATTTGTTCATCAGGAGGTCACATGTGACCTTGGAGATAGTCATGTCAGTGAACTGTCAGAGTGAGGTCAGAGAGCTGCAGGCAGAAAAAGGAAAGAGAGGTAGAGAAATAAAGCTAATGGAAGGTCTACCTTTTCAAGACTTCTTCCCTGGAGATGATAAGGAGAGAAAGAGTGCAATACCTTCCAGCTTGATGGGAGAGGCTACTTTCAGAAGAAGCTGTAGGTTAATAATAAGCAAATCTGAAAAAAATGTCACCTGAAAAACTGCTCCCGTTGGAAACACAAATGCAACCTCTATCTCTGCTATTTTTCTGTTCTTGACTCCCATCCAGCAACATCCATCATCAAGTGGTATCAATTAGAAATCAAAGATTAAAATAAAAGAACTAATTCCTGTCAACAAGGTAGAGTTTCTCTTCCATGAAGATTAACAATAATCTTTTATTCATCATCTTTTGATCATTTTCTTGGAATGTAACTCTGGTAATTGAAATCTCAATTTATTAACAAGACAATAGACAATAGGGTTCTAAGCAGTAAGTAGTAAACTGATACGCAAATTTGCTAATGCAGAATCAGAAGCTAGTATAAGAATCCTTAAGGAAGTCAAAAAAAATGTAGGCTGACCAAAATGTTTTAGTTTCCTTTGGCATTTTCATCTTGGCTTTAACTTCTCTTCTTACAACTAAATTTTTAAGTAATGAAGATTTAGTATTGATTTGTGCCAGCATGGATTTTCATGGATTTATTATTGGTCTAATTCAAACACCACTTCTTGGCTCTTACCAGAGTCACTTTCCTCTGGCATATACTGCAGACTTCCCCTGCCCTGCTCCTCATTGTTCTCTTCTCTCACACCCAGCTTGAACCATCAGCCATTGCTAATTGAGCAGTTTACATCTTGCCGCTGAGTGGACACTGCTGTCTTTATGTAGATGTCCACAGGAAACAAGGCTGTGAACTAAATCTGACACACTTTAAAGTCCAAGAAAGGAACCCTAAGAAATTGAATCCCATTCCCTCCTTAACTGTTTCAAGCACTCTCCAAAACAACGCCTTTCTGAGCTCTTCTGTGAGACTCTCCACTCTACTTTTTGAAACTCCATTTGCTTCTCATGATATCCCACCACCCTCTCTACCCACTCCCATCCTTCTAGCACAGTGCCCTAAATCCGATTCATTCCATCCATTTAATACTCTGGGGCTGGGGACCAAGGGACAGTCAGCAATATGACTGAGGAACATGACCCTCCTTTCCCAAAATAAATGCTATGTGAGTTGGGGAAAAGGCAAGTGGGTACTACAAGCCTCACAGGGCCCTTAGAATGCTTTGGGTTCCCAGCTGCAGGAAGACCTCAAAGGACACACCTCTAGAGGACAAAGAAAAATTGTCAGACAGCATAGCTTGAACCCATAAGGAAGCATGAAATAGTTTCCCAGCTGCCTCCAAGCTGCTTCGTAATTTGGGAGGCACCTCTGCCTCCTCTGATACAGTGAGTCACAAGATTAAATAGAGCAGTAATTGTACTTCTCAAGGGTGGATCCCTTAAGAAAAAAGAAGTTTGGAGATAATTGTTCTACCAAGTCCTTAATAAACTTCTTTGCCAAATACCCTTGTTCTCAATTTCCATTGGCGGGGTGTGGGGCAGAAGGGGTTGGTTTATGCTCCACTGACTTCTGCTTATTTCATTTAGGAAGAAAATCCAAAATTCATTGTGATGTGATGCCCAGGATACCAACTGACCCATTTGACAGTCTTGATGAGCCATCTGTTTTTGTTGTAGCCAAAATCTTCTCATCACAGCATCCTATGGTGAGCAAGAGATACGTTTTTAGATGTTATCCTTGTGCATTTATACAGTACCTGTGATATGATTCAAGGTGTCCTAAAGGGATTACCAACACTTGTTCAGTTATTCATTTAACCAAACTATTTGACTGTCTTGCTGTAGTCATGGGAATTGTGACTGATATTGGGAATATCACATTGAATAAGACGTGGGTTCCTGCCTAGGAGCTTACAGAAAGTAAATAATTAGCCCTGAAATAGTGTGACTAGTGCTGTGATAGAATGAGGCAAAAGGAGCGACGGGGAAAGAAAGGAAATACACTTGAAGAAATCAGAGATAGCTTCTAGAAGGAACTATCACTAAAGCTTGGCAGGCATACCAAAAAGGAGTAAGCATTATTGTAGCCCAGAAAAAACAAAACTATATTCTAGTAGTGGGATCAGCCAAGGAAGATAAAAGCCTCAGATAACCTGGTTAGAGAATTTAAAAAGGCTTATTATGACTAGAATGCAAGGTTTAATGTAAGTAATTTTACTTTCATCAAACAAATTCAGAATGTGTGGCAGAGATGTTTATTTTGTTTAAGGAAGAAAGTGGTGGAATCTTCAATAGAATTATTGTATTTGATCTGTTAAGTTCAGAAATTTTAGCATATATAGTTTATTAGTGTGTTTTCACACTGCTATGAAGACACTACCCAAGACTTGGTAATTGACAAAGAAAAGAGGTTTAATTGACTCACAGTTCCACATGGCTGGCAAGGCCTCAGGAAACTTACAATCATGGAGGAAGGGAAAGCAGGCACATCTTACATGGCAGCAGGCAAGAGAGAGAATGTCAAGGAAGAACTGTCAAACACTTATAAAACCGTCAGATCTCATGAGAACTCACTCACTATCATGAGAACAGCATGAGGGAAACTGCTCCTTATGATCCAATCACCTCCCACCATGTCCTTCCCTGAACACATGGGGATTATGGAGATTACAATTTGAGATGAGATTTGGGTGGGGACACAGAACCAAATCATATCATATAGTTTGGGGATTTGGGCTGCTGGCACTCAGAAACCCTCAAAATTCATTTTCTGAATTACGAGAACTTTTCCTTATAAACTTTTTATTTTAGAATAATTGTAGATTTACAGAAAAGTGCAAGATTGTACAGAGAGTTCTCACATACGCTACACTCAGTTTTCCCTATTATTAACACCTTGCAATAGTATCATATATTTGTTACGATTAAAGATCCTAAATTGATATTACTAAGTAAAGTCCATACTTTATTCAGATTTCCTTAGTTTTTATCTAATGTCCTGTTCTGTTCCAGGATCTTGTCCAGGATACCACATTATATTTATTTGTCATGTGCTTCTGGGCTCTGAGTGTCTCAGATTTTGCATGGTTTTGATGACCTTGACAGTTTTGAGAAATAGTTGTCAGGTATTTTGTAAAATCTGCCACAGTTTGGGTTTGTCTGATGTTTTTCTCATGATTAATCTGAGGTTATGGGTTTGTGGGAGGATGTATAAACTCTTAAGCAGAAAACTGCATGGGTGTAAGGGAAGGCTGTCCTTAGGCAAAATTGAAAAGTGGGTACAGTTCCCACTAGACAACCATTTCCCCACTACATCCATGCACATTTTCTCTCCACTTCCCCAGCCTCCAACATGCAGTGCTGTCTCTTGTCCATTTCTCCATGCCTCTCAGGTTCTTCCCTAAGGAACGCTTCCTCTACCTTTCCCTCATTGTCTGCATTGGGGCTCACTAGCTCACTTAAGAGCCTATATTATGCCTCCCTCAATCCCCAGAGCTATTACACATGCTACTCTTTACCTAGAAATTTCTCCGGAATATTCCCTACACCTCTAAATGGCCACCCCATTCCATTCTACACCCCTATTGACCTCCCTTTCATACTTCCTGTCTCAGACAAACATCACCTTCCCGAGGAAGACCATCTATCCCTTGGCCACACCTTGCCTCTTGGAAAGTCAGATCCTTCTACTCTTAGGGAAGCTTGAGCTGTATTTTCATAGTATTTGTCTCAGGTTCTGATCAGATGCTCATGTGATTCTGTGATTAATGCCTACTTTGTCCTATTATTTGTAAGCTGTATGAGGGCAGAAAATATTTCTATTTTTTCAAACCGAATATTGTCGGTGCTTTGCACAGGCCCTGACAGCCATTAGACATGCACTGCATATCAGTTAGAGGGAGGAAAGGAGAGATAAAGACAATAGAAAACACCAGCTTGGTTCTCTGACTTGATTAATCTGCGTTCTGGGATCTTAAAGACTATAGCAGTGTAACTTCAGTTTTCTGTGAGCATGGTAAGAAGCATTCCAAGGTAAAGTATGGAGGGCATGCTTTAAAAGAGCAAAGTTACCACCCTATGAAACAAAATATGGGGTGATAACACCTGTAGTAATAAGAAAATGTTTTTGCATTAGCACATGCCATTCCACCTAATGAGACACAGGACATCCTCAGACTAACAGCCTCTCTGTATCTTAAACTATCTCAAACACTAAGAGTTACCTCTTAGGATTCATGGAAATTAAAACACATTAAAGATGTTCATTGTGGTGAGTAACATATTCTGATTATCAGAGGCCACTAGAACAACTCTGCCTATAGCCAGTAACTTCCAAATTGACCTTCCACTAAAAATCACAAATTTACACACACACACACATATACACACATATATATCTACATAAATACATATATACACATATATATCTATATATATACACATATACAAACATATATATATATAATATAAAGCAGCAGGGGAATCAGCATTAAATCCTTTTTTGGAATCTTAAAGGATATAAGTAAATATATAAATAGTGGGGAATAGAATTCATTTTTATGTATTAAAATGCTCAACAAGTAATAAAACATAAACAACGTTTATGTCAGAAATGAATAACATCCAAAATGTTTTTTCATTTTTAATTTTGTGGGTACTTAAGAGGTATATGTATTTATGAGGTATATGGGATAATTTGACACAGGAATACATTGTCTAACAATCACATCAAGGTAATTGTGTATCCATCACCTCAAGCATTTGTCATTTCTTTGTGTTAGAAACATTCCAAATATACTCTTTTAGTTACTTTTAAATGTATATTTAAATTATTATTGAATATAGTCACCCTGTTATGTTATCAAATACTAGGCCTTAGTCGTTCATATTTTTGAACCCATTGATCGTCCCCACTTCCCCCAAACCCCCAGTCATCTTTTCCAGTCTCTGGTAACCATCATTCTACTTTCTATCTCCAGGAACTCAGTTATTTCAATTTTTAGCTCTCACAAATGAGAGAGAATATGCAATGTTTGTTTTTCTGTGCCTGGCTTATTTCGCTTGATATAATGACCTCCAGTTCCTTCCATGTTGTTGCAAATAACAGGATTGCATTCTCTTTATGGCTGAATAGTACTCCCTTGTGTGTATGTACCACATTTTCTTTAACCATTTGTCTGCTAATGGACATTTAGCTTGCTTCAAAATCTTAGCTATTGTGAATAGTACAACAGTAAATATGGGAGTACAGATAGCTCTTCAATATGCTGATGTGCTTACTTTTGGAGAGATACCTAGCAGTAGGATTGCTGGATCATATGACAGTTACACTTTTAGTTTTTTTGAGAAAAATCCAAACTATTCTCTATAGTGGTTATACTAATTTACTTTCCCACCAACAGTGTACAAGGGTCCCCTTTTCTCCACACCTCAGCAGTATTTGTTATTGCCTGTCTTTGGATAAAAGCCATTTTGACTGGGGTGAGAAGGTATGTCATTGTAGTTGTGATTTACATTTCTCTGATGATCAATGATGCTTAGCACCTTTTCATATACCCGTTTGCCATTTGTATGTCTTCTTTGGAGAAATGTCTATTCAAATATTTTGTCCATTTTTTAAAATGGATTATTGGATTTTTTAATTGGGTTGTTTGAGCTTCTTATATATTCTGGTTATTAATCTCTTGTCAGCTGGATAGTTTGCAAATCTTATCTCCCATTCCATGGGTTGTCTCTTAACTTTGTTGATTGTTTCCTTTGCTGTGCACAAGATTTTCAACTTCACATGATCCCATTTGTCTATTTTTTCTTTGAGTGCCTGTGCTTGTGGTATATTACTCAAGAAATCTTTGCCCACTCCAATGTCCTGGAGAGTTTCCCCAAAATCTTCTGCAAGTACTCTCATAGTTTGAGGACTTAGATTTAAGTCCTTAATCCATTTAGTTTCAATTCTTATATGTGGCAAGAGACAGGGGTCTAGTTTCATTCCTCTGGATATAGATATCCGATTTTCCCAGCACCATTTCTTGAAGAGACTCTTCTTTCCCCAATGTATGTTATTGGCATCATTGTTGAAAATGAGGTCTTTGTAGATGTATGGATTTGTTTCTGCGTTCTCTGTTCTGTTTTTTTGGTCCATGTGTCTGTTCTATGCCAGTATCATGCTGTTTTGGTTACTTTCACTCTACAGTATAATTTGAAGTCAAGTAATGTGATTTCTCCACTTTTGATCTTTTTGCTCAGGATAGCTTTGGCTATTCTGGGCCTTTTGTGGTTCCATATAAATTTTAGGATAGCTTTTTTTTTTTATTTCTGTGAAGAATGTCATTGGCATTTTGATAGAGATTGCATTGAATCTGTACATGGTTTGGGATAGTATGAGCATTTTAACAATATTTATTCTTCCAACCCATGAACATGGAATATCTTTTCATTTTTTTGCATGTGCTCTTAAATTTCTTTAATCAATGTTTCATAATATTCATTGTAGAGATCCTTTACTTATTTGGTTAAGTTAATTTCTAGGTATTTAATTTTATTTGTAGCTATGGTAAAAGCAATTATATTCTTGATTTCTTTTTCAGATTGTTTGCTATTGGCATTTAGAAATGCTACTGATTTTTGCATGTTGATTTTGTATCCTAGAATTTTACTGAATTTGTTTATCAATTCTAGTAGTTTTTTTCTGGAGTCTTTAGGTTTTTCCAAATACAAGATTATATCATCTACAAACAGAGGTGATTTGAATTATTCCTTTCCAATTTGGATGCCCTTTATTTCTTTCTCTTGACTGATTGCCCTAGCTAGGACTTCCAGTACTATGTTGAATAATATTGCTGAAAGTGGGCATCCCTGCCATATTTCAAATCTTAGAGGAAAGGCTTTCCATTTTTCCCTGTCCACTATGATACTCGCTGTTGGTCTGTCATATATGGCTTTTATTATGCTGAGGCATGTTCCTTCTATATCCAATTTTTTGAAGGTTTTATCACAAAGGAATGTCAAATTTTAGCAAATATTTTTCAGCATCAATTGGATCATATGGATTTTGTCCTTCATTATGTTGATATGATGTGTTGCATTATTTGATTTGCATATGTTGAGCCATGCTTGAATACCTGGGATAAAGCCTACTTGGTCATGATGAATGTTCTCTTTAATGTGTTGTTGAATTTGGTTTGCCAATGTTTTGTTGAGGGTTGTTACATCAATGTTCATCAGAGAACACTAGTTTTCTTTTTGATATGTCTTTGTCTGGTTTTGGCATCAGGATAACACTGACCTCATAGAATGAGTTTAGAAGTAGTCCCTCCTCTATTTTTCAGAAGAGTTTGAGTAGGATTGGTGTTCGTTCTTCTTCAAATGTTTGGTAGAATTCAGCAGTGAAGACATCAGGTCTTTGGCTTTCCCCCACACCCCGCAAGGAGACTTTTTATTATGGCTTTAATCTCATTACATGTTATTGGTCTGTTCAGCTTTTGGATTTCTTCATGGTTCAATCGTGGCAGGTTGTATGTGTCTAGGAATTTTTCTGTTTCTTCTAGATTTCGCAATTGTTGTCATATAGTTGCTTATAGTAGCCTCCAATGATCCTTTGCATTTCTGTGGCATTAGTTGTCATGTCTTCTTTTTCATCTCTGATTTTATTTATTTAGGTATTCTCCCTTTTTGTCTTAATTAGTCTAGCTAAGGGTTTGTCAACTTTGTTTAGCTTTTCAAAAAACTTTTTATTTCATTGATGATTTGTATTGTTTTCTTCAGTTTCATTTATTTCTGGTCTGATCTTTATTATTTATTTTCTTCTATTAATTTGGGGCTCGGTTTGCTCTTGATTTTCTATTCCTTTAAGATGCATCACTATGTAGTGTATTTGAAGTTTTTCTACTCTTTTGCTGTAGGTGCTGATAGCTATAAAATTTCCTTTGGTACTGCTTTTGATGTTTCCCATAGGTTTTGATATGTTGTGTTTCCATTATCATTTG
Source organism: Pan troglodytes (assembly GCF_028858775.2). Taxonomy (NCBI): domain Eukaryota; kingdom Metazoa; phylum Chordata; class Mammalia; order Primates; family Hominidae; genus Pan; species Pan troglodytes. The sequence continues at coordinate 61,854,362 of NC_072403.2, forward strand.
TTTCAGAAAATTTTTAAAGTTCCTTCTTAATATCTTCATTGACCCACCAGTCATTCAGGAGGATATTGTTTAATTTCCATGTGTTTGTATAGTTTCTAAAATTCTTCTTTCATCGATTTCTGTCATTGATTCTTTCATTTATTTTTATTCTGTTGTTGTCAGAGAAGATACTTGATATAATTTCAATTTTTTAAATGTTTTAAGATTTGTTTTATGGCCTAATATATGGTCTACCTTTAGAATGATTGACATGCTGGGGAGAAGAAGGTGTATTCTGCAGGCATTGGATGAATGTATTGTAAATATGTCTTAGGTCCATTTGGGCTATAGTGCAGGTTAAGTCTGATGTTTATTTGTTGATTTTACATTCAGATGAGCTGTCTAATGCTGAAAGTGCATCTTGAAGTTTCTAACTATGATTGCATTAGAGTATATCTCCCTCATTAGCTCTAACAATATTTACTTTATATATCAGGATGCCCTAGTGTTGGGCGCATATCTATTTAAAATTGTTATATTCTGTTGATGAATTAACCCTTTTTCATTACATAATGACCTTCTTTGTTTCTTCTTATAGCTTTTTTTCTTGAAATCTATTTTGTCTGATATAAGTATACCTGTTCCTTCTCTTTTTTGATTTCCATTGGCATGACATATCTTTTTTTATTCTTTTATTTTCAGCCTGGGTGTATCTTTGTAGGTACATGTAGGCTGAAAATAAAAGGATAGAAAGTATGTTTTTTGTAGGCAAAAGATCACTGGGTCTTGTTGTTTATTCAGTCAGCCACTCTTTTTCTTTTGATGGGAGAGTTTAGTCCATTTATATTCAATGTTATTATTAGTAAGTAAAGACTTGCTCCCATTATTTTGTGGGGGTTTTTTGGGGGTTGTTTCATGGTCTTTTCTCTCTTATTTCCTTCATATCTACTTTCTAGTGAAGGTTTTTTCCTTTGGTGACATGTTTTAATTTCTTTTTTTTTTATTTTTTGTGTATTGATAGAGGCTTGCAAACAACAGCAATTATTATAGCCAATTATTTTAAGCTGATGACAACTTAACATTGATGGCATAAACAAACTGACTAACAAGCAACCAAGGAGAAAAGTAATAAAAACTCTACACTTTAACTTTGTCCCCCTGCTTTTTAGCTTTTTATTGTTTCTGTTTATATCTTGTGCAGACTTGAAAAGTTGTTGTAGTTATTATTTTTGATAAGTTCATCTTTTAGTCTTTCTACTTAAGATATGAGTACTTTACACACCACAATTACAGTGTTATAATATTCTCTGTTTTTCTGTGTATGTATTATTAACAGTGTGTTTTCTATTCTCATATGATTTCTTTTTGTTTGTTAACATTCTTTTTGTTCAGATTGAAGAAATCCATTTAGCATTTCTCGTAGGACTGGTCTGGTGTTCATGAAATCCCTCAGCTTTTGCTTGTCTGGGAAAGTCTTTATTTTTCTTTCACATTTGAAGGATACTGTCACTGGATATACTATTCTAGGATTAAAAGGGCTTTTTTATCAGCACTTTGAATATGACATGCCAGTCTCTCCTGGCCTTTGAGGTTTGCACTGAAAAGTCTGCTACCAGGTGTGTTGAAGCTCCATTGTATGTTATTTGTTTCTTTTATCTTGCTGCTTTTAGGATGCTTTCTTTATCTTGACCTTTGGGAGTTTGATTATTAAATGTCTTGAGGTATTCTTCTTTGGGTTAAATCTGCTTGCTGTTTGTATTAGTCCATTCTCACATTGCTATAAAGAACTACTGGAGACTGGGTAATTTGTGAGAAAAAGATGTTTAATTGACTTATAGTTCTGCAGGCTATACAGAAAGCATGGCTTGAAGGCCTCAGGAGACATAATCATGGCGGAAAGTGAGAGGGAAGCAATCACATCTTACTATGGCAGAGCTGGAGAGAGAGAGAGAGAGAGAGTGAAGAGGGAAGTGCCACACACTTTTAAACTATCAGATCTCATGATAACTCACTGACTATAATAAGAACAGCAAGGGGGAAATCCACCCCCATGATCCAATCTCCTCCCACCAGGTCCCTCCCACAACATTGGGAATTACAATTCAACATGAGATTTGGGTGGAGACACAGAGACAAACTATATCACTGTTCTATAACCTTCTTGTATTTGAAAATTTATATGTTCCTCTAGATTTGGGAAGTAGTCACAGAGACAAACCATGCCATTTCTCCCCTGGCCCCTCCCAAATCTCATATCTTTCTCACATTTCAAAACACAATCATGCTTTCCCAACAGTCCCCCAAAGTCTTAACTCATTCAAGCATTAACCCAAAAGTCCAAGTCCAAAGTCTCATCTGAAACAAGGCAAGTCCCTTCTGCCTAAAAGCCTGTGAAATAAAAAACAAGCTCATTACTTCCAAGATACAATGGAGGTACAGGCATCAGGTAAATGCCTCCATTCCAAAAGGGAGAAATTGGCCAAAACAAAGGGGCCACAGGCCCCATGCAAGTCTGAAATCCAGCTGGGCAGTGATTAAATCTTAAAGCTCTGAAGTCTCCTTTGACTCCATGTCTCACATCCAGGGCACACTGATGTCAAAGGTGGACTCCCAAGGCCTTGGATAGTTCTGCCTCTGTGGCTCTACAGAGTACAGCCCCCATGGCAACTTCCACAGTCTGGCATTGAGTGACTGTGGCTTTTCCAGGTGCATGGTGCAAGCTGTCAGTGGATCTAACATTCTGGAATCTGGAGCACAATGGGCCTCTTCTTACAACCCCACTAGGCAGTGCCCCAGTGGAGACCCTGTGTGAAGGCTCCAGCCCCACATTTTTTCCTCCACACTGCCCTAGTAGCGGTTCACCATGAGGGCTCCACTCCTGCAGCAGACTTCTGCCTAGACATCCACAGATTTCCATACATCCTCTGAAATTGAGGCAGAGGTTCCAAAGTCTCAACTCTTGCCTTCTATGTACCTGCAGACCCAACACTACATGGAAGCCATGTAGTGTTTGCACCCCCTGAAGCCACAGCCTGAGCTCTATCTTGTCCCCTTTTAGCCACAGCTGGAGCTGGGGAAGCTAGGACACAGTATGCCATGTCCCAAGTCTGAAAAGAGCAGAGGAGACCTGGGCCTGGCCTATAAAATCATTTTTCCCTCCAAGGCATCTGGGCATATGATAGGAGGAGCTGCTGTGAAGGTCTCTGAAATGCCCTGGAGACATTTTCCCTTTCGCCTTGGCTATTAACATTTGGCTCCTCTTTACTTATGCAAATTTCTGCAGCTGTCTTGAATTTCTCCTCAGAAAATGGGATTTTCTTTTCTATTACACCATCAGGCTGCAAATTTTCCAAACTTTTATGTTCTGCTTCCCTTTTACATATAAGTTCCAGTTTGGAATAATCTCTTTTTCATGCATATGAGTTTACATTTTTAGAAACAGCCAGGTTACATCTTGAATGCTTTGCTGCTTAAAAATATCCTCTGCCAGATACCCTAAATCATCTCCCTCAAATTAAAAGTTCCACAGATCTCTAGGGCAGGGGGAAAATGCCACCAGTCTCTTTGCTAAAGCATAGCAAGAGTGATCTTTACTCTAGTTCCCAATAAGTTCCTCATTTCCATCTGAGACCCTCCCTCTGCCTTGACTTCATTGTCCATATTACTATCAGTATTTTGGTCAAAACCATTCAATAATTCTCTAGGATGTTCTAAACTTTTCCTCATCTTCCTATCTTCTTCAGAGCCCTCCAAACTGTTCCAACCTCACCCGTTACGCAGTTCCAAATTTGCTTCCATGTTTTTCAGATAACTTTATATCAATACCTCACTCCAGGTACCAATTTTCTGTATTATTTAATTCTTACACTGCTATAAAGAACTACCTGTGACTGGGTGATTTATGAAGAAAACAGATTTAATTGACTCACAGTTCTGCAGGCTGTACAGGAAGTACGGCTGGGAGACCACAGGAAACATACAATTATGGCAGAAGGTGAAGGGGAAGCTAGCACGTCTTACCATGTTACAGCAGGAGAGAGAAAGAGAGCTAAAGGGGAAAGGCCAGACACTTTTAAACCATCAGATCTCATGAGAACTCACTATCACAAGAACAGCAAGGGGGAGATCTGCCTCCATGATCCAATCACCTTGCACCAGGTCCCTCCCGCAATATTGGGAATTACAATTCAACATGAGATTTGGGTGGAGACACAGAGACAAACTATATCACTGCTCCATAACCTTCTTGTATTTGAAAATTTATATATTCCTCTAGATTTGGGAAGTTCTCTCTTATTTTTCCTTTGAATAAACATCCTACCCCTATCTGTCTCTCTCAACCTACTCTTTAAAGCCAGTAACTCTTCAATTTGCCCTTTTGAGACATTTTTTTCTAAATCCTGTAGGTGTGTTTTGTTCTTTTTCATTTTCTTATTTTCTCTCCTCTGCATATTTTCAAATAGTTTGCTTCAAGCTCACTAATTCTTTCTTCTGCTTGATTCATTCTGCTCTTAAGAGATTCTTGGGCATTCTTCAATATGTTAATTGCATTTATTAACTCCAGAATTTCTGCTTGATTCTTTTTAATTATTTGAATCTCTTTGTCAAATGTATCTCATAGGATTCTGTATACCTTATGGAATTTTATTGAGTTTCCTCAAAACAGTTTTTTTTTTTTTAATTCTGTGTCCAAAAGGTCACATATATCTGTCTCTCCAGGAGTGGATCCTGATGCTTTATTTAGTGTGTTTAGTGAGGTCATGCTTTTTCTGGATGGTCTTGATGATTGTGGATATTCTGGAGGTCCGGGCATAGAAAAGTTAGGCATTTATTATAATCTTCACAGTCTGGGTTAGTTTTCACTTGTCCTTCTTGGGCAGGCTTTCCAGGTATTCAAAGACACTTAAGTGTTGTGCTCCATGTTTTTGGTCACTGCAGCTGTATCTGCAGTATAAGACACTCCACTCTAGTAATACTGTGGCTCTTGCAGACTCATAGAGGTTGTGCCTTGGTGGTCTTGGATAAGATCCAGAAGAATTATCTGTATTACTTGGCAGAGACTCTTGTTCTCTTCCCTTACTTTCTCCCAAAAATAATGGAGTCTCTCTCTCTCTGTGCTGAGCTGCCTAGAGCTGGGAGAGGGGTGACATATGGACTCCTGTGGCAACCACCACTGGGACTGTGCTGTGTCAGACCTTGGCCTTACAGAAGGCCCATGATAACTACCTGGCTACTGCCTATGTTCACTGAAGGCCCTAGGGCTCTACAAACAGCAGGTGATAAAGCCAGCCAGGCTTATCTCCTTCCCTTCAGGGTGACAAGCTCCCCCTCAATGCCAGGGAGGTGCAGAGATGCATCTGGAAGCCAGAGTGCAGAGTCAGAAACCTTAGGAATCTCCATGGTGCTCTCCTCTACTGCAGCTGAATTGGCACCCAAGCCACAAGACAAAGTCTTTCTTACTCTTCCCTCCCCTTTTTACAAAGAGAAGCATCTCTCCCTGTGGCCCCCACCAGCCCAGGCCAATAACAAGCATTGCCTGATTACTACCAATGTTCATTCAATGTCCAAAGGCTCCTAAATCAGCTTGTGGTGAATGTTTGCAGGCCTGGGACTCTCCTTTAAGGGAAGTGAGCTCCCCTTTGGCCCAAAAAAGGTCAAGAAATGCCATCTAAGAGCCAAGGCCTAGAATCACGAATTCCAAGAGCCCACTTGCTGCTCTACCCTACTGCGGCCAAGCTAGTACCTAAGCTGCAAGACAAGGCTCCCTTTATTCTTTCGTCTCCTTTTCTGAAGCAGGAGTCTGTCTCTGTAGCCACCACAACTTGGAATGTGCTGGGTCACACTTGAAGCCAGCACGTCTCAGGGCCTCAACCAAGGCCCACTGCAAGTATTGCATGGATATGGCTGCTGATTATTCAGGGACTAACGGCTCTTTAGTCAGGAGATGATGAATCCTCCCAAGACTAGGTCCTTCCCTTTAGGGCAGCATGTTTCCTTCTTCCCCAGGTTATATCTAGAAATGTGACCCAGTAGCTAGGGCCCAGAATGGGGTCTCGCGACTCTGCCTGGTACCCTATCCTACTGTGGCTGAGCTGGTATCCAAGTTGCAAAACAAAGCTCTCTCTTTTTTTTTTTTCCTTTTTTGAGATGGAGTCTTACTCTGTTGCCCAGCCTGGAGTGCAGTGGCACGATCTTGGCTCATTGCAACCTCTGCCTCCCAGGTTCAAGCAATCCTCCCACCTTAGCCTCCCAAGTAGATGGGATTACAGGTGAGTGCCACCACAACCAGCTAATTTTTGTATTTTTAGTAGAGGTGAGGTTTCACCATGTTGGCCAGGGTGGTCTCAAACTCCTGACCTCAGATGATCCTCCTGCCTCGGCCTCCCTAAGTGCTGGGATTACAGGCATGAGCCACCGCCTGTAGAAACAGCCAGGTTACATCTTGAATGCTTTGCTGCTTAAAAATATCTTCTGCCTAATCATCTCCCTCAAATTAAAAGTTCCACAAATCTCTAGGGCAGGGGAAAATCGCCACCAGTCTCTGCACCCAGCCTACAAAGCTCTATTTTCTCTTCCCTCTCTTCTTTTCAAGCAGAAAGAGGAAATTGCTCCTGGAGCTGTGAGTTGTGCTGACTGGGGTTGGGGGAGAGGTGGTGTAAGCACTACCTTGGTGACCCTGGCTTCTGTTTGACTAGGTTGCATGCCCTCCAGGTTCACTGGCTCTGAGCCCAGAACAGGACCAGGACTTGCCCAGGAACTTCAGTCATTGTGGCCTACATTATCTTTCAAGTTTATTTAGGACCACAGAGCAATTTAACCCATGGTGGTAGAGGTAGCTGAAACTCAGGTTGCAACTGCTAGAATGGACAATTCCTCTCTGGCTAGAGCTGGTCTAAATGCTCCCTCTATGGGCACCAGCTGAGTTCTGCCCAGTGTTACCTTCTGCCTTGTCAAGGAAGCACTGAGTTCATCACAAAGTTCCACAAACACTGCACTCTCCCTCCCCTAAGCATACAGATTCTTTCTCCATGCCATGCAGCTGCTGCCAGGGGGTGGAGGAGGGGTGGTATTGGCAATTCAAGACCATCTTTCCTACTCTGTACAAAGTTCTTACTCTTCCCTCCCCTTTTTTACAAGCAAAGGTGTTTCCTCCTATGGCCACCACTGCCTCAGACCCACACAGACACTGCCTGGCTAGTTAAAACCAAGTTCTGTGATTGCTCACCTTATTTTTTGGCTCTTATGAAGGTACTTTTCTGTGTGGATAGTTGATCATTTTGGTGTTCCTACAAGGAGGCTGATTGGTGAAGTCTTCTGTTAGACCATCTTGCTCTGCTGGGATCCTTCAAAATATATTATAGATGAAACACTAAAACCATATATTCCATTAAGATTTCTGCCTAGAATAAACGCTAATGTAAGGACGACATATTCCAATTATATTTTTGAAACACTGGACCTAGTTCCATTTGCCTGAGTTAAGTAAAAATCCACTGCCTCAAAAGCACTCAAAGTTTGCTACACATGTACACCTCCCTAATCCCAGAAAAAGAAAGAATGGTTTCTGGAACTGAATCACTTAGCAATTGCTTTTTTGTCCACAGCTGACACAATCTTGGAAAATGTGATTCTTCCTATAGAATAGAAGCCCATAAATTAGCCCTAAGGTAACAATTCAGATAATTTCAGATTTGTCATGAAAAATTCACAAAGTAGTTCTCTTTTCTACTCATTAATAAAAGTTCTATTTTCTTTTCTTTTTCTCTTCTCCAGTTCACCAGAATTGTTCTCAATTAGCTAAACTGACATTATTTTATCTTCTATCCCTCAGTCAGTCAATAAACATTGATTGAATGCCTGTTATGTCCTGCTTACGTACCAGCACCAAGGACAGTCACATTTCTTGCTCTCATGGAATTATAGAGGCAGAAGACAAATAAATATACAAGTATACATCAGTTGCAGTTTAAATGAGAAGGGCCTCACTAAGTTGAACATGAGTTTTAAATAACAAGGAAAAATTCCGCCTTGAGACATTGTAAAGAAAATGTATTCCAGGTGGAGAGATTTGCAAGGGCAAGGCCCCAAGACTGCAGCAAGCTGAGTATGTTTGAGAAACAAACCAAAACCCAGTGTAGATGGAGCATCCTGAATGAGGAGAAGGACAATAAAAGATCAAGCTAGGAGGTAGTCAGGACCCAGAACTTGTAGCAGTTTTCGGGCAGCAATAAAGAAGATGATCAGGTTTTACTCCAAGGAAAATGAAAAACTATTGGAGATTTTCAAGCCAGAAAGTGGAACTAAGCCATAATTTACATTTTTGAAATAGTATTCCAGCTACAATGTGGTTAATGGATTATACTGTTGAAAGTAGACACAGAAAGGAAAATTAGGAAGTTATTACAGTAATCTAAATAAGAGGCAATTATGGCCTGATCAAGGATTTTAACAGTTGAAGAGGAATTAAATTTAATTTGGAAAGTCAGCTGAGAGGACCTGTGGATGGATTCAATGTAGGGGATGAGGAAGAGATAAATGAGGGGTAACAACTATGTTTTAGACCACACTTCCAATAGCGTGGAAGATGATAATACCTATTAAGAAAGGGGAAAAACAGTTTGGAGCACAGGGAGGAGGGAGGAAGAAGCAATCAAGTGTTCCCTGTTCAGCATATTAAATTTGGAATGCCTAGTAAAGTGATAGTTTACAGACAAGGAGCCCAAACACAATTTTCATGTTCTAACATTTAAAGTTCAGTCCTTATTCCAAAGTGAATCCAACTTTAGACAGGACCTCAGAAATTATTTTATTCATCTTGCATTCACAGCATAGAACTAGCCTACTTACTGATCAAACACAGAGTTAACCTTGTATGTATCATTCTGCATCCTTGCTGAGTATTATTATAGACAGTAATAACAAAAATAATGAAAGTATTACCATACAGAGATCTTCCTCCAGTTTGTTTAATGTTAAGAATCACTTAGCACGTTTTATGTTCATGGGTGATTTAGTTAGGTGAAACTTGATTCTAAGAGCTTGTCTTCAGAGAGGAGTTAACTAACAAGGATAAATAAATTTATGTACTGGAAGGATTGGCTTCCAGTACATAAAAAGGACATTACTGAAAATCTGTTGAAACCCAAAGAGAGTCTATAGTTTAGTTAGTAGTGTTTATTGTACCAATATTTATTTCTTAGTTTGGATGACTGTATTATGGTTATGTGGGATATTAATACTAAGGAAAGGAGAGTAAATGTATACAGGAACTCTCTGCAATATCTTTGCAACTTTTGTGCAAATCTAAAATTCTTCCAAAATAAGAAGTTATATAAAAACAAACAAAAAGATACTGATATATGTCATGTAACCAAAATGGTTGAAGTACCTCACAAGGAACTAGAACCAAGAAAGAATTAAATAGTGCTGATAACCATATGCAGAATATTCACCTTTGATAGCAACAGAAGAAACACAAATCAACATGAGATAGAATATGCTTCTTATAAAATCACCCAATTTATAATGATAACCAATACTGAGTACAGTTTGGGAAAAAGATCCCTTTATACACTGCAGGGGATATTTATCATGTCAGTATCTTTATATTTAAGCTAATAGAAAACTTGCCCCACATTGGAATAGGAAGGAATTTTTTGGCTCGAGAATCTGAAAAGTTTAAAGTTAGTAAAGTTTCAAGTGAGAACTGGCCCAGTATATAAAAATTGAGGTTCTTTTTGTCTCTCCTGACTGCTTGACCCTAATGTTATCTCCACATATGCATGGGACTGTAGCAATTCCCACAGCTGTATTTTTCCTCTTTGTACCAGGAAGCCAAGAGAATGATTTTTCTAATAGTTCTGAAAAAGAAAATATTTCTCACCTCAATGGCTTAAGTTACGGGTCCGTATCCCTGAGCCATTCACTCTGGCCTGAAGGATGACTTCACAGGGACCAATCCCTCTAACACCCTCTAGATGATACTATGAGAGGGAAGGTCCATTAAAGGATAGAGGAGGTGGAGAACACTATTAATAGTTCCTTGAAGGAGTGCTATAATATAATGTAACTTTTATGGAAGCCTTTTAAAAATCATGAATTTCAAGCATTTCCAGCATTTGCATTTATCTCAAATAATCAAAGTTGTACAAAGAATGAATATATGCACAGGAGATATTCTGGTAATTTTATACATATAAATTCTGAAACAAACTAAATGGCCAGCTATAGTATGTTTGTTACATGAGTTACAGTGCATTGCTCAATGGACTATCATGTATCTGGTAAATGTGATGTTTTAAGAGAATATTTACTAGTAAATAAAGATCATTCTATACTAGTAAGTTCAACAAATGAGTATTGATGGTCTACTGGGAGACATCAATGAACAAAAGAAAAATATGTCTGCTCTCTTGGATTTAAATAAAAAATTAATAATATTATAAAGAACATGACGAGTTTTTAAAAAAAAACAAGATTCTCAGTTGCATGCACACATGAATATCTGCAAAACATATGCCTTCATACACGAATATTTACAAAGTTGTACATCAATGCTAGGAGTAGCTTTCTCTGGCTTGTGCTTTAAATGAGATTTGTTTTTTCTGTTTGGTTCTTTATTTTCCAACTTATCTAACATAAAAATGTATAGTACTTCCTTTTAAATCAGAAAATAAGTAACAAGTGTTTTTTTTGTTTGTTTGTTTGTTTTTTTTTTTGAGACGGAGTCTCGCTCTGTCGCCCAGGCTGGAGTGAGTGGCAGGATCTCGGCTCCCTGCAAGCTCCGCCTCCCGTGTTCACGCCATTCTCCTGCCTCAGCCTCCGGAGTAGCTGGGACTACAGGCGCCCGCCACTATGCCTGGCTAATTTTTTGTATTTTTAGCAGAGACGGGGTTTAATCTTGTTGGGATGGTCTCTATCTCCTGACTTCGTGATCTGCCCACCTCGGCCTCCCAAAGTGCTAGGATTACAGGCGTGAGCCACCGCGCCCAGCCAAGTGTGTTATTTTTTAAAAGAGTAGATATTGACTTCTGCTGATGCCTTGCCGTTTATAGAATACCTGCTACATGCTTAGTTTTTTTCTTTTCATTCTTACATACTTTGGGGTTAGGTGAGGAAAATGGAAAAGAAGAGAGGATGTTGAATCCTCTTATTCTATACTGAGAACTAATTCTACCTAATTTGCTCAAATCAAACACTTCTTACATCAAACCTCATTCATTTTAGTAAATGTTGATGATAAATTTATATTCTATAAGATAGAATTGGTATTTTTAGATCTGAGAAAAACTAAAATTGGATGCAAGGAATGGACGTTACCTATTTTTATTATCTAAGACATGATTGCAGAATGAATTATAATTTCTATTACAGAATTCCCACAGCATGACTTCTGTCATAGATTAAAAATGATTCTCATACTGCCCAAGACATTTTATATTAACCTTGGTGTGTAAATTCCAAAGCCATTCCCAGAATAGAGATGTTTTTAAAGAAATTTCCCATGAGAAAACAAAGCATCTGAGTTTTAGTAATATGAAAAAATGAAACATTCACTCAAATGACCAACTTTTCTGAGTTAAATACTCACTACCATCATCAATGGTAAAAACCTCCATTGCATGTATGGGCTAAAGTTTTTAAAGAACGCTTGTCCTGTGGAATTAATTCCTATACACACATCATATTATGTATTAAACTGAATTTGATGAACTTTGACCTCTTGGGGTCGAACAATTGGTCAAATGAGACCATAAAGATTTCTTGGAATTTGTTGGATGAGTGATGAGTGACTCCAAACTTACTCCCAGGAGCATTACGACTAAGTTTCTATTGCATCACGTATTGAACAAAAGTCTCTGAAAGCCCTTTATAATCTGGAAAGTTTAGAAAGGTCTTATGCATGTGAGGTGTTTTCTGAACATTCTGACATCCTAGTTTGAAGGATTAATGACTCCCTCCTAATTCCTGGAAGATTCTGTTGCAAAGCTGGCCTCAGATTTATCCCAGGAAGAAATATGAACAAGTTGCTCACTAGATCTTTTGACACTTTTCCTTTTGTTATTTTTTGGACACCAACTATGGAATCTTGATTCATCAGTAATAAATATCAGGTGCATCAGTTATTTTCATGAACAGGATGCCCAGTGAAGTTATACAAGTGTCAATTCAAAATGTGTTTGCAGATACTGGGTAATAACATATTTCCACTATATAACAGATCCATAATCATTTAGTATGGGGGACTGTTCAAAATATGTGGAATGAAACAATTGTTTCCAGAGTAGTGGAGCACCCATTTATAAAACAACTGAAGGCAGCCTAGCCTTTCCATAACAGATTTAACTTCCTTTGAAGTAAGAAACTGTGAAGTAACAAAGGCCAATGACAAGCCCATATCTACTTAATAGATCTTTTCTGCAAAAAAGTAATTAGAAATAATACCAGAGATAAGTAGATTAAAGTAATTATTAACTAGATTTTTTATAAATTTTATTATCAATATTTTTATGAGTTTCTCAGAAATGTGAAACTTTTTTTTTTAATTGAGGCAGAGTCTCACTCTGTTGCCCAGGCTGGAGTACAGTGGCGCAATCTCGGCTCACCGCTACCTCCACCTCCCATGTTCAAGCGATTCTCCTGCCTCAGCCTCCCAAATAGCTGGGATTACAGGTATGCACCACCACACTTAGCTAATTTTGTATTTTTAGTAGAGGCAGGGTTTCTTCATGTTGGCCAGGCTGGTCTTGAACTCCAGACCTCAGGTGATCCGCCCTCCTTGGCCTCCCAAAGTGCTGAGATTATAAGCATGAGCCACCATACCCGGCCAATGTGAAACTTTTAATAATCTGTAATCTCAAGATTTGGAGAACACGTAGCCTTTTTAAAAAAAATTTTAAAAGACTCAAACATGGTCCAGAATCAAGGTCCATAGAACAATAGCAGTCAAAAAGTCTTAAGTGTAATTTTTAAATTTTTCTGCAAAACATTCTAACAATAACCTCCAACTATTTAATCCAGTAGTTAAGCATAGAAATACTCAGCTGACATTCATGATTCACTATTAAGAAACCCACTCAGCGGAAGTCCAGGAAGATGTTCTGATGCCTAATACAAATGACAGTGCACAAATGGTAATTAAACCTGAAAAAAAAAGAGTCTATTCTGGCAGTTAGAAATCACATATTGTCCTTCTACTGCTGTAACAGAATATGCTATTAGACAACAAAATGTACAGTGTATAATTGTGTGGTTTATAAAATTAAATTATTTAAGATTAAAATGTAGAAGGAACTAATTAACTAATAATCAAGTAATTAATTGTTTAGTATCCACAAAGATAAGTATCATTCCTGGCACTGTGAAAAACACATTAAATTGTCCTGGCCTTGCTCTTCAGGAGCTTACACTCTGGGCAGTTCAGGTTAATTTGGATTTTGCACCTGCAATTATCAAATTCTATTGTCTTCTACTCAAATTATATTTACTGTAACACTAGCAAAGCTTGAACTTCAGGATCTTTCATGTGCATGGATATCTTTCAAGGCCCTCAAAGGGGCCCCAGCAGTGTATTTACATGGTGATATGTTTTTGCTCATTTAACTGGAACCAGGTGAAACTCCTGTTTCTTTCCACAAGGACCTTTTCTGCGTCATACTTTTCCTCATGGTGGGTAGTGCTAAAGTGACCATGGACATTCAGGGGATCTGGCTAAGGGTATTTTCAGTTGGGGAATTCCTTTAGTTTTGATTTGGTGGGATATATTCATGCAGTTTGAAGTCATTCTCTGGTATGGTTAAATACTCGTTAACCACCTCAGTGTACACATGATGTTCAGGAACTATCATACTACACCAACTCATCCAGCATCAAGGCACAATGATGCAAGACATAGAAGTCATGATTCGGAAATGTCCTGTGGCATCTGGCACCGGAAATGTGTGGGTAATAAAGAAGAAACAAAATTATTCAGTTTACTTGTGACCATATGAATATCTTAGATGAATTCATGCATAATTGAATCTAATAAAATGGCAATGTGTTTTTAAATTGTTCCAATATTTTAAATGTATTATCTTAATAACATCCATTAGATGTTAATAAAGTACATTGTGTGTTATTATTTGTAGCTAACATTTTCGCTATACTAGACATAGTTCTAATCACTTTGCGTTTGCTTGACTCTCAAATTAAACTGAGGAGATAATATTATTATCCCATTTTACAAATGGAGAAACAGAGTGACTTAGCTTGCCTGCAATCACACATTTTTCTAATACAAAATGGAACTAAATTTGAACACAACTTTCTTACTAATATTCGTTTACTGGTAATATTTGTTTTTCTTTTTCTTTCTGCCCTTTGCTACCATAGCACTTCTCACCTCCTGAAATAACAAACAGGGGTAATAAATATAAGCGATAAAATCAGAGAGAGTCTTCTAACATTCAAAAGGAAGCTTTTTTTTTAATTAGATCACCTAGAATTTAGACTAATATAGAAAACTTCTTTATCATCTTCCTTTCCCAGCAGGTGCATTTCTTTTAGCCTTCCAAAGGATTTGACGTTATACTGAGATTTTAGTTTCAACTCCATAATTTACATGGACCCAATCTCCTACCGCCACATAGATATAACAACCCAAGTCCCTGGAGTATTAAGACAGCACACCACTACCCATGGCCAGAGTACTTGGAGCATTCCATGCAGACCATCAAAACTTCATTTTCTGCCTCCTAAGTATTTCCCTAACTTTCTTTTGAGCTCTTCTATCTATTTTAAGGAATACTGTGTCTCTAGCATTTCCGTGTTTTACCAGGAGGATTTTCAGGGTTTTTAAATTTAGAAACTTATAAGAAACCACCTTCTCATTTCTGTTTTCCTTTTTCCTACCATCCACTGAGTCCCTACAAACACATGTTACAACTTCCTCTTTTTATTTGTTCAGAGCATTTCTTATGTCTTATTCACTTTTTCTCAGGCCATACATTTTTTTTCCTTGCCTGGAGAAGGGCAGAATGGTTGGTGGGAAACAGGAATTTGGGGAGAGAAGGATAAAAACATATTGATTAAAAAATGTTAACAATTTTTCCTTGTAACAGAGAATGACTAGATCTTCCAATCGGGTTTCCTTTTCCTGGGCAGTCAGGAAAATGGTATTTCCCAGCCATCCTTTCCATTAGGCTGAAGCCATCTGAGTTGATTCCAACCAATGGAGTGTGAAAGGAAGAGGATGCTGCACTTTCAGGTCTGGCCCAAAAACCTCCAGAGATATCCTCCATACACTCTCTCTCCTTTTTCTCAAATGCTACAGCCACTATACTCTTTGGAAGAAGCTTGGACCCCTGAATTACTGACCAAAGGCAGCCAACAAAGGAGCTACCTGACTGATAGGGTTTGCCTCTGCGTACTCGCCCCAATCACATGTTGAATTGTAATCTCCAGTGTTAGAGGTGGGGCCTGGTGAAAGCTGATTGGATCATGGGGTGGTTTCTCATGACTTAGCACCATCCCCCTAGTGCTGTCTCAGGATAGAATTCTCATGAGATCTGGTTTTTTAAACGTGTGCAGCGCCTCCCCCTTCACTCTTTTTCTTCTGCTCCTGCCATGTAGGATATGCCGGCTTCCCCTTCACCCTCCACCATGATTGTAAGTTTCCTGAGGCCTCCCCAGCCATACTTCCTATACAGCCTGTAGAATCATGTGCCAATTACTCTCTTCTCTTTATAATTACTTAGTCTCAGGTAGTTCTTTACAGCAATGTGAGAATGGAATAATACACTGACCCATCCTACAACTGGGTGTCAGTGATGAATTAACTCTTATTGTGCTTAGCCACTGAATTTTGGGAGTTGCTGGCATTAATTATCCAGATGAAAATATTCCTACTACAGCTATTTGAAAACCACAGTTTTAAGCTGAGATGCTCAAATATATGGTAAATAAAATAAGTGACCCCATCTGGAGTCAGATTTGTTCATGATTTTACTTAAAAATGCATATGTAGAATCTCATTTGTAAGTTTATGTATCAATTTTTATATTGTCTATTGAATGTGTATCCCAGTAAAACATCAAAATTTCAAGTGCCCTCAACTTTTAGACATTATCCGTTTATTTCGCCTTAAATATTGATTACAACATTTCTAGCAGCTGTATATTTGTGCAGTAGCAATCCCAGATATGTTCACCGATTTAAAATAAAATTGATGACTTCTTGGAATCTGAAGTAAATGACTGTCAGAGAAAGCAGAGAAGCAACTCCTCACCCATTCCCAGCACCAAGCTGGATTTCAAGCTGGCCAAGATATACAGATGTGTGCATACCTCTCTGTGTATTCTCTAGAGAAGAAAGAATATAAATACCATCAAATGCATACAGATTCTTTATCCAACTAATGTTTCTAACTAATGTTTACTGTCTGTGCATGTGTGTCTATGTATCTATTTTTAATAAAAAGCAAAATGTTTAAAACTGAACTTAATAGCATTTTCATATATTACAATAGCTTAAACTGACTAGCTCTAGAAAAATCTATTCCCGGATAAGTAAGAGTTTGAATTCAAAATGAAAACTACAGATTTATTTTGTTTTCTCACATTTCACTGTAGCATGGTAATTGTTTGAAAGCTTTGTAACATGTTGAAATTGATGGCAGTTACATTTTATTTCTTTGGAAAGCTATCTTATATTGTTTCATAACATACATTTTCTAGTGGGGAGAGACTTCCAAAATTTTCACTTTAAGAATGGGAAAACAACGAGATACCATCTCACACCAGTCAGAACGGTTATTATTAAATCAAAAAATAACAGATGCTGGCGAGGTTGAGGAGAAAAGGGAAGGCTTATACAATGCTTAGTTCAGCCATTGTGGAAAGCAGTGTGGCAATTCCTCAGACAACTTAAAACAGAATTACTGTTAGACTCAGCAATCCCATTATTGAGTATATACCCAGAGTATAAATTGTTCTACCATGAAAATACATGCACACGTAAGTTTATTGCAGCACTATTCACAACAGCAAAGACATGGAATCAACCTAAGTGCCCGTCAATAGAAAACTAGATAAAGAAAATGTGGTACACATACACCCTTAGAATACCACGCAGCCATAAAAATGAATGCGATTATGTCCTTTGCAACAACATGGATGGAGCTAGAGGCCATTGTCCTAAGCAAACTAATACAGGAACAGAAAAATCAAATACACATGTTCTCACTTATAAGTGAGAGCTAAGCAATAAGAACACATGGACACAAAAAGGGGAACAGACACTGGGGCCTACTTGAGGGAAGAGCCTGAGCGGATCAAAGAAAATACCTACTGGATACTAGGCTTATTACCTGGGTGATGAAATAACCTGTAAACCAAACCTTCATGGCACACAGTTTACCTATTTAAGAAACCTGCACATGTACCCTTGAACCTAAAATAAAAGTTTAAAAAAATGAAAAAAATAAAGAAAGAAAGGCAAAGCTTAATTACCATGCTCAAAGTCCTAGAGACAGCTGCTGGCGTCTGATCTGCCTATAAAATCTCGTGTCTTGCTTCCCATTTCCCTCCTGCTTTATGTCTCATTGGAGAGATCCTCCTATTCCAAAATCAATCTCAAAACCTTCAAAATCATCTTACATTCTACTTTTTAAAACTTTCATATACATAATCTTAATAATCTTAATATTTGAGATCAACTTTCCACATTCACAATGTCATATATTTTCTACTTTTGTGATTTTCTAAATAAAATTACCAACTAAAAATTTCCTCAAATGTATGCCTATAAAAAGCTGTGAGTATTATTTCCTAATGGAATCCCAGGGTCATAAAATCTTTAATTTCAATGAAGGAATTTTCAGTTGTTCTTAATCTTTTTATAGCAAAAGTCTCATACGTTAATATTAGGATGAAATTTGAATTTCCAAATGCAACGAGAAACAAGCAGAATTTTATAAGCCAACTCATGTGGAAGTTCTTTTAGATAAGAAATTCTCGAGTTTTTAAATGTATTTTTAAATTTTAATTGACAAATAATATTTATGGGGCACAATGTCATGTTTTGATCTATGTATACATTATACAAAGATTCAATTAAGCTAATTAACATATCCATCACTTCACCAATTTATCATTTTTTTAATGGTAAGAATGTTAAAAATCTGTTTCAGCAATTTTGAAATACGCAATGCATTATTGACTGTAGTCACCATGCAGTGCAATATGCCACTAAAATTTATTCCTCAGTAGTCTAACTTAAACGTTGCACCCTTTTATCAACATTTTCCCTTTCCCAACCCTTACCCTTTCCCTTATCCTCTAGTAATGACCTTTCTACTCTGTTTCCATGTGATCAACTATTTTAGATTCCACATATAAGTGACATCATACAGTATTTGTCTTTCTATGCCTAGTTTATTTTGCTTAGTATAATGTCTTCCAGTTCCATCCATGTCCCAGATGACATTTTTCCCTTTTTTAAGGCTGCATAGTATTCCATTGTGTATTTATATTAGATTTTATCTATCCATTTATCCATTGATGGACACTTAGGTTGCTTTCATATCTGGGCTATTGTGAATAAAGCTGAAATGAACACGGGAGTGCAGATATATCTTCAAAATACTAATTTAAAATCCTTTCAATAAACAGTCGTGCATCACTTAACAATGGGGATATGTTCTGAGAAACATTTTGTTAGGCAATTTCACCATTGTGCAAACACCATAGACTGTACTTGCACAAACCTAGATGGCATAGCCTACTACACACCTAGGCTATATAGTATAGCCTGTGGTCCTAGGCTACAAACCTTTATAGCAGTTACTGTACTGAATACTATGGGCAATTATAAGACAAAGGTAAGTATTGCATATCTAAACATATTTAAACATAGGAAAAGTACAGTAAAAACACAGTATGATAGTGTTAGGAGACCACCATCATATATGTAGTCCACTGTTAACCAAACATTGTCATGTGGTGCATTACCGTATACCCAGGAGTGGGACTGCTGGATTGTATGGCAATTCTATTTATAGTTTTTTAAAACCCTCAAACATAACTCACACTCAGAAGCTGTTTGTCATCTGACTATAATTTTTTCTACAGTTTAATAAACCACAAATTGTTTGGCTGCAGAATAGATGACTTCAGCTATTTTAGCATTAAATCTACATATGTCTAAATGGCATTCTTGTTTCTTTTGGTGAGGCTAGCCAAGCAATGAAAATACCTTCAATGTTAAAGAAAAAAAATGTTTCTGGGTTTAAACTTACTATTTAATGGGCTAAACTAATTTTCAACTTTAAATATTAGTAGATTAATAAATCAATTGAAGAATTTTTATTAGGTAGGATTCACATCATTTGTTTCCTGTCTCTCAGGGCCCACTGTCCTTTGTTGCCTAATGTCCAGTATCTTCAAAACATTTGTTTCATAAATTTTGTATTTTTCTTTTTCTTGCTATTGTTCCAGGAGGGGAGGTAGTTTCATCCTCTGTTACTACTTCTAGGCTGGAAGCTAAAGTATTTAAACACATTTTAACAAGAAAGGATTCAAGAAAAGTTTTTGAAAGAGGGAAAGCCTTGAGATGAAATTATACATGGTGACTTACTAGTCATTATGAAATAGCTCAGAAAATAAGAATGAAAATTTAACTGATTTATTGTTTAACCCAGGCACAAGGAGATTGGTTTAGCCTACTTAGAAAATATGTGGAAATTGACCACCTTACTTATCAGTAAGCTTAGGGTAATTTTTGCTGCAGACACAAAGCAATCCCTCAAAAGTTTATTTATTGCTCCATCATAGGACCCAGGATAATGGAGCAGCCTCTCTCTAGAATATAACTAGTTTGATGGCAGAGATAAATCAGAAAGTGCTGAAACTACAATATGTCTTATAGCTTTGCTCAAACAGGAGACAAATCATGTTCACCCATCTTTTAATAACCAAAACCAATGACATACTTATCGTCATCTAGGAGGCGTGGGAACCTAGAGTGGAAGAGATTAAACTGAAGGAAGATTTTGTGGTAAGGGGTGATATTGTGGGGTTGTTAGAAGAAATATTTGCCATATAGAATTATTGGTGATGGCCTGGATACAGTTTTGTATGAACTGAAAACTAAACGGAATAAGAGAAGGAGAAAAACAGGTATTAAAGGACTAGGAATTGGGAGGATCTAGGACATCTAATTAGAGAGTATCCAAGGGGGTTCAGCATAATTACTTGCTTGGTTGGCAAGTTTTTAGGCTCTATCCTTGAGTTTTTTATGTTGTCATACACAAGGCCAGATTGATTTAGGTAAAAACAATGCTCTTCATTTAAGAATATACGGAGTCCTCTTTTTTCAGCAGTAAGTCAAGGCCTCGGCAGTTTTGGAGAACAACTGCAGCTAAAGATTCAACTTGGGCCTGAAGGACTGACAAAGTTTGTGATATGTCTGTGATGCTAGCAGAGAAGTCATTAGAGAGGCTACGGAAGGTTGTGACGAGGTTGAAATGCCTGCTATTCCAGTACCGAGAGCAATAGTGGAGGCAGAAAATCTTAAATTGACAAGCAAGGGAATTAGTGGAGTAACTCTTTTTTGTCGTATCGGTGTCATGAGGGGAAAAGGGAGCTCTTTTGGTCCAAATATGCAAATTGAATTTTGGGAGTAAGGAAAACTAGTGTGCATGTGCCTGTCCAATTAGCAGGTAGACACATGTAGGTAGAGGATCCACAGAGGAAGAAGAGACCTTGTGCGAAGCAAAACTGGAGATGCAAAGTAAAAAGATGAAAAGGAGTGGTGAAAGGGGTGTCTTGTACCTAGACTCCTAGGGATCTAGCTAGGGCAGCAGCCGTCAGAGGTTGTAATGGGGACTGATGAGGTAACTGCATAGAGGGGGAGGTTCGATTTTCATGGTGTAGGAGAAAACATTGAGTATCAACGAGCAAACTTTCACTGTTATTTTCAGGGCTGGATATAAGTAAACAAGAAGAGGGCTTTGGAGATGAAGAGTAAAGGAACATTGAGAAGGTGGAAGGTCACCTAGGGGAATTCCAGTGGGTCTTTGCTGAGAGATACATAAAGGAGCAGCCACAGGAATAGTCGTTTGTGTTGTGAGAGGTCTCAATATGTGGGGAGTACAGTTGATATAAGGAGAAAAGTTTTTTAAGTAAGTGCAGAGGAGGGCGGCAGCTTGCTGATGTGACATGTCTGGGGAGGTATTCCTGGACCTGTCTAGAAAGTAAATGAGTTCTTCAGGAGGGTAAAGGTGAGGGCTGTTAAGGGAAGTTCGGAGGTGTAGGGAGACAGGAGATGTTGCCTAGTCTGCATGTAAGACGGGGACAGCTGTGTAGGCGCTGGAAGAAAGGGAAATGCAAAGCCAGTGGTTGTTCGCTAAGGACGGATTAGAAACGGCTAGGAGAGAAGGAGTAAGGTTGACAGTGTGGTGGAGATAGCTGGGGAGAGGTAGAGGGTGACATAAGAATAAGAATGAGAATAAGAGTGAGTATAAAAGTAAAGAATAGAACTTCATCAGGGTGAAAGTATCGGAGGGTCCCCTGCCAGCAAAGATCATCTATCCACTCTAAGAGGGAGTTAAGAGTTGCCAGTCCTGGGATAGGGCAAATCCTTGAGCTTGATGTGTAGGGAAGGGAGGGGGCCTGAATAATCCCTGAGTAGTAGTAGAATAGCAGATGCAACACTGAGAAGTTATTTCCTGAGGATAGATTTCCACGATGGAAAGGAAATGATAGGTTCTAAGAGGTGGGCTGGTGGCTTTTACTATAGCATAGCCTGCCTTTGCTGGTAGGTGGCGATTAGGCCTGGTGGAACTACTATCACTAAACCAAGTGTGTTCAGGGTGAGGAACAGGAAAGAAGAAAATATGGTGAAATAGGGTGAATGTCAGGTGGATCAGAGAGATACAGTCATGGGGGTCAGGTGTGGTATCCGGAATAATGTGGGAGGCCGGATTGAAGTCCAGGCCAGGAACAATGGTAACTATAGGAGACTCAACAAAGGGTGAGTACAGCTGAAGGAGCCGGGGAACGGAAAGTATATGTGTCAGGTGTGAGGAAGAAAATAGATTTTGGAAGTTATGAGAGAGAGTGAGTTGAGTATAGTTTGTGATTTTAAGGCCTTTAAAAGTATTAAGGCAGCAGTAGCTGCTGCACGCAGATGTGAGGGCTAGGCTAAAATAGTAAGGTCAAGTTGTTTGGACAGAAAGGCTACAGGATGCTGTCCCGGCTCTTGTGTAAGAATTCTAATCTTACTAACCATGCCTAGGAAGGAAAGGAGTTGTTGTTTTGTAGAAGGGATTGGGGTTTGGGAGATTAGCCGGACACGATCAGCAGGGACAGCACATGTGTTTTTATGAGAATTATGCCGAGATAGGTAACAGATGAGGAAGAAATTTGGGCTTGACTGAAGTAATGGGGGCTGTCTGTGAAGCCTTGCGGCAGTACAGCCTAGGTAATTTGCTGAGCCTGATGGGTGTCAGAGTCAGTCCAAGTGAAAGAGAAGAGAGGCTGGGATGAGGGGTGCAAAGGAATAGTAAAGAAAGCATGTTTGAGATCTAGAACAGAATAATGGGTTGTGGAGGGAGGTATTGAGGATAGGAGAGTATATGGGTTTGGCACCACACAGTAGATAGGCAAAACAATTTGGTTGATAAGGCGCAGATCCTGAACTAACCTGTAAGGCTTGTCTGGTTTTAGGACAGGTAAAATGGGGGAATTGTAAGGGGAGCTTATAGGCTTTAAGAGGCCATGCTGTAGCAGGTGAGTGATAACAGACTTTAATCCTTTTAAAGCATGCTGTGGGATGGGATATTGGCATTGAGTGGGGTAAGAGTGAATAGGTTTTAATGGGATGGTAAGGGGTGCATGATTGGTTGCTAAGGAGGGAGTAGAGGTGTCTTATACTTGTGGGTTAAGGTGGGGAGATACAAGAGGAGGATGTGAAGGAGGCTTTGAACTGGGGGAAAAGGTGGCAATGAGGTGTAGCTGTAGCCCAGGAATAGTCAGGGAGGCAGATAATTTAGTTAAAGTGTCTCAGCCTAATAAGGGAACTGGGCAGGTGGGGATAACTAAAAAGGAGTGCTTAAAAGAGTATTGTCTAAGTTGGCACCAGAGTTGGGGAGTTTTAAGAGGTTTAGAAGCCTGGCTGTCAATACCTACAACAGTTATGGAGGCAAGAGAAACAGGCCCTTGAAAAGAAGGAATGTGGGCTGAGTAGCCTCCGTATTGATTAAGAAGGGGACGGACTTACCTTCCACTGTGAGAGTTACCTGAAGCTCGGCATCCGTGATGGTTTAAGGGGCTTCCAAGGCGATTGGGCAGTGTCAGCCTTCAGCCGCTAAGCCGAGAAGATCTGGGAAGGAGTCAGAGAGCCTTGGGCCAGAGTTCCAGGGGCTCTGGGAGTGGCTGCCATGTGAGTTGAACAGTCCGATTTTCAGTGGGGTCCCGCACAGATGGGACGCGGCTTAGGAGGAATCCCGGGCTGTGGGCATTCCTTGGCCCAGTGGCCAGATTTCCGGCACTTGTAGCAAGCTCCTTGAGGAGGAGGTTCTGGAGGAATGCCTGGCCTCTGTGGTTCAGGCATTTGGAAGTTCTTGTGTGCTGGAGATGTGGCTGGGGTTTGTCTCACAGTGGAGGCAAGGAATTGCAACTTTTTTCTATTATTGTACACCTTGAAGGCGAGGTTAATTAAGTCCTGTGGTGGGGTTTGAGGGCCGGAATTTAATTTTTGGAGCTTTATTTAAAGTCGGGAGTGGATTGGGTAATAAAATGTATATTGAGAATTAGACGGCCTTTTGACATTTTAGGGTCTAGGCTGTAAAGCGTCTCAGGGTTGCTGCCAAACGAGCCATGAACTGGGCTGGGTTTTTCATATTTGATGAAAAGGAGCCTAAAGGCTAACTGATTTGAGAGAGGTCAGATAAAGAAAAAGGAGCATTAACCTTGACTATGCCTTTAGCTCCAGCCACCTATTTAAGAGGAAATTGCTGGGCAGGTGGGGGAGGGCTAGTCACAGAACAAAACTGTAAGCCAGACTGGGTGTGAGGAGGGGAGGTGATAAAAAGATTATAGGGTGGAGGAGCCGAGGCTGAGGAAGAATTCGGACCTAGCTCGGCCAGGCGAGGAGCAGCCTGGGGAGGAGGAAAGAGGTCAGATGGGTCTGTAGAAAAGTAAGATTAGAAAGACTCAGCGACGCTTGGGGTTGGGACTGAGGGGAGAGATGAGAGGGAAAGAAGGAGGATTGGGGACAAGTCGCATTGGGAACAGAGACTAAGGAGGGAACAATGTGTAAAAGAATGCCTGGACGTCAGGCACCTCAGACTGTTTGCCTATTTTACGACAAGAATTATTTAGATCTTGTAGGATGGAAAAATTGAAAGTGCCGTTTTCTGGCTATTTGGAACCACTGTCGAGTTTGTACTGGGGTCAAGTGGCATTGCAGAAGAAAATAAGGTGTTTAGGTTTAGGTCAGGTGTGAGTTGAAGAGATTTTAAGTTCTTGAGAACACAGGCTAAGGGAGAAGAGGGAGGAATGGAGGGTGGAAGGTTGCCCATAGTGAAGGAGGCAAGCCCATAAAAATGAGAGAGTAGAGACATGGAGAGAAGGGGTTGGGGTGTTCTTGCCCTCCAGAAAAGCAGAAAAGGGGTAGAGACATGGAGAGAAGGGGTTGGGGGGTTCTTGCCCCTTAGAAAAGTGGTACTTGCTGCTAGGGGTGAAGGAGAAGGGGTTGGGGGGTTCTTGCCCCCCAGAAAAGTGGAGAAGGGGTAGAGACACAGAGAGAAGGGGTTGGGGGGTTCTTGCCCCCCAGAAAAGCAGTACTTGCCGGTAAGGGTGAAGGACCAATGCAGGCATCCCCGCGTGGTCAGACACCTCTGAAATGTGGGTGAATAATCAGGCAGGTGTCCCTGCGTGATTAAACACCAAGGGAAAACTGTCTTCCCGAGTCCGTGACTGGCACCGGAGTTTTGGGTCCACGGATAAAACGCGTCTCCTTCATCTCTACCAGAAAAGGAAAGGAACTGAAATTAAGAGAAGGGAGAGATTGAAGTGTGGCACCAAGATTGAAAGGAGAAAGAGGTTGAGGGATAGTGAGAGAGGTTGGAGAAGAGAGTAAAAAGAGGCCGCTTACCAGATTTAAAATTGATGAGATGTTCCTTGGGCTGGTTGGTCTGAGGACCCGAGGTCGTAGGTGGATCTTTCTCACGGAGCAAAGAGCAGGAGGACAGGGGATTGATCTCCTAAGGGAGGTCCCCCGATCCGAGTCACGGCACCAAATTTCACTCGCGTCCATGTGAAGAGACCACCAAACAGGCTTTGTGTGAGCAATAAAGCTTTATAATCACCTGGGTTCAGGTGGGCTGAGTCCGAAAAGAGAGTCAGCGAAGGGAGATAAGTGTAGGGCCATTTTACAAGATTTATAATTACAGTCAAAGGGGGGTTGTTCTCTGGCTGGCAGGAGTGGGGGTCACAAGGTGCTCAGTAGGGGAGCTTTTGAGCCAGGATGAGCCAGGAGAGGGAATTTCACAAGATAATGTCATCACTTAAGGCAAGGACCGGCCATTTTCACTTCTTTTGTGGTGGAATGTCATCAGTTAAGGCAAGGAACAGGCCATCTGGATGTTTATGTGCAGGTCACAGGGGATATGATGGCTTAGCTTGGGCTCAGAGGCCTGACAGGGCCCGTATGTAAGGTTTCTGAATATTGAGAACAATAATAAAATCTACCATGCTCAGTAAAAATTAAACTTGTGTTTCTTACCCTCTTTTGGATTCTTAGGGAGGTTTGGACTCCCTTTTCAGAAAAGTCCAAATGTATAACAAATATAAATATTTCTCATATAATATCCTGGGCTTTGTGAAACCCCTGTAATCTACCCAAAGATCAAAGGCAATTGGCTCTAGGTTAAGAACCCCTGATTAGTTTTGATGTTTTATAGCTTCGGACCTGGAGAAATTTTAGACAAGTGTTATAATTTTTTATAAAATTGAAAGGTGGTATTTTGAGAAAGCCAGAGTATACTCTAATCCTGCTGACTATAAATCATAATCTGTTTGTATACACTTCAAAATATTCCATGGACTAAATATAAAGGAATGTATTAAATATTTGTGATACATAATAATTAAAAAGTTATTTAATCTACCATTAATTATTTTGCACTTTCAAAAATATTCATTGAGCCATCTTAACAAAAAAATGTTCTTTGGTCTAAAGCAAGTTTGCTAAACTTCATTTGAACTTTTAAGTCAGTCACTTGATTGAGCCTCTGAGAATAACAGAACACCTGTTGACCAAGCAATGTTACTTCTGCTTCTTTTAAGGCATCTTGCCAAATTTGTCATACTGTGAGACTACACATGCTCCATTAAAAGAGAAGACCATGAAAATATTGAAATAAAAAAATAAAAGAAGTATTATTTCATTTCTGTTTTGATGAATGGAAAAAAAAAATCAAGAACAAGAAGTTCCAAAGAGGCCAAAGAGTAAATTATTTATGTTTAGGACACAATTTTATTAATCCCATTTTGATCTGTATTTTTGTAATTTATAGTGATCATCATAGAGCATATGAAAACAGGTGAGAAAATATTTACTGATTTAAGAAAAAACATTATTTTCTGATTTTTAAATATTTAATTTATATAGTTTAAAATTTAAAATTTATATTTAATAACAATAAAAATATACTACCTGAATTTTCTTAGATCTTTTCAGGACAAGGCAGAAAGCAAATAAATGAATAAAACATGATACAATAATTGAATGGACATTGCAATAATCAGGTTCCCAAAATTCAAAATAGAAACATTCTAGGAAAATTTTATTTACAAGTATGGAGGAAGGGATCAATACTCTGACCCTACTCTCCAGCCTCCATCTGATCTACTGGGGCTTCTCATTGATAAAACCCAGCTTGAATAAGCCAGAAGTCAAGAACACCATTTGATGTGAGGACTGGATTTGGAAGGACAAATGGGAGGTATCCAGCCCAAATTAATAAATACGGAATTAGATGATTTTGAGAAAATTAACTAATACGATCATATGAGTGTATCATATGCTAGATATATATCTTTTAATTTCAAAATAGCATTAAATCCTATTTCATCATTGTTTTCCTCTACTACTCCTATGAAGTAAAAGGAGGGGTGAAGAGAGAAGGAGCAGCTCCTCAGAGACTCACAGTCTCAATGGTCTATAAATTCCTTGCAGCAGGATAGTGCAACTTATGTATATTTCGATCCTACACCTGGCATGTATTTACCACACAAGAAATATTTATTGAATCAATTGAATGGATAAGTGAACAAATTACATTTAAATGGGATGGGATGAATGTAAATAAATCCTAACAGCAAAAATGAAAATCAACATAACACAGATTCTTAATCCTAAATGTAACTTCTTTGGTGGTTTCTTATCAACGAATGTGGAAGAGAAATACTTTAATTCTTTAGCGCCTTGCCCTAGGTTTCAAAATTATTATCCCTTTAGGTAATCTCCTACAATTTTCTACATATCTAAATATACAACAGGCCCTATGTTTTCAATTTGTTTTATGGTAAGAAGGTTCTCAAAATATATCATTACTAATTCCTCCAGTTTTCTTTGGGTATTATATTATAACATATGAATCTCTAAATGAAAACGGGGTGATTTGTTGGAATGAACGAGTACTCACTTAGGCCACCCAGAGAAAATAAATCTCAACACGTTCATGAGAGCCATGGGAGCCTTGTTCTCTTGGCCGCAACTTGGCTCACCCAGAGAGCAATCATCTTTAAATAACATAAGTAAAAGTCAAGGTCCCTTAGAGACCTAAAACGTGTAGCTAAACCCATTTGTAAGTAAGTTTTCACTTGACTGAAAACACTACTCCATATGTAATTCACGCTGTGAAAGCCTGTATCCTCAGGCTAATTATGAAGTCATTCTTCTCTGTCCTTTCCTTTTACTTCTCTCTTTTCTTCTATTCCAGGCAACACCAATAAAATATTCTCAAGTAACATAGTCACTTATGTGGAAAAGTAAGGAAGACCACATGCGTATGTATAATTTGCCAACTCTACAGACTTTATCATGGAACCTGAGAATTTCTGGTTTCTGTGTGTTTGTTTTTTGTTGTTGTTGTTGTTATTATTGTTGTTCAAAGTTTATATATTCTACCTTAAGCACAGGTATGACAAAAATATCATATATAGGGTGGATGGTGAAGGGAGAAATCGAAGAAAAGTAAGAAGTGCAAGAGAAAAGAAAGAAGGGGGGAAATGAAGAGAATTTTCTTCTATCTTCTTATTCATAATTCTTGGATCAGATTTTTTTATATCAAAGTAACAAGTGGAGAAAACGTGCAAGGGAACTAATACAGATAACCCCAAATCTTCCAGAATCTTAAATAGATCATGGTTGTAGTTTGATGGACTCTAAACTAACAACGAAAAGGAGCTTTTCTAATGCAGGCATTTCTTATTAATTTGGGTGAACTCTAAAGCAGAAACAAGGACTTAGGGGAAAATACGTAAACTCCAAAGGAAAGAAAGACCATGGACTTTGGAGTCAGATTATGTAAGTTTGAGTTGTAGCTGTGACTTCAAAGGGGTCTTTTGACAAAGAAACAGGATTCTGATCAGTTTTACAATTCGATATCTGTAAGATGAGGTAAAAACAATGACTAAATAGAAGTTTTCTTGGAACAGAGAGAATTTCTTCTGGGTTTCTCAGTAGGAATACATTAGGTGATGCAGGAAAAACAAAACAAACAAACAAAATATTAGTGGCATATGCGACCTGTAAGGATAATTTCAACACTTCCATAGTGTTCCAAACATTTTGAGGGCTAGTTGAGTTACTTCTTTAAATCAAAACATTCATCTTTGGATGGTTGCCTTCAACAATCAACCAATGTAACTAACAATCTTAGAAAGCAATTCAATGCAGTTTATTACCAAAGGGTATATTTTGATGACTAGTTTATCTAAGAGGTTACAGTATGAAATTATATTGTTTAAAGCTAGGCATTCTTTGGGTGACTGAGGTCTTAATGGTAGGAATTCAATTACATCACTTCACTTGAAAACTTAAAAAAATGTTTTCAAACATACACATATCCTGGGATATGAGAAGCTAATATGGGTTGAGCATAGTAGAACGTTGGGGAAAACACAAGATGAAAATGTCAAAGTAAGCAGGTATAAGATAACACAGACCCTGCTTAGCCATGATAAGAAATTTTATTTTAATTTCAGAGCAACACAAAGCAGTTGAAAGGTTTTAAATAGAGGAATATATTTCTATATTAAATTTATGTTAAAATCTTATGTGCTAGGCTATACTTTTATAAGGGCAAGGGAAGGAATCTTGTCTATTTATTTGATCCCTAAGCATCCAACTAATGCCTGATATTTGGTACTTGTCAAGCTAATTTATAAAGGCCTTTATGGTTGATTAACAATGCTTGTGGGGAATGTGGCAGATATCACTCTTCAATGATCCTTGCCTCTTGGTATTCATTCTCTTGTGTAATCTTCTCTCTTTGAGTGTAGACAGAAACCGTGACTTGTTCTAAGCAATAAAAGTGTCAAATGTGATAAAATATCATTTCCATGATTAGTTTAAATAATATTGTAACTTGCATCTTCCTGGCTGACTTTCTCTGTTGCTTTCTTTGCTTGTATGCTTTGATGAAGCAGGGTGCAATGTTGGAGAGATCCACATGATAAAATATAGCCAACAGCCAGCTAGGAAATGATATTTTCAATCTATCAACCCTTGAAAAACTGAATTCTGGCCAATTTATCCAGTTGGAAGATCTTTCCCCAGTAGAGCCTTCAGATGAGACCCTAGCCCTGGCCAAAACCTTGAATGCATCATAAAAAACCCTGAAGCAGAAGACCCAGTGAAGTCATACCCAGACTCTTGACCTAACCAAAGTATAATGTAATAAATGTATGTTGTTTTAAGCCACTACATTTGCACTAATATATTATATAGCAATGGATAACTAGTATGGAAGGGATGAAGTTCAATTCATAGGAACTCATTCTTTTCTGGGAATCTCTTTAACATACAGATGTGGGTGTTCTGAAACCATTTTTGGGCTAAGAGACCAGACACCCTGACCATATTATTAATTAATTCATAGGTAGTCTTCTGACCTGAACTGGGACATTAAGAACCTGGCTTCCAAGAATTTAATGCTTGAAAGAGAGAGATAATAGGGTAGAAGTAAGTCACATCACTAGGGTCACTCCAGAAAAAAAAGGCTGAAGAACTTCTATTTCTGAAGGTATAATTTAGAAAATAACATTTCTGCCACTGGCAATGTAGGTGAATTTCAAAAAAAATCTTTTACAGATTTAGACAAAATAAAAAGAAAAACATACAATCTATCCATAAAATCTTTTCAACCATAATTCAGGTATAAGATAATGATTGCAGAAAGCTATGCCCCCTAATCAAATTTCTCTAACTCAAGGAATATGCCAGTTCTGGCTGAGCACAGAGGCTCATGCCTGTAATCCTAGCACTTTTATGACTCTACAAAGAACTCACAATAAGAAAAAAGAAAACAAAAGTGAGAAAACACCATTATCTGTGGTGCTGCCACTTGATTCTTCTACAGAATAGGGCAGCACTAAGGAATAGGGATGGAAGACAGATACAATAAGCCTTTTAAGTTCCTGGAGACCAAGTTACATGAATATTGTAATTAAGCCAAGTTAAAAGAGATATTGGATCCAAGAAAAACTCAGATAGAATATTTAGAAATCTACTTTTTGACATAATACAGGGGGATAAACCTGGATTATAATTTACTATGACTTTTCGTGAATCCTGAATCATCTATCAATACAGTTACTAATACACAAAAATCACCAACAATCTAATAGAGAACCTGAAAGTTTCCTTTCTAGTTAAAAGAAGCAGTATTTTTGGTTCATAGTTAGGCACTAAATGATACTCAAAACTTCAGTGTCTATCCAGGGCGCCAGGAGGCAGCAGTTACCCTGAACAGAGAGACTGTAATCTAATTAGCATGGCATTCTTTGCTGAATGGTGAGACCATGGAAATTTGAATAGCCACTTTCCTTCTCTTAAATGTGTATTCATTATCACAAGAAATGGAGAAACTGACTTGTAAAGCTGGAATGAGATGAAAGATTGGTTTTCTGTGTGGTCTTTCTTCTTGGAGTCTAATTCAAACTATTTACAAAGTCTACCAAAAGCATAACAAAGAACAATGGCCAGAACTCTGAATTATTTCAATCCCTTTCTTTTTTTATCCCTCAAGTTGGACACAGATATAACCATCAAAATCTAAATTTCCCCCTTCATTTTGGAGAGAATGTCTTACTGAAAGTCTCGTGTGTAGATTTATGATAGAACTTGGCCCAATATCCTGTCTTAAGGGCATTCCGTTTTGTTTGTCATATTTTTCTGGTTCAGCAGCCGTTACTTTACGTGTTGTCTGTTAATGTATCTGTTAGTATATTCTGAAAAAGACTAAAATTATAGAAAGAATTTTGAAAATAGGAGAAATAATTTCATTTTTAATGAAATAATTGTGCTTTGGAAAAATATGAATAATTGGCTATCTAGATACCACAGAAGTTATGAGATTTACATAAAATATTTATAGAGTCTAACAATCTTAGATATGATAAAGTCCAACCCTGTTGTTTTACAAATAACAAGGCTGAAAAAAGGACTTGGAAAAAATCACACAGCTGGTTAGCTGTGGGCAATGTGGCTTAGGACAGGGATGCCACACATTCATCACTTCCTCCTTCTACCCAGTACACACTGCTTTCCATACCTATCCATGGCAAAAATTGCTAATCAGTGTTTTTCTTGCTGAACATAGATGTGGCCCGAAACTCATTCTCAACAAAGTGTTCCAGATAGGCCTTGTTATTTGAAATTCATACTTGAGTTGAAGCTATTTGTTAACCCTAGTCTAGATCTTTGTCTCTTGTATTCCAGTTCAGCCTTTTAATATTTATTATGCCGTAATTTTCACCGTTATACAAATAATTTAGATAAAATATCAGTTCTATAATTATAAATGTGTGCAAATTGCACTCATGCATTTTAGGAATAAGTACTTAAGATTTTTGATAACATATACACATTGTAAATATGTAACTCATCTTGGCAGTTTTTTCAGAAAAATTTAATGAAAAGAAATAATTCAGGATTAATTGTCATAAAATCTGATTTGAAAGCTTGTTAAGAGTTGTGTTTACTGGATAGCATTACAATTATACGCCACACATGGTTTTACTAAAACAAAATGTCAAAGTGTTTCAAGAAGAAATCATTGTTTCTTGTTTTCACACTAGTAGCTAAAATAATTCCATAAAGAAGTCTCATGACATTAACATAAAACATCAAACACAGTTACAAGGTCTGTCTAAGAAGACATACAGTCTATTCCCTTCACTAATAAGGATTATATACCATGTGTAATAATTTGAAGGCACTTAATAAATCATTTTTAAAAATCCAAATCTATCAATTTTTTGTTTATATCCAATCTTGCAAAGGAGAAAAAGGATGTAGTCTATTAAAGGAAGGGATATCAACATACAATAGGAAAGAAAAACTATAGTGATTATAGCAAGGCAAGGCATCTTAATGGAGAGTGTTTTAAACCAAAACTGTGTTACATTCAGCTGCATGTGGCCTGAGGATGCCTCTGTAGTTGCAGTCCTTTCAGAGGGAATTGCAACCTTAGTATGTAAACTAATCTAAAGCCTACTTTAGGAGGTTACTTTTGTAACAAATAGCTGAGTCTCAGCCAATCAAGCAGCCAAGCTTTAGTCAATCACAGGTTTCCTATTGATTGGATCATGTTCAAACAAGGCAAATGCCTAGCTGTCACCAATCAAGCGGTAACCAATCAGACTGTTTGTGTACCTCACCTCTATTCTCCATCCATAAAAGCCGCCTTCCCACATTGCTGAGTGGAGCTCTCTGAGCCTCTTCTAGTTCTAAGGACTGCCAATTCTTGAACTGTTCTTTGCTCAATTAAACACTGTTACATTTAATTCATCTGAAGTTTCATTTTTGGTTTGTTTTTAACACCTGAATTCATGTTATCTAGTGATCTGTGTTAACCCAAAACTAAAATTATGACTCCAACTAAAGTCCCAAACCTACTGAAGCCCTGATAGTGGAATGAGAGGGGAATGCCTGTCACTTAAACCTCCTTTTATCTGGTACTTTTATAGCTGAAAACAGTGGAATTTTTTTTAAAAAAACATATTTTTCTACCTAACAATTGTTTTATTCCAAAATGAAATAAAAATATTCAAAAATAAAAAATATTCAGAGAAAATTTGTGCTGAATATACAAACTAATTAATTGAGCAGCTGAAATTCTGCTTCAGAAAACCAGGGCTAAAAATTTAAGCGTGGACAGGAATCAGGATTAGTTAGTTGGAGGGAATAATTTAGAAACACTGCTGCCAAGGTAACCTTTTCCTAGGAAGATCATCACATTCCTCATATGCAGTGTTGATAAATAGTGGCAAGAGATGGAGTGAGGAGGGTTATGAAAGTTAGTTATTTTCCTCTGAAGTCTTAAGCAGGTTGTTACTCACATGAAGTCCTTGATCCCTCCATGAGATAGATAGACAAGGTATTTTCTCCAGAGTTATTCTGACTCTAAGATACAGAATTTTACCTCTGAAGTGAAATTAAAAGGTGACTGATAATGTTAGTAGATTTGTGAGCAGAGAAGAAAGTTGTACGCAGATTTTTTATATCTTATTAAATCATTTTTGAATACAGCTTTCATAAAATCCCTTTGGAAGAAACTGCTGGTTTTCATCAAAATCCACTTTCGCTTTCCTCCATGACAAAATATTGTCGCTGGGCACATAGTCTAGCTGGGAAGACACTTCCCAGACTCTTTCGCAGCCCAGTCTGGCCATGTACATAGAGTTCTCTCCACTGCAATGTAAATAGAGATGATGTGAGCCATTTCCTTGTCTTTGTTTTGTTTTAATACTGGTATTTATTATTTTTTCTCCTGTCCTGTGCACTGGAATGCACATACCTGTGACCCAGTTTTTAGCATACAGATGAGGACAATGCCCTGAGGGAAGACAGAATAATAAGGTAAAAGAGACCTGGGTCCCTGAATCACTGTGCGGATCTGAGATTTCTCAATAATCTGGTTTATCTAAGGATTGTTATGTGAGGGAAGAATAAATTAATTTTTTCTTTAAGTCAAAATATTTGGGAGCTTCTTTGTTGTAGTGGCTTTTATACTAAAAGATTTTCTGCAGATATTTTTAAATTATTATAAAGTGTGTGTGTGTGTGTGTGTGTATGTTTAAGTTAGATGTATAGATACAAATGAAAAAACAGTGACTATCCCTGTACCCTTCACTTATAATAAAACATTACCAACATGGCTATATCTCTTGCATACTCTATATTAGTCCAAATTTTCCCTTCCCTCAACTTCCAAAGTTACCATCAAGTAATCTTGAATTCGATGTTTATTATTACCACACGTTTTCATAGTTTTACTGAATATGTATTTTCCAATATATAATGTGTAGCTTTATTTGCATGTTTTAGAATATTATTCAAATGTTATCTTTATCTGCTTGGAATCTTAGTTGCAAACACAAAAGAATCTACTTTGGCTACTTTAACTACAAAAGTAATTTATCATAGAATATTATGTAGTTCATAGACTCTCTAAGATCCTAAGAAAGTTAGAGTCTGAAAATATACAGTCCAACACATCACAAAATCTTATCTAATAGAAACACTCATGCTTCTAATCAGCAACCATGAAGCTGTGGGATGTAGAGGAAATATTTTTGTTTCTGCACTGTCTGGGCTTTCTGAATACATTTCCTGAAAACTCAGCATCTTGGGATAAGAGCCAGGCTTGGGAAGTTAATTTACAGTGGAGTAGATGGTGAGAGAAGTCCAGAGAGATTTAGCTAACTCTGGGTAGTTTACATTTTAAGAGAAAATGAGTCCCAGGACCTTGGAGAAATCCATAGCTTACAAAAAACCAGAGAGATATGCAAGGCTTATGCAGCCCCTGGAAAGATGTATGTGCATTCCAGAAGGTGAGAGTGAGTACTCAGGATCCTTTGCACTCCATCTCTGCAGGGCAAAGGTTCTCCCCCTTTTTGGAGGGAAGGGGGAAACAGCTGTCTCTTTCTCCTGTATGGAAGAAGAGAATTCATTTTTCTCACTGAGAAACTATTTAGCTACTCATATACAAGATTTTTCCACCTGGCTTTCATCATATCACCCCAGAGGTAAGGACTAAAGTAAGGGAGAATCACATGCTTATTTATTGTAAGGTAATAAATAAATAAATAAATAAATCTCTGATCCAGAAAACTTCAGGTGCACATTCAGAATAAAACTAATAAAGATGAATAAAACAATCCCAACAATGTCTGGGACCAGATGCTAGAAATTCTCACACTGCTTCTCCCTAAAAGCACTATACGTCACCTCTCTAGTAGCCAGATGCTTGTGTCAGATTACTGGGGAAACCGGCTCTGAGGTAGAGATTTCTGTGCAAGGAGTTTATCAGAAAACACTCTCAGGAACAACCCCTGTAAGAGAGTGAAGGAAGTAACATTGGGTAGAGAGAGAAAACTGTACCAGAAGCCATAGTTAAGCCCTTAGGGAGCTTTGGACATTCAGAGTTATCCCCAATTTAGACCAAAAGGTTGGCCCCCCAAATTTACCAGTCATTAGATACGAGCTCTCTGGAGAGGGGACAGAGACAGGTTTCCTTTGGCTGCCCTCCAAGAACAAGACTCAGAGACAGACTAAGCTGATTGCTATCAGCAGCAACACTCATGGCAACTGCAAGATGAGTGCCTTAACCTTGAAGAGGGAATCTTGGCAGTCCCCTATGACATCAACCATAACAAATCACATCTTCCAAATGTGGCTATCTCCTCACATTGCTCACTTCTAAATCTAAGACCTGCATGGATGTATCTGATGGAAGGACTTTCAGAAGCATGGTAGTCAGAAAAGGCATATCTAAATCCACGTGTGTATTCCAGTAAGAGCAAAGGGCTTTCCTGTCCACAATAGAAAGTGCCCATCATATTAATATGTTATCAATTGGCTGTCAATCCTCCAGAGTATGCAACTGTATTTTGATAGGTCAGGAAATGGGAAGTGGGGAGGGAGGTGGTGTCAGCATTGGGTACTACCACTAAAAACCTAGGTACTTAGCAGTGTCAGTAACCTGGTGAGCTCTTATGAAGGAACATCCATGTTGAGTTGGAAAGCCTTCATATTAGAAAAGATTTACAGTCATTTCAGACTATCGGTGAGAGTAGACATAGACATAAGTAAAATAAGGTTTACTTATCTAAGTAAGACTTTCTTATCCTACTATAGAAAAAAGTGCAATCAGAATATGGCAAAGGGATCAGGACAATTGTCCTTTAATAAATGTTGGTATGTTGGTATAAATGTCCATGTTCCCCTAAAAAAGAAAATAATTGCAGGTGAAAAATCTGATTGAAACTTATGTCAAGGTTTCTGGAAGCCCAAATGCTCCTCTTCCACCCCAGTCGAATATATTTAAACCTAGAGAAGTTCTTCACACAGACTAATCTGGATAAGTGCCAGTGACTATACTACCCAAACCTGGTAGATTATATTAATCTGGATGCTATACAACATAAAATATAAGACTAGATTACAGTATAGTTCAATCTGCAATTCCATTATCAAGGATTCATTGATCACCCTTGGCATCTCTAGTTTTAGTGCCCTCCTGAAATCAGGGCTAAGAAACTGGAGCAATGTTGTATCTATTGAAGCTATTCCTGTTGACCCTGAAAGTGTACTGCTGTCTCTGCTGGGTGGAAGCAACTCTTTCAGAACTAGTTATTGAAATGAAGGGTGGGGATGGGAGTGGTGAGAATAGCATTTTTCAGATCAATCAACTATGAAGGGCTGTGTTAATTTGATCTGGTAAAGACTGTATTAGTCTGGTCTCATGTTGCTATAAATAAATGCCTGAGACTGGGTAATTGATAAAGAAAAGAGTTTTGGCTCACAATTCCACAGGCTGTACAGGAATCATGGCCGGGGAAGCTTCAGGCAGCTTTCACTCATGGCAGAAGGCAAAGCTGGAGCAGGCATCTTCACATGGCTGGAGCAGAAGGAAGGGGAGGTGGTGTGGAGGTGCCACATACTTTTAAACAAACAGATCTCGTGAGAACCCTATCACGAGACAGCTAGACTGTCACGAGACTAGAGGGATGGTGTTAAACCCTTAGAAACTATCTCCATGATTCAATCACCTCCCACCAGGATCCACCTTCAATATTGGGGATTACAATTTGGCATGACATTTGGGCAGGAACACAGATCCCAACCATCTCAGAGACTATATCTACAATGGAGTTACCAATTTACTAAGCCTACATACATAACCTTTATTCTCCAAGACCCAAGTAAAACAGGTAAGCTAAATGAGCCTGTAATAAAAATAGCCACATCTTCATCTTACAGTTTTTGATAGTGGAATGAGTCTCTATAGTTCCCTGGAGTTGTAGTACTTCTTACATTTTGGCAGGGAATTAGTATTGCAGAATCTACTGCTTGACTCTTCTTCCATTTTCTTCATGTCATTTTGGAAATGTGCTGAGTATATCTAATCTAACAATAATTCTTAAACAGGAGGTAAATAGTAGGAGGCTAAGTTTTCACACCTGATAGGCCCACTGTGACATGGTCTTGAGCCAGAAGTCCATTTATTTCCATTTACTAAACCCTAGATGTAGTTTTATTTATTTTTATTTAATCTTCACAACCAGTATTAAGCCCGTATTAAATTCACTTGTCTGAAGTCAGAAAGTTGGAAAACTAGGGCCATAACTCAAGTTTCCTGATGCTTAGTTCTTTTCTCTTTCACTTTATCAAGCATTAGTGATGACTAATTATTATGACTTTTGATCCTAGAGAAGAAGGGCCATTTACATGTAATATGATATAGTCTTAAGTACCAGGAAAGCCGAAATAAGGTTACATCTTTTCCAATAAGTGCTCCAGTCAGAACACCATTTACATGTCTTTATCATCTTCCATTGAGAAGAGTAATAAAAATGGGAGAACTCCTGATCTATAAATGATGTTCAGCCTGAAGATTTTTCTAATTAAAATTTCACACATAAGAATGAATATCTCTAACTTTCATGACAAGAGGTTGACTTGATGATGCCAACTGCAATTGTGCCTTTTTAGTCTGACTGACAGCCTCTATCCAGTGCAAGTTCCTATAGCACAACTGGGATTTAAACAAGCCCCGTGCCAGAAATATTTACCCCAAAGGTTTCCCCACTGAGTGCAAAATAAGCTTGCATTTAAGCAGCTCTATTTCAGTTGCTGCCTAATGAAACATTTAACAACAACAAAATGCTTTCTTAGCAAACATGTCATAATATAGAAAGAACTATGGTGCAGAAAGACACATCATTTATGAGAAGCATGGTGCAGACCAGGAGGTGAAATGGGACAGTGATAACAGTTTATAAAAATTATAAAGAACTTTAAATATCTTTTTTAAAAACTTGAGCAATAGGAGTTTGCTAAGTCTGTATCTTTTATGAGAACAGAAAACTTAGCCAAATTTTAAGGGTGAAACGCTCACCCAGGAAAATCTAGTAGAAGAGAAATGGAAAACTCATGTCTTTGAGTAGGAAAACTGATGTTATGAACATATTCAAAAGCAAATTATCCTGGTAACAGAGCTTTATCATTTTGTATGCCTTTGGATATAGATATGATTCCATATTTCAGACTGGCCCATTCTCCACTTTAAAAAGGAAAGAGAAAAGGAACGGCAAACTGCTAGGTTGCTGGGACAAATTATTTCTCAATAAAGAAATTGTTGCCATATGGCATCTCATTGCACTTTGGTGGCCCTTAACTCATGGCATAAGGGAACATGATAAGAAAAAAAGAAAAAAAGTTATCCTTCTGTAGCTGCTCCCTACTCCATTTCATGAGAACAATTCCCTGTTTTACAACAATGTACCCTTGAGTAGAAACTATCAAAAATGGCAAAAGGAGTTACAAATCAATCCAAGGACAAAAAGGGCTTGCTCTCCTACAAAAGCTTCACTTCTTGCTGCTGTTGTGTGAAGAAGGACATGTTTGCTTCCCCTTCCACCATGATCATTAGTTTCCTGAGGCCTCCCCTGCCATGCTGAACAGTGAGTCCTTTAAACGTCTTTCCTTTATAAATTACCCAGTCTCAGGTATGTCTTTATTAGCAGCATGAGGATGGACTAATATATGGTATGTCTTTTTTCTATCCATCTACTTTCAATCTATATGTGTGTTTATATTTAAAGTTGGTTTCTAGTAGACAACATATATTTGGGTCTTTTTTTTATCCACTTTGATTTTTTGTGTCTTTTAATTTAAAATCCAATTACTTTTTAAAAATGATTGAATTAGGCCAGGCGCGGTGGCTCACGCCTGTAATCCCAACACTTTGGGAGGCCAAGGCAGGTGGATCACAAGGTCAGGAGATCGAGACCATCATGGCTAATACGGTGAAACCCTGTCTCCACTAAAAATACAAAAAAAATTAGCGGGGCGTGGTGGCGGGCACCTGTAGTCCCAGCTGCTCGGGAGGCTGAGGCAGGAGGATGGTGTGAACCTGGGAGGCGGAGGTTGCAGTGAACCGAGATCACGCCACTGCACTCCAGCCTGGGTGACAGAGCGAGTGAGACTGTCTCAAAAACAAAAACAAAACAAAACAAAAAATGATTGGATTAATATCTACCATATATGTTATTGTTTTCTATTTATTGCACTTGGTCTTTGTTCCTGTTTTTCTCTTCTATTCTTTAAGCCTTTGTGGTTTCCACTGAGCATTTTTTAATTATTGAATTGCCCTAAAGTTTGCATTATATATTTAATAACTAATCCAAGTCCATGTTCAAATAACACTATATCACTTCACAAGTACCGTGGGTACCTAACATTAACAAAATGATCCTAATTCCTCCCTTTTTTTCCTTTGTATTATTGCTGTTCCTGTCACTTATTTTATTTATACATTAAAAATAGATAAGAAAATATACTATACATAAGTGTAGTCAAATACATTATTGCTATTATTATTTTGAACAAAGTGTTATCTGTTAGATCAATTCAGAATAAGAAAAATAAACTTTTTTATTTTTACCTCCACCTCTTCCTTCTCTGTTGTTATTTTCTTTGTGTAGATCTAAGTCTATGACCTACATGACTTTTATTTTCTCTAAAGAACTTATTTTAACATAATTACAAAGCAGGTCTACCAACAATAAGTTCCCTCAATTTTTGTTTGAGAAAGTCTTTGACTTCTTCATTTTGAAGGATAATTTCTCATGGTGAAAAATTCTAAGTTGGTGTTTGTTTCTCTCAACAATTTAAATATTTCACTCCACTCTCTTCTTACTTGTATGCTTTCTGAGACGTCAGATGTAATTTTTATCTTTGCTCTGTATAGGTAAGGTGTTGTTTTATTCCCCCTCTGGCTTCTTTCAAGACTACTTCTTTATATTTGACATTTGCTAGTTTGAAAATGATATTCCTTGGTGTAGTTTGGGTTTTGTTTTTGATGTTGCTATTTTGTATTTATCCTGCTTGGTGTTCTCTGAGCTTTGTGGATCTATGGTTTGATTTCTGACATTAATTTGTAAAAATTTTCTATTAATGTTGCTTTACATATTTCCTCTTTCTCCTTTTCTTTTCCCTTGGTATTCCAATTATGCCTGTGTTAACTTTGGAGTTGTCACACAACTTTGAAATTTTATTGTGTTTTTTCACTCTTTTTTCTCTTTGCTGTTTATTTTTAGAGATTTTTATTAAAATATACTCAAAGTCAGAGATTCTTTTCTTTTCTCAGCCATGACCAGTCTATTAATAAGCTCATCCAAGGCATTCCTTAGTCTGTTATAGTGTTTTTAAAATATCTTTATTACTTCTTTTTAGCTCTTTCTTAGAACTTCATCTCTCTGCCTACATTATCCATGTCTTCCTGTATGCGACCTACCTTATTCATTAGCTCCCTTAGTATCTTAATTATAATTGTTTTAAAAATTTTGATGTGATAATTACAACATAACTGTCATATCTGAGTCCAATTCTGCTGCTTGCTTTGTCTCTTCAAATTGTGTTGTCTGAATTTTAGTGTGGCTTATAATGCTCTTAATAGTCAAACATGGTATACTACTGGGTAAAAGGAACTAGTGTCAGTAGGCCTTTAGTAATGGGCTGGTAAGGTGTCAGTGAAGGCGACGTTTTCTGTAGTCCTATGATTAGGTCCTAGTCTTTTAGTGAGCATGTTCCCCTGGACTGTGGACTTCACAAGTGTCTGTCAGTCCCCCACTCCTCACCCCTTTAGGTGGAACTGGATGGCTAGAGCTGGAGTTGGATATTTTCATTTCCCAGGTCAGTTAGGCTCTGATAAAATCCCAGAAAATTAGGTCCCAGTTAAATATTTGCTTTTTTTCAAGCAGATTTTGTTAAGAAGGACAGAATGTATGGTGGTTTTTAAATGGTTCCATTGCCCCTCCCTCTGCTGGAAGCACAAGAGGTTTTTTCTCTGATATTCACTGTGAGAACCTTACAGAGCCTCAGGTGATCAAAATCACAAAAGTGTGGAGGTCTTTTAATGACACGGTCCCCTTAGAGTTCTTATCTCTCAGACTTGTCAACACTGAGCCTCCAGCAATTCATCAGTTATAATAGTCCAAGTTTCTCCTGGCACTGATTCCCACAGAGGTTTCTATTAGCAGGTTCTCAAGTAAGTTGTGATTCTCTGTATTCCCCTGTCAGTTTCTTCAGTCTGGGGAGCAGTGGTTTGCCCTGTTACCTCCTTTCTCTGTGGATCTAAAAACAGTTGCTGATTTTTCACTTTGCTTAGCTTTTTACTTATTGTTAGAATAGAGTGGTGACTTGTAAGCTTCTTATAAGCCAGACTGGAAATCAAAATCCCCAAGAGTATTTTTTAAGAGGAAAAAGATGGTAAATCATTTGTTATGAGCGGAGCATACTAGAAGCATTTAGATGCACAATGGCTACTCAAGATCCTTGTGTATTGTGGTTTTACATTTTGAATTCAAATGTAAAATCAGAATTCATCATCAGAGGACTGATGTCATCTTCATCCCTTACTTCTGTAAGCCAAAGTTTCTTCAGTGGAGAGCAACTGTGCAGTCGTAGAAGGCAGCTACTGTGATGTCATTAAGATGTTTTTCATACCAGTGCCCCTTTCTTCTGAGAAAATTGGAGACCCACTTCTCTGACAATAACTAGATGAAATGTTTTGTCCTAAAGAACTGTCTTGCCTCCTGGACAAACAGAGGAGAAAAGAGGGAGAAAGACAGGAAAGGAGAAGGGCCTCAAGTGAAATACACTAGCGTAGTCACTGCTGTTTATCCTCCACTGCATAAAATCCTCTTGGCACAGCGCACCATGCATGCACAGCTGCATGTATTTCTGATTCAGCTTGCACTGGCAGCTGTTTTCTTCCTGCATCTTGCTGATCTCCTATATCATCTTCTCAGGCTCCAGGAGAAGCTCAAGATCTTTATACTCCCTGTATGTACAACTTACCACTAGAAATTCCTTCTTTCTTTCTGTTTAGTCTGGTCAATGAACTTTTTATTTCAATTACTTTTTTCCTGGGTCCAGCACATCCTGAGTAGGAAAAAAGTAATTGAAAGACCTTGGCCATGGTCTCAAGACCTTGGCTATGGTCTTGAGAAACTGGTAGCTGCCAATATGGGTCTCTTCCTTGGCAGAGCTGGCTGGCAAAGAGGTTTTGCAGCATATTGGCCTTACTCCGGGCTTAGAGTTAAGCTGTCCCAGGATTAGCTTAAGATTGAGAAAAGTGGGTGAGAAACTTGGTCCAAATCACCTCAAAAGAAAGTCAATTCCAAAGTCCACCTGACTAACCAATCTTTATAATGGAATCAAAACCCAATGCCTCCTAGCACTTTGGGAGGCCAAGGCACATGGCTCATGAGGTAAGGAGATCGAGACCATCCTGGCCAACATGGTGAAACCCTGTCTCTACTAAAAATACAAAAATTAGCTGAGTGTGGTGGCGCATGCCT
This sequence comes from Pan troglodytes, assembly GCF_028858775.2. Taxonomy (NCBI): domain Eukaryota; kingdom Metazoa; phylum Chordata; class Mammalia; order Primates; family Hominidae; genus Pan; species Pan troglodytes. The sequence goes on from NC_072403.2 coordinate 61,897,486, forward strand.
GTAGTCCCAGCTACTCAGGAGGCTGAGGCAGGAGAATCGCTTGAACCTGGGAGGCAGAGGTTGCAGTGAGCTGAGATCACGCCACTGCACTCCAGCCTGGGACAGAGCAAGACTCCGTTCTAAAAAAAAAAAAAAAAGAAAGATATACCTAATGCAAATGATGAGTTAATGGGTGCAGCACACCAACATGGCACATGTATACATATGTAACAAACCTGCATGTTGTGCACATGTACCCTAGAACTTAAAGTATAATTTTAAAAAAAAACTCACAATGCTAGACAAAAAGTTCAAAATTTTAAAATGAGAAAAAGGGAAAAAAAGAAAACAAAAAAAGAGAAAATAATAAATAAAAAATGAAGAGAGAAACAAAAAATAGTAAAATGATAAAAAGTTTAAAAAGAAATAATATTCCGTCAAGGTGGTTCACGCCTATAATTCCAGCACTTTGGGAGGCCAAGGCAGGTGGATTGCTTGAGCCCAGGAGTTCAAGACTAACCTGGCAACAGGGCAAAACCGTGTCTCTACCCAAAATACAAAAACTACCCAGTCTTATAACCTAATCTCTAAATAAATAAATAAATAGATTTAAAATGTTTTTAAAAGAAATGACAATAATAAACAAAATAAACAAAACCTCCACAATGCCAAGAAGGAAATAAGCCAACTTTCCTCCTGAGGGTCAAACCTATTCAAGTCACTGAAAACTGGGTTCTTAAATCATGGAAAGATTTGAATGGGAGGGTGGAATTTCACAACAATGGCACAACAATAAGCATGGACCCTTCAAGTCTGGGGATAATCCACAGTGGCTTCCTTGAATTTTAGTCCCAAGAACACTTTACTGTTTTAAAAAAACTATTATCAGGTACTATGCTCATTACCTGGGTGACAAAATGATCTGTACACGAAACCCCCATGACATGCAAACTACCCACATAACAAACCTGCATATGTTCCCCCTTAACCTAAAATAAAAGTTAGAAAAAAAAAAACAAAAACTAAAAACTAAATAAATAAAAACAAAATAAAATAAATTTATTGAAGACCCCAAGGAGCATTTTGTTTACATGGGTTATAGCTATCAATATTTACTTTATTGGAAATTAAAACCTGCAGGATGTTTCAGTGACATCTTCATTTTCAGTTTGAAAAGATATTATAACTTTTGGCTTTTAAACAGCTCATAATGTCTATACTTAAAATATTCTATTTCTTTCTCTTTAAACTGTTTGTTCCAAAACAATGCCAATGTTTTTAATTGACGTTATAAAATTATACAAAAATGTTCTGCTGTGTAAGACACATCAAGGTATATTACTAACATCTATGAAGCTGAGGGGAAGCTGGGTTTCATCATATTTTCATTTCTTATTAACTGTTTTCCTCAGTTTCTTTGGAATAGATTTCTCCTTCCCACAAGTCATTGAACTCACTATCTACCTTTCTGTATCTTGAAATGCAGAGGTAATAGCTGTAGGTTGACAAAGCAAGTCTTCTACTCTTTCCTTTTGAAAACTAACCATCTATTAAGCTGCACGCAGGCTGGGCAGCACAGTCTGGGTGCTAGATATGGTACTGGTACCTCAGGAGATGGAAGTAAAGATGCTCCCATAGGATTTTTTTTAAATTGTTCATAGAAGTAGTATAGGAAATATAGGAAAGTGCACAAATAATCAGTGGACAGGTTGGTATGTGTGGTGTTTCGTTTTCTGTTCTTGCATTAGTTTGCTGAGGATAACAGCTTCCAGTTCCATCCATGTCCCTGCAAAGGACATAATCTCATTCCTTTTTATGGCTACATAGTTTTCCATGGTGTGTATGTACCACCTTTTCTTTATCCAGTCTATCATTGACATACATGCTTTTCTTTTGGCTATATACCTAGATATTACTTGCGGGCTTATAAGATACGCATATTTTTAATTTTAGTAGATACTGCAGTTTGTACCAGCTTACACACTAATTCTGTTTCTTTTCTAATACCCAGTATTGCTTGCCTTTAAAATTTTAACCTTTCTGTGAAATGTAGGGGTATAGCATTGTAGTTTTAATTTGTATTTCTCTAGTATCTAATGAACTAGAGCACAGTTTCATGTTGTTACTGGCCATTCATCTTATTTCTATGAAGTACTTTTTCAAGTATTTTGCCCATTTTTCTATTGGGTTGCCTGTTTTTCTTTCTGGCTTGGAGGTATGCTATTCTTTATGTATTTTGGATATAAATTTATTGTCAGATATGGTTCTGAATGCATTCCCTCTCCTCCCTACCCATCCATGTTAACTCTCTGACTGCCTCCTACTATTTTACCACTATTTTACCTATTTCTCATTCTTCCCAGTGGTCAGTCTTCGTATCTTTTGAACAGGGCAGTTATACTTACACCTCACAGCACTGCATTAGCTTCTACTTTTGCTTGGAATGTTCTTCCACAGAGATCCACATAGCTCTCTCTTATACGTCCTTCAAATCTTTGCTGTAAAGTCATCTTTTTAGTGAAGCCATCTCTAATATCCCTATTTAGTCTTACAACATCTTTTACACATCCCATCTGCCTCCCCTATTCATTGCTTTTTATTTTTTTAAAAGTTTTGTATTTAGATATTTTCAAACATACACAAAGTTAGAAATAATAGTATAAAGACTTCCTCATCTATCATCCAAACATTAATAATTATTAATATTGTTACAATCTTATCATAAATACTTCAGTCTGCACCTTTAAATCTGTAATTTTCTGAAACACACACACCATGCTGTCATCAAATTTAACAAATTAACAGTACCTTACAACATCAGCTCATATTCAGATTTCCCAGCTGTCCCAAAAATATCTTGTTACAGCTGGTATGTTTGAATAAAGGTCCAAACAAGGTTTTTTTTTTTAAGTGATAAAGAATTAACTTTTTACTTTTTATTCTAAACTTCAAGTCTATTTATAGTATCTTTTAATTTTGTTTCAAAGACCAGAGGAATTATATACATTTCAGAGGAATTGGAAATGCATGTTCTGAAAAGCAGTAGCTAAAGTAAAATTAGTTCCAAATATGATCTTCCTTCAATGTCATGGTTATTCAGACTGTTTATTGGAAGACAGAGCTGAAGAAGCTGTGCCAAGACTCTCATATCTTGAAAATCCAAGTAAAAAAAAATACTTGTAATCCCCTGAGTGAACAGCTTCAAAGTTCATACAAATGTGCTACATTGTCTAAAATATATCAATTTAAAAAATCAACTGTGCTCTAATCCTGATATTTTAAAAAATTATATAATGAAGTTCACAATTGGAAAAAATGTTTACTTCAAGAATTCAACAGGCATACCAGTCTATTGAAATAAATATGTTAAATTCTTATTGTTCAAATGCAGGGTCTGTAATATGTGCTGTACCTGTTCAAAGGCTAGCAAAACTATGTTGTTTATTAATCTTAAGTTGAACTCCAGTGACTACATAGATTTCACTAGAATTTTTAAGAGCTATTTTGATATGAGCAGAGTGAGGCAGTAGAGTTGACAAGAAAATATATTGCACTGGGAATTAGGAGATAAAAGTTACAGCATAAAGAAAATATATTGCACTGGGAATTAGGAGATAAAAGTTACAGCATATTTTCTACTACTAACTGGGTACTTAACATTAGGAAAGTCAATGATTCTATGCCTCTGCATCCTTCTGTAAAATGAGATAAAAATAGTTGCTTAGTTAGTTCACAAATTTGTGAACTTTCTAAACTGAGATTTCTGTAATGATACCAATAACATTTTTCTTCCAAGCATACCATTGCTTTAACAGGCTGTTTTAAGAAATACAAGTGTTTTATAACCTACTTCTTATTTTCCTTTCCTTCCTTTCTTTGCAAAAGCTATAGACATACACACTTAATTTCAAACTCAAACAATTGTATCTAAAGTTCTACATGATGTGTTTTCAATACATGATGTGTTTGGTGGCTATAAACATTGAGGGAGCTGTGGCCTTCTACAATGGGCTAAGGTCATTCTTTCCAGTCATAGCCACATCCAAGAGGATTTCACCACTCTCTCCAAACACAGATTGAAATACAGTGTTGTGGTGCTTACCCCATTGTCCTCATTTCAAAGTTCAGCCAACTCCTGTACTCTCTACAGAAGTCCGCAAAAAGTATGGGACTTCACTCAACTTTTGAAAGTACTCTTGTATATATGTTACTCTCTTCCCCTTTTTCTCATGATCAACATATTAATTCTCTTTCTCTTTCTCTCTCTCTCTTTCTCTCTCTCCACCTCTCCCTACTCCCTCATTTATTTGTCTACTCCTCTACTTTTTTAATAGTTGTCAGGAAACAGTTGGCTTTTCTACAGTTGTCTCAGAAGCGGTCCTCAAGGACACTACGGAAGATGATTGTATCTGAATATTGTAGTATCTCTTTACAACTTGATATGGTTTGGATTTGTGTCCCCACCCAAATCTCATGTTGAATTGCAATCCCCAGTATTGGAGGTAGGGCTTGATAGGAGGTAACTGGATTATGGGGGTGGAGTTCTCATGAAGGATTTAGCACCATCCCGCCTTGGTACTATATGGTGAGTGAGTTCTCACAAGACCTGGTTATTTAAAAGCGTGTAGCACCTCCCCTCTCTATTTCTTGCTCCTGCTTCCCCCATATGCGATGGCTCGCTCCCACTTCACCTTCCACCATGACTCTAAGTTCCCGGAGGCCTCCCCAGAAGCTGACGTCACCATGCTTCAGGTACAGACTGCAGAACCATGAGCCAATTAAACCTCTTTTCTTTATAAATTACCTAGTGTTAGGTATTTCTTCATAGCATTGTGAGAACGGACTAAATACACAACTTATTCTGAACTTAAAGTCCCTCAAAGCTTTCTCTCCAATTTTGTTTATGCACCATCATGTGGGATAATGAATCCTATAAGTTTATAACTTGCTATGTAACATGGTACTGTATTTGCTTTCATCCAGCTTAAAACCACAGAAGCTAAGCTTTGCTGGAAGTAGACACAGATACTATCGGAGTATAGCTAGGCTGTGACTCAGGGAAGCTGAATTAGAAGCTGAGCTGGCATAGAATGCAAATTTAAAGGAGGACATTTAAATGTTCATATGCCAAGACTGGCTAATTTGGTAGGGGGCTGGCACCTGCTTTTACAACAAATCCAGGGTTCATTGCATAAGAAAATTTCAGAGTTTTCCTTCATATCTTTCAAAAAATCAGACACAAAGGATAAATTGAGTCTCTTTTTTCTTTCTTAATTCTAACTGCCCATTTTACAAACATGATCATCAAAGAGACATACTGAGGTTTAGTATCAGATTTCACATTTTGATATACGTAAGGAAAGTTCTCATCATCCCTACACAATCTCTTGAACACATATTTGTTTATTTAAGATGGCAGTAGCCCTATGCATTGTGAGTACCTTTCTCTTTCTTATGAATGTATTTGTTTAGTCATTTAAACAATATTTTAATTGCTTTTTTATTGTTGCTTTGCTATAAGTTTCATTTAATAACAACTGTGTTTGCCAAATATTCAATAATATCTTTAAACTGTATGTAAGCTTGCTACTGGATTTTTTTCTAATACCTACTTTTTATGCTTCCAAAATCAAATTACTATACATGAGTTTGAGTTTTTTCCCTGTTTTAAATAAAAAAGAATATCATCATTTTTTTAAAAGGTAGGTATACAGGATGAACAAATACATTATTCATGAGGTAAAGATGATATAGAACATAGGCTTTTCTTTGTCTTAACAAAAAAAGAAATATACAAAAGTTGCATTAATTAGTGTTCCTCAAGAACACTACTGTTTCTGAAGAATATTACACTAGTAAAATCTTTAAGAATAAAAGATTCACCACCCAAGTAAGTTTTGGAAATATACATCTATCTTTGTTTTAGAGTTTCTCAATGTATGTAGGCATATTCATGCCTCTAAGATCTGCTGTTCAAAAACATGCTTTGGTTTTCCTTCCATTTCTCTAATATAGTTCATATGATACACCTTGTTTAAAATTAGCATTTCATGGAATACTCTTTGGGAAATGGTAAACTAGTATCATTATACCTAACAGCAAGCAAAACTTGAAAATACATTTTTCTCAGCTGCAGTTAGACTGTATATTGTAGAGCCAATTTTCTGTATGCATAATTTACCCACTGATTTAGAAACAAGGTTATAGCAGTGGAAGTTTCATCAGAAAGATGACTCATGATAAGTCTTGAAACTCCTTCCCACAAGTTGTATCAGTATCATTTAGCCCACATTTGAATATAAGTAATATAAACTAACAGTGGCTTAAAACCTTTTAAAAGGACATCTGCCATTGAGTTAACAAGAAGTTTAGCGGTAGAAAGTCCTAGAGATGGTTTAGTAGCTCAATAATATGTTTACAGTTCTATCTTCCTAAACTTCCATCCTCAATGTGTCAGAAACACTTTCCCCTAGTGTACGTAAAACAGCAGATCCAGGCATTGTAGCCCCATATGACAAAATTATAGCAGAAAGAAAAGGAAGGAGCAAGAAGAGTTCCCCCGTGCTGCATTCTTTTCAGAGCAGAAAATTTTCGTCAGAGACTCCCAGGAGTTTTTCAGAGATAGCAAAATGGATTAGGACTGCAATGATCTACTTCTCATCCAAAACATTTCTCCTTTTGGCTTAAATGCATTGCTGCCTGAACAAACTAGCAGCTGTCTTAGAAAGGAATGAAATAGAAAGTCTTTGGGGGAGGAAATCAAGAGTGTCTGCCACATTCCTTCTTAAAAATTGTACATGTTCCAAATACTTATCTGTGGATACAAAGTTGCAATGCCAAGAAACCAAAGTTTGTGTTTTTGCCTCTTCCTATATTTTCAGAACTTTTCACATATTACAAATGTTTCTGGTAATGCTCATAGGAGTCATAATTAGCCTGCCAGTTATAGACGATATCTGGCATTCATATATTCTTCCACTTTTGTTCATGTTCCCTTGGGGCACAAACTATCTGATGTCCACAAATCTACTTGATCAGTTCTGGTCATTCCCATTTCTGAGTGTGACGTCATGAGCACACCAATGTCTGTGCCAAGGCTAAAATCTCACAATGCCATTAACAAACCCAGTCACAAATATGCTAAGGCATTGAGGGTTCTGCAAAAGTCAGGGAGAATGACCCCCCTCATTTTGAACCCCTTTGTGTCCCTGAGAAACAAGAGAGTCACTCAATAAAGCAATGAAACAGAGATGACATAGGTTATGAGTTTACCATTCAAGCATATTAAAATAGCTGTTGTGACTATGTTCAACTATATAAAGGGAAGCATGTACCTAAAGCAGATCAAAAGAAAGGATATAAAAAATACAATTCCTAGAGATGAAAAATACAGAAAAATACAATATTGAAATAAAAATTTATTAGATGGAAATACCAGTGGATTAGACATTTCAGAAAAAAAAAAACAGTGAACTTGAAAACTTAATAATAGGATCTATCCAAAGTGAAGCATAGAGGGAGGAAAAAAAAATGCTGAGCATCATGATTAGCAGAACAAGATTACTTGGTCTAACATATGCCAAATTGGAGTCAACAAGGGAGAGATAATTGAAGAAGTAAAGGTGAAAAATCATCCAAATTTAATGAAAACTATAAAATCACAAATCCAAGAATCTCTACAAATCCCGTGGAAGATAAACATAAAATGCATGCACTCACACATGGGTGTAGACAAACAAGCAGCATAATAAAATTTCTTGAAACGATTGATAAAGGCACGCTCTTGAAAGCTGTCAGAAAAGAGACACCTTATAAACAAAAGATCAAAGATAGAAATAACTGCGGACTTCTTTCCATAAATATGCAAGCCAAAATAGTATCACCAGCAGACCTGCACTACAACAAATGTTAAAGGAAGCTCTCCTGAGAGAAAGAAAATGATAACAGATGGAAATTTGAATCTATGCAACAGAATGAAGAGTTCCAGAAGTAGCAAATAGAAGGGTAAATACTCTTTTCTCATTTTTAAGTTATTTAAAATAATATTGACCATATAAAGCAAAAATAATAAAAATGTACTGTGGGATTTATAGAACAGGTAGAAGCAAAATGTATGTCAATAGCATGTAGGATGAGCAGGGAAAAGAACGTATACTCATTATATTGTAAATGGCATAATATTATTTTAATGTAGACTATATTAAATTAAAAAATGTATACTACAAACCCTAGAGTTACTGCTACAAAAATAAAATGCATAAGTGTAGCTAATAATCCAATAATGGTGATAAAAAGGAATACTAAAATATACTCATCACATCAGAAGGCACAAGTAAGGGGAAAAAGAAATAAAGACCAGATGAAACAAAAAGATAGAAAGATGATAGCTATACACCTAACCATATTAAAAATTAATTTAAATTTAAGTGGTCCAACCCTGGTTGGTAAGCTTCAACCTATGGGACAAATCCAGCCTGCCAAGTGTTTTTGTAAATAATGTTTTGTTGGAACACAGCCATCCTTGTTTGTTTACCCATTGCCTATGACTGCTTTCACACTACGGTGTTAAAGCTGAGTAGATTCAAGGAGAGACCATATGGCCTGCAAGGCTTAAGCTGTTTACTATCTGGCTCTTTGCAGAAAAGGTTTCCTGACTCCTGATCTAAATACTCCAAGTAAAAACAGAAATTACCAGACTGGATTAAAAGAAAGATCCAATGACTGCCTACAAGAAATATATTCCGGATATAAAGATACAGATAAGATAAAGTCAAAGGATGAAAAAAAAACTATTACTATGCAAACGCTTTTCAAAAGAATGCTGAGGTGCCTATATTAATGTCAGATAGTATACTCCAGAAGAAGGACTTTATCGGGGATAAAAAGGGGGCATTTATAATGAAAATAGGTCAATTCATCAAGAAGACATAACATTCCTAAATGTGTGTGCATACTGTAAGAGAGCTACAAAATGCAGGAAGCAAAAAACTGACAGAATTAAAAGGAAACACAAATCCACAATTACAGGAGATTTGTATACTCCTGTCTCAGGAACTGAGAGAACAAGTAGATAAAAGATTATTAAGAATGGAGAAAGTATGAACAATACTATTAGCCAATGTGGCTTTATTTATAGAACTCTCAATCTGATGACAGCAGAATACCCATTATTTTCAAGTGCAAATGATGTATTTCCAAGGCAGACCATTTTCTGCTTCATAAAATGTCTCATTAAATTTAAAAGAATTGATAGTTTTTTTTCTGACAACAAAATTAAATTAGAAATCAATAACACAAGGACATCTAAAACATATCCAAATATGTGAAAATCAAATATCACAGTTTTAAATAACCATCTGTTATGGTTGGTATGTGTCCCTCAAATATCATGTATTGGGTACTTAATGCCCAATGTGGCAGCATTGAAAGGTGGGGACTTTAAAAGGTGACTGGATGATGAAGGCTCTGCTCTCATGAATGGATTAATCTATTCATGGACTAAAGAATTAACAAGTTAATGAATTAATGGGCTACATGGGAGTACTGGTGGCTTCATAGGGAGAAAAATAAAAACCTGAGCAACCACATTAGCACTCTCAGCCCTCTTGCCATGTGATACCCTGTACCGCCTCGGGTCTGTGCAGAGGTCCCACCAGAAAGAATGCCCTCACCAGACGTGCCCCTCAACCTTGGACTTTCCAGCCTCCACTATGAGAAATAAATTCTTTTTCTTTATAAATTTCCCAGTTTCACATATTCTGTTATAAGCAACAGGAAACTGACTAAGGCACCATCTGTCAAAGAAGGAATCACAAGAGGAATTAGAAAATATTTTGAGCTTCATGAAAATAAAAAAGCAGTATATCAAGATTTTAAAATTTCACTAAAATGATGCTTACAGTAAAATTGATTTTCTTATTTCTTAAAATAAGAAAGATCTAAAGAAATTCAATTAAACAATATCTACCTTAAGCAGCTAGAATAAAAGAGCAAATTAAATCCAAAGTAAGTCAGAGAGTAAAGCAATAAATGTAAGAGCTGAAAGTAATGAAAGAGAAAATGGGGGAAATGTAGAAAATTTATATAACTAATATCTATCTGATTCTTTGAAATTCTACAAAAAGCTACTTGAACTAGTAATAACAAGTGCATTTATTAGCAAGGTCCAAGGATAAAAGTCAATATACAAAAGATCAACAGTATTTTGATAAACTAGCAAAGAACAAATGGAAAACGATGTCTAAAACATGGCATTTATAATGGCATCCACAAACATGATTTACAGATAAATTTTGTTAAATAATGTGCACAAACCTATACAATGAAAATTATAAAACATTTCTGAGAAAAATAAAATGGAGAGATAAGTAAATAAAGAGATATGCTCAGGGAAGGAATGACTAAATATTTTTAAAATGTCAATTCTCCTTAAAATGACCAATATATTTATTACAATCCCAATCAAAATTCCATTGGATAAGCTTCCATTGGACAGTGCTATTCTAGCAGAAAACAAAGTAAGTAATATTTGCAATCTCTGGATAGGTAAAGATTTCTTAAATAGAACATAAAAAAGTACAAATTATAAAAGAAAAATTGATAAAATTGTACTTTATAAAAATCTTATAACTTCTACTCTTTGATGGACTACATTAAGAAAATAAAAATGCAAGCCACAGATATGAAAAAAAATTTGCAATATGTAACAAAGGACTTGTATCCAGAAAATATAGTTGCTGACAAAGTTTAGAATATACTTACAATACATCCCAATAACTCCACTTAAGAAGAATAAAGACATATTTCCACACAAAGACTTGTAAATGAATGTTCATAACAGTGTTATTCAGAGTAGCCCCACACTGGACATAACCCAGTTGTCCATAAACAGGTAAATAAATAATCAGAAATACAGTCATACAAAGGAATACTACCAAGTAACAAAACAGGAATAAACTATTGATACCACATCACAGATGAATCTCAAAACCATTATAATGGATGAAGGATGCCAAGAAACAAAAGATTACATAAAGGATGATTCCATTTTTATGTAACTCTAGAAAAGAAAATTATCATCTATGTGATAGAAAGCAGAGCAGGGATTGCCTGGACCTGGAGGAGGGATACGTTACCTGGGGAAAGGCACAAGGAAACTTTTTAAGGGTGATGGAACTGTTCTATATCTTAATTGTGGTGATGGTTTCACGGGTGCATATGTTTGTCAAACCCCATCAAAATACAGACTTAAAAATGGATGCATTTTATTGTATGTAAACTTTATACCTCAATAAAATTTATTTTTAAGTTACTAATTATATTTATTAAATATACACAGTAAACAAAATTAAGTTTCAGTTTCTATTTGAAGCTTTTTATAAGCAAAAAGAATGAAAGGAGAAAAAAGAGAAAGGCAAGACGCAGAAAAAATAGAATATAGGTCAATTTCAGTCTCTTTCAAAATTGTAAAATGAGGAGGTGGAATAGTTATTTGATTTATTTGGATTTGTCTATTTTTATTTGAAGTGTTTTTTGTGTAATCAAAACTACAAAACCATTGCAATTATTTTTGTCCTCAGGATTTTCTTTCCTCTGAGTAACATCATGTACAAATTTCATTACATAGGCATTTAGACAGATTTTCATATAAATACATATTTGGGAAAGAATGTTTCTTTGCCAATTTCCAATGTAGAAATTAGATAAATACTAGGCATAAAAAGTTATGTGGTTGAATGCTTTTCTTTAATTTCCATGCCAAAAGACCAGAATCTCTAATATTCAACAAACTCTTTTAATTTTATTAGCAGTTACTCTTGTGGAATACAGAATTTGGTGCCAGAAAATCACATTATTCCACTGACAATTAGATAACATGGCCATGTCTTTAGAGCACCAATGTTAAATTACTGGAACATCAGAAAAAAATGAAACTGTGAATTATAATTTTCCCTAGCAACATATGTGTCTTTTTTTCCTGTTTCCCACTTCCCCACTTTTTCCCCAAACTGACTAATTTTCTATCTAATGTTCAGTGTTTTTAGGGCATTAAATTAGCCCAAGTGCTTAAAATTTAAAGCCTTATTTTCCCATTTCCTATAAAGCAATATAGGGTTTTGCAGTGTTAACAAAAGGGACACCACATTGCTTATTGTTTTGCTCAAATTTTAAAATGGATAAAAGTTTGAACACATCCTTTCTACATAGATGTAGTAAGTTTCGTTGAAATAATACAAATCTTTTTTTTTCCAAAATCACAGAAGAAAGCAAATACTTTTATTTTTCTCTATGGAGTTATTTAATGAGTTAATGAGTGACTACATGAAATAGGAGTAGTAACTTACAAAGTGTACCTCAAAATGTCCTAAAAATTCTCAGTTAGCTGCAATTCTCAGCAACAGTGAGGCTTGATTCTAAACAATCCTAATCAAGTTGAATAGATTTATTCGGGAAAAAAAGTTATCACATATTTCAGGAAGCAGAGGAACAGAGCAACAAGTTGTTGCCCTGCCAACAGTGACCACAGAAGCCACAGCTAGATGGCGGCAGCCTGTTCGGTCACTGTATAAAGAAAGCAGTGGGCCGGGCACGGTGGCTCATGCCTGTAATCCCAGAACTTTGGGAGCCTGAGCCGAGTGGATCCCCTGAGGTCAGGAGTTTGAGACCAGCCTGGCCAGCATGGTGAAAACCCATCTCTACTAAAAATACAAATTTTTTTTTTGTATTTTTACAAAAAAAATACAAATTTGTATTTTACAAATACACTGGGTGTGGTGGTGCACACCTGCAATTCCAGCTACTCGGGAGGCTGAGGCAGGAGAATCACTTGAATCTGGGAGGTGGAGGTTGCGTTGAGCCAAGATCACGCCACTGCACTCCAGCCTGGGAAACGAGAGTGAAACTCCATCTCAAAAAAAAAAAAAAAAAAAAAAAAAAGAAAGCAGTTCCCTGGCGAATCTAGGGTAATACTGGTGCCACCAACAGTGACAACAGCATTTAAGTAGCAAGGGTGAAAATATCGAATTCTGTTTTACACATTCACAGTTAACTGATGGTAGGACATTCTGTGAAGAGACTGCATTAATTCTGTTATACAGAGGACTAGAGAGACTTTAGGATCGAAGAGAGGAGACCTGATAATTGTCTGTGTGGCTCAAATTTGTTTCAATATGTATGCAATTAGCCACAAAGAACAATATAGAGGCCACTGTAAAACCGATGTCTCCACTGGTAATCATATAACAACAGCCTACTGTGTGTTGAACGATTGTTATGTATTTTTAATTATCACATTTGGAAACAATCCTGAAATATTATTGCTATTCCCTTTCAAAGATGAGGCTTATCACAACTAATTTGGTTTATCACAGCGATTCCCTTTCAAATACTGAGGCTTATCGCAACAAATTTCAAGGCCACACAGGTAGGAAATGTTAAAAGGTCTGTCCCAAACCTGGGATATTAAAGAACTTCTGGTTCCCATTTTGTGTTCTTCACATTACTGGGGGAACCTAATAAAATAAGCCAATCATCAGAAAGTTGTAATAATAATAGCTAACAATTTTCAGGTACTTATTATGTTCCAGCTACTCATCTAAGAATTTTACTCTATTAATTCACCCAAATCCTAGCACTACAGGCCACATCATAATTCTCCTTTATGTGATCTTTATACTAATAAATATGGTTCAAAAAGAATTTCAAATCAACCTTGGCAAAAGGTGTACTTCAAAACATATTTTTAAACACTGCATGAGGTTTGCCTTTAACAAGCTCACTGTCTCATAGGGACAATTGCAATTACAAAGAACAATTGCAATATAGGATTAAAAACAAAAAATGTTATCATGGGGCATTATATAGGATATTAGTAAGAACACTTGGGAGAGGTCCAAAAAAGGACCTGGAATAGTCACTCGGAATGAAACCTGCAAATAACATTCCAAAAGGTAGAAAAAATTCAGTGCAGTGAAAAATTCTGCCCAACACAGTGATGGAATAATTAATTGGCCTCCAATTGCCAACTAAGTATTGTATTGCAACAGGAACAATAGAGAGAACACGCTTTAGTTATAGTAAAACTGAAAACAGGAGCTTTGGAGCCTGGCAGATCTGAGTTTGCATTCTAGATTTGTCACTGCTTATTAGCGTGAAGCTCAGTGTTTTCCTTTATGAAATGAAAACATTACCTACTCCTAAGGAAGCTGTGAAGACTCAAGGTGGAATGTTTTTGAAATCACTGAATCAATAGCTGTTGTGAGTGTCTCTGCTGCGGCTTCCTAATGTAACTTTCTCCTTTAGAGAGCTCAGCACTAATTTCTTTCCTCCAGGCTCTTAGGACTCTTAAAACCTGCAACGGCCCATTAACATTTCATGGGGACAGGCAATAACATTCATCTCTTCTACTCTCTGGGTGTTATTGGAGATAACGATCATTTCCTATGTGAGCTTATGCCTCTAAAATTTTACTAGTTTGCCTTAAAATGAACAAGAGAATCATGGGATGGTGTGGGGTAAAACTAGTCAGTGCCAGCTCTCTTTTTCCCTCTTTTTCCTACGTGGGTGCCACTTATTCCTATAATGAGATCTTCCCCACTTCCCAAGTCTGCACAAGGTGTGAGAGAGTCCTTGTCAGTTAAAGGAAAGCCAGAATAGCTGCTGTCACTTAAATTTAGAGAAGCTGAAAAGTACGTTGTCTTAAGTGGAATTAAATATGTTATTATCAAAAGAACTCCTCAGCACCATCCTAGGATTACAGGCATCCTGATAATCCTCCTTCAGGTAAATGGGAAATAATTTTAGATGTTTCTAAACTTTTAAAGAAAAATTTTAGAAAATGTTTCCTTGGTTCTTAACATTTCTTTCTTTTTATCCACAGCGACCACCATCTTTAACCAAATATTTTCTGTTTCTTCCACATTACTCTTTGGTAGAAACAAAATATTAATTAACCTTAAAACTTTGCATCTAAAAATGAAAAGTTAACTCGCAAGATCTGTGATAAAAGCCATCTTCAGCCATTACACCCTGCTCGTTACTCTCCACTATTCTCTCAATTTTTTTTTTAACTAGGCCCTTTGTTTCCCTGGACTCATAATTATAGAAATAAAACATGGGGAAATATGACTGTATTTCAGTCTTTCATTATGTAAGCATAAGGAAATTCGTCTTTGAATACATGTAAGTTCACTGCTGTCATGAAAACCTACTCTCCATGGTTTTTCTCCATGAAAACCATACAAGCACCAATCACTACTCTTCTATGTTCCCACTCATTCCTTTCTAAATACTATCTGAAGTCTATTTATTGACTAGGGTTAAGCCTCTCCAAGTTAACCTTGAGGATGTTCTCTTTCCAGTGAGCCACTTCATACCAAACAAGCTTCCCCCTCTCCTTTTTGCCCCTCAATTGTGAAGGAAACAATCCTTTCCTTTTTCAAAGCACTGAGAAATCCTCAAAGCTCAATTGTCCAGTGAATTCTTTCTAATTCAAAAGTTTAATGAACCTTAAGACAATACATTTCTGACAGCATTTCTGTAATTACATCTAATACTTCTGATTTTCTTAGTTTCTATCACTTCTTGACTTCTCATTTAGGATGAGTTATTAAATGTATTTCTTAATCTCTGGATCTAGAAATATTTTTGTTTTAGCTATTGCCAGACAAAGACATTTCCAGTAAGAGCCTTATAGAGTGACCACAAATGACTGACAAATGAGTTGGACACTGTTGCACAAGTTTCTCCCCTTTTTAATAATCCTTAAGGTGAGCTCAGAGCTTTTTTAAGAATTTTTTTAATCACTAAATTCACCATGAGGAGAAGCAGGTGAAAACCGCTTAAATTAAACCAGGGATACAAGAGGCTTATATCACTTCGTTTTCAGTTCTCATAGGAGAAGACAGTATGAAAGAAGTCGACCCTATCTTTGGAGACAAGACTTAGATTTGAATCCTTGCTGTTCTCTTTAATTCCTATGTAACCATGAAAAATCTGCACCTGAGGTTCTTTAATATCTAAAATGAATAAAATGTACATACTTTATACAATCAATTCCAAGATAAATAAAAGCATTATTAAAGTTACAAATTCAAGTTTGTTGCTCCAAAATCCCTGGGAGAGGTCACAGATGGAAAAATCAGTTTCAAACAGATTTTCCTCTAAATCCAACCCACACACAGAGATGCTCATTTACTCCTCTACTCCACAACTCCTTTAATCTCACTGCTTCATCCTTAAGGCAAGGAAAATCACATCTAAATTAGATATTGCATTCTTCCAAGCAACCACTAAACAATTGCTAGGATATGTCTCTAAAAGCTTCTACTTACTGATTCTGGTTGAAGGGCTCTGGTGTTTCTTCCTAGAATTTAGAGGAAAGGCACGTGATCGGGGAGACTAAAGTGTATCCTTTTATCTTAAACAGCTAATTGGATTAACAGAGAATTTCCATCCAAAATGACACCCATTACATATACTTTCATTTCCTCATAAAATATAGTTCGTTTTACTGTAGTGTCACTTCATAAAAACAAAGCTCATTCATCACATTCTGACACCTGTGGTTGTGACACATGCCACTGCACTTTAACAATTAGATGTTCCAAAAGGATCCCAGCACCAGCAAGATAATATTCTCCTGAATCCTTAAGCATCAGAGAGAAACAGATAAATTTCACTGTTGTAATCAGTAAAACCTTGTTGTGAATAAGACTTGCGGGTGGAGACTTCTGGTCACTATCAGAGGTAGAGAAAAAAACAGACTGGTGCATTTTGTCCCAGTTGAAGTTGAAAGGAATATTTCTGCATTCACATTTCAGACCACAGTCGTCACTCTGACCCTGCCAACATTTCAAGAGAGGCCCCTAAGATGAGGCCTTTATCCCTGCAAACAAGCTTATTCTATGTCCGACAACAAGATCCAAAGCCTAAAACATTTTGTTCAGGCATTTATTTCACACTATTTAATGGCAAGCCTCCAACTTCCTCAAGTCACTGAGGGGGCCGTGTGTACATTCTGGAAGTTCACCATGATTATAGTAGAACTAATAAATTGATGGTCTTTTTTTTTTTTCTAAACCCTCTGCTTCTGTCTCATACTCTTATTTTCACCATCATCCTCAGTGCCACTGAAATGACTTTTAATTAGCTTCTCCCCTTGCATTCTTGCTTGGTTTCATCAGCAGTAGTCACCCCCTTACATGCAGTTTCAATTGTCAAAGTTTCAGTTGCCTACCACCAGCCTTGGATGGAAAATTTTACATGCAATAAAATATTATGTGTGTGTGTGTTTGTAAGAGAGAGACCACAGTCACATAACTTTTATTAGAGTATATTGTTATAAGTGTTCTATTTTATTATAGGCTATTGTTGTTAATCTCCTACTGTGACTAATTTATAAATTAAATTTTATCATAGGTATGTACTTACAGGAAAACAACAGTGTATATAGGATTTAGTGC
The DNA here is from genome assembly GCF_028858775.2 of Pan troglodytes. Classification (NCBI taxonomy): domain Eukaryota; kingdom Metazoa; phylum Chordata; class Mammalia; order Primates; family Hominidae; genus Pan; species Pan troglodytes. The sequence continues at coordinate 61,914,927 of NC_072403.2, forward strand.
TGTCTGTGGTTTCAGGCACCCCCGGGGGGTCTTGAAACATAACCCACTCAAATAAGGGGGGACTACTGTATTTTTTCTGTGACCAGAGTGATCTATTTCAAATGCAAATCTCTTCATGCTACTTCCTCCTTAAAATTTTGCAAGATATTTGATATCTCTTCCTTCCCTCTTCATCCCTTCTCCTACTCCCAGCATCTCTACACTTATCTTTTACCTCTGTCCACCATCAGTTTCCTGAAATCCCAAAATGTAGAATTACTTTCCCTCCCATTGAGCTACGTTCTCAGGCTCAAGGCCTTTATACAAACTGTTTCCCCACCTGGAAGCCAATCCAATTACACTAGAACCTCTGGGTGGGGCACAAGCAAGGGTATTCTTTTAAAGCTCCCTAGGTGCTTCTAATGTACAGCCAGTGTTGGAAAACATAGTAATTTAAACCCTTGCTTTACTAAAAAAACAAATTCAGAGAAGTTATCAAGTTTATCCAAGATCACATGCCACAGGATTCTTTTTACCTTTGTTTCCCCAAAATAAGGTATCTCATAATTAATGATTCTTTGAATGTCAATCATAGCTATAGACACTTTCTAAATTTGATTTTTAAATATTATTTTGAAGTAGCAGCTGAACAGGGGATGCAATGGGAAAACACTTGCACTGCATGTCAGTTCTTACCTTCTTCAAAATGATCCTACAGTCAGCTATTTCAGGTTGTCATTTTTAGTTAAGATATCAATATGGCTGCATAGTATTCCATGGTGTATATGTACCACATTTTCTTCATCCAGTCTATCATTGATGTGCATTTAGGTTGATCCCATGTATTTGTTATTGTGAATAGTGCTATAATGAACATAATGTGCGCATGCAACTTTATAATAGAACGGTTTATATTTCTTTGGGTATATACCCAGTAACGGGATTGCTAGGTCTAATGGTATTTTTGGTTTTAGGTCTTTGAGAAATCATCATACTGTCTTCCACACTGAACTAATTTACATTCTTACCAACAGTGTATAAGCATTCGTTTTTCTTCACAACCTCACCAGCGAAATCATGTTCTTTGCAGGGATGGATGGAGCTGGAGGCCATTAAACTTAGCAAACTAACCCAGGAACAGAAAACCAAATACTGTATGTTCTCACTTATAAGTGGGAGCTAAATAATAAGAACACATAGACACATGGAGGGGAACGATACACACTGGGGCCTACTGGAAGGTGGAGGGTGGAGGTTGGGAGGAGGGAGAAGATCAGGAAAAATAACTAATGGGTACTAGACTTAATACCTGGGTGATGAAATAATCTGTATGACAAACCCCCATGACACAAGTTTACCTATGTAGCAAACCTGTACAGGCACCCCTGAACTTAAAGTAAGCTAAAACAGATACTAATATGAGAATTTTGGAATCTGTAAAATTTCTCTGTGAAAACCTACTTTTGAGAAGGCATAACCCAGGAATAACGCAGTGGGTTATCATTTATGTTCCTTATTTCAAATGTGTTATTAGGGGCAAAATAAAACTTTGGTTAAGATATTCCAAAGACAAATCTTTGCAGCTAAATTTAAACTATGAGTTGATTTCTGGTCTTTCGCCTTAAAACTACAGAAGTGAATCTGAATCTGAGGCATCCCTCTGTGTTCCCCATTCTGTTTCCCAGTCCTCAAAGATGAGGCTGTCAGTGCTTTAGGCACAGAGGTGCTAACCTTTTGTGTTATTTCATACAACCTATTGTGCCTGGATTATGGTGACATGTCCTTTGACTATTAATTGCAATCTGTAGATAATGATAAGAGCAAGTTTCTGCCTCCCCAAGGTGAGGCACAGCCAATAGGTCAGATCTATAATTTAGGACTACCAGGAGTGAGCTTTGAACCTTGCCTTTGGCGATAACGTTATCAATCAGAAGAATTAACCAAACCTCCTAGCTGAGGACTTTAACAAATGGAACTATGAAAAGGTAAAGCAGATAGGCAACACATCAAAATATAAACGGCTTAATTGTGATTTAGGTATTCAACTTATGAGAACAATTTTTTTCTTCTTTGGAATAATTAAGTTGTAAGAAAATAAATCTAGCCATACTTTTAAAAATGAGAAAATGTTCAGGCTAAAGATATATAGTTATAACTTATAAGATTTACAAGATTAATATAATGAAGAAGAGATTATCATAGTGTGTGTGTGTGTGTGTGTGTGTGTGTGTGTGTGTGTGTGTGTGTGTGTGTGTGTGTGTTGCTGCCCTCTACTGGGGACATAAGGACGAGTTCTCAATTGAGTTCTCCCAGCTCAATTCGAGTTGAAAATCTCTTCATGACAAAAATTAAATCAAGCACCTAGCAAAGTTCTAAGTACCAGAGACAAAGTATAGTACCACAAGACTATAAATCCTAAAGGTTTTTGTTTTTTTTTTTTTCTAAATTGACCCTACTTTACATTTTAGAGGAAAATCGTTGAAATTATGCAAAGACAGCCTTTACTGAGAATGATTTTTACCCTTAAGACTCAGAGTTTCATTCTGAATTGACATTCAGGATGAATGCCAATGAGTCAGATCAGCTTTATTCAGTATCAGTTACACACATATAAAATGATTTTAGTACTTTTAAAATTTTTTCACTCTCAAGATTTGGTAACCTTGGCCTGGCGTGGCAGCTTACGCCTATAATCCCAACACTTTGGGAGGCTGGGGCAGGCAGATCACTTGAGGCCAGGAGTTTGAGACCAACACTTGAGGCCAACATGGTGAAACCCTGTCTCTACTAAAAATACAAAAATCAGCTGGGCATGGCATTGGGTGTCTGTAATCTCAGCTACTCGGGAGCCTGAGGCAGGAGAATCACTTAAACCTGGGAAGCGGAGGTTGCAGTGAGCCGAGATTGTGCCACTGCACTCCAGCCTGGGTGACAGAGCAAGATTCTATCTCAAAGAAAAAAAAAAAAAAGGCTGGGCATGATGGCTGATGGCTCACATCTGTAATGCCAGCACTTTGGCAGACCGAGGCGGGCGGATCACCTGAGGTCAGGAGTTCAAGACCAGCCTAACCAACAGGGAGAAACCTGTCTCTACTAAAAAAACAAAATCAGCCAGGCATGGTGGCACATCCCTGTAATCCCAGCTACTCCAGAGGCTGAGGCAGGAAAGTCACTTGAACCTGGGAAGCAGAGGTTGCAGTGAGCCGAGACCATGCTATTGCACTCCAGCCTGGGCAACAAGAGCGAAACTGTCTCAAAAAAAAAAAAAAAAAAAAGATTTGGTAACCCCATATTTTCTATCTAGTTCTAGTAAATTGTATGACTTTATTTCACTGATGAATTTCTTTTGTTTTCTCTCATTTAATCTTTTTAATACTATGAAGTAAGTATTATTAATATCCCCAACTTATCAGATGAAAGAATTTAAGCACAAAGATGTAAATAAATTTTCTGAAGCCTCGCAGCTAGAAACAAAACGTAGGAATTTTGATGCAGGAAATCTCAGGACAGAAGCCATGCTCTCAGCAACCACACTAAAAGGCCTTTCACGTAACATGGTGCTGAGCACGTAACATAGTTATGTTGCAAAAATGTACTTGCAGAGCAAGGTTATTCACCTATTCATTCTTGAAAATCAGTGTGTTATGAGTTAGTGTTAAATTTATCCAAGGCAAAACTATGACACAATGTATGCCATGCTAAATTATGGAAATATTTCATCTTGAGATACCAAATTTTAAAGCAGAAATACTGAAAGTAAATATAGTTTACATTCCATAGATTTTGTTGTTCTTGGAATTCTTCATGCTTTTTCTAACCCTCCACCCTTTGCTCATTTTCATTATCTTTACATGACTTAGTTATGCCAATACCTCCTAGCCTACTATAATCTGCACTACTCTGCTTGGAATGCCATAACAAAATATCATTGACTTGCTGGCTTAAGCAACAGAAATTTTTGTTCACACAGTTCTGAAGGCTGGAAGTTCGAAATTAGGGTGCCAGTATAGTCGGGTTCTGGTGAGGTCCCTTTTCCAGGTTGCAGAGCGTCACCTTTCACAATGTACTCACATAGTCTTCCCTGGGTGTGAGAGCTGGAAGGCCATGAGGTAGATGAAGCAGATGAAGGGAGGGAGGATAGTAGGGGAGAGCAACCTCTTCCTCTTCTTATAAAGCCACCAATTCTATGGGATTAGGACTCCACCCTTATGACCTTATTTATCTTGGTTACCTCCTGAAAGCCCTATATTCAAATATAGTCACACTGGGGGTAAGGGCTTCCATATATGAATTGGGGGCATAAATTCAGTCCATAACATCATCTTTTACATTTCAATTGCATTTTCTCCATTCTTAGAATTAATATATTGGAATCACCTGTACACTCACCTGTGTCTCATTATACATGTGTTCCCTCAGGCCAAATTCTAACTATATTGCCATTGTATCCCAGGCACCGAACCTATCCATGTGGTGAGTACTGTTGGATGAATAAATCAATGATACCAAATGGCTTTATTCTGATTCTTTACCAGCTCTTAGAAGCAAATGTCATAATTAAAGCAGGGGTAATAGGTTTGTTGGCTTAAGAAGATACCTGGGCCTTTACTGGAGATAAAACATCAGAAAAAGTCTTATGCTCATTCAGCCACTAAACATCATAAATTTTAGTCCCCTCCAAAGTCCTCATCAAAATAGTAGAATTTGCACGACAATAAAGTTAAACATTGGGCAACAGCCATGACTGTGCTAGGAAGCAAGTGTTTCAACTGTTCAGGTGTGTAGCACACCAATTCAATTTGTAATTTCTTATTTCAGGTGAACACATTTTTTAAGAATAGGGCGAATGATTTCATAAATTATATCCATTGAATAAATGACCATGCAATATACATACCATACTCAACAATCAGTTAAAATTAGGTATAAAAAAAGACATTGTAATCAGGGCTGTACAAAACTTTATTATACTCTGAATAACAAGCATGTAACACAATTTTGAGCATGACAAGGATGAAATATTTCAAATTCTGTTTCTTACAAAAGCATTAAGAACAATACACAAAGACTGTTCATAATATTTTACAGTCAGCTAAAAATAACAAGACATTCTAGGATTTCAGGAGTTTTCCTTTTCTTTCAACTAGAGCATTAGCTTTATTTCCATTAGCTTTGCTACAATGAAAATTAACATATATGGACATACACATATAAGTGAAATGGAAAATGAAGGCATACAACAAACATTCCGATTAGTCAACAAGTATAAAATAGTCTTTTAGTACTTCCGAACTTACATTTTCTTCGAATGTACAATGAAACTTTTTGTCTAAAATGTTTTTAATGTTAATTTTGACCATTCCCAAAGTAATTAATACTCTTTCTTAGCACAACCATTAATCTAATTTTAGAGTTTGAAATGAATTAGGAAACACACTAATCGTATTCAGAGGTGCTATTCACAACACCGAACAACAGGCAATCCACTGCCCCTTATCAAGGCTGAGACACTGTAGTAAATGAGTAGTTCACCAATACTGTCTATCCCAGGTGAATATCAGCCCTGATCTTACTTCCAATGATGAGATACATGTTTTGGCTTATGTAGTAGCATGAGCTATGAGATATGAAACATGAAAGTCACATGGACATGAAATTAAACTCAAATCTCTACTGCATGGAGGCTGAATGTGAAATATTTCACAGTGACTAAAATTGACTGGCTAACAGGCAATGGTGGATTTTTATATTCAACTTTGATTAACATAAATGGACTTTACAAGAAACCCTTGAGATTTAATTAATGCTGCTAATCCAAGGGCTCCAAATGACTGAGGAGCCTTTAAAATCAGTATATGTGATCTTTTATATTTTTTTCCATAAGAAAAAAAAAATAAAAACACCGAGGTACTTAAGTTTCTTTTCAAGGGATTACTCTTGGTTATCTTCCTGAGATGCAAAAGACCACAGAAAAAGCACCATGCCTAGGCTGCTGAATGAGGCATCAGACACTAATAGTTTGGTCCTTTTCTGAACGGATCTCTTCTGGCAATTACACTAAAACATAGTGATGGGTCGCAGATGCCTGGGGGGCCTGGTTGCCCTTGGATTCCGGGTTTTCCATGATCTCCATCTTTGCCAGGGAGACCTGGGTCTCCTGGAGGACCTTCTTTGCTTATTCCAGGAGGGCCCTCTGGACCTAAGATGGGACATTGGCAAGACGTAAACAGAGGACTTTAGTTTTTTATAATGAAATAGCCAATTCTGCAAGAAACTTAAACTGAAAAAAAAAACCTTGAATATTTTATATATTTGCACTAATTATATAGCAGAGGCATTTTCTTGATAATTCTACATGTCTTCTGCTTTGAAAAGAACCATCCAAAAGTTAAAGTTATCAGTAATTTTTGAAAACTAGGCTAAGCATATTAACATAGTAACCATGCTACTACTGATTAAAACATTTAGCTAACATTATAATATTCCATTTTGTATATTGTCCAGTCTTATTTCTTCCTTTCAGCCTATCTGTTACCAATATTATTATAAATTAACAGGTGATACCTACGTAAGCCAAAGCTGAGTCATTTCTGTGCCACATATGCAACAAAAAACTGTTTCTATTATACATATTTTTAGTTTCCATATCTAAATGCATTATTCTTATTACTTTAGTATTATAGTCATCAATATCATCAATACTCATAGGTATTAAAGCCCTAATTTGTCAAACATAGCCTGATTAGTTCAATTAGCATGCTCAAGGAAACAAAAGCTAGCTTACGATACTGGCCTTTTAAAGTTGATTCAAAATAACAAAAAATATTCAGATTTTGGGAAGGAGCACAGTGGTTTGGGCCACTTCTTACTCCTCTACTCCCTGCTACTACTACTGATAAACATCTATTTAGCACTTAACTGCAATTGTAAGTGTTGTTCAAAGTATTTTACATAAATAGTATTAAGTCATTTGATCAACTCCAAAGCCTATTAATAACATCTAATCATAGCATACATTTATTGAAAACATAACTGTGATTGCCCTGCACTGTTCTGAAAGCACTACATATAGAAAGTATTTAATCTCCCAATAACGTCATGATGGAGATAACATTATCATCACCATTTTACCAATGAGGAAACTGAGACATGGCAGAGTTAAATTGCACAGCTAGCAGAGATTACTTAACCGCTTCAGCATTTCTCTGCTTCCCTGAGAGTCATAAAGACTAAACAGTGTTATACACCAGATAAGCAAGGGTGACTAAAATGATTCTAGAACTCTTCCAAGGAATAGATATTAAACTATCTAAATGATAAGCAAGAGATAATATTGAAGGATTCATAAATTGAGGATAATATATGAAAAAATATTCCAGAAGTTAGACTTCAGTGTGTTAAATGTGAATCACTCAGAAAAGAAAACAGATGTCTCAGTTTCAATTTATTTCACATAGATCTATGGTGACTTTTCTTAAAGCAAAATGAGCAGTAACACTTATGAGCAGGTAGCAATTCTCACCTGGGGGACCAGGAGGACCTTGTTCTCCAGGATGCCCAAACCCTTGGCTCCCTTTTTCCCCATTTCTTCCTGGTAGGCCTGCAGGGTGTCAAACATCTGAGTAAGTTTACTTAAAATCACTGCCTTCTAGATTGTTTCATTCAAAGCTGTTAATATACACATGAAAGAAAAATGTCTTTTAAAAACCAGCTTGCCATCTATTTTTTCTTACTAATGGAAAACAAGTTTTGAAGCAATAATTTCTAAAATGATCAGTGGTTTAGATCCAAGACTTAATGGGAATCAAATATTTAGAAAAGAAAATGGTTTGGAATTATTAGCCCTTTGTGTTAATCATAGTTTTTTAAAATTACTTTATGAAACATCTAAATTGCTTATATACTATTAAACAAAAAGGAAAGAATTATCAATCAACATTTCACATAAACATTCAAAGGCAAGGAGAAATTCTGGGCTATTAGGAAGTTTTATCACAAAACTTATTTTTTCCTATAATAGAAAAAAAAATGAATAAGGTAACAGTGCAGAAAGTTACCAAAGTCAAAATAAAGGAAATGGCATCTGTGATTTTCTATTTAAAAACTTTTCTAGACTCAAGCAAAATTTCTCAGTACATTGGCAACATTTTCTAATTTGTAAGTTTATGTATTCATAAATTTGACTTCTCTATTTGAGAATATTGCATTAAGAAAATAATTTCTCTTTAATTCAGTTGGCAAATTATTTAAAGACGAGCATTTACAGATTTTTTTATCATGAAAAAAGTTAACTCTTGACTATTAAATGGATATAGGGTATGAATTTTTTAAAAAAGACTTTTTAAAATTCATTTTCTTGTTGAAACTAACTGCATACCTTTTAATCCTCTGACACCTGGACGTCCAGGGACACCCACTAATCCAGGAACACCATCTCTTCCTGGCAAACCAGGTAATCCTCTGGGACCCTCTGGGCCTATCGGACCAGGTGGCCCAGGAATACCCGGGGAGCCATGTTGGGACAGGCAATGATCACAATTTCTAATTCTTCCACTCTGAAGTAAGACTGGTAGCTGGGCTTTCAAAAACAAAGAAACCCCATCCCTTATGTTTAAATGGTGAGTTGGTGTTAATTATATTTTTAATTTTTTTTCAGTTTACAGAGAAAAAACTATGAACATTGAATATGTGCATATTTCTTGGCCAATAATTTCACTTCTAGGAATTTGACTATGGAAATATTCATTGCTCTGTGCGGTAATTTTATTAGAGCAATTGCTTAAAATAGGAGAAAAAGTGAAAGTGCCCCCAAAAGAAATTGGTGGACTATATCCATATTTATGAACTAAATTATCAAAAAATATGCTACAAAAGAAAATTCAAATAATGGCAAAATAATAAATGTCTTTATTAAAAAGATTATAAAAGAGTATACATGATAAATCTTTATAAAAATACTCATTGAAGAAAAGTAGATGAGGCTTATAAATGTTATCTGTTTTCTTCTTCACCTCACTTATATCCTCTACAATATGTCCTAAGAATTTGTATTACTTTTGTAATTTGAGAAAAGTTATTAAAATGCTATATTTGATACCTACCTCTTATTACATCTGTGCAAACTTGTCGAATAAATTGTTCTGAAAACTCTCTTCCCTGCATCAAAGTATTAGGGGTTATAACATGCACATAAAGAACATGAGCAAAAATCAATGAAAATGTAATAACTGTGAAAGAAGCAGAATACATACAGGCTTCCCATCCAAACCTGGGGGTCCCTGAGGACCTGGATCCCCAGGTTGCCCCTTAGGACCTGCGGGCCCCATCAAGCCATCCACCCCAGATTCTCCTTTTGATCCAATGGCACCTCGGACACCAGGTTCTCCCTTTTCACCTCTCTAAAAGCAAAAGAAATCTTTACAAGTTCTATTTAAATATTTCAGGAGGTATAATTGCATCATGAAGCTCGTTAAGGATGTGAATATGCATGTATACATATGTAAATATGTAAGGTATGTAAGGAATAGCCGGAAATATTGTCATTGACCAGAAGGGAAATTTCATATCATATTAAACTGTCATTTATCCATCCATCCAACCAGCCAGACCTACAAGTATCCACAACTGATTGAGTATATTGTATAGGTAATATGCATACTGCCAGAGATAAAACAATGGGCATAACACAGTCCTATTCACAAGGAGCTTGCATTTTAGTGGGTCCGACAGATACAGAAATGCACAATATTCTTTATTCAAAAATATGGAGAAAAAATTCAGCTCCAAGTCTGGAAGAAAAACCAATAATATTGACAATTCACATTTCATATCAAATTCAGTATAAATGTACATATTCTGAAAACAACTAATTGGGAACTTCTACTGAAGAAGATGAAAAATATTTCGTTTTCTGGTTTTTACTCAAAAGCTAGATTTATATAGTATTGAAACCCAAGCAAAAAGGACCAAAGAAAGAGAGCAAGAGAGCATAATATATGAAGAAACATACCTCTCCTTTTGTGCCATGATGGCCTTGAATTCCCTTTGAAAATTAATAGAAAAAATATAATAAATGTGCAAGCTATAGTACTGTAATGTGGCATCCACCTTTTACCACATACTTAATCAAATTTAAAATTTCAATTTGGAAAATATTGATAGCATTAGTGACAGAATTACATATAAAAGAGACCCTTTTTGCCTTTTAGAGAAGGCTAATGACTAGGAAATATGTTAACTGAATAATATAAAAATTTTAATTTGCTTAACTGTTTCCTTCTTAGATATGAATATTTTCAAATGCTGCAGGTTGAATCATGTGGGTAAGAATGGGATTCTACTGAATTTAAAATATAGTACTATTTTAATAATAATAAAAACTCAAATCAGATTAAATATTAGGTATATTTTTTGTTGTATTCAGTGATTAAGATGACTAGTCTATTTTCCCAAGTTTATGTTCTTAAAATTAAATTTTGATTGGGTGCTATTGACAAAGGTTGGGTTAAAGCAAAGATATCATTAAAAGTGACTAGTAAGAGAGAAAACCCCCAGCTGTCCTGTGCTTAAACCATTCACTGCCAGTAATTAAGAGACCAGAGAAGCAATGTCATCTAAAAGATGGTATTTTTTCACAGTGATATAAACACTGGGGAGCCCATGCATGAAGCTCATTCAACTATAATTACTAGCTACATCTGGATGGCTCCATTAAAGTCTTTCCCACTCCTCTTTTCCATATTTATTTCAGTGGTGTATTATAGAGGAAAAAAACTCTCAGGAAAGGTATTAACATTTTCCATTTTTGAAATTCATTGTACACCTGGGCTCAAAAATCTCCTAATATTCACTCAGGAAAAAAGATAAAACTTTAATAACAGGTAGGTTTTCATTATTCAACTTTAAAATAAAAAAGCAGTGTTCTGCAATTTAATATGAAATTTAATGTATAATGTTGCACACAATGAAGTCTGAGTTGGGGTATATCTGTTGATTAATTTTCAGGCTCCTCAAACATGGCTATCCAAATTAGACAAAGAAAAGAATTAAATAAAAATCATCATAAAACACCAAATATTTAGTTTTTATATATGAATCTTTTAGTAAGTAAAACAAACTTTGTATGGTCATACTTGAATTTTGTTTCTGAAGAAATGCGGGAGTGATCCTTACAAGATATAATCCAACAACTAGGACCAACATAAGAGAGACAAAACAGTTAAGTTCTCAATATGGGAATTGAATTAGAGCTAAAACTAAAAACAGCTGTCATCTGAGAACGCATTAAGATGATTCTCTGAGAGAAATATTCACTTTGACTCCATTCACAAAACGAGGGCCAAAAAATACACATGTGCTGTGCTTGGTAGAGTGACAGGTAACTAAGACTGTGTTTACATGAAGAGTTTGGGATGACTATTCAGCTGCTGAAAAGCAACAGCTGCTCTGGCCCTGGGTATTCCATGTAGGCTAAGCTCCTGGTGGTGAGAAATGTAGCTTCCAACCAATCTAGGGCAGAAGCTTTCTAGGGAACCCAAATCCTGCCTTAGGAGAGCACACACACTCTTTTCTTTGAGAAGTGAAAAAGTTAGTGGAAACTTAGAGAAAGTGTGATCCAAAAGCCAGTGAGCTAGCTAAGCTGTGAGTTCAAATTCTAAAGGAAATATCCTTCTTTTCTGAGAGTTATTGTAAGTAACATTTTTTGATAAAAGGTCTGGGCTGTGGAGGTTAAATGAAGGGAAGAAGGTCCTATGGGAATAGCAGTTTATAGATGTTTTGTGATTGACTTAAGGAAACTCAGAGAGTTGATCTGTGTTGCCAGGTTGGGGAATAGGGATGGAGTTGTTTGTGTAATCAAGTGGGTCTGAGTCAAGTGGAGGATCATGAAAACTGAAAGACATTTTATTGAACATAATTGTACTCAGGCAATTCCAATCATTCCTCCTCTTGGTTACTTTTATTGTTTTTATTTTTAGCTTTACTTTTATTGTTAGCTTCTAAATTCTCAATTCTTCTTAACATCTGGCACTCCCCTTCCATCTCACATTGCAGATAACCTTGGGGCCCTATGCTTACACTCTTCCCAATGGTCTCTCAGACTCCTCCAAGTAAGGAACACAGAGACATCTCCAAGACATAGTGATGTCCTTGGAGACATCACTACCCAGTTTTATCCCACTCTCTCCAGAGTTGGTGTAATTGCAGAATCTTTCTCCCACTCACCCTCAGAGAAAGAGGTCCACCCCATGGGAGGACTCACATATCCAGCTTGCCCTTTCAGACATGATCAAGTTGGAACCATGTCCAGCATTCTGCAGCTACAAGCAACACAGCAGCAAACATGCTACCTAAGTACCAATCTCCTTTATGCCTTCGTCCGTCCACTTTGGCTCTGACTGAACTTACAGTCACATGGCAATCTCACTGAAACATCACCTAATGAGAACAGTTTAGTCAAGAAAGAAGCAAAGCCATCTTACTGTGTGTCTGTTCTACAACACTGTCTCTCAGGATAGCATTTTAATATATCTCCAGAGCAGTAAATTGTCTCTCTGAACAAACTAAAGGGAAACAAGTACATTTCTCCACCACATGTGGCCCCAACTGATTTTCAAGAAGAAAAGCAAGACAAACCAGCAGGGATGAACAAGCTGCCATTGTGTGACTGGCTGTCTCTGGCCAATAACTACCCCCAAGAAATGGGTGGAATTTTCTACCTGCAGTCATTTGCTTGGACGCATTAAAAAACAAAATTCAGAGCCACCAATGTTATCAGTATGGGAAAGTGAAAACACAAAACAAATAATGAAAGAAACTCATTATCGCCACACTACCTACATGTTCAACCTTATATGCTTAGAATGCATACTATATTATCCTTCTCCCCACCCATTTTTATTTGCAAGTAATCCTCTCTCAGCATTGTCCAGTTATGTGACTTGTTATTTCATTTTTTATCAGAAGAAAACCAAAAAATACCTGTTGCCCTGGAATTCCCTGTCTTCCATTTTCTCCCTTTTGACCCTTTAAAATAAAAAAACATTATTGATTAGTTTGCACACTTACGATGCAATCACATATGCAATACAAACTATGTATTACCTTGAGTTCCAGAAGAAATGTAACAAAAGCAGCGATACAAATATATAAATTATGTGAGAGATGGGAAAATCAGTTACTCAGCGAAAAAGAAGAAGAAAAGTCATCCTAATCTTATAGTTAAAATGGACAGAGATAAGGAACAAATTACTGATTTGGGTGAAACATGTAAATAATTCTAGACAATGAGGATGTTCTTCTAAGTCCATATTAATAGTGGGAAAATAGTTTAAAAAGTCAATGTATATGGACATTTTATTAATTTCAGTGGCAATTATGTTCATTGTTGACTATGGACATGTGAGGACAAGAAGATCTCTTTAAAATTTTATTTTTAAAAATTAAAATATACTGTCACATTTTAGTAAAAAAAAAGCCATTTAAATGAAGAGCTTTAAAGCAGCATAAATAAGAGAACAGAAAAATTAATAAAGGTATAAACACATTTATCTATATTCAATAAGTATTTTTGGGTATCTACCATTCATGGGACATTATGCTAGACTCTGAAGCACTACTTCATCCTTATATTTATTGCGCAAAATAATTAGCAGTTTCTAGGAAGACATACACCTAGATAAGGTAATCGATGAAAGATCTAGTGACTACAATTTTACATCACCCTTGCCTAGTAATGAATTCATCAATTTAATTAAGTGAATTGCTAACATTTTTTGAGCAGCACCCATTTGCTGGCACTTAGGGACACTGAAACAAAGATATCATTGTGGCCTTCCAGTCACTCACTGTGTGGTAAGAGAGATAAGCAATTAAATCTAGAAGGATGAAAATACTGCTGATAAGTCTACAATGTATAATTAAACATCTGGGTTGGATATTATTGGAACTTAGGAAGGGGCATCTGACAGAAAGGGTAGGGAATGTGACTCATCCTTTGTGCAGCCTTGAGGGATGAGTAAGAGGTAGCCAATTGGAGAAAGGATAGGAGGGTGTATCAGGGAGAGAAGACACAGGTGAAAGGCAGGTAGTTTCTTTTGGCTATAGCAGCAGAGCAGGATTGGATAAGAATGGGTGGAGTGGCAAGAGATAACACTAAAAAAGATTCAGTCAACCCAGAAGGCATTTGATGGCACAGGCTTTATCTTAACATGTGTGGGGCACGATTAAAGGACTGCTAAGCAGATATATAGCTTAGCTATTTTATGCAAGTAAAAGTGTGGAAGAAGGAAGTAGACTGGACTCAAGGAGACCAGTTAGGAAGATATTGCAGTAGCCCAGGACTCCTGACAAGAAATAACTAGTACAGTCAGGAGAGGTAGAAGGTGTCAAGTTCAAGAGATATTTAGCATTGATTATCATGACAGGAAATCTGTGAGTATGAAGCGGTTTATGGGGAAAGATGACAAGTTCAGTTTTGGACATATTGAACCTGAGGTTCCCATGAGTCACCTAAATGCAGTATCAAGAAGGAAATTAGAATATATGGGTCTAGAGCTCACAGACATTTACTTAACATTTACCTCACTCCCAACTTCAATCTTAACTTAAAGGAATCCTATATCATAGTACTTGAAGATCTTCAATAAAAATTGTCTAAAAAACAACTGAATTTTGTCATACCACTCTAAAACATCTTATGTATGTTATGAAGAATAAGTTCATTAATAGGAACTGTTATAATTGTGGATATAGCAAATTTTGCCTTTGACTATTTCAATTTGAAATTTTCTGTTACGATTCCAGAAATTCTAGAGCATTCAGAATTCTACATTTGTGAAAATGTCCAGAGTATTTTTCTTTATATTTTCAGCTTATTCTGCATAGCAAAGCTCAGACACTATCACTGAGACTTACAAACTTAAAAACATCATTAAAATACTGTCTGAACACTTGATTGGTAATTTATGGTTGGAAAAGTTTTATATTTCTAAAACTTAAAAGGTTGAAAGACCATCAGATATAATTTATCCCAGATAACTATTTCATTGACTCAGCTAGTGGCATCTTATTCGAAAGTCAGTCTTCAGTGAATGAAAAAACCCATTCCATAGACACTTTAATTGAGGTGAAACTATCCTTGTCTCCTGAAGTAGTAAAATAGGTCTCCTCTTTGCCTTTGCTGCTAAGACACCCAAAACTAAATGTCTTTCTAAATCACCCTAGATTTCCCTAGCCTGTTATAATTTTCTGGTTTAATTTTCCTTTCACATATTGATTTGAATATGTTTTATATTTAGGGTTAAAGGTTTTTTATCAAACTTTTGCCATAAAACAATTTCAAATCATTTTTGGAAACACACTGTGTGTGTGTGTGTGTGTGTGTGTGTATATATGTGTGTGTGTGTGTGTGTGGTATATATATATGTATATATGTATATAAATACATATTAGAAGTATACAATAAAATCTATGTCTTTATTTTGTTGAATCATTTTGTTCCTAAGTTTTCTGCAACAGCAAAGTGGTGAGGAATTTTAAAGTCAAATTTGGTCTTGTCTGAAAAGCTCAATAGAAAAAGGAGACAATAGGATTTAACAACTTTATATTAATGTTGAAACAGAAAGGAATTTAAAAGTAAAATAAGAATTTTTTAAAAGCTCTGATTGATTTTATTGCTCAGCCTACTAAAAAAAAGCAAACAACATACCTGAATACCTTTTTCACCTTGATTTCCTTTGTCCCCCTACAAAAAGGCAGTTTGATCTGTATCATAATCTAGCATATTCTGTACAGTTTCAAATAAACATATATTTTTCTCTGCTGAAGAAAAACAACATCTCGTGCAAACTCCACAAGTGCCTGTATACACAGAAGTTGACTCCTAACACAATATTTGGGAAGGAAGCAGAACCACATTATGTCAAAATGATATTGTAAAAGAACACTTTTGTATGCTCCTACATTTGAAAGAAATTTCACCACAATCTTTAATTTCCCAGAAAGGAGAAAACTTCTACATGGTTCACAGTTTTAGGTTAGACAAACTAACAAGAGAGGACTTATTTTGACAAATGTTGTTTTATGAAATCAAACTGAAAATCTTCCATTAAGCTATTAGTAGCCACAAGTTTATAGGAAACAATGATAAAGTAAAGCATAACGTTTAAGTGCTATTTTAGAAAACATATATTTCAAAAGTGAGCTTTTGGAAGAAAAATTATATTCCATAAAAATAAGTTTTATAGATTATCAGCTAGAAGGGAAATTAGAAACCAACTTATACAATGCCCTTGTTTTTATAGATAATGAAACAGCCAGTTAAGCACCTGCCCAAAACTAAACTTGGACACGGTTTCCGAATTTCCTTTCTATTAATACTTCACCATACTATCTAAACATAGAGTACAGTTTTGCATTTCAACAAAAAAATACAGATTTTCTTTTAAATGGCAACAAGTTCTGAACAAGAAAATTCTCTTCATCCCAAACATATATTGGTAGTAGATTTACTTAACATTTACTAAGAGTCTAACACTTGATGGCTGTTATGTGGGGACACTTCTGTCTCAGCTAGTGCTGCCTACTGATCATCAGAACAAAAAGCCCAAGGATCATACTGTGTATGATCTAGGCACCATGTAGACAACACATGAGGGATAGAAAATAAGATGTTGAAAAATAAATAGCAAGGGACATGAAGATGGAGACATAAGAGTTTGTGTCTTTTCCAGAATAAAAACCGATAGATTTACTTTTAACCTGAAATGTTTGTATTTGCAGTAGCATGGACTTCTCAGGCACACAGGCATCAATTGTTGCTAAAAACCTCCAAACAAATAAAAGCATATATTATTTATATACATACAAGTCAAGTTTCCCTTACTTGACCAAAATGAGAGAGAGAGAACCTAGTTTTACTGTCTTTCCTTGCCAAAATATTTTAAATTAGTATATTTGACTTGTATTTTTAAACTCCTTAAATTAATTTTAAATAAACTTCTATGTAACATAATTGTTTCATAGATAGGAACTTCATGGTCAAACATTTTGGACATAAGTTTTATCCTTCCAGAATTTTATCCGGTTTTGGCAAGAGGGGTATTCGCATTTTGATAGGAATGCCTGACATTGGATAATTTTCCTCAAAAAAATTCTTAGCTCACCTGGATTGTGAAAAAAACCTGAATTTACAGGATATTACTTAATTGTACATTCATATTTTCTGATCTGCATGTCTTTTCTAAGGTCTTCATCTAGGAGACAATACCCATGTGGGTATATAAAAGATGCCACAGCTATTAGCATGGGGCTGAACATATTATACATACATCGAATATATAGGGTACTTTATCATTAAAAATATATTAATAACAAGTCCTACTTTAAGAATTTCACAAAAGAAAAACTTGTTTGCAAGTAACTGGTTAAAAGCGAACTGTATCTCCTAACCAATGCATACCTTTTTTCCTTGAATCCCGGGTAAACCCATGTATCCTGGTTCTCCTGGGGAACCCATTGCTCCTGGCTCTCCCTATGTAACACAGAAATTCCACAAAGGTCACAGATCTACTGCTTATGAAAAGCACCACTGTTTTTATCTCTACATATCTCAATTTTAGAATGAATGGTTAAAAAATTGTATTGACAGTTACTACTACAGAAATAGTAAAGAATAAAATGTTTACTAGAATCCCAGTAAAATTTCTTGTATTTTTCTCTATCTTTTCCAGTTGAAAAATTCTCACAGCATTTCATATTTTAAAATTCTGTAAATATTTGTTATCTTTATAATACTTTATAATTTCAATAATAAACGAAATAATAAAGTTGTAAAAATAATAAACACAAGTATCTCTTCTTTGTTTACCTATTTACTAACACTTATTCTCCTTGAAACTGCTTTTTCTCAAATTGCTACTTTAAAAAAAGCTTATTTTCTTGTTACAAAATAATAGAAATAATAAAAATTATTAAAAATCTTATAACCCAATATTTTTATTTTGTTATGTATTTTTTCTCTAACTCTAATTCATAAACACACATATATAGTTAATAAAATGTGCTCATATACATGCATAATTTTATATCTTTTAATCTCTAAATATATTAATATATAGTTCTTATGTTATCATATTTTTCATAACGTAATTTTTAATTATGGAAGAGTATCCATATTTATCAACTATATTTTATTTAATAAAATTCTTATTGTTAAACATTACAGTTTTCACAATTTTTGTTTTTATAAAAAATATTGGAATGAACATCCTGGTAGTTAAATTTAATTATTTATATGTATTTATTTACATATGTGGAATATTATTTTGTTAGAAATAAATTCTTGAGCTATTTTTCAGTACAGGGTGTATTACATGAGTTATCTTAATTCCAGTTCTCCACTCTCCATCATCCTATAGGAATTGTCCTTTCTGAAATAAAGATTTTGTTTTAAAGTCTTAAATAAATTATTTGCAAGCACGTATTAATAATGCATTGACATATTTAGGATATATTTGTAAGAGATGCAACATAATCCTGAACATGCTTCATGGTTCTGTTTCATTTTGTGTTTTACCTTTAGTCCAAAACTCTGTAACATCAACTAAAGATCACTCTCTTTTTTAAAAGAAAAGGAGGCTTTATTCTCTTTGCTTACTGTACTTACTTCCTAGCCATCAAATCATTCTCTAGATTTTTGAAGGTTGGAAGTGTATTAAAAATCCCGTTGAAATAAACATCAACCCATGTGGTTTGGAGGAAACTGGTAAAGGCCATTGTGAGTTCTATATCAAAGATGAAACTCCCATAAGCAAACAAAGAACAGTATCATTCATGAGAACTACATGCTCCTGTTTTCAGCTGTTTAAGGGAAATCTATTCTCTGGACCAGAAAGTAAGTTCATGTTTGCCTACAATTTTACAATTTTTCAAAAAATTAAGCCAAAGTTTATATCTTTATTATCCAATGACAAAGTATCTAAAAAACAGAAATGAAACTGTATTGACAATTTCATTTCAGGTACCTTAATTTCATGATAAAGGTAATCCTTAACTTCATGTATCTCTTCAGAGATATAAAATGTTAATTTTCTTAAATAATGAGGGGAATTTACATTATAATTTCTTTGAAAATATTTTCAAATGCATCAAAATTACCTTGAGCCCAGAAGCCCCAGGCATCCCTTGAATTCCAGGTTCACCTTTGCTTCCCTGTCAACACATCAAAAACATTGGAGTTTTTTAAAAACAATTCTGTCATAATATATCTGATATAGACACTTAAGGGAATATATTTAAAATAACTTTTACATTTTTAACTTTCCAATTGCTTGATAGACTCTGTACATTAGACCTATGTATTAAGAAAAATGAAAAATTCTTTTAGGCAAGGAAGGGGTTCCAAACATTCATAAGCCTCTCTAAAAACCTGTGTTAAAGCTGGTAGCTTCAAGTATAAGGGAGGAGAGTCGAATCTTTAGTGGCCAGCACTAATAAGTCCAGCCACCACATTGCACAGGTGGGAGACATGTACTTAAACAGCATCCTCCAGGCTGAGATTCTCATCATTATCCTGTCTCACTTTCTCAGTAGGACTCATCTTCAGTATGCAACTGGAGGAAAGAAAAATAGCTTCAAATGCACAATGGCTTTTTTTGAAGAAGTGTGAATCAGAAAATGTTTAGTTTGTGCTTTTTCAGGATTCCAGTGCAGTTCTTTCTAACAGATGGAAACTTGGAGTACGAGGCTAAGTTGACAGGGCAAAGAATGTAATACAGAAAAGGAAAAGTGGATAGAGAAAGAGAAAACAAGTCTTCTGGCTAATAAGGAGAGATTGTCAAATGTAGTTCTGGTTTTCAAATACTTTGATACCTGATATCACAACCCAATGTCTGGCAAAAGCCCATAATTAAGCAGGTTGGTGTGACACCTAGAAGGGGAACACAATAATTACCCACAAGCAACTTGGGTTTACTAATCAGTGAGGCAAACCAATGCCATTTTCAGCTTTTAAAAAAGTTTTGTAGGCTGCTCATGGTAAGAAACACATGAAGATCACATTAGATTTAATTAAAGCATTTAGCACATAACAGTGTTATTGAACCACAGAATGATTCCTTAAAATTTCTAATTTTATAAATTATTAAACTGAAATTCACAGACATGAGATTTGTTGAAAGTTATCTGACTCGATAAAGCTAATATATTTTAATATTATTTAGATAATTATCTTTTTAAGTTCTGGGTTATATGTGCAGGATGTGCAGGTTTGTTACATAGGTAAACATGTGCCACAGTGGTTTGCTGCACCTATCAACCCATCACCTAGGTATTAAGCCCAGCATGCATTAGCTATTTTTTATGATGCTCTTCCACTCCCAACCTCCCTCCCCTACTAACAGGCCCCAGTGTGTGTTGTTCCTCTCCCTGTGTCCATGTGTTCTCATTGTTCAGCTCCCACTTATAAGTGAGAATGTGTGGTGTTTGGTTTTCTGTTCCTGCATTAGATTGCTGAGGATAATGACTTCCAGCTGTATCCATATCCCTGGCAAAGGACATGACCTCGTTCTTTTTTATGGCTGCATAATATTCCATGGTTCTTTTTCCAGTCTATCACTCATGGGCATTTGGGTTCATTCCATGTCTTTTCTATTGTGAATAGTGCTGCAATGAACATATGTGTGCTTGTATCTTTGTAACAGAATGATTTATATTCCTTTGGATACATACCGAGTAAAGGGCAGATGTTTTTTAAAACCAAAACATAGTATAGTTAAATAGGCTTATAAATGTTTCTGCAGCTATTTTTAAGTATTATAATATAAATTAGAGGTTTTCTAAAGATCTGCCTCAGTTTCAGCCTTATCTCTGCCCTACTGAATACGTTTTTGTCTCACCCTAGAACTTCTATCAGTGATATTGACAGCACAAGCCACAAACATAAGCTGACAAAACTAGCAGAAAGAAACGAATATAGAGGTCAGTACACTATGACCCATGGGTTAAATCCAGCCCAATGCAAGTTCTTAAAGTTTAACCAGAGCATAGCCACACCCCATACCCATTTGATTAGGTATTGCCTGTGGCCAATTTTGCACTATAATGGTAAAATTGAGTAGTTACAACAGAGACTTGTATGGCTCTCTAAGCCTGAAATATTTACTTTCTGTCCCTTTTCAGAAAAAGTTTCCAACACCTAATATACAGCAAGAAAAAAATTAAAATATTTCATTGAAAAGATTATGTGTATTTTTAATATGTGTAATTTTAACTTCTTAGATCTATTTTTAACAAAATAATTGTACAAGCACAAGATGCAGAAAACCAACTTTAGAGTAATTCATGTGAAAATAAACAAACTGTGATACTGGAAATCCTCACTGGCCTACCCAGCCAAATCAGCAGAATCTGCTTAAGTGGTAGACAGCACACATTGTTCTAAAACCTTTTACGGAAAGTCCAACAGATACAATTGACCTTCAACACAGTGTGAGTCAACAGTGTGGTGTATCTAATAAAAAAAAAAAAAGCTGATGAAATTTTAGGCTGCATTCTTCAGAATTAGAGAATCCAAAAGACATTGAGAGAGCCCATTGTGCACCAGTTAATAAGGGGTATTTTCTTACAAAATGACCTTGAGAAACTGGAGACCTGCTTAGCAAGCTCAGTCATTCCAGTGTATTATACCAACTCTGTGCGTATCTATAGCTGCTGGAGCCCACAATACACCAAGGATCCACAAGGGTCTACCACTGATGGAAAAGCAGCTACCTTTTCTCATTATTGGGCTCCCATGTCTTTTTTTTCTCTCTCTTTTCTAAATACTTTAGAAATTAAAAGTAAAATAGATTAGGTCATCTACTCATACGCCAGGGTCTATTCCCCTGAGGCAATGCTTAGTCAAAGGTTGACTGCTTCCAAAATAGCAATTCCATCACTTCCTTTTGGAAGGCTGTCCTAAAATCTATTTGCAAAATAGTTGGGAACAGTTTTCTGAGTGTTTTGTCTGATCCTCTGGTTAACCAAGAAAACAAAATAGTTATCGTACCACAGGATTATATATAGCTAGAAAATGGTCAAATAATGACATTCAAAGAGTTTCAGTTCTACCTTGAGAATAACTAACCTCATATCCTAAATATATTTGTTAAGCTTGCCTTACTTATTTAAAATCTAAAAGTAAAGATAATATGCTCTTACTCACATAACTAGTATAATTTACAAGGCACTCTATATACATTCCACTAAATAAAAATACCAAAAAGAAGACTAGGAAACTGATCTTGTAAGAGATATTCTTATTCATAACTATGAATGCTCTAGACTGGTGGTTTTGGCACTGAGCTCCATAGAGCTCTAGTATTCCTCAATACTAGACACCAAGACACCAAAAAGGGAGAAGGGGGGCTGAGCAGCAGGAGATTCTGGACCCTTTCCAACATAACAGGATGAGCTTTACCTTAGCCTGTTTCTTAGGCTGAGCCTTTCCAGATTTAATTCTTACAAGTGATTTTTTTTTCATAGAATAAAAACCACATTTAAAATACAATCAAGGTAGTAGTAAAATTTTCATCAAAGTTATAAATGGCCACTGTGATTATACAAAGTTCCCAGTCTTGTTTATTTTATCATATTTACCTTAGATCCCGGTGTTCCAGGCTGGCCTGGTGAGCCATTGCTTCCCATTAAACCCTACAATTTTAAAAAGGAATTTCAAGAGTAACTTAGAGAAGATTATTAAAAAATATTAAATCAATTTCCAAGTTACACATTCTCATAATTAATTCACTAAATTATAATACAGATCTGAAAATATAATACAATATTTAGAAAATTACTCCACCATACATCCATAAAGGATAATAAAAGTAAAAAATCAAACTATGCAAGATAGCATGAAGGCTAGCAGAGCGCTTATGATTCTATTGCTTATAAAAACTACAAATAGAGAAAATGGAGAGCTAGTAAAAGAAAAATATAAAGAAAAAAATTTTTTTCTACACTTTTTCTTTTGTTAGGATGGCTAAAATTAGGTGTCTTCATAGATGTTATCCTGATTAACATTACTTAGAATTCTATTATCTTGAACAACATTTTAAAAGAGTTACATTCTAATAAACTCTCTGGATAATCTTTCTTCAAGGTACAAAATGGCCGTATCTTTAATCATAACATTCAAAATAAAAAATGATAACTACTCTTTCAATTAGGACTTGATTTAATTTAGATTCTACTTTAAATACTATTATACATATTTAACATACTTTACAAAGGAAAAGGGATTAAAAAATTATATCATTAGAAAATATAACCTCAATATGAACCTATAACAGACAATTTGATTCATATATTAAAATCAACATCACTTCTAGCAATAAACTTAAAATTTGGGGGGGGATTCTTGTACACATGAATTTTCATAATTTTGAATCAGTTTCATATGCCATCTTCACTCTTGAAAATTCTGAAATAATTTACTCTGTTTTAGGAGCTTACCATATTATGTCTTCTATACATATTCTTTCCCATTAGTGTAATATGTTTGTAAATTTAATTTAAAATAAAAAAAATCACTGAGATTTAGACTTAATGGTACTTAGTATTTTTAAATTAATAGCTAGAATATATGTTTTCTAATTTATCTACAGTTAGGGTCCCTGATGTTTTTTTGGGTGGCCAACTTTTTGAGAAACTGAAGAAATCTTTACTCTTTTAGAAAAATGCACATAGACATAATATGTTTCATACAACGGAATGGAATTCATGGACCTCAAATATTTTATTGCTGTATCCCCTGCATTTTTATGAACTCTTGAATATGAACTCCTAGTAGGTAGTAGCAACACTGCAAACACTTTGATGATAATGACATCAACATACAGGCATCCCTGGGGCTCCTTTTTTTCCTTGCTGTCCTGGAGGCCCAATTTCTCCCTAAAAAATCAAACATTAAAAACATAAATTGTAAATTATCAATTTATTTCAAGAAAGTTTCTGCCAAAGCACAATGGAATGACAATTGAATATCAATCAGTTCACCTTTTTCTGCTTTCTCTTCCACTACTGTAAGGAAGGAGCAAGGCCTTAAAGACCTTGGCATAGAGTCTGAGGATTTACTCTCAATATTTTTATTATGACATTTGTAGTAACATTTGCCATTCTTTCAAAGGAAGACCTAGTAGCTTAGATGGAGTTGGTAAACAACAGAAATAAAAATCAGGTGAAAAATTTTTCTACTTATCATAGAGTTTAAGAAATATGATAGTGAACATAAATTAATAAAGAAAAATACAGTAAAAAAATAACAGCATGAGACTTCAACTTCCAGGGTTGCGGCTGACTAGGTCCTCTAAGTCCAGAACAAAAATCCTAGAAGGAACATCCTCTGTGAGAGAGTGCTGGTCTTCCAAGAAGTAGGAGAGGTATTCAAAGATCTCTCATTTTAATGAAATATACTTTGAGTTGGGGCTATAATTATGAGAATTTGAACTATACAGAAACCGTGCCAGAGACAGAACTGTAGAAGCCAAGAAAAGTGGAAGTATCTGAGGGTGGATCTTCAGCTCTTGGGAAACTGAATGCTGGCCAGCCATGGAAAGGAAGCAGGAATCTTCAATACCTATGATAACTCAGGACTTTCAAAGGGGGCTGAAATGGTATCCATGGCTACCAGCAAAAGGCAGGTCTTCATTTCCTAGTTGGGCTGACAGGACACCCTCTAAATTAAGATGAAGCAATGAGCTCATGATAAACAATATAGAAACAAGAGACAGCAAGCTACAGGAATGAGAATAATAAATAATAAATAATTAACTGCAGATATTAGAATTCTTAGAAACAGAATTTAGAACTAGATATGAGATTTTTTTAAATTAAAAAAACAGAATCATGAAAGACTATTAGTACTGAAAATGTAACAAGAGACTTCAAGAACAAAAAGTTGTGGTTTAAAAAATTATAAACTCTAAAAGTGAAAATTATGAGTGTTTATCATTTTTAAAAAAAATCAATTGATCATTCTAACAGATTAGACACAATAAAGAATAAGTAAACTATAAGGTATATCTAAAACATTTAACCAGAATGTAAGACAACCAAAAATATGGAAATGTGGTAGGTAATGCTAAAAACAGATGTAGAGCATAAAATTAGAAGAAATAAAACAAAAATGTCTAACCAGAATTCCAGAAACAGAGAATGGAGCAGAGGTCATATGGAGATAATGGTGATTCTTTCCAGAACTACTGGAAATAATTCCACAGAGCAAAGAAGCAAACTGAATTCCCAGCAAGATGAATAAAGAGATATCCATATCTAGACATATTGTAGTGAATTTGAAGAACACTAAAAACAAATAAAATACCTTAAAAGGTTCCAAAAGAAAGAAACAGATCACTTACAAAAGAATGATAATTAGAATGACAGCAGATTTTTCAAAGTTAACAATGAAAGCCAAAAAAACCATAGAAGAAAATCTTCAATTTACTAAGAGAAAATAATTGTCAACCTTGAGTTGTATAGTCTACAAAACTGTCCTTCAAAATGAGAGCAAAATAAAGAAGTTTGTAATTAAATAAAAACTGAAAGTTTATTACCAAGATATCTGTACTAAAAAGACATTCAAAAATATAGTTAAGTAAATTAACTATAAAGAAGTAAATTATGCCATAATTATGTTAGAGAACAAAGTTGAAAAGTAACAAAGTAAAGGAGGAAGCATATAATGTAAATCTAAATTAATATTATCTATATAAAACAACCACAAAACAATATATACAAATTTGTAAAGCCAAAACAACGGCTTCTAAAATTATATAATATTTGAAAAATTAACTGTTACCACAAATGTAAAACTGTATTTTATTGTAGACAACAATGCATTAAATGAGCAGATCCAGGCCCAAAGCTAACTCTCATGAATACTTACCTTTTGGCCCATTAATCCTCGGTTTCCAGGAAATCCTGGGATTCCCTAAAAACAAATAAAATAGATTTTTAACTTATAAAAAATTGAACACTTTATCATTAAAGAAGAAACAGTCACAATTGGAATTTTAACTGGTAAATAACATATTTTCAAATGAATACATATTATAATATTGCTATTTGTAATAAACCAATATGGAAAAGACAACTTATGAGATATAGCATTATATGAATATTACTGATATTTAGAGCTTTAAATAAAGGCTTTTTGAAAAAGAAACTATGAGGAAATTCATCTCAGTTCTTGCACCCCAACACACGAGTGATAAAATTAAAATGATGTTTCATTTGAACACATTCTTGTATTCTAATGAATCATGCAAGAAAATCTGTTAAATGATATAAGTTCTGATTTAGTGCAACAGTTCCACAAGCCCTCAGTCTCACCACCTTAGTTAAAAATTAATTTAATTAAATGATCTCCTCCCACCTGAGTCTTGAAATACCCAAGAACCTAAATATTCATATAAAAAATGGCAATCTTTTCTCTTAATAACTCCCTTACTGATGCAATCATGAAGAATATGAAGACCACAGTTTGTGAAGAGACATAAAGAAGTACAGGTCACTCTTTCACATGGCTGAACTCATATGCACATGTCTGTAGCAACATTCAGAAAAAATTAATGTTAATTCTATCAAGTTAAGAATAAATTTAGCACATTTATTGCTTGCAGAAGAGTTCTATTGTCTGCCTTTTGATGCATTTACCCAAAATGATCATTTATCATGCAAAACAGTGATTGTACTAATCAATTTTTGCTTTTTATTCCATTTTCTTAGCACCTATTTTGGTGACATTTGAGCTGAAACTGTTAACAACATTTATATTTATACAAATGTATTGACACTGAAAGACAAGAAAATTGGGTCACATCTTTATGACTTTGAAAACCCTCTGCACTAGCAGGCCTTCCAAAGGAAAGCAGTACTCTTCAGTAAATCACAGCAGGTGCTAGAGCTGCCATTGACAATGAGATCAAGTGTCTTCTTCTATTGCAGGGAGAATCTACCATTATCTTTATTTTCACACCCTGAGTTTATAAATACAACCTTTATTGATCAATGTGCTAATCGCAATTATAGGGCAAGACATAAACACATAGTTCTAGTTTTAAAATCTGAACTCAAATCATACATTGGAATTCAATTTGATTCTATTCAGCTCAATTCAGTTTGCCACTTCACTATACCATCTGCAGAGAACAAAAGTGGTATGTGAGCAATGACTATCAACAAGGGACTCACAATCTAGTTGCAAAGACAGGCCTTTATAAACGTAAGTAGAGAATAATATGAAAACAATAAAAATACCTTAAAGTAACAATATAAAACACAATCACAGTACACCTAATAAGCACTCTAAAACATAAAGTAAAAATAAAATCACTGAGTTATGAATATAAAATGAATTGTACCTTCTTAGGCAGAAAATGTATATTCTCAATGCAATGAATTAAGATAAACATTATTCAAAATAAGGGCCTCCATTTGAATGAACCATAATTTGGTGTGAAACCACCCTGTGACCTCCTCCCATTCAAATACCCACACACATGTGAAAATTCACTAAAAGTTGAGATCAAGTTCTGAATTTAACTAAAATACGTGTGTAAATTCTTCTCAGAAGGAAGGTGGCTATACATTGTTCTATGCTGGAAAACTGGTACAGTTCTGTCAATGTAATAACCTTGGCTCCCAGAATCCCTAACGGGCACATGTGATTACCGATGACAGTGTCAGACCTGAGAAGCTGAATTTCTTACTAGTCTTTAATTATTTAAAGTTTTTATCACTATTCAAGTCCATGTGCCCTTACACAGTCTGTGATGTTAGCAGAATTAGTTACAGATATCCTGAAGACAATCCCAGTGTTAGCAAGTTCACATCCTTTCCCTGGAGAAAACAGTTATACCCAGGTTTCCACGAACAGCACCTTGGCTTCCACCTCCTCAAAGCCCTTGAGAGCCCATTTCCCCACAGTTTACTCCTTGGATTTGATCTGACACTCTTTTATCTGAGACACTCTAATACTGAGCTTGGTCTGTAGTAGAACATAGCCACAAATCTTACATTATTTCAATATATCTGATATTAAGATTATTTGGGGGAGATTCCAGACTATAAAAAAATTCCTTTTCTTTTTGTTCATCCTCTCAAACTGGCCAAAAATTTACATACATTTCATAGATATGTATGTCCATGAAGTCCTAATGGATCTTCTATGTCCAATTATGCTAAGAATTATTACTTCTTTTACAAATACCAAGTAAAAATATATAAAAACTACATGATATCAAAAACAAAACATAGGCCTGATTTATCTAAGGAATTCTTGGCAAAACTAATATAATACCACAAGCATGCACAGAATACCAGCTTATTGAGGGAGAGGTTAACCAGGGAAACTGAAATCATTCAGAGCTATATTAGTTAATAAAATTCTCCAAGGTAATATTTTCCTGGGCTCCCAATATGTGTATTGAAATTGACTAAACTTTGCTAATTCTAAGTTAGCAGTAATATTATCCAAAAGCATTTGAAAGTTAACTGTTTGTTGATCGCAAAGTATTTAGTGACAATTATTTTATAGAGCAAATGTGTTTCCAAGGAGACTATTTTCTATTTCGCTGTGGTTTTGGGTTCAGGCAACTGTGACAATGTCCAAGTAAAGACAGAAAGAAGTAAGAGTAAGTGGACATATTTCCTCTACTTCTGTGATTTCAGTTTGGGTTTGAGGAAGAGCAGAAAGTCAACCAGAAAATCCTGCATAATGTTGTGGTTAAAGAATGTTGACACAAAAAATTGTTCTAGAAGCTTCTCTGTAACCATTTAAACCACTGCTGTACAACAAACAAGTTGTTAAGAATAGAAATACATACTTTAGAATAAAGGGTTTGACTTCTATTTCCTAGAGAATACTTTGTAATGAAGGGAATGTGTCTATGACAATATTACTTAGAAAAGACAAAATATCACAGTATACTCCCCATATGTAATGAATGTATTTACTTATCTATGAAATTGGACCATCTTAGATCAAATTTGCTTTTAAGTAATGCAATATTTTCAATTCACTAAAAAAGATCTAAACTATTAATGGTATTTTTATATCAAATTATCTACCTTTCTACACAATGGTAGAGATATTTAATATCCAGTTATCAAAATATCAGAAGTATATTACATGTTTTCTTCATTATATCAAGAAGTGATTTATTCATTCTTAAAGATTCAATGAAGAAAAAATTCACATGTTGAAAGTATCATTCTCATTAACTAAAAACATTCCAATCTGATTATCAGTAAAGAGCATAGTAGAAGCCGTAGGAAGCAGCTAAAAAATAGATGCTGGAGTCAGCCAGCCCATGTCCTAATAGCAGATCCACTCCAGGCCAGTTATTTAAACTGTAAAATCTCTGAATCCCAGTTTTCTTTGTCGGGAAAATAATAAAACCTATCTCATAGAGTTGGTACATTCTATCAATTAGCTTTCACAAATATTTAGCTCAGTGCTGGCACAACAATGAACAAATTTTTATAACTGTCTCTTCACAGCTCCTCCCTGACCTTTGAAAGTTGTGAAATACTTGAAGTCAACTTTTTTCCATGTCTCTACGTTTTGTCCTCTTTCTCCATTGTGAGGCTTTTTCTTTTTTCTTTTTTTTTTTCTTATTGTCTTTCTACCTTGCCTTTCCCTACTTGCATTTCCAAAAATGTCCATTATATGTAGGATGATGCTAGCAATCTAAAGTCCCCCACTCGGGGACGCCAACAAGTCGGCATTGCCCCCCATTCAATACCTTTCCTTTTCATGTTTGGCTGATCTTGATTACAGAGTAATACTATCATGAATTTTGCTTTTTAAATATTTTAAATAATTCATCACTATTTGCTCATAAAAAGATGACCAAGAGTATTAAATATATTTGTAGTTGAACCCTGCAATGTTTTTCAATTATTTTTTTTCCACAGTAACTGGCAGGCCATTATGAATGATTTACAACAGATTATTCTGTGGTAAGGTAACTATAGGGAGAAGTAACTTACACTCGCAGTTGCCAGACCTAAAAGAAACCAATATACAAGTACTTGCAATAAACCCTTGATAAGGAAATGACCAGTTTTCTATTCCCATATTATGCTGTAATTAATCTTTAAGGAAAAAAAAATCTAAGAACGTTGGATGAACTTATTCACCCTGGCCTGTAGACAAGGGTCCACTTGGGACTGGACCCAAATTACCCAAAGATAAACAATTTAAGTAGAAAATACTTTAGCCAATAAATATAGGCTACTCATGTTTATAATAAAGCAGAAAGTGTCACAAGTTTCACCTTATAGACTACAAAAAAAGACAACAAAGATATCATAGGAAGGAAAAGCCATTTGGAGGCCATTTTCAAGGCTACTGCAGTAACCGGCATTTCTTTTCCACACCTAAAGGCATTTCTACATTTTTATAAACCAATAAAATAGTCTGAACAATGTTACGTTGCAAAAGCATGCTTTTCCAGGACAAGACAAAATCACAAATTCTTAGCAAATTAAAATAACAAACCCAAAAACTCAGACAAGGACAAAGACTATCTGGAGAGGAAGGGAAAGGATTAAAAGATCTGGGACCCCTGTCACATGGTGGGAAAGTCATGTAGCCACCAGAGCCCAAAGGTCCAGGAAAACCACCTACCCCTTTATATCAGTAAGTGAAATGCATATGAAATACATGGATGTGTTAAAAAACAAACAAACAAACAAGCATGTATGTATAGACATATGTAAAACTTAAAATCAATTCCATTTTGAAAGAGAAAGTTCCAAAATAATACCAGAGTTGTTCTAAAATGGGCTCTGATCCTCTGAAAGCCTGAAAAGTACCTACCACATTTTTGGGGTACATTTTTTGTTACTACATAACTCAAAACAAATTATGGTCAATTTCTCATTAAGAAGAAAACTAAAAGTGAATTTTTCAAAGACGCTTTTTAACTTTAGAAACTTTAACTTGGTGTTGAATAGAAGTTAAAATAGAAGTTAAATCTTTTCCAGAGAAACTGGAAAATTCTAGTATTTTTTTTTTGAATTTTATATATAATAGAGGTAATCATACCAAAATATTTTAAAGCACCATTAACCATCCCCACCAAATAAAAAATGAAATTAGTTTGATAAAGAAAACACACTAATAAGTGAATTTTTAAACTTAATTTATACGATAAAAATAACTAGGTATTTAAAATTGTATCTAATCTAATATCTTCTATATCTTATTTATAACCTCATATTTTTGAAATGTGTATGCTATTCCATCTAAATCTCTATACTAGTTATTGCATAACACAGCCCATTGTGAATTTTATGTTTATATAATGTAAATCCCATTTTCTTATAAAAATAATGAAACAATTGATAGACAAGCATTGATTAAAGTAAAAAAATTGAATATGTTTTCTATTGATTCATAACCAATGACCACATATTTAGTGCATTAAAACAACACACATTTATTATCTTACAGTTCTGTGGGTCAGAAGTCCCGCATGGGTCTCACAGGGCTAAATTCCAAGAGTCAGCAATGCTGCACCCCTTTCTGGAGTCTCTCGGAAAGAATCTGCTTCCAAGGTAGCCATTTTCTTACTGGCTGTAAACTTGAGGTCCATTTCCAGCTTCCAGGGGTGACTACATTCCTTGGTTTACAGCCCCAAGGAATCTATCCTTCATTTTCTCTATCTTCATATGGGTCAGGTCCTTCTTCAGTCACATCTTTTTGCCCCATTCCTGCTCTGTATTTTTCCACTTTCAATTACTCATGATCAGATTGGGCCTCCTTAGATAATCTGGAATAAAATTTCCATCTCAAGGACATTAACTTTAATCACATCTACAAAATCTCTTTGCTGTGGAAAGTACCAGGTTCCAGGGATTAAATTATGGCTATCTTTGGGGAGAGGAGGGAGTTGTCATATTTTGCCTACCACAGAAATATTATCTAATATCTGAGGACCAGATAGTTTCTATGTAATTTAAATTCCTCCAAGGCATTAGAAGGATGATCATCTAAATTCAAATTATGAAGCTACTAATACTAAGTCAATAATAATACCTAAAAAAGAAATCTACAAGCTGATGTAATTTGTTAAAATAAATGCAAATGGACTTACTATAAGGCTAATAAGATAAATATAGCAGTGTGTCAGAACAAAAGTAGAGCATGGCTAAGTAGGGTTTGTCTCAGCATGCAAGAAATGTCCAATATAAAGAAATATATCCATATAATATACTATACTAATAACATTCCCATATTAACAATTTAGAAGAAAAACACACAAAATCATCTCAAAAGATTCATTATTAAAAATTTATCATGCAGTATTTGTGAAAACTCCCAATAATCTAGGAATAGAACTAATATTTGAAACCAAAGTCTGAATCAATCAGAAACCCATTTTAAACATCAGATTTGGTGAAAGACTAGACATTTCTACTTAAATTCAGGAATAAACCATAATTTATATTTTAAACTAGTAGTCACTCTTATAGGGATATATCCCTCGGGGAAAATATTGCCTAAGTATGCAGAAAAAAAAATATATATATATATATAAAACATTAATAAGAGAGATTAGATTGATTTATAGCTATGCTATAAATGAAATGAGATAGATTTTATATTGTCTTATAACCTTATATGGTAAATGTTCATATTACAAAGTTAAATAAAAGTTTCAGTGGATCCAATTTGTTGTTTAAAAAAATTGTGTATGTTCTTATGTATTTGTAAAGACAAAGTCCAGACATAATCTCGTTAAATGAGTAACAATTGTTACTGCTGGGAATGGGAATGGAATTTGGGTAAGTGAAAGCAGACTCAAATTTACAACACAACTTCTACACTTTTTGAGTACTTAAGATAAACTAAGTAAATAAATATATGTAAGAAGTGATAAATAATGAATAAAAGGATTAGATAAAACTAATAAAATGTAGTCAAATATACAATACATAATAATAAACAAATGAAAAGTTGGCCCACACAAATTTCTTATCTTAAAAAGTTCTCAAAAAATGTCTAAGAGTTATTTTCCTCACATTTAAATCATTCAAGAAATTACTGTTAAACGTTGGTCTTTCAAAATAAAAAAGTAAAGATATTAAAGGTTGCGGCTATCATTTGGTAAGAGAACTAGAACAACTGGAAAGAATTATACTGCAGACTCAGAAATCAATGCTGGGGAGATCTTAATACACCTCCCTGCTATGATCTCCCTGTGTAACACATTTGCTAAGTTTTCATGCCTTGGGAGGTTATTCTTGCAGATAATTTTCACATATTGCTAAGTACACTGTGTTGGACAAAGGCATTCATATTGCTCAGGGAAAGATAATGCTGTGTTTAAGGAGCACTTTCTTTCACAGGAGAGCTAGGAATTCAACATTTGGCAAAATCAGCTTTCCCAGGCACCATTTCCCCCATTTTCCCAAAGTCATAGAACTTTTCTAAAACAAAAAATGATCATATATTAGATCTATAATTACAGATTGTTACTTTTGTCTATTACATAAAATTTTTTAAATCTGGAAAAATTAATAACCTAAAAATTTCATTAAAATTGAAGGTATAATAAAACTCATAAAGTTATCTAATTTCTATCTTTGTAAGGATTTACCTCTCTCATATAAGCAAGTTTAGTCCTCTTCAATTGCATATAGATGTATTTTTGTTTTACAAAATAGATTTGTTTTTGTTATTTTTGTCAATAAACAAAACACAAAATATTATAAATAAGCAAAGGAAACCGAACCCATTTGGAAATATAATTTCATATTATCATTTATGACAACATCAAAGCTAATTTAACCAGAGAAATACATATTAAAGCATGTATGGTCTGAAAAATATTAAAATGTCAGAATTATTTTCTTGTACCAATATCACTAAAACTAATTGTTCTCCTCCAGTAGGTAACTTTTGTCTTCCTACTGTGTTCATATTCCTCTTTTTGATCTACTTGTCTCAAAGTCTCTATATCAGTAGTTATTAAACTTTACATCAGACTCACATGCAGTTGCCGTTAAAAATCTAGTTTCTTGGGCTTTGACCCCAAATTTTGATTTATCAGGAGCAGAATGGCCCCTAGAAAACTGAATTTTAATAGGCATTTCTAGTAATTTTGAGGTACTCTGTGGATCAGAGCTTGAGAAATAGTGTTCTTCATATATTTTTTTCAAGAGATAAATATACAGATCATTTCCAAGAGAGTATCATTTATTTATATATAAATACATTTATATTCATAATACAGATAATTTTCAAGATTCTCATTTACATATAGAGTCTCATATATTTTATATTATATATAAAAATATCTAAATTATTTATATATAAGTGAGACTCTCCTGAAAACTATCTGTATTATAGGTATTAAGCTTGGATTGTCATCAGGGGTTTTAAATTTACGATTATCTACTAATTAAATTTTAAAATAATCCATTTTATGCCTCTGTTTAAAAACCATTACATATACATTATTTTTCCACCAAGCTATAACCTTTGAACAAAATTCTTAACACTCTGCCGGTCATGATTAAATGTGCTTATCTTTAATGGATTTTAGGAGTTTTAACCCGCCACACGATTTTTATATACAGTTGACCCTTGAACTACACATGGGTTAGTGGTGCCAAACCATTGCACAGTTGAAAATCCACGGTTAAATTTTGACTCCCCCAAAATGTAACTATTAATAGCCTAGTTTTGGCTGAAAGCATTACCAATAACATAAACAGTCAATTAATACATGTTTTGCATGTTATATGTATTGTATACTATATTATTACAATAAAGAAACTAGAGAAAAGCAAATGTTATTAAGATAATACAGAAGAGAAAATATATCTACTATTCATTAAGTGGAAGTGGATCATCATAAAGGTCTTCACCCTCATCATCTTCATGTTAAGTAGGCTGAGGAAGAAGAAGAGGAGGGGTTGGTCTTGCTGTCTCAAGGGGTGACAGAGACAGATGTGGAAGGGGTAAAAGGGGAAGCAGGAAAGGCAGGCGCACTGGGTGTAATTTTGGGAAAGCACACTGTAATTTCTGCCCGATTTTTTGCTTTTCGTTTATCTAGAAAGGTTCCTATAAGGCAGCAATCCTTCTTCCACTATTTGCTTCAGTGTCAGTACCCATATCATAGAAGTGTCCATGCCGTAAAAGAAGTCAAAAGAAGTCTTGAATAATCCGAACCATTCTGCCAACTTGTCTAATGTCAATTTGTTTTCTGGCATTGCTTCTTCTCTGTCTTCTTCCCACAGTCTGGCACTGGTTTGGAGGCACTCATCACCATCAAGTTGTCTTCTGTTAATTCCTCTGATTTGGTGTCTGTTACCTCTTGAATCTCTCCACGATCCATATCTTGGGACCCTTGTCCCTTCACCTTTTGTTTTGTTTTGTTTTGCCATATCCACAATCTCTTTTGTGATTTCCCTGATTGGTTGTGTCATAAGATCATGTACAACATTTAGACACAGTTTTCTCCAGTAGAATTTTATGTTTCAGGCTTCATGGCTTTTTCTATAATAATGATAGCATCTTCAGTGGTGTAATTCTTCCAGACTTTCATGACATTCTCTCTGCTGGGGTTCTCTTCTATAGCATTGACAACCTTTCCATACAATACCATGTGTAATAAGCTTTAAAGGTCCTCCTTATTATACAATCTAGAGGCTGAATTAGATACATTGTCTTAGGGGGCAAGTAGACCATTCAGATGTCTTCAGTGTTGAACTCATGGGGTTCTGGGTGGCTGGAGACATGTCTAATATCAAAAGAACTTTAAAATGCAGTCCCTTACTAGCAATGTACTTCCTGATTTCAGGGACAAAGCATTGATGGAACCAATCCAGAAAAAGCATTCTGTCATCCAAGCTTTCTTGTTATACAACCAAAAGACTGCCAGCTGGTGTTTATAGTTTCCCTTCAAGGCCTGGGAGTTAACAGCTCTATAGATAAGGGAAGTCCTGATTATAAACCCAACTGCATTTGTACAAAACAGTACAGTTAGCCTATCCTTTCCTGACTTAAATCCTGGGGCTTGTTTCTCTTCCTTACTAATAAATGTCCTTTGTGGCATTTCTTTCTTCCAGAGTAGGACAATTCTATCTGCATTAAAAATTTGTTCAGGAAGATATCCATTTCTCCTCAATGAGATTCTTAGTGGCATCTGGAAATGCTTGTGCTGCTGCTTTGTTGGCAGAAGCTGCTTCTCCTGTGTTTGACAATTTTTAAGTCAAACCTGTTTTTAAAATTATCAAACCATCCTTTGCTGACATTAAATTCTCCAGCTTTTGTTTGAAAAAGCTGGAGAATTGATAAATTCTTCATCTTTGTTTTGCTTTAATTTATCATATAATAATTTTGCTTTTTAGGCCGGGCACAGTGGCTCACACCTGTAATCCTAGCACTTTGGGAGTCCAAGGTGGGTGGATCACCTGAGGTCAGGACTTCAAGACCAGCCTGGCCAACATGGTGAAACCCCGTCTCTACTAAAAATACAAAAATTAGCCGGGCATGGTGGCACATGCCTATAATCTCAGCTACTGAGGAGGCTGAAGCAGGAGAATTGCTTG
Source organism: Pan troglodytes (assembly GCF_028858775.2). Lineage (NCBI taxonomy): Eukaryota > Metazoa > Chordata > Mammalia > Primates > Hominidae > Pan > Pan troglodytes. The sequence continues at coordinate 61,951,515 of NC_072403.2, forward strand.
ACCCCGGGAGGTGGAGGTTGCAGTGAGCTGAGATTGTGCCACTGCACTCCAGCCTGGGAAAGAGAGCGAGACTCCATCTCAAAAAAAAATAATTTTGCTCTTTAAAAATCATATTTGTGTCTATTAGTACGCCTTTCTTATAGCAATCCTGCATTCACATAAAAGCTGAATTTTCAATATGAGACAAAAAGGAATTTTGCAAAAAGTACAAAGTTTTTGCACCTGCCAGCATAGCTGCAGCAACAGTTTCACAAATTTCCTTTTCTTTTTTTTACAATGGTCCTTACACTGTATTATCTCAAAATGGTGGGCAATTGCAGCAGCAGACCTCAATCTGTGGTACATATCAAGCAATAAAACCTTTTCTTATAATGTCACAACTTTTTTTCTGCTTTTTGGGAGCACTTCCAAAATCACTAGTGGCACTTCCTATGTGTTTCATGATGTTATTCAGAGTTTACAGTATTGCACTAAACAATGAAAAATACACGAAAAACCACAAGAGATCTTTTTCTTTGAGATAGTGTCTCACTCACTCTATCACCCAGGCTGGAGTATAGTGGTGTGATCTCTGCTGAATGGGGCCTCGACCTCCCAGGCTCAGGTGATCCCCCCACCTCAGCCTCCTGAATAGCTGGCACTGGGCACACATCACCACATCTGGCTAATTTTTTGTATGTTTTGTAGAGATGGGGTTTTGCGATGCTACCCAGGCTAGTCTCAAACTCCTGGGCTTGGTCAAGTGGTCCGCCCCTCTTAACTTCCAAAATGCTGGGGTTACAGGCTTGAGCCACCACACCTGGCTGAGATCACTTTTTACTGTAATACACAATTTATTGGAAAGACAAACTGCTCCCATGGAAATGATTAGCATCACATGGCATTTTAAGCTGATACCTGCAACAGTTGAGCTCACCAAAATAGCAACAGGAGGTGGCTATGAAATTATTACAGTAATACAATATGCACTACAGTTAATTTTAGGCAATTATGATTTAATATTGCATCTTTACATTTGTATACATTTATCTCAACTGCAAATGGCACTATGTATGTTCTGTAAATGTTTGTATATGTAAGTTGTGATATATTTTAAATTTTTATTATAGTAAATAATACAGACTAACATCTATATATATTTTTTGCACTCATGGCATAACTTTTTATTTTAAAAAAATATTTCTGTGCAACATGATTCATCTACAAGTTTTTAAAACTGTCAAAACTTTCCAAAAAATTTTTTCACTATATGTATTGAAAAAAATCCACATGTAAGTGGACCCAAAAAATTCAAATCCATATTGTTAAAGTCAAAGTCTGTTTACATGACATCAACCCATAACAGTTAGACTTGATATCCTGTATACATGGTAAGTTTCCTCTCATCCATTCTCTTCAAATCAGAAATGAATATAATCAATCCCCATACCAGTGAGACTACTGAGCCTACATAAACAATAATGAGATTCTATTTACTTAGAGGATATGTTATCCATTCTAAGAATTAATCATACATCATCTCATATTTGCAATTGCATTTATTCCTCTTGAAATTTCAGGGCTCAATAAAGCCTCTTTCAAATTATAAAGAAATGGATAGAAAAGAGAAAAAAATCAAATAAAATACGTTAATGCTTATCAGTGGTTCTTACAATAACAATAATTTAAAGGACTTCTGGCTGGGCGCGGTGGCTCACGCCTGTAATCCCAGCACTTTGGGAGGCTGAGGGGGGCAGATCATGATGTCAAGAGATCAAGACCATCCTGGCCAAAATGGTGAAACCCTGTCTCTACTAAAATACAAAAATTAGCTGGGCATGGTGGCACACGCCTGTAGTCTCAGCTACTCAGGAGGCTGAGGCAGGAGAATTGCTTGAACCCAGGAGGCAGAGGTTGCAGTGAGTCAAGATCGTGCCACTGCACTCCAGCCTGGCAACAGAGCAAGACTCCGTCGAAAAAAAAAGATTTCTTAGAACAACACAAAAAAATGATCAGTGCCGTAGACACAGAGCTTCTAAATTTAAAATCAACAATGTTACTTTATGTTATTGTTTGATGGTAGTCCAGTTTTGCTATGTCAATGATATTTATGTCATTTATGACAGGAAAGAATAAAACAGATCTGTGATTAAACCTGGTGGGACTTTATTAACTAATTTGTACAGATAATGAGCCAATATTTGTGTGTGAGGTCAAAATTGATGACACAATATTTTCACAGTCACTACATTGCCAACTGTCATATTGTAGAAGACCAAAAAGTTACAGATATTGCTTACAAATTTAGTCAATCCTACAGATAAACTGAGCATTTACATTATTTTAGATAAAGCCTATTTCAAAATGCATTATAACAGTTATTCTCAATTAGATTTTAAAACATAATTACTATGACAATAAATTATTGTAATAGTTTTATGTAGTAATATTGTTTTATAATAATTATATACACAATTACATTATTACAATAATAAATACAACTGAATTTTCAAATTGTACTATCCAAATTGTTACATGTGGGCTGCCTTCACACTAAGAACTGCTGTGTGAAATTTGTAATAGCAGATATATGAGTTTCAAGTTAAAGTTGGTTTACTCGGCACATACTTGGTATGTACCACTCCTGGAGCCTGAAAAAGGGGTGAGAAAAAGTATTACAAATCTGTACAAAAGACTGAAACATCTTACCATACAATTGCAAATCAAGTAAAAACAATAATAGAACTAGCGGGTTTTTCTCCTCTTTCTTTTCAATCTAAATAAAAAATATAGTCAAGCAGGCAAATAAAGATAACTCCACTTTACTAGCATCACAAAGTAGATTGGTAATTCCACATGGGAAATTATCACAGCAATTCATCATTAATGTTCCCCAATAATTTTATGCATGTCTTCTGCATATATGCATAAAACTGATATGCCAAATAATCACGCTGCAGAAAAGGTGATTAAACAAAAGATCTACTTGTCTCTTAAGTACATGGTAACTTGGACTGGCTCAGCAGTAAACATTACATCATAAAGACAAGCATAACATGTGGTTAAGCAAGAATTTGAAAGGCATGAGGAAAGGAAACAATAAAAGCCTCTACGAGCCAGTGTTTCAACCACACTACAGTGATCCCCATGTCTTTATTCCTGGAAAAATGAGACAGCAAACATTTCCAAAATAAAACTGCTAAGGCTATCCTTCATTAAGAAATATGCACTCACCTCCATAGATCCAGGAAACACGGCATTCTTTTTCTCCTTTTCATGGAGCTCCAGGGATCTCAGCTCACAGGAGAACCCAGTCCCTGCCTACAAATTCTCACTGTGAGCCATAAGGCTCCCTGTACACAATGGGGCTAGCTGGTGAGCAGAGAACTAGAAAGCAAATGATTTAGATTGCCTGATGAAAATGTTAACACCAAATACAACATGCCATCAGGATTGAGCACCAGGACAAAAATAGCTATGACAAAGCAGCAGTGGAAACTATTCTGCAGATAATTTGGTTGGCAAGAATTGACCAAAGAAGACTAACTCATCAACATGATAACTTGGTCTAACATTGAATTCAGTTGAAAATGAGTATTTTCTGTTATGGTTTTTTCAACTACTGGTAAATTTATTCTACTGTTGCCCTCATGTTGCTCTGTCCTCACCATCCACCTAGCTGCCCAAGATAAAATCAGAGTGATTTTAGGAAAAGAAAATTCCAAAATATTAAGTTAGGAAAAGAAATTTCCAAAATATTAAGGATTCTTTGAAGCAATCTTGTCCTTTATTCTTAGAATAAAAACTAAAATGTAGTCTAGCAAAGTTGGCATCTTTTAAAAGAAAAAAAACACTAAAAAGCACTCAAAATCTAGGCCTCAATTGTTGTTACAGTACAAAAACAATAATTATTTTTGTTTATGCTCATGGGAGAACATATGTTTATGTTTATTATGTTTATGCTCATGGGAGAACATAAAATAAAGGCAAGAAAAATGCAACATAACAGACATCAAAAACCCAACTGGGGAAAAATAAGCAAAGTAATTGAAACATAATTAAACCATATGATTTGTATCCATGCAGATCTTTTTTTATGCATACATATTTATATATTGTTTAACTATTATATATAGCACATTATCATCCATTTAATTGCTTCAAATTTACAATATGATAACACAGAGAAGAAATATGGGCTAAAAGTTACTAAATACAACAATGAAAAATGTAGGAAAACGAGAAATAGACAAATTAAGTTTTTAAAAATACATGATAATTTAACAAAATTGATAGTACAGAAAATATTGACTGAAGAGTCTTGCTTTCAAATTGTCATTGAAACCGACTTGTTTATTGACTTGCTGAAGCCCAAATATTTTTGATCAACACATATGCTACCAACAGTTTGCAATATACACCAATATGTACTCACATACATTTTTATATAGGTTCATTACATAAAATGATTAAGAATTAGACTAATGAAAAGCCTAGTGTACTAGTTTCCAATAGCTACTGTAACAAATTACCACAAACTTGGTTTACACAACAGAATTTTATTCCCTCACAGTTCTAGAATGCACAAGTCTGAAGTCAAAGTCTTTTCAGGGCTGTGTGTCCCCCAGAAGCTCAAGGGAAGATTCCATTACTTGCCTCTCTCAATTTTTGGTCAGTGCCAGCATTCTTTGGCTTGTGGATACATCACTCCAATCTTAGCCACCATGGTCTCATTACTCCCTCCTCTTCCCTGTGTGAAATTTTCCTCTGCCTCTCTCTTACAAGGACACTAGTGTGACATTTAGGGTCCACTGGGATAAGCCAAGATAATCTCCCTATGACAAGATACTCATTCATATCTACAAAAGACCTTTTTTTCAAATAAGGTAATATTTACAGATTCCGGGGATTAAGAGCTAATGTCTTGGGGAAGGGTAATTTTCAGCCTGACACAGTCTACCCTCTGGCCTTCAAAGATTCACATTCATCCCACATACAGTATACATCCACCCCAATCCAATGTCCACAAAAGTCTCAACAATTTACAGTGAAGTTCAAATTCTTATCTAAATAATAAATCGCTCTAAAGTCCTAAATCTTGTTATCTAAATCAGGTATGGGTATGATCCATCCTAGGACAATATCCCTTTCCATCTGTGAACCTATAGGCTACAGAGCAAGTTATCTACTTCCCAATTACGATGTTAAGACAGGCAAAGGATAAGTTATCAACATACCCATTCAAAAAGAAGAAAAGAGTCACTGACCCTCTGCAATGCTGAATCCAGCAGAAAAAATTCCATCAGATTTCATGACCTAGGAATACCCCTCTGGGCTTGAGGCCCTGCCAGCCTTGGAATCACTATTCTTTTTTTACTTGAAAGATAGTACATAATTGAAGTTGAGTAGTTTTATCAGCCTGCTTCCTACCTATAAAAATTTTGAGCGTCCAACAGCCTTCCCTCACTTTGTCTTGTCTCTGTACCTTTCATTCCAAACTGGCAGAGTTTCTGCTGATATAACATTATCAAAACCTTGTAAGTTTCCTGTATATATAATGAGGATTTACACAATTAGACAAGAGGCTCCTCCCCAGGTTTTTCCTGGATAGTCTCATATCTTTATTTGTGGCTTCCACTGGGCTGGTTGAATGGATTCATGAGTCCTGTACCTAATCTCTTTTGCACTAGCAAACTTTGTCTAGCCACAACCTTAACCTTTTTTCCAGCATGCTTGTGTAACAGTGAATCTGCTAATTTTAACATCTTTTGTAATCTATATAAGCAGGATATTTCCCAAATCATCAAGTGCTGGCTCCTTTTTGCTTAACAGTTCTTTCCTCAAATATCTTTTTCTCCTCACACTTTACTATAAGCAGTGAGAAAAAAAAATCATGCTCTATCTTTAGCACTTTGCTTGGCAATCTCGTCAGCTACATATACAAGTTCATCACTTAGAAGTCTTACTTTCCACACAACTGCAAGACATCATTTAGCTAAATTTTCTGCCACTTTCTGACAAGGTGTCACTATTCTTCCAGTTTCCTACAGCATGTTCCTCTTTCCTCCTTTATCAACAGTGTCTTTAATGTCCATTCATCTAGCAACAGTGTGTTGATGATGCTATACATATTTTCTAAGATGAGAAAGTCTTTCTCCACATGACCTCCACTTCTTCACTGAGCCCTCACTATCAATCTTTAACATTCATATTTCTACCAATAGTCTGTTCACGGCAATATAGACTACTTCTACCATGTGTCTCAAAATTCTTACAGCCTCTATACATTACCCAGTTCCCAAGCCACTCTACATTTTAGGTACTTAGGTACTTACTCCCGGAAACAAAATCTGCATCAGTCAGGGTTCCAGCAGAGAAACAGAACCAGCTGAGATATATGAATGTATGTATATACACATATACATGGCAGAGATTTGTTGCAAAGTATTGGTTTATGCAAGAGTGGGGACTGGCTAGGCAAATACCAATCCATGAGATAGGCAATTAGGAGGTGTAAGTTGGAAACTCTCACACAGGAGCTGACGCTGTAATCCATGGAGAGAATTTCTTCTTTCTCTAGGAAACTTCAGTTTTGTTCTGAACTTTCAACTGACTGGTTCATGCCCACCAGAAAATCCAAGATAATCTCCCCATCAGAAGATCTTTAACTTAATCATTTCTACAAAGACCTTTTTATCCAAATAAAACCATATTTACAGGTTAAGAAGTTAAGATCTGATATTTCTGAGGGGGAGGCATTTTTTAACCTACTACCACTAGTATTTACAGAAATTCATCTAAAATTTCCTTGGATCTGACCCACAACTTTTTATTGAAATTTTATTAATTTCTATTTTTACAAGCCTATTATTTTCTAATTATCCCAAAATATAGACCTTCTCTTTAAATGCCTTTGTTATTATTTAGATATGTTCCATTTAAACATACTTTAGGATCACTTGCACTAGCCAAAACTGGTTCTTTGTGTTCTATTCCCTGTTTACTGTTTGGTGTTCCTCTGTATCCATCCATGCAGTAAGACTTTTGAAGAGTCATCTCTTATCTTACCCGCATCTAATGGATCCTCAAGCCCTGCTGGTACCTGTTTAGTTCATTTCAAATCCGTCCCACTCTCCCCCTCCCAACTCTGACCACTCTCACTTTAGTTGTTACTAGAGGTGACAGAGCTCACTAACTGCTTCCAGTCAAAAGTTTTAAGTAGGGAAGTAGGGCTCCCATTACTCTCAGAATTAAGTGCAAACAGCACAGACACCTAAAGCCCTTCCTGGTTTGGCCTCTATCTATCCCTAAAAGCTCACCTACTGTTTCTGTCACTTCCCTTTCATGTACCGCATGGCAGCCTCAACTACTGTCAGTTCTTCTCAGAGTATGCTTTCTTCTGCCTCTATATTTTGGAACATGCATGCTACACACTCCTGCCTTGCCAGGCCAAACAACTAGCACACTCATATTTATCATCCAGAATTTGGCCAAGAGAGTTGTGTTTTTAAGAAGCCATCCCTATGCATTTTAAATAGGTGAACTGTATGTGAATTATATCTCATAATATTGGTTTTTTTGTTTTTGTTTCTTTTGAGACAGAGTCTCACTCTGTCACCCAGGCTGGAGTGCAGTGGCATGATCTTGGCTCACTGCAGTCTCCACCTTCCAGGTTCAAGCAATTCTCCTGCCACAGCCTCCCGAGTAGCTGGGATTACAGGCGCCCACCACCACGCCTGGCTGATTTTTGTATTTTTAGTAGAGATGGGATTTCACCATGTTTGCCAGGCTGGTCTCAAACTCCTGACCTCAAGTAATCCACCTGCCTTGGCCTCCCAAAATGCTGGGATTACAGGCATGGGCCACCACGTCTGGCCTGCATTTTTTTTTTTTTTTAAACAATGCATACCTTTCGACAATGCCTGCAGCCTCATGTAAGGTTATACACATCTTCCACAGCCTTTCAGGCTCCCCCCATACCTATGTTCATAACATTCACACTGTGTTGCCATCTATTGGCTCATTTGACTCCTTGATGGCCAGGCCATGATTAATTAATCTTCATATTCTCCTCAATTAGTACAATGTCTGGCACAAAGTAGACACTCAGTAAATACTGCTGAATAATTGAAAGAATATAATCTTTAAACATAGCAATTCATGGTTGAAACAAGTTATAATAAATCTATCTGGTGTTAGACCTGAGTTTACAGTTTCCTGAATTGAAGTTAATTAGGTATAATTTACTACTTAGAAAGTAAATTACTTTTAGGATTGACAAATACTAGCTTTCAAATTCAAAGTACTGACATGTGAATGTACTTGTATTTTGAAGCAATATAATCATTTCCTAATAAATTATAGTGCTAGCCATTAATTTTAATTCTGGGAGTTAGTGTTCATATGTATCAATCTGCTTACAGGGATGAATCACCATTAAACTGACATAAGCTGCGTTTAATTAGCTTTAAAGCATTTTTCCAAGAGCTTCTGTCCTTCCATGTGAAACTCCATTAATTTTCTTGGCTGCCACATTATAGAATAAAGTGAATATGCCCTTTATAGTAGAGCCAAGTCATTTATTACAACTACTTAAAACCATTATTCCCACACAATGGAAGAATGTTTATTGCTTTGTGTCACAAAATATATAAACTTTATGGATTTTTTTTCTATTTTCAAAGCTTTTCCACAAATTATAAGAATCCATTTACACAGCATAATGAAAACCAAGTTTTCATTAATTGTTAAAAAAAAATAGCTTGTAACGCTATCTGTTCTTATTTGGAAGAAAATACAGACCAGAAGAATTGTTTCCAGACATCAGCAAATTTGAGACACTTAACCTATTAACTGCTTTCCTAACAGGATGCATTTCCTGGCATAGGAAACTTGGCTTCCTCTTTGCCATTCATCAAGAAAGAGAGGGGAACGGAAGAAAAGAAGTAAAGGAACCTCTCCTGTGTTCCCCAATCCATTGGGCTGGAGTGGGAGAGTCTCACTCAGTAACTCCCAGTTTTTTACCCACTAGATTTAGGAGGAAAAATTCATCTCAATAACGTCTACTACCCCAATCACATTATTCTTTGCCTCAGCACCTTGTTTGTCTATCTTTTTGAACTTGGTAATTTAGTTTTTGCTTGTTTATCCTTTTACCATCTATCTCCACAACTAGGCTGTAAGCCTCCATGAGGCAGTCACTGTGTTTCCCTCACCACTGAAGCTAAACATTACAGGGGTGGAAGGAATATTGGGAGGAAAGAAAAAAAAGAAAAGAAGGAAATGGTTAAAATCTAAAGGGCCACGCTCCCTGGAATGGTAAATTATTCTAGTGCAACAACTCTAGACAGGAATAAGTCTTGAATAAAGTGGGAGCAGGCAGGGCAAAAACAAACCCAAATCAGTGTCTGCTTGGGGATAAAAGTGAGAAACAAGCAGCCATGGGAAAGGAAGGCATCTTCTAAGCACTCCTCATTTTATATTTTATATATATATATATACATACATATATATATACATATATATATATATATATGTATATATTTTTTGAGACGGGGTCTTGCTCTGTCACCCAGGCTGGAGTGCACTGGCGCAATCTTGGCTCACTGCAACACCCACCTCCCAGGTTCAAGCGATTCTCCTGCCTCAGCCTCCCGAGTAGCTGGGACTACAGGCACGTGCCACCACGCCCTGCTAATTTTTTGTATTTTTAGTAGAGACGGGGTTTCACCGTGTTAGCCAGGATGGTCTCCATCTCCTGCCCTCATGATGCGCCCGCCTCGGCCTCCCAAAGTGCTGGGATTACAGGCGTGAGCCACTGCACCCGGCCTATGTTTAATATTTCTTTTATCTTTTTAGGTTTTATGAAGATATTTCAATAGTATCATGTTCAAAGTAAATATGCGCTCCTCACATTGAATTATGGTCTACACAGACTTGCCGGTCAGTCTGCCCTTTCTAACATTGTTTCTACGGGAGAATGAATTACAGATTCCAAATAACTAACTCACAAACATTTAGAACACAGTCACAACCTAATTTTTTTTTTTTTTTTTTTTTTTTTTTTTTTTGAGAGGGAGTTTAGCTCTGTCGCCCAGGCTGGAGTGCAGTGGGGCCATCTCGGCTCACTGCAAGCTCCGCCTCCCGGTTTCACACCATTCTCCGGCCTCAGCCCCTCTCCGAGTAGCTGGGACTACAGGCGCCCGCCACCACGCCTGGCTAATTTTTTGTATTTTTAGTAGAGACGGGGTTTCACCGTGTTAGCCAGGATGGTCTCGATCTCCTGGCCTCGTGATCCAGCCGCCTCGGCCTCCCAAAGTGCTGGGATTACAAGCGTGAGCCACTGCACCCGGCCTTCACATCCTAAATTATATCCAAGCTCTCATGTCTATTATCTCTTATTTCCCTCTTCCTCTTTTTCCTTCTTTTCTTCCCATTCACCTTTCTTTCTCTCACCTCTCTTTGTGTTTCTTATTCTCTTTCCGTCATACACGCACAGCCACATACACACACACACACACACCTACTTTATATTCTGAAACAATAACATAAACAAATAATCACACCCAGTCTTATATCCAGTTACCAAGTCTCATAATTTTTCTTAAATAACAGCAATTATGGCTCACATATGTTGAGCTCATGCTACCCTATTGAACCCACTCCATGCTTATTAATGCCCTAGTCGAGGCCTTCTACTTCATGCCTGGTCTGTCAAAACAGCCTGCTAACTAACACCCTGTTTCCAGTTTCTTCTCCTTTCCAATCATTCCACACACACCAGGAGCTCATACACTGCCTCTAAAACAGTTCTTTTTACTATGTTCTCTTTTTTTCTCACAAAACTTCAATGACAAATGAATAAGGTTTACTTTTCAAACTTGCAGTCAAGGCTCTCCATTTTATGGCCCTAGCCAAGTTTCTACCTTTACTTTCTAACACGCAACAGAGACCCTTCTCTGCAGATTCAGGACCTCATTAAGATCATTTCATTATTTCCTGGGCACACCTTTAACCATCTCACATATGTGTCTTCATTCAGATGAGTTCTCTCTTTCCTGTCTTCCTTTGATTCCCAGTCATCCTTTCACGAACAAATCTGGCGCAAACCCTTGGTAAAATTTTTTCAAGCACCTCAATAACAAGATTACCTTCCTATACTCTTTCAGCACTTAGAATAGCCCCATGCATTTGTGCAATGTTTTTACAATTTTAAAAAATTTCCTACATAAGCTTCACAACAACCCTATGAAGTAAGCATTATAAGCATCTACACTATTCACACTTAGAGAAAAATACTCAGGGATGTGAAGTGACTTCTCCAAGCTCATACTGCTGAAATGTAGCAGTAGTCATCTCCAAACCCTGGCTTTCTGACTCCATATCAGATTCATATTTGGCACATAATATAAAGAGTTGGTAATTATTTGCATCATTTTTTTCAGTCTTCCAAATTAAATTATAAGGTTCTGGAAGGTAATAGCATTATATAGAACTTGGCCCACTACATAATCATATACAAGATGAAATTCAACGAAAATTTTATTAAGTAACTTTAAGAGTAGTTTAATCCCTCTACCCTATTTAAGAAGCTTTGGTGATACCTCTCTCCCTCTTATGTACAATATTTAAATTCTGAAATCTCAACTGAACACTTTGAGATAAATGTGATAAAAAATACACCTCAGCTATTACTTCAATTCTTAACCTAGCTCCGCACAAGGCAAATTTCAAATTTCTTGAGGGTAGGTACCTTTGATGAATAAAATAAGATCTGCTGGTATTTAAATGTTGGCCATGAGTTGTAGGAATAAAATGTGGGGGCAAACTATATTTTTAAAACTCACCTGAAGTTCAGAATCACTTGGGACACTTGCTAAAAATGTAGATATCTAGGATTCAGATTCAGTACTTTCTTAGTCATGTTTCTCTACCCCTGATTTTTATTGAACACAAGATCCCAAAGAGTATACTATGAAACAATAGATGAGTGGTAAAGTGACATCGACTAAAGGCTCAGCAACAGACCATGATGTTTGTGTTAACCACGCATTTGTTTGGGCATGAGTGCTTGTGGTTTGTGACTCACACTGTTTGCAAAATTCTTCCTGGTTTCTAAAAGAGGATTCATCATTTCAATATTTTATGGTGTTTCACAAGGAGCTTCTACAACATCTAAAATCTGGAAGTCACTGAACAAATAATAGGGCATCTGAGAGAAGAATTTAAATAACCAAAAAGGATTTCGTAACAGGAAAAGAACTTCATCTTTTAGAACTGAAATGAGAAGGTACTCACAGGCTCTCCCCGTGTTCCATCCTGCCCCGGAGCACCAGGGGATCCTGCTTCTCCCTTTTAATGATTTGACAAAAAGAAATAGAGAATTCAGTTTTGAGGTCTGCTTACCAAAATAACAATATATAACATTACATATTAAAGAACATTAGATACAAACAGAAAAATTAAAATTACTTTTGGACTACTGATATTAACTTTTCCTGACATCAAATAACTTTTTCAGAAATTCATAAAGTGACTATATAAACAACAAAAATGTGTACATAATGGCAGATAATTGAGTTAAGTTATAAAATAACTGTGGTACTGTATAGTCATTCTTATGAGAATAGACCATCTTACTTCCAAGGTAAATGTGACCAATATTCTATATCAGTCCTATTCATATATACTTTTTCATTTTTATTTTAAAATTGATCACTATGTTGGACCTAATTTGACCTTGCCTTCAAAGAGTTACATTTTAAAGTAAAAACAAAACTTTCATTAGGAATGGAGTTATTTATAGGTTATTAGTTGAAATTATCTGGCACTTTAGTATATATGTATTTAAAATAAACATCTATAATGCATATTTTAGGTAGCTGTTAAATTATAATTGTTTTTAGTGATTTTAAAGGTATACCTTTACATTACTATGCTCAAGTTAAGCATCTTATTTTACATCTACGTTTTGGAAGCTAAATTTTTTTCCCAAATGAATCAATTACTAGTGAATACAAATGTATCTGACACTTCTTCTACTAAAACGATAAATATTAGCTGAATATAATCCTAAAATGTATAATATCTGCAGATTAGTACAACTATTAAACTGTCTGAGCAAAATAAAGGATAGCAAGGAAGAGCCTGTTGACACATATACACACATGTACACACCCCAGACTTTTTGAAATCTAACAGTCATTATGAGCCATGCATTTGTTTCTGTCCAGCAAAATGCTGCATCACAACAAGCAAAGTTCTCTGCAAGCAATTTGCCACACTTGTTTCATACCAGAAATAACATTTTATCCTAGATGAAAGCAAGATAGGAGGTAAAATAAAAGCATTTTTTCCCGTAAATGTCTCAAATACCTGAGTTGAAATAAGTTTAAGGGAGAAAGAGTCTAAGAATGCAATGCACTGAAGCATATTACAACGCTGTCATCCATAATTTCATATTCTAATGAATTTCCCAAAATTATAGAAAATAAAGCACAGAAGCACCTCTAAAATTTGGCAAACATAATCAGTACTTAGAAAAAAATTCAACCATATCACATTACATAAACAACAGTTCTCCCACTTGTATGAATTCCTGCATTTTATTAGAACTGTGAAATGCCAACTAAAGCTAAATATTTCATCTATACCAGTTTTATTTATAAACACTAGTTGAGGATAGAAGGAGCAAAGATTAATGCTTTCCTGAAAATTAACCAAAGTAGAGGGAGAGAATTATTGCTAATCCAATAGCTCTACAGAAAAGCATATAAAAATACTGGAGGAAAAAATGTTGGATCCACTTAGTTTGAAAGCTAGTTTAAAAAGCCTGAAAAATTCAAGACAAGGGATATGTTAGATCCTAATACTATGGAGAAATAATGCAATATTTTATCTGAACTTAACACTCATATCAATAGTCAGAAGGAATCTCTCCTATTAGTAGTTCTCAAATATGGTCCTCAGACCAGGCAAGATCAACTTCTTCATTTAACATGGGAACTTCTTCAGAATATAAAATTTCAGGCCATACTGCAGCATATTAAGCCAGAATCCCTGGGTGGGGGCCAGCAATCTGTGTTAATAATTCTTCCTGGTGATTCTAATGCAGCCATTTGAGAACCAGCCCTGCTATAAGTCATTAGATGATTTAACTTCTCCTACTTCCAGGTACTGTCGTATGTGACTTATAAAACAATCTGTGGTTAAATTTTCTGTATTTAAAATAAAGAGGGTAAGGCACTTGCCAAATAGTAGAAACAATTAATTTGAAATTATTAGGTTGGTGCAAAAGTAATTGCAGTTTTTGCCATTAAAAGTAATGGCAAAATACATGATTAGATGACTACTTTGATTTATAAAATCATGACTACTTTGATTTATAAAATCTCTACTTTTTTCTCTCTGTCCATTGACCTAATATCATTTTATTTTACTTAGCAGGAGTTTTAAAAACGTAAGTAGCCATCGGCAAGGTTCATCAATAATGAAGTTCCACCATTATTTGAGAATTTAACTTATTACATTCTTCCTACTTTATATTAGACACTTAACATATGAACTGAATAAAATATCACATTCTTTATTATCTATAGCAGTGATTCTCAAAATTTAACTTCATCTGAATCACCCAGAAGGTTTGTTAAACTGCAGATTGTGGACCCCAACCCAGAGTTCCTGATATGGTAGGTCTGGGCCAACCCCTGGAATCTGCATTTCTAATAAGTTTACAGAAGGTGCTGAGACTGCTAGTCTTGGACAACACTTTGAGAAACACTACTCTAGCCCAGATCTCAAAACAGACTTACAGACTCTTTCTGCACTTATGAATCCCTCTCTTCTATGAACTAGTATAACATTATATAGCTTTTCACTTAGCACTGAATTTTATTATGCTAAGTTGTTCAGCAGGTGTCTTGTTTATATGTGTTATTTGCTTGACTTGCACATTCTTTTAAAGGTAGAAAACATAATTTATAGGAGTTTTTTTAATCACCTACAATACTTAGACTAGTGCCAAACATAATATAAAACTACAAGTACCCTTCTTTACAATCATTGGAGTATATCAAGGAAGGAGGAACAGACTGACTATTTATTCTTCAATGTTCTATTTCAAAGGGATAAAGGAAATGGGAAAAACATTTGTGGATAAAGCACTAGCATTTACTGTTGGACAATTATGCAGTTAGTTATTACAAGATAATGGCCAGTCATCTTTACCTAAGAACACTCTCTTCATTTTTTAATAATGGATTTTAATAATGTTTCATCAAGAAATGAAAGGATAATTTCTACTTGGCATTTTCCTTGAAATAATCAAATGCAAGATACAACCAGCCTGTGAAATTCAATATTGTTACCAGAACTTAACCTGATCACTTGATTACTTTTATGACCTGGATAACCTGGTGCAGGTCAGTTTGTTTGGCATTTGAAAAAGTATAAAACATGGTCCCATCTCCAATTTATTGTTTTTCTATTCTATTATTAACTCCCTTCTTGATATAACATAATTGAGAAAATGTCATGCTTAACATTATTTCTCAATCTCATTTCTACAGCTAACGTCAAAAATGATTTATTCCACAACAAAACAGTTCTTCAAAAAAAAGGAAATTTAACTAAAACCAGGCATGTGAAACTTGCATTCCATGTGTATTTCCTTTCATGCTGTGGTCTTTGGTATTTACCCCAAAAAAATAAAAGGATGGAAAGTAATTTAGTTTGCTTATAGCAATCCTCAAAATCAGGTGGAAGGTATGGTTTACTGATCATGAAAATATAGTTTAATTTTGAGGAAGATCCTTGCTTTGTTAAGGAAACACTTTATTTTGACTTTGATCTTATGGCATAGTTTATTCTTCATTTGTAAACAAATCTCTAGCATGCCTGCGGATGTATTAAAGATGTAAGACTGAGGAAGCTTCTCCTAGCTGACCAAGTAAACAGACAGGACATTTGGAAGGCATCATGCACATCAGTGAGCATACGAACTAGACCTGGCACCTTCACTCTGCCATGGAACTAGCTGTGCATGTTTAACTAAATCCCGTCCTCTCTTTGAACCTGATGTTATGCATAAAATTCCATTAATACTCCAAACTTCATAGATTTGTTTTTTAGGAAAATAAAATAAGAGCCTTTGTGAAAATGCCTTATGCAACTCTTGGCACAGAAAGGGAGATCCACTGCCACCAAAAAGTTGAGGTTTTAACAATCCTTTATTCACGATGTATTTTTGGCTATATTATTTTCAAATAATATATGTTATTTCAACACTTGAACTGCTATAGTTTGTCATTATAATTTTGGCAAAATGAGTATTTTTAAACATAAAGCCAATCCTTCTTTATTCCAGTTAAGATATCATTAAAAACAGTAGGGTCAATAGTTTCATCATTATTTTCTATAACTAGGAGAGAATATTTGGGTATAACATGATTTCCAACCAGTTGGTGAGCAGAATTTTCATTGGTTGTTGTTATGGCCATGTCACCTTGGACAAGTTATTTACTCTAGTTCTTTGTTGCCTCATCTGTGAAAGGATAAATTTTTTCCACTTACAACTGATAATGATTTATGAGATTAATGAGAAAATGCATGTACAGTGCTGTAAAAAGAGCCAAGCTCTTGGAAATATCCAATGAGTTACGCCTTTTGTTATAATCTCTCCTTTTCTGTCTTTGGTTCTTTGCATATCCAGCTTAAATACCACATTTAATTATTTCAACCACTTTCTAACTAAAATTCTTGTCCTTTACCTCACTCTGCATCCACCATACTGGTTTATGCAAATTCCAGTGTTGAGTAAACCAAACTGAAAATAGCCTCAGCCTATGCTTACGTTCAAAGTATGGCTATGGAGGAAAAATACTATAATAATCATACAGATTATAACTTCCAGCTTCAACTGGACTTCAATGCAACTTCTATATTTCCTTTATCTCTTCTCTGCCACATTTTTCATGTATATAGAAAGTTTCTGCTATATAAAATATTCTCCAATCAACAAAAGCTTTTTTCTCCTTCTCCCAACATTCTAAGAAAAAACAGGATACAAACATTCTGCCACCAAACCAACACACTTACCTGCATTTGCACCCATCCATTCCTTTTATTTTATTACAGTAAACAGGAGTCCTTCATTCAATCTAAGATAATTCCTTACAACTCTGTTCTATATCCCATTCTTTCCCCTTCTCTAAATAAGATGGAGCTTCTTATCTGTGTATAACTGCTTACTCAACTTCTTCCCATGAATGTGCCACAAGAATCTAAAATCAACACATTATGTTTCTCACTCCTCCACATCCCCAGCAGAAAACACACCAAGTCCTACCCAGCACTCATTAACTAAAGAAACTTCTAACTTCATTATACATAAAAGAAGAGACAATCTACAACTAAGAAGACCAGCAAGCTATCCAAACATGTACAACCCTGTTTATTATTACAGGTCAAAATATATACAGGATAGTTCAAATTTGAAAAGAATTGGCAGATAATATCCAAAAAAGAACAAAAAGAAAAAAAATAAAAACTTTTCATATTTTCCTCACACAAAAATAAACATAAAACTGAAACAAAATACTGTAACCTGGATTAACAAACATTATACAAGTTTTTTTTTTTGAGACGGAGTTTCGCTCTGTCGCCCAGGCTGGAGTGCAGTGGCGCCATCTCGGCTCACTGCAAGCTCCGCCTCCCGGGTTCACGCCATTCTCCTGCCTCAGCCTCCTCAGCTGGGACTACAGGCGCCCGCCACCACGCCCGGCTAATTTTTTTGTGTTTTTAGTAGAGACGGGGTTTCACCATGTTAGCCAGGAGGGTCTCGATCTCCTAACCTCATGATCCACCCACCTCGGCCTCCGAAAGTGCTGGGATTACAGGCGTGAGCCACCACGCCTGGCCAAGTATTTTTATTAGTTAAAAAATTCAGAATAAAAATGTATAAAAGGAAGATATGAAATAAGAATTTATTCAGGAATCAAAAAGACAAAATCATCTCAGATGAGAACGATGATTAAATTACTAGAAACCAAGGGAGAACAGATTTAACTTAAAATTATAAGCGGCAATGAGGAGAAAATAAGCATAGCCAATAAAAATAGACTTTTGAAACACATTAAAGGATCAGAAACGATAGAAGACAAATAAATTTCAATATATCTGTAATTGGAGTCCTTGAGATATAAACCAAAAAAAGTAACAGAATTTATATTTAAAACTATAATTCAAAAGAACATTCCAGAAAAAAAAAATCCCTGAATCTTCCTTTCTAAAGCTTTTTGGAGTAACTGGGATTTTAAATTCTGAAACATATGCTATTAGACTTTAAATGTAAAATTGTTTTTGTTTTACACTCTCATCTTCATAGGAAAAAGAGTCACAAAGGAAAGACAATGAGATTGGCATCAGCAACATACATGTTGGCAGTGTAAGCAATATTTCTAAGAAATTCAGAAAAAAAAACTGTGAAAAATGGTGAGACAAGGGTTTTATAGGTAGCCAAGCTGTCATTCAAATAATAAAAGTGTAGAAAAACATACTAAAATATCAAGAATTCAGAATACTGTATTCACAAGCCCTTCCAAAGGAGGAAAACCTTTATTAAACCCAAATGTGACCGTGGAATATTGGTAAAGGTGCTGGTGACAAACACTGAGTATATTTAATTGCAGATCTGAAACAAAGATAAAGTGTAAAAAGTATTTTATAAATGTTATATAATCTGATAAGGTAGAAATAAACAAGAAGAAAAGATTAAAGAAAAGGAGAAAATAGAATTCATTAATTTCCACATAGATAATAGGGTATAATTTAAATTTAACACAACAAAGAGTTGATGCTCAAGGTATGTAAAGGGAGAATAACAGAATTCTGAAACGGATATTTACAAGGAATAGTAAACGTAGTATAAAGACCACTAAAATAAAAATATAAATTTTCCTAAATCCCAAAGAAATTAAAAGCAGAATAGGAAAAGGCAACAAAAACACATTGAGAAAGAAATATAGTCAGTATAGCATAATTTACATAATAACAAAATTACAACGTGAGTATTTTGACAGAGATAAGACCAAACCTATCAGACAATGGGTGAAAATAGACTTAATCTATTAAAATAAAAAAATTCAGATTGCTTTAAGAAGCAAAGACCAACTCTACACTTGATACAAGAGACACAACTAAAACAAAGTGACTCAAAAAGCTAAAGCTAGACAATAGAAGGATGGGCGAAGGTGCAGCAAGCAAATAAAAATAATCAAAAAGAAAACGTGTAATCCTGATACTGGAGAAGGTAAAATTCAAGTGAAAAATTATTAAAGGAAACAAAAAATATATTTTATAATGCTAAAGCCACAATTCAAAATGAAGATGTAGGAGTTAAAAATATCTATACAATGAATAACGTAGAAACTACATTCATGAAACAGAAGGTGAAAGAAAAAATAGACAAAAATGCACGAATAATAGGACACTAATACACCACTCTCTGTTCAAGACAGGCCAAACAAACAAAGAATTAAGTTATAGAAGATCTAAATAAGATATTCAATAAGGTAGTTCTTATGAATGTATATTGAGTTTTACACTCTGAAAATAGAGATTTACCTTCTCATATGCACAGGGAACATTCCTGAAAATTAAACATACAATAAGTCAAAGAAAAAATTCACTAAAACTTATAAAGAAGAAATTATACAAACATTCTCTGATACAGCACAATAATATCAGAAATTAGCAACAAAATCTAAATAAAAGGATTTTCACCCTAAAAAGACTTTTAACTCTTTAAACAACTCTTAGGAAACAGAGAAAAACTAGAATTACAAAATTTATTTTTAAAAAAGTTAATGAAAACATTGCATATCAGAATCAAGGGGATACAACTTAAACAAAGATGAGAAAAATATTCAGTTTAACTACTTAGATAAAAAATAACAAAAAATGAATGTAAATGAATTCAATTCTCAACTGCAAAAGCTAGAAAAAATGTAGGAAAAAAGAATAAAGAAATAAAATAGGATAAAATTAAAAAACAAAAATTTAATGAAGTCAAAAATCAAATTACAATGTTGGATCTTTGAAAAAATCCAACACAGGAGGGAAACCAGAAACATATAAAAGTAAAAAAAAGAAAAGTAGAGAGTGAAAGCATATGTATTCAAAGTAAGAAATGATGACCAAGGGAGAATAATCATTAAAACAGAGAAAACTTTTTAAAAATCATGAGAGGAACTTGCACAATTTTATACAAGTCACTTGAAAAATATAGATGAAATAATAGTTCCCTAGGAGAGTGAAGCTTATTATTATTGACCCTATGAGAGAAAGAATGCTTAAACAGACAAATTCCCATGGAAAAAAATAAGAGAAAGTTATCCAAGAACAAAAAGAACCAGGCTCAAATGACAGAGGGGAAGAGTAGGAAATATTCTGCAGTGCTTGATTTCAATTGTAAAGTATCAATAAGAAATTATCATTACAAAATAATATCAGGAATGAAATAAAGGACATTACTAAAAACCTACAGACATTAAAAGGACAAGAATAAGGCAATATTGTAAACAAAATATGCCAAGAAATTTGCAAGTTAAATGATATGGACAAATTCACTGAAAGGTACAAATTGCTGAAGGTTGCTCAAGAAGAAAGATAAAATCTAAATAGGTGAATTATTAATTAAAATGTTCCTTAGACACACAACACACCTGCAAAGCTCAGGCCCAGAGGGTTTCACTGGTGAATTCTACCAAACATATAAAGAAGAAATGACACTAACACTACACAAATGCTTTTAGAAAAGACAAGCCAGTATTGTTTTGATATTAAAGCTGGACAAAAATATCACGAAAAAGAAAACTGCTGATCAAAATCATCCATGAACATAGACACAAATAATATGAAATAAAACATTTGCAAATTGAATCCAGTAATGTATAAAAAGAATATTATAAGATAACCAATTGTGGTTTCTCCCAATAATGCAAAATTAGTGTAACATACAAAAATCAATGTTGTATATTAAGAAAATATGAGAGGAAAATTATATAATCAAGTCAGTGAAGGCAGAAAAAGCTTTTTTTTTTTTTTTTTTGCAAAATTCAACATCTAATCATGATATTTTAAAAGAAAACTCTCAATAGACTGGGAATAAAAGGGAATTTTCTCATCCTGATGCAGGGCTTTTATGTAAAACCAACAACTAACATTCAATGTTAAAAGACTGATGGTTTCTACCTAAGGTCAGAAGCAAGGCAAAAATATGTGCTTTTATCCCTTCTATTTGTTATTGTATTGAGGGCTTGTTTAGTGAATAAAACTATTAAAATAAATAAATTTCATATAAATTAGTATAGAAGAAGAAAACTGTCTTTATTTGTAGTCAATATAATCATCTATGTAGAAAAACCTGAGAAATCAACAAAAAAAGTTGCAGGAACTAATAAGTGAATTTAACAAGACTGTAGGATATACAATCAATATACCAAAACTAATAATATTTCCATATGCTAACAACAAACTGAAAAATTTTTCAAAGTCTATTTATGAGTATGAAGAAATACAATAAAATACTTAGATATGAACTTAACAGAAGACTTATAAGATCTGAAAACTATGAAACTTTGCTGAGATAAAATAAAGAAAACTCACATAAGTGAAACAATATACCATGTTCATGGATTGAAAAATTCAATATTGTTAAGATGGCAACTCTCCCCAAATAAATTTAGAGACATGAAGATGCTCTTCCCTCTAAGATTTGGAGCTTAAGTCTACACCCCACCTTGAGTAGGGCTTGGATTTGGTGACTTGCTTCCAAAGAACAGAATATGGGATGAAAAAGTAGTAAGAAAGCTTGTAAATACTATAAAACAGGTGATCATCATTAATATCACCAATGAATTTTCATCTGGGTAGCATGTACATTCTGATTTGATAAAAAGGACACTTGAACCCTCTGTTATCCTTTTCCAAAAAAAAAAAAAAACTATAATCCGAATCTAATCATGAGGAAAGCATGAAACAAACTCAAACTGAGTGATATTCTACAAAATACCTGGTCAATACTCTTCAAAACCATCAAAGTCATGACAGACAAGAAATGACTGATAAGCTATCACAGATCAGTGGGAAATAGGAAGGCATGACAAATAAATGTAATGTGGTATCCTGGACTGGATCCTGGCACAGAAAAATTACATTAGTAGAAAAACTAATGAAACCCAAATAAAGTATGGAGTCCAGTTGACAGTAATGTGCCAATATTGGTTTCTTAGTTTTGACAAATATACCATAGTAATATAAAATGTTAACTTCAACAGAAGTTGGATAAAGGGTATGAGGAATTCTCTACTATATTTGCAACTTTTCTGCAATCTACAATTATTCCACACTAAAAACTTTGGCCAGGCATGGTGGCTCATGCCTGTAATCCCAGCACTTTGGGAATCTGAGGTGGGTGAATCACCTGAGGTCAGTAGTTTGAGACCAGCCTGGCCAACATGGTGAAATCCCGTCTCTACTAAAAATACAAAAAAAAAAAAAAATCAGCCATGCATGGTGGCAGGTGCCTGTAATCCCAGCTACTCAGGAGGCTAAGGCAGGAGAATGGCTTGAACCTGGAAGGCAGAGGTTGCAGTGAGCCAAGATCGTGCCATTGCACTTCAGCCTGGGTGTCAAGGGTGAGACTCTGTCTCAAAAAAAAAGAAAAAGAAAAAACTTTAACACATCCCACAGTCTCTCTTGGTAAAAATTTTAAAACTGATACTAAAAATAATATGGAATTTATGTAAATCTATAATATCATTATGATTTCTAAAAAAAAAAAATTAGAGTATTTACACCACACAATTTCAAGGTTTATTTTAAAGCTATAATAATTAAGACTGCGTTGTTGAGGAAAGAATATGGGTATAAATTAGTGGAATGGAATTGAGAATCTAAAAATAGTTTCCCACATATTGATCAATTCATATTTGGCAAAAGTTCTAATGTAATTCAAAGGGAAATGATAGTCTTCAATAAATGGTGCTAGAATAACTGAATCTCCATATGGGAAAAAAATGAGACCTGATTTTTATCTCATACCATACATATAAATTAATTCAAAATAAATCAGGAGGGAGGCAAGCAAGATGGAGTAGAAAGCTCCACCCATTGTCACCCCCTCCCAGCAAGAACACCAAGTTAACAATTATCTACAAAGAAAAAACACTTTCAAAGAACCAAAAATCAGGTGAGCACTCACAGTACCTGGTTTTAACTCCATATTGCTGAAAGAGGCAATGAAGAGAGAGAAAAAACAATACTGAATTACCGATGCCACCCCTCCCCCTTCCCCAGCAGAGGCAGCATGGAGTGGAAAGCATTTCTGGGTGCTAATGAAGGGAGAACACAACAATTGTGAACCACTGAAACCAGTGCTCTCCTGTTAAAGCAGAAAGGAAAACCAGACCAAACTCAACTGATGCCTGCCCACAGAAGAAGCTTTTTTTTCTTTTTTTTTTTTTTTTTTTTTTTTTTGAGACGGAGTTTCGCTCTTGTTAGCCAGGCTGGAGTGCAATGGCGTGATTTCGGCTCACTGCAACCTCCGCCTCCCAGGTTCAACCGATTCTCCTGCCTCAGCCTCCCAAGTAGCTGGGATTAGAGGCATGCACCACCATGCCCCGCTAATTTTGTATTTTTAGTAGAGATGGGGTTTCTCCATGTTGGTCAGGCTGGTCTCAAACTCCTGACCTCAGGTGATCTGCCCGCCTTGCCCTCCCAAAGTGCTGGGATTACAGGCATGAGTCACGGCGCTAGGCCCAGAGGAAGCATTTAAACCAGCCCCAGCCAAAGGAGAATTACCCATCCCAGTGGTCTGAACTTGAGTGCCTGTAAACCTCACCACCAAGGGCCAAAGCGCTTCAGTCTCCAAGTAAACTTGAAAGGGAGCCTAGGTCATAATGTCTGCAACTCATAAAAGAATCCTAGTGCTGAACTAGGCCCACAGACAGTAGACTGGGGAGGCACACAACATACTGAGACCCACATTGGGGCAGCCAAGACAGTGTTGACAGCATCCTTCTCCTAACCCCAGACTGCAAAGCTCATGGCTCCAAAAGAGACCCCTTCCTTCTATAATCCTTGAGGAGAGGAGAGGAAAGAGTGAAGAGGACTTTGTCTTGTATCTTGAATACCAGCTCAGCCACAGCAGGATAGGGTACTGGCCAGAGTCAAGAGGCCCCCTTTCCAGGCCTTAGCTCATTTCTAGACATTTCTGACATTTCTAGACACACCCTGGGCCAGAAGTAAACCCACTGCCTTGAAGGAAAGGATGCAGTCCTGCCAGCATTCATCACCTGTTAACTGAAGAGCCCTTGGGCCCTGAATAACTAGCAGCGATACCTACGTACTACACCAAGGGCCTTGGTGAACCTCTGAGACTTGTTGGCTTCATGTGAGACTCAGCCTCAAGCTGTGGTGGCTATGGGGTAAAACTCCTTCTGCTTGAGACAAGCAAAGGGAAAATTAAAGGAAACTCTGTATTACACCTTAGGTACCAACACTGCCACAGGGAAGTAGAGCACCAAGCAGAGTCTTGAGGTCTCCAATTCCAGGACTCAACTCTTAGACAGCATTTCTGGACCTGCCTTGGGCCACAGGGG
This sequence comes from Pan troglodytes, assembly GCF_028858775.2. Classification (NCBI taxonomy): domain Eukaryota; kingdom Metazoa; phylum Chordata; class Mammalia; order Primates; family Hominidae; genus Pan; species Pan troglodytes. The sequence goes on from NC_072403.2 coordinate 61,976,153, forward strand.
ATCCCACTGCCCTAAAGAGTGAGTCCCAGGCCAGGCAGCATTCACCATAAGCTGACTTATGAGACCTTGGGGCTCAAAGAAACGTCAGTGGTCATCTGGCAGTACTCCTCATGGCTAGGGGTGGTGGTGGATATGAGGTGAGGCTCCTCTGCCTTTGAAAGGAGAGAAAAAAGTGAGAAGGACTGCGTCTTGTGGTTTAAGTGCCAGCTCTGCTGCAACACAACAGTATACCAGGTAGACATCTAAGGCTTTTGACTCTAGTCCCTTACTCCAAGATGGAACTTCTGGACCCATTTGGGGGTTGGTGGACCTCACCATCCTGAAGGGAAAGACATAGGCCTGGCTGGCTTTGCCACCTGCTGATTGTAGGGTCATAGGGCCTTGAACGAACATAGGCAGCAGCCAGAGAGTGGTCAGAGCAGACACTGGGTGAGACCCAGTGCTGTGCTGGCTTCAGATCTGACCCAGAGCATAGTGGTGGTGGTTACAGAGGTGCTTGTATCACTCCATCCCCAGCTTTAGGTGTATCAGAACAGAGACAAAGATTCTGTATGTTTGGGAGAAAGTAAGGGAAGAGAAAAAGAATCTCTGCCTGGTAATCCAGAGAATTCTCCCAGACTTTGTTCAAGACAATCAAGGTCGTACCTCTACAAGTCTGCAAGAACCACAATGTTACTGGGCTTGGGGTGTACCCTAAAGCAGAAACAGCTTAGATCACAACACCCAAGTCCTTTCAGATAACTGGAAAAGCTTCCCAAGAAGGATGACTACAAATAAGCCCAGACAGTGAACACTACAATAAAGATCTAACTCTTCAATGCCCAGACACTGAAGAACATCTACTAGCATCAACACCATTCAGGAAAACATGACCTCATCAAATCAACTAAGTAAGACACCAGGAATCAATTCTAGAGAATCAGAAATATGTGACCTTTAAGACAAAGAATTCAAAATAGGTGTGTTGAGAAAACTGTAAAAAAAATCAAGATATGCAGAGAAGGAATTCAGAATTATATTAGATAAATTTCACAAAGAAATTGAAATAATTAGAAAGAAACAAAGCAGAAATTCTGGAGCTGAAAAATGCAATTAGCATACTGAATAATGTATCAGAGTCCTTTAATAGCAGAATGAATCAAGCAGAAGAAGTAATTGATGAGCTTGAAGATAGACTTTGGAAATAAACAGTCAGAGGAGACAAATAATAATAAATGATAGAGTATGCCTACAGGATCTATAAAATAGTCTCAAAGGGCAAATCTAAGAGTTATTGGCCTTAAAGATGAGGTAGAGAAAGAGATAGGAGGTAGAAACTTTATTCAAAGGGTTAACAGAGAACTTCCCAAACCTAGAGAAAGATATCAATATCCAAGTACTTGAAGGCTATAGAACACCAAGCAGATTTAACCCAAAGACTACCTGAAGACATTTAATAATCAAACTCTACAAGGTCAAGGATAAAGAAAGGATCCTAGAAGCAGCAAAAGACAAAAATAAATAAATAACATACAATGGAGTTCCAATATGTCTGGTAGCAGACTTTTCAGTGGAAGGCTTACAGGCCAGGAGAGAGTAGCATGATGCATGACATTTTTTAAGTGCCAAAGGTAAAAAAAAAAAAAAAAAAAACTTTACCCTAGTATAGTATAGCCACAAAAATATCCTTCAACATGAAGGAGAAAGACAGGCTTTCCCAGACAAACAATAGATGAGTGATTTCATCAATACCAGACCCACCATACAAGAAATGCTAAAGGCAGTACTTTAAACAGAAAGAAAAGAACATTAATGAGCAATAAATAATCATCTGAAGGTAAAAAACTTACTGGTAATAATAAGCACACAGAAAAACACGGAATATTATACACTGTTACTGTGGTGTGTAAATTCCTCTTATCCTAAATAGAAAGACTAAATAATGAACCAATCAAAAATAATAACTATAACAACTTTAAAAAACATAATCAGTACAATAAAATATAAATTGAAACAATAAAAAGTTAAAAACCAGGGGCACAAAGTTAAGGCAAGTTTTTATTAGTTTTCTTTTTGCTTGTTTGTTTGTTTATGCAAATAGCATTAAGTTGTTATCAGTTTAAAATAATGGGTTATAAAATAATATCTGTAAGGCTCATAAATACATACAATGAATACACAAAAAATAAAAAGCAAGAAACTAAGTTATATCACCAGAGAAAATCATCTTCACTAGAGGACAATAGGAATGAAAAAAAGAAGGAAGGAAAGACCAAAATACAACCAGAAAACAAATAACAACATAACAGGAGTAGGTCCTTACTTATAAATAATAACATTTAATGTAAACGAACTGAACTCTCCAATCAAAACACATAGACTGGCTGACTGGATGAAAAAACAAGACCCATTGATCTATTGCCTACAGTAAACACACTTCACCTATAAAGACACACATAGACTAAAAATAAAGGGATGGAAAAAGATATTCCATGCCAACAGAAACCAAAAAAGAACAGGACTAGCTATATTTATGTCAGACACAATGGCTTTCAAGTCAAAAACTAAGAAAAGGGTCTCTATACAATGATAAAGGGGTTAATTCAGCAGAGGATATAACAATTTTAAATGCACCCAACACCCAAGCATCCAGATATATCAAGGAAATATTATTAGAGCTAAAGAGAGTGATAGACCCCAATACAATAATAGCTGGAGACTTCATCATTCCATTTTCAGCATTGGACAGATTTTCCAGATAGAAAATCAACAAAGAAACATTAGACTTAATCTGCACTACAGATCAAACGAATCAAATAGATATTTACTGAACATTTTATCCAAGAGCTGCAGAATATAAATTCTTTTCTTAGCATGTGGATTATTCTCGAAGACAGACCATAGGTTAGGTCACAAAACAAGTCTTCAAACATTCCAAAAATGGAATATCAAGCATCTTCTCTGACGATAATATAATAAAGCTAAAAATCAATAACAAGAGGTATTTTGGAAACTATACAAATACATGGAAATTAAACAATATGCTCCTGAATGCCCAGTGAGTCAATGAAGAAATTAAGAAGAAAATTGAAAAAATTCTTGAAGCAAGTAATCATGGAAACACAGCATACCAAAATCTATGGGATACAGCAAAAACAGTAGTAAGATGGAAGTTTATAGCTCTAAGTATCTACATCAAAAAAGAGAAAAAAACTTCAAATAAGCAATCTAACAATTCATCTTAAAGAATTAGAAAAGCAAGGCAAACCAAACCCAAAATTAGTAGAAGAAAAGAAATAATACAGATCAGAGCAGAAATCAATGAAATTGAAATTTAAAAGCACAAAGATCAATGAAACAAAAAGTTGTTTTTTTTGAAAAGACAAACAAAATTGACAAATTTTTAGCCAGTGTAACCGAGAAAATAAAAAAGGATACCCAAATAAAATACAGTCAGAAATGAGAAAGGAGATATTATAAATGATACTGCAGAAATTCAAAGAATCATTAGTGGCTACTATGTGCAACTATATGCCAATAAATTGGAAAATATACATGAAATGGACAAACTCCTAGATACATACAACCTACTGAGATTAAACCAGGAAGAAATCCAAAACCTGAAAGGACCAATAACAAGTAACAAGATGCAAACTGTCATAAAAAGTATTCCAGTAAAGAAAAGCCTGGGACCTAATGGCTTCACTGCTGGATTTGACCCAACATTCAAAGAACTAATACCAATCCTACTCAAACTATTCTGAAAAATAGAGGAAGAAGGAATACTTCCAAACTCTTTCTATGAGGCCAGTATTACCCTGACACCAAACCAGACAAAAACATACCACAAAACAAAACTACAGGCCAATATCTCTGATGAATATTGATGCAAAAATCTTCAACAAAATACTAACAAACCAAATTCAACAATATATTAGAAAGATCATTCATCACAACAACCAAGTGGGATTCATCGCTGGGATAAAAGAATGGTTAAATGTATGCAAATCAATCAATATGATACATCATATAAACAGAATGACAGATAACCATATGATCATTTCAATTGATGCTGACAAAGCATTTGATAAAATTAAATATCTCTTCATGATAAAAACCCTCAAAAAAGTAGATATAGAAGGAACATACCTCAACATAATAAAGGCCATCTATGACAAACCCACAGCTAGCATCATACTGAATGGGGACAAAAAAATAAAAGCCTTTCCTGTAAGATCTGAAACATGACAGGATGTCCACTGTCACCACTCTTATTCAACATAGTACTGGAAGTCCTAGCTAGAGAAATCAGACAAGAGAAAGTTATAAAGGGCATCCAAATTGGAAAGGGAGAAGTAAAATTATCCTTGTTTGCTGATGATATAATCTTTTATTTAGAAAAACCTAAAGACTCCACCAACAAACTATTAAACTGATAAATTTGGTAAAGTTGCAGGATACAAAGTCAACATACAAAAATCAGTAGCATCTCTATATGCCAATGGTGAACAATCTGAAAAAGAAATTTAAAAAGCAATCCCATTTACAATAGTCACAAATAAAATTAAATATCTATGAATTGAAAGATCTCTACAATGAAAGTTATAAAACACTAATGAAAGAAATTGAAGAGGACACCAAAAAATAAAAAAATATTTCATGTTCATGGGTTTGAAGAATCAATATTGTTTAAATGTCCATACTACCAAAGGAATTTACAGATTCAATGAACTTCCTATCAAAATACCAATGACATTCTTCAGAAACATACAAAAACCAATCCTATAATTTATATGGAATCACCAAAGACCCAGAATGGCCAAAGCTTTCCTAAGCATAAGGAATAAAAGTGGAGGAATTACATTACCCGACATCAAATTATAGTACAGACCTATATTAACCAAAACAACATGGTACTGGCATACAAACAGATACAAAGACCAATGAAACAGAACAGAGAACCCAGAAACAAATCTACATACCTACAGTGAACTCATTTTTGACAAAGATTCCGAGAACATACACTAGGGAAAAGACAGTTTCTTCAGGAAATGGTGCTAGGAACACTGGATGTTCCTATGCAGAACAATGAAACTAGACCCCTATCTCCTGGCATACACAAAAATCAAATAAAAATTGACTAAAGACTTAAATCTAAGACCTCAAACTATGAAACTACTACAGAAAAACATTGGGGGAAATCTCCAGGACATTGATCTCAGAAAAGATTTCTTGAGCAATACCTTACAACCATAGGTAACCCAAGTAAACATGGACAAATCATGTTGAAAAGCTTCTGCACAGAAAAGTATACAATCAACAAAGTGAAGAGATAGTCCATGAAATTCAAGAAAATATTTGCGAACTACCCATCTGACAAGAGATTAGTAACCAGCAAGTACAAAAATTTCAAAGGACTCTGTAGAAAAAAAATACAATAATCTTATCAAAAGATGGGCAAAATATTTGAATAGACATTACTCAAAAGAAGACATACAAATGACAAACAGGCATATGAAAAGATGTTCATCATTGATAATCAAAGAAATGCAAATCAAAACTAAAATGAGATATCATCTTACTCCAGTTAAAATGGCTTTTATCCAAAAGGCAAACAATAACAAATGCTGGTGAGGATGTGGAGAAAAGGGAACACTTGTACACTGTTGGTGGGAATGTAAATTAGTACAACCACTGTGAAGGACAGTTTGAAGATTCCTCAAAAAACCTGAAAATGGGTTAGGCGCAGTGGCTCATGCCTGTAATCCCAGAACTTTTGGGAGGCCAAGGAGGGTGGATCGCCTGAGGTCAGGAATTCGAGAACAGCCTTGCCAACATGCCGAAATGTCTCTACTGAAAATACAAAAATTAGCCGGGCATCATGGCAGTTGCCCGTAATCCCTGCTACTTGGGAAGCTGAGGCAGGAGAATTGCTTGAACCCAGGAGGCAGAGGTTGCAGTGAGCTGAGATCATGCCATTGCACTCCAGCCTGGGCAACAAGAGCGAAACTCTGTCTCAATTAAAAAAAAAAAAAAAAACTAAAAATGGAGCTACCATATGATCCAGCAATCCCACTGCTGGGTATGTACCCAAAAGAAGAAAGGAAATCAGCATATTAAAGGGATATCTGCACTTCTGTGTTTCTGGCAGCACTTACAATGGCTAAGATTTGGAAGTCACCTAAGTATCCATCAACAGATGAATGAAGAAAATGTGGCACATACACACAATGGAGTACTATTCAGCCATAAAAATCAATGAGATCCAGTCACTTGCAACAACATGGATCAAACTAGAGATCATTATCCTAAGTGAAATAAGCCAGGAACAGAAAGACAAACATCACATGTTCTCATGTATTTGTGGGAACTAATAATCAAAATAACTGAACTCATGGCATAGAGGGTAGAAGGATGGTTACAGAGGCTGGGGAGGGTAGCCATCAAACTATGAAAAGACATGGGGGAACTTTAAATGCATATTCTTAAGAGCAAGAAGCCAATCTGAAAAGGCTACATAATGTATCATTCCAACTATATGATATCCTGAAAAAGGAAAAACTCTGGAGAGAGTAAAAAGATCAATGGTTGTGAGTAGTTGAAGAGAAGAAAGGATCAAAAGGTAGAGCCCACAGGATTTTTAAGGGAGTGAAACTATTCTCTATGATACTACAAGGTTATTTTTGTCATGTGTGTATATATATATATATATATATATGTGTGTGTATATATATATATGTATATGTATATATATACATATGTATATATTTGTCAAGTGTACAATATCAAGAATTAACTCTAACATAAACTATGAACCTTGGGTAATAGTGATGTGTCAACTGTAACAAATGTACTACTCTGGTGGAGATGTTGATCATGGGAGAGCCTGTGCACAGGGTTGGGAAGTGGCAGGGGATGTGTGGGAATATGCTGCACTTTCCATTCAATTTTGCTATAAACCTAAAACTGTTGTTAAAAATAAAGTAATTTAAACAAAAAAAGTAAATAGCTTTTTTTTTCAATTCATGAATGTTTCCATTAAAAATTTACAAACAGACAATACAGAAAAACTTCATTGTTTTTAGGAGACCCATGCTAATGAGAAAATAGGAGACATAACCAAGGTCAAATATGAACGGTGGTATGAACCTATAAGGAAGGCAAATATCAAGAGCGAACTGACCTCAAAATGTTGAACATAGTGATATATGCCTACAATAAAATACTATTAGCATTAAAAAGGAATGAGGTACTACCGATACAAGCCAAAGCATGAATGACCCACAAAAATGTCATGGTAATTGAAAGAACAAAAGGCCATATATTACATGTTTCCATTTATATGAAATGTCCAGAATACACAAATCTGCAGAGACAGAAAACAGAGTAATAGTTGCCAAGGGTTTAATGTACGGGTAGTAGCTTGTTGAGAAATGGGGAGTGACCACTACATGGGCATGTTGTTTCTTTTTTCTTTTTTTTTCTTTGAGATGGAGTCAGGCTGTGTTGCCCAGGCTGGCATGCAGTGGCGCCATCTCGGCTCACTGCAAGCTCCGCCTCCTGGGATCATGCCATTCTCCTGCCTCAGCCTCCTGAGTAGCTGGGACTACAGGCGTCCAGATCATGCCATTCTCCTGCCTCAGCCTCCTGAGTAGCTGGGACTACAGGCGTCCACCACCACGCCCAGCTAATTTTTTTGTATTTTTAGTAGGGCATGGTGTTTCTTTATGGGATAATGAAAATGTTCTAAAAATTGACTCTAATGAGGTTTCATAACTCTGTAAATACACAAAAACTATTGAATTCTACACATTAAATGGGTGAATTTTATGGTATTTCAATTATATAGCAATATAGCTGCTAGAAAACAGTGAACTGATGTTTACATTTGCAGGTACATGAATGCACATACTACCCAGATTAAGACTAAAAAGGAATCTTAAAGCTGTGTTCAAATCAGGAAATGAATAAAAGAACTAATTCCTTATTTAACATTTATTTTTTGCCAGGAACTGTGCTGGGTGATTTGTCTTACTCAAGTCCCTTTCATACCATTCTAGATAGGTAACATTTACTCTATTTTCGAAATAGAAACTGTCAAAATATTTGCCAGAGAACATACAGCTAGTTAGAGAAAGTCATTGCAAGCTGGAAATCCAACTCCATTCTATTCTCTAAGCTCTCCTGCCTCCCAAAAAGAATAGTCCCATTTCTTGGGGCATATGGATTTATGCTAACAGAGGACAAAATATTAATTAAAATGAATGCTTAGGTTGTAGGCAAAGATAAAGTCTGTGTTCTCTCACATAGTCTAGATTATAAACTGTGTAAGAGTAGAAGCCATGATGGCTTTATTCTCCTCTATATGTCTAGTTTCTAATAAATATCAATAAAATCTGTTCAATTAAATAAGTGAGAAAATATGAAACCACTGAAGCATAATTAACAAGAAGGAACCAAGGACTTTAAAATGGGTTCCCATATTTTATAGTCAGGTTACTACTGTCTTAGGAAGTGTTGCCTCAAAGTATACTCTTTGAAGAATCATGGATATTTGAAAAACCTTCATAGCACTTGAAGCAAATAAATGAATAATTTTTCCTTTGGAAATCACCTACAGACCAAGAAAATTTGGACTGAATTTCTGAGCAACTTTGGGATTCAAAGAACTGACCGTTAGAAAACAAGATAACATCCCTATGTCCAATGCTTGACCAAAGGGCCTCTTCAGCTCTGATGGCTTATACAAATCTTCTCCTTAGGTATCCAAATCAGCTAACTCCTAACTCTAAGAATATGATGGTGCTAATGGACCACCCCAAGGGCATGTGCCCTTAAGTTTTTTCATAGACAATGAATTATTGACACTTTGCAGTTCCCCACTTACTCTAATGCTCTCATGCCCATACCACACAACTGATAAAGAAGCCAGGGTTAAGAAGACAGTTTCCCAGCCCACTGAAACCTCAATCTTTGGGAGACACAGAAAAGAACCTCTGCTTCTAACCTGCCAAACAAACCAATCTGAAGGGCTTATTGAAGAAGCTCAACCTTGTAATATCCTATGATTCACTTCTGACACCTAAGAGTCCACAATAAAGTCAAAAGAAATTCAGTAGCATTTTTAAATTACACGTAAAAAACCTTTTAGCTCATGAATTTTATCCCAATGCCACATGTTAAAAAATTTTAATATTGGTACATTTTTCTTATGTTTCCTCACAAGATACAAAAATCTTTTTGTCTTGTCCTTTTTTTTTTTTTGTAAATACCTTGAAACCAGGACTACCCATTAATCCATCCTTTCCATGTCTTCCTGGTTCTCCCTAAAAAATAAATACATATGCTTTAATATATTTTTGCACTAATTTTTTCTCTTTAAAGACAGATACTATAAGATAGATTTTATTTAAAGCAAAATACTAAGAGCTTTTTTCTATCAAACTCACAGCAGGTCCAGGGAGGCCAGGGAAGCCAGCATTCCCCTTTTCACCTTTTGCACCCTGTATCAAAAACAAACACTTAAAACATAATCTTTACAATAATGTTTTCAAGTTCCAACCAAAACTTAAATAGAAAAGCTACTAAGTTAACATCATTATGTAGTAAAAACTCATGGAACTACAACTCATGTTGACTCTGCAAAGCACTATTTTACCAACCCAGTGGATGCAATATCAAGACATTAAAAATGTTGATAGATGCAGAATTATCATTACAAGCATCTAAACATAGAAATAACATCTTGGCAAAATTAAAAAGCAATGGGTATTTTAAATATTCTTCCCTCAGTGTGAGGAACTAGAAAGGCCCATAATATCAAATTTCAGTGGACATGTTTTTTGTTTGTTTGTTTGTTTTTGAGACGGAGTCTCACTCTGTTGCCCAGGCTGGAGTGCAGTGGTGCAATCTCCGCTCACTGCAAGCTCCGCCTCCCGGGTTCACGCCATTCTCCTGCCTCAGCCTCCCGAGTAGCTGGGACTACAGGCGCCCACTACCACTCCTGGCTAATTTTGTTTTTGTATTTTTACTAGAGACGGGGTTTCACCGTGTTAGCCAGGATGGTCTCGATCTCCTGACCTCGTGATCTGCCCACCTCAGCCTCCCAAAGTGCTGGGATTACAGGCATGAGCCACTGCGCCCGGCCTTCAGTGGACACGTTTTCTAAGCAGCTACTGCTTCCTAAGGAATCTCTCAGTGTAAATCTGTAAATTTTTTTTTTTTTTTTTTTTTTTTTTTTTTGAGATGGAGTCTTGCTCTGTCACCCGGGCTGGAGTGCAGTGGCGTGATCTTGGCTCTCTGCAACCTCCGCCTCCCAGGTTCAAGTGATTCTCCTGCCTTAGCCTCCCGAGCAGCTGGGACTACAGGCTCACACCACCACGCCCAGCTACTTTTTGTATTTTTAGTAGACACAGGGTTTTACCATGTTGGCCAGGCTGGTCTCGAACTCCTGACTTCATCATCCACCCGCCTCGGCCTCCCAAAGTGCTGGGATTACAGGCGTGAGCCACCGCGCCCGGCCTGTAAATCTTTTAAAAGCTCAGAATGATCAACAATACAACATAATCTTATAGGATACCATACACAGCAGTCTGCAGTCACCAGTTCTTTTTTTCTTTTTTTTCTTTTTTCATTGTTCTGAATTAATCCCCTAAGAAGGGTGAACAGAGCTAACTGTTCTAATGCTGGGTTAGAACTGCAATTCAAGTTTTCTGTTTCCATTACATTAAAAGTTCAATATGAATACTTTGTTGTGTGATCTATACTTCCCTTTTTGCCATAAAATCCAGGTGATCCTTTGTCTCCTTTGGCACCCATTTCACCCTAAAAGACAAAATATAAATAGTGAATATTTAAGAAATATGAATATTTTTCTTATAAAGAAAAAATACAGATTATAAGCAAAAGAGTTTAATATGCCAAAAGCAAAACAAAATAGAAATAAAATAATTTAAAGTTTGCTTTAAAAGGCCCTCATTTCCAGGCTTTATAAAGAAAAATTTTAAAAATAACATTTAGTGCTGTAACAAGGCTTATAGTTTAAGGCCTATATTTAAGAAAACTTGTATACAGTATAACATCAATTTTTAAATACTATAAAATCATATATTTATAACTGGAAACTTTAAAGGGAATTTTGTAAAGTTTTGTGTAAACTAATATTAATCTTAGCCCATTGTTTACTTTATCTCTAGTTATATATGAACATTTATTTATAACACATTTGTAATATAAAAGTACTTTATATTTGAATTAAAAAATGGCTTTGCTATATTTAAAAGAAACAGATTTCTTCAACCTTTGATCCTGGCATGCCATGAAGCCCAGGAAAACCAGGAAGTCCACGATCACCCTGAAAATAAAACTGAAATTAATTACAAAGAAAAACCATTCCAGCCTAAACAATATCATCATCTATTCTTCAACCTCACCCTTGTCAAAATCCACTTCAAATCTATCTGCAAACAGTTAATTTCATATCAGCATTCAATCATCTCTATGAAAAATTATCCCTACTTTTCAGGGTTTCATTTATAATCAGAGAAGATAAGTATTTTGGAGCTAAGAAAATCTCACTAGCAATCCTGACTCCACCCTTTGTTAGCTACCACCTATTCTGAAAAAGTCTTAGGCTTTTACAGGGGCAAGACATATGAATTAATTGAAATGATCTAGTCCCAACACACTCAGGAAACAGTTAACCTCTGAGGTCCTATCCAGCTCAGTAATGAAAGACCCTAAGCATAAAGTCTAAACAGACTAGGATTCTGTGGAATTTTTAAAAATTGCTTATCTTACTAATTACTCATAGACGGTATCTGTTCATATGTGTCTATGAACATGAAGGCCGTAAGTTTTCTCCAAAAGAGAAAAGATGAAGAAAAGTCATAACAACTTGTTATTTAGTAGATATAAGTTTAGTACTTAGTTCAGCGGGATATGTTGGATGGTACTGCTTTAGCTTCAAAATCTTAATTGTGGAGACATAGTAAATAAAGAACCAATGACTTTCATGGCAAAATTTGGGTCAGATTCACTTTTATCTAGACAAATTAAGATTACACACAAGCAATCAATTATACTCCTAGCTTGTCTGGTAGACATATTAAAGATTATATCATCTGTGACTGATATAATTTTTATAAAAGTTATTGATTCATATGATTTAAAGAGTGATATATTTATTCAAGGCTTATAGAACCCTCCAAAGGCAACTCTTTTTATTCCAAAGTTCCACATCTCTTTGAGTTCAAATCACCAAACCATTGGTTATAGCTACATTTTCCATTTTCTTCATTATCTACTGACTTCCCACCATGAACGCAGAGGATTAATCTCTCATAGCATCCAACACCTCCTCCCCATCTCCACTTCTAACAGACACAAATCCCCTTAACCCTCAATTACAGCTTTGGTTAAATCAGTAGTCAGGGTTTATTTTGTTAAGACTTGCAGATGAGCTATAAAGATATTCTCATTACTTGCCTTTTCTTGCCCAAATGTTTATCTTTCCTGGAGTCAAATATGGCCATTTTAATTGTTTAGTTTCCTATAAACTTATTGTTATATTGAACTCCAAAATGTTTCCAACTGTCAAAATCACTTCTGATTGTATTCATTTGCATTGAAAATTTTTCTTTAATAAATATCTCCTAGACCTGTCTCATTTCAGTATGAATTTGATGTTCTTTATTTCTGAGTTCATTATCTTGTTTAGGGGAATATAATATCCAATGGCTTCCTGAGAAGGAATACATGGGAGATTACTTTCTGATACCTTAAATCTCTGAAAATGTCCTTATTCTATTCATTTATATATTTGATGATAATTTAGAATTTTTAAATCAGACTTTTGAAGGCTCTGCTTCACTCAGTTCTTGAGTTCAATATCACTAATAAGACGTGTGAAGTCTGATTCCTGATCATTTGTATGTAGCCTTTTGTTTCTTGTGTGTTTTTTGGAGCCTGGAGTGGGAGGGTAGGGATGGTAGGACTGGTGCAGTTTTTTCCCGAAGAAGCTTGCAGATCTTCCTCTTGTTTCCAGTGTCTTGAAGTATTATGCTATTATACACTGGTGTGGTCTATAATCATCCATTATGCTAGGTACTCTATAGGCCTTTTCATCTATGGAGAACTCATGCCCATACACGTGGACATCCCAGACTACACTTCCAAGCTCCATCCCCATCCATACGTCACATAAACAGGCTCCTCTCAGCCACCTGTAAGCATAGGGGTGGACACACAATTGTGCTGGAAGGTCTTTAGGAAGACAAAGGCAGGAAAGGGGATGGCAAACCCTGGAAATGGGATAGGGGTAGATTGTTCAGGGACTGCCAGAATCTAAGATCCAGAATGTGTTTTTTGTTTGCTTGTTTTTGGTTAAGCTCAATGGTGTGATGGAATGTGTTCTTCAGGTTCTGAAGACTCCTCACTCAACACCGAGGAACACAGCTGAAGCAGGGTGTAGCAGGGGTTCTGCCTCCCTGAAAGCATTCATGACAGGGTTTTTTCAAGTCTTCCTCTCCCTGTCTTGTATCAGTTTCTTCCAAGACTTTTTGTTTGTTGATCTTTAATGTTCCTGTGATATTTGGTGATTCTTTATTGTCAGTTCATATGGAAGGTGATAGGAGAATCTCTCCGTGGGTAGAGTTCAATGACTCTGAACTTCACTGTAATGTGGTCTGGCTGTGCCATTTCATTGGATGCTGTTCTAGATGTCAGTAGACTTCCCATACAAGGATCTTCTATGTCTCTAGTTTATAGGACTGGCTGACCGCATTCTGGAGGCCAGGTAGAGAAAGAGGAGAAGGAGGTCGCCACATGAGTAAACTATCACCAATTCCCATTGTTTTTGTTTTGTTTTGTTTTTTGAGATGGAGTTTCGCTCTTTCGCCCAGGCTGGAGTGAGGTGGTGTGATCGCGGCTCACTGCAACCTCTGCCCCCCAGGCTCAAGTGATTCTCCTGCCTCAGCCTCCTGAGTAGCTGGGATTACAGGTACCCACCACCATGCCTGGCTAATTTTTGTATTTTTAGTAGAGACAGGGTTTCACCATGTTGGCCATGGTGGTCTCAAACTCCTGACCTCAGGTGATCTACCTGCCTCGGCCTCCCAAAGTGCTAGGATTACAGGCATGAGCCACCATGCTCAGCCTACTCCTATTGTTTTAATTTTAGTACAACTCTCCCTCTTCTCCCCAGGCTAGAGACCCTCAGCTTAAACTTTTGTGTTTCTGCTACGGTGGAGGAGAGATTCACTTGGCTACACAGAGTTGAGGAAGGGATAGTGGGATTTAACTCTTCTTAAATGGACATTCAGTCATGTTTGCATTTTTAGCTCCGCTGTCACCTCCACTTTAGAAACATTGATATTATCATTTCCGGAACCTGTGGAGTATCTGTGCATATGTGTGCGTGTGTACATATAAATGTGTGTGTGTACTGGCAAAAGGGGGGCCTCTGTTATATAAATCAGATCTCTTCTAATTTTAGGATACAGCTTCCCAGTATCCTAGAATGCAGATAATACAGTAACTGGTGATATAACCTTGACTTTATAAGTGACAGCAACACTCAGAGAGACTAGAGCAACAAGAGGGAAAAACACAAGTCCCTGAATGAGTTTGTAGACAACCAATTATATGAGAAAAATAAACTTCTTTCTCATTTAAACTACTACATTTGGTCTATTTGTTATAGATCTTTGCCACCCACCTAACAAATACAAAGAATAACTATGTTTCCAGTCTAAAAGGAATCATACTTTTTAGCTTATACTAAATGTCTTTCTCAAGAATAATTGCTTCCTCTGTCACGTGCGTGCGTGTGTGTGTGTGTGTGTGAGAGAGAGAGAGAGAGAGAGAGAGAGACAGACAGACAGACAGAAAGATAGGTAGGGAGAGAAAAGACCCAATCAAAGCCTATAACTCCCTAGAACGAATTATTCCCCAAATTCAACAATTTACCCAAACAGAGGACAAAAGAAAAAATAAATAAATTTTAGGGGAAGACCAAGTGACACAAGAAAACTGGGTATTCTTTCCCCTACCATATGAACTCCTAATACAAGAACCTAACCCAAACTACCTTTTGAATATATATATTCAAAGTGTGTGTGTGTGTGTTTTTGTGCGTCATTCAGAAATTTTATATCAAAGATCCAGAATGTGTTTTTTGTTTGCTTGTTTTTGGTTAAGCTCAATGGTGTGATGGAATGTGTTCTTCAGGTTCTGAAAATTCCTCACTCAACACTGAGGAACGCAGCTGAAGCAGGGTGTAGCAGGGGTTCTGCCTCCCTGAGAGCATTCATGACAGGGTTTTATATATATATATAAAATTTCAAATTACATATTTATAATTTAAAATTTGAAATTAAAATTTCAAATTATATATATGTATATTTTATATATATATATATATATATTTCCCTTTTGCTTGGAGCAGAAGGAGTGGGCAGAGTTCTGAGAGAGAGAAAGAGGACTGGAGTTAAGAAAACAATCTGAATTGACTCTTTAGAAAACACTACATTGAGATAACCAGTTAAAGGCAGAGCTAGACTAAGATATACTATTAATAAGATGGAATTTAGCTGGGTAATGAATGCTTAATAAAACTATAGAAGAAAGAGGTAAGCTGAGATTCCCTATTAAGGCTGAACAAAGTCCAAGCTATGACTTCCATTCTCTGGCTATAGGTTATAAAAGACATAATATCCAAACTTTCTTTTATTGGAGATGGCAAACAGATCTCAGATGAAGTAGGAAGACTAGGAACATCCACTCATGTTGGGACAGAAAAAATACAAGGTCGGGACAAAGCTACTCTTATGTGCCAACGGAAGATTTTTAAGTATAATAAAATGGTGTAGTATTCATGTTAACATAAATCAGTGTGAGAGAGAGAGAAAGAAGGAGAGAGCGAGCAGCAACAAGTTGTCAGCAAAACTGTTGGGGAATATTGAAACAGTATGTACAAAATATGGAACACAAAAAAGTATGGCTCAAACACATTATACTCAATCAAGTTATTTATACGGTTTAACAGCAATGGATAGCAAAGAAGAGATAAAGTTGGGCCAAAGCCTATCCAGGATGGGCATGTAACATAAAAGATAAATGGCTCCTGTGTTGGCCTCTGAGCCACTGGGTCATTTGTTACTATAATGCAGCTTAGCCTAAGTTAATTAGTACAGTTGCAATATTAGAAATAGGAGGCTGCCAAAACAACAATATTAAAATGTATATATGTCATTGGCTTTTGGGACAGGTAGTGAGCAATGAAAAACAATTATTGAAGGTTGAAAAAATGGTGTCTTATGTAAAATTGTGGTGAAATAATTGATTAAAAGCCTTGCTTGTAATAACTTGCAAAGGAAAATAATATATCAAATGAACTTATAGCTAGAGGTAAAGAACTGAGAAAACAGAATGTAAATATATATTATGAATTGACTGTTATTGGAAGTATTTGACAAGGTACTATTTTAAAAAATATATGCCCTCACAAAATAATTGGCCAGGTTGCCAGTAGTAATTAAAAGAAATAGACCAAGTGTAAAAACACTGGGATTGGGAGATACAATTGTTTTTCTCATCTCTAATGTAATGGTGAATGCTTTTAAAAAATAAAAGTCCAGTTAAAACTCAGCCTCTGGGAGGGATGAAATCAAAGATGTGGCTATAAACACCATCCTTAAAAATCTCTGAGTCCATTAAGGGGAGGTTCAATAAATCCTGTCAAGCTGGACAGTGTGACGCATGAAAAGTAAACAAAGAGTGTAGTGGATGCCTGATTAATTTAGGTCACCCATTATTAAGTGTAGAGAAGGAGATGTGATTGAAACAAGATTGTGGATGCTGCTATTGGCTGGAATCAAAAGTCAAAAACATAAAATTGCAAATACACACACACACATATACATATACTATATGCTGTTGAGAGAGTTATTATATAATACCACAGGAACCACCAACCTGAACTAAAAGAGACTCTGCCTGTTGGAGACTTAACATGAAAACAAAGTTACCCTGTATTTGCACTATTTTTAATACTTTTTCTGGACTACCAACAAATTTAGACAAATACAGAAATAAGGCTAAAAATAAAAGGAAGAAAAATTATTTTTAAGATTATACCTCTAATATGTCAATAGATCTAATAACCTAAATGAGTAAGAGAAATGAATTCACTTGGTGCTTTAAAAATATAAAAAATAAATAGTGTTTTATATATACAATATAACCAATATAAAATATATTTTTAAAGGGCTCCATTTATAATAAAAACAAAAGAGATAAAAAATTTTTAGGTTAAAATAAAATTGGATAATGTTCGGGACTAATATCAAAAAATTCAAGATTTAAGTAAAAAGAAAAATAAGCCATAATCTTGAATAGCAATTGGAGAGATGTCAATGCTTTTAAAACTAATCCATATGTGCAAAGGGATCCTAACTGAAATGTGAATAGCAATTTCTAAAAAATTGAAGGAAAGATACTGAGCTTTATCTGGAAAAATAAGTATTCAAAAATAGCCAGGAAATTTTGATTATAAAGAATAATGAGGAAGGATTAGCCCTGCCAATATTAAGTCAGATCATGAAGTGACAATAATTAAAACAATTCTGCAGTGGAGAAGATGTAGACAGGTCAACAGAACAGAATGTAAAGCCAAAACACCAGGCCCAAATGAAAATGGAAATTTAATGGAAATAAATGGAGAAAAAAGTGGTACTCCATGAATACTATGGCAACTGGCTCTTTATTTAGAAAAATGATTTCATAAAATAAGAATGCTGGTATGGTTTGGCTGTGTCCCCACCCAAATCTCATTTTGAATTGTACCTCCCACAATTCCCACTTGTCATGGGAGGAACCCAGTGGGAGGTAATTGAATCACAGGGGCAGGTCTTTCACGTGCTGCTCTCATGATAGTGAATATGTCTCATAAGATCTGATGGTTTTAAAAATGCGAGTTTCCCTCCACAAGCTGGCTGTTTTCCTGCTGCCATCCATGTAAGACTTGACTTGCTCCTCCTTGCCCTCCACCATGATTGTGAGGCCTCCCCAGCCACATGAAACTGTCAGTCCATTAAACCTCTTTTGTTTGTAAATTGCCCAGTCTCAGCTATGTCTTTATCAGCAGTGTGAAAATGAACTAATCCATTAATTGGTACCAGTAGAGTAGGGTGCTGCTGAAAAGACAACCAAAAATGTGGAAGCAACTTTGGAACTGGGTAACCAGCAGAGGTTGGAACAGTTTGGAGGGCTCAGAAGAACACAGAAAAATGTGAGAAAGTTTTGAACTCCCCAGAGACTTGTTGAATGGCTTTGACCAAAATGCTGAGAATGACATGGACAATGAAACCCAGGTTCAGGTGATCTCAGATGGAGATGAGAAACTTGTTGGGAACTGGAGTAAAAGCAACTCTTGTTATGTTTTAGCAAAGAGACTGGTGGCATTTTCCCCCTGCCCTAAAGATTTGTAGAACTTTGAGATTATTTAGAGTATCTGGCAGAAGAAATTTCTAAGGAGCAAGGCATTCAAGAGGTAACTTGGGTGCTGTTAAAGGCATTCAATTTTATAAATGAAGTAGAGTATAATAGTTTGGAAAATTTGCAGCCTGATAATGTGATAGAAAAGAAAATCCCATTTTCTGCGGAGAAATTTAAGCTGGCTGCAGGAATTTGCATAAGTAACAAGCAGCTGAATGTTAATCTCCAATAAAATGGCAAAAATGTCTTCAGGGCATGTCAGAGGTCTTCATGGCAGCCCCTCCCATCACAGGCCTGGAGGCCTATGAGGAAAAAATGTTTTCATGGGCCAGGGCCAGGGCCCCCTTGCTCTGTGCAGCCTAGGGACTTGGTACCCTACGTTCCAGCCACTCCAGCCATGGCTAAAAGGGACAAAGGTACAGCATGAGCCATTGCTTCAGAGGGTGCAGGCCCCATGCCTTGGCAGCTTTCATGTGGTGTTGACACTGCAGATGCACAGAAGTCAAGAACTGAGGTTTGGGAACCTCCACCTAGACTTCAGAGGATGTATGGAAATGCCTGGATGCCCAGGCAGAAATTTGCTGCAGGGGCAGGGTCCTGGTGGAAAACCTCTGCTTGGGCAGTGAGGAAGCGAAATGTGGGGTTGGAGCCCCCCAGAGTCCCTACTGGGGTACTGCCTAGCAGAGCTGTGAGAAGAAGGTCACAGTCCTCCAAACCCCAGAATGGTATATCTACCGATAGCTTGCACCATGCACCTGGAAAAGCCACAGACACTCAACGCCAGACTGTGAAAGCAATCGAGAGGGAGGCTGTACCCTGCAAAGCTACAGAAGCAGAGCTGCCCAAGACCACGGGAACCCCCTTCTTGCATCAGCATGACCTGGATGTAAGACATGGAGTAAAAGGAGAGCATTTTGGAGCTTTAAGATTTGACTGCACCGCTGGATTTCAGACTTGCATAGGGCCTTTACCCCCTTTGTTTTGGTCAATTTCTCCCATTCGGAATGGGAGTATTTATCCAATGCCTCTACCCCTATTTTATCTAGGAAATAATTAAGTTGCTTTTGATTTTACTGGCTCATAAGTGGAAAGGACTTGCCTTGTCTCAAATGAGACTTTGGACTATGGACTTTCAAGTTAATGCTGAAATGATTTAAGACTTTGGGGTACTGTTGGGAAGGCATGATTGGTTTTGAAATGTGAAGACATAAGATTTGGGAGGGAACAGGAGTGGAATGATACGGTTTGGCTATGTCCCCACCCAAATCTCAAATTGAATTGTAACTTCCATAATTCCCACTTGTGGGAGGAACCCAACGGGAGGCAATTGAATCATGGGGTGGGTCTTTCCTGTGCTGTTCACGTGATAGTGAATAAGTCTCATGAGATCTGATCGTTTTAAAAATGGGAGTTTCTATGCACAAGCTCTTTCTCTTTGCCTGCTGCCATCCATGTAAGACGTGACTTGCTCCTCCTTGCCTTCCACCATGATTGTGAGGCCCCCTCCCATGATTGTGAGGCCTCCCCAGTCACATGGAACTTTAAGTCCATTAAACCTCTTTTTTTTGTAAATTGCCCAGTCTCAGGTATGTCTTTATTAGCAGTGTGGAAACACACTAATACAAATGCTTACCTAACTTTACTCCAAAAACCAAAAATTAAAGGTAAAAAATAATAAAATTACAAAAATAAAATCATCAGTAATTATAATCAACATGCTAGAATGTGAAACCTTTCTATTTATATACAAAGATAGGAGAAAAAAAGAAGAAAAAACTACTTTACATGAAAATGAAAATTTTCTCTATGGCTAAAATTCCAAAAACCAAGTAAAAACACATAATACAACCCAGAAAAAATATTTTCACACATACAAACAACAACTTATGAAACGCATATAAAAATCAATCTTTAAAAGGATCACAGCCCAGTAGGAAAATAAAAGATATGAGAAAACCGGCAAATTACAGAGAAGTAACACAATGCCCCCAAATCGCATGTCAAGATACCTTACCCAACTCACTAATAAAGCAATGAAAATCAAACCAGTATCATTTCTAAACTATACTGGTGAAAATTAGAATTAAAAAAAAAAAACAGTGCTGATAAGAATGTGAGGAAAGATATTCTCATATACTTGTTGAAAGAGAATCAACTTTCTGGGAACTCAATAAGCAATTTAAATCAAAGTTTAACTATGAAGTTAACCCTTTGATCCAATAATCAATTTTACTTCCGAGGACTTTTCCTGTTGATAAACTCATGAAAAACTACTGAGAAATATATTCAAAGATGTTTCTTACAGTCTTATTGGTAATGCCTAAATAATAATAATAAATAAAGAACCAAGGCAATCTTTGAGATTTCTTAAATTTGATAAAAACAGTCCCTACATTGTATAGCTATGATTAACCTTTTCTTTATACTTTCTTTCATGAAGCCTTTCCAATTTTTAACTTTCCTTTAAACTCCTAGAGAATTTTATTTGACTTTCTTCTTTGGCACTTAACATTGACTATCTTGAAATACAGTTACTTTGTGTTATGTCCTTTATCAGACTCCAACCTCTTTGAGGAAACAATTCATCCTTAACTCATTCCTATTTTTTTCTCGGTACAACTACTATTTACTCATATCCAGATTCCTCTCCACTCTCTGGCATATGGGAAATGATACTTACCTAATCTGTTAAAATACATGTGGTTTGCACAATTTGCTCTAGTTAATTAAACATGAATGGTAGTGATTTAAAAGCCAATGTTTGATTCTCTCTGCACCTGCCACCATAATTAGTCATGATCTAGATGGTGAAATATCTGTTAATCTGAGTCTCCCTGTGAAGACAATGGGAAGCTCCTCACTGCTGCTGATAAATATGTAGTTTGAGGAGCAATAAACCTTTGATTTAAGCCACAAGCATGTGGGGTTTGCTTGTTACTGTAGCATAAGCTACTCTAGCCTATCTATTGTCTTGCTTGTGATTAATAATAATTTGCTGAATATACAGAATGTTTTCATTTCCCAAAACACAGTGAACACTCTTGGGTGCTCAAAGAAAATTTCAATAAAACAAATATTTGGGGGAGTCACACTCTTGGTCCTATCAGAGTTTACAAGTGATTAAAGTCAAAGAGAATCCAAACTAGTAAGATAATTCCACTTCCCACAGGCTGCTTTCCAAACCTTTCATGGCTGATGAATATAACTTTGATGAGCCTGTCCATCTTTTAAGCCGATCTAGAGTCATAGTCTTCAGTCAGGTCAAGATTATTTTTGGGGCTAGTAAAAGAACATGACAACTACTATTTTTAAAATTCATTTAAAAAAATGTCTTTGTGTGTGTGTTTCAAATTCACATAATACTTTGCTCAGTAGCACAGATATATAATTTTTATATATAAGTATACATGTTCAAAAGTCTTTTACTGCAATACATTTCGCAATTTAAAGGTTTGATGACCTATGATCTAGAATGAACTATCCCTCTTCCCTAGAGAGAAATGTAGACCATGAACACTCCTATGGCCCAGTCAGCACGACCGTGGGTACTCATTCATCTTCTCCCTCCCCTGCCTATCTTCTTGGCTCTTGACAGGCATTCAGGGATTCTTCTCACAGTGCAGGCAGTAGACTAAAAGAAGCACAAGTCACACAGTGAAAAGCTACTCTGGCCAAAGCAGAAAAATACAGGAAAAAGAAAGCCAGATTGGGAACAAGGTATTTTATTTCAACCCCCTAGATCCTTGAGTAACTTGACACAAATGACTTAAGCTCTTCATTTTTCAGTTCTCCAAAATGTAAAATGAGGATAATTTACTTCACAATTAATCTAAAATGAGCACAGTATGACTTACTGTACTAATCCCACAGGACTTTTTGTGAGGATTTAATGTAAAGGGGAACACATATGGACAAAATTGATGCAAAACATATCAGGAATAAAATAGAAAAGGGTACACAACACAGTAAAAACCCTGAAAGCACCCAATACATAAAGTTTTGTACAGATCCGTGGCTTCTTTTCCTCTCAGAAAAAATAAAAGCAAAAACAACAACAAAAACACAAATCCTAAGTCTTACACAAGCTCAGGCAATAATGACCTATGGGAAACTATTTAAATCTACTAAAATAATTCCTCTCTCTAACACAGTGATGGGGATTCCATCTGGGGTTTGGGATTACCATTGAACTACTCATGCCTACAAAAGAAATAGATTTCTAAACTTCTACTACTGAGTCTCTGCAGTAGCTTCTCAATGACCATACAACAGAAGACATCCAAACAGAAGATAAAAATCAAGTTTAGAACCAACAAAATATAAAGCATTCTAAAAAATTTAATAAAAGTTTTAAGTTTCCTTATAATACCAACAGAAAAAAGAGAAAACCAGGACAGAAGAGGAATAACATCCAATAAATAAGGCAAGACATGGAATTAATGGTTCTTCATAATAAACTAAGATGTTAAATCCACTATATTATAGTTTTAAAAGAAAAAAGGTTGAAAGATCAGGAGATAATCCAGATTGCAAAAGCAGCCACAGAATTAGTTAAAACCTGAGCACACATAAGTCAGCACCATGTGTACAGAAAGGACACTCAACAATGCCTAATATCAGAGAATATTTAGGGAGGGCAGAGCTAGTGCTGTTTGGGGAGAAAATCCTCTGAGGAAAGGATTTTTTTAAAGGAAATTGCAGTTTTTACCATTGAAAGTAATGTCAAAAATCACAATTACTTTTGCACCAACCTAATAGTAACACCACTTCCATAAAAAGTAGAGAAATTTGTTTTCTGAAAACCCGATTGTAACAACTCCAAGTTTCTCCAGATTCAGATGAAGCAAAATATTTTTTAGAAAAGAGGTTGTGCATATGTGTATGTCTGTATTTAATATTCTTATTATTTACTATAGTAGTTAATCATATCAATAATTATTACTATAATTATAAAATATATGTATATATATTTTATATATACATTTATATCCATATATGTTTATACTTCTTAATATTACAATAATAAAATCTCTTAATGAGGAAGGGGAAGAGGACAGGGCTGAATCCTGGAGGCACCCCACCATTTAGAGAATGTGTGGAGGAGGAAGAGAAAGAGCCAACGAGAAAACATGAAAAGGTAACTAGTGACGGCAAGGAGAAATCTAGGAGCATGTGGTATCCCAGAAGCCAAGAGAAGAAATCGTCCCAAGAAGGAGGGAATAGTCAACAGTGTCAAACACTGTAGAGACATACAGCAAAACAAGAAGAAATAATTGAAAAATACTGACTACTGGATTTCAAAGATGGAAGACTGGTGATCTAAATATGCAGCAGAAGGTTGGGATGGAAGTCCTTCTAGAGTGGGTCAGAGAGAGAAATGGCAGTGAAAATGTGCAGGAAATAAAGGCAAACCTTTTGGAGCACTTGTACTACAATGAGAAACAGGGAAATGGCCTGGTAGCTAAAGGAAGATATGTGGTAGAGGAAGTGGGGAGGTTTGGGTGGTTTCAAATGGATCATCCTTTAGGCTATTGGGAAAATTTAACTAGAAAAGAAAATGACTATTGACACAGAAGAGAAGGGCTAGTTAATACACAAAGTAATGCAAAAAGATGGGATCCAGACTGCAAGAGGAGGCCTGTGGACTCCACATGGACACTTCGCCCATAATAAGAGGAGGAAAGGCAGAATATAGGTACATATACGGGTAGGAGGGTAGACATAGTGGGAAGACATTTAGGGAATTTCTGTCTGATTGTTTCAGATGAAGCACTTCAACAGAGAGAGGAAGGATAAAGGATCACTCAAAGATATTTCCAAAACTTTTGCCTTAAGTAATCAGCAGAATGGTGGCCCAATAACAAATCATGATCATCATCACTATCATCACCAATTTATAGCATTTAATTTAGGCCAACCACATGCATGCCCTCATTTAATCTTCACAAAAAGCCTAGGAAGTAAGTAATACTATGGCTTCCACTTTCCAGATGATAAAAACCAGGTTTAAAGAGATTAACAAGTGTGATTTGGGAGGTAAGCAGTCTGAATTCAGAACTAAGCCTATAATCTATAATCTGTAACTGCTTTAAGCCCCCAAATCTCACACACATGCACACTTGTGCACACACACTTGTGCACATACACACACACACACAAGTGTTTGGGCATGGTGTTATCAGAAAATCACATGGGTAGACTCTCTCCCTGTTTTGGTAATTTTTGTTTGGTCTTCAGGAACACTGAAAGAAGTAATACCACTAACATACTGTTTTAACATGTATTCTCTAACATTTTTTAGCTTTTTTACCCCTGTTCTCTCAAAATATATATTGGAGTTCCTTGGTTATGACTGACTCTATAACAGAAATCACTGTAAAACCACTTAGTTTTTCGATGTTGGAGGCCCAGAGGTAAGGAACTTTATTCAGGTAGGGAAGTCTTACCCATCACATGGTGCTCCGGTCTGGACGCTGAGGACAATGGGAAAGTGAGGCTTTGAAGGGACCACTTAAAAGTTGAATGTACTAACAAAGAAAATAAAATCTATAATTCTTCCAATAATACCCTAGATATAATTATGATATTTTATTTCTTAAGCCCAGAAAAGTCAAGTAATGAGTTTGTACAGAGTCTGCATAGGTTAAAAAATAAATTACTCATACTTCCTACATCTGTAAAATTGAATTTGCCATGGAAAAGTTTCACACTCAATTTGAAAATTCATAAATACATATCAATTAACCAGCATCGCCTAATGTAAGTTTTAACAAAAAATAGTTCTCCATACGATTTAAATATATTAGTTTTTTAATATTGAGGAAGTATTTTAAAGCATTTAAAGTATTTTTTAGATTTCAAAGAATAGCTTTAAAGCATGCAATAAAATTAGTTACCAACTGAAGACTATTTGCTGAGTAAGTATTCCTTTTGATTTTGCAAATTCAGGAAAAAACACCCTGCAAAATCTATGTATATTCTATTGTGTGATATGTGAAGAACAAATGTTAAAGTCAGAAAGAAAGCACATCTAATTTCAATTATCTTAAGTGGAAATTCCTACTGTAGGAGTCTTTGGAGAAAATCCACAAAAGGGAAATTATTCTGGGAAAATGTCCTAATGGGGAACAGTATTGTGTGGAACAATCTTCCAAAGGCCACTGCGTGATGCCTGGAAAAGTATCCTGCACTGCCACAAGTCAAAGTCATCTCAGGGGTATGTTCTTTAACCCTTCATTTCCAAAAATCAAGGAACCATGTTATAAAGGAATAATCAAGGAAAAACCTTCAATTAACTTACTAAATCATTTTAGCTCTGAGCAAAGAACTCCCAGAAGCCACATGGAATGTGAAGCGGAAACTTGGAAGGTAGTACATGGTGATTTTAGACCCACAATGACTATGTCAAATCAGAGTTTAATCCCAACAATGAACTTCAGAAAACAATCAACTCTGAATAAAATCCACGACTGGTCTGAAAACAGAGACCTTGCATAAATATACATCTTATTTATCTTATCCAGTAAAATGTATGACATTGTAAAATTCACAGACCTATATTTAAAAGACAACATAATGACCCAAAACAATAAAGCAGTCAGCATAAGATGCCACTAGTAGAATTATAGTTATTCTTTTATTTTAAAATAAGGAACATTTATTCCCACAAAAATTTAGTTCAATTATTTTAAGATGTACAAATAAAATCCCCCTTTTTATGTTTAGTGTGTAAAACTCAACTAAAGAATGAAATCAGTATGTTGGGGAGATAGTTGCACTCCCATTTTATTGCAGCACTATTCACAGTAGCCAGGACATGGCCTAAACCTAAGTTCTGTCAATGGACGAATGGATAAAGAAATTGTGGTATACATACATAATGGAATACTATTCAGCTATAAAAAAGAAGGAAATCCTGTCATTTTCAACAACATGAATGAACCTGGAAGACATTTTTGTTAAGTGAAATAAGTCAGGCACAAAAAGACAAATACCATATCATCTCACTTATATGTGGAATCTAAAAAATGTGGCTGAGCCAATAGGCCACGTGCCAGATAGATACCAGTTGTGGAGATGGTCCCTTGGGTATTGGACTATCTGAGGTTAACATGGTAACACTTTCCTTTCACATAACCCACTCCCCTCTAAGAAGGTAACTCCCTGTGGAGCTTAACCACAGGGAGAGAACATGGCATAGGGCAATGCCAATGTCTGTTTCATTTGATAGTGGTCAATGATAACTTCTTTTATGTAGTGATAAAGCCTTCTATAAGCTTTATTGTCTAATAGCCACTGACAAATTTCTGAGCCCACAATCTTAGAATTCACCAAGATGCAGACTATTGAATGGAAACCATCATAGCTAACATCCTTTATCTTTGAGGGACTAACACCATTGATTGCATTTTTGTGTGTGTTTACCTTGTCACCATCTCGCCCTGGTTCTCCTTTGTAACCTGGTAGTCCTCGAGCTCCCTAAATTAACCAGAAAATAAAATTTTGTTAATTATCGGTTTTAGTTCACTAAAAATAAAATTTATAAAATGTATATAAGTGGGTCACATACTTGTATTCCTGGAGATCCTGGAACACCTGGTGTCCCTGCAATTCCCTGATATCCCTAAAGAAAAATTTAAAAAGAAAAAAAGTAATATTTCATCGTATTTACCAAGAGAAGTTCTTCGTTTCAGAATTCACTCTTATCTCAAGTTTCTCATGCCTAAAACTTCACTTAGCGACAAATCCAAAATAATAAAGTGTTAAATGCTTAATAAGGAATTCATACCCTTTGATCTTTATGAAATCCTTTAAAAAGTATATAGGGCCCTAAATATTTGTAAATTGATAAAAATATTTAGAAAATCTTAAATTAAGAGGAGAATTAATGTTCACAGTTTCTTAAGAAATGTACTGGATTTATTAGAAATACATTCAACATATCCAAGAGAGAAACACTTCAAGAGATTGGAGGATTAAATAAATGTGTATTTGTAAACCACCTAATTAATGGCCATCTGAGTTAGTCCCTAGAATAAATTAATCTTTAATTAATATTATTCTTCAATCTTTAAATTACTCATTTTAGAAAGCTGCTGATGTTAAATGTAAGAAGGTGGTTATGACATATCCCCCATGGTCCCCCAAGGCTGGGCTGTTTGCTTAGGGGAGGGGGATGAGAGAAGTCACTCTCATCCCCACTGCTTCTTAGACATCCCTCCTCAAAAACTGGAACTTTGGTAAAATAGCACAATTTTTTTAGACAGAGTTGAACTATTTATTGTTGGTTTAGCACATGGCAGCTAAAGTCTCCAAATCAACTTGTAGGCTCTGAACATTTATCTAGGTTTCTTAGGGCTGATTTTCAGGTTAATGGACCACCTGGCACCTACAAACATAATAACCACTATCAAATTCCATTTTTCTCACATTCTTTATTCAGACTCCATTTTTCTTAGATCTTACTGTTTGGGTACCAGTCTTCATTGTCAACTATGTTAACACAGATCTCATTAATGTTTCCAATTACATCTTCATTCATAAATCTAAAAGCTTCATTTCTATGTGGCTATTCATGGGTGTCTGCACTGGTCTTCATATTCATCCACTCATCTGTCAATATGTTTTTAACTGTAATTTTAGAGACATCACAATTCCCTGTTTTTCTGTTCACATTTTCAAGTATCCTTTCTAATATTCTTTGCTACCTCTAGTAATGAGTTGTCTCTGAAAGATCAGTCTTATTGTTTTTCTCCTTTTACATGCATTTACATTTTCTATTGTGTAAATTGCCTTCTCAGTTACTTATAGAATGAATGACAATGACTATACAATTTTTCTTTTTTTTTTTTTTTTTTTTTTGAGACAGAGTCTCACTCTGTCACTCAGACTGGAGTGCAGTGGTGCAATCTCGGCTCACTACAAGCTCTGTCTCCCGGGTTCACACCATTCTCCTGCCTCAGCCTCCCTTGTAGTTGGGACTACAGGCGTCCGCCACCACACCCAGCTAGTTTTTTGTATTTTTAGTAGAGATGGGGTTTCACCATGTTAGCCAGGATGGTCTCAATATCCTGACCTCATGATCCGCCCTCCTCGGCCTCCCAAAGTGCTAGGATTACAGGCATGAGCCACTGCACCCGGCCGACTATACAATTTTTTATCACCAACCATCATCCTTTCCTTCATACTCTATTCAGTTCTTCACAGAATATATTGTTATGATTTCTCCACGACTTCTCAGATTCAAACTTTTTTCTTGAGTGTCTTTGCCCAATCCTTAACCATTGCACTCCACCAGGAAACAATGAGTCTGATTATCAACCTCTCCATACTCCAGACAAAACAACGTGCATTTTTCCAACCCATCATCTGTTCGCTAGACTAGCACTCTCTCCGTCACTGGATTATGAGCCCCCTTGAGATCAAAGACCAGGTTTAATTCATTTCTGTATTTTTGGCATTGAACACATTCTTTGGCACACTTCTGTTGATAGAACATTGGAATAATTTAAAGTCATCAACTCTATACATGTATGTGTAAAAAAAAATCTCCTTCTCCAATGAATCATGTTATGTTTGTGCACCTTTCTGTAGAAAATGGAAACGTTTAGTAATCTCATGTTTCCTGTTCTCAGGATTACTCAAAAGTAAGAAGAAATTCAATCTACATGGAATTTGCTCAGCCCTGTATGTCTACTACTCTAGTTATCACTGAATCTCCTTCCCTCAACCACTTTGGAATCAGATAGGCCTGGAATTCACTCTCAGCTCTGTCACTGCTAGCAATGTACAAATCTAGAATTCACTTTCCTCCTTACAACTATTCTTTAATGTAGGTTCTAAATTATCTTTTTTTCAGATGAGGAAACTAAGGCACAGAAGTTAAGTAACTTGCCCAAAGTTACATAGCTAGTAAGTTGATAGAGCCAGCGGGAACATTCTCTATCAGAAAGTGCTTTATGGTGGGTCAGATCTGATCATTGTAGATTGACTCAACTGATTCAAAGAAATCCATTTTGCAAGACTATTTTTAAATTATTTAGAATTCTGAGTGCCCAGAGGAAAGGAATGTTCATAAAATTCCTCAAAAGAAAGTTACCATGGAAATTGGCTATTGATCAAAATGGTTGATCATCTGCAAAGTTCACATTTAATGAATTATTTTTCTTTTACAGTTTTTCAAAAGTTAAGCCAAATGTCATATCTGCCTTACTACTTTTTTAGGAAAATTAATCTTTCATAAAAGATCAAATGCTGCTGTGCTGTCTCTCCTCTTTGAAGAAGTTGATGTGGTGTTTGTTATAGAGGACGCATTGCATTTTAACAGATTAAAACAACTTGGAGATGCCCTAACTGTGTTCCCAGCTTACCTCTGACTCATAATGTGACCTCAGGCAGAGTCATCAATCCCCAAACCCTGGGAGGCAACACAGTTAAGTGGAAAGACGATGAATTTGAAATTGGAAAAGACCTTGCGCTGAATTTTTGCCCTTCCTTTTACTTTCTATGAGATTTTGGCTAAGTCACTTTGCCTAGCAAAGGCTTAGTTTCTTACCATAAACTGTTATTATTATCCACTTCACTTTTGAAAAGAAACAAATGGAGTCACAGGTGAAGATTCTGGCAGGTGTTAGGAACTCAATAAATGTGCGTTTCTTTCTTTTCTTCAGACTCAATGACTATTGTACAAGACCACAAGAATACTTCTGCAGAATGTTACTCCACAGCCTTATCAGCCACCATTAGTACATTGGGAATGGCAGGTCCAGTCATCATCTTTATGATTTAACTCTTTTCCAACATTATACAGATCTAATGCTAAACATGCAAACATGGCCTCAGTGTATTTTATAATGGCTGTCTTTGTTATATCTTTGGAGGAATTACAATATAGGAATAATAAGTGCTTCTCACAATTTGATAATGTTGTGATATGTATATTTTTAAGGTTACAATTAGATGCATTCTTAAAGTACTAATTGCAGAAAGAAACTCAAATGTTGTTTTAGAAGCTACAGGAAACATGGTTACTAACAAAATAAAGAAAACCAAACAACATCCAAGCTGGGGGAATCCTAGGGCAAAACACCAGAAGAAATAGAATGAAATTCAGAAAAACAAATTTTGGACTAAAAACCAGGAAAATAAAGGTTAAAAGGGGGAATATTACAACACAGAACAATTTCCAAGAGGAAAAAGAAATAAAACATTGGTTGACTCATAGCAGGGTCAACTTTAAAGAAAGGAAAATGCCTTAAAACAGGAAAAAATAAGCTTTTTATATACCTTATTGAGTTCTTATTTTTCAGAACACATGTTTCATGTCTCATTTTAGAACTGTAACTTTCCTATGATCTTTGAGTGGTTAATACTGTTCAACACGAATTTTGCCATTTTGCATTTATTAGCAGGTCCAAATATCCACCCTACCCCCATCTGCAAGGTTTCTGACAGTATTTAAGTCTTTTCCATGTTCACAGAAAACTTCTTTATAAATGAGTCATTTTTTTTTTTTTAGGGAAAAAAATATTCTCACTGCCAAATTGTAGGGTTGAAGAAAAGAATACAGAATCAATTTAATTTTCCTCCATGATTCATAGTTACAAAGCTTGAGGAAATATGTATAGCATTGAAATGGAAATTAAGGAAATAAAATCCCCAAATGTGCAAGGGTCACCAACTCTTCTGTGCTCAATTCTAATCATGTCATAAAATATTCTGCCAATCTAAATATACACATTTTTGCAAAGTAGTGAGGAGGGTAGAGATATTAGTTTCCTTGAAATACTCTAAACTTAAAAATAAGAATAAATTCCAAAGAAATAATTTTGGATGTCACCCTCCTTTTAAAAATGTAAGAATGTGATTTAAAGTTTATTCCATTAAATAATTTTCTTCAAAGATTTCCAAAATTCCAACAGATAGTCTTGGGTACACAGCCAACGTAACTAGGTAACCAAAACCAAGTGTGTATTTTTAATGTCCACTGTGGAATCTTCTAGTTGTTGTTGGCAGGCTTTATAGCTCTATGCAATTAAATTTCAAGAAAATTAATAAATCTCTGCCATTCTATGTATAACTAATATAGAAACTAGTTTGCTACCTAACCCAACTATTAGTCAAGTGGTTTACACACTTTTACTGATTGATTAGATTACTTCATTAATAAGTTCCATTAATATATGTAAAATTACACCTGAGCTAAGTGCTATGAAAGAACTACACTGCTGTGGGAGGTAAAGGGCAAGCAGTTGGGAGTTTTTCTAAAAGGCAAAGGAATACTAAAGAAAGCACAATGCCTAACAGGAATTCCTCCAATATGCCATGCATCAGGAAAAGATATACCATATCCACAAAGCCAAAAGAGAGAGAATAAGGGGAAGCAGGCTGAAAAACATATCGGAATGGTAGACGAGGTTATCTGCACAGCTCGTGGGTCTTACAAAGGACACAAAAACATTTCTACTTCAAATTTAAAAAACCACATTAACTATAAATGAGATTTAGCCTAAATCTAATCCTCTCTCATATAGGAAAGGTAAATAGTGGATAGATAAATATAGAGAAACATCATCCAGTTTCCTATAATATTTCCCTTGAGCTAAGCACATAAATGAAAAACATTGCCTACCTTTGACAAATAATCTCTGCAGATAGAGCTAGGTCCTTAAATTCACAGAATTTAATTAAACTTTGGTAAACTGCCTTATTCCCTGAGTTAGGTTACACTTAAACTTATACTAAGCTTATTTCAAAAGGAGAATGTGCAACTTTCTAAGGTAACTTAAACCATCTTTAGTAAATCTTATTTCCCAACATAAATCTCTAGTAATTGTGCTTTTCATACTCAAAGAGAGGCGATCAATAGCTAACCTCATTTCCTCTCTTGCTGTCCTGCTACATTTTTTCCATAGTACTTAACACCATCTGATGTTGTGTGTGTGCATAACACCATCTGATGTTGTGTGTGTGCATTTATTACCTATTACTCCCCAATAGAATGTGAGCTTCAAAATGACAAGGTTGGGGGTTGTTTTTTGCTTTTTTTTTTTCTGTTTTGTTCATTGCTATATATCCTTAGCCTAGAAGAGTGCCAGGAATACAGTAAACACCCAGCAAGTATAGGTATATGACTGAGTGAGGAACAGAATAAATAAGCAAACAAATCAATAATTACTGAGTTCAACCAGTTATCACCAACCGAGAACTCTAATAGTAGAAACAGCCCTACATTCACATGCACAAACTTATCTTTAAAATCATAGATGTTAGATGCGTCAGTGACCAATTCTTTGAAGAATTTAATATACCAATAACATTGGTGTGTATATATATACATACATGTCTACACACATTATTATATATACTACCTATAATATATATCTAAGTAATCTAAGAGACATGTGAGATAAACATGGAG
Source organism: Pan troglodytes (assembly GCF_028858775.2). Lineage (NCBI taxonomy): Eukaryota > Metazoa > Chordata > Mammalia > Primates > Hominidae > Pan > Pan troglodytes. The sequence continues at coordinate 62,009,046 of NC_072403.2, forward strand.
TAATCTACATATGATTTTCACAGAAGGAGAATGTTGAAGAAAAACGAATTAGCTGGTCAGGCTCATCTCATGGGTCCTACTTGTTTTACTAACCATTCAACCCCTGCCAAGATACTCCACAGGCCTGAGAGCTAGTTTTCCTCCCTGTCCTCTTTTTCTCTAGCATCATTCTTGAATATCTGAAAATAGTATCTCTTGTTTGAATTATACTCAAAGTTCAGTAAACCCTCCCTCATAGGCTGTCTTCTGAGTTTTAAATGCTCCCAGTTATGCTCTTCTGAGTGAATTCCAGTTCCTGCATGCCCCTCAAGTGTGGAGTCCTAAACCAAATCCAACACTCCAAGAGGCAGGACTGTCATCTCTTTCAATACAGTTGTCATATATCTACTAACTATGCTAAAAATTATATCAGCCTCTTAGGCAGCCACATTTCATACAGCGATGCCTTTTCGCCAAGGTTAAAGCTTTCTCTAGGAAAGCCTTATGAAGGCATAGTTTTAAATAACTAAAAAAGCAATAAACTGCCCAAGTGTAGGATAGTTCATTTGTAGTAAATGGTTCATATTTTAGCTTATTAGTGAGACGAGAGAGAGAGAGAGAGAGAGAGAGAAACACATAAAATAAATAAATAAATCTATTTGCCAAGGAGTTCAAACTGAGGTGAGAGTTCAGGTAGACACTGTTCTATCTAGAATGTATTTCATATACTTTGTAAGTAAGCCATCTCTTGTAATTCTCTCCCCCAAGCTAAATAATAGCCATTTCTTTGGCCTTTAATCAGCTGTATCCCATTTTCCAATTCTTTAATCTTCATGGCATTCAGCCCCAAATTCCCAACAGCTCTTAAACTGTTGAGTCCACAACTGGCACCATGTTCAGTTAAGGGTCTGGAAAAAGGAAAGCATAATAAATAAGCTTATCTCATAGGCCTTACTTGTTTTTTTAATTACTCGCCCTCAACGAGTGTACTCTGCAAGCCTAAGGGCTGCCTGTCCACCCCGTCCTCTTATTCTCTATCACCATTCTTGAATATTTCAAAGTAGCATCTCTTGTTTGGATTATACCTGAAGTTCAGTGAATCTTCCCTCACAGGCTGTCTTCTGAGTTCTGGCCCACTCCAAGTTATACACTTCTGAATGAATTCCAATTCCTTCGTGTGCCTCAAGTATAGAGTTCTAAAGCAAATCTAACACTCCAGAAGCAGGGCTGTCATCTCTCTCAATACAGATGTTATGCATTTACAAACTATGCCAAAAAATTGCATCAGCCTTTTAGGCAGCCCTATTACATACATTAATCCCTTTTTCATCAAGCTTAAATAACATCTCAAAGACAAGTAAGACCCATACATTTATTCCAGTTGAATTTCACTGTAAATAGCTTATTTTCTAAGTTCTCCAAATCTTTTTGGATCTTCATGTTACCTCAAATGCAAAAATGAATTCCCAATGAAATCAAGACTTAATAGGCATTAAAGATCATAATAAGATAAATTAACATACATGAGTAGCTAATGCTAAAGAAAAATAACACTGGAACTAATAAAAAGAAAACATTACATTCTGGGGAAATTTTACATTTCTAAAAATTAAAAACAAAATTATAAACCAGATTAGTAGTCAGAAGAAACATTTACACCATATATAGCAAAGAATTAATTCTCTTAATGCATAAGATCTTATTGGCCCATATGAAATATACCCTCACTCCTATAGAAAATAGGCAAAGGACAAGAAAAGATACTTCACAAGAAGACAACTCATCCCAAATGTCAGACTTCTATATCCACCTGCCTACCTAAAATTTCTACTTGAATGACTAACATATAAATTTAAACATTGCCAAAACCACACTCCTGATTTTCCTCACCCAGTTCTATCTCCTCCATTCTCCCACGAATGCACAGTCTCCTTTGACTTCTCTCTTTCTCTCAAACCCATATCCAATAGATCAGCAAGTCCTGTTAGCTCTAACTTCAAAATATCCCCCAAATGTAAGCAGTTCTCTTCACCTCACCACTATCACTCTGACCCTAGCTGCCATCCTGTCACCCCTGGATTGTTACAAGAGCCTCCTGACTTCTCCTTCTGTGTTTGCGCTCATCTTCCTAAAATCTACTCTCAACCCAGAAGCCAAAGTAATTTCTTTTAAAAATAAGTTAAATCGCATCGGTCTCCTACTCCAGTTACTCCATTGCTCACTCCAACTGAAAGCCAAACTCATAACAATGGTCTAAAGAACTCTATGCCATCTTCCCTTCCTTCTCCTTCCTCCATATCCAAATTGATTTCCTATTAACCTTTCCCCAACCAGTACTTTATATTTTTGTGGTTTCATCAGTCATGTAACTTTGAAATTCCCCACCTGTGATGACCTCATATTAAACCTCATATTTCTATGAGGTTTAATGCTCCATAGAAGGCTGCCCCTGTCTGCACCTCTAGTTCACTCAGTGGCACATTAAAGAGTTGGGGGAACTTGCTGGGTGCGGTGGCTCACGCCTGTAATCCCACTCTTTGGGAGGTCGAGGCGGGCGGATCACGAGGCCAGGAGATGGAGACCATCCTAGCTAACACGGTGAAACCCCGTCTCTACTAAAAATACAAAAAATTAGCAGGGCGTGGTGGCGGGCGCTTGTAGTCCCAGCTACTCGGGAGGTTGAGGCAGGAGAATGGCGTGAACCCGGGAGGCGGAGCTTGCAGTGAGCCGAGAGCGCGCCACTGCGCTCCAGCCTGGGCGACAGAGCAAGACTCCATCACACACACACACACACACACACACACACACACACACAAAAGAGTGGGGGGAACTGAATCACGAACTGCGACCCAGTGACCAATCCACTCTTTTGTCTATTGGTAGCAGTGAGCTATCAGTTTTCCCAACTCACTTCCTGAGCCCTCTAATATAGAAAATCATCTCTAGAATTTTACAGCTTCTCTCTTAGCCAATATGATGGTCTTCACGGAATCCTAGAATATCAGATTAGAGAGAACCTAGGCCTTATCTGGAACCATCTTCTCATTTTCCAAACAGAGAAACTGAGGCCCATAAAAGCAAAGCAGCCTATGCTCAGCAAAGAGTAAAACAACTCCAGATCTCTCTAATGATCAGCTTGGGCTTTTGCTTTAGTAAAGTACTTTACTTCATAAAGAGTAACTCGGCCGGGGGCGGTGGCTCACGACTGTAATCCCAGCTCTTTGGGAGGCCGAGGCGGGTGGATCACGAGGTCAGGAGATCAAGACCATCCTGGCTAACATGGTGAAACCCCATCTCTACTAAAAATACAAAAAAAATTGACCAGGCGTGGTGGCAGGCGCCTGTAGTCCCAGCTACTGGGGAGGCTGAGGCAGGAGAATGGCCTGAACCCAGGAGGCGGAGCTTGCAGTGAGCCGAGATCGCTCGGCTGCACTCCAGCCTGGGCGACAGAGCAAGACTCTGTCTCAAACAAAACAAAACAAACAAACAAAAAAAGAGTAACTAATGATAACAGAAAACAGAAATGAGCACTGTAAAAATATAAACTTCTATAAACTCATAAGCTAGTGCTATTTCCACATATGGCCTTCTTTAACAAATCAATGTATAAATCTGTATAATGCCTTCAGTAGCTGTACTCCTCTGAATTACCTGGCAGGATATATAAATATTTCCCCTACCTCTTTTGTAATGTTAAAATTGTAAAGCAATAATATATTCAGACACTGTGATAATAGAGGTTATTTAACTGACAAAGAACTGAGAAAGAAATGGAAGGATCTGAAATAGCTCTTTAATTTTGGTTGAAGGCACTTTTCAATTATGAAAATTAGTATTTCTCCAGAGTGGAATAATTTCCTATTTAAAGTTTCAGTTGGCTTGGCCTGGTTATAATGTGTGAAAGAGATTCAAATTGCTTATTGAGGGGGGTTGCACAGAAACAAGTCCAAACAAAGCAGAATTCCCTTCAAATTGTTCCTTCCAAGTTTCCTTGGTCCAGATGGCTCCAATAGCCAACCAGAGGCCCCACCCACACCTACCCACTCCCACTGGGTGCTGGTCTTGAACACATACTAATGACCCTCAGCTGTTTTGGCTCCCAGGCTTGCTTGTTCTTCCTGCCTGACCACCCAACGTCACATCCCCTACAGAGGAAAAGAAATATGGGGGAAGTAGGGAGACACTGAGGGGAGGGGCTGGATATTTAAGAAAAAGTCATACCTTTGGGAAGACAGGATTTGGGCTGATGCATCAGTTTCCTACTGCTGCTATAACAAATTACCCCAAACACAGTGGCTTAAAACAACACCAGTTCATTACCTTACAGTTTCAGTGGTCAGAAGTCTGAAAGGAATCTTAGATACAATTAAGGTACCAGCCAGACTGCATTCTTTCTGGAGGCTCTAGGGGAGCTTCCCTTTTCCAGCTTCTAGAGGCTGCCATTGTTCCTGGGCTCACGATTACCTCACTGTGCTCTCTGCTTCCATCACAGACTCTCTTTCTCTGACTCTGACACTCCTGCCTCCCTTTTATAAAGACTTTTGTGTTTATATCTGGCTGCCCAGATAATCCAGGCCAATCTCCCATCTCAAGATCATTAAATGAATGATATCTGCAAAGTTCCTTTTGCATGTAAAGTAACACATTTACAGGTCTTAAAGATTAGGATGTGGACATCTTTGAGGGACCATTATTCTTCCTACCACAGTTGTGTTTTTCTTTGAGACTACTATCAGATACTACCATAGTTATCTATATATAAAATCATACACACAGACACCAAAACACATACATGTACTAAATGAGATGAGGCAATAAATAAGTCTATTATAACTTAGTCAGAGTCATAGAGTAATATCCATGAGTATTATATCAGGCTAACAATAATTCACCTCCAGTGCTTCATGCATGGGAAGATTTTTTTTTTTAAACAAAGAAAACCAAGGGCTGATAGCCTGTGGAAGGCCTGCTCAGCATTCACTTCCAAACATTACCCAGGATTTTTTATCACTAAAAAGAAGACCTAAATAATTTAGCAGTGCCGTCTGGGAGCTCTGTGTCATTATTAGGCATGAGCAGATGACATCAGTGTGTGAACTGCATTGGCTCTGGAGTCAGTACAGCACTTCAGCTGCCAGTCACAGAAAAAGTAGGTCCCAGGAAAGGGGTCTGCAGGCTAAGGAGCCTCACATTTATAAAACTCAGCTCACCCAGTGTAATTAGGGCGAAACTCACATAGGACCTCAGGGAAGTATCTTCAGTGAGATTAAAGAATTGCAGTGAGGAAATGCAATAAAGTCATATGACATCTTAAGTAAAAGTGAGAAAGGAATGGGTTATAAGGGAAATTATAAGGCAAATGTTGGCATATAATGGGGGTTGAAGATAAATACAAAAGAGGAGAGGTTAGGTTTGGAGTCTATTCCTTCAATTCAATTTCATTCAAATAGAAGCTGTCTTATGATAATTCCCTCAATTAAATTCCCCCAAAATAGCCTACTTAGCTATTTCAGTGCTATCGGCTTGACTTCTGTCTCATATAAAGATTTAATTGCCCACACTCTCCATCCAGGCCAAGCTCTACTTTTCTAACTAGAATCAATGCCCTCCAACCTGCCTATGGATTTTCCTCCTGAAAATATCCCCTATCTTCCAAACTTTCATTTTTTTCTTTTGCCTCATTTTCATCATTATAAAAACATGCTACAATATCTCCCATTTTTTAAAAACCCTGCCTTTAAAACATTGCCCCAATTCTACTGCTCTGGGTCTCTGCTTCCTTTTATATCTCTCAGAAAAAAAAAAAAAATCTATATTCACTGTCACCATTTTTCTTATCTCCCTCTCTGTGCTTAATTCATTCCAATCTGTTGTTTGTACTACCCTCCCTGAAATCCTACTCATCAAGGTCCTCAAATACTCTTGTATAGCAAATCCATGGTCTAGTCTAGGCTTCATTCTTCTGGATCTCTTGACAACAATAACACACCTAATAGGATGACACTTCCCTGGTTTTCCTCCCATCTCACTGATAAGTCCTTCCCAAATTCCTGGGCTGGACCCACTTTCTCTTTTTCACCTGTAAGAGAGCCCTGTGGTCAGTCCCCTGCCACCTTCTCTTCTCTATTTATTTGTATTCACTTCCTAAGTGATCTCATCCACTCTCATGGTTTTGCATACATCTGCATGAAAATAAGTCCCAACTGGCCACCTCCAACCTGTCCAAAAATATAGTCCCAATTCCCCCCTGCTATGGTTTGGATGCTTGCCCCCTTGAAAATTCACGTTGAGATTTAATTGCTATTGTAACAGTAATAATATGTGGGGCTTTAAGAGGTAGTTAGGTCATGGAGACACTTATTGTGGGAGTGGGTTAGTTACCAAGGGAGTGAATTCCTGATAAAAAGGATGACTGACCCCCTTGTTCTCCTGCTCACTCCCACACCACTACCTCTCACTCACACTCTCATCTTGTGATAGTTTCTGCCAAGACCTTGCCAAATACTAGTGTCATGCTCTTGGACTTCCCAGCCTGCAGAATCATGAGCCAAATAAACCTTTCTTTATAAATTACTTAGTCTGTGGCATTCTGTTATGCAACAGAAAATGGACTAAGACATGTCTATAAAACTTCTGTCTCCCCCAGTCTTGCCCAGTACAGTAAATGGCACCACAATTCACCCAGTTGCTCAAGCTATACTCCTTTGATTCTTCTTTGATTCCTCTCTTCCTTTCATATCCTATATCTAAATTTGCTAGCAATTCTAGTCAGCTTTCCATTAAGAATAACCCAGAATCTGACTACTTCTCCATTCTCCCACCATATCACCCTAGTACAAACTACTCTTACCACTCACAATCATGAAACAACCTCCTGCATAGCCTCCTTTCTTCTACTCTTGCCCCCATATAATCTACTCTCCAAATAGCATTTATATTTATCCTTCTAAATCATAAAACAGATCAAATCACTGTCTTTCTCAAAGTCCCTAAGTAGATTGCCCTCACACTCTGAATCCCTGTGTGTCAGCTGAAAAAATGCTGCCCCAACAACCACACAACATCGCCTTAGCTCTCTGCATTTCCAGGTGGCTACCACTTTTGTTTACCCCTTCAGCCTCCCTACTTTTTAAGAAAAAAAAAAATTTCCCCAAGTTTGCTTTCTTTTTTCTTTTTTGAGTTCAGGGGTACATGTGCAGGTTTGTTACATAGGTAAACTTGTGTCATGGGGATTTGTTGCACAGATAATTTCATCACCCAGGTATTAAGCCTAGTACCCATTAGTTATTATTCCTGACCCTCTCCCCCCTCCCACCTTCCACCTTCCAATAAGCTCCAGTGTGTGTTGTTCTCCTCTATGCGTCCATATGTTTTCATGATTTAGCACCCAGTGATAAGTGAGAAGATGCAATATCTCATTTTCTGTGTTAGTTTGCTAAGGATAATTAACCTCCCTTTTTGGATAATCTTTCTCTAGAGAGGTTTACCTGTTTATCCATCCTCTTCCCATGCAGCACATTTCGCTAGTATAAAAAGCCACAGCACATTACTACTTCTTCAAAATCTGGCTAGTTGTGGTTTTTTTTGTTTGTTTGTTTTATTTTTTGTTTTTTAATTTCTTAGGAAATCTCTCTCAGGAACTTAAGCAACTCTTTCATCCTCATGGTTAAGGTATTGATGATTTCACATTATATCTATGGTTCTTTCATTCCTCGAACAATTTTGATTCACAATGTAAACATTCCCACTCTTTCATGGTAAGAATTAATGCCTCATGATAAAGAAAATCTCAGGAAATGCTTCATTTTGGTGACAATTATAATTTGACATTCAAACATTCAAAAGTGAATTCCTTTTCATTTTATTTTGAGACAGAGTTTTGTGCTGTCACCCAGGCTGGCATGATCTCAGCTCATGCAGCCTCCGCCTCTCCTGTTCAAGTGATTCTTGTGCCTCAGCCTCTTAAGTAGCTGGGATTATAGGTGTGTGCCACCACACCCAGCTAATTTTTGTATTTCTTTTTTTTAATAGAGATGGGGTTTCACCAAGTTGGTCAGGCTGGTCTCAAACTCCTGGTCTCAAGTGACCCACCCACCTAAGCCTTGTGAATTGCTGGGATTATAGGCGTGAGCCACCATGCCCAGCCAAAAGCTAATTCTTCGTGTTTACTCTTATAAACATGCTGATAGTGACTTAACTGTAAATATTTGCCTAAAGTGCTTTAAGGTTGATTTATGTTCCCTTTACATCTCTAAGTTTCCTTGAGCCTTAGGGGATATTGTATTTTTTAGTCAGACTATAAATATATCCCAGTGTATACATTATTAGGAAAATAACATTACCTTTAAAAGTGTTTTTGATTTGAAAGCTTCCACAGATGTGCAGAGAAAAGACAATAGAATTTCTAAAACCAGCCCTTCATGATACTGAGAACTCACTGGACAATATTTTCTTTGCAGCAAAGATGTATGCAATTTTGAAGTAAGATAACTAAAAGCTGACTAGAACACTAACTCTCTTCCCAAGCTGGCCTTAACATTCTCTTCAACTTGACTAAACTTAGGCAGCTTTCTTCCGGACTGTGGATCCCTGACCTCCCTTTTCCTTAGAGCATTTGCTTTAGAGGACTTAAAATTGTAAATTCCTTCTCTGCTCCTTTGAAATGTAAATACTCTAAAAAGCTACTTGTCAATTTTATAACCCAGAAATGTCTTTCTCAAGGACCTGAGAGCCACCCCTTTGAAATGTAATCATCAAGGAAGATAGTGTCCCCACTATCTTCCAGTCTGTGAGGGAGGGTGTGTACCTAACTTTGATGAGCACCAGTTAGTAAAGGGAGATGGCCTGATCACAGAGGAAAACATTTGCAAACTGGAATAACTCAATGTGCTTAAGCCTACTGATCAACCTCCCATCTAAAGTCCTCTACTACTTTTCCATTAACTTGTCCTAGTGCTCACACAGCCTAGCTCCTTTCGTTCCAACAGAGTTGAGTTCAGTCTCTCCTTCCTATGGCAGCAGTCATGAATAAAGCTTTCCTTGTCTGTTTAGCTTTGCTCAGCAAAACTTTTACTTCGACAGTGTAATCCCAGATATACCGGAGATGACTAAGCTTTCAGTACTCACAGGCTTACCATCTTGACCAGGTTGTCCAGGGTAGCCAGGGTTCCCAGGCAGTCCAGGGTCACCCTAAGCAGGAAGCAAACAAACTTTTGAGTACAAAACAACCAGCCACATTGGTGCAGTCAGGATCAATAAAAGTTCAAAACCAATTCCATTATTTGAGGTTTTTTGTATGTTAAAAACAAAAGTAAAAAAAAAAAAAAGCCATATTTTAAATGCTTGCTTAATAAATAATGCATTTTATTATACTGAACTTTCAATGATTTATTTATGTGACCACACCAAGTATAACTATAGCAAGTAAAGTATTTTTCACTGATGCAAAATATGCACATTTATGGTAGGATACATTTTTAGAATTCTGAACGAACTGTAAAGTGACATAGCAAATATGGTCTCCATGATAGCAATATTTGACTCATAAGACTTTTTTTTTTTTTTTTTTTTTTGAGATGGAGTCTTGCTCTGTCACCCAGGCTGCAGTGCAGTGATGCGATCTCGGCTCACTGCAACCTCCACCTTCTGGGTTAAAGAGATTCTCCTGTCTCAGCCTCTCGAGTCGCTGGGACTACAGGCATGTGCCACCATATTCAACTAATTTTTATATTTTTAGTAGAGATGGGGTTTCACCATGTTTGCCAGTCTGGTCTTGAACTCCTGACTTCAAGTGATCTGTCTGCCTCAGCCTTCCAAACTGCTAGGTGAGCCACTGCACCCAGCCTATAGACTTAATTATATCGTATAGGTTCTACATATATAGATATCGATGTCCTATAATACAACTTAACTCATATTTATTTTAAAAATAGTCTGTAGACCATGTGATCTCTCATGTAGAATTCAAGTTTAAAGCTGCATGACTATCATTTCTTTCAATCCTGTAAGTGTGTTGCTGTGTTACTGTCTATACTTGCAATCTCAGATTAACATAATATTACTATGAGAGCAAGGCCCAGGCCAAACAACTCTATTCCAAGTCCCATAATTCTTGAATACATGTAATATTTAAATGAAGAAAAAAACCTTTATCCTCAAAAACCTAAGATCTTTAAAGAACACTGTTTAATACCACATGGCAATGAGCTCAGTCACACTCTATGGAACTCTTGCATGTTGCCCAATGGCCAGTACTGACCATTCAGATGGTCACCATCCATGTAAAAAAAACATGAAAGCAACACTTTTTGTGAGGTGAGGGTGTTTTATAATTTAATTCTAAAAAATACTAAAAAATATCATAGGTATCTATCTCTGAATTCGTGAAGTCTAAATGGAGCATCCTGCTGAAAAATATGAAGTCACTGCCGTAAGTATCAGGGTGTTCCTATATAGATGCACATGATTTCTATTAATTCTTCACTCGTGGGTTTTTTCTTTTTTTTTTTTTTTTTTTTTTTTTTTTTTTGAGATGGGGTCTTGCTTTGTCACCCAGACTGGAGTGCAGTGGTGTGATCACAGCTCACTGTAGCTTCAACCTCCCAGGCTCAAGTGATCCTTCCACCTCAGCCTCCCAAGTAGCTGGGGTTACAGGTACAAGCCATCATGCCCAGCTAATTTTCATACTTTTTGTAGAGGTGGGGTCTCATATGTTGCCCAGACTGGTCTTGAACTCCTGGGCTCAAGTGATCCTCCCTCCTCAACCTCCCAAAGTGGTGGTATTACAGGTGTGAACTACTGAGCCTGATCTCTTTACTATTTTTTATCAAGAAATCATTCACATAGAAATCAGTCACCTACCCTGTGATTAAGGGTACTATTACAGAGCCAAATTTCATGGAAATACTACTTCAGACTCCTGGCTAGGGAAATTTGTTCCTGAAACAACAGGAAAAAAAATGGAAAGAACTAAGTGAACTCTAATAAGGAACCAATAAAGCAGGGATGAGCTGTTCACTTAGCAGCTGCCCCCCAAGAGGCTTAGCTTGAGGAAAGGCTTGAGAAGAAGGGAAATGTCATTTTTAAAAGACAGAAAGAAGAGCCATAAATCCAAGGGGGGAAAATAATGCTGAACCATGTAATGTCTCGCTGAATAAATGTAATTTGTAATTCTAATCCAAGGACTTGCAGTGGTGGCTGGGCATTAGGAAACAATTTTCTGTGTCTCTAGGGAGTTAGAATTTCTCTCTTATTTTGAGAAGGTGCACATTAATCTCCAGCCTCCCTGCCATCCTTCCTTATCCATGTGCTGATTGGACTTGCTGCCTTTCAAGAAATTCCATGTTTTTCTTTTCCCTGGAATAAATTTTCCTCTTTTTCCACTCTAGAGTTAATAAGAGAAAATTATCCTCACTGCAACTTTCTTACTCCATTTTTTCCTGGTGTCTTTTTCTACTGAAATGCTATGATAGCTCTTAAATCACTTATTCATAACTAGTGTTTTCTCAAAGTTTTCCCTTGGTTAGTCTTCATTTATCACTTGGATTGAGACTGTAGCAAAGTCTGAATTACACTTTTTTTTTTTTTTTTGAGATGGAGTCTTGCTCCGTCACCCAGGCTGGAGTGCAATAGCATGATCTTGGCTCACCGCAACCTCCACCCCGCAGGTTCAAGTGATTCTCCTGCCTCACCCTCCCAAGTAGCTGGGATTACAGGCATGCGCCACCATGCTCAGCTAATTTTTATAATTTTAGTAGAGACAGGGTTTCGCCATGTTGGCCAGGCTGGTCTTGAACTCCTGACCTCATGATCCATCCACCTCTGCCTCCCAAAGTGTTGGGATTACAGGTGTAAGCCACCATGCCTGGCCTTACTTTTTTTTTTTTTTTTTTTTGGTACAATGCTGGGTATCAAGTAGAGATTCAATAACTACTTTTTGTCTGATATGCTTCAAATACAATCTGTCATTGACCCACTCATTTGTAGAATATCAATTATCAGCAAAACCTAAGATATCAAAAGGATTTGACAGGGTTTAATCTCTATCATCATCAGGCTGAAATAAAAATTTGGCATGGAAAAGGGACTTGTGCTTTTTATGCTGCATACAATTATAAAAAAGATATTTAATAATAATGTTTTCAGTTAATCAAAATTAAGTTCCCAAATGAAAAAATTACCCACAAGATAAATCCAATGTGACTTCATAAAGACTGGTCAACAGTCTTTATGACACTGGTCAACAGCCCCAAGAAGAAAATAATTTCTTGTAGGTTCTGCTATTGCTGTTAGATTTTACTGGTTATTTTGACTATTGCTGTCACTAAGTTATTCGCAAAAACTCAGGTAGGTTTGGTATTGTTCCTATAAAACTGGAAGAATAAAGTAAAATCCTAATTAATTTAGCTGACTGGAGAGAAAGCCAATTTTATTACTGTTAATAAAAGCTGACACTCAACCTTTATTGACTGTTATGTGCTAAGCACTGGTCCAACAGATTTGCATATATTGAGTTACCGAATTCTCGTAATAATCCTATGAAGCAGATACTTTTATTATTCCCATTTTCTATGTAGGAAAACTGAGGGCCAGGAAAGTTAGGTAAGTTGCCTGAGGTCACACAGCAGTGATAGAGATGGGATTCAAACCCAACCAGTTCAGCTCCAGGGTCCAAGCTCCTAAACACTACCATTCCTGTCCACAATAATACACTGATCAGAACCAGACTGAAGAATGCTAGAAAATTTAATATGGAAAAAAAAATTCCCCAATACATTAAATTAGACACATGACTTATTATTATAAAACTGTGACTAAATTCCCAATCCACCTTATTCTAATTTAGTTGAAACATTTGTACATTTTGAGTTTTCAAAAATATGTACTCAGCTGAAAAGCAGTATCTATTTATGTTTGTTTGAATTTGTGCCACAGGATTTTTAAGTTGTTGACAGGAGTGGAAATGTCATGGACTAAACTAAAACATCTCTGAATATGGTCTCTTAAGTAATGTAAATATAAATAAAGTAAGAAAAAGTTATGTTTATAAAAATAAGCTAATATTTTAAGTTGTTCATCCAAGGCAAAACTTTGGAATACTTCATATAGGTCCAAATACGACGTTTGTAAGCCTTCATTTCAAAAAACCTTACGCCTTCATGCTACCCCTCTGGTCTCCACAAGAGCATCTGACCTAAGACCTATTCCATTCTCCAAAATCAACCTCTTTCCTCCCTCAGAACCCAAGTACCACTCCCTGAATCTAGAAGGACTCTACTCAGTCTGAAAAATTTTAACATAAAAATGTAAATGCCCTTGGCCCTTGAAATTTTCCAAAGACTTTTGTGTTTAGACAGAGGGTACCTTGATACCTCTGAATCTCTAATTGGCAAAATTACTAGGGTGTAACAAAGGGTATCAACAGAGATATGGCTATAGTAAAATGGTATCTCGGAGCAAAGAAGTTATTAAAAAATTGTCCTAACCTAAAAAAGACAGAAATGTCTTCTTTCCACTTCTAACCTAATACATCTAACATTTCAGGTTAGAGCAAATGTAGGAGTTTGTTACCACAACTGTCCCTCTGGCTACTGAAGCAGGGGAAGAAGCTGTTATTTGCATTCACGGGTCATTTGAAAGGAAGTTATCTGCAAGCTGGGGTGGACCTGGATCTTTCTCGCAGAACAGAAGCGTGTTCCATATAGGTTAAATGGGGGGAGGGGTGGATCTTATTGTTTTGACAATTTCACAATTCCTTTAACAAAAATTATTACTATTAAGCACTGTGCCAGACTGGAGTGCCAAAGGAGAATTTTCTTTTTATTAACCTTTATTGTGAACAAAAGAAGGGCTTGCGTATACAAATGATTCCAACGGATTCATTAATCATTCCCTATGTTTATCATTAGGGATAAAAAATAAGCCATTCTTCCAGGAGATCACAGTCTAGTGACAGATAATTTTTTGATGCCTGATGAAGAGTTACAATGACAATGATAAGTCTAAGTGTGGTGTACCTTGTCATTTTGACCTGGTTTTGCAACAGTGTTGTCATATTTTCCAGAAACCTAAAGAACTTTAAAAAAAATAACTATCTTAGAATCAGCACTTCCCCATTTATCAACACAAAAATTTCTCCTCTGTTTCAGTCTCGACCCCGCACTCATCTCCTAAAACTCTATTTCTGGTTAATAGAAAAGCTAGGTCTGTTCTTTACAGGTCACTCGATTTGATGGACTTCTGCAAACCTTTCCAGAAAGCATATAACAAAAATGGCCAATAAGCCTCAGTGGAACCTAAAGTAAACTTGTCTCATCTGTTTTAATTCAGGTTCTGTTGAACTAATTAAAACCGTATCAACTTTCAAAGCCAGAAAAGAAGTGCAACTTAGAGTGTTGCTAGGGATTCTGTTTTTTACATACAGGTCCATGTTCTGGGTAAGGAACCACTTCCAGGATAAAGAGTCCTAAATGGATGGAAGAGTGTGTGTGTGTTCCTGTCCTCCTGCCAGATTTTCTGAAGAAAATGGAAAGCAGATCAAAAAGGCACGCCAACTTGAAGATTGGTGGAAAACTGCAATTTCACTTAGAGTAGTAGGTGGCAATAGGGCTAGATTATGACTAAGAAAAGAAAATGAAAATGAGAAACACATGAAACTTGGAAATATTAAAAAGTTAGAGGCTTCATCAGATAAGACAATGGGTGTGCTAAAAATTTAGTGTAGAAAGTACATGAGTAAAAATAGGTGACACTACAAGACATCTATTGGACCACAAATGACAATCAGAAAACAGCAGAGGCTTCAGGTGCCTCCCAAAAGTGAACAGCCCCTTGGAGACCCTGGAGATGGTAGAGGTGGCTTGAACCTCACTGAGAGTCAGAAAAGCACTCTAGGCTTTAATAGGTCAGACAGCATGGGTCTCTAATTTCTACATTATATCTCATGCAGGTCAAATTACTTTTATGTATAATATTCCAAGGTGAATAAATTATATGAATATATATATTTTTAAAAGAATCTACTGGTAGGACACACCAAGGTGTCTTCCAGGTTATATTCTCCCAGGAGAATTTTATAAGTATTTCTCCTTTATGTCAAGGCATCTAAAATAATAGACGGTTACTTTAAAGATGATTTGAATTAACTCTTCTAAATGCTATCTAAAAATAATTCACAATAATACATTGATTATCATGTATGGCATTCAAATTTAAAGCCAGACAGAGATTTACTTTGAATGACAGATCAAATGTATACTTCTTAAATTCCATATCTTTCTTTATTTTAATGGTTAGGCCTGAAAATGAATAGAGAAACATACATAAAAGATAGAAAGAATTAAATTATCTTGGACCAGCAGAAAATTCAGAAAATTCGCTAATCAGAAAATTCAGTCTAAATGAACATTACGATTCATATTTAACAAAAATGATTATGGTCGCTTCAAGTAAAAGGTGATCAATACACATAAACATTATCTTTTTGCTTAGGGAAACATACTTGCTTTCAAGTTACACATTATTTTATTTAGGTGATATTTTAATATAATGTTAAGTAAACAAGATTTATATATCATGGACAAACCACTACACTTCTTAATGTCTTACTTAGGCTGTGTCTAAGTGATGCCACAAGAAGCACAACTTACTTAAAAATTTAGCCATTTGCTGGGCGCGGTGGCTCACGCCTGTAATCCCAGCACTTTGGGAGGTGGAGGCGGGCGGATCACAAGGTCAAGAGATCGAGACGATCCTTGCCAACATGGTGAAACCCCGTCTCTACTAAAATACAAAAAATTAGCCGGGCGCAGTGGTGATCGCCTGTAATCCTAGCTACTCGGGAGGCTGAGGCAGGGAAATCGCTTGAACCCGGGAGGCGGAGCTTGCAGTGAGCCGAGATTGCGCCACTGCACTCCAGCTGGCGACAGAGCAAGGCTCCGTCTCAAAAAAAAAAAAAAAATTTAGTCATTAATATTAAATTGCATAGAAAAATATTCAGAACATATTATGTATAAAACAACCGGTTATAAAGTAGTACGCACACAATGGCTCCGATCATATAAAAATGTATATGTACATTTGTATACAAATCAATATGTAAATGTAACTGGAACAAGTGCATATATAGAAATATGGAAATGACTAAAAGAATATTCTCCCCAAAAGTACATGATTAAGTGAAATAAATGTATGTGGCTCTATTTTTGAACTAGACATCAAACTCACAATAATAAAATCAATTTGAAATTTCTTACTTCATTTTTTCCATCCAAAAATTATTTTGACAAATTAAGAACTGAGACATTTAAGAATTCAGACCATGTCTTCACAAATGCCCTTTCTTCATTTTTTACCAGATTGTAAGGAAGTATTGTTCTTGGGATCTAGCAGCAGTATTTGGGGAAAAAAAACAACCAAACAAATAATACTGTCTCAGTTTAATGTGGATGACAGATACAGTTTTGGGTTCAAAAGGTATCCTAATCTAGGCTAGAATACACTTGTTTTTCTAGAAAAAGTGACTAAAACTGAGGTTTTAAACTCTATAAGAAATCAGATAGAAATTTCTCAACAGGATCAATGGTGATTAGGAATTGTATGGTTTACCCAGCTCTTGTTTGTGTGTTTTAACAAAAACAGCAAGTTAGGTGTTACTCACTTTGGGGCCTTGAAGTCCTGGTTTTCCCGGAGGACAAATACAGGGAGCTGGAGTTGAACCTACATCACTGGGACCATTAAGGCACTATAAAGACAAAAATGGAAACAGACAACAAGCATGGAAAGACATATAGGTACATGCACACGTATGTTTATGTATTTATATATTTGTGTAAAATGGCAAAAATATCTTACATTCACTTTCAAATTTTATCTAGCCCAACCCAATAGGAAATTCCAAATCACAAAAATCTATAAATATTAAATACATTGAAGTTACATAAAAATGGGTTCCATTTGTCTAATATACATACTTACAGTTGTTGGAAAAGAGCTAAGTGGTCCCACAATACAAATATTACCTTAAGGGGAACAATAGTATCCAAGCCTACCTCTCCATTCTGAAAGAAAAACAACAAGTGTGTTTTAAAATGTTTTAAATAAAATTTATAAATTATCAGCCTAATTTACAGATATTTCACCATCCAGATTAGAGATATATGAAGTATGAAAACCAACAAAAACCAAAATATTTCCCTGCATCTATCCTAAAAAGTCACCTATCTATACATGTTACTACTCCATTCATATAGGAGAATACAGAAAGGATATATTTTTTTAAGGTGAGTAGAAGAAGAAAATTAAAACACCAGAGCTGCTTGATATAACAGCCATGCAAGATTAAAAAATACCTCCAGATGAGATTTATATGCTGTCTTGAAATTTTAGGAAATCATTTAAGAACCAGAAAAAAAATGTTGAAACACATCTGAGGAAGTCACAAACTGCATGCATTAAAATCTTGCACTTTAGGAGAGCTTCTCCTAAAATAGTCTGTGTTTTATTAAATAACATACAATTTTAAAAGGACAATCATCTTTCCAATCAATAAAAATTAGTTCAAAAATGAGAAGGTTGGATTGAAGACGCAAAAGGCAAACAGGCCACAGAAAGTCACATCTGAGAGTAAGGAAGGAGACATTAAAACATAAAGTGGAAGGGAGAATTCAAAATCAGCTATCTAAAGCTGTGCTTCATCATACGGAAGGATAATGGCAATCATCATATGTCAATGCAGAGACATCAATAAATGAAGTATGCACAATGAATTCTCAAATGCCATAGCTTATTAACACTTTTAAAATAGATTTATATTTCAAGTTATAAATATCTAAAACTATAGTGCTTAAACAGTTATTTATCTAGAAAACCCAGAATAAATCCTTTCTAGAAAACTCTGTTTGATTACAGATCTTTTAAATGTGCTGTTCTGTGTCTTCAAGGTTTTAGAACATGTGGATCCATACGTTATTCCATTTGATGGGAAAAAAGAAGATGATGACAACATAACTACACACATTTTAAAAACTATGGTTGACTCAAATATCACTGGGAATTTACATTGTCAAAAAGTTGTACAACATTCTACCATATTTCCACTAGCAGTAATACACCAATATTTTGCCCAGGGGAAAGGGGATTGATTACACACACACACACACACACACACTCCATGCGATGCTATGACATTTTAGCTCATAATCCTTTTCCTCCTAACACATTAATGAAAATAGCTAAATAAATAGAAACACTGCTTATATTCTAGAACTATAATAAATTTTTACTTAACTATCAACAACGAGAAAAGTATCTATTCATTATTTCACTGACACTTTGAGAAAAAGTGTCAGTGAAAAGGAAAAATAATTATTTCTTGCTCTTCAGAACTGTGCTGTTTGGGGTGTTCTGTCCACATGTTTAACGTACATTATTATATTGTTATATTATATTATACATGATTATATTAAGTATAATAATGTATTTCACACACTGACATTCAAAGCATCCTACATTTTTCTGGAGCAGGTCTCATCTTGCTTTACCTGAGCACTGGAATAGTCATAGTCATAGACGGCGGGGAAAAACATTACTGACAGGGCGTGGTGGCTCACGCTTGTAATCCCAGCACTTTAGAGGGCTTAGGCCGGCGAATCACCTGCGGTCAGGAGTTCAAGACCAGCCTGGCCAACATGGTGAAACCCCGTCTCTACTAAAAATACAAACATTAGCTGGGTGTGGTGGCGGGCATCTGTAATCCCAGCTACTCTGGAGGCTGAGGCAGGAGAATTTCTTGAACCCAGACGCGGAGTTTGCAGTGACCCAAGATTGCGCCACTGCACTCCAGCCTGGGCGACAAGAGTGAGACTCCAAATCAAAACAAAACAAAACACAACAAGAAAATATTCCCTTGTGGTCTTTCATTCACACTTGCACAATGACACATAACAATTTCAATTATAACCTCAAAATATGTTTTGCTTCATGTAACTTCACTTCCACTAACATTAAAAAATAAAATTAAGTCTACATATTAAATTAATACTCAGATAGTATCTGCTTTTTATTTATTGCTTTGAAAGTACTAAAGCAACATCTGGGAAAAAAACAATCCCTCCTACTTACAAATCCAGGAATCTCACATGCTGTCTCCCGGTTGTTCTGTTCTGGGTCACAGTAGATTCGCAACTTTTGGACATCAAACTAAGAACATAAACCCAGTAGAATTAAAGTTGAGGCACAAGCTAATTGTTTTATAAGAGCAACTCAGATACATAGAAACATCCACTATGGTTAGTAATTCTGTAAGGTTTACATCACAGCATTTAGCTAAAACAATGAAAATACAAAATTTTAATACTTTACACTATAAAGATGTGATGCAACATAACTACTAAAGAAAAATTCCCTAGCACCAAGAGCAAATCGATTTTCTTCCAGAACTCAGTGAGGCTTTTTTAGTACTCCTGTATTAAAAGCTAATCTAAAGAGCATTTTGTTGGACACTTAAAAGTTTTCCCAGGTTTTCTGTGTTTATCTTAAATCTCCACAACATTCCGGATGGTATAGGGTGGACTCAAGAAGCCATCTTTGGTCTTCGCTATTTAGTTGCTGGCATGGAGTGTTGTGTGATTAGTAGGCCCAGCCCCTGTTAATGTTTAAATATTTACTACAATTTGACATGTAGCATTAATTCATAGAGACCACATGTGTAAACACGTATATGAAAATGACAGACTCTTCCTTTAATAGAAACAGTGCAGGAGGGACATACCTTTTCAAATAAAGGGTTTTTCTAGAAATGGCATTTACAGACACATTTCTCCATCCAAATACAGATACTCCAGTTTAAGGAGGTATCAAAAAGTCAAAACAAAACTTTTGTAGGTATAAATTGAACATACCACAATTGCTTTATTTTTAAGGAACAGTTTTGTTTGTGAAGAACCCTGACATGAATTAATCTAATTTTATCCTCGCAGCTGCAAAGACATTTTTATAGCCCCACTTACAGATGAAACTATATTTTCTTTTCCAAATTTATTACTTAAACTATGTTTCTCTTGAGAAACATGAAATTAATGTTTCCTAGAAATGTAGAATTCTATCCTGAACCCAGGGGAACGTTTTTCTAAATATTCTTATGAAATAGATTGTCCAATTCTGCATTTTAATACATATACATACGCATAATTTCACTAATGAACTGACCACATTTTGGTGAACAACTTAAGGGAATTCATAATTACGTTAAATATGATTAAATGTGGTGAAAACTATTACAAAGGACAGCAAAAGTTTCATTCTATATAATTCAAAGAGTAAATCATTATTTATCTACCTGAACAGTTTCTTCTTTTCCAGAATATTTTCCAATTTGGGTTTGCCCATTGATCAAGATCCCTAAAACTGGATGTAAGGGCTTGTTTTCAATTTGTTGGTCATCAATATACAAAGTTACATCTTGCTCTGTTACTAAGAGACGAATTTGGTGCCAGCCTTCATCAAACAACGTCTACAAAAAGAAAGTGTGGAAGATTCATAAATAAAGCCCCTAACAATATTTTATTTTCTTTGTTCTTACTCCCTTGTTCCTAACCATTGCTGAGAAACTTCATCCCACACAGACTGACTGTATTATACATTAATTCACCCTGATCCAAGGTGGACCTCATATGCTATCCACCAATTCTTTCATTAATCTTTATCTGAGTTCCTATTACATATTTCAAAGAAACTGTCGAACAACTTACTAAAGCAACTACCTCAAAATCATAAATGAGTTTAATAATCTCTGAATCCAAATGGCTTCCCTCCTTCCTCATCTCGTTTATTTCATTGCAACTTTGAGCCCCATAACAATCAATCTTCCTTGATAATCTCACTCAACTTCTGGAATTCAAACAATCTTGATCATTTTCATTTCTTCCTCCCTAGTTGCTCATTCTCTCTCTCTGTCTCTGAGTGTTCTTCTCCCTCAACCTACCCTTTAATGAGGGCATTACTCATAGGTCTATTCTGGACATTTTTCACCCCCTCTTTGACTCATCCATTCCTCCAGGCCAATTATCACTGGTATATAATAACTCCCATGTCTACACTAACAGCCTGTATCTCTCCTATGTGTGGGTCCTATAATTCTAATACTAGGTAGAATAATTTTTCAGGATGTTTCACAATTAGCCCAACAACGTATGCAACAAAATAAACTTGAACTACCCCCCAGAGTTTTCTTCTTGACCCCATTTCCCTACATAATAGCATCCTCTAAACATAAGTTTCTTTCTTTGAGTTGCAGTAACTAACCAGATGCAGAGTTCTACCCAATATATTTCTTCAACTTGACTCAAATTCATTTCTTCATTTTCATTGTCACTACCATAATTTAGGCTCATGGAACTCTTGTTTTACTTCAATAATTTTCAAATCTATCTAGATCTCTCACCCTTTCATTTCCAAGCCATCCTTCAGATCACCACTAGAATTAATCTCTCTCCCTACAGTTCTGTTAGGGGAGATATTCCATCTTATTAATTTCTGTATCCCCAGGACCTGGCCTAATTTTAGGATAAAGTTGAAATTATTATTTATGGACAGAAGAAGAAAAAGAAGTAGAGAAGATTGCCTTGACCATGACACACTATGGTCAAGACCTTTTGATGAAACATTCACTGAATAAAGTCCAAACCACATTATATGGCTTTCCAGGCCCCTCATAAATTGGGCTTACACCTAGATAGCTTTTTCTTCCATGCATCTTATACTGTAAACACAGGAGAGTCACTTTGCATTCTCTAAATAAAAACCCTGCATTTTATTACACATCTGATGACTCAATACTGAATCATTTATTTAATGTGCCCTTATATTCATCTCCATCAAAATGCTATACATCCTTCAAGGTCCAGTTCAAAAATTATTTCATTTATGCAGATTTCCTCTTATTTTATGTTAGAACACATTTTCCCATCCACATTCCACTAACACTTTGTACTTCTATTTGATACCAGTTGCCTTGAATATCCTATTGTAAATATGCTCTTTGAAGGTAAGAAACATGCCTTATTCATTTGTCATTTCTTACAGAATCTGGCACAATGGCTTTAATGAAGACAGCAAATAACAATTTTTTAAATGTAATATAATTGCTAAATGAAGAAATTGCATACTTTATATATATTACCATATATATTTCCTAAACTGTGTAATATGGCTTTAGACTATCATAATTATAATAATGAGCAAAACTTAATTACTTTTATTATTGCATCTGGATTCTGAAAACATGATTTTGAAAATAAACTTTTTCAAGTTTGTATATTCTATTAAATATGTATTCCATTTGGGTAAATAAAATGTCCTCCTAAATTAAGGTAAATTTCATACCTATTATGTATCTGGTATTTAATATTCTAACAGATATGTCTTCATGTAAATATCCTGTAGAACATGGCAGTGTAAAACAGACCAATATGGACTTTGACGTCAACTAGACCAAAATTTAATTCCTGATGTCATCACTTATTAGCTCTTCTACTTTGAGGGAGAACTTAACATCCTTGAATATTAGTTTGTCTGCAAAATGGGAGCAATGGTTTCTTTATTGGATGGCTATTATAATTAAATGTGCCTGGTACCTAGTAGTAGGCACTCAAAATATGTCAGTTCCCCTCAGCATTTGTCCCCATATTGATCAAGAAACAATTTTCCTTTCTTTGTTAGTTTTCTTCAACAGAGAAACATTAAAATTTAAAGTAAAAATATTTCCAATCATGTTAAAATTATAGCCCTCTTTTCCCCAACACACATAAACCCAATGGCGCTTCCCCATGAATATCATAATCATGGTATTATCCCAGGCATCTTTACCTTAACTTGAGGGTTAGCAAAGGTAACCACTTGTGAGCCATTAATTACGCTGGTTGTTGTAAATAATAAGATTTTGTCCACACCATTTAGGGTAACTGCTATTTGTGGCCTTCCATCAATAGTTAATATTCTCCATAAATCCCAAATTTTCTTGACTTTAAATCTTTGAGTAGACACAAATACATATGATGGAGGAAGACCTTCTGGGAAAACATTGCTAGAAAAAGAAGAGCAAGTGTAAGCTTAAAGAATTCTTGACATGTCCACAGACATATCCCCCCAAAAAAGTTGTGTCAACATATAATGCATACCTTGTGAGTTCTGATAAATCAACTTTTGATGTTACTTCATATCCTTTTATCTTTTTTGGTGAAAGCTGTATTCTTTTCTTAACCTTTTTATTTACATCTAAACCTAAAAGAATATCAAATCCCCTTTCATCACGAGCTGCCACTGGAATTCGTGTTGGACAGACAGATTCTATAAAGCAAAAGCAATAAAAGTTTATTAATCGTGGACTACTCAAACAATAAAAGAAAAATCAAGGGAGAAATACTAGACAATATAGTATTCTATCATTAGAATTATAAAATCTACATATGTATACAAATGTATAGTATATAAATGTATATGAATACATTTTCTGAGAAAATGTAGAAGTATTTTACACATTTAAGAGTGAGATCTTAATATGCTTTTTTCTCTAAAAAATAAGGGATAAAAGTAAAACAAAAATATAAGATAAATATTTGTTAATGTATTGTCTTTAGCAAAAAATTGAGACAATAGCAATATGAGACAATCTAACACCTATGGAAAAGAAAAACAATGGAACAGGATTTATGATTCTCATCCAGGACTTCCTATTAACTAGTCATACAACTTTGGATAATGCTTGTAATTTATTTAATTCAAAAATGAACACTAAAATTCTTTTCTTGCATTCTTAGCATTTAAGGGGTAAAAGGTATTTTCTGTTCTTGATTTTCTTTCCAGTTCAAGCAGCTTATATTTCTATAGCTCAAATATCATTAGTCTGTCTCTCTGGAAAAAACTTAACCTGGGTCCCATCTATTCATGAAAGTTCTTCAGACGGACATATTATCTCATCTATAATTATATATTAATCATACTTATAAAGAATATTTTCTTAAGAATAATCATTAGCATTACATAGTCAGCTATATAGGTAATAAGTATGATATACTTTAGCTGAAGAATACAACAACTGAAAAAATTTACTAAAGATGATTAATAGCAGACTTTAACAAGCAGAGGGAAAAGAATCAGCAAACTCAATAATTGGTCATTTGAAATTATCCAGTTAGAGAAACAAAAAGAAAAAGGAAGAGAAAGGGTGAACAAAGCCTAAGAGATTTAAGCAACACCATCAAGCATACCAATATATGCATTTTGCGAGTTCCAGAAAAAAAAAAAAGAAGAGGGTGAAAAGGGGACAAAAAGCTTATTTAAAGAGATGAGGCCAACAACTTCCCAAATCTGGAAAAGGATATGGATACTCGAATTCAAGAAGCCTAATATATGCTAAGTTAAACCCAAAGAAATCCACACTGAGACACATTGTAATCTAATTGTCAAAAGTTAAAGGCAAAGATCACATTTTGAAAGCAGCAAGAAAAAAGAGACTTGTTATGTACAAGGGAACCTTGATAAGACTATCAGCAGATTTCTCAATAGCACCATTGCAGGCCAGGAGTGGGATGACATATTCAAAGTGCTGAAAGGAAAGAAAAAACCTGCCAACCAAGAATGCTATGTCTGGCAGAACTGTTCTTCAAAAATGAAGGAGAAATAAAGACTTTTCTAGATAAACACAAGCTGAGAAAGTTCATCACCATCAGACCTGCCTTATAAGAAATTCTCAAGGAGTCCTTCAAGATCAAACAAAAGTATACTAATCAGCAACATAAAAGCATAAGATAGTATAAATTTTTCAGATAAAAGTAAATATATAGACAGACACACAATATTATAATACTGTAATAGTGTGCATAAATGACTTTTAATTCTGGTGTAAAAGTTAAAAGACAAAAGCATTTTTAAAAACTGTAACTTTAAAAATATGTTAACAGATATAAAATATAAAAAGATGCAATTTGTGGCATCAGTAACAAAGGACAGGTAGCAATAATATAGAATATTTATATGTAATTTAATTTCATACCAACTTAAAATAAGTTCTGATAATTACATGATGTTTCATGTAACCCCTATGATAACCTCAAAGAAAATACCTATGGAAGATAAATAAAATGATAAAGGACATCACTACAAAAAAAGCAATAAAACACAAAGGAAGACAGTAAAAGAAAAAAAGAGGGACAAAAAGCTACAGGAAAGACAGAAAATAATTACCAAAATGGCAACAATAATTTTTCCCTATCAGTAATTACCTTAAATGTAAGTGATTATACTCCTTAATCAAAGTACATAGAGAGGCTGAATGGTTTAGAGCTACAGATCCAGCTATATACTATCTATGAAAGACTCTAGCCTGGGCAACATGGCAAAACCCCATCTCTACAAAAACAAAAACAAAAGCAAACAAACAAAAAACAACAAAATTAGCCATGCATGGTGGCATGTGCCTGTAGTCTCAGCTACTCAGGAGGCTGAGGTGGGAGGATTGACTGAGTCTGGGAGGTTGAAGCTGCAGTGAGCTATGATCATGCCACTGCACTCCAGCCTGGGCAACAGAATGAGACAAAGGAAAGGGAAAGGAGAAGGGGAAGGGGAAGGAAGGGAAAGAAAGGGAAGGGAAGGGGGGAAAAGGGAAAAGGGAAAGGAAAAGAAAAGAGAAATGAAAAGGACTCACTTTAAATTTAAGGACACACATAGGCTGTAAGTGAAAAAATGAAAAAAGATATTCCATGCAAATGGTAGCCAAAAGACATCAGAGATGTCTATACTTATATCACACAGTACAAAACTATAACAAGAGACAAAGAAAGATATCCTACTATGATAAAAGGGTCAACTCACCAGGAAGATATAATAATTATGATTATATATGCAGCCAACATCATGATAACAAAAATAAGAGGCAGACTTATACAGAACTGAAGGGAGAAATAGAAAGAAACACAGTAATAGTAGAGGATTTCAATAATGATTAGAACATTCAAACAGAAGATCAATAAGGAAATAGAAGACTTGAACAATACTATAGACCAAATGAACCTAGCAGATGCATACAGAATATTCCACCAAACAGCAGCAGAATACACATTCCCTTCAATTGCACATGAAACATTCTCCAGGACAGACCACATGTTAAATCACAAAACATGTCTTATTTAAGAAGGCTGAAATCATACCAGTATATTTTCCAACCACAATGGAATAAAACTAAAAATTAACAACAGGAGGAAAATTGAAAAATTCACAAATATGTAAAAATTAAATAGCACACTTTTGAATAGCCATCAGGTCAAAGAAGAAATCAGAGACAAAGTTAGAAAATACGTGATGACAAACAAAATCACAACATCCAAAATTTATGAGATGCAGGAAAACAGTACTAAGAGAGAAGTTTATAGCAATAAATGCCTACATTAAAAAAGAAAAAGGATATCAAATAATCAAATAAACAACTTTACACCTCAAGGACCTACAGAAAAAAAAGACAAACTAAGCCTGAAGTTAGCAGGAGGAAAAAAATAATTTAGATTTAAACAGTAATAAATAAAATAGAAAATGGAAAGAAGTCAACAAAGCTAAGAGTTGCTTTTTTGGAAAAATCAACAACATTGACAAACCTTTAACTAAATTAAGTAAAAACAGAGAAGACTCAAAACAAGAAGTGAAAGAAGAGATACTACAATTGATGCCACAGAAATAAAAAGGATTTTAAGTGACCACTATGAACGACTATATATCAACAAATTGGTAACCTAGAAGAAATGAATAAATTCCTAGAACATATAACCTACCAAAACTGAAACATGAATAAATAGAATATATGAACATACCTATAACTACAGATTAAAGGAAATTAAATCAGTAATCAAAACACCCCAACAATAAAAGCCTAGTACCAGGTGGCTTCAGTGGTGAATTCTACCAGACATTTAAAGAAGAATTAATATCTGTCTTTCTTAAGATCTTTCAAAAAATTGAAGAGGAGTAAATACTTCTAAACTATTTTTATAAGGCCAGCATGAACCTGATACCAAAGCCAGAAAAAGATACCATAATAAAATAAAACTACAAGCCAATATCCCTGATGAATATAGATGTAAATATCCCCAATAAAACACTAACAAACTGAATTTAACAGCACATCAAAAACATCATACACCATGACCAAATGGGAATTACCCACAGGATGAAAGAGTTTGACATATAAAATCAATAAATGTGTCATTGACAGAATGAAGGAAAAGATAACATGATCATCTCAATGGAGGCAGAAAAATAATTGACAAAAATCAGCACTATTTTATGATAAAAGCACTCAACAAGTAAGGAATAGAAGGAAACTACTTTAACATAATAAAGACCATATTTGAAAAGTTCACAGCTAACATCACACTCAATGATAAATGTTAAAAGCTTTTCCTCTAAGATGAGGAACAAGACAAAGATACCTAATTTCACCACTTCTATTCAACATTGTACTAGCCAGAGGAATTAGGCAAGAAAAGAAATAAAAGGCATTCAAATCACAAAAGAAACAAAATTATCTCTGTTCACAGATAGCATGATCGTAAACATAGAAAACCCTACTGATTATACATAAAAGACTCCATGCCAAAAAAATGGTTAGAAGAAACCAATTAAGCAAATTTGGAGAATACAAATTCAATATATAAAAATCAGTTGTGTTTCTATTCAGTAACAACAATTTAAAAAGAAAATTAAGAAAATAATCTCATTTATAAAACATAAAAATAAAATACTTAGAAATAAACTTAACCAAAGAATCAAAAACTTGTACACTGAAAACTACAAAACATTGATAAAAGAAACTGAAGAAGGAATAAATGGAAATATATCTTGTGTTCATAGATTGGTAGACAATATTATTTAAAAAGTCCATACTGCCTAACTTGATCTACAGATTCAATGCAATCCCTATAAAAATCCCAATAACGTTTTTTATAGCAGTAGAAAAAGCATTCCTAAAATTTATATGAAACCTCAAAAGACCTCAAACAGTCAAAACAATCTTGGGAAACAAAAACTAAGCTGGAGGCCTCACACTTCCTGATTTCAAAATATACTGCAAAGCTAGAGTAATCAAAACAGTATGGTAAAGGCATAAAAACAAACATATAGACAAATGGAACAGAATAGAGAGCCCAGAAAACACTCTTGCATGCATCAATGAAATTATCTTTGACAAGGGTGGTAAGACTGCCCGACGGGGAAAGGATCTCTTCGATCAATAGTGCTGGGAAAACCAGATATCCACATGCAAAAGAATAACTTTGGACCCTTATTTTACACCATACACAAAAAACAACTCAAAATAAAGACTTAAACATAAGATCTGAAACTATAAAATTTCTAAAAGAAAACTAGGAAAAGCTTCATAACATCAGTCTCGTAATGATTTCTTGGATTTATTCCAAAATCACAGGCAACAAAAAAAGCAAAAATAGACAACTGGGATTACAGCAAACTAAAAAGCTTCTGTGCAGCAAAGGAGAAAAAAAACTCTGTAAAAAGACAATCTATGAAGTGGGATAAAATATTTGCAAACCATATATCTGATAAGCGGTTAACATTCAAAATAAATAATAAACTCTAACTCAGCAACAAAAAAAAACTGATTAAGGAATTTTATTGAGGACTTAAATAAACATTTCTCCAAAAATGACACACAAATGGCCACAGGTATATGAAAAAATGTCCAACATCACTAATCATCAGAGAAATGCAAATCAATACTACAATGAAATGTTACCTCATACATGTTAGGCTGGCCATTACCAAAAAAAAAAAAAAGAAAGAAAGAAAGAGGAAGGAAAAGAGGGAGGGAGGGAAGGAGGAAGAAAGGAAGGAAGGAAGAGAAGGAGGGAGGGAAGGAAGGAGGGAGGTTTCAGTCAAGCAAGATGAAAAAGTTCCAAAGATATGCTGTACAACATTGTGCTTATGATTCATAATACTGTACACTTAAAGATTTGTTAGAAGACTAGGTTTCATGTTAATGTGTTTTATATGAGGGGGAAAGAGAAAAATGAAGAAGAAGAAGGAAGGGAGAGGAAAGGGGAGGAAGGGGGAGGAAAGGGAGGAAAGGGGAGGAAGGGGGAGGAGGAAGGAGGAGGAGGGAGGAGGAAGGAATGAGGGAGGCAGGAGGAGGGAGGAAGAGGGAGGAGGAAGGAGGAGGAAGGAGGAGGGAGAAGGAGGAGGAAGAAGAAGAGGAGGAGGAGGAAGTAGTAGTAGTAGAAGTAGTAGTAGAAAAAGAAGTAGTAGTAGAAGAGGAAGTGGTAGTAGTAGTAGTAGTAGTACTAGCAGTAGTAGCTGCAGCAGCAGCAGAAGTCTTTTACACAGATAAATGAATCATCACCTATCAGAGAAAGGAAAGTATTAGAGACAACTCTTCCAGAGAAATAACAGGTCCATAAAGATGGAATAAACTGTGGTAAATATTATTTAACTCAATAATATTTTGTTGTGATTCAACTACAGCAGAGTATAAAAATAAACAGTATTAGGAAATGGTCATCCTACATGTTAACACTTCAACATAGAAGTTAAGTATGTGTCAAAGAAAAAGCGTGTGAATTTATCAAATGATTCAAATACAGATTACATGGTTTGTGGCTGTTGTAATATAGCAATGTTTTAGTTTAATGCATTAATCATACTCTAATACAGTATAAAATGTCAAGTGCAGACTGGGCGCGGTGGCTCACGCCTGTAATCCCAGCACTTTGGGAGGCTGAGGCGGGCGG
The DNA here is from genome assembly GCF_028858775.2 of Pan troglodytes. Taxonomy (NCBI): domain Eukaryota; kingdom Metazoa; phylum Chordata; class Mammalia; order Primates; family Hominidae; genus Pan; species Pan troglodytes. The sequence goes on from NC_072403.2 coordinate 62,038,811, forward strand.
ATCATGAGGTCAGGAGATAGAGATTCATCCTGGCTAACACGGTGAAACCCGTTCTCTACTAAAAAATAGAAAAAATTAGCCGGGCGTGGTGGGCGCCTGTAGTCCCAGCTACTCGGGAGGCTGAGGCAGGAGAATGGCATGAACCCGGGAGGCGGAGCTTGAAGTGAGCCGAGATTGCACCACTGCACTGCACTCCAGCCTGGGTGACAGAGCGAGACTCTGCCTCAAAAAAAAAAAAAAAAAAAAAGTCGAGTGCAGAAAACATCCATATAAATTCCATAAGTGCATTTTCAAAAACATTTTAAAAGATGGCTATTGTGCAACAGATATGTGAACTGATTAGACACATAAATTATTTATATCTTTTTGAGTGTGGATGAAAATATATTTGGCAAGATTTCAATTTTGATTGTGTTTATAGATGATACATTTTAGCTAAAAGAGTGTTTAACTCTTCTAAGCACATCTACTCTTTCATGTGTAGTTAGAATCATTAAAATAGAATGCATTTACCAAAATACAGATCCACAGAAAAAGTCTCTGAAGCAAATATTGAACAAACATTTTATCAGTTACATTTATATTTAAAGATAAAAATGAATGATAAGTGAAATTTCTCCAGGAAAAGTCTGTTTTAAGAATGAAATATACCTGACTTCAAAATCTAACTAATTCTAACTAATATGACCACATATTAAAAATTTAAATCCCATTGGCCTCTTCAGTATGATAAATGTCAACAAAATCTAACTACTAGAGATTCATAAAAAGAAGAACTATGGTGGTGATTTGTACTTATTACAGTACCTTTATTTAAAGTTTCATGGAAGAAGACGTTTAATTTTCTATATTCTCTTAAATATGAAAATTTAAAAATGTTTTTCTCTACCATATCCCACAAGCAAATATGAAGAAAACAGAGGAATTAATGATATAATTTGTTTCCTAACTCATAAACACACAGGATTTTTTTGTTAAATGTGAAGCCACCCACTTTGGGAGTTTTTGTAGACAAACTAATATTCACTTTATATGAATATTACTTTAATATGGTACACTAAATGCCTATAATATTAAAAATAAGAGATACAAAAAATTACTCTCCCCTAAAATAATCTGAATATTAGCATATCTATGCCCTAATAGGATTAATATTTACCAAAACTGGGACCTTCCCATACCATGCAGTTATCATGAACATGAAGTTAGATTTTATGAAATGATATAAACATAATTAATAAACTGTTATTTTCAAATGTTCTGTGAAAGGGAAGTTAAGCTTTTTAAAGTGCAATTTTAACATTTTCCCCCAACTTTAAAAATATCAGTAATTTGAAGCTTTTTTCTGAAGAAATAAAGAAATTCTAGCTCAGAATTATGTACAAGAATATTCATTTTTGTCATTTATATTAGCAAAACTTAGAAATAAACTAAATGTACAAAAACAGGAAAATTTTAAAATAAATTACAGTAGGAAATTGTCTGCTATCCTGTGAATAGAGTATAAAAATTGTATACACAAGAGTATATAATACAAAAATAAAGTATGAAATTATATATGCAATAGTATCTTGATTTAGGCAGAAAGATAAACTAAAACACACTGGGGAAAAAAGGAAAAAAACTAGAATGTAAAGTACAGAAAAACTCATTAACAGGGGTGATATGATTATGTGTGATTTATATATATTTTTATTCTTTGTGCCTTTTTCTACAATTTCTACAATAGACATGTTATAATTGAAAGGAAAAATAATAAATGTTACAAAATATTGTATTTTCCATAGATAGATTTGTAAATTATTTCTAAAAACCAAAATTTATCCTAAATACATACAACACAAAAAATTTATGCTCACAGTATAAATATAACATTTATAACATTATAAATGTTGTAACATTATAATTGACATTAAATATAACAATTTACACCAGTGTTAGTGAAGAAATTATATCAAAATGTAAAAAGCACATTATTAATTGCTTCCAAATTATATTAAGGCATTTTAAGGCTTACCTTCACAAAGTTTCTGCTTCATCACTTCCCTTATTTTGGATATTGCAATATAGTCTTCCACATAAAACACATAAGTAGATGAAGGCTTGTTGGCAATAGCTCTAAGTTCGGCATCTTCTGTTTCTGAACCAACACCAATAGCAAATAATGTTATCTTACTATCTCTTGCTGCTTGAGCTGCATCCTTGACGTCATCTTGGGATTTGCCATCCGTAAGTACCACTGCTATCTTAGTCAGAAATCGTGAGGACTTGGCAAAAAGGTAATCGAGCGCAAACTGGATGGCCTTCCCTGTCTTTGTGTTTCCTCCTAAGTAGAGTATGGATTCCACTGCTGCCGTCAAATGTTCTCCTGAATCATAGCTTCCGAGAGGAATCTCCAGCACAGGGTAGTCACTATATTGAACCACTCCAACTTGAATAAACTTCGGCCCTATGTCAAAGTTTTTTGTGATATTGACAAGCCACTTTTTCACTATTTCAAAGTTTTCTGGGCCAACACTATAAGAGCCATCTAAGATGAAAACTAAATCTGTCGGAGCAGTACGACAACCTAAGTGCAAAAGAAAACCATCATAGCACATCTTTTATATAAAAAGCAAAAAGGGAGAGATTTTAAATATATGAGTTTCAGCTATACACTAATATCATTGCTTATTTTAAATTGTCAGTGAAATATGTTTAGCTTAATGCTAACCTGAAATATTACAAAAATATAAGCCAGTGAATAGGGAGAAAAAAATTAAAAACAAATTTTCTACCAACTCCAGGACTTAGCTAGCCAATAAAATTTCATCTTTGATATATTAATAGTTGATAAAAGTTAAATGAACCAAGATCACCCAATGAATCAACTCTTGCATTATATCCAAGATGAGTTTCTAAAGGCCTGATGTCTCATATTCAGTGAATAATGTCAGAGCATTAGCTTGTACTAACAATCTATGGTTAAAGGTTTAAAGCTATTCGTTGCTTAGTAGAGACAGAGATTCATGTTTCAAGATACCAGGAAACACATGTGGTCAACACATCCTAAGGTCCTTTTGGGGAAAAAAAAATACCATCTTTGGTGCAAGTTACATTTGAACAAGTTATAAGCAGTTGTGGAAAGAAAAAGACTTCCCCTGTTACAAATGCTAACATGCTAAATGTAAAACAAAGCATGAATATAAAATTATCTCATTATCATACAGGCTATAAATAATAACTATTATTGCTGCTTTAAGAACAGAAGTTAGAGAAGAAGACAAATATAGCTGTTCTTTTCTGCGCATTCTGTTAGCCATTCCAAACTATTGGAATTGCCCCAACGAACCAGTTTATCTTTTAGTCTGTGTTAGTCTCCCAACTCTGGGCCTTTGCAGTTGCTCTTCCCTTTTATTAGAATGTCTTCCTCTTCACCTGACTAATACTCTTGTTTCAGATCCCTGATTGCCTGTCGGCTTTATCATAAAACCTTTCCTGACCTTCCACAGTTAGGTTGCCATCCCCTCCTAAATTTATAGCAGTCAAGAAGTTCCAAAAATAAAAAGAATTGCCAAAATATGGATTTGTCTCAAAAATGTGTCTGTGATTATGACATTATTCCTAAAGTGTTCTACTGCAGGTGGTAGTATCCTCAGAAGGTGTAAGGGACACAATTCCAACAACCTCTGCCATGGCGGCCACTGCCAGAGGTCAAGGTAGGGACAGCGGAAATGGAGTTCTGTCCAGAGGCAAACTTCCTAACCCAAGGGAATGCAATTTTTCTGTTATTTTTGGAAGCTTGGAAGCTGGATGGACTAGGATTAAAGGGTTATGCTTTTATTGTTTTTTGTTTTTTGTTTTTTTTTGCGGGGAGACGAAAGGATAGAAAAGCTTGTTGGCAGAGCTTTTCAATGTTGGCCCTTCTAAATACTGAGACTCATTGTTGTCTGAAGCTGTTAGTGTTTGTGTGCCACCTATTCAGTGGTTTTCACTCTAAGAGGGTTATTCTTGGCCCTTCCTACCCTTCTCCCTGTCACAGGGCCACAGAGCATGTATTTCATAACTGTAAAGTTAGTCAACAGCATGCGCATACAAGCAAATAATACCATTTATAAGCCCTAGACATAATATCCATCCTGAGAACCTCTTCCTTAGAGAGATGAATGACATCATAGAAAAGGAATGGGACTGAAGAGCAAAAACATGGTTCAAATACTAGTTACTGCCCTCGCAAGCTGTATGATGCTAGGTAAGCCCCTTAACTTATTAAAATCCCTTTTCCCACCCAAGAAAAAAACAAAGGAAAGGGCATCCACATTATACAGTGATTGCATGAATTAAACTATAGAAGTGTTAAGCAAGCTTTAAATATTATTGTATTAATAAATTTTAAGCCAAGTTGAATCAAATTGTCAAACCATCTCATTTAACTTTTATAGAGACCTTAGTTAATTTATAGTAGGATGCTTATGAGTTTTAAAATGTGAACATAAGCAAACTTTATTTTTAAAAAAAAAGGGTGCTATCTCTAAATGATAGTCTGGGTAACAGAACTATAATTAATATAGCTCTTTATCTCTATAGGCAAGCTTTCCTACAAGCAATAATAACATTCACTGAGATGTACTGTGCTAAGCCTTTGACATGCATTATCTCATTCAGTCCTGATAACCAATCTAGAAGGCTTTCTTTATCTTCCTATCATGCAGTTCAAAGTGGCTGAACATGGACTCAATACCAGACTGTTTGTTCCAAAGCTTGATGTGTTAATTGAATAAACTATTGCCATAGAGTCATCTCAGAATTATCTCTGAGGGAAGCTTTTCTTCTCAGTTAATGAGTAACATAGCAATTCATTTATTTTAGGGAGTTACAGAATCAAAGACAGTAAGAATGAGATCCTTAAAACCATTACTTGAACTCCCCTAGTTTAATTTCCAGATTAATTTGTTGATAACAAAAAAGGACAATGCTGATAGTTCTTACTTGATCTTACTTCCCCATCTTCAGCTAACACAGAATTCTGAAGAAGCAGCACCAAAACCATGCAGAGAAATGTAATATAGTGGGCCATGTTTCTGTTTTCGTTCTAATATTTTGGTTTTAGGATTCCTAGGGGGAAAAAAAAGGCAAGTTAAATATATTAATTAAAGTCAACATCTAGCCATTATACATTTACATTTTGAAACAAGAGCCAATTGAAGTACAGCTAATTTTGTGACTATTAGAATTAACTTAAATCTGTTTAAAACAGCCAAATGTTAAATATATTAATGCAGGAGGACAATGAATAGTGGCTAAAGACCATGATAAACCTTAATTCTTAATTGTCTTCAGAAAAGTATACACATTTTCTAAAATTTGAGCTTTTTGCAAAATATTTACTCAAATTTATCCTTTGGGCGTAGCCTGTAGAACCTTATCTCATTCTTTTTACTATCTGAATATTAGCAAACATTTTTCTTTTAAACGTGGGTTTGTATTTAAGGGACACTCAAAGAGTATTTAGTGAAAATATTTCTAAGATACAGCTGATGGAATTTAATTTTTAAAATAAGATGTAATTGTAAACATTAAGACCTGTTTTATGTAATTCATAAAGACTCAGTTACATAGTTTTCATACACCATCTAAAATAAGTCCAAGAACTTCATTTCTGGTTAGAATGTAGAAAGTTGCAAGAGATTGTCATTCACAACAATGAGTACATACCAGATAAAGTACAAATTCATATGCTTTTTAAGCCCAGCAGAAATGAAATAATTTAAAGAAACCTAAAAGAACCAAATTCCAGAAGTTATTAACCCTTTGTCATATAGAAATGATTCACAACTGCTTTAATCTCTGGCAGAAAGGGAATACTGATGAGAAGGAATTTGCCACAGCATGTAAAAAATCACTCAATCTGTTACACTCAGGTGTAACAGATTGGAAACCTGAGGAGTCTCTGCCACGCAACAAGCATTCCTTCATTCAGCAGTTCCTTCTGGTGAGCCTTAACTAAATATACGGAGTAGATAAGTAGTCCATAGAAAATTGGCAACAGTATAGAACAGCCTATTCCTGATCAGGAGAAAAACACCATAAGCAGATCCAAAGATTATCTAAATATCAGAAGTAGCAAAAAGTGTTTGTAAAATGGCAGTGATAAATACATTAAAGGATCTAGTGAATAAGATGGAAAACACGTACAAAGATGTGGGAAATTTCAGAAGGCAGATGAAAACTATACAAAAAGATACAAAGAAAAATGCTTGCAATTAAACAAACATCAGAAAATGGTTTATGCAATGGGTTTACCTGCATCCATTGGAGGAAAAGATAAGTAAACTTGAAGATAAGTCAATAGAAATTATCAAAAAATGAAACCCCAAGGCATAAAAACATGATAAAAGGAATAGAGCATCTAGAACTTATGGAACAATATCAAGTGATCTTGATTTAGCATATAAGTAAATTTTTCTGGTGAAAAGGAGAGAATGAAGAAATATTTGAAAAGACATGGCCAAACAGTTTCCAAATTAATGAAAGCCACCAATTCTCAGATCAAAGAACTTCAGCAAACCCCAAGTGAGACACAAAGTAAATCATGCCTACATACATCATATTCAATCAACTGAAAATCAAAATAAAATATAAAATTCCTAAAAGTGGCCAGAGGAAAAGTGATACATTACCTACAGAGGGACAGCAGTAAGAATTTTAGACAGAAATTTTCTGGTAATAAACTGAGCATTCAATCAGAAAGAGATAAAAATCCTAAATGTGTAGACATCTAATATTAAAGCTTCTAAATATATGAAACAAAAAATGAAAAAAAAAAGCAGAGACACATTAAAAATAATGTGAAGTTTTAATATCCAGTCCTCAGTATTATTTAATTAGAACAGAAAAAATTAGTAGTGGAACAGAAGGTTTGGACAACACCATTATTAACCAGTTTCACCTAGTTAATATTTACAAAACACTCCAACTAACAACAGAAGAAGACACATTGTTTTGTAATGCATATGAAACAGTCACCAAAAAGACAATATGCTGGAGAGAAAACAAGTCTCAGATTTCAAAAAATTGAAACCATACAGATTATGTTCCTTGACCAAAGGGCATTTAATTAGAAAATATTGGCGATGGCATCTGGATATGAAGTTTTGCGGAAATGCTTTTTATTAAAAATGTAACTTATTAATAGATAATTGGACCAGTTTCAATAAATAGTATTTTTCTAGGACTTTGGCTATTTCACCTGTCCACTTATCATCTTTCTATTATCTGTAGGATCTGTAGTTGTCCTACAGATTTTCAGAAGTGAAAGTCCTAAAATACTTTGAAATTAAGCAACATACTTCTAAATAATCCATGAGTTTTAAAAAGTCAGAGGAAAAGTTTTTAAATATTTCAAACTGAATAATTTTTTAAATCAAATATTTTGTGATACAGCTAAAGCAGCACTTACAGAGAAATTTTAGCTTTAAAAGCATATATTAAAAAAAAGAAACCAATATCTAAGCTTCCACCTTAAGAAGCTAGAAAAACTACAATAAAAAAGTAGAAAAAAAGTAGAAAAGTAGAAAAGGTATAAAAAACTATGAAATATAAATTTGAAAGACAATTAAAAAATAAATAATTAAAAAGTTAATTCTTTGGACAAATAAATATACTGATATGCCTTAGTAATTATAACCAAGAAACAACAGAGAAAACATAAATAATTGCCTAAGTCAGTATTCAAATAGAAAGCACCACTACAGATTGTATAAACATTAAAAGGGTAAGTGGACAGGCGAAATGAACAAAGTCTTTGAAAAACACTATTTATTGAAATTGGTCCAATTATTTGTTAAAGAAGTTAAATTATTAATCAAAAACATTCACACAAAGAAAACTCCTGGTCCAGATACCTTCACCAGTAATTTCTTCCAACAATTTCTACAAAACAGTCAAGGGAAAAAAATAAAATAAAACTATTTGTTTTGGTGGAATTAAATGAAATTAAAGGAGAAGTGAACTCCCCCCAATTTTTATTATGAGGCCAACATAACCCTAATTAAAAAAAAAACCTAGACAAAGATATTACAAAGTAAGAAAATTACAGTCCATTGATTTAGCATACAAGTAAATTTTCCATTATTCTTTATGAACAAGGATATAAAAATCTAAAACAAAATACTAGCTAATTAAATCTAGCAATATAATTTAAAATATCATGACCATGTGGGATTTATTAGAGAGATGCAAGATTGGTTTAACACTCAAAATTCAACTTATATAATGTACTTTGGTAAGAGACTAGAAAAAAAATCACATGAACATCTCAATTTATTGGTAGAGCATCAAAAGTTCCTAACAAAATTTAATACTCATTTATGATAAAACTTTCAGCAAACTAAGAGTAGGACTTAACCTATGAATGTGAATGCTGTCCATAAAAAAATCTACATACAACATCACATTGAGTTGTGAAATACTAAATTCTTTCCTTCTTAAATCAGTAAGTAGCTAAGGATACATTCTCATACCATTTCTATTCAAAAATGTACAAGGATAGTTCCAGCTACAGCCATGGGCACAAATGAGAAATAAAACATGTAAAGATTATAAAGGAAAAAATAAAACCATCATTTTTTATGGAAAACATGATAATCTACATAGAAAGTGGAATCTACAAAAACAATAGTAGAACAAAGTGAATTTAGCAAGGTCACAAGACACAAGATTAATGGTTTCTTTATTGGGAAAAAAATACCATTTTCAATAGTATCAAAAGTATTATAAATGTGGAAATAAAGCTAATGAAATATGGAAAGACCTCTGTACTGAAACATTGCAAAATTAAAGAAACCAAATAAATGGAGAGATCCATATTCAGAATTAAAAGACTCAATATTATTAACATGTCCACCCTCCACATATGGTCTATAGATTCAACAAAATCCCAATTTTTTAAATTAACAAATATTCTAAAACAGATATAAAATGCAAATGATTTTGAATTGGAACAGTCTTGAAAAAGAACTCTCTTAATAACAAAGTTGGAGAACTGATATTAACTGATACTGACTTATGTCAGTCTGCTTTCTGTTGTTATAACTCAATACCTGAGATGGAGTAATTTATAAAGAAAATACATTTATTTTTTATAGTTCTGAAGGCTGGAACGTCCAAAGTCTAAGGGCGAAATCTGGTGAGGACCTTACAGCTGGTGGGGGTTTTCTGCAGAGTCTCAATGTGGTGCAGGGTACCACATGGTGAGGGGGCTCAGGAGAGAGAGCCTACCTGGCTTTTTACAACATAACTACTTTCCTGATAACTAACCCACTCCCATGGTAACCCACTAATCAACTAACCCATGAAAAGGATGTATCTAACGGTGAGAACAGAACCCTCATGACCCAATCACCTCTTAAAGGACCCACCTCCCAGTACCTTTACACTGGAGATTAAGTTTCAACATGAGTTTCAGAGGGGGCAAACATCCAAACCATAGCAACTTACTATAAGCTGCAGAAATCAAGAAAGCATGGTACTATATTGACATAAAGATAGGCATAGAATAGAACACAATAGAGTTTCGGTAACAGACACACACTTACATGGTCGATTGATTTTCAACAAAAATGTCAAAGTAGTTGGATAGAAAAGGAAAGTCTTTTCAACAAACATTGCTGAATCAACTGAATAACACATGGAATAAAATGAACCTGGACTCCTACCTCATTTCACATAAGAAAATTAAATGGAACATAGATCTAGATGTAAAAACTAAAACTATAAGTCTTCAAAGAAAAAACATAAGAGAGTATCTTCACAACTTTGGATTAAGATGAATATTTCTCAGGACACAGAAACCACTAGCAGTTTTAAAATAAGTACATGAGATTTCATCAAAATTAAACATTTCCATTCCTTAAAAGACACCATTTAAGAATGCAAGCCAATGTTTGCATTAAATATTTCTGACAAATGACTCATATCAGAAAACATATAGATAATAAAAAGAAAAACAACACAATTTTTTCAAATGAGTAAAAGGTCTTGAACAGACATATTACAAAAGAAGATACAGAAATGGCCAATAAGCACATAAAATAGTACTCATCATCACTAGCCATCAGGGAAATGCACAGTAAAACCACAGTAAGGTATGATTTCACACCTACAAAAATAGCTAAAATTAAAAGACATAATATCCAATGTTTACATGTATATGTGAAGAAATTGGAATTCATTCATTGTTGGTGAGATTGAAAACAGATGTAATCACTTTAGAGAACTGTTAGGTAAAGTTTCTTATAAGGTTAAACTATGGCCAATGATTTTTCTGCTAGATATGTAACCTAGAGAAATGAAATTGTGTGTCCACAGCAAAAGACTTTAGCAATGTTTACAGTAGTTTTATTCATAATAATTCCAAACTAAAAATAACCCAAATGCTATCAACAGGACAATAAATATACAAGTTGTGTGATATATTCATACAATGAAATACTACTCAGCAGCTCTGGGCAGGGAATCTCTGAAAATAAGGCAGCAGCGCCAGTCAGGAACTTATAGATAAAACTCCCATCTCCCTGGACAGAGCACCTGGGGGAAGGGCAGCTGTGGGCACAGCTTCAGCAGACTTAAATTTCCCTGCCTGACGGCTATGAAGAGATCAGTGGACATGCCAGCACAGCGTTCGAGCTCTGCTAAGGGTCGGACTGCCTCCTCACGTGGGTCCCTGACGCCCGTTTATCCTGGGTCCCCAGTAGGGACCAACAGACACCTCATAGAGAAGAGCTCTGGCTGGCATCTGGCAGGTGCCCCTCTGGGACAAAGCTTCCCTGGAAAGGGGAAAGAACAGGCAGCAATCTTTGCTGTTCTGCAGACTCCACTGGTGATACCCAGGCAAACAGGATGTGGAATGGACCTCCAGGAAACTCCAGTGGACGTGCAGCAGACAGTTTCCTGACTGTCAGAAGGAAAACTAACAAACAGAAAGGAATAGCACGTCCACTCAAGGACCCCATCTGAAGGTCACCAACATCAAAGACCAAAGGCAGATAAATCCACAAAGATGGGGAGAAACCAGTGCAAAAAGGCTGAAAATTCCAAAAACCAGAACACCTCTTCTCCTCCAAAGGATCACAACTCCTCGCCAGCAAGGGAACAAAACTGCGCAGAGAATGAGTTTGACGAATTGACAGAAGTAGGCTTCAGAAGGTGGGTAATAACAAACTCCTTCAAGCTAAAGGAGCATGTTCTAACCCAAAGCGAGGAAGCTAAGAACCTGGAAAAAAGGTTAGATGAATTGATAACTAGAATAACCAGTTTAGAGAAGAATATAAATGACCTGATGGAGCTGAAAAACACAGCACGAGAACTTCCTGAAGCATAAACAAGTATCAATAGCTGAATCAATCAAGCGGAAGAAAGGATATCAGAAATTGAAGATCAACTTAATGAAATAAAGTGAAAAGACAAGATTAGAGAAAAAAGAATAAAAAGGAATGAATAAAGCCTCCAAGAAATATGGGAATATGTGAAAAGACCAAATCTATATTTGATTGATGTACCTGAAAGTGACAGGGAGAATGGAACCAAGTTGGAAAACACACTTCAGGATATTTTCCAGGAGAACTTCCCCAACCTAGCAAGACAGGCCAACATTCAAATTCAGGAAATACAGAGAACACCACAAAGATACTCCTCGAGAAGAGCAACCCCAAGACACATAATTGTCAGATTCACCAAGGTTGAAATGAAGAAAAAAATGTTAAGGGCAGCCAGAGAGAAAGGTCAGGTTACCCATAAACAGAAGCCCATCAGACTAACAGTGGATCTCTCAGCAGAAACCCTCTAAGCCAGAAGAGAGTGGGGGCCAATATTCAACATTCTTAAAGAAAAGAATTTTCAACCCAGAATTTCATATCCAGCCAAACTAAGCTTCATAAGCTAAGGAGAAATAAAATCCTTTAGAGACAAGCAAATGCTGAGATTTTATCACCATCAGGTCTGCCTTACAAGAGCTCCTGAAGGAAGCACTAAACATGGCAAGGAAAAACTGGTAGCAACCACTGCAAAAACATACAAAATTGTAAAGACCATGGACACTATGAAGAAACAAATTCAAAAGCTAGCAGAAGACAAGAAATAACTAAGATCAGAGCAGAACTGAAGAAAATAGAGACACGAAAAACCCTTCAAAAAATCAATGAATCCAGGAGCTGGTTTTTTGAAAAGATCAACAAAATAGACAGACTGCTAGCAAGACTAATAAAGAAGAAAAGAGAGAAGAATCAAATAGATGCAATAAAAAATGATATAGGGGATATCACCACTGATCTCACAGAAATACAAACTACCATCAGAGACTACTATAAACATGTCTACGCAAATAAACTAGAAAATCTAGAATAAATGGATAAATTCCTGGACACATACACCCTCCCACGTCTAAACCAGGAAAAAGTTGAATCCCTGAATAGAGCAATAACAAGTTCTGAAATTGAGGCAGTAATTAATAGCCTACCAACCAAAAAAGTCCAGGTCCAGATGGATTTACAGCCAAATTCTGCCAGAGGTAAAAAGAGGAGCTGGTATCATTCCTTCTGAAACTATTCCAAACAATAGAAAAAGAGGGAATCCTCCCTAACTCATTTTATGAGGCCAGCATCATCCTGATACCAAAACCTGGCAGAGACACAACAAAAAAAGAAAATTTCAGGCAAATATCCCTGATGCACATCGACGCAAAAATCCTCAATAAAATACTGGCAAACCGAATCCAGCAGCACATCAAAAACCTTATCCACCACAATCAAGTCAGGTTCATCCCTGGGATGCAAGGCTGGTTCAACATATGCAAATCAATAAATGTGATTCATCACATAAACAGCAACAATGTCAAAAGCCACATGATTATCTCAATAGGTGCAGAAAAGGCCTTCAACAAAATTCAACACCCCTTCATGCTAAAAACTCCCCATAAGCTAGGTATCGATGGAACGTATCTTAAAATAGTAAGAGCTATTTATGACAAACCCACAGCCAATATCATACTGAATAGGCAAAAACTGGAAGCATTCCCTTTGAAAACCGTCACAAGACAAGGATGCCCTCTCTCACCATTCCTTTTCAACATAGTATTGGAACTTCTGGCCAGGGCAATCAGGCAAGAGAAAGAAATATTGGGTATTCAAATAGGAAGAGAGGAAGTCGAATTTTCTCAGTTTGCAGATGACAAGATTGTATATTTAGAAAACCCCATTGTCTCAGCCCAAAATCTTCTTAAGCTGGTAAGCACTTCAGCAAAGTCTCAGGATACAAAATCAATGTGCAAAAAGCACAAGTATTCCCATACACCAATAACAGACAAACAGAGAGCCAATAATCCCAGCGCTTTGGGAGTCAGAGGTGGGCGGATCACGAGGTCAGGAGTTCAAGACCAGCCTGACCAACATGGTGAAACCCATCTCTACTAAAAATACAAAAAAAAAAAAAAAAAAGTTGGGTGTGGTGGCAGTTGCCTGTAATCCCAGCTACTGGGGAGGCTGAGGCAGGAGAAATGCTTGAACCAGGGAAGCAGAGGTTGCAGGGAGCTGAGATCACACCACTGTACTCCAGCCTGGATGACAGGGCAAGATTCTATCTCAAAAAAAAAAAAAAAAAATCCAGAGAGCCAAATCATGAGTGAACTCCCATTCACTATTGCTACAAAGAGAATAAAATACCTAGGAATACAACTTACAAGGGAAGGACCTCTTCAAGAAGAACTACAAACCACTGCTCAAGGAAATAAGAGAGGACACAAACAAATGGGAAAACAGTCCATGCTCATGGAAAGGAAGAATCAGTATCATGAAAATGGCCATACTGCCCACTGCTTTTCTTCACAGAACTGGAAAAAACTACTTTAAACTTCATATAGAACCAAAAAAGAACCCACATAACCAAGACAATCCTAAGCAAAAAGAACAAAGCTGGAGGCATCATGCTACCTGACTCCAAACTATACTATGAGGCTACAGTAACCAAAACAGCATGGTACGGGTACCAAAACAGATATATAGACCAATGGAACAGAACAGAGGCCTCAGAGATAAAACCACATATCTACAACGATCTTATCTTTGACAAACCTGACACAAACAAGCAACAGGGAAAAGATTCCCTATTAATAAATGGTGTTGGGAAAACTAGCTAGCCATATGCAGAAAAGTGAAACTGGACCCCTTCCTTACACCATATACAAAAATCAACTCAAGATAGATTAAAGACTTAAACATAAGACCTTAAACCATAAAAATCCCAGAAGAAAACCTAGGCAATACCATTCAGGACATAGGCATGGGCAAAGACTTCATGTCTAAAATACCAAAAGCAATGGCAACAAATGCTAAAATTGACAAATGGGATCTAATTAAACTAAAGAGTTTCTGCATAGAAAAAGAAACTACCATCAGAGTGGGAGAAAATTTTTGAAATCTATCCATCTATCCAACTGACAAAGGGCTAATATCCAGAATCTACATAGAACTTAAACAAATTTACAAGAAAAAAAAACAACCCCATCAAAAAGTGGACAAAGGATAAGAGCAGACATTTCTCAAAAAAAGACATTTATGCAGCCAACAAGCATATGAAAAAAGCTCATCATTACTGGTCATTAGAGAAATACAAATCAAAACTACAATGAGATACCATCTCATGCCAGTTAGAATGACAATCATTAAAAAGTCAAGAAACAACAGATGCTGGAGAGGATGTGGAGAAATAGGAATGCTTTTACACTGTTGGTGGGAGTGTAAATTAGTTCAACCATTGTAGAAGACAGTGTGGTGATTCCTCAAGGATCTAGAACTAGAAATACCATTTGACCCAGCAATCCCAGGATTATAAATCATTCTACTGTAGGGACATATGCACACGTATGTTTATTGCAGCACTATTCACAATGGCAAAGACTTGGAACCAACCCAAATGTCCATCAATGATAGACTGGATTAAGAAAATGTGGCACATATACACCATGGAATACTATGCAGCCATAAAAAAGGATGAGTTCATGTCCTTTGCAGGGACATAGATGAAGCTGGGAATCACCATTCTCGGCAAACTATTCCAAGAACAGAAAATCAAACACCGCATGTTCTCACTCATAAGTGGGAGTTGAACAATGAGAACACATGGACCCAGGGAGGGTAATATCACACACCAGGGCCTGTCAGGGGGTGGGGGCCTAGGGATAGCATTAGGAGAAATTCCCAATGTAGGTGACAGGTTGATGGGTGCAGCAAATCACCCTGGCATTTGTATACCTATGTAACAGAACTGCACATTCTGTTGATATATCCCAGAACTTAAAGTATAATAAAAAATAAAAATTTAAAAATTTAAAAAAAGAAATACTAATCAGCAATCAAAAAACATGAACTGTTATAGGAAACAACATGAATAAATTTAAAACACATTGTATTTAATAACAGAAGCCAGACACAAAATAATGCATACACTATGTTTCCAGTTGTATGAAGCCCCAAAACAGGCAAAACTAATCTATGGTGTTAGAAATCAGGAAACCTTTGCCTGAAAGTGGCACAAGTAAACTTCCTGGGTAACAGACATAGGCTACATTTGCAAAGTCAGTATTCAGATATATGAACTCATCTAAGGCAATTAAACCAGATGTGTTATATCTGTATAATTTATTGTCTATAAATTATACTTCAATGAAAAAAAACTAGTCCATTACTGTCAATTTCCAAATTAGGCCCACCCCTCTGCATAAAGAGTTATAAAGGTACAAAAGGAGGTTTTTTTGTTTTTTTTTTTTTTTGAGAAGGAGTCTCACTCTGTCACCAGGCTGGACTGCAGTGGTGCTATCTCAGCTCACTGCAGTCTCCACCTCCCGGGCTCAAGCAATTCTCCTCCCTCAGCCTCCCGATTAGCTGGGACTACAGGCGTGTGACACCATGCCCAGTTAACTTTTGTATTTTTAGTAGAGACTGGGTTTCACCATATTGGCCAGGATGGTCTTGATTTCTTGATCTCATGATCCCAAAGTGCTGGGATTACAGGAGTGAGCCACCATGCCCAGCTGAGAGGCATTTTTGATGAGTCATCACCAGGATGTGCTGTTTTATGGTAACAACATGTCCTAATAAATTTTCACCACCTTTCTTCCCATAAGCCTCAAAATTAAGTTATTAAGTTCCTCTACCAAAAATATCTCAGTATTTCTATGTATATGTAATTCATTCAGATTTTTTGGGCAAAGTTAATTCCCTGATGTTATTATAATTTAAATTGACAATCATTAAAATAGAAGATACAAAAGGATACTAAATTCATATTATTACCATGTTATTTAATCATTAAAACTGGTGTGTTTCCTAAATATTTCATTATACACATGTTTATGTACACTTCAAATGAAGTTAGGCTTATCAAGTTTTAACACTTAGTTGAATAGGGAGTGTGTTAAACATATGGAAGCCCTAACCCTAATCCAGTAGCTTCAGATTGTAGGGGAAGGGACCAATTATTCTTTAAAAATAAATAAATGAATCTCCTCATATGCTAACATGCACCAAAGTTTTATAAATTCTAGTATGGGGCAATGCAAAATGGTAAATAAGAAAAAAAGTCCCTATTCCCTTGGTAGAGAAGTAAATTAGCAACCCAAAATAGGGTAGTATAACTCAGAATTTCTACAAGCAAAAAAATTATAAAGCCTTGATACTCAGAGTAATCAGGTGACCTTTAGCATTCCCATATCTCAAATGTTAAGGTGTATAAAAATCACTTAGAGATCTTATTAAAATGTAGATACTGATTACATAGCTTTAGTTTGTAGATGAAGGGTCTTCATTTTGGCTGCAGTTTGAATGTTTGTCCCCTCCAAAATTCATGTTAAAACTTAATCCTTAATGCAGCAGTACTGAGAGGCAGGGCTTTTAAAAGGTGATTGGGTCATGAGGGCTCTGCCTTTTCGAATGGGTTAATCCATTCACAGATTAGTGAATTAATAAATTAATAAATTAATGGACTAGAATAGGAATGGGACTGGTGGCTTTATGAAAAAAGGAAGAGAGACCTCAGCTAGCATGCTCAGTCCCCTCACCATGTGAAGCCCTCTGCAGGCTTGTGACTCTGCAGAGAGTCCCCACAAGCATGGAGGCCTCACCAGATGTGGCCTCTTGACCTTGGATTTCTCAGCCTCCATAAGAAATAATTTTTTTCTTTATAAATTATGCAGTTTTGAGTATTCTCTTACAAGCAATAGAAAACGTACTAAAACAACTTCTAGCAAGCTCCCAAGTGATGCTGATTCTGCTGGTCCATAGACCATACTTTGTGTATTTAGGTGCTAAAAGTTTTTGTCTTTGGTTGTTCTTTTCCCAAAAGTAAAAATAGTGTTGAAATTTCTACAACATCAGGAATAGTATCTCCCCGGTTTTAAGAATCTGAGCCCCAGTCTCTCTGTCTTCCTGAAACAAATGTGGTGGGGGAGGGAAAGAGGGGCAGAATTGTGAGTATTTTAATATCTATTTTAGTTAACTTAGAATACTAAGAAAAAAAAGAGAGACAACTTGAATAAATACAATTATAATTAAAGAGGAGCCATTATAAATGATAGTTCAGAGACACAAAAAATTATGAGACTACTATAAAAATTATATGCTAACAAACTGCATAACATAAATAAATTTCTAGAAACTTAAAACTTACCAAAACTGAATGATGATGAAATACAAAATCCTAACAGACCTAGAACTAGTAAAGAGATTAAATCAGTAAACAAAACCTCCCAACAGAAAAGGTCCAGGAGCAGACAGCTTCATGATGAATTCTATTAGACTTTAAAAGGAGAATTAATGCCAATTCTCCCCAAACTCTTCCAAAAAATTAAAGAAAAGAAAATACTTCAAACTCATTTTATGAGGCTGGCTTTACCCTAATAACAAAGCTAGACAAGAACACTACAAGAAAAAAAATCACAGGCCCTGATGAACATGGATGTAAAATTTCTCAATAACCTACTAGTAAACTAAATTCAGCAGTACATTCAAAGTGTCATATGCATGACCTAGTGGGATTTATCCCTGAGATGCAAAGATGGTCCAACATAGGTAAATCAATAAACATGATGTACCACATTAAAAACAAAGAATAAAATTATACGATCATCTAAATACATACCAAAACAAAAGCATCTGACAAAATTCTCCATCATTTCATAATTTAAAAAACTCAACAAATTAGGCATGGAATGAATGAACTTCAAGATAATAAAAGCCATATATGACAAATCCACAGCTAACATTATACTAATGGTTAAAAGCTGAAAGCTTTTCCTCTAAGATCAGGAAGAAACAAGGGTGCCCAGTCTCACTACTTCTCTACAACATAGTACTGGAAGTCCTAGCTAAACCAATTAGGCAAGAAAAAGAAATGAAGGCATCCAAATTGGAAAGGAAGAAGTAAGATTGTCTCTATTAGCATGTGACATAATCTTATTACAGAAGACCATAAAGACTCTACCAAGAAAGTATTAAAAGAAGTACATTCAATAAACTTGTGGGATACAAAATCAACATATAAAAGTCAGTTGCCATTTCTATGTATTAATAATGAACTAACCTAAAACAAATTAAGAAAGGAATATAATTTACAATAGCATCAAAAGGAATAAAATACTCAAGAATAAATTTAACCAAGGAGGCAAAATATCTGTACATTGAAAACTCTAAAACATTGATGAAAGAAATTGAAGAAGACACAGATACAATTCTTCACTCTGATAAATGGAAAGATATCCATGTTCATGAATTGGAGGAATTAATATTGTTAAAATGTCCATACCACCCAAAGGGATCTATAGATTTAGTTCAATCATTATCAAGATCCCAATGGCATTTTTTACAAAAATAGAAAAATTAAGTCCTAAAATTTGTATGGAACCACAAAAAAACCCAAATATCTAAAGCAATCTTGAACAAGAAGAACAAAGCTGGAGGCATCACACTTCCTGATTCAAGTTATATTATAAAGCTATAGTAATTAAAACAATATGGCACTTGCATAAAAACAGATGCACAAACCACTGGAACAGAATAGAGAACCAAGAAATAAATCCACGCATATATAGTTAACTAATTTTCCACAAAATGTCAAGAAAGGATAGTCTCTTCAACAAATAATGCTGGGAAAACTAGATGTCCATGTGGAAAAGAATGAAATTGGACCCTTACAGCATACACAAAAACTAACTCAAAATGGATTAAAGACAAACAAAAGACCTGAAATCACAAAACTCCTAGAAGAAAACACGGGGGAAAAGCTTAATAACACTGGTCTCGGCAATGACTTTTTGTATTTGACAACAAAAGCATAGACAACAAAGATAAAAATAAACAAGTGGGACTACATCAAACTAATAAGTTTATGCACAGCAAAGGAAACAATTGATGAAACAAAAAGGTAATCTACAGAATGGAAGAAAATGTCTGCAAACCATATATCTGATAAAGAATTAGTATCTAAAATACATATGAAACCCATACAATTCAATAGCAAATAAAAAAACTGATTAAAGAATAGGCAAATGATGTAAATAGACAATTTTCCAAAGAAGACATACAAATGGTCAACAGGTATATAAGATGTTCAGCATCACTACATCACTAGTTATCAGGGAAATGCAAATCAAAGTAGCACCACTTCACACTTGTTAGCACGGCTATTTTCAAAAAGTCAAAAGATAGCAAGCGTTGGTGAAGATTGGAGAAAAGGGAACACTTGTACACTGTTGGTGGAACTTTAAATTGGTACAGCCATTATGAAAAATAGTATAGAGGTTCCTCAAAAAAATTAAAAACAGAACTACTATATGAACCAGTAATTTTACTACTGGAGATGTTTCCAAAGGAAATAAAATCACTATCTCAAAGAGGTATCTACAGTCCCATATTCAATGCAGCATTATTTACAGTAGCCGAGATATGGAAACAACCTAAGTGTTCATCAACTGAAGAATGAATAAAGAAACTGGGGTGTGTGTACACGTATACACACTCACACAGGAGAGAATACTATTTAGACTTACAAAAAAAGGAAATCCTCCCATTTGCAACAACATGGATAAAGCTGGAGGACAGTGAGCTAAGTGAATAAGCCATACGCAGAAAGACAAATACTGCATGATCACATGTTGAAATCTAAAAAATAAAAGTCAAACTCAGAAACAGAGAGTAGAATGTTGATTAACCCAGGCTGGGGAGGAGGAAGAGAGGAGATGTTGGTCAAAGGGTGCAAATTTTGAGATATATGATGAATACATTCTGGAGACCTAATGTACAGCATAGTAACTACAGTTCATAATTTATTTTATACTTGAAATTAGCTGAGAGAATAGATCTCAAGTTTCCTTACCACAGAAAAAAATGATACCTAATGAGGTAATTGATATGCTAGTTAGCTTGATTGTGGTAATCATTTCATAATGTATACTTATATCACATCATGTGGTCAACCTAAAATATATACAATTTTTATTTGTCAGTCTTACCTCAAAAAGCTGGGGTAAAATTGTTAAACCTCACATAAATAATGATTAAAATGAGAAAAAAAGAATACAGGCCAACAAGGCCTGCAGCACAATCCATAGACCAATGAATGGCATACTAAGCAAACAAAAAGTATTTTATATTAAGAAACAAAAAGTGAAAGGGAGAGTAAGGAGGCCATGCTTTCAGCTCTATTTCACATGTCATTTGGAAATACTATATCATAGCTCATCTTCCTTCTCAGTAAGAAATTAAATGGGTCATTAGACACTTTGCCTATATTCTAGTTTTCCAAAAGCTTTAGAATATGTATGCTTAAAATTTGTCTTGATATGAATTTGGAATAACTATGGTGGCAGGAGTGAACTAAGATGGAAAATAATGGTTTCCCTCAAGAATGACATTACTAATTAAAACATGAGTTTTCTTTTTTATTAACTGAAAGGGGCTCTACAGATGTAGAAGGACTAGGATGATATTTGGAGTCAGAGATCCTGGGCATAGACATTGAATCTTTCCCTTCTCCACTCTTCCCACAAAACCTTGTGAGAAATGCTACCACAGAGACAGAGGTACAGTGCTGCAATTCACCTGCAGAATTGGGTCTAACCTGTATCCAGAACTGCTTAAAGCCTGCTTGTGATGGTAACTATTACAGTTGTAGGGTCTCCATTAAATGATGCTTATATCCTCAACAGCAGAAAGTCCTTGGTTTCTTGCCTCACTTCTAGTGAATTGGGCTGTAAAGAATATTGATATAGATGCTACCTTCTCAAATATGGAATTCTGGTTTTTTTAATCAACCTTTTAATGGTACATAAATAATTCTTAATGGGTGACAGAAAAAGAAGAAATTATTTTTACCAGAATGTAGGAACTTAAACTGAGCTCACCTGTTAATATGGAATATATAGTAGGCTAAATAGACACCAAGAAATCCAGATTATAGAGTTAACACTGCCATTAACTAACTATAACTTAAAGAACATCCTTCTTAGTAGTTTTCTAATGCTTAGAAAAAAGAGAGGTAAACTTGGTAATCTGTATCTTCCTTTTCAACTATGAAAACAATGATTCATATTATCTGTCATCAAAGGATTATTGTGATAATTAAAATTTATACTTTTAAAACTGCTTTGAGAAAACTTTGGTTTATTTAATCTTGAGAATGTTGAGAGAATAAGGCCTGATTGGGTCATATGGTTTGCCTCCTGCATGTACTCAAAAGCAACAGACTCAAAAACCAAGTTTGCTGACTCCAGAATCCTTTCCATTACATTCATTCAACGACAAACATTTATTAAGTGCCTACTATGTGGCAGATACTCTTTTAGGTGCTGGGAATTCAGAGGTGACAAAACTAAATAAGGAATCTGCTTCCATGCAGTTTGTACCAGAGACTAAATAAATACATGAGATCATTTCAGATACTGGTAAGTGTATAATGAAAACAGTAATGTATCACTTGAGGCCAGGAGGAGAGGAAAGGCTCTGTTAGATTTGGAGGTCAAAGAAGGCCTCTCTAAAAAGGTAACACTTGAGCTGACACTTAAGCAACAGGAAGGAGCCACACTTGATCAGATCTGGGGACAAGATTTCCATTCCATTGATGGAGTAAGTTTGGTTTGTCCCAGGAACAGAAAGGTCAGTGAGTCATGCATGTGGGAGCAAGAGGAAGAATGACAGGGACTAAAGTAAAGTAGCATGATTCACAAGCATTATGTTCAGTTTAGAATTGTTTTTCCTAAATGCGAAGTGTGTCTATTAAAGGGTTTTAAGCATGGGTGCATCATGATCTGCTTTTTTAAAATTATTATACTTTAAGTTTTAGGGTACATGTGCACAACGTGCAGGTTGGTTACATATGTATACATGTGCCATGTTGGTGTGCTGCACCCAGTAACTCATCATTTAACATTAGTTATAACTCCTAATGCTATCCCTCCCCACTCCCCTCACCCCACAACAGGCCCTAGTGTGATGTTCCCCTTCCTGTGTCCATGTGTTCTCATTGTTCAATTCCCACCTATGAGTGAGAACATGCAGTGTTTGGTTTTTTGTCCTTGTGATAGTTTGCTGAGAATGATGGTTTCCAGCTTCATTCATGTCCCTACAAAGGACATGAACTCATCATTTTTTATGGCTGCATAGTATTCCATGGTGTATATGTGCCACATTTTCTTAATCCAGTATATCATTGTTGGACATATGGCTTGGTTCCAAGTCTTGGCTATTGTGAATAGTGCCGCAATAAACATATGGGTGCATGTGTCTTTATAGCAGCATGATTTATAATCCTTTGGGTATATACCCAGTAATGGGATGGCTGGGTCAAATGGTACTTCTAGTTCTAGATGCCTGAGGAATCGCCACACTGACTTCCACAATGGTTGAACTAGTTTACAGTCCCACCAACAGTGTAAAAGTGTTCCAATTTCTCCACATCCTCTCCAGCACCTGTTGTTTCCTGACTTTTTAATGATCGCCATTCTCACTGGTGTGAGATGGTATCTCATTGTGGTTTTGATTTGCATTTCTCTGACGGCCAGTGATGATGAGCATTTTTTCATGTGTCTGTTGGCTGCATAAATGTCTTCTTTTGAGAAGTGTCTGTTCATATCCTTTGCCCACTTTTTGATGGGGTTGTTTGTTTTTTTCTTGTAAATTTGTTGGAGTTCATTGTAGATTCTGGATATTAGCCCTTTGTCAGATGAGTAGGCTGCAAAAATTTTCTCCCATTCTGTAGGTTGCCTGTTCACTCTGATGGTAGTTTCTTTTGCTGTGCAGAAGCTCTTTAGTTTAATTAGATCCCATTTGTCAATTTTGGCTTTTGTTGCCATTGCTTTTGGTGTTTTGGACACGAAGTCCTTGCCCATGCCTATGTCCTGAATGGTATTGCCTAGGTTTTCTTCTAGGGTTTTTATGGATTTAGGTTTAACATTTAAGTCTTTAATCCATCTTGAATTAATTTTTGCGTAAGGTGTAAGGAAGGGATCCAGTTTCAGCTTTCTACATATGGCTAGCCAGTTTTCCCAGCATCATTTATGAAATAGGGAATCGTTTCCCCATTGCTTGTTTTTGTCAGGTTTGTCAAAGATCAGATAGTTGTAGATATGCGGCATTTAAAAATTTAAGAATTCATTTGTATGTGTCTTTATATGTATTAATTTCTCATAAAGCTATGAGAAATAAGTTAAAGTATGGAAACCACAAAGAAATGGGTCTGACAATTAGTGAGCTCTTAATAAATAGAAGCTATTGTCATAATTATAGACAAAAATACATTTCAATTTTTAAAATGACAATAAATGCTTGAATAAGAAGCATAAAGACTTATAGCCAACCCACTATTTAACTGTTACATTTTAGTATACTAAAAATTAATGAGAAACTAAAGCATTCATTTTTAAACTTGTTTCATAAAAATGTTTACTCTTCCCTCAGTTACTGAATATTATTTAATATTATTTGAATACCTGGCTTGAAGTATAAGAACAGAATAATAATCCATTTCCAATTGAAAAAGTTCAGGATCAAAGGAAATCCCCTAAAACACTGATTTTGATTAACCCTAATCAAGGATAGTACAGATGAAAGATTAAACTATCTTTCAATCTAGATGATCAAGACTGAAGTTTTTACTCTTTCCAAAGAAAGATCTATTTTTTAAAAATGCAGTGTGAAAAGGTAACTAAAGAGTATAACACCAAAAATGCAGGGGTAAAGGCATCATATATGTGTCAATTAATTAATAAAACTGTGTATTGTTTTTCTGGAGGAAAAAGGGAAAATCACAGCATTTCCCGTTGCTACAGTAATGGCTTGGCTTCTAGCCATTTTTGAAGCTAAAAACCCAAGAGCACACATCCATCTTCCTTATCTCCCCTAAATTTAATGGATAACTCATAAGGAGGACCACTTTGCCATTCTCTTTCATCACTGCATGATTAGTGCCTCAAATCGTACTTGGCAAATCACTGACCCTCAATAAATGTTGGTTTAATTCGATCTTTTTCTACTTCCAGCATCTCTTCTATCATCCTCTTATTTGACCCCACTGATAATGCCTTCCTCATCTCACACTTAGTCTACAGTGGTATCCACCTAAGTGATCTCTTAACCACTATCACATCCCCATCTAATTTAAACTGCTAGTTTCAGAGTCTGTTTTCACACTGCAGAGTAGGTATTTCTTGATTGGGTTGTACACTATATAACATAATATCCGTCAAAACCACACATGAAAGAGAGAACTGCAGTAACTTGCTTGTCTGGACTTTGTATGAATAGTTTAAAAATCTAATCTGGCCATAGCAACTTCTAAATATTCAAGCAACAAAAGAATATACATGTCTATATAATGAGACCAGTACAAGCCAAGAAATGGTGTACAGTGTATTTTATTTGCCTGTGCCAGCAAATGCACTGAAAACAGGCCACAGGATTCCATTGGTGATTTTAAACTCTGCTTATAAATGCAGCCTTTTTCTCTAGCTCTAAATTCCTCTTACATTACATTAATTAGCCTAATTTCTTACTTGTTTTTCTTGACTCAGCTTTGACAATAAAATATTGTCAAAATATTTTATTTTACTGGTTTCCAAATGGAAAACTAATAAAACTTCTAAGACTAATAAAATTTCTAACTCAGGTCAAAATTTTTCTCCAACTATCTAACCTTCCAATTCATTCATGATACACCAAAAAGAATTCTGGATAGCAAGTCAAGTGATGTGAGTTCCAGTCCTGGATGTGCCTGGTTTGCCTACTTAGAAAATACAGTGTTAGCATATCCAAGGTTAAATAATACAGGATAGTAAATCAAAATAAATGGCATAGACAAAAGAGGAGTCAGTGAAAGGAAATGAATGGAAATGAGCACTCTTTGAGACATCAAGTGATATGAATAAAATCATCAATAAGTAACTCTAGCACCCCAATTGCAGTTTCTAAATATCATTTTCCATTAAAAGGAACCAAAGCTCTTTGGAAAAACAGCAGATTCCAGATCTGGGGCATGTGAGACATAAGACAGATATCTTGTCATTCTGAAAACAAGAAAACTGTCGAAATCTACTGGGATTAGATCAACGGGACCCAAGAGCCAATTTGAAAGGCTTCCATTGACTAAAGACGAAATCATTTGATTATTTAATTTCCAGGCAAGATGGCCGAATAGGAACAGCTCCAGTCTGCAGTTCCCAGCAAGATCAACACAGAAGGTGGGTGATTTCTGCATTTCCAACTGAGGTACCCAGTTCATCTCACTGGGACTGGTTGGACAGTGGGTGCAGCCCACAGAGGGCGAGTTGAAGCAGGGTGGGGCATCACCTCAGCTGGGAAGTGCAAGGGGTCAGGGGATCTCCCTCCCCCAGCCAAGGGAAGCCGTGAAAGACTGTACTGGGAGGAACGGTGCACTCTGGCCCAGATACTGCATTTTTCCCATGGTCTTCACAACCAGCAAACCAGGAGATTCCCTCTGGTGCCTACACCACCAGGGCCCTGGGTTTCAAGCACAAAACTGGGTGGCCGTTTGGGCAGATACCCCGCTAGCTGTGGAGTTTTTTTGTTTTTTTAATACCCCAGTGTCACCTGGAACGCCGGCGAGACAGAATCGTTCACTCCCCTGGAAAGGGGGCGGAAACCAGGGAGCCAAGTGGTCTGGCTCCGTGGGTCGCACCCCCATGGAGCCCAGCAAGCTAAGATTCACTGGCTTGAAATTCTTGCTGCTAGGACAGCAGTCTGAGATGCTTGAGCTTGGTATGGGGAGGGGCATGCAACATTGCTGAGACTTGAGTAGGCGGTTTAACCCTCACAGTGTAAACAAAGCCAGAGGGAAGTTCAAACTGGGCGGAGCCCACCACAGCTCAGCAAGGCCATTGCTGCCAGACTGCCTCTATAGATTCCTCCTCTCTGGGCAGGGTATCTCTAAAGAAAAAACAAAGGCAGCAACCCCAGCCAGGGTCTGATAAGATAAAACTCCCATCTCCCTGGGACAGAGCACCAGGGGGAAGGGGTGGCTGTGGGTGCAGCTTCAACATACGTAAACATCCCTACTTGACAGCTCTGAAGACAGCAGCAAATCTCCCAGCACAGTGTACAAGCTCTGCTAAGGGACAGACCGCCTCCACAGTGGGTCCCTGACCCCCATGTATCCTGACTGGGAGATACCTCCTGTAGGGGCTGACAGACACCTCATACAGGAGAGCTCTGGCTGGCATCTGGCAGATGCCGCTATGGGATGAAACTTCCAGAGGAAGGAACAGGCAGCAATTTTTGCTGTTCTGTAGCGTCCGCTGGTGATATCCAGGCAAACAGGATCTGAAATGAACCTATGGCAAACTCCAGCAGACCTGCAGCAGAGGGGCCTGACTGTTAGAAGGAAAACTAACAAATGGAAAGGAATAGTATCAACATCAACAAAAAGGATGTCCATTCAGAGATCCCATCCAAAGGTCACCAACATCAAAGACCAAAGGTAGATAAATCCACAAAGATGGGGAGAAACCAGTGCAAAAATGCTGAAAATTCCAAAAACCAGAACACCTCTTCTCCTCCAAAGGATCACAACTCGCCAGCAAGGGAACAAAACAGTACAGAGAATGAGTTTGACAAATTGACAGAAGTAGGCTTCAGAAGGTGGGTAATAACAAACTCCTTCAAGCTAAAGGAGCATGTTCTAACCCAAAGCAAGGAAGCTAAGAACCTTGAAAAAAGGTTAGACAAATTGATAACTAGAATAACCAGTTTAGAGAAGAACATAAGTGACCTGATGGAGCTGAAAAACACAGGACGAGAACTTCGTGAAGCATAAACAAGTATCAATAGCCAAATCGATCAAGAGGAAGAAAGGATATCAGAGACTGAAGGTCAACTTAATGAAATAAAGCGAGAAGACAAGATTAGAGAAAAAAGAGTGAAAAGAGATGAATAAAGCCTCCAAGAAATATGGGAATATGTGTAAAGACAAAATCTATGTTTGATTGGCATACCTGAAAGTGATGGGGAGAATGGAACCAAGTTGGAAAAGACACTTCAGGAGAACTTCCCCAACCTAGCAAAATAGGCCAACATTCAAATTCAGGAAATACAGAGAATACCACAAAGATACTCCCTGAGAAGAGAAACCCCAAGACACATAATCGTCACATTCACCAAGGTTGAAATGAAGGAAAAAATGTTAAGGGCAGCCAGAGAGAAAGGTTGGGTTACCCACGAATGGAAGCCCATCAGACACAGCAGATCTCTTGGCAGAAACCCTATAAGCCAGAAGAGAGTGGGGACCAATATTCAACATTCGTAAAGAAAAGAATTTTCAACGCAGAATTTCATATCCAGCCAAACTAAGCTTCACAAGTGAAAGAGAAATAAAATCCTTTACAGACAAGCAAATGCTGAGAGATTTTATCACCACCAGGCCTGCCTTACAAGAGCTCCTGAAGGAAGCACTAAACATGGAGAGGAAAAACTGGTAGCAGCCACTGCAAAAACAAACCAAATTGTAAAGACCATTGACACTATGAAGAAACTGCATCAACTAACGGGCAAAATAAGCAGCTAGCATTATAATGACAGGATCAAATTCACACATCACAGTATGAACCTTCAATGTAAATGGGCTAAATGCCCCCAATTAAAAGACACAGACTGGCAAATTGGATAAAGAGTCAAGACCCATCAGTGTGCTGTATCCAGGAGATCCAACTAATGTGCAAAGACACACATAGGCTCAAAATAAAGGGATGGGGGAATATTTACCAAGCAAATGGAAAGCAAAAAAAAAAAAAAAAAAAGCAGGGGTTGTAATCCTAGTCTTTGATGAAACAGACTTTAAACCAACAAAGATCAAAAGAGACAAAGAAGGGCATTACATAATGGTAAAATGCTCAATGCAATAAGAAGAGCTAACTACCCTAAATATATATACAACTAATACAGGAGCACCCAGATTCATAAAGCAAGTTATTGGAGACCTACCAAGAGATGTAGACTCCCACACAATAATAATGGGAGACTTTAAAATCCCACTGTCAATATTAGACAGATCAATGAGACAGAAAATTAACAAGGATATTCAGGACTTGAACTCAGCTCTGGACCAAGTGGACCTAATAGACATCTACGGAACTCTCCACCCCAATTCAACAAAATAAATAAATAAATATATATATATATATATATATATTCTAATCAGCACCACATCGCACTTATTCTAGAATTGACCACATAATTGGAAATAAAACACTCCTCAGAAAATGCAAAAGAATGAAAATCATAACAAACAGTCTCTCAGACCAAAGTGGAATCAAAATGGAACTCAGGATTAAGAAACTCACTCAAAACTGCACAACTACTTGGAAACTGAACAACCTACTCCTGAATGACTACTGGGTAAATAACAAAATGAAGGCAGAAATAAAGATGTTCTTTGAAACCAATGACAACAAAGACAAAACATACCAAAATCTCTGGGACACATTTAAAGCAATGTGTGGAGGGAAATTTATAGCACTAAATGCCCACAAGAGGAAGCAGAAAAGATCTAAAATTGACACCCTAACATCAAAATTAAAAGAACTAGAGAAGCAACAGCAAACAAATTCAAAAGCTAGCAGAAGATAAGAAATAACTAAGATCACAGCAAAACTGAAGGAGATAGAGAAAGGAAAAACCCTTCAAAAAATCCATGAATCCGGGAGCTGGTTTTTTGAAAAGATCAACAAAATAGATAGACAGCTAACCAGACTAATAAAGAAGAAAAGAGAGAAGAATCACATAGATTCAATAAAATATGATATAGGGTATATCACCACTGATCCCACAGAAATACAAACTACCATCAGAGAATACTATAAACACCTCTACACAAATAAACTAGAAAGTGTAGAATAAATGGATAAATACCTGGCCACTAACACCCTCCGAAGTCTAAACCAGGAAGAAGTCGAGTCCCTGAATAGACCAATAACAAGTTCTGAAATTGAGGCAGAAATTAATAGCCTACCAACCAAAAAAGTCCAGGACCAGATGGATTCACAGCCGAATTCTGCCAGAAGTACAAAGAGGAGCTGGTACCATTCCTTCTGAAACTATTCCAACAATAGAAAAAGAGGGAATCCTCCCTAACTCATTTTATGAGGCCAGCATCATCCTGATACCAAAACCTGGCAGAGACACAACAAAAAAAGAAAATTTCAGGTAAATATCCCTGATGAACATTGACGCAAAAATCCTCAATAAAATACTGGCAAACTGAATCCAGCAGCATATCAAAAACCTTATCCACCACAATCAAATCAGGTTCATCCCTGAGATGCAAGGCTGATTCAACATACGCAAATCAATAAACATAATCCATCACATAAACAGCACCAATGACAAAAATCATGATTATCTCAATAGATGCAGAAAAGGCCTTCGACAAAATTCAACACCCCTTCATGCTAAAAACTCTCCATAAGCTAGGTATCGATGGAATGTTATCTCAAAATCATAAGAGCTATTTATGACAAACCCACAGGCAATGTTATACTGAATGGGCAAAAACTGGAAGCACTCCCTCTGAAAACTGGCACAAGACAAGGATGCCCTCTCTCACCACTCCTATTCAACATAGTATTGGAAGTTCTGGTCAGAGCAATCAGGCAAGAGAAAAAAAATAAAGGGTATTCAAATAGATGATATGATTGTATATTTGGAAAGATGACATGATTGTATATTTAGAAAACCCCATTGTCTCAGCCCAAAATCTCCTTAAGCTGATAAGCAACTTCAACAGTCTCAGGATACAAAATCTATGTGTAAAACTCACAAGCATTCCTATACACAAATAATAGACAAACAGAGAGCCAAATCATGTGTGAACTCCCATTCACAATTGCTACAAAGAGAATAAAATACCTATGAATACAACTTACAAGGGATGTGAAGGATTCTTCAATGAGAACTACAAACCACTGCTCAAGGAAATAAAAGAGGACACAACAAATGGAAAAACATTCCATGCTCATGGATAGGAAGAATCAATATCGTGAAAATGACCATACTGCCCAAAGTAATTTATAGATTCAATGCTATCCCCACCAAGCTACAATTGAGTTTCTTCACTGAATTAGAAAACACTATGTTAAATTTCATATGGAAACCGAAAAAGAGCCCACATAGCCAAGACAATCCTAGGTAAAAAGAACAAAGCTGGAGGCATGATGCTACCTGACTTCAAATTATACTACAAGGCTACAGTAATCAAAACATTATGGTACTGGTACCAAAACAAGTATACAGACCGATGGAACAGAACAGAGGCCTCAGAAATAACACCACACATCTACAACCATCTTATCTTTGACAAACCTGACACAAACAAGCAACAGGGAAAGGATTACTTATTTAATAAATGGTGTTCGGAAAACTGGCTAGCCATATGCAGAAAGCTGAAACTGGATCCATTCCTTACATCTTATAAAAAAATTAACCCAAGATGGATTACAGACTTAAACTAAGACCTAAAACAATAAAAACCCTAGAATAAAACCTTGGCAATACCATTCAGAACATAGGCATCTTATATAAAAATTAAGCCAAGATGGATTAAAGACTTAAACTAAGACCTAAAACAATAAAAATCCTAGAATAAAACCTTGGCAATACCATTCAGGACTTAGGCATGGGCAAAGCCTTTATGACTAAAACACCAAAAGCAATGGCAACAAAAGCCAAAATTGACAAATGGGATCTAATTAAACTAAAGAGCTTCTGCACAGCAAAAGAAACTACCATCAGAGTGAACAGGCAACCTAGAGAATGGGAGAAAATTTTTGCAACCTACTCATCTGACAAAGGGCTAATATCCAGAATCTACAAAGAACATAAATGAATTTACAAGAAAAAAATAAGCAACCCCATCAAAAAGTGAGCGAAGGATATGACCAGACACTTCTCAAAAGAAAACGCTTTTGCAACCAACAAGCATATGAAAAATGCTCATCATCACTGGTCTTTAGAGAAATGTAAATCAAAACCACAATGAGATACCATCTCATGCCAGTTAGAATGACGATCATTAAAAAGTCAGGAAACAACAGATGCTGGAGAGGATGTGGAGAAACAGGAACACTTTTACACTTGGTGGGAGTGTAAATTATTTCAACCATTGTGGAAGACAGTGTGGCGATTCATCAAGGATCTAGAACTAGAAATACCATTTGACCCAGCAATCCCATTACTGGGTATATACCCAAGGATTATAAATCATTCAACTATAAAGACTCATCCACATGTATGTTTATTGCGGCACTGTTCACAATAGCAAAGACTTGGAGTCAACCTAAATGTCCATCAATGATAGACTGGATTAAGAAAATGTGGCACATATACACCATGAAATACTATACAGCCATAAAGAAGGATGAGTTCATGTCCTTTGCAGGGACATGGATGAAGCTGGAAACCATCATTCTCAGCAAACCAAACACCACGTGTTTTCACTCATAAGTAGGAGTTGAACAATGAGAGCACCTGGACTCAGGTGGGAGGCATCACACACTGGGGCCTGTTGGGTGGTGGGGGGCTGGGGGAGGGGTAGCATTAGGAGGAATACCTAATGCAGATGACGGTTTCATGGGTGCAGCAAACCACCATGGCATGTGTAAACCTATGTAACAAACCTGCACATTCTGCACATGTACCCCCGAACTTAAAGTATAATAATAATAAAAGAATAATTTAAATAGCTTGAACTACATATGAGCTTACAATGACAAATATAAGAAAACACGATGGGTCACCTTTGAAGGCTGCTAATAAATGGGCACAAATAAAGAGAATAAACATTTATCCTACTTTTCCTACATGATGATATTTCAAGGTAATAAAACATGATGGAGAAACAATAAATTCTAGAGTAACAGAATTCAAAATTCATGTTTTTCAACCCCTAATGAATAATAAATCTAGGCAAGGACTACCAGTGGCTGCTAATATTGTTAGGTGGAAGATTAGAGAGAAAATTTATGACAGATGCATTAGGCTGTACTACATGTGAACCCACTAATCTACCTTAACATCATTAAAGTAGAATGAGACATATATTCCTCCAAACAAGATATAATAGGAGGAGCACATCACCCTCTTCTGTGAATTGCTTTTGCCAATAAAAAGTAAAACTTGAATCTACTCAAGTCTCTATAGCTACCTAAATAAAAGAAATTCAGTACTGTGTTATATGACACCAAGAGGACAAAATCAGTGAAATCTAGAAATTCTAAAATTATTCAATAAATAAATGGTATGACAAGGGTAAGGAAACTTAAGAGGCATCAATTACATGCAGTTGTGGACTTTGTTGAGATCCTAATTTAAACCATTGAATGTAAATAGATATTTTTGAGTCAATCAGAGAAAACTGAACATGGACAGGACATTAGATGATATTCACCATTTAAAAAAAAAGTATGTGTGTGACAGTAGCAAGGTGGTTGTGTTTCCTTTAAGTCCTTAAGTATTCAAATGGATATATAAGCTTTATGTAGAATTCTATATATATACTTTTATTTATAAATATATATAATCTTTATATAGCAAGAGCAAATTCTATATGTGTGTAAATTTTGTGTGTATATGTATATATACATATATATATATATGTATATATAATGAAAGGATAGGCCACACAGTGGGAGAAAATATTTGTAATGCACAGTCACCAAGGAATTTGTATTCTTAATACAAATTTTTATTTATTTCTAATTTGTTTCTAAAATGAGTTAGAAAAAAATTAACCCAGTTAGTCTTGTTTTTCTCTTACTTTAAACCTTTTTAATAGTTGGAGTTACTAAAAAATATGTCAGAAATATTCTTTCCTGTTCTTAGGTGTGGCCAACAGCAGCATTATTCTCACAGAGCATGCAGGGTAGTAATGTAAACAGCCGTGGCAGGCAGGAAAGTCCTATATTGAATTATTTACCTCAATTCAAAACAAAGCAAAACAAAAGGCAAAAACAACTCATCTGATTTGCAGTGTTTCTAGAAGAATTACCAAACTGGGGGAGAGAGGAAGATTCACTCGAATGTATGATACACATAATTAAATTACTGTGATTGTCACCATTTTTTTAAACAAACGCTATTTCACTGGGTAAGCCTCTAAAAATTCAAACTACTTATTTTTTAATTGCCCCTTCTCCCAGTCCCTAGTTTCCAGTTGAACTAATTTAAGCCAGCCTAATTAATAAAATACATCAATCTATACCACTTTTATCAAAACCCAATGAATATTTGTTCATTGCATATGTCAGCAATTCTAAGGAAGAGTTGAGTAATTATTTTTCAAAATTTTCTAACCAAGTTTGATGAGTTTGAAAGATTTTTAAATTGTGACGTAGGCACTGGAGAAAAAGGTGGTATCAACTCAAATTTCCTGGAAAGTTTAAGAAATTTGGTCTAACCTAAATCATTCACTCCTAAATGATTCTTAATTCTAAGAAGGGCAAGCAAGATTAGTGCTAAGTACTTCATTAACATTTCTTATATTCAAATTGTATATGTAATACAATAGAGGGTTTCCTAGAAATGTATTATGGTTCTTTGGGGCCTTGTATAATTGATTTGTACTCTCTAATTAGGTTCATTTTTAAAGTTTGGATCATTATTTTTCTACTTTGAATTATCCTGGTTCTGTGATTGCTATTCTGAGATCACCATTGATACATATTATTTAATGTTAATTGCTAATCGGGAACACAGCCCCCCACCAAAAGAATATTATTCTTACTGTGAATATACACTACTTAATAAGAAATTTTATAGCATAGGTTTGCTACCAATAAAATACCTATTCCTACTCTGAGGGATTCTAGGTTTATACGAGAAATTCTAGTGTTAGACTAATGACGTATTGATAAGGACTTAGCATTTAAGAATGATTATAATTATCTTTCCAAACTTGAAACTTTTCCCTTTCAAGGAAAACAACTAATCATGAAAAACAAAAGTGCTTAACACTACATGGAACCCAAGAGAAGACCTAGGAAAAAACTATAGCTTGGAGTCAGCAAAGAAACAAAATATAACCAAGGAAAAGGCACAGAAAAATAGGTAATGAATTGATACAGAGCATCATTTTCACCTCACTTAATAGAGCACTTAACATCTCAATGATCTCTAAGAATATTTTCACAAGGATGTGAAATGCATGGTTTTCACCACAACATGTTTATATAATAGTTTATTGGAGCATGAAAAAATGAATGATATATACTCAAAATTCTTATAATTATTTTTATTCATTAATAGGTACCTATGCTGCAAATGAAAGAATGAAAGCATTACACAGCTTAAAGAATATTAGACTGGATGTTGGAAGACTGAGTTTTGCCTGATTCTGCCATCATATGAATTTAAGCAAGAGAGAAAGAAAAAATTAGGTGTGACTGCTATCTTAGACTCAGTTTTCTTTTCTATTAAAAAGTAGAGGGCTGACCAGTCTGATATTCTGTGACTCTATGATAAATCAATTTGCATGTATTCCTTTGGTTGTTTCTACGACAAAAGTATCTGTATGCCATTTCATAGTCTTATTTTTTAAAAATTGTATACATTTAATAAACAAGTCCAAAAGCCAAGACATTTTATTTCAATAGATAAAATACAAATATGTAGTATTGATTAGTATATGGTATAGAGCTCATTATGTAGTGATGTTTTCACTTACATTATCCATGATTACCCTCATCTACATAATCTTTCCTTGTCTGGACTCCTCAGAGCCAATAATACCTCCTAGCTCACTAATTGCTTTGTGTGGAGGGACTTGTCTCTCCAACTAGCAAGTGTACTTGCCAATGCTGGGCTGGTATTCAAACCTTGGCCCAACAAGCACTCTCATGGGCAACTTACCTAGCCTTGCTTAGCCACAGTATCTTCATCTGAAGACATCAGTATAATTCACTAGCCCTTCAATGATTGTTGTAAAGATTAAACAAAATAGTAAAACTCCGGCGTATATGAGGTTAAATAATAAGTATCAAGCACATACATTTCATTATTTTCCCTCTGTAGAGCACTCCTTTACGGAAAAAATAATAGTATATTGTATACAGTTTTCGTGTGTGTACTACAGAGCCCTTAACAGTGCTAAGCCCACAGAGGGCACACAAATGTCAGATCCATCATTTATTCAATAAATATTTACTGAGAACCTATTTGCGCCAGGCATGGGAGAAAGTAAAAATGAAGAATGTCACAGCTCTTTCCTGAAGATTTCTAAATCAGCTAAACACCAAATAATAGGGATATTAGAAGTAGGAATTTAACATAGCTTAGAACAATTGTGACTGGAGGGTGACCCAAGTATTTAAAAATAAAAAACAAAAATAACAAAAACACAAAGTGGTACCTAAATAGGAAAGATTTTACGCTATAGCCATTGTCTATCTCCCTAAATTAAAATGTCCCTTGGAGTTAAACTTTAATAAGCTAAATGTGAATATTTGTATAATTGGAAACCTGTTTTCTTTTTCTTGGAGCAGGAATCACAGGAAAAACATTGCAGAATTTCAAGTTCCATGATAAAGGAGAAAACACAAAATGGTTTTCATAGATGGGATGAAATCATGTTTCCATGGAAACCCTGAACTGGTTTGTTGCAATCCAACTTAAGTTGGCAATTTGGGCTAATTTCAACTATAAAAATAAATCTGGCAACTTAAAGTATTTATCCATCCTATCATGAATGGAATTTCTAAATGATAGCTAAATATGTGAAAAGCATCTCACTGAATTGAATACATATTTTTAAATTCCTTTAATCATTACCAACTTCACCTGGCAAAGATATCATTTAAATTGGAAACAAATCCAATGAACTAAGTCGTGCCAGAATAAACAGAATCTAGAGTATGGTTATCCTCTGATTCCAATGTTGGAGAAAGAACAGGGACAAGGACTTCCTCTATTACAGACTAGCAGAGTCTGTGGGTTTAACAGCTTTTACTGAATCATGATAACCAAAATAGACTCAACATTCTACCCTAAACAGTCAAGGCCCCCCTTTTTTTTTTCATTTAGAACATTTTTTGCAAATTAGAAATCCATTTGATCATGGCATATGGTTGTTAGGCAAAACAAAAATAAGAACCAAAATGGTTATATTTTACATTAATGATTTTAAAAAGATTTTTGTCTTATGTTTTCCATTTATTAAAAGTTTTTACCCTTATTTAAGCACTTCATTGTTAACCCAGGATTGACTCCAGTCTTTGACTTTGCTTCATGTAAGTTTCTTTTACGTGACTCAATGCTTTTAGGCACAACAAATAAAAAGAGCCAAAGGGCAGGTTAATATATAGCTGAACAGTCAACTTTAAATTAAAACTGTCCAGTCACATAACGTTGGTCAGCTCTTCATCACATCCAGTAACTATCTCCTAACAATGTTCACAAATGCTTAACGTCCTATGTTATATACGTGTGGCAGGCAATTTCAAAACTGAGAAATTTGACACTTAATCTTAAAGTATTGTTCTTCCCTTGATTCTTTTATTGGCATGTCCTTTTATTTCCGTCCCCTCATGGCAAAGCCTGATGAGACAGAAGTCTTCATTTGATTCCGTCCATTTTCTCACCTCCTGCTAAATCTTCAACCCATTGCAATAATATCTCTGAGAGTGTGGGTAGCGCCTCTCTTCTTCCATATCCTTTATTATCCCAAATATCTGCTTTTCAAAGACTGATGTAGGAAACCTTATCCTGCAGCTGTGTTCTCTTTGGACACCCTTCTGACTCCAGACTCATACACTACTTGCAGAAGGGTCCACAATCCTCACCTGGCAGTGCAACTATGGATCAAGATGGAAATGTTTCTGGAGATTTGCCCAAATCTAGGCACTTTTGCATTTCCCTGCACATACTACTAGAAACTATGGCATAGTTGAAACTACTGGTTTTCAGTTAAAACATGCTTAAATTCTCACTCCCTGTGTGACTAAAGCAAGTTTCTTAATTCTCTCTGAATCTTACTATCCTCCTCTCTAAAAGCAAGGATAAATCTACCCCATCTACCTTGAAGGGTTGTTAAGTAAAATGCTAAGTAAAATGGCATAAAAGCACTTTCCACAGTCTCTAACCAACTGTAAGAACTAAATAAATAATATTTTTCTTCCCTTCCTTTAAATTTTTTAACAGCAAAATTTGCAAAAGCACGAGTGGAAAAACAAGTGATTGTTATGGTTGAAAGGAATCTCCTTTTCCTGAATACTTATAATGCATTATCTGCTAATTGCAAGCAGTCATCTGTCATTTTCCTGTAAGGTATTACATGTTCATGTGTATATGTGTATATATTCCAACTGCTTGACTACTTGCCTGTGAGTTCCTTGAGGGCAGAGTTTAAAGCCAATAATTCTCTAACCTCACAATTCCTTACATGTTACAGGCAATCAATTAAACATTTTAATGGCTCACCTGTCACTGGTAAGACATTTAGTTTCATTTTTTCACAATGGTGATAGATTTATGCTAATCCACCTACACTTTCTCTGATGGCTTCTCTTGGAGCCACATATCAGTGGAATGACTGGCTAGGACAAAGTGTACAGAATACATGTGGAACACTATATTGTCCACTGCGATATGGGACCTATTGCTGCATTAGTGGCCGTGTTCCAACCAACCAAGCCAACTCAGATACATCCAACCCTACAGAGAGGACCAACATTATTATTTTTGGATAATTTATTTTTAGGAAATTCATATTTTAGCTTTGAAAGTATGAACCAAGTAGAGCCAAAAGTTGATACAACCAAATATACAAACAGCAAAAATTTATCCCTCTTCTGCTCACACACGCCTAACTTTCCTTTTTTGACCAAAGAAGTCTTTTAAAGCCCAATTCATACTAGGATAACTTTTAAATGTGCTGAAAATTCTGCCCCATCTCTTTTTACTCTGTTAACCAAATAATTCCCATGGGAATCATCAAAAGAAATTCTTGATAAGGGTCAACGTCATACAGATGTGAGACTCACTAGTTGTACACAGCCAATGCTAGGTCAACATTATTCGCAGCCTCTGACCAAGAGAAGATTCCAGTTCAATTCTTTTCTCTAACCACCTGTAGAATATTGAAGCTATACTTTCCTGACATATCTTTTTACTCAGGCCAAAACTTCTTAACACATGGGCACTAAGCTGGATTTTTCCATACCTGCTTGCATTTTTAAACAATGAAAAATCTTATGAGATCATCTATCTCAGTATCACTTTTATTTCTAAAATAACAAGATAATTACAGAATAATTTCTTTCTGAAAATTAAGAACATGAGAATATATATTTAGAAGGTAAGACCTGATTAGATGTTCCAAAGCAACCTACAAGTATTTTCTGTATTAAGCAAACACATTCAGTTGTGCACATATTCTTCAAATGTTAAAATTCTAATAAAAATATGGCCAATCCATATTTTTAAGAAACTTTTAAGGTGTAGAGTTTGGGTACTAATTAGAAAATATATTAAGTTTCCAAATAAAAAGAAATAGTGTTGGAGAGTAATACTCTCAAGTGTAATAAAAGTATATTGCTAGCTTTTTAATTAAAATTTCTGTAAATGGACACTATATTAGTTCCAGTGAATGGTGTCCTCTGTCTAAACAACTGGACCAATAAATAAGGAGGACTCCACTTGGTGGGTTCCCACTCCTGGGTCATCTGAAACAAAATCACCAATTAAGTCAATGCTTTATCTCAGATAACTACCTGTCTGAACAGAACTCCATCCCAAATGTGGCTCTCACCCTCCACAGCACTGTCAACCATGAATTTTCTCAGAAATTCAGAAGACTGCACGTTAAATACATTTCAATAAGAAACTCCCTATAAATAGAAAAATAAAGAGAATTTTCCTCAAAAACATAAACCAAATGACCGAAAGGTACCAGAAAGTCCTTCCAACCCAATTTCGTTGTTTAGCAGATAGAATCTGAAGCACAATAAGGTTAAATATTCTAACCAATATTAAGTATAATGACAGACCAATATCAGAACTTGAGTGCGTTGACTCCCCAAACTGTGTTCTCTCCAATCTATCACACTGTCTCTCTTAAAATGGGAAAAGGCATAATGTTATTGCTCTGGAAACAACCTATAGGAGTCAGTGCATGGCTTAAACATGAAGAAGGCTTCCACCCACATGTAGTATCCTAGGAACAACAAGAAAACTTCACTCACTTCTCAACACAGAGCAAAACCATTCCAACTCCAGTCAACTCCAGTCCTAACTGCAAAGCACCAGGTATGTGATCCTCCTGATCACTTAAGCACCTCTGAGAGCTGGAGGTTGCATATGTAAAAGGGGATGGCAAGCCAATTCTAATCCGTCTCACATGAGAATGACATGTCATGATGAAACCTCAAGAGCTTCACATATTATGACACACTATGCAAAGTACTTAAAATTCTGTGTCCCTAAATGAGAAGATTGCTTAGTCTGTACTATAAAGTTGTCTAAATACAA
This sequence comes from Pan troglodytes, assembly GCF_028858775.2. Classification (NCBI taxonomy): domain Eukaryota; kingdom Metazoa; phylum Chordata; class Mammalia; order Primates; family Hominidae; genus Pan; species Pan troglodytes. Next base: position 62,078,851 of record NC_072403.2, read on the forward strand.
TTTAGTACCCTCTTTTAAGAGGAATACACTAAAAATGTTTATAGATCACAAACTTGGTACAAAATATTAGGGGGATAGTCAAACTTTGCTGAATTACCTTATTTTCAAAGTGTAAAGAAAATGCACTTGATGAATATTCAATACTCAGAACTGTCCTCTAACATTATTTCCTAGCATAAAAGTATATGGCTTTGTAAAAAAAAAAAAGAATAAGAAAAACAACAGAATTCATGAAAGTTGTTAGCCATATCATTGTTTTGTTCTTAGTACATTTCCTAACACTTCCTAAAATCAAAAGGTGCTCTTTAACTGTATAGTAAAATGACCACATGGCTTGTTATTGTTATAAATCTATAAGACAACAGCTCCCTCTTAGATGGAAATAGGCTGGTGCAAATGTTATTGTGTTTTTTTGCCTTGTTGAAATTTGCCATTTGATATCGGAATACCTTCTTAAATAAATGTGGTTATGTTATACACTATTTAAATGCACATTTATTGCTTTATTTTTTTTACTAATGTCTTATTACTTACTGCTCATTTTACATTTATTTTAGGCTATGGAAATGATGTTAGACAAAAAGCAAACTTGAGCGATTTTCTTATTCGAGTTGAAAATGGGTCTTAAAGCAGCAGAGACAACTTGCAACACCAACAACGCATTTGGCCCAGGAACTGCTAATGAATGTACAGTGCAGTGGTAGTTCAAGCTTTGCAAAGGAGACAAGAGCCTTGAAGATGAGGAGCATAGTGGCCAGCCATCAGAAGTTGACAATGACCAGCTGAGAGCAATCACTGAAGCTGATCCTCTTATAACTACATGAGAAGTTGCTGAAGAACTCAGTGTCAACCATTCTATGGTCGTTCGGCATTTGAAGCAAATTGGAAAAGTGAAAAAGTTCAATAAGTGGGTGCCTCATGAGCTGAGCAAAAATCAAAAATATCATCGTTTTGAAGTGTCATCTCCTATTCTATGCAACAACAATGAACCAGTTCTCGATCAAACTGTAACATGCAATGAAAAGTGGATTTTATGCAAACAACCAGCGACTGCTAGCTCAGTGGTTGAGCCAAGCCCAGAAGCTCCAAAGCACTTCCCAAAGCCAAACTTGCACCAAAAAAAAAAAAAAAAAAAAAGGTCACGGTCACTGTTTGGTGGTCTGCTGTCGGTCTAATCCACTACACCACTACAGCTTTCTGAATCCCAGCGAAACCATTACATCTGAGAAGTATGCTCAGTAAATTGATGACATGCACTGAAAACTGCAATGCCTGCAGCCAGCATTGATCAACAGAAAGGGCCCAATTCTTCTCCACAACAATGCCCAACTGCACACCATATAACCAACACTTCAAAAGTTGAAGGCATTGGGCTACAAACTTTTGCTTCATTCGCCTTATTCACCTGACCTCTTGCCAACAAACTACCATTTCTTCAAGCGTCTCGACTTTTTGCAAATTCAAATTATTTAAAATAAATAAACATGATCTGGTTTACAAAACTGTTATTAACAAAAAAATGCAATAAAGCATCTACTGCATAATTGAAGCATATTATTATATCGTGACGATGGATGTGATGATACACATCAATTATCATTTGTGATATCATCAGGATACATTTCATTTTATTACCCAATTAAGATAGCATTTTGTCAAGCAGCTGACTTGTTGCAATGAATATTTTTGCCCATCTATCCACTGACTTACACTTTATTCATTTTTCAAGCAAATATGTATTGAGTGCCTGATTTACTGAATACCTCTATTTATTAAATGCCTGATAAACACTGAGGTGTTATGAAGATATAATAATCACAATTCTTCCAATCAAGGCACTTAACTGTATACAGGAAGTTTACTACAAATTATCCTGTTTCTTCAGAAAAAGAGTTTTTAGAGGGTGGGCTCAAGGTGTTTTTTATCTTTTTTCAATTTTCAATAATAGACTGTATTGGTATATAATGCATTGAAGCTCAATCAATATTGCGTTTATGCTTAACATATTTATACATTGAATTAGCATTTATTGCCTGCTTATCAAATGGCATAATACATAAACAGCACATTGCACAGTACTGGCATACAAGGAGTGCACAATTAATGTCATGTTATATGGAGAGATAAATGGCAGGCCAGCCAGGACTTGTAACAGGCCATAACCACACAAAAGATGTACAAAGAATTCTGGTGCTACAGAAGCAGAGAAAATAGCCTGGGGGAATCCAAGCAAATAACTGACACTGATTAGTAGAAGGAACAAAGGGAATATGTTTGCAAAAAAGTTAGTCATCATTTGGTATTAAAACACAAAGGAAGTTTAAAATTGCTGAACAATATCAGTGTTGTCTATGCTTATTTGGTGTCATTCTCACCTAAAATTTCTTAACTGCTAAAGACTTGTGAAAAACCTTTATGTTTTATGAAAACTTTATGTTTTATTTAAGAATGATTCTGTATAACTAAGAAAGATGGAATGCCATTCACTCATAACAGAGTCGGAAGGACACAAGATGTCCACACTGTACTTGAACTTATCCGAGAAGAGGAAACTTGCTACCTTCTAAACAAACCATTCTATCTTTAGACAGTTCTAATTGCTACAAGGCTCTTCTTCATTGTCATACTTTGAAAAATAGCTGACTTTTATTGAGATCCTATAGGAACCAGGCAATGGACTAAGCAATTACACATATTATTTTATTTAATCCTACAAGACTTTGAAGTAGAAACTATACTATTACCTCAATTTTACAAGAGCACAGAGAGGCTCTGAGATATTTAAAGGAAGCTGGTCACAAAAAGGTGGAGCCCACAGTTTTAGCAAAGTCCCTTTGAGGTCATATGACCTCTGCTTTCCACTACACAATTCAATTCCATTCTTAAGGGAAAAATCTGCCTCTTGTTAATTGATATTTTGTAGTTCTTCTTCATGCATTAAGTGTACTGTTATGTATATTAGTCCAGAGTTTCTCCACTACTGGCATTTGAAACCACATTAACTTTTTATTGTGGAGTCTGTCTCATGCATTTTAGGAGGTTTGCAGCATCCTTCCACCCACCAGATGCTGGTAGCATCACCTCCAGCTGTGACAACCACAGATGTTCCCAGATATGACCAAATTTCTCTGTGGCACCAAATCCCTCTATTAGAAATCACTGATTTAGTCAATAAATAGAGGCTTTACCTCAAGGATTGATAATTGGACCTTAATTAATGAAACTGACTTTGAAGTTTCTAAGTCTTAGGTTCCAAACTAGGAATCAGCCACCATGTTCACATTCCTCTGCCCAAATAAGGCAGTTAAGGTAAAAGCTCAATTTGTTTAAAATATTGAAAAGGGTCGGGCATGGTGGTTCATGCTTATAATCCCAGCACTTTGGGAGATCAAAGCAGGAGGATTACTTGAGCCTACAAGTTTTAAAACAGTCTGGACGACATGGCAAGACCCTGCCTCTATAAAAAATTTTTAAAAGTTAGCTGACTGTCGTGTCACACACCTATAATTCCAGTGACTCAGGAGGTGAGGTGAGAGAACTGCTTGAGCCCAGGAGTTCCAGGCTGCAGTGAGCCATGACCACACCACTGCACTGAGTGACAGAACAAGACTCTCTTTAAAAAATAAAAAATAAAATATTATAAAGACTTGAATTTATTGGATATTCTTCTCTGTATCAGGTTTGACATAGCTCTATTCTTTTACTATCAGTGTTTCCATGGTAATGCTTCTATTTCAGAATCAAAATGTTTTTGAAATAGATTAAGTATTGCCAAAAAACAATTTAAAAGCAAATCGAGAAAGCTACTAAACACACACACAATTTCATGGCTTATATTTGCTTTTTATTCTTTGGCCATGAACTATAGAGTCCATTTAAAATTGAAAGTGTTGGCCAGGCATGGTGGCTCACACCTGTAATCCCAGCACTTTGGGAGGCCGAGGCGGATGGATTACCTGAGGTCAGGAATTCGAGACCAGCCTGACCAACATGGTGAAACCCCATCTCTACTAAAAATACAAAAATTAGCCAGGCATGGTGGTGCATGCCTGTAATCCCAACTACTCGGGAGGCTGAGGCAGGAGAATCACTTGAACCCGGGAGGTGGAGGTTGCAGTGAGCCGAGATCGTGCTATTGCACTCTAGCCTTGGCAACAAGAGTGAAATTCCGTCTCAAAAAAAAAAAATTGAAAGTGTTTTCCTTTTATTTTATTTTAGCTTTACAGGCAACTAATTGTAAAATAGGAGGTTAATAATGTTGTCTATGAGGATTTTTATTATACTTTACTCACTCACATGATAATGGTGGTTATATTTTTCATGTTTCTCCATCCATTCATCTAAAAAGCTCTAATATTTCATGCCTATAATAAAATTGTTATATAAGTCTTCAGTACATTTAAAGAATATAAAACAAAAGAGGCATTGCTTCTCTAGGGAGTAATTAAATTTAAGACATGTAATCCATTTCTATGATGAAACACAGATTTCCCATTAGAAGACAAATCATTCATTTAAATCAGTTGAGTAGGAGAGTATCAAAAGAAAATACATCTGGTTACATTTAAGGTTCAGAAAAAAATCATGTACACAAAGATTCTGTGGCTTTCAGCCTAGAGGATTTTCATGAGGTTATCAAACAGATATCTTTTTATTCAGTGTAAGCTCCTATTCTTTAAAAAAAAGGGACTCCCAGGGAATGTTTGCAAGAATTTCAAAGTGAGTCACACAGATTAGTACTTACAGTTTCCAAAAAACTAAAGCCTACTTGGTGGCTTTGGCAATGGAGGGTGAGTGGATTAATCTATGTCCTTGACTTTGACCATCCTTTTACATTTTTTGCTCTCATACCGGTGAGTATCATGTGACTCAATCAGTATTTTTTTTTTATTAAATGCTGACAAAGTTATATTAAAGGAAGAGATATCCACATTCTATTCAGAACAAAAAAAAAAAATTGGAATCCCTGGATAAGCTTTTATTGCTGTTACTCTACCAGTCACTTCTGGGATAAACCGTGTTCTTCCAACATTACTTTCTGGGATAATCAGTTCATGTATTTGTTGTCTTTTCATCTGAAGACAGGCTGATCATGACTGACAGTAACATCAGTAGATGAGAGGACAGGAGCATGTTATTTTTGTAATATTATTTTCCTCTTTATTGTCTTGAGCTTATTTTTGTCTTCCCACTGAAAAGTAAAAGTGTCCCTCTAATATGAAGGGAAAGACTGTACTTTCTTATTTCATATTTTATTCAGGCTTTGTTTGGATGCCATAAGTAATATCCTTCATTCTATAACATGACTTACTGAAACACCTATTTATTTGCTTTTCCATGTAACTGAATCATTAAATTTAAGAACTATATTAAATTCCTCTAAAAATTTAGGTACTAGGTTTATGCAATTTTCTTTACATGCTTAGCACATTTGTTTAATGTGCCAAACAAAACACATTAAAATTTTCTGGCAGTCACCAGTAAATGTTTCTTATGATAATTACAGCTATTACATTGGGGTTTTGGGTAAGGGGATAATATTAATTTAAAAAAAAACATAAAAATTGTAAGCAATGTAGAATGATATTTGCATAATGCATTCATGGTAAACTACCTTTAAATCAAAGATGCTCAAGTGTGTAACATCATTAGCTATTGCCAGAGTAACAAAATGTGCCATGATTCATCTTGATAGTCACCAAAAGGCTTTCACCTTATGAGAAGTAAATTAATTGATACATGCATTAAGATTTTACATTTTATTTTATTTTTTAAACTGTAAAGTATTGGAAGATACTCATGGAGTGTTCTGTGCATCTTATTTCCACCTATTTTCCCAAAGATGTTGAGATACATCCCCTACAGCCTTGGGAGACAGTGTCTCTCTCCTGGGATAAGGGCAAATTTGTTTCCTGACTGGAATAAGAAAGGTAATTTTTTCCAGTATAAACATTGGAGAGATTTACTAGTACCCTTTTTATAAGACTGGGGATTTATTGAGCTTGGAGTTCTTTAGCCATGACACACACCCACTATGTACATAGCATCTATCTGGGTCCTTCCATATCACCCCACGGGGCTTAGGGGAAAAAGCAACCAATGCAAACATGAAGCTGTGAGTAATAAAGTCTTTTGTCCCTGACTCAACAGTCTCCTCTCTGCCAACACCTATAAAACTGTACCAGACTAGTTAGCTTGCAAGTAGGGTAAAATCTCAGGCTCATAGTTCTTGACATAAAAATAGTAGACAGACAATAATTACTTCTTAAACAAAGAGAACAAATAGCCATGTATAGCTGAATTCCATGACTTAACATGGAGGCTTACAATTTTCTTTAGCAAAAGTGTGTCATAGTCTGTACTTTATTTTATATGTAATTAAAACAAAAATACTATTTTAATGCTTCTCATTCTGAAACCCATATACCTTATGTCAATAAGTGATGCTACTGAATAATTCACAGTCTTTTTGGAATATGGGAGACATAAACGAATTTTTTAAAAATCATATTTAATACCAAAAAAGGATTGGGTTTCTAAAAATCAGCAGATGTAACTAAATCAAAACAAAAACATCGACATTATGGGCCATTCTTTCTCTGATATTTCTCTGTTTTACCAAGTCCCTTAATGGAAAAAGCACATCAATATGGGCCATTAAATGAAAACAATGACATACTGGATTTCATTTGGACAAATATGCTGAAATATTATAGTTAAATTAAACTCCATTATTTAACAAAAAGTACTACTTAACCTATCACAACTAGTGAACCAAATCACACCAACCTCTTTTCCTACCTACCTCTCATCATCAAACTCATGGTGATAAAGAACAGCAATGCTGTTGAGCAAGATACCATGCATGCAGTGTAATTGTAACATAAAACTAAAATGTAATAAACAGGGAAAGAAAAACAAAATTCTGACCCTCCAGGAAAAAAAAGTCAGAAAAGATTGCCCTTTTCTCAAATTCTAAAAAACGATCACTTTAACCACTAAATTAGTTTAAACACCACTGACTCCTCCAAAGCCACAAATTTTAAATTTTTCCCCACAAAGCCTTAAAACATTTCATTTTCCTTTGACATTATGCAAGTTACAATAAGATTTCTACTAAAGCAAACAACTGCCCCTGTACTCAACAATCATTTCTTTAAATCTTTTTGAAACCCCCCAAGCTATCGAGAAACTAACCACTAGGTCAACTGGTCTTCATTCATTCCAACACCTGCTGCTGAGTGATAGAATGACTCAAAATTTCTGAACTCTTTTAGAGCTTCACTTTGAGTGGGCTACTACTCACTCCTCAGTAAGGAAACTTGAAAGCCTTAAGTAGCTAAGTTCTCTACTCTAGCCCAGACAGAATCTATGGTAGCTGGTGGAATGAAGGCAACAAAAATGTACTTGACAGCAGAGACCTGGTATTTGGCTGCCTACAGGTTGCCACTTGGGCAAATTTTCAGCTTGTTCCTGTCCAAAGGATGTGCTATTTTCAGGTACTCAATGAAAAATAATCTACATCAGAAAATAATCTGATGAGAACTTTGGCATAAAAACAAAAGGATTCCAAATTTTAAACATATTCATGGCCTTTAATTTTTTTAGTCTTTTTAAAATTTAATTACTTTAAAAAGACAAGAAACACAATAATTATGGGAACAAAAAAGAGTATTTTGAAATTAAGTTTGAGTAATTCTAGAATGCCAGAAGGTAAAATTAGATTTGAAAAGAAAAAGTCAAGATATTTGCTCTGTGATTAATCTATTTAAACACTGTATGCTTCCAGGGATCTCCTACCCAGGAAACAAAGCCCACAGGAAGACCATCACATAGGAATGGTAAGACATCTCAGGCACTTGGTCACAGAGCATCCTGTCTTCATTGTGGTGTACATGTTTCTGGAAGTTACAAAGAGTATTATGCCTGCATTTCATGATGTCCTTTTCTCACCTTATTTCAAATATTCTTCCCAAGAATAAGAGTACAAATAGTACACAGAATTGTTTAAAGAATCCAAATATCTTGACTTTACAGTCAGGTGTATACCAAAAAAAGTCACTTTGCTTTCTTCACCTGGAAATATAGGAATGTTATATCATTCCTTTCTAGAAAGAAGAGCAAAGTAACTTTTTACAAAATGTTCCTCATTATTTAATGTATATGAACACATCTACTAATGATTCTACTGTAACTTTCAAGAGATAGAAATTTGTCCCTCTTCCTCATAATCCCAGAGGGAAAAGGTAACTATCATGAAACATTTTTAAAAGCTTTATATATTATATCAATATAAAATAAACCAGTTCCTCCATTATATTAATGGTATCTGGCTTTTCAAGACAGAATTCACTAAGGATGTTGAAAATATAAACCACACACCAAAATGTTAGACTTCCATTTGGAGGCAAAAGCTAACTGGCAAGCCTAGTTTGAGTCACACTGTGAAACCCCATTTTCCTAACTTAATTTATCTTGAATTGTTTGTGTGATGGTGTTGTTTGGTTTGCTTTTATGGTACAATGCACTGGTATCTTCAGCACTGCAGTTTATATGAAAATCCAATGTTCCTCACTTCCATAAAAAACAGTTCAAGGTGATAAAACTAAATTAGGGAAGAGTTATGTTGTTATGACAATGAAACTTTCGATGAGACTATCAAACTTTGAAAACAGGTCACTGAGAAGAATTAAGAAGCACTTTCTTTGGATTTTTTTTTAAGTAGATAAGATTCCCATCTCTGTGGGATGGCTCGTATAGGGGGAGCCCACAAACAGTATAATGGACTTTGAATCGCCCAAGTTATTTTCCAAACTTAAAATGGTGCCATGACAGGTCCTCAAAGGAACTAAGAGAGCAACTTTCTCAATAAGTAAAAGCAGGATACAGTTCCAGATCATGAAAACTCTGCAATGCTGGTTTTGTGACCTTGACTCAGCGTCACTGGGATGTTACCAAGAAACCACAATTCTTGGCAGCTGCACATTCAATGTACAAATGTTTACCAGATGTGAAGTTCATATGATCTATGCTGTATAATAGAAACAAAAATGAATGTGCTGTGTAATATGACATGCTAGTTCATTCTGTGAGCCAGCAAGCAAGAAAACTGGTCTCATATCTAGACAAAGCCTATGGACTATTTGGAGTAAAGACAAAACCTCTAAGTCCCACCTCCAATCCCCAATTAAAACTAATCCCATATGCTTGTTAAGCCTGTGGGAAATTCTACTAAGTAAGGTTCCTTTCTTTAGATTAAGCATTCCATCCTTGTTCAATCAAAACCCCCTTGGGAGACATAAACTTTCATCAGTTATTACACTTCAGAGTAAATGAACTTCAGATCCTGTCTTGACAGTTGGTTCTGATACGAAAAATACATGAAGCTTGGTTGTTTAGATTGTAAAAGAAAGAATCATCAAGAGATAAAATTTAATACATATTTTCCCACTATTATTTGTCTGTTTATCCATTCATTCCACAATATGCACAGTCATCTACTATTATTCAGGCAATGTACAAAGCACTGAGGATACACAGATGAGAAAGCCTAGTGATAGCCTCAGCAAGTATAGGGTTTTTGTGAAAAGATATCAAATATATAACTACAATACAATAATAGAGACGTTAATGGAGGTATGTGCAAGGTATTGGGAGCTTGGTGGAGTGAATACCTAGTTCCTGGCTGGCTGAGAGGAAATGGGTACATTCTCTGAGAGGAAGTAAAGTTCATCTGTGAATTAAAGGCAAACCAGGGATTTGCTAGATGACCTTAAGAAGACAGGAAGATAGTACCTGAAAATGCTTAAAATCACTAAAGAACAAGATGTGCTCAGTGAAAAGGTATTTATGAAGTGAACCGCCCATGGAGAGTGGGAAAGGGGTGAGGGGTGAAGGAAATGAATGACGGGGCAGGTACTCAGGAAACAGAGCATGAACATGGTCTTTTGCATTAAGTGAAGAGGAGTGGACTTTGTCTTTAAAGTTTACTACAGGAGGGATTTTTAGCAGAGAGAAGCATATTCTGGTTCACATTTTAGAAAGCCCACAATGGCAGCAATAGGGAGAATGGTGTACAGGAAGATGGAAAGTTTATGGCAGCAGTCAAATGAGAGGCAGTAAGGGCCTGAAGGATAGTGAGAGCAGAAATTGATTTGAGAGGCATTCAGGAGTTAAAACGGACCAGGTCCTATGACTATTTGATTGCAGTGGACAGGAGAAAGAGAATGACCCCAGCCTCTGGCTTGAACGTCTTGTAGATAGTGATGTCTTTCCCTGAAAGAATTCAGGAAATATAAACCAAATTTTCCTGCTAGAGGGTAGAGGAGAAGAAATATAAAGCATCTTAGTTTTTAGAAAATTAAGCACAAATTTCATGTATGGACATGAAATGGTTCATGTATGGACATGAAATGGTTCATACATGAAATTTGTGCTTAATTTTCTAAAAAGGTATGGACAGATGAAAATGCTTACTTGACAGGTGAATATATAGACCCCCTGTGTGCCAGGATTTGAGTAATGGGGAGATGCAACTGACGCTAAGCAGAGTGAGTGGACATGGATTCTGGTCTGGCTTACTGTTTGCTTTTGAGTGTCAAGGGTGAGATTTTTAGTCCATTAAAACTCCTTGTATGGAATAAAACAAATGACTAAAGTAAAAGAATAACTAAGTAATTGCTGGTTCATCCATATGATGGAGTACTACAGAGGCATAAAATTCAAATGTTCCAAGAATACTTAATGACAATTTTAAAAATATCAATAAAAGAAAAAATGCAAAAAAATGCAAAACTATATAGTAAGCTAATTATGTGATATTATATCTCTTTCATAGAAATGTCAAAAATTGTTACTTCCAGATAATAGCATTATGGATATGTAATTTTTATTTTTTGATGCTTTCCAACTTTTCTATAAAGGATATGCATTATTTTGGCTGGGTATGATGGCTCACACCTGGAATCTCAGCACTTTAGAAGGCTGAGGCAGGAGAATTGCTTGAGATCAGGAGTTCAAGCCCAGCCTGGGCAATACAGAGAAACCCTGTCTCTACAAAAAAAAAATTTTTTTAATTAGCTGAGCATGGTGGCTCATGCCTGTAGTCCTGGATACTCAGGAGCCTGAGGGGACAGAACCATTGAGCCCAGGAGTTTGAATTGCACTGCTGCACTTTAGCCTGGCCAATAGAGAGAGACCCTGTCTCAAAAACAACAGAATATGCATTATTTTAAAATCAGAAATAATAAACATATTTTTAAACTTACATGTTTTAGATAAAGTTAATATCTCAAAAGGAGACTCTGCTCCACCAGCAAAACACATAATTGAATTATCGTACACTAACCACAAGAGGTTAGATTATGCTGAGTAACAAATATATCCAAAAACTGTTGTGCCTTATAACAACAAACATTTATTTTTTGCTCATACTCTACGTCCACTATGAGCTGTCTAGTGGCTCTGCTCCACATTCCTCATTTTAGGATTGAGTCTGAGGAGTATGGTCATTTTCCAAGGTAAGGGTAAAGAGCTCTGGAGGTTATCACACTGAAAATAAATGTTCCAGTGCAGAAATATATGTTAATTTCCACTCAACTCGTTGGCCATGAGTATCATGGGGCCAGAAAACGTAATCTGACTGTGTACCTGAAATTTATTTGACAAACAGAACTAATAAGGATCTGCTATAAGTACAAATTCATCCCCTCCACCACCACCACCAGCAGCAACAAAAAACTGGAGGGATTTTTATGGTAGTGTTTTTTAAAATGCAAATCACGATCCATTGGTTGATCTTGAAATCAACTCAGTGGTCTATGACCAATAGTGTTTAATAGAATGGAAGGGAACAGAAAATGTCAAGGGCACATTGCATGTACAAAAGGTAAATATTATGATATATTTGGTATACATATTTCGAATAAATACAGATGTGTCACAATGTAAAATTTATTTCTTCCTGTGGGTCCTGTAAAAAAAATTGAAAGTCATTTTTCTATAGGAGTCCCAACTAAGCCAGATATATGGAAACATAACAATTTGCATACTAGGTTTTTCTAGTCCAGTGTCCTATGACTCTGTGAAAGGCTGGGGGAATCTTGTATCAATCTCGAAGAACTCAGTCAACATTTTACTCTTTTTTAATAGTATGGTCTCTCAATGATAAATCAGTCAAGAAATATCATAAAGCAAACTCAATGTTTAGCATCCTTCAAGTGCTAAGAGTATAATTACATTTTATTTCTCCTAAAATAAAAAAAGTCAAGTTTCCAAAGTTTTTCTTAATTCCGTACAGCCTCATTTTATTTTTTTTAAGGAATAGATATACTTCTTATATTAATTCAAATGGCATCCTTGACGAGGATGAATTGTAATATAATTTTTTTTAGTTTGTATTGTTATTAACATAAAGTATTGTCATGTTTTATAAGGTGATGATTTTTATCAGGCTTACTATTTTTTGATGTTTAAGGGAAGAAATCGCACTTCAAAACCATAATCAATTGCAAAATACCTTTTGTATGAGTATCTAACTCCTTACCACATGCTTAATATTGCACAATTTTAAATGTTTTATTTCTGATTTTCAACTGAGAAAATACAAATTTGAAATACGCTAGCTGTACATGTTTATGGGAAACATGTCATTTATCAATTTAGTTTCAAATTTTTCATTTCCAAAACAAATTCATCTCAACTCTTAGTTTCTATCACCCATGTGAAAGGTTTATAATTGCTTACTTAAATATACGAGCTCCAATCAGTGTTTTCTACCCTTCCCTCAAATAAACTGCCATGCTTTTTCCTACCTACCCTTCATAGCACCACCAGTTCAAAACCCAGCCTTTTGTTTCTACGGGAAAAATGCTTGCTGACCAGCCAAGAATAAAACACACCTCACATGGTACAATCTTCTTTTACCTCCCAGATGACTCTACTGCCATTTACTAAGGATGCCAGAAGAGGTTTCCTGAGGAAGAAACAATCAACGTGAATTAATACCATCCTGACATTCAGGAGACCCAAATAAAACATGACTATGTTTAAAAGAACGGAAAATAAAAAGACTATCCTCAAAAATAACTTGGTGTGCAATTTCTTACCATATAAAAGGAAGCTCTGGTATGGAAAAATGATAAACATCCTGCATTTGTTAGTAAAGGAAGCACTATATTCAGTTCGGTAACAGCAACTTTTTTAAAAGTGATGAGTCACAATATTCAGTTCCTTCCTGGCGTTATTCAGCTAGGTGTGGGTAAAAGAGGATAGTACTGAGAACTAGACTCTCTGTATCCCAACCAAGACCACTAAGACATTGCAGGAATTTGAGCAAGAAAACAAGCCTGGCTAGACTTCAGTATCTCCTCTGTAAAACCAGGGGCTGAGAAGATAAGCAAATTTGAGAATCTCTTCCATTTCCAATTGGCTACCGTTCTATTGTCTTAAATATTTTACCAATTATGTATACTAGTAAATACATGGTTAATAATCAGCTTTCTAAAGCTGCAAAAAAAGTCATTCGTTTTCATTATTCAAACTGGATCCACTAGATCTAATATGTTATGACTTTTCTATAATTAACATTTTATGATCAAAATTATAATATCTATCCCTAGTTCTATTACTTTTAAAGAGCTCCAAAGACATATACGGTAACATTCAGATCATTCTCTTTTCATAAGTTTTTTGATTGCTAAGCTATCAAGATGAAAAATAATCCCATGAAAATGTTCTTCCTTTTAAATGAGTAACAAGCACTTCAAAAATCCAACTGATTTCTTGCAGTATATGGTTTAGGACTCCAACATATGAGATTTCTTAAACTATTTGACATTGTTTTCAACACACACAAAAAAAGTTAGCAAATGAATACTACAGTCAAATGTTGACTATCTGCCAAGTGGGATGGCAAGAGAGAACCAGTACATATAACCTTAAATTGTGGAGAGTTGGGAAAGACATATAATTGGGCACTGGAATGTGTCTTATTCTTATATTTGAATGAAACTATGTCTGGCATTCTGAAAATTGACAATACTATACTTCCAACTGAGTAAAAAATGAAAACATCCTAGGAAAAAGCAACTCAAGAGAACTAAAAAACATTCTAATTAGTAAATATTTTGCCTCACATCTTAGAAAACAAGAACAATATGCAATGTTTAAAAAGATATTTTAAACTCTGCTATGTTAGACTAGTGTGACGAAGTGAATTACAAACATTGATACTGTCATTAAATATTTCGAAAAATTCTTGCAGAACTGATCTCTAAAAGGGGTCATGTTGTATAAACTCAAGACAGTATTGTTATCAAGTTTGCTTCCTACAAAGCAGGAGATTCATGAGGTGGGAAACTCTCCTATCTCACTGTTCACTCCAAAGTCAGTTGGCTACGTTCTGTTATACAGACTTTCAGATTCAATGGTGTAAAGCAGAAACAGCTGCACTGGACTTCGTTCATCCTGAAAAACAGACATTTCTCAAGCATGTGCCAAGTGCAGTCTTAGAATTACAGTATGTCAGACTTCATCCAAAAGGAGATGCTCTTATTTTACTACATCATCCAAATGCTTTTCAGAAGAAATTGCAAACAAGATCCCCAGAGCCACATATTGCTTGGTCCAAAATGTTCACTACATAGTAGAAGTAATAAAGTAGATATCAAAATGACTCTTCTTCCTTTCTATAATTACAGGTGCTTTAGAATATTGTCAGATTAACACTGAATGGGATACCTCTACAACTCCATAGCCTATATTGCTGGGAAGATTAGAAGAACAATAATACTCAGAGCTGGAAGTAAAAGAATTCTCAGAGCAGGGGGAAGAAAAGTGCTCTGACAGAGGTAGGTGCCTTTCAGAGAAGGATATACTTTACACAAATGAGGAAGAGTGGCCTCTTGAACACTGTGCAACTCCTTCTATTTGTATCCACAGTAATCTATGAGTTTGGGCACTTAGACTAGACTGACAAGACAGGCCCCAGGTAGCTTCCCCACCAGCAAAACCCAAGAGAAGCAGCAGCCATATCCAATAAATAAGACACTAGTACATTGCCCAACTTTATAATTATTGGGGGCAAGCTCCAGATAGTTTTAAATACAAAATTGCAAACACGAAAATAGGCAACAAATAAGAGTGAACAAATATCAATAAAAACCAGCAACATGAAGAAAAACCATGAACTCAATGAATACATTAACAGCCATAGAAACAGTTAATAACAGTAAAAGGACTCAGTTAAATCTAATTGATATATTCAAATATATATGTAAGAATATTAGTGAATAAAAAGAGAAAATCAATTAGTATCTTAGAAAATCAAAAACTTAATAATGGATATAGTTGAAGATGGAAATAGCTAGATGGAAAATCAAGTTGAAGACTTCTACCAGATTACAATGCAAAAGAACACAGATTTTACAAAATATTTCAGAAGAATATTCAGAAGAAAAAACTAAAAAGAGACATATGGAGAAATATAGGAGAGAAACGGTAAAGGAAAAAATTTCAGTGCTAAATTAACATTTGAATCTTCAAACTGAAAAAGCATTACAAATATCAAGCTGCTTGAATAGACAAAAAAAAAGAGCTATTTCATATTTTTGTGAAAAGTTATAATTCAAAGAATAGAGCAAAAAATCCTAAGTGTTTGGGGGAGGGGCAGGATGCCTAAAAAGAAATAAATTTAGACTGTCTTGAGACTTCTTATCACAAAAGTGAAGCTAAAAAACAATGAGGGGGTAATTGATACCAATCAGTCATTAATAGGAAAATATGTTTTAGTTAATATGTAGAAATGTAATTATAACAATTATGATATAAATAGGATTATAACTTCCAGAGATGACTGGTAGAAAAGGAAAATAAAGCAAACAATTCCAAATAACAGAAAAAATCATTATAATAAAAAACAAGAAAGCATGGTAAAAACAGAAAACATAAGTAAACTTCAAGGAAAAAGTCCAAACATACTAGCAATCATAATAAAGTTTAATGGGTTAAATTTGCCTACTTGGGATCCAGAAAAATTTGAAATTGTGTTTTTTAAAGTCTTTGTATATGCTGTTTACAAGAAATCCACCTAAAACTCAGTGACAGAAAATGTTGAATATAAAGGGGCAGATATATAATTTACTAGGTAAATACTAATAAAAGAAAATAAATATAGTATGAAAAATAGAATTCAAAGCAAAAGTATTAAACAGGATCAAAAAGGAATATTTCATATTTATATAAGATGCACTTCCTAAGAAATAAGTTATGAAACTGTAACCATTTTCTTTTAATATTTTGTCATGAACATTTTCTATAAAGTTATTTACTTTCTATATTTTCTATTATCTCTAAAGACACATTTACTGTTAAACATCATTTTTAACACTGCTTCATAATCAATACAAAAGGCAACGTTTTCCCTAATAGTACACATTTAGGATTTTTTTTTCTAAAATACAAAAAAATTGCACTTTCATCTCCATCACCAGCAGAAATGCTCACCTGAAGAGTAATGACCTCCTCATTTCCCAATTCAATAGCTCCCTCACCCATACTCTCGCACTTCCCTCCTTTATCTTCCTCTGCTTAAAAAATCACACACTCTTAATCACTCTTCTCATGCTTTCTCATATTCATCTCTTAAAAGCTATCCTTTCTCCTGATTGGTCATTTTCTTTTGGCCTTTTTGTTTTTGGCAGACTATTGACAAATGTATTCTTAGCCAACTGATCACTGCCCCTCATCCAGAAAACACAACATCTTCCCCTGCTCCAGTGATTGCTTCCACTCAAGGACTTCAGTTCGTGCATACTGAAACATCTTATTTCCTACTTCTCCACACCTAAACCTTCCATTCCTACTAGGCAAGTTATACTGAGTCCCTTAAATAAGCCATTTCCATTCATAGTTCTAAGGCTTACCTGAAAACACACCTTAATTTGTGGCTTATAGATTAATGTTCAGGGTCTAGGTAATAAACACCATAAACTTACAGAAACTTGGTATAAGTAATCTGTATATGCAATAAAGAAATGGGAGGCAAAAGGGAACAGAAATAGCTATGAATAGCAATGCATATATATGCCTCTGGTAAACCCACAAGCCTGAAGGTTAAAAACAATTGTGAACCAGGCCTATATTCAGCTGGTACAAAGCAAGGTTGCTGTACAGATTGTGTATGCACATTTGTTTTGACTGGATCTGAACCCACTCCAATTGGCTGATGTTCTGGCTTTTCTGATTGTTTAATATTCTAAGCCTCACTCCTGTTTGTGAGCACTTACAAAACTTATAAAAGGAATGAGTCACTGAACACTCTGCAGTGCTTGCTAAGTGTCAAAAATAGATCATATAAAACTAACCTGTACTTCTTTGATAGCTGTACTAGGCTGACATCAGGGGAATACTGTTCGTGATAGTTCAAAAATGAAAATGAATTAATGTCAGTTGGATATAAGACTATTTAAATGGCCCCCTAATGAAGAATAACACCTGATGTCAGCCTGGTAGGAGGTTTCTGGTGGTATGTTTTAGAGTTCTATGCTTTTCCCTGTCTAATTGGTTATTCATAATTTGAATGAGGGAGATGATGGCTTGCAAATTAAATTTCTAGACAAAGCAAACCTTGAAAGATGACTAACTGATGGAATAGAAGACTTTGGACAAAAAAAAATCTTAACTGAATAAATAATAGACCACTGCAACAAGGCAAAATTCAAAAGAAATACAAAACTTCTGGGATCCAAAATTTGGATTGTAGAATGCTCATTAGGAATAAAGTGGCTTAACAGCAACAGGTCTGAGTTGACAAAATGGTCTTAGCTGATACCAAATTGAATTCATTCATGTGAACTGGCTGTCAAGAATTAATTTGCTCTTGAACTACATTGAGGAAAGAACACGGCTACATCCTTTCTATTAAGCGACCAATGGCCAGAGATATCAAAACTGAATGTGTTTAGGCAAGGCTGACCAGAGTGGAGATATAAACACAAACCATCTCAAAGAAGTGGTTTCAGAATACGATGTTCCACTTGGGGCATATATTAGCTGTCTTCAAATGCTGGGAACCTGGAAAAAGAAATAACGCTTGTTTCTGTCACTCCCAGAGTACACAATTAGGTCTAAAGCCTGGAAACTCCAGGGAGAAGTTTTTCAGTTTAAGAAAAAAGTTTTCAATAGATGGGGATTTCCCTAAAATAGAAAGTTTCCCATCATTGGAGGTGTTTGGTATTGGAAAGTATGCTCAATATGTATGCTATAGGGAGGGGTTAAGGCATCAAGTATTGTTGGGATAAACAATATTCATATCACGAACAACAATTTGTAGGATACTGCCAGCCCTATGACTTGTGTTAACTAGAGTGTATCTAAACAGAAACATTTGTTCAAACTGAAGCATGCTTCAAAAGGCTGGGTCAAGCCCCATCTCCTCCATGAAGCAAATCATGACAAAAACAGATCATATCTTCCACAGTGCTTACCTCTAGCATTAGACCATATGGAACTCAATTAAACAGAGTATTAGTTTGCTTTCTAAAAATTGTATTTAAAATAGTCCATCTCACAACTGTATCATAAGCAATCTGGCTATGGCTTGCCTCGATCTACTAAGTACCTAATGGCCACTGAAATTAAACTTGTCTACTCATTGCTCCTCTTGTTTTCATACGGCATATATTCAATGTTTTTACAGCTGACAATACCTCCTTGTTGCGAAAGTGATGAAATATACAGTAATGACTATTTGGGAGTTCCTGGTGGTGCCCCTCCATCTTGATAGTTTAAAATTTCTATATTTTTCCACTTAAAACTTCTCAACTCCCTATTGAAAACAATGGTTATAAAAACTGAAATCCATTCTTACAGCTTTTGATGAGAGCAAAATGTCCCTTTTTCTCCCTGTTTTTACATGAGAACCTATCAATAGATGGCTCTGAGAAAACAGAAATCCCAGGAAAAGAAAAATTCAAAAGGAAAAAAAAGCCAAATTTTAAAATTCTCTAGAGTTTACAGTAATAGACAGTAGCCACGTAGTGCACTCTAAAGAGCCAGGGCTACATGTCTTCATTGCAACTTGAAAAGTCTGCAGCTCTATACCGTCCTGATTACCTGAGGACACTCCCTTGAGTAAAACAGGTTTGCCCTGTCTAAGCATTGGCAATACTAAAACAATGAAATTTTTAAAAAGGAAAATGTTTTCCTCAGTTAACTTTATGATAAATGCTAATCCTTAGGGATAAAATGAAAGAGTAGATAAAGTAGAAAGCATAAACACATTTAGGTTTTAAATTAAGTCATTAGTGTTCAAATCAATTTTGAAAATGTAAAAATATAATTGCTTCTCTAATCTCGCTTAGGCTCTTTAGGACAAAGGCTCAAAAATATGACAGGTTACTAAAAAGGAGATTTGGAACTCAACTTAGCAACCATATCCAAAGTGGCATAGAATAATTTAAAATGTACATTTATTAAATTAGTCAACCTTAGCATTTAATAATGTCATAAGTCTGGCCAAAAATGTCGAATGTGAAATTACACTCTCCACCTGAAAATTAAAAATATTTAGAGGCACAGTTAAGGAAACACACATACATAAATGGCTCTAACTATTGTACAGAGGCAACTGGACCCTCTTTTAATTAATTTAGAATGAATCAGAGGTCAAAAATATTCACATTTTTTCCAGTATTCTGAGATGTATAGTCTAAAAGTAATTGATTCTGATTCTCCCAGTGCCTCCACAGCTTTATTCTATAAAGCCTCAGTTCATTCAATTCAATTATGGTGTTTTTGTTTTATTTTTAGCTTAATAGACTACGTGGTTAGTCTAAATACCATGTAAAAATTTATGTACATTACATACACAGACTTCACCACAGTTTTGAGGAGAACATAGATCTGACCACATATTCCAATTATTAGCCTTCACATCACTGGGTATGAAACAATCAACAACCTGCTCAAAGTACTCTACTATAAGCAGCAATTGATTAGGGCTGGGAGCCTTGTGATATGACAACCAATCATGGCATCCAGAGAATCTAAGGGGAAACTGACTAACAAACTGAGTGCTCGAGGACAGGAATCATGTCATATTTAGGGCTGCATCCCTAGCACCTCATCTAATCTATGGAAAAGGCTGAATAAATATTTGTTGAATGGATAAATTGATGCATATCTATACTGTTACAGCAAATCTGGACGGCAGAAGCATGAAGGCACCTGCTGAGAAGGCAGTGGATGCTGAAACTCGGGGCAGTCTTCTTAAAACAAAAACAAAAACAAAAACAACAAAAAGCCTCCACAATTGCTAAATCCAGGAGCTCACCACAAACCACTTGCAGTTACAAGCAAGACCTGAGGATACCCTCAGTCTCACCCAACCACCACAGTGACTACAACTGTGCCATTACAGCAAAGACTGACAGCCTCATGGACCCCAGAATCAACACCTACAGCCACAAAGCTTTACCTCAAAAGCTTCTGTTAGAGCTGCCACTGCCCTGCCACCTTCAGCAGATACCTTTCTCCTGCATTCTCAGTTCCCTCTCCCAAGTACTAGGTGGATAATGGCTAAAATCTGGATTTGCCTCTGCTCCAGGTCCTCAGTTATATGAAGAATATTCTCACCTAAAGAAGCAACAAGCTTTCCAAAACATAGGGATTCAAATGTAAGTGTGAAAAAGCTTAGGAGAATATTACTTATGATAATAACTAATTTGAACTAATCTGAATACTTTGTATCTGCCAGCCCTTATGCCAAAGGGTTTATGTGCATTGTTTTATTTAACCCTTCTGACCATACTATGAAGTAGGTCCTCTGAATACACACTTGACACACAGCAAATTAAGCTTTAAAAGGTCAAGCACCATGCACAAAGTCACACAAGTGGTAAATGTCAGAGCCACAACCATACAACACTCATAATCTTAGCTATTACTCTATATGGCCTCAATGTATTAGAGCATGTAACTATTTTTTTGCATTCACAAGGAGTAATAATATTTTCTGCTTTTTAGAAATAATTATTTCATTTTCACCAGATATTACCATCTCTACTTAGTGTCAAAGTACATCTGGCACAACATGTACTTTATGAATTATAGGAACATGAATTAATCACATTCTAACAATCATTATCTCTCACTTGTATGGGAATTTGAAATTATAATTCCAAATGTTTCCATATACAAAGCATGTATCTAAGTATTCATTTTTGCATCATAAAAATAATACATGTATTTAAAAATACACATGAGAAAACAAAGAAAAGCATAAAAAAGTCTACCATCTCACAACCCAAACACAACTGTTAACATTTTGGGAAACATGTGATTTAGAGCTCGAAAATATAATTTGATTACTCATATAAACATGATTTCCAACAAAAAGCCATAATTCAAATTTAAAATTTTTTTTCAAGTGTTGGAAAGACCAATGAAAAAAATTTTTTATATAATTTCCACATAGAAGTCAAAGATAAATTTGTTTAGTCATCATGAAAAAGAGTTTACAATTTGTTTGGAAGAAAAAGCTGTTATTACTCACCATTCACAGTAACAACCATCTTCAGTGAACATTCAAGTATGTTGCTATGGTTTCAATGTGTCCCCTCCAAAATTTACATGATGCCAATGTGATTGTATTAAGGGGTGAGGCCTTTAGGAGGTGATTAGGCCATAAGGGCTCCTCTAATATGAATGGGATTAAAGCCTGGTATGGTTTGCCTGTGTCCCACCCAAATCTCATCTTGAATTATAGCTCCCACAATTCCAATGTGTTGTGAGAGGGACCCGGTGGGAGATCATTGAATCATGGGGATGATTTCCCCCATACTGTTCTCATGGGGTTGAATAAGTCTCAGGAATCTGATGGTATTATAAGGGGAAATCCCTTCCGCTTGGCTCTCATTTTCTCTGTCTGCCACCAGGCAAGATGTGTCATTTGCCTTCCACCATGATTATAAGGCCTCCCTAGCCACATGGAACTGTGAGTCCATTAAACTTTTTCTTTTTTTTTAAATAAACTACCCAGTCTCAGGTATGTCTTTATCAGCAGTGTGAGAACAGAATAATACAAAGCTGTTATAAAAGAGGTTTCAGGCAGCTTTCAGCTGGCTTTCCCTTAGTCTTCCACCATGTGAGGACGCAGTGTTTCTCTCCTCTAGAGGGTGCAGCCATGAGGCGCCACCCTGGAAGCAGCCTCCACCTGACAACAGAACTGCCAGTGCCTTGATCTTAGATTCCAGCCTCCAGAACTGTGAGGAAATAAATTTCTGTTCTTTATAAATTACCCAGTCTCAAGTATTTTGTTATAGCAGCATAAAATGAACTGAGATATACCTCAATAGGAATCTTAGGAATAAATAAACTCTACATTTCTCAGTAGACCAATTTCCTAAAGGATCCAATGACTTCATGCTGACTTAAACTCTATATAGAGATGCTCTGAGATGCAACCCTTTAGATGTTCCATGATGGCCTATAATGGTGCTTTTAACTAAGAAAAATATACAAATGGCAAAATGAAAGAGAACTTTGCAAGCACACCTGTCTAACTCTCCTTACTGCAGGCTTTTCTAAGCTTCCAGCATCTCAGTAAGTTGGTGGCAGGCTGGATGAGAAGCCATTTCCCGGCCCAGGGTCTTCTTGGCCTTTATTTAGTATTTGACATGTCAATATTAACATTATCTAAATAGTAGTGTAGAAATGACACATAATTTAGATTATAGGTACCTATCGCTCACACTTCACACTCACATGTTTGCTGTCGTTACAAAAATACAAAAGTTTGAATTAGGTTCCAAGTGCCTCTGCTTCCATTAAGAGCTCTGCATCTTACTTTCTCTTTTCAACCCTGCTCCCTCCCCATTCCATAGGCACCCAAGTAGGAGCTCTGCCCATTCCTATACCACTCTGGTTAAAACAATTATCATGTTGCTATGAACTGAAAGCTGCCCTCCCAAAAATCATGTGTACAAGCCTTAACTCCCAACATGGTGATATTTGAACGCAAGGCCTTTCGGAGGTAATTAGATAACAAGACTGGTGCCCTCAGGACTGGTAGGCCCTTATAAATAGACAGAGAGCTTGTTTTCTTTCTCTTCATCATGAGAAAAGAACAGAAAGATCACTCTCTGTAAGCCAGAAATAGAGCCCTTTCAAAAGCCAAATTGGCCGGCACCTTGAGCTTGGACTCTCTAGCCTCCAGAAACATGAGAAATAAATTTCTGTTGTTTAAGCCACCTGCTGTATGGAATTTTACTTTAGCAGCCTGGGCTAACTGAGACACATATCATCCCTAGTTGATATTTCTCTTTATCTCATTTCAAAACTCAGCCTAGTGTTGCTAGCTAACAAGGAATCTGAACAGGGAGAAAAAAAGTAAAAGAGCTGTAAAATGATCCAAAGGCAAACTGCCAAAGAGAACAGGTGATGATCAATAGGGAAACGGTGGAGAGCAGCCTGATTCTCAGGACCCTGGGTATTTACCTTCTCCACAATGCTTCTCTCTGGGATAATCTCTCTCCACTTGTTGCCAAGACATTACTTCAAACCACATTGAACACTTTCTAAAGATTAATAAATAGTATTATGTCAAACGACAATCAAAAATGGTTTAAGAAATCCAGTGATACATCATGCTATGCTTGTTGAGGTTTTTAAATTTAAATTAGAAGCATTTGGCCTTCTACATTGTTCAAGGTATTTACAAAATATTTTTTAATAATGAATTGAAGGGAGTTTTTCATTTTTAAAAAAGAAACAGCAGATTGGCTATTAATAGACTCTCTGAAACAGACTTTAGCAACTTTTTGTCTGAATCCCCTTTACCTAAGATAGCCAACCACTTGGTAGACACTTAATAGTTATTTGATGAATGGGTGAACACTAACAAGGAATGTTCCTCCCTGTTTTATCTTTAATATTCCATCTTCTGAGTACTGCTGGAAAACACATGCCTATACATACCCTATAAGTGGAACCAAACTCTCTCTTCCTAATAAAGTTGCAAAATACGTATACGACAAGGTCTAAAAATGTTAAAGTATATTAATTTAATATTTTAATAAGTTGTTTCCATTGAATCACCTATGAATTTAAAGGTTCTCATAAAAATATAAAAATAAGCTTTGAGTGCTTTTATTTACTCCATTACGTAATTAATGCAAAAGACTAAAATTCCAAAGAATCTTTTTAAAAGAACTTTCTAAAAAGCTCAAACTTCGCTAGAACATTTTACTTTGAATTAAAAAAATCTTTTTTCTTGGTCCTTAGTCTTTTCTTCTCGACACCAATGAGTACATAAACAAACAGTTAAGGGGTAGCATAACACTGCAATCATGGCTAAATTGACCTAGATGAAAACAAGACAAGTCCAAACAAAAACTAAGCACTGAATCAAACACAAGCATCTGGCAGGATTCCCAGAAGGTCACTAAGCTTGGACTTCAGAAAATTGTCAATGTTTCCTGAAATTTTCAAAGATTTATCTGAGTATTTCATTGGTAAAAACCAAAATGTCCAAGAAACAACAAGGAGAAAAAATTATATTGAATTCTTTGAAGTGACAAAGGTGAAAAAATTATCTTTTTCACAACTGATAACTTCAGATTTATTTTCTTGGCATTGTAAACATATTGCTTTCAGTGCTCTTTAATTAAAGAAATATTTTAAGTAAATGTCCCTGAAATTAAACTGTGATAAGTGGAACAGGTATAACTGTAGTATTCCAGTGGTATTCTGTAAGTTGGATTGTGCGTCTCTTTGTCAACATTATCTGATTTTTTGGAATGCAAGACAGTTGAATGAAAAGTGTACTAAGTAGGATTAAAGTACTAAAAAAATATGAATTGTTATCCAGTGCCACCACTAACTCTTCATGAGCCCTTGGCTAAGAATGACATCTCCAAACCTGTTCCCTCATTTATATTACGCAAATTCTAATATCCCTAACCATTCTAAAAATTCTATGAGTACATGAGAATCCCATGAATATAGTGTGTAGATATGTTCCAGGGACTCTCTTTATAAATGACATGATTACTTTACTCTTTTCAAAATAAATTTCAAACATTCTAACACAGAACACAGTCTAAAAAACTGTTCTCAGGTGATTCAAATGTCCAGTCAAGTGGGTTAACCAGTGGGTTAAAGCAGTGATTCCCTAGGTGTGGTCTCTGGCCAGCCACAGTAGTATCAACTGGGACCTTACAAAAATGTTGTTCTAAATTTATTATTTTCTGAGAAACTTTAAGTACTTCACTTATTCTGAGACAAATTATCCCATTAAATAAAACAGAAAAATCATGGGAACACCAAATTAATAACCTAAATTACTATTTCCTTTTAGGATCTCACTTTCAGAGGTGAAAACAGAAAAGACAGCTTCAGCTTAAAGCATTCATTAAGGCCCAAAGTAAAATAATAGCAAATTCTTATTAAGCACTTACTATGAGCCAGGCACTGTTTTAAGAACTTCACATATGTTAACTCATTTACTCCTCACAACAGCCCTACTGAGGTAGGTTCTACTTCCCCAATTTTACCAATGAGGAAACAGAAGCAAAAGTGATTATGTAACTTGTCCAAGTTTAAACAACTAGAAAGTAATGAGGTCAGGATTCAGGGCTAGGCAGTCTGGCTGCAGAGTACCTTGTCTTTAACCAAGAGTCTATGCAGGAAGTTGGGGAATTTAGACTCATGGTTCATTTTCTTCCTATGAGACTGGACCACATACCAGAAATAAACATTTCAACTTTGTTTCTCACAAGAATAATAATGAAGCAAACTAAAGAATTACTATTGCATGCTGATAAATATAATCCAAAGATAATAAATACAAAATAAAAACACGTATCCATTTCCTGTGATAGGACTTACTCACAACAGTTTCAAGATTGACCTTAATAGTAAAACCATCCACTATGGAACAAAGAGGGCCCTGAAAATGAACCTAAATGAATGCCAGGTAACTCTCATCAGAACATTTCTAAGTGAGCCCGGTTACGTAAACCAAGCACAACTTCTTTATGATTATATCTGCTCTGGACCCTATACCTATGACAGGAGAGTCATGAAGTCACTGTGGGGCATTGCAATATTGATCATTCCTAGTTGGCCATTCACTGCAAGCAGTGCTGCCCCATCTGTCACTCTGAATTGCAACATCATAGACTCTCTTAGCTTTTCAGTTAAGTTATCCAGAACACAGCATTTGATTACTGAGAATCTGAACTTGCTCCTATATGTCTCCATTTTTCCCAACAACAGGTATGCCTCTGACCTTCTTTTTCATCCCCACAGCTACTCCTCCTCTTTCCACGGTGAGTCAAATAGAAAACCCTATTTATAATAAATTGGAATTACATTTAGTTTAATAACATTAAATTCTAATTCTAATCATTTTAATAACATTAAATTATAATTTTTAAAGTATCCTAATGAAGATCTGATTTCTTGAATGGAGGACTTACTAAAGTGCTTAGATGCCGGAACTTGCTTTATGTTTAGTCTTATAGAAGTCATATATGATTGGTAATTGGCAGGTTACAACCTCTTGCATTTAAAGATGCCAGATGAGTCATAAAAGGCATTCTCAGTAATACGCTATTCAACTTATCGCTAAAATAAAAGAGAATGGAAATTAATTTCAAAGTACAGAATCATTTGGCATCTTTTTTGGCATTAATACCATAAATATTTTCACTAGATCTACTTGGTCCTAAGAGGATAACAGAGATCAGTTCCAATCAAATAATGTGAAAGGAATTGATTGTATGCATGTGTGTGTGACTTGAAGCATTTTGAAATTATTGCAGCTAAGGAAGAAAAGGACTCATTACCTCACCTACTCTTTTTGCCAGTTTAGGCTTGTCCTTGCTCTGTGTCCTCATTTTGCTTTCTCTTATATTTTCTTGAACAAATCATGATGTAACTGGATAGGGTTTCCTTTATTCACTCTGTTAAGAACCTAAGAAACACCAGATAGTACTTCTAAACTAGCTTTCCTGGAGACTACACCATCTCACTTTTAGATGCTCTCTCATTTGGATTTTCTTTTATAAAGAAAAGTATTCTGAAGAACCAGATTTTACGGCTATTTAAATATGAATGTTAATACATTATAAAGGCTACCAGAAGGTGAAATCCTTCACCACAGTGACTTAAAAAAACCTAGGCTATTGATTTGAAGCTAATCTAAAACTTTTTCCAGCAAGTTCCATATAAAGTATGTAATCAAATTATAAGGATAATTTGAGGATGTCCATATAGTCACCTTCTAAGAGTGCAGTTGGTATTTAAATAAAAATCTAATCATGTATCAACATAGATCTTCTTTTAAGGTGGTTGAGGATTATGTTGTTTTATGGTGTGTATACATGAGTTTGTATTTTGAGCTAACAAATATTTAACTTACTATGCTAGGCACTTTAGAAGCATTATTTAACTCTGACAACAATGTGAATTATGAGGTAAGTGTACTAGTACGCCCCACATTTCACAGATAAGGAAAATGAGGCTCGGAGAAGCTATGCAACTATCCAAGAGCACAGAGAAGCAGAAGAGCAGGTCTTGAACCCAGGTCTGCCTCAGACCAAAGTTCCTGTTCCTAACCACTATCTAAATTTCCCCCAGATTCTCTAAATACAAGCTTAGTACCTAACCCTTAACAAGTTTATATACCTCAGTCACAAATTGGCACAGAAAAAAAGCAGTTTGGAAAATAAATGTTCTCTGTACAGAAAGTCTTGGTACAGTTAGCCCTGTGTTCATTGCAGCACACATGTGCTGGGATTGGAGTCATGCCTATTCTAGATTTTCTCATCCAATGTCAGATTTCTAATCCATTTAAGCCCATTTGCAAAGTCATTCTATTTTTGAACTAATGGCTTAGAAACAGCTGGAACTATTTTAGCCAAAATTTTGAAATCTCAGATATCTATAAAAAGAAAAAAAAAATGGTCCACTTCAATAATCCAGAGGCCTGCAACACTGAATTCCCTTTCACTAAAGAGAATTGGCATGAATCCCTTAAACCCTCAACTACTTTAGGAAAAGAAAAAATACTGCATATGAATGCTGTAACCTGCACTGATGACAGTGATGATCCAGGAACATTTCATCAGGGGTCAAAGATTCCTGTTATTACAGCTGGAAGACTCATGTATATTTCTTCCTTGGCTTCATTTCAACTTTTAGAAAAGGAAAAATTCCTATTCTCTCCTAAAGCAAGTATACAAATTCTACTGCTTAAAAATTATTCGATGATGCTTAAGTCTCCCCTTTATAAGATCTTTCAAAGTCCCCAGTATGCTTTTTTTTTTTTCAATATGGGCAAAACTCTACTAATAAACAACTAAGGTTTTTCTGAAAAGTGGTCTGTTGCCTCCTCCCTTGGTGAAGGGAAATTTGCAGGTGTCTTCTCTGATTAAGGTCCAACCCAACAGTTTTCAAACTTGAGCAAGCACTAGCGTCACCTGGAGGGCTCATTAAAACACAGGTTTCTGGGCCCCAACCTCAGGGTTTCAGGTTCAGTGGGTCTAGGGCGGAGCTAGAGCCCTAGATTTTGTTTGTATTTCTCAAAGTTACCAGGTGCTTGCTGCTGCGGGCCAGATGCCACACAGCGAATCACTGCTGTAGTTCGCTGCTTTCTATACTCGACTGCACGTTGGAATCACCTGAGAAAAGTTTTAAATATGTTAATGCTCAAAGTCCCACCCCCAGAGATTCTGAGTAATTGGTCTGGGGTGCTGCTCAAGCATCGATTTTTTTAAAGGTCCCGGAATGAGTCCATAATGCAGCTGCCGTAAAGAACCTCTGGCCCACTCAACACAGCCCCAGACCCACAGCTCTGCGCGCTCAGCGCCACGTGTGGACGCTGGAGACCCTTCCAAGAAGCTAAAAGCTGAGGGTGGGGTTGAGCTCAGGGGAGTAAATCAACGCACGTTATCGTACTCAGAAGCCAAACACTCCAAGGCAGGAATCTGCACCCAGAGAACCTCCCAAGATTCATTAACATGAAGTAACTTTGCAAGACAAATCCTGACATCTCAGCCTCCAGCTGGGCGCGGAATTCACCGAACAGTTCACCAACTGCTTTGGCGCAGGGAGAAGACTGCACCCCCAGGAAACCCAAAATGCCAAATTGCAGCCCCTGGAGAACCAGCCCTGAGGCCCCCCGAGATGTCATTCTGGCAGCGAGAGGGGAGTAGGAGGTGTCTCCTTACCTGGCGCAGTGTCCAGGCTCGGGGTTGCCGTCGCAGCCAGCTGAGTGTTGTGCCAGGGGGACAGGTATGTTCCAGGCAGTGACAAGCCCAACCCGAGCAAGACCTGCGCTGAAACGGATTGGCTGCCCTCCGCCCGGAGTCCGTTCTCCCTGCAGCGGCCAGTGCAGAGCTCAGAGGCTCAGAAACTCGCTCTCAGCCCCCTGGAGGCGGAGCCCGGGAGATAAGGTTCGCGCTCCCCACCCGCCCCCTTTCCTTGGCCGAAGACCAGAGGGTGGATTTTGGATCTGGATCTTGAAGGGCGAACTGCTAGTGTCGCCCTGGTGGAAACACTCAGTTCAAATCCTGCTAGCATCAGAAAATGCACGATTGAGGATTGAAAACGAGGGTGAAGGAGGACCAGGGAAGCGCGAGGAGAGAGGCAAAATAAGGGACTGCCAGGAAAGCAGGAAAGGCAACTCAGTTGAAAGGGCAAGCACGAAAGGAGGCAAAGACTTGGGCAACACCAGAGCATCGCCTGCACTGATCGAAGGAGGCCTGCCTCCCTTGCCCAAGAAGAACCCCCCTCTGGGGCGCCAAGGTACGTTGCAGCGGACTGATGTTCCTTGCTTTTAACCAAAAGTAACAGCTGCTCCAAAACCTGGGGGAAGTTCACTTTCAAATAGTCAAGTAGGCAGTGACCTTTCAGGGTTTAGCAATTACAAAGGAAGCCTCGGAATAAGGTGACAGCCTTGTGACAAGATAAAGATGCTGTCTGCTCTGCCCCTTTGAGTCCATTCTTCACAGAGCAGCCAGAAAGTTATTTAACATTCATATGCTTTCCCTATTACCTGCAACTCTTCTTTTCTCACCCGTGTGCACCCCTCCTACCCCAACATACACAAGACCTGTTTGCCCTTTCTTATACATACCAGTGTGTTCTCATCTCACTTGGCATTTCTTCTGCCTCCAAAACTCTGTCCCAGACCTTATCATAGTTGCCTACTTCTGTTCATCAAATTATCCACTCTTTGTGACACTTTGAGACACTTTGAGAGTGAGTCCTTCCTGTATATCCCATCCAAATGGAATGCCCAACCCCACTTTGGTTTCAACAGATCACTTATTGCTATCTGAAGTTTTTCATATCTTCATTGCTTGTGTGTTTCCTATCCAACTCAAGGTATGCTCTATGAGGGCAGGAAATTGGTCTTGTTCCCAGCTGTGTCCCCTGAGCCTAGAACAATACCTGGAATATACAAGGTGCTCAATAAATATTGGCTAAATGAATGTGTGAATTAATTTCTCCCTGTGGGAACAGGTTCACAAAGAAATGCCTTCTTCAATAACTAAATCTCACTTAATTCAGGTGTGATACAAACATCTTCAAATGATCATTTCCTGAATTTCCTTATTCATTCATGTTAGATTCTACTGTTACAAAAATATGATAGGAGAACATTGCTTTGGAATTGGTAACATCTTCTTAGATATGACACCAAAAGCACAAGCAATTCAAGAAAAAATAAGTTAGACTCCATCAAAATTTAAAATGTTGTGCTTCAAACCACACTATCTAGAAAGTAAACAGCCCACATACTAAGAAAATATTTGCATACCATCTATACAATTAGATTCTTGTGTCCAGATATACAAAAATCTTACAACTCAAGAGTAAAAAGACAGTTTTAAAATGCACAGAGTATTTAGACGTTTCTCCAAAGAAGATCTACTAATGGCCAATGAGAACATGAATGAATGCTAAACATAATTAGCCATTGGGGAAATGAAAATTAAAACCACAAGCAGATACACTTTATACCACTAGGATGGCTAAAATAAGACAAACAATAAGTGTTAGGGAGGATATGGAGAAATTGGAACACTCATATATTCCTAGTGGGCTTGTAAAAATGATTAAGCCACTTTGGAAAACAGTTTGCCATTCTCTAAAATGTTCAATGTAGGGTTAACTTATAACCTGACAAATTCATTCTTCAGTAGATAGCCAAGAAAATCAAAAACATATTTCCACATCAACACTTCTATATGAATATTCATAGGAATGTTACTCATAAAGCCAAAGGCAGTAACAACCCAAATGTCTATCAGCGGATGAATGGATAAGAAAAGTGTTATATCCCTACAATGGAATATTATTCTGACATAAAAAGGAATGAAACACTACATGCTAAAGCATGGTTGAACCTGAGCATGTTAGCTAAAAGAAGCCAGTCACACACACAAAAAAACACTTATTGTATGATTCTGTCAATATAAAATGTTCAGAATAAGCAAATCCATAACTACTTGAAGTACGTAGTAAATCCATACCTATAATACATGAAGTGCTGGTAGAAGGAAGAAATGGGAGTGAGTGTTAATGGGAATGGGGTTTGCTTTGGGGTGATAAAAATGCTCTGGAGTTCGTGCTGATAGTGACGATTTTGAATATACTAAAAACTACTGAATTGTTGACTTTAGAATGGTCAGTTTTACAGTATGTGAATTATATATCAGTTTTAAAACACTGATTTGTACCCTTTTAGTGGGTAAATTTTATGATGCATGAATTGTAGGTCAATAAAGATGTTATTAAAAATAAGAAATAAAATGCACTGGTTTTAACTGAACTGTAAAATATTCCTCTAAATTTTGTCATGGCTCTCTAGAGAACTATTCTTGTCCTAAGTGAATTCACAATTTTTTAAAACATGTCTGCACAATCGTTGCTTGATTTCATCACCCCCATTCCCAAAATATGCCATGTGGCACATACATACTTAGGGAAATATTCATAGGGTTCCTTTAAGACAACTCCTTTAATTGAAAAGAAGGAGGAGAAGAAAAAACTAACCTAAACTAGGAAACTGTTGTGATGGCATTTTGCAGATATAACCAAGGTTTTAAATGAATTAACATTAAGAGAGACTGTATGGATGGGTTTGATCTGATCACCTGAACCCTTTAAAGCAGAGAGGTTTCCTCACAGAAGAGGAAGTTAGAAAGGCATGCTTTGGCTGGCCTCGGGGAAAGCTATCATCCATGTAATGAACTGACTGCGGAGGTCACATGGTAAGGAACAGTGAGCAGCCTCTAGGATCTGAGAACCATCCCAGGCTGACAGCTTGAAGAACAACAGAGACTTCAGTTGTACAACCACAAGGAAATGAATTTTGTCAACAACCAGTGAGCCTAGAAGATGACCCTGAGCCTAGATGAGAGCCTCAGCCCTAGCCAACACTTTGATTTCAGCCCACTGAGACTCTCAGCAGACAATCCAGCATCACCATACTCAGACTTCTAGCCATAGAAACTGTGATATGAACTATTTGTGATGTTTTAAGCTGCTAAATTTGTGGTAATTTGTCATGCAACAACAGAAAACTAATGCAGTTACCATAAACCCATATATTCTAGCAAGGTCTAAATTTCTTGAGCTATTCATTTTAGTAAAGAGAGTATCTTTTTATATCTGATTAATATTATTTAATTACTAAATACTTGTATGGCTTTAAATGTTTAAATTTACAAACTAGGAAAAAGAATATACTTGCCAAGTTAAACTTCCCAATGTTTGTTTTAGAACATTATTGTGCCCAAATTTACAATATTGTTTCTTCCTCCTCAATAACAGATATTTAAGTCATAGACGCCCAAAATTAGAACACAAGGGATCAAAAAAGCCCTTCATTTCCCTTACAGTCCTCTGTCTCACCTCTGCCTCATCCAAATGCAGGCTATCAAGATAGAAGATGCTGTTACATAAAGATTGGCTGTAATTGATATATTGCTCTCTTAGAAATACCTCTATCCTCATTCTTCAGGACTCCTCAATTCCCTGCTAAGGTAATAATTCTTCCTCTTCTTCAAAAGAATAAGCCTAAGTGACTACTATATTATGGCATTTTAAGTCTCAAATTCTCAACTAAATTATATTTAATCAATCTACCACAGTGAACCTAAGCCACACAGCACCACTAAGAACAGGTGTCATATCTACATTGTTTCTCATTATATTCCCATGGGAACAGTAAACAAATATTTATCGAATGAATACCTAATGTGACAAGTCCAAGGGAGAAAAACATCAATGTATATAATATTGAATAAATTGATGTTATTTATTCCAGGCACCAGGCTAGACTTTTGGGATGTAGCTATGAGCAAAAGCTCATTGTTCATAAAGCTCCTTTGATTGGATGTGTGTGAGTGTGTATGTGAAAAAATGGGAAATATTTGAGAATATTAAAGTTATTTGGCATAGTTTTTCTAAAACCTATAAACAGGACTAGCCCCTGTCCTCCCTCATGAAATGTCTAGTCTAGTGAATGAAATTTAACCCAGGACATAAATAGCTAACTCTAAAACAGTGGCCATTCACAAAGATAAGCAATTCTCAAATGCTCTCTCTAGGTTTGCAGGAAGGGTTATCCCAAGAAAATATGACAATGTCCTCACTTTTTCCCCTAGCAATCCTATGTAAATGCAAAACTTAAATCAAGGATATTTGTGAAGGGAGTGAGAAGTAACAGAGGACTCTGCCATCTTATTTCCTTCCGTAGTTTCCACTGTGCTACTTTTGATCACACTAACTTCCTCAGGAGACAGAGAATTTGGCTTTTCTAACTGTCCAAGACTCCACAGTATCAGGCTTTAAGCCATCTTGTTTTGCAGGTTGCAGAATATCTCTAGAAAGGCCTTCTTTCTTCTTTCTCTTCTTTCAGAATGAGCTTCAGCTTAAATGTATCAATTTCTCCTAGGATCCTACTGAAGATTACAAGATGTAGCCAAGAAACTTCAATACCTTCACATTTTCCTTTTGCATCTCTGAAAGATTCAAGTGGTCTGAGTTCCCAATTACTACAAGCTACAGCTTAACAAGCTTTTCCTTTATTGCATAACAATAATGGCCAACTTTCCAGGCCTGGATGGAGGAGTCTTTTCTGCCTTCTATCTTCCTTTGACTAGGTAATTTTGCATGTTAAGCTCCGTAACTTGCAGTACCCTGCTTCTAGCCCTAACTTCTACATCGGTTAGTGCTCTCTGGTTGCAAGCACAAAAGCTGTTTATGTGTAATTTATTTTTTAAAAAATGAATCCTTTGGAAATATATGAGTAGCTCCCAGAAGGGCTGGAAAATTAAGTTTTGAAAAAGAGACATCAGACAAAGCTGCAGAGACCAGGTATCAGGAACTACTTAGCATCTTTAAAGGATACCAACAAAGGTATAAATATGCTACATTTTCCTTTTCATATATTAATCTACTAGATGTATAAAGACAGTGAGTTCCATTGGTTTAGCTTGGGTCACCTATTGACCCTTTAGATTAGGAGAGAGTAGGGCATGTAATTCTACTGCCCTACTAAAATTGCCCACAATGGGGAAGAAAATATCCTCAAAGAAAATCAGGATGCTGTTACCATAAAAAGGAAAAATGAATGCTGGGTGGAAAAAATGAAACAAAACAGCCACTGCATGGAGAGAAAAGATATACCATTTCCCTGGGGCTTTTTAGAACCAATGACAGGGGCCACCTCTATCTCCTTTCAACAACAATATCCTTGGATTATAAACACCTCCAGTTTGATGGATAAATCGAAGAGCCTAATACACAATAGCTGTATTCTATCTAAGCAGATATGACCTATGTATTCTATCTAAGAAAATAGAACAATCCCAGTTTCCAGACTTCTCTTAAAAGTGATATGTTCATTACAACAATCATTCTCTTAGCAACCTCTGATATTTCTTTAAGTGCTGCACAGGTCATGAATTCATAGCCCTACCCTGAAAATAATTGGGAAATATTTCAGATGCTTACTGCTGAACTATAGGCCTTCGGCTGCTGTTTCCAGAAACATCACAGCCCAGAGGCCTATGATTTTACAGGAGTGATTATAGTAGTCCTTGATTTGGGTTCATATGAAAACATCACTGGGACATTCAACCTGCCAGTGTCCACATGGACTGGTTTACAAATGAACCTTTGACCCAAATGGGGCCAGTTAGAGGTCTCTCCAGGACTTTGGAAGAAAAGAGAGTTAGTTAGCTGTTTTCTTAGATTGTGAACTCCAAGTACCATGTAAGCCTAGATCTTCCTAGGAGAGACACTGACTGAGAATGAAGCCAACACAGAGAAAAGTAGAACTCCAGAAAGACAGAAAACAAGCTACTGACATCATTAGAGTAGCTACATCCAGCCATTACTGAAACTAGGCCTACTTCTGTATTTTTCCCTATGTGAGCATTTTTTGTTTAAGCTCATTTGAATTGAGTCTCTGTTGCTCTCAACCAGAAGAGCTCTAAATTGAACACGCAAAAGCAATTCAGATACTGAAAGACTCTTAAGAAAACAGAATGTCCATATAAAATCCTTTTGTATCTTAAATTCTGTTCAAATATTTTGCTTTAAATGCTAAATATAAATGCTTAAAAGAGCTTGGCAACAATAATAACTATTTTAATAAGTTCTCTTAAAAGTCCAAAACCCCAAGGAAATTTGACTGATTCTAATTTGGTTAAGTAACCTGCAAGTCTTACTTCGGAAAGCATGTTCTTAGATCCAGATGTAACACCCCAAATTGACAGGTAAAGATGAAAAAAATCACAAATATACACTGAAGTGTACTCAGAGACTACTTGGAGATAATTATTCTATTTTATCATCCTCAATTTCAGAGTCCCAAATTCTTCTGGCCAAGAGAACATTGAGTGAAATCATATTTCCTCGGGCTTAGCTCACATTTCTCATATTTTTATCTTAGGGCTGACAGTCCAATTCAACTTTCCTCACATTAAACCACATGCAAAAATAAGAAACTATCTTATTTCTAACTAGCTAAGAGATGATTTCCTATTAGGCTTCTTCTTACAGAAACTCTTCGAGAGATGCTTCTTTGTGGTAACCCAGTTAAGAGGGAGGACAAAGAGGCGGTTGGCCTCTGTGTTGAAATCGTTTATATACAGGCATCCTCAAAGCAGAGGGAAGATACATTATTTGTTAGTTAATTTATTTTGATTGAAATGTATCTAAAGTGAAAGCACATAGTAAGTACTGGTTTCCCCTTGAATTATGGTTAAAACTTGAAAATAGAGGTTTATCAACAAGGATTCTGTAAGTACTTGAATTCTTTACAGATGTGGTTAGTAACAGGCTGGGATCAATAACAGAATTAAATTTCTATTAATTTTGAAGTTAACTTATCAATACATAACAAAATAATTGTTTATAAAGCTCCCTTGGTTGGATGTGTATGAGCGTGTGTGAAAAAATGGGAAATATTTGAGAATATTGAAGTTATTTGGTGTGTTTTTCTAAAAGCTATAAAAATCCCAGCTCCTTAACTTTTCTTAAAGGTCATATTTTTATTACTCCAGCTATTCTCTTAGCAGTCCTCGATTTCTTCAAGTGCTGCAAAGGTCTCTGGGTAATTTTTCATGAAGAAAATCAGTGAAGACTACTTGAAGAAGACATCCCACAGTATGCTGCTTGCTTTAAGAAAGAAAAAGAATCCTGTACTATTTAGTTTCACGAATTCCATTAATTATCCCTAGATTTTTTTTTCTGTCATGATAAGCCATTTATGATCCAACTCACATTATTTTCCTCAGGTAAATGACTCAGCACTCATTCCCTTAAATTTCAATTCTGTTTAATTTCAAATACTCTACTATACAGGTCACTTCGATTAAATTTAAGAGATATTTCATTATATGTCATATGAAAAATTAGGATGATGGATGAAATGATGTCTGTGGCTCTTTCCAGCTCTAATTGCTGTGGGGTCGGTCAAGTCATAATCATAATCATACATTACAACTTGCATTTTCTTATTTCTCGTGTTCTATAAACCATAGGTAATGGAATAAATGGTCTTCTAAATTCATAACTTTCTTTTTCAATTCTGGGTATAAAATCTTTTTTTTCCTAACCTTCTAGAGTGATCACTGTTGTTAAGAGGGTGTGTGTGTGTGTGTGTGTGTGTGTGTGTGTGTTTAGTGTTTGTATGGATTTTGCCCCAGTCTAATTGCATAGAGCGCTGTGAAGGGAGTCTTTTCTTAATGATATGCATGCCTTTTTTATCAGATGCTATCTCTAGAACTTGTCTTCAGAAATTAGGCCAGCTGCCTGCATTACATACTGTTGTAAGGAACAGGGAGGGAAATATCTCCTTCCTGCTCTGCCAACATTTTTCTGTGGCTACAAGCATACTTAGGAAGCCTTATGTAGCAGCAATGGGTGGGCATGAATGCCTTGGCTCTCTGTGTGTCATACTTACAAGGATGCCAAGTTATTAAAACAGAGCAGTCCCTCTGCTGTGGCAGAGTCATCTTCTGTAACCTGTGTATCTGAAAGATGTGGCTTCACCCTCAATGCTTCTAAAAGCTCATGTCTGATAAGCCTTTGGGGGCTGAATTCAAGAAAGCCGCAATGTACCTGGTAAGGTCCAAAAGGGACCCAGCCCTGCTTCTCACCGCAGCCACTGTCTGAGAGGAGGGGACGGCACAGGATGGGCTCCATAGGGTTCTTCTGAACCTGAACCGCAACAATTCTAGGAGGTCTGCTTGGCTTAGCTGGAAGAAAGGCTCTCACCCAAGGTTCTCAGTGATCGCTGAAGTCTAAGGATATAAGAGGATGCTTCTAGAGTCTCCCTATGAATTATTCTGATGTTTTCCTAAAGAAAAGTTAAGAAGATTTTGAATACTTTTAGTTGAGACATTAGCCCATTAAATAGTTGCTGAACAAAGAAATAAGGTTCTCTAGATGACACCGAGGTTAAAGACCAGGCTAAAATTACTAATTACTAAATTCAATGGTCTCATAACACTTCTCAGCTCCAGCTAGTCTCACTGTGTTCTTTACAAATCTGGAAAACTTAATCTGAAGATGATCTTATAGGGCTTCTGATGCAACACCTTTATTTCTGGTGGATACAGGTTGTGAACAGAGATGAAAAATACTCATCTCATAAACAACAATATATTTTCCTTTCAAATCCTAACAGAATGTATCTTAATTCCAGCATTTTCATTCTAAGTGAAAATTTGTTTTGTGACAGTTTCTTAATTTTTAAAAAAGTTCCCCATGGACAGAAAAAAAAATTAATTCGCATCAAATTAGATCGTTGAAAACTTGATAAGCAAATACTCAAAATCAGCATAACTTATGTGCAGTATCAAAAGTAAAGCTTCCAATAAGAAGAGATTCAAAGCTGTACTCTATACAATATAGTTCACATTAAAGAGGGTAAAATATAGACTTAAGATTTTCAAGCCTAATTATCTGTTCTCTCCCTTCTCTGGCCAAATAATATTTTTTAAAAATTTTAAAAACCCCTTTTTTAAAAAGGGGTTATGAGGCCCCTTTCATGGTCACTGCTATACTCTTCGCAGTCCCACATGTGAGTGAAACTAACATGTTCAATGTTAGTTGAACAATGCTTCATTGTTCAAGAGGCCAATAAATTTATCAGTTAAAGGAGAAATGAGCATGGGCAGGTTCAGTTAGAATTTATCCATAATCAATCATACAAAATACAAGTAAATTCATGTCATTGCACAGAGGAGCTCTAAATTTAAATTTATACAAAATCAGATACAGACTCTGATGAATCTTATATTTCCCATAATATAAAGAAAGATTTCTCCATTAAACACTGATTTACAATGTCTGGGGAGTAAGCAAGTTCTGTGAGGTCTCACAACAGGATGTGTCAAAAGCAGAAGCTGAATAAATGTAGTGCTGTGTTGAAAAAAGAGATAAAAATCAAAAAGCATGTGAATCTTATTCCCCCAGAAAATTCCCATTACTAGCAAGTTTGGACATGATTAACACTTTGTTTTATTATTGAACTTAAAATAGTTTAAGGCAGGGAACTATGGAGCTTATTTTGCCAAAGGAAAATATTTGTAGCTCTCATATGGTTCTGGTGAGAGTATAACTTAGTTTGAGCTTTTTGGAAAAAATTTGGCATTATGCAGCAGAAGCCTTAAAATATTCACACCCTTTAACAAAATAATTCTGTTTTTAGGAAAATACCCAATAGAATAATCACAAAAGTAGGCAAATATTTATATGCAAGATATAAATATATTAACACATAAATATAATAGTAACACATTCTTTATAATGGGCCAGAAAAAATGAAGAAAAAACCCCCAAAGCCCCCAAATTGTGGATTGGTTAAATCAGGGGTTAGCAAACATTTTCTGTAAAGACCCAAATAGCAAATATTGTAGGCTATGCTGTCAACTTTACAACTACTACTCTGTCATTGTCCTGTGAAAGCAGCCACAGAAAATTGTAAATAAGTGGATATCACCATATTCCAATAAAACTTTATTAATGAACAGTGAAATTTAAATTCATGTAATTTTCAAATATCATAAAATATTCTTTTAATTTTTTTCAACAATTTAAAAATGTAAAAACCATTTTTAGCTTATGGGCTTTACAAAAACAGGTGGCCGGTCAGATTTGTCAACCCCTGCATTAAATTATAGTATTATAATTAAAATTTATGTTCATTATTTAATCAGTCAGAAATTATACAGTGAGACAAAGGGAAAGTAGAAGATAATATACAGGTATTTCTGGATTGAGATTATGGATAATATGGGTAATTTTTCTTTTATTCTTAATGTTTTATATTCTTGAAGTTTTTTACAATAAGTACATCTTATTTTATGATAAAAATGATATTCTTAAGGGGTGCCTTTTTGACTAAAAATATTCATTTCTTGCTCATTTTTTAAACATTACTCAGAAACTTTGGAGTTTCTGAAATTCTTGACAACATTCACGTGTATTTTTAGCAATAACTTTTAAACAACACCATTTTTTAAAGCAGGAGCTAATAATTTATTTATTTTCAGGAGTACATACTTCTTAAAATTAAATACTTAGACTTTAGCACCAAAGTCAGAGTCTGCCCTGTGCTCTTTTTTTAGGTACCCTTCAGCCTCTGCCCAGCTACTTAGCAAATGCATGCTGCCAAGTTCCCCTGAACTTGCACTATAACACCTCCAACTACTCCACTCTACCTGCATCCAACGGAGGACCTCAAATGCATCCTTCTAACCTTAGGTGCTCACCAGACAAAACCCACACACATGCACTCTATTACAAGGGAAGCCTCGGAGTAAGGTGACAGCCTTATGACAAGATAAAGATGCTGTCTGCTCTGCCCCTCTAACTTTAAGTGCTCACCAGTCAAAGCCCACACACATGCACTCTATTTGCACATCTCTAGACCTGTTTTGGCTCACAGGTAACAAGCTACCTGTCACTTGTTGAGTCAGTGCTGGCAAGTTTTTAACTGATAATGGCTCACTTTGTAGGACCTCCAGAAATATTTTTATATTTATTTTAAAGAAGCTTTGGAATCTTCATATCTTAACTCAGTTGAATAATTAGCTGATAGGCAATTTTCAGGCATCCAAGCCAGCGTTTCTCAAATGTGTTTCACAAACACATGTCCTATGAGATATTTCAAGAAAAAGAAAAACCAGATCTGTATTCAGAATATTTTGAGAGCTGCTGCATACAATATCCCATCTCCTAAGGTTCACAATTCATTATTAACATATTAAGGGCTCTGCAAAATCCAAAACTAAAAATACCCATTTAACTTTTATTCCTTGTATCCCAAACTTATTTGCACTCCCCCTTTATTTTAATAGGAATGCATAGACATTCAGCAGAAGCAGTGTTCTCAAGGAACACTCTTGGAGATACCCTGACTTGGCCAGTAGAAGAGCTGATTTGGGAAGGGGAGAATAGAATAATGAGTTCTAGCATCCCTCAAAGCATTCTGCATTGGATTGTGATGGTCTCAGACACTGAGACAGAACCATCCTGGCCTGGAGTTTACTGCATTCCCCCACTGCTTCTTCAATGCTGCCATTTGCATTTCTACTTAGACTACTGAGTGCCTTCCACTCCCTCCATCTCCATTTGTTGCTTTTCCTTCCATCCATCTCTCTGACTCCGCACCACTGGTGCTATCATTCTAGTACATTCCCATCATTGCTGAGCGCTCACTCACTAATTATGTATTTAAATTTGAATTAAAATCGCCATAGCTTCCCTTGGCTGCTTCCAAATATTAGGATATGTTTTCAGTATTTATGAGACATACACAGCTGACATTTTTAGAAAATTACATTCTGTCTGCAAAAACATATGTATCCAACTGTGATGAGATTAGATGTTCTTGCATTTATTTTTCTAAGAATTGGGCACATCCAATATAGTCTTCTCTGAATGCATCTCATTGTTTCTCTTTTGGCAGTATCTTTCAAATGTCCTATCACTTGGGAGAGTTATGCATTATACTTTAATTGAAGTAATAGCTTCTTAGAAAAACATGCACTTTTCCCAAAAGCAAAATGCTACAGTCAGTCTGCAAAGGACATACAATATTGCTGCTACTTAGGATATTTTTTATAAAACCAATTATTTCAGACTCAAATATGTGCTCTTTATAACTAGAGCTTAAAGAAACACATGGCACACAGCCAGTTCAGCCTTTGCTTTCTATGCTGTAATATGATATCCCGGAGTCATTCTGGGCATTTTCAGATGTCTCATTATTGAGGAAAGAAAGCATGGCATACTTTCTCACATTAACCTTTAGATTCTAACCCAGAGGGTAGGTGTGACCCACTACTTCCCCACCACACACATAGCATGTTTTAAACTCAACAAAAGTAAGAGAGAGTTGTAACCAATGAGTCCAATTTAACAGGAGAATATTACTTGAGATTGTAAATTTAAGCTATATTATGTTTTATCCTCCCTCAAGACACAACTCTAAATGACTCTGTAACCATGGACTTAACTCACAAGAAAGGCTTGGATAAAAATAATTAAACAAAAGATGTGAGGTACTATTATATTATTACAGAAAACATGGAATCTGGCCAGGTGCAATGGTTCACGCCTGTAATCCCAGCACTTTGGGAGCGGAGGCAGGTAGATCACCTGAGGTTAGGAGTTTGGGACCAGCCTGGCGAAACCCTGCCTCTATAAAAAATACAAAAATTAGCCAGGCGTGGTGGCATGTACCTGTAATCCCAGCTACTTGGGAGGCTGAGGCAGGAGAATCACTTGAACCCAGGAGGTGGAGGTTGCAGTGAGCCAAGACTGAGCATCTGCACTTCAGCCTGGGTGACAGAACAAGACTCTATCAAAAAAAAAAAAAAAGAAGAAGAAGAAAGAAAGAGAGAGAGAGAAAGGAAGGAAGGAAGGAAGGAAGGAAGGAAGGAAGGAAGGAAGGAAGGAAGGAAGGAAGGAAGGAATCTTGGGGGAAGATTTTTTAGAAAGTAAAGTGGAAGACAATTTTGTATTCAAAGAAGCCACATTTTGGAGCACAATTTACTTTAATTCACTGTGTGTGTGTGTGTGTGTGTGTGTGTGTGTGTGTGTGTGTGTGTGTGTACCTTTTATAGCTATAGCTATACATTTAAAAAACCCTTAGAAGTAAATCACAAACTTCTTGATTCTTTTCTTACATATTCAAGTCTAATAAATATATTTATTTGAAAGACAAGTTTCAATGTCTTAATGAATTCTTCTGGTTCTTGGTTTTCTTGACACTTCTTTGCCTTCACTTTTTATAGAAAATAAGGAGCTGACTATAATTCTACTACAAATCCAAAGATCTTTCAATGGTCTGTGAAGCTGTGACCTCTCAGTTCTCATGCCCCACCCTCTCCCTCTCCCTCACTCTGCTTTGGTCATCCTGGCACTCACTAGCACAGCCCTGAGAAGGAGCGCCTCCCTCAGTTTTGCACCCTAGGCACCTCTCTTGCCTGCCTCACCCAAATCATGCTCCTGGTCCAGAAGCTAACATTATAGTCAGATTACAAGATTAATCATTGTATTAGTT
Source organism: Pan troglodytes (assembly GCF_028858775.2). Taxonomy (NCBI): domain Eukaryota; kingdom Metazoa; phylum Chordata; class Mammalia; order Primates; family Hominidae; genus Pan; species Pan troglodytes. The sequence continues at coordinate 62,121,956 of NC_072403.2, forward strand.
AGGATAAGTCAGTGCTGAATGTTTGTATCCCTCCCAAATTCACATGTTGAAATCTTAACCTCTATGGTTATGGTATTAGGGGGTAGGGTCTTTGGGGGGATATTAGGTCATAAGGGCAGAGCCCTCATGAATGGGATTAGTGCCCACCTAAAAGAGACCCAAGAGACCTGTTCTTCCTTGTGAGGATACAGCAAGAAGGCATCGTCTGTGGACCGGAGAGCAAGCCCTCACCAGACACTGCATCTACAGGCACCTTGGTCATTGATTTCCCAGCCTCTGGAACTGTAAAAAGATAATGTTTATTGTATTTAAGGTGCCCAGTCTAAGGGGTTTTTTCTTGTGATAGTATTCTGAATGGACAAATACAGTCAGGTAATACTGCAATAACAAATCAGTCCCAAAATTATGGTGGGCTTAAATCAACAAGGGATTATTTCTTGTTCTCACTACAGGTAGTTCAGTGGGAACCTCTGCTCTACCTGGGGAATTGGGTGGTGGGAGCTTTACCATGTTGTCTGCCATTCATGTGGAAGATGTGGTCTCTGATCACTGCATCAGTGGAAGAATATGGACCTTACCTGCCTCAGCTCTGAAGTGACACATGTCACTTTCTCCACATTTTATTATCCAAAACTGCAAGAGGATTAGGAAATATGGAAAAGAAAATGGAATCTTGATAAGCTTACTGTCTCTGCAAAACTCATATATAAATAACAACTGAATAGAACAGATAGAAATTTTACTTATTAATGCATTCGATTTCTCAAACCTGGGGTCTTTCTTATCCCTAGGCTTTCAAATATGTTTCCTTTGCCTGACATAGTCACCATAAATGTGTCCCACCCTAAATCCCACACCTGCAAAATCCTACCCAACCTTAAGGTTTTTGGCTTAAATAGCATTTCTTTGAAATTCTTAAATAATCCTTCTTCTCTCAACTTAGACCATCCTCTGTACTTTCATTTACTATTCCCGCAATAACAGTAGCTAGCTAGTAAATACTGTAAGTATCTACTCCATGGCAGGCACTGTTCTGAGCACTTTATATTTATATTTAATCCTCACAATAAGCCAATGACATGGTATCTTAGTATGAGGTCCCTAGAAAACAGAGCCTAAGCCAAAAGCATAATGCTAGCCCTGTAGAAAGTGGACAATCCCCAGGAAGCAGGAGGGCAAGAAGACAGCAATGTGTCAGGAAAGAAGGAGAATGTATTTTAATTAGATTTGGGTCTGTTTTTCCCCTGTAGATCTAAAATTGTATTTTATTCATCAAAGTTATACTAGAATATAAAATATACTAGTATATTTTATACTAGAATAGGGACTGGGATACAGAGCTGGCTGCAGCTTTGTGACAAGCTACAAACTTACAGGAAATCAAGAGATTCAGGGATGTCGAAAAGCACTACAATTAGTCTAAAAATCCAACCTCCCTCTAACTATACCAGAAGCAGCCACTATGCAGCTCCCAGGTCTGTAGCAGCATCAGCAGCCTGGTTCTATTCCCAAGGGAAGATGTTATAAGGACTACTCCAGCTAGAAAGCAAGGTGAGGACACAGACCTGGTGTGCTACAGCAACCAAATTCAGAATAATTTGGTTCAGGTTCTTGTAATTTATTTCCCGTTTTCAGATGAAGAAACTAATGCATTAAAATATATAATCTTGAACAAAGTTACACAGCTAGAAGGTGACATGGGATGCAAACCCAAAAATACTAGCCCTAAACCATACAATCCCAACCACTCCGCTCCTGCAAGAATGCAGACTCCACAAAAGCAATAACTGCCTTATTCCTAGCACCTATCACAAATACAGAGTCTAATGCATAGTATGCTTAATAGATACTTGTTGAGTGAATGAATTAATAAGTGCATCAATGAATAAGTTTTAAATCAGTAGTATTTCATAAAGGGCCAAAGAAATTAATATGAAGGAGAGCTTCCATTTTATTAGGATACTCTGGAATGGTCTACATCAGAAGTAACATATGAGCTAGATCTTCCAAAGACTTAGAGAAAGGTCTGACCCAATGACACAAAGGCCATATTTGGAGACTGTGGTTTTACTATGGGGAGTATTGAAATACTCTATGGAGTAGTGAATGGAGAATGGAAATAAGGGTGTGGTGGGAAATAAGACTTAAAACACACACTTGGTATCAAGCGTTGGAAGCTTGCCATCTTCAAGGTGAAAAAGATGCCTAAGCTGAAGAGAACTCAAAAACTGTTCATTACAAAAGAAAGACCCACTCAAAACAATGCCCACAGTCAGGGAAGCTAAGCGCATGTCCCCAGAATATTCCCAAATCATAGCTCACTTAAGCTGTGTTTTATTCTGTATTCTAGGAACCCACAATTCTGTTTTAGGCAAAAGTTCTATTTTGTTGTTACCCAAGACTCTATGGCTTAATGTGAAGCTGTGTTCTTGTTTTCTATCAAGAGAAATGGAAAACAGCTGTTTAACATTCTTGCTATAATAAGCTTCATACAATTCATGCAGTTATTTAAACATTTTCCTGATATTTGATCATTAATCCTGCACACAACATAAAAAGACACCACAAGAAAATCATAGAAGAAAGAACAAATGATAGTATTAGCTTCATAAAGAGAACCACTCTCATACACAAACACACACACACACACAAACACACAAAGATGAAAATATCTATAAACAATGAAATTATGTTCCTTTATAGGACAATTCCTCTGTTTATAATGTTTTCCTTATGATACATAGCACATAAGACATATTTATCGTATGTCTTTATGATGAATGAAGTCTCCTTGGAACTATTTATATCACACATGGGAAGCAAATTGCTGGAATAAATGTTTATTTAGCAACATAAACATTTCAAATAAATCCACAAGAAAAGGGTTTCATAACACGTCCATTCCCATTTGCATTTTGATTTGGTTACTGTCTTCATACATCAGTAGGAGCAACATAAATAGAATAACCACAAATCACCCTCCAGAAACCTACTCTCATCCCACCACTTCTCTCAGACTTAAGCATCTTGTCCACCTTGGATACTATCCCTTGGCTTTCCTTCTACTTCTATGGTGGCTCCTTCTCATTCCCTTTGGGATGTTTATTCCTATCTACCCAACAATTAAATGTCAGAATCCTGGACACTCAAAAATCAATCCTAAACAATCTCCTCCTTTCATCCTATACTGTCTCACTAGAAGATTTTATTTACATGACTCACAAATTTATGTCTACTTGAGGACCTGGCCTCTAAAGTTGGGACCCATTTAACTAATTGCCGTGTGATATTTCCAATAAAATGCCTACAAGCCACCTATAATTCAACATATCAAAAACTGAATTTATTATGCATATACCTCAATCCGATACTAGTCTGATGTTCTTCTGTTTCATACCATTCTCCTGTACACCCTAAATTTAATCCATATCATCTAAACTCCAAGTTCTATAAATGTTATCTTCTAAATATTTCTAATCTATCCACTTCTATCCTTCACCATCACCATCAACTAAGTCCAACATACTGAAGTGGTGTGTTGAGTGAGACTTTCCTGTTGCTCAGGAGTCATCATAGTTCTTGATGAAGGGCATTTTCTTTCTTCTACCAATAGCAAAAAGAAGGTGCCTCTCCCAAACAATTATGAAAAAGACTATAAGAAAGTAGAGGTTCCTACAAGGAGATACCAAGATCTCATTTCACAGTAGATGCCTGCTTACATGGAGATCTTTTGGATTTTCTCACTGTGCTTATTTGAGCAGGAGGAGAGGCCAGTTGAAAGGAGATGGCAAGGCTAAGACAGGGGCTGGAAGTGGAAGTCTTCAACCTACTTGGAAAATTAAGACTGTGTGAGTTTGCCATGGGTCAAGTGGCTGTCCCACAAATCTTGATGAGGATCCTAGGCACAAGAAGCTCTGGGGTGGATTGTCCGGAACAGATGCCAAGTAGGGAGTGGAACAGGCAATGGAATACATACATGTTCATCATGGGGAGCCAGAATTTGCATGCCTTTTACACTTGAATCACTAGGGTCTGGTCAGTGTTAGTCCAAAAACCATGGGAAACAATAGCCCAGGGGCTACAACACAGCCAACTAAGGAGACAACTGTCCCTTTCCCATCCTTCCTCCTACTCCACTTACCAGAAGGGCTCGATTCAAGGGCAGACAATGATACTCCCCATCCCCACTGCAAAGTGAGTCTGAAGTCTATTTCAAAAACACAGTGCATAAGCAAATGCTGTAGGTGTCATCATTCAAAATCCCTTTACCTAAAGAAGACTCTATATCCCATGGTTCCCACTGGTGACAGATCATACCATCTCAATTCAGTGGACGATAGACCTGCCTCCACCTACGTCTTTTAGTTAGATCTTTTAATTTGCTTCTTCCATGTTCAAAAGGTTTTTTTGTTTGTTTGGGGGAGGATTTAACACTACTTGTTGACAGAAACATTTTAGGAAAAAATATCTTCCTAGATAGTTTGAAAACATTAAATAATGAATAAAATAACTGATGCTACCTGGAGTCTTATAGAGCAAAAGCTTTAGAAGAAAATTACATTCCATCTATCTATGAGAAAAAAAATTAAGTAAATACACATTCACAACTAAAGTTTATTAAATATTAAGTTTAACTTAAAAAGGCCCATGAACCTTGCCTCAGCAGTTGTTAAAGCCTCTGTCCCAGTGCTTTTAATGAGGCAATTTTACTCTGGGTAACCAGTAGCCTTTATAGGCCTGTAATCTAACAAAACATGCTAACACAATTATGACTTACAGCTTAATTAATGCTGATGACAAAAGACAGTGAATTAGTGTTATCTTAGGCCATGTTCATTCTTCCCACCGAAAATCAAAGCAAAAGTAAAATTCGAAACTCTGGAGATAAATCAGCTTCATGAATGTCATAAACATCTAATATAAAATTAGAAAATATAAAAGTACTGAACGTTCTAGACAAGGAGCTGGAAAACTACAGCCTTTGGACCAAATCTAGGCTGGTACCTGTGTTTATAAATAAAGTTTCATTGGAACACAGCCATGATCTTTTTTGTTTTTTTGTTTTTTGAGGTTGGTCTGCATATTGTCTACAGTTGCTTTCACACTGTAGTAGCATAGTTGGGTAGTTGTGACAGAGACTGCATGGGAACAGAGACTGTATGAGCAACAAAGCTTAAAATATTTACTACTTGGCATTTTACAGAAAATCTTTACTGACTCCTGCTAGATGCAATGCAAAATCTCCAGCTCTGCTAAAATGACTGCTGTTCTTTGAAAGAAAAGTACCTAAGTACATACCTTTTCTGGTAAGATTAATTTAGATGGACTAATAGAACAAATAGATCTGTAGATAGACCGATAAACTCTCCACTTTAGTAATATTTTCATTCTCAGTGTCTGAAGGAGATGAATAAAGGATATTAAAGGTGCTCTTCTAATCTTAAGAATCACTTTATTCTTTAAAGAATGTATTGAATGAAGATTACTTACCTCAAATTATGTTCAAGAAAAGAAAATAATTTTACTATTCCTTTCCTTTGTGCAGTTAACTATTAATAGCTCATATTGACTCAGTCACATCTATATATTATTCACAGCAAACAGCTCGGGCAGAATGTACATATATATTTTTTAAATCCTGTTAACTTAAGCTTGACTTTAGCCTAAGGAAGAGACAATGAGCAACCTCTTCAACTCCTCTTCCACAGAGAAGTCTAGATGATTAATCTTAATTCTCTATATGGCAGACATTCACCAAAATATGTTGTATGCTTCACATTTCTTAAAATACATAAGGTGTCATGAAAGTTGTAAGTTGATATTCAATATGATAATAATAATAGTCAACATACCTTGAGAGTCAACAAAGTACTAAGCACTGTTCTAAGAGTGTACAGCAGAGTCTGTCCTGATCTTCATCAAACCTGCTTCCTCTTCCTAGGAACATTGCCTGAATTCTGGCCAATGGAATGTTCCTGGTGCATAAAAACTTTTTCTGCATAATCCTCCATGCTTTCTCCTTTTCACTGATTTGAAAGAGATGAGCCCAGCAACTTGAGAAATCACTGTTGAAGTTAAGTAAGCCCCAAGATGGAAAAAACCTGGGTCCCCAAACACAGTTTAGAAGAGAGCCTCCTGGCCAGGCACAGTGACTCACGCCTGTAATCCCAGCACTTTGGGAGGCAGAGGTGGGCAGATCATATGAGGTCAGAAAGTTCGAGACCAGCCTAGCCAACATGGCGAAAACCCATCTCTACTAAAAATACAAAACAGCCAGGCGTGGTGGCAGGCGCCTGTAATCCCAGCTACTCGGGAGGCTGAGGCAGGGAGAATCACTTGAACCCAGGAGGCGGAGGTTGCAGTGAGCCAACATCAGCCATTGCACTCCAGCCTGGGCAACAGAGCAAGACTCTGTTAAAAAAAAAAAAAAAAGAAGAAGAAGAAGAAGAGAGCCTCCTATCTAAGATTTCTTATTTGCGGGGAGGGGATAAGATGACCAACTAGATGCAGCCAGAAAGCACCATTCCCACTGAAAGAGACCAAAATATACAGTAAGAAAACATACTTTGAGAAGACCTGAGAGCACAGCCTCCACTGCCCAGCCTTTGTGCTTTGCTCCACCTGAGTACTTTCCCAGTGGCCTGAAAGCACTTTGGATCCCCCAGCACAACTGGAGCTAGATCCCAAGGGTCCGGAAGATGGAACCAGAGGCCGTTCCCAGTATCCCAAAGCTACAGTGCTGAGCTGGAAGTGTCAATTCAAGCGGAGATGTGTGGTGAGAACTAAAGCAGGGGAGGAGCCCACACTCTCAGAGCACTAAGAAGGGTGAAATGCATGGGTTCATGGGCCGACACAGGAGCAGGGCATGCTTCCATTCATAGGTCCAGTCCAGAAAGAATGTAAGCTATCGCCCTGCCATGGCCTCTACCCAAAGTAGCCCCACAGCCCAGAACATCTAATAAAGGAAACATGGGTGCGGTTCCAGGGATCAGAATGAGCTTTCCCAAGACCCAGGAACAGACCTGATGAGGGAATCATGTCTCTCAAACCCCCACTACAGAGCATGGTTGTGAACACAAGGAAATACAAAAGAGCCATGTGGCTAAGTAAAAGCCAATCTTCCCACCACTACTCTCAATGACCACCTAATGAATCACAACTCAAACCACAACACCAAAAATATTCTGTCAATATATACCCCTGTGAAACCAAGGGCAAGAATCCAGACACAAATAAAGATCCTGTACTGAGACTTGGCCCTCTGAAAGTACTCAGAAATGAAGCCAATTGACTATACTCAACTTACACCACAGATAAAGGAACATCAGCCCTCTCAGATGAGAAAGAATTAGCATAAGAACTCTGGCAATTCAAAAAGGCAAAGTGTTCCCTTACCTCCAAACAAGCCCAGTATCCACCCAGCAGTGGTTCTTAATCAGAATGATATGATAGACATAGAATTCAGAATCTGGATGGCAAGGAAGCTCACTGAGATGCAGGAGAAAGTTGAAACTCAATACAAGGAATCCAGTAAGATGATCCAAGAGCTGAAAGATGAAACAGCCATTTTAAGAAAGAACAAAACTGAATTTCTGAACTGAAAAATTTACCACAAGAATTTCATAATACAATTGGAAGTATTAACAGCAGAATAGACCAAGCTGAGGAAAGAATCTGAGCTCAAAGACCAGTTCTTCAAATCAACTCACATAAAAATAAATCAAAAACTTCTAAAATAAACAAAACATCTGAGAAATATGAGATTATGTAAGAACAAACCTACAACTATTGACACTCATGAGAGAAAAGGAGAGAGAATAATCAACTTGGAAAATATATTTGAGGACCATAGTCCACAAAAATTCCCCTAATATTGCTAGACAGCTAACATGCCAATTCAAGAAATAAAAAGAATCTCTGCTAAATACTATACAAGATAACCGTCCCCAAGACACATAGTCATCAGATTCACCAAAGTCAACATGAAAGAAAAAAATCTTACAGGCAGCTAGAAAGAAGTGACAGGTCACTAACAAAGGGAACCCCATTAGGCTAGCAGTGGACCTCTCAGCAGAAACCACAAAAGCCAGAAGAGGTTGCAGGTCTATTTTCAGCATCCTTAAAGAAAAGAAATTCCAATCAAGAATCTCATATCCTTTCAAACCAAGTTTCATAAGCAAAGGAGAAATAAAATCCTTCTCAGACAAGCAAACACTGATGGAATTCATTACAACCAAATCAGACTTACAAGAGGTTCTTAAGAGAGTGCTAAACATAAAAGAACGACACCTGCTACCACAAAAGCACACTTAAATGCATAGCCCAGAAACACTATAAAGCAACTACACAATCAAGTCTACAAAACAACTAGCTAGCAATACAATGACAAAATAAAATTTCACATATCAATACTACCCCTTAATGTCCCTGCCCCGCTTAAAAGACATAGAGTGGCAAGCTAAATAAAAAGACAAGACCCAAACATCCTCTGGCTTCAAGATACTCATCTCACATGTAATGATACCCACAGGCTCAATGTAAATAGAGAAAGATCTACCCCGCAAATGGAAAACAAAAACGGAGCAGAGATTGCTATTCTTATATCAGCTAAAATAGACTTTAAACTGACAACAATTAATAAGGATAAAGAAAAGCATTACATGACACAAAAGATCCAATTCAACAAGAAGACTTAACTGTTGTAAATATACATGCACCTGACATCGGAGCACTCAGATTCACAAAACAAGTTCCTCTTGACTGATGAAAAGGCTTAGACAGCCATACAATAATAATGGGAGACTTCTACATCCCACTGACAGTATTAGACAGACCACTGAGGCAGAAAACTAACAAAGGAATTCTGGAATTAAATTCAACACTCAACTAATTGGACCAAATAGACATCTACAGAACACTCCACCCACCAGTCACAGAATACACAAGAAACATTCTGGTATGTTTCTCTCACCCTAATCTCATCTCAAATTGTAATCCCCACATGTCCTGAAAGACATCTGGTAGGAGGTGACTGAAACATAGGGGTGGTTTCCCCAGTGCTGTTCTCATGATAGTGAAGGAGTTCTCATGAAATCTGATGGTTTAAGACTGTGGCACTTCCTCCCTCATGCTCTGTCTCCTGTCACCTCATGAAGAAGGTGCCTGCTTCCCCTTCACCTTCTGCCACAATTGTAAGTTTCCTGAGGCCTCCACATCCAGGCAGAACTGTGAGTCAATTAAACCTCTTTTGTTTACAAATTACCCAGTCTCAGGTGGTATTCTTCACAGCAGTATGAAAACAGACTAATACAGGAAATTTGTACCAGGAGTGGGGCACTGCTATAAAGATAACCTGAAAATGTGGGAGCAACTTTAGAACTGGGTAACAGGCAGAGGTTGGAACAGTTTGGATGGTGCAGAAGAAGACAGAAAGATGAGGGAAAGTTTGGAACTTCCTAGAGACTGTTGAATGGTTTTGACCAAAATGCTGATAGTGACATAGACAATGAAGTCCAGGCTGAGATGGTCTCAGATGGAGATGAGGAACTTACTGGAACTGTAGAGCAAAGGTCACTCTTGTTATGCATTAGCAAACAGACTGACAGAATTTTGCCTCTGCCCTAGAGATCTGTGGAATTTTGAACTTGAGAGAGGGTATCTAGCAAAGAAATTTCTAAGCAGCAAACCAGATTTAGGGTATCTGGCAAAGAAATTTCTAAGCAGCAAAGTTTTCAAGAGGTGACCTAGCTTATTATGAAAGCATTCAGTTATATGCATTCACAAAGAGATGACTTGAAATTGGAACTTATGTTTAAAAGGGAAGCAGAGCATAAAGATTTGGAAAATTTGCAGCCTGACTATGTGGTAGAAAATAAAAACCCATTTTCTGGGGAGGAATTCAAGCCAGCTGCAGAAATGTGCATAAGTAACTAGGTGCTGAATATTAAGAGTCAAGAGAATGGGCAAAATGTCTCCAGAGCATGTCAGAGACCTTCACAGCAGCCCCTCCAAACACAAGCCCAAAGGTCTAGGAGGAAAAAATTGCTCTGTGGGCTTGGCCCAGGGCACCACTCCTCTGTGCAGCTTCAGGACTTGGTGTCCTGTGTCCCAGACACTCCAGCTCCAGCCATGCCTCAAAGGAGCCAAGGTACAGCTTAGGCCATTGCTTCAGAGGGTGCAAGCCTCACGGCTTGGTGGCTTCCACGTGGTGTTGGGACTGTGGGTGTACAAAACACAAGAGTTGAGCTTTGGGAGCCTCCACTTTGATATCGGAGGATGTATGGAAATGACTGGATGTCCAGGCAGAAGTCTGCTGCAGGGGCAGAGCCCTCAAGGAGAACCTCTACTAGGGCAGTGCAGAAGGGAAATGTGGGGTTGGAACCCCCAAGCAGAGTCCCCACTGGGGAACTGCCTACTGGAGCTGTGAGAAGAGGGCCACCATCTCCAGATCAGAGAAAGGTAGATCCACTGACAGCTTGCACCAAGCATCTGGAAAGGCTGCAGGCACTCAACACCAGCCCAAGAAAGCAGTCACAGGGGCAGAGCTGACCATGGTCTTGGGAGCTCATCCCTTGCATCAGCATTCCCTGGATGTGAGACCTGGAGTCATAGGAGATTATTTTGGAGCTTTAAGATTTAAGGAGTGCCCTGCCAGGTTTTGGACTTGAATGGAGCCTGTGGCCCTTTTGTTTTGGAGTGGAAACATTTACCCAATGCCTGCACCCCCATTGTATCTTGGGAGTAACTAACTCGATTTTCATTTTACAGGCTCATAGGCAAAAGGGACTAGCTTTGTCTCAAATGAGACTTTGGACTTTCAGGTTAATGCTGGAATGAGTTTAGACTTTGCAGGACTGTTACAAAGGCATAATTGGTTTTGAAATGAGAAAAGGACATGAGACTTGGGAGGGGCTAGGGGTGTAATGATGTGGCTTGGCTTTGTGTCCCCACCCAAATCTCATCTCCAATTGTAATCCCCATGTGTTGAGGGAGGGGCCTGATGGGAAGTGATTGGATCATGGGGGTGGTTTCCCATGCTGTTCTCATGATAATGAGGGAGTTCTCATGAGATCTGATGGTTTAAAAGTGGCAGTTTCCCCTGAACTCTCTCTCTCTCCTGCTGCCTTGTGATGAAGGTACTTGCTTCTCCTTCACCTTCTGCCACAATTTTAAGTTTCCTGAGGCTCCCCAAGCCATATGGAACTGTGTGTCAATTAAACCTTTTTTCTTCATGAATTACCCAGTCTCAGGTAGTATCTTTACAGCAGTGTGAAAATGGACTAATACACATTCTAAGATCAAACACATGCTTGGTCATAAAGCAAATCTCAACAGATTTAATCAAAATCATACCAACCACTTCCTTGGACCACAGCACAATAAAAATATAATTCAATATCAAGAAGATCTTTCAAAACTACACAAATACATTGCAAATAAACAACTTGCTCCTGAATAATTCCTGGGTGAACATAAAAATTAAGGCAGAAATTAAAAAGTTATTTGAAATTAATTAAAATAGGGACACAACACAACTTACCAAAATCTCTGGGATTCAGCCAAAGCAGTGTTAAGAGGAAACTTCATAGTGCTAAACACCTTCATCGAGAAGTTAGAAACATCTCAAATTAACAACCTAACTTTGCACTTACAAGAACTAGAAAAAAAGAACAAACTAACCCCAAAGATAGCAGAAGAAATAACTAAAATTAGAAAAGAAGTGAATGAAATTGAGATGCATGCATTCATATAAAAGATCAATGAAACCAAAAGTTAGTACTTCAAAAGAATAAACAAAATTGATAGACTGCTAGCTACATCAACAAAGAAAACAGAGAAGATCCAAATAAGCACAATCAGGAATGACAGAAATGACATTACAACTGATCACACATAAATACAAAGGACCCTCAGAGGCTATTATAGACAACTCCATGCACACAAATTACGAAACCTAAAGGATATGGATAAATTCCCAGAAGAATACAACCTCCTAAGATTGAATCAGGGAGAAAGTTAAAACTTGAACAAACAAATAACAAGTTCCAAAACTGAATTAGTAACAATAAACCAAAAACAATCCTGGCCCAGATAGATTCCTAGCCAAATTCTACCAGGCATTCAAAGAAGAACTGGTACCAATCATACTGAAACTATTCCAAAAAAGGAATTCTATTCAAGGAGGAGGAGGGGCTCCTCCCTAACTCATTCTATGATGCCAGCATCAGCATGATACAAAAATTTGACAGAGACACAATGAAAAAAGAAAAACTTCACACCAATAACCTTGGCGAACATACACGCAAAAATCCTCAAAAAAATGCTATCAAACCCAACCCCAGTAGCACATCAAAAAGATAATACACCACAAACAAGTAGGTTTTATTCTTGGGATGCAAGGCTGATTGATAAATGTGATTCACCACATAAATATAATTAAAAACAAAAACCTTATGATCATCTTATTAGACACAGAAAAAGCTTTCAATAAAATCCAACATCCCTTCATGATAAAAGTCCTTAACAGAGTAGGCATTGAAGTAACTTATGTCAAAATAATAGGAGCCATCTATGACAAACCCACAGGCAACATCATACAGAATGGGCCAAAGCTGGAAGCATTCCCCTTGAGAAGTGGAACAAGACAAGAATGCCTACTCTCACCACTCCTATTCAACATAGTACTGGAAGTCCTAACTAGAGCAATAAGGCAATAGAAAGAAATAAAAGGCATCCAAATAGGAAAAGAAGAAATGAAACTATCTCTCTTTGCTGATGATATGATTCTATACATAGAAAACTCTAAAGACTTTGCCAAAAGGCCTAGAACTGACAAATGACTTCAAAAAAGTTTCAAGACACAAAATCAATGTACAAATTTCAGTAGCATTTCTATACACCAATTACATTTAAGCTAAGAGTAAAACCAAGAGAACAACATCATTTACAATAGCTACACACAAAAAAGAAAAATGAAATACCTAGGAATACAGTTAACAATAGGGGTGACAGATCTCTACAAGGAGAACTACAAAATACTGCTGAAGGAAATCAGAGATGAAACAAAAAAATGGAAAAATATTCCGTGCCTATGGATTAAAAAATCAGTATTATTAAAATGGCCATACTGTCCAAAGCAAATCATAAATTTAATGCTATTCCTATCTATGTCATTTTTCACAGAATTAGAAAAAACTATTCTAAAATTCATATGGAACCAAAAAAAAAGCCCAAAGAGCCAAAGCAATCCTAAGCAAAGAGAATAAATCTAGAGGCATCACAGCACTTGACTTAAAACAATACTATAAAGCTACAGTAACCAAAACAGTATGGTACTGGCACAAAAACAGTCACTTAGACAAATGGAACAGAATAGAGAACCCAGAAATAAAGTCCCACACTGCAACCATCTGATCTTTGTCTAAGCTGACAAAAACAAGCAATTAGGAAAGGACTCCCTATTCAGTAAATGGTGCTCAGATAACTGACTAGCCATATGCAGAAGACTGAAACTGGACCCCTGCCTTTCATCATATATGAAAATTAACCCAAGATGGATTAAAGATTTAAATATAAGACCTCAAACTATAAAAATCCTAGAAGAAAACAGGAGATACCCTTCTCTACATTGCCCTTGACAAAGAATTTTTGGCTAAGTCCCCAAAAGCAATTGTAACACAAACAAAAATTGACAACTGGGACCTAATTAAATTAAAGAGCTTCTGCACAGCAAAATAAATGATCAATAGAATAAACAAACAACCTACAAACTGGGAGAAAATATTCACAAACTGTGCATCTGACAAAGGTCTAATATCCGGAATTTATAAGGATCTAAAACAAATCAACAAGGAAAAAAACAAATAATCCGGTTAAAAATGGATAAAAGACATGAACAGATACTTCTCCAATGATGAAATTGTATAAGCAGCCAAGAACCATATGAAAAAAAGATGTTCAACATCACTAATCATCAGAGAAATGCAAATCTAAACTACAGTGAGATAGATACCATCTCACACCAGTCAGAATGGCTATTATTAAAAAGTCAAAAAATGACAGATTCTGGCAATGCTATGGGAAAAGGGCATGCTTATACACTGTTGGTGGGAATACAAATGACTTCAGCGACTGTAGAAAGGAGTTTGGAGATTTGTCAAAGAATTTAAAACAGAGCTACCATTTGACCCAGCAATCTCATTATTGGGTACATGAAGAAAGAAAAATAAATCATTTTACCAAAAATACACATGTATGTGTATGTTCATCCCTGCACTATTCACGATAGCAAAGACATGGAATCAATCTAGTGCCCATTAACAGTGAATTGGATAAATCAAATGTGGTATATACACACCATAGAATCCTATGCAGCCATAAAAAAGAGTGAAATGTCCTTTCCAGCAACATGGAGGCAGCTAGAGACCAAAATCAGAGGCAAATTAACACAGGAACAGAATGCTAAATACCACATGTTCTCACTTATAAGTGGGAGCCAAACATTGTGTACACATGGTAAAGATGGGGACAATAGACACTGTGGATTACCAGAGGGGAGAAGGAGGAACAGGAGTACGGATTGAAAAACTGTCTATTGGGTACTATACTCAGTACTTGGGTGATAGGTTCAATCATACCCCAAACCTCAGCATCATGCAATAGAGCTTCAATATACCCCTGCAACAAACCTGGACATGTACCCCTGCATCTCAAATAAAAGTTGAAATAATTTTTAAAAAGGTTTCCTGTTTTGATCTTTTTTTTTTTAAAGTCAACAAAAGTCTTTCTTTCTAATGTAAAAATACATACTTTTTTCAGAGAGAGGGGGAACAACTTAAAATAAACCAGAAAACACCTTCATATTAATCATTCTTCTTATATACTTCAAATTTGTACTTAATGCGTTTCTCCTCCTGGACATCAGAGAGAACACCAGGGTATTCTGGCAGAAGTTTATATTTCTCAAAATCAATTTCTGGAAAACACGTGTCACTTTCAAAAGTCCTGCATGATCCTTGTCACAAATAGTTTAAGATGGCCTGGGTGATTCACGGCTTCCTTATAAACAGAACTGCCACCAAGTATCCAAATCATCTCTACTTTATTTGCTAATTCTGGTTGTTCAGTTAAGTTGTGTTTTTTTTGTTTTTTTTTTTTGTTTGTTTTTTTGTTTTTTTGAGACAGAGTCTCGCTCTGTCGCCCAGGCTGGAGTGCAGTGATGCGGTCCAGCTCACTGCAAGCTCTGCCTCCCGGGTTCACGCCATTCTCCTGCCTCAGCCTCCCGAGTAGCTGGGACTACAGGCGCATGCCGCCACGCCTGGCTAATTTATTTTTATTTTTATTTTTATTTTTAGTAGAGATGGGTTTTCACAGTGTTAGCCAGGATGGTCTCAATCTCCTGACCTCATGATCCGCCCGCCTCGACCTCCCAAAGTGCTGGGATTACAGGTGTGAGCCATCACACCCAGCCGGTTGTTCAGTAAGTTTTGTTTTTTTGTTTTGTTTTATACTTTAAGTTCTAGGGTACATGTGCACAATGTGCAGGTTTATTTCATATGTATACATGTGCCATGTTGGTGGGCTGCACCCATTAACTCGTCATTTACATTAGGTATATCTCCTAATGCTATCCCTCCCCACTCCCCTCAACCCACGACAGGCCCCGGTGTGCGATGTTCCCCTTCCTGTGTCCAGGTGTTCTCATTGCTCAATTCCCACCTATGAGTGAGAATATGTGGTGTTTTGATCTTTATGTGAGAAATTAAATTCGTTAATACTTGAACCATTATACATTTGGAGACTTGTTTGTTACTGCAGCTAGCATACATCACTCTAGCAGGTATTGTCATTTAATCAAGAGGTATTTTCATTAGCACTACTATGTATGCATAATAACTACCAAATACATTAAATAGTCATTCCTGTTAAGAATGACACCATAATTTATAAAAATATACCAACTCTTGTAGATATTTTACAACTGTGTAGCAGATTTTTTAAATGTCCTTAACTCCTTGATCTTAGAAATCCACATATTTTTAATCACATTTTGGGTAAGTCATTCAGATATTAAACATTCTCAGTGAAATTTGCAAATACTAAACAAATTACAGATAAGCATGTGAACCATAAAAATGTTAGTAATAGTTGGTGAATTCAAGTGAGACAGAAAGGTGGTTATTAAGATACAGACTTAACATGTATATTTCTGACAAAGGAACAGTATTTGTACTAATTACACAAATGCATGGGAATCCTACTTAAATCATAATTTGTTAATTCTCATATGTTTTTATATAATTTTGGTCAACATTAAAGACTCCTGGAACATCTTTCATTTGCTGAAGCATAAAATAATGATATTGTTCAAAGTGGCAAGTTTTTTCCTGCAAATCTCGTCTTTATTTCAAAACAACTTTGGATATTTTGTGCCACTTAGATTGGAATTGTTCCTGTATATTTTCTCTCTGGCAAACACAGAAGTAAACAAGTGCCAGAAATGCTCATCTTTCCTTTCCCATAAGAATTCTTACCACCATTATCCACACCCTGGAGCATTAGACCCGCTTTATTCAGTTTATGTGAATAGGCTAAAATAAATGGTGGGATGTTTAAACAACTGTGAGATAACTGCCTGGGGGTTACACTTAATGATCTCCAAAAGCATTCCAGCTGACACATCCCTGTGTACAAGCCAGAAGGGAGCAAAAGGTTTGACAGTAGGGGGTTGAAGAGGAGAGAAAAAACAGCTCTTTTGTATAAGCGCTTCATTCTTTGTCCTCTCATTCTCTCATTCTGTGTGGCCTGTGGAGGGGTCTATAAACACTGCATACCCCACCATTCCCCAAATGAGCTAAACTCTTCATATGGCCCAAGATGCTTCTTTCTCCCCATTCCCTTTTTTCCTTTCCTTCAGATATGCGCTTTATAAAATAAGCATATTTGTGCATTCATGCAGCATGGTATATTTTACAAAGCTCTTTCACATCTGTTTTCACTGATCTCTAGAACAACTCTTTGGCTGAACAGATCATGGTCACAATCAGATGAAGAAAATGAGGCTCATGGCAGCAATTTCCCCATGTCACACCCATTGGTGGTGAATGATTGAACCTGTGTTGGAACCTCCACATACCTCATTAAACACCCCACTAAATATGCAAATATCTTCATCTCTCTAAACACCTTCCTTCTTGAAAGAGTAATGAGATACTCTAATTTCCTTGTCCTTAGATAAATTATGCTCATGCATGAGAATGAAGTTGCTTAGGCTGAGCTAGGGATTAGTGAGGGTAGAATGAGGCTGAGATAGATTCAATGGCTTGTGATATGTTTGGATCTGTGTCCCCACCCAAAGCTCATGTTGAATTGTAACCCCCAATGTTGGAGGTAGGGCCTGGTGGGAGGTAATTGGATCACAGAGATGTTTCTCATGAATGGTTTAGCACCATTCTCTTGGTGCTGATCTCCTTATAGTGAGTGAGTTCTCATGAGATCTGGGTGTTTAAAAGTGTTAGCACCTCCCACCTCACTCTTGTTCTTGCTGCACCTGCCATATTTGACACCTTGCTCCCCCTTTGTCTTCTGCCATGATTGTAAGTTTTCTGAGGCCTCCCCAGAAGCCAATCAGATGCCAGCATAATTTTTCCTGTACAGCCTGTGGAACTGTGAGCCAATTAAATATTTTATTTATAAATTATCCAGTCTCAGGTATTTATTTACAGCAATATGAGAACTGACTAATACAGTTTGTGGTGAAGTTGGCTGCTAGGCATCTTTGCCTGGGACTCCTGTAGTTCCTGGAATTGCTGATAGCAACAGCAGGGGCCAGAATGTCTTTCTCTTGGCAATCAAGCAGCAGCCTCTCCTTTCCAAGGCAGCTCTCATGAGGCCCATTCCATTCCAATTGTCAGATTTGATAACTCAAGGATTGTGCAGGAAAAATTCTGGAAATACTTAAGGGTGACTCAGAAATCTCAGGTGCAAAATAAAAGCTGCATTCATTTAATCACTTAAAAAATCAAGTGAGGTGCTTAAATGAGTCTTTGTGTATGTTGATTAACAACATTGTCTGTCAGCTTTGAACCAGAAAGATACACTAGTGAGAACACTGAGATGCCATCTCTTCTTCTGACTACCAGGGTCAGATAGCTTTGCATCTTGACTATGTGATTCAGATGATACCTTTCCCTTTATCTGTAAGACTACCAACCTCCTTCAGTAATCTAGGTTAATGTTTAATAGCAATGCAAGGAAGTTAAGCCTGATAAATCACCTAGTCCCTCAGTGACTCATCTGAATGCACTTCCTCCCCTCCTTTACCCTCCTCTTCCTCACTGTGGTAAATACACACATACAGACACACACAGAACACAAAAAGCTACCATCTTTCACTACATACGCTACCTTCCAAATAATGTTTTACTTATCTACAATCCACAAGTTGTACACCTCCTATTTATTTAATCATTTTTTTCATTGATTCAATGAATATTTATTGTGTTCAGTTCATACCAAGGACTCATCTAGGACACCTAATTTCAGTTCCACAAGCTTTTCCTGTGGGATTCCTTTACAAATATTCTTGCTAATATCACTCCTTCAACAAGTATTGACTAAGTCCTGAACTATCAAGAAATAAGTTTGGATAGATGGCACAGGACCAGGCTTTTATTGCTCGATTCTGCTTCCTTCCAAGTTTTTCAACGCTTCTCCAAATTCCTGATATTATTATGGATTCTTTGCACAACTGAATGCAGCTCAGTGTAACTGTCACTCATGGAGCCTCCACTCTCAGCCAAGCACTGACCTGGCCCGCTGGAGATGAAAAGTGAACAAGACACTATTCCTACCCTTGAGGGGCTCACCTGTCTTTATGGTGCGTAAAGCGCTACCAGAAAAGCCCAATCAAGGACTCTGAGCATATAAGAAAGGAAGAAAGATGGAAACACTTGTGGCTTGCATACTTCTTGACCAGGCCAGGAATGTAGCACACAATCTTTTGTATGAAAGAGATTTATTCTCATCACTTTACAGATGAGGAAACTGAGCCTTATAGGGTCGAAACAATTCACCCTGGCTGGGCACAGTGGCTCACGACTATAATCCTAACACTTTGGGAGGTCAATGTGGGTGGATTATTGAGCCAGGAGTTCAAGACCACCCTGGGCAACATGATGAAACCTCATCTCTACAAAAAATAAACACACACAGGCAAAATAGCTGGGTGTGGCACATACTAGAGGGGCTGAGGTAGGAGGATCACTGGAGCCTGAGAGGTTAAGCCTGCAGTGGGCCATGACTGTGCCACCGCAGTCCAGCCTGGGCGACAGAGAGAGACCCGGTCTCAAAAAATAAAGATAAAAAAAGTAATTTACCCAAATCTGCCTGACTATAAAGCCAGTGTCCATCCTACTACACCACACTTTCCTATGATCCTCACAGCTCAACATCTCAAACCCCTGTCTTCCCTCCAGCTTTCATATCCCAAGTATTCCTATTCCTAATTCCTAATTGGAAAGACATCAGAAACACGACCACAGCCTAGCATGTTTGGGCTGACAGAATAAAAGAAAATGAGAGCTTTCATATGTCTTTGAAGATCATTGCCTTTCAATGAACAATGATAATATCAAATAACAGTTATAAAGTTAGAGTTTACAATGCCATTTCACATTTAAGTCATAAATAGTAAAAACTGCAAGAGAGTACTAAGAACATGTTTTGTCCTTTTTACATATAGTTAGCATGGCAATGAGGAAAAGCAAAAAGGTAACAGTTAGTGGGCATCACCCCAACCACCACTATTATCATTATCATCAACCTCAACAAGCAGAAAATGTTCCATGAGATTTAGATGCCAAGAATACTTCCAGAATTTTATAATTTTACTTACCTACAAAGTAAAATATCAAATTCTGCTGATATTCCTCCTCCTTGCATAGTGGATGAATGTTTCACCATTACAGTATGGATTTGTCTATCTCTTTCTTTATCCCCATTAGCTTTGTGCTGCTAATCTGAAGCAGCACTTCCATGGCCTGTGATTTGAGTGGTTGCCTCTAGATCTCAGTTTGAAAAATTAAGAAATAATAGAAATACCTGATCCTCGTATTAATTGAGCATCAACTAGGTAGAAGACTGAGTACAGGCATATATTAGATGGCATCTGGTCACAAGAGATAAAGCCTATAATTAAATAACTCATCACCACAAGAAAAAGTTGTGTCATAAGAAAGATATAGAAAAATACATTCTAAGAAGCTTGAAAAGGAGAAACAGTGAATTCCAGAAAAACTTAGGAAATTTTTGTCAATACCAAATAACTTTGCTGTGAGACAATGTGTCAAGAGTGGGTTTTTTAGAATTGCTATTTTCTATGTGGTAAGTTTTCATTCAAAATATTTTTGGAGAAATATTAAAAGCACTGGTGCCTTCAAATTTCAAGTATGTCAAATAAGCAACTATTGGTTGGGGTCATACACAAAAGTCTGTATTTCTAGACTAGAAAATCACCTTAGGAAGCCTTTCTATTAATTACCATCAAAATTTTGTTACAGTTGTAGGTATCATGAGGATTTCAATAGAATTCTAAAGAATTTTTAAAATGGGAAATTTTAAGCTGGAGAAGGTAAACAAGAAATTTGTTCCTGCTGAGGAATGGTAGTAAATTTCTTCTTGTACATTAAGATTTTGTTTTTTCTCATACGCATGGTTTTTCATAATAACAAAAAATAATTTTATAGCAAATATTCCCAGAAAAAAAACTAAAATTACAAACAAAGGTACAAGGACTAGAGCCACACATACTATTGTTCTATTATTATGAAATATGTTCAGTCAGATGAAGAGGCCTGGATGCCAGATACACCATATAAATAATTCAAAGTTTGTCTATCATATGTTTACCATGGGAAAGCTCCTCTGTGGTCAGAACAGCATGCAGAACATTGCACAGCCTGAAAACTTCTGCCAGATGCATTGTTTGAGGGTTTTATTAAATAAATCAAATCCAGACACCTTTGTCTTACACAATTTTCAATATAGAAAGGCTTCCCAAGAAATGTATAAGTCAATTGTAATCATCTTGCAAAGACACATATTATCTACACACACGTTACCAGGATGATAGATTTGTCCCCCAACAAGAACAATCATTTCTTATCCAGTATGTAAGATTCCCCACTGCTGAAATCACATTCAAACCTATTGTATGGCCACTTGAGTTAATGAACTCTTGTTTGTAAAAATTGTGTCAATAGTCTCCTGAATTACTATTAAGTTTTAATGGCCTTCTCAGCATAGATGTACTTATTTGAAGTAATCCTTCATATTTAAAGAAACATTGAAGGAACTTCTATTACAATAATGAGATGTTATAGAAATATGTATGCAAAATACAGTCTAACACAATAAATACATTCAAAAAAATTTTAAGTAACTTAGCAATCTGTATAAAAAGACTTTCTGAAGTAAGGACACTTTAACTCAGTAATTCCACTTTTAACTATCTATCTTAAGGGAATCAAGGCTTGCATAAAGATTTATGTGCAAGGTTCTCAGTGTAGCATTATTTGTAAAAGCAAAAAAAAATGTCCAACAAGGAACTGTGGCCAAAAAGTTATTATAAATAAATGTATTAGAATAATATATAGTCATTAAAATGGTTTTTTGACAAATATTTAACCATGTAGAAAAAAAATCTCATCATAAAGGTTAAGAGAAAAAAGGAAAAGAATAAATATTCAGCACAAAGCCATCTCCAAACTTAACAAATAAATTTAGGCACGGAACAAAAGCATACTTAAAATACACCAAGTTAACAGCACAAGAGAGTACTATTATGAATAATTCTTATTCTCTTCTTCAACTTTCCTACATTCTTAAAATAATTACAATGAATATGTACTATTTTTTAAAGGAAGACATATACCAAAAGCAAATCATTTCTGTAATTGGTGCTCAGTGACAAAAAAAATAGCAATGATGGCTGGTGATAAATGAAAGAACCACAGACAAGAAAATGAGACCATTTTCCAACAGATGAATGAACGAAAACCGTGTGCAAACTTCACGAAGCTATGAGTAGCCATTTGGAGGAGGAACCAAATTTTTAAATAAACCTTGTGAAAGAGTATGTCATAACTCAAAAATTCCAATACAAAAAGGATGCAGTCTCAGAAGGCACGGCAGAGATGAGGGGTAGCATTTTATCTGTAGACACACTCACACTCTCTCTCTCTCTCTCTCTCTCTCTCTCTCTCCAGCAGTAGAGCAATCAAACAGTAAACATAACAGGAGTGGCCGACCTGGGGCAAGCCAACCAATTACTTGGGGTGAGGTGATTTCCTCAATTAATAGATACTAAAACTGTAATTATGAGGATGTGAATGTTTGTAGTTTTGTTTTGTTTTGTTGTTTTTTGAGACAGGGTCTGGCTCTGTCACCCAGGCTGTAGTGCAGTGACACCATCTCAGTTCGTTGCAACCTCCACCTCCTGGGTTCAAGGGATCCTCCCACTTCAGCCTTCCAAGTAGCTGGGACTATAGGCACACGCCACCACACCCAGCTAATTTTTGTATTTTCTACTTTTGGTAGAGTTGGGATTCACGATGTTGCCCAGGCTGGTCTCTAACGTCTGAGCTCAAGTGATCCACCTACCTCAGCCTCCCAAAGTGCTGGGTTTACAGGTGTGAGCCACAGCACCTGGCCTGTAGTTTTTAAATTAATGTTAAAAAGTGATCTTCACACTTGAAAGCACAATCTGGAAAACTTACTGTTATCTTAGTATCCTGTTGTTGTTGTTTTTTCTGTCATCAACTTACCACATTTGATTAACAAGACTGTGTGAGTCTATCCCAGCAGTGTCTACTGACTATGGCTTTTCATCTCCATCCCCAATGTCGTTATTCTCCTGGATTAGTGCAATAGCCTCCTAACAGCAGTGTCTTCCCCTTCCCATCCACGCCCTCCACCCATGCCAGAATTACCATTCTAAGACACAAATTTTATTATACCCTTCCTTACCATTCTTTCTTAGCTCCCACATGGCTACAGAATAAAATCAATCTCTTTACGCTGGCAATGAGATGAACTTCATCGACCTACCCATTTCCTGTCTAGAAGGTTCATCTTCCAGCTATGATTAGTTCACCCTACACTTCACCCACTCCAAATAACTTACCTTTCTCCAAAATGTGCTTTGCTTTTCTGACTTCCTGGGTCCATGGGCATGGTTTTCTCTCCTCTGTTTTCTTTGCCTTTGAACCAACTAAATTAGACTCATTTAGGATGGCATTTGGGCATTAGTACTTTTTAAGCCCCCAGGTGATTCAAATGTGCAGCTAAATGTTAAGAGCCACGTATCTAGTCTCTATTCAAGCATTTCCCTCCCTGCACTCTATTGATTTTGGTGTCTATGTCCCCAATACTTCTTCCTATCCCTCCCAGAAAACAGAATCAATCAATAGCAGGGACTTGACCATTCATACATTCCTTCATCCAATGATGCTATGTGCCAGGCATTATTCATCTTTATATCTGAGCTCCTTCTTCTTTCCTTCCACCTAGCTACCATATAACTGGGCACGGAATAAGACTCAGTGACAATGTGTTACATTTCAATGAAACCATCACTAGGCTTTTCAAGCATTTCATCAATATCTTAAATAGGTTTTTCTTAAAGAGCAATCAGTTAGCAAAGGTGATAGGTTCTTCTTCTTTATTACATTAACTTCATGTAATTTAGGGCTGGAAAGGGTCTTAGAATTGTCCTTAGAATAAAACACTAGGAGTAGCATTTGTCCTGAGCAATTTACCTCAAACAACAAAAATTGGTTTTCTTCTTGGTAAATGTAGGTAAAACAATTCCTTCACAGAAGAATAAATATACTTTAAAGGGGTTCATTTCTCATTTCTCTTCTCATTTCTTTTTTGTTAGGACAAGAAGAAGAAAACATGCCCAAAAGACGACATTTATTATATTAAATTGGTATAGTCTTCTCAAGTACTCATGTAATGTAATACTTAACTGAAAATTTTCTCAGCCACTACCCTCCTAAGGCTCCCTTATCTCTATAGAGCAAATCAAAGTCCTCTTCCCACTCGTTAAAACCTTCCTCCAGGACCCTGCTAACCCCTCCCCCACGCTCCCTCATTAGCCCACCATCTCACCATCCTGAAGGCACAGTCTTTGCAATAAATTTTGCTAATCTCCCAAACACAGCTTGCTTACTCTTTTCTTCCTGCCACAAATTATTCCCTTTTTGACTCTCACATGGAAAGGGAACAGTAATGCTGATTTTATTTACTTTTTTTTTGCCTTTCCCTAAGCCTTTTATACTGGCAGTTAATTAAATTTGGATTTCATTAGCTCAATCTGTTTCAGGAAACAGAAAAATCAAAACAAGCAAAATATTTAAAGCCTCCCTTGATAAGTCTTAAAAACTGGCCAGTCAGAAACCATCTTAGTGTTTGGGCTACAAACTAGGCCATGATATAGTTTATGCAAGGTTTAAACAGGGCAAATTCAAAACAAGTCTGTTAGAGAAGAGACCATCCATAAAATGAATTGAGGAAAGGTCAGTTTGATACTAAGCTGCATGCACTGAGCACTGCGCTATCACTGACATTCAGTTACAAATACACATGTACACACACTAATTTGTACACAAACACATGTGAACACACTCACACATGCAGGCATACATACACGCACACATACCAATACCCATGTATACACAAATACACTCATATACAGATACACGTACACATACAAATACCCATGCATACACACATACACTCATATATGCACACATGTATACATGCACACTTAAGCACACTTGCATTTTATTTCCCAAATAAAATTCTAAGTTCCATGAGGCTGATACCATGTAAGCTACTTTTTTTATATTCCCATAGCATTTAGCACGGGGCTGAGCACGTAGTAAGTACTGAACAAGTACAAGTTAACTCAAAATGTTTACACGGTTTTGTGAATTGGTATGCCTAAATTTCTAATTATTTTTGTCTTACTTACATTAACTTAATATCTTGTTTTTTCCAACTGAAAACTGTGGATAATAGCCTCTACTTACCTCACAGGGTTATAGTGATACTCAAAGCAGATAATCCTCGACCATATACACTATAAAGTGATATACAAGTATGAGAAGGGGCCATCATCTCCTAACATTCTATAGAAATAAGCCTGGAGAGGAAAAGAATGTTCCTAGAGAGAGATGAAACTATCTCAAGGCAGAATTTCAATTTTCTTTTCTGAAAAGCGTAGCTTTATTTTGTTACCTTCTTGGCTTTTATTTGAAGATAACACTGATTTGACTTTAATCTTTCATTTATCATATTAATTGCTCTTAGGAAAACAATAAATAAAAGGTGGGAGAATCACTGCTGACATTCAGATCTATGAGTAGATTTCCATATTAATAGAAATCAAAAATGATCAATCCTCACATTGAGGCTAAAAGATATGAAAGACATGATGTTGAACTTGATCTGCCACTAAATGGAGGTGCTTCAAGACTACTTGACATATTTGAAGCAGGATATTTTATCATAGGATTGTATTTTTCAAACTCTTTTACATTGTGGCCCTGCGGTGGAAAAAATAATGGCTCCCCAAAAATGTCCGTGTCCTAATCTTCAGAACCTGTGAATATGTTAGGTTACACAGCAAACAGGATGATATGTTTGGCTCTGTGTCCCCAACCAAATCTCATGTTGAATTGTAATCCTTAGTGTTGGAGGAGGGGCCCAATAGGAGGTGACTGGATCATGGGAGAAGACTTTCCCCTTGCTGTTCTCATGATATTGAGTGAGTTCTCATGAGATCTGGTTATTTACAAGTGTGTAGCACCTCCCCCTTCTCTCTTTCTCTCCTGATTTGCCATGTGAAGAAGATGTGCTTCCTTCCTCTTCACCTTTACCATGATTGTAAGTTTCCTGAGGCCTCCCCAGCCATGCTTCCTGTACAGCCTAGAGAACCGTGAGCTAATTAAACCTCTTTTATTCATAAATTACCCAGTCTCAGGTAGTTCTTATAGCAATGTGAGAATGGACTAATACAGAGGAAATAAGATTTCTAATCAACTGACTTTGAGACATGGAGACTATACTGGATTATCCAGATAGGCTGTAAGTAATCACAAGGGTTCTTACAAGTAGAAGAGGGAGAGAGCAGAGGAGGTCAGAGTGATGTGATGTGAGAAGGATTCAGCCTATCATTGCTGCCTTTGAAGATGGAGGGAGAGGTCACAAGCCAAAGAATGCAGGTAGCCTCTAGAAACTAAACAAGGCAAGGACAAGGATTCTTCCCTAGGGCCACCAGAAGGAGTACAGCCCAGTCAACATCTTGATTTTAGCCCAGTGAGACCCGTGAGTGAGTTCTAATCTATAAAATTAAGGTAACATATTTGTTTGTTTTAAACCACTAAATGTTTGGCAAGTTGTTGCAGCAGCAATAGGAAGCTAATACAGGTCCCCGTACAAACATTCATGCAGCAAAAGTTACATGAAATAACACTTATCTTTCTGCATGGAATGCTGATAGTTTCTATTCTACTCCAGCTTATTACATTTAAAAAAAAAAAGAAAAAAAAAAGGAAATGCTGGCTATTTGACTGCATGACCCACTAAAGGGTTTCACAGCACTCTGGTATGGAAAACACTCCCCTAGATAATACAGGTTAGGATTGCTGTGGTACACTTTAAATACAAATAAAGAAGAAAATTAGTTACAATTATAGCGAAATCATAAAAAGTACAAGTACTTTTACCGTACAAGTACAAGTAAAAATGATTCCTGCAATTATGCTCAAGAGATGAATAAATTTTAAAATGACTCAGTGTTTGCTGACTTTGAAGTCACACTCCCTGTTTTCACACTACACTTACCTCCTAAGGGCCAGCCAAGATAGAAGAGCCAGTGAAAGAGCAGAAAGAGTAGATAAAAGAGCAGGTGCTTATGATCACCTGTCACTCAGTATCTGTTTGGGGGTTCAGAGTATACAAGCCAAAACCAAGGAAGCCCAAGGGCCAGCTATCTGGGAACCAGTTAGCACTTTAATGATCAGCTGCCATTCACGGTTCCTGAAACCTGGGGATGCACAGGAATAGAGAATACTGTGCTAAAAGTGTCAGAGGTAATGATAGCAGTACAGTGATGAAAGAGGATTATCAATACTCATAGCAATGATTTTAAAGTTCTGACCTGTATATCACAGTGTCTGTGCCCCTGTAAATTACAAGAATTCCCTATTGGGATGAAAAGTTTTAGTATTCTTAAAGGGTTATCACTTTATAAAATGATACAAACTCTGAGTCCTAAGCTATGTAAAATTGCCATATTATTTAAATTCTCCAAGTCTTGGTCACATTAACTTTAAAATGGAGACAAATTTTCCCCTTTAGAGACTAAAAGCAACATAGGTAAAGCGTGCCTAACAAAGCTCCTGACACAGTGCAGGCCCACTTGGTTGCAATTATTCATTACTGTGTTCACTCATTCATTCTTACTGATATTAACCAATTTCTCAATTCTTAAGGATATGCACTGAGCACCATGCTAGCAGCTAAAAGAAAGTTTCGATAAACATGTCAGCTTTCTCTCCACTTTGGGACTGTCATTCTTGTGACGCCAGAGTTCCTTCCAGCAATATACAATGAGACAAAGTACATAACATCTAAGGGTTCTGAGAGAATCCTTGCAGCTTGTACATATGTTGGCAAGCGCTGAACTACAGTTAATTTCCAGCACCTATAATAAGTAGCAAACAAACAGAGCATGCATCTTCACCTAAAATGCACATTATGGGACTATTTTCTCTCTGCTAAGGTTTTATGATAATACCTGGTTCTGAAACTTTATGTAGTCTCCAGCATCTAGAAAAGCCCATAGTAAATGCTCAGTAGATATATGTGTGTAGGATAAATGCCCTTGATAGTAATAATTTAACCATACTCTTAGAATGACCCTGTATAGCTAGATGCACCTGAATATGTGTTCTGAGCTAGGGAATCCAGGAATACCAACCTAGAGAGTCATTGATTACCTGATAGGAACATCTTAGCCCCTGGCCCCTTTCTTGGAACACAGGCTGTACAGGGGATTGAGGTCTTGAGTTTTAGGTTAAATGAAGGTTGCAAGATGGAGGTCATTAAGGGGAGGCTATTATGTGAAAACGCTATATAAACTGCCTGATGTTTGCAACCAGTTGCAGTTTTGGTTTTCCTGCCCAGCCCACAGCCACTGGGTTGGGCAGTTATCTTGTGCAGCCCACCACCATTGGACTGTAGGAAGGCTGATACCTTGTCCAGCCCACCGCCACTGAATATGAGGCGGTTCCTAATCCAGCCCTCTGCCACTGGGCTGTCTTCTTTGTAAGTCACCCCCTATTAAAACCCCATGTCTCACTTGCCAGCTCTAGGTCCCTTCTTCAGCCTCTTGAATGTGGCGCCTTCCCTGTTGAGGTTAACAGAGGTTTGGCACAACAGAATGAATAAATAAATGAATTAGCAAACAGATAAAGAGATGAGCTGGGTTGACCTTGCCACATATTCTAGATCAGGGTTTCTCAGCCTTAGCACTATTGATATTTTGGTTAGAATCATCCTTTGTCATGGAAGACTGTCCTGTGTATTACAGGATGCATAGCAGCACCCCTGGCCCCTTCCCACTTGATACTAGTAGCATCCCCCGGCTAATTCTGACAACCAAAAATGTCTCCAGACATTGCCAAGTGTCCCCTCAGGAGGACAAATTTGCCCCCAGATTGACAGCCATTGCTCTAGAACAAAGATTCTCAATTCTAGATGCATATTAGAATCACTTAGGAGATTTTTTTTTTTTTTTTTTGAGACGAAGTCTTGCTCTGTTGCCCAGGTTAGAGTGCAGTGGCATGATCTCGGCTCACTGCAACCTCCGCTTTCCAGGTGCAAGTGATTCTCCCGCCTCGGCCTCCTGTGTAGCTGGGACTACAAGCACATGCCACCATGCTCAGTTAATTTTTTTGTATTTTTAGTAGAGATGGGATTTCCCCATGTTGGCCAGGATGGTCTTGATCTCTTGACCTCGTGATCCGCCCGCCTCAGCCTCCAAAAGTGCTGGGATTACAGGCGTGAGCCACCACGCCCGGCCAGGAAGATTTTAACAACCCACTGACAACCCAATGCTTAGGCAACACCTCAAACCAACTAAATCAAGCTCACTTGAGGTGACATATGGCCATCCCTATTTGTCTAAAGCTCCCAGGTGATTCAAATGTGCAGCCAAATATCGAGAACCACTTCTCTACACCTTTGAATAGCACTTCTGCTTGCCACTAAAAATGTGATCCATGGACCAGCGACTGGGCATTACCCGGGAGCTTGTCAGAAATGCAGAATCTTGGGCCCCACCTCAGACCTACTGCATCACTCAGGGTCAAGGGAAGGGAAAGAAACCACAGCAGTTATCTGAACAGTGAGAATCTTGTATAAAGAACTGTTAACTAGGGATAAAGTTAACTAGGTAATTGAAAGAGTAAAAGTAAAACTCTAACAATATATTATGGAGGTAACAATTGCAGAAAGCAGCTCCAACTCTAGAGTTAGGGGAACAAAAAGAAAGAGATTGGATCCCTGAGAAAGGGGCAGTTTCTTGGCCAGTGCTGGGGTGTTTGAAGGGGCAAGGTGAAGTTCATTTTGAGAGCGCTGGAAAAAAAACTGCAAACTGGAAGCTGCTACCACAGAAAGGAACCGCTGCTGCCAGACTGAAGCAGCATTGCTGGGATGATACAGAAGCTGCAAACAGGCAGATGCCTTCTCCCACTTCTGGCCTTGCAGTCTCCCCCTGGCACCCACTACTGCAAAAGCTGAGCACAAAGTAGTGGGTGCTAGAGGGAGACTAAGAGCCAAAATGCGGGTCGCAGAGTCTAGCTCCAACACCACAAAGCAGAGCTTAGGAGGGTGGGTTTGGAGTTGAGAGGCAATAGCTGTAACTGGCACAGCTACTGAATCAGACTCGGCATTGTAGCAAGAACCCCAAGGGATTCTTACATGCACTATACTGTGAAAAGTCCTGTGTTAGAGGATGTCACTCTATCTTGACTTCTAAAATAAGTTATCTCCTGTTAGTCAGTAGCTTGGCAGCAATCCCCATTTTAAAATAATCACAATTCGTTCCCTAATGCTGAAGATACAAACCACTACTTCACCATGGTTTATCATCTTACATGTAAAGACTATTTTCAGGCCGGGTGTGGTGCCTGTAATCCCAGCACTTTGGGAGGCCAAGGTGGGCAGATCACCTGAGTTTTAGGAGTTCGAGACCAGCCTGGCCAAAGTAGTGAAACCCTGTCTCTGCTAAAAACACAAAAATTATCTGGGTGTGGTGGTGCACGCCTGTAATCTGAGCTACTCGGGAGGCTGAGGCAGGAGAATAGCTTGAACCCGGGACGTGGAGGTTGCAGTGAGCTGAGATCACACTACTGCACTCCAGCCTGGGCCGCAGAGTGAGACTCTGTCTCAAAAAAATAAAAATTAAAAATAAAGAGTATTTTCAACGGGATGAAGAAATGAGTTCAGTCAAGGTG
Organism: Pan troglodytes; assembly: GCF_028858775.2. Lineage (NCBI taxonomy): Eukaryota > Metazoa > Chordata > Mammalia > Primates > Hominidae > Pan > Pan troglodytes. The sequence continues at coordinate 62,152,543 of NC_072403.2, forward strand.
TTATCTCTAAAGTTAGATATTTTCTTGCCTGTTACTCTGCTTTTGTTTAAAATTATTACAAACATCTTTTTCTTGGTCCTTCCTTAATTGCCCGAGTAAAATTCAAAAACTTCACTTTGAATTTATATATGGTGTAATTAATATCAACAAAACAGGGACCCCCCCCCCCTCCCCTGCCAAAGAGAGTCTGGGTTCTTGAACTCACCAGGGAAATAGTAAGTCCAGGCATTAAGTTTTTGTTTTTTGTTTTGTTTTGCTTTTTGTTTTTCCCCCATGCAGGGGCCTCAGCCTCTCACAGAGAAAGCCCTGTTAGCCAGAGCTTGGAGTGTCTCCCTCTACCAGGCATCTGGCAAATGTGCCTGATTCACCACAAGGGATACCAGGTGGGAGAACATAGTAGCTCAGTGCCAACACATGGACACAGCTGAAGAAATAACTGGTCAGTGCATGACCTTCTTAGGGGCATCCGCATATTCTCCTAGGTAACATCCACACACTGACAACACATTCCCTGAGCCAGGGTCTATTTGTGAATATTCCTGGTATGCTTCTGCCACCCAGTGGAATATCTCTAACTCAAGCTTAGATTGTAATTGTAAAGTCTAGTATTTTGAATTTAAATCTTAAGCATAATTATTCCTGAAAATTGTCAATCCTTTTAACAATTGTATTAAAACATCGTTTAAAGTAGGATGCATTTATGTATGTGTTAATATAAAGTATATATACATATGTATTCAATTTTATGCTTAAAAATTTATAGTATGCTTTTATCATTAGACTAGCTCATATCAAAGTACAAATAAAAAGTGATATTTTTCAAATCTAGGAAGATTCTGCATAATTTTAAAATACACTAAGATTGAGTTTGCATTGAATCTACAGTGAAAGCAGAAGTTTCCATATATTTGTGCATGTTCAGTTTTTAGTTTTAAACACATTATTAATTCTCTTTCAACTTTTACGTGAAATAAAATTAAGTAATGTAAAAAGTGTCAATAATTTTGATTCAAAAGTTCTCATTTGTGTTCCAGATTTGCCAAAACAATGTCATTTTATACGATCATTGTCTTGTATATAGGAGTCTTTTTCTCACATGTTTTATGAGTCATGTATTCTGAAATTTTCAGGTTTTTTTCAAGTTTCCATGACATATGACATTAAGGATTCTTTTAGTGTAGATGAATGAGCTGATGAATAAATATGAAGATAAAGATATTATGACAGTCTTCAGACAACAACAAAAAAGGTGTAACTCACCATAATCATATTTACTATGTAGAAACTAGAAGACCTAGTGTCCAATATTAAAGAAAAACACAATGTTAAACTGTCTTATAAATGTATTAATTTTAATCATTAATGAAATAAAACATGAGATTATAGATAAAAATCTCTTCTAACTTTCACATTTCCTTAGGCAGCTTTGACTTGGTTGCCAAAAATATCTTATGGAAATCCTGATTTAAAATGAAAATTATCAAATAAATCTAAGAATTACTAAGAAAAATTTATGATGAAGACACGTGAAAGCTGATAATGATTTGGAAATTTAATTAAAATAAATGAAAAAGTCCCATGAAAATTTCCAAACAGTTGGCTAATTATGCAAAATGCATTCAGCCATGAGAAACTTTTATGAAAGGAAGAAAGGTTTCTATTGTATTAAGTTGCAACTGAACTTGAACTGTAACAGCTGAGATGCGCTAGCGCCTTTTGGAATTTATCCTGGTTTATTGCAAAGTGCATATGGTGAAAACTGCATGTGGTGAGTCAAACGTAATTAAAATAAAACCACTAAATTGATTTGAAATGGCAATTTAGTTGAACCAGAACTGAACTCAAATTGTTATGTTACTCTACCAGTCATAATCACACTAAACTCCTATCTTTACTATACTAAATGGGACTATCACTTACAATTATATTTTGATTCTGAATCAAACAAAAAGGCAAGATTGAATTAAGTAGCAAATCTCTACTGCCTTTGTGAATTTATTGCATTGTGCGAGGGCTTAACTTTGCCATTTTCAGTCAAAACTGAAAATCAATCAATACATTCCATAGATTAAAAACTTTCAAAGGGTCAAGAAATAATGCATAATGTTCTACGGTGCATATAAAATACATTGCATATTTCTACAATGTATATTCAAGTGAAAAGCAATTTCACATATTTTTTGTTTATAATGTTAGGCTTTAGGTTTATAGAAAACTGATCAGAGAATATTGAGAATTCCTGTCTATTCCCTTTGCCCATATACACACATATATTTTCACCTATTTTTAACATCTTGCATTAGTGTGGTATATTTGTTACAACTGATGCACTACTGATACGGCAATAACTAACGATAGCCCATAATTTACATTAGGGGTCACTCTTTGTGTTACACATTCTATGGGCTTTGACAAATTTATAATGTGTATAGTGGTATCTCATTGTTTTAACGTACAGTTCTCTAAATGACAAATGATGTTGAGTATCTCCTGTATGTTTATTTTTTGGTGAGGCATCTGTCAGATCTTTTGTTCATATTTTAGTTGGGTCATTTGCTTTTGTATTTTTGAGTTTTAAAAGGAGTTCTTTGTATATTTTGGATACTAGCCCTTTATCAGATATGGTGGCAGAAATTTTTTTCCCAGTCAGTGGCTGTTTCTTCCTTCTCTTAAAAGTGTCTTTCACAAAGCAGAAGTTTTTAATTTTAATAAAGTCCAACTTCTCAATTTTTCTTTCATGAATAGTGTTTTTGGTATTGTATATAAAAAAGTCAAAGTCACTTAGAGTTTCTCCTGTGTTATCTTCCAGCCGTTCTACAGTTTTGCATTTTGCATGTACGTCTATGATCCATTTTGAGTTAATTTTTGTGAAGGGTGCAAGGTCTGTGTTTGGAATCTTTTTCATTTTATTTTATTTTTTTTACTCATGGGTATTCAATTATTCCAGTAGCATTTGTTGAAAAGATTGGGTTTTTTTTCCATTGAATTGCCTTTGTCCTTCATCAAAGATCAGTTGACTACATTCATGTGAGTCTATTTCTGGGCTCCCTGTTCCATTCCATTAGTCTATTTGCCTGTTCTTTCACCAGTACCACACTGTTTTGAATACCGTAGCTTCACAGTAAGTTTTGAAGTCCAGTTATGTCGACCTGCTGACTTTGCTTTTCTCCTTCAATATGTTTTTATTCTGGGTCTTTTGACTTTTCAAATAAACTTTAGAATCAGTTTGTCAACATCCACAAAGTAACTTGTTGAGATTTTATTAGGATTCCATTGAATCCATAGATGAAGTTAGGAGGAAATGACATCTTAATATTGAGTCTTCCTTTCATTGTATATGGAGTATCTTTTCATTTATTTAGATTTTCTTTGATTTCTTTCATCAGAGTTTTGTACTTTTCCTCACATAGATTTTGGACATATTCTGTAAAATTTATACCTGTTTATTTCTTTTTGGAGCCAATCTGAATGGTATTATATTTTTAATTTTAAATTTCAATTGTTCATTGCTGGTATATAGGGAAAAAATTGACTTTTTATTAACCTTATATCCTGCAACTTTGCTATGAGTAAGGTTGCTTATTAGTATTAGGATTTTTTTGTTGATTCCTTGGGATTTTCCACATAGACAACCGTGTCATCTGAAAACAATTCTGTTTCTTCCCTTCCAGCTGGTATACCTTTGATTTACTTTTCATGTCTTTTTACATTATCTAGTACTTACAGTATGATATTGAATAGGGGTAGTGAGAGGAGACATCCTTGCCTTATTCCTGATCTTAGTGAGAAAGCATCTAGTTTCTCATCATTAAGTATGATGTTAGCCATAAGTTTTTTACAGATGTTCTTTATCAAGTTGAGGAAGTTCCCTCCATTCCTAGTTTATTGAGATATTGGTTGATTTTAATGTAAATATTAGTATATTTCAGCATTAATCAAAATCTGTCTTAAAACATGGTAGGTACTCTTTTCTTGTCTAACATAAAACTTTTAAGTGACAACATATCCAATATATATCATATTTTTAAATGAAGATAAGAAATGGGCAATCCAAATAACTTGCAATGGGTATAGTTAAACAGCAAGGGCATTTTCCAGTCTTCAGTGAAAACTATATTTAAGCAAAACAATTCTCCAATCTTCCTGGTCACAATCACTTCTTTAAACTATTGTATCTACTAATGACTTTAAAATTTGGTCCATGATACTTAGCTGTATCTCCAATTACCTCATATCTATAATGATACCTTTAAAGTATTACGTTCCCTCTCATTTCCTCTTGATACACAGACAGGTACCACCTATAATAAACATCCAAAGGCAATTTCGTAATTTGTTTCATTCACTCTGGGTTGTTAACATATACACTGTTAACAATGTATATGACAATATTTAGGCTGTGTCTTGAATTATAGTGAACCAACATTTCAGAAGAAATATACAAATTCAAGGATGGTGAGATTGGAGGGGTTCATGTAAAATTCCTATAATACGAACCACCAACATTTTACATTTTGTTTCTAGAAAAATACCCACAAGTGTCCATAAAACACTTGAGAAATCATGTACTCTAGGCACTAAATATATGAAATGGATTACAGGAATGGAAATATGCCACATTTTATCAAAGATGGGTTTCCAATATGATTTTCTAACCACATATTCTTCATCATTGACATGACTAGCAACCCAAATTAGGCTCAACCTAGGCTATTACCATCCATGAGCTGTCTGAAGGCCCTTCAACTCTTTACCCACTTATTTAAATTTTAGTCAGCAGAACTTTTGTTGTAGCTTTATCATAATAGTCTTCTGCTATATTAAATTGCCAATCTCCCATAGAGATACAATACAGAGCCCAAACTTTTTTTAATTTTTAAAGGAGGGGAATTAAATGCAGGCCAAAATGACAACATACTTCAATAGAAGAAAGACTCAACACAGATTAAGTTGCCATGCGCATGAGTTACTCAGCATGAATAAAAGCCTGGACAAGTGAAAACTGGTTTCTATATTCCCTGTCCTTTGAAGTCATCTCAGTAAATTCCTCCCCAAAAAAACCTGCAAATCTCAGAATTCCCTTCAAATTGCTTCATTGTTTTTTTATTCTCTTCTGCTTAAATCAGGTGAAACTCGAGGTTACTTGTCACTACCTTAAAATTTAATCAGTAGTCCTCTGGACTTACAAAGACAGACAAGTCCCTTTATATGGGCCAACATACTCATTTTTACTTTGCTTAATGTTCTGGCATATTGTGAAACAATTCCAAGTGTGTAAAGGGTACTTAAAAATAGTTAAGAATATTTACTATACTCTTTTACTGACTGTAACTTATTTGGCTTCATGAGCAACTGGCTGTTCTAACTGATCAAAGAATCGCTTGGTTTTTTATTGATGGCAATGTGAAAAGCAAAATCCCTAAAAAACAAGCATGTTTTACAATGATAATAAAATGAGATATTGGAAAGTAGAAACAAGTTATACACAATGAAGTTATGGTTCTCAAAAGGTCACAACACTCTGGACTGATGGCATCTACATGCCATTATTATGACTCAGAACTTTGCCTTCAAGCCACTGAACATTATGTTACAGTTAGGGTTTAAAAGCTGGTAGCCATCTATCATTTTTATCCTTTGGTTGGGGCCTCAATTCTGCACTGTTCATTTTTTTGGGGTGCACATTTCTCTAGACCTTAGAAGGGGCATCTGGAAGATGACAAAATCCTGGTGTGGAACCAGAATATCTGGCTCTAACACTTAAGAGTTGTGTTAGTGTGAGCAAGCTTTTTGGTTTTCCTGGAGTTCAATTTCTTTTATGAAAGTAATATAGTAATATGGATGCTAAATTAAAAAAAAAAAAATCTTGCACACATGGTTGTCACCAAGCAAGTGAACAGATTGGAAGGCGCCAAGTCCAATGGTGAAGGGAATACTCCGGAAGATGTGGCCACAGTTCAGGAGAGGTGATGTTGACTAGAATTAATGTGAGCCAACAGATTTGCAGAACAAAAAACAATTTTAGATATATTTAACTATTAAAATCAATAGAGTTTGACTTAAATGGAATGCAGTTAAGTCAGGGTGGTGTCGCGTATCATTCTCAGATGTCTGTCTCAGGAAGTTGCAAACTTGGGGTGCCTTTCACTGAAACAGTAAGAGCGGGGAGTAGATTTGACAGTGGGATGGTTGAGGATGGGAATCAGAAGCAGTTGAGTTTGTTGTCTCTGTAACCTATAATGTGCAATTGGGAGCCAGACATACAGTCTGAGGATGAAGGAGAAACTATCTAAAAATAGTAACGAGGAGTGAAAAGGACACCACCTCACTCTCAGCCGCAAGGTCTAAAGAGTTGGTGGCAAGGGATGGTAAATTCAGGATAGAGCCAGTTCTAATTAAGGTGAGGAGTTGGAAGGAGTCTTCAGAGAAACAGGTGACTTATGGGAAGATTGCTGCAAGTATTCTTGCTCAGCACAGCTATAAACATACCGCCAGCCCCATCAACAGCAACAGCAACAGAGACCAGACGCAGAGTTCCAATTTCCTTTCTCTCTATTTAATCTTTTTGAAGTTTCGTATTCAATTTAAGAAATGCAAGTTAGTACCTACTATTACAAATACATCATCATCCTCTTAGAGCTGAAGGGGACCTTCAAAGTCATATAACTCCTTGAAACAACTTGTATTCAAAGTCATAGTATCAAAGTACAAATTTCTACACAATCACAGTAAACAGAATCAAATAATTTTCTTCATGTGTCACTTGCAACAAAAACCTCATCTTTTGTAATGAGAGAGAGCAGGGACACAAACCTGGAAGGCAGGAAAGTTGGCTTCTTGTCTCCAAACTGTTGCTTTTTAGATGTGTGGCCTTTAGCAATACATTTAATCCAGAGACATCAGGGTTCAAACACGGAGCTGAATTAGATCACTTCATATATTCTATCCAGCTAAAAATTCTTAGGACTCTGTGAATGGAATGGCTACATAGAACCTTTCTGCTGTGGGGAAAAGTGGCATAACAGAGAGTTTCAGCTTAATGTATTTTCAAATGCCAAATTGGATTTGAAAAATTGATTTTACTTGTTCCCTCAAAAATTTCAAGTCATATCTTTAAGAACAAAGCATTGTGATTCAGGTCCATTGCATGGACAAATTAGCTGTGGTTCTTGGTAGTTAAAAGTGGCAGAAAGACAGAAACAACTATTTGATAACATTATGTAATTTTACAATAAGGTAAATCTCCAGCCCAACCACCTTAATAATGTGCACTTTTGTCAATATATTTAATATATTGAGAAAAGTCATTTACAATCACTGTATACAGACTCATATGAAAAAAAGACATTTTCATTCCCATAAGAAATATTTTATGTGAAATCACATTTTTATGGCCTCATATTTTCTGATCAGACTTCCATCTTCATCAATATCTTATTTCTCAGTTAAAATTCTGGTTTCCCCTGATTATTATTCTGAGAAATTCTCCCTCAGAACATTCCCTAATCCCAGAAGGTCTCTATGTTCCTTCTACAACTGAATGATATGTCTTACCTCAACATTATTTAATATATTCCTAAAATAAAAGGGAGTAGAACTTGGATATTTTTACTCATATTTCCCCTGTGGTTAAGAGCTCCCCTTTTTCCCGATAAATAAAAATATAAATATTGTTTTAACTCTACTCACAATCTCATATAGTTCCACTTTGTAAGCTGTTTTCTAAAATATGAATTGAAGTAATAGGAAAATTAAACAAGGCTAGCCAGCTTAGTGTTTTCTATATTTAGTTGTTATGTTTTTCCTTCAGTACAAAATTCCACATAAGATAAAGAAAAGACAATAAATACCAGAAAGATTATGGCGTAGCCAAAATGTGCCGGAAGCCAACATGAATATGAGGAAATTCATTAACAGATCCTTCTAAATGTGTGTATAATGATTAAATGTACAGATAAAATGATATTTTTATGGGATTTGCTTTGAAATAATCAGAGTAGAGGCTGGAAGTGGGGATAAGGAGTGGAGAGTGGAATTAGATTAAAACAAGGCAGTCATGGGATGATAGTTGCTTGTTCAAGCTGAGTAACAGGTACCTGAGTTTGTTATATAATCCTCTTTGCTTTTGTATGTTTACATTTTGAAAAATAACCTTTTATTAAATGCTTACTTTATTTTAAAAATTTAAATTAGACATTTTTGTCCTGGAATGTCTTCTAAAAAACTGGGTAAATTGCTCATTCATTGGATATAAATGTTTAATATATTTTTTCATACATTAACTTCTTTCATCAAATAATGTTTTAATCTTAAGATGTCTTTGTTTTTGTTTTTTTTTTATTATACTTTAAGTTTTAGGGTACATGTGCACATTGTGCAGGTTAGTTACATATGTATGCATGTGCCATGCTGGTGCGCTGCACCCACCAACTCGTCATCCAGCATTAGGTATATCTCCCAATGCTATCCCTCCCCCCTCCCCCCTCCCCACCACAGTCCCCAGAGTATGATATTCCCCTTCCTGTGTCCATGTGATCTCATTGTTCAATTCCCACCTATGAGTGAGAATATGCGGTGTTTGGTTTTTTGTTCTTGCGATAGTTTACTGAGAATGATGGTTTCCAATTTCATCCATGTCCCTACAAAGGATATGAACTCATCATTTTTTATGGCTGCATAGTATTCCATGGTGTATATGTGCCACATTTTCTTAATCCAGTCTATCATTGTTGGACATTTGGGTTGGTTCCAAGTCTTTGCTATTGTGAATAATGCCGCAATAAACATACGTGTGCATGTGTCTTTATAGCAGCATGATTTATAGTCATTTGGGTATATACCCAGTAATGGGATGGCTGGGTCAAATGGTATTTCTAGTTCTAGATCCCTGAGGAATCGCCACACTGACTTCCACAATGGTTGAACTAGTTTACAGTCCCACCAACAGTGTAAAAGTGTTCCTATTTCTCCACATCCTCTCCAGCACCTGTTGTTTCCTGACTTTTTAATGATTGCCATTCTAACTGGTGTGAGATGATATCTCATAGTGGTTTTGATTTGCATTTCTCTGATGGCCAGTGATGATGAGCATTTTTTCATGTGTTTTTTGGCTGCATAAATGTCTTCTTTTGAGAAGTGCCTGTTCATGTCCTTTGCCCACTTTTTGATGGAGTTGTTTGTTTTTTTCTTGTAAATTTGTTTGAGTTCACTGTAGATTCTGGATATTAGCCCTTTGTCAGATGAGTAGGTTGTGAAAATTTTCTCCCATGTTGTAGGTTGCCTATTCACTCTGATGGTAGTTTCTTTTGCTGTGCAGAAGCTCTTTAGTTTAATTAGATCCCATCTGTCAATTTTGTCTTTTGTTGCCATTGCTTTTGGTGTTTTGGACATGAAGTCCTTGCCCACGCCTATGTCCTGAATGGTAATGCCTAGGTTTTCTTCTAGGGTTTTTATGGTTTTAGGTCTAACGTTTAAATCTTTAATCCATCTTGAATTGATTTTTGTATAAGGTGTAAGGAAGGGATCCAGTTTCAGCTTTCTCCATATGGCTAGCCAGTTTTCCCAGCACCATTTATTAAATAGGGAATCCTTTCCCCATTGCTTGTTTTTCTCAGGTTTGTCAAAGATCAGATAGTTGTAGGTAAGCGGCGTTATTTCTGAGGGCTCTGTTCTGTTCCATTGATCTGTTTTGGTTACTGTAGCCTTGTAGTATAGTTTGAAGTCAGGTAGTGTGATGCCTCCAGCTTTGTTCTTTTGGCTTAGGATTGACTTGGCGATGCGGGCTCTCTTTTGGTTCCATATGAACTTTAAAGTAGTTTTTTCCAATTCTGTGAAGAAAGTCATTGGTAGCTTGATGGGGATGGCATTGAATCTGTAAATTACCTTGGGCAGTATGGCCATTTTCACGATATTGATTCTTCCTACCCATGAGCAAGGAATGTTCTTCCATTTGTTTGTATCCTCTTTTATTTCCTTGAGCAGTGGTTTGTAGTTCTCCTTGAAGAGGTCCTTCACATCCCTTGTAAGTTGGATTCCTAGGTATTTTATTCTCTTTGAAGCAATTGTGAATGGGAGTTCACTCATGATTTGGCTCTCTGTTTGTCTGTTGTTGGTGTATAAGAATGCTTGTGATTTTTGCACATTGATTTTGTATCCTGAGATTTTGCTGAAGTTGCTTATCAGCTTAAGGAGATTTTGGGCTGAGACGATGGGGTTTTCTAGATAAACAATCATGTCGTCTGCAAACAGGGACAATTTGACTTCCTCTTTTCCTAATTGAATACCCTTTATTTCCTTCTCCTGCCTGATTGCCCTGGCCAGAACTTCCAACACTATGTTGAATAGGAGCGGTGAGAGAGGGCATCCCTGTCTTGTGCCAGTTTTCAAAGGGAATGCTTCCAGTTTTTGCCCATTCAGTATGATATTGGCTGTGGGTTTGTCATAGATAGCTCTTATTATTTTGAAATATGTCCCATCAATACCTAATTTATTGAGAGTTTTTAGCATGAAGGGTTGTTGAATTTTGTCAAAGGCTTTTTCTGCATCTATTGAGATAATCATGTGGTTTTTGTCTTTGGCTCTGTTTATATGCTGGATTACATTTATTGATTTGCGTATGTTGAACCAGCCTTGCATCCCAGGGATGAAGCCCACTTGATCATGGTGGATAAGCTTTTTGATGTGCTGCTGGATTCGGTTTGCCAGTATTTTATTGAGGATTTTTGCATCAATGTTCATCAAGGATATTGGTCTAAAATTCTCTTTTTTGGTTGTGTCTCTGCCAGGCTTTGGTATCAGAATGATGCTGGCCTCATAAAATGAGTTAGGGAGGATTCCCTCTTTTTCTATTGATTGGATTAGTTTCAGAAGGAATGGTACCAGCTCCTCCTTGTACCTCTGGTAGAATTCGGCTGTGAATCCATCTGGTCCTGGACTCTTTTTGGTTGGTAAACTATTGATTATTGCCACAATTTCAGCTCCTGTTATTGGTCTATTCAGAGATTCAACTTCTTCCTGGTTTAGTCTTGGGAGAGTGTATGTGTCGAGGAATGTATCCATTTCTTCTAGATTGTCTAGTTTATTTGCGTAGAGGTGTTTGTAGTATTCTCTGATGGTAGTTTGTATTTCTGTGGGATCGGTGGTGATATCCCCTTTATCATTTTTTATTGCGTCTATTTGATTCTTCTCTCTTTTTTTCTTTATTAGTCTTGCTAGCGGTCTATCAATTTTGTTGATCCTTTCAAAAAACCAGCTCCTGGATTCATTAATTTTTTGAAGGGTTTTTTGTGTCTCTATTTCCTTCAGTTCTGCTCTGATTTTAGTTATTTCTTGCCTTCTGCTAGCTTTTGAATGTGTTCGCTCTTGCTTTTCTAGTTCTTTTAATTGTGATGTTAGTGTGTCAATTTTGGATCTTTCCTGCTTTCTCTTGTGGGCATTTAGTGCTATAAATTTCCCTCTGCACACTGCTTTGAATGCGTCCCAGAGATTCTGGTATGTTGTGTCTTTGTTCTCGTTGGTTTCAAAGAACATCTTTATTTCTGCCTTCATTTCGTTATGTACCCAGCAGTCATTCAGGAGCAGGTTGTTCAGTTTCCATGTAGTTGAGCGGCTTTGAGTGAGATTCTTAATCCTGAGTTCTAGTTTGATTGCACTGTGGTCTGAGAGATAGTTTGTTATAATTTCTGTTCCTTTACATTTGCTGAGGAGAGCTTTACTTCCAACTATGTGGTCAATTTTGGAATAGGTATGGTGTGGTGCTGAAAAAAATGTATATTCTGTTGATTTGGGGTGGAGAGTTCTGTAGATGTCTATTAGGTCCGCTTGGTGCAGAGCTGAGTTCAATTCCTGGGTATCCTTGTTGACTTTCTGTCTCGTTGATCTGTCTAATGTTGACAGTGGGATGTTAAAGTCTCCCATTATTAATGTGTGGGAGTCTAAGTCTCTTTGTAGGTCACTCAGGACTTGCTTTATGAATCTGGGTGCTCCTGTATTGGGTGCATAAATATTTAGGATAGTTAGCTCCTCTTGTTTAATTGATCCCTTTACCATTATGTAATGGCCTTCTTTGTCTCTTTTGATCTTTGTTGGTTTAAAGTCTGTTTTATCAGAGACTAGGATTGCAACCCCTGCCTTTTTTTGTTTTCCATTTGCTTGGTAGATCTTCCTCCATCCTTTTATTTTGAGCCTATGTGTGTCTCTGCACGTGAGATGGGTTTCCTGAATACAGCACACTGATGGGTCTTGACTCTTTATCCAACTTGCCAGTCTGTGTCTTTTAATTGGAGAATTTAGTCGATTTACATTTAAAGTTAATATTGTTATGTGTGAATTTGATCCTGTCATTATGATGTTAGCTGGTGATTTTGCTCGTTAGTTGATGCAGTTTCTTCCTAGTCTTGATGGTCTTTACATTTTGGCATGATTTTGCAGCGGCTGGTACCGGTTGTTCCTTTCCATGTTTAGCGCTTCCTTCAGGAGCTCTTTTAGGGCAGGCCTGGTGGTGACAAAATCGGTCAGCATTTGCTTGTCTGTAAAGTATTTTATTTCTCCTTCACTTATGAAGCTTAGTTTGGCTGGATATGAAATTCTGGGTTGAAAATTCTTTTCTTTAAGAATGTTGAATATTGGCCCCCACTCTATTCTGGCTTGTAGGGTTTCTGCCGAGAGATCCGCTGTTAGTCTGATGGGCTTCCCTTTGAGGGTAACCTGACCTTTCTGTCTGGCTGCCCTTAACATTTTTTCCTTCATTTCAACTTTGGTGAATCTGACAATTATGTGTCTTGGAGTTGCTCTTCTCGAGGAGTATCTTTGTGGCGTTCTCTGTATTTCCTGAATCTGAACATTGGCCTGCCTTGCTAGATTGGGGAAATTCTCCTGGATAATATCCTGCAGAGTGTTTTCCAACTTGGTTTCATTCTCCGCATCACTTTCAGGTACACCAATCAGACGTAGATTTGGTCTTTTCACATAGTCCCATATTTCTTGGAGGCTTTGCTCATTTCTTTTTATTCTTTTTTCTCTAGACTTCCCTTCTCGCTTCGTTTCATTCATTTCATCTTCCATTGCTGATACCCTTTCTTCCAGTTGATCGCATCGGCTCCTGAGTCTTCTGCATTCTTCACGTAGTTCTCGAGCCTTGGTTTTCAGCTCCATCAGCTCCTTTAAGCACTTCTCTGTATTGGTTATTCTAGTTATACATTCTTCTAAATTTTTTTCAAAGTTTTCAACTTCTTTGCCTTTGGTTTGAATGTCCTCCCGTAGCTCAGAGTAATTTGATCGTCTGAAGCCTTCTTCTCTCAGCTCGTCAAAATCATTCTCCATCCAGCTTTGTTCCGTTGCTGGTGAGGAACTGCATTCCTTTGGAGGAGGAGAGGCGCTCTGCATTTTAGAGTTTCCTGTTTTTCTGTTCTGTTTTTTCCCCATCTTTGTGGTTTTATCTACTTTTGGTCTTTGACGATGGTGATGTACAGATGGGTTTTCGGTGTGGATGTCCTTTCTGTTTGTTAGTTTTCCTTCTAACAGACAGGACCCTCAGCTGCAGGTCTGTTGGAATACCCTGCCGTGTGAGGTGTCAGTGTGCCCCTGCTGGGGGGTGCCTCCCAGTTAGGCTGCTCGGGGGTCAGGGGTCAGGGACCCACTTGAGGAGGCAGTCTGCCCGTTCTCAGATCTCCAGCTGCGTGCTGGGAGAACCACTGCTCTCTTCAAAGCTGTCAGACAGGGACATTTAAGTCTGCAGAGGTTACTGCTGTCTTTTTGTTTGTCTGTGCCCTGCCCCCAGAGGTGGAGCCTACAGAGGCAGGCAGGCCTCCTTGAGCTGTGGTGGGCTCCACCCAGTTCGAGCTTCCCGGCTGCTTTGTTTACCTAAGCAAGCCTGGGCAATGGCGGGCGCCCCTCCCCCAGCCTCGCTGCCGCCTTGCAGTTTGATCTCAGACTGCTGTGCTAGCAATCAGCGAGATTCCGAGGGCGTAGGACCCTCCGAGCCAGGTGTGGGATATAGTCTCGTGGTGCGCCGTTTTTTAAGCCGGTCTGAAACGCGCAATATTCGGGTGGGAGTGACTCGAGTTTTCCAGGTGCGTCCATCACCCCTTTCTTTGACTCGGAAAGGGAACTCCCCGACCCCTTGCGCTTCCCAGGTGAGGCAATGCCTTGCCCTGCTTCGGCTCACGCACGGTGCGCGCACCCACTGGCCTGCGCCCACTGTCTGGCACTCCCTAGTGAGATGAACCCGGTACCTCAGATGGAAATGCAGAAATCACCGTCTTCTGCGTCGCTCACGCTGGGAGCTGTAGACCGGAGCTGTTCCTATTCGGCCATCTTGGCTCCTCCACCCTAATCTTAAGATGTCATAGTGGCCTTGTGAAATGTTTTCTTGAGACATAATCCATTAACTGTCATTCTACCATTATTTGTTCTTGACTTAATTTCCAAAGAACCATACAAACAGGCTTTGGCTTCCATTGCTTTCATTAGCCCAAGACACATAATTAGCCAAAATAAATAGAAGAGGGTACAATTATTCAGTCTCTATTCAATTGGTGATTGATAAATACTGCTCTAAAATCTATTTTATTGATTGCTTGGTTGATTGACTGGTGAAGACTTCATGAAAATGATCAAAATCAATTTCCTACACCACGACCCACCTTAAGGGGCTTTATTTACCCAATCTAAACCTATCAAATAGTCTTTCTATTTATCTTATTTCATTCCGACAAACATATTTTGAGCATCTGTGGTATGAAAGCCACAGTTTTAACCTAGGAATTAAAAATCATTCAGACCCAATTGTTACTCTCAAGGAGGTGGATAGAAAAGCACATGGGAAATTATAAGGCAAGGCAGAATAGCTACAACGGTTTGGTAAGCAGAATAATGGTTTCCCAAAGATGTCCACATCCTAATCTCTGGAACCTGCGAATATGTTGCCTTACATGGCAAAAGAGACTCTAAAGATGTGTCTAAATTAAGGATCTTGAAATGAGATTACCCTGGATTATCCAAGTGGGCCCAATGGAATCAAAAAGATCATTTTAAGGAGGCACAATGTCTGAGTTAGAAAGAAATTTGAAGATGCTATGCTGCTGGCATTGAAGATGGAAGAAGACACCACAAGCCAAGGAATGCAGGCATTCTCTAGAAGCTGAAAAGGCAAGGAAATGGATTCCTCTGGAGCCTCCAGACATGAATACATTTCTACCTATTTCAGACTCTGACCTACAGAAGATGATAAATTTCTGTTTTTTAAGCCACTAAGTTTGTGATAGTTTTTTAGAGCAGGAACAAGAAACATAAAGATAGGAACAAGATTACTTCTAACTACAGACATCAGAAACAGTTTTCTCGAAGGGAAGAACTGGAAATATGACAGAGATTACCACTTCACCCTTTAGATATGTACTGTCCAACACAATAGCCACTAACCACATGTGGCTATTTTAATTTTAACTTTTTTCTTTTTTTTTCCATTATACTTTAAGTTTTAGGGTACATGTGCACAATGTGCAGGTTAGTTACATATGTATACATGTGCCATGCTGGTGTGCTGCACCCAGTAACTCGTCATTTAACATTAAGTATATCTCTAAATGCTATTTCTCCCCCCTCCCCCAATCCCACAACAGGCCCCGGTGTGTGATGTTCCCCTTCCTGTGTCCCATGTTCCCCTTCCTGCGTCCATGTGTTCTCATTGTTCAATTCCCACCTATGAGTGAGAACATGCAGTGTTTGGTTTTTTGTCCTTGTGATAGTTTGCTGAGAATGATGGTTTCCAGCTTCATCCATGTCCCTGCAAAGGACATGAACTCATCATTTTTTATGGATGCATAGTATTCCATGGTGTATATGTGCCACATTTTCTTAATCCAGTCTATCATTGTTGGACATTTGGCTTGGTTCCAAGTCTTTGCTATTGTGAATAGTGCCACAATAAACATATGTCTGCATGTGTCTTTATAGCAGCATGATTTATAATCCTTTGGGTATATACCCAGTAATGGGATGGCTGGGTCAAATGGTATTTCTAGTTCTAGATCCCTGAGGAATCACCACATTGACTTCCACAATGGTTGAACTAGTTTACAGTCCCACCAACAGTGTAAAAGTGTTCCAATTTCTCCACATCCTCTCCAGCACCTGTTTTTTCCTGACTTTTTAATGATCGCCATTCTAACTGGTGTGAGATGGTATCTCATTGTGGTTTTGATTTGCATTTCTCTGATGGCCAGTGATGATGAGCACTTTTTCATGTGTCTGTTGGCTGCATAAATGTCTTCTTTTGAGAAGTGTCTGTTCATATCCTTTGCCCACTTTTTGATGGGGTTGTTTGTTTTTTTCTTGTAAATTTGTTGGAGTTCATTGTAGATTCTGGATATTAGCCCTTTGTCAGATGAGTAGGTTGCAAAAATTTTCTTCCATTCTGTAGGTTGCCTGTTCACTCTGATGGTAGTTTCTTTTGCTGTGCAGAAGCTCTTTAGTTTAATTAGATCCCATTTGTCAATTTTGGCTTTTGTTGCCATTGCTTTTGGTGTTTTAGACATGAAGTCCTTGCCCATGCCTATGTCCTGAATGGTATTGCCTAGGTTTTCTTCTAGGGTTTTTATGGATTTAGGTCTAACATTTAAGTCTTTAATCCATCTTGAATTAATTTTTGCATAAGGTGTAAGGAAGGGATCCAGTTTCAGCTTTCTACATATGGCTAGCCAGTTTTCCCAGCACCATTTATTAAATAGGGAATCCTTTCCCCATTGCTTGTTTTTCTCAGGTTTGTCAAAGATCAGATAGTTGTAGATATGCGGCATTATTTCTGAGGGCTGTGTTCTCTTCCATTGGTCTATATCTCTGTTTGGTACCAGTACCATGCTGTTTTGGTTACTGTAGCCTTGTAGTATAGTTTGAAGTCAGGTAGCGTGATGCCTCCAGCTTTATTCTTTTGGCTTAGGATTGACTTGGCAATGTGGGCTCTTTTTTGGGTCCATATGACCTTTAAAGTAGTTTTTTCAATTCTGTGAAGAAAGTCACAAAGTAGCTTGATGGGGATGGCATTGAATCTATAAATTACCTTGGGCAGTATGGCCATTTTCACGATACTGATTCTTCCTACCCATGAGCATGGAATGTTCTTCCATTTGTTTGTATCCTCTTCTATTTCATTGAGCAGTGGTTTGTAGTTCTCCTTGAAGAGGTCCTTCACATCCCTTGTAAGTTGGATTCCTAGGTATTTTATACTCTTTGAAGCAATTGTGAATGGGAGTTCACTCATGATTTGGCTCTCTGTTTGTCTGTTATGGGTGTATAAGAATGCTTGTGATTTTTGTACATTGATTTTGTATCCTGAGACTTTGCTGAAGTTGCCTATCAGCTTAAGGAGATTTTGGGCTGAGACGATTGGGTTTTCTAGATATACAATCATGTCATCTCCAAACAGGAACAATTTGACTTCCTCTTTTCCTAATTGAATACCCTTTATTTCCTTCTCCTGCCTGATTGCCCTGGCCAGAACTTCCAACACTATGTTGAATAGGAGTGGTGAGAGAGGGCATCCCTGTCTTGTACCAGTTTTCAAAGGGAATGCTTCCAGTTTTTGCCCATTCAGTATGATATTGGCTGTGGGTCTGTCATAGATAGCTCTTATGATTTTGAGATATGTCCCATCAATACCTAATTTATTGAGAGTTTTTAGCATGAAGGGTTGTTGAGTTTTGTCAAAGGCCTTTTCTGCATCTGTTGAGAGAATCATGCGGTTTTTGTTGTTGGTTCTGTTTATATGCTGGATTACGTTTATTGATTTGCATATGTTGAACCAGCCTTGCATCCCAGGGATGAAGCCCACTTGATCATGGTGGATAAGCTTTTTGATGTGCTGCTGGATTCGGTTTGCAAATATTTTATTGAGGATTTTTGCATCGATGTTCATCAGGGATATTGGTCTAAAATTCTCTTTTTTTGTTGTGTCTCTGCCCGGCTTTGGTATCAGGATGATGCTGCCCTCGTAAAATGAGTTAGGGAGGATTCCCTCTTTTTCTATTGATTGGAATAGTTTCAGAAGGAATGGTACCAGCTCCTCCTTGTACCTCTGGTAGAATTCGGCTGTGAATCCATCTGGTCCTGGACTTTTTTTGGTTGGTAAGCTATTAATTATTGCCTCAATTTCAGAGCCTGTTATTGGTCTATTCAGAGATTCAATTTCTTCGTGGTTTAGTCTTGGGAGGGTGTATGTGTCGAGGAATTTATCCATTTCTTCTAGATTTTCTAGTTTATTTGCGTAGAGGTGTTTACAATATTCTCTGATGGTAGTTTGTATTTCTGTGGGATCAGTGGTGATATCCCCTTTATCATTTTTATTGTGTCTATTTCATTCTTCTCTCTTTTCTTCTTTATTAGTCTTGCTAGTGGTCTATCAATGTTGTTGATCTTTTCAAAAAACCAGCTCCTGGATTCATTGATTTTTTGAAGGGTTTTTTGTGTCTCTATTTCCTTCAGTTCTGCTCTGATCTTAGTTGTTTCTTGCCTTCTGCTAGCTTTTGAATGTGTTTGCTCTTGCTTCTCTAGTTCTTTTAATTGTGATGTTAGCGTGTCCATTTTAGATCTTTCCTGCTTTCTCTTGTGGACATTTAGTGCTATAAATTTCCCTCTACACACTGCTTTGAATGTGTCCCAGAGATTCTGGTATGTTGTGTCTTTGTTCTCTTTGGTTTCAAAGAACATCTTTATTTCTGCCTTCATTTCGTTATGTACCCAGGAGCAGGTTGTTCAGTTTCCATGTAGCTGAGTGGTTTTGAGTGAGTTTCTTAATCCTGAGTTCTAATTTGATTGCAGTGTGGTCTGAGAGACAGTTTGTTACAATTTCTATTCTTTTACATTTGCTGAGGAATGTTTTACTTCCAACTATGTGGTCAATTTTGGAATAAGTGCGGTGTGGTGCTGAGAAGAATGTATATTCTGTTGATTTGGGGTGGAGAGTTCTGTAGATGTCTATTAGGTCTGCTTGGTGCAGAGCTGAGTTCAATTCCTGCATATCCTTGTCAACTTTCTGTCTCGTTGATCTGTCTAATGTTGACAGTGGGGTGTTAAAGTCTCCCATGATTATTGTGTGGGAGTCTAAGTCTCTTTCTAGGTCTCTAAGGACTTGCTTTATGAATCTGGGGGCTCCTGTATTGGGTGCATATATATTTAGGATAGTTAGCTCTTCTTGTTGAATTGATCCCTTTACCATTATGTAATGGCCTTCTTTATCTTTTTTTTATCTTTGTTGGTTTAAAGTCTGTTTTATCAGAGACTAGGATTGCAACCCCTGCCTTTTTTGTTTTCCATTTGCTTGGTAAATCTTCCTCCATCCCTTTATTTTGAGCCTATCTGTGTCTCGTGCACGTGAGATGGGTTTCCTAAATACAAAACACTGATGGGTCTTGACTCTTGATCCAATTTGCCAGTCTGTGCCCTTTAATTGGAGCATTTAGTCCATTTACATTTAAGGTTAATATTGTTATGTGTGAATTTGATCCTGTCATTATGATGTTAGCTGGTTATTTTACTCATTAGTTGATGCAGTTTCTTCCTAGCCTCGATGGTCTTTACAATTTGGCATGTTTTTGCAGTGGCTGGTACTGGTTGTTCCTTTCCATGTTTAGTGCTTCCTTCAGGAGCTCTTTTAGTGCAGGCCTGGTGGTTACAAAATCTCTCAGCATTTGCTTGTCTGTAAAGGATTTTATTTCTCCTTCACTTATGAAGTTTAGTTTGGCTGGATATGAAATTCTGGGTTGAAAATTCTTTTCTTTAAGAATGTTTAATATTGGCCCCCACTCTATTCTGGCTTGTAGAGTTTCTGCCAAGAGATCAGCTGTTAGTCTGATGGGCTTCCTTTTGTGGGTAACCCGACCTTTCTCTCTGGCTGCCCTTAACATTTTTTCCTTCATTTCAACTTTGGTGAATCTGACAATTATGTGTCTTGGAGTTGCTCTTCTCGAGGACTATCTTTGTGGTGTTCTCTGTATTTCCTGAATCTGAATGTTGGCCTGCCTTGCTAGATTGGGGAAGTTCTCCTGGATAATATCCTGCAGAGTGTTTTCCAATTTGGTTCCATTCTCCCCGTCACTTTCAGGTACACCGATCAGACGTAGATTTGGTCTTTTCACATAGTCCCATATTTCTTGGAGGCTTTATTCATTTCTTCTTATTCTTTTTTCTCTAAACTTCTCTTCTTGCTTCATTTCATTCATTTCATCTTCCATCACTGATACCCTTTCTTCCAGTTGATCGAATTGGCTACTGAGACTTGTGCATTCAGCGTGTAGTTCTCATGCCTTGGTTTTCAGCTCCATCAGGTCCTTTAAGGACTTTTCTGCATTGATTATTCTAGTTAGCCATTTATCTAATTTTTTTTCAAGGTTTTTAACTTCTTTGCCATGGGTTTGAACTTCCTCCTTTAGCTCAGAGTAGTTTGATCGTCTGAAGCCTTCTTCTCTCAACTCGTCAAAGTCATTCTCCATCCAGCTTTGTTCCGTTGCTGGTGAGGAGCTGCATTCCTTTGGAGGAGGAGAGGTGCTCTGATTTTTAGAGTTTCCAGTTTTTCTGCCCTGTTTTTTCTCCATCTTTGTGGTTTTATCTACCTTTTGTCTTTGATGATGGTGATGTACAGATGGGGTTTTGGTGTGGATGTCCTTTCTGTTTGTTAGTTTTCCTTCTAACAGTCAGGACCCTCAGCTGCAGGTCTGTTGGAGTTTGCTGGATGTCCACTCCACACCCTGTTTGCCTGGGTTTCAGCAGCAGAGGCTGCAGAACAGCAGATATTGGTGAACAGCAAATGTTGCTTCCTGATCGTTCCTCTGGAAGTTTTGTCTCAGAGAAGTACCCGGCCGTGTGAGGTGTCAGTCTGCCCCTACTGGGGGATGCCTCCCAGTTAGGCAACTTGGGGGTCAGGGACCCACTTGAGGAGGCAGTCTGTCCGTTCTCAGATCTCCAGCTACATGCTGGGAGAACCACTACTCTCTTCAAAGCTGTAAGACAGGGACATTTAAGTCTGCAGAGGATTCTGCTGCCTTTTGTTTGGCAATGTCCTGCCCCCAGAGGTGGAGTCTACAGAGGAAGGCAGGCCTCCTTAAGCTGCAGTGGGCTCCACCCAGTTCCAGCTTCCCAGCTGCTTTGTTTACCTACTCAAGCCTCAGCAATGGTGGGCACCCCTCCCCCAGCCTCGCTGCCGCCTTGCAGTTTGATCTCAGACTGCTGTGCTAGCAGTCAGCAAGGCTCCGTGGGCGTAGGACCCTCCAAGCCATGCGTGGGATATAATCTCCTGGTGTGCCATTTGCTAAGACCGTTGGAAAAGCACAGTATTAGGGTGGGAGGGACCCGATTTTCCAGGTGCCGTCTGTCACCCCTGTCTTTGACTAGGAAAGGGAATTCCCTGACCCCTTGGTCTTCCTGGGTGAGGCAATGCCTCGCCCTGCTTGGGCTCATGCTCAGTGCACTGCATCCACGGTCCTGCACCCGCTTTCCGACACTCCCCAGTGAGATGAACCCGGTACCTCAGTTGGAAATGCAGAAATCACCCGTCTTCTGCATCGCTCACCCTGGGAGCTGTAGACTGGAGCTGTTCCTATTAGGCCATCTTGGCTCCACCCCCTCTTTAATTTTAATTTTAATTAAAAATAAATATTCACAATAGCCAAGATGTGCAAACAACCTAAGGGTCCATCAACAGATGAATGGATAAAGAAATCTGGCTACATAAATACAATGAGATGCTGTTAATCCTTTAAAAAGAAGGAAATTCTGCAATATGCAACAATATGCATGCTATGGTGTGAATGACCCCCAACACTCAAGTGCTGAAACTAAATCCTTATTGCGGTGGTATCAAGAGGTGTGGCCTTTTGGCGAGTGATTAAGTCATGAAGGCTCTGCCTTATAAAAGGGCTGGTAACAGCCCATAAAGAATCCCTTATGGTTTTATGGGACTAGTGCCTTATAAAAAGGCTGGTAAGAACTAGCTTACCAGCTTCCATCTTCTTCCATCTTCTGCCATGTGAGGATGCAACAAGGAGGCCCCCATCAGACATTGAACACTATTGCCTTGATCTTGGACTTCCCAGCCCCCAGGACTGTGAGAAATCAATTTCTATCATTTATAAATGACTCAGCCTGTGATATTTTTGTTAAACTAGCCCAAAAGGACTAAGACAATAAATTAACCTTGAGTACATTATACTAGGTGACGTAAGCCAGTCACCAAAAGACAAACATGGCATGATTCTATTAATACGAGGTATATAAAATAGTCAAATTCATAGAATCGGAGTGGAATAGTGGTTTCCAGGAACTGGGGAAATGGGAAATGCAAAGTTGCTACTCAAAGGACGTGAAGTTTCAGTCAAGCAAGATGAATAAGCTCTAGATATCTACCATAAAACATTGTACCTATAGTTAAGAATAATATATTGTACATCAAAATTTTTGTAGAGGATAGATCTCGTTAAGTGTTCTTACTACAAAAAAAATAAGATTTAAAGCTCAATTTCTCAGTTGTACTAGCTACATATCAAGTGCTCAGTAGCCTCATGTGGCTAGTGGATACTCAGTTGGACAGGGTAAATATAAAACATTTCCACCATTACAGCAAATTCCACTGGGCAGTAGGTCCATAAGAGTGGCACTAATTTTTATCCTTCCCTTTGGATGTGATAAGCTTTAGATTTACTATCATAATCAGGATGGAGGGCAGAAAGATAGAGAAGATTCAGAGACTTCCATTTGACCTTCGGCTGTTTGTTAATCACGCTCAGTCCTCAATTATCTTTTTTTTTCCCCCCCGAGACAGCCTTGCTCTGTCGCCCGGCTGGAGTATAGTGGTGTGATCTCAGCTCACTGCAACCTCTGCCTCCCGGGTTAAGCGATTCCCCTGCCTCAGCCTCCTGAGTAGCTGGGACTACAGACACATGCCACCACACCCAGCAATTTTTTGTATTTTAGTAGAGACAGGGTTTCACCATGTTGGCTAGGATGGTCTTATCTCCTGACCTCGTGATCTGCCCGCCTCGGCCTCCCAAAGTGCTGGGATTACAGGCATGAGCCACCGTGCCCGGCCAATAATACTGGGTTTCCTCAGATCACCCTTTTTGCAGGCTGAGGTCTTCAGAAGCAGACTCTGAGATGGCACTTCTCATGTAGAATGTTCATGAGAGAGTTTAGAGAGAGTGTCTTTGAACAGTATAGGTCCAACATTTTTCAGACAACCCCAGAGGTAGCTCTGGAATAAAATAGCCATCACATGTCTTATGTTGAGCTCTAATAGCAGGATTTTTATATTTCTGCCTCTATTGTTGGATGTGAGATACTCCCAGGGGGGCAGTGACTATGAGCCAGGTAGCTCTCATAGTTTAGGCAATGTCTGTAAAGGGCTGATAGTGGAAAGATGTCTACTGACAGTACTCCCAACAGTTGAGTCAAAAAGTCTCCTCTGAAGGGACCTGAGCAGTTCATCACCTTATCCTATCATAATGGTCTTTAGAACATATAAGCCTATAAATGCATGCATTTTTGTCTACTTTGTTCATTAGACATCCCTAGAACCTAGAATATTGCCTAACATATATTATAGTAAGCACTCAATTATTACTTCTTCAATGAAAGGACAGATCGATGCAGGGATGGATGGATGCACTGATTAATCATAACAATAGATAAGGGTAAAACAAGGTCATTAATAGGCAGACTGTAGTCATAATTCAGTGGTGAATTTTTCCAAGACAAAAGGCTGTATTTTATTCTTCTTTGTACCCAGGCTCTAAAAGTCCAAGATTGATAAATGAGTGAAAGGGTAAAGTCAAGTATCAAAATCCAGGATCAGTTAGTTGGAGGATAAACTAGGCACAGCAAGAGCTAGGGAAGAAGACACCAAACATCTGTAATCAGAAACGCAAAAAGAAATGGAAGACGTAAGACAGAAAATTGAGCTAATGAGACTTGATTCCTGCAGATACAGCCTGGCTACTTTGGACTACTTTGGAACACCTGGGTGCCTATCTTTTTGCTGCCACTAGAGGAAGTTTTAAAGCTGGGGGTCTCAACACCAGCCGCACATTGGAATCTACTAGGGAGTTTTTAAAAACACTAATGCCAAACTCCTCAGCCAAATCAGTTGAGTTGGAATCTCTAGGAGAAGAGTTTGAGTATCAGTATTTTTAGCACTCCCCAGATGATGCTAATATCCAAGATTGAGAACCACTGTCTTAAAGGCATACTGATGCCTGAAAAGTGGGGAGGTCTACAAAGTAAAAATAAATTCACCACTCCTGATGTTGTATACCTTAGTATTTAATAGGACTATTACTGACTCATAATTTCATTTAAATGAGGTATTCTGATATTAAATCTCTTTTTATTTTTATAAAAATTACTTAGAGGCCACTTACAAATACATGATTGCAGCCCAAATAACTTGTCTGACTAGTTAAGTAAGTCTTGCTCAAAAGCTTTACCATCCAATGCTAAGGAATATATACAGACCAAATGAAGAAATACATATTAATATATGTATGTATTTGATATGAATATCCATAATATTGTTATATAATATTTAGAACATATTATATAAACATATATTACATTAATAGATACATTGATAGATTTTTTTTCCTTCTACCAGAAATCTATTTGACTATTTGACCCATAAGCATACTTGAGTAGACATGTAAACCACGGATTTTAGTCCCTGGCACAGATGTAGCAAATTAACAGATACTTAGCTCACAAAAGCCAGGAATCATATACGGCTATTAGGTTTTAAAAGATATAACAAGTATTTAGCAGTGCAATGCCAATGTATTTTAAAAGCACCATTTCCATAAACAGAAAACTTTCAAAACTCTTAATATTAGCCCATCAAATGCTAGTTCTACAGAATACAATGACCCTTTTCCTGGCCAAAATGAATACACAAAGATGGTGAGTAAATAGCATAAACCAGAGATTACAATTCTTGGATTAGTGTGTAGAAACTAGTTCCAGGATATGAGTTGCTACATCAGAGCATTTGTTTGAAAACATGTGTTCCTAGTATAATGAGGGAGTGGTCCAGATCAGAGCCCCTTGGCAGAGAGTCACTCAGGCTCAGGCAGTACCGCCCTAATTATTGTAATGTGTGCTCCAGTTCCTTTTCAGATAAGCAGTGAAAAGGAGGAAGAACATTGAGAAGAAAGCTAGTGGAACCCTTTATAATTATATTTTTATGAGGGGGTTGCACCGTGACAAAGTAACTTTTCTTTAAATGGACCTGTAGTACCACTCCAGATTTTTATAACAGGCAAACAGGATTTTACTTTTGAAGAGAACAGCTACTTAAGGTGCTTATAGTTGTGTGTGTAAATATATGGTGTGTGTGTACATATATTTCTGTAAAAATAAATAGTTACCCACAAGATGTTGAAACTGAAGGCTTTAACTTTAAATACTTGCCCTGGAAACACTTCTTGGGACCCATTAGGCCCTGGGCTGAGCCTTGACATGGTCACTCCCTTTGAGGAATGACTGAGGAAGGCAGATATACATGAAACTACAGAATGATCCTTGCAATGGCAGAGGGATGTTCAAGACTCTATGTTAGCACAAAGGGGAAACACTTATACTAATGCAATATTGGGAAGGCTTTCTGGAGTGGGGGATGCCTCAACTGAGTCTTGAAAAAATGACAGCGAGGATGAGGACTGAAGGTTTGCGGTAGTAAGTCATAAACAGAGGAAAAGAGCATAATGAACTGACAACAGAATTGTGTGAGCAGGGAACTATAAAACTATTCAGCAAATCTGGAATATGACATGCTGAAAAGGTGACTGGTGATGAGGCTGGAAGGAAAGGCAGTGACTAGAGTATAAGGACCATATGCGCCTTGTTTTGAAGACAGCTCTGTCATTTGCAACCAGTCACATCTGATCTTAAGATTGTTTGATCTAGCTGTACTATAAAAGATTTAAGTGGGTCAACAATGGAAGCCGATTGTTGACTTAGAAGGTTAATGCAAACAAGCAAGGAAGAAGGTGTCAACTAGAGAAACAGCAGCAGGGAAGGAGTGGAGGGATGCAGTTTGTGATTACTTAGGTGATAACACAGAATTTGATGATTGATTGGCCATGGGAGAAGGGGTAAAAGAATTGAGACTGACTCCCAGCTTTCAGGCACATGTGACTGGGAACATGTTGGTATTTCTGAGTCAGGGAATGATGAGGTTTGAGTAGGAACATTCAGTAAATGAAAACTGTAAGTTCAGATACTTAAGTTGTTTGGTTTGAGATATTTCTCAGATGGTCAGATAAAAATATCCAGCAGGTACTTAGATACTTAGCTCACAATAGCCAGGAATAATATACAGCTATCAGTTTGGATACATGAATTGAAGGCTAGAAGAGATTTTAGGACAGGAATGAAAGAAAAAAGCTATTTTGGAAGGCCGAAAAATATGAATGGTAGTGAAAAAGAAAAACATTATAAGACACAAGGTTGCCAAAAGAGAAAGCATTTAGAATGAGAACAATGGACTGATACCATCTGGCGCACCTCAGTACCACTGAGACCACTGAGGTACATACAGAGGAAATGGTGCCCTTGAGGGGAAAAGGAGGGAAGGATTGGAAAGGAAGCAAGAGAGCCAGTAGAAATTGATGTCTTTTACAAGGAGGATATAGTCCACAGTAGCAAAAGTTTCAGAGATGTCAGTAAGGAAGTTGAATCCATAGCCTTCCGCACTAGGAAGACTGGCCGCATAGCACATATCTTTAATTGTTGTGACTACTTATCCATGCTTGGCAAATCCCCCTGGTTTCTCAGGATCATTCAAGGTGGGGCAGGGGAGGAGGATGCAGTTTAGAGATAGCTAGTAAGGAATTAAAATGGCCAAAGTACAGGGCAAGTGGAGTGATCTAGGGTATCTGGAGATTCTAGTAGAGGAGCACAATTCCTCATATATACACTGCACAAAACAGTCCTCCCTTATTTGTGAGGGTTACCCAAAAAAAGATAGGGATGGAGCAGTCAGAGAACAGACTAGTTGTTCTCTAGTGAGAACAGCTCACTAGTCTCTAGACTAGTGAACACATTACCTAGCTGTAACCTATCTCAGCTTGGGCTGTCATAACAACATACCATAGGATGCATGCCAAAACAGTAGAAATTTATTTTCTCATGGTTCTGGAAGCTGGAAGTGCAAGATCAGGGTGCCAGCATGGTTGGGTTCTGGTAAGAGCCCTTCTTCTGGATCACAGACAGTTCTTTCTCACTGCCTTCACAAATCAGAGAGAGATCTCTCTATTGTCTCCCTTTCCCTTCTTATAAGGCCGCAGTGTTATCAGATTAGGACTCCACCCTTATGACCTCCCTTAATCTTATTACCTTTTTATAGGCCCTGTCTCCAAATACAGTTACATTGGAGGTTTGAGTTCAACATACAACCATTAGGAAAACACAATTCAGTCCATAGCATAGCCATTTGGATCCTTGATAGAAAGGGAACAGATGCCCCAGCCAAATCAGCCTAGTGACCTATTATTTGAGTAAGGGAAAGCACATGAGGTCAGAAACATGAAAGACTCCTGTAGTTCCTCTTCACTTGCATCTGCTCCATTCAGTCTGTTTTCTGCTCTTTCTGCTTTGCCAAGAAATAATACTCTGAAATCAATAAAGAAGGTATATATAGAGAGAGAGACATAGTATCACTCTGTCACCAGGCTGCAATGAAGTGGGGTGATCTCAGCTCACTGCAACCTCCACCTCCTAGGTTCAAGCGATTCCCTTGCCTCAGCCTCCCAAGTAGCTGGGACTACAGGCGCGCACCACCACCCCTGGCTGATTTTTTGTATTTTAGTAGAGACAGGGTTTCACCATGTTGGTCAGGATGATCTCCATCTCCTGACCTTGTGATCTGCCCACCTTGGCCTCCCAGAGTGCTGGGATTACAGGCGTGAGCCACCGCACCTGGCCAGAAGGTATCCTTTTAAATTGTATTATTTTCCCAACAAAGAAAGGGTATATATCTTCTCCTTCCTTCAAACAAAAGAGAGATTCATTTTCCTGTTGGAGATGTCACACTTTTTTTCTTGATAACAGCCTGGACCTTGAGCCCTCTTCCCATTGAGTAAGTCTAATTGTAAGATATGGGTTGTATAAAAGAAAGATTCCTAGAATCAGGAAACCCAGATTCTAGGCTCAGTTCTAATGTAAATTGTCTGCAACACCTCGGCCAAGATATTTAAATCTTGGAGCTTTTTTCCTCAACTTCAAAGTGATTGGGTTGAATTCAGTGATCTTAAACTTTATTCCATTCCTAACATTATATGATTTTAACAACACGAAAAGCTTCTAAAGTTCAAAACACTCAGTTTCCATAGTCTCCAACTTTGGATTTTCTATCAGAGTTTTATGTACCATTTGTGATTTTCCCACGAGAAGAAATAGAAACATATTGTGATATTATGGTTCTTAGTGCATTCTCTAAATGGAACAAAAACACAGTTTCCCTTGTAATTTTGAATTAGCGCAGAAAGTTGCAGTGCAGTAACTGTAAACCCAAGCAAAAACCACTAGAGGGCAGGACAGCAACACAGATTCTTTGGTTCCTTGGCATTTGAGCACCTGTAGACAAGAATCACTGGAACCTCTGAGCACAAGCAGTATTGTGGGGTGTTACCGCAAACGCAGACTACATAACTTTACAAAAATCAATGCAACCGATAATTATTTAAAGCCAGTGTAATAAATGCTATAAACATTTTGACAGTCTAGAAACAAGGTAAATACATGAATGTAAACTCAAATAACTAATTGACTTTCTCTTTTCATCCAGATGTCTGATTGTAAAACACAAGACAGCTATATTCTGTTTCCTTTGAAGGAATATCTCCTCATGGAGAGGCCCTGAGCGGGGTGACTGTGTTCTCCACCTGTGAGAGCTTCCTTGCCCCTCGGGCCTACATGCCTGCCTTTTGATTGATCCCACGGGGCAGATGACCACATAGGCTGACCAGTCACCTATGAGGCAGCTTGAAGAGTTCTCTACAAACACGGCCAAGGATGACAGCTACACCGATAAGATTATCTCATTATTAAAGTTAAATTTAGAAGTATGGAGAGAATTAGTCATTTAATTGCAGGAAGAAATACGTAAAAAGAAGAGAAAGAGTGATGATCTCTTATTCCTTCTGAAGGACCAACAGAAAGACCATCTTTAGATCCGGGTTGAATCTTGAATCTCCCATTTCCAAACTACAGTTTCTATTCTTCCCTAGAGGCTGTTCTTAGCTTCCTTTGAGACTTTTCTCTCCTTCTCTCCCGCCATCCCTCCCTCTCCTTCCCTCTTCCTTCCTCCTCTCCCTCTTCCTCCTCATCTCCCGCTCCTCCCTCTACCCCTCCTCTACCTGTTTTTGCACATAGATCTTTGCATTTGCCTGAGTTAGGTCAATCAAGTTCTTATCTATTCCCCATGAAAAGGAACTTAAAAGCATACCATAGTTAATAATAATGTATCATATAATCAAAATTTGCTGAGAGGGATCTCAAGTAATTTCACCACAAAAAAAAGATAAGTATGTGAAGTGATAGATATGTTAAATTAGCTTGACTGTAGTAATCACTTCACAAAGTATGTGTCTATTGAAACATCACAGTGAATTCCTTAAATATATACAATTTTTATTTGTCAGTCATACCACAATAGATCTGGGAGAAGAAAACACACCTATGCTAATTGCTATGCCATTGCTAACCAATTTTCTCTTTTTAATTTATTTTTAATCAACAAGTAAGAATTGTATATATTTATGGTATACAATATGTTTTGATATATGTATACACTGTGAAATGGCTAAATCAAGTTACTTAATATATGTGTTGCCTCACATTCTTAACATTTTTTTGTGATGAAAATAATTAAAATCTACTCTCTTGGCAATTTTCAAGTATGCAATATATTGTTTTTATTGTAATCATTATGATGTGCATAGATCTCTTGCTTGAACTTATTGCTAACCAGTATTTTTGCACATGGTACTTAATGCATTATTATATTGCAGTTGTGTGAGCATATCCTTGAACTGCCATGGAGTCAAATTATAATTTTATTACATGCCTACTAAGAAAAACTACAATTAAAAGCACACCTTTTAAAATTCTAAATAGACTTTTTTTTTTTTTTTTTTTTTTGAGACAGAGTCTGTCTCTGTTACCCAGGCTGGAGTGCAGTTGCGTGATCTTGGCTCACTGCAACCT
Organism: Pan troglodytes; assembly: GCF_028858775.2. NCBI lineage: Eukaryota > Metazoa > Chordata > Mammalia > Primates > Hominidae > Pan > Pan troglodytes. The sequence continues at coordinate 62,182,783 of NC_072403.2, forward strand.
CTGTCTCTCAGGTTCAAGTAATTCTTGTGCCTCCGCCTCCCAAGTAGCCAGGACTACAGGCATGTGCCACCACACCTGGCTAATTTGTGTATTTTTAGTAGGGATGAGGTTTTGTCATGTTGCCCAGGCTGGTCTTGAACTCCTGGCCTCAAGTGATCCACCCACTTCAGCCTCCCAAAGTGCTCTCAGTTCACAGGAATGAGTTACTGCACAAGGCCAATTATTCTTACTTTTTATAAAAAGGAAATATAGTTTTATAAAAATACTTCAAGAGATGAAGTAGTTTGACATTTAAAATTCTGAACAGCAGGCTGGGTTAGGGTGTACAAAATTTCAAGCCCAGTCTAGTCACTGGGGCATATTTCTTCTGCTTCAGAAGTGTCATTTAGTATACAAAGACTGCAGCCCCAAGGAGTTTCTCACTTTTAGATTACTTTACACTCAAATTCAAGCAATGAATCAAAATTATCATGTAAATATTCCCACCAGTTTATGGCTCCAGCACCTTCTGTTCCAGGTAAGCGGGTCTCAGCTGTGACTGTCTGCACTCACCTCTCTCTCCAGATGTCAGGGTGGCAGTTTATCCCTCAACCTTGGTTCGCTTATAGACCAAGAAAAGTCACTGGTTTTCAATTTGTTCAGCTTCTTCTTGTAGTAAAGGTGAGAGTGATGAGTTCTGAGCTCTTTACTGCTGAAACTAAAACTAGAATCTCAAAAATGATATACTGAGCACTTACTACATGCCTGGCACCATGCAAAATATTTTATAAGCTTCTATGCCTTTATTTTCTCAATAACACTGTGGCTCTCTGCTGCAATCCCCCATACTGTCACAATGCCTCTTATATTGCAGTCATCTTCAGACCCCTAGGTGATTCCTCCTCAGTATGTGAAGATTTTAGTTCCTTATTCACTTGTTACTCCTCTCATAACTTTTAGAAATTTCAAAATCATGTAGATGACTCTTCCAATACCCCAGCCTCTTAATTCATTGACCACCTTCCTCTCTTCAGTAAATCATGTCCTTCATCCTGGCTCAACCCCCAACTCCATGGTCATACCAATGGCATTGGTCACTACAAATAACTGAATCCCTTCATAATCTCAATTTTAAACATATCACCTTCTGACTACCACCTCGTATATCTCCAGCTCAATTTCTCTAGTACTCCTATCCCACAGGTATTTCAATGGCAGTAGATATGCGACCGTTCATTCTACTTTTCGCCATCCCTTGCCACCTTCATGATCCACCTTCCTTCACCTACTTGATCTCTTGGAGTATTTTTACAAAACTATATTTCCTTTTCTTAAAAAAATAAGAATAGTCTATTTACAATTTTTAATCGTGTTTTTAATTGTAGTTTTTCTTAGCAGGCATGTAGCAAAGTTACAATTTGACTCCATGACAGTTCAAGGATATGCTCACATAATTACAATACAGTAACACATTAAGTACCATGCGCAAAAAGAAAATCGGTTAGCAGTAAGTTCAAGAGATCTATTGTACATTATAATGACTACAGTAAAAACAATATATTACATATTTGAAAATTGCCAAGACAGATTTTAATTATTTTCATCACAAAAAAATGTTAATGACCATGGTCCATCATTATTTTTCCCTTGCATACAACCTCAAACCCCTTTCTTCTTCTTTATATTCTCTTAGTATGACTCCCACTCTGATGAAATCTAACTCTACTTACTCCTATCCCTGTACCTGTGAAAGTGAACATGGCTAAAAAATATTCAACCATCCTGACTGTTCTTAAGTTAAATATGTGTCCACTAACCCTTAGTGCTACCTAGAAGTCCAATTGGACTTCCTAATGCACTCACTCCCCCATTCCCTAAATCCCTTTTCAGATTTTTTCTTTCCTCAACCCTTCAACACCTTCACCACTCTTATAACTCTCAGCTGATGGCCACATTTCCTTTTTCTATTGCAGGGGGAAATAAAATAAGCCATCAGGAGAAAACTTCCATGCCCTCCCCTGACTACCTCTACCCACTTATCCTCCATCTCTGTCCATGTTCTCTGCCTTCATTCCTGCTGCACTTGATGAGTGGTTCCTTTATGTAACTAAGTTCAATCTTACCTCTTGTGCATTGGATCCTCTTCCTCTTACCTTCTCAAGCACACCTCTCCTGACTTCATTAATAGATTTTTCCTTCTCTAATAGATTATTCCCATCCAAAATATGCTATAAATTTTCCCATCTTAAAGAAGTATATGTCTAGTATTGAGCTCACTAGCTGCTAATCTATTTCTTTGAATCCGTTTTTTCAGTAAAACTTCTTCAAACTGTCTGTACCTATTGTCCAAAATTCCTTCCTACCCCACACCTCCCCCCAAACACACACACACACACACACACACACACACACACTCTTAAACCCACTTCATTGAAGCTTTTGCCTCATCTCCAAAACTGCTCTTGCCATGGTAACCAACCACAATGTTTGATCAAATAGTCAATTCTCAGTCTTCACCTCCCTTGACTTTCCAGCAGCACTTGACACAGTTGATCGCACCCTTCTCTCAACACTTTCTTCAGTTTCTGGGACATCGCCCTCCTTTACTTTTCCTAACCTGTTTTGGTGGTTCTTTTCATCTCTCCATTATCAAGAAGTAACTCAGAGACATTTAGATAGTTGTTTGGCAGTGTGTTTAGTTATTTTGCATGCAGAAGTTTTCACACCTGTCTGGTAGGCAGAGTCCAGAGGGGAAGGAAAGGTGGAAAAAAACTGCAGGTGGCCTGGAACAGAGATCTTTTGTACTGTTTATTTATTTGTTTGTGATGGAGTCTCACTCTGTCACCCAGGCTGGAGTGCAGTGGTGTACTCTCTGCTCATTGCAACCTCCACCTCCTGGATTCAACAAATTCTCTTGCCTCAGCCTCCCAAGTAGCTGGGACTACAGGCACTTTCCACCAGGCCTGGTTAACTTTTGCATTTTTAGTAGAGACAAGGTTTCACCATGTTGTCCAGGCTGGTCTCAAACTCCTGACCTCAGGTGATCTGCCTACCCTGGCCCCACAAAGTGTTGGCATTATAGGCATGAGCCACTGGGCCCGGCCTTTTTGTACATTTTTGAGTAAATTGATTAGTTGGCAAAGAGATCAGCCTGAGCATTATGTTCTTCAATAAGCTGATTAGACTACCAAATTTAAAAATCTCAGTTTTTTATGGATTCTCCATGAAAGCTTAGGAGTTTAGCCATGGAATATATACCTGACAGGCTGTGTTAGGTCACGTCTGGCAGGATCCTTAACACCTCTACCTTAATTAGACCAGGTCTGTACTAGTTCCTCCATTTGAATTGCTCCCTAAACTTAAACTTTGTGGCCTCATAGAGATCAATAGTTAGACATGTTATCTTTTTTATCTGGTTACTTGTGGCTTCCTCCAGCTCACCTCTTTAAATACCATCTAGATATTGACAACTCCAGACTCCTGGGTGTCTAACCACCTACTTGACACCTCTACTTGGATACTTAATAAGTCTCTCAAAGCAACACATATCTTAAACTGGCATCTTACCTTCTGCCATCCCCCAAATTATGTCTCACATAATCTTATATATTACAATAAATAGCAACTCCATCCTTCGAAGGTCCAAAACCCTAAAGTCATACTTGACTCCTTTCTTCCCCTAATACCCTACATCTAATCGTTCAGCAAATCTTGTTGGTTCTGCCTTCAAAATATGTCTAAAACTTGGTATCTTTACCTTGTTCCATATAGCCATCAGCTCTCTTACATCAGTGTGAAGCCTCCTCAGAGCCCTCTCTGCTTCTTTCCTTGTGCTTCTCCACCAGGATATCTTCAACTCAAGATTGTATTTTAAAGTAAGACCAGACCACTTCCAAACTCAAAGCCCTAAATACCTTCCTATCTTATCCAGGGTCAATTTCAAAGTCCCTATGATAACCCCCAAGGTCCTACACAATCTGAACACACACACACACACACACACACCCCTCCCACTCTCCTTTTCTTCTCTCTCCTACAGCCTCCACTCCAGCTATACAGCCTTCTTGCTAATTCTCCAACTCACCAATCAGGGTCTGCCTAATAATTTCACATTTTCTGCTTCCCCTCCCTAGAAATCTCTTTCCATTGATATTCATGTGGCTTGTACCTTCACATCTTTCAGATTTCTGTTCAATGTTCACCTTATCAAAAATCCTAATACCTTTCTAAAATAAAAACACACTCTACTCAGGACTCTCTTCCTTTCTTTTCTGCTTTACTTTTTCCAAAGCAATTACATCTTCATCTCACTATATACTTTTGATTTTTTTTATGACCAATATGTACTCATTAAAATATAAACTCCATAAGAGTGACTTTTGTCTGCTTTACTTACTACTTTATTTTAAATGCCTAGAACTGTGCCTGGACACAGTGGGGATTCAATATATATTAATTGAAAAAATACTAACTTTCACTGATGAAAAAAACAAATTTTAGACATGGAAAATAATAAGTAGCTCATCCACTAGGAGTACAGAACTGCTAGAAATTGCAGAGCTTCTGATTAAACACAGATCTTCCTCACAACATGTTTGGGAATCAATTCCCCATGGGTCTCTCACATTTCTGCACATCTTATGAGTCAAGGCATTGATTGCCATTTGTTTTAGACTATGTTTTCAAGAATTTTTGTATACTGACCAGTCCTAGAAATTAAGAGATAGTATCTGCCTCCCAAACAAAGGTGTGCTTGTTGCCCGTTATAAAAAAAAATGGGTTCTCTAGGTTCAGAGTTCCTCTCCTAAAATGAAGCCTATTACACATTAGTTTGGAGCAAAAGTCATTGAGATTTTTGCATTGGCATTTGCCATTTGATATTGGAATACATTCTTAAATAAATGTGGTTATGTTATACATCACTTTAGTGGGCATTTCTCACTTTATGTTTTTTTGCTAATGATTTCTTACTTGCTGTTTATGTTTATTGCAGACCATGTAAATGATGCTAGACAAAAAGTAAATTTGAGCAATTTTCTTATTCGAGTTCAAATTGGGTCGTAAAGCAATGGAAACAACTCACCACATCAACAACACATTCGGCCCAGAAACTGCTAACAAAGGTACAGTGCAGTGGTGGTTCAAGAAGTTTTGCAAAGGAGAAGAGAGTTTTGAAGTTGAGGAGTACAGTGGCCAGCCATCAGAAGTTGACAATGACCAACTGAGAGAATCATCGAAGTTGAATCCCCTTACATCTACAAGAGAAGTTGCCAAAGATCTCAACGTCACCCATTCTTCTATGGTCATTCAGCATTTGAAGCAAATTGGAAAGGTGAAAAAGCTCAATAAGTGGGTGTCTCATGAGCTGAGCGAAACATTTTTAAAATCGTTTTGAAGCGTCATCTTCTCTTATTCTATGCAACAACAACCAACCATTTCTAAATCATCATGCAATGAAAAGTGGATTTTATATGACAACTGGCAACAACCAGCTAAGTGGTTGAACTGAGAAAAAGCTCCAAAGCATTTCCCAAAGCCAAACTTGCACCAAAAAAAGGTCATGGTCACTGGTGGTCTGCTGCCAGTCTGATCCTCTACAGCTTTCTGAATCCAGGCGAAACCATTGCATCTGAGAGGTATGCTCAGCAAATCAATGAGATGCACTGAAAACTGCAATGCCTGCAGCCAGCATTGGTCAAGAGAAAGGGCCCAATTCTTCTCCACAACAACGCCCAACTACATGTCTCACAACCAGCTCTTCAAAAGTTGAAGAAATTGGGCTACGAAGTTTTGCCTCATCCACCAAATTCACCTGACCTCTCATCAACCAACTACCACTTCTTCAAGCGTCTCAACAACTTTTTGCAGGGAAAACACTTCCACAACCAGGGGAATGCAGAAAATGCTTTCCAGGAGATTGTCAAATCCCAAAGCACAGATTTTTGTGCTACAGGAATAAGCAAACTTATTTCTCATTGGCAAAAATGTGTTGATTGTAATGGCTCCTATTTTTATTAATAAAGATGTGTTTGAAAGTAAGTAAAATCTCAGAGAATTCACAGTTCTTGACAAACACTACACTACTATTCCCAGGTGTACTAAGTGAATACTAGCCATTTCTATCCCTGATTCTTATAAACCTTAAACTTATTCAAGATATTCCATTTGGTTGACCCTTATTTTGTTCTCTGTATAACTTATATAGTTGACTGTTGAGGACAGGTTTAATCCTTTATTTGTGTTAATATTTAATCCAAAATGCCAGGTAAATCCTTTGAAATCAAAGTTTTCAATAATCTGATAACCCAGAGGTCGATGGATCAAAACCATCCTCTGCTACCAAAAAAAAAAAAAAAAAGTCATCAAAGAATACAAGTTTTAAATTTTCAAGTTTTTTTTATTAATAAGAGCTAAGTAATGTGTACACACAGACATAGAGAGTGGAATAATAGACATTGGAGGCTCAGAAAGGTGGGAGGATAGGAGGTGGGGGTGAAGGATGAAATATTACCTATTGGGTACAATGTACACTATTTGCGTGATAGTTACAATAAAAATCAGACTTTACCACTACACAATATATCCATGCAACATGTATCCTTTGAATTTACAAGAATAAAAACTAAAAATAAATTTTAAAAAATTCTCAAGTATTTTTAAAGCCTATACTCATTTGTGCATGATTAAGAAACATTTAAGCAGAGAATTACAGATATGGCATGAACATCAAAGTTTTTCATATTGTTTTCTTGAAAAATCACTTGTTAATAGCTAATTGGAAACAAACTCAAAGATAATTCACATTGTTTTTCCTTAGGTATGCTTCAAATGATGTTTTGTTTGTTTATTTGTTTGTTTTGAGACCAAGTCTCACTCTGTTACCCAGGCTGGAGTGCAATGGCACGATCTCAGCTGTCTGCAACTTCTGCTTCCCGGATTCAAGCCATTCTCCTGCCTCAGCCTCCCTAGTAGCTGGGATTACAGGTGCACACCACTGTGCCCAGATAATTTTTGTATTTTTAGTAGAGACAGGGTTTCAGCATATTGGCCAGGCTGGTCTCAAACTCCTGAACTCGTGATCCACCCTCCTCAGCCTCCCAAAGTGCTGGGATTACAGTGATGTCACAATTTTAAGATAAATGTTGCCTCTTTGAAGGAGTAGCTCTTTCTTAAGTGTTCAATCTAAAATAGCAGAAAATACTCAGCTTACAGGTCAATAGTACATTGTTAGTACACTACAGTTAATAAGTATTTACTTAAGCATTCGGTGACTTTAATAATTATTACTATGATGTAGCCTGAAGTAAAAATGTTAGAAAACACTTTCTAAAACTATATAAGGAGCTACACAGATGGGGAGAGGGTTCAGGGCAGCCTGACTAACGCTTGGTCAAGCAAAGAATCTTGGTCAGTGTGTTCTGGTATTTTATTAAATACATCATTTTATGGGATATTATAAAGGCTGGTAGTATTATCTTATAAAAATAATGGTTTGTGCTCTTGGGTTGGAGGTAATCCTCACAGAAACACAGATGTAGGAAGTAAAAGTATGGCACAGAGATCAACATTAATTTAATGTAGTGAGATAGTAATTCAAAGCATTTCTTTATGGTCTTCCCCACCCCTGAGTCCATTATCCTTCAATCTCTGAGGGTTTTCTCCTTTAACTCAACCAGCCTTCAGTGCCCACTTCTTGAGTTCTAAGCATAACATGGCACAGGGACTCAGATAGAAACTTGCAGAGCAAGCCTTTCCTTCCCTTAGACTAAATAAAACATACCACAACTATCTAGAAAGGAGCAGAGTAAGGACAAGAGGTCTCCAGCCACCACAGGCACAAGCACCAAATCAGTGTCCAGTTGCTCTTCTTTCTATGGTCCAGTGAGCAGCCTGTGCGTTGCCTTGAATTGTCAGCAGGAATGACAGTCATCTCTGCCTCAACACGTTGCCTAACATCCCCCTCTGACCCTCTCATGGAGGCAATCTCTCCATTCACCAACCCGAATATGAGGTGGAGCAGGGTCCTGGATACCTGGCTGGGAGTAGTACCCACCCTGCACACATATGATCATGGTGAAACTAGACAGAACCAGATGTTCTACCTCATCTGAACAGCCATGGACCCCCAAGTATATTACATTAATATAATCACTTGGACACTCTACACGAATATCTAACTGATGGGGTTCAAAACATACTACCCAAATCATTGAAACTTGGCACATTGATAACCTGAAGGTATTTGAAAAATAGCACGTGCAGGAAGGTCTCTCTGACCTTCTCCTCACCATCTATCTTAAAGCGGGTCAGTAAACTTAGGAAGGATTTTCTTATCTTGCCCCAAAGCAGATCAAGAGATGCCTTCCTATATACACAGTACTTTTATCTCTGAAGATGAAGGGTCACAAAGAATATGAACAAACAGATCTTGCCAAGTTTCTCCTAGTTTATTACCATTAGATCATACCCTTTTTGCGCTATCCTGTTTCTCCATGACTCTTCATTCTTCATCAAGCCCAGCATAATAATACTCAGGTTCACCTGTTTCTCAGGGTCTTTATTCTACATGAAGCCTCCTATGTTGCATAAAATTTATCAAATAAATTTGCATGCTTTTCTCTTGTTAGTCTGTCTTTTGTTATAGGAGCCTTGGTCATGAACCTAAGATGAGGAAAAGATTTTTTTCTCCCTTAAATAATATTATGTATATTATATAATATTATATTATATTATATTATATATATTATATTATATATATTATATTATATATATTATATTATATATATTATAATATATAGTATAATATATATTATATATAATATATATTATAATATATCTGATATATTATATAATATATAATATATTATATGTAATACATTATATATAATATATAATATATTATATGTAATACATTATATATTATATATAATATATAATACATATAATATATTATATGTAATATATTATATATTATATATAATATATAATACATATAATATATTATATATAATATATAATACATATAATATATATAATATATTATCTATATATATCTATAATATACAATATATTATCTATTATATATAATAATCTATTATATATAATATATAATATATTATATATAACATTATATATATACATATTATATATAATATTTATATAATAATATATAATATATATTATATATAATATATATAATGTTATATATATTATATAGTATACAATATATAATATTTATATTATATATAATATATATTATATAATATATAAATATAATATATATTATATATTATATAGTATATAATATATATTATATATAAATATATATTATATTTATATATTATATAGTATATAATATATATTATATATAATATATATTATATACTATATAATATATAAATATAATATATATTTATATATTATATACTATATAATATATATTATATAGTATATAATATATATTATATATAATATAATATATGTATATACATATATTATGTATATGTATGTATATAAGTATTAATATTAATACATAATATTAATTATGATAACTGATTAAGAATTTTAACACAAAACAAAACTGGGAAACACATGGTTCTAATTTAATATCATATTTGATTAGATATGTTGTCTTTAATTATCAAAGTTCTTTATACATTTTAATTAAGTGCACATATACAAAATTGAAAAGATAATTAAGTTTTAAAAACCTTTTGAACATACTGAAAGTAATCAATGGAGGTTATTTTGAATAACTGAATTATTCAGTTAGCTAAAATTTACTATATTAAAAATGCAATCTGTAATTCACATATATTAATTCAAATAACCTGGAAAATTATAAAAACGTATTGAGTTAGAAGCAAAAGGATAATAATGATTCCCCACTTCGGAAAGTAGCTGCAACATGGGCTGTAGCATACCCATTGTTTCTGTCTTACCTAAAATTATCTTCTTTCCAATTTCGTTAGACTCTCGAATCTTGCCAGAGGGACAAAAACTAATCTACTTGTAATTCAGTGATAGTGTATCACACTAATGTGAGATAGCGTGACAAATCAAAATAACAGCCATGTTTTTCTCTCTGATTGACAATTTTACAATCTTACCTGGTGATTAGTTGAAACAACTTTTGGAATTCTTCAAAACATTAATTTTTAGCAAAGTGACCATTTTGATTAGGTTAGGAAGGAAATTGTAGAAACCTTTAATAAAATAACTTAATTCAATAAACAGCTCATCTGTTCAGTTAAAAACACATATTCATTTCTATCTTGACTAGATTAGGAATGATGGTGGGCAACACAGGACTGATTTAGTTTTACATAACACTAGACATTCACACCTGAATCTGCCTTTAAAAGTTACTTCCACTGGATAGCTGGACTCAATGAAAGGGAAATCTTAACAGAAAAGGGGGAATTCTTACATACCAATTATATATTTAGGAAATGACGTATAGAGACACATATATCTTCAGAATGGATTTTTCCCTGTTTATGTAAACCAGTATGATCAAGTTAACATTCTAATTTGTAGTAGATGATGTAAAACTTTATTACTTTGATTTGGTCCTTTTGTGCAACTATTAATATTATATATTGTCAAATGCTCTAAAACTCTAATTATTTTTTAAATTCAACAACTTGGTTTTAGATGAGCTTTAGATTTCATAAATTTGTTTTTATGTGTGAGTAGAAATAAATAATTATCTCATTAAATAAAATATTTAAAATGTTAAAAAATTAAAAATGTTAAAAAATACTTAATGAAATAAAGATAAATTACTAAATAAAATATGAAAATATCAAAATTAGAAATAAAATATTATTCATTTAAACAAAAGTAAATAAAAATGTAAACCTCGTACCACATGGTCTATAGTGAATTTTGACAGCAGAAGAAAAGTGTTTGGCCTGGGGAATGGAAGACACTAAGGTGATGGATTCAGAAACAAACAGGTGGCCATTTTTCCAGATGCCTACATGTGGTGTAGGGGAACATGAAGCAAAAGGAGAAATATCAGGTATCAGGTTAGAGACCAGAAGCCCCAGGTAGAGGAGCCCAAGGCAAGACAGTAGTCTGGAGCCAAGGAGGCACTTAGAAAACTGCTCAGAACCATACCCAGTTTGGAATCGTGGTTGAGATTTGAACTCAACAAATCAAGTAGGCCTGAGGTCAAATCCTGGCTCCATCAGTTAGATACTCCTGGGCAACTCATTGTCCTGCCTAAGCTTAGGTTTCTTCAAAATGTAGATGGAAATTATCACAGTACCTACCTGCTAGGGTTGCTATGAGGAATAATGAGACAACCATCCATAGAATGCCTGGCTAGGAAACCATCTCACAATGGGACTAACCCAGCACCTGCAGCTGAGAAAAGTCACTCTGAGAAATGGTTAAGTTTGGAATCAGGCTAACATAATAGCCTGATTAGAAGTAGCTATTTCGTGGATATAAGACAGATTACAAACGCATAAATATGGGGTCAGGCTGCCCATCATACATTTGGGAGTTGGGTCATTTTAAATGTTTGTTTTAAGGGGCTCACAATTTACCCTTAAAAATTCTTGAACTATTTCTCAGATCCTTAATTATGTGAGTCAAAATAAATTAATAGTTATATAAACCAAGTATGTAAACTTGTCTTTTCACAGTGACAGCTGCAAATACTTTTAAGGTCAACTATTTTTAAAATATGAGTTCTTTCCCATTAAAAACTCTTAAATATATTTTAATAGTCTGTCCTATCTCAAATTTGATAATACAATATGCATACTGAACTTTAGGTACAACGCAGAACAGCTTTCCCACTACCAAAGCCAGAGTATAATTGTCTCTTCAATTGCCATTGGTTGTAAGACATACTTCCCCATCACACTAGTGGTATGGCATAAAACAGTACTTCACCTATACTAAACAACTGAAAGGTGTTACAATTCATCAACTATTCACTGATTATATATCTGTCTTCTATTATACATGGAAAAAAATAAAGCAGAGACCCTGCCTGTCACATTTTCCACAAAATCCTCAAAGTCCAGGAAAGACCTGAATAAATAACAAGTTATAATGAAGCATTAATATGAGTCACAGAAACAAAACTTCTTTCTAATTTGATGAAAGCTATACATTCACAAACATATCCAAAACAAAAAGGAGTTACTTTGTAAGTACTGAACTTTACTATTACAGTATGTTTTCCCACCCACTATCTTAAAATATATAACAGAAAACCATGCCTCGAAATAGCAGACAGGGAGAAAAATACTAACTGGCAAACTCTGCTAATCAAGCTCACAGACGGTCATTTTGGGGGTGCAGCTCCTAACACCATGACCACTTAACCAGCTGAATCTAAATACTCCAGTAGCAGCAAGGCTCCTGCGTCATCTGGACAATTCCAAAGGAAGAGTCGTATAGTTCAGAGCCTTCAGAGCCCAGGTTTAGGGTCAGAACAAGCCTGAATTCAAATCCCAACTTGGCACACAGGTTGTGTGACCAAAGGGCAAGCAATGTATGGCTTTCTCATTTCAGTTTTGTCATCTTTAAAATGAAAAAAGCAGTATCTTTTCACAAATTGCTTTAAACAGTGTAAGGCATATAGTACAGGCTCAAAAATTATAGCTAGTATCGCTATCATTATTACATGACATGTGTCTACTGCCATGTCAAACTTGTTTCTTTAACTTTGACTATCTTAAATATTTTGTGTGTACATATAATCACACACAGATGCACACACACTTAATAATTATGAGGGCTATCCTTTTATCACTGGTTCCCTGGTTCTTTGAGCTTTGCCCCAGTTGCATGGCTGTGGGGGAGGAAAGAGATGGATGGAGAAAGTCAGGGGTGAAGGAAGTCAGGGAAATGTATTTCACATTCAAAAGCCAAATCTGTATAACCACATTGGACCATTTCCTATCTTGATTTTTATGTTGCTGCCTGGATAATGTAGGGCAGCTGCATTTTCTCCCCTCTTTACAACAGTTTAGTTCAGGGGTGAGAGGAAATGAAAAAGATTGTTTGTCAGGAAATGTTACTGTTTTTCAGCTGAGAACATGCATGGAACAACAGCTGTTTGTGTAGCAATATGCCGAAATAGTTCCACAAACTCCGGTCACAGGTTTAAATAAGGCTGCCACGAACTTGGAAGGCATCAAACTGTCAGAGAAGGTTCAAAAAAGTCCCCTAGGACTTCCCATAGGTGTAGCATGTAGTCTCCAATTTCTGAACTAAGTTTAATAAAGGCTTCATATATCAGCATGTGATTCTTAGCATAGTCTAGACCACTGTAATTTCAGCATGGAAAAGATATGACAGACACATACAGAATGCAGTCATAACCACAAGGTTAATTTTCTCCAAGGATAGAACTTTTGAAGACTCTTACTAAGTTTTCTGTAGCTGATTTGACCATGAAGTATCATACCACAAACTAATTTCATAAAAACTAAAATTATCTGCTCTTCTAAAAGTTTTCTATTCAATATAACCTCTATTAGATCTTAAAATCAGTGGAAGTCTACAAGCACACTTGGTTTGCTATATTGTGAAACATACATTGATTTTCTTTGAATATAAATGTACATTAATCTCCAAATATACTGGGCATGTTTAAGAAAATATAATTCATTTATTTAAATATTAAATTTTTGAATTATTTGGAAATAATTTGAAAATTTGGAAATTATTAAGATAGATTTTTGGTATAAACCAAATTAACTGCTATATTAGGAGGGTAAAGCAAAAATAAAATAGTTGTAAATAAACACAGAGAGAATACATTTTTAAACACTAAAAACGCATTGGTTAGTATTAACTATGTTCTTTAATTATGTAAATCATCAATAAAAATATTCAGATAGCAATTACTCCTTTATTTTTATTTTTCTGCTAGCAAAACTGGACTACCAAGTAGAGAAACATTCCTTTATTCCTCTGATATAAAGCCAAATACAAATGTTTTAGTTATATTTTTATGGATTTAGGGGTGCAAGGGCAGTGTTACATGAACATATTGCACAGTGGTGAAGTCTGGGCTTTTAATGTACCCATCACATGGATAATAAACATTGTACCCAATAAGTAATATTTCATCCCTCGCCTCTCTCCCACCCACTCACGGTTTGGAGTCTCCTGTATTATCCAATCATCCATTGATGGACACTTAGCTTGATTCCACGGTTTTGCTATTGTGAATAGAGCTGTGATGAACATGTGAGTGCAGGTGACTTTTTGATGTCAAGGTTTATTTTTCTTTGGGTAGATACCCAGTAATGGGATTGCTGAATCAAAGAGTAGTTATATTTTTAGATCTTCGAGAAATCTCCATACTGTTTTCCATAGAGGCTGTACTAATTCACATTCCCACCAACAGTTTATAAGCATTCCCTTTTCTCCATGCCATCATCTGTTGTCTTCTGACTTTTTAATAATAGCCATTCTGAATTGTGTAGGATGGTATCTCATTGTAATTTTAATTTGCATTTATCTGATGATTAGTCATGTGGAGCATTTTTTCATATGCTTGTTGACCATTTATATGTGTTCTTTTGAAAAATGTCTGCTCCTGTCCTTTGCCCACTTTTTAATGGAGTTATTTGGTTTTTTTCTTGTTGGATTGTTTGAGTTCTTTGTAGATTCTGAATATTAGTCCATTGTTGGATGCATAGTTTGTCAATATTTTCTTCCATTCTGCAGGTTGTCTATTTTTTTTTTTTCTGTATAGAAGCTTTTCAGTTTAAGTTCCATTTGTCAATTTTTGTTTTTGTTGCATTTCTTTTTTAGGTCTTTGTCATAAATTCTTTCTTAGGCCAATGTCCAGAAGAGTTGTTCCTAGATTTCTTCCAGCAATTTAATAGTTACAGGTCTTATATTTAAGTCGTTAATCCACCTTGAGTTAATTTTTTATATGGTGAAAGATGGGGGTCCAGTTTCATGCTTCTGTATATGACAGTGCAGTTTTCCCAGCACCATTTATTGAAAAGGATGTCCTTTCCCCAGTGTATTTTTTTGTCAACTTTGTCAAAGATCAGTTGGTTGTATGTATGTGGCTTTATTTCTGCATTCTCTATTCTGTCCCATTTATCTATGTGTCTATTTTTATACCAGTACCCATGCTGTTTTGGTTACTAAAGCCTGTTAGTATAATTTGAAATCAGGTAACGTGATGCTTCCAGCCTTATTCTTTTTGTTTAGGACTGCTTTGGCTAATTGAACTCTTTTTTGGTTCCCAAAATGTGAACATAAATATGAACTATCTGTACGCATCTGCAGGTCTAACTCAGAACTAAGGTACATAAAATCGAAAGCAAAACCATGTTTTAAGAATAAAAATAAAAGCTAGGATTGAACACTGCAATAAATCAGAAGTACTGCTTCGTGTACATACTTAACTATTTACAGATAAAAACAGGCATTACCACAACACTAACTATACTCATTTATATATAAAAAACACAAGTTTCATACATCACAAAAAACCTTCCATTATAACACAGAAGTGATGTTACCAGACAAGCATCAGTGAAGTATACTGCCTTTTCTAGTTGTTATTGTACAATGCTGCAGGTATTAATTTAGAATTAATTAATTCTATTAATTTTAGAATTCTTTTTTTCTAATTCTGTGACGAATAACTTTGGTCATTTGATGAGAGTTGTGTTGAATATGTAGATTGCCTTGTGCAGTATAGTTATTTTGATGATACTGATTCTCCCAATCCATGGGCATGGGCTGTCTTTCCATTTTTGTTTCAACTATGATTTCTTTAATCAGTGTTTTGTAGTTCTCCTTGTTTTAGAATGCAAATTCTTAGCTGGTAAGGACTATATTAGAGGATCACTAATGTGATATAGCCAGAAGAATATTCAGAAATGTGTTCAAAAAATCATTTAGTTGTGGTTGAATCTAGCTGCAACTTGGGTAAAACAATTTTTTTTGCTACATTAGTAATATTTTCTTTGAATAGATTACTATGGTATGGAATTTATGTCTCGAAGGATTGGGGTTTTTAATACACGTCACCAAATAGCCCCCCGGCCCCCGCCAAAAAGGGTTACATGTTTGCCCTTCCATTAGCAGAGTAGGGTCGGAGACTGTTTATTCTCTTGTCACCATTTTCAACACTAGGTTATATGTTTTTTTTTAAATCCATGTCAATTAACTAGGTAGAGAGTGCCATCTTTCTACTCAGTTATAATTTGCTTTTGTGTGATTTGTTTAAAAAATAAAAACTTCTAAATGTTTCTTAACCGTTTTTATTTCTCCTTTTACAAGCCGCCTATTAAATGTTCCTTGCCCATTATTCAATGGGTATGTTCTCATACCAACTACTTTGTAAAAACTCTTTAGGTGTTAAAAATTATAAGCAGATATGTCTGGACATATTACTCAATATTTTACCAACTTGTCATTTTTCATTTAGTTTTCCATGTTGTTTAATTTTAAATTTTCATTTCATTAAATCTATTAACCTTTTCTCTTTTTATCCTGCATTTATGCTTCAGAAGCTCTTTCCACTCTGAGATCAGAAAGTGCCATATTTTCTAATTTTTTGAAACAGTTCTATTGAGGTATAATTGACATACAATAAACTACACGTTTAAAGAATGCAATTTGATAAGTTTTGATAAATATACATACTTGTGAAACAATCACCACATCAACATAATAAATATGTCTATCACCTGCAAAAGTTTCCTGTGTTCCTTTCAATCCTTCATTTCCAATTCTCTCTGTTCCCTCCCACCCTCCCCTTCCTAGGCATCTGCTAATATACTTCCTGTCATCATAGATTACTTTACAGTGTTTGAGAAATTTATACAGATAAACTCATACATAAATCCTTATCTGGATTCCTCTGATCAGCATAATTATTCTGAGATTTATCCATATTGTAATGTATATCAATAGTTTATTAATTGCTTATTTCTTAGTAGTTCATAGTATAAATATATCACAATCATTTTATTCATTCACTTGATGTACATTGGGGTTGTTCTAGTTTTGGGCTATTACAAATAAAGCTGCTACGAACATTCACGTGTTAAGTCTTTGTATGGATGTATGCTTTCTCTTCTCTTGGGAAATACCTAGTAATTGAATGGCTGGATCATGTATGTTAAGTTTCTTAAGAAACTATCAACCTATATTCCAAAGTATCATTTTACTTTCCGAACAGTAGCATGTGAGAGTTTCGGTTCCTCCATACCCTTGCCATCACTTGGTGTGGTGAATCTTTCATGCAGCCATTGTAATAGATGAGTGGTGGTATCTACTGCTGCTTTAATTTACATTTCCTTAATAGTTAATGGTGTTGAGGATCTCTTCATGGGATTATTTTCCTGTTGTACGTCTTCTTTGATCCAATCTGTGTTTAAATCTTTTGCCCATTTCTGATTCTGTTGTTTTGAGGGTTCTATATATGTTCTGGTTACAAGTCCTTTATCAGATAGATACAGTATATGCTTTGCATATGATAGTATGGAGTTTCAGTAATGACAGTATGGAGTTTCAGTTAAGAGTCATCAGGTGGCTAAGAGCTATAGAAAGAGGGAGTAGATAAAAAGTCACTTATTCAGAGAAACCTTCCATGACTACTCAACAGAATTTGGGTCCTTTCTGTTATTTGTAAAATTCATCACAATTTCTAATTGTGTATATACTTGTCCATCCGCCCTCCAGAAACATGGTGTCAAAGTAGGACCCCCAAGATTAGTAGCACCAGCATGAACTGGGAACATAGAAACCCAAGTTCTTAGGCTGCCCAATCCCAGACCTGCTGAATTTGAAACTCATTAGTACACTAATGATACTACCTACCTTAGAGCACGTCTGTGGAGATTAAATGACATATGTAAAGCACTTTTGCACACTTTAGCTTAGTATACAAGGAAAACACAACAATTTTGAGTTATAATTGGCATTATTACTTCTGGCCCTGGTTTGGTGGCATGAAGAAGCTGTAAAAATAAATATAATCATAAGTTAATTGTAAACTACAATGAGATTAGTTTGTTTCCCATAGAAAGATGGCTGCATGGCCAGCAAGAGGCTTGTCACAAAGCATTAGCTTATAATTCAGTAAATTATAGGATCTGTTCCTTGGTTTTGGTTGGCTCAGAGTCTTGACTTGTCCTGTGGTTTGAATATTCCCTCCAAAATTCATGTTGAAATGTAATTGCCAGTATAACACTATTGGAAGGTAGGGCCTTTAATGAGTGATTAGGTCGTGAGGGCTCTGCCATCATAAGTGGATGAAGCATTATTGTGAAAATGGGTTAGTTATCACGGGAGAGGGCTCCTGATTAAAGAATGAGTTCAAACCAATTTCCTCTTTTTGTCTTGAGTGCATGTTTGCCCTTCTACCATCAAATATAGCAGCACAAAAGTCCACACCAAATGCTGGCACCATGTTCTTGAACTTCCAGGCCTTCAGAACTGTGAGAAATGAATTTATCTTCTTTGTGTATTACCCAGTCTCTGGTATTGTTATAGCAGCAGGAAACAAAGACAACTTGCCAGTGTGCCAAGAATAGATTGTTTTTTTTGGATAGACTAATACTAACTGGGCTAACGGTAAATGATGCAAAAATGAGTCAATCTATGAGCTGTCATAAGGGCTATAAGTACCACATGAGTTGGACCACTGGTTGGTGCAGTAAGAACTTCCTCTCTCTATAGATGGTCTCTGCACTGTGAAAGACTAAATATACAAATGGACAATGGCCAGGCTAGATATAAAAATTAAACTGTCACTCACAACCTGCAGCAAGCTTCCCAGGAACCAACCCCCTTACCTATAATGAACAGTCCAGATCAGCCTGCTACAAGTCAAACTTGCAGGAAATCAGATTGCTATCTCTAGTGACAATCCCAGAAACTAAGTCACAGCTCCTGTAACAATCGGCCCGAAATAGCCAGGATTTAATTTATAACTGACAGCTTCTCTAATCTTTGTCCCCTCTTTCAACTTAGGACCAACCAAAGAAAACCAAATTTGCATCTCTAACCAATCACATGGGATGCCCCACTTCTAGTTAGCCTTCTTACAGCCCCACTATGTGAACAGTCTCCAACTGGGGCATACCTAAACTCTTCATTTTTCCACTTTAAAGTTATCCCACTCCTCTGCCTGCCTTTGTGTCCTTGCCAAAACACAAGTGACAATGGCCAATTCCCTTGCTATAGCAACTTCAGAATAAATGGCTTCTGCTTTTCTCATTTGTTTGGGCTTTATTTATTCCCACAACTGTATGGGGAAGCCAGGCTGAGCTGCCTACAGGGAGGCCTGCCATGGATACCTAGTTTAATTTCTTCCAAGGTAATTGCCAAGGAATGCTGATACAGTCTCCACTTTGTGTTACTGCATTATTTTAACTGTGAGAGTCTGGGGGACTCTCTGCTATTGACTCATTGCATTATCATCTATTCCATGACGTTGATGATGATGACTAAGAGAATTGCAACAATAATGAGGACAACAGACAAGGCTAATAACAGCTAACATTTACAAAACACTTGCTGTGTGCTAAGTTCTTTGAGAAGCACTTTAGTCACATAAATTAACTCACTGAAGACCCCCAGATTTCTCAAAGTACATCAGCCTCAGCTGGGGACTTGTTAGATATGCAAATTCTCTGACCGCTTCCCCACTGACCAAATCAAGACCTCTGGGGCTGGGGCACAGCTATCTGTTTTAAGTGGTCCTTTAGGTGATTCTGATTCAGCTTAAGTTTGAGAACCACTGGAATACTCCATGAATTCTAATTCCTATATAATTTAAGTTTAGAACATTGAAGCATACCTAGGGCAGTTAAGTAACTTAACCAAAGATATGGAGTATCCTGTTTTATTTTTAATCTAATTAGTCTGTGTGGATACTATTCACTTTAGGAGATTTTAACTAAATATGGTAGAACGAAAACAGATTATAAGAAAATATTCTGATATTAAAAATGTTTTACCCAGATCCCTGAAAATGGGGGCATATAAGCCAGCCTTAGAGATTGTGTGAGTTCCTTCAAAACCACCAAGATTAACTATTTTTCCCTGTAGCCATGTTTTCCTCAAGGATATGTAACAGTGAATTACTGAAGAACACAAATTGAAATCAGCTTCAACCAAATGAGATCATTTATGTGAAAACAGTTTTTCTTAAGGAGTTATACAAATTCAAGTTACTGTCATTGTTGTTAGGACCAATAGCAGCATCTGTAAAATTATCCTCCTGGTATTCTCACTGCTCTGTGATTTAGGTTGTGTCTGCTCAACCAAAATTTTGGTCAGTGCAGTGGGAAAAAGAAATACGTCAAACCAGTTATTTGGTACTGTCTAGCCCAAAACAATGGGTGGATCATTTTTCATCCAGTTATTTTGGCAAAACCAATATGGGCACTGTTGCTTTGTTTTGACTAAGTAAATACTCTCTACGCCTTTTTTCACATTTAAATGTCCACAAATCTTCCCCTGCCACCCTTAATTGTTTCATGGAACTGCTCTTAGCTCAGACCTTAGCTCACTCTTCCAAGATATTTGTCTCATATCTATTTCTTTTTCAAATGTGCTCTACGAACTCACTTTTCCTGGATGCTCTTCTTGATCCACCAAAATAACAACTATGAGTGGACATGACAATGTTGGACACCCCTATTTTTAAACATTTTCTGGACAATGAACCTTTTTAATTTAGAATGGGTATCTGAAGGGCTCCATCACATAATAATAAAAATTGCTGTATCAACAGCAACTTCTACCATTTACTGAAGGCCTGCAATGTTCTAAGATCTTCCAGCTACAGTCCTACTCTGCAAGGCTGGAGAACAAAAGGACATATTCCTCTGAGAGTAAATTATTACTTCAAGGGGGTCTGCCTATAAATAGCCATTAGGCCTATATGAAAGCGTTACGCCACACTAAAAACTATCAGGATCAAAATGCTTTACCTTTGCGGTTCTTAATTCTTATTCTCAACCACCAATCCAGGTTTCTGGTTTAGGGCTTCAGCTCTGGAGTCAGACATCCCTCTCCCTGGCCATATTGAGGCCCATCTTGGGCCCCCCTCAGTGCCTCAGTCTTAACATCTGTGAAGTGGAGATAACATCTAGCTCACAGAATTCTAGTGAAGGTAAAATGGGATAATGCATGTGTAACTGTGTCTAAACTCAGTGGAATACAAACATGAAAAGCTTTCCTTTCTCTTCATAGGCTGTCTTCCTTGTGTGCTATATCAAACTTTTATTTTACCGTATTTTGGAGCGATTCCATTGATTTGGGATTATTTGCAGATGTTCAAATTTAAAAGCCTTACCTAGACCAGATCGATTTTAAAAACATAGTTTCACATTCACTGTAATGCTCATCTCTTCCCTTAGCTTATGGCACTCAAAGTGAGGAAGAAAAGGGGTTTTTTTCTTTTCCGTTTTTTTTTTTTTTTTTTTTTTTTTTGAGAGGGAGTCTCATTCTGTCACCCAGGCTGGAGTGCAGTGGCGCAATCTCGGCTCACTGCAACCTCCGCCTCCCGGGTTCAAGTGATTCTCCTGCCTCATCCTCCCAAGTAGCTGGGACTACAGGTGTGTGCCACCACGCTTGACTAATTTTTGTATTTTTTTAGTAGAGACGGGGGTTTCACCATATTGGTCAGGCTGGTCTTGAACTCCTGTCCTCATGATCTGCCTGCCTCAGCCTCCCAAAGAACTGGGATTACAGGCGTGAGGGGTTTTTTTCTTTTATGCCACCCCACTTTATTTCTCTTCCAGTGCTTTGGAGAAGAGGCACTTTTCTCTAACCCAGCTAGTAGTGCTCCATACCTATTGGCTGTCATACTCTCTAGAAGGCAGCATACTTCCCAGAGCACTGGAGCTTCCTGATTGCACAGTTCTCTGATAATGGAGATAGGCTCCACCCTGACCCTTTCTGAGCCCTGCCCTCTCTCACCCTGGCCATCTACCCCTCAGCATCTTGCTTTTGGGGTGGGGTCCCTGCAAGGTGGCCTAAGCCCAGGTACCTTCAACAGTGTCCAATGGACCAAGTGAAAACTCATTCACCTTTGCCAGCCAAACCATCTCCCTCTCTATCTCTTCTCCGTTTGATCAAAGATTCAGGCAGAAGACCAGCCAGCCTGCTACATAAGCAGTTGTATAACAGGCCAGGGCTTCATCTTAGGGGCTTCTCTAATAACTTTAAGAGATTCTCTTGGAGCCTCCACTTGTCTGTGGGAGAAGACACATTCACAGGAAGGGAGAAAGTAATGGCTCAGTATAAATACTGGATTCTCAACTCCTCTCTTGAATGAGTCCCTGGATCTTCTTATCTCCTGCTTATATAGACTTCTGGGGAGAAAGGTGGTCCCATGATGGTTAGGGTGGCAGAGCCAGCTCACATGCTTCTTTATGATCCCTAAAAAGGTTGCTTAGCAGATCTCTTTTTGTAACTATCTTTATAAAAGGGAGTATTTCTTGTCTCTAGTAGCCATTTCCCAAGCCAATAGGAACTACTCTGTAGCATGTATGAAGCACAGCATATTACATATTAGCCATCATCATCATCCTCTCAGATGGAAACTGGACTTAGAGAAGCTGCATCACTTCCCCCCAGGAACCACAGTTATCAAGTGGCAGAGGTGTGAATGGAACCCAGGCCTGGCTCCAAAGCCCTCTTCCTTCATCAGGTTGCTTTACCTGCAGGCTA
This sequence comes from Pan troglodytes, assembly GCF_028858775.2. Classification (NCBI taxonomy): domain Eukaryota; kingdom Metazoa; phylum Chordata; class Mammalia; order Primates; family Hominidae; genus Pan; species Pan troglodytes. The sequence goes on from NC_072403.2 coordinate 62,205,457, forward strand.
TGGGAGCCTGTTTGGTGGTCAGAGGGACTTGTTTTTAGTTCACAGGCTGGTTTCCTAAAATTAGTAAAGGTTTATTAGACGGCAATGTCTATGTTTTATTATCCAACATAAATTTTATTACTGCATTTAATAAAAACCTCCTACAGTGTCTGAAAAGTAGTACTACCCTTATTATTTTGCTAGTGGTCTTTCAGAATTATTTTGTAGTTGTGGTTCTTATTGGTATAATGAGGATTCATATGGTTTTCCACCCCTGAAATAGTCTTAAAAACAAAAGAGTTTTGAATTACTGATCTAGAATATGAATTTATGTTGTTGATAGTCAATATTACCAAATCTTTGGTTTTCTCTCTGTTAGTGAAGGAAAAACTCCAGGTAGCACATACTTCATTAAAGCGACTCAGTCCACTTTTTAAAGCCACATTCTTTTGAACTTTATAGTAGATTTCCAGACATTTATATTCACCAGTGTTTAGTTAAAGTGAGAACTAAAGCTTGTGCAGACACCATGAGTGGAATCTAAACTAGCTTTGGCTACTTCCAGAATCATAAGAAAAATATTTCCCTTTAACTCAACTGAAAGAATACCTTCCACATCTAGTTTTGTCATCATTCTTTAATGTTTTCTGTATAGTGGATAAGTTTATAGGGAGAATACCAGAAAAAATATATAAATGCAAGCAGCTTGTCACAAATGAAAAACCTCCAAAAGATAATATGATGCAGTCAATATCACACTTTTGGAAAAAATGGGATTACTTATGCCAGTAGTTTGGACATCTAAGTCAGGATTGGAGAGGCTCAATATCCTAGCACTGGATAATACCCCAGAGAGGAAAAAAACGCCAACTCAGAACCATACATGCCAAACACATCTTAATTAAAAATATTTTTCTTTAGAGATACATTGTTTTTCCTCTCTTATTTGATCTAGATTTATTTTTCCTGAGCCCCACCTCACCCCTCCCGCTTCAGTGGCCTGTTCATCAGTTACCTGGGAGCAATTCTGGGTTTCCTCCATTCCATTCTCAGCACAAGGCTGTGGTCTTTCTCCTTGAGGACTACAGAGATCATGGGGCTGAAATGAGCTATCGATCCATGAAAACACATGGAGGAAACTTGAAGGAGAGGTTGCGGTGGGGCAGGGACTTGGGGCAAGGCACACAGGGAGGAGGAGACAAAACAGATACAGAGGTTGGAGAGGGAGACTTTGTGCCCTGCCACAAAGTCATACAGCTGGGGAAGGACAGCAGCTTTTCAAGGCCAAGTTTAATGCTTTTACCACTTCTCCTGGTTGATGGGAAGAGGAGGACCAGCTAGGTCTAAGGACTAGTGGAATATTTCATATATAATTATTTGAAGACACTTATTTGATCAATTTCCCACTAGACCTTTAAATTCAGAGATTCTCTGTTGGCTGTGTTTATTTTCAAGTAGCAATTTGGCTTTCCCTAGTGTTAATACCTTATTGAACACCTTTCTAACAGTGAACGAAGTTTTCCAATATTTTTCTCACACTGGAGTCATTTGAAAATCATGATAAATTAGTTAATATCCACAAGTGATTTTAGATTGGGTTGGATTCCAGTCTAAAATTACCTGCATATTTTTCCATGAGGAGTTGTTAGCTCATGGAGAAAGTAATCTATGTTCTCTGGCAGCCCAAGGTGTCGGCAAGTGGAAAGAAATCAGACCCCTTTGTTGATTGAACACACAAAATCAGCATTCATGTCTCCTTATGCCTACAGTACTAGGGGCTCTAGGCACTTTCATGGGTGTGTGAAACATACTTCCAGGACATGATAGAGTCATAACGTTTGTGGCCTGTTCAATGGTCACCACTTCAAAACTCATCTCCAAGGAGCTACATTGCTCTATTTACAGACAGGAAGCTGGATCCCAATATTAGACTTCCATGCTCCAGAAGAGAAGAGAGAATACATTTGGAAATAAGAAATTTAAAACTGAATGAAAGAAAAGAATATCAGTATATAAGGAAAATTATGATAATACATCTGTGGGAAACAGAAAATCCAAGAAATTTTTCTCAGCACATTTGAAAATTTTGATAAGGTATGATGGAATTTATTTTCAGATAATGTCAATAAACTCAATTATTCAAGGATGGAATAATAATTACATTTGTTGTGGTAAATCCATACACTGGAATATTATGCATTGATAAAAAGAAATGAACTGCCAAGCCATGAAAAGACATGGAGGAAACATAAATGAAAGTAAAGAAGCCAGTCAGAAGACCAGAAGACCACACACTCTATGATTCCCACCATATGATATTGTGGAAAAGGCACAACTATGGAGACAGTAAAAAGATCAGTGGTGTCAGGGATTAGGAGAAAGGAAGGGATGAATAGGTGGGGCACAGAGGATTTAATGGCAGTGAAACTACCTTGTATGCTATTACAATGATGGATATGTGTCATTATACATTTGTCTAAACCCATAGAATGTGCAACACCAAGAGTGAACCCCACGGACTTTGGAGGATAATGATGTGTCAGTGTAGGTTCATGGCTTGTAACAAATGGACGACTCTGGTGCAGGCAGTTGATAGTGAGGGAGCCTGTGCATACATGGTGGCAGGGCATATATGAGAGGCCTCTGGAACATTCCTTTCAATTTTGCTATGAATGTTAAACTGCTCTCAAAGATAAGGTCTATGTTTTTAAATCTAAAAATCACAAAAAATAATGATAAAAATATTTTTGAAATTTAAAAAATTACACTTGTAAAAAATGATACTGAAATGTCATTAATAGTCACTAGATTTAAAAATGATCATTTTCCCTCCCCTGTTCCAAATAGCATGTGACTGGGTTCCAGTGTTTGTATTTCATGCTAAACAAAGTTTGTATTTGGTGCTGGTTTGGAAGTTCTGCTTATACATTCTAATTTGTGATTCTAGCTTTTGCAAATAAAAACTTCAGAAAAGGAATAATGTGGTTTCTGCTATACCTCGGGGAAAGGGCGGGTAAGTCAGAAGCAGCCAAACTTCTGGAAAACAGAAGTTTGATTCTGGACGTGTATATACATGGTTTCTATTACAAAAACTCCTCTAAACATTCTGGATTATTATGACTGCACCATTGGGTTCCAAACAGACCATCTAAGTGATTGTTGTTTTAATGCGGTTCATCCTAACTCCCATATTATTTGTTCTTGCAAAAATCCCACTGACCTGAGGATGAAACTTAGCCATTAATGCTCTTCAGGAGTGGGCAAAGGGATTGCAGGGGAGGACAACTGAATTGTGTGCTGGCCTCACTGATGCTACACGAAGAAGACAAAATCAATGCCTTGCTTTATGCTTTATATAACATGTTCACATATATCAGAATTCTACCATCGACTATATATGTCATTTCTACTTTCATTTTTCAGATGAGAAACACTCACATGTGATTTGCACAAAATGGCTTGTCTAGTAAACACTGGGGCTGGAAAAAGAAATTCAAAATTAATCTTGTTATCTCCTTTTAATGGAAAAGGAAATGAAGGCATGGATGCTTTGTAAAGCCCAACTCTGCAAATTAAAGAGATTGAGAGAACCACGATCTGAATCTTCTTTCTTCCATGCTCATACTTTTGCCAACACACCACCCTGAAAGGTCTGTGCACTTGTGGGGCAGGAATCCAGCAGAATATGTTCAGCTAGAACTTTCCTGGGAATCCAGTCACTTTCTCAGTAGGTAAGAGACTCTCCTGTTACTTGGTACTGTGGGACCACTGCAGACAACTCATAGCTGATCAATTCAAATAAAATTTCAAGCTAGAAATCGCCTTTATGTGAGCAGAATCCGTGCCTTTATCAAGTAGAACCTCAGATTATGTCTCAAGACAGTCCCAGGAAAATGATGTTTGCATTCCTGGGGACCCATCTGTAAAATACCCCAAGGTTTAGAGGAAAGATTTCCTTTAAAAGTAATCACCACAGGGACTACCCAGAGAGACATGTGGGCCTTTTAGCAAGCAACTAAATGTCTGTATCTGGTCTTTGAAAAGATCCACAAAAGAGCTTACAATTCTTTGAGTTACATTTTACCTTCTGCTTTAAGGAGTAGCAGTTTGCCTGAGCAAGGTAAGGCTTTTCAGTCTAGTTTCATTGCCTGAGAAGCCTTCCTAGTCTGTCCTTGTAAAAACTTCCAGAACCTGCAATAATAATTATTGCCAAGCTTTTAAAAATTGCATGCTTCTCACATATGGTAGCAATAACTGTCAACTTCCATCATAATTTAAATGCTGAAACTTTATTTTGACCACATGTGGCTCTTTCTTGCTGGGTGAATGACTATCTGTTTTTGTTTGTGGCTCTTTACTCATTTGCTGGGATAGAGCTAGAAGTTACTTCAGCTTGTCTCAGATGCCTCTTTCTGATTTAGAAGCAAAGTCAACTTCACAATAATAATTGATTGTAGGCCAGGCACAGTGGCTTATGTCTGTAATCCCAGTACTTTGGGAAGCCCAGGCAGGAGGATCACTTGAGGCCAGGAGTTGGAGACCAAACTGGGCAACATAGCAAGATACTGTTTGTACAAAAAAAATTTAAAAATTAGCCAGGCGTGGTGGCATGCACCTGTAGTCCCAGCTACTCAATGGTAAGGGAGCTGAGGTGGGAGGATTGAGCCCAGGAAGTCAAGGCTGTAGTGAGCCATAACTGTACGACTGCACTCCAGCCTGGGTGACAAAGAAAGACGCTGTCTCACACACAAAAAAATGTAAACCAATGGGAAGTTGAGACAGTGATGGATAATAATATTTGACTATTTTGGCCAGTTTTCATTGTGAAGAGTGACTCCAATTTCAAAATTCAAATTTGCCTTCAAAATTTTTCTACATTTTATTTTTGTGGCTAATGTTACTCAAATGAAATGCATTCCTAGATAGCACAGGGAATCAAAGAAAGGATTATTTTTCCTATAATCGCTAATATAAAGCAACTGAATTTTTGTTATATTTCACCAAGGACATTTACCCACAGTATGCCTGCCATCATATAATACTAACAATCTCTTAAAACTTACTCTTATAATCAAAATACCAAAAACTCTATTTCCAGAATTAATGTTTCCAAAAGAATTGCAGTTGTCCTATTTTCTTTCATGATAATGCTATACAAATAAGAAAAAGAAAAGAGATGTTTTACAAATAAATATCATAAAAAATTCCATGAAACTAAATTTTTCAGATATTCAAGTAAAAATTAAAGTAACATTTGTCTAACTACAAAACAACTTTTTTCTGTACATTAATGATAAACAATGTATTATCATGTGTATATTTACATAATAAAGATTCATGTCATTTGTTTATAATAAGTTGGATGAGAGTTCAGTTAATAATAGCAGATTTCACATTCATTCATTATTTCATTTACCCCATATTTGTGTCCCAGCTCAAATCTTACGTCAAGTTATAATCACCAATGTTGGAGGACAGGCCTGGTGGGGAGGTGACTGGGTCATGGGGGCAGATTTCCCCCTTGCTGTTCTCGTGATAGTGGGTGAGTTCTCATGAGATCTGGTTGTTTAAAAGTGTGTAGCACCTCCCCCTTCTCTTTCTTTTCCTCCTGCTCCAGCTATGTAGGACGTGCCTGCTTCCCCTTTGCCTTCCACCGTGATTATAAGTTTCCTGAGGCCTCCCTAACCATATTTCCTGTACAGCCTGTGGAACCATGAGCCAATTAAATCTCTTTTCTTTATAAATTACCCAGTCTCACGTAGTTCTTTACAGCAATGCAAGAATGGACTCATAGAAGTATCCTTCGAATTACACAAACATTAGGTGCTTACCTACATGAAACACTGCTGGACCTCTGTCGGATGCACAGGTGAACAAGGAACTTATCCTGTAAGACCCTACCAGTTAACAAGGGCGACAAAAGGCAGAATCTGGTTTATCCTGATGATGGTTATAATCCTTATCTTACCAAAGAGCAACATGGATTACTTCTGGGTGGGAACAATAGGAAACATATGAGTTAGGAGTAGAAAGACACTCCCAAAAGAATGCAACTGTGAAATAAGGTGCATGACTGCTGGGGGGAGATATTTGAGTAGGTGGCTTTTTGCAGTCCTTTAAGAACAATAACAATAAATACCCATTTGATGAGGGTCTATCATATACCAAGTGCCCACATATGATGTAATTTTATATTCATAGTACTATCTGTACAAGAATTATCTCCTTTTTATAGATGAAGAAACAAAGGTTCTGAAAAATCAAGTAGCTTCTCTAAGATCACCCAGATAGAAATGGAGAAGTCAGTGGCTGAACTCAGATGTTTTTGATGTTGAAACCAATGCTCTTCCCACTACACGACAATGAAATGAAGCAGCTTTCCCAAGGACTCAGAACGTACACACGCCTGATCCCTACATCTTCCTGGGCCCCTTATGTCACCATTCTTTCTTCCCCCAAAATGCCATTAGGATGTGTTGACAGCTAAGTTTTTATTTTAAAGGAGCCAGTGTGTCTTTCAACAAATCAATTCCAGGAGAGTTTTGGAAATATGCTGTGGTAATATAATGGGATCTAAAAATTTCCAAGAGAGAATGAAGTTGTCAGAGGAGGCCCAGGGGCCTTCTGGTAAAACACATTTTCCTCATTGCTCATGTCTAAACTTTCTGTCTTCTCTCTCTGCTACTCAGGGGCCAGACTGAGTCAACCCTCGGTGGTTTTAAGCATCACGTATATTTCTATCTGTCACCATTCACTTTTCAACACTTGGCTTTATACTCTGACAATTTAGCCCAAGTCTTTGGGTGAAAAATGAGTAGAACTGTTTTCTTCATTTACCTCCTACCTTTTTTAGTATTTTTTTAAATTATAATTTATATATAGTAAAATACACAATTTCAAATTGGACAACTCAATGACATTTCACATATGTACACATCTATATGGCCACTGCGCAGATCAAAATATAGAACTTACTCATCACCCTAGAAAGTTTCCTCAAGGACCATTCACTCAATAACTACACTCCCACCAGCAGCAATTGCTGATACTCTGACTTCTAATCCTGTACGTTGATTTGTCTATTGAACATAGATTGATTTGCCTATTCCTCAAATTTATTTGGTGGATTGATACAACATGTACTCTTTTGGGTCTAGCTGCTTTTTGTTCATTGTTTGTGCGTTCCTCATGTTGTTGCAGGTATAGCAATAAGCAGTCTCTTTTTTACTACTGAATAGCATTCTGTTGTACTAAAAGCTACTTTATGTGAAATAGTACTGAGAAATTATTTGGCTCTACCTTGTCAATATTTAAACTCATCTCTTATATTCTTTGTAGCATATCACAAATTTACATACCACAATCCAAACACACAAGAAGCATAGCTTTATTATAAGAAGCCCTCTCGTTCCTACTTTCAATGATAGCAGAAGAAAAACACATTAAAAAATAAAAAGTAGTTCAGTATGGTGTAAAACAGTGTGTACTGGCCTAAGTTGATTTGGAATGAATAGTAATTCCACTCAAAATTCCACCTCCCAATGAGAGCTGTACCGCTCCTCTCAGAGTCATGACTGAATGCAGAGGGAGGCATTCCTATACTCAGGGTAGCAGCAGATGGAGTTTCAGGCAAAAAACAATGTTCAGGTTTGTGCTGGTCTCCAGTGGGTGAGCCTCTATCCTCTGCGAGGATCTGGTCCCTCCTGGTCTCTTGGGTGTCATGATGTCACTCGCTGTAACACTCAGCAGTCCCTGCCACAGCCTCTTGCAGGAGGCCCTTGTACTCAGCAGTCTCCCAATCTCAACTCCCCGTCTATACAGTTAACAGTCTACCACAACTTCTGCATTGCTTTTGGGTCCCAGGAACACTCAGCTGCCTTTGCTGCACCAAACTGAAGAATGATGCGCTCTGTCGGGCTGCCTTCTGGTCCATCTACTTAGTCACATTCCTCAGACATTCCCGGCAGCCCTATACTCAGCACCATGTTGAATTCATGGCTTCCCTGTGTGGCTTGGGAGTCTCCTGTGAAACACCTGAGAAGCCATGCCTAAGACCCACACCAGGAATCCCCCAACCTTTCTGGGTGTTCCTACTGGCCCTTTCCCACCCCCTCACCGGGATTCAACTCTCACAAGGGAATAAAGTCATTCCTGTCTGATCTCCTTGCCCTGGTCTTCTATTATCCTTCCTGCATGCAATGGGTCTTACCAAAAGTCATTTTATCCAGCCTTCAAACAATACAGTTTACAGAAGTGTTCTCCTATTGGGCTGCACATTAGAATCACCTAGGAAGCATTTAAAAAAAAAAAAAAAAAAAAAAAAAAGCAAAGCAGTATTACCTGAACTCCATCTCAGACCAGATAATTGAATCAGAGTCTCTAGAAGTAAGACCTCAGCATTAGTATTTTTTAAGCCTCCCCAAGTAATTCTGATACACAACCAGGGTCAGAACCCACTCATTGCAATTAAACTCTGATTTGAATCAGGCTGACTCTTGATGAGTAAAGGGAAGCTTTTGGGATTTAGAAAATCTCTTTCTGATGATAAGACATTGTATTACTAAAGACTCAAGAATGTCAGCTCTGAGAACCAAAACCAAAAAATAACTTCTCTGCTCTGGAGTAGGAGTATCTATTATTTTTCAGAAATAACAAAACCCATTGATTCTATGTACAAGTAGCTGAGAAGTAGTATAAGTTAAAGAAATTTAAAAACGTATCAATTTAATATTTAAAAAATATTATCATTTCATATTCTATTTTGTGCATTCATTTATGCACTCACTATGGCTCACATTACTACATACAGGAGTAGGCAGGACCAGCATATACAGAGGAGGAATACGCAGTCACATGATTGTTGTGATTGGAGCAGCAAGAGAGGGCCCTCTTCATTCATTCATTTATTGAACAAATATGTCGTTTCTGAGTACTTACATGGGGCCATGTGCTTTAGCATGTAGGAAGGGCACAATGGAGAAACCTGCTTTCTTCCCTTAAGAAGCTAAGAGTCCAGAGAGGGAGGTGATCATATTGAAGTAGAGACATAAGGGCACAGAGCTGTGACTCGGTGAGTTGAGAAAGGATTTTCAGTGAAGTGAAAATTCCAGGATATGTGGGGACCAACTCAGGGCACACCTCTGAATTGCCCTTTCCTCTTTTTCATTTCGCTTTCTCCAATACCCCAACTTTTGTCCCCTGGAAACACTTTCCACATAAGCTACTGCACAGGAGTCTTAGGGGAAACACAGGCTAAGCTCCACCTGGCCATCATCTGAAATTTTTCCAGCAGAGGTAAGATTTCTGGTAAAATGAGAATAAGGAGGGAGAGGTTCTTCTGTAGCATGGGAAGGTGGCTGGGAAGAATTCTAGGACAACAAAAGAGGCCAAGGGGAGGCGACAACTCACTGGGAGACCAGAAAGAGCCAATAACAGAAGTCAACAAAGAATCCTGGTCCAAAAGGTGAGGGGAGGAAGGGGAAGCAAATTTTTCTGCTTTTCTGTTCAAGCTGGGGCCAGCCTCTCTCAGAACACTGGGATTAGATAACAGGGCAATTGTCCTCCTTTGTGAAGACAGGAAGTGGGATCTTTCCCAATCCTATATAAGTGCACTTTCTTGTTTTAGCCAGAATGTATCATTAGAATCCTCACATCATTTATCTTTGAAATCGAAAAAGCAAAGGGGATAGGTGTATCCACTTAATTTGCAGCAGATGGACCAAGATGGGGTAAAAATTCAATGTGAAAGTTTAGACAGGTTAAACTGAGTGATGAAGATGCTAAACATGTCTCTGTCACTTAGGACAGAACACTGACCTTCCTTTTAGAGTGTTCCTAAAGGGGAAAAATGTCCTTAAAGTGGAGAAAAGAGCAAAGAATAGCTTCTGAAGAAGAGAAATTTAAAATACCCTCTTTCTGGCCTTGGCTAGGGCACTAGGAAAATGAAACTTGAAAATAATCCACTGCCCTGATAAAATAAATTTAGTGAGACGGGAAATTTATGGTTGGACAACTTAATACTGAACAACCCAAATGAAGTAAAACGGATTGAGGTAAGAAATGAAACCACATTTCTTTTAATTGTATGTTTTTAATAAAGAAAGCTTGGCTAAACCATAAAGACCCGCCCCCCTGAAAAAAAAAAAGTTAACCACATAGACTGAGATGTTGAGTCATCATAAATCAAAATAACTCTTACAAAGCAAACTCAGAGTGCAAAGCCATAATTATCTGAAGTTGCATTCTTGCCAGAAAGTGGTTTTTGACCAAAAAAATGAAAGATGTTAAGAGCTATCACCAAAGTGGCAATAGATATATCTCTACATGTTTAAATTCATTAAAATCACCAATCAGAAATAAAATAATTTAAAATTGCAGGACACTGATTTTTAATTTTTATTCTTAGAAATGTAAGAAGAGGCACAGCAATGAGTTAGAAGTGGTATAAAATGAACATGCCTGTCTTTTAAACTAACCCATCAAAATTATTTCTATTTCTTCTTTTACAGTATTGCTTATACTTGTATTTAGGTTGCCTTACCTTCTGTTTTGTCATTTTAATGAAAGACCATTTTGTTGTCAAAAGAAAGCAAACAACCTAGAAATCTCCTCAAGTTGCCACTACTGGGAGTTTTATCATAAAGAATCCAAGGGCAGGAGGACAGCAGCCTGATGGGGGCCTGGGACATCATTAGGAACCAAGCAGGATTCTCTCTCCATCTCTCTTGGGGGCTGATGTGAACTCTGTTGGGATCCTGTCTGCATTCTGTTTTCCTTGTCTTTCTGTAGCAGACAGAGCAGTGCACTTCCCTTACTAATTAGCCACCAACTCCCGCAAGTCTGCTCAAAATGGCAGCTTCTATGTCTGAATGCACATCAGCATGTTAGCCTAGCCAATTCAGAACATGGCCCCCAGTCAAAATTATCAGAAGGAATCTAATTGACCAGCTAGGATTCAATATACACTTGCGGTCCACTCCAAACTGGGGAGCAGGGGCAGGTGTACTCAAGGTCACATGGCCTGCCACTAACTTAGCAGGGTCAAGACTGCACAAGATGATGGCATGGGCAGGTGAAAAGGGTGATGTGAAGGAGCAACAGAGAGGATGATAGAGGATTGGTGACCTCTTAGGCACTTGTACTACATGGGAGGTTATAGGTTTTGGCCTCCAGAAGAATGTTAGCTGGGGGAGAAGCAGGGAGGACAGGGCAGTGATTATATCTTTTTCAATAGGTCCTTTTTTTCATCCCTCAAAAGCGTATTAAATATGGCTGCTCACAAAACAGACTTTAAGCAGTGTTTACTAAATGAATAAACAAAAGGTAAACTAAAATACATTTCGGGGAAAATATACTCAACAAGAACACTGCTAACTTTTTAGTTAAGTTTGTTTTCTAGACTTTCCACAAGGGGCCTTGAGTGTTAGTAGCTCTCTCCTGGATGACTTGGGGATCTATTAATAGAAGAAGAAGATATAAGCATTGCCCGATGTGTACCAGAATTGTATTCTGAGACTCCCCACCAGTTGGGTCTACTTTCCGTAAGTTAGTAACCTAGGGCCTTGGACTAGAGAAGAACAGCACAGAGCCAAGTTACAGCGTTAGTGCGAAATGCCCACACCCTAGGACTCAGCCCATTCCTGCAGCAACCCAGCTACCGGAGGTCCCCGTTTCTGTCATGACAAATAAAGACACTTGCATAATGTAATATTAGCTTATTACTGAATATTTAAAACTTGGAAACATAATTTGCCGTAGTCAGGCTTCAAATGGCTAGGGTGCTGGAGTCTGTCTCTCTAACATTTAGCAAATATTTGCTTCATGCCTACTCTGTGCCCAGCCTTCTGCCATGCATTAGAGACAGAGCCATGACAACACAGGCATGAAGCTAACAACCTAGCAAGGACTCTAGGCTCTAAACAAGTAATAAGCTGCCCACTTTGATGCAAAGAACCCATGCTTTGTATGACTTTAGCAGCACTGCTAAACTCTCTTTGGGTTCTTGGTTGTATTCTTTGAAGGCCACTGCCAAAGAAAGTGATACACTTAACAAATATTTTTGTAGTGCAATGAACAATGCTGAGAGGGATACAGAAAAGGGGGTCCCCATTGTGAAAAGAGTATGGGGAGGGGGAATTTCTGTTGTTTCCTTTCTCTTGTCTCTCCCAGCTTCTCCTAAGGGCAGGCCCTGTCACATGTAACTGCACACCAGCACATGAAGCTAAAACTGTAAGAAAATCCATCTTTCTGGACAGAGAACCAGTAAACGGGGGACCTGGGAGCTAGAGAGTATTGCTGAAATCTCAGAGAGGAGAGACTTCGGAGAGGGGAATCCTAAATCTGCATGTGAACCAACCCAAGTCCTGGAATCAGCCCAAGCTACACATGTGTATAATGTACCCAAAGAAGAAGAGCAAAGGCCTCAAGAACTGAACTGTGCAACTTATTCCATGCTCACATCCCAAACTAATCCTGGGTGGCCAGAGGCAGGCCTCTTTGAAGTCTGTACTGACATTGGAACCACTGCTGGAAGAAGGTGAAATAGACCTTGCAGCCTAATGGGGCTGATTGCTTGATAAAACAAAAATAAAACAGACAAACAAAAATCAACATTCTCCAGATGATTTTAACAAGACATAGAGTCTTATAATATGATATGTTAAATGTCAGGGCTGCGACTAGGGTGAGGTAAATGAAGCACTCACTTTGGACACAAAATTTAAAAGATAGGGGGACCAAAAAACTCAGTAATCAATATAAAAGATATTTTAATGGCCAGGTGCAGTTGTACACACCTGTAGTCCCAGCTACTCAGGAGGCTGAGGCAGAAAGATCATTGGAGCTCAGGAGTTCAAGACAGCCTGGGAAACATAGTGAGACCTTATCTCAAAAAAGAAAACATATTTTACTGCATTATTTTTTTAAAATCAAAATTGATGCAAAAAATCCATGATGAACAAAATATCACAATTTTAAATAAGGGCAGGATCACTATGAATTATTTTTCATTTTTCCTCAGGCTCCATCATGGCTCAGCACAGCACTGTTACTAATCCTGAAAGCCAGAACATAAGGGAGGCCCATGGTGTAGTCCACATAGTCGGTCTTCCAAGGCCAAGAACAAGTGGGAGAAGAATGGAGAGTAAATCTAGAGTGGCAAAGGAAGGTTTCCAGAACACCCAGAAAGACTCATGGTTTCCAGGCACCAAGTATCAAAAAGTCAAATAGGTATATGTCAGAAAATGGAGATCGGTTGGAATAGTTAAACTCCCTGGCTCCACACAGCAAAAGACCAGAGCTCCCAGGGAATCTGAATTCAGAGAATGCAACTAAGGAAAAAAAAAGAAAAAATGCAGTTGAAGAAGGGGAGATTAAATGAAAATTTGTATAGTAAATCATGAGACAGTCACAAGCAAACTGTAATCGCCTTCCTTCCTCCATTAAGTATACTAGCAGACAACTATTCAACTCTGACCTGCCTCCTATCCTCACTAGTTTAATGGAGAATTTATTTTAGGAAGAACTCAAGAGTCTTAAAGAAAAGATCTTCAGGCCAGGTGCAGTGGTTCACACCTGTAATCCCAGCACTTTGGGAGGCCAAGGTGGGCAAATCAGCTGAGGTCAGGAGTTTGAGATCAGCCTGGGCCAACATGGCAAAACCCTATCTCTACTAAAAATACAAAAATTAGCTGGGCGTGGTGGCGCAAGTCTGTAGTCCCTGCTACTCAGGAGGCTGAGGCAGGAGAATCACTTGAATCGGGGAAGTGGAGGTTGCAGTGAGCCGAAATTGACCACTGCACTCCATCCTGGGCCACAGAGTGAGACTCTGTTTCAAAGAAAAAAAAGGAAGAAGAAAAGATCTTCAGATCGTGACTCTAGTGGTTTTAAAACATGCCTACAAATTATTTGGAATTTATCCCACCATGAAGTGGAGTTCAATTTTGCTCCCTATGAACATGGGCTGGCTTTAGTAGCTCACTTCTGCTGACTACAGTGCTATATAGAAAGTGATGTTGCATGATTTCTCAAGCTAGATAAGAAGAGGCCATTCCTATAGCTTCTGTCCACCTCAAGACACATGCTTTTGGAACCCTGAGCTACCATGTAAAAAGTCTACCTATTCCACAGCTGCCAGACTGGAGAGACCACAGAGAGACAGAGATATGCCTGAAGAACCCCACCACTTCCAGCTTCCAGCTATTTGAGTCTTCCTGGCCCAGGAGCCAGAAGCTTCCGGAAGCTTCTGTGAGGGCAGAAGCCTCCAGATGACCCAGTCCCAGACATTCCTACAGCAACCACATGAGAGACCCTGAATGGGAACCAGCTTAGCTTAGTTCATTCAACCCTTGGCATCATGCGAGATAATAAAAACTAGTGTTGTCTTATAACACTAAGCCTGGAGTGGTTTATTATGAATCAATTAGGTAAAACTTGGCTCTTCATCCAGTCATCCAATAGTTGCTTCCATATGGCTGTTTAGCTCTAATATCAAAATGTGAATAACCAGTTAGAAATTACCTAAGAATGCCAATAGAATAAAAGACAAAGACCAAAACCATCAGGAAAAAAAAAAACAAAAAGGACAAACAAAACAAACACCCTACAGGGAACAGAAGAATACTTAAACATAAAGCTGAGAAAATCAACAAAAAGTAGAACAAAGAAAATTAAAACATGAGAAATACAAGAGAACATAATTTTTAAATTTAAATATCACACTCTACCCCATAGATATGTATAATTATTATGTGTCAATTAAAAACAAAATATAAAACATAATCTAAATGCTTTTAAAAGATTTTTGAAAGTAGGGAATCTGTCCAAGAGGTGTGACATCTGATAACAGAGAATGAACTATTGCTACACTCAAGAACATGGATGAATTTCATAAACATAAAGTTGAGTAAAAGAAACCAGACATTAAAAAGAACAAACTGTGTGATCTCATTTACATTAAGTCAAAAACAGGCAAAATGAATCTGTGGGGCTAAAAGTCAGGTGGTGGTTATCTTTGAAGGGATAATGACCAGAAAGGGCAAACAGTGTGTTGGTAATAAAACCTGTCTCTTGATATAGTTGTTATACAGGTGTGGTTGTCCCATGCATATTCCAGCTATACTTTCATAAATTGTGCTTTTTTGAATATATGCTATATTTCAATTAAAAATGTATCTTAAAAATTGAAGGAGAAAATCAACCCATGCATTTATATTGCCAGGTAAAACTAATGACAAAAAGAGTAGCCATTTTAGAAATAAAATCATAAAGCTGCTGAAATTAGAAAAACAAACAAAAAAAAAGACACAGGAGCTGACATGACTAGATTCCCATTGGCCACAGATAGGACAATTTAACTTGAGCATTAATGATAATAAAAATAATAAATACAATGGCTGGGCATGGCGGCTCATGCCTGTAATCCCAGCACTTTGGAAGGCCAAAGTGGGAGGACTACTTGAGTCCAGGAGTTTGAGACCAGCCTGGGCAACATGGCAAGATCCAGACTCAAAAAATGGTGTGGTATGGTGGTGCATGCCTGCAGCCCCATCTACTGCGAGGAGGATCTCTTGATCCTGGGAGGTCAAGTCTGCAGTGAACTGTGATCGCACCACTGCCCTCAACCTCGGTGATGGAGTGAGACTTTCACAAATAAATAAATGAGATGATATATACAATGGAATAAAACATATCCAACAAGTTCAAGTCTATGAAAAAAAGTAATCCTCATTGGTCACCATTGGACAGTGATAAAAAGTTCAACTTATTATTTTAAGAAAATAATTGGGCCTTTATTCTGCCATTCCTATACAAATTAAACCTCAGAGGGACTTAAGAGTTGACTCAGGGGGTTCTCGTTGTAGATTATACCAGCTAATTAACTAAGAAGGAATGATAGGATTAGAATATCACCACTTTGCAATCTCTAATGAAGTATAGGTAAATGGTCACTAATATCACAAAACGAGACAGTCATTACAAACCTTAAGATAGAAGTACTGACACCCGCTATGGAATAGTGCTGCCAAGGGGATTGAATATGAATCTGACCATACTTCTAAATGTAACTGCCAATTTCTAGAAACACAGTGGACAGAGAAGTTCATTAATCAACACCACACCATGGGGGTGCAATCAACAAGATTCAGACTGTGGGAAACACAAGAGCACAAATAACCAGTTTTTCAGTGAGGAAATTACAAGGAAAAAAAAGGGAGAGATGGGGTGGGGGGGTAAACCTGTAGATTAAAAAGAGACCTAAGAGATCTATCAACCAATTGTAACACATAAACCTTATTTGAATCTTGCCTCCAAAAAACCTGTAAATTACAAATGGATGAATGGATAAATTTTAAAAATCATAAAAATGTAAACATTGCTGGATATTTCATGTTATTAAGGAAATAGTGCTCATTTTTAAGGTATGATAATGGTATTGTGATTTTTAAGAGTCCTGTCTTTCAGAAACAAGTTTTTGTAGATAAAATTTCTCCAGGGGCTTGGGAAGGATGGAGGAAGCAGGTAGCGACATGAATGATGCAGGATAAACCATGAGTTGAGGGTTGTTGGAGCCAGCTGATGGATCCAAAGATATTCTTATACTATTCTCTATTCTTGTTGGCAATATCCTATAACAATATAAAGACCTTTTCTCATCTTGTATGTTGTAATTTAAAAGAAAAAGAACTCATTACTCTCCTAAACATATATGCCCTCAACTGAGGCTCTGCCATCAAACTGAAGCTCCCAAAAAAGTGGAAGACTAGGATGCAGAAGCTGAGGAGGAAATGGATTCTGACCTTGCTGAAGCTGGGTTTTTCAATATTTCCTGAGATTCTTTATTTTGCCTAAGCTAGTTCTAATTAAATTTCTGTCATTCATTTGTAACCAATATAATGTATTCAAGCACAATGCCAGTTTCTAAGGACATAATAGAGACCAAGAACAGAATAATGAGTTCTGTGAAGGCGGTGAGCATAGGATGCCAGGCAGCTCATGGAAGAGGCACCCAAAAGGCTTTCCAGAAGAGATGCTATTTTGTAGGAGCTGAAGTACTATAAGGGGCTAGACTGAGATATCTCAATCTCAGCACTATTGACATTTTAGGCCTGATCATTCCTGGTTGGGGGCGGGGACAGAGGGGCAGTGATTGTCCTGTGAACTGCGACATATTTAGCAACATCCTTGGCCTCTACCCACTATATGTCAGGGGTACTCACTCCCCTCTGCCCCCCAAAGAGACAAAAAGATATTACTTCTACCCAATGTCTTCACATTAAAAACAGAGGGCTGAGTTGCATGAAATGTGGCCAACATAAAATAATGACTGCCTTATGGAATAACAACATGATTTTCTCATAAAAGGTATCCTTTGTGGCCAGATGGTGACAACTTGCAGGCAGCTTAAATTCCTTAGGCAGTTCCTTGGCACATGCCTGGGAAAATTTGTTGACACATTCTTGTTTCGATAGGATGAATCTCTTAGCCACCATTTCCTGCTGTGAAGCACTTCTCTCTGAAGAAGCTTTTGGATCTTTGCTGAAAATAATTAAAATTTCTCCATGGAGGAGCCCTGCTGCCCAATTACAAAAATAACATCAAAAGTTCAGTCTCCACAATACTGAAGCAATCACAGCAGCTTCGATGATTTTGGTACAGGAGACAATGAAAAAATGTTATGAAATGCATCTCTATTTGTTTTTCAGAAATCAAAACTAGAGGTCAGTTACATTTTATCAGTACTTTTACACATTCTGCAGTATTCTGTGCATTTTTTTTCTGGGCCCACTAAAGACAATATATATGATAAATTTACTTCTTTGTAAATAGGATACATACCTGATACCAGGTCCCATGAACTGAAACAATCACTCCTCATTTCTTCTAATTGCTTAGAAAGGACTAACTCAAAGCAACCATTCCTCTTGCAAAGTCTGTTCTCTGTATTCTTAAATCTTCCTTTAGTGCTATAGTTTCACTGAATAATCCGTAAATTAGAGAAAACAGTATCTACCTCACAAGGTTATAATGGAAATTAAAGAGTAACACATCATACTTCACTGATTCAAAAAATTATGTCTCCCCATGTCTGAGCATCTCCAAAATGGAAGTGTATCTTACAGTCTACAGCATCTTACAATTGCCATCGGTAAGAGTGTAGCTGCATGTAGCTATCATCGCCTTTCCATGCACAAACTCGCTAACACTGGTAGCATGACTGGAACTCAACTTCCAGTGGAGGTGAAAGAAATACACAAGACACTACACAATGTGTGAAAGTACTCATAAAATGTAAGTGGGCTCTGACTGTGATTTCTGAAAAACAAATAAAGATGAATTCCATAACATTTTTCACCACATCCTGTACCAAAATCATCAAAGCTGCCGTGATTGCTTCAGGATTGTGGAGATTGATCTGTTGATGTTATTTTTGTAATTGGGCAGCAGGGCTCTGCCACGGAGAAATTTTAATTATCTTCAGCAGCGACAGAAAACAATAACAAAGTTCTCAGAACCATTTGAGAAAGGAGTTTGGGTCCTGGTTATTCTCTGGAAACCTTCTGCTGACACCTCAAGAATGCTTCACGGCATGCCAAGTCTTGCAGAAGAGGTATC
The DNA here is from genome assembly GCF_028858775.2 of Pan troglodytes. Lineage (NCBI taxonomy): Eukaryota > Metazoa > Chordata > Mammalia > Primates > Hominidae > Pan > Pan troglodytes. The sequence continues at coordinate 62,224,048 of NC_072403.2, forward strand.
AGTGGCATGGGAGATAATAGGCATCTTCTAAAAAATGCTGTGCTACCCACAGAAGACAATATTGGTAGTGAAACAAGAACCTCAACAATTCTGAGTCAGAGTGATTCAGTGAAGACAGACTGAATGCAAAAAACGTTTAGAAATACCTCAATTTCTTCGTACTTACCTTTTTATACATGCACAAGAATGATATATGATAAAAGAATCAATGTCTAGCTCAGCCTAATACAGCTCTTTCGATATATATACAATGGCATTCTATGTGATATTAAATCATTTAGCAATATTTCAGTTGCACTTTTTTTCTAAGGGATATATAAAATGATGATGTGTCACTTTTGATACGGTTTTAGGTTTCAGGGAATGCAATATAGAGAAGGCCAAGTGCAGTGGCTCACACCTAGTCCATTCTCAACAAGATGTAGATGTTCTTGCTGTTGTTGTTAGGACATTTTAGTTGCCAAATCTGATTGAATCAAATCAAGCAACATTTGAAGATAATCTGAAATTTTAATATGTAAAAAAAAAAACCCAAACCAAGTTTGAGACAGATGATGTTATATTACAATTTAAACATAAATGTCCTCTCTAAACAATTGATTTCACGTCTGAATTTGAATCTTCAAACGATGATTGCAAAGTGTAATTTGATTTATATCTTCCCTTCTCCTCTTTCCCTAGATCTCTTGTCTACATGATAAAATTCAACAGCCTAAGGAGGCAGAAAGAGAAAGAAAAATAGAAATTAAAACAACTCCAACCCACTGGTATACACATGCATAATTCAATTCTGTATGTTTTTAAGCTTCTAGCAGTTTTGATTAAATCTTGCTGGAATTTAAATTGTATCAGAAGAAAAGTTTAGCATTAAAATATGGAATTCTACCAAACATGTCCCCAAGTCAGGAGAGACACTGAAAGAATATAAATTAAAGAAGAAAGAAAAAAGCCTAAAATCTCCAAATATTCTGGAAAAGTGACATTTATTAATATTTTAAATTGCATGAAAATGCACGTTATGGTCAAATGGATAAATAGAGCTATAGGAATATGTGTAGAAGTTTTGTCTTATCCAACAGTATAATGTGGTGTATTTTCCCTTCCTAATGGTTAAAAAATATTCCATTCAACAGATGTTTGGTTAAAGCTTGGCAATTTTTCTATTTTATCAATGTCACATTTTCTATCTATAATATATTGAATAATTTTTCTCAAAACTTTCATAGAATTTAGTAAGTATTTAAACTGACTATAATTCACTTCTAAAATATAATTTCATTGTCTAAAAGTTATCATAAAATACGTCAGATCATTCCACACCAAAATTACTCTGTGGAAGAATTTTTCTGATAATATTTTCTGAAAACAATTTCAAATATATGATAATTATATACTTATCCAGTAACCTTAACAAGAATGCTTCAAGTTAGACTGACACGGGATTACGATTTCCTGGAACTCTGCACCAGTCACTGGGCCCCATGGGCTCTGTTTTGTCTCCTATAGTTTGAGGATTGGAACAGATTTCCAAGGCCCCTTCAAAATGAACTATGACTAAAACACCGTCTGTGTTGTTCAGATGATTACCCACCAGAGGGCACCAAAGCACCTCACAATACCTTTCTTCAACTCAGTTCCCTGAATCAGATCATGGAAGTAGGTGGGGGTTGGTTGGGTTGGGTTTTTTTCTGTTTATGTCCCGTAATTCGTTATTACATTAATAAAGTCACATTTTAAACCTGAAAATATGAGGCAATCGGACATCTGTTATTGATTATTCTAAAGGAGACATTTCTGAGCACATGCACAAATTTATCTTTACGAGTAATGTACCCATTTTTCAGTCATGCTTAAGATTGATATATTAATGGAGGATGGAAGATAAAGACTTCCAGTCTTGACCAAGTAGTCTATTAAATTAAACTCAGTGGTTTTGGCAGAGAGATCCTTTGCAAGATTGATGTTCTATTATGTGAGTCTGAAAAGCAAGACAAAGGAGAATTGCTGGAGTCTCTGAAGTCCTATCCGTGTCCTAGATCGAAGGAAATGAAACATATTCCTTAATCTAATTTGTGATCTTCCTTCTGCAAAGAGTCATTGCAAACTGTGGAATAATAAACTAGCAAGATATGATGTGCGCAAAACATCACTGAATAATCGTATTTGCACTGCAAATAATCACATAAATGAACATTTCAATTGACCTAAAAAGAATGACAGAGAGAGGTTTTGAAGCACTGATTCTTTTTCACAGGATTTTAAATCATTCTCCTGGAATTGGAAGTCCTTGAAGATACAATGGTGATGAGAAAGCAGAAGGCTTAGACTACTAAAAGTGACAGGGGAGTGGAGGGAGGGTCGTGTCACATCTACCACAGAATAGGTTGAGCACATAAAGAGAGTAAAGCCAGTTGCATTGTGCCATGGCATCTGCTCGACTTCACACTGATGTGATGTGGACCACTTTGAAGGTTACAATAGCAGAATTCAAAATTGCAAAGTCAGGGAGAACAGATGCTAGACTCAGGGATGTGCATGATACTGAGATTATTGCAAACCCGATGAAAGACATGAACAGGCCCTTTTATTAAATATGAGAAGAGTCTAAGCCATAATAAACACTGTGAACCTGGGGACTCAGAGTGATGATGTGGTGGCAAGAGTTAACAGAAATAGAAACCAAAATGGAAGGGGATGGAATAATGCAATAGCAACAGGTAAAAACGTTTTTGCAAAAAGTTGCCAGCATGAATTTAAAAAGGCATTGAAAAGATTTAAAACCAAAATCGTGTAGGTTGACAACACCAAATACATACAAATCTTTCCAGGGAACCATCCCTAAAATAAGTGGAAATGTATCTAAATAACAGAAATATGATTCTATAAGTCTCAGGTAGAAAGGATGCTGGAATTATTATCAGCAACAACCGTCACCTTTTTTCTTATTTGTATTTTTAGATCTAAGAATATTGGATTTAAATATTAACCAAATAGGCTGGGCGCAGTGGCTCATGCCTGTAATCACAGCACTTTGGGAGGCCAAGGTGGGCAGATCACCTGAAGTCAGGAGTTCAAGACCAGTCTGGCCATCATGGGGAAACTCCGTCTCTACTAAAAATACGAAAATAAGCCAGGCGTGGTGACGCGTGCCTGTAATCCAGCTACTTAGGAGGCTGAGAATTGCTCAAACCTGGGAGGTGGAGGTTGCAGTGAGCCAAGATTGCGCCACTGCACTCCAGCCTTAGTGACAGAGCAAGACTCCGTCTCAATCAATCAATCAATATTAACCAAATAAAGGGCATAAGACAGCAAGTCAGAGACTTTCGGGTTTTATGATTTGCTTGTTCTGTGGTTGGGAGAGGTAACTCAAGTTTGTTGACTCTCAGTTCCCTACACTGTAAAACAAGAGGATGAGACTAAACTACATCCTCAAAAGCAGAGCCAGTGGGATGTCCGTCTCCTGAGTTTCTTCCATGTCATGCTCTGTCTCATAAAAGAATAACCAGGGTATTCAGTGATCATGATTTTGTTTGCAGGTTGCACAACTATTTGCTTAATTTTATTTTTAATATTATAAACATTATTGGAAAACAAGCCTAAAGTTGGAAATAACCTAAATGCTCAGTGACAAAGGATTATTTTTCATCCTTATAATCCATTCAGTGGACTATCAGGTACCTGTTTGAAATGATGTAGAAGATTATCCAGTGGCTTAAGGAAAACACTTGGTTACTACAGGAAGAAAAAGAAGCTCCAAATCAGAATAACTACAATTTTGTTTTTAAAAATAATGGCACCAAAATGGTAATAATAGGAATCTCTGGTTGGCAGAATTATTTTAAATTAAGAACGAAAGATCCAAGCACAAAAAAAAAAAATCAAAAAGTCAAAGCAGTTATCTCTGTGGGGTTATGAGTGATGGCTGCGTATGTGCGTGTGTGTGTGTGGTGTGTGTGTGTGTGTTCTTTTCTACAACATAAACAACACAAAGGCAACCAATATCTCTTTAAGTAGCATTTCTACTGAAGCCTGTGTAAGGAAGCACAGCTCAAAGTGTCCATGGTTCATCCACAAGGATATCAAGCATTGTTTTCAAACAGACGTAACCTTTTCCTTTGGCTCACTGGCTGTTTGGCCTTCCATCAGGAACAGTCACCTTCCTGGTCACTAAGAGGATATGAATCAGGTCTCCAGGTTAACTGAACACAATGAGCGCTTGCCCCTGGAAACCCTTGCCCAATCCACCCCCGACCCGTCCACCACCTCCTACTACCACAGGGGCACCCTGAAATTGCCAGATGACAAACCATTGACAAGTAGCAAGTTCAGCCAAGCTAGAGAGATACTAGCAGTATAGCAAGTGAAAAAAATTATATAAAGTATGATCTCATTTATTATATTTTAAATGTATAATAGTGTCTGAAGAAAACTCACTAAAATGTTAACCACGGTTATCTCTGTGTGGTGGGACTATGAGTGCCTTAAGTTTTCTTATTTTTGCTTAGCTCTATTTTCTAAATTTTCTACAATAAGTATGTATTATTTTTTCATTTTTAATAAAATAAGTAATTTTGCCAATTTGATCAAGCCAATAATTTGGGATCCCTGATTTATAAATAGACCAGTAGGTAAAGGACTCAATGGTTTAAAATATTGAGACTTTTACTAAATTTGTTCAAATACATTTTACTAAATTTACTCAAAGTAGCAGTGGCCCCATGTTTAAGAAACACTGATTTTGGCTCTCCCTCTGACCATCTCCTTCTCGGCCTTTCCTTGAAAGATATGCTCCTCCCCCAGTCCACTTACCATGAAGACACCTCTCTCTACTTTCCACATGGGCACAACCCCTCTCATTCCTGAATTCCTGCCAGCATTTATACACAGTCTGCCCGGATCAGCCCTCCCCACTCCCACCACCTCTACCACCTAGGCCCCTCTGTTAAGAACCTCAGCAGCCTTCTCTTGTTGCTGTGCAAGTCCCTAGCTGTTCGTGTGTTTGATCCCAGGTCCCGGGCCGGTGCATATTTGAAAACTTTATTAATTCTTCCACTTGGCAGCAAACCCTTACCCCCCACGCCCACATTGCCCCTTATATTTCCAGGGCTTATCACAATGATGCCTTTCTCCCACCTTCTTTGCAACATCTCTGCCCTGAATCTCCATCAGGGCCAGGCACTACCAAAAGCCAGAAGAGACAATCAGTAACTTCTTTGGGGGCATTCTTCCTAGAAACATGAATGTCTGACATCTGTTATGCACAGCCTTCAAAATGAGTGTCCTACATATGTGCCCAAGAAATGGAGAGACAAATTGTCCTCTCTAAACTCATAAATGAATGCATGATTTTGGAGAGCAAAGCTCACTTCCTAGCCTTCTGGGAACCAGGCTTAGGCCTCGTTCTCCTAAGTGTCTCAGACAGCAGAAGCAGCAGGTCATATACACGTAATAAGTATCATGTGTATGGAGCTTTTTATTTGCAGTGATTGCACACTTATCATCTATTTTAATCTGCACAGCCCTGTGAGGTATGTTTTCATATCTTCATTTTTCTGATCTGAAAACTGAGGCTTACAGAGGTTAAGTCACTCAGCAGAGGCCACACCACTAGGAAATGATAGAATGAGACTTGAATCCAGGTCTTTGGACTCATTTAGGTGGTCCTGTTGTGCCACAGATCACTGTGGGAGCCATTTTGAGGTCAGTCACCCTGTGGCATTACCAGTTGATTGTGTGTTTCAGAAGATTTGCTTCATCCAGAGATAAGTGAAGTTCCTAGGAGGGGCCATCAGGACTGAGAGGGAGGTATTGGGTAATATTTGTCCATTTAAACTCACCTTGGACATTTGGGGTGAGGAGATCTTATACTGAACAGGTCTGTCCTGCGTGTTTCAGGAAGCTTAGCATCACTGCTCTCTGCCTGATAAAATCTGACTGGACAACCCAAAATACCCCCCACACATTCCCAAACAACCCCCAAGGGGACTGTGCCTTCCTTGGGAGAGAACTACTTCAGAAATCTGAGAACCTCTGATTTAAAAGCAAGAATGCCTATATTGCTAATAGGTGACAAGTCAGAACAAAAATTAGATCAATGGGCAGGTAATTACTGGGACAGACAGACCTGGACAAACTCAGAGTTTGCACTGGACAGCAAATTTGATGGCTGACATAATCAGCAAGCGTTCAATAGGTTGGAAAGCTGCCAAGATAAGTGCATTATGAGCACAATGAGTGTTGTGTGATTTCATTAGAATAGAAAAAACAAATATCTACATCTTTGACGGAGTGTGTGCCTCTCCCAGTTGTCCCTTGAGTTGCTGCTGATGAGCTCTTTAGTGCCCAGCCCCTCATTAATGTTAAATTCTTTGTAATTGGCAGAGGGAACCATCGAGACAGTACTAATGGATCCTGGCAGAATTAGCAGTGTCAGGTGCTGTAAATGAGAAAACCTAGGCAGCGACCTTTCAGAAAAGAGGCAGGCAAGAATTAAAACCCTCAATGATTCCTCTACCTCCATGGAAACAAATAGTTTCTTTGACTAGCACACAATGCTTTTTCACAGATATTATCTTCAAGGGCCATTTTCTCCTGGATGCTGTTAACAGATGAATAAGGTTTCCCGTTTGTCTAGAAGAGAGGATTGTGCGCTAGACCCTTTGGGGAGACCCTCTCCCATAAATCCAACTTATCTCCATCCATAGCAAACCATCTGAATGGCACAGGCAGCTGGTGAAAGGGGCTTTGTGCTATGCTGCTTTTCCCATCACAAGCCTTGCCTGGTTCTCAGACAGCTGAGCTTGGTGCCCTTCATTTTATCTTGCCTGGCTTTAGGGCAACAATTTACTTCTCCCTCAGTAAAGACTACAAAGAGCAGCTATGATTTTTTTCTACCCAATTTGCTAGATGTTATCTCTCTCTGTAAAGAGCCCAGAAAAAAAAAAAAGATTCAGAAATTTAAGCAGTCTATTTTCTCACACAGAGGACACAATCTCTTTTACCATAGCTATTATTGGGCACCATTTAAGGCTTATACAAGAAGGATTATATGAGTTTCAAGAAAGTATTTTGATTCCATTTTTGTTTCTGAGTCACTGGTGAGTTGAATACTCTATAAACCCTGTGAGCATGTGTAAAATCCTTTCCCCAAGAGACGACCCTGGGATGCTCATGTTATTGCCCCAGAACTTTGCTTCATACATAACATGTCCAGGAAACATACTTCTCGGGGTTCCTAAAATGGATTAAGGTAACCCCTTTAATCTCAGGAATCCTAAACCACCAGGAATCAAATTTATCAGGAAAAAAAACAATTACAGCTCACCACAAACCTCTTCCCCACATTTTCAAATCTCTATTAATCTTAAATAGCTATCTACACTTGACCAAAATGACTCACAGGAATAAATCATCTTATCCTCTGTATTGTTGAATATTCCCCCACATAAAAACTTGCATAATGGATTATTTCCTAAACTGAGGACTAGAACTCTTCTACTCTCCTAATGGCTAGACAAGCAAGAAAAGCAGACCTGTGTACCTTTCAACTCCTTCTTGATTCTAAGTTCAGCACTAACTTATATGCTCCAAAGAATAGTTTAATATAAATAATTTTCTGGTATAATCCTACCCTTACCATTTAACTTCTTGGTTCTTGAATCTTTTTTTTTTTCGTGGTTTTGCTATTTTATTGCTTAGGATGTCTTAATGTAAGCTGCCTCCCCTCCCCTTTAGCTATAGGTAGGACATAAATTCAGTGTTTATAATTTTCTAAAATATTCCTGTCTCAATTCTATTCCCAATAGTCTAATGCACTAAAGTTACCAGGCCTCCCAAAGTTATTAAACTGTGGGTTCCAATGTGGTAATAAAATGCTCCCACCATTCTTATATGTCAATGCCTCACAGACTGGGAGGGTGGCGAGTGGGTATGACATCAAGCAGTTTCATTGATCTGATGGATTTAACTCTGAATCTTTACACCATGTATAACAACCACTTCTTTCCAAGCCTGTTTTCCTTTCACTATAGCCCCTTATAGATTAAGAAGCCACCTCAGTATACGGAAGGATTTTTTTAGGACTGCAAGAAGAATTCTAATCCCTAAAAAAGAATAAAAAGACAACCTTCCTTCCTGGCTTTTTTGGAAAACCCAAATATCACAATTAGAAATGCAATCTTTGACTTAGAGATTTGTCTTACTTGAAAATTCAAGGAAAAGGTTAATGCAAATGTGTCTCTCACCTTATAGCATTTACCCTTGTATGTTATGGAGTTTACTGGATTCCTTTTCTGGAATTAGATTTAATAGAGGGAAAGAGATAAAAAGGATGTAGACACTGAAGCCACAGCAGGAGGGAACATGCAAAAAAGAACTAAAAGGTGAGACAGTCTCGCTCAACATACAAAACCCTGATTACAACACAGCCTCGCCAAGCCTGAGCCTGAGCAGTGCTCTCCTTCCTCCCATAACAACCCTCTCTGCAAGTCAGAGATCACTGGTCTTATACTAGGACTGACTTTTAGCTTTGACAGCCAAGTACCGCAGCAGGAAAATCTGACGAGTGTCTGGTTGGGATCATGTCAATTCTCAGAAGCTGAGAATCAGGAGTAAGAATGGGCTACTCCCATTTGAAAATAAATATGTTTTTAGAATGCAGAAAAACTCCCAATGTACAACTAAGTAGTGCCAAAAAAGCAACTAGCTGGGAGGAAGATGTCATGTAAAGTCATATTTCTCTCTTCTCTTGCAAGCAATAGATCTTGTGGAGCTCTGCCCCCTCTGTCAGGTTACAAAGGGAGCATTCTCTACTCTTGAGGCCCTGTGGCAGGAGCAATTAGGTTGATGGGATTTGGTCTGAACTGCAGGCCAACACCTCTCAAAAGGATAAATTCAAGTTTCTTCCAGATGAGTGTTTCCACACTTCCACGAGTGGAAAACTGTTTCACAGCAAGAAAAACAGCACAACACTTTTAGCAACTATTGCAGCAATAGTTTGTAAGATGGTTTCATTCCCATTGGGCCAGTTTGCGTGCTTAGCAGAACTGTTCAACCATGTAAGTATAACTGTACTTCTAAGATTTTAGGGTGTCCTTTGTACTATTAAAAACACATCCGTCTAAACCTTACCTCAATTTACTTAACAAAAAATATAATCTTTTCAGAGTTAGACCTTTACTAGAATGGTAAATATTTTAAGACTATGTAAGGTCTCTGTGATCTTACAAATAAATACAAGTTTTAATGGCTCATCAGAAACATGTTAATTTAGTAGCTTTTCCATTTTAGTTAAAATCAACTTTAAAATATTTAGAATTGATTTAAAATGCCATTATTCACTGATCACTGTTCATATATAATATATGGGAAATCACTTTCAAATGCTGGTTGTTGTTTACACAATAGCCTCTCCCTTCCTCCCGGCTGGTAGAATCTCAATACTGTTTGCTTGCATGTTCACGCCTTCCCTATGTGATCCAAGTCTAAATTGATTGGTCCGAACAAACTACAGTCAGTTTATTTGCTTTGCCAGTGATTAGTCTGGGAGTGGGCAATTGGTTTAGATCTGGCCAATGACCTGTGAAGGACAGTCTTGTGAGGACTACTAGAAAAAATTTCCTCCCTCTCAAGAGAAACAAGAGAAAACACTCCCACTCTTCTACAGTATAATTTTGTGTCTACAAAGGACGCTTTGAGACAATAAGGGGAGATGACCAATCCCTCTCAGACCCTGAGAATGGCAGAGCAGCAGAAAGTAGGAACCTAAATGACCAAGCCAATGAATTCATCTTCTCTGGAACATTAACCTCTGAATTCCTTGTTATGTAAGTTAGTAAATATCCTCATTGTTTAAGCTAATTCATCTAGTTTTCTATTACTTGGAACTGAGACAATTTTTTGTTTTTTTGTCTTTCTTTGTCACCCAGGCTGGAGTGCAGCAGAGGAATCACAGCTCACTGCAGCCTCGAACTCCTGAGCACAAGAGATCCTCCCACCTCAGCCTCACGAGTAGCTGGGACTACAGGCATACGCCTCTGTGCCCAGCTATTTTTTAATTTTTTGTAGAGATGGAGTTTCCTTATGTTGCCCAGGTTGGTCTTGAATTCCTGGACTAAAGTGATCTGCCCACCTTGGCCTCCCAAAGTGCTGGAGTAACAGGAATGAGCCACTGCACCTGGAAGAAACAATTCTTAAAGGTATATCATAAACACCCAAAAGCATTTGCGCACAATCATTTCAATTAAACTACTGTGAAAAAAAATTTTAACCTTTTCTAATTTGTGCTAATCTCAGCACTCTAACCAGAAATTATTCAACAAGCTGTCCTTTGACTCAACTAAGCAGGGAGGTATTTGCAGAATATTTGTAATTTTTTATTTCATAAATAATTCTAAACATTAAAATAAGTTATTCTAGGACAACCTAACCATTTTAAATTATTCTCTCATTTGTTGAGCTATAATTTTTATATACTAGACAAATACAGAATTTTAAATCTCTGCACCTATACACATTAAAAGTGTGTTCTTCAGAGATGTGGACAAATCAAAAAGAATTGAAATGACACTTCTTTCATAAGATAATTTTAGGTGGATGATTACACAGCTTCATGCATTGCAGAGGAAAAAACTCAGTGTGAAATGGCTTGATTTGTCTACAGTTAGAAGAAAATCTTGGTTAAGAGCACAACAGTGGCTATCCAGGGCGGTGACCACTTTGTTATTTGATTAAAATTCCAGTTGGTCATGGTTGGAACCAGGTTCTTACTCCACAACCTCTTCTCCTCACCCCCCTTAAAATTCACTTACATTCCTTTTGTTTCAGAGTTATCTGCCATTGGCTGCCAGGGAAAGTTCGTTTATATTTCTTGGGAACGAAGCTTCAAGGTCACTTCCTATCATTAATTCTCTGTGAGAAAGTGTCGCTTGGGACATTTCCTGTTCCTATTCTCAGTGGTGCTGAGGAAGAGAAATTTTCAATGGTCTCTAATTTTTAATCTTCTACAGCAGTCTTCAAATATATGCTGGATGCTGGTATACCATTCATTTTATTTAACTGTGACTATTTCAGTAGAAAAATGTCCACATAATTTCTCCATTAAAAATGTAATATGCTCACTGCTGAGACTCTATCTGTAGAATGGGCAGCACGGTATTTTCTGCCATCTTTGGAAACAAGCTAGGTGGAGTACAGATTGCTTAGAAATCAATGCAAATAAATACTAAGTATGAATCCAGAGTATCTACTATTAGCTGAATATCGAGAACCAATTGTTTTGGTCATCTTTCCTAACTATAGACAAAAGACAAAATTCAATTCAAAACACTTAAGTAAAAGTGTTATTTTAATCATTGGTGGCTTTTTAAAGATGGAAATACTAGTAAAAAGTGGGAGGACTTACCCTAGAAGATAATGAAGGCATACTATAAAGTTATAATAGTTCAAGCAGTCTGATAACAGGCTAAGAATAGCCATAAGTCAATTCAAAACAAAATGAATACTAGATAAACGCAGGACCCATCAAAAACCATCCTACATATCACACGGCAAAAGAAATCCAAGATGTGAGAGGGTGTTATGTAAAATTGTGTCCATGAAAGAATGAAAATATTGATAAAAAAGTGTCTGATGTTGAGACCCAGAGGCTTTTCTGGACATAAAGGTAGAAAAAAAAATAAAGAAAAAAAACTGATGTATGTGACTGCATAAGAATGTAAATCTTCCCATCTTAAAAGAATCCTGAACAAGATAAGAAAGGAAACAATTATGAAAACTTTTTTTATAAGATATGATAAAAGGAGTTAATGTGTTCAACAGAGAGAGATCTTTTAAATCAATTAGAATTAATTCAATGTCTCCATCATAGAAATATGGGCAAAGGATGTAAATAGCCAGTTCGCCAAAGAAGAATCACATAAATGGCCATAAATATGAAAAAATTGCTCAACCTCAATGATATTCAAACAGAAACTAATTAAAACAGCCACAGTAAATATTTATACAAAACCAATTGATATTCAGAGTGAATGTACAGCTATTAAAGGTAATCAAACTCAGCTACTAAAATTTCTTTCATTTGAATTAAAAGCAAGGGAAATGCTCATGATATATTTTAATTGGAAAAATATCATACAAAACAGTTTATGTTGAATGGTTGTAATTATTCAGAAATATATGCTTACGTGTAAACATAAGCTAGAAAAAGACTTGAAGCCATATAGGCGTTATCTCTAGGTGGTGAGATTTTGGGCTACTTTAAATTTCTTGTTATGCTTTTCTGTATTTGTCTTTTCCTTTATTAATCAAAAAACAGAAAAGGTCAATGGCCCACATGGAGTCTGATCTCCAGGTCCTCGCCTACATTCACGTTCCCAGCAGTGGCCGCTTGAGGACACTAGGCTCCTGGTTTGCCTGATTCAGATCCCGATCTGGAAAAACCTGTCTCTGTTCCCAGCCTTCCTCAGAGTTCAACTTCCACCGGCATCACGTCCGTCTCTGAGCACACACCGTGAGAATTAATCAGAGCCTCTCTGTAAAATGTGAGATTTGTCAAATATATGAAAAGCTAAGCAGTAAAATTTGACACACCAGCTAAATACAGGTGGTGTTAACATGCAGTTTAAAATAACTGCGGTCCCTCTGTGAGGGCACTGCACACGATTAACACAGAACTCTACCCTATAACTGGTGTTATTCCTGCATTTTTCAAATGCTTTCACTTGGACCTTTTCAAAATAAACCGTACTATTGGGCTTTATGTGCTTATATGGCAAAGCTGCTCCCTATGATACCATCACAAGGCGAAAGCATAAAATCTAGTTAAGAGTTCTTGCCAAAACATGAATCAGTTGTAGCATAATATTCTGAACTCTGGTCTTCTTTTTTTCCATTCTCTAATATTTCTTCACATCACAGCCCAAACAATTGCTCATAATTAAACTGAGTGCAGGAACAGGCCCTGGCAGGAAATGTACTTGGCAAAGATCCAATAGCTCTTCATTGTCCTCCACACAGAACAATTACATCAGTTCCTTCCATTCCCAGAAAAAGAATGGATTTTGCAGAGCAACAGATGAAAATAAAAGGAAGGAGGCAGCTTATTTACATATTTCTAATCAGGTTAATATATAATCTTTTTATGGAAAAAGGAAATGCCTTGAAGAATTGAATGATCATCTTAAAAACCTGCTTTCACTTCCTCTAGGATCTGCACCACATGCTGACCACAACTTCTGCTCACCAGTTACTCATGTCTGCTGAAAACCCTCCAGGTTCAAAGGGAAATTCAGCCAATAAGTGTGATATATTCCAGAGTCTGGAAGCTTCAAGAGAAGTTAAATGCCATCAAGTTGCTGTTTGAAAAGTTAAAAATGTATCATCACTCAGTTCTTCAGCATCTGCTATTTATTCAGTAGATTCACTGAAAATCCTAATGCAGAAAGAGGATTTAGGGACTACATTTGTACACTGAGATAGGGTAAGATAAGAGACATCTTATGAGTTGTTTGGCTTCAGCTCATCTAAATGACAAGGAATCACAGCCCAATCTGCTGCATTCTGATGACCAATGCTTTATCAGCTTAAGGGCATGCCAGGAGAGTCAGGAGCCCAGCCCCACCTCAGGGGCAACCAAGGTGAAGAGATATCAGCCTTCAACCCAAGTTCCCCCCATTCAGCTGGACCATCCCAGGCCTTTCCTCTTCTGCCTGTTCACCAGCTCCTGGGTAGACTGGAACTTCTCAGGGTTCCCCAGGAAAGGGCAGTTTGAGTAGAGGGGCCCATCCTCATAAATCCAAGAAGTGCCAGAGACATGCAGAATCTGCAGTTCAGCCTCTCATTGACATCAGATGAAAGAACACTATATCCACAGGAGTGTCTGAGCCATTCAGGAGAAGTGGGTACCATTTTGGGTGCCAAGAAGACCTTAGACTTTCCATTCATATGTTATTTGAATTCCTTGACCTTTCATCTATTTCTCCTGGGCTAAACCCCTAAAGGCCTCAGCTCCCTGGGCCATCAGAGAAGTGAAGATGATCGGACAAGCAGAAAGGAGTTTCCAGAATCCACACCCAAGTCCCTGCTCCACAGAGCTGGGCTGAGTCCCCTTGTGACTGGGTTGGACCCAAGAAACAGGGAGGCCAGAGGTGCTTAGCAAAGTGAAGGGGGACAAGGCAACAAGTATTGTGCCCCAGAAAATGAGGGGACAGCTCCAAGATGTTTATTCCCCCAGAGAATAAATCCTTGAGGTGTGTCCTACACCAGAACACTAATTCAACAGGGCCAGAGATATGCCAACTCCTGGAGAGGAAGGAGCCGGCTTCTAATCAAATGTTTACAAATGGATTCCTATACAAATCCACAAATCTTAGAGACAGTCAAAGCAGACACTTTGACCCTGCAACTGGACATAGAGCACGGATTTCATGTTCTCTTTAGCTGAGAACAGTATTCCTTGAAATACAGGAGACAGGAGCAAAATTAGAGAAAATCTGGATAATTTGATCCGAGAAAGCATTTACACAGGACAAGGAGAGACTGGCCAACCTACCAGGCTGGCTGACAGGAATGGTGGTTCTCTTCCTCCTCACTCAGGCTTGTCCATGTGTCAACGCATCAAGAGTATTCAGAAAGTATTGGCAGGGAGAACTCTGTAAAAATGCCCCAATAAAGAAGCAAGAATATGATTTCTACACTAATAATGAACGCAGCACCATATAAGGCAGGAATTTCTTGTTTACAAGTGACAGACGCTCAACTCATAAGGGAGTATGTAACTAAAGCCAAAAAGGGAATTTATCAGCTTATGTAAGGCTGGAGTGGGGGGAAAAAAAGCTTCAGGCACGTCTAGATTCAGAGGCTTCAATAATGTCATCTGGGCTTTGTCTGTCTCTCCATCTCTTGGTTTTTCTCCCTCCTTTATGTTGGCTTAATTCTGCAGTCCAGTTCTCCCATGATAGGGAAGGTGGCTGTTGTAATGGTATTGGTCATTCTTTTGTTCTGTAGCATCTGGAACTCCTCTCTATGTTTAGGGAATTTCCTGCCTCATAACTCTTGGTGAGGCGTGTGCCCTCCCAGTATAAAAACTGAAAATGTCAGATGTTTGATTTCCCATATGCCTTTGCAGCTGGGGATCTGGCATATAACCCAGACTACCCCTAAATTTGGAGCTAGAAAGCAAAATTTAAAAAAAAAAAAGAAACTTTGAGGTCTTGTCCCTGTTGAACTCACATTTTGGGGGCAACAGCAGCAGCTGCTGCACTAATGTGATGTCCAGCATCCTAGGTTCAGTGTCAGGTCTGTGGGCTGGAGAGCTTAGGGCTCAGCCATGATGGCAATGGTGTCCTCACCGGACCAGGCCTGAGGCATAATTTAGAGCCATATTCCAGTTGGTGAACATAGTACCTGATGTTCTGGCCACCCTAGGGATTCCGTCTGCTACTTACTAATAAGCTATTTTAAAATTAATTTTTTTATTTAAAAATGTTTAGGCCAGGTGCAGTGGCTCATGCCTGTAATCCCAGAGCTTTGGGAGGCCAAGACGGGCAGATCACTTGAGGTCAGGAGCTCCAGACCAGCCTGGCCAATATGGTGAAACCCTGTCTCTACTAAAAATACAAAAATTAGCCGGGTGTGGTGGCACATGCCTGTAGTCCCAGCTACTCGGGAGGCTGAGGCAGAAGAATCACTTGAACCCAGGAGGCAGAGGTTTCAGTGAGCTGAGATCGGGCCACTGCATTCCAGCCTGGGTGACAGAGCGAGAGTCTGTCTCAAAAAACAAACAAACAAAAAGTTTAATTGACATATAAAATTGTACCTATTTATCTTGTATAACATGTTTTGAAATATGTATACATAGTGGAATGACTAAATCAAGACAATTAACATATGCATTACCTCACATACTTTTTTTTGTACTGAAAACACTTCAAATCTACTGTCTTAGCAATTTTCAAGAATGTAATACATTATTATTAACCAGTGAGGGTATTTTAAAATAGGTTTCTTGAACTTATTGTTTCTGTGTAACTGAAATTGTATATCCTTTGACCAACATCTCCTCGTAAACAGCCTTTTAATAAATTTATTTTCTGCTTAAATCATCCAGAGTGGATTTCTACAGCTTCCAAATAAGAACCTGACCACAAATAGCTGCCCCAGATTCACACCTTCCCAACTTAGCCACCCTATTTTAAAAGGAGTGTGTCTCTTCCAGTGTGTACATCAATCCAGGAAAAGATTTTTATTGATCTCTTAAGGGTCACATGCTCACTTCTACCCCAAACATGTTGCTAGAGGAAGGATACTTTCTTTTTGGCACGACTTGTATGAAATATCCATTTCTATGGCTGAGAATGATGGAGCTCATGGAAGACCACCTTACAAAGACCTTACGGAATGGATGAAGTGATATTTCCCCAAGAAAATAGGCGTCCATGATAAGCATTTTCCTCTTACATAGAATTTTTTTCCTATTTACCAGCCTTTTGACAGCCACAAATGCCAAGCTGCAAATAATTGAAGACATCTTGTTTGCTAATTCTACCTCCCCAGTAGAACAAAATAGGATATTTTAAAGTGAAAGAACCAAGAAATATGATAAGTAAAAGGGATCTTGTGTGTAGGATTTCTCAAACTAAGATATATTACATGGGGAGGCCCAGGCTAGCGGATCACAAGGTCAAGAGATTGAGACCATCCTGGCCAACATGGTGAAACCCCATCTCTACTGAAACTACAAAATTAGCTGGGCATGGTGGTGCGTACCTGTAGTCCCAGCTACTCGGGAAGCTGAGGCTGGAGAATCTCTTGAACCCGGGAGGCGGAGTTTGCAGTGAGCCAAGATCGCATCACTGCACTCCAGCCTTGTGACAGAGTGAGATTTCGTTTCAAAAAAAAAAAAAGATATTATATTTTCATGTCTCCAAACCTTGGAATGTTTGTAAAAAAGACATTCAA
This sequence comes from Pan troglodytes, assembly GCF_028858775.2. Classification (NCBI taxonomy): domain Eukaryota; kingdom Metazoa; phylum Chordata; class Mammalia; order Primates; family Hominidae; genus Pan; species Pan troglodytes. The sequence goes on from NC_072403.2 coordinate 62,241,004, forward strand.
TAACATCTAGGTATTATTAGGAAATCACTGCTTCTAAACAAAATCCCTCCCTCCCTCCCATCTAATTACTCATTTCTGGTCACCTAGAACTTGGTGAGATTCTTTAGACTCTCATGAACAGATGATTCTCCAGGTGGAAACTTGCCAGGAAACTTTGCTGAGGGAAATAAACAGTTTCAACCCTCATCTAGTGTCACTGTCCCAGAGAACAGGAATCCCACCACATGCCTGAGTAGAGCCTTACATGATGCCAGAACTCTTGGGACATACGGACTCAGCCAGAGGCAGAAAGCCAGTTTGAAAGAAAAGTGAGAGAACGCCAGAGCCAAAGGGGAAAAAGAGAAAGAATGTTAGAGACTGAGAAAGGAAAAGTATGAAATTACATCAAGGTCAGCAAAACCCTAGTATAAATAGTAACAGCTGTATGCTGAGTCCCCACAGGAGTCTGTCCTGGATATTTTCCACTTGGCCCTCCAGATCCACCCTCCTCACTTCTCCACCCAGCTCTCTAACTGAGGAGGCTGAACCGTATGGACTGACTGAATCAGCTCCTTGTCCACTCGCTTCCAATTGAGATCAGCCAGTGGTAGGCACCCGTGGAAGAAGGATAGCAGGAAAGTGAGTCTGAGATTATTTTCCCTGCCTCCTTCCTGGCCAGATGACAGCTCTCACCAGGCAGTCTTCTCTGGAAAGGCACAGCCTCCAGGTTCTAGTCACCTCCCCTTCTTCTTGCCCTGTCAGGATGAGGGTGGTGGGCACTTGCTGCTGTTCTGGTCCAGTGCATGGTGCCATTATTTTATGGTTTCCCTAAACCCTGCCCACACTTTGTAACAAGTCCCTTTACACAGTGGTTTTCATATTCCTTAGTCACATGATTTGTTCATGCCATCAGGCTCCTGCCAGGACCACGACTGATGCAAAATCAAATCCAAATATTCCCTGAAAGACTTCATTATTGACCACATGTGGCTTGGGGTGGGTGTAGGGGAGAGCACATGGGGAAATTAAAGGCAGGAAGAAAGCAAGTTGAATGAGAATGAGGGTGGCAGACATATTGCATTCAGTTTAGACATGTTCTTATGTGGCCTCCAGGTGTAGATATCAAATATGTTCATAGCTGGAGGGTTCACTTTTAGAGATGGAAGTTTAGTGCTTAACATGTTGGAAGTAAATAAAACTAGTGGATTTGGTTGTTTAGGAAACAACGATAGGGTAAGAAGAGCTGCGGGTAGCTGATGTATTCTCCAGAACATAGATGTTTAATGGGTAAAAGGAAGACTCGCCTCTGACAAGGAGTGCTCAAGAAGTGGGATAAAACAAGTAGAGTGATGTCACCCAAGCCACAGGAGTAGAGGGTTTTAAGAGGAAAAAACTAGCTAGCTAACACTGTATATCCAATAAGAGGTCTCTTAAGATAAGGATTAAAACCTCTCCACTGGCTGCAACATTTGAGAAGACAAGTATAACCTTTGGCATAACAGTTTCCAAGGAGTGGGACTGTGGACACCAGCTTACTGTGAAACCCACAGTGAAGAGAAAACGGAGGAAGAGGAGGCAGGATGAGAAGACATGCTTTTGGAAAGCTTGGCTGAGAAAAGAAGCATGAGTAAGAAATACCAGTAACCAGAGTGGTAACAAGGTAAAGAAAGTTTTTTTTTTTTTAATGAAATGTGAGAATATTTATATGCAGAGGGAGATAAATCAGTAGAGAGGGAGAGTTTCAACCTGCCAGAGAACAAAGAGAGGCAGGCTCTAGCAAGTTGAACTTGGATTCAAGAAACTTCATCCTTCATCTATAAGGGGGAAAAGTAAGGCTAAGTAGATATCTAGACAAATCTTTTAGAGATAGGGGAGAAGTCAAGACATTTTATACTTTATGGCTTCAATTTTCTCCATAAGTTAAGAGCTATGAAAATTTGATGTGAAGGGTTGAAATAGGATAGGGGTCTTGAGATTTTGAATAGTTACAGAAAATAAAAAGGAGGAGACAGAGCAAGATGGTAGAATAGAAGGCTCCACCAATCGACGCCCACCCCCCACCCCCGCAAACAAGGACACCAATTTAACAACTGTCTATAGAAAAAAATCACCTTCATAAGAACCAAAAATCAGGTGGGCACCCACAGTACTTGGTTTTAACTTCATATCACTAAAAGAGTCACACGAGAGGTAGAAAAAAGTCTTTTTTTTTTTTTTTTGAGACAGAGTCTCACACTGTCTCTCAGGCTGGAGTGCAATGGTGCAATCTCAGCTCACTGCAACCTCCACCTGCCAGGTTCAAACAATTCTCCTGCCTCAGCCTCCCGAGTAGCTGGGACTACAGGCATGTGCCACCATGCCCAGCTAATTTATTTATTTATTTTTTTGTATTTTTAGTAGAGACGGGGTTTCACTATGCTGGCCAGGCTGGTCTCAAACTCCTGACCTTGTGATCCACCCACCTCGGCCTCCCAAAGTGCTGGGATTACAGGCGTGAGCCACCGCACCCGGCCCGGAAAAACAGTCTTAAATCACAGATGTCATCCCTCCCCAATCCCCCATTCCCCACTCCCCTCTCCCCCATTTCCCTCTTCCTCCAGCAGTGATGGTGTGAGTGGAGAGAAGGGCATTTCAGTGCTCTGGGAGAGGGAAAGTGCAGCAATCATGACCCATTGAACTCAGTGCTGTCCTGTTACAGCATAAAGGAAAACCAAACCAAACTCAGCTGACATTCACCTATAGAGAGAGCATTTAAACTAGCCCTAGCCAGAGGGGAATCACCATTTTCAGTGGTGGGAACTTGAGTTCTTGCAAGCCTCGCCACAGCAGGCTAAAGCACTCTGGGGGTCTAAATAAACTTGAAAGGCAGTCCAGGCTGCAACTCCTAGACAAGTCCTAGGGCTGAACTGGACCCAGAGACAGTGGATTGAGGAGGCACACAACCTACTAAGACACCAGCTGCGGCAACTAAGAGAGTACTGGAATCACCCTTCTCCTAATTCCAGGCTGCACAGTTTGCAGCTCCAAAAGAGATATGTTCCTTCTACCGAAGGAAAGGAGAGGGAAGAGTAGAGAGGACTTTGTCTTGCATCCTGGATACCAGCCAGCCACAGCAGGATAGGGCACTGGTCAGAGTCATGAGGTCCCGTTCCAGGCCCTAGCTCCTGAACAACATTCCTAGATACACACTGGGCCAGAAGGGAACCTGCTTCCTTAAAGGGAAGGACCCAGTCCTAGCAGCATTCATCACCTGCTAACTAAAGAGCCCTTGGGCCCCAAATAACCAGCAGCGATACCCAGGTACTACGTGGAGGGCCATAGGTGAGACTCTGAGACTTACTGGCTTCAGGTGACTCAGCACATGCCCAGCTGTGGCGGCTATAAGGCAAGACTCCTTCTGCTTGAGAAAAGCAGATGGAAAAGAAAAGTGGACTTTGACATGCACCTTAGGTACTAGCTTGGCCACAGTGGGGCCCCAAGAACTAAGCAGGCTCTTGGGGTCCCCGATTCCAGGACTCAGCTCTTGGATGACATTTCTGGACCGCCCTGGGATAGAGCAGAGCCCATTCCCCTGAAGATGAGTCCCAGGCCAGATAGCATCCACCACAAGCTGATAGAGGAGCCCTTGCTTGGACTTTAAGGGTACTTTGGAGGTAGTCTGGCAGTACTCCCTGTGGGCCTGCAGAGGCAGTGGCCACAGGTTAAGCTCTCTGCCTTTTAAAAGAGGAAGGAAGAATGGGAAGGGCTATGTCTTGTGATTTCAGTGCCAGCTCAGCTGCGGTACAATAGGACACCAGGTAGACTTCCAAGGTTTTGACTCTAGTCTCTGGCTCCTGGATAGCACCTCTGGACCTGCCTGGGGCCTGTGGGAACTTTCTGCCCTTAAGGGAAGGATGTGGGCCTGGCTGGCGTTGCCACTTGCTGATTATAGAGCCCCAGGGCCTTAAGCGAACATACGCAATAGCCAGAGAGTGGTTACAGGGGGCCTTGGGCAAGACCCAGTGCTGTGCTGGCTTCAGGTCTGACCCAGCACAGTCATAGTGGTGGTGGCCACAGGAGTGCTTGTGTCACTCCACCCCCAGCTTCAGGTGGCTCAGAACACAGAAAGAGACTCTGTTTGTCTGGGAGAAAGTAAGAAAATAGAACAAGAGTCTCTGGGTAATCCAGAGAATTCTCTTGGATCTTGCCCAAGACCATCAAGGCAGTACCTCTACAAGTCTGCAAGAACCACACAGCGTTACTGGGCTTGGGAGGCTACCTAAAGCAGATACAGCTTAGATCACAACGCCTAAGTCTTTTCAGAAATCTGGACAGCCTTCCCAAGAAGGGCAAGTACAAACAAGCCCAGATGGCGAAGACTACAATAAATACCTAACTCTTCAATGCCCAGACACAGATGAACATCTACAAGTATCAAGACCATCCAGGAAAACATGACCTCACCAAATGCAATAAGGCACCAGGGACCAATCCTGGAGAAACAGAGATATGTGACCTTTCAGACAGAGAATCCAAAAAGCTGTTTTGAGGAAGGTCAAAGAAATTTAAGATAACACAGAGAAGGAATTCAGAATTCTATCAGATAAATTTAACAGCAGAAAAAAAGGAGAGGCATCTGAAAATAGCCTGAGGCTGATCCGAAATGGGGAGAATGCAAGACCTAGATTTTTATCATTAAAGACCCAGGGCAGGAATGCTTGGTGTCCACTAGCAGGAAGATATAATTAAATATAAATAAGATATAGATGAATATAGAGAAGTAGGATAAAGCAATACTGCATACTCTCTTCTACCTCCTCCTCATCCTACGTTCCTGCCTAGAAACATATGTACATAAACATCAAAAACTGTAATTTTAAAGGGGCAGGGGTAGGGAAAAGAATACTCTGGTATCCCCAAGGACCAGACGTGGTCATGGGAAAGAGCATAGGATTTCGTATTTAATATTGTATCATTTTATACACACATAGGCAAAGTATGAGAGTGCCTATTTCCTATCTCTTCAACACAATAGTTTATTAAAATTCTTTATCTTTGATAATCTGATAGGTTTAAAAATGGCATCTCCATATAATTTTAACTTAATGTGATAATTTTTCTTATTATGAGGGAGGTTGAGCATCTGTTCATATATTTAGGAGTCATTTGTCTTTCCTATTTTGAGATCTGTCTATTCATTACTGATATAGTTTGAGTGTTTGTCCCCTCCAAATCTCCTGTTGAAATGCAATCCCCAGTGTTGGAGGTAGGGCCTAGTAGAAGATGTTTGGATCATGGGGTAGATCCCTCATGAATGGCTTGATGCCATCCCCTTGGTGATGAATTGGTGCAACCCCCTCTAGTTTACACGAGAGCTGGTTGTTTACAAGACCCTAGCACCTCCTCCCCTAGCACCTCTTGCTCCCTCTCTTGCCATGTGACACAGCAGCTCCCCTTTCTTTCCACATGACTATAAGCTTCCTTAGGCCTCACTAGAAACTGAGCAGATGCTGGCACCATGCTTCTTATACAACCTGCAGAACTGTAAGCCAAATAAACCTCTTTTCTTTATAAATTACTCAGTCTCAGGTATTCTTTTATAGCAATGCAAAATGGACTAATATGATTGCCTTTGCCCATTTTTTCTAATGGGCAGGTGGTCTTTTTCATATTGCTTTTTGTAAACCCTTTAAATATAAAATTGATCCTCATTATTCATGAATTCCTTTTTTGCAAATCTACTCAATAAAATTATCTGTAATCTTCAAATCAATACTCACAGGGCCTTCATGGTCACTCACAGACAGGCACAGAGCAGCAAAACATTTGTTAGCTGAGGTCAAACAAGGTGACTCTCTGCCTTCCTGTTCCGGTTCTCATACTGTAAACAAGTGTCCTTTTCATGGTCTATTTAGTGCCATATTTTCCACATTTTCCACATTTTTGTGCTTTTTACTGGTGATGTTGCTGTTGAAAATGGCCCCTAAATGTAGGGCTGCAGAGCTGTCTAGTGTTCCTAAGGGTGAGAAGGCTGTGGTGTGCCTATGGAGAAAATCCAGGTGTTAGATAAGCTTCTTTAATGCATGAGTTATAGCACTGTTGGCCATGAGTTCAATGTTAATGAACATTATATACTAAAAAATACATAACAATAATATGTATTCGGTAAGGTGTCTTTAAATAGAAATACATACAGAACAACGTTACATATTGATTGGTTGAGGAAAATCTTGTGACCAAAGGCTCTCACAGGGAACTAACCCTTTATTTCCCATAGGAGCAATAGTTCAGCAGTCGCTAATTCAGGTTTTTCAGTGACTTTATAGAACATAACTATGTTATGTTCTATAAATGATGCCAATCTGCTATATTTAGGAAATTAACTTTGTTTATACCATGAAATTATCTTGTCCAGTTTGTCATTTGTCATTTAATTTTGCTTATTTTGGGGGCAAGAATTTTTTTAATTTTTATTTGGTCGAGTTTATGAATTTATATTTACTATATGCCTCTGGTTGTTGTGATTTAGTTAGAAAGGGAAAAAAATGAATGAGTGAAATAGACACCTAAATTCAGATATTACCTGCCATCTGGTTTGTGGACCTCTGCTCAAGCAGAAACAAGCTATCTCTCCATCTGCTCAAATAAAACCCACCTGGTAGAGAGGCAAAGAGAGATTATATGACTGTTACTTCAAAGGAGCACAATTAGACTCTCTGGGGTACTATTTCACTTTATCCTTGAAATATTTATTTGATGATGGCATAAGCCCATGGCCTCAGTTACAAAGAAATGCATGAAAGCTTTCACTATTCCTGTTACAAAACACGTAGCAAGGGTGTTGTTATATTTTGGGTGTCACATTAAATTTCACCGAACATAAGCTACAAAAGTTGCTTTTAACAATTATATAAAACTTTCCCTTTAATCAAGTTTGACTGGGAGCATCCCTAAAAGAATGAGAACCAACCTTCTAGCAAAATAAGGAATGTTTTGTCAATTATCAGCTAAGATTGTCCACAGTTGTATTTTAATGAAGCTGAAAGTGACAAACTGACTCCAAATTGGAAGTCACACTTCCAGCACCTCAACTTGTCAAATCTCAGGTGAAGGTTGATTTTCAGACTCTGATAGCAACACTCTTGCACAATGCCACCACGCAAAAGCCTCTCCTTACCCACAATCTTCCTCACCAGTAATTTGACTTCAGCAACAGATATGAATCTGTGACCTAGATGCAAATTATTCCTGATGACATGGATACTAAACTGTAAAAAGGAACTAACAAAAGCATCCTGTTTGACAAGGGTTCGATTCTACCACCACTAGGGCAGTAAATAGGTCACGCCTGTCAGGACTGGTGAGCTTTATTATGTGTAATCTACACAATAGTACCATTGAATTTTCAGTGTCTGGTGATTAATCCTACGTTTGTGAGTTCTGGTGCCCTAGAAATGTGTTTGGAATGCTCAAGGCCTCCCTTCTAGTTCACCATTGGTTATTAGAAAACATTTGTCTTTTGTGTAAAACAAAAGCACTGTACTCTCTATATTCTCATAATTCCATTAGAAAAATGAAGTAGATTTGTTGTTCTTTAAAGAGGAATGCATTATGAAGAAACGAATATCACTGGAGGTGAAGTTATGAGATAGGTTCTCTGTTCTTCCCACCTCCTTCTTTCTCTGTCTGCTATGAACTAAATTGTGTCCCCCTTAGCCCACTCCAAAAATTCATAGGTTGAAGCCCTAACCTTCAAAGGGACTGTGTTTGGAGATAGGGAATTTAGGAGGTAATTGTGGCTAAATGAAGTCATAAGGGAGAGGCAGTAATCTGATAGGATTGGTGGTTTTATAAGAAGAGGAAGAGAGGAAGATCCTTTCCTCTCCCTCACCCTCTAGGCTCAGGAACCAAGAAAGGTCTTGTGAGGTCACTGCAAAAAAACAGCTGGAAACCAGGAAGAGGGCCCTCGCCAGAAACAAACCATGCTGGCACCCTGATGTCAAATGTCCAGCCTCCATAATTCTAAGAAAATTAATTTCTCTTGCTTGCACCACCCATCCTATGGTATTTTGTTATGGCAGCCCAAACCAAGGCACTGCCTCTCCTTAGACCAGAGGCTCTGGTGCTTCTGCCATATTGGTTGTGAACAGTCTACTGTGCAGCCACACATTTCCTCACATAGTCCCCCGACCCATACCTCAACAGTACTCACAGTCCTAACCTTTGCTAATAACTTCCTCGTCCTCCCAATTAATCAGAATTTCTCCTTTCTAACCACTGTTCCCTTGAAACATTGTCAATACAGGATGCTATAACAGATTGCCATAGACTAGGTGACTTCAACAATAAGAATATACTTTCTCACAGTTCTGGAGGCTGGAAGTCTGAGATTAGGGTGCCAGCATGGTTGGGTTCTGATAGGGGCCCTCTTCTAGATTCCAGACAGCTGCCTTCTCCTTGGATCCTCACGCAGCAGACAGAGAACTAGCTAGCTTTCTGGCCCCTTCCTATAAGGGCATTAATCACATTTATGAGGGCTCCACCCTCATGACCTAATTACCTCCCCAAAGCCCCACTGCTAAGCACTATCATACTGGGATTAAGGTTTCAACATATGAATTTGGGGAGACACAAATATTCATTCCATCGCAAGAATTGTTTTCTTAGGTGACTGGATGATCTGATAAACTATTCCACACTACAGTGTTGATGTCCGTTAATGATTTTATGTGTCACATTCATTTCTTCTCCTTCTCCTAACCCAGGTAGGTACCTGAAGACAGAGTAGGTCTCTTGAAACTTTCCCGGGTTATTCTCACAGATTCTGATAAGGAAAGAAGAGGCCTGAAAACACAGCTTATTCTGGAGATGGGCAGAGGAAGTGGGCAGAAGCACCACCCAGAGGGCTAACATCAAAGTCAAACTACTTCCTTCACAGTCTGGTTCAATGCATTAGGAATTGACGCAGGTTTTTGGCTTTCTATTTAACAGTCCTTGTAACATATACTCTTGCCTCCTTCAGTGACTTTATTAAAATAAGTTTTAAAAAAACCAAAATGTGATAATTTCAGGCAATAAAGCAGGTCTCGAGAAGAAATATTTGAGGGTGAGGGATTCGTTTTGATCCCCCTTTCCTCTATAGCTCGAGGCTTTCATCCATTTATCAATATTTAAGTGTGTATTAATCTTAGTTCACAAATCCAAAGATGTGAGAAATATAGATTAATTTTTTCCTTAGATTAAACTAGGCACAATTCTTAGCCCCCTTCGCACTAATTTGTGGTGCATCCATCCCTCCAAAGCCCCTTCTCAGCATACAGTCACACCAGAGTCCAAGAGGCTAGGCAGTGCATGGAAATTGGGGGAAAGACACTTAATGATTGGTGTCTCCCTAGTGCCCTGTCATCCTCGTTAGCCAAGCCCAGAATGCCTCCTTGAACAGGCATTTATTTGCTTCTGCACCATGAGTGGGGTACAGTACCTAAGGTACAACTACCACTCTCACACCCTCCCTGGCAGGTCCTTCCAATTGCATAGGCCTTGACCATGCAATAGGGCATGGGTTTTCCTTCTCCCCTTTCATCTACTTCAAATACTTACATGTCTTTGACCTTTTATTTTGATCTGTGGGAAAAAAAAATCTATCTCCTTCTAATTGTCCTTAAAATGTTTTTCATAAACTTGTCAAAGCTGAGGCTTTAGGAAAAGAAAAGCCAGGAAGATAAATTCTTACTGACAACTTCTGCTTCTGGTCCATAACAAAAACTTTTTCTAAGCCAAAAGAACACCAAAGGGTTTGGTTACATTCGGGGAACTGGGAAAGGAAAAGTACAAGGAGAAAGAGTAATATTTTCTTAAGTATTCTGGCCCACAAACAACAGATTCTGTGTAGAAATATCTGATAATATTACAGGGCAAATTTTTTTTTTCTGAATATTTTTAGGCGGCTGGTAAGAGCACCAGCCTGGAGAGAAGACTCAACCCCACTTCTGCTAATAACACTTATAAGCCACTTTTCCTCTGTGGACTAAATTCTGTACACTTGTTCATTCAACAAACTTTTATAAGCACTATTCTCTGCAGGAATTGAGGGAAGGTGTGGTATAGGTCCTGAGGCTTCGAGGATATATGTTGACCTCCAGAAGAACATAATCAGCACATAAGCCAAAGGTCACAATTGCAAGGATAGAGACACTTCCAAGATGCTATGGAGCACTGAGGAAGGAAACTTAACATGACCTGGAGAGGAGCAGTCTCAACTGAGTCCTGCAGAAGCAGATGAAAATCAGGCCAAGGGTGATGGAAAGGAAGCACTAGAAAGGGTAGCACTGCCAACAGGAGTGACGTGTTAGACTCGTGGAGAGGTTAGTAGGGATCAAATCTGAGTGTGGCTTTCATGGTGTATTGTCTTTTAGTAGCAATGAAGTATCTTGGAAAAGTTTTGGTGGGAGGTGATGTCATATGCTAAGAATTACAGGTCTTTTGCTTTGCTTCGTTTTGTTTGGGCTGCTTAAACAACATCAACTTATCTCACAGTTCTGTAAGTCAGAAGTCTGAAACAGGTCTCACTAGCTTAAAATCAAAGTGTTGGCAGAGCTGCATTCCTTTCTGGAAGCTTGAGGGGAGACTCCATTTTCTTGCCTTTTCCAGCTTCTAGAGCATGGCCACAGTCCTTAGCTCATGGCCCCTTCCACCTTCAAAGTTAGCAAAGGCATTTCGAGTCCTTCTCCAATTGTATCACTCTGACCCTTTTTTTTTTTTATGTCTTCCTCCTCCACTTTTTCTGACATTTTTTAAAAATTGAGATAAAATCCACATAACATAAAATTAACTGTTTAAAGCATATAATTCAGTGTCATATAGTACATCCACAAGTGTTGTGCAGCCACCATCTATATCAAGTTCCAGAACATTTTTATCACCCCAAAAGAAATCCTGTACCCATTAAGTAGCCACTCCCCCTCCCTTCCTCCCAGCTCCTGACAACCCTCAATCTGCTTTCTATCTCTGTGAATTTACCTATTCTGAATATTTCTTATAAAAGGAATTACACTATATGTGACCTTTTGTGTTTGGCTTCTTCCACTTAGCATAATGTTTTTGAGGTTCTTCCATGTTGCAGCATGTGTCAGTACTTCATTCTTTTTTTTTTTTGAAATGGAATTTCGCTCTTGTCACCTAGGCTGGAGTGCAGTGGTGCAATCTCAGCCCACTGCAACCTCCACCTCCCGGGTTCAAGCGATTCTCCTGCCTCAGCTTCCCTGTTATGTAAAACAGCTTCCTGTTTTACATAACATTCCATAAGTCAATCCCATAGCTGGGATTACAGGCGCCTGCCACCACGCCCAGCTAATTTATGTATTTTTAGTAGAGATGGAGTTTTACCATGTTAGCCTGGCTGGTCTCAAACTCCTGACCTCAGGCAATCTGCCCACCTCAGCCTGTCAAATTGCTGAGATTACAGGCATGAGCCACTGCGCCTGGCCTCATTCCTTTTTATGGCTGAATAATACCCCATTGTAGGGCTATGAAACATTATGTTTATCCATTCATTCGTTGATGAACATTTGGGTTGTTTCCACCTTTTGGCTAATGTGAATAGTGCTGCTATACATAGTGTTTGGGTGCCTCCTTTCAGTTTCTTTTATGTACAAGTGTTTGATGTCTGTTTTCAGATTTTTTTACTATACCTAGGAGTGGAATTGCTGGGTCATGTAGTAGTTCTTTTTAAGAAACCCCCAAACTGTTTCCCACATCAGCTTTACCATTTTACATTCCTACCAACAAGGTATGAGGGTTCCAATTTCTTCGCATTCTTGATAAAACTTGTTGTTGTTGTTGTTTTTAAGTTACATTATAGCTAGCCTAAGGGGTGTGAAGCGATCTCGTTATAGCTTTGATTTGCATTTCCCTAGTGATTAATGATTCTGAGCATCTTTTTATGATTTTCTTTTTAAATAACTGAATTTGAAGGTTGTATGTAAGAAGGATTTTAAAGGAAGCAAAAAGAAAGTAGAAAAGCCAGTTTTCCAGATTAAATCCGATGACCTCATGAACAAACAGTAGGGAAAGGGAAAAACAGATGAATTGGAGAAATATTTAGAAAGTAAAACTGTAAGAATTTGGAGCCAGCTGAATGTGGTGGTTTGAAAGAAAGGGAGAAGTGAAAGCCCTTCCATCTCCCTCATTCCTAAAATGAAAGGGTTAGGCCAGATGGCCTAGAGTGCTTCCCAGCACAAACATTCCCTCTTAAAAGTGAACTCACCTTGCAAATGTCAAAAGGGTTTATCAAGTGAAATTTACTCAAGGCTCCTTAAAACTGATGTTGCATGCGTTAAATGCTTCTAAGGATAAGCTCCTCTGATTTCAGGGACAGCTGAGACAGGACAAAATTTAAATGAAAACAATTCAATCTCATTATTTACAAATTAATTGTTAATTAACTTAATTAATTTAAACCATGTTAGCCTCTAAATGTTCATCACCCTGTTTTACATAACATTCCACAAGTCAAGCACCAGGGATTTATCATGCTGTTTGGGAATATGGATTCCAATGAGAATTATTTTTTAAAGTCTGTGCAAGAGGAGGACAGAACAAGATGGCCAAATAGAACCCTTCAGCAATTGTCCCCCTGAAAGAACATCTAATTGAACAACTATCCATGCAAGAAAGCACCTTCACAAACACCAAAAAAAATCAGGTGATCAATCATAGTACCTGGTTTTAACATAATATTAAGGATAGAGGCATTGAATAGTGTAGGAAAGACAGTCTTGCGTTGCCTACACCACCCCTCTCCCAGCCCTCCTCAGTGCTATACATGTGGAAGGAGAATCTGTGTGCTTGGGAGAAAGAGACCTAAGTGAGTGTGTGGGACTTTGCACTGGAACTCCCTGTAGCCCTGTCACAGTGTTGTGAAACACAACCCAAAACAGATTTCTGCTGGTACCCATGGAGGGAGCATTTAGATAAGCCCTGGACCAGAGGGAAATTATCCCCAGCAGAAGTCCTGGCTGGCTCCACCTTTAGCTGACTCATGGACCTGTGGCCCAGAATAAATTTGAGTGGCAGTCAGGCCACAAAAACTACAGTCCTTGGGCAAGCCTTAGTGCTGAGCTGGTCTGATAAGCAGTGGACCTGGGGTACACATGACCCAGTGCAATACCAGCTGTGGAGGCCAAGGGAGTGCCTGCATCATCCCTCCCCCAGCTTCAGGCAGTTCAGCTCCAAGAGAAACTACCTCCACTTGGGGAAAGGAGAGGGAAGAGTACAGAGAACTTTGTCTTGCAACTTGGGTACCAGCTCAGCCACGGTAAAATAAAGCACCAAGCAGATTCCCAAAGCCCCTGATTGCAAGCCTTAATTCCTGGATTGTATTTCTAAACCCACCTTGGGCCAGAAGGAAATACACTGCCCTGAAGGGAAGGATCTAGTCCTAGCAGGATTTACCACCTGCTGACTAAAGAGCCCTTGAGTCTTGAATAAACATCAGTAGTAGTCAGGCAGTAGTTGCTATGGGCCTTGGGTGAGACCCAGTACTGCATTGGCTTCAGGTGTAACCCAGCACAGTGCCAGCTGTGGTGGACATGGGAGTGCTTACATCCCCTCTGCCAATTCCAGGCAGCCCAGCATGGTCAGAGACTCCTGCTGATTGGAGGAATGAGAAAGAAAAAAGCAAGAGACTTTTCAGGGTAACCTAGGAATTCTCCCTTATTTTACCCAAGTCAACCAATGCTGTCCAATGTTGTGCCTCTAGGAGTTGGCAAGAGTGACAGTGCTTCTGGATTTGGGGAACTCCCTGTCCTCTTCTGCCCCCAGTGCTGATACAGCTGCAGCTGCAGTGACTACAGGCTTAAATCACAACACTCAAATCTTCTTTGAATATGTCCTTCTCAAAAAGGATGAGTACAAACAAGACCTGACTGCAAAGATAGAAATAAATAACTCTTCAGTGCCCAGATATTGACAAATGTCCACAAGCATGAAGAACATTCAGGAAAATTTGACATCAGAAAACAAACTAAATAAGGCACTAGTGACCAATCTCAGAGTAATAGACTATGTGACCTTTCAGACAGAATTCAAAACAGTTGTCTTGAGGAAGCTCAGCGAATTTCAAGATAACACAGAGAAGGAATTCAGAATTCTATCAGAAAAAATGTACTAAGAGAAATACAAACAACAAGAAATCCTGGAGATGCAAAATTCAATTGACAAACTGAAAAATGTGTCAGAGTCTCCCAAGAGCAGAATTGATCAAGCAGAAAAAATAACTAATGAGCCTGAAGACAGGCTACATAAAAATATGCAAAGGAGGCTGGGCGTGGTGGCTCATGCCTATAATCCCAGCACTTTGGGAGGCTGAGGCAGTGGATCACCTGAGGTCAGGAGTTTGAGACCAGCCTGACCAATATGGCAAAACCCCATCTCTACTAAAAATACAAAAATTAGCTGGGTGTGGTGGCGTGCACCTGTAGTCCCAGCTACTTGGGAGGCTGAGACAGAATAACTTGAATGTGGGAGGTGGAGGTTGCAGTGGGCCAAGATCACGCCACTGCACTCCAGCCTGGGCAACAGAGCAAGACTCCATCTCAAAAGACAAAACAAAACAAACAAAACAAAAAATATACAAAGGAGAAAAAATTTAAAAAAAAAAAGCATGCCTACAACATCAAGAAAATAGACTTAAAATGACAGATCTAAGAGTTACTGGCCTTAAAGAGGATGTAGAGAGAGATACTGGGGTAGCAAGTTTATTCAAAAAAGTAACAACACATAACCCTCTAGACTTAGAGAAAGATGTGAACATCTAGGTACAAAAAGGTTATATAACACCAAGTGGATTCAACCCAAATAAGACTGCCTCAAGGCATATCATAATCAAACTCTCAAAGGTCAAGGATAAAAGATCCTAAAAGCAACAACAGAAAATAAGTAAATAACATATAAAGGAGCTTTGATACATCTCACAGCAGACTTTTCAGTGGAACCTCACAGGGCAAGAGAGAATGGGATAACATCTTCAACATCTGAAGGAAAAATCTTCCAACCTATAATATTATATCAGCAAAATTATCCTTCAAACATGACGGAGAAATAGACTTCCCCAGACAAACAAAAGTTGAGGGATTTCATCAACATCAGACCTGTCTTATAAGAAATGCTAAAGGGAGTTCCTCAATCTTAAAGAAAAGGACATTGATAAACAACAATAAATCATCTGTAGGTATAAAATGCACTGGTAATAGTAAATACACAAACAAATACAGAATACTCTAACACTACAATTAGTGTGTAAACCACTCATATATTTAGTAGAAAGACTAGAAGACAAAACAATCAAAGAATAACCACAACAACTTTTTATGAGATAGACAATATAAAAAGATATAAATAGAGACAACAAAAAGTCAAGAGGTAGGAGACAAAGTTAAAGTGTAGAGTTTTTTTAGTTTTCTCTGCTATGTGTTTGTTTGTTTATTTGTTTTGCAATCATCAACATTGTCATCAGTTTAAAATATTGGTTATAAGATGTTATTTGCAAGCCTCATGATAACCACAAAATGAAAACATATAACAGAGACACACATACAAAAATGCAAGAAATTAAAACATACTACCAGAGAAAATCACTTTTACACAAATTACAAAATGGCAGTAGTAAGTCCTTACCTATCGATAATAACATTGACTGTAACTGGACTAAATTCCTTAATCAAATACATAGAGTGGCTGAGTGGACACACACACACACACACACACACACACACACACACACGACCCTACTATATGCTGCCTACGAGAAATTCAATCTATAAAGATACAAACAGCCTGATAATAAAGGAATGGAAAAAATATCCAATGCAAATGGAAACTAAAAAAGAGCAGGAGTACCTACACTTGTACTGTCAGATAAAATAGATTTCATGACAAAAACCGTGAAAAAAAGAAAAAAGAAGAAGACAAACAAGGTCATTATATAATGATAAAGGGGTCAATTCAGCAAGAAGATATTACACTTGTAAACATATATGCACCCAATACTGAAGCATACAGATATGTAAAGCAAATATTAGAGGTATATAGAGAGATATACCCCAATACAATAATTGTTGGGAACCTCAACAACCTACTTTTAGCATTGGACAAATCATCCAGACAAAAAAGCAACAAAGAAACATCAGACTTAATCTGCACTATGGACCAAATGGATCTAATAGACATTTACAGAGCATTTGATCCAGTACCTGCCAAATACACATTCTTCTCCTCTGCTTATGGAACACTCTCAAGGATAGACCATATGGTAGGTCACAAAACAAGTCCCAAAAAATTCAGAAAAACTGAAATCATATCAAGTAACTTTTCCAGCCACCATAGAATAAAACTAGAAATCAGTAACAAAGGAACTTTGGAAACTATACCAACACATGGAAATTAAACATTACACTCCTGAATGGCTATTGGGTCAATGAAGAAATTAAAAAGGAAATTTTAAAATTTTGTGAAACATACCAAAACTTACAAGATACAGCAAAAGCAGTACCAAGAGGGAAGTGTATAACAATAGACATTTCCATCAAAAAAGCAGAAACACTTCAAACAAATAACAATGCATCATAAAGTACTAGAAAAGCAAGAGCAAATCAAATTCAAAATTAATAGAAGAAATAATAAAGGTCAGAGTAGACATAAATGTAACGAGACTAAGAAAACACAAAGTATCAATAAAATGAAAAGTTTTTTTAAAACCTTTTTAAATGAACAAAATTGACAAACCTTTAGCAAGACTAAGAAAAAAAGAGAGAAGACCCAAATAAATAAAATCAGAGATAAAAAAGGAGATATTACAACGAATACTACAGAAATTCAAAGGATTATTAGAGACCATTATGAGCAACCACATGCCAATAAGTTGGAAAACCTAGAACAATTGGATATGTTTATAGATGTATAAATGTATTGGATAAACTGGATACATTTATAGATGTTATAGAACAACTGGATACATTATACAATTTTATACATACAACCTACCAACATGAAACCATGAAGAAATACAAAACCTCAATAGACCAACAACAAGTAACAAGACAGAAACTGTAATTAAAAAGTCTCCCAGCAAAGAAAAGCCCAAGACCTGATGGTTTTACTGCTGAATTCTACCAGACACTTAAAGAAGAACTAATACTAATCCTACTCAAACTATTCCCCAAAATCAGGAAGGGAATACTTCCAAATTTGTTCTGTGAGGCCAGTATTACCCTCATATCAAAACCAGACAAAGACACAACAAAAGAAGAAAACTACAAGCCAATAACTCAGATGAACATAGACGCAACAAAATACTAGCAAACAAAATTCAACAACACATTAAAAGGATCACACATCATGATCAAGTGGGATTCATCCCATGGATGCCAGGATAATTCAACATACACAAATCAATCAATGTGATATATCATACCAACAGAACAAAGGACAAAACCCATATGATCATTTCAATTGTTTTTTGATCATTTATCAAAAAACATTTGATAAAATTTAACATCCCTTCATGATAAAAACCCTCAGAAATGGGTATAGAAGGAACATACCTCAACAATATAAAAGCCATATATGACAAACTCATAGCTAGTATCATATTGAAGGGGGAAAAAACTGAAAGCCTTTTCTCTAAGATCTGGAACAAGACAAGGATGCCCATTTTCACTACTGTTTTTTCAACATGTTCTGGAAGTCCTAGCAAGAGCAATCAGAAAAGAGAACAAAATAAAGGGCATCCAAATTGGAAAGGAGGAAGTCAACCTATCCATATTTGCAGATAATATGATCTTATATTTGGAAAACCCTAAAGATGACACCAAAACACTATTAGAACTCATTCAGTAAACAAATTCAGTAAATTTGCAGGATACAAAATAAACACACAAAACTCAGCAGCACTTCTAAAAACAGTGAATAATCTGAAAAAGAAACCAAGAAAGTAATCTCATTTATAATAGCTACAAATAAAATTAAATGCCTAGGAATAATCTTACCCAATGAAGTAAGAGATCTCTACAATGAAAACTATAAAACATTGATAAAAGAAATTGAAGAGGACACACAAAAAATGGAAATATATTCCCATGTTCATAGAGAAGAAGAATCAATATTGTTAAAAATGTTCAACTACCCAAAGAAATCTACAGATTCAATGCAATCTCTGTCAAAATACAAATAACATTCTTCACAGAAAAAGAAAGAAGTCCTAATATTTATATGACACCACAAAAGACCCAGGATAACTAAAGCAATCCTTAGCAAAATAAAGAAAACTGAAGGAATCACATTATCTGACTTCACATTATACCACAGAGCTATAGTAACCAAAACAACATGGTATTGGCAAAAACAGACAGACCAATGGAACAGAAGAGAGAACACAGAAATAAATGCACAGATTTATAGTCAATTCATTTTCAACAAAAATGCCAAGAATATAATTGGGGAAAGGACAGTCCCTTCAATAAATGGTACTGGAAAAACTGGATATCCATGTGCAGAAGAATGAAACTTGACCCCACCTCTTTCCATGTACAAAAATCAAATCAAAATAGATTAAAGACTTAAATCTAAGACCTTGAACTATGAAACAACACAAAGAAAAAATTGGGGAAACTCTCCAGAATATTGGTCTGGGCAAAGATTTTTGGAGTAAGACCTCAAAAGCACAGACAACCAAAGCAAAAAATGGATAAATGGAGTCACATTAAGCTCAAAATCTTCTGCACAGCATAGGAAACAATCAACAAAGCGGAAGATGGTGGATTGGTGGAATTGTTAGCATGCGTCTCCCACTTGGAAAGACAAAATAGTGTATAGAGATTCATGCTGTGAACATTTACCAAGGAGCAACACAAACTTAACAGGAAAACTGAAAGAAACCACAGGCCCTTTGAAATAAGCGGCAGGCTGCAGCCTACACCATGAGGCAGGTAGAAAACTGCTAGTCCCCAGAGTGTGCTAGTCCCCAGAGGGATAAACTGCCTCCAGGACTCACACTCCTACTGGCGGACCTGGCAATACAGGCCACAGGAGAAGGCCTGAACCCTACCCAGTAATGGAACTGACTTAGAGAGCGGTGGGAAATACAAAAGTAGAAACGGCGAGAAGAGCCTCACATGCATGCCCAATCTCCAACCCATATGAACAGAAGCCATTCTTGATCCTACCTCACTGGGAACCTCACAGAAGTCGGCCAGCTAACTCATGTGGTGGCTGCAGGTTGAGAGAAGCTCCCATCTGAAATTCGTAATATAATCTTTGAGTGGGTATGAACTCCCTTGGCCAGAACCAGGGGTGTGAGTGGGAAGTGTGCTGCAGCCACAATGCAGGAGCTGGGTGCCCTGGCCTCATAGGCGGAGTGGGAGGGGCGTGGCCTGAAAGCTATGGTTGCTATCTCCACTGGGAAAGCTTACGGCCTGTGGCAGTTTTGAGTCCTGCCCACAGACTGCCTGGAACTTAGCTAGCTGCTGCTAGTGGAACCCTGCGGATGTGAGGCCTGCCTTGCCAAGTGTGTGGGAGCTGAGTGTGGCTTACCTCTACCTGCTATTCCCCACTACCGGTGTAAACTTCTGTGCAACAGAGACAGCTGTGCTATTTCCTGGAACATAACCCCAGAGGCCAGAGAGCTGGCCACAGACCTCCACTGGGGTTTCTGCTTGTCTTACACATGCAGAGCTAGAGCATGGACTTGCCTGACCCAGCACCTACCTGGCTTTACCCCTCTATCTGCTTTTGCAGCTCAACACAAAGGACAGAAATTGTGGGAGCTTTACGGGGTAGCCCATTGCCTGAAACTGACCAAAGTACCTCTCCTGGGTAACATAAGGCAAGCACAAATCCCACCACTACCACCTCAGCTGGTGTTCTCTTGCAAGCATCACCTCTTGTTTGGAGGCCAACTGACACAATCCATTGCAGCATCTCCAGGTAGCATAATGAAGTGCCCAGGAAGGAGAAAACTTGTACATGACCTCAGCTATCGCCATTGCCTATAACAAGCGGGCTGACTAGGAAGTTCTGAGTGTCCATTTGACCAGTTCATCATGACTACAACTGGCATTTGAGAAAGCCAACACACTAAGGTTATTTATAACCAAGGAGTCGCACAGAGTCTATGTCACCCCCCTGCCACCTCCACCAGTGCTGCTGGTGGTACCTGCTACTGAGAGACTTGAGGATAGATCACATCACTAGATCCCTTGCAGACATTCCCCAGTACTAGCCTTGAGTGTGGCAACTCCACTGGGTGGCTAGACCCAGAGGAGCAGCAGCATTCACAGTAGTCTGGTTCTCAGGGACTCCTACTCCTAGGGGAAGGGGGAGTGCACCACATTAAGGGAACACCCCATGGGACAAAAGAATCCAGGTGGCAGGCCTTGAGTCCCAAAACTTTTCTGCTTGTAGAAAATCTCTTTCAGCAGAGGCACAGGTGGAGTGCTGGGCTAAGGAGGTTGAGGAGAAGCCTGTGACTCTGCAATGGTCTGGCAGCCCTGGTGCTCATGAAGTGCCTTGAACAAGGGGAATTATTTTCCCCCTTATCCACCACTACAGACACAGCTGGGTCTTCTCCCACAGGAGGTTGGCATGGGTGCACCTATAGACAGCCTTTCTGGAAAACTTCAGGATAACGGCATCCCCACAGGTTCAGGTTTGCACACGGGTAGAGCCACAATCCCTGTCTACTTGGAACACCAACATATCTGCAGATGAAAACAAGTGCCTGTCTGATTGGACTAGCTGGAACACTGGATTAGGAGTGAGTCTCAGAGCTGGATCACTTCCCTGCTGGCCCAGTAGGGGAGCTGAAGTGGCTCCCACCCTTCCCCCTGATGAGACCTCAGTATGTTTTACTGAGCCCCCAGCCACCTCTGTCAAGGCTGGGACCTCTGCCCACCACTGGGCATTGCATTTATCTATCTGCTTTAGCCACAACAAGTTTCTACCCAGGGACACCTTATGTACTGGCCTGAAACCTGAATTATTCAACTCAGTAAATAAAATACTGGGGAAAAATTAAAGAGATAAATCTCACGGAGAATAAGATAAACTTCAGGAAACCTCTACCATTCCAACTCCATAGGAGACAGTGCACTTGCTCACACACCAAGCACGTTGCTACTAAAATCAACATCTGAGAAAGCCATAATACAAAGATTCATACAAAAAACCAAGGAACTCATACAAATTCTTCACCTCTGAAAGCACCAAAAGCCAAATTAGGTTACAAAGAACTATAAACATTAAAGTAATATCCTAAAGGGAAAAAGGAAATTTAAAAAATAAACACAGTTAAATCACATATAAACCAAGAACAAATAGAAGAAGTAGCCTACCCAAATGAGAAGGAACCAGAAAAATAATTCTGACAATATGACAAAACAAGGTTCTATAACACACCCAAAAGATCACATTATTCCCCAGCACTGGATCCAAACCGAGATGAAATCTTTGAAATAACAGATAATAAATTCAAAAGACTGATGATGAAGCTACTCAAGGAGATACAAGTGAAAGGTGAAAACCAACATAAACCAACATAAAAAAGTGTTCAAGAAATATGGATTATGTAAAACGACCAAACCTAAGAATAGTTGGTGTTCCTGAGGGAGAAAAGAAAGCAAAAAGTTTGGAAAACTAGAAAACTTCCTTGGCCTAGCTAGAGAATTAGATATCCAAATAGAAGAAGCTCAAAGAACATCTGGGAGCTTCATTGCAAAAAGGACATCGCCAAGGTATATAGCCATGAGGCTATCTAAAGTTAATGTAGAAAAGAATTCCAAGAGCAGTGAGACTAAAGCATCCACTAACCTATAAGATTAACAGTAGACTTCTCAGCAGAAACTTTACAAGCCAAAAGGGATTGAGATCGCATTTTCAACCTCCTTAAACAGAACAACTGTTGGCTAAGAATTATTTTACAAAACTAAGTTTCATAAATCAAGGGGAAATAAAGTCTTTTTCAGACAAACAAATGCTGAGAGAATTGTCACTACCAGACAAGTCCTACAAGAAATGCTAAAAAGAGTTATAAATCCTGAAATAAAAGGTCCATATGTACCAGAATAGAACCTCTTGAAGCCATAAAACCCACAGGGCCTATATAACAAAAACACAATGAAGAAAAGAAAGTATCTAGGTAACAATCCACATGATGACTGGAGTAGTACCTCACATCTCAATATTAATATTGCATAAATGGCCTACTTAAAAGATACCGATTGGCAGAATGGATAAAAATCATAAACCAAATATCTATTGTTTTTAAGAGACTCACCGAACATGTAATGATTCATATAAACTCAAGGTAAAGGGATGGAGAAAGATATCCCATGCAAATAGAAGCCAAAAGCAAGCAGTAGTAGCTATTCTTATGTCAGATAAAACAGACTTTAAAAAAACAACAGTAAAAAAATAGACAAAGTCATTGTATATAATAGAAGGATCAATCCAAAAAGAAGATATTACAACCTTAAATATATGCACACCTAACTCTAAAGCTGCCAGATTCATAAAACAATTACTACTAGACTTAAGAAATGAGATAAAAAGCAACACAATAATACTAGGGGACTTCAACACTCCACTGACAACTCTAGACAGATCATCAAGTCAAAAAGCCAACAAAGAAATAATAGACTTAAACTATATTCTAGAACAAATGAACCTAACAGATATTTACAATTCTACCCAAGACCTGCAGAATATACATTTTTCTCATCAGCATGTGTAACATTTCTCAAGATAGACCATATGATAGGCCACAAAACAAGTTTAATAATTTTTTAAAACTCAAAATCACATCAGGTATCTTCTCAGGCCACAGTGAATAAAACCATAAATCATCTTTAAAAGGAACCTTCAAAACTGTACAAATATATGGAAATCAAACAATCTGCTTCCAAATGATTTGGGGCTTAACAATGAAATGAAGATGAAAATTTAAAAATTATTTGAAATAAGTGATAATAGCAACACAAATTATCAATAACCCTGGGATACAGCAAAAGCAGTGCTAAGAGGAAAGTTTATAGTGCTAAATGCCTACATCAAAAAGCCTGAAAAAAAAAAAAAAAAGCCTGAAAAATCACAAATTGACAACCTAACATCACACCTTAAGGAACCAGAGAAACAAGAACAAACAAAACCCAAAGCTAGCAGAAGAAAAGAAACAACAAAGATCAGAGAAGAACTGAATGAAGTTAAAACAAAAAAATTCAAAAGATCAATGAAACAAAAAATTGATTCTTTGAAAAGATAAACAAAATTGATAGAGCATTAGCTAGATTAACCAAGAAAAGAAGAGAGAGGATTTAAATAAGCTCAATTAGAAATAAAAATGGAGACATTATAACCAAAACCATAGAAATACAAGAGATCATTCATGACTAGTATGAACACCTCTATAAACACAAACTAGAAAATCTAGAGGAAATGGATAAATTCCTGAAAACAAAAAACTCTTCTAGATTAAATCAGGAAGAAACAGAAATCTTGAACAGACTAATAACAATCAGTGAGATTGAATCAATAAAAAAAATTGCCAACAAAAATAAAGCCCAGGGCCACATGGATTCACAGTAGAAATCACGCCTCTGCACCCCAACCAGGGTGACAGGGTAAGACCTCATCTCACAAAAAAAAAAAAAAAAAAAGAATGAATCTAATTCACAGAATGAAGTAAATGATATGATCCCAATAAGCACCTACTTTTTAAAATTAAAAGTGATAATTTTATTATGTGTGTTGATCCTAAATAAATGCAATTTGATAGTGCTATAGTGACATGTGATTATAAAACTACTTTGTTTTTTGAAAGATTGAGGAATCCTTTGGTATTATTATCTTTGTCATTAAAATAGCAAAATAATTGAAACATTTTGCCTTTCATAGCTAAAACACCTTTCATTTTCTTGAGTGCTTTTTTCCCCTTCATTGATAACTGTTCATCATTTCTTTTTCTTAGCTTAATCTTCTTTGAGGCACACATTCCATTCAACCATTAAGTGGAATTACCATCCTACCAAATAATTTCTGTCCTCTCAATCTTGTTCTTAACAAGATATAAAATGTACATTT
This sequence comes from Pan troglodytes, assembly GCF_028858775.2. Classification (NCBI taxonomy): domain Eukaryota; kingdom Metazoa; phylum Chordata; class Mammalia; order Primates; family Hominidae; genus Pan; species Pan troglodytes. The sequence goes on from NC_072403.2 coordinate 62,265,091, forward strand.
TTCTAGAACCCAACCTGATCATGAGATTATTGTTACTGAGGGCTCACAGGAAGGTCATAGTAAAGGCCAATTAAATGTTGATCTGTGAGGTTTGTGGGGAAAGGGATTCCAAGTTATGTCTTCTTCCCCCTGACTTTGTTTCTCCTAGCTCATATTCCTAGGACATTTTTTACTCTAATGGGCCTTGTCCTGTTGATGTCTTTCTTCCCCAGTTCCTAAACCAATCATAAAGGAGCAAGCAAACATTGTAGCTTCAGATTCTCCCCTTCTTTCCACTCACCAATTCCTCTTTCCAGGATATTAGGGAATTGTAAAATGTTCCTTTCTGTCTCTAGCAACATTTTTTGCTTAAAGTCTATTTCATTTCATCTTTGTATAGATACTTGAGCTCTCTTATGATACTTCAGCTTTTATGTTTGCATGGTGTGTGTGTGTGTATTTATCTGTAGTATAATAAAAATTAAATACTTGATCTTTGATCCTCTACTCTTGGCACAAATCTCCTAAAACCTTTGGAATTTACTGGCTTTGCATCTGGATAAGATGACTCATGGTAGTGGGCAGCAGTGGGCTGCGTAGATACTTCAGGTTAGGGGCTGGTCACCAGATAAACCAATCATGTAATTAGAGGGTTGCAACTTGCAGCCCCACCCCCTGACCTCCAGTGCTGGGATTCACTCAGGATGCTGGCAGAAATATTAAAGGGAAATATTAGGGAAAGTTATAGGGAATAGTCACAAACCTTTTTGGAAGGCCGGAAGGTTACATAGCTTGTAATAATTGAACAGGCTGAAGGCAGCTGGTTCTTACCTTAGAGCATTATGTCATAGGGTAAATACTAGAGATAATAGAGGCTTCCCCAGTTAATTTTGTTTACCCTACCTCCATTAACTAACCTTTGAGCCAGATAGCCCTCTCGGGGTGGGGGGTGGGGGAGGTCGACCAGGGATATTGCCCCCTAATGGTATTTACTTTAGACTGCAGTACCTGAACTTTAATCATTCATAAAACTACTCTCTTAACCATGTTAATTATCCACAAGTGTGTTGACTCAGAGCTTCTGTTGTTAATTCTATACTAAATAAATGCCTGGAGTGCAAGCTGCTCAGGGCCCGCCGCAGTGACAAACCTCTCTTTGTGTGCAGGCGGTCGGACACTGAGCAGGACCGGCAAAACAGAATATCTGTGTGTCAGTGTACGTTTTATTCATCTGTCGTTGGGTCAGGGTCTGAAGGCAGACCCCCGCAGCTAATGCCCTTTTGTGGGGAGCAATACCTCACTCCAGGGAAGGCAGAGGGACTAGAGACTGAATTCAATCACCAATGGCCAATGATTTCATCAATCATGACTATGAATGAAACCTCCAAAAAAAAAAAAAAAAAAAAAACCCTAGATGATGAGGTTCAGAGAGCTTCCAAGTTTGAATACATCTGCATGCTAGAAGGGTGATGCACCCTGACACCATGAGGGCAGTGGCTCCTGTGCAGGGATATTATCCTGAAGTACCTGGGCAGCCCACTCCTGCCCACTACCATGAGTCATCTTATTCGGACACAAAGCCAGTAATAGTAAGTAGAGTGCTTTTCTGAGTCCTGAGGGCTGTTCTAGCAAATAATTGAACCTGAGAGACGGTGGGAGGCCCCAAACTTGTTGTCAACTGGGCAAGAGTTTCAGTGACCTGAGAACCCCACTCGCAGCTGGCATCTAAACTGAAAGTGATCTTCCGGGACTAAGTCCTTTAACTTGTGGGATCTGACACTAACTCCAGGTAGATAGTATCAGAATAGGATCGAATTTTGGGGCACCCAGTTGGCGTCAGAGAGTTGGAGAATTGATGTGGGGAAATGATACATATGCAGTGCTGGGGAAAAAAAACAAACTATACACCATCCTTTAATTTTCAACCTATTTTTAGATTAGAATCTAAAGTGTTTCTTACAGACAGCAAAGAGTTGGATCTTGTTTTTTTGTCATTATGACAATCTCTAACTTTTGATTGGATTGTTTCATTCCCTCACATTTAATATTATTATTGATATAGTTGGATTTGCATCCCGTTTTACTTTTTAGTTTGTCTCATGTCTTTTTCGTTTCTCTATTTTTTATTTACTGTGTTCTTTTTGTATTAAGTGGGTAATTTTTCTGGTGTATTATTTTAATTTCTTTAATGACTTTTAGATTATATTTTTGAGTTATTTTATTAGCATTCACTAGAGGAATTACAATATATACCTTAATTTATTAGATTCTACTTTAGATTATTACTGTCCTCTTCTTTTCTTTCTCTGGATTTGAGTTACCATAATGCCATTTTCTTACTCCAGTATAGTTTCTTTCTCTCCTTGTGTCAAATATATTGTCAAATATATTATGCCTCTATATGTTATAGGCCCGACAATATAATTTCATAGATCTTATGAAATTATATTGCAACTTTTAAATCAGTTAGAGAAAAAAAGAAGAAATATGTAATTATACTTTTTTATAGCTACCTATATAATTACATTTACCAGTCCTTGAGTTTTTCATGTGAATTCAAATTACTCTCCAGTTTAATCTTCTTTCAGCCTCAAAAACTTCCTTGTAGGTCTTGGAAGTATTTCTGCTATAAATAAATTTTCTCTGTTTCTGTTAATCTGGGGATTTGTTTCATTTTTAAAAGATAGTTTTGGTTTTTTTTTTTTGGCTTCAGCAGATTGAATATGCTTCCCCGTTCTCTTTTGAAATTCACTGTTTCTGACAAAAAGTCAGCTGTTAATCTTATCACTTGTATGTGATAAGTCATTTTTCTTTTGCTACTTTTAATATTATCTCTTTCTCTTTGTTTCACTATGATGTGTCAGAATGTGAATCTCTTTGTGTTTATCCTTCTTGGGGTTCATTGAGCTTCTTAAAGGGTAGTTTAATGTTTTTTCATTAGATTTGGAAAGTTTCCAGCCATTACTTCTTTGAATACAGATGCTCCTAAACTTACAATTGGGTTTCATCCTGATAAACCCATTGTAAGTTGAAAATCTAGGTTGAAAATGCACTTAATACACCTAACCTACTGAACATCATAGCTTAGCGTCATCTACCTTAAACATGCTTGGAACATTTACATTAGCCTACAGTTGGGCAAAATCATCTAACACAAAGCTTATATTATAATGAAGTTATTATAAAGAATTTTAAAATTCAAAGTACAATTTCTACTGAATGTGTATTGCTTTCTCTACATTGTAAAATCAAAAAGTTGTTAAGTTAAACCATAGTATACTGGGGACTGCCTGCATTTTTTTTGCCTCCTCTCTCTTCTCCTTCTGGCACTCCCATTACACACATTTTGGTGCACTTAAGGCTGCTCCACATTTCTCTGAGGCCCTTCATTTTTCTTCATTATTTTCTATTCTTCAAATTGTGTGATCTCTATTGAACTATCTTTAAGTCTGCTGATTCTTTCTTCTGCCAGAAAAAGTACCCATTTGAATCCTTCTAGTGGATTCCCATAGAAGTACCTCTTGGCATTTCTTCTGGGTAATTCCTTTTTCTAAACCCACCAATTCCATTCTGCCTTCCAGAGATGATGCAAGCCTTACCTCCAATTACTCCCTCTTGGGGGATTTCTAGACCTTGTCTCTGCCAACTTTCATGGCAGATTGGTCATTATTATCAGATAGCAGATTCTTGCTACAATCCTCTATTCTCTGCAAGGCAACTATCATCACTCCTGTTTTAAATAAATGAGTGTTGGTGTTTGGTGTCCCTGTAAGAGGAGCGCTGCTGCAAATGAGAAACTTTTTTTTTTTTTTTAAGAGACGGAGTCTTCCTCTGTCGCCCAGGCTGGAGTGCAGTGGCGCGATCTCGGCTCACTGCAACCTCCGCCTCCCGGGTTCAATCAATTCTCCTGCCTCAGCCTCCCAAATAGCTGGGACTACAGACGCATGCCGCCGCACCCAGCTAATTTTTTGTGTTTTAGTAGAGACAGAGTTTCACCATGTGAAAATGTAAACCCAGAATTGAGTAGTAATTTGTCCAGAAATTGAAGGACTAGAACGCAGGTCTCTGGAATTTTAACCAGAGTAGTTATTGCATATAAGAATCACCTGAGATTTATTTAAAAGATGTGATGATTATCCAAACCTATAGTGAACATGCAACAAAGAGTTATTTAACTTATTAATGAGGAAATCAGCTGGATAGCAATGGCAATTCAAGGGAGTATGGGAGAGACCGACATCCATAGTAAATGAAAGAAAGTGCTGGAATAAGAATGCCAAATTATTTACAAAGGTGCCAAATATCCTGTAGAGTAATAAAACTTAACATGTGTAATTACCTTTTCTATAACAATTATTTGGATGTCTATCACCCAAAAATTATTTTAAATACATTAATCTCCTACAAGTTACCATCTAATGTCATACAATCTGGGTCTGAATCAATAGTAAATAGAAAGTCAAAGACACAGTCCTGGAAAATTAGATAAACCTTGGATGGACCTGCTAGACAATGCTTCATCATGAAAAGACATGCAGTCATCATTTCATGTTATTTCCAAGTTTTGGATTTTTAAAAAATACACATAAAGTGTTTAGCCCAGATCCTGCCACATAATAAATGCTTGACATATTATAGCATCTTTGTTATTTCTATCTTTGTAATCCTGGCTCAGTCACAACTAGTTGGGTGATGTTGGTCAGTGTACTCTCTTTGTTTTCCTTTTCTCATCTGTAAAATGGTGATAATGATGGTTTCTATCTTACTATTATGAAGATTAAGGATTTAATATACACAAAGCACTTAGTATCTGGCACAGAATAATCACAAAATAAGTAACAGTGAATGCTGTCATTCCTCACAGCATTTGGTGTCTCACTACAGTTGACATTTTTACAATATAAGGAAATGAAGCAGTGGGAGGGAACCATTGCTGCCATGGCAAGAGGGTGTGTACAGCTAGTCAATGGATGCCTGAAGAACTTTTGCAGCTTGTACTCACACTGAAGAGCAAGCTATTTATATCTGGGCTGGGAAACTAGCTCAGCGTTGCCTCAAATATTGTTAAAATGGACATATTCCAGGGTTCTGAAAGCAAAGATAAATTTTATACTCTTGTTTGTCTGCTTTTTGCCTTCATCCTGACACAGTAATAACATGCAACACACTTTCACAGATTACTGCAAGAACTGCTTGAGGTTTTTCAACCAAATCCAGGCCTATCGTGTCCATGACATATTTCCCTGGGGATGAAAATTTTAACTATTTTCTACTAAGAGCAGCTTCCTCAACATGTTTGACTGCCTTATTTGATGTGGAAATAGAAAGCAAACGTCATTACCAACCAACCTCTCCATATAATCGCAGCACAAATAGCCTACAAGATATTGCTATTTTCATAATCCCATTTTCTCCTACATACAAGGAACATCTGAAATGTGTATAGAGAAAACTAATAACTATCTTTCCAGCAATGCTCTCTTGGCTTTGGTATATTGGGAAACACATTTTAGATCAATGGTCAGCTTATGCTGGCATTAATAAGACATCCTTTTGAGCTTTGTAGAAATCTCTTTTCAATGACATTATATGAAGGACATGGAAGATAATTATAAAGACTCAAAACTCAGAGACAGCCCAGTAATTTTTTTTCAAAACACATTTAGTATTGGTGAAAATAGGTTTGATGACAATTCCGGTAGAGACGAGTTACTGGGCAGCCATCTGGGGTCGTGACTCTTTCTTCTCAGGCTGTGTCTCCTAAGTTGAGAATGCAGCTTCTATGAAAGCAGAGAACTTAGCACACTGTCACAGAAGGTGTGCGTTTTCTTTAATAGGTATATTTCAAGAATGAGATGGGCTATAATGTGTCACTTGTATAAACGGGTGATTAGTGTTGAAAGGCTTTCATGACCTTTCTCAGAAGTGATTCATCCTTCCCTATTTATTTATTCAGCTATGCATTTATTTATTTCTCCTTTAATGATAGAAGTAATAAATGTATTACCAATTGCAGATAATGCATATGTCATTTTAAAAAGCACAAAGGAATAGACAAAAATTCTCCATAATTTGTAGGTAGCAGTAATCCTACCTACACATTTTGTTTTGTGTACTTCTAGTGTCTTTTCATGATTTACACATACAGGGAGTAGCGGGAGAGAGAGATCATACATATGGTTTGTAACTTGCCCGGCAGATAAGGGCTTGTTTGAGTTACTTAAGTGTGCATAAGAAAGTACCTCAAAATTTAGTGGCCTTAAAAACAACATTGATTTTGCTCACAAATCTGCAATCTGAGCAGGGCTTGATGGGGACAGCCTATGTTTGTTGCACTTCATGTCCAGTGAGGAGGCTCAAGAGCTGGGGCTGGCATTATCTGAGGGCTCTCTCACTTGCCTGCCTGATGCCCAGGCTGGGAGACCCAAACGGCTGGGGCTGGAACAACTGTGCTTCCTCAGGCATCCTTTGCTCTCTGTGTAGCCTCTTCTCATGGTGTATCCTGTGTGGAAGCTTCCGAAGATCCAGACTTCTTATACGTGAACTTAAGGTTCCCAAGGCTTGTGGCTGGCAAAGAGCAGGGATGGGGAAGGAGAGAGGAAACTGTATCACCTTTCATGACAGCCTTAGAAGTACACAGAGTCACTAGCCAGTCCATTTTTACAGGGGGTGGCGGAGGACTAGAATCCATTCACCTTGTTGGAGGGAGTGTCAAAGAGGTTCTGAACATTTTTTAAAACTACCAGGGGACCTAACAAACTAAACAGTTAGCAACTGAATAGTTGAATAAATAAATAGGGAAGGGCAAATCACTCTGAGAAAGGTCATAAAAATCTATTAATACTAATCACTTGTTTCCACAGTGTCACATTATAGACCTATCTCATTCTTGAAATATGCCTAGTAAAGAAAATGCATACGTTCTTTGTGTTCAATAAATGTTTATTGGCTGAATGAGTTTAGCAAGTCATGAATATTTTCCTACATCCATGAATATTTTACAGCATATATTTAAAGGATTGCATTGGGGTTATATAATTATTTATTTAACCAATCTCTAGTTACTCATTATTAGATATTTAGATTATTAATTTTGCTGTGTAGATAATTCTAAGATTAACATCCTAGAACAGAAATCTCTATTTTCTTTCAATCAATTTGGACATAAAATTTCTGGATGAAAGGGCTATATATTTTTAAGGTTTTTGGATAGCTACTGCAAAAATGCCCTAGATTTTTTATGTCCTTGTTGCCTACTGCAAAAACATCTGTCAATTAGCCTGGTAAGCCGAGATATAAATACAGGGTGGAATATCAATATAAGTCTGGAAGCAAATACATAATAAATTGTTATTGATGTTATATTACATGATAGAATAATATTACTGATGTTTTCAGATTTTATAGGCATCCTGTTCATTTAGAGGAAAAAATGGAAGTAGAAATAGAATTCATTCAAGAAAAGAAAGCCATGAAATCCTATTTGCTTATTAGTGTTGGGCTACCAAGTTGACTCAATATTTCCAGGCAGGGTGACAACTAAAAGAGAAAATAACAAGTAATAACAGAATTGAAATGTATTTAAGGTAAAAGCAAACTGGTTGCTCACCAGAAGCCTGGTTATTTTTGCTCCTAATTCTAGTGAGAAACTTCTTTGAGAAAGGACACTGTAAAAGTAATGCAGGGAATCCTTACTGGCTCTTACTTAGCCACTGTGTCTTATCTGTAAAACTGGAGTGATAGCAAGACTGTGATAAAAACCACATGCATTAGTACATGTAAGGTGATTGGAACAATTCATGGCACATAAATACTCTCTATATGCTAGCTGTTGCATCAAGAACTGACAGTAGAGCAGCAGTTAAGAGACCAGGTCTGTAGTTAGACCACCTGGGTTCAAATCCTAGCTCCACCACGTACTAGCTGTAGCTGGTCATTGGTGTTCATGAAATATTAGCTATGGTGATTATTAAAAGTCCTATAGTAAGCCTATTAGCAGGTTACCCCAGGGCCACCTTGTAACAGATTCCTGATGTAAACAGACACCACACCAAGTTTCAATTCAGTAAAATCAATTATGCAGAAGATACAACTCTGTGTCTCAGTTACAGAGCTCTCTGTAACTTTAAGAATAAAGGGGTTAAAAGTTGTAAGAATTGCCCATACATTATTTTTTCAATCCAGCATTAAACTGAAACCCATACCTAATTTGCTTATGACCATAATACTATCATTTTTAGCTGCTAAAAGTACAAATTTAACCACTGAAGGACTTCTATCATAGAACCCAAAACAAGGCTACCGTGTTTCAAAAAAGAGATTCTGATTCTGTTTCTCAGCATGCTGTTGGGTGAGATTTAAATTTTTAATTATTGTTTTCTGAAACACCAATTCACAGTAGTGAATTCACCATGTCACTTTTTCTCAAGTAATGTTAATTTTAATAGCTTCAGCATACTTCTTAATATAAAAAAAGAAAGAGATAAAAAAGGCACTATGAACCTTGTATATATCTGAAAATATTAAACATATAATATATAAATATAATATAAATAATATGTAGAATTCTGCAGCATTTTGAATAGACATAATTAAATATCTAGAATATGTTAAAAGATAGACTCTACAACAATGAAGTCCCTGCCTTCATATGTCCAATAGGAGCAATTCAGTCTACACAGTTTCAGCTCTTCATCTAGGAGGTCAAAAATATGTTCCTATTCACTTGTTTTCTTGAATAATGATTCAAAGCTGATATCCAATGCAAAGGCTACTGAAAATGTGGCTGAAAAATAACTTAGAAACACAGAACTGTGTAAAACAAAATGATATTTGTTTGGATAGTGTTTCATATCAGTTGTGCGTCTCGATCTAGCATTATTTAATTCCTTTCCCTATTAACTGCTTTGCTGTGGCCATTTTTTAAAATTTGCATAATAATTTCTCTTAAAATTGAATGATTAACAAATATATAGGACTTCATTGTCTCTTAATCTATTTCTGTTCTTTGAAATGAATTCCTTTCTATTGATCTATTTCTGAATTTCTTTAAAATTATGGCCTATGCTTAATATGCTGTGTAAATGTTTTTCTTGTTGGAACTGGAAATTGTGCTACCCAATCCCAGCTTTCTTCTAGCTCTGCTTTTAATTAAAGTTCAATTTTACCCTGTTGTTGGCCATATTATGAGAGGCATTATATAAAATCCAATTTGCATATACTGAAACATTAGAAGCATACCAGAGGCACTTTTTAGTTATTTAAATTCTAAAATTATTCCCTTATCCCACATCTGGTGAAATCATGTAATGTTCACTTTTCCTATCCTTTGAAACTCCCCTGTGAGCTGTTAGCATTAGATGAAATCATCCTCAAAGGCTCTGAAAACAACTTAACTAAACATTTGTACCTCTCACATCATGCGTTCTTGTTTTATTCACATATAAAAACTACAAATTCACCTTAACGATTTAGTTTTACTTATTTCTAAAAGCACAATGGCATTATATTCATACTTAGGAAAATAAGCAAAATTGATTATTACTTTGGAATTCTTTCTCCCACACACACATACACACACCTCTACACACACATTCTAGACCTTGTATATACTCTACTTTGGTTATGACCCCTGTGGTTTTATATAGCAGAAACCCAACCCAACTAATTTAAACAAGAAAAAATTATTTAAAAATTCATATTACCCAAAAGTGCAAGTGTACATTTTTCAGACTTTGATATACCCAGGGGCTTTAGCAGCAAGCAACATCATCAGGTCTTAATCTCAATCTCTCTCTCTCTCTCTTCCCCCTCCCTCTCCTACATGCCCCCCTCCACGGCCTCCCCTGCTTTTCTTTATTCTTACATAGGCATTTACCTACATGCACATAGAGCATTTACCAGTAGCTTTGGCTTACAGCCTGCCATCTCAGTGACCACAGTGAAAAATATCATTTCTTCTTGCAGAGTTCCAACAACAGTCTCAGACTGTGCTGCCTTGAATTGAACTGATTTGTATCAGGTGCTCATGCCTGAACCAAACACTGTGGCCAGAGGGTGAAACCTACTCATTGAACAGGCCAGGTCCTGTGTATCCCCCAAATCCAGGAGTAGAGTCAGGCCCACCCAAAACACTTGCACAGAGAGTGGAGATAGAGAGTAGTTCCCAGTAAAACAAATAAAACCTATTGCCAGAAAATGGTGGACTATTCTGGGAAGGTACATAAAATAAGTGTTCAATACCCTTCATGGATAGTTTGAGAAATCCAGTATCCCTCCAACCTGGATCTGACACTTGGCCTTCTCACTCAACTACTGTGCTTAAACAAACCAAACAGTCTGTAAATCAGGTCACTGAAAAATATCTGAAAACATGTATTGTGTTGAAATATAGACTTCAAGTATTTCTCTTCTCAAACAGTTGAGTTATCCCCCTATATACATAGACCCTGACAACCAATGCAGTAGCTTGTTATAGTCAACAGAAACTCACCACCAGTAAAAAATAAGAAACTCAACACCAGTAAAAAAGAGAGGTAAATAATTCAAGTTAAAATAACATTTATATCACCTATACTCCAAAAACTCATTCAAATTATAGTAAAAATAATTCTTCACGTAATCCCATGGCACAAAGTATCATAGAAGAGATGACAGTAAAAATATTTTGGAAGCTGAAAACAGATGGAAAAGAACTGTGAAAGCTGAAAACCAAGCCAGTATGGAATCTGAGTCCCAGAAGCAAGCCAGATGAAAGCAGAAGGGCCTAAGAGTTAGGGCATCAAGTAGAGTTCAGATGAGTCTGAAAACAGAAGAATTAGAAGGAGAGTAGATAGATACCCAGACCTGCTTCCTGATCCAGAGAAGCCTGGGACTGGCATCACAGCATTCAGGTATAGTTTCTGGGGAGGTTGGATGAGGGAGACTCTGTGCATGGCACACCATGCATGCTTGAGTGTAAAGACACAATTCTGAAAACACAATTCTGAAAAGTGAGTCCCAAGCCCTCTTTCCCTCTCAGGAGTCTGAGAATTCTAAATTTGAGTATGGCTTTCCAAGTGATTAAAAAGGCGTAGTCCTCCTGGTAGAAGGTTAGAACATATGTAAAAGTTGTGACTTATCATTTTCGTGTTTCATCATTTTTGTGTTTTTGTTTATCATTCTTGGCTCTCTGCAAGAACACCAACTTTGTAAGAGATTCCACGTGCTGTCATTGGCATCACCTTCCACAGTCTCCAGAAGGTAGGACTAAAGGGGGTCCCATGGAGCCATGTGCTCATGGCAGGACCTCTCAGCCTTGCACCTTAGTGGCTAGAGAAGATCAAGACCAGAATCTCAGCCGGATGGTTCAATATACCCTTAAATGGCCCAATCATATTCTGTTCCCTAGCCCTAAATCACCACTGTGACCTCTGGAATATAGGGTCAGACACAAACTCAAGCACTGACAAAACCCCTACATCCTCGTCTTCTTTTCCGGAAATTCCCTTCACTTATGGTCCTCAAAGAGACATGGCTTCTCCTGAAGCTACAGTTTTCTGTGTTCCCTATTCAAGTAGTGTCTGTTTATCTCCCAATCCCACACACCAGAAGGCCTGGAAGAAAGGAAGGCCAACCCTCTGCTCCTCATTGCCATTTCCATTTCCATTTCCATCTATCCCTCCTCCCTCACCCCGCTCAGTTCTTCTGAAGCTCAGGTATTCACAGTCTATTATCCACCTCTATTTATTAGATTCTTCTCCATCTCTGGGTCACTTCTCATATCATGAAGATTTTAGCTCCTAGCTTATGGTCACTTTCTCCAACTCTACCCCAGTCATAACACTTCGTTATTTCAATTTGTACCTAATCTATCCCATCCTCTGGCTGCTCAGCTCCTTGAGGTCCTCCCCTCCAGTGATCCTTTCTTCAGCTCACCTACCCTCAGAATCCTTCTTTATTCCCTTGCATCCGTGCTCAGCTCTCTCACTTTGTCATACTCTCTTAGCCAAACACCAGCTCTGCCTGCTCCCTCCTCACCGCCCACCCCCCCACACACACCTATGCAGCTGAATGTGGCTGGAAAAACATCAGGCCACCATGCTGACTGGTCTTACTCTAAGTTTGTGCTCAATAACTCCACCTTGGCCTTTAGGACTGATCTCTAGCATCATAACACTTCCTTGTTTTGTTTTCAGTCCCATTTTTCTAGATTAACATTTCATATCTTCTCCTTTCTCCTCAAACCTCCAACATTTCCATGCCCATTCCCATCCTTCTCCTCAAATGATGCCCTTCCTCCTTATTTCATCAAGTCAATAGACACAATCTGAAGAGAGGATCTATGCGCTACTACCACCAAATTTCCTAACCTACCTGCATCTGTATCCTCGTACTCTGCCTTTATTACCATTAAAAATGGATGTGTGGGCTGGGCATGGTGGCTCATGCCTGTAATCCCAGCACTTTGGGAGGCCGAGGTGGGCTGATCACTTGAGGTCAGGAGTTTGAGACCCAGCCTAGCCAACATGGCGAAAACCCTGTCTCTACTAAAAATACAAAAATTAGCCAGGCATGGTGATGCACATCTGTAATCCCAGCCACTTGGGAGGCTGAGGCAGGAGAATCACCTGAACCCGGAAGGCAGAAGCTGCAGTGAGATGAGATTGGGCCACTGCACTCCAGCCTGAGTGACAGAGCCTGACTCTGCCTCAAAAAGAAAAAAAAAAAAAAGATGAGTGGTCCCAGCTCCAATCTAAGGCCAACTCCTTCAACACTTACTGGATTCCACACGTCCCCCACCCAAACCTACTCAAGAACAAGGGGTCCAGCAATTGTCTTGTCCCTATACCGAATTATCCATTTTCTCCTCTCAACTAGATTATCACTATTGGCACTTCCATTAAAAAAGGAGGAGAAGGGCCGGGCGTTGTGGCTCACGCCTGTAATCCCAGCATTTTGGAAGGCCAAGGCAGGCAGTTCCCTTAAGACCAGAAGTTTGAGACCAGCCTGGCCAACATGGTGAAACCCTGTCTCTACTAAACATACACAAATTAGCCAGGTATGGCAGTGCATGCCTGTAGTGCCAGCTACTCGGGAGGCTGAGGCACAAGAATCACTTGAACTCCAGAGGCAGAGGTTGCAGTGAGCTGAGATCGCACCACTGCACTCCAGCATGGGCAACAGAGCGAGACTCTGTCTCAAAATAAAAAAAGGTGGGGGGGAGGGGAGAAGGAGGAAGAAACAAGGAGGAAGAGAAGGAAAAGGAGACACCGTTAAATTCATATCCATCCAGCTCTCACTGCATCATTCTGCTGCCCTTTCAGCAAAAGCCTCAAAAGATTATCTAACTGTTTGTATCAAATTTTTCGCCTTCATTCCTTCTTGAATCCACAGCAGTTAGACTTCAGCCCTTGTCAATCAGAACAGATTTTTCTCTTGTCAGTGCAATGATTAATCCTCAGTCCTCATTTTATTCAATCTGGCAGCCGAATTTGATAGTTATTCAGTCCCTTTCTCCTAAAACACTCCCTTCTCTTGGTTTCTAAGATACCACTCTCAGTTTTCCTTCTACCTTGCTGAGTATTCCTCATCTGCCTTCTTGGCTGGTTTCTCCTCACCTTCCCAGTCTCTGACTTGGGACTGACATTAGGACATTCCTTAGCATGCAGTCCTTCTGCAAGTCTTCTGCTTCCTTGTTCTTGCTGTGTATGTTGAATATAACCCTTGAAAAAGATTTGTGGATACCACTCAATACTGAAAATTATACATTTATCTGCTTACCAAATAAAATAGTGGAAAACAATTTAATGAGGTACATGGTCATACTTAAAAGGCTTTAATAAAACCAGAGACTGGTAGGAGGTCACTTTAAGAAGTCCTCTAGATTCTGATACTAGGTAATTTTAAAACCATAATTACAGCAAACTCATTAAATGCCATTTTTATTTTATAATCTTTTTCTAAAATGTTTATTTCTAGAAAGTTAATATTGGTTACACTGTGCTACAGAAAAAACTCAAAATAGCCTGTTTGCTCCAAATTTTGGATTTCAAATAAGATTTTTACCCACAAAATGAGAGTCACTAAGACTATATTTTATTAATTAAATTTGAAAATAATGTTCTCTCTTTTTAAAGACAATTTTAAAAGCCTTAATAGACTGTTCAAAAACCATTTTAAGGATCAGCCTCAGTAATACATGTCAGGTTCATTTGGGGATGGAGTCTTTGAGATGCCAGACCTGGGTTCCCCTGTGGCTTTACCCAAATGGGAGCCCTAGAACCTCCCTGAACTTTCTGACTCTAACCATCTCTTTATTGGATAGTTTTCTGTCTGATGGAATGTCATTACTAATCACAGCTGTGTTGTGTTTAGATTTCATCCACTGTCATCCTTTGTGATTACCTTCATTTTGAGTAATACAAACTTTTCAACAATTTGTACAAGAATAAAATGTATTTTAAATCAATGCCAGACGAAACTAATGATAAATCTGTGCCAAAAGTCAAAGCTATTCATTGTCACCCATTGTGTGCAAAATTTGGCCTTTATACTCACTTTTTCAATGTCTTTTACTTTAATACATTAATACAAAATTGATGTTCCAACTGTTTGCTTTTACTGACACTTTGAAGTTTAGACTCCAAATATTAATCTATTAAAGAGAACTGATGGGAGTAAAGACAGCAGAAAGTGTTGGTTTATTTGTATTTTGATTTTCCTCAGTGGAAGGTATAGAAGTTGAAAAGAAGATTAAGGAGGAGGTGGGGCTTCTATTTGGCCAAAACCAAAAAATAATAAAATAACAAATTAAAAATATTACTTATAAAGATGTAATACTTCAAAAAAATACTTAAGCTTCTCACTAATACTGCACCTTACCATAGAATAACTACTAATGGTCACATGCTATATGGTTTGCTTTTAAAGTACTTTTTAAATTATGTACCTTTAATAACTCTATTAATATGTTACAGTTGAGTTATTATGCACATTTTTATCAAGAGAAAGTGTTCTATATTTCAGTGCATTATATAGAAGTTCTGTTATTTTAATTGTGAATTATACCAGAGAAAACTGTTTTTAAAAATCTATTTGTGGCCAGGCGCGGTGGCTCGTGCCTGTAATCCAAGCACTTTGGGAGTTTGAGGTGGACAGATCACGAGGTCAAGAGATCAAGACCATGCTGGCCAACATGGTTAAACCCTGTCTCTACTAAAAATACAAAAATTAGCTGGGCATGGTGGCACGCACCTGTAGTCCCAGCTACTTGGGAGGCTGAGGCAGGAGAATCGCTTGAACCCAGAAGGCAGAGGTTGAAGTGAGCCGAGATCACGCCACTGCACTCCAGCCTGGCGACAGAGCAAGACTCCGTCTAAGAAAATAAAAATAAATTTTAAAAAATCTACTTGTAAATTACCACTACAAACTAATCCCTGTGGTGTCTGAGTAAAATTATCACTTGGCAGAAGTTAACATTTAATAATATTTATGTGATATGCTTTTTATGTCAGTTTTTGTTTTGCTGCCCAGATTTGACAGTATGCTTTTGCTAATAATATTTTATTTTATTTTGCCAAGAGATAATTAATCTCTACTTTTAAAAATGTATTTTGAAAACACTTATTTTACACAACAATTTTATAAGTACCAAACTTTTTATCAATAAAATGCTATTGTTTGGATATTTTCAAAACTTCTGAGAGAAAATAATTTTCAATCCACAATTCTATAAGAAGCCAAACTCTCAAACAATTGTGAGGGTAGGACTAAGACATTTTCAAACATGCAGCCTTTCAAAACGTCTGTTACCCATGCAGCCTTCCTTTGGACGTTTTCAGAGAATATATTCTAATAAAATGAATGTGCAAACCAAGACAGAGGAAGGCATAAATCCATCAAGCAGGGGATCCAGTCACAGGAAGGAAGGAGTCCAGGGGTGATGATAAAAGCAAATCCAGGGACAACAGGCACAGGCAACAGCCACAAGGACAGAAGTCTCCAGAAGCTGTTCTCCAAGAAATAATGCTGGTGATGGACAGCCTGGTAGAGCAGAACATTATATATATATATATCTGGAGGAGAGTTGGGGGATAAATTTAAAAAAAAAAACACCAAAAATTATTTCGGGTTGTCATTTTAGGACACCAAAAAAAATGTATTAGATTATTAGATCCTAAAGAAACAAAGTTATATAAAATAAATCTATTCATAGTACACTATGTGATCTAACTACAAATAAAGTTTACACAGGAATAATAATGTAAGCAGTGAAGGTTGAGCTAGCCAAATATTATTATTTAAATATGTTAGAAAAATGGAGGAAGGAAAATTGTGTGAGTGTGTGTACATGCTTGCATAAGTATCTGCAATATCTTAGGCCTTTATGGGAAGAAACGAAGAGAGCTCTACCCTCACTTTCCTTAAATGGTACATTAGTGGATAAAAGCTAACACTGCAAAAGCCAATAATAGCAAAATAATCATATTATTTAGAAATAATGGCAGTAAACTCCAAAAGAAATAGTTATAAAAGTTGAAACTGGTCACTTATATGAAGCAGAAATGAGATGTGGGAGTGCTATACTTTTACAGTAAACAAAACGAAACTGTTTAACTATGAAAATATGTACAACTTTAATTTAAAAAATAAAACTTTCTTAAAGGAGAGAAATATAAGAAAAAATACATTCAGAACTCACTTACTCCTCCTCACTATTTAGTATTCAGCTCTACACAGGAGAGAGAAATCTTACAAAAGGGGTTCAAAATATCTTGAATATATAAGTCTTTAGGAAGTGGTAATGAAGTTTTGTGGATGATCATCAATGACTCTTCAGAATTAGATGTAGATTAAGGTGTCTTTCCAAGAAAAATGGATTCAGAACTCCACAGTGTTCCACAGACTTCCCAAAACCCATTCACAGATGCTTTGGACATCCACATATCATAATTTAAAAACCCTTGTTTTGGAGAAGATAAGAAATATGCAGACATAATGTGAAAGCCTTGAAGTGGCCCACCTGAAAAGGGTTTCTTTACTCATCTGAGTGAGGTTCATAAAGCTGGCTGTGATCATGCGGCAAGGGGATGAGCCATGACATCTTTTCCTACAAGTCTACTGTTCCCAGTAGATCTCAAATAAAGCCAGATTCTGAGCCTCTGAAATTATTTCCTGCTCTCAGTGGTATTAAGACCAGAGGACAGCGTTTCCTTCAAGTATTAAATAGATCTCCATGCCAAGAGTTAAAGAAGGCAAACATTGGAAACTTGATGGTACAGGGTCTCCACACATTTTCTCTCCATTGGCAATATTTTGTTTAGTTAGAAAATGTAGGTCCACAGTTTCATCTTCTGGACCCGATTTGGCCATAAAAGATTAAAGAAACCAAAACCAGATTCTTTTCACATTACAAATGATGAAGGCCCCATGGAATTTGGTGTACGAATGTTTGCAGTTAACATAGAAAGTCTTCAAAACACTACTGAGGCAAACCAGAATTGGCCAGGAAAACATATTTTCCAGATTTTGAGTCATTTGTGGGGGTCCATTTTGAGGTTTTTGAGACATATCATAAAAGACATGCAAAGAAAAGAACTATATTAAGAAGCATTAGGTAAAGTGCTGGTTTGGAGTGGCTTTGAACCAGTGAGCTTTCACAGTTGTACAATGACTATCTGTTGAGTAAGACTTTATACCAATCACTCCCTTCAGTAATCTGTAATTCATACACAGCCTGCTGCCAGATTAAAGCATGCCAAATAACATTAGTTACAAGAAGCAGAAGAAAATTTGTCTATCTTTTTGTTATACTGGCAGCTCTCCCTATCTAAAAGAAAAAAAATTAAGATTTTGCCAGACACATAAAAGAAAAGAAACTTCATTTATTTTTCAGTCTTTTAAGAACTGGTCAATTACAAAGCTGTCCTTCCTCCAAATGACTTTTTTAAATATAAAAAGCTACAAAAGTACCAATTTTCCATATTTGGGCCTGTATTCAATTGAATTTCACTACAACCCCCCTTAGTTCCTTGGCGGTTTCCAAAAAAGGCCCTTGTGAACAGGAATATTTAATGAAATTATTTTTCACTACCAGTTTAGAGGCTTCCCACACTAAACAAAACAAAAAAAGAATCCCAACGGAATTTAGTAAGAAGAATTAAGAATAAATCCTGACAAATTATATATTGATTAATCACATGTAATGAAATTGTAGGGATATAATAAAAAAAACAAGCCAAATTCTTTACCACTTAAGAGGCACCTCCTCTAATAGCAGTGCAGAGGAGAAGGCTTTCAACCAGTCTCCATAACTGTACTCACTATGCCCTTCAGAATTATGGGATAGTACCCAGTCATTCCATCTTTCTGGCCCACCTCTCCGGCCCACCTCTCCAGCCCACTTCCCTGTAATCAGAGGCCAAACTGCTTTGGATATCCATTTTAAATTATATCAGCTACCTTTTAACTAATCTACCTCAGTACCCATAATGGGAAAATTTGCAAGTGGGTGTTTAACAGTACTTTTAAATAGTGGGGAATGGTGACAGGAACAATAAATGAACTCTTTGTAACTCAGAAGCTCTGTTTTCACTGAGGTCATTAGTGCCCCCTAACCACCAAAGCTTTTCCCCTGCTTTCTTATTTACTGCTGGCTAACTGTAAGGTGGATAAGGACTGTCAAATCTTTTAGAGTTAGAACTCTCTCTGGCATGGCATGATCAAGAATACAAATTTATTTTAGCTCTGTAACCCTAATGCTTTAGTGTCTTGCCTAATTCCTCTTTACTTCAAGTATTTGAAAGATTGCTTTGTGCTTCTGGACCCATCTACAGACACTTGGAACAAGTCAAAAACCCAGTCTACATTTCTTGTTTTTCCAAAGTCTCCCCTTGATCATCCTCCAAGAGTACAGCTGAAGCTCTTGGTTGCCTACACTAAAGCCATTGCTCTTGCTGTCCCTGATTTCATCTAGATAACCTGCTCCCTCAAAAAGCAGCAAATGTCACCAACGTATCATGCCAATCCCATCCAGCTTGCTATTGACTGGTTTAGGAATAGTCCTGGCTGCAACTTTGCCACTCACTCATCAAGAAAGGTGTGGTAGGAGTTCACAGGAAAGACATGCCCTTAAAAACAAAGGATTGGAAAGCCACCTACTGGGTATTATGTGCACTATTTGTGTGACAGTTTCACTAGAAGCCCAAATCTCAGCATCATGCAAAATATCCATATAATGAACCTGGACATGTACCCACTGAATCTAAAATTTTAAACAAAGACACACACTGTCTCTGGGGACACCCTCACGTCTGGGGATGATGCCTGGGATTGTTGCAGCCTCTCATTACCGGCCCAAGGATAAAGCCAATACTCAGAGGATGACTGGGCCAAGGAATCACAGAGAAGGACAAACAGAGTCTGACACATTGTGCCTAGAACCTGCTCTGCTTCAAGATGTCTGACAATGTGAAATAATGAATCCCCTTACTGTCCAAGATAGTTTGGGCTGAGTTTTCTAAGCCTTTTCGCAGACAGAGGGTAAATCCCTAGGACCTTCTCTTTGGTCTCTGCTCCGTTCGTTGTTAGCATTCTCACAATCCCCATCCCAGAGTGCCAATAAGCAGTGAAATAAACCAAAGGGGAAAGACCCATAGGCCAGAATATTCATAACATTTCCCATAATGTCATCTGAAAGAGGCCAGATTTCTTGAAACATCTCAAGATGTATCTTCAGATAATTCTTGGAAACTAAGTTATAGTAATTCATAATGAAACAGAGTAGCACCCCTACAGAGTGAGTAGAGAATGAACCTGTGGGCAATAACCAGTCGATCAATTATTGTCATTTGTGTTGGAGGGTTTAAAGAAAAAAAGTGACAATTTATAAAACAAACAAACAAACAAAAAGAACTCTTCCTAAATCATAGAGATAAGGATAAAGTAGGGGGCTATAAATTGAAAAAGAAAAGAAAAGGAATTATAACACAAAGATAATTCTCCCCAATCAAGGGACCTTAATGTAGTTTTCTTGAGAGATTTCACTTCTAAGTCAATCATACATTAAAATCACCAATACATAAGGGTAATAAACAGCTTTCTTACCAGCAGTATATTCTCAGCATTAAAGTCTACAATTCATATGCCTGTAAGTGGACTACTGCACATTGTAGGGGTGTCTACAGAGGGCTAGGTTTCCTCAACTTACATTAAAACAAGGTTTCTAACATGAACTAAATACACAGTAGGGGCCCAGCAGTCAGAGGCAGTATTGGGTTGCTGTGGGCTTTAGCTCTTTGCTAGAATAACCCTCAACACAAGTTAGGAGCAGAGGACAGTGATCCCACCAGCTCCCTACACTTTGCCTGGAACATCTGAGGGGATGTTATTCTGCTTCCTCCTTTCTTTCCAACAGACAAAATTGACTCTTCAGATGGAATTGATAGAAAGTGAACCACTGGGTCTAATGTGGTAAGGAGCTGTAAAAAGATTAGTAATGGCTTTTGGTGGAAAAACAATTATGCTGAATTACAAACACATCTGCCACACACTCAGCAAACTATCAGAGAAGCCAGATTTTCCTCACATTTTACTTCTTGGACCATTTTCAATTTTCAAATAGAAGATAGTGCTCTAGTTATTGCTAACATGCATTTTCTTTAAATAAATTCAGAATAAAAGTTAGAAAGCCTGATACTATTTCCCATAGAACTTGTTTTTTTCCCCTCCACTTACCCAACAGGAAATAAAAATAACAACCTCTATTTCTATAGTACTTTACAATTTCAAAATTCCTTTATAGGTGTTCATTTGATAAAGAACATTCATTAATCCATTTGCATTAATTCATCTGATAAAGAACAATAAACTTACCCTCTTTGTAGCTCTGCTTAGAGTAATTCCATAAAGATATGAGTGTGCACTCATGCCTGCTGCCTCATTCATTCAATAAATACTTATGGCCTAATCTGAGGCAGGCACAGTTCTAAACTCTGAGAATACAGCAGTGGGAAAAAGAAACAGACAAAATCCTGTACTCATGGTGCTTACATCCTCAGGAACACAATAGAATTGTCTGACATATATCAATTTAGTTATGAGTCCATCAATCCCAAATAGCTTAGTTTTTCTGTACTGTGTTAAGTAGAGAAGGAGGTTTAAATAATTATTATAAGCAGGAAGACCCAAAAACTAATAAATTGAGGTAGGTTACTGCTTAATAGTATGGGGAAAGTTTATTAATTCACCATAAGTAAAAACACACTCCTTTGAAGTATTTCTCAAGTAAGAAAATGGATCTTTCCATTTACCATAAATCCAGCACAGAATAATGAACAGCATGGTACTTCTCACATCCATTCATCACTCACAGATTCATTATCAGTGGAGCATATTACATTTGTTTTCACTTGAATGCTTGCATCAACTTTCAGGAGACAGTAAAATTATCCAAATTTTCCAGATTAAAACACACACACACACACACAGACACACAAACTCAGAGAGGTAAGGTAATGAGCCCAGAGTCACAAATTTTTGGCCTCTATAGTCTCAGACCCAGATTTTTCCACTTGGCCTTTCTATTTCTGAGGACCCATGACTCATATGAACTTAAACTTCTCATTTTGAAGAGATTCCAGGATGAATGCCTTTTCCATTGAACTTCTAAAACATGTTTTCTGTGTACCTCCTGTGACATTTATCATCCCAATCGTCTATTAGGTTTATTGCATTCTTGTCCTACACCTTCCTTTGGACTAGAAGGACCTTACGATCATGCAGTCTGGTTGGTTAAATGAATATGTGACTGTGTTTGCTTGTTTGTTTATTAAATAGAACAGTGGATTCTACTATGCAGCTCCTCTCATCAAAGGGGAGCTGAAATTGCCCAAGCAATAGATTATCAGAGCAGAACCTTCAGTGGGGCAGTTCTTTCAGGAAGACAGATAAACAATATTATTATTGAGTACCCACTGCACATCAGGCACAGTTTTGGGTGTTTTTCATGTATTACATGGCAGAAAGTCAGCACTGAGGATTGGTATGTGTAGCAGTCAAGCACATGAGTTCCGGAACCAGATCACCTTTGTTTGATGACCAGCTCTGCCACCTGCTAGCTGAGTGGCTTTTGGCAAGTATGTAACCTTTCTGTGCCTCAGTTACATTTTCTCATTAAGTGTATTGTGAGGCTTCAATAAATTAGTTAATATGACATGCTTAAAACAGTGCCTGGTTTCATTCTTCTACCTGTGGCTTGCACATGGTGCTGGTGGTTTCCCAGCACCATTTATTGAATAGGGCATCCTTTTCCCAATTTATGTTTTTATATGTTTTGTCAAAACTCAATTGGCTGTAAGTATTTGGCTTTATTTTTGGGTTCTCTATTCTGTTCCATTAGTCTACATGCCTATTTTTATACCAGTACCATGCTGTTTTGGTAACTGCAGACTTGTAGTATAATTTGAAGTTGGTTAATGTGACGCCTCCAGATTTGTTCTTTTTGCTTAGGGCTTTGGCTCTTGCTTATTGCTTATGGCTTGGTGCTTATTGCTTTGGTTATGTGGGCCCTTTTTTGGTACAATATGAATTTTAGGATTTTTTTTTCTAGTTCTGTGAAGAATGATGATGATAGTTTGATGGGAATTGCATTGAATCTGCGGATTGCTTTGAATAGCACGGTCATTTTCACAATATTGATTCTTCCCACTCATGAGCATGGGCTGTGTCTCCAGTTGTTTGTGTCATCTATGATTTCTTTAGGCAGTATTTCATAGTTTTCCTTTTAGCAGTCTTTCACCTCCTTGGTTATCTCTCACTATACAAAAATCAACTCAAGATATAGCAAAGACTGAAATCTAAGACCTAAAACCATAAAAATCCTAGAAGGTAACATCAGAAAAAGTCTTCTGGACATTGGTTTTGGCAAAGAATTCATGACTAAGACCCCAAAAGCAAATGCAACAGGAACAAAAATAAATAAATAAATGGGACCTAACTAAACTAAAAAGCTTCTGCACAGCAAAAGCAATAATCAACAAAGTAAACAGACAACCCAGAGTGGGAGAAAATATTTGCAAACTATGCACCTGACAAAGGACTAAGATCCAGAATCTACAAGGAACTCAAACTAATCAACAAGAAAAAAAAATAATCCCATTAAAAAGTGGGCAAAGGACATGAATAGATATTTCCCAAAAGGAGATATATGAATAGCCAACAAACATATGAAAAAATGCTCAACATATGTAATCATCAGAAAAATACAAATTAAAGCCACAATGAGATAACACCTTACTCCTATAAAAATGGCCATTATTAAAAAGTAAAAAAACAATAGGTGTTGGCATGGATGTGGTGAAAAAGGAACACTTTTACACTGCTGGTGGGAATGTAAATTAGTACAACCACTATGGAAAACAGTGTAGAGATTTCTTAAAGAACTAAAACTAGATCTACCATTCAATTCAGCAATCCCACTACTGGGTATCTACTCACAGGAAAAGAAGTCATTATATGAAAAACACATGCACACACACTTATAGCAGCACAATTCACAATTGCAAAGATACGGAACCAACCTAAGTGCCCACCAACCAACCAGTGGATAAAAAAAATGTGGTATATATACACCATGGAACACTACTCAGCCATAAAAAGGAATGAGATAATGTCCTTTGCAGCAACTTGGATGGACCAGGAGTCCATTATTCTAAGTGAAGTAAATTCAGGAATGGAAAACAAAAAAACCATATGTTTTCACTTATAACTGGGAGCTAAGCTATGGAAACGCAAAGGTATGGAGAGTGGTATAATGGACTTTGGGGACTCGGGGGTGGGAAACGTTGGGAGGGAGGTGAGGGATAAAAGACTACATATTGGGTATGGTGTACCCTGCTCAAGTGACAGATGCACTAAAATCTCAGAAATCACCACTATAGATCTCAACCATGTAACCAAAAACCACCTGTACCCCAAAATCTATTGAAATTAAAAAAATTTTTTAAAGCCTGGAAAATAAGCATTCAATAAATGCTACATGTTACTATTATTTCACCAAATTTAAAGATGAGAAAACAGAAGCTGGTAGAGGTAACTTGTGCAAGATTACCAAGCTGGTGAGTAACTATCCTCAGAGGGACTGAAGAGGGGCCTGGGCCTGATCTTCCCCCTCTAGAAGTCTATCATATCCAGCCTATCCTGCATATGGTGGAATTAGCCACTGCTAGAGTACTGTCTACATAATATGTTAAAGTACACTTAACTTGGGTAACAAAAATGAGTAGGCGGCCGAGCACCCACTAGTTATAAGCCTATCTACTTGCTACTTTAGAAATGGGTAAAAAGGGTTTTAAAAATATTAGACACAGAATGTTTCCCTTATGAGGAAGGGACAAGGTATCAGTGACAGACAGGTCTGGGTAGGGTGAAATTCCACCCACGCCCCATCAGGACAAGGTTTAGGGCACCAGGGGTTAGGAAACACCAAAGATAAATAGGTCAATTTTGTCATTTTCCTGGGTTTTTGCTCTTCATCCCTTACCAGACATACTTCTGGGGCAATAGAGACAAGGACAAGGACAGGGAAAACCTTGGAGCTGTGTAACTCCTGATGGTTCTGTCCCCTTCCTTGGGCACAGTTCATTGAAACCTACTTGTGGAGAGGTCTATGGTGATGGGACACAGTTGAGGCAGAGAGAGTAAAGAAGCAAAATAAGAGTCCTCCCTTTGAGAGGAAAAATTGTCCCTATCCAAGTCAGTTCAAATTAGTAATCTAAAAGAAAAAGAAAACTAATTGAGTTTAACACCCTCATCACTCCTCATATGCCTTTACAGGGCAAAATTGTCTTGTCAAAATTTTTGTATGGTTTTCATTCTCTGAGGTTTGCTTTAATTACTAAAACATTTACCCGATGTAATAGCATCCTGAGTAGCTGGCATTAAGGTCTTTCCTTCTTTAGACTGGACCTGTTAGATAACATAAGGAAGCTTTCTTGGATGATTTGAGTCTAAAGGCATCTCTATCAAGACTCAGTGCTAGGGTTTTCCTGGGATACTCAGGAACAGAGCATGTTCACCTTTGCAGAAGCCCTCTGTGCTACACCATCCCCTCCAAAAGTCCTGGCAGAAGAGTGCTCTCCTGTTCTGTTTGTAGCTGGCTGGGGTTACAGATGGAAATGAGCAGAAACTGAGCAGTGCCTTGCTACCTCCTGGGGGGCTGTCAGAACCCATTCACACTAGAGGGGCTGTTGGAGCCATCCTCCTCAGAGCACTAAAGGCTCAGGCCCTTTCCTACTTTTGGGACCTGTAGACTGTTTTCCATTTCCCCATGAAAGCTGGAATGCTAGATAAGTGCTGGCTTTAGTTACAAAACCCAAGGGATCCTAGAAAGCCAAGTATGTGTGCCAAGCAGCTCTGACCTGCAGTATCCATCAAGGACCTGGTTGCAACTGCAGTTCTTACAGTTTTAGAAGGGAATCCTGCTCAGAGGCCAGAAAGAATCATTTGGTGTCACACAGGATCAATTTATTGGTTTAAAGAAAGGCCAATGATAACCGAAGAATTGTGAAATTTTCTTAGTTGTTATTTAAAAAATCCAAGTATTTGGCATCCTTCAAATGATAAAAGCATGTAGCAAAGTTTAAAAGACTATTGTCCTTTGTAAGCCTATCCACAAGGCCAAGAAGGCCTTTGAACTCTTAAGAGGACTGTACTTGGCTGATAATTCTTTGGAGATATGAGCTGATGGATGTGCTGAAACCTCCTCAAGAACCATTTCCCTCCACCAGCCAGGAGTCAGGGAATAGTAGAGCTGAGCAAGGCAACCTTGGCAAAGACAGGAAAGTCACCCTGGATGCTCAGTTCAAGAGGAGGTCAAGAGCTGTGCAGCAAACACCACTCCATTATAATCTATTTGTGGAAAGCATAATGTGTATTTTTGTTAAAGGACAATCATACACTGAGTCGAATTAAGTTGGCAGTCTGGTGTTTAAAGGATCAGTATGATAGACAAATAAAGTAAGTGTGAGAGGAAATTTTCAACAACAACAAAAATGACTTGAGAGAAGATGTGCTGAGATGACAGTTACTATATGAACCATTTACTTAGGTCAAAGCGCCCGAGATGACAGAAAAGTCACTTAGCTTTCTTAAATAGACAAGCCCTGAAAAACGGCATCCTGCTCAAGCAGTTCATTTACTGTCCAGTCAACCACAGACTTACCCAGGAGGGCATGAAATTGTGTCTGGAGCAAACTGTGGCCAAGCCCATGAAGACAAATCATTACTTTCTGGAGCGGCTTTTAAAAATTAAAAATAGGAAAGATATTCCATGAGAAACTGTATTATTTATTGGATAAGTCTAACTGGACTAAGAAAATAGCATGTTTAACTCTCTATTTAAAGGGCAAGAATCAAAATGAGGATAGTTTTAAAGGACCTCCAAAAATAAATGAGTTAAGACTATCTTTTACCTTATGTTTTCAGATTGTGGCAACAAGGGGTTAGCTTGGTAAGTGGGTGAAGCACTGTGAGGTTATGTTTCTGTGCTTCCTAAAGAAGAATTATTAATATCACCAATCATAGAATTACCTCTGCTTCCTCACAGCATCTAATCCAGAATAAAATCCTACTTCCTTGAACTCTTACCAAAATCACCCAAATCCTATAATAAGTCTTTTCTAACACCCCCTTTTCAAGACACCCCACAATTTCCCACGGAGTGAGATTATCTTCACTGCAACAAATGGATAAACCCAAACTTTCTTACATTTATAGGCAGATTCATGATTGTCTTTGACCAGAGAGCACTGACAATGTAATAATAGACAGAAGTGTTGGTAAAATTCTGCAGTTCAAACTGAGACAGCTCCCTTAGGCTGTGTCCACATGCATTAAAAAACTTGTCATTCAGTGAATTCAGTCAGACTCTTGCAAGAACCACTTCTATTCATTCATTAAAACAGGGTCCAAAATCATTAGTCAATGCGTATTTGTAGCCTCTTTCCCTGTTTCTGCCTTTAATAAGACTCCTAGACCGTTCTTCCTCACTCCTTACCCCATATTCCTAAGAAGGAAAGATCCTGACTGGCTTAGTCAACCCTGGGCCATTGATTGTACAAAATCTAGGGACTGGGAGAACCAGTAGTAACTGAGAGATAGGAAAGGTGAACTCAATCCATGCAATAAAGAATTGAGCTAGGGTGGGTGGGGAGAAAAAAGAAAGTCTGCAGCATCGGGTTTAGAGGAGCCAAATTGGTGAGGAGGTGGGAATCTGGGAAGAGAGACACTAAAGCACCTGCAGGAGTTGAGACAGTGGATGTGAAATACAATGAGGAAAAAGAATTTTAAAGAAGTTTCCCTGTGCTTTATGAAAGCGCCATATACCCCCCAGCCCTCTCTCATGTTCACAGCCTTCTTTACATAAAAGCAAAAACAAAATAACTTGGTATTTTGGAGATTGATTTAAGGCTTAAATGCAAAACCTGAAACCTTAAAAATTCTTGAAGAAAACCTAGGAAAAACTTTTCTGAACATTGGCCTAGGAAAAGAATTCATGATTCAGGCCTCAAAAATAAATGCAACAAAAACAAAAATAGGCAAATGGGATTTAATTAAACTAAAAAGCTTCTGCACAGCAAAAGAAATAATCAACAGAATGAAAGACAATCTACAGAATGGGAGAAAATATTGGCAAACTCTGCATCCAACAAAGGACTAATACCTAGAATCTACAGGGAACTCAAACAATTCAACAAGAGAAAAACCAAATAACCCCATTACACAGTAGGCAAAAGACAAGAACAGACATTGTTCAAAAGAAGACATACAAATGGCCAATAAGTATAAGAAAAAAATGTTCAATGCCACTGATCATCAGAGAAGTGCAAATTAAAACCACAATGAGATACTATATTATACCAGTCAGAATGGCTATTATTAAAAAGTCAAAAAATAATAGATGTTGGTGAGGATGCAGAGAAAAGAGAATGCTTATACACTGTTGGTGGAAATGTAAATTCATACAATCTTTATGGAAAACAGTGTGGAGCTTTCTCAAAGCACTACAAATAGAACCACCCTGTAATCCAGAAATCCCAATACTGAGTATCTACCCAAAGGAAAAAAATTATCGTATCAAAAAGATACCTGCACTCACATGTTTAGCACAACGCTATTTACAATAGCAAAATCATGAAATTAACCTGTGTCCATAAATGAATAATTAAAGCAAATGTGATATATATGTACATATATATATGCATACATATATATATATACACACACACACATATATATATACACACACACATACATACACCATGGAATACTACTTAGTTGTGAAAAAGAATGAAATCATGTGTTTTTTTGCAGCAACATGGATGGAACTGGAGGCCATGATCTTAAGCGAAATAACTCAGAAAGTCAAATATTCCATGTTCTCACTTATAAGTATAGACTAGATTCTACTTGTTTTATCCTCTGTATGCAACACAGTGCCTGGCATGGGGCAGTTACTTGACATACTTTGTTTCATCAAATAAGTGTTATCTGGCTTCTTGTTCTAGTCATCACCACCATGCTTTGTCACTGGCAAAGCATTGTAAGGTACCTGTCTCTGTTCAACCAGCATAGACAAATATCCTAGTACTTCTGCTTTTTCCCTCCTTTTCTTTCCCAATTCAGGCTGTCTTTCAGGATAATAATAATGATAAATCCTGTGTATGGGCATTGTACTAAACTCTTCCTTTTCATTATTTCTACTAATCCTCACAACAATTCTGGAGGTAAACATTGCCCACTTTAAGGTTAGAAATCTGAGGCTTGGAGAGGTTTCATAACATGTCTAGGACATAGCTACTAAGTAAGGAAACAGCAATGCAAAGCCCAGCCCCACTAAGTTTCAGACTTTACAAAACCCTTCAGTCAATCCCTAACTTGTGTCGTCAGACCTATTTCTCATCATCTTCCTAAATTCCAGCTCAATAGGACCACCAGAAATTCTCTTCATGTATTCTATTGTTGCCTCCTCCAGATGCCCCCCTCAGATGCCCTGCGCAAAGCCCAACTCAAACATTTCCTCTGTCATGAGGCTATCTCTGCTTTCTCTATCCCTCCATTGGCTACAATCTTGCTTCTTTGTCATATTTAGCTTGAATTTCTCTTACAACAGGTATTATATTCTGCCCCGAATTAGAGCTATTCTGATGCACATCTTTTACTTTATCCTTCTTTACCTTCTCAACTAGGTATAATAACAGCAAACACATATACTGCTTACTAGGTGTCTGAGAACAGTCTAAGCACTTAACATATATTAAGTTACCGAATTCTTATAATAACTCTCTAAGTCATGTACAATGCATATGCATCCTCTCTGTTTTGCCGATGAGGAAACTAAGGCACAAAAAGTTCAGTAAACTTGTCTGGGGTCATAAAACCAATGAGTAGCAATAACAGAGCTTGCACCCAGGTAATACAGCACCAGCACCCATGCCATGAACCATTAGGCCAGGTTGCTCACGTGTAGCAAGATCTGCTGAGCCAAAGAATAAATGAATATACAAATGAATGAATGTAAGCCAGCAAATTCAGTGTAAAATTAAACAAGCCAGTCACATTATTTGGTTTATATGACATCAAGTTACCCTAAATTTGTGGCATTAAAAATAATTTTTATGTGTTAATCATTCACTTTAAAAAATTCCTTCAATAAATATTTTCTGAAGACATTATGCCTGGCCCAGGGCTAGAAGCTGGCTAAGTTTGTGCTGTAAGATCTCACAATCATCCAAGGTGGAGCTTGCAGGTGTCTGCCATTTGCACTGGAGTTGGTTGTGTAGATATTTAATAACTGAGACTTTATGACTGTACTTAATTTTCTTCCTATTATGAACCATGAACTAAAGCAATGGTTCTTCCCTCCTCATTTGACATTGTCTGAAGACATTTTTGGTGTCACAACTGAAGGTGCAGATGTTACTGGTATCAGGTGGTTAAAATCCAAGAATGCCACCAAGCATTCCAAAATGCACAGGACAGCCGGCATGACAAAGATATATATGGCCCAAAATGTCAATAGTGCCCAGACCGAGAAACCCTACAGCAAAAATGTAAAGAAAAATTCCTATGCCAAAAACCAAAGATGAACAAGAAGCTCTCACTGAGAGGGAACCTCTCAGACTCCTTGGAGGAAAGGCCAGTGTAAAATTGAGAAAAATTAATTAAACCATGGCAGTAATAAAGAAATAAACAAAGCATACCCAGCAAAATAAAATCAAGTCTAAAATACTCCTTGAATCTGCAGTAGCATTTAGTAAATTAATCTAATTACTGGGACTTTTGCAAATGCTGCCAGTGGTACTGTTGTTCTGGAAGGAGGAAGATTCAATTGCCAGCCTCCCCAGAAATTCACTTAGGAAAATTTATTATTTAGCTATCCTTGTGTGCTACAGGGTTGAGGTTCTAGAATGAGCAATTGCTTCATCTAAGACAAAACATCTAAACTCAGTGTGTGCAGATGCCTAGCTCAGGAATACCCCCTCTATTTTAGAGGTTAAATATGCACCCAGAGACCACATCCTGCAGATCAGCCCTCAGAGCGGAGGGTAAGATGGTTACTCCTTTACTGACTACTTAGGAAAATTTGGGCTTCCTTGAAGCTCCAAAGATGGGTCCCTAAGGGATCCTGAGGGGAAAATCCCCCCATTCTCCTTTTCCCAAATTCTTTTTTTTAGTAGACAATGATGTCGTTTATTTAAAATGTTTACTCCAAGAAATATATATGTATTTATGTATGTATATGACAATTACAGCACTAAACCAGGCACCTTCGACCAAATCACAACCTCCTCTTTGATTCCCCTTCACTCTAAGCCTCTTTCAAATTCTTTTTCCTGAGCTGGGAGACCAGTGAGTTGCCTGCGGAGTCAGCGCCAAACACGTTCACAGCAGGGCAACTGTGTACCTCTCTCTAGGAGTGCACGACGCTCTTCTCCCCAACTCCTTGTTTTAAAGGATTTAACCCATTAGGAAGTTCATTTTGCAATCTAAGCCAAAAGGAGGTGTGGGACAAGGCAGTCTTCACTTCGAAGGCCCCTTTCCTGCTCCAGACCCTGGCTAGGGTTCTAGAAGGGGCTGGCCACCGGAAGATCTAAGTCTAGCTCCTGCAAAGGCTGGGACCTCGAGTGCTGCTTCCTCAACCCTCTCGGTGACCACGACTCAAAGGGAGACCTCAAGGGTGCCAGAAGCACAGGTGCCTGGGCTGCGTTCCAGGAAAGAGAACTGTCCAGGGAAACGGATTAGGTTATCGCATGGAAGCCTGAGTCAGAAATGGTGGTTTTGGGGTGATTTGGACAAATTAGGTTAGTTTAGCAAAGCTCTGAATTGGCAGAAGCTTCTCCCCTGGACTACTGATTGAATACAGAACAAGAGATGCGCGGGGCCTCAGACTAAGTCTTAGAGAGATGCAGGCCAGTCTCCTCCCACAGGGCCTTGGGACTGGCGCGACAGACACTGCTATGTGGCCTCCAAGGGCAGGAGTCACGGTAAGGAGAGACTGGGGTGGAGCAACAACAACTAGATCATTTTTGGCATTTTAACATGGAGACAGTGACAAGCGGTAACAATAGCAAAGCAAAAAAAAAAAAAAAAAAAAAAACCACTTGAAGAGACCAAAATTTAACTTTCCCATCCACCCAAGTCTCACACTCACTTATGTTCTATTCCCATCTCCCTCATAAGCACCACTGAACTAAATATCTATTTTAAAGCGCCCAAACCAGTCCAGACCCTCTCTGGAAACCAAGAGCCCCAGCCAGAGCTGTCCCCCCTTTTGGGTCCAGGCGAGAAGAGCGTTCCGGGAAAGGCACCTCATAACTCACTCAGCACAGCGCACACGGCAGAGAGCTCGGGCACTTGACGGGGACACGGGTGGCAGCCACAGCATCAGTGCTGACGCGCAAGGAAGGGAACTCTTCAGTAATCCCAACTATTTAGTACCAGAGCCAACCAAACGTGACTAAAGGGAGCTGAGTCAGCAGAACGGTACCCCGAGTCTCAGCAACAGGACGGCCAGTGTGAGGCAGGATGCAGGTGGGGTAGAAAAGGAGACCAAAGCACAAGGTGATCAAGGCTGGTATGGAAAGGGCTGATCCTTCTTGCAAGGACTAGAGAATCCACTTAACTGCTGGCTGATCAATCTCTAATTGGCGAGTGCGTGTAACAAGGCTCAGCCAGGGCCCAACAGGAAGCCACGAAGCCGACTCAGCTGATACAAATGTTTCCACCTCTGCCCCACCCCCAAGTCCCCATGGTTCTACCACCAACTGATTTTCATTTGGACTTCTTTAACAGCTGAGGTAGATATAAATGGCTAAACACAGACCCCCTCCCCCACCAGGGGGGCCAGGGCACATTCTCTATGTTGCAGCCAGAAGGCTGTGGGCGTACAGGCCGCCAAGGGGAGAAACAGAACCGACGCCGGCCTAGGGGGATCTGCCAAAAAAAAAAGCGGGGAAGGAGTGATCCGTATGCTTCCGAAGCACGCGAGCGTGATTTTGGATGGAGGCGGGCGGGCAGGGACTGACTTTGCCTAGCTGCTGCCGGTTCCTGTAAAGGACTATTTTTTCTGAGTAAATGGCGATTCCTCTTCCATGTAGCATCTGCTTGGATCACGGATGCTAATTAAAACTGGAAAGGGGGTGTTTGGGGGAGTGTATTCAGGAAAGGAAAAAAGAAAAAACTTAAAAAAAAAAAACCCTAGATAGCTCAAAGTTTCTACCTCTTCTGTAGGAATGGTAAGTCAACTATGAGCAAGTATTTTAATTCGACATTAAGGGGAAAAACGTACTTTGGAAAGCATAGAAAAAAAAGGTGGTTAACGTTGGATCACTTGTAAAACGGAACCTCAAGGAGTCTAAACAAAAATGCACCTTTGGTCGACTTTCGCTTTTTAAAATTCCTCATTTCACTTCACGAAGTCCCAGTGCACATGGAAATGACAGCTGCCGCCAGAGGTATGGAGTCGGAGGAGTCTCCGGAAGCATGGGAGGGTTCGGGGTTGTATTCTGGCAGTTTCTTGATCTCTTTCTCGGTCTCACTTTCGTCTCTTGCTATCACCAAGGAGTGTGAGTAGCCCATGGCGACCTTCTCTGAGAAAATGAAGACTGTGGATGCAGAGTCTTCACCTCCTGGGCTGCAGTGGAAGACTTGGGCTTGTGGTCCCCCTAGCCCAGTTCCCCGAAGGTCGGTGATGGGCCCCAGCTGATGGCGCTCTCGTCAGCGGCCACAATGATACTGCTCTTCCCGCAAGCCAGGCTCTGGATTCTCCAGCCACAGAGGTCCTGCACTGCTTTCGGGTACATGGCAGATTCACGGGAGATGGTGGTGGCCCTCCGGAAAAACAGACCACCCACTTCACTGACGGCCAAGGAGCAGGTGTAACCAGCATAGATCTGGGACGCACCACGCCAAGGGAAGTCAAACAGCTTCACCAGGCGGCGGACCATCTCGTCCTTCTGCTCTGCGTGGCCGAGCCGGCCATAGCCACCGAAGCCCCAGGAGAAGACTCGCTCCTGGGAGTCCAGGACCACGTGTGGTTAGCACCACAGGCCACGTCTCACACAACCACGTTTGGTACAGGCAGAATCTGTCCGTCTTTCGTCTTCTCAATGAATATGGCCAGTTGCGGGGGAACCAGTTCGCAGTCGTACTCTATCCGCTGTGCCCCAAAGATGAACTTCCCATCCGAGTTGTGTCCCAGCTGACCATATTCAGGGCACCCAAAGGAACAGAGGTTTCCTTTTCAGTCCATTATCATACTGAATTCAGCCCCACAGGCCATTTTGGTAATTGGCTGGCCGTTATACATTATCTGCGCGGGGCTGCACAGCGTCTGTCTGGTTGGCAAGGCCCAGCTGCCCCATCTTGTTCTCCCCAAACGCAAACACAGGGCCTGTTTTCGTCAAGGCCAAGGTGTGGTTCCACCCACATGCTGCAGACATGGTCACTTCATGGCAGAGACCCTCGATGAGTCTGGGGGCCTCTACTCTCTTGGTGTCGCCAAGTCCCAGCTGCCCCTTCTCATTTCGACCCCAACTCCACAGCTTCCCTTCCATGGTGATGAGGAGGCTGTGTGCAGCACAGGAACCTGAGACCACTGTCCGTATCCGGACCCCCGCCAGACAGCCATACCTGTGGGGACCCCACAAATTCTGACCGAGATTGCGGTAAGCAGCTTGCTGTTTAGGCACTTCTTTTCGACCAATCATGTCCCAGTTAGTTGCCCCCAAAATCAAAAGCTGCCCATTGCACTTTGACCCTTTAAGTTTGACGCGCTCCTTGGCGCCCCGCGCGCTTGTCCCCGCAGGGGTCCCAGTCGAGCTCCACGCGGTCCTAGTCACCACTGCAGCCGCAGCCGCGGCTGCTGCTGCAGCGCTCGGGCCCTCGCCCTTCCTGCCCGCCGGACCTCCGAGCTTCCTGGGCCCGGCGCGGGCAGTGCCGTTGTCCGAGCTCGGCTCCTCCCAGGCCGCCTCCGCCGCCGCCTTCTTCCTGGGCTAATTGGAGTGATGAGAAATCGGAGAGAAAAAAACGAAGAGAAGCAATTAAAAGACGGATCGGAGGGTTTTTTTTTTCCCGGCCCAGAGAGGGATCCAGCCCACTCACCAGGTACACTTCCCAAAGTACTTCTATCCAACCCTAAATCCTAGTAAGAAAAGAAGTGCACGCTCTCAAAGAGGGCTAAAGGTAATAAGAACATGGGATAGCGCCAGAACCCTGGGTTCAAATCCCAGCTATAGCACTTATTAGCTGGGATGACTTTTGATAAAGTGATAGGCTTCTCAGTGCCCCGGTTTTGTCGTCTGTAAAATGGGAGATAATAACTCACCTCACTGGGTTCTTGGGGGAATTAATACAAATAAAGCATTTGAAATAGTTCCTCGCACACAAAAAGTGCTGTGTAAACCTTGGTTATTATTATTAAAGTATGAGTTCATTGAAGGAAAACGCTGTACCTCATTTTTATGGATTTCCCTAGGCTTAACATAGTGCCTATGTTACTCCCAGAATATATTATCGTAATTCAATTTTCAGGTGACTATATTTTGGTTTAATATCAATACTTTAGTCAAAGTGCCCTCTCATCATCTAAGGCTGATATAATTTTGGGGTTTTCCCAGGTCTGATTGAAAAAGAATGTATGCTGCAGTTTTGGGATACTGCCTTTTTGTCTTCTTATTTTATCAGTTACAGAGAGGTATTTTTAAATCTACATGTATGATTGTGAATTTTTCTAGTTTAAACAATTTTTGTTTTATATATTTTAAAGATACATTATTAGATGCATATACATTTAGAATTGTGCTTTCCTGCTGAATTGACCCTTTTTATCATGAAATGTCACTCTATATATCTAGTATTATTCTTTGTCTTAAAGTATACTTTGTCTGTTTGTAACATAGCTGTGCCAGCTTTCCTTTGGTTAGTGTTTGCATGGTATACATTTACCATCCTTTGACTTTCACCCTATCTGAGTCCTTATATTTAATGTGTATCTTACAAACAGGAATTATTTGGGATAATTAAAAATTATTCTTTCAACCCAGAGAACTTACTTCAGTAATTCTTGTATTGCAGGTCTGCTAATGACAGCTTTGCTCAACTTCTAATTGACTGAAAATGTCTGGTTTGCTATAATTTTTGAAAATTCTTTTAGAATACAGAATTCTAGACTAGCAGGTTTGTTTTCTGTTAGCACTTAAAAATATCATTCCATTAACTTCTGCTTTCATAATTTTTGTTGAAAAGTTTGCTATTTATCTTAGGGTTGCTCTTTGAAGATTAGTCTGAAGCACATGTTTCTTATATGTCTATATTTTACAACTCCCTCCATCATGTAATGTAAGCTACTTAGTGGCAGGGATCATGTGTGACTTGTTCATCAGCAGCATCTGGAATTGTGCCTGGCACATCTATATTCAAGGCATATTTTTGAAAGCATTTATAAATAAATGAATGAATAGTACATCATGAGCACAAGGCAATGAGCACAAAGTAGCCACTCACCAAAGAGTGAATAAATTAAGTCATTGTTCCTGGACAAGATCTCTACTGTTATTTCTAAGTTCACAATACCATTCAGACTGTCACATAGATCTGTAGCTTAAATTAAATTTGACCACTGCATAAACATTTTCTTGACCACTTATAGTAGTTTTGAAAAATTCTACTTATTTGTATATTAAATATCTTGATAACATCTGAAAATATGACATTAGTGATTCTTTTTAGGTTATTTATTACATTGAAGATGAGCCAAGCCAAAATGTGTTCTTTTGGAATTAGCTTTCAAACAAATGTACTTCATAATGTAGTCTCCAAAGAATGAAACTCTTTTAGACACAGATATTAAAAGAAGTTTCAGGTGATTTTAATGAAATAAATTTGGTGGTCATCCCCGCATCAGTTTTAACAACCATAAGAGCCAGACTTACAGATAGCTGACATTTCTTCTCCTTGTCAAAGGGAAGGAAGACCCTGTATTTTAAAACAGATCTGTCTTGCAGTTTACTCTCAGCTACTTTTTGCAGCCTCAGGACATTTCATCATCTTGTTGGTTTATAAATGGTACAGAATAACCTTAAGTTGCACCTAAGTGGTTACTTTACAATGCAAGAAGCAAGCCATTGAAGTTCAAATGTTTATCCAACCTCTAGTTCTTTGATGACATGATAAAAAAGAGATATGCTATGCATTAGTTGGAGAGGACTACTGATGTGCCATATCTGATAAAGGGTGTAGAAAGTTAAGGAGAAATGAAAAACCTGACCATTTCTTTCTGAGTCATAATTTAAAATGTAGCTTCATCTTTTGAATTCCTAAAACAGCAATCATTTTCAAACATAAGCATGAAGGGTGCTATAGAGTTCACCACATAGTCTTTGGATAATCCACATCCTGGAACTTATCTAACACTGAAAAGACCTGACACTTGGCTATCTTAGTATTTTGAAGCATTCATCTGAAACCAAGTTGTCTTAAAAGCAGGAACAGAAATGAATACCTTATTTGTTTATTCAGCAAATATTTGTTGGTCACCTATTATGTGCTTAGGTTCTTGGGATGGAGTGGTGAATAAAATAGTCAAAATCAAAATGGTCAAGCAACTCACATTCAGTGGGAAAGCCTGAGAAGAGGGACACAGCGTAGGCAGTGTGCCATGATCAGGAAAGTGCCCTGAATAGGAAAGGGCAGGTTACAAAGCTGGCAAGAATGGAATGTACAGGAGTCAGCCAGATGATGGTAAGGCAGAGACTGTGGGGTAGGGATGGAGAAGGTGGGGTGGAG
Source organism: Pan troglodytes (assembly GCF_028858775.2). Classification (NCBI taxonomy): domain Eukaryota; kingdom Metazoa; phylum Chordata; class Mammalia; order Primates; family Hominidae; genus Pan; species Pan troglodytes. The sequence goes on from NC_072403.2 coordinate 62,302,393, forward strand.
ATGAGGAACATTCACAATGAGGCAAGTGATTTTATAGGAACTAGGAGCATGGAGATAGCAAAACTTTCTAACTATGAACACATTCCCCACTGTAACGGATGCCATCTGAGGCAGACAAGAACCCATAAAGAGAACGGTTCTAGCTCTGTGGAAACTCCTGTCTGTGGAAATTCCCATGGACCTGTTGTTACTGATACTTATTTCTTATAAGTGTCTATTAATATGGTAATACCAGCAACTATCTGTTGCATGCTTGCTGTATCAAAGACATTACCCTGAGGGTTGTGGAGACCAACTCATCTCATCCTCTACTAACCTAATGAGGTGAGCACTTTCTTTCCATATAATAGATATGGCCAAAAAGCCTTAGGCAGGGTAATTTGCTCAAGTTCACAGAACTAATAAATTGTGGAGCCAAGATATTAACCTGGGTCTGCCAGATAGCAGAACTATTGTATTTGGTAGAGGTCAAAATATGTGACTAAGTATACAGAATTATTCAACAATTATTTATCCAGTATCTACCATGGCCAGGAACTACACTAAAATCATAGATCCAAGGAAACCTTAAACAATTTCTGGCCCCATCCTCTCATTTTAGATGTGAGAAAACTGAGGCTCACAGGAGCTGAAGACTTAATAATATGCCATACTATCTGTGTCAACCATGAATGGGAGAGAAAACATAAAAAGAACAGAAGAAATAATGGAACTGTGGATTTTAATTTTAAAACATTTAAAAGATTGAGGGTGTAAATATTCCCTCAAAGTTGCCCCTCTTTTCTTCAGTTAGTCACCCAGAATGAAAATGCATTAGAGGAAAGTTTAAATCAAAATCAATTAAATGACATCAACTTTTCTCTCCAAAAATGCTTTTAAGGTGAAGATCGTAGCTTGTATGTCTTTGTGTTTTTGCATTTTTACAATATGCTCTTAGGTACCCTTCCTGGAGTAATCCTTCGATGTGTTTATAATGACTTCTATAGACTGGCTGGAGATTGGTCTACTTAAAAATGGCAACCGAAAGAAGCAAGACCTTCCCAACAAACAACTCTTGGCTTTTCACTGGAGTCAGGAAGACTTTAAACATTCCCCACACTGGTCCACCAAACACTGGAATTTGCCATTGCCATGGCATCACATGAGATGCATTCACTAAATTAACATCTGGGTATGATTATCAGTTTCTTTTCATCTGGAGTATTCGTTTTTAAAGTTTGACCCATACTTCCCATTTACTTTCCAGAAGGTAAATAAGATTCCAAATGTTTTAAGCAACCTGTGGCACAGGCACCAACCTGGCTCCATTCTTGGAAACCACGCACGAGAGGAAACCCTCTATAAGCTAAGTTACACCCAAGTAATTTGGGCAAATTGCAGTGGGGAAGGAGATCAGGGCATATTAATTACTTGGCAAGGGTGTTCTTTATATAAACCACAAAGGTAAACCTTAATCCAGTTCCAGGAATGTCTGACTAATAGGCCATGATTTATGGGAAGTTCTTGGCCATGATAATTCTTGTCTTTGGCCAGTAAGAAATCAATGATCCAGAGCAACTATTTTCAAAGTATGTTCCCTAGAAAGTTGATAGAAAATTAATGTGGAAAAAAAAATAACCTTAAACAAATGTGTTGCAAGCAAATAGGTTTGGTGAAATCTAAGACCAAGGAGTTTTTCTACTGACAATAGTTTAGAATGGTCAACGATCTATGGTGTATTGAGCCTCTCCAAACTTATTTAAAGACAGCCTTTCTTTTGCAGGGTAATCTCACCTTTATCTTTTCCTTGCTGTAGGTCCTCATGTCCTAGGCCCAGTCCCTAACCACTCTAACATTTACCTCTCTCCTTTAAAAAATAGAACAACACTTCATATCATGGGGTTAATATGAGGATTAAGTGTACTTTATATACATCTGTAGTTGCCCTGTAAATGATAAAGTATTAGACAAATGTCTGTGTTTTTAGGCAGGGCCATAACCCTGGTGGCGAATTAAAATATATGTCTCTTCACACTTTTTAGCTCTATTTAGACATGTATATAGTCCTTTATGGCTTAAAAATTTGTCTTTCTTGAGCAACTTCATCCCTGCTTAAGCTACTTTGGCCTCTGTTTCTTAAAATTCTGCCCATGGCCTCATTGTTGCATTTGCCCTGCCTGTTGCAGTACACACATGTACACAGCATTTTCCAAGGTGTAAAATTTTGAGGAAAAATGGGATTAAACAATGTTCAACAAATGTCACATGTGTTGGTTCAGCCGGACGTCTCAGAGCCTTCATTACACATAGCATTATGAGACTCTAACAGGGAAATATAACTTGCAGCATATACTTGCATAACATGCAGGGAAATATAACTTGTAGCATCTTTTCCAAATTTATTTTACAATGGAATTCCTTTTGTCCTGTGATATCTATGAGTACCAGTGGTTTGCAGAACACACCTTTGGAAAAGCTGCTGTATAGGCTTGGTAGAAATCAAATGGCTTCGCTGAGAAGGAACATCTCAGAGACTATATCTCCAATAATCTCACATTATTCCTTGATATTGATATATAGTTTTAAGTATGACACTTAAACCTAAGTATGAAATTATGGAAGTAAAATGTACAAATTGCAACCAGTTTAGTTACATATCATAAAAAGGTTTTGACAATGTCATAGCTAAACAACTTCACAGATAACATCTTGGGTAACTTAAGTTTGCAGAGTATAAAGTAACTGAATAAGTTGAGTTTTCTGATTAACTTAGATAAAATATTGGGCTAGACATGTCTGTAAAATTCTATAAGTATACTTTTTAGGCTTTGTCAACTCAGTAAATAAACATATTTGAAGCATATTTTGATGATTCAGGATCTTTATCATCTGTGCAGGATGTTCATTTTATTCAGTGACTATTAGGTAGTCCTACAGAAGTAGAGGGTTCTGGGGGTTTGCCTAGAATATGTACTGATCCACAACATATGTTAGAAGCTTTTTTAAAAAAAATTAACAAAAGCTTATTTTCTATGTATTTGTATAATATAACACCTCATGGGTTTAGGCAAGCCAGTAATTATTATCTCTTCTATATCCTACTATCAGTGAACCTATGACACTGACAGTCTTTGGCTGGTGCAGCTCTCTGTACCACGTGACTTGCCTCCTCCCTACTCAACCCCAAAACCCCAGTTATTTTCAGTTATAGATGATTAGACCAGGCTAGATACTTGACCTGAGCTTGGGCAATCAGATTCCTTCTCATCAGAATTTGGAAATGAAGACTAAATGTTTGGGTCAGTTGGACAATGATGAGTGTTTGTGATATTGATTTGGGAATAAGAGAGGGCAAAGCTACCCAAGCCCCTGAGAGTAAATGATTCATCTGTTAGGACACAGATTCAACCACTGTATTAAAGACAAAATAAAATGCCTCAAAAAAGGTAGGAGATATTGTTTTTCTCGAACCCAGACTTGAGATAGCAATTTCCCATTGCTGGGGACCTAGACTTCTGGCCTACTCATTGTTAGGGTGGCTCAGTCCAAAATAGCTTACTACTATACTTATGTCGCAGTCAAAAGGATGCAGAAAGGAGGCTGTCCTCTCCTATGACGACAAAGTTACATATGCCACGTGTACATGAATCCAGAACTTGATTGAGTGGCCACACCTAGCTGCAAGGGAGTCCAGAAAATATAATGTTTACCAAGGAGGCCATGTGTCCAACTAAACAAAAGGGCTCTATTGTTAAAGGAAGAAAAAAAGAATGGATATTGGAGAACAACTAGCAGTCTACCACAGGATGTGAATAAGCTGAGAAAAAAGGTACTCAGAGAATCAGTAGAGAGAAGTCAACAGGCAGCAAGAAGCAGAAATGACAGAGAGACAGAGTCAGAATCAGAGAGTCAGGGAGTGGTTGTCTGTGACTTCCCATTTCCTGGACATCCATCTGTCCTTACTACATAGAAACTGGCTTCTGTGAAATTTATCTGTAGCCTTTCAACAAGCCCCACTGTTTCTTGAACTAAACTGAGTATGTTTATCTTTTTTGCAACTGAAATAATGCAGATAACATGTATTGTATTTATTGAGCACTTAAAATATGTTAGGCATTGCGCTAAGTGCTTTCCATAGACTGTTTCGTTTAAACCTCATAGCAATTCCATGAGGTAATTTCTGTTCATTCTCAATTTTTGTGCCTGAGAAAAATGAGGCTTGGAAAAGCCTCACTGTTAGCAGGTAGCAGAGCATAATTTGAACCTGAACTCTAGAGTCTTGCTCCACATTGATGATCTTTACCACCACTGAAGTCAGGCATGAGCTTGTAGACCTATGGTAGGATGAGGCCAGGCAAGGCTGGGGCCTGAGACCAGGCTGACTCATTAAAATGAGGTAGGTACTGAGGAAAAACACACAGTGATATGTCCTGGGAAGAAGCCCAGTTGGAGGCAGGAACTCGATGTCTGGGGCCACACAGGTAGGCTGTTGAGCGTATCTAACCTGCAGAGTTGGGGTTGTCCATTAGGCATAGTGATGATCAATTCATGAGTAGACAGGAAGGCTGGCAGGTGGACATCAGTGGATAAGCTTATCAACGGGATTCTTGGAAAACGACTCAATATGTTGTTGAAAGTCATCCAATTATTCTACTATCAAGAGTTAAACAGTAAACTGATAAGGTTAGGTAACTAAGAGGTTAGGGCACTAAGAAAAGCCTCACAAAGGCATGGCAGGGTCTGTGAACTAGGCAGGTTATGACAATCCTTTGCTCCTTCCAGGAAGTTGAAGGGCTCCAGTTATAGCAGGTTAATTGCACTTGAATAATTGCAGTTTATACCAAATCATGTTGACTTCTGACTCCTTGGTAAGGTCTAGTCCTATGACTTCTTGCTTAGAGGCTTGTCTGTTACCACACCTCCTGTCTTTGTATGACCCAAACAACATGAAGCAGTCCCACTGTTGGAACTTAAGACAATTTTCACCAAGCAGCTCATAGGACTACAGATTGAAGTCATTGGAGAAAAGGTCTTTCTCCTAAGCAGATCTACACAAACCCTAACTGGTATCAAGGGAAAATGTTTACTATGTTTACCTCTTCATAGTAGAATAATTGGATGACTTTCAACAGCACCTTGAGTTTAAGGAATGAGAATTCCAACAGTCACAGATTCTAGAAGTGGTACATAGTGAGAGTGATTCCATAAGTTGACCTAAGAGCAAAGGGTTCTGAAGTTTCCAAAGAGAGATAAATTGACTTAGCTTCTACGCATTTTAAATTGCTAATCTTCCCCACTATTGTTTCTACTCATTTTTCTGCTAGTCTCATAATTATCTTGCCTCTCCAGCTGCATATGTATCTTTAACATAGCATTCACCAGCTGGCATATCTTCAGATAATTTTTAGTAGAATTCTAGAATTACAGAAATCAGCCTCCAAAGGTTTTCCAACAAGCCTTGAACCAAATATTTGCCAATATGTATTCCTGCTTGTAGAAGGCGTTTGAGGGTGAAGTAGGAAAGATATTTTCTTCTACCCTGTTCCTGACAGGCTAGAGAAATATGAAGGGTAAAAAGAGAGACACATTGCTTTCACAGCTGTAAGAAGGAAAGGGGATTTGTGATTGGATCAGAGAGCCTGAAGTGCAAATAATAATTAACAGAGGATAAAACCTTAGAGAACTAACTGTGGTGATTACCCCAGAGATAGCCCAATCTAGGATACTATTGAGACAAGCCTTTTAAGTTATAATAGAGAGTGAATAAGATTTATTAATAACATTCATTAATAAGATTAATTTTTCCAAAAATTTAGGTCAGTAGTTCTCAACACTGGCTGCACGTTAGAATCCCCATGCTCTGGCTACAGTTAAATCAATTAAGTAAAAGCCTCTGGGGGTGAGGCCTAGACATCAGTCTTTTAAAAAAATCTACCCAGCCAATGCCAATCTACGGCCAAAGTTGAGAACCACTGATTTAGGGATATTGGGAAAGGAAGATAGAAAAGATGAGCACAAATTAACTGGAGCCTGATTAGGTAGTTTCAGAATGCAAGAGTTGGCGAAAGTGGAAGTATTGATCATCTACAAGGGAATATCCAATAAACATCCTCCAGTGGAAGATGCAGGTGAAGCCTGGCAGAGGAGAAGCAGAAGGATAACAAAAGATCTAGGCCTGATTAGCGAACCTTTCATTGACAGGGTTTGTTTAAACAATGGATGTCTTCAGGAGACCCAGAACTTACTGACTTGTCTCTCCCTCTCTAGGGTGCCCACATAATGCAGAATCTGGAGGAGTGTGTCAGACAGAAAGTAAAGAGAGTTAAGGTAGTAAAGACACCATGATTCAGCAGTGTCTTTACAGCTTGTAGAAATGGCAAGAACTAACCTCAGAAGCAGATGATGATTTTACACATTCAGCAGAAAGAAGTAGGGAAATGAAATATTACTGGTATATTCCCCTATTACAAATAGACATGTGGCCTAAAGAAGGGGGCCCAAATGTTTCTGTTACTGCTGAAGCTGGCAAGGTATTCAAGGTCTGTAATAGGCAAAGGCTAAGGACAAAATGGTCAACAAGCACATGAAAAGATTCTTAATATCAGCCATTTCTAGAGAAAGGCAAATCAAACCCACAATGAAACCTCACACCCGTTAGGATGGCTACTATCAAAAATGAAACAAATCAAACAAAAAATCCAGAAAATAACTAGTGCTATTTTTGGAAACTTGTGCACCATTGGCGGGAATATAAAATGATACAGCCACCACTATGGAAAACAGTGTGGAGGTTCTTTAAAACATTTAAAAAAGATTTATCATATAAGCCAACAATTCTACTTCTGAGTAGATATCCAAAAGAACTCAAAGAAAGGTTTCAGAAATATCTGTGTACCCATGTTTATATCAGCATTATTCATAATAGCCAAGAGGTGGAAGCAACCCAAATATCTATTGATAGATGAATAGATAAAGAAAGTGTGGCCTTATACATACAACAGAATATTCAACCTTAAAAAGGAAGAAAATTCTGACAGGTGCTGTAACATGGATGAGTCTCAAGTACTTTATGCTAAGCCAATAGCAAAAAGACAAATACTGTATGATCCTACTTATATATGTACTTACAGGAGTCAAACTGATAGAGATAGAAAGTAAATGGTGGTTGCCAGGGGTTGTGGGGAGGAGAACATGTGGAGTTATTGTTTAATGGGTACTAAGTTTCAGTTTTGCAAGATGGAAGTGTTACGAAGATAAATGGTGATGATGGTTGCACAACCACGTGGATGGATTTAATACCACTGAGCTGTACCTTTAAAAATGATTAATTTGGTACATTTTATGTTCTGTGTATTTACCACAATTAAAATTTTAAAAATATATATGACCAGATATTTTTAAGTGCAAAAAACCAAGGTGAAGTATAGTTTATATCATATTCAAACACTTTGGGCGTAAGAAAGGGGGATAAAATTTAGCATAATCTGTGTTATGACTTACTTTATTTGTATGTATACACACACACATTCATATCAAGAACCATTAGAAGAACAGAAAATGAATAAAATGAGAGAGGCGGAACTAAGACTTCTCAGGTACACATTACTTACAGTATTGACTTTTGAATCATGTAAATGAATTGCTTATTAACAATAATATTAAGACATTTTTAAAAAGTTGAGAAGAGGCAACGTTCGAGGAGAAGCTGGTGAAGCAAGAGCCTCCCTGGGCCTCTTGGGGGCCTTAGGATTTAATGGACATATCAGCAGTGACTTCATTCCAGGTGTTTGCAGCTCCCATTTGTATCTGGCTGAGATGAATGTGAACTAAAAAGGAAAACACTCCTGGGCAAGAGGGTGCAAGGGCCTAAGAATTCCTGAGCGGGAGGGGGTGGAGCAGCTACCTTGGTATAGGACTAACAGGTCCCAGCATCTTGCTGAGGATGGAAGAGTACAGAGGACTGGAGGGGTGGGAGTGTGCTTGGAGAACTGCCTGCCATATATGAAGGAAGCCATGGTCCCAAGAGGGAGTGAAGGCCACATCATCCTGGAGGAGCAGGGAACATGGGGCTCAAAGGGGAAAGAGCAAAACATAAAGGAAGAATCCTAGAGTGTCACAAATGCCACTCTTTCCAAGAGGATTCAGTGTGATAGGGATCCCCTCCCTCTATATGGAAATACAATGTCCCCTGTAATCCCAGCACTTTGGGAGGCCGAAGCGGGTGGATCACGAGGTCAGGAGATCGAGACCATCCTGGCTAACATGGTGAAACCCTGTCTCTACTAAAAATACAAAAAATTAGCCGGGCATGGTGGCGGGCACCTGTAGTCCCAGCTACCTGGGAGGCTGAGGCAGGAGAATGGCGTGAACCCAGGAGGCGGAGCTTGCAGTGAGCCGAGATTACGCCACTGCACTCCAGTCTGGGCGACAGAGGGAGACTCCATCTCAAAAAAAAAAAAAAAAGGAAAAGGAAAAAGGAAATACGGTGTCCCAAGTAACTTCTAGACCAGCTCTCTGTATGGAATTAAGTTCACAAACTGCATACTTGCTCTAGACGCCAGCTCAGGTTGACCAGCAACCTGGCCGGCTTGAAACCAAGGACATCCTCCTTGTGCTCTGCATTTCCTTCTATTTCTTCCCCAAGGCAATGTTATTTTACCACTTGGGGCTTTGGTTGGCAAAGCAACGTGGGTCTGATGAGGGGAATATATTTTTCCAGGAAAATTGTTCTAGGTTAGCGCTCATTCTTGTTGGGTACATTTCCAGAAGCAGTATTGCCAGGTCAAAAGGTATGTGCACTTAAAGCTCTGATAAACATTGTCAAATTGTCTCCTAAAAAGGCCACTTCAACTTGCACTCCTGGCAACAGCATAGGAGGCCTGCACCCGCTTGTTCTCACCAACGTGATGTGTACAGCCAAACTTTTCTACATTTGCCAAACTACTAGGGGAGAAATGTGGTCTTATAACTCTTAAATTTCAGTAGCAAGAGCCATTTATACTACTTAATATAAATTGTATTTTTGTGTCAATTAGGAAAATTTTTCCCTTTGCTATTATAATGCAACTATTTCCCCCAGTTTGTCTTTTGACTTTGTGGCATTTTTGGTGGGCAGACATTTATCCATCTTTCCTTCATGGTTCCTGGATTTTGCATCTTGCTTAGAAAAGCTTTCCCTGCTGGCCAGATATGGTGGCTCAGGCCTGTAATCCAACATTTTGGGAGGCTGAGGCAGGTGGATTGCCTGAGCTCAGGAGTTCAAACCAGCCTGGGCAACATGGCAAAACCATGTCTCTACTAAAAATACAAAAAATTAGCTGAGCATGGTGGTGCATGCCTGTAGTTCCAGCTACTCGGGAGGCTGAGGCACGAGAATCACTTGAGCCCGGGAGGCAGAGGTTGCAGTGAGCTGAGATTGCGCCACTGCACTCCAGCCTGGGTGACAGGGTAAGACCCTGTCTCAAAAAAAACAAAAGAAAAGCTTTCTCCACTGTAAGACTGTATTTTTAAAAATTCTCTCTTGTATTGTCAGACTCTTACAGTCTTATTTTGAGGGAAGGCAGGTTTCCACCAGTTAAAATAACGAAAGCATTTCATAAAATCGGGTATTTTACTTACATATTGGTTTTGCAAAAATATCATAGTTTTGGTCTCCACTTCTACTGGAACGTTTTCAAGCATTTCTCACAATTGTAACCTAGAAATATGTCTACAGACACATAATTACATGGAACACATGCGGGACTGATTCTTCAGGCCCTGGACAGCCTGTGTTCTGTTCCGGCACCCAGACGGGAATTGTATTTACAGTCTTCACAACAGTCTCCAGTAAACAGATCACACTGTGTGGGAGAACCACATTTGAAAGGGGCCTCAGTTGAACTTTCATTATTTGTCAATTTTCAGCATGAAGCCACTTCTTAATGAATTTCATGGGACAGGTCGTTAATACCATGTGCTATAAGATATCCACTAAAGAAGAATTTTCCTAAAGTGTTTTATTCAGAAACTTTAAGAAATATTTCCAGAGCGATGGTTTTATCAACTTCAAAATAGGGCCAACTTTTAACTTGTCTTGTGTGAGTTGGAGGATCTTGCAGAAGCTGTCATAAATCCCATCTCTAAGAAAAACACTCCCAATGCCTTATTCTTTTGGGACAAAACACAAAATATATTTAACATGCTGCATCTTGGGGGTTAAAAATTCTAGAATTCTTGACAGAAACACAATCCTTTATAGAGATGTGTTTCCAAGGATCCCCACCAACATAGTTCAAGAAACCTTCATAAGGAGTAATTTGTTGTTCTCTTTTGTACCCTCCACTGTCCCATATACCTACCAGAAGCTGGTGAGCAGTGAGGTGATCCTGCCAAAGGAATAAAAAACAAGGAATGGAAAGAAAACTTTAAAGAGCTGCTGTTCCTTAAAGCCAAGAACTGTAGAGTCATTCATTTTCCCCCTACACCTAGCCCAGCTCTGGACTCAAAGGAGACAGCCATGAAGATGATGAAATCACAACCCCTCTCAGATCCTCAATACCACATCTCCATGGGAGCACTGATATTTTCGATTACCAGCACCTGGAAGTACAATCTTTCTCAAGCAGGATTGACTGACAGATTTAGCAAATAAAAATACAAATTGACTGGGTATGGTGGTTCACGCCTGTAATCCCAGCACTTTGGGAGGCCGAGGCAGGTGGATCGTTTGAGGTCAAGGGTTTGATGCCATTCTGGCCAACATGGTATTTTAGTCTCTACTAAAAATACAAAAATTAGCTGGACGTGAGAGCATGTGCCTGTAATCCCAGCTACTCGAGAAGCTGAGGCAGGAGAATCGTTTGAATCCGGGAGGTGGAGGTTGCAGTGAGCCGAGATCGGCCACTGCACTCCAGCCTGGGTGTAAGGGCAAGACACTGTCTCCAAAAAAAAAAAAAAAAAAAGTAGAATGTCTAATCTTAAATTTCATATAAGCAATAAATAATATTTAGCATAGGAATTCCCTATGCAGTATGTGGGACATATACTTTAAAAGTTTTTTTAGTGTTTATCTGAAATTCAAATTTACCTGGGTGTCCTATACATTATCTGGCAAGGCAGATACTTTCAAGGCAGCCATCTTAAGAACAGATGTAATGAATAAAAAATTCTTCCTTATGATGAAATAAAAACTTGTCTTCTACCCATTGGTGGTCCTTCAAATATCCAGAAAGCTACAGAGTCATTAAAGTCAGAGAGACTTGGGTTTGGTTCTGTTACTATGTGACCTTGGGCAGTTTATTTAACCTCTCTTTTTTCTGATCTCTAAAATGGGCTATAATACCTGCATTACAGGAAAACCATGATTATTATAAGCTCAAATGATCTTATTCAGCCAAGGTAAAATAATTGTAATCAGTCACAATTGTGAATGTTAATCGAAATCTAGAAAAGACTGTTCTCTTAAGGGTGAACCGCTGAGCCGACCATTATCCCTTTCTTGGGAGATGGGGAGAAATATGAGAGAAATAGAGAATGGCTACCCTCTGATTACCATGGAATTTAAGTTAACTCTGTACATATTCTCTATCTGGTTATTGTCAGGTTCCTAAATCTGTTGCCTAAAAAGTACAAAGAGTGTTCCTACAATACATGGAGGTTTTAATATTTTCCAAGTATACTAACAATAATTTTGAGACTGTTTGTTTGTTATAAAAAATGAATATTAGTTGTAAAGTAATTCTTGTTAACTCACTTAAAGGTTAAATAAATTTATTCACCAAAGTTGTGATAATTAACACGTTAACCAGATTTCCCTGATCTGTTATAATTAACGTGTGCAGTATATAAACTTTGTAGATTCCTTTGCAAAACAGATTTCCTTACAATAATTAAATTGCAGTTGTTTATATTAAAAATTACATAAAATCTTATTTTTCCACATTATGTCCATTTCCAATATGGTTTTGAGTTGCTTCCTGGTCCCTTGCCTGTAGAAGCTGGCCAGTTGCCCATATCTTATAATGAGGTACCACAGTGGAACAGAACTTCCTTCCCCACACCCCCTGCTGAGCACTATATTTCCATTAATGCAGCTCAGAATCATTTGATAGCCACATCACCAACTCACTTCACTTGAGCTGTCAACTATAACTCCTTTTTTTTTCTTACCTATGGTGTGGATAATTTTATCTTATATCCTGCATTTCATTTTCCTATTCCCAAATGCATAAGACTTAGTAAATTTTACTTTTTATTTGTAGGTTAACAATCTAGCATGTCCAGATCATTTTTGCATGTTTCTAAATCTTCATCTGTCATCTGATTATTTTAAAAACACTTCTTAATACAGAAACTCAAGCTTTGAGACAGGATGACTGAGGAATCTTGTCTCTAAAAGAGAGCTCTGTGTAGAGTTGTATTGGGATAAGGTGGTTTTTCTTACCAGCAATTGTTTGGTAACCATCATTCGGGTCCATTAATAAACAACAGGAGTGACCAGGTGTGTAGTCAATCGCTGTAATGCATCTGCTTCCCAGGGAGGCCATAGAGGGAAGGCAATTGACAAAGATGATAGGAGGTTTCTGCAGTATTATGAGCCCAGCAGAAAAATAGATAAGATTTATTTTACATTGTCAAACATATGTTCAAGAATGTGAACTACAATCAGATGATCATTCTTCCCTACTATTTTTTCACCAGCCTGTTGGTAAGTGCACATCATATACTGTTATAGCTCTGGCACTTGTAGTCATAAATATGGTTTTGGAACAGCTTTCTAACTGGCAGCCGGGAAGAAAAAGGCACTTTCCTCCAAAGGCCATCCTTGGTCTTAAGAGACTCAAGTACCACATATCAAAGAGATAAGAGGCAACTATCAGCCAACATCACCAACTCTTGGCACAGAGGATAGACTCCTCCATCCTGTTGAAAACATAATTCAGCCTAATCCTAAACAGTGTTTTCATATTATCCTCTAAAGCCAAAAATTTTTCTGCAAAGCTGAGCATAAATCAATTGTGCATTTTGAATTTACATCATGTCAAAGACCCACATTTCTTGTTGCTTCCCAGTAGCTATTTTAAATCCTTCTACCTTTCTCTTTTTCTTTGCAAAAGAATTTTTTCTGCTTTTCTCTTTCTAATCTTTCCCCACATTTAGCTGTCAGGGAGGTACTCCTTGCATAAACTAGGTGAATTCCATGTTTAAAAAATATGTGCTTGGCCGGGCGCGGTGGCTCACGCCTGTAATCCCAGCACTTTGGGAGGCCGAGGTGGGCGGATCGCGAGGTCAGGAGATCGAGACCATCCTGGCTAACACGGTGAAACCCTGTCTCTACTAAAAATACAAAAAATTAGCCGGGCACGGTGGCGGGCGCCTGTAGTCCCAGCTACTCGGAGAGGCTGAGGCAGGAGAATGGCATGAACCTGGGAGGCGGAGCTTGCAGTGAGCCGAGATTGAGCCACTGCACTCCAGCCTGGGTGGCAGAGCGACACTCTGTCTCAAAAAAAATAAAAAATAAAAAATATGTGCTTTGTTGCTTTCCTTTTTTTGTTGGTGGTGGTGGTGGTGGGGAAGCAGGATAAGGAAGAATATATTTTTAGTGTCTGTTAAATTGCTAAAGCACTCACATTAGGAACAAATAGGCAAGAAACTAATCAATAAGATACGGGCCAGGACAGAAAATAAATCTAAAAAAATAGCCACTCAGAAAGTAGCATGGTACAGTAGAAAGACTGAGGGCTTTCAGTTCAGCCAGAAACATGGAGTCCTCTACTTCTTGTGTAGCCTTCGGCATGTAATTCTCAAAGCCTTTTTACTTACCAGCAATTTGGGGTAACTCTTAACTCAAAACGTCGATTGAGAATTAAGAAAACATAGGTCCTACCACAGAAAGACCTGCAAAATCCTAATTCCTTTCAGTACCTACCAATAGTATGTGTAGGTGAGGGGAAGCAGGGAAGGTAGAGAGGATGGAGTCAATCTGTCCAAAACGACTTCTGGATTCTTTTGGCTTTTCTCCAGAAGCAATAAAAACTGGAAATTAGCTCTGTCCCCTAAAAGCTGGTGTATGTACATGGTATGAAAAGCACTATCTCCATTGTTCATAGATTAACAATAATTCATAGGCAAGTTGGCTGATGACTCCTGCAAAATCTCTAAGCAGTGTGGCTTCATTATACATAAAATCTCGTGGATAAACTTCATTTTGAGGGCCCTGCTCATGAGGTGTTTTGTGCAGTTCAGTTTTTTTAAGAGAACATTGTGAAGCAGTCCCTTTGAATATAAAAGGAATCTCACTGGCACAAACCAAATGTCCAACCATGACTGAAACATGCAGACAGGAAGGAGAGGCCACAAGGGGCATGTTTTATCTGCTGCCATGCTTATTTCCTTTGCTTCACGAAGGAGTATGGATCTTTTAAGATGCATGTGCTGCAAATGTGGGATTCCTTGGAGGAAAATTTGAATTAGATATTAACGCTGACCAGCTAGTTAATTCCTGGGAGCTCCTAGGCCAGCAGAGAAGTACTTAGGTGCCAATGACAGCAAGCATATATTCCCGACTGTGGGAATTACGTATTCCCTGTGGAGAGAATCTACTATCTCCAAGTGACAGCAACCTAGAGCCTCCAGGGTAACAAAACAAGGGTGTTAAGAGAAGGGGAATGAGGTAAAACAACATTTCACCAAGGATGAGGTAGCATCCAGTGAGTTCCAACCTAAACAGTATTTATCCCATCAATCCTCACAACCATATTTGAAGAATGTTCAGTAACTTCCCAGTGCCTCTCTCCCCACTGACCCTGTTAGGGAGTCACTGATGCCCATTTGGACTCTAACCTTGTTTGTTGTTCTGAATGACAGACAAACTCCTGTGGCTTGGGATAGACAATCTTTGCTTGGATGTTTGTGCTACTCATTTCCAAACATTTTAAGTAAACTTCTTTGGTAAAGTGAAGTATTTAAGAAACACTGCTCTTCTAATCTAGATTGTGTTAAACCAGAAATTGAATTTTGATGTGTCATGCTTTAAACCATATAATGATGGAAAGAACTATAGAAATTTTTCAAAAGCGATTTTTAAACCAGTCTCTTCATTACATAAAGAATTCAAGGGATTAGAGTCCAGCTTTTCTGATTTAGCACTGTGGCAGACAGTTTTCAAAGACAGCCCTCAGTGATCCCTGCCTCCTGGTAATCAGGCCCTTCTGTAATCCCCTGCCCTTGAATGTGGACAGACCTAGTGATTTGCTTCTAATAGAACATGGCAAAAGTGATAGGAGGTCACTTCTATACTTAGGTTATGAAAAACTTCATCCTGCCTTCTTGGTTTCCACACTTTGATGAAACAAGCTTCCCTGTTGAAGGGCCCCATATGGCAAAGAACTGAGGATGGCCTCCAGCCAGCAGCCAGCAAGAACTGAGCCCTTACTCCAACAGCCCATGAGAAACAAAATCTTGGCACCAACCAACCAACGAGCTCAAAAATGGATCTGGCTCCAGATAAGCCTTGGGATGACTGCAGCCTCGTAAGAGACCCTGAAGCAGAAGACCCAGTTAAGTGCTGCTCAGATTCCACACCACAGAAAACTGTGAGATAACTGGTTCGAAGTCAGTTTTATGACAATTTGTTGTCCAGCAATAGATCACAAGTATCACCATATTTCCAACTTTAAATAGTAATTACCAATAACTTACAGTGTCTTTGGTCTATTTTAGTTTAAAAACATAATTGGGAATACCAAAATGAAAGTACATTATGACATCAAAAACTTAAAATAACAATCACCCCACAAATTTATCTGTGACTCATCCTGAGTATTGGGGTGATCCATGTTTTTATTTTCTTCTTAGTACTTTTATGTATTTTCTAAATTGTCTACAATTAACAGGCATAGTTTTAGAATCAAAAACTGACAATAAATGTATCACTGAACGTATAAAATATCCCACTCTCAAAATGCAGTCAATAAAAATCAAATGCACTAAATACAAATTCTTCACAGAATTAACTACCTTTCAAACATGGTTTCACAAAAGCAAATGATCCTTCTAATACTGATACATACATTAAACTGATACTTAAAAGATACATTTCTAGAGTAAGAGTGAGAAAAAGAACACATACATGAAAGTACTAACATAATCTGAAATATATTTGAGTGACAGAATCAGGATAAATGGCCAGGACCACCTTATCTTAAAGCACTGTACTCAAGCTGACTAAAAATGAAGTAAGAAAATCTGAGTGTACATCACTCTTTATATCTTTTGATTAGAACCTTTTTTTGTTAGGTTACATTGTATATGTCTCCACACTTCAAATATATTTTTGGGGAATAACTTGATTTAAAAATGACACACCAAGCTGGGCGCAGTGGCTCACGCTTGTAATCCCAGCAATTTGGGAGGCCAAGGTGGGCGGATCACAAGGTCAGGAGTTCGAGACCAGCCTGGCCAATATGGTGAAACCCTGTCTCCACTAAAAATACAAAAATTAGCCAGGTGTGGTGGTGGGTGCCTGTAGTCCCAGCTACTCAGGAGGCTGAGGCAGGAGAATCATTGGAACCAGGGAGGCGGAGGTTGCAGTGAGCCGAGATCGCACCACCGCACTCCAGCCTGGGTGACAGAGCGAGACTCTGTCTCCAAAAAAAAAAAAGAAAAAAAAAAGACACACCAAAATATAGTCAAAATATAGTCAATGAAGAGTTCCAACACTTATTTATATACATTGTCAATGAACTTAAGCAGAAGGTAGAATATTCAAAATCTGACTCAAGTAAGTCATTTGGGATGCCTATTTGGCAAAGGGAGGAATCGGGACTCTGGTCGCTAAATGATGAAACAACTTTGCAGGGGAACTCAACATGCATTTTGTTATTGTTGAAGTAGAAAAGGATATTAGATATTTAGCTACCTCAAATCAGACCTGAGTTAGCAAATCGGTTTTACTGACTTGTTTGGAATGAGATCAGGTTGAGACATGAAACAATCGAAAATCTGTCTAGTTATGGAACATAAGACATATCCAATGCTCCAAAGAAGAGCTTACAACTATCTTAATATGAATTTTGCTACTCTGGAAAATCCAGATGTGGTATAGCTTCCTGAAAGAGGCCATGATCATGTCTTCCTTATGAAGCTACCATCTTTTTAGAAAAGAATGCATAAGCCCTGGTATAATGGTGAGGGGCAGTGGAATGATCATTGGTCTCAGCCTGAAAAGATCTATCTACTCAGTCATTTTCTAGCTGTGTGATCCTGGACAAATCAAAACCTCTCTAGCTTCATTAAAATTATTTATACAATTCAAGTGATATTTATTTACTATTTCAATGGCTGGTTGAAAACCTTGTATGAGATATTAGAGCTTCATAAACCAAAATTGACACATAAATGTAGGGCTTCAAAAAATCACTATGAGCATAATGAAGTAGCTAAGACACAAAAGGTTGCCCTAGAGAAACAACTCAAAATTAATCCATGATCAGATATGGCACTGTAAAGTCTAAGAAAACATTGCTCCAAACCTATTATATTCCTCTGAATTCACTGGTCCATTCTCAAGCAAGTATGCTGTGACGAGACTACTGACCGGGACATATGTCCATTGGCTGGTTATTTTTGAAACAAATTTTCCTACACTGGATAATTAAAAACACAGCTAGGTACATTTGTCTTCCTGGTTGGCCCTCCTTTCAGAAATGGTCTTTATGTTAATTCATTTTTAACTCATGCCCAGAGACATTTCTGAAAGTATATACCAAAACACTATACTTCTGCCTCCTTGAAAAGCCAGAGCTACACACACACATACCGCTAAGCCTACTTGGGGCTTTGAAGCACAACCAACTGCAGCTGAAAGGCAGGCTCTTGTACTCTCTCCCTCACTCTAGGGACTATTATTGCTTTCTCCATGCAGATTCTGCTATAAGCACAATAAAAATCAATGAAGACTTGGAACAGCTAAGACTAATATTTAAAAAAACGCTGAGGCTCCCGAAGTTCACATTCTTGCAAATTTTAGATAATGCCCCAAATATAAGTCACTCTTGATCATATACACACTCCTGTGTGTGCAAGCATAGTGTTCTAGCTTTCTACCACTCTGACCCAAATACTCACCCACGGTGTGCCTTCCTCCCAAATCCTTTCCTCTGGGTACCCTAAAACCTGCTTCTGAGGTAAAAGCCCATCCTAGAGCCCCCGCTTCCTTCCATTGCTCTGTTGAGCCTGACTGAATAAACCAACTGTAGATCAATGAACTTTCTGTCACCTCTCTTCCTAAACCAGGCTATACACTGGAGACCAGGATAACTATCAGTCCAGGGCCTTGGCTACTTCTAACCTTCTCTGGTCAAGTCAAAAATCTGTCTTCCAATTTACTGAGATAAATAAAGAGTGCAGGGTAACTCCCTCAATGTCTCTTCTCCCATTTCAATCTCCCTTTCCTCCAGTCCTTCATATCAAAAGGCACGTCCTTCCCCGTAAGACCAGTTCCTCCAAGCTGATGTCTAGAGGAGAAGACATTGAAAATGAGGAAATCAACAGATGGTCGTTGTAGTAATACAAGTGAGAGGTAACAAGCGCTGGAACTAGAACTGAGGCTTCAAGAATGTTAGTATGTCCCCTCAGCCTACTTCAACTGGAATTTTCAGAGAACCGGCAATCAGTGATATAACCACTAGCACAGGTGTGCATGCCCTTGCAAAACTAGTATCAGAGGAGAAAGGAAGAAACTTTACAGCATACTTCCATTCTCTGGAAAAAGATGGTTGAGAAGAGGCAGAAAGAAGAAAATAGTATAGAACAATGATCCCTAAAATTAGATTATGTAAAGTAACTTCATAGAATGTTGGAAGAAAATGTCTATTTATACTTACATTTCATCTTAAAAGAGGAGGAAATTACCTTTACTAACATTTACTACAGACTGACACTGCTACCATCTCTCCAGTGACATCCACATCGTTTGCATCTTCTCAGGATCTGTAGCTTAGGTGACCCAAGGGCAGAGTGGAAGTCCCAACAGTTCCCACACTCTTTGGTTTGCTTTTAGCATGCAGCAAACCGAAGTTTATTTATGTCAAGTTGGGTGAATGTACAGATTTTTATTAACTCTTCTGAATTAAATAATCTTTACAAAAAAAAAAGGCTTAAACAGATCCCTGCAACAGAACCGTGGATTTAAGATGTTTATAATGCAAGAAACAAACAAGCAATAAGAAAAATGGCAGAGACAACGCTTCTCCTAGAACAAAGGAGTTAAATATCAGGCATTAAACCAGAGAGAATCTCATCTGATTTGGCAAAACTCAGCCACACCAGGAGTTAAACCAGAAAGAGTCTCATCTGATTTGGCAAAAACTTGGCCAAAATAATTATGAACTAAGGAAAAATATTTGAACTAAGGATGTAAACCAATGTTGTTAGGACAAATTTTAAGATTAGAGTGAGCCCTGAGAAGTTAGCTAATGATAAAATATGTGCAAATAATATCTTGGAATAAATTAATATATATGTATTGGGGGTGTTTGCACAAAAAAACTTTTACTGATAAGAAGATGCCAACCAAGAAGTCTAGAGGCCATTGGCATAGAAGTTGGAGTCTAAGGCTGTGGGAACTACATTTCCTAGTCTTTGCGCTGGGGCAAAAATAACTGTACTTTAAGATTAGTAACATTCTAAAAGAATGTTTTATTTTTATTTGGGGGAAATTGTTGAAAACTTCTTAACCTCTATCTTATTTTCTTCTCTGTTGAAGTCTTTTAATTTGCAATAATGAAGTATGATAAAAATGTGGGTAAACTAATATTATTCCCTTAACACACTTTGCTTTACATATATTCTTAACTTAGCACGAGAAGTAGCAGCAAGAAAAAAAAGAAACCTATTTTTGTTATACTTCACCCTAGCTAGACACTCAACATCTACATAGACGTTAAGAGTTACATAAAATCAACCAAAGTTGCAGAGTTTGGTAGGTTAAGTCAGATATTTCAAATAGTCATACAAACTATTTCCTGCCCAAACACCTTGTCGTTGACTCTACTGACTTCCAAGCAGATTTTGGTAACTGACAAGTCCATCCTCAACATGCCTGAAAGGACCTTAGTTACTAAAGTATTATACTAAAAGACAAAGCTCAAGTGTCTTTGCCTTCTTTGTGGGACCCCAGTGGCAGTGGCATCAGACATACACAGACAAGCAGGCATGGCAAATGTACTGTTTGGTGGTATCAGATCACCATTTAACAATAAAAACACACATTTCAAAGCACCTTGTCAAAAAGGAATAGATAACTGTATCTCATTACAATTTCCCTTACTACAAATACAGAAAGCAACTTTTAAAATGATCCAAAAAAGGAAACAAGATCCTTTCTTCTCCTCCCCCTCCTTTTCATTTTACAGGTCAATCCCGGACAGCCATGGGGGCACTTCCCAAACTCTCCCACCTATATCCGAGACTTGGCCAGGCCCATCTACTTCTGCACGGATGTCAAAGAGGACAGTCCACTATTTCCAAAGAAGGTAGCAGTACATGAGAATTAGGAGCTTTGATTTTTAAAACAAAAAAAGTCCACGATTCAACTTCCCTAATGCTTAAGATTCAATTTTTCCAAATCAGATTTTTAGAGTCAAGATTCACTCTAGTGTTCTTTTTTTTTAAAGAAAAACAAAAAACAAAAAAAAGAGAAAGAGAAAAAGAAAAGAGAAGGAATGTGTGTAGGGTGGGGAAGAGGTTTCTGTTACATTAACTGAAACTTACAGGACACCACAGAAGTCAGCCTGAGGCTCTAGGACTATTAGCACAAGAGGAAAGAAATGAGCAGGCATCATGTCAAAGTTTGAAAAGCTCACCTGGGGCAAATACTGACAACTGGGAGCAGTTCCTTAAGACTTCTCTTATTTTAAACCACTTATCTTTTTCAAAAAGCTTATTTTACTACTTAAAAAGAAAAATCCCTAGCTCTTTCAGAGGGGTAGCATAGAAACAGACTGAGATAAAAATCATTGCCTTAAATTTGTCTTTGAAGTGGAAATGTGATCATATGCAAAGCACTAAAGGAATAAAAACAATTTCAATTGCCTTCTAAGATGACATGTTAATAATCAAATGCATGAACTAAATAGCATGTGATCTCATAGGTTAGAATTCCCCTTCTCATCAAGGGCTCCCACCTGAGACCCATGCCTGGACAAAGAAGGGATTACTATTGCTTAAAAATGGCACCTAATTTATGCCAATAGAAACTCCAGGCTCTTCAGTGTTGGCCTCCACTAAAAAGGCCAAGAAGGAAAAATATAATACTGTTCCCTTGAATCTGAACACCATCAACAACACTTGCTAAAGCAAATTCACAAAGTTATGCAGAATGTTGGGACCCTTATACCTAAAGTAACAATCTGCCATCCTTCTGAGGATATCTGATACTATTTTCATATTTAGGAAAATTTTACAATTTGACTTTTAAATGTACAGAGGCCAGAAGAATACTACTATATTACCTTAATTAAATCTGTAATCCTGCCACACATCCCTTGCTTTTTAGTGATTTTATTAACTGATTCCCTCTTGAAGAGGGGAGGGCAGGAACCTTATAGTCTCATGTCACTTACAATGGCTGGTGCATGGCTAATACTTATTAGAAATATTTGTTGAATGAGTGGTTAACATTATTATAACTCCCTGTTTTTGATGTCCCCCAAATTTACCCTATTTGTTTCTTAGTAAACATATATCATACATATAACCTTTATTTAAAACAAATAATAGAAAAAGTTCACTTTAAATAATCAGGTATTCCATATATTCAAGTGAATATGTTTTATTAAATGCATACTAATATCTTTCTATAGTATGTGAGTATACATAATAAATTAAAATGTATATATTTATTAAATATAGATAGATATAATAGCAGAACATGATTATTTCAGATGAGAAATCAAAATAAACCCATTTTTAAGTATCTTTTGGTCACTCCAAATTGATATTGCTCATAAAAAAATACACTAGTTTTCCCTGGGGAAAAAAAATTAATTCCATAGCAATGCAGTTAAGGGACGTGTTTTATTTCATAGCTTTCTGCAAGCAAAATTGCTCTGATACAAAATGAGTTCAATGATACAGGTGCTACTGTCCACTCAAGCAAAAGAAAACCTCACATGTATATGAATGCACTTTATACTTATATTCTTACAGTATAATAGGTCTAATATCCAGGATGCCTCTGGCCTCATTGAAAGCAATGGCACAGAAATGCTGCAAGGTACTTGAATATCATAGTACTGGCAAGTGCTTGAAGTAACTTCCTGTGAGTTCTCTGTCAGATACTGCAAAGACTGCGTGTGGGTGTGTTTGTCTTTTTGTCTTCCATCTTTTGGTTTACATTTAAATCATCTCAAAAAATATCCCCTGCATGTATCATTCAGCTTCTCAGAGTTTCCATAAAAACAGGAAAATGTCATGAGGTATCCCTAATGTCAGGGATTGATGTAGTGCTGTGGCTGTCAGAGAGGATGTAGACTTACCTGTAGGTACAGTAACTGAGTTTAGTGTGTGCCCTGCACGTTACAGTGCAGAAATGTTAGTTCATGTTAAACTTTTCCTCCTCACATATGATGTGACTTTAACCCCAGAATATCTGACAAAAAAAATTATACAGATAAAATAAAAAGACAAATACACAAATAAGGCCATCTGCAGAATTTTAAACTCGCCTCTTGCAATATTTCACAAGAATTTCTACACCATATTTTACATCGTTCAAACTTAAATAATAAATGCTCAAGGAAGGGCCTTGGTAGAACCAATTGCACTATCTCTTTGAGGACTTGTCCAATTTGCTGGCAGGTGATTTCCTCTGAGGCGTGGGGATTTTTGAAGGCTTCGCTGTGGATGGCCGAGAACCTGCTCGGGGTGTAGGTCTGTGTGTCTGGGGGACAGTTTCCACATCTGAGCACACGGACTGGATTTCTGAAATGTCAAAGTCTGATGCATCACTGCCTCGGCGGCTGCTGGCCCTGCTACCAGCTTTGCTTCCAGCTCGACTTCCTGGTCGGCTGGGAGTCTTCTTGGAATCTGAGGAAAGAAGGTAGAGACAGCTCACCCTGATTATTGGGTCCATCTGCAACTAATTTTTGAAACCTGATGCCACCTTTAATCTTAACTTTTTTTCCTGGTGTGTAGTCGGCACTCAGAAAACAGTTGTGGATTCACAGCCTTTCTCTATTACACAAGGGTATGCAGGCTTACTCTAAGTAGACATAATATAGAAAAGGCTAGATTTCCAACTACAAGGTAAGTTTCGGCTTCCCCTACTTAAAACAGGATTCCATTTATTGCAAACAGACATAAGGAATATACCTATCCTTTAAGATTGTGCTTTCTAAAGTTTAAATTATGCCTCCAGGGATGCGTGTGATGCAAACATAGAACAAACAAGACAGGTTTAAGTCTTGCCCAAGAATAGGTAGCTCCAAGAATGTAGGAATTCAACAGATGAGATTGGAAACTTTAAAGAGGCTTCTTGCTTGCTGAGCTCAGAACCCAGAGATTAGTAGGTTCATTATTTTGTGAAGCAATGTGAGCTACACTGGTGTGAGGCTCAGTGTGGCTGGGTTCTTCCAACCACCCCAAAACAGGGCCCTGTGCAATCTCTGAGCTGGCAGAAGAGCCAAAATCTTTCAGCTTGAAGGGGTAGAATACCACTGTATATTTTCTTCTGTTGTACAGTAATTCTTTCATCTTTCTTGGACACTTTTAGACACTTGCACCCATGACTCACTTTATCCCCAACTTTTGGAGGACTGGGGCTACATATCAGTTTAAGACTACCTCAGGGTCAATTTGTAATTTCTTCCCCAATGAGGAGGAAAAGGGACTTTAATCCTCAGATGACCATGCTGCAAAAGCCATTGAAAAAAGAAAGGCACCACACTCACCAGCAAACTGTGTTCGGACTCTGGCAGCTGCAGTTGTTATCAAGCCACTGTCCTCCCCAGAGTGGAAGCCTTTCCCTGATAAATATCCTGGAAGTCGAAGCTTGCTTCCTTGTATTGGCGTTCCCTGTATTTAACCAGCAACAAGACATTTCAAAATATTGCTCCTGTACCATGATATTCCACTGACACCACTTCTTTACATATGGGTGGAAACTCTCTACTATTCCTCTTTAGGAGGTGGAGGGGGAGAAACTCTTCAATTAAATAAGGCATGGGGTTCTCACTTGATTTTCTCTTCTAATTTCTCATTCTCTCTCAGAATTCAAAGAAACTTTCTAAACAATATGAATTCATGGTTGAAGAGAAAACAAAATGGAGACCCCCAAAACTGAGCATAAAAGTGATGGCAAGGAGAAATAAATGGTGAGTATGTTAGTATCTTTCAGACTGTCAGTGAATATTCCAGAGTTAATGGTGTTTTGCTAAAAAGATGGTGACTGCATGCGTAGAGGGGGCATGGAGCAGAGAAAAACTGTGCCTGGATATTCTGCTGCCTCCATTGCTTTTATGGAGCCAGGCAGAGACAGAGACAGAATGATAAGTAAATAAATAATGGATACAGACATCATTTAAATAAACTTAACTGCAAAAAGAAAAAAAGTGATTTTTAAATAACTTGCTACCACATCACTTCATGTCCTGGCTCTATCACTTCTACAGCCTTTACAGACAAAATACATAGGCAACATTTGGAGAAGTTTTTTTTTACAATCTTTACATGAGTTTGTAGAGAATGTCTACAACAATCATAAGTATGAGATTTTATTATACAATCATTGCACCTTTTCCAGATCACAACATTTAAAAAATTCTCCCAAAGTTAAAAAAAAAATAAACAAGTATCTTGAGGAACATAGGGAATGTAATATAATATTCCTCAATGAAAACACAGCCAGAGAACTATTTGGAGGAAATGCATTGAAACAAATTACACGTATATTTTTAAACAACTGATTTTCCCTTTATTAGCTTAAAATGTTATAATCATCTGATACATGAGTTACTCATATTAATATTAATAGTCATTTATCTACATATGTGTATACTATAGATATACTTAAGTGTAGTATCTATATGTGATTTGTATACATAGAATGTTCAAGTTTTCAAAATACTTTTACACACATAACCACAATTAATCCTCACACTCACCTAATCATAACCTTGAAAATGTGAAAAATCAGAGCCTGAGGAGGCACATGATTTGCCCAAGATCTGACAATGCTGATCTAGCTAAATTCCTAACTTAAACAGAATCTCAACAACACGAGGGAGTGAGAACCCACAAATTATGAAACATACCACTCAAGGTGGCAGAATTCATAACCGTGAAAGACCAAAATCATTCTTCTCAGAATGCCTTGATTGTTTTGATTTTATTTCACAGTCCCTCCCATAGAAACGTGTTGTTTTTTGGTTTTTTGTTTCATCAGGTTATTTGAAATGAAACACAGTTTTGCACTAGTCAAAATAACTACTTAGACTTTGAGAGAGTTTCCACTTAAAAAAAATTTTGAACATAGCATCATAGCCTTCAATATTTAAAGCAAATGTTAATATGTCCCTTGAGGTTGTTTGAGTCTTTCTCTGTTTTTGCTATAATAGATCCATAATAATTGACAGACGTCTCTAGAGGTAATATATAATACTAACATCACCCAGTTGGTGGGAAGGGGTGGAAATGAGGGGCTTGGGAAAATGAGGAGGAAGAAATGAGGAAACGCTAAAGAATGGCTTGTTTTTGTTCCAATTCTCCCACTTCTCAGCAATGAGATTTCCATGGAGTCATGAAGGTAACACATTTTTTTCTCTGCCTGTCACTTATTATTAACGTGAGGATTAAGTAACAGACAAGAAAGTGTTTTGAAAAGCATAAGAGGGCTTTTAAAAGTTATTATATTACTTTTATTTGAGGATCCTGGCCTTTAAGTTACGTCCTTTATCATTAAGGTGAAATACCTTCTTCAATTTCAAGAAAAGGTATTTAGGGATTTTCCCCCACTAATTATTGGGATTCTAATAAAATATCTGATTATTTTGTACCTATGTCTGTTGTTTCACAGTGAAATTTCTTAAAAAGATATACAGCTGATTTTCAATTGAATGTAAATGACCTGATACATGAGTTCATCTTGGCAAATTTTATATCACCTAAATATCTTCTCCCCATATATCATGCCGTATTAAAAAGTTAGAGCATGCTTAAATTAGTTATTAAAATCTTAAAAAAAACCCATACATTTATTACCTGTTGAAAATGACAAATAACTTTCCGCATACCTAAGCCTACCCCTCTGACCCCCCTGCACTGATACTGAGAGCTTATGTCACACCTACCCAAAGTTTTGGGGCAGGTATAAATGTAACAGACATTCAGAAGGACCATGCCCACAGTGAACATTCAGTAAACATTCTTTTCAGTGATGCTCTTGCACATCATACTGCCTTTTACTCCCATTTGAAGGGAATGTGTTGCACTTCTTGCCCATATTATATCTAGTATATTTAGTAGCTTTAAAAGAAATTCTACTTAAGTCTGGCTATAACCTACTCTATGTTACTCTCCCAAGAGATAACAGTGGAACTAAGTACGAATGAGAACAAAAAGGAGGTAGTCTGCAGGAGTGACTGGGTCAAATTGACACTGTTTAAAGAGCTGCAGACTATCTTTTCTGTTAACCCCTTACTCTCACATCTTCCAAGAACTGCTGGGTTGATACTTATTTTATAGAAGTGTATAAAAAGACATAGGGTTAGCAAAGTACATATATTTAGGGAGTGGTGCAACAATGTTAGTGGGTGATAGCTTCAGTTAAAGGAGAATGTTAAGACTGGACTCTGGGGCCTTACAATACCTCTGCAGATGGCACGGGAAAGTCTGAGCACTCTGCTGCTTTACAAGGAGTTGACATTTTGCTGTTTGTCAACCATGGTTTACCATAATTGCGTGTTAAAGGATGGAGAATCTGTATGGAACAATGGCAAATCAAATGAAAAGGATAGCAGATAAAAAAAAAACAAAGCCACAGAAAGAGATATTCATAGCAAAGAGTCACATTTCACAGTAAGAATAATAATTTAAAATAAGTGGAAAGATCCAATGGCAAATCATACACACCAAAAAAATGAATGAAGCTGTAAAAAGAAAAATCAATCTGGAAGATCACAAAGGCTTCCTAAATAGATCATCTCTATGTGGGCCACTAGGCAAAAGCATATATTCAAAAAAAAATTCCTGTATTTCCCACAGTATGAGAAGGTGCACAAATGGAGATAGCTGGTCCTACAAATTCTAGGGCCCTAAATAGAACATTCAAAAGTCTACTTGGGACATTGATTGCAAAGGTGGAGGAAAAGTCTTCATCCTGAGTCTTACCTTGGGTGTGGTGGTGGCAGGGACCTGTGGGGAGGCCGCCTGCGCAGCCTGACTGGACACAGAAGTGGATCTGTTGGGTGAAGCGCCTCGTGATGATGGCCGGGATCTTCGGCCTCGGGGTCGGAAAGCAGCCATACCCTGGCTGGCACCATCTGCTAAAATGAACTTCTCACGCAGTTCCATGTTTGTCCTTCCTTTGGCTGGGTTACACACACACAACAATGCACACAAAGAAAAGACGGAAAAGAAGAGGCGCTCAATCGTTAATGGGAAGAACGGCCACCTGGCACCAGAGATCACGTTGAGAATTTCAAGAACATCTTTTTGCCATGCCAACTCCAACTCAGCATAACAAAAAGTTAAATGCATTCCTTTACAATGCATTCCTTTTGGATACAGGTGAGTTTGGGGAGGAAAAAATAAAGTGTGCTTATTCTAACACTAGACACCAGCAAGAATAACCACTATTAAAGAAAGTGTCAGCATGAAAATGGAAAGCTCATGCTAAAATATCATTAATCCACCAGCTACAGATGCCCACATGGTTTCATTACCCTCTCATCACACTGAGAAGACAGACCAGTAAGGCAGGGACTGTGTCTTTTGCATGTACTATTGAGGTAAAGAGAATGCCAGTATTTCAACATTGGGATAAATTAAAGAATATAATTACACAGAATGATTGATGGCTTGTTAGTCATGATGACAACATATAAACTTCTGGATTTTTCACTTAAATGAGGCAGCTAGTATTTTTATTTTATGCCTTGAAAAACTGTTTTACCAACATGCAATAACAAACACCAGACCCAAGGATCTGTGAGGTAGTCAGTGATGCAGCACTCATACAAACACATACGCACACGGAGAACACTCCACAAGAACCCGGTGAGCAACGTGTTAGCATGTGTTTGATCACTTATAACACCTGCATGTGTAACACAACCAAAGTCATCAAATTTTCAGAATTTAAATTTGGAAGCACCAGCTCAGCTGGATATGAGTTAAGCCATACGCGATGGATGAAGCATGTTATTTTAAAACAAATGACTGAAGCAAGAATGGAAAAGTAGGAAAGAGAAAAGGAAAGAGGGGAGAGGCAAAGAGAGAGGTTGCCAACCTATAGTAGGCTGAGTAGTAGTAATTGAAGAGTTTGATTCCGAACGTAACATTTTACTCCCATGATGATGAACTAGAAAAAATGACACAGGATACCAATCACATTAAAGAATACTGTTAGCAGAAGAAGAAAACAAAGTACAGTAGTTGAATATGCAAAGGGTGCTCACATCCGGCCTTTAGCACACATTTTAGAAGAAAAGTCGTATCAGGAAAAGAAGCACTCAAGGGATTGGCTCAATAAGAAAAATGTATTTGGAAGACTGTGCCACAGCCATGCTAACCTTCCTAAGCAACCCAACAGAACACTATGTATTCTGATTTCTTCATAAATGGAGTTGCATTTCACCTTAGGCTACATTATTTTCAAAATATAAAACAAACAGGAGCTTTTGTTCTTGTTTTACTTCTCTCGCAGGTGTGTCTTTGGCCAGGAGAGAGCAGGGCTACTGCATATGATTGTATAACAATCCATGGTGGCCTTGGCAGAGAAGCCTGTTGACTGATATGTCTATGTGTACCAGATGGTGACACCATCACCAAAACCAAGAGGCCCTACAGGAGGAAACCTGGGATCCCACTTGGTAGCTGAAGGAGACAGCACTGACGTGAACATTTGTTGTTTGCTAAAAAGGATTACAGTGAGCTCACAGGTAAAAGAAAATTACAACAATTTTATTGTTTTTTTCTTGTGGGGGGAAGAAAAATGGGCCTACTGAGTAATTGGTACCTAATTAGAAATTGCAATCAAATGACCACGTGTAACGTAAATTGGTTGAGAACTTAAAAATTGACAGAAGGATCTCAAAACAGAAAAATTAAAAGCTAACTTAGGACTTGGGCTGGAAGATATGTAGAGAGCTATAGTATTATATGTTTATATTTTTAATGTTCTAATCTGCAACTTCAAAGAGTCAAGTTAGCATTGGATTATTATTTAAAAATTTTTTAATTATGGCTTTCCTCACCTGCTCTTCATTTCATAAAAACTTTGACCTTTAAACTTTTATTATCCAGTATTTTCGGTCTTCATCACCTCAATTTTCTTTTCTCTTACTTTGCTATGTCATAACAGACAAAATCCTTTCCTTGGTTGGTATAATTGTTTGGAAAATCGTAGATGTAAAAGTCTCCTAAAGAAAATGGATTCTAGTATTTCCCGCCCACCATATTTACCCAGAAAAAGTAAAAAAAAAAAAAAAAAAAAAAAAGAAAGAAAAAAAATGAGAAGAACATGGTTTACATGACTGCCACAGGTTCTTTGGGAACTTTAGGCTGACAGACCAATGTGAAACATTCACTATTGGAATAAATGACCAAAATTATGCCCAGTATGTTTTGGTGCTGGATATAATATAAAATTGAAATACTTTCATGATGTTATCATGATAAGTATCTCCTTACCCCTGCAAGGATCATTTTTCACTAAGAACTCATCAAGTGCCATCCATCCACCTCCAACACGAACCATCACAGTACTCCGCAGGATCCGGACCAGTCGCAGTTGCTGGGAGTCTCCAAACTGTTCAGTGAAGAAAGAAAGAACCTCTAGTTGTCAATAATAATTCTAAACTACAGGATGATGTGCAATTTGCAGTAGCTAAAGCAACCGACTTTAATTTCTTGCTTAGTTCATAGCGATTAGTAAAATCTCAGAAAAGGGAGTTTGTAATGATTTGTGTTAGACGGCTGCATGCTGATTTAGCCCAAAGGAAACAGTTTGAAAAAAAAAAAGATTACAAAGGTTATCAAGTATACTACCAAAGCTTTGGTCTAAAAATTATTTTTCTTTCTTATGACAGAAACAATATTAGTAAGGCAGTAATTTAAAAATGTTTCTAGGAATTAAACATAGCCATGAAAGTAAGCACTGGCCCACTTGCCCAGGGCTTATCCAAAATAAAATGATTCTAAGAAAAATTTAATAAGCTTTGATTCTTCTTCATTAAACTCTCTCTTACAGTAAAACCGTTTTCCACTGAACTCTGTGAGAAATCTTTATAAACTCATTTTCTTTTCTGTAAGGGCAGTTTTCACTTAAAAAGAATAAAGTAAATGAGTATGACTCATATAAATTTCACAGTCAACTAAAATTTCTGCATCCCTAATGATCTGGTAAACCAATTTGTTAAAGGCTGGATTAATATGCCATTTTAGATTACTGTAATATTAGAATAGCCAATGACACATTATTAATGATACAGCTGCCAAATCTAAAAGGTTTCTCTCATAGTTGTCTGTACCATAACTGTTGATACTAACAGGCAATCATCTTTTTCTTGCCCTTTCAATAGATCTCCAATAATGTAGATATGCTACAAATTCTGCAAGTCCTGAATAAATTTCTAGATTCCAGGTTTCTGATCACAGGTTTATGTTTTGAAAGCCTGTGAGAAATGATTTTATACTTTAAATCATTTCTAATAGGTTCATGTCCAACTCATAAAAACTACCAGACTGAATTTCACGGTTGTCATCCCAGCAGACAAGAAAGCAAAATGAACAGTCAATTAAACATAAATGGCTACTTTGTAAAGCAGGTAACATACAATTGTGACTTTATTTGGGCTCATGATGGATAAACAGAAAACTCTAAGTAGAAAAAAATCTGCTACTTTTCAGTGTTTTAATACTGAGTTTCAAGAAGAAAACCCAAAAACAATACCAACCAAATCCCTCAGGATCCTAAAACTCAGAAGGACCTAGAAAGCATGTAAAATGCACCAGCAGGAACCCATGTGTTTTTCCATCAAACTTTTAAAAACCACTATTTCTAAATCTTTTTTCCTTAAACATTGAGACTTAAACTTTCCTATAATTCTTCCTGAAATGTTAATTAAAATTTAAAAATAAAAGTGTAAATTTATTTTGTTAGAAAAAAATTGGTGCCGCTAATAAGCAAAGGGAAAGGAGGGGATTTAAAGAAAATTACCCTTAAGGAACCAGATAATGGGACTAGATGATTTTGGTTCAAGATTATACTCAAAACAAAAGTTATAAGGAAATAACTAAAAGTTCCTTATAGAGATGATATTTCAAGTGTAATGAATACAAATAATTTTCTGTTTTAATTAGGCATTCTCCAGACAACTAACATCGTCTTCAGAATTTCTCTAAATTTTCCCAGTAACCAAATCACAAGACAAGAGAAAATAGACTAATGTTGCTGACTGTGCTTTCAGTGAGTAAAACCTTTTGAGGTATTTCTCTCATTCTCTCTGCAAATAAAAGATGCTCTCCCATTTGCTGACTCCGAAAATAGCAAGAATGGAAAAGCAACATTTCAGTATTATAGTATAACTAATGGAAGTTTTAAAAATCTATTCAAAGTAACTATTTCTATTTTAAATAAATTATTTGCTTGCAATAAATAAAGGTAATAGATCATTTGAAGCTTGAGATGTAATATGGCTTTAAAATGGAGTGGCAGAGTCATATCTAATGTAATATGGTCAGATACTATAGATAGCATGGTTCTTTCCAAAGTAAAAAAAATAAAATAAAATAAAAGCTTCATGAACATGTTTAAATCAAAACAGAGTATCTCTTTAGTTTCAAAATTCTGATCATGATGTAGTGCCACTACACAGGTTATACTGACTTAAATGTCAACATAAACATTTTATATTGACTTAAGTGCCAATAATATAAACATTCGATCAAGATGGCATAAAATGTGACTTTAAGATTCTGCATATATTATAGCGATAACTTTCCTCAAAAGGAATATTACTTAAAGCCTACTGAGTTAACATTTCTACTCAGAGATGCCAAGCCCCAAAATTGGTGATTTTGAACAAATGGCAAATAGCTTCTTTGGAGAGAACTTGTTACTTGTGGCTGAGTGCCAAGGAGACCTCTTGGCTCTCTGTCTTCCTGTGTCACTGCCTGAGGCTGATCCTTCTCAGCTACTGTAGACCATATGTCCTAAACAGTTAAACATCAATGAGCCTAACACAGAGATGTGTGGAGAATCAAATTTGTGTTCCAATGAGTACTAGCATAAAATATATGCTCATATTATAAAAAATGGGAATTAAAAATTGCATTCGTAACACTGTAGCAAGCCAAGCTACAATTCATTATCTGGTTTGCTTAAAAGTAATCTCCTCATCTGAGAGACACAAGGCAAAAAGGAATCCTGGATCAAGGACCCTTATAGCGCTTACAGAAACACCACGCCAACCAACAATGTAGTAGCTAGGGAGACAGCATGGGAAAGATTGGCCATGGCAAGCTTTAATGACTATGAATTAAAGTTAAAAAAAAATCATCAGGAACTTGAGAATACATTCCACTGGTTTATACCTGATTTCCCAGGAAGAACTGATAAAAATGAAAAATGGAAGAAAGACACAATTAGTTCAACAGGAAACTTTCTGTATGACTCTAGAACATACACACATACTCACACTCTGTGCTTCTGGATGTAGTATCTAGTTTAGAGATGTGCAGGCACCCAGTTGTCCCAATTTCAAACCAAATAATCAGACTATTTTCTGTACACATATTTTTGAAAATCTTAGGATTTCAAATTTAAGTTTAAATTTTGAATACATTGATGATTATTTTTTAAGTATAAAAAGAAAAATAATATTTCATTTAGAAGTAGCACACTGTATTGGGGAAACTCAGCACATTTCCTATCTAGCTACTACATATAAGAGATGTTCTGAAAAAGAAAAAAAAAACAAATAGAGAAAGAGTAATGAAGTCACACTGTTCTTCTGTTTTGAAGAGAGTGAACCGAGTTAATTGAGATTTTGAATAAAAGCAAAAATTACTGCACAAGTGGAGAAGACATTATCCTCTTTTTTCATATTTATTAAAATGAGTCCATATTTTTAACTTTGTGGTTCTGGATTAGAGTAGCTTTCTTGTTTGAAATCTGAAAACTTACCTCTAATCATAACAAAATATAAAATAATATAAAGCAACCTAAATATATGAGATTTGAGTATTTTCCTGTGAATTTGTTTTTAAAGGTAATGTGCATGATGTAGATGTCAAAGATATTTCCTAATATGCAAAATGCAGGCTACCGTTATACAAATTAAAATGTTAAATGTAAGAGTTTCATATACCATTAAATTTTGATATGAGGTAAAAAAATAAATAAATAAGACTCCTGGAAAACAATGGAGATCAAATTGTATACAGATTTCAATTTATGTCCTTTAAAGGAACTACAACATTACTTTGAAAACTTACCCTGTATTTATTATCACCAATCTGCTCAACTTGAAATCGCTTTGCACATTTACACTTAGCTACCTGCCTTGTCACCTGCCAAAAACAATGATGAAATATTTACTTTAATGTCAATATTACATAGTACAATCCTTAAAACTTTGACACAACAATTAGAGTGAAAATAAAATGGTTGTATGAATTGTGCATGATATCGTGGCAGAACATACTATCAGTGTTGTACGCAATGGGAAGATAATGAGTACCTCATCTTCGATTTTGTCGGCATCTGTGATAGGTTTATATGCATCCTTATTTGGGTGAAGGGCTGCTACAAATTCATAGTAGTCAATATATCCATCGCCATCTCTGTCAAAGATGTCTGCAACTGCGCTCATCTCCAAGCGACTGGTTGGAAACTCTAAAATTTTGAAAACAATGGTAAGTAGTGACTTGTTAGTTCTTTCTCAAGACATTCTCAATTGCAAATTTTAATCTCAGTGTGGTTGGTTAAATCATCAGTGATCAAATATATTAAAATCCTTTTTTAAAAAACTGATTTACATCACAGCAAATGAAGAGCTATATATAATCTTAATTTATCTTTAATTACTATTTAGGTGAATCATATAAAATGCTGTTTTTTTAGGTTGAAAATGCTTAACACTGGCAATTTTATATGGGTCAATTGCTAGTCAAAGAATAAATTATATGAAATTTACCTTAAGAATGACATCTAGTAACATCTGTCAGGGAAATCACATACAAATGATTGGGCCATCAAACAAAAAGGTGATAAGTATCTTAAGTTTTATAGAGTTCTAATTTTCTACTAATGACAAAGTTAGATCAGAATGTGAATTAAAATGAAAAAGGGACTTGAATTTATTGACTTCCTATTACACATATGCCAGGCAACACACACACATACACACACACACACACACACACAGAAAACACCTTAAGAATCATATATTATTAACTTTATTATTCTAACAAGTTCTCAGCCTCAGTGGAGTGAGGGAACAACATATCTGTGATCACACAGTTAGTGAGTGTTCCTGACTCCAGAGCCACAAATTTTACCAAAAAAACCATTTTTTTAAGGGTCGTGACTTCCTAGGCAACTTATAAGACAATGCTTTATTGTAACACAAGTTTACTGGACCCACACTTTTAAAATGTGCTTATTTCCTTTAAAAATTGTACCAGTTATAGTCATCTGTCTTGGAACTTACTTGAGGAAAGAATTCCATCAATAAATTCCTGCCGCGTTATTTTCCCATCCTGGTCTTTATCAATTCTCCTGAAGAAGTCCATCACTCGAGATTTCTTGTGATTCATCCATCGCATGTATTTTTTGCGCCAGATATCAAAATCAAAGTTAGCAAATTCCCTCAGCTGAAAAGGACAAAAAGTATTTTGGTTGAGTTAATGCTGTACTAAAATTGTAGACTATACTATATGAATAACTTTTGAAATGATTCTCTAGGTAGTACACATATCCTTCCCATTTCAAAAAGAGGTATGATTTTGCAAAGGGGACTTAGAAACATTTTGCCTTTAAAATGTATTCCATTGCTGTCACTGATTTTTCTTTACAAATAAAATTCCTAAAAACTTAAGCTGTAAATTTCTGATTAATGCCAAAGTCATAAAGGTGGTCTGGCTCTAAGTACCACCACTAGTCATGCTCACTGGGTTAGCAGGTCCAGCTCAACAGCACTTACCTAACCCTTCGCTCTCTCTCTCCCTCTGCACTATTAGCCACTCTCTTAACTCCCCAGGGCTTCTAAAAATTTCCCAATTGCAGAATCTAAAACTTGAAATCTTAGGTAATCAAATACACACAATCAAAAGATCTGAAATATAAATGATTATATTTTCCAGGCAGCATCACCAGCAAACATTATGTCAAGTTAGATTTTATTCTTAAGGAATCAGCTTCTGATTGTTAAAACATAATAATTTTTTTTACTTTATTGATTCCCTAAATCCAAATCCCATATATCAATGCTTCACAAAATCACACATACTTGTGGTATTTATTTTGGAAATTTAAAAATGTACTCAAATAGCAAGAGTTTGCTTATTATCAGAAAAGTTAAAAAATACCAAGATTTTGGCAATGGCAATGTATTATGAGGAATGAGGGTAAATGACAACGTGGTTTCGAGGGTATGAATTTCCAAACCTCCTCTAGTCTGTCCAAGGCATCATTGAGTTTCCTCCTTCTTTCCAACGCCAGGAGCCATACTTGCTGCCATTTGCTCACCAGTAAGTTTACCCTAGGATTTTTGGTTTCAATTTGTGTCTGTGACCCAGAGGGATACAAGCTTGATGCTGGAAAGCGTTTTCCTGTGAAGATATAACTTCGGTTAGGATGGCAGTTTCCAGGGTGCTGAAATGTGTTAAGGCTTGACCTTTTTTGCTTCTAGCTAAGACTGCATCAACTTAATTACGTGTTTATGCAAGTAAAAGTATCCTAATTTAGATGATGTATAATGTCAAGGCCCAAATCTGTTTTCCTTATTAAGGATCACACACTGTTCATGCAATTTAAAGAAATATCTCTGGACAGGGGCATTTAAATACTGGAAACCTCTCTCAATAAATTATGCTTAAAACATCTTCCAGCTTAAAATTCATGCCATTTCAATGACAACGAAGCATGCTGTGATCCTCCACTTTGTTAAAGGAAATCTCCCAGGCCAGTGAGACTACCTTACAATGACTTACATCAAACCCAGCTGTCCTTCCTAGAGAATAAGGCAGAAAGGGAGAGCAGATGAGGGCAGCAGACGCTGGGCAGTCACAAGAGTCAAAGCAAGACACTTCACAAATGCCAATAAAATATGGCAGCATGTGTATGAGACCCCAGCCTTCGCCCACGTCCATTTTCCACTGAGATTGCATGTTTCCTGTGCATAGTCTCAAACCCAAGTTTACTGCCTTACTAAACTTTCCTCCTGCTTTCTGGCTGTTTTCCACAAGTCTCAACAACTTCACAAAACAATGACCTTAACAAATTTTTCTCATCTTACTAAATGGCTAAATACGGCCTAGAAAAATTACTAGCCTAGGGTCATATAGAATGTTAAGTGTCCCAGCTAGGATTTATAGTACAACAAATACTTGAGCATTTAACTATATGCCTGGAAGTAGGTTAAGCATTTTGTATGTACTAGCTCATTTAATTCTCACTGCAGTCCAATGAAGTTATAATTATACCCTTCTACAGATGAGGAAACTGAGGTTCAGAATGAGTTTAAGTAACTTGTCCAGGGTTATGTTTCTCAGTTTGGTAAGTGTTGGAGACAGCCAAGGAGTCTGGCTATAGGGCTCTTAATAGTTTACTTTGTCTCCTTGTGTAGTAAGTAATTACAACAGCTCCGACATCATTTCTTTTTAATTAAAAAATTAAGT
Source organism: Pan troglodytes (assembly GCF_028858775.2). Lineage (NCBI taxonomy): Eukaryota > Metazoa > Chordata > Mammalia > Primates > Hominidae > Pan > Pan troglodytes. Next base: position 62,339,476 of record NC_072403.2, read on the forward strand.
AATACGCAAAATGCATTTCTATTCAGAAACGCATAAAACATATAACACAAATTGTGTTTCTTTTTAAATCTTCTCCAAGCTAACTATGATTGTTTTTAATGTCATGTCATGTTGTTAAAGTAGCTCAAGAAGTATATAGAGCCTGAAGTCACATGAACATGGGCAAAAGCTATCAGATTGCTGGTCACCAATGAACAACTAAGTCATGAAGATTATCCACGTCATGGTCATTTTTGTTATGTTCAGCCTTAATGTTATATATATAATGGAAGACAAATGAGACAATGCAAAGGGTGTGATGATTTCCATTCTTACTGTAAATTTTTTCAATTTTCTTCTAGCTAATATGAAAGATACACTTCAAGACAATAAAGTTACGTATAGAAACCTGGGTATATTTTTTCTTTATTTTTAAATAAGTTTCTACAATACTTGAGCACATGTATTCCTTCTAGAAAGTATTTCATGATATCAAGTGCTCACGTAAAATCACCAATTGCCCCCAAATTTCAAATAATTCAATATAAAAGAAAATTAGCTCCCTTATTTATTGACATTTTAAAGAAATTGATCACTGCTTACTTCCTGCTCGTCCCTTATCCAAGACTGGAATATGGGATTGTAATGAGGAAGGATCAGCAGCTCTCCTCTTATAGGTCTTCGTTACTTTATCAACATCAGGCTGTTTTCTGGTCATTTCCTCCATGAAGGTCTGAAATGAAAGAAATGATGTCAATCAAATAAGAGTTACTACAGAAAACCATCTTTAGAAATGAACTAAAAGCAGAAGGATAAAAGAACCATGTTATTATTTCTGAAGAAGAATAAATCATATGCTTTATCTTGAGGGTAAAAAAAATCTAAACCATCATACTGCAGGCATTTACTAATTTCTAAAGAATATAAAATGTGGCCAGGTGCAGTGGCTCATGCCTGTAATCCCAGCACTTTGGGAGGCCAAGGCAGGTGGATCACCTGAGGTCAGGAGTTTGAGACCAGCCTGACCAATATGGTGAAACCCCATTTCTACTAAAATTACAAAAATTAACCAGGCATGGTGGTGCGCGCCTGTAGTCCCAGCTACTTGGGAGGCTGAGGCAGGAGAATCGCTTGAACCTGGGAGGCAGAGGTTGCAGTGAGCCGAGATTGTGCCACTGCACTCCAGCCTAGGCAACAGAGTGAGATTCTGCTCTGTCTCAAAAATAAATAAATAAATAAATAAATAAATAAAATGTTAATGCTTGTAAAGAGAGTAAATTGAAAATAAAAATAATTTGTTTTAGTTGAATAACCTGCATGGACACATGGGAGAAGTCATGTGAATAAAATAACCTGTCTGTGCATCAACCAAACTCAAGTTTCCAAGCTCCTCAGAAGAATCTTTAGTAAGCATCTGTCTACAAACAAACTAGGTAGCTGGGATGTTTCCAAGAACTTTTCTGTGGCACATTTCACCTACATATTTGAAATATTTCAGATGGCTTTGATTAGGCAACACAGTGAAACCCTGTCTCTACAAAAAATTCAAAAATTAGGCCAGGTGGCATGTGCCTGTAGTCCCAGCTACACAGGAGGCTGAGGTGGGAGGATCACTTGAGCCTAGGAGCTTGAGGCTGCAGTGAGCCATGACTGTGCCATTGCATTCCAGCCTGGGCAACAGAGTGAGACCCTGCCTCTCAAAAAAAAAAAAAAAAAAAAAAAAAGATGGCTCTTTGATATATTATGACATAATACATCCACATTTAATGTGGACATATCAAAATATTCATAAATAGGCTATTCCAAGGGTGGTAAAAACTATTTGGGTTAAAGTATACTACCATTGTATTTAAAAGTTTAACTATCTTGCCACTGCTTATCTCATCTCCTTGGGCTTATTATTATTATTTACTAGGTATCCCTCTATTTGGAATATGCAGCAAAGGCTGTGGAAAGGCAGAGACTGTGAAAAGTGATGGGGAAAAGGAGACCCAGACAAAAGGGAAAAGTGAAGTAACACCTTTCTGGAATATTTGTCACACTGAAGAACTCTAATACCTCTGATCACAGGGAACATGACCTGGTACACTTAGAGCCATTATAGACATTGATGTCTTATTAGGCTTTTAAAACACACACACACACACACACACACACACACACACACACACACACACACACACACAATAATGGCAACATTAATTGCTTAACCAACTGAGCTAACACTTAATATTTCTCTTTGTAAATGCATATTAAACAAACTGTGAGCAATCAAGTAAATCAAAGTGAGTGTGACACCCATCATTTGAGTTTAAAACAAGAAGGATATATAGGAAGGCTGCTTTTTCTAAGAAAGACAACACGTTCCCTTTTTCATATGATGTATTTCAAGTGATGACAGTCATCTTCACAGACATAAAAATGCAGAGCAATCAAACCTTGCTTGATTAATGCAATGTGAACATAATGCATCCACATTTAATGTGGATACCTTAATGTGGGTACCTTGTACCCACTGAAGCCAGGGAGGTGGAGGTGGGTGAGATCACCAAAAGAGGGAACAGAGTGAGAGAAATAGAGAGCTGAGGATAACACCTAAGGAGTAAGGAGATCTGACATTTAGAAGGCAAAAGGGAGGGCAGGAGTGAACGTGAGACAATACCACGAGTGTAACCCCACAGAGGACAAAGAAGGAAAGTTTTGCAAAGGTCACAGAGGGTTCCTGTAAAGAGAGGTTTTAGGGCAGTTGCAGAATTGGAAACACAGTTGTAAGGAGCTGAGGAGTCTGAAGAAGTGAAAATAACAAGAACAAAGCAATGTTTTGAGAAGTACAGCAGTGAAAGAAAGAAAATATCTGAGATAATGGTTAACAGGAGTTAGGATTATATTTATTTTACCTGGTGTTCTGCAATGAGTGCTTTCACCTCTTCGATCTCCTGGGGGATGACTTCTTTATCCTTATCAGTAAGTGTAGTTTCAGCCCATTGCAACCAAGCCAGCAAAGCTTCCAACAATTCCTGTTTGGCAATAAGCCCAGCCAGAGCACTTGCTAATCTCTGCTGATGTTGCTTTGCCCAGGCCAGCACCTGTCAGAGAAACAGAAATTTCTCTGAATTTCCTCCAACTTAGTAAAATAATTGCAGTGATGTAAAATAAATAAATTTTAAATGAAAATTAGGATCATCCTGAGCTAGACCCATAATGCTTCTGGTCTTTTTAGATTCCATTAGTGGCATCAAGATCTGGCTTGAGGAGGACATGAGAGCCCACGATGATGTTCATCATCTTCAGAATTTAAAGATGCATGTCAATCACTCAGGCTTCCTTTTGCTTTCTAATTTGAGTTCAAATATGCATTCTCTGAAGGATCGGGTAAGCTTACTCCATGTGGCACAGAGTAGAAATGTAAAAAGCTAAGATACTGGCAGGGCGCGGTGGCTCACGCCTGTAATCCCAGCACTTTGGGAGGCTGAGGTGGGCGGATCACGAGGTCAGTTCAAGATCAGTCTGACCAACCTGGTGAAACCATCTCTACTAAAAATACAAAAAAAAATTAGCTGGGCATGGTGGCACGCGCCTGTAATCCCAGCTACTCGGGAGGCTGAGGCAGAGGAACTGCTTGAACCTAGGAGGCAGAGGTTGCAGTGAGCCGAGATCATGCTACTGCACTCCAGCCTGGGCAATAAATCGAGACTCCGTCAAAAGAAAAAAAAAAAAAAAAAAAAAAGCTAAGATATTAAATACAGAATTAATTCACTTTATGTATACCAATTCACTCCACCAGTATATACTGCTCCGAAACACCACCCAACTGCTGGATTATTCAACAGAAACAATGTGGAAGGAGGCCAAAATGTTATACAGTGTACTAAATATTTGCCTTCTAATTTTCCAGGGACATAGCTGCAAAATTTCTTTGAGCTTTTAAAGAAAAGTGAATTTCAGAGATTGTAATGCATACAAGAAGCGTATTTAAAAGAACGTTTTCTATGTAGAGGTCTCATTTTCCCATGGCCATAAGTGCATCTTAATTCCTGAAATTTCCCACACCCCTCAACTCTCAAAGCTATTGCTACTCTGAAGATTATCTGAGACACACTGACCTCCTCAAACCTCGCCCGGATGATTGTTATCCAGTGCTTAATGGTAGTGATGGAGTCGGGGTGGCAGATAGCCAAAACGGTGTCGCCCATAGTGGTGGCTTTATTTAGTTCAGCTCTCTTTTCTTCCAGTTTCTTCATGAATTCCTACAGCAGAAACAAAGACTTCAATTAACTGTTGGCATTGGCTGAAAACAAAACTCTGGTGGCATTTGTTTGACTGCCAGAATTAAACAAATAAACAAAAACTTCAATTGGTTTATTCACAGTGAAAATCATCTACTAACTGGGGAGGAAAAGGGGACAAAATAGAAAACAAAGTACTTTCTAATATGTACTTCAAAATACAAGTACAGTCATCCCTTGGAATCCAGGGGGAGTTGGTTCCAGGATACCGTGCATAATAAAATCCAATGATGCTCAAGTCCCTGATATAAATGATGTAGTATTTGCATATGACCTAAGTACATCCTCCCCATATGCTTCATATCATCTCTAGATTACTAATAATACCTAATACAATGTACATTGTTGTAAACAGTTGTTATACTGTATTGTTTAGGGAATAATGACAAGGAAAAAAGTATGTATATCTTCAGTACAGATGCAACCATCCATTTTATTTTTGAATATTTTTAACCATTTTATTTTTGAATATCTGGATACAGAGGGCCAACTTTATAGGATAGTTCATGCTTCAAAAACTGTATTATACAAAAAATAACTCTCCCAAATTTAGTTATAATTATGTTATTAATGGAGAATAGCATTGGGAGAGACAGTATTGCTAGAGATAGAAACAATACTGATTGACCAAAAATAAGTTCTAACAAATAAGGTAAGGAGGTTAATATTTAAAATAGCATTAACTATGCCAGGAAATATGGCAGCATGAATAAAAAAGTACAAAGTAGAGACAAGCCTGAGTAAGGAAAGATAAATGTTTGGGGGTATGGGAGAGAGGGCCCAAAGTGTCTATGCAGTAAAAAGTGAAGGGGAGGTTGGAAGAGTGAGCCTGACAGCAGGTCAGCCCATGTGAGAACTGTCCCTTTAAAATGCCAGTAAGAGCCACTCTCCTCTGTTCTGGCGGTTCTAGCCAGTCTCTGCCAGCAAGCGGAATGAACAAAGCCTTGACATCCTCAAGGATGATCTTTCAAATAAATGTTTTACAAATGTCTCACATACTTAATTGTACTTTCTACCATCAGAACTATATCCATAGATAAGACAGATCATACAACTCTGAAAATGTGATTACAAAATGAGAATCTTTGCCCTTAAAAATGTGACACGCTTCCAAAATCTCATATAGAATGTTAGAGATCTGCAAACACCCCAGTCTCTCTGGACCCCTGCACCAAGAGCGATTACTTGATTATACAATGAGTGCCAGAGGCCGCAGAGATCGATGATGCCCATGCTACTCACACTATGTGAACAGGGGTGTTCACTTTGAAATATAGGTGTTTTACTATACAAGAAAACCTAAAAAAACTCTTCTGGACATCGGCCTAGGCAAAGAATTTATGACAAAGATCCCAAAAGCAAATGCGACAAAAACAAATATAGACAAATGGGACTTAATTAAATAAAAAAGCTTCTGCACAACAAAAGATAGAATCAACAGAGTAAACAGTTAACCTACAGAATGGGAGAAAATATTTGCAAATCATGCCTCTGAAAAAAAGACTAATATCCAGAATCTGCAAGGAACTCAAACAACTCAACAAGAAAACAACAAACAACTCCATTGAAAACTGGGAAAAAGACATGAACAGACATTTCTCAAAAGAAGAAATACAAGCATACAAGCAGCCAACAAACACATGAAAAATGCTCAACATCACTAATTATCAGAGATACACAAATTAAAGCCACCCTGAGATATCATATTACACAAGTCAGGATGACTATTACTAAAAAGTGAAAAAACAACAAATGATGTGGATGCTGAGAAAAGGGCGTGCTTATACACTGTTGGTGGGAATATAAATTAGTTCGATGCCTATGAAAAACAGTATGAAAATATTTCAAAAAACTAAAATTAGAACTACCATTTGACCCAGCAATTCCACTACTCGGTATCTACCCAAAGGAAAAGAAATCATTATATCAAAAAGACAACAGCACTCATATGTTCATTCCAGCACTATTCACAATACCAAAGTCATAGAACCAATATAAGTGTCCATCAACAGTTGATTGGATTAAAAAAAAATGTGGTACATATATACCATGGAATACTATGCAGCCATAAAAAAGAATGAAATCATGTACTTTGCAGCAACATGCATGGAGCTGGAAGGCATTATCCTAAGTGAAGTAACTCAAACAGAAAATCAAATATCACACGTTCTCATGTATAAATGGGAGCCAAACAATGGGCGCACATGGACATAAAGATGGAAATAATAGACACTGAAGACTCCAAAAAGCACGGAGGATCACAGGGGCCTGAGAGTTGAAACATTACCTATTGGGTACCGTGTTTAACATTTGGATGACTGGTATAAAACAAGTCCAGTCCCTACTATTACTCAATATACTCATATAGCAAACATGTACATGTACTCTCTGAATTTAAATTTATATGATATGTTTATATGTTTTATTCTAATTTAAGTGGCCTTTTGTCTTTAACCTCTGTGAAGCAGCTCTGTGACATACCTCCTACTCTGGCATTTTGCTATATTAGACTGTTCGGTCCACAAGATTAAAAGACTGTGTTTTATTCATTTTTGTGTTCCCGGTAGTTGGTTCAAAAGAGTTGTGATTTACTGAATAAATGCTTTTTAGACCTTTTATTTACAAGTTTACTATAATGGAGTCAACGTTAAATTGACAGCACACTCTGATAACACCTACTTTTTAAATATCATAACTTAAATTATCATTTTCCCAATACAGGATCCTCCTAAATGAAAAAAATTAAAAACTCCAACATTATAAGGAAGAGAAAAAAATAGGTTAATCTAACATCTGTGTTTCCCCTGGAGAACAGCTGAAACAAATAATGTACTTTCAATCACTTCTACACCTAGAGGAGCCAAGGTTATACCTAGAATTTGGTGGACTGGACTGTCAACATTCCACTGAATTCTATGCCCTTCCAACCTAGTCTGAACCTTACCTTACTGGTTTGTTCTCATGTGGGAAAGCTTGCCATTTTTAGAAACTGGATATACTAAGAAGTCTCTAGTTCTGGTGTTAAGAAATTAAATATTCTGTTTTTCTTTGACTGGTGAATGGTGAATGTATGAAGGGAAGCAGAGGAGATGGAAAAGAATGAATAGTGTTACTGCAAAATATTATTAAGAAATGTTTTATAAAATTGCAGGTAATTTTCTGCTATTTAAAAATAATTTGTTGTAAAAACCACTACCCCTGCTCTGGATACGTGCCTTCTGGAGGTTTCCTGGTCCTGGTGTGAGAGTGGTGATACCACAAATAGGCTCCTTTCTGTAGGGTGTTAGATATGCACAATGGGCTTTAAGTGGTGTCCAGCAAATATTTATTGCTACTCTGAGACCCAAACCTAAGTATGTTAATGGAACTCAATGCTGGCTGATGGTAAGCCCACAGTAATATAATATAAACTACATTTTCAAAATATTGAACTGACTCAAAAATTTATAATACATTTGATGTAACTGTCTTCTTCTTATATTCTAGCTTCAAATTTAAACGGTGTATATAATATATAGCATTTCATTCTTCCAGAAAATGCTATGCAAGCTTGTACCACTTTTTAAATGACATGGCAATATTTCATCGCTATAGATTCAGCAACCCATCTTTGATAGAGGGTGTTAATTAACATAACAAGTCTCTACACATGATGTAATCCATGCTACACTAGAATTAATGATGTATTTCCAGCCTGACCTCAAAAGACAAAATTATTTACTGGTGTTTAAAAGATCCTTTAAAGTTAATAGGAAATGCTGACATCAACACTACATTGAGCATTACCATTTCAAATTCTTGACTTTTTGAGTCAAAGGTTAAAAAACATCTGTTAAGAGATATTTGGATTACTCTCTGAAGGGTTTTGGCAAGTTTCATGCATTGCCGCAGGAAAGATCTTGATTTGAAAACTCAATAGCCAGATTTAGACTTGGTTAGTTATTCAATAGAATATTGGCTTATGAAATTCATTTTTAAAATTTTTAATGTATACTATAGGTTTCTTCTAAAAAGGATTTAAAAGGCTCTTGATTAAAAACAGAAGCAGCAGAGGCTTAAAAATAGATTTAAAGATGAGTTATTAAATTACCTGTGTCTTGTTTACAAAGGGCAAAATTACTAATTTACAATCCTACGGGTATAATTTTATAAATGCCAAACTGCTCGTTAAAGAGGTTTTATTTTTGAAATCCACATGATAACTGCAACAATCTTGACCAATTTTGGTCAAAAGCCAAAAAGCCTAGATAAGTCAATATGCTTCCTTGAAAAGGAAACATCAAAAGACAGGTACACATACGTGTGTGGGTGCATGGGGACATACATATGTAAGCAATGTGGACAGAAATACACTCTCAAATGTATCAGGTGTTTAAGTATTTCTCAGGAAGGAAAATATTCATGCAGTTGATATTTGTAATCACGAGTCTATTTTCCCTGCTTTGATTTTCTAATTTAGCTTTACATAGCATTTATATATTACTCACTTTATGCTGATCAATGAGAGTCCGGAGAGCATCCTCATCATCTGGGAGGACACCATGGAAACGCAGGGTTTGCTCCGCCTCAGCCAGCCACTCCAAGAGGGCATGTACCACCGAGTGGAATTCCTCTGCCTAAGAGTTCACACACACACACACACACACACACACACACACACACACACACCCCAAACAAAATTCCCAAATATGCCTGTTAGCACAATTTACAAAACTGTATAGTGGATTCATCCCTTCGATGAAAAAAAAAAGTTTTAAATTTAATTGCTTCATTACTCCCATTAAGAAGACAGCAATACACATATTTTACAAGAAAACACTTAATATATTTTAAAAAGCCTATATGAAGAAAAATTTACCACTTTAACAACTTGATTTTAGATGAATGGCAGTCCATCATACTTCCAAGCTGAGACATTACTCACGCAGCACTTCTATGTGAAGATTAGAATGCCTCCCTCTAGCAGTAATTTAAATTCGTGAGGGAGGGTGGGAGAAGGATCAAGGCAATGTTGCTATTAGAATTTCCTTCTTCAGACTGTCCTGATTGAGACACGAGGGCCTCACAATTTTTTACTAGAATAGTTCTTGTTGAGGTTTCAATACTTTTCCCATTACACCCAGCTCTCATTTACATGGTTTTTACCTGACGCAGGGCTGCTTCTAACCGTGTTTGCTTTGATATAGAAAGTGCACACACGGTCTCCCAGCGTGTGCTTAATTCCTGCATCTGGACCTTGACCCAGGAGGAGTCATCCCGACTGCCTTCTATGAGTTCTCGGGCTGAGCGCTTCAGGGCCTGCACACTGCTGGTCCTCTTCCCCAACTCTTTTTGGAAGGCCTAAGAAGACCATATTTTGAAAAATTAATTTTAATTACAAAACCAAAACAGCAACACATACTGTTTGAGATATATATGTGCACATAACATCATGTAAAGATATCTAAGACCTACAGTTTAATAACCATATTTCTGGCAGCATCTTCAGAAGATAAATGACACACTGCTCCTATTTGAGTACCATCAAGAACAGTCCTGTATAAATTTGTTCAGTCCTGTCACATTCTCATGAGAAAACAAGATAAGATTACCTTATTTTAAAATGACATATTGGATTTAAATAATGGCAGCCAGCCTTCATTATTTCAATTTCATAAAACAATGCAACAAATTCCTTTTCTTAATGATTCTTTAATATGGTGTCCCAATTCCTCTCAAATCACTAGTGTGAATGTCAAGTGGATGCTGGCTTTGGCACTACTCTAAGAGATGTATCTAAGAAGCTAACAGAGGACTAAGCAATCTTGATGTGTGTACCACGGATGTCTTAGAGATAATGGCAGGGAATTCCATAGGAAGTTGGCAGATGGTCTTTTATTCCTATAACACTCCTTGGTCTTTCATAATATCTTAGGTACTAACTCATAATGTCAAATTTTAGAGGCTGAAATCCTTGTCTTTCACCTTAGAGGAAAAGCTTCTGGGTTTGCTTTTTTGTTTTTTGTTTTTTTTCCTGCCTAATTTTGACAAACGGATGTGCCAGGAATTAAATTCATTTATTTTGGCCACAGACTGATCTAAGAAGTGAGCCCAGAGCTCTTTATTTTTGATCCAAGAGTCTGTGTATGCAACTAGATCTTTCAAACATTAATAACCAATATTCTGTCACAATAAAATTAATGTGTTTTTAAAAAAATCATCATAAATGAATATTACCATTTGGCCATATCTATAGGTTTCTATTCTGATACTCAGATCATTCACAAAAGTGAGCCTATCACAAAAGTGATTATTTGACTGATTCAACTCTAACAGTTAAAATGAGATGTGCCTGCAGAAAGACACAAACACACACGTATACACCAATACACACATTCACACACAAATAAGCACACATGCAAATGGTACAGTATCTAAATATCCCATTTATGATAGGACTAGTCCAATAGTTTTCAGAAGACTTTCCAAAGCATTTTTGCATACTTGAACTTCTTGAGCCTTCCAGTTGTATTACTAATGCTAAATGATTAATTCATTCTTGATGACCTTTAATATATAAAAGATCTGGCAATTACCTAGAATAGTAAATATTTAGATAGTGAGTTTACAGAAATGGCATTTATGTAAAAAGTAACATTACGCTATTCATTACTCATTGAATAAATGCCAGGAAATAGAGAAGTTTGTATTAACCATACACACAACATTTATTTCAATATAAGCAAAGCCATGTGATTTTTAAATTTTTAACTTTTGTAGACCTGACCAATGTTCTTTATTTATTCTTTTATTTTATTTTAATTTAGTTTGTTTCACTTTTCAGGTGTAACAAACTCTCTTATGGGTATAATGATAGAATAGAAAGAAAAAAGGGAAAATAAATATGTAATAAGACTTTTAAAAAGAATGGTAAGATCAAAATAGCATAACCAATATAAAGAGAACATTATAAATGGAATAAGTTTCCTGAACTCAGATACTAGAGAAAAGAAATACAAGATGAATTTAAGTAGAGTGATGTAAGATATTTTTATATAAAGTCAACTCCAATACAACTATTCTACATTAGTACTATGCTTCATATTGTTTCCAAGGCTAAGTTGCTTTATATCATTTGGTCATTATTTTGGACCTTACACTTAGTTGGACACCTTGAATATTACCTTTGATTTACATGACATGACAGTTTTACATGCATATCAGGAGATTTCAAGGAAGCCAGTTTTCTCGAAGTAAATAATAATCAAATCCTTTATAGCATAAGCTGCTGACTCATAAACTGCTATAATTCAAGGGGCAAGGTTAAAACAGTTTTGGTTCGGTATTTTTAAAAGCAGTTGGTCATGACCACCATGGATCATGTCATAAATCTACATACTTATGCAATGACTTAGTGTCAGGTCACTGAATGAATGATTTTAAATTTTATTACATAATTGTTTAAGTGCATAACTAAAGATAGTAAAACATTCTTGAAATCTGTTTTAAAGCACCAGAGAATGAAATCACTTTCCAAGTTCTAAAAAGGTTTTAGATCTGGTAATTAAAAGCAAAAGTATTTCACTGACACTAAATAATACTTCCCCATCACTTTTAAAGTTTGCTTCCAGGTTCTGCTCAAACGGACACATATTTCAACAATAAGACTGTTATGTAGTATGATCTATAGTCTTCTGATTTTAAAAGGCTAATTTAAATGGTTTACATTTCCTGTACACTCAGAATAATCAAACAAGATAAAATAAAATGTCCCAGATAACAATACCTTGTGATTATCGATCAGATTCATCACCAAATCAATGTCTCCATGAACAGGCTGGTCTTCTGCCAGCTGGGGTTCAACTCTATATAACCAATCAATGAGAGCCTGTAGGGCATCTGTGAATTGTCCAGAAAATAACAGGGCTTCCTCCAATTTGTTTTGTCTAGGGAAAAAGGTAGAAAAATTGATCCTTCCAACAAAAAACGTCACTCATATATCTGAACATCTAAAATTAATTGATGAAGGTTGAGTGGTACTCAAGAGGAAGAGCAGTATGTTGGTATTCATTGTTGTTTCTTTGCTCTTCTTAGGAAAAAGACAAAACTTTTCTAAACTTTCTTTCTTATTCCTTAAATACATGGCATCTGTTCCAGGAAAATTCCCACCTTTGGAAACCATGGACCCTTCATGTTTCTTCATAAAAATAAGCCTTTTAAACTGTTTAAATATTTTTAAAATTTTGTTTTAGATTATCAGGCAGTAAACTTGACATTTTTTGGTATACACTTCTATACATTTTAACACATGTATAGATTCACGTAACCATCACCACAATCAAGATCCAGAATAGTTCAACCATCCCAAAAATCTTCCTCGTGCTGTCTCTTTATAGACACACCCTGCCCCCGCCTTCAAACCCCTAGCATTCATTGATCCGTTTGTCAGGACTTTATTTTTTTGTCTTTTCAAAAATCTTGTAAATAAAACCATGCATACAACACTGGAAAAGGTATGTAACATGTTGTGGCTGAGGAATTTAAGATTTTTTCAAAACTAACATGACAAAAACTTACTGTGAGTTCCCCAGAACTGAATATAATCTATTTAATCTTGATACTGACAAAAATCATTAAGATTAAGGATCAACGGGAAAATTTGGAAACATGTACAATATATTTGAACTCTACTACTATTGTACTCAATTAAATACTTAAAATTTTTGAAATATGTCTTGGGTTTTCATGGAAATGTAATGAGAAAGAGGGAGATCAGAAAGGGGTAGATGGAGTTGGAAAGAAATGCTGGAGCCAGATCAGTGGTACCTTGCACGTCACATTAAGAAGCCTGTGTTTCAATGCATGCCCAGTAGTAAGTCACCAAAGGGTGTGAAGGAGGGGAATGACAAGATTCCATTTACATTTTTAAAAGACTATCCAGTAGTTACGTAGAAATTAAGTCAAAGAAGTGATAAAAGTGGACATGGGAAGACGAGTCAGAAGCAGTGGGTGTAGTCAAGTCTGAGATGGCAGAAGCTTGGACAATGATATCACTTTTTATTGTAATGAGTAGTTAAAAATAATGAACAGCAAAGACTTCTCAATGCAAGTGCTATGTGTGTGGGATACTTAGGACAAGCAGAAGTTCCTCAGGCAAAGGAAATATTTAAGGTTTCCGAAATGTCCCCGCAAAGCACCATTACTGTGTATTTGAAAGAGGTCTACAGAGTAACCAAACTGTCTTAAAGAACATTTTACCTTTCCACAGATTTTCCACATATGGTATCCCATTTGTCTCTGAGTTCACTCAGCATGTCATCCAGTTTCAGGTTGTCATCAGCCAGGGAGGTTTTCTCCTTCAGAGAACGTCCAGTCCTGTTGGTGGTGTCGTAGACAGAATGCTTGGCTCCGAGTGATTTCTGAAACTCCTAAATATTTAACAAGAAAAAAATGTGAATTTCTTCTTGGGACTAATAAACAGGTAAGAGGCATTAACAGAGGCATCCCTAATAAATGGAGATGAATTATAGATGCTTCCTGACTTATAATGACTTGACTTAGGATTTTTTGACTTTACCATGGTACGAAAGCCATAGGGATTCAGTAGAAACCATACTTCAGTCACCTATTCAATAAAGTACCTAAGATATTCAACACTTTATTATAGAAACAGGTTTTGGGTTAGATGATCCCTATTGTAAGCTAATGTTAGGTGTATTAAATGCATTTTTGATTTACCGTATTTTCAACTTAAAGAGGGTTTATGGGGATAAAAACCCATCGTAAGTTGAGAAGCATCTGTATAGTCTTTCTACACAACTCAATCATAAGCTTTTATAGAGCAGGGACATTGTCTTTGTAGGCCTCTCATTATCATCTTACACCTAGTAGATGTTTATAAATATTCAATAGGAAGAGTAGAAAGAATGAGATAACTGCTACTGAATATACAATAGCAGGAATGAGAACAAAGAAAGGTCAACTTAATGGGAAGCTTACAAACTCACAAAATATAATGGAAACATTAATACAGTGATTCTCAATCCTTGTAGCAAATTAAAATTACCCTAGATAGTAAAATGCTATGCAAATGTACACTTTTCTAAAATAATCTCAAGGTTATAATTACCTAAGAAGTTTTTACGGCCTTTAAAAGCTACATACTTTAAAGTGTTTTAATATGACTAAATTATTTAATTTGTCATGGGTAATAGGCAACTACATCTGGAAATTTCTAAGTAATAGACAACACAATTACAATCACATTATTTCTACAGTTATCCATAAATTTTTTTTCATATTATTCTAAACAGAATGCCAGTGTTATAGAATCATGGTATTGACAGAGATTTTCTTCACAAAGCAGATATACAAAAAATGTTATGGTTGAATACAGGTCACTGTTGCCAAATAGAGACTTTAAAAAGGTAGATATTCTTATTTATAGGACTCTCTAACTTTAATATGTAATATACTTTCATAAGACTACACGATACAACATCCACATTCAAGTTCAAATAAAGCATTCTGTTTTGAGAAGGAAGCTCTCATTTCGCCATCAGAGGGGAAGGAAGGAAGGTGCTGTTCACTGTCACTGTGCTCCCAATATTGAATGTGGCAGCTCACAGGCAAAGCGTGCCAGCAGAGCAAGCCATTCATTAGCCCTCATCTGGCCAGGGAACAGATGCTCAATATGTTTCCTCCCATCCCTCTAATCATGACCTCCTAAGGTTAGACCCACTGATGGAAGCAGCCAACCTATGTGAAGATGATGGCCAGGATTTCCTCCTGATGATGACAAATTTTATATCACCCCAATTTTTCCAGCCTTTTAAAATTACGTTTCAAGCGATAATTTATATGTACATGCCTAAAATTGTAAAACCCTTTGCAAGAATCACTCTCCTTTTACCCACATCCTCATCCTGATGGCTGGTGGGGTCACTTTATAAATAGAATTACATAAAAATCCAAATTCAAAAGAGCTGGGGAGGGTGGGAGGGAATGCTCTTTGAATGTCATGTGGAAGATATAAAATATGATAGGCATAGAAAAGGTAGAAAATATTTAAAAAACAATGTTTCTACATGCTTTTCTAGTCTATATAAACATGTCTTTGGGTACCTTTGAGGTTGGGTGGAATTTTATACGTGCACAAACACAATAAAATATTAATTTACAATTTAGGTACAGGCATCCAGTTTTTCTCACTCTATTGTTTAAAAGAATCCATACCGCAAAATATCTATTACTTTTTACTACAGAATTACCTTCAAGGTGCTATTTTGTCTGTCAAAGAAAGTACAGGAAAAGACAGCTATCATGAAAAACTGAAATGCCAATGTTTAAAACCACTACAAATCCTTTATATGTTTTAGATTGTAGAGGATTTCCATTTTTATTTTGTATGTTTTTCTTTTTAACAATTAACCTGGGAATCATTAGTGAAATGGTCACTGAAGAGTAAAGATATTGCAACATAAGCAACATGAAGAGCAATAGCTTTTAAATTTAATACAGGTTCACACTGGACCTACATTTTTTCTTTAGTGATGAATAAACACGTGATGAAGTAAGGATTTTAAAGTGATCTTGAACTATATAATGAGACAATATGCTCTTCTTAATTATAGACCCACCTTATGTTGTGCAAGTTGTGTTTTTATTTTGTCTGGATCATTTGCAATTTCCAGTTCAGAATCCAAAGACTTTTCTGACTCTTCTAGCCACTCCATAAGTTTACTCCAAGCTTCATGGAACTAGAAAGAAATTCACACCTTTGTCTGAAAATTTTTCAAGCATATTATACTTGAGATCTAGCACAGTTTTAAGACAGAGATTAATAGTGATGAAAATGCTGAAAATTATTATTTCAAAATTTCCACTGAAGAAGAAAAAAGTAATGCTTTCATCAGCAAATTACAAAAAAAGTCTTGATAATGCTTAGCATTTGTGGCTGTGCCCCACTGTCACTTTGTTTTAATTCATTCAACATATCAGCTCTAAAAGAGCCTAGAAAAAAGTTAGGAAGCTACAGAAAGAACTTCTTCCTTATACTTTCTTCTTGTTCAATAATTAACATAAACTCTCAGAAAATGTTTTGTATTTTTGTTGTTGCTGTTGTTTACTGCTGTCTGTTGACAGATCTGGGTTTACTTCTAGGGAATTTAATCCCTATGTTAAGAAAGAGGAACAAAAATGGGGAGGCGTAAGTATAAAGCTTGTAAATTGATTTTTTAAAGTAGCAAAAACAAAAAAGAGGCCATTGCATTCCTATTTAATGCAAAGATAGTTAAACATCTTTATTGCTGCTATCAATATCCTCAAATCAATGCCTGTGCCTCACATATTGGTTTTATATGACTGAGCAGCCACAATATTTGGGTTCTAACACAATGTTATTCTCTTTGGCATCTATAACCTTGCAAACATTCTGGTACTATATATATTTGATTTTGAGCACAGTTTCTTTTCTGTTTGTCATCAAGAACCAGCAGGTACTATTTTCTGATACAATTGTGAAATTGGTTATAAATTATTTGTCACAATAAGCTTAAGTGAACAGATACCTAACAAAAAATTTAGTAATCAAAATTTATTGTATACCAAAGCCCATGAATAATGAAATAACAACAAGATATTTAACAATAAGAGCAGAGTAAGGACACAGACTCACAAAACTGTAAGGGCTCTCTGGAGATCATCTCATTACAAACCTTCATATCCCTCTCACAACTTTAATCAATTTAAACATGGAAAAATGGAAACTAGAATAGACACATGAATTGTGAAAGTCAGAGAAGTATGATCAATATCTGAGCCAAAAACTGAGATATTAGAATAAGAAGAAATAAATAGTAGAAACAGCTAGTCAAGGTGTTAGGTAGTTTGACTCCAAATAATACAGGCTATAACAGTTGGATGGTAAGGTCAATGATACAAAAGCACAAGTTCTGAGGCTGGTTCTGTTTTCAAAACTATTTTTAAGCCATATAAATAGAGGAAATGCTACACATTTGCACTAAAAACAGTAGCAAATATTTATAAAGTTAATTAGACAAAATGAGAAAATAAAATTGATTAAATCGAGAAAGGAGGAAAAAGATGAGCAACTGGCTACTGATATCCAAGAAACATTTATAAACTGATGTTCATAACTCAGGAAATTCCGGCACTACACATGCTATTGCACCACATAATGTGGAGAGAAAACTGTCAGGCTGAGAATTAATACTGTCTTAAAGAAACATTAGAGATTGAGTATATCCCAGTGACTCATTTGTAACACTGAACATTTCACACCTCCCATTCAAAACGGGGTCTATGGTGTGTAATGCTATAACAATGCAATTTGTCATTTCTCAAGCCTTTAAACATTTGTACTGTTAGCATTAAACATTGAAACACTTGACTCATGTGACATCTTTTTGCATCACCCAATTGAGCCTAACTCCTCAAAACAATGGGGTACAACACTAAGGCTAGAAAATTGCAGCTGACTGAGGCAAAAAGTAATTGTAAAATCCTCCTACAATATTACACTAAATTTCTAGTAAAAATCAAATATTTAAAAATATATATATTTGTCAAGCAAGGTAGGTACACCTCTCTCTTCCATGGAGCACAAAGACACACAGAGATGCATAACTTTACCTCTTTGTGTTTAGTCTAGAATGGAATGTTAACAACAGGTAAAGGGAGTAAGGAGAGGAGAGTTCTCTGTGAAATTTGTGAAAACCTCTAGATTAAAATTTTAAAGTGGTCCCAAAAGATTCAAAAAAATTAATTTCAAAGTGAGATGGAGCTCTATTATCTGCTCAAAATATTAGAGAAGAAATGAAGGTCTGTCAACAAGT
The DNA here is from genome assembly GCF_028858775.2 of Pan troglodytes. Lineage (NCBI taxonomy): Eukaryota > Metazoa > Chordata > Mammalia > Primates > Hominidae > Pan > Pan troglodytes. The sequence continues at coordinate 62,357,576 of NC_072403.2, forward strand.
GTTCAAAGAGGTGGGAAGTGCCGACCAACTCAGACAGAGAATATGCCCCTTCAGAAAGCTGTCGGGAGGGCTACATGTCTGGCTCTCAGCACTGATAGCTTGTGAAGAAAGTCTGGCTTAGGAACTAAACAAAAGGTAGCAATACAATGAAGTATGATGTCTCACTCTGATTATAAGAACGGAGGTCAAAAGGACAAAGAAAAAGAAAACAAACCCAATAAAAAAAAATTCTGAGCTTCTTTCTGGGCCTCAATGATAATAGCCTGTCTATGAAGTCAAGCTATAATCAGTCTTCTTAAGATTAGTCCCCAGGGGCTGAAATTGCTGCCAGGTCAAAAAGTGATGTCAGCATCCAAACTGAGGCCACAGCCCTTTTAGGAAAGAACCACCATGGCACCATGCCATGATTGTTATGCCTAATACAGCCTGTGATAAAAGTACACCCATAACATATATTTCAACAGCAAGAAGTGGTTTATTGACAAGTTCAGAGAATTTTTCTAAAGGGTTATTACCTGCTTGGCTCTCTTCCTTGCATCATCCAAAGATCTTCCTCTCTCTACCAACCGTTGAACCACTTTTTCCCATCGACTTTGTACACTGATAAGTAGATTCTTGATTAGAACAACATCTTGTTTCTGACTAAAATATTTTAGGTGGGTTCCAGTTTTGTCCAGCTCTATTATCTGCTCACGATGAGAATTTACTTCATTGGCAAAAACCTTTCCCAGAAAAAAAGGAAATAAGTAGAAACAAATGAAAATCAGATCAATCTTAAAAATGCTTCTGGTGTCATAAACCTGAAATTATTTTAAAGAACAAACGAAAGCTTTTGAAATACCAAATGCATGCTTTTGACTTTAAAAAGGCCTGCTGTCAGCCGGGTGCAGTGGCTCACGCCTGTGATCAGCACTTTTGGAGGCTGAGGTGGGTGGATCACTTGAGGTCAGGAGTTCAAGATTAGCCTGGCAAACATGCTGAAACCCCATCTCTACTAAAAATACAAAAATTAGCCAGGCATGCTGGTGGGCGCCTATAATCCCAGCTACTTGTGGGGAGGCTGAGGCACAAGAATTGCTTGAACTGGGAGGCAGAGGTTGAAGTAAGCCAAGATCACACCACCACAGTCCTGGACGACAGAGGAGTGAGACTCAGTCTCAAAAAAAAAAAAAAAAAAGCCTGGTGTCTGAAAAGAGAATCCTATCTATTTGACTCACTACATACCTTGTGTTCGTCAATTTGAAATAAGACTGTGTCCAAGATGAGACTTGGCCGAGAAGCTACATTTAGGGTCTGTTCAGCCTGAGTAAGCCAGTTGATGAAGTCTTGGAGAGAATTGTGGAACTCCATTGCCAAGTTGAGAGCCTCTTCCAGTTTAGTCTGCAAGGACAGATTGTTTAGTATGTGATGTTTAAGGGCCTTGGTTATTTTGTTTGTTTCAGTTTAAATATTCTCTGGCAGATTCCTTTCCTATCCCCACTTTATTTATGCATATCTATTAATATATTAACTAAATATCTTATAAATGTAATGGGCCTCGCTAAAATACTGGCAAACCAAAACCCTTTAAGCCTAGTAAGCAGCATCTCACTGTAACTAAAAAAAAAATTAATATACACTAAAGCATGTTTTTGGGAAATTAACCAAAGAACACAATTACTAAATATAATCTGTAAAAAGAAAAGTTGACATTCATACAATTAATTTGGGGACTCAAAATATTATGAAATACATACTTTATGCTCCATCAGTGATGGCATATAATCTTGTATTTCTTGCCTATTGTTTTTTTCATGCAATGTTGAGATTTCTTAGATTGTCAGTTTTGTGGTTTTAAAAAAGTAACAAAAACATATTCATAATTTAATATACATTTTAATCCATTCTCATGAATTTTTAAATGCAAGTACTTAAAAGAATATACACAATCATCTGACTCTCTTGCTTTCCCTCTCTCCCTCACCTATATATATAGTCTTTTGTTTAATTAGATTAAAATAGAATTAATTATTCAATGACCCAGAATTTGAGTAGTTCTTAACATTTAAAAATATAACTAAGTAACATTTGATCTATATATTTATCTATTTTTGAATATATCCCACCCCTTTAAATCTGTTCTCATGTTAAAACAGAATATTATTTTCAACTACCCCATGAAATCTCCAAATATATACAAAAAATGTTTAAACGTAAATCATTGAAAGTTCTACTCCTGATAGCTCTACTCAGAAATAAGGCAAAGTCCAAGACATGAAAGAACTAAAACACTGATTCTATTATATTAATCAAAGCACATACTTTCCTTTCATTGAGTTTGGTTTCCACCGATTCCCATTTTTCTTTCAAGTTATTTATGTCTTGGTCAATATTTGTCTCTGCAGATTTTGGGCATCTTGCAAGCATCTGCTGGCCTTTCTGCATCAGACTCTTATATGTTTCTTCTTTAGCTTCAAAGGCAGCACAGACTTCCTAAAATGAGATACCCTCAAGTTATATCACTTTAAGAAAGTAAAATTTTAAGAGTTCTATTTTTCTAGGTCATCAGTCCCAAGCTCCTCATCATATATTCATCTCCGTTTGCTCTCTCAGAGCAACCCTGACACATTTATACTTTTCACTACATTGAAACAACAATTAAACCTACAGTCATACCCTGTCTACTGGGAAATCTAAAAAATGGTGTTATCATTATCAGACCATTCTGGCATGCTAAGATTTGAAGCAACAGTTTAAATGCTGTCAAGAAAGCTCTCACTGTACAGTAACTAATTAGTTCTGTGAGTTTGGGCAAGTAATTTCATCTCTCTGAGCCTCAATTCCTTCCTCTGTAAAATGAGAGGCTCTCGTAGATCCCTCCTTGTACTATGATACAATGCATGTAGTATTTCATTGGTACGATTTAATTCTGCACTCAGAAAACATACAATGGATAGAAAGTAAATAACCAGCACAGTAATATATTTAAGTTGATTATTCAGACTCTGGAATTATAAGAATCAAACTTGTGGTACTATGAATATTATTCTCATTTAGAACATTTCTAAAGCTTCTAACTAGAATGTTGTATGTATCTTCTATACAGGACATAAAATATTGCTTAAACAAATTCAAAGTTTAAGACCAACAAAACAACAGTCACTTCTCATTTAAAAAATTAAGACTAGTTCTATTTTATTTATTCAACTATAATGTGGGTTAAATCATAGTTCTCACTGAAAGATTATATATTTTATGTCTCACATTTTCAACTTTATACGTTTTAAAACTTGCAATATAACTCATATAAAATTCACTATTATAAGTATACAATTCAGTGTTTTTAAAATTATATTCACAAGGTTTTGTAATCACCACTAACTCCAGAACATTTTCATCACCTCAAAAATTTATTTCTTAAGCTTAAAAAAAAAGCCCTATCTAAATATATTTACAATATCATCTACTAAAAGCTTTAAATCCTAAAGCAAAACTTTCAGATATAGCTAAAAACTCAGGAAACTAATATTGTAAGTTTTGTACTTTTTTTTTTTTTTTTTTTTTTTGAGACGGAGTCTTGCTCTTTCGCCCAGGCTGGAGTGCAGTGGCCCGATCTCAGCTCACTGCAAGCTCCGCCTCCTGAGTTCACGCCATTCTCCTGCCTCAGCCTCCCGAGTAGCTGGGACTACAGGCGCCCGCCACCACGCCCGGCTAATTTTTTCTATTTTTAGTAGAGACGGGGTTTCACCGTGTTAGCTAGGATGGTCTCGATCTCCTGACCTCGTGATCCGCCCGCCTCGGCCTCCCAAAGTGCTGGGATTACAGGCGTGAGCCACCGCGCCCGGCCGGTACTTTTCTTCATTTCTAGCACAACAAAATCAAAAGAACTTTATTGAAATGATATTACAAATATCAACAACTCTTTAGAATGCTTTAAATCACAAATTTAAACTTATTTAAACAGATTTCTATGATTTATTATATAGGGTTGCAAAAGATTCATTTTAAATACCCCACCCAAACTCAGTTTGCTGAAATGGAATATTTTCTAAAAGTAAAGTATTCTAAAGGTAAGTTCTTTGCTTTCAAGTTCTTATATTCTTCTAAATTAACATTTTAAAAATATTTATATTATTAGAAAATAATCCCAAGCATCTATCTGTTCATGAGTTCATTAAACTTATAATTAATGGACACTGTCAAAGCTGTGCAAGTACTTTCTAGGAAAGTAAGGAGCTATCTGGAAGTTTCTCAGGTTTTTTTTCAAAAAGGAAGATAAGCACTTACAAGTTTAGTCTATTACTTTTCCAGTGAAACAAATAGGTCTCCTGTGGCACTAAAAACCAATAACGACAACAACAAAAACCACATACATAACTTTCTAAAACAATAAGTATACCATAAAGATTTCTAGAAAATTCTACACCGAATTAGTAGGACTTACTTAAACTACTGATGGTGATTGTGAAATAAATATGATGCTACCTACTGTCATAATCTGTTTTATTTCTTTACAACATCTACATGATGGTTACGTCCTCTTCAAATCACCAAATTCAAAATTATTTCCAAATAAGAGCAGTTTTATTAAGATCTTACAACAACATTATATCTCTATTAAAGAGTGTAGATATTGATGTACACTGATCTATTTCTTTTGCCAAATTTCTAAGTACTTCTACTTTTATCTCCCAAGATAATAATCATCAGTATTTGAATATTTTTAAAAATTTCTGATGTAAATTCACAAAAGTAAAAAATTAGGGGACTCTTTCAAAATCTGAAACACTGTTTCCTCTCAGAACTTCTAGTGCTGAATTATAATGGAATATCAATTTAAAATGTCAATAAATCCAAAGTAGCCTAAATTTAATTTCTCAGTCCCCATTTCTATGAAAGAAAGCCCACATTTCAAGTCTCATCATTTTTTCCTCATCTTTCTTAGGAGCCAACTGTGTCACATGATCTAGGTAGGAACAGCGCACAGGTACAACACTCCAGACTGGACAGTTAAACAGAAGCCTCCTCTTTGTGTCTGTATTTGGTGTAAGTATGAAGTTGAAGATAAAGCTCTATCACCATTAAAACAAACAAGGAATTTTTTTTTTTTTTTAACAGAACAAGAGTATATTTTCTAACCTTCCATGAAACCAAATGAGACAATCATGCTTATAACAATAATTTTAAGTCATTCTGATTATTTTGGTGGTTTTTCTTTACACTTCAAGGCACAATAATTTAATAATTTACACTGTGTTATATTACCACCCATACAAGCTTATTTTGTGGGGGAAGGTTTGTGTCTAAAAAGTGTCTAGAATTCTAAAACATACTGACACACTAACCTTTGCGGCACTATTCACAATAGCAAAGACTTGGAACCAACCCAAATGTCCAACAATGATAGACTGGATTAAGAAAATGTGGCACATATACACCATGGAATACTATGCAGCCATAAAAAATGATGAGTTCATGTCCTTTATAGGGACATGGATGAAATTGGAAATAATCATTCTCAGGAAACTATCGCAAGAACAAAAAACCAAACACCGCATATTCTCACTCATAGGTGGGAACTGAACAATGAGAACACATGGACACAGGAAGGGGAACATCACACTCTGGGGACTGTTGTGGGGTCGGGGGACGGGGGAGAGATAGCATTAGGAGATATACCTAATGCTAAATGACGAGTTAATGGGTGCAGCACACCAGCATGGCACATGTATACATATGTAACTAACCTGCACATTGTGCACATGTACCCTAAAACTTAAAGTATAATAATAATAAAATTTAAAAAAAAAGAAATAAAGAATGGGTTCTGACTTTAAAATTTTAATCAATAAATGGTGTGTTTCTAACATGTATACACAGTGATTTCTGCCATAAACTATATCTTTAAAGCCTTCTCCCACGATTTATGTATTGCCAGAGCCCATATAACACGGTCAGTTTGTTATTCTGAGGCTAAAGCTGTAGGAAATACTTTGCTTACCATATGGACATTAAGCTGCTCCTTGGCTGTTTCCGGTAAACCTCCCAGCGGTTTAGATGCCAACAGATGACGCTCCGTGTCAGTCAGCCACTGCTGCAAATCCTCAATTTCGCCATGGAACCCTTTGGCCTGAAGTAATAGGGAGTTTTAAGTTGGGGCCATAAACACTGTCAGTTTCAAGCAGGAAATAAGCTTCAAACAATCCCAGCCTGCTAAGCCTCTCTATGCATTCTTAAGAACAGCCAGGTACCATTAGATTTGCCTTTCTTCATCAGGAGAGCTCTAGTAGATAAGAGTATTATGCTAAGAACTAGAAAGCTGTGTTCTCTTCTGCTGTTCTGTTCTTTATTTCACTTATTTTTACTCCTCTCCTTAAGGTATAAAAATTAAACAGGAGTCTGTGAACTAATAAAAGAATTCCATGCTATTTTGGTCTTGAATGCTACAGAAACTTTCAGAATTTATTCTCTTACTCACCTGGCGCAAGGCACCATCCAGCTGCTGCTTCCTTTGTTCTGTTTTTTCCAAAACATTTTGCCAGCGTTGATTTAAAACCTCTAGCTTGTTCTGAAGGTTGCTTGCTTCTTCTCCTGCACTTGATTCAATTAGATCATTTCCTGCTTTATTAACGGCTTCCACTGTGGACTGATGGGCTAATACATCATTTTGGAGCACCTGAAAATATAAAGATAACACCATGTTTGCTAGTTTGTAACATGTTAATATCATCTTTAATGCAACTGTTTTCCTTTCTGGTTATTAAACATCCTGAAACAAAAACGTTATATGTGTAGAATTTTAATTTTTTTTAAAGAGATGGGGTCTTACTCTGTGGCCCAGGCTGCAGTGTAGTGGTTCTATTAGAGCTCACTGCAACCTCAACACCTGGGCTCAAGCAATCATCCCATTTCAGCCTCTCAAATAGCTGGGACTACAGGCACACACTGCCATGGTTGGCTAATTTTGTTTTATTTTTTATACAGATGTAGTCTCACTACGTTGCCCAGGCTGGCTAATATTAAGTTTTTAAATGATGAACTTCCTTTCCCCTAAATTTGCAACCTTCCTGGATATACCTTTATTCTATCAATGTCCCCTGAAATGACTGTGTGAGAACAGTTGGCTAGTTATTCCCACTGGAATGACCTTGCAATTGATGACACTAAATATCTAGAGATTATAATTAAAAGGTTCTAAAATTTCTCACTTGGTTCAAGCCAATTTTAGTTTAATTCTCATGTCAAGTAACCAAAATATATATTTTACTCCTATATATTCATTTTCAAATATAAAATTATCATGTGTAAGGTATACAGTACCATATTTTACAATCAGCATTCTGAAAGAGAAAAAAAATTCCAGAATATTCCTTTATCTTCTCTCATACGAGGGGTCCTGGAATTGACTGCTAAGTTGAAATATTGGAAGGCCCTAAAACTAACACTCTATATCAGAGATACTCAAACCCAGCATTCCAAAATTCAGTTGTTCTTCAAGTAGAAAACATATATAATAAAAAGCTTACTACAGAACCCAGCAAATAATGCCTTCCTTTTATACAGTGGAAATATATGAATAGGTTAATAACGCTTAAATGCACTAAAATGGGGTAAGTGCAGAAAGCAACCCTAAGGTTTAAAAAAATCAATTTCTTTTACTGACTGAGTATAGCCTTAGTAATATTAATAGTTTCCTTTCAAGGAGGCTATGCTTACATTTTTGGAAAGCAGAAGAAACCTCCCTCTAATGTTGGTAAAAGTTGATCCTACTCTGTACTCATTGACTCAGTGTTGGCAATAGTAAAGAAAAAGAACATTATCTCCCATCCTATGTAACACATCACACATCTGGAAAGAAATTCAGACCAGGGAGGATTTTCAGTGAAGATCAGCAACCCTCTGATATCACTGTTTCTCTGACTGTTTTCACTCATATTCTGAGGCATCTGGTTAGGGAGTGTTTTTCAAAGGCAACAAAACCAACTGAGTAAGAAGTTATCTTTATAGAAAGCATTCACTTTGGTATGTTAAGAGTAGGATCACTCTCAAAATCAAAAAGTTAAATGTTTTCATGGCCAAAATATAAAAGAGAGTTCTATAAAATTCATTCTTCTGAATGGTCTGAGTCCTGCTACAAAGTCAGAGCTTAGGAGTAGGAGAAGAAAGCAGGAAAGGAACGGAAACATTCGTCCCTTCCTCCAGCAATTCTGCTGGGAATTTTATGTCCTCTAATTTTGATCTTTGAGGAATGGAAAGAAAAGAGAAAAGAGAAAAGGGGCCACTTCAAAGTACTTAAAATTAGACAAACAGAAGTAAGAGGTCTTTACCTATCCCCCACCAAAATAACTGGATCAGGGTGCCTCATTTTTCCACCTCTACCATATTATACAAAGTTCCTATCCTGATGTATGTTACCTTTAAGACAGTTGATAGGTTTATAAAAATGTAAATGCAGCTATAAACTCACACCATGAGAATAAACAGATTTTGTTGCTAGGCAGTTGGTCTCACCAGTCATTAGGGCTCTAAGCAAATGTATAATGTAGACATTAAATAATGAAACAAGCTTCTATGTCAACATTAAGTGTGCAAAATAAATCCAAATTGTTTAATCAAATGTGGCTGGGCAATGACTATCAATGTAGATAGACAACGTAATAGAAAAATAAAATTTTAAACTAGGAAACAATTACTGTGGGGAACTATGAAAGAAGAAGAACAAAAGCAAGAATAGTCAAAAACTGTACAGCATAAAGTGCTAAAAACCTACCTTTTTTAAAAATGTGAATCAATATGTAAAATAATCAAACATTTCCTATTTGATAATTAAGGAAAATTTATTTTAGTTTAGGATTTAGGACTCTGAAGATATCACTATTAATGTGAATGTCAAAGTCTATGAAAGATTGTTGAATGCCAGGATAAACTCTACTGTGCATAATCTTTTATCCATTAAGTCTAGTGACTGAGGGGATAGGGAATGATCTATTAAGAAGTGTCACAAAGGTGACAACAATATAAGATTGCTTTGCATATATCTCTTAAGACAAAATTTTTTCAACTTACTAGCTTTAAATCAAGTGCAGGACATATAACAACTTTTTAAAACGTAATAAATACTTTAAAAAATTCAGAAAGGAGTAAGACAAAAAAATCCAGTCAAAGACAAGAGTGACATGGAGACAAAGGGATAAGCCCCAACATAAGAAGAGATGTACAGACAGATAAAAATATGTCAGAAATGACAAACAAGCTGCAAATGAAAAAGAGACATGGAAATATGGATGACCAGAGTGAAAATATACATAAAACCTGCAGTAGGACATTTTCAGCCTATGATTTTTTAGGCTATCCCTAACAACTTTAAAAAATAGGTGACATTATCACAATGACAGGTATAATTAAGGATTTAAATCTTTAGTGTTTGCCATGCGGCTCTAATAAACTTTAGTACAAATTGCTCATCCTTGTTTTGCTTGATAAAAATTGCCTTGAATGAGAAAAATATTTTGACCATAATCTTTTAAGAAAAATATTTTGACTATAATGTTTTAAGTAGTTAACCTTTAGTTATAAATGTCAAATACGAACTTGTGTCAAAATCATAAACTTGAAACATGCATAAAGAAGAAATATATCCGAGAAATCTGATGACACTAGAAATGGACAGAGAAGAAACATAACATGCATTAACAGCTACGTACATGATGCTTGGCAAGTTCAATTTCAATGGCTTTAGGGTCTCCTCCAACAGGTTTCTGCTCACTTAGCAAGCCCTCGGTGTGTGTCAGCCATGTCAGGAGCTCATCCAGGGCATGTTGGAACTGACCCAACGCTAATAGAGCACCCTCCAGTTTATGCTACAGAAAAAGTGGAAAGAAAATCCATTTATAAATTTGATATTATGAATGACATGTCTATAAAACAAGGGCAAAAAATAATTGTTTCATGTTGCGTAAGTCCATAAACGTATCCAATGAAGCCTAATCATCATATCCTTCTATGTTTTAAGTTTGATGCTCCTCATGGTTAAAATAGAATATATGAGAAGCAGAAATAATTCTAATTTTATCTTTAATAATTATTTTACATTAATATCTGAAATTGAAAATTTATAATTTCTTAAGAAAAGTCTTGGTATTTACCTGTCTGTTGATGATTCTCTCCTCCAGGCTATCCCATATCAATTTCAGTTCCATTAATGGGTCTTGAACAGTGTGTTTGTCACTCTCTTCTGTTACTTTCTTTAGCAAAAGCTCTGCTTGATGATTCAGTCTTTCCATTTCTATCTGCTGTTGATAGGCCTCAGACTTAAATTGCTATTTTAAAAGAGATATACAAAGAAAATATTGTTAAAAATCATTAACTCCAAACAAAGAAATCTTTGGTTATATCATTATTCTGATTCACACTACTTACTGAGGGGAGGTGACGCAAAGTAAAAATCTCACATGAGGCTTACCAATGGAAGAATTATAGGCAAAAAAATAAGGAAAATATTTTCTCTTTATTCAATATTTTTGGATGGATAGATGTTTCTATTTATAATTTTGACATTTCATTTCATTTTGTTCTCTACAATAAAAAAATAAATTTCAAGGCTGAACTTATTCCAATATATGCATTTGAAAAATGAGTTTTAAAATTATACAAAAGAAAATGAAATATATGTTGACACATATGAAAGCCAAAAAAGTCTTAAGAAACTCAAATTAGTATTTCCTGCTCTGAAACATACACACATCTTGCATCCCCTGATAATTTTATGTTTTCTGTAGCTGTGCTGTGTTCATTAATATTCCTATGCCTCACCCACTGCTGACACAGAATGCTATTCTCTCTCCTTCTACTTTCTAAGTCACTGACATAGTTAATCATCTTGGCTTTGCCAACCAACAGGTTAGCAAACAGTTGCTTGTAATAGGTAACTGTCCTTTCATAAAATATTTATTTTAATATGTAATAGTACAAAATTCATGGCTAGCAGTCCCTTAACTTTGTTCAAAAATACACGAATAATAATTTGAAAATAATAACAAAGGTATAGTAAGCACTTGGTATGTTCAAGTTACTTTCAACCAACTTATTGGGGAAATAATTTTATCCTTAATGTAAGCTAAAGACATAGGAGTAGAACCAGTTAGTAAGACCAGTAAGACCACTGAGGCCATATGCCCTAAGTGGGTGAACCTGGACCTAAACTCAGATAACCTGATTTCAGAGTGAGCACTTCTAACCAGGCTGCTATATAAAAATCACTGACCTATATGAAAGTATCCAAAATAAATTATCCACACCCATAATTGTATATAAAGTATATCATATGTTTGCCACATGAATAAATTAAAGTTAAAAAAAATTCAATTTAGTGGTAAGGATAAAATTCTCAAAAAGAAAATTTGTTTCTAAATGAAATATTCTATGTCACACTTAGATATGAAAATGCTACAATTTTAAAGCCAGATAATATTTTCACATAAAATCTAGCAAAGTTCATTGCAAACGGTGTGATGTCTCTGCATATGGAGAGTTAAAATTGGGAAGGAAATAGCTGATCCCATTTTGATAAATGATTATTGGTATAGAGGAATTCAAAGAGGAAACAGTTCAGCCACTTTCACATCTGCAGATCAAGAATTACAAAAGCAAAAATTACAGAGAACAGCAATGGAAAACAACAAACATTTACAAAACAAACCTTTTGGAAAACATTCTTATATCATGGATGTGTTTTTAACCTGTTGAGACTAAATTAATTACTCAGAACATTCTAAAGAAAATAAAAATGTTGGGTTAATGGGTATAAAAAAATAGAAAGAATGAGTAAGACCCTGTATTTGCTAGCACACCAAGGTCACTATAGTCAAAAATAATTTTTGTACAATTAAAAATAACTAAAAGAGTATAATTGGATTATTTGCAACACAAAGGATAAATGCTTGAGGTGATGGGTACCTCCATTTTCCCTGATGTAGTTATTATATATTGCATGCCTGTATCAAAATATGTCATGTAACTCATAGATATATACCCCTACAATGTACCCACAAAAATTAAAAATTAAAATTAAAAATATCAGGAAAAGAAAAATGATGCTGTAGTGTATTGACAACATACTAGTGTAGTGACAACAATATACTACTGAATAAACAAGTTAAACAAGTTATAAAAATCCTTACAGTATTATCTAAATACATCTCTCTCTCTACCTATACATACATACACACACACACACACACACACACACACACCCCCCATGTCCCTAACATGAAGATATCAGAAAGGCTATAAATCAAATCTAAGAAAGGTGATCTCTAGGTACATAACATTTTGGGTGACTTGAAATAATTTGTTTTTCTCCTTTTTATTTGCATTTTCTGATTTTTCTATATGAACAGTTATTAATTGACTATAAAAAGAAAACTATTAATAGTATTTCTTTCCTTTATTTAAAGAACACTTATATATTGCTTAGCATGTGAAAGCACTATGTACATTAAACTAGCTTTATAATTAAGCTGTCATACTTACGTTAGGTAAAATAAATTTATGTACAAAATTATGTGAATCAAGGACTTAAAATTCCAAGGGAGTCTTCGATAAATTAGCTGCCACACATACCTTTAGCTCTTCAATCTGCTGCTTGACAGTTTCGAGATCTGTTCCAATTGGAGACATTGAAGCTAATTTACCACCTGCAATATCTACCCAGTCAAATACTGCCTGAAAGACACATTAGTCCACGTATTGTTACAACAGTACATTTGAAATTGCTACAGTATTTCAAGTACTACAGAAAAATACAATCATAAATCTAAAAGATATTATGGAATTAGACTATTTTATTAAAAATTAACATGGTTCACCTAAATTAGTAAAAGCAGTAATATACCAAAATGGTTGTCCCAAATATGAAATAGATACATACAAGTTTGCAAAAGAAATTGTTTACTCAATAGATTCTTGAAATATTATGAACTTCAAAAAAAATCATTTGAAAACATTTATAGAATCCAATCACATGAAATTCTTCATTACGTGTGCTTAAAAGGCAGCTTGTATAAATATACTGAAAGAAAAAGATTCAAATCTATTTGTTCATTCAAATAAGCAAGAAATTACTGTTTAGAACTTAAGCAAAATATATGACTCAAACCCTTAAATATTATTTAGATTAGCATTAAGATCCTGCACATATAAATTCTTAGCATTAAGACCATTATTCTGAATTATAACAGGTTTCAGACTCTCCTGCTTTTCTTATTTATTTAGGTAATAAAAATAGTCTAAAAAGGCTCAAGTCACATTTTTTTTAGGTACTGAATATAAAATAAAATCATTTTGCCATTACTCTGTCACCCAAGCTGGAGTGCAGTGGCACAATCAAATAGCTCACTATAACCTCAAACTCCTGGGCTCAAGCAATCCTTCTACCTCAGCCTTCCAAGTAGCTCAGACTATAGGCACATGCTACCATGGCTGGTTAATAAAAAAAGAAAAAAAAATTGTAGATGGGGTACTTCAGCTCTTGTTTTGACAGGATCTTGCTATGTTTCCCAGGCTGATCTTGAACTCCTGGCCTCAAGTGATCCTCCCACCTCAGCCTCCCAAAGCACTGGGATATTTTGCACTTTAATGAAGTTTAAAACCATATAGTAGGGCGATAAATCTTGGATTTTTAAGTTATCATTAGCCAACCCTGACTAAGTACTTAAGCAGCAACCTGGGAAATGAAACATATTTTACTTCACAATCAAATCTTGAAAATTAGCATCCAGAGCTTTGACATCTAGCTACAGCTAGCTGTACTGTAGCTACTTAATAAATCAATCTGCCCTTTGCTAGCACAGGTGATGCTACTAATACATGATCAACAGGACTTATGACAGGCCTTACTTTTCTGGTAGTGATAAAGAGACTATACAAGCCATGGTGGCTTGCGTGTGACCTCCTAAATGGCTGCATGTGGTGGCATTGCCACCTCTAGCCATGGAAGAGATTACAACTCAATGATTTAACAATGACCTAGCCTCACAGGCTGGAGCCCGAATTAGTTAGTTGTCATTGATACCTAATAGAGTAAATTATCACTTAGGTTACAAAAGAAAAAAAAAAAGAAGAGGGAGGGAGAATATAATAAAGTGTTATTTGTAGTAAAATCTTTCATATATTTCCAAAGTTCAAAAAACTTCTCAGCTGGCATAAAGCCTAGCTGTGACATTTATTTTTACAAATATAGAAATGGAATGGCATAATGAAAAAGGAAAAGATGTTCTCATCTGGGCTTTAAAAATAATATTCACTTAGTGTTATGGAAATACTTAAGCTTTTTCCATATGGTAAGAAGGATGAAAGATTAAACTCCTGCCAGCCTGTTAGGAAATGGAGCAAGGTTAAGGGAGGTAGGGAGAGAAATATACCCGAGTTGGCCTCAACTGACAAGATAATTTTTAATATTAAAAAAAACCTTATAAATGGTTAATGAACTGAATGAAAACCCTTAAGTGAAAAACAACTATTAAAAGAAATTATATACATGGAAAAGAAGAAAACACTTTTTACACACCAGATTATGACCTAATAGAAATCTATTTTTGTACATGGAGAACACTGGCTTCAAATCAAATTTCTTTACTTCTGACTTTAGTTAAACTTGGTGATATTTTTAGATAGTGTTTACTCCTTTCATCTTATTCCACTCAGAACAGAATTCACATTTAGTTCCATTTCACTGTCTGGTGCTGAGCCATTTATAAAAAATACTGTGTGGGAACATTTACTTTCACTTAAAAAAAATCAAAATATTTCTTTTCAAAGTAAATTTCACTGAATGTGTATACAGAAATGTGTTTAGATGTGTATATAAATCTACACATATCTGAAAGGTCAGAAATATCTTCTAAAAGACAAAACATGAAATGAGATACACAGGCAACTGCAGGAATAATTTGCCCACAATTGCATATGCACTGGCAGATCTTGAGGTGGTGCCAATATGTAGACATCAATTAGTACGATTCCTCCTTCCAGCTAAGACCAGCACATACACTGTAATCCCCTTACCTGCAGTCCATCCTGGTACTGAACGGCAGCCTGCATTGCCTCCTCAAGTTTGTCAATCCGGTCTTTCCAAGCTTTATTTAGAGAATCCCATGCTGAATTTAACTACAAGATGTATGTTAGAATTCTTTTAGTGCCATATTTTAAACTTTCAACTACTGTTAACAAAATATTTTAGTTAACTAAAAACTTTTTAAAAGCCATTCTGATAAGTAAGCCAGTTGTACCTCATCTATACTCTTCTTGACAATGGGTTTATCAGGCTCCCCACATGCCGCAATGAGTTCAGAACCTAGGTTAATAACTATATCCAGCTCCTCCTGTAGTCCATCTATTTCTTCCCTTATGGTCTAGAATAAGAAAATGACAGCCTTAGAATTTTAAGCAAAACCACATCAAAACTTTAAAAAGTACACAACAATATCAATGGTAGTTATTTCTAGAAGGTGGCATTCTAATCGTTTTTCTGTTTTCTAAGTTTCTGCAATAAATTTTTTTAACAAGAAATATTTTAAAAGAAAAACAGCACCCTTTTAGTAACAAATGTCAAATGTTTATTATAAAGATATTTAAGAAATGATAAATAAGAAATACCTTAACAAATACCAAAACAAATTTTTAAAAATATCAACAATACTGTAAGGCTTAGAAAGACATTTTGGTTTCCAAACCAATATACATTTAACATAGACAAGTAAAATATGAATCCAAGAACTATACAAATTAATATATTTGTTAGTAGATTTAGAATGATCTAGCTTTGGATTTACATTTTATGTCATTACCCTAGGCGGGACCAGGTAGGACCTGTAAGGTACAAAAATACCACAACAGAAAGGCAGTATCCTACTTTTGCTTTCATCTTCTTGGTTAAATATATTCATTCATTCAACAAACACTGAATAACCATAAACCAAGCCCTAAACCAGGCACTGGGGATACAAAGAAAAATAGATATGGCTATTCCCCTCAAGAGGCCCACACTACAGCAGGAAAGACAGAGGCATAAGCAACAGTAAACCATACTATGTGCAGTCCTTTGCATGAATAAAGTATTACAGGAACACAGATGCACTAACTCTGCTAAGTATACAAGAAAAGGTTTTACATGGGGGTAATGATCCAACTGAACCCTGAGTGGACTTTGCCAGTAGAGTGGCAGGAAGGACATTCTAGAGTGAGGAAATAAGATGCGCAAAGGCACTGACACTAGAAAGAGCAAAACAGTTTGTTTTGGGAAACGCCCTTTCTAATCAGTAGCAGGGAGGGAGCTTGGTAAAGGAGCAAGAGAAAAACATAACTTTGGAAACATAGGCATGAGCTAGGCTGGCATGCAAAAAGCTGCATGCCCTGCTCTAGGGAGTTTGGGCTTTATCCAGATGGCAGGGGATGCCTCTGAGGGGGTTTAGGCAGCAACACAGTAAGAGCAGATCTAGAGAGAAGACTGGCAGCAAGGTCAGAGGCCTAGCAAGGAAAAGACAGTCTGCACTTTGGATTACTTTGGAAGCCAAAAAGAAAGAGAGAGATAATGAGGCCCTGAAATAAGGCAAAAACAGTGAGGATAAAGAGAAATTTTTTGTTGTTGTTGGTTTGTGTTTTTGTTTGTCTTCTGAGACAGGGGCTCACTCTGTCGTCCAGGTTAGAGTATAGTGGCACGATCTTGGCTGACTGCAACCTCCACCTCCCAGGTGCAAGTGATTCTCATGCTTCACCCTCGAAGTAGCTGGTAGTACAGGTGTGTACCACCACGCTTAACTAATTTTTGTACTTTTAGTAGAGACAGGGTTTCGTCATGTTGGCCAAGCTGGTCTCAAACTCCTGGCCTCAAGTGATCTGCCCACCTCGGCCTCCCAAAGTTCTGGGAATACAGGCATGAGCCACCACGCAGGCCTGAGAAATTGTTTTAAACATACAATCTCAAAGTGAAATTTGTGGGTATATTCTATCTCCTACTGTATCACTGCACATTCCATTTTCAGAACCAAATATAAATGTTAACAGAGTAACTCCTAACATTTACCCAAGGAATCTGGATTTCATTATGCCACAACTTATTTTTCTAACTTTAAATGAGATTTTCTGCTTACCTCTGCTGCTTCTTGCTGTTGTTTTACTACTGAAGGATCAATTCCAGGATCTTCCAGGTCCCGGATGAAATCTTGAGTATCTTTAATGGTAACTACCAATGACATGTGATCACACCAGAACTTTTCTGCTAGCTCCATCACATCCAGTAGTTTGGCTTCCCTCTCTTCCACCAGTGTGTGTATGTTCTCCCAAATGAAAACCATTTGGTCAAGCTTATCCTGAACAGCTATGAAGCAAAACAATATCCACAAGGCGACTGGTTAGCCCCACGTAACCAACAAAGCAGAATGTTATAGTTCACACAGAAAGTAGTGATCCAATTTGCTAAGTATCTAAAACTGGACCAAGTTTTGAATGACTCCAGTCCAGTGGATATCAGTGGGTCCAAGAGTCTATGCCAAATAACATAATATCTCTGGGTCTGCTATTCTTGCCAAACCAAGGTTCTTCCTGACAAAACTGAGCTCAGAGTAGAACCAAGTTTATCAAGTTTCAAGTTCATTAAGGCTATCCTTAATCCCAAAGGGAGTGAAATAATCACCTAGGTACACTTTTATGCTCCCCAAATCAAGAGTAAAATTGTCCGTTCAGTCCCAGGAATGTAACAATGTATGGTATGTACTTTGGGCTTGCTTCTGGAGTACTCTCATTGTGAATTTCCACTACGCACATGCTCTCCCTTTTGACCCTCAGCTCGTATCTCAAAGATGGCTGGCTGTGGTAGTGGTTCCCATTTTTGTGGCTATGTGATGCAGGATCCATGCTATGTAAGGTAGCAGAGTCAGTAATGAGGAAAAAACCCCAGATATGGCCTTATTAGCAATATGCTTCAACCTACTGATTTAAAAGACCTGAATACACAAGGTCTTTGAACATATGGTCTTTATACATGGTCTACGTATAATGGCACGCTTTGTATTCAACCGATTAATTTCACAAACACAGGAAGACATTAACAAGGAATTTGCATACACAGCCCTTCAACCTTAAACACATCACATTTGTAATATCTTTTTTAAGATGCAGCATTTTGTTATCCAATTGGACGGTGAGTAAACCGCATAAACATTTAGAATGCTTTAAAGTTTGTTTCCCTATTCCAAAAGTATTACCTTTGGCAGATATGTCTTTATCAGTCCCCTCAGATCTAGCAATCATTTCCTCTCCCCTCTGTTTAAGAGTTTCATACAACGGCTGTAGCTTTTCCATGTCTACTGACACATTCTTATTTTCACTGATCTGTTCCTTGATCTTCTCGACCTCTGCAGAGATAGAGGGTGGCTGCCTCAGACGTTCCACGATGCGTTCCAGGCTCTCAAGGATCTGATCTATCTTGTCATGGAACTAGGGGCAAAACAAAGAGATCTTTTATGGAAAAAAGATCTGTAATACCAAGTGTGAAATTTAAATGAAAAAACATTTTTTACAATTTAATGTCAGAATTAAGAATAAATCTTAGCCTCTTTATCAACAGACCCACTCAAAAGTTACATCCACCTGGTGTGTGAAGACATGCCTAAAATCATGAAGTATATGCACCTCTGTCATACTACCTATGTACAATAGACTTAGTTTCTTATGAATATTTGAGGGTATCCATTAAGAAATGGTATATATTAATATGTAACGGGACCAGGACAACATGGCAGCAATGTCTCTTTACCTGCTGCTTCATCCTGTTATCATAATTCAAATTAATTTTAAAAATCAAGTTCAATAAGCTGAGTATTTGTCTATTACAATGGATTGTTTACTTCATTTTTAATGAACTATTATGGCATCCTGAAAAGTTATATTATTTAATGTGAAATTCATGGGAAGTTTTGATTAGATTCCAGGGAATCCTTAAGTTATGCATTTCCTGAACTGAAAAATGTTAAAAAAAATTTTTAACAAAAAAACCTCCCCAATGTTGTAACTTCTGATATAACAGAAGTTACAAGTGTCAGAAGTTTTTATTTACTTCATGGTTAAACACATAATCAGACACATGAGAGAATTTAAAATTTTTATTTGTAAAGGTTCCATAGACAATTAAGCAAAGCTTTAAAAACTTGTTCATTCACATCTATGAATGAACTTTGTTCTATACTATCTCAAAGTTAAAGGAATAATCACACAGGATTGTGACATTGGCCCACTCTAATGTGCCATATCTAATAATGAAAACCAAATCTTGAAAATGGAAAATCTTTGGGTATTTCAAAATTCAACTTCTTGAAAAAAGATATTTTCAGAAAAGAAAAAACCATCAATATCCAACTTTATATTCTTTTTCTTTTCATTTAGCCTATCATTCTTTCTTCTCATTGCCTTCTTGAAAGTATTTTGTTAATAATTATAACACTTTCCTTTATCTCTCCCAATGGCAAATATTACATTCTACTCAGGATGGACACTGAATTAAATATTCGGATAATGATGACAACTGCATGTTTCTTAAGTCATTGAAAATTATTTGTATTATATCTATAAGCAGGCAGAGAAAGATAAGGAGATAAAGGCTGGATGCAAGCAAACATCACCTCTGAGGGACACAGACATCAATACTCAAGAGTGAATGTGGTGAAATAATTTTAGTTAAAATTTAATCAGGAAATCCAGGAAAATGTCTTTCTGTGCTCTGTTGTCTGCAAGAACCCAATTCTATATCTAGTGTAAACAATTACCTGAGTTGATTGAGAAATGGCTTCATCCAGTGCCACAGCACGCTTTTTGACATCTTCTTTAATTTGACTGTAAAGGGTGTCGGCTGCCACATACTTCTCTTGGATAGAAAAGCCTTCCCCAGGGCTCAATTCCAGTAACTGTGGCCCAGTTTTGTTCATCTTATCTATATGAGGCTTGTGTTCAGCTATCAACTCACGCAGTTGCTATAACAAACCAAACAGCTTTTCAGTATCTCAGGGTCACACCTCCATATTACAGCTGTCTACACCTGCAATGCATCCAGCTGGCAAGAAACTCCAAACAAACCCCTCCCCATCACAAGGCATTTAACACATGATGGCTCATACAGCTCTTTGCCAGGAAGAGAAGGTCCTGACACAAAGATTAAACAACAGTCTGGTCACACCAAAGACCCTTTAGGGTACAAAGATGCTGGTTCAGTGAAATAATGAATCCCAGTTTATTATGCATCTCATACCAAGAGTAGCACATTTTGACAAGAGCATTAGCCTAGGGTCATATTATATAAAAGTATTCTGAACTCGCTATGTCCCCAACCTACAGACACCAAGTCATATCTGATGGTGTTCCTTTCTGCACACTCATGATATATACAAAAATAGAAGAAAGAAAAAGAGAGAGAGAGAGACAAGATGGGGGGAAGGAGGGAGAAGGGAAGGAAGAAAAAAGAATAGAAAGAAGCTCAATATAAGTTAGATGCAATGCTGAGACAAAACCTCAAGATAAGGAATGTTAGGGTGATGTAAGCCCACAAGGCATTGCATTTATATATGCGGACTGATATAAAATGAATGAACATGTATTACATTTTATATTTATGTATGAATCTATTCTATATATATATGATATATAGACACACATATGAATGAATCTATATTCATTATTTTAAAATATTAAAGGCTACAAGGGCAATCTATCAATACACAGCTATATACTGAGCATTGTTTGTAAGGTATATTTAAGGAAAAACATATGTCATATGAATGTGCATAATTTTGTTAGCTAATCAAGAAATACAATGATATTTATACTAGTGCGTGGGTGTAGAATTCAAGTGGATCCCCATTCCTTTTAATAGAGAAGATGTGTTGGAAGCCTGAATAAAGCTAGAATACATACACCTCATGGATCCCATGGATTTCAATGAGCAGTTTTTCATGGGTCAAAACCAAAGCCACCCCCAGGGGGAAGATCTGCCTTTGCTTGCAGGTTTTTCTGAGGCTGGCCTCTGTGCAGCATTGAGGGGTCTTTCATTTGCACCACATTATTGATTAGGTTCCCTCATCAGCAGCTCTTTGTCCTCACCAGAATGTGTATCTCCAAACTCCAGCCCCTCACAAAACCTTCTCTGGGGAATCTTACTTTCAGGAAAGATAGTCTAGAGATAAGCTACCAATCTTTTCCTGCAAACTCTAATTTCTATCAGTCACCAGCATGGCCACATACCTAGATTTTTATTGAAAGTGTCTACTAAAATCAATTATGAGCATTATTTTGAGAACTTGTTGAGGAATTACATCATTAACTACCACCAATGTAATAAAATGTTTTTGAAGGTTTTCAAAAGACTGCCTCAAAATAGTTTTAGAAAGGGCTAAACAAAGATGAATTCAATTTTAAAAGAAGGAAGAGTCTAATATAGCATGCTGCACATAAGAATGTGGGAGGGCCATGTTTGCAATCTAGCTCCTGGGCGTCCCAGGCCAAGTTTTTATTTTTATTTGGCATAATTAGGTATCTTCATGCTGCTTTACCGAATGGAGGTGGTGATGGTATATCAGCTATAGATAATCTCATGGAAAAGGAAAACTGAAGATGTTACATACGTTCTCCTGTCAATGTTCTTTCAGGAATGCTTGGAAAACAAGCTTTCACTCAAGAGTTATCAAGAGACTCTCAAATAAAATGCTACATCTCTGCTGATATTTCTGGAGTTCCTTTGGGTCTAGGTAGATCTCACCTGTATAGCACCATTATAAGGCAACTTGGCTTGGCAAGTAGTGAGAGGAGCCTTTTTTTTTTTTTTTTTTAAGACAGAGTTTTGCTATTGTTGCCCAGGCTGGAGTGCCGTGGCACGATCTTGGCTCACCACAACCTCCGCCTCCCAGGTTCAAGTGATTCTCCTGCCTCAGCATCCCAAGTAGCTGGGATTATAGGTATGCACCACCATGCCCAACTGATTTTGTATTTTTAGTAGAGATGGGGTTTCTCCATGTTGGTCAGGCTGGTCTCGAATTCCTGACCTCAGGTGATCCACCTGCCTCGGCCTCCCAAAGTGCTGGGATTACAGGCGTGAGTCACCACATCCGACTAATTTTGTATTTTTAGTAGAGGCAGGGTTTCTCCATGTTGGTCAGGCTGGTCTCAAACTCCCGACCTCAGGTGATCCACCTGCCTCGGCCTCCCAAAGTGCTGGGATTACAGGCATGAGCCACTGTGCCTGGCCGAGGAGCCTTTTTTAAACCCTTCTTAAACCATTCCATGACAGGCAAGAGAACACCTACCAGCCATCTACTCAGGTATGTGTGTGTATCAGAAAAGGGCCCAAAAGGAGATGCCTTTTGCCTTATATGTGACAAAATGATTCTTGGCACATGCTGTCACAGGAGTCCAGTCATGCTGGAGCTATCCGGTGTGACTTGATATCTATCATGTGGTAACATGGCCCTTGGAGCCATTTTTCATTCCTGGCTAGAATGAACTAGATTTTCCCCCAAAATACATGGAGAAGATGCTGTAGAGCTGGAAAAGAAATGCCATCCTAGGAGGCTACGAATATTCTGCAACAGCAAAGCTTTTAGTTTAAACAATTTGAAGATGTGGCTACAAAGTTTTGTACCTCCCTTTATACAGACAATCACAAATTTGTTTTGAGAGCTTACAGATTATGCAAAAAGGCAAAAAAACTCAATTTTTAAAATTTCAGCTCAATAATGAGCCTTTCCATACTATTTGATGCTATGCTAAAAATGTGGCTATTCAAATCACCTCAGCATAGAAATCCATGAAACATTTTTTATTTAAAATAATTCAGTAAGTAGATATCAGATTTCTGCCACAAATAAATCTTTATACAAAAATTGAATTCTACATACTTGTCTTTCTCCTGCTGAACCATTTAGATAGAACTCCATAAGATTCCCGTTCTATATTAAATAAAGTTAAAGTGTGGTCTCTAAAACTCTCTTTTAAATAAATACTTCAGTATAGTCTTCAATGCCAATTCATTAAAAAGGTAAACAAACAAGATTAACAAGATGTCACATATTCCAAACAATGATGTAATAAACCCTGAATTGAACTTTTCCCTCCCTTTCTCTCTCTCCCTCCTTCTCTCTTGGGCACAGGCGTGCACACACACACACACACACACACACACACACCCTCATGCGCATACACACACACATGCACACCATGATTAGTCTCAGAGTACATTCTGTACAGATCTGGAAGAGCAACTAGGTTCACAAGTCCATAAATAGCAAGAAATCTAGTTTTTTTCTGACAGTCTGGAATGCTCTCTCACATAAACCCTTACAAAATTTTAAGCCATATTAACAATTAAGTGACTGCTGAAAAGAGGGCTTTATGTGCCATTTCATACATGTTTAAAATGTGATGTAACTGTAGTTGTAAATGTGCTCCTCCTACTTTACCCATTTACACTTACAGGAACAAGAACTTCAAAGGAGTTCCATGTACCTAAGGTGAACAAAATAATCTGTCTTTATACTTCATCATTTTTCCTTTTCATAGCTTTCATAATATTGCTATTTTGACACATTCATTATATTACACATTTTCTCCAAACTCAATGGCCTTGTCTGTATAATGGTTCTCCCACATATTTCCACTCTGCATTTACATTCTAAATGTATAAATTTAAAACAATTCAATGTGTGTAAATTGAAAGCACTTCAAAAGCTTAATCCTATAACATTTTTAAATGGGAATTTTTTTCTATCTAGATGATTTATACTGCATATTTTATAAAAGTTGTGATGTAATTAATGACATATACAATAAGTATATCCACATGAGTCTTCTCACTATAACCCTGTATAAGAAGCAATTATGAGGTAAGCAAATTACACAGACCAGAACACGGTATTCTAAAATGCCTTAATCATGTAAGTGTTTAACTGTACTAAAAACCACCATAAAAATCATGATTCTCTTTTAATGGGGAATACAATATTCTCTTTCACACCAGGCTTACCCGATGTTCTTCCTGCTGCTGCCTTAGAGTTTCATATTCAAGGGCTGGGGCGGGAAGCTGAGAGATGATTGATTGTGTTTCTGTCAGCCATGGCCAAAGTTCTTCATATGTTTCCCAGAATTGGTTAACCAGGGACTGTGCCCGTTCCAGCTGCAGATACCTTTCTGAATTAATCTGGCAGATGGTATCATAGTTCTTCAGTACCTTGTCCAGTTTTTTCTAGAAAATAAAAGGATGAAATGTTTAACTGGTCAGGCCAACGAGCACACACACTCCAGAGTGCTCTGTCCAGCACAGTACACCTGGACAGAGTGGGCGTTTGACCAATATATGTTAAATGAATACATCAGTAAAAGCTATTCAGATTTTAATGGTTTATACGTACAAAAGTTCACTTTAAATTAAAGTGCCTCAAGTTTTTATGAATAAGACACTGAGATCTCCAAAAACAATACGCACAATTCTCCAGTCATTCTTACAATGGCTTCAAGATTAGAAAACAAGTCCCATATGATTCTGGCAACATATATTTTGCAGAAAAAAAATAAAGACCACCTTTTGCAAATGAAATTGTCAAAATTTTTAGTTAACAAAATTAATTATATATATACACACACACATATATATGTGTATATGTGTATATATATGTGTGTGTATATATATATATAGAAAGAGAGAGAGGGAGAGAGAGAGAAAGAGAAAGAGAGAAAGAGAAAGAAAGAGAAAGAGAAAGAGAAAGAGAAGGAGAAAGAGAAAGAGGAATCAAAGCAGAACATTTGCCATTGTGCTATACACGGATTTAATGGGGTAGTCACAGTGATCTAGATTATGGTATAAACTCATAGCAAAAACTAATAGCAGAAGATAAAGCACAATCATAACCCAATAAACCACAGAATAACAAAGAAATTATTTCATAACAATCTGTATTTTTCACATCAGAGTCTTTACAAAAATAATATTCAATTATAAACAAGCAAATTGCCATTGTAGAGTATAAATAAATAAAAGAGTGCATATCATTACATTGTGCATTCTATTATTTTATCTGTGGTCTACCTTAAAAGCAATGCATACTCTTTAAAATATGATTTTAGGCATAGAGATTCCTATTTTTTTTTGCCATGCACGGGATATCTTTCCTACCAGAAGCATGAATATACATCAATTTCTTCAGGCTGCTTAGATGTCTGAATATGAATTGAACATTTTTATTTGTGGCTGGTTTTCTGCCAAATTAAAGGATAATTAAAACTACACAAGCTGAATGCTTCCTTAATTACTCAGATCATATTTTCCCTATATAGCTTACTGTAACTTTATACAAAATGGATTTCAGCATTAGAGAGAGCCACATATTTTGGTTTTTATTAAGAGGCCCAAATGTCTCTGAAGCACATAAACAATAGTTGATACATATAAAAAACAATAATTTATACTGATAATAATGGTAATATTACAGCTAACATTAACTGAATGCTTAATGCGTGCCAGTTAACCAAGGTCTCAAACCTTAATAGCCTTTGTGCCTATTCAAAAAGATTGTCCTCATAGTGATTCTCTTAAGAAATATTCCTTTCACTGTTATTCTATAAACTTGAAAAATGCCTTATTTAAACTAATTATTTTTGCTGCTTAAATGGCAGCTGTGGATAACGGAGAAGTGTTTTTCTAGGACTGAAAGCTCAACACCTGCTGTTTTTTCAAGAGTCCCACTACCAGTCCACAGACAAGATTATACCTTCATTGATTGCTTTTCCTCTTCACTGCATGCGGTCATGATTTTATGCCCAGATTTAACAAGTTCATCAATAATATCCTTGTGTCTCATAATCTCCATGGTGAATGTCTGTGATTTACCAAAATAAAGACAAAAAATAAAACAAGAAATTGTATGACTAAAATGAAAACAATTAGGCTAAGTAGTTAAAAATATCACGTTATACTAGAGGGGTCTTAAAAAGTAAATCATACAAGCACATTTTATAGAGTTGGAGCACACCAGCAAATAATTCATATGGCAATTGGAAATGTATTTCTTCACCTTTTGAACTTGAAGCTGAGCAGAAGTCTGGTCTTTCTCAAGCCTGATGTCACCCAGAGACATCAATTTTTTTTCTGTTTCAGTAATCCAGGATAACTCAGCATCAGCTGCTTGGTCAAACTAAACAAAAGATAAATAATTAGGTCAGCACGTTCCTGTTCCTGATGCCAGAAAATACCTATCTACAGTTCTTTGAAATATCCTTATTACACAAGTGGAAAATCCGAGCTTGTCTCCTCATGGCATCCTAAAATAATTCGTGATAATGACTAAATTTTAAAGAAAGGAGAACTTTCCACAGAGTAATTAAACACAAGCTCTTAAAACATGTTGGATTTATAGCACTGCATTAATGATTTTAGGACAGCTAGCACTATTGCCTTCTTTTCAGGCAGTCTTAATAATTTGCACCTTAGGAGTACTGTCCAAATCTAACAGTTATGAAAGCCAACAGCCAGGTACCATCTTTTAATCATTTCACCCATCACTTCAACTCCTATGATATGTAACTAACATTCTGCTATCAAAGTACATAGTTCCAAGCAAAAAGAATAGAATATCCCCACTTATTTATTATACTATTATGTTTATAAATGCATGTGTAAATATACATCTCTATATATGCAGAGTATACCCCTAAATGATTCATGTATAATTTTTAAGCATCTCATTTAATAATGGCAGAAAACATTTTTAAGAGCATTCTTAAATATTTTAAGAAATGTTATTTTCCCGATTATAACAGTAATTAAAACAGTAATTTATAGGCACAGTACAAATTCATAAAGCAGAGAAAAACATACAGAAGAAAATTAAAACCTAGATTTAACACTGCTGGTATTGTAGTGAATTTTCTTCCACAAATCAAGAGAGAAAGATTTGTAAAAAAAATGTCTGGGATGACACTGTATAAACAGCCTCATATCCTGCTTTTTCATTTAGTATGAACATTTCCCATGTCATACTCCTTTAAATGTGATTTTCAAATAATACCATTATATTCTAGCATACCTGGATTTTCATTTAAGCTTTCTGCATTTTTGTTATTATACAAACAACCCTATAATGAATATATTTGTATATAAATTTCTGTTGGCATCTCTAGTTAGTTCCTTAGTGTAGATTCCTAGAAGTGACTATCAAGTCAAAGAGCACGAACATTTTCAATGTCTTCCATCGGATAAACCCCAGTGCCTCCCATGAATAAAATGGCCCTGTGACACCACAGTACCAACCATAAATGATCACTGAAATGACCTCAGTTGGAAGAATTAATGAGGAATGAACATTTTGGCTATTCAAGTCCAGTACTGCCAGATCTTCTAACTTTTCAAAGGAATCTGGAAATCCAGATGAGGTGGGAGAACAGGTAGGTGGGGAGAAAGATGGGTGGAGATAAGAAACTAGATTTTTTAAAATTCACACTTTAAAAACTCTGCAACACTATGCCAACTCATGGGAAGATGGAGTACATTAGCTTTTCTCTGTTCCTCATGATAAGTACACCTACAAATCCCAGGCATTATATATAAAACATACATAAGAAGATTCCACAAAGGGGAGAGAAGAGGACAGAACTACCATGGACCTTGGGCCACAAGGAAGAACACAGTGGTGAGTTCTCTGGGATTTTCTTTTTGCCTCACGTATCTAAGACTAAATACTGGAGAAACTAGCAACCACACAACACTAACGGGTACAAAGTCCCAAAACAAGCCTGCTCTCTCTAGCCAAAGAACCAGGAAAGGAGTAGTTTAGCAAAACAGACAACTTTTAAACAATAACCACTCTATTCCAACCAAACACTACAGAAAAAATGGTTGCTCCACTCACACTCATGCCAAGAAAGGACAAATGGGGGGCCTACACTTCTATCCTTGCAATGCCATGACAAGGTCCCCAACACTCTTGCCGGGAGATGTTAGAGAATGCCAAGTAGGGAGCCAGAATTTTCATCCCCAGATCATCCTGTCAGTTGAGACCATGTGGGGAGGCTGGGCTTCCACCCCGACTAAGCAATAACGAACTGCCCCTCCCTCCACTCCTCTGGGGTGATATCAGAGAAGGCCTAGTGGAGAGTCAGGATCTTCATCATCACTCAGTGTGTCACCATCACAGCCACCTGCACTGTGGTACCAGTAGAGACCACATAGGGAGCTGGAACTCCCACTCCCACTCAGCAGAAATGACAAGCCATCTCCTAGGTGTCAACAGAGGTTGAATTGGGAACCTGGACTTCTACCTTCACCTGGTAGCACCCCCACCTTCTGCCAGAGTGGTAAGAGGAAGGCAGCTAAAACAGAAAGCTTAAGTTCTAACACTCATAACATCATATAAGAGCCAGGAAAATCTCAAACTGAATTAAAGAAGATAATCAAATAGATGCCAATACCCAGATGGCAGACATGTTAGAATTACCTGACAATGATTTTAAAGCAGCCATGATAAAAATGCTTCAATGAGTACTTCTGAATGTTCACAGTTGAAACAAATGAGAAATTAGAAGGCTTCATCAACAACACAGAACATCTCAGCAAAGAAAAAGAATATACAGTATAAAGAAGAACCAAATGAAAATGTAGAACTGAAAAATATAACTGAAATAAAAATCTCAGTGGATGAGCTCAATGAAGGGGACAGAAGAAAGAATCAGTGAAGGAAAAGAAATTACCACTTAGAAATAGAAATGGAAATTACCCAAACTGAATAATAGAAAATAACTTAAAAAATAATCAGAACTGCAGGTACCTGTGGAACTACAACAAAAGTCCTAATATTCATGTTATCAGAGTCCCAGAAGGAGAAGAGAAAGAGATTGTGACTGAAAAAATACTTGAACATTCTTGAAATAACATTATAGAAATGGAGAATAGCTTTGTGGTTGACAAAAGTTAGGGAGGGTAGGGTGGGATGGAATGGGTATGGCTCACAGAGCAGCATGAAGAATTCTTGTGGTGAGGGGAATATTCTGTATCTTGACTGTATCAATGTCAATATGCTGCTTGTGATTATTTTACTATAAAGATGTTACCACTGGGGAAAACTGAGTAGAGGATACAATGGGATCTCTCTGTATTGTTTCTACAGCTGCAGGTGAACTTAGAATTATCTTAAAACAAGTTTAATTTTAATAAGACATTGTATACGTGTATCAAAATAACTTATGTACCTCATAAATATACACATCTACTATGTGTCCATAAAAATTAAAAATTAAAAGAAAATATATTAAATACAAAAAATTTTAAAAGAAAGAAAACCAACTCTGTGGGTAACGTCTCACCTATAAGTTCCTATTTGTGTTTTCTCTCTTCGATATAATACTGCCCAATTGCCCTTCAGGTAGAATGTGCTAATGTACACTCCCACAAGCAGTGTTTTGCTATAACTTCATAAACGTGGGGTATAATTTATTTTTTGATATTGAAAATTTAATATCGTCAAGTTTATAGGTAGACTTTCTGTAATTATAAGGAAACCAAGAAACCACTTAAAATAATCTATCTTAAGCTGGTTCAATAATTTCTGTGATATTATTTAATTTCAAATGAAGTTATTCATGAGCAAGTACTGATCAATATGAAAACAAAAGAAAAACATTTCATCAACTAATTCAGCAGCTTCAGGTGTGGAGAAAGAATCCCCATGAAAAAGAAGTGAAAGAGTCTTCTGTGGATTCTTACTTTTCAAGGCATATATAATAAAGCTATAGGTAAAAATTGATTATGTGATTCATTTAAAGAATATAAGACTGAGAAAAACAGTTCAGGCCTTTCTACCTGAGTGTAAATACTGCAAGATATCTGAATAAAATTTAACAGTTATAAATTTTTTTCTTCTACTGGTTCCTGAAAAAAAAAATAAAGTAATACCCCACCCCTCTTGTTTGTGTTCAGCCTGACAGTATTTAAATGAGTGTCCTCATAAAGACAGTCAGGCTGTGAAATATTAATATTAGTTTAACACTATGTCTTCCCTATTTAAAAAAAAAAAAAAAACTTTCCAGCAATAAACAGTATGGTGATACCATCTAAGTTGCCAAAAAAGGAAAGCTGAAATCCAAACAATATTTCTTTGATCAAGTCAAACATTTGCTCTGCTAAGGAAAAAAAAAAAAAAAAAAAAAAAGACTTCAAACAGATATTTCCCGCCTGTCATCTGAGAAACTTTTAAAATTAAATTATCAAATATTGTTAAGCAACAAAGGGAGTAGCTACAGGATCTACATTAAGTAATTTATAGTAAGGCGAGGCATTTTAGGTCTATGACTCACTCAAATGACTGGTTAACATTTCTAATGGACCATAAACATGGTCCATAAACATATTTTTAATGGACCATAAACATGGCTCACTTTACATGTAAGCAACATGGAGAGAAATACACTAGGTCAAATTTTAGTAAATTTGTTTACTACTCATACAAGTAGTAAAATTTGACTTAACATAAAATGTTGATAATCTTGGCATCCATAATTGTATTTGGGGAAATACTTTAATAGCATCAGAGGAGCCGAACCACCAACTCTAGCTACTGTAACTTCTGTTTATAGTTGAATTAGCCTTTCAGGAATTTTCTAAAAGTTAGTGCAAGACATTTTAAGTAGCTACATCTAAATATGCCTGAAAAACACTCTCTAAAACAGTAACAGCCAGCATCCTACTGAGCACATTGTTCTAAGTGCTTAACATGCAATACCTCCTTTAATCCTGACACCTGTATCATGTATTACCATTAACTCCATTTCCAGCTTAGAAAAATGAGGTAAAGGGAAGTTAACTAACTTACCAAAGACTACTCAGGTAGTAAATGCTGAGCCTGAGATTCTAACGAAGGTGGTCTGACTTCTAGACTGCCAAATATCACAAAAGTCAATACACAATAGGTTTTAATAGAGGTTTAAGGCAAAGTGATAAGCAAACCTTAACCTCAAGGACATCCTTTTTACTCCCTTCCCCTGACTGGGGATCTTATCACTTTCTTTTGATTAGCATTTCCTTCCACTTTGCTTGTCTTTATTTATAACACAAGACATATTTTCCCATCCACAACACCTGGAGGGTCTGAACAAATCTCATTTCCGTAGGAGATGTTTCCTTCTGGTCCTTTAAAAGAAATAAACAGGTGATATTTTTCTCCAGGCTGATTCCTAATGACCCAATGAGTTGTTTGCATTAACTGCACCCAAACCACCAATCCAAGGGCCTTTCTAACAGGGTTATTATGGGGCCCACTTACAGAAGCCAAGCAATTAGAACTGCTGAAGAAAGCTTGGGATTCCCAGACCCAGTAAGATATACATATTTTAGCAACTACTGACAGTTGTACATTATAAGAAGCAAAGGATGATGAATTGCTCTGAGGCTTAAAGAATCAAGGTAGTCTGAATTCAGAACCCAAGTCTGTACATTTTTCAAGCAAAAGTGCCTTTCTCCATTTCCACAAAGCTTGTAGAAAGAAAGCAACAAAGATATGCTACTCTGCGTAGGTTTAAAATGCAAAAATACGTACAGTTTATAACTCAGATAATGGCATGTATTGTAAAAGGGAGGCAGTCCAGCTCAACATCGTTATTTACTAAGCTGCCTTGTCCCATTCAGATTCTTCCTAAAAGTAATGAATGGGCCCAACTACTTTAAAAAATAATACCCTTTTTAGAATATCAATGCCCGCAAATCTAGAGTCAGATTTGGGGGACTGGTGGGTGGTATCAGTGAATGTACAAGTTCTTACTCATTCACCCATTACTGAGGTTTTTCAATTATTTCTCAAATAATAACAAATAGGGCCTTCACACCTATGTTATGAAAGTTCAATAGCGTATCTTTTCAAAACTGTTATTGTGATATAGGATTAACAAGAAAATCTAACCCTGTCAAATCAAAACTTTTTAAAAACCTAAATTTATACAAAGTGGTTACAAAGTATGTGCTAATGAGAAGGTATCTGTATGTTCCTTCTGTTCTCCCTTCAAACTTTTAAGTCTTTTCCATGTTTTTCTTGACATCTTCCATGCTGATGATTAGAAGTCAATACATTCTGCGATTGTGGCTTGACAGTTCACAAAGTGCTTATGCTTTTGTTAAATTTCAAAAAGCAGGTTGACATTATAAAAGAGGTATATCTGTATATATGCAACCTTAAAACTGGGAAAAAATATGAAGTATCTTAAGAGATATTTCTGCTCAGAAAACAGAACACCTAGTCATTGAAAATCTAATTTAACTCTCCCTGATTTAACTGGGACAAATCATTAAATCTATAAATTTTAAAATTGTTAAGTATTATTCAAGACACATGTCCTTACCC
The DNA here is from genome assembly GCF_028858775.2 of Pan troglodytes. Taxonomy (NCBI): domain Eukaryota; kingdom Metazoa; phylum Chordata; class Mammalia; order Primates; family Hominidae; genus Pan; species Pan troglodytes. The sequence continues at coordinate 62,389,966 of NC_072403.2, forward strand.
CATCATGTGTGGCTGTTGGTAGGCTGGGGGCAGGGGTCTGGGGGAAGAGTCACTGTTAATAAAACAAATTGCATATGACTAAAGGTGTGTCTAAAAAGATGAGCTCAGGTCATATCGTGTCCCTATTTCATACAGAGAAGAGACTCAGAATGGTAATTTGTTTAAACAATGCAAAACAGATAGTCCAAAATACGTGGCTAATGTCCAGGTCTAAAGATATGCTTTTTTAAATCACTCCTTTTTATATTTCATGGATGTAGTTATTGGGTAAAACAGAAAACAAACATTTTTATCAAACTGTACTCTGGTCCTAATTCCAAACATCTATAAGTAGGCAACCTTATAAAATATTTCAGGGATATATTAGCTCCTTTATAAACTTGAAAATTATGAGTTTAGAAACTTATCTTTTAAGTGCAAAATCTCTGCCACACCAGGAAGACAGGTACCTACTACTCTATTCTTACGTTTCCCTACACGGTAATGTTTTATGATCCTTTTAGTGTTGTATTCTCATCCTCCACAGTCTTTATAGCTGGAAATATTCTCATTAGATACCTCCACTTTGTTGTAATAATGGAACCTTCGGATTATTGAAGAATTTTTAGAAAAAAAATGGTTTACCACCCTCAAGGGTTTTTCTCTATATATAATTTATGAGGAGGCACAGCAGTGAGGGAGAATGAGATATGGATTAAATTTTAGTTGCTACTCTGCCACTTACTGCTTGTGAGACCACATGCAAGTCACTTTATCCCATGCATGCTGGGCATGTTCCTCCCAGCTCTAAACATCTGTGTGTCTATGTAGCCTTATTGGAGGTATTTTCATTGGACAGACTTGCAGGTATTTCAAAGAAATGAAGATAAAAATACACACATGAACAACCAGAAGATATCAGTGGCATTAAGATGTGTAATCTATTGGTAGTAAGACTTTTACTATATACATTGTCTTTCACTTTCAAAAGGATTTTACTATATAAATTCTCCTTCTCTTTCAAGACGAAGACTGGAAGGATACAGACCAAATTGCTTACATATGCTTTCTTTCATGAATTTTTCTATATTCTTTGAGAAAATCTTGAAATTTTAAATAAGGACTAATTCTATCAGAAAAAAAAAAATCATTATTTTCCTAAAGGATTCCGGAAGACTTACACTGACTTACTTTCCCCCATGCCTTTGGAAAACATATGCAAAACCTTGAAGAACCTGGCCACAGTTAATGACCTTGGCACATATCAGAGATTACTAACCAGTGAAAACTCAATCTGTGACTGTGCCCTTATTACTGTCTCACTTTACTGAACCAGCCAACCATAGTCAACTTCTCAAGAAATTCTTACTCCCAAGAGTACAGAATAATTTTCTTGCTGTTTAGAGAAGCCTTCAGTGCCAGTTGGGAAACGTTCAAATACATTTCAGTGAAAAAAATATATTTTTCAATAGTTAAATAAACTTCACAAATAAACACCCTCATTTTCCTATAATAATGAGGCATACAAACTCCTCTGTTTAAACAGAGTCACACAAATACATTCCTCAAGCATGAATGCCCTCCTTCACAAAAATTTCTTAGCCAGGGCTTTTGCTATCATTGCATTTCATCAGCTGTTGTGATCCCAGAGCACAGCACTAAAATGAGGAGCAGAACATTATGCTTTAGAACTAACTATAAATTCCATTTCTATGGCAACATTAGAAAATTAATTCTGGATGCTCCCACAGAATCAGCTTGATTTATGCCTCTTGCTTTTGGCTCATACTAGTAAAAGCTTAGTCGTACACCATCACAAGCTCTGCTCTAAAGTACAGTGCAATATCATACTACCCCCACACATAAACTTTGTAGTAACTGTGATGACTTAATATAAATATTCACAGAAATTTCAACTAAAGTTAATCAACACATGTATTATATTACGAACTTCTATTTCCAGGACCCCACTCATTGCCCACAGTCTTCCCAGGACGCTGTGGCTAAGGGCTGAATGCCTATAAAACTCTTGGAGTATACATTCTGCAGGAGTTATAGACAAATTGGAACCTATCATCTTTTCCCCCCTTCTGTCATCTTCAGAAAAAAACTTCACATTACCAACAAAACTGCTTCCTTTTTAAAAAGAAAACATTCTCTTTGCCCCAGCTTTCTGTAAATGAACAGTTAATACTGACTTACATAACAATTCACAGTATTTACTCACATACAGATTAGACTTAGTCAATACATAAAAATTAATATCAGCAATATGCATATGTGTAGACAAAAGCATTTTGTTTGGAAAGCTGGGATGATCTTCGCAGTGTCTGACTTGGTAAGGATAAATCTGTGAAACAATGAGGCAGATGGCTGTGAACAATGTGCAGATTAGCCTTGCCCTGGTGCTCAGACATCGAAGAAGCCCAGTCAACTTCTTTTCAAATCCACCCTTTCATTTTGGAAGCACAGCAAATGAATGGAAACAGTATTAACAGTCATCTTTGTTCAGGTAAAAGCTCCAAGAACAGCTGGAGAAAATTTATTGCCTAAACAACAAACCATTTTTCCCTACCTGCTGTGATCGCAGAATGGCTGCATCGATCTCCTCCACCTTCTGAGTGATGGTGTCGCTCACTAATCGGTAGCGCTCATTGTCCTCAGCTACCATTTTCTCAAGTCCTTCTCTTGCCCTCCATGGTACCAGTTCCAGCAAAGCATTGCTCACTTCATTAAGGGAGTCCAGTAAGGCTTTGTTGTTCTTAGCTTCCTTTTTCAGTTCCTGAAAACATACAAATAAGTAAGTAACACTTAAGAGCTTCAACAGACTTTTCCTTTAACTGTTCTTGGAGCTCAAGTCCTTCGCAGGCGAATAATGTGATGCTTTGCCCCACTCCCCCCCTCCCTTAGTTTCAGTCGAGTTAAATAAACCTTTTTTATCTAAAGCTATTTTGCAAAAAGAAAAATGTTTCCTGAGAAGTTCAAAGAACAATTCATTTGTCGACACAGCAAGATTTTATCTTTGAAATTTAATATAAATATTTAAAATTTCAGAAGCAAAAACAAGCAAGTTAACATGTATTATTCTTTGCTTTCTGGGAACCTCTAAGTAATCAGGTAACAGAAAAGTAAAATGAAGAGGATATTCCAAGCCAGAATTAAGTGACCCTCAAAATGATGACAAACTGGCTTTAAATCATGACAGTAAAATCATTACAGGCTCAGTGAGCCTGACCTCACCAACTCCCTTTCACCCACATGTGATCATACTTCAAGGATGATAAAAACAGAGGCTGATATCTTGGAAAACAGGAATGATTACCATGCAGTATACTACATTTGTGATATAATTAGAAAACCCACCCCATGTTATCTTATAGAAATATTGGTATTCCAACCAAATTATGTGTGTCTCTGAAACAATGATCATTTTCCTTTTTTTTTGTTTTCATCATTCTGTTCCTTGGGTAATAAACTATACTCCCAAATATAGGACTCTTGCAACAATTATAACATACTGTTTTCATCTCTGGGCTCCTAAAACTTTAAACAGTTGATCTGCTGCCAATTTCTATTGGGTCTCCACCCACCAAGGCATCCTTCAGCATATGTAATGACATAAGACAAATATAATTTTATTTTTGTGTGAATAAGACTGCCTAAAAGATAAAAGACTAATCCAAAATGCAGAAATCAGAGCTTACCTTTTGTCTCATTTGTGCTTGACTTGCTTCTTCTCCTTTCAGAACCTGAGTTTCATATGAAAGTAATTCCACCTCCACTTTGTCCAGCCAGGTACACAGCTCTTCGTGTGTGGAGTGCAGCCGCCTTGCAAGCTGCAGCGCCTGTTCCAGAGTCTTGGCCACATCAGTGCTCAGTTTAGTAATGTCTTTGTACCTTGCTTTAATGGCTTCCAATTTATCTTGAATTATTAAAACTTCATCACCTAAAATTTCAAAGTCACGTTATTTCTTATGAAAGAAAAAAAAGGCAGGGGGAGGGTTTCTTCAGATATTATGGAACACTGATGAAATTTCCACAGAACAAAAGGAGACATTTTTCTAAAGATAATCTTACTCAAGAGAAGCCCTTTTCTAAATTTTAATCTTTCCCAAGATTTCCAGCAAATCTACATCACTCTGAAAATACAAATGTAGGAACTGGAAAAGGCTAAATGTCTTTAGCTATGTGGAAAGCAGTACTTTTGTATCTATCTGTATGAGACTTTGTTTTCAAAGAAGAGGGGTTAAAAACTGCTTGAGTTCAAATACTGACTTCATGCATGGCTTAAAAGCTGGGTTACTCTGGGCAAGATACTTAGCCTCTCTGCTCTTAGTTATTCATCATTACTCATCTGCACTATTCCAACAGATCTTTATTTGCCTCTACCTCATTTTTTGACACACAGAAAAACTGTGTCCTGGGCTTCAGACTTCTAGCTCAAGGCTCTTGATTCTACATTTAATTTCTTCAATGCATAATGAATGGTACTTGCCCCCAACATACACATATTGCTGAACTGAATATAGGTATAGTGAAATTCCTATGGCCAAAGGAATCACTAAAACTAGTTTCCCTGAGTTGTCCTAAAAATCTCATCTAGATACTAAACTATGTATCAGTTTTCTTGGTGATTCAGACATGAAGAAATGAAGCCCATGTATAGCTATGCACATAGCCATACTGTGTGTCACTGCAATGCAATCTATCTTAAAAAGAAATTGTCTACAACCTATGTGTTTATCTGCCTTCCACAAGTGGAAAAGTAATGTGACTCTGTCCTGGGCTTCTCTGATGAGCTCCTGTGCCAAAGTGCTTTATGTTATGAGTAATACACACAACTTCCATCAAGAACTCAAGTGAGATCATGAGAAAAAAGTGAGATCATATCCTAACCACCCCCTTGATTGGTCTTCAAAGCATTCTCCAGAATAAAAGTCTTGGAATGGACCAAAAATTATAAAGTGTTTTGGTTTTTTCCCATCCCTAAAATATTTTGAAAACAATATAAAATGCTGACCACATGATGATTTGATTTGAAAGATATCTCACCTGTGGTTTGTTTAAGTAGTTCTAAACCATTTAGTAAAGCCTGATCTACATTTTGTTTCCTGAGTAAGATGTCCTCTTGCAGAACCTGAAAACACAGGTACCATTTTTATGTGGGGGGGAAAAACATTTAAGTCAGCATTAACATTAGTTAATCTCAGAGAACTTTAATTAGATTTCACAGAGACATATTTGAGTAAATATCTCACATTTTCAAATGTTCTTATTGTTCCCATGTTTAGACCTCTTCTTTTCACCTCTGTGGCCCATGTCCCATGTTCATCTACCATAATTCACAGCATATTCCTTTTCAGAAAATACTTAGGGCCCTATGAAAATGGGCTTTGTGGACGTACTGAAGTACTGGTTAATACAGGTCTTTGTATACAACAATAAAATAACAAAATGAAAAGTGAAATATCCAGCTAATTAGATAGAGTCACTCTTTTCTTTAAAATGACTTCATTAAAAGTAATCTGTATAAACAGTCTTTTTTTGAGTACAGCAATTCATCGAAATCATCATAAACATAAAATTGCACAGAAATAAGGACTAAGAAATAATGACAATTGAAATGAAAAAATAAGATAAAATAAATCAAAATACCCGAAGTTCAGACTGCTGCTTCCATAGCCCCTCAGTGCTGTAATCCTGGACTGAGAGCTTGCTCAGTTTGTCATGCACTTCATTCAGCCAGTTCATCAGTTCAACTTCATCTTCCCCAAAAATCTTAGCATTACATAAGGCCTGCTGGAGGAGCTCAGACCTGCTGTGACTTTTCTCTTGAATCTCAATGTACCATACTTGAGAGAAGTCTAATTTACTCTGCACCATATCTTTATCCTCCCTGGAGCTCAAAACCTTTAAGGACTGGCCAATGCTAACAGCCTGGCGTAAATGTTTATTGTGATTGATGATGTCATCTTCTAAGGCCTAAGCAAAGTTTAAAAAAATAAAGAAGAAAAACAAAAAGAATGGACAAATAAAAATGAAAACATAAATAAAACTAAAGCATGACATGTGAAATGGATTTAGTTTGCAATTAAACAAAACAATAGTACATAACTCAAATTTATGTCACAAAACCACACAATAAAAACTGAACCTCGCTAATGTGTGATTTATATCTTACTTTGTGCTGTGCAATTTGTTCCTCAAGTTTAGATGCTTGGGTTCCTATGGGTTCACAATTCACCAGCCTCTTTTCTATGGTTGTAAGCCACTCGTTCAGTGGTTCTAAGGTTTCATGAAATTGCTGTGCTACCACCGAGATACCTTCCAACTGACGATTCCTACAAATGTGCCAAAAGGTCATTTAGGGATGAAGAATGTGTGAAATATTCAACAAAAATCTTCAGTCATGCTCTTGCAATCTATTCTAAACATTTTCTGTAGAAACTATCTAAGGTTAAAATTTAAATCTCTTAACATTTAAAGAACATATTAAAACAATTCTTCTGTTAAAAAAAATTAAAGTTGAACAACAGATCATCCTCAAGTTCCTGAATCTCATGAAAGTCTGAAGTAATCTTCTGTAACAATACTTCCAATAGTTACAGTTATAATAATGACAGCAATGTTATAATAATAACAGCAGTAATAGTAACAACAACAGGTAAAATTTATTGAACACATATTCTGTGCCAGGCCCCATCTTAAGTGCTTTATATATTAATTTCAATTGGAGCAACAGTTACTGAGATTGCTCTTGATCAAATGGTCAAAACTGGTTTCAAATTTTGAAGAGCATACATAGCTTCTTCCTCCTCTCCTTAGTGGAATTAATAGTGATTCCTATTTTATAAAAGTGCAGGGTTAGGTTTACTTCCCAAAAGCAATATTAATATTTTATGGATTAAAATATCATGAACAGGGGAGAAGTATTCATTGGACTTTTACTGGTACTTTAAAATACCTTTGGAAATACGTTTCCTCAGTTGCAGAGGACTAAAGCTAAAACCTGTTTCCGCTGTCCTCAGTATTTATCTAGAGCAAGCTATTGTTCTGGTCTGCATACGGAGTACCTGATTCAGTATCAAATCCTGTATACATAATTTCTGCTGGGATCAAGAGATATTGCTGCCTTAACTTCTTATCATGTTTAATTTTCAGGGAATTACATGTTTTGAAAAATTAGCTTTCTATGAAGAAGAAGGGAATTACAGAAAATTGGCATAAGCTATTAAACATAATTTCTATAACATATCACAATACACACACATTTTTAAAAACTTTCAGTTGATATATTTGATCCTAAAAATGAATAAAATTACTATATTCATAATTACCTCTGGATTATCACTATCTGTGACCTTTTCTTCTAAATTCAAATATCCAATCATCTAAAATCAGTGGAAATAACTATTCTGTGATGGGAGTTCACTTACTATGATTTAAACTGTCCACAATAAATCTGGGCATGAATCATAACCATTACCAATATCCCTCAATTTAATATCTCTGTGAAGAAAGTTTTAGGAAAAGAAGACTAGTTATGGTAGTAAAGCAGAGATCTAGACATTCACTCATTTATTATTTTTAAATTACTGAGAGTATCTCCCATGGCAGCCAGGGCACAGCTCCCAGGGCATTACACAGAGTGGTTAATCTGTTGACACATATCAGAGGACAACATGAGATTTTTCACCTCTTTGGGAGCACTTTATTCTATGGCCCTAAAGCTATAATTAATTATACTCTGTATTTGAAGTTTAGACAAATCCTTCTCTTCACTATTCTGGTTCCAAAGAAGGTGGGAATTTATATAACATACTCACTCAGGTCAGTGATTCTTCTATTTTCATCTATTTCAACCCAACCAGCCTAGGTGACTACTCTTCAATGTAGCTACTACTATGGCTAGTCAATGCGGCATCAATGCAGATACTGAAATATGGGTTGGGGTTTTGTAATAAAATTGTTGAGAACAAACACCCAGTGGAGCCAGGCTCTAGGCTTCCTAGCCTTCATGAAGTTAGAGCACCCTTCTACCTTCTTTGTTTCCTAGCTCCCATTACCCTCTAAAACTTAGCTTAACTGTCATTTCCCTGCCCCTAGGCTAGGTTCTTCCTGTGATATGCTCCCACAGCAACCTGTATTTCAACTTTGAGACATCACATTCATCATTACTTCTCAATGGCTATAAACCCTCTTAGACTGTACCCTATCTGATGGCAGAGATGATCTGCCCAGCTCACCCCTATAACACAAGACCTAACTCTGTGCCTGATGCATGGTAAGCAGGCAGTAACTATGTAATAAACAAATGAAGTAATCACTCCCAAGGGAAATGCTTTTCTTAAAAAGTTGGGATATAGCGGTGACAAGCCATTACCATTACAGGAATGAGGAAAGAGGCACTACAATCTTTGCTATCTCTGTTCACATACATGATAAACATAGGAAAATCATGATTTGAAGAAAAGTATTACCAAAATACAAAATGTCAGTTTTGTAGACAGAGGCCACTGCTACTCTTTCAAAAGAACTGGAAGTATATAAGTTACCTTGTTTCAGCTTTATTAAGCAATGCCTCCCATCTGCTATCCAAGAGACTGAGCTGTTTCAAAATCTTCACTTTATCTGCGGGCTCTGCTGTTGTAGCAATTTTTTCTCCTTCTCGTTTGATTACCTCCACCGTAGATTTTCGGTCATCCAACAATCTCTGGAGAAGCTTGACACAAAACATTAAATATAAAAAAGCAAGGGAATAATTGTATGAATATAAAGTAAAATGTATTCTAAGTACATTTGAAATATGACAAAAATGTATTTTGTATGTATGCACATATGAAAGGATCTGAAAAGCAAGATTTTAAAGGTAACTCATTTGTTTAATGATTTATTACTATTGGGTCAGACACTGTGGCAGGGGCTTTTCATAGTAGACAAAACTAATTTTAATTTTTTAATATAGAATAATACGGTAGAAGGTGCCACTTAGGATAACTCCAATGAATCATGAAAAAAGTGCAAAATCTCCATTATCGGAATGAAATAAGAATGCCTTAAACATTCAACAACTATCTGTCCTGTCAAGATACAAAAGGTTCCTATAAATCATTACTGTTTTCAAAACCCTTTCCCACGTTAAACAGTCCATTATAGACAAGGAAGTTAAGACTCAGCCCAAGTTCACAAGTTAACAACGCTAAAACGAGAGGCTCTTGGCTCCTTTTACTAGGTGGGACTGGCTCCTAAAATCTGTGTGAGGCTGCAAACTAAAACAGCTTTTACACGTCATTGGCAACAGGAAGAGAGGGTAGAAGATGTCAGAAATCTCCAAAGCTGGCTAAATAAGACTAATATTTCAGGATTTAGCACCAGAAACAAAATTCAATTTGATTCTAATTAAACATTTCAAAGCACCTGAAATGAAATGTTTGCTATAATTAGCCTTTTACCTTGCTCTAATCTAATCAAACAAATGGCTCATGAGCAACTGCTGTGCACAGGCACTGTGTTACCAGCAATGAGGAAGGCGTAAGTGTATGAAACACTATGCTTCACTGCATCCTTAATGATCCTGACTGGTAATTAAGGAGTAAAGATTTGACAGTTACCCAGAAGTAAAAAGCTAAAAGAGTATTTTGAGATCAGGACCACCAAGGCAGAAGGTAAGAGGAACTTGTTTAAAGAGAAGGGTAAGACATACAAACTGTGTTGGCACAGTTTTTTATATACTAAAGTCATGATATAATCAAAGTACAACAGGTGCTTTGGCAGCAAGGAGAACTAATTACTTTAATACATTTTAATAATAAAGCTTCTAGCAATTAAAAAAGCAAAATCAATTAATAGGTTTTGTTGGCTAAGCATCATGACTCTGGGGGTTAACTTTAAATTGTGAATGGTAGACACTGTATTATGCAAAAATCGCACAAATGCAATGTGTTTCCAGTTATGTGTCCTTAATCCTTACCTCTAAACCTATTTCTAATTGGTATAATTTCCCAATATGCTGAAGTTTTCAAAAACTTCTAGGGAGATAGTATTAAATGTAGAAATTAAAGTAAGCAGTAAGTCTTAAATACAAAAAAAAATTGAGGGTAAATGTGGAATTTTTTGTTTTTTTCCATTTTTAATTGATGAATAATAATTGAATTTATGGGGTGCAATTCAATGCTTTGATATATGTATACATTGTGGAATGATTAAATCAATCTGATTGACATATCCATCACCTCACCTACTCATCATTTTTTTGTGGTGAGGACCTTTAAAATCTATTCTTTTAGCAACTTTGAAATATACAGTACATTATTAGCAGCCATGCTAAGTGAAATAAGCCAGGCACAGAAAGAGAAATTTAAAATGTTGTCTTTTTTATAAATTAAAAAAAATTAATGTAAAATTTTAAAACATTTCTTTGAGTTTTAAAATAACGTAATTAACATAATCCATCCTCTTCTTTTTAAAGTTCCAGAGGGGAGAAACCTTAACAGTACGCCATGCTCTAGGATCCTTCCCACATGTCATCTCAAGTCATGGCTGGCTGATTACTACTCAAAGTGGTATTAAATACTTCATACCCGACCATTGCTATCAGGGGCACAAAAACTATCATGTGGTCAGTCTCAGGTACATATCAACCCTCTGAAGACCCTATTTTCCCAAACTGGCCCCACTTTAGTAGTGTCAAAAGACACAATGGCACATTCCTCAGCATATATGAATCAAATATTTGTGTCTTTAGTAATAGGTTGAACCAAAAGAAACTGTCAATATTTAATATATAAAAAGACAATTTCATAGGGATCAACCTAATATATAAGGGAACAATGTTATTTCCATACAAATGCCATCTTGTCAGTGACCTTCCTTCATGACCCTATTTAAAATTACACACACCCCCTCCCTCCCTCCATTCCAGCACTTTAGGTCCCTCATCTTTGCTCTATTGCTTCCTGATGCCTCTCCCCGATCCCTGCTTTATTCATCACTTGCTAACTTATCACCATTCATTTATTTACTTTACTTATTGTCTTTCAATCCTGGCACACCCTTCCCACTTGGCTTTGAACTCAATGAGAAATTTTCATCTTTTTTATTCAAGGATATATTCCCAGCATCTGGAACAAGGCCTGGCCCATGGTAGATGTTCAATAAATATTTGTCGAATGACTAACAAAATAATGTCTACAGCAGCAATAACCGGTTAACTAGGTTATCCTATTAATTAAAAGAGTCACAAGGTGCATTTTTTCTCTTGTTATTAAGATTTAATATGAAACGCAATACAAAAGCATGACTAACTTACCTTTTGTTCTTGTATCTGGGCCTTTACCACTTTGAACTCAGCCGACGGGGGCTTCTGATTGGCCACAAGCTCCTCAGTGTCCACCATCCAGCTAAGCAGGGACTCCAGGGCATCCTGGAACCTCCCACAGTGCAGCAAGGCCTCCTGCAGCTGGGCTGCTCGCTGAGCCACCTGCAAAGTGCCAATTGTTTCCACTTATTTATTTGTTTCACAAAATAATGCAATCTGAGCACAAATCACTACTTTACATGCTTTTATTTTCCCATGTGGTCACAAATTTTCTTTTACTTTTCACTTAAAATTTACCCAAAGTATCGATAGTGGGCAGGATAGCAGTGAAAAGGAGACAAACTTTAAGCAAGTAGGCATGAAAATAAGGTTACCATCACAGTCAACGTAGAGCACTTAATCTTGGAGATTTTTGGATTGTCTAATACGTTTTATGATTAGCAATGAATGATTCAAATATTTTAGAGTTATCGTAAAAAACAGCACATTAGTCATTTTTATCAATATTGCATTTTATTTCCTTCTGATAAATATCAGAGATAATGATTTTTAAAAGACTAAGAATAAACAGAACTATTATAGCAGAGAGAATCAGAATTATATTTTGCTAGGCAAGAATAACAAAAGTATCCAGTTAAGTTCTGCTAGCTCCAAGCTCTGGAGTCTTTTTTCAACAAACCAGGCCCTTTGTCTACCAGTAAATGGAGTCTCTGTGTCCTACATAGAGATATCTTATTGCTTGTCTCAACAGATATTTTCCTTTTAGACTGAATAAAGTAGCTGGCAAGATATTGTAAGTGCTATGGATTATATTTACACCTGATACAGCATTCCAACTGTGTTTAAGGTGCACTACACATATGTATCAGACTTTAAAGAATGAATAATATAGTTTCAAGACCTGGCACCTGCTGAAGATGTCAATGGAAAGAAAACAACAAGAGTAACCACCACTGCCACAACCAGATATGCACTGCCATCCCATAATAATTTTCTGATAATTTATGTCTCGTAAAAGCTGCCTGCCATCGTATGTCAGCATTATCTTCCTAAGATATCAGAGCATTATTTCTAGTGTTTTCTCTCATGGGAATTTAGAAAAAGGTTGGACCTACATCTTACAAGTAATTGAGGGTTGATGGTCTATAGTGAGGGTAGCAGGACTTAGTCCAGGAATGATATAAAGACATAACTTTGTTTGTATGGTGTGAACTTAGTTGCTAATATTTGAAAATAGGAAGGTTTCACATAGAAAGTGAGATTTCCAGGTTATTTTGAAAGTAAACAGAATATCTGGCAACAGTGGGCCTACATGCCTACATGTCAATGATCTTCTGGAACTAAGTAGTGACCTGTACCCTTACAGATGCATGTGCCCATCATACCTGCACTGTTGTATCTGTGACCCTGTCTTGATTAAAGGCGAGATAACAGCAGGAAGAGGCTCTGTCTTACCCAGTTTGCTTCCTTTCATTTAGATTCCCTACCTAGCTCCAGTAGGCATCTGAGTTTGAGCCATCCAGTTTACAGTAATATAAAACAGTAGACATATTTAGAAAAGTTTGGCTACCACAAATATGATTCATGGTCACCACAAATGTTCATGAATAATAATCAGCAAAATAGCAATGAAGGGGGTGAGAAAATTACCTTCTTATTGAGAGTCTTCCACCGTGCATTGACATCATCCAGGTCATGCTCCAAGCCCTGAGTGCTAGTGCTTTTGGCAGCACTCTGAATAAGGCCTTGACCTAACCAGTTTACATCTTGCTGTTTACCTTGCAAGGGTTCAATCTCTTCTTTCTGAAATACCTGCAGTTAAAAGAGTATTAATTATATGAGTTATATTACCTATCAACCGCCAAATATATAATAAGCATTTCTTTAGGCATCAGGTTGTGGAAACCATCAATTATTACAGAGGTAAAGATAATTTTTATTGTCTAGCCATAGGTCATAGCTACCTTCTGAAGAACAGAAAGAAACTAAATATAAATTAGTAGCACATCAAAAACATTTGAGAATACTAAAGAATGATATTCTGAGTATACTTAATCAAGTTACTTATAAAACCAAGAAGACAGTACGTGTCTCCTCTCTTTATTGCTTCATTATCATAGGATGAAAACGTTTCTGTTGTCCCAGTTTAACTGTAGCAAAAGATTTACAGAAAATGCTAAAGAGCAAAAACATAAAATAAGTACAAAATGAGCCTTCGTGGGCAAGACAATCCTAATAGGCTCTCCTAAGAATGGCTGCTGCCAGCTGGCAACTGAAGCTTGAGACTCACGTTGGAAATGGAAAATCAGGGACAGGATGAGGTGAGCCAAGTGGCCAAAACATGGCTTGGCAGGAGGGCCAAAATACAGAGATAGGAAAATGAAAAATACATAGGCATGTGCTGCAATAGTACGGATCCCTACACAAATAGCCTCCTCAATGTCTACAAAGATGCCAATGGACTCTCAAGAAATACAATGACCTCACCCCATGGATCTGATCACATACCTTACCAGCACAGCAACTCTGGTTACTCTGTAGTCATTGTCACCCACACCTGCACTGACAGTGGATTCCTAGCAATCTCTCCCTTACTGTCTATCCCATCCAATTTACAGTTCCCCAGTTGCCTGTGACTGGCAAAGGATTTAATGTGCTAAATTAAAATATAAGTGCCATGAAAGCAGAAATTTGTTTTCCTTACAGGAGTTCTATGACCTGGGCCTACCATGGTACCTAGCATGTAATATTTGCCAATATTTATTTGCCAAATTAATATCAGTATGGAAATTTATATTTCTATCTTAGGTGGATGACTTCAACCCCTTAACAGATAATACTGGGAGTAGATACATCAATATTATGATTATTTTTTTGAGACAGGGCCTCACTCTGTCACCCATGCTGGAGGGCAGTAGTGCAATCACGGCTCACTGCAACCTCTGTCTCCCAGGCTCAAGCCATCCTCCCACCTTAGCCTCGCCAGTAGCTGGGACCACAGCTGCATGTCACCACGCCCAGCTAATTAAAAGAAAAATTTTTTTTGGTAGAGACTGGGTCCCACTATGTTGTCCAGGCTGGTCTCAAACTCCTGGGCTCAAGTAACCTTCTTACCTCAGCCTTGCAAAGTGCTGGGATTACAGGTATGAGCCAACTCTTTCATAGATAATATGTTTTTGATATAGGGCTTGGAGTATGCCATGAGGAAAATAAATTATTGGAACTAAGGAAGGAAAGTTTCACATCGATATTAAGGTAAAACATAGTTTGAGATTCTGAGTCATTATCCTGAAGGGCACTATATAAATATACCAATGATTGGACAGTTAATCATAATACATAGAAACATAATAAAGGCACATATTAAAATAGCACTTCAGGAAAAAAATTGCAGACACAGTATGAAAAATAACTTTGAAAGATGTAGAGGCTGCAGGAGACAAATCCTCCAGACTCTGGTCTAAGGCCTAGCATACAGGATACTCCTGTGTTACTGTATACATGAGTAAATTAGAGAAGAGCAAACAAATTAATGATCATTTTCTCTAAAATCTCCTCCTAGCTAAAAACTCAAACTACCTTTTCCACAGAAAATGTATATAGACAATTTCCATACTGGCAGTTTATATATAACAATAATAAATATTTAAAAATCAATTACACATAATCAAATAAATTACAAGATTCACCCAAATCATTGAGGAAAAACTTAGGAAGTCTCCGTAATTTTGCAAAAAGGTAAAATTTATCAAATATGTAAACAGAAACTTGGCAACAAAATGTTAAAGATAGAATTTGGCATTATAATTCAATTTCATTTCTATACCACTTTCTAAGTTATAACTTCCAGGACTAATAGCTTTGGATATGTTTTACTACTTATCAAAAAGTAGGGGCGGAGGGTGGGGGTGTACAAAAACTGCTACCTTTTAAATTCCAGGAACTTGTAAATAAACATTCAAGGAAACGTTTTATTTTCCCTCTTATATAGTTTTCAGGACAAAAGGATAACAATAATGTTCTATTAAATTGCCTTAACCTCTGGTCTTGGTTTTAAATTAATTTCAGGGGTATATATTGGAGCAGATCTAGGTAAATCTGATAGTTTTCTAAAGTGCCCCCAAAAATATACTAAGGATTTAAAAAGATAACTACTAAAGAGTATATACTCCCCTAAGATTTAATTGTTTTCTACAAATAAACTGAAATATCCTTTACAGAAAAAAATTAATTTGCTAAGCTTTTAAATTAGCATGCCATTTACTGCATGTCTAAGAAAAACGCATAACAAGAACAATTATTTCACAGACTGAGAAGAGGAACGGTTCTGATATTGTCTAAGTTCCTTATCTCTCAATGTTAACAAAATACCTATGAAGAGAGCCTTTCCCCCTAATCTAACCCACAGCACACAAGCATGAAGAGAAGTTTAAAATAAAATAAAACTACCTTTGAGGCCAAGTTTACCAGAAGAGTTTAGTAAAAGTACTAAAATAGCTGAACTTCAATCTGAGTGGAAAGAAAAAAATTACAGGCTTGACAAGCAATCTCTACTTATTACAAGGCTGCACCCTTTACTTTCTTACCTCATTCACCACTCACAAAAAGTTGGGAGCTATAATGCCTGCAAAGTACAGCATAATAACTCTACTCTCATATGCAGAGCTCCTGAGAGAAATTTTTCAACCTATTAAAAAAAGTCCTTAATGTGGATAGAGTACTTTGCAGGCCATAACAATATAATAGTTTGTACCTTCATGACTAAGCCTGTTCAAGCTTAATAAATCCAATATAATGGCTCTTAAATGGCAGTGTCTTTACCATAATTTGTGTAAAAGCCTAACATTAACATATATTCACAGTGGAGGCCTTCTAAATGAAGGGGAATGGCCACCATCTGCACAATCAATACAGGACCCTGAACAGCTGGGAATATCAATTCTTCTCCAAAACAGTCCCTATTAATTTGTTATAATTATCCATTTATCAATATGTGGCATCTTGCAGGGTGCTAGTCAAACCCCCAAAACAAAAGTGTGGATTTGATTATTATTAGAAACACTAGTGACCACTCTGAAACAGAACCACAAACTTTTAGCAGAATCGCAAAACTTTTGACACTGCAGAGTTTCATATTTCCATGAATTACCTGAACCAACTGAAAGCCATTGCAGACTGTGTCCAATATTCCTGCCTGGGCCCCTGTTTTTCTGGGTGCTGCTTTCTTTCTTGCTGATACGAATTTCAGGGAGAACTTCTTATAGAGCATTTCGCTCTCCTGGGCAGAAAGAGGAGCCTCCACTTCCTCTTTAGATGCACTGTTGCATTCTCCTGAATCACATTGTGTCAAAAGTGTCACATTTTCTACTAAGCTGGTGCTACCACAATCTACATCACTCTCCCCTAGATCTGTGTGAGAGAGATCTAAATCTTGAGGGGAATCTTTCAAGAGTTCCCTACTTTGTGCTGTGATTTGGGATTCTCCAGGTCCGTATGTTTTGTCCTCTTCTCCAAGATTAAAAATATGCTCATTTTCTCTATTTCTTGGCATAATTAATGGGTCACACTTCACAGGGCTCTCTTTCAAATTATTCTGCAGGCAACAATTTTCATCGTGGATTTCCCTTTGACCATTTACACGTTTTGCTTCCTCTAGTGGAGAAACATCATGTAAAATCATTTTGAAATTTTCATCAGGGTGGGCACTTTGACATGAAAGCAGTGGGATTTTCTGTTCGCTAATGGAATTAACAGAAAAAAATGGTCTGTATTGGTCTGTTACAAGAATATCTTCAGCAGAAGACAAACTTTTAATTCGTGACTGGTCTCCAGTTAAAATGCCCTGTTTTTCTTCCCTCTCTGCTGGAGGGCTACATAAACCAGAGTCATCCTCCTCCGAAGTGAGAGAATTAGTACCCCATCTGCACTTGCTGGCCTTGGTAACAGCATCTGACATATCAGCAGGTTCAACAAAAGAGCTTTCACTTTTGTTTGCATAATCCATAAAATTGGCCGGGACAAACATTCGCCATGACCGTCTATGCTCTTTCTTTTCCGCATGAGATTTGGCTTTAGGTAATCCTGTGGTTCGAATGATATCACTATTTAGTTTGAGTGCATCAAAGATCATCTTTTCATCTAGTTTGTTAGCTTCCCGACCTCTCAGCTCAAATACACTGGAAGAAGTAAGGGCACCATTAGAGCATAAAGAACTAACATCCAGTGTTCTGTGACTGTAGGGTAAAGTTCGATCTGTAAAATGCCTGGAAGATAGACTACCTTTTGAACCAGAGTCTATCTGTTCATTTAGTCTAACAGTATCATAGATTGACCGCTGTGGGACGTAACAGTCTTCGATATTTAGGTCCTCCTCTTCTTCACCCTTCCCTACACATGGGGGATTCTGACGTAAACAGTCTGGTCTGCTGAGTGGCTTCCCCATTTTGCAGATAGTTAAAACAAATATTGCAGCTCTTGACACAGATAAGAAATAAGATAAAGCATCTTTCAAAAAAGTATACTTCTGAACAGAACTATGGAGTGTCTTTAGCATAAAGACACATGCTCAAATAATATATGTCATAATACATGAGGTGTTTAAGGTCATCAGCAGTGCATCAGTATAAATGCAACTATCCTTTTACCTGGTTGATTTTAGGATTCTAAACAATAAAGTGCATCAATAACAGAGAACAAAAATCTTTGTCCACCTTTCCCAGCTCCCAAAGTCCCCGTTCACACACTCCAAAACACAGAAAATAAACAAACACACACTTAACAGTGGCTCAAACACTCAGAACATTCCATTGTCAGTCCATTTCCCTTTTTAGTCTGATATTTCCAGATTAAAATTTCCAAATGAGCAAGCATTTTAACAGCCTGAATGTTAATTTCGGCAGAGCTCTGGTTAACTGTAATCCACTTAAAGATGGCTTGCAGAACTCCACCATTCTGGTAAATAAACCATGCTCCAGAAATTTAAAAGACAAACACAGGGACCTGGTATTGTTCACATCAAGGCACAGAACAAATCTTCAGAGAAAAATAAGTTAAGTCTAACGTTATGAGAAAGTTACATTTTTCTTTTACTTTTTTTTTTTTGGAGGGGGGAGTAGCTATAAATAAACTTGACTGAAAAGGCAGGTTTTCTTCCTGTTTTAAGCTTCTTCAATGCTATTCAGAACTACTCAAAGGAAGAAAGAAAAAAACACCAGACTTTTAGACACCCAGGGCAGTACAATCCAGCAACCGTTTAAAGTAAACAGAAAGCATGGTGTACTACTAAGCTTCTTTTAAAAAAAAAAAAAAAAGCCATTTCCAAAGATTCTTATCTGGTCCTCCTTAGGAAGGCTTATTCCACCTGAGGCAATTGCAGCAACGAAGAGCTCCGCGGCTTCCTCTAAGGCACAGGCAGCGTAATTCACATTGAGCAGAAAACCCAGGGACTACATTAGCCTTTGAAACTGAACCAAGTTCTGTGGCCGCGGTATGGCCTTCATTTCAGCTGGGGCTAGAGAGAGACGGTGGCGGTGGAGGCAGCAGAAAGAGAACTCCGGAAGGGAGCTCCAGGGCTGTCCGCGGCTCCTCAGGGCAGCACGGTGCCGGGCAGGCATCCTCTCCAGCCAGGGCGCTTGCAGCAACGCCCTCTCTCTTCAGGCACCATCTGCTGCGTCTCTGGGCCTGCCGGGCGTTCCGGAGCCGCAGCTCTCTACCACTTCGGTGCTACGCCCTCCCGTGACTTAACTTCGCAGTCATCTTTCTTCTGACTCTTCGCTTCTTCCCGGGAGTCGGCGAGCGGTTTCAGTGGGAGGTACCTCGAAGCCGAGAGGCTGCAATGTAACAGCTTGTGGTGACATCAGCGCAAAGCAGGCCGAGTCCGGCCACTGGGGATAGGGGCAGCTCAGGTTCAAACACCGCGGAAACCCCGCCGACTACTTCAAAATGGGAGGGGATCCGTAGGGCTTGCGGAGGCAGAACCTGGCACCGGGAGATCCGCGAAGAAATTATTTTGTGAAGGTCCAGAGACCGCACTCATTTGAATACTAAATGGGAAAAGGGGGGCTACATAGGTCCCTATCCTTCAGTTGAAACCGCACTTTTACACTGAAGAATCTGATGCTTCAGCAGTATCTGCGATGCAAAGTGCAGATCACTTTGAAGTCGAGAGTGTTTTGCCGTTCCCTTTTGAAGCCCAAGTTCAAATCTAACTGTTCTCCAGAGTAAAGTATTCCTACCAGTGAGGGGCTCTCAGCACTGCTGACATGAATATTATTAGTTACTAATAACCATACAGTACTCTTGAGGTTAACACAAGGCCCAAGAGTGGTACTCACTGACTCCAGATATTTAATAAACAAAATCACCTCCACAGATTTTTATCTACTGAACACCCTTTTAAAAATACTGTTTGAAAATAAATTCAGCAAGCCAACTCTTAGTCTTTGTAGGAAATTTAATAGTTTTATTTAAATAAAATCTAAACATTCTCTATTTTACAAAATAAGAAACATCGTCAGAGTGTCAGAGTTACAAATGAAGCGGTCTTTCTTCAATCTCATAAAATAATCATTTGAACATGAACAAAACTGTGCTCACTCCAAATGAAGAAGGCAGTTCTAGTAAAAACAACTTTATACTTTCTTTGTTAATTTTACAGAAAAGATGTGGGAGGAAACTTTTGTGCCTTTAATGAGAAAACATTATCTCAATATATTCATTCTATAAATCTAAGAGTTGAATCTTTTTTAAAAAAATCTTTTCATAATGAAAACTCTATCGGTAACTCATCCATTCAACAATTATTAGATTATTAGATGCAACTCAGTATGTGGCCATCATTAAGTTGACTAGATATATGACTATCTATAAAGAAAAAGAGATTTAAAAATATCCATCCACATCACAATATCAATGTCAATTTTTCATGTTCAAGACGTGAAATATTTCAACAGGCACCTGATTCTGTGGTGTTCAAGCACACAGGCTGTAATAAGGCACTGATAAGAGAAAGAAAAATGGTCTCATACTTACCACGCTTGAACAGTGGATTGGGCACTAGACTGGGAAATAGTAGAGGCCAAGAGTCTTACTCCCAGCTGCCGCTCTCTTGATATGTAAGCTTAGAAAACTACTTATTCATGGCAATATGAATAATAAAGTTTCCTTGAGATCTGTGAGTGCCTTTCTCTAAACACTCTAAGATCCTTACAGAACTTTTCATAATAAAGAATGGCTCTAATTCAGTTCACCTTAGACTCTAACTCTGAATCATTAGCACAATATTATTCTAGGCTTATGAAAAGCTAAGAGGAGCAACACATAACCTCACATTTGAGGTGGGTAGTACATTTTTAAAACTGCACAAATAATTCATTCATAAATTAAATGATTCAAAAAAATAGCACTCACTGTCTGCCAAACAACATGTAAGCACTGGAAAAATGATGTTGTAAAGACATAGCCACCACTGTCCTTACACCACTTACACTACAATGGGAATGTGAACGAGAAAATGGCCATGACACAGTTCGGAAGTAAACAGTGCTATGGGAAAATATTCCCTAGTTAATTAAGTTCAAGTATACACCATTTATTTAATAACTAAATTCCTTTTTTATTGAACTGATTTTTATATGGATTCACATTAAGGTTTGTGCTATTAAAATTTGTCACAATAATTTACATATATCTTTGTTACTTGAAATCACATTCCAAAGTCTTACCTGGATGACATGCAAGAGCTCATATATAGAGCAGAACCGGACTGGTTTATTTTTCCCCAAAAATTTGGTTTAGACAGCTACTATAAATGTTATAGCCTCTAATGTTAATAAAATCAAGATATGTTAAACCATGTTAAATATTAATCATGATATCTAGATCCATCACATTTTCTTTTTTTCTGAGACAGGGTCTTGCTCTGTCACCCAGGCTGAAATGCAGTGGCATGATCACAGCTCACTGCAGCCTTGACCTCTCGGGCTCATGTGATCCTCCTGTCTCAGCCTCCCAAGTACAGGTGCGCACCACTACACCTGGCTAATTTTAAAAATTTTTTGTGGAGATGGGGTCTCACTCTGTTGCCCAGAATGGTCTTGAACACCTGGGCTCAAGCGGTCCTCCTGCCTCAGTCTCCCAAAGTGCTGGGATTACAGGCATGAGCCACTGTGCCCAGCCCCCTCACATTTTCACAATGAGAGAAATACATAATAAGGTAAGTAAAGTTTTCCTGAAAAATAGCCAACACTATTATTTCATAATACAGAAATCATAATGCTGTTTTCAAAATGTAGCTTTACTTACTTTATGTAGCCTACTAGATATAATCCAGCTAAACTATCTACTAAAGCAGATGATTTCAGAAAAGTACACAACTACTAATTGAATTATAAGCAAAACAGTAACATTTTCTCATTTTATATTCCTAAAGTTTAATTAAATCTTTTAAAAGGAAAGTCCCTGAAAAGTCTTCCCACTAAGCGCAACAATGTACATCATAGAAAAGTTTTATCATTCACATTTATGATTATTATTTATATATTATTTACTCATAGAAAAGAGCAATTTTATCAGCTGAAACATGGAGGTTAGGGTTGAAGGATTGGAGGTATTAAGTTCAATGTGCAGTAAGTGAAAAATGTCTATGTAAGTAAACGCACTATTATCAATGAATAACTCTTGGCCTGATAGCTCTTGAAATCAGGATGAGAAGTCAAACAAGGGATATGCGTTTTGTGCTGCAAGTACATAAACAGGCATTAAGAGCAACAATTGTTCTTTCTAAAACAAATAAGCCATTAGCTAATGAAAACTGAAAGCATACTATATTTTTAGTTTTCAAACTATTAAATTTCTTCACATAAATGGCTAAACGTTTCCAAAGATATGAATATGCATCATATGAATATGCAATAACTATTTATTTCATGTGAATATAGTTTATATTTAGAAGAAAGTAGAATATTCTGATCCTAAAGTAAACCGATTTAGAAACAAGAGATTCACCAACTGATCTTGACAGGAGTTTATCTTGATGTGAACCTTAGTTAATATCTTTAATGAGCACTTGCTCTTCTTCCTGTAAGTTACTACAATACTAAGACTATGACTTTCCCACATCTTCAATGAGGTTTTCTGGTGACAGTGAAAAAAAATTCTATGTAACAGAAGATGATTCTATATATAAATCTTATTAATTGAAATATATACGTATTTCATATATATATATATAAATGTCAAAAAGTTCATTTAAAGAAAAGCTATCCAGCAAGCAGAAGCAACTCACATGTTAATGGCCCTATTCAATTTTCTTCAGAGAAAAAAAAAACAAACAAAATCTGGAAATACTTTTCATATTAAAATACTGACAAAAGAAATTAAGCTTGAAATGAAGACAACTGGAGATATGTGAGAATAGGATCTGTGAGCACAGACATTTTCTTGTTGTATCCAGTTCTTGAGCAGCTCCAGACACTTTTCACTTAAAATCATAGCATTTCCTTACCCTACATTGTTATTAATGAATGATTAGAGACCTAGATAAACATTTACCACTCAAATGTTCTTTTCAAGAAACCAATGTCTAATTTCATAACGAGGCAAATTCTTCTCTGTCTCTCTCTCACACACAACTTTAAGCAACTTTCCATATTAATAAAATACATTATGAAGGTTTCCTTTGATCAAAGGTGGGCCTATAATAATGACAGTAGATACCACAGTTTGGCTGTTTTATTGGATCACTCTAAAATGGTGATATAGGTTTATCAAGGTAAAAGCAAAACAAAATAACAACTACCAAAAAATCCTACATTATAAAATCTCTGGCTGGAACTGCCTTCAGAACAACCAACTTTAATTCCTCAATCTCAAATGAAGGAATAAAAGTTAAGAGGAGCTCTGTGACATAAAGGGCCGTAGCATTAGTTAGCAGCAAAACTGAAAAGAGAACACGTTGCAAAGTTCCCTTTTGACAGCCCTTTCCGAGAAGTATGGTATATTCCTTGTATCATGTGAAAAAGAGGGTATCCACCTGTTATGCCTAGTTTGTGTGGATAAGAATATGAGGTGTTAATAATACCACACAGCAGATCAGCTCCACCTCTTCATAGCTAGGTGTGGTCTCTGCTTCAGTAGGGCTTCTCTCTTGACCAGCATATGGAGTATTCTTTCTTCCTAAAGTTGTTAAATGCCACTTTGCTCTGGGTTTATTAAATAATGTGATCTTCCTATAAAAGCCATGCATCTAGTTACAGTGTCTATAGTGGAAATATTTTCAACATTAAAAATACCAGAGGAAGGGAACATGCAACCCCTTTGCTAAGGTAGCTTCATTAACAAAAATCCAATCTATTAAGGAATTTTCCCTAACAAAAACCTCTTCTGCAACAGTTTTATCTAATTTCCCCATTCTTAATAAAAATGGAAAATAATTTGTCATTGACCTCTATATAACAATATGAACACTTTAAAAGTACTATTAAAGCAGTTTTTGGACAGTTTGATTTTCAATATGGTGACATCAGAGGTTGTTTCTGGATCATTTGATAAACACCATAATAAGAATTTGTGCTCAAACTGCCTGTCTTCCTTAGCCCCATGCTACTTGGCATTTTAGTTTACCGAATATTAAAATAATCATGCCTGGGTTAAACAATGCCTTCACCTGGACCAGAGAAAATTTATTACAGTATAATTAGGCATATGTTCTGCTCTTTGTCTCTGGTTTCAACTTGGCTTAAAAATCCTCTGCTCAATGTAATTCTATGTCCATTTGAAAATAAAAAGAAATCTTCAGAGAGAATGTACTGGAGATGTACTCATTTGTGGGGACAAAATGAATTACAATTGGGGCAGCAACAGAGTGGCCAGAAATAAACTGTAAGCAGGTTCTGAGGTAAGGCATTTTTTCACAATGGTCTAGATCAGGGGTGTCCAATCTTTTGGCTTCCCTGGGCCACACTGGAAGAAGAAGAGTTGTCTTAGGCCACCCATAAAATACACTAACAGCAATGACAGCTGATGAGCTTTAAAAAATGGCAAAAAAAATCTTGTCATGTTATTTAAGAAAGTTTATGAATTTGTGTTGGGCCACATTCAAAGCCATCCTGGGCCACAGGTGGGCCGTGGGCCATGGGTGGGACAAGCTTGGCCTAGATAGAGGTGGGGAAGGTACAGATTTAGCTAGGACTCATTAAAGCATCAAGTTTCTTTGATTTTCATTGAAATTAAATCATGCAATATGGTGATAATGGTTACTTCATAATGATCAGAAGACCTGATTGGCTGTTAATCACATAATAGGAATTACTGGGATGCATTCCTTGTATACAGTCAGTTACATATGTCTTTGATAAATAATAATGTGTTAATATTAATGTTACTTAATAATGTGGTTTAGATTTGAAGATAATCTTGAGCTAGGAGTCTTCAGATAGGAGTAGGGATAGAGGGAACACCAAAGGAGTTTCTTTCTTCCTGCCTAGAGACAAACAGAATCGCCCTGCTATTCATTCCACCAATTTATAACAGTGTGCATAGAATTTAACTGTAATCATAAATAAGTGTAAGTGGAAAATGGTACTCTAACTTACCAACAGTATAGAAAACACTTCACCCTTCAGACATGTTAGTCCAATGACTAGTATTTAGAAGTAGAAAAACTTATGTACAACAGAACTTATATATAATCAAAATAGTTTTAAAACGTCAAGCTAACTAACACAAA
The DNA here is from genome assembly GCF_028858775.2 of Pan troglodytes. NCBI lineage: Eukaryota > Metazoa > Chordata > Mammalia > Primates > Hominidae > Pan > Pan troglodytes. The sequence continues at coordinate 62,414,988 of NC_072403.2, forward strand.
AGATAACACCAATCTACTTTCAAAATCTCAGGATAGTTTTCACTGAGTGAGTTAGGACATTTGGTTTAGAATAGCATTTGCTTTAAGTATTATGTTTGAATTGGTATCTTAAACATGAAGGAATGAATTTTGTCCTTGTCTTTACAAGAAAACCTCAAGTAACTATTAACAGCTATTTCTTGAACTATAGAAAGAAAAACAGAATTGGGAAAGTCTATCAAACCTGCTTTAAATCCTCTATTACGGGTCCAGTGAATATAAGGCACCCCCTGCTGAGTAATTGGGTAATAGCTATTATTCTCAGTTCTGCTCAGAAGGCAGTTTATTTTGTATTAAGAAAAACTATTACAGGATTTTATCTGTGACATTAGGTTAAACTAAAGCTACCAGATAGATTAATGTCAAACTAGATTATATTTCAAAGTCAATAAGGAAGACAGACTCAGTCCTTCACTACTTTTCTGTTTCACTTTTAGGAATTATAACTAGCTTTTCACTCAATACAAATCATTCCATTTAAAAAATTTAAAAAACTTTTCAACAATTATGTTAAAACTAATGTTTAACAAAAGTCTAAGGCCCAACAGAAACTAAATTAAGTACTGAACTGTAAACAATTTACTACTTTAACCAAGAAAGATATAATCACTAAAACAATGAAATGTTTGGCTCCATCTCAGTAGCAGCAGTAGTGGTGATCACTGGAATCTCCACCATCAACATCATCATTATCATCATCACCCTTATCATATCACGGCACCTACATAACATCAGTTTCTAAGACTGTTTTACATGTTCATCTCATATTTCTCATAGCTGCTAGTTTTATAGAACATGTTCCTTAAGTGGGTGTTCTTGGTATTTTGGATTAAAATGAACAATGGCTGGGTATTCGGGCTGTCTAAATTAGGCTACAGCAAAGATGATTAGAAAATTCCCCAGAGAAAATACCAGATGTGAAACATGGGTGACAAATAAAGTTTACACGAAGCAGTGCATCATTTTCATCAAAAGAATCAGGTTCTGACACTATCCGTGTGACCTTGGACAAGTCACTTAACCTCCTTGAGCCTAGGCTTCTTTATAATAAGATGTAGAATAGTAATAGCATCTACCTCTCATGACTGTTAACAGGATTAAAGATAAATTAAAATAGTGCTTGACACATAGTAAGCCCATAATAAATTGATTTGTTGATTATTGTAATTGCTATTTTTAAGGAATACACACACACACACACACAGATAAATGGAATTAGTGGTTGTGTGAGCTACCATAATCATATTCTTGTCCTTTTTTTACCTATGGCACTGGAATATACTAAATGCAGAGTATGTGTCTACTTGAAAACTTTTCTTTCAAGTCACTGGGTTTCAAGATACTGAAAGTATGCCATGATGTTCTTTATTGCTGAGTTTCAATAAAATCAATCAACTCTTTCCAAATAATCTGAAAGCAAACAAACACAGCATGCTAAATGGTTTATTTTAGGAGAAATTATCACTCTATATTTCTTCACAATCAAAACAATCTCTGTAGCTATTAATGGTAATGTTACTTATTTGGGGCTTTTCAGTTTGCAAAACACTTTCAGTGCAATGGTGAGAAAGCTCCTCCTATCTCTTGCTTTTTCTTACTTTCAGTTCTCCACATGAACAGCCACATTTTTCACTGTACTTGGGAACACCAAAGGGGAGACACCCGCAAATAGCAGCACCAGTATTATTACTTTGTCCATTGTCTTACAAGTAGTTAGAAACAGCAAAGAGAAATGAAGGTCTTTTTTCTAAACAAATGCACAGGAAACCGAAAGAAATCATGTTTCACAATTTAACCATTTAATGTGGTTAAATTTCATTAGTATAAACAGTGCTTGGTTACTGTCATTTAATCTTTAAGGTGCTGACAGGGTTCTAGAGAGAATTCCAAACTTTACTGACGAAGGAAGAGTTGCTCCCAAGATCTCTCCCAGTCTTTGATGCAGCAATTGCCACAGAATTATGTTTTTCTAATAGAGGATTCTCTCACATGAAATCTTTATTTTGCAAATCAGAAATATAAAAATTTGACAGAGCAATGAAGGAGGTCAAGTCAACAATAAGGACGTTTCCTTCACCTTCAAGAATCAAGAACTAAATACAGAATCACAGCTTTGTGAGCCTTGAAGGAACTGGGCTTCAAAGGCGTTTAATAAACTGCAAATAATCATAACTAATAACAATACAAAGAAAAAGAAGGTATTTTTCAAGATTCAGTCACCTAAATAATGTTATTAAAGACAAGCAAATGAAAGAGTTTATCAACTATAACTGCACGGAATTTGGAAGTCCATTTGATTCATATTCATCTCTCAAAGAAAATAATTTGTGGTTTTATAAACTCTTTTTATTTAGTCTTAGTTTATTCTTTATGCACTAATGGTGCAATATATCTTTGCCAGTAAAACACACCTCATAAATATAACAGGAGCTGTGAAACCCTAAAGGTTTATATCAGCCCCATATAGAAAATTGCTTGCTATTTAGGACCCTTTGTTTCCAGGGATAAACCTATCTTTGTCCCCTATACAGATGTGACTTCTGTTCTCACTATCATAAATAAGGCCAAATCCAATGACACGGAAACTGGCCCACCATTTTTATCAAATGTTTCATTCATTAAGTGTCATTGATCACTGTTGAGTGGCAGTCATTTCTTGGCACTGAGGAGCTTATGTCATGCAATAAAAAAAAATTCACCTCTAATCCTCTGGGGCATGAGCCTAAGATCTTTGTTTAATGAAACAGATTACAACATGGAACTCCATATTGCCTTTAAAAATATGAGCTTTTAGAAGAAAAATGTCTGTGGAAGAAATTAAGAAGGATGAGAAGATAGTTATAAAAAGAAAGGGCAGAAAAGATGGTAATTCACCATTGAAGAAATTGCTGGAAGATAAACATCTGCAATAGAGTTCAAACCACAGCCACGGTCACCACAGATGGCAATTGTGAATAATTCCAGAAATGGACCCTATGATGTCAGTTTCTGGCTTGCCTGAAACTTTGCCAAGCACCCTTTGGTCTGATTTTATCTCAGGCCTTATCCCACAAAGGCCCAAATCCCCAGTGGCCTTGTAACTGCCCCACCTGCCTGGGTGTTACCCCCATATATGCTCATTCTGGCTCAAATATTGTATGACAATCATTATTAAAAGTTTCTACAAAATAGGCAATCTCCTTTCTAAGCAAATTAGAAACTTCATTGACAATAAAAACACTTGGTAAAAATGAAGAGTTCCCTACCTTGAACATGTTAAGCTGCTGATTAATTGTCTCCGTTTCCATACCAACAGGACCTTGTGACTCTTCATGTTCTTCGGCTTTCTGGAGCAGAATAGAAAATTCTTTCAATTTGCTGTAAAATTCTTCAAGGCGCTTAATTGTCCCTTCCACCTGCTCTTCTCTGGCTTGGGCTCGGTCCAGTAACTTGTTGCATTGTTTGCTTAAGGCCTCCAAGTCCCTTTTGATTCCAACAAGGTCAGGAGAGGTTTCTTCTGTTGCTAACATCATCTTGCAGGTTTTATTGGCATTGTCGTTGCTTGCTATGAGGGCTTCTAGTTTCTTTAGAAAGGCTTTTATAGTTTCCTTTTGCTTTTGCAATGTTTCTGCATCTCTCCCCACTGGAGCCATGCTATCCAGTTCATCATCAAACTCTGCGAACTGAGAAAACATTTCTCGAATGGTATTCTGGAAATGCCCAATGCCCTGAAGCTTGGTTTCTAAGAAAGAACACTTTTCATCAACCTGCTGACTTAGTGTACTGTGCTCTTGAGCTATGGTTTCCACTTGTAATAAAACATCAGAGGTTCCCTTTGAGTCTGAGGCCTCTACCACAAGGTCCTGTGCAAGTCTTTTAGCCAAATCTACCTGATGCTTCAAGGCCTGAAGTGATTTCTGCTGAGTTTGCAACATGGTCAGGTATTTGTTACTGTAAGCCTGGGATCCCAGCGAATCATGGATATCTAGCTGCTCCTTTGCACACTGAAGCTGCCTTTTAGATTCTTTGGAAACTTCTTGAAATTCTTTAAACTTCTGAGTCATGTTCTCCAGACAGAATTTCTTACTGTGAAGTTGTTCAGTGACCATGTCCACCTTCTGGATCAGTGACTTATTCTCATCTGTAACAACTTCTTTATCTATCTCACAGACACTGAGCAAGCTATTGGCTGTGTTGTTCAGTAATTCTACCATACCAAAGTGTTGGTCCATTTCCTTCTGCAGAGACTTTAACTTGGCAATAGAATTCTCTCCTTCAGCAGGATCCAAGCAAAATTTTATTTCCTCCAGGTTGTTTTGGCATTTGTCTATCCATGGCCGGAGAGTCTCTACTTGCTCTTTATACTTAAGGGCTTTTTCCAATGACTCTTTTAACTTGTTTTCTCTTTCTTTCACCTGCTTATTAAATGTATCCCAATTGGTTTTAATTGTATTAAGCTGTAACTGTAAGGCTGCCTTCTCAGACCCTTGTGTTTTTAATAACAGATTTTCACCTTCTGCAATGGTTTTTTCATAAATATGAGACTGAGCAGTCAAAGTTTTACTAAAGTCTTTATGATCTTTAATTAATGACTCCAAGACATCGAGTTTGGCAGATATTGGATGAGATTTGTTTTGCTCTTCTTTCTTTGTATCCAGCCAAGCCTGAAAATCTCTAGACATTTGCTGAAATTGATGAGAGCTTGCACAGGCTGACTGAAGGTGCTGGACATGATTCTCTAGAAATAAAATTACAAGATATGTTTATTTTACATCAAAATGTTAATTTAATCTATGAAAAGCCAAAATAAAAATCTCTGAATGAATATATAGAATTGTTGAAAAGCAAGGGCTTTTAGCATTGACTATAAGAACTACAAGTGAAGTTAAGTTATTGACAAAGGGGAAAAGAAGCAAGAAGTAGGCACAAGAAAATACACTATCAAGAAAAGATGCAGGATACAGATGAGAGGGGAAAACAAAGAATAAGGAAATAAGTAAAAATGCATCAAGGTGCAGGGAGTGGCCATGCCACACATCGCCTGCTGTGCTGGTGTCTTCTCTATTCCAGTATGGAGAAGTGATGATGGCAAAGTTCTCAATTATGTTGATAAATAATCCATCTCTTATTAAATATGACTTTTTCGCGTCTATGACTTTTTTTTTTTTTTGAGGCAGAGTCTCGCTCTGTCACCCAGACTGGAGTGTAGAGGCACTATCTCAGCTCACTGCAAGCTCCTCCTCCTGGGTTCACACCATTCTCCTGCCTCAGCCTCCTGAGTAGCTGGGACTACAGGCGCCCGCCACCACGCCCGGCTAATTTTTTGTATTTTTAGTAGAGACAGGGTTTCACCGTGTTAGCCAGGATGGTCTCGATCTCCTGACCTCGTGATCCGCCTGCCTCGGCCTCCCAAAGTGCTGGGATTACAGGTGTGAGCCACCGCCCCTGGCCACGTCTATGACTTTTACATATTATGGAGGCAACATAATGTAGCACATAAAAACTACATGAGTTTGTATCTTGGTTTAACCTCTTCAGAGTTGGAAGACCCCAGGCAAATGATTAAACCTCTAAGCCTAATTTCTCCCACTGTAAATTGACAATATTAATAGTAGGTGCTGTACAGATTAAATTATAGTACATGTAAAAGTTTTTAGTTTAATACCTATCACATAACTGTTCATACCATTAAGAATAATAATGATAATAGCTGATATTTACTATTGTTAATGTCATGTCAAATAAAGGAATAAGTCTGAAACAGTTGCTGTGATCAGTAAATCCAATCAATTAAAAAGCATAACTTGAGTATCTACTAGGTGCAAGAAACTAGAAACTTTTCAAACAGAACAAACTTAACAACAAAATGTGTCTTTCTTCATCAGGGCTTTCTGATGAAGTGAATTCTAATAATTCACTGCTACCTCTGACAAATATCAACACATATGCCACAGAATTATAGCCGCAGTGAGAGAGGAAACTAGTGACAAATGCCTCTCTTTCGCACATTTCTCTAGAAAAGTTTTCTATGACAGAATAGATAAAGGAACAGCAGATGAGAAGATGATGCAAAGCCTTTTACTAACTATTCATGTTTTTTTCTGGCAAAATAAGACTTTCATACAGCAAAAAACATTTACATTTTTTAAAAACCAGTTTGGGGTACCTGAGATTTTAATAGGCCTTCAGGAAGTCAATTTTGCCAACAGATTATGTGTGTAGAATGACCCTAACATTCCATGTGCCTATGAACACAAAACTGCTCTCTGAGCTCCTGTATTCATCCTCCTCTTCACTGATGTTAACAGTGGGGCAGAGTCTCTTTGCGGTCCTGGATTATTGGCAACATCTTGGAAATAGGCAATATATGACATTTATTTCTGACCAGGAAATATATGTATTAAAAGTAGACAAACCTGCTTTCTGTTCAATATCCTTAAATGATTTTAAGATGCCTTCTAGTTGCCTACTAAGTTCTGCTTTCAAGTACTCTTCTTTAACCAGTGCTGACAAATCCTCACAGAGTGCCTGGGCCACTTTTATCTGCTTCTTTTCCTGCTGTATCTCCTGCTTCATTTTTTGGGCTGTTTCCAACTGTTGGTTCATAGCATCAGGGTGCGTGCTCACAGCCAGACTGCTGCTGAGTTTATTATCCAAGTCACTCAGTTTATCAGAAAGGCTTCTCAGCAGGCTTTGATACTGTGTGCTTTTAACAATGGCTTGGTCAATCCAGTCACATCTGTCACTCAATTGCCCTGTTAGGCTATCCCATTTTTGGGTCACAGCTGCCAGTTGCTCTTTCACAATCCCATGTAAAGAAGGGTCTTCTCCAGGCCTGCTCAGAATGCCCTGACCAGCTGCTGTGAGCTGTTCATATTGAGGTTTCCGAGTGGCGAATTCTTGCAGCAAAATCTAAGGTAACAAGGGTAAATAAACGCAAATTATTATATAATTGATTGTAGAAAACACAGATTTGGTGTCCAAACAGACAGAAATGGTAATTATTTCTCCAGTTTTTGTTTTTTAGTTATCACTTTCCTACTTTTTACTTAAAGGGCAGTACAATTCTCTTAAATCCGAAGAGCTACAGTGCATCACAGAGATATCCTGTCTAAACTAATCCCATCCCCCTAAAGGAAAAATCTGGACAAAATGAACAAAAATTCACGTGTAAATTTTCATATAAAAAGAGAAACACTGCTGTTAAACAAGTTCACACTGCACTTACACCAAATTTGTTTTTACCCACTCATGTTTTTGTCTTCGTAGGATTTTTGGAATACCCTATAGAATTTTATATTAAAGAAAACGCACAGTGATAAAGGTGTTAGAATATATTAACTCATGATGCATTGAGTTGCAAAGGTTTTTGTAACATAAAATTTATTGATGTTTACAGTCTTTATTATAAAGGTTTTAGTCAACAAATCATGCTGCTCAGAATGTATAGGCTCAACTTGACTCATAAAATTAATGATCCAAAAATCTCATTCTTTTAGTATCATATTTTATCTATCTTTTATACTTTTATCTATATTTTATTTATCTATCTATCTCTGGGAGACTACCAAGACTAGAGGCAATTATTTCTCCCCAGATATTTACTTTTATCTTTTGTTTTCATTGTCTTTGGATTATGAACAGATATGAATTCAAACATCTGACTTTTACAAAAACTTATTTGAATTTTCAGCTTATAAAACAGCCTCCCTGCTCTAAAGCCAGTACTCTGACATAAAAAAACTAACTGAAATCACCACAGAGCTTCTGCTATTATGCCTGACTGTAAAGCATTAAACATTAAAACTCATTTTTTTGGATTTTTTTCCCTTGTGGATTTATCTGCTTTGTAACTAGACTAGTCTAACTAACACCCTGGGTTTCAGGGTTCCCTCTCTGCTTCCCTTATTCTTTGTCCTCTTCTCATTCTCTCTCTCCTCCATCAGGACTCAAATGCATGAGTTTTACAAGTTTCATTATCTACTACCACAATCAAAATAAATAAAACCTCAAAGGAGTAATTTCTAAACAGTAAAAAGTATAGACTAGCCTCTCATAAAGATATTACTTAATTGCATTAATACTTCAAAGAAGGCCCTATTAACCAGATCTGTACCACCCACGATATGACTGAAATAATCAGGAGACTTGGCCCATTCATGGGCTTCAAAGGAGGCCTCTAAGATGGCTTATAGCTTTAGTTCTCTGGGGGATTCCCACTAATATCAGGACAGTATCTTATGGGCATCTGAAACATTACATATATACTTCAAAGCAGTTAAATAAAACACCTACTGACCAAAGTTAATATATTTATAATGAAAACATTGGTCTCAGTAAGTCAAATTGCTATGCACGAGAGACAGGTTATTAGGTAATACTCACCTGCACCTGCTGCCTTTGTGTGTTTAGCATATTTGGGTCAATTGACAAGGGCCCAAGAACACTGACCATAAGTTCTTTTTCCACAAGCCACTGTTTCAATTGGGCCTCTACAGTCTGGAATTGGGTTAGATTATTGGAGGATTCTTCCAGTTTTTGTTGTCTATCAATTGTTAATTGATTGAGTTCTTGCCACTTAGAATCTAAAAGAAAAAAAATGAAACTGGTGTTTGACATTTTTTGCATTTAACATGACTATGTCTATGAGGACTGTATGATATGATTCAAAATGATATATAATGGCTATAATCCCATTTTTATGACTCTTGTTACATAGTTACTTAAAGGACTAACCTACGATTTTATAGGTCTGATGGTTGTATGTCAACTAAAGTATAGGGAAAAAATTTTGAATCTGACTTTAGAAGATATCGTAGAATATCGAATATTCATTAAAGCAGACAGCATTCTGGGATCTCTCATTCCTTCTATAAGTCCTATAGAGTGTGTTATTAAACTATGACTTACTAGAACAATGAATAATAATCCTTTTAATATCAAATCTTCACTTATCCGTTCTAGGCAAATTGCTCCCAAATTTGTATATCTATCCCCAATTATTCTTTCCCATTCAAATTACACATTAACAACCAGCTGCTGGAAAGTTCCCGTAGGAAGTCTCACCAATTAAACTCAACATTAAAAAATAAAACTCATTATATTCCTCTCAAAACTGGCGGACTTTTACGACTTTTAGATTTCTTTCAAAGGTTATCTTTTCTCCCATGTCATAAAGATGCAATAATTCAGAAAATTCTTTTATGAGCTTCCTAACTCTATTATACCCTCGATCATAAAACCTTAAAGCCCTCCTTTACATTCTCAATGCCATAACTCCATTTTGGCCTTCATCATGTGTTTTTTAAAATTATCTGTATTTTTTACATTGATATATAGTAGATATGTATTTTTAGAGTGCATGTGATAATTTAACACAATCCATCCAGGTGATGAGCTAACATCATCATGTTTTACCTTCACCAGTAGTTCTCACACTTGAGCTGCATTAAGAATCACCTGGAGGCATCTTTAACACAGATTTCTGGGCTCTACCCTGAGTTTTTGATTCAGTAGGTCTGGAGTAGTATCTGAAATTCTGCATTTCTAAATAATTCCCAGATGATGCTGTTGCTGCTGATCCCAGGAGCACACTTGGAGAACTAATGACCTAGTCTAGCAGTCTTCTAACTAGTATCCCTGCTATTAATGTTTCTCAGCTGCAAGCCACTTGTTTCTAATACAATTTCCCTAAAAAAATGTCACTTTTAAAACTGTCACTTCGCTGCTCAAATCCTTCAATAACTAACTCCTCGTTACCTAGACGATAAAATCTGAAGACCATTGCCTGACATTCAAGGCCTCCCACAATCTTTGAAGGTTTGTACTCTGAGACGATCCTCTAATCTATCCCTGCTGATTTCATCCTTATAATCCAAACAGGCTTTTGCTCACACAGGTCCTGTGCCTGAGATGCTATACCTCCTCTCCATATATCCCAACCCTATCCTTCCTTTACATTCCATTGGATTAACCCTCTGCTAGGAAGCCTTTTCTGTTTTCTCCATCCTCAAGACAGTATGCTCCCTGCAGTCAAGGGTTACTGATCAGAGCACTTCTTTCAGCACTTCAACACAGTCACTCGATAAATATTCATTGATGGTGTGATCACTTGACTTGAGAGAGTTTTCATTTAGCATAACACACTAAAGGGATGACTTTAATAGAACACAATCACTGAAACCTTATCTAATAACATCATTCTACATGACATTTTCCGGTCAAACACAATCTGGCAACAAAATAATGCCATTAAAGCAATAAATCCGGAAGGAAAAATAGAAAAACTTATCCAGAAGGTTTTTTGAACTACATATTCCTCATTCCCACTCCTATTCTAAAATGTCTTGCTAATACTCTCCCCAAGTAATTCTGAGATCCTAGAAGAGAGTCACTGAATGAGTGTCAAATTAATTACAACTTGACAGGAATCTCTATAGTTGGATTAAATATATCTTTGAACATGAAGATCCCTTAGGGTAACCTTTTTCAAACTAAAATATACTTAGAGATTTCTACATTTATCATAGCACACCTGACTCTAAAGGAAGGACAATATTTAGTAATGGAACCATTGAAAGTAAAATAATTATTATAATCATAGTATATACTTATATAGCACTTAATATGTGCCAGGTACTATTTGTTTGAGCCATATACACATTAACTTATTGGGTTCTCCAAATGAAACTATGAAGTGGGGAAAATTATTACCGTTCTCTTACACTCATTTTCTTTTTTTTCTACCCCCTTTGCACTCATTTTCTACATCATTATAGTAATAAAAATTGGTAAGACAATAGGGCTTGTAAAGAAAATTCTGTACCTCCGAGGAGCAGTGTATACTCCTCTGTTTACACAGGGACAGGATGTGGGTAGGAGGATAACTTTGGATGAGAAAATTGATTGGGGAAGAGCATAAGAGCATAAAGTATGGAGCAGGAGGGGTCCCAGAAGTAACTCCATGAAGGAGAAGGGAGCACAGCTTTTCCAGATGAATGAAAGAAATATTTAAAATATAATACAGCTTAAAAATATATAAAGCATAATAAAGCACCAAAAGCTAGTAAAAAGAAACATTAATGAAAACAGGTACTCCATGCACAGCACTTCATTAACTAGTATCTACCTTCTTCATAAAAATAGATTTAATTACTGTGTTTACCAAAAAAAACATAAGATATGCCAATTTTCTGCACAATATAATGTGAAATGACACTTTATGCAAAAAATAGATTCTGAAACATTAAAGCAAATCCAAAAATAAGTGACTGTTGAATGTTTTCTGATAAAGATCATGATAAACATGAAAAATGATTGCACTTTTCTTCATAGGCATTCATCTAAGTAATGCAACATACCTATTTCTGTCAACATCTGTTTCCATCTGGGGGCCTCAGGAGTATCTGGGTTCTCCTCCAACAGCTCTGTCAATTTGTCTTTCAACTCCTGTACTTTGTTTACATTCTGCTTCAGTTCTGCCTCAAACGACTAACAAGGGAAAAATAATAATAAATCATGTGTACAGCAAAAGACAAAAATACAATAATGATGGAGCATTATTTTTCTCTAGAATAATGAAAAGAGGAAAAAATCTACTGTTAAATGTTGTGGTGGGTGAGGGCCTGGATTTTGCAATTAATTATTTTCCTTTCCTCTTCTTAGCTAGTGTTCAACTGTGTGATACAGGAATCCCCACAGAAGAACACTATGACTATGAAGATAATGACTCTTGTCCCCATTAGTGAGAAAGAATTTCATATTTTCAAACAAGCCACTCTGGAATAAAGCAAGATGATATCAGTAAAATTATAATAAATAAGAAAATCAGTCTTAATAAAGGCTGCCAGAAGTGGAGAATCTACATGTGAATAAACACTTTTTTTGGGCAACACATTATAGAATTCAAATGTAGGTTGGTAATTTGTAGAAATCTTGCCATCACTGCTACCATATAAAGCCATTTTCCCAACCTTGGCAGCTGTAGAAAGAAATACCCTCTATTAAAGAAAAGGAAGGCATTAGCTACCCTATTTTTATACTACAGAGAACAGATCCTTCATACATTTAGCCCTTAAATAAATCTTTTCCAGTAGTTGACTGGTTAACATCCTAGACTTAAACTGATTAAAAGGTGGCAAAGTGGCTTACACCCAACAGTTTGCTAATCTATAACATGGCTGTGCCAAAAATTAAAAAAAAGTAACTATTATTATCAATCTTTATAGAAAGGCACATTAAACAAAACTGTCAATTATGTGCTAAAGGTTACAGAGCTAGAAAAGAAAACAGAGCAGAGCTTCTGACTACCAGAGCTCCGTTCCAACTGCTAATCCATTCTCTTTCATGTCTTCCATAGGTGCACCCACAGAATATACCTTATTCTGCTCAACTTGAGTCTTCACAGCTTCAGTATCTGTAGGTGCAGGTGTCTGCTGCCATTTTGTTGCAGTTTTGTTCATTTTCTGTAACCACTGCATCATTGCACTTGATTCTTCCTGAGCCTTTTGCAATTTGGAGAGTTTAGTGTTCAGTTCCGCTATTTTGTCCTTGAGTAAGAGGCCAAGATCTTCATAACCATGACTTATGTCAGTCATGTCCTTTTTAATGGATGTTAAACCTAGGAGTAAGAAAAACAACTATACTGACACATTTTCAGGACATTCGGAGCAGAGGTCTAGAAATAAAAGTTTATTTTACATGGTATTTTGTCACTTCTAGCTTGTCATTATTAAGCCTAGTAGATAAAGTCATAAGCTTTTCAGAAATAAAAATTTGGATCATCTTATAATGCTATTTAATCACAAATAATTCAAAAAATTGCATAACAAGTAAAATAAAAAAGACATTTTAAATGTAACAAAAAACAAACCACAAAATGTTACTTAGCAATATCTCAAGCACCAAACTCAATAAATTAGGTCAAATAACGTTATCCCAAGTGACAAAATATCTCAAATTAACCAAAAAGAAGGCAACAAAACCAAGTGTCAAACTGAACAACTTGATTTTACTTATTTCAGATACACAAAACTGCAAAAAATGTTATATAAGTATAATTTTTATGGAGATTGTGACTATTAGATTAAATACCATTGTAATTCAGGCTTGAAATTTCAATATAACTACTGTTTGCCTCTAAGATTTTCTCTTATTAAAAAAACATCAAATTACATTAATCAGTAACAAATTAAAATTAATATTCACCTTTATTTGCCCAAAATTCCTCAGTATTTGTGGCTGTTCCTTCACCATTTAATACTGCTCCACCTGCAAAAATAGTAACACTAAAATAATCACAGTTTCATAGTATTTCTATACATTAACAGTAGATGGCATTAAATCAAACCCCATCAACAGTAATCACTGAGTGTTGAAAACATAAAACACTGACTCAACTTCAAAATCAAATGAAGGGCCAAAATGTAAATATCAAACAATATCCTCTCTTCTATGTAAAATTTATTCTTAAAGTATTGTCTTAAACACTACCATTTCAGTATGTTTATATTAAATTAATCATTAAATATTAATTCATAAAAATTTTTGTGAAGTTGCTTTGTGTTTTATCATCATAAATTCCTTTATTCTAGGAAGAATCATATTTATTAAATTGTATTTTAGAGCAGTAAGTGGAGCTTTAGTTTTTTTTTAATTTGTATTTATTTTTATTTATTTATTTAATTATATTTTAAGTTCTGGGACACATGTGAAGAATGTACAGGTTTGTTACATAGGTATACACATGCCTTGGAGGTTTGCTGCACCCATCAACCCATTATCTACATTATTTCTCCTAATGCTATCCACCCCCCAGGCCCCCCACCCTCTGACAGGCCCCGGTGTGTAATGTTCCCATCCCCGTATCCATGTGTTCTCATTGTTTAACTCCCACTTATGAGTGAGAACATGCGGTGTTTGGTTTTCTGTTCCTGTGTTAGTTTGCTGAGAATGATGGTTTCCAGCTTCATCCATATCCCAGGAAAGGACATGAACATATCCTTTTTTATGGCTGCATAGTATTCCATGGTATATATGTACCACATTTTCTTTATCCAGTCTATCATTGATGGGCATTTGGGTGGGTTCCAAGTCTTTGCTATTGTGAATAGTGCTGCGATAAACATAGGTGTGTGTGTGTCTTTATTAGAATGATTTATAGTCCTTTGGATATATACCCAGTAATGGGATTGCTGGGTCAAATGGTATTTCTGGTTCTAGATCCTTGAGGAATTGCCACAGTCTTCCACAATGGTTGAACTAATTTACACCCCCACCAACAATGTAAAAGTGTTCCTATTTCTCCACATCCTCTCCGGCATCTGTTGTTTCCTGACTTTTTAATGATTGCCATTCTAACTAGTGTGAGATGGTACCTCATTGTGGTTTTGATCTGTGTTTCTCTAATGACCAGTGATGATGAGCATTTTTTCATGTGTCTGTTGGCTGCATAAACGTCTTCTTTTGAGAAGTGTCTGTTCATATCCTTCGCCCACTTTTTGATGGGGTTGTTTTTTTTCTTGTAAATTTGTATAAGTTCGTTGTAGATTCTGGTATCAGCCATTTGTCAGGTGGATAGGTTGCAAAATTTGTCTCCCATTCTGTAGGTTGCCTGTTCACTCTGATGATAGTTTCTTATGCTGTGCAGAAGCTCTTTAACTAGATCCCGTTTGTCAATTTTGGCTTTTGTTGCCATTGCTTCTGGTGTTTTAGTCATGAAGTCTTTGCCCATGCCTATTTCCTGAATGGTATTTGCCTAGGTTTTCTTCTAGGATTTTTATGGTTTTAGGCCTTATGTTTACGTCTTTAATCCATTTTCAGTTAGTTTTTGTATAAGGTGTAAGGAAGGGGTCCAGTTTCAGTTTTCTGCATATGGCTAGCTAGTTTTCCCAACACCATTTATTAAATAGGGAATCCTTCCCCCATTGCTTTTGTCAGGTTTGTCAAAGATCAGATAGTTGCGGATGTGTGGTGTTATTTCTGAGGCCTCTGTTCTGTTCTGTTCTGTTGGTCTATATGTCTGTTTTGGTACCAGTACCATGCTGTTTTGGTTACTGTAGCCTTGTAGTATAGTTTGAAGTCAGGTAGCATGATGCCTCCAGCTTTGTTCTTTTTGCTTAGGATTGTCTCGGCTATATGGGCTCTTTTTTGGTTCCATATGAAATTTAAAGTAGTTTTTTCTAATTCTGTGAAGAAAGTCAATGGTAGCTTGATGGGGATAGCACTGAATCTACAAATTACTTTGGGTAGTGTGACCATTTTCACGATATTGATTCTTCCTACCCATGAGCATGGAATGTTTTTCTATTTGTTTGTATCCTCTCTTATTTCCTTGAGCAGTGGTTTGTAGTTCTCCTTGAAGAGGTCCTTCGCATCCCTTGTAAGTTCTATTCCTAGGTATTTTATTCTCTTTGTAGCGATTGTGAATGGGAGTTCACTCATGGTTTGGCTGTTTGTCTATTATTTGTGTATAGGAATGCTTGTGATTTTTGCACATTGGTTTTGTATCCTGAGACTTTGCTGAAGTTGCTTAACAGCTTAAGGAGATTTTGGGCTGAGATGATGGGGTTTTCTAAATATATAATTATGTCATCTTCAAATAGAGACAATTTGACTTCCTCTCTTCCTATCTGAATATCCTTTATTACTTTCTCTTACCTGATTGCCTGGTCAGAACTTCCAATACTATGCTGAATAGGAGTGGTGAGAGAGGGCATCCTTGTCTTGTGCCAGTCTTCAAAGGGAATGCTTCCAGCTTTTGCCCATTCACTATGATACTGGCTGTGGGTTTGTCACAAATAGCTCTTATTGTTTTGAGATACATTCCATCGATACCTAGTTTATTAAGAGTTTTTAGCATGGAGAGTTGAATGTTATCGAAGGCCTTTTCTGCATCTATTGAGATAATCATGTGGGTTTTGTTGTTGGTTCTGTTTATGTGATGGATTACGTTTATTGATTGGGTATGAACCAGCCTTGCTTCCCAGGGATAAAGCCGATTTTATCGTGGTGGATAAGCTTTTTGATGTGCTGCTGGATTCAGTTTGCCAGTATTTTACTGAGGATTTTTGCATCAATGTTCATCAGGGATCTTGGCCTGAAATTTTCTGTTTTTGTGTCTCTGCCAGGTTTTGGTATCAGAATGATGCTGGCCTCATAAAATGAGTTAGGGAGGAGTCCCTCTTTCTCTTTTCTTTTTTTTTTTTGTGACGGAGTATTGCTCTGTCACCCAGGCTGGAGTGCAGTGGCACAATCTCGGCTCACCGCAAGCTCCATCTCCTGGGTTCACGCCATTCTCCCACATCAACCTCCTGAGTAGCTGGGACTACAGGCACCCACCACCAAGCTCAGTTAATTTTTGTATTTTTAGTAGAGATGGGGTTTCACCGTGTTAACCACGATGGTCTCGATCTCCTGATCTTGTGATCCGCTCGCCGTGGCCTCCAAAAGTGCTGGGATTACAGGCATCAGCCACCACGCCCGGCTAAGAGTCCCTCTTTTTCTATTGTTTGGAATAGTTTCGGAAGGAATGATACCAGCTCCTCTTTGTACCTCTGCTAGAATTCAGCTGTGAATCTGTCTGGTCCTGGGCTTTTTTTGGTTGATAGGCTATTAATTACTACCTCAATTTCAGAACTTATTGGTTTACTCAGGCATCTGCTAGATGCCAGCCGGAGCTCTCCTGTATGAGATGTCTGTCGACCCCTGCTGGGAGGTGTCTTCCAGTCAGGAGGCACGGACGTCAGGAACCCACTTGAGATGGCAGTCTGTTCCTTAGCAGAGCTTGAGCACTGTGCTGGGAGATCTGCTGCTCTCTTCAGAGCCAGCAGGCAGGGATGTTTAAGTCTGCTGAAGTTGCTCCCACAGCCACCCCTTCCCCCAGGTGCTCTGTCCCAGGGAGATGGGGGTTTTATCTATAAGACCCTGACTGGTGCTGCTGCCTTTTCAGAGATGTCCTGCCCAAAGAGGAGGAATCTAGAGAGGCAGTCTGGCTACAGCAGCTTTACTGAGCTGCGGTGGGCTCTGCCCAGTTCGAACTTCCCTGGCAGTTTGTTTACACTGTGAGGGGAAAACCACCTACTCAAGCCTCAGTAATGGTGGACACCCCTCCCCTCACCAAGCTCAAGCATCCCAGGTCGACTGCAGACTGCTGTGCTGGCAGCGAGAATTTCAAGCCAGTGGATCCTAGCTTGCTGGGCTCCGTAGGGGTGGGATCTGCTGAGCTAGACCGCTTAGCTCCATGGCTTCAGCCCCCTTTCCAGGGAAGTGAATGGTTCTGTCTCACTGGTGTTCCAGGTGCCACTGCAGTATAGAAAAAAAAACTACTGCAGCTAGCTTGGTGTCCGCCCAAATGGCCACCCAGTTTTGTGCTTGAAACCCAGAGCCCTGGTGGTGTAGGCACCCGAGGGAATCTCCTGGTCTGTGAGTTGCGAAGACCATAGGAAAAGTGTAGTATCTGGGCCAGAATGCACCATTCCTCATGGCACAGTCCCTCACAGCTTCCCTTGGCTAGGCGGGGGAGTTTCCCGACCCCTTGTGCTTCCGAGGTGAGGCAACACCCCACCCTGCTTCTGCTCGCCCTCCGTGGGCTGCACCCACTGTCTAACCAGTCCCAATGAGATGAGCTGGGTACCTCAGTTGGAAATGCAGAAATCACCCGCCTTCTGCATTGATTTCACTGGGAGCTGCAGACTGGAGCTGTTCCTATTCAGCCATCTTGCCAGCCACCTCTCACTTTACTGTTAAAATTATCTTAATGATAAAGGTCCTGAAGCTCAGAAGGTGCTCAGTATATAAGTGTGTTGAACAATGCATACATGACTGACAAAAGAGCATCTGCCTTACTTAAAGATTGAAAATTGTCTGGTGCAGTTACACGGTGTTATCATGGGCTTAATGGAGGCAGAATAATTTTTTTAAATACATAAAAAAGAAGTTGAAAGTGAAAAAGAAAATAAATCGATTATTAAACTCATATTATGTCAACACTAAGAGAGAGCATGGTGGTTAGGAGTACCTAGGTCTTGCTGTATAACTTACCTAAATTTAAGCCCCAGCCTCACTAATTACTAGCCAGGTGACCGGACAAATCAATCAGCCAAACTGATGGGAATAATAATACCTAACTGTGGGAACCAAACACCACTGTGGGAACCAAAGGTCCATTGCTTAGCAAGTAGAAACTAGTCAGTAAGCAGTAAACTAACAGTTCACTTTTATTACATAACAATCTAGCATTGGTACTTTTTCATAATCAGAATATTAAAATATCAGTTAGACTTTCTCATACTAGTATCTATTGGCTATGTATCCAAAACACAAAGACATTTCTCAGATCAACAACATAATAACAAGTCTAAACAAAAACATTAAAATATCTGAATCTTAACTTTGTCCCTTTAAAAAAAATTAACATGATGGGATTTCAGATGGAAGTGAAAATATCCTGTAGATGCTCACTACTAATTCCTACCATGCTTGGTAGTTACCAAGAGTAAAAAAAAAAAAAAAAAAAAAAAATCCCAAAACAACAGCAACAACAACCAAAAAAACACTTGATATTTATGGCAAATATAAAGGGGACATGAAGAGCTAAAATAAATAAAGCACAGTAGAATTCCTCTTCTTAAAAAAAAAACAACAAAACTTCACATTTCAGGAAATCTGATTAGAAGAAAAAGGAGAAATCATCACACCATTATAATATGGGTAGTCCCTGAAATAGGATTAATAGAGTGGAATAAATGGTTGGCTGAGAAGGGCCCAGCTGGAACATCAGTATCACAATAGGGACAGCTGGGGGCTGGTCAGACTAGATACCCCACAGAGGATACTCAGAACTCTCAGAAAAAAGATATCAGAGCTGCCTTCTGCCCATTATTTTTTTAAAAAACTTGTTACTGTATGTTTCAAACTAAAAACTATACCCATAACTTGCTTAAATTAATTTTAGAATCAATATTTACACATGACTCTCCCATTTTATTGAGAAAGGTGGCTCAACCATGACTTAGATTGTGATACAGATATGCTGGCTCACATACTGCATAATTGTTTTATTTGGGAATGATGTACAGAATAAAATACGCGGGAATAAAATAACAGAGTGCCCACGCTATAGAAAAGGGCCTGTTTCCTTCCCTCACTTCTTTCCCAGCTGCCCAGACTCATTTCTTTATCAAATATTATAATTAAATATTTTAAATAGAATTTCAATATCTCCATTTAATTAAGGTAAAAAGCAAACAAATTTGAATATGATCTGTTCCCTTCCCCAATATAACATTCCTTATTCTTACATATTAATTTAGCTACATTTTAAATACAGTCTAATAAAATAAAACATAAGAAGGATTTGAAATTTGATTAGTACAGATACATTCCCAGCACAGTGTGCTTACAGATGCCATGTTTCTTGTCACTTTCACTTTGTATTTCTGAGGTTATTTTATGCATTAATTTAAAAAATAACATACACAAAATTGACATGAGTAAACCTGATTCTTAGTTTTTGCCATAAATGTAAATAAAGCTCATACCTGATTTAACTGCTGCTATTGCCTTTGCAGGGGTGGTCACAGCACTTATTAAGTTACATAGTGAGATCCCACTGTTGTTTACTTTCTGAATCTCTGGTGTTTTTAAACTCCACTTTTCTTGTAATTTCTTGAGATATAAAAACACATTATTTTTCCATCTTAATATTTTCAGAGTTGCACATTATAATTCAGTTTCTTAAACATATCTTAAAGTAGTAATAATTGTAGACCCTGATTTGTGAGGGAGTCAATGAAAGAAAAAGGCACCTATTTGTTCCCACAGCCCAGGTGACTGTTATCTCAGTTAACGGTTGGGTATGTATGGCCCATTCTGCCTTCAAAGGTTTCAGAAGTGGCAAGTAAAATCCTAGCCAAAGTGGGAGTCAGGCTATTCCTGGCTGCTATGGGTTCCAAAATAACTGTCAACTGTAAGTCTGTAAAACTGTACTAGGTAACAGACCAGTCACAAATAAAAGGTACTAGGAACAATAAAAATAAATAGGAATTCAGAACTTCATTTTACAGCATATTTTAATCCTACAAATTTCAATTACTTTCAAAAACACACACACGGTCGGGCGAGGTGGCTCACACCTGTAATCCTAGCACTTTGGAAGGCCAAGGCAGGTGGATCACGAGGTCAAGAGATCGAGACCATCCTGGCTAACATGATGAAACCCTGTCTCTACTAAAAAAAATACAAAAAATTAGCTGGGCGTGGTGGCAGCCACCTGTAGTCCCAGCTACTAGGGAGGCTGAGGCAGGAGAATGGCGTGAACCCAGGAGGCAGAGCTTGCAGTGAGCCGAGATCACACCACTGCACTCCAGCCTGGGCGAAAGAGCGAGACTCTGTCTCGAAAAAAAAAACAAAACACACACACACACACACACACACACATCCACAAATTTGGAATGGGGGAAAAAAAATGCCATATTGGTCAAGGCATAAGCCTTGAGTCAGAAGACAAAAGACTTGTGCACTATTTATGCAGGAGATTCAAATAACTTCTCTTTCCAAATACTCTTTATAGTAATATATACAAGCTAGAGTAAAATGCTGAGTGAAAAGGATGTTTTGCTTAATATTATGAGAAGTGGTATAAAAAATTACTGAAACTAAGTAGAGATTTGGTAGGAAAGGAAACTTGATTACTAGAATAGTCAGCAACTCATTAATTCACCTTTTTTTAAAAAAGCAAATCCACTGAAAATTTATGTCCTTTTCCAAAAGAATTAGTTAAGCCCCATGCCATGATTTCCAAAGGTCAACAAAATATACAGTACATATATGAGGATCAAACTTAGATGATATTAGATCAAAGAAAACTACTATTAGTCTTTTAATCTTTCATTATTGACACAAATGGAAATTTAGTATTAGATAACAATGATTCACCTTAGTGTCTTCCAAAGATTTTCCTAAATCCTCTGCACCAAAAGAAGGCTGTACAATGGGAACTTTTTTTGTTGTTTCTTTTATCCATGACTTCAATGATTTAACAAGAACTTGGAAAGCATCCAACTGTTCTTGACAAGAAGTTACAGCTTCTTTTCTACATAACCAAAATCATACAAGAATTTAAGTCACAGAAAGAAGAATAAATAAATTATTATTCTCATGTCACACAATGTTAAGAAACCATCTTCCATGTACTCTAACCCTTTGATACAGGAGGAAAGGTTTCATAGGTGACAAGTGAAATCAGCTAAATCAGTAGTCCCCAGCCTTTTAGGCACCAGGGACCAGTTTCGTAGAAGATAATTTTTTCCACAGGCCAGGGAGGGGGGATGGTTTGGGGATGATTAAATGCATTACATTTATTGTGTGCTTTATTTCTATTATTTTTACATTGTAATATATATTAAAATAATTATGCAACTCGCCATAATGTAGAATCAATGGGAGCCCTGAGCTTGTTTTCCTGAAACTAGGCAGTCCCATCTGGGGGTGATGGGAGATGGTGGCAGATCATCAGGCATTAGATTCTCATAAGGAGCATGCACCCTAGATCCCTTGCATGCAGTTCACAATAGGGTTCCTGGTCCTATGAGAATCTAATGCCTCTGACGATCTGACAGGAGGCAGAGCTCAGGCAGCAATGTGAGAGATGGAGAGCAGCTGTAAATACAGATGAAGCTTTGCTGCCACCACTCACCTCCTACTGTGCAGCCCAGTTCATAATAGGCCATAGACCAGTAGATACCTCAGGGGTTAGGGGACCCCTGAGCTAAATAACTGTTGGTCTATTTTTCAGGCAAGGTTCATTGATAAAGATAGGAATATTCAAGAAATCTGTAGCCCATATGTAATGGCACTCTCTATAATGCTACATAAACTCTAAGAATACACAAACAGTTTGAACATTATTTAGATTCAATGAGCTTTGATCTGTCCCCTTTATGTGATGCTGAATGCCGGCAGGCACAGAACCAGAAGGGAAAGGTTGACAATCACTGACATGAGGAAAACATATTGCCACCTACTGGTTTCTACACTACACTACAGTCACGTTTATGGATGGATAAACTGCTGCAGGTAGTCCAGATTCAAGTCTCCCAAAATGAGATGAAACCTAGTGACTAGGGAATTTGCATGTGTGCCTCCCCTACAGAGACTCAGGAAACTCCCTGGTAAACTGTATGGGTCGTTCTGTATGCTCTGCACCACGGAGGCCGTGCACATGCCCAGCACATGAACAACTGTGAGGACAGTTACATCTGGCATGTGGATGACACGTACATATATGCAAGAGTGCAGAACACTGGCAGATAAGAATGCACTGCAGCTGGACTAATACTGATAACTACATTATTTTAAAGTTGGACCCATTTGAAAGAAGAAACAACCTAGAGATCACCTAAGAAAACCAAGAACATTTCTTCTACGCAATGTGAATTAAATACCATATGACAGGATGGAACATATAGCTCTGTGAGAAGTAAAGGCAGCACTCAAACATTTTAGGTAGAGAATTCTGAAGAAATAAAGAACAGTAGTTGGAAGAGAAATGACTTTTCTATGTTCTGAGGCTTTTCTACATAAACTTTAGCAAAATCCGATGTATATTCTAAACTAACATGAGATCAGAAACACAAAAGCTCAATCACAAGGCCCTGTACAGCTTTTTAGCTCAACTTAGGTTCATTCACTTGTTTCTAATAGTGTTTTTTCACAGGTTCATATCTCATCTACTGCTCTTTAAAAAGTAAACTATTATATTAAAAAGGCCATATTGAAATTGCACATCGTTTCTGAGTTGAGCTCAGAAAGCAAAGAACCACGAGCTGTTGTTCAAGGTTATTTCCGCCTTTGCAAATAAAAATGTGATATTTGCCCTAGGCTTCAGAGACTACAGCAAGTTTAGATCATTTTCAGTAATATACCACCACCATCATTTTTCTTATGCAACATTTTCCACTTTTATGTAAGAAGTATTGAATTTTCCTTCTAAATGTTAAACCAAATAATGCAGTTAACTTTAATAGCAAAAAATGATCAAAATATAAAAAATCTATAAAGTAGCCCTATGCTTATTCTCAAGTTTTCAAAATTGTTTCAGTTATCTATATAAGTAAATACAAGTATCTCACTCTAATTAATATAAATAGAATAAAATATAATTTTTAAAGTGGTACTTACTTTTCTTTGATGGTATCCTCCATTTCCTTGAATTTCTTTGACAAATTATTTGTTTTTTCAAAGACCAAAGCCTTATCACTTGGTAAGCCATGGCTGGATATCTCCTTCAAGAGACTATGCAAAACTTCAAGATGTTTCTTGTGTTCTAAAAATTCAGAAGTTGATTCCTACAAAGCATTAAGATATTCAGTCAATATAAATGTTGCTAGCTCTTCAAATGGCATTCCATCCAGAGGTCTGTGTGGGATCAGCATGGCTCTATTCATAATTTCACATAAGAATGAGTCTGCCTATGGCCAGTATTCTAAATATAATAAACATGCATATAGGCTATTTGAAAGGGAACACAGTAAACCTTATTTAATTTAAAATGCATTCTATATTTTGTCTCTTTGTGGCTTCTGGTACGTAAGATGATACTTATACTACCTATGATACATGTGATAAATGATATTTATTTCCAATCAATCAGCAAAGGCTTCAAGGAAAAGATAAGGTTTGAGATTTTTAAAGGAGTAAAACACAGATCTTTACTAATCTATAAGCAATTAAAATGATTGCCAATTATAATTCTGGCACTAAGTATATGAGTTTGCCCTAACTATTAATCTATCTGATTAGCCTCCTGAGTAGTAAGCGAGGCATACCTGCATATACTGAGACAATTCAGTAACATCTTTTCCTGGCACATCTACTTCAGTAAGAGCCTGAGTTTTTGTTTCTAAAAATGTCTGGAGCTTTTCTGAGAGGTTCTCAAACAGTTCTACTTTGGTTTTTAGCTCCTCCATTTTGGCAAGAGTTTCTTTGTGTTTATGACTTGCTTCTGAAAACCGAGCAGACAAGTCTTTCATTTTGGCTTGCAGTGAGGATGCAGTGGATGGATCTGTTGTTTCCATAAATTTCTTCACTTTTTCATTCATGGCATTTATACTGCTCTGACGACCTGCAATATCCTGTTCCAACATCTAAAATAAACCAAATATTGCATATGTTTTATTATGATGTTTATAAATAATGTGACAGAATTTTTTTAAATGACTATTCCTAACAACATAAGCTTGCACAACCTGTGCCTAGGAAGGTTAACAGTTGAAACTGAATGACAAGTTTGGTCTGTCCCTTGAGGAATGCCATCTTAAATCTCTCTGAGAGAGTGAAGAACAGCTGGCTAGTTGCTCGAAAGAGGCAGGACGCTGCTGCTACTCAGCAACCCCTAGAATCTAATGGAGCCTGGGGATTAGCCATGGTCCTAATTCTTAAAAGACTAGACAAGACTGATCTGATTAACCTCATGTGCAGCTGGCTGAAACAATGATAAACAAGATAAGACTCAATGTATGCATAAGCCCTCTATAATGAATAATATTCAAGAAAAAGTACACAAAGTCCTTCCTACACTTCTTCACAGATAAACCATTTTACACACTTGATTTTGTGCAAGCATTACTTTCCACACTCATATTCAGTAAATGTCTCTTTTTTGTGTCCTTAAGTTTATCTTAAATCTAACTATACTTTGAGCTTATAAAACTGTTTTTTTAAAAAACTGAAAATGGGACTTTTTTTTAAAGTCACTTACAATGTTTTTACTGATAATATCCTGAAGAGCAGTAGAGTTTAAAGGCACTTGACCTTGTTCTTTCAGAGAACTTTCCACACTTCCCATCCAGTCCAGCATTTCATCCAAGCCATCCTGCACACTCAGTGAACGGGTCAAGGTTATCTGGAGTTTTTCATTTCGTTCATTAACAGACTTGGACAGATCCTCATATCTCCCAACAATGTCATCTACTCCAAACAGATCAGGAAATATTAACCACAAAGTTCTCTTTGCCCTATCCCTTTTCAAAAACACATGAAGGTGAATCATACAATTTCCACACAAAAAATTTAAAAAATAAAAAGTTCAATGATAAATTCCTAATGCATAATCAGAACACCACCTAAAATGTTAAAATATAAAGAAAGAAAAGAGCCCAATGGATACTGAAAATTGAAATCTTTTTTTAAAAGTTAATATATATCCCATCTGCATTTGAAAAGAGATTTTTTTGGATGCATAAACATTTGAATTGTCACAGAGAGACAAAAGAGTGGTCCGAACAGCAAATCTTTGAAATAAATACTGGTTCTCAATCTGACATTTCATTGAAAATTACTTACGGAGGAAAAAAAGGTGAGTCACACACAGCCATTCTCAAGACAATACACAGTTACAAAGATTTCTGAAGAATTAACTTTTACATATAAAAATTATCACCCTGTCTCCCTCCTTCATACACACGCATGCTAAGCTTTTGTCATACTTCACAACTTAAGCAAATCACTCAAATGCACAGAAACTGGCAGATGCAAGTAATTAAGAAAACGGGCAACAATGAAAATCCATTTAAAGTTAAGATTATGCTTCTAAAATATACACTAATTGAATTTATTTAAAAGTTTAACAGCAGACAAAAGAGAAAAATAAACAGGCTAACCTATCTCATATGAGGATAAACTTTACCTTCAATTCTAAAGATTCGAGATGCTAAAAAAAAAAAACCCTTTCTCGTCCAGTTTTCACTTGACTAAAGCCCTACATGTTAACATCCTACATTCTATATTGTAGACCAATGAAAAGTTTGAACAATGGTTTTTAATGTATTCATCTCTTTCTCTCTGGAAAATGATGTTTTAAATTTATTTATCACTTATTGTCCGAGAATTTGAAAAATATTTTAATTATTTCTGAATGCTTTAGTCTTATACATTGTAGAACGCTTCAGTAGGGAAAAGCTGTGTCCTGAAACATCTCTAACATCTTACTGACTTGTATTTGGCCCATAAAACATAATCTATACAACAAAATAATATAATTGTTCTAATGCTACAACATGAGAAAACATCTTGAAAATTTTCACTGGAGTGAGAGGTTAAGTTTGGATGATTTAAAGAGAAAATCATGCTCCTCTTACTAAAACTCAATGAAGCCCATCAGCATACTGAGTGGGGAGGGAGACAGCATTTAATATGCACGAAAATGCCATCAGCAGAGGAAACAAGCAGTGGGTTCAAAAATAAGCTCTAAACAATAGATGCTGGAAACTGCTAGTTGGGGGAGAGGGGTGGGAAGGTAAGGGCTGAAAAACTACCTGTTGGAGACTATGCTCATTACCTGGGTGATGGGTTCGATCATATGCCAAACCTCAGCATCATACAATATACCTTTCTAACAAACCTGCATATGTACCCTCTGATTCTAAAATAAAAGTTGAAGAAAAAAAATGAGCTCTAATTTGGAAACTCACAAGAGCACATGCTCTGAATGGCAGCTTGAAGTTGGCAGGTTAGCGACTTCTTAATTGGGCAACTGCATCAACAGGGTAAGTAAAATGAGTGACCTGTTCAGCCATAATAAGTGACTTTCCAAGGAAAGCCAGCTATTTTCATATAATTAACAGATTTGAGTGTTACTGTTTGCTATAGACTAAATGTGTCCCCCAAAATTCATATATTGGGGCCAAAGTCCCAATGTGATAGTGTTGGGTGCTGGGGCCTTCGGAAGATGTGATATTATCATATAATAAGAAATATTTGGTCTCTGACCATAGCTCTTGACATAGAGTTCCTAAAACCCTTCTGATTTCCTCAGTAATACAGACACTAAGAGAATCTTTTGTTCTGATATTTGGTCGTTGACCTCAGTTCCTGACATAGAGCTCCTAAGACCTTTGTGATTTCCTAAGTGATAGGAGTGTATGGCAGAGCTCCTAAGTCCCTTGGAATTCCTTCATGAGGGGCATCTTTTGTTTGAATGAGGTGACGCCTGGTGGCCTCCTGGATAGTCTTAGGGTAGGGGGAGCAGGGGACAGTGGCAGATGTTGCCAGGGAATCAACCATGTGATTAGACAGTTGGAACTGTCACCCTGTCAACCTCTGAGGAGGGAAGAAGGGCTGAAGATTGAGCTGCTACCAATGGCCAATGATGTAATCAATCATGCTTATGTAATGAAGCTGCCATAAAAACCCAATAGGATTCGTTTGGGGAGCTTCTGAATAGCTGAACACATGGAGTCCTGAGCATGGCATGCCCATAGAGGGCACAGAAATTCTGCTCCCCTTCTCCCATACCTCACCCTGTGTATCTCTTCCATCTGGCTGTTCATCTGTATCCTTTGTAATATTCTTTATAGTAAGTGGGTAAATGTAAGTAAAGTCTTTCTCTGAGTTCTGTGAGTCACTCTAGCAATTAATTGAACGTGAGAAGGGTCATGGGAATCCTAATTTATAGCTGATCAGTCTGAAATACGGATCACAATTTGGGACTTGTGATTGGTATCTGAAGTGGGGGGCAGCATTATGAGACTGACCCCTTAACCTGTGGGGTCTGAAGCTAATTCCAGGTAGACAGTGTCAGAATTGAATTGAACTGAATTGAATTATAGGACATCCAGCTGGTATCTGTTGGAGAATTATTTGGTGTATGGGGAGAAATACACACACATCTGGTCACAGAAGTGTTCTGTGTCATGTTCAATGGTGTATGAGAGTGAGTAGCAAAAAGAATCAGGTTTTCTCTCTCTCTGAGGAGGTAATTAGGTCATGAGGGTAGAGCCCGTGTGAATGGGATTAGCGCCCTTAGAAGAAGAAACAGGAGAGAAATGATGTCTCTCCACCACTCTCTACCAGCAAGATAGTGGCCATCTGTAAGCCAGGAAAAGGGCCCTCACCAGAACCCGACCATACTGGCAGCCTGTTCTCTGATTTCCAGCCTCCAGAACTATTGGAAATAAATGTATGTTGTTTAAGCTACCCAGCCGATGCTATTTTTGTCATAGTGGGCTAAACGAAGACACTGTTTAGTTTGCACTTCTTAGTGATAAAATATTGTCACTGAAGTAAATTCTTCATTTTAGTAAACTAAAAAATATTTTAGAAAAAGGTACAAAAATCTACTGTAAGAATGTTATTTTTTTAAATCATTGGTTTTCTTAGAAGTCAGAAAGATCTTAGAGAAACTCCTCTATACCTTAAATAGTTTCACATATTTCCTAGAAAATTATGCCAGAAGTTTTAGTTTTAAAATAATGTAACAAATGAATTTTAAGCAACTAAAAGTGAAACTATGTACACTTAATAAGAAAAAAATGTCAAAATGCCTCTTTGAGTAACATAAATACAAATAAGATAGTCTTTCTTTCTCCTTCATATCCTTATACCCAAGTCCTCACAGCAATGGTATCTAATGTGGATGGATATATGAGATGCTGCATTGGGACAGAGGAACAAAATGTTAGAACTTCCATTCATATTTTCATTTTATACTTTAAAACTCTATATTTTTGTGTTTTATAATTATAACACATAGAATAATACAGTAATATGTTCACATGACTTATACATACATCTGCATATATGGGGATGCAGGCTGAAGATCATTTTTGACAGGGGTACATAACAAAAAACATCTGGATACATGTAAGAATGAAAGACAGGGTTTCCCTTCTACACAGTGATCTTAAAAGAGCTAAGTTCCATTCTTCTCTTCAAATAAAATTTTGACTCAGATTTTAATTCATGCTCTATTTAGGGTAAAACATATGTCTAATCATCTGTTGTGGAATATTTTTACTTCACATATTCACACATAGAAATACACAATAACATTAAATATTGTGAAAAGCAGGGCAGTGAAAACAAAAAATACATATGTAAGATAGTAAAAAATATGTATTGATAATCCACTGCACATTTGGTATAAACTAAATACTGTGGTTAGATAGAAAGATAATATACAATAGCTCTTTTCTCAAGAAACACATTAATCACAAACTCTTGGGCTTAAATGATCCTCCCCAAATGTTGGGATTACAGGTGTCAGCTTTTGCACCCGGCCTGAGAGATGTGCTTTGAGAAGTCTTCCCACTTCTCTGTGTTCTACAAGTTTTTTAGTGGCCTCACTCAAATTGAGAGCTCAGTTACACCAATTCTTTAGTGATACTAGAAACTTGATTACAGCTGTAGTGCTACTTTTGTGCACAAAACATTTGGGGAGGATCATTTAAGCCCAAGAGTTTGAGACTAGCCTGGACAATACAGTGAGACCCCATCTCTACAAAAAAATTTAAAAAATTAGCTGCGCATGATAGAGCATTCCTGTAGTCCTCACTTCTCAGGAGGCTGAGATGAGGAAGACTGCTTGAGCCCAGGAAGTCAAGGCTGCAGTGAGATATGATTGTGCCACTGCACTCAGCCTGGGCAATAAAGTAACCCCTGTCTCTAAAAATAAATTCAATTCAATTCAATTAAGCACATTTCTCAACCTCTTAAACCCACGTTCCCACTATTGATAAAGAACCTCAGAGATTCTACTTTGGCCTTAAGTTGAAGGCCTAACTCTGCCCAATCCCATCAACCAAGAGAATTTTGTGAAGTTCTACTTCCTGTGGTGGACATTACATAGCGAGTTCCTGTTACTTTTTCTAAATATCAAATTTAAATTTAAATATACTCTTTTCAAGACACATAGCCCCCGCCTCTAAGATTCTAATATACCTGCCAAAGAAGGCATGCCTTTTCCCAGATGCAGGAACACCATTTCACAGAGAAAGAGCACATGGAACACAATCTGTAACTAGTGAACATTTTTCTCCATATCTATTAGGACACCTTTCTTTAGAATTTACCTGTGAGACAGGAAGCAAGCACATGAATATCTTACCAAGTGTTTTCTGGATATCATTCTTGGCTGGAAGTAAAGATCCCCTGGCACCTAAAAGCACTTCAGCCGTTTTCTTCAGTTTCTCTACAGCAACCTGCTGACTTGATATCTGTCCTTGCAAAGCCTGTAGGATTAAACGCTTTTCAATTATACTCAGCAGGACTAAATAATAGATTTCTAATGTGGACAAAATGATTTCTAATAAGATAAAGTAAAATTGGACAGAATAAACTTTTCATCATACCAACTTTCATCATCAACTTACTCCAGAGTTCTTCGAATAAGGCCAGTTATAAAGCAGCATTAGCAAAAGCATCAGCCAGTCTGGATAACACAAATTAAGTTTTGAAATAAACCTTTGAGCATATGTTCATAATAATTTCCCTGGTTCCTGATCATACAACCCTCTAACTTTATACCCTTAACCCCTACTTCTAGGCTTTGTACAATACCCCAACTACTACTAAAACAAACAACAACCAAAATTTGAGACCACTTCTGACTCCAGGTAAGGAGATAAATAAGCTCGCCCAAATCAGTAGATCCTGACTCAATACTGAGTCATGTTTATTTCTGTTAATTCAATAAAAGTTACTGAACATCTAACAAATTCAAAAAGCCTCGCTACATTTTGTGAATATACAAAAATAAAAACAGACACAAAGCTTACTTTCAGGGATTTTATGGTTTGAGGCAGGAAGTGGTAAGTGCCACAGGTGAGTCTGAAAAAATGCTGCTGGAAGTTAACAGGAAAAAAATGGGAGGGAAATGAGGGCCACCTCAATGGTAATGACACTGAGATGGCTCCTTAAGAAAGTGTGGATTTGGGAGAACAACTCCCTGCAGAACAAACAGAAGACACAAAGATGAGGACAGAAGAATCACAGGAGAAGGGGAGAGTCCCATCCAGTTTGACAATGCTTATGGGTGAGTAAATAGAAATAGGCCTGGAAAGGCTTCAAACATCAGGCTAAGGAGTTTACATTTTATCCCATAGCAATGGGGAGTTATGCAGGGCTTTTGGGTAAGGGGTTGAGATGCTCAGGGCTGTCCTATAGGAAGGCTAAATTTGTAGCACTGCATGGGAAAAGTCCAAAGGAAACGAAATAAAGCAGAGATACCAGCTGGGGACAACTTCAGCAGTAACAATGCAGTGAGGACTACTGAAGGCCAAGGGCTGAAGACAATTCCACCGTTCAGTCTGTTTGGACTGAGAAGGTGGAATTAGTTACAGAGTTGCGAAGAGTCCAAAGGACTTGGTAACACTATCTAAAGCTGTGCTGCCACTATGGTAGCTACCAACTACAGGTAGCTTTTAAAATTTAAATTAATTGAAATTTTAAACAATTAAAAATTCCATTCCTTGGTTACAGTAGCCACATTTCAAGTGCTAAGTAGTCACTGTGGCTAGTGGCTACCAATTGAACAGAGCAAAATATAAATAAAGTATTTCCAGCTGGTGCAGTGGCTCACTTGTAATCCCAACGCTTTTTGGGAGGCCAACTTGGGAGGATCACTTGAGGCCAGGAGTTCAAGACCAGCCTGGGTAATAAAGTGAGACCTTGTCTTTACAAAAAAAAATTTAAAAATTAGCCGGGCATGGTAGTCTGTGCCTGTAGTCTCAATTACTCAGGAGCTGAGTCAGGAAGACCGCATGAGCCCAGGAATTTGAGGCTGCAGTGGGCTACGATCATGCTACTGTTAATTCCAGCCTGGGTGACAGAGTGATATTCCTACTTTCTTAAAATAAATAAATAAATAAATAAAAATTTAAAAAAATAAATTTCATCATTACAGAATGTTCTAGTAGACAGCACTGCTGGAGAGGGCAGGAACAAAGGACAAGAGGAGACAAGAGTAGAAGTGTCCAAAGATTTTGCGCCTAAGTAATTAGCAGAATTTACTTTTTCTTTTTTCTTTTTTTTTGGTTGGGGGGACAGCATCTCACTCTGTTGCCCAGGCTGGAGTGCACTGGTACAGTCTCGGCTCACTGAAGCCTTGACCTCACAAGCTCAGGTGATCCTCCCACCTGAGCCTCCCAATTAGCTAGAACCACAGGTGCATGCCACCATGCCCAGCTAATTTTTTTGTATTTTTTGTAGAGCCAGGGTTTTGCCACATTGCCCAGGCTGGTCTCAAACTCCTGGGCTCAAGCAATCCTCCCACCTCGGCCGTCCAAAGTGCTGGGATTACAGGAATGAGCCAAGGCTCCCA
This sequence comes from Pan troglodytes, assembly GCF_028858775.2. Lineage (NCBI taxonomy): Eukaryota > Metazoa > Chordata > Mammalia > Primates > Hominidae > Pan > Pan troglodytes. The sequence continues at coordinate 62,447,101 of NC_072403.2, forward strand.
GCCAATTAGTGGCATTTATTTAAAAAAAAAAAAAAAAAAAAAAGGGTGAGAGCAAGCTAAGAGTAAAGGAATGCCTGTTTTGGAATTCATGATTTCAAAGTGCTTTTGGGACCCTCCTCCAGAAGGAAACAGCAAAACTGGAAATGGAAGAGAGTTGGAACCCAAACTGGAAACAGACATAGAGAATCGGAAGTCAAGATACACGATGTGACTCCTAAACAAGAAAGCACAGGAATGCCAGAGAAGCAGATTCTAAAGAATCATGGAGAATATTTATAAATAAGTGATGGGGAGAGAAGAAAAAAAAGAACACATGTAATTGATGGGGTGGAAATGGGCCCAGAATAACTCTGTCCCCAAAGATTAAAGGAAGAGAGAAGTGGAAAAGGTTAACAGTGTCAACTGCTTCGGAAAGGATAATGTAAACTGAAAGACTAATGAGTCCTTGAATTTAATGAGTAGCGGTCCCCGCGTATCTCTGAGTGAACAGATGTGGCTCAACAATGGGAAGAAGGAAAAAAAGGTGGAAGCAGGAGCCATAGATACGTCTTCCAGAAGTCTGACCCTGCATTTCTAACAGCTCTTACAGATTTCTGCAAAAGTGGGCTGCCTGGCCACACAGGCCTATTCCCAGCTTTAATTTATCTTAAGCAACTCACGCTCCTCTTCTACTCCTGCATTTGGATTTCAAAGCCCCCAATGTCCAGTTGTAGATGTGAACTCATCCTTGGCCATGGGCCTAGCTTTCCAACTGCCTCTTGAGTATTTCCATCTGGATGTATGCAGTCACCTCCAACTCAAAAAAGCTGAATCTGAACTCATCATCTCATTCTCTGTACCTACACTTTCTCCTGGGGTATATCTAACTACCCAAATAGTCAACCTGAAGTTCCTCCTAGATTCCATCCTAAGGCTTATTTTCCACATGCAAATCAACCATTTAAAGCTTTTTTTTTTCCACACGTGCAAATCAATCAACAATTTTACCTGCTTAATATTTTTTAAAAGTCAACTTTTGCTCCATATTTCTGGATCATTCCAGGATAATCTCTCTCTTGGATTGTTGAAAAAAGAATCCTAACTGTGTTAGATCCTGCCTCCAATCACTTCTCTAATATAGCTCCTAATGTGTTCTACCTAAAATATACATCTGACCACATATCACCCCTGATATAGTTTGGATATTTGTCCCCGCCCAAATCTCACATTGAAATGCAATCCTCAATGTTCAAGAGAGAACCTGGTGGGAGATGATTTCTCATGAATGGTTTACCATCATCATCTTGGTGCTGTCCTCGACAGTGAGTGAATTCTAGCAAGATCTGGTCATTTAAAAGTATGTAGCACTTCCCCACCTCCCCACCTCTCTCCCTGTCTCTCTCTCTCTCTCTCACTTGCTTCTGCTTTTGCCGTGTCACATGCCTGCTCCTGCTTTGCCTTGCACCATGAGTAAAAGTTCCCTGAGGCTTCCCCAGAAGCTGAGTGATGTCAGTGCCATGCTTGTACAGCCTGTAGAATCCTGAGCCAACTAAACTTCTTTTCTTTATAAATTACCCAGTCTCAAGTATTTCTTTTCTTTTTTTTTTTTTATTAAAGTTTTAGGGTACGTGTGCACAATGTGCAGGTTAGTTACATATGTATACATGTGCCATGTTGGTGTGCTGCACCCATTAACTCGTCATTTAGCATTAGGTATATCTCCTAATGCTATCCCTCCCCCCTACCCCCACCCCACAACAGGCCCCAGAGTGTGATGATCCCCGTCCTGTGTCCATGTGTTCTCATTGTTCAATTCCCACCTATGAGTGAGAACATGTGGTGTTTGGTTTTTTGTCCTTGTGATAGTTTACTGAGAATGATGATTTCCAATTTCATCCATGTCCCTACAAAGGACATGAACTCATCATTTTTTATGGCTGCATAGTATTCCATGGTGTATATGTGCCACATTTTCTTAATCCAGTCTATCATTGTTGGACATTTGGCTTGGTTCCAAGTCTTTGCTATTGTGAATAGTGCTGCAATAAACATATGTGTGCATGTGTCTTTATAGCAGCATGATTTACAGACCTTTGGGTACATACCCAGTAATGGGATGGCTGGGTCAAATGGTATTTCTAGTTCTAGATCCCTGAGGAATCGCCACACTGACTTCCACAATGGTTGAACTAGTTTACAGTCCCACCAACAGTGTAAAAGTGTTCCTATTTCTCCACAGCCTCTCCAGCACCTGTTGTTTCCTGACTTTTTAATGATCGCCATTCTCACTGGTGTGAGATGGTATCTCATTGTGGTTTTGATTTGCATTTCTCTGATGGCCAGTGATGATGAGCATTTTTTCATGTGTCTTTTGGCTGCATAAATGTCTTCTTTTGAGAAGTGTCTGTTCATATCCTTTGCCCACTTTTTGATGGGGTTGTTTTTTTCCTGTAAATTTGTTGGAGTTCATTGTAGATTCTGGATATTAGCCCCTTGTCAGATGAGTAGGTTACGAAAATTTTCTCCCATTTTGTAGGTTGCCTGTTCACTGTGATGGTAGTTTCTTTTGCTGTGCAGAAGCTCTTTAGTTTAATTAGATCCCATTTGTCAATTTTGGCTTTTGTTGCCATTGCTTTTGGTGTTGTAGACATGAAGTCCTTGCCCATGCCTATGTCCTGAATGGTAATGCCTAGGTTTTCTTCTAGGGTTTTTATGGTTTTAGGTCTAATGTTTAAGTATTTAATCCATCTTGAATTGATTTTTGTATAAGGTGTAAGGAAGGGATCCAGTTTCAGCTTTCTACATATGGCTAGCCGGTTTTCCCAGCACCATTTATTAAATAGGGAATCCTTTCCCCATTGCTTTTGTCAGGTTTATCAAAGATCGGATAGTTGTAGATACGCGGTGTTATTTCTGAGGGCTCTGTTCTGTTCCATTGATCTATATCTCTGTTTTGGTACCAGTACCATGCTGTTTTGGTTACTGTAGCCTTGTAGTATAGTATGAAGTCAGATAGCGTGATGCCTCCAGCTTTGTTCTTTTGGCTTAGGATTGACTTGGCGATGCGGGCTCTTTTTTGGTTCCATATGAACTTTAAAGTAGTTTTTTCCAATTCTGTGAAGAAAGTCATTGGTAGCTTGATGGGGATGGCACTGAATCTATAAATTACCTTGGGCAGTACGGCCATTTTCACGATATTGATTCTTCCTACCCATGCGCATGGAATGTTCTTCCATTTGTTTGTATCCTCTTTTATTTCATTGAGCAGTGGTTTGTATTTCTCCTTGAAGAGGTCCTTCACGTCCCTTGTAAGTTGGATTCCTAAGTATTTTATTCTCTTGGAAGCAATTGTGAATGGGAGTCCACTCATGATTTGGCTCTCTGTTTGTCTGTTATGGGTGTATAGGAATGCTTGTGATTTTTGCACATTGATTTTGTATCCTGAGACTTTGCTGAAGTTGCTTATCAGCTTAAGGAGATTTTGGGCTGAGACGATGGGGTTTTCTAGATATACAATCATGTTGCCTGCAAACAGGGACAATTTGACTTCCTCTTTTCCTAATTGAATACCCTTTATTTCCTTCTCCTGCCTAATTGCCCTGGCCAGAACTTCCAACACTATGTTGAATAGGAGTGGTGAGAGAGGGCATCCCTGTCTTGTGCCAGTTTTCAAAGGGAATGCTTCCAGTTTTTGCCCATTCAGTATGATATTGGCTGTGGGTCTGTCACAGATAGCTCTTATTATTTTGAGATACGTCCCATCAATACCTAATTTATTGAGAGTTTTTAGCATGAAGGGTTGTTGAATTTTGTCAAAGGCCTTTTCTGCATCTATTGAGATAATCATGTGGTTTTTGTCTTTGGTTCTGTTTATATGCTGGATTACATTTATTGATTTGTGTATATTGAACCAGCCTTGCATCCCAGGGATGAAGCCCACTTGATCATGGTGGATAAGCTTTTTGATGTGCTGCTGGATTCGGTTTGCCAGTATTTTATTGAGGATTTTTGCATCAATGTTCATCAAGGATATTGGTCTAAAATTCTCTTTTTTGGTTGTGTCTCTGCCCGGCTTTGGGATCAGGATGATGCTGGCCTCATAAAATGAGTTAGGGAGGATTCCCTCTTGTTCTATTGATTGGACTAGTTTCAGAAGGAATGGTACCAGTTCCTCCTTGTACCTCTGGTAGAATTCGGCTGTCAATCCATCTGGTCCTGGACTCTTTTTCGTTGGTAAGCTATTGATTATTGCCACAATTTCAGAGCCTGTTATTGGTCTATTCAGAGATTCAACTTCTTTCTGGTTTAGTCTTGGGAGAGTGTATGTGTCGAGGAATTTATCCATTTCTTCTAGATTTTCTAGTGTATTTGCATAGAGGTGTTTGTAGTATTCTCTGATGGTAGTTCGTATTTCTGTGGGATTGGTGGTGATATCCCCTTTATCATTTTTTATTGCGTCTATTTGATTCTTCTCTCTTTTTTTCTTTATTAGTCTTGCTAGCGGTCTATCAATTTTGTTGATTCTTTCAAAAAACCAGCTCCTGGATTCATTGATTTTTTGAAGGGTTTTTTGTGTCTCTATTTCCTTCAGTTCTGCTCTGATTTTAGTTATTTCTTGCCTTCTGCTAGCTTTTGAATGTGTTTCCTCTTGCTTTTCTAGTTCTTTTAATTGTGATGTTTAGGGTGTCAATTTTGGATCTTTCCTGCTTTCTCTTGTGGGCATTTAGCGCTATAAATTTCCCTCTACACACTGCTTTGAATGTGTCCCAGAGATTCTGGTATGTTGTGTCTTTGTTCTCGTTGGTTTCAAACAACATCTTTATTTCTGCCTTCATTTCGTTAGGTACCCAGTAGTCATTCAGGAGCAGGTTGTTCAGTTTCCATGCAGTTGAGCGGTTTTGAGTGAGTTTCTTAATCCTGAGTTCTAGTTTGATTGCACTGTGGTCTGAGAGACAGTTTGTTATAATTTCTGTTCTTTTACATTTGCTGAGGAGAGCTTTACTTCCAACTATGTGGTCAGTTTTGGAATAGGTGTGGTGTGGTGCTGAAAAAAATGTATATTCTGTTGATTTGGGGTGGAGAGTTCTGCAGATGTCTATTAGATCCACTTGGTGTAGAGCTGAGTTCAATTCCTGGGTATCCTTGTTAACTTTCTGTCTCGTTGATCTGTCTAATGTTGACAGTGGGATGTTAAAGTCTCCCATTATTATCGTGTGGGAGTCTAAGTCTCTTTGTAGGTCACTCAGGACTTGCTTTATGAATCTGGGTGCTCCTGTATTGGGCGCATATATATTTAGGATAGTTAGCTCTTCTGGTTGAATTGATCCCTTTACCATTATGTAATGGCCTTCTTTGTCTCTTTTGATCTTTGTTGCTTTAAAGTCTGTTTTATCAGAGACTAGGATTGCAACCCCTGCCTTTTTTTGTTTTCCATTTGCTTGGTAGATCTTCCTCCATCCTTTTATTTTGAGCCTATGTGTGTCTCTGCATGTGAGATGGGTTTCCTGAATACAGCACACTGATGGGTCTTGACTCTTGATCCAATTTGCCAGTCTGTGTCTTTTAATTGGAGCATTTAGAGAACGGGCAGACTGCCTCCTCAAGTGGGTCCCTGACCCCTGACCCCCGAGCAGCCTAACTGGGAGGCACCCCCCAGTAGGGGCAGACTGACACCTCACATGGCCAGGTACTCCTCTGAGACAAAACTTCCAGAGGAACGATCAGACAGCAGCATTCGCGGTTCACGAAAATCCACGGTTCTGCAGACACCGCTGCTGATACCCAGGCAAACAGGGTCTGGAGTGGACCTCTAGCAAACTCCAACAGACCTGCAGCTGAGAGTCCTGTCTGTTACAAGGAAAACTAACAAACAGAAAGGACATCCACACCAAAAACCCATCTGTACATCACCATCATCAAAGACCAAAAGTAGATAAAACCATAAAGATGGGGAAAAAACAGAGCAGAAAAACTGGAAACTCTAAAAAGTGGAGTGCCTCTCCTCCTCCAAAGGAACACAGTTCCTCACCAGCAACGGAACAAAGCTGGACGGAGAATGACTTTGACGAGTTGAGAGAAGAAGGCTTCAGACGATCAAACTACTCCGAGCTACAGGAGGAAATTCAAACCAAAGGCAAAGAAGTTGAAAACTTTGAAAAAAATTTAGACGAATGTATAACTAGAATAACCAATACAGAGAAGTGCTTAAAGGAGCTGATGGAGCTGAAAGCCAAGGCTCGAGAACTACGTGAAGAATGCAGAAGCCTCAGGAGCCGATGCGATCAACTGGAAGAAAGGGTATCAGCGATGGAAGATGAAATGAAGCAAGAAGGGAAGTTCAGAGAAAAAAGAATAAAAAGAAACGAACAAAGCCTCCAAGAAATATGGGACTATGTGAAAAGACCAAATCTGCATCTGATCGGTGTACCTGAAAGTGACGGGGAGAATGGAACCAAGTTGGAAAACACTCTGCAGGATATTATCCAGGAGAACTTCCCCAATCTAGCAAGGAAGGCCAACATTCAGATTCAGGAAATACAGAGAACGCCACAAAGATACTCCTCGAGAGGAGCAACTCCAAGACACATAATTGTCAGATTCACCAAAGTTGAAATGAAGGAAAAAATGTTAAGGGCAGCCAGAGAGAAAGGTCGAGTTACCCACAAAGGGAAGCCCATCAGACTAACAGCAGATCTCTCGGCAGAAACTCTACATGCCAGAAGAGAGTGGGGGCCAATATTCAACATTCTTAAAGAAAAGAATTTTCAACCCAGAATTTCATATCCAGCCAAACTAAGCTTCATAAGTGAAGGAGAAATAAAATCCTTTACAGACAAGCCAATGCTGAGAGATTTTGTCACCACCAAGCCTGCCCTAAAAGAGCGCCTGAAGGAAGCACTAAACATGGAAAGGAACAACCGGTACCAGCCACTGCAAAATCACGCCAAAATGTAAAGACCATCGAGACTAGGAAGAAACTGCATCAACTAACAAGCAAAATAACCAGCTAACATCATAATGACAGGATCAAATTCACACATAACAATATTAACTTTAAATGTAAATGGACTAAATGCTCCAATCAAGTATTTCTTTATAGCAACACAAGAACAGCCAAATAACCCTGTTAAAATCTCTTAGTAGTCTCCCTTGACAAAAAGGCCAAGACTTGAGCATGCTATAGTCTAAAAGGTCCAATGAAATCTATTCCCTAATTCTACCTTCAATCTCAACTTTCTGTTCCAGAAATGTCTAACACAGCTATTTCTTAGCTATTTATTCATGCTGGACCCAATGTCTTAGAAACTCTACATACCAACTTTTTCATGCAACCTACCCCCGTCATCCTGAACTTGGCTCTTCTTCACCTTTTAATACTCAGCTGGAAAACCTTCCCTAAGTCTCTCCTCACTCCTAGCTTTAGTAAGTACTCCTTACAGGAAATCCCATAAATACCCTGTGACTATTATTGGATTTATCTGTGTCTTCTATCAAACTATAGCCTTCTTGAGAACTAGGAAGTCATCCCTTTCAGCTTTCTATTACTAGTGCCTAGATCAGTGCTTGACACATAGCAGGCTCCAAAAATTTTTTTCAGGAATAAATGAGCAACTAAGTAAATAAATGAACATATCAGATGTAAGACCTAAAAAGGTTTTCTTCTATTTCAGCATTATTTATTATCATTACTTAAATGCCTAAAGCTAATGGCAAAAATTTGCTCAACTAATCTTCATATCCAAGAAACTGAGATGACATACAGGCAGTCTGTGCATATGTCAAAAGGCCCACCAAACCACGGCCAACATAGGATCTAGAATACCACAACCTACAGTTGTTTCAAGATGCCAAAGAATCCTCATCAGAGTGGATCTGTTTGAAAAAATTCTGTGGTGGGGAGGGGGGAGGGGGGAGGGATAACATTGGGAGATATACCTAATGCTAGGTGACGAGTTGGTGGGTGCAGCGCACCAGCATGGCGCATGTATGCATATGTAACTAACCTGCACAATGTGCACATGTACCCTAAAACTTAAAGTATAATAAAAAAATAAATAAATAAAAAAATAAAATAAAAGCTTCAAAAAAAAAAAAAAGAAAAAAAAAAAGAAAAATTCTCCTAGCAGTTTAATTACGGGAAGTGTAAAAAAAAATCCCTCAAGACATGAACTTTTTACCTGTGACCACACTGAATCTAGACCACAGGGACAGCTTATTCATATAACATGGTTATTTAGGAGATGAAGTAAGTGAAGGGTACCCTCCGAAAATTTTTTTTAGATTGTGAGTTCACCAAGGGCAGAGACAGGGTTTTAACATCTTTGTGCCTTCATGAAACTCAGCATACAAACGTTTACTGAATGAATAAATACATCTAAAAGTGATCATGGTTCTATTAGAATATCCAATACCAAAGATGGCCCTGACTACCAGCTTAAAACTTAGAAGTGCATTATAAAAGAAGCATGTCTTCTTCACCTCTTCTTCTCAAAACATCACATGCCTTTACTCTTGACAATTATATTCAAGAGAGTTAATCATTTTTAATTCCTAGCAAGTATCAAGGTCCTAATTTAACAATAATAGTTGTTTATAGTGCTATTTTGGAAAAAAAACTGTTAATTACAGTATTCAAATGGGTACCTTATATTGTTTTGAATGGATTTCAAGGAAATTAAGACACGAAAGAAGGATCTGTGACAAGAGAATACCTGTTGGGACCAGAAGACAGCGAAGTCTATACACTTCTGGGCATTTGTACAATTCATAAAAGTTTCCTGACTTAACACCACCCCAGAGATTAGTGCAAGTCCGGAAGGCTGACATTGTCAGTCAATGCAATCCCCATTGCTGGTTCCACACCCAGGCCTTGAGACTGGTCCCCAAATCCTGTTTTCTGCACCTCTTATGGGGCTAAAATCTTGTTTTATCCACTAATTTCCCTGGAAGGGGATCTTGAGGAGGGTTATTATGGCCTAGTAGTATCAGATTGTTGACAACACAGTTCACAGTTCTTTGAATAATAATGCTAATAACAACATGCTATTGGCCAAAAGCATTTCAAATGAAATGAACAAATTGGATGCCCCAAAAATTACATTTATGATTCATCAGAATATAAGTAGAAGATAGTATGTTACATGTAGAAAGATCGATTTTTTGTAGTAGTCTCATGGGTTTATATTATTGTTAAAAGTAATTGTAAAATGTTAATAAACATCAAAGAAATGGAGGCCACCTAATCCTCATAAAAATTTATCCTTGATACATTCTGAAATCTTCTGAGAGAAAAATATGTGCATTATCAGCAACAACTTTAATTGTACATTTAATTTTTAAAATTACGCTATGACTTAATTGGAATTCATTCTCCTTTGAGATCTCTTTCTTTTTCATATTTCTTTAACTGTCTTAGGACTGTAAGAGTCTTCTGCAGCAATTACTAAATAGGTTTTTCCGTTTTAAAATTTATCCACATATCTGTTTAATTAAAAAACCATCACATTCTTTGGGTTTTATTCTTTTTCTGCTCTAGTTACATAAAAATTACTTTTATAGGCAGTATAATCTGTTTACTAATATAGATCTAACTTAAAATGTGTTATTTCTATTTTATGCATTTTCTGTACTTAAAATAACTTCCTAATTAAATGTAATATATGCAATCAATAATTATTTTAAATGATACGTATTTCCTACTAAAATAATGACCTTAATGTCACAGTATCTCCTCTACCCCCACCACATATCTTGTCCTTGAATATACAATACATGGGGATATAAAAACTTAATTAAGATAGATTTGTTCTTGTACCTGTGGAAAGGAGAAAGAAAAAAAAAACAGGACTGAAAATGCACATTGGAAAAAAGGAAGCAGCCCCGAGGAGGCTGCATGGATCTGGGGATGCTGACCTGGCCCACATCATCTCCCTAGTGTCCAGCGAAGGGCTGGATAAACTCTTCAGCCTGGGAAAGAAGCAGTGCCCTCCACCCTCTTGACCTCCCAGCTTGACCTCCTTCCCTGCTCTCATCCTATGCTTCCCACCCCTTCACGGGCCTTCTCTCTGCCTGATATTAACCTGCCACATTTCACCCAGGTATGACTTAGCTTTCCAGAGTTGTCAATCTCAGGCAATACCTAACTTTAAGCTTGCCCAGCAGGGTACCTGTTTCCCGTGCTAACAGCACAATTTTTCGACTCTGTAAATAACATGCAATTAACTTCTGAAAGACAGCTGTCTAACTGGCAATCCTGTGTTTATTTTCTAGCTATAGCAGTAATAACCTACTATTATTAACCTGTGAAATGGAATCATATAATAGATTGATGGAATGAAACTTTTAAACTCAAAATTATTGGTCACATTAGTTCTCATCCTTTACTTTAGAATTTTAAAATAAGTTTTACATTATAAAAATAGATTTAAAAACTCTCCACCACTGTATGACTGAGAATCCCACTGTTATGCAGTTTTGACACCGAGCCTGTATTTCTGAAAGAGCAGGTGGACTTTTTGAGAACTGTATTGAGTAATTATTCAAGTTTGTATCTCTATGAATCATGAAGATATTCAGTAAGAACCCTAATCCTGGTCCTTAGAACCGCTGAATATGATGGTAGCATCCCTTCTTCCCTTCCAACTGTCCATTCCTTAACAAATATTTATTGAGTACCAACTTTGGGCCAGGTAATATTCTAGGTGCTGTGAATACAGCAATGAATAAAGCAGACAAAGACATCTGTTCTTGTGGAGCTTAATTCTAATGGAGGAAAAAACAGTGAACAAGATAAGTAAGTATAAAGATAAATAAGTGGCCAGGAAAATACTGAGTTTTGTTTGGGGATGGAGGGGCACGTCACAAGCCATAACAGCAATGTCAAACCTGTTAAGAAAACATCAGGAAGGCTGGGCGCGGTGGTTCACACCTGTAATCCCAGCACTTTGGGAGGCTGAGGCAGGTGGATCACCTGAGGTCAGGAGTTCAAGACCAGCCCGGCCAACATGGCGAAACCCCGTCTCTACTAAAAATACAAAAATTAGCGCCTGTAGTCCCAGCTGGTGGCGGGCGCCTGTAGTCCCAGCTACTTGGGAGGCTGAGGCAGGAGAATCACTTGAACCCAGGAGGCGGCAGTTGCAGTGAGCCGAGATCACACTACTGCACTCCAGCCTACACGATGGAGTGAGACTCCATCTCAAAAAAAAAAAAAAATTTTTTTCGGAAAAAAAAAGAATGCACTGTGGAGAAATAGAGTCAAAACTACCTCTGGAGGCAGAAGTATACTTTTCACATCATTTGTTCCCCTCTCTTAGCTGAAACTATCACAAAAGTGTGAGAAATTGGAAGCCTTTCAGTAAGACTACTGGAAATGTGGATCTTTCTCTCGCTTTTTACCTTGGTCTCTTCTAATTGCCTTTGAAGATTTTTGGGGTCCACCGCAATAGGTTCAGATAAGTGTTTGCTCGCTGTGGCCTCACAGGCCTGGAGTCCAGCAAGAAGTCCACATGAAGCATCTTCATAGTGTTGATATTTATCCACCAGATCTTTAAGATTATTTCCAAGAACATTGCACTAACAATCAAAAGAGAAAAGGGGTAGGAGATTAAAACCCACTATTTTCATATGCATCAAATAATCTTAGGACCTATAAAATACGTAACTTGGAAAAAAAACCAGACTTCCACCAAAGTTAATAAAAACTCTGTTGGGCTAAGATTTCCTCCTTTATATGAAGAGGTACCCTATAAGAAGCCAAAAAGTAACCATAAAATAAAGAGATAGTTCTGGATTTATACCAATTCAAAAACATATTTACAAGAGCTGAGTCTTAACATAGAATAAAAGATAAAGACATCAATCATCAGAGGAAGGAGATTTTGATACACCATGTGTATAGATATCGATTTGATGGAAGGGTTTTAAAGGTGCTTAATAAATTTCTATATGTTGCACAAGTTAATTAACAAAAGGAAGACAAAGAGTCTATATTAGAATGGAGCAAAGTCCAAGAGCCAGTGATGGTCTTTAAATCATTTATGCAACTTGGCAAGTCTGTTCAGATTATATTACAAACCAGTAAATATTTTCTTAGATTTTTTTTCCAAAAAAACCTTTTACTTGACCACAGAAGTAAAACAAGCAAAACAGTCTTTTATTCATTAAGTATTAAAATAACATACTGATCAAATAAACAAGACAAACACCTGCAGTGTTTGTGAAGAGGATAATCTGAGATGAAACCAGTTCCCAAGCTTGAGAGGCTGCAAGCATCTGTTTTTGCTTAGAGTCAATGCACAACCGCCATCTTGTGGTCACACTGGATATTAGAGCATTTGAGAGCTGGGACTTCTGGAAATCATGCTCTCAAAAACTAAAGTAATTTTAAGTTTCTCATATTTAAATACATTGTTCAGAAGTAAAGCAGGTGAATAAGATAGAGAGAAGGCTGGGCACTGTGGCTCACGCCTGCAATCCCAGCACTTTGGGAAGCCGAGGTGAGCGGATCACGAGTCAGGAGATCGAGACCATCCTGGCTAATACAGTGAAACCCCATCTCTACTAAAAACAGAAAAAAAATTAGACGGGCGTGGGGGTACATGCCTGTAGTCCCAGCTAGTCGGGAGGCTGAGGCAGGAGAATTGCTTGAACCTGGGAGGCAGAGGTTGCAGTGAGCCGAGATCACGCCACTGCACTCCAGCCTGGGTGACAGAGTGAGACTCCTTCTCAAAAAAAAAAAAATAGAAGAAGGCTAAAGCTACCTTTTCCTCCTGTTTTGGATTTTAGGTTTCTTGCCTCTTGTTCCAAAACTATAATTGAAAACTATAATTGCAGATTGACTTTTCCCTTAAAAAATCAAAATAACATTACCTTAGAGTAGAGAGACCTGAACCGATCAGTAGCATGATCCAACTTGTGCTGCACTTCTCTGTGGGTTGCAGAAGTATCAACCTTGCCACCGTCTCTCTTGCTGCAAGATTTGGCAGCTTCCAACACTCTGTTTCCAGAAATTGTGATGTATCTCAAGTCACCTTTGTGAGAAATAACGTCTTCTGAGAAACTCTTCTGCCTCTTCAATTTGGTCATTAAACCATTGATGTCATCTGTACCTGCCTCCAGGTTTTCAAGTTCTTGTTCTGACTGCTGTAGCCAGTGCTCAAACTCGGTATAGTCAGCATCAAACTTTTCTAATTCTTCCTGCAGAGAGTGAGTTAACTTCATTTTCTTCTCTGACTCAGCCAGTGCAGTTTCATAATGCACTTTCAGTTCCTTCATGTTCTTTTGCAGTTTCTCTTTTTCTTCAGGAGAGAGATACTGACCCTGTTTCTCAAGCAACACTTGTGCAGACTGAGTGGCTATGATCACTGCTTGGTGCTGAGAGATGATCTTCTCGTGTTGGGCCTATGTGAAAACAAATTGATCATAATCTTCAAGCAGTAACGGGGTAACACCTGCAGGGAGCTCCTTGCCGCCTCAAGACTGACAGGTTTCAATGATCTACAGGGCTACAACTTGCTTCTCATTCCCCTTTTCAAGCTATACCGTACTCCCTTTTATTGGTGGATTTCAGAATAACAAGGCATTTTGAGCATGCTAATCTTATTTTAAAGAAAATTTCCAATCTTCTCTATGTACTTAATCAGATAGGACAGACACCATTTTTCAGAAGTTTAGAAAAACCAATTTCTATTCTAATTTTAAAATAAGTGTCTATAATCTGATCTCATTTTATTCCCTGCTTTCTCACAACTACCCAAAAAAGAATGTCTTTACCTAATTTTTGGACAAACAAGTATAATATTTTTTATTACGAAATGATCCTGGAAAAACTTTTAAATAGGGAAAAAGAATCTGTAACTTTAAGCTTTAAAAAGGTTTCAAAAATAACTAAGCAAGAACACTGTACATTCAGAGAAGCCCAATGGACATTAGAGAAGCAGACATAATAAAAGAGAATCCTGGAGCTACTCAGCTTCACTGGGCCTCAGTTTCCTGCATGTGAAAATGGAGACAATAACTCCTACACATCACAGGTTGCTGTTAAGGAGTACATGAGATCACATATGTAGAGCACTTCCTGCAGAGCTGGGCATGTGCCAGAAATTCAAATCCACTCTGAAGGCAGGAAGGCAGGGCTCCCAGGCAGGTGTGCTGCAGGCAAGTCACAGGTGTGCGGAGCTACTGATCCCCTCAGTCTTCAGGGAAGCAGGGAGGCATCAGGTAGGTGAAGTCCCTTTCCCTCCAGCCATAAGCATCTTCTTCCATTCACCCCAATTTGCCATACAAGTGTGGCAAAAAGGATACTAATCCTTCTGGGCAATTTCCCACATTTCTTATAATGGCTTACACGGAGTCAAATGACCCGCTCCCATTACCCCAGAGCCCCTTTTATTACCTCCAGATTCTTTGCTGCTCCCACCCTTACCTCCATCCCCACCCTGGTAAACACTTTAGGAGCTTTTTCTCCTGTTGTTGTCTAGTTACAGCTCTTTCATCAGATATCTGCTTGGCTAATTGCACCCATCTCCATTGAGTCCCGTTTAAATGCTGAAAACTGGTCCCCCACCCCACACTCAACCACCCTTACCTAACTCCTTTTCTCCCTTAGTACTCACTGCCTTCTAACCTACCATATAACTTAGTTATTGTCTACTGTAACATTCTCACTAACTAGTGTGCAAGGGGGGCACCGGGAATTTATTTTGCTCACTGTGGAATCCCAAGTACTTAGAACAGTGCTGGCACACAGGAGCTGAGTAAGAATAACTCTATGCTGTGAAAAGGACTTCCTTAGAAGCACTGCTATGGGGCAGCCGTTCACTTGTAAGTCTGATCCCAATTAGTCAGCTCAGAACTGGCTCATTAACACTGGTATCCTCACTGTCTATAACAGTGCCCGCCACCTAGTGGGCACATAGTAAATATTTTTAACTAACTTCTTTCCCACAGACTTGTGTTTTTGGTATTTGAAATACATTCATATGCTACCCCCCCCCCCCAGAAGGGCTTTGCACAAAAGGATGGACAGACATATGCAACACCATATAAATGATCAGATCCATCCCCTTCCTCCTACAGATGAGGACTCTTAGGCTGAAGGAAGAGAATGGCTTGGCCCAGGACATATGGGACAACTACTGAAAGCTAGACGTTCCTGGCTCAGGTGCTTTGGCCCTCTCTCCATGCTGCCAGATTAGGACTTTCTTTCTTTTATTTATTTATTTACTTATTTATTTATTTATTTATTTTGAGATGGAGTCTCGCTCTGTCGCCAGGCCAGAGTGCAGTGGCACAATCTTGGCTCACTGCAACCTCCGTTTTCTGGGTTCCAGCGATTCTCCTGCCTCAGTCTCCCAAGTAGCTGGGATTACAGGCACGCACCACCACACCCAGCTAATTTTTGTATTTTTAGTAGAGACAGGCCTTCACCATGTTGGCCAGGATGGTCTCAATCTCCTGACCTTGTGATCCACCCGCCTCAGCCTCCCAAAGTGCTGGGATTACAGGCATGAGCCACCACGCCTGGCCCAGATTAGGATTTTCTAAAGCACAGATTCCCATATTCTTTGAGGTAAAATGATTAGATGGGAAACGCCACACTGTGCCTAAAACCAAGGGCTTTCCTGTGTGATATCCTTATGTTTAAGTCTACCCACCAGTATTTCTCACTACTTTGGTCAACTTACTAACTTTTCCTGACTTCTTTGTAACTGACTCACAATGTTCCTTTAGGAATTCACTAGATTTTTCATTTTAAGAGACTTTATTTTTCATAATAAGGTCCTATAATAGCCCGTTAAAATTGTGAGCAGTAAATACTCCCATTCTTCTTCTGGTTTAATTTGTATTTTCTATAAGAACCTCACAGGGAGTACCCTATTCCAAAGATTCCAAATATGAAGGGTAGGAAGAAAATAAATAGACCTGCAAAAGTTTCTGAGGTCCAGAAACCGTCTGTCAAAAGCCAAATATTGAAATAAAATGAGTGACACTCTAAAAGTAGTTCTACAGAAGTCGCCTTTGCTCTTATAGTAGCATTAATGTTAGCTTTAATTTATGTCATGGAGTAAATTGGTAGAAGGGCTTTTATATCTCTTCTCAACAATAGCCTTAACTGAATAGATGAGCTGAGCTCAGAAAGAACTTAAGTGAGCTCAACTTAGGCTGGACACAGTGGCTCATGCCTGTAATCTCACCACTTTGGGAGGATGTGGGCGGAATGCTTGAGCCCAGGACTTCGAGAGCAGCCTGGGCAACATAGAGAGACCTCATCACTACAAAAAATACAAAAATTAGCCAGGCATGGCAGCACAGACCTGTAGTCCCAGCTACTCAGGAGGCTGAGGTGGGAGGATCAATTGGGCCAGGGAGTTTGAGGCTGCAGTGAGCCACGCTTGTTTCACTGCACTCTAACCTGGGCGACAGGGTGAGACCTTGTCTCAAAAAAAAAAAAAAAAAGATTGTTCTCTTAGAACACAGATTCAGACTTAGCAGAGTGAACATATGGCCTAGTTTTAAATCCAAATTCCAGCCCTTTCTAGATATGTAACTTGAGAAAGCTACTTTAATACTGTCAGTTACAGTTTCCTCATCTGTAAGATGAAAATAAAAACCCCAAGGAGTAACTGGGAAGACAAAATGAGTTAAAATGGAAAGAACTTAGAAGAGTGCCCACTTTAACTGTCCTATAAATGTTAACTATTATTATTAAATCTTTATAATAATTCTACTTCACTTACATGGAGAATGCCAACTCTACAATTTATTTCTCATTATTTTTTGACTTGCTTAGAACTCTCATAATAATTTATATCTGACATGATGAACACAGAAAAAAACCTCTTTTGTCAGTAAGGTTTGAAAGGAACTCATGTGCTAGGTTATTTCTCTCTTTACCGACCTGGAAATAGAATTGAACGATATCATATGTTTATAACAACACACCTTAACTTTCTGATATTGCTGATTCAGATTCTCCTGAGTGGTTCCAACTTGCCCATCAACATCAGTCTCCAACAGGTTACCATTAACTTCATCCTCTTCTCCAATTGCTGACTTGCCATCACCTTCTTGAAAATGGGTCCCGTTCTGTTCGATTACCTGTTTGTGTTTTGTCCCTGCCCTTTCTGAGTCTTTGTCAACATTTGACAACCAGTCCAAAAGGTTTTCTATTTTGGTTTTGCTCTCTTCCAGCTGCTTCACTGCTGCTACCTGGGAAGGGAAAGTTCACAGGAGGAATTCAGAACGTGGGCCAAGGCATAGTTTTAAGACATTCCAAAAGTAAATACTTAGAACATTTTAAATTAGAATGAGGGTACTAAAAACTGACACAATTGAAAACTTAACAACTGAAATTAAACCTCAGAGCAACAGGCAGTTACTTTGAAGTTTCCCCTGTTCTTAAAAATACATTCCAAAATTTTAACTATAATTGATGAGTGATCACACATTTCACAAGAAGAAAGTTTCACAACCTCACTTAAATATTAAGAAAAAGTTAAGCAAAGCCAACTCTTCAAACCTTTTGTAGTACTTGGTCAATTATGTACCTGGAAACCCAGAATCCCATAATAATCCTTAGTGATAATCCTTATTTACTACCACTGGATATTAATAATAAATCAAGTAGCTGTTAAGCTTTTTGACATAGCAATAGTGCACCACATATTTGAATAAGGACCTTTTCAGTTTCTTCCTTGATTGCTGTTGTCACAACTTTATCCAGCTCCTTTTTAGACTGTTCTGCTTTTAAATTAAGCTGTTCACACTTTATCTTAGCTTCATTAAGTTTCTGTTCAATCAAAGCCTTATCTTCCCGTGACAGCTTTTCACCATTCTCTTTTAAGAAGTTCTCTGTGTTTTTCACTACTTCAGCCAATGCCTGTGCACTTCCTTGCATATCTTTCTGTAATTCCTTATAACACAAAAGGAAAAAATATTTTTTATTAAATTATTACCTATTTAGTTCTTCCAGAGTTGTAATTCTAAAAGACAGGGTGAGTACAGAGAGAGTCTAGTATATGTAGCTTGAATAAACATATTCAGTATGTTAATTTGAGATGATTTATTTCAATCACAATACTTAATATAATTTGAAACTCAAACAATATTAAAGAAAAGCATGAATTTTCATGTTTAACGAAAGAATGCAGTCAGTGAAACACTGAAAACACATAAGTATTCAGTATATGATCTATATAAATTTGCACACACCAGATTTTTTTATATTATATGAGCACATGTACAAAGGCTTGTAAATATATGCTAATATTTATTGTTTCTAAACTTTTATTTTTTAATGTGTTTATCACTCAGGATAAAAATGAACTAATTTTCCCAGTGAACTAAGATACTTTCCTTTTCTAAACACCAGAATCTGTAATATGTAATGTTTGCTTCTTTGCCTGGCTGCTAGGTACCTCAAGATTAAGATCTCTCCTTAGTAGTTATAGCTTTCCTATGTCTAGATTTTTCCATGTAGTTTTTCCTCTTCTTTTCCTCCTTTATCATGCATTTTCATTCTCTATATGATACTGTTTGAGTTTTAATATTATTTTTTCCATACTTTATTTTAATCTTCTTCAAATTTGTCTTAGAAGTATTTGAATTGAAAGAAATCCTATTAATTGAGCCATGACTATGTGACCTTAACTGTGCTAGTGACTTACACAATATTTACTTAACTTTTATAATAATGTAACAAAGTGTGACCTATGAAGAAACTGAGGCTGTGACAGACTGTTATAAAGCTAACAATGTATAGAGTCTGGAATCTGAACCAGGAGCTATCTACTTACAATGAAAATGTTCTCTGTCCTGACACCAAAATAAAGATATCTTTATCTGTTGTTACTGTTATTTTTGCCCTTTCCTTCAATAAAAAGGAACAAATCACAAGAAAGAAGGAGTAAGAAGGAGCTAAGAAAGAGAAAGAACCCAAAGTGATGGCCATTTCCTCTGATTTGCAAGTAGTAAGTAGGTTGGCCTTAAATGAATCCAAATTCTAATTCATCACACAAGGTATTTTCATTATCAAATCCCCTTTAATATTTCCTCCACTCAATATCTCTTACCAAAAAAAGGCAAAAAAATTACCTAGCTTGCTTGAAGTTGGAAATCTAACTTTTAGTATAAAGTTTAAAGCTCAAGCCCAGGGCGTCTTGGGTATGCCTTGCTTCTAAAAAGCTAAAATTACTGGTATTTTCAATAATCTTCACTGACTTCCAAATGATAGTAATTGAACATAACATCAACATAGATCTGCTGATAGAAAACCAAATTCTACCTCTTGCTTGGACTGATATTTCTTTAACTCAACTGTGCCATCTCCAATCATGAAGGCTTCTTGGTGACCAATTAGGCGGTTTTCAGTTTGGGTAAGAAGATCACATATCCCTTGGAGTTTCTCTTTATACTCCTGCTGACGCTCTGCTACAATCTAAAGTGAAGAAAACCCAAAACATCTTAAATGTATGGTGGTCACAAAACTGCTATTGTGATAGCTTCTTCTTAGAACACATTTTCCAAGTTTTGTCTAATAAGCTTTTATAAGTATGCTGTAAACATGATAGCAGTAGGGTACAAACTGAGCAAGGTGAGACAGAAAATATGAGCATATCCCATATACAAAGAAAGTGATCATGTTTAGATGAAACTGCTCAAGAGAATACTGGCCATGCATATTTGTAAGAGATGGAACTTCTGACCAACAGGAAGAAACATCCCATTTTCTTAAGCTGTTGAAACCTGCGACACATAGAATTAATTCTGCAAAAGGACATCAAAAGAGAAGTTAGTTGTGATTTGTAGGTTAACATATTTGATATGTGTATATAGGTTATCATGCTAGAGACAATGTCTGGTGCTTCAAGAAATAATAAAAGGAACATTGCATGCAATATTTTTACTTAATCACTATGTCTAAGTGCATTCTCACCTCTTTGCTCGTTATTGCTATTAGATATAGCACTCATATAATTCATTAAATCTTCTAAAAGATTAAGAAGTCAACACTAATTACTTGCACCTTTCATTTTCCTACTATGTATACACTAATTATTCATCTTATAGCCATAGATCACGTTTACTAAGAGCCTAATACATGCTAGGCAAGGTACTAAATGTTTTACATACATTCTTTTTATCAATGCTCACAACACTAGCAGGTAAGCGCTATTGTTATTTCCAATCTACCAATGATTAAACTGAGGTTAAGTGACTTGCCCTAGTTCACAGAATGAATGAGTAGTGCAGCTGGGATGTGAAATCAGGCAATCTAGCTCCAGAGCCCATGATCTGAATTGCTGTGCTGTATTGGTTCCCAGAGGAAAACGCAACTCTTAACCTTCTTTAGGCATATGTTCCTCAATGTGTTAAATTTCTAAGTGCATTCAAATTTCCTAGTCTTGGGGTGGGAGGCAATCAAGACTCTCACTTGAAGTTAAGTATTTTTGGGAGTCACAAAAATTCAAATCAACTAAATTATAGCATCATTAGTGAAAACAATATTGTTATACACTGTAGGATTTGTATGTACACTGTATCTTATCCATTAATGCCTTTCCAGAAAATCTTTCCTGTCACACTATACTCCTTGGGTATCTACATTATGGTTTCACACTAAAAACAAAGAATGCCAACTCCACGAAGAAAGGCAAACCTTCTGATCATCACGATCTTGTTCTAGATGTAACTGAGTCTCTAAACGTTCCACCTGGGTAGTTACTGACTCCTGTACATCAAGAAAACACTTCTGAGTTGTATTTAAGAGCCTCAGCAGTTGTTTGCTTTGGTTGGGAGACAGATCCTGTGCATATTCAGAAATGAAGAACTGCACATCAAAGGCAGTAGTCTCCAGCTGCATTTTGGTATGTCCAAGGTCTTTTAATACATTCTGTTAAAAAAGTAGTACAAGTTATCAGTAGAAAGTTAAGCCATGATAAAATTTATATTAACAATAATATTTATGTTTTGTAAATACATTTCTCACATCAGGGAATGCAAGTTTTATGAATTTTTTTGCTATTCATCAAAAATCTATTTATCATCTAGTAATAAATGATAAATTAATTATTTAAATACCATGGTAGGTAGTATTATATAAAAAGACAAATAATCCCTCTAAAAATGTTTTATCTTTACCTGTCACATTGCACTTAAAATATAACTCTGACAAAAGGCAAAGACCTAACTTAGGTATATTTAGCACACTGAAGAGAAACATCTACCTTAAAATATGACTTGCTAACATTTACAACATCCATGTAATTGTGGTAAGATATAAATAATACTTTGAGGGAGTTGAAATATGAATGAAATATGCCAGAATTTCAGTTTTCTGACTCTCAGGCCAGAAGCCTAATCATTGTTCATGAGGAATGCTGTTGAAATTAAGAACTTAGAAAAAAAAAAAAAGGATGCCAAAAGTGACAACATATAAACACAGTCATGAGCCACATACGACAGGTCACATATAAAATGGTGGTCCCATAAGATTACAATGCCTTATTTTTCCTGTCGTTTTCTATGTTTAGATACACAAATACCACTGTGTCACAATTGCCTACAGTAGTCAGTACAGTAACATGCTGTAGAGGTTTGTAGCCTAGGAGCAACAGGTTTATCATATAGCCTAGGTGTGTAGTAAAGGATGCCATCTAGGTCTGTGTAAGTACACTCCTTGTTGTTTGCAAAACACAAAATCACCTAACAATGCATTTCTCAGAATGTAACTCCATCATTAAGTGATGCATGACTGTACTACATATATTATTATGTATTTACATGATGATTTTTATATGGCTAATTCATACTATTATATATTTATGTGACTAACACATAAATAAATATATAAATAAAAATCTCAACATGTCAGTGGTGTAAGAGTATGATAAGGCTTTTGGGATAGCATCAGAATGATACCCTTAAAGTTGTGATTATTTTATAGTTGTGTCAACTATGAATAAAGACATCTCTAGAGACAAAGAAAGGAAATAATCCTTTATAGCCTTAGCAAAGTCATATTTTCTAAACACTTGTTATATATTAAAGTCATAGTTTTTGAAATATATTTTGTCATCTTTGTTTTGATACTTGCCTTGAGAAACTCCAAACGTTTCTTTACATACTCAGAATCTTGAACATTCACAATCTCAATATCCTTCACAGATTTGCTCTTCTCTGATACCCAATCTGAGAATGACTTAAGTTTATGCAGAAATTCTTCATGGGAAACTGCTAGTTTAGACTAGAAAAAAAAAATTGTGCATTCAGTTTCTTTCCCCAAAATGTCAAATTCTTACAAATAATGACTGTGGTTTAAGAGTTAGCACTCTAAAACTAAAATACTCCAGCTTATGACTAAATCCTCAAATAATAAAATTTTCTTCATAAATCAAAATTTTGACATTTTATGCCTACCATTTCAGAGTCGATCGCAAGCATGATCTGTTTTGTTCTTTCTGAAGACACGTTGCTGAGGGAAGAGAAAGCGGTCTTCAAACTCTGGTGGCTAATACTCAATTCTTCAACATGGCCTCTGGGAAAGTCACTGGGAAGAGACTTTAAAAACTCTTCTGCCAACTTCATATCTTTTCTTAAAATAACAGCAATTGGAGCTAATCCCAATTCAAATGTCTGCAAAGAAATATATCCCGGACCTATTTACTATTTAGTGAAAAACCCAAATATAAACATGAAACATAGAAGTGTTCTGCTTCTTTTTCCCAGTCATACATCAGCTGACTACCATCCATAAAGAGGCAGTAGACAATTCTTACCTCCAACTGTCTAAGTTGATTCTTCAAAGCTTCCAAGTTGTTATCCAGAGATTCCTGGTTGTCTAAGGGGGGTTTCATATCTTGAAGCAATGTCAAATACTCATGCATTTTTTCAGTGTGCTGTAAACACTGCTGTAATTCACTGGAAAACTAAAAACAAAGTTGGACATTTTAATTCAATAACCTTTATGCAGATGTTTAAAGCAAATGTATGGGATTATTCTCACATGGTTCATGCAGCTTTTTCTGTATAAAATGTATAGGTCAACTTACTTGTTCGGTTGAGCTATCTCCAGAAGCCATTTCTTTAGACCCTGAAGTACATTCCAAATGGCTTGGGAAATCATTACACAGATCCTTGAGCTTCTCATCTCTTGGCAATGTTGATGCCCACACAGTAGAGCTTTCTAGTCCAATTTCTTTTACAGTTTCTAAATTAGGAGAATAGTAGTTTCCTTCTTTGCTTTTAATATCACCAAGAATATGTGGCTTTTCTTCCATCATCTCAGATGTAGAACATGCTTTTTGATTAAAGTCTCCAACATGTTCTATTTTCTCTGAATATCCATCAGCAAGCAGTTTGTAGAAAATATTTTCAAGTTGCAGTGGAAGTACTTTAGACGTAATGCCTCTTTTCTCTAGGTCATACTCCATATGAGTTAATTCTCTCATCAATTCAAATACTCCTGTAATTTTTTGGCTATGTTGATCTTGCTTCAATATATTAAGAAGAAGCTCAGACTTAAGATTTCCAATACAGAAAGGATCATCTCTACTTTCTGGCTTTAGTTCTGATGAGTTAGTCATGGGGGAAACTCCAGAAGAGTCACTCATTTGAGAGTCGCTGGGCACAGTAGATGCTTCATTTACCAACTGTGATGTGGTAATCCTTTTAATTAAATTTTGAATTAAAATTTTAGTGTCTGCACAGGCTGAAGGTTCTTCAACCTCTTGAGGATTCATATGACCTTCTTTCAACCTGCTTTTTAAGATATCCTTTACATCCTCCACAAATACCTGAGACAATTCAGGAATCTGAACCTCCTTTTCTTGGGATCTTGGAGACAAGGCTTGTTCTTTTGGTAGCTGTTGCTCAATTCTTTCTTTCTTATTATTAATTTCTAAGAATGAATAGTCAGTATTTAAAGTGTTACTGGAGTTATCATTTCCTAATCCATTTGCACACCGCTCCGACTGCAGAAAATCATTTTTCCCAACATCTTCTACATGTTTACGAGATAATATTGAAAGCGTGGCTTCAATACTTTCTGGTGTGAACTGAGAAATTTCTGTTCCTCCTCCTGAGATGCTTTCTTTACTACAAAGATCATTGCTTTGGATCATGTCATTAAGAGGTGAGTCTTTTTGGGTACTAGTGGACTTCTCTTTTGTATTATTAACTCCTAATTGTAAATGTTCTTTCATGGGAGGGGCAGTTATTAAAACATGGCTTGGGACATCTTCATTTGGTTTGGCTACATCTTTTGCTTTTATATTTTTAGCACAATGTTTTAAGTAAGTAAACAGATCAAGCTCTTTCTCAGGTCCATCAGTGAATGACTCCTTCTCAAAATGTGTATTCCCTTCCCACGATGTAATGTCTGAAGTAATGTCATCACTAATTTCTTTGGAAACTGATGTGTCAAAAATTTCTTCAAGATTCTCAAACTGAACAGGACTTTTACTAACTATTATTTGTAGATTATTTGGTTCATCTTTAAGAGTTACAGTTGCTTTTTTAAGGCTTCCTTTCTGATTAAGTTCTTCATTGTTTGTGATTTGTGGAAATGGAAACTGACTATTAATTAGCTTGAAACTATCCCTTGTATTTTTACCAGGCAAAAGTTTGAGATGCCTATTTTCTTCTTCTACTAGACCTTCTACAAGCACTTCTCCTTCACCCAAGTACATTTTCTGAATTGATGTTTCATCTTCTATTAGAATATCACTTTTGCCATCTCTCCCTTTAATGAGATCGCTTCCATTTCCTTGAGGATCTTTGTCAGTTACAGAGGCTATCAATGACAAATGGCTTTCCTCAGCAGGTTTTCCTATTAAATCAGGCTCAGTACAAATGATGTGATCAAGAGATGAGTCAACTTTTGGTGTCATATTCTTAAAATATTCATCTTTACCTTTCGCAGAATCAGTCAATTCTGGCAATTCTGACCCTTGAATCAACTTAACCTTTGTGTTTGCTAGATCAGTACCTAATTCAGAAGTTGAACTGATATTATTATTATTATGTGAAATACTTGCAGGGCCAAAAGTTTTTTCAGATTCAGTGTCTTTAATGATAGGCGGCAATACATCCTTAAGTACCATCTCATGATTCAACAGATTTTCTTTGCTTTTTCCAGCAATCTCAGTTGTATATTCTGGAAGGTTGCTTTTTTCAATAACTAAGTTATTTTCACTAGGTGATGCTAGCTGTACAACATTTACCCTTTGCTGTTTTTCTAAAGAGCTACAACTGTGCATTTTATCCAGAAGAATCATTGTATTAATATTTTCATTTTCATCACTGTTTTCATTTAAAATAGAGGCACACAACTGGATATCCATATCTTCAGCCACATTTTGGCACCTGGGCTTTCCATTCTCATCTCTTATACCTCCTCCTTCTTCATCAATGCCATCATCATCATCCTGATCATTACTGTCATATATATAATCCCCATAACTTTCTTCACTTTGCATAGAATCTAAATGATCAGTATTGGAGTGAAATTCCTGTCCAGTTACATACTCTTCCTTTCTTCCTCTCCAACTGCCACTGTCATCAAATTTTAATGATGCAGTGAAGCTCTCTTTTCCTCCTACAATATCATAATCAGTCAATGAGTCAGATTCATCACCTTCAAGGATATTTGTGCATTCCCTTTCTGATCCAGTTTCCAGTGACTGTCCATTCACCTTATCTGAGCCAACAGGATTTAAATGTATTTTTTCACCAGAATCTAATTCATCTTTCTCAACATCCATAAGGAAATCCTGAAGACACTGTGCTTTGTTCTTCACACTTAAGCTACCAACTAGTGCCCCCTGGGGAACCATGGAATTTTCATTCTCTTTTGAGACATCATAAAAAACATCAGCAGGAGAAGCCGTCTCATCGTTTTCCTCTTGCAGTGTGTCGTAGTCCTCAGGGTGCAGGCAATCACGATCATCACCATCAAGAAGCAGAGAATCATGGTCATCATCTTCAAACAAGGGAGTATCATAAAAATCATCATCACTATCAGTGTCTGTTCCTGTGTTATTCTGCTGATCATTCAGCAGTGACGTTTCATAGTCACTAGCACTGATGGTTTCATCAAGCAATGGTGTAGCACAAGTAAGAGACACAATGGCATTATCAGTATCACCCCCTGGAGTCACAGCACAGGAATACTCTTCTATTTCAGACTCATCTTCCTTGTCTTCAGGCATCTGCTGAAAACCTGGATGTGTTTTCTCATCCTCACCAGAAGTATTTGAAATGTATTTATCATTGTGATATTGTACTTGAGGATTACTAGAAATCATATTTAAAGATTTCTGTCCATACTGCTCTCCTGGTAAACTGATGTTAATAGCTGCAATTCCCAGAAACTGGTCTTGAAATTTTTCTCCTATTCTTTGACCTGATAACATGGTTTTGTCACTGAATGATAAGGTTGGGGCTTCACACTTATTTCCATTGCTCTCTGGGGTGTGTGTATCATTAAAACTTCCCTGACTGTGCATCAATTTATCATGACTTAACAAGGCACTTAGCCTGGGGGAATAGTCAAAGATAGGTGAATCCCTGTTTGTATTATCTTCATTCTCTGTTTCATTCACATCACAGAATTTACTCATTTTTGATTTCATAATAGGATTTTCTATTAAATCACTTGGAAAGTTTTGAATGTTTTTAGAATGACTACATTCATTTGCACGTTCATTTGTTTCCACTCGGCTTTGATTTTCATAGTTTGTAAGTATGTTTTCAGAGTCACTTCTAAGCATGCTAATGTCTGCAAGTTCAGTCTGTGTTAAATATGATATGAGACTGGGAACACACACACTGGGTGAACTGTTAACTTTAGGATCAATTGATATTGTACTTGCCAGTTTTCCTGACTGAGAAAATTCACTATTGATAACAGTATTTCTCATTTCATTAAATTCTTCATCTATAGCACACTTTCTATTTTCAGGAGTCTCTTCATGTTCAGGTTCTCCACAGTGATATTTATTGAAACTACTTGGTGTAGCTGTACATTCATCCTTTTCTCTACCTGAAGCATTATTAAGAAATACACCAGATGAGCTTAAGACATCGAGACATTCTTTTATGGCTGTGTTTCCATCAAATTCTGCATGACAGCCTTCCAGTAGCATGCCAACAGCCTCATCCAAGTCTCCATCGTACAGCAAAAGCCTTTGCCCTGTGTTTGCATCCATATAGCTATTTATCATTAAATAAGATAGAAATAATTTTTTAGTTTGTTCTGAGGTCTGAGTAGTGACAGGTTCTTCTCCATCAAAAACATCCTCTTCTTGTCTGTAATCATGAACTGTGGAGGGTTGAAATTTACAAAAAGAAAGCCATCTTCTGGCATTTTTACACGCTTCTAAATCTCCTAAATCTGGCATTTTATCAGGCAGTATTATATTTTTTAAAATTGATGCTGTGTTATTGTCTATAATTCCTAGCTGTTTAGCAGCATCTAAACCAATGACTTGAGAACTTTCTGGAATATAAAGAGCAGCTATTTTTTGTCTGCCATTCAGGATTTTGTAGGCCAATTCATTTGTAATCAATTCTTGCTGCAAGGAAGATGACGTGGGAAATATTTCACCAGAATGGGGCCAAATGAGTCCAACATAGCCTCGCTGAGCTTCCAGGACCAGAAGAGCACTGCTGGAAGTTATTAAATCACACTGTACTGCTTCGTCTACAGTTAAACGCTTGGCAGGGTTTGACTGGATGATTCCACCAGTTTGAACCTGATATGTGAGGATACTGCTGGCAGTGTCCCTGTCAATCACCCCTTCTCTGACAGCTTCTTCAACAGTCATTCTTTGGCCAGAGTTGGAATTGATCAGACCTCCAGAAAGAAGCTGTGCACTTAACAACCTAAACATGGTTTCACGGTCTATGAGACCTTCATGAGCTGCTCTTAAAATGCTTATGTTTCTTCCACATTTTAATGTTATTCTACCTCCTTCTTGTGGTCTCACAGGTAGAAGCCACATCCCTGTGTTTTCTTGTAAAGTACTTCTTTGTACCATATCTATTAAAGAAACCTTCTCAGAGGTGCAGGGGTCAATAAGATCTTTGCACATATTTTGCCTTTCCAGAACTTTAGAAAATAATGCTGAGGAAACCAAGTTCTGTTGGAAAGCCTTCTGTAGGGTCAACTGTTCTCCTGTGGCTGGAATAACCAGAGAGCCTGTAGAAAGCAGTATCTCAAGAACTTTGATGGCCATGGATTCTGTTATCATGCTTTGAGCTAGAGCATCCAGTACTGGAATTGTGGTAGGTGACGCAGCAGAAATAATCTCCTTCGCTTTATTTAGTTCTTTGAGTTGGCACAGAATTTGTTCATCAATAAGGCCATGACTTTTGGCATCTTTAAGGTCAAAGCACTTTCTTAATTCTGGTGAAATTAGACCAGAAATCATTAGCTGTGTCTCAAGCAACCTAATTCCTGTGTCATAGTCAATGAGGCCTCTTAAAACTGCTTGAAAGACTGAAAGGACTTCTCCAGTTGTCTGATCAATGGTGCCTGCAATCACTTTATCCAGCTGAAAGGAAAATGCAAAAATCTCAGGTCACTCTGTTACACAAGGGTGGGCGGAGTTTCATGCAACTTAGGTTTTTTAAAAAATAAATAATACATTTCAACATAAAAATCCTCTACTTACCAAGGCGCAGCAATGCTGTGAATGTTAGGCAGTTCAAATGCACAAGTGATCTATGTCAGTGATCTATTCAACAGCACAGGATGTGATAAAAGCTTTGAAAACAACATGCATCTGTGAATTGAAAACTTGATATCGTGTATATTGACAAGGTTAGTGAGGACACAACAGAGTAGATGATGATAGTGAGAAAACAGAACACATATCTAGAAGGCAAACCATGCTTTCTGCATTTAGGTGAGATTAGAGTCTAGTGGCATGAAAGAGAGTATCAAACCCCATGCTATTGATGTTTACAGCATACAGACTTCTTCAAAGATAGTCAAAAACTAAGAAACTAGAAAAATTGTTACATACCCCCAAAATGTGACAAATTATGTGGAAAGTATTCCCAAGAGTAAGGAATTAAATATAAAGATAACTTTTTGAATATTGAATATTATGTTAGGCCTGTTGATATACACTGTCAAGTTTTAAAAGTTTAAGTACCAGCCAAATTTTAAATGATTTATACTTTAAGAAGATGCTAGGGCATCCTCACTATAATGTATGGCCTTGTATTACCCAAATAAGTCTCATGGATATCTCTGAAAGTCAAACAATCTCTAACACATCAATGCCACCTTTAGAGATGACCCACAGGCTCTTTTATAGCCTATCATATAATAAAATACCTACTATACTAGAAGAATGGCTTTTAAAGAGAAGAGTTAGAAGAATGAATGATACTTTTCTTTTACCATGCAAGGCAGAGATTAAGATGTCACAGAAACTGATGGTCAGCATGTGTAAGATTGCATTTAATAAACAACACTGGAATCTCCAAACATTTAAATAAACTCAATCCCTGTTTTAACTACGTACAAAATTCAAGGTCATTTCTTTATTATTGACATAGATTTCCAGAGCCATGCAATCAAACTAAGCTTCTTGAAACAGCCTCATGTTTAAATAAATAATATTACCTTCTCCTCTACCTTTACATCTCCTGAGGTTTGTGATTCTTGTAGCTGTTTCAGAGATTCACTGAATAATAAATTATAACTTTCCTGAAGAGTTTTCACTTGTTTTTCCAATTCATTTCTTTCTTCATCTGTCATTCTAAATAACCAGAAATGATAAAAAGACTAATGCAAGTCGTCCTCAAGAGATAAAGATGTATTAGGTTCAATAATTTTGTCACATGATGGTAAAATAAAATATAGCCTCACATACATATTGCTCAGGTCTCAGTATGACTGTATATGAAAATTAAGAATGGCCTTAAAATATCTAAGGATCTTTCCCTTGCCTGAGAAAAGGACTGAAGGAAAGGGTGTAAACTAATGTACTGACCCTTATTTAACATACAAAATTCCAAAATAACAATTGCTGCTATCTGACAGAGGGTAAGGTCTCATTGTTAATCCCAACATGGAAAAGGGACAATAAGGTACCATTTCTCAAGATGAAACCTGTTTAGACTAAAGCACAAACAAAGAGGAAATTTATAAGGGGATTAACCTAATTTGCTAAGGTATACTATAAAGTCATTATGAAATAATCCTAGGAGGACATCCAAAAAGGATTTAAGAAAAAGGTGGATTCCTTCCCTGAGTGAAACACTGACTGAAATATATAAAGTGCTTTGCTGCAAAAAGTAGGGACAAAATATGAGAAATGAGGCTGCCACAGGTCTCAGCTAAAAAAATGAAGACCATATTTATACATATTTTCCAAAGAATAAGTCTCACAGAGTACTACTTAGATTTAAGACTTGACTCGGAGTCTGCACTCTACCTCTCACTTGCTATTAATTCTTAACCTCTCTGAGCCTGTTTCCTTATCGGTAATACATGGGGATAATAAGAATATTTCAAAGTTGTGATAAAGACTAAAATTGACAATTAAATTACTAAGTTGATACTCTTTACATTACTATATTAAGTAAATTGTGATTAGTTTGAGTCCCATATTTAACATTGCAATTAAAATTTACCACCTCTGTTTTGCTGAAAGCTTTTAAGAACACTTCCCCACTTAAAATAAAAGAGCTAACAACAACCAACATACTTGTCTCCATGTTTTGCCAAAAAAAGCTGCATAGTTTGAAGTGCTTCCGATAATTGTTGCTTCTTGGTTGATATTTCCTCACTGGAAATCTGTAAGGTAAAGAAGGCACATTCAAACTCTTCCTCCAAAAGGAGTAAACAGTATTTAAAAAAAAAAAAAAAGAAATTAATCAAGCTTTAGTCAAGACCCAAGTCTATTTTCTGGGTGACCCAAGTGAATAACCTATCAGTTATTAGCAGTCTATAGAGCTAGATAAGAGTATTTTATTTAGAATCCGTAAGGAAAGCTCCTCTCTCTATCCTTAATGCTGTCATTTTCAAGAGAAAATAATACATTATACATTTCCTGCATCTGTCCTAGTCCAGCCGTGGATAAAGGTGGCCTCCACCCGCAGGCGGGCACTCAGCACTGGCCCAGTGTCATCCTTGCGCACTGCAGTACTCAAAAAGACACATGACTGTGGGACACTACTTCCAAAGGGCATGTTCCTTCTGCCAAGCTCCTAGACACAATGTTCCTTTTGAAAAAATTATGGTGAAAGTAATAATCTGTAGGTATGCAGACCCAGAATAAAGAATTTCTAGCTGAGAGCAGTGGCTCATGCCTGTAATCCCAGCACTTTGGGAGGCCAAAGCAGGCAGATTGTTTTGAGCTCAGGCGTTTGAGACCAGCCTGAGCAACATGGTGAAATCTTGTCTCTATGAAAAATACAAAAAGTATCCAAGTATTGGTGGCTCATGCCTGTAGTCCAAGCTACTCGGGAGGCTGAGACAGAATTGCTTGAGTATGGGAAAGGGAGGTTACAGTGAGCTGAGGTCGTGCCACTGCACTCCCACATGGGTGACAGAGTAAGATCCTATCTAAAAGAAAATTTTTAACTATTGAAAAAAAGAACAAATAATTTCTAATGCTAAGACCCACTTTGTAAAAGTCATCTGTGACTGTCATCTGTCAGAGAAATAAAATTGATCTGTTTGGGGAAAAGCAAGAGGTCACACACTTTCTCCTAATTCCTCAGTGTATCATTTCCAAATCCCTTATTTCAGAAATTAATTGCCATTCTTTTAAATTAGCAGAAATAAGAGGAAATAATGGGCCAATGAAAAGATATATTTTCCCCCATGAAGTCTATTTAGAGTCAATTTAAAGTTTATTTTTCATGACTATAATCATGAGGCTGCATTGATTTTTGAAGGACATACTTATATTAACTAAAATTTCCTTTAACAGAACGACCATCAGCTGTTCTTAGACAGTTATAATTAACGCCATTATCTGCATTAAGAATGTATCTAGGGTACTAGGTCTAAATCTGACTTAGTAATGTTTTAGAGAATTTAAAACTAAAGAATGTCTACAAAAAAATTTTTTTTAATTAGCCAGGTGTGGTGGCATGTGTCTGCAGTCCAGCTACTCAGGAGGCTGAGGCGGGAGGATCACTTGAGCTTGGGAGGTTGCGGCTCCAGTGAGCTGTGATCATGCCACTGCACTCCAACCTGGGTGACAGAGCAAGACCCTGTCTCAAAAATATATATATATATACACATGAAACTACAGAATATAAAAATACCAAGGGTTTATAACCAAAATTTCTCAAAAGAAACTAACTCTCCCAAGGAATCTTTGTTAAGCTTTATGTCCCCATTTTAGTTGTCTTCCTATTTAATGAGGGGGGAGAAGGATATTTTACATGAAATATATATATATTAAAATTACTTGAAGCTTTTTGGTATAAAGCACCAAATGCAAGTGCTTTCCCACATCTCCCACATCCCACATATATAGTATGTAAGACTATGAGTGAATACTTTACTTCAACTGAGCAACGTTTCAAGTATATACTCTGGTCTGTAAACTTCTCCAAGAAAGAACCTCAAATAAGGAGCACTTGCCTCATATCACAGCCAAGTAAGACAAGGCACTGGTGTTCTCCCCTATTCAGTCATGTCAACAATGTCCATTTTAATAGATGACAAGTGAGTACTGATGCAGAGCTAGAAGTGGGAGCTAAATATTAAGATTGGATGATAGCCTTGAAATTTCTAAACGTCAGACAAGAGCAGGAGGGCAGTGTAGGAAAGTATTCCTTGAGAAAAATGCTTCTTATCTTAGCGGAAATTTATTTTTTTAATACAGCAGCAATCCCACTGCCATCAACAGCGGCAGCAATATTAAAATGTACACCCCAACTACCAACATCCTAAGAGCTTTAAGTGGTGCAGTCCAAGGATATCTCCCAAGCTGCGGCCATCCAACTAATCCTAAGCAGTTGGGATATAGAAGACAGCCCGTTAAGACTAAAGAATTCACTAGGATAAGGGATAGTATCTAGAATTTCCAGTGATTGACTGTAGACACTTCCTTATGAGATAGAAAAGACCCAGAAAAGCACAACTAAAGTCAATAATCAAGAATGTTAATATCCTGGTTTGTATCTTCATTGTTCTTGAAACTTTTTATGTTTACATCTGTAAGAATAAGACGGCATATCTTTATGACATGGAGTGCATGGATCTACTCTAGACATAAAACAGAATGACTCTGCTCTTCAGCTATTCTTATTGTAATAATCAGGAAGCAGACCTAATTATTAGGAAAAGCAGTATACTGTATTCGTTTACTAAAAATAAGAACAATATATAACATTCAGGCTTTGGAATTAAACAGCTTCTTCTGCCACACACTAACTTTGATTCTTTGGGCAAGTTATTTAATCTTTCTGATTTGCATTATATTGGGCTATAACAATAGGAAAATTAAGGTAAAAATTAAACATTGTGCTAGGTAAACTGTGTCAACTCAGTTAACATCCCTGCTATTATTATTATTATTAAACCAGGACTTCTGTGAATACCTTTTGCTTAGAGAAGGGAGGTTTTCCAGCCTTCTCTGCATCTTTCAATGTCTTGCTGATATTTGATACCCATTTTTGCAATTCTTTGGCTTTTTCAACATGTTCTTTCTTTTCTTCTTCCAGTGACTTCTGACAGTTGTGAGCGGTAAGAAAAATATACACTCCATTAAATGACTTAGCTATTAAACTGACCTCTCCATAGCAAACAAGAATGTAAAAATGTTTTTTTCATCACACACAGGTTACTAAAACATTTTATTCATTCACTTAACCATATTTACCATGTCACATAGCAGATGCACCTCCAAAATGTTTATGGTAGCAAAGAAAGCTATGGCATACATTCCTTAATGACTGGTCTAACCTCCCAGCTGTTCCAGCAATGTCACAAATTTTAAATCTCAACTTTATTCATGAGGCACTAGAAGATCTTTGAATTGCTGCCTTTGCATTAGCATTACAATCCTAATTGTCCTGACAAAAAGGTACCATAGAAGGCTGATAGAATAGAGAACGTCTACTATACATGTAAGGAAAATACACAGAATGAAGAAAAATCCTTCCCCTCCTCCAATACACAATATTCATAATGTTAGCTTTCAAGTGCGAAGACTTCATTAGAAATGGGACATTGTGGTAAACATTTTAATATGCAAAGAAGGTCACTATATACAGAAAAAGGCAAAACTTTTTCATTTTTTGAAGCAATCTAAAACACTGCAGCTTGAAGGCTGTGGGAACGAATTTATATCTTTCTCTTTGATTCCATGGTGCTTCATGACATGCTCTTTCAGTGAGTGCAATTTATCATTTAATAAATGATCACTATTCAATGAAGGGGAGTTCTGAAGAAATGACACTGTGAACTTGGAGTTCATCAAGTTTATCCCACATTCTACGTAAAAAAAAAAACATTTTGGTGTGGCCAAGTTTCAAAAAACCATTCTCAGGGCTAAATGAAACCATTTGAAGGGCATTAAATCTTATGTAATTTTCAATTTAAAACTTACTCTATTTTGAGCACTTAGCAATTTGCAGCCCTCAAGAAATAGAGTATGTTACATAATTCACAGACTGCATATGTAGCCGATATCATCATACTCTGAAAAAGTGGCATGAACCAGCCAGCATCACCCCTTGCACAGTTATTTAAACATGTCCTATTAGGAAGAATAGTAGAGGCTAGAAATTCCTGTCATCAGGGGCTCAGATACTTCTAACAGTTTAAGTCCTGTGTGGAAATCAAAATCAGCTTTTTCTAAGGCTTCTTTATATGTCAACTTTCTTTTTGTCTGAGGGCATATTATATTTCTGACATATGACTTTTGATCTTTGAGTTTTGTGGCAATGAGGACATCTATAATACCTACTTGGAGAGCCTCTTCTATTGATAACCGAGAGTGAACCTGTGGCTCTATCAACCCTCCTGTCAAGTACTGAAATTCCAAACATCGGATTCCCATTTCCTTATTTATAATATTTGCATTCACAGCTTCCACCACTGACATCATTTTGTTAGTGATGGGATGGCCAATCCCTGTGATTACTAATTCACACTGTCGCAGCTGCTGGGCAAACCCCTCATCAACCAGGCCTCTATGCAAAGCTTCGGCCACCCGGTACTTTTTGCCAGTAAGAGGATCAATTATGCCCCCTGTACTGACTTGGGCTTCAAGGCATCTGAGGGCAGTAATCCGATCAACCAAATTTCTACGGGAGGCTTTTAGTACAGAGATCCTTTCCCCACTAGCAGTCAGCCAATACCCTGCAACAGGACTGTGCAAATCTTTCTTGGGGACTAACCGGCTCAGCAAAGAATCAGCAAGTTCTGTAAGTGTGATGAGGCCTTCCTGATACTTTTTGACCAAGGCTTTGTCAATTGTTCCCTGCTCTATAGCCTCATTAATATTGAAGTGTAATCCTGTTTTAGTATCAGTCAGCATATGAGAAGAATGCCCATAGGATTCAAAAAACATAGCTTCCTTCCACTGATATTGCTGCCCTGAAAGTTCAAGATATATACTTTTCTCAATCAGGTTTCTCTGGAAAGCCTCATACACGGTCAATTCTGATCCTGTTTTAGTATCTACTACAGAAATTCTATGTGTTTTCTTGACATTGAGATTGGAAATGTTCCTCTCCCCAAATGGAAACAGAAAGCATTGGGACTCTACATCAAATACACACATTCGCAGTAATTCTGAGTAATACAGAGCTTGCTTGTTATTGGGATTAGGGAAAACTCTTGTGTTGCTGGATGGCTCATGTAAAAACTGTAAGATGGCATTATTCAACAACCCCTGCTGCAGAGCAATTTCTGGAGGAACACGAATGCCTCTCACGGGGTCAATGACACCCCCACTGGCAATCTGGGCTTCCAAGATATGTTTACCTTTTTGTCTGTCAAGCATTCTGTTTTCCATAGCTTGAAACACTGACAATGTCTTAGAAGAATAAGAATATCCCACAGCTGCCTTCTCTGCCTCAAGAAGCCTAATTCTGAATTCGGGGTCAACAACTCCTTTAAGAACTGCATCTTCAACAGAATATGTCTGACCTGAAATGGGATCAATTATAAAACCTGTTGCAGCCTGAGCTTCTAAAAATGCCAAAGCCATCATTTTGTCTATTATGATTCTCTCGGCCGCTGAGGCAAATGAAATCTTTTCTTTTGTAGATTCTAGGTAAAGCCCTGCAATTGAGGTGGCTTTCGTCAGAAACTTGTTAAGAGTTTTCTGAACTTCTTCAACAGTCTTAAGACCGAGTCGCAGCTGCTCAATTGTTCTCATGTCCAGAAGCTTAGCTTCCACCAACTGCCTGGCAGTCACAGTGTGCCTAAGCCCTTGGAATTTAAATTCATCATCCCTGACTGAACATGCATGATCACCATCAAAGTTCTGGAAGGTCTCTGGTTCTAAGCCCTTCTTAAGGAAATCCCCTCTCTTGAGTCCACCAGATGCTCTGCACCCTTCAAGCATCCATTCTTCAGCACTGGGAACTGGGTTCTTTTCTTGTTTTAATGTTGTGACTTCTGTATGCATATCATACTGCTTGTTCTTAGCTGTCTGTAACAGGAATTTATAAAATGTTAAAAGTCACCTCAAGAACATTATGTCACTTTACCCATTCTCAATCCAAACATAATTCTTTGAATTACAAAGACAAGATTAGTGAAAAGAAGAAAAATTTCAAACCAAGGAGGGTTCAGGAATAAGTATTATATTATTTTCAGAGTCTGAATTTTATCTTAGATGACAATTAAAGGTATTAAAATTATATCTTTAAAAAAGACTAAGACAAAATCTAGCCACAGAATATGTTAGAAGTTAAAGCTAACTGCTTGGTTCTTCTAGCTTTTTTGATACTCACATTTTTCAGAATGTATCTCCACAGATATAACAGTATATCTATTACATCTGTATGTTTAATCTCAAACATTCAAAAATTAAAGTTAATTTATGATAAAGATTCAAGTAAGTTACCAGAAAGAGTATAGCATTATTTTCCTGTCAGAACTACAAAGAGCCAATCACATTCAAAATTGTTTTAAAAATTTAGTCTAGGAGAGAAAGGAAATAAATGAGGAAACTTGACATTAGGTAGCTGATAAGGTCTCAGAACACAGAGTATACCTCTAAGGGTGTCAAAAGCTTCACCAGTTCCATTTCACATGCGTTATCTTGATACCTAACAGGTGGTCTAGAATTGTTCAGGGCTTGGTCTCTTATCTTCTCAATTTCAGACAGTCTTGTAATGGGGTTTGTCTCATCAAAAGTTATCTGTAACTCGGTGCTTGTCTGAGAAAAGTACTCAGAGTAACACTGCTGGCTTTTCTCTTTCTCAAGTGGAGCCCCTGGTGGCTGGAATTGGACTTCTTTGGGTATCTGTTCAACAACCCGATGCTGCCACTTCTCTTCCAATGGCTGTGGTTCTTGAGTCCATCTCAACAGAGGGGATCTGGGTGTTGGGTGAAGGTGTCCAGTGTTTCTAGAGGACAGCTCTCCAGAGTGCTGGCACTCCTTCACTGTCATCTCAAAATCTGGTTTGAAGGTACAGTCTTTGGCTGTGCTCTTTTTTTGAATTTCACACTGGAGCAAAACTAATTGATGTTCATGCTCTTTGATCTGCTGGTCCATTTTTTGCTTCAGGTTTTCAACCTCACGCTTCTGGGCTATCAGCTCATCCTCAAGTTTCCGACATTTTTGGTAATGATTTGCTTCCATGTGCTGCCCTTGCTGCATTTGTTCACGATACTGTTGAAGCTGTCTTTCAAGTTCTTTAATGTTTGTTTCACAAAGCTTAGCATTTTCTTGGGCTCTAGAGTTTTCTTGTTGAAGAGACACAAAGTCAAGCCTAATGCCTGAAATATCATTTTCAGTGATGACTTTGGACTCCATTAATTTTTCCATCTTCTTCCGAAACTCCTCTGCTGATTGTTTGAATTTACCAGATTCTTCCTGAAACAGAACCATCTTTCTGTGGGTCATCTGCTCCTCTATGGTCTTTAAGTGTAATTCGTCTTGTACTTTTTTCAACCTGTTATTTAACTCTTGCACCTGAGCCTGTTGTAGCTGAACTTTCTGCTCCCCGCGTCGCTTCTCTTCTTTGGAAGCATTCAGTTCTGCATTCAGATTTCTAACTTCTTTCTTGGTATTCTGGATGATAATGTTCTGTTGGTCACACTTTTGCTTAAATTCACTTACCAAATTTTGACTTTTCGCCAGGTCTTCTTCTAGGCATTTAATTTTTCTTTGAAAATCCTGCTCTGTTTTTGTCTGTTTATGCAAGTGTTCATTTGTGCTGCGTAGCTGATCTTTAAAACCATCTGCCTGAATTTTCAGTGCTTCACATCTTTGCTGGATAGTTTGTTTCTCTAAAACTATATTCT
The DNA here is from genome assembly GCF_028858775.2 of Pan troglodytes. Taxonomy (NCBI): domain Eukaryota; kingdom Metazoa; phylum Chordata; class Mammalia; order Primates; family Hominidae; genus Pan; species Pan troglodytes. The sequence goes on from NC_072403.2 coordinate 62,485,544, forward strand.
CTGATTCTGCCTGAATTCTCTGCATCATTAATTTGGTTTCATTATTCTGCCTAGTAAGCTCCTCTACTTTTTGTTTTAGCATCTCTGCACACTCATTACTTTTCTCCAATTCTTCATTGAGTCTTTGGATTTTATCATTATTTTCTTTTTCAGCTTTGATATTTTGAAGCAACTGCTCATGGCTTTTCTCAAATTGTTCTTTTAGATGATCTGATTTTCTCTGGCAGATTTGTAGTCTTTCTAATTCTTTCTCATCTCGAAAAGAATGAATTTGTGAATTTAAATGCTGAATATTCTTCTCAGCTACAGCATGTGCCCTTGTGATTCTGTCTACTTCTCTTTGTAGTTTCCCTTTTTCATGATGAAGAGATTCTAATTCTAACTGATAATTGTGCTTTATTTTCTTGAGATCGTTAGCTTCTTGCATGGCTTCTTCAGCTTTACCTGTGGTTTGATTCAATTGCCTACCAAGCTCTCTGAGTTGTTGAGAATACCCTTTCTCCGCCTGATCCTTCCTTTCCAGCTCCAACTTAAGGCATCTGAGTGTATTATTTGTTTCATCTAGTTTATCTTTTAGCAAACGAGCCTTTTCCTCAGATGACGTTTTTTCAAGCTGGAGGGCATTAAGTTCATATGTCAGCTCTCTCATGTCTTGTTCAGCCTTTCTATTGGCAGCTGTTAGTTCATCTACCTGCTGTTTGAGTTCTTCTGCTTTCTGTTTGTCATGTTCTTGCTGGAGACCCGTTACTGCCCTGCATGATGTAGCCTGTGTGATCGCACACACTGGCAATGCATTTTCTCTAAATGTATACTGAATTTCAGTTATTTTTCTTCTTGCTTCCAATTCAATTTTCTGCTTTTCTTTCAACTGTTTCTCTGCTACCTGTTTCTGAAATGCAAGGTCTTTTTCCATCTGCTTTATCAGCTTCAAGAGTTCTTCCTCATTGTCTCTCTTTCTTCTTAATTCTTCCATTAATTTATTTTTTTGTTGCTCCAAATCATTGAGACTTAAATCTTTTCTTTTAAGATGATCTTCCAGTGTTCGTCTGGTAAAGGTGTTTTCCTCCAACTGATTGCGAAAATTCAGGAGGTTCTCTTCCACGGCAGCTCTTTTGGCCTCGGCCTCTATGGTGAGCTGCCTCACCCACTCCAGTTCTCTTTCAGCAGCTTCCTTCTCTCTCACAATGGTTTCAAGTTCCCTGCGGTACTGCTTGGCTTCACTTTCAGCCCTTATCTTCTGCAGAGAGATATCTTCTACATTTCTCTGCTGCTTTCTCAATTCATTTTCTGCAGCCTCCCTGACCTTCGGAAGTTCTTCCTCTACTCGGGACTTTTGTTTCTTTAGTTCAGCTACCATTCTTTCCAACTCACTTATCTTTCCTGTAAGTTTGCTATTCTCAAGCACTGTTGCCTTCTGACGCTGAAGCAGATCTGAATATGCCCCATGTTCAGAAGTCTCCTTACACCTTTTAATCTACAAAAGACGTTTTGAAAGTGTCAAGCCTGTTCTGTTCAAAATATCTTACAACGTATGAATCAATGTTCATAAAAGTACTTACAAAACCAAGTGAACTCAAATGCAGAACAAGCGCTATCACCACCACCAGCAGCATCACCTTCTTCAGAGAGGAAGCTTCAGAAAGTCAGCAGAAGAGGACAAAAAACCCTTCACGACAGGTTTTCTGAAGAATATCTTTTTGCCCCTCAGGAATAATTTTATTTTAAAAATTAGCTAGCTTAGAATTTTATAGCAAGAAGGGAATTTACAACAGATGAGGAAAGGGAGAAACGAGGAGTATAGATATTTTTGCAAACTCACATTGGGTGAGTGACAAAGTGGGAAATAAAACTCTCACGACGGTGCCCTTTCTTCTCTTGCATGCAACATAATCCTAAGAGGTAGGAAGAACACCCAACACATAGGAACCAAATGATGCTAAAGAATTTAGTTTTCTAGCCTGATAGAAATTAAAAATGATACTTATATTCCCATGTCTTATGGTTAAAAAAACAAAGCTCAGAACTTTAGAACAGAGAGCCAAATTAGGAAATAACATGGGGAAGAAGGAAAATTATATAAAAACTTGAAATTTCTAAAGTCAGATCCCTTATTTGTTTATACTTGTCATATTATGACAATTATAATAATCAGAATTGCTAATGCAAAGGCAGCTACAGTCCTGATGGCTCTGGAAAAGATGCGCTTCATATACTCACAGATTTTGTTGCTGTTGTTAATAACATGCCTCATATGAATCACTTTGACAAGCACCTTTAAATACTCCATAAATATAAAGATATTTGTTAAGTATAATAGCTTTTAAATATATACTTAGGGATTCAGCTCCAATGTATAGAAAAAATTATATGAAAAAATTTTTACTCTACTAGGGACAGAATCAATGTCAGCTGGGAGGAGTATGCTTTACATTGATTATAGAACTACATGATCAGGATTAGTTTATAATTACAATTTAATTTCTCTTTATTAATATTCTAGTGTGTTAGTTTTGTATCATCAACTCAAGATCACCATAAAATAATTTAAACAGGAATACAGAAATTATTTTAGACAGATTTGTTTTCATTGAGAAGCTTTGGTGAATTTCAAGAATTTAATTTCTATTACAGACCATACATCTTATTTTGCTTCCTCTAATTTCTTGATCTCCAATAATTTTGATGAGAATTTCAGTTGTTTTCTTTGCTAACCTAAATAAGGTTTCTAATAATAATTCATACAGAAACAAATCTCATAATCTGTTATCTTCAGCACTCTATTTTCTTTATTTTAGTATCAGGGTCAATCCTGTGACACAAGAGCATTTTATCTATTTAAATACTAAGTTTTCAATATTTCTTGAGGAGGTTATTTCTAAGACAGTCTCAGTTGCTTATCAAACCTCCTTTAAAACTTAGCTATTGCTAAGAAATTCTGAGCTGTTTCTCATGCTCAGATTTAGAAAAACTAAAAATTCCCTCAGAAAAAAATATCTGTTGTTGAACCCTCAATGCCTTAGGCAATGCAGTAATTTGTTAAGAATCTCGGCTGGGCACGGTGGCTCATGTCTGTAATCCCAGCACTTTGGGAGCCCAAGGCGGGTGGATCATGAGGTCAGGAGTTCAAGACCAGCTTGGCCAACATGGTGAAACCCCGTCTCTACTAAAAATAGAAAAATTAGCCCGGCGTGGTGGCAGGTGGCAGGTGCCTGTAATCCCAGCTACTCGGAAGGCTGAGGCAGTGAATTACTTGAACCCAGGAGGCAGAGGTTGCAGTGAGCCGAGATCACGCCACTGCACTCCAGCCTGGGCAACAGAGCTCCATCTCAAAAAAAAAAAAATCATGTTGTCTCTTGACTTTTTTAGCAAATGTGAGAAAAATTACTAGAAATATTTTTGTCCAATTGCTGACTTGCTTTCTTGTGGATCTCAAACTTATTTGCATAAAAATAACTTCCTTAACTTTTCTCTAAATCTTCCTCAATCTTGCCCTTTAATCACGGTGATTAATACTTAGCATATTTTGTTCTCAGCACAGACTAAAGCATCTCTCTCTAATATCTAATATCTATTACAGATATTTTAGTAACATTTCTTTTAACTAAATCAGTATTACTTCTGAAATTAACTTGCATCCATCTTTGATTTTATGTTTATTATGGAAAACTCTGCTTTAGACCAAGGTTTTTCATGTGGGTCTTCAAACCTCAGTTGCAGAAACACCAATCTTTTGAGTCTAAAAATTAAGCTATGTATCTTTTACACGACATTCCATTAACGTAATGTTAAGTGGTAGTTTTTTTTAACCTATTTTAAATTATAGCCTTCGCTTGTTCTTCCATAACTGTATTTGCTGGTTTCAATTAACTACAAATCTTTGACATTTTTAAGGACAATAATAACTTGCATTCAATTAAGGCCTTCTAAAATATTTTTTGTTTCTATCAATTGTTAGCATTCTGCCTCATCAGATAAATCGAGTAAGTGGCCCATATATGTATAATCAGATACATACTATGAGAAAAGAACTTAAGTTATTTTATTTTATATTTAACTACTGCATATTCCATTTAAAAGGTCTGTATACCATTTAAAATGGAATAAGATCTCTCAAAAACTAAAAATATAAAAAAATTATGGATGTTCTTTCATAGATGAGAGATGCATGCATTTAAGATGGTCACAAATATCCTGGTTCTCCTTCTAAGCACAAAGGAAGAGGGTTATAAAGTCTTGCAATTAGCTATGTTAGTGATTTAGCTGCAGAAAACTGTTAACTCTGAACAGACTAAAACAGTTTATAAAAGTGGTCACATTTTTAGGAAACTGAGAAAGTAACATCCAATAGATGTTTACTGCTGTTTCAGCTCTCATATGGAGTTACATTAAGCATAATCACCTTTAGAATTTCAACAACAGTCCAATTTAAAATAGCTAATGGCCCACAATTTATTTATTTCAACATTCATTCTACTATTTTTGTCTGTTCTGGGGAATAGAAAGTACATCAAGATAACAAAGCATAGCATACTCCCTTTTAGATTACATACAAGAGCCTCTGGTGACCATTCATCTTTATAAATAAGTCCTTACTCTTCCTATATGATTTTTAAATATATGATTTATAAATGCAGAAATATGATTTTTAAATGCAGAATCAAAGCTGCAGAAGTTCTCCAAATCAGAGTGGCATTTAAATAGCCTTTTTAAATACCATGTGCTATATCTTTTTGCAAAAAAAGACAACAAAAAACTCCAAAATTCTTAAAAAGTATCATTTTGTAAAAACGTCTACTACTTCTAAGTTAGCATCTTTACATTATGTATAATAATTTTAACTTCTTGAGATACAAATTAATTTAAAATGCATAAGACAAATGTGTTCGTGTGGTATTCCTGTAGACATCATACCAGCAGTAACTATACTTCAAAGAAGTATACCTCTCAGCTGTGAGAAAGCTGAAAAATATTCTGCCAAACTGCCAAAATTTCATAATTTATTTAAGACATTAACCCCACCATATTAGAGTCCTGAAGTGAAAATGTAAAGTCATGAAGTGAAATGACTTTCTATTTGAATGAATCTTAAAGACAAACAAAAATCTTAGGCCTTCAGTCATTTTCATTGTAATTTTATAATTCAATATTTATTTGTACATCTGCTACCGGCCACATAAATTTATCATGAAACATGTTTTGCTTTCCCAAACTACACTGTAGTTACTGCTCATCTCTAGCTCCTTTATATTTACAGGGTGCTCACTGTTAATGATTACCTCCTCCTCTTCCAGCCTCTTCAATGAATCACCAGCAAATTTAATATATTGTGTCATGAGAGTGACCAGGGCAGTATATCGAGTCCTTAGGTCCATGAACTGCAAGTAAGGAAAAAAATAATAAAAGCATTACCTCCAGTTACTCTTACTAAGTTGAATGAATTTTGAATAATAATTACATTAACTAGGCCTTCAGACAGCAAAGCACACAACTCCCCCCATAATAAATGATAAGAATGAGCTTATTATTACTATTATGCAAATCATGGCAAATGATAATTCTCTTCTAAATTTCACCATGAAGTACATAAGTACATTTATTTATCTCCATAGTTAATAATTAATCTTGAATAAACATTTTTAAAGGGTTTTTTAAAACCCTTAATAGAATGTATTCTTCTGGGTGTAGACTTTCTCTTTGGGATGACGAAAAGGTTCTGGAAATAAACAGTGGTACCAGTTGCACAATATTGTGATATACTGCAATGTCATTAAACTGTACATTTAAAATTGTTAAAATAGTAAGTTTTATACTATGTATATTTTACCACAACAAAAAATAAAATTTAAAAAGTAAGTGTTCTTTCTTTTATGCCCCTTCCCCTCTTTCTCTCATACTTTTATTACCTCTTGAATAATGAGATCTGCTGAACTCTGCATTCTTCGGCGTTTCACTGGAGATTTTTGTTGTGAATCTACCATGGCCCGGTAGGTCATTGTTTGTAATTCATAGTCCTGTATAAAGGAGTCAATAAGATAAAATGAATTGAAGCAAAGTACTAGAGTTTCATTCTACAATAATTTAACACAGATAATTAGAACCTAGATTCACTAAAATAACTTTAGTGATTTGACACAGATCATTAGAACCTAGATTCATTAAATTAAGTTTAAATAAAGAAAATATAGTCGTGTTTCACATGAAACATTTCAGTCAAAGACAGACCGTATACATGATGGTAGCCCCATAAAATTATAATGGAGCTGAAAAATACCTATCGCCTAGTGATGTCGTGGCACAATGCATTACTCACGTTTGTGGTGATGCTGGTGTAAACAAACTTACTGTGCTGCCCGTCACACAAAAGTATAGCACGCACAATTATGTTCAGTATGTAATACTTGGTAATAAATGACGATGTTACTGGTCTATATATTTACCACACTATACTTTTAGTTGTTGTTTTAGAGCGTACTCCTACTTATTTAAAAAAAAAAAAAGTTAACTGTAAAACAGACTCAGATAGGTCCTTCAGAAAGTATTCCAGAAAAAGGCATTGTTATCATAGGAGAAGACAGCTCCATACATGTGATTGCCCCTGAAGACCTTCCCATGGGATTTGGAGGTGTAAGACAATGATATTGATGATCTTGACTCTATATAGGCCTAAGTTAATGTGTATCTTTGTCTCTTAGGCTTTAACAAAGAAGTTTAAAAAGTAAAAAAAAAAAAAAAAAAAAAAAAATTAAAAATAGAAAAAAGCTTACAGAATAAAGTATAAAGAAAGAAAATACTTTTGTATGGCTGTACAATGTGTTCATTGTTTTAAGCTAAGTGCTATGAGAAAAGAGTCAAAAGGTTAAAAAAATTACAAGTTTATAATGTAAAAAAGTTACAGTAAGTTAATGTTAATTTATTATTGAATAAATTTTTTTATAAGCTAGTGTAGTCTAAGTGTACAGTGTTTATAAATTCTACAGAGGTGTACAGTAATGTCCTAGGCCTCTACCTTCACTCAGAGCTCACTCACTAACTCACCAAAGCAACTTCTAGTCCTGCAAGCTCCATTCATGGTAGGTGCTCTATACAAGTGTACCATGTTTTATATTTTATTCCCTATTTTTATTATACCTTTAATATGTTTAGATACACAAATAGATACCATTATGTTACAGTTGCCTACACTATTCAGTACAGTAACATGCTGTACAGGTTTATAGTCTAGGAGCAAGAGGCTGTACCATATAGCCTAAGTGTGTAGAAAGCTGTAACATCTAGGTTTATGTGAGTACACTCTACAATGTTCGCACAATGAAAAAATCACCTAACAACGCATTTCTCGGAATATATCCCCTTTGCTAAACAACACATGACTGTAGAGCAAAATTACATTTTTAGGAATCTATCCAATCCTGGAGATGCTTCCAAGATGGGGACAAAATCAGAAACATGTAGGGTGGCCGGGTAATTTCCAAGTCTGTTTAGAAGCTCATGAAAATATATGTAACAATAGTGTAGCCCTATGTAGCCCCCCTTTCCTCCAGCTAAGCAATGGAACTATGGATCTGGAGGGCTAAAACTGAAAAGTTGTCAATGACAACTTGAAAAGCATGAAAAGTATCCCCCTAAGTGAGAAAGTTAGAAGCTCTCCCATGAAATACCCTAACAATGTTAAAGAAAAAAGAAAGAAAAGTGATAAGAAACCAACTACAGAGCTATGTATTCTGGTGGCTGGGAGTGGCAGGGGTGTACATATGTGACAGAGAAGAAGACGAATGAACTGGGGGGCTGTCATGTGACTAATTTCACAAAGAATTATTAGATAAGTGTCAAAAAAGTTCAAATGAAGATTCTTTTAAACACTGAGTGAAATGACTTGCATGGCTTTAACAGTACATGTAGAATCACAAACCTGAATATTAAATTTTACTAAAGTTAATGAATCTTCCTACCTTCACTGTAGCTGAGTACTGTTCTGCATATTTTTGACACTCGTCCATTTTGCTCTGTTTCATTTCTATTTCGGACACCAGCATCTATAAATATACACAGTTTAGAACAAAAATGACAAGGAATTCAGCTATTCTACTACATAAGATGCTCAGTAACTAAGACATATCTACATCACTTCACAGTACAGCTCCTTAGCCCTTTGCACTTAATACACAACTTGCCTTATGGGTAAATTACAAACTTTCGGATTAAGCCACAGAAGTGACCCACCCCATGTGGTTTTCAAAGCAGAAATTACTAAACTCCTTAGGAATTATCCAAAAGCAGACTTGATGCCCTTGGCCACCACCTATTTCTGAAGAAAATAGAGCTAGAGATGATTGGCCCCTAAAGATAGAACAAAAATCTCAAAGCATTCAACTTTCTGTCAAATGTGGTATTTAATTTTCCATTGCTAACCATTTTTACTTATTTAGGAACCTAGAAAACTATTGAGGCCAGCAAAGTGTCAAAGAGATTTCTATACCTATGATTAAATAAATTATCATTAGGAATTTGAAAACTATCCCAACACTCTCCACTTTCTGATTACCCATGCTTTCAAAAATTACTTCCAAGAAATAAAAATAAGTCATGTATGTAGGTTTGGGTTGCAAGATTTTAATATTTTTTATATATTCTCCACCTTCCTCTAAAGAGTTGGTGACTTTTTCATTTAACATAGGAAAGGAAGATGAGGAGCATGACTGACCAAATGCAGACATAACCTCAGTAGAGGGAATTATTTTTACATACCTTCTGTTGATTCAACTGTGTGGCTAGGGTTTTACTATTTTCAGGCTGATTTTCCTGAATCTTTCTCTGAGTAGTTTCAACCTGCTGGATCCAATCATCTAAAGGATGGTAAGTGTCTCTGTAGTACTTCAGTGATTTGCCAATGCCCTCTAAGTCCCGTAACCTAAGAGAATAGTAACCGAATAGTCACGGTGTCCAGCGATATCCATCAGGAGGGTGGAAGATGTAGAGATGGGAGAGACAAAATAATTGGACTGCAATGAACTAAGCACAAGAGGGGTATGTATAAAGAACTCAAGGCTGCAGCACCCTGAGGCACACCCCCAAGGGCATTCCTTATTGGGCTGAATATAAACATTCTGCTCCCTGAGTTGTGCAATTTAGTGACAGTGATTATTCTAGGGACAAGCCCAAGAAGCTAAACTTAAAAAGCAAGAAAAGTGGAAGCTTAACCATAATTATTATCAATTACAGTGTCTTGAATAGTAAGGCTTGCATCAAATGGCAGTTCAGTTTTGAAATAACGATAAGGTAGTCCAATGAATGGTTCAACATGGTCTCAGAGAGTATTTTCCAGGAGCTGTGATTACATACCTGTCTCTATGATTTAAAAAACCACCACATTAAACCTATGTATCATATTTGTTACAGAGATAACACATATTTGAACATAATTTTACTTTTGAAGAATGGCACTATATCATAAAAGCATTTTATTTGCATTAATATAAGCACGAAAGTGAATGAGAAAGGACACGAATTCATTTATTTTAAGATGAACCCTAAAACCTTTTTTAATTCAGTAACTGAGAATTTTGACTTTCTTGTATCTTCAATTAAAATGAACATCAGGGCATTTCCATTTATTTACATTTCTTAAGTCCAGTATAGAAGCTACACACAGCCCTATCACATGCATGCTTCATGCTCTTACTAAGTCACGGTTATTTGAATATTATAAGTTGGTAATAATTAGAGAACTACATTGTTTTTTCCTTCAGAAAAGGCAAGCAGATTAACTATATAAATGCTAGAATACATGAATAGTAACAGAGTTGGAAAAATGCTTATTTTGAAGTTAAATGTCTTACTAAAGTCCTCCAAGTAAGAAAGAAATATGGCTAAGTAGAGGTATTGTAATTAACAAATTAACTATGGAAGTAAAAAAATAGCCTCATATGTTTAGATTTTACTCATTTACCATAGATAGACATTAAATCTGTGCTAAAACTGAACAAAAAAGGATACTAACCTGTTGTCAATCTGCACAAGAACATTTTGCCACCTTTCAACTAATTGATCTGCTTTTTCTTTGTGCCAGTCAAAATCAAGGTCCCGTTCTTTATACGTTTTAAACATTTCATCACTGATGGCTTTAGCTTTCTGCAACTCATCCTCTAATGCATGGAATACCTGTCTCTTTTCATCTACTTCAGATCTCCATTGCTAAAATACATTAATTGGTAAAAGTTATAAAAATGTTAACCACTCACTGGGTAAATATATTATTTACCTAATTTTACAATTTATTTACAAATGACAGGTAGAAAATAAGATAAAGGAAAGAATATCTTTCATATGCACAATATTATATTAGTTCAAACCTTATGAAATTTTCAATATTTGTACTCTGATTTTTTAATGACAATTTTATAACGTTCAGCCTAATAAAATTTGCATATCAACAAAATAAAATATATTCCATAAGCAAGTTTGCTACCTCCATTAATAAAATATGTCTTTTTCATTGTCTGCTTTTAAGTGCCTACTAATTCCACTGTTAAAAAGGAATACATGCATTAAAAATCACTGAGATAACTTCTAAAAATTGCTTTGCAATAGTTTCACCACTTGCTAAAGAAATACACATAGATGAGTTGAACTACAAGTCTTTTTCCTTTCTCAGATTAACTTCTCTATTTACCTCCTTGATATCTTAAACTAACTTCTTTTTCAGCAAGTTAATCTATTACAAATAATTTAATTTTTAGCTTCGACTCCTCCTGCTGCCAACATGAATTGACTATCAAAAGCTACTGTCAAAAGGGTTCAAACTTCAAATGAGAACTCTCCTCAAATTAAAATGACTGAACATACTTAGAGTAAACTGTGAGATCACAGAGACACAAATGGAATAAATCCATTCAAAAATCCAAGATATTTAACACTTGATGTTTGAAGATCTAAGTGCTAGAGAAATACTTGTAGAATACGATATTTAAAAATAGCCAAAAGTGAGTCTCATACCTTTAAAGTACTTATTAGATTCTCAATATTATTCTTGTCAGCTATAACTGCTTCTTCTTCACACAGTTTAGTTTCATAGAGTTTTACGAGGGCTTCTGCAGCTTGAGTGTTTTTTAACACCAAGTTAACAGTTTTCAACCTTAAAAAGGAAATTAAACAATAGCCACCTATGGTTAAATGTTTATTTTTGCATAATGTAGTCCTGAAGCACCATTATGACACATGACATAACATGTTCTTCACCTTGGAACGCTGATACATTTACTATGAAACTGACATTTTTCTGGCTTTCTTCTTAATAGAGAGTATGTGCTCCAACCCATCCCGTGCCCCACAAGTGGTATTCAGCAAGAGACTGCAACATAAGATGGTTTCTTTCTAACTTTGTTTTAAGTATGAGATGAAAATTCATTGGCTACAACTGCTGAGCTACCCAAATTACATGCAAAATGTGGGAGGACCATACACATTACACACTCATCTCTGAAGCACATCCACTATCAACATAGAGAAGTGTCATCAATCCATAAAAATAATGTATTTATTTTTTTTTTTTTTTTGAAATGGAGTCTTCCTCTGTCACCCAGGCTGGAGTACAGTGGCGCGATCTCGGCTCACTGCAACCTCCACCTCCCGGGTTCAAGTGATTCTCCTGCCTCAGCTTCCCGAGTAGCTGGGACTACAGACGCTTACCACCATGCCTGGCTAACTTTGGTATTTTTAATAGAGATGGGGTTCCACCATGTTGGCCAAGCTGGTACCGAACTCCTGACCTCAGGTGATTCACCTGCCTTGGCCTCCCAAAGTGCTGGGATTACCGGCATGAGCCACCACGCCCAGCCAATAATGTATTTCTTAAGACAAAATAAAAGTTAATATTTATATTAATAAAAATAAAATTGTAAATTAATAGTAAATAAAAATGAGAGTTGTATGAAGCAATTTATATATTGAGATAGCAGTTACATACTTATCTATGTAAGTGGAAGACATAGAATAGACTTGGTTCATGTTCTGAAGGACCACATTAAGCTCTGATCGTAGGGTAGGGACTGATGAAGAGGCTGCTGCTTGACTGAAAAACTCCTCACACTTATTTGTGATTGTTCCCAAATCATCTTTAAGTCGTTCCAGCTCTTTCTTTAGTTTCTATAAAACAGAGAACAAACAAAGGCCATCAGGCCATCACCTGTGATGAGGTGTTTTTCTTAAACTAGTTTAAAAACACACATTTCACATTAAGAACCAATGACTTAGAAATCTACATATTCTTTGTTTGTTATCAAAGAAACTACACCATAGCATTCAAGTTTTACAATCAATAATTCCCTTACTGTTCATCTCCTTAGCCTCAACATCTAACTTAGTACTTTTGCACACAGCAGGTGTATAATGACTTTTATTACAAGTCCTTATATCCTTCATCACAATGAAGGTGAGCGTGTACATATTCTCATGTTTACCTGAGTCAGAGGTAGACTGAATCCTAGTTTATAATCAGCAATAATTACACAATCAGACCTCACCTCACACTAGACTGGCTAGTGTGAGTGTGCAAAACTGAACATTAAGAAGTCACAAGAGTTGATACGTAAGGTCATTAAGAGAGTTAGTTTTTTTCCCAACATATTTATAGCTCTCACCTCCTGTTCTGTGATTCTGAACACACTTTCATGCAAATCATCTCTTTCCAGGGGAGTTCGAATCTGTCTAATCAGCCGATCTTCACAGTTCTCTAACCGAAGTCTAATGTTTCGAACTTCAGAGATGTAGAGATTATAAACTGATTCCTCTTGCTCCTCTGTGAAAATAAATATAATGTTTAGAAAATACCTTGTTTTCTATCTCTTAGAAGCTTCTGTTTATGTTTTACTATGACAATTTTATATTACTGGGACATAGCTAGTCAAGCAAATGGTTCCTGTTTTCATCACAAACCCATTCTAAGGATATAAATCTTAAAACATAAATCTTAAAATTTAAGAAGAATTAATAAAATTTCCCAAATGCCATTTGAAGTACCAATTTCCGATTAAATGCTGTCCAAAGTAATACATTGCTATTTTACGTTCACAAAAATGTGAATTATATTAGCTGCAAAAATTAATTACAAAAATCAAATAAAAATCCTTAAAAGTAAAAATTAGGTAAATAATAATGTTTAAGATTTTTAAAAAATAGAATATTATTAATAAAATTGTCTCTAATTAAAATTTTAAAAGTTCAGAATAAAATCTATATTTAACAAAAGTTAACTAGGCAAAAACCTTTTGCTTTAATCCTTGTATAAAATCCAAGTTTGGCAAATGGGAAAATAATTGAATCTTTTCTGAAACTGAAGGATTGCAAAATAGTGAAAACGTTGAAAAGTAAGAATTCGTTGTTTGTCCAACCAGTTGGTTGGCACCTTTCATTAATTTATCATTTGGAAACAAATTAATCCCTTCTTGAGTCTTCCTACCTCAAACATGCTTTTACCGTTCCACCAATTGTGTCTACATATCATAGGCTGGGTGATACAATATACCTAAGATTGAGATTCCCATTGAGAGCAAAAAATAGCCAGAACTAAACACCTATGGGGAAAAAAAGACAGGGATCCCCATGCTTTACCTCTTTCTGCAGATTTAAGAAGTTCTTGATAATACTGCTTACATACATTAACCTCCTTTTCCAGTTGTGTTATATCTGAGCCTGAAAAGACTTGGGATTCCTGGCTATCTTCCAGAAAATCTTCAAAACGAGATTGTAGATTACTTAGAACTTGCTGATGTTCACCAGGTAGCATTGTCTTTATCTAAAGAAGACCAAAGACCCATGTAATTCATTCTATTACTCATAGATTTGAATGGGAGACACTTCAAACTGGTCGTATGGTATATGCCAATCTAAACGAATAATCATAAATAGGAACATTTGAAATTAACTGTCTTTTTCATTAACAATTTTAGGTGTTTTTTGTTTTTTGTTTTGAGACGGAGTTTCACTCTTATTGCCCAGGCTGGAGCGCGATCTCAGCTCACTGCAACCTCTGCCCACCAGGTCCAAGCAATTCTCCTGCCTCAGCCTCCCGAGTAGCTAAGATTACAGGCATGCACCACCACACCTGGCTAGTTTTGTATTTTTAGTAGAGACAGGGTTTCTCCACGTTGGTCAGACTGGTCTCGAACTCCAGACCTCTTAGGTGATCCACCTGCCTCGGCCTCCCAAAGTCCTGGGATTACAGGCGTGAGCCACCGCGCCCAGCCAACAATTTTAGGTTTTAATGACAAAGAAAAACAAGTCTACGAAACTCAAATGAAATCAACTGTACCCATCATCATATATCCAACAACTACATTCTGCCTCCCTATCTCACAGTAAGTTCTGAATGAAATTTGTGATCTCCAGATTTCCTCAGTTCTTAAAAAGTGCCTTATATGCTATGGGCATATAACAAATATTCATTGAATAAATGAATATTAGCATGGATTTGCCGGACTCCATCCTGTTCTAAAGCAAATACAAACTCTACGACACATATGAAAAGGCATGCACATTTTTGGACATATCGAGTTGACATACAGATTCATACTTACTGAAGCCACATTGCTAGCTCGAATTCTATCAATTTCATTGATGAGATAATGCCAGGATACTACACTCTTCATGTTTATGTGAGACTCATGCCAAAGAGTCAGGACATTCTGATACTGTTGCTCAATTCTGAAATACATGAAAGAGAACTCAGATTAATGTTTTTACTCCCTCTGAAAACACACTGCAATTTTTCTTTTTGTGTGAAATATTCCACGGATGAGTTCTAGAGACTTTTGATCCTGTGGGGCCTTGACAAAGTATTGATTGTTTCTTCAACCTTCAGAGAGCCCCCAAAACTAGCTCAACATTTTTAGCTAATATATACAAACCTGTTGGCAAGGTCCACCGCTTCTTTGTTTGGTGGAGGAACGGTGAAGCACACAGATGGGACCATAGCCTCATTCCCAGTAGGACTAATGACCTTCCATTTAGCACGATGAGAGTTATTCGCCAAAACACATTCATCATCTTTGTAAATGGTTATCTGGTTTAAAATAAAGAGGAGAATAACTCAATGAGGTCACTGTTAACTGTTTTCCATACTCAATCCTGGGATTTTTTTGTTTTATGAGGGGGGAAATCTTGATCACTAGTTAGCAATATGATCTCATTTACAAAATATATGAATAATGACAGAAACTGGTCTGTTTCTAGGAGTTACAAGTACCTCAATTTGTCTGTAGTCACAGATAGCTTTGATCGGAATAGAAGTTTTGAGTGGACAGTCAGAATTCCTTGGCTTCAGTTGAATTATTGTTTTTGCTTTTCCCATTAGGCTTGCTATAGTGCTTTTGTACTGCAGAAGTTCTTCTTTCTCTTCCTAAGTAATAAATACAGTGAATTTTAAGAAGTAAAAGACTTGTACTCTCCATGCCTTCAGCACTTTACACAAATTAAACTTCATCAGAAAAGTCTTCTCTGACTACCTAGTCTAAATTTTCAATCTTTCCTCCTCCACCCCATCTTGTATCCCTCTTCCTTTCTTTGGTTTGTTTGGTTTTCTTTTTCCTCTTTGGCATTTACACTACCTAACATACTATACAAATTTTACTTATTTATTCTGTTTATTGTCTAACTCCCTCTCTAGCATGTAAGCACCACAAAGGTAGAGATTCTTGTCTGCTTTGTTCACTGCTGTAGCTCTAGAACCTAAAACAGTGCCCAGGATATATTAAGAACTTAAAAAGTATTTGCAAAATGAATGACTAAACACACACGTGCACACACACACACACGACACTAAAAACCATCTTAAAATATCAAAGCTATCACATTAAAAAAACACTTCTGTTGTATTTGTTGCCAAAAGAATACTAAAACTGAATGTGCAAATGTGTAATTGAATTAGTGGGAAATATCAAGAGTGCCAATAAAATACAAAGTTCTGCTCATATAAAACACTAATCTAATCACTTATGCATACTTATAAAATGCATAGGTTTTGTATTAGTACCATTGATTCCTGAACAAGGTCTTCTAGCTTGTGAATGCTGCTTGATCTATCACAGCTGTACTTCCGCTGAATGGCATCTTTTAGATTCCTTAAGTAATCAGTAGCTTCTTTGGCATCATTGAAAAACTAAGGAAAGATGAAACCTGGAAGTTAAAGTATGTTAAATACCAGCAAAGCACACAGTTGTCACACTCCAATATCAAGGTCCTATGTGTACCCCTCATAAGTGAGAAGAGAATAAAAGCACAAGATAGCTTAATAGTCACATCCTTCCTTGGACCAAAGAATAACCCTTGAAGTTGAATAGTTATGAATGAACATACTAAGTGTCCAAAGTTTATATGATGTTTTGGCTCTCTATTATTTTGGCTGAAGGTCCATTTTAAATTAGGATTTAAACAATTTTTAAGTAGGAGTGAAATTCCAAGAATACTTAAAAACTTCTATGGTTTTAGAAGTTTAATGGTTATAGATGGTTGATTCTCTATATGAAAACAGTTCCTAAATAAGAGACACATTTGTAGAATAGAATAAAGATTTTATGATATCTTAAGAATTTTTAAAGGATTCCTGCATTAACAGAATACTTCAATCTATCTCATAGGACATAAAACCAACTCTTTCGGCCTACAAAGAAAACAATTCACATATATATATATATATATATATATATATATATATACACACACACACACACACACACACACACATACATATATATACATATATAACAGTGTGTGTATATATGTGTATATATGTATATGTATGTGTATATGTGTGTGTATATATACACACATATATGTGTATATGTGTGTGTGTGTATATATACACACATATATGTGTATATATGTGTGTGTATACATATACACACATATATGTGTATATATATGTGTGTATATATATACACACAAACACATTGTTATCCTAACAATAAATTATGAAAAAGATTCCTGCAAGTTAGCCAAAATCACAATACCATCTATTGAAGTTATGATTCTACTCACATACCTCGAAATACGCTGTGTTCTCCTTTATGTGCTGCTCCACACACTGGCAGAGCTGTAAGATCCAGCTCCACTGCGTCTGCATTGCTGCTCTGTAGGCCTTAAAGATAAAACAGAGCCATCATAACTGACTGGGGAGAAATAAGGCACACATACCTTTTGATATCGATGCTTCTAAATGCTAACTCTACTATCTAAATAGATGACCAATTGTTTTGGCAGAATAAGACTTGGAAATTAGGGCAGTGGCTGGGCATGGTGGCTCACGCCTGTAGTCCCAACACTTTGGGAGGCCAAGGCAGGCAGATCACCTGAGGTCAGGAGTTCAAGACCAGCCTGGCCAACATGGTGAAACCCCGTCTCCACTAAAAATACAAAAATTAGCCAGGTATGGTGGCACGCGCCTGTGATCCCAGCTACTCAGGAGGCCAAGGCAGGAGAATTGCTTGAACCCAGGAGGCGGAGGTTACAGTGAGCCAAAATTGCGCCATCGCACTCCAGCCTGGGGAACAAGAGTGAAACTCCACCTCAAAAAACAAAAACAAACAAACAAACAAAAAAAACAAGAAAATCAGGGCAGTAAAATTTTCCTCTTATCTAAGACTTCTCACTTGTACAAAGTCAGTCCTAAAGTTTAAATATAAATTCTTAAACCACTCCAGTTGATTTCTTTTCAATTTTAAACTTCTTGAAATTTCTTATTAAAATATAAGAAAAAAATTATCTCTGGCTATGGGAAAAAATATTTAAAAACTAAAATAAATGCAAGCTATCCCTCCTGTTTACAAAACCAACACTTGACTCCTTTGCCACCAACTCTTACATCTGCTTTGTGGAATCCTCCGATATGTTTTCTTTCATGGCACATTCATCTCTCCTTTCTCTGAATTTTTACGGTGCTAGATCATAAAATATACCTTCTAACACAGAAATATATGGTTATGTCGGTTTCTCTTTGTTTTTGCTGGGATGAGGTTTGGGGAGGGTGGAAAAGAAAATGTGTGTACTCCCAAATTGGTGTAATTCTGGAATTATAATGATGATAATACTAGGAATTTTTATTTTAAAAATGTGTTTCTTGAACTTCTAATTTAATAGAGAGTGTATCTTTCATGAGGGTAAACAATATTGTAGAAAGGATACCTCCTTCCTCAAGGAAACATGAAATACTCTTTTCTATTTAAGGTGCAATTCATTGATTTCCAGAAGAGGGCACTCGAGATGCTTTAATGACTATTTTAAGTAAGCCTGTCATTTTCCCTCCTTTTGGAAAAGTTCATTCCTGCTGAGCTATACTTAGGCAGGCCTTCCGAATGGAATGTATGATGCAGCATTGAATATCTGGCAACATATCATGATCATATTCTACCTCAAATTAAGCTACTTTCAGTAAATTGGCTATAAAAGATGTATCATATTTTTTTCATATAAAATATGAAACAGTATTGATAATTAACTAAATATTATCCATGTACCCAAACAAGACACAGGACAGGCCGATGGGATCATAAAGATGACTAAGGTTTCATTTTACTTCTTAAGAAATTTTTTATTAATTAAATAATAATTTTTACATAAAAGTGATCAGAGTGACATTCACATGTTCCATTCCCATCAAAATTCTTGGCCCGTAATAGTATTTCCTAACAGTTTTCATCTCTCCACCCTAAGAAACACTCTTTTTAGTGTATTAGTGTACAAAACCACATCCCAGGCCCTCTATTACTCTCCTTTCCCTAAAGATTCCCTACTCTTCTACATTTTTAACATTCATATGTGACATTTCATGTAGACACAAAACCGTATTTTATATAAAAGATCATACATAACATCCCTAAAACTTCCTGATGAGCCTAGAATTGTACTAATCTTTTGAGTTATTATGATTTCAGTGAATCTATCAGATTCCTTTCCTCAATTGTGAGTTTGAAGCATGACAACTTTCAGGACAAGCATTTTTTTTCCTCTGGCAAAATATCACATCTGACTGCCCATGTGTGACAATCCCTACTTTCTTACATAATCCCCCCATTCTCCATTCAGAAAGTCACTAACTCTGTCTAATATACAATTTAAAACATTGTCCCAACTGCATAGGCAACCTGATAAATCCCATCTCAATTTTCCACTTCTGAATTTGAAATGTTCACTGCACATTATAAAGCCTTGTCAGGATGCTGTCCTAATACACCTCACAAAACCAGAGCATAAATAAAAGTATTAAATTGAATCATAACAGCTGGTATTTTTTTGAGAACAAATAATGTACCAAAAACTATACTAAGCAGTAAGAGTAAATTATTTCCTTCTTATTCTCATCACAACTCTATGGATTAGAGGTAATCTCTCCCATTCTTGGTAGGAAAATGAGGCTTGGCAATACTATGTCACTTGTGCAATGTTACACAATCAGAAATAAATAATATGGCAATGCTTACACAGAGAAGGTACTTCATATTTACAGCAATACATCTTCTCAGCCACAGAGGCTGACAAGGGTACTTTTATTCTAAGTGATGGGTGACATACTTAGAGCCAGAGAACTGAAGGCAATCAGTACAATTTGTCAGAAACGTTTTTGAGCCAGGTTTTAACAAAAGTTAGATGGCTTGTAATTTTCAACTTCTCAGCAATAAAAGAATCTGAAGGGAAATAATCATATCAATATTCAACCAACACCATTACACTTTCCAGCTTTACCTCAATAGTTAACCGGGCTGGATGATTTTCTAGAAGTAGCTGCTCTGCTATCTCCTGAACTGATTTAATATTTTCTTCCTTTTGATCAAGTTCTCTCATTAATTCCTTCAAGAAATAATTAAGAAGTGTGTTAGAAAAATATATAAACCTAAAATGCAACCCTAGTATGCAAGTACAAAGGGTGTACTTACAGCATGATAATCTTTTTTCCTGGCTATGTTGGTGTTTCTCTCACTCCAGTCATAAGCAACTTCCTCCTCTTCTTTTTCATTCAACCAAATAAGTTCATTAGTCGCACGACTTACAAAATTATGGAGTGTATCAAGGTGCCGTTCTTGATTCCTGGATGTATTCTTTAGTAAGGAAAATCATCATAAGAATCATGTTTTTGCCAAATATAGATAAGGGAAACAGAAGGTTTAAAAAAAAAACTTACCAAGAGTTTTGCATACTGACTCTCTAATCTGTGCAACTTTTCTGCATAAGTCAGTTTAAGAGGTGCTGTCATTTGAATCTACAACATGAGATTAAAAAGACACTCCAGTCAGGAATCTGAAGGAATTCTGACTCACACTTAATGTATCTATTATTGATTTACAGGGTCTTCATGTAAAAAGCAAAACAAGAGTAAACTAAAATGAAATATATACAAATTTTAAATTCACATACCTCACTGATTTTAGCTTCTTTGAGGCTAGATTCAAATTCTTCAATAGCTCTATGAACATTTTTATGATTTTCTAAATGGCTTTCAACACTTGGCAAATCTGAGCCCCACTCAGTGCGGTCCAGTTGTACCTTCAAACAGTAAAATACTAAGTTTAAAAAAGAAATTGATAACAATAAAGACTGAAACACTCAGGTAAAGTAAACATTTTTTTACCTGCATCTCATCAACCCAATTCAAAAGATCCTGAACAAATTTCATATTGATTTCCTCTTCTGTTAAATTTTGATCCAGCAAAGAAGACTTTAGAAGGGGTTTTCGGATCTGCATCAACTTCAGAGTTTGCAATGAATTTGGCTCTACTCCTGAACTGAAATTTGGAACTAATCCTGATGGGAAACCAGGTGTATAAGCTGGAGTGACAGATGGAGTCAGGCGGGAAGTCATCCCTGATGACAGGCCAGAAGTCATACTAGAAGAGGTTAGGGAAGGTGTTAAACTCTGGGTCAGCCCTGAGGTCAGACTAGGGTGTAAGGTCTGTGCAAATCCTGAGTTTAAACTTTGAGTGATTCCTGATATCATGAGCTTTGTCTGTTCTGTTGTCAGTATGCGTCCTTTGCTGTACACAGAAGAACATTCGTTCCTTAAGGCCATAATTTCGTCACGCAGTTTTGCAACACTGAAAAGAAAATCCAAAGGGATAAGGTGAAATATAAAGGCACTTGTCACAAAGAGTGAACTCTAATGTTAATTATAGGCTTTAGTTAATAATGATGTATCAGTGTTGGCTTACCAGTTTTAGCAAATGTGCCACACTAATGCAAGATGTAAACAGGGGAAGAGGGAGGTATAAGGGAGCATATGGGAACTCTGTATTTTTTACTCAATTTTTCAGTATGCCTAAACGGCTCAAAAATACAAACAAGCAAAATGAGGAGGCAATTGAAATCACATTGCTAAAATTTTGCATCATGATTTTTTTCAATGAGCATTGTACTATGAGGACTTTCAATCTTATTTGTCTTTATAACTATGATTTATAATGAATACAATTACTATAGCATAATATGATCATTTTTACATTTATGTATATATTTTTCATATTTAGAATTACTATAGATTCCTAAAGGTGAAATTACTGAGTCAAAGGATCATTTAAAATTTTTGCATTTACATATTCATACACAGAGAGAGAGAGAGAGAGAGGTCATAGCCTGAAATATTCCATACTTACCCCCATACACACACTTCTCAGTGATAAAGGTTTTTATACACATATTTTCTTTCAAGATTTTGTTATGAACATTTTCATAATAGGATAAACAGAAAACTAAAAAGCTGAATTAAAAATGACACTTTTTGGCCAGGCACGGTGGCTCATGCCTATAATCACAGCATTTTGGGAGGCTGAGGCAGGTGGATCACTTAAGGTCAGGAGTATAAGACCAGCCTGGCAAACATGGCAAAACCCTGCCTCCACTAAAAATACAAAAAATTAGCCAGGTGTGGTGGCGGGTGCCTGTAATCCCAGCTACTAGGGAGGCTGAGACATGAGAATCGCCTGAACCCAGGAGGCAGAGGCTGCAGTGAGCCGAGATCACACCACTGCACTCCAGCCTGGGTGAGAGAGCAAAACTGCGTCTCAAAAAACAAAAAACAGACACTTTTCTTAGATTTTTTTCTCTTTCAAACATCCCATGAATACTTTAAATGTATGTAAATGTATGCATGTAACTTACATATATATCTAGGGTATTCATTTTAACGAGTTAGTTACTGCAGCAGTATTATACGCACCATAAAATATTTTTTCTATTGCTAATCTTTAAAAGACAAGTACCTACTTAAACACCAAAATATATAAAAATGTGACACACATTTTCAACTAAAAAACAGCAAAGAAATATATTTCATAAAATTTTCATACTCTACATTCCTATTTCAAATGCCCATGAAACAGTTACACAAAAAAAGGACAGAGAAAGAATAAGTAGCACTCTTACCTCTGTACCAATTGATCTGCCTGGTAGTATTTTCCATCAATAAGAATCTGTACATCAATTACATGCTGGCGTAAAAGGTTCTCACA
This sequence comes from Pan troglodytes, assembly GCF_028858775.2. Taxonomy (NCBI): domain Eukaryota; kingdom Metazoa; phylum Chordata; class Mammalia; order Primates; family Hominidae; genus Pan; species Pan troglodytes. The sequence goes on from NC_072403.2 coordinate 62,508,028, forward strand.
TTCAAGTATATACCCAGCAATTTCTGCTTCATTCTGAAACTGCACTCCTGATTCTAATCTTTTAGAATCCTGTATTTTAAAAGAACTCAGTATTAATTCTGTGAAACAAGTTTCAAAACAACCTGAAATATAAAACATCAAATATTGGAACAGAAGCCTACTTGGGCTTTCTTTAGTTTTCCTTGTTGGTTCAAAAATATGTTTTCCCTCTTCTTGTCTCTCAGAGAGCAAACACCAATCATAATCTTTAACAAACTTTAAGTTTCAGTGGAGAGTATTACCAAGAATCAACCAAACATTATGCAAAAGTTTTAGTTCATCCAAACGCACAGTCACTCCTCTACCACAACCCCAATGGCTCCTAAAATTAACTTACAGACTGAAGAGCATTTCGAGCAAGAATCAGTTTGTCTTCACAGATGACACTGTCCCTCTGAACTCGGTTGGCAATCTGTTGCAACATTTCTAACCTAAAAGATGAGACAAAATAAAATAAAGCTTCTCCCTTTGAAGTCAAAGAGCTCACCATTCCTGAAAAGTGCTGCCCATCAAAAAGTAAAACACAATCCCACACCAATGATTCAATACCTGTGTCCATCAAAGGATTCACTGCCGAAGCTAATGCAAGAGTTGATCAGTGTTGGACCACAATGAACCGAGAGAAGATTTTCATTTGAATCAAGACTGGTTCGAGTGCTGGTAGTGTTACTAAACACAGAATCACTGCTACGGTAACTATAACTACTACTGTGCATTTTTATTCCTGAAACGCTGTTCTTTCTTTCACCTTTCAAAGTAGACTAAAAGGTAGGAGGTCTGGAAAAAGCTCTACTTCTAACGGTGAAAAGTGGCAGCTGAATATTACAGCTTTTAGTGGCTCCTTAAATATGCTTCAACATGCATATGCAACACACAGCAAATAATATGCTGATAACTATTCAAAAGAATCTAGCCTAAAGCCATTCGTTTGCTAGCTGAGGTTTGCCTTTTGTAGCTTGTATTAAAACCCTACAAGTATGAACAAAGCAGGCAGATTGGGCGTCACTGGAAAGGATATGCCAAATATTTGCACTAAGAGTCATCCAATTGCAACCACCTAAAAAACAACTCAGATGCCTCACAGATGTCCAGGACAACTAGTAAAGATTATTCTGGCAATACCAATCATTAGCTAAAAGAACACAAATATCCAATCATAGTCTGACTTCTGCAAAAGACCAGGTCTGTGCTGAATAATGTAAGGAAGGCAAACAGCTAGAAATTATGAAGTACCTATAAACAAATGAATTTGATGAGAAGCAAAGTACGCTTCCATTTTAACCACGTCATTTGTTTATTAGGTTAAATTAATGGAAAAAGTATCCATTTACCTTTCTTTATATGACACGCTCCCAGTAATGTTACTTTTAAACCTACTATAAAGTGCCAAGTAGAATACTGATGCAATGCTTACAAATTTAATTTGTCTGTGCTTGTTTTTCCATTCTATAGGATATTACATGGCATAAGAACACTGACTCTTTCCCATTTGTTTTTCATACACTTCCATGCCACATAGCTATTATTCGCAATACATAGACAATGCCAAAAAATTCGCATGAAGAAACATGAAGGCATTTATCCAACCAGCCTCCTAAATATTTTCCTACCTCCAATAATACTGTTACTTCTCCACTCTAAGAATAGATATTTTTCTTTTCAGGGGTCAAGAAAGGGGAAATTTGAGAGTGCCACACCAACTGCTTCTTGGCCTTTTGGCTAAGATCAAGTGTGAGAGTGCCACATCAAATATAGTGAGTGAACAGAATAGCTCAAAACAATAACAGTGGCACCTGGCATTTATTAAGTAATTATTATGTGCAAGAAATTAATCATTTTAGATACATAACTCATCTCATACTCATAACCACCCAATGTAGTAGGCACTATTACATCCTGTTTACAAATGAAGAAACTGAGGCTTAGACAGTTAAAGAACTTGTCTAAGATCATACAACTTTGCAGGCTGAGCTAATAATCTAATTTAAAATTGAGTGGCTTCTAGGCCCTGAACTCTCAACCACTCTCTGCTTTCTTTTATGAATATATCTTAAAATTCAGCTACTGTTCTGATGACTAAAAATCTACTCTGTATCCTCTGGAATACTTTTCCATTATTTCAAATGATTAACATAGTATCTCATTTCAATCACTCAAATTACCTTTTCCGTAAAAGCTGCATCCTGTATATTTCTGGCTTGTTTTGATTTTAATAATCCAGTTATGTACACATATTATTATACTTTAACATAAATGTAATCAGTAATTTAATAAAGGACTGACAGGTTAGACATGCTCTCATATATTTATTTTATGCATTATTTCACAATGTTGAATCCTGAAGTCAATGTGTAAGGCACAGAGAACATGACAATACTGAGCACCTCTAATGTGTGTCAGGCGCTGTGTAAAGCACTGGCAACGCAAGGGACAGAAAAAAAACAAGGGTTTCTCTCCACATTCTTGGAGCTCATATCTGTGGAATAGGCAAGACTTAAGCAATCACCGAAATAAATATAAAAATACAACCAAGATAAGCACTATGAAGGAACAATACATGGAAACATGAGAGTTCTAAGCAAGATATCTGAACTAGCCTAGGGAACCATGGAAAGTTTCTCGAGAAAATAATGTTGGAGCTGAGATCTGAGAATGTTTAGGTGTAAGGCAGCCAGTGTGGCTACTGTGCAGAGAGCAAGGGGGCTGGAGAGGTGTGTCTGGCCACACAGGCCTTACCCTGTAATATGGTTTGCCTGTGTCCCCACCCAAATCTCATCTTGAATTGTAATAATCCTCACGTGTCAAGTGTGGGGCCAGGTGGAGATAACTGAATCACGGGGGCCATTTCCCCCATACTGTTCTCATGGTGATGAATAAGTCTCAAGAGATCTGACGGTTTTGTAAATGGGAGTTCCCCTGCACAAGCTCTTGCCTGCTGACATGTAAGATGTGACTTTGCTCCTCATTCGCCTTCCACCATGATTGTGAGGCCTCTCCAGTCATATGTAACTGTGAGTCAATTAAACCTCTTTCCTTTATAAATTACCCAGTCTCAGATATGTCTTTATTAGCAGCGTGAGAATGGACTAATACACCCTGCAAGGTCTAGGTCCTATAGACCTCATGGCTAATGAGGAACACAGATCACAATTCCCAGGTACCAGGTTAAGACTGTAAGGGAGACAAATTCATCCAACAAGCATTTCCTGAAGACTAAATGGTACCTTCCTGGGCAACTGGATGTAGTGAGAGACAAAATGACAGAGAGCTAGTGATGATTTCATGGAGTAAATCCACTTGTAGAAGCGTGGCAGAAAGGGAACCTGAACTAACATTTACTGAGTGTGTTCTAGACGCCATCCAACACCCTTTAAATGAAGGCAAGCTAGATTTTGGTTTCCAATGCCCCTTGGAAAGAGAACTATAGCAAAAAAATGTAATAAGAAATAAAATCAGTTGTTGTCCTATAAGCTTTTAGATCCAGGCCCTGGTGACTTAAGGTCAATATGAGAAATTACAAGTAATTTTGACTGGTTTTAAAACTGTAAAGCCTTATTAGATGAGACTTCACATACCAATCCAGCCTAGCCGGTCATTTATATACATTACTTCACTGATTGCCTCCTTAAAATCTCTTAGAAGAGTTTCTAGATAAGAAAATGGAGGATCAAAAGGATTAAGAGACTTATCCAAGGCCAAGTAAACAGACGTTTAACTTAAGTTCTTTCACAAGAACACAAAGGCCCCCTCCCCACTTGATATTCATGGCAGAAAACACCTCTGGCCTACCTTTCTACTTCTGGACGAAGGGCCTTCTCTCTCTCTAGCATGGCAATAATGAGTTTCCCCCACTCTTTTTCTATGTCATTTGGATGATAACCTTGAAGGAGCTTGATGCGTCCAAATTCTATCCAAATCTTGAGAAAACAAAAAACTTTAATGTGAAGCAAAAATGAAAACAAAACAAAACAAAGACTATGCTTGACAATACAAAGCAAATTTGAGCTTACCTCTAATAATTTATATAGACGTTTAATTTTTGATTTTTCTGTCTCCTTTGGTGGAATTTCTGTTTCTTTAAACTGTAAATACTGATTATAAAGTGCCTAAAATAAAAAGGACAAGAAATTAAGGACCAAACTTAAAAGATCTGTTTTCATGATCTCACTAAGCCACCACTTCAAGTGTTATGTACTGTATCATATGCAGTCAGTGGAATTCCTTTGTTAAACTGACACTCAAAGACAATACCAATTTCCAGCCAGCTGGTGACGTGGGTTATCTAAAATTTGATGAGGGTGTAATTATTGATGTGAGCCATGATTTAGTGCCACAGGGGGATCTGGATAATAATAAACCATTCAGTGTTTACTAGTGCTCTACTAAAAATCTCTCATCCTCCAAACAAGAAAACATACCCTTTAAAAGATGCACTTCCCAAATGCTGCACTTTAGCTTTCAGTCTTTGGAAAAATAATTTGAAGCAATTCCCATAAAGAAAGCAATAAAAAAACTCTCTTCTATTGCATGGTTCTATCCTTCAAAAAAAAAAAACTTCTTAGCAGAAAGGGCTAAAATTTAGTTTCAATGTCCCACTGGCCAATTTAAACAGATTTTTTGAACAAATGAAGGTAGATGCTATTAGTTGATGGGGCTATTATTACAGAAGTTTCAACCGTGTAATTAAGTTACTATCTAGTTTGTATACATTAATTTGGGAACCTGTTAAATACAGTGTATTTATTAAAAGGGACCTTCATAAAAATTATGTAGATAATGTATCTCCATATTTAATAAGTATGTACTAATTACTTCATTGTAATTCATGCAGCTACAAAACAAGACCCTGTAAATCTTTAGGATGACACATTTCTGAAGGATTCCATTCAAAGTTCTGCTAATGCAATTATCTGGCATTTCCCCATGATGTATTTTCTTTCCTAATCTATGTCTTGTTCTAGTCATCAGCAAGTACTCTGATCACTTCTTCTATAACTAAGAATCTACACTAACCAGAAGCCAGTACAATTCATCCAAGGGTCTGGACAATGGAAATCCATTTGGAAATAAGTGTATTTGAACATGAAATCTGAAAATGGTTTTGAAATCAGAATGCAATGTTTCAGGACGTCTGTTGGTCATTAAGCACCGAATACTCCTGTGTGCTAAACACTGTTCATGGCACCACATGGTCGTTGTAGGGAAAAGTTTTCCTGCCCTGGAAAATTACATGTCCATGTAGGGAAACATCACACAAACAACTTGAGAACACTTAAAAAGTATCATATCATCAGATGCCAAGTAATTTCGTGCCAAGGACAAACTCCCCGTGGCAATGAGAATGAAAGCTGTTCTACAGATGTTCTGTACGGATGCAGGAGCACAATGAATAACTCTAACGGAGCTCACCCTAGGTTATTACAGTTTTTTCTATCCCAGTTTGATCATGAAAATAAAGCTTACAAACCAAAGAATTAAGGCTTTGTCGGCAATATTCGTATTATCAGCTTCTAGAAATAAAGTAGACCACTTTGCTATTATAAAACCAAATATACAAATGAGACAACTTACTTTTTAATAAGTTTACATATTTATAATGGCTTTTTGTAATTTTTTTTTTTTTTTTTTTTTTTTGAGACGGAGTCTTGCTCTCTCGCCCAGGATGGAGTGCAGTGATGCGATCTCAGCTTACCGCAACCTCCACCTCCCAGGTTCAAGCGATTCTCCTGCCTCAGCCTCCGGAGTAACTGAGATTACAAGTGTGTGCCACCACGCCAGGCTAATTTTTGTATTTTTAATAGAGATGGGGTTTCACCATGTTAGCCAGGCTGGTCTCAAACTCCTGACCTCAGGTGATCCACCCATCTTGGCCTCCCAAAGTGCTGGGATTACGGGTGTGACCCACCGCACCCGGCCTATAATGGCTTTTATATCTGCAATGTCTTTGCCTCAAAAGCTTGCCCTAAGTTTTTCAGTATTAGCAAATGTTTTACTAAACCATGAATTCACTTATACTGGAAGTCAGACATGTATTTTCAAATTCATGGTGAAATACTGTGTACCTCTTCCTGCACAAAAGATGCTTCCTGCACAAAAGAAGCAGTTTTTAACAGGGCTCAACCACAGGCACACCCCCAATCCAGTGCCACACTTGTATGTACTTCCCAGGGTCCCTTCTACCTCAAGCCATCTCGGGGGCTCCAAGCATTTCCCATGTACTAAAATCAATCTGACAATGTCAGTTTCAGAGACTCTCTCAAATTAAACCTTTAACCTCTCAACCAAAGCTGAGTGACTACAGCTAATCTGTTTTAATTGTTAATGTCTTACCTCCATTTTCTCTGTATAATAAGAGAAATGAGTAATACAAATTTTGCCTACTTATTAATGGCTTTCCAAGGGCAACTTTTGTTGAACTTCTAAAATTACAGAATTATTATAGCATTACTTAAGGGTTTACAATCGAATCAATCCTATGTAATTTCTACAGTGACACTAACCTTCAGTTCTACAGGATTATTAGGAAATGTTCTCTCAGACATTGTGGTCACATGGTGTCTAATCCATTGGATGAGGTAGTTCACCATATTCTGGTATTCAATCCATTTGACTTCAACATCCTAGAACAATCAAATGATAGAAAAGGTTCACATCTGTAGATAATAACATTCATATCTAAGACAATTTAGTCAGAAGTCATTCTGTAAATGTACGTATTTGAAGCCTGACAGACAGAACCAGCTAAATGTTTTCTTACTTTCACCCAGCCCCAATCCCTGTCACATAAACACCTGTAAAATTTGCTATCAACATTTGGCCACTAACACTAGCCTTATGAGTGCCAATTCTGATCCAAAGAAAGTGGCTGCCTGGGGTATTGTATTTAGAAGGCTTTTGGGGGCTCAATCTAAGCACAGCAGAAAAAAATCCAAAGTCAATTTGGGGTGTTTACCAGGGCTCAAGATTGGGCAGTAACAACTTGCATAAATCAAGTTAGTTGCCATCTTTGCCAACTATTTTAGATCTAAATCTACTATGTATCTCAAACTCAAAAGACTTACCCAATATGTAGGAAACCAGATATGTACACAAACTACAGGAAATGTATATGGTGGGATTATCCAAGTACTCAGTAGGCAAACTCTTTAAAAATGGAGGAAACTTGGAAGGCTGCCAACTGCTCTGTTTAAGTATTTGATGAGTGCTTATTATTATGTTCAAAGGTTGTGTTGAGTGTTATAATAAAAAAATACTTTAAGATATAATACCTATTGTCAAGGAGTTACTGTCTAAATGCAGAGGCAAGAGAGATACATAATATAAACAGGCAAAATGAAGAGCAGTATTTAATTAAGTGTTGAAATGTTGAAATAACTAAAACGGGTAGTACATGCTAGTTGAGATAAGAATCAGGCAAGCATATCTGTGCCTTAAAATAGTTTCTAAAGGCTTCTTGGGAAAGGCAGTATCTGAGATGTTCTGCAATGACCAGTAAGTAATTATTGATGGGGGGAGGTGAGTGGGGGTGCTGAAAGAGTGGATAAAAGGGGAGTCCCAAGTGAGTCAGGACATTGACATGGAAATGTCCTGGCTACCAGTAAACAGTTCATATTGGGAAATCATAGCTAAAACATGTAGGTAAACAGAATAAATATTTGCAGTTTTAAATGTCAGAATATCTAGATTGCATTTAACTTTGCAAGGAATATGTAGACACTGAAAATTTTCAAGCTAAAGACATCAGGTTTTAGACAGATTAATTTGGCAACAGTGTGCCGAGGCAGTGGGAAGAAGAACAAAATGGAGACAGAAAGCTGTAGGAAAGCTATCGGCCTAGTTCTGCAGTAATAGGCAGCAGGATCAGCATGGAGGTAGTGAGAAGCAGCAGCAAGAGATGGCCAAAGAAACATTCTGAAGCAATGCTCAACATTGAATCATCAGGGGTGAGCATGGGAACAGGCTACTCAGGGATCAAAGAGCATGAAGTCTTTGAAAAGAAGAACCTGAGGAAGAATACGGAAACAGGTCTAGAAACAGCACAGAGAACTGACAGAAGCAATCAGAAAAGGGAGCTCCTAATCCAAGAGAGCTAATCAAAGATGAGCTCCTAAATCTTCAAAGTAATGTAGGGGAGAAAAGGTATCTGCAAAGAGGAAGGCAGAAATCCAAGTGAAGGGGATCATCCCCAAATATGTGACACATACTGGGCTTCCTGTTCTCTTCAGAAATGCATAAGCACTTGTTAGCATAACCACCAAAAAAAAAAAAAAAAAAAAAAGCATCACTGAAGTGAGTTACACAAACCTTTAAGAAATAGTAGACTAATAAAGAGCCCAAAGCTATGTGTCAGAGACCTTTCCCTGCTTACTAAGTGGCTCTGCTAATTTGGCCAAATCCAATAATTTTCCTCTGGAGTCCTCCTTTAAATCACAAAAATGTTATCTAGCCAACTTATTTCATAGAATCGTATGAGGTAACAAATTTGAAATTGTTTTCAAAAGTGAGATATTCTATACATACAAAAGAATAGCAAATACAGCAATGTAAAACGGCAGCCAGCTAAAAAATGGAAAACTCCAAATTTCAGAAAGTTAAACCTTTTATTTATAAGATGATCAGTAACTATAAATAGCCTCTTTTATTTATGACACAAAAGTTTTAATGAGTTATACTTTAAATTTAATGGTAGAATAATGTCATGAAATACATAGAATATCAATTCATCAAACAGCATATTAACTCAAATTCTTTAAAATATATTCAACATTCAAAAACTGCAAAAATCATTATCAATAAATGCAGTCAATTGGTCATTACTGAATCAACAGCTTCCGGTGTGGAAAAATCAATACTCACATTTGCACCAATGCCTTCCCCACCTTCAGGGACTTTAGGAAATGCATCATAGAGAGATGACACATAAGTTATTACTGATTTTTCATCAGGTGAGGAGACATCGACATCTAAAAACAGCAACATAAATTAATTATTTCACAATGTTGATAAATTACTTTTGATCAGACTTTCATGCCAGTCCACATATAATCAAGAAAATAACTCACCTTCAGGGTCCAGAAGTCTTATAACACCAATTTTTTCTGCTACGTAGAAAGCATGCTCTAAATTTGCAAGGTTGCTTTGAACAGCAACAGTATTCATATCTATCAGGTCCGGCCTAGGAAAAAATTCACTGTGTTAATTAGGTTTTCTCATGTGCCAATTCAACATTATATTTATATAGGTTTCCATTTACATAACAACATCTGCTAATATTAACACCAAGCCTGCGTTAAAATGCAGAGACTTTCATCAAACATTTAACATTGCTCACTTATCTCAGACACTTCTGTATCGAAAGCAAATATAACAATGAAAATATAACAATTTGAACATATATAAATTTCAACAAAGTCTACAAATATATCATAGTCAGAATATATATGAGTATTTGTCCTATTCGACTGATTTAAGCTACGCTACTCCAACAGCATCTTTCCAATCCAACCAGCATCCTGTCAATGTTTTTCCTCTAAGACAAAAAGCCTGTAGCTTAATTCAGTGCTGTGTCCATGGCCTCCCCATTGCACCATACCCTTTCACATCATCTTTGTCTTCTATAATCCTAGTCATTCTTCCAAGGAGAGATCAAGCTCCACCTCCTCTGTGGAGCCTGGCTGATCTTCCTAGCCCTTATTTCTGTCTCTGTTTCCTGAACTCATACTTCCAGCCTGCACCCCACGATATGGCACTTAGGATAATCTTAGACTTCCTTGTCCTATTAATTCACTGGTTCGTGTACATGTATATGTTGTTTCTCCCAAACCGTCAACTCCAAGATAGCAAGTACTATGTATTAAGAAAATTTTGTATTTTATCCTTCTGCTGTAATAAAGAATGATATATAGTACACCCTCAACAAATATCTACTGATAAGTTGGTAAGTAGTTTGGTTCCTTAGTAATCTGAATCATAAATGAATGTCTAAAATAAGCAATAGTTTATGTTTTCATGAGCACACATGTGTGCATGTGCCCCCCTACGCACACACAGTCACACATCCCAGACTTCATATCTTTATAATTTGTGAGATTTACGTAACACCCTAAACCATGCAGAAACTTTGAAGCTAGCTCTATCTACATGAGAGAGGAAAAGATTCTTCAAATGCTTCTTGTAGAGAAAGTGGCAAAATATGGACATTGGAGACTTCACTCAAGGCTAGAAGCCAGTCAGGAAACTTGGATCTCAAAAACAAAGCACTGAAAGACTACCGGAACAATGTGGAAACAGGAAAGCCTTCAAGAGTGGTACTCACCACCCAAAAAAATCACTGAGTAAGAACCTGTTGATAACTTACAAAGAAAGGCTCTCTACAAGCTCCACAAGCATTCCTGTTTGCTCAAAATAATCATTTGGGAAACCACAGAAAGAGTGGGAGGGCTCAAAGGTGGTGTGGGAGAAATGAAATGCAGATTATTTTGTATACTACTTGGCAGGCTGCTTGTATGAAAAGCTGTTTGAAAATATATCATTAATATTAGAAAGCTAAGTGGCAATTTGTACTCTTTTATGGTGAGAAAACAGACCTTTCGAGAAAATCTTATACTTTTATATCACTTTGCATTGTTCATAACCTGGGAATGTGGTTACCATCACCTACATGCTCATATTCCAGGAAATTATTAGGAAATCCTTTAATGTTTTCAACCTGCCACCAATATGACCACTCTTTTAAAAGTGACCCTACAATTATTATAGGAACAATAAATCCACTGACAACTATGGAAGTAAATGACAGACCTCCAAAAGTAACATTTTTTATTCACATAGAAACATCTGAAGAATCTGCCAACCTCAAGATTATTAAACAGGTATGTATAGCAGTCTAGACAAAAACAAATATCTGAAGTTCTTTCAATAAAAAATCGTTTTGTTTCCGTAAAATTTGCACCTTTTAGGGAAATAAAAAACAGACTTTCTAAGTCTGCCAAATCTCAGAACAAGACATGGCATGTTATTATGAGAACCCCGCCATTAGCAAAGAAAGTAAACACTGAGTAATCCTAGAGGGAATGAATAAAGTCATTGAAGAATCAAGTTTTTCAGCTAAGAGAATAAAACATAAAACTTCCTTCAGAATGACACAGTCATTTCAACACAAAAGCAGCTGTAGAATACAATGAGTCTGAGTAAGTCATCTCTTTTATCATGATGTTTAACACTTTAATGGAACAAAAACTGAAATGGTTTTCCTCCACTAAAAGACAGCAGATAAAGAAAATTAGTTAAACAAAAATGGGAAAAGGGAAAACTTTAAAAACCACTACAAAGCTGGGTGCGGTGGCTCATACCTATAATCCCAGCATTTGGGAGGCTGAAGAGGGCAGATCACCTGAGGTCTGGAGTTTGACACCAGCCTAACCAACATGGCGAAACCCTGTCTCTCCTAAAAATGCAAAAATTAGCCAGGCGTGATGGCAGGCGCCTGTAATCCCAGCTACTCGGGAGGCTGAGGCAGGAGGATCACTTGAACCCAGGAGGCAGAGGTTGCAGTGAGCCGAGATCATGCCACTGCACTCCAGCCTGGACAACAAGAGCAAAACTCCATCTCAAAAAAACACAAAAAACCACTATGAAAAAGTAATAGCCTATAAAATTTAAAATGCTATTCCTCCCTTAGCTCATATCCTAATAGAGTGGTGGTCCCTTTGTCTTTCAAATCTGTCTTTCCTCTACCTGCCTGTCTTTCCTCTACCTTTCCTCTACTGAAGCATCCAGAAGATGCCTGTGCTGTGTCTGTCCTGTCCACCACTTTCTTTCTTCATAGTCTCACTGGGATAACACAACCTTTAAAAACTTCATTTATTTTTCACACTTAGAAGATACTTACTTTCATTCTAAAGGTTTCATTTCTTTGTAACATCTTTTTGTGGAATGTTAACAGGAAATGTCATTTCCATCTTAGGTTTGACTAACCAAAGAGCATTAGACTATATTATAGTGACCATGTTCTCATGTTATATTTTAGATAGTTGAACATTAACTATTGTAACTTGCCTGTTTTATGGAAACCTTTCAAAATCATATAATGTGATCCTTTGCCACTTAAAGTAATAAATGCTAGTCTTTTTATGGAAAAAAAGGCCATTCTCTTATTTTTTTATTATTCTATGATAATGTTAATGTTTCAAAATGACCCAATTATCATACATTATAATCTTTAAACATGTTTATATCCCAGCTTTTCTTTCATAAGCAATTAAAAGTAGCTTACAAAGAAAATACAAGATAGCATAAACTTTAAATTAGAAGTATAAAACCAAGAAAAGGCCTTAAAATGAAATTGGAAGTGAAACTAAAAATTGCAAATCACTTATATGCAAGCTTGGTGCCCTGAATTTGTTTAAAAATATAGGGCAGAGAGGTATAGAAAAATGCTATTGTCATAATACAAAATAATTTTGGATAAAAGTAATGTTTATCTTTCATACAACACCCATCTTAAAAGAGCAATCTCCCCTAGGCTATATATATATATATATATATATCCACATGCATATATACATATACAGGTATGTTGGCATTTATGTATAGATAGATATATATATGGATATAGTATAAGGATATCACCACCTACATTAACAGGTAGCCAAAGCTAACTGAACATAAAAATTGCATGAGAGATTTTTTTGGCATAGATACCTCCAAGGTAACATTTCAGTACTCCAAAACTTTATTAATACATTAGCTCACATGAGAATTAGATAGGATTCTGCAGGAACGTATGACTTCTACAGTGATATAAATGGCTAAAGATTAGCACAACAGGCTGGGCGCAGTGGCTCATGCCTGTAATCCCAGCACTTTTGGAGGCCGAGATGGGAGGATCACCTGAGGTCAGGAATTCCAGACCAGCCTGGCCAATATGGTGAAACCCGGTCTCCACTAAAAATACAAAACTTAGCCAGGCATGGTGTCGGGTGCCTGTAACCCCAGCTACTCGGGAGGCTGAGGCAGGAGAATCACTGGAACCCAAGAGGCGGAGGTTGCAGTGAGCCGAGATCGCGCCATTGCATCCCAGCCTGGGCGACAAAGAGAGACTTTGCCTCAAAAAAAAAAAAAAAAAAGATTAGCACAACAGACTACTGAAGGCTTCCACAATATATCATGGCAAACACCAATACACTCAACTGCAAGGAGCATGAAACAACATCAAAGTACTTGGAAAGGAAGTACTTAGAAACATGGCAGAGAGGACACTAATTAAAGTTAACTAAGAGAAAGAGAAAAATGCCAGCTAAGAGAAGAGTGCTTTAGTGCAGACACAATGTTACCAAATCCTGAACCAAAAATGTGACAATAGCTGAAAAGACACATATGGGAAATATCAATGGCCACAGTCCAAATCGGGGTTTTTTTAAGGATGAAAAAATAAAGTGACTTAAATTCATAGAGTCTGTTAGGTTGTGCTGGCTTTCAGCTGGCACTCAATAATTATTTATGTGGATACAAACAGTAAGGTTCTGGCTACCCTGCATCTGCTTTCCTATGTTTGAGAAATTTCCCTTTCATAAGTCTTGGGGGTAAGGAGAGGAGCAAAGCCCATTTCCCAGTACAAAAACAGAAACATGTCAGGTTTTTCCTGACTCTTTTATTTGCTCAAGAAATGTCCACTGCATACCTCACCCCCGTACATGACATTACCTGGCCAACTCGAATTCTTTCAGCAGACTCGGTTCCACCACCATTTCCTCCGGGAAGTACTTTCCTCTGTTCCCAAATGCCGTCTGTTATCTTCATTTCTGTATTTACCACATTTTTCATAACTATATATCTGCCTATCTCTCATATTGAACCATGGGCTTCCTGAAGGCAGAGCCTGTGTTTTGTCCATGTTTATATCCTCAATATCTAGCATAATGCTTAAAACATTAACTTTTGAGGATTAAATAAATAATAAAGAAAAACATGAGCTATGGGGACTGGGACATATCAGTGTTTCAAATTCCTGGAGATATTTTCCATCCTAGGCTTGTTCCTTTTCTTTTCACTAATTTCTACTGACAAAACCACCATCTATGGCTTCCAGCCAAGTTTTGGAATCCTTATCGAAATCCACATGGACCAGGGTAAAATGTCATAGCTTCCCCATATCCTAAACAAGCACACACCCTTTCGAGGTTTCCTAAAGGCTTTGTCTCTCCTAAAAAACAATTTGGAAAGTGGGCACAAAGTGAGGACAACAAACAGCGGTGAAGTATAAAAGTTTCAAAAAGCACATGTTGCTGCTTCTAGGTTCTCCTCCCTTCTTATGCTCTCATGTGCCCTCAGCTTCAGCTTCTGATAATGTTGCCAATTGGGATACCTTATAAAGTAATAACAATCACAAAACAACAACAGGGACTAATAAATACTGATACCTACTATGTGGCAGGCAATGCATTAAAGGACTTAAAGCATTATCTCACTTAATCATCTCAATTGACCCTAAGCAGTAGGTTGTGTTATTATCCTGAATTTACAGATGGAAAAACACCAAAGCATAAGGAAGTTATATAACTTGACCAAGAACACAAATCTGGTAAGTGGCAGTCAGGGTTTCAACCCAGGTCTGTCTGACTACAGAGCCTGATTTCTTCTCTGCAATATCCTGGTATCATAAACTGAGAACTATCTAAACGGTAACACCCAATATGAAGCTGAGAATACATAATAAAGAAAATACAGAACAAATTATACTTCTACTACTGGGCAAAATGATAATGATATTGGTAACCCCCATAAAGAAACACAATAATGTATATGTATATGTATGTGTGTGTATTGACATACTTAGAAAAAATAAATCATAAGAAACATGCTGAAGTTCCAGATTATTACCAAAACAGAACTCATCAATGCGTCCTATACCAATGTTTCCCACACTTGGGTCCTAATACCGATTAAGAATAGAAAGAAAGGCCTGGTTATCTGCATTTTAACAAGTTTCTCCCCCCTCCCTCAGGTGATTCTTATCAGGCAAGTTTGATAACTAAACCATGTTAAAAACCCTTGTTTCTAATAATTATTTAATTTCTTTTCAAGATTATAAGCATTTTGTATTGGGGAAAAAACATCCACAATGTCATCAGGCAGTTATATAACGACACAAACAAAAGCACCCACAAGCAGAAACATGCTACTGCCTTATGCCCTCAGCAGGAGACAGTGAACCTTTTAACTCTTTTTCAGTGTTTATTTTTATTAAATATACAAGAAAAGAACACATTTAAATGTTAGCAAGGAGGGAGGGTGGGCATGTCATTTTATGTTTGCCCAACTCTGGAGCACCCTGTAAAATAATGAAGCCTGGAAAAGATAGCATTTGGTCACATTTTTTTTTTTTTAATCAGAATAAAAAACCCACCTAAACTTTGTGACTTGAGATATCTGATCACTTGAAAAAACACTGGACCACAGTTTCCTTCCTCAATTTAAAAAGGAAAGACAAGACAGAAAGAAGAATGGTGGTTGTCAACGGGTGGGGGGAGAGAGAAATGGGGAATTCGAGTTTCATGGGTACACAGCTTTAGTTACACTGGATGAAAAGAGCTCTGGAGATGGATGGTGCTGATGGTTGTACAACAAAGTAAATGTACTTAATGCCACTTAACTATCAACTTAAAACTGATTAATATGGTAAATTTTATGCACCTTATCACAATCTAATTTTTTTTATTATTTATTTTTTTTTAGACAAGAGTCTCACTCTGTCACCCACCCTGGAGTGCAGTGGTGCGATCTCAGCTCACTGCAACCTCAGCCTCCCAGGTTCTAGCGATTCTCCTGCCTCAGCCTCCCAAGTAGCTGGGATTACAGGCACCTACCACCATGCCCAGCTAATTTTTGTATTTTTAGCAGAGACGGGGTTTCGCCATGTTGGCCAGGCTGGTCTCGAACCCCTGACCTCAAGTGATCCACTCGCCTCGGCACCCCCCAACTGCTGGTATTATAGGCATGAGACACTGCGCCTGGCCGTAATTCTTTTTTTTTGACATGGAGTCTCACTCTGTCGCCAGGCTGGAGTGCAGTGGCGCAATCTCGGCTCACTGCAACCCCTGCCTCCTGGGTTCAAGCGATTCTCCTGCCTCAGCCCAGCCTCCCGAGTAGCTAGGAATTCTTTAAATTTTTAAAAAACAGTTTTTACATATTTGAGAGAAAAGCCTAAATTGAGGTGGAACACACACACAAAGCACAGAGCTGTGAGTCAGGTGTCCTGTGATTTAGTCCTAATTTGCTCTCTGACTTTGGACACACATCCTGCAACCTGTGTCTCAGTTCTTTCTGCAGAAAATGAGTATCAAGAATTACAGAAGTTAGAACAAAAATCACGTACAGAGCATCTGGAAATGTGTATGAGTATGGGAGGGGGGACATTATGGGCTGGTTATAGCATAAGGTTCAAAGAACTCAACTGATTTACCCAAGATCTCAAGAGATTTACGTGAAAGTAGTTGTGAAACTTAGTATAAAGGGCAATGTGCACAGGTTACCAAAACGTATCTATCAGCATAAAAACAACACCATAAAAGGGTAATCGGAGAAGACAACCTGATGCTTTGGTATGCTACATAGAAATAATTCTTCCCAGTCAAAAAACTAGCAAGTTCATTCATTTATTCATTCGCTCAATATTTAATATGCATTTACCATGTGCCAGGAAGTAAGGCACTGAGAACAGCCACTGTGCATATGGAGAGCTCAGAGCTCCAAAGGGAGCTCAGGAGTAAACCAGGAGAAAACCTGGTGGAAGAGCACTCAGGTGATAAAAAAAAAGGCATGCATAGGTCTGTGGTTGAAGGGCACAGGAATACAAGGAGACCAGTGCATGAGTGGGGAGCCAGCAGCCAGGGGAACATGGTAAGACATGGCTCTGGATGTGTGGCAAAGGGCCAAGACAATGCAGACTCTCATGAACGTCTTAAAGGATTGTAAACTTTTTCCCCAATAGCTATGAAAAGCCATCAGAATGCATTAAGGAGGATTAGAAGAGATTAATTGATCAGATCTGGGGGTGGACAGAGAAAAAAATTTAAATGGTCAAAGAACTCCCACAGAATCCAGTTAAGTGGCCATGGTGGCTTGCAGAAGAATGTGGCAGCAGTGGATAAAAAGTGGCCAAGTCAGGAGATATTGAGAAAGTCAAATCTACAGAACCCAGTTATATGACAATGGTTATAGTAATTAGGGCTGTAAGCATGGATGAGAGACAACACAGAGAGAAAAGAAAAAGTCCAACACGCAATCTTGAAAAACTCGAGTGTTTACTGGCCTTGTGAAAGAGTCCAAGTTTACAGAGGGAACTGAGCAGGAGCAGACAAGAAGTGGGAGAAAAACCAGGAGTACAGTGTCATAAAAGCTAAAGGAGAGAGTATTTCAAGAAGAAAAGAATGGCCAATAGGGTGAAATACTAAAATGTAAAGAAGATGAGGCCTGAAAAATATCCACTGGATTTAGCTATACAGAAGTCACCCATGACCCAAGAATAAGTGTTTTAATGAATTATGGGGTAAGAGACCAGATTAGTATGTGTTGAAGAATGAGTATGAAGTGAAGAAATGATGGAGGATATTGCCACCTCTTCTGAGGACTTTGGCCTTGAAGGATAGGAATGATATAAGGTAGTAGCTGGAATAAAGCATGCAGTTAAGGGAGAGTGTTTTTGTTGATTGTTGTTTTATTAACAGAAGAGGCTGCAACATGCTTAAAATCCAACAAGAAAGATCTATTGAAGGAAAAAGATGAATATATACAAGAAAGGTTTCTAAGGCAATGACAGAGATAAGATCCAGGGCACAGCAGGAGGGGACAGGCTTTGGGTATGTGGAGAGAGGACTCCTGTGTTGAACAGCAGCAGCGGGGGTGAGGATGGATGCAGAAGAAGATAGGTTTGTGTCTTTGGTAGCAAAAAAGACTTTCTACTTGTTGGCTTCAATTTTCTCTGAGAGTAGGAGTCTAGATCACCTGTTAACACTGAGAAAAGGTGGTGGGAGGAGGTGCTGTGAGGAACAGAAGGGTTACTCATACAGATAGAAAAAGACTGCTGGCCAGAACCATTTGAGGCTGGTGATGATGAAGTTCTAATGAAATCAATCTACCCTGAAGTATCGCTTTCTCTGGTGTGCTTCCTGTGTGGGGACATGCACAGACAAAGCACATGGCTGGGTTCATACAGGCTCAGCCTTTGCTGGCAAAACAGTACATACTCAGCAGTTTGCAAGGAATTGAAAAGGGATTGTGTGGAAGTGTAAAACAAAACAAAAACAAAAACAAGCCTCACTCCATTTACCTAAAGATCATTTTTAGAACACCCTCTATACTACAGAACAACCCACACAGAGGTGACTGAAGACACATATGCCACTTAACATCTGCTTTTCAAAAGATCATATGCCTCACTTATCCTATGATAGCAGAGAAGTTACCATAACAAATTCCTGAAGATGACTGTTTCGATTAAATCATGCTCAGACTTAGCATGTCCTTACTGTTCTTATTGGTGCAAAAAGCACCTCACCTTGCAATCAACAAAAAAAAAAAAAGAAAAAAAAAAGGCCTGCGTAACTCAGTGTAGACATCCCTTCATGCTCATATTTGGGCACAGATTAGCAACAAGCTATGAAGGTAATTTTCCCTTGTTCTCAAAACTAGGTGCCTGAGTTTTTTCAAACATTCTTTTTTTTTTTCTACAAAGTGACTCTCCATTAACAACAAGGTAGACAGCAAAGATGAGAAACAGTATATTTTTTTCTACAAAGTGACTCTCCATTAACAACAAGGTAGACAGCAAAAATGAGAAACAGTATATTTATAGCAAGCTTAGTTAGTACTTCAAGGTTAGAGTCTAACAAATTCAATAATTAAAAAATATCTAATGAATTATGACTTTCTCACTTCACAAAGAACAATCAATCCCATTAACAGCCTAAATTTTAATGAATACAGAGAATGGTATTGATGTTGATAGAGAAGTAACTCCTCCAGTACCTATATTTTAGTGAATAAAAGGAAAATTTAAGTAAACTTTAGTGACTAATAAGGATAAATACACCCTCCCCAAAAAGGGGGTAGTGGGAATCAATTTATTTTTATTATGGTAGAAAACTAAATCTCAAACTACTTCATATCACAGGCTAAGATGATAATGTGGATAATCAAGTCAAAATACAAGAAGTGTCAAAACAAACAGATGAACCTATCAAAGAAAAACAGATAGAGTTACATATAGCGGCTGCTCCTGTAATGTAAAAGAAATCTTCATGTGAGAGAAAGGTAAGAGAATGCTAAAGGGAAACATGACAAAGGCAGGACTTGTCAAGTTTCTAAGCAAGGAGAGTTTTGATCAAAACCCATCTTCCCTCAAGCTTTACAGCCCTATTGTTAGTGGATCAGTGGCAGCATGCGGGGGCAGGGGAAACTCATGTTGATTACATACTTCCTAAATCTCTAGGAGAGTGATAGGCACTCATACTCAAGACAGCCCCACTCTAACAGTTTTTTTTTTTTTTTTTTTTTTTTGAGGCTGAGTTTCACTCTTGTTGCCCAGGCTGGAGTGCAATGGTGCCATCTCAGCTCACTGCAACCTCCGCCTCCCAGGTTCAAGCGATTCCCCTGCCTCAGCCTCCTGAGTAGCTGGGATTACAGGCACCTGCCACCAGGCCTGGCTAACTTTTTGTATTTTTAGTAGAGCCGCCGTTTCTCCATGTTGGCCAGGATGGTCTTAAACTCCTGACCTCAGGTGATCCGCCTGCCTTGGCCTCCCAAAGTGCCGGGATTACAGGTGTGAGTCACCGCGCCCAGCTGACCCTCTAACTTTTTAAATGATCACATCACTGAAATTTGTCAACTTACTTCGTCATTTTTCCCCCTAAACTCGTAATACATGCATGCTTAGAGTAACAGCTTGCACATCAAACTGAGTGAAACATAGGCCTTCAATTTCATCACTGGCACATCTTTAAAAGCTGAAAAGAAATAATTTTCTGAATGAAAGGGCAAAGTAAAAGAAAGAATAGAAAAAACAGAGTGGGGCTTAGACCTGCTAAAAGGTAATTAACAAGTTAAGAAGTATTTCTTTCTCAAAGGCATCATGGAGGGGAAACAGTGCAGAAGAGGTATGCATCAGTACAACTCTTTTGGCAGACAATTCAGAAGTACGTCTCAAAATTTTAAATGTAATACCTTTTGTCCCAGCAATTCCACTTCCAGGACCTTATCCTATGGATATATTCACATGCCTCACAAAGACACATACAAAGTTCAGTACAACAGTTTTAAAAGCAAAAAACAACATAATATCCATCAATAAGGCACTCTAAACAAAATGTTATACACATACAATAGAATACCATATGGTATTTTTTAAAAATCACAGCTACAAGGAAAAGTAGGACTGTGGTAACAAGTGCCTGCTGTAGAAATTGCAACTAGGTTTGCCAGGCTCCCATGAAGAGGACAACCAGATGAGCTATCTTCCTACCGTGGCTGTGTCACTTTTTCAGTTTTCTGCTTCAAAAATGGAAGTAGGAGAATGTGGGCTATACCTTACATCACATCTATAAAGATCTTTTTTGGCCGGGTGAGGTGGCTGATGCCTGTAATCCCAGCACTTTGGGAGGCCAAGGCAGGTGGATCATTTGAGGTCAGGAGTTTGAGAACAGCCCAACCAAAATGGTGAAACCCCGTCTCTACTAAAAATACAACAAAATTAGCTGGGCATGGTGGGGCATGCCTGTAGTCCCAACTACTTGGGAGGCTGAGGCAGGAGAATCGCTTGAACCCGGGAGGTGGAGGTTGCAGTGAGCCAAGATCGCACCACTGCACTCCAGCCTGGGTGACAGAGCAAGACTCCATCTCAAAACAAAACAAAACAGAACAAAACAAAACAAAGAAACAAAACAAAACACACAGTAATGGGAGGCTTCATATTACAGAGAATTTCTGTAAATTAATCTAGGCAAGAAGGCCAGGAACATAAAAAGAAAGTAATATATTCAGATATTTCCTCCAAATATTACATGCCAAATTACGTCTCCCAAACTGTAGGTAAAACCATATAGATACAATAAAAATGGTCACCAGATGTAGACACTAACTCTTACACCTCACTTGGATGCAGACGCACTACATTATAAGCAGTGTACATTAACTCTTTAAGAATTTTAAAATGTGATAATGGTTAGAAGTCATCCATTTCTGTTCTCAAAGTTCAATCATTTTGAGTTCACTTGGCAGGGTAAATAAGCAATTTGATTTTTTCTACACAAGCTGAAATACTGTTAACTACTTTTTAATTGATAACTTTCAGGCTCTGTGTGTGTCTGGCTTGTGGCCAAACTACAGCCCATGGCCATGTGTATGCACACACATACATACACCCTCATACCTATGGATTCTGCAGCCTGAAGGCTAAGTCAACACTAAGCCAACTTCCTATGGGAACATTTCAAACCCTAAAGGGCCTCCTCCCGGTATTAAACCAGTCCAATCCAGTTTAGCTTCTAAGGTGTGACTGAATTCACGCATGTGACTGAATCATCGGCCTCCAGGTCATGCTATTAAACAAGATGACTCTGACCACAGCTTTACAATCTAACCTTCACAATTACAGCATCTTTAAACTTTAATATAATGAAATATGATGGCCCTATTATATTCTCATTCAAAATGCAAACAATGGACAAAATAATTGCTATCCAACTACATACTCAGACAAGTGAAAAGTTCCTGGCTGCTTAATTAGAAAACATTTGACTGCTTTGCTCCTGCATACAACCTATTCCCAAAATTTTGAGTCTTAATTGGCTAACATATTTAAAACAAACCTATGAAAAGACTGCCAGGGGCATTAAAAGGAAAATTATTTATTTATCTATGTTTAGCTTTTTTATTTTTATTTTTTAAAGGCAATTTAAATAAATGAATGAGATAAATTTAAAACAAGCATAAGATAGGCAGAAACTAGTAAGCAGAAATAATCTCTTCAAACACACACACCTCTAGTTTTAGTCTTGACATACTTAGTGTCTTTCCATACAGCCACCTCAGATTTGCAAAGCCTCCTGCACATTCTGCACTGTTCTCTCTGGCCTTCAGGTACATATTCATGTTCATGCCTGCTCAGGCAGACTTGTTTGCACACAGAGCAATGTTAGGCACTGCTGTTTTGGAATTTGGCTTTCATTAATGTTCTAGGGCAGATATCTACTTGGAGAGAATGAGAGAAGCCAGACAAGTCAGAGGCTAAATTTCAAGCTGGAAGTCAGAGCTTTACCTCTCTCAAAAAGAAACAAGTCAATTTTACTGTGATGCCTCGGCAAACCCTTAAATAAGAGGAGAGCTGAACCCTCTGCTTATAACACCTACCTCTGAGGAACAAGCACTACTGTCTGGGATTTCACTCCTCTATATCAACCCTAACTCTTGGTGACTTATTAATCCACTAGTGTTTAAAGGATACTCCTAGGATCCCTTGCCTATTGGCTCTTGGTTAATTCTACTTTATCCTCTCTTGCTTTTAATCTCCTTACACACCAGATGTTTTTGTGACAACCTTTTGATCTAAGTTCATCAAATCAGTATTCTTTGTTAGTCTTTTGATTGAAAATTAAGGTAAGGTTAGGGGCAATAGTAAGGCTTATTTACCCAAGATCTCTTACCAGTTGTGGTTTTTAGCAAAAAGGTTGTATTATATTCTAAAATAAAGTTAAAGTATACAAACAGAACAAGCAGAAACTAGTATAGGTATGTAGTATTTTTATTATTTGAAACTTTTCCACTGAAAACTGAACATAACACACAGAAATTCCTAGAAGGAATTATGAACAGAATTTCCTAACACAGATTTAATAGAAAGACATAATGTATTTATCAGTGACCTATTTAAATAGAAGCTATAGAACTATCCCTTGCAATCTCTTCCACTAAATCATATAACTTTGTCATTCTTACTACCCCATTACATAATCCAGGCTCTTCATCCTCTTTAGGATAATGTGACATACTAAAACTGCTTAATTTCGCTGTGATTTTGCTCTTACTCATTCTAAAAATCTTAAGTTCTTTTATTATCCATAATTTTCCTTATGTTGTTATGAGTTGTGGCTGATGCTATTTTCATAGGTAGCTAATTCCAAGTTAAACTCTAAGGCTAACTCTAAGTTAAACAACTTCATTAAACCCTCATTAATTAAGGTTAAACAATTTTGGTAACTAATTAGTTAAACAACTAAATTAAACCCTCATTAATTTCTTACAAGGGCCAAAGACTTTAGTTGTCAGTTGTATATGGTACTATTCATTTAGTCATTTCTCAGGTTCATCGATAATTTTCATATATCTTTGCTGAAAATATCATTGAGCTTCAAGAATGCGCTATCACAGTTGTTCTGATCAACAGTTCCATTTCTTTAAATCTAGTTTGCCTAAAGGAAATTATGTAAGTAGTTACATGGAAGTATATGAAGATGAGAATTCGGAGCAACCACCTCCGTTATGTAAAAGGTATGTGATGTCAAAAATATGAGTTACTCTTTGAGCCTCCGTTTCTTTATTGATAAAAATGAAGTCATGCCATAAAGACGGCAACAACCAGACACTGAGGACTACTATGGGGTGGGGGCAAGGGCTGAAAACTACTTATTAGGTGTGATGCTCACTACGTGGGTGACAGGACCAGTTGTACCCTAAACCTCAGCATCATGTAATATACCCAAGTAACAAACCTGCACATATACCCCTAGAATCTAAAATAAAAGTTGAAATTGTTTTAAAAATGGAGTCACAATCTATTTCACAGGATTGTGGTAATTTTAAAAGCTAACACATTAAAAAACAGCTAGGACAGAAACTGCCACATGGCCAACATTATACATCTATTTCTTAGGTAACTACTTTGTGACTGTTACTTACTTTTTAACTTCATGGATCATTTTTATTCTGTAACATCTATAAATTACACTTATTATAAAAATTTCTTTTCATTGTTATTTCACATATTAATTCTCTCAAGAAACATGACAATTAGAAAATTATATTTTCTATGGAAAATTTTAGGATACTGAATTGTTAGTAAAACAAATACTCTTTATGGGGCTAACAAACATTCTTTTTATTTTCAAGAGTCATATTCTACATGGAAACATTAATAAAAATGTGCTGGACAATCCAAATTAATATATTTGATTAATAACTTATAACAGTATAATTTATATTAATACAAAATGTGAAGGACGCTATTGCTCTGTTCCTATTTCAGATCAATATTTCTAAATCTTTAGAAGATACGCACCAAAAATCTTACTAAGTCACCTATCACATATAATACTGGTTTGCTTTTAAGTAAAAAATATATTTTCCTTCTAATCTCTGGAGAAAAATTTCCTATTCTATCTTGAGTATGCAAATTTGCTACATAGGGATAACCACATCTCTCTTTTCATCCACTACAGCAACCAACAGAAACCAAACCCACTGTGCCACCTCAGATAATTTTTATTGACAAAGCCAAGTAAAATCCATATAAATGTTTGATCTAGATACAAAAAATAAAGCCCAATAAAATGGACATTTTCCACAACAAATCCAAATACAGCACAAAACTTATGGGAATAATTATCAAGTAAAAACAATTATTAAGTAAAAAACTACTCTTTTTTTTTTTTTTTTTTTTGAGACAGGGTCTTGCTCTGTCACCTACCCTGGAGTGCAGTGACACAGTCACAACTCACTGCAGCCTCGACCTCCTGGACTCAAGCTATCCACCCACCTCAGACTCCCAAGAAGAAAATGAGGTGGAGGCAGAAGCAGGTAACGTTTAGGACCCTTTTTAGTCTAAAGCTGTACTAACAGACTACAAATACAACACAGAAGTCAGAGGTCACAATAGGCAGAGTCAAGCAACTGAAAGTAGAGAATTTAAAAAAAAAAACTCCAAAGAAAATTCTAAATTCTAATTCTAAAATCTCTACAGGTGTATGCCACCATGCCTGGCTAATTTTTAAATTTTCTGTAGAGATGGGGTCTTGGTGTGCTGCCCAGGCTGGTCTCCAACTCCTGAGCTCCAGCAATCCTCCTGCCTCAGCTTCCCAAAGTGCTGGGATTATAGGCGTGAGCCAGGGCACCCAGCCAAGACATTACTCTCTAAATGTGATCATTATTGTCCAATATCAAAAAATTTGCTCATGGTGATATTTTGATTGTTTATAATTTTGTCTCTTTTTTCTTTTAGAATAAATCAAGGCATTCAACAGTGAGAAATACACACAATTCAACTCTCTTCATTTAATTTTTTCATATGCTGGAAGAAAAGTACTTAATTTTCTTTTCAAGTAAAGAAAGGCTCAATGACTTCAACTAAAAACGAAGTTCTACAGATGAAAGGTTTCTTCTAGTGAAAGAAACCACAATAATATTTTATAAGCCACAGGACAACAACAGAATTTCAGCAACAAAAAAATCTTGTAAGCATTTAAACCTGATATATGGTATTTTAACCATGAACCTTAACAAAGGAAAATAAAGCAAACTAGGAAAACCAAAGTCCTAAGTTAAAGCTAAACATTGTTCTAAAAAGGTATTTCTGCCAAAATAAAAGTTCAAAACAAATAACTAATTCAAAGACTCAAATTCTCACCTAAAGCAGTAAGAGCTGTATGACATCAAGCTTTTGTAGGAAACTTTAGGATCTCTGACACACAAAATGAAATATTTAAGTACTTAGGAGAAAAATGCATTATATACATATATATTTTATATATATATTATATATTTATATATTATATATATTTTATATATTTATATTTATATATTTTTATATATATTTTATATATATATATACACACACACACATACACCAATTTGTACTTATAATTATTCATGAGTACCACAGAGACAATGTCCAGAGGCCATTGTTTTTAAAAGTAGGGGTTTTTCTAATGTATTTTATTTTTTTAGAGATGGGGTCTTGCTATATTGTCCAGGTTGGTCTCAAACTGCTGGCCTCAAGCAATCCTCCAGCCTCATCCTCCCTGCCAAAAGTAGGTTATTTTAGAAGACTAGCTGGATCCCATATTTTGCTTCTGCCTAAAAAACTTCAAAGGAGAGAGCAGAACACACCCTCAAAGATGCACTGTTACAAATACTTTGGGTATCACAATTAAAATATTTTAATTCAAAGGCCACAAAGATTCTATCATTCCAAGTATAGAATGTGTCCAGCTGCACAGCCTTCTCATGGCCTCTCATTCTAAGTCACCTGGAAAGTGTAATATGATGATGGCTGTGTCTACAGCCACTAAACCTTCACTCAAGAAGATCTGGTGCTTTAAACAAGTGTAGGCAAGTTGATCCTGGTTTTTCTTTTCGATTCAGCAACCTACACCCACCTCTATTTAAATGTTGTTCCACAAAGGAAGGATACAATTATAGTATTTTAAAATAGGGGCCAGGCATGGTGGCTCACGTGGCCAGGCACGGTGGCTCATGCCTGTAATCCTAGCACATTGGGAGGCTGAGGTAGGTGGATCACCTGAAGTAAGGAGTTCAAGACCAGCCTGGCCGACATGGTGAAATCCTGTCTCTACTAAAAATAAATTAAAAAAATTTAAAAAAATTAGCCGGGAGTGGTGGCAGGCACCTGTAATCCCAGCTACTTGAGAGGCTGAGGCAGGAGAATCGCTTGAACCTGGGAGGCAGAGGTTGCAGTGAGCTGAGATCATGCCATTGCACTCTAGCCGGGGCAACAAGAACAAAACTCCGTCTCAAAAAATTAATTAATTAATTAATTAAATAAAATAAAAATAGGGGCTCCTGAGTGTGTATATGTGGAGGATTCATTACAGTTTTTAGACGTTGAAATTTCCGAAATAAAAAGGGAGAAAGAAAAGGGGAGAGAAAAGAGAAGTGAAAGGAAGGAAGAAAGAGGAAAGAGAGGAAGAGAACGGGATGTCAAATCAAACAGAGCTGGTTTTGAGTCTTAATTCTCTAACTTATTAGCAGTATAAACTTGGTAAACCTAAGGTTCCTTATCTGTAAAAGCTGGATAATAACAATTCCTGCTTTATGAGATTGTCAGGAGATTTGAATGAGAGAACACGAGTATAGCATTTAAGAGAACGAGAAAGTAATCAAACCATTAACTATCCTATATAATTATTTTTATTGTAATCAAATAAATTGGTTAGTTTAATGACTTTATAGTTTATATATAGTTTATAATTTAATGACTTCATAGCTTTAGAAATATAGCAAGTTATTCAACAACCTGACATAATATTTGTAAAAACAAAACAAAAAAAAAAAACTGAGGTAAAGAAATATATAGTTTTCAGCCTGTAATCCTAGCACTTTGGGAGGCCAAGGTGAGGGGATCACCTGAGGTCAGGAGTTCAAGACTAGCCTGGCCAAAATGGTGAAACCCCATCTCTACTAAAAATACAAAAATTAGCCGGGTGTGGTGGCATATGCCTGTAGTCCCAGCTTCTCAGGAGGCTGAGGCAGGAGAATCACTTGAACCTGGGAGGTGGAGGCTGCAGTGAGCTGAGATCATGCCACTGCACTCTAGCCTGGGTGATAGTGCAAGACTTCATCTCAAAAAAAAAAAAAAAAAGAAAAAGTAATATATAATTTTCAATAAATACTTTCTGGGGATTTAGCTTCTTATAAGGCAATAAGAACATGAACTCAAGAGCCAGATTGCCTAGGTTTGAGTTCCAAGTCTGCCACTCGCTGGCTGTATGACTGCAAGCCAAGTATTTACTGGGTCTCAGTTTCTGTCTGTTTACTGGGATGACAATAGGGACGTTGTGAGGAGAAAATGAATTAATATATGTAAACTGCTTAGAACAGTGTCTGGCACTTAGTAAGTGCTATGTAAGTATTAGCGTGGATTTAGCTGTTAATAATGCTCACCAGGAAACTATTTACCACCCCAAAACTGGCAATTGTTAAGCCCACTCACTAGAGTAATTAGACTAGGAGATATGAACTGGAAACTTGTGGGCTACAAGTCCAAACTAAACTCTAACCTTCAAACTCAGCAGTTCTTTAGAGGCAAAATCAAAGTCTGCTATCTGCGAAGTTACTGCCAACATCCGAAGACATATTACAGCTGTGTGTGCGAGTGCCCGTGTGTGTGTGTGTGTGTGTGTGTGTGTGTGTGTGTGTGTGTGTACGCTACAATTCAGAATCATGGCCTCTAAGTAGTGGAAACGTGATTTTTAAATTTTTTTTTTTTATTTTCTTAAGCCAGAGTCTCACCCTGTGACTCAGGCTGCAGTGCAGTCACACGATCACAGCTCACCGCAGCCTTGACCTCCGGAGTAGCTGGAAATACAGGTGCTTGCCACCATGCCAAGCTAATTTTTTGTATTTTTTTGTAGAGAGAGGGTTTTACCCTTTTGCCAAGGCTGTTCTCAAACTCCCAGGCTCAAGCAATCTACCCACTTTGGCTTCCCTAAGTCCTGGGATTACAGGCATGGGCCACTGCACCTGGCCAATTTTTTATTTTAATTTTTCTGTATTTTCTAATTTTTTGCCATGCTTTTGCTTCTATAATAATAAAAGATAATTTTAAAATTCAGAGATGAAAGAAATGTGTCTTACAGTTGTATAAGGAAAAAATCCACAAATTCCATACCTGTATTTATGAATGATGGCATTAAATAATTTTCCATCTCTCCAGCAGGTAGTGAAATTTTCACACCGAATTCCAGCATAACCCTCTGTTGCCTGCTGCGTCCAGAGTAGCAATCTCTCTTTTGCAGACATATCCTCTGACTCTCCAGTAACATGGATATCAGATATCTAGATATAACAGAAAGTGTTAAACCTTTAGGAAGGAAGGAAGCTAACTCAGATTAAGAACCTACTATGTGCCAAGCACTTTCCAAAATCTAAGATTAGGATAATAACAATTCCCGCTTCATGAGATTGTTAAGAGATTTGAATGAGATAACATGTGTACAGCACTTAAGAGAATGTGCCACATGTAGAAAGTTATCAAACCATTAGCTATTCTATATAATTATTTTTATTTAGCCCTCATACCTCTCCCTTATAAATTTTCCCCATTTTACATATAGGAAATAAATAAATTTTATCCATTTTACATATAGGAAATCTGAGTTTCAAAGAGGTTAACAACAGATTGAAAAAGTCAGATTTAACTCATTTGTGTCCAATTTAAAAGCATTTATTCTCTTTTTACTAAACCAAAACTCTACAGTATTGAAAATTCTACGTTCTTCTTTCCTAATCAGATTTGTTAATACAACTTAAGGAGGTGTTTTCCAAGTTCAAGTAGATCAGAGGTAAAACCTATAAATTACTCTATACTACCACCTGCAGAGCAGAATTTGATCCAACAGGTATTCTGTGTAAAGAACAACGAAAGAAATAGTATTCTCTCCTATTAACTATATTATATAACAATTTGGCCAGAAGTTCTAATTTTCTCACGAGTCCTTGCTTGGCTTGCTCAACCTGAAACCTTTATCAACTGATTTTTTTCTCCTGTATTTTGTTTTCATGAAGTTTTCTAAAAGTCTCTTCCACTGAATAATGATAAAACAAGTCACAAGTTTCCATGATTTACATTCTCCCAAAAGCACCTCTTTGATAAGGGTCCTACTTAATCTGCTGATAATTATATTAAGGCACAAAGTGACTTTACCAGGGGTCACACAGTAATTCCAAAGCTGAGATTAACACCACCAACAACTGTTCCCTCAATCAGTGCAAGACGCAAAGCCAAGGGATCAACAAGACAGGCTGCATGCCAGAATCAGAATGAGCAAGTCAGAGATGGGAAGCAAGGCATAGGAAGAACAAATCATTCTGTAACAGGGAAAATATCACTTGACCAGTCATGAGACAGGCTTCTAGACCTGGTTCCTAGTCTCATAGGTTTGAATAATTCATTTCATGTTTGTAAGTCAACTTCCTTATCTATAAAATGAGGAGGAGGCAGAAGCAGATAACGTTTAGGACCCTTTTCAGTCTAAAGTTTTACTAACAGACTATAAACACAACACAGAAGGTCACAATAGGCAGAGTCAAGCAACTGAAAGTAGAGAATTAAAAAAAAACTCCAAAGAAAACCTGTTACATGTGGTAGTGCCAGGCTCAGACAGGAAGCCCTTTATTCCTCCCAGCTGCCACAGAGCCAGAGGCACAGCCAATCCAGGGACCCGGGGCAGGAAGGCTGTGGCAGTGAAAGCCCTTGCCAGGCCTCGCAGCCCCTGACTTCACTTGTTGGAAATGACGGGGGGCCTCACACACTCCTTCTCCAGTGTTCAGCAGAGGCTGCCATGCCCCATGGAGCTTCACTCTCAGCCATAGTCTGAGACACTCTGCTTGACAAATGGTCAGGATTTAAAAGCGGAACAAACTGTCTCAATTTTAATAATCTTTGCCAGGAATCTGTGCCAAACTCCAGAGCATGGAAAAGAACTCTGCACATGAACACATCATATAGTACACATAGAAGAAATTTCTTTTTTTTTTTTATGTGACAAAAAACAGCATAAAATTTACCAATATTCTTTGGCCCAAGTTCCAATGATACTCTGGTCTAAAATTATGCTACAGTACCTTTCTGGCACATCCCAAGAGTTTAAGTCCCATGTCTACCGTTTACATGCTCAAGTTACTTAACTGCTTTAAGCCCATTCCCTTACTTGTAAAATGATGATGATAATTATACCGTGTTGTGAGAATTCAACAACATTAGCACAGTGTAATGCCTGGCCCATAGTCCGCACATGCACAATACAGGTGAGCTATGTTATTGTTGTAGTTATTGTTATTCTTTCTGAAAAAGGGAGAAGTAAAACCTTGACTTTATTATTTTCTTAACTCTCTTCCCCATAGAGAGGAATAAAAGAATAAGTTTTTTAAATTTGCTGCCTTAAACTAATGAAAATCTACAATCACAATGGTTCAGAGAAGCTAATCTAGGAAACTGTGAATGAAAAAGTTGAGGCCAGGCACGGTGGCTCACGCTTGTAATCCCAGCACATTGGGAGGCCAAAATGAGAGGATCACTTGAGCCTAGGTGTTCAAGACCAGGCTGGGCAACATAGTGAGACCCTGTCTCTATTAAAAAAAAAATTAGCCTGGCATAATAGCATGTGCCCATATAGTCCCAGCTACTAGCTGAGGCAGATCGCTTGAGTCGAGGAGGTTGAGGCTGTAGTGAGCCATGATCACGCCACTGCGCTCCAGCCTGGACAACAGAGTGAGGCCCTTAAAATCAAAAACAAAACAAAACAAAACAAAAAAAAACAAGAAATAAAAGAAAAGAAAAAGTTGAGCCTCTTGGTCTCTATAACCCTTCAAAAATTATAAAATCAACTGTTTTGGGGAACCCTTACAATTCAAGAGCCACCTAGATAGTATGTATAATGACAGATAGAAATGGTAGATAGCTGGGGTTGTGTGGGACTGTTTTCTGCTAATTCCATGCCAGTCAGTTACAAAAGCATTACCTGTTAACTAGGGAAGTCAGTAAAGTTCAACTACAAGGTACCAGCTTAATAGGTTCAAGTGCTACACAGTTTTACCAGAGGAAGGATGTTAAAGGAGTTTAGAGGTCTGAAAATGGCCTAAATGTCAAGAGAAAATAATGTATTCTTGTTAAATAAGTTTCCAATAGATGAATTTCAGATTGTTACAAATACAATTTCAGACTGTTATACATATACACACTATTAAAAAGCGATAATTTTAAAATGCATATTCAAAGGTATATTCATATAATTTTACAATGCATATTCAAATGTTATGAACCAAGCTTTAAAATATCAAAGATTAAGCCAAGTTCCAGACTCCACTAGGCCCACAAGCAGGGCAGGTGAATTCTAACTCCTCCATTTTCAGCTTTTCCTGCTACTTCCAATAAACTGAACATCATCCTCTTATAGCAATTTAAGGTATTTTTTAAAATACTGTTACCATTAGCCACTAGTATATCAGACTTTTCATGATACTATGCAACCAAAATTAAAATAAAAAATAAGTTAAATGCTAAAAATTGTTTAAGTCTTCAGTTGTCATTCATAATCCCTGATCTGAAATCTGTGTGTTCAGCAGAACAGCCTGAATCTTCCACCAATGACAGGTTAATGGTTTCACATTCAGGTCAGATTCTAGAAAGTAATCAAGCTACCTCCCTTCAAAACCCGGAGGCAATGTAGTGATAATCAGAGAGGGTTTCAATTCATGCTGCCTCAGTTTAAATCTTAATTCCAACAGTTAATGAAATGAATGACCCAGACTACTCACATAATCTCCTAAAATCCATTTTCTTTCTTTTTTTTTTTTTTAAGATGGAGTCTCACTCTGTCGCTCAGCATGGAGTGCAGTGGCACCATCTCGGCTCACTGCAACCTCCACCTCCCGGGTTCAAGTGATTCTCCTGCCTCAGCCTCCCAAGTAGCTGGGACTACAGGCATGTGCTAACATATCTGGCAATTTCTGTATTTTTAGTGGAGACAGGGTTTCACCATGTTGGCCAGGCTGGTCTTGAACTCCTGACCTCGGGTGATTCACCCGCTTCGGCCTCCCAAACTGCTGGGATTACAGGCGTGAGCCACTGCACCTGGCCTCACTTTCTTCATCTTTAAAACTTACATAATAACAACAACCTATCCAAAACAGAAATCAAGAAAGCAATCCCATTAACAATAGCTTAAAAAAAAGACTTAGTAATAAATTTAACCAAGGAGATAAAAGACCTTTATACTGAAAACACTGATGAAAGAAATTAGTCATGAATAAATGGATAGATATCCCATGTTCATTCATGAATTTGAAGAATTAACACTGTTAAAATGTCCATACTAGCCAAAGCAATCTACAGATTCAATGCAATCCCTATCAAAATTCTCATGACACTTTGCACAGAAATAGAAGAAACAATCCTTCAATTTGAATGGAACCACAAAAGACCCCAAATAGTCAAAGCAATCTTGAGCAAAATGAACAAACCTGGAAGCGTCACACTCTACCTGACTTCAAAATATACTACAAATCTATATTAAGAAAAAGAGCATGGTACTGACACGAAAACAGACAGACCAGTGGAACAACAGAGAGCCCAGAAATAAACCATGCATTTATGGTCAATTGATATTTGACAAAGATGCCAATAACACACAATGGAGAAAGAACAGTCTCTTCAATAAATGATGTCTGAAAAACTGGATATCCACATAAAGAAGAATGATATTAGACCCTTATCTCACACCATATACAAAAATCAACTCAAACTGG
The DNA here is from genome assembly GCF_028858775.2 of Pan troglodytes. NCBI lineage: Eukaryota > Metazoa > Chordata > Mammalia > Primates > Hominidae > Pan > Pan troglodytes. The sequence goes on from NC_072403.2 coordinate 62,541,379, forward strand.
ATTAGAGACTTACACGTAAGACCTAATATTATAAAGCTACTAAAGAAAATGTAAGGAAAAGTGTCTTGACTTTGGACTGGGCAATGATTTTTTGGATATGACTCCAAAAGCACAAGTAAGAAAAGCAAAGACAGAAAAATGAGATTACAGCAAATGAAAAAGCTTCTGCACAGCCAAAGAAACAATAAACAAAGAGACATATTGCAGAATGGGAGAAAATATGTGCAAACCATTCATCTTATAATGAGTTAATATCCAAAATATATAAGGAACTAAAACAACTCGGTAATAAGAAAACAAAAAACTTGGCCGGATGTGGTGGCTCACGCCTGTAATCCTAGCACTTTGGTAGGCCAAGGCAGGCAGATCATGAGGTCAGGAGATCGAGACCATTCTGGCCAACATAGTGAAACCCCATCTCTACTAAAATACAAAACATTATCTGGGCATGGTGGCACGTGCCTGTAATCCCAGCTACTCGGGAGGCTGAGGTAGGGGAATCACTTGAACCCAGGAGGCGGAGGTTGCAGTGAGCTGAGATTGCACCACTGCACTCCAGCCTGGTGAGAGAGCAATGCTCCATCTCAATAAATAAATAAATAAACAAATAATTCAATTTAAAATAAAGAAAGGATATCATAATAGACATTTCTCAAAACAAGGCATACAAATGGCCAACAGGTATATGAAAAAATGATCAATATCACTAAGCAGTGAAGAAATGCAAATTAAAACCACAATGAGGTATCACCTCACACCTGTTAGAATGGCTAGTCTCAAAAAAAAGGAAAGATAACAAGTGGTTTTTGTTTGTTTGTTTGAGACGGAGTCTCGCTCTGTCGCCCAGGCTGGAGTGCAGTGGGGCAATCTCAGCTCACTGCAATCTCCACCTCCTGGGTTCAAGCATTCTCCTGCCTTAGCCTCCCGAGTAACTGGCACTACAGGTGCCCACCACGACACCTGGGTAATTTTTTGTATTTTTAGTAAAGACGGGGTTTTGCCATATTGGCCAGGCTGGTCTTGAACTCCTGACCTCAGGTGATCTACCTGCCTCAGCTGCCCAAAGTGCTGGGATTACAGGCGTGAGCCACTGCACCCAGCTGATAGCAAGTTTTGTTAAGAATGTGGAGAATAGGGAACTTTTGCACTGTTGGTGGGAATGTAAGTTAGTAAAACCATTATGGAAAACAGTATAGAGGTGCCCAAAAAATTAAAAATAGAACTACCATATAATCCAGCAATCCCATTACTGGGATTATTACTTGGATATATATCCAAGGGAAATCTGTATGTCAAAGATATACACTCCCATGTATAATGCAGCATTATTCACAATGGCCAAGATAAGGAATCAATCTAGGTGTCCATCAACTGAAGAATGAATTTTAAAAATGTGATATATACAAACAATACAGTACTGATCAGCCTTAAAAAAAAAAGGAGGAAATGTAGTTATTAACAACAACATGGATGAAACTGGAGGGAATGTTAAGCAAAATAAATCAGGCACATAAAGACAAATATTGAATGATCTCACTTATATGTAGAATCTAAAAAAGTTGAACTCATAGAAGTGGGGAGAGTAGAACGGTGGTTACCAGAGGCTGCGGGGTGGTTGGGGTGGAAGTGATTGGGGCGATATCGGTCAAAGGATGCAAAATTTCAGTTAAGAGGAATAAATTTCTCTTACACAACATAGTGACTATAGTCAGTAACGATGTACTGCATTCTTTAAAATTTCTAAAAGAGTAGATTTTAAGTGTTTTCACCTCAAAAATGTAAGTACTGAAGTAATGTATATGTTAATTACTTGAATTTCATAAGATGTTGTACATGATAAATATATGCAATTTGTATTTGTCAATTTAAAAAAACTTAAATATAATAACATCCTCCTTTGGTGGTTCTAAAGATTAAATAAAAACAGTCATATCAAGTGCTTATCACAGCGCCGCCACATAGAAAATTCTACAAATGTTAGCTTCTCCCACCACTACTTATCTATCTATCCCTTTTCTCCTACCACTACTTATCTACCATCCATCCATCTATCCATCCATCTATCTGAGATGGGGTCTCACTCTGTTGCTAGGCTGAAGTGCAGTGGCAAGATCATAGCTCACTGCAGCCTCAAACTCCTGGGCTCAACTGATCCTCCCACCTCAGCCTCCCAAACAGCTAGGACCACCACCATGTGCCACTATGTCTGGCTAATTCTTTTAAATTTTCTGTGAGACAGGGGTCTCTTTTTGTTGTCCACGAACTGCTGGCTTCAAGTGATCCTCCCACATTGGCCTCCCAAAGTGCTGGGATTATAGGCATGAACCACAGCACCTAGCCCCACCATAATTTTATTATCTGCAGTAGTATTGCTTCCTAAAGCTTTTCACCAATCTGTCAGGTAGCACCAAAACAAACAAAATACTTTATACCAGAGTTCCTTTCAGAAACTTGAAGCCTTCATGCCTCACATCCTGGTCATTGCTGGCTACTGCCCAAATTCAAGTTCTTCCTGTCACTGAGCCTCTCCTGCCCATATTTGATCTGGGCTTCATCTCTCCTGACCCAGCTTGCTACCATTCCCAAACTTCCAAAAATATCTACCCCATGGTAAACAAAGTCTCATGTCTTCAATACCTTAAACTGCTTTTATCTTTTTACTGAACCCCAAGTATCCCCCATGGCAATAACTAAAATTCAGCCAAGTCCCAGACTCCACTAGGCCCACAGGCGGGGCAGGTGAATTCTAACTCCTCCACTGATGCAAAACCAGTGGTTTTCAAATCATTACCTGTAAGTACAAAAAAAATCATTTTTACATTGTAGGCCAGTCTTGCTCTCTGGCTCTCCTCCTTCCTCTCCTTAAACACGATGCTCGCATCCCTCAAAGATGTGGCACCTGGCTGTGTGCCTGGACACCCAAATGCCATCTCCACGTAGCACCCACCATCAGTGCTTTGTTTCTTCATTTCAGCCAGTCATACACCTACATCCTGGATCTCATCATCTTGAACCAGAACTAGTCTACCTCAGGTATTTAACTTCTAAAAGTAGTTTCCTATTCTTCCAGCACTTTCCTTTGCTAATTCTAGCTAAACCAATTATCTGGCTTCATCAACATCTCACATTCCTTGACATGCCCAATTTTCTTCCTATCTATGAACGGTAGAGGAAGAAACATAATTTTTTCTTCAACTCTCATAAATTCTTATTTGGAACAGATCCCTGTAACAAAAGATAGATTAACTAGAGAAAAACGAAGAGTAGTTTATTATTATAATATGTATATTTCATATATACTTGGGGGACAGGGTGGGCTGTGGGAGACCAGAAGATGCCATGTCAAAATAAAAGCTTGTTGAGCTAAAGGCAATTAAGTAGCAGCAGATGCAGGAAAGCTCTCTACTCTCCATTTGCCTAAAAGCAGGACACAGATTTACAAAGACAAAAGGTATCCTGTCCCCCTCTACCAGAGAGAAAAACATTAACCAATAAAGATAACTTTAGACTGTTATGGGCCTGGAGATGGGACCAAAATTATCTACATGAACAAGCTTTACTAACGGGCCTTTGTCTGCCATTTCTTTCCCTTCCCACAAATTGCTGCTGCCAGAGACTCAAAGTTTTTTTCTTTTCTCTTGTCATTTCTCTAAAAATGTACTGCCCTTTGTTGAAGACACTATATAAAATGGAATTCAAAGCTGCCTCTGAGAACTGCTCATTCCCTGGGCTCTTCCATGTATGTATGAAACATACATGTTAATAAACTGTCTTTCTCTTATCAATCTGTCTTTTGTTGTAGGCATCCATTCCAGCTAACTTACGAGGGTTGAAGAAAATTATTTTTCTTCCTGTACAGATGCCCCTTCTATCTTTACATCCTTCTCTGTTTGTCTTGTACTATATTATTTATCATTTCCACCACTTCCTTGCTAATATCCGTAAGTCCGTCACATCTTTGTCCTTACTCTGCAACCACTCCACCACCAAACCTTAATCCTGATCAGTCCAGCTGCATGTCTTCTCTGCTTTCACCCTAAGCTATAAACGTCTACCAGAGAAAAGCATACCACCATGTGGACTCCTGCCACCACAAATTCCAGGCCTGCAACCTCAGCTAGGTACTCAAAGAAATGTGGCAATTCTTCTTGGTGTCCTAACTGGCCAGCTCTTTCACCCCTCACAATATTGCTTTTAGTTATTTACTATTTGGCTGGGTGTGGTGGCTCACACCTGTAATCCCAACACTTTGGGAGGCCAAGGCAAGAGGATCACTTGAGCCCAGGAGTTCAAGACCAGCCTGGGCAACATAGGAAGACTATGTCTCATTAAAAAAAAAAAAAAAAATTAGCTGGGTACAGTGCCACGTGCCTGCGGTCCAAGCTTCCTCGGGCCCCTGAGGTGGGAGGATCACCTGGGCCCAGGAGGTCAAGGTTGCAGTGAGCCATGACTATGCCACTACACTCCAGCCTGGTGAAAGTAAAACTCCATCTCCAAAAATAAAAATTCTTCACTACTTGTCTAAAACTACCTACCCTACCACATCTACTTTCATGTTTTTATGTTTAGCAAACAAATTTCATCTCCTCCTTTATTGAGAAAATAGCTACATAAGTAAGAACCCCCTTCTGTCCTGCTGCCCACAAACTTTGCTCCCATATGACCTCCTTTTCTCTTGGAGTTTAAATCCTTTCACCTCCAACTTCCTAGCGATCTCATTCTACCAATAATTCCCTCTCACGTGGGTCTCTCAGTATTTAAAATATCCAAATCTCTTCCATCCTAAAATAAATAAAAATAATCTTCATGAACTCAATTCCCTCTTTACTTAACACCATCTCTCTCCCATTCTCTTCTTAGGAAAGCTACCTAAAAAAGTATTCTGTATTTTCTTGTCTCTATTATCTTCACACCTCTACCTGTTTTGATTTGGCCTCTTTCTTACCATTCCACTAAAACTAAGTAAAGGTGACCAGACAAAGTGAGGGAGTTCTTGTTCATAACTCTATTTTTCCAATAAAGAAGAAAATTAGATTGTTAACATAATAGAAGTGATGGGTAGAGGGATGCTGATGAGTTGAAAGATATTGTGAGAGATCATCTATCGCCTCTTCCTTCACAGTCTCACTCATTCAGCAAACACTCATAAATGTCCACTTGTACCATTAACAGGCATTGGTTATACAACCATCCTCATGGAGCTTACAGTCTAATGACAGAAACACCATGGAGAAGAGCTTAAGGGTTGTTTTCCCATCCTTCCATTTTCTAATCCTGATCTCACTGAGGCATCTGTCACTGGCAATCTTTCTTCTTTGGCTTCCACAACGTCACCCCTTCCAGGCTTTCCTCCGGCCTCTCTAGCCATTCCTTCTCAGTCTTCATTAGAGGCTCCTCTGTTACCCAACCTTTAACATTATTCCCCAGGGCATAGGCCTCAGGCCTCTTTCCTCCACTCTCCTCACTCTCCCTGGATCATCTCTACCACAATGGCTTTAACTGCCACCTTGACAGGGTTGACTCCCACATCCCTATATCCCATCCCAAACCTTATCCCTAAACCCATCTCCCTATCATACACTTCTATTGCAATAGTAAAACTAACCATGTATTGACCACTTAAATGAGCCAGACACTGTGCTTAAGCTCTTCATAAAAATTACCTTATAATCTTTACAATATACAATATCATTTTACAAATGACAAAGAGACATAAAGTAATAACATGACCTGCTCAAGTTCACCCAAATTACTAATAGGTAGAAGTCAAATTTGAACTTGAATCTGTCTGGCTACAAAGCTGATACTCTTAACCACTGTGCTATATCTCACAGCCCCTTCAAACTCAATGTATTGAGAACTTAATTTCTCATTTTCCTTCCTGTATTTCCTCCTGCATTCCTAGCTCAGAGAATGGCCCCACCATTTACCCAGTTGCCCCCAAATAAAAGAAGCTGCTGGAGTCATCCTTGATGCGTTTTCAACCTCTGTGCCCACATCCAATTGGTAACACAGTCCTCTGCAGCCTCATCTCTCCTCCCTGCCCTCTGACACCCACCCCAAACACTCCTTGTGCTCCAGCCACAGTGAACTACTTCTACTTCCTCAATAAGAATGCATTTCCACAAGATACTATGCATTCATATGTACCACTCTCTACCCAGAGAAAGCCCTCACCAATTCCCATCCTGTGCTACTCCTCCACTCATCCTTCTCCTTGAGGAAGCCCCAGCTGATTCTGCCTCAGGGGTCTGTGTAAGGGACCTGACCATCTTCTGTGCTTTTGAAAGTACTCCACTCATACTGGTATAATAGCAGTACCTCTTGTGTGTCATTATTGTCTCTTGTTAGATCTTCTAGCCCTCTAATATGTGAGCAGTATATCCTGAAAGATAATGTCTTATTTGCCTTAGTGTTATAATGCCTAGCTAGGGCAGTGCTTGGCACATTACAGATACTCAGTAAATATCCAATGGACAAATGACTTTATGATTGAGTTGGACACCTTGAGAATCTGCATTAATTCATTAAGGAGACCAGGATTCTCTTGGTCACTTCTGCTTTATCATATATTTCAAGGTCCCACTGGGGAGAAGAGGCTTTATTACCTACAGTGGACATGCAGCACCCAACCAATCCACCTATGAAAATGTCACTAAGCCAAATGGGTTTTGTTTGCTTATTATTTACAAAATACAAAACACACGTCTGACAACATTTTTCAAAAAACCTATTTTGGCACTGTGTAAAAATAACCAAAACCTAGTGTTTGTCCTACAAGTTCAAAGAGAGTGTAACGGGGAGGTCAACATGCCTACATAAAACATCTTATGTCATAAATCCAAGTGAACTCATTCTGGACCTTGGCAATCAAAAAGTCGTCACTTTTATTTTACTTCTTCGTATGTTTGTTTTTGAGACAGAGTCTTGCTGTGCCACCCAGACTGGAGTGCAATGGCACCATCATGGCTCACTGCAGTGTTGATCCCCCAGGCTCAAGCAATCCTCCCACCTCGGCCTCCCAGAATGCTGGGATTACAGGCATGAGGCACCGTACCTGGCCTATTTTACCTTTTCACTTCACATAAGTAAGCTCAAAAACTGAAATAAAAATATTGAAAACTAAGCTCAGCCTAAAAAACATCACTACCAACAACCAAAAAACCCTCACACTCTTTCTTACATCTGCTTTTCTTTTTCCGTCATTACCTCTACTCTTACACACAACACTGATACTTTACCCCATGTTTTCCCTTCTCCTTCTGGAGAGAGCTGAGACAACAGTCAATGACTGAAACACCAATAACTGGAACTAAAAGAAGGTGCAGAGGATTGTGGTTGAGAATCTGCAAGGAGGGAATTTGGACAGGCAAAGTTCAAACCAAAGAAGAAAGCTTGACTCCATTTCACATAGTTCCAACAGTGCTGTCACCAGACATATGCCTGCTCATGGTCAGTCAGGGATGTAAAACAACGTAAGTTTTGTTTCACTGTGCAAGTCTGACCAAGTGCCTCATGGAGCATGGTCAGGCAATGTGAGCCACAGTCTCAAAAAACAGCTGAAAAGGACATAATAAATATGAGAGAACAAGCAGAATATGTTGCTCTGCAGTCTGGGAACCAAAGCAACCAGTGCTGGAACTCTCAAATGATAAAAGGATGAGTTAACCCAACTCTTCTGAATCTGCCTTATATTTGTTGGCTCATTCTACAAAACACTCAACTGTTAGTTTCTCATGCCCCTAAGGAAGATATTAAGTTAGTACAAAAGTATTTGCAGTTCTTGCCATTACTTTTAATGGCAATTTATTCACACACCTAATAATATGGATATATTAACTGTTCTAAGACTGATTTCTGTAGGAAGAAGGGGGTCTTATATCCCCATTTTCTCTCTTCCCACTATCAACTTGAGTCAAGGCAACTATTATCTCTAGTCTAGATTGTTACCACTAGTCTGGAATGTCAATACCAACATGTTTTGAAACACATTCGTGATACACCTTGAATAATATTGGGCTTCTACCTTCTTCTGGAACTAAGCCTCCATGTCTGGATTAGTAACAGCCTCCTAACTAGTCTCGCTGTACCAAATATTATTGTACTCTCATTCCCAAAATGGTGTGTTCTTTACTGTGCCAGTGCGGTAATCCAGATTCAAGCAATTCTCCTCTTCTCTTCTATGATCAAATCATATTAATATCAAGTTATATGAACCATATGTTTCCTCTCTCCTACGGTAGTTTGTTCAAGCTACTTCTACCCTTGGAACATTCTCCCCATACTCAACGTGACATGGCACATTTCAGGTGCTCAATAACTCTCTACTGAATAAATGGAGAGCAGGAGACTCAAGAGAGCAGGAACAAAGGAAGTATTAAAGACAGAAAAAGTATGAAAGATCAGAAACACACGTTTCCTGCTTTCATTTTGTATGAATGAGTTTTAACCCTGCCATGTAAACTTTGTCATTTCAGAAAATCAAAAGGTTTCCAATTAACCTCACTTTCCGATAATAACAGAATGCCCTTACCAATGCACAAAAGTGTCCAATGGGGAACACAAGCCTCGAGACCACTCAATGAGAACCTAGTGTCAAGCAAGAAAGCTAAGCTTCATCTGAATCACTTATCTAAAAAAATTTCATGAACTTTACATCGTATATAGCTTCAAAATGTCTTTTCAATAAAAGAAAACAAGCCAACCTATCTCATCTTATAGCACACTGATTTCATTCACAGCTTATTACTAAATGACCCACTTACTGCTAAATGAATTGCAACAGCCTCACCCATGTTAGTCAGCTGAATCTGTAAACGTGAAAGTCCTATGAGCAAAGTCAATGCCACCAGACAACTGGGCAACAGAAGCACCCTATTTTTACAGATGCTGTCATGGTTATGGCATGCACTGAGTACACAGGAACTGCCAACTCCAAAGTTGACTTAGATATTCCCCGAAAGCTTATTCACTTTTTTAAAAAGTATGTATTTTATTATTCCATACAAAGAAAATAATGCAATTTTTATTTTTAAACATTTTTAAATAACTGTATAATTTAAAGTGTTATCAAATAATCTAAATAATTTATGTCAATAGTAGAAAAAGCAACATCTCTGAAGTTAAGAAAACAGAGATATTTAACTTAAAGAAAGTTATATAATGAAGATTAAGAAATCATGGGGATTCAAACTGAAGGAAAGCAGAGATATTTGGCGATGCCCTCCTCTCACTACTGAACAAGCTTAGACTAAAAGAGGTGATGTCATTTGCGTAAGGTCTCACAGCATGCTAGCAGGAGACCTAGGGTATGAGCCCAGGTCTCCTACATTCTGGTACAGAATTTACAAGAGAATGGCATTTCTCCTTCATGTTTAGAAAAGAAATCTATCCTTACAAGTCAGACTAATTTTTCTTCTGTTTCGGTAGCCACAGTAATCCAGCTTCCTCTCAGTGCACCTACTGCCAGGAAAATGGCTGCACATAGATAGGTCATGAAAGGGAATCCCTTGGCTTTGCCTCACTCCTAAAGGCAGACCCTTTTCACTGGAGCTTCTCGGCTTCTATACTGGCAAAGGAGCTGATACACAGAACACTACACATTTTCAGAGGAAGATACCGTCCTGGATCTCTCACATGAACTGGATGTCAGGGTCCATAAAAATTTTCCTCACGAGACCAGTTGTACCTCCTTAACCAACAGCCCCCACCCACCCCCCCACCCCCCCACCCCCCACCCCACACAGAAGAGCAGATTTGCCTCTGGCATTATGTTCTCTTCCTCTCTCATATCAGTTACTCTCAATAACGCTTTTGAAATGTATCTGTACTAGTGAAGTGTAAATAACCAAAATGAGCTTCAAAAATTGGTTCCAGACCTAAGTAAACTAAAGAGCTTCTGCACAGCCAAAGAAACTATCAACAGAGTAAACAGACAACCTACTTTTAACATGGAATAAATATTTGCAGACTATGCATCTGAAAAAGAACTAATACCCAGAATCTATAAGGACCTTAAACAAATCAACAAGGAAAAAACACATGACACTTCTGTTCATGTCCATTGCCCGCTTTTTAGTGATGTTGATACTTCTCAAAAGAAGTCATACAAGCGGCCAACAAACATATGAAAAAATGCTCAATATCACTGATCATTAAAGAGATGTAAATCAGAACCACAATGAGATACCATCTCACACCAGTCAGAATGGTCATTATTAAAAAGTCAAGGCTGGGTGGCTTATGGCAAGGCAGGTGGATCACCTGAGGTCAGGGGCTGGAGAACAGCCTGGCCAACATGGTGAAACCTCGTCTCTACTAAAAACACAAAAATTAGCCAGGCGTGGTGGTGGATGTCTGTAATCCCAGCTACTCGGGAGGCTGAGGCAGGAGAATCACTTGAAGAGCAGAGATCACGCCACTGAATTCTAGCCTGGGCAACAGAGTGAGACTCTGTCTCAAAAAAAATAAAAATCAAAATTAAAAAAAGTTCAAAAAAGTAACACACGTTGGTGCGGTTGCAGAGAAAAAGGGATGCTTATACACTGTTAGTGGAAACGCAAATAGTTCAGCCCCTGTGGAATGCAGTTTGGAGATTTCTCAAAGGACTAAAAGCAGAACTATCATTCAACCCAGTAGTCCCATTACTGGGTATATAACCAAATGAAAATAAATCATTCTTCTAAAAAGACATCTGCACTCGTATGTTTATCACAGCACTAGTCACAATAGCAAAGACATGGGAATCAACCTAGGTGTCTGTCAACAATGGACTGGATAAAGAAAATGTGCTACATACAGCCATACATAGAATACTACCCAGCCATAAAATGAAAAAGCAAAATCATGTCCTTTGCAAAAACACGGATGCAGCTGGAAGCCATTACACTAAGTGAATTAACACAGGAACAGAATACCAAAAACCACATTTTCTGACTTATCAGTGACAGCTAAACATTGAGTACACACAGATACAGAGACGGAACAATAAACACTGGGTATTCCAAAAGTGGGGATCATAAGAGTGGGAGAAGGGTTGAAAAACTACCTATCAAGTATTACATGACAGGATCATTGGAAGCTCTAACCTCAGGATCATGCAATATACCCATGTAGCAAACCTGCACATGTACCCACTGAATCTTAAATATTTTTTTAAATGGTTCCTTCCAAGGTATTTCTATTCCAACAAATTGACAGGGTTTTCATTGTTGTTGTTTTGTTTTTTATTTTTGTTTTAGTTTCATGCTACCTTATCTAAGAAGGCTAACAAAGTTTTAAGCTAACTATGGAATTTGAAGAATACAGTCAGCACACTGTATGACACATAATAGATACTTAGTAAATATTTGCTAAAGAAATGAGAGGATGAATGAAGGTGGGATCACAGGGGGAGGGAAGGTGGCAGCCTGCTCTGGTTATACAGAATGCTCTGTGTCTAAAGGAGAGAAAGAAGTGTCCCGTTAAAAGTTTTGAAAACTTACAGAATTCTTTCTACTTAAAGGATGATCACAAAGTATTTCCTCTTTTCTCCAGAAACAGAAGACAAAAGGATATAAGTTATAAAGCACTTTACAGTCTCCTAAGTCTTTTTCACATATGTGACCTCGTTTAATCCTCAAAACAAGAAACCACCCCAATTTTAAGGATGGGAATAATAAGACCTGCATTGAATGTAAGCCTTCTGACTCAACATCTTGTAAGTTCTCCTCCCCTACTCTGCCAAGCTAAGTGACTCCCCGTAACACTGCTGAGGGAGCTATACCTATCCATGGACCACCTCCTTCTACAGAAGCAGAAACTGACTTGTGGGACACACAGTGGATGTAGAAATGATAGCCAAATGTTCTTCTGTGCAGAACACAAATCCCTATTGATTTAGAGGTTTACATACAAAAACGTTAACAAATGAAAATTCAATCCCTTTATATGTTTCTACTAAGATAAAAATAAGGATTATATTCTATTCGAGAGAGTGTAGGTATTAGTAAGAATGAAAGCAGCAAGTCAAAAAGGTCAAGCTCAGGATTCTTCTCCTACCTGATGAGTTTCATTATTGCAAGAGTAAAACCTTAACATCGGTAGGAAGATTGGTGCAAAGCTGTGGATGGCAGCAACTGGAATTCAGTTCCTGTTCCCACTATTTTCTAGCCCTGTGACTTCTCTGGGCCTCAGTTTCTTCTTTTGTAAAATGAGTATAATAATAGAACCTTCTTAGTGTGAGAGACTAAGAGGTACACACACATGGCTGAGAACGGTGCCTGCCCCACAGTGAATGGAGGCGTGTAAGAGGGTATTATATTTCTAAAACTCTTTTATTCACATCACTTGACACTATAGTCAGCAAAAGTAAATTCCGTATTGAATTTGTCAACACAGGCAAATATTTCTAAGCCAAGATGTTTGTTTCCAAGGACAATTTCTTTAAAAATGTTTAAACTATTTTGGCAGAAACAAATGTAATCAACACATTTTTAGCTCTGCTTCCAAGTTAAAAAAAAAAAAAAAGTGTGAAAATGCTTCACAAAATATTTTTAACTGTAAAGATAGCACAAACATTTTTAAAATTTTAACTGGTACAAACTGCCTATATAAGGGAAGGGTGAAATGGAGAACAAAAGTAATTAAAAAGCTGATAAAGTCCAAGTGCTAATGCTCTAAATTGATAACTACTTTGAACAAATTATCATTTACTTATATAAACAGAGGGGAAAAGCTACCTTTTTTTTGTAAAGCCAAGGATTTAAACTGTGCATGTCCTTCATTTAACTTAAAAGGCAGAGAAAGGCATCATGATGATAGGGACCCAAATTCTATACAATTATTCTAAAACTATATTTTCACAAACTGGTTATGAAATCTAAATGACTAGAAATAGTCAAGAGAAATCAATATGAATGTTCATTTTTAAAGAAAGAGATAAAATGGTTCAGCAAGAAATGAGTTAGTCAATTATAGAATGAATGACCTTCGTCTTCAAGATCTGTGGAGCAAGGCTAAACACATTCAGATTTTATCCTGGTCCTTGAATTCCAATCATAAATTTTATAGTCTAAGCTTCATAAAAGAGTTGGTGAGAGAAAAAAATAATGAATAAATATATTTCAGGTAGGTTGAATGTAATTCCTCTCACATTCTGAGATAGCTCTTAATTTTTTTTCAAAGTTTTTTAAATACAAAAGCCAAGGTAATAAAAATATTCAATTCTTCATTATTCAGAGACTGACAATATATTGTGTACAACAGCCACACTCATTTCTTAACCTTCTCTCTTCGGCTTCTTTACTTTAGGCCACTGCACTATTCATTAGCAATTCACCAAAGGATGGAAAGGAACAGAAATGCAGTTCAATTTTCATTACTTAATAGAGTCACCACATGGTTTGCTGAGAAGTTAAACTTATTCCTGATCATCACCCCAGGTGACTAATTCTCAGGTGACTAACTTTACAGCCATGGTCCCTGTCATTTGTTATGAACAAACAATGAGATATAATGCACAAGGAAAAGAGCTACGTTTTACTTATCTCTGAGTGCCTAGTTTGGGTTCAATACATAATAAATGTTTCATAAAGAAATAAAGGAAGAGAGGGAAAGAGAGAGGAGTAATAACACTGGACAAACAAAAAGGCATACACTTATGCACATGAATTCACAGAAATTTAAAACTGGAAAAGAGGTATGTAGGAAAAGGAGGGTAAATTGCCTCAGGTAACAGTTCAACCTGGCAGACAATTTGGGTTAGATCAAAGCTGTACCACTCATTGTTAAGTGAGTTGAGTAAGCTACTTAACTTTCCTGAGACTCAGTTTCCTCATCTATAAAGATGGAGCTCATAACAGAACACTTCAGAGACTTGCTCTGAAGATAAATGTAGTTGTGGAGTGCTTGGAATATAGCAGGACTCAACAAATAGCATTATTATTAGCAGTAGAATCATGATCTAGTACAGTATCCTCCTTTTATAGAAAATGAAACTGAGACCTAGAGAAATAAAGAAGACTGCCTAAGTCATGCAGCTGTCTGGTGGCAAAGCCTGACTAGAAGAACTTCGATCTTCTGCCTGCCAGGCCCGTAGTCCACATTGCTTATCAGAAAACCTACATTAAGAAGAAAATGAAATGGCAAATACTAAGCTAAGGTGATGCTGATTCTCTAAATCTGGTGTGTTTTTAAAAACACAAGAGCAGGTGCCTAAAACATATACAATACTGTCTCATGACAGAAGATATTCTGATTAAATTAAATCTCAAGCAAGGTGTTTTTCAATAAGCAATCTAGAGGATTCTCCTGCAGGGACCCTGGGGCCAGGCTTTGAGAAGTACTGCTGCAGAATAAGAATAGTAAAAAGCTCCCTATCCAACGTCCTGACCCTTAGAATCACCTACAGAGCACCCACCCTTATCTATTACATTAGAATAACTGTAGGTGACATCCAGGCATCTATCTGTTTTGAAATATCTTCAGATGACTCTTACATGTATATGGCCAGCTTAGAGAACCCACAGTCTATAGATGATGAAAACAACTATCTTTGCCAATATCAACTTAACAAAACTGGGAAGAGGTGGGATTTGTGAAACTAAAGAAAAAAGAATGTTTTCTGGAAAGAGCTCAAGGACAAAGGTAGGAAACCTTGTCACAAGGTACAAGGTGAGTCTTCGACAAACAGAAGATCCTTGAAAAAGGTACAAACACTAAGTTCATTACTCCTTGTCTCCCAAAACGATCTACCTTCTGCCACCTGTTTATAACATATCCTTCACAGATGACACTATTAACATCAATTCCTGCTCTAACTTTTTAGCAATCTCCCTTAAATTTCATTGACAAGTAAAACAAGTGGGATGTCGTGCCATAATTTAACTCAGGTAATCTTATTTACCATGTTGCCTTAAGGATTTATTTAACCTGAGTTTCCATTTTTTCATTCTGTATATGAGGCATAGTCTATTTTGCCTATTTCATAGAGTTGTTGGGATGATCAAATGACGCGATGTGTCTGAAACCATTATTCCAATTCCAAAGCAGTATAAAAATCTAATATACTCCTTTTTTACCTACTTATCCTAATAAAAATATAACATGTTGATAACATTTATATGCAGCAGGAAGGGCTGGATGAGTGGCCTCCACAGAGCCCCCCGAACCAGGAAGACCACTCTAGGTCAGCATGTCATTGCAACGACTCAAAAGGGAAGTAGACTGAGAATGATGAATGTCACAGGACTAGGGGAGATCAAGTCAGGTTAAGATAAGCTCAAAAAATTGTATACTATTCTACTTAGAAGTTAACTCAAAAGTTAAGTCCAACCCTACATGCAACTCAGAGCAAAAACTGATCACATAGGGAAGCTATGAAAAAGAACAAACAAAAGGAATGTTGGTTAATCAGTCATTTCCGGGATGAAATGCCAATGAAGCGGCTGGAAGCTCTCATTTGCAACTAATTCTCCAATGAAAAATGTAGAATCCAATGCAAGATAAAGAGTTCTGTGGAAGTTTCCAACCAAAGATAATTAAGAAACAGAGTCAAACACCTCCAAGGTAACAGGAAGAATGTCCTAAGAGGAATAGCTAAACTCTTGATTTGGACTCTTTGTGTGCCACAGAATAAATAAATAGTCTTTATCTGAACTACAGGGACATGAGATGTCAAACCCTTCAGATAAAATAATGACTACCCATTCAGCTTTAACCTAGAAGACGTCAGGCTTTATATACATTGCATTACAGTTATTTCGCAAATCTGACTGGTCAGTTTATGACTTATTTCCACATATATTTTCCATTGAAGGAAAGGCTAATGTACCACTAAGGAAACAGATTATAAAAATTTCCATTAATGCAAAAATGTACAGCTTACTTGAAGCCAAATTATGCAAGAAAACAATTGGAAAACATATGTGAAATTAAACCAAGTGCTTATATTCATAAACATATAGTAGTCAAGTAGTTTTCTTTTGCACTAGCCTTTATGACAGAGCTACATAGATAATGACACAGACTGAATGCTTTCTTTTTAAAATATAACCACTGTAAAATATAAAGAGAACTGATGACATAATATTGGCAAGGTGTAGCGGTGTATCTAAACAGGACACCTTCAGGAGAACTCAGAAACCAAGGTCAGTGATGATGGCGCACACTAACCCTCATAAAACCTCATTCTATCATTATGCAAATGATCTCTGCTCATTGATACAATGACCTTGCCAAGAATGTTTAACAACACAAATATTCTTTATGTTCAGATTTTTTATTAAAAGATAAAGTTAGGAATAGCTTAAAGAAAAAGCCATCAACTCCTGAGTAGTAACATGCAGAGGTTATGTGGATAATACATTTTTTGAGCAATTAAATAAATACCTATCTAATTATATTTTAAAGACAAGTAAAAACCCCAGATAAGTAACTTGTCTAAAGCTAAATATCAGTGTTAGGAATAAAGATCTCAACTTCCTAGTAGTCTGTGTCATTTTCAAATTCCTATGGCATGCTACCCTAACAATTTCTGATTTTAGACTGGGGCTGGGGAATAACATAAAGGAAAAGATGTACCCTAGCCCTCAAAACATATGCACAGAATTGACAGCAATTATGTGAATGTTTCTGCACATGAAAATCAACAGAGAACCAGAATCTGGCTTTTCAAACTCATGAATCAGCAAGTCGGTATTGACTGATAATTTTACAGTATCCTATTATTTGTTACAAAGCTATTGTCTTCTCATGACTATTTCTAATTGAACTTTTACCTACAGTCCAACTAAGCTTCCACAGGCTATTCCACAGGCAAAGTCAAGAATCATGAACCAGAAAAATTCAAAAGATATGCACTCTCTTACTGTAGTGCTTTTTAAAGTCTTCCACCAATAATGAAAACGTACAGGATTTTTAGATTAAAGTGTGGTCAAAGAATGTGCACAGCACAAAAATAAAATCATAACAATCAAACCTGAGGCTACTAACAAAACGCAACAGAAACTCTATGGCTTTTACATACACTAATATGAAAATAACTTTATAAAAGACAAATTAGATGTGAGTCTGATGTGAGCACCTGGAACACTTATTTACTTGAACTCAGACTCCACATTTCACTTACCTCATTTCCATCTGTGTCCTTAGAAACAGAGGACATACTAGTATAAAGGGAATGGCATCTCTTTTTTTTAAACTGAAAATGCTGTGTTGCATGAGGACAAAATCTCTCAGTGTTTTGCTTTTCTTGAATACTGCTATAACTTTTTGGTGGGTCTTCAGCAAACCCACTTTTTTCGAGTGATCTTTCTATACCCGAGGGAATAGAGCTTAAGCTGGCTGCCTTTCGAAAAGAAAAAACATCAGTTTTTTCCTGGAATGTTATTTCGCTTGTGTTGACATCATCTAAATGTTTCTTCCTCTTTGCGCAATATGGAGTGCTGTCTTTTTCTGAAATCCTTTCATCCAGTTCACTAACTTTTACTTCTGTTTCACTGTCTTTAGCAGGAGAAGTGTTCACATGGTCAGACCAACTGCTTACAGCACTCGGCAGAAGTTTCTGTTTAACGCTGTCAGCTACAACTTCTGTATTCTTTTGCTGAATACCATCTCCCAGTGCAGAGTTTAGGGTAACAGATTCCTGCTGTACCAGTCCCCTGGATAAAGGAGCTGGCTGTTCTTTTGAAGGCTGACTGCTGCTCTTCTTCTTGCCTTCATTTTCATTGTTTGCCCCAACTGACTCTTTGTCACCTCCAGTTTTCTTGATCGGTTTTCTTCTGAAATATTTTCTTCCAGGAGAGTATTTTTCAGGGTTCAAAGGAGTTTTGGCAGGATCTACATAGTGTTCTTCTTTCTCAGCTCTTACACATCCACAGACATTCCCCATTTGATTTGTAGGAGATCACAGCTCCATAGATTCACTCATTTCAAAATCCAGAGCTTACTTAGATCCTCTCCATTAAGTCTGAAAATTCCACTCTGACGTCTGTTCCACACAGACTTTATGACCATCCTCTTCAGTCTGAGGCCATTTTGCTTATGAGAAAGGCACACACAAGAAATGCCGTGGCATCCTGCCCAGCCGGTCCGTGTCTCATTAGACACTGTGGCTTATTTCTGGCCACCAATCCTCTTAGACAAACATTACTGCTCACTGTCAAATTACAACACTGATGAGCTCTCAAGGCAAACCCTTAGCTTCACTGTATGAGAAGATTATGACTGTTTTTAACTTTCGGTTTTCCGAAATGCAGATACACTAACGAAGTTTGCACTTAACCTTTGAAACTATTTGGTGGTTCAACGAATGAGAGCAAACAGAAAGCAAACACCAGTCAGGAGAGATTTAGGAAAGTGCCCTTCAAATTTGGATTCAAAGTGCCTTTCAAATTGAATTTCAGAGACTCTCTACCCTCTACCGTATAATTTTTTTTCTTAAGAAATACCAACTAATTTTGGTACTTGCACACAAACACACCAAAAGCTCAAAAATCTCTGTAAATTTTATTAAGACTCTTATTCAAAACAAGTCATAAAAAATAATAAGCTGATTCAATAGCTAGCGGGAGAGATAAGTGCTAAATGCTTATAATTCTCTAATAAAATTGTTTCTAAAAAAATCAGTCCTTTAAAATAGTTTATAATACTTTTCAAATAATACAAATTTCCAAGCCATGACCTTAGCTAATTATTAGGACTTTAATGTGATACCAAATAGATAAATTATATAATTTAAAGCATGAAAGATTTAGCAAAAGGAAATATATGTGCATTCATATATATATATACATATATATGTAGTTAAACTTTATATGTAACTTTTATAATCATACCCTAGTTAAATATTATACAGTTTTTATGAGGGCCTTGCTGGAAAAATAATGAATCAGTATGAGACTTGATTATCTAAGGTGTGCATATTTCTAACACTGAGTCATAGATATGGTAAAAAAAAAAAATTAGAATAGCATGAAATGGATTTACACGAAAGTACAAATCATTTCACTACTAAAAAAATTAATAATTGCCTTTCACTAGGTAGTCTTTAGACTGATCAAAAGATGGAACTCATTATATTCTACTAAGTAAGAATACTCAGTTAGTCAAGTTAGCAATGATACTGCAGATGTTTGTCAATAACAGATCCTGCATTGTAAAATTTTCCTTAATCATTTAAAAACATTCTCCGGTAGCAAAAACTGAACATCCCAGAAGACAAGCTGGTAAAAATAAGGTCTCAGATTTTTTTTTGTTTTTAACTTGATTTTCAGTGTATTCAAAGGTAATGAGTGGTACATTATTCAAGAGACTATAAATGTATAATGGCTGATATTTGTACTAACATGATGGAGGGGCAACCAGTGATCTGCACTCCCCCAATCCTTCCCTCCATCTCTGCTGATGAAGTTTAGATATTTGTCCCCTCCAATTTCCATGTTGAAAATGTGACTCCCAATGTTGGAGATGGGCCTAGTGGGGGGTGTCTGGGTCACAGGGGCGACTCCCTCATGAACGGCTTTTGGCCATCCCCACAGTAATGAGTTCTTACCCACTTAAGAGTTAGTTGTTTGAGGCCAGCAACGGCAGTTCATGCCTGTAATCCCAGCACTTTGGGAGGCCGAGGCAGGTGGATCACCTGAGGTCAGAAGTTAAAGACCAGCCTGGCCAACATGGTAAAACCCTGCCTCTAATAAAAATAGAAAAATTAGCCAGACGTGGTGATGCGTGCCCATATTCCCAGCTACTTGGGAGGCTGAGACAGGAGAGTCACTGGAACCCAGGAGGTGGAGGTTGCAGTGAGCCAAGATTGCACCGCTGCACTCCAGTCTGGGTGACAGAGCGAGACTCCGTCTCAAAAAAAAAAAAAAAAAAAAAAAAGAGTTAGTTCTTTGAAACAGCCTGGTACCTCCTACCCCTCCTCCTCCTTCTCTCTCTCTCTTACCATGTGACAATCCTGCTTCCCCTTTGCCTTCCACCATGACTGAAAAATTTTCTGAGACCTTACCAGAAGCAGATGCCAGGACTATGTCTCTTATACAGCCTGCAGAACCGTGATGATCCAAATAAACCTCTTTTCTGTTCTTTATAAACTACTCAGCCTCAGGTATGCCTTTACAGCAACACAAAATGAACTAATACACCTGCCAAACTAAGCAGCTGTCCATTTCTAGGCCATATACACTGCTACCTCTCCCAGAAATGGCCCAACTTAGTCTGCCTGGTTACTGGCATTCATCTTTCAAAGCCTATCTCTAGTATCTGTGAAAATTTCCTACATTCTCTAAAGCCATTCAGATCCCACTACAATGCTCCTTTCCCATACATTTCTATTTTCATTTATATCACCAATAATATTCATCACCCTATGTTACAGTTAATTTCATGGACACTCTCCCAATAAACAGAACAATATACTTCATTACCTTAGTATCTCTGGATCTAGCATGTGGTGGCTAATGATATAGGATTACTGTAATGATAATGCTTACCTTCAGAAAGCCTGACTGAAAAATAGATTCCATTTATGATGCTATAACAAATATTGTTAAAATAAAACAATTGGTCTTTTGAAATTGCTTCCATTATTTATGTAAAGTATAGAGAAAAAGGCTGAGTCACTGAGTGAGGATGATTACCACTGCTATAAATCTTTATATCTTGGCATAACCAAAAAACAATTCTTATCTCAAGTTATTGTCATACTAAAAAAAGTTATTTCATTTAAATAAGAGAGAACATTTCCATTTAACCAAAACATAGATGTGTTCCATTCCAAATAGATTTTGGTCTAATTTATGAATATTGGTGATAATTTGTTACATCATCTTATAATTAAAGCCCTAAAATACAATGGATTCTAGAACACTATGCCACAGTATATTAGAAGCAAAACTTTTTTTATTTTTTTGAGACAGAGTTTCGCTCCTGTTGCCCAGACTGGAGTGCAATGGCGTGATCTCAGCTCACCACAACCTCTGCCTCCTGGGTTCAAGTGATTCTCCTGCCTCAGCCTCCCAAGTGGTTGGAATTACAGGCATGTGCCACAACGCCCGGCGAATTTTGTATTTTTAGTAGAGACCAGGTTTCTCCATGTTGGTCAGGCTGGTCTTGAACTCCCAACCTCAGGTGATCCCCCTGCCTCGGCCTCCCAAAGTGCTGGGATTACAGGTGTGAGCCACCGTGCACGGCCCGCAAAACTTCTTTTGATACTTCTGTGACTAGTCTTCCTCCCTCCTCCAAAGTCAGCTGAACCCCAAAGGGCTCTCTTAGTATATAATTCCTTTTTGAAGACTTTTGCTTTAAATTTTCTCAAACTCAGCCTCTAAATACACTGCTTCTACCTCCCAACCCTTTTGGCTTGTTATTTTCTAGTCTCTGCTCCCAGGAGCTTGGGTCTCCAATGTCTTCTTTCTAGAACAAACTATTGACCTCTACTCCATCTTAATTTTCTTGTGGTCTCTAGTGGCATTTCATACTGCTCACCATTCTTTCTACTTGAAATTCTCTTCCCTTGGTTTCATCAGTACATTTTCCTATTACTTCATCCATCTCTCCAAATGCTCCTTTTTTCTCTTTCCTCAGCAGAATCTTTTCCCGCAGGCCTTCTCCAAATTTTTATCCTTAGTGCTCCATCTCTTCTCCATCTGTGCTCTTCTCTTGGGTCCCCTGAAGATCCCTTCTTTCTGATAAAATCAGTGATCACTTGTGTAGTGATAACTTCCCCAAGTTTATATCTGTACCTCTGGCTTCTCAGCTCCACTCATGTCTCCAACTGCTCAGCAGATAGAGGCACAGGATATCCCACCATCCCATCAAGCCCACCCAGAAAGTAAGTGCTTTTCCCCTTAGCATCACCCCCGTGTCTCTCAGTAGTCTATTGTTTCTTAATCTCTCAGGCTAAAAAGTTTTGTTATCTTTAACAAATCCCTTTCCTACACCCTCTATGCCCTGTGTCCACGTCCCTTTCTTTCTTCCTGCAAAGTGTGACCTCTTCTATTCAATTTTGCATCCCCAACTGAGTCCTGACCTTTATCACTACCTCAGCTTCACAGCTTATCTCTCTCACTATGGACTCTGCTCATTTCTATTTTACATAGAACTAATGGATGTTGTTTCCTAAAACACATTTTTTAAAATTTAGCAAAATTTAATTGAGCAAAAAACGATTTGAGAATCAGGCAGCCCCCAAACCAGAATGGATTCAGAGAGACTCCAGCACAGGTCCTGTCACTGAAAAAGATTTATGGACAGAAAATGGAAAGTGATGGACGGAAAAAGGAAAGTGATGAACAGAAACACATTTTTTAAGCTCAAAGTAGTAACATGACTGGCATCACAACAGTAAGTAAAAGAGCCAAGAACGAAACTTAATTCTACCTCCCTCCGAAGCCTGAATGCTTTCCATTGCCCCAGTGATCCTTCGTCTAACATTCAAAATTCAGACACAGCCTACCTCACCAGCTGGTGATGAAGTGATTGATTCTCTCCAATAGACCTCTGACTTTCCCGTCTGGGGTTCTTGCAGTTTCAACTCTGCTAAAAGCTCTAGGATCTGATCCACTTAGGACTAATTAAATGATCCCTGACAAAGCCACTGAGGAACTCCGTATGAAATCAACTTTTTGGCCAGTTCTACTTAGACTTTACCCAATTCTGATAACAAGGTCTGGTTCTGCGCTTCATGCCAAATTATTGCCTTCATTTAGGTTCAATATCTTTGATTCCAGTAATGCCCTCAGTCCTTTGGGGTCCTGGCTTCCAGTTCTGGTTACTGGCTCTCCCTGATATTAACAGCTCAGCTAAGTGGATATTCACCTGTATTAGCTGCCCTGTAGTCTGGCTGACTAACACCTTTTCCTTCGATTACCTGGATCTCCATGAATGTCCTTCTGCTGAAACTATTCAGCTGCCTCTGTTCAGGTCCTAGACCTACCTAGACTCTGATTCCTGTAGCTCTCCATACCTGTCAAATCTATCCTGTTCCCAACAAGCCCCAAGGATACATTATTCTCCACCATTTGTCTACGTAACCTGTATTTCAGCCAACTTTAAAAAAAAAAAAATTTTTTTTTTTTTTTGAGACGGAGTCTCGCTCTGTTGCCCAGGCTGGAGTGCAGTGGCGCAATCTCAGCTCACTGCAACCTCTGCCTCCCAGGTTCAAGCGATTCTCCCACCTCAGCCTCCCGAGTAGCTGGGACTACAGGTGCATGCCACCACACCTGGCTAATTTTTTGTATTTTTTAGTAGAGACGGGGTTTCACCCATTAGCTAGGATGGTCTTGATCTCCTGACCTCATGATCCACTCGCCTCAGCCTCCCAAAGTGTTGGGATTACAGGCGTGAGCCACCGCGCCCAGCCTTTAAAAAAGTCTTATTCCTCACCAGATTTGTTTCAAAACCCCAGGTCCTTTTTGAAGCTGGCAAAGGCTCACTTCCTCCTTCAAGATCCAACTGTACAGTAATCAATCGGTAAGATGTACTGAGTGCCTACTGTGGGTCAGGCTCTGTGCTGCACACAGAACATTTCTGGGTTTTTTTTATAATTTAAACTTTTATTTTAGATTCAGGGGGTACAAGTGCGGATTTGTTACATGGGTATATTGCGTGATGTTGAGGTTTGGGGTACAGATGATCCCATCACCCAGATAGTGAGCACAGTACCCAATAGGTAGTTTTTCAGCCCATGCCCTTTTCCCCCTCCTTCCCACCTCTAGTAGCAGAACATTTCTTAAGCAGACCAGCAGTTAGTAAACTAAAGCAAGTTCTAAAGTTAGGAATCTCCTTAAATCAAATGAAGATTCTTTTTAATGTATCACTTCCCCAAAACTAAATCAAAATCGGTCCTCAATTGGCTCAGGTTTATTAGATAATAATTCAGTCAATAAATCTGCATTTTCCTCAAATCTAAAGAGAGAAAGCATAGCTCTCCATAAAACATGAATACTTTTCTTCTTCACATCTCTTTATAATTATGCTGCCATCTAGTGTCTATCAAAGGAGGCAATAGTTGACAGTGCTAAGAACCTGTATTACTAAAAAACATTCTAAATAAGGACTAATCATAAAACATTTAAGTATCTAAAACAGGTAATACTTTCTAATGAGCAAAAAAAGTGTGTCTCCAGTCAATAAAAAGAAATATGTCTTCCAACTCTGAGATAACAGACATTGTCTTTAAAACTACATTTAAGTTTATCAAGAACAGGAAACTAGTTGCCAGATTCACAAGCAGCATGTTGCTTAAAAGAACAATTCAAATATATTACTTAAAGAAAGAAGCTTGAAATTTATTTTTCTTCCATAGAACATGAATGCATCATTCACCCTTCATAGGAACCACCTGAAAACTAGCAATTAGATGCTGAAATTAAGAAAATTTGGGCTTACCTGAAAGTGCAAAATTATTGTCCAGATTAATCCCAAAGTCAATTTGGGATTTCCGTCTGTTATGTCATCATTTCTAATATTCACTAATTTCACCTGTTTTGAATGTGAAGAAGAGATAAAACCAACTGTTTATCAAACCTGAACCAGTTATCTTTACCTACATAAAAGCAATTCTAAAATTATACAAAGAAAAAATGGAATAATTTAAACACCAGTAGTCAACTAAATATTGTTTTACCCTTATTCTCAATCATTTTATATTACAAATCATATGGTAACAACAAAGAAAGAGCAAGTATTATTGCATTCTTGTCTTCCACAGCAGGGATCCCCAACCTAACCCCCAAACCTATACCATAGGGACTGGGCTGCATGGCAGCAGGTTAGCAGCGGCTCAGGAAGCATTACCACCTGAGCTCCACCTCCTGTCAGATCAGCCACTGCATTAGATTCCTATAGGGGTGTGAACCCTATTTGTGAACTGTGCATTTGAGGGATCTAGGTTGCGCACTCCTTATAAAAATCCTGATGATCCGAGGTGAAACAGTTTCATGCTGAAACAACCCCCACTCCTCCCACCAGCCAGTTCATGGAAAAAGAGTCTTCCATGAAACCAGTCCCTGTTGCCAGAAAGGTTGGGGACTGCTGTTCTAGAGCAAGTACTAAAAGCATTCACTTGTCAATACAAAAATACAACTCCTCAAGTGAGAAGTCCTAAATATTTGAGATCTTAAAATTAGAAAAAATTTTGTCTTTTTTAAGTATGAAACTATCCTAACAATTCTAACAATTTTCTCAAATTTCCATTACAAGGTTTTAAAATAACTAGCATTATTTTGCTATCAATGTATTGCCATAAATATATAAGTCACTGGGCATTTGGAAGGCTGTTCAAATATTTTAAAATAATATAATACTCAGACTTAAAGCTTATCAACTGTCAAACTGTACATTCAGGTAAATAAATCAAATGATGATCCCTAACATTTACTTCCTGGACAAAATCATTTAATATCATGAATTTAAATACTGAGAATTGTATACTATGATATTTAACATTTTACTTCTTGGACAAAATACTGCCAGAAAACATTTCAGAAGTATCCATCTGGAAACTTTCACAAGAATGATGAATAATGAGCAAACAACAATAACATTTAAAATATTTAAGCACTGAGGATTTACTAGTATTTAATAGGGAAAAGCATTTTAATGTTCATTATATTTAAGAATAATAATGAAGAAATAATAAAAGCTAGTGTTTACCTCTCCCTCTCCCCCTTTTTCTCTTGCCTTTTTTTTTTTTTTTTGAGACGGTCTCATTCTGTTACCCCGGCTGGAGTGCAATATTGCAATCATGGCTCACCACATCCTCAATTTCCTGGGCTCAAGTGACCCTCCCGCCTCAGCCTCCCAAAGTGCTGAGATTACTGGCATGAGCCACCATACCCAGCCTCTTCCTTTTTTTCAAACTATTAAAACAAAAATTGCTGCCCCCTCTGACTCTCACTGTCTTCAATAATTTTCAACTCTCCTGCATTTTTTTGTACTAATTGAAAAATTACTAATATTTTGGCCTATGATGTAATGCCACCAAGTCAAGATCATATCCAATATATTAATTCTTTTCCATGATTTCTCCTGATACCTCAAGCAAGTTGGGGGCTATTGTCAGAAATGTTGTTATATCTTTACTCATAAATTTTCCAATATTATCTACTTATAAAAACAAAATATTGCCTTATCACTACTAAGTATGAAAAATGCTTATACTAAATTAAAAGTATTATATAAAGTATTTTTATAAAAATTAACTATTTTTATATACTAAGTGTAAAAAATGAAGTATTGCTTCCCCACAATTAAGAACTGTTCATAGGCATTCTTAACATTCTATTGCTACTAAAATGTCATTAACTTCCTAGGCAAATGCAATCCAATTCAAACAGAAAGAAAATCACAAGTTCTTACATAGATGGAAATGTAGTCACTTATAATTCCTCTGGGCTTATCCCTACTATTAACTTCTCTTCTTGGGAGCAAATGTTTAAAAACATTTTTAAATATTTGCTTCACCAAAGCACAAGCTTACTGGTTACAATTCACAGGCAAATTTAACCTTGTCATTCCTTGACATGTTTCTACATAGTTGTATTAGTAACATATATTTATATGATTACAGTATTTTCAAAACATCATACCTGGCGTCTTTTCAAATAGTCAAGTGCAATTTGTACATTCTGTAGTCTGTGAAAACGCATCCGACCTTTTTCTCTGGGCTAAGAACAGAAAAATGCAGGTATGAAAAAGAGTTTCTGTTATCACAGACCATGCTAATTTAAATATAATTTCTGTTCATCTTAATATATCAAAACAGTATTTACTGTTTAGGTAAGGCCATAAGATTTTCTAAGAAGGTTTCAATTTCTTTATATTGTCTGAGATTGAATGTAAACTACTAGGGATTTTTTTCCAAGTATGTTTTATTTAAACATATACTTTATGACAAATTTTTTGTTTAAACAAAAGGAAAAGAGAAGATGTTACAGAATATACAGACACTTAATATTTGGTAATAAAACAATGCTAGCCTACAATTATTTAGCTATGGAGGCACAAAAATAATTAAATATCATTCATCATTTTACCTTCTTATTGAACACTATTAGCAAGAGGGTTTTTATAACTGTATATACACACACACACACATATATATATATATATACATATGGCATATTAATGAAAATGAGATAAAGTAGCATGCAGTTAGTATAAAAATCACCAAGAAGGAGAAAGACAGAGAAGGTTTACTTAGCCATGATAGAGAAAGAGAGAAAACCAATTAAAACCATATATTTCCTCTTTATTTTAGCTTTTTCACAAAAGTGGACACTACGATAATTAGAAAGGACTCTATACTCGTTTTACACTACTTGGGGATGGACACAATTATTTTCTCAGTCTCAGGAAAAGTGACAGATGAGAATTATTTTCCTTAATGCCATTTCCCTTAAGAAATGTTACAAGTTAGCATGAAGGAAACAGAGGAAACAGAGCTGAGAAATGCTTAGCAAAAATACAAAAAATGGAGCTGAAATTTATCACATAAAATCTTCCAAAGGTAAAAAAGAAAAAAGACAATTGACAGCTTGGCTTCTTCAATATGTATAGGTTGCTGAAGCCAAAGGTGCCATAAGAAAACAGACAGCACACCACAGAAGGAAAAGTAAGCTCTGCATAACAAGTAGAAACGATGTTGATAAATTTACCC
The DNA here is from genome assembly GCF_028858775.2 of Pan troglodytes. Taxonomy (NCBI): domain Eukaryota; kingdom Metazoa; phylum Chordata; class Mammalia; order Primates; family Hominidae; genus Pan; species Pan troglodytes. The sequence continues at coordinate 62,569,019 of NC_072403.2, forward strand.
ACTGGATCCAACAAAAGCACAATTTCCAGTAAAATCAAGGGGCACTAGGTATGTAGAAGACAAAAGAAGAAGCACGTCTGTCTTGCAAAGGTAGGCTGCAGTCAACTAAGAGTCACGGAGATTAAACAGCTCTGTGAGTTCTGTTGGAATACTGGATTTTTAAATCTCCCTTTTAAATACATGTGATATATTAGAGAGGTAAAACATGTCCATCAAATACCTATTGCCAAGAGGTGTGGTTTAAAGCAGAAACTTAAATACTAAAAAAAAATTCCCTAAGTTCTTTCATAAAAAGCAATAAATAGTTGCCATGTTTGAAGTATCACTTCCAGAAACTGAATGAATTTGCACAAAAATTAGCAGACTTGTAAAATTTCCATGTTTATATACAATGTATATAAAATTGTTTAACTAAAATGCCATCATGTACTTTAAGTCTGTTTAATTACCATGCAGTGCACAGTAATGTATAAATAACTCAATCATTTTAGCTCTCTGAAGATAATTTAAAGAGAAAATATTTCCTTTATCCAATTTTTTGGTACACACACATCTACCTCAATGTGGGTTTTGGCCCTTTCTATGCTTTTCTAAAAAGGAGCCTGAACCCAGGAGTTACTTCTCTATCAGGTTAGCGCTCACCGCATGGGAACGGCTAGGTTAGTCAAGTTATGGGGGCGACACCTACCCCCTTATCCTCATCCTCCACATCCTCATGCTGTTCATATTCGCATGCTTCTGTTGCACTCACCAATCGTAAGGTCTTCAAAAAATCTCGCTCCCTTGGCTAATGAATATAACAGACAGAAGATAGGACAGCAAAGACACAAGACAGACCAGAAATGAAAAGAAGAGCATGAACAGAACATAATGAAGGAGAACAGGTAACAAGAAGGGGAAGTAATGTTCACCAAAAAAAAAAAAAAAATGACACCTGCGGAATGGGTTAGATCATTTTTCAGAAAGCAATGTTTATTTTCTTGCTATTTGTAAGTCTTTTAATATGTGGTTATATTATGCATCCAACTTCTGCTAAGCAAAAAAACCCAAAGGTAAAAAAGAAGCAAGAACAAAAATAGTATTTTAATTATAGAACTGATTATATAAGTGAAGTAATCAAAGTGCTTCAATCTCTCAAATTCACATCATTTGAAGTTTGAAAATGCTTAGGAATCTAACCAAAACTTCTTTTTCAGGCAGAATTCATAGCTCAAAAGATGAATGCTGCAAAAATCTGAATAGTCTGTACTGAAAACATACTGGTCCTATGCAGAAAAGATTACACGTTCTTCAAAATAAAATAAGAAAGTTAAAACTTACCAAGGTATCTCCTGAAAGAACCTCTAAAAGAGAAATCAAATTGTGTCCATCCCTTAAGTCTTCATAGAGATCATTCACATGTTTTCGAACCTATAAAGAGAAAAGCAAAATTTGGGGTCCTAGAACTCAGAATTATCCTTAACATTCTTAAACATAAAAAGGAGACAAGTAGAAAACATTCCTCACATGGTATTCATTCATGTACCTATTTTTAAATTTTTAAAATGCTTATTACTTAAAAACTAAATTTAATTTAAAAACTTAAAAAAGTGAATTTCAGATTAATAATTCAAAAAGACAATTCAAATTATTACATTTTTAAGACACCAGAACAAACATAAACCTGGACTACTACATGGGGTTACAATTCTTCAAATACGGACAATGCCCTGACTTTATTCATGATTCCCGATACAGTGACCAGTGCCACCTTAACGAGAGGGTGGAGTTTTCACCCCCGCAGTTGATCTTCTACTTCTAGCCTAAAACAGGTTCAAGGATGCCAAGGAAGATTTTTGGAAATCCATAGATGTGAGCTGGGTGAAGAGTATGAGACTCTACATATTATTTTATCCATATCCTATGAGCCTATACTTATTTCAAAAAATTTTTTTGAAATCCGTATGTGTCAGGTTAGAAGTCCTCTGTCCAAACCCTTCCTCTGCACAATGTAAGTCTTCTTATAACGGAAGATTTTCAAAACTAAATAACACTAGCACAAAATCAACACTCAACCTACAATAGCTTTCCCCGTTCCACAGGCCTGATTTAGAAGTCTGTGATTTTAGAACCCAAACCATCAAAGATTTCCCAAAAGCTTTGTTTAGCCTGCCAAGTAGGGATAGCTCTAGTAACCACATGGCCCACTGCAAGGTTTGTGTTGGACAGACAAATGTCAAGGCAGGTATTAAGATGGCTGTTCCACAGTGGACTGGCACATTTCCATTTTCTCGCCTTTCAGTGATTCTGGGCTACTCCCATGAAAGGAGCCAAAGAAGTGGGCCGGAAAGAGGCAGGAACCAGAATCCCACCTACTTCACCCATGGCACAAGCCCTGTATACAAATGAATCCAACTCCTTTGCACTTCCAAAATGTCAAGTGAGTATATAGCACAAAATAATGAAAAGATCTAAGCTTATAACCAAAACTATATAACTACACAAACACAAAGAAGAGGCCTAATGTAAACTGGAAGCAAACTTTTATGGTAAGTCTCTCAGTCCCCAAAAATAGTTTAAATCCCATAAAACTTTATTATCTTAGTTGACTCTCTCTATATATATGTTTTACAATATCTTTTGTTAGTGTCAGAAAATGTTTTTGATTGATGAAGAAAAAGTTCCCTTAGGAATTTCTTATCAAATTTACCAGCTTTTACATCCAGTGTTCTGGCACTGTTTACATAAGTCACAGAACCTTTTAATATTCAATTACCCATCTAGGCATAATTAACTACAAATAATATAAATACTAAGCTTAGGCTCAATAGCTCTACCACAAAGTAACTGTTCATGTCAATAGTACCTTTGAAATACAGCAAAACTGAAGGTGAATCAAATTACTTTTAACCAAGTCTCCATCTTTACAAATTGACATTTTATTTTGATTTCCTAATTCCCAAGGAATATCAGTTGAATCTCTGATGTCATAATACCAAAGTAAGACAAAGTTTAAAAATACTTTATTTAGCCCCAAAAAATGTTATAACACATTTTGAGCAATCCTTGTTTAGAAAAACCTGTAAATACGCCAGGCGCAGTGGCTCACACCTGTACTCCCAGCACTTTGGGAGGCCAAGGCAAGTGGATCAATCACCTGAGGTCAGGAGTTTGAGACCAGCCTGGCCAACGTGGTGAAACCCCATCTCAACTAAAAATACAAAAATTAGCCACGCATGGTGGCAGGTGCCTGTAATCCCAGCTACATGGGAGGCTGAGACAGGAGAATCACTTGAACTCAGGAGGCGGAGGTTGCAGTGCGCCGAGATCAAGCCATTGCACTCCAGCCTGGGTGACAGAGCGAGACTCCGTCTCAAAAAAAAAAAAAAAAAAAAAAGAAGTAAAGAAAAACCTGTAAATAACCAAATAAGTTACAAAGGAGTTATCCATTCAATTAGAATATTTACCTTGAGATACCATGAAATGACAACTCTCTCAACTTCTCAACTGTATTTCAGAGATGAATCAATTTTCAAGGGCCTCTTCAGGAACATATCTATTACATGCATGATATGTACGCGAACAGATAAGCACTTAGGGAAATGAGTACTAATACTGCAATTTCCTACTCATGGACTGGTTTCATGGGAGACAGTTTTTCCACAGATGCAGGGGAGGGTGGTTTTGGGATGAAACTGTTCCACCTCAGATCATCAGGCATTGGATTCTCATAAGGACAGCACAACCTAGATCCCTCACATGCACAGTTCACAATAGGGTTCACAGCCATGTGATGGCTCATACCTGTAATCCCCAGCACTTTGGGAGGCCAAGGTGGGCAGATCACTTGAGGTCAGGAGTTCGAGACCAGCCTGGCCAACATGGCAAAACCCATCTCTACTAAAAATAACAAAAAAAAATTAGCCGGGCAATGTGGCGTATGCCTGTAATCCCAGCTACTTGGGAGGCTGAGGCAGGAGAATCACTCGAACCCATGAGGCGGAGGTTGCAGTGAGCCGAGATCATGCCACTGCACTCTAGCCTTGGCAACAGAGTGAGATTCTGTCTCAAAAAACAAACAAACAAAACAATAGGTTTCATGCTCCTATGAGAATCTAACGCCATCACTGATCTGACAGGAGGCAGAGCTCAGGTGGTAAGGCTGGCTGGCCCAATGCTCGCCTCCTACTGTGCAGGCCACTTCCTAACAGGCCATGGACCGGACCAGTACCTGTCTGTGGCCTGGGGGTTGGGGACTCTTGTATTAGAGCACTGTAAGAATTCACCCAGTCCCGTTCTAAGGCACAAGCTTGAATATATAAGGCTAAGGCCTACTTAAAAACAAGGCAGAAAAGCTAAGCTTGTGAATGTCATGTACATTAATGCATCTAAATCTATGTACTTCTCAGTGTATCTTCAATATAACCAGAAAGCAGCCAAACTCTAAAAGAGCCTGAATGGGAACACTAAAAGATTATATCTGTATAAACAATATTATACAGCTCCTGATCCTCAGCCAGCTGCTTTGTCTCTCAAAATAAATGGCTTTATTGTGCAGGTCTGATATCCTCAGTACACAGAAGGACAGTAGAATCCAAGCACATGATTACGTTGGGGCCTTCCAGGATTGTAATAGTGCTGAGAATTCTGTGCTCTCTGGTCCACTATGCCTACACCCTACTAGACTTACATTTCACTCTATATTCCACTTCTTGTGTCTTTCTCACTCCAGGACAGTTAAAGATAGGGTGTGATTCTGAACACTTATCTCATAGTAAGGCAATTTCACAACTTGACTTGCCAGACTGAACAAATCCCTCTACATAAGGGAAACTTTCCAAAACCAGGTGTCATTTGCTGCTATCGTATTTATGTGACAACAAAGGAAAATTAAAACAGACATGTTTAGAGAAGGAAAATAATAATATTAAGCCATGCAAATCTAAATTAGGAAAAGACGGCCGGGTGTGGTGGCTCACGCCTGTAATCCTAGCACTTTGGGAGGCCGAGGTAGGTGGATCATGAGGTCAGGAGTTTAAGACCAACCTGGCTAAGATGGTAAAACCCCATCTCTACTAAAAATACAAAAAGTTAGCTGGGCATGGTGGCAGTGAGCTGTGATCATGCCACTGCACTCCAGCCTGGGCAAAAGAGTGAGACTCCCTCTAAATTAGGAAAAGAGAAAACCTGTGATAAGGGAAAAGACATTTTAGTCCTGCTTCTGCCCTTGGCCTTATGAATTTGTACCAACAGCCTAAACTCTCTAGGCTTCAGGTTTTTTTTATCTTTAAAATAAAGGTTGGAAAACAGAAAACTCCTAGTTCAACCTAGAGAACAAAAAGTCTGTAATCTTTAAATCAAATTATTATCATTTAAAAAAATCAATGACCTGTCAACTTAGAAAATGTATAAAATAAAAGCTACTCTTAAGACTTATGGCTTAATTTCTTAAGAATTTTAGAAGAAAATGCAGAAATAAACTAATTTAACTTCTATAATGCTTGAAAAAAATCCAGAGACACTGGCTATCCCCAATACTGCCTGCTTTCCCTGTCTCAGCTGACTATTCTGAGGGTCCACAGAAATACTGTATATGGAAAACGTCCTACAAAATATAAGATATCATTTTCCGAAAAGCAAATGTCACTAACAATAATAAACAAAAACACACACACCATGAGTTACTACTAGATGCCTAACCTTGTGCTAAGTACTTTATAATACTGAGTCAGTTTCCTCAGCACAAATGAATGGAATAAAAGAGGATGCTATTAAAAATTAAAAATCAACATTATGGGTAAAGGGTGGTCGGGAATGAACTGAGGGGAAAGAATTGGGGTTCCAATCTGATGGAGCAAGAAATTTAAGGGAAAGAAAAGAAGGGAAAGTAGACAGCTAAGCCTACATAGAAAAGCTTTTATTTTACCCCAGGAGTGAGTCATAGGCATTGGGCCTGGTAACTTTCCTTCACAGATGACTATACTAACCGCCAATATCCCTAACATTCCATTTTCAGTTTTTAATAAAGCATTCCTTTTTCTCTTTTTGGATATGTTCTCCCTATGGGACAAAAAACTGTCTGGATCAATAGTGCTAGAGGAAGTGATGAGCAAAGTAAAAGCACTACGAAATACTCTGGGATTAACTTACATAACTTGAATTACATAACAAGGCTGATACAGCATTTTCTGTATTTCACACAATTCTCGTAGAATTCTGCAGTACTTCAAAAAAATATGTATATAGCATTGCACCTAGAGTTTACCTCTAGGGGGCACTAATCTTTTACTTAAAAGAATATCCCAAGAAAGTAAAATAGACTAGAAAACATTCTAAGGGCAACAAAAATTCTAAACAAGATGCTGGCGATGACATGGACAATATTTCAAATTTATTTTGGAGTGAGAACACATCAGCTCATGCCAGGTCTGTATTACCTAAATGGCTTAACTGATCAAAAATACTACACTGAAAATTTCCTTTTGTTAACCTATAACTGTTTGGTTTTATATAGGCTAAATCAAATTCAACTTTGAAGAAAAGAGAATCATTATATAACTGCTTGCTGAATGTTTAAACTTCCTTTTTTAAAAGTCTGACATTATAGTGGTTGATGTTAATCTAGACAAATTTCACAAAAATTTGACTTCCCATTATTTAAACATATTACTATTGTTTAGCTGCAATTCAATTCAGGTCACAAACTATTTATTGAGCATTCATCCGTCATATGCCAGGGTATCCTTTAACTTCTATGGGTACAAAGATGAATAATAAGAGTGCCACCTCTTGAAGCCTGTAATCTGAAATGAAAGAAATTTAGGCAAGAAATTGCAGTATAAAATAAATGCATTCAGAGAACACTCAGGAAGCTATGAGGAGCTTAACCCAGTCTGAGGTCTTCCCAGCAAAGAAGATGGGAATGTTGCAGGTGGAGGGAGGAGCAAGAACAAAGGAAAAAGGCAAGGACACACAAAACTACATATGAGTTGCAAGGAAGGAAAGCAGTGGTGAAGTCAATGAAGCATGAGGTGGAAGATGAGGCTGGAACGATGCGCCGGTGGACATAGAGGCTTTATATCCCAGGTTAAGAAGCTTGAACTTTTCCTACACAAAGAAAACTACGAATTTTAAACAGAATGAGGCCATAATATCTCTGACCAATATAAAAGCTTCCCTGTAAACTATTATCTTAAGCAAAAACAAATCAATCACAGGTAAAATCAAGAGCCCAATCTGTACACAATAATAGAGGAAAGGTCCCTCAGGAAAAAAAGGAAACTGGAAGAGTCATTCCATTAATGAACCTTGGGTAAAATGCAGGCATCCTAGTGAGCTCTGCAGCAGGGAGCAAAACATCAGCCACATAAAGGGTTCACAGTCCGCTCTTAAAGAAGTTCTATATCTAAAGGATACAGTATTCTGGAAAACAATCAGCTATCTTTAGAAAGAAACATAAATAATAAAAGAAGGCTTGTCCCAAATGAGATCGCCTCATTGGCTTATACTAACTGGGTGACGAGAAGAAGGATAGTTTGCTTTAGTGAAAATTATAAATTAAAATATTTTTCAATGCAATTTTTTTACATCAAACAAGTACGTTCATAAAAAATTAGCTGTCAGGTTCTCCTGGGAGAGTTCCTTAGACAGCCTACTTGAAAAAATAGAGGTAACATAAATATCAATATATTAACATATTAATTATTGATAAGAAAATTAATGCTTTTAAAATACACAAAAAAAATGCTCAAAAACATTGTATTATCTTAGGTAGCTGCCTTATCTAAAGTTGTTTTTTCATTACAAATTTATTTCAGTACTACTTCTTCAGGAGTTGTGAAAGAATAAAACTACAATTCATATTCTACCTAAATTATTATAAATTCGAAATTGGTGCAGTTAAGTCAAACAGGGAAATATCCTTATTTGGCATGATAAAAAGGTGGTTATGGTTTTTTAAGGTACTACGTTAAGTCAACATTAAGGCCACATAGAATTCATCTCCTTTAGGTTATTTTTAAACTATGAAATAAAGGTATTAGTTACACATCTTAAGGTATTAATGGATAAAATAATAGAGAGTTTTTTTTTTAATCCACATTGGTACTAGGTGGTACAAATAATGTGTCTACTTCTTTGGACCTGATTCACTCCTTGACAAAGAAGGCTTCTCTTTTTAGCTTTTGGGTAGACAATCTATAATCAATCAAAATGCAAAAACTGAATGGCCTTTCCTAGTCTTTCACCACAAGGTGGAACCAGGTAGTTAAATAAAATAAAAACATTTATTAATATATTACAGATAAACACTTTAAGATTTGGGGTATTTTAGTCACTGTTTCACCTAGGTATTTTTTATTCTCTTCTATACAGTTTCGCCATGGTTGCAGTAACCTTTTTAAAAGGCTATTTCAATTTTTAAATATTTTTAAATAGGTAACTTTTCTGTAACAGTCTGAGGTTAGGGTTGGTTGGTTCTGGTTTGGTTTGGGTTTAGGTCTCTATCTTTACTATCTTCCCTTTTATTATCAAGAAAACAGATAAAAAATCTATTTTTGATCACATTTTCCCCTGAACCTGTAGATTTTTCATCTCTTGCATAGCTGTACAAATCTTGGTGTGGGGCAATTATAATGTAATGTAACTGAAAGGGAGAAATAAATTCAGAAATCAATATACTCTGCATAGTATATCTTTTTTGGTATCTGTCCAGTTCCTTGGACAGATTATTAAAGATGTATTCTTGACAAACTCCACACTACAATGTCTAACAAACGAGCGTCGGCTTGTAAAGGCATCAGCATTACCCATTCCACATATGAGAGAGAGAAGAACAGCTAATAAATATTATTGTGCAATCTTTTAAAAATAGGAGGAGGTATTTTAGATAAGACTAAGGATGCTTCTTTCCAGTATTCTGTCTGTTTGGCAGGATAATATGGGCATTACCTTTTACAGGTTTTTCAAATATCCTCCTAGCTCATTACTTATATAAATCTTTCTTTAAACTCTTTTTCACCTCAAAAAAATCATGGTAAGTACTACTATGTCAAGAGCAATTTTTAACACCAGCATAAGGAAAAGAGGAGAAACCAATCCATATCCTTACTATGCTCACCTTTTTCCTACTCCTCCTACTTTCTCATAATTTGGGCAAAAGAAAGAAAAAGCTGGGAAAGCAAGGGTCATAATCACTTAACGTGTCTAACGAGAAAACCTAATCAAGGAAACAAAATTTTGATGGAAATAAGTGAAAATGTGTGGTTGTAATATAAAGACAAATAATGACAACGAAGTAGAATGCTATTATAATACTAATAGCTAATTAGACATAGTTCATCTGTGTGCCATGACTTAAAAAATATAACTAGGTGTAACAAAGTCTGCTTGACACAGGTAGTCTATAATGACACCATTACAGTCTTATTCTTTACCACCACTGTTTTAAAGAGATTCCACTATATTTTTAAATTCCAGCTTTTACTGAAAAGCTTTTAAAACAGAATTCTAAATACTTTAAAATAAAAATCATGCAAAGGTTATTTTAAATAATTTTAAATTAGTTTTATTTAAATTTATATCATGATCAAAATTCACACTAGTTCAAAAAATGTGTATTTCCTCATCAAATCCTCCCAGCTAATGACTCTCTTGTAACGTTATACCAAATTCATAAATCAGATTCAAATTGATCATTATAAATTTAGAGATGTATTCAAGTAAAAGCATTCTGTCTTTGAAACAACAACAAAAAAAGAGAGCTCCTGGGACAGATACAGCAACCTCTCAAGTCATGTGTTTCTAACACAAGGTCACTTTACCAGACTGACTTTCTCTTTATACCTACCTATCATTGGTTTTAAAGAAATCTTAATCATGGTTGGTGATAAGATGGAATAACATGTAGGGGAGTAGCACTGCAGTGCAGGGCATGGTATGATTCCAGGTAAAAGGCAGTCTGAAGACCCTGGGCAGCTGGTGAGTGGGAAGAGAAGCATCAGAAAAGGAATATAAGGATGTGACAAATAAAAATTTCAACTACTTTGCAATTCTGATTAAAGTGCTGGTTGTGGCAACTGCCCTGAATACTTCTGAGCTGAATCATCTCTTTTGGGGCTTTTGTCAAGTGAGCTATAGGTTGTCAATGCCTGACCTATAATCTCAACACACACACACACATAATCAAAGAACTACCTGAACCTCAAAAATTAACTTCATCTACTTCCTGGATAATGTCTTACATGGCTCTATCCTTAACCGAACAGTGAGCCACTTGCTGGAATGGTTACAATATGAGTCAGGCTGCAGACTCGAGAGGAAGCAAGGTCCTCATAGAGCAGGGTTAGTGCTGGGCAAGTAACAGAATCCACTGGTAGATACAGCTCCAGGAAAGGTGCAGCCAGCCAGGAGTGCAGACACCTTTGGTCATGCCATCATGGGCACTTCCTGGTGTCCCTTTCAGAGCATTATTTCCTAAGGTGAGAGATTAGGATAGGCATGACACAAGTGTTTGCTTCATCTCTTTTTTTCAAGTCTCAAGGACTGGAAAATCTAGGGGTCTCTTCATAGCATATTTTATAGTTTTAAGGCTTTGACGATACTCTGATACTTTCAGATACTTTATATGCAAACTAATTCACTCCTCTTTAAACATAAGCTCATTTCCTTGGGTCCTTGAAAATAAACAACTGAGAGCAACTGGTTGCATCCTCTTCATTAAACCTTTGAAATAACCCAGGATTATGATCAAGACAACTGACACAAGGAGAGGAACACTAAAACTATTTTTAAAGACACCCCCAGATGATGAGATACCACTGCCACTGCTACAATCCGTTCTGATGCTTAACACCTCTTCCCTGTCAAAGAATGTTTCCTTAAATCCAGATGACACTCCATGTCCCCAGTACCACGATTCATATTTTTCTAAAATAAAACCACTCAAAATCATATCTGGGGAACTGATATGTTTGGAATGGAATTATAAATACAGGTTTATTCTTTTAATTACTTAATTAAAAATTTGACAGATGCTATATACACTCCTGTTAAATTAATCTCTGCAACAGAAATATACTTTCTGTAGGAGGATTAAAAGTTTCAAAGTGATCACTTCCTAAATGACATCATAAGTCTGCCAAACTTTCAGATTCTAGTCTACTCAACAGAGATCTCCGGACCACAGATGCTCAAAAACTAATTTTCCCAGTTGTAAAAGCCCAGTGTCACAGAAGAGGTACTGCACTGATGTCTCTTACTAAAGCTGAAATCTAAGTGGAAGTTATTTTTTCTCCAGCCCCTGTCTGAGCACCCTCCCTTTTAAAGTGACAAGTTTCACCAAGAGCAGGCTAGAGCCAGGTAACACCTAGCAAATCAGGGGCCACACTTCTGAAAGTGAACCACATAACAGCTATGGGTTTACTGGAAGATGCTCAGGTCCCAGTGCCCTAACTAGAGCTTCATGTCCATTCCTGAAGGCTAAGAGAGATTTTGAAACAAAATGTCTCCTGAATATTTGAGGTCACATTCTAAAACCTCTGCTGTGATATTTCTCTATTGATAACTCCTCCTCTAGTTACTGAAATCTTACTTTTCCTACTAGGTCAAATTCTAACGTCATCCAGGAAGTGATGGTTTCTCTCTTCTGCACTCCCATATTCTTTGGATTATACCAGTACACCAATCATCATTTTACTTATAGTTTTATGTAGACAATATACATAAATGTATTAATAATTTCCTTAAGAAGAAAGGGCCCTGTCTTTGGTCCTCACTGCAAATGCTTAATGTCTGACACAGTGCCTTTCATATAGTAGATATTCAAAGAACTTTTGTTGAATAAATAAAAGACTAGTCACCTACACTTTGCATTTGACCTTAGCCATGCACTCAGCTGTGGGCTCTTGAATGCCTGCCGGATCACGGGAAAAAAACAGAAACTCAGGAAATGGATTCACAAATCCCATCAAATGACTTCCTAGCAGGGGATTTGTGTTTGCCCCAAGGCCCATCATGGCATCTATCGGAGTTAGTGCCTGGCATCATGTTCTGCCACACAGTTGGAGTTAAGTAAATTGCTTCTGAATGACTAACACATTGAAGAGAAATGTCCACTTCTGCATGCCAAGCCTCCTAAGTATTTCCCCTATTAAGGAGCACGGAATGACACCTCCAAAGTATGGTGCTTTGGCATGCTGAGCACTTTGAAGAGAAGAAATTGGAAATCTTTAGAAGTTGCCTAACTTTCTAACCTTCTCTTGTTTCTCTCCCACTCCTCACCAAGCGCAAAGAGGGAGGATCTCTAGAATTTCCTTAGCTGACTAGGGAAATTTCTGTCCAAAAGAAATGCAATTGCCTTAAGACCTCTCTCTAGCAGTTACATTAAATAGCCAGGAAAGATTAACCACAGAAAAGAGAAGAGATTAAAAGTCATCACCATGCCCAGACAGACTTTTCATCTATTCTTCTCAGGGCAGCTCAGAGAGATTACCTAAAAGACTTTATCTGAATAATAAGACAAATGAAGTTCTGCCCCTCACCTTCCCAGCAGCTTCCCCAGAGCTCAGAGGAACTTTGTACCCAGGCCATTGTTCTTTAAGCTCATTCATTTCCCCTGAAAATCATTTACTGCCCCTCTAAAATTTCCTATACGCCCCCCTTCCCTCTCCCCTGTGAAGAGGGTACATAAGCCCTAACCATCTGGCCCTTCTTTGAGTCTCATATTTGAAGGACTTCCAAGTCTACACATTCGTAAATAAATCTGTATGCCTTTTTCTCCTATGAATCTGTCTGTTGTCAGCATTTCAGCAAATCTTCAAAGAGGGCAAAAAGGAAGCTTGCCCTCCACCCCTAAAACTCTTATCCATCTAAATTAGTCTGGTAAATGACTGGCTGGAAAGTGTCTAGATAAATCAAATTTCAAGACTGAATAATGAATCGTAAAACAAAACACTTTCAATAAAAATAGATATATAGATCAATGGAACAGAACAGAGAGTCCAGAAATAGACCTGTACATTTATGGACAACTGGTGTTTGACAAAAGAACAAAGGCAATTCAGTGGAGAAAGGATAGCCTTTTCAACAAATGATGCTGGGAAACTGAATATCCTTACGCAAAATCATTTGCTTGAACCTTTTCCACAAAATGAATCATAGACTTAGATGTAACAGCTAAAGCTACACAATTGTTAGATAAAATCATGGCAGTAAATCTTTATGACCTTGGGTCAGGCAAAGATTTCTTATGTATGATACCAAAAGCATACATTATTTTTTAAAAACTTAACAATACGAGCATTTAAACCCAATCTAAAAATAGGCAAAGAGAACCGGGGGGATGGCTCACAACTGTAATCCCAGCTACTCATGAAACTGCCTTTGTGAAAATTACTTGAGTAAGAAAATTATGGTAGTGAAAGAGATCAGATCTAACCAACCCCACCAAACTGGGCAGTCCAGCCTTCAAACTGCCCTTAATTATTGGGAGACATTTAGTTTATAATTTAAATCAGTGGCCCACTACATTTTTGGCACCAGGGACTGGTTTCATGGGAGACAATTTTTCCACAGACCAGGGTCAGGGTGGTGGGGATGGTTTCAGGATGAAACTTTCACCTCAGATCATCAGGTGTTCGATTCTTATAACAAGCATGCAACCGGCCGGGCGCGGTGGCTCACGCCTGTAATCCCAGCACCTTGGGAGGCCAAGGCGGGCGGATCACGAGGTCAGGAGATCCAGACCATCCTGGCTAACACGGTGAAACCCCGTCTCTACTAAAAAAATACAAAAAATTAGCTGGGCGTGGTAGCAGGCGCCTGTAGTCCCAGCTACTCAGGAGGCTGAGGCAGAAGAATGGCGTGAACCCGGTAGGCAGAGCTTGCAGTGAGCCGAGATCATGCCACTGCACTCCAGCCTGTGCAACAGAGCGAGACTCCGTCTCAAATAAATAAATAAATAAATAAATAAATAAATAAATAAATAAGCATGCAACCTAGATCCCTGGCAAGCACAGTTCACAATAGGGTTCACACTCTTATGAGAATCTAATGGCACTGCTGATCTGACAGGAGGTGGAGCTCAGGTGATAATGCTTGTTCACTGGCCACTCACCTCCTGCTGTAACAGGCCACAGACAGAAACTGGTCTGTGGCCCAGGGGTTGGAAACCCCTGGTTTAAATGATAATAGCCATTCCCCCAAATTCAACTAACTGCCTTTGTAAAGCTAATGAGAGACCACCAGACTAAGGGATGAGAGGAGTCTAAATTCTGCTAAGGTACGGACATAAATGGTTACCCATCATTATTCCAGAGGTCGTAAGATATACAGCTTCCCCAATTACTCCTGCAGATAGCATCACTATTGCAGAAGCTAAGATGGCCTTTTGAGATGTCTTTTCAGGTTTTTTGCATATCTGACAACTGCTGGCTCCACCTGAACCCACCAATTACTATTTTGGCTCCACCCAGAAGTGACACAGGTTCATAAGGACCATTTCCAACAGCCCTATGATAGCACTCTCAACCAATCTGCAGAAAGCACCCATTGTCTAGCCAACTGCCTCTCTTCCCCCAAGCTATCCTTGAAAACCCCAAGCTATCCTTGAAAACCCCAAGCCTCTGAATTCTGGAGAAGACTGATTTGAGTAATAATAAAACACCAGTCTCCTGTTTTGCTGGCTCTACATGTATAAAACTCTTCTATTGCAATTCCCCTGCCTTGATAAATTGGCTCTATCTAGGCAGCAGGCAAGAAGAGTCCACTGGGCAGTTGGTTACACTCAGGAGGCTTAGGTGGGAGAATTGTTTGAGACGAGTTTGAGACCAGCCTGGGCAACACAGTGAAACCTTGTCTTAAATAAATAAATAAATAAATAGTCAGGTGTGATGGTATGTACCGGTAGTTCCAGCTACTTGGGAGGCTATGGTGGAAGTTTGAGGCTGCAATGAGCTATGATCATGCCACTGTACCCTATCCTAGGTGACAGAGCAAGACCTCATCTCAAAAAATAAAAAACAAAAATAGGCAAAGATCTGAACAGGCAACTCACCAAAGAATGTACACAAATGGCCAATAAGCACATGAAAAGATGCTCAACATTATTAGTCATTAGCAAAATTAAAATTAAAATGAGCTAACACTTCACACCTTCTAGGATTGCTAAAATCAAAGACAATGACAAGTGTTAACAAGAATGCAGAAAAACTGGAATCCTTAAACATTGCTAGTGGAAAGGTGAAATGATGCAACCATTTTGGAAAATAGTTTGGAGGTTTCTTGAAATGTTAAACAAGATCTACCATATGACCCAACAATTCCATTTCTAGGGAAATGTGCAAAAGAAATAAAAACATGTGTCTACACAAAGTCTTGCACATTTATGTTTATAGCAGCATTGTTCACAAGAGTCAAAAAGTGGCAAAAAACCCAGATGTCCATCAACTCTTAAGTGGACATATAAAATGTGATCTATCTATAGAATGGAATACTAATTGACAATAAAAGGGATTGAAGGAAGATACATACCACAACATGGATGAACCTCAAAAATATTATGCTAACTAAAAGAAACCAGACAGAAAACAACATATATGATTCTGTTTATGTGAAATATCCAGAAAAGACAAATCCATTGATACGGAAACTTTATCAGGGGTTGTCTACGGCTGGAGGCAGGGGAGAAACAGGACAAATGGGTACAAGGTTTCTTTTTGGGGTGAGGAAAATATTCTAAAATTAGGCTATGGTAATAGTTGCATAATTCTATAAATTTACTAAAAATTGTTCAATTAAGCACTTAAATGAATTTTATAATATGTAAATTATCTCAATAAAGCTGAGATTTAAAAAAATATTTTAGTCACACTCCTTTTGAAAAAATGGAGTGACAGCAGTGTTCACACATGAAAAATATCTGTATCTGTCAAAATTCAATAAAAATTAATAATGGTTCCCAGAATGTAAGACAGAATGTTAGACTATTCTAATATGGGTCAGTACATACAACTGAAATACTCTTAAAGGGATGTGTAATTTGTATTTATTGAAAAATAGCTCCAAGATTATCAATAAATAAGTTAAAGGACTGATCATAATACTAATAAATAAGGAAAATCTGTCAGTGTCAACCACTATAAAACCCTTAATCTAGAACAAAGCCAGGGTTATACATTAAGAGGGCAAAAAGCAAATGGAAAGTCATGTGCAAAAGGTTACCAAGTGGTCTAGTTAGGAAACAGATTAATCTGAGTGATAAAGGAAACATTTCCTCAGTTCTATATTAGCATAGGCTTTAACCTTGACACACACGTAACTGAATTGTTATTTGAAAGTCACATTTGCAATGAGATCATCACTCATGACCACATCTTTCCTCAAAGAGAATTATCAGGAGAAATTCAGCCAGATATTGGGCAAAATTCACCCCTGATATTTCACATAGGTTCTTTTCTATTTTCCCTAAGCGTCGGCCGGTTTGAGAAATAAAGGGACAGAGTACAAAAGAGAGAAATTTTAAAGCTGGGCGTCTGGGGGAGACATCACATGTCGGTAGGTTCCATGATGCCCCACAAGCCACAAAACCAGCAAGTTTTATTAGAGACTTTCAAAAGGGGAAGGAGTGTACGATAGGGTGTGGGTCCCAAAGATCACGTACTTCACAAGGTAATAGAATATCACAAGGCAAATGGAGGCAGGGCGAGATCACAGGACCACAGGACTGGGGCAAAATTAAAATTGCTAATGAAGTTTCGGACACCACTGTCATTGATAACATCTTATCAGGAGACAGGGTTTGAGAGCAACCGGTCTGACCAAAATTTATTAGGCGGGAATTTCCTCTTCCTAATAAGCCTGGGAGCACTATGGGAGACTGGAGTTTATTTCATCCCTACAGTTTCGACCATAGAAGACGGCCACACCCAAGGGAGCCATTTTAGAGACCCACCCTCAGGGTCGCCTTCTCTTTCTCAGGGATGTTCCTTGCTGAGAAAAAGAATTCAGCGGTATTTCTCCCATTTGCTTTTGAAAGAAGAGAAATAGGCTCTGTTCCGCCTGGCTCAACAGCAGTCAGAGTTTAAGGTTATCTCTCTTATTCCTTGAACAATTGCTGTTATCCTGTTCTTTTTTTTTTTTTTTTTTTTTTTTTTAGTATTTATTGATCATTCTTGGGTGTTTCTCGGAGAGAGGGATTTGGCAGGGTCATAGGACAATAGTGGAGAGAACGTCAGCAGATAAACATGTGAACAAAGGTCTCTGGTTTTCCTAGGCAGAGGTCCCTGCGGCCTTCTGCAGTGTTTGTGTCCCTGGGTACTTGAGATTAGGGAGTGGTGATGACTCTTAACCAGCATGCTGCCTTCAAGCATCTGTTTAACAAAGCACATCTTGCACTGCCCTTAATCCATTTAACCCTGAGTTGACAAAGCACATGTTTCAGAGAGCACGGGGTTGGGGGTAAGGTCACAGATCAACAGCAACCCAAGGCAGAAGAATTTTTCTTAGTACAGAACAAAATGGAGTCTCCTATGTCTACTTCTTTCTACACAGACACGGTAACAATGTGATCTCTCTTTCTTTTCCCCACATTTCCCCCTTTTCTATTGGACAAAACTGCCATCGTCATCATGGCCCGTTCTCAATGAGCTGTTTGGTACACCTCCCAGATGGGGTGGCGGCCGGGCAGAGGGGCTCCTCACTTCCCAGATGGGGCGGCCAGGCAGAGGGGCCCCCCACCCCCCAGACGGGGTGGCCAGGCAGAGGTGCCCCCCCACCCTCCTGCCACCTTCCAGACGGGGCGGCTGCCGGGAGGGGGCAGCCCCCCCACCTCCCAGACAGGGCGGCTGCCGGGCGGGGGCACCCCCCCACCTCCCAGACGGGGCGGCTGCCGGGCAGGGGCGGCCCTCCCCACCTCCCAGACGGGGCGGCTGCTGGGCGGGGGCACCCCCCCTCACCTCCCAGATGGGGCGGCTGCCAGGCGGGGGCGCTATCCTGTTCTTTTTTCAACGTGCCCAGATTTCATATTGTTCAAACACACATGCTCTACAATTTGTGCAGTTAACGCAATTATCACAGGGTCCTGAGGCAACATACATCCTCCTCAGCTGACAGGATTAAGAGATTAAAGTAAAGACAGGCCTAGGAAATCACAAGGGTATTGACTGGGGAAGTGATAAGTGTCCATGAAATCTTCACAATTTGTGTTTAGAGATTGCAGTAAAGACAGGCATAGGAAATTATAAAAGTATTAATTTGGGGAACTAATAAATGTCCATGAAATCTTCACAATCCATGTTCTTCTGCCATGGCTTCAGCCGGTCCCTCCGTTTGGGGTCCCTGACTTCCCGCAACAGAGAATTATCACAGAAATAAAATTCTGTCTAAGTAGTAAAGCAATATACTGAACTGGCCTATTCAAATACCATTTTGTTAAATAAATCAAAGAGGAAAGCTCATTCAGAAAAGCAGTTATGGTAGAAAATCACATTCATAGAACCACAGCTGGATTTACACACAGGAAAGGAAAGCCACCTTCATAAACCGATTTAGGGAAAATACAGAAGACCATCCTGTCTTCACCATTCAAGTGAATATACACAAAACTTTCCCTTAAATATATACAAAACCTCACCCTAAGGCAGAGGTCAGCAAACTTTTTCAATACAGGGCCAGAAAGTATTTTTGGCTTTGAGGGCCATATAGTATATAACCACACATAAATGAATGGGTGTGGCTGGGTTCAATACAATTTTATTTATGAACAATGAATTTTAGATTTCATATAATTTTCATGTGGTACAAAATATTCTTCTTCTTTTGTTCTCAATTATTTAAAAATGTAAAACATATTCTTAGCTCAGGGACATTACCAAAAAAAAAAAAAGGCCATGACTGGATTTGGCCCACAGGCCATAGTCTGTAGACCCCTGTCCAAAGGCTCCTTGGTTAGAATGCAAATACACTTAGGAGGAATTAGCACATTAGTCATTATCAGCCCTTAACTCCTTTAAAGGAGATGAATTATCCAATTGCCTTGCCCTGGCAAATTAAGAGTGGGAATGACTAAGTTTTTACAAAGTAACATTACCTTGTTCTTTTTTGACAATAAAAGTAGTACATGTTCGTTTATTTATTTATTTATTTATTTATTTATTTATTTTTGAGACGAAGTCTCACTCTTTCACCCAGGCTGGAGTGCAGTGGTGTGATCTCGGCTCACTGCAACCTCTGCCTCCCAGTTTCAAGCGATTCTCCTGCCTCAGCCTCCTGAGTAGCTGGGATTACAGGTGCATGCCACCACACCTGGCTAATTTTTGTATTTTTAGTAGAGACAGGGTTTCACCATGTTGGTCAGGCTGGTCTCAAACTCCTGACCTCGTGATCCACCTACTTTGGCCTCCCAAAGTGCTGGGATTACAGGCATGAGCCACCGCGCCCAGCCTAAAAGTAGTACATGTTCTTTTTAGAAAAACTTTAAAGTAGTTAAGACTAAAGGAATTATCCTACATTGTAGAAACAAAAAGCGGCTATAAAGGTAAGTAAATAGCTGAACATGTACAAAGGCAGGGAGGTGAAAGGTAGAAGATAATATAAACATAGTTGAGATCATAACATAGATAACTTCTGTGCATGCTCTGGCATCGTATAGCTCTGATTACATGGCAGACTTTCCTTCAACTCATTTTCTGTCTTCAACTCAGTAGCCTTAAAAATTTCAAATATAAAAACTGAAAGAGAATATGTTAGAAATGTATGATAGAAAATCTTATCACATGAGAATAAAATAAAGGAAATGGAACTATCTGGTTGACAAGTTAAAAGAAAAACGTGGTGAAGGAGGACAAAATAGTTTCTTCAGGTATTCAAGAGCTGCCATATACATTTTATATCATTCTGGGGGGCTGGCCCAAGATAAGTAGGTGGAAGTTAGGGTATGAGAATTTTAGACAATTAAAGAAATAGCTCAGTTATAATTCAAGAGAACCAAAAGGGTAAGTCATCCATAAATTAGAAAATAATTGACCTATAAGAAGGGCTGTGAGGGCTGGGCGTGGTAGCTTACGCCTGTAATCCCAGCACTTTGGGAGGCTGAGGCAGGCAGACCACCTGAGGTCAGGGGTTCGAGACCAGCCTCAACAACATGGTGAAACCCTGTCTCTACTAAAAATACAAAATTAGCCGGGCGTGTTGGTGCATGCTTGTAATCCCAGCTACTCGGGAGGCTGAGGCAGGAGAATCGCTTAACCCTGGGAGGCAGAGGTTATGATGAGCCAAGATCACACCACTGCACTCCAACCTGGGCAAAAAGAGCCAAACTCTGTCTCAAAAAAATTTAAAAAAGAAGGGCTGTGAGAAAACATTTCTGCAATGACCACCAAATTAACTAGGCCCCATCCAGATCTGTAACGCAAATTAATACAATATTAATTAAATTTGCTTGAAAGCACTCACTTTAAAACTCTACTGCAGGATTTCCCAAAGGAAGATTAATAGATACTCTCTGACAAAAGATTCCAAGACCAAATGAATTAGGAAACATTGGATTAAACAGGGTTCTCTCCCACAGAATTTTTCTCTTTTTAGTATGCTAATGTGTACCATAAATCTCTTCAACCAGAAAATGCTACTTTCCAATCTCTTTGGCAAATGAAACCTTCCTCCGCTGCTCCCCCAACCCAGGGTATCCCACAACACCGGTGTTCCTGGGAACCTGATTTGAAAACTGCTGTTTCTCTTCCAAAAAACATGTTTTTATTTAATCTTCTCAACACTGGAAAATTAATTTTAAAATTCAGCAAGAAAGTATTAATCAGAAATTAAATTTGAATTCTATTTAGCAACCTGGAAGACATGTTAAAACTGCTCTATTATATATACTGCTCAGTAAAATCAAAGTGTCCTTAAGTGTGTTCCTTAAGTTTTTTAAGTTAACATAAAATTAAAGTTAGATGTTTAAGACATTTGGGAACAATAACAAACTATGAGGTAAAAGAAAGGATAATATTAAAACTCATTAACTAGGACAATAGCTCTATAGAAATCATTTCTACTTTTAGAATATGCATGGATACTGATGCTGTGTCCTTCTGGTGTAACTGTACTTAAATCTAAGATAAGAAATGTTTACACTATTCTCCAAGAATTCAGTAAGTAGTATTGGTGTTTGGAGATTCCAAGTGTTGAGTTTGTTGGTTTAAAAAATAATAACAATAACACGGGAAGGCTGCTAATGCTCTTGTAGAAAACCTCAGTGCTAGAATCTCTGCTCAGGCAGGAGGTTGAAATGCTATGTTGTGGCTATGACTCTACTGGGCTACTGCTCTGCAAATTATCTAATCTCGGCTAAACTCAACTAGTGATATGATGGCTCACAAATAATCCAAACAGTCTCTGCCATGCACTCACAGCATCTCACCTCACACTGTCATATCCACGTGAAGGGGGAAAAACTAGTGTTAGAGTGGTTCTTGGCCAGACCACAGAAAACACATTCCTTATTTAGAGCTCACTGTTTAACTGGCATTCATCACTGTAATACTATTATAAAACCACTACAGTTGCATATTGCAGGCATTCTTCCCTTTTCAATATGTAGGCAATATTATGACTCAAATACATAAAAAAGCAATCAGGACCACAAGCCACTGTTAGAGAAGACAGGCGGACAAATCTGAAGCTTTTTGACAATCTTAAGGGTCTATAGATATAAAGATATATAACAGGCTGTTTTACACACACACACACTGTGTAACAGGCACTGTGTTCAAAATTCTATGTACATTATTTCATGGAATATAACCCCAGTAAGAGGGCACTATTCTTATCTGTTTTACAAATGAGAAAACTAAGGCCTAGAAAGGTTCAAAGTCATACTACTAGAAAATAGTTGAGGAGAGACGTGAGTCTAAGCAGCTCAGTCCAGAGTCTGTGCTTTTCCCCACTACACTGTGCCACCTACCCTGGGTCACAAAGTACAATGAAAGAATGTGTTGCAAAAAGTAGGAATATCTTAGAATAACTTACCACTGAGGCAGACTCCAGGTATGACTAGCTTACTACCCTGTTGACCTTCCTATGCACAGCTGACTTTTCTTCCTGAATCTATTTGACATTCCACTGGAGATTTATTTCCCAGTGGGATGGCTAATGTGCTCTATCATTCACAGACTACAGTGAATGAGGTTCCCATCAGTCTTTCTTCATGACCCTAGCTGAAACCAGCTGCTCTGGGAGTCCAAGATGAAACATGAACACTCTGGAAAAGAGAGTGCCTCGGGAGGACACACACATGCACTGGGCCCCTGGGTAGAAGAGGGTGATTCTAAGGAATGGACAAAGAAAAGGAGTTAGGTAGTTTGAAATTTAAATCTATTTGGGAATGAGAGGAGGAAACCACTCTTTCTCCTCTAGTATATGGCTTCTTGAGCACTTAACATCTGTACGATAGTATATGCATTAAATAAGATCTAGAGGGCTAGCCTGAGAACAAGACCAGTTCTTGTTCTATATTGTAACAAGTTTCACCCATTTAAGGAAATGCAATTTCAGGCCTCTAAAAATGACTTATGAAAGCTCCCATTCCATATGTTAAGAACTCTATACATATGCAGCAGCAAAAACTGACATATTAATGAATGCCATGGGTTCCTTAAATTTTAAACCTAGTGGATTTTCCAGGAGAGTTTTTTTTTAATCACAAACAAGATTACTTGAAATTTTTTGATAAAAATATATTTAAGCAAACAACAGCATCAGAATATATTAACACTGTACATCAACAGCATTGTGCCATCCAGTCAGGTATGAATTTCAACACTTTTGGAAATATGCAATAGCCTTCCCAGCTTCAACAGCTTCCCTTTGAAGTCAGCCCTCTTTTAAATGTTCACAACACAGTAATTTCTTCTACATTATATTAGGTTCAAATGACTCAGTTTCCAAACTCCTCAGCAAGTCCAATTCCTTCCCTGGAAGGAGTGGCCTTCTACCTCTCTGATTACAGGTTTCATTTCCTTTGCTATTTGTCTTTCTCTGTCAGTCCCTCTGTCAGACTAAAACTAGTCTCTGAATTCTCCCTCAGGTTTGCAATATGGTAAACCCTCACTAGAGCCTGGAAATGGGGTTTTCTATTTGATTCTATGGAAAAGAATATCTTAGACCTTCAAAGAAACCTGGCTACATCTACAATAAGACAACAGTGGTTAAGAACAGCAAAGCTAATTAGTAACTTTGGACAAATTAATTAATCTCACCTATGAATATGAGTAAACTTCCTACTACCTAGCTATAAATGGAGAAACTGGTTTATCCAGTGGACAGAACATAGCAGTCAGAAGAATGAATCCTAACTTGGACCCCACTGGTCAACCTGTTGGACTTGGGGCCTCAGTTTCTATACCTATAATTAAATAGACCTTTTTAGCTTTATAAGAAGAAAGTCACCATAAGTTTATTTCTCTTTTCCTGCAGACTAACGTTTATCTCACTCCTACCAAAGCAAGCCTTTCACTTCTCCATCATAGAAGTAATATATTATACTAGTGGGAAAAAAAGCTTTATTTAGTTTCATATTCATTCATTACACATCAAATTCCTTAGTACGGTCTGAGGAAAACAGCAGTGTATCAGACAATATGCTAGAGGCCGCAGATGCGTTGTTTCTTATAACAGATATAACCTGTCCTTATGCAGCTTTGAGTCTAGTTTTGAATAACAAACCAAGTCTAGTGCTTTAATCCTCCTACTACAGAACTGTAAAAGGAAAATAAATCTTGGGGCCCCAAAATCACTAAGCTAAAGGGAAAAGTCAAGCTGGGAACTGCTTAGGGCAAACCTGCCTCCCATTCTATTCAAAGTCACCCTCTGCTCACTGAGATAAATGCATATCTCATTGCCTCCTTTGGAAAGGCTAATCAGAACTCAAAAGAATGCAATCATTTGTCTCTTATCTACCTGTGACCTGGAAGCCACCTCCCCACTTTGAGTTGTCCCACCTTTCTGGACTGAACCAATGTACATCTTACACATATTGATCTATGTCTCATGTCTCCCTAAAATGCATAAAACCTAGCTGTGCCCTGACCACGTTGGGCACATTTCGTCAGGACCTCCTGAGGCTATGTCATGGGCACACATCCTCAACCTTGGAAAAACAAACATTCTAAATTAACTGAGACCTGTCACAGAACACACACACTTCCAATGTGAAGATCTGTACAACATGATTTAGAATATGTTAGCACCACTGAACAAAGTGTAATTTTTTTTCTTCTTTGAAAACGCTTTAGAAATTACCCTTTTCCAGCTAAAACAATGACCCTCAGGAATGCTGCTTGGCTTCTTTGCATACTTTTATCTGTATCTCTAAACTCTTGCCTAGTGTGTTGATTGAAGAAGAATGCAAATAGAAATTTATGGCTACATAACAAGGCCAGGGCATACCAGCCAAGATAGAGTATATGAGGGAATGCTGAAAGAAATTAGAACACAGCAAAGAGGCCATGTGCCCTAGCATATTGCTTTCTTTCTACTTCTCTGTCTCCATTTCTTCTTCATGATTCAAGATTCTGTGTCTTTATATTGTTGCATAATGCAATGGCATGATGTAGTTCTGTGGAGCCAGGAAGGATGAAGGACTAAATCTCAGCTCTGTCAACATTTTAGCTACTTCATGTTGGGCAGATAACTTATCCTCCCTGAGCCTCAGTTTTCTCACTGATAAAATAAGGATTAAATCAGATAATGTATGTAATGTATCTAGTGCAGGGTCAAGCACATAATAAGCACTCAATAAATGGCACTGACAGTGGTGGTAGTAATAATGATAATCAGGAATAAGAAAGTCAAGAAGAAGAAAAACTATAAATTGACCACAAGATAGAACTAAAGTTATTTGAGGGAATTACTGAATAAAATTTTGGTGTTCTTAATTTGAAAAGATAGTTCACAATTTTATCAACAAACACTAAAATGACTTATAATTGCTTAAATGGCCCTCATAAGAAAAAAGAAAAAGTTTGTCTTCTTGTCATGAAATAATTTTAGGTTCAAAAGATATTTTGCTATTAATCCATTTTTCCATTCTATATAAATAAATTCTTGTTCTGTATTCTTCAAAAATGTCAATTTCATACAAGTCTCCAAAAAGGCTATAGAAACTGTTTCCAATTAAAGCAGGTTGGCAGGACATGGTGGCTCACACCTATAATCCCAACACGTAGGGAGACAAAGGCAGCAGTCTGGCCAACATATTGAAACCTTGTCTCTATTAAAAAATACTAAAAATTAGCTGGGCATGGTGGCTCATGCCTGTAATCCCAGCTGCTCAGGAGGCTGAGGCACAAGAATCACCTGAATCCAGGAGGGAGAGGTTGCAGTGAGCTGAGATCACGCCACTGCACTCCAGCATGGGTGACAGAGCCAGACTCTGTCTCAAAAAAAATAATTAATTAAATAAACAAATAAAGCAGGTTAAAGAGACATGACACCTAAATGCAATACCTGACCCTGAACTGGTCCTTGCCCTCGGGGAAGAGAGGATGATGTAAAAGATCAACAAACAAGACTGAAATACAGACATTAAAATATTATACCAATATAAATTTATGAAGTTGCTAACTGTGTGGTCCAAAACAGAATAACCCTATTCTTAGGAAATACATACTGAAGTATTTAGAGGTAAAGGATTATGGTATATATAACTTACCCTCAAATGGTTCAGATAAAAAAAGTACACACACACACACACACACACACACACACACACACACACGACTGGGGAAGGGAGAATAATAAAGCAAACTAGGTAAAACATTAACAAGAGCTCAATCTGGGTAAACAGTATATCAGTGTTCCTTGTACTACTTTATTTTTGCAACTTTTTAAAGTTTAAAATATTTCCAAGTGAGTTTGATAAGGCTAAAGTTTAGGAACTACTAACATAAATCTAAGGTCTAGGGAAAAAAGTCTTATTTGTAGGTTTTAGGAACCCAAAGCAATACACTCTACCAAGCAGTATTTTTCATTAGCCCTTTATAAAGTTGATGCTTCAAAAATTCCCCTATTTTGGCTGGGGGCAGTGGCTCACGCCTGTAATCCCAGCAGTTTGGGAGGCTGAGGCGGGCAGACCACCTCAGGTTAGGAGTTCGAGACCAGCCTGACCAACATGAAGAAACCCCGTATCTACTAAAAATACAAAATTAGCTGGGCGTGGTGGCACATGCCTGTAATCCCAGCTACCTGGGAGGCTGAGGCAGGAGAATCACTTGAACCCGGGAGGCGGAGATTGCGGGGAGGCAGAGGTTGCGGTGAGCCGAGATCACACCATTGCACTCCAGCCTGGGCGACAAGAGCAAAACTCCATCTCAAAAAAAAAAAAAAAAAAAAATTCCCCTATTTAATCTGAGCCCACAGATGTGAAATTATTCTCGATCACTTTGCAATGGTCAAAACCACAGAGGAAATAGAGCTCTTTTTTCTATTCTCTAAAAGATACCACTGTGTTCTCAGCTTGAGGATTTATATTTTCTTCCCGCCACCAAATCAGAAAATAAAGAACAGTGTGATTGATTTGGTGGAGTCATGAAGTCACTGACTTCACTATGTGGGCAAAGAATATCTGCGCCATGAGTAAATTAAGCTTTCCAAAGTCATGATGGAACAGTGATAAAATCTGTGATAGTCAGTTGGGTGTCTCCCATGCAGTAACCAAGTAGATGACTAACAAACAGGGTGTGTCCAACAAGGGCATCCAGGGCCTCTTCCTCTCCAAATGCATTTATGTGTCAATAAATTAAAGTTTACAAAAAGAAAAAATATTTAGACCAAATATCCTCTTTCAAATGTGAAGGAATAAATTTAAAATATAGCTGATCAGTATTGAAGAATATATTTCCACCATAAATTGCCAATTAGATGGATCCTATGCAAGGAAACCACATTATATAGACTTCTCTGGACTCCAATCTTCCCCTAAAAATCATTTATCCCCTTAAACTACTCCTCCTAAACACAGTCTCTCATGGCTCAAGTTCTAATTCCAGGCCCAAGTAAGTGATTAAAGGGAGTCTTCTAATGATAGCTGTTAACATACTTCAGAAAATAAAGTCCTTCCTTCTTTCTCTGTCCCCCACCCCATTCCCCGAGAAAAGCAAAAGCTAAATCAGTACTTAACTCATAGGTGCCATTTCTCATATTGTTGTCCTATGAATTTCTAGACAGCAAATTGCACATGATGAGTAACAACAAGTAGTTATATAAAACCCTCTAATATAAAGAGGGAGTACCTAGTGTCATAGGTAGAAGAGTCAGAAATAAATGTTGTAAATGACAAAAGAATATCATCAATTTTATATTTCGGAACAATTCTCCAGGTAAAATTTAGCTAACTGAAGACACAGGTATTTCCAATAACAACCAGTTCTTACTCTTGTTCTGCAGTTTAAATTATGCTAAAGAATAATACATAAATGTTCCTGACACCAGTAATTTACCTAGAAACCATGATTTGCAAGGTAAATAATCTGTGTGTTAACTGCACTTTATTCTTAAAAGTATTCTGAAGAATGATGAATCAAAAGGAAAACATTCTTAATAGAACAATCAGTTTCAAGGGCAGGCTTAGTCATACAACTGAACTACCAGAACACTAAAATTTAAATACATCTGGAAAAATGCCACAGATGTCTTCTCACCAACAAATACAAGTTTTAATTAATTAGCCGATTTGCTTTAAACAAATGTAATTTTAGCCTGAAAAATACAAAATAAGGCCATATTAACTTTTTTCTGGAGAAAAGGTTACATTTTAAAAGTCCTCAGGGCCCATCCTCAAGCAGCCTTGGCCCAGGGCTGGGGTGTGCAGGGCACCAGGATGCCAGTGGGAAAGCGAGATGGAGCAGCAGTGGTTGAAGGCCAGGCTGAGGGCTAGGTGTCATCCACTGAGACTAAACAGAGTTTAGTGTTATCTGCTGGACTGTTGAGTGAAAAATATTCTCTGACCTGATCCTGAATTTTCCTTGATAATCAAAAGATTAAGAAACAGGGTCACACCACGTTACCCAGACTGGACTCAAGAGACTCTCCCACTTCAGTCTTCCAAGTAACTGGCACTACAGGTGTGCACCACTGTGCCTGGCCCAGAATTGTTTTCTTCATTTCATTTTTGGATTGTTCTTTGCAAGTGTATAGAAACACAATAGTTTGTTAAATACTGATATTGTATGCTTCAACCTTACTGAACTCATTTATTCATTCTGGTAGTTATTATGCTAGGTTCCTTGAGATTTTCTTTAAACAAGATGCTATCATCTGCAAATAGAGATAGTTTTACCTCTTCCTACTCAGTGAAACCATCAATAAGAGATTGATGTGTTTCATTTCATTTTCTGGCCTAATGCTCCTGATTCTTTTTAATGTTGTATTTCACTGTTTGGATGTATCATAATTATTTTTACCAATCTCTTATTGATGAACATGTAGGTCATTTCCAACCTCTTGCAGTTATAACAGTGCTGCAATAAATAACCTATTACATACAGTCATAGAGTAATATTTCTCAAACTTTTTGGTCTCAGGATTACTTTACCTTTTTATAGATAAGTTGCAAGTTTGGGCTTAGAAAGAATTTAATAATCATGAAAATTTTGTTTTCTTATAAAGTTGCTTTAATATTTGACATTGTTACCCTATCTAGATATTTTAAATGATATAATAAAACAAATGATGTCACAAATCAAATATTTAACTTTTTAAACAATAATTTTTTTTTTTTTTTTTTTTGAGACGGAGTCTCGCTCTGTCGCCCAGGCTGGAGTGCAGTGGCGCGATCTCGGCTCACTGCAAGCTCCGCCTCCCGGGTTCACGCCATTCTCCTGCCTCAGCCTCCCGAGTAGCTGGGACTACAGGCGCCCACCACGCCCGGCTAATTTTTTGTATTTTTTAGTAGAGACGGGGTTTCACCGTGTTAGCCAGGATGGTCTCGATCTCCTGACCTCGTGATCCGCCCGCCTCGG
This sequence comes from Pan troglodytes, assembly GCF_028858775.2. Taxonomy (NCBI): domain Eukaryota; kingdom Metazoa; phylum Chordata; class Mammalia; order Primates; family Hominidae; genus Pan; species Pan troglodytes. Next base: position 62,598,007 of record NC_072403.2, read on the forward strand.
CCTCCCAAAGTGCTGGGATTACAGGCGTGAGCCACCGCGCCCGGCCAACAATAATATTTTTAGAGATTGCTTTTTTCTGGATAAACAAGGACTTTTAAAACAAAGAACTAAAAATCTTGAAATTTTTAATCAGGTTTCATGTTCCTAATTTTAATGGGTTCTAGTTCACAAGTGCTAGTTAATTCTTCACTGATCAGCCAGATGAAAGTGGAGATCGAAAAGGACCCTCTTCTAAGGAAGCAGCATATGCAAAGCTTAAAGATAAATGAGACCATGGTTTGAAAATATAGAGTGGCATACACTTGGTTAAAAGCAATTTGATCATCACAACCATTTGGCCTAAACAGCCATTTGGTTGAAAAGGAATATCCCCCAGTTATGGCTTTTTTTCAAGTATTGCTAATTTTGGTACATCATGGGTTGTTTTTCAAGCTTCTGTGCCAGAGTTTTCAGGAAAACTTTTTCTAATAATTGCTTTTGTGTTTCTAACTGATTTTCCAAAAACATTTATAATTTTGACTTTTTTCCTTTTAATGAGCATGCTTTAGAAATAAGCAAAAACCAACAAAAGAAACTGTATCAAAGAGCAAAAAAATCCTCACCAAATATTTTAAGAAGAAAATATTTATGCACATAAATATAACAGTAACTTATACAATCATTTAAAAGCTCCACAATGTTTACTTTTGCCAGTTATATAAACTTTTAAAAATTGACCACGCCAGTATCAACCCTGAGCACTGTGTATATGCTTTTTTATAGCTACATAAATCACAACTTCCTAAGTCACAAAAATTAGCAAATAGTTGAAACAATAAGGTAAGAAAAGTAAACACAACCCCACATCCAAGGGGAACCTGCTGGGATCTGCAACCTATTGCAGTGCTCAAAGAAGTCAAACACTGGACACAGCGTCTCATTCGAATTCATATTCTCATTTCACGACTTCAAGTGCAGCTCTACCAGTAGCAGCTGTGGCAAGTTTCCCCTACTTTTAAACGAGGGAACTGAACCAGAAGATTTTGAAGATGCCCTCCAAGTGTGACTCTAAGTAAAACTAACTTTGAGGTCCAAAAGCTGCCAACCTTTCAGAAGTAAGATGAGTGTTCGCTGACTCCCTTTCTGTGAGAAGAATGTGTGGGAGAAGAAGAAAAGGAGATTTAAAAGGACTCCAGGCCCCCAAATCAACCTTTAAAAATCTGTGGAGGGGTAGGCAGGGGGCAAGGAGAGCACAGCTACAGGATTACCACAGGTAAGCCATTCTTCAGTGTCCCAGCAGGACTCTAAGGTAAAGAGGCAACACACCTATCAATCTCCTCAAAAAGAGTCTGAACCCCAAACTGTAGCTTTTTCTAAAATGAATAAACTAAAAGGAAAAGTACTTGATGTAATAAAAAGAGACACAGATAAGGGAAGCAGATGGGCACCAAAAGCAACTTACACTTAACTTCACAATTTTGTCTGACACCTTCCAAGTCAATCCACCCTTCTACACCATAAGCTCTCATTTATAGAGTGCCTAACAATATGCCAAGTACTATGCTTTATGCTTATTTAGACTATCTCATTTAAATCCTCACACCAAGCTGGCATTACCACCATTTTACAGATGAGGGCATAAAGAGATTAAGTTCACACAAATAATGAATTGCAAAGCCTGGACACACCACCATTTACCTGACCTCAAAGGTGAGGCTTCTTCTGCTCCTCTGTTTGGTGTGCATGTCACAGACTGATAACCTTGCAAAAGATGTTTTCCTTTCAAAGCTAATTTGTTCAAAATTAACATAATATACCTTTTACAAAAATGAAAAAAAAAAAAGAATCCAGTAAAGAAAGGCCTGTCTGGAGACTAACCTCTCAAGCACCTCACTGTCCAAAGGAATAGAACAAACAAGAATAGTTCTTGGAGTCACAACAAGAGTGAAAAAAACAGGGGGAAATAAGTGAATAATATTAAATTTAAGTTAACAAGATAAAAATTTAGAAAAGGCAAAACTTTTAAGAATTATTTAAAAGATAGGGAACACGTCCCTAGCCTGAGTCAGCACTCCAGGCAACTTATTACAGTATCCACACCCCAAACTTTACAGAGTGTCCTAGCCTGTAAGGAAGAGATCCTCTCCCATAAAGTATGTGCAGAATGAAAGAAAAGCTTGAGAGAGGACAGATGAACTGCCGCATGCTGCGTCAGAATTCACAATATATTTCCTCACAAAGCAGAGGGTTTCAACCTTTTATCACTTGTGATTCTCAACCAGAGAGTGCGTGATGTGCCCTCCCTGAGGGATATTATCAGAATTTGAGAAAAAGGTTCTGTCAAGTGGTGAGAGAGACAAGACTGACACACCTCTAAGGTAATTCTGATACACCCATGAAATAAAAATCACTTTTATAGAAGATGACTAAACGCTATTTACATTATTGGTACCACTCTTAAGCTACATGATAGTTTAAATAAGATTTGTTGGCTAGCTTAAGAATACATAACCACATTTAAAATAACATTTCTATGTGAGAAAACTCCAAATAGAAACATGACCTATTTCAACTTTAGGGCTCTCCTTAAAAGGTGGGAGAAAGGGGAAGTGACCAATAGTTTACTGTGAAATCCTAAGGGTTCCTTACACAAGATTTACAGAAGGGCTTCAATAGGGTCCAATAACTCCACGAAATTACATGCAAATTTTGTGTTTATCTATTTTCTGGATAGTTTATATTCTCAAAATTACCCATGGTACACAAGTAAATATTAATTTAAGAACCATAACCATTAACTGCTTCATAGAGAAAGTTAGACATAAGCACCAATCACTGGATTAAATTAAGTATAAGAATAAAATAAGTCTAGACTTCTGTCCCTACAATATCTTTATTCTCATCTAACCTTCTGCCATCCACATAAACCTGAGGCCAGAACTTGGTTTGAATCTTGAGAGAGAGAAAAAATCTTACTAAGAAATGTAGCTTTTCCATGCACTAACATATAAATATTTACAGATTTCTGAAACTCCTGAGATTTTATAGATTCCAATAGTAACAGGTTTTACTAACGTCACAGAATGCACTGAAATCACTGGGTACTTACCTATCCACCTCCATCATTACCCACCGTCCACACACCAAATAATTATAGATGCCTAAAATGCATGCAAAATTCTCTAGAATTTAAACTTTCAAGATGATTTTCAAAAGTTGTGCTTCAGAGCTATATAATCAATTACTGCAAAATAAACTGAAATATTCCAAACAATTCCAGGAAGTGAACGAAATAAAAACTGACCTTCATGAGATGCTGATTTATCCATTTTGTAAATGTTTTCTTCTGAACTTTGTCCCGTTCATCTGGAAGGAAAAAATATATATAAAGATAAGGTTGGTAAAATCTATGAATAGATGACTTTGTGATCATGAATATAAACAAAAATGAGATATTTAAAAGATATGCTTCAGTGTATTCAAAGTTTCTTGTTAAATTTTGGCAACTTCAGGCTATCTGTAAGAAAGTGTTTAAAGAGCTGCTTGTCAGGTTGGTCTCTTCCCAGTACTGCATTTACCAATATTCCTCCATTAAACAAATGCCCTCTGCCCCTCTGTCCCATAACCCCTCATCACCACCACCACCACCATGAAGTTGTCTAACGTAAGCCTTGTCCTTGCACTGAATTTCCCAAAGCACTTTACCATATGTACATCTCATTTGCTCTTCACAGCCATAAGAGGAAGGGTTACTCCCATTTTGTAGAATAAGAAACCAAGACTTAACGAGGATAAAAGACTTGTTCATGATTACCCAGCAAATAGTTTAAAGTCTTGACAAAAGGCAAGGCCTAAATTGAGACTTTTTGGCTTGAAGTAGACTCTGGCCGAACATTAATTATTCTGCTTAATTAATATTAAGTAGTAATTTATTATTATTATTATTTGATATGGAATCTCACTCTGTCACCCAGGCTGGAGTGCAATGGCATGATCTCCACTCACTGCAACCTCCGCCTCTGCCTCCTGGGCTCAAGCAATTCTCCTGCCTCAACCCCCAGAGTAGCTGGGACTACAGGTATGCGCCACCATACCCAGCTAATTTTTTTGTTTGTTTTTGTTTGTTTGTTTGTTTGTTTTGTATTTTTAGTAAGGGTTTCACCATGTTGGCCAGGCTGGTCTCGAACCCCTGACTTCAAGTGATCCGCCCACCTTGGCTTTCCAAAGTGCTGGGATTACAGACGTGAGCCACCATGCCTGGCCTATGCTATTTCTTTCCTAGATTCCTGTGTTGAACTGTATAACAAAGAAATGCCCCAACTAGATCTTTACTGTGGACAGTGATCCTGCCCTGGTTCCTATAGACAGCACAAAGAAGAGTGAGAAAAGTTTTCTTCTGATTTAAGGAGAAAGAGCAATTGGAATGCTGTGGTTCATCAAGTTATTATTTCAAAGGAGAATGATAATCATCCAACACCTAAAGCTAGCATTCAAAACTGTATTACACTATCTTCTTCCTCCCTACTTCTAGACAGCAATTCCTTACTTTCTTATTTCCTTCTTCTCTCCTTTCTGCCTCCAGGGCTACCTCTTTCTCCTTCCCTGGTGGTCTTCTTTCCTCTTCTACCACAATTCAGATGTTCTCCATCCTTTCCCTGGGGGTAAGATATGTCTCGGTCTCTTTCTTCATCTCTTTTTCTCCTCATTCTTCATTCCTAACCCCCTTTAAACTATTGTAATATAACTAAAGTTTCTTTGAAAATGTTTGTCCTATTTATTAAAAGTATTTATGTTCTCTAGAATAACTTGAATGTAAACAAAAGTATATCAACTGGGGAAAATATACGCAATATGAGACAAATGTTACTATTATGAAAAAACAGCAAGAAGAAAAAGATTAACATTTTAATATATAAGCGGGCAAAAACAGACAGTTAATCAATTTTTTAAAAAGTAATGCCCAAGGGTCAGGTGTGGTGGCTTATGCCTGTAATCCCAGCCCTTCGGGAGGCCAATGCAGGCAAATTGTTTGAGCCCAGGAGTTGGAGACTAGCCTGGGCAACATGATGAAATCCGTGTTTACAAAAAAATACAAAAATTAGCCAGACATGGTGGCATGCACCTGTAGTCTCAGCTACTTGGGAGGCTGAGGTGGGCAAGTCATTTGAGCCCAGGAGCTCAAGGCTGCAGTGAGCCATGATGGCGCCACTGTACTCCAGCCTAGGTGACACAGCAAGACCTTGTCTCCAAAAAATAATAAAATAACAATAAAAATGTAATGCACACAGGTACTCAATCTCACTAACAAAAAATAATAATATAAAGTAACACAGATAAAGCTTTCTAACTTACCAAATTGCCAAGATTTTATTTTTTAAAAAATTTCATGTTGAAAAGGACACAAGAAACAGACACACATATTGCTGATGAAAATGTAATGTAATTTAAACTTTCTAGACCTGCGTTGTTCAGTACTGTAGCCACTAGTTACATACACCTATTTAAGTTTAAACCAAAGTTAATTAAAGCAAAATAAAATTAACAGTTCAGTTTCTTTGTTGCACTAGTCACAATTTAAGTGCTCGACAGTCACATGTAGCTAATGGCTAACATATTGAAAAGCACAGAAATAGAACATTCTAATCATCACGGAAATTCCTATCAGACAGCACTGCTCTAAAACAAAGCTCTACTGGACAACACTGCTCTACAACAATTTGTTAATATACATAAAAAGCCCTAAAAATACCTACGACTTTTCCCAGCAAATCTACTTCTAAAATCTATTCGAAGTTATAATCATATTATGTACAAAATGTAACTATGAGAATATAAATCAGAGTGCTTACAATAGGAAAATAAAAATTCTGAAAAAACACAAATGTTCGAGAAAAGGAAATAAGGAAATTTTAGTAAAGTGATACAATGGTCTGTTCAAATTCAACTTGTTGTAAGACTACTCAGTGATAGCATTATCATTTAGAGTTCTCCTACTTTAATGCCAATAAGAATGGGGGGAGGAACATATAACGTACTTTTTATTTCATAAGCATTTCTTCTCCAAAGTACCTCATTGAAACACCTTCCATTTCCTATCACTGTCAGGGAGAAAAAAAAGGTACTTATATACAGCCCATCTTTTGATTCTGCCTATAATACCTTTTCAGTGCCCCCAACTTCTAATCTACTTCTTATTTAAAAATTAGATAAAGGGGTGCAGAAAGCATTCCCAGACAGTAGAAGTAGTTTGCTAATTCTGAATATAAATGCTCAGAATTTATACTAAAATTTTTTTTTGAGACAAAATCTTGCTCTGTTGTCCAGGCTGGAGTGCAACGGCATGATCTCAGCTCACTACAACCTCCGCCTCCCAGGTGCAAGCAATTCTCCTGCCTCAGCCTCCCGAGTAGCTGGGACTACAGGCATGTGCCACCACGCTTGGCTAATTTTTTGTATTTTTAGTACAGATGGGGTTTCACCGTGTTAGCCAGGATGGTCTCAATCTCCTGACCTCGTGATCGGCCCGCCTCAGCCTCCCAAAGTGCTGGGATTACAGGCGTGAGACACCGAGTCTGGCCTGGTTTTATCTTTGTTTTGTTTGAGACAGTCTCGCTCTGTTGCCCAGGCTGGACTACAGTGGCACAATCTTGGCTTACTGCAACCTCCACGTCCCTGGACTCAAATGATCCTCTCACCTCAGCCTCCCAAGGAGTTGGGACTACAGGTGCATGTCACCACGCTTGGTGAATTTTTGCATTTTTTGCAGAGATGGGGTTTCGTCATGTTGCCCAGGCTGGTCTTGAACACCTAAGCTCACGCCATCCACCAGCTTCAGCCTCCCAGAGTGCTGGGATTATAGGCGTGAACCACTGTGTCTGACCCTAAAATTATTTTATTTGCCTCATTCCAAGTGTAAAACCCCCAGGCACTTTGCTTAAAACTGCTATCAAAAGCAATGATATTAATAATTATGAACCAATAATATTATCCACAAAAGATTTATTAATTCCTCTATTGGCCCCTTAGGGGCATCATCTATACCTCATTCATCTTTGTCTACCACATACTAGATGCCACAAAGCCTCTATGCTGCAATGCCTCTATGCGCTCAACAGATAGATGCCCATTGTGTGAAATAATTTTATTTCAGGAAGGACAATCCAACTGAGGAAAACAATGTAGAATTACTTGTATACATATATACAGTAGTATATACAACTATATCTCTTAAAGCAATAATGGTGTCCTAAATGTCTTTCGGCCTTGCTATTCCTAGACAGTTCAAAATGAACCTAAATTACCAATTTGTTGGTAAAGCAAGAACAAGGAAACAGAAACAATTTACTAGTTCTCTTCACTGATAAGTGCAAATTCTGTACTTCCTTCATTTACTCACTCTTCATCCTAGCATCTATCTGGTCATTTAATGAGTCCAGTGCTATGGTGGTGCTGGTGTCAGAGGGGTGTGAACTAGAGCAACTCCATCTTGAATAGGAGCTAGGTAAAAGGAAGCTGAGACCTACTGGGCTGCATTCCCAGATGGTTAAGGCATTCTAAGTCACAGGTTGAGATAGGAGGTCAGCACAAGATACAGGTCATAAAGACCTTGCTAATAAAACAGATTGCAGTAAAGATGCTGACTAAAATCCACCAAAACCAAAACGGCAACGAGAGTGACCTCTGGTCGTCCTCACTATGACATTCCCACCAGCGCCATGACAGTTTACAAATCCCATGGCAATGTCAGGAAGCTACCCTATATGGTCTACAAGGAGGAGGCATGAATAATCCACCCCTTGTTTAGCATATCATCAAGAAATAACCACAAAAATGAGCAACCAGCAGCCCTCAGGGCTGCTATGTCTATTGAGTAGCCATTCTTTATTCTCAGCTCGCTGCAACCTCCGCCTCCCAGGTTCAAGGGATTCTCTTGTCTCAGCCTCCTGAGTAGTTGGGATCACAGGCATGCGCCAACACACCTGGCTAATGTTTGTATTTTAGACAGGGTTTCGCCATGTTAGCCAGGTTGGTTCCAAACTCCTGACCTCAGATGATCCTCCCGCCTCGGCCTCCCAAAGTGTTGGGATTACAAAGTGTAGGCCAGGCGTGAGCCACCGCACCTGGCCTACTTTCTTAATAAACTTGCTTTCACTTTATTCTGTGGACTCACCCTGAATTCTCTCTGGCAAGAGATCCAAGACCCCTCTCTTGGGGTTTGAATCTGGACCCCTGTCCTGTAACACTGAGACCACCAGGCTGCAGAGAAAGCACTAGTCTTGGTTTCTGAAGCTCATGACCTGGAGAGGACACCTGACAGAAAGGCAGTGTGGTAAGCACACCAGTTGAGAGAAGTACATGGCACTCACCATGTATGCAAGCACAAAAGAGAGAAGGACCAACTTCATCCAGGGCAGTCAGGTGAGGCTTAAAGGACAGGAAGTAGGGTAGCAAAACAGAAGCCAGCCATGTGTCAATTTCTCCACTAAAAAGAAACTCTGACTTAATCATTTAACATTGAAAGAGCCTTGGTTAGGACCCAACTCTTATGTTTCCCTACAAGGTTGCTTCCACTATCCCCAAGATACTGTCATTTTTCAAATGGAAGTGCTGACCACATCTCAGTCACAGACAGGGAGCTGGGGAATCTGGCTCTGTGATGTGATGTGAACTTTGGACAACTGATTGCAAACAATGGAAGTTCTGTGCCAAAGTCTAGCACTCATATCACATTTTCAGCAGTGATGTTCTAAGCATCCAGCAAAAAGAAAACAGAGTAAATGAAAAAAATTACTTCCTAGGTAATATCCATATTATTCCCATTAAATAACAACCAAGGCCCCTGATGCTAAATTCTCAAGAAAAAAAAATTAATAATATATTAAAAATCTTTATAATTCAAGAATAGAGTTTCCATATAAGTCACAAAATAAATTTAATCTATTATGTGTATTATATAAACTATTTTCTTCTTGGGTACAAAAGGGTTAACAAAATAGATTTCTTCTTTTCTAAGTGAATAAAAACTGGTACTATAGTTCAAGGAACATGAGGTAAAACAGATTCTATAGATAAATTGGCTAATTACTTACCAAAGCAGTATATTAAGAAAGCTGATTTAATCAAATAATTTACCTCTAAGTACAGAGGATAGGTTCATAACTATACAAAGGTTCTTTTGATCAATGAGGTTTTGTTGTTGTTGTTGTTGTGCTAGATGCTCAAAAGCACTGCTAATAACATATTTCGTAGGTACTACTGAGGTAATATCTAGGAATTATGATCCGTAACTAAAGTACATAAGATACAAAGACTAAATAACACACATAATTCATAAATTCTGATACTGTTTTCTAACACGAACAACCTAAACCTCTTCTTTTAAACCATGATCAACTTAAATGAGTCCCATTCAAATACCAAAATATGCTCTTTAACATGAGAAGGTTTCCACAATGCTACAGGAATGAGAGAAGAGTTAATGTGAATTTTAAAGGCTTCAACTTTCTTCAAGAGAGCAACCTAGAGTCAGAGAATAATTTAAGTCTGGGAAGACTTTGTAAATCACACCACTTTCCATACACATTATTTCAAAAGGGAGTTATTTCAAAAGGGAGTATTCCAGATTACACCATCTAATTTTCCAATTACAAGTCTCATAATGGTTCCTTATTTCATTTCAGTTAGAGATGTCTAACACTGAGATTTATATTTAGAGCAATGTTGCTACAGCAACAAAAAGGGAAACTCATTCCTGTGATTTTAAACAATTGAACTTTTATAACATTCCTCTATTTGAAAATTATTTCATTTATAGATTAAGTTTTCAATAAAAATATACATTTATATCCCCCTTATAAAGTGTAACAGCTGAAAATATGTAACGACAATGAAGACAAAGAATAACAGAATTGGGGGGGAATAAACAAATGCAAAAAGAGTACTGATTATTACAATCTATATTGACTGGTTTTCGGTGAAATCCAAACAAAGCTAAACTCACTCAGTACCACACACACAGTAAGTATTGAGATTATATAAATACATATTCTGTGGACAACAATAGGCAGGGGAGTTCTCTCCAGGGAGCCTCAGAAGTTGCCCTGATTTCAGTACAGGTTTTCGAAAGATGCCCGACAATCAGCTGAACTATCGCCATGCAAACCAAAGCAGGTAGTGCAACTTTCCCTTCCCAGTTCTGAAAACATGAAAGTGATAGTATATGTGATACTACTAACCCATACAGCACATCAGTCCCACCAGCTTTGCGTTCCAATCTTTATCATTTTTCATGAGCTGCCCCATCATTCTGCAGGAAATCTGTGCAGCAGTTCCCTAAACTCTCTCCGTACAAACTCTGATGTGTCAGAGTCCTGTTAACTTTCTATGTAGAAAAGAAAACACTGACTAGACACTCCTACTTGCAAGCTGAAAACTAGTCAACACCTCCTTTTAAACAAATATTAACAAAGCCAGACTCCTCTACTATTTTTGTAGGGGATATATACAACTGTTACTAAAAAGAAACCAAATTGTCTATTTCTTCTTTTCATTTTAAAGTTGTTCTTAAGAAGTCCTTTAAAAAAAGTTTTAATTCCCTTTTTTTGTTTTGCAATGAGGCGAACCAATAGGATGTTAGATTTCACAGCTGAACTAACTCATCACATTCTCTCTTCTAACACCCCAGGCAGAATTTCCCTGCAATAAAAAGAAAAAAAATCCAGCCTAACTTGTTTAACTTATCCCTGATATGTATGCTAGTAACATGATTTGGAAGGATCACCTTTATAGGCTAGACATACATCCTTCTGGGAGAAAACCACTTTTGGGTATTTCTTTATGTATGCCTTATGGATAAATTTTCATTTGGATTTCACAATAATTCTGAGTTGGGTAGTACTGTCCTCAGTTTAAAGCTGTGAAAATTAAAGCTGTAGAGATTAACAATCTAGCCTAAAATTCCACAGCCAAAGTGGGATCTTAAGAAGTCTGATTCTAAACGTTTATGTCATCAAACAACAGAACCCCTAATCTAATAATGCAGGAAAAGCAAGGTGCCTCAAATTTAGGAGCACTTCACTTCTAAGTATGAATAAATGAATAATGAAAAGTCAAGACATAAGAACCCTTGTTCTAAACAAGCAAAAGACAAACTATCTTTGGCATTCTTATGCTTGTCTGAAACGTTAGACCAATAGACCTTCCTGAATAGAAACTGTATACACAGTTAATTCCAAAAAAAAACAAACAAAAATGATCACTACTTACTTCAGCAATAGAAAACCACCATTCAATCATACCACAATACTGCTGGATTAACAGTTGCCAAGATGCTTTAAAACATCTTTATGTGATTTTCTAACCCTATTCTAAATATACTGTAAATGAATAAATTGTACCAGATCCTGCTGAGAAGTTCAAAGTATCTGCTTAGTAAATAGCCCTTCTCTTCCTATCTCTCCTTTTCCAATTATCTTTAGAGCCCTTGCCTCCGCTACACGAAAGCCTAAGCCTGTCTATTTCACTGAAACCAGGATGATGATAATAATAATAGCAAACACTTAGAGAGCACTTATTATTTGCCAGATGTTGTTCTCAATTACACACACACATATATAACACACACACACACTGCACATTATACTCATAACAATCAGTGAGATAACTTTCATTTACAGATGAAGAAACTGAGGCACTTAGAGGTTAAACAACTTGCCCAGGATCACGAAGCTACCAAGAGCAGAGAGTGCAGTTTGTAAAAGCCTACTCAACATTATAATTTCATACTTAGGAAATAAAATTCTAACTTTTAAAAAATGAGTTAAAAATAAAAAGTAAAGCTTGGGCTGTGCATGATGGCTCACGCCTGTAATCCCAGTACTTTGGGAGGCTGAGGCAGGTGGGTCACCTGAGGTCAGGAGTTCGAGACCACCTGCATGGTGAAACCCCATCTCTACTAAAAATACAAAAAATTAGCAGGGCATGGTGACAGGCACCTGTAATCCCAGCTACTTAGGAGACTGAGGCAAGAGAATTGCTTGAGTCCAGAAGGCGGAGTTTGCAGCGAGCCGAGATCACAGCACTGCACTCCAGCCTGGGCGACAAGAGCAAAACTCTGTCTCAAAAAAAAAAAAAAAAAAAAAGTAAAGCTTGGCCCAATTGTTAATGGTGGGAATCCACAGAAGATGAAATTTACCTTCTGTAGCTTAATGACTCTAAAGAGTGGAGGGAGGGGAGCTGCAATGCTTCACTAAGAAGTTACATCAGAATTTAAGGCAGGGATGAGATTTCTGAGTTTAAGGATCAGATGTGAATTTTAAAAGATGGAGAAACACTTTGAAAAAGGCTGTATCTCAAAAAAAAAAAAAAGGTAAACATTAAGTGTTAGAGTTGTGTAGAAATAATATGGAGGGAGAAGAAAGGCCGCTAGTCAGTTTCCCCATTACTGCCTGGAAATAGCTCTGTGGTACAACACAGTAAAAATATTGCAAGTAAACAGCTGTAAGATTGTTGGTATTATAGAAGAAAGAAGGAAGGAATAGTTGGGATCGTTGAAAAGATCAGTTCCTGAAAAAGATGGACAATGGATGGTTGGTCAACAGGGAGCTGGGTGAGAACAAATCAAAGAGGCTGCACATCACCACCCTGTAGAATCCCATCTCAAACCACCTGTGAGCTATCAGCTCACACCCAATCATCAGCTGACAGCACTGCCTCACTCTAGTAACACCTCACTTGCCTACCTGATTTGACCTTCAACCACAGAAATCTCAGCCAACATTACTTGGTGACTGGAGGTTGTAGCTGCCACGTAGTTGAAATGGGTAATAGGAAAAAGTTCCCACTCTCATTTTAATTGAAAAATCTTATCAAATGTTCATTCCCACAGGAACATCATTATGGTTTATTTCTATTAGTATAGACATACAACTGATGTTCATGTTCTAGTCAATCCAACTTTCATCCACTCGTCTGTGACTTACCTCTGTGGAAGGACGGACTTAGAGGAAGCTACTTAATAACTCTGAGCCTTAGCCACAGTCCACTCCCCAGCCACTCGCCCCTCCACCCTACTTTTGTTAAAAGGAAGGTCCTTACCAGGAAAGTTATCAGATAAAATTATTCATCATTAAGAAAAAGTTTCCAAAATACTTTAGGACTCCATAGGTGAAAGTATACAAATGCTGTTATTTCCCCGTAATTTCTTAGCTTAGTCACTACTGCAAAGTCCCACATACATAAAGCCTACAGTTGGTCTCACAGTAATAAATATTGTCTGCCTCTGTTTTGGCAACAAAAGACTCTCATGTTGCTGCATGTACAAAGAAATATTGTAAGGTGTTAAGAAAAGCTTTCTTCTTGCACATTTCAAGAGAAGTGTGGAAATAACAAGTCCAACACACAGCTACAGTAAAATCTTTGGATTTATACTACCTGGTAGTACACGAAGAAATTATACAATATTAGAAATAAGACAATTCTTAAAACAAATGGAACCATTTAAAAATATAGAAAATAATGGTTTTAAAATAGTTGGGTGGGAAGAATATTTCAAAACAAGTTATGAACCAAAAAAAACTAAACAAAACTATCAAATTTGACAAACCACTGATATAACAGCAGACACTGTAGACAAAGTTTAAAAACTCACTAGAAGAAAACATCTGCTATATACGTAAAATATACATCAATAATATCCAAATAGAGTAATAACTCCTATTAATTAGTAAGAAGGACAGCTCTTCCTAAATTACAAATGATGTGAGCATACAATTCATAGAAGAAATGCAAATGGCCAACAAAAATATGGGGTAATACTAAAGCATCTTTCTAATCAGGAAATGCAGATAAAATGATTTCATATTGGCACAAATTTGTAAGAATGATAATGCTGAATGCAGAGAAATAGGTAGTCCCAAGCTACCGTAATGTGGGTGTGTAAAATGGCAAAGACTTTTTTATTTTTTATTTTTTTAACAGACAGGGTTTCACTCCATCATTCAGGCTAGAGTACAGTGGCATGATCATAGCTCACTGCAAACTCAACCTCCTGGGCTCAAGCAATCCACTCAACTCAGCCTCCTGAGTAGCTGGGTCTATACGGGCACACCCCACCACCCCCAGCTAATTTTTAAAATTTTTTGTAGAGATAGGATCTCCCTTTTTTGTCCAGACCGGTCTCCAACTCCTGGCCTCAAGCAATCTTTTAGCCTTGGCTTCCCAAAGTGCTGGAATTAGAGGTATGAGCCACCTCACTCGGCCACAAAGACTCTTTTGAGAGCAATTTAGTAGTGTCCACTGTAACTTAAAATCCATATACTTTCTGAACCAATAACTCTACCTGTACGAAACAAATACTTGCTTATATATGATTAGCATACTAAGATGTTTACCATAGCAAAATATTTGAAACAATTTAAATATCAGTCACCAGGAGACTAAATGAATGAATTATAGTTCACCTTTCACCTATCCTATAAAATTTTAATAAAGGAAAATCTGCACATAGTAACATAAAAGAGGTTTACAAGATCAGTGGAAAATAATATATATAAAAGGTGTATATCATGAGGAAGAGCAGTTTCATCAGTAGAAGAGAGTGGAAGCTATAAGGAGAGAGGTTGGCAGATGGTGTCTTTCCTATCTCATTCTACATATTTCCAGATTGAGTGCCTGATTATTTTACAAAGAGGGTGTATTTGTTTATTACTATTAATAATAACTGTGAGGGAAAAATGTGTTTCAAGTTATTTTATTCATTTATGTATTACATATTCCGGTGGACTCTATGGAAGATATAGAAAAAAATACTGAGACACATGCCAGAGTACCCCATTCTGGTCTGAAGGCAGAGTTAAGCACTCCAGGCGTGACTGGACTTGCTCTTAGGCTGATGGCTGCAGGAGGGAAGGCAAAGGGGAGAAGACAGGGGAGGGGTGAGAGTTGGCGAGCAGAGGTGAAGGTGCAACTGGTGATACCTTTTTCAGAGAATGGCTGCCCAGTCTGAGATACAAAACAGTGAAGGCACAGGAGGTCTCTGAAAGGAGAATCAGTTACTGAGAATATAGTCAGAAATTATACTGCGTGAAGAGTCTCCTTGTTCAAAGTTTAATTGCCACAGAACAAAACAAATGGTTTTGTCAGCATTTGTCATGAATCCAGACACAGGACAAGAGTAGAATGGTAGAATGTGCTAGGTAAGCTGAGATGTAAACTACAAATGCCATAAATCTCTCCATACAAATGCTTTTTTGTGTATCTCCTCCTCTACCACTATCTGCTCTCCCAGTCATCAGATCTCCTGCCTTCCTGTAAGTGCAGTTGCTGAGCAGCTGAGGTTCAATCTTATTGTTGGCTGGGATCTAGGGGATCAGGTTCTGCTCTGACAAGGAATTTACTGGTATCTGTTCTCACAATTGGCTAAGAATTGAATATAAAACTCCTAGAATCTACCTTCTCCTACCTGAGCATCCTAAAAACATATAAAGAGATTCCTAATCATAGTTATACTGCTATAACATTTAAGTATTATATATAATCTAACTTCTGCTGATCTGAGTCACTGTTTAAGGACAGAAAGCTTCTGCAACTCTTAATCTGTAACATGCTAACCTTAAGAAATTAGACTTTTTTAAAAGGTTTTCACTATCAGCCTTTCTTTCTAGATTCAGAGCTCTAGATAAGAATATACCCCAAAGCACAGAGATATGTAACTCGATGAAAATAAATTAAATAAGCATCATTTCTACATTATTTATATGTAAGGTAAATCCATTATATTATGAAGACCTTAAGTAATTTGGTGTTTTAAAGTATTCAGTTTTGAAAACTTTTATAATCACTACATATATGTAAGGATATAAACAGAACAGTTCACTTTAAAAATCAAATTCATACAAGATACCTTCAAAATTTATTAAAGCAGGACCTCCAGTAACTCAGATAAAAATAAAATCAACAAATTATAAGGAATAAATACAGTTTTTCAAGTTTCTTTGAAATTTTATGACTTGTTGGTTTCTGAAAGAATCCTATTTCTTCTTACCTTTATGCTATTTTCTGTCCCAGCCAATAGCCTATCTGGACAACATATACCAACATAAGTTCATTAAATAAGTAGGTGCCTTTAGACTTCAAAATATAAAAGAATATATATTCCTATATATGGTTTCATATATGGTTATGGTTGTATATGGTTGTATACCCTGTATATGGTTTCACTAGATTGTATTTGGTAGGCTTTGGTAGGCAGCTATGGTAAGGACAAAAAACAAGACTTAGGAATCAGTAGGAGGCAAGGAATCTACATAAACCTAGGTTCAAATATTAGCATCAAAACTGGCTAGCAATTTCAGCTTGGGAAAATGATTTAACTTCTGTGCAACTCAAGTTTTCTCATCTATAAAACAGAATCATAGGTATTACTAGACACCTATTCACACAGTATTCTTATAAGCACTAAATACGATAATAGAGTATAATTAAGATTATGTAGTAGGCTCTCAAGAAATACACTGGCTTCCTAGACACTTCAATTAAATCAGCCAATTCTTATCAAGAACATGCAATAAACGTCAAAATCACAACACTATACACTACAGAATTTCACATCATCTCACAACAATCTTACTGCTGTCTTTATGGATCATCATCCTCTTCTTACTGATTTTTTAAAAATAAATTTCAAAGAACATAACCTAGCCCAAGATTTCTGTAAGCAAGGAAACAGCAGAGCTGGAATTTGGCCCGGATATTCTAATACCTTTTCCACTGTACAAAATTAAGAGGTAAGGGTGAATCAAACCCATACAGTCTCCAACATCAAGGAACTAGGACAGGACATAAGATAAACAGATGTGATTTCTTACTATATCAATTCCAGAAAAAGAAAAACCAAAATAAAATGTCCTTGGCTGTTTAGGATCAAGCCGTTCACTAAATAAACTGCATAAAAGTCCCCTATATTGTAAATTAGAAAAAGGTACAGAGAAATTTTCATTCTTCTCAAGGTGATGGTATAAATCAATACAAGGTCAAAAATAAGAGCTTGGGCCGGGCGCAGTGCCTCAGGCCTGTAATCCCAGCACTTTGGGCGGGCAGATCACCTCAGGTCAGGAGTTTGAGGCTGGCCAACATGGTGAAACCTCGTCTCTACTAAAAATACAAAAAATTGGCCAGGCGTGGTGGTGTGCACCTGAGGTCCCAGGTACTCAGGAGGCTGAGGCAGGAGAATCCCTTTAACCCGGGAGGCAGAGGTTGCAGTGAGACGAGATTGGGCCACTGCACTCCAGCCTGGGTGACAGAGTATGACTGTGTCTCAAAAAAATAAAAAATAAGAGCTTGGGAGCTCTTGCCTTTCTCTGATACTGTAGGTTACTACACAGTGGAATGCTCTAATTCCGTTTACCCTGAACATAATCAGTTTTTCTTGATAAGTATGGACTGGTACCATGAATATGGCCTAAGGAATAAAATCAGATATACCTTAATACACGGCCTAATATTCATATAAGAAGTTCCATTTTTCATGAAAAAAAGTGATCTAGAATTCTTAGTAACTACTTTCATATCACTGTGGTCTCTTTAATTTGACCAGGGAGTTTAAGAGTATTTTTTCAGGTTGTGAGGCCACATTTTTTAAGGCAATGGAAATTACAGGTATGATTCACATGTGTAACACTTTTCATTCCTATAATAGAACAGGGCCAGTCACAGAGTGAGTCATCAGCAGGAATAAATGGGTGGAGAACACCAAAGACAACTGCTCTGAACCACTGGAAAAAATTTTCATTCTGGGTTTGTTCATAATCACATGGCCTCCCACTTAAAGTTGCTTATTTAACTGTAGTTTACAGCTGGTATGGACAACTGCTTTAGTTACAGGATCACCATGCATGCCCCAGTGGGCTTTAGGAACCACACTCAACACAACCACACTAACCCAACACCATCCCAGAAGGGCTCTGCCGCTACCACCACCATCGCTGCACCCCTCTCCCTGCAGCCACACCCAGGAGTACAGATGAGCAAAAGGAAAGGCACACATTAAATGTTAAGTGTGTGGGGTGCCCGCAGACTTCTCTCTGAGGCTTAATTCCTCTTGGGAAAAAGATCTTCAAACCTGTTTTAGCTAAGGACTCATTCTCCCAGTCAATACCCAAAACACAACATGTAAAACAGACAGAGATAAAGTAGCTCTGACTGGAGTCAGAGGAGAAGAGTTTACCCACTAGAGAATATCACCTTGGGTTGATCATCTCCATATCTCAACTTTCTGTATCGTTCCAATTTTAGTATATGTGCTGCCAAAGCAAGCACCATACCTTAACTTTCTAGTGAACTCTTGCCTTGTCCACTTGCTTGTCCTGAAAACCAAAGGCAAACTTTGAAGAACTGGACACCTTTCTGAGATCTCCTTACAGACATTTTAAAAATAATATATGCTTCTTTATTGCCTACTATGAGAAGAGTGGTCTCAAACTTTCAAATTCCACAGTCCCTCCTATCTATCTTCATGAGAAAGTAACATAGTCACCTTCTAGTCCCTAAGACAAAAAAAAAAAAAAAGAAAATATGCAAAAGAAAAGAAGAGGAAATGCATTTTTCTTTGTTTCCACACTTTTATTAAGAAGTAGATAAATTATCTAACAAAAATCAGGGCTAGTAAAGAAGAAAGAATGAATGATGTGCCAATAGCAACAGACACATACTGAGGAAGTTTTCCTAATAGCTAATTCTGTGTGGTAAAAACAATCACCCTGAGATAGCACTGATGGGAGACTCCACTGGTATAACCTTTCCAGAATTTGGCAATACTGAGCAAAAGCTTTAAAAGTGTTCATAATGTTTTGTGTTCTATAAGCCAATGTCTCATATTTATATAGCACTTACTATATGCCAGGCCCTGTCCCAAGCATTTACATTTTTCACAACAGCAGATGGTTATTATTCCTCTGTTACAGATTTTAAAAAGAGGCATTCAGAAGTTAAGTAATTTGTTCAAGGCCCCAGAATCCATGCTCTTAACCCCCAATGCTTCAGGCTCTGGAATCTAAAAAAAAAATCCAAACTTCAGATGAAGATCAAAACAAGAAAATATTTATTTTAACATTAAATGCAAGTCATGCCTGTTAATAGTCAATATTTTTTAGCTATTATTATTAGCTACTAGTAGAAAAACATCCTAAACATCCAAGAATAGAAAAATTATCAAGTCAGTTATCATAGAGCCACAAAAAAAGATTACGCATTGATTAAATAGACGTCACCAATAGGGAAAAAATGCTTGGAAGTGCTTAAGAAAAAAGATTATAAGGGGATATGCCAATATAACATTAGTAATTAAATGTAGGTGGTAAGATAATCAGTAATTTTTATTTTCATCTTTTTTCTTCCAATTTTTCTTCAAAGAATATCTATTTTTTAACAATTATTTTTTTACAGCAGGCATTCTTGTGATATTTTGGTTTTGAGAATCTCTCAATTTGTACAATACTTTTTAAAATGTGTGACACTACTGCTGGTGTCAGCTTGAACATACGGGGTTAAAGCTGCAATCCCAGGTTCAGGCAGCCATTTAAAATGCTATGGAATTTTTCCCAAGAGATAATAAGCCACTGGGTTCCCTCAGAGAATAGAGAACCACCATGTGGCCCATTACCTACAGACCAAGTGAGCATTTAGCAGCTTCTGTATAACTACGAAATTAAACTTAGAAACTAAAATTTTTTTCCATAATGAAGTAATTTCAAGACTCCTAAAGCCACAGGTGTGACTCAGGGATCTGCTCCAGGCCAAAATCATTCCAAAATAAAAGAGGAGAGAGGAGGGTAGAATAGGGATATTATAGAATTTTAAACTTCAGGCATCACCTGACACCTGACTAGAAAAGCTCAAAGCAAATTACTAAAAATGTAGAAACTCAGTCTACACTTTTTGCATACAAATCTCTATAAGTTAATAATGGCTTGAATCACAACTCTTATGAAGCTTAGATTTCCATGCTTCTAAAGCTTGTATCAAGCACACAAGTGGGTCTCCAGTATTTCCAAACTATTCTTTTTTTTTTTTAACGGGCCAGGCTTTTTAACAAGGTAGCATTCCATTCAGTCAACAAGCATCTCTTGAAAACCCACTAAGCACCAGGCAAGTGCTAAGCACTGGCAACACAAAAAGGCATCATGAGTCATCCTGTCTTAGTCCAATGGGAGACAGACTAGGAAGCCAGAATTTGCAAAACTGCATGGTAAGTGCTATGACAGAACTATGCAAAAAAGAGCTTGGCTTGATTTTATGCTTTTTTTTTTTTTAATCAAGGTACAACTAACATAAAATAAGTAAATTTTAAGTGTTCTGTTCAAAAAGTTTTGAGAATTGTTTGCATCCTGTAACCCGCACCCAAAACAAGATAAAGAACATTTTCATCCCCCAACAAAGTTCTCTTGTGCCTCTTTGCCATTAATACCCACCCCCACTCCCACAGGCAACCTGATTTCTGACACTGTAGATTAGCTCTGGTTGTTCTATGTTTCACATAAATATATGCATGCAGTCATTTGAATCTAGCTTCTTTCACTCAGCATAATACATTTGGGACTCATCCACACTGTTACATGTACCAGTGATTTGTTCCTTGTGATTATGGAGAGGCATTTGACTGTATGGACTTACCAGTTTGTTTATTCAATCACCTACTAAGGCTGTTTGGACACTTTCCAATACAATAGCAGTTTGTATTACTATAAACAAGATTGAGTTTTTTTGTTTTTTTTGTTTTTTTTGTTTTTTTTTTTTTGAGACGGAGTTTTGCTCTTGTTGCCCAGGCTGGAGGGCAATGGCGCGATCTCAGCTCACCGCAACCTCTGCCTCCCGGGTTCAAGCAATTCTCCTGCCTCAGCCTCCTGAGTAGCTGGGATTACAGACATGCACCACCACACCTGGCTAATTTTGTATTTTTAGTAGAGATGGGGTTTCTCCATGTTGGTCAGGCTGGTCTCGAACTCCTGACCTCAGGTGGTCCACCCACCTCGGCCTCCCAAAGTGCTGGGATTACAGGTGTGAGCCACCACAAGACTGAGTTTATCTATCTGTTTCATCTCTTTGATTTGTATTTGTGTGGTTTTACGTAGGAGGCAGTGATATGGCGAGTATAAGGTAGAAGAAGGCATAACTGTGAGAGTGGATATGGTATGCAATGCATACAGAAGAGTCATGAATGGCTACACTAGAATAAAACACCTACAAAGATATGCCATGCTAAAAAGCTGGGAGTCTATCAGGAAGGCAACAGAAAACAGTGAACAGAACATTCAAATGGCTGCATATAAGCATTTTCCTCTCAGTTTAGAGAGCACCAACTTCAAAGGCAGAAATACCAGACCTCAAATCCCCACTCTGCTACTAACTCTGTTGGCTAAAGCAACAGTCTTATTAAAGACTCCCTAAGATTTATTTGCATCATCTGTAAAATAGGGATAATAGCACCCATTTCAAACACTTGCATAGAAGCTAAAAAGAAATAATGAATGTTATGCACCTAAGAGAATGCTTAACATAAAACTGTAGTTCTTCTTAGTGCTATTTGATAGACTTAAATGCATTGATCTCAAATATTTCCTGGAATCTAGTAATGGCAACATCAGAGGCATCCTTCTGGCTTCTGCTAATCTCTATCTACTTTAGTAACCACAGAATTATCAAATGGGACTCCAAGAAACCTATTGTTTTAAATTAAGTTAACCAAAGTTCTCTGGAGAAAATGTTTAGGAAAAAAATGAAATGAGTAAGCACAAGTTAACAAAATGAGGTTTGGAAGTGGCAACAGGACATGTATCATGGAGGCATATTCATTAACTAGACACTTGTTCATAGTTATGTCTACCCTTAAAACACAACTGATTGTCCAGTTAGAGTAACAGCATAACAGCATAGCCAGCGAAATGTCCATAGTTCCAAAATGCAGCCTAGAACAAAGAACACAGTAATGCTTCTTAAAATGGAGCTTTTTGTTTACATGAGCCATTTTGGAAATTCACTTCATACCACTGATAATGAAATTTTCAATTACAAAAGAAATGACTTTCGGTTTCTTTTAGCAATAGGAATAAGAAAGAAACTGAAGAATATATAGTGATAGACGCCATTCCAAGTGATCTCTGGTTAGAGTAAAGTAACTTATTTATAAAGTACAACTTCTAAAAGGAAATCAATTAATTCAACAAAAGAAATACGTAACTTATTTGTAGATGCTAACCTTTTAGAAAGTGTAAACAAAATAAGTAACATTCACAATAAAGGCAGATTTCTGTCTGAATTTATACAATTTTTCTATGAAATTTTATTTCTGCGATGGGGTCTGTGTGACTGATTCTTTCTAAGTTCTATGTTCTTAATTGAGAGATCCAGACTTCATTTAATCTACTTTAGCATGTCATCTATCACAGGTCCTTGACAGTAAATGTGCTCAATTGCTTCTAAATACAGACCATTCTCATTATCACTAGTTTCTCCCACATGGCAACCTCATAAATATTTATTAGCAAAATATAGACAAAATCTGCTGAATTACAGAAACTGAAGATATAGCCCTTGAAAAGATCCAAGAGCTATGTAAACACAGCCACTAAAATAAAAATGTTACATATATTAGAGCTGGATTCAAACAAACCAACTCTTAAAAAAATTAAAAAATTAAATCTTTGACCCATGAATATTTTAGTGTGGTAAAATAAATGACTTCATGGTTCCAAGATAAATTTGTAAAACCTAAAAATATTTTCTAACAGTCAAAACTAGATATGGATAAAGTATTTAAATTAAACATATGTTCTTTAGTTCATAAGTCCTGAATAATTTCAGTTAGTATAAGTTATTCAGAAGTTAGGTACTCTTCAGAATCAGAAAGGAATGAGATAAACAACAGGATTATAAAGAAAATATAATTGGATTATCCCTTCTATTTCACTAGCTTATAGTAATACCAAGTAATGTCTATTTTTTTCAGCTCTGAAGTACACTCCAGGACTATAAAAAATACCAGAAAATGTATGAAATGCATAAAACATATATAAAGTATATATTCCTTGCCATCAAGTCATTTCAAATCTAATGAAGAAAAAAAAAAAAAAAAAAACAAGACATTAGACACTAAATAGGAAACCGGTTGACTACATGCAGAATAGGGACTGAGAGAAGAGTTACCAGTGTAACCCTGAGTACTTGTAACAGACCTCTGGGCACGCAGGAGGAGTTGTACAGGAGTTGCACAGTTGTGGGTAGCTAGAAGCTCAGAGACTGACTTTGATTATGTAAAATTTAAGAAGACAATTGTAGGTAGCAGTAGCAGAAATACACAAATGGAAATGAGCATAATGTGAGACAAGGAAACTAGTATTAATAAAATCACACTGCATTGGCAGAATACTTTCATGTAATTACCCCACTTTACATTCACATATACTCTGTAAGTAAGGCAGATACTTACATTTAAAGATGAAGAAACTGAGGTACTACTCAATGAGAGCAGCTTATCCTTATCACTGATCTCGTAATCAAGGCTTGATCACAGGTCTTCAGATTACCAAATCCCCTATTCTTGCTAAACACTACTAGCTCAGAGACTGACTTTGATGATGTAAAGTTTAAGAAGACAAAAATTTTGGTAGACTTTAAGGCAAGTATTATAAAATAATATTTTGAAATTTATTCCCATTTTCTCTTTTGCCTTTTGGCATGAAGTGTTTATCAGCCTAAAAAAGAGATTATAGAAATTCTATAAAAAGACAGGAATAACCATTTCTGGTTTATAAAATAGGATTATTCAGCAAGACACATAGCCTTGCTAGCCATACTATTGCCTGGAAAGATGTTTCCAAATTGCATTTCTGTCTCCCTTCCCTGCCTCCTTTTAATCAGGGGCCTGATCTAGCTCTTCTCCAGGGTAGAAAAGACACGCCACTTCTAGCAATGACAGCAGAGCCATAGGGCTAGCTAAAAGGAGGATATGATATAGTATATGTAGGAGAAAGATGACAGAGTCAAGAGGGGAGTCAAGACTAATTTTTCCTGTTCAGGCTTTGGCCCTGAGAGGAGGAGGTGCATTCAGTGAATAAGGAGTGATGTGGAAGGCACAGGGGGCTCTTGACCCACTCCCTCTCTGGTACCGTGTAAAGGAGGCTACCCTTGGTTCTGCTTGGTACAGACCAGACACAGAAGTGTCTGTGTGTCTGGCTGGGACACCTCCCAGAGGGGTCATCCTAGCAGGGAGAGGGGGCTCTCTAGCAAGGGATACAGAGAAGATCACATGGGCCAGGAACAATCAAGCATCCCAGAAAGACTGCAGATGGGTGTGCAGCACTAGTGGAAAGCCAAGGGGAAGTCAAATCAATGTGGGACACGGCCTGAGTCACAAGAATGGGCCAGAGTTCACTGGTAGCTGACTTAAGAATCAGTGGCCCACAAGGTGCCAGGCATCCAAGACAGAAAAGGGGTACAAATCACCCAGGAAGCAGGGGTCCTAAAAGCCAGGATAAAGACGCTGGCAGGAATGAGCACAGTGTTTTCCCCAGAAATGCAAGGTTGCAAAAGCCACATCTCTCCCTCAAGACACGCAGAGAAAAAGAGAGGGAGAGGAAGCTGCCTTCAACAACCAAGCATTTTTATCTAAGACAGAACAAAGATCAGAGGAGACTGTTCGATTTGCCACATCAGACTATGCTTTAAAACAGATTCAATTTTAGTACATTTTCTCACTAATCAGAAGGTGAAACTCATAAAGATGACTAGATCAGCCATAAAAGAAAATATTTTCTCTGCATTTCCAAGTTCAATCATGAATTAAATCTTTCAAGCCTAGTACACAGGGCAGAAAAGTTGGTTTTATACAGAGAACAACAAAGAGTCATGGTCTTTTTTCAAGAGAAGTATTAATAAGACAAAAGCTCTCAGCAACTGTGTGATACTGGATGAATCAATGCCTTGCAGCAAGCTCAGTCTCATTCCAGAAAGGGCTAAAATACTCATTCAGACTATTTTCATTTTAAAGCAAAGGAACAGAGATGGTTCCAGGAAGAAAAAAAAAATACTTTTAGAAAAGCAGGACTTCAAACAATGCAACTTTAAACAACTGAGAAACAGTGACAGATGGCCCTATTATGTATATACTAGAAATGGGATTTATTTTTTTCAGGAAAGCCTTTGAGAGTTGAGGCTAAAACACTGACAGTCTGTACATGGCATGTCATCTGCCAGTAAACATCAGATGTCCCTACAAACCCAAGTGTTTATAATAATGGGGAAAGAATGGCTGAAGTTTTATGTGAACACAAACGTAAATCACAACATTCTGAAATGCACAGTTTCTAACCATTCTGTTTATGGTGCAATATACAGTGTGGCCCAAGTTCTGGCAAACCACATAGCTCTTTTCAAATTGACAGTATAAGGAATATGATGTGAGCTGTGGACTCACAGCTGTGAGCTGTGCTACATTTCCTAGTAAAAGAACCCCTGATTCTGATGGGGACACATGGTAGCCTGGAATAAAACTACACCTCCCCAGCCTTACTTTCAATAACAAAGTTCCAGTAAATGAAATAAAAGCTAATGTGTTATATGGCAGCTTCTAGAAATTTTCTTTGTAAGACATCTGGCATGAGCCCCTTGCCCCTTCTTCCTTCCCTCCTCCTTTCTACTGGCTGGGGACACAGACCCGATGAATATGGCTCAAGCAGCCATCTAGGACCACAAAGCAGCAGCCTAAGTCTGCAGGAACAAGAAGTAAGGAGCCTCTGTGGATGGTGGCTATAACCATGCCAGTCCTGGACTGCCTCCTGCTGGACTTTTCTCAAGTAAGAGAAAAGTAAACTTCCTTATCTTAAAGTTACTATTGTTTCATTTTCATCTGCAAAATAGAACCAATATTAGTCAACCTAATTCTACCCACAAATACAATGCTTTCCAGCAAACCTACTACTAAGAGCTCTTTGAAATGGAAAATTTCCCAGGAAAGAAACAACTACCATTAATACAGCACAAAGTAAAGAACTTGGTATAATCAAGCGCGTACAACTGTAGCAGAAACTTTTCCCCATATCCTTGTATCCTTCTTTCTCAAAGAAACAAATTCTCTAATTATTAGCTAGGTGCAAATACACAAGGAATAAATACACATTTCCCAGCCTTCCTTGAGCTAGATGTGGCTATGTTCCAGTTCAGCTGTGGCCATTGAGATGAGAACAGAAGTGACTGTGCTACTTCTGAGGAGGGCCCTTGAAGGGGAATACAGTGCCTTTTTCTGTACTTCTTCAATCCAGATGGCTGGAATGCAGATGTGGTGGTGAAACATCTAAAAAAACATGTAAGAGTAACAACCTAGATGGCAAAGCAATGTGACAAAAGGAACCTGGGTCCCTGTTCCAGTTACTATTGCTATGTGACAAACTACACTGGAATTCAACTATGAAAACCAACCATTTTTTTATGTTCAAGAATTCTGTAGGTCAGAAATTCAAACCAGGTACAAGGGGGGCAGGTTGCCGCTGTTCCATGATGTCTGGGCCTCAGCTAGTAACACTCAACAGCTGGGTGGCTTGACCACTGGGGACTGGAATCATCTGGAGGCATCCTCACTCACATGGCTGGTGGCTGATGTTAACTATTGGCTGGAACCTCATTTGAAGCAGTCAGCGAGAACAGCCACAGGTGTCATCTACATGTGGCCTGACTTTCTCACTGAATGGCAGCTTCAAGGTAGTCAAACTACTTTTGTGGTAATTCAAGGTTCTAAAAGCAATGGACCCAGCAGCAAGGCAGAGGCTGCATCACCTTTCCTGACATAACCATGAAAGTCATGTGGTATTCTACTGGTTACAAGAAAGCCAGGTGCCCAACCAGATTCAACCAGAGTGCACAATGGGAAAAGCAGCAAAGAAGTTGCACACATGTTTTAAAACCCATACAGCGCCTGACCCTGAGCATCATACCAGCCCTGGCTGACTTCATGAAGCTGAGCTGCATATCATCCTGCACTCCCCACCTCTGGACTGCTACATAAGTGGAAATACAAATGATCATTTAAAGCCACTATTATTGTGGGTCACTGTAGCAAATTTATAAAGAATACTTATGTACCCCAATATTTAAAAATAAATCAGCCCGGGCGCAGTGGCTCACGTCTGTAATCCCAGCACTCTGGGAGGCCGAGGTGGGCGGATCACTTGAGGTCAGGAGTTGGAGAGCCTGGCCAACATGGTGAAACCCTGTCTCTATTAAAAAGACAAAAAAAATTAGCCAGGCATGGTGGCACATGCCTGTAGTCCCAGCTACTCAGGAGGCTGAGGAAGAAGAATTGCTTTAATTGGGGAGGCAGAGGCTGCAGTGAGCCATGATTGCACCACTGCACTCCAGCCTGGGTGACAGAGTGAGAGACTCCATCCCAATAAATAAATAAATAAATCAAAAACCACAAGTAGCAAAAATGTCTATCTCAAGAAACTAATTTTACAGCTACAGGAATGACTTTGTAGTTTTAATTTATTTGATATTATTAACTGCTGGCATATTTTTTTCCATTCAAAATTTTTAATGACTAACAGAGACCTCTAATATATTACAATCCCTTTGTCAGTCATTTGCATGCTGCCAGTTTCCCTTCCTGGTTTGGTGCACTAAGGGGTTTCTGAGCTCAGACAATAAAGATGCTGACACAGCCAAGGAACTGCAGCCTGAAAACAAAGAGTTCCAGAGGCGCGTGTGAATCTGACTGGATGTGTCCTAAAGCCTCTCATTAAACAGCTACTCCCCATCAAAGACACTACTCTAGGCAAGGCAAAGAGCACTCCTTCCACCTGCCATTCTTGTCCTCTAAGCAAAGTGAGTCCTTGAAGAATCTAATAGTTTCACAGAATCATTTTGTGGTCTAACCATAGAGTATGCACTGCATATGTCAAAATCCTTTTATTTTTTAAATTAACAAATAATAGGATTTCTATCTCCTTATACCCACTCAAAAAATAAAAGCATATAAAGGATACTTTGGTTCTTCCATGTCCCCCAAAAGCAAAAAAGAAAATAACTTTGAGAGAACACAAATTTAAAAGAAAATTACGCAAGTCTGAACATTCCTAAATATATTCAAAGACACATATCTAACTTTGACATATGTACCTGGAGGCAAATAATTTAATAGCAAATCCATAGAATGAACTGCTAAGAAATGCCACAGGATTAAGCCATGTTTTGGGGTAATATGGGTAAGGACATTAAACAACTTTGAGAATGAATTATTAAAATACACCTTTTAATATATCTTATTTAAAACTTATTTAAAATTAGTTTCCAGCATCTCTTAATCCTACTTTATTTTTTGTATGTCTCTCCATCTGTATCAGCCACTAAACCCCAGTAAGACCCACTGTGTAATGATGCTTAATCTTCTTCCTTTTTAAACTCTAATGTGTATCAGCTTTCAGATATTTATGAGCTCAGATCTTTTGGCCAGAATTTGGTTAAGTAAAAAGCAAGCTGATCAGGCCATAGATAAAGGCATTTGGTGCCAGGGTAATTATAAATACAAGCAAGTATTATATTTGCCCCCAGCTCTTGCCCATAAGGTAGCTGAAAACGCATCCTTGATTTTCCCTTATTCTGTCAATATAGGAATTACTACCTTGAATACTACTAAACATATCTTTAAGTAATAAAAGGTAGCATTTGCTGAGCACTTATTATATTCCAGGAATTGTTTTGAGTACTTTTCGTGTATTAAAGTCATCAGATCCTTCAATAACAACATAAAGTGGATAGTATAATTAAATCTCCCTTTTATGGATGAGACTGAGATTAAACAAAAAACAGTGTAGTGAAACTGCACAGACAACTCATGTGGTGGTTTTAAAACATGTCCATACATGGAAACTTCTCCCTTCAAGAGCTAATTCCAATCACTGTGCATGTAGGGACACTAACTAATGGAATATAACTAAAGTAACTGTGTTAGAGTTCTGAGACTAGGTCATAAAAAGCAATGTGGTTTCTTTCTTGCTTTCTACATCACTTACCCTGGGGGAAGCCAGTTGCCATGTCTCGAAGACACTTAAACAGCACTGTGGAGAGGCCCACGTGGCAAGGGAGGCCCTCCTGCCCTCTGCCAGTGAGTGAGCCATCTTGGAAGCAGATCTTCCAGCCCCAGTCAAGCCTTCAGAGGACAGCAGCCCTGGGCAACATCTGAACTTTAACCTTACTCTCATTTAAGCCACTCTCAAATTCGTGGCCCACAGAAAGAGTTATTAAACGCTTACTGATTTAGCTGCCAAGTTGGGGGCAAATTGTTATACGGCTAGAAATAACTAGCCCAGCTAACAAGTGACTGAGCCAGGATCAAACCCAAGCAGTCCAGTACTGAAAGCTGCTACTGGTCAGATAAATGCACACCATATGTTAGGTTGGTGCAAAAGTAATTGTGGTTTTTGTCATTGATAATAGGAATTTAACCAAGCTATAATTTTACTAAACACCACAAATGTTTTCAAATTCCAACTACACAAATTAAACAGCATAGTAGAGTGGTTCTCAGCCCTTCTCAACATTAAAATCACTTGCACAACTTTTTACAGATGCCTGGGTTTCATCCTCAAAGAGTGAACAGGCCTAGGGTTGGGTCCTAGCATCTTAACCCCAGGTTAGGAACCTATTAAAAAAAAATAAGCTTGACTTCTCACAATTGTGCTCAAATTTCCTTCTGATAACTAAGATAAAGATTAATCGGTTCTACTCACTTGATACTTCAAGTCAAAAAAGAAGAACTTACATCACAATCACTTTTTACCAAATAATTATATATAGAAACTTGATTTATGAATCTGAATACAGCTTTTGCTTTCACTACACATTAGTGGTTATTTAGTGCACCTTATAGCTGAGTATCCAAAACCCCAAAAGCAATTTCTATTAGTTAACCAATCTTCTGCCTCATCATGGCACAGATGTCAACTTTAAACAAGACTCCAGAAATGTTTTTTTTTTTTGAGACAGAGTTTTGCTCTTGTTGTCTAGACTGGAGTACAATGGTGAAATCTCAACTCAATGCAACCTCCACCTCCCGGGCTCAAGCAATTCTCCTGTTTCAGCCTCCTGAGTAGCTGGGATTACAGGTATGTGCCACCACGCCCGGCTAATTTTTTGTATTTTTAGTAGAAACAGGGTTTCTCCATGTTGGTCAGGCTGGTGTCGAACTCTGGACCTCAGGTGATCCAGCCGCCTTGGCCTCCCAAAGTGCTGGCGTGCCCGACAAGACTCTAGAAATTTTAAAACAGTTTCACATAACTTGAAAGTGAGAAGGGGCTTTAGAAATCATCTCAGAATGGCCTACTTGCCTTCGCCCAGGCCCAACAAAAATTTACAAAGCAGAAGTGGGCTTCAAAAGCAGCTCCTCCGGAGTCCAGCCTCAGTGTTGCTATCTGGAAATTGTGAATGGCTGCCTGCACTCACAATTCGTACTGCATCCCTTGATATTATCTGTGCACTTCTGCCTCCCTTTCTTAACTATATACTTCTTTAAAGAAGAGAATGCTATCCTAACTCTTTTGTAGTCCCCTTCTTTCACTATCACAGTTTCACTTAAGAGTCACCCAATAACTGTTTGCTTAACAGAACAATGTAAAATACCTGCACAACTACTTTCCCTTCATCTCTTTCTTTACCTCTACACATATTTTTGGATTTTGAAATGTGAGATATTTTTGCTTGATTAGTTTATTGCTCTCATTCAATAAGAACTTATTTTAACAACCACTTCGTACTATACCATAGGTAAAACAAATTTACGAGAACACCACTTTTTTTTTTTTTTTTTTTTTTTTTGAGACAGAGTTTCACTCTTGTTGCCCAGGCTGGAGTGCAATGGCATGATCTCAGCTCACTGCAACATATGCCTCCCCGGTTCAAGCGATTCTCCTACCTCAGCTTCCCGAGTAGCTGGGATTAAAGCCATGTGCCACCACACCCAGCTAATTTTGTATTTTTACTAGAGATGGGGTTTCACCATGGTGGTTAGGCTGGTCTCGAACTCCTGACCTCAGGTGATCTGCCCATCTCGGCCTCCCAAAGTGCTGGGATTACAGGCGTGAGCCACAGCACCCAGCCGAGAACATTACCTTTATAGAAAGCATTTTCTCCTTGTTTACCTCAGGGATTTGCCATACATGACCATGTGTTCTAGTTTTCTCCTTACATATTTCAGGCAGGTCCACATAAGCATTAATTCATGCCTTCTCTTCCTGATCACTTACCTAATAAGTCAAAGCGCTGCTTCTTTATGCCTGGATCAAGTCCAACATGTCCTAGCTTTTCACTATGATTAATTAATTTAAAAATATAGGGATGGGCCAGGCATGGTGGCTCACACCTGTAATGCCAGTCCTTTGGGATGCTGAGGTGGAAGGATCACCTGAGGTCAGGAGTTCGAAACCAGCCTAGCCAACATGGTGAAACCCCATCTCTACTAAACGTACAAAAATTAGCCAGGCATGGTGGCACGCACCTGTAGTCCCAGCTACTCAGGAGGCTGAGGAACAAGAATCACTTGAACCTGGGAGGTGGATGTTGCAGTGAGCTGAGATCACACCACTGCGCTCCAGCCGACAGAACGAGACTCCTCTTAAAAAAAAAAAAATACATACACACACACACACACACACACACACACACACACACATATAGGGATGGGTGGGGGTCGGGGGGAGAAAACCAAAGGATGTGCCTAGCAAATTACCATTTGTCTTGAGGAATGCTGGTCCAATCCCACAAGGAACTCTAGTCCTACATCACTTCCAGTTTTCACTTTGAAAATGTACTTAGACTAAGTACACAATGACCTAAGGTTTGAAAATATTTGTTCTCCAGTTTGGAGAGCTCCCTCTAATGAAACTACATACTATAAATATACAGATTAATATGCAATAGTCTAACCTATCAGTAGTGATAGTCTAATAATTAAGTATAGTATTAAGTCTGCAGTCAAAATTCATCTAGCTGTTCCTGAGCACCCTTCCTCACAGTCAAAACCTTTTCCCAAAGTGCACATGCACACACACACACACACACATACACACACACACACAGCCTCAGATGCCTCTGGACGAGACATCAACCCTGGTCTGACCACTTCTGCCTAGACAAGGGCCTCTGTGAACCTCTCTTCCCAGTTTTTCTATGCTCCCCAGTGGCTGAACTGAAAAATGCAAGTCACCAACAAGCAAAGCAACAAGCACAATCTCCAAAACGTTTTCTCTTCAAACCACTGTAAGGGCAAATACCATATACTATTCTGCTTGGCTTGTAGCCTTTTCTTTCACTTTCTTTGGTCACTTTCAATATTCTGCAATTTCTGGAGCCCCACGACATGCTGCTTGATTTTCTACACTCCCTTTGCACTAGTAGCCTGGGATCCCCTGGCTGCAGGTCCGGTATGTTTACTCATCTAGCTCCCTAACTTTACTCATCTAGCTTTGCCTAATGGCAAAACTTGAGAGCAATGACCTTGTTTCATGTCTCTTTGTAGTAAACACACTGCCTAGCTGACAGAAGACATTCAAATATTTATGGGAAGAAAGAAGAAAATTTAAAAAAGAAGGAGTGGGAAGAACACTAAAAAGAAGGATGTTAGGCTGGGTGCAGTGGCTCATGCCTGTAATCCCAGCATTTTGGGAGGCCGAGGTGGGTGGATCACCTGAGGTCAGGAGGTCAAGACCAGGCTGGCCAACATGGTGAAACACCATCTCTACAAAAATACAAAAATTAGCCAGGCATGATGGCAGATGCCTGTAATCCCAGCTACTCAGGAGGCTGAGGCAGGAGAATTGCTTGAACCCGGGAGGCAGAGGTTGCAGTGAGCCAAGATCATGCCATTGCACTGCAGCCTGGGCGACAGAGTGAGACTCCATCAAGGAAGGAAGGAAGAAAGGGAGGAAGGAAGGAAGGAAGGAAGGGAGGGAGGGAGGAAGGGAGGGAGGGAGAGAGGGTAAGAAGCAATAGGCACTAACTTCAGGCTCAGGAAATCTGTGTATGATTGCCTGCTACTTGCTAGCCGTAAGAGTAGGAATAACTTATTCAGTGGTTCCAGTTTCTTATCTGTAAGATTACTGGACAATAGTCTATAATCTCTGAGACCCCATAACCTGTAGATTCTAACATCCTATTGTTTTATACAAAGTCCACCATGTTTGTGAAAGTCACCATGACAAACACCCATTTTCAATGATATTTTCAAAAGCAAAGCCTTGACCTTCTTTACTAGTTTCTGCAGATATCATTTGCCCCCAATTTTATGTTTTGAGATATTTTGAATTTCATAACAAATACTGAAATGCAGTAACAGAACTTGCAAGTGTTATCAAATTACTATTCTAGAATCATAAGAAGTCACTCAAGGAAGAAGTCAGGTAGAAACTAGAACTGCCAATGAAGAGAATGAATTCCAATCAACCATAGTAGAAATAATGCACGAAACATATGCATGCCAGGATATCATAAAGGAGAAGACTGTAAAATAAACGTACAGTGCAGAGGTGAGATATGCAAGAGATTTCTGGTCTGTCTTGAGGCAGAGGTGATGAGAGGCAGCAAAAAGCAATCTGTGCTTAGAGAACAGAGATGTTAAGATGAATGGTGAAGTATGAGTTATGAGATATAACAGAGATCTTGAGGTACTGCCAGACAGACTCAAGTTAAAGCAATTACTAGCATCTGGAAGAAGTCTCCAAAGATTTTACCCAGACTTCAGTTATTGGTCCCTGACAACTATCAGGAATGGAGCTATGACAGCCTTTTATTCAACTTTCCTAAGCAGGAAAACAAAGGCATCTCTACCACCCAAAAACTCAAAAATTTTAAACATTCTAAAAACACCTAAGTAACATTTCCTCTAAGGACTTAGCAAATTTGGTTTTGGGTTCATTGTGTTTACTTGAACTATATGTGGGCAAAGAGAATCTGAGCAAAAGGATTTGTCCTACTTAGCTAGTCACACGCACAAGTTAGTATTCTTACACTACAGCCTCATGGGACCAAAACCCAATCCATCCACCCCAACTGTGAAAGTTGAGCCTTATCTCTCAAAGATTGATTAATTGAAGCATGGATTCACATTTTGTAGAAAGCTTACATGCCTGAGACTTCAAGTCAAAGTCAATTTGCTTAATACAATTTCTATGATACAGTATAAAAAGCATGTTCTTATAAAACAAGAACACATGAGAACACATGAGTATAATGTCTCCCATGTCCATGACATTTCCAGATCATGAATGTGACCACTGTTCACTGACAATGCATTCTTTCAACA
This sequence comes from Pan troglodytes, assembly GCF_028858775.2. NCBI lineage: Eukaryota > Metazoa > Chordata > Mammalia > Primates > Hominidae > Pan > Pan troglodytes. The sequence continues at coordinate 62,632,322 of NC_072403.2, forward strand.
AGTAGTTTCCGAGCACCTACTGCATGCCAAGTACTAACCAGGCTAGATGCCGAGATACAAAGGTGGGTAAAAGAAATCTGGCTTTGACATGCTGGCTATCATGTTGTTTGGGAAGATAGCACTGCTGTCTTTCCAAAGCTTGCAGTTTCTCATCAGACATATAAGGCCTTTCTCTGCAATTGCTGCGGTATCTTTTTTTTTTTTTTTTCCTTTTTGAGACTCAGTCTCGCTCTACCACCCACGCTGGTATGCAGTGGCGTGATTTCGACTGACTGCAACCTCCGCCTCCCAGGTTCAAGCAATTCTCCCGCTTCAGCTTCCCAAGTAGCTGGGATTACAGGCACGCGCCACCATGCCCAGCTAATTTTTGCACTTTTAGTAGAGTCGGGGTTTCACCGTGTTGGTCAGGCTGGTCTCGAACTGCTGACCTCAGGTGATCCACCCGCCTCAATCTCCCAAAGTGCTGGGATTACAGGCATGAGCCACCGCACACAGCCTTGTAGTACCTTTAATAGTTCTGATTACATGGGAAACCCCAATTCTCTTAACCTAGAAACACAAGTGGACAACCCATGCTTTAAAAATCTAATGAGTCAGTGCTTTTTTTCTGTTTTGACTTGGCTCATGTCCTTAAGCTACTCTTAAATAACACAGTAAGGAAACCTATTTATACCACCACAAGCAGCTGCAGCTTGTCAAAAAATCAATGAATTTCCTAAAAACATTTCCTTGGCTTGGTTTCAGTTTTCAGTTCATCTTAGAAGGTCATCAGCTAAAGATCAGGTAAGATCTAACGAATCAGCATTCTTGCACACAGCTAATGCTCTATCAGTCTCAACTTATACATTCATACATTTTTTAAAACTAATATTTATTGAAAACCTACTATGCTTTATGAGTTGAAGATACACTGGTAAACAAAACAAAGAGCCCTGATAATGTGGAATTAAATTCTAACAAAAAGAGAAACAGCAAGCAATAATAATAAAAATAACAAGTGGCAGGGAGTGATGGCTTACATCTGTAATCCCAACACTTTGGGAGGCCGAAGTGGGCAGATCACTTGAGGTCAGGCATTCAAGACCAGCCTGACCAACATGGCGAAATCCCATCTCTACTAAAAATACAAAAATTAGCGTGGCATGGTGTTGCACATCTGTAATCCTAGCTACTCGGGAAGCTGAGATACGAGAATTGCTTGAACCCAAGAGGCGGAAGTTGCAGTGAGCTGGTATCGCACGACTGTACTCCAGCCTGGGTGACAGAGCAAGACCCTGTCTCAAATAAATAAATAAATAAATAAAACAAATAAGTATTAGAGGATGTTCAAAGTAGTGATGGCTGTGAAATAAAACAGAGCAGGTTAAGAGAAATTGAGGGTGTGGAGGTTGAGGGACAAGTGAGAGGCAAGATGGAATTTTAAATAAAATGATCAGAGAGTCCCCATTGAGAAGGGGGGCATTTGAATAAGACTTAAAAGAGATGAAGGAGTTAGCCATACAGATATCTGGAAGAAAGACATTCAGATAAAGCCAACAGCCACTGCTACAGACCTAAGACAGGATATGCCTGGTGTACTCAAACAAGAGCAAGGAGGCCATTAGGTATGAAATAAAGAGACCAAGACAAAAAGTATTAAAAGATGAAGCTAAAGAGGTAACAGAAGAGCCAGGTACCACAGGACCATATAAGCCATTTCGAAGACCTTCAATTTGATTCTCACTAAAATAGGAAGCCACTGGAGGGAGTTGAGGCAAAAGAATAACAGATCTGACTTGTGTTTAAAAAGGTAACCATTGTGTACCGAGAAAAAGTTTCTCAACACAGAATATTTACCAAGTGCTTATTTCTAAGGTATAAAAAATTATTCCAATCTAGAATAGACAACACAATCCCGGAAAATAACAAGTTGAATGACTAATACTACCCAATTTCAATACCTATGATAAAGCTACAGTTGTCGAAACAGTGTGGTTTTGGCAAAAGAAAAGTCAAGTCGACCAAAGGAACATAACAGAGGGCCCAGAAATAGACCCACACAAATTTAGTAAAGTGATCTTTGACAAAAAAGAAAAAGCAATTCAACAGAGAATGGATAATCTTTTCAACAAATGGTGCTGGAACAACTGGACATCTATATGCAAAAAATATACAAATTTAGGCACAGACCTTATACGTTTCACAAAATTTAACTCAAAATGAATCACAGACTAAATGTAAAATTCAAAACTATAAAACTTTAGGAAGATAACATAAAAGAAAATCTAGATGACCCTGGATTTGATGATGAATTTTTAAATACAATACCAACATCATGATCCATAAAAGAAAAAACATAGGTTGGATTCATTAAAATTAAAAACCTCCACTCTGCAAAAGACACTGTTAAGAAAATGAAAAGATAAGCCACAGACTGAGAGAAAATATTTGCAGATCATGGCTGGGCACGGTGGCTCACACCTGTAATCCCAGCACTCTGGGAGGTCAAGGCAGGCGGATCAAGAGGTCAGGAGATCAAGACCATCCTGGCCAACATGGTGAAACCCCATCTCTACTAAAAATACAAAACTTAGCAGGGCATAGTGGAACCAGAGAGTCAGAGGTTGCAGTGAGCCAAGATCACACCACTGCACTCCAGCCTGGCGACAGAGTGAGACTCCATCTCAATATACACATATATTTGCAAATCACATATATGATAAAGAACTAGTATCCAAAATATACAAAGAAATCTTAAAAAATCAATCATAAGAAAGCAAACAACTCAGTTTAAAAGTGGGCAAAATATCTGAACAGACAGTTTACTAAAGGAAATATACAGTTGGCAAATAAGCATATAAAAAGATGCTCAACGCCATATTAGAGAATTGCAAATTAAAACAACGTGAGACACCACTATACACATCTATTGGAATGGCTAAAATCTAAAAAGATTACAACACCAGACGCTGGCAAGGAGGTGGAGCAACAGAAACTCTCTTTAACTGATGGTGGAAATGCAAAACAATACAGCTACTTTGAGTTGTTTCTTACAAAGCTAAACATAGTCTTACCATATAATTCAGCAATTACACTTCAAGGCATTAACCCAAATGATGTGAGAAGAGGAAGGATGCGGGAACTCTGTACTTTCTGCCTAATTTTTCTGTAAACTTAAACTGCTCTAAAAGTCTATTAAAAAAAAATTGATCAGGCACGGTGGCTCATGTCTGTAATCCTCACACTTTGAGAGGCCAAAGCGGGTGGATTGAGTCCAGGAATTCAGGACCAGCCTGGGCAACATGGCAAAACCCCATCTCTACAAAAAAACACAAAAACTAGCCATGTGTAGTGGCAGGGACCTGTAGTCCCAGCTACTCAGGAGGCTGAGGCAGGAGAATCACCTGAGCCCGGGAGGTCAAGGCTGCAGTGAGCCAAGATCACGCCACTGCACTCCAGCCTGGGCAAGTGGAGTTGCAAGTTGAGACCCCGTTTCACAAAGAAGGAAAGAAAAAATGTATTCCTGTCCTCAAAAAGCTTATTCTCTTATTACTTTATTATCCATACTCTGCCCACTTCCAACATGGAGTTAACACATACGAAAAGGATACTAAAAGTAGAAATAAAATATCAAAACTCATGTGTAAGGAAATCAATACAGTTACATCAAAATTTTGGCTAAAGAGTTATTTATTGATGTTCTTTTGCTGACTTCCTTCAGTCAAGCCTCACTATATGTTCTCATTGCATATGAATCTGCCCTTCAGAGCATCCATTCTGGTGTTATAACTTAATCAGTGTCTGCCCCCACGTCAGACTCCTAAACAGCAGATAAGAGAGTTTAATGATGCAATAGTAACCAGGAAACCATTAATTTGGTAAAGAAACTGGGGTACAGAGAAGTTAGACAAATCATGAAAAGTCCCACTTAAAAATGGTATAGCCAGGTTTTCAACATTTGGTCTGTTTGACTCCCAGGCCTCATGGTATTGGTGTTACACCATAAAGTATGATATAATTTTTGGACCTAATGTTATCTTCAAGTTGTAAAAGGCAGTGACTCAATAAAAATAATTTAGTTAAGCTGAAAATCAACTGAATTTAATTTATAAAGATCATAATTCCTCCTAATTTCAAACCCTGCTAATACAATAAAATGCAGAGTGTGGGATGCCCTATTTCATTCCATGCATCCACATAGAGTTGGGGGCTCAGGTTCACTACTGGATAAACTAAAAGTTGGCATCCTCAGTCAATTTACCTGAGTGCTGCAACATAATAAGGGTTTGAAATGACGAACCAGGATTTTTCCCAGGCTAGTTTTTGCTACACCTGTAAAATGGGACTCTTACAGTAAAACCTGCTGCCTTTAAAAATGAAAACAAAGGGGCTGGGCACGGTGGCTCATGCCTGTAATCCCAACACTTTGGGAGGCCGAGGTGGGTGGATCGCCCGAGGTCAGGAGTTTGAGACCAGCCTGACCAACATGGAGAAACCCCATCTCTACTAAAAATCCAAAATTACCTGCGCATGGTGGCGCGTGCCTGTAATCCCAGCTACTTGGGAGGCTGAGGCAGGAGAATAGCTTGAACCCGGGAGGCAGAGGTTGCGTGAGCCAAGATCACGCCATTGCACTCCAGCCTGGGCAACAAGAGCGAAACTCCATCTCAAAAAAAAAAAAAAAAGAAAAAGAAAAATCCAGCAAGGAGCCTAAATTATCAAGGAGTAAGGTAGGAATTTGAGAAAAGAAAAGCTCTATTTATAAACATCTCTCTTCTGGTCAATATAAACACAGCCTTAGAGCTACCACATCCCAAAATAATTTATCTTAAAAAAAAAAAAAAAACTCTGATTATACAATTACTAGGAGGAATCTTAACTATATTCCCTTTATATAAGAGTCTCTTTAAAAGGGAATGGAATCATAAATATTACCTTAGAAATCTGAGTATTACTTTAGAAGTTCATAAATTCTTTAACACAGGGCTCCCAATTTAGGCTAATGATAATCCTCACACTAGCATGTGACTAAAATTGTCTGCAAAGAGCAGTTGTCCACCTGACATTCTGGATCTGTCTGTGATATAATAGGTAAAGAATGTGGTGTCATTTAAGGAGACACTATAATTTCCTGTGCTGAATGCAGAGTATTAAAATGTTGCTGTAATTTTATTTTTTTCTAACATTTCTAAATGTATAAATCATCATCAAATAAACACAAAAGCCTTGAATCAAAATATTTAGGTATATATTTTATTATTGACTATTTATGGACAAGATGTTGAGGCTCCATTTTCCTATCTAAAAAACTGGAAATACCTGGACATTGCTTGCCATGAATACAAAATGCACACATGTAAGAGCAAAATCAATCACAACTACAGGGAAAAAACTGCATCAAACACTAGAAATCATTAACAGTTTTTGGCTCATAGCTCTCTGCAAGAATCTGATGAACCCTGTGGACTTTTCTTCTAAATGCACATATACATGTATACAAAACTATACCTACAAACTTAGAAAGTAACTGACCTTTTACCTCAGCCCAAAAACTTCTAACCAGGAGAAAAATCCCATTATAACATTGCATTGAAGAGTCACTAGACATGTACTTTGGCCTCTAAGACACAGGCAGAATGACTTACATATAAAGTATTAATACTCCAGTGAGAAAATAAAAGAATACCAGTATTAGTTATAAAAGGTTCTCCAAAAGGGAACCTGAAATAAAAGTAGGGAAGAGTAACACCCTAGCATGTGGGGTCCAGGTTATTTTAGACATGAGGATTGACTAATGCCAAGAAAGCTGACATGTCAAAATCTCAACTTTTAAAATAGGTATATTTTTAGGCTTCTTTAGCAGGCTTCGGTTATGTAAGTGCTTAATCATTTGGTAAAGCCGAATGTCAAATTTACATATAAAAACACATAAATTTGCAATATAACATCTAAATTATTTCATGTGATGGAAAATAAGAATTAAAAATACATGTTACTTATTAGCTGAATCATAGGTAGAAGTTTCTTAAAGTGATGTTTTTATGTGATGATACTGCCCGTACTAGAGGAGCGTGGAGCAGGAGACTGCATGGCAGAGCAGAAACGGCACATACTGCAAGCTAACTCTCTTCGATCTGCTCCTAGAACTGCAACTGATTAGCCATGTGACTCCGATCAAGTCATTATCTTTCGGGATCCCAATTTTTAAAACCTATGAAGTTAAAGGAATGCCCTATATGACCTTTAAAACTGCCAATTATTTTATTCTAAAGTTATCTAAGAGTATATCAAAAGTAAACAAGAATCAGGGTCAATTAGTGGAGCAGAACAATTAAAATCACAAGTAGTTTTCATTAGAGGATACCCCAAAACAACATTTCATACATGAGCGAAAATTCCTCAGCAATGTTGCTGCCACAAATATTTTGGTCCTTCAGAGTCATTGTGGTAGCCAGCCTCCAGGAGGACTCCCAGTAATCCCCACCTCTGTTATGCACATCCTTACACAGTCTTCTCTCACAGTGCACTAGGGTTGTCATTGTGACCAACTGTATACAGCAAAAATGGTACGTTACTTCCAAGATTGGGTTATAAAAGACAAAATCTTCAGCTTGGGTGCCTACTCTCCCTCACTCTTGGTTTCTTGTTCTAGGGAAAGCATGCTGTCACGTGGTAAGCATGTTGTGGCTTCTGGCCAACAGCAAGCAAGGAACTGAGGTGGACCAACAAGCATGTGAGTAAGCCTGGAAACAGATCCACTAACTCAGCTGAGCCTTGAGATGACTACAACACCTTGACTGCCACCTGATGGGAGACCCTGAGCCCAAAACACACAGCTGAGCAATTCCTAGATTCCTGTCCCTCAGAAACTGTGATACAGTAAATATTTCTTGTTTTAATCTAGTAGGTTTGGGGGTAATTTGTTATATAGCAATAGGTAACAGATACAGTCATCTTTTATTCTTTTTTTTAGCCTCTTGGACCTTATAAGTTATTGGTCCAGATTTATTTAGTTATTCTTTCACCCTGTCTCTTATATAACCACTGCCTATATATATACTTTTTTCATTTCCTTTGCAGCCACCCAGATTTGGGTCCCCTGAATCTCACTATTAAAAATACCACAAAAGTCTATACACTATACCTCTAAGTCAAGAATCCCAAATTCAAATATATATGAGATATTCAGGCAATGTCAACTGGACTAAGCATAAGGTAATGGGGAGGTTGGGGACAGTGGTGAACATCAGGATGAATGTGCCTTCTTAGGGTGCTGTCTTCTGCTCAACCCCAACCAACTGCTGCCATGTGAGTATGTGGGCCCAGTGTTGCCAGATCACCTGCTTTTATACGAAGACCCTAAACTCTCTATTTTTATGATATTTCTCAATTTTTGAATATTGGCTTAAAATTGTTACAGTGTATAGAACAAAATATATCTACCATCTGGACTCAGCCTGTGAGCCACCAATTTCCAGCCTCTACTCTAGATCAGTCTTCCTAGAATTTCTCTCAGGCTGGGTGCGGTGGCTCACGCCTGTAATCCCAGCACTTTGGGAGGCCGAGGCGGGTGGATCATTTGAGGTCAGGAGTTCAAGACCAGTTTGGCCAACATGGTGAGAACCTGTCTCTACTAAAAATACAAAAAATAGTCAGGCACAGTGGTATGCCCCTATAATCCCAGCTACCTGGGAGGCTGAGGCAGGAGAATCGCTTGAACCCAGGAGGTGGAGGTTGCAGTGAGCTGAGATGGCACCACTGCACTCCAGCCTGGGCGACAGAGTGAGATTCTGTCTCAAAAAAAAAAAAAAAAAAAAAAAGAATTTATCTCAGATCTTGATTCCCCTGCTCAAAACATTTAAGAGTTATCCATGACTATCCATGGTTCTCTAACTGAGAAAGCTGACATTCACATACCTCTTCAATCTACCTGACCCAAACTTACCTCTCCAGCCTTATAGTCTCTATTGAAATGTTCTGTTACGGCAGACAGGCCTATCCAACACTCTCTAAAAAAGTCATTTCCCACCCACAATATTCCAGCCAACTTGCCCCATCCATGCCCTACCCATAGCTTAAAACCAAACCAAATATCACTTCCTCAGGTAAGACTTCCCTGACAGCCCATCATCCTCTAAAGTCCTGCAACAAACAACAGTCAAGATATTCATTTAGCCATTCAACACATATCAGTTCAATGGCTCTTTTACTGCCATCTTGAACTTTTCTTTGAACCTGGTATGTTTATCTTTTCAGACATTTATATTGTTCACTAACTATGATGAAATATGCTATCTACAAAACTGAATTCAGTTCACTTCAAACCATAATTACAGAACACCCTGAAGTCATCACCTACTAAATTCTGTGCTAAAGATTATACAAAGAAGAAATACAAGGCCAGGCATGATGGCTCACGCCTCTAATCCCAGCACTTTGGGAGGCCGAGATGGGCTGATCACCTGAGGTCGGGAGTTCAAGACCAGCCTGACCAACATGGAGAAACCCCATCTCTACTAAAAATACAAAATTAGCCGGGCGTGGTAGTGCATGCCTATAATCCCAGCTACTTGGGAGGCTGAGGCAGGAGAATGGCTGGAACCCGGGAGGCAGAGGTTGTGGTGAGCCGAGATGGTGCCATTGCACTCCAGCCTGGGCAACAAGAGCGAAACTCCATCTCAAAAAAAAAAAAAAAAGGAAAAGAAATACAAATCCCTAACATCCGGGAGACTACAGATTCTTGCAAAAGCAAGATGCAAACAGCTTCAATAGTACAGTGTAATAAGTTTTTAGGGGAATTTTAGTTACAAGAGTAACTAAATTCTCCCAGGAAGAACAGAAAGAACAAGGAAGAGATTACAGTTGATCTGGGACAGGAAGAACAGTTTACTAAAATAAGCCTCTCCTCATCCTCTTCAGCCAACAGGCATCCTCTAAACAACCCTAGCAGTCTCCGTTAAACCCAAGCACACCTGCATCCATAGCCAACATCATTACTATCCACAAACTTTTAGGATGCTTTGTTTATTTAACCTTGAATATCTCCTTTTTATCTCTAAATGGAACTGTGGCCATCCTAATTACATAGACAATGGGTACCAAAAAGTATTTCACTTACTAACTAAAATAGGTCTAAAATTTTATAAGCTATGATTTCAAAATAGCAGTATTACTCTTAAAGATAGATGGCAAAACATTTCAAAGGCCCAGTGCTTAGATATTGGTTTCTAATATCAGCTTCCAATAAAAAGAACCAGGGCTTAGAGAAATGGTTGATTTCAGGGCTAGGGCAGGAAATACACAAGATGAGCCTCAAGCACCTTGGAATGTCAGAAAAGGAAGGAAGTGCTCAAAAAACAAAGCAAAGGAGCATAGCGAAAGCACACAGGAGCAAACCTGAAAGAGCTCCCAATGGCCAAAGCCGGAATAATTTGAGCAACAAAACAAGTAGCATAACATTGGATTATAATCCAAAGTATAAATATCTACAAGTCCATATTGACATACATCAAGTGACTGAATGAATTAAAAAATTAGAGAAGAAAGAAGTTTCCTTCACACAAAAATCCAAACAATTTATGTAGATATTCTCCTCTCAAGGATGTGAAGCTTAATTCCCCATCCCCCGTTGTGGGCTGCACTTACAGTGCTTTGCTTCCAAATAATGATGTAAGTAAGGATGGGGGAGGAAAGAAACCTGGCAAACTTTACCGCAGTCAGGTAATCAAGGATAATAACATCATAGTGACAAGTCATGTGGGTAGCACCTACCCTTGATAAGACATGTGAATTGGTATGTTAATAATGGCACTTCACCTCTGTGGTCTTCCTTGCAAAGACCCATAACCTCAATCTAACCATAGGAAAAACATCAGATAAACCCAAATTGAAGGACATTCTACAAAATACCTGACCACTACTCCTCAAAACTGTCAAAATCATCACAAACAAGGAAAGTCTAAGAAAATGTCACAGACCAGAGAAGACTACAGAGACATGACAATGAAATGTAATGTGGTATCCCGGATAGGATGCCAGAAGGCAAAAAAAAAAAAAAAAGGACATTAGGGAAGAACTAATGATACTCATATCAAGTACGGAATTTAATTAAAGATTACGTACCAGTGTTGGTCCATTAGTTATGATACATGTACATACTAATTTAAGATGCTAACAACAGGGGAAGTTGGACACAGGGTGTTCAGGACCTACCTGTAATATTTTTGCAACTTTTCTGTTGCCAAGATCTAAAATCTATCCTAAATCTAAATCCATTACCATTTAATACTATTGTAAAATCTAAAGTATTCTAAAATTAAAAGTTTATTAAAATTTTTTTTAATTTCAAAAGGGTCACATATTTTGAAACCTTTCAAGAGTGAAAAAGAGGACGCCAGACTTAAGATTCACAATAAAAAATATTGTTAAAAAGGCAAACTCTACACCTAAATTATTTATTTTTATTTTCAAAATATTCTTTAAAAACTTACTGGCACTAAACGACCTTTATCACATCCAGAGATTTTATTTTGAATAGCATTACCAAAGCAAATTGTTTAAACATCACAATCAAATCAAGACTTGAATCTCATCAACATACCAGGGAAAAGTCAGTTTTGAGGAGACAGGCATTGTGACAGCTTAATTTGAAATTTTAACAATTATAGTAATGGAATACACACACAAATACTGTTTGGTCATCCTAACGTGGTCCATTATGTTTTATAAATTGGCTAGAAATTAAGAATGAATACTGCTCATCTTCACGCAGAGACAAAAATGCTTATCTTATTGCTGATTATTCTTTACTTGGCAGTGGCTCCTAACACTTGACTTGAATTAACCCTGGTTTATCTAAGGAAGTACAAGACATTTATGTTTAAGGCAATCCAACAAATAGGAAACCCTGTTTCTGAATAAACTCTGAATCAACTGAGAAGTGAGATAAAGTAGATAAGAAGTAAGAGAAATAAGTTAGATAGAAGGATAAGAGAAATACGAAGGCAAAAGGAGCAAAATATTACCTTTACTAACAATATAACCTAGCTTAAAGAATATTACTTACTACAGGCAAGTAGATGGTTTCCAAACACTAAGTCCCATAATTGAAGACTTACCCACCCAGTCACAGGCAATGCAGTGTCATGCAAGTGGGACAGCCTGACCCTGTAAAACTTACAGCATGATGGAACAGGCTAAATCACAGATAGCTTGCTCATAAAAGAAAGAGGAAAAAGTGAGTGGTCCAAATAAACCCACTTTCTAATTTGAAACTCACCAATCACATTCAGTCACTTCCAAAAGGCACAAGAAGGCATAAATATTACACTAATGGGGTCTCTGTCATATGAAGCGAATCATTAGAAATAGGAAAGAAGCATTTCCCACATAGGATTTTCTTTTTTTAAGATAGGGTCTTGATTTGTTGCCCAGGCTGGAGTACAATGGCATGACTGCAGCTCACTGAAGCCTTGACCTCCTGGGCCCAAGCCATCCTCCCACCTCACTTCCCAAGTACCTGGACTACAGGCATACGCCACCACACCTGGATAATTTGGGGGCGTTTCTGTTTTTGTAGAGATGGGGTTTCACCATGTTGCCCAGGCTGGTCTCAAACTCCTGAGCTCAAGCAATTCCCCCACCTCAGCCTCCCAAAGTGCTAGGATTACAGGCATGAGCCACTGCCCCCGGCCTGTAAGGAGTATTTTTAAATGCAAAAGAAGGTCTAAGAAAACTTAAATGTAAATATTACTTGGTTCAGTTATTCCAGTTACAAATTTATTATATCATGTATAATCACAAAAATTGAGTAAATCCAAGGAGTGCTTCTACTAGCATAGTTCTTTAAGTCAGTAGTATAAATGAAATCAAGGAATTGGGAGCCTTTCATTCATCTCTGTCTCCCTAAGCAACACCATGAATTAGGATAAAAACAAATCAAAATTCTCCAGGTTATCATGGTACAGAACTGAGGCAGAAACATTACAAGAGGATTACAGGTCTGAGGGCCTACTGGTGCCCAGAGTCTTCCTTATTCTTTTCTTTTTTTTTTTTTTCAAATCTGTTAGTTTTTTTTTTTTTTATACTTTAAGTTTTAGGGTACATGTGCACAACGTGCAGGTTAGTTACATATGTATACATATGCCATGTTGGTATGCTGCACCCAGTAACTCATCATTTAACATTAGGTATATCTCCAAATGCTATCCCTCCCTCCTCCCCCCACCCCACAACAGGCCCCGGTGTGTGATGTTCCCCTTCCTGTGTCCATGTGTTCTCATTGTTCAATTCCCACCTATGAGTGAGAACATGTAGTGTTTGGTTTTTTGTCCTGGAGATAGTTTGCTGAGAATGATGGTTTCCAGCTTCATCCATGTCCCTACAAAGGACATGAACTCATCATTTTTTATGGCTGTATAGTATTCCATGGTGTATATGTGCCACATTTTCTTAATCCAGTCTATCATTGTTGGACATTTGGCTTGGTTCCAAGTCTTTGCTGTTGTGAATAGTGCTGCAATAAACATATGTGTGCATGTGTCTTTATAGCAGCATGATTTATAATCCTTTGGGTATATACCCAGTAATGGGATGGCTGGGTCAAATGGTATTTCTAGTTCTAGATCCCTGAGGAATCGCCACACTGACTTCCACAATGGTTGAACGAGTTTACAGTCCCACCAACAGCGTAACAGTGTTCCTATTTCTCCACATCCTCTCCAGCACCTGTTGTCTCCTGACTTTTTAATGATCACCATTCTAACTGGTGTGAGATGGTATCTCATTGTGGTTTTGATTTGCATTTCTCTGATGGCCAGTGATGATGAGCATTTTTTCATGTGTCTTTTGGCTGCATAAACGTCTTCTTTTGAGAAGTGTCTGTTCAAATCCTTCACCCACTTTTTGATGTGGTTGTTTGTTTTTTTCCTGTAAATTTGTTGGAGTTCATCGTAGATTCTGGATATTAGCCCTTTGTCAGATGAGTGGATTGCAAAAATTTTCTCCCATTCTGTAGGTTGCCTGTTCACTTTGATGGTAGTTTCTTCTGCTGTGCAGAAGCTCTTTAGTTTAAATAGATCCCATTTGTCAATTTTGGCTTCTGTTGCCATTGCTTTTGGTGTTTTAGACATGAAGTCCTTGCCCATGCCTATGTCCTGAATGGTATTGTCTAGGTTTTCTTCAAGGGTTTTTATGGTTTTAAGTCCAACATTTAAGTCTTTAATCCATCTTGAATTAATTTTTGTATAAGGTGTAACGAAGGGATCCAGTTTCAGCTTTCTACATATAGCTAGCCAGTTTTCCCAGCACCATTTATTAAATAGGGAATCATTTCCCCATTTCTTGTTTTTCTCAGGTTTGTCAAAGATCAGATGGTTGTAGATATGTGGCATTAGTCTTCCTTATTCTTTTTTTTTTTTTTAATATTATACTTTAAGTTTTAGGGTACATGTGCACAATGTGCCGGTTAGTTACATATGTATACATGTGCCATACTGGTGTGCTGCACCCATTAACTCGTCATTTATAATTAGGTATATCTCCTAATTCTATCGCTCCCCCTCCCCCCACCCCACAACATTCCCCAGAGTGTGATGTTCCCCTTCCTGTGTCCATGTGTTCTCATCGTTCAATTCCCATCTATGAGTGAGAACATGCGGTGTTTGGTTTTTTGTCCTTGCGATAGTTTACTGAGAATGATGTTTTCCAATTTCATCCATGTCCCTACAAAGGACATGAACTCATCATTTTTTATGGCTGCATAGTATTCCATGGTGCATATGTGCCACATATTCTTAATCCAGTCTATCATTGTTGGACATTTGGCTTGGTTCCAAGTCTTTGCTATTGTGAATAGTGCCGCAATAAACATACGTGTGCATGTGTCTTTATAGCAGCATGATTTATAGTCCTTTGGGTATATACCCAGTAATGGGATGGCTGGGTCAAATGGTATTTCTAGTTCTAGATCCCTGAGGAATCGCCACACTGTCTTCCACAACGGTTGAACTACTTTACAGTCCACCAACAGTGTAAAAGTGTTCCTATTTCTCCACAGCCTCTCCAGCACCTGTTGTTTCCTGACTTTTTAATGATTGCCATTCTAACTGGTGTGAGATGGTATTTCATTGTGGTTTTGATTTGCATTTCTCTGATGCTCAGTGATGATGAGCATTTTTTCATGTGTCTTTTAGCTGCATAAATGTCTTCTTTTGAGAAGTGTCTGTTCATATCCTTTGCCCACTTTTTGATGGGGTTGTCTGTTTTTTTTCCTGTAAATTTGTTGGAGTTCATTGTAGATTCTGCATATTAGCCCTTTGTCAGATAAGTAGGTTGTGAAAATTTTCTCCCATTTTGTAGGTTGCCTGTTCACTCTGATGGTAGTTTCTTTTGCTGTGCAGAAGCTCTTTAGTTTAACTAGATCCCATTTGTCAATTTTGGCTTTTGTTGCCATTGCTTTTGGTGTTGTAGACATGAAGTCCTTGCCCATGCCTATGTTCTGAATGGTAATGCCTAGGTTTTCTTCAAGGGTTTTTATGGTTTTAGATCTAACGTTTAAGTCTTTAATCCATCTTGAATTAATTTTTGTAAAAGGTGTAAGGAAGGGATCCAGTTTCAGCTTTCTACATATGGCTAGCCAGTTTTCCCAGCACCATTTATTAAATAGGGAATCCTTTCCCCATTGCTTGTTTTTCTCAGGTTTGTCAAAGATCAGATAGTTGTAGATATACGGTGTTATTTCTGAGGGCTCTGTTCTGTCCATTGATCTATATCTCTGTTTCAGTACCAGTACCATGCTGTTTTGGTTACTGCAGTGTAGTATAGTTTGAAGTCAGGTAGCGTGATGCCTCCAGCTTTGTTCTTTTGGCTTAGGATTGACTTGGGGATGTGGGCTTTTTGATTCCATATGAACTTTAAAGTAGTTTTTTCCAATTCTGTGAAGAAAGTCATTGGTAGCTTGATGGGGATGGCATTGAATCTATTAATTACCTTGGGCAGTATAGCCATTTTCACGATATTGATTCTTCCTACCCATGAGCATGGAATGTTCTTCCATTCGTTTGTATTCTCTTTTATTTCATTGAGCAGTGGTTTGTAGTTCTCCTTGAAGAGGTCCTTCACGTCCCTTGTAAGTTGGATTCCTAAGGATTTTATTCTCTTGGAAGCAATTGTGAATGGGAGTTCACTCATGATTTGGCTCTCTGTTTGTCTGTTATTGGTGTATAAGAATGCTTGTGATTTTTGTACATTGATTTTGTATCCTGAGACGTTGCTGAAGCTGCTTATCAGCTTAAGGAGATTCTGGGCTGAGACAATGGGGTTTTCTAGATAAACAATCATGTTGTCTGCAAACAGGGACAATTTGACTTCCTCCTTTCCTAATTGAATACCCTTTATTTCCTTCTCCTGCCTAATTGCCCTGGCCAGAACTTCCAACACTATGTTGAATAGGAGTGGTGAGAGAGGGCATCCCTGTCTTGTGCCAGTTTTCAAAGGGAATGCTTCCAGTTTTTGCCCATTCAGTATGACATTGGCTGTGGGTCTGTCATAGATAGCTCTTATTATTTTGAGATACGTCCCATCAATACCTAATTTATTGACAGTTTTTAGCATGAAGCGTTGTTGAATTTTGTCAAAGGCCTTTTCTGCATCTATTGAGATAATCATGTGGTTTTTGTCTTTGGTTCTGTTTATATGCTGCATTACATTTATTGATTTGTGTATATTGAACCAGCCTTGCATCCCAGGGATGAAGCCCACTTGATCATGGTGGATAAGCTTTTTGATGTGCTGCTGGATTCGGTTTGCCAGTATTTTATTGAGGATTTTTGCATCAATGTTCATCAAGGATATTGGTCTAAAATTCTCTTTTTTGGTTGTGTCTCTGCCCGGCTTTGGGATCAGGATGATGCTGGCCTCATAAAATGAGTTAGGGAGGATTCCCTCTTTTTCTGTTGATTGGACTAGTTTCAGAAGGAATGGTACCAGTTCCTCCTTGTACCTCTGATAGAATTCGGCTGTGAATCCATCTGGTCCTGGACTCTTTTTCGTTGGTAAGCTATTGATTATTGCCACAATTTCAGAGCCTGTTATTGTTCTATTCAGAGATTCAACTTCTTCCTGGTTTAGTCTTGGGAGAGTGTATGTGTCGAGGAATGTATCCATTTCTTCTAGATTTTCTAGTTTATTTGCGTAGAGGTGTTTGTAGTATTCTCTGATGGTAGTTTGTATTTCTGTGGGATTGGTGGTCATAGCCCCTTTGTCATTTTTTATTGCATCTATTTGATTCTTCTCTCTTTTTTTCTTTATTAGTCTTGCTAGCGGTCTATCAATTTTGTTGATCCTTTCAAAAAACCAGCTCCTGGGTTCATTAATTTTTTGAAGGGTTTTTTGTTTCCTTCAGTTCTGCTCTGATCTTAGTTGTTTCTTGCCTTCTGCTAGCTTTTGAATGTGTTTGCTCTTGCTTCTCTAGTTCTTTTAATTGTGATGTTAGGGTGTCAATTTTGGATCTTTCCTGCTTTCTCTTGTGGGCATTTAGTGCTATAAATTTCCCTCTACACACTGCTTTGAATGTGTCCCAGAGATTCTGGTATGTTGTGTCTTTGTTCTCGTTGGTTTCAAAGAACATCTTTATTTCTGCCTTCATTTCGTTAGGCACCCAGTAGTCATTCAGGAGCAGGTTGTTCAGTTTCCATGTAGTTGAGCGTTTTTCAGTGAGTTTCTTAATCCTGAGTTCTAGTTTGATTGCACTGTGGTCTGAGAGATAGTTCGTTACATTTTCTGTTCTTTTACATTTGCTGAGGAGAGCTTTACTTCCAACTATGTGGTCAATTTTGGAATAGGTGTGGTGTGGTGCTGAAAAAAATGTATATTCTGTTGATTTGGGGTGAAGAGTTCTGTAGATGTCTATTACGTCTGCTTGGTGCAGAGGTGAGTCCAATTCCTGGGTATCCTTGTTAACTTTCTGTCTCATTGATCTGTCTAATGTTGACAGTGGGGTGTTAAAGTCTCCCATTATTATTGTGTGGGAGTCTAAGTCTCTTTGTAGGTCACTGAGGACTTGCTTTATGAATCTGGGTGCTCCTGTATTGGGTGCATATATATTTAGGATAGTTAGCTCTTCTTATTGAATTGATCCCTTTACCATTATGTAATGGCCTTCTTTGTCTCTTTTGATCTTTGTTGGTTTAAAGTCTGTTTTATCAGAGACTAGGATTGCAACCCCTGCCTTTTTTTGTTTTCCATTGGCTTGGTAGATCTTCCTCCATCCTTTTATTTTGAGCCTATGTGTGTCTCTGCATGTGAGATGGGTTTCCTGAATACAGCACACTGATGGGTCTTGACTCTTTATCCAATTTGCCAGTCTGTGTCTTTTAATTGGAGCATTTAGTCCATTTACATTTAAAGTTAATATTGTTATGTGTGAATTTGATCCTGTCATTATGATGTTAGCTGGTTATTTTGCTCGTTAGTTGATGCAGTTTCTTCCTAGTCTCGATGGTCTTTACATTTTGGCTTGATTTTGCTGCGGCTGGTACCGGTTGTGCCTTTCCATGTTTAGTGCTTCCTTCAGGCTCTTTTAGGGCAGGCCTGGTGGTGACAAAATCTCTCAGCATTTGCTTGTCTGTAAAGGATTTTATTTCTCCTTCACTTATGAAGCTTAGTTTGGCTGGATATGAAATTCTGGGTTGAAAATCTTTTCTTTAAGAATGCTGAATATTGGCCCCCACTCTCTTCTGGCTTGTAGAGTTTCTGCTGAGAGATCTGCTGTTAGTCTGACGGGCTTCCCTTTGTGGGTAACTCGACCTTTCTCTCTGGCTGCCCTTAACATTTTTTCCTTCATTTCAACTTTGGTGAATCTGACAATTATGTGTCTTGTAGTTGCTCCTCTCGAGGAGTATCTTCGTGGCGTTCTCTGTATTTCCTGAATCTGAATGTTGGCCTGCCTTGCTAGATTGGGGAAGTTCTCCTGGATAATATCCTGCAGAGTGTTTTCCAACTTGGTTCCATTCTCCCCGTCACTTTCAGGTACACCGATCAGACGCAGATTTGGTCTTTTCACATAGTCCCATATTTCTTGGAGGCTTTGTTCGTTTCTTTTTATTTTTTTTTCTCTAAACTTCCCTTCTCGCTTCATTTCATTCATTTCATCTTCCATCACTGATACCCTTTCTTCCAGTTGATCGCATCGGCTCCTGAGGCTTCTGCATTCTTCACGTAGTTCTCGAGCCTTGGCTTTCAGCTCCATCAGCTCCTTTAAGCACTTCTCTGTATTGGTTATTCTAGTTATACATTCGTCTAAATTTTTTTCAGAGTTTTCAACTTCTTTGCCTTTGGTTTGAATTTCCTCCTGTAGCTCGGAGTAGTTTGATCGTCTGAAGCCTTCTTCTCTCAACTCGTCAAAGTCATTCTCCATCCAGCTTTGTTCCGCTGCTGGTGAGGAACTGCGTTCCTTTGGAGGAGGAGAGGCGCTCTGCTTTTTAGAGTTTCCAGTTTTTCTGCTCTGTTTTTTCCCCATCTTTATGGTTTTATCTACTTTTGGTCTTTGATGATGGTGATGTACAGATGGGTTTTTGGTGTGGATGTCCTTTCTGTTTATTAGTTTTCCTTCTAACAGACAGGACCCTCAGCTGCAGGTCTGTTGGAGTTTGCTAGAGGTCCACTCCAGACCCTGTTTGCCTGGGTATCAGCAGCAGTGTCTGCAGAACCGTGGATTTTCGTGATCCGCAAATGCTGCTGTCTGATCGTTCCTCTGGAAATTTTGTCTCAGAGGAGTACCTGGCCGTGTGAGGTGTCAGTCTGCCCCTACTGGTGGGTGCCTCCCAGTTAGGCTGCTCGGGGGTCAGGGGTCAGGGACCCACTTGAGGAGGCAGTCTGCCCATTCTCAGATCTCCAGCTGCGTGCTGGTAGAACCACTGCTCTCCTCAAAGCTGTCAGACAGGGACATTTAAGTCTGCAGAGGTTACTGCTGTCTTTTTGTCTGTGCCCTGCCCTACAGAGGCAGGCAGGCCTCCTTGAGCTGTGGTGGGCTCCACCCAGTTCGAGCTTCCAGGCTGCTTTGTTTACCTAAGCAACCCTGGGCATTGGCAGGCGCCCCTCCCCCAGCCTCGCTGCCGCCTTGCAGTTTGATCTCAGACTGCTGTGCTAGCAATCAGCGAGACTCGGTGGGTGTAGGACCCTCCAAGCCAGGTGCGGGATATAATCTCCTGGTGCGCCATTTCCTAAGCCCGTCAGAAAAGTGCAGTATTCGGGTGGGAGTGGCCCGATTTTCCAGGTGCTGTCTGTCATCCCTTTCCTTGACCAGGAAAGGGAACTAACTCCCCGACCCCTTGTGCTTCCCGAGTGAGGCAATGCCTCGCCCTGCTTCGGCTGGCGCATGGTGCGCTGCACCCACTGTCCTGCGCCCACTGTCTGACACTCCCTAGTGAGATGAACCCGGTACCTCAAATGGAAATGCAGAAATCACCCGTCTTCTGCGTCGCTCACACTGGGAGCTGTAGACCAGAGCTGTTCCTATTCGGCCATCTTGGCTCCTCCCCCTTTTCCTTATTCTTGATCTTGTTTGTAACTGTTTCCTTACACTTGAGGGAAGCTGAGCAGCTTTAGGCTCTATCTATATTCACTTATCGACATTATCACATCTATATTCACACATCAGTATTGTCATTCTATTAAACTTTCATTGTATTATAGTTAACTCTCTGAGGGCTCATTTTCATGTCCCCAGCACCTAACTCAGAAGCTGTCATTAATGAGTAAAACTGTGTGTGTTTGTGTGTGCATGCACATATGTGCACGTGTGCGTATATGAGTGTGTGTCTTTCATTTGGGGGGGAGGGGTTGAAGAAAAACAATTAAAGAGTCTACTTCTAGCAATGATTCATTCCCCCATCTCCAAGTCTTGAATTGTTACAAGATGTAGTCTTTATTGCTTTCAGGTTCACCCATTTCTTAGATAGACATGCTTGTATTTGACAGATGTGTGTTTGTTCTATTAGCAGATAGTAAGCCTGCATTCTTCAGAATTTAACACTAATCTTGTCTGGCCATTTACAATATCTGACTTCCTGATCACCTCATGATAACAATACCCTAGGCCGGGCGCGGTGGCTCACGCCTGTAATCCCAGCACTTTGGGAGGCCGAGGCGGGCGGATCACGAGGTCAGGAGATGGAGACCATCCTGGCTAACACGGTGAAACCCCGTCTCTACTAAAAATACAAAAAATTAGCCAGGCGCAGTGGCGGGCGCCTGTAGTCCCAGCTACTCGGGAGGCTGAGGCAGGAGAATGGCGTGAACCCGGGAGGCGGAGCTTGCAGTGAGCCGAGATCGCGCCACTGCACTCCACCCCGGGCGACAGAGCGAGACTCCGTCTCAAAAAAAAAAAAAAAACAAAAACAAACAAACAAACAAAAAAAACAATACCCTAAGACCTACTTGCTGTTTCCTATGTGTTTATCACCAAGCCCTATAGTCGCTGATTACTTCCTTTGATATCATGCCCCTAACATCCCAGTCCCAGTACCTTTTGGTTTTGTTTTGTTTTATTTTGTTTGTTTTTGAGACAGAGTCTCACTCTGTCACCCAGGCTACAGTGCAGTGGCACAATCTGGGCTAACTGCAACCTCCACCTCCTGGGTTCAAGTGATTCTCTTGCCTCAGCCTCCCAAGTAGCTGGGATTATAGGCACCTGCCACCACACCCAGCTAATTTTTGTCTTTTTAGAAGAAACAAGGTTTCACATGTTGGTCTCGAACTCCTGACCTCAAGTGATCTGCCTGCCTCAGCCTCCCAAAGTGCTGGGATTACGTGGGAATCACCGCACCCAACCCCAATACCTTTTTAACCCAAGAAGAACCTAGGAAGTGCCAAGTAAAGGATACTGAGAGTCCATCAATGAGGGGATAAAAAAATAATCCATCACCTGAATGTGGGCAATGTGGTTCCTTTTTAAAATTAATGCATTACATACTCTGAACCAAGGTAACAGCAATAACTAATATTCACTGATTAGTCACCATGTGCCAGGCACCATTTCAACAAATTTACACACAACAAATAATTTCATTTCACAGTAACCCTATGAAGTAGGTACAATCAATGTTCTCATTTTATACATGAGGAACTGGAGACACAAAAAATGGTCAAACTATCAGAGGATGAGAGAACTGAGAACTACTGAGGGAACAGGAATTCTTAGGCTCTCTCGGGAGCATGAGTTGGTAGGATAGACTCTGCATGCTGAGCACGTATAGTGAAATGCACTATAATGGAATGAATAATATTCTATTCACAAAAAATAAGGATGTGTCTATTTATTATCATCTCTTATTTCGGATGAGTAAAGTGAAGCTCAAAGAGATGAAGTAATTTAGCCAGGGCCGCTCAAACAGAAACTTGACTTCACTTGGAAGTACAGGATTGAGTCCAACAAACTAGACTAAATAGTCTACATTCCTAGACACTATACAAAATGATACAAAATAGCTTGAAGTACTTTATGGGCTGAAGTACTTCAACAGCTAAGACAGGCTGCAATTCTCACCAGGATTGGCATGGACAAATATGAAATTGTAACACAAACCACAAAAAATAATACGTAGACTTCTATCCTTTAGAATTAATATCAAAACTTACAGAGAAACACAGTAATTAATCATAGTGATTATGTTTGAGTGATTAATAACCAAATAAATGCCAAACTTTGTTTTAAAACAATCATGGTTATTAGATTCTAACATGAAAGTGTTTAATAACTTCTTCTATGAAAGTACTATAATGTTAACTTGATTAAATGAATATTAGGTAAGAAAAATGCAACTTTATGAAGCATATATTCTCTTCAAAATCAGACTTTGAGGCTGGGTGCGGTGGCTCACGCCTGTAATCCCAGCACTTTGGGAGGCCAAGGCGGGTGGATCACCTGAGGTCACGAGTTCGAGACCAGCCTGGCCTCTACTAAAAATACAAAACTTAGCCAGGCATGGTGGTGGGCACCTGTAATCCCAGCAATCCTAGCTACTCGTGAGGCTGAGGCAGGAAAATCACTTGAACCTGGAAGGGGGAGGTTGCAGTGAGCCGAGATCACGCCATTGCATTCCAGCCTGAGTGACAGAGCAAGACTCCGTCTCAAAAAAAAAAAAAAAAAAATCAGACTCTGAAAACATTTAATTATAGCAAGTATCGAAAGTATTAAGCTCTTCTTTTTGTTTTTTGAGACGGAGTCTTGCTCTGTCACTCAGGCTAGAGTGCAGTGGCACGATCTCTGCTCACTGCAGCCTCCGCCTCCCAGTTCAAGCAATTATCCTGCCTTAGCCTCCCAAGTAGTTGGGACTATAGGTGTGCACCACCAGCTACGTTTTGTATTTGTTTTAGTAGAGTTGGGTTTTCACCATGTTGGTCAGGTTGGTCTTGAACTCCTGAACTCAAGTGATCTGCCCACCTTGGCCTCCCAAAGTGCTTGGATTACAGATGTGAGCCATCGCTCCCAGCCTAAGTATTATGTTCTTTATCATCAGGTACTCTGAACATCAAAAGCTTATAAATACCAAATTATGTAAGTAACAAAATTGTGTAAGTAATAAAAATAGCACAAGAGAAATATTTTGTTACAGTGGCTACAGCACAATATGTAAAATTAAGAAATGAGTTCTGTTATTTATACATGCAAACTACTTTTTTCCCAAGTATTAACAGTCTAGATATTTTTCAATGTCAAGATACATTTCTGCAATACTCCATCCCAATGAGTTGATAAATGTACCATAACCTACTTAACGAATTCTCCAGTACTGAGCAATTATGATTGCTTCCAACTTTTTGCTATTACTACAAATAGTACTGTGAATCATGTTAAACTTTCGAAAGCATACTTATATTAAACTTGTTAAACTTTTGTACACATGCTTCCTTATAATTCCTGAAAGTGGAATTTCAGAGTCAATATGAATCTGTACCTTGTCCTGCAGAAAGGTTGTATGATTTTTAGTCTTAGTAGAAACATTGTTTTAAACGGTACAATATGAAATACATATGATTAATTGTTAAATATTTGTATTTTATAACCATTAATATATGGTGGTACAGTGGTTCACACCTATAATCCCAGCACTTTGGAAGGCCAAGGATGGAGGATCCCTTGAGACTAGCCTCAGCAACATGAGACCCTGTTTCTATAAAAAAAAATTTTTTTAATTAGCCAGGCATTGTCATGCTCACTTGTATCCTCACTACGTAGGAGGCTGAGGCAGGAGGATCATTTGAGCCCAGGAGTTCAAGGTGACAGTAAGCTATAATTGCACTACTGCACTCCAACCTGGGCAACACAGTGAAACCCTGCACCTAAAAAATTAAATAAAATTGAAAAAATATATAGTTATATATGCATATGTACACACCTCTATTATACAAATGATACCTTTTAAAATGCTGTGCTTACTTTTTTTAATTGCAGTAAAATAACTATAACATAAAATTTACCATCTTAACCATTTCTAAGTATAGTTTATTAGCATTAAGTATATTTACAATAGTCACATTATTGTGCAATCAATCTCTAGAAGTTTTACATCTTGTAAAACTAAAATGCTATACTCGTTAAACAACTCTCAATTTCCTTCTCCCCCAGCCCCTGGGAACTACCACTTTAACTTTCTGCTTCTGTGACTATGACTACTCTAGATGCTTCATGTAAGTGGAATCATACAATATTTGTCTTTTTGTGACTGGCTTATTTCACTTAGCATTATGTCCTCAAGGTTCATCCACACTTTAGCATGTGTCCGAATTTCCTTCCTTTTTAAGGCTGAAGATATTCCATTGTATGTACATACGACATTTTGTTTATCCATTTACCCATCAATGACACTTAGCTTCCACCTATTGGCCACTGTAAATAACGCTGCTATGTACAATATCTGTGCTTATTTACAAATATTCATACATAGCAGGAACTCTTCCTAGCTTGACCTCATGATATTTCAGACTCCAGTCTCTACCATGGATGCTCTCTTCTTTTATTTCAGATGAGTAAAGTGAAGCTCAAAGAGGTGAGCTCATTTCTCTTCATGCCTAGACTGCTCCCAGGTTTTCAGGTCATACTTCTCCTTCTGTTACCCTTCCTGGACATGCTTTCCTTTGCTGACACTGGGGACTTTCCCATTATTTCTCCAGAGCTGGAATTTGTCTTGCCAGAAAGCAAAAAAAAAAAATTTTAACTGTCCAATCATCTGTGATTTCTCATTTATATAGTTACTATCTACTATGACAGATAGTAAGTTTTATCATGCCCATTTTACAAAAGAGGAGATTGAGGCTCAGAGTACATTGGTAATTTGCCCAGTGTCACAGAGTTTGAATGAGCCAAGCCAAATGTGGACCTTAAGTCTGTCATATTTGAAAGCCTGTGTTCTTTTCACTATGCATGCTACATTTTAAAAACTGTCTTATTAATTCTCAGTCACTAACACCTACCCCAGATAAAGCCTATTATTAATCTCAGAATATCAGATTTATATACTTTGGATACCTACTTTATCTTCTCATTCACAGCCCAGGGAGAAAACACACCTTCTTCCTCCTTTCAGGCTTCCTCTTAGAATAGGTCATTAATCACTAAATATGTCTGTGTACTGAGTTTCATTTGTTCAGAAATAGACTACAGTTTTCTGGCTGGCAGCTGGAAATTAAATATATTTTACTACCTTATTTTCAAAATTACTCATGAACTTTAAACACTCCAGGGTAAAGGAAATCTATCACTATACTAAGAAAAATGAAAACCAGTTTGTACTGGACCATAAAACCTAAAAGTGCCCAGTGATTATACTGACCAAATACAAGAAAGCTTTCCGTTGTTTTTAACAAAAGAAGTCCCCATTGCCCACACTTTGGCCAACAAGACCAAGATACCTGGATCACGAGCTGTCCAACAGAAATGCTACTTAGAGGGTAAATAATCAACCTAACAAATTCCTTCCCACTTAGGAAGGCTGAAGGTGAGAGACAAGATGCAGAGACACATGGAATGAGAAAGAGAGGCCAACAAAGAAGGCCAAGAGAGTGGGTGAATGAGAGTAGCTGATGCCAGAAGCTACCTTTTAGATCCATGCTACTATGTATCCTTACACGAATCCTTTATCCTTTATCATTTTCCAGTAGCCTGAATTAATCTCTGTACTTTGAATCCAAATAAGACTGGTAAGGCAGTGAGCCGAGATGGCACCACTGCACTCCAGCCTGGGTGACAGAGCGAGATTCCGTCTCAAAAAACAAACAAATAAGACTGGTAAAGGTATAGGTATAGTAACTGAAACACTGTATTGTGTATATTGTAGGTGAGAGCAATTAGATAAATACAGTAATGTTGTGAACCAGAGTTCTCACTGCTAGGAACCAGGGATATAAAAGTGGGAGAAGGTTTAAAAAAAAGAAACCTACAGTATCAAATTTGAATAGCGAATATCAGTAATAAATGTATGATTTAAAAATTAGCTATCCAGCCAGGTGCAGTGGTTCATACCTGTAATCCCCACACTTTGGGAGGCCGAGGTGGGAGGATCACTGAGCCCAGAAGTTCGAGACCAGCCTAGGCAACATAGGAAGATCCAGTCTCTACAAATAATTTAAAATTAGCCAAGTGTGGTGGCACATGTCTGTGGTCCCAGCTACTCAGGAGGCTGAGGTAGGAGGATCACCTGAGCCCAGGATGTCGAGGGTGCAGCAGTGAGCCATGATCACACCACTACACTGCAGTTTGGGCAAGAGTGAGACCCTGTCTCAAAAAAAAAAAAAAAAAAGAAAGAAAGAAAAGAAAGCTATCTATTTCCTAGATATTCCTATTGAAAGGGTATGGATATAATCATAATCAGCAGCAATAAACATATCTAGTGCCCAAATCTTGATTTATAAATATGAAGAACCACTGAAACAAACTGAATTCTTAGAGAAATCATCTATTCCAACTCTGGGGCAGGGAAAGCACAAAGTGAGCCTGAAACATCTCGTTGTGCCAAAAAGCAAAGGAAATGCTTAAAGATTACTGAGAATATGGTAAAAGGACACAGAAGCCAGCTTCAAAAGGCTGCCACTAGCCAAACTTGGGACAATTTAATCATCAAAATAATCAGAATGATAATGAATTCTAACACACTGAGGTTTTTTGTTTTTTTTTTTTAAGAGACAACAATGACATTAAAGAAGAGAGAAGGAGGAGATAAGGGAAAGCTCTTCTTTGTGGAAGAAAGCCAGCTAATAAACAAGAAATGATCACCATTTTTACAATTAAATATTAATAACTCATTCAGGTAAGGATCAAGGAATACTATTAGGTAAAAGGTTTTGGGGGAACATGACATGTACAAATTTCCCAATTTATCCATTAATTACAAGAGAGAAAAAGTAGTAAAACAGGTTCTTTTACAATGAAGAGATCTAGCAGATACCATCTCAACTAAATGATCGATTTTTTTTTAAGAGATAGGGTCTCACTATGTTGCCCAGGCTGGCCTGTAACTCCTGGGCTCAAGCAATCCTCCCATCTCAATATCCCTAGTAGCTGGGAACACAGGGGTACACCACCACACCTGACTAAGTGATCAAATTCAACACCACCATTAATGGAATACACTGATATGTGCTTCCTGATATGCTGCAATAAGAAGTAAACACTATCATTGCTGTAATAATTTTGCCACAAATGTTCTAACCTGAATCCAATCATAAGGAAATAATAAGACAAACCCAGATTGTGGGACATTATATAAGACAAATGGTTGGCTGGGCATGGTAGCTCACGCCTCTAGTCCCATCACTTTGGGAGGCCAAAGCAGGTGGATTGCTTGAGCTCAGGAGTTTGAGACCAGCCTAGACAACATGGTGAAACTCCATCTCTACAAAAAATACAAAAATGTAGCTAGGCATGGTGGCATGTACCTGTAGTCCCAGCTACTCAGAGGCTGAGAAGGGAGACTCGCTTGAGCCCCTGAGGTCAAGGCTGCAGTGAGCCCATGATCGCACCACTGCACTCCAGCCTGGACAACAGAGTGAGATCCTGTCTCAAAAAAAAAAAAAAAAAAAAAAAAAAAAAAAAAAAAGGCAAAAGGTTAGGAGAGGGCACTGTTCTAGCAATCCTTATTTGCATCTTGGAGTCCTGGAGGGTGGGGAAGAGCTAGAAGTTAAAGGTTAGGGAAAATCCAGGAGGGATGCATATTGTATGTTAGATGGTATCATAGAATTGTTTCTTAGAGTTGAAAATGGTATTATGATTATGTAAAGAGGATGTCCTTATTCTGACAACACAAATACTTAATTATTTAGAGACAAAAATGTCATGATGTCTAAACTTAAATTTTAATGGTTCAGTAAAAAAAACTGAGAAAGCACAAATTCAGCAAAATGTTAACACTCAGTGAACTAAGGTGACAGGTATACATAGGGTTTGTATAACTATTCTTTCAACTTTTCTGTAGACTTTAAGTTTTTCAAAATAAAATGTTGTTCTCTTAAACTACCCACAGAGAATTCTAACAAAAGAGGTCCTAAGACAGACAAGAACACTATGCTTTTGAAAAGAAAACCAAGATTTTTTTAAAGGTTGCTTTTGGTAGTATAAAAAGTTTTAATCTGGCTTTTTCTTAGTGCAGCAAATTTCAGACTGGCTTTCTAAATTTGCATGAACATGCAGTGAAGAATGTATATATTGTCTCGGATAATAATACAATCAATTTACCAAAAAACAGTATTTTTATTAAAAGTTCCTTAAAGTGCTATGTTATCAATTCCCTTAAAGAAGAAAAAGATCTTAAAATGAAACATTACATTATAGAGTTTATATTTTAAATGCACAATAAAAGAATGAAAATGAGTTATAATTTCTCAATTTTCTATGTGACATCGCTGAGGTATAAATGGTACCAAGAAAATGATATTTTAAATGTTAATACAGTCATGACTGATTTAAGGAGAAAAGTCAAGCTTTTTTGGTTGAAACCAACACAGTGTTTATAGGGTTTCTAAACCAAACATTTTATTTTAATACAGGCTGTCAACCTGTATTGCAACAGAAGAGTTTAAATAACTTTTCCAAATTTAACTTTCAGTCCAACTGATTGCAGCATGATCTGCCACCAACCAAAGAACACCAAGTATGAGTTACTGCTATGTTTCTGCAGACATTATACACACCAAGTATTTCGACTGAACCTCAGAGCTGACATGCAAAATAGAATCATTATGACAATCTGAAGCCTTTTACCATCTCTTTATTTTTCATTTACCACAATCATATTATTCAGTTCTGATTATACAAAGTAGATGACCTTTAGCTTACCTCCACTCTCTCCTGAAAACACATTACATTGACAGTAATGGAATCGGTGTTTAGGGTACATACTTACCAACAAGGAGAAAGGAAAAGGAGTTGAGAAGAACAAGGGCATTTGGTAGCTGGAAAACCCAAGAACAAGTTGTACCTGACTCAACAGAGAGGTGACCACTAAGCCAGCAGCCAGGAAAGCTGAGAGAAGCAATCTGATTCATACCTTGAAACCCCACAAAAACCTCACCAGAAAAGGATAGTAGCAGGTAGCCATGAAAGCTGGGGTGGGATGGGCCTTGACACAGAAAGGACAAGTCTAAGACAGAGATTCCTCTCCCTTGGCCAACCCCCAGGAGGCTGGAGGTTTATTCTCTGGAGAGAGTAAAAGAGACAGGGGCTCTAATCAGCATGACAAGAGACATAAATGAGAAAGGCAAATTAAGCATGCCTTCACGTCCTAAAAGTTATCCTCCAGCCATCTTCTGCCAAATCAGCTTCCAAAAGTGGAGTTGAAAAGAGTACTCTCTAAGGAATATGACCAGCCCAAGAGAAAAGATCCCAAGATTCTGATCCCAGGAGTTCCCCCACTGCAATGACCTAGCCAGATCCTATGGTAAAGGCTAAGGTTGAGAAGTCCACCACACAGATAGCGTGTCCATAATTAGCTTTTAAACATAAATAGGTACATAGCCAAGGAAGGCTTCTGAGCAAAGCCCCTTATAGGAAAAACCAGGAGGCCAAAACAAGTAATAGATTTTCAAAAAGTAATTTAGAGGAAACAGAGCAAGGAAGGGAGATAAAAAGTTAACAAAAAATTATTAATATCCTTAGAAAGGAGGGAAGATACTGCATCCTTAAATACAAACAGGAGTCCATAAAAGCAGAATAATTAGAGTACAAAAAAATGAATTCTCAGAAAAATTAAAATAGGATTACAGAAAAGGAAAACTCAGTGAAAGGGGTGGAAGATCAAACTGAGGAAATCACTCTGTAAACAAAAGGAAAAAGTTACAGAAAATCAGAGAGACAAGCAGAGGAACTACAAATAACAAGATTTTTAAAATAATAGATCAGAAGAACGGGAGAAAATAAAATTTTTAATTACCAAAATTAACATAAACTTCCAGATTAATGGAACAATCAAGTACCTAGCACAATGGATGGAAAGGGACCTACATCATAGCATATCATCAAGAAATTTCAGCAATTAGAGACAAAGAAAAGACACTAAAACAGTAGTTCTCAACTCTGGCTACATCTTAGAATTACCTAGGGAGCTTTTCAGAAATATCTATGTTTGGGCTCCACTCCAGACCAATTACTTCAAAATCTCTCATACCAGGATTTGGTCAAAGTTCCCAGATAATTCTAAAGTGAAGCCAGGGTTAAGAATCACAATCCTATAATGTCAAGAAAGAGTGGGGGAGGGAGAGAGAAGGGAGGATGATCTTGAGATTTTGTAATAGCAATAATGAAAGCCCAGAAGACAACAGATCAATCAGCGCTTTCAAAATTCTAAAGGAAAAATTATTTCCAATCTAGATAGTACCAATTAAGTGCAAGAGCACCAATAAAAAATTTTTCCAGGACACACAAAATTTCTCTTCCATGCATCTTTCCTCATGGTACTACTAGAGAAGACAGTTTGTCAAAACAAGGTTGTAATCAAGTCTTGAGACCAGAGGATCCAGCGGAAAGGGATCTCACACAGAAAGAGGCAAATAGCACCCCCAGAGTGATGGTTACCTGCGCCCCAGGGATACGGGGCAACCATACAGAATGAAACAGAACAGCTCACAAGGTTCTGTGCAAGTAAGACCCAAAAAGATGCAATACCTAATGTGTCTGAATGTTTGGAGAAAATAATGTTAACAACTGGGGATGAATTTATGATAAATATATAGAAAACTAAGCAAAGAAGCAAGACAATTATTAACTACAGAGCACAAACAAGGAAAGTCATGCAAGAAAGAAACAGTCATAATTTACTCATGACTCAGCTGTGAGTAGCATTTACTAAATCACAATAATGTGACAAAGAATAGTGATCTAGACAAATGAATGTGGTAACTACATTGGAAAGACAGAGAATGGAGAGTATGACCTGTCTAGTGGTAGAAATGGTGAGAGTGAGCTAAATGTTCTCCTTCCAGAGAGGAAATCCAATACACAGGGTACAAAACAGAAAATCAAGAAGTAGATCCAAAAATTTGTTATCTAGTGATATGATTTAAATATCAAAAGAAACAGCCTGCAGTGTGAAATGCTTGTCTCTAGGATGCAGGCAATGGTTGGGAGTGGTGGGGGTGAGTGGCTACAGAAGCAACTGCAGATTTTCATAATAAGATTTATAGAATTATTTCAGTTTTAAACTATCTACATAAACAATCTGATTAAAAAACTAATTTTAAAAAATAAATATTGTTATATCCTGTAGTAATATAACAAGGAAGGAGGGAGGGAAGGAAGGAGGAAGGAAGGAAGGAGAGAGAAAGGAAGGGAGGGGACTATAAGCAGAGTAAATCCTCATCTATTTTAACAGGAATTAAGAGCAAATGTCTGCGGTTTGCATATTTTTCTAAAAATCAC
The DNA here is from genome assembly GCF_028858775.2 of Pan troglodytes. NCBI lineage: Eukaryota > Metazoa > Chordata > Mammalia > Primates > Hominidae > Pan > Pan troglodytes. The sequence goes on from NC_072403.2 coordinate 62,663,205, forward strand.
AGCATAAGCATTTTATTTAGAATACAGAAGTACAGGCATATCTCATTTTACTGCACTTGGCTTTATTGTGCTGTGCAGATATTGCATTTTACATACTGTGGCAACCCTGTGTCAAGCAAGTTTAATGGCATTATTTTTCCAACAGCATGGGCTCACTTCCTGTCTCTGTGTTATATTTTGGTAATTCTCACAATATTCAAACTTTTTCATTATCATTATATCTGTTATGATGATGTGTGATCACTGATCTTTAAGGTTACTCTTTAAATTCTTTTGGGGCACCACAAGCCACACCCATATAAGACAGTAAACTTAATCAAGAAATGTGTGTTCTGACTGTTCCAACAACCAGCCACCATACCCCTGGCCTCTCTCCCTTTCCTCAGGCCCCCTTATTCCCTGAGACACAACAGTATTAAGATTAGGCCAATTAATAACCCTACAACGGCCTCTATGTGTTCAAGTGAAAGGAAGAGTCACACATCTCTCACTTTACTCAAAAGCTAGAAATTATTAAGCTTAGTGAGGAAGGCATGTTGAAAGCCAAAACGGGCCAAAAGCAAGGCCTCTTGCTCCAAATAACTAGCCAAGTTGTGAATTCAAAGGAGAAGTTCTTCAAGGAAATCAAAAGTGCTACTCCAGGCTGGGCGTGGTGGCTCACACCTATAATCCCAGCACTTTGGGAAGCTGAGGCAGGCGAATCACCTGAGGTCAGGAGGCCAACATGGCAAAACCCTATCTCTCCTAAAAATACAAAAATTAGCTGGGCGTGGTGGCAGGCGCCTGTAATCCCAGCTACACAGGAGGCTGAGGCAGGAGAATCGCTTGAACCCGGGAGCGGAGGTTGCAGTGAACCGAGATTGCGCCATTGCACTCCAGCCTGGGTGACAAGAGCAAAACTCCGTCTCAAAAAAAAAAAAAAAAAAAGCTACTCCAGTGAATACATGAATGATAAGAAACAGCCTTACTGCTGACATGGAGAAAGTTTCAGTGATCTAGACAGAGGAATTCCCTTAACCAAAGCCTAATCCAGAGTAAGGTCGTAACTCTCTTCAATTCTATGAAAGCTGAGAGAGGTGAGAAAGCTGCAGAAGAAAAATTTGAAGCTAGCAGGAGTAGGTTCGTAAGATTTAAGGAAAGAAACCATCTCCATAACATAGTTCAAGGCAAAGCAACAATTGCTGATAGAGAAACTGCACCAAGTTATCCAGAAAATCTGGCTAAAATCATTGATGAAGGTGAATCTAAGCAACAGTTTATCCATGTGGGCAAAACAGTCTTCCAATGGAAGACTATATCATAGATATCTCTTTATTGGAGATGCCACATAGGACTTTCATAGTTGGAGAGAAGGCAAAGCCTGGCTTTAAAGCTTCAAAAATCAGGATGACTCACTTATTAGGGACTAATACAGCTGAAGTTGAAGTTGATGCTCATTTGCCATTCTGAAAATTTTATGGCCCTTAAGAATTACGCTAAACTACTCTGCTCATGCTCTATAAATAGAAAAACATGCCTGGATGACAGCATATCTGTTTACAGAAGGGTTTAATAACTATTTTAAGCTCACTATTGAGATTGCTCAGAAAAAAAAAGATTTCTTTCAAAATATTACTGCTATTGGCAATGTACCTAGTCCAAGAGCTCTGATGGAGAGGTACAAGCAAATCAATGTTTTTTTCATTCCTAATAGCATAACATCCGTTCTGTAGCCCATGGAACAAGGTGTAACTTCAACTTTCAAGTATTATTATTTAAGAAGTACATTTTGTAAGGCTACAGCTACCATCAACAGTGATTCCTCTGATGGATGTGGGTAAATTCAATTGAAAATATTCTGGAAAAAATTCACCATTCTAGATACCATTAAGAACATTCATGATTCATGGGAGGAGGTCAAAATATCAATATTAACAGGAGTTTGGAAGAAGGTGATTCCAAACCCTCATGGATGACTTTGAAGGGTTGAGGACTTCAGTCCAGGAAGTAACTGCAGATGTGGTGGAAATAGCAAGAGAATTAGAAGTGAAGCCTGAAGATGGGACTCAATTGCTGCAATCTCATGAGCAAACTTGAATGAATGAGGAGTTGCTTCTTATGGATCAGCAAAGAAAGTGGTTTCTTGAGGCAGAATCTACTCCTGGTGAAGACACTGTGAACACTATTGAAATGCCAACAAAGATTTAGAATATACATAGGACTTAGTTGATAAAGCAGCAGCGGGGCTTGAGAAGATTAACTCCAATTTTGAAAGAAGTTCTACTGTGGGTAAAATGCTATCAAACAGCATCACAGGCTGGCTCCAGTGGCTTGCACCTATAATCCTAGCTACTCAAGAGGCTGGGTCAGAAGGACTGCTTGAGTCCAGGAGTTCTGGGTGGTAGTCAACCATGATAATGCCACTGTGCTCCAGCCCAGGCAACAGAGCAAGAAACTATCTCTCTTTTTTTTTTTTTTTTTTAAATCACATACTATAGCTAAATCTTTCAAGAAAAGAAATGAATTGATATGGCAAACTTTACTGTTGTTTTATTTTAAGAAATTGCCACAGCTACTCAAATCTTCAGCAACCATCACCCTGATCAGTCAACAGCCATCAACATCAAGGCAAGGCCCTCCACCAGCATAAAGATTATGACTCGCTGAAGGCTCAGATGACCTTCAGCATTTTTTTTTAGCAATAAGGACATTTTTGTGTTTTTTGTTTGTTTGGTTTTGTTTTTTTTTTGAGACAGAGTCTTGCCCTGTTGCCCAACTGGAGTGTAGTGGCACAATCGCAGCTCACTGCAACCTCCACCTCTTGGGCTCAAGCAATTCTCCTGCCTCGGCCTTCCAAGTAGCTGGGATAACAGGCACGCACCACCATGCCCAGCTAATTTTTGTATTTTTTTAGTAGAGATGGGGTTTCACCATCTTGGCCAAGCTGGTCTCGAACTTCTGACCTCAAGTGATCCACCCCACCTCGGCCTCCCAATGTGCTGGGATTACAGGCATGAGCCACCACGTCCAGCCAATACAATCTTTTTTAATTAAGGTGTATACATTATTCTTTTAGACATAATGCTATTGCACACTTAATAGACTACAGTATAATACAAGCATAACTTTTATATGCACTAAGAAGCCAAAAAATTTCTCTGACTTATTGCAATACCTGCTTTATCGTGGAGGTTTGGAACTGAACCCACAGTATCTCCAAGGTATGCCTGTAACCACCAGACACATTTAAACATAATTCCAAATAGACTGTGGGAACCGAGTAGACAAAGGGAAGAAGGGAACTGAAACACTTCATTTTCGTTATAAATCCTTCTGTACTGTTTGATTTTGTAATCATGTGCATATAGTATAGTGTTTTGAAAATTATTCAAAGGTTTGTTTTTAACTGGCAACCTGCTTTATTTACTAACAATTTCTTTAGAGTCAACTCTATTGATATAATTCTAGTTCATTTTCTTAACTGTACATAGTAATAATTGCCCAACTATACAATCACTAACTTATCCATTAGAATACTGATAAGCATTTAGGTTGTTTCTGAAGTTTCTCTATTAAAAGCAATAGTACAATGAAAAACTCCTATCCCCAATCTCCATGGTGCCCCTGATATCCTAGGATGAGAACATCCCCAGCGAAAAAGAATCTGCCTCTCTCTAGAACAGAAAATTAGGTTTTGTCTGGTGGAAGATTCAAGAAACTCAACAAGTTTCAAAAAGTTGTAGAGAAGCATTTTCAGAGGTGTAATAGTTACAATGCCATGTATATAGCAACAACCTGATGAAAAATAAAAACTCCTATCTAAGTTTGGGCATAGTGGCTCACGCCTGTAATCCCAGCACTTTGGGAGGCTGAGGTGGGAGGACTGCTTGAGCCCAGGAGTTCGAGACCAGCCTGGGCAACATGGTGAAACCCCATCTCTCCAAAAAATACAAAAAATTAGCCAGGCATGGTGGCACACACCTGTAGCCCCAGGTACTCAGGAGGCTGAAGTGGGAGGATCACCTGAGCCCAGGAACTCAAGGCTGCAGTAAGCCATGATCACACCAATGCACTCCAGTCGGGGCAACAGAATAAAACATTGTCTCAGGGAGAAAAAAAAAAACCTCCTATCTACTCACACATGTGCAAAATTTTAATCTGTTCGGTTGTCTTCAAACTTTTTACATTATGTTCCCCCAAAGAATTTTTAACCTTTGCCACATTTTTTAAAACATAAACTCCAGATTTTATATGGATTTCATCAGTTTTTCATTAATATCCTCTTTTTGTTTTAGGATCTCATCCAGGACGACAATGCATTTAGTTGTCGTATCTCCCCAGTCTCAAAGGCTGTTTTTCACTTACACTCAGGAGATACTTGTTTAAGCACGGTCATTTGTATAAATTTAACCAAAACATTTAACTTCTCTGATTCTCAGGTCTGTTTGCTGTAGAATGAGGAAATACCGCTATCTGAGAATATCTAATAAGATAATAATATGAAAAGGCCCTATAAACTGTTTTCATACTGGGAGTGTATATTTGCTTAATACATATTATTCACAAGCTAGTCAAGGATCTAAAATGTCTTCTCTTATAAAATGTCCAGAGAGAATTAAAATTCTCTTCCCCACCCCAACCCGCCAAATATATAACTTCATCTTTATAACTACATGGAGAACCCAAAGACTCGACATGTTCATAAAGGATTTACATATAATGTTTGAGAAGCCCCAAGGAAAAAAATCATAATGTAAGTCTAAAGAAGTGATAATATAAAATGTATTTAATGTTCTAATCTTACTAATACAAGTCACACAATAATTTTTTTTTTTTTTTTTTGAGATGGAGTCTTGCTCTGTCACCCAGGCCGGAGCGCGATGGTATGATCTCAGCTCACTGCAACCTCCACCTCCCAGGTTCAAGCGATTCTCCTGACTCAGCCTCCCGAGGAGCTGGGATTACAGGCATGTGCCACCACACCTGGCTAATTTTTGTATTTTTAGTACAGGAGGGGTTTGGACATGTTGGCCAGGCTGGTCTTGAATGCCTGACCTCAGGTGATTGGCCCACCTCAGCCTCCCAAAGTGCTGGGATTACAGGCGTGAGCCACCACACCCAGCCGTCCACATAATAATTATTAAGAGAGAAACTAAAGCCAATTTCTAATTCCTTAATATCTACTACCATTTCTATTTTTTGTTTTTTCATTCATCTATTTAATTTTTATATTTAAGGAATAATCTGACTGAGCATTATTAGCAGAATGATGACATGGAATTAACAATATGAGTACCCTATTAAAATTTTTATAATTCTATAAACAATCAAAATTATATTTTCTGATATCCATGGACAATGAGCAACAATTTTCTTAGCTCTATGACTTTAAGTACCACTTTTCTTAAAACTCTTAGGGAAAAAATGTAAGTCAACCTTTTAAATTTGGTAACGGGAAACTCAGCCAATAACACTTTAACAAAGTGTAGCATGTAAGATTTTAATAAATATTTTTGTTTGGGCTTTAATACTACTAGTTTTATACATGTATATATATATACATATATACACAAACTATGAACATCCTAGTAGGATTCAACCACTGAGAATTATATCAAATATTGACTCCTAACTGCCAGCTAGACTCTAACAGGACATTAAGACAAAGACAGCTTTTAGGACAAAGCATGAGCTCATGGGAACGTACTAATTTATCTGATATAGCACAGTGCCCTACTTTTTAGTAGCAAGACCTTTCCCTTGCTCTACACACATTACACCCATTGATATCCATGGGAGCCTGATGCAGGAAAGGAGCACCATGTGGCCTCTTGGAAGGGAAAAATTTATGTCTGCTTTTGAATGTTGTTTGCCACCTGGAAGCCAGCCAAACCAATATAAACATCCCCATTCATAAAGCACTGGATAATTCTTTGTCTTCAGTAAATTCCAGACTTTTGAAAAGGTCAAATTCAATTCGAGAAAAGGGAAATCATTATACTTTAAGAAGGCCCAGAACATAGAAAGAATAGCATACATTAAAAGATAGTACAGTACTGACAAATAATCCAAAATACTGTAGCTGAGATGAAAATCTGCAATAATAGCTGCCATTTGGGGGCTGTTTTTAATGTGTTAAGCATTGAGCTAAATGCTTTACATAAATCATCCCATTTGATTCTCACAAAAATCAGGGAAGTGGATGTTATCCATATTTTGCAGGTGAGGATAGTCAATCTTAGGTTAACTGGCAGAACCAAAACTGTAAAACCCTTGTGCTCCTAAAATACTACAGCGTACCTACCATTAACTGTAGAACAAGGGCAATAATATTAGCCAAGTGTCTGGATATAGCCTATTCCTTGGGAAATCACTTTTAAAATTTATGCTGCAATCTTACTTGGTAACTTTGCTTAGTTTTCCATCAGCGTTGTTTTTTTCTTTCTTAATATCTATCATAGTGACACTATTGATTAAATACACCTTCAGTTTCTTAAATGTTAAGGAGACTGCAAAATATGACAAAGAACAATAGAATAGCCTTTAATGGGACCATGTGAGTACAAGCATCTTCCATTTAACCTAACTACCACCATTTTCTTTTGATATAATTATCAAACTTTTCACGCAATCATTTTCTGCACTGCCAGAGGCAGAGCTCCCTTTCAATAAAAAAGATATGAGGAGATGCTTTTCCAACTCGCACAACCCCTGATATGAATCTTACAGGCAGACCAGGCTGGCCAACAAAGTCAACTCCCATCCTGACAGACCAAGAGTTCAAATACTTTAATACTGTGGTAACCCCGACCTTTTACATTATTCTAAGATGCCTTCTGTTAAAGCTTAGAACAACTCCCTAGGGAGCAGTGCCACAGGAATTTCTGTAGTTCATGGAAAAATCTGAAAAGCACAGATACAATTTCTTTGTAACCCAATCTCCAAACATGGGAGATTTGAAGTGAAGTGAAGGGAAGATTTGTGTTAGAAATGAAGGCAGCTTTCCCATCACATAAATGAAAGCAAAGAACAAAGGTCAAGGGTCACCACCCCATTTCACTGAATCTAAAGTCCTCAATACCAAACATATGACCAAATTCAGTCTTCCAAATTGTTACAATTTAGCTGGCTATCTTTACTGCGTAAATTTGAATATACTGTTTAAATCATAGATTTCATTTACAAAATCAAACTACCAAGACACAGGATACACTAAAGTGTATATATTGCATAATTAAGTAGCAAAACATCCCAAGGGCTCCAACCACAATTAGATTTTTACCGTAAGGACTGAATGCATGGTAATCAGATAGATCATCTGTGACTCTGCAATGAGAAGGATTTACACAATTTCCAAATTCTGAAAACCAGGTTATTGCAATGCCTCTGAAATACAGTTCTAGGAAAAGCTGTCGTTAAGTAAGATTAAAAATAAATGTTAAAAAAATTTAAGGTAATTATGACCCTAGTTTCACAGAGATAACTGTTCTGGTATTACTAAAATTTATTATTGATACTATATACTGATTTAAAGAGAAAGAAATAACAAGAAATATTATATTGCTTGCTCCAAAGAAATCTTAATATATCTTAGCCTCTTTTGACAATTAAAATCTGCTGAGCCTCAATACAGGTTTACCTAAAATTCCACTGCAATAGTACATTTTTTAAAGGCCACATCATAGAAGAGACAATGCTCTAACGACCACGCTAAAGAAGTTCCATTAAATACATATGCACAGAGGAAATGAACATAACTGTATTAAGCCAAACTATAATCCTCCCCAGATCTTGTTAGAGTAAGCCTTTATTCTGTTGATAATAATTATCAGTAATCCCTTACATACAAGAACACTTCTCACCCATGACTGATTCATAAAAAGTAGAATCAGCAAGTTTTGCTACTATAGTGTCATTTCTTTTTTTTTTTTTTTTTTTGTTACAAGTTCATCATTTAATAAGTCTGAATTCATTTTCACCACACGGTATTGTACACGGTCATCTGTTGAAACAGATTTCTTTTTTAACAGATCTTAGTTTAAAAAAGTCATAGGTACTGTGAGTTCTGTATAAACTGGTGGACAGTAAGTTAGTTCCTTTGTTTTAACTTATAAGCCTCAACTTCACCGCAGAATAAAGAATGTAGGCCAAAGAAAGCATAATCGGTCACTCGTATAGAACAGTATTGTTTCTATAATTTGAAGCTTTCTGAATGGACGGGTTCAGGCCTGATGCAACTGTAAAAAGATTACTTAATGAAAAGACTATATGGAAATTGTATAAAATGTTATTACCTTTTATCATTAGTAGCTTAAACAGCACTATATCACTAATTGCTATTCAAAATCAAAAACCTGTTTTTGAATCCCCAAGAAGGCAGCATGTGTACACAACCATACCACCTTGTACTTAGGGGTGTGTCAAAACATAATTCAACAGAAACTTTGGCTTTAGGAAAGAGTCACAAATATTTAAAAGAATGGCTTTGTCATTTTAAGTATACGGTCGGGGAAAAGTGTGCTTTAATTAAATATACATCATACCAGTGATGCTGGCAAGGTTGAAAGTTACTCCTAATGTTGATAGCTATAAAAACTAGTTTGTACATAACAAGACAATGAGAGGAAAAAGCAATCCCTTTGAAATAAAATTCTCAAATAAAAAAATGTTCACAGTGGTTTGTATCAACAGTATGCATTTTATGACAAGAACATGTACAGATTCAGAGCACCCTAGGGCTCTCTTTATGTCCTAAAGAAAATGAGCATTTACATGATTATGGGTTGTACTGAATTAAAAAAGATCAATTGTACACTTACTCCTCAGACAGGATAAACTGTCCTGGGGTGTACAGCTTTAACACCATCATTAAAATTGTTTGCAAAAGGAACAGAGAATTAAAAAACAAAACACTTTTCTTTTTGGAGTGAAGAGTCTTTCATTTGCTGTTATAACCAGCAAATGCCATTCACTAAATCAAAAATGGAAGGAAGGGCCCCCACAAACACAGATCTATCTGAGCAAGCTGACCAGTACACATTACAGTCTTAAAAATGAAGGTTATATACTCTATGTTACAAGTCCCGACTAGGCAGTGTCAAAACGACATCTATTTCTTTGCTTGCTTTGTGATCATACCCCTTGGAGGCGTTACAGGTCTCGTGGCATTTGGCTTCTTTTTCTCTGCAGGCTTTAAAATCTGAAAAGAACACATTAGTGTTTCATCCACACTCATCATGGCACCTGCATTGTCAAACTCTCCACAATAATTGGGCGCAGAAAACAGAGTGACCAACTGCCTCTTTGCAAAAAATTCATATCCATCTTCAACCACCTGATGGGCTCTACATATAAGATCCAAATCATGCTTATGGAGAAATTTTGCAACCACTTCTGCACCAAATGTGAAGGACACTCCTCTGTCATTTTCACCCCAGCCTAAGACATCTTTATCGGGGTCAGACCACAAAAGATCACAAAGAAGACCTTGATCTGGTACATCAGTTGGTCGCATAATTCGCCGAATCTGCTCCATAGATTGAAGATCTGGTGATAAACCTCCATGACTGCAGAATATCTTCTCATCCACGATGGCTGCTATCGGTAAACAGTTAAAACAGTCTGTGAAAGTTTTCCATAGTTTAATGTTGTATCTTCTTTTACATTCATCATAAAATCCATAAATTCTGTTGATGCTGGCACATTCATGGTTCCCTCTGAGAAGAAAAAAATTCTCAGGATATTTGATTTTGTAGGCCAGTAAGAGGCAGATCGTCTCCAATGACTGCTTTCCCCTGTCCACATAGTCCCCAAGAAACAGGTAGTTGCTTTCTGGTGGGAAACCACCGTACTCAAAAAGTCGCAGCAAATCATAGTATTGTCCATGGATGTCACCACATATTTTGAGTGGTGCTTCAAGTTCTAGTAGGATAGGCTGACTGAGAAAGATTTCACGAGACTTTAAGCACAGTCCTCTGATTTCATTCTCCTGAAGCTGGACATTCTTACCAGGCTTGGACCCTCTCACTTCCAGCAGCCGTTGGATAATGCTGTCGATGTTGAGTTTATCTAAATCCGCCATCGCCTTCCCACCGCCGACCCTCCCGCAGCGGCGCCGCCGCCGGCTCGCGCCCGGGACTCACACCTCCTTTCCCACGCCACGAGCAGAGGCGGTGGTGGCGGCGGTGGCAGCAGCCGCGGCGGGTCCCCCCCCCTGCCACCCCGCTCCCTACTTCCTCCTTCTCTCCCCACTGGAACCACGAGAGCTAGTGTCATTTCAAGCTGTCATTTCAAGCTGAGGTTGCTTAACTGATTTTGAACTCACTTTACAAGATGTAAAAATTATATCCCTTTTAATTCTAAATTTTTCATTAAATTTCATTTAGGGTACAAAATTTTGAGTGTTTTGATTATATAAAGATCATTTCCATATTTTTAATTTTATATTTAATTTTAAACATTTAAATAAATATATATTCTACAAATCATCATTTATTCATTAAAATTACTCAGATTACTTTTGTCTGTAAAACAAGGTCTAAACAACTGACAGAGTTCTCAAGCTAAGTTGATAAATAATTCATAAATCATGTGCATCATGCAGTTTCTAAAGAAACTGAATCATCTGGGACTGGGGAAACAAACGAGGCAGCCAAGAGTTTTGATTTCCTATGTGGCTGTCAGCAAATCAAATACCTTCCTTATGACTGAGTTAGTTTATATAGAAACAAGGTAAAATACAAGGTCTTTGGAAAATCACATTCACTATTGGAAGACAAAATTTCCATGTTATCTTAAAAAATAAAACTGAACTTACTATTAACTGAAATTTGAAATTAATATCACCATGGAGTCAAAATACTATCCCTGAACTACCACAGTAGTTATACCAGCTCTTAAGTAAAAACAAACAGATTCACATTAAAAACAAACAAACAAACAAAAAAACACCTTCAGTATTTCCTAGTTAAGCAGAATGATTAAAGAGCAAAACAACTGGTTAAACTATCAATTTGGTTAAATGATTTTTATTGAATAAGACAAGCATGGGATGTCACTCTTCAAAGAACTACAATAAGCTGCTAACATTTATTATCTACCATGTGCCTACTGGCACCATTCTAAGAGTGTAACTTAAATTAATCCTCAAAACAGGCAGGTACTAGTATCATTCCCATTTCAGAGAAAAGGAAACTGATACACAGATGGGATACACGCTTTGCCCAGATTTAAACAGTTGGGAAGTGGCATATTTTGTTCTAAAACTAATACTGAATACAATGTAATGATTTATTTGATGATTCAGAAAGGAATAGAATATTTAGTCCCAAATACAGACTCTTTCTGAAGTTAAATCATGACTGTACAAAAATGTAGACATCACATAGACACAGATATCCCAAATCTCCCCGTAAGAAATTGCTTTGCATTTCCCTGAAGGACCCTGACAGTGCTGACATGCAAACCTCATCAGGATGGGGGTAAGTGACAAGGTTCTGATTTCAAAACAGTGGACTTTCTGAATTCATTAAGACTGAGAATAACAGTGTAACAACAAGTTGATTTAGTCACTATCAAATTATTTTCACATCTCATCTTCTAAAAAGTTTTAAATAAAAAATATCGTTTTCTCCCCCACTTTCCCACAAATGAGGCAAAATTTAAAAATATATATTCTGTGCAAACACTTAAAATATGTTATTCTAGTAAACTTAAGTTAATGCCCAATCTACAAAATACTCCAGTGGAAAATGGGGTGATAGTGAGCTAGCCCCAAACTCTGAAAATTAAACCCATAAACACATAGTAGGAGAGATTAAGACAGTGACATACAAAAAGAGCAAAATCTTCCAAGCAAAAGCAGAAAGCAATATTGGAAAATCAAAGGAAGACTGGACTAAATGCAAGGAAAGCTGTGGCCTAATCAATGGTATTAACATAATCCAAAGGAAGAATGTGTAAACAGCTACAGCTGGAGAATGGTAGTGTGGAGTAGAGAAAAGAGAGGCCCTAAAAGCAAGCGTTTGGCAGTGTTCATCAGCCATGCTGACCATAAAGGGAGCCCTGAGCAGCTGCTACTAACCATCTGGTTGCTGGGCAAGAATAACTATTTGGCAGAGATGGATCCAACAGGCCATCATTACTTGATGGTAAAGATGACAATGATGATAATAATGACAACAACTTGTACTGTGCAGTAAACTTTTTGCCAGGCATAACATTAGGCCTTTAACATACATCAATTCACTTAACCCTTAGACAAAACCAATGACATATTATCCCTATTTTATAGACAAGGAAGATGACACTCACAGAAGCTAAGAAATTTGACCAAGGTCACTTCATAAGTGACAGAGCCATGATTTGAACCCAGATATGAGTCTATATAATATACCTATAGCTCTATATACCTATAAAGATGGCTGAGAGAAATTAAAGGAGATCTAAATATATACTACGTTCACAGATCAAATGACTCAATATTGTTACTTGTGAATTTCTCCCCAACTGACCTTTTTTTTGAGACAGGGTCTCGCTCTGTCCCCCAGGCTGGAGTGCAGTGGCACAATCTCAGCTCACTGCAACCTCCGCTTCCCAGGCTCAAGCAGTCCCCCCATGTCAGCCTCCCAGGTAGCCTGGACTAGAGGTGTGTGTTTTTTGTAGAGACAGGGTTTTGCCATGTTGTCCAGATTGGTCTTGAACTCCTGGGCTCAAGCGATCCACCCACCTTGGCTTCCCAAAGTGTTGTGATTACAGGTGTGAGCCACTGCATCCAGCCTCCCAACTGATCTTTAGACTCAACACAATTACAATCAAAATCATGGCAAACATTTTTATAGAAACTGATAAACTGATTTAAAAATTTACATGGAAATATAAAGGAACAGACTAGCCAAAACAATTACGTAAAAGGACGAACTGGGACTCACATTACCTGATTGCAACATTTAAAGCTATCATCATCAAGATGGTGTGGTAATGGCATAAAATTAAACACACGGGTCAATGGAACTGAACAGGGTCCAGACAGACCTAGCAATATAGGGTCAACAGATTCTTCACAGAGGTGCCAAGGTAATTCAATGGAAGAAAGGACAGTTTTTTCAACAAATAGTGCTGGAAAAACTAGACATTCATACATAACTAGCATATTACCTAGCATCATACACAAAAGTTAATTCAAAACAGACCACAGTCCTAAATGTAAGGGACAAAACTATAAAACTTCTAGAAAAAAATGTAGCTGCATATCTTTATAATCTTGAGTTAGGCAACAACTTCTTAGATACGTCATCAAAAGCATGAACCACAAAAGAAAAAAATTGGTAGGCTGGACTTCATCCCAATAAAAATTTTTTGCTGGTCAAAACATAATTCCTATTACTCCCAATTCCAGGCACACTATGGCTTCTCATACAGATTTTCTGATCGAAAAAAATGTACTAGTCTTCTATCCAACATGAATGTCCAAACCACTTGGCTGTTGAATTCTTTTCACTATACGTTAATAAACAAGTTCTGGTTTAAACATCAGGCACCTCGGAGTTTGTTTACCTAGAAAGGGTGAGTCTCCCCGGGCTAAGAACCAGACCCTGAGCTATGACTTCATCCAAGTAACACCCCATGACTTCTGGCCCACCTACCCAAGCCCTAACAAAGTCCCACAACTGTTTGTTATAGTTTCTTTTGAAAAACAGTACTTTGTTTAAAAAAAAAAAAATCAACTGAGATTGTCCGTGCTGCTACTTTTTTCTCAAAAATACAAAAGTCTATAGGAATCGTTTATATTTGCTATTAAATACTCCAGCAATAAAGTTTGAGGACAAAAAGGGTTGAGAGACATGAAACATGAAAAGTTTGAAATAAAAACAAACCACAGTAATAATAAAACTTAATGCAGTGGGAAAAAAATGTAAAATTCATGTTTTCCATTCTTATTTTTAAAATCATGGAGAAGAAAGGGTAAAAAATGATTTACCATTTATCTAATATGTTGTAATTGTTTCCTAAATGAAAATAATAAAATTATCCACAATTGAGCTAACCCAACATTCCTTTAATAAAGAAAACTATGGATGTGGCTACTTAGATTCAGCATAAAATATCATTCTATTTACTTTTTGCTATTCAAATTAAATTTGATTTCCCACAACTAGTAAGATGTATTCTACAATTTGTTTTCCTGCAGTAAGATTCAATTGAGAGGTTAAAATAAATGAACCAGTGAAACTTTTATAATCAGCAGATGGAGCACAAGCTAATAATAGAAACTAGACAACATTTCCTCCCACCTGCTGGTATTCTGTGTTTATCAGTCAGTGATAACTTCAGTAATTTGTGAATAATGGCTAGTGGGCAAATTTGTTGCATGAGTCTGGTGTAAGTCTGGTTTATAATGGACTGCCTAATGTGAATCCCACAGTGCTGTGCAGCCTCCCTCATCACCCACACTGCCCTCCATGGTCATCTGTAATGTCAAATCACTCAGCATCTGATGGCAAAGGGAACAGCTGGGAGGCAGGATTGTGTGAGGACTCTACACTATTGACTCACTCCTCCCAAACCTCCCCACCCTCTCTTGAAAGGCACTCATCCCTCTTCTGCCCTGTGATCTGCTTCTTGGTGCTCTCCCTTAAGCCTCCAAGATACTACCGCACCCCAAATTCTTTCTCTGTCTCCCACTCCAAAGTCAATCTCATCAGTCACAAAGTATTCAAGGAATGGGTCTGGTATCAGGGAACAAATCTCAACTGCCCCTCCCCGAGTGAGGCATAACTTCTGAATGCTCCAATCATCTTTTTCTGCCAGGGCATCAGTCAGGGTGCTAGCTAGAGTCTCAGGGGTATACAAATCTTTCAAACACTATTAAACATCCTTATTTCACAACCTAACCATTTGAGTGGTAGCATAAATTAAATTTAATAATGAATATTGCCATCTTATGATGATTATATTCTTATATAGTCAAACATTAGAAACCAAAGAAATTAGAGCCTGCAATATACTATCTCTCATAGTTCTACCTGAAAGAAAAAATGTAAAGCATTAAAATATTTAATAAATTTTTGGCTGGTGCCTGCACACATTTAATTTAATCTCCCACCTTCCACATAGATCATTGATAAAATCATAGTAAACGTAACCATTCACGATTCATTCTGTGGCAAGATACTCAATAAAGCTTAATTATGTTTACCACCTTGAACTAGAACAAGAAAAGAAACTGATATATTTTAGACAGATTTTCAATCACAAGGGTATAACTTTTAAATAATCTTCTTTCTGCTTCATTTTCCCCTAAGAAATTATATGAACAACTTAAATTTTGATATGCAAATTTTTAGGAATTTTAAATATAGCATTTTTACCTATCGGTATTACTTTATTATTTTTGTCTCCTAGTAGCACTAAATGTGTTGGCCTATAGAAAATAAAAGGATGACAACCCGTACTTTCAGTAAACAGTTAAAGAGCACATTTTAGTTATAATATATTTATGGGCCAGGTAAAGTGGCTCACACCTGTAATCCCAGCACTTTGGGAGGCCAAGGCAGAAGGACTGCTTGAAGCCAGAAGTTCGAGACCAGCTTGGACAACATAGCAAGACCCCACCTCTATAAAAAATTAGCCAGGCATGGTGGCACGTTCCAGCTACTTGGAAGGCTGAGATGAAAAGATCGCTTGAGCCCAGGAGTTCAAAGCTGCAGTGAGCTATGACTGTGCCACTGCATTCCAGCTTGGGTGATAGAGCAAGACTCCCATCTCTTAAAAATATATGTATTATATCTACACACAACATGATACCACCCCTTCCAGAAATGGCGGCATTTTATAGTAATACACTGAGACTATGTCAGTTATTCATAACATACCCAAGTATAAACATCTGAATTCTAAGGAGTTTCTTGTTCAACCACGTGTAAAAGTTTATAAATTCTATGTTAAAAATCTTATGTTCCTACCTTTTAAGAACCCAATAATTTGCAAATCCCCTTCTGAAATATGTGATCATATTTGCAAATCCTCTTCTGAAATATGTGGTATGTAATGTTAAAGCAGTGAGGGACATCAGATGTAACATAATGCAAACTACACACCACATACACTAAACACCCACCACCCCTACCAAAATTAAAAGGCAAATGATTTGCTCAGGGTCTCACAGGGGAAAAAAAAAAGGCAGTATCAGGGTAACTCCAGGTATCCTGACTCCAAATGTGTTTTATTCCTCCTGCTACATCGTGTCATCTTCATTAAAAAGAACAAGATACAGCCTCCTTTCAGGCTGGAACACCTCAGGTTTTCAAGGAGTTCTGACCAGCAAAAAACCTGGGAGAAAAAAGTTGAATGGGAAGCTGGGTATGGTGACTCTTGCTTGAAATCCCAGCACTTTCGGAGGCAGAGGCAGGAGGATCGTTTGAGCCCAGGAGTTCAAGACCAGCCTGGGCAACATAGTGAGACCCCCCATCTCTACAAAAACTACAAAATTTAGCCAGGCATGGTGGCATGCACCTGTAGTCCCAGCTACTTGGGAGGCTGAGGTGGGAGGATCACTTGAGCCTGGAAGGTAGAGGCTGCAGTGACCTGTGATTGTGCCACTGCACTCCAGCCTAGGCGACAGAGCAAGACCCTGTCTCAAAAAAAAAAAAAAAAGGTAGGATGGGGAGCATGTTCCCAGCCCCAACCTGAGAGACGAAGCAGGAAGTACTGGGTCCCTGACAGTAGAGAAAGGAGTAAGCCAGGAAAGTCTCTCAGCTGACACCAGGGAGGGATCCAGAGAAAAGCCAGGTCCTCTCCCCCTGCTACCAGAAGGAAATGGGCCATGGACCCAGCTCTGGATTTTCTGAATGGAATGAAGTAAAACCTCAGGATGCTATAGCATCATCAATATTATGCCTTGGTTTCCTAACAGAACATGTTAAGGAAATGTGCTATTATGAGATCCATTTAAGTCCATTTAAAAAGAAACTGTGAAGCAAATCCATTTGTAAATTGGATAGTATCTTTCATTTAAAATGGAGAAGAAAAAAACAAAGCTTAAAGTTAACTACCAGCTGATGATGAAACTGTGTCAGCCTTATTTTCCCATTTGCCTGGTAAACACAAGGTGACCTGCCAAAGGTCTTTCTCATTTTCACCAACCACAATCTGATATATCAATGTCAAGACCACTTTGAAAACAAGAGAAAGCACTCACTTCTTTATTAATAGATAATGTGATTAGAAATATAAGTTCCTTGATAAGACAAAAGCAGGCCAGGCACAGTGGTTCACACCTGTAATCCCAGCACTTTGGGAGGCCAAGGCAGGTAGATCACTTGAGGCCAGGAGTTTGAGACCAGCCTGGCCAATATGGTGAAACCCCATCTCTACTAAAAATACGAAAAAAAAAATTAGCCAGGTGTAGTGGAGCACACCTGTAGTCCCAGCTACTCAGGAGGCTGAGGCATGAGAACTGCTCGAACCCAGAAGGTGGAGATTGCAGTGAACTGAGATCACACCACTGCACTCCAGCCTGGGCGACAGAAAGAGACTCTGACTCAAAAAAAAAAAAAAGAAAAGAAAAGAAAAGAAAAAAGAAAATATTCTATGGTAACTGATATAAATCTGACAAAAATTCTTCACAGTTCTATAACATGGATAGCATGTTTTTTAAACAGCTTACTTAATTTTATATCAGGCTTTTCTTGTTGTTTGTTTGAAACTGAAATCACTCCCTTAAAAATAAACTCAAATGTTTTTCTACCGGCTAAAAAAAGACAGAAGTGAAAGAAATGTCTTAATCAGGTCATAACTCATTCTAATTAAGATGAAAATTTAGTAATAAATCTAAAATAAAATTTTTCAGAAAAACATCTAAAAATAGTAAACCTGAAACATAAACTGTATTCTATAGGAGGAGAAAACATTCTGAGGTAAATCTTATAAGGGATGAAATATTTCAAATGAGAGATCTAAACTAAGATTTACTTGCCAATAAAACAGCTTTTAATATTCTGAAACATGTGTGCTAAATAAAGTAGACAAATGTCTTAAATGTGGGACATTATTGAAAATCTCAAATTCTGCCATAAAACACTGGAATAAAACAGTCTTGAATATCAAACCTCACAATATGCTACCATATTACAACCCTAGATGCAAATATTCTCATTTAATTTAAAATGTCCACTTACGAGAAATAGGAACACTTTTACACTGTTAGTGGGACTGTAAACTTGTTCAACCATTGTGGAAGTCAGTGTGGCGATTCCTCAGGGATCTAGAACTAGAAGTACCATTTGACCCAGCCATCCCATTACTGGGTATATACCCAAAGGACTATAAATCATGCTGCTATAAAGACACATGCACATGTATGTTTATTGCAGCACTATTCACAATAGCAAAGACTCGGAACCAACCCAAATGTCCAACAATGATAGACTGGATTCAGAAAATGTGGCACATATACACCATGGAATACTATGCAGCCATCAAAAATGATGAGCTCGTGTCCTTTGTAGGGACATGGATGAAATTGGAAATCATCATTCTCAGTAAACTATCTCAAGAAAAAAAACCAAACACCACATGTTCTCACTCATAGGTGGGAATTGAACAATGAGAACACATGGACACAGGAAGGGGAACATCACACTCTGGGGACTGTTGTGGGGTGGGGGGAGGGGGAGGGATAGCATTAGGAGATATACCTAATGCTAAATGACGAGTTAATGGGTGCAGCACACCAGCATGGCACATGTACACATATGTAACTAACCTGCACATTGTGCACATGTACCCTAAAACTTAAAGTATAATAATAATAAAAAATAAAATAAAATGTCCACTTACGAAGCAAATACTTTTTAAAATTCGATGTTAATATACTTAATTCTTATGCTATTTCTTAAGAAATACAAATTTGCCTAAAGAAACTACAAAGAAATATTTAAAATATTCCAGTTCTTTTACCTACCAACAGTTACTCCTTTACAATACAAATAAAACACGTATAAATAATAAAACTAGTTTCCTACTATTTAACAAGCAATTGAAATATAAATTTGAGATACACTTTTCAGAAAAACATTCTTTTAAGCCAGCCGAATTTCAGAAAAACAGTTCTTAAAGGATAATTGCTATAGCAAAGGAGGGGAATTGAAAATTCAAAAATGAGATGGCGTTTTTGTGGTTGCTCCTTAATATTTTGCTATTTGTTTTTACAGGTCTATTCCTTCTGTGGAAATTTTTCTAATCCATTGTACTAGAGTTTCATTATAACGCTGTTCTTTGGAATCCAAGATTACATGCCCCAAGAGATTAAAACTTTAATCATTAAGAACCTTGTAGGTATTAAAACAGATCTATCTTATTTTAAGCATGAGAAAAAAAAAGTTACCATGTAGTCAAATAAAATAAAAATCTGTATCTTTCATTACTCATGTGAAGAAATTACTAAGTCTATACATGCTTTTTGTATTATTAACTCAAAAACACATTGATTCTCAAAGAGAAAATAAAAACAAGAAAGCAGTAATTGTGATGGTCTCAATATATAGACAAAACTACACATTATTATTTATTATATAAACAAATATAGGTTCGCATAATGAAGGCATATTTCTAAATTATTTCATTTTTAAAATACAAAATTCATGTATGTGGAAAATGAGCAAAGAAAACAAACTATTTCACTTTGTTAAGTTTTACTTTTACCATTACACAAGGTATTTTTGTATGAAATATGATGCTATTGCTCACTAAATAAATAAAAAGCAAAAACACTCTTTGATCAAAATCCTTCCACAAATGGAAGGACTGAGAGAATGACAGAATGCTTCTATTTGGGGATGTCGCTGCATTAAAAATTAGCAGAGACCGTCCTGGTGACAGAAATAGCACCTGCCACTAACAGTCCTGCAGAGCAGGATTTAACCTCCTAATAAGTCTATGACAGACCAAAGAAAACACTTAATTTGAGGCATCTCTTTTTCCACTCTGTTCACAATGCAGCAGTTTCCTTCAACAGCATTTGTCACAGCAAGTTACAGCTGTGCTTTCAGAAAAGAAAAGCCTAATTGCACCACGCCACAGAACTATTAAAAGCAAACCCTGAAAAATGAAAATGAACTCTCTACTCTTAAGATGTTTGGCAGAAGACTCCAAAGGTAACTCTAGAGGTATACTTGGTCAAAAATAACTAATGATATATTTAAAGTTTAATTGCTGAATCAAAATATTATTGAACAAAAAGAGTTAGAGGCAAAATATACACTGAAAGCTTTTATCTGTTTGTTCAGTGGTACTCCCACCATGTTCCAAAAATGATTTGAAGTCACTTACAAAATTACAGCAAGATAAATGAGAGGCAGGACGGTGGCAGAGACAGCACAGTGTAGGTGAGACATGAGGGGGCAAAGGCTGCAGAGCCACACAGCCAAGGTTAGAATCACCGCTCTGCCACTCACTATAATCCCGGTGTGGCCTTGGGCAAGTCGCTTATCCTCTCTGTGCACCCATTTCCTCATCCATAAAATAAAAATTATAATGTTTACTGCACTATGCAGATTAATTTAACATATATAAAGCATTTAGAACAGTATCTGGCAAGCAGAAAGTTTTATAGAAACATTAGCCTGAAAGGGAAAAGTAGGGAGGAGAATAGGGTATGAATAGAAAATGGAGCTATAAATAAGGCCAATGCACACAGCTTCCTATAATGTGCAGTATATATAAGACTTGTTTTTCTTTTATTCATAGTTGCCTGTCACACCAAGGTATACAAACACAAATTTTAAATTTGAGGCATTTATAACCACTTTATTTTTATAGGGCAGGACAGCTTTAGTATATCATATCTACACTGAGCAAATTAATTAAGCACTGTATTTATCTAGCTTGAGTTTGTCATCTTTTTCCAAAAAGGATTATGACCAATTCAAGCAATTTTTAAATCACAGAAATACTCCGCTTTTAGAACTGGGTGAAAGGTCTGTGCACATGCCCTTTAAAGATGATCCTCACAAAGAGATATGGAAGATGCCTCTGAAGCCCAAGTCCCAGCACCTCTGCCTCCCCTAAGTTCAGAGCTTGAGCCATTTCAGAGGACACCAGGAGTGCAACTAAGGTTAAACAAGCACAGCTGACCCTGAAAGTAGATTATAAAATATTGTAAACATCTGGTTTCCCACTCTGATTTAAATATTTTAGCCAATAATTACCCAAACAATATCAACTATATTAAATGAAAAACACTGCAAGACTATTAAATAAAATGTGTTTTAATCTACTATTAGCAAATATTTGCTAGCATCTAAATAGACATCAGGCATTCAGGACACAAAGATGATTTCATACAATTTGGGTATCTGATAACAAAATGATGAAAGATCATGGTCTCATTCCCTGACTCTGAAAAAAAGTAAGATTGAGTAATTTATCTGCTTTTCTTTCTTCCTCCACTCTCCGTGAGATTTTAGGGTTCTAGCCATAAATGTCCGTACAAAGCATCTCTGATCAAAGGGGCAACTTTAGGGTAGAAAAATAAACACCCTGAAAGGAGTACTCCCTCAATCTCATTAATATCACAATCTCTCCCCTAAAACTTCCTGCTGACTTAATTCCAATTTTATATCCCCCTTTACTGAAGTCGGTTCAATAACATGAGGTAAACCCAAAGTCACAGGGGTTAATCAGCTGATGAAAATTTAATTTAAGAACCTTGACAAACTGCTTACCTGATATTTTTTTCGCTTCCTGTAGCACCAAACTAATGCAAAAAGTACTTCGATACTCTTTGAGGAGAATAGTGAGACCTGTTTCTACAGCCCCTTTAATATGCCCTCTTTTGCACACAGAAGAGGCTTCATCCACTTCACGCAGATTCAGCCAATAAAGAGATTTAGCAGAGCACCCAAAAGCTGTGGCATGTGTAAGCACACTTACCTTTGTCCCTAATGTATTATTATAGGCCTATGGTTCAATTGCATAGCAACAGCACTCTTTTGTGATTGTTCTGGTTGCTCATTATAAGCATCCTGGCAGTTTATTACCAAGCCTTATCTATGAAATAAACAATACCATAGGAATCCCCTATCGCGTGCAGGACTGAGGTGACAGTAGTTAGCAGGAGACACTCAACAAGCCTCAAAGTTCGCAGTCGGGTTGGTCTATGTTTCCCTTAATTTCAAATTTCCTATGTTCGTAAATATATTCTAAGTAGAAGGAGAAAGCTATTTTAAATAGGCTGATTTTTTTTTTTTTTTTGCTTTTTCTATGCTCTTCAGAATATTCCTACCATATATAAAGTACAGCTTGTTAGCAATAATGTTCATATTTATGTTTAAAATTCTCTCCTGAAGATCTTTATAGTCTCTGCTAGATTATAATTTCACAATGTTCCAAAAACCAACTACAAATGCAGCCTCTGTGAAATCCTGGTCAAAGAACTCACCTACCAAGGAATGCCCAGACTCTTGACCCATGGAAATAGTGAGATAATAAATGGGTGTAGCTTTAAGCCACTTAAACACACACACACACACATACACACAAAGTAAATTAAAAATTTTTTTTAATGAGGAGGGAAAAAGAGAGGACTAAAAATACTTATAAAAAAAACTAACAAGGACTACTACTTTTCACTCTGGCATCTCCCTTTCTAGTGTCTCTTCAGGTAACCTTACTGATCTAATATTATAATTTTCTTAAATGAACAAGAATAGAAATAGTTCTATTAATAAAAGCAACTTCACGACTTAAATCAACTAAGAAAATAACATAGCCTTTCTAAAAGAATCTAAGGGCCATATGACTTTATCTTACTTTTCAGATGAAGAAGACAAAAGATGGTCATTAGATATGCAGGTTGGATGTTTGGAAAGCAATTTATGAAAATAAAACTTTTGATGGGATACTGTGGGAAAAAAAAGTTTTCTTTTGTTTGTTTTGTTTCAATAGCCTTAGCATTTTATTACAAAACTCTATGGCAAAATATCAAGTCATATTTCCTTTGAGTATTTCCCCCCTTTGTATTCAAAACAGTACATAATTAGCCAAGTTTGTCATACTTCATTTTTTATGAAATCGTATTTTTATGTGTTAAAGGAAATCACGATGATTTCTCTAAAGGCTGCAGACACCATCCCTCCTGGTCTCCATTATGATAGTTCCCCAAATTCTGGGCAAGCAGAATAATAGTTCCCCAAAGATGTTCACATCCTAATCTCAGAACCCATGAATATGTTACCCTAAGTGGCAAATGGGACTTTGCAAATACGATTAAGTTAAGGATCTTGTGATGGGGAGACTAGCCTGGATTATCCAGGTGGACTCAATGTAATCAAAAGGGTTATCAAAAGAGGGAGGTGGGGAATCAGAGTGACAGAAGATGGGAAAATGAAGCAGTGGTGGAAGTGACATAGCCATGAGCCAAGGAATGAAGCCCGTCTCTAGAAACCTGAAAATGCAAGGAAATGAATGTTCCCCAACAATGTCCAGAAGGAACACAATTTTGCTGATACCTGTAAGGTCCATTTTGAACTAATGACCTCCAGAAGTGTAAGGTAATACGTTTGTGTTGTTTCAGCTACTAAGTTTGTGATTATTTGTCATAGCAACAATAGGAAACTAATACAATTTCCTTCTAGGGAAAAATGCCAATTTTTTTAAAAAAACAAGGACCACTGTTATCATGAAGGGAAGGAGGGAAAGCAGGGGGGAAACTAAGGTTCAGAAGGAAAGGTTTCTGCCTCCTGGAGGCTCAGCAAAGGAAACACGGGTGTATATATAACATGGGTAATGCATACTGTTTGTATCTTTTATTATAATACATTGATCTGTGATGGCATGAGAAGTCATATGACAGACCAAATGGAGCAACAATCATTAACCTTTTCCATAGTAAACACCCCTTTTACTCCACCTCATGCTCCATCCTTCATAGCTCCAATGATTTGAAGAGTGTGTCATCTCCCAAATGAACTAAACATAATAAATAATAATTGATTTTCCTTTTTAGTAAGTATAAGACATACTGCATTGTCAGTCAGATATATGCTGATCAACATAAAATTCAGAGTAATATAACTTCAGCCAAAAACTTAATATTCTGGCCAACTTTATTTGGGATGTTTCTGGAACACAGAAAAGGGTTCTGATCCCAAAGGTTTCAAAGTACTCTGATATGTAAACAATGTCACAGAGCAATACTATTACCTTTTAGTGAATTGCATACTTTCCATAGGAACTGGTTTCCTACCACCCCCGCCAACTGCTTTTTCCGAATTGCTGAATAAGAAAGCTTTTACTTTGATGAATAACGCATGTATACACTTAGCACTGGGTCTGACCCTGGATCATCATTCAATCAATGTTTGTCCATTTTTCCCACCTTTACCCTTACTGACTTTTCCATCTTCAGAAAAAAAATACTACAGCAAGGGCTTATCTATACCAAGGATGACAAGTCTAGTAATGCAACTAAAACACTTCCTTTAAGCCATTTCAGAAATTTCAAATTCCTAAACTCCAAAAAGGAGCTGTCAGCACCAGAAATATTGTTCTGATACATTTTATTATTTCTCAAAATAATTCACAACATCCATCAGAAGTATATTTGAGCTCTGACACGGCTAAAACATCTACCAGAGAGGAGAAAGAGATGGCAAACTGGGAAAAGCCGCAAAGGAAAAACATCAGTCTCTGAACTTCCAGGGTACACTGTTCCTCAACAAGGTTTGTAGATAAAACAGCTCAATGCATTAAAATATCACCACTTGTAACTTAAAGGTTCTAGAAATTACACAGAGATTTCTCATAATTTCAGTAGGTCTCTTACGTTTAAGAACCTCCGTTTTACTTAGTGAAATTATATACAACGGCATACATTGATTAGTTATAATTAAGAAAAAAGTAATTTATTAGGCCTCTTCATCCTTGTTTGAACTTAGGGAGTTTTAATAACAAAATGTCTCTAACTATATAATCAGAAACACTTTCTTTAAAAATTCAATTATTTAAAGGCAACATTAGAAAATAGCTTAGTATAAGCAAAAGGACAGGAAACATTTATGTACTTTATTAAAATGTATAAAAAATTAACAGGTACTACAATAACATTTATAGAGCCCTGCTATGTGTCAGGCACTCTGCAAGGGTTGGGTTAATATTGCAACGAACAAAATGGACACTGTCCTTGCCTTCAATGTTTACTGGCCATTGTTAGTTCTTTTCTTATGAACTGCCTATTGAAGTCTGTGGTCTGTTTTTCTACTGAAGAGAGAATAGCTTTTCTTGTTGATTTATATAAGCATTCATATATTAAGGATAGTAACATTTTGTCATAAATAAAACTCAAATAAAATCCAAACAATTATTGAAACAAGTCATAAAATAATTCTGAACCACGAGTAATTTACTTAAAATTTATCATAGCTACTACTGCCTCACATTCAAGAATATCTGTAACCTCAACAGGCAGTATGGCAAGCTGGTTAAGAGCATAGGCTCTAGAAACAGATGGCCTGGTTTAGAATCCCAGCTCTGCCGTTTTCAAACTGTAACTTCAGGTAAGTTATTTAACCACTATGTGATTCAATTATAGCAACTGCAAAATAAGGATACTTTAAGTACCTAGTTCAAGTCATTGCTTTGAGGATGACATAATTCACAGAAAACACTTATACTATGCTTGGAAGGCAGTGTACATGTTCTGTAAGTGTTACCTGTTTTCAGTAGTATGCTAGAGCCAACTCATAACAACTTGAGAGTGGACTGTTGAATTTTCACAATTGTGTTAGCCAATTGTTAAGCAAAGCCTTCATTAAAAATTAAATTACATCAGCCTTCAATTAAATAAATTACACCAACAACAAAGATAATAAATATTCAAAACTCATCACTTAACTAATTTCTTTACATTTGCTATTATCTTTACACGAGTTTGTTTACATCTAGTCCATCTGTATAGTGGAAATATTGTATGATATAGATATGCTACTGCATATCTCTTCCCAACTCTGCACGCAGTGACATCAACTTGGTCACCCGAAATCAGCCATAGTAAAAGTATTCACACCAGAAAATGAAAAACTGCTATAAAATCAATAGTTTTTCCCAAATAGCTGGTTGCCAAATACTTACCAGTACATTACTGCCTATTATTATAGTGATTATTACAACAAATTATCTCTAATTTCTTTTACTTTTAGTTTCTTTTTCACAGAAAAAAAAAAGGATGACAAATCTAAATGTTAGTTATCTTTACTTCTTCTCCCTATACGTTGCTGTGTATACAAACTTGACTGCCAAGCTGAGGTTCCCTTTCAAAAATGTGTCCCTAGAGGACCACATACCTTTGCCTACAATTACACCAGACAGAGGCCTTGCCTTTCCAAACTGCCAAGGCCCAACAGATTCAGTATTCTTTTAAAATAACACGGCTAATCTGCCATGCTTCAATATGGAGGCCACCTTAAGGAGATAAAAGCTAAGTGCCAAACTGTCATCAGATACAGTCCACACATCTCTTAAAATTGTTTTGACCTTCTGACATTACTTAGCAACTCAAGTCAATATCAAACAGGCCCACAGTCACTCTAGCTGAAACACAAATATTAACTTTCAAAATAATGGTCAGGTACTCCAATTGCTCACTGCATGTCTTCTGTTGGGATCTAGTGCAATACATGGCATAAATAATGTGTTCAAAGGGATCAGCTAAGTACTTCGATTCATGTCAAATTCGTGGCAATGTTTACACAGCACAGAATGAAGCTTGCAAGGAAGCAAGCTGGCTGGGCCCTCAAGACTCACCCTATGTGTTCAGGACCAGGAGGTAGAAGTATACTGCATATGTCTGGGGGCTTAAAGAGTACAAGGACTTACTCTGGGCAGCATGATTAAGTGGAAAAAGCATTAAACCAGAAATGAGAATAATTGGGCTCCAGCTCCAACTCTAGTACTAACTAGTTCTATGAGCTGAATATCTCTGAACCTAATTCTTCTCAGAAATAAAATGCAGGAGCTAAATTATACAATCTTGGCATTATGATTCTGCCCTATTATTATTCAGAATAAATGTACTGTCGCTACAAAAAGAATCTTTCCTCTCTGACTGCCCTATGAAAACAGTTTTACTAAACTGATCCAAATTTAAATATCACATAGGAACATTCACATTAGTAGGAAAATATAGAAATCTGACCTATCATGTCTTAATTCTCCAGCTACGACCCAACTTTAATATTTTTAGGGTTAGCTTAACACAAAGGCAAATACATGAACTCAGACTAGACTTTTTTCCCTGCTATACCATCACCAAGCTCAGTCCAGAGCTTCCATCCAAGTCTTCCATCAAAGACTTTCATCAAAGTCTTTAATATACACTTTCTCCACATGTTTATTAAGAGAGATGTGGATAGAGTATATTAAAGACTTTGCGGATTATAAGCCCACAACATTTCTATAGTCTATCTAATTCTAAAGAAAATTCATGCAAATTTTATGTACATGTGAATTTTATTTAAAGAGAAAAGGAGGACATTCTGCCTCTGAGCATGATACTGACAGAGACGGGATTTATTCTCCACTGTAAATAACTAAATATACAGACACAAATTTATGAAATCACAGTTTGGGGGCAATAAACAACACGCAGCACAGGGGAGTGTCATCTCTGAGAAAAGAGAAATAGACAAGGTGAGTCCTACTATTACCCTCAGCTTACTGCCTGGAGAGTTTCCAGGATATGGTACAGGAAGAAGAAACCAGGGAGGGGATGGGACGCAGGGGGAGGCAGCAGTTCTCCCTCAGGTGAAGAGACAGTTCATCTGAGGAGGTCAAGACAACTAGAATTTGCAGAGCAGAGAACCAAAAGAGACTGCACAAAAGCAAATCCCAGAGATCTGCAAGGGGTTGCATTCTTACCTGAGTACAATGTATATGTGTGTAAGGAAACTGTATGAAGCCAGGTGAAGAACCATCAGAAAGGAGTAGGCAGAATCAAGAGTATTGCCTCTGAAGTAAAAAGTAAAAGTTCACAGCAACAAAAATTTCCCAGATCCTCAAATAAATCATTAAAATGATAGAATAGGTAACATTAAATTTCCTGTTACCTGAAGTTGCTATATATGTGCTGACCCTAGCAGTATACCTCTAGACCTTTTATATTTAGAGGTTCTAGAACTATATACAGCCACTTTAAAAAAACAGCTGCACTATTATTTATTTATTTTTATTTTATTTTATTTATTTTTTTTTTTGAGAAGGAGTCTCATTCTGTCACCCAGGCTGGAGTGCAGTGGCGCAATCTTGGCTCACTGCAATCTCCGAATCCCGAGTTCAAGGAGAATCCTCCTGCCTCAGCCTCCCGAGTAGCTGGGACTACAGGTGCCCGCTACCAAGCCTGGCTAATTTTTTTTGTATTTTTAGTAGAGACATGATTTCACCACGTTGGCCAGGCTGGTGTCCAACTCCTGGCCTCAAGTGATCCACCTGCCTTGACCTCCCAAAGTGCTGGGATTACAGGTGGTGAGCCTACACTATCTCTAAAGTAAACAAAGAACACCCTGGGACAACACTATTCTCTGAGTTCCCAACAAATTTCTAAGTAAGTCTGTCCGTGAATTTTGCCATTGTTGTCTAAAGGCACACTCCTATTCTGAGCCTCCCCTCAGTATTTTTGTTCCACATGTTCCAGCACTACGTTACTTTTATCTAAATTGCATCTTTTCTCTCTAGAATTTTGTCCTTCACTATGGCAACAGTTCATTTTGCCTATCTTCCACGTAAAGAAATTATGTAGCATGAAATAAGGAAATGTGTATAATTTTTTTTTGTTTTTTTTTGAGACAGAGTCTCGCTCTATTGGCAGGCTGGAGTGCAGTGCCGCAATCTCAGCTCACTGCAATCTCCGCCTCCCGGATTCAAGCAATTCTCCTGCCTCAGCCTCCCTAGTAGCTGGGACTACAGGTGCACGCCACCACACCCAGCTCATTTTTGTATTTTTATTAGAGACGGGGTTTCAACATGTTGGCCAGGATGGTCTCGATCTCTTGACCTCGTGATCCGCCCACCTCGGCCTTCCAAAGTGCTGGGATTACAGGGGTGAGCCACCACGCCTGGCCTGTATAATTCTTGAAAATTACAAAACTTACTTCAAACTTCATCTGCTTGGCAGTTTTTAAATTGCTGGGAGAAAATTAGTGAAGGTAGTGTACTTGACTGGAACTATTATCTAGAGTTAGCTTGGTTAAGAAACTGAATTCAGAAAATCTTAAAAGCCCAAAACCTGCAGTAGAAATTCATTCAACCTTTTTAGAAAAAATAATTATTGAGTATTTACAATATGCCAAGCACCATGATAAGCAGCAGAAGTATTAAAAAGACTTACATAAAAAATATCCTCTCCCTCTCCCTCTTCCCCTCCCCCTCTCCCTCTCCCCACGGTCTCCCTCTCTTTCCACGGTCTCCCTCTGATGCCGAGTCGAAGCTGGACTGTACTGCTGCCATCTCGGCTCACTGCAACCTCCCTGCCTGATTCTCCTGCCTCAGCCTGCCGAGTGCCTGCGATTGCAGGCGCGTGCCGCCACGCCTGACTGGTTTTCATATTTTTTTGGTGGAGACGGGGTTTCGCTTTGTTGGCCGGGCTGGTCTCCAGCTCCTAACCGCGAGTGATCCGCCAGCCTCGGCCTCCCGAGGTGCTGGGATTGCAGACAGAGTCTCGTTCACTCAGTGCTCAATGGTGCCCAGGCTGGAATGCAGTGGCGTGATCTCGGCTCGCTACAACCACCTCCCAGCCGCCTGCCTTGGCCTCCCAAAGAGCCGAGATTGCAGCCTCTGCCCGGCCGCCACCCCGTCTGGGAAGTGAGGAGCGTCTCTGCCTGGCTGCCCATCGTCTGGGATGTGAGGAGACCCTCTGCCTGGCTGCCCAGTCTGGAAAGTGAGGAGCGTCTCTGCCCGGCCGCCATCCCATCTAGGAAATGAGGAGCGTCTCTGCCCGGCCGCCCATCGTCTGAGATGTGGGAAGCGCCTCTGCCCCGCCGCCCTGTCTGGGATGTGAGGAGCGCCTCTGACCGGCCGCGACCCCGTCTGGGAGGTGAGGAGCGTCTCTGCCCGGCCGCCCCGTCTGAGAAGTGAGGAGACCCTCTGCCTGGCAACCGCCCCGTCTGAGAAGTGAGGAGTCCCTCCGCCCGGCAGCCGCCCCGTCTGAGAAGTGAGGAGCCCCTCCGTCCGGCAGCCACCCCGTCTGGGAAGTGAGGAGCGTCTCCGCCCGGCAGCCACCCCGTCTGGGAGGGAGGTGGGGGTCAGCCCCCCGCCCGGCCAGCCGCCCCATCCGGGAGGGAGGTGGTGGGGGTCAGCCCCCCGCCCGGCCAGCTGCCCCGTCCGGGAGGGAGGTGGGGGGGTCAGCCCCCCGCCCGGCCAGCCGCACCGTCCGGGAGGTGAGGGGCGCCTCTGCCCGGCCGCCCCTACTGGGAAGTGAGGAGCCCCTCTGCCCGGCCACCACCCGGTCTGGGAGGTGTACCCAACAGCTCATTGAGAACGGGCCATGATGACAATGGCGGTTTTGTGGAATAGAAAGGGTGGAAAGGTGGGGGAAAGATTGAGAAATCGGATGGTTGCCGTGTCTGTGTAGAAAGAAGTAGACATGGGAGACTTTTCATTTTGTTCTGTACTAAGAAAAATTCTTCTGCCTTGGGATCCTGTTGATCTGTGACCTTACCC
Organism: Pan troglodytes; assembly: GCF_028858775.2. NCBI lineage: Eukaryota > Metazoa > Chordata > Mammalia > Primates > Hominidae > Pan > Pan troglodytes. Next base: position 62,693,892 of record NC_072403.2, read on the forward strand.
CCAACCCTGTGCTCTCTGAAACATGTGCTGTGTCCACTCAGGGTTAAATGGATTAAGGGCGGTGCAAGACGTGCTTTGTTAAACAGATGCTTGAAGGCAGCATGCTCGTTTAGAGTCAACACCACTCCCTAATCTTAAGTACCCAGGGACACAAACACTGCGGAAGGCCGCAGGGTCCTCTGCCTAGGAAAACCAGAGACCTTTGTTCACTTGTTTATCTGCTGACCTTCCCTCCACTATTGTCCTATGACCCTGCCAAATCCCCCTCTCTGGGAAACACCCAAGAATGATCAATAAATACTAAAAAATATATATATATATATTTTCTGTAGTTTTCTAACTTGCTTTTTGCAAACATCAAAAGTATTCTATCTTCTGTTTTTATAAACAAATATGCAACTTGCTTTTCTCTAATCTCCCTACTATTTCCATATCATCTCTTAGTATCAGGTATTTCCTGACAACTGTGGGGTTAATTTCTATTACAATTCGCAGAAAAAGAAGTTGTACTATATAGGACTAAAACTTCTTGATCCCTACTGTCAGATAATTAAAACTATGAAACAAGATAATGGGTACAGAACACACTGGGCTCACCAGGTAAAGGGTTTAAGAAAGTGGCTCTTAGAGTACTTCATTTGTACTGCATATACAGCACCTTAATTGTCCTGTGACAAACCATGCTGGTTTTCCCCAACAGACTGAGATCTCCTAAAGGAAAGCAACATCATCTTTTTTCATCTTTGTATATGTCATGGCACTCAATAACACTATATATAATTTATTAAATAAATGAATGAAAAAAGTAAAGTTAGATAAGAAACAAAACAAACGGATCCTTTGGCTTAGGATGGCCCTTCTTAGGGACCAATATTACACGTCTGAATTATGCAAGGCAGTGTCTTCTCATCCCACTGTACTTTGCCTAGAAAGACAGCCTGCGAGTGTATGATCAAATCAGACACTGAAAATAATAGCTAGGGCCATAATGGCCCACCTCAGCCATAAATGACCACACAAACAATAAGTCTATAAATTGTTTATGAAAGTACCAGATGGTCTATTAAGTCAGTGTCACTTAATACCCACAATGTTGCTTATAAATTATACCTGTCAGAATCACATGGAAGAAGCTTTTCTCAAAAACTGGCAATATTTTATACGCATGAAAATATTTAATAATTTTATTATTTTAAACTTTCTACTTTATTTGTGGTGGTATTTATATTTATTATAGAAGTAATAAATATGTTTTAAAATGTCAAATTCAGAGATGAAAAGAAAACTTGTTCTTGAGAGCTAACCACTCTTAAGTTTGGTTTCTCTATTTTCATAGCTCTCTCTGTTTGCATATAGAATTTTTTTCTTTTTTTACAAGAAAGCCAAACACATAATCATGTGCCTTTTAATTTTCCTTTAAACTATATGGCAGAGATATTAGAAGTCAATATTTAGAGATTTAATTCATATTACTTATTAGTTGCTTAACATTTGAATATCAAAATTTATTCAACTATTCCCTATTCCTGGTCATTCAGGATGTTTCCAGTATTCTGCTATTACAAACAATGTCACGATAAATATCTTTGCACTTAAATTCTACCCACAGGAAAGATTCTGAAATACTGCTGGGTCAAGGAGTAGATGTGTCTTCAGCAGCATCCTTTCTCCAAAGACAGTAACAAGTCACATTCTCAAAAGCAGTGCACGAGAGCACTGTTTCCCCATGTTCTTGCCAGTGCTGGATGTTATAATAAGTGCTTTTAGAAGACTGTAACAAGAAAAGTAGTTTCTAACTTTAAAAAAACTACTCCTAGTTTTTTAAAAAATCCTTTAAATCTCTCTTAGGCTTGCCCACTGTCAAAAATGTATCTCCGATTAACTAATGGCCTGTGCTATAGAAATTCACTTGTCAGTTCCAAACGACCAACTTATAACACATTTTCTCTTAAAAATGCTGTTTAAGTAAAGGTTAGGTCATCCAGGCTAACGTACAACTACATTTTTAATTTAAAAAATGGTAAAACAGGGCCGGGCGCGGTGGCTCTCGCCTGTAATCCCAGCACTTTGGGAGGCCGAGGCGGGTGGATCACCAGGTCAAGAGTTTGAGACCAGCCTGACCAACATGGTGAAACCCCGTCTCTACTAAAAATACAAAAATAAGCCAGGCGTGGTGGTGTGTGCCTGCAATCCCAGCTACTCAGGAAGCTGAGAATCGCTTGAACCCAGAAGGCGGAGGTTGCATCACCTGAGATCGTGCCACTGCACTCCAGCCTGGGTAACAGAGTGAGACTCCGTCTCAAAAAAAAAAAAAAAAAAAAAAAAAAAAAGGTAAAACAATAGCAACAATATTATCAATGTAAAACATATATTGACATTTTGTAGTCAATCTAGAATAAAAATTGAATATAGAACGGTGGAGCTATAAAAAGTATATTTAATAAACTGTAGGCATGTTTATATTAGAATCACACTTTCCAAATCACATCCTTCCCAACCATGCATTTACCTGCTGTTAGCATAGAGGGAACTGAGGACACCAGGACAGCCAGAAGAAATAGAACTAAGCAGGGGCGGAAGAGTTGGGGGGAGTGAAAAATATATGTGTGGAGACCCAAATGATAAGAAACGGAGTTGGGCTACCATTCATCTAAAAGCTTCTGTCTCCCAAACTCTCAGAAACAGCAGGAGATACATTCCCTTTCCCTTTTTCACTGTACTTTTCCTTCTTTGTACCCCACCCCCACACACATACACAGAGACCCACCATATGCCCATTTGAGGTGAGAGCAAATCAAACCTTTCATGCCTTCCACTGATGCTCCTACTCTCTAGCTGTGTTAGAACTGATGCATGTAGCATCACATTCTCCTTTATTCACTCCTGATCCAGAGCACATGGGAAGGATCCAGATCCAGCATACTCTCAAAATGCAGGCCATGGGGAGGGGTGATGGCTGAGGTGGTCAGTGGCCTAGACCTGCCTGCCCAGAGCCTGGATCTTATAGTTAACTAGCAAACAGCCAGAGAGCAACACACTAATCCAAGAGCAGCAGCCAAATTTTCATCCAACTCTTCAAGGTGGGAAATATTTTAGTTCCATGTTATAATGCCGATTTATATTAGTCTGAATCTATTTCTTAAAGCCCCAGAACACTGATAGCCTGCTGCATGCAATGTACCATCACCAACATAATGCAAGGCCCTAAAATACAGAAACATCAATGGTAACACTGAAACCTCAGCATTCCTCTTATTGCATGTAAAGAATAACACTGATCACTACTTCTGTCTTTGCTATTGCTTCACTTTTTCCACTCATTTCTTCTAGATTCTTGCCCTTACTTTTCATTGACTTGGATATAGCCAGTGAAAGCAGCTTCTATACACCAGTAAGAAACAAAGGAGACTGAGCAATGTGAAGAACTAATAATCAGGAGACCTTAGTTTAGAGCTTGCTTTTTCCTTTACTGACCCTCCTTTTCTGGACTTTAGTTTTCTTGAGGATAAAATGAAATAAGTGAAAATCAACATACTCAATGTTTACATCTTTTCCCTACAGGCAATGGTAATTCTCAAAGGCTGGGCAGGTGGGAGAGCAGAATCAGGGTTACAAACAGAACTACCCAAGAGTAGTTCTATAGTTCTGTACCCTATAGTATCCTATAGTTCTGTTAATGGGGAGGAGGGGAAGGGTAGAATAAGAGAAGGGAAAAACAAATCTAGAAAGCTTCACTAATCCCCCAGAATGAAGCCACTTCAAAGCTGAAGACCACAGTCCCTAGTCTTGAAGCTGTAGTTCCCCCAAGACTCAGAACACTGGTTTAAAAATCTTGGAGAAAGAAATGGCCAGCCAGAAATAGCTTGTTCAAGTTCACTGCTAAAGTGGAATTAAAAGTACTATGAAAAAAATCTTCCATTAACTGGAAATGGAAAAAGGAGCCTTGGAGGGGACAAGATTTAGGCCTTTCCTGAAAACTGCGTGTATATGGTGATCACTTAGCCAAACACAAAAGAAACACTGACCTAGACATGCAAGAACAACATATAGTGACAAAATAGGTAACTTTAAAACTTCCCAAAAGAGGCCATTTGCACACACTTAAAGTTTACATATCATTAATACATGTAATGAGAGTAAAAACACTTTTAAAAGTGTGAGTTTCTTCCAAAGTTTGACTTGGCAATGTTACAGATAAATCTAATGCCCCAAAGTACTCCTTGATTGAATACCATTAATAAAGTCTTGAAGCCTAGCACAAGTAATGAAATACAAATGCAATAAATGATTGCAAACTATATCAAAAGGCTGGAAGGCATTTTAAAAGGGTTTTCAAATGGAATCAATAATAGTTTCTACAAAAAATTAAAACCATGAATGTGGTGATCATTTCCAAAATAATAAATGAGATGTATGCCATAAACAATGGAAAGTATGTCAGAAAATGATGTCAAAAGTAACCAGATCATATCAGTATGAAGTGATACATTCATAACTCTTTAAAAAAATATAAAAGACCATTAATTTTTTTATGTCTAGCACCCCAAGAACCTAAAATAGTTGCTAGCACATAAGAAACACTCAAGAAATAAATAAATAATGAAGTAATTAATTAAGGCAGGTATAACAGGATGATAAAGAACCTTGGCAATCATTCATTTTCATGTATAAGCCATCCAAAACTAGCTACTTAGCATGAGTTAGGAATGAAAATCAGATCTCCTGAGTACTAGTAGTTGCTTCCTTTATTGTTGAATTTCTAAAATTCATAGCGATTAGAATTTCTTAATTGGATATATAACTCAAGAATCTACTTAATCATGAATTAGGCACTATCTTATAAATATTTAATTGCTAATTGGTTTATATCATCCATATGACTTCTTTCTTATCTTGAAAAACTGTGTTTCTGAAGCTTGTAATTACATGGAAAAATACCAATGTAATAATATTAACCAAAAACTGTCAGGATACAAAACTGCTTAAATGTTTCATCAGACTGTTTACCACACATTGTGCATTGTCATGAAAATGGTTTGAAATGATATTTCATGGCATTAAAAAATGCTGTGATATATTAAGTGCATCTGCAGGATATGGAACTGTACACGCAGTAGTCCCAATTTTTAAATGTTATATATTATGGAGAAAAAAGAAATGGAAACGGACATATGTCATAAAATTAACGTATATAGGTAATTGAATTACAGATTTTTACTCATTTTGTCTACTTCTGTCCACTTCTTTATTTTCCAAAAATGTTACCAAGTATATGTCATAAGTTTTCTTTCCGTATTTTCCCCCAAGTACTTACATGGTTCCTCCTTTGTCACTGAGTACTACAGAAATTACATCTTTAGTCAACAGGATAGTTTTTCTGTCTAAATGTACAACCCTCTAATTTTAAGAGCCACTTCAATTAACAACGAAAGCAAGAGATAATAATGGAGTTTTTCCCTCAAGTAACTAAATCCTCTACAGTCAGCAATAGAACTTTTCACCAAAGTTTATGGACGTGGTAGCCCAAAACCACATTAAACAAAAGGTAAGCCATACGTCTTCCTAACTATGGACTGTAATTCCAGAACAACAGCAATATTCAACTGCTGTTTACTGAAACAGAGACTATTACTTCTCACCACATATATTACCTATAGTCCACATTATTAATGATAACTTTGACTGCATATAAGGATGAGCCACAATTACCTACAGTATGGTGTTCTCTAGACTGGCTATCAGAAGACCAGAATTCTAGCCCCAGTCCACCACCTAGTCAATGCAATCATGAAAGCCTGATTTCCTTGCCTATAAAATAAGGGCACTGGCACTTATGTAACCCATCTCAGAGAATTGTTATAAGAATCAAATTGTATCATATATGTAAAAAAAAGTATAAAGTGCTAAAATTATTATGATCATCAATCTAATTGAGAGTTTCCTACACCATATTAAGAGTGTCACATCCAATCTTTACATTTGCTGAGCCATGGCTAAAACTTATTTCTCAGTACTAAACCCTCAGGTTTCATAACATATGTATGATAAAGCAGAGTTCTTAAAAATGGAAGATAAAATCTTCAACTCAACACCGGTTACGTATCAGCAAAATCTATCTTGTTTATATTAAAATAGTAATTCAATTTTGTGATAATACTTTTCCTAGAATGCAAAAGGTGAAATGCAAGGTCAGATTGTCCAAATGACATGGTAAGACCAAGAAAAATCTCTGTCTGCACCATCCACCCACACATAACACAAAGCCTCTCCCTTCCCCAGCTCCCACTGAAATTCTGCCTTCCTTCAAATGCCAGCCCTGCTTGTGAAACCCCTGGATGCTCGTATCACTCCTCTTGTGTAGCACTCACATATAATGAGTGTAGCTGGTCCACTTTCGTCACCAAACTCTGCTCTTTGAGAGGCTACAAACCTGTGTTCCTCTTCCTTCTGTAGGCCCTGATTCCTTAGCATATTTTAATGTATAGGATCAATAAGTATTTGGAATTAAACCACATGTTCCAAACTGGTGAAGATCTGCTTCTCCCGGTTCTAAACCCTTCATCTCTTCCCAGTTTTTCCAGGGAAAGACTGAGTACAAAATACGATGGGTATGAGGGAATAGAGAATATACTAGATGGTAATATGTTCACTTGAAGCATATGATCAATTAATTTCTGACTAGAAATATGAGAAAGGTTGGGAACAATGCTGCTTGAATGCTTTCAAAAAATGCTAATTATAAAAGTATTTCATTCCATTTACAGTATTTTACTTCTACTGAAGCACAAATTTAAATTTCTATATAGTTTTCTAAATGGAAAGGGATATATAAGTACAGGTCTTTTTCCACAAGAAAACTAAAGCATCCTTGCATCTTGCTTTCTGTAATTTAGAATCCTTCAGTCCTGCTTTAGACCTTCCAAAAAGGTTCAAAGAAAAAGTATAAAGACTACACATTATCTATAGTAGTTAAATTGTTAGAGCTTCTGAGATTGTTTAAAGGACACTGACATATTTTGGCCAAATCCCATCCTGAATTTCCAGGTGTTGTGGGAGGGACCCAGTGGGAGGTAATCGAATCAGGGGGGCAAGTCTTTTCCATGTTGTTCTTGTGATAGTAAGTCTCACGAGATTCTGATGGTTTTAAAAAGAGGAGTTCCCCTGCACAAGTTCTCTCTCTTTGCTGCCATCCATGTAAGACGTGACTTGCCCCTCCTTGCCCTTCCTTGCCTTCCACCATGATTGTGAGGCTTCCCCAGCCATGTGGAACTGTAGGAACTGTAAGTCCAACCTCTTTATTTTGTAAATTGCCCAGTCTCTGGTATGTCTTTATCAGCAGTGTGAAAACAGACTAATGCAGAGATATTCAAATAACACTGCAAAAAAAAATGCCTCTATAGCACAAACTATTGCTTCGAGAGGTATAAAATTCATATTATATGCAAAATCAAACTCTTAATTTGAATCACTCCACTTTTTATCTACTAAGTATTTTCAATATTCTTTTTTTGTTTTTGAGACAGAGTTTTGCTCTTATCGCCCAGGCTGGAGTGCAATGGCATGATCTCAGCTCACTGCAACCTCCGCCTCCCAGGTTCAAGTGATTCTCCTGCCGCAGCCTCCTGAGTAGCTGGGATTACAGGTGTCCACCATCACATCCAGCTAATTTTTGTATTTTTAGTAAAGATGGGGTTTCACATGTTGGCCAGGCTGGTCTCGAACTACTGACCTCAGGAGATCCACCTGCCTTGGCCTTCCAAAGTGCTGAGATTACAGGCATGAGCTACCATGCCCTGACTTATTTTCAACATTATCTAGTTTCTGTTACACAAATAAGGTTATCACAAGATCGCAAGACGAACAACCAAGTACTCCTTTAATCACTCTCTTTTTTCTAGCAAAGGCAGTCAATAGTGTTCCAGAATTCTAAACATTTAGGAACTGCGACTCTTCTAAAATATGTTAACAGAAAAAAAGCAAATAATCTTGCTGTAACTCAACTCATATTTTTAAAATCACATGTAATCATTTACGTGAAAGCACTGTCTTAACTCTAAGAGGCAACAGTGTGAAACTCTGTGTTTGTGGATACTGTATACATATAGCACTACATCCAGGCCATAATCAAATTACCATAACAAAACTTTCTCACTAACTACTTTCTTACTTACAAACTTTCTATCCAACTCTACTTCTGATTACATTTTAAAAGAAGTAATTCAATATCCTAAGAGTTTTTAACTTTCACATGTTTTACAGGACATGGACTACTAATTTCAGTGTATGCTTAAAATAGAACAGTTCAACTAATTTTAGACTCAAGTGTTATAAAGCATCATAGCTGCCAACCAACTGGATACCTGAATTGCAGCTACAACAGCATATTAGATACACCAAAGCAAACTGTCAGATTGCTGAACTCAGAGTCACCATATACAACTCTATGAAGCAGATACAATAAATAACACACATAGCTAAAACAAAATAGTACTTAAGCATGCTATGACCATATAAAAGGAAATAATCAGGTCCTTATTTATTTAAATAATAGCTATAATATGCAGTGGCTCAAAGGTGTCAAAAGGAGGTAATGGTATAAAAAGGTTACTGATCATTTGCAAAACATATCTGATAAAGGACTGGTATCCAAAATATACAAAAAACTCCAAAACTCAACAATAAAAAAAAAAAATTTAAAGTGGGCAAAAGGGCCAGACATGATGGCTCATACCTGTAAATCCCAGCACTTTAGAAAGCCAAGGCAGGAGGATCACTAGAGCCCAGGAATTCAAGACCAGCCTGGGCAACATAGCAAGACCCTGTCTCTATATAACATAAAAATATTAGCCCAACATGGTGGCACATGCCCAGATACTTGGGAGGCTGAGGCAGGAGGAGCTGCTGAGACACAAGTTCATGGTTACAGTGAGTTATGATTTTATCACTGCATCCAGTCTGGGTGACAGAGTGAGACCATGTCTCAAAATAAAAAATGCTTAAAAAGCGGGCAAAAGATCTGAACAGACACCTCACGAAAGGAAATACACAGATGACAAGCATATAAAAAGATACCAGCCAGGTGCGGTGGCTCATGCCTGTAATCCCAGCACTTTGGGAGGCCAAGGCGGGCAGATCACAAGGTCAGGAGTTTGAAACCAGCCTAACCAATATGGTGAAACTCCATCTCTACTAAAAATACAAAAATTAGCCAGGCGTGGTGGCGGATGCCTGTAATCCCAGCTGCTCAGGAGGCTGAGGCAGGGGAATCACTTAAACCCAGGAGGCAGAGGTTGCAGTGAGCCAAGATTGTGCCTCTGCACTCCAGCCTGAGTGACAGAGTGAGACTCCAACTCCAAAAAAAAAAAAAGATACTTACATGATATGTCATTTAGGGAACTGCAAATTAAAACAATGAAATACCACCACGCATCTATCTGAAAGGCTAAAATACAAAACAGTGACAATACCAAATGCTGATAGGATGTGTAGCAACAGGAACTCTCATTCATTGCTGGTGGAAATGAAAAACAGTACACCCACTTTGGAAGTCAAGTTAGACAAGTTTCTCACAAAGCTAAACGTACCATACAATCTAGCAATCATACTCCTTTACACAAATGACTTGAAAACATGTCCACACAAAAATCTGCACTCAATTGTTTAGAGCAGTTGTATTCATAACTGTCAACCCTTAGGAGCAACCAAGATGTCCTTCAGTCGGTGAATGGATAAGTAAACTTGGTACTTCCAGACAATGAACTTAGCAATAAAAAGAGATGAGCTATCAAGCTATGAAAAGACATGGAGGAACTTTAAATGCATATTGCTAAGTGAAAGAAGCTAGTCAGAAAAGTCTATATACTGCAGGATTCCAACTATATGACATTCTGTAAAAACATAAAATATAGAGAGAGCAAAACGATCAGTGGTTGTCAGGGGTTCTGGAGCTGGAGAGGAACAAATAGATCAAACACAGAGGATTCGGGAGCAGTGAAACTCTTCTGTATGATATTACAATAATAGACACATGATATTATGCATTTGTCAAAACCTATATAGAACTGTACAACAAAGGAAACCCTAATGTAAACTATTAATCTTGTAATCAACTACGTAATTGATGAATCAATTTATCAATATTGGTTCATCAATTCCAACAAATGTACCACACCAGTACCAGATATAAATACGAGAAACTATGGGGGAGGAAGAGGGAGTATATGGGAACTATGTAGTTTCTGCTCAATTTTGCTATAAACCTAAAACTGCTCTAAAAAATAATGTATGCATTTTTTAAAAGACTACTGGTGTAGGAAGAGCCACAGTACTTGAGTTCTTAGATCTACCTAATTCATTGACTACCTACATAATCTCTACTGCTCAGAATATTCCATATGCCCTATTTTATCCCGCCTTTATTAACCCAGTGTCTACCTCACTAGACAAGTAGTAGTATTTCACACCAAAATCAAGAAAACACATCATTACACTGGCATGCCCAGCATGGAAAACCATAGCACTGAATACAGGGGCACTAGAACAATAGTATGTTTGTATAATATCTTTCATACCAGGGTTCACTGGGAAATATTTTCACCCACTAGAGTAAAATCAAGACTTTGTCAACGCTCTTTGACAATTCTTTCCAGGAAACATTTCAGGCATGTATCAAAGCAGTCACATTCATTGGTAACATTTACAAAAACAGTTCTTTTCAAAATCTTCTCGACCCAAATACACACTGGAAATGCTCATATTAAAATTTTATTGTCTTTTTATAACTAATCATTAGAATTGGTAATACAACTAAGACACAACAGTTTGACTTCCAAAATCTAATATTTGAATAAAAGTAATATCTATAAATGTATAAACTATTAACTTTAATTTCATGCATTTAACATATCTGAGAAAGTTGTAGTATTAATCAAAATCAGAATCTTAATAAATATATTTTCATAACTATTTCTGCAGTATCTCCCAGTCAATATAATGACACTAAAAATATATGGTTTAGGCCAAATATACATTTGATGTTCAAATGCCATTTCTACCACTATAGCTATGCGACTCTTTAAACTTACATATATACATAACATATATGTATTTCATGTGCAATACCCAGCATCATGCCAGGCATATGAGTAGATTGACATATAAATGGTAGTTATTGTTTTGCAATTTTAAATTAAAATTTAAGGCTTAATGCTCAAATTGTAGGGTAGCCAAGAACTTAAATGAACATAAAACCACTTAACTTTTTATACACCAAACCAAACTAACTCTACATATTTGCTGAAGTTTATGTAGAAAATAAACAAAGAAAAAATTAATATTTTTGAAATAAAAACAAATATTAAAAATTATTGAAATATATTGAAAGTTTTTTCACCATATATATTTACCTTTTAAAAGGATATGAATTCAATTATTTTATTTGCTTATGGAAAATAGATCCACTGCTCTAAGATGCTACTAATCATGCTCAGAGGATTCACAACAAACAGACTGATAAGGTATTACTTAAAGCGCTCTACATTAAATAGAGCATTCCAGTTTTCTAGGGCACACTACTTGCTGTATTTCCAAGGTCAAGCAAAATAGCTTTCGTTCCATTTAACTACCAAGAAAGGTCTAATTGTGATTAATAATAAAAATGTTTTAAAAGCACCTTTTCTAATAAATACATACTACAAGTTTTTAAACAACTTAAAAAGGAAACATTTCAAACTTTTTTGGACATAACTTCAACAACAAAAGTTGCTGCACCCGCCTCCTGTCCCCACATGCAGAACCAACTAATCGGCCATCCTGACAATTTCTGAAATTTCTCTTGAATCAGCCTTCCATTCCAACCACTATAATTTTACAGTACCCACCTAACCTGTCTCCCTGCCTGAGTCTTCCCTTCCACTCAGTCCTCCGCACTGCTGCCAGAGTGCTCTTTCTAATATCTATCTAACTTCCTGCTGGGGATCATAAAGGGTCACCCTCACTGCCTAAAGAATAGGCACTCAAGATTGCTTTCAATCTGGTACAGCATAACCCTCCATCATTCATCCATATCCATCTTCCTACAAATTCTAACCAATCCTTTCCCTGAAACCTGCAGTGCACTTCAGCCAACGATCAAAATGATTTTGGCAATTATGTCAATGAAATGGAACAGTCATGCTAGTTTCTCCTCTTGGAGTTTTCCTCCCTGGTACTTTTCACCTTCTCACAGGGTGAAATCCCATTTGACCCCAAATACAAAGCTTTTCCCCAGCCTAAGCAGAATTATTTGCTTCTTCTTTTGGGAGAGATGAAGCAAGTCAGAAAACAAAAGCAAACAAAATTGCATTAAAGGACAAGCAGAAAAAAAAATGAATAAGAAGGGGTCTCATTTGATCACTTACTGAAACAATGACATACTTCAGCAAATAATTACCTGAAATTCCTCCTTGGACATAGGTAGAATGTAATCCCTGAAATATTAAGAGCTAAGAAATGGACACAGAAGTCTTTCCTGTTTTTTATTCAAAGCCATTATAGAGAGACTTCCATGAAACAGAAGCATCTGTGTTTAGTTAATATGAAATAACAAACATTCAAAACTACAAATCATCTTCTCTTCCCTATTAGTCCACCAGGTCACATGATTTGGGTGTGTTCTTGTGCACTTTTATACTCAGTTGTGGAACTAAAACAGAAATGAACATGACAGCCTAGATATTCCATCTTGTTATCACCTCTATAGCTTCAGATATTTTCATAATCTCCAATTGCATGAAGATGCTTTGGTCAAATATTCCAGCTCCCCACAGAGCCAGGATCCTGAGGCACATATGACCCAACGGCACAAATACAAGCACTTCTTTGTCAGACTACAAGATAGCAATAAGACAATAAATTGTTTCCACCACCTGTCCTTACACTGATTACCTAAAAAGTTATTGAGCCAGAAAACAAGCATCTCCAAATTGTTCAAATACAAAACAAACAAACAACAACAAAAAAAACCCTAGAAGTTTTAAAAAGCATAAGCCTTCTTTTTAAAGTCTCTGGGCTAAATAAATGTTGAGATAACTCTCTAAGAACAAAAGAAACTGAAAAGAGCATCAGTAGAAGTTTAAAATTAAATTCACTAACAATACCTAATAATTTCCCACATTTCTGAACTCATATACACTCCTTATTGTGTGAGGCAATAAACACAATTTAATCGTAATTATTTGGTGAGAATGACTTTTCAAACCCATGTTGTAACATAAAACATTCAAATGCGTCATTTTGAAAATACTCAGAAACCTCATGGTGCTCTCAGATCTTCTTCAAACTTTAGTGAAGTCAAATATATTGTGTGATGATTGTTAATATGTATCCAAATTTTAAGTTTCCAATTTTAGCACACTTTGCCCTCCATGTGCCAGACACTGCTGATTGCAAAACCAGTTGCCATTCTTTCCTAATTCTTTACAAACAAAACTTCAATTTTTGTTCAGGGCACTAAATGAAGCCGGCTTAAAAATCTACATTTCCTAGTCTACCTGCAGATAGAGATGGCCCCTGGAACAGCTGTCCCCTGGAATGGAGATATAAGGGCTGGAAGAGGAGCAGCCATCTTGTGATCACAAAACGACCACAAGATACACTATAAATAGCCACACAGACAGATATAGAGGAGTCTGAGTCCCTACTGGCAAATGGGGGTACCCTACAACCCAGTTTTGCCTATTTAGGACTTCTCAATACCTAAGAAAACACCTATTTGGCTAAGCAGTATCATTTGTTTTCTGTTACAAACAGTCAAACATAATCTTAACTAACACTCAGCAAATTCAACCTGTTTCACTTTTAAAAGAAAACAAAAATCCCAGACTTATACTATTATGACTAGCTATAATATAATATTATCATGATGCAGCACAGTTAAAGTTCATTTATTATATAACTATTAACCTATGAACAGAGCATGAGCAGAAGAAATTTGAAATCAAGTTTTTTCAGAATCCTGGAAGCCAAATGAAAACCACTGAGCTAGATCATTACATGCTGCAGAGAAATTCCCTGAAACCTGTATACTCCAATTTTCAATTCAAGGGAGTGTCAGAGCCGATTTACAGAGTAAAATGACAGAATTTTTACTAATCACCTATCAATAAAGGCAATAACCACGAACTGAAAATGAAAATTATGGTAATCTTCGTTCCTTTTGTCACCATGCACATAAGCAGATTTTATAGCCCTAATGAGAGAAGAAACTAAAGCAATTATACAAGGTATTTGTAAAAAACAGAGAAAACTTTGCTTATTGCCTAAACAGCAGTTTGCAGGGGGTGAGGGGGTGGAGTGGGGTTAGTGATATTACAGGTAAGTAACCAAAACGACCATTCCATGCAGCTTTCATAGAGAATGATAAATGCAACACTTTCATTACGGTTGTCTAGGTACAACGGATTTACTTCCAGATCAATAGAAAAATAACCCTTTTGGTGGAACAAAATGATGTAACATTTTAAAATTACATCTATAAGGTATAGAATGAAATGTATTGAATTCACATTATCTCATTTTCTCACTTAACATCATACTACAAAGTAACAATGTGTTGGGAAAACAAATATTCCAATGATAAACTCAAAAAGCAGAATTTCATAAGATGAGAACTAATTAATCATTTATAATAATAGCATATGGGTTAGTTTCCTTACACTTAAGAAGAAAAATAAGATACTACTGTATCTTTTAAGCTAAGCTACTAAGAATGTTTTGTATTACACGGTATATACATACACTGGATAATTTACTATAGATATAAAAGAAAGCCATTCTGATGTAGACAATTTCTAGCCTAAACAATAATAAAGAATTATGTTTTACTCAAAAATAAATGCCTTTATTCAGCCGAAGTTTGGTATCAGCTGAAGAAATATGTTTTTTTAATCAGATGTCCCTGAATATTCCATGAATATATTTTACAAGTAACAGGACTCGAATATGAATCAGAACACTGCACCCTTCTTTGTAGCAAATAGCTCTTTCTGTGTTATTCTAATTCAGCAAACAGTTGCCTATTTTTGCCCAGAAGTAACGGACCAAAACAAGATACAAGAATAGACTGACTACACCATAAATAATTAGCGCTCACTCTCCACTTTTCTTGTTTTTCTACAGAGTCTGATTTGAACTCCTCTCAAGGCTGTCTGAAGACTAGACCTAACAAAACTCTCGACTTCTAAATCTAATGCTCATAATTCCTAATATTATAGATTATTACAATTCTACATTTCTGACAACAGGCAGATTTTGAATTGGTTCCAGCTGACTCCACCACTTACACTACTCAACAGCTGAGGCATATGATAACTTGGCAACCTGATAATACTCTAGATGAATGCAAACTCATTCTGTAACCAAGGAACTCTGTCAGAAATAAAAATCAAAATGACTTCCCTTTAAGTTTAAATGAGAACATAAAATGTTTTGAACAATGCATGATTTCAGAAAGTGAGCAACCGTACTCTGAACGTTTAGTGAACTGACACTCCCTATTCAAAGCCTACAATTCTTTTCTGATTAGATCAGTCCCCACAGCAAGTCACCAGGATAATAAGCAGTGTAGTGAAGTCATCATACTGGATACTGATGGGAAATCATAACTGGCTTCAAAACACATCGGGAAACAATGAGTTTTCCAGGTCTCCAGCTTTTCATGGAATACACCGCCCAATACTCTTACTTTCCTTTCCATGACTAAATGAAACATAGCACAGCTATAAAGCCCAAGTACAAATTGATGAACTAAGCATTTTAAAAACCATAAGTAAAAATGAGGAAAACTCCCATCATTTTTTCAGTGACGTCTGAACAATATGTTTGAAAATGTATCTGTTTAAGGGCAATACTGATTGTTGTACACTGGCCTTCAGATCTTTAATTTCCTTTTATTTCCAAAGGCAAAGACAAGCTTTTAAACAATGCCTACTTCTTTTAGACAAAGTCAAATAAGCACTCGTTTTCAGTCACCTGAAATCACCCACGTGTCACTTAAGTAAAACTTCATGTGACAAAAATTCATTCAGCTATAATTTTTTTCAAAAGTATAAAATGTATCTACTTTAGAACGTTCAGATTTTTTTATTTCTGACTGTATAGAGCACAGATGTATTTCTTCAATAAGGTTTGTTGGTCTATATTGCAATATTTCTCCTTTTCAAAGCTCTGGAAACAACTAATTACAAACCTTACTTTAAAATGGAGTGATGCAGGTAAACATGAGTATATTACCCACCCACCCACATACACACACACACACACAAATGTCACAAATGTGCTTTAGCCTAAAATATCACTGCACTTGCTCAGTGGCAGTATTATACACAATAAGAGTCTTGGCACAAAGGAATTCTCATTGTACTGTTTACAAAATTCTACAAGGATTGCAAGAATTTCGGTTATAAAACATATCCTACAAACAGAGAAAACAATTGTGAGTGTATTCGGGCTTTTTGGGGCTTTGGAATTTTATCGTTTAGTTCAATTTTTTTTTTATTTCTACTTTCTACTAATAGAAAAACTACATGCATCGTTAACCATATAATACCACTGAATTTACTGACATTGAGTTACCAAACCCAAAGCAAATATTCAAAAGATATAAAACCATCTGAATCCTACCTATGAAATGGGTCACTATTCACTATAAATACGTTAAACCTCTGTGAGCTGCTCTTGAGTTCGGAGTGTTTTGGGAGCCACAATAAAAAGATGGTATATACACACTTAAAAATACATTTCCAGACACAAAAACACTTAAAAAATGGACAGCTGCAATTTGTATTTCATCATTATATTCAACTATGAAGTCAAAGTAAACATTATACTAAAACATAAATATCAGATTGGCATAGAATTTCCTGAACATAAAGGATGGGCAGAAAAAAATCTCAAAATACATTCTTTACATTTAAATTTACAACAAACTCACTAAAGTCTTTTATCCATCACGCTATAAAATAATTTTTACAATATATCAGAGTAAGTATATAGTCACAAACTTTTTCAAATAAGAAAGATCATTTTAAGGAAAATGATCTAGTGATGCTGAACCTTTTCTACAGGGCTAACCAATACCCTAGCCAAGCAGCAGCAGCAATGCCTTAGTAATCCCATAGAGAATAATCGGTATCCACCCTCCCAGGAAGAATTATGATTACGCGTAGTGCTTAAGAGCTTTTACAAGGGAGAGAAAACGCAATGTGCTTCTTGGAAACAACCCCCTTCCCCCCTCTCTACCGCTCATCTAAGGGCGTCTCCGGACTGTCGCCCACCCCACCATCCTCCCTGCGCTGGGGGTACTAAATCCCGTGCAAAAAGACCTGGTCCATTCCCAAGACTGGTCCAGACACCTGTTTACTCGTGCCCAAGCAGTGGTGGCTCTGATTAAGGAAAGGCAGCGGTTGCCTCTCTGATCCGTGCCAAGCTCCGCAGCCCCAGGGCAGGGACCACATACCTTTGTACCTCTCCAGGACATCCTCGTAGGCCTGGAGATACTCCTGCTCCTCCACGTACAGGTAAGCAGCAGGGGAGAGGTAACCCGCCATGCCGAAGTTTATCTAAGCGATGACTGACAAATTCCCCTCTCCCCCTCGTAACCCCCGGACAGTATCGCAGTCAGCAAGACACAGCCTTGGGAACTGGAAAAGAGGAAGGAGCAGCACGCTGGGGAGAAGCACGGAAGCCGAAGACGCAGAGCGGGGGCGCAGGGGGCTGCCGGCGCCAGGGCCGGCAAAGGAAACGCCCAGGCCTCCGGGCAGGCCGATGGTGGGCCGTCCGGCTCCGGGAGCCCGAGTCCCTCTCGGGTTTCAGCAGCGGCAAATCTCAGCGAACCCAGGGGCGGCGACGAGCAGCGCCACGCCAAGCGGAGGAGCGGGGCGTGCGGCGAGGGCGGGCGGGGGCCGGCGGGCGCCCGGACCCTCTGCAGCCGCGCTGACCGCTCTGCTGGCCCTGCACGAGGCGCGTGCTCCGGGCCGGGCCGAGGCCGCGGCAGCGGTGCGGGAGGACCGGCGCGCTGCCTCCACCGGGGATGCTGCACGGCGCATCTGCAGCATTTCCTGGCCGCCGCGCTGCAGACACTCGCCCGCGCCGGGGAGAGAGGGAGGGAGGAGGGTGGAGGGTGGAGGGTGGAGGGTGGAGGGTGGAGGGTGGAGGGTGGAGGGCGGAGGGCGGAAGGGAGGGGGCGAGCGCGGCGGTCAGCGCCCCGGCTGGCTCAGCTGCGGCCCCGGCGCCTCTCGGCCCCTCCCTCCCAGGCAGAGCCACGCGCCCCAGGCCCCCTCCCCAGGCCCGCCCACCCGGGTGGACCGTGCGGCCAAGCACGCCCACCCCCGGACACTGGCTGCCCGGTCCCGGATCCCCAAGGGCGACGTTTCTATTTGGGATCCACAACAGGTGCCTGAGAAACAAAGCCGCAGATCGCTCCACCGCTGTGCGCAGCCCCCTGCTGAGGGGCCAGCGGCTCTCCCTGGGTAAGGGATGATCGGGGGGAGGGTTGGAAATACTTCCACCCATCTTTTTGGCGTGGGAGGATTCAGGTCACTCTGTGACAGCACAGGGCAAGGAGGGCACGGGGGTCCGCGTCTAGGGGACATCCCGGGGACAGGGTGAGGAGGCCTCTGCAGGTGGCCCCGCGCATCAGCGCCTGACAGCCGGGCCGCGCCTGCGCCTGAGCGCCCGGCCGCCGCGAGGCTGCCGAGTACCAGCCTGCGGTCCCTCCCTTCTGCCCCCCAGAGCCCACAGGCGCATCTGCTGCTGGGCTCCGCGGCGGGCCTATAGGTTCACAACTGCCCCATATTTATCACCTCCCTCCTGCTCTCTCCTTATTATTCATTCTACATAGTACTAGTATCCATTAAACTGAGTAAAATGGATACAGTTCCCTTAAATTAGATATATGTGTATCATATACTAAAGTGGGTGAGTTTAAGCGTCCATTGGAGGAACCAACTGATACCCAGGCATGTAAATGGATGTGTTTAAGAGTAATGACTGGCCGGGCGCGGTGTCTCACGCCTGTAATCCCAGCACTTTGGGAGGCCGAGGCGGGTGGATCACGAGGTCAGGAGTTCAAGACCAGCCTGGCCAAAATGGTGAAATCCCGTCTCTACTAAAAATACAAAATTTAGCCGGGCGTGGTGGCGGGTACCTATAATCCCAGCTACTCGGGAGGTTGAGGCAGAGAACTGCTTGAACCCCGGAGGTAGAGGTTGCAGTGAGCCGAGATCACGCCACCGTATTCCAGCCTGGGCGACAGAGCAAGACTCCGTCTCAAAAAAAAAAAAAAAAAAACAGTGAAGTCAGGCTGCTGTACATAGAATCTTCACTCCTTACTGTGTCACATGGGCAAGTTACTTATCCTCTCTGAGACTCTCTTCATCAGTAAAACAGCGATAGTAGTGCCTAACTCATAAAGTTGTATAGTAAATGAAGTTTAGAATAATGTCTGGTGTTATATAAGGATTAGCTGCTGCATCTACTACTTTATTTAGGAGGTGGGGTCTCACTCTGTCATCCAGGCTGGAGTACAGTGACAGGATGATACCTCATTGCTACTGCTATTATTAGATAAATCAGCTGATTGTTGACGGTCTGACCTATGTCAACTTCACGTCTTGTCTAAATCTTCCTTCCCTATTTCCTCCTTTCACATATACTGACCTTTTGCCCTCCATGATTTTTTATTTCTTTGTTAGCTTTGGGTGTTGTGAACTATGGACCATTTTCCATTAATGCTTAGATAGGGATGAGTTCCTCTTGAAAGAAAAAATTGTGTACTCGTGGAAAAAAAAACTGACTTGAGATAGAACTGGAGCACTCCTCAGCAACTGGCCTACTTCTGTTACTCCAAACAAAGCAAGACCACATCTCTTTTTTCTATCCTGACCACTGGTTTATAATCTGAGTTTGAACCACTGTCCCAGTAAGTCTTTAAGGTTACTAGAGTTTTCTTACAGCTCGATATGCATTTGTGTGCACATTAGTTCATAAAGTAACAACCAGGCATCATATGGGACACCTTCTTGAAATAAAAGGGTTAGCAATTAAGTCCCTGAAAGTCATTCATTTACAGACCACACATGTATAGACATAGGTCTCTCAAAAATGTCTCCTTTACAATGAGTAAGGTCATTGAAGGCACGTCTGAGCCTTCATCAGAGACTGACACCCAGTAGCACCCAGTTTTATGAATATAGTCAGCACACACTTAGTAATTTTAATCATCCATTTAAGGAACCAGTCAAAATGAGCAGAAGCAACATTTGGGATTGTTTTTAAAAACAGCCTTTACCCCATGCATTCTTGGAAGGGTAACATTGGGTCAATATGCTAATAATAATAGTGTATTCCATAGAGAAGAGGCAAGAGCATAGCAGTAAATAGCTTGGACTTTGGAGTAAAGACTGCCTGAATTCAGATCCTAGCTCTACTACTTCTTGACACTACGACCTTGGCAAAGTTTCTCTTCCTTTCTCAGCAGATTCTGAACTGAAAATGGAGAAAATCATAGTACCTACTTCATGGGGTTCTTGGGAGGTCTAAATAGGATACCATATTAAGTGCTTAGAAGAACATCTGGCCATGGGTAAGCTATCATTTATAGAGCATCTGATGTGCCAAGGAGGTAGCAGAATTGTTTGCATTCACTATTATATTTAATCACCACAACCATGACCCTTTGATAAAGAAACTGAGGCTAAGATAAGTTTGGTAAATTGTCCAAGTAAACACAACTAGTCATGGACAGAGAAGGAATTAAAACCCAAGTCTGCCTGAGTTCAAAGTCTGATTCTCCTTTGATCCTTCAATTCCAACTTCAAAGAATTTGGATAGGACAAAAATCCTTTTCTTAAAATAGCATTATCACTGACAAACCATGTAACTTTATAGGTAGTTTATGACTGAAAAACCCAACTTACAATATCCTGTAGCTAACAACAGCAGATCTGTATTGCTCATATGTAAAAAGCATTTATACAATGGGTGTTTAAAAGCCCCTTTCCTTATATTTCATTGTTTTATTCTCACATTGACCCTACGAGATAAGAAGTAAACATACTATAGTCTCAGATTTTAATATGATGAAACCACAACAGATACAAAAGCACTAAAGACTAAAAATGTGAAGTTAGGCCAGGCACAGTGGCTCACGCCTGTAATACTAGTACTTTGGGAGGCCAAGGTGGGCAGATTGCTTGAGCCCAGGAGTTCGAAACTAGCCTGCACAACATGGTGGAAGCCTGTCTCTACAAAAATACAAAAATTAGCCAGCATGATGGCACACACCTTTAGTCCCAGCTACCTGGAAGGCTATGGTGGGAGGATCACTTGAGCCCGGGAGGTAGAGGTTGCAGTGAGCTGAGATCACACCACTGCAATCCAGCTTGAGAAAGAGAGGAAGACCCTGTCTCAAAAAAAAAAAAAAAAAAAAAAAAGTGAAGTTGGCCAGGCCCTGTGGCTCACTCCTATAATCCCAGCACTTTGGGAGGCCCAGGCGGAAGGGATCACTTGAGCCCAGGAGTTCGAGTCCAGCCTGGGCAACACGATGAGAACCCATCTCTATAAAAAAAAATTTTTAATAAGCCAAGCATGGTGGTACACACCTGTAGTCCTAGCTACTCGGGAGGCTGAAGTGGGAGGATCCCTTGAGTCCAGGACTTAGAGGTGGCAGTGAGCTGTGATCATGCTAGTGCACTCCACCCTGGGCAACAGAGCAAACCCTCAACTCATAAATAAATTTTTAAATAAATAAATAATAAGAAGTGTTAAGACATGTGACGCCTTCACTAATATGACTTTCCAAACCGTAAACCTGATTATGCCACTCCATTGCTTAAAAATCTTTCAATGGTTCCCTAGCACTTACAACATAAATAGTCCAGTTGCCTCAGGATTGTACACAAACATCTTTACAGTTTCTGCCTTTCCCTTCCAAATCCCACACTTAGCAACACACTTTACTTGCAGTTCCCATTTACACCCATCTCCCTACCTTTGTTCTTGTAGTTCCATCCCTCTAAAGTGGGCTTCCCTTTCACCCTAATTCCATCAAGCTCTTTAAATCTCAATTCAAGTGGCACTTCCTCTCAGAAACCTTTCAGGAAACTCCCATGCCTCCCTTCTCCCCATGCCTCCCTTCTCCCCCCAAGTTAATTACACTGTCCTCTGGGTTCTTTTAATTTTAGGTGCTTATAGCCATCTCAACTAATCCCTGTAACAACTAATAATTACCGCATTGTAACTGTTTAACAACACATCCATTTATCATATTAGACTATGACCTTTCTTTTCCAGCTTATTCTTTTTTATTTTACTGATACATGATATTTTATATATTAATGAGGGCACCATACTGCAAGTATTTTTTACATGCATAGAATGTGTAACGATCAAGTCAGAGTATCTGAGGTATCCATCACCTTAAGCATTTATCATTTCTATGTATTGGTAATATTTCAAGTCCTTCCTTCTAGCTATTTTGAAATATACAATATATTATTGCTAACTATAGATATCCTACTCTGCTATGGAATATTAGGACTCATTTCTTTTAACTGTAAGTTTGTATCCATTCACCAATCTCTCTTGAAACTATGACTTTTTAAAGGCAGAACTGTATGCTAATCTTCATTTTATTGCAGGGGCTCAATAAGTAGTTGCTAAATGTGGGTGAATTAAGGTATCCCACAGACCACATAGTCTTTTTGACTCAATAGACACTTTCACAATCAATTCTATTTTTAGGACCTTAAAAACAAATAAAAATACTAAACTCTCAGCTCTTTTATTACTAAGTAATGACCACTATAGACATCCTCACACCATTTCTGAACTTCACCTCATTTCCTAAAAAGGGTGAATTTCAGGGAGGGGGTAAGTTTCAGGAAGAGTATGAAAATATATAACAATATTAGAAGTTGAAATTTCAATTGTATGTTTTCATAGTATCTACAGCACCAAATTCCATTAGATAACCTGTACCCTCATCCTCACACTGGGTGATGAGTGGCCAGTTTAACACATAATATATCTAAATTTCATAATTTAGCCACATTATAAGTTAAACAGATATTTATGGACTGGCCCCCCAAGTCTATCCTCCATGTATGATTATTGTTTATGATTTGCCTAGGAAAAAGCTAATTTACCAATATTTATTTAAAATACAATCATAGGCCAGGTGTGGTGGCTCACGCCTGTAATCCTAGCACTTTGGGAGGCTGAGGTGGGTGGATCACTTGAGGTACGGAGTTCGAGACCAGCCTGGCCAACATGGTGAAACCCCATCTCTACTAAAAATACAAAAAAAAAATTAGCTGGGCATAGTGGTGCATGCCTGTGGTCCCAGCTACTTGGGAGGCTGAGGCAGGAGAAACACTTGAACCCATAAGGCGGAGGTTGCAGTGAGCCAAGATTACGCCACTGCACTCCAGTCTGGGTGACAGAGAGAGAATCTGTCTCAAAATAAATAAATTAATTAAATTAAATTAAATCATATGCTTCCCTACTGTTTGTTGTTTCATTTTATTTTTTTCTGCTTTTGAAGAATTCATGCAATCTTTTTTTTTTTTTTTTTTTTTTTTTTTTTTTTTTTTTTTTTTGAGACAGAGTCTTGCTCTGTTGCCAGGCTGGAGTGCAGTGGCAAGATCTCAGCTCACTGCAACCTCTGCCTCCTGGGTTCAAGCAATTCTCCTGCCTCAGCCTCCAGAGTAACTGGGACTACAGGCACACGCCACCACGCCCAGGTAATTTTTGTATTTTTAGTAGAGACGGGGTTTCACCACATTGACCAGGATGGTCTCGATCTCTTGACCTCATGATCCGCCCACGGGGGCCTCCCAAAGTGCTGGGATTACAGGCATGAGCCACGACACCTGGCCTGTAAATTCTAAAGAATGGAATTTTGAGATCCCCAGTGCATCACCTGCCACCAACTTCACAGCTATCCCTACAAACTCAGTGAACATTTTACAATTAACAAGCGATGGCCCCTGCATCAATGACTCCACAGTCTACTAATAGCATCAGCACCTTCATGTACACTGCATCCCATTAGAACATAGAGTTCTTCAATATCTTCCCCACCTGCAGTGTACAATGATGGTTAGTACTACCAATTTCTCATGACTTCCTGCCCAGTAGAGTTTTTCCCAATTTATCTAATTTCATTCCCCCTAAACCTGCCCTGTCTTTCTGTCATAACTCCCTCCTTCATTACTGAAAGCAAAATATCCATCTCTGCCACTACTATCAAAACTCTCAGCCCAGAAGCACCTTCTACCTTCCAAAAAATACATAGAACAGGTATCCCATTTTGATGCCCTAAGTGGGCCATCAGCCCCCAGTAACTTCTCACTCACACCCTCCTTTCATCTATCTTCCCTTTCTGCTGAGTCAAACATCTGGTACGGGCAGTGTCATCTGTATAGGCATTCATTTCGCTGGAGCCTCAGACCTGCGGGAAAGTTCTCAACAGGGCAAGGAGGCAGGCCTCAGTGACTAAACATTTTCTGGTCTGCCTTGACTCTCCAAGTCTACCCCTGCTCACTCTCAGTCTCCATCCTCCCTCCACCTCCCCTTTCTCACTCCACCCCTTGCTCTTCAAAGGCCTGGGTGAGACCAGCCAGCATCTCACAGCGGAAGCCAGAAGAAGCTCAAGGCTGTTGCCCCAGAAACCCTGACTAGAGAATGGCTGGCTAGGCACTGTTTGTTTTTCCCGTAATCAGAAAATCCCACTGGGGGGACAAAAAGGGGGTTCTCAGCTGCCTTGATGGCCGGAATCTGGGCTGGTCCCCTCCAGCCCCCTTGGAGGAAGAGAAAGTACCAACTTTGCAATACAGTATAGGAGGCAAAAAAAAAAAAAAAAACAACTGTGGAAAGGGACCCCCAGAGTTAAGAGTGGAAGACAGGGAAGGAAAGGAAGCCTGAACCACTGGATGCAGAAACAAACTTAAAGAACACCTGGCCTTCTGCCTTTGCAAGAAAGTCCCCAAGGACACATTCCATCCTGCCCTGTTACCATTTCCAAGAAAGAAAGAAAAAAAAAAATATTGAGGGAAGAAAGCAACAACACCCCTGGAAGCACCTCTCATGCACAGGACACATACACACAAACCACGCAGGAGTTGGAAGGTTGATTTCCACAGTGTTCTCAGCTTTCAGCTGGGTAAAACAAGCCATCACTTCTGGTTCAGCTTTTAGGGCCAATGCAAGGGAACACCGGGTAACACAGAACAGAAACATTGGCACGTCTCATGTATTAATTAATCAGGAAGGCGTGATGGCCAAACCCTCAAAAGCACTAAGGACAGAAAGCTGCTATGGATACAATGATGCAGACAGAGATGCTACATTTAAAGAAAAACAACATCCAAGTTGCTGGAATATGCTTTGCAATCCTGGGTACCAAAAACCGTGGATCTTCTCAATCTGCGTAGCTCAGTGCCCCTGGGCAAAAATGAAAATAAAGGCTGCTCACTTCCAGCTTCCCGCAAATATACTAGCAATCACTGGAGCTAATACTTTCAGAATGTTATGGTAACTAATGCAGTAAATAGGAAAGTTTAGTGCAAATGTCTGTAAATATTTCCTTGCATTTCAAAGGAATCGATTCGTCCAACCAGGAGGCAGGGCCAAACAGCTTAGTCACCAGCAGGCAGGGCAAATGGCTCTATCGGTAAAACAAGGCATAAAGTAAACATGGTCATCATCCTCCCCCACCTTGAGCACAGATTCCTGCCCAGTGCATCAGCTCCCGCTATGGCCCCCCAGGAGGTAGATGGGCGAATTTCCGCAACTCTCTTCCCCCACTCCATCCCCTTCCCCAGATGCTCTTACCTGCTATCCGAAGCACTGCCCTCTCGGCAGGGTCCAGCACTGAGCCCCCTTGAATCTTTCTTTTCGATCTCTCATGTTTAGGCAAATTCCAGGGTAAGGTGTCTCCCGGAGCTGGGGATGCGGAGCCAGATTTCTGGCTGAAATCATCCTCATCGGAAAAATCCGCAGAGGAAGACATAGAGCAGCGATAGGACGCGTTCCCGGAACTCTACAGAGAATGACACAGAAAAAGCATTAACAGCAAAATACTCACATATGCTCATCGATTTAAACATCTCCCCCACCAACCACCGCTGCCCTCCCTGCCCCCAAACTGGGTCTGGCATATCCTACACCATCCTCGGAGCTGAGGGAATATGCAGAAACCAAAAAAATGAAACCCAGAGCTCACCATCTTTTCTTGGCCAAGTCTCCAATCGTAAAAACAATACACAGGCAGTTCCAATACATGAAGATTTGCACGGAAGAAGTGTGTGGCCTGTGGTCCGGCCACCAGCTCACAAATGACTGGCCCAACAATGAAGCCAGAATCAACAGCCTTCCTGTTACAAACCTATAGTATTTGGCTCCCCCACCAGGACAGTAGAAATATTTTCCATTACTAGCCTGCTGCTTAATTCATTAATGCAACTAACTCGAAGTTTCGAAAACAAAGCACAAATGCAGGATGTTGAGTCCCAACTCCTTTCCGCTTCAAGTCACCTCACCACTGGAGACTCCGTTCTGACCAGTTTTAAGCCCCTGTCCTCTTTATTTAATTTTCTTCATGAGACTGAAGCAGGTTCCCAGAAAAGAGCAAGGAGGGAGGAAGGGCTGATTCTGAGAAGAGCCTTTTCTTAAGACTGGGAGAACACAAAAGACTGTTTTCAGAAGCCTATGGCAGCACCAATAAACAAACATCTGAACTCGGTTTAGAGTTCTCAAGATAATTTAAACTTCCAGCAAAGTAACAGCTGCCAATAATGTAAATGAGAATGATGCAGCGCAGTGACAGGAAACAGAGCTCTTCTCAGCTCCTGGTCATTACACAGTGAAATGAGAAACAGGATGCTTTTGCCAAAGCACTTTGCCTGAAGGTTAGTCCTCCCTTCATCTAGCTGGAGCAAATCTGTAGGGTCATGTCTTGCATAAAAGTGTTAATATCTTCCATAGAGGGAAAAGGCACAAGATGTTATTCCTTCCTTCTTTGTTGGGTTGTGTTTGTTATTATTTACAGAGCCACTGGCTTACTAAGGAAACAAGGATGTTGACTATCTCTGCTGCAAAATTATAAACATAACGACATATCAAAAGTCTTGACTTTCCTACTGAGAATTCTACTTCGCTGAGACTCATGGTAAAGATGCAAAACTGGTATAACTCGAATTCCTGAAATGTAACTTGCAGCCATGGATTCCTAAGAAGCAAGTTACAGGCAGAAATCAGTGAGGCATGCTCCAATTTGAGCAAAAACACTGGGCTTCCCACAAAAGCAGTGGCAACTGCAGCACAAACAGGCTGTGTGAGCCACATCCCAAAACACTCACCCAAGGTACGTGAAATAAACTCTAATTGCATCAGGACTACCAACCTTACCTCAATCTGTTTAGGCCTGTGGCTATGCATGGTCAACACCATTATTTTATTTTATTTATTTTTCTTTTTTGTGGGCACGTAGTAGGTGTAAACCCCATTATTTTAGAAGTTCACGTAATATTTCCCACAAAGTGAGGTATGTAAGACGTAGCTCTCTATTCTTTCCCCTCAAAAAAGCTGTCTTCCATTTTATTTTACATAAAATTTCATCATCTTGGCTAATTTATTTATTTACAGTCTGTATATTTTTCTAATGACAAAAAGGTATTAGGCAAACTTGAGGCAAAAAGTAAATAAAATTGATTTTCTGTATTGTAGCTACAATCCATAGGGAGTTGTGAGTGGCATTAGGTCAGTCACAGCACGCTATTATCAACCCAGTTTATTTTCCATGCTTTTCTGAAAATCCATCTTGAGCTTTCTGAGATTTTGTTTTTGGCTGGCTCTGTATAAAAGGGTGACATTCTTAAAGACTTTTAAGAGGGTATTGGGTTTCTTTGGCTGCTTTCTATCTTCCTAAAAATGGCTTCCTATCTGTCCTTATTTAAGGTCATCCTTTGTGAGATTATATTTCTTGTTACCTGTACTATTTTAGTGAGGATAGTAATTTGATTATTTATCTTTACAGACAGACTTGGAGAATAACTGTTAAAGAACTGCTCCTTTCCAAAAACCACTGGTTATTGATTTTTGTAGAGTAAATTTTTTTAATGGCCTGAGTCTCAGCTGATTGAACAATGAAATGTGATTTATGCCACAACATAAACACCATTAATCACTCATAGCCAGATGGGAACAGTTACCACCCCTGGACCCATGGGTGTTGACTGGTGCAGCCTCTAATCTGGTAGTGTCATTGGTAAACAGATAAGAGAGAAAAAGAGGAAAAGACAATCAACAACACTTCTTTCAACAATATATCATAGGAAAATATGGACCCCACACACACACACAAACTGAGGGAAATCATACATATTTATATGTGGCAAAGTCTCTCCCAGGCTACATGATCCAAGTGTTTTAACAATTAAAGTATCGGATTTTTTCCCACAAAAATTTTCATGAATACTTTTTAAAAATATAAGGTAAACTATATAAAAGTAGGCCCATTTGAACCCTGAAAATTGGAAACAGATTTAAATGGAGCTGCTTTAAAGTGGATTGATCCTAAAGAAAACCTATTATATTCTTTATTGATTTGAAATGACTTGCCAAATCATGTTACTATCTTGGGGGCTAGAAAAGAGTGCGGAACTACAGTTCCCTTTTGTTTTAAGAAAAGCAAATATGTTCTCTCACCCAAAGGCCAGAGCCTAACCTTTGATGTGGGGCTTAGAAAGGTAGGACAAAGGAAGAGGGCTCCTGTAATCAACAAAAGCCCCAGGTTCCTATCTAGTATTCTACTATTGTTGCCTAAGGTTTGATTCCTATTAAAATACAAATTCGGTAGCTATGTCCATCAATAGGAGACTGTTTAAATATAGTTATATGGATACCATAGTCTACTCTATAGCAATTAAACAAAAATGTTACTGATCTACACTTAGTAAAGAAGAAATAATTCATAAAGAATGATTTCTTAAAATATGTGCATGTGCATGTACATGTAATAGTTACCCATATGTAAGTAGCGATTATCTTTGGGTGATGACTAAGATTCTGAATGAATTTAATTTTATTCCTTATAATATTTTAATCCAATACAAGCACATAAAAAGATTACCAAAAGTAAAAAGATTTTATGTCAAGGGTCAGAGAAAATACGGACAACTCTGTGAAGAAGTAACTAAGTCAGTGTTTTTAACATTTCTGGGCTCATAGGCACCCCTGAAAAGTTAATGAAACCTCTTTCCAGAATAAAGTACAAGAGTCAATACATGCAAACTTTGCATATCATTTTATGGGATTAACTGACCCACTGACCCCAGGTTAAGACCCCAATTCACACCATCATTTGTCATCCCCATTTGGCATGTATGCTGAAAACAAGAGATACATGAAAGAGCTGTGGAGTAACCATACCAACAAGGGGGCAGAGTAATTAGGGTAGTGAAGATAAAGCTGGCCTACGTCATAATACTTTTTAACAGTTGGCCTTTTTCATAAATGACCATGAGCCACTTCTGGACTGATACTGAATCTCTGCAAACAAAAAAGCACTAGATAGTTACAAGCCAAAAACCCTGTACAGTAAATCCTCACTTAAAATCATCAATAGGTTCTTGGAAACTGCTGCTTTAAGTCAAAGGACATATAATAAAACCAATTTTACATAGACTAATTAATATAAATGAGAGTTAAGTTCCTACAACAAATAATATTTCTGGGCATAAAAATATCACCAAACTTCTAAATAAAGACCAAAACACTTCTAATATTAAACACTGCAATCAACGTGAGCTATACATACATTTACGAAAGATTAATAAAAACAAATAAGATAATTATTTACCCAATTTTTGGTGAATCAGTAAATGACAGCAGTCATCGGGGTGGGGGGTTAAATCAGGGAATAAATGTTTGCAAAGTGAAAAATATAAGGAGTACCTCCTACTGCCATGCAGTTCAAAGCCAATCACAAATATGGCAGACCCACTGAGTACCTTCTTACCACATTGTTTATTGTCATGCATTTGTAGGATTATTGTAGACCTTACAAATTTTTATTTTATAATAATTTGCATTTATTCATGCATTCCTTTTCCAACCTGCTTATTACAGTTCAGGATCAAGGGTGGCCAGAACCCATCCCAGCAGCTCAAGGCACAAGGCAGGAACCACACCTGGACAGGACACCATCCCATGGCAGGGTACACTCATAATCTATGCCCACAGTCACTCAGAATGGGACCAATTAACCTAATGTGCACTTCCTTGGAATGTGGGAGCAAACTGCAGCATCCACAGAAAACCCACACTGGCATGGGGAGAAAGTGTGAACTCCACTGACAGTGGCCCCAGCCAGGAATTCATTTTTTTTTCTCATCAACATTATAACAAAAACACATTGAACAAAACAACATTATTCAAGGACCTGCTATATTGTGTCTTCTACAACCTAGTTATTAAAGCAGTTTTAACAATTGAATTAGATCACCAAAAGCTTTAAAATGACTTTCCTGATAGCCCATTCATTCGCATGGTATAAAGACAACCCAAATCTCCTAAAGCCAGGATAATTACATAATGCAACATTTTTAGAAGGGGAACTGAACAATAACTTCTTTAACTGAAACCCCGGTGGGGGATCTGAGATAAGTACAATGGAACTGCCTAAATTGGATGCCGCCCAGCCTTAGCACCCTGATCTGTAGGAAAGTGCCAGGAAATTGTCTTGGCAATAGGCATTCTCTACAGGCAACGGAGAAAGAAGTGCAGAGACAAGGGTTTGCAAAGTAGCCAAAAGTTTAAAATCCCAGAGGCTGAAAAGTAAACTTTCATAAACCCACATACCCACATATTTATAACTTAAGCACATTTCTGTATGTGTATTTCAAAATATTCACCAAAAAAAACCCAAAAATAGAAAGCACACAAGGAAACAGACAAATCCTGATTGTGAAGCATTCTACAAGACAATTGTCCTAGATCCTTCAAAAAGGTCAATGACATGAAACATACACACCCAAAAAGGAGGAATTGTTCTAGATTTAAAAGGACAAAAGAGACACAACCAATTCATGAACCTTGGTTGGATTCTGGGTTGATTCTTTTTTAAAAGCTAAAAAGACATTTTGGGGCAACTGGGGAAATCTGAACATGGAACTGGGTTGTTTATTAGACAATATTAGGAAATTATTGTTAGTTTTCTAAGGTGCAATAATAGTATTGTGGTTATGCAGGAAAGTGTCCTTATCCATAGAAGATGCAGGCTGAGGAAACCCAAGATGTCTGCACTTATTTTTATTGTTTCAATAAAAACAAGGAAAAGTATTAAATGTGATAATAGGCTAACAATAAGTATTCATTGGTCTACTCTTTCAACTTTTCTATAAATCTGAATATTTTCAAAATGAAGAATTGAGGGGAAATAGCAAGGTCTTTTTTTTTTTTTTTTACGAGACAAGGTCTTGCTCCATTGCCCAGGCTGGAGTGCAGAGACATGATCATAGCTCACTGCAGCCTCGAACTCCTGGGCTCAAGAGATCCTCCCACCTCACCCTCTCGAGCAGCTGGGTCTACAGGCACATGCTACCACACCGGGCTAATTTTATTTTTTAATATTTTTATAGAGATGGGGTCTCACTATGTTGACCAGGCTGCTCGCAAACTCCTGGCCTCAAGCAATCTTTCTGCCTTGGCATCTCAAAGTACTGGGATAACAAGCATGAGCCATTGCGCACAGCCCATAGCAAGGTCTTTTGTGGTGTGTTTAAGTGTTGCTTAGTTTATTCCTGTGCTCACAAAATCAACAGGTACAGGTTGCAAGGACAAAGTGATAGTTTTGATCTAAGAAATTTCTCGTAACATTTCTTCATAAACACTTAGAGAAGCACTAGAAGCAGTGGCCTGTGTGAAGAAGTCACCAAAGAAAGATGACCTGCTTGCCTTAGTCCTAAGCATAATTTTAGACAGAAAAATATAAAAGAAATTCCTCTGCTATTCATTTATTAATAATGTACAATACAGTGAACACAACATAGGTTCAGCATCACATAATTTTGATATTTTATATAAACAAAAACAGAAAATTTTTTCTCCAAAATTAGGAAAATCAAAGATACAATTTTCTTTAAAATTCCCTTAGGTAGGTAGGTACAAATATTAACTTCCTCGATGTTGTATCAAAATATATGGTATGGCCCAAGACTATCCTTATATGACTAGTTTTTTATTTAGAAATAAGTTTAAAAGCAAGAGCACATTATCTGATTTTAGAGATCCCAAGGAAAACAAGCTCTACCACAAATAAATAGATGTAGAAGAAAACAATTAAGGAAAATGTGCTTAACTCCTTGAAGAAAAAATGAGATACGGTAAATTTGGGGCACCTTGTGCTTGCTTTAGTTAATAATTTTCAAAACTTGTTGAACAAGTAAGGTATGAAATCTTTTATCAAATAAACAGCTCTCAGTTAAGTCTTACCTGGAAACCACCTTTAGGTAGTAAGTGTGGAAGAGGGGGTCTAGTGGTGAGGCCATTAGCTGGCTCTCACTCTCTTCTGTTAGGGGAGATATGCAGGAACCCTTAACTCCAAGAGGCAGAAGAGCCTGGGTGGATGTGAGAGGAAGGGGGATCAGAGGGAGAGGAAGCAGGAAGGTTACTGCTAAGTTCTGACTCAAGGGAAGCAGTTTCAGGCAGAGTTAAGGAAGTCAAAGGTTTCTTTCTAGGTAGAGAAGCCCAGTTCATCAGCCTATGAAAGAACACTGGAATTTAGAACACAAACTCCTTCTAGGGTGTAATGATTGTACACTGGTTAGTGTTACTTAGTACTGTATTTCTAAGGAAACCGAGCTTGCTGATGGGACAGAAGAGGGAGACAATTTTCAACGTCATTTTCCTCTAACTGTATGGTCTCTCTCACAGGTATACAAGGTAAGTACCAAAGATTTGTTTCCTTCTGTTTTTAAGACTGTATAGTATTCCATTGTGTATATATGCCACATTTTCTTTATTCATTCAACTGCTAATGAACACTAAGGTTGATTTCATATCTTGACTATCATGAATAATGCTGCAATGACTATGGGAGTGCAGATACCTCTTCGACATGTTAATTTCAGTTCCCAATAGGGATATCACTTTGAATCCTAGACAATCAAGGCTCAGCACTAAGACATTCTGCAAAACTTCTTCCTTTCTTTCAGTTTAGTGTATTCTATCCAGATGCCTAATTTATTGGGTGATTATAATTTAAGCATTTTCACTGACTATCTTATTTAATACTCACTGAAATCCAATAAGAAAAAGGATATTTAGGGATATTAAGTAACTTGTCCACAGTCATTCTGTCAGTACAAGGTGCAGCCAGGATTTCCATATAGGTCCTTTTGACATGAAAGCCTGTGCTCTTGACCACATGGTACTAAGTGCCCTAAAAT
Source organism: Pan troglodytes (assembly GCF_028858775.2). Lineage (NCBI taxonomy): Eukaryota > Metazoa > Chordata > Mammalia > Primates > Hominidae > Pan > Pan troglodytes. The sequence goes on from NC_072403.2 coordinate 62,727,380, forward strand.
GTGGTCCTTGGCACTAGGGGAACATATACTCACAGCCCTAAAGATTACCATATATTTGGGGATCCCAAAAAGACTAGACTTGTACTGGGTTCAGTACTAGGCCCAAAGCATGGAAATGACAGGTGTCAGTTCACAACAAAGAAAAACCATTCAAAATGTACAACTACAGTACTCCCAGACTGCTTTGTGTATAGTGAGCACTCTCCTATTCCAAGGGACCAAGCCTTCACTTACTCTGTGGTCTCTTTCCACTCAAAGATTCTTTGGTCCTATGTGCTCCCACACCTCCATAAATCTCCCCAAACAGATTACAAATAAAATAAGAACTATGCAAAGTATCGAAATACAAAATTTTTCTACAAAATGTAAAAAAAACTTTCAAAAAATTTCAGACATCTTTTTTTTGCAAGTCCACCTAAACCCAATCATATGAAAACTATAGAAATAGAGACATCAGAACTAGTTTACATTTGAGTATCTACAAATAGTCTTTCCAACCAAAGGAAGAACATTTTAAATAACTTGCCTAAAAGAAAAGCAAACAGATCTCTAAAAATAGCCCCACAAAACAAATGCATTAGGAAGACAAACTCAAATACCGAAAACATACATTTAACTAGAAAATACTTAACCTTATATTTTAAATGGATTTTTGTTTATGTCAGTTAATTAAAAATATGTCTTAAGTACCCATAGGCTTCTTTCTTAGAAGGGCCTGAAATCTAACTGGGAGAGCAGAAGTGACAAAATCGCCAATTTATAATTAAATATCAATCATCTTATCATCACTTATTAGGCTTAAAAATATGTCTTTTAGTGGAATAGTATAAATACATACATAAAAATATGGCTCATAGTAGAAAGTTGATAAGGAGAGAGAGGCTAAATCAAGTCGAGCCTACACAGTCCCTTCAGAAGCCAGGTTGGAGATGCAGTTCCCCAGCTCCCTCACTTCACTCTTCCAAGAGTATCCTATCCAAAACTATTCACTGCTGATAGCACCATCATTGTAGATGCACTGTGGCTGGCCTACTCATTTTTAAAAACAAATTAACAGCAAACATGTAAATACTGGAAAATTTCACATGAAAATTCAGATGTGGAATACTGGCCCTAGTGGTTTCCCCTTTAAAGAAAGGACACGTAAAGGACCTGTGCTTTCCAGTCTGACACAGTCCTTGCATGTATGATACCTGGCCCCTGGTGACATATGACTTTGGAGCCCCTGGCATGAAGTAAGTGATGGATGACATTGCTGTATTCAGAGAGTAAAGGAAAAGATAGAGGAGGAGAGGTAGGGATCGTGGTAATTGATAGACTGGGGATGAAATTTTTAAAAATAAGAAAACTGGAGAAGAGGGGATAAAACAAAACAGAAAGCTTTCAAAATATTTCAATTAAATGGACAACAAACAAAAATAGGTAATTCCATGTTTCTACTGACATCCAAGTGTTCACTTCATTCTGCTGTATCCCCAAATACCCTGGTTAACATTTCCAATGCCCAGGAAATGGAAGAAAGCTGTATGACTCATGTTAATGCTGGCTCAGGATCCCCATGAATCTAGCTGGACCCACCCACCCATCACTACTGCTGATGACTCCCTGCTGGTTTTTGCTCCCGTACCTACCCTTGGTCAACAGGTAGGAAGCATTAGTAAATTTTAGCTATTAGGTGATGTTGTCTATTCACGCTTGTTTGATCCAGGGGTAGATGACTAAGCCAATATAATTGTCACTTCAGGAAATATGAAACAACAGAGACACAGAAACTAGAATTTATTGCAACTGGGTCACCTTAATAACAGCTCTCAGGATACAAAGTCCATGAGTTCCATATCTATCCTTCCCAAGCTTGGTTGTTAAACCTCCTTTGAGATGTCCCTGTATCTTTCCAATACATATCTTTCTGTAATTCAGAAGGTTTTTTTCTTTTAAATTCATTGTCTCCATTACTGGAGACAACAAAAACTTAAACATGTTAGTGTTAAAAAAAAAAGCAATTATAGATATTCAGTTCTTCTCTATTGACACATAAGCAAAGTTATGTCTTTATATCTTCTTTATGCTTCCATTTTCATTACCTGTCTTCATTAATGAGACTTCAGAAAATTGCTTTTGATAATAGCTTTTACACACTTACTCTTTCACTTCAAACAGTAGATACTTAAGTGAAATAATTACTTTTTCATTAAAAACAAAAACTTTTATTACTGCACAGAAGCAAAGTCTATGAAACTTTAAGTGCCTGGCACTCCCACTGCCCTCTTCCGAGGAAAGCAGGGCTGTTCCATGTACATTCAGTGAAAACAATTCTGCTGCTACCTTAAGCCGCACCCGATCAGAACCAGGGATCAGTGCCTGATCCCTCTGAGCTGGCTTGGTGGAAAACTCTGCTCAGGTGGGATGCTTCATATTGCATGGTAGCAAACCAATCCAACCACAGCTTCCTCTCAAGAATAAATGTTAAGTTCATTCCAAATGTCCTTAACAATATTTGGGTTTTCCCTGACATTTGTTGCACATCCTCCTCTTAGAACACCTGAGATCCATCTGGAACAACTGTGTGGCTCAAAGCCCCCGTATCTGCACTAAAGGCCCCAGTAGATTTCATTTTATCTCTCTTTCCTGAGGTGATCTGGACCTGTCCCTTCCTTGCTTTACCCCTAGAGGAAGCTATATGGCAGGACGGGAAGCAGAAACAGCCTGCAAGAATACCTGACTTTTATTTTCCACAAGCCTGAATCTTTTGAGGTGGGCATAACCTGGAGGCACAAATGTTCCCTCCCATTCCCTGACACCGTGATATGCATCTCACAGGACCCCAGAACCTTAACACAATTCTGAGGTGGAAGAAATGGGGAACACCAGGCCTGGCCTCATGGAGACCGGGGAGTCAGAACCTGAGGTGAGTTGAAAAAAAGACAAAGGGACACCTCTTACCCCAGAGTGTACAGACTGAGATTCAAACTCACTGTGTGGGTAGCAGCTGTTTCTTATGTACTTCAGAATCCCAGGTCTTAGGAGGGGGCCCCTGATGAATGTCTGTTGGGTGAATTTATCGGCTTGGCAGCTTGGCTTCAGCAGCTTGGTCAAATGTGAGTAGAAATTCAGAAAGAAAGCTCTGCCACAACCAAGGCTAAAAATGCCCCAAGTGTCTATCTGTCTGTCTCTCTCGCGCACACACACATACACAGAGCCCACCAACGGGATCAGCACAGCAGCTACTTCCTTCCTCCAGCATCCTTTCTCATTTTAAGGCTGCTTTGAATTATTCTAGATCCAGGGAAGAAGGGAATGTATTTCCTTTCTTGCTTGTTGCCACCTTATTCCAAATCAGGTAAGAAAAGAAGATAGTGTTTGAGGGGGGAAGATGTTAGGACCTTTGAGTTATCCAACCAGTCTCCCAGAATGAGAAGTGAGAAAAGCACAAGGTGCCTTGAGAGCATCAAGTGGAAGTGGCAGCAGAGGCGTGTGGAAAGCAGGTGGTGGATGAAGATCACAGCAGGGCTTGCATGTGACACTAGGGCCCAGACTTCATCTTCATCTTCATCTTCATCCAGTAGGAGCTGGATTGTTGCTGAAGGGTTATAAGTAGTTTGCCCGTATAGCTGCGTGACTCATGGACTGAAGAGGGATCACACTCAGACAAGATTAGTGAGCAGTTACTGTAATGGTCCAGCAATAAATGATTAGAGCCTGAACTAAATCATTGAAATTGGGGGTGGAAAGGAGAGGATGAATTTGAGAAACATTTAGAGACTGGAAAAAAGAAGGCTGGAGGAAGGTAGGGCTGAGGCTGCTAGGGTAAGAAGTGAAACTAGCTTACTATGCAGGAATGAGAAGAAGGTCAGAAGTCAAGCAAAACTGTAATAGTGGGGAGACAGAGAATAGCAGTAGGAAAATCAGTGGGTCCCAGTCAAGTCATACAAGGAGAGCTCAAGATGATGAGGTTCTTTTTGATAAGCCTCCTAATTTGTGGTGACTCAAACTGGTTTAAGATACAAGGCTGGCTAGACACCAACTTCCAAGAGACCTGCATTTTCTTCCAACTATAGCTCTGGCTCCTGGAGCTGCTGTGAGTGAGTGGTGGAAACCTGCCCCCTTAGAGAAGCTGCAGCTGATCAGCATCATGCAAGGGACTGCTGAGATGGTAGCATGCTGGTAATGAAGTGTTATGGAGCCACTCCATCCTTTATTCATCCTTTTCCTCATACACACAGAGAGCAAAGGTGTATAAACCATCTAGTTCATTGTCCCCTTTCACACAGGAGTTGTTTTGGGGAACATAATAGTCACGCCATTTACACATATTTCTTATAACATTTTATGAGCCATGATATTCTACTTAAAAACACAAAAATAACAATATCCCTATTTCTTCTGACTTCCAATTGTCTGTAAGTAATAATTGTTCCCACTGCATTTATGAAGTAAATTCACTCATTCTTTCACAGTGCCCATCACAGGGCAGTTAGAATCCTGTGCTACAGCTGTGCAGCCCACACCCCTCTCCTCCTTAGTCATCATGTACACTTAGGATCTGTGTGAATTCCAATCCCCTGACCTTCCTCCCCTTCACAGCTGCCCTCCTGACCCTGAAATATTGCTTGGGTGTTTTTTCTCCTCCCTTTCTCAACCGGGGATTTCCAAGCCAGACTAATAGCTTCCTCCAACAATAATAAAGCAAAGAAGAATTTTTAAAAATGTATATCTGTGTCCATAAAACAATATGATGAATTCTATCACAAAAAACAAGCACACCATAGAACATATGGTGCCATCCTTCACTCTCTTCCTCAACTGGCCTTGTGTTTGTGTCCACAGCACAGGAACCAGCTACAGAATTTGCAAGTGGAGAATCCAGGTACCTTTAAAAGTCTATTCAGTGAAAATCTCTGGCTATTGATGTGACGGTTAATTTTATGTGCCAACTTGGCTAGGCCATGGTACCCAGTTTTTCATAAAAGATCAGTCTAGATGTTGTGAAGGTATATTTTTAAATGTGATTAACATTTTATTCAGTGGACTTCAAGTAAAGCAGATTATCCTCCATATAGTGGGTGGGCCTTCTCCAATCAGGCCTTAAGAGCAAAGACCATGGTTTCTCAAAGAAAGAATTTTCCTCAAGACTGCAACATAGAGACCTTGCCTGAGTTTCCAGCCTGATACCCTGAAGAATTTGGACTCAAGACTGCAATATCAGCTCTTTCCTGAATTTCTAGCCTGCTGGCCTGCCCTACAGATTTTAGATCTCCCAGCCCCATTGCATGAGCTAATTCCTTAAAATAAATAAATCTCTGTGTGTGTATGTGTGCTGTAACTAATATATCCTATTGGTCTGTTTCTCCGGAGAACCCTAACTAACACAATTGTCTACCATATTACTGCATAAAAGACTTATGACTCACCTTTACTACATTTCAGGGAAGTAGAAACACCTGCCATAATTCACATTTTACAGTTTTATGGAAAGTAGGCAGGACTTTCACCAAGCTGAGTTAGGAAGCCAGAGTGCTTCACCCAGCCCCATAATTAACTACCCATACTACTACACAAGAAAATTACTTAACATCTTTAACTTGCTCATATTCTAAACGTGAATAATCATACCTACTTCACTAGATATTAGTATTAAAATGAAATAACGTATGTAAATCCTGTAATATGATGCCTGCTCAGCACATACTACTCAATACATTTCCATAGCATTTTATTATAAAATAAAAAGATAAAACAAAAACTAGATATCGAGTACTTAGAATTGCAGTGATTATAGCTATATGACCAAAAATATATCATTTTGAGGACTTGAAAAAAATATCTACCTCCCTTCACATCACCTGCATGCTGTTGCCTAAATTTCCAGTAACAGATACATTCTTTTGGTTTAAAGCTTTTTATTTCTAATCAAACTACCCATGGATGAAAAATATTAAGTGGCACAGTATCAGTCATTTATGCTTCAGTATGAATAAGGCCACCAGACTATGTCCTGCAGAAGTATTTTGATAAAACGAAAAGGGAACACTGAGGCTCCTAGAAGTAGATAAGCTGCCTAGATCACAATTTTTCCTGGAGCCATTTCTGACAATCACAGAGACAGAGATTCAAGGAGTCAAATGAGTCTGTCCTAACAGAAACAGCCTAGCCCAATTCAGAACACCACTCAAGAGAAACATGGCCTGGAACACTTTAATTGTGACAATCCACCTCCCTGCTTCCCTAGTTTTCTGTGTGTGTGTGTGTGTGTGTGTGTGTCTGTATGTGTGTGTGTGTAAGAGAGACAGAGAGAGAGAGAGCATCTTGCTCTGTCATCTAGGCTGAAGTGTGGTGGTAAAATCACAGCTCACTGTGTGGTGGTGAGATCCCAGCTCATGGCAACCTTGACCTTCCAGGCTCAAGCACTCCTCCCACCTCAGCCTCCCAAGTAGCTAGACTACATGTGTGCCACCACACCTGGCTAATTTTTTTGTTTTTTGAAGAGATGGGGGAAGAGTGGCCAGGGAATTGTCTCACTGTGTTGCTCAGGCTGGTCTGGAACTCCTGGGCTCAAGCAATCCTCCTGCCTCAGCCTTCCAAAGCGCTGGGATTACAGGCATGAGCCACCATGCTCAGCCTTGCTTCCCCAGTTGAAAGTAAAAGCTCATTACTGCTCTGTTGAGTCATAGGGACAGATGGCGTTACCTTCTCACCTGCCTTCCTGATTCTCTAGGTAGAATATAATCTTTGATGGGATCTGATGGAGTCTGAAAATCTGCTACCAAAAACTGCTGCCACAATGTCTGAAATGTCCCCATTAGAGCATTTGTAAGGCACAGGGAGATTTTGAGTTTTATCATCTTCTAAAACACAAAGATAGCTAAATTCAACTGGATTACTAAAATGATATACATAAAGTACATATAGGCATTCAATAAATTAGAGCTATGTTTTGTTTTTGTTTTTTTGTTTGTTTGTTTGTTTTGAGATGGAGTCTCATTCTGTTGCCCAGGCTGGAGTGCAGAGTGTAGTGGCGCAATCTCAGCTCACTGCAACCTCTGCCTCCTGGGTTCAAGCAATTCTCCTGCCTCAGCCTCCCGAGTAGCTGGGGCTACAGGTGCATGCCACCACACCCGGCTATTTTTTTTGTATTTTTAGTAGAGATGGGCCAACTCACTATGTTGGCCAGGCTAGTCTCGAACACCTGACTGCAGATGATCCACCCACTGGGGCCTCCCAAAGTGCTGGGATTACAGGCATGAGCCACCATGCCCAGCCAGAGCTATGTTGTTCTTATTCCAAGTCACATTCACCTCTTGCCTGAACAATTATTGGAAAATATCTTCCAACTGATCTTGCTTGCCTCCTTGTCCTCAACGATCTATTCTCCATACAGAAGCTAGATCCAGTCTTCAAAGACCTAAGTCAGAGTACATCATGCCTGTGCTCAAAACCCTCCTGTGGCTTTCCACTTCACTCAGGATAAAATCCAAAGCCTGCACCATGACTTACAGGGCCTCCTGATGTGCTGTTAGGTCTCTGCTCAAATGTCAACCTTTTAAAGAAAGTTCTTCCCCTAAAAGCCTTATGTAACTTTACCCTCCTCACCAATTACTCTATGCCCCTTATCCTGCTTCACTTTCCCCCACAGCACTTATTACCATCTGAAACATTATGTATTTACTTGTTAATCTGCTTGTTGTCTGTCTCCTCCACCAGAAAGTAAGCTCTTTGTTTCATTCATGCTCTGTCCCCAGTTCCTAGCATGGTGGCAAACCCATAGCAGGTGCTCAGAAAATATTTGTGAAATGGGAAAATGAACAGTAAAAGAATTTTGCAAAAGCACCCATACTAACTAGCACACAGTTTGTATGTACTCAACGAGTACCAATTTCCTGCAATAAATATTAGTTTTTTCTTATTTATCTTTATTTCTTATTTATCTTATTTATCATCGCCTGCAATACTTGCCCTGAAGCTTGTTACAGAACAACAGATTTAAAGCACAACATAGTCTCACAACCCACAGTTAAACCCTCCTAACCATAAATCAGAAATGGGATTGCTCTCAGCAAGCTAACTGGGGGGATAACAGAGAACCGAGGCTAGACCTGGCCCTGTAGTCTGGCAGAGCTCTGTGCCTCCTGACCCAGCTTCACTACTTATTAGCTATAGGACTTTGGACAAACTACTTAAACTTTCTAAGCTTTGGCTTTCTTATTTATAAAGAATATCTACCTCTTAGGGTTGCTATATTAAATGACCTAATGCCCATTGCCAAGCACAGAGCCTGACTCATAGGAAGTGCTTAAGAAATGCCCACTACTGTTAATATTGTTGGTCACATCAATAAAATTGCTGTTGATATGAAATGCCTGTCTTTATAACTTCATTTCTTTTACAGTCTCATTTATGGTTATCTCTGGAGTTATAGGGAGCTGATAAAGTTCCAAAAGAGTTTTTAAAAGATTTAAAAACAGGAAATAATGATAGTCATTTATTTATAAAAAGCAGGGCTTGGCTGGATGCGGAGGCTCATGCCTGTAATCCCAGCACTTTGGGAGGCCAAGGTGGGCGGATCACGAGGTCAGGAGATCAAGACCATCCTGGCCAACATGGTGAAACCCCGCCTCTACTAAAAATACAAAAATCAGTGTATTTTGTGGTATGGTGGTGCACAGCTGTAGTGCCAGCTATTCGGGAGGCTGAGGCTGAGGCAGGAGAATCACTTGAACCCGGGTGGCAGAGGTTGCAGTGAGCCGAGACCGCGCCACTGCACTCCAGTCTGGCGACAGAGCGAGACTCCGTCTCAAAAAAAAAAAAAATAGTAGGGCTCTCATTTCAGAAAAAACTATTTTTCACTTCCCTAGTATCCTGAAACGTCTGCATCTCAGACTTCCTGATTCTTCTGCTTTAATAAACAGATGGGTGTGCCTGGAGTCATGGTGATTACCCGTGTTCTAGAAATAAACTTCAGAAAGCTGTGTTGCCTCTTTAATACTCCCATAAATTCCAAATATTATTATGTAGTTTTTTAAAAAAACATTAAATGTCTGGGTTTTCTAAATCAATTTTAAACATGGGGGGGTGTCAGTTCATTTTACAAAACATGCAAGTAGAAATAATTATTTTTAATTTGTAAGTATAAACAATTTTAAATGCTTAGCTAAACATGGCATATAAACAGGAAAACAATGCAGCGTTGAAGAGAGTGTTCTCAACTATGAGGTCTTGCTTCCAATCGTGCTTCTGATAGTTCAGCATCTCAGGTCACTGTTCTGGGCCTTATTTCCTTAAAACAACAACTCAGGCTGGATGACTTTTGATGTTCCTAAATTGTCCACAAATCCATCATCTCTAAAGCTTTTTTGATATACAAATTCCATACCTTTAATGTTTCATTTTCAAACTTCTAAAGAGCCTCTTTATATAGTTACCCTGAACTAAGTTTAAATGCTAATGAGTCAGAGATATTGTGTATTGAGTAGCACATGTAAGAAAACAGAAAATACCCTCTCCCAATGCCACAACTCACCGTCCTCTCAAAAAAAAGAAGTGTATTTTGGACTACAACATTCTTTTAGAATGTTGTTAACTACCAAAAACAAAAATAAAAACCAATGATAAAATAAATCAACAATAAAATAAAATAATTTGACAATCACAACTGCTATTTAACAATTTTATCTGATTTTATCACAAAAATATTCCATGAACATTTTCTCTATTGGAGGTTTTAGGTTCAACTCCAAATTATAACAAAACATGGTGCAATTAGGAAGTTGATTTGGCCTAACAGAAATGACAAATATGTACTGAAATTTGAGAGTTGAAATAAGTGAGTCACTACAGCACTTCTCAATACCCTATGTAAACATGAATTCTACCCTCTGTGGGAAATGAAGGTCCTTTGTCATCTGCTTTAAGACCAAGAGATAAGAAACAATTGGCTAAATGTACTGCACAGCCCTACATAGAAATGAAATTATACTAAAAATAAGGACTAAAAGCTATGCCTTGGCAGACGATGGCTACTGTACTTTGATAATGATGTACAGATTTTTTTAAAAACTTTTGGTGGCTCTAGGTATGGATGCTAGAACTTTGGGGTACATATGGCTCTGATCTGAGGGGACCTATTTTGGGGAGTCTCTTTAGTCATACAAAAACAAGGCAAGGGTTTCTCAGATGTATTGCAGACTTGACTTCCTAACAAATCTTCCTGCTGTACAGTAGCTAAAAATGCTGGATAAAATATTTTTAAATGAATCAGCAAAGGGGCAGGAAAATAAGAAAAATTCTTAGAGGCTAGAGCAATAGAAAAGCAAAAGCACAAATACAGAAATGTTAGGCTGATTCCCTCTCATCTAAAGTTTCACTTGACAAACAGGAGACAGAAGAGTAGGACGACCTGCTCAGGGGACAGAAGACAAAGCCAAAGGAGTCTCAGTGAAAAACACAAAAATAGAAACAGAAACAAATAAAGCCAGGGAAGCATGAACTAGGAAAACCAAAGAAAAATACCCTGAGATTGCAAGGACACTTGCCCATGTCAAGCTTGTGGCTGGACAGAGAAGAAAAAAAAAAAAAAACTTCATAACCACAAGCTGATTCTCATGTGCATTTTATGGCCCAAGTTCACACAATCTATGCAGTATGAAAAACTCTGAAACTGAGATTTTATTTTTATTTATTTTTTTGAGACAGGGAATCGCTCTGTCACCAAGGCTGAAGTGCAGTGGCACAATCTCAGCCTCAACCTCCCAGGCTGAAACGAGCCTCCCACCTCAGCCTCCCGAGTAGCCGAGACTACAGGCAGGCGCCATCATGCCCAGTTAATTTTTTTGATTTTTAGTAGAGACGATGTCTTGTTATGTGTCCAGGCTAGTCTTGAACTCCTGAGCTCAAGCGATCCACCTGCCTCGGCCTCCTAAAGTGCTGGGATTACAGGCATGAGCCACCCGCACCCAGCTGAGATTTTTTTTTTAGATTTCCCTGGCAAAACTAACAGAATATCCACTCTGGAGAAATGTACTTTCAATCCTAGCCTCTAAAATTACCACAGATAAAGTTCAGTCAAAAATGAGCTCGTGGTGAGACAGGACTAGCTGGATTTCCTAGGCCAACTAAGAATCCCTAAGCCTAGCTGGGAAGGTGACCACATGCAACTTAGCTCATACCCAACCAATCAGGTAGTAAAGAGAGCTCACTAAAATGCTAATTAGGCAAAAACAGGAGGTAAGGAAATAGCCAATCATCTATCGCCTGAGAGCACAAGGGGAGGGACAATGATCGGGATATAAACCCAGACACTCGAGCCAGCAAAGGCAACCTCCTTTGGGTTCCCTCCCATTTTATGGGAGCTCTATTTTCACTCTATTAAATCTTGCAACTGCAAAAAAAAAAAAAAAAAAAGAGCTCATGGTAAAAAAGTCACAAAGCAGCCAGGCACAGTGGCTCACGCCTGTAATCCCAGCATTTTGGGAGACCGAGGTGGGCAGATCACCTGAGGTCAGGCGTTCAAGATCAGCCTGGTCAATATGGTGAAACCCTGCCTCTACTAAAAATACAAAAATTTGCCGGGCATGGTGGCAGGCACCTGTAATCCCAGCTACTCGGGAGGCTGAGGCAGGAGAATCACTTGAACCCGGGAGGTAGAGGTTGCAGTGAGCCGAGATCATGCCATTACACTCCATCCTGGGCAACAAGAAAGTCACAAAGCATACAATGAAACAAGGCCCCACTGGTGAAACTATAGAAACAACAGACACAAATCCATAGGCAAAAACTTCAGGTATGTTAATTATCAGATATTACATATAAAATAAACATATTTTATATATTTAAATTAAGGGAAAAGAGTATCAAAAGTAGGAGTTAGGAATAAGAGACTGTCAAAAATACCAAGCAATGAAAATATAATAATATAAATTAAAATTCAGTGAACAAAGAATATGTATATATAAAGAACCCACTCAAATCAGTAAAAAACATACAAACAACCAAAGAAGAAAAATAGCAAATGAAATGGACATTTTGCAGAAGAGGAAACATATATGGCTAATAAACATACAAAAAGATATAAACATATGAAAAAATGTGTGGGGCTCTTCCTCTTCCCCTAAGTGGCCTGAGGTAATTTGTGAAAATGGTTCACTATTTACTTGACCCAGAGAACCCCACAAAGTCATGCAAATCAAGAGGTTCAAATCTTCGTGTTCACTTTAAGAACACTCGTGAAACTGCCCAGGACACCAAGGGTATGCATATACGAAAAGCCACGAAGTGTCTGAAAGATGTCACTTTACAGAAACTGTGTGTACCATTCCAACGTTACAATGCTGGAGTTGGCAGGTGTGGCCAGGCCAAGCAGTGAGGCCGGACACAAGGTCGGTGGCCCAAAAAGAGTGCTGAATTTTTGCTGCACATGCTTAAAAATGCAGAGAGTGATGCTGAACTTAAGGGCTTAGAGGTAGATTCTCTGGTCATTGAGCATATCCAAATGAACAAAGCACCTAAGACACGCTGCTGGACCTACAGAGCTCATGGTTGGATTAACCCATACATGAGCTCTCCCTGCCACATCGAGATGATCCTTACTGAAAAGGAACAAATTGTTCCTAAACCAGAAGAGGGGGTTGCCTAGAAGAAAAAGATATCCCAGAAGAAACTGAAGAAACAAAAACTTACAGCACAGGAGTAAATTCAGCGTTAAAATAAATACAATTAAAAGTAAAAAAAAAAAAAAAAAAGAAAAGAGGTGTGGCATCATTAACAATCAGGGTAAAGCAAATCAAGCCCACAATGAGGTTAACAGATTGCATGTATTCAACTGGAAAAAAAATTTAAGTCTAATATTACTATGTGTTGAAAAGAACATGGCTCCTCATGCTCGCTTAGACGTGGCTGAGGAAAGTATAAATGGGTGCAGGTATTTTGAAAAAGAGTTTGGCATTATCTCCTGAAGTTGAACTTTCATGTATATCCAGCGATTCTACTAAGAATTGATCCAGTAATTCCACTAAGCATATACACAAGAAAAACTGCACATGAACAGTAAGAGGCATGTACAAGAAAATGCATAGTGGCACTCATACAGTAAAGGCCTGAAAACAAATGTCCCACTCACAAGAGAGCAAATGAGCAAACTGTGGTATAGTCATACAAAAGTTGAAACAAATAAACTATAGTGAACAATATTATTAGCAATACTATTAGCAATAGCATATTAAGTGAAAAAAGTTAGTTTCAAATAATTACATAAAGTATGATAACATTTTTTATTAAGTTAAAAGTAACTAAAATTTTAAAATTTAAATTTTTTAAGCTAGGCGCAGTGGCTCATACCTGTAGTCACAGCTACTCAAGAGGATGAGGTGGAGGAATCACTTGAGCCCAGGAGTTTGAGGCTGCAGTGAGCTATGATGGCACCACTGCACTCTAGCCTGGGCAACAGAGTAAGACTCCACCTCTAAGAAAACAAATAAATAAAATAAAAAATTTAAACTTTTTAGGAATAAATAGACTAGCAATAAAACTCTGTGAACAGGGAAACAAGAGAATGATGAAATGTGTTTCAGAATGATGGTTATCTTGAGTAAGAACACTCAGGCCAATGGAAAAAGAGACCATATCATTAGACATAGGTTACTACCAAGATCTTAGCTTTTGTTTTGAGTGGGGGTGTATAGGTACTTATCAGATAGATAGAAAGATAGAGTAATTTAAAAATAAATAGGTATGGAAGTGCAGAATCTCTTCAATACACTGATTTCCCCCCCACCTTTTTTTTTTTGGATATATACCCAGCAGTGGGAACTACTATATGCTAGATCATATAGTAGTTCTATTTTTAGTTTTTTGAGGAACCTCCATATTTTGTTTTCCATAATGGCTGTACTAAACTTACATTTCTACCAATGAGCATTCTCCTTTCCCTGAATACCTGCTAGCATCTGTAATTTTCTTTTTGATAACAGACATTTTAACCAGGTTGCGATGATATCTCATTGTAGTTTTAATTTGCATTTCCTTGACAATTAGTGATGTTGAGCATCTTTTCATATACCTGTTCGTCATTTGTATGTCTTCTTTAGGGAAATATCTATTTAGATCTTTTGCCCATTTTTTAATCAGATTATTTGTCTTTTTGCTCTTGAGTTGTTTGAGTTCCTCACATATTCTGGTTATTAATCACTTGTCAGGTGAATAGCTGGCAAATATTTTTTTCCCATTCTGTGGGCTGTCTCTTCTCTTTGTTGATTATTTTCTCTGAAGCTTTTTGGCTTGATGTGATCCCACTTGTCAATTTGCTTTGGTTTCCTGTGCTTTTGAGGTCTTACTGAAGAAATCTTTGCCTAGACCAATGTACTGAGGCATTTCAATAGCAAGATATGAAATCAACCTAAGTGTCCATCAATGGATGAAATTATAAGGAAATTGTGAGATATATATATACACAAAGGAATATTATTCAGTCAAAAAGAAGAATGAAGTTCTGTCATTTACAGCAACATAGACGGAACTGGAAGGCATTATGTTAAGTGCAGTAAGCCAAGCACAAAGAGAAAAATATTGCCTGTTCTCACTCATGTTGGAGTTAAATAGTGGATCTCATGAAGATAGAGAATTGAAAGGTGTTTACCAGAAGCTGGGAAGGTTGGGCGGAGAGGGGAGATGAAGAGAGGTTGGTTAATGAGCACAAAAATACACTCAGAAGGAACAAGATCTAGTGTTTGACAGCAATATAGGATAGCTGTGGTTAATACTTTATTGTATAGCTCTAAATAGCTAGAAGAGGTTTGGAATGTCTCCCAGCACAAAGGAATGATAAATGTTTGAGGTGATGAATATCCCTATTGTGATCTGACCATTACACACTATACTTGTATCAAAGCACCACATGTAAGCCAGCTTCAGTGGTGCATAACTATAGTCCTACCACTTGGGAGACTGAGGTGGGAGGATCACTAGAACCTAGGAATACAAGGCTGTAGTATACTTTACACCTGTGAATAACCACTGCACTCCAGCCTGGGCAACACAGAGAGACCCTGTCTCTTAAAAAACACAAAACACAAAAACCATGTACCCCATAAATATGTACAACTATTAGTATCCATAAAAATTAAAAACAAAGTTGCCTCTGGTGGGTCACACCTGTAATCCCAACACTTTGGGAAGCCAGGGTGAGAGGATCACTTGAGCCCCGGAGTTCAAGGCTGCAGAGAGCTATGAGTGCACCACTTCTCTCCTGCCTGGGCATCACAGCGAGATCCCATCTCTTAAAAAAAATCAATAAATAAAACTTAAATTTATATAAATTAAATAAACAACTGAAAGTGGCACATGAGCCAATGGGTGTCATGAATTCACCATCTTACTTTCTTTTCATCCCTCTTATCACCACCTAAAACCACTGTCAATCATAACTACATTTGTAGTTCATTTAATAGCTCACAAAACTTGTCAAAAATATTATCTCATTTAATCCCTGCAACAATCTTATGAAATGTGCATTGCTATCATTCTCATTCTACATAAGGGAAAACTATGGCTAAAAGAGATAAGTGACTGTTCCAGTTTAAATCCAGTTCTTAAACTCCAAATTCAGCATTCTTTCCCACATGAGCCTGAAAAATATCTATCCGTTCTAATCGCTCCACATGCATCTCAAATCATGTGATATTTAAGAGATCTCGAAGAAATAATAAAATTAGCACCAAATCACCAAAAGTAGATGCCAAAACTAACACCCTTGAAAGGTGAGATTCCTCAGACTACTGGATCCCTTTCTCAGCCACCTAAACAAGGTCATATTAAAGGCCTGGTTATCTTTACTAATACCATCTTCAATCGCACACAAACACATAACCTTCTAACAACTCCTGACTGAGCTTCTATTTGGAACCTAAGCCACAGTTGTTTTTTGTTTTTTTGTTTGTTTTGAGATGGAGTCTCGCTCTGTCGCCCAGGCTGAAGTGCAGTGGCGCGATCTCCGCTCACTGCAAGCTCCGCCTCCCAGGTTCACCCCATTCTCCTGCCTCAGCCTCCTGAGTAGCTGGGACTACAGGCGCCCGCCACCACGCCCGGCTAATTTTTTTGTATTTTTAGTAGAGACGGGGTTTCACCATGTTAGCCAGGATGGTCTCCATCTCCTGACCTCGTGATCCGCCCGCCTCAGCCTCCCAAAGTGCTGGGATTACAGGCGTGAGCCACCATGCTCTGCCTGCCAGAGATGTTTTAAGATGCTCACAGGGCCCTGAGCCACTCTTTTACAGGTCCCATCACATTAGACATATACTCAGACACATTCAATACATTTTCCATTAAATGCTTGAAAGGGCTTTTATTATTTGAAAAATATATTTTGTTAAAAGTTATTTTTGTGTAATTTTAAATTTCACTTATGCACAATTATACAAAAGTTGAGTTGCAACTGGGCAGTTGAAATAATGACTAGTCATTTAATTAAAGATTGTTTTTAAAGTTAAGTTCCAAGCTTCTTATTTTGGAATCAATAACATGTATTTAGGTCCCAGTGATCTCAAAAAGCCTTTTAAGAGCTCATGGACCCTAAGGACAGACCGGAGTGTCTAAGGGACACACCATCGGGCCAGGAGCAAAGGCTACAGATTATTGGTGTCAATGGCAGAGGGCTGTCTGTGGCTACCCCTGGCTCCATCCCTAGAGCTGCTGGAATCTTAGCACAGGTGAACTTATCCACCACACCACTTCTCCCTACCATACTTGTATACTACCCCCAAATTCAAGCCCCATGGGCAACTCTTTTCTCAAAAACTATCATCCTTTTGCTACTCTGTAGCTGCTCCACTGCTGCCCGCCTAGTCAACTCTTTTCTAGGTGCCCTTTGAAACCTTCATTTAATTGTCAGGAAGCTCTAACTCCTCACAAAAGTGCCATCTCCACTGCTTGCCTTACCTTAATCATTCTACGTTGTATTTGTTAAGTGCCTGCTCTCTATACCTCTGCACCTCTCCAGCAGAGGCTTCTGCTTCTCCTGCATGTCTCATCGAAATCCCGGAGGGAAACATCATCCAATGCCGCTCTCTTCCTTTCCCTGAATTGTCACTGTCTGACCTCTGGTCACACTCCCTCATTTGCTGAGGACTTTGGAACCTGACTCATTGCTTCTTCTTCACTTTGAGTGTAGTCATCTGGGAAGATTTCCACATTCATGTGGATGGGCCAGCCAACACCTCAGCCACAAAAGTTCCTAGCCTCCTGAGTTCAAATAATCTTTATCTTCTCTCTTCTTCTCCCAGCATGCCATGGCCCCATTCTGGATGATGACATCACCTGGTACTGAACCAACTCTGAGACCTCTCATTGTAATCCAAAAATGTGACCTCCAATTTTTGGCTCTCCAGCTCTCTCACTCCTCTTCAAGCTAATCCAGACCTCTAATGCTCTGTTCCTGGACTGCCGTTAAGATTTCCTGTTCTTCCTCATCAAGCCTCATGATGCATCATTTCAAGCATTCTCTTGACATCAATATCCCAGCTGCCTCCTTTAGAGCTATCAAGTCCACCCTCTATCTTGGATCAGTTGAAACATTCACCTTAACTCCCAATTCTAAATGGCTGAAATGTGCTTTGAAAACACTACTCAATGAAGCAGCTTAATCCCTCGACAAATGTCCAACCATCTAACATCAACTGGGTTCTCAGCACTGTTTTTCTTTAACAACTTCTAGCTATCCCCAAATGTATCCATTTCTACTCTTACCCTCACCTGCACTCTGTCCAGGCCCAGGAAAGGCCCCCTTTCATCTCCCTAAAATATCTCAAATGTCTCCCATCTTATGAAAGACCTTTCTGAATCCTATATCCTCCCCAGCTTACTGCCTAAATTCCTGTCTCTTCTTAGGCAAACTCCTTTAAAGGGTAATTTATAAAGGTTCTTTCCATGTCTGTATCTCCTAGTCATTTTTTCCCCATTCATTTTTAAATTGACTTGTATTTGTATCAAAGTAAAATGTGCCTATAAGAAGCAAATAATGCTAAAAAACATTTGGCCTAAAAGGCTCTTACCTAGATACCTGGCTCTGATCAAATGTCACCTTATCAAAGAATGTTCCCTGACTGTGCAATGTAAACCCATCATCCCACCCCAACACTATCTTCCCCCTTACCTGAAGCATTTTTCTTCATACCATTTACCACCTCCTAGCATAATATAAATTTAGTTATTTGGCCGGGCTCAGTGACTCACGCCTGTAATCCCAGCACTTTGTGGGGGCCGAGGTGGGCAGATTACTTGAGGTCAGGAGTTCAAGACAAGCCTGACCAACATGGTGAAACCCTGTCTCTACTAAAAAATACAAAAAATTAGCTGGGCATGGTGGCAGGCACCTGTAATCCCAGCTACCTGGGAGGCAGAGGCAGGAGAATCACTTGAACCCAGGAGGCGGAGGTTGCAGTGAGCAAAGATTGTGCCGCTGTACTCCAGCCTGGGTGACAGAGTGAGACTCCATCTGAAAATAAATACATAAATAAATTTAGTTATTTGTTTTTATTTTTATGGGATCTGTGGCACAGAGCAAACAATAAATATGTGTGGAATTAATGAAAATCTATTCTAACAGGATATCAAATTGGAACATTTTTAATTAGTTTCAACTGATATCCCACAGGCTGGGAACAACACAATAAATGCCACTATCCCCCAGTCCTAAAGGAAAGTGTTGGAACAGTGCAACTCAAAATATGCCCATGGACAAATACCAGTCTGAGAACTGTTTTTATTGGTTTGCTATAAGATAAACACAGAAATTGGAAGTATTTAGAGACTTTTAGAATAATTTGACATTGCTTTGGAAGTACAACTGGTCAACAGACTTGTCTTGTTGAACAGACTGTTTCAGGTGCTGTTGAACTCACATAATACATCACCAGTGTGATGTGAACTGAAGACCAGTCATGCAATAAAGGGCCAGGTATAGACCTGTAATGAATTGGAAGTTAAAAAAAAAAAATCTTTCCCACAAATGTACGCAATGCCCTGTGCTAAACCATCTGTGACAACCACGTTAGGACAGTGTGACACAGATTAGAGCAACATGAGCCCATCACCACTCTAAGAGGGTAGACAAAGCCAGAAACCAAGAGGAGAGATTGTTTTGTAGAAAGCTATTTATGTCTTGAGCATTTCCTCCTAGAAGAGAGGTTGGTGTGCATATCCTATGCCTTAAACCAAGGGAGAGGGCTTCAAGGAGACACCTTGAAGGGTAAAACATGTCTCCCCTGGAGTTTAAGGAACATGTGACTAGAATATGACTCTCACCAAAAGACTAAAGGTGAAGACTGTGGCTGGAATAAAAGGCATGCTTGGCACTGAGCTGCCCCTCCGTGGCACGTGCTTTTGGGAGATCTGTCATGGACCCAGGGACAGAGGGAGCTAGTTTAAGCTCCTATTCAAAGGGATCCTATCCAAGAGGAATTTGTGGATGGAAGGAGGGACCAAACAGATGGGGTGAAGCATCAGAAGCTCAGAGGACCAAGGCAGGAATACACAAGCAAAGAAAAATCTTTTCCCAGATGAAAGGAAATACAACACATTCAGAGGACACAAACTGCCAGGTCATAACTATAAGGGCTGTGCAAAACTACGCCCTTGTCCCCTAAACCCCTCTCTCCTTGGCCAATCCTAGAGCAGTCAAAAACAACAACAGGAGAAAATGAGGAGAGAAGAGAGGGAAAAAACCAACCACGTCCTTTGCCACTGCAGCCTGAATCTCTGTCAAGCTGAGAGAAGGCAAAAAATATTAACGTTGAATACGAAGTTGTAATAATTCATGAGGCTAGATTAGAGTTATATTATTATTAGACGAAGCAAAAATCTTTAATGCTTAACAGTGACCCAAGGGCTTTCCATTATCTAAGAATCACCAGTAAAGTTGTGGCACCTGCCTTGAGTTTTTCCTTAGGAGTAGAGAGTGAGTTAAATGGTAATTAGTGAGAAAGAATAAATTTGATTTCTCTTTGCACTCGAATCAATAAATAGATTATACACAAAAAAATGTGGTCCCCTGGCTCTTCCCGCCTTCTCAGACACAACCACTTTCAACTTTCTACGTATCTTACTGCATTTATCTTAATAGTTCCGGCCAGGCGCGGTGGCTCATGCCTGTAATCCCAGCACTTTGGGAGGCCAAGGCAGGTGGATCACGAGGTCAGGAGATCGAGACCATCCTGGCTAACACGGTGAAACCCCCGTCTCTACTAAAAAATACAAAAAAATTAGCCAGGCGCGGTGGCAGGCGCCTGTAGTCCCAGCTACTCAGGAGGCTGGGGCAGGAGAATGGCAGGAACCCGGGAGGTGGAGTTTGCAGTGAGCAGAGATCACGCCACTGCACTCCAGCCTGGGAGACAGAGCGAGACTTCGTCTCGGAAAAAAAAAAAAAAAAGTTCCAAGTAACACGCATATAGTGGTATGTCTAGGTTTATTAATTATAGTTATTATCTATTCAGTCCCTATTAAGATAGATAAAGAATTATACCTTTCTTACAGAATTTTTGCATACATCCATATTCAGTGATATTATGGTTAATTCCATCTTATATCATTCACTCCTTAATTAAGTAGTGTACCATGATTAAATTTTCTTGCTTCCTCAAATCTATAAATAGATTAATCCACACAATAACACTATAAAGTTATGACCCCCATTCTAAACTGGAGGAACCTGAGCCACAGAGAAATTAAGTAACTCACTTGCCCAAAGGCACTGAGCTGGTAAGTGCTGAAACCAGAATTTAAACTCACATTAGGCTGTATAGTTCCAGAATGCACACTCTTAGCCCCTCCATGATAGTGCTTATGTTTGCTAAAAGGTTTAAGTCATAGCTCAAGCAAAATTAAACTGGGCCTAGCCCATTACTAAAGTAGGTGCTATTGTAGCATATGATAAAGACATTTTTAAAATTTCTATTCCCACAACGAACAGGTAACTTTCAAAAGAGTCTCCAGAAAGGTACTTTGGATATGTAACATACAACCCAACTTGTTAAATCATCACAATAACTGAAGGTATGATTTTCCTTTTATCCATTCTTCACCCTGACTTCTCACCTTACAATTTTCTCTTAGCTACTAAAGTCTAGAGATTCATTATTAAAAATATATTGAAATCTTACAATTCTCTGGTGCTAAGGTTTAGAACACAAAATACAGTCTCTTTCCTCTAAAATGATGTAATTCTTCTCATTACTAAAGTCAGAATAAGAGATAGAACTACAATGAAGAAATTACTTCGGAGAAACCATTTTAGTATGTTTCTTAGAAAGCAGTATATTAGGCCAGGCGCAGTGGCCCATGCCTGTAATCCCAGCACTTTGGGAAGCCAAGGCAGGCAGATTGCTTGAGGTCAGGAGTTCGAGACCAGACTGGCCAACATGGTAAAACCCTGTCTCTACTAAAAATATAAAAATTAGCCGGGCGTGGTACACACACCTGTTATCCCAGCTACTTGGGAGCCTGAGGCAGGAGAATTGCATGAACCCAGGAGGCGGAGGTTGCAGTGAGCCAAGATCACACCACTGCACTCCAGCCTGGATGACAGAGTGAGACTCCGTCTCGAAAAAAAAAAAAAAGAAAGCAGTGCTGTTCTGTTTTTCAACTTATCTGGTTCCATAATTAGTGAAAGAGATATTTTAAAACATTGATTAATGAAATACTTAATATAGTCCCTAGTAATATAAAATACTGTCTTTCTTTCTTTTCTTTTCTTTTTTTTTTTTGTGAGACAGAGTCTTTGCTCTGTTGCCAGGCTAGAGTGCAGCGGCACAATCTCGGCTCACTGAAAGCTCCGCCTCCTGGGTTCATGCCATTCTCCTGGCTCAGCCTCCCGAGTAGCTGGGACTACAGTCGCCCACCACCACGCCCGGCTAATTTTTTGTATTTTTTTAGTAGAGACGGGGTTTCACCGTGTTAGCCAGGATGGTCTCGATCTCCTGACCTCATGATCCACCCGCCTCGGTCTCCCTAAGTGCTGGGATTACAGGCATGAGCCACCACGCCCAGCATAAAATACCATCTTTCTCAAAGTTATATATACCTAAAGAAATAAGGCCAGGCACGGTGGCTCACATCTGTAATCCCAGCACTTTGGGAGGCCGATGGGGGCAGATCACGAGGTCAGGATTTCAAGACCAACCTGGCCAACATAGTGAAACCGCATCTCTACTAAAAATACAAAAATTAGCCGGGCGTGGTGAGACATGCCTGTAGTCCCAGCTACTCAAGAGGCTGAGGCAAGAGAATCACTTGAACCCGGGAGACAGAGGTTGCAGTGAGCCAAGACCACGCCATTACACTCCGGCCTGGGTGACAGAGTGAGACTCATCTCAAAAAACAACAACAACAAAGAAATAAAAGAACAAGTGAAGAAAATTAGAATATAAAACAAGTAACTGATAAAAGAATCAGACAATGCCTGACATCCAACTGACTGATCTTCCCACCCCATTTCCCATCTTCAAACTCAAAAGTTTATTTTTATGTTTTCAAAAAACCCAAATTTTTAAGAGCAAGCCATAGGCCACAGAATTCTAAAACTCTCCAACCATATTCAGCCTTTTACTCCTAAAAACAGGAAATAGTACAACTCAAAAGATCAACAATCTGAAAATTTAATCCAAGTGATTTCTTTATTGGTAAAAAAAAATCACAATTTCTATAATTTGCCATCAGTGGAAGAATTCAAGCCTGACTAACTCATTCACATTTTATTAAATGGGTGGCTAATATTTAATTTCATAGAGACCAAAAAAAGCACCAAACAAAGGGAGAGGGCAGCGCGTGCACAAGAAACTTGGCTAATGATTTTTCAGACACCTCTCAGTTAAAACTCCAAAAGCTGAATGAACACAGAAATCCACTTTAAAGTATATGTTCAGGTCGAATGTATAATTTTTGCCCTTCTGAACTCCTGGGACAAACGTTTATGCTCAATAATGTTTAACCTTCTTGAAATGCAGAGGAGAAAAGGCTCAAAGCAATATGTCAGAACTGATTATCATAGTTCAAGAGAAATGGTTGTTCTGATGGCCAAGAAAAATAGGCTCATTTTCAACATGAATGCTGGCCACTTAAAAATAATTATTTTTCTGTGGCTGCAAATTATGAAAATTAGTAGCATGAAAGCACATGTCCTGTAAGGACCCCATTGCTTCTGAAAGATATCCACATCCAGCTATCCAGTTTTGGAGAAAGTAAATGGGTTATTTTTATTGTGTTTGGCAAAGTAGCTAAAAATTATACTCCATTCTCAATTAACAATGCCTATTTGTAATAGGGCTAATATATAAATAAAATTCACCGATAATTCTAAAGCATCCTAACTAATGATAGTTTCAAACTTTCTTAATTAAGCTATGAACAGAGTTAGAAATGTATAAATCACTGGCTTGCCTCCCTATTTAGCAACAGAAAATTAAAAGTATAAGCAGCAAAATGAAAGCAAATAATCTACCACTGAAAAGCTATCTCCTGAGCAGAGAGTCACATAATGGCATGTAATGTCAATATTAAAGATTAACTCAAATCGATTAAGCAACTCAATATCTTGCATTTTAGCCATCATCAAAATTTCATGAGCTCTGTGAAAAGATATATGTGTAATTTGCTGGAATAAAATCATACTAAAATGGAAGAATTCTACTTACTAAGAAAAAATTGTTAGACCAGCTATCATTTAAATTTCAGCAAGACAAAAGTCAAGCAATGTGATAGCATGTTGCTTTTTTCTTTTCCCCCCCAAGACAGAGTCTCGCTCTGTCACCCAGGCTGGAATGAGGTGGCACGATCTCAGCTCACTGCAACCTCTGCCTGCCAGGTTCAAGCTGATCCTCCTGCCTCAACCTCCCAAGTAGCTGGAATTACAGGTGCGTGCCACCACACCCAGCTGATTTTTATATTTTTAGTAGAGATGGGGTTTCACCATGTTGGCCAGGCTGGTCTCAAACTCCTGACCTCAGGTGATCCACCCACCTTGGCCTCCCAAAGTGCTGGGATTACAGGTGTGAGCCACCACGCCCGGCCCATGTTGCCTTTAAGGTCAGTTTTGTTTCAATGATGATTCTAGTCTCAGATCAATTAATCAGCAAAGAACAAAAACAGTAGTCTTGGGGGAAAAAAATCAGTTCTAGATTTTAAAACAGAAGAATATGCCTATATAATTCCTTGTCTATTTTATATTATTTGTTTAAGTTTTAAATAATAAGCACATTTTATACACCATTCACTAATATGGTCTGTCAAATGTTCTAAGTAAAAAGACAACAAATAAGCAAATAGTTCTTGGTTAAAAGAAAACAAGAAGTAAAAAGAAATCAGGAGATGGCCATAAGAACAATTTCCCACCTTCTGCCTTTCTAAAAACCTTTTAATAATAAATATCTAAAATCTCAAAATGTTATTAACAAAAATTTAGGCTTACTCTACGGAAAACAAAAGTGTTGATGATGCAAACTTCAAGTAAAGGTTTGCTTCTTTCTCTAATGTCTTAAACCTTTCATTATGGAAAATTTTATGCTTATACAACAAAGGAAAACTATAGAGAACTGCCATTTACACGCCCAGCTTGAACAATCACCATCTCCTGGTCAGTGCTATTTCAACTATACCCCTATCCACATTTTCTCCCCTACCCCACCAGATGATTTTAAAGCCAATATGAGGGATTTTATTTCATTATTAAATATTTTAGTATGCATCTCTAAAAGATAATAATTATTTTTAATAAAATAAAAATATCATTATCAATCTAAAATATTTTTATAAGTTTCTTAATATCATTAAATATCCAAGCCTGGGCAACAAAGCAAGACCATGTTTCTTCAAAAAAATTAAAAAATTAGCCAGGCTTGGTGGCACACACCTGTAGTCTCACCTTCTCAGGAGACAGAGGCAGGAGGATTACCTGAGTTCAGGAGGTTGACGATGCAGTGAGCTGTGATTGTGCCACTGCACTCGAGCCTGGGTGGCAGAGTGAGAACTTATCTCAAAAAAAAAAAAATTCATTGTTCAAATTTCCCCCACTTTCTCTTTTTTTTATATTCGGTTTATTCACCCAAATAAGGCATACATGTTACATTTGGTTGGTAGGTCTTTTAAGTCTCTTTTCTTGTATAGACTATCACTCCCACATTTTTTCTTATAATTTGTCAAAGAAATTAGGGGTATTTGTTCTAGAGTTTCCCACACCTCAACTTAGCTAAATCCTAAATGTATCTTCACTATCTTCACCTTATAATTTTAACATATTCCTCTGTCACCTGTATTGTATGTAAATCTATAATTAGAACTAGCAGTTTGATCTGATTTAGGTTCAATTTTTAGCAAGAATACTTTGTAAGTATTTTTGTATACTTTCATCAGGAGACGCATATGTGTGGTTGTCTCTCATGTATTAGCAGTCATTGATGATCAGTGTCTAGGTTCGTTATTTTATTAGGGCTTGCAAGATGGTAAAATTGTAATTTCATCATTCCTTCTTCCTTCAACAGCAGTAGGAGCCTCTCCAAGTTTACTCCTGGTGCTGACATGATCCCAGTAGTCTTTGATGCTTCCTTGCTTTCGAGTTTGACAAGATGTGCCAAGCTCACTTTTTTTTTTTTTTTTGAGATGGAGTCTCACTCTGTTGCCCAGGCTGGAGTGCAATGGCGCGATCTAGGCTCAATGCAAGCCCCGCCTCCCAGGTTCACACCATTCTCCTGCCTCAGCCTCCCGAGTAGCTGAGACTACAGGCACGCGCCACCACGCCAGGCTAATTTTTTTTGTATATTTAGTAGAGACGGGGTTTCACCATGTTAGCCAGGATGGTCTCGATCTCCTGACCTCATGATCTGCCCACCTCGGCCTCCCAAAGTGCTGGGATTACAGGCGTGAGCCACCGTGCCTGGCTGCGAAGCTCATTCTATATTTTCTGTTTCAGGTCTGGAATCAGCCATTTATCCAACAAGTTTGTGATTGATGGTTTCTATGAGTGTCCTGGCTGCAACCCTTCCACCTGGCCAATGGACTCACATACAGGCTACTGTGAGGGTTGGCTGCTAATGGCTCATAGCCGCCCTCTCCTTCAAGGACTCCCCTAACCTAAAGCTTCCTCACACCCCCAGCCCTAGCAGCCCATAACCAATGACTGACTGAGGTGAAGGACAAAAGGCTTGGCTTCAAGTTGAGACTAACTCTGCGTACAATTCATGTGCCAGGGTTCAATATTCAGAAGTGGAATAGTTGGCTCATATGATAATGCTATTTTTTAATTTTTGAAGACCTACCATACTGTTTTCTATAGCAGTTGAACCACTTTACATTCCCACCAAGAGTGCACAAGGGTATATAAACTTAATTTTAACACCATATTAGCTTAGGTATCTGCTTTGGTTTGAATGTTGTATCCCACCCAAAATTCATGTGTTGAAATTTAATCCCCAATATGACAGTATTAAGACGAGGGGCTTTTTGGAAGTGATTATGTCATGGGGGCTCACCATCATGAATGGGTTAATGCCACTACAAAAAAGGCTTCAAAGAGCTCCCTTGCTCTCTCTTGCTGTCTTTGCCTTCTGCCTTCCACCAGGTGAGGATGCAGAAACAAGGTGTCATCGCTGAGGAACAACACCTCACCCAATACCAAACCTGCTGATGCCTTGGTCTTGAACTTTCTGGGTTCCAGAAGAGTGAGAAAATAAATTTCTATTATTTATAAATTACCCAGTCTCAGGTATTCTCTTATAGCAACACAGATGGACTAAGACAGTGTCTGATCCCCATCGATCTTAGTAATACTGAGCTGCATGTAGCAAGGGTCAATGTAGATTAGCCAGTGGTATTCCCCAGTATCAGAGTTGATTATCTACTTTACCAATTCATAATTGAATAGGGTATGTGGAGGAGCAGCATGGGCTTGATAGTATTAGACCAAAGTGGACTTGCCAATACACAGGTAGCCTAGGGTGGCCAACACAGATAATGCAGGCTGTGAGCAGACTCTCAAAGATGTAAAGCTACTCCCTGGGAATGAGTCACATTGGGATATTGAATAATTCCTCCAGTCAAATGGAATCTATATTCTTCTCCCTGGAAGTTCTCACCCAATTCTCTAAGCATTGTCAGAGATAAAGACTAAATAAACATAGGATAAACACAGGAGACAACAGACTGCAAGGATGAGAGAGGTCTGCTTCTAACTGACCTTATGAACTTAAGCCAATCACCTACTCACTGAGATTTAGTTTTGTCAAACTGGATCAATAATATATGCCATACCCAACACACAGGGTGTCTGTTCAGGAGATAATGAATATGAGCAGTCTTTGAAAGTATGAAGTGCTACTTAACTACAAAGTACTACTCCAAAGCTATAATTTTCCTGAAACAGCTAGGCATGGTGACTCACGCCTGTAATCCCAGCATTTTGGGAGGCCGAGGCGGGCAGATCACCTGAGGTTGGGAGTTCGAGACCACCCTGACCAACATGGAGAAACCCCATCTCTACTAAAAATACAAAATTAGCTGGGTGTGGTGGCACATGCCTGTAATCCCAGCTGCTCGGGAGGCTGAGGCAGGAGAATTGCTTGAACCCAGGAGGTGGAGTTTGCGGTGAGCCGGAGATCGTGCCATTGCACTCCAGCCTAGGCAATGAGAGTGAAACTCGGTCTCAAAAAAAAAAAAAAAAAAAAAAATTTCCTGAAACATTACTGTCATTTCTAGAACTGAATTCTCATCTCCCAAAGCACAAACTAAATTTTGTTCAATTTCCATAGATTGATTTTTTTGAAACACAATCATCATCTCAGAACTAAAATAAATAAATAAAGAGAGAGAGACAGAAAATATTGAGAGAAATCAGACCCTTATCACTCACTTGGAGGTGGTTTAGAAGAGTAAAACAAAAATGATGTTTGGAAAAATTAAGAATTAGACTTAAGAGAAAAGTTCAGAGAGATAGAACCATGAGCCTAGAAAAGAAACAATTTATTGATTTTCAAGTACAATTAACTTGCTGCTAATTAGCATTATTTAATGGTAGGAGATTGTATCACTAAAAGTACTGAAGCAGAGCTAGCATTACAAAAACTGTTAAGTCAGATGAGCTCTAAGATCCCCTCAAGCTTTAACATTCTTTGATTCACAAAGACTGAGAGTGACACGGTAGCAGGTGGCTATGCTTCATCCTCTCCACAGAGGATACCACAATAAGAAATGGTCTTAAATTGTAAGGCATGGGATTTAGGGCAAAGATCAAGGAGTTGTTTCAGGCAGAGATGGCTGTTAAATTCCAAACAGAATTCTGAGGTAAGCTATGGCTGTGTCCTTTAAAATAAAGGAAGCTATACCCATCTTACCAGAGCAATTTAAGGATTACTTTGGTTAGAGGTGAAATAATAAACTAGACCATCTTTGAAGGGGCTTTCTTTTCAGTCCTTTGATCCATAGTTGTCCATGAAAATTTTCAAAGTGTAAGTGACTATCTAAATGTTTTCTTTAAGTTTCCTTGGTTTGGAGATTAAAGAATTTAAGGTTTTTTTAATTTAAGACAACAGGTTGTCATCACATACAAGAAAGACATAGAAAGAATGGCAAGAGGTCTTGCTTCAGTCAAAATACTGACCTCAAAAAAGAATCATGAGTTATGAACACATGCTTATTTTTCTCCAAGCAGAACACATGAATCCCTTTACCAAGTTAATCTTGGTTTCATGAGTTGTTTATAGAGACTAAACTGTTCATTCAATACAGTCTACCTACCTTGCACATTCTTGTGCCCCTGTGCATTAATTATTCCGATACCTTACTGTAATTTATTATAGTAAGCCTATAATAAATGAAATCTTTTTTTTTTTTTTTTGAGATGGAGTCTCGCTCTGTTACCAGGCTGGAGTGCAGCAGTGCGATCTCGGCTCACTGCAACCTCTGCCTCCCGGGTTCAAGCGATTCTCCTGCCTCAGCCTCCCAAGTAGCTGAGACTACAGGCACGTGCCACCATGCCCAGCTAAGTTTTGTATTTTTAGTAGAGACGGGTTTCACCATGTTGGCTGGGATGGTCTCAATCTCTTGACCTCGTGATCCGCCCGCCTCAGCCTCCCAATGTGCTGGGATTACAGACGTGAACCACCACACCTGGCCATAAATGAAATCTTTTATAAAATTCTATTAATTATGAACCTAAAAAGGGAAGTACAGCAATATGTAGCAAAGACTCAGTACATTGAATGGGTGTCATTCAAAAAAATTCTTTTCAGATAATTAGCAAAAGAAATTTGACTTTATTAATCAATTCATTCTCCAGAATTCCAAAGGGGAAAAGGAAACAAATGTTTCCTCTAAGAGCTTTGGATTTGCTAGTTAATTAGCCAAAGTAAGGTATGAGTTGTACAGTTATGCCTTCCACAAAAGGGGAAATGTCCTAAGGTTATGCACATAGAGCTGCCTGGTCCTACATATTTGAAAAGGAAAGGGAAAAGGAAGACCATTTTAATAATCTAAGCAGGAAAGGAACACAGAAACACCCTGCTATATTTTCAAGAGATCAAGGATATATGCTTAAGTCTTTCCTACACTCCAAAAAGTTCCCAACTACAAATATGACAAAATCTGGTTAATATTAATTATTACAAATTAAAGCTATATAATGTTCCAAAATATACTGCAGCCTTACAAAAACCTAAGCTGTAATCAGAAAAACAGAAAATTTCCCCAAGACTGAAAAACAGAAACCCACAACAGAAGGAAAAGAAGGGTGAGGTCAAGGAAGTGGTGGTTTAGTTGGGGAGAGTTCAGGGAAGGGAAAATCTAATGAGTACATCTGGGACTTCACTTCCTGCTATTTTCTCTAGTCTCTACCTGAGTGGCCTTTTCTTGGCCTAAAATGAATAGCCTTAAATCAAAGTCAAGAGCTACCTAGACCCATGTCTGCTTAAGGCATTTATATTTCTGAGTGAAGAGTTGGAAGTTATAAGCGATCCTCAGTCCTCTTCCCAAACTCTCATCACTGGCAGACTCCAAGGCTGAGACCTCAAGTGTCTTCTCTTCTCTATCAAATTCATTTTCGGAGTCATCCCACCCAGTCTTATAGATTTAATAACATCTACGTACAAATAATTCTCACATCTTCCATGAAATCCAGACACAAGAATATCTAATAGTTATTTCAAACTTCACATATCCAAATCAGAAATTTTTCTTTCCAATCCTCAATCCAAACCTGCTTCTTCCTTTGTGCTTACCATTTCAGAAAAGAGGATCACCCAATCACCTGTGTTAGGCCCATATGTCCTCCAACTCCTCAGTCAAAACTGTCAGGTTCAAAAATCCCATTGCTTGATGGTGGTGGGAGCCCAAAAGTAAGAAAACAGGTGCTCAGAGGCTAAGATTTTGCCAGGAGGGAGAACAAGCTGCAGCTTTGGCAATAACCTGGGAACACTTGCAATTTTTAATTATACTTTTTCAGCTCAGTGAGAAAGTCTCAGAGATTCTAAGTCACCAGGAAATGCAGGCAATGCTGTTGCAGTGTGCAAAAAACTGGAATCAGTGAAATGTAACAGGAGTAGAGTCAGTATGTTTGATTATTTCCTGATGCTCTAAAACTGTTATTTCCCCATACCCACCCCCAATCTCAAACACATAAATACTTTTTGGGTCTGAAAGTTGTACATTAACAGGTTCATGTGAGTAGGCAGTAGGGCAAAATTACTCTTGCTTACTTCTTGCTACCTCCTAGGTGCCCTGCCACAGAAAGAGGGGGCCAATTTTGCCAATAAAATGATGGCAAAAATGATGTTTGAGGTTTACCTATGGTTTTCAATACCATTTTAAAGATAGGTTTTAACTGATGTAATAGTTTAAAAACACAAAGATTTCATCCATATCTACCATCTATGCAGTTAGAAAAATGAGACTCAAAGTAATTAAAATACTTCAGGAAGGCTGATGAGGATAAATGTCTAGCACTAGAATTGTAATCATGGGGAGTTCTCCATTCCTTACTCAAAAACGGCTCAAGCCAAGAGTGCCTAGGTTTAAATGTTAACTCCATGATCTACCAGCTGTATGACCTTGACACATTTCCTCCCTGGAAAGTGAGCACCGACTCCAGAGAATCGCTGAGAAGATAAAATGAGAGAAAAAGAGAGAAGAGTGCAGAGAACAATGCCCATGTATTGTCAATGAGGTAAACATGCAGTAATGCAAGAGTTCTTATGATGATGATGATGATGATGTTTAAAAATCCTGGGATTCAGAAACAAAACAAAATGCTTTGTAATGTGAAAATATTAAGGAATAAATGGAGATCTGGATCTAATTATCTTTTCTGTTTCAAGATGGTAAAAAAAATTCCTAAGCATCCTAGTGACATATCTTAATATACAGTATAAATCCAAATACATATGTACTGAGAGGAAATCAGGATAAATTTTTAGTTTATTCACTTTTAGAAACATCTAAAACAAGGAGTAAAATAAAAAATCTAGATATTATTAAGTTCTTATTAGTGATCCCCATTACAAATTCTTATAGGTATATTTGCATATAGCTTACAAATCCAGAATAAGTAAATAGGTTAAAACAGCTAAGGATGCTAAAGTATTTGCATTTCACATAACACTTCAAGAGGATGGTCTGACTGAAAGTAGCTAAAACTGCACAGTCACGCTTTCTGACTCATCTCCTTTGCAGTTACTTCTGTTTTCAGTCTTTCTCACTCATGGGCCTATTTCTTATTTAGATTGCCACTAGAAATGCCTTGAGTGCTTCATATAAAGTCATTCAAGTAATCCTGAATCACCATAACTGATTTATTTTTACTCCATCTCCAAGCTATAATCAGAGTTGCTTTCATGGCAACACGTCATAACACTGATTTTCTCCAAATGTGTACGTTTAGAAAAGACACAGGCTTTAGACGCATGTTGAATAGGGTGGCTCTAGCAGGCACTACTGGCTGCACCTAACCAAATCCAGAAGAGGACACAAAGCCTCAGTTCAAGCTCATATATGGCATTAACAGCAGGGAAATGTCGGCAGAGGCCATAAGGTTCTAGAAGCCTGCACAGGAATTGTGTGAGACAAGGAGCCAACAGCCTTCTCACTACCAACTCTGACAACGTCCAGTCTCTCAGACAACCGACAGGAGATGCAGTAAGACACCCTGAAGAACTCTCCCAGCTGGATGTGGTGGCTCATGCCTATAATCCCAGCACTTTGGGAGGCCAAGGTGTTCTCTTGAGCCCAGGAGTTCAAGACCAACCAGGACAACACAGACAGACTCCACCTCTACAAAAAAAAGTTAAAATTAGCCAGGCATGAGGCGTGGTAGCGGGCACCTGTAGTCCCAGCTACCCAGAAGGCTGAGGCAGGAGAATGGCGTGAACCGGGAGGTGGAGCTTGCAGTGAGCCGAGATTGAGCCTGGGCGACAGAGTGAGACTCCGTCTCAAAAAAAAAAAAAAAAAAAAATTAGCCAGGCATGCTGGCACCTGCCTATAGTCTAAGCTACTCAGGAGGCTGAGATGGGAAGGTTGAGCCCAAGAGGTTGAGGCTGCAGTGAGCCGTGATTGCGCGACTGCACTCCAGCCTGGGTGACAGAGCAAAACCCTGTCTCAAAAAAAAAGAAAACTCCTCGGTGGAGCTTGCAGTGAGCTGAGATCGCACCACTGCACTCCAGCCTGGGCAAGAGAGCAAGACTCCGTCTCAAAAAAAAACACTCCTCAGAATGGTTTTTTGCCCAAGCAACTGAGTAATCTCCACTGCTATTTGCTGCCCTCTAATCTCCCTCTCTTCCAACAGATCCTTCAGGAGAGAGGGTGAGGCCATCCTCAGATTCCCCACCAGCAGTCATCAGCAGATGTCAGCAGAACACCATGAGTTAGGCCCAAATTCAGGCCCTAAACACCTCACTGCTAGGCTGCCACAGCTACCTAACTGTCCTGCTCTCCTGATGTACCCTGCACATGTTTAATCCTCCTAAAATCATGCTATGATCACACTACTCACCTATTACAGTGTCTTCAGAAGCACAGAAAAGAAAGCTTAAACCAGTGGTTGTCTGAAATGTATGTTGGCCCCTAACTATTTTTTCCAGCTTTATCTTGTATTTCTCTCATATAAATCCCCACATCCAGTCAGTTCTCAGCACTTTTGCTTACTCCACTTCCCGGACCCAGCATCTGCTACCCAGCCAATTCCTATCCTTTTTTTTTTTTTTTTTCAGACAGTGTCTTGCTCTGTCACTCAGGCTGGAGTACAGCAGCATGATCATGGCTTACTGCAGCCTGGAACTCCGGGCTCAAGTGATTCTCCCACCTCAGCCTCTCAAGTAGCTGGGACTACAGGCGTGCACCACCATGACTGGCTAATTTGTTTTTAATTTTTAGTAGAGATAGGGTCTCCCTATGTTGCCCAGGCTGGTTTCAAACTCTTGAGCTCAAGTGATCCTCCCACCTCAGCCTCCCAAAGTACTGGGATTACAGGTGTGAGCCGCCACGCCCAGCACTACCCATATTTTAAAGCCCAACTCAATCCCAACTTTTCCATAAAGTAATTATGCCTTAACCAACCTATTTAGGGGTGGGGGTCCCCTCTTTGTTCTCTGAATTCCTATAATGCTTACTAATTGTACCAGTCATCATTAGCTATCTTTCATACATCATTCACTCACTTAGTCAATAGTATTCACTCAGATGCCAAATGCCAAACGCCAGATGCCAGGAGATATTCTAGAACCCTTGATATGGGCCTCAAAGAATTCATGGTCTAGGGGAGGAGGAATAAAAGGAAGAAACTACTATTTATTGTTTATTCTATGCAGGTCTTTCCATATGTCAGCTCAGTTCATCCTCATGACTCTATATGGTAGCTATTGTTATCACTTTATTTATTTTTTATTTTTCCAGAAGTTATTGAGGTACAGGTGGTATTTGGTTACATGAGTAAGTTCTTTAGTGGTGATTTGTGAGATTTTGGTGCACCCATCACCCAAGCAGTATACATTGTACCATACTGTTGGCTTTTATCCCTCGCCCTCCTCATACTCTTCCTCCCAAGTCCCCACAGTCCATTTTATCATTCTTACGACTTTGAGTCCTCATAGCTTAGCTCCCACATGTCAGTGAGAACATATGATGTTTAGTTTTCCATTCCTGAGTTACTTCACTTAGAATAATAGTCTCCAATCTCATCCAGGTCACTGCAAATTCTGTTAATTCATTCCTTTTTATGGCTGAGTAGTATTCCATCGTATAGACACACCACAGTTTCTTTATCCACTCGTTGATTGATGGGCATTTGGGTTGGTCCCACAATTTTGGAATTGTGAATTGTACTGCTATAAACACACGTGTACAAGTATATTTTTCGTATAATGACTTCTTTTCTTCTGGGTAGATACCCAGTAGTGGGATTGCTGGATCAAATGGTAGTCCTACTTTTAGTTCTTTAAGGAATCTCCACACTGTTTTCCATAGTGGCTGATATGGTTTGGCTGTGTCCCCACCCAAATCTCAACTTGAATTGTATCTCCCAGAATTCCCACGTGTTGTGGGATGGACCCAGTGGGAGGTAATTCAATCATGGGGGTCGGTCTTCCTCATGCTATTCTCATGATAGTGAATAAGTCTCATGAGATCTGATGGGTTTATCAGGGGTTTCTGCTTTTGCTTCTTCCTTATTTTCTCTTGCCACCACCATGTTAAGAAGTGCCTTTCACCTCCCACGATTCTGAGGCCTCCCCAGCCATATGGAACTGTAAGTCCAATTAAACCTCTTTTTCTTCCCAGTCTCAGGTATGTCTTTATCAGCAGCATGAAAACAAACTAATACAGTGGCTGTACTAGTTTACATTCCCACCAGCAGTGTAGAAGTGTTCCCTGATCACCACATCCACGCCAACATCAACCGTTTTTTGATATTTTCATTATGGCCATTCTTGCAGGAGTGAGGTGGTATCGCCTTGCGGTTTTGATTTGCATTTGCCTGATCATTAGTGAAGTTGAGCATTTTCTCCTATGTCTGTTGGCCATTTGTATATCATTGTCTTTTGAGAACTGTCTATTCATGTCCTTAGCCCACTTTCTGATGGGACTGTTTGTTTTTTTTCTTGCTGATTTGTTTGAGTTCATTGTAGATTCTGGATATTAGTCCTTTGTCAGATGTATAGATTGTGCAGATTTTCTCCCACTTTGTGGGCTGTCTCTTTACTCTGATGACTGTTCCTTTTGCCATGCAAAAGCTCTTTAGTTTAATTAAGCCCCAACTATTTATCTTTGTTTTTACTGCATTTGCTTTTGGGTTCTCAGTCATGAAATATTTGCCTAAGCCAATGTCTAGAAGGGTTTTTCCAATGTTATCTTCTATAATTTTTATAGTTTCAGGTCTTAGGTTTAAGTCCTTAATCTATCTTGAGTTGATTTTTGTATAAGGTGAGAGATGAGGATCGGTTTCATTCTCCTACATGTGGCTAGCCCAAACTTTTCTATTTGTTGAGAAGGGTGTCCTTTCCCTTATTATCACTTTATAATAAGGAAACTGATTCTCAGAGAATTGAAACATCTTGGCAAAGAATACTAAGTGGTTTTTTTTTGGGGGGGGGGTTGTTTTTATTTATTTATTTATTTATTTTTGAGACGTAGTCTCGCTCTATTGCCAAGGCTGGAGTGCAATGGCACGATCTTGGCTCCCTGCAACCTCCACCTCCTGGTTCAAGCGATTATCCTGCTTCCACCTCCCGAGTAGCTGGGATTACAGGCGTGTGCCACCACACCTGGCTAATTTTTGTACTTTTAGTAGAGAAGGGGTTTTGCCATGTTGGCTAGGCTGGTCTCAAACTCCTGGCCTCAAGTGTTTTGCCCACCTTGGTATCCCAAGGTGCTGGGATTACAGGAGTGAGCCACCATGCTCGGCCACCAGGTAGGTATGTTTTTATTCTCTGCTGTCACTGTAACCCTCTCAGATTGTCTGTCCATCTCTTCCTTGCTCAGTCCCTGGGAGACTGATGGCTGTGATCTGCATCACCCAAGTTCCTTTGCCCTCCAGCTTCTAGGTAGGTTGGGTCAACAGGAGATACCACTGAGAGCACGAGCTAAGAGAGCAGTATATTTATTCGCCCTGCTCCCTCCTGACTCACTAGGTTCTGGCAGTAGCTGCAACCCTCAGGCAACATCCTTGTGGAAGGGCTCTTCCATGGCTCCAGCTCTTCCTACCAGGATCAATTAAGACCACTGCCCTCTGCTGCCCCTTAGACCAGGAGTTGAAGGTAAGTAGGCTCCACCTATAGGCTGATGAAGCACCTTAGCCCTGCCCACATTTCTGTAAATAGTGCCTTCATTAAACTCTCTTCAGTTAAATCCTCTTAGTGTGCTGTTTCCTGCAGATACACAGAGCAGGATTTGAACCCACGTGAGTCTTACTGCAGAGACCTCCTTTTTTGCTGGGGTAGCTGCTATGTTGGAGGTTTATACCTAGTGCTGAGAATCAAAACTAAGGGCACCTCACTCTGATAGGAAGGATCAGAAAAGACTTCACCTGACCTATCCGAGCATGAGTCAGTCTCAAAAGATGAACTGAAGTTTACCAGGCAAACAAAGAATAAGGAAAAACATTCGAGGGCAAAGTAGACAGCAGGTTCAAAGTCACAGAGGCATAAAGACTATGTCTTATTAACCAAGGCAGTTATGTAGAGGGCTTGTGAGAGAATAATGATGGTTGAGAGTTTCTAAACTTTAATGATAGTCACTTACTTCTCAATCCTGATCCACATGGGGAGATTAGAAGAAGCAAAGAATTAGCTAGACTCCTGGCAAGAGAAACAATTCACCTATTCCCTACCTTCAACTGATGCCTATTACACAAAATAAGTTCAAATATTTAGCATAATGTACAAGCCCTTTCTATCTAATCTGGCCTCTACCCAACCCACCAGTCTCATGTGCCAGCACCACCTCAAGCTGTTCACTGAGAATGCCATACCCTCCCACATCTCTGTGCTTTTATATATGTTTTTCTCATGCAGAAGATACCTACTTCTACTTTGTACTTGGTAAATTCCTCCTTATCTCTCAGGACTCATCTCAGGTGTCTGCTTATCTGTAAATATTTCTGGAGATCCAAGATGATTCCATAATGCCTTGTGTATAACTCTAGAACAGTACTTTCAAAGCACAGAACATGCATTATAATTGCTTGTTTTCACGTCTGTTGATTGACTCGACTGTGATTTCCTAGTGACCAGGTACTACAGGAAAGTAACAGATGGTAGAGGTACATGCTTGGGTTCTGGAGGCAGGCCACCTAGATCCAAATCCTAAACTCTACCCCAAACAACTAGGTAACCTGAGGCAAGTTATGTATCCTCTCTGGGGCTCAGTTTCATTATCCATAAAATGGGAATCATAACATCTACCTCATAGAACTGTTAAATAAGTGACATAAAATATTGCCTGTTACACACTTAGCCCTCAGTAACTGTTAGTTAACACATATCTGTGTGTCCCTTATTTTCTATATAAAATGCATGTTTGTTGAATGAGTAAATTTTCCTACCATTTCATATTTCTCTGCATAGATACCAAATTCTACTTAGCCTTTGTTTTATTGAATCATGAAAAATAAACCCTCATTTCTAAATATGTACTTTTTTTTCAATTGGTTATGATAAACAGATCCTTTTCTGTAAAGGAATTTAACTTCTTTCCATTGTTGTTGGCCTGGTTACTGAGTCAGACATTCTCTTGGCCTTCGCACAGTCTCCACATGTGCCTGCCACACAGTTACCCCCACAGAAGGGCAGTTCTGTTTCAATAATTTACAAAGACATTTTCAAGCCAAATCTTGATGGCTCCCCTATGTTGGCACAAGAAACAACAACAGGCTCCCCACAGCATAGAGATGAGCCATACAGACACTTTTTTCTAATGCCAAAGCAAATAAAATTATTGCAGTCATAAAATTACAAGTTTTAAAATGGCATTTTCTAAGCCCCAGCCTTGGTAAAAAGCCCATGAGCCAGAACCAAGGAAAGAAAAATCAGAGCACACAGAACAACGTGCTCAGGATGTGAGAAGGGGATGAAGACCAGCTCCTAGTTGAGCCCTGAGTTTCTGAAGAAAGGTGGCATTGTGGCCAACAGGGCACCAGGTTAGAAAAAGACAATGGTGCTGCCTTATAACAATACAAAGGCCACACCTGAGAAGGCCAGGACACTTAGAGTTACCCTAGGCTGGGTGTGGAGGGACGCACAGGCCTCACTGGCTCAAGAGCCTCCAGGAGGAGTTCAGCCACTGCTACTGCCCAAGACTCCAGCCCCACCTTCCTCCACTGCTTCTCCTATCCTGACACTGGTTTTGTTGTCATCCTCTTCATCAGTTCTCTCATTACCACACCTAGATTTGTTGACTCTATGTCCCCATCCTCATTCTAGAACCCTAACTTCAGCAGGGCTGGGAGTTCACCAGCTTTCATATCAGCTGCCTGACAGTGACTAACTCTTGCTTTTTTGTCAACTATCTATCCATCCTAGAACATTCTATGAAACCCTATTCCTTGCTGGAACTCATGTGAGTATGCTGCCACTTGTTGGGAATAACAACAACCTAATTATTCAAAGTTAATCTGATAATGTTTTTAAACTAAAAGAACAACCACATGATTTGACAGTGAATTTAATATTTTTATAAAAGACAGTTCTCTACTTACAGGCCTCCTGATTGAAGCACCTTGAACAGAGTGATAAAATTCTGGCTGGACTCGGCTGCTCTTCTTGATTCTTCGTTTCCTCACTGAAGTTTCTTGCTCACTCTGATGGTGAACTTCCACCACGGGCTTCACTTCTTCCAGACGGGCAGCTGCGGCCGCTGCAACTCGTCTTCTAAGATGCCGAGGGCTTGCTCTGAATCCCTGTGGCAGAAAACACAACCAAGCAAATCCAGATTTGTATTGAGTTAGTCTGGAAGTTCTCCATGGCTAGTTATACAAAGAGCTCCAAAAGTCACTATATTCAGTGAGATCACGTGCACCCCCAAAGTGAGCATGGAGGAGGCTTAACATGCAAGTAAGTTTTCCCCACAAGTGTTCTTTAAAGCACCCCAGTATTTCAGGGCCCAGAGTTATTCTACATTAAGAAATGTTCTTAATTGAGTAAAGCCAGTCCAAAAAAAAAAAAGGAGGGAAAAAAAGCAGGTGGGCACACTGCTTGACTGAAGCATCAGGGAGACTGTGAGTGAAGAAGGGTGTTTCCACTTTGGCCTGAAGTAGAGTGTAGGGAGCGGGACAGGATATCATTCCAGGGTAAAGTGCCACTTTACATTCCTGAGAGAGACTCTTTCTGAGGAAGGAAAGAGCAGGAATGCAAAGCATCACTGCAAAACACCACAAAGTGAGGGTTCCAAACTCAAATGGAAGCAATGAGGTGGCACAAAGGGTATGGGTTTGGGCGTCAGATGGGCCCGGGTCCAAATGCTGACTTCTTAATTACAGCTACACAATGTATTAAATATTTCTGAGTCCAACTGTTCTAACCTACAAAATGTATAACATTCCACTCACAGGGCTTTTAAGTTTTAAATAACATAAATATAAGTAAAATTCCAGCTGGGCACAATGGCTCACGCCTGTAATCCCAGCACTTTGGGAGGCCAAGGCGGGTGGATCACCTGAGGTCAGGAGTTGGAGACCAGCCTGGCCAACATGGTGAAACCCTGTCTCTACTAAAAATCAAAAATTAGCTGGTCATGGTGGTGGGCGCCAGTAATCCCAGCTACTTGGGAGGCTGAGGCAGGAGAACTGCTTGAACCTGGGAGGCAGAGGTTGCAGTGAGCCAAGATCATGCCACTGCACTCCAGCCCAGGTGACAGAGTGAGACTCCATCTAAAAAATAAAATACCTACAACTATCTGATCTTTGACAAACCTGAGAAAAACAAGCAATGGGGAAAGGATTCCCTATTTAATAAATGGTGCTGGGAAAACTGGCTAGCCATATGGAGAAAGCTGAAACTGGATCCCTTCCTTACACCTTATACAAAAATCAATTCAAGATGGATTAAAGATTTAAACGTTAGACCTAAAACCATAAAAACCCTAGAAGAAAACCTAGGCATTACCATTCAGGACATAGGCGTGGGCAAGGACTTCATGTCCAAAACACCAAAAGCAATGGCAACAAAAGCCAAAATTGACAAATGGGATCTAATTAAACTAAAGAGCTTCTGCACAGCAAAAGAAACTACCATCAGAGTGAATAGGCAACCTACAACATGGGAGAAAATTTTCGCAACCTACTCATCTGACAAAGGGCTAATATCCAGAATCTACAGTGAACTCAAACAAATTTACAAGAAAAAAACAAACAACCCCATCAAAAAGTGGGCGAAGGACATGAACAGGCACTTCTCAAAAGAAGACATTTATGCAGCCAAAAAACACATGAAAAAATGCTCATCATCACTGGCCATCAGAGAAATGCAAATCAAAACCACTATGAGATATCATCTCACACCAGTTAGAATGGCAATCATTAAAAAGTCAGGAAACAACAGGTGCTGGAGAGGATGTGGAGAAATAGGAACACTTTTACACTGTTGGTGGGACTGTAAACTAGTTCAACCATTGTGGAAGTCAGTGTGGCGATTCCTCAGGGATCTAGAACTAGAAATACCATTTGACCCAGCCATCCCATTACTGGGTATATACCCAAATGACTATAAATCATGCTGCTATAAAGACACATGCACACGTATGTTTATTGCGGCATTATTCACAATAGCAAAGACTTGGAACCAACCCAAATGTCCAACAATGATAGACTGGATTAAGAAAATGTGGCACATATACACCATGGAATACTATGCAGCCATAAAAAATGATGAGTTCATATCCTTTGTAGGGACATGGATGAAATTGGAAACCATCATTCTCAGTAAACTATCGCAAGAACAAAAAACCAAACACCGCATATTCTCACTCATAGGTGGGAATTGAACAATGAGATCACATGGACACAGGAAGGGGAATATCATACTCTGGGGACTGTGGTGGGGAGGGGGGAGGGGGGAGGGATAGCATTGGGAGATATACCTAATGCTAGATGACGAGTTAGTGGGTGCAGCGCACCAGCATGGCACATGTATACATATGTAACTAACCTGCACAATGTGCACATGTACCCTAAAACTTAAAGTATAATAAAAAATAAAATAAAATAAAAAAAAATAAAAAATAAAAAATAAAATAAGATAAAAAATATATATGTGTGTGTGTGTATCTGTGTGTGTGTGTGTCTGTGTGTGTATATATATATATATACATGTAAAATTCTAAGCATGGTATCTGACACATAGGAAGTGCTTAATAAAATTGTCATTTTCCTCTTCTTTTAGAGCAAGATGAGTATAAGGACAACTCAGACAATGGAAACATGTCAGCTAAGTCATATTATGCAGCTGAGAACATGCAATTTTGGAAAATATCAATAATTACATAAAATAGTCTTGGTCCTCGTGGCTTACAATTTACTGGAGAGCAGAAGGAGAAATCTAACATAGAGTTCATAAACACATGGGAATGTGTAATGAAGGGTTAAAGTGGTTAAAGTAGTAGACTCTCAGCGCTAGCAGATCTCAGAGAAGGAAATCAGTGAATGAAGCTGAGTATAGTTACATTTGGCTTAGTTGAGTGGGTGGCATCTGAAGAATGAATTGAATTTATATTGAAGACAAAGGAAACAACATAAGAAATGAATGAATAATACACAGATGATAGACAGATGGGTGGAGTATTTACAACAATAAGAAACGTTATTTGATAACGTGCTGGTATGAGGGTACAAGCTAAATATGGTGGGAAACTAGTGAGAGATAAACACTAAATGATCCAAGAAGGGCTTCTTTCAGTTTGTGTGTCTTCTGAATTTTTGAAGATGTATAAAAGGCTTAAAGTCTGCAGTAAATGAATAAAAAATGAGGAGTAAGAATTTCAGAGGGATAAGCAGTATGAGAAAAGGCGTAATAATGATTCTGTGGGATTCTGAAAGATAAATGTGTACAGTGGGATTCTCACTGAGGGAGCCGGAAGATGGGCTACTGTCCAATTATGGAGAGCCTGTACACCAGGCTGAAGGATATGAAGAAGGAGAGAATTTTTTAAAAAGGAGGGGATTAACCCCAGAGTCAAAAGTAGCAATGAGGTCAACAGAAATCGGTAAGGAGAAAATGCAAATGGATTTGGCAAAACCGAGGTCATTGTTTGGGCTCTCCTAATCCATCCGCAAATACATTAGTCTTGTTCCCATCCCGCCCCTGCGTGCAAGCTCAGCTGGTCCTCTTCAACCGAAAATAGTCCCAGAACATCCCCACCACTCCCACGTAACTCAGGAGGTACTACAGCAGCTGCTGGAGAAGAGGATTAAGGAGAAGAGGGAACTGGGCCAAATGCTGAACCAAATTCTAGGGCAGTTTAGACCACACACAACAAAACCAACAACCATACAGGCTGCTTTTTATGCAGCTTCCTGGACATTCCCCATCCACCCACCCGCCCCCTCCACCCTCTACACACACACATTCATTCTCTCTCTCTCTCTCTGTCTTTCCTTCTGAATCTCATTTTTTAACAAGCTTCTCTGATAATTTTTCTACACTTTGAAGACTAAGAATCTCTAGGAACCAGAGTTTAGTTTGACCACTAGATGGCATTATCTCTCATAGCCCCTGCATTCTAATTCAGAAATTTGGTGTTCTGGTAGAATGAACAAAATATTTGATGATATAGTAGCTTCTGTAATAGTGGAGTAAGTTCAGTACATTTCTTTGGTAAGAATGTAGATTTTCTTATGAGTAATAAGCAACCAGATTTTGCTTAACTGGTATTATTACCAATAGTCCTCAGTGGACTACAAATTCTAGAAACACTTAGGGAGAAAAACTGCATAAAACTTCGCTAAAGTAACCAAATGACAGAGATTAAAACATGCTGGCACAGCCATTCTGCAAAACAATAACTCAGTGAATTCACATCCCTGTATCTACCCTAGAGAAATTCTACCAAGAGTGCCCAGGAAGATATTCAATGCAGAATTATTTATGATATAAAAAAATTTTTTTGAGACAGAATCTTGCTCTGTCACCCAGGCTGGAGTGCAGTGGCGTGATCTCAGCTCACTGCAACCTCTGCCTGCTGGGTTCAAGCGATTCTCCTGCCTCAGCCTCCTGAGTAGCTGGGATTACAGGTGTGCACCACCATGCCCGGCTAATTTTTGTATTTTTAGTACAGATGGGGTTTCACCAT
Organism: Pan troglodytes; assembly: GCF_028858775.2. Lineage (NCBI taxonomy): Eukaryota > Metazoa > Chordata > Mammalia > Primates > Hominidae > Pan > Pan troglodytes. The sequence continues at coordinate 62,770,661 of NC_072403.2, forward strand.
GTTGGCCAGGCTGGTCTCAAACTCCTGACCTCATGATCTGCCCAGCTCAGCTTCCCAAAGTGCTGGGATTACAGGTGTAAGCCATCGCATGCGGCCAAAAATTCTAAACCACTTAAATCAGTCTTTCCTAAACTTCAGGCATCTTCATTCCACCTTAACATTTTTTCTCCAGATCTGAGCACTGCCTCAGTTATTTCTGTTATACCCAAATTTACTTGTACTATTTTAAAATAACTATTTATAAGTGCTGTGGTATACTACACAGACTCTGCAGCCACTATCTGGGTTCTAATACTGCCTTTGTCACTTCCTAGTTGTATGATCTCGAATAGTTACTTAATTATTTCCTCACCTATAAAATAAGGATTAAAATAGTAATTCATAGGGTTGCTGAAAATAATAAAGTAATGGAGGTAAAGTACTTCAAAGAGTACCTAGCACGTAGTAGTACAGAAACATCCACTATAATTACTATGGATATTACTTGTGTGAATAAAATATAGTCTTGAACACAATAGTGTATTATTCATACTATCTAAAAAAGAAATCAGGTGGAAATAGGAAAATGAGTCACATTGCTAGTGTGTCTTGAAGACAGACACATGTGAGGTACCGATCATTAGGAGAGAGTTCTTTGTTACTCTCCAGTGAGTCAAACTACCTGGGTTCAAATATAATACCAGCTCTATTACTTACTAGGTGTGTGGTCTTGGCTAAATTACTTCTCTGTGCCTTGCTTCTTCTTTAATTTGTCAAATGCATATAACAATACGTCTCTCTTGTAGAGTAATGGGGTGTTTAAATGAGATAATCCACATTACGTACTCAGAACAGTACACAGCATAGAAAAAATACTTAATACATTATTATCATTATTATTACTGCTTCACTTCCTGGATCTGGCAGCAGCAATTTACACATCAGCAGCTCACAGCTATGATTACAAACACTATAAACAACGATGACCGTTCACCTTTATTTCCCTAAATAACTGTAAGGAATTACAGCTCCTTGATTTATGACACTTTCTTCTCCTAAGTAATATTTTTTAAAAAGCCATGTCTTTTAACAGAGGAAATTTTAGCTTGAAACAGTAGGTGGTGCTATAAGTTCTTCCAGGTGTTAATAAGAGTTACTCTTTTTCTTTTGAGACCGAGTCTAGCTCTGTCGCTAGGCTGGAGTGCAGTGGCGCAATATCGGCTCACTGCAACCGCCGCCTCCCGGGTTCAAGTGATTCTCCTGCCTCAGCCTCCTGAGTAGCTGGGATTACAAGCATGTGCCACCATGCCCAGCTAATTTTTGTATTTTTAGTAGAGATGGGGTTTCACCACATTGGCCAGTATGGTCTTGATCTCCTGACCTCATGATCTGCCCACCTCGGCCTCCCAAAGTCCTGGGATTACAGGCGTGAGCCACCATGCCCGGCCAATAAGAGTTACTCTTCAACCATTAGGTGATGGACACTTGGAAGCCTGTCAGTAGTGGACTTCTATCATTTTTAGGACACCTCAAATTATCAGCACCTTTTGGATAATCATTTCCCAAGATGTGCAGTCGTGTGTGTGTGTGTGCGTGTGTGTGTGGTGTGTATGTGCATGTGTGAGGAACATTTATCATGAGATCTGCTCTCTTCAACCTTTAAGTGCACAATACAGTATTGTTAACTCTAGGTACAATGTTGTATAGTAGATCTTTAGAACTCATTCAGCTGGCATAACGGAAACTTTATACCCATTGAATAGCAACTTCCTATCTCTCCTTCCCTCCAGCCCCTGGCAACTACCATTCTACTCTTTGATTTTATTAATTCAACTAATTTAGATACTTTATATAAATGGAATCGTTCAGTATTTGTCTTTCTGTGACTGAGTTATTGCACCTAACATAATGTTCTCCAGGTTCATCCATACTGTTGCATATGCCAGGATTTCCTTCATTTTTTAAGGCTGAGTACTATTCCATTGTATGCATATATTGCATTTTCTTTTTCTCTACTATTTTTTTTTTATAGACAGAGTCTTGCTTTGTCACCCAGGCTGAAGTGCAATGGCACAATCTCGGCTCACTGCAACCTCCACCTCCCGGGCTCAAGCAATTCTCCTGCCTCAGCCTCCCAAGTAGATGGGATTACAGGCACAGGCCACCGCACCCAGCTAATTTTTATATTTTTAGTAGAGATGGGGTTTCACCTTGTTGCCCAGGCTGGTCTTGAACTCCTGACCTCAGGTGATCCACCCATCTCGGCCTTGCAAAGTGCTGGGATTACAGGCGTAAGCCACCACACCCAGCCTATATTGCATTTTCTTTATCCACTCATCTCTCCACGGACATTTAGATTGTTTCCATATCTTGGCTACTGTGAAAAATGCTGCAATGAACATAGGAGCATATATAACTCTTCAAGATCCTGATTTCAACCCCTTTGTACATATAGCCAGAAGTGTGATTGTTGGATCATATGGTAATTCTAGTTTTAACTTTTTGAGAAACCACCATACTGTTTTGCATAGCGGCTACACCAGTTTACATTCCCACCTACAGTGTACAAGGGTTCCAATTTCTCCATAGCCTTCTGATACCAGAGTTAAGAAGAAATTACTAGGCAGATACTCAGGGTACAAAAGTCCTCAGTCAGGTTCTCCCTTTAACGAAAAGCAGCCCCAAATCATTTTCTAACAAAGAACAGCCTGTAAAGTCAAGCTGCAGACATAGACAAGCAAGCTGAGAGCTTTCACAGGTGGATGCCTGCAGGAAAGAACTACCTGGGACTAGACGTGTTCAAAATGATGGCTCCATCTTCCCTTCTCTGCCAGCCACGTGTACAGTAAGAAGAAGACAAAATGGTGCTGGCCAAGGGAAGAGTCATTAGCATAATAATATTAGGGTGGGATAATCAGCCCTCCAGGCCCGCTATGTAGACGTCACACCTGATCAAATCAATCTGTGAGCCCTACAAAAATCAGATACCACCTCCTCAAGCTGGACTATAAAATTCGGGGCGTCCACCGCCTGCCAGCCTTTTCCTCTCAGAAGTCCCCTCTCTCTCACTAGAGAGAGAGATGTTTTTCTTTCTCTTTCTTTTGCCTATTAAACCTCTGCCCCTAAACTCCTCAAGTGTGTCCCTGTCCTAAATTTTCTTGGTGCAAGACAACGAACCCCGGGTATTTACCCCAGATAATGTAGCCGCTTCATTTCCTCATCAACAAACACTTATCTTGTGGCTTATTGATGACAACCATCCTAACAGATGTGAGGTGATAGCTCACTGTAGCTTTTATTTGCATTTCCCAATGATGAGTAATGTCTTCATACATAGTTACACCAAGATGCTCCAGAGCCCACTCTAGATCTTCCCTCTTAATAATAACCCAGTACATCTCATGGGTAATCCCATAACCAAGACTCAGTGAATTCAAATTTCTCTGCTTGGACTGTGAATATTACATGGAGGCAAGTAAAGACTGAAAAAAATCAGGAGTTCATTAGTTCCAATGGCTACACCAAAGACCTTCTGAAGCTGCCTGGTTTTGTTTGTTCTAACCAGACATCCAGTCTTGATTGTGAGTTCCACAATCTAGTTGTATTAAATTCTCTATTGGCTTAAGTCAGACAGTCAGGTCCTGTTACCTACAAATAAAAATCTCTAACGCACACAATTTTTGTTAAAGCTTGCAAGTGGTTAGCTATTTTCCTTGGAGGTTGAATTATCAGACAACCAGGCTGTTTGGTTGTGTATGTGTAGATGGGCATAAAAAGGGAGGAAATATTAATAGCAATAATTTACTTAGCGCCATTTAGGCACTTAGCCTATATACACCCTGCAGAAACAAGCAAACAGGCTTTTCAGGGTTAAGTAATCTGCTTAAAGGCAAAAAGTTGCAATTAGAAAAGCCCAGATTAGAACCCAGGCTTATCTAACTCCAACCAGTGCCCTTCAACATTCTGCTCTTATGTAAAGAGATTATAAGGCAGTCATGCATTCAGAATTAATCTTCTACATGTATCCACAGGACTGGAAGTGCTCAGGAATATATGTTGACTGATTAAAACAAGAAAAGATCTATTAACAATTTAGATGAATGAGGCAGAAATTGGAAAAAAAATAACATTTTTAGGTAAGGATTATTGTTTTATAAGGTCAAACTACTGTCAAGTTTACTGATTACGCATCTGGAAAGAGGAAAAATTAACACATTGACCCATTGAGCATTGCTATAGAATTACTTTTCAGCCTGGGCAACATGGTCAAACTCTGTCTCCACCAGCCGGGCGTGGTGGCACACGCCTATAATCCCAGCTATTTGGAAGGCTGAGGCACAAGAATTGCTTGAGCCCAGGGGCGGAGGTTGTAGTGAGCCAAGATTGCACCACTGCACTCCAGCCTGGGAGGCGGAGTGAGACTTCGTCAAAACAAAAAAAGAAAATACATATATATATGTGTGTGTATATATATATATATATACACACACACACACACACACGTATATATACACACATATATGTATATATAATGTTACTTTTGTGTTATACAAGATATAAATTTACCATATGTAAATATTATAAAGCTCAATAAGCTGCTACTTATAAAGTCTATAATGCTCCATTAAAAAATCAAAAGATTCCCTTCATCCCAGGCTAGAAATAAAGTGTATCGTAGAAGCTCTTTGATCCATGGATAAAATTTGAGAGAGATGAAGAGGGCAGTCAACGAACTTGGATGCGGAAAAAATATGCCTTGATTTTCAATAACTTATAATTGAAATTTAAAATATGGTTCAATTATGAATGTAGGCCATAAACCTGGTATCATCAACAGTACCTGTGACTTTTGCCACCAAAAGTCATCATAGATTTAAATATTAAGTTGTAGTGCCTGCAGATCTCTTGAAATACTATTTATACTTGTTACTTCAAAATCACAGTAGTTAGTAAATGTGCCACTGTCAGAGGCGTTTGAACCAGAGCAACTCCACCTTAAACAGGAGCTAGGTAAAATGAGGCTGAGACCTACTGGGCTGCATTCCCAGACGGTTAAAGCATTCTAAGTCACAGGATGAGATAGGAAGTTGGCACAAGATACGGGTCGTAAAGACCTTCCTGATAAAACAGGTTGCAGCAAAGAAGCTGGCTAAAACCCACCAAAACCAATATGGCAATGAGAGTGACCTACGGTCGTCCTCACTGCTACACTCCCCCCACCGCCATGACAGTTTACAGATCCCATGGCAAGGTCAGGTAGTTAACCTATATGGTCTAAAAGGGGGATGCATGAATAATCCACCCCTTGTTTAGCATATAATCAAGAAATAAGCATAAAAATGTGTAACCAGTAGCCCTCTGGGGTGCCCTGTCTATGGAATAGCCATTCTTCTATTCCTTTACTTTCTTAATAAACTTACTTTCATTTTACTCTATGGACTCACCCTGAATTCTTTCTTGTGGGAGATCCAAGAACCCTCTCTGGGGGTCTCAATCAGGACTCCTTTCCTGTAACACCACTAGATCTTGTTATTCAACGCATTAATTAAAAAGTACCTATACTGCTGTCAAAAATATTTCTAATAACTTATATTTCAATGTAATTGGTTTCTTTCATAGTTCTGTCTTTTATCCATGTTTGCCTTTTTTTGTTGGTCACAAGCTAGGCTACGTTTCCCAGCCTCCCCTGCAGTTAGATAAGGCCATGTGACTGAGCTCTAGCCAATGAAATGTGTATATATGTAAGCCATTTCTGGACCTAGCATATAAACACTTCCCACAGCCACTTCTCCATGCTCTTCTCCTCTTTTGGCCAGCATGACCTTTGAAGCAACCATGCTTCCAGCAGCCCAAGTCCCTGAATAACTACATGAAAGAGGCCACTCTACCAACCTGTTTACCACACCTGTACCTTTAAATAAACAACAAACAAACAGATTTGTATTTTGTTTGAGCCAATGAGTATATATTTGCTATAGGAGTTTGCACTACCCAGACTCACTGGTTCTCAAACTTTATCAAGCATCAGAACCACCTTGAAGGCTCATTAAAATACAGACTTCTGGGCCACACCCTCGGAGTTTCTGATTCATTAAGTCTGGGATAGGGCTAAGAATCTGCATTCCTAACAAATCCTCCAGTGATGCTGATGCCACCATCATGTGAGTACAGTCTGAGAAACCAAAGGTCCTGCCCCTTACTGTGTGGTGAATGAGTAGTTTTGGTCTTAATAATACTGTATCCCATTGTGCTATATGCAGGGGGACCCTCAGGATTAGAGCAATTTAACTGTTTGTTGTTTTAATAACCCTACATTAAAAGATTGGTCCTGGAAGTCACTTTGTCAGCGGGGAAAAAAAATAATGTATCTAGAAGATACCTTTCTGTTTTCAGAGAGAATGTATTCCCTGGCAAGTAAAGGAAAGTGGGGCAAAATATTACCTTTTTAAAATCTTTTCTAATAACTAGTCATTGTTTGGTATAGAACATTGGTCCCTGGAGGTATGATGACAACAAAAAGTCTGTTTTGGAAAAGTCTAAGGAACTGCACATTTCTTTTTATTTATTATTTTATAGAGATGAGGTCTCGCTCAGTTGCCCAGGCTAGAGAACAGTGGTGTGATCATAGCTCACTGTAGCCTAGAATTCCTGGGCTCAAGTGATCCCCCTTCTTCAGCCTCCTGAGCAGCTGGGAATACCTGTATGCACCTCTACATCCACTTAATATTTTAAAGAGACAAGGTCTCACATGTTGCCCAGGCTGGTCTCAAACTCCTGGCCTCAAGAAATCCTCCCACCTGAGCTTCCCAAAGTGCTGGTATTATAGGCATGAGCCACTGTGCCTAGTTGAATTGTACATTTATTTTATTTTATTTTATTTTATTTATTCATTTTGAGATGGAGTCTCACTCCAGCACCCAGGCTGGAGTACAGTGGCATGCTGTCAGCTCACTGCAACCTCCACCTCCTGGGTTCAAGCAATTCTTCTGCCTCAGCCTCCCAAGTAGCTGGGATTACAGGCATATACCACCACACCTGGCTAATTTTTATATTTTCAGTAGAGACAGGGTTTCACCATGTTGGCCAGGCTAGTCTTGAACTCCTGACCTCAAATGATCCACCCACCTCGGCCTCCCAAAGTGCTGGGATTACAAGCATGAGCCCCTGTGCTCGGCCTGTACATTTATTTTAGATAAACTTTCACAGGTTAGTAATACAGTGTTTATTTCATATTGACTGATATTATATCAACTGCTTATTAGTTCCTGCTGGTAAGAAGCACCGATTTAAACAATCAGAGAGCCTTAATGTTTTCTAAATTGCAAATGAACTACAACTTAGGTGCAGTTTTGTAAATGAAAATATTTTAAAATCTCTTAATAATGTCAAACATTCCCTTCTTAAACAAAAGGCTCCACCCACAGTCCCTGCTGCCTGAGGAAGCATGTTTTGTACTGTAGCCTCACACCCCTCCAGTTATGGTTGCTGGTTCCTGACACTTAGGCTGTGTCTATCAGAGTTTTTCCTTTGAGAGTCTGAGAAAAACTGAGAGCCTGGGCTGCTTAGCATAGAGGCTGCAAGGGAGGAAGGGAAGGAGGAAGGGAGGGAATTAACTCTATAGATCAGTGCTTCTCAAACTTTAATATGTACATGGATCACCTGGAAATCCTATTAAAATGCAGATTCTAATGCAGTGGGTCTGAGTGGGGCCTGAGAGTCTGCTTTTCTAACAGGCTTCCAGGGTATTCTGATGCTGCTGGTCTGCAGACCAAACTTTGAGTAACAAGGACGTAGAAGGATTCATGGAAACTGTGTGCCCCTGGTATAGGCTGAGGCTATCAGGGGCCAGAAATCATAAGTGAAAAGGGCAAAAGGAAAAGAAGCAGCTAGTGGAGTGGAACGGAGTCATTCCTATGGCATCTCGCTACTGCAGGGAGTGAGGCCTTTAATCTGTAACCAACTTCCAGTTCTATCCATGTAAAGCCAGACCCTCGTATGGATCTTTTTCTTTGATTTCCATTAAATTATACATACAACATGCCTTAAAATATAGTATGTCTCTGATTCTGCATCCAAATGAGCCTAAGACACTAAACACAGTCTTGGATGCGGGTGGGGAAAAGACTAAACAAAGACTACGAGGTTGAAGCTACTTGAGATACAGCATCTTCTCCTTTAAAGAGCTTAAAGTGCTTTTTAATTATAAATGTTAGATTAGCCCAAGCAGGGATCATAGTGTACACTCAAAAAAAAACTACATTTTCTTTCCTGGCCGACCTCTGAAATCCACAATGAGGGGTTCCTTTTCTCTCAATACTACATAAGATTTTGTGTAGATCCTATAATTTTTCTGGTCATTCTCAGATAATTAAAAAGTCTCCCAACCACTTCTAGTCACAAAAGCATACCATTCCAATGAGGTCACATCACTCCTTTTGGTTTCCTCCTAGATGGGGTTTAAAGTGACTCCAGGCTCTTTCTCCCAAGACAGCTGTAAGAAATATTCATGTATCCTTTGCCCCAACAAATTCTGGGAGAGCAGGCTGTTTCCAGTGCAGCCCTTTCTGCTCATTCCATCATTAGAACAGTGGTCCAGCCACAGTCTCTGGCCCTTTGGAATTATTATGGAGTCTTGGGGTCGGGCGCAGCACACTGCTAAGACATTCCCCAGTCTCTAATCCTGACCTGTCTAACAGAGTAGCTACTAGCCACATATTTTTATTTAAATTTTAATTAATTAAAATTAAATTAAAATTTCAACTTTTCAAGCATGCTAGCCATATTCTAAGTACTCAATATCATATGTGGCTAGTAGAGACCCTATTGGATAATACAGATAAAACATTTGTGTTCTCACAGAAAGTTCTACTGAACAGCACTTCTTTAACCTCTCACAGATGAAACCTTAGCCTTTATCCATATACCTAAAATCGGTGATGGCTGACTATAACTATCAGCATAGACTAACGGCTACAGCAAGCAACACCAAAACCTCAGGAGCTTAACACAATAAAAGTTTATGCCTCGCTCATGTCACGCATAGATCAGCAAGTGGGGGTGGTGCTCTGCTCCACAGAGTCATTTAGAACACCAGGCACCTTCCATCTATGGCTTTTTAGGTCCTCAATATCCTCTCCACTCTGCTGGATTATGGAAACTAGGGCCAGGATTGTGTGCATGGTTTCAGTACACCAGACCTGTAAATGGCACACATCATTTCTTACATTTCATTAACTAGAACCCATTTACAAGGTCATCACCAAGTTGTAAGGGAAGCTAAAAAATTAGTTATGTGCCAAGAATAAAAGAACACAGACATTGGTGAGCAAAACACAGTCTACCACAGAGCTGGTGGCAAAATCAAATTTATAGCTACCTCCTACATAGGGCTCTACTCCTCTCTCTGGCAATGTGAGCCTTTCTGACTACAACTATTGGGGCCTCAAACAAAACTAAGACAAAAAGAGCTCCATTGACACATCTTATTACATAGCCAAACAGAATCTGAGTCCCATTTATCTAACACTTTTCCAGCATTGTTCAGCTCCTAACTACATTCAACTCTCTTTAATTCTTTACAGCTCCATAAACAATTATTTCTACTTATCAAGCATTTCCTATGTGCCAAATACTATGCATGCATTATCTCACTATTTCTTGTAATATTCCTAGTAGGTAAATACTTTTTCAATGCCCATTTTACAGATAAGGAAATGGACACTTAGAAGTTTGCCTAATACTTTCTAAGTATCTGCTCGAGGACTGAAACTCAGCAACCTGATATGTGCTCTCCACCAAAGGTCAGCAAACTATCACTCTTCGGACAAACTGACCCACCATCTGTTTTTGCAAAGTTTCACTGGAACACAGCCATGTCCATTCATTTACATATTGTCTATGGCTACTTCTCTGCCACAAACACAGAGTTAAGTAGCTGCAACAGAGATCATATGACCTACAAAGTCAAAAATACTGTACTTATTATCTGGCCCTTTACAGAAAAATGTGGCCAACCCCTGCTCTATAGCACCCTGTAGGGCCTTGAGCACTCTGTTTCTAACACAGACTGAAAAATAATTTTGACTTGATGTTTTGGTCTGCTAATCTGTACTCTCAGTCAACAACCTAGTCTATGAAATATAAGGTCAGCCTAATTTCTCTCTGGCAGCCATGTCTACTCCATCTGTTTGTAGTTTCTAGGCAGATCAAACAGCATCTGTTATGTTATTTCATCAAACACATAGATGATGCAGTTGGATTATTTTTCTAATCTGATGATTTTTTTTATATTTAGACTGCAACTACCAGGCAAAAGTCTGCACAAATTTTATCAACCCTACTGCAATCCTTTATCCTTCCCATCTCCAGCTTTGGTTTTTAGGGATAAAGTCATTAGCCACTGAATGACAGCAGACTTTTATGAACAGTGGCTGTTCAGTAAGCCAGGGTTTATTCTGTTGAAATTGCCCTACACTCTTATTTTTTCTTAGACTGAATTCATCAACTTCATGTTTTGTACCAAAATGAACCATAAAAAGAAAATAAATATGCTTGGCTTTCAGGCATATTTATGGAACCAACAATGCATCCATATTAAGTATGGAACCAACAATGCACCCATATTAAGTATGGAACCAACATTGCATCCATATTAAAATTAAAGGAGGGTAGAAATTACACTATATTCAAAACTACAACTAGTCTGGATAATGTGGGGCATACCCCACATTTTCCCCCATTCCTTGGGCCAGTTGCTGAGAGGGTGGCAGCATGGCTTTTAGCTGGGAATTGCCCTCCAGCCTAAGAGCTAGCTGTCACATCCCGTCCCCCAGGCCAATGCTGGTCAACAGGGAAGGGCTAGTGATTGCTTCAACTAGGGACAACTCTGAAACTTCCTGTGGGATCTTGGGGCCATTGGCATATGCAACATAATTCCTCCCTGGCCCAATCCTGCTTCCCTCACTATTTTAGGGTGTTTTTCCCGAGGGCACTCCCCAATAAATCTCCTGCATAGAGTCTCCATCTCAAAGTCTATTTTCCTGGGAAGCTGACCTGAAACACAGTCTGATTTCCTGAACAGTGCCATCAATGACTTACGAACCATATTTAATATTCAATGACAAGAAGGATCCAGCAACAAAGAGCTTCTAGAGGACAGGAAACTCATCAATACAAAAAATGAGAGTAATGGCAAAACACTGGGCAATATACACATCAAAAACAGGTAACAGTAACCATATGAAAAAGCAAAGTGGGAATAGACAAGAGTTCTAGAGAGAAACAAGCTCCATTCAAAGCTAAGGAAGGCAAATGAAGAAGGCTGACTGAGAAACAGGAGCAGCAGTCAGTGCAATCTGCTCTTGCGGCAGCCAGAGCTCAGCTTCTCTCAGCAACGGGCCCACAGCCCCGGGCACAGACAGTCATGCGCAATGACAGACTCTATAAATAGCTGTGCCACCAGCAAATCATAACCCAGCCTTCATAATTATAGACCAAGGGATTTTATAGATGATTCTTTAAATGTGAGCACAATCTGTTTGCATGCAGCCTTTTCTGAGATACTACTCACAGACATTATCACTAGTGACCATGTCTACAAATAAAAAGAGTCACGGTTTAAAAATATGTATATCTAAGATAACGTCCTTCTCAAGACAAGAACTTAGGAAATATAAAATAAAAAAGCATGTTTTATGGGGCATTTACAACTTCCCAACTGCAAATTCTGAGAAGCCAAATAGCACCCAAACAGCAAGATTTCTGAAGTGGTAAATGTTCACACTAAGCAAAGGCCAGGAACACTAATCATAAGAAGACAGCTTAGAGGGGTGTGGTGAGAAAAGAAAATGGGCCACAAAAAGAGCACAGGAAGGAAAGTCAACTGAGATAGATGAGGTTGTGCAGCCCACTGAGTGTGCAGCACAAAATACGGGGGTGGAGAGTGAAGACAGGGACAGAAAAAAAGGTAAGAAACAAGATGAAAAAAAGAAAGGAAAAAAACATGTGCTAATGTGCAATAAGTCACAGCAAAGTCCTAACTGAGTCTATTTCAAGGGCATCCTTAAGTGACTTTTAATACCACTACAAAATCAGTCTTTGGAGACAAAAGTCAATGTATCAGGCAGTACATCAGAAATCACTCAAGACACAAGAGAGGACAAGAAGACAGAATAAAGACCTAAATGTATATGCAAACTGAACTGTTAATACTTTACGCAAGGGAAGAATGAGTGGTTAAACTAATCTTACAACGATAGCCATATCAATAGCAACCCCAACAAACTATTCTCCAGTAATATCTTTGTCTTCAGATACAATGTAATCCTAACACTTTCTCTGAGAATTTCCTGCATTGAAGCCAACCCTATCATGACTGAGGCAGGCTAAGCCATAAGGCAGATGGGAAGACGGCAGATAGTTTAGACGGTTCAGATAGTTCATATAGTTCAGACTAGCTCAGATGGCATACAGGTGATAGGGAGGAAGTAACAAGACAAGTCGGCTAAGCGTCATGAATATGTACAGGCAAGAGCTCATACATCAGCACAGCCATGAGAGGATCCATGAATCAAATCCTCAAAGCCAGGCAGAGAAGAGCCATAGGACACTAGGTGATTAGTTCAAGCACAGCAGGACCTGGACAGCCATAAGAGGTAGAAGCCCTAAGACCCCTGAGTGTCCTCCTGTTGCACACACCCTCCCCAGAGTTCCTGAACCTCCCCCAGGATCTAGAAACTACAAAGTATTGGACCTTCAGTTGGCAACTCTTCTGACTGCTCAGTGCCCACTTTCTACTGGTTGTTAAATATTTTGAGCATCACTCCTGCCAGTGCCCGAACTTAACAAAAGCTATTCAAGACCTGGGTGCAGTGGTTCATGCCTGTAATCCCAGCACTTTGGGAGGCCAAGGCGAGCCGATCGCTTGAGCCCAGGAGTTCAAGACTAGCCCGGGCAACATAGTGAGACCCTATCTCTACCAAAAATACAAAAATTAGCTGGGTATGGTGGCGCAAACCTGTAGCCCCAGCTACCTGGGAGGCTGAGGTGGGGGGATCTCCTGAGCCTGGGGGGTCGAGCTGTAGTAAGCCATGATGGGGCCACTGTACTCCAGCCCTGAGACAAGATCTTCTCTCTCTCTCTCTCTCTCTCTCTCACACACACACACACACACACACACAAACAGAGAGACAGAGAGAGAAAAGCTATTCAGGCTTTTGGGCTGGAGTTCCAGGCAGGATTTCAAGTCCCAAAGGTGAGCTACATTACTAAGGTAGGGAAGCAGCATTCACTGGGCCCCCATGAAATGGATGCTTGCCAAGACTCGCCATCAAGCCCCAGGCATGCTAAAAAAAAAAAAAAAAAAAAAAACAGGCAGAGGCTCCTAACACACACTGCTCGGACCAGGTATTTCTCAGAAACAGCAATAGCCCACTGAGGATACACACAGCAGAAAGGACTGACCACTCCTGCCCACTGTCTGGGGGCTGAACCTTTGCCCTTGCATAGATCAAATGTGTATTTGGTCTGTGTTCAAGTCTTAAATGCTTTTTCTGGCAGCACATTCTCTCTCAAAAATCTGCTTACTCTGAAGACACACTTAGCAAGAAAGGAGAAAAAATATTTTCATGACCTAAAATCTTCTGATAATTTATGCTGAGTAAAGACAGAGAAAAAGCAGAAGGGAAAGCCAACAGGAGCAGGTTTTAAACAAAGATGGTTAATCAAAGGTTTGTGAGAAATGCTTGTGGCTAGTCCATTTTGTGGTGGCTACAGCATTTTTTACTGTTCATTTCTGCTCTGTCTTTGACAATGCATTACATGGATATCTGCATAAACTGTGCATAAGAAGTCACCTTGTATTGACTCCTTTTCCTAAGATGATGTTACTGAATCCAGATCAGTAGCTAAAAGCTTTGAAGAGATTTTTGTTACCTTCTCTTGCCCCTCTTGCAGTTATTTAGGCAAGAGCTATGAACTTTTTAACCTGAATCATATTATTCCTGTTGACTTTTCCCAGTAGACTGATTTAAAAGAAGTTTATTTCAATGTGGCTTTTTAAATAGCACTTACCACAGTTTGACTTATCATGGATATGAAGGGGAGGGACAGCTTCTTTTTCATCTTTGTGTCCTTCATTGCTCCGACTTATGTTTGGGCACAAAATAGACTCTCAATATGCTTTGGGTTTGATTTTTCCTTTTTAAAGATCTACTTGTGTGAAAATTTCAGAAAAAAACAAATTAGAAACTAAATCCACCTAAAATTGCAACCCTTTTTTGAACCCTATAAATAAGTGTGAATGTCCCTGTTTTGAATCTTCAAATACATCCCTCTAGAGTAATCACTGTGATGTTAGTTCCTATCATCTTGACTTCTCCTATAAAAATAATTCAACAAAAATGGGATCTTGTTTTATATATATGTTTTCTACATTGCTCTTTTTATGACATTTCAGGTGTACATTCTTTTTTTTTTTTTTTTTTTTTTTTGAGACAGAGTCTTGCTTTGTCACCCAAGCTGGAATGCGGTGGCATGATCTTGGCTCACTGCAACCTCCACCTCCCGGGTTCAAGTGATTCTCCTGCCTCAACCTCCTGAGTAGTTAGGATAACAGGCACGTGCCACCACTTCCAGCTAATTTTTGTATTTTTAGTAGAGACAGGGTTTCGCCATGTTGGTCAGGCTAGTCCCAAACTCCCAACCTCAAGTGATCCACCCACCTCGGCCTCCCAAAATGCTGGGATTACAGGCATGAGCCACCACACCCTCTTTTTTACAACTGAATAATTTTCTAGTTTATGCACGTACCATACTTAACTATTTTCCTACTGACTAGAATTCGGACATTTTAATTTTTTTCCAGTATAAACAGTGGAATAAACAAAATATCTTCAACTAAATCTTCTTTACTTAGAAGTGGTATTTCCAGTCCGTAGGAAAAAGTTTGAGAGATACTACAGGTACCAACTTTGTCTCTAAAAATGTACCAAATTACATTTCTAGCAACACTATGAAAGTGCCTTTTCAATTCTATTATCTCCATCAACACTGGATAATATAAATCTTTATATCTGTTGCCTATGTGATGGACAAAAGGCATTTTGGCATGCACCTGTAATCCCAGCTACTTGGGAGACTGAGGCAGGAGAATTGCTTAACCCGGGCGACAGAGGTTGCAGTGAGCTGAGATCGCGCACTCCTGCACTCCAGCCTGGGTGACGGAGTGAGTTTGAATTTGCGTTATTTATTGGTAAAGTTAAAAATATTTGTATATTTTTATAAGCCATTTTTTTCTCTGAATTGTCTGAATTTTTAAATTATTTTTTATATTTTTATAAGCCATTTTTTTCTCCGAATTATTTTCTTCTCTGAATTGTCTGTTCACATGCTTTGCTCATTTTTGCACAACTTATATGTATTTCTTATTGATTTGAGAAGTTTTTTATATAATATGAATAAAATAATTTACTACATATGCAGCAAGTATTTTTGCCTAGGTTGCAATCTGTCTTTTCATTTTGTTGTACATAAGTTTAGAATTCTTTTATTCAAAACTGCCAATCTTTTCCTTTATGACTTTTAAATGTTTGTCCTAGAAAGCTTTTCCCAACTGCAAAATTATAAAACATTCTCCTATACCTTCTATTTTTTTAAATCCTGTAAATGTACACTTATAATCCATCTGGAATTAATCATATGTACATTTTAATCCATATGAAATTAATTTTTAAGTATAGTGTGAGAGACACAACTAATTTTATTTCCTGCCAAGTGGGTAACATCATCTACTTAACTATCCTTTCTCCAATGAATTTATTTTATTCATTTTTAAATTTCCTAAATATGTTAACTTTTTATTACAGAAAATTCCAAAATATAAAAAGATTTAAAAAAGAACCCTAAGTACCTATCACCCAACTTTAACAACCATTAGTGCCTCTCTATTGATTTCAAATGCCCATCTTTATCATTTACTAAACTCCTACATATATTTGGATATATATATTTGGGCCAGGCAAGGTGGCTTACACCTGTAATCCCAGCACTTTGGGAGGCCAAGGCAGGCAGATCACTTGAGCCCAGGAGTTTGAGGGCAGCCTGGCCAACATGGTGAAACCCCATCTCTACTAAAAATACAATAATTAGCCAGGCATTTTGGCATGCACCTGTAATCCCAGCTACTTGCGAGACTGAGGCAGAAGAATTGCTTAACCCGGGAGACAGAGGTTGCAGTGAGTTGAGATCCCACCATTGCACTCCTGCACTCCAGCCTGGGTGACGCAGTGAGACTCTGTCACCCAGGAAAAAAGAAGGATATATATATCTAAACACTCTGCTCTACACCACTTCAATCAATGTGGTTATTTTTACAGCAATTATATAAACACATAAAAATTTTGATAAAAACAACAAAAATATAGACTGTTTACACTGCATTGCAATGAGATAAAAAGTGTAGTAAGATACGGGCTAGCTACTGTAACAAAGAGATCCAAAAGTACAGCTATTAAAATAAGATCCAGTAACCAAGGGATCTAAGAACCCAAGATCCTACTCTATCACTGCTCAGCCTTCCCCTCCAATATTACTTGCCCACAGGATTGAAGCTAGTTTACCACCACAATTCCTTCCCAGGCATGAGAAGAAAGGGGCTATAGGACGCAAGCTGATTATTTTAAGGGCTTGACCTGGAATGTGTATATATCACCTCTACTTATATCCAATCGGCCATAACTTAGCCATAGAGTCACACACATCTGCATGAAAGGCTGGGAAATGAAGTCTCTAGCTCACCCACCATGCGCCCAGCTACAACCAGGACATTTCTATTACAAAAAGAAAAGAATAATTCTTGGTAGAAATTCATAGTCTCTACTACAGTGAGCAACCGTTAAAAATTTTTTGGATCACGGAGTTTCATTGGTTGTCTATAAAAAGTACTTCAAAGCACTGCCAAATTTAAAAGCGAATTATGCAGCTTTATTTTATAGAAAGACAAGAGTTCCAAAATTACTAACTTTCAGTAATAGCAAGATGCCATCAACAGCGGTTTTTCTTTTTCTTTCTTTCTTCCTTTTTTTTTTTTTTTTTTTTTTGAGACAAGGTCTTGCTCTGTCACCCAGGCTGGAGTGCAGTAGCACTATCACCGTTCACTGCAGCCTCAACCTCCTGGGATCAAGTGATTCTCCTGCCTCAGCCTCCGGAGTAGCTGTGACCACAGGAACACAAAACCACGCCCAGCTAATTTTTTTTTTTTTTTTTTTTCACAGAGACAGGGTTTCCCTACGTTGCCCAGGTTGATCTGGAACTCCTAGGCTCAAGAGATCTTCCCACCTTGACCTCCCAAAGTGCTGGGATTACAGGCATGAGCCACCACGCCCAACAGAGCAGCAGACATTTTTAAACAAACAAATCAAACAAATAAAGGTGATATTTGAACAATGAATGAGAAAGGAACTGCTCTTTTAAATTTGTGGAACAGAAAGAGCGTTTCAAAAACATGAATTTGAATATATTTCTACTAACATGTGATTCTGTTCCTCCCAAAGAATATAGGTTTATTATCTAGAAAAGCTCTAATTTTGCAGATTTTAAAATTTGAAAATAGAGTTTTCTAATATGTTTTAAAGCCAACTAAATGCAGATCTTCAGCGAGTTCTGTAATCATTTGTTAAAAGTAGAAATATCAACACCTTCAGATTATAAGAAAATCAGTTGACATCAAGAAAGATGAAAATTTGCTAGTAAATTTTATTTTTAAATAACTTTGCATAATCTATGGATTAACTTGAAAAACAAATATCGTGATTAGTAAGAGCAGTTATCAATGCATTTCTTCCATTTGAATCTTTTTTTGAGATAGCAATGACTAAAATCAAATATCAAAATAAACTGACTTTAAAACCAGATATTGAATTACTAATTCACATAGTGTTAAAGATTTTTTAAAATAATGAAGCACATTTAACTGCATTTTTCTCATGTTGAAATCTGTTTTACATAATATATTAGAATAGGTGTATATGTATATGTATATAATTGATACGTAAATACATATACATATTGAGTGTGCATGCTCAAATTTATTTCACTGGTGGGGGTGCAATCAAAACTGTGAAGACTCCCGGCAGAAAAGGATCTTTTTGTTATTTCGTATATTTATCTTCAACATATAAAAAAGGAAGAAAAATCTAAATGGACTATAACCATAGAAGATACAAAAGAGGATAGGAGAAAGATCTAACATGGAAAAAGGTTCTAGGCACAAAGACTTTGCACACATAGCCCCCATTAAATGCTAAACACACAGCACTGAATTATTATATTGCTGTTTACAAAATTATTTCCTTAAATACATACATATATACGTATGTATCCTTTCTCCATATATATATATATCATTAAAATATATAAGTTCCTATTCCCATTGACTATTAAAATCTCTGTTTTCCCATGCACTGATTCAGTTAGCACTCCCATTTCCAGAAGCATACTGCTTATGTTAAAAAGGGCTATGTGTGTACAGTCAAGTTCTATCTAACCTACAACAGGTCATTCCTATATTTTTCAAATTATTCTAAGAAATAGAAAAAGATAAAAATTTTCTCATCAGGCCAGCCCATGGAGCTGCAGCCGCCCTTCGTTCCCTCCTCACCTTCCCTACCAACATCATGGTCCAGGTCCTGCTTTGATTTACTTCGGGCAATGTGGTTGGAATGTAACTGGCTCAGAACTATGGCATACTATACAAAACCTGGCTAAAAAACTTGAAATTAAAAAGGACTTGGATGCCAAGAAGGTTGGAGCCTAGTTCATGAAGCACTGTCTTACAGATACACTGATTCTACTGCTCTTGAGGGTCTCCTTTACCATCTGAACCAAAAGCTTTTGTTTGCATCTCTAGCCTCACTGACCTTCTTCTTTGCTAAACCCTGTTTTTTTTTGCCTTACAGCAAGCAAAATGGGGCCCCAATTTGAGAACTACCCTTACATTTCTGGTATTCTCACCTCTTCCATATCCTCCTTCCAGCTGCATGAATGGTTCTAAGACTGGAATTATGGTGCTAGATTAGTAAATATGACTTTTAATGAGTAGTTTCTTCTTTATTGTTTGGAATTTCTACTACCTTTTGTCAAAAGAAAAATGGATGAGCTTTGTACAGCTGGTCAGATACAAATAATGCTGATTTCACAGTTTAGCAATTATAATGGGTGCTTGTTAAACATTACTAAATTTTATTGTTTCAAAGTAATTAAAATTAATATTAAGAAGCTAAAAATAACTCTAGATTCATGTAAAGATCCTAGCACAATCTAAAAACAAAACTTGATAAATTCAAGGAAATAAAGTATATATCAATCTAACATATAAGTTTTAAAGTCCTAAATAAAATCTTGCCAGAACTATCAAAGTGAGTTAAAATAATAATATTCCAAGACTAAATAAAGTTGATTCCAAGAAATCACGGCTGATTCAATAGGGAACTCATTACTGTAATTCATTACAGTTATAAATTAAAGGAGAAATAATTATATCAATAGGTACATCAAAAATTCCCTTAAATTTTTAAAATTCAATTAAGTTCAGGAGAAATTATTGATTTTAAAATTGAGTAAAATAAGAATAGAAGGAAACTGCCTGAATATTAAAAAGATGACCTACCAGGAAGTTTTATTTGGGACTTGTTGATTTTTTTCCTTAGCTTAGACAGAGACAGTGATCAGAAAGTACTTATTTGGGAATTTTGATTTTTTCCCTGGATTAGATGGAGAGAGTGGATGCTGGTAAACCGGCTCACTGGCAAAAAAAAAAAAAATCCTGATGTAGGGTGTATTAGTCTGAGTTCCCCAGAGAAACAAAACAGATAAGGAACTGGCTCAGGCAATTTGGAGGCTGGTTAATTCAAATCTACAGGATGGGCCAGTGGTTCAGGAGATGCAAGTAGAGCCAATGTTTTAGTCCAAAAGCCATTGAGCAGGAAGATCCAATGTTCCAGTTGAAGTCTGAAGGCACTCAAGTGTAAAATTCTCTCTTACTCAGGGGAAGGTCAGTCTTTTTGTTTTATTAAGGCCTTCATCTGATTGGATGAGGCCCACTCACATTATGGAAGGCAGTCTACTCAAATCCACCAATTTAAATGTTAATCTCATCCAAAAACACCTTCCCTATGGCCAGGCATGGTGGCTCATGCCTGTAATCCCAACACTTTGGGAGGCTGAGGCGGGAGGATCACTTTAGGTCAGGAGTTCGAGACCAGCCAGGCCTACATGGCAAAATCCTATCTCTACTAAAGATACAAAAATTCACAGGGTATGGTGGTACATGCCTGTAGTCACAGCTACTTAGGAGGCTGAGGCAATTGAATCGCTTGAGCCTGGGAGGCGGAGGTTGCAGTGAGCCGAGATCGCGCCACTGCTCTCCAGCCCAGGCGACAGAGCAAGCCACCATCTCAAAAAAAAGCCCTCCCAGAAACACCTAGAATAAATGTCTGACCAACTACCCAGGTACCCCATGGGCCAGCCAAGTTGACACATAAAATTAACCATCACATAGTGCTTGCCAAAATTCATGGTATAAACACTCCCATCATGGCCATGATATCACTGAACGCAGAGTTGGAACGATAAACATAAAACTGGCTCTCCCTAGCTGATATAGCTCCCTATCAGATAGCTCTCCCTGGAGAGCCAGTTATATGCATATCGATCCCCAGCTCCAGCTCACCAATGGATGGAGACTGATGTTATATATTTTTTAATATTTATATTTGTGTTTATCTGTATGTATATACATACACACACAGTTCAGCTTTTCTGTGTTCAAAGATAGCCTGAGGACAGTTTTAATATGCTTAAACAAGAAAATCTGAGAGCATGGTGTCTTGCCGATACAAGCAATTATATTGGTTTCTTCTCAGCTTTGGTCATCTTCGATTTCTACTAATATTCTCTTATGGTGAAGGAAATTTTACTAAGGCAATAAATTAAACACAGAGAGAGAGCTAGTTTTTTTTTGGTACTGGAAACATACAAAGCCATCATTTCTAATTTTCAAACATATATGTCACTTATTTTAACTTAATCACAAGAAGCCCATACTTCTTATGATTAAGTTAAAATAAGTGACATATGTGTTTGAATAAGTGACTCTCCATCCACAGTGCAGGAGAGATCTCTCATTTCACCCTATCTTGTGCCCCCTAAAATGTTCCTAGGTAACTTCTCATTCACAGTAAAAATTCAAAATAAGCTTAATTAGAGGCCACTTTCCAGTGCTATGGAAATTTACTTAATCCAGCTTATTCCTTTTATAATTAGAACACCTGTAACAAAGGACTGAAAAGTACATTACCAACAGCATAGTAGGAAAGAGATGGGGAGGAGGGAGACACTGAGTTCTATATGTGGTCATTTAAGTTTAAAGAAAAATCCATATCACAAATGCTTGCTTTAATAAAAGTATTTCTTTAATTTAATAAGACAGGAGGAAGAGGATCAGGACATTCCATCTCATGCCAAACTTTGATGGAACTGGCTAACATCACACTAGTGTTGTTTTTTTTCCATAGGGATTAAAAATCATCTATTTGAGCATCTCCATGGCCAGTCCATTTAAAAAGCTTTCTTAGCATAATAATGCTAGGCCAATCAATTATTTTTAAAAAACATACAGTCAAAATAACATTAATAGGGAGCATATGACTTTTCTCACCTAGACCCTATGGAGATTGGCAAAGCCAGCAGTCAGGAGTTAAAGCACACTCTGCCCCTGGCAGAGATGGCAGAAACAGGGAAAAGAGATAGGCACCCACATTGACTTACAGGTAAAAACTGGCCTTCTTATATATCTACATTTTGAGTGGGAAAAGGGATCACAATGTTTATACAGTTCAGAATAATTTTGGTGGCTAAAGCAGTTCCAAAGAATTCTAAATTCCTCTCTTTGTCTTCCAAACACAGCTTGACAATTAGAATTTTTCCAGCAGCTCAAGATGGGAAAACATTCAAGCTAAACATAATCTCAAGTTCTCTTTATATTTATACTTTCCAAGTGGAAGCATCATGGAAATAGGTTTTATTTCCCTCAACCCCCTCAATTTAATCCTCTGCTTTCAGGTCATCTTATCTCCCAATGAATCTATTTTTAGCATCCCTTATTAATCCCTTTGATTCCCTTATCTCTACTATCATCATTTCCTGAAGCAGGACATAATTTCCTGATGCAGGAAAAATAAACCCAAATTTCCCGACCCAAAAGCTAAATTACTATAAAGCTACCAGAGGATTTTAGACTTTCATAGTCTTGAAACTGTCTTTCTGACTTATTCTGATATATGCCTTCGAGTAAGCAGATGTAGAAAGTGTGTTGCCAGAAAAGCATCCACAATGTGAACATAAATCAAATATAAATTAAGTTCACTCTGAATGAAACACTATGTTTACTTTTCATATAGTACAGGTGGATTTAAAAAAAAAATTTTTAGCATCTGGAACATGTCTGGAGCATGGTACTAAAAGTTCCTACAGAGTCCATTTATCCATTTGCCACTCATCTTTCTTTCTCTCCACTTTTTGTTGGGTCTCATTTATTCCGTAATTCAATGAATATATTTTGAAACCTACTATATATACAGCAGTGAGCTAAGCATTGGAAACAAAAGAGAATAAACATGGAATGCACCCTCAGCAGCAACCAGCCTGGTGAAGGAGACAGACTTATAAGTAAACAATGCAATGATGGTAACATGATAGAAGTAAGCTCAGGAGACCGTAAGGGGGAATTGAGGAGGGGGTCAGTTCGTGAGGGGAAGGAGGAACCACTGTGTGAGGGAAGCCAAGGCCATCGCTTCAAAAACCAGTGAGGATTCAACAGGGACAAAGTCAAGGAAAGACCTGCTTGTCAGAGAGAGGAGGATGCATGAAGGCACTGAAAAGAAATGATGAGCCAGGCAGCTAGCGATGAGTTCACAATAACAGGTGTTATTCCACCTTTTCCTTTACTCACACTAAAGGTAGTTAAGTGGCGACCCTCTTTTTATTAAGAGGAAGACTGAAGGCTCTCTAAGGTTCCTGAGTGTAGAGCTTATTAAATCTGTGTAACTAAGTCAATGGGAGGATATGCTCTCCTCAAGCTGCTACGCTTATGCTTCACCTCAGGAATACATGTACTTGAAGAACTTAGAAGGAAGAAGGGACACAAAACATACAGCACCAGGACCCAAGATTCTGCCAAGAGCATATTCATAATTCTATGAAAATGCAAATATTTATATGCAGAGTCATACCTCCAAAAACAGTATCAGTAGGTAACTTCAGCAGAGACCGGCAACAGCATAGGAGGGAAAAGAGCAGGTAAGAGGGAGAATTAATTAGATGCATATGTACAATAATTAAAGGATAAAAAGGGCACCAGAGACATGCTGCCTGTTTCACAGTTTGATCTAAACTAATGCTGGTAGCCAAAAAAGCTTTTTTTTAACTAGCTCAGCTAATGCAGAACATACAAACATCATTTTATCTATTAGTCATTTCTGGATTCATTTAATGAAATAAGTTTCCCATCATATGATACCAAACTAGTACCCAACCCAGAGTCTCATAAGGCAATGCTACCAAATCTTAAAAAATAAAAACAAGACAAAACAACAACAAAAGCCTGGAAATGTTAATGTTAAATGCTATCTGAATTTTTCCAGAGATTAGCAAAAATGTGGGAGATCCAAAGGTTTTATAAAGCAAATATAACATTGAAATAAAAACCTGACATGGATTTCCCTGAAAGAGAAAAATTAAGACCAATCTCAGATATAAATATTAATACAAAAATCCTAATTACAATATCAGCAAGTAGAATCAGTAGTGCATTAAAAGAATACAATATGATGAAGGGAGATTTGTTACAGAAATTCTAGAAGTGTCTAGAAGTGTCTAGGGTTAGAAAAGTTCCTATTATATTTCACAGGTCTAAAAATAAAAACCATACAATCACCCCCTTTGACGAAGAGAAAAAAATTAGAAAAAAATGAGCAACTGATCTTGACAAAAATGTTCAATAAAATAGGAATGCATGAGTCATTCAGGATTGGGTCCTTTCAGGAAAACAGAAAGCACATTAGATATTTCAACAGGAGGGATTTAATAAAGAGAATTGTTTAAACAGGTACTAGAGGACTAGAACAGCAAAACTAGGACACTGAGCAACCTGCAGACCATAAATGCAAGGAAGCAGCTACCACCTCCAGTTTGAGGGGTTCCAAAGGATGAGATTAAGTTACAAGATCATGGGAGCTCAAAGGAAGGGCCCCACAAAGCTGGGGCTCAGACCTGTGAGAAGGGGGCACTGCTCAGCTGCTCAGCTGCTGTTAGTTCTTTAGGAGCTCAGAGGAGGGAAGTGCATCTGAGTTGGGGCTTATACCTCTGAGGTGGGAGCACTGCCTAGCTGCTGCTGGTACCTACAAGGCGGAGTGATGAGGCTGGCTCTGGCAATCTAGAAAAATAAATACATAAAGCTGAGGTGAGATATCCCTACTGGGGCACCTCTGACAGGAAGAGCAAGAGAGACAGGGAGTGCTTCTCCCCACTTCCCCTTTCCAAGCTCCCTTTAGTACCTCGTATTGGCAGAGCCCACCAGAAAGTGCTATCATTTTCCAAACTCCCTCCAGTGCCCCCTATTGACGCAGCCCACTGTGCTATCAAAGGAGTCCCAGCCCCAACACCAGAGAGTATAGAATAGAAAGGTGAGGTGAAGCTGGAAGACCAAGAGTAAACGACCAGCAAAGATTTATCTCAACCCAAAAGCCCACTTATGCTAATTAAGGAAACATCAGAGACTTTCCCAATAAAGTCAGGAAAAAGAAAAAGGTACTCACTCTTATTTCTATTATTTAACATTTTGCTGGATGTCCTAGCCAATACAATTATACAAGAGAAATAAATAAAATGCAAAAGTTGGAAAAGAGGATATACAATAATCACTATTTGCAGATGATATGTTATTACACTTGGAAAACCCAAGAGATTCTACTATAATAAAATCCACTACAAACAGTAAGATAAGTTAGCAGATTATAAGATTAAGATAATGAAACCAATAGCTTCACTTATAGAAACTACAAACGGAAGACATAATGTAAAAAAGACCTGTTTTTAATCACAACCAAAATAAAATACTAGATATACTTTTACAAGAAATATGGAAGAAATACATGAAAAAAACTCTGCCAAAAAAGAAGAGTTGAACTAACAGAAAAGTATACCTACTGATAGGAAAACTCAAAATCATAAATATTCCATTTATCCTTTAATAAAATTCACATTTAACATGTTCAACAAAAACACTGATTTTTTTTCCTTTGGAATTAGACAACCCAATTCTAATATTCACATAGGAATAAAAAGAATACAACTAAAAGAGTATACCAATAAGGGAGGACTAGAACATATTATGAAGCTTTGATAATTAAAATAAACCATTGTTAATGGCCATGTGATCATATTTACCAAAATCAAAATATGTAAATATTTGATTCCATAATTCTCCTTCTGGGAATTTTTCCCACAGATAACATTTGCACACATGTAAAAGGCTAAGGTTTTACATTTCAGCATTGATTGTAATAATGAAAGATTAGAAAAATCCCAAATACATTAATAGGCGGATGATTAGCTAAATTATGTTCATGCGTCCAATAGAATACCATGCACCTACAAAAAGAAGTATTTCTCTATGGAAAGCTCTTCAAGATACATTGAGTGAATAAAACAAGATGCAAAACAGTGTATACAATATACTACTATCCATATAAAAAGGGTAAAATAAAATATATTTTTATTTCCTTGTGTATGGAAAAATAATGAAAGGATTTAAGAGAAACTAAGAATAGTCATTACTTAGATTTCCTCTTCCAGAAATAAAAAACAAGAATGAGATAAAGAATTCTCACTGATATACTTTTACATGCTTTGATTTTTGAATCACGTAAATGTTTTACCTTCTCAAAAATCAAACAAATAAAAACAATAACAGCAAAGGCTGCCACACTAAATTTTTAATCCCCCAATTTCCCCTTTAATTCTATACAAAACATATATAAAATGTTAATAAACCCAATTTACCTTTAATTCTATATAAAACGTATAGAAAACTTTCAGATAAATGCAGGCATAGCCAAAGAAGAGAAGAAAAGAAGCATCAAGAGAAGAAAAGAAGCATCAACACTAAATTCAATGAATGATTCATTTCTTATCTGATCACCCATCACTATAAGATAAAGGAAATGAAAAGAGAACTCCTCAAAGGTAGAGACAAGTCTTATTCAACTTGATTGTATTCCATTTAAGTTTCTGACAGAAGCTCCTCTCAGTTGGGTTAATAAGACCAAGCCCTTCAGAACTAATGGCACAAAGTGAGCTAGCCTCCAGGATCTGGTAATTGTGTATGGGTAAGGACACCAAAAGGTAAGGAAGGTGATGATGGTTTGCAGACCTCTGGCCTCATCTTGTAGCACTCAGTGCCTAGCTAACAGGCCTATGCCATATCTTGGTTTTTCAGGGCCCTAACTTTGGGATCAACTAAAGTAGTTGCAGCAAAGCTATTACCTAGATTCCAGTTGTTGAAAAGATCTAAGGCAAGAATTAATGACTTCGAAGAAGGGACAGCTTGAAGGAAACCCAGGCATTTTTCCTAACCTTTTACCAGCAGCCTGTCTTGTGCGTAAAATGTTTTCTTGAAAACACACAAAAAAATGAAATGTGTAGGAATCTCATGAGAAACTGGATTTCAGGGCCCAAAAACTAAAATATAGTATTAAAAATCTTTAGTTTTATCTTCCTTTTTGTATACAATATTCAATGATAGAGCTCCAGAATTCCATACAGTTCCTTGCTTTTGCTTCTTTTCCTACCAATAAAACAGATTCTAGACGGGCTTTAATTCAGAGAGTATCCACTTGAAGCTAAGAATTTCTTCTTTCTGGCTCACCTGATTTTTTATATCTTTATCTGAAGTGAATTGCTATATAAGACCTAATTTCCCATCACCAGCATTATCAGTAATTTTTCTAGTGTTCATTCATTTATATAACAAAGATATGAAAAAGCAATAAAATATTCAAATAATTGCACAAATGCTGCTGAACAAAGACAGCAATGTTGCTGAAACTGGTTACAGGCAGGCAGCTCTCAGAATATTCCTTTGTCACGATTGCATGACATAATCCAAAACCCTTGCATGAAAACATGTTTAGGATGTCATTAATATACAATGTGAAAGAGAAGGTTATACACACAGTCAGAAATTTGAACACGAAATCAATCACTTATATTGTGGAATTCAAAATCAAAACACTTCCTGCTGCCTCACTGTCAGTCATTTATAGCCTGGCATAAATTAGGTTGATGTGATAATCTCCTAATTATATCTAGCTGCATTCCTCAGTAAAGAAATGGCATTTTGGAGTTGAGGGTAGAAGTTTGGGAAAGAAAGGCAAAGGGTATTTTGGAAGCTTAGGGGCTGATATGGTTTGGCTCTGTGTCCCCAAAGAGTGCTGTGGCTTCAGAGGGTTCAAGTCCCAAGACTTGGCAGCTTCCATGTGGTATTGAGCCTGCGAGTGCACAGAAGTCAAGAATTGGGGTTTGGGAATCTCCGCCTAGATTTCAGAAGATGTATGGAAATGCCTGGATGCCCAGACAGAAGTTTGCTGCAGGGGCAGGGCACTCATGGAGAACCTCTGCTAGGGCAGTGCAGAAGAGAAATGTGAGGTCAGAGCCCCCACATAGAGTCCCTACTGGGGCACTGCCTAGTGGAGCTGTGACAAGAGGGCCACCGACCTCCAGACCCCAGAATGGTAGATCCACCAACCGCTTACACTGTTGGCCTGGAAAAGCTGCAGACACTCAACACTAGCCTGTGAAAGCAGCCAGGAGGGAGGCTGTACCCTTCAAAGCCACAGGGGTGGAGCTGCCCAAGAACATGGGAACCCACCTCTTGCATCAGTGTGACCTGGATGTGAGACCTGGAGTCACAGAAGATCATTTCGGAGCTTTAAAATTTGACTGCCCTGCTGGATTTTGGACTTGCATGGGCCTTTGTAACCACTTTGTTTTGGCCAATTCCTCCCATTTGGAACTGCTGTACTTACCCAATACCTGTACCCCCATTGTATCTAAGAAGTAACTAGCTTGCTTTTGATTTTACAGGCTCATAGGCAGAAGAGATTTGCCTTGTCTCAGATGAGACTTTGGACTTTCGGGTTAATGCTGAAATGAGTTAAGACTTTGGGGAACTGCTGTGAAGGCATGATTGGTTTTGAAATGTGAGGACATGATTGGTTTTGAAACGTGAGGACATGAGATTAGGAGGGGCCAGGGGCTGAATGATATAGTTTGGCTCTGTGTCCCCACCCGAATCTCATCTTGAATTGTACTTCCATAATTCCCATGTGTTGTGGGAAGGATCCAGTGGGAGATAATTTGAATCATGGGGGTGGTTTCCCCCAGACTGTTCTCGTGGTAGTAAATAAGCTTCAGGAGATCTGATGGTTTTATGGGGGGTTTCTGCTTTTGCTTCTCTCTCATTTTCTCTTGCCACCAACATGTAAGAAGTGCCTTTTGCTTCCCGCCATGATTCTGAGGCCTCCCCAGCCATGTGAACTTTAAATCCAATTAAACCTCTTTTTCTTCCAGAAAAAGTCTTCCAAACCTAGTCTCAAGTTTGTCTTTATCAGCAGAATGGAAGTGGACTAATACAGGGGCATTTAAAGGAAGAGCAATTCCTTGACCAAGGTATTCTGGAAAGCCACAGAACAGGCATAGGAGGAACAGGCAGCCGGGAGGCAAGAGTAGGGTGAGAGAGAAGGAGGAGGGAAAACAGCTGAACTGAAGTTCAACTACTCTGTATTTTCTCAAATATGCCTGGTAACTCTAGTTTACTCACTTAATTCCATTCCTATATACATCAAATATTTAGCCAACATCAAATATTCAACAAATAGTAAGTGCCTATTCCATGCCAGATGCCACACAAGGCTATGGAAACAAGATAAAAATTACATACCACCTGCCTTGGTGTGTAAATCCCCATATCTGGTGCCCTCATCCAGTCCCAGAGTGAGATAGAGCAGGGACACTTCTTAGGGGTCTGTGGGTCCCAAGCATAGAAATAACAGAAAATCCTGAGTTCCTTCAAGGGAATTTCCAGGTACCTAGCTCTCCCTGAGAAATAAATGAGCAACTAGAAAAGCAAGAAGGTAATAGTAGCTTAAAACAATCTCCCAGGAAGTTAAAATAATACAATGTTTGGTTCTCTATAGAAAGTAAAGATAGAATCTTAACATATGTTCCTGAGTTGTTTTTCAGAAACCCAGACCCCCACCGAACAGCATGTAGACCTCAGATAGGAGGAACTGAGGACTGATCTCTGATCACTTCTCTTTGCTGTAAATTTCTTCCTGATGGTCCTGAAAGAAGTCACACCACAAACCAGAGCTAACAATCTTTTCTGCTGACCCAGATCTTAAACAAAGCTTCCCTTCCTTAACCAATTGCAAACCAGAAAATCTTTTAATCTACCTATGACCTGCCCCCACTTCAAGATATCCCACCCTTTGTAGGCCAAACCAATGTGTAACCTCTGCATATTGATTTATGATTTTGTCTGTAACTTCTGCTTTCCTAAAACTTAACCATGCCTTTAAGAACTCGACTTGCAAGCCATTGAGGAGATCAGGTCTTTCAGCATAAGCTGCACTATTCTCCTTGCTTGGCACCCTGCAAATAAATGCCCTCCTTTCTTCCACTGCAAACCTCAGTGTGGATGTTTGGCCTTACCGCGCCAGGTGAGCAGGCCCCAGTTAGTTCAGTTCAATAACAAGAGGGGAGAATGTCCAGGAAGACTAAGGGAAGAATGTGAGATAAAGAAAGGAAGAAAATGATGTTTAATCCTCATTTTTAAGTAGAAATGGGAGTTTGCAACAACAACAAAAAAGTAGAATAGAGGGATTCCAGCATGAGCAATGGCATGAAAACAGAATGGGGTAGGGAACCAAGCAGCTGGGTCTTGTTTGAGTTTAAGGTGTGCATTAGAGGTATGTGGGAGCTGATACCAAGAAAGGGTGTACTTATCCTGTAAGCAACGGGAAGCCATTAAGCAAAGAAAAGCCATTAAGCAAAAGGAGTGGAAGATCAGATCTTATTTCAGATAGCTTACTCTGCCAACAGTATCATAAAAAGTGAACTGAAACCCAAAGCCAAGGAAACCAGATAACAGGCTTTTGTAAGAGCCAATTCCTACATTGTCTCTGGCTTAGCGGCTTTTACATTTGTCACTATTACATTTTGTTTTATTTTATATACATATATTTTTTTTTATTTTTTAGAGATGGGGATCTCACCATGTTGCTCAGGCTGGTCACAAACTCCTGGCTTCTAAAAATCTTCCCATCTCAGCCTCCTGAGTAGAACATTTTATTTAATTAGATGCTACTCATCTTTCTAGCGATTGCCTTCACCAGGTGACTGCAATTTATCCTCAAACAGGGACACTTTTTAAGATGGGATGCTAAAACAACAGACATAAACTCAAATTCTCCCCCTCCTCAGCCCCTACCAAAGGGCTAATAGAATCTGCCCATCACTGGGTGTTGTTAGCATAACACATACTTGACCCTCAAAAAATGACAACTCTTGCTTTTCTACTTAGTTTTTATTTTTTAATTTGGAAAGCTAACAATAATAAATCACTTTTGTTATGGTCTGGGCTTATAAATTCCAGCACACTGCCTGGAAATGCGTTAGCTCAGGAGGGGGACAGTTTACTAATTTGTCAATCATCAGCCCACTAGTGCACTTTTATATACATATAAAATATACATATTATATATTATATATATTATATATATATATAGTGGGGGGGGAGAGAGAGAGAGAGAGAATATGACATGGAGAGAGAGAATTAAGGCACACTAATGTCTCCATCACCAAAATGGAGAGATCATTGGTTTTGTGAACTATCTCAGATTGGCTGCCTTCTGACATTAAGGATGCCTCTAGGCTGACCCTTCCAATAACTTCCAACTCTCAGTTTAACATATACTCAGAAAACACAAAATAATTTTAATATTATTCTTAAAAAAATTAGGAAGCTATATATTCTTTTAAAAATATTGTAACATATTCCAAAGCCAAATATTGATGTCCACTAAAAGAGTTTACTAGTGTTTCTTTGAGCAACTTAGGTAAAAAAGAGTTAACTAAATATATCTAAAAAGAAATTTCTTGTTAGCTTCATGGATGATTCCCATACTGTCACCCTATCAGTTGGCAGTATCTCCGTTTTCCTAAGCTACACACACTACTTCAGCTTTAATTAAAAGGCCCGTTGCCATAGTTTCTCGGCGAACAGCTCAAGGCATGCTTGAGTCCATTATTAACTGAAGTTTCTAGAGAAATTGTAATATAGCAGTAGCCAGCCAAAATTTCCCAATTTTATCTCCCACCCAGAACAGCTGATGATTCAGACATACAGCTAGGTAATCCAAATATTTCAAGAGAGTCTAAACAATTAAGAATGTATTTGGGATTCACTTTGGGATGCCCCACAACCGTTTTTAAAACAAGAGGCAGTCACACTCTAGATCAGTCTGAAATGCTCGCAACTGCCTGCTGCCTGCTGCGTGCAGCTCACTGCAGAGTGGGCAGTAGCAGGAATATACTATTTAATGTTCTTTTAATGATTCTTCAAAGTTGGTCAGTTAGTTATTTAAAACTTGTCAATGGTCTACTGCTTAATTACTTCCTAATGTGAAATTTCTACTCTTTGTAAACTCATCAGTAAATATGAAGAGATACATATTGTTTTCTTTAAAATCTGCAAGTAGTTCTTTAACCTCAATCTATTTTATGTACAGAAGTTGGAGACAAATACAGAAAATATAAAGAATAATGAGATTGCCGGGCACGGTAGCTCACACCTGTAATCCCAGCACTTCGGGAGGCCAAAGTGGGCAGATCACGAGGTCAAGAGATCGAGACCGTCCTGGCCAACATGGTGAAAACCCGTCTCTACTAAAATACAAAAATTAGCTGGGCATGGTGGTGCGTGCCTGTAGTCCCAGCTACTCAGGAGGCTGAGGCAGGAGAATTGCTTGAACCCGGGAGGCAGAGGTTGCAGTGAGCCGAGATCACACCACTGCACTCCAGCCTGGTGACAGAACGAGACTCTGCCTCAAAAAAAGAAAAAAGAAAAACAAAAAGAATAATGAGATTGGACCAAAAAAATAAGAAAAGAAACTTCTCCAAAATGAATAATCTATTGATGTTTGATTCCTAAAAAATTTGTATAATGGTAAAATAAATGGAATCTTCAGTATTTCGTGAGTTATATGTAGCAATACACATCTCTACCAGCATCATCTTACCAACTGTCAAAATCCTACAAGATTTTCTAAAGGGTAAATAAATAAAAAGAGAAAAGTAACAAGCTTGAAGTGGATGGAGGACAGACTAGTTAAAGTCAGTTCGTGTTCCCATTTACAATAAAGTAGAATAAGCACGTCTCTCACTGAACGCAGCTGTAAAACTGAACAGAATGCATTGAGCAGCTACTTGAGGATTCTGAAACGTAAACAGCAGCAGGCCAATTGAAGTAAAAAGGCCAAAATTCAAAGTATATGAAAACCAGTGGTGAGTTTGCCATTTTTGACCTCCATTATTCCCCAGACTGAATGCAATGCAGCAGTGCAGCCTGAAACCCAGAAATGGGTACTGAGGTTCAGATACAGAGCTCCAGAAAAAGTGCCCTAATTCTGGGTAGCGAGGTGAGAAGGAGAATTCTTAAGACTCAGAGAAAGTACAGAAATCACTCTTTTTTTTTTCTTTTCTCACAGCCCCTAAACAATACCACAGGCAGGGCAAACTCCTATTCCTTTATGTTTGGTTTTTATCTTCCTTCCTGGATGCAAGTGCGGTCACAGAAGTGTGCAACAGGACAGGATAACAAAAGCCCCAACTTTTTGGCTAGACAAACAAAAAGGGAATCCGAAAGTACTATCAACCATACGGAATTAAAAAGAGCAAAAGAGAATACCAGAAACAACTTTAGGCCAACAAACTAGATAACTTAGATGAAATGAACCATTTAGAAAGGCAAAAATTACCAAAGTGACTCAAGAAGAGAAGTAATCTGAATAGGCACATAAAAGTAAAGAAGTGGAATTAACAACTTAAAATTATCTTCCCACAGAGAAAACGCCAGCTCCAAATGGGTTCACTGGTGAAATCTTCCCAATATTTTTAAAAAACTAATACCAGCAATTTACAAACTCAAAAAACAGAGAAAAACTCAAACTATATGTAAGAACCAAAACTAAATTGCCTTGAAAAAAAAGCAGCAGGAAACCTATTTTATTATCTTGGATGAGGCAAACAATTCCTAGAAATGACACCAAAGTATAATCCATAAAGAAAAATAATTGATAAATTGGACTTATTAAAATTTTTTAACTTTGCACTTAAAAAGACACCATTAAGTAAATGAAAAGAGAAACCACAGACCATAAAAATAGGCAAACTATATATCTATTAAAGAATTTGTATCCAGAATGTATAAAGAACTCTTAAAATTCAATAAGAAAAAAAAATCAATTTTACAATGGACAAAAGATTTGAACACTTCACCAGAGAAGATATATGAATAGCTAAAAAGCATGTGAAAAGATGCTCAACATCATTAGTCTTTAGGGAAATGCAAATCAAAACTCGGAGCTATCACTACATATCCAATAGAATAGCTATAGTAAAAAAGACAGACAGTAACAAGTATTGCCAAGGATGTCAAGATACTGGACCCCACACACACTGCTGATGAGAATATTAAATTGTACAGCCATTTAAAAAAACAACTGGAGAATTTCTTTAAAAATTAAACTTACCATACAACCTAGCAATTTTACTCCTAGGTATCTGCCCAAGAGAAATGAAAATATATGTCCACACAATGGTTTTAAGCACATATTCACAGCGGTGCTATTTGTAATAGCTAATCATTAGGGAGACACGCCAATGTCCATCAACGGTAAATGGATAAATCAAGTATGGTATATTCATAGAATGAAATACTATTCAGCAATAAAAATGAACAAACTACTGATACATACTACAACATGGACAAATCTCAAAAACATTAAGCTACATGAAAGAAGCCAGATGTGAAAGACTACATATTATATGATTCTACTTATATGCAATGTCCAGGAGAGGCACTATCTATAGATACTGAAAGCAGCATGGGGTTAGGGATTGGAACAGAGATTGACTGCAAACAGGCATGAGAAATCTTTTGGGGATGATGAAAAATATTCTAAAACTAGAAATTACACCTCTCTCTCTCTTTCTCTCTCTCTCTCTATATATATATGTTTTAAAAAAAATTTTTTTGAGATAGATTCTTGCTCTGTTGCCTATGCTGGAATGCAGTGGCATGATCATAGCTCACTGCAGCCTCAAACTCCTGGGCTCAAGTGATCCTCCTTATCTCAGCTTCCTGAGTAACTGGGACAACAGGTGCATACCATCATGCCCAGCTAATTTTTTTATTTTTTATTTCACTATGTTGCCCAGACTGGTCTTGAACTCCTGTCCTCAAGCAACCCTCCCGTCTCAGCCTCCCAAAGCACTGGGATTACAAGTATGAGCCACAGCACCCAGTCTGAAATTTTTGAAAAACTAAGTTGGGCCTAAAAACGTCTGGTAGAAGTAATTTCCATACACATGAAAGCCAAGAAATTGGAAAAGACTGCCCAGGGAAAAAAACAGAAAAAGCTTACCATGAGTACTTTAGGGATAGCAGACAGTAGCAAACCAAAAATAAATCAAAAGATTACCTACGGTAGATTGCAAAAATGGCCACAATACTATGTAACTCCTCCTATCAGGACTCTTCTCTACCCACTATGACTTGCTTTGGCCAAAACAATGTGTCAGCAGAGGCACTGTACAAGCCCAGATTCCAGACTTCAAGAGGCCTCATGCACTTCCACTCTTGCTGCTTTTGGAACCCAAATCTAACCACATGTGAACCAGCCTGAGTTGGCTTACTGGAAGAGGAGAGACCATGCAGAGGAAAACCGTGAGTCAGCCAGAGCTCATCAAAGATACCTGGGTGACTTCCAGCTGTGATGAGCCAAGCCTGATTCAGACCAGACCAAGTGCCCAACTGGGCACAGCCCAGATCACCAACCCACGGAATTGTAAGATAAATGATTAATGTCTAAGTTACTAAGTTTTAAATGGTTACAAAGAAGCAGCTAATTGATACACTACAAAGGGGCAGTGATGACTGCTAGACAGCATAATGAATCAAATGGTTGAGTTTTGTGAAGTTGTCCAATAAGGATATGCCTCCCAGGCACAAGAATAGAAAAGCAGTCACCAAGTCTGAGAGTTGGCAAAGTCACTGTGGCAGAAGGACTAATTAATTGCATGAGTGAAGTGAGAATAACAAAGTTTCTCAAAACTGTTGGTCCAAGGGTCTATAGTGAGCAGACTGCCAAGTGACATTAAATAAGAAGGTAATGACAGACTGACCCCCAAAGAAGATTTCAGTCGTGACGAAGGTAAGAAGGAAACTCCTTAAGAGCTCACAATAAGGTCCAGAGACAGAAGCAGGTATGATCAGAGAAGGACATGGCAGAATTCAAGATCTTGGTATGAGAGTAGTTCTAAGGCATGATACAATATGCACAAGGAGGAAGGATGGTTGGATGAATGGATGGATACGTGAATGAACAGATGGGGGGATAGATAAATAAAGAGCTACAGATAAACATAAATCGATAAGAAAAATTACTTACATAAAGATTAGAAAGTTCCCCTTATATCTAGGCTTTCCTTATAAATTTTCTGCTGTCCTTTTAAGTTGGTCAAACCATTTTCACTGTTTTTGCATTTTGTTTTTATTTCTTTTTTATATTTATTTTATTTTTATAGATGTCTATAGATTACTCTTCCAATAAAAATTATATAAATAAGTAGCCGGGCGTGGTGGCTCACGCCTGTAATCCCAGCACTTTGGGAGGCCGAGGCGGCTGGATCACTTGAGGTCAGGAGTTCAAGACCAGCCTGGCCAACATGATGAAATCCTGTCTCTACTAAAACTACAAAAAATTAGCCGGGTGTGGTGGTGGGCACCTGTAATCCCAGCTACTCAGGAGGCTCAGGCAGGAGAATCGCTTGAACCAGGGAGGTGGAGGTTGCAGTGAGCCGAGATCATGCCACTGCACTCCAGCCTGGGCAACAGAGCAAGACTCTGTCTCAAAAAAAAAAATTTTATATAAATAAGTCTAGCAGAAATGGAATAAAAAAAAGTTTCAATCATACTATCAAAAATGTCATAGTCTTAAATATACTGTCAGGTAATGTTTTATACACTCAAAATGACAGAAACTTCTTAAAGTAAAATAAATTCCACATTACCCCCATACACACACACACACACACACACACACACACAATAAAAATATGTACATATATATTTCTTAACCAACTTCACTGAGATACAAGGTACATATAATAAATTGCACCCATCTAAAGCAGCAGTTCTCAAAATGTGGTCCATAAACCTCTGGACCACAAGACTCTTTTAGGAATCCACAAAGTAATTTCATAATAATAAGCCATCTTAGTTTTACATTTTTGTAGCAATGTTAATATTATATTTTTCAAAAAAATCCATTTAATCTAATTTGTCACTTCTGTGGGCATCAACTTGTACAGTATATTCTCTTATCCTTTTTTTTCTTTTTATTTACTTTATTTTGAGACAGGGTCTTGCTGTCACCCAGGGCGGAGTGCAGTGGCGCAATCACAGCTCACTACAACCTTGACCTCCTGGGCTCAAGAGATCCTCCCACCTCAGCCTCTGGAGTAACTGGGACTGCAAGCCACCATGCCTGGCTTTTTTTTCTTTTTTTTCTCTTTTTGGAGAGTTGGGATCTCATTGTGTTGCCAAGACTGGTCTTGAACTCCTGGGCTCAAGTGATCCTCCCACCTCAGCCTCCCAAAATGCTGAGATTAGAGGCATGAGCCACTGCAACCAGTTTTCTTACCCTTCTAATGTCTGTGGGTTCCATAGTTATACCCTCTCTTTCATTTGTCATACCAGTGATTTGATCAGTCTAGCTAGAAGTTTATAAACTTTGTTCATCTAAGAGTCTAATTTGGTTTTCTCTTCTCAATTATATCCATGTTTGCTCTTACCTTTATTATGTTCTTCCTCTACTTATTTTGTGTTTAGTTTGCTTTTCCCCCCAACACCCTCTCCAACTTCTCAAGGTTGAAGCTTTGTTAATTGATTTTAGACTTTCCTTCTTTTCTAAGATAAGCAG
Source organism: Pan troglodytes (assembly GCF_028858775.2). Taxonomy (NCBI): domain Eukaryota; kingdom Metazoa; phylum Chordata; class Mammalia; order Primates; family Hominidae; genus Pan; species Pan troglodytes. The sequence continues at coordinate 62,808,019 of NC_072403.2, forward strand.
TTAAAGCTATATGTTTCCCTCTGAGCACTGCTTTGGCTGCACCCCACAATTTTGAGATACTGTGTTTTCATTATCATTTAGTTTAAAATATTTTTAAATTTCCTTTATGGTTTCCTTATTGATACATGAATTATTTAGAAGAATGTTATTTAATTTATAAATATTTGAGATTTTCTTGGAGATATTACTGATTCCTATATAATTTGTATTATTTCAATCCTTTAAATTAATTGTGACTTGTATTCTGACACAGAATATAGTCTATCTTCGTGAATGAGTCATGTAAGTATGGTGTTTCTTTACAAATATTTATTTATTCATTTTAAGACAGGGTCTCGCTCTGTCACCCAGGCTGCAGTGCAATGGTGCTATCATGGTTCACCACAACTTCACCCACTTAGACTTAATCAATCATCCCACCTTAGCCTCCCAAGTAGTTGGGACTACAGTGCATGCCACTAAGCTTGGCTAATTTTTGTATTTTTGGAGAGACAGGGTTTTGTCATGTTGCCCAGGCTGGTCTCAAACTCCTGGGCTCAAATGATCCTACTACCTCGGCCTCCCAAAGTGTTAGGATTATAGGCATGAGCCACCGCGCCTGGCCAATGAGTGTGGTGTTTCTAGAAGTATCAGTTAGGTCAAGATAGTTGGTAGAGTTGTTTAGCTCTTTACCTACATTTTTACTGATTTTCTGTGTGGATGTTCTATCAATTGCTGAAAGAGGTATGCTTATAAACTCTGTTGATCACCAACTATGATTACAGCATTGTCTAATTCCGCCTTTACTTTTGAAATGTTTATGTCATACCTTTTGAGGTTAGGTTTATATTAGTTAGATACACATTTATGATAATGTCTTCCAGAATGATTGGTCCTTTCATCATTGCGGAACATCCCTCTTTGTCTCTGTTAATACCATTTGCCTTGATTATCTACTTTACCTAATATTAATATAGCCACTCTAATCTTCTTATGATTATTGTTTGCATCATTTATATTTTTTCCATCCATTCACTTTCAGTCTATGTCTTTAAAGTGAATTTCTTATAAATAGCATAGAGTTAGGCCCTGCTATTTATTGATTCTGTTCATCTATGTCTCATAATTGGAGTGTTTGGCCCATTAATATTTAATGTAATTATTGATATTATTAGATTTAGGTCTATTATTTTATTATTTATTTTCAATCCGTCTCTCCTGGTTTTTTGTTCCTGTGTTCCCTTTTTCTTGCCTTCTTCAGGTCATTTGGATATGTTTTAGAAGTTCTAGTTGGGTTTATCTCTTGGGTTTCCTTTTTTTAATTAGTTGCTCTGAGAGTTAAAATATGCATCCTTAACTTTTCATTCTACCTAAGTTAATATGCCACTTCACATAAAATGTAGAAACTTTGCAAATGTATAGGAATTCCATTACTCCCCTGCCATTCTTTACACTAAAGGTGTCAAACATCTATATATTTTATACACCCCACAGGACAATGTTATAATTTGTGCTCTATATTTACTCTAATATTTGCCATTTCTCTTTTTTTTTTTTTTTTTTAAGAGATAGGGCCTTGCTCTGCTGCCCAGGCTAGAGTGCAGTGGTATGATCATGGCTCACTGTAGCTTCGAACTCCTGGGCTTAAAAGCAGTCAGCCACCTCAGCCTCCCAAGTAGTTAGGACTATAGGAGCACATCACCATGCCCGACAAAATTTTTAAATTATTTTTTGTATAGACAAGGTTTTGCTATATTGCCCAGGCCGGTCTTGAATTCCTGAGCTCAAGCAATTCTCCTGCCTCCGCCTCCCAAAGTGCTGGGATTACAGGCATGAGCTACCATATCCAGTCCAATATTTGCCATTTCTGACGCTCTTTATTCAAATATACCACCACATTTCTCAAAATTAGTTAAACAGATTACCAAAGCACAGCATTTGGCTCTCATTTGGCATTAATGCATAAATTATACATAAAAATTGCCTCAAATCTTTCCTTTTAAGTTTATGACAGTTAAAGCAATACCACGTGGCACTAATGTGACTGTAAGTAAAACACAAATTCAGGAACTGGAATTGGATGACAGTACTGGTTATAAGGTAAAATGGTTACAAAATAATTCAGAATTATTTTTAGATTACAAATTGAAATACAAACATTAAATATTAAACTTTGATTTAAAACTCTCAAAGGATGAAAGTCCTTTCAATTAAAAAAAAAAAAGTCAGGGATATTTTCAACTTATTTTCTTTTTTTTTCTTTTTCTTTTTTTTTTTTTTGAGATGGATTTTCACTCTTGTTGCCCAGGCTGGAGTGCAATGGCACGATCTCAGCTCAGCTCACCGTAACCTCCACCTCCCAGGCTCAAGCGACTCTCCCACCTCAGCCTCCCAAGTAGCTGGGATTACAGGGGGCCCGCCACCACACCTGGCTGATTTTGTATTTTTAGTAGAGACGGGGTTTCTCTATGTTGGTCAGGCTGATCTCAAACTCCCAACCTCAGGTGATTTGCCCTCCTCGGCCTCCCAAAGTGCTGGGATTACAGGCATGAGCCACCGCGCCCAGCCAATTTCAATTCATTTTCTAACGTGTCTGATCTGTGTATCCGTGAAGTAAACACAGGGTAAGACGTAAGTAAGGTATAACTATATGTCTAAAATAAAATACGGGGCCAGGCAGAGTGGCTCATGCATGTAATCCCAGCACTTTGGGAGACCAAAGTGGGTGGATCACATGAAGTCAGGAGTTTGAGACCAACCTGGCCAACATGGTGAAATCTTGTCTCTACTAAAAATATAAAAATTAGCTGGGCATGGTGGTGAGTGCCTGTAATCCCAGCTACTCGGGCAGCTGAGGCAGGAGAATCACTTGAACCCAGGAGGCAGAGGTTGCAGTGAGCTGAGATCACGCCACTGTACTCCAGCCTGGGCAACAGAGAGAGACCCTGTCTCAAATTAATAAATAAAAATAAGATACAATATGAAAAGCATCTGTCTCTTTCCCCTTAAGGAAAAGAGGGATACAGGATATTTGGGGAAGTTAGCAAATTCATGAGAATTGAGAATGAAACTGACTTGTAGAAAACTTCAAATATTCATTCATTCATCCAACATTTACTGAGCTTCACTATGTGTCAGATTCTAAACTAAGAACTGAGGTTTTAGACTGCCTTTAAGAGTCTCACAATAACAAAAAAAAAAACCACTAAATTGTTACTACGAGGTGGGAGTCATGAAAGTTTCCCTAAGGAGATAACTTATGAACTGGACTTTCAAGAAAAAGCAAGTTACCCTTTTTTTTTGTTTTGAGTATTTTTGTTTTTGTTGGAGGTGTATGAGAAAAGAGAGGAAAGAAATAGAAAGAGGCTTTCTTAGTTGGAAATAACATGGACAAAAACAATAATCCTAAAAGATCATGGTCTGTTTGAAGAATTATAAGAAGTGTGGACAAATGGTAGACTCGACCTATCACAGGACATCAGTACAAGGAACCCTTTGACATTATACTAAGAATGAACTTTATGATCTTGAAAGAAGTGGGAAGCTATTGAAGGATTTTAAGTAGGGGAGAAATATGCATTCCCCAACTCTTTCTCCCTTGCCTACCTCTACTACAGACACTAGAAAAGATAAAATCTCACATCCCAAGCCTCCTTTATAGTGACAGATGGCCTGTGACAGTTCTGGCCAGTGAAGGGTAAGCAGAAATCTAACTGAAAAGTCTTCTGGAAAATATTCAGATTTTCTGATAAATAACCATGGCTGGCTCTGCCCCTTCCCTCCCTTCCTTCCTTGAATTTAGACACCATATCTGTAACTGTGCCAACCATTCTCCAGCCACAAGAGAATGACAAGATTATCCCAAATATACTGAAAATGACATGGTAGAACTGCTCAAGCAAAGCCTGTGGCCATCTCTAGCCTTCTTGTTATGAGAGAATAGAAATCCCTGTTTATTAATAACCCATTTTAAGTTGGGTTTTCTATTACTTAAATCTGAATGTCTCCATAACTTATAGAAGTTTGAATAATTAATTTGTATTTTCAAATGATCTTTATTAAATTGGTGTGGATGAGTTGGGCAAGGAGATGCAGAGAGACTTGTCCAGAGGCTTATTATAGGGCTTGAACCAAAGAAACAGCAATGGGAATACAACGAAAGGCAGAGTCCAGAGATATTTAAAAGAGAAGACAGATGGGGCAGGATGGATGAGGGAGCCATCTATTCTATCTTCTATATTCCTAGTTTGAAAAACTGCAGGGGTTTGGGGACTGGATGTGAGAATATTGCCATTCTCCAAAATAGATGCATAAGATGTGGTAAAAGACTGATGATTCAGTTTTGGACATGTTCAGTTTGAAATGCCAATGGGACATCTATGGGAAAATGAGGAAAAAGCAGGTGACTCTGAACCTAGAGATCAAAAGTGAGGTCTAAATTTGATAGGCAGATTTCAGAGTAACCATGATATGGGGGTAAACTAAAACAGTGAGTATGGTGAGATCCCACAAGTAAAATCTAAATAGGCAAAAATGAGGCCCACCAAACCTATTGCTAGAAAGTAGTGCTTGGTTGGGCAGCACATATATGAAAATTGGAAAGATACAGAGAAGATTAGCATGGCCCCTGCACAAGGATGAAACACTGAAATATAAATTTGTGAAGCATTCCATATTTAAAAAAAAAAAAGAATGAAGATTAGTGGCTGCCTATAGGTAAAGGATGAAGGAAGGAGGGAAATAGGGAATAATTGCTAATGGGTATAGGTTTATTTTGGGGGTGATGAAAATGTTCTAAAATTAAGTTGTGATGATGGTTGCACAACCTTGTGAATATACCAAAAACCACTTAATTATACACTTAAATGGGTGAACTGTATGGTATGTAAATTATATCTCAATAAAGCTGTTTTCTTCTTTTAAGTAGGCCCAAGACAGGGAATATCAAGTTATAAGTAGGAAGAGGATTCAGTCCAGAAACAGAGAGCGCCAGGGCCAGAAAGGGGCAGGGGATTAAGAGGGTGTTGTCTAGAAACCCGGAAGGAAATATCAAGAAGGAATCAGTGGCCAATAGTATCAAATACTGGATAGATCAACTAAATTAAAGACTGAAACAATCAATATATCAATTTGGAAATCATTGGTGAGCTAAGTGAGTGGTTCTAAATAGTAGCAGCAGAAGCCAGATTAAATTGAGGAATAAATGAGAGGTGAGGAATAGAAGGTAACAAAGAAGCTTTTTCAGGAAACTTTTCTTGTCAAGAGAAGAGTTGGTGACATAGGGAGGTTTTGTGCTGTTGCTGTTATTTCCAATAGGAAGCACATATGATGTTTATAGGTAAGGGAAAGGAGCCAGCAGAGAAGGAGCAATTGAGGATAAAGGAGGGGATGACTAATAGAATATCCCCCAAGATGGGAAGAAAAGAATTCACAACATAAGCATAAAATATCAGTGTGGACGACAGATGAATTTTTCATTGGACTGGGAAGGCAGGCTAAGATGCCAGTTAGTTCATAGGTGCAATAAGTTTAAGGAGCTATTACTTGATGCATTAATTGTGAGTCAGGAGATAAAAGGTCACTGGCTGAAGGTAAGGGAGTAGGCCTGAGGATTTCATAGGAGGGTAAACATTTAGGAATAATTATTATAGAAGAGAAATTTTAAAGGAAGAAGTTGAAAAGTTGCTACATACATTTCAAATACTTTTAAAAACTTTAATGTATTTCATTCAATAAAAAGGTCTTTTACATAATGAATTACCTGCAAATTTATTATACTTCGTATTAAAATTTGTAATGACCACACTAAACACATGAGCAAGTTCCCATAAATCCCTGGAGAGATGGTGTCTGCAGTCAGAATATAACCCAGTGATGCTGATCCTTGGACCTCAAAAACATGGTACCCTTCAAAAACTCAGCCTCGGGGTCACCAGAAAGGCCCCCAACTGGCCATTTTCCAAGGCCCTCTGCAGCAGAGGCCATAACTCTTTGTTCTCCCTGGGTGAAAGAAGAGTGATTGGGTGGTTTTGTTATAGTTGCTGGAAAAGAAATCAAATGGTGATTTTTTGCTACTCTCTCGTTTTGTTTTGTTTTTTTCTGAGACAGAATCTTGCTCTTTCACCAGGCTGGAGTGCAGTGGCGCGATCTTGGCTCACTGCAACCTCCACCTCCCAGGTTCAAACGATTCTTCTGCCTCAGCCTCCCGAGTAGCTAGGACTACAGGCATGTGCCATCACACCCAGCTAATTTTTGTATTTTAGTAAAGACAGGGTTTCACCATGTTGACCAGGATGTTCTCCATCTTGTGATTCACCCACCTCAGCCTCCGAAAGTTCTGGAATTACAGGCGTGAGCCACCACGCCCAGCCTGCTTCTCTTAAGAGGACTCACAGCAGATGCCCTCCTAAAGTGTTCAAATAAAATAATGTTATGTCAAAGCCTTTTGTCAACTGTCATGTAGTATACACGAATCATTTTTATTATAGCTGACACCTATGTCTACTTCCAGCACTATATTCCTTTATGCAATCTCAAGAGTCCCTCTCTCTAACCATACTGGTGTACACCAAGCTCTGAAAACAGGCATGTGCTTTCCTAAATCTTGTCTATCCTCATGCCCTTATAACAACCTGGGATTTTGCTCTCATTTCTCTGAATCTACTCAGGTACAGTGTACCCCACTTATCCACCACAGATCCATTCCAAGACCCCAGTGGATGCCTTAAACCATGAATAGTACTAAACCCTATACATACTATGTTTTTTTCCTATACAAACACACCTATGATAAAGTGTAATTTAAGTAAGTAAATCTGATGCAACACATTGCCATCAATCAGAATATGTTTTCTATTCATGTCTTCCACCCACATATTTAATATCTTTTCCATCCTAACTAAGCACTCATCATGCCCTGTGGCCATAACTTTTACAGTTTAAAGTGTGACAGCAAAACTATCAGGAATTTCTTTTTCCTTCTTCACAATTTCACAGATAGAAGATTCATTCTTGTGGTATATCTCAGAAGCTTCAGCATACAATTTTTTTTTCCTTTCCTTACTAAGTCAAGAAGTTTTACCTTTTCACTTTAAGGAAGCATTTTGTGGCTTCTCTTTGGCATATCTGAATTGCCAGCATCACTACTCTTGCACTATGGGGCCATTATTAAGTAAAATAAGGGTGACTTGAACACAAGTGTGGCAATACAGTTGACGGTAAACCTGATAACTGAGATGGCCAGAGTATAAAGTATGGATTTGCTAGACTAAGGGATGATTCACATGTTGGGCAGGACAAAGTGGGATTGGAGCAGGGCAGCTCAGGGTTCCATCGGGCTACTCAGAGTGGCACGCAATTTCAAACTTATGAATCCTTTATTTCTGTAATTTTCCACTCAATATTTTCACACCACAGTTGGCCACGGGTAACTGAAGCCATGGAAAGCAAAACCACACAAAAGAGGGGACTACTGTACTTACCATACAACCTTCAGGCTTCAGCATAAATATCACTCCTCTTGGAAGGCTTCTCTAATCACTTGAGCTAGAAGCAACCATTTCACCAGAACTATTCCAACCATTCCTTTTCTATACATAATTTGTTACTTGGTATTTACGCTAATGATGCTTTTTTTCTTTACCTGCCTTAAGCATCTAGAAGACAGGAATCATGTTTTCATGGTGCCTCTACAGCATGACACTTTGTATGTAGTAGATACTTGACCTATTACTTCTGGAAGGGGCTCAGAGATCATTCTCACATTACCAGTCATAATACAAAATCTAAGTATCAGTGACAAAAGAGACTTGACCAAGGTGACACAGTTAGTTCGTGGCAGAGCTAGAACCCAAAACCAGAATTTTGAACTCATATTCTTATAATCCTTACATTATGCCAATAATTATTGTTATTACCCTAGTTCCATTTTGCCATCCAGATCTCAAAGAGAGTCATTCTTGAGCCTTAAGATTACATAAAGATGCAAACTTCTCTGGAAAATATTTTGTTTCAATTCTAATCTAGATGAATTTAATTGGCTTGGATGCATGAAAAAAAGTGAGAGTTTTTGTTTGTTTGTTTTTGTTGTTTTGTTTTTGTGTTTTGTCACCATGTAGCTAAAGTCAGCATTAATTATATGGTAGTGTTGACTCTGGTATGATAAACTCTGTGAATAGGATTAATTTGTCTTTTTTACATATGTATTGGCTGTACACTTTTACACAGCAGCCTCCGATGCTCTCATTGCATTTGTGATTCATAGTTGGAAACGGCACAGCAGTTCAGTTAGCATAACAGAAAAAACCAGTAACTATAAAATTTCAGCACTGACATTGGGAGTGACCTAGAAGGAACTGTCAAGGGCAGGGGCTCCATCTCCAGCCCTTTGTTAGCCCTATTGTCTAACACAGTACTTTGGACAGAAAGAGAAAATAAATGTGTTTATTTGAAAAATAATTGGGTGACACTCAATGAATACTACATCATGTGCACACTTACAACTTACGACTGATTTAATTAGTGTAAATTAATTTAGACCTAAAACGTAACTCTAGACAAATTATTTATTTATAAAGATAACCTAATTATAAAGGATTGCTCAATAATAAACTATCACTTTCCCTAATCCACTAAATTAGGTAATTCTTAATGAAAGATGAAAATTTAATGAGATGCTGTGAAATGTGGTTATTTTGCTGGCCATTCTCCAGTGATTTGGTACAGGGACACTTGAGGAACATAATGAGGACAACAGGGCTTAGGTGGACCATTGTTTCATTTAGGATAACTTACATAATCACTGGAAAAAAACTAAAGGATTTGCCAGTTCAGTATTATAAGAAATGTCAACTAAAAACTCAATTTCTTTCAGTGAAAATTTTGGGCATATTATTCTCTGGGCTGTGAGTGACACAATTCAACACCAGAAGACAGACAATACGTAGCCAGATAATTCTTGTGTTACTCAGTCCTTATCTTGTTATGTGAGTCTTTGGGAACTGCTTAACTCTTTTGGTTCCTTTGCCTGAAACAGGAAATAGAGATATTTACTCAAAAATTGGTAGATATAGAACACACTCTTCTCCTTCCTTATGTCAGACAAGGCTTCCCTTATTCCACTGAGCTCATGAATAGGGATTATTTACCACTATTCACTCTGGATATTCTCAAAGGGCATTATAATAGTCTCCATTCTACTGAAGTACTCCCAAGACCCTTTCTTATAATCTAATGGTACCTCAATTACCCATATCACTTTCTGAAATTTCCTTAAAATCAGGATTGTCACAGCCTGACTTTCACCACAGGAATCTAGGGTAACAGTTTACCATTGTTTAAAGTCACAGCATAAAGCATTATAAATCCTCAGGAAAAGTATACTTCTTAGATAACAGGATTCTAGAAACCAGAATGAACGCTTGGTTTCTAGACTGTCTTGCTACATCAATGTGAAATCACTTCTCTTCATTAGCTGTTTAGCATAACAAGAACAAAAACACTGTATAAGTGTTTAATATGCATACATAAAACACATATTTCTATTACTGAAATGAAGTTACACTGTTCAGGCCTTGCTAGCTGCATTAATTATTTCACATTCTCATATGCTATTTATGAACATTTAGAAGACTACTAAAAAGCTAGTAAAGTTTGCAAGTATGTGAAAATGAAAAGGGTTGGCAGTTATGGTTCCAAAACATATTATAAACATCTATATTATTTATTTCTAGCTTCATGAGGAAGAAACTGAAAAAATGTGTTTATTATATACTTAGTGAGGAGAAAATAGCTGGAGCTCCTCAGATGAGGAAGGTGGCTTTTTTCCCTACTGCAGAACTTTCCCAAAGCAAACTGAGTCCTGGTGCGATGATTTTTTCTCTAGGAGTGTTTCTCTGACTACCTGAAAAGGAACCGGCTAAAACTTCCTGTGCAATTGGACTCCTTCCTGGGCGTGTGGGTACCAGAAGCAATACATTCTGCCAAGTAGAGCATCAAAGTACTCACTGAACTTCTTCATCTGTACAAGGGCTAGCCCAAAGCTTTTTCATGGTTCAAAGTGAGTCAGCAGATCCTAAACTCATTTTCCTCCTTTGACCATGGTAGAAATGCTGAAAGTGAGTTATCTACTTACTGAGAATGGAAGGAGAAACACAAAGTACTAAATTCTTAGTTCAATATAACTATGATTTGTCAGAAATCAAAATATTTTCTTGAATAATTATTTTGCAGCAGCTACTACTAAAAAGCAACAAGAATATTCATTATGCTACACAAATTCTATTTTTTAAAATATGTGTAAAACCAAGTAAATTCAGAGGTATTTCTCAAAGAGAAAATCTTGCAGAAAATGGCATCTTGATAGAAAAGAGAAAAGAAAAATATTCCCTATGTTTTCCTTAAGGGAAAATATTTCATTTATGTAAGCAAAGTAGTGATGAAACATGACATTCTTTTGCAACACAGTCCCGTAATTTTCACTTATAAAATAGCATTCTTTGAGTGGTTTATCAAAACAGCTTGCTGATGGGTAGCCCATCAACAAATTAAACTAATATTGCATTTAAATTTTTCAGAAAAAAATTCAAACCGAATCCATTTTGTTTCAATTTGTGACTTACATTTTTAGCACAAACTCCAGGGCAATTTTTAAAAGCCTGCAAAGATCCAGTAAGAGTTGAGATTTAGCAAATGTTGAATTCTGAGCGATGTCCTGAGAATGTGCATTTTTCTTTTCTGCCCAACTCTGAGTTCTATTTGCCCAGTTTCAGGAACTAGCACCCACTAGGAGATTTTTTTTTCATTCATTCATTCAATAAATATTTATTAATAACCCACTGTATACAAGGCACTGAGCCAAATAGTGGGGATACAGCCCTAAACAAGAAAGATATGGTCCTGCCCTCAAGGAGCTCACAGTCTAGTAGACAAGGCAAATACCACACAAAGATGTCAAACTATACCAGGAATCTTATGAAGTGAGTTAAGGCATTAAACAACTACCCCCAGCTTTCCTAACCAAATGCAAGCTCAGGACAAAAATATTCAACTGAGAGATAATTAAACAAGACATAGTTGTATCTCATTTTTTGTTTGTGCTTTAGCTGAAATATCTGATGGCTAGTATAATAATCCAAAACAGGATTATTATTCTTGTTCTATCATTTATGTGTGTGGAACTGGGTATCCCTTTTTAAAATCAAAATCTTATATTTTGGTGTTTGCACTCTGTCAATTATTTACTTCTCATCACATCTGAATGGGCTGCTCTATTGAATTAATCTCATATTCAAAAATTGTTGCTTTACGATAGTCCCGGTTTTTGATGTTTTCCATAAACTTTAATTAAGTAATTTAATAAAGACTTGGAAATTTGCAAACATTATCGTTTATTTTTATACATTTTAAAATTCAATTTTACAAAATATAATGATAGCTACCAAATACTGAATACTTATTATGAACTAAGTGGGATTTTTCTTTACACAATTTCTTGTAATTTCCTCCACCCTCCCATAACCCTGCAAGGTACTAATGGCCCTATCTTACAGATGGGTAAATCGAGGCACCGAGATGTATCACACAGCTAGTTAATGTAAAGCCAGGAATGGAACCTCTGATTACCTGACTGGTTAACTTATCCTCTCAAGAATCCTAAACTGAATAGAGTTCTCACCTTCCAGGGCTATATACAGTAGAATTACTCTTTGTGCAACATTTTAATGATATTGCAATAATACAGTTAAAGTTTTTAAGCAACTAGAACCCAATAAAACATCTAGGGTGGCATAAAATATCTGATTAACTAATGAAATGAAAGGCAAGATAACTTCAGGTAAATGGAGGGCGTTTAACTATGAAGTCTTTGCCAACATGAGTAAACTGCACCAAGCAGCAACCTCCAAGCCTGGCGGCGTGCAAATTTCCTAAAAAGAGGGGAAATTATCTTAGGATAAGTGGAGGTTGGCCTGAAAACTCCTAAAGAAATCCTAGGTCAGGGAGCGCTTGTGTTTCTTCAGTGGAGCTGGTTCCTGGGTGCAGTGATTAGGAGTTAATTGCCCTAGAGGGATGGTCCACGTTTTGAGAGTGGAGACTAGCACAAGCATTTAAGCACACACTACCATCAACGCTTTGCAAAAATCATCAGATGGTCCCCAATAAAACATGGAGAGCTTTATGAGAAAACAGAAATGTAAACTTGAAAATCGAAAATGAAATGCATATGGATCAAATTGTTCTGCACTAACCTCTTCGTTTATCCAAGTGAACAACCAGAGTCAACTGACAGCACCCAGAAAACACTTCCACCAGCAAAATACAAACTGTAAACTCAAGTGACATCCACCCTGTGGCTAAGTTTTTTAAGGTCTGCAGCACTTTTAGGGTTTGCCTTTTCCCCTCTTGTACAACAGCTCCACTACACAAGAAATTTGCTAAAACCGTTCGCTGGGCACTAATATGAAATCACTTAAAAGGAAACATGCCACTTTCGGCTAGGGGACAGCATGTTCGTCATTCAGTGTCCTACTGGTTTCTTAACACGCATATAATTAATATTGGTACTCAGGAAAGAGAACTTCTTCTGACCTTGAGCGTGCGCGCTAAATAAATTACCTCAGAACGAAAGTGGTGCGATCTCAAAACAGCATCTGGGGAGAAAAGAGAGAAATGAGACTTCATTTAACTCCTTGTTCTTCACCTACCGAGTGACTCATGACTTACCTGGGAGACCAGGGTCGAGAAAGCACATCGCAGACGCCTGGAATTCGGTGGGACATCCTGGGGGAGGGAGGAGGAGTCCTGGGGCCATCGGTCTCTACGTGATTTCTCCGCGAGAAGTTTGCATGAAAGTTCTGGGGGAGTTGGGGAGCCCCGAACTTTCCATGCCTTACTTTCTTACCCCTACGCTCCAGCGAAGGATGCGTGAAGGCGAGGCTGGCGCAGCCCCGGACTACGCTCAAATTACCCTTAAGGCTTTAGCAAACTGACTAAAAATTTGAGTTCTTTCCTCCCCTCCCTGCCCTCGGCATCGCCGTGGTTATTCAAACCTGGGAGACTGGAGGGCGGAGGTGAGGGCAAAAAGGGCAAGGGGCGTTAAAGAAACGCACTCAGCCTGGGGAGTGGGCAATGATGGGGCTAGGGGCAGCCGAGGAGAAGGCAGCGAGCCGCGCTTCACTCTCCAAATCGGCTTAATTGTTCCTGGTAGCCCGCAGAAACCCGTCGCGGCGTGTCTTACCTCGGCTTCTTGAACGACCCGAGAAGACCGATTTCATCGGATGCCTCCCTTTCTGGAGCTTGCGGTGCCAGCAGCAGAAGAAGACGATGGTGGCGATGGTGCCCAGCAGAAGCAACAAGAGGAAGAGGGCACATTGGATGCTGTAGGGTCTCAGCAAGACGAGGAAAGCCGCGGCGATCATGGTGCGGGCGAGGCGAGGGCGACTCGACGGCGGGGCTGGAGGGCGGCGGCACAGGCACCCGCGCTGGGCGCACGCCGGGACGGCGGGCACGGGTGAGCGCGGCTCAGCGCGTCATGCCTGGCGCTCGCGGCCCCGCGCCCAGCCCAATGGCTGCGCACCCCGCTCCAGCCGCGCTACGCGAGTGATCCAGGGCTGCGGGGAGCGCTTGCCATGACTCAGCAGACAGCGACGAGGCTGCGACTCGGCGGCTGGGATCCTCTCCCCTCCCTCCCCAGGCGCCCCCGCCCCCGTCCGTGCGCAGCCCCCGGGCGCAGCCCCGCCGGGGACGCGGCGAGTGGGGAGGAGCAGCGCCGCCGCCGCGGCCGCCCGGGCCCCGCGCATCGTCCTGCGGCCGCCGCCGACCTCAGCATCCCAGAAGCCGGGCGCACGTGGGTCGGGGCGGGGACGCGGCGCTCAGGCTGCAGCCGCGGCAGCCTGCGGGGGGCGGGAATGGGGCGCCGCGGCGGGGGCTCGGCTGATGACATCACGGCCAGGCTGCGGCAGCGCGGGCGCGCGGACATGGCTGCGGCGGTTTCGGCGGCGGCCGCGGGCTGCACCCGGGCCTGAGAGCCCAGCGCCCTCCCGCGGGGCCGCCCGCCAGTCCGCGCCGTCCGCGGGTGCATTGGCCGGGTGCCTCTAGCTTCCCGGACACCCGGAGCTTCCGCCTATCCAGCCTCCCTCGGCCAAATTGCTGCGGAGCCCGTCGTCAGGGGGCGCCAAGGAGCCAGGGGGAAAACCGTGAGGCGCTGACAGGAGCCTCCCGGCGGTGCTACCCTCCACCTCCCACCTCCCTGCGCCCCGCCCCGAGGTTGGGGCTTTGAAGGATGCAGCCGGGTGAGCTATTGCTTGTGGGGGGTTCCTCGCACTCTGAAGCGCGAGCGCCGGGAAGGGCCTTCCCTGGGAATTGGGATACTCCAGGAACGGGAGGCCCACTCCTCTCCAAGCCTCTCTAAACTAGGAGCGCTCCGGGGTAGTACGCTCTGGTCGGCAGAGGTGAACTCTTCCACCCCAAACTTGGTGCTTATCTCGCAGCTAAGAATTGGGCACTTTCGATCTTCTTGTATCCCTGGGTTTGCCCTAAAACCCTGACGCATTTAGTGCATTTGAAGGGCAAGGCGATTTCAGATTTAGGGACCTGGCAGATGAAGTAAGTTGGTACTTGGCTTATAAACATTTGGGGGAGAAATTTTTTAGGGAGTGTGAGGCAATAGTGATCTCTCACACTTGCAGGCACACTCTGTCTCCCCTTTGTCCCCTCCCCACGTTTTTTCATAACCAGCAAAAAGTATATGGCAGTTGGTGGCCAGGGGATTTAACACTGATGCAATGCCAGCACGGAAGGTATAGCGAGAGCGCTGCAGTGTGCCTTTCTGCGGACGGCCACGGCCACCTGGCCAGGAAGCGGCTGCTGCAGCAGTCAGTCTGCGGCATCTTGCGGCCTTGGCGGGCGGTGCTGTGCCGCGTTCTGCTGCCCCCAAGGCAATGCTGGCTTTCCCTGTGTGGGGCTGGATTGTTTGTTTCATTTACTCGCATAAGAAAACTTTAATTATAGTGACAAGGTAACACTTAACTGCATTTGCGGAGTTTCTTATAACGACTGTATTAGCCTCTTTTTTGGAATATTTAATAGACTGAGGAAATTGTGTCATAAAAATTTATAAAAATTTGAAAAGCAGGTAAATAATTGGGAGGAATAAAAGTTTTATTTGCTTGTAGTGATCTCAAAATCAGTGTTGTTTTCCAGCTATACAAAACCGTACAGCTCTGCATAAAAGCTTAATCATTGATGTCCTTAAAGCCAGTAACATATTACCGTGTGTAAGTATTAAACCTAAAAAGGCATTGGTTAATGCAGTCTCTTAGTGCCAGATTCATAAGCATGGAAAACAACAGATACGTTTTGTTTACAGCTGGTTTCCTTAAACAAAATAAACATTCGAATTGTTGACATATTGCATCTCATTCATTCAGTTGTTTTGGATTGAACTCAGAAGGGCCCTTGCTTGGAGACACTGCATAAGGTGGGAATTTTGAATGGCAGCATGTAGGCTGCACTGAATTCCAGGATAGGCTTCATGGGTCTCTAGGACTCAGAGTGGGTGACAGGTAGCACTACATCATGTGCATATGGCTAAAGGTTTCTTGATACCGCAGCCCACTGCAGTGAGAAACTATTCAACAATTATGCAGAGGTTATTGAAGAAAATCCTGAGAGTTTGCAATGTGTGGCACATCAGGAAAGGAAGAATTCTCCACCGCATTGACTCAACAATGGCATGGTGGAGTAATTTTAAACAACAAAACTGAACTAACCGTGTGCAGACATTGGGGGAAATAACTAACAGAATTTTGGAAGGTCATCTTTATGCTTCTCATTGACTGAAATTTGTAAGTGAGCTGAAATAGCCTACGTATCCTTGAACAGAAACATGTCAAAAACACACAGAATAGTATTCAAATTGCCCCAAACGCTATATTTTTTTAACAACAAAAAGCAACTAAATAGCTATTATGGTTTTCTGAGCTATGACTTTAGCACAACTGTTATCATCCTGCGTCTTGCTGCAGCCATTTATAAGTTTCAAGTGCACACAAGAACATCATTTATCTCTCTTGGCAGGCAAATGCTTAACTGCCATGCAATAGGATTATAGATATTTCTTTTTAGATGCATTCATTTCTGTTCTTTCCATCAGTTGTCTTAAAGATACTAATAATAAACAAACCAAATCCTTGAAAGAATTTAGTATTTAGTTCCATTGTTATTTTCTGATTTGTTTGTTGCTAATTTATCATTTTTTCCAAATAATAGCATACATAGTATTAATTGCTTCTGTCTGTGTGTTTATGTGGTGCCTAATGCATTGTGGAATTCAATAAATACTAAATCAGCCAAGCAGTGCTTTTTGGAAGTTAATTTAGTAGAAATTATACCTTGCCTTCCTGGTAGGTTTTTGCTTTAAAAAAAGAATAATTGACATTGTATAAAAGTCACACACAAAAAAAATTGTTAAGTTTGAGGGTAGGGATGGAGGGGGAGAGCCATGGCCCAAATCTTTCATACAAAAAAATGAAAATTCATAATGGAAAAGTATGTATAATTTGTTGACTTTTTTATGAGAGTAAGTTATCATTGTCACCCAAAAGAAGACAAAATAGTTGGGAAAGATAGCTAAGAGAGTTTGATACCACGTATGTAGAAGATGGTCCATTATACAGCCCTTCTTCCCTTTAGATTCTCAACCAAATTGGGAATAGACACAAGGAACCATAAGGAAATTAAAATATTGTGTTAACTCTATTCAAGATAAAGTCAGATTGAAGAACACAGCTTAGCCTCAAAGCCAAAATGGGGCATCTTATTCCTTTTTCCTTACTTGGCATGCTCACCCAGTCCACAGCTGAAAAATGACAGGCCTCCCCAGCATTAGGGCAGGAAGGAACCCAACCTGTTCAAATTCCGGCATAAACACCAAAGGCAAAGGGAAGCCTGACGCTTTGCAATCCATAAGGCGTTCAGCATGTGTGAGCAAGAGACAGGCCCATGTGTGAGAAGGGAATTTTATACATCACTCCTGCCCACTAATGGCTAGTAGGCCCTCCTGAGTTTTTCCATCACTAAGTCTTTTCATTCCCAAAAGATAGCAGTGAGTAAGGTGCTTTAAAAAGGCAGCAGAAAAAAAAAAAAAAAAAAAAGGCAGCAGAAACATCTTCCTCGGTACTTTCTTAGAGGCAGAAAGTTGTGGCACAAGTTCCTAATGTATGGATCAAGAAGAAACATCAGAAAGAAGAAAAGTTTCCACCCTAAGCTGTGTAACAACCAGTTGAGAAAAAGGGAGGAACTGAAGATAACTCAGGTTTTGAGCTAGGGTAGAGGAATAATTTGGAAGGAGAAGATAACAAACTGCATTTTAGACCCACTGAGATGGAAGCCTCAGAAGGACATCATTGTGAAAATATCCAACAAGCCCATGGAAATGTGGAGAGGTCAGAACCAAAAACAGATAGGGAGTCATCAACATTGTAGTTGGAGTAATGGAAATAGAGGAAATGACTAAGGAATAGATGCTAAAGAGCATCCCAGAATCAGAACTTTGGAGACGGCTTCCATTTCTGGCCTGGAGGATAGCAAAGTGGTCGAAGCCAAGTAGGGAGTGTTCCAATTTAGTGGCTTTCTGGAACAGATGCACAAATGGGAGTCTAAGGAGGGCAAGGACTGAGGACTGGTGACTAGGAGACCTCCGGAAACCTTTCAGAGAACTGATTCATCATGGCAGGAGAGGCTAAAACCAGACATTGATGAGTTGAGGGGGGAATGAAGATGAGAAAGAGGAGAGGGTTGTTGTCTACAATCTTTGCAGAAATTTAACTCTAAAGGGGATGAGTAGAAAAGCAATTAAATCCTGAATAAAGGCCAATGGTGATTATTTTGTCAGGCTAGGGATATTTGAACAAGTTTCTAGGGAATTTGGGAGATGGAGCCAGAAGAGGGAGAGAAATAATTAAAGAGAAGGGAGAAGAGGACATTCTCCTGGGGATTTGTGATTTAGCAATTTTGAGTCCCCCCAACAGACTAGCTCTTTCTGGTCTCAGGTTGCTTTAGACTCTGCAGAGTGAAAATTGAGCCTGACTAGTTAGGATGGCTCCATGCCCATGGTTTCTTCCCCATCTAATCTGGCTACTAGTACTCAGACTTGAATAATGACTTTTAGGGAAAGATAAGGAATGTCTTGGAATGTAGCCTAGGTTGTCTGTGATTATTACCAATTTATCTGGAAGAGAGTAAATTACCCAGTTGGTAATCACACAAGGACATTACATTGAAATATTACCCCCTTGAAAACAAGAAGTTTAGGTAAGAATGGCTCTAGCAATAAATTATTAGAAATAAAGCATGTTGTATTGATTTTGGCCTGGTAACTTCCGTGTTTCTAGGTGAAGTGTTTTACATGTGCTTGTATTAAAAGGTAAAGGAGCTATATCATCTGGAAGAACCTACTTCATCTAAAATAAATTTGGAGGTGATTTCCAGCCACCAGAACCAGGGAAACCATCATGTGGATAGATTACTATTTTCTTTTTAATGTTTGAGTTTTTGAAAGGAAAATAATTGTAACTTGCAGTAATATCAAATATTATTTTCAGCAAATATTCCCTGGTAAAGGGCTTTATTTTACCATAATAAAAACTTTTAAAATAACTTAAAACTATACCGAGAAAATATTGCAAATGGAATTATTTCAGATTGTTGTTTTAACATTTTAGCTATTGTAGAGCCTAATTAGGTTTTGTTGTTCTATGGGTTACCACACTGCAGAAGCCATGATAATTCCAGGAGTATGTGAGGGGAGTTCTTTTTGGGTGTGTGAGCATTACAGACTTTTCAAAAAAGTCAGCTGAGTTTGGGAGCTTAAAAACATCAATATAATTGAATTCGTCTACTATATAATGCTTTGCAGACAGTTTTTGGAAAGTAATCATTTATTATCCACAAGCAAATAGAATTTATTTATATAGTTTCCACATTGAGTGTGGGATTAGTCATGCCACAAAATACTGAGTCATTTGGCCAGAAAATTTACTCATAGTTGTATGAACTGCCAATGGAAAATTTGAGAACTGTTTATAAATCAAATTATAAAGCTCTTAGAGTTATAAATCGCTGAGCAATATTGTTCATTATTATTCAGATGGTATAAAATATTTCCACCATTTCTAAGAATGGGCAATTTACAAAGCAAGTTTGAAAGCTGAAGATATTGCCTTCTAGATCCAAGATGAAATTTGCCATATAAGTTATAAACATTCTACATCTGAAACTTCTACACTTCTTAAGTAAAAAGATAAAAAAATAAGGTAGGAGCTTTATTATTGAATAGCAAATGTTACAAGATGAATAAAATTTTGGTTATTATCTACAAATTAAGTTCTAGGTTGTGATGATAATAAAACTACAGCAACATTGAATAGCTAGAGTTCCCCTATTTCTTACAATAATTCTTTGTCATTTAGGACTTTTGCATTAAATATTTTGTGCTAATAGAGTTGTATGCTAATGCATCAATGCACTCATAGCCTGAAAAAATATTGTCACTAGGAGAGCAGAAGTACTAAATGTACCAAGGAGAGCAGAAAATTGTGATGAGCAACTGATGATTAGTAAAAGATGTATTAATAATATATAATTCCAGAGGTTATTGATACCCCAATGTAAGGACATCCCATGAATCTAGGAACAGAAAGAAAAGTACATCTTTAAAATGTTTTTGTAGCCACAAATACTTTATGGAGTAAAACAGGGCAACAAACAGCAAACACACAAATTGGAATATAGTAGAGTTTATATTTCAAAGAAGAAAGCCATTAACCTAAAGCCTGTTCTTGCCAGTCCTATCTCTACTGTAGAAGTTCAAACTGCAATTCATGAGTAGGTTTCTAGAGACCTGAAATTACATGTAAAAACTTGTGTCTCATTTTGAGGACATGATCCATACCTTTCATTAGATTCTTAATGAGCTCTCCCCCAACTCCCACAATGAGAATCATCAGAATCATACAAATCCACATAGGTACTGACGCTTCTGAACTCGTATAAGTCATTTGATCCATCAACAATGGCAGCACCTGGGTACCCCTGAGACTGTAAGAAGTGTCTTGGGGACTATCCGTCCATGGTTAGCAAAGGAAACTTTCTGTTCTAAACTATAAAAGTTTAGATAAGTCTCCCAAGTACAGGTGAGTGCTGCCACCCAAAGACTAAATGGAGGTGATGTGCTGGGAGTTAATTTGTCCTCTAGCATCTTTAAACATATTGGGAGAGAGACAAATGAGTCACCTAAGGTAACTCCCACTGGGATGTCAGTTGTAACCCTAAGAGAAGAAAAGACTGTGTTAACAATCTAGGACCACTTCCATAGACTTCTGTTATGGAAAGAAGGGATAAATTGATTCCTAAGCTGCCTTCATGCCAATTAACTACCCAATTTATAGCTAGATGTTTGAATGGATAAGCCCATTCCAAGCCAATAGGACTAGTCCTAAAAGCTAGTCTTGAGTTCACAGTCTGCAAAAATTGCTATACTCTTAAGGCCTAAAAGAGGGACAAGAGGAATTAGTATTAGGTTCCCAGAAACAACTCAGACATTCTGGTAAATAAAGCCACCACTCTTCCTAAATCCTTCCCCAAGCCCACATTCAACAGTCTACTGTGGAGTCTGCAGACCTGGTAATTGGTGCCCTCAATCCCACCAGGGTGATTCTGCACTCTGGTGGGAAGACTGCCCATCCAGCTGTTCAGCTTCACCTACTCGTTGTTTCTAGCGTCCCACCAGGAGTGGAATGCTATGGTTTAAATTTTTACTTCTGCAAAAACTCATGTAGAAATTAGATTATTGTTGTGACAGTATTGGCAGGTGGGACCTTTGAGAGGTGATTAGACCATGAGGGCTCTGCCCTCATGAATGGATTAATGCTGTTACTTTAGGAGTGGATTTGTTATAAAAGAGCTAGTTCAGCCTCCTCTCTCTCTCTCTTTCTCTCTCTCATCTTCATCTTCCACCATGTGATGACACAGCAAGACAGCAAGGCACTCACCAGATGCCAGCACCTTGATATTGGACTTCCCAGCCTCTAGTACTGCAAGCCAATAAATTTCTGTTTATTATGAATTACTAAGCCTGTGGTATTCTGTTTTAACAGCACAAAACAGACCAAGACACCACTCTTGCCATATTTGTGGACCTCAACTCCCTCTCCACCACCATATTTCCAGGATACTAGGTCTCAATGTCACATCATCGTGATCACATATTGTTACAGTATGAAGCTGGTTATTTCATTATGTGACTGTTTCACTCCAGTGGGCAAGTCCAGTTTCCTGACATATCCCGATCTCTCAGTCTGGCTAGTTCTTTTTGCTCCAAGTTCTGTTCTGATCCTCTAGGGTTTGGTGACATAACATTCATGCATTCCACACAGAAACAGACCTTGGATCAATATGATTTCCTGGGTGCCTCAGACCCCCCTCTGGGCCTAGTGGGCACTGTTCTTTGCACACTTTCAGTCTGTGGTCATTTGTAATGAGGCAGGAATCTACCTAGAGACGATATTGCAGGATTGTAGTTAATGTATCAGACTTCCTGGTGGTTTGCCATCTGGTGAGCTGTTAAAAGTCTAGGTCTTAGTGCCTAGATTAAGGGGCACCGACAGCACCCTGGGAGTTGATTGGTATGATCATTATTCACCTGTGCCACTTCCCCAAAAGGCATGGAATAACATGCACTGGTCATCCTCATTACTGAATGGCTACCTTGATGTGGACCACCTAGTTACCTGTAGCAACAGCTAGCACTTATTGAGTATCTACTCTCTGCTAAATGCTTTACATGCATTTACTCATTCAATCCTCACAGCAGCCCTGAGTAGGTACTACTCTTATTCCTATTTTATGGATGGGAATTCCAGGGCTTAGAGATGTAAGGAATTACCTAAAGACCACACACCTAGCAAGTGGCATCAAAATTCTTCAGCACTTCACAAACCACACAAACCATTCCTGTTGCATGTTTTCCATTTGCACTGCCTCCCTGCTTCATTTGCACTGCAGCTCTTCCCCTAAAGGAAATCCTCTTAGTTGGAGCTTGCCGAGCAGCTACTCTTCCTCTCTTCTGACTCTCCTTAGGCTACCCCTACCCAGATTAATGAAGGCCAACCCAACACTCCAGCAGAACGTCAGATGTTTCCTTGTACACAAGAGATGCGGTCTTCTCCTTTAGCCTGTTAGGAATTTACCTAGGCCACACCTCCTAATCCAGCAATTTCACAAGACTCTTTGTATTAAAAAATTATAGTTTCACCCTTACCATTTCATTGCCATGTCTCCATCATTATCACTTGGGTAAATTTGACCCAGCATCTCCAGAAAACTGAAGAAGCTTAGTGGGGCCAAGCTGACTCCTACTTTGGTAAAACGGCTCTATGGGAGACCACCTGGCTGTCCTTTATAAAAGAGAAAGCTATAATGATTTTTTCTTTATATTTTTACAAAAGATTGAGGTTTGTCTAATATAGACTCATAGGCATCAAGGTTAATTAGCTATGTTTATTGAAGCCCTCCCCTGTCCTCAATGCTATAAACTCCCCTCCTACTCTTACATGTTTGACCTAAACTTGTATGGGGGTAATCGGTTTAATTTGCTTCAATTAATAATAAAAATATTGCTATTAATAAATTAATATAATATAACTAATACAATACTAGTAGTGGTATAATAAAATACTACTATTAAATTAATGTTATAATTACAATATTAATAATATACTTAGTTATAAAATAAAATATATTTTTGTAATAATATTGATATATTGTTAATTAATATAAATAATTATTGTTATAAAATAAGAAAGTAGTAATTATATTATTACAAATAATATTATAATTAATATTAATTAATTTATATTATTATATACCTGACATATCAACTCATAATGGGGTATTTTATTATTCCCATTTCACAGATGGAGAGACAGAAGCACAGAAAGATTACATGGGTAGTAAGTATTGGAGCTAGGATTATGAATCAGACAGTTTGGCTTTAAAGCCTATGATTGTAAGTACTTATGTGACCTGCTTTGTAAGGGTTTCAGACTGGAAGACTATCTTGAAATAACTACATAGCAAAACTGTACCTCTACCAATAAAAAAGAGTATCTCACTAAGCTTTCTATCTTTTCACAGAAGGACAAGTTTAGTCTTTCCCTCTTTCTGTGAACAGGATGTACATTTGCCCAAGGTTCTGTGTCCTGCTGACTATTCTAACAACTTCTCTACCATAAAATCAAAGACTGACAACACTGTCCCCAAATGCCATCCCTGCTAAGTCCCCTGTTCCTCTGTCTTTTTGTCTTTTTTTTTTTTTTTGAGATGGGGGCTTGCCCTGTTGCCCACGCTGGAGTGCAGTGGCCTGATCATAGCTTACTGTAGCCTCCATCTCCCAGGCTCAAGCAATCCTCCTGGCATAACCTCCCAAGTAGCTGAGACTACAAGCAGGCACCACCATACCTGGCTAATTTATTTTATTTTTAGTAGACGAAGTCTCATTATGTTACTCAGGCTGGTAATTCTTGGCTTCAAGCAATCCTCCCACCTCTGTCTCCCAAGTATTGGGATTACAGGTGTGAGCCTCCTCACCTGGCCTCTTCTCAGTCTTTGACACTTCTGAACCTCGACGTTAGGTTGCATACTTTGATCTCACTCTACCCATCTATCCATCCTTGCTTAAATATAGCTTCCTGGGCCTCAGCTGGCTTAAAGAGATTCATCCCATTTCCTTGAGCTTTCTTCTTTGATCAACACTTGCATTCTCCATCCTTAACTGGTTTCTTAGTTCTGACTTGCCCTATGGCTAACCACACCCACATATGCCAATACACTGAGAGAAGATGGCCTTTTACATTCCTTTTCATTTTGATTACGAGTTTATTGATAGCACTTTCACTCATAAATATATAATAAATGTATTTTTCTAAATGACCTTCATAGGGATAGGGAAATAACTTGATAAAATTTGTAATGTAGCTGATCATTTGTTTTTTTTTAATTTTAATGTTGCTTCAAGGTGGTAAGAAAAAATATCAGAGTAAGGAGAGAAATGATTGGTAACAGGTAAGACGGGAACTCCACTTAAGATGATTTATTAAGTAAATTATCTAAAATATGTGACTCAGCACATTAATTATATTTAGACCTTAACTTTTGATAGTATAAAATTACAAAGTTAATGGAGATAATGGTGAATGGTAACCAGTTATTTCATTATCATATGATATTAGGCCAGGCATGGTGGCTCATACCTGTAACACCAGGACTTGTGTCAAAAAACTGTTTAGAAATATTATTTAGCAAATAGATATGTTGATGTTGTTAGGAGCTAGGATTTTCAGTGAGAGAGAAAAATGCATTATAAAATCAGAGGATCTCTTGAGCCTAGAAGTTCAAGGCTGCAGTAAGCCTTGATAGCGCTGCTGCTCTCCAGTCTCTGTGACAAAGCGAGATCCTGTCACACACACAAAAAAATTTATATATATACATATGTGATATTAACATAGTGTATAATGGGATAGATATTTCAAAAAGAAATGATCTCATCTTTTCATATTATAATTGATTAGATTAATATTTGAGAGTTGAATCACTCCTGATTTTTATGCATAAGCATTGATTCTTGGATCAGAATTACATATTACATTTTGTGAATTTACAAAATTGGTCCAAAAGTTATTAATGTTGTAGAATACATTTACTTAAAGCAAAAAGCATAATAATCTCATTTTGCTCTCAACTTTCAAGATGAATAGAAAGTTCCACATTAATAAAAAAATGTGAAATAAAAACAGTTCACATGACTTATAGTCCTCCTAAAATAGAACTTGTAATTGATTTTACTCCTCTCTAGGCTTAACTCTGAACCTGTGGTTTGTTTTTTGTTTGTTTGTTTGTTTGTTTGTTGAGACCGAGTCTTGCTCTGTCACCCAGGCTGGAGTGCAATGGCATGATCTCGGCTCACTGCAACTTCCATCTTCCGGGTTCAGGCAATTCTCCTGCCTCAGCCTCCAGAGTAGCTGGGGTTACAGGCACTTGCCACCATGCCTGGCTAATTTTTGTATATTTAGTAGAGATGAAGTTTCACCATGTTGGCCAGGCTGGTCTCAAACTCCTGACCTAAAATGATCCACCTGCCTCGGCCTCCCAAAGTGCTGGGATTACAGGCGTGAGCCACTGCGCCTGGCCTGTTTTTTTATAAATATGAGGAAAGGCACATAATTATTGGGGGGACAAGTAGTAACACAATAATAGCCAAGAAGAAAATGTTCAGAGGCCCTAGAACCACAGGAAAATTTTAGAGTCCCTCTGAATTTTGCATTTACTTTCTTGTGCAAATTTTCAGATAGTTCTGCCTGTGCCTGCAGGCTTTTTATTGACAATTGATTGGGATAAGTGACACTGTGGAGCAGGTGAAGATTGCCTTCCACTTTTCCCAGCCTCTTATTTCTGTGCTATTACCTCTGTGCTATAGTCTTCTTCGTGAACACATCAACATGAAAGTAAGCTAGCCACACTGTTTAATTTCCGAGAAGACAAAGCCTGGGTCACTTAGCACTTGGTTCTTTTGCCAGGTCAGGAGCAACAGAGGGACTCTGGTACAGATGATGAAGCTAACATGTGGAGCCAGTGATACCAGCAATACTAGGGGTATTAATCCAGTAATACAGATAAGAGCATGCATGAAGAAAAGAGCAAAAAGAAAAACCGCTTTGCCACTGGAAATAGAGCTTGATCAGTGGTAGGATGGATCATGTCAGAACATGGAAATTAGAAATACAAGCCATACCCAATAGAACAGTAATAACCCAGCAAACAAATAGTGTAGATCAGGTACATTGTCAGTATCAGATGTCCGTAGGGAGATAGCAGGTGGAAGTATTGGCAACGGAAGGAATCTATTGGCTGGCAACAAATAGACACACAGGCAATCAGGAGGTATGAGGAGCCCTGCCATGTTGTATCAGTCAGAGTTCTGGCAAGAAATAGATGGCCCACTAAAATTAGGATGATTTGAAAAGGCTTTAACTAAGGGACTATTTAAGAAAGTGTGGGCTGAGTATAGGGAAACCATGAGGGATCATGCTGTACCTCAGGGCTAGTCATAGTGGAAATGTTACCAGCCCTGGACCAAAGGTGGCATGGTTATTGCAACCTGAAAGGAGAGGGGCACATGAAATCTGAAATGACCCCACAGGAAGGGAGCCGGGAGGATAAATTCTCCTGACTCGCTGTCCTCCCTCCCTCTGATCTCATGCCTGGACACTCATTGGCTGAACTCAGCTGAAAAGAGAGTTCGGGAGCCCAAACAGGTCAAACTCCAGACTCAGAGAGTGAAATAGAGACAGCTAGGGAAAGGATCTGGAGGGCCAAAGAAAGGATCTCCTTCTCTAGCATCTAACCAGGACTATAGTCCTAATAAACACTGATGAACAAGCCAAGACTCCAGTCTCTGTGGGAATGGTACTACAGGGCAAACTTAGGCAAGGAGGGCCCTGTAAGGGACTACTTGAAGTGAAAAAAGCAAAAATCTCATTATTGGAATTGACAACCTGTTACAAAGCTGACTTGATGATTAGTTGCTAAGTTCTGGCTTGAGCCCTTCTTCAGCCTGCTTATGGATTACCAACTAGGAGTGGTTGCCAGGTTCCACTGGGGACCTCAGCTCCCTCATCTATAAAGTGTGGATAATACTTGTTCCTACCACAGAGGGTGTCTGTGAGGATTAAATGAGTTAGTAGAGGTTAAATGCATAGAATAGCACCTTATATATACTAAATATTCAGTAAATGTTAGCTATGTTTTTATTCTTATTAAGTGAAGGAGGCAGAATTGGAGAGATCCAAGGATGTCATATAGGTCAGTATAGGGAACTAAATTAATTTCTTTTGTAGATAATGGTTACACATATGAAAACACGTGATATCACTGCTTGTTCATTCAATTAGCTTCAGTAAAAGTAATCCACAAACTCCAGAAAGATAAGAATGTTTTTCTTTCCTTTCCCTTCATGGAAAATATAAAATGATTCAGGTCTATAGCCCCCTCAAGCATAATGCTTCTTTTCTTTTTCTTTCTTTTCTTTTTTTTTTTTTTTTTTTTTTGAGACAGGGTCTCACTGTGTCGCCCAGGCTGGAGTGCAGCAACAGGAACACAGCTCACTGCAGCCTCAAACTCCTGGGCTCTCGTGATCCTCCCACCTCAGCCTCCCCAGTAGCTGGGACTGTAGGTGTGCCCCACCATGCCTGGCTAATTTTTTTTTTTATTTTTTGTAGAAATGGATTCTCACCATGTTGCTCAGGCTGGTCTTAAATTCCTGGGCTCAAGCAATCCTCCCACCTCAGCCTCCCAAAGCCACAGTGGTGTGAGCCACTGCACTTGGCCCAAACATAATGTTTCTTAGGCTCCTACATAATCTCTAATCCGGTCCAAGTTATGCCGTAACAGTTTGGCAGCATTGTCGAACCATCCCGAAGCACACTGACCATTTTTTTAATCATGATATTGCCAGAACAACTTGGAAACTGAAAATATTTATGTCATTTGAAAATGAAGGAAGTGGCCAGGTGCGGTGGCTCACACCTGTAATCCCAGCACTTTGGGAGGCTGAGGTGGGCGGATCATGAGGTCAGGAGCTCAAGACCATCCTGGCTAACACGGTGAAACCCCGTCTCTAATAAAAATACAAAAAATTAGCCGGCCGTGGTGGCAGGCGCCAGTAATCCTAGCTACTCTGGAGGCTGAGGCAGGAGAATCACTTGAACCCAGGAGGCGGAGGTTGTGTGAGCAGAGATGGCGCCACTGCACTCCAGCCTGGGAGACAGAGTCAGACTCTGTCTCAAAAAAAAAAAGAAAAGAAAATGAAGGAAGTAAAAACAGACAGTAAGTTGAAATGCTGCCTAATGGACCTTAGTAAAACCCAGTAGTTTTCCCTCTAGAAGTCAGAACACTTTGGTGAGAAAGCCATGCATTTGTTTTGCTCAGCAGAGTGCTGTCTGAGGGTTGGAGTGCTCAGAATGCACCCAATCATTTACAGCCATTTCGATCTTGATTTGTCTTCCTCGAGAACATACATAACTAAAAATAAATAATATAGGCATCTCCTTCCTCCATGCCCTATCTTGCTATGCAGCTGGACTAAAACTAGTAGTCCATTTTATAGAAATCATTAAGCCAGCCACTGGCTATTTAGAATTGTATTGGCACTAGTTTCCCGCCACTTTTGAATTTATTTAGAGGGGAGTCTTCAGTTCATATTCTGACCTGAGTACTATAAGGGATCTTTTATGTCTATACATTTCAAAACTGATATATGTATAAAGCAATCCAAAACTTTTGAAACCTATGAAAGAGTACTTAGGTTTTATTGTAGTGCTGTACTTGCCTTTCAAAATTTTAATTGAATTCATAATAGAGAACTTATATTTAAATACAAAGGCAGATGAGACACCTGTATTACATTTTGATATTAATTTAGTTTCCTTAGGTTTGGTGACTTTTTTTTTTTAGAATTTCAGAGGTGGCTTTTGAATTCCTGCATTAGGTGTGTCATTGATTTGTTAAAATTAAACATAAATGCATTGAGAATTTATGTTTTGATTTGCTTCCATTAATTACAAAACTCCCCTTTTTCTATGTCTTAATTCCGAGACACTGTGTTTTTCATAATTTGGATGTTGCTTAGGACATTGTTTTTCAAACTATGGATTATAATCCATTAATGGGTTGTGAAATCAGTTTAATGTGCTATGACCAGCACTTTTTTTAAATGAAATAAAATAGAGCAGACAGAATAGAAACTGAGACAGTGCATTGCATGTAGTAAGGGTAAATATGTTTCTTAAAATTTTGTTTTAGTTGCATGTGTGTGTGTATTTTCTAGATCAAAATGTATTTTTTACTGTAACAGTCAAAAAAAATTTAAAGCCCTTGGCTTATATTATTCCTCCAACCACATTTTTTTTTTCTTTTTTTGAGACAGAGTCTCACTCTGTCACCCAGGCTGGAGTGCAGTGGCATGATCTCGGCTCTCTACAACCTCTCCGCCTCCCAGGTTCAAGCCATTCTTATGCCTCAGCCTCCCCAGTAGCTGGGATTACAGGCACGTGCCACCATGCCCGTCTAATTTTTGTTTCACCATGTTGGCCAAGCTTGTCACAAACTCCTGAACTCAGGTGATCTGCCAACCTTGGCCTCCCAAAGTGCTAGGATTACAGGCTTGAACCACCGCACGC
The DNA here is from genome assembly GCF_028858775.2 of Pan troglodytes. NCBI lineage: Eukaryota > Metazoa > Chordata > Mammalia > Primates > Hominidae > Pan > Pan troglodytes. The sequence continues at coordinate 62,837,286 of NC_072403.2, forward strand.
TGCCCCAACCACATATTGTAAGTGTTATCATGGCTGTGTTCATGTTTCATCTCATCTCCTGCAACTATTAGAGAATTAATAAGATGCTTTCTTTTAGTAAGTAAATAAATAAATAAATTGGGGGCAGATAGCCACATAGTGAATTTTTTTACTACCTATCAGAAACTGGTAGTATTTAATATATAGCCATACTCATAATGTTCCTTCTGAATTTGCTAATTGGCAGCTAATATAAACATTGAATCACCTGTTTATGGAATTTATAACATAATATTGACCTGAAATCTACTGGAAAGTAGATATTCTAAATAAGGTCTGATATGTCTATATCTGGTTGGTCTTGAGTGAATTGTGTGTTTGTGAAGAAACTTGAGGATTTGCTCTTTAACCAAATCATATCTGCAGGGGAAAGTTTAATATTAATACAACTAGGGATAATACAAAAACTGTGTTTTTGTAAACTAATTTGTTTTTCTCCAAGATTTTTGTTGTGGTAAAACACACATAACATAAAATTTACCATTTTAATCATTTTTAACTGTTTGGTTCAGTAACATTAAATACCTTAGTATTATTGTGCAACCATCACTACCATCCATCTCCAGGATACTTTTCATCTTACAAAACTGAACCTCTGTGCTCATTAAACAATAGTTCCTATTCCCTCACTTCCTCTAGCCCCTGGCAATCACCATTCTACTTTCCGTCTCTATGAATTTGACTATTCTGGTACCTCATGTAAATGGAATCATATAATATTGGTATTTTTGGAACTGGAATATTTCACTTAGCATAATGTTCTCAAGGTAAATCCATGTTATAGAACATCAGAATTTCCTTCCTTTTAAAGGTTGAATACTATTACATTATATGTATATGCCCATTTTGCTTATTTATTCATCTTTCAATGGACATGGGTTGCTTCCTCCTTTTAGCTATTGTGAATAATGCTGCTATGAACATGGTATGCAAGTATCTCTTCAAGACTATGCTTTAATTCTTTTTAGTATATACCCAGGAGTAGAATTGCTGGATCATATGGTAATTTTATTTTTAATTTTTCTAGAAGGTTCCGTGCTGTTTTCCATCAGTGGCTGCACCATCTTACATTACCACCAACAGTGCACAGGGTTCCAGTTCCTCTATATCCTTACCAATACTTATGATTTTGTTTTTTTGTTTGTAGTCATCCTAATGGCTATGAAGTAGTTTCTCCTTGTAGTTTTGATTTGCATTTCCTAATGATTAGTGATGCTGAGCACCTTTTCATGTGATATTGGCCGGCCATTTGTATATCTTCTATGGAAAAAAGTCTATTCAAGTCCTTTACTCATTTTTGAATCATTTTTTTGTTAAGTTTTAAGAATTCTGTGCGTTCTGGATATTAATCTCATTAAATTCATGATTTGAAAATATTTTCTCACATTCTATGGGTTGCCTTTTTAACTCTGTTAATAGTGACTTTTGATGCACAAAACTTTAATTTGCATGAAGTCCAATATTCCTGTTTTTTGTTTTATTGCCTATGCCCTTTGGTATCATACCCAAGAAATCTTTGAAAAATCCAGTCGCATAAAGCTTTTGCCATATGTTTTCTTTTTACTTTACTTTACTTTCTTTTTTTTTTTTTTTTTTTTTTTTGAGACAGAGTCTTACTCTATCACCCAGGCTGGAGTGCAGTGACATGATCTCAGCTCACCGCAACCTCCCCTTCCTGGGTTCAAGCAATTCTCCTGCCTCAGCTTGCTGAATAGCTGCGACTAAAGTCATGCGCCACCAGGCCTGACTAATTTTTGTATTTTTAGTAGAAATGGAGTTTCCCCACTTTGGCCAGGCTGGTCTCGAACCTCTGAGCTCAAGTGGTCTACCCATCTCGGCCTCCCAAAGTGCTGGGATTACAGATGTGAGCCACCGGGCCCAGCCACCGCATGTTTCCTTATAAGAATTTTATAACTAATTTGTTTTTAATGATTTTGCAAGCCTAAATTAATTTTAGCAGGAATAATAAAGTTTAAAGTAACAAAGTGTAACTCTTGAAAACTAATTATATACTTTAAAAGGAAAAAGGATTGAAAGGAAGACTTTTACAGTTTTATTTCATACACTGTCTATGTGTGATCTTTCACTTTTATAATGAGCATTACTGCCTTTCAGATAAAAAGAAGATGTATTTCTCAATTATGTCACTTTCTACAGCACTCTAAGCACTTAAGTTCTCAGTAGAAAACTGACACCCCATTTTCCAATAGAAATGTATTAGTAAGCTCAGGCTGCCATAACAAATACCATAGACTGGGTGGCTTAAACAACAAAAATTTGTTTCTTACAATTCTGTAAGTTAGAAAGTACAAGAACAGGCCCAGCAAGGTTCAGTTTCTGGTGAAATCTCTATTTCTGGCTTACAGGTGGCAGCCTTCTTGCTATGTCCTCACATGACAAAGAAAGAGAGAGATGTGATAGGATTAGTGGCCCTATAAGATAGACATTTCTCTCTCTCTCTTCTGTGGAGCATTGATCTACGTACAAAGAAATGAAAAATAAAGAACAATCAGAAGGTCTCTACTTTATTGCCCTGGATTTACTGAAAGTGTGGTGATGACGCATTTGACAAAACATAAAACCATAAAGGAGACAGTGGGATATATGTTGAGAGAACCCGTCCTGGAGTAGACAATCTTTTCTTTTGACTGTGGAGAAAAGAGCTCTCCACACATTCTGAATTATCAGCAACCCCAGTGAAGTAAGATTCTGACATCTGTTACCATCACTAAATAGTACTTAATAGGTCCGTGTCAGTTAAACCTGGTGAAACTTAGTTTTATCAAATAATAAATCTGCTGTAGGACCTTAGAGGGTGCATACTGTGTCTCTCAAGTACAAGTAGTGCTCCCTTATCCACGGAGGATGCATTCTAAGACCCCAGTGGATGCCTGAAACAGTGGGTTGTACCGAACTCTATATATACTACATTTTTTCTATACATACCTATGATAATGTTTAATTTATTAATTAGGCACAGTAAAACATTAATAACAATAACTAATAGTAATATAAAACAATTATAATGATATACTGTAATAAAAGTAAGGTGAATGTGGTCTTCCTCTCTCTCAAAATATCTTACTGTACTAAGTATGGTAATGATGTGAGATGATAACTGAGAAGGCTACTCTAGTGTATACAGTGTGGATACGCTGGACAAAGGGACAGCTCACATGCTGGGTAAGTGGTATGGCACAAGCTCTCATCATGCTACTTGGGATGGCATTCTTTTTAAACTTACAATTTTTTTCTTTTTTTGAGACAGGGTCTCATTCTGCCACCCAGGCTGGAGTGCAGTGGCACAATTAGGGCTCTCCACAGCCTCAGCTTCCCAGCTCAGGTGATCCTCCCACCTCAGCCTCCTGAGTAGCTGGGACTACAGGCGCACCACCATGCCCAGCTAGCTTTTTGTATTTTCTGTAGAGATGTGCTTTTGCCATGTTGTCCAGACTGATCTTGCACTTCTGGCCTCAAGTGATCTGCCCACCTCAGCCTCCCAAAGTGCTGGGATTACAGGCATAAGCCATTGCACCCGGCCTAAACTTACAGATTATTTATTTCTGGAATTTCCCATTTAATGTTTTCAGACTGTAGTTCACTGCAGGTAACTGAAACTGAGGAAAGCAAAACTGTTGGTAAGGGGAGAGTAGAGTACTGTTTTTAATTTGTCGGTAATATGTGCGGTAATGTAAGTCAATGGAGAAAAAGGAATTAAAGCAGATGGCCTGCCCCCCAGAAAAAGAAATGAAGGTGAAATAAAAGAAAGCAGGTGATACCATCTAAACTCCATTTAAATATGATAAATATATGGATCTTTAGGTCAGGTTTTCACAAATTATGGTTCATCTGCCTGCCATCTATTATTGTACAGCCTTAAGGTAAGAATGTTTTTTACAGATTTAAGAAGTTTTTAAAAATCAACATAACATTTTATTATATATAAAACTATATAAACTTGAAGTATCAGTGTTCATAAACAAAGTCTAATTGGAACATCACCACACTTATTGTGTTTATGTATTGCCTATGCTTGTTTTCATACTACGACAGCAGAGTTAAGTAGTAGTGACAGAGACCATATGGGACAACTTCATTGCTTTAAAGTACTGCTAAGTGGACCACAAATGACAGTGATGCAGCTTTAATAATTGACAGCATTTTGAGTGGCATGCATATTGTCATGCCATGGCATTTTATTTTATTTTATTTTTAATTAGAAAAATTATTTATTTCTGCTCCTTTCATATATCTTATTGTTCAGGAAACAGTTTACATACATATCTCAAGTAATCTACCATCACATACTCTATTTAAAGGCAAAGCAGGCTGGGAACAGTGGCTCACATCTATAATCCCAGCAGTTTGGGAGGCCAAGGCAGGTGGATCACCTGAGGTCAGGAGCTCAAGACCAGCCTGGCCAACCTGGTGAAACCCCATCCCTACAAAAATACAAAATTAGTCGGGCATGATGGCGGGTGCCTGTAATCCCAGCTACTTGGGAGGCTGAGGTGGAGAATCACTTGAACCTGGGAGGTGGAGGCTGCAGGAGCTGAGACCGAGCCATTGCATTCCAGCCTGGGCAACAAAAGCGAAACTGTCTCAAAAAATAATAATAAAACAAAATAAAAAAAAATAAAGGCAAAGCACCTTAGGTAAAGCTGTCCAGAGTTCTCAGCCTATGGAATCTTGCTTCCTAATTTTATGTTAATTTCTGAAAATCAGAAGTGTCATCTCCAAAAAATGTTAAGGGGGTTGTAAAAAATAATCACTTCATTCAATATTATAGTTGTAGATATGGAGTATATTTTCTTTAAAAAAATGAAAAACTAAGAAGAAAATGCCTCTCAACATCGTTAGTATATCAATAGGTCAGCAGGGAAAAAAAAATACTGTGATAAACTTGTCTCTTTGATACTAAGAAGAAATTCTAGTCCATGCTCCAATATACTTCCTGTTTTTTCACTAGGTATTTCTTTTACAGCTGCTCTTCATTCTTTTCCACATTTCATATTAGAGGATTGGTACAGCCTTTAAAACTTCATTGACAGGAGCAAATCCAGTATCCACTTATTTCTTCTCAAAAGCACTCTAACCCATCAGATAGCCCAGCAGTTTCATTCTCATGAAAACTCTAGCCGTGAAAAAACTCAATAGGACACACATGAATTTAATGAATAGAAGAAGAAATTATTGAGTTTTGGGATATTTTGTGCATTCAATTGGTCCAGGATTATGAAACGTAAACCTCCCATTGTAAACAGGAAGCTGGATGCAAGTCCTTCCATAATATATTGTCCATTTACTCTGTAGGCCAAGAAAGCTACTGACCTCTAATGCCTATGTTCATCAGTCATAGAGCCAACATTTGCAGGTTCAACAATAACATCATAAATTATTCCTCCAGTGGTGAGGAAGTAAGACACCAGCACCAGAGCATACACAGTCATGGTCGACGCCATGTGCAGTCATGGTGGCTTCTTCAGCTTCAGGTTGGGACATTCAGGGACATTCAAGCACTAAGAACAGGACACGATACAAAGTCTCCATGTTGGTGACAGCAAGGGCCATTCTCAGCCTCAAGCCCCACATACCACCTGGAAACAATTATTTAATTTATTTTTTATTATCAGTGCATGCCAATCATGCCAAACAAGAAAAAAAGATAAAATTAGTGTTAGTGCTTTTTTTTTTTTTTGAGACACAGTCTCGCTCTGTCACCCAGGCTGGAGTGCAGTGGCGCGATCTCGACTCACTGCAAGTTCTGCCTCCTGGGTTCACACCTTTCTCCTTCCTCAGCCTCCCGAGTAGCTGGGACTACAGGTGCCCGCCACCACGCCCGGCTAATTTTTTGTATTTTTAGTGGAGACAATGTTTCACCGTGTTAGCCAGGATGGTCTCGATCTCCTGACCTCAAGATCTGCCCGTCTCAGCCTCCCAAAGTGCTGGGATTACAGGCGTGAGTCACCATGCCCAGCCGCGTTAGTGCTTCTAAGGCAGAATGGAGTGTAGATTATTTTATTATAAAATTAGGTGGCAAAGGACTGTGGGGTTTGTTTGTTTGAGCCAGAGTCTTGCTCTGTCACTCAGGCTGGAGTGCAGTGGCTCAATCTTGGCTCATTGCAACCTCTGCCTCCTGGGTTCAAGCGATTCTCCTGCCTCAGCCTCCTGAGTAGCTGGGATTACAGGTGCACATCACCACACCTGGCTAATTTTTGTATTTTTAATACAGATGGGGTTTCACCATGTTGGCCAAGCTGGCCTTGAATTACTGGCCTTAAGTGATCCACCTGCCTCAGCTTCCCAAAGTGCTGGGATTACAGGCATGAGCACTGCAACCGGTAGATTATGTTTATTATACAATGACATTACAGTTGTGCTGAAAGAATATCATATATATTAACATTAGCCAAATAAGCACTCATCACAATATTTCCAACTCACAGGAAAATAGCAGTCAGAAAAATTAGGAAATTTAAAATGGACTATCTCATTTTTCATCACAGCAGAATTTCTTCACAAAAATTAAAAAATGAAAATTAGTGCAACCAAAATAAATTTCATATGGCTCATTTGTTAGCCAAGAAGGAAAACCATTTACAGATAGTGAAATTATAATAATTGAATTATACTTGACTGCAGTAGTTTACAACTATTAGCCTTTCAGCAAAGATAGTTGCTCAAAGGGTTGGGGACATTGAGAGTGGCACAATAATCAATTAAATAACAAGCAAGTGACTGTCAGTTTTTATTGTTTCTTAATGAGTCAACAGGTTACTGCTCAGTTGTTTTTTATTTGAGAAACAAATGCTGAGTTTAGAGTGACTAACAAATTAGTTTCTATAAATAGCCTTTGTGAAAAAAAACTGTGGGCAAAAATAGTTTCAAAGAAACTGAGAAAATACTAATTGAGTACAACCTGAAGTGGAATCTACTAAGATGTGTTACAAATATATAGAGAGCAGAAAAATAATTAGACAAATTTACGGGACTTATGAAAATGTAAAGTGTTTAAAGCCTATGGTTATTCATTTTATTAGTCATCAGCAGGTGCTTTGCAGAAAATAATTGAACCATTATGTGTATTTTTAAAAAATAGCTTTATTGAAACAGCATTCACAAACCAAGCAATTGACCCATTTAAAGTATATGATTCAGCCAGACACAATGGATCATGCCTGTAATCCCAGCATTTGGAAGGCCAAGGCAGGAAGGTCACTTGAAGCCGGGAGTTTGAAATCAACCTAGACAATACAGTGAGACCCCATCTCTACGAAAAATAAAAAAATTAGCTGGGCATAGTGGCACACGCCTGTAGTCCCAGCTATTAGGGAAGCCAAGACGGGAGGATCACTTGAGTCCAGGAGGTCAAGGCTGAAGTGAGCCAAGATTGCACCACTACACTCCAGCCTGAGTGACAGAGCAAGACCCTATCTCAAAAGAAAGAAAAGGGTGTACAATTCAACCAAGTATGGTGGCTCATACCTGTAATCCTAATGCTTTGGGAGGCCAAAGCAGAAGGATCACTTGAGGCCAGGAGTTCAAGACCAGCCTGGGCAACATACTGAGACCCTGTCTCTACAAAAACAAAAAACAAAAAAAAAACTAAGAATTAGACAGGTGTTGTGGTGCATGCCTGTAGCCCCAGCTACTCTGGAGACTGAGGCAAGAGGATCCCTTGAGCCCAGGAGTTCAAGGCTGCAGTGACTTAGGATCATGCCACTGCACTCCAGCCTGGGTGAGAGAGCAAGACCCTGTCTAAAATAAAATAAAATAAAATATACAATTAAATGTGGAGGGTTTTTTTTGTATACTCACAGTATTTTGCAACCATCACCACAATTCAATTTTTAAAACATTTTTCCCCTCTAAAAGAAACCCTATGCCAATTTCCTCTCCCCAACCTACTCCTCACCCATAAGAAATCACTTATCTACTTTCTGCCTCCATAAATTTGACTACCCTTCTTCTTCAAGATTGTTTTGGCCATTCTAAGTCTCTTACATTTCCATACAAATTTTAAGATCACCTTGGCAATTTCTGAAAATATTATTTATTATTGAACCAATAATGTCAACAGTGAACATTCATTCTTGTGGACTTGACTATCATCAGTTCCAGGAATCTTTTCATGGAACTTCAAATAGAAGTTGAATATTCTGACTTGCCCTACTACCCAACATTTTGATAGCTTAGCAGTGGCAAAGTTTTACTGCAAATATTTGCACTGGAGCGAAGATTGAAATTTTTGTGAATGAGACTGTTGTTCCATATGCCTATGGAGCACTGAATGGCTTTTGAAATAAGCTTTTGCTGTAGACTTAATAATGTTTCTTAACTGAATTGATTAAGAAATCATAAGACAAAATTATATACAAGACAAGCACTTACAGCAAAACTTACACTGAAGTAAAGTCATTTTAACAACTAATTGATGATGCGTAAGTAATGTCAAACTGCTTTATTTACTTCCCCTATTGTCAAAAGTTAAAACAAAATGTGAGACTTCATCCCCACTCAGATTTGTAATGGATATATTTTTAAGTTCAAATTACAGTTCCAGCACTGCCTTTCAGATCTCAATGCAAATACAAGACAAATTTCCATATTTCAAAATCCATTTTATTGTGCAATTTGAGGCGCTTCCACCTAACCTTTAATTGGGAGTAATTAGTCTTCAAAGTATGACATGCTAAAAGGCAAATATCAAGAGAAGAATCTAATAAAATTATATGAAAGTCTTCTAAGAAATTAATATGCTCAACTAAAATTATAAGCTCATTTTGGGATATATGGAGTTTCTTGGTGATGGTTATGCAATATGATAAACATCCTAAAAATCATTGAATTGTACACTTTAAATGGATGTACACACTTTTAAATGGTTAAAACGGTGAATTTATATGTTGTGTAAACTTTATCTCAATTAAGAAAATTGTAACTTCATGGATTAATATCAATATATGCCAGTACCTATCAATGTAAAAGACATTTTCAAAGAGGAAATACGTAAAATCTCATTACAGGTCAGATGAACATTTGCAATTGATTTTGATGATAGGAAACACTAACTCTGAACCCCAATTAAGCAAGATGGTTTTTGTTAATTCCATTCTTTTCATTAGTAAATTTGGCTTACAAAAAGTTGTACTATTATTAGATTTTGAAGTTTTGAAAATTTGAAAATTTGTCTTCTCTCTTGCTATGTAAATACCTGTATAATATCCTACATTTGGCCTATTGGCTTGCAGTATCTAAAATATTTACTATCCATCCCTTTGCAGAAAAAGTTTGTCAACACTGTTCTCACAAATAAACTTTTGTATTTACTAGGAGGACAGTTTGTATCTATGGAATGCTGTTAACAGTATATCCTTGGTTAGGGATTGCTTATTGCAAACATACCTAGAATCTGGATTTATAACTTCCTAGAGAGTGTCATGCGAGCTACACAGCTCTGAAATATAAAATGGAGATGCATCACAACTTAAACATTCTCAACTGTGTGAGGTAACCCTCTAAATTAATTTAGAGGCCTCACCTATTATTGTGGACCACAGAGTGCATGATGTGAGAAGGAAGGAGCTAGGAAGCCAGCAGGGATTCCCTGGATCTCTTCCTACTTTGCCTATGCCTCTTGATTGCTTTTTCTTTTGCTTTTGTGGATTTTTTTCTTTTTTGGAGACAGAGGCTCCCTCTTGTCGCCTGGGCTGGAGTGCAGTGGCATGATCTCAGTTCACTACAACTTCCACCTCCTAGGTTCAAGCAATTCTCATGCCTCAGCCTCCAGAGTAGTTGGAACTACAAGCGTGAGCCACCATGCCTGGCTAATTTTTGGTATTTTAGTAGAGATGGGGTTTCACCATGTTGCCTAGGCTGGTCTTGAATTTCTCAGCTCAGGCAATCTGCCCGCCTGGGACTCCCAAAGTGCTAGGGTTACAGGTGTGAGCCACTGCATGTGGCTTGATTGTGCTTCTATCTTTGAAATTATTAGTAAAGATTGATATTAGGCAAGCTGTCTGGTATTTGTGAGTCAGATTTGACAGTATAGTCCTGTGTTAGCTCAAGCACTATTCATGTATTTGAAAGGCTAAAGTAAGTTTTCAAAGAAGAGTCGCAACAAGCATTTTTGGCAGGACCATCCAAATATTATTTTATGCTTAGAGTAGATCATAATGGCTTTCACTTAAAATAGGCAAAGAATTATATTTTCTAAAATAGTGACAATGTAATTTGGTAAGGAGCATATGTTACTTTCTGTTCAACAGTCCACATATTTCTTGAAGACATCTAAGCTTAGTCCTTTCTATAAAGTTTTATTATTTATAATTAAATATTTTTTCATGAAAACAAACCAATATATGCAAGTAGTAAGGATGCTAAGACTTAACGTGCTGCATCATTTGTAAATAGCAAAAGTTAAATTTCATCATTTAACATCACTCACCACACCCAGCAACTTTTTTGTATTTTTTGTAGCAATGAGGTTTTATCATATTTCCCAGGCTGGTCTTGAACTCCTGGGATCAAGCAATCCTCCCGCCTCGGCCTGCCAAAGTGCTGGGATTACAGGTGTGAGCCGTCATGCCCAGCCTACTTTATCAGATTTTGATAAATGATTATTCCTTAAAATCTTTATGAAAATACTATTGCCCTTGAGATTTTTCCCCCATTTCTTATGGCACAATTCTTCAGTTTGCACCAAGGAAAATCTTGCATTTCAAGACTTAAGAACTTTTAGGGGAAAAAAAACCTTTTAAGAAATTCTTACTGATTTCCCTGGAATATTTTAGTCTTTGGTTCTTATGAAATCTATTATTAACGTCTTTTTCCTAAAGATATATAAGGTCAGTCCTCTGTGATACTGTTTTTATAAATTTGTGATGTTTCTAGTTTCTTAGACTCCTCATAATATAACTGTTTGACAAGAAAAAAACTTATGAAAAAGTGTTACAAGATTTGATTTTGTAAATTACAACTCACTGCATATCACATCATGAAAATATGAAAATATTTGTGATGCTGATGAAATTAGAAGACTTTTGCATCAAATGAAAATGCGTACTAAATTCATCAGTGGAAGAAAGAATAGGAAACATTAATAAAACTGGTTTATCTGAGTGGCTAGTACCATTATGAAACATACAGTTGTGAATATGCTATGTGTCATGTTTTTGTTTTTGTTTTTAAGGGAAAGCATTAACTTTTGAGCTACGTCCAGAATAGCATCATCTTCATGGGTATTCCCTACTCCTAGGATTTCAGAAAACCTTTGATAACTAATTGAGAAAATGCAGAAGATCTTGCAGACAGATGAAATTACCAATACACAAGCTTTTAGAAAAGGAAAGAGGAAAAGAACAGAGACAATGGACTCAGAAAATGCAAATAGTGACATGGATAAAGGACAGGTTGGTTTTTTGTTACCTTGACTCAACTTTGTTATCTAGCTCAATCATAATTTCATGGTTTCTTTCATAATTTATTAGTGCTTCTCCCTCTTCTATTATTTAATTCTTTTCATTTCTTTATTCAATGGAGAAAATATAATCTTATGTTCTTTTTCTTTTTAAAAATGTTTTGTAGAGACAGGGTCTCCCTGTGTTGCCCAGGCTGGTCTCAAATTCCTAGGCTTAAGTGATCCTCCCACGTCAGCCTCTCAAAGTGCTGGGATTACAGGTATAAGCCACTGCACCATCTTATGTTCTCTTTTTAATGTTGAACAGTTGAGTTAGAAACATACTCAACAATTGACCTGCTTCTATTGTTCAAACTTTCCTTAATAGTCTGAGAAATTAAAGATCAGCAAACTGTCAGAAAATATTTTTTCCTCTCCCCAAATACTGAAGAAATTGGAATGCCTCATCTTTAAGACATACTGTTTGTTTTTCTTTTTAGACCCCAGTTTGTGGCCCATCCTTATCACTGGTTTGGTCAGGGTGCCTTTCCTATTTTTATTTATTCATTTGTTCCTTTTAAATCTGAATTCCCCACTCCCATTCCCCTCCTATACTTTGGACAACCAATCAATATGTTTATTTCTGTATCTTTTTATTTGTGTGTTTTTGTAATACATATAATTGCGTATGTCTCTGTAATGTAGTGTTTTATTTCATATATTCTTAATTATTTAAATAAATATTACATTCTTAAGGTTTAAAATTTTTTTAAAGGTAAACGGTGAAAAGTTTCCCTCACATCCCTGTCTCCCACCTACCCTGTTCCTGCCACCAGCCCCCCAATATAAGTAATTACATTTATTGCTTTCTTGTTTATCGTTCCAGTGTTTCTTCATTCAAATAAATCAAATATGAATATACATTCTTATCCCTGTCTTTGGCACAAAACTAACCATATATATTGCTTTATACTTTTCTTTTTTACTTAATATATTTTGAAGGTATTTCCATTATTATACAGAGAGCTTTGTATTTTTTACTGCTCCATGTTATTGCACTGTGTGTATTCACCATCCTTTATTTAACTGGTTTCCTATGATAAATATCAGTTGTTTCTAATCCTTTTCTTACTATTTAATACAAACCACACAACACTGTACCATCTTATGTGTACATCATTTGATAGTACAGTGGTATTAAAATATAGACCTTAATCTGTTTCTGATTTTCAGTCAGCACTGTTTTTTTAAAATAAATTTTATTGTATATATTTCAGGTATATAACATCACGTTATAGGAAACATATAGATAGTAAGAAGGTTACTATAGTGAAGCAAATTAACATATCCATCACTCACAGTTACCCATTTTTAAAATTTTTGTTGCAAGAGCAGATAAAATCTACACATGTTGCATGAATCCCAAACACAAAACAATTTTATTACCTATGGTCCTCGTGTGCTACGTTAGATCTCTAAACCTGTTTGTTCTGTGTATCTGCTACTTCATATCCTCTGACTTACATCTCCTCATTTTCTCTCCTCTAAGCCCCATCTGCCCTGGTAACCACTGTTTTGTTCTCTATCTCTGAATATTTGAAAGTTTTTTTTAGATTCCAGATGTAAGTGAGATCATGCAATAATTTTCTTTCTGTGTCTGGTTTACTTCACCTAACATAACATCCTCCAGCCTCATCTACATTGTGGCAAATAGCAAGATCTTGTTCTTTTTTAGGGCTCAATGATATTCCATTTATAAATATATTAATTCTACTGTTTTTTAATCCATCCATTCATTGATGGACACTTTGCTTGTTTCCACACAATTGGCACTGTTTTTAATACCTATCTATATTGCTATATATACATCTGATCCATTGCTTCTAGCTGCTGCATAGCACCGTGTTTTATTTATCCTTTCCTCAGTGATGAATACCTAGATTGCCTCCAGCATCTTGCTACCACAAACAATGACAAAGTAAATATCCTTATACATGTCCTTTTAAGAAACTTTGTAAGGCCGGATGCAGTGGCTTACACCTATAATCCCAGCACTTTGGAAGGCTGAGGCAGGAGGATCACTTGAGCCCAGGAGTTTGTGACCAGCCTGGGCAACACAGGGAGACCCTCTCTCTACCAAAAAAAATTTAAAATTAATCGGGTGCAACTGCTTACACCTGTAGTCCTAGCTACTTGGGAGGTTGAGGTGGGAGGATCGCTTGAGTCTAGGAGTTTCAGGCTGCAGTGAGCTGTGTTCCCATCACTGCACTTCAGACTGGGTGACAGAGCCAGACCTTGTCTCAAAAAAAAAAAGCAAAGAAAAAAGAAAAAAAAACTGTGTGACAATTTATCTGGGAAAAATACATAGGAGGGTGATTTATACCTTGTAAGTTATATGTTTATTGCTAGTTCATTTGACTAGATATTATAAAATTACTTTTCGAGAGTGTTCACATCAGTGTACGTGCCCAGCATCAGTGTTTAAGAGGTTCCTATATTTGTACTTCCCTACAACCATTAGCATTAATATCCAAATTTCTAGTTTTTGCCAAATTGATGGGAGAAAATGATATCTCATTGTTTTAATCTGCTGATGCAGGTTTGGGGAAACTCAAGGATTGCTTGAGAGGTAAAAACAGTCACATGCTCTTATAGGCCGGTATTGTGGCTTCTTTAGCAAAAACTTAATAGCTTTCTAAACCACTAATTTCTTTTTTGTTCCATTGAAATTCACTATAGCCAGAGATTTTATTTCATCATAGATTGTAAGCATGAAAACTGTTCTCTTCAATTATGGCATCTGTGTTCAGCCTCTTTTCTCTCCAATTTATGACAGTTATCTAAACACTATACAAAACAAAAAGCTTGAAGGAAACACCCTGCATCTGAAGCTTACCACTGGGCTGGATCCCATTATCTGGCAAGAACACTTAAAGAAAAGCTCTCGAGAAAGCCTTGAGGATACAGTCTTACCTTCTGCTATTTAGATATAAAAGTAATTGGCTTTTTCAAAACTTGAAGATTGAATATTACTGGACTCTCAGTTAATTTAAATTGCATGCTGCACTCAGAGAGCCTTCCATGTCTGCTTGCACACTGACCAGCACTGACAAGGAGTAGCTGATACATACCAGCATTGTTTTTCCAAGCTCAATAAGCTTGTGGTCTGCCTTCAAAGGTATTCCAGGTGACTGTTGTACCAAATATGCCCCAAGGTCTAACAAGAATCAATGGCTATCCAGCATGCCATGCCTGTGCGCTACCACCTGACCTCTCAGTAATTCAATTATATTTCAGGTTTTAGGTATTCATACTTCTGGGTACTCAATTTTGGACTAGTTATGATATATGTTGCAAAGGCTGTAAAATAGACTCAAATAACACAATAATGGCTTATACAGGATGAAGTTTATTTCCCTCTTACCTAATAGTAAGAGCAGTTTAGGGGTGCTATGGCAGCCCCACATGTTAAGTGTCCCTCTTACCTTGTTGATCTACCTTCCTCAATACACAGCCTCTATCTCTAGGTCTAAGATGACTACCCTCCCCTCACTCTCCCATCATGCCTTCCCATCTGCTAATAGAAGAAGGAGAATACAGGCAGAAGAAGGCATGCTTGTTCTTTTAAGGTTATCAACAAGTCAGTGGTCCAAAATACTCCTGCTCATATCCTATTGGAGGGAACTTAGTCATATAGTCACACTGAGCCGCATGGGAGTCAGGGAAATGAAGCCTTTAGCTGACAACTATGAGCCCAGCTAAAACCTTTATTGTACTATACAAGAATGGTAGAATAGACACCTGGAGATAACTAGCAGTCTCTGCACTGTCCATTTTTCTATTAGGTTTTTGTTTTCTGTTCGTTTTCTTGGTTATTCTGATGGATTTCCTGTTCTGTCAATTCTTATTGATTTGCACTAATACCTTATCTATTGTAGAAATTAGTCTCTTATGGTTTGAGATATTACAAATATATTCTCCCAATCTAATATGTGTCTGTTAACTTCATTTCCTTCCATTGATGCTTACAAATGGATTTCTTTTGCCTGATGTCCTTTCCCTCTTGTAGCAACTTGCTAAAACTTGCTAACAAGAACTAGACCATAGATACTAATTACTACTAACAGAATTATGGTATCAATAGGCTATCTTCAGTTTTTAAAAATTTCTTATTTCTATTTAATCAATACATAATTTTTTCTTTAAGATTTATACATTTAACGTGGGTATAGCTATCTGCCTACTTCTGATATTAGTAATTTTCATCACTATAAGATGTATTACATATGTATATATATACAAACACATATATAACAATGAAATATACAAACATATACATATATCTGTACATTTATAAAATAAAGGTGAGGGCCAGGTATGGTGACTCGCACCTATAAACCCAGCTACTCGGGAGGCTAAGGCGGGAGGACTGCTTGAGCCCAGGAGTTCGAGGCTGCAGTGAGCTAAAATTATGTCACTGCACTCCAGCCCGGGCAAAAGAGCAAGACCTGTTTCCAGAAAATAATAATAATAATAAATAAATAAAATAAAATAAAGTTTGAATGTAAATGCTGCAAATCATATAAAAATGTAGTTGTGTTTTCTATAACTGATCTCATCTGGCTTTCAAGTCTCTATGCTTGATTGATAAGACAATAAAAAGCTTAAACTTGTTTATTCATTTTCTAGTGTAAAACAGTCTTTTTGAGTTATTATTATTTAAGTCACTTCAGGATTTAAGCCTCAATGAATTCTAAATTCTTCCCCTCCTCCACCTTCTTTTCTTGGGAAGTGAACCAAGTTTTTCAAAGTCTTGCACTCAGCCTCTGGGGAAAGATATCTGATCTTTTACTGAGGTTTTAACTTCCCTGCCTTGTTTCAGGGTGTCCCTTGGTGTTACTGTTGAGCCAATCCTTACAAGTCCATTGGGGATTCTATTGGTAGCTGCTGCTGAAATTTGCCATCCTGGCACACACTGCCATCTTCTATAATGTTCTGGCACCTTGTGGCCTCTCTGTCTAGATATTAAGCTGTTTGTGTTTCTTTTCTTTTCTTTTTTTTTTTTTTTTTTGAGACAGACTCTTGCTGTATCACCCAGGCTGGAGTGCAGTGGCACAATCTCTGCTCACTTCAACCTCCACCTCCTGGGTTTTCAAACAATTCTCGTGCCTCAGCCTCCCAAGTAGCTGGGATTACAGGCATGAGCCACCACGCCTGGCTAATTTTTTTGTATTTTTAGTAGAGACGAGGTTTCACCATATTGGCCAGGCTGGTCTTGAACTCCTGACCTCAACTGATCTGCCCACCTCCGCCTCCCAAAGTACTGGGATTACAGTCGTGAGCCACTGTGCCCAGCCAGCTGTTTATATTTCATTAGTTCCTCCAGAACTTACCTATTCCCTAACTAGGATACAAGCACATTTGGATTCTCCAGCTGTTTTGCATGAGCTCTGGGAAATCTGGATGTTGTCTCTGACCCATTTATCTGGACACCAATTTGGCCATTTCCAATCTATGGCCCGGAGAGACACCGTGTTGCCCTGATGCTGAACATGAGGACTCTTTAGGGAAGAATGCACTAAGCAAGGAGCCAGCCTGCTGTTCTGGGATTGCCCCCATTTATCTGTATGTCTCTATCATATACCCCCACCCGGAGATTCATCCCTTTTCCCCCTAAAGGGCAGGGGCAAGAAGAGCAAAGACATTTAAATCAGATTTCATGCTAATCAAGTTCTTATTGCCCAGGCTCCTCCTCCATGCACCAGAATGTCTTTTCTTTTACTGGGCAGTAGAGGCTTTCTTTATGTTATACCTTTGCTTCTTCTACTCTCAGGTTAATTCTTTAAAATTTTAAACAACAAACTTCTAGGTTTGTATCCTTATAAATTCCACTCTGTACTCCAATTTTCCAGATTTGGATATATATATACATATATATATGCCAGTTTGGTAGTTTCAGAAAATCCTTTTGTCTCAACACAGCTTGAATGTTACAACTTATAAGCATATGTTTTCAAATAATTGTCTTGCTATTGCCCTTTAAAACTATTTTTTAAACTAAAAGGTAAATGTGAATGCTTTTTTCCTTTTTTCTTTCTTCTTTTTTTTTTTTTTTTGAGACAGAGTCTTGCTCTGTTGCCCAGACTGGAGTGCAGTGGCATGATCTCGGCTCATTGCAACCTCCGCCTCCTGGGTTCAACGGATTCTTCTGCCTCAGCCTCCCAGGTAGCTGGGACTACAGGTGCATGCCATCAGGCCCGGCTAATTTTTTGTATTTTTAGTTGAGACGGGGTTTCACCATGTTGGCCAGGATGGTCTCGATTTCCTGACCTCGTGATCCGCCAGCCACGGCCTCCCAAAGTGCTGAGATTACAGGCATGAGCCACCACGCCCAGCCGTGAGTGCTTTTTTTCAACTGAATCAGCTCTCTACCTTCTCTGATGCAATAAGCCCCAAAATTGACCTAATAGCATAGTCTCAGTCAGAAGGTTGTGAATAGGAAATACGAAGAGAAATGAAGAAAGGAGAAGAATTACAAAGAAGGAAACCATGTTGTATACTAACATGATAAAAATGATTATTGAATGTTTACTATGTGCAATGCAATATGAAAGATGTTCTCTATATATTGCCTCATGACAACTTTTATTTTTTACTTAAAAAATACAATGATCTCCAATAAAGCTGCTGCCCATCCCAAGACCTAAAACATTACTAAAACTCATAACTTCCTATAGACTCCTCACCTACCCCATTCCCTGCCTGCCTCATTCTAGAGGTAATCGTATTCAATTTTGTTTAATTTACTTGTGTTTTAATAGTTTTATAGGCTGGGCGTGGTGGCTCATGCCTGTAATCCCAGCACTTTGGGAGTCCGAGGTGGGCAGATGACTTGAGGTCAGGAGTTTGAAACCAGCCTGGGCAATATGGCAGAACCTTTTCTCTACTAAATGTACAAAAAAATTAGCTGGGCATGCTGGCGCGTGCCTGAAATCCCAGCTACTCAAGAGGCTGAGGCAGGAGAATCACTTGAACCAGGGAGGTGGAGGTTGCAGTGAGCCGAGATTGTGCCACTGCACTCCATCCTGGGAGACAGAGTGAGATTCCATCTCAAAAAGTAAATAAATAAATAAATAATAACAATAATAGTTTTATAAAAATATATACACAACTATAATGTAGTCTCATTATACATTTCTATATAAATATATATTATGGATTATATATCATGTGATATATAATCTATATTTATTTAGATAATGTATCATTAGTTTTCTCTGTTCTTAAACTTTACATAAAGTATACCATATTGTTTACTTCTGGAACTTGCATTTCTTACTCAACATTTTACTGAAATTAATTCATTTTGGCTATAATTTATTCACTATCAATGCTGTATAATATCCCAACTTGTAACTAACACAACTCATTTACCCACTGTCCTATCAATGGGAATTTGGGCTGTTTTCAGGTTTTCACCATTATGAACAACAGTGTTATGGAAAGTCTTAGACTACAAATACTGAAAGTTTCTCTTATGTATAGACCTAGAAATCAATTGCAAGATCAGAGGGTAGGTAAATGGTAAACTTTACAAGATAATGTCAAATGCTTTCCAGAGTAGTTCTGCCAATTTACATTCCCACCAGAAATATGAGGAAATTCCATTGATCTACATCTACTCTATGCTTTTGTCAAGCCCATTCATATTTTTGCCCCAAATGATGTCTTGTTATCATGTTGATCTTCTTTTCCCTAGTTGTTAATGAGGTTGAGCATCCTTTTGTATATTTATAAGCCCTATGGGTTTTCTGTTCTGTAAAATGTTTGTTCATGTCTTCTGCCTATTTTCTATTGAATTGCTGGCTTCTTTTTCCTTACTGATTTGTCACTTAACAGTATTGCAAATATCCACCAGTTGTGATGTGTTTTTTCACTTTCTTTAATGTGCCTTAATGAAGAAAATTTCTTAATTTTAATTTAGCTGAATTTGTTAGTCTTTTCTATTATGATCAATGATTTTATGCCTAAGAAATTCTTTCCTGCCCCAAGTTCAAAATACCTGCACTTACATTTTCTTGCAAAACTTAAACTTTTGTTTTTGATGTTTAAATTCTTAATCCATCTGAAGTTGTGTGTGTGCATGTGTATATGTGTGTATGTAATAAGAGATCCATTTCCTTTCATTTTTTTTTCCAAATGGTTAACCAGTTTTTTCAAGCTTTATTTGTTGAACAGATCCCATTTCTGCAGTAAGCTGCCATGCCTTCTCCACCATGTCAAAGTTCTTCATCTGCATGCATCTATTTTGGGCCACTCGCTTCTTTTTTTTTTTTTTTTTTTTTTGGACAGGGTCTCGCTGTGTCTTCCAGGCTGTGATGTGATCATAGCTCACCACAGCCTCAACCTACCAAGCTCAAGCAATCCTCCCATCTCAGCCCCCCGAGTAACCAGGACTACAGGTGTGCACCACCACGACTGGATAATTTTTGTATTTTTTGTAGAAACAGGGTTTTGCCACATTCCCCAGGCTGGTCTTGAACTTCTGCGCTGAAGAGATCTGCCTGCCTCAGCCTCCCAAAGTGCTGGGATTACAGGCATGAGCCACCATACCCGGCCTCAGGCCACTCTCTTCTATTTCTTGGTCATATTGTCTATCCCTGAACCAGCACCCTACGGTTTTCTAGATTTTTAATAAGCCTTTGTATTTGTGAGGAAACACCCTGCTTCTTATACTTCTTTAGCATTGCTTTGGATATTCTTGGCCTTCTGTTCTTCCATATAAATTTTAAAACCAATTTATTAGGTTACCAAAATGTCTTCTGAGATTTTTATTGAATTTATATTAATTCCATGGCTCAATTTTGGCATAATCAATTTTTTAAAAAAATTAAGGATCCTACAGGAGTCAGACAATCTTGAGATCTCTTCCAAGCTCCAGCGTTTACTGGATGCATGACCTTTAACAAATGACAGTATCTCTGAATCTATTATCTTCATTTATAAAGTGGGCATTTCATATGAAGGTACAGGTAAAGTACCTACAACACCACTAAATACCTGGTGGACACTCAACAAATAATTTTTATCATTTTCACCAATAATATTGCAATCTAATGAAAACAATATTACTTGTAAATAATGAACCATGATTATGGTTACACAATAAATTGATAATTGAAAAAATTGCAAACATTTAAAAATAAATTAATTAAGCCTTCTTATCTCTGAACATGATGTCTCTCTACATTAATTTAGATTATCTTTGGTAGCTTTCAGTCAAGTTTGTTTTTTACTTCTTTCATAAAGCTCTTGCAAATCTTTTGTTGTGTGTCAATGACATCTGTTCTCAGGATTTAAACATAAATACAGAATATTTAGGCTCTAGGGATTGAAAACTGTCAAGAGAATCTATACAAATTTACTTTCTGGAGGTTTTTTTTTTTTTAATTTTTACATTGTTTTTGAGACAGGGTATCCCTCTGTCACCCAGGGTGGAGCGCAGTGGTACCATCTCGGCTTACTGCAGCCTCTACCTCCCTTTAATCAGGTGATCATCCAGAATAGCTGGACAACAGGCATGTGCCACCACGCCTGGCTAATTTTTATATTTTTTGTAGAGACAGGGTTTCACCACATTGCCCAGGCTGTCTTGACCCCCTGGGCTCAAGTGATCCACCCTCCTTGGTCTCCCAAAGTGCTGGGATTACAGGTGTGAGCCACCGCAGCCAGCCACTTTCTGGAGATTTTTAAGAAACATTTTAGGGAAGTGTAATATATATACAGAAGAATACACATATAAAAAATGTATAGCTTGATTATCACACAATGAACACACCCATATAAAAAATAAAACCTCACCAGCACCCCAAAGATTCCCTCACGTCCCCTGTCAGCTACTACCCCACACTCCCCTCCACAGGTACTTCTTGTCCTTCTAATAAATAGTAACCTTTTGAACACTATGTTATGAATTGTTTGTAGCTGGCACATAGAAGCACTAACTCTGGTATACCCTGCCATCTTGTTAAGCTTTTCTATTTATTAAATCATTTGTCTGTGTGTATTCACAGGCGAAAGAAATAAGGTTCATATGGTGAGGCATCCTGCTCAAATCCGGGCTGTGTATCAGAGAAGACCAGATTTGAATGGTGGTCTTGTTGATTTTATTCTGTTTTGCTAATTTTCTACTTTGTATTTTTCACTGAAGTTAGGCAGAAATTCAGAATCCTGGTTTCTGTTTCTCAAGAGGCATATGTGCATGAAACTTTGTCCTGCCCTTATTTTGAGTTCCTCTGCCCGCTGGAGGACAAAGCTGGGGCTAGATCAGCAGCAGGAAGTGCCTGTGAGAACAAGAAATTTGTAGTCCCAACAACATGGAATGGTTAACCAGAGATAAACCATTAAAGATGCTATGAGGCTTCTTTTATTGTGCCTGCCTTCTATTTTAGAGAGACCCATATTCGGGAAATGCCTTTCTGCCTGGTGAAAGCTCCAGTGAGGATGAAGAGCCTTTAGCAGAATTGTCAAAGGAAGAATTGTGCGCCAAAATAAAAAGCCTGAAAGAAAAACTAACAAACACCCGGAAGGAAAACAGCCGACTTCGACAGTCTTTGGTCATGCTTCAAGGTAAACTTTGAGAAAATTGACATTTTAGATAAAAGGGAAAGTATATGATCAGTGGAAAGTATTGCAAATTAGCTGTCAAGAATGAAGAAGAAAATCCACACCTCTGGGAGCTCAAAAAATCACAGTTTTAGAAAAAATCACTGATTATATAATTTAAATACAGAAGCACTCTATTGAAGGATCTAGCTTATGGCTTGAAAATTTTTAGATTCTCCTACAAAATACTAAATATTATATTCATTTAATAGTTTTTAAGAGATTACTTATTGAGCATTTAATATACACGACTCACAGTGCTAAGCCCTAGAGACAAAAGATTATTAAGACAGAGCAAATATGATAAGTTATTCATGATGTACTTAGGTCACCCCTGTCTGCTAGGGACATCTCTAGAAAATGGAGCTTATTGTGATTCTTCATGAAATCACTGGAATTAGAGTCCATATAGTACATTTTCATTTTTTTCTATTGGGAAGAGTGTCTTGGGAAAATAATAAAAATAATAGCATTCCACTGGAAACATATAAAGAAGAAAGATCATCACAAAATACTCCAGTGGCTGGAAAAAAAATGAAAAAAGGAGAAAGACAGCATAAGCAAATTAAAAACTACTTGGCTTAATGCCTTTTTGTAGGATCCTATGTGATGTTCATGTGTTTATTTTTTCAAAAATTATGCTTTCCATTTGTAGTTAAGCACTATACATTTTTTATACAGCTGAATATTTTATAATAAGGATACTATGTTGGCAGCACTCAGTTGTAAAACAGTAAATACACAGAACATTTTGAAAATAAGTCCTTCCAGTTGCTGTGTACAGAATGAGTACAAGTGGTACAAGAAAGTGAGGCAGAACCACCAGAAAGGCCATACAATTGTCCAGTCTCACATGGTAGCAACCTACCCTAGAACAATGGCTTATGAAAATAGAGGGGTTCACAATGCATTTGGAGACAGAATAGTAATAAGAGACAGATAGAACACGGTGATGAATGAAGTTGAGAGTAATGATTCACATCCTTTACTAAGAATATTTGTTAAATTAAAGGCTTCATACTTTTAAGTAGAAATAGCCACATGTAAGTAGAAAGATGTTATTCAATTGACAAGGCATTACCTCTTTATTTCTTCACTTCATTTTTTTATTTGTTTGTTTTGTAGAAACAGGGTCTTGCTCTGTTGCCCAGGATGGAGTGCAGTGGTGAGATCATAGCTTACTGCAACCTCAAACTCCTAAGCCTAAGCAACCCTCCTGCCTCAGCCTCCTGAGTAGCTAGGACTTTTGGCATGCACCACCACACCCGACTAATTTTTTAAATTTTTCATAGAGATGGGGGTCACGCTGTGTTACCCAGGCTGGTTTCGAACTCCTGGCCTCAAGCCATCCTCCTGCTTTGGCCTCCCAAAGAGCTGGGATTACAGATGTGAGCCACCGTACCTGGCCTTATTTCTTCATTTTAAATATTATGTTTTTAAAACTGATGTTTTCTTTTGACTAGTTTTTTGTGATTTCCAAAGAATACATAATACCCATTTTTATATAATCTCTTCCAGAACTTAGCATAGGATGAAAAGCTAGTTTATAAAATTAGCATGAATTGCTAGTTAAAAGCATTAATCTTGGCCGGGCGCGGTGGTTCATGCCTGTAATTCCAGCACTTTGGGAGGCAGAGGCAGGTGGATCAAGAGGTCAGGAGATCAAGACCATCCTGGCTAACACTGTGAAACCCCGTCTCTACTAAAAATAGAAAAAATTAGCCAGGCGTGGTGGCGGGCACCTGTAGTCCCAGCTACTGGAAG
The DNA here is from genome assembly GCF_028858775.2 of Pan troglodytes. NCBI lineage: Eukaryota > Metazoa > Chordata > Mammalia > Primates > Hominidae > Pan > Pan troglodytes. Next base: position 62,861,152 of record NC_072403.2, read on the forward strand.
GCTGAGGCAGGAGAATGGCATGAACCTGGGAGGCGGAGCTTGCAGTGAGCCGAGATCGTGCCACTGCACTCCAGCCTGGGCGACAGAGTGAGACTCCATCTCAAAAAAAAAAAAAAAAAAAAAAAAGCGTTAATCTTGGAGCTGTAGACCTTGGTGTGAAGCCCGACTTTGCTGTAAAACTTTGGCCATATTATTTCACTGTGCCCTTATCCCCCACTAAGGTTTCCTCATCCAAAAAGCAGAGGAAGGCAATATATGATTTCCTTGTTGCTATGAGAATTCAATGAGCTAATTAGTAGAAATGCTTTACCTAGTACCTGGCACAAAAGAAGAACTCAGTAATGGTAGTTATTATTGTTATTATACATTTTTATTGACACCTGACACATAATCCATCCCCCAAAAAACTGTAGGCTAAATTTCATTATAAATATAGAAGAGAAAATTTTAAATAAAGAGTGCCAATCAGCTTCAATAGCATATAAAAATAATCACTTACTATGACCAGTTTCTTCTCTCTCCCACGCTCCAAATTGCCATTTCATTTTCTTCTCTTTCTGCCAATTCCAAGTCTTCTTAATTCTCAGTTGATGGCTTTACTTCTTACTTCTCTGAGAGGTGGAAGGATAGGAAGCCACTGCCATCTCCCTGCACCTGTGCTTCTGTGCCCCCTTTACTTCCTAGTATTTATGAATAACCTATCCTTGTGAGTCCCAATCTCCTTCAATGCACCAGATCCCATCCCCTTTTTTGTAATCAGTATATTGCTCCAGAGATTCTGCCCTGTCTCCTGCAAGATCAAGTTTTCCTTCTCTAATGAATCATTCCCATTAGTATCAAACATACTATTATTTCTCCCATTAAAAAAAAAAAACAAAAACCTCACTTTCAGACCATTTGCTTCTCCACCTTCTATTTTTCTCCTTCCTCTTATGGAAAAACTCCTCAAAACTCTTGACTCTACACACTCTATTCAGTTTCCTCCCTGTTATTCTTTCTGGATCCCACTCCAATTAGATCCTTTAATTTCATTGTAATTTCTCATCTCATGATCATCAGTCATCTCCATGTATTAGCTAGCTAGGGCTGCAGTGACAAAGTACCACAAACTAGGTGGCTTAAACCACAGAAATTTATTCTGTCACCTGTCTGGAGTTTGGAATTACAAAATCAAGGTGTCAGCAGGGCCATACTCTCCCTGCAGGTGCTAGGAATAATCTGTTCAGGTTTCTCTCCTAGCTTCTGATTGTTCCTTGGATAAGTCAGCATAACCCCAATCTTCACAGGATGTTCTTGTGTGCTTCTCTCTCTGTGTCTAAACCTCTCCCTTTTTATAAGAACACCAGTCGCATTATATTAGGGCCCACCCTAATGACCTCATTTCAACTCGATTACATCTGTAAAAACCCTATGTCCAAATAAGGTCACATTCTGAGGTAATAGGGGTTAGTCTTCCAACACATCTTTTTGGGGGACACAGTTCAATCATGATATTCTGCATTGCTAACCACAATAGTCATTTATCACTTGTCATCTTAAGTGCCCTGTTACCAGCATTTTGACACATTTGGACAACTCTCCATCCTTGAAAAAGGTCCTTTGCTGCTTTCCAGGATATCAAAATCACCAGCCTTCCTCCTATATTGCTGGTCTTTCCATCTTATTCCATTTAGCTGATTCATTGTCTCATCCTCTAAATATTTTGTGAGTCCCCTGGCTCAGTACTAGGACTTTTTTCTTTTCTATCTGCATTCATTCTCTAGATGACTGTCTCCAATAATACGGTGTTAATATCTATCAATGAGGCTGGGCACAGTGGCTCACACCTGTAATCCAGCTCTTTGGGAGGCCAAAGCGGGTGGATCACTTGAGACCAGGAGTTTGAGACCAACCTGGGCAACGTGACAAAACTCCATCTCTACTCAAAATACAAAAATTAGCCAGGCATGGTGTTGCGCGCCTATGGTCCCAGCTACCCGGGAGGCTGAGGCACGAGAATTGCTTGAACCCGGGAGGTTGAGGTGGCAGTGAGCTGAGATTACACCACTGCACTCCAGCCTGAGCGACATAGCGAGACTCTGTCAAAAACAAACAAACAAAAACAAAACAAAACAAAACAAAAAACACAAAAATCAATGAACTATGATTGTCAGAGTTCTATTTCCTGCCTGGGCCTCTCTAACTCATTGTCTAACTGCATGCTTAACGTGACTGATAGGCTAACATGTTTCAAACCACATTCCTCACCTCCTTCAACCTGTTTCTTTCTTCCTCATCTTAGCTAATGTTAACTTCATTGTTCAAGTTCCTTAAACCAGAAACTATGATGTTATCTTCATGTTATCTTCTATTTCTGTATTTATTTTACACCCCACACTCAGTCCATTAGCAAATCCCACTAGCTTTGCCTTCAAAATATTTCTGAAACTCAATCCCTTTTACCACTCCTACTGCTGCTACTCTGGTCCTAGCCACCATTACCTCTCATCTATGTAATTAAGGTGGCATTGTAACTTGCATCCCTACTTCTGTTCTTGTTCCTATGAGGTCTATTCTCAACCCAGCAGTGAGAATGATTCTGTTAAATGTTAATCAGTTCCTGTCCTCCTGTGCTTAAAACTCTCCAGTGGATTCGTACCTCACTCAGTATAAAAACTAAAGTCTTTTTATGATCTTTGGCTCCTTACATGATCTGGCCACCTCCCCTCCACTTACTTCTCTTGCCTTCTTTTCTACTCTTCATCCTCTCCTTCTCTGTGATCCAGACACACTGGACCACTTACTTGCCCTCCGAAGACATCAGGCATGATCTTGTCTTTAGTGTCTTTGTGCTTTCCATCACCTCTGCCTAGAATGTTCTTCCTCCAGTTATCCATATGCCTTGAACCCCCATTTCTTTCAGATCTTCACTGCTAATTCATCTTTTCCGTGACCTTCCTCCCATCTAAAATTTCAACCTTTCTTCTCCCAGTTTTTATTCTCCCCTGTTTTGTTTCCTTTTTGGCACTTGCAACTCTGTGTAATCTATTATGTATTTAATATTGTCCATCTCCCCATCTCCCCACCACATACACACACACTAGAATTTAACCCTAGAAACGAAGTAGTAAAGTTGGCAATTGACTAGACTTCTGGCAACAGAAGTCAGGAACTGCCTACTGCCACTGCAGTGTTCATTTCTGCATTTATTCATTTTATTTATTTATTTTTTGAGACGGAATCTCACTCTGTCGCCCAGACTGCAGTGCAGTGGCACAATCTCGGCTCACTGCAAGCTCCGCCTCCCAGGTTCACGCCATTCTCCTGCCTCAGCCTCCTGAGTAGCTGGGACTACAGGTGCCCGCCACCACGCCTGGCTAATTTTTTGTATTTTTAGTAGAGACGAGGTTTCACGCATTAGCCAGGATGGTCTTGATCTCCTGACCTCGTGATCCACCCACCTCTGCCTCCAAAAGTGCTGGGATTACAGGCATGAGCTACCGCACCTGGCCCATTTATTCATTTAGTAAATATTTATAAAGTCCCTACTATGTGAAAGGGACTATTCTAAATACCGAGAAAACTCAATGAACAAAACAAAGATTCCTGCTTTCACGGAGCGTGTGTGTGGGGGTGGGGGGGCGGCAAGAGGCATCTGGATGGTTAAAAAACATACAAAAGATAATTCAGTAAATTATATAATATGTTGAATGGTGAAAGGTGCTATGGAAAAAATAGAGGCTGCAAAAAAAGATTACGTTTTGAGGGAGAGGGAGTGGTTTACAATGTTAACGGCATGTTTATAGCAGGCCTTCTTGTAAAGCTGCAGTTGGGAACTAGGAAGATAACAGAAAGTTGAAATCTCTTGTATAATACTATTAAGAAAGGGGTCTAAGGGAAGACTATATGCTGATTATTTACTTTGTTTGCAATAATGTTCCTAACTCTTTAAGAATCAGGGCTGTTTCTGTGTTTGTAAAGCCTGCTAACTAAGAAAAATGGCAGAATGAATATGCTATTCTAGAAATTCAGGATGGCAAACGTGTGTGTGCTATGTGTGTGTGTGTTAAGTATTTAATACATATCTTGTGCACTACAACTGACCAGCACAATAGGATGTGAAAGAAAATAAGTGATATATCTGTTGTATAGAAAGGTATTAAATTGTCAGTATTTATCATGTGTACACCTAGGAAAAACAAAGCATCAGCCAAAAACTTGACTCTTGTAAGTAATGAGATTTTAGTAAAGAATGAAAAATCAATGTTTTTAGACTCCAAAAAAATCAACTGAAAATGGATTAAGACCAGAAACTATGGAACTTCTAGAAGAAAACATTGGGAAATGCTTCATGACATTGGTCTGGGAAAGGATTTTTTTTAATAAGACCCCAAGAGCATAGGCAACAAAAGCAAAAAAAAAAAAGAAGGAAAGAAAGAAAAAGGCAAATAGAATCACATCAAACCAAAAAGCTTCTACACAACAAAGGAAACAATCAACAGAGTGAAGAGACAACCTCCGAAATGGAGAAAATGTTTGCAAACTCTGCATCTGACATGGGGTTAATATCCAGAAAATATAGGGAACTCAAACAACCCAGTAGCAAAAAATCAAATAATTCTGTTTAAAAATGGGCGAGAAAATTACTGGGTTCATCAGCCCACTCTGCTGAAGCCATGGTGCAGCAGTTTCCTCTCTGCTTCACTCACAGGACCCAGGCAGGTGTCCAGGCATTAGGAGCACCCCCTCACCTGGTTCAGCAGCCTGAGTTGCTCCCCACCCTTCTTGGGCATAAATCTTGATGCAGTGGGACTCTCTCCACTCCATGCCCAGGCAGATCTCCAGGTATTCAGAGCACTTGCTCATGTGGATCAGGAGCTTGATTCACCCCACCCTTTCTGTACAGAGATTCATGGAGATTCTGTACAGTGATGGCATGGAGGCCATCTCTGCTTCATGCCCAGGCAGATCTCCAGGCATTTGGAGCACTTGCTCAGCTGGTTCAGCAGCCTGAGCTGCCCCACCCTTCTTGTGCAGAGAATCAGGTGCGGGGGGATCCTCACTGCTCCACATTCAAGCAGATCTCCAAGCATCTATTGCACTCACTTTCCTGGATTAGTTTAGGCCACGTTCCTCATGCCTGTGCAAAGAGCTTGGGGCCAAGGAGATTTCCCAGCTCCACAACTAGGCACACCTCTGGGCGCTTGGTGGCCACCCACTGGATTCCCCCTCAGTGCTGACGCTTGTGCCTGCTATCAGGGGACCTGAAGGTGGACCTGTCCATCCAGCCCTGCCCATTTTGGTTCCTCCTTCCCCTGCAGCTAAGCAGAGAGCACAGACCACTGTGTAATCCACCAATCAGCCCATTGACTGAGACCACAGAGAACTTCTCTCAGTAAAACAAGGATCAAGTCTATACCCAGCCACTTTGGTTGCAGCCAGCTCTTACCTATAAGTGTCATGTACTAGTCCGTAGGTCAAACTGCATGGCCCAATATAAAACCTGCCAACAGAAGTGCATAGACCTGGCCGCCCATTGTCTGGGATGTGAGGAGCGCCTCTGTCCGGCCGCCCCGTCTAGGAAGCGAGCGCCTCTGCCCAGCTGCCCCGTCTGGGAGGTGAGGAGCGCCTCTGCCTGGCCACCCATCGTCTGGGATGTGAGGAGCGCCTCTGCCCTGCTGCCCCATCTGGGAAGTGAGGAGTGCCTCTGCCCGGCCGCCCCGTCTGGGAGGTGTACCCAACAGCTCCAAAGAGATAGCGACCATCGAGAACGGGCCATGATGACGATGGTGGTTTTGTCGAAAAGAAAAGGGGGAGATGTGGGGAAAACAAAGAGAGATCAGATTGTTACTGTGTCTGTGTAGAAAGAAGTAGACATAGGAGACTCCATTTTGTTCTGTACTAAGAAAAATTCTTCTGCCTTGGGATGCTGTTAATCTATAACCTTACCCCCAACCCCGTGCTCTCTGAAACATGTGCTGTGTTAACTCAGGGTTAAATGGATTAAGGGCGGTGCAAGATGTGCTTTGTTAAACAGATGCTTGAAGGCAGCATGCTGGTTAAGAGCCATCACCACTCTCTAATCTCAAGTACCCAGGGACACAAACACTGCGGAAGGCCGCAGGGACCTCTGCCTAGGAAAACCAGAGACCTTTGTTCTCGTGTTTATCTGCTGACCTTCTCTCCACTATTATCCTATGACCCTGCCACATCCCCCTCTCCGAGAAACACCCAAGAATGATCAATAAATACTAAAAAAACAAACAAACAAACAAACAAAAACCATAAATAACAAGAATCCAAAATATGAGATAATGAAAAAAAAAAAAAAGTAGGAGTTGACCCTTTCCAAAATCTGGAGTTGGGATGGGCATTAGTGGTTTGGAGAGGAAAGAGCAGGTGTGTTGTGGCTGGGAGGCGATTCCTTTCAACACCTTGGGTGATGTCTGAGGCCATACCCACTTTCTGTGCTAGTTTTGGGATTATGATGATTAACCCACACTCCCTTTGTTCCTCCCATGTAAGCTGGATTCTTGGGCATTCAACCAATATTAAACACTTCCTCTGAAAAAAAAAAAAAAAGAAGAAGTGCATAGACCTATAGAAATGAAGCCAAAAGACCCTACCCAGTATTCACTATAGCCACACTCCCTAGGGAGGGAGAAAAGGGAAAGAAAAAGAAAAAACATTTTAGGGAAAGGAAAAAAAAAGAAAAAAATCATACCCACATGAAAAAGAAAAAGAAATCCAGAGAACACCTGCTACATCCTATACAAAATGAACATCACCAAGACATAGAGTCACCAGACCCTCCAGGGTCAATGCTAAAGAAAAAGTCTTTTTTTTTTTTTTTTGGAGACAGGGTCTCAGGGTCTTGCTCTGTTGCCCAGGTTGGAGTGTAGTGATGCCATCACTGCTCACTGCAACCCCTACCTCCCAAGCTTAGGTGATCCTTCCACCTCACTCTCCCAAGTAACTGAGACTACAAGCATGCACCACAATGCCTGGCCAATTTTTCTATTTTTTGAAGAGATGGGGTTTTGCCATGTTGTCCAGGCTGATCTTGAACTCCTGGGCTCAAGTGATCCACTACCTTGGGTTCTCAAAGTGCTGGGATTACAGGCATGAGCCACTGAACCTGGCAAGAAAAAAAATCTTAAAAGCCACTAGAGAAAAATGTCAGATCACATTCACAGGGAACCCCATCAGGTGAATGGTGGACTTCTCAACAGAAAACTTGCAAGGCAGGAGAGGTTAGGGGCCTATTTTCAGCATTCTTAAAACAAGAAGTTCCAACCAGGAAGTACATATCCTGAGAAACTAAGCTTCATCGGTGAAGGAGAAACAAAATATTTTCCAGATAAGCAAGTGCTAAGAGAATGAGTTAATACCAGACCAGCCTTACAAGAGATTCTTAAGGGAGTTCTAAACATGTAAACAAAATAATGATACCTACTACCACAAAAACACACTTAAGTACGTTGCCCACAGATACTGTAAAATAACCACATGATAGAAACTACAAAGCAGGCAGTTAACAACTTTACAATAGGATCAAAACTTCATATATCAGTATTAACTTTGAATGTTAATGGTCTAAATGCCCCACTTAAAAGGCACAGAGTGGCATGTTGGATTTAAAAAAGCAAGTAGACCTCATATGTAATGACACCCATAGGCTCAAAGTAAAGGGCTAGAGAAGTATCACAAATCAAAAGTAAAGAAGAGCAGGGGTCGTGATTCTTATATCAGATAAAACAGACTTTAAGCCAACAATAGAAAAAGAAAGGGCAAAGTGGAGCATTACATAATGATAAAAGGTTCAATTAAATAAGAAGACTTAACTATCCTAAATATATATGCACCCAACATTGGAGCACACAGATAAATAAAACAAGTACTTCTAGACCTATAAGAAGACTTAGACAGCCATACAATAATAGTGGGGGACTTGAGAACACCCCACTGACAACATTAGGCAGATCATCCATGCAGAAAACTAACACAGGAATTCTGGAATTAAATTGGACATTTGACAAAATGGACCTAAGAGACATTTACAGAATATTCCACCCATCAACCACAGAATATACATTCTTCTCATCTGCTCATGGAAAATATTGCAAGATTGAACACATGCCTGGCCACAGAGCAAATCTCAATAAATTCAAAAAAATTGAAATTATATGAACCATACTCTCAGACCACAGTGGAATAAAACTAGTAATCAATATCAAGAAGATCTCTCAAAACCACACAATTACATGAAAATTAAACAACTTGCTCCTGAATGACTTTGAGTAAACAATGAGATTAAGGCAGAAGTTTTAAAACTTCTTTGAAATTAATGAATATAGAAATACAACATACCAAAATTTCTGGGATACAGCAAAACTAGTGTTAAGAGAAAAGTTTATAGTACTAAACATTTACCTCAAAAAGTTAGAAATACCTCAATGATCTAACATTACACCTAGAGAAACTAGAAAATCAAGAAAAACAAACCCCAAAGCTAGCAGAAGAAAAGAAATCACTAAAATCAAAGAACTAAACAAAATTGAGACCCAAGAATCCATACAAAGAATCAATGAAACTAAAAGTTTGTTCTTTGAAAGGATAAACAAGATTGACAGACTGCTAGCAAAATTAACAAAGAAAAAAACAGAGAAAATCCAAACAAGCACAATCAGAAACAACAAATGTTACATTACAACTGACGCCACAGAAATACAAAAGATCCTCAGAGACTATTATGAACACCTCTACACATACAAACTAGAAAATCTAGAGGAAATGCATGCATTCTTAGAAACACACACTCTCCTAAGGTTGAACCAGAAAGAAATTGAAACCCTAAACAGACTAATATCGAGTTCTAAAATTGGACCAATAATAAAAAATCTGCTGGGCACAGTGGCTCATGCCTGTAATCTCACCACTTTGAAAGGCCAAGGCAGGAGGATTGCTTGATCTCAGAGTTCGAGATCAGCTGGGGCAACAACACAAGACCTTATCTCTATTAAAAATAAAAAGAATTAGCCAAATGTTGTGACACATGCCAGTGGTCCCAGCTACTCAGGAGTCTGAAGCAGGAGGATTGCTTGAGCCCGAGAGATGGAGGCTGCAATGTGCCGTGATTGCACCACTGCACTATAGCCTGGGTGACAGAGTGAGACCCTGTCTCAAAAACAAACAGCAACAACAACAACAACAACAAAAACAAAAACTACCAATCAAAAAAAACCCAGACCAGATGGATTCATAGACAAATTCTACCAGACATGCAAAGAGCTGCTACCAATTCTACTGAAACTATTCCAAAAAATTGAGGAGGGAAGGACTCCTCTCCAGCTCATTCCACAAAGCCAGCATCACTCTGATACCAAAACTTTGCAAAGACACAATGAAAAAAAGAAAACTACAGGCCAATATCCCTGATGAACATAGATGCAAAAATCCTCAACAAAATACTAACAATTCAAATCAAACAGCACATCAAAAAGTTAATTCACCACTATCAAGTAGGCATCATTCCTGAATATAAGGTTGGTTCAACATACACAAATCAATAAATGTGATTTACCACATAAACAAAATTAAAAACAAAAACTTCATGATCATCTCAATAGACGTGGAAAAAGCTTTAAATAAAATCCAACATCCTTTCTTGATAAAAACCCTCAAGAAAATAGGCATCAAAGGAACACACCTAAAAATAATGAGCCACCTATGACAAACCCACAGCCAACATAATACTGAGCAGGTAAAACCAGAAGCATTGCTCTCGAGAACTGGGACAAGACAAGGATGACCACTGTCATCACTCCTATTCAACCTAGTACTAGAATTGGTAGCCAGAGCAATGAAGCAAGAGAAAGAAATAAAAGGCATCCAAATAGGAAAAGAAGTCAAGCTATCTCTCTTTGCTGACAATATGAGTCTATACTAGAAAACCTTAAAGATTCTGCCAAACATCTCCTCGAAACGATAACGACTCTAGTGAAGTTTCAGGATACAAAATAAATGTAGGCCAAACTTTCTTCACCGTGGGTCCCCAAGGTTTCCTGCTTCAACAGTGCTTGGACGGAACCCAGCCCTCATCCCCCAACCCCAGCTGGCTGCCCATAGCCAGCCCTCCGCTGCCTCCTCACCGCGCCCTGGGACCATCCCAAGGCCTCCGCCGCTCCAGCTCCCTGTAGCCACCGCCACCGCCATGACTACCACATGCCCCTCACAGGTGCGCCAGAACTACCACCAGGACTCAGAGGCCGACATCAACCTCCAGATCAACCTGGAGCTCTACCCCTCCTACATGGGCTGAATGCAGTGGAGTGGGCATTACATTTGGGGAAAAAAAAATGTGTATCAGTCACTACTGGAACTGCACAAACTGGCCACTGACAAAAATGACCCCCATTTGTGTGACTTCACTGAGACACATCACCTGAATGAGCAGGTGAAATCCATCAAAGAATTGGGTGACCAATTAGGATTGCCTGAGCTCAGGACTTGAGACCAGCCTGGGCAACAAGGAAATACAAAGAAATTAGCCAGACATGGTGGCATGTGCCAGTAGTCCCAGCTACTCAGGAGGATGAGGCAAGAGAGCTACATTGTCAGATTATATAGTTGAAAGTCAATAATTATCTGAATATGAAAAGAATTAAGAAGTAATTGTATATTGCACATTATTGCTTAAAACAGTAAGATAAATACCAGAAGAAACAGGTAAGTGAATTGGAAGTGGAGGCCTGTAGGATAGGTAATCAGGGGTGGCAAGAACTAGGACAGAGGACTGCTGTTTTTCATTATAAGCCTTATTTTTTTCATAAAATAATAAATCACTGGCTCATAATAGGTGTCCAATATCTAGTAGCTACCAGTTTTAAAAAGTCAGTAATTTCTTTATGCATCAGAAATCACTGCTATATTCCTGAAAGAAAAAAATTCATTCACATTAATTACAATTATAAAATATCTACTAATTCCCCTAACAAAAAATCTGTACTCTCTGTGAAGAAAATATAAAACTCAACTGAGAAATTTACAAACCTAAATGAATAGAAAGACTTGTGGGCCACACGCAGTGGTTCATGGCTGTAATCCCAGCACTTTGGGAGGCCAAGGCGGGTGGACCACCTGAGGTCAAGAGTTGGAGACCAGGCTGGCCAACATGGTGAAACTCCATCTCTACTAAAAATACAAAAAAAATTAGCCAGACATGGTGGCAGGTGTCTGTAATCCCAGCTGCTTGGGAGGCTGAGGCGGGAGAATCGCTTGAACCCGGGAGACGGAGGTTGCAGTGAGCCGAGATCGCCCCACTGCACTCCACCCTGGGCGACAGAGCGAGACTCCATTAAAAAAAAAAAAAAAAACAAAGACTTGTTACAAATGGGAAGAGAAGAGGCCAATTCATCCCCAAAATAATCAATAATTTGAATGTAATCCCAATTAAAATACCAATGGTCCTTTTGTTTTTGCTTTTTTAATAAGTTGACGAAAAATATTCTAAAATTAACCTGAAAGAATAAACCGGCAAGATAATTAAGAACATTCTGAAAAAGAAGAATATGAGTGCCAAACCTGTCAATATTTAATCATATCAAGTTCCAATAATTTAAAGTGCCTGGCTAATGCAAGAATCAACAGATCAGTGGAACAGAATGCATATCCTCCAAATAGAACCTAATGTATGATTAAGAAACTATCCTAAAAGCAGTGTGGCGTAGGAGCGAAGAGGTAAAAATATGAGGAAGCAAACCACCTGAGTTCAAGCCCTGCTCTGCCACCTAGTATCTGTGTAACCTTGTGCAAGTTGTTTAACCACTCTGTGCATCCATTTTTTCATCTCTAAAATGGAAATAATAAATGTACTCACCTGAGTGACAGGTAAAGCATTCAGAACAGAGCCTGGCACATAGCAAGTATTTGCTGTTACAATGTTTGCTATCACAAGTCAACATGGCCAGCTTCGTAGATGTGTGACGTGCAGTTACACAAGGCCCTGCTCTTAGAAGGGCCCACATACTGATTAAAGGCTCTGCTGTCACCATCTTAAAATTCTTTAGATGTTTTGAACAATGAGCCCTGAATTTTTAGTTTGTATTGGACCCTGCAAACTATGTAGTCATGTAGTGAGTCCTGCAAGTCAATCAGGAAAAGGATGAATTACTCAACAACGTGTTGGGAAAATTGATATTCCAAGCTACCTTCTCACTTCACACTAGGTGGCTCACAAAGAACATAACTATACAGTCTAAATTAAAACTCCATGTTCTGATTTTGAATGGGAAGTACTGGTTTGAACACATAATAAATTTTGTCTTTAAAAAGTTATAGTTTACCCAAAGCAATGTACAGATTGAATGCAATTCCTATCAAAATACCAATGACATTTTTCACAGAAATAGAAAAAACATTTTTTATAATTTGTATGGATTCATGAAAGACCCTGAATAGCCAAGCAATTCTGAGCAAAAAGAACAAAGCTGGATGTATCACTCAAATATACTACAAAGCTGTAATAGCCAAAGCTGCATGGTATTGGCTTAAAAACAGACACATTAGACCAATAGGACAGAATAGAGAACTCAGAAACTAATCCACATACCGATAATCAATTGATTTTTGACAAAACACCAAGAACATTCACTGGGGAAATAATAGTCTCTTTAATAAATGGTGCTGGAGCCAGGCACGGTGACTTACACTTGTAATCCTAACACTTTGGGGGGCCGAGGTGGGAAAATCACTTGAGCCTAGGAGTTCAAGACCACCCTGGGCAACACGGGGAGACCCATCTCTACAAAAACTGTTAAAATGAGCCTGGTGTGGTGGCACGCACCTGTGGTCTCAACTACTCAGGAGGCTGGGTGGGAGGGTTCCTTGAGTCCAGAAAGTTGAGGCTCCAGTGAGCTGTGATCACACCACTGCACTCCAGCCTAGAAGATGGAGTGAGACCATGTCTCAAATTTAAAAAAAAAAATCATGCTGGGAAAATTGGATAATTATTTGCAGAATGAAACTAGACCCCCACCTCTCGTCCTATGCAAAAATCAATTTGAAATGAATCAAAGACCTAAATTTAAGACCCCAAACAATGAAACTACTAGAAGAAAACATAGGGGAAACACTCCAGGACATTGGTCTGGAAAAGATTTTGTGAATAGGACCTTAAAAGCACAGGCAACAAAAGCAAAAATAAACAAACAATCTGATTTAAAAATGGCCAAGACTAGAGGATCACTTGAGGCAAGGAGTATGAGACCAGCATGGGCAACATAGCAAGACCCTATCTCTACAAAAAACAAAAATTTTTTTTTAATGAGCTGGGTATGGTGTCTTATGCCTGTAATCCCAGCTACTCGGGAGGCTGAGGCGGGAAGATAGCTTGGGTCCAGGAGTTTGGGAAGTTTACAGTGCGCTGTGATCATGCCACTTTGTTCCCAGAACCAAGCTGGGTCCAGCTGTGTTTTCTGGAGGCCCAATAACAGGAAGCAGACAAACTAAGAAAGAAGGGAATTTATTGCTATAACCAGATACAAGGAGATGGCCAGAGATAATTCCATCAGACCAACTCAAAGTGTTGCAATTTTCTTAGTGCTTATATAGGTTGGGGTTATGTGCCTTCGTGCAGTATAGCATTGGCCTAAGTCTGCTGGTAACTAATTTTGTTTCAACTAGAAGGTCAGAGACAAAAATGCTTGCTAAGTCTGATTAAAAGGGCCCCAGTACCTTCAAGACCTGTCTACTGTGGTACCGGAGTGATTATTTCTATCTTATCTCCTTTACAGCTTGGTCCAGAGAGCTGCCTTAGAGTCTCCAATGAATGTGTTCAAACAGCTGCCTCTGTTACCTTGACTCATCTCAGATACGGGTCCTGGCGCTAGGAATCAAAGACTGTCTCTATTATTTTGGCTTGCTCCAGGTTGGGCAGAAGCCCATGCAAGGCTGCTACTGATCATGTTTCATTTCTAGCTTTGATGTCTGGGCACTGATTTCCCTAGGTTTAACTATTTGCTCAATGTCAAGGCAGTGCTGTGGAAATCTGTCTGTGTAACTGGAGTGCTATGCAGACCTGTCTGTGTGACTGTCATGCAGGCCTGTCTGTGTGATTGTCAGGGAGAATTGGCCTGCCACAACTTCTCTGCAGCCTGGGTGACAGATACAGACACCATCTCTTAAAAAAAGAAAAAAGAAAAAAAAAATAGGCAAATGATCTGAACAGATATTTCTCAATAAGACATACAAATGGCCAACAGGTATATGAAAAAAATGCTCAACATCACTGATCACCAGGGAAATGCGTATCAAAACCACAGTGAGGTAACATCTCACCCCAGGAAGTATGGCTATTATCAAAAAGACAAAAACAAAACAAATTCTAGTGAAGATGTGGAGAAAAGCGAACTCTAATACACTGTGGGTATGAATGTAAACCAGTGCAGCCACTATGGAGACAGCATCGTTCACAATAGATAACATAGGGAATCAACTTAAGTGTCCAACAACAGATGAATAGATAAAGAAAATGTGGCATATATACACAATGAAATATTATTCATCCATAAAACAGAATGAAATCCTGTCATTTTTGGCAACAGGGATGATCATTATGTTAAGTGAAATAAGCCAGGAATAGAAAGTTAAACACTGCATGTTCTCATTTGCATACGGAAGCTAAAAAGAAAAAGGTTAATCTCGTAGAAGTAAAAAGTAGAACAGAGGATACAAGAGGCTGGAAAGGGCAGGGGGAAGGGAAAGGTAGGGAGAGATTTATTAAAGGATACAAAATTACAGCTAGATGGGAAGAATAAGTTCTAATGTTCAATACCCCTGTGGGATTACTATAGTTAACAATAGTATATATTTTCAAGTAGCTAGAAGGAGGATTTTGAATGTTCCCAACATAAAAAAATGATAAATGTTTGCAGTAATAGATATGCTAATTACCCTGATCTGACCTTTATACATTATATGTATCAAAACATCATTATTTGCCCTATGAAAATGTATAATTAAAATATTAAATAAAATCAAATTTTAAAAAAGTATTTTCTAATATGGTTCCCTGAGTAGTCCTAGAAACAGGAACTCAATAGCCAAGAGCACTCCTAGCAATTAGATGTGCCCTTGTAATATCATTAACCATTAAAGGGAACGATGACTCCTTGGATAAATGGCTGATTCCATGTCTTGCATACAAAATATACAAAATGAGACTTGTGAAGAAGCTTGAGCAGGAAATATACAGGAACATCTTGTCATATCAGAAAGCAAGGAAGTTAGACCATGCAGATGTGTCAACTAGAAGAGCTTCCCACAAGCCAAAGATGGGACAGTTTGAGCATCAATAAGAATGACAACCACAATAGATAGACACATATTGTATTGATATATGTTTAATGCATGAGTTCACAGTGGTATTCAAAAAAGAAGAAAATGTAATGGTCATCTGAAAACAACCAACTCATAATTTTGAAAATTGGCAGATACAAACCAAAATCAAGCATGTATCCTGCCATTACTATATGAAATGAACTTCTGGGTAACCAAACAGTTGATAAGAGGAACTTTCCCTTTGTAGAACTCCAGCTAATAAATGAAGAAGAAAATAATTAGAATATCACTATTTTGCAAGCCATTGTGACATAATGAATCTATGCAGTGACCATCTGTAGCTGCTAAGATCACAAAAAAGCTAACCAGGCATTAAATACCACCTGATGGAAGTTAAAACAGTACCTGAATCCGATCAACCCTTCAGATCTAACTACCAATCTACATCAAATTGGGAACAGGAGAATATGTCAAATACCACCTAAAGGTGCAATCACAGCAAAATCCGACTGTAGGAAATTCTCCAGGACAAATGACCCAGTTTCTACAATTAATAAATTGCAAGGGAAAAAACTAGGAAGGGAGAGGAAACCTATAGTTTATATGGAAGAGACAGCAACCAGTTGTAATGTATAGTCCTTACTGGATCTTGATTCGAACAAACTTAAAAAATAAGACCATCAGAGAAATTTGAACATTGACTAAGGTTTTTTTTAACGATATTAAAAAACTATTGTTAACTATTTCTGGCTGCAGTAGTGGTGTTAACAGTTATAATTTTAAATACACCTTTTAGAGATGCCTACAGAAATATTTACAGATAAAAATGAGATGATGCCTGTGCTTTGCATCAAATAATTTGGGGGATAAAGGGGATCAGGGTATAAGTGGATTGAGACTTGCCATGAATTGAAATGGGAGAATTTGCTATTTTTGTTTCTGTTTAAAATTTTCCATTAAAAGTTTAAAAAATATATCCAGGAAAACAGCCTACTTATGAAAAGATATTTAAATTCTACAAAATTGTTGGTGAATATTTAACTGATCTGAGTGATGAATGAGTAAGTATAAAATAAATGGATAATATAGTAAGAAAAGACTGCTACTTTCAACTAAAATGAAAATTTAAATTATGTGTGTTTAAAATGTTATAAAATTAAAAGATAAACACTTTGAGAAAAATATTTGCAACTCAAGAAAAATAAAAGATTAAAATGCTTAATATATAAGGGAGTTAATAATAAAGCTAATACGTTCTGCTTATAATGTGCTAGGCACTCTTGTAACCACTTTACAAAAACCATTTAAGTTCTTATAAAATAGAAAAAGTACCAATATCCCATGCTCCAATAGATAATTGATAGAAGAAATTCTAATAATCAATAAACAAATTATATTTAACTTCACAGTACTTAAATAATTGTAATTTAAAATGTACTAAGATTATAACCTATCAAAAAAAATGGAGATTGTTGTTACTGATTAACACCAGTTGTTGGTGGCACAGTGAAATGGCCAATTTCTTGTATTGCTAGTGGGAGTGTAAATTGGAAAAATCTTTCTAGAGAGCAATTCAGCAATATGAATTGAATCTCAAAAGCATTTATACCTCTTAATGCTATTATGCTCTCAGGAATTTATAGCATTGACATGATCAGAGGTGCATATGAAAATGTAGATGCAAGAAGGTTTATCAAAGCTTTGTTTGTAATAAAGAAAAATTGGGCCTAGCAAAGTGGCTCCCCACTGTAATCCCAGTGCTTTGGGAGGATCACTTGAGCCCAGGAGTTCAAGACCAGCCTGGGCAACATAGGGAGACTCCATTTCTACAAAAAATAAAAATATTAGCCGGGCACAGTGGTGCACGCCCGTAGACCCAGCTACTTGGGAGACTGCGGTGGGAGGATTGTTTGAGCCCGGGAAGTCAAGGCTGTAGTAAGCTGTGATCATGCCACTCTACTCCAGCCTGGGTAACAGCAGGGCCCTGTCTCAAAAAAAAAAGAAAAAAAAAAGAAAAGAAAAGAAAAAGAAAGAAAGAAAAGAAAAAGAAACATTGGAAGCAACCTAATTTCCAAGTGAGAAAAGGAGCATTTAAAGAAGTTACAGGACCGGGCATGGTGGCTCACGCCTGTAATCCCAGCACTTTGGGAGGCCGAGGTGGGCAGATCACGTGAGGTGAGGAGTTCAAGACCAGCCTGGCCAACATGGTGAAAGCCCATTTCTACTAAAAATACAAAAATTAGCTGGCATGGTAGTGCACACCTGTAGTCCCAGCTACTTGGGAGGCTGAGGCCAAAGGATCGCTTGAACCTGGGAGGCGGAGGTTGCAGTGAACCGAGATCATGCCACTGCACTCCAGCCTGGCTGGCAGAATGAGACTCTGTCTCAAAATAAGTAAATAAATAAATAAGTTACAGAGCATGAATATATTGGATATTAGGGAAAATAGCCCATCGACAGGTGAATGGATACATTAATTATAAAGTAATGAAATGTTAGCAATAAAAAGGAATGAATTATGGTACACACAACATGAATGTCTTAAAATATTATGCAGAGAAAAAGAGACAAAAACAGGAGAATATACTGTTTGAGTTAATTTATATGGAATTCTAGAACAAGTAAAATTTATCTACAGCTAAAGAAGTCAGATTAGTGGTTGCCTCTGTGGTAAGTCCAAGGATTGATTTAGACAGGATGTAAAGGAACATTCTGGGAGGATGGAAATGTTCTATATCTTGATTAGGTGTGTTTTAAATGAGTGCACCCATTTGTCAAACTCATCCCCTTTACCTATGTAATTTCTGCTCAGACTTCATGTAAGGTTTTGCCTTTAATTGTATGTAAATTAGGCCTTAAAAACTCATATTTTCCAAGAAGATTTAATAAAACAGGCAAAATATTCACCTTACCATTTTAATTGGAAAAAAAAGAGCCATGATACAATGCAATGTATACAGCATGGTTCTAATTATGTAAAAGAAAATACATTAATAAAAATAGAGATACACAGGCAGAAATGACAAGAATGATGTATGCCAATGAACATGTACAAACATAATTTGAAAAAAATAGTAAATATTCTTGTAGTCCCACTTCATACCAAATTCCCTTTTTCTTCTTACATTCTAGATTTGGCCTTCATTCAGTTCCTCATATGAAGAAGGTGCTATTCCTGTGCCTCTAACGACCCCCTCATTCTCTACCGCAATTTAATCCCTGCTCAGCCTTAAGTTGTCAGATGAATCTTGACTTCCTCAGAGAAGCCCTGCTTGCCCCACCCAAGTCAAGCCCTCCCATTCCCCATCCTGGGTCAAGCACCTGATGCTTCTTCTTTGTGGCGTTTAAGAATTGTGATTTTTTATTTTTTGCATATACCTCAAGTAAACCAAACTGCAAAGTTAAGGGCAGTGTCCTCCATACTGCCAAGAGTGCCTAATACTTCTGACACCAACTACACGTTCAGGAGTTTCCCAAAACCACCCTCATATTCAATAATTTGCTATAATAGAAAAACTCACAGAATATTTGTTACAAGGAAAGGATACAAATTAGAATCAGCCTAAGAAAGAGGGCAGAGTCTGGGAGGTTTCCACATACGTGAGGCTTTGGTTGTCTCAGGATGCCTTATGCCCATAGCATCTATATGTGACAATACACATAAAGTATTGTCTATCCAGGAAGCTCACCAGAGCTCTACTGTCCAAACTTTTTATTGGAGCTTCATAATGTAGGCATGATTGATCGGTTGATTGACTGCACATGTGGTTGAACTCAGTCTCTAAATCATATGGTTGGTCTTTCTGGATTTCAAGCTGTGGCCAGCTGCCACCCTAAGGCTATTGCATGACTTGGCCCCACCGTGAGTCAGCTCATTAGCATAAACTATCAGGCATGGTCCCAGGAGCTCATCATGAGTGGCGAAGATACTCCTGTCAGTCAAGAAATTCCAAGGATTTAACAGTTACTTCCCAGGAACTGGGACAAAGGCCAGATCATTCTTTGAGCAGGGCAAAATTCTTGCTACACAGCCTGGTTTGTAAATAAGTCTCCCCTTCACCCCTCAGACTGTAAGCTCCAAAACGACATGGATCACATCTGGTTTTGCTCCCAGTTTTATCCCTCACACCTAGCGTAGTGGTTGGCAAATACTGAGACTCTGTGTAACATGGACTTGGGAGGCAGCCAATCTGAATTTGAATCTTGGCTCTTCTCTTCACTAACTGTGTTTGACTCTGGACAAATTACTTTACTTCTTCTTGCCTAATTGACTTCATCTGGAAATGACAGGTAAAGATAATACCTATCTCAGAGAGTTGCAATGAGTATTGGATGAAAGAACGTCAGTTAAGATCTCAGAATAGTGCCTAGCACAGAGAAAAAATAAACTAGATAAATGTTTAATATTATTAAATGCTCAATAAGTAATTACTGATGGAATAAGTGTCTGGTACATGAGAGGTGCTTAATAAATGTTTTTGAAAGAACAGAAAATAAGATTTTCTTCTTTAGTAGATTTTCCTTTAATATAGTACCAGATATACCGATTTGCACATCATTAATTATTCTAAAATTGTAGCTCAATAATATGCTTAAGAAAAGTACAAAAAAAGTTTCAGAGTTTTTTCACCTCTCCAGCAGGCTGTGCCCTCAACCATATAGTGAGGAACTGAATTAGACAAGGTTCAAGATCTCTTCCAACTCCAACAACATGTTATTTGTCCTTAGGAAACAAACTAGATATAACAACAGAGAAGACCATTTTACATGGAGGCATGAAAACTTTGAATGTGTAAGTTTCCATTTGAAAAAAGGAACAAAGAAAATATTCCATTGATTACCAAAATTCATCTTTAATATATCACAACACAGGTTTAATTGTGGCAGTGCATTTTTAATAATTTGATGAAATTTGACTCCCTTGTAAACCATACACGAAGGTCATAGAAAATTTATTTTCATCTTTGAGAAATGGCTAGTTTTATCTTGGCACATAAACAGGCCTAATGTGAGCTTCTAGAAGGTGATTGATAATAGAATCAGTAATAGCTCCAAACAAGAGATTCAACTCAACACCTTCAAATAAAACCCCTAGCAACTAGAAAAAAAAGAATCAACTTTTAAAACATTCTTTTTAGTTACAAAGTAGTGCATATACATTTAACTGCAATGACCAAATGTTTTTAATTGCTTTATTATTATTAAGCAATTACTAAATTATTTAATAATAAAAGTAAATATGTTCCAAACACCTTTCCTGCCGTGTTTATTTTCCAAAGATAGCAAATGTTAACAGTTTGTTCTGCATATTTCTATGCACATACACTCAACAAAAAAATATGTACATATGCACCTATTATCAATGGTATTTGTAAAGTGTACTTTTTCTTGCCATTTTAGTGTTACCACAAGCAGTCACCCAGTTTGAAGAATTGGTTGGTATGGCCGAGGCTCTGCTTAAGGGTGGGGGAAGCATGTCTACATCTGCATCCACCCTCTGGAGAGCAACAAACAACTCCTCGCCAGATTCATTTGCCTCAACATGCAGTAATTCTAATTCTAACTCCAGTTCACCAGTTTCCTTAAAGCCTGAGGAAGAGCATCAGACTGATGAGAAACAGGTCAGTTGTAATACCCGCCTTGTTGTTCTTTGGAATATGCTTAAATAAAAAATTTAAATAAGGGTGGAAAATGATCATTGTTTTATCAGATAACTATTGGATAAAATAGTTTTATTCAATAGGAATATTACAATTCTTAAGTACCACAAGGAAGAGGCATAAGGTGGCCAGGTGTGGTGGCTCACCCCTGTAATCCCAGCACTTTGGGAGGCTGAGGTGGGCAGATCATGAGGTCAGATTGAGACCATCCTGGCTAACACAGTGAAATCCCCTCTCTACTAAAAATACAAAAAAAAAAAAATTAACCGGGCGTGATGACGGGCACCTGTAGTCCCAGCTACTTGGGAGGCTGAGGCAGGAGAATGGCATGAACCCAGGAGGTGGAGCTTGCAGTGAGCCGAGATTGAGATAGCGCCACTGCACTCCAGCCTGGGCGACAGAGTGAGACTCCGTCTGAAAAAAAAAAAAAAAAAGAAGAAGAGGCATAAGGCGCTTGACCTAGCCTGAGGAAAGGGAAGGCAGGGCTTGACTTAGGAGGGACAAGAAAGTCTTCTCTGAGGAAGTCAAGATCAATCTGAGAACCAAAGGCATAAAACTGTTGTCCTTTTATAATAAAAACTAATATTTGTAAAACAAATACCCAGTTTAGAAAATTAAAGCAAATTGGGTACAAAGATAAAGTTATTAAACTTTAAAATTCTTATACCAGTGACAGAAGGATACCTATGCATTCAGGGTTATACAATTTCATATCATTGAGAGGTAAATTTCAGCCTCAGCATGCTGGCTGAACACAATTCTTTTTCTGTTTTTGTACTTAATCAAGACACAGATGCTAAAAAGACAGGAGTTTTGTTAGAATCAGGTAGCCTCAGTAAGTATACCATCAAAAATGATAAATATTAACTAACAATCTGACATTCAAAATATTTGAATCTTAGTGTATCAGTTACCTATTGCTATATAACACATTATCACAAATTTAGTGATTTCAAATGACCCAAATTTATTATCTTAGAGTTCTATAGATCAGAAGTCTGGTACAGGTCTCACTAGACTGAAGTCAAGGTGTTAGCAGGTGCATTTCTTTCTGAAAGCTCTAGGGCAGAATCTGTTTCCTGCTCATCCAGGCTGTGGTAGAATTCATTTTCTTGTGGTTGTAAAACTGAATTCCCCATTTTCTTGCTGGTTGTAAACTGAAGGCCATTCCTACTTCTAGAAGCAATCACATTCCTTGGTTCACAGCCCACTTCGGCCATCTTCAAAGCCAGCAACAGCAAGTGAAGTCCCTCTCACACTTCAGATCTTCCCTCCCTCTTCTGTCTCTTTTTCCTGATCTGCCCTTCTGCTTCCTTCTTCTGCTTTTAAGAACTCATGTGATTAAATTGGGCCCACCTAGGTAATCCAGGATAATCTCCCATCTCAAGGTACTTAACTTTAATCACATCTACAGAATTGTTTTTGCCCTGTGAGGCAACGTGTTATAGGTTTCAGGGATTAGGATGTGACCTTTCAGAGGGCCATTATTCTGCCTACTACATTTACGATGAAGCACTGAGTATGGGACTAAGCCTGAAAGGACCAAATCCAGTTTACATGACAAGAATTTGTATACACCCTATAACAAATACCTCATAAATATTGAAGAGTATCACAAAGATAACATTTAAATCTAATCCCTGACATGTAAAATATATATTAAATTAAAATGTAAAATATATATTAAAATATATATAATATCTTACCTTAAAAAATGTTGACATTGTTTTCTTTTATGCCTTAACTCAATTAGTAACATATTTCTCCATACAGCACTTTCTTTTTCCAACTTCAACTCTTTCTTATCTTTTTAGTTCCAGATTGAAAAATGGCAGATTGCCCGTTGTAACAAGAGCAAGCCTCAGAAGTTTATTAATGATTTAATGCAAGTACTTTACACAAATGAATACATGGCCACTCACAGCCTGACAGGGGCAAAATCCTCTACTTCAAGGGACAAAGCTGTAAAACCAGCTATGAATCAGAATGAAGTCCAAGAAATCATAGGTGATAATATGATTGCGTTATATTGTCGTATGAATTTTAAATCATGTTACCACTCAAGGTCAAGATAGTCTTTCATGGTCCTTTTATTTTTTAAAGTTTATTTTTCTGGGAAAGAAAAATCTTAGGATAGTCTAAAGCTCTCATTAAATATGGGAAATTTTATAGAAAAACTTTACATTAACAATGGTTATTAAAATGAAACTAAGTTTTATATCACCAAAAAGTTTCAATTCATACAATTGATAGCTTTGGAAATGTAAATTTTCACAATCTTTTAAAGTAAAATTTCAATAACAATTTCTTCCTTGCTTTTGTTATATGTCTTATCTTTCATTCCAGAAAGATAAAGGCTAATTTGACCATCCTATTTATGGTTTTTAAATTAATGAATCTCCTTAAATATAATCTAGATTATCCAATTAATTTTTTGGCAACATCTGACAAATGTAAGGATTCTCTGAATCCCAGCTCTATATATGTCATTTCTTAACATACAACAATGTCTGTCTTCCTGAAACAAAAAACTGCTACTTGTAACAACTGCAGTGAAATTCTTTCCCTTGGCTCACACATGCTGTTAGACTGACTTTAAAAGTTAGAGAACATGGCTGGGCGTGGTGGCTCATGCCTGTAATCCCAATGGTTTGGGAGGCTGAGGCAGACAGATACAGAAAAAGATCAGTCAGAGTTTAGTTGTTTCAATTAATGTTGGAAATGGATAAAAATACATTCCTAACATTTTAGAGCAAGAGGACTTAGAGTTTAAAGCAAGTAGGAGGATTAAAGTTAATCACTACCATAGGATCTCAGTTGATAATATAGACCTTCTGATATCTCTTGCTTTACTTAGAAAAACCTGCCTATATATTCATCTGTTTAAATAGCTCATGGGTGTTTGGGCTACTTTTGTAAAATGGAAAAAAAATTATAATGTAGAATACTTGATGTTTTACCTCAGTTCATACCCTAAGATGCAAAGGACTCATGAAGTTTCTCATGTGTCGCTATTGGTTTTTTACAGGAGTAACAAAACAATTATTTCCCAATACGGATGATGTTTCAATTAGGAGAATGATAGGGCAAAAGCTAAACAACTGTACCAAGAAGCCAAATTTAAGCAAAAATCTTAACTCTCAGGATATTAAATAGATCCTTTTGGTAAGTCTTTTAAATCTTCAGTCCTTTCAATGTGGCAAGAAAATGTCATAATACTTTTATTTTATTGGAATAGCATTTTCCAATCACTCTACTAGAAAATACTAGTGACCCATGAAAAGCTAATAGGTATTCCTGGTGGCAAAAGGGGAGAACTGGGAGCAGGGTTTGAATTGGAAAATGCTGGGTTCAGTTTTTCTTCCTCAGAACCTCTCAGATATTTTGATGCCCTTTTAACATGCTCATGTGCACCAGAAATCTCTAAGAAAGGGATATAGTACGTAGTGTTTTCCAAATGTGTTTTACTGAGGAAATTTTTGCACAGAATCCTGTTAACTTGGTGGGGATAGAAAGGAGCCAAAGGAAGGACACATGACAATTTAAGAAGTATTTCTCTCTAGGACAGAGGAGATTTAGACCCTTGGGAAATCTGAAGTACATCGATGAGACTGAACTTACAGCTAGCTCTAACAGTGGTCTGACAGTTGTGCAAACTATTGGCTGAAGTGTGCAGCGTTCTTCTCCACCATCCTACATGTTGCTTCGCATGGTCTTTAAATTTTTAAATTAGTTGTTATTGTTTAATAAGGATTTTTACCAAGATGCATGTCCTATACTAAGAAAAAGAATAATTTTTTAGTGAGAGTTCTAAACTAAATAGACTTTCTAGTCAGGCCTTGACCCAGGCAAAACTGTGAAGTGGAATTTTGCCACCCACTATCCTGGCTAGCTCACTTTTACTTACCCCTCCTCTCTCTCAACTATTTTGATGGAAAACACGTGAAACCATGTGTATGACGTGTTAAAATTTTCATTGATTAATACAGGCATGTGGGTAACACATGAGGGTAAGGCCCACCACAGATATTCCTTTTTTCTTTCCATTTTCCTTCCATTTCTATCTTTGACTTGTACTTTGCCTGTCTTCTGCCTAATACCAGCCACTTTCGAGACCATTTTACTTGACTTCATTTCTTCTGACCATGTTTTAAATGAGATGTGGAGCTGAATGTAATGCAGTAATCCCCTGCCCCAAACGCCCTACATGTTACTGACTACCACTCCCATCCTCCCCCAAGAGTCCCTTATCTATTTTGCTACACAACTAAGACCAGCTCTGCCGAGAGTCAACAATGTCTGTCTTCCTGAAACAAAAACATAAACAAATCAAAAAACTATTACTTGTAACAACTGCAGTGAAATTCTTTCCCTTGGCTCACACATACTGTTAGACTGACTTTAAAAGTTAGAGAACATGGCTGGGCATGGTGGCTCACGCCTGTAGTCCCAATGGTTTGGGAGGCTGAGGCAGACAGATACTTGAGCCCAGGAGTTCGAGACCAGCCTGGCCAACATGGCAAGACCCCATCTTTATAAAATACGGAAGAAAAAAAATTAGCCCAGCGTGGTAGTGCACACCTGTAGTCCCAGTAACCCAGGAGCCTGAGGTGGGAGGATAGCGAGGTGGAGGCTACAGTGAGCTGTGATGTTGCCACTGCACTCCAGCCTGGGGGACAGAGTGAGACCTTGTTTCCAAAAAAAGAAGTTATAAAAGATAAGGTTACCTGTATCTTTTTTCTCCAAGTGATTATAATTTCAGTAGATTGTGACCTCACAACTTTTCAATTATTAGATAATTGCTTAAATATGCCCTTAGTATTTCCCATTTTGACATGAGGTTACCCACCCAGTTACCTTGATGTATAATGACCAAGTTCTCTATTTTTTTTTTTTTTGGAAACAGTGTTCTCACTTTGTTGCCCAGGCTGGTTTTGAACTCATGAGCTCAAGCAATCCTTCCACCTTGAACTCCTCAAATGTCAGAAAGCACTCCACCCAGTAACTAAGTTCCTTGTCTTTTCTTTTTTATTTTTCATTTTTGAAACGGAGTCTTGCTTTGTAGCCCAGGCTGTAGTGCAGTGGCGCGATCTCTGCTCACTACAACCTCCACCTCCTGGGTTCAAGCAATCCTCCCGCCTCAGCCTCCCGAGCAGCTGGGACTACAGGCCCACGCCACCACACACAGCTAATTTGTGTATTTTTAGTAGAGACGGGGGTTTCACCATGTTGGCCAGGCTGGTCTCGAACTCCTGACTTCAAGTGATCTGCCCACCTCGGCCTCCCAAAGTGCTGGGATTACAGGCGTGGGCCACCGTGACCGGCAATTTCCTTTTCTAAATGGTATGTTACCAGACCTCCAAGTCAAGTGGCTATTTTGGGGGCACACTGTTATATTTCAGAGGTCTGTAAAGCATTTTGATATCCTAAACTCTTGTTGTTGTTGTTTTTTTAATATTTCTGACTTCCAAGGACAGGCACAAAACTCATCTCTGACTATATCAGCCAGCAGAATGTTAAAGAAGTGAAAGTTAAGAGATTTTTATATCAGTTTTGCTTGTACTTAACAATAGAAGTGTTATTAAATCCGCTAGCTATGGCATTAATTAAAATTGAAACAAGGAACAGACATTTTGCTATGAACTTTGTGCCTTTTGGACCTGAGCCTGACTTAATAGTGCCAAGTTGTTTAGACTGGAAATGCATGTATTTTGAATCAGTAATGGAGATTAGCTAGAATGGAATTTTTTAAATTTGCAAATATCTTTCATTTTAAGTATGGTCGAATTCAAATTATTGCAAAAAGGACTGAGGAAAATATGCTGGAAAAGACAGGGTCAGGTAAGACCTAATTTGGACATGCTTGATAAATTAATCAGATATAGCACCATCTAGTGGAATACTGTTATATTTTTCTGTTCTCAGTCATTTAACTCACAGGAGCCTATGGCCCTGCCCTGCCACCAAAAATATTCTTTGAAAAACTTACTTTTCTAGCATTGTCCCTGTGGTAGACCGTGCCCTCCACTCAGTCCTGAGCGCAGGTTGTCACTGGTGGCTTAGATTTAAAAGGGTAACAATTTCCCAGCTATGGCTCAGGTCTGTGAGGGTAAGGCCTAAATTCCTCCCTTTTTTTCATATATTCTTTCTTATTCCTGTGGCTGCCCTAAAGTTGCCTGTAGCTCTCACATGCAAGAGCTTGATTTTTTTCCAGCCTGTCTCCATTTTTTACTTCTTTCTTGCAGGCATTGAAGAAAAATGTATTTATAAGATTTACAGAATATTAGGCTATCACCTCTATAACATCCAACTAAGTGACCAAACAGCCTTCTCCTGAAATTTCCAAAGCGGCCTCAGGGTATATAATCTCTGGCGTAATGTTACATAACATATATTATAACTTATAGGTGATCTAATACAGTGGTGCTAAAATGGTGGGGGGCGGCGGAGAGGGAGGTGTGATTTAGCCACCTTCCTCCAACGCAGGGTATTTAGGAATGTCTGGAGATATTTTTGATTGTCAAAACTGGTGGTACTTCTGGCATCCAGTGGTCAGAGGCCAGGGATGCTGCTAAACATCGTTGTTGAATTTGGTTTGCTAGTATTTTGTTGAAGATTTTTGTATCTGGCTCATCAGTGATGCTGGCCTGTAGTTTTGTTTTTTTGTTGTGCCCTTCTCTGGTTTTGGTGTCATGGAAATACTACTTTGTAGAATGAGTTTGGAAGTATTCCCTCCTCTTCAATTTTTCTTTTTTTCTTTTTCTTTTTTTTTTTTTTTAAGAATTAGAGCAGAACTGGTATTACTGTCTCTTCAAATGTTTGTAGATTCAGGGGTGAGCCATCAGGTACTGGGCTTTTCTTTGATGGAGGACTTTTTATTATAATTTTGATCTTGTTACTCCCTATTGATTTGTTGAAGTTTTCTATTTCTTCATGGTTCAATCTTGCTAGGTTGTATGTGTCCAGGAATTTAACCATTTCTTCTAGGTTTTCCAATTTGTTGGCAAAGAGTTTTTCATAATACTCTCTAATGAGTCTTTGTATTTGTGTGGTCTCAGTTATTATGTATCCTTTTCCATGTCTCATTTTATTTATTTGGCCTTCTCTTTGTTATTTCTTAGTCTGGCTAATGGTTTGCTGATTTTCTTTGTCTTCTAAAAACACCAGCTTTTTCTTTCATTGATCTGATTTTTTAAATCTCCTTTTTTTGTTTGTTTGTTTGTTTGTTTTTTGTTTTTTTGGCTCTGATCTTTATTATCTCTTTCCTTCTACTAGGTTTAGGTTCCGTTTGTTCCTGCTTTTCTAGTTCTTTGAGGTACACCATTAGGTTGTTTATTTGAAGTCTTTCTACTTTTTTGATATAGGTGTTTATTGCTACAAACTTCCATCTCAGTACTGCTTTTGCTGTATAGTATAGATTTGGGAATGTTGTATCTCCATTTACATTTGTTTCAAGAAATTTTATACTTTTTTTCTTAATTACTTCATTGTTCATTCACGAGCTTGTTATTTAATTTCCATGTGTTTGTGCATTTTCTGAGACCCTCAGGTTATCAGTTTCTAGTGTCATTCCATGGTGGTCATAAAAAAATACTTGATGTGATTTCTACTGTTTTGAATTTATTGAGACTTGTTTTGTGGCCTAGATATAGCCTATTCTGGAGAACGTGCCATGTGTTAATGAAAACAATGTGTATTTTATAACAGTTGGGTGAAATATTCTGTGAATATCAGTTTGGCCTATGTGATCTATTGTGTACTTTAACTCCAGTGTTTCCTTGTCAATTTTCTGTCTGGAGGATCTGTCCATTATTGAGAGTGAGGTGTTGAAGTTCCTCAGTATTATTATATTGCAGTCTGTCTCTCCCTTTAGATCTATTAATGTTTGCTTTATATACTTGGGAGCTCTTGTGTTGTGTGCATAGACATTTTAAACTATTATAGCCTCTTGCTGAAATGACTTCCTTATTATTATAAGTGACCTCCTGTGTCTCTTTTTACAGTCTTTGACTTGTACCTGTTTTACCTGATATAACTACTTCTGCTCTTTTTTGGTTCCCAGTTGCATCGCGTATCTATTTCTACACCTTCACTTTCAATCGATGTGTGTCTTTATAGGTGAAGTGGCTTTCTCATAGGCAACATGTAGTTGGGTCTTGTTTCTTTGCCATTCAGCCATCCTATACCTTTTAATTGGAAAACTGAGTCCATTTACATTCAATGTTACTATTTGTCTTTGAGGCAAGGTCTCACTCTTGTCCAGGCAGTGGTGTGATCATGGCTCACTGCAGCCTCAACTTCTTGGGCTCCAGCGATCTTCCTACCACAGCCTTCTGAGTAGCTAGGACTATAGGCACATGCCACCACACCTAGCTAGTAAGCTAGGATCTCACTATGTTGCCTAGGCTCAGTGTTATTATTGATCAGGACTTACTACTGCTATTTTGTAGCTTGTATATTTTCTAACTTCTCTCTTCCTTTCTTCCTTTTGTACTGTCTTCCTTTGTGGTTAAATGATTTTCTCTGGTAATATGTTGTAATTTGTTGCTTTTTATTTTTAGTGAATCTATTAAAGGTTTTTGCATTGTGGTTACTATGAAGCTTATAAAAATATACACATAAGAAGTTGTTTTTAAAAGATGACGATTTTTATTACAAAGAAGTTTTAAAAAAACTTTATAAAGGGGTTTCTT
The DNA here is from genome assembly GCF_028858775.2 of Pan troglodytes. Lineage (NCBI taxonomy): Eukaryota > Metazoa > Chordata > Mammalia > Primates > Hominidae > Pan > Pan troglodytes. The sequence continues at coordinate 62,890,823 of NC_072403.2, forward strand.
AGGTCTATGGTTTAATTGCATTCACCCCACATTTTGACTTTATGTTGTCTCATTGACATGTTTTTATATTGCCTATCTCTTAATAGGTTGCTGTAGATGTTATTGTTTTGATACATTTGTCTTTTGAGCTTTGTAGTGGTGTTATGAGTGGATTGTAAACAACAATTACAGTTTTAGATAATTTTAGGTTTGTTTGTATACTTAATTTTACCAGTGGGTTTTATACCTTCAGATGTTTTGTTCTTGCACATTAGCATTTTTGTCTTTCAGACTAAAGAGCTCTCTTTAGATTTCTTATGAGACTGTTGGTGATGAATTCTCTCAGCTTTTGTTTCTCTGGGAAAGATTTTACATATCCTTCGCATTTGAAAGATAACTCTGCTGGATACAGTATTTTTGGATGACAGTTTTTTTTTTTTTCCTTTGAGCCCTTTGAAAATGTTGTTTCACTCCTTTCTGGCCTGCGTGGTTTCTGTTGAGAAGTCTATTGCCAGGTGAATTTGAATTCCTTTATATGTTGGTTGCTTCTTTTCTCTGGCTCCTCTTAGAATCCTGCTTTGTCCCTGATGTTTGAGAATTTGTTACATGCTTTTGGGTAGTCTTATTTGAGTTGAATGTGTTTGGTGTTCTCTGACCTTCCTGTACCTGGATATTTAGCTCTTCCTCAAGTTTTGGAAAGTTTTCTGTTACTATTTTTTAAAAAGCACTTTCCACTCCTTGCTCTTGTGTGATTCCCTCTTGAATAATAATAATTCTTTGATTTGGTCTTTTGAGTTAATTGTCTGTATCTTGGAGGTGACCTTCATTCCTCTCATTCTTGTTTCTTTTTGCTCCTCTGACTGTATATTTTCAAAAAGCCTGTCTTTGATTTCACAGGTTATTTTCTCCACTTAATCCATTCTGCTGTTGAGAGCCTCTAATGAATTTTTCAGTTCAGCAAATGTATTTTCAATTCCAAGATTTCTGTTTGATTTTTTAAATTATTCCTATCTCTTTGTTAAATATCTCTGATAAATTTATGAATTGTTTTTCTGTTTTCTGGGAGGTCACATAGTTTCCCTAAAACTGCTATTTTGAATTCTTGGTCAGAGAGTTCACATATCACCGTCTCACTAAGGTCAGTCACGGATTTCTTGCTTTGTCTGTATGAAGAGGTCATTGTTTCCTGTTTGCTATTATTTCTTGTGGATCTACATCTATGACTTTGCATTGAAAGACTAGTTATTTATTTCTGTCTTTTTGGTCTGACTTGTTTTGGTTTTTATTGGATATGTTTGCTTATTTGTAATATACCAGTTGAGTTTCTCTTTTTTCCCAACTAGGTCACTGCCTCCTTTTTGGCACTAACTGGTGCCTTAAGCCCAAGTTTGCCTCAGTTCTAGCCAGCAATCGGAGTGCTGCCTGACCTGAATGGGGGATGTCCCAAAGAGGATATCCTGGTTATGTGAAAAGGCTGGCTAGGGATCCATGCTCAGGGGACCTGTGGAACACACCTCTTACAGTGTAGTCCTGCTGAACAGGCACTCTGATTTGGTGCCTCAAGATGATGAGGAAGCTCACTGTCCACCTTGATCTCACTTTTTGCAGTGTAGAAACTGAGTCAGGAAGAAATTTTCCTTGTGCTTGATGCTGGGGATATTAGGGGAGAGGGTTATTGTGGATAAGGAAGCCTGAATCTCTTACCACCTGCTTGGAGCTTTTCATTTTTATTTTTTAACTTCTCTGTGGCCTGGGAAACTGTTTCATCCTCTTATTTGAGTTCTGGGATATTGCTGGTGAAAATCTTGGCACTGTATGTTTGTTTTTGGTTTTCTGTGATAGGGAGTGAAGCCAGCTTGCTTCTACACTGCTATTTTGGAACCAGAGTCCCTCAACAATTTGTATTTTTAATACAAATTTGTAGTAGATACAAAAACAAATAACTCATATAACTGTTAAAATACTACGAGAATGTTAACATAAATTTGTATTTCTTTGAAATTTGCTTTTTGTAGGTATTACAGGTATCTGAAACAAAGCACCTTCAATTCTAAATCTAGCACTGGATTTTGTTGGAGAATCTGCAGCCTTCCTGGCAGTGAGAAAGACAGACATGTGCATTGACAGGCTGTAAGACATATGTAACATTGCTGAGCTCTCCTAAGGGACCAACAAGCTTGCTGAAGAAGCTGCATGTAGATTCCACCCTCAGTACTAGTGATGCATCAAACCAGAGAATTTCTGCCAGTCAAATAAGCATGCAATATGGTTTCTTTGGAAATAAGAATTTCCCAATCCCCAAATACCCCTCTGTACAGTTAATCTAACAGGATAGTCAGAGCTCTTATCATAGCAGCCAAAACTTCAGCCCATAGGTTAGTCATTGTCCTAACCAATCATTGTACGTTGATTATTACCAGTGACTTCCCATTATAGTTTTTGGATCTTTAGCATAAGCACATGCTTGCAAAAGTAAACAGTGAAATAATTAATGTTGGCAAATATGGGAACAACAAAGTCAGCCCAAAATCTGATAATCATGTCTAACCAAGTAATAATGTTTTAGCAATAAAATTACAGGATTATTCTGTTATCTAAAAATGTATAAAATGGGAATATGAAAAAAATGACAACAGCAAGATGTTTTATTTTAATATTAAACAATTCCACCACACTTCTGAAGAATAAACCTAAGTTTTTGTGATTGTTAAAACAATGCATCAATTTTCAGGGAAATCTTTTTGTTTGTTTATTTACCAGACATGTTCTAACTTTGTATTGCCCCAAGTATATTAAATACAGATGTGTAATATAAAGCATCAATATCACCTAACACATCGTATATAAGATATAACATGATAGATAGTTGGTCGATTACATTGCTATACTGCTTAGTTTTAACTGGTTTATTTTTATTGTAGCAGAAGAAAAATGAACTTAAAAAAAATATGGGTTTGATAATCACACACATGAAAGTACCATTTTGTAACTCAACAAAAGATAAAACATTCTTCATCAAAAGGCTTCTCGCTTGGTGTCAGGTTGTCACATGTGACCACTGTGCAATGCGAAGCCATACTTCTTCAGTGCACAAAGTCATGTTTAAACTTGGAAAAGAGGATGCTACAGTAGTTTCAAAGTTCAGTGTTGTGGACCCAGGAAATTTTCCATAAGTCTTGCTTGATAACAATGTGATTGTACAAAATAAATGTTCTTAAGGAAACAACTTATGTAACATTTGCTACCTTTATGTAAACATAAATAAATCCCATTTAAAAGATAAAACTTATTTTCTTGTTTCTTTATTAATGCATAAAAATTAGGGAAATTTTTTTTTCTAGGCCGATAGCTTTTTCACTCATCCATTAAGGCATTACCATTACGATTTGACTATGTAGCTCTGACTCATTTTTCTTGTAAAGAGCCATGCTATGTAGGATATATAGACAACGTCCAGGAAAGTAAATACATTTAATATTTTTATTGAGAAAGGATAATCTTACTAAGATGTATGCTATTTGCTTTATTAAAAATGCTACTTGATAATGTAAGTTTTGCCTACTAAAGGTAAATAAAATTACTTTTGCAAAACATAACCGTATTATTCAACTGGAACTTGTATGGTCTTTTCTTATGTATTTTGAAATATGTTGATATCTTTATAGATAATAGAATAAATGTATTTTTTATTCATCTTTGTAAATTGGTTCTAAATGAGTTACAAAATAAGAAAACTAATAAAACTGAAGAGAGTGCCCAGCAAGCAATTCATATACATGTATGTGCCTATATATATATATTATGTATTCATATGTATAATACTTAAGAATATGGTTAAAGCAGAATTTTTAATAAGTAGGGAAAGGAAGGTTTATTCAATGATACTGAGACAACTAATAAATGGAAAACATTGTTATATTCCTACTTCAAATCATATTACATAGAAACTTTCAGAAGAATGAAAAGCAAAAAATGGACTCAGATGAAAAAACTTTTAAATACAAGAATATTTTTATGTTCTCTGAATAAGAAATACATTTTCAATACAAAGGTAGTTCAGCCAAAATGCCAAAGAAAACACTTACTAACACGAGTTCCTACATGTGTGTTCTGTGATTTTCCTACACAGAGGTGATCATTTCACTAAAAACTTTACCCTGTGGTGGATACATGACATGGTCAGCATTCTCGCTAGTTCTGTGACATCATCCTTCTTGCGAATGTTTTCATGCATTTATCCATTTTTCCAGCTTTATTGAATTGTTTCTTATAAAATCTTTGTATTGATGCTGCACTATAGTCTTTCTTGAACACTTACTGTTTAATGACATAGTTTTCCCTGGACCAGCAATTTACAGGCAGTTTCATGGATGGTAGGAGACTCCAGGGTTTTCTTTTGGGCTTTAAACCTTGCAAAGGCCCTTTCTTTGCTGTCACAGAGACCAGTGATCCTGACAGGTATGGCTTTTCTGGGAAATTTTTTTGTGCATCCTTGCTTCCTCTAGTTCTCTGATCTAAGCTGAATTTGAAAGGGTTTCTGTCACCAGCCCTGCACTTCCCAGGCCCTTCAGGACCTGTAAACAAAGAGCAAAGCCCTTGGCCGGGCATGCAACATCACAAAACCGTCTTTACTAAAAAAAAAAAAAAAGAAAGAAAGAAAGAAAGAAAGAAAAATTAGCTGGGCATTGTGGCCTGTGCCTGTAGTCCCAGCTACTTGGGAAGCTGAGGTGGGAGGATCACTTGAGCCCAGGAGGTCAAGGCTGCAGTGAGTTATTGTGGATGTCATGGGCTCTTGAACCCCATAAAGATTTGCTAAAAATCACTGAAACTGCCTTTGCAAAAATCATAACTGAGGAAATTATGACAGTGAAAGAGATCAGACCTAACTGACCCCATCTTCCTTCTAACCTCTAAACTGTCTGTTCATTCCTGGGCATAGGCCGAACTAACCTTGGGAAATAATTTATAGTTTAAACTCTGAAACAAAATTGATAATAGCCCTTTCCCAAAAAACCTCTTCTTGCCTGGCCACCAGTCTGCTTTTGTAGGACTAACAAATTAGCTACAAGATTAGAAATTATGGTTTAGGGGCCATGCAGCCTCTGGCTGCAAGAGTCTGAACCTCCCCAAATTCCTCCTGGGAATAACATCACTGTTGCAAAACCTAAGATCAGTACTTGAGATATTTTGCAGACCCTGCATTGCGATGCAGCAGATGACACCACCCAGACCAACAATCTGGCTCAACCAGTTCTGCAATCCCACTCAGGAACAGAAGTCAGCAAGAACTCACTTTGACCCCCTATGATTTCATCTGCAATCTGACCAATCAGCACTCCCCACTTTCTGAGCCCATACCCGCCAAATTATCCTTAAAAACTCTGATCCCGCCCTTCGGTGGAAAAGTTCAGTCTGAACGTTTAGCGAGTGCTGCCTCTAAAGAGAGCAATCACTACACTTACGGCTGAGACTTTGCGCTTAGTAGTTCAGAGGCCCCCAGGCAGACTACAGACCGTGACAAAAGGTGTAGAGTCTCATTTGTACAGATTGGATTCGTCACAAATTCACCAGATCAAGAATTCCAGATAAAGTGTTTCACGCCTCACCTGAAGATCATGAAAAATATGGTGGGGATCCACAGAACCCTCATAAACTGCATATTGTTACCAGAATAAAAAGTACAAAATACGTCCATATTGGGAAAAAGATATAATAAAGATGCTTGGATTGGAAAAATCACATATCCCTCAAGTTCACCAGAATATCCCTTCAGTGAATGCAAAATTGAAAGTGGTTAAGCATTTGATAAGAATTGAAGTTGCCACAAGGACTTCCAACAGAGGAGAACATGTCTAACACATGCCTCAAAAGCACTGGGGAGTTAGTAGTGCAGTGGCATCTGAAACCTGTGGAGTAGAAAGCACATGAGTCCTAGTGCCCTAGCAGCTTCCGATTGGAAAATGCAAATTGTTTTTATTTAAAGATGGTGAGAAAGTGTTTTCATTAAAATATGTTTTAAAAACCATTTTCAGGCTGGGTGCGATGGCCCACCTGTGGTCCCAGCACTTTGGGAGGCCAAGGCGGGCGGATCACCTGAGGTCAGAAGTTCGAGACCAGCCTGACCAACATGGAGAAACCCCTGTCTCTACTGAAAATACAAAATTGGCCGGGCATGGTGGCGCATGCCTGTGGTCCCGGCTGCTCGGGAGGCTGAGGCAGGAGGATCGCTTGAGCCCGGGAGGCGGAGGTTGCCGTGAGCTGAGATGGTGCCACTGCACTCCAGCCTGGGCAACAGGACGAGACTCCGTCTCAGGGGAAAAAAAAATTTTCACTGACTAAACCTGCTGCAGTTCTTTTTTACTACAGACTTGGAGATTTTAGTTTAATTTGGTTTAATTCTCTGTCCTTTCCCTTTCACTGTTTCACTCCAAAACAGGTAAGAATGGCATTGTTTGAACATCTACGTTTGGGTCTACTGCCACCTTAGCAAGCCTCATTAACTGTTTTATAAAAATTGCATTATTGTTGTTGTTGTTTTTGAGATGGGGTCTTGCTCTATTGCCCAAGCTGGAGTGCAGTGGCATGATTTCAGTTCACTGCAGCCTCAAACTCCTGGGCTCAAGTGATCCTCCTGCCTTGGCCTCCAGAGTAGCTGGGAGTGCAGGCAGTGTGCCACCACACCCAGCTAATTTTTGAAAGTTTTTTCATAGAGACGGGGACTCACTATGTTGTCCAAGCTGGTCTCTAACTCCTGGGTTCAGGCTGTCCTCCCGCCTCGGCCTCCCAAAATGCTGGGATTACAGGCACGAGCCACTGTACCCAGCCAAAATTGTTTTCTTTTTTGAGTGAATTCAACAATTTCTGTGAGTGGCTCTTTGCATGAACACTGCAATGTGTTGAAGAAATCCAAAGCTGACCAAAATATGATCCCCACCTTTTGGAGCTTACAGTCTGTTCTGGGGAACAGAGATTCAGCCAAAGTCAAGAAACACTGGATGCTAGCTAGATTATCTGTTTTGTGCTTTAGTGTCTATAAGTACATATGTGGATATGGGTTCATTTTATCCCTAAATTTAGTACCAAACCAGCATTTGTTTCCTAATTATAAATCTAATTTGGCCTAAATTTTATTATTGCACACTGCCTGAACAAAACATATTCGTCACTATGTAAATTTTTTCCTCATGGAACAAGGGTGTGAAATGAAAATATTTTAAGATTTATTTAAAAACAGACTATTCTGTTTTCAGCTTCAAAATTTTTCTTTGAATCCTAAGGAACCTCTGTCAACAGTTGAAGTTGCTATTGAAAAGAAAAAAGAAGGAGGCAGAAGTCTCTCAGGGATAATTATTTCCTTCTTTTTCTATTTCAGATACCTGGTGGGGTGGGGAGAAGTAAGAATTGTAAGGGAGGTTCAATAGTGGGAAATTCTGTGACAGCTGATTGAAGATGATGATGAAGAACCTCTGCATTCTAGTTACCCTTTGCTTTCCTTTGCCTCTTGTAAAATTTGGCTTGGCAACAATGACATTGCCATGCTTATTGTCCCAATATCCATCCTGTCATAGATCTTAATGTTTTTGATCATTGCATTAAAGTGGAAGTGCCACCCACAGTGAAACCAGATCCCATAAATAAATAAGCTTAAAGGCAAAAAAAAAAAAAAAAAAAAAAAAAAAAAAACAACAACTCTGATCCCAAATGCTCGGGGAGACTGATTTGAACAATAATTAAACTCTGGTCTCCCACACAGCAGGATCTCCGTGAACTACTCTTTGGCCATTGCAGTTCCCCTGTCTTGATAAATCAGCTCTGTCTAGGCAGCAGGCAAGGTGAACTCTTTGGGCAGTTACATCACTAACATGAGGCAGATTGATCAATAGTAGAAAAAAGCATCCAAATTTATTTAACAGGTATACACAGGAGTCTTCAGAGTTGCTACCGGCGAATCCACAGGGGTCTGCAGCAACCTCAATTTTTGCCTCCTCAGGAGAAAGAATTCAACTGAAGGGCATAAAGTAGAAGGAGAGACTGAGGCAAGTTTCAGAGCAGGAGTGCAAGTTTATTAAAAAGCTTTATTTAGAACAGGAAGGAAAGGAAAGAAAAGAAGGAAAGTACAACTTGGAAGAGGGCCAAGTGGGCGACTCGAGAAACCAAGTTCACCTCTTCCCATCTTTAATATTGCGACAATGTATCTGAACCTATCTTTTGGCACTTACCTCTTTTTCACTAGTATTAAGTAGTATTATGTGTATATCAATTCCTCTGATACAGTTTGACTGACTGTCTTCATGTCTGCATGAGTGTGTATTTATACTTGTTTATTTATATACCATTGATTTCCAAAAGAAGAAATATTGGCAGCAGTTTGCAAAGGAACTACTATACTGGTTAACATAGATGTTGTGACTGAGTTAAATTTGAGTTTCTGAGGTAAAAGTTATAAGTTACATAGTTGTTTTTATTTTTATTTTTTGAGACGGAGTCTCACTCTGTCACACAGGCTGGAGTGCAGTGGTGCGATCTCAGCTCACTGCAACCTCTGCCTTTCGGGTTCAAGCAATTCTCCTGCCTCAGCCTCCCCAGTAGCTGGGATTACAGATGCCTGCCACCACGCCCAGCTAACTTGGGTATTTTTAGTAGAGACAGGGTTTCACCATGTTGGACAGGCTGTTCTCAAACTCCTGACCTCAAGCAATCCACCCGCCTTGGTCTCCCAAAGTGCTGGGATTACAGGCGTGAGCCACCGCACCCAGGCAAATTACATATTTTATTAAAGAAACAAAGATGCAACCTGTTGCTCAGCGAAATAAAGGTTTTATTGCATTAAATTCTGGAGGAAATTTTAATAAGGAATATCATGTAAAATTTTACAATGGACAATCATATTTGTTTCGCAGCAAATGTAGAAGATGTTGACTATTGTTCTAGACTAAAAATAGCATACACTTGGGTTTTACTTCTGTTTCTGACATGTCCAAACACCATACCTTTGGACAAAATACCATTTTATTTGTCTCAGTTTAGTTAATTATAAAATAGGGATGATACCACTTACAAAGTTTAGATTTGAATGAGGCAATGTCTATCAGGTATCTGTCAAATGGTGGGTTTAAGCATATCTTAATTCACATATATCTCTTCTTACAATGATTTTCAATAAAAACTCAAGGGCATACCGCTAGGTTTACCCGCAATGCAGGTAATTTTACAAGGGGCAAGCAAATATCTGCAAGGTTAATACCCTTCTGGGAGTTTGGTATAAACCAAAAGAACACTTAAGTAGCTGCCAGGGTAGATGGAAGACATGTGTCTTGAAATATTTTTCTTGAACTTTGGTCTGGAATGAGCAAGGGCAGCTTGGAGGTTAGAAGCAAAATGGAGTTGGTTAGGTCAGATCCCCTCCACTGTCAAAATTTTCTCACTGTTATAACTTTTTCAAAGGTGGTTTCATTTTCAGGAAGTATACTTTTATTGATGCTGTCTGAGATCTACCATTCATGAAGTACCTTGACATTCTCTTTGCATTTTTGCCCAATTTAACTTCTAACAGCAACTTTTAAAAGTCTTTGGATTCTGTAGAGATTTTCGGTCACTTACATCGCTAAAGATACCAGACCTGGTATTTTGTTTTTACTGCTGTTGTCCTGTTTTTATTTCTCTGTGTTGTTTTTTTCTTATTTCTTAGAGGAGCAAAAAGGTAAGAAAGTCCACTTTCATAATCATACGGGAGAGTTAGATCCAGTGCTGCTACTGCAGGATTGCTGGTAAAGATGACTGCTCAGTTAAATTTGAATCAGATGAAAAATGAATATTTCTCACTATAAGTATATCTCATGTAATATTTGGCATAACCTTACACTAAATCGTTACTCAATCATATGAAATTCAAATTTAACTGGGTGTCCTGTATTTTTATTTACTAAATCTGGAAACCCTATGTTACAATGAAGACTACCATCATTCTAATTCTCATTCTTTTATTCAGAAAATGTTTCTCCATTCTCTCCGAGGCTCCTTTAATTTTCTCTTTCCCCAATATAGTAGAATTTGATGGAAATGTGCTTTGTTGCATATCCTTTTTTATTAATTGCACTGGGCACATGATGGACCCTTTCAAACTGGATACTTACGTCCTTTAATTCTGGGGACATACAGAGACATAGATATAGATAGATATTTCCAGTATTCCAATTAATTTGTCAATTTGATAATAATATATTGATTCTGTTGACTTCTTATCTTTATAATTTGTTAATCTCCTTGCTTCTTTCTTTTTTCTTCTTTCTGGAAGATTTTATTACATATTTTAAACCAATCTATTAAATTATTTATTTTTCCATCAAAATTCTAATTTCCAAGAGTCTTTTCTTGTTCAGAGATTATTCCTTTTTCATAAAATTATAGGCTTATATGTGCATGCTGTATTGCTATAGACTGGATGTTTGTGTTCCTCTCCCCATCCCTCTGCAAATTTATATTTTAAAACCTAATCCCTAAATTGAGGGTATTTGGAGGTGGGATCTTTGGGAGGCTCTGCCCTCATGAATGGAATTAGTGCTCTTACAAAAGAGGCCCCAGAGAGGTCCCTCACCTTTTCTGCCGTGGAGAACACAGCAAAAAAACAGCAGTCTATGAACCAGGAAGCAGGCCCTCACCAGACACTGAATCTGCTGGCACCTTGACCTTGGACTTCTTAGCCTCCAGGACAATGAAAGATAAATTTCTGTTGTTTATACGCCATCCAGTCTATGATATTGTGTTATAGTAGCTCAAGCAGACCAAGAAAAGTACCTGTATCTCTCTGACAATTTTTATTACTGCTGTCCTTCTTTTTGAAATATTTTTCCATACAAAATCTCTGTTTCACCCAAAATTTCTTCTTATTATTATCATTTTGGTGTCTTTTTCCTTACGACATTCTTACTATAATATCTATAATTTTTGCTTTTTTCTTTTGTCTGATGGGTCATTAGATAGGAACCCAGCTGTTTTGTTGAGATATTCATACATATAAGCTTATACTGACAATTATTTATTGGGACTGAATATTTCCCCAAAATGATTCCACGGGTTTTCCGCTTGCTCATATTTTTCATACAGGACCAAGAAAGGGGGCTAGAAGTGACAATATTCCAAAACCAGACTGAAGTGTCTGCAGCTCCCCCATTTCCAGAAACATACCTGGAGTCATGGGCCTTGGGCATCTCCTGTGACATTCATATAGGGAATGTCCTGTGAGTAGATGCCTTCCATTACGTCTTCTCCCTTTCCACCCGAACTTGTGTTGGTGACAATAAAGGTATAATGTCCACTTAAATCTAGGGAGAGTAGATTTTGAACCAGGCCAAATGCAGATTTGAGAGTCATATTTAAAGAATTTCTAAACCTTCAGGAGAATGAGATATATTTAAGAAGGAATTTTGAATAGTCCTCAGTACTAAAAGTCTCAGTTTCCCTGATTTAAGCCAATTCGTGCATTTATTAGTAGGTCCCTCAGAAACAAGCACTTGATTATAAAAAATGAACTAGAGAAGGCCAGAAAACGACGTAAGTTCTCTAGAGAAAGATACATCTGAAGAACACAGGCATACCTCAGAGATATTGCAGGTTTGGTTCCACACCTCTGCAATACAGTAAATATCACAACAAGCAAGTCACATAAATGTTTTGGCTTCCCAGTGCAAATAAAATTTATGTTTACACTGTACTGTAGTGCAATAAATTATGTCTTTTAAAAGTACATATCTTAACTTAAAAATACTTTACTGCAGCTGGGTGCAGTGGCTTATATCTATAATCTCAACACTTTGGGAGGCCAAGGTAGTAGGATCACTTGAAGCCAGGAGTTCGAGACCAACCTGGACAACAAAGCAAGACCCCGACCTTGTTTCTACAAAAAAACAAAGCAAAGAAACAAAAAAGTTTATTGCTTAAAAGTGATAACAATTATCAGAGCTTTCAATGAGTCGTAATCTTCTTGCTGGTGGGCGGTCTTGTCTCCATGTCGATGGCTGCTGACTGATCAAAATGTTGGTTAGTGAAGGTTAAGGTATCCGTGGCAATTTTTCAAAATAAGACAGCAATGAAGTTTGCCATATTGATTATTTCATGAAAGATTTCCCTATGGCATGTGATGTTGTTTGATAGTATTTTAGCCACAGTGGGACTTATTTTGAAATCAGTCAATCCTCTTAAACTCTGACATGGCTTTATTAGCTAAGTTTATGTAATATTCTAAATCCTTTGTTGTCATTTCAACAATGTGCACAGCATCTTCACCAGGAGTAGATTCCATCTCAAAAACTACTTTCTTTGCTTATCCATAAGAAGCAACTCCTCATCTGTTCAAGTTTTATCATGAGATTGTAGCAATTCAGTCCCATCTTCAGGCTCCATATCTAATTCTAACTAAGATTCAAATTAGAATTAGAATTAACTCTAGAATTAATCTAACTCTTGCTATTTCCTCCATATCTTCAATGACTTCCTTCGCTGAAGTCCCAAACCCTAAAACTCACCCATGAGGGTTGGAGTCAACTTTTTCCAAACTCTTGTTGATGTTGATATTTTGACCTCCTCCTATAAATCACACATATTAATGGTATCTAGAACAGTTAATCCTTTCCAGAAGGTTTTCAATTTACTTTGCCCAGATCCATCAGAGGAATCACTCTCGATGGCAGCTATAGTCTTATGAAATGTTTTTTTTTTTTTTTTTCTGAGACTGAGTTTTGCTCTTGTTGCCCAGGCTAGAATGCAGTGGCACAATCTCGGCTCACTGAAACCTCCACCTGCCGGGTTCAAGTGATTATCCTGCCTCAGCCTCCTCAGCAGCTGGGATTACAGGCCCCCACGACCTTGCCCAGCTAATTATTGTATTTTTAGTAGAGATGGGGTTTCACCATGTTTGCCAGGCTGGTCTTGAACTCCTGACCTCAGGTGATCCACCTGCCTAGGCCTCCCAAAGTGCTGGGATTACAGGCATGAGCCACTGCGCCCAGCCTGAAATGTGTTTCTTAAATAATAAGACTCGAAAGTCAAAATTACTCCTTGATCCATGAGCTAAAGAATGGATGCTGTTTTAGCAGGCATGAAAACAACATTAATCTCTTTGAATATCTTTATAAGAGCTCTTAGATTACCAGCTGCATTGTCAATGAGCAGTAATATTTTGTAAGAAATCTTTGTATCTGAGCAATATGTCTCAATAGTGGACTTAAAATATTTAGTAAATGCTTCTGTAAACAAATGTACTGTCATCCAGGCTGTGTTGTTTTTCCTTTCCTTTTTTTTTTCCTGAGACTGAGTATTTTGCTATTGTTGCCCAGACTGGAGTGCAGTGGCGCGATCTTGGCTCACTGCAACCTCCATCTCTGGGGTTCAAGTGATTCTCTTGCCTCAGCCTCCTGAGTAGCTGGGACTACAGGCGTGTGCCACCACGCCCAGCTAATTTTTGTATTTTTAGTAGAGACAGGGTTTCACCATGTTGGCCAGGATGATCTCAATCTCTTGACCTCGTGATCTGCCTTCCAAAGTGCTGGGATTACAGGCTTGAGCCACCACACCCAGCCTGTTTTTCCTTTTCTTGGAGGCAGTGACAGTGCTGAGAAAGCATCTCTTATGGAGCAGATGGGGTGGAGCGGGAGAGTGGTGGAGAAGGTTGGGGGAAGGAGAGAAGAGAAGCTGCTGTAGAAAAGGAAAGAAGACCTCCAATGGATCCCTCTTCCCTGTATCTCTATGAAACACATCTTCAGCTGCTGGAAAAAGGGCATGGAACTCAGTCACCCTTCAGAGCCCTGGTGAAGCCCCATTGCAAGAAAGAGAAAGAAAAAGAAAAAACAATTACCCTGTAGGGAAATAGAATATTTATTGGGCTCATACCAACAGCTGGGAGAAAACTGGATCACTGGAAAGTCCCCACCCTGAGACTCAGGGGCACATTGCCTGAGATAGCGTTAATTAGAATAGAGAATGCCACCTGTCAGCCATGTGTGGTGGCTCATGCCTGTAGTCCCAGCACTTTGGGAGGTGGGCAGATCCTTGAGCTCAAGAGTTCAAGACCAGTCTGGGCAATGTGGTAAAACCCTGTCTCTATAGAAAAAAAATACAAAAATTAGCCAGACATGATGACATGTGTCTGTGGTCCCAGCTACTCGAAAGGCTGAGGTGGGGGAATTAATTGAGCATGGGTGGTTGAGGCTGCAGTTAGCTGTGATGCCACTGCACTCCATCCTAGGTGACAGAGCAAAACCCTGTCTCAATGGCCAAAAAAAAAGCATCAAATAACAGGTAAGGGCAATCTACCCCTGGTCTGCTGGGAGAGGGGCAAGAGCTTGGGGGTGCGGCCTTTTCTAAGGAACACCAAAAAGAGAAGACCTAAAGTTTGAGGTTGGAGTAGACACTGAAATAAATCCTCTAGTAAGCCAGCCCCCAGCCTAAGCACAGAGCAATCTGAAGCCTGATGTGCAGTGAGAGAAGCATGACAACAATAAATTCCACACCTCACCCACCTCCTAATTAGACTGGTTCAACTCCACACACTAAAGGACTACCAGAAGGAAAGAAGTATTCATTTCGAAGCAGAAAACAATTAAACTGAGAGTTTTGATTTGGATCACAATGGAAGTATTGAGGACTGGATTTACTCTCCCAACTAAAACACTATATAAAATATATGAAACAGCAGCCCTCAACATATTGCATGTCAAACATTGAAGGACAGTGATCCTCAGAAGACAGAAAACCTTAAAATTGACCCAGCTTTTTCTTGTAAGAAGTTTCTAGGCCAAGAAGCAAGGAAGAGAAACCCAGGAATAGCCTGTTGGTCTCCCTAAGTTGAGGAGATGGACGTGAGAGTCCAGGGAAGTCAAGGTAGCTAGAGCACACAGAGAAGACCACCAGAGAGGAGACAGTCAAAGAACTCCAGAGATCTGCAGAGGGTCTGCCTTGCAACTGAGTCTCATCAGCACATGTATGTGAGGAAAGTATCCAATCAAGAGCAAACACTGCACAGATTTCAGAGGATACTGCCTGCCAGATTTATGATTCCTGCTGAAAGCTTCAGGTGGGGAAGGACACATGGCTTGGAGTCCTTCCCTACCTCTCCCATCTGTTCCCATTTTTCACTGACTGAAAATCATCAGACTTTCAATCACCTCTTGAAGATACATTATTGCTATTGAATTTTTGTGTTTGGCTTTCTAGACTATTTGCAGTCTGACCATTTGTACCTTTAATGGCAGAAGTTACTCAACAATGAGCTGATCACATGACTCTATTAATCTTATTTTTTCCTGTTATATACTCCTCAGTAGTTTGATTGTTGTCCCCACAATGTGATTATAATGGGGTGTCCTCATAATGGGATTATCTTTATTAGGCTGCTACTGAATATGATTGGAACAAAAGGTGTGGGAAGTTATACAAATCTATTTTGAAAATTTTGAACATTCAGAGTTTTGCTTTGACTTGGCTTCTTGCATTGTTCTTCTTCCATTATTCTTTTTCCTACAGCCTGGCTTAAGGGAGCCTGGCAGATATCAGACTTAATCCTGGTTAAGTTGTATAAAAATGCTTTTCTATGAAAGTATTTTTCTCCCTCTTACACCCAAATCCTCTTGACAAAAGCTCTGAGTGAAAGTAGGAAATAATTGGGAAAAAAACATGAGGTTATAGTGAGATGAGACACACAGAGTGTGTAATAATCAAGGAAGAGCAAAAACTTTGGTACCCAAAGAAGCAAATTTTAGACTCCAGAAAAAGTGTGGGGGTGGGGGTTGAGGGGGGAAGAAATAATGATTTGTTTTTATTTTTAAGAACTGCCTGTGGAAGCCTTCTCCTCCTGAAAAAACAAAAATACTATCTGTGAGCAGGTGGAGCAAGATGGCAAGTAGAAGCCTCCACCAATCTTCCTTCCTGCAGGAATACCAAATTTTACAACTATCTACACAAAAAAACACTTCATAAGAACCAAAAATGAGGTGGATGATCACAGTAACTGGTTTTACCTTCACAACACTGAAAGAGGCACTGAAGTGGATAGAAAAGACAGTCCCGAATTGCTGACACCACCCCTTCCCCATCCACCAGCAGTGGCCACATGGCACAGAGAATCGTGCACTTAGGGGAGGGAAAGCACAGCAACTGGAGGACTTTACACTGGAACTCAGCGCTGCCAACATGTGGCAGAACTCAGCCTGTGCCCACAGAGGGAACATTTTAAAGAGCCATAGCAAAAGGGTATTCACCCATCCCAGCAGTTGGAACTGAGTCTTGGTTAGCCTCGCAATCGCAGGCTAAAGTGCTCTGTGATCCTAAATAAACTTGATAGGCTGTCTAGGCCACAAAGAGTGCACCTTCTAGGTAAATTGTGGAGATATGCTGGGATTGGAGCCAGTGGGTTTAGGGGACACGTGACCAAGTCAGAGAGCAGTTGGTGCAGCTAAGGGAGTGCTTGCATCACCCCTGCCCCAACCCCAGGTAGCACAGCTTGCAGGTCCAAAAGAGACCCCTTCCTTCTGTTTGAGGAAAGAAGAGGGAAAAGTAAAGAGGACCTTGCCTTGCAAATTGCATACCAGCTCAGCCACAGCAGGACTGGGTACTGGGTATCAGTCATGAGGCCCCCTTTCCAGGCCCTAGCTCCTGGACAACATTTCTAGACACACCCTGGTCCAGAAGGGAACCCACTGCCTTGAAAGGAAGGAGTCAGTCCTGGCAAGATTCATCATCTGCTGACTAAAGAGCTCTTGGGGCCTGAATAATCAGTAGTGGTAACCAAGTAGTACATGCTGTGGGCCTTGGGTGAGACTCTGAGAGGGGCTGGCTTCAGGTGTGACCCAGCCTATTCACAGCTGTGATGGCTACAGCGAGAAACTTCTTCTGCCTGAGAAAAGGAGAGGGAAGTATACAGGGTACTTTGTCTTGCAGCTTAGGTACCAGCTTGACTACAGTGAGGAAGAGCACCAAGTAGGCTTGTGGGGTACCAATTTCCAGGCCTCGGCTTGTGGATGGTATATCTAGCCCAGGATGGACCTGCCCTGGGCTAGGGGGAGTCCAGTGCCCTAAAGGGTGAGTCCCAGGACTGGTAGCATTCACCATAAGCTGACTAAAGAGCCCTTGTGCATTAAGGGAACATTGGCGGTACTCTGGCAGTACTCCCTGTGGGCATGTGGTGGTAGTGGACACAGGGGGAGGCTTCTCTGCCTGGGGAAAAGGGAGGGAAGAGTGGAAAAGACTTAAATCTTGTGGTTTCAGTGCCACTGTAGCTGCAGTAGAATAGAGCCACCAGGTATATTTCTAAGGCTTCTGAATCTAGTCCCTGGGTCCTGGACATCATCTCTAGACCCACTGGAGCTCAGGGGAACTTGCCACCCTGAAGGGAAGGAAACAAGACTGGCTGGCTTCACTACTTGTTGATTGCAGAGCCCTGGAGACTTCGGCAAATATAGGCAGCAGCCAGGTAGTGGTTACAGCAGGCCGTAGGTAAGACTCAGTACTATGCTCGCTTCAGGTTTGACCCAGCCCAGTCCCAGTATTGGTGGCCACAGCGGTGCTTATGTCACCCCTCATCTAGCTTCAGGAAGCTCAGCACAGAGGGAGAGACTGTGTTTGTTTGGGAGAAAATAAGGGAAGAGAGCAAGAGTCTTTGTCTGGTAATCCAGATAATTTTTCCGGGTCTTATTCAAGACCACCAAGGTGGTACCTCTATGAGTCTGCAAGAACTACAGTGTTAGTGGGCTTGGGGTGCCCTTAATGTAGATATGGCTGCAGTGACCAAAAACTTAGATTATAACACCCAAGTCCCTTCAAATACCTGGAAAGCCTTTCCAAGGTGGAGGTGTACAAACAAGCCTAAACTGTGAAGACAACAATAAATACCCAACTCTTTGATGCCAAGACAGTGATGAATGTACATAAGAATCAAGATCACTTTGGAAAATACAACCTCACTAAATAAACTAAATAGCAGGTGCCAATCCCAGAGAGACAGAGATATGTGACCTTTCAGACAGAGAATTCAAAATAGCTATTTTGAGAAAACTCAAAGAAATTCAAGCTAACACAGAGAAGGGATTCAGAATCCTATCAGGTAAATTTAACAAAGAAATTGAAATAATTAAATAGAATCCAGCAGAAATTCGGGAGTTGAAAAATGCAATTGACATACCGAAGAATTCATCAGAGTCTCTCAGTAGTAGAGTTGATCAAGCAGAAGAAAGAATAAGTGAACTTGGAGACAGGTTACATGAAAATATACAGTCAGAGAGGACAAAAGAAAAGATAATAAAAAAGAATGAAGCACACCTACAAGACCCAGAAAATAGCCTCAAAAGTGCACACCTAAGAGGTATTGGCCTTAAAGAAAAGCTAGAGAGAGAGACAGGGGTAGAAAGTTTATCCAAAGGGTCCGGGCATGGTGGCTCACGCCTGTATTCCCAGCACTTTGGGAGGCTGAGGCGGGTGGATCAGGTCAGGAGTTCAAGACCAGCCTGGCAAACATGGCAAAACCCTGTCTCAACTAAAAATACAAAAATTAGCCAGGCGTGGTGGCGGGTGCCTGTAATCCCAGTTACTCAGGAGGCTGAGGCAGGAGAATCACTTGAACCTGGGAGGTGGAGGTTGCAGTGAGCCGAGATTGCACCATTGCACTCCAGCCTGGGTGACAGAGCGAGACTTTGTCTCAAAAAAAAAAAAAAAAAAAAAAGAGAGAAAGTTTATCCAAAGGGATAATAACAGAGAACTTTCCAAAACTAGGGAAACATACTATTATCCAAGTACAAGAAGATTATATAACATCAAGCAGATTTAACCCAAAGAAGGTTACCTCAAGGCACTTAAAATCAACTCTATGTTTAAGAGACATAGCTTAAAGTAATAAAAGCTATCTATGACAAACTCATAGCCAACATTATACTGAACAGGGAAAAGTTGAAAGCATTCCCCCTGAGAACTGGAATGAAACAAGGATGCCCACTTTCACCACTTCTGTTCAACATAGTACTGGAAGTCCTAGTCAGAGCAATCAGACAAGAGAAAGAAATAAAGGGCATCCAAACTGGTAAAGAGGAAGTCAAACTGTTGCTTTTGCTGATGATATGATCATATACCTAGAAAACCCTAAAGACCCATCCAAAAAGCTCCTGGAACTGGTAAATGAATTCAGTAAAGTTTCAGGATACAAAATTAATGTCCACAAATCAGTAGCTCTGCTATACACCAACAGCGACCAAGCTGAGAATCAAATCAAGAAATCAACCTCTTTTACAATAGCTATAAAAATTAAAGAAATAAATAAAATAAGGTACTTAAGAATACACCTAACCAAGGAGGTAAAGGAACTCTACAAGGAAAACTACGAAACACTGCTGAAAGAAATTATAGATGACACAAACAAATGGAAACACATCCCATGCTCATGGATGGATAGAATCAATATTGTGAAAATGATCATACTGCCAAAAGCAATCTACAAACTCAGTGCAATTCCCATCAAAATACTACCATCATTTTTCACAGAACTAGGAAAAACAATCCTAAAATTCATAGGGAACCAAAGAAGAGCCCATATAGCCAAAGCAAGATTAAGCACAAACAAGAAATCTAGAGGCTTCAAACTACATACAAAGCCATAGTCATCAAAACAGCGTAGTGCTGGTATAAAAATAGGCACATACACCAACAGAACAGAATAGAAACCCAGAAATAAAGCCAAATACTTGTAGCCAACTGATCTTCAGCAAAGCAAACGAAAACATAAAGTGGGGAAAGGACACCCTTTTCAACAAATGATGCTGGGATAATTGGTGACCCACATGTAGAAGAATTAAACTGGATCCTCATCTCTCACCTTATACAAAAATCAACTCAAGATGCATCAAAGACTTAAATCTAAGACCTGAAACCATAAAAATTGTACAAGATAACACCGGAAAAGACCTAGACATTGGCTTAGGCAAAGATTTCATGACCAAGAACCCAAAAGCAAATGCAACAGAAACAAAGATAGACAGGACTTAATTAAACTAAAAAGCTTCTGCACAGCAAAAGAAATAATCAGCAGAGTTAACAGACAACCCACAGACTGGGAGAAAATCTTCACAATCTATACATCTGACAAAGGACTAATATCCAGAATCTACAAAGAACTCAAACAAATCAGCAAGAAAAAAAAAAAACAACCCCATCAAAAAGTGGGCTTAGGACATGAATAGACAACTCTCAAAAGAAGATATGCAAATGGCCAACAAACATATGGAAAAAATGCTCAACACAGCTAATTATCAGGAAAATGTAAATCAAAACTACAATGCAAATCCACCTTACTCCTGCAAGAATGGCCATAATCAAAACATCAAAAAATAATAGATGTTGGCATGGATGTAGTGAAAAGAGAACACTTTTACACTGTTAGTGGAAATGTAAACTAGTACAACCATTATGGAAAACAGTGTGGATATTCCTTAAAGAACTAAAAGTAGATCTACCATTTGATCCAGCAATCTTACTACTAGGAAAAGCAATAACCACAGAAAAATAAGTCATTATACAAAAAAGATCCTTGCACATGCATATTTATAGCAGCGTAATTCGTAATTGCAAAAATATAGAACCAGCCTAAATGCCCATCAATCAACAAGAGGATAAAGAAAATGGTGTATATACACATACATACACACACACACACACACACACACACACACACACACACAATGGGATAGTACTCAGCCATAAAAAGGAGCAAATACTGGTATTCACAGCAACCCGGATGGAACTGGAGACTATTATTCTAAGTGATGTAACTCAGGAATGGAAAACCAAATGTTGTATGTTCTCACTCATAAGTGGAAGCTAAGCTATGAGGACACAAAGGCATAAGAATGATACATAGGACTTCGGGGACTCGGGAAAGGGTGGGAGGGGGTGAGGGATTAAAGACATTGGGTACAGGGTACACTGCTTGGGTTACGGGTGCACCAAAATCTCAGAAACCACCACTAAAGAACTTATGCATGTAACCAAACACCACCTGCTTCCTAAAAACCTATTGAAATAAAAAATACATTTTTATTAAAAAAAAATGTCCATACTACCCATACTACCCAAAACAATCTACAGATTGAATCCAATCCCCATCAAAATACCAATGACATTCTTCACAGAAGCAGAATAAACAATTCTAAAATTTATGTGGAACCACAAAAGACTGAGAATAATAGCAAAAGCTAACCTGAGCAAAAAGAACAAAACTGGAGGAATCACATTACATGACTTCATATTCTACTACAGAGCTATAGTAACCAAAACAGCATGGTACTGGTATAAAAACAGACACATAGACAAATGGAACAGAATACAGTACCCAGAAATAAATCCACACACTTAGGGCATGGCTACACGGAGGAAGGGGTTTCTGAGCACAATACTCTGTATGTGTTAACTTTGTAGTTTTGAAGTTAACAAGACCCTGGGCTCGCTATGCAGTCCGTATGTGATGTTGAACCCTTTACACACAGCACTAGACGGTTTTGAACCTATCAAAACACTGCTTCACTTAAATTTCACCAACTCCTTAAAATCCTAGTAAGTCTATGTTTTCCTTTGTTCCTATGTTTTCCTTTTCTCCCACTTTGTGGGTTGTCTGTTTACTCTGCTGATTATTTTTTTTGCTGTGCAGAAGCTTTTTAGTTTAAGTTCAGTCTATTTATCTTTGTTTCTGTTGCATTTGCTTTTGGGTTCTTCATCGCGAAGTCTTTGCCTAAGCCAATGTTTAGAAGGTATTTTCCGGTGTTATCTTGAGCAATTTTTATGACTTCGGGTCTTAGATTTAAGTCTTTGATGCACCTTGAGTTGATTTTTGTATAAGGTGAGAGATGAGGATCCAGTTTAATTCTTCTACATGTGGGTCACCAATTATCCCAGCACCATTTGTTGAAAAGGGTGTCCTTTCCCCACTTTATGTTTTTGTTTGCTTTGCTGAAGATCAGTTGGCTAATCAGATACCTCATAGCTCCTCTGTTGTATAATTTTGTGCATTGTAGGTCAGGGTCAAAATGATAAAGGTGATTTTCTGGGACTACAGACTTGTCAATAACAGGTGGTCCTAGGCTGATAGAGGTAAACAAATAAAAGCTTTAAAAGAATGTTCTCTGTTAAAATTTGCTTTCATAAATTTCATGTTTAAAATCATTTGTGAATAAATGTTAAAATAAAAAGGTGAGCCACGATTTTGGTAAGGCAATTTCTGAGCAAATCACACACAATTTTTTTCATTCCCATTGATCTATTACATAGACGAATATTTGGTTGTGAAAAAGTGAGAGAAAGAACTCCGCTATTTTATTTTAGTAGAGCAACAGCGAAGGGAGACGCCTTCGCTGTAGCTCAGAGTCTTTTTCCATTCTTCACCCACGCGCGGGGCAGTCGCGCGGCGCGGTCGCGCAGCGGGTAGGAACTACCATCCCAGCATCCTCTGCGGCGCGGGGAAGGAAGCCCGGGAATGAGAGAAAGAGACTCCGGGGGGATAGCGGAGCAGTGAGGGCTGCCCATCTTTTGAAGCGGTTTTCGTCTCTTTCCGCCGGTGGCCTCCCAGCTCACGCAGGGGCGGGTCCCGGTAGCGCGAGGCGGTGCAGGGCGGGAAGGGGAGTGGTGGTGGCTGCGGCAGTAGGGACAGCAGGAGCAGTGGTGCTGTCAGCGCGGCGGTCGGAGACATGGGAGACCCGGGGTCGGAGGTGAGTAGTCGAGTGAGGGTCATGGCGTTCTCAGAGGCGAACCGCGAAGGGTTTGTGTTTTCTGCGGTCTGAGGCCTGGTGCTCCGTCGCAGCCTCGGGGCCATACCTCTTCAGTGTCTTGGGCCGAGCCCACCTCTGGGGCCTGGTGCGTGTCTGAGCGAGGAACCCGCAGCAACAATGGCCGCCCGGCCCCCCGCACGGGCCCTGGCGTTCGTTGTGGCCGCGGCTGGGCCAGTGGGAGCGACGTTTTAAGGCAGGATTGCCCTTCGGTGTTGAGCTTGCATTCCTCCTTCTGGAGTAGATAAGGGGAATTCTGAGAGGCTGGTAACTAACGCGTTTTCAGCGTTGGGTCCCTGCAGCTCCGCACACGCTGTGGCAAGAGCCAGAGCTCGAGTTCCGTTCCTAGTCGGGTTTCCGTGAAATTGTGCTCAGTTCGTTTTCCTCAGGAGCTCTCTGTCTTTAATTGTTCCTTTCGGAAACGCTCTCTTCCTACAAGAATGTGGCTGAACAGATAAGCATGTTTTGGCTTGTTTTTATAGATAATAGAATCTGTCCCTCCAGCTGGCCCTGAGGCATCTGAGTCAACAACGGATGAAAATGAAGACGACATTCAGTTTGTCAGTGTAAGTAGCAATGATGATTGGGGTTTTCCCAGAGTAAAAGACTATGGTGGGCCATTATGTAATTTTACCTCACCTGGTCATTTAATGTTCATGAGTGTCTAATACATACTAGACACTGGAGCATGGCGCAGGATTGGGAAATTTACCAAAAGAGCTATCTGAGCCACCCCCGTAGCCATCACAAAGAGCACGTCCTAAAGAACGTGCTGTACACTTAATCTCGCCCCCTGCCTTTCATTTAAACTTAAGATAAAAACGCTGGTGTCTAAAACGCTGTTTTGAAATGAAGCAAGGGTAACTTCTAAAGGCGACACGGAGGAAGGAGCTGCTAATGATGAGCAAGGACGTAGAAAACAGGAAGGGTTGTGAGAGCCCAGAATCTTAGCGTTATGGTGCTTCTAACATGAAGGCAAATAGCTTGAAGATTTCTCTAACCTCTGAGATCATCATGTTACGGCATAGTACAGTTGATGCTCATAATGAAGAATCCTACATCACTGGGAACATGCTCTGTTTTTCTGAGTTTGTTCCCTTTGGGACAGTAGTTTTCAAGCCTTAGTAAGTATAAACAGGCAGATTCCTGGGCCCCACTGCAGACCTAGCGAATCAGAATTTCCAGGCGGGGGCCTAGGAATCTTCATTTTCAGACAAGTGCAGGGACATAAGGATTTCTGAGCACACTTTGTACAGAATGGGTTTCTAAAGCAGAAGGGAGTATTTTATGATATATTTTGGGGTGATTTTCATCCATAATTATTGGAGTTTTAGAAAGGCTTTGCGTAAAGTGGTATCTCAGCTAGCCGGGCAGAAAACAGTTCTGTCCCAAACTCGTCTTTTGGAATGCCGTAGTTAGTTGCAGTTTGGTATTCAGGCTGTAGAATTTTTCTTTAATGGAGTGTCTGTCTAATGTTTCTGTGTTTTTTAGTTTTTGTAGGTTTAGGGCGACTTTGTAAGTCACTTGTTTTTTAAATTAAAATTTCCTCCCTAAACATTGTTTTGTTAACATCGTTGTTTTTCATGTTTTGTGTATAAGTTCTTTACCCTGTCACTTTCTGGACATATTTCCCAATTAATAGTGTGTGTATATTTTGTTCCTGACATTTGGAACCTTTCTAAATATTGATGATACCAAGGGAGATTGTATGCTGACTCTGCCTTCACTGTTGTTATGGAGTAAGCAACGTAACTTGAAATCAAAGAGCAATGGTTTCTGTTTTTGTAACGAGAAACATTTGGGAAGAGGAGTTCATGGGTCTTTAGGAAAAATAATTTTGGTTTCCTCTTAACTGGTATAAAAACAGGAATGATTGGGACAGATGATCTTGATGAGTTTTTTGTGCATCTGTATGTAGAAGTGACACACGTCTGATTGATGATCCATGTGCCGTTGAGAAAGTATGTAGAAGTGACACACGTCTGATTCATGATCCATGTGCCGTTGAGAAACACAGATGGGATGTACAAAATTAAGTTTGGAAAAGTAAATAGGTATAGATTTGTGTAATATCCTGAGGAATAAATCATTATATTTTAAATTGTGAGTTAATATATAGGCTGTGTTTAGCTGAGGTTTAAAACTCTTACTTTAAATTTTATTTTAAATATAAAGATCCTTCTACATCTTTTCATACAATATTTTGTATATCCAGCATGATAGAACCCTTTATATTTAACCCTGTTCAAAATAGAAGATCAAAGGTTTGACAGCTCTTATATGGAGAAGTGAATTACATGCTGTCAGTGTAATTGCAGTACCAGAAAGAATGTAGTAAAACATCCCTGTTGCATTTCAGTGGTGCCACATAAAAGACAATGATAACTTAATTCCACTTTGAAATACATTCAGAGACAACTTTCCTTTGTAACCCCATCCTATACTGGGCTCTACCAGGATATGCTTATTTCTCTGTGTTTTTTATAGTACCATCCAGTAAAGATGCAATGCTGCTGGGTATAGTTCTCCGCTTGTGAGTTCTTCAGATTAAAAGAAAAACAAGTTTGTTACTTCTTGATATATTCTGGTTTGGATTCCTTAGTCTTTTCATATAAATGTTGATTATCTAGCCTTCATTCTGCGTTGTGGCACAGAATCCTCTTTGTGTTCTGTCATGTACCTAGCCTCCAAAATAAACAATATGCTGAAAGAAAGGAATGATGAAAGATTTGGGGATACAAAAAGAGTCCTTATCTTAATGTAAATTTTATTGAAATATAGTACCTATACAGGGAAGTTTACTTCCTCCTTGCCATCACTATTTTTGTACCACATTACCATTTGTCTAGATTGATTATCTTGTTTGTATTCTTCCCACATGCTCTCTTATGTGATTAACCTTCTTGAAACAGCTCTAATAATGTTCCCATCTTGATGTTATATATTGATTCCTTTGCCTACAGAATAAAATCTAGGATTTTGACTAGGGCATTTATGGCCTGGTCTATGATGAGGGTAGTGTATATGTAAAGAAAGGATCAAGAAGACTCAGAGTTTGATGTTTGGCTGTACAGTGATGTGGAGGATAAAGCAGGGTTATCAAAGAACTTCGAGATTACTGATAATCATTTCAGTTAAAAAAATTGTACTATGAAATCTGTATCTTTTTTTTTTAATGAGATAGGGCCAGGGGGTGGGTTTTTCACTATGTTGCCCAGGCTGGACTTGAATTCCTGGGCTCAAGTGATCCTCCTGCCTCAGCCTCCTGAGCAGCTGAGACTGGCACTGTGCCTAACTGAAATCTGTATCTTTTTAAATCAATGTCTGTGCTATTTCCCATTTTGAAAGGAATCTACATGGCTTTATTCCTCTATATAGATTTAGGCTCTTTGGGTTTTGTCATTATTATGTATTTTTTTTTTCCTTTTTACTAGCAGGAACAGTATTACGTATTCATGTACTCTGACTCTTTTCCCATGCCTCTTTTTTTTTTTTTAAGACAGTGTCTTGCTCTAAATTTTATCTAGGCTAGAGTGTAATGGCATAATTATAGCTCACTGTAGCCCCAACTTCCTGGGCTCCAGTGATCCTCTCACCTCAGCCTCCCAAGTAGCTGGGATTACAGGTGTGAGCCACCGTACCCATCTGATTTTTTTTTTTTGTAGAGTTGGTGTCTCACTATGTTGCCCAGGCTGATCTTGAACTTCTGGGCTCAAGTGATCCTCCTGTCTTGGCCTCCCAGTGTGCTAGGATTACAGGTGTGAGCCACTGCTCCCAGCCCCTTTGCCCGTTTTGTTTCTCATTATTCTGTGCCACTTGCAAGATTTTCTCGAGAATCTTTCCCAATTCCAACTAAAAAAATCTCCCACTGATTGTTAAATTTAAGTTTAATTGGAATGATTGTTCATGACTTGTAAATTTGCCCACTTCCTTTTTAGGAAGGACCATCGAGACCTGTTCTTGAATACATCGATCTGGTCTGTGGTGATGATGAAAACCCTAGCGCCTATTATAGTGATGTAAGCACATTATATTTGTGTTTGTTCAGTTTTCTTATTAAGTGCAATAGTGTGTTGGTGGTGGCTTGAACTGGATCATAAGAACTAATTGTTGGCCAGGCACGGTGGCTCTCGCTTGTAATCCCAGCACTTTGGGAGGCCGAGGCGGTTGGATCACTTGAGGCCAGGAGTTCGAGACCAGCCTGGCCAACAAGGTGAAACCCCCATCTCTACTAAAAATACAAAAAATTAGCCGGGCTTGGTGGCACATGCCTGTAATCCCAGCTACTTGGGAGGCTGGGGCAGGAGAATCACTTGAACCTGGGAGGTGAAGGTTGCAGTGAGCCGAGATCATGCCATTGCGCTCTACCCTGGGCAACAGAGCAAGACTCCTTCTCAAAAAAAAAAAAAAATCTAATCGTTAAACTTTCAGGAATTTTGTGAGCTGATTGTAAACATAACAGTTATTACAAATTAAAGTATATAAATGCACAAGTACATAAATTATCATATTTAATACATCATTTCCTACTTAATACATCATTTCCTACTATCTGTGCACTTGAGGTTATTTGCATCTATTGGTAGAAATACTATTAATACATAATAGTGTCCTGCTGCAGTATTGATAGAACATTACCCCATTGTAATCAGTAAAATACAAACTAGAGTTTGATTTATTATTTGTTGATTAAACTTAAGAAAGTGAAGGATAGAATGTTAATGCAGATTAAATTTCAAAGTGTGATGTGTCTCTGCTAGACTAAATGCAATACAAAAAAATTGAGGAAGTTGCTTTGCAATATTCCAAAACTCAGCCAGGCATGGTGGCTCACACCTGTAATCCCAGCACTTTGGGAGGCCAAGGCTGGCAGATCACTTGAGGTCAGGAGTTCGAGACCAGCCTGCCCAGTATAGTGAAACCTCATCTCTACCAAAGATACAAAAACTAGCCGGGCGTGGTGGTGCATGCCTATAGTCCTAACTAATTAGCCAGCTGTCGTGGCACGTGCCTGTAATTTCAGCTACTCGGGAGGCAGAGACATGAGAATTGCTTGAACCCGGGAGGTGGAGTTTACGGTGAGCTGAGATCGCGCCACTGCACTCCAGCTTGGGTGACAGAGCGAGACTCCGTCTCAAAAAAAAAATTTTTTTTTAAACTCTTCATTAGTTCGGAAAGATGTTGATGTCATTGATGAATGAGCGAAACTCTAATATATGTCTTTATTGTTTCACTTTCATCTTATTCATTAAGGTAATTGAAAATATTATCCACCCTTCATGTTGCTACTACAGTCAGCCCTTCATATACTGTGGGTTCCACATCCGTGGATTCACCCAACTGTAGATGGAAAATATTTTTTAAAATAATAAATAAAAATACAATAATAAACACATTAAAAAGTAATACATTATAAAAACTTTTATGGCATTGATATTATATTAGGTATTAAAAATAATCTAGAAATGACCTCAAGTATAGAGGAGGATATGCAAAGGTTGAGTGCAAATACTTCATTTTATACAAGGGACTTGAGCATGGGAGGATTTTGGTATGGGGAGGTGCAAATAGCATACTCATTTGCAAATCATATGACCAACCATTTTGCTAATTGGATGATAATTCATAGTCAAATTTTGTGAAACTGTTGTTGGTTGTAGAATTTTAAAAACTAATAGTGGGTTTTTCAAGAAATAGCAAGTCATATTGATATTATAGATATAAACTGAAAATCAGGTTAAATATTTAAGTTTAAAATGTATTTCCAAAATTAGATAATCACTAAGAGAACTTTTTACGTTGACCCTTAAAGTGTTATGAATTTTACTTACATATGTAAAATTATTTTTCAGATTCTGTTTCCTAAAATGCCAAAACGACAGGGTGATTTTTTGCATTTTTTAAATATGAAGAAGGTGAAAACAGACACAGAAAATAATGAAGTGAGCAAAAATCACTGCAGATTGTCTAAGGCAAAGGAACCACATTTCGAGTATATTGAACAACCAATCATTGAAGAAAAGCCATCACTTTCATCAAAGAAAGAAATAGATAATCTTTTGCTTCCAGATTGTTGGAATGAAAAACAAGCATTTATGTTTACGGAACAATACAAATGGCTTGAAATAAAAGAAGGTAAATTAGGATGTAAGGATTGTTCAGCAGTTCGGCATTTGGGATTGAAAGCAGAAAAGCATGTCCATGTGTCCAAGGAATGGATTGCATATTTAGTAACCCCTAATGGCAGTAATAAAACTACTAGGCAAGCTTCTCTACGAAAAAAAATTAGGGAACATGATGTTTCTAAAGCCCATGGTAAAATTCAGGATTTGTTAAAGGAATCAACTAATGATTCAATTTGTAATTTAGTGCATAAACAAAATAATAAAAATATTGACGCTACTGTAAAAGTTTTCAATACTGTTTACAGTTTAGTAAAACATAACAGACCTTTATCTGATATTGAGGGGGCAAGAGAATTACAGGAAAAAAATGGAGAGGTAAATTGTTTAAATACACGTTACAGTGCAACAAGAATAGCAGAACATATTGCAAAAGAAATGAAGATGAAGATATTTAAGAATATTATAGAAGAGAATGCCAAAATCTGTATCATAATTGATGAGGCATCTACAGTTTCAAAGAAAACCACCCTAGTGATTTATCTCCAGTGCACAATTCAGTCAGCTCCTGCACCTGTTATGTTATTTGTGGCTTTAAAAGAATTGGTGTCAACTATAGCAGAGTGTATTGTCAATACATTATTGACTACTTTAAATGATTGTGGTTTTACAAATGAATATTTGAAAGCAAATTTAATTGCATTTTGTTCTGATGGTGCTAATACAATCCTGGGAAGAAAGTCTGGAGTAGCTACAAAATTGTTAGAAAATTTTCCTGAAATCGTCATTTGGAACTGTTTAAATCATCGATTACAATTGTCACTTGATGATTCTATATCCGAAATAAAACAAATTAATCATTTAAAAATATTTCTTGATAAAATTTATTCTATTTATCATCAACCTAATAAAAATCAAACCAAGCTTCTAGGAACTGTAGCTAAAGAACTTGAAACTGAAATTATTAAAATTGGTCGGGTAATGGGACCAAGATGGGCGGCATGTAGTTTACAAGCTGCTACTGCTGTATGGCATGCATATCCTATATTATATATGCATTTTTCTCATTCTTACTCTGGTTTGGCGAAGAGATTAGCTAACATTAATTTCTTACAAGACCTTGCTTTAATGATTGACATTCTTGAAGAATTTTCAGTACTTTCAACTGCATTACAGTCAAGATCAACTAATATTCAGAAAGCACAAAAATTGATCAAACGTACCATAAGAGCTTTGGAAAATTTAAAAATTGGTACTGGAAAGTATGAATCTCAAATTGAAGATTTGATCAAGTCAGATAAGTTTAAAGATATTCCATTTAATAAAAACAATAAATTTAATGCTCTTCCTAGGAGTATATTACTAGACAATATAATTCAGCACATGAACCTACGCCTTTTATCTGACAGATACCATGAAGATATTTTTAATTACTTTGATTTGCTGGAACCTTCCACATGGCCTTATGAAGAAATAACTTCACCATGGATAGCTGGTGAAAAAACATTATTTCATTTGTGTAAAATTTTAAAATATGAAGTTGATTTGAATGATTTTCGGGAATTTGTCAATAATAATATAAAATCAAACAATGTTTCAATTCCTACAACTATATACAAAGCTAAAAAGATAGTTAGCACCATTGCAATCAATAGTGCTGAAGCTGAAAGGGGTTTCAATTTAATGAACATAATTTGTACAAGGGTGAGAAATAGTTTAACAATAGATCATGTATCAGATTTAATGACAATAAATTTATTGGGGAAAGAATTAGCAGATTGGGATGCAACACCATTTGTAAAATCTTGGTCAAATTGCAACCACAGGTTGGCTACAGATACAAGAGTTCGGCAAAAGTCAACAAAAGTCTTCCATGAGAATCAACTGGCTATATGGAACTTACAATAGAATATTGTATACGTTTTTTGTCATCTGTAAATTATGTACTACACATCCTTTATATACATAAAGGTCTTTTTTTTTTGGAAAGCCAGTTAAACTTTTATCAGCATGTTGCCATTTAAAAGGCATTCTTTAAGAAGATAATCTTGAAGATTGGTTTTAGGAGCTATAGTTTTTTAGAGATTGGCCCATGTTTGCTAGAGTGGGTCATAATACATATTCCATGAAGTTCTGTACAGAACAAACACTGTTTATAATTTTGTACTGTTTTACTTTAAGTAAGGATGCAAAAAATAGCAGGACTCAGATAAGTTCTAAGCCCTGGAGGTTATATTAAATAAAAGAGAAATGGAATAAAAACTGTAAGCCTTTTGGCTCTTGTCTTTCTCGTTTCCATATCTGTGCTATCTAGTATGGTAGCCACTAGCTACATGTGGCTGATCAGCTTAGGACTAAAAGTAAAATTTTTATTTATTTACTTTTACTTAAATATAAAAACTGAAACAATGTAAAATATTTTTCTGCTTAGCTTTACTGTTTTTCAGTAATACATTTTACTCTGTTACCTTGCATAAGATATGGTTGTTGTAGTGTGCCTGTCAAACTTGTGTGTCATTTCCAATATTGAATATAAACATATTGCTGATAGATATGATACTGCTGTCAGCAGATGGATTCAATGCAAGTTATTTTTTCTACGAATTGATGTAACATCATGTTTATCTGAATATTTTATGCAGACAACAGGAATTACAGTGATTCCTGTGTAAATTGTAACTGGTAATTGAAATATTTTAATCATGATTAAATTATTTTTCTAGTTTACACATGAATATGAGCAAATTTTTAAATTTAAAATGAAGGCATACTGAGAAAGAATCAAGTGGAGATGCAGAACCTAGTACAACTGGAACAGTAAACAGACTCAAAGAAGGTATGTTGCAGATTTGACAATGAATGGCAATTGCAGTTTGCTGTGGCAGAGCAAAACAAGCTGCTATTTAAGAAAGAAAGTAGGAAAATTGAGACTTCAGCAGATGCAAAATGAATTGGGTAAATTATATTTCATATGCCAAAAAGAATCAATGAAATTTAGTCACCTAAAATCAGAATTAACAAGAGTTTTTAAAAACAATTTTAGAAGGAACTAAGGTTGTAAGTTTGGCCAGATGTGAAATAGCTGAGATTTTTTTTTTTTTTTTTTTTTTTCGAGACAGAGTCTTGTTGTGTCACCCAGGCTGGAGTGCAATGGCGCAGTCTTGGCTCACTGCAACCTCCGCTTCCCGGGTTCAAGTGATTCTCCTGCCTCAGCCTCCCGAGTAGCTAGGATTACAGGAGTGTGCCACCACGCCTGGCTAATTATTTTTTTTTGAGACGGAGTCTTGTTGTGTCACCCAGGCTGGAGTACAGTGGTGCAATCTCGGCTCACTGCAACTTCCACCTTCTGGGTTCAAGCAATTCTCCTGCCTCAGCCTCCCAAGTAGCTGGGATTACAGGTGTCTGCCACCATGCCCAGCTAATTTTTTGTATTTTTTATAGAGACGGGGTTCTACCTTGTTGGCCAGGCTGGTCTCAAACTCCTGACCTCAGGTGATGCGCCTGCCTCAGCCTCCCAAAGTACTAGGATTACAGGAGTGAGCCACCATGCTCAGCAAAATAGCTGAGATTCTTGCATGAAAGAATTAGGGTTTTTTTTTTTTTTTGGATGGGAGAGGGGAGGGTCCTGCTATGTCACCCAGGCTGGACTGCAGTGGCTCACTGCAGCCTCTTCCTCCTGGGCCCAAGCAGTCCTCCCACCTCAGCCCCCTAAGTAGCTGGGAATACAGGTACATGCCACCACACCCAGCTAGTTTTTATATCTTTTTGTAGAGATGGGGTTTTGCCATGTTGCCCAGGTTGGTATTGGACTCCTGGGCTCAAGCAGCCTTCCTGCCTTGGCCTCCCAAAGTGCTGGGATTATAGGCATGAACCACCATGCCTGGCTGAGAACTAGTTTTAAATGGATAAATGTGAAATTATTTCAGTTGAAGAAATTGTTAGAAAATTACAAATAAAAGCCTAAATAAGATGTTTTATTAAAAATTACAAGGCCTTGCTGGGTGCTGTGGCTTATGCCTGTAATCCCAGCACTTTGGGAGGCCGAGGCAGGTGGATCATGAGGTTAGGAGATCGAAACCATCCTGGCTAATACAGTGAAACCCCATCTCTACTAAAAATACAGAAAATTAGCTGGGCCTGGTGGCACGCACCTGTAGTCCTAGCTACTCGGGAGGCTAGGGCAGGAGAATCGCTTGAACCCAGGAGGCGGAGGTTGCAGTGAGCAGAGATCACACCACTAAACTCCAGCCTGGGCAACAGAGCGAGACTTTGTCTCCAAAAAAAAAAAAAAAAGTACAAGGCCTTTAGTTAAGCACCAAACAATTGCTCTTAGAATATAGGACCTAGCAATATTAAAGATTAATTGATTCTAAATCTGAAAAATCATAAGTACATTTCTGTAGTTTTAGAACAGTTTCATAATTTGGGAAACTACCCAACTAACACACTACATTGAGTCGCATAGGACTTAAAAATTATGAAGAAATAATTTCAATTTATGGCCCCAAAAGTCAAATTTATGGCCAGGTGCAGTGGTTCACACGTGTAATCCCAGCACTTTGGGAGGCCGAGGCAGGTGGATCACCTGAGGTCAGGAGTTCGAGACCAGCCTGACCAACAAGGTGAAACCCTGCCTCTCCTAAAAATACAAAATTATCCAGGCATGGTGGCAGGTGCCTGTAGTCCCAGCTACTCAGGAGGCTGAGACAGGAGAATTGCTTGAACCTGGGAGGCAGAGGTTTCCGTGAGCTAAAATCGCACCACTGCACTCCTGCCTGAGCGACGGAGCAAGACTCCAAGTCAAAAAAAAAAAAACAACAAATTTATGCAGCTGTTTTTTAAATAATTAAATGTTAATTATTATTATTTTTTGAGACAGGGTCTTGCTTTGTCGCCCAGGCAGTGGCATGATCCTGGCTCACTGCAACCTCTGCTTCTAGGCTCAAGCAATCCTCCCACCTCAGCTTCCCAAGTAGTAGGGATTACAGGCACATGCCACCACAATCGGCTAGTTTTTGTATTTTTGGTAGAGACAGGGTTTCCCCATGATGCCCAGGCTGGCCTCGAACTCCCTGGTTCAAGTGATCCACCCGCCTTAGCCTCCCAGAATGCCGATATTACAGGTGTGAGCCACCGCGCCCATCTCATGCAGCTTTTAAAATCTCTGCGTGTGTTATAACAGTTTCAGCTAGATGAGAAAAAAAAAAAATTTTCTGTCACAATAAATGGCACTCCAGCTAAGTTAGGTTAAAAAAAATCAGATTTCATTAGAATTTTAAAACAAACTTGATGTTTCTGTTATTTCTTCATTCCAGTAAATGATATGGTTTGAAAATATTTATGCTCAGATTTTTAAATGGTCTCTACAACAAATTGTCACTTGTTGGGTTCAATTAAGTGCTCATTGTATAAGTGCACATGGTACAAATCAACACCAGCTTATAGGATTGTGGAAAGAATTAAGAGATGAATTTAGTGATCTTATATACCCTGTCAGTTGGTCATATTGTGGAAGAGCTCTACAAAACTTACTGTACTGTTAACTCCAAGATTTTCTTCCAATAACAGGGATGCTAGCCAGATATTTAATAATCAAAGACCAAAAATGGCAGTTTAATTTTTCTACCCAATATCCTATGGCATATGAATGATCCAAATTTGAAGCTCCAAGGATAGGAAAAAGCTTACTTGTGCCTGTCCTAGACAAGTACTAGAGTTTATATTGAAATCAAAACTTCTAAAAATAAAAATCAGTAAGATTAATTTTACTCATTTTTCTAACACGAGTCAGTATGCTTGAAGTTTTCATTGTATTTGATGTCATGTAAATTTACTGTAAAAAATAAGAAAAAATTTTAAAATGCTTTATTGATTAAATTTAGGGTTGCTTTTCAGTATACTCAGTAACTCCGAAGTCAGTGTTAACAGTACTGAGCTTACATAAGATTTATTGAATTTACCTAACTTAGGCAAATGTTTTCAAACTTATATGCTTTTGGTCCAAAGTCAAATCAATTATTTTGAAAAAGATGAATGGGATTTTTTTCAGTGTGGATATGAAAAATAAAATAAAATGATAGCTATGTTTGGAACAATTGGGTTTGTGAGTCTACTTTGTCGTCTGTGAATTTTATGAAATGTATATACAAATCAAGTATGATGAAAACAGGAATTG
Organism: Pan troglodytes; assembly: GCF_028858775.2. NCBI lineage: Eukaryota > Metazoa > Chordata > Mammalia > Primates > Hominidae > Pan > Pan troglodytes. The sequence continues at coordinate 62,925,886 of NC_072403.2, forward strand.
AGATGTGCCTTAGGTGTGAAATACACATTAGATTTTAAAGACTTAACATGCAAATTATCACACTTAATAACTATATTGATAATATGTTATAAATTGATATTGATAATATGTTATAAATTGATAAATATTATTTTGGATATATTGGGTTAAATAAAATAATCACTGTATTTATATTTCAGAATTACATATGTGGGCCAGGCGCACTGGCTCATGCCTGTAATCCCAGCACTTTGGGAGGCTGAGGCGGGCGGATCACAAGTTCAGGAGATTGAGACCATCCTGGCTAACACGGTGAAACCCCGTCTCTACTAAAAATACGAAAAATTAGCTGGTGTGGTGGTGGGCGCCTGTAGTCCCAGCTACTCGGGAGGCTGAGGCAGGAGAATGGCGTGAACCCGGGAGGCAGAGCTTACAGTGAGCCGAGATCGTGCCACTGCACTCCAGCCTGGGCGAGAGTGAGACTCTGTCTGAAAAAAAAAAAAAAAAAAATAGAATTACATATGTGGCTTGCAGTATAGTTGTATTAGACAGCACTACCCTATATGATAGTTACTCTCAAAACCAAGTTTCACCAATCTAGACCTTACTGTTGACTTCAGGATCCATAGTCAACTGTCTTTTTCATCAGTTTCACATTGTTGTTCCATAGGCATTTTAAACTGAATAGGTCCAAAGCTGAATTTATTCATCTCTCATCATATCTGTTTTGAAAAATGGCCCAACCATTTCCCTTGATGCTCAAACTAGAAATGTAGAAGATATTTGAAACCTTTTCTTCATCCACCTTGCCCTGTCTCTTTCACCTCTCCTACTGTAGTTATTTTGGTTCAAGTCATTATTTTTCTTGCTTAGAGTAATATAATAACTTTCTAACAAGTCTCTCTGCCTTCATTCTTGCCCCTTGTTAATACTAATATATCCTTCATACTAAGGATTGACTATTCTGAAGTTTACATTTATTTTTATGTAACTTTTATTAGGAAGACATTCAGACAACAAGAAAGTCAAATCACTTAAACAGATTTATAATCTTGTATAGCAAATCTAGAGATGGCTACAGTCTTTGCTTGAGTAGCTCAATAGTGTCATTGTTGTGTTATCTGGGGTGGTTTTGGTCTTTCCCTCATAATTGCCGGATGCCTGGCACAGTTTTAGGGATGCTCGATTTAAGACAACATGGCAAGGCCTGGATCAAGCCCTGTGTATTTGTCAGAAAGTCCAAAGCTTTGCCAGAAGCTTTTCCAAGCAGACTTATATTTCACTGGCCAGAACTGTGTCAGCATGGCCATACTCACTGCAAGGGAATGTTGGGATGTGAGCTTTTACCTTTCATAGCTTCTGTATTAGAAGTAGGCAAGGGAGAAAGAATTGGGAATGGGTGGTTGGTTAGCTGGTCTATGAAGTCTAACATATTTCTCCTCTACTGAAAAGCTTTTACTGGCTCCCCACTTTGTTCAGGATAGTTTAAGGTTATAATGAGTCTGTGCCCTCCATCTGTTGCTGAGCTCAAGGTAGCTGCCACTGGCCTGGTTATGAAAGGGCAATTTAAAGATGATCTAATAGGGTCTCTTTGTTTTGTAGGTAATAAAACTGACATTTCAAGAGGTTTAGTCAATTGCCAGGGTCACAGTTAACCAAAATTATGAACAGATAACCAAAATTATTATTGAATGTTTGGGAACTGAAAATGTGATTTATTTATTTATTTATTTATTTATTTATTTTTGTTATAGAAACTGGCTCTTGCCACGTTGCCCAGGCTGGTCTTGAACCCCTGGCCTCAAGTGATCCTCCTGCTTTGGCCTCCCAAAGTGCTGGGATTACAGGCACGAACCACAGCATCTGGCCTGAAATATGTGATTTTAAATTATGTTCCGCCTTTTTTTTTTTTTTGAAACAGAGTCTTCGCTCTGTCACCAGGCTGTAGTACAATGGCGCGATCTTGGCTCACTGCAACCTCCAACTTCGTGGTTCAAGCGATTCTCCTGCCTCAGCCTCCTGAGTAGCTGGGATTACAGGCACGTGCCACCACGCCCAGCTAATTTTTGTATTTTTAGTAGAGACGGAGTTTCACCATGTTGGCCAGGCTGGTCTCAATCTCCTGACCTCGTGATCCGCCCACCTCGGCCTCCCAAAGTGCTGGAATTACAGGCATGAGCCACCGCGCCCGGCCATGTTCCACCTTTTAATATCAAGATGGCCTGGGAGAGTTGATTGATATCTCTGAGTATTAATTTACCTATCTTTCAACAAGGATAATAATTGCATCTTGAATGGTTCTAGTTATTTATTTATTTATTTATTTATCTGTTTGAGACAGGGTCTTACTCTGTTGCCCAGGTGGGAGTGCAGTGGCACAGTCATGGCTCACTGCAGCATTGAACTTCCAGACTTGGGCAATCCTCCTGCCTCAGTCTCCCAAGTAGCTGGGACTACAGGCACATGCCATCATGCTCAGCTAATTTTTAAATTATTTGTAGAGACGGGGTCTTCTGTTGCCCAGGCTGCTCTCAAACTGCTAGGCTCAAGTGCTCATCCTGCCTCAGCCTCCCAAAATGCTGGGATTACAGGTGTGAGCCCCCACATTCAGCCTAGTTTCAGGTTTTATGGGGCCTGTTGATTATTGAATTTGGCACACTAAGAAAAATAATCCCATAAAATTGTGAATATACCATTAGAAATTATTTGAAATATTTATTTAGATTAAGAAAATAAATCATTACAATCTTCGCAATATTTAAAAGTTAACAATATCACAAAACATAGAGGTGAAAAAGACATGATCTTTTTATTAATTATAGCTCTATAATTATTTTTAATTATTTTTTCCTAGGTTTTCTTTTTTTTTTTTTTAGACAGGGTCTCACTCCGTTGCCCAGGCTAAAGTGCAATGGTGCGATCTCGGCTTACTGCAACCTCCACCACCTGGGCTCAAGAGATCCTTCCACCTCAGTCTCCTGAGTAGCTAGAACCATAGGCACGTGCCACCACGTTGGGCTAATTTTTGTGTTTTTATAGAGACAGGTTTTCACCATGTTGCCCAGGCTGGTCTCAAACTCCTGAGCTCAAGCAATCCACTGACCTTGGCCTCCAAAAGTTCCAGGATAACAGGCATGAGCCAGATTACTGCCTGGTCCCTAGTTTTCTTTTGGTTTTATATGCATTGATTGTCTCCATTTGACAATTCTGTAATATCCTTTTCTATAGAGGTATAGAAGGGTAATTGACAGTATCCTCTAGCATAGTTGATGGAAATTTGCTTTTTTATTTTTGACAGTTTACATAGGTTTCTTTCCAATTCTCAACTGTGACTAATCAATATAATTTTTAGGATTATTATCACGTGGGGAAACTCCTATTAAGAGTCACATCTGAGCTACAAGATTTCAGAGCATTTCAATTTTCTGTGGAGTGACTGCTCTTAAATATTGTTTGAATTGACCATTCAAAGTATTCCTAGAAGACTTCCCAACTGAGATGGCCAGCAATAGTTTAACTATACATGGAAGAAATTTCAAAGTACACAAATATATCCCAGTCACTCCTTAACAAGAGCTCAGAAATGTCTACTGCCACTATATGGTTACAACAGGAAGGGAAAGTACACAGAAGGTGCAGCTGAAATGGAAACAGATGGTAGTCTTAACTGACTATGGTAAAAATATTTTTGTGGCCGGGCATGATGGCTCACACCTGTAATCCTAGCACTTTGGGAGGCCGAGGTGGGCGGATTGCCTGAGCTCAGGAGTTTGAGACCAGCCTGGGCAACATGGTGAAATCCCATCTCTACTAAAATACAAAAAATTAGCCGGGCGTGGCGGCATGTGCCTGTAGTCCCATCTACTCAGGAGGCTGAGGCAGGAGAATCACTTGAACCTGGGAGGTGGAAGTTGCAGTGAGCCGAGATCGCGCCACTGCCCTCCAGCCTGGGCGACAGAGCAAGACTCTGTCTCCAAAAAAAAAAAATTGGAAATTTAACAAAAATATATAAATGTGAAGAGATATTTCTGTGGTTCCTTTTTTGGAAGGTACCCCTTCAATTAAGTTTCATAGTTATTCTGCCTCTGACCTAGCTTTCTTGATTTTTTGGATTCTTGAATGAGGTAAAGCAGACTTGGGAAGTTGTTAGACACTTAATAAGTAATCAACAAATATTACCAGAAAAATGATAGAATTGTGGATAATTTTTTAAGCTGGTTGTTATTTGTGTGTGGAAGGGAGGGGTTTGTTTTACTTTGTATTTAAAATTTTCCCAGTAAAAGTATTTTTAAAATCACATGAGATAAATGTAAAATAATTTAATTTTTTTCTATGCTGGAATCCTCTTAATAGATTATGTTATTTCTTTCTTTTTTTTTTTTTTTTTTGAGATGGCATCTTGCTCTGTACCCCAGGCTGGAGTGCAGTGGCACAATCTCGGCTCAATGCAACCTCCTCCTCCCATGCTCAAGCAACTCTCCTGTCTCAGCCTCCTGAGTAACTTGGATTACAGGTGCGTGCCACCACAGTTGTCTAATTTTTGTATTTTTAGTTGAGACAGGGTTTCACCATGTTGGCCAGGCTGGTCTCAAACTTCCGACCTCAAGCGATCTGCCCGCCTCAGCCTCCCAAAGTGCTGGGATTACAGGCGTGAGCCACTGTGCCCGGCAGATTATGTTATTTCTAAATAAAAATAGTTATTATTAACAATTTTTATTTTTAAGTGAAAACACCTAGTAGATACAAAAACAACTTACAAATATTTCAAGTACTATAAAACAATACTATGAATTGGCCCTTTTTTAAAAAAAATGCTTTTTAAGATATTATATGTACCTGAAACAAAGCACCTTAGGTTCTAAATACAGCATTGGATTTTATTGGAGAATCTGCAGCCTCCCTGGTGGTGAGCACACAGAGACATATGCTGTGTAAGACGTTAGTAACACTGCTGGGCTCCCCTAAGGGAGCAACAGGCTTGCTGAAGAAGCTGATGCAGATTCCACCCTGTGTAACAGTGATGCATCAAACCCGAGAATTTCTACCAGTCAAATAAGCATGCATAATGGTTTCTTTGAAGATACATATTTCCCCATTCCAAAATATATAGTTGGTGTATGAGAAAAATTTAAGTTGTATTCCTACCTCAAACAAAATTCTAGAAAAAATTAAAGATGGAATAAAGAATAAAAGTTGAAGTCATAAAATAAAAATAAACTCATGAATATTTTTGTGTTTTCTGAATAGGAAGGATATTTTCAGTCCAAAGGTAGTGCAGCCAGAGTGCTGCAACAAACCTTAACTAATGCATGAGTTCTGCCTGTGTGTTCTCCTATATAGAGGTGAACATTTCATTAAGAATTTTACTCTGTGGTAGATGTATGGTCAGCATTTTCATCTCTTCAATGACAACATGTTTCTTGTGAATGTTTTTCATGCATTCATCCAATTTTGCAGCTTTCTCACATTTTTTCTTACAAAATCTTTGTATTGATGCTGTGCCACAGAATTTCTTGAACACATATTTTAGTGACTTGGAGTTTCCTGGACCAGCAGTTTGCAGGTGGATTCGTGGATGGTGGGAGGCCCGGGGGTTTTCTTCCAGGCTTTAAATGTTCCAAAAGGCTTCTATTTATTGTCATAGAGACCACTGATTCTGGCAGATGTGGCTTTTCTGGGAAATTTTTGTGTGTATATCCCTGTTCTCTCTGGTTCTCTGATCCAAGATGAATCTGGAAGAGCTTCTGTCACCAGCCCTGCACTCCCCAGGCCCTTCAGCACCTGCATCTTTATGTGAGCCTTTCACCTCAGTATGTTTTTGCTGGACCTTTCTGAGATGTGCTGCTAAGAGCCCTCTAGATATTCTCTGTGCTTTTTCTCTCTGCATTCCATCCTCATGACTTCTGCTGAAGCTCAGCTTCCACAGCTCTGTGCTCACTCAGTTGTTAGATTTTTGGGTTGAAGATTTTGCATTTCCTGGTGAGTTCCTCCTTTTCAGGAAGTATCGTTTTGCTGATACTCTCAGATTTGCTGTTCATAAGGGACTTTGATATTCTCTTTGCATTTTCTTAATTTTAATTGCTTTTCCTTTTGACTCTGCAGGATTTATGTGACCTACTTGTTGAAAACAAAATGGGGCAATTTTTTTTAATCTTCTATATTTTGTTCCTAATTTTTCCTTGTTGCATTGTTTGCTGTCTCAGAGGAGGAGGAGAAAGAGGGTAAGTCTACCCTTACCCTCATACCAAAGAGGTATATCCGGTGTTGCTATTCAGAAGCCTAATGCAACTCTGATTCTCATTTTATTCAGAAGCTGTCATGCCATACTCCTCAAGGCTGTTTTAATGTTTTAATCTGATAGACTAGAATTTGATGAAAATGCCTGTTGTGTTGCTTTTTTTTTTTTTTTGAGTCAGAGTCTTCTTCTGTCACCCATGCTGGAGTGCAGTGGTGTGATCACAGCTCACTGCAGCCTCGACCTCCTGGGCTCAAGCAATCCTCCCACCTCTACCTCCCAAGTAGCTTGGACTATAGGCTCACACCACCACACCTGGCTAACATTTTATTTTTTGGTAGAGACGGAGTCTCACTACATTGCCCAGGCTGGTTGTGCATCTTTTTCATTCATTGTGCTAAGTACACAATGGACCCTTTCGAACTGAATACCTGTATTCTTCAATTCAGAGAAATTTTATTTTTATGTAGTTTCTATATGATTTTCTCCTCTCTAGTTTTTATCTTTGAATTTCAGTTATTCTGGGAATTCAGTTATGGACTGAATACATGTCCTATCTTTTCACTGCAATTAAAATCCATGCATATTTCTTTTTTCAGTGTCTGGGAAATTTCCTTAAATGTATAACTTCCAGCCTTTTAAAATTGCAGCTATTCTAATTTCTGGTTGGGTGTGGTGGCTCATGCCTGTAATCTCAGCACTTTGGGAGGCCGAGGTGGGCGCATCACTTGAGGTCAGGAGTTCAATACCAGCCTGGCCAACATGGTGAAAACCTGTCTCTACTGAAAAAAAAAAAAATAGCCAGGCGTGGTGGTGCATACCTGTAATCCCAGCCACTCAGGAGGCTGAAGTGGGAGAATTGCTTGAACCCAGGAGATGGAGGTTGCAGTGAGCCGAGATCTCAACTCTGCACTCCAGTCTGGGCAACAGTGAGACTCCATCTAAAAAAAAGGGAAAACATTCTAATTTCCAAGAGCTGTTTCTTGTTTTCTGATTGTTTCCTTTTTCATTTAATACTATGCTTATCTCTAGATGCCTTTGATTTATCCTCTGAAAATAATAGTTTTATTAAAAACTACTTTTTATTTAACCTGTTCCCTGGGAAGCTTCACTGGGAGTCATTGGGTAGAAGGGCATTTGTTTTGTTGGGATAGCTACATAACAGTCTGATAGTGAGTCTTATGGTTTATGCTAAGTGGTTCTTCACAAGTTTCCTTGGTTTTCCTGGCTGATAATGTTTGCATAGAGGACAGACAAAAGGGGGCTGGAACTGACTTGTTAAAAATAGACGTAAAATGAATTCTGTTTTCAGCTGTCACTGATGCTCGCAACTGCATGTGATGTCCTGGGCCATGGGTGAATCCTTTGAACTTAATGCAGAGAATGTCTTGTGAGTAGATATGTGGAGATGTGCGTATGGAGTCTTTCAGCCTTTCTGTTAAGTGGCACCTTACCTCCATCATTCATTGTATGCGGTGTCATAGTTCTGAGTCCTTCCTAGGTTCCCTGGGGCAAACTGGTTTGCTGCCTTTGCCCTCTGAAATAAATTACTACTTCTCCACCTACTTTTGTCTCCCAAAGCTTTCTCAGATGTCTAATGGATATAATACTAGATAATATCTTACAAAGCTGTTACGTAAACGAATTTATATATGTAATATGCATGGCACAGCACCTGGCATGGAGTAATCATTCTATAAATGGTAGTTATTAGTATTATACAACTTCTCACTATCCCAGACAGTCCTGGTCATATTAATTACCTGGATAGTGACCCAAGAAAAATCTCTACTGCTGCCTTTGGGACTTACTAATTTATTTTTATTCATTTTAGCAAAATAAAAAATTGAGAGAAATGAAATAAATTATTGCTTTAATCCTACCATTACACTGCTTAATTACCAGAAATATGTGATAAATTATAACATCTGATAGTTAATCATTATTCAATATTCTTTTTCAAGAATATTTTGACTGTTTTCATACCTTAGTCCAGAAAAGTTTTACGTCATTTTGACTGGTCTCCCCTAATTTCCTTCACCCTTAAAATACTCTTTAAGATTGGCCGGGTGCAGTGGCTCACGCCTGTAATCCCAGCACTTTGGGAGGCCGAAGCGGGTGGATCACCTGAGGTCAGGAGTTTGAGATCAGCCTGGGCAACACAGTGAAACCCCGTCTCTACTAAAAGTACAAAATTAGCTGGGCATGGTGGTACATGCCTGTAATCCCAGCTACTTGGGAGGCTGAGACAGGAGAATTGCTTGAACCTGGGAGGCGGAGGATGCGATAAGCCGTGATCACGCCATTGCACTGCAGACTGGGCAACAAGAGTAAATCTCTGTCTCACAAAAACAAAACAAAACAAAAACAAACTCAAGATTTTGATTGGAATTATACTTAAGTAATTTTCAAATCTGGGGAGAAGTTATATCTTTACAAAACTTATTTTTTCAATCCAATAACAAGGTCAGCTTAACATATACTTTTTCTTTCTCCTTAGTAAATATTTGCATTTTTCAGGTAGGCCCTACACACTTACTAATTTAATTTCTGTGTATTTTATATGTTCTTATTTTACATGTTGCTATTATAAATGGGACATTATTTTATTTTTATAGTTGACTATTGCTATATAGAAAACATATATTTATGTATTCCTTTTTAAGTGTCCAAATTACTTTTTTTGATTCAAGTGGGTTTTTTGGGTAGAGGAAAAAGTTTCTCTTTCAAATAATGATCATTTTACCTCCTCTAACATTTATGACTAGCATTCTTTTTCTTATCTGATAGCATTGCTTATGACTTCAGAAATAATAGTAGTGTTTACAAATATGTTTATTTTATCCTTCACTTGAATAGGAATGTCTTTAGGATTGTTATGACTGATATTTGTTGGCTGCACATAGACATTCTTTAAACAAGTGTCCCACTGACTTGTGTTTTGCTTTTGCTGCTTTAAGCTAGAATGTCCCAGGAAGTACACACACAATCTCTCTCACACACATAACTCTCATAATACACTCATGAAAAGAAAAGAGTTCTTTGAGATTCTAATATCTGGGACCTTTGTGGTAGATAATCAAGCTCTATCCTCAGAGGAAAAAAAATTGGACATTTTGATTTGAAAGTGGCAGGATCCAGAGGCAAAAAGAAGAGGAAAGGAAAAGAAAGAGATTCTGGATCTTTGGAATTATGTGACACACATTCCTGGTACCACTTCCAGGTTCATTTGCTTTCTACATGATTCCATTTTATGATCACAGTGAAGACTGTAAGCCATGATTTAAAAAAAATCTCCTTGGCATTATTTTATTCTATTAGTACGAATCAAGCTGAACTCATGAACAGTGATTGCTGTATCATAAGTTCAAAAGTTACTGAATAGGTGGGACTGTTTTCTCCTATACCAAACAGTCCTGACTGTATTACTTCTTAGGTTCTTTAATCTATGTTTTAAATAATGTTTTCTACCCTTCCTCTACATTCTGGTAACACCAAATGCCGGCAAGGATGTGGAGAGATTTGATCATTCATACATTGCTGGCAGGAATGTAAAATGGTGCAGCAACTTTGGAAAACAGTTTGGCAGTTTCTTTAAAAAGTAAACATGTTAAACCCTATGACCCAGGAATTGCAGTCTTGGGTATTTCTCCCAGAGAAATGAAATCTTATGCTCACAGAAAAACCTGTACATGAAAGTTCATAGCAGCTTTGTAATAGTTAAAATCGGGAAACAACCTAGATGTCCTTCAACATGTAAATAGTTAAACTGTGGTACATCCATACCATGGAATGATACTCAGCAATTAAAAAAACTATTGTTACATGAAATAACCTGGAAGAATCTCCAGAAAATTATTCTGAGTGAAAAAAGCCATCCCCAAAAGGTTACATACTGTATTATTTCAGTTATATAATGTGAGAAACAGGCTCACCCATCCAAACCCAAAGAATGGACTCAGAGGCACAGAGAACAGTGAAAGTGAGACTTTTAATAGTGGTCTTGCAAGATTGGATGTCTGGTAGGCAGGCATACTCGGGGCAGCTTCAGCATGTAATTTATCTCCTAGCCTGCAAGTCCCTCCCCTAGTTCCTCATTGATCAAGTACTATGGGGTTACAATCTGCCCAGTCACCTAAGTTTCATTATCCACCTTATAAGTTTATACCCTTGTCCCCTTCCCTGCTTAAGTTTCGATTTCACAGTAACGAAACTTTCTTCCCTTTGATTGGCTGACGCTTCCTCTACATTCTGTTCACTTATCATGACTTTCTAGGAGCATGAGCCGTGCAGTTTGTTACATCCACAGGCTGGCTGCCAGTGCGTAGATTTTTCATGCCTTGAAAATGGACCATTTAAGATGTTTTCTCACATATAACATTATTGAAATGACAAAAATAATAGTAATGGAAAACTCATTAGTGCTAGGTAATAAGGAGGAAGCAGGGCTGGGAGAGAAGTTATGGCTATAAAAGGACAACAGAAGAGATCCTTCTGGTGATAGAAACATTCTGTATCTTTGTAGGAGATCGGTCAGGGTGGTGGGAAAAGTTACAAAAATTATAGGAAAAATGCAAAACTTCTTGGAAGGTCAGGAGTTTTTGCAAAAGCTTCGAAAGAAAATTTGGCTGAAGGCAGCTGAATTCTCTCAGGGTAGACAACAAGAAAGTGTAAGAGAGTTTATCTAGATAAGTTAGTTTACTTAGGCCTGGAACCTGGCCTTTAATCATCTGCATGCAGGACTGCTCTCTCCATGGAGGGGGGGAGGGGCGGGATGACCATGTTAATTACCCCAAGTTGTGTTGACTCAAATCCTTTGTCATTAAATCTGTACTAAATGCCCACAGCGCAGGCTTGTTGGGGCTGCTGTGACTGTTTATGGCACCCTCCTTGGTGTCTATGAGCAGCCTGGTCCGCTAGCTGCGGGCCCAGGCAAAAAACCTGTGTCTGCGTACGTTTTTTCATCCGTAGTTCGGCCAGGGTCAGACCCGGCAGGTGGTGCCCCTTGTGAGGAACACTGCCACAGATTGCAATGGAACCCTCGAAAATGAAGGTGAAGAGACAGCGCGGTCAGAAATTCACAAAGTCATTGATGCCCTCTCAGGATTTCGAAGTTTGAGGGAATTGTTCAGGCCAGGGTTTCATCATGGGACAATAGTTATCAGTTCAACAGCAACACTATATCAAAGTATTGAAACAGCTGCTTAAAGCTAGTGGAGCCTCAGTTTTGCAGGCTCAATTAAGGGACCTAATGCAAACTGTTGTTTCCCATAACCCATGGTTCCTGGAAGAAGGTACGCTAGATGTAGAGCTCTGGGAATGAGAGGGGAGAAATCTTAAACATCATGCACAAGGGCAGTGGGTCCCAGTAACATCTCTAACATTATGGGCTTTAGTTATGGCTGCTTTGGTCCCACTCTACACAGAAGAGCCTAAACAGGGAAGGAAGGAGGAACCATCACCTACCTTACCGCCTCCTTCTCCCTCAGCGCCGCCATTAATGGGCAGAAATACCAAAGAGGAGACAGTTTTTTCCTGAGCCCCCTCCTCCAATAAATTGGAAAAAAAGAAGGGATACGCTACAGCTATGGGACCCTGTCTTAGGCAAGCGGCATTAGAAGGGGAGCTCTTAGCCTGCCTGATAATGCAAGATCAACAAGGCAATCAGATGTATGAACCCATTACTTTTGACGCTTATAAAGAGATAAGAAAAAGCATTAGAAAAAACGGAGCCACTAGCCCATTTACGAAAGGGTTAATTGAGGTCACTCTGCAGACCTCTTTCTAATAATGGCCACTGTTATTCCTCCCCTACCCCTAACGTGGCTCTCTCAAAATCCTATTTGGGTAGAACAGTAGCCTTTAAAGGGAGAGAAATTACAAAGAGCTCATTAATTAGTTGAGGAGCAATTAAAAGCCGGCCATATAGAACCATCAAACAGCCCTTGGAAATCGCCCATTTTCATCATTCCCAAAAGGTCTGGTAAAGGGAGACTTTTTGCATGACTTACAGGCTATCATGCTAATTTGCAACCTATGGAGCCCCTTCAACAGGGCCTCCCTTCCCCTGCAGCGATTCCTCAAGATTAGCCTATAGTCGTTATTGACTTAAAAGACTGCTTTTATACTATTACCCTTGCAGAACGGGACAGAGAAAAATTTGCATTTACAATACCAGGTATCAATAATGAAAGGCCAGCTTGCCAATTTCATTGGAAAGTACTTCCTCAAAGAATGCTGAACAGTTCTACCATGTGTCAGTATCATGTGAATCAGGCTTTGCTCCCCATTAGAAAAGAATTTCCTAGTTGCAAGAGTATTCTTTTATGGATGATATTTTACTAGCAGCCCCAACGGAACAGGTACTTTTAACTTTATATGCCTCTGTCGTAAAGAATACACAGCTAAGAGGTTTAGTCATAGCACCTGAAAAAGTACAAATGTCCTCTCCTTGGAAATATCTTAGTTACATACTAACTTCCCAGTCAGTAAGACCTCAAAAGGTTAAATTAAATACTAGCAACTTACACACCTTAAATGATTATCAAAAATTACTAGGTGATATTAATTGGCTTCACCCCACCTTGGGCATAACTACTGATAAGTTACAAAACCTGTTTTCTATCCTAAAGGACAACATAGCCCTAGACTCTGTCAGGTATTTAACTCCTGCAGCAAAAAGGGAAATTAAGGAAATAGAGCAAGCTATTTCTCAGAGGCACATAGATCACATAGACCCAAAATATTCAGTTCAGTTGTTTGTTTTTCCTACTAAACATTCCCCAACAGTATTAATAGGACAGATGGCCCCAGGGCTGTGCTTCCTAGAATAGGTTTTTTGCTCACATACCGGAACTAAAACTCTATCTCCCTATATCCAGCTAGTTAGTAAAGTCATCTATTCTGGCCGCAGATGATGCAGTCAGTTGCTAGGTTATGACCGTGATGTCATCAGAATTCCTTTGAGTAAAAAACAATTCGAAGCAGTATTGCCCCTATCTCTAGATCTTCAAATAGCACTTTCTGATTACACAGGCCATATAGAGCATGCCCTTCCTGCTGACAAACTAATTCAGTTCTTATCTCATACTACTGTAGTTGTGCCTACAAAAGTAGTTCACTCCCCCATACCCAATGCTTTTAACACTTTTTACTGGCAGCTCTGGTAAAAATGGAGAAGCGGCAATTTGGTGGAAACTGCATAATTCCCTCACTTGTTCTGGATTTACTAGCACTCAGCTAAGGTTGGAGCCTTAATATTGGCCCTGGAAACTTTTTCCACTCAGCCCATCAGTACTGTTAGTGACTCTGCTTACTCTGTTTATTTACTGTAGAACCTTGAAACAGCCCTCATTAAGTCCACTCTTGAGCCCACCCTGTGTGCACTTTTTCTTCAACTTTAACAATCACTAGGTCAAGTACACATCCTATTTTTATCATACGTATTCGAGCCCACAGCTCACTGCCTGGACCATTGGCTCATGGCAGTGAACAAGCAGACCTGCAAGTTATGATGTCACTGCTTGACCAAGACACCCAATCGCATCAATTTTTCCACCAAAATTGGAGAAACTTAACTAAACAATTTAAACTTACCCAAAGACTAGCTAAACAAATTATCCTGCAATGCCCAGATTGCCAATTCACAGGCATGTCACCTCCTTCAACAGGTGTTAACCCTAGAGGACTAGAACCTAATCAGTTATGGCAAACAGATGTTACTCACATACCTGAATTTGGAAAACTAAGATAGGTACATGTATCCGTGGATACCATTTCTCAGTTAGCATGCATGCTTTTCCTGGAGAGTCCACCCAATGTTATTAAACATCTTCTCTTAACTTGTGCATTTATGGGGCAGCCCCCCAAAATTAAAACTGATAATGGACGGTTTATTCCAGCTCACAATTTCAACAATTTTATCACATGTGGACTATCCAACCTTCCACAGGCATCCGTATAACCCCCAAGGACAGGCCATAGTAGAATACGTCCACTCCACCCTTAAAAATATGCTCAGAAAACAAAAAAGAGGGAATATGAGTAAGGACCCTGCAACACTCCTAGCACAAGCCTTATTTACCCTTAATTTCTTAAATTTAAATGATAAATTTCAATCAACTATAGAAAAGCACTTTTCTAAAACCTCTCAAGACATAAAACCTGCAGTTTTATGGAAAGATGTAAATAGTAAAGTATGGTGTGGTCCAAATGAATTGCTAACATGTGGAAGAGGATATGCTTGTGTTCACACCCCCTCAGGTTCTCTTTGGTTTCCAGCAAGATGCATCAAACCTTACCATAGCGTGGCTAGGACCCAACCTGGTACCAGAAATAAAGAAAATGGCCCTGCAGGACCCACAGCCCTGGACAATGTGGCTTCCTCAGATGACAGAGGCCGACACAGGCCCCAGACGTAATGCTGAAGAAGACAAGTCAGAAGACTGAGCGAATCCTGCCCCGGACACAGACACCATTCACTCCAGATAATTTGTTCCTTGCTATGCTTTATTAACCTTTTTTAATTCTCTCACTCTGCCTGCAACCAGTACCTGCTACACTCTGTTGGGTCCATCTTCTAAATCTGCCTTTCTTCCACCCTGTTACCTGGGCAGACACCCACTTCCCAGCCTCTAGTAATGTAACTGCTTGGCTGGAAGGGGTTAACATACCCCCAGTGGGGTTCCTTAGTAACGACACACATTGAACTGAGGTGCCAAGTAACACTTCATGTTACTCCTTCATTGGAAAAGAATGTTACTGATTATACTCATGTTTGTCTTGTTTACTAATTCTAGGATGCAAAGCTAGAAGACAAGCAGTGACCACTATGCCTAATAAGCCTGTTGCTGCACACATCTGTACTCTTCATTCAACAAAACCTGATGCAAAAAACAGGAAAAGGGGCAGACGTAGGAGATTGGTCAGGGTGGTGGGAAAAGTTATAAAAATTATAGGAGAACCACAAACCTTCTTGGAAGGCTGGGAGGTTTTGCAAAAGCTTCTAAAGAAAATTTGGCTGAAGGCAGCTGAATTCTCTCAGGGTAGATAACAAGAAAGTATAAGAGAATTGATCTAGATAATTAGTTTACTTAGGTCTTGGAACCTGGCCTTTAATCATCTGCAGGCAGGACTGCTCTCTCAGTGGGGAGGGGGTGACCATGTTAATTACCCACAAGTTGTGTTGACTCAAAGCCTTTGTTATTAAATCTGTACTAAATAAATGCCCGCAGCGCAGGCTTGTTGGGACTACGACTATATACAGCACCTTCCTCGGTGTCTATGAGCAGCCCAGTCCCCTAGCCGCAGGCCCAATCAAAAAACCTGTGTCTACGTACATTTTTTTCATCTGTCGCTTGGCCAGGGTCTGTGGGTCAAACCCGGCATATCTTGACTGTAGCACTATCAATGTCCTGGCTAGGATGTGGTACTATAGTTTTGTAAGGTGTCACCACTGGGAAAGTGATACATGGAATCTCTAATTCTTTTTTTGAAACATTTATTGTATAATATAATTCACACACCATGTAATTCACTCATTTAAAGTGTACACTGCCATGATTTTTAATATGTTCACAGATATGTACAACTATCACCACAATCAATTTTGGAATTTTTTATCACCACAAAATGAAACCTTGTACACTTTAGCTATCATCCTCCTATCCTCATGTAACCCTCCACAACCGTAAGCAACCACTAATCTCTTTTCTGTCTATGTAGATTTCCCTCTTCTGGATGCTTAATATGAATGGAATCATATAATATGTGGTATTTGTGACTGGTTTATTTCACTTACCATGTTTTGATGGTTCATCCATGTTGTATTATGCATCAAGCATTTTATTCCTTTTTATGGCTGAATAATACTCTATTATGTATGAACATACCACATTTTATTTACCTATTCATCAGTTAATGAACATTTGAGTTGTTTCCACCTACTGGCTATTATGAATAATGCTGTGATAAACATTCACAGACAAATTTTTGAGTGAACATGTTTGCACTTCTCTTGAGTATGTATCTAGGAATGGAATTGCTGGGTCATATGGTAACTCTATGTTTAATCATTTGAGGAACTGCCAAATGGCATTCCACAATGGCTGCATCCTTTTATATTACCACCATCAGTGTTTTAGGTTTAGTATTTCTCCACATTCTTGTGAACTCCAGTTATTACCTGATTTTTAAATTCTAGCTATCCTTGTGCTTGTGAAGTGGTATTTCATCCTGGTTTTGATTTGCATTTACCTGATGATGAATGATATTTAACATATTTCCATGTGCTTATTGGCTGTTTATATATCTTTCGTGCAGAAATATCTATTCAGATCATTTGCCCATTTTTAAATTGGGTTGTCTTTTTATTATTGAGTTGTAAGAGTTCTTTATATTCTGGATACAAGTCTTTTACCACATATATAATTTGTAAATATTTTCTCCATTGTCTTCTCTTTATCAATGGTATCCTTTGAAGCAAAGAAGTTTTTTTTTCTTTATTTTTTGTTTTGTTTTGTTTTTGAGACAGGGTCTCACTCTGTCACCCAGGCTGGAGTGCGGTGGCATGATCATAGCTCACTCCAGCCTTGACCTCCCCAGGCTCAGGTGATCCTCCCACCTCAGCTTCCTGAGTAGGTGGGACTACAGGTGTGCACCACCATGCCTGGCTAATTTTTGTATTTTTTGTAGAGACAGGATTTCACCATGTTGCCCAGGCTGGTCTCAAATCCTGGGCTCAAGCAATCTGCCTGTGTTGGCCTCCCAAAGTTGTGGGATTACAGGCATGAGCCACTGTGCCTGGTTAGCACAGAAGTTTTACATCTTGATGCAGTGCAATTTATTTCTTATTTTGTTGCTTGTGCTGTCGGTGTCCTATCTAAAAATTATTTCCCAAATTCAGTGTCATGAAGATATACCTCTGTGTTTTCTCCAAAGAGTTTTATAGTTTTCACCTCTTACATTTAGGTCCTTGAGCCACTTTGAGATAATTTTTTTTTCTTTTTTTTTTTGCGATGGCATCTTGCTCTGTTGCCAGGCTGGAGGGCAGTGGCGCGATCTCGGCTCACTGCAACCTCCGACTCCTTGGTTCAAGTGATTCTCCTGCCTCAGCCTCCCAAGTAGCTGGGATTACAGGCATGCACCACCATGCCCAGCTAATTTTTGTATTTTTAGTAGAGACGGGGTTTCACTATGTTGGCCAGGATGGTCTCGATCTCCTGACCTTGTGATCCATCTGCCTTGGCCTCCCAAAGTTCTGGGATGAGACAATTTTGTATATGGTGTGAGCTAAGTTCCAGCTTCATTCATTTGTATGTGGCTGTCCAGTTTTCCCAGCACCATTTGTTGAAAAGACTATTCTTTCCCATTGGACAGTCTTGGCACCCTTGCTAAAAATGAGTTGACCATGGATGTATGGATTTATATCTGGACTCTCAGTTGTATTACATTGATGTGTATGTCTGTCCTTGTGCCAGTACGACACTGTTTTGATTGCCATTGCTTTGTAGTAAGTTTTAAAACTGGTGAGTCCTCCTATTTGATCTTTTACAAGATTGTCTTGGCTATTCTGGGTCCCCTTCAGTTCCATATGAATTTTAGAACCCGTTTGTCAATATCTACAAAGAAGTTATTCTGATAGGGATTTGGATAGGGATGACATTGAATTTGTAGATCAAGGTGGATAATTTTGTCATATAATGATGTTAAATCCTCTGACACATGAACATGGGATATTTTTCCAGTTATTTAGATCTTTAATTTCTTTCAACAATATTTTGTAGTTTTTCAGAGTATAAATTTAGCAATTCTTTTCTTAAATTTATTTTGATGCTATTATAAATGGAATTCTTAATTTCATTTCTGGATTATTCATTGTGACTGTATAGAAATACATTTGATTTTCATATATTAGTTTTTTTGTTTGACACATTGTCTCACACTGTCGCCCAGGCTGGAGTGCAGTGGCATGATCTTGGTTCACTGCAACCTCTGCCTCCAGGGTTCAAGCAATTCTCTTGCCTCAGCCACCCGAGTAGCTGGGGTTACAGGCACGTGCCACCAGGCCTGGCTAATTTTTGTATTTTTAGTAGAGATGGGGTTTCGCCATGTTGGCCAGGCTGGTCTTGAACTCTTGATCTCAAGTGATCCGCCTGCCTTGGCCTCCCAAAGTGCTGGTATTACAGGCGTGAGCCACTATGCCAGGCCAATTTTCATATATTAGTCTTGCATCCTGTAGCCTTGTGAAGCTTGTTTTTGGGTCTTAGTTTTTTTTTTTTGTTTTTTTTTTTTAGTTAATTCCCTGGGATTTTCTATACACAATATTATGTCATGTATGAATAGTTTTACTTTTTCCTTTTCAATATGGATGCCTTTTATATCTTTTTGTTTGTTTGTTTGTTTTTGAGATGGAGTCTCACTCTTGTTGCCAGGCTGGAGCGCAATGGCATGATCTCAGCTCACTGCAACCTCCGCGTCTCCCAGGTTCAAGCGATTCTCCTGCCTTAGCCACTGGGATTACAGGCGCCCACCACCATGTCCAGCTAATTTTTTTGTACCATGTTGGTCAGGCTGCTCTCAAATTCCTGACCTCAGATGATCTGTCCACCTCGACGTCCCAAAATGCTGGGATTACAGGCATGAGCCACCACGCCTGGCTGCCTTTCATATCTTTTTATTGCCTAATTGCCCTGGCTAGAACCTCCAATTCACTGTTGAATAGAAGCCTCAAAGAGGACATCCTTGCCTTGTTCCTGATCCTAGGGGGAAAGCATTTAGTCTTTAAATATGATGGTAGCTGTGGGTTTTTCATAGATGTCCTTTATCAGGTTGAGGAAGTTTCCTTCTCTTCTTAGTTTATTGACTGTTTTTATCACAAAATGGTGTTGGAGTTTGTCAAATACTTTATCTGCATCTATTAAGATGATCATGCAATTTTAATTTGTTATTGATAGAAAAGAATGTATTACATTAATAGATTTTTGTATGCTAAACCAGCCTTGCATTCCTGGGAGAAGTTTCACTTGGTCATGGTGTATAATGCTTTGTATATATTGCTGAATTTGGTTTTGTAGTATTTTGCTGAGGATTTTCATGTCTATATTTAGAAGAGATATTGGTCTGTAATTTTCTTTTTTTGTGGTATCCTTCTCTAATTTTGTCATTAGTGTAATATTGACTTTATTTTATACATAAATTCATAAATTGCATATATTTATGGTGTACAGTATGATGTTTTGAAATATATTGACTTCATTAAAATGAGGTCAATATTACTAATCCCAAAACTAGAAAAGGATATCACAAGAAAAGAAAATTGGGAAATATTCCTGTTCTTCTGCTTTTTGGAAGAGCTTGTGAAGAATTTGTATTAATTTTTTGTTACATGTCTGGTAGAATTCATTGGTGAAGAATTCATTGCACTTGGGCCTCAGCTTTCCTTCATGGGAAAGTTTTTGATTACTGATAGAATCTCTACTTGTGATAGCTCTATGAAAGTTTCTATTCTTGAATCAGTTTTGGTAGCTTGTGTCTTTCTAGGAATTTGTCCATCTTGTCTAAGTTATCTAATATGTTGGTGTACAGTTGTTCATTGTGTATTTTGTAATCTTTTTTTATTTCTGCAAGGTCGGTAGAAATGAACCCTCTTTCATGTTTTATCTAGTAATTTCAGTCTTCTATTCTTCTTGGCCAGTCTAAGATGAAGGTTTGTCTATTTGTTGATCTTTTTAAAGAACCAGCTTTTGGTATCATTGATTTTCTCTATTACTTTCCTATTCTTTATTTTATTAATTTTTGCTCTGTTCTCTACTATTTCCTTCCTTCTGTTTGCTTTAGATTTTGTTTGCTATTCCCCGCAGGGGTTAAGGGTGGAATGTTAGGTTATCAATTGGAGATCTTCTGTCTTTTGTTTAGATATTTATTTATTTATTGAGACAGGGTCTCACTCTGTCGCCCAGGCTGGAGTGCAGTGGCGCAGTCTTGGCTCAATACAACCTCAACCTCTTGCACTCATGTGATCCTCCCACCCCAGCCTCCTGAGTAGCTGGGACTACAGGCATGCACCATCATGCCTGGCTAATTTTTGTATTTTTTTGGTAGAGACAGGGCTTCACCATGTTGCCCAAACTGGTTTCGAACTCCTGAGCTCAAGCATCCACCTACCTTGACCTCCCAAAGTGCTGGGATTACAGGTTGGTGTAAGCCACCGCACCCAGCGTCGGGATGTTTTTTTTTTTTTTTTTTTTTTTTGAGACAGAGTTTCACTCTTGTTGCCCAGGCCGGAGTGCGATGGCGTGATCTTGGCTCACCACAACCTCTGCCTCCCGGGTTCAAGCAATTCTCCTGCCTCAGCCTCCTGAGTAGCTGGGACTACAGGCATGTGCCACCACACCTGGCTAATTTTGTATTTTTAGTAGAGACAGGGTTTCTCCATGTTGGTTGTTGGTCAGGCTAGTCTCAAACTCTGGACCTCAGGTGACCCGCCCGCCTCGGCCTCCCAAAGTGCTGGGATGACTGCCTGGCCATGAGATCTTTTGTCTTTTAAAAAAATGATTTATTTTTTAAATTGACAAATATTGCATATATTTATGGTGTACAATATTACATTTGAAATATATGTATGTTGTAGAATGGCTAAATGAAGCTAATTAATATGGGTATTACTTCACATACATTTGTCATTCTTAATATAGGCATTTATAGTTATAAATTTTCCTCTAAGTGCTGCTTTAGCTGCATCCCATCAGTTTTGGTATGTTGTGTCTTTATTTTCATTCATCTCAGAATATTTTTTATTCTTTTGCTTTCTTCTTTGAATCATTTGTTATTTAGAAGTATGTTACTTAATTTCCACATATTTGTGAGTTTCCCAAACTCTTTCCTGTTATTGATTTTTAAGTTCATTCCATTTTGGTCAAATAATCTATTCTGTATGGATTTTATTTTTTAAAATGTATTATTTTATGGCCTAGCATATGATCTATCCTAGAGAATGTTCCATGTGCATTTGAGGACAATGTATATTGTGTTGTTGGGTGGAGTGTTCCATAGATGTCTCTTGATTCTAGTTAGCTTATTGTGTTGTTTTCTATTTCCTAGTTGATCTGCTATCTATGTTGAGAGTGAGTTATTAAAGTCTTCAACTATGATTGTTGAATTATCTATTTCTCCCTTAATTTCTGTCAGTCTTTGTGTCATGTATTTTAGTGCTCTGTTATTAAGTGCAAATTGGTGTATCTTCCAAATGAGTTAATTGTTTTATTATTACAAAATGACTCTCAACTAGATGTGGTGGCTCACACTTGTAATTCCTACATTTTGGGAGGCTAAGGTGGGCAGATTGCTTGAGCTCAGGAATTTGAAACTAACCTGGGCAACATGGCAAAACCCCATAACTACCAAAAAATATTCAATTATTAGCTGGGCATGGTGGCATTTGCCTGTAGTCCTAGTGACTCCAGAGACTGAGGTGGGAGGATTGCTTGAGCCCAGGAGGCAGCGATTGCAGTGAGCCAACATTGTGCCACTGCACTGCAGCAGAGTGAGAGACCGTGTTTCAAAATAAAATAAAATAGGGAGGGATAGCATTAGGAGATATACCTAATGCTAAATGACGAGTTAATGGGTGCAGCACACCAGCATGGCACATGTATACATATGTAACTAACCTGCACATTGTGCACATGTACCCTAAAACTTAAAGTATAATAATAAAGAAATAAAATAAAATAAAAATTCTCATTTCTAGTAACTTTTTTGTTTTAAAGTCTGTTTTATCTCACATTAGTATAGTCACTCCAGCTTTCTTGTTGTTACTGTTCTCATGATATTATCTTTTTCCATCCTTTTACTTTCAATCTATTTATATCTTTGAATCTAAGTGAGTTTCCTCTAGACAGCCTATACTTTGGATCATTTTATTTGTGAAAGAAGCTTTGTTGGATATAGGATTATTGTTGGTTATAGGAGTCTTGACTCACAGTTGTTGGTTTTTTTTTCTTTGAGCACTTTGAATACATTATTCCATTGTTTTCTTACCTCTATGGTTTCTGAGAAGCCAACTATTAATCTTATTGGGGTTCCCTTATAAAATAATGTCATTTTTATGTTGCTGCTTTCATGATTTTGTCCTTGTCTTCAACTTTTAGCATTTTTTCTCTGATGTATCTGTTGTGGCTCTTTTCATATTTAACCTACTTGGAATTCATTGAGCTTCATATATATGTAGATTTTTGCTTTTCAATAAACTTGAGAAGTTTTCAGCCATTATTTCTTTGAATATTTTCTCTGCTCCTTTTTCTCCTCTTTGGTACTCCCATTATGTCTGCATCGGTGTAAATGATGGTGTCCCACATTTCTCTGGGCTTTCCATTTTTCTTCTTTTTTCTCTTTGTTCTTTGGCTTACATAGTCTCTATGAATCTACAAGTTTGCTTATTCTTTCTTCTGACAATTCAAATCTATCATTAAGCCTCTGAGTTTTAAAAAATTGTATTTATTATAACTTCTAAGTCCAAAATTTCCATTTGATTCTTTTCTATAATTTCTTTTTCTTTATTGATATTCTCTAGTTGATGCAACATCGTCGTACCTTTCTTTACTTCTCAATCATGTTTTCCTTTAGTTCTGTGAATCTGTGGATAATGGCTAATTTGAAGTCTCTTTTTTTTTGTTATAAATCTGTTCTCACAGGCAGTTTCTGTTGTCTGCTTTTTTTCCTAGTGTATGGGTCATGCTGTTTCTTTGCATGCCTTGTAATTTTTTGTTTTAATCTGGACATAATAGGTAATATATTGTAGCAACTTTGTGTATAGGTACTCCCCTCCCTCCAGGACTTATTGTTATCTGCTCATTTATTTGTTTAGTGACTGGCTGGGTTATTTTAATGAAATGTATTCCTGCATCCTCCCTCCAGCGTAAAGCCTCTGTGTTGCTCCTCGGGGAGATGCAGCATCCTACAGTCACCATGGGGTAACATTGGTTTTGGTAAGGTTCTCTTCCTCTTCTTCCTTGACCACTCCCAGGAATTAAACTTCACTAATTCTTGCTGATTGCTCTATTGTTTTCAACAGTTCTCTGGTTTATAAATAGTTCTACAATGTAATTCAATCAAATTCTGGCTCTTTTGAAGGAATAGTTTCTGACGTCAGTGTTTGATATTTGTTCTAATCCCCAGAGGGCTCCTCTAAGCTGTTTTATTCCATGGTTTTCCTGAAAACTAGGCAGCCTTCAGTTTGTCCTGCATTCCAAATCCCAGTTGGACTGTCCTCCCAGTTGACTTCTGTCACAATCTCCAATGTTCTTGAGAGCACCCTTAGGGTTGAATGTCTCCGCTATCTGTTGGAGATGAAGTCAGCTCCTTTGTAAAAGGATTAAGAGTTTCCTGTTTTACAGCTTGCTTCTCACATCAGGCAAAATCTCTAAGCCAAAGCTCTGGAGTTGCAAGTGGGAACAATGGCAAACTTCTCTTTCAGTGAGCTCTAGAAGCTGAGTGCTTGATAGAGGATTGAGAGAAGCAGACTGAGGTCCTCTTGTCTTGCCTCTCCTGGTAAGGCATGGAACCATCACCTTTCCAGATTGAGCAAGGGTGCTAAGGGGCCCAGTATTCTCAATGTGATGAGTTCAAGGTAGAGCCTCTGTCCCAGTGGAAGAGGAGAGCCCCTGCCTCTCAACTGCACTAGCCCAGTGCTTAGCTTCAACAATAGGTAGCTGAGGACAGGATGAGAAACAGTGATGTCTTGCTCTTTACAGGAAGGGGGCCCTCCAAGTGGAAGTTGAGGAAGGGGGATAAGTTGGAGAGGGGGCCTGTGTTCTTGATTATAGCAGTCTGGAGTGAAGTCTGTCTTGCTGAGCTGGGAAGGGGGTGGGAGCAAGTGGTCTTGGTTTACATACCACAGACGCTTTCCTTTCTTACAGAATTTTCAGATTTCCTTTGATATATGTTTCTTCATTTGCTGTTGGCCCTTAGGACTATCTCCATAGGCTTTAAGTGATTTTTAAAAATATTTTTTATCAGTTTCATATGAGAGCAGGCCAGTGGAGCTCCTCATACTGTCAAGCCAGAAGTACTATTCTTTCTTTTTAGAGACACAGTCATGCTCTGTTGCCCAGGCTGGAGTGCAGTGGCACGATCTCGGCTCACTGCAACCTCCACCTCCCGGGTTCAAGCATTTCTCCTGTCTCGGCCTCCCGAGTAGCTGGCATTACAGGCGTGAGCCACCATGCCCAGCCAGAAGTACTATTATTTCTTATAACTACATATGAATCTAAAATTATCACAAAAGGAAACTTCTTTTAAGAAAAAGAAAAGAATCAGAACATAAATATACAGCATGGCAAAACTACATCTAAAACAAGTATTATAGGTCTCATGGTGGAAAAATTGGACCCACAAGAAAAGTTGTTAATTATCTCTGATATTCTGAACCATTGATATCTGCAAAATGATTACTAGGTATGTGCAATGAAGGCTATTGATGTTACCCTGTATATCTGCACACTGTGTACAAATGCTGTTAAATGATGTAATAAAAAATTAAAAAGGAAATTAATGAATTCATATTTAATAAATTTTAAAAATGGAGAAGGTAAGACTTTCTTACAGAAAAGTGCCAGTTGAAATCATTGAGAAAACAGTAGTATTGGACAATTACCACTTGCAGCCATCATAGTAAAAACTGATAACAGGCAAAAATCATCAGATGATATATTGAAGGGAAAAGTTTCATGAGGAACATGATGTTTGCATGGCCTGAAAGTATATCCTCACAGATTGCTTACTAGTTGTAAGGGGAAAAATAGCAACTACATAGTGGTCATACTAGATGACACCTTGACCAGTTGGCTATAATTAATATCCTCAATGAGGGGCAGAGAGCCATCATGTGCCTCTACATGTAATAATCAAAAACACTTATAATGTCACTGATAGTATTTTGTCTGGTCTAACCTGCATCTAATCATGAAGAAACATCTGACAAACCAAAATTAAGGAACATATTATAAAATAAGTGGCCTCGGTTCTTCAAAAACATCAATATCATAAAGACAATGGCTGAAAAACAATTCTAAATTAAAGAATAAAGGGACATAACATCTGAATGCATTATGTGATCCTAGACTGGATATTGAATTTGGACAATTGACAAAATGTGATAAGGACTGTAGATTTTTTAAAAAGTATTTTATCGTGGCCGGGCGCGGTGGCTCATGCCTGTAATCCCAGCGCTTTGGGAGTCCGAGGCGGGCGGATCATGAGGTCAGGAGTTTGAGACCAGCCTGGCCAAAATAGTGAAACCCCATCTCTGCTAAAAATACAAAAAATTAGGCGGGCGTGGTGGCAGGCGCCGGTAATCCCAGCTACTCGGGGGGCTGAGGCAGGACAACCGCTTGAACCTGGGAGGCAGAGGTTGCAGTGAGGCAAGATCATGCCATTGCACTCTCTAGCCTGGGCAACAGTGCGAGACTCCGTCTCTAAAAAAAAAAAAAAGTATTTTATCAACATTAACTTCCAGATTTTGATAATAGTACTATTAATGTCAAAGAAAATTCTGGTTCTTAGGAAATATATACTGAAATATTAAGGGATAAGGAGGGATGATACATGCAACCTACTTGCCAATGATTCAGAAAAAATGATACGTAAACATATGTCTCAGAGAATATGGTAAAACAAATATTATTCTTTCAATTTTTCTATAGGTGTGAAATCATACTGAGATGTCTTGCTTCTGCTTAGGATTTTTCACTCTCCTTTAGCTTGTAGGAAGTAACAAATGTTAGTTATACCTGTCTTAAATTCCTCCTCAGTTGCTCTTAAATAAATCAATTTTGACAATGATTTTAACATGTCGATTATTGTAAAAGAGGTTAGACGATATAACCTTCTAATAAGATTGTTACAATTATACCTACCTACTGCACTACAGACCAATTCCTTTAATGAATACAATCTGGTTCTAATATTTTTGGTTGTCTATGGTGTTTTCAAACCCCTTTTTAATCACCACAAGTGATTGAACCATCAGCAGTTTTGTTCAGTGGCCTGACATGGAATAATACTATTAATATGATCCAAATACACTGAACTGAACTGTGATTCTCCAAATCTTTCTAGAAAGAAAATAGGATGTGTAGGAAATTACTCACAATGTTTAGTAATAACACCAAAAACTACTGTCATCAGTGTACTCATAAGGCAAATGCATTTTGCTTGAAAGGGAGAATGTCCATATTCTAAATAAAGTATGATAGCTTCCTCTAAATGAGTTAAGCAGCTTGTGCTTATGAGCCAGTGACAGAAATGAGCCACCGTCTTTTGTCCTGTGCTGCAACAGGCTGCTTTTTCTTATGGGCTAGTCCTTTATACTTTTTCAGAATCAAATGCTCTTTATTTTGCTCCCATAACTCCAGGCAATGACTATGACACCAGGTTGCTAAGAGCCATTTTCTTCCCTGAAGAATATTCTATTTTAAAATGCCTACAAATCTATTTCCTACTTCATCAGAAATTGTTAATGAGAATATTCCAGTTCCACATCTTTTTTTTTTTTGAGATGGAGTCTCGCTCTGTCGCTCAGGCTGGAGTGCAGCGGCACGATCTCGGCTCACTGCAAGCTTCGCCTCCCAGGTTCATGCCATTCTCCCGCCTCAGCCTCTCTCTACAGGCCTCAGCCTCACTACAGGCCTCAGCCTCTCAGTACAGGCGCCTGCCATCACGCCCGGCTAATTCCTTCTTTTTGTATTTTTAGTAGAGATGGGGTTTCACCGTGTTAGCCAGGATGGTCTCAATCTCCTGACCTTGTGATCTGCCCACGTTGGCCTCCCTAAGTGCTGGGATTACAGGCATGAGCCACTGCACCCGGCCCAGTTCCACATCTTAAAACCAGAGCATTTAATCCAAACCAAATATAGTTCTTAATAATAGAATTGCATTGGAAGTATCTGTGCTTTACTAAACCTTAATAAAATTTTGTGCTGTGTATACATGAACTCTTCTGCCCATGTTGAATGTTCCTTAAATAAATTAGAGGCTCACGGTAGTCAGGATGAAAATATCAACACTGATACTTTCCCTTTTTTGAAATTTATGAGTATCAGATAATGTTTCTAAACAGGGGTTCCAAACTGATGCATTTAATTTGCCTCTTGGTGGCATACCCTTGGCCAAGAACACAGTCTCTAGAGTCTTAAATGCTGTTAGCAGCCAATGTTCAGATAGATGGTTCTATAAATTACCATTCAATACAAACAGTAAGACAGTCGATGGAGATCTGATGAAAAATTTTAGTTTTGAAAACAAAACTAGACTTCTTTGATACATAATGATAATGAGTTGAAGGAAGAATATCAACATAATGTCACTGATACAGATCTAGAAATCTATTATGATGTCATTTGGGAAAAAGTCTAAAAGTATTAAATTTAGGGGGGTTGTCAACGCAATGATGGGCCCTCTTCAAGATCTTAACTTATAAGGCAAAATAGTGGATTCACAGCTCAGGTAAAAGAACAACAAAAAAGTTCCTCAATCACACAAAGAACATTTCCCCATAGTTTAAATTCTCCATTTTGAACCTTGAGCCAGTCAGTAAACAATGCTTCTTCTTCCAATTCTAACCAGTTCCTCACTTCCCAAGATTGGCTGAAAATCACCCAACCCAATTCCTTCTTAACTTTCTAAGATTGGGAGATTCCTAAATTTTGCCTATGGCTTTTTTTCTCTTTTGCTACACCAAGCTAAATAAACCTGGCTTTTGGGGACTACAAGCATGTTTCAAATCTCTTGGTGGGATTCAAAGGATTTTCTTTTTTCCTTTTTTTTGAGACAGTCTCGCTCTGTTGCCTAGGTTGGAGTGCAGTGGCGCAGTCTCAGCTCACTGCAACTGCCTCCCAGGTTCATGCCATTCTCTTGCCTCAGCCTCCCGAGTAGCCGGGACTACAGGCACCTGCCACCATGCCCGGCTAATTCTTTGTATTTTTAGTAGAGACGGGGTTTCACTGTGTTAGCCAGGATGGTCTCAGTCTCCTGACATGGTGATCTGCCCACCTTGGCCTCCCAAAGTGCTGCGATTACAGGCGTGAGCCACCACCCCCGGCCCAGGATTTTCTTTTTATTTTCTTTTTTTGAGACAGGGTCTTGATTTGTTACCCAGGTTGTAGTGCGGTGGTGAGATTAGGTTCACTGAAGCCTTGACCTCTTGGGCTCAAGTGATCCTCCCACTCCAGCCTCCTGAGCAGTTGGGACCACACACATGTACCACCACACCTGGCTAATTTTAAATTTTTTTGCAGAGACAGGGTCTCACTATGTTACCTAGGCTGGTCTTGAACCCCTGGGCTCAAGCATTCCTCCTGCCTCCCAAAGTGCTAGGATTATAAGTGTGAACCACCACCCCCAGCCTGGATTTTCTTGTAAACACATAGTCCAGCTGCCCAGAAAAAAAATAAATTACTATTCCTGTTTAAGTAGGTTTTCTCTTTCAGGGATGCTTTTCTTGAAGGCTTGACATGTGATATGGTTTGGATTTGTGTCCTCACCCAAATCCCATGTGGAATTGTAATCCCCAATATTGGGGGAGGGGCCTGGTGGGAGGTGATTGGATCATGGGGGTGGATTTCCCCCTTGCTGTTCTCTAATAATGAGTGAGTTCTCACGAGATCTAGTTGTTAAAAAGTGTGTAGCACCTCCCTGCTTTGCTTTCTTCCTCCTCTGGCCATGTAAAGAGGTTCCTCCTTCCTCTTCACCTTCTGCCACAATTTTAAGTTTCCTAAGGCCTCCCCAGCCATGCTTCCTGTACAGCCTGTGGAACTGTGAGCCAATTAAACCTCTTTCTTTTATAAATTACGCAGTTTCAGGTAGTTCTTTATAGCAGTGCAAGAACGAATACAACATGGTTCTAATTATCCTATATATTTATTGAATTTTTGAAAAATATGCTTTGAGAAATGTTAGGTAAACATTTTCAGTGGAGATAAAACACTATAATGTTATCTTTATAGCATACATACCAAAATTTAAACATTACATTCCCCAATTATTAGACATTTAGATATTTTCCAGTTTTTGCTGTTATAAACAAACCTGTGATGTATCTTCAGGATAATCCCTGCAACTACAGTTACTGAGTTGTATGGTGTGAGAAGTTTTTGGGTCTAGCCACATACTGCTTGTTTTCCAAGAATTTTACCCGTTAACTCCTGCCTCAACTGATTAAATATTAGAGGACACTTTCACCAGCCCACTAGGAAGAGCTTTTAAATACAAGTTTTGCCTACACATTAACATTTTAAAAATATTTAATTTATACACAGCTTTTGAAGAACTCCCCATGCAGGTATGTCATTCTCAATTGGCCTCCACAAGTCTCAAACTTACTAGGTAGAAAGTAACTAAAGTCATAAAGCACTTGGTGGAAATGCAGGAAATGTCAAATATTAAACAATAATTACTACAGGCTTAGGCAATCAGAGGGTAGTTTTGCATACAAACAAAAACAGGAATCTGAGATGTTAAATAATTTTTTTTTTTTTTTTTGAGACAGTGTCTTGCTCTGTCACCCAGGCTGCAGTGCAGTGGCATGAATTTGGCTCCCTGCAGCCTGGATCTCAATCTCTCGGCCTCAAGCGATTCTCCTACCTAAACCTCCTGAGTAGCTGGGACTACAGGCAAGGACCACTACGCCTAGCTAATTTTTGTATTTTTTGTAGAGACGAGGTTCCCTCTTATTGCTCAGGCTGGTCTCGAATTCTTGGGTTTAAGTGAACCGCCCGCCTCGGCCTCCCAGAGTGTGAGGACCCGCCTGGCCTAAAATAATGTTATCACTTAATTCTTTTCATAAACTTTATTGACAACGATTGGTGTGTTTTTTTAAAAAACCTTTTTAAATTTTTGGTAAGGTATTACCTGAGAACAGATTAAATGCATAGTTGAATATAAAAGATCTATTTTATAGACCGGTTTATGAGTGTGAACACACAAAAGGTTAAAAGGTCAACCTTACAGCAGTCTATAAATAGATCTCTCATATTCTCTCAGTATATCTGAGAATATTGAAAAAGTGCATTTCAAAATCACTGGCTAGGGTTTAGTGATAGTTAGGTAGACCTCGGTTCCCTTTCCTATTGGGCCCTGGATTTCCCATCCCTATTTTCTTCCTCAGGTGTATTAATACTGGCAGGGCCTGGGAGACTGACGCTAGGGAAGAGGTGTGTAATGTAAGGACACTTCAGATTCTTTCCTGATCCTAGAATTCAGCTAAACCTCCACATAGCCCCTGTCCTCAAAAATGAGTAAATACATAAATTTAAAAATGAAAGGAAAAAAAGAGAAATCCGTTCCCACCACCCACCTTCAGGGCTAAAACAGAAAAATCAATGAGCTGCGCTTCACAACCATACCAAAACCAAATAAATACCAACTCAAACCCTCCTTCACATCCTCCCCCATCTTCCCAGTGCTTCGCTATCTCACAGGACCCAGCTGGCCCCTGGCTTCGCCCCACCCACTGCAGCTGGCGTCTTTTAGGCGCATGGTTCTTTTCCTCTCCGGCGAGGGGCGGTCTCGGGGCCGAGCCGAACTACAATTCCCAGCAACCTGCGCGGCGCGGGGAAGGAAGCCCGGGAGTGAGAGAAAGCGGCTCCGGGGACATAGCGGGCCAGTAAGGGCCGCTCCTCTTTTGAAGAGGTTTTGCGTCTCTTTCCGCCGGTGGCGTCGGCGCTCACGCAGGGGCGGGTCCCGGTAGCGCGAGGCGGTGCAGGGCGGGAAGGGGATTCGTGGCGGCGGCGGCGGCAGGGACAACAGCGACGGCGGCGGCAGGGACAGCAGGAGCAGTGGTGCTGTCAGCGCGGCGGTCGGAGACATGGGAGACCCGGGGTCGGAGGTGAGTAGTCGAGTGAGGGTCATGGCGTTCTCAGAGGCGAACCGCGAAGGGTTTGTGTTTTCTGCGGTCTGAGGCCTGGTGCTCCGTCGCAGCCTCGGGGCCATACCTCTTCAGTGTCTTGGGCCGAGCCCACCTCTGGGGCCTGGTGCGTGTCTGAGCGAGGAACCCGCAGCAACAATGGCCGCCCGGCCCCCCGCACGGGCCCTGGCGTTCGTTGTGGCCGCGGCTGGGCCAGTGGGAGCGACGTTTTAAGGCAGGATTGCCCTTCGGTGTTGAGCTTGCATTCCTCCTTCTGGAGTAGATAAGGGGAATTCTGAGAGGCTGGTAACTAACGCGTTTTCAGCGTTGGGTCCCTGCAGCTCCGCACACGCTGTGGCAAGAGCCAGAGCTCGAGTTCCGTTCCTAGTCGGGTTTCCGTGAAATTGTGCTCAGTTCGTTTTCCTCAGGAGCTCTCTGTCTTTAATTGTTCCTTTCGGAAACGCTCTCTTCCTACAAGAATGTGGCTGAACAGATAAGCATGTTTTGGCTTGTTTTTATAGATAATAGAATCTGTCCCTCCAGCTGGCCCTGAGGCATCTGAGTCAACAACGGATGAAAATGAAGACGACATTCAGTTTGTCAGTGTAAGTAGCAATGATGATTGGGGTTTTCCCAGAGTAAAAGACTATGGTGGGCCATTATGTAATTTTACCTCACCTGGTCATTTAATGTTCATGAGTGTCTAATACATACTAGACACTGGAGCATGGCGCAGGATTGGGAAATTTACCAAAAGAGCTATCTGAGCCACCCCCGTAGCCATCACAAAGAGCACGTCCTAAAGAACGTGCTGTACACTTAATCTCGCCCCCTGCCTTTCATTTAAACTTAAGATAAAAACGCTGGTGTCTAAAACGCTGTTTTGAAATGAAGCAAGGGTAACTTCTAAAGGCGACACGGAGGAAGGAGCTGCTAATGATGAGCAAGGACGTAGAAAACAGGAAGGGTTGTGAGAGCCCAGAATCTTAGCGTTATGGTGCTTCTAACATGAAGGCAAATAGCTTGAAGATTTCTCTAACCTCTGAGATCATCATGTTACGGCATAGTACAGTTGATGCTCATAATGAAGAATCCTACATCACTGGGAACATGCTCTGTTTTTCTGAGTTTGTTCCCTTTGGGACAGTAGTTTTCAAGCCTTAGTAAGTATAAACAGGCAGATTCCTGGGCCCCACTGCAGACCTAGCGAATCAGAATTTCCAGGCGGGGGCCTAGGAATCTTCATTTTCAGACAAGTGCAGGGACATAAGGATTTCTGAGCACACTTTGTACAGAATGGGTTTCCAAAGCAGAAGAGAGTGTTTTATGATGTATTTTGGGGTGATTTTCATCCATAATTATTGGAGTTTTAGAAAGGCTTTGCGTAAAGTGGTATCTCAGCTAGCTAGGCAGAAAACAGTTCTGTCCCAAACTCGTCTTTTGGAATGCCGTAGTTAGTTGCAGTTTTGTATTCAAGCTGTAGAATTTTTCGTTGAGTGTCTGATGTGCATTTATGGTGGATGCTGGGAAACCCTGTAAAATTGGTTATTAAACAGTTTCTTTCCCAGCATTAGGGCCATTTTGGTAATTCATTTTTGTATGGTATTTTAATAGATTTGTTTAGGAGTCCTTCACAAGATTGTTTTATTGAATTTCTTACCCTTTGCCAGTGTATGTTGTACTCTCTCCTTTTCATTTTGATCTTCTACGGATTTGGAGTAGAGGATGGGGGTGAATTGTATCCTGCCCTTTCCCTCACCATGGGCTGCAGTATGTTTAATAACAGGTTTCCATGGCTCTTGAGGACAGATATTTCAGGTTCTTCCTGAATCTTGGTATATTTGTGAAGAGAATTTTTTTCTTATGGTGTTTAGTAGAAATAATACTAGGAATGACATACTTCTTTATGAACTATGGCCCTTTGAGAAACACAAGTAGCATCTCTTAATATTTGAAAAATGTTTTGTGTAATGAATTACAGTGTAGCTTGTAACTAGTTAATGTAGGCTTGAGTTCACCTTTGGTTTAAAGGAGTCTTTAAATTTTATGTTGAATGTAGAGGATCACTTCCGTCTTTGCATCAAGAGTAAAGAATGTACAATCATTGAATATCTAACATGATACAACTTCTTACTCTTGTTCCCAAATAAAGGTTCAGAGGTTTGACAGCTCCACATGGAGAAGTGAATTATATGTTGTAAGTGTAATTACAATACTAGAAGAAACCTATTAAAAATTTTCCCTTTACATTTAAGTGGCACCACTTACATGACAATAATAGCTTAATTATATTTCAAAATATATTCAGAGACAGAATCTTTACTTTTCTCTGGAATCCAATCCTATATGTGGCTCCTCCAGTCAGTAATGCTTATTCAGTAAAGATGAAAAAGTTTGATTTTTTCAGATAAAAAATGAGTATTGTGATGTTACTTCTTCGTTTTTACGGTTTGGATTTCATAGCTCTTACTAACCTAATTTTCCCACTTTTAGTCCACTTGGTGGCACAGGAGTTATTCTGTGATTTGTAGAATACAGAATCTGAAACTAAACACAGCATGCTGAAAGAAAGGAGTGATATAGATTTGGAGGGGGGGTGCAAAAATGGGCCCTCTCATTTAAATTTTATTGAAATATACATAAAAGTGCACAATTCATAAGTATACTTGTTGGATAAAGTTTTGCAAAGCCTCATACATCTATGTAAACAGCGCCTAAATCAAGAAACAGAATGCTGCCATAACAAAAACTTCTTATTTAGGTCTGTTGTTCTTATTTCTGTTTAGTAATATGATCCTTTATTCAACTACTGTTTTTATATCTTTCTTTGAAATTGCAGATTTTTTATGTGATTTACTTCTAAAAAACTAGTAGCTTATGATGTGATAGTTCACAGTGCTGTTCTAGATATGAAGGCATACAAACTGCTGAGGGAACCTATCGTAATTTTGCTAACAAAACAACACAAGAGAATCAGGTTTCAGCCAAGATTATTGATATAGTGTAGAATCATTGGAAGTCAGTGAAATCAGGATATAATTTCCTAAATAGCTTCAGTACCACATAGATCAAGTATTAATACTTTAGCTGCAGTAGAAGGGAGTCAGGCAGAAAATAGTATTATTTGGCTGGGTGTCTTGGGGCTGTGATTGGTTCAATAAATAAAAAGTGTTGAAGCTCATAATATGCAAAGCCGTGAGTTAAGTTCCTTAGAGCTACAAAGATTAATTTGAAATACATCCTACCCTTAAGGGTCAGTATTTTAGTGTGAATGATGAGATAGGAGGTGAGAAGTATGTAAATAGTCCTTAGAGGTAGTAGAAAGTTCTCTTACAGAAAGTACATAGTGGTGTTAAAAAAGGACATAAGACTTGCAGTTTATCATAGTAGTAGTTAGTAGTAGTAATAAGTAGTAGTTAGGATTTATATGTGTTTAAAAGGGCATTTTGAGTAGAAGAAACAAGGAAAGGCATCAGAATGGGAAAGCAGAGAGGATTATGTGTAGTTCTGAAAGATTTTTTGTTGTTTTTTAAAGTGGGAGGAGGCGGCATGGGCCAGGTAGTATAGATCTTGAATGTTGGATTAAATTTGAACTATAAAACAGGCACAATTGGAAACTATTTGAAATGTTGCCTGTCAGGACTGCACAAGTAACCTGTGTCCCTGACTTCTCTATATGGGGGGAAAAAATGAATTATTTAGGGTTTTAGATTTATGCTCAAATCCATATTCTTTGTTTTAGAGAAAACTTTGGTTGTAGTAAACTACCTTTTTAGTAGACCATATTTTGGTGTATTGACATCTCTTTCCAATTAGTAGGAAATTGGTGTTTTGGCTTAGAGAATCAGTTTTCTCATAACAGGAATGAAAGCTTTTTATTTCATGAAACATATTTTAAAACTTAGAATATTGGTTTAACTGTTTTCCTAAACTGTTTTGCCATGCTTCTACATGTGCTTCTGCCCCTAAATTGTGTGGTATTGGGAATAGAATTCTTTAATTTTTAATTTTATTTTTATTTAATTTTTTATTTCTATTTCAGAGACAGGGTCTCACTCTTGCCCAGGCTGGAGTGCAGTGCTATGATCATAGCTTACTGCAGTTTTAAACTCGTGGGTTCAAGCAACCCTCCCTCCCCAGCCTTCCGAGTAGCTGGGACTACAGGTGCACTCCACCATGCCCAGCTTAGAATCCTTTATTTTTTGTTAGTGGTGCAATAGGGCATGAGAATGATGGTTTACTAGTTGATGGATAGAACAAATGCAAATAAAAATACCTTGTAATTACAGGACCATACACAGTTATAGTTGTTAAAGATATAAGTAGTAATTATAAATATTATACCAAATTATTTTTTCTTGATATTTTTATTATAAACATAACTTCTTTTGAGAAATTGGTAATTTATTTTTGGTCAGTGTTACAAAGTATTCACAGATGGGGTAATAGAGGTAGTCCATTTTCTCTTAAGGAAGAAAATATGTGTTATTTCAGGAACTCAGGTAATAAACATTGATTTAAAAATAGTATTTATGTTTTGAACTACCTCACAATTATAGTGCCTGTACAGCCAGTTGTGTTTAGAGAACCAAGTGTACCTCACTCAGTTTTCCCATCTGTTAAATGGGATAATACTGATAATTCAATATCTCACCTTGTAAAGTAATTTGGGGGATTAAGTGAAATAATGTACATGAAAAGCTTTGCACAAGGCATGGTACAGGGCTCAATAAATGTTATTGATTCTTAGTCAAATAAATGGAGTACTAAATGTTTTACTTCTGTAAGCTCATTATCATGGAAGTTTTTCCATATTCACTGAAAATTAGCTAGTGTACACTATTGGTGTATAAATAATCTTTTCCTTTGGGGTACATGTCTGTCCTTATTTTTCCACTCAATCTCTGCCATTTTAGTGATTTTCAACATGATTCCCCTTCTCATTCTACTCTGTCACTTAAAGCTCAGTAATTATTTGTTGAATGTATAAATATTCTAAATGACTTCTGTTTTTTCTCAATTTTGGATTTTCTGTGATACTTTTTTTTTCTTTTTTTTTTTTTTTTAAAGAGATAGGGTCTCAGTCTTGCTTAGGCTGGAGTGCAGTGGCATAATCATAGCTCACTGCAGCATTGAACTCCTAGGCTCAAGCAATTCTGCTGCCTCAGCCTCCCAAATAGCTGGGACTACAGGCACGCACTACTGTGCCCAGCTAATTTATTTTATTTTTGTAGAGATGAGGTCTCACTGTTCTCTCCAGGATGGTGTCAAACTCCTGGACTCAAGTGATCCTCCGTCATCGGCCTCCCAAAGTGCTGGGATTATAGGCGTGATCTACCACGCTCGTCTGGATTTTCTATCCATATTTTCCTTTTTTTCTTTTCTCTTAGTGTGAATCATATAAAATTATTGTTCTTCAGTAGTTGAAAAATGTTTGCATATTGGTTTAATGGTTCACTGCAAGAATAAATTTCTGATAACCTTATTTGTCCTTACTCCTTCCCTTTAAATATTACTGCAGCTTTTTGTTGTTGTTGTTGTTGAGACAAGAGTCCCTCTCTGTTGCCCAGGCTGGAGTGCACTGGCGTGATCTCAGCTCTCTGCAACTTCTGCCTCCTGGGCTAAAGTGATTCTTGTTCTTCGGCCTCCTGAGTAGCTGGGATTACAGATGTGCACCACCACGCCCAGCTAATTTTTGTATTTTTAATAGAGACAGAGTTTTGCCATGTTGGCCCAGATGGTCTCGAACTCATGGCCTCATGTGGTCCACCTGCCTTGGCCTCCCAAAGTACTGAGATTACAGGCATGAGCCATCCTGCCTGCAGCTATTTTTAAATTATGTTTTTGATCATTTTCTTTCTTCTTTTCTTTCTTTCTGTTTTTTTTTTTTTTTTTTTTTTTGAGATGGAGTTTCGCTCTTGTCACCCAGGCTGGAGTGCAGTGGCACAGTCTTGGCTCACTGCAACCTCTGCCTCCCGGGTTCAAGCGATTCTCCTGCCTCAGTCTCCTGAGTAGCTGGAATTAGAGGCGCCCACCACCATGCCTGGCTAATTTTTTGTATTTTTAGTGGAGACAGGGTTTTACCATGTTGGCCAGGCTGGTCTCAAATTCCTGACCTCAGGCGATTCGCCCACCTTGGTCTCCCAAACTGCTGGGATTACAGGCATGAACCACCGTGCCCAGCCTGTAAGATAATCTTATTTTTTTCCAGCCCATTTTACTTTTTACCTTGCATCCTGTCATCTTTCATCTTCTTCTTTACTTTCTGTGCATGGGAACTCTCCCTCTGTGTATTTCTGGTTACGGGGGGGGGGGGGGGTAGGGGGACGCTTTTGTGTTTTGCTATTTCTGTGGACCTATAATGAAGGTTCCTAATGCATATTTCTTGTAGAGAGCAAAGTAAGATGATTATATCAATGGGAAAAGCTATCATATTTTAATTTGTCTTCTTGGATCGAACATACAATTTTCAGTCTTTTTTTTTTTTTTTTTTTTTTTGTGACAGAGTCTTGCTCTGTTGCCCAGGCTGGAGTGCAGTGGCACCATCTCAGCTCACTGCAGCCTGTGCCTTCTGGGTTCAAGCGATTCATCTGCCTCAGCCTCCTGGGTAGCTGGGTCTACAGGTGCCCGCCACTACACCCTATTCCTATTTTTAGTGGAGACAGGGTTTCACCATGTTGGCCAGGCTGGTATTGAACTCCTGACCTCAAGTCATCTACCCACCTCTGCCTCCCAAGGTGCTGGAATTACAGGTGTGAGCCACCGTGCATGGCCTACATTCTTCATACCAGATGTAGATTTTAAAGTAGGTGATTCAGCTCTGTTTACCATATATTGGAGAGTATTGCTTCCTCTGTTTCTTTATTTTTTACTTCTGTGTTTATAGTTTGAGCAAAAATCTCAATTCCTTTGCTACAGATCCCTGCCCAGTTTTGCCCTCTCGTTTTATCTTGGTATCTGAATTAGTACCCAAAAGATGGCAGTTTCTTGGTTGAGCAGAAGTCATAGCCTAGGGGAGAAAGAAG
Organism: Pan troglodytes; assembly: GCF_028858775.2. Lineage (NCBI taxonomy): Eukaryota > Metazoa > Chordata > Mammalia > Primates > Hominidae > Pan > Pan troglodytes. The sequence continues at coordinate 62,964,023 of NC_072403.2, forward strand.
CTATCTTTGAGACTGGATGCCTATTCTAGGGAAGATCATTATCTAGATCTCAGCTTCTGTCTCCAGCAGTCAACTTTCTACATCCTACAAAATCCTTTCCTCAGCTATTATTTCTTCTGTGTTCCTTTGTTTCCAACATACTGGATTTCTCAAAAGAATATGGCCTTTTCTACTGCATTCTCTAGTGTTTTAGAGCCTGGCTTCTGTGCTCACTACTTTCTTGAAAGTTGCTCTCTCAAAGACATTTAAAAAATGTCTGGTTGCCACATTCAGTGGCATTTTATTGTTGCCGTGTTTCTGGCCACATTTAACACTGACAGCTTTTTATTGAGGCAATATGATAGTTCAGTTTAGTTCTAGAGTTTAATAGTCTTCTAGGGGAGCAACTCTCAAGTCTTTATTTCCAGGTATGTTCATACTTCCCAGATTACAGGCCTGCATTTCCAGCTGTCTGCTAGATACACCCTGTGTACCACTGTTACTTCAGCCCATAGGAATGTCAGCTTTCTGTTTCTGCTTTCCAAAGTTATACTAATGGCATTACTATTCTTATAGTCACCTGAGGTTAAAAACTTAGAGATCACTGACTCCTTGTTTTGTTTTTTAAATAATCTTTTAAATTTGTTTTTATTTATATATTTATTATTATTATTATTATTATTATTGGGATAGTCTTGCTCTGTTGCCCGGGCTGGAGTGCAGTGGCGTGATCTTGGCTCACTGCAACTGCTGCCTCCCAGGTTCAAGCAATTCTCCGGCCTCAGCCTCCTGAGTAGCTGGGACTACAGGCACACACCACCATGCCTGGCTAATTTGTACGTTTTTAGTAGAGATGGAGTTTTACCATGTTGGTCAGGCTGCTCTCGAACTCCAGCCTGGCCAACATGGTAAAACCCCATCTGTACTAAAAGTACACAAATTAGCCAGGCATGGTTCTAACCTCAGGTGATCCCCCACCTTGGCCTCCCAAAGTGGTGAGATTACAGACATGAGCCACCACACCCGGCCTAATAATCAATCTCTTTTAGTTTTCCATTTTACTTGTATTCTCTTGTATATCCACTACCATACTCTTCTTGCCATCACCACCATTATCATGTGCCTATACTGATTATCTTGCTTTCCCTGCTCTCCATACTCCTCTATGTGATTGATCTTGAAGCACAGTTCTCATGTTATTGTCTTATTATTATTTTTTATTTTCTTTTGCCTATTGAATAAAATCTAGGCTTTTAAGCCTGACATTCAAGGCCTGGTTGATGAAGAAATTGGCATGGATGGAAAGAAAGAATGGAAAAGAATTCAGGTTTGATGCTTGACTCTGCAGTGGTGGATGATGAAGCTGAGCTATAAGTCAAATAATTCATTTTTGAACTTGGATATATTAACAGACTTTTGATACCAATTCTAGGTGTAAAGCACTGGATTATAATATTTGTGTCTTTGTAGCACTGGTCTTATATTAATTTTCCTTTCCCAAGTAATTGACATGGCCCTAATATTCTACAGGGGTGTAGGTGCTTCCTTTTAGGTCTTGTCATCATTTTACATTTATATATTTTGAATATTTTCCTCTGCTGCTTTTGTTCTGGTTATTTTCTGCTACCCACAAAGCTCCCTCTTCAGAGTAATTCTTGCCAGTCCCAACCAAAAAACACTGTAGGTTTAAATGCTAATTTGGTTTGAATAACTGTTAATGACTTCTAAATTTGCTTGATTGTTTATAGGAAGGACCATTACGACCTGTTCTTGAATACATTGATCTGGTCAGCAGTGATGATGAAGAGCCTAGCACCTCTTATACTGATGTAAGTACATTACATTTGATTTGTGTTTCTTCACTTGTGTCTTTTAAGAGGTATTCTCTAAAGAGAGTTACCAAATCAGGGAAGGCTGTGTTTAGAAATAGCCAGTTCTATTAGAATGGGCTAAAATAGGTAGTCCAAGGAGTCCTTTGCCCAGATCTCCTACTTCCAGTTTTTTTCCTCTACTTTGAATGAGCTTATGAAAAAAATGATAATATGACTCTGGGAAATTCAGAGCCTTAGAGGTGATATCTGATAAAATGGAAATGGAATAAAAACTACAAGCTTATTGATTCCTCTTTCCCTTCTCTTTTCCTTTACTCTCCTCAGGTGCCCTATACAACAGGATTCTTTTGTTCCAGAACCACATGACCACAGAAAATTTGTTTTCTCTTAGAAAAAAGGATATGTAGAGATCCTTTTAGGAATGGAAAGTGGGGGAAGGGTTTATAGGGGATATATTACTTCAGTCATCATCCCTTTAACCTTGTCTGTGCCCCACATATTTGGAGTTATTTATCTTACCTGTGATGTACTGGTTGTAGGTTTGACCCTTGGACCAATACTTCCCTTGCTCTGTGAATTGAACTAGTTGAGCCCTTTGTAACAGTCTTGCCTTTCATTTGTCCTTGCTTTAGCCCAAACTTCTGTTAATGAGCTGTTTTCATCTTGGATTAGAAAACTCTTAGTTATTGTTCAGAGTGGCCACAAACTTCTTGCTCTGTGATATAGGGGATTGAGACTTGGACTTGGAATCAGAATACCTGGGTTTGAGTCCCAGCTTTACTCTTTACAAATTCTGTGACTTTGGATAAATTAAGTAACCTTTTACCCTCCGTTTTTTAATCAAATAATACCTACCTCACAGGGTTGTTGTGAGGATGAAATGAGGTAACAAATTATAACTTCTTATAACTACAAACCATAAAGTAGGACTATACAAGTGGGAAGTTTTGTTATTTGTGGACAGTGAATGACAGAATTTTCAGAGGTGCCTAAAATGACTCTAATGGGGGAGTTTTAGATTTTTTTTTCTTCTCAGTGGAACTTTCCTTAAGTTCTCTTTGCCATCATTAGCTTCTTGCATATCTTGAGTAGAACTTAACATATCTTGAATGGGATATTTTTTTCTTTTATTCTTATGAGTGGTCTCACACAGGACCAAACAGCAGGCCAGCATAGCACCACGTGATCTGAGCTTGTGTTTACTCTCTCCTTTTTCATAAACAGAGTTCCAGATTAAGGCCAGTAGTTGATTTTGGGTCTTTGGGGTAGTGAAGCTTGTGGATTTGACTTCTCTGATTCCTTTTGCTGACCTTGAGTGGATTGTATCTTTCACTGTTAATTATAATAATTTAAAAATTGAGTTCTACTTACTGGACATGAATCTCTGCACTTGAAAGTTAACATATTAAAAGCATATTTTTTTTCTTCCTTGGTTTTCTTGTTCATGTGGATAACCCAGAGAATGCCTGAATCTAAGGTGCCATCCTCTGAGAATCATCGCCCAGAAATGTGCTCTAGCTGCAATGTTCCTCTTCCCATTGGAGATAGCAGCTCCTTCTCTGGGAGTTGTTCCAGCAGTCCAGAAAGGATAGTTTCTCAAACTTCCTCTGTTGAGAACCCATTGGAGAACCAGAAAAATGATCAAAATAATTCAGATACTAAGATCTCTGAGACAGAGACCCTTAAATCATCACAGAATTTTCAGACTCTGCCTTCATCTCCACTTCTGGTCCCCCAAGAATCTTTGGCCTCTTCTGAGGTCAAAGAGAATTTACGTATAGATTCTTCTTCAGCTTCACAGCATGGACGGGATGCCATCCTCTATCTCCAGACACAAGTAGCTGAAATGTCCCGAGTGATACGTGATCTGCAGTCCAGGAGCTGTTTTAGATTTCATCATTCTAGGCCAAGTGAGAACTCCTCAGTTCCTTGGGACATCTCCACTTCTAAAGAGGAAAATTTATCCACAGTTGAAGAAGAAACTGATTACAAATCACCATCAGCTGATGACAAAGGGCAGCCATCTGACCCCAGCCAATCTAGTTTCACAGGTCTTTTGAAGAGAATGGAACAAAGAGGTGTTATAAAAAGGGTGACATTGCAATCTGAAGTGGAGTCATGTGAAGGGAAACCTGATTGTGTGACTTCTAAAAAACGTTTGGTTCCTCCATTGCATCCTCTTCTGAGAATTGCCACCACTGAGGTTTTTAAAGACCCTGCTGATTGCCATCCTTCTTCCTTCATGGGACACAGGGTATATCCTGTGGCCAAGGACACCTCTCCTTTCCAACCAAACCCACCAGCTGAAGGCCCCATTGTAGAAGCATTAGAACACAGCAAAAGAGGAAACACAGCATCCCCTCTAGATTCTACCTCAAAAGAAATGGAGGTCATGGGTTGTAGGTTTTACCACGCAGCCTCCATTGCAGCCCGAGCTGCTAGCTACATGGCCTATATGACTCAATATCAGCGTAAACTCTGGGAAGACATGGAAGATCTGGTTCATGACCCAGAGTTTGATCGTGGAAAAGCAAGATGCATAATATCTGATGGTATGGATGCAGGCCTTTGGCAACTTTGTACTACTAGGGACATAATGGACTCTGTAGTCAGAGTTATGGCCATGGCCATAGACTATAGAAGGCAGGCCTGGCTTCGACTTACATCTCTCACTAAGAAAACCCAGGAGAAGATCTCCCACTTGCCCTTTGATGGTACTTCCCTTTTTGGACAAGATGTGAAAGCTGTTGTTGCAGAAGACAACAGCATAAAAGAAAATGACTATAAAGATCACAAATACTATAATCAGCATCGATACTTTTATAGTCATGATCAGAAAGCACATTATCACAATAGAGGATACTCCAAAGGGGATTGGTACAAACCTCGAAACCACCCCTATAGATATAGAAAGAAGGGAGACTCTCCAGAACGCCATGGATACAAGAATTAATAACCTGTTTAATGTTCAGCAGAATAGTCATTCAAGATCCTAACTATTTTACTTGTTCCTCCTTGTACAAATAGGATCTACAGGTAGGAGATCATCTCAAAAACTGAATGCATGTCTGGAATGATCACAGCTGACATTTGAATTCTAGACTTTTGAAATGAAGTATATAATAAAGAAACTCATGACTTATTGGCCAAGTGAGCAGTGGAGACTTTCTTGAAAGGGTTGGACAAATGTTTATCCTTTATTTCTGGTCCAAAAATAAGTGTGGAGGAGGACCACTCAGGAATCTGAATCCTCTTGTGATTAAAGAAAAATATAAAGATGTGTTCCTCAGGAAAATCTTATTTGTAAACTGAGGACTAGCAGATTTTGAATCTAGAAATAATACTAGATGTCTGTTTACTAAGACCAGAGGTAAATCCTTAACTTTTAGGTTATCAGTGCTTCCTTGTTCAGGCTTCAGTTTGACAGATCTTCACAAAATGACACATCTGTTAAAATGTCTTTATGTCAAGATGGTCAACTCACCAAGAGTTCATACTACTGTCAAGCTCTGTGAGACTTCAGAATCAGCCATGAAGCTTTGTGTCAACTGGAATTCAAATCAAATTTTGCCAAATACAGTTTGCTTCCCCTTGGAATGGCTAGATGTCGCAGGTCTATTATGGACACCAACTGGAAAAAGACTTCTACCTGTAACATCTCTGTAGAAATTGCACAGTAACTATCTTCATCAAGACTTTGATGGCCACCATACCATCACTACTCATAAAGCTACATGTGAGAGAATTCTTTGTTGTTATCAATCCTAATAGTCTTTGACCTATCAAGCTCTCGTATCAAGCTGTAAGACTGAGTCATGGTAGTCTCTCACTGTAAGCTGGGCCTTTCACCAAGATGGCCTTCTTAAACAACCTACCTTCTAAACATTTAATTCTTTTGAGCTTGATAGTGCATCACACTCTAAATACTAATACGCACATCAGTGCCCTGGAAATAAAGGATGTTACACGATCCAGGCATGCAAATCTGAACTCCTAAGACCAAGAATTCCAAACATGCCTGACAATCTTGTCCCCTTATTGTAATAAAGAGGGATACCATCAGTCTAGATTTTATTGAGAATCCTTAAGATTTAAAGCATAGCTGTGGATGTGGTGAAGAGAACAAGCCACACAGCTCTGTTTCTGGATATCTAAGTGATGATATCCATTAATGATTTGAAAGGCTGAAATCAAGATTTAAGTGATATGCTCTTGGTTAATTGGTTACTTAATTTAGTCAGATTCTTAGTGTAAGAGACAGCTTATCTTTTTGCTCCCAATTGGTCCCATTAATAGTTTTTCACCATACTGGAACTGGCAGCAGATACCTCAATTATATGTCCCACAGTATCTTCTCTTTAGACTCAAGGTATCAGCCCTTAGATCCATTTCTTCACAGCATGACATCAGGAATGGAGAATATGTCAAGTTTGAGGGGTCTGAATACATCACCTAGTATTATTTGCTTGGCAGCCAAAAACAGTTGTTTTTATTGACAGACTTAATTCTGTAACTTCTGCGTTTTTTCATCTGCTTGATCAAGGCATTTTGGATGTACTACTAATGGAATATGGCACTGTTTTACGGTTTATGTGGCTTCTGTTCTTGTCACAGTTGTTGCACAGTGGTAATTGACGTTTTCTCTGGTGCCACACTTTTTAATAATCTATTGGAAGCTCATTCCTCCTCCCCCATCATAACCATATTCAGCACCCATTTTAAAATCTACTTTTCTTCCTTATTTGTGCTACAGAGGTTGATGGCGTAAATTTTCCTACTTGGAAGAAATTACTTTATCAGTTAATTTCAGGGTACTGTATTGATCTTGTTTGTCCTATTTGTAGATTAAACTTGAACTAGTCTTAATAAAGGGGATATTGTTTTGCAAATTTAGCCCAGTCATATCAAGAGTTAATATTTATCTTATTTTTCTGTATTTTACTCAAAATTTTATTTCCACTTCTGTAGAAATAGGTCCATGCCAGTGTTCTCTACAAAGTGTCTTTCAAACTAAACTCCAGAAGAATATCGATTACCTGAACAGAAACAAAGGCCTAAGAAATCATACATTTTTGTACCTTATGTGTATTGCACCAATCAAGCAATCCCATGTGCTCTTGATATTGGCACTGTAGTTTTATCTTAGAGGACTTGCCACTGGAGAACTCAGTGGTGAGAGACCTTGGAAATGTTTTATGTGGCTGCACATAAGTGTTTCTGACTAGCTAAGGCTACTTCAGACTTTTCACTTTCCATTTGTCCCCTTTTCCTTCCCTGAATTAGATGCTATGTCATAAACTTGGTGGTTTTTGAAATACTCTTATTTCAAACCTTAAACTAAACCGAAGTAAGTTATGCCTGAGAATGTGTTTGTCTGAAACGATTTTGGCACTTCCCTTTAATATGCTTCCCCTTCCCTTTGCCTTTTAAATTGTGGTTAAAAAAAAGAAAAAAAAAAGGCACATAAAGCTGAGCACCTTAACCATTTTTTAAGCGTATGGTAGTGTTGACTATATTTGCATTGTTGCGCAGCTCCTCCATTCTTAAATATTTGTAAGATGATGTTGCTGTTCTCTTTTCCTCCTGTGATATTTATGTTGCCCAGTAATAAGTAAAAGTATCCTTTCTTAGTTACTCTAACTGATATGCCCAAGTGTCTCCTGATACTCTGTTTTCCTGGAAGTGTAAAGGTATTGGGAAATTATCAAATTGGTGACCAAGTAGTTCTGAAAGGATTTGACCGTTTAATAGGGATGGGGACAGAATGCAGATCAGGAAGAGGTTTTAGTAATAGATTAGTTTCTTGATTGCAAAAGAAATATCTTTAATGTGTTAATTTTTTATTATTTTAAAATCTCTGGCATACTTGAATGATAATGTTATAAAACTTAAAGTGAGGATTTGGTCTAGGGAGATTACCCCAATAGAATCAGAAACTCTTAGTCAGATAATAAATCCTCATATTATGCCTGCCATGTTCAGAACCTGCAACAAAATTCTCTACTAGGCCAACCTCTAACGTTTAAATACCTCTAGGTTTTCTAGGAGGCCTTGGAATAGTTGCAAGTTTAATGATCTGGTATTCTCAAAAAGGATGTATCTAATGATCTTGATTCTTCAAAATGTTATTTCTTGATTAGATATACAATGTATACAGAGACAATATGGTTTCTTGTAGTTACTGTGTATAGAGAAGTACTGTTTCCATTTTTATATGAAGTGCCTTTTTAATTCTACACTTTTCTTTAAAACTTAAACTTTGATGTCTTGCATATATTGCTGGTGATATTTATGTGAATTTTGTACAGTGATTTAATCTTGTAGTTTATTACTCTATCATTTGTACAATTGCACTATCTAAATGTACTCCCTTCTGAATGTTAATTTGTTTTCTTTATAGCACTGTTGATTCATTTCAGAAGGTTATAGAGTATACCTCCCTCCCCCTTATTTAACTAACTAGACAGTAGTTCCTTTTTGTTATTAGTGAGTGGCTAATTTTGGGGGGCCTTAAGGCAGCTTTGTTTTCTATAGATATGCTCTAGGTTTTCTGATTGTCTCGTATCTAACCTTGTTCTTAGCCATGATAACACAACTTATATTTGATAAGTGGATGTGTTTACTTGGTTAGAATAAGCAAGGACATTTTTAAAAAGCAGTAAATTTGCTGACACTTTTATCTTTTTTTAAAAGAATGAATGACAGCTTCCTTATCAGTATAAGTACATTTAAACTTTTTTTTTTTAAACCGTGTGGCAGCTTCTTTATCAATCAGTATAATTCCATTTATTTACTTAGCCCTCAAAATGACATTTTGAAGGGAGCATAAACTCATTCAGGCTACTTGGACAGTATTTAGTATTCTATATTAGTACTACACTAATAATTTACTGAGTGCTACCTAAGTGACCTGATTGATAATGTCCTTAAGGACCTGATACATCCAGGATAACCTCTCAGGTACTGTAAACAAGGAGGTTGAAAAAGACACATTCCGGAATCCCTTTGTCTGGTAAAATTGGATACTGATGTGGATGGACATGACATTCATTATTCTTGAAGATATAACTAGTTGACTGGGATTCTGATGAAGGTTTGAAATTATCGATTAGATCTTTGTAGAAGTAGTTTAAAGATTGCAATAAGTGAAATCTTTTTTTTTTTTTTTTTTTGAGACAGAGTTTCGCTCTTGTTGCCCAGGCTGGAGTGCAATGGCACGATCTTGGCTGACTGCAACCGCCACCTCCCGGGTTCAAGCAATTCTGTCTCAGCCTCCCGAGTAGCTGGGATTACAGGCATGTGCCACCATGACCTGCTAATTTTGTATTTTTAGTAGAGACGGGGTCTCTCCATGTTGGTCAGGCTGGTCTCAAACTCCTGACCTCAAGTGATCCGCCCGCCTTGGCCTCCCAAAGTGCTGGGATTATAGGCGTGAGCCACCGCGCCTGGCTGTGAAATTTTTTTTTTTTTTTTTTTTTTTTATGTGAGGCATATTTTGCCACAGTCTCGCACTGTTTAGGTTCTTTTGTCTTTTGGAATTCATCATTCTGTATTTAATGTTAGTGGCTAGTCCAATAATTGTCTCGTCTGTATGCATCTTATGCATGTGATTCAATAGACTAGATCGATTCTGTGTGGTTTATCATAGTAGATACACAAACCAGTCTTTATTTTTTACTTAAGAAAATATATAAGTGGAAGTTATCAGTAAACTGGTGATTATTGTATTGAATGCATATCTTTTTATTATTTTTCCAGATATATTGAGTTTTATAAACCATTAAAATATTATTTTATGAAATTTCCCTTCCTGGATGAACAGAATATTGTTTTATTAAATCTTCTCTTATTAGTGGAATATTTTTTACTTCTTTGTCTTTTCATTTACTTGTTTTTTGTTATAATGAAAACTTTAGTAGTGTTTGGTACCATTGAGATAACTTATTACTGGAAATTTTGTTTGCTTCCTGTGGGATATATCTGGAAGTGGTCATAGTCCAACCATGTCCTTTTGATGTTGTTAGCATATCAGTTATTCTATGTATTAATCTTTTCTTCTCCTGTATTCAACACATCTTTCTGAAAGGATGTCTGATCTTCCCATAATCGCTTCGATGTAGATGATATTTTTTATTCTATCAGTGTATACTAGACAGGATTTTGATGTGGCTTTGTGTTTGTATATTTAAATACCATGTCTTTAAAGCATTATTAGAAGAGATATTCTAGTTTCTTCTAATGTCCCTTTTAAAAAAAATATAGCCAGTCCAGTATCTCAAACTACTTTGATTTTTGAACTTAAATCAACTTTTAGTGCTACCTTGTTTAATGGTAGTATTATTTTCTCATCTCTACATGTTCACACAAGTTTATTATATATAGTTTATGGTCAGATGTATCTTATAAAAATTTTGAAGCCCATCCCCATGGATTTATTATAATACAGCTCTGATATATCTTAAAGTTAACCCGTTTTCCGTAGATGTTAAGGGCTTTACTGGTTGAGGTAACCTATTTCAAATGGTCTGTTGGGTTTTGTGATACCTTGTCAAGAATTCAATAAGAATTCTCAGGCTGTCTGTATTTTCTTTTAGGACTTTGGAGATCTCTCAAGTTGTACTGTTTTCTAGTATTCCTGAGTATATTCCTTTGGTAACGTGAAAGTAAATAGTTTATATTTGATGATTTTTTTTTTTTTTTTTTTTTGAGACGGAGTCTTGCTCTGTCACCCAGGCTGGAGTACAGTGGTGAGATCACGGCTCACTGCAAGCTCTGCTTCCCGGGTTCATGCCATTCTCCTGCCTCAGCCTCCTGAGTAGCTGGGACTACAGGTGCCCGCCACCACACCCGGCGAATTTTTTGTATTTTTAGTAGAGATGGGGTTTCACCGTGTTAGTCCAGGTGGTCTCAATCTCCTGAACCTTGTGATCCACCCACCTTGGCCTCCCAAAGTGCTGGGATTACAGGCGTGAGCCACAGTGCCTGGCCTGTATTTGGTGATATTTTTAAAAATTCTACTTTGACCTTAAGTGCTTCAAGAATTGTGTTCAGTTAGTAGTCCTTTTGTAAGACTAACTTTCATATGCCATCTTTGCTCCATGAGCTATCATAGTACTGTTTTCTTTCATTACCCGTAAGAGTGGCTCTATCACAGCATTTACTGTTAACGGCTACAGTTAGACCTCTTGTTAACTCCTACTTTTATTTGTGATGGCTGTGTTTCACACTACCTTGATTTATAAATGTAGTAATGTGTTAAATAACTATATGTTGTGGTCCCTTAATAGCTCTTTTGATTGGTGAGGTAACAGTGATGTGGATGATGAAATAAAAACGTTTCCCCAAGTCACTAAACACAGTTTTCAATTCATTTTTTTTTTACATATTTAATTTACATCTAACTACTGTTAGGTATGCAGCCCGTTCCTTTTTGCCTTCAGTAGAATATAGTTATATAAGTAGTCTCATTTAGATTCTTGGGACAGAACGGCCTGTGTATTGATCTTTCTTTAATGGCTTGGAACAGCTTCTATATATTCTGACAGGTCTTGGAAGCATGTTAATATCCGTGTGTCTAATTGTCATCTTCCTGCCTGGGAAGGCAGTAGAAGAAAGAATCTACATTTGTATAGTCTGTAGTACAGGCTCTGTGCTGGTTGCAAGGCACTCTTGAGAGAAATTCATTCTTATTTTGCAGAAGAAGAATTGAAACTTCATTGAGTCATTAAGCAACTTGCTCAGGTGGTGGAACTGAGCTTTAAATATGGACTTTTTCCAGTCTCAATTCAGCATTATACTAGGCTGCCTCCATGTGTTTTTCAAAGCCCCATTCAAGTTTTACTTCTATGGTAAACTAATTTTACATACACAAATCTTTTCATTTTCTGAACTTCCTTTATGGCTTTACTGTCACCCCACTAGTATTTGATGTCTTAGCTATTAACTAATTCCTGATTATTTCACTTGTCACATCAGGAACCCTATCCTCTTAGTTCTCGCATTGAGATTTCACTGTGCTGGACTAAGATTATTCTTGATTCGTAGTCATTGGTTTCTGTTTCCATTCATTTTCAGCACTGATTATGTTAATCGTATTGCTTGAGTTTTTTCTTTGTTCTATGTTGCTTATTACATTCATTTTGTTTCATATACACACATTTTTTTTTTAACTGGCATTTTGAGGATATTGGTTTAATGGAAGGAAAAAGGAATGGTGCAAAGCACATGGTATTTGAATTCCAAAGACCTTGACCCTCAGCATTAGCAAGTCACTTGTTTTGTGAGCCTCAGTTTTCTTACTCTCAAATGAGGTAATATCCGAAAGTACTTTGAAAACACACTAAAGCCCGATACAGATTTCCTTTTTCAGGTAATTGTGCTGTTTCTATTCATATTGGATATGGTATTCTATGGTATTGGCTATAGATACATACATTTTAAAATGTTATTTAACAGCATGTAAATGTTCATTTCATGCCATGTGATCATGTTCCCCTTTATGATTTTTTAAGGCTGTCTTACAAGCCTAACAGTGTACTAAGTCATTAAAAGATATATTTAAAGTAAAATAGTCTCTTTTCTCAAGTACAAGCTAAGAAATGCTCATAATAATAAAATAAGAGAATGTAGAATGAGGAGTTAGAGTGTATATGTATGTGTATACAATTTTTGATAGATGGTATTTTGTTATTTCGTATCTGTGTTGAAAACAGTCTTTTAGTTTGTCAAACATCTTTTTCAGTACCTGCTATGTGCAGGCAGGTATTGAGAAAGGTCTGAGAATACTGAGGGTTAATAAGAGATGGTATATTCTCCAGAGAAATAAATACCACTAAAGTATAAGAGCAGATGTCCTTTTTGGAAGAATGCCTGTGGTGATGGAATAAGAAAAGCCATATAGAGGGGTGAGGAAAAGCTTTTCTTACCAAGTGTGTGAGCTGAGTTTTGGAGGATGATTAGGCAAGAGTTAGTTGGCCTGGTGGAGAAACAGGAGCCAGACATTCAGCTGGAGGAACAGGAGTGTGGAACAGTGTGGGTAACATAATGGGGTGTGTCTGGTTTCAGAATTATAAGAAATAGTCTTTAGGGGGAACAGAAATGAAGGAGACTAAATAGATGATGATAAATTATCTGTGAATATGTACTGGTTCCTACATATTCAAAGTGTGCTAAGTTTGTATAGCCATTACTTGTAAGGTTCTAGGAGTTGTCTCTCTAGGGGTTGGTTTGTACCATAGTCCATTATGTACATCTAGAACAATTCTTTCTTTCCCGGAACTGAGCCCAAGGTGGGCTTTCTACAGTGCACCTCTGGCTCTGGGGCAGCTCAAGCAATCAGAAAGAACTGAGGCACTGGTAGAAAACAACTCTGAGGATGAACAGGATAATGTTCCTGAAGTGGAATGTGGTATCCCTTCATGGTTAAATGGTTGCATACTTCAGGGTCACCTATGGAAAGGTGTCCTCAGGGTAGCTAAAAGTGGTTAATTTCCTTGTGTTTTGACTTACAGATCATTTCTAGGTGGACTTGGGGAAAATAAAGATACTTATAAAAATATTGCTTCATTGGCATTTGGAGGTGTTGTATTGAAGGAGGAAGTGGGTTCCTATCACCAGAACCCTCTCTAGGTGTTTCAGATAGGAAACTGGGTTGTAGACCTTGTCCCAGTAATATCTCCAGCAGCTCCAACACATTTTGTCAACTTCGTGTTCGTTTTTTAAGTTTTTTTCCTTGCTGTTGGCCACCTTTACCTTCTTTTTTTTTTTTTTTTTCCTTCTTTTTCCTTTATTTTTTGAGACAGTCTCACTCTGGCGCCCAAGCTGGAGTACAGTGGGGTCATACCGGCTAACTGCAACCTCCACCTCCCAGGTTCAAGCGATTCTCCTGCCTCAGCCTCCCAAGTAGCTAGGATTACAGGCGCATGCCACCATTCCTGGCTAATTTTTTGTATTTTTAGTAGAGATGGGGGTTTTGCCATGTTGGCCAGGCTGGTCTCGAACTCCTGACCTCAAGTGATCTGCCCACTTTGGCCTCCCGAAGTGCTGGGATTGCAGGCGTGAGCCACCGTACCAGGCCCCATTCCCACTTTTACTTTTATTTTCTCTACAGTTCATCCTTTTTTTTTTTTCCTTCTGTGCCAGAGGTGGAACAGTGGCACTCAGGGTTAAAAAACTCCTTTTTGCTTTGTCACACTTCATATTCAGAGTTACTGTGTTTTTTTTGTTTGTTTGTTTTTTGTTTGTTTGTTTGTTTCTTGAGATGGAGTCTCACTCTGTCGCTGAGGCTAGAGTGCAGTGGTGCGATCTTGGCTCACTGCAACCTCTGCCTCCCGGGTTCAAGCGATTCTCTTGCTTCAGCCTCCTGAGTAGCTGGAATCGCAGGCACCTGCCACCACACTCAACTAATTTTTGTATTTTTAGTAGATACAAGATTTCACCATGTTGGCTAGGTTGGTCTTGAACTCCTGACCTCAGGTGATCCACCTGCTTCGGCCTCCCAAAGTGCTGGCATTATGGTTGTGAGCCACCACGCCTGGCCGTATATTTTAAAAATCTCTTAAGGTCCAGTTACTGTTATATTTTGGTCCTGTACTGAAGGAGGATGTAAGTCATTTTCCTAAAATGATTTTTATAGAGATAGATGTTGGCAGTTTACTCAAAAGAGAATATAGGAAAATCTTTTTTAACAGGTTTGGTGGGACTAGCCTTATTAACTGAATAAAGTACTTTACAGAATGGAGTATATCTATATGTGTGTTTTAAGATTTGTTCATACAAAGCAGATGTTCTGTGTACTTTGTATTTGTAAACAACTAATTGGGGGTGGGAAGGAGATTGCTTTGTAAAAAGAGGGTTTCCTGGTTCTAAAGCTTTGCTGCTGGAGATGGTAAGATGGTAAATAAATATTGTACTGTTATGCTGCGTTTATCTCTTCTGCTTTATCTGTATTTGCATATAAAATTATTGAGAAAAACCATTGCTTTTCAAAGTGTTATTTGGGATACGGGTTTGAGTTATATAAGTTGAGTAGAAGGGGCTTCTGGTAAACAGAACTTTGGGGGGTGGTGCAAACTTCAGACCAAACTATGAATTGAAGCTTTAGGATGGGCAATAATAAGCGGACTTTGAAATTGGGTTTCTATGAAGTAATCCATTTGTTGCAGGAATTCTGTTCAAACCAAATGCGCTAGTCAGATACCGTGATAATGTGCAAAGTTAATTCTTTTGCAGTTGGTTGTTCCTTTGAGCTTTCTTTGAACTTGGAGTCCCTTACATATAAGATAGAGGTGATGAAAGAAATAGTCTCCAGTTGGTACTCCTCTGGATCATCAGTGCCAGCTGATGTTCAGGGAGATATTATGACTGTAAATAAACCTGCCTTGGATTGTTTTGTGTATATCCCCTCACCTTATTCCTTACCTTCTTCCCTCCTACAAATTGCATCTTTTTCTATTACTGGCTTTTTCAGTAGGCAGAAAGTGCCTATGATGAGTGAGATAGGAAACTGGGTTGTTGTGGTCACTTCTCTGGGTAGTAACTGTTCTTGCAGAGTGCTTTCTTCCTAGGTTATATCACCGTGTGTGGTATATGGAGCAAAATTGTTCCATTTCACAGAGAGGTCTAGTGACTTCATGTTCATAATATATTCATATTTCTATTAAAGTAATTTTGTAGAAAATATAAAATGGAAGCTTTTTGGTTCATCAAGAACTAAAGTGCTTTCTGAAATTAGTAATAATGATTTACAAATATAAGTCATTTCTTTATCATTAAAAAGCCACAAAGTAGTACAATGCTATGAGCTATTATAAAATAATTTCTTCTATGAAGCCCAGCTTTTTGTTCTTTTTTCTTTTTTTAAAGCCTTTATTTTAGGTTCAGGGGTACTTTTACAGGTTTGTTTTATAGGTAAACTTGTATCACGGGGGTATGGGGTACAGATTATTTTGTCACCCAGGTACTAAGCGTGGTAACCGATTGTTATTTTTCTGGTGCTCTCCCTCCTCCCTCATTCAGGCCCAATGTCTGCTGTTCCCCTATTTGTGCCCATTGGTTCTCATTATTTAGCTCCCACTTATAAGTGAGAACATGCAGTATTTGGTTTTCTGTTCCTGTGTTAGTTCACTAAGCCCTCCAGCTCCATCCATGTTCCTGCAGAGGACATGATGTCATTCTTTTTTTTTTTTTTTTTTTTTTTTTGGGCTATATAGTAGTCCGTCGTGTATATGTACTACATTTTCTTTACCTAGTCCTGCTTTTTAATATTGTTTTCTAGAAATTGCTTTGCAAAAGTAAAATCACTCCATTAATTCCGCATTCCCTTTGAGTTGATATTTGCAAACATTTAAAGTAACTGATTTAGCTAGTTATCACAATAAGTTACTCAGAGGTTCAACTTTTCGGTGAGTGATGTATGAAGAATAAAGTGAAAGATCTGCCTGAATTTAAGATTTGTAAAAAATATACTCATGGGTCTTCTAAGAAAAAATTTTTTTTTTTTTTTTTTTTTTTTTTTGAGATGGAGTCTTGCTCTGTCACCCAGGCTGGAGTGCAGTGGCGCAATCTCAGCTCACTGCAAGCTCCACCTCCCGGGTTCACGCCATTCTCCTGCCTCAGCCTCCTGAGTAGCTGGGACTACAGGCACCCACCACCACACCCGGCTAATTTTTTGTATTTTTAGTAGAGACGGGGTTTCACCGTGTTAGCCAGGATGGTCTCGATCTCCTGACCTCGTGATCCGCCCACCTCGGCCTCCCAAAGTGCTGGGATTACAGGCGTGATCATGCCACCGCGCCCAGCCGAAAAATTTTTTATAAAACAGTTTAGAGCCAGTTCTGTCTGGCATTTAGCTTCCTAAACCATACTACATTTTCAGGATTGAGAGTGAATTGTTCAAGAAATAGGCATTTGTAGATGAATTTTAACAGAAAGTTCATCTATGAAGTCATATACATTCATCTGAAGTTACTTAAGTAGAAATTTAGCTTCTACTAAAAATTTATTTTGGTGTTTAATTAGCTTCCTTTTGAGCACATTTGTTAAACTTACCTAAGAGAACTTATCTTTGTGATTGGAAAAACTAAGAATCCTGCTTTCTATATTTACATTCTAAAGAAGAATAGAGAAAGGTCAGGTCTAAGTGAGCTGAATAAGCATATATTTTTAAGTTTCAGCTTTTAATTTGACTAAGTGTACTTTCATCAGTATTTTAAATACACTTTAAAATACAAAATCAGACATGCTTTTAGGAAAACCATATATGTAAAAAAAAAAAAATACAAATTTGTGTTTTAGCTAAATGTTTTTTGCTTTAAGTGATAACGGTGTTTGGCTTGAAATTTGTGTAAAAATATTTTCCCAATAGCCATTAAGCTTGTTGAGCTGAAAGTGACTTTCCTTAATTCTTGATTAATATGTTTCTGTTGAGTTTGGAAAATAATGTAACCCAATCATTATACATATAGGGACAAAAATCTGAGAAAAGTTACATACAATTTACTAATAGATTATGTTCCTTCTAGATGCAGCATTTCTGTCTATATTTTTGTAGGATATATATTAAACATATTTTTATAAGGCAAAATTAGTGATTTAAACCAAGTCCATTATGTTCCCAAACAAAAGACTGAGATCCTTAACATTTTTGTCTTTATATAGTCTTCTTCATTAATAATTAAAATTTGTTAACAATTTTATTACATATGCTGATTGTAGAAAAATTAGAAAATAAATGTAAAAAAGAAAAAACCCTCCAGACAGAAATAACCACTATTTAACATTTTGATTTATATAGCTTTCTAGATTTTATTCATATGTATATTTACAGGATCATTTTCACTTAAAAACTGCAAGTGTTGCTTGGCACAGTGGCTCATGCCTGTAATCCTAGCACTTTGGGAGGCCTAGATGGGAGGATTGCTTGAGGCCAGGAGTTCAAGTCCAGCTTGGGCAATACTGCAAGACTCTGTCTTCACAAAAAATAAGAAAAACTTGCTGGGAGTGTTGGTACATGCCTGTAGGCCCAGCTACTCAGGAGGCCGAAGTGAGAGGATTGCTTAAAAGTGAGCTCAGGAGGTTGAGGCTTCAGTGAGCTGTGGTCACACCATTGCACTCTATCTAGCCTGGGTAACAAAGTGAGATCCTGTCAGAAAAGTATCTATCTAATCGATTGATCTATTAGTACTAATAGGGAAGAGATGTTGAAATGTAAGTTTAACATTACTATTTCGTTGATTATGGGATTTTGTGTCAGGTTGTCATTTCTAGACTTGGACTTTTTGCTGTAACTCTACCAGGATACATTAAAAGATAAACGTTGTTTAGAAGTGTTGCTTTACCTGTGTATGCTTAACTTTCATGGAGATGTTTCGTCAGGTGTAACCAGTATCCTGAATATGGCTATCATTTCTAGGATACAACCGAAATTTGCTCTGTGCATGTTTTACCTAAAATTAATTTAGATAAAAATGTAAAGAAGTATATTTGAGAATGTAAGAATTTCATAGTGACTGAACCAGAATCTGCCTTTAGGCTTCTTCTGGCTTTACATCCTCCTTAATTCTATGCAATTCTGGGTATGGAAGAAAACTAATGCAGAGATTGATCTGAAGTATTGGCAAACGGAAGACCTCCAATTTTCCCAATATTTTTCCTAAGGCTTTCCTGTGCTTCTCCCCAACACTGATTGGCTAGCATTGATAGCTTATTCACTGTCGGTATGGACCCTTTAATATTATGTGTTTTATTTAAAGACATTAGTCCAGGGTGACCATAGGAAATACTTCAAGGAGGATAACCCTGAAGATCCTATAGCTGCTAATACTCAAAATGAAACTTAAAAAAAATAATGATTTTTGCCATGGATCAGAGCCAATTCAGTTCTAGCTTGAGAAGTGAATTCAGGTCATATCTGAAAGCCTTACCTTTCTTAGAAATTAGGTCCAAAGACCTAAGTGATAATTCAAGTTATGGGCATTGTGGGAGATGGCAAATCCAGCCTAAGGAAAGGAGTTCTGGAATTTTACAATTTCACATTAAATTACACTTCAGTATGTGGCATTAGGGGAATGGTAGAAATTCTCAGTGCTAAGAATTGAGTGGCCCCTTTAACCAGCTACCTTGACCCCCAAAGCCAAGATTTGTAATGGAAAAATATTGTATGGGCAGGGTGCTGTGGCTTACGCCACAGCACTTTGGAAGGCTGAGGCTGGCGGATCACTCGTGGTCAGGAGTTTGAGACCAGCCTGGCCAACATGGCGAAACCCCATCTCTACTAAAAATACAAAAATTAGCCGGAGATGGTGACACACACTTGTAGTCCCAGCTACTTGTGAGACTGAGGCAGGAGAATCGCTTGAATCCAGGAGGCAAAGGTTGCAGTGAGCCGAGATCACACCACTGTACTCCAGCCTGGGTGACAGAGCAAGACTCTGTCTGGAAAAAAAAAAAAAAAAAAAGAAAAATATCATATGACTAATAGAGTCTGCCTCATATACCTAATCTTTTCCCAGTTTAAAACATCTTTCTTTAATATACCCGTTTTCTCAGTTTTAAAGTTTCTCAGTTCAAAATTGGCAAAGATTTCAGAGTTGAAGCCCTTGCTTTCTCTACTACCATTCCTTTTCCTCTACTCCTAGCAGATTTCTCCCAAATCTGTTTTCAGTATTGGTAGCCAGAATTCCTTTTTTTCTTCCTTTTTAAGAAGAAAATAGAACCAGGCATGGTTGCATGTACCTATAGGCCCAGCTACTCTGTAGGATGAGGTGGGAGGATTGCTTGAGCCCAGGAGTTTGAGTCCAGCCAGAGGACCTTATCTCTAAAGGAAAACAAAACAAAACAAAAAAATGAAGAAACTTTCTCCTCAGAGGGAAGAAGTAAGCCCAAAGTCAATTCTAAGATGCCTTTTGTTTTCAGCATTAGGGCTTGTGGGTCTTTTCAGCCCTTCAGTGTTGTGAAAGAGAATAAACAGATCAGCAGAATTAGTAGAGAATAACAGAGGCCATTTATTGAGACATAACCATATACAAGTTGAGTGTCCTTTATCTGAAATGCTTGGAATCAGAAGTGTTTGGGTTTTAGATATTTTTGGATTTTGGAATATTTGTGTTACAGCTGTTGGTTGAGCATCCCTGATGTGAAAATCTGAAATCTGAAATGCTCCAAGGAATGTTTCCTTTGAGCTTCATACGGGCACTCAAAAAGTTTTGGATTTTAGAGCTTTTTTTTTTTTTTTTTCAGATTTTTGGATTAGGGAAGCTCAACTTGTAGTTAAATAAAATATGTAGGCTACTAATAGCTAAATATCAGAAAAACAATTGTAGTAAATAATGACAATCCCAACAGGTTTTAAGGCCTCCAAGATGGTAGGCTAGTGATTAATTTTAGAGTGAAGTTGAAGAGATCTAAACGAATGTTTAAATGGCTAAACAACTTATCTTCGTAGTGTCGTGAGTATGTTTTGATAGCACGTGAGTATAATTTGAAGGGAGTAAAGTTTTAAGAATATACTTATGTGACTAGTGAATTACTGAAATTTTTTCCTACTGAATATATAATTGCTGTGTTTCTGAATTTAATTTTCATTGACCTTTGCATCAAGAGTATATGCAAAGGTCAGTGAAAAGTATTGCATCAGATTCATTTAGTATGCTTTAAAGTAAACATTAAGAAGAATAAATATTATGTAAAGCTTTCCTGAATGACTATAACTTCAAAAGTAACTTAAAATGGTTTTATTATGGCCTAGAACAAAGTAAAATGATAGTGGAAACATCAATTCAAGGATAGTTCTTCCTGAGTTAGGATTACCTAAATTTATCCAAAACATGGCCTTCTTCCTGTCCCTAGAATATTCACATTGTTGTGACACAGGAATTTCGGAGAGATGAAAAAAATCCCTTGATTTCCTATCCTTACACCCACATGGCTGCATAAGTGACTTAATGTTTGATTAGGAAATATTTTGCTTGGTGTAAGGGTAGCAACTTGAAATATCTTGATAAATTTTCTGCAGCTTCTAGTCTCCAGACAAATTTAGGCATAAGATATACTTTCTGTTTAGGAATGTCAGTCCTTCTCTCAACCTTATAGGAGAATTGTCATTACTGTCTTTTTTTTTGGAAGGTAAACAGTAATTTATACCTTGTCCACTTTGCCTGTATGTTAATGTGACCTTGGTTTACCAGGACTTTCAAGCATGACTTTTGTTAAAGTTTAAAACCTAGAAAGTATTATCTCTGTTGAGAAAGTTAACACACTGTATACCTGTGTTTAAATTTTACCAGCATCTTTAAATTAAAGTTTATATTTGTGATCTACGCTAAATTTCCTTCTCAAGGTAGTATCTACATTTTGTAGTTTTTGCAAGGAATAAATTTAATTTGACCTTTTCCCCCCTTTTTTTAGAAGAGAGTCTTGCTTTGTTGTCACCCAGGCTGGATCATAGCTCTTTGGAGCCTCGATCTCCTGGGCTCAAGCAATCCTCCTGCCTCAGCCTCCTGAGTAGCTAAGACTATAGGCACATGTCACCACACCAAGCTAAATTTTTAATTTTTTTGTAGAGACGAGGCCTTGCACTGTTAGCTAGGCTGGTCTCCAACTCCTGGGCTCAAGTGAACCTCCTGCCTCAGCTCCCAAAGTGCTGGGATTACAAGTGTGAGCTACTACGCTCAACCACTAATTTGCTTTTAAGGCAGATTTGCCTGTACTAAGGGATCAAAGTTTAGAAAAATAACTTCCTGTGACTGCCATTTCTGAGGACCCTGTAACTTGTAAAAGGATATTTTGAAGTTAGTAGAATGTCACCTACTACCTGGGTGCAAGGCTGTATACTGTCCAAGTAGTCAGAAAGTGAGCTGGGGTTACTTCTATCTAAAGTGGTCCTATAAACAATCCCTACTGCAAAGGTGTAGCCTCATACTGAAAATACCAATTTGGCCTTTTTATATATGCTTACTTCAGTATAACTTCTTTCTACCTCTAGAAAGAAGTCATACCTGCTGTTTGACTTGGCCAGTGCACCACTATCCCACTTTAGATAAAAATTGGGTTGTACATATGTGACTGATTTGCCCAAAGAGTGATATTTTATTTGTAACCAATCATTCTGGTAGAAAAAGCCAGGGAAGGCCGGGCGTGGTGGTGCACGCCTGTAATCCCAGCACTTTGGGAGGCCAAGGCGGGCAGATCACCTTAGGTCAGGAGTTCGAGACCAGCCTGGCCAACATGGAGAAACCCCATCTTTACTAAAAATACAAAAATTAGGTGGGTGGTGGCACGCGCCTGCAATCTCAGCTACTCGGAGGCTGAGGCAGGAGAATCATTTGAACCTGGGAGGCAGAGGTTGCAGTGAGCCGAGATCGCGCCACTGCACTCCAGCCTGGGTGACAGAGCAAGACTCCGTCTCAAAAGAAAAAAGAAGCCAGGGAAGATCTATTATTTTTCTTTTCTTAAAATAGACTTTTTAAAAAGAGCAGTTTTAGGTACACCATAAAACTGAGCAGAAAGTACAGTCAGACAGTGTCCACTTACCTCCTCCCCTCCCACCCCTCCATGCAAAACCTCCACTATCCTCATTAGAAACCACAGGGTACATTTGTTTCAATCTGTGAACCTCCATTAACACATTTTGTGCTTCTAGTCTCTAGAAAAATTTAGGCATAAGATATACTTTCTATTTAGGAATGTCAGCCCTTCTTTCAACCTTGTAGCAGGAGAATTGTCATTACTTTTTTTTTTTTTTTGGTAGGTAAACAGTGATTTATAAGTTGTCCACTTTGCTTGTATGTTAATGTGAGCTTGGTTTACATTAGGGTTCATAGTTTACATTAGGGTTCACACTTGGTGTTATACATTCTCTAGGCTTTGACAAATGTGTAATGACATGTATCTGTCATTGTAGTATTACTGAAAATAGTTTGACTGCCCTAAAAATCTTGTGTGCCCTGCCAGTTTATCCCTCCTCCTTGACTATCCTGTCAGTCACTGATCTTACTACAGTTACCGTAGTTTTGCCTTTTCCAGAATGTGATATGTGGCCATACAGTATGCAGCCTTTTCAGATTGGCTTCTTTCACTTAGTAATCAGGTGCTTTTAAGGTTCCTCCGTGTCTTTTCACAGCTTGATAGCTCAATTCTTTTTAGCATTGAATAATGTTCTATTGTCTGAATATACCAAAGTTTATCCATTCACCGATTGAAGGACATCTTGGTTGCTTCCAAGTTTTGGCACTTATGATACAGTTGCTGTAAACAGCTGTGTGCAGGTTCTTGTGTGGACATAAGTTTTCAATTCATTTGAGTAACAACCAAGGAGTCCAATATGTTTAGTTTTGTAAGAAACTGCCAAACTGTTTTTCAAAGTGGCTATACCATTTTGCATTCCAACCAGCAATGAAATGAGAGTTGGCTCTTGCTGCACATCCTTGCTAACATTTGATGTTGTCAGTGTTTTAGATGTGGCCGTTCTAATAGATGTATATTGGTATCTCGTTGTTTTAACATATACTTCCCTAATGACATATGCTGATCTTTTCATATGCTTAATTTGTAATCTGTATATCTTCTTTGGTGAGGTGTCTGTTTAGCTATTTCCCCATTTTTAAGGCAGGCTGTTCATTTTCTTATTGTTTAGTGTTGAGTTCTTTGTACATATTGGATTACAGTCCTTTATCAGATGTGTCTTTTGCACATATTCTCCCAGTCTGTGGCTTGTGTTCTTATTTGTTTGACATTGTCTTTTGCAGAGAAGTTTTAAGTTTAATGAAGTGCAGCTTATCAATTATTTTTTTTCAAGGACCGTGCTTTGCTTTTGTATCTAAAAAGTCATTGTCATGCACAAGGTCATTTAGATTTTCTCCTATGTTATCTTTTAGGAGTTTTATAGTTTTGTATCTTGTATTTTGTTCTGTGATTCATTTTATGTTAATTTTTGTGAAGGGTGTAAGGTTAGGGTCTAGATTCATTGTTTTTTGCGTGTGGATGTCTACTTGTTCAAACACCATTTGTTGGAAAGAGTGTCTTTTCTCCATTGTATTGTTTTTGCTCCTCTGTCATAGATCAGTTGACTTTATTTATGTGGGTCTATTTCTGGACTCTGTTGTTTCATTGATCTGTTTGTCCCTTCTTTTGACGGTACCACACAGTCTTGATTACTGTAGTTTTATAGTAAGTTTTGAAGTCAGTTAGTGTCAGTCCTATGACTTTGTTCTCCTTCAGTACTGAGTTGGCTAATAGTTTTTTTGCCTCTCCATATACACTTCAAATTGAGGTTGTTGTTATACACAAAATAATGTTAGGATTTTGATTGTGATTGCATTGAATATATAGATCAAGTTAGGAGAACTGACATCTTGACAATAGTGAGTCTTCTATCTGTGAACATGAAATATCTCTCCACTTCTTGAGAGGTTCTTTGATACAAAATTAACTACAAAAGTCAGTATCATCTCTATATACCAATAACATTTAAGCTGAAAACCAAATGAAGAATACAACCCCATTTACAATAGCCACACAAAAAAATTGAATACCTAGGAATACACCTAACCAAGGTGTGAAAGATCTCTACGAGGAAAACTATAAAACACTGCTGAAAGAAATCATAAATGACAAGCAAATGGAAAAACATTCCATGCTCATGGATGGGAAGACTCAATATCATTAAAATGGCCATTCTGCCCAAAGCATTCTATAGATTTAACACTGTTCTTATCAAACTACCAATGTCATTTTTCACAGAAGTAGAAAAAACTATTCTAAAATGTATATGTAACCAAAAAGCCTGAATAGTCAAGGCATTCTTAAGCAAAAAGAACAAAGCCAGAGACATCACATTACCTAATGTCGAATTATACTACAAGGCTACAGTAACCAAACCAGTATGGTACTGTTATAAAAATAGACACGCAGACCAATGGAATAAGTTAGGGAACCCAGGAATAAAGCAGCACAGGCACAACCAACTCACCAACTCATGTTCAACAAAGTTGACAAAAATAAACAATCGAGAAAGGATACTCTATTCAATAAATGATGCTGGGAAAACTGGCTGACCGTATTCAGAAGTGTAAAATTAGACCTCTCACCATATATAAAAATTAACTCAATGGATTAAAGACTTAAATGTAAGACCTGAAACTATAAAAATTCTAGAGGAAAACCTAGGAAATACTCTTCTAGACATTGACTTAGGCAAAGAATTTATGATGAAGACCCTAAAAGCAAATAGAACAAAATCAAAAATAGAAAAATGGGACTTAATTAAACGAAAGAGCTTCTGCACAGCAAAATAAACTATCAACAGAGCTAACAGACAACCCACAGAATGGGAGAAAATATTTGCAAAGTATGCACCTGACAAAGGACTAATATCCAGAATTTATAAGGACTTAAATGAATCAACAAGGAAAAAAACCAATTCCATTGAAAAGTGGGCAAAGGCCATGAACAGACACTTCTCAAAAGACAACATACAAGCAGCCAATAAACATGAAAAAATGCTCAACATCACTAATCGTCAGAGAGATGCAAATCAAAATCACAATCAGATACCATCTCACAGCAGTCAAAATGGTTATTTCTAAAAAGTCAAAAAGTAACAGATATTGGCAAGGTTCTAGAGAAAAGGGAACATTTATACACTGTTGGTGGAAATGCAAATTAGTTCATCTCCTGTGGAAAGCAGTTCAGAGATTTCTCAAAAAACTAAAAATAGAACTGTGATTCTACCCAGCAATCCCATTACTGGGTATATTATCCAAAGGAAAATGCTGGACATAGTGGCTCACACCTGTAATCCCAGCATTTTGGGAGGCTGAGGTGGGAGGATCACTTGATCCTAGGAGTTTGAGACCAGCTTGAGCAACACAGCAAGCCTCCATCTCTACAAATAAGTTACCCGGGTGTGGTGGTGTGCACCTGTAGTCCCAGCTACTCAGGAGGCTGAGACAGGAGGATTGCTTGAGCCTGGCAGGTCAGGGCTGCGATGAGTCATGATTGTGTCACAGCACTCCAGGCTGAGTGGTGAAATGAGACCCTGTTTCAAAAATAAATAAGAAATCATTTCACCAAAAAGACACATGTATGTTCATAGCAGCACTATTCAGAACAGCAAAGACATGGAATCTACCTATGTGCCCATCATCAGTGGATTGGATAAAGAAAATGTGGTATATGTACACTGTGGAATACTACACAGCCATAATAAAGAATGAAATCATTATGCAAAGGTGCAGCAACATGGATGCAGCTGGAAGCTGCTACCCTAAGCAAACTAATGCAGAAACAGAAAAACGAGTACCATATGTTCTCATTTATAAGTGGGAGCTAAATCTTGGGTTCACATGGAGAATAAGTTGCGAACAATAAACAATGGGGACTCCAAAAGGAGAGAGAGAGAGGGTAGGGGGACAAGGGCTGAAAAACTTCCTATTGGATACTATGTTCACTCTCTGGGTGATGGGATCAGTAGAAGGCCAAACTTCGGCACCATGCAGTATACCCTTGTAACAAACCCTCACATGTACCCTTGAATGTGAAATAAAAATGAAAAAAAAAGTTTTATGTGTTATTTCATTATAGTTTTGTAGTTTTCTTCATAAAGATGTACACATTTTGTTATATTTATACCTAAGTATTTCATCTGGAGGGAGTACTAATGTACATGGTGATTTTTTAACTTCAAATTCCACTTGTCCATTGCTGATATATATGAAATCAGTTGACTTGTGTATTAACCTTGTATCCTGCAACCTTGCTATAATTGCTTATTAGTTCCAGGAATGATTTTGTTAATTATTTTGGATTTTCTACGTGGATGCAAACAAAGAGTTTTATTTCTTCCTTCGCGATCTGTGTATCTTTTATTTCTTTTTCTCATCTTACTTCATTAGCTAGGACTTCTAGTACAATGTTGTGAGTGGCAAGAGGGGATATCCTTGCCTTGTTCCTTATCTTAGTGTGAAGACTTTCTGTTTCTCATCATTAAATGTGTTGTTAGCTGTAGGTTTTTTGTAGATGATCTTTATAAAGTGAAGAAAGTTCCCTTCTATTCTTACTTTGCTGAGAGTTT
The DNA here is from genome assembly GCF_028858775.2 of Pan troglodytes. Taxonomy (NCBI): domain Eukaryota; kingdom Metazoa; phylum Chordata; class Mammalia; order Primates; family Hominidae; genus Pan; species Pan troglodytes. The sequence continues at coordinate 62,990,903 of NC_072403.2, forward strand.
TTATCATGAGTGGGTGCTGGATTTTGTTAAATGCTTTTTCTGCATCTATTAATATAGGATCATGTGTGAGGGCCCCTCTATGGCTGGCTCCCCCTGGAGTTTTTAACTCTCAGGCTCGTCCACGCTAAGCATCCGTTAGAGTTTAGTTTCCTATGGAGGTTCCTGCTAGAAGGTTTCTGCTTTAGTAAGTTGATGTTCTTTATTTACCTCTCTCTCTCCAATTTTAGGGGTCGGCGCTTTGCCTGATGACCCTACCTCTCTGACAGATCTGAGAAGAGTTTACTCTTCAGCTTTTAAGTGAATAAAGATGATAAATGTCCTAGCAGCTCATTTGTCTAACTTCTTGAAAACCAAAGATGCTGGTGGATAATTGACAGACCTATAAAATACCACATAAAACCTACAATACACAAAATACGTTCTTATAACTCAAGTAAATGGTTCTTTAGTATAGTAGCTGTTTTATGAATGGATGTATATTATCCAAATGCTAATTTTGTTAAAAGGAATGAAAATTATTTTTATGTTATAGGAGAATATTAAACGTAAAGACCATATTGATCATCAGAAGGATAAAGTTGCTTTAACTCTGGCTCGTCTAGCCCGCCATGTGGAAGTGGAGAAACAGCAGAAAGAAGAGAAGAATAGAGCATTCAGAGTATGTGCTATTTTAATTGGTATTTTATATAATTAAAAAATTATTTATAATAAAGTTGGTAAAGAGAAACCTTTAATCAAAAAAAGATATGATTTAATCAAAGCTCAGTATGTACCCTAGATAGCTCATGAATTTTGTAGTAATTCATAATAGCTTTTTACATCTATTTTTAGTTTGTTGGATTCTTATCTGTATATAGGAAAAGAAAAAATAAAATTAACTGAGTGGACTTCATTTTTGAGAATTAAAAATCATGGATTTCTCAAAGCAGATGAGCAATTAACAAGTTTCTGGTTATTTTGTCATACGAGTGAAAAGAGTTTATCAGGGCTTTTATAGATATAAGCTATTGAAAGATTATTTTCTACTGGATAGAACCAGATTGCTTTCTCAAATTTTAGCTTATCCTTCCAAATTAAATCCATTACTAAAAGGAAGAAATTTGAAGCAGGTTTGTAGATGAGCTGCTGTGTGGAAATGAAGCCCATTTTTAGAATCTTGCATGATATAATTTTTTTCCTTGACTTGCTTTAGAAGGCCCCAAATGAAATTACTTAAAGAATTCTCTCAATAGTGACAAATGTCCTTTAGGAGCAGAATGTTGATATATTGGGTAAAAAACTCCATACTAAAGTACAAAAATGGAAATTTAAATCATGCCTCTGGCCAGCAGCTGTTTAGATTTCAGTAGATCACTAGTTTTATAGACTTTGGGTTTCATTCTGTGAATGGACAGTTTAGAGATTCTCCCAGGTCAGAATAAGCTCCATGATTTTGTAATTTTAACGTGCATGTTTTTGACTCCTTATTCCATTGGTTATTATAAAGTAATTTGTGTATTTCTGTAGCATCCTAATCTGTTATAAAATGGTCTTTAAATTTAGAAATAAGCTAGTTTGGGGGCTTTTACTTTATGATGTAATATCAATTAAATTAGACTATGGTATTCTAATTGTATGTTTTAAATGCTTATTGTATATATACATATATATATATACACACACATACACATATGCAAACACAGACAATATTATTTATATCCTGGCAGAAACACTATTCAATTTTAAGGAAGTTCCCCACCCCCCTAGAACTATAAGTATGTTGTTTGATTTTTTTATGTGTCAAATCTGTTTGACAGAGGGATCATTTGCAAACTGTCTTACTTTCCCTCAGGTTTCCTAAGTGATGCTAGCTTCTTTTCCCAGGCAGTCTTAATGGCTACATAGATAATAAAGTTTTTGTGATGAGCCCAGAATCTTGTATAGTTACTGTGACAACTAAGTTTTTTCTCAAGGGTAGTTTCAGCCTCCACCCATGTAAATGGTCATTCATTTTATTAAATACTTTACATTGAAGATTTTTTTTGAAATTTTGAAATTTTTAATTTTTTGTTTAACCAGTTGGAAAGAATAAATTTGTCTAGATTTCATTCTTCTTTAAGGAAGAAAATGACTCACATAGCAAGCTCATTGCTTGCTATCCAGCCATAATTTTGTTTTTCTTACTTTGATTCCCTTTATGGATTACTTATTTTTTAAAAGTAGATGACAAAACAACAACAACAACAAAAAACCACCCAGAAAGGAAGATATTGAAACTGAAATAGAAATAATTTTTGAAGAATTCTAGTGAATGATAATTCTGGTTAAAAATAGACACTATAGAAAATGTCTTTCAACTATTGTAGGCCTTTGTGAATTGTTGGTGTCTTCATTATTAAAGTAAGTTATCTTACTTTTGTGCTGGAGAGGTTTCAAAGAAAAAAAAAGGAATATTCATTAAAATCTTCACTGGAGCCAGACCTGGTGGCTCATGCCTGTAATCCCAGCACTTTGGGAGGACAAGGCGGACAGATCACCTGAGGTCAGTGGTTTGAGACAAGCTTGGCCAACATGGTGAAACCCCGTCTGTACTAAAAAGTTTTTGAAAGTTGCTTTGTGATAGAGAAAAAGGGTGGCTAATTTTAGGATGATTTCAATAAGTGTTTTTTGAGCATTGACTATGCATGTTCATAGAGTTCAAATTCTATTGTAAGAAATGCCAGAGAACTTGAAAAAAAAATGTTTAATTTTAATTATTGGAAATTGTTAAAATAAGTATGCTAGTAGTTGGTATGTAGTAATATTTAATCTCAATTATATTACTTTAATTGAAGGGTTTTTATTGTAATTGATTCTTGCAAGGAACTTTGATAAATGGTCTAATTTAATACATAAGATGTCTTAGGATATATCTATCAAGGGCTATTGCTTTCTTTGGATAGGCTAACTTTGATTTTACTATTGTTTGTTTCTTATTGCATGTTATTCAGTATAGTGATCCTGTAGGATACACTTTGAAAGAGTATTTGGTGATTTATGAAGTTGGGATACTGCATACTCTATGTATGAAAAATAGGGGTGCACATTAGCACTTTAGGGCTTTAGTAGTCCTACATGAAAGTAACCTTTTAAATTTTGTGTTAAAACCAGTGTTTCTATACTTAATTTGATTACAGAGAATTTTAAAAAATGTATATAATGCATATTAACATTCATGAGAAGTAGTATTCTATGGCTGTAATTTGAACAATGTTATGTAGATTTTCTTCAGATTAAAATCTTGATCCACTTTTTCGCCTCATTTATCCCTCCTGATAGAAAACCCTGTTACATTGATAACTAGGCCATACATTATTATGGTTTATATCTTACAAATCCAGTGTTTCTGACTCTGATTCCTTTTGAAGTACATGTAAATCTTTTTGAGAGGCAGTATGATTATACTCGTTAGGGCATGAATTCTAGAATCAGATTGCCAGAGTTTGAATTCTGACATTATTATATATCCTTGGGCAATTTATTTGACCTCTCTGTACCTCAGGTTTTTCATCATAAAAGGGGAACAATAATACCTAAAATCTAAAGTCTTTTTAAAACTGCCTCACACATGGTTAGTGGCCAAAAAGTATTAATTTTAATACACATGATTGGAAAATACACAAATAGTTTTATGGATAATATAACTAGAAAGATTTAGGCTTTTAGCAATACAGAGCATCTAGTTCAGCATTGTCATTGGCCTGCTGCCTGCTACAAACAAAGATTTATTGGAACACTGCTACACTCACTTGTTTACATATTGTCTGTGGCTGCTGTCCTGCTACAATGGCAGAGTTGAGTAGTGGCAGTAAAGACTCTATGGCCTGCAAAGCCATAATGAAATATTAACCAGCCTTTGTGGAAAAGTTTGTCAACCCTTGGTCCAGATGGCAACAAATGCTTTACACTGGCACATATTAAGTGCTAATGAGTTATGTTATTAATATTACTCAGTGAACAAATACTAACTAGGCTCCTTCTGTATGTTTCAGATTAAATATGGAAAATTTGAAACAATACATAAAACTTTAAAAATGAAAATAATCCTTTACATAGAAATTCCTAGAGGTAGCCTTAATAACTTTTAATACATCTATTTTCAGACTTTTTTTTCCTCTGCAGATATAGTTGCACATGGATTTGAAATTATTCTTTGTTTATATTTTGCCTCGTTTGTTTAATACAGTTTGGCGACCTACTTGATATCCAAAGTATATTCCCACACCTTTGAAAAATTTGGTTAATGTTTTTAATGACGTCCATCAAATGTACATACCATAATTTACTTAAACCATACCCTGTTGTTAGGGGTGTAGGTTGTAGTAAATTTTGTGCAATAACACTGGTATACATATCTTAGAGCGTGCATTTTTATTTTGATGTATTTCTTTGTCATACATTTCTAGATGTGGAGTTCTGGGGATAAAAAGTAATCAGTATTTTCTGATCACTAATGTGTCAAAATCCTTTTCTCAAGGAAAACAGGGTAGTAATCTTAATTGAGTTTTTTCTTAATGTCTTCAGGAAAAAATTGATTTTCAGCATGCTCATGGGTTACAAGAATTGGAATTTATTCGAGGACATTCTGATACAGAAGCAGCAAGACTGTGTGTGGACCAGTGGCTAAAAATGCCAGGTATTCTTTAGAAATTACACTAAGGTTACCTAGCGTCCCCAAAGCCTTAAGGCAGAAAGTACGTCTGTTTTATGCTATTGCTAATAAGCATATAAGATATTAAATTTTGTTTCAGTGATACTAATATCGCCTCATAATGGCCTACTTTATAGTGGCCTGCTTTGCCCATTGTCTTTCTTCTTTGGCACAAGTATATTTGAGTATAAGCAATATAGGTCGTACCTGAGCTCATTAGATATTACTCATTTATTCATTTATATATTTAATAGTTATTGCATGAAGTAGCACATATGTCCATGGGAGGTGTGTAACAGATTATTTGAGGTCAGAAAAAGCTTCTCTCAGGAAATGGAATTTAAACTGAGATCTAGAGGATTCATGTTTACTTATTTATTCATCAGTGCAGCCTATGTAGATATTTAATAAGGAAGCATCCTCATAGACTTGTCAAAACATTGGGTAGCTTCTTCGTTACTAACTCTTTGCAGATCTGAGATTCCTTGAAGAGTTGCCGTGGAACATTTCTTACTCCACCGGATAATTTGGTGGAATTTTTAAGAGCCAGTAGGAGAGTCCCACCATGACAACTTTCCTGTCTTGTCTTGAAGAATATCTACTGAGCCTTTAAAGAGTTAGGATATCCACAGAAACTGTAGCTGTGGATTTAATCCAACAAAGTTTAATTACAAAAGTTCATGGAAATATCTATGCATGCAATGCTTAACTTTGTTGAACCTAGGTATCTTGGATTCTAAAGTTAGTTTTCAAGGGCTTTGCTTTGAATGGAATCAAATTGCCACTTATAAAAGAATTCTAATAATTTACATGTATTGGTATTTAGCAGTTCATTCCATTTGATACCTGACATAATCGATGTTTTAGACACTTGGCACCCCCTGAAACTATATTTTCTCCTTATCAACCTGCCTGTGCCTCGCAAACTCCCCTCCTGCCCCCAAAAACCTTTTTTCTTTGTTTTCTTCTTACTTGCCTGTGGGGTTTATACATGGCCAACAAATAATACAGTACTAGGGATTGCTGAGTGAATATGGTTATTGTATATCATGTCCAATTATGTGATAAGCTTATCTAGATTTATTCTATATAAGTTTGGTTGCTCAGCCATCTGTGATCTCAATACTTTATTCATTTCACTAATACAGTATTTATTATGTTGGATTGATCCGTTTATATGTCTGTCTCTTCCACCCAGCTATGTGCTTCTTGGGCACAAAGACCAAATCTTACTAATACTTTTTAGCGTCGGTTCCTTAAAAGAATGCTCAACATAGAGATACTCAATAAATGTTGGTTGAATTTTTATAGAGGTAGGCTATAAATATTTGCATAATGAACACAGAAAGGAAGCCTAGAACTTGGGCTCCAAATCTGACTGTTATTAAACAAAAAAATTATATGGCACTCCAGATCTACTTTGGCAAAAGACACATAGAAAATATGGTAAATGGTTTTGCCTCTTGGGGTGTTTTTTGAAAGCTTTTAGTTTTAAAAATCCCTCTTCATGTACATTCTTCTCAGTGGAAGAAGTTAATGACTAGCTCAGTGGTGTCATCTTTGCTGCGTCAGAATATTCTGGGACCTTTTAAACAGATGCCTACACCTCATTATCTCCAGAGATTCTTCTAGGGCATCTGTACTTTTGGGAAAGATCCCTAGGTGGATAGGAAAATGGACTAGAACTAGAAGACTTTATCATCTCTAGATCTCTTCTAAAAATTATCTCATGAGTCTGACACTTTCAAGTCCTATACAGAATGGTAGTTGGGCCAGTAATATGCCCTTCAAGCTTAATATCTGGCCTCCAGGTTGTCAGAATATCATAATGCATTGTAAATTGAATCTTGAGCATCTGTTTATGTATTTCCCTGAGCAGGTCAAGTGGGATCAAATGAGTTATTTAGCTGTGTCTTTATGGTACTTTCAAGATTAGTGTTTTCTCTGCCTTTCAGTACTGGCTTTTTGATGGCTGATAAGCTTAAGCCTGGAGTTAAGGTCTGTAGTTATGATCTTTTTTGTGTGATGGGCTCAGCTTTTTGCTTGGTCTCTGAGGCAATGTAAAAATAAAGTTTGGAATCTATTGCTTGAACAGCTGTGTAGTATTGGGCTATATTTGGTATGGTGCTATTCCATAAATGGGCTTTAGAGAGTGCAGAGATCCTTTAAGAGCATATAGCTGGGGAAAAGAGAGGAATCACAGTTCTCTTTAATTATAGAGAGTGAGATTCTACTTCTCAGTAGCATTAAAGGACTCATTCAATCTATTTCAAAATACAGTACTCAGCTGTTATAATTCAATTCTTTCATTAGAAGTATTTTAAGTACCTTATTTATAATTATTCTAATGTTGGACAATCCATTCTTTACGGGTTTTTAGAGTTGGCCAGTTTGCATAAATTTGAATACTTAGTATTATAATTTTTAAAAATGCTGTCTGTATTATTTAAGACAAAAGCTGTTTAAATCTCTGTATTTTGCCTTTCCATGGGGAAGCCTCCCCACCCCTCCACCCAGAAATTGGCTTCTCCAACTTTATTTTTATCCAGAGCCACTATTTATAGCTAAATAAAGGTCCTAATAGGAAACATCTGGAATGTGGGTGGACAATTATAAAAGTTTTCATAATTCTTACTACATTAAGAATGTTAAAGTATATTGCCATTTTAATGCCTTGTTAAGACTAAAATATGATTAATTCCATGCTGTCCATTATTTGTTGTCAGAACATATTTATAAACATTTTGACAGTTTGATAGAGGTATTCCCCCAATAAAGACTAAAAGAGAGGAAAAGCAATTAAAACCTTAATCATATATAACCATTTTGGGATTTAAAAATCATATTGTCTTAAGGGAATAATTCTATTTAAATGCTTAGGGGCTTTGTAGAAAATTCAATAAAGATAAATATTTAGCTTTTTGTTGTATGAAATATTCAAAGCATTTGAGTGAAATTAGTCCACAAGAGATAGTAATAAAACAGAGAGTAATCAAACTGTCTGTGAATCAGAATACTTGTGGTTGTTTTGCAATTGTTTTTTATACAACTTAACTGTTTAAATTTTTCTTCGTATATCATGTGTTGGGAGTTGCCCCGAGGACATTTGGCTGGGGGATTCATCTACAAGTTGTGTGACCTTAAGATCAAAATTATAAAGAAAGAAAGGGATGAAGAATGGACCAGGATAAAGGAGGATTAATTAAGAGAAAAAAATGGTGGACAAACTGTTTCCTAATTGGCTTTTTAAAGGGAAAAAGAGAAGGGACAAAATAGGATAAGTAGAAAGGGGAGAGGTATCAACAATAAGTAAATCTCTGCTTTGTGTTCTGTAAATGTGTTATCCCTTACACTTGTATTACTTGATGTGTCTAGACTGGAACTGATTGATCAGTGGCTTGATTCCTCAGAAAATAACACACTTATCCTCCTTGCTTCCCTGCTTTCTTCACTCCATCCTCTCTACCCCAGTTACATTGTGTAATACAATTTTCATAGAGCTCAGACCCTCTATAATATAGCTAAATTTATAACACAGTTGAAATAGTTAAAAGAGAAAATAAGAATTAGAGGAAAAGATCTGGCTGGGCACAGTGTCTCATGCCTGTAATCCCAGCACTTCGGGAGGCCAAGGTGGGAGGATCACTTCAGGCCAGGAGTTTGAGACCAGCCTGGGCAACATTGAGAGACCCTGTCTCTACAAAAAATAAAAATATTAGCTGGGCATGGTGGCATGTGCCTATAGGCCCACCTGCTCAAAATGAAGGGAGTAGGGGCGTAACCTTCTAATGCATTTGGTCTTTAACATTTTTTAGCTGTTGAGCTTAAAGAAAAGGATTTTTTTTCCCTAAAGGGAAAAAAGCTACTTGGAGCTGGGCATGGTGGCGTGCTCCTGTAGTTTGAGCGACAGCAGGAGAATTGATTGAGCCTGGGAAATACAGCAAGATGCCCATCTCAAAAAAAAAGAGAATGCTACTTGGTGATATTAAGGGCTTTTTTTTGGTCATAACTTATTTACTTTTAGGTTATTATATCTTTTATAAGAGAGGTTTTAAACAATTATAATATAGCATCATCCAGTTGATGCTATATCATAATTTTCATTGTTTTGTCCTAATTTTGATCACTAGCCCAAAGGATAAGTATCTGAAATAATAACCTAAGAATTCATATTCTGATGATGCAGGACTCAAAACAGGCACAATTAATTGTGGAACAAAAAGTTCACTCCGAAGAGGAGGCCACACGTGGGTGTCTGGGAAACCAATTTTATGTCCTATAATGCACTGTAACAAGGAGTTTGACAATGGGCACCTTCTCTTAGGACATTTGAAAAGGTAAGTAGGATATTCATAATAGTGAATGCTGAGGATCTAGTGAGCTACCAAGTGATTTCATAAAATGAAAGCGTAATGCTCCTTTGCCATTATGATTATATAGCTTTATATTCCAAACTCAAATTATTTTGTGCCATTATGATATAATTTTTTCATAATTGATGAAGTCAGATTTTTCTAGTGGGTGTAGCTTTCAGCTTTATGGGTATAGCTTTTAAATATTTATTTTTCCCTGATACAGCTTATAAAGTTCTAAACAGACTTTCTCCATCAAAATCCAGATAGGTTAGTTTTAGAGAAATCCAGCCCATAAATGTAAATTTCAAGAGACAAGGAGCGTGTAAAGACATTTGGTCTAGCCTGAAGAAAGGTAATAGGCATTACAAAATAAATGTTAAAAGCAAACTGATGTAAGCAAAATTAATAATAAAAATTCTATTTATTGAAACCCATTTTATCAATTTACTGAGTTTGGTGGTTTTTTGTTTGTTTGTTTTGTTTTTTTTGAGACAGGGTCTCACTCTGTCGCCCAGGATGGAGTGCAGTGCAGCTTCCACCTCCCGGGCTCAAGGGATCCTCCCATCCTCCCATCTCAGCCTCCTGAGTGGCTGGGACTACAGGTTGTGCGCCACCACACCCAGCTAATTTTTGTATTTTTTGCAGAGACGTGGCTCTGCCATGTTGCCCAAGCTGGTCTTGAACTCCTGAGCTCAAGCATTCTGCCCACCTCAGCCTACCAAAGTGCTGGGATTACAGGCGTGAGCCACCGCGCTCGGCCAGTTTACTGAATTTTTGAATAGTGGAGCTTGAGAAAGGTATCAAGGGAAGGTTGTATTAAACATTTGACTCCCCATAGCCTCCCTTTCTAATAGTTGAAGAATGGGAAATTGAGAGTTTGGGGCTCTAAGCCATTGTCTTTTCCATATGTCTCACCCTACTTATGCCTTACCTTATCAAGAGAAGCTTCTAGAGGGAGTTGTAGCATTCTATAAAAAACCAGGTAAAGTCAAAGCTGGACCTGGGGTCAGGGAGGGAACAAAATTTGATAGCATACTATATCTCAGCTAAAGTGCTCCAGGCAGTTTAAAATAATGCAGATTTATTAAATGGTAAAAATGAACATTAAAAGCCATTATGGGAAACAAGTGTACTAGAAATCTTAGCATGAGATTATTATTGCAGTGATGTATTTAAAGTTAGTTGTGAGTCTTATGGTAACCAAGGCAAGAAGTAAAAGATGCTGGACTTACAATTTTCAAACGAGAAGTTTACCAGTTTGGTAAGAAATGTCTAAATCTATTTTACCGGATATTTAGTACGTATGAAATCTTGCACTAACTGTTGGTCACTATCTGAGGGAATTGCTGAGCATATGGGAACCACTTGATATTTACTGTATATGAAGAACATTACTTAATATTTCAGTAGAAAAGTGCAAAGTTCTGAATGTGTGTGTATGTGTTTAGCTTCACAAATGAAGCGACATAGTTGTTTCCCTAGAATGTAGATTTATCTAATATTACCTCTTACCTCTTTTGCTGAGTAGGTTCGATCACTCTCCATGTGATCCAACAATTACACTACATGGACCTTTCTTCAGCTCCTTTGCTTGTGTAGTATGTTATAAAAAATTTGTTACTCAACAACAATATAGAGATCACCTTTTTGATAAGGTAAGAGCATGTCCTAAATTAAAAGTATTATTTTTCTAGATAGCCATGGACTTAAGTGGAGGTTTTTTCCTGCTGTTCTTAAGCTTGCAATTACCAGTGATACATATAAGTATCAAAACTGTAATTGTCAATTGAAAATAAAATGATTTGGGCCATTTAGTTATTATAGGCAGGTAAACTTGATACCTTACAGTCAGCAGTCCTAGAGATTATCATCAAAATCCTTTCATGGAGTTGCTCTATGAAATTAAATTACCTCGTTCAAGATGCTCTGAGTGAGTCACTTGATGAGAACCAGAACCCTGTTCTTAAGTCCACTGTCTTACACTGCTTGTTGAAATGTTGGCGCCATATAGTAAATGACAAGTTATTAATGCTAGTTTTTGAGGAATATAACTAGTATTTAAAAAGCTATGTCATATAATTCTAAGTAAGTGTTAAATCTTAAGAGACATGAGTTGATTCATGGATATGCACATCCATGTAATACATAACTCTAATGGGTTTTTACCATATTTGATAGTAGATAACTTTAATGACTTATTAACATTGCAGAAGTAATGTATGTTCATTATGAAAAATTTTAAAAATATTAACAAAAAGACAAGAAGTCATCCTTAATCTTACAGAGATAAGGACTGGGATTAAGATTTTGATATGTGTTTTTAGTATTTCTCCATATATAGATAAATGTTTTTACATAAGATAAGATATCTAAATTGTTTTGTGATTTAAAGCAGTGTGTTGCAAACATAAAAGCTTAAATATTCATCGAATCAATGCATACATTTCTACATTTTAAATCATTGAATTGTTTTCCTCTGTATGAATATAGTATTAATTTAATAAATTTCCCATTGGATGTATTGTTTGTTTTCTGTTATTAAAAACAATGCCATATTAAATATTCTGTTAACTAAAAACCTTTGAGAATATCCATATTTGGATATTTGAGTAAATATCAAATTGGATTTACCGAATAAATATTAGATTTTGAAATAGTAAAACATTTATTTAGTTAATGTTTTCAGAATTTGCTTCTATCTAGAGCTATACCTGGAAAATAACATGGAGAATAGCTTGGATTCTGTGTAGGTTCACAGCAGAGAATTAAAGCTTGCATTCTAAGTATATCTAATTGAATTCTGCAGTCCTCCCCATCTCTTTCCTGGCACTAGAGAACATTCCCAGAACAGATGTGCATCTTGAAGCAGATTTTATTTTACACTGACTCATTAGTTTTTGGAGAGCCTGCGTCTTGTTCAACATTGACTAGGCACTGTAGTAAGGTAGTCTTGGGGATTCCTAACAAAAATAAATAGTAACATGATCATAAAGACATAGGATTTTAAGCTTGATATTGGCAAGAAGAAACTATTATAGAACAGTGACATGATGAAAATAACACATTATTCTTTTAAAGTTAGAAGGACTTCTAATTATATAGCCCAATTCCTTCCTTTTTTTTAGAGACCCTGAAGAGACTGAGTGGCATTAGAATGGCAGTATTGTTCAGAATGGATTCAAAGATGTGGACAAAGAGACCAGTTTAGATGACTTTTACAGTAATTTAGCTCTGAGATGAGAGAATTGTTTGACTTAGGTAATGGCATTCAGAATGAAGACCTTAAAGTGAAACCAAAAGACATATTGAAGAAAGAAATGATAGGGTTATCCATTTCCATGACAAATGGAAGATTTGGGGAAGGAAGGGAAAAAGGGTGAAAGAGAACTGCATTCCGTACTTTAGGGTTTGCAGTAGGTTACTGATGTTCTGCATTTTCCAGAATTAGAGTTCTTTCAGGACATGTTTCCCTATTCATATACTGAGTGTTTTCTCTACTATAATGAGTATATATGTCTGTTTTCTTTAGTAAATTTGAGTAGGTAGTTTAAAATGAATTATTTCACTTATTTTTTTCCCCAAATTTCATTAATTTGTTTTTTCTTTTTTCTCGGAATCACACATTCCATGCTGTTTTGCACTCCTTTTTGCCGTCTCTCTAGGAAGTAGATTTATGACCTTCAGCGTTCTGAAAAGCAGTATGGTAACATAGAAAGGGAAAAGGCTTTGGTATCAGACAGACCTGGGTTCCACTGTTACTATTATTTGCTTCATATTCTTAACAGGTTACTGAATCTGTGAGTTTAGTTTCTTCATCCCTAAAATGGTATCGTTATGCTTATGTACGAGATTGTTAAGAGAAAATGTAATACTCTATTTCAGGCCTGACCTGTAACCTTCAATGATTGCTTATTCCTTGACATTTGTGTCACCACAAGGACTCTAAAGAAAACTAGTATGCATGGGGGGTTGTAATTGCCTCTTTTAAATCAACAAGAAGAGGTCACTAGAAGATTGTATAAGCCTCGCTGTTTTTTTATAGGTATGAATTCTGTTTTGTAAAGAGGCAGTCCCCAATGGAAAAAAGTCAAATTATTCACAATTTGCATTGTTTTCCTTGCTTCCCTCCCCCATTTTCTTTCATCTTCAATTTCTTCCCTCTAGACTAGGCCTTCTCAAACTTAAATGTACACACATATCACTTGGAAATTTTGTTAAAATGCAGATTCTGACTCAAGATGTCTCAGGTAGAGCCTTAGATTCATATTTCTAACAAGCTTTTAGGTGATGCCATTGCTGTCATTCCTTGAGTCATACTTTGAGTAGCAAGTTTCTAGTGGCTTTTGACACCTAAACCCATCCAATGGCTATTACATCACCCGATAGCACCCTGCTTTTCTCCCTGTTGTGTGATAGTGGTGGTCGATATACTGTGAGCTCCTTTGTACCTCAGTGTCATTTGTGAGTCTGTTGAAGCTACCACTGGTTATTCTGTTTCTAGGGCTACTGTATCATCTAAGGTGACTTTTCTCCTTTGCTAACCCATCTTCCTCATCCCTAGGCAACCACTAAGCTACTTTGTGTCTCCATGGATTTATCTATTGTGGATATTTTATATAAAAGGAATCACACAATATACAGCCTTTGTGACTAGATTGTTTCACTTCCCATAATGTGTTTCAAGGCTTATTCATATCGTAGCATGTATCAGTACTTCATTTCTTTTCATTGCCAAATAATATTTCATTGTAAGGACATATGCCGCATTGTATTTAACAGTTCATCAGTTGATGGACATTTGGGTTGTTTCTACTTTTTGGCTGTTACGAACAATGCTTCTATAAACCAACATCTAAGTTTTGTGTAAAAATACGTTTTAATTCCTCTAACGAGTTAAATTGCTAGGTCATATGGTACCTTTTAAATTTTTTTGAAGAAGTGCCAAACTGCTGTCTAGTGCACTGCACCATTTTACTTTCCCGCCAGCAATGTTTGTGGGTTTCAGTTTTTAGCCATTCTAGTGGGTGTGAAGTGGTATTTTGGTTCTGCCTTTTTTTTTTTTTTTTTTTTTTAAGACGGAGCCTCGCTGTCTTGTGCAGGCTGGAGTGCAGTGGTGCAGTTTCGGCTCACTGCAACCTCTGCCTCCCGGGTTCAAACGATTCTTCTGCCTCAGCCTCCTGGGTAGCTGGGATTACAGGCGCCTGCCACCACACCCGGCTAATTTTTTGTATTTTTAGTAGAGACGGCGTTTCACCATGTTGGCCAGGCTGGTCTTGAGCTCCTGACCTTGTGATCTGTCTGCTTCAGCCTCCCAAAGTGCTGGGATTACAGGCATGAGCCATCATGCCCAGCCCTACTTTTTTTATTGTACAAATTTGTATGGTGTCTTTTAATGTAACCAGAAATATGGTAAAAAGGAATTGAGCACTTTAACTTATCAGATATCTTATTTCCCATTCCTTTTCCCAGTTTGTAGAATGTATTTGCAGCTATGCCATATATATATATGTGTGTGTATATATATATATATATATATAATTTTTTTTTTTTTTTTTGAGAGAGAGGTGGTCTCAAATTCCTGGGCAAAGCAGTCCTCCCACCTCAGCCTCCTTAAGTGCTGGGATTACAGGTGTGAGCCACTGCTCCTGGCCAAGTATGCCATATTTTTGTAATAAGTATATTCTAATAAAATTTTATGTAGAATCACATTTTGGTTCTGTTGAGCAAATCATTTAAACAACTTTATGTGAGTTCATTTATAACTCACAATTAAACTAAAAATGATTTAATGAGTTTAGCGTTCTTCAAGTAGGAGAAATATGTATAAATTGGTGGTTACTAAATGCCTTTATTGCTGTTATCATTTAGAATCTTCAAATTGGAATGAAAATGTCCTCCTCGGTGTTATTTCTTCTGTGTGGCACTCATCAAATTAAAACAGGAGGGGAGTGTGGTGGGGAGGGAGTAGTGAAAGCAGCATATAATTCATAACCAAGATTGTAAAGCTGGGTTTAAATGGAAGTTTGTCTTTTCTATGGAGGGGTACAACTTGGGAGGAGGGGTAGGTTGGTTGACTTATCAGAACTTCAATTTTCTCATTTCTAAACAATGAAAATGGTACCTCATGGGATTATTATGAGGATTAAGTAGGTAAACATATTTAGAACCTCAGTGTGGTTCCTGACATGTGCTCAGTATAAATAAAAATTTTTTATCTCTCTTTTGGTTGCATCTCATAAGCACTACACAAACTATACTGATGGTTCTAGTGTTAATGATAGTAAATATGAGGCACAATACAATGTTTGAGGCTATTACTCTAAAGACCATTAACAAGAAGTTAAATTATATTTATAACAAGCACACACAAATATACATACACTTATAAATACACACTTTTTAAAATTTCCTATTTTAAGGTAGAGGAGGCTCTTAACAAGGTTTAGAAACTTAGATGCTAGAAAAGACATACTTATTTGACTGTGTCAAATTTAAAAAGTGACCATAGGCCGAGCACAGTGGCTTATGCCTGTAATCTCAGCACTTTGGGAGGCCAAGGCAAGAGAATTGCTAGAGTCCAGGAGTTAGAGACCAGCTTGGGCAACATGGAAAGACCTTGCCTTTACAAAAAATAAAAAAATTAGCCGGGTGTATTGGTGTATGCCTGTGGTCCCAGCTACTTGGGAGGCTGGGATAGGAGGATTGCTTGAGCCCAGGATGTCAAGGGTACTAGTGGGCCAGCCTGGGTGACAGAGTGAGCTCTTGTCTCAAAAATAAATAAAGAAGACTATAAACAAAATAGATATTTGAAAAAATATTGCAAAATGGAAAATGAGGCAGAGAATTAATTTCAGTAACAAAGGACTGATACAAATTGACCAGAAGGAGAAAAAACAAAACAATTGAGAAATAAAGCTAAATAATATGAATAAAAAATTCATATAAGAACACATCTGGGTAGCCAAAAAATGTATGAATAAATGCTCAAACTCACTTATAGATAGGAAATGTAAATTAAAGTAGCAATGAAGGCCAGGCATGGTGGCTCATGCCTGTAATCCTAGCACTTTGGAAGGCCAAGGCGGGTGGATCACTTGAACCCAGAAGTTTGAGACCAGCCTGGGCAACGTGGGGAAACCCTGTCTCTACCAAAAATACAAAAATTTGCCTGACAAAAATGAAAAAAATCTGTAATATATATTACTGCCAGGCTCATTCAGTACTAGGGGATATGTGAATTGGTAGAGCCTTTTTGAAAACCAGTCATACAGTGTCTTTTAATATTCAAATATATATACCCATTAGCCCTGTAGGGCCACTCTTGAGAATAAGAAAAAAGCACCTACCAGTAAGGATATATATTCAAGGATGTTTACAAGATCATTATTTCTAGTGGGAAAAAAAAAAAACCAAAACTTAAAAAAAGAAAAAAACTGAAAATAAATGTTGACTGAGTTGAATAGATTGACACCATGGCATAGTTTGCAACCATTAAGAAGCATTAATTAGAGATATACCAGCTGATTTTTAGGGATTTCCTTTAGGTACTATGGAATGAGAAAACTAATAGGCAGAAGAGCCTATAAAATAATATTTGATAAAACAATGACATTCCCCCTTATTTCTATGTGTCTTTGTAACTGAGTAAGCATGGATAAATTTGTGGAAGAATAATAATGCAGGGTAGAGTGAATAAAGCAAAACATTAGGAAAAGTGTATGTGGTGTGATCACATTTATGCATTTATGTATTACATGTGAATGTGTATGTAAAAATGAAAACTATATAGAAAGCAAATGTTCTTCTATATTTGTTACTACAACAGATGGCCATAATTTGGTTTTGAGGAAAAAAAACTAAAAATTTGACATTTGGGACCTCGGTTATGATAAAAGTTCCATAATTCACACTCAGGGAAGAACATCTTTCATGTTAAAAATTGATACAGGATATTGCAAATAAACAACAAATAGGAAATTTTCAAAGTTTTTTTTCAAGAACTTGAGTGTTTATTTTAGTTTTCCATAATACAGCTTTGTCTTATATTTTAGGAAGCCACAGATGATGGACATAACAACAACCTTCTTCCTCAGATTATTCAGTGTTTTGCATGTCCAAATTGCTTCCTTCTTTTTAGCAGAAAGGAGGAGTGTTCAAAGCATATGTCTGGAAAGAATCATTTCCATCAGAGTTTCAAACTGGGTGGTATGTTAATACTCTCTTCTGCTGAAAATTAAACTACTTGAATCTTTGCTGATTTATCATACTTCTCAGATCATTCTTGAGATTACATATCCTCATCTTAGTTTTAGAACTATGAAAGTAAAAGATTATCTCAATTCTTACTTAAAAACAAAGATTCTTAATATTTATTTGTACGTATGAGTAAGGCTTACTAACTTTGAAGAGTGAAGAAATCCTGGGAAGCAAATATTTATTCAGGATAATGTTATGTTATATCATGATATCTTGGAAGTTTTCTGTTTCTCAGCATTTAAGACTCAAATTTTAATTGAGTATAAGTAAGGCATTCTTTGTATTTAAGGCTAGAAAGTGGCTTCCCTTAGATTTTTATTGCCAAAATAACTGTCTTCTTTTACCTACTCCAACTAATGTTGAGAAGGGCTGAGGGGAGGAAGGTTGGGTTACTCTGAACTCAAATAACTTTGCAAATTATAGTTTATTTTGTCTTTCAGATAACAAAGGAATTGCACATCCAATATCTTTCCCATCTTTTGCAAAGAAACTTTTGATCTCTCTGTGCAAAGATGTTCCCTTTCAAGTTAAGTGTGTGGCCTGCCACAAGACACTGCGTTCCCACATGGAGCTCACTGCCCATTTCAGGTTTGTATTGGTCTGGAGCTGTAAAGGAATACGGATGAGCGTTTGCCAGTGAGAAGATTCAACAAATACATTTTCTATTCCATGTTTCTCTCCTTTTAAAGTGAGAATATACAGTTGCCTGGAAATTAGCCAAATTTAACATAGTGAGAGAAGTTAGAGTTGTGGAAAACGTGGATATATTGATATTCTGCAAGTGTAAAGCAAGCTAACAGTTCTAAGTTTTGTGTATGTTTTTCTGTGTGTGTTCTGTAAGTATGAGTAGGAGAGGAAAGGGTTAAAGTAGAACCTTGGCTTTAAGTCAACCAGAATGGAAAGTATCATATACATTTGAAAGATTAAATCTCAATGAAAGGCCAAATTTATCAAGTAACCAAGAAAGAGTCCAGTATGATTTGTGATTGCCATAGTATCTGTGAGATTTATCTATATTGTTTAGTACATTGTTCCTTCTTATTGGTAAGTAGTATTGTGTGAATGTAGCACAATTTGTTGATCCATTCCCTTGTTGATAGATAGTTGGGTTGTTTACAATTTATAGCTTTTATGAATAAAGCTGCTTTGAATACTTTGCACAAGTCTTTTCATGGTCATATGTTTTCATTTCTCTTGGATGGACATTGAAAAGTGGAATTGTTGGTTCAGAAGTAGGTTTATATTTAACTTTATGAGAACCTACTAAATATCCAAAGTTGGTCGTATTAGTTTCATTCCTACAGGTAAGGTATGAAAGTTCTAGTTACTCTTCACCCTTGCTAACATTTGATATTGCCGCTCTTTTTCATTTTAGCTATTCTTGTGTCTCATTTTAGTTTATTATGTGCATTTTCTTGATAAACAATGATGTTGGGCACTTTCTTGTGTTTATGGGCTATTTGTTTATCTTTGTGAAATCTCTGTCTAAGTCTTTTGCCAGTCTTCAAAATTGGATTGTTTGCCTTCTTAATAGTGAGTTGGGGTTCTTTATATATTCTAGATACAAATATTTTGTCAGATTCGTATCTAGAATACAGGAATTTCTAGAATATACAAATATTTATGAGTATATTTTCCTAGCTGTGATTTTGCATATTCATATTTTTAATTATACCTTTTGATGAACAGAAGCTTTTCTTTGCATTAGGTGTATAATTTGTTGATTATTTTCTTCTTTTATGGTTATGCTTTCTGTGTCCTGAGAAACCCTTGCCTCTTCTTGCTTAAAGAATGTATTTTATTTCCCTGAATTCAGCTTTGATATTTTTAAATATTTATGTTTATTTCTATAATCTATTTCAAATTTTTGTTGATTTTTACAACAACCATTGTCTGGTTTCCCTGGCAATTCTCTATTGTTTGCTCATTTTCTAGTTCATTGATTTCTGCTCTTTAAACTTTGAGTTTAATTTGCTTATCTTTGTCTAGCTCTTAAAGGTAGAAGTTTAGATTGACTTTGGATCTTTGTTTTCAATATAAACATTTAAAAATATAAATTTCCCACTAAGCACTGCTTTACCTGCATGCCACAGATGTTGATAAGTTGTGTTTTCATTTTTATTCAGTTAAAAATACGTATCTCTTTTTTCCTCATTTAACCATAGAGTTACCATATGATCCAGCAATTTCTGCTTGTTGACAGCCAAGAGCAAAGTGAACTTGCTCTTGTTCACAAATACTTGTATGTTTGTTTATAGCAGCATTATTCATAATAGTAAAAAAATGGGAACATCCCAAATGTGTATCAGCTGACAAATGGATTTTTTTAACTGAACATATCCATACAAGGGAATATTATTTGGCCATGAAAAGGATTGAAATCCTGATTACATGTTACAACCTCAATGAACTTTGAAAACATTATGCTAAATGAAATAAGCTAGTCACAAAAAGTCCATTTATATGATTCCATTCACATGAAATTCCAGAACAGGGAAATCTGTAGACTCAGAAAGTAGTTGCTTAGGGTTCAGTGGTTGCTTGGAGTTGGGGAGCATGGCGAAAAGGGAGGTGGGGAGGTGATAGCTAAAGGGCATGGGTTTTCTTTTTGACATAACACAATGTTCTAAAATTAACTATTGATGGTTGCACATATCTTTATGTGAAAAATAGTTGAAATTATATACCCTAAATGGATGAATTATATGGTATGTGAATTATGAATTATGTCCTTTTTTTTTTTTTTTTTTTTTTTTTTAAAGATAGGGTCTCTGTCACCTAGGCTGGAGTGCAATG
Source organism: Pan troglodytes (assembly GCF_028858775.2). Lineage (NCBI taxonomy): Eukaryota > Metazoa > Chordata > Mammalia > Primates > Hominidae > Pan > Pan troglodytes. The sequence continues at coordinate 63,010,979 of NC_072403.2, forward strand.
GTGCAATCTCGGCTCACTGTAACCTCCACCTCCCAAGTTCAAGTGATTCTCGTGCCTCAGCCTCCCAAGTACCTGGGACTATAGGTGTGTGCCACCATACCTGGCTGAGTTTTGTATTTTTTGTAGAGACGGGGTTTCACCATGTTGGCCAGGATGGTCTTGAACTCCTGACCTCAAGTGATCTGTCCGCCTCAGCCTCCCAAAGTGCTGGGATTACAGGCATGCGCCACCGCGCCTAGCCGTGAATTATATCTCAATAAAGCTGTTTAAAAATGTTTTGGAAAAATGTTATCTTTGCCCTTTTGATTTATTGTTTGACCTATAGGTTTATTAGAAATGTGTTGCTTGGCTGGGCGTGGTGGCTCACACCTGTAATCCTAACACTTTGGGAGGCTTAGGCAGGTGGATTGCCTGAGCTCAGGAGTTTGAGACCAGCCTGGCTAACATGGCGAAACCCCATCTCTACTAAAAATACAAAAAATTAACCGGGTGTGGTGGTGAGCGCCTGTAATCCCAGCTACTTGGTGGCTGAGGCAAGAGAATCGCTTGAACCTGGGAGGCAGAGGTTGCAGTGATCCAAGATTGTGCCACTGCACTCCAGCCTGGGCGACAGAAAGATTTTCTGTCTCCAAACACACAAAAAAGATATGTGTTGCTTAACTTCTAAAGGTTTATAGATGTTACATTTAGGTATTTAATTTATAAACATTTAGGGATTTGTATTATTTTTTGTTTCCAATTTAATTCCACAATAATTAGAGAACATATTTTGTACAGTTTTTTTCTTTTGAAATATATTAAATGTATAAAATGGTAGCAGGTCTGTTCTCTCTGGAGTTTAGTAGTGAAGACACAGTTGTTCTATTTTTTAATTTTCCTAGGGAAGTTGATATATTTTGAGTTAATTTGTGGAATAGTATGTGGTTTTATTGAGCCTAGTTCTTCAGTGCAAAAGCAACTAGGGGCATGACATTTGTCTGACATAAAATTAATCAGTTCTTTATTTTTATTTCTTATAGATTCAGGGGGTACGAGTGCAGTTTTGTTACATGGGTATATTGTGAAGCTCAGATATCTGGGCTTTTAATGTCACTATCATCCAAATAGTGAACATTGTACCCAATAGGTTATTTTCCAACCCTCACCCATTTCCCAACCTCCCACCTTTTGGAGTTTTCAATGTCTGTTTATTATTCCACTCTATATGTCCACGTGTACCCATTGTTTAACTCCTACTTAGAAATGAAAATTTGCAGTATTTGACATTCTGAGTTATTTCACTTAGGATAATGGCCTCCAGTTCCATACACGTTGCTTCAAAAGGCATGATTTCATTCTTTTTTATGACTCAGTAGTATTCCATGGTATATATACCATATTTTCTTTATTCAGTAATCCATTGATGGACACTTAGGTTGATTCCATTCATTATTGCTATTGTCAATAGTGCTGCGGTAAATGTACAAGTGTAGGTGTCTTTTTGATATAATGCTTACTTTTTCTTAAGGTAGATACCAGTAGTGGGACTGCTGGATCAAAGGGCGGTTCTATTTTTAGTTTTTTAAGAAAGCTCCATATTGTTTTCCATAGAGGTTGTACTAATTTACATTTCCATCAACAGTGTATAAGTGTTCCCTTTTCTCTGTATCCTTGCCAACATCAGTTGTTTTTTGACTTTTTAATAACAGCCATTTTGACTGGCGTAAGATGGTAGGTATCGCATTGTTTTAATTTGAAGTTCTCTGATGATTAGTAATGTTGAGTATTTATGGGCCAGTTGTATGTCTTCTTTTGAAAAATGTCTGTTCATGTCCTTTGCCCACTTCTTAATGGGATTATTTGTGGATTTTTTTCTTGTTAAGTTCCTAGTAGATTCTGAATATTAGTCCTTTGTCAGATGCATAGTTTGCAGATATTTTCTCCCATTCTGTAAGTTGTCTGTTTATTCTCTTGATTATTTCTTTTGCTATGCTTAAGCTTTTAAGTCCCATTTGTCTATTTTAGGGCTTTGTTGCATTTGCTTTTGAGGACTTAGTCATAAATTTTTTGCCTAGGCCATTGTCCGGAAGGGGTTTTCCTAGGTTTTCTTCTAGAATTTTTATAGTTTCAGGTCTTAGCCTTTAATCCGTCTTGAGTTATTTTTTGTATATGATGAAAGATATGGGTTCAGTTTTATTCTTCTGCATATGGCTGTCAAGTTTTATCAGCACCATTTATTAAATAGGGTGTCCTTTCCCCAGTGTATATTTTTGTCAATTTCATCAAAGATCAGTAGTTTGTAGGTATGTGGCTTTATTGCTGGGTTCTCTATTCTGTTCCATTGATCTGTGTGTCTGTTTTTATACCAGTACATGTTGTTTTGGTTACCATAGCCTTATAGTATCAACATTAATCAGTTATTAAAGAATAGGAACTGGGTTGTCTAGAATCTTAACCATAGTGTTCTTACATACAGTTTAATTACCATGGAGAGTCTAATAATTTGCCTGTTCAATAAGGTCCTCTGTCAGTGCTTTTGATACAGATTTTAGTTTTCTAAAATTTGCCTGAATTTTAAAAATTTTGAATCTAGTTTTAGCCTTTTGTATTTTAACTAGAAATAGATAAAGTGCAGATAATACTCAAGTATTTTGAGATGATAGAACATCATTATGTCATTTGCATCTTTATTGAAAAGTATCTTTTAGTGCTTATTTATACGTTGGTTATTTTATAATTCCTGCAATAAAATGCAGCAATGGTATATTTAGAAAATAACTTCTGAAAGAGTTTCTGTTTCTTTTTATCTAATTTAGAGTTCGTTGTCGAAATGCTGGACCTGTAGCTGTAGCTGAGAAGAGCATTACCCAGGTTGCAGAGAAATTCATATTAAGAGGTTATTGTCCAGATTGCAATCAAGTCTTTGTGGATGAAACCAGCACCCAAAATCATAAGCAGAATTCAGGACACAAAGTCCGAGTCATTAACTCAGTGGAAGAATCAGTCTTACTCTATTGCCACAGCAGCGAAGGGAACAAGGATCCTTCTTCTGACTTGCATTTATTGTTGGATCAATCAAAATTTTCATCACTTAAAAGAACCATGTCTATTAAAGAATCTAGCTCACTGGAGTGCATTGCCATTCCAAAAAAGAAGATGAATTTAAAAGATAAAAGCCATGAAGGTGTTGCTTGTGTCCAGAAAGAAAAATCAGTAGTTAAAACCTGGTTCTGTGAATGCAATCAGCGATTCCCAAGTGAAGATGCAGTAGAAAAGCATGTTTTCTCAGCAAACACAATGGGTTATAAATGTGTGGTCTGTGGAAAGGTATGTGATGATTCAGGGGTCATTCGTTTACACATGAGCCGGATTCACGGAGGGGCACATTTAAATAACTTTCTTTTCTGGTGTCGGACATGCAAAAAGGAGTTAACAAGGAAAGATACTATCATGGCACATGTGACTGAATTTCATAATGGACACAGATATTTTTATGAGATGGATGAGGTAGAAGGTGAAACTTTGCCATCATCCTCTACAACATTGGATAATTTGATTGCTAACAAGCCTTCATCAGCTATTACTGTTACTGATCATTCCCCGGCAAATAGTTCTCCAAGGGGTAAATGGCAATGCCGGATTTGTGAAGATATGTTTGATTCCCAGGAATATGTAAAACAGCACTGCATGTCTTTGGCAAGCCACAAGTTTCATAGATACAGCTGTGCTCACTGCAGAAAGCCTTTTCATAAGATAGAAACATTGTACCGACATTGCCAAGATGAGCATGACAATGAGATAAAGATTAAATACTTCTGTGGGCTTTGTGATCTTATCTTTAATGTGGAAGAAGCATTTTTGAGTCATTATGAGGAGCACCACAGCATAGATTATGTATTTGTGTCAGAAAAAACTGAAACTTCAATTAAAACCGAAGATGATTTTCCAGTAATAGAGACCAGTAACCAGTTAACTTGTGGTTGCCGTGAGAGTTACATCTGTAAAGTCAACAGAAAAGAAGATTATAGCAGATGTCTCCAGATCATGCTGGATAAAGGAAAACTGTGGTTTCGCTGCAGTTTATGTTCGGCAACAGCACAGAATTTAACCGACATGAACACTCATATCCATCAAGTGCACAAAGAAAAGAGTGATGAGGAGGAGCAGCAGTATGTAATCAAGTGTGGCACCTGCACCAAAGCATTTCATGATCCTGAGAGTGCACAGCAGCATTTCCATAGAAAACATTGCTTCTTACAGAAACCCAGTGTGGCTCATTTTGGATCTGAAAAATCAAACCTGTCCAAGTTTACTGCCAGTGCCTCACATACAGAGAGAAAACTGAAACAGGCAATAAACTATTCAAAAAGTTTAGACATGGAGAAAGGAGTTGAGAATGACCTAAGCTATCAGAATATAGGTATGGCTTTGTAGCTCTATGCAAATTTCATATACTGATATTGAAACTTACAATGTACCCACCTTGATTCAATTTTGAAGCAAGAAACAGGGTAACTTCTTGATGATATGTTAATTATTACGGTATATACATTTTAGGGGTTTGTATTCCTACTACTACATTTATCCACTTTCTAAACTTACGAGGACAGAGTATATGTTGGCTTTAAATAATATATATTTTAGATATCATTTTATTTTACAAAAGGTGTGGAGATTTTGAAGATGAAGGAAGTTGATAGTTTTTCTGAAAGTTAGATTTCAAAGTTATCCTAGTATTAATATCATTTAGATTTTTCTTGTAATATTTGGGTTAACTAAAAAGATAAATCACGTGAATTCTTTTTGTTTCTATTTGGCCATATTCGTTAGTGTGAGACATTTTAAAGGTCATTTCAGCATTTGTATATTTTTGTTATGACTAACTTGGAAGAAAAGCTTTAACATACAATTAAAATAGCAACTAGAAGTAGAGTTAAAGTGGTAGCAGGAAACCAGGGGGAAAATTGAAATATGAATTCCTTGTTTGTACTTACTCCAGACTTTCTTTCTTCCATATGATAGGATTAAGTAAGTCTAGGCAGGTGTTATGTTTTTATTTTGTTTAGAAGTATAATTTGTTTTGTTTAGAAGTATAATTTGTTTTGTTTAGAAGTATAATTTGTTTTTGTTTAGAGTATAATTTTAAGTGTATCTTCTTTTATTTGTAAAATTTTTTTGAGATGGGATTTTACTATGTTGCCCAGGCTGGTTTTGAACTCCTGGCCTTAAGCAATCCTCCTGTTTTAGCCTCCCCAAGTGTTGGGATTACAGGTGTGAGCCACCACACCTGACTTAAGTCTATATTCTTTTAAATAAATACTAATTCTTGGTGAGTTATACAATGTAGCATATTTGGGTACAGTGAGAATATGTGAAAATTTTGGCCAGTAATGTATTTTTATGAACTATTGAATTTTTACAGTCTTGCTCTATACCATATGTAGATTTCAACATCACCTTTAGTCATGGCATGTTATCAGTGGTAAAGAATTAAATCATGAGCTACCTAGTCAACTCTAAACAGTGAAACACTGGTTACACCATTTTATGTTAGGCCTTTCTTTTGCACTTCTGTTTACTTTTTTTTTGGAATTTGTGTTAGTCTGTGTTTGATAGAAAATGCAATATCTAAATCTAGAATTACTGAGAAGTTAGAGAAAAGACGTAAGGTGGCTTGGAAATGGAAGGGAATGGCAGTAGTATATTTGAAGGAACTATTAGAATAGAAACTGTTCATTTTTTAAATAATATAACATTTTAAAGTTTGCATTGTTACCACAGGAAACTTTAAGGCCTTGTCAAAGTGGAAAAGTATGAAACAAGATAAAGGGGAGGGAGAATGAGAGTTGGAGCATGGAGGAAGGTGAAAGAAGAATCTGAGAGAACCAAGAAGATGTGTTTATAGGGGGAGGTGTCTCTGTACCACTGGCACCTATTTCTAGCACTGCTTTATGGCAGCAGGATTCTAGGTTATCTTATTTCTGCTCTCTAGGGTGTTTAATCCTAGAACTAGAGGGCTACTAATAAATCAGTCCAGACTGGGAAAAGAACCAAATTCTGGTGGTGAAAATGTTCTTAATAAGTAACCTTGGAATTTTATATGGGTGGTATTAGTTTTTGCTTATTTAACCTTAAAACTTGGTTTTCTAGTTCTTCTAGTACATTAATTTTTTTAAAAAATTCCTTGTGTAAGTGACTTTTTAACAAGCTTTAGAGTTGATGGAAGAAAATGTTTGCAAGAAGGATATATAACCAAAATTTGTGAAGTGTTCAGGTTATTTTTATCTGATTTAAGTGTAAATGGTGTCATGTACAGATTTGGATTTCACAAAAAGGTTTAGATAGAAATGAGTAACATTCAAGGTTAGTATTTTTGCATATTAGGCTTCTAATACTTTTTGGACTTGAAATCAGAATGATTTTAGCAAATTCTTACTGAACTCATGTTGATATTTCTCTCTTCTCAGAGGAAGAAATTGTTGAGCTTCCAGATTTGGATTACCTGCGAACCATGACTCATATAGTCTTTGTAGATTTTGATAACTGGTCCAACTTTTTTGGTCATCTACCAGGGCATCTAAACCAAGGAACATTTATTTGGGGCTTTCAAGGTACGGTTAATAAGAAAAACAAAAGAAAACTTTTTCCCACCTCTTAGAATATAGTTCAGTTTAAAAGGCTCCTCTTAAACCTTCCTGGATAGAACATAGGGACATAATTGGAATATTGTTCTTTTGTATTATAGTTACTCTGCTAGAATCGTTTTCTTTACATGCCTCTGTGGTAAATGTTAGCTCCATCTGGTGACTCAAAGTTTATGGATCTTTTGGCCGGGCGTGGTGGCTCACGTCTGTAATCCCAGAACTTTGGAAGGCTGAGGCAGATGGATCACGAGGTCAGAAGATCGAGACCATCCTGGCTAACATGGTGAAACCCCGTCTCTACTAAAAAGAAAAAAAAAAAATACAAAAAATTAGCTGGGCGTGGTGGCGGGCCCCTGTAGTCCCAGCTCCTTGGGAGGCTGAGGCAGGAGAATGGTGTGAACCCAGGAGGCGAAGCTTGCAGTGAGCTGAGATCGTGCCACTGCACTCCAGCCTGGACAACAGAGCGAGACTCTGTCTTAAAAAAAAAAAAAAAAAAAAAAAGTTTATGGATCTTTTGATACAGATTGAAGAAGCCTTTATTCAACACCTAAAATGTGTCAGGTGCTTTGGCTTTGTACTAACATGGTTACTGATTATTATGGTTTTATCCCTTTTAAAATACAAAGAAGCAGATGTTTTGTTTTTGTTTTTGTTTTTTTTTTCCCTCAAAGTTTTAAAACTAATAAATAGCAGAATTATTTGGCCTCTCAGCTATAGGACTAATGTTATTTTCAACATGCCATAACTGCCTCTTCGGTTCATCCTTGCTGTTCTTAAGTGTTCAGCTTCATCTAAACCTCTTTACAAATTGTTGACCAAACTTGGGGGAGAGGCTTCTTTGGTTTACAGAGCATCTGCTGTTGTTTATGTTTGATAGGAAATAGCATGTAAAGAGAAAGATTGGGATTAAAGATAGAAACATACTGACCTGGATAAGTTAGCCAGTATAATTGCTTTAGTAAGTTGAGCTTTGGTGATTGCCCATCATTTCTGCATTGAATGGTGGTGACATCTGTAAAAACCACTTATGCTTACACTTATAGAATAATGCCATTCAAAGAATTTTTACACACATTACTTTTGATTTTGCTTAATATCCATGTGAGTTTTAAGATGAGTTGACAGATTCAGGGAAGTTGGTCCACTTTCTCAAGACTGTAAAGCAACAAGATGTTGATGCTTATGCTAGGATGGAGTTCTTCCACATTCTGATCTAGTACTTTGCCTCTAGAAAAGTTTTTTTCTAGTATGTGTTTTTTCTTGATAAAATTTTTGGCCTTTCCTCTCCTGTTTGATTATCATTTTTGCCTTTTCTAAAATTAATAGGAGGAAACACCAATTGGAAGCCTCCGCTCAACTGTAAGATTTATAATTACCTGAACAGGATTGGATGCTTCTTCCTTCATCCTCGCTGTAGTAAAAGAAAAGATGCTGCTGATTTTGCCATATGTATGCATGTGAGTCATTGTTTTATTCAAAATCTAATGTGAATCTCAGACCCACTTGCATTTTTTTCCCACTTGAATTGTAATGAGAGTTATAGATCATTCTTCAGTACTTCAGGTTCTACCTATGACTATTATGAAGGCAGGACCCCATAGCATATTTTTATTGCTTTATCCTCAACTTCTAGCAAACCTTCAGCTATCCATAGTAGACCCTCAACTATTTGTGGGATAAATGATCAAGAGCTGATACTGTTTTTTGGGTTTGTTTTTGAGACAGTCTCGCTCTGTCACCCAGGCTGGAGTGCAGTGGCGCAGTCTTGGCTCACTGCAACCTCAGCCCCCTGGGCTGAAACAGTTCTCGTGCCTCAGCCTCCCAAGTAGCTGGGACTACAGGAGCGTACCACCATGCCCAGCTAATACTTGTATTTTTAGTAGAGACGGGGTTTCTCCATGTTAGCCAGGCTGGTCTCAAACTCCTGGCCTCAAGTGATCTGCCCGCCTAGGCCTCCCAAAGTGCTGGGATTACAGGTGTGAGCCACTGCGCCCTGCTGATGATACTGTATTTGATATATATTAAGACACTTTCATATTTTAATATCTCTAAAATTAAGAGGTACCTTAACAATCACTGTTGGCCTAGATAGAATTTGCATTTGCTTCTGTCTCTGCTGGGTACCTAGAGAAACTGCCAAACTGAGACCCACTTTAAATTTTCTGCTTGGGGACTTACATGTCACACTGATAATGTGAATTTACTCTGCAAACTTGTTGACTGCAGCTTATGGTTTAAACAACAAAAGATTTCTTTTTCCCTCTATCTAATGCCAAGATTGAATCATGCAAATTGCCTTGCTTACCTTTTCTCTATGGCAGATTTATTTCTTATTTACCCTTATATTGAGCGTATAGCCCTTTGGCATTCCAACCTTATGTGAGGTCTGTTGGACTTCCATTTTGGCTTTTTCTTTTCATGGCACATTAAATAGCTTATATAATTTAATGGCATCTTATATTTGATTAAATGTGGGGTATTTCATTTATGAACGAGTTCTTTCTTTCTCTCTTTTTTTTTTTTTCCTTTTTGAGACGGAGTCTCACTCTGTCGCCCAGGCTGGAGTGCAGTGGCACGATCTCGGCTGCAACTTCTGCCTCCCGAGTTCAAGTGATTCTCCAGTCTCAGCCTGGAGAATCCCGAGTAGTTGGGATTACAAGCGCATGCCACCACACCCAGCTAATTTTTGCATTTTTTAATAGAGACTGCGTTTCACCATGTTGGCCAGGCTGGTCTCGAACTCCTGACCTCAAGCGATCCACCTGCCTCAGCCTCCCAAAGTGTTGGGATTACAGGCGTGAGCCACTGCACCCAGCTGAAGGAGATCTTTATGTCATACTTTGGTAGGGACTAGGGAACAAGCTTAATATACCTTCCTAGGTATGTGTTCATTCTGAAATAGATGTAACTTGTTTTGAAACTCATGCTGATTTTTTATCAACCTGTGCCATTTGTTCTAACTTAGGCTGGCCGTCTAGATGAACAACTACCCAAGCAAATTCCTTTCACCATCCTCTCAGGAGATCAAGGTTTTCTGGAGCTAGAGAATCAATTTAAGAAGACTCAGAGGCCAGCTCATATACTAAACCCTCACCACTTAGAGGGAGATATGATGTGTGCTTTGTTAAATAGCATATCTGATACCACCAAAGGTACGCAGCTGCAGTCACAGTGCAAACCACCCAAGAGGAGGAGACTTCACTGCTGAGAGAAACCAATAAACTGCTGTCCGCTAGTGAACTGTTGCCTGCTTGCTAAACCATCATGTTCTCTTACTTCTATCTTACTTATCTTTTTAAAAAAAATCTCACTTTCATTCTTTAGTGTTTTAGAAGGAGGATGAATTCATAATAATTTTCTGGAGCTTTTTTTGATCTAGTAGATAAAATCTATATTGATGTATATAAAACATATATTCATGTGTTATAGTATGTTACTACAATTTTAAAAGCTCAGAATTCAGATCTTCACTTTGTTTCTGAAATTCCAAATTGACCTTCAGTTTTTAGCAGTGCGCTTAGAGGTGAAAACCAGAAAGCAATAACAAAGGTGATCATTTAAGAGGTTGACAGTGACAAAATAAAACGCTGATAGGCTTTTAGGTCCTTAGAGAAGTGGGTACATCCTATCTTATTGCTGGGACTTGCACTTTCTTCTGTACCTTTGTGAGATTGTTCAATGAAAGGAGTGCTGATACCCAATTTCACTTCCTAGTATATAAGAAAAGATGTAATTCTAAGGATTCAGAAGTTTTGTTTTTCGTTTTTCATAATTTCTGCAGTCAAATGCTCTACCACTGAGTTATACCCCCCTTTTTCATAATCTCTGAAGTAAAGAAATATGGCTAGAATAATTAATGTTTAAATATCCTAATAATTTAAATTCATGAATAAGGTTTGAAGATATTAATGAATTACCTTAATGAAAAATAGTGGCTTTTTGGCATTTTTATTGTGTGCCTTTAAAGCTTTCAAGTCTGCTTGCCTCCTAGATTTTTTTTTTCTTTCACTATATTTGGAAGCACATTTTGATTGAAAACTCATTCTGGAGAATTTTGCTGTAATCACTGATTACAGTGGATCAATTCACTTCTGCAAAGTTAGGAATCAGTAATCTGTGCTCTTTATACTCTTTAAAGTGGAGTAATGATGGAAGATTATAAAAGAAAATGAACTCTTGTGTCTTTATGTCATGCCTTAGTTCTGAGTATTATCTTCCTATTCTGTAATTTTTGTTTTCACTTGTTTTTCTATCTGTGGCTTTCTTTTTTCTTAAAAAAAAAACAACAAAAAAAAACAGGCTGGGTGCAGTGGCTCACACCTGTAATCCCAGCACTTTGGGAGGCTGAGGCGGGTGGATCACCTGAGGTCAGAAGTTCAAGACCAGCCTGGTCAACATGGTGAAAACCCATCTCTACTAAATATACAAAAATTAGCTGGGCATGGTGGCGGTTGCCTGTAATCCCAGCTACTCGGGAGGCTGAGGCAGGAGAATCGCTTGAACCCAGGAGGCAGAGGTTGCAGTGAGCTGAGATTGCACCATTGCGCTCCAGCCTGGGCAATAAGAGCAAAAACTTCGTCTCAAACAAAAAGCAAAACACCTCTTCTACTCTTTTGCTATCGCTTTCCCAGTCCTCAACATCTACTTAATATCCTATAAGATAAAGTTTTACCTTTGCCACACAAGGCCAACCTCCCTTTCCTTCTCTTATGCTTCTGCTTTTGGGAACATTTCTTTTATAACTCCAAATGTGAAACCTGTTATGGTTTTGCAGAGGCAAAACCATATTCTGTTTGGAATGAGAGGTGAATACGAGTAGACTTGCATGGGTATATTACGGTTGGAGGTAAGATACAGGTTATTAGTATCTGCTGATTATGCCCTTCCAAATGACTCTTATGTTCTAGGTATTCTTTTTTTTTTTTTTTTTAATCACCCATACTCAGTAGTCATTTGAACTAACTACTCTCTGGAGGCACATGTGTACTTTATTCTTAGTTTTTGTGACATATAGAGATTGTGCACTGCATGAAGAAGGATATGGGCTTTGGTTCAAATGCTAACTTTGCTGTTTCCTAGCAGCGCGATTTCAGGCATGTTACTTAACTTTTTTGGAGCCTCACTTTTTTGTATTTATATGGTTGTAATAGTGATGTATGTAAAGTGTCTAGCACAGTATATAAAGCACTTTAGCTATTTAACAAATAATAGCTATTTTTTATTATTACTACCATAAAAAGAAAATGTGATTCCTAGCCACTACATTTTTAATGTTACACTGAATCATAGTATGTTCAGGCTTAGTTATCTGATTTAAGACCAAATTTTTTCTTCATGGAAGACTTAAAACCATCAAATTTCCTGTAGTGAACTTTATAAGGAATCAAAGAAAAATCATTTTCTTGGATAACTTTTATTCCATTTCCTTTCCTAACAAATAGCTTTGTGAATAGTTGAGTAATAGTTTCTATTAAGGAATGGTATTTAATGTATAATGGGACTCAATAAATCTCTCAATGTCCATTAATAATATAATTTTTGTTACTAAAGAATGCCAGATAACTCCTTGCACATAGCTAAACATGGTGTTCCTTCTTGTTTTCAGATTTGACAGCCAGTCAGTTTCTTAAGGCAATGTGGTTTTTGGGGTGAAGGGGTCACTGGACCTTTTTGAGAATCTGATGAAAACTTTCTATACCCTCCATCCCCCAAAATAAACATGTATGTACTACATTGCATACAATTTCAAGGGATTTGTGGTCTCAACGCTTCTAGATGCCAGTCAACAAACAAAATTGTCCTTTGGGATGTAACCTAAGTTTATACTATAAGTCAACAGTCCCCAACCATTTTGGCACCAGGGACTGGTTTCATGGAAGACAATTTTTCCATGGATTGGGGGCAGGAGGTGGGGCATTAGATTCTCATAAGGAGTGTACAACCTAGATCCCTTGTACGTGCAGTTCACAATAGGGTTTGTGCTATGAGAATCTAACGCCGCTGCTGATCTGACAGGAGGAGGAGCTTAGGTGGTAATGCTGGCTCACCTGCTGCTCACCTCCTGCTGTGCAGCCCAGTTCCTAACAGGCCACAGACTGGTACTGGTCCATGGCCCTGGGGTTGGGGACTCCTGCTATAAGTAACATACAGTGATAAGTTCTTTCATATTTGTTATTATATAGCCAGGCTAGTGATTTTTCAGATTTTTGAATTTTTCACCAGAGCATAGAGAAGTTGATACAAGTTTGAGTCTCTTATTCTTTATAAGTTTTCAGAAATTTACCATCAGCAGGACTAAAAAGTGGTTTTTATTAGACTAAAGATTGCTGTATAAATAGGATCTTTTGAATATTGTTATCAGAATCGATCATATGGTATCATACTAGGAGAAATTAGTCTTTGCTAATTTCTCTGTTAATTGAAAGTCTTTCCAGAGGTACTTATTTCAGTAAAAATACAGATATTTGGAGTTCCTGGTTCTGTATATCGGTGTCCAGTCATTTGTTCCTAAGGCATTGTTTTAGCATGGTGGGGAGGGGAAAGGTTAAGTAGCTTTATTACTGGTACATTTTTAGATCTCTGACTTGGTTAGTTAGGGTAAAAGTTCTTTTCTCTACTTGTAAGCATCAGGGTTTCAACATGAACATTTTAATTACGCTATGATATATGTATAAATTCTTGTAGAGACATTTAAAAAGTCTATTAACTTTAATTTCTGCCCCACCTTGGTCTTCTTATCCTTCATCATTTCTATTTTATATTGTAGTTATCCTCACTTTCTTAACACTTAAGATACATGGATCCTTTCTGGGAATCCCAATCAGAGAAGCCAGGTAGACTTTCTTAGACCATTTATATTTTATTCCCAAATACTTCGTTATTCTAACTCAAGCCTCATGTTTCAGAGATGCAGATATAACTTGTCACTTAAATGTTGAAAGAAAGAAAAGGTGAACTTTTTTATTGAAAAAAGTTTATTGAAGTTTATTGTAGTTTATTGAAGACTACTATGTGCGAGCCACCATGTTAACTGCTTTTTATGTTTGTAGTGTTTACAGATGTTTAAATATGTTGAAAGAACTTATTCCATATGCTTTTTAATCCCCTTTGCAAGCTACGAAGTAGGTGTTGGATTACCCCATTTTATAAGTGTGGAAGGAAGCACAGGTTCAGAAAGGTTAAATAATCTACCTGCAGTCACAGAGCAAGTGCTTTGCTTTTCATTAGTATCAACGACTATGGGTGAGACTTTCACTGACACAAATACCTGATTCAATGATGTAGAGCTAGCCACCCAGTGTGAATTACTGGCTTTAACCATGTCCTTGAAGAATGAAGATAATGGGAAATATTCTGCCACAGTACAGGGACATTGCAGAGTTTATATAAAGATATCAAACAAGTTTTTTATTTTTAAATAACATTCAGGAAGAATGCGCTTTTTTTTTTTTTTGTCAGAAGAAATGATTTGGTTGTGAGTTCTGGTGCTTTAAAAAGTAAAGTGATTATATGCTGAATATAGCCAAGGAAAGCAATTAGCATTCTAATTTCTTTAGGATCTTTTGTCTCATAATTAAATGAATAAACACCATCTTTACAGGCTCCTCGAGATGTTGGCACTAGAACTACAAGCACTGCAGTGAGCTTATTGGAGTACTGCAACATGTGGTTTCAAAGAAATTCACTAGAAACCTGCCTCCCATTGCTTCCTCTACCTTTCACTTAATCGATATAAATGTTCCAGGGCACACAGAAGTTAGTATTTTCAGTGTTTTCTTATTTGGGCCAGTATCTGCTCCCTTGAGAATTACATATAATGAAAAAGATGTTACTACAAGATAATTTTTGTTGAATCTGTATGCTCCTTAGATGGTCTTGTTTATAAGCCTGAGACTGTCATATCCATTTAGTTGTGGCTTCATTGTGGATGAGTGGGTTAGAAGCAGTAAGTAGGGTTGGCATCTATGAGTCATACCAATTACACAGATTTTTAAATCCATCTTACATATAGAGCATAAACATTCACCTAGGTGCTATGGAAGTGTAGATGATTGAAGCAGCATCATGGCCTGTGGACTAGGCATTACCTAAAATAATTGTTGAACTTATTTCTTAAAGTCTGTCTGCCTGTTGTTTCCTCAGCCTGTTAATGAAAACTATAGGTTGTTTCTTTGGGCACCATTATAAAAATATGTTGATAAAATTAATTCCATGCAAAGGTACTGAAAATAAGAAAGAATATTTACGATTTTCTCTGTTCTTCTGATGGGGTTGATGGAGGCAAAAGAAACCTTTTATGATATTAATATTTGCAACCCCATGTCAAGTTAATCCTTGACAAATCAAGGATTTGTCATTATTCAAACCTTAGTGTAGCCTTAGGCCTTGCATGCAATGATGAATTGTTTGGATGAGTTATAACATGCTGCTTTTGACTGACCTTGACTTTAAATTGTAATAACAGAAACCTGTGGGTATTTTCCTTTTGTTCTTAATGTTTAGAGCAAGCTTGTCTAACCTGTGGCCCACGGGCCACATGTGGCCCAGTTCAGCTTTGAATGTAGCCCAACACAAATTTGTAAACTTTCTTAAAACATTATGAGAGTTTTTTTGTGTGTGTGTGTTTTCTTATTTTGCTCATGGGCTATCATTAGTGTTAGTGTATTTTATGTGTGGCCCAAGACAATCTTCTTCCAATGTGGCCCAGGCGAGCCAAAGATTGGACACCCCTGGTTTAGAGGTTTAATTTTGTTCTTTAATTTGTAAATGTAATGTTTTATTTACCTAAAACACTGCTTGAAATATTTGAAGTATTTTGCTGGAATTAATAGCAAAGATGACTTGTAAAAACAAATTTCTGCAGCAAAAGAATATAGTGAAATATAGTGATTTAATTTTTATTTATAGACCCCTAAAGGGCTTTTTAATGTATATTTTAAGTTTTTAACTTTGCACAGAAACAAATATGTCTATATGATTTGTGTTTAGTTAGATGCTGATTCAAGTCACTGACATATATATCATATATAGATGCATATCTGTTTATATTTGTATAATTATATCTTGATATAAATATATATTGATTTAAATGTAGTTAAAGTGATAAGCACAATATTAGGTCATTGATAGTACAATGTTTCAAATTTTTTAAAGGTGAACTTTATTTTTCAGTATAGTTTTAGATTTACAAAAAAGTTGTGAAGATAGTACAGAGTGTTTCCATGTACCCATACTTAGTTTCCCTTATTAGTAACATCTTATGTTAGAGTGATACATTTGTCATAATTCACGGAACAATATTAGGACATTATTACTAATTCCAGCCTTTAGTTTTCCCCAATGTCCTTTTTCTTTTGTTTTCTCCCCTCCCCTCCCCTGTCTTTTCTTTTCTTGTCTCGTCTCATTTCATTTGAGACAGGGTCCCACTCTTGTCACTCAGGTTGGAATGCAGTGGCGTGATCTCGGCTCACTGCAACCTCCACCTCCCAGGTTCAAGCGATCTTCCTACCTCAGCCTCCCAAGTAGCTGGGACTATAGGTGCGCACCACCATACCTGGCTAATTTTTTGTATTTTTGGTAGAGACAGGGTTTTGCTGTGTTGCCCAGGCTGGTCTCAAACTCCTGAGCTCAGGTGGTCCACCCACTTCGGCCTCCCAAAGTGCTGGAATTACAGGTGTGAACAACCACGCCCGGCCTCAATATCCTTTTTCTACCCCAGGACCTCTTGGGATCCCACATGACATTTAGACATTAATCTCCTTAGGCTCCATGGTTCAAATTTTAAGTGAGTTTTGCAGTGCCTTTTCAGTCATACCGTATTATAAAGCCTTCGGTCTCTTATTATGAAAGCACATAAGACATCAGGTAAGTAAGTTTGTGCTATGCAAGAGGCATTGTTAATGAAAACCTATGGTGTTATCTCCATAGAGATGAATGCATATGATTTTCAAAACAGGAGAATTTAATGTCACCATTTTTAATATTATTTGGAAAAAACCTAGTGTGGGAAAGTAGTGTAACACTAATGAACTGTATTATAACGAGTAAGCTTGGGTATGAGAAGTTATTGAAAATAATACTGAGAATACATAAATTTATGGCACAATAACTGCATGTATTGATTCTTCTTTACAGAATGTGACAGTGATGATAACATGGGTGCCAAAAGTACTTCAATAGGAGAAGAATTTATATCCACAGAAGGTAACCTAATAGAGTTAATCTCTTTTCTACTTGACTGTATCTGTATTTTTTTTTAAATTTCTCTCTCTCACCCATTCACCCCTCTTATTCCCTTCTACCCCCAAGTTAAAACATTTTCTCAGTTTGGATAGCTTTGCATTTTTCATGTAAGATGACTTAGGGGTAATACTAATTTAGAAAGCTAGAATGGGTCAGCCAATTATGGCCCTTGGGTCAAATCCAGTCCACTATCTTTAGGAACACAGCCATACATTTAAGTATTGTCTATGCTATTGCTTTTGTACCACAACTGCAAGGTTGAATAGGTGTGGCACAGACAGTAGAGCCCCTCCACCCCCGCCCCCCTCAAATAATTATTTTCTAACCCTTTAAAAAGTTTGCTAACCCCTGGGCTAGGAGATGATTTTGATTTCCTAATTGTTACTTATCTTGAGTAGTATTAACAGTATTAAAAGACAGGCAGTAGAACTCTAAAAGCAAGCACTTATATCTAAATATAAATGGGCTTTTAAAAATAAATTTTAAAAGGTTTTTTTTGTTTGTTTGTTTTTTGTTTTTTTGAGACAGAGTCTCACTCTGTCACCCAGACTGGAATGCAGTGGTACAATCTCAGCTCACTGCAACCTCTGCCTCCTGGGTTCAAGTGATTCTTGTGCCCCAGCCTCCACAGTAGCTGGTATTACAGGCGTGTGCCACTAACATGCCCAGCTAAAAATTAAAATTCTCTTTTACTCTTCTTAAAGGAAAAGCTATTTCCTTCCATAGGTTAAAGAGAACTTTTCTGTCACTTGGCATCAAATCATTTGCTGGCTGTACCATTATTTGGTTGTGTCTTGTAACCATTCTTTACTTTGGTTTTTATATAACAGACTGCACTTTTTAATAACCTGGGGGAAATGAGATAATGAATCTTAGAAAATACTTTGAGCTTCACTGGAGAAGTTGAAAGTGTTATATCGGCATCTTTGACATTAAAGAAAAACAGTAGGAGTCTTCATGTACATTCCAGTATAATGTTTATTGTTGGAGATTATAGGGTAGGAATGTGGAGGCTGGAAAGTAGGGATGGAAATGTGACTAAACACACACAAACAGAATGGCCCAACTGGTATGTTTTCTTTGCATTTCCTTGATCTCAGATAATACAATTAGTTTGACTAAGAGCATACTAGAACTTTATGCTATTAGGAGTTTGGGAAATGGAGTCTGGCAGTGGAATCGATTCATCCATTAGATTAAGTAGATAGCTGTAATCTTTCTGCCTTATAGCCAAATTTCATTGGTTAAACAAAACTGGCCATAAATCTATACCTAATTGGAAGGAAGCAAGTGTTTTGACCAACTTGTTTTCCCAGCACCCCATAATGATGAATTAAACAAATGAAAGAACTTTTGTGTGTTTTGAACAAAAACTGCCAATTAAGTTGTTTATCAAGGCCACTAAAAGATAAACAGTACTGAACATCTAAAGAGTTCAGATTTTGCAACTTGTATTTGACACCTCGTGACTCATCCCATGGAAAATGCCAGGCAAAATTATAACTTTTAAATAATTATAAGCTATCACAGTTTTGTGGGCTCCTAGCTAACCTAGGAAATCTGAGATTTGTGTAACTGGATATGTACCACATATTATCTATGTAATGCATTTTATGGTTTGGAGGTGGAGATGTTACATTTTTGTGATTATTTGGTTTGGAAAAATAATTATTTTTATAGGATTCAAGAGAAGACACTTTAAACCTATAACTAGTTGTCATAGTTAAAATAGAGGTGGGGATAAAATCCTTTAATTCCAAGAAAAACCAAAGGAATGTGTTTGTGTTTTGTATCCTGATGCTTTATATAAAATAAATGTGAGAAGCACATGGTGTTTCACTTAAGTTAAGGAATATGGGCTCCTTTGCACTTTTCTCTAACACCCTTCTTCTTTTCCCCTCCTCATCACCCCAAAAGAGCTAACTCGAATTTCATCTCTTAGGTTGAACCATATAGAATTGCCATTTTTGTAGGCACTGTTGTATGGTCAGTGCCTTTCCTAGATTGTCCATCTTTAGACACAGCCAACCACTCTCTATTCTGGGCTCCCTCTGTACCAGGCCAAGTGGATTTAAAATACTTCTGTCTATAACTTTCATCTCTGCTGACTGTAAGCTCCTTAGGGAGTAGGATCATGTTTTATTTATCTTTACTTCAGCAGCACCTAGCACAGTGTTTGGCACAAAATGGTTGCTTGTTAAATGAATAAACTTTTAATAAACTTAAAACATGTTAGAGCCACCAGGACCCATTTCCCTATAACTGGATAAGGGAAATTAAGATAGAGGCTATTTTGTTATAGAATATTGGGTTATTTTGTTGACCCTGAACCACAGAAGCAAAATAATGTTCTAGTCTAGACCTGATAACAAAACTCAAAAAAAAATTTTAAGCTAACTCTTAAGTGTCTTTTTATTTCTTCCTTTCCCAGTACAACTCTGTAAATGCCTGAGAAATAGTGGCAGAAGACAGGATAAATCTGCTTATGGCTTTTTGCCTTAGGGTAATTCCCTCCTTCCGTGATTTGTGTTATTCTTTGTTGTTCCTCATAGACCAATATCAAACTCTGACCACACAGGCCAGTCATAACAATCCCATATAATCTAGTTCCTGTACTTGACAGAGGAAACAGATGCCGCATAATGTGGTGGTGAAAAGTACAGTCTTTGGATTCATACTGCCTAAGTTAAAACTCTGCTGCTTACAAGTTGTGTAATATTGGACAAGTCACTTAACTTCACTGTGCTTCAGCTTCCTCCTCTTAAATATGGGAATATTAGTATACCTACCTTACTAGAATAACATGACATATGATAAATAGTATATATTGGTTGCTGCTAATGTTACTGGGATTATGATGATCATTATGCCATTATTTACTTATATGTTCACCTAAGGTCTACTCTAGAGGTATGTCTGTTAACTAGAGGTATTCTGACTCAAATTGCTGGAAGAGACAGAGGACAGCATTATATAGATAATTTTCTTTGCAAAACCATCTTTCTGTAAATGTTAGCAATATGCCTTATTCTGAGAATTCCTTCAATTAATAGCAGTCAAAACTGCTCTTAATCTTAACAACTTGTGAGAGTCAGACTATTCTCTTCATTTTATATGAAAACTGAGGCTTCTAAACATTAAGTAATTTGGCCTTACATCCACAGTTTTAAAATGATTGGGAACCATTTCTATATGTCTTCTACCTCCTACTACTGGTTGTTTTTGTTGTTTGTTTGCCATAATTACTGCTCTCAAAGTAAATGAAATTAAGGCAGAAAGAATGGTAAGGGGAACACAGAGCTAGCCACAGAATAGAAAAACAAAGACAGATTTTTCACAATTGCTCTTTATTTTTTCATATGGCTTCAAGTTACTGTCTGATGTCCTTTAATTTCAATCTGAGAGATTCTCTTTAGCATTTCTTGTAGGGCAGGTCTACTAGTAAATTCTGTAGCTTTTGTTTATCTGAGAATTTCTTTAGGAATAGTTTTGTCAGATATAGAATTCTTGATCGACATTCTTATTTTCTGGTCTCCATGGTTTTTTATAAGAAATCAGCTAGTAATTTTATTAAGGCTCTCTTGTATGTGATGAGTTGTTTCTCTCTTGTTGTTTTCATTGTCTTTGGCTTTTGACAGTTGGACTATAACATGTCTCAGTGTGGGTCTCTTTAGAGTTCATTGAGCTTCTTGGATATGTAGATTCACCTCTTTCATCAAATTTCGGAGTTTTTCAACCATTATTTCTTCAAACATTCTTTCTGATCCTATTTCACTTCCCCTCTTGAGACTCCTGTAATGCATATGTTAGTTCACTTGATGATGTCCCACAGGTCCCTTGGACTCTGTTTACTTTTCTTCATTTTTCTTTCTGTTCCTCATACTGGATGATTGATTGATTGATTGATTGATTGATTTAGACTGAACTCAAACCAAGACACACACTGGATAATTTAAATTATACTATCTTTAAATTTGCTGACTCTTCTTTGTACTCAAATTCATTAAGCCCCTCTAAAGATTTTCATTTTAGTTATTGTACTTTTCAGTTCCTGAGTTTCTATTTGATGGGCTTTTAATAATTCTGCCTCATTATTGGTACTCTTAATTTTGTTCATACATTTTTTTCCTGGTTTCCTTTAGTTCTTTGAACATACATAAGACAGTTGGCTTAAAGTCTTTGTCACCCATGCTATATCATGTAGCCTGTTGCTCCTAGTCTACAAACCTGTATATCATGTTATTGTGCTGAATACTGTAGACATTGTAACATAATGGTAAATATTTTTGTATCTAAACATAGAGACATAAAAATACATAAAAAATGGTATACCTGTATAAGGTACTTACCCTGAATGGAGCTTGCAGGATGGGGAAGTTGCTCTGGGTGAGTCAGTGAGTGAGTGGTGAGTGAATGTGAAGGTCTAGGATGTTACTGTACTCTACTGTAGATTTTATAAACACTGTACGATTAGGCTATACTACTTTTTTTTTTTTGAGACGGAGTCTTCCTCTGTTGCCCAGGCTGGAGTGCAGTTGTGTGATCTCGGCCCACTGCAACCTCCGCCTCCCAGGTTTAAGTGATTCTCCCACCTCAGCCTCCCAAGTAGCTGGGATTATAGGCATGTGCCACCACTCCCGCCTAATTTTTGTATTTTGGGTAGAGATGGGGTTTCTCCATGTTGGCCAGGCTGGTCTCGAACTACTGACCTCAGGTGATCCGCCCACCTTGGCCTTCCAAAGTACTCGGATTAAGACATGAGCCACTGTGCCTGGCCTATACTACATTAAAAAAAATTTTTTTTTCTTCAGTAATCAGTTCACCTTAGCTTACTGTAACTTGTATAAACTTTAAAATTTTTAACTTTTTGTCTCTATTGTAATAACACTTAAAACACAAACACTTTGTACAGCTATAGAGAAATATTTTCTTTATATCCTTATTCTATAAGCTTTTCTCTACTTTTAAATTGTTTTATTACTTTTAAAACTTTTTTGTTAAAAACTAAGACACAAACACATATATATTAGCTTAGACCTGCACAGAGTCAGGATCATCAATATCACTTTTATAAGTAGCAGTACCCTCTAAAATAATAATAAAAAGTATAGTAAATACATAAACCAGTACCAGAGTTTATTATAATTTTCAAGTGTTATGTACTGTACATAATTGTATGTGCTGTACTTTTATACAACTGGCAACATAGTGTATTTGTTTACAGCAGCATCACCACAAACACATGAGTAATATGTTGCACTGCAACATGAAGATGGCTATGACATAATTAGGCAATAGGAATTTTTCAGGTCTATTATAATCTTATGGGACCACTGTTGTATATGTGATCCACTGTTTACCAAAAGTTGATACGCAGCACATGACCATACTTGCTTTTTGTTTTTTATAGTCTTTCAGCTGGCAAGTTTAATCCCTATGAGCTCACTGGAGGTATGATATCTTTGTATAGATGTTGCTGTACTTAATGATGGTTTGATTTATGATTTTTTTACTTTATAAGGATGTTAAAGCAATATGCATTTAGTATAAACCATACTTCAAATTTTGAATTTTAGTTCAAAGATTTTTATAACTTTAATTGTAAAACAGACGTTGTGATTTCATACACACACACACACACACACACACACACACACACACACATACATATACATATAACCTACTATCATTTGTTAAAAAGACCTTTCCCTATCATTCTGCAGTGCTACCTTTGTTATAAATCCAATGTCCATATATGCATGGGTCTGTTTCTGAGCTGTCTATGCTGTTCCTTTGGTCTATTTATTCTTGCACTAGTACCACATTATTAGTTATTGTAACTTTATAATAAGTGTTCATATCTTAGACAAGTCTTGTCCCCTTGTTTTTCTTTGGTAAGAGTGTCTTGGCTTTTCTTTGCATTTCCTCATCCCTTTTAATTCATCTTAAGGGCAACTAACTGATCCCAGAGTGTAGCTTTAACTTGATACACAGTTCATGCTAGTTTATTGTACTTTAAATTAGACAACATAACACTAGTGCCCCCACTCAGAGGAACATGCGGTTGCATCTTAGGGAGATCACTGGTGCCTGTAGCCAAGTAGCCTCTGAGAGACTGTGGACCAGATGGGATGAGATAAATCTGGTGTGAGAAGCTAGTGAAGGCCAAGAAATTGACACCAAATTTCACCCTCCTGGATTTTAGCATCATTCCCAAGGAGGAGATGGAACTCAACTATTGTGAACCCAATAATGTCTGTCTTGTTCACTATTACATTGCTGTTCCTGGTATATAATGGGCATTCAATAAATATTTGTCAAATGAGTTTACATACATCTGCATACAGCATATATTATATGCTTCTCAGATGACATTTATGTGGCTATGAGTTTCACTACCTTAGATGCTAGGATGCTTTAAGCTAATTTTTCCCCAGCTTTATTGAGGTATAATTAAAAATTAAACTAAATTTTTAATGGCCTGTGACATTTTGTCATTTCATGGAGTTGCCTTTCTGTTTAAAGTCTTATATGTATCACCTCAAGTCTTTTAGCAAATAAGTGATACAGATTTTTTTTTAAATGTTGAAACAAGTGATTACCTGTCAGTGATTTTAAAAGTTTGTTGACTTTCTACATTCCTAAGTGGAATTAACTTGCAGGTTCTACGTTCATATATAAAATTCAATTCAAGATCATGTCTAGATTTTCATATTTCAAAATACTCAATTTTTTAGTCGAGAAACTGCCAAGTTATCCTGTGTTTTTCCATTTTGATTTTACTTTCCTTCTTGAAAAGAATACAGTCGATGAAACTTAAATAAATACAGCACATGTTGAGTTTTCTGCCCTAAGTGTTAAAATTCTATGTTTTTTAATGCAGATGTGGAATTAGAAGAAGCTATTAGAAGAAGTCTTGAGGAAATGTAATTAAAGATATTACCACACAACATCAAGTGGCCTTGAAGAGACTCAGATAATGAATTCTTGAGTTTGTTTTCTAAAGGAGACCAGAAATCCACTATTACAAATGTATTTGAAAACATGTTTTTGCTTTCATATGTTCAAAATCTGATCTTTGTTTTGTATTTTTGTGCTAATGTGCAAACATGTACAGAAGAAATAGAATACATGTTCATGCAAATATAAATTATGTATTCTAATATAGGTGTAACAGTTTCCCAGTTAACTTTGAATTTATATATTTAGATTTAAAGGGTTAAAAAAAAGGAAAGCTCTTGACAGTTGTTTCCCAAATAGCATTAGTTCTTTAATTTTATTTGTACTGTACAAATGATGCTAGTTTATTTTTTTAGGAGTGAAAATGAATATAAAAAAGGTGACATAGGTCAAGTTTTCCATAAATTCTACTTCTCATGTGGCACTATTATATAATACCTTTGAGATCTTTGTTTATGTTTATTAGAAGAGGGTAATGGAAACTGAGCATGGAAACATTTAAAATTTTATCAGCAATGTTCTTTGTGGGTGCCATGCATATGTAAATTATTGCTTTAATTAGAGCAGCACATTGCTAAAATAAAAAATACACCTTAATTTTTGAGAAATAATTTAAATGAAACAATTTCCATTCCTTTTACCTGCTTAGACTTTTATGTGACTTGTATGGTCTCCTGGTTAAAGGGAATGGTGTCAGAATATTTGCATAAAATTATTTTTCATAACAGTCCTTTTTTATATATTTGTGTAAACATAATATTCTTCAAGAAATAATGTTGAAAGCCTACTCAGGAATAATCTTCCTTAACTCTTTAAATTTTTATTTCATGTGAAGTGTTTTCAGTTTAGTTATTCACTGAATTGTCAGTTTCCTTCATTTGGTATTACATATTTAATTCTTAAATATTGAGGCCCCATTGTGAGTAATAAAAAATACGACATAAGTAGAAGACTAAGAAGGGCTTGTCATATTATCTTTGTGTATATGCTTCATGTTATTTAACCAGAAATGTCTTATCTCTAAAAATTTTTAGTAGTAATTATTTACCAAACTTAAAAACATTTCTATAAATATAAAGCTTTTCTTTATATTTAAGACAAAATATAAAGGCTAGAATTTTGTTCCTTCTCTGTAACACTAAATATTTTAGTGTGAAATTGAATTTTTTTATTACTATAGTCTTTTCAATCTATAATTTGTGTTTTTAATTTCTTGATATGTCACTTCTGTTCCTCCCTGCTTGCATTTTTTAAAAACTAGACATTGTGGCTTGAGAATTTATCAATCATCTTTCCAAAATGACCACATTGTGCTTTTAGTTTGTATGTTTAAGTGGTCAAGCAAGGCTCTAGGAGGTAGTCACTGAGCTGGACCTTAAACACATCTGCAGGAGCTCACAAAATAGGAGCAAAAGAGGCATTCCAGAAAGAAGAGTAGTTAAGCAGATGTGGGGGCAGGGCAAGAGGAGACAGCACCTTGTTGCCAGAGATTCTACACAAAGGTGTGATGGACACTGATGCTCTATTAAGAAGCTTTTGTGGTGTGTGTGGTAGAGAATAATTAAGGCTTCTGATAAGACAGGAAAGGGATATTTCATCATGACTGTTAAGAAAAGGTAACTGGGTTGTTTAATGTTTTAATTGATAATTGTCACTGATTGTATTTCTACTTGTTAAATAATTAAAAATCATCTTAAAATTCATACTTTGACTTTAATTTAGACACAAGGAGATGTAATCGCTGTGTAACATCAGAGGAAGTTATATGGATTATCGTCAGAAGTAAATGTTTCTAACATTGACAAAGATGCTTATCTTTTCATTACATCATTCACTCATTAATTCATTCAATCACAAAATATTGAGTACTCACCATGTGCCAGCAACTGTTCTAAGCACTTGGAATATACCAGTAAGCAAAACAAAGCCCTTACCCCTCTGTGGAGCACATATTGGTGGAGAGGAGGGGATTGTACAATGTTAGTAAGCAAGTCAATAAAACTGCATATCTGATGGTGATACGTGTAACGACGGAAAATAAAGAAGGGAAGGGAATAAATAGTGCAGGGACAGGGAGTTGGGGGGAGGCTTGCTATTTTTAATAGGGTTGTCAGAAAAGATATCACTGATAGGTAAACTTGAGCAAAGACCTGAAGAAGGTGAGGGAATGAGGATGAAAATACATATCGGGAAGAGAGTTCCAGGTGGAGGAGGTGAAGGTCCAGACAGGAGCTTAGTATATTCAAGGAAAAGCAAGAAGGCTAGTATGGCTGACAGGATGAGCTAGGAGAGTAATAGGAAATGAACTTACTGAGGTTTTTCTAATGACCTGGGCTTTTACTTTGAGGTGAGGAGCCAGTGAAGGTTTCTGAGAATAAATGGTATGATCTGCCTTATTTAGGATTGCTGTAGTTGCTGCACTGAGATAACATGTACATGAGAGGCAAGAGTAGAAGCAGGGAGACCAGAGAGGAAGGTATTGTAGTATTCCAGGTGCAAACTTACCAGGTAGCTTGAACCAGAATGGTGGCGGTAGAATTGGGAAGAATCTGGATATATTCTGAAGGCAAAATTGATGGGGTTTACTAATGGGGTGGATCTAGGATAAGAGAGAAAAAGAGTTCAGGATGATTCTAAAGTCACTTGATAGACTTTCAAACCACTCACAAAATGTGTTTTGTTTTCGTTTGTGTCATGATAAAGTTATTTTTAATAAGGTCAAATAATCCCCTACCCCAAGAGTTAATTAGGATTTAAAATGAGTTCAGAGGGAATTGGGATCCAGCCTTAAGGGCTTCAACTCTGTTCAAGTATTTAAATGGCTTTGATCTCTGATTAAAGGTGGTGGCTCAGCTTTAAACTATTATTATCTATCATTTTCTGTGCCCTGTACATTGTCATCCTTGCAATGAGAGGCATAGAGCTATCAGGAGAGGGGACTAAAGCCTAACTTTTTAAGTAGACTAATCTTTGTATCCTCAGCTCTATTCCGTCTTTTACCGACAGCTGGTGCCTGACCTAGAGGCCTACTGCATCTTTTTTGTTAACAGAGGATTTTTAAAAGTTGAGGACTTTTTAATGCCAATTATTTCACTCAGAATATTTATTTATTTATTTATTTTTTTGAGACAAGGTCTCGCTCTATCGCCCAGGCTGGAGTGCAGTGGCGAGATCTCGGCTCGCTCAACAGGAATAATTTTAATAGCAAAAATTTAAAACCCCTTCATTAAGCCAGGCGTGAGGACCGCTTGAACCCGGGAGGTCGAGGCTGCAGTAAGTCGTGATCGCGCCACTACACTCCAACGTGGGCGACAGTTAGACCCTATCTCAAAAACAAAAGAAAATTAGAATGGTAAAAATGAAGTAAATTCACTTTGCTTCCCACATCTAGCTAGACAGGGAAAGATGGAGTAGCTTTTTCTTTTTTACTTCATAGCTTCAGTGTTGTCCGGGCTTTCATTACTCTCATCTCAGTATAAAGTGGTAACAGGAAGGTCAGGTGAGTGTGGGCTGCCTAGGAGCTGTACTTACTGCCTTCTGTTTCACAAAAGGACGTTTTCTCCCCATAATGTCGTTGTTCTTGCTTTGAATTATGGGTGCTGGGAGAAACTAAACGAAGCCGTCACTGAGCAATACACCCACAGCCCGTCGACCGATAGGAACCTTCGCGTGGGGGGAGTTGGTTACTTTTAGGTTGCATGAAGAGGCGGGGCCTCGCGGGGCGGAGCTGGGGGTGGTCTGTGGGTCCGCGCGGGCTTCGGGTAGTTCCTGGGTCCGGGGAGCAGTAGGTCCGCTGGCCACATTAGGCGCTCGGTCTCTGCGTCCGCCCCTCCCGTGCCTCAGAGACTTGCGCTCCCCAGGCCCGAGCCCCTGTCGGCCCATCCTCGAGCCCGTGTGGCTCGCGAACCTCTAACTCCAGCCGCTGCAGCCCCCTCCCAGGCCCGGCGTCCCCGAGCCCCGCGGGCGCCGCGCCTGCCCTTCTTTGGCTACGCTGCAGCCGCGGTGTCGGCGAGTCCTCCCGGGTTGCCCGCGCGGGCGTCAGAGGGAGGGCGGGCGCCCGCGTGGTGACGGCGGCGCCTGCAGCCCAAGGAGCGCTCCACTCGCTGCCGCCGGAGGGGCCGGTGACCTCTTGGCTACCCCGCGTCGGAGGCTTAGATGGCTCAGGCGAAGATCAACGCTAAAGCCAACGAGGGGCGCTTCTGCCGCTCCTCCTCCATGGCTGACCGCTCCAGCCGCCTGCTGGAGAGCCTGGACCAGCTGGAGCTCAGGTGAGCTCCGGGCGGGCGGTCTCGGGCGTTCTGCTCGCCGCGCGGGCGGTTCGCGGGCGGTTAGCGGACGGAGGCCGCGTGTGGCGGGCCGGGGCCTGGGGCACAGTGAGGCTGCGGCAACCGAAGTTGCTTGTTGAGATTTGTTGTGGATGGACGTGGTGTAGTTTTGTTTGTTTCTTGGATTATCTCCCCTAGTCCGAGAGAAAACGCATTCGATTTAAGCTAAACCTGTGAGGGCGTTATCGGTGGCCACACTTTGATTAATTTACCTAGGTGTTAGGGAGCGGAAAAAAATCGGAGGAGATAAAAGTTACGGTGAGATTCCATGCGATTAAGGACTGTGGCAGCTTGGGTCTGCAGAACTTCTAGAACCTTCTGTGTGGCCCCAAACGTTTTAACTTACTCTTCTCCCGTTATGGATTTTTTAAGGGAGGCAGCAGTTTACAGTGGCCCTCCACGTGAAGTTAAGTTTCCTTGCTTCAGAACAAAAATGAATAAAACAAAACCAACCCAGCAATCCATTGAGAGCAAAGATTAGACAGGAGTGAGGGGTAGGCAGTAAGTTACCGGGTGCTTCGTGCAGCAGAGACGTTGCCGCTTCTGTTTCTCCCCTCACCTCGCGGACGGGAGTCAGCGGTTCCCTTAGTCTCTCGGTATTTATTGGGCACCTCCCTACATAGAAGACTAAGTGCTAGTCACTGGCCTGAAAGCATGAAAAGATAGTTTTCCCCTTTTCTTGCTTAAGATTTTATTTGGTAATACAGTAGTAGACTTGTATAGAATTTCTAAACAATTTAATGTTAATAGATTTTTGGAAAGACTTTAACGGTGTATTGAAAAGTTTTATCTACTTCCTGTGAACGTTTGTCTCAAGTTACTGTGTAAATTTTGTGAGCACGTGTAGTTAAAAGAAAATCTTGTTAGGCACCTGCAATTCCGTGAAACTGTACACAGGAGTTGGTTACATAGTTTTCTCTAGGTTGTGCATGAGCAAAGAAGCATGTGAGCCAAAAAGTTTAGGAAACACTGCATGTGTGTCTTTATCTTCCTACATTAATACACCCAAACATGAAGTATCTGTTTGCTGAGAAAATACTTCAATAACCACGGTATCTCTTAACAAGTGAAGCATTATTATTGTTACTATTGGGAGAAAAGAGCCAGAGAGTGAGAGATTCTCCACTCAAAATAATTTCTTGGATTATTAAGCCCTACACCAGGTTCTGGGGTTCCACTCAGAATGAGGCAAGTGGAAGAGAGAAGTAATGCTTCCTCATGGATTTTCACAATACTGGCAAACCTGACCGTTCCACTCCCAGAAAAAGTAGAGCGAAAGTAGAAATTGGTGGCCTCAGTTATTTGAAGTCCCTCTAACTGGTAATGTTTCTTTTTAGGGAGCCACATAACAAGTAACACACATCTCTCCATGTCTTCAGAACGTTGAGGGCATGTTCTCAACCACTTCATTCTCCTCTCCCTTAGCCAGAAAGAAAAGTTTTCCTAAAGGAATGGGGAGGTTGTTACTCCACTCCGCCTTCCTTCAAGCTGAGTCATTGTCCTCCAACTTGAATTAATGCCTCACATGTGGTAGGTACAAAAGCACTCTGAAGTGCTCCTCTTTAAAAGAAAGCCTCAGGTTTTGAATATTATTATATTCTACTGTTTGATTAATGTAAAATGAATTCTGATTGCACATCAGTGATTAAATGACAACTTGCTTAATTAACATTTGAGCTGAGGAGAAAAGTGATTAATATGTGGCTGTTCATTTCAAGGATTTTTTTTAGTAATTCTGGACTTTTGTAGGCCTTTTTTCTTCTTTTTAAAAAAGTAATACTAGCTGAAAAGGAAGGATTTCCGAAGGTAAGCAAAAATAGAGAAAAATGCTAATATAGATCCTATTAAAGTTTTTTTTGAAACCACATGGGCAATGGCACTGAACACTATTAAAAACTAGAATCATGCGTAGAAGATCGATTTTTAAAAGAAAACATGAAACTCATATGTAATTTTGCTCTAATAGTTTGATTTTGTTGACTAATAACATAGTGTAACTGTGTAGAATAAAACCTTACAGTTTGTACTTAGAAGTGTGCACTTAATGTTCCCTAACCACACTGATCCTGTCAATTGTGGAAGAAATTTCATACTTTATGACCTGGAGTATGAACTGATCTACATGATGTTTAAAATGTTTGGCAGCAGTTTTACAAACTGTTAAAGGATTTCCATTTATCTCTAATGGAATTTATCAATACAGTAGCCCTTTTTTTTGGACTGCATTTTGTCTTCTGTATTTCTTCCTTCTACAGAGGTGATTCCCTTTTCTCCCTGTTTTGATGATCAGTTCTAAATGGACTCTGAGTTTTGCATTCCTCAGTGGCTCAAACCATCTTGCTTACTATTGTTACTTTTTAACAATTATCGTAATTTGTAAAAAATACTATGATATTACGATTCTCTCTCTCTGTATATATACAACGTTTTCCTGGCTCATAACTCCCATAACCCTTGTTACAGTCTTATGTTATAGTTCCTGGCTCATAACTCCCATAACCCTTATTACAGTCTTACGTTATAATGTTGGGGTGCTTTAGGCCTCAGGAAAAAGAATCTCTCTCTGACCTTCTTTCACCTGCCTTGCCTCTAGTCTGATTGTGGGTCAAAAGACTCTCGTTCCAGAGAGGGTCCTGCCCCATGCCCTGGAGGAGGGCATTTAGCACCCAGAGGCCAAGAAGAATCTGAATAGACTGGCCTTGCTGGGTTTCCCCATTCAGTCTGTTAGAGTGAGAGCATACTCTTTTTGTCCAGTCACTTTTCTACATGGTTGTCATTCATGCTTATATAAAAGAAGCAAGCCTCCATAAGAACCCAAAAAGGACAGGGTTTGGAGAGCTTCTGGATAGCTGGACATGTGGAGGCTCCTGGAAGGTGGTGTGCCCCTTCCCCCTGTACCTCACCCTACACATCTCTTTATCCATGTCCTTTGTAATACCCTTTATAATAAATCCATAAATATAAGTAAGTGTTTCCCTGAATTTTGTGAGCTGCTGCAGCAAGTTAAACCCAAAGAGGGGGACATGGGAACCCCAATTTGAAGCCAGTTGGTCAGAAGTTCTGGAGGCCTAGACTTGCAACGGTGGAGGGTGGGGTCTTGGGGACTGAGCTTTCAACTTGTGGGATCTGACACTGTCTCCAGGTGTAGGGAGTGTTGGAACTGAGTTGGGGGATACTTAGCTGCAAATCCCCCACATATTTGGTCACAGTAGCCTTCTGTGTTGTTACAGTGTGAGAGCAGAGGAAAAACACAGTGTGAGAGTTTTTTCTAAAACACAGGCTAATGTTTATTCATTTAATGTACACGGACTATGTGCCAGGCCCCATGTCGTTGTTACTATTATCACCATTCTACAGATAGGGAAATTGAGGCTTAGAAGCTTAAATGACTTGTCCAAAGTCACACAACTAGAGAGTAGTAAACTCCAAATTTGAACCCAGGAAGACTGGCTCTCCAGGCTCTAATACTTTATGCCTGAATTTTCTTAAATATATCACATTTCAAAATATAGGAATGATATATGGATGAATAGATGAGTTTCCTCTAAGAGATAAAAATTCAATCTAAATTGGCCTTTAATTCAGTGGATATTGAACACCCACTATGTGTTAGGTATTGGGTAGCTCCTAGAAAGCTCAAGATGGTAATGAAGATGTTTGGGGGATGGGTTTTGGAGACTGGCAGAGGGGAAAATGATAGGACTGGGAGATTGGGTTTTCATGTGTTTCCCAAAACTTATAACACAGTGGCTCCTTCTGCCTTCCTGTCAGCCTTTCACTGTGGCTTAACCTGCACCCGGGTAGTGAAGGGATGGGGTCGGGGGTGATAGGGATCATTCGTTTGGCTTAAAGTTTCATGTTAGGGTGTGCCAGTGTTCTAGGAGTCACAAAACAAGATGGCATCATAGTTAATACTGTGTGACAGCCTGTAATTTAAAAGAACACTTCATATATGTTATTTGAAACTTTAAGAACCCTTCGAGTTAGGTGGAGGGCACATACTCTCTCTCCTAGAAATGAGGGAAGTGAGGTCCATTAGGATGAAGTGGCTTGCCTGAGGACATGCTACTGAAAAGTGGCTCTTCACACTAAAAACACTAGTCCCTTCTTTTACACCAAAATGTCTTGACAGTAAATGTAATTTAACATTTTGGTGATTAGGAAAACACTTCAGAATTTTACATTGCCTAAAAGTGATCATTATAGCATTCTTTTGATATAGGAGTATGGAATAAGAGACAGAACTATGAGTTTTAAGAACCTGTTTTAGGCCAGGCGTGGTGGCTCACTCCTCTAATCCCAGCACTTTGGGAGGCTGAGGTGGGCAGATCACTTGAGGTCAGGAGTTTGAGACCAGCCTGTCCAACATGGTGAAAACCATCTCTAATAAAAAATTCAAAAGTTAGCCAGACATGGTGGCGCATGTCTGTAGTCTTAGCCACTCGGGAGGCTGAGGCAGGAGAATCACTTGAACCCTGGAGGTGGAGGTTGCAGTGAGCTGAGATCACACCACTGCACTCCGGCCTGGACGACAGAGTGAGACTCCATCTCAAAAAAAACAAACCTGTTTTAGAAATTATTTCTTTCAAATCATGGTATGAGCATTTGCCATTTTCCCTCCTTTTTATGAAAGCACAAATTCTCATCATTAATAAATAAGCCCACATTCATAATGGTAAGAATAGCTATTAATACTATAAATATATGCCAGTGCCAATTCTAGACACATTATACATATTAACTTGTGTGTGTGTGTAATTTTTTTAGTCAGTGCTATCAGTCACTGTTAAACTCTACCTGCTTTACTTCATTTAGTCACAAGCACTGTTCCCTTATTACCCCTGTTTCATAGGCGACTGACCAATTTGCACAGCTAGTAGTGGCAGTGCTGGCGCAGTTTTCACTGCATACTCTATTAGCTGACATATTAATAGTAGCCACAGTTTGCGCAAAATTGCTGTTGTACTCCTCCTAAGTCTCCCAGCAGTTTGCCGTTTTGATACTGAGACTGCAGAGGTTTGTGAGGTGCCCAAGACCTGGGGACTAGCTGAGGATGCATGCGCTCCGGTTTTGTCTTCCTACTGAGTACTCTGACTAAAATTTCTTTTTGTCAAAGCCTACTTAGTTGTGATTTCATGCAGGGAGTTTTCCAGGAGCACAGCCCAGGCCAGCCTTGATGTGAGGAAAAGTTCTTTCCCAATTTGGACGTGTAGCTGCTTCCGGGATCTGTTAGTAAAAACAGAACTGCCCTTCTCCGCCAGGAGAAGTGTTGTCAGATGAGATATTAAGAAACATGAAGGATAAAGTGAGATGGTCCAACATTTCTCTAACCAGAGTTCCAGAAGAAAATAATAGAAGGGGAGATAGGGAATATTCAAAGATACAACAGCCAAGAATTTTCTAGAACTAATGGAAAAATTGTAGACAAAAGACGTGTATATGAGTTTAAGGATAGCAATAGCTGACAGTACAAACGTTACTTAAACTAAGTAGAGATCTAGGTTCAGCTTTTTAAAAGAAAAAATGTAAAATATGAGGTAGACATATTTTAGACTGTAGAGTAAATGGATGTACCAGGGCCAAAAGGAGCATGAATTGCCTTAAGGGAGAGGAAGGGGGAAGCTAAGGAAACAATTCCTGCTGAAGCAATTGGGTTTTGAAAAAGGTGATCCCAGTAGACAAGGGTCAGGGAGAAAGAATGCTACCTGAAGAGGGAATAGGACATGAAAAGCCCATGTTGCCAAATAAACCTTGAGATCTTTACGTTTTGAAGAATGACATTTTACCCTTGCATGAAATGAAAAAGGTATACATAAAAATGTATATAAGAAGTTCTATAAATGATGAAATCTGGTTTTCACAGGGATAATGCCCTGGTAATTTCTATTATGTATTAAAAAAAGCCTTGTGGGATGGGGGTGGGGGGGTCCCTAAAACACAGAATTTAGCAGTTCCACCTAATTGTTTGGTCTCATTTAATGATAAGATATTTTTGTCATATGACAGGCTTATTATATTTTTTCTAGAATGTCTTTTTTATCTATTTTGTTAAGAACATGAACTTACTGCTGTAACTCATAAATGAAACCTTCCTTTTCAGAATAGCATTGTTCTCTCTTATCATCTTACAATTGAATACAAACCGAAAAGGTGTTGAAAAATTAATCTCTTCTTTCAGCATCTTCTCATTTATCAATCACATGATTCACCTGTGTCATTTGTCTAAATATTGGAGTCATGGTTTGTGCTTTTAGCATAAATATTTAGTGCCAACTCCGTCTCTTTCTTATGTTCTGGGCCCTAGTTTATCTTTCTGAGAGATTGCTAATGTAAAATGTTTAAGTAAATACTGAATGGTCCTGGAATAGGGCCTGATACTTGCATTACTATTAGTTAGTAGAATATTTGTATTTTGATTGTGTTCTCTAGCCAAATTTGTCACATGCGATTCTTCCCAGTTCTTTGCTTTTACTGGCTCTTATAAACGCACTTTGACATATATTTAATATCTTGAAGAATAAAGATATCCTGTGATTTTACAGCCTGTCAGTACTATTTTGGGGTATAACAGGTGGGTAACCGAAGGGGAAAAGGCATGTGTGTGCTTAGGGTAGGGAGAGGATCCTTTTATGGAATTGAACGTGCTAAAACATTGGTGAAGTTGTTCTTTCTGTGCACACTTAAGACAGCAGTTAGGATTAGATCTTTCATGAACTTGTATTTCTAAGACCATCCAAATACTGGGAATAGGTCTGTCACTTTCATTTTGCAAAAGTTGGCAACTTAGTTACTGTAATTCATAATAACAACGTTCCCTGGAAGTATAGAACATGTTAAATATACAATATATATTTCTTTATTTTGCCCTTATTCCACAGCTTAATTTTTTAGTGACTGGGTATATTCATGTGTGTGTATAGTGTGAGTGCATGTGTGTGCAATTGAGTGAAGTGGGAAAGTAGTGCTTCTATAGTTTGATCAGGGCTTTACACAAAAAAGCCACAGAGATTTTCCCTTAAATTTGGGAAAAGACAAAGATACCCCCATGATTGCCACTGTTTAATACAGTACTGAAGGACCTTTTCTTAAAAAAAAAAAAAAAAAAGTAATAGGATTGGGAAGGAAGAAATAAAAACTGCAGATGATATGGATATGATTATTAACCTAGAAGAACCAACAGAATCAACAGACTGAACACTAAAATGAATACATGTAAATCAAGGTCGCCAGTGACAAGATAAACCTACAAAAACAGCACTTCTCAAACCAGTAAAAATCAAGTAGAAAATACAAATTCACAATAGCAACAATATCCACGAAGACTACTATGAAGAATACATGGGAACTCTATAGATCTGAATAAATGAAGAGACATATATCATGCCTTTAAACAGAGTGATGTTATAAAGATGTCTAATTTCTCTTGTTTTTTGAGAAACACAATAAACTTACCCTAGAATTTATATGGAAAAGTTGGAGAAGTAAAAGTCCATAAATAGCTAAGTTATCTTTAAAGAAGATTGAGGGACCTGCTCTATCAAATATTAAAGTGTAGTACAAGGCTAGTGCTATTAAAAAAAAAAACCCAAAACTTGGCACTGGTATAAGAACAGTTAAATACACTAATGCATGGGATAGAGATTTTAGAGATAAATAGCGAATATACATTCGCTAGGGGAAAGATGGATTGCTTGGTAAATAATGTTGGGGAAAATGGCTATTTGGAAGAAAAAAACAAAACATTCTTACCTAACTGCATACAGGGGTTGATTCTAGGTGGATTAAAGACATAAATATAAGGAAGGTAGAACTATAAAGTTAATAAGAGAAAATATAGGAAAATATGACCAAAGGGTGGGGGAAGACCTTAGGTCAAAACTTCAAAAGCATAAGCCATAAGGCAAAAAAAAAAAAAAAAAAAAATTGATTGCATCAAAATAAGAGTCTCTCTTTAGTGCAAGACATCCCAGACGTGGTTCATATATGAGAGGATGAGAGATGGTTGCAATGTCTGTAACCAACAAGAATCTCTTGAGTATACAAATCAACAAGGGAACAGTAACTCCTGTTTAAAAATAGAAAAGCAAAATAGGAAAAGTCTATGAATAGGCTAACAAGGATACAAAGAGATGTCTGAAATTATTAGGAAAACACGAGTTAACACTGACATATCAGTGTATTTCTGTCACACTGGCAGCAAATAGAAAGTTGGAAAATGCGGAGTGTTGGTAGGGATATGGGGACCCCTGTGCTTTGCTGTGGAGAGTGGATAGGTACAGGTGTTCTGCAGAATAATCATAATACTAAGTCAAAAGCAGAGTACACATACCTTTTGTCTTAGCAGTTCTGTCCTGGTATATGTCCTAAGGAAATCCTCACCAAGGTCCAAAGGGGAGATGTATTCATAGAAGTGTTATTTGTAGTAATGAGAAGCTGGTAGACAACCTAAGTGTCCATCTCTGGGAGAGTGGAGAGGGAAAATCAGGTAGGTATACACATGGAGTATTATACAGCAATTAGCAGCAACTGATTAGAAGTACACATAGGGGGCTGGGTGTGGTGGCTCACACCTGTAATCCCAGCACTTTGGGAGGCTGCGGTGGGCAGATCACTTGAGGCCGGCAGTTTGAGACCAGCCTGGCCAACATGGTGAAACCCCAGGAGTTTGAGACCAGCCTGGCCAACATGGCGAAACCCCGTCTCTACAAAAACTACAAAAATTAGCCGGGCCTGGAGGCTGAGGCACGAGAATCACTTGAAAGCGGAAGGTGGAGGCTGCGGTGAGATTGTGCCGCTGTGCTCCAACCTGGGTGACAAAGCAAGACTCTCTCAAAAACAAAAAACAAACAAAAATCTAGGAACCTGGATGCTAAGTGAAAAAATAAAAACAGAATGAGATATAAATTCAAAATATACAAATAATACAGATCTTATAAAAACAAATAGTATTAATTAGATAAACACGAAAGAATGATTGCCTTATGAGCTGGGAGGAAAATGGGAGAAAGGCAAGTGTATAGAAAAATGAAAGAATTTAAAGCAGAAATGAATTTTTGAAAAGTTTGGTGATCTTTAAACTTGATTTGGGTTGAATGAGAGATAAAGAAAATTAATAGGAAGAACATCCTGCATACAATAACCGTTTTGTTTTCCCAATTTCTATAGGGTTGAAGCTTTGAGAGAAGCAGCAACTGCTGTTGAGCAAGAGAAAGAAATCCTTCTGGAAATGATCCACAGTATCCAAAATAGCCAGGACATGAGGCAGATCAGTGACGGTGAGAGCCATCTCCACAGAAGGGGCTCGTCTTTTACACTCCTTTAAAGAGTTTATGATAAGTGTGGGTCAATTTTTGCTTGACTTTTGGTATGCGTACACCAGGCCACAGCATTTAATGTGAGCCACAGAGAGCAGCTGCAGCTGTCAGTTCATTACAGCAGCCACTTACTCAGAGATTTCTTCCAGCATGCTCTCTACCCCAAGCCCCTGGCTGGGAGAGATAGGAAAAAGCCTGCAAGCTCAGAAGAGCTGGCCCCAAGCAGTAAGGCCATGTGTTTTATCCCAGGTTCACAGTCCTAACTTCAGTTCCTCACAAGTTACTGGACTGCAAGAGATTAAAAAAGCAGAGGAAGAGGGTGAGAGAGTGGAAGCAGAGAAGTAGAGACCAAAAAAAAAAAAAAAAAAAAAAGATGAATTGAGGTACAACATAAAGAGAAGGGACAAAATGCAGAGAAATTGAGGAAACTTGTAGGATCAATAAAAGGCATGAATGTAAAAATGTGCTGTCATTTTCTTTTTTCTTTTTTTGAGATGGAGTTTTACTCTTGTCACCCAGGCTGGAGTGCAATGGCGCGATCTTGGCTCACTGCAACCTCTGCCTCCTGGGTTGAAGCGATTCTCCTGCCTCAGCCTCCCGAGTAGCTGGGATTACAGGCACGTGCCACCACGCCTGGCTAATTTTTATATTTTTAGTAAAGACAGGGTTTCACCATGTTGGCCAAGCTGGTCTCAAACTCCTGACCTCAGGTGATCCGCCTGCCTCAGCCTCCCAAAGTGCTGGGATTACAGGCATGTGACATCCGCCTAACCTGTGCTGTCATTTTCATGTGAAGAACATGAAATAGGAATAGGTCACTTGTGATTTTCTTTTATTGGCACTGGACTTCCTACTTGGGCTCCTTTGGTGCCACACAGGCCACATGGTACTGGGCCAAGTGGCTGGTGAGGTAAGTAAGCAACCTAAATCCAGATCAAAACTGTTACACATCTATAGGTAGGCCATGATCTAGTCTCTACACTATCCTGCCCAAAGATCAATGAATTAGGAAGTTACAGAAGCAGGAGATTGCTGACTTTCTCATATAAATAATGAAATGTTGTTAGAGCTCCTCGTGCTGGCCAAGACTTTAGACCACTGTCCTGCTTCTATCTGGAGAAGGATGAAGTCAGTGCCTAGTATTGACGACAGCTTATCTTCTATCGTGGCTACATTTTCTCAACCAAACTTTGGGGCATTGTATTCTGATAAATGCACATGTCGTTCTGGAGAGATCTGGGACATCTGATCTCTGGAGCTCTACCCAGCATAAACCCTATATGTGCTTACTGCTCACAGTGTTAAGACTTGATCTCCATCCCAGTTACAAATGCAGACAAACTTTTGCAGACATGCCAATTTGAGAAGTCATCTGGTATCCCATATATGCAGATTGTCAGGAAGTGGTATTCTACAACCTCTTTCTGTAATCTAATACATTTCATCAGTTAATCTTACATGCTATAGTTTTAGCTTTTATCTTTAAAAAAATTTCATGGCAGAGGTAAAGAAAATAATAAATTTAGTCACAAACAAATGCCTTAATGTTTTTGATACAGATAAGTTTACATCTCATATTGATTTTTAGGAGAAAGAGAAGAATTAAATCTGACTGCAAACCGTTTGATGGGAAGAACTCTCACCGTTGAAGTGTCAGTAGAAACAATTAGAAACCCCCAGCAGCAAGAATCCCTAAAGCATGCCACAAGGATTATTGATGAGGTGGTCAATAAGTTTCTGGATGATTTGGGAAATGCCAAGAGTCATTTAATGTCGCTCTACAGTGCATGTTCATCTGAGGTGCCACATGGGCCAGTTGATCAGAAGTTTCAATCCATAGTAATTGGCTGTGCTCTTGAAGATCAGAAGAAAATTAAGAGAAGATTAGAGACTCTGCTTAGAAATATTGAAAACTCTGACAAGGCCATCAAGCTATTAGAGCATTCTAAAGGAGCTGGTTCCAAAACTCTGCAACAAAATGCTGAAAGCAGATTCAATTAGTCTTCAAACCTAAGAGCATTTACACAATACACAAGGTGTAAAAATGATAAAATACTATTTTAATTGATAACTAGTTCTTTGTTAGGTATAACCACTTAGTTGACACTGATAGTTGTTTCAGATGAGGAAAATATTCCATCAAGTATCTTCAGTTTTGTGAATAACAAAACTAGCAATATTTTAATTATCTATCTAGAGATTTTTTAGATTGAATTCTTGTCTTGTACTAGGATCTAGCATATTTCACTATTCTGTGGATGAATACATAGTTTGTGGGGAAAACAAATGTTCAGCTAGGGGCAAAAAGCACGACTGCTTTTTCCTGTTTGGCGTGGAATCACGCAGTCACCTTGGGCATTTAGTTGACTAGAAATTCTTTACCTTAAGCAGCACACACATTTACTACACACACAGTGTTAACAAAGCACTGTGCTTAGAGGGTAAAAAGGAATCACAAAACAAGAATCTTTCCAAAGTTGTCTCATTCAGCAATGTTAAGGCATCTGTATCAAATTATTTTGGATGTAAAGATTCCTGTGTCTCATAATATGAATGTATTTTTTGATATACAAGAAACTGACATAAAATGTGAGAAAACCACCTATAATTTACCACTGTGAACAATTATATATCTGCTTCATCTTTTCTCAAATGCATCAATTCTCTAAAATTCCTATATTGTAACTTGCCTTTTTTAAAAAAAGTTAGATGCTGATATAAAGTCTGCTTAATTGTCAACTTAATGAGCTCTATTTTGTGTAGTTATATCTTTATCCATTCCTCTTTTATGGACATTTAGGTTGTTTCCAACTTGTTGCTATTACTGCAACATATTTTTGTACACAGGACTTTTTCCTTCTTTCATTTTTGATTTTCTCTGTATAAAGGCCCAGCAGTGAATTATATTGGGTCAAAGGGTATAGACGTTTTCATGGCCTCACACATATTAAAATTTTTTTGTATAAAGGTTATAGCAATTTATACTTTTTTCAGTAATTAAAATATAGCTATTTCACTGAAATATTTCCAGCACTGAGCATTAATACTTAGTTTGCATTTTGTTTACTAAAAAGGTTGACCAGTGTGTTGATTCTTCTTTTATCTGATAAAGTGTGAAGCAACTAGAGAACACTTATTTGATCAAAGTAACTAGTCCTATTGATATACAAAAACCACAACAACTTCCCTGGATACTATTTTGAAATGAACACATCAATTTTTATTTGAATGTAGGTATTCTTCACACTGAAAAGCCAAATCAAGATCCAAACTGACTTTATGTATGTATATATCTCTCAATGCAAGCAATATCAAACTTCATTTTCTCTACAAAAATGCCAAGTTAGTCTCTTTATAAAAAGCAGTTACAATCTGAAGACATTCATGTTACTTCCTTTGCCAGCTCCAACTCTGCCTTATTTAAATCTTTGCATTTCATGGGAAACATTAATTCTATCTATGGCAGAGCCACTTGGTTTGTTAGCAGACTGATTTGCTGTCATCAGACTGTGAGATGATTTTTTGTGTGCATCATTTTTTTCTTGACCAGCTTTTTGAAAATTAAGAAATGGATAGTCAAGTTTTCTTCAGGTTCTCAAGTATTGTCAGCATCCGTAAATCCCTTCCACTCTGGGAAATACTACTGCTCCCTGCTTCCCATGGCTTCCACATCAGTCCAGGACTCTTTCTACACAAATTATTCTGGCTCTGCCTCCTTGACCTTGGTATTCTTAGCATTATTTTTCCCATTTTTTTGCAATGGAGTTTTTAATGGAGGTCATTGATTTCTGATCACAGACTTGAAGAGCTATGATCCACATTTCCAAGCTGCTTGGGGTCCCTGGTTTACAGTGTCTCCAGCATTCTGTACCTAGAGCCACATCTAAAGGGCAGGGAATCTCCAGTGTGGTTTTTTGTTTTTTGTTTTTTTTTGGAGTCTTGCTCTGTCACCCAGGCTGTCTCACAAGTAGAAGACATATCCACTGTAGCAAGGAACACTATGGAGTATATGAGTTAGGGAAAAGAGACTGTGAAGGGAAGAGAACAAACATTTTGTAGACGTTTGGTGTTGAATATATGCTATGGAGGCAGTTTCTATAGTTTCATTTACTTCATGAGATTTCATTTTTTTTTTTTTTTTGAGATGGAGTCTTGCTCTGTTGCCCAGGCTGGAGTGCAGTGGTGTGATCTCAGCTCACTGCAACCTCCACCTCCCGGGTTCAAGCGATTCTCCTGCCTCAGCCTCCCTAGTAGTTGGGACTACAGGCGCCCGCCACCACGCCCAGCTAAATTTTTGTATTTTTAGTAGACATGGGGTTTCACCATATTGGCCAGGCTGGTCTCAAACTCCTGACCTTGTGATCCGCCTGCCTCGGCGTCCCAAAGTACAGGGATTACAGGCATGAGCCACCACGCTTGGCCAATGGGTTGATTCTTAACATGTATTTTTATTTATAAGAATGGGAGTATAATTTATTTTCAAATGATGATGAATCTCCTGAGTCACATTTTTACCCTCATTTAAACTATTGTCTTTTATATAGACTATAAGTGGATATAGAGTATGTTTTGCCGTATCTCAATTCTCTACCATTCCTAGCATATAATACATAATTTTAGGGTAGCCCTCCTGCCATTC
Organism: Pan troglodytes; assembly: GCF_028858775.2. NCBI lineage: Eukaryota > Metazoa > Chordata > Mammalia > Primates > Hominidae > Pan > Pan troglodytes. The sequence continues at coordinate 63,053,082 of NC_072403.2, forward strand.
CTTGTTAGCACTGCTTTCAATAAAATGAGGGTATTAAATATTGGCAGAGTATCTGAAATATGAAATAATTTTAGGTTGCTTTGATCTTTAAAGAAGTTGCATTATATATTTTACTATTTAGAGCCACACTGTTGATACAATCATACATATCACACAAAATTTTAGCTTTGAAATGCATTTATTTTCTGATTATTGGAATTCATCCTTCATGAAATTTTTAGAGTAGTGTTTTAAATTAAGCTCCAGAGTATAACTGCAACCAAATAGCAATACATACAAGTGGTTTTCCATTCAAATTTACAAAAGCATTATTTATTAGTAATAAAAATATAGAAGGAATTCAGTTTTCCTTTTATCCCCAATTTTTTGCTTTTAAAAGACCATTTACTAACATCCTACTGTAGATATTTCGAGAGACAGATGAAAATAATAATAATAAAGATTATTATAGCCAAATCATCCAGTTAGCCAGGAGTTTGATGACTGGATATTTCAGAGTCTACTGCGGGTTTTAAATATTTTGTTAGCAAATGAATTCATCTGTATGATGATAGACTTACATGTTTTATAGCTGAAAACCTAAGGAGTGACGATAGTACATGTGACATTCTTAACAGTTAAAAACTGAGTAAGTCCTGTTCATTAGGTAGGTACCATGTGGAACAAGTTTTCACCTCATCAATTCATTTTGTTTTCAGAGAAACAGACTAATGATAGATTAATGGGAACATTTTATCAGGTTAGCAGTAACTATTTCAAAGGTTTTGAAAAGTATGCTAATAATTAACAATATCTTATATTAAAAGGGTCCAACACTAAGTTGGGACATTAGGTCCTAAGGCCAACTCCCTATTCTAAAAACTCACAGGTCCAAGGAGTACATGTTATTTATTGAGAGTTCTTTCTGAGCACTGCACTGCCAACTTCTAAAGCAACCACCTAAAACTTCACTCCATAATGAGGAAAAAGTTTTCATCCTCTTTTTGGTAGTTTTAGCTTTATTTTGAAAAAGTAACGTGTGCTATCATCAACTTTGGGCAGATACAAAGGAAATCATTTAACCTGGTTTTATTTAACTATATTGCCTTATATGGGTTATTCTATATACTATTTAATTCATAGACAGAGACTGGAAAAGGAAAAGGAAACCTGAGGAACTCTGAAATATGGCAATTATTCCACAGCGATATGTCTATGCAAAAGATTAGCCGTAATGTTAAAAAAGTAGATTAGAGCACAAATGCACAATCACCTGGAATCTTGGAAAAGTTTTTCTTTAGTATACATGGTTTCATAAAATTAAAGTTATTTAAGAGAATGAAGGGTCTTGGGAAAAAAATGTCAATTTTTGAAGGCTTTAAGAATCGATTAAATTGAGAAATTAACGTGGCTGACTTTCAGGCCTACTTAATTAATTATTTTAAATGACTAATTATGGTTAGGTTTAAAATACAGCAGTGCAAATTAAAAATTCAAATATGTAACAAAGCTCTCTCTTCAGTTCTTATTTAAAAAAAGATAAAACTAGGTACATAAAATTATATTATTACAGGAACTGTAACTATCCTCAGAGATTACTTTTTTTAATATAGAAAGGTAACACGCTTTTAGCCACACAGCTAATATGAAAAAGAACTAGAACACATATAACAAGTGATTTTTCTGCCAATAAAGACAAAAGACTATTTGTTGCAAAGTATTATTTTGTGCAAAAATTAAAGAGAGTAGAGAGTAGAAAATTGAAGAGAGTAGAAAAGATGACTCATTAGCAGTATCCACTGTTTGTTAGGAACTGAATTTTGCCCCCAAAACCTATGTCACTATCAGCAATGGGAGTGGTGACAACTGGTGACATAAAAATAAACATTTTACATTACTGTGAAATAATGCCAGATCATTTCAATATAATGAAAAGCAAAAATTTACTTTTTAATTTTTTTATTATTTTTCCATCTAAAATGGCAAAGAGAACATTTACTTTTGATCACTTAACAAGGACACACCCAGGAAATTTGATTTTCTCAACATTAGGAGGATGAGGGGAGTACAGATGGAAAAACAAAAGATAAAACACAAAAGGAGTACATAAAACATTGTTTAGTACAAATAATGAAAAATGACTTCATGACATTTTCCAATAAAAGTTATTTTTACAGATTTTGCAATGCTGTGAAAACCAGGTATATTGAAAGGGGTTATTTATAGGTTAAAAATAAAGCCATTGATGAGTGATAATCAGTTTTAACGGAGTTCACGCAATTATCTTAGCTGGAAAGCTACTGTCCCAAGTGACAAAATTTATGTTCTGACACATGATTACATATTAAATCATTTTGTAAAAGAAATGATTTTGTATGTGGGACTGACAGCTCTTGAGAAAGTGCTATACAAACAAGGTTATAGAAATGTTGAAGTGATAATCTTAAAATACCATACAAAAATGTGTAAACAAAAGGATGGTTTAGAGTTGCAGGGCATTATAAAATATGTAATTTTAGTTAAGACTAATAATAATATTTTTGTGCACTTTAAAAATGGTTAGTGTAATCTTGTAAGTTCAAAGCTGGGTTCTCAGTGAGCAGCAAAAGGTGTTAGATGCGTCACCACACTTCACAGGACCTCCCGAATGACTGCAGATGTGCTGTGTACCTTCTTAAGGGGCTTTGGCTGACCTTATGAGAGCAGGAGCTCACCATGCTTATGGGTGACTATATCAAAAAGATCTGCAATAAGGCTCACCTGGGAGATGCTCTAGCATTCAAATTCCTATACTCCTCTTTTATCTACGCTGTCAGATGAAAACTGCTTACTGCTTTTAAAAGATATAATAAACAATATAAATTCTGATAGTAAAGCACTATAAAAATTAGGTATGGTATTTTTGGCACAAAGCACTTTTTAAACCCAAGCTCATTTTGCAAAATATATGTCTAGAGTTTATCATTTGAAAATAAAAACATATACACAATATGTAAATGGTTTTATAAGTGAATTAGAATGTACATTTTCTTAAATACTGCACATACCTTCAGCTTACTCCAGTACCAGACATCTGCATGCACACCCCACATTCTACATTACACAGATATTGCACAAGTTTCAATGCCAAAATACGAATGCAGTCTGGCAAGATTTAGGGTTTACCTTTCAGTATTATTTTGTGAAAGTATTCAGATTCAATACTATTTCGCAGAAAAGCTACATGACCAATTTCAGGAAAAGAATGCTTGCTATCTTTCCTTGATCCACAGTATTAAAATCTGTAACAACATATTTAGGCATTTCATTTATGTTTCAGCATTTAAAATTCCGCAAAACCTGTGTTTGAAATTTCTTATAGCATTCCTTTACAAACAGGAGAAGCTTCGTCTAATGTAAAAAAAATTAAAGGAGTCCACAGGGCAATAATTTTTCCACCAGAGGTCTCACTCTACATTCTGAAAAGCACTGCAGAGCAATATTTAAGTCTGTCACTTTCAGAGAGCCATTAGGAGCAAAGTCTGCTGAAAACCTTGTAACATACCATGACAGCTGGATGGGTTTCTTAATGAATTGCACAATGTAATTCAATTGTTTTCCTCCCAAAACATCTTAGGGTATGCTACAGCTGCTAAAAGGATTTCTGTTTTTCTTGGTCCTTTGTTTGTTGGGTCTAAGATTGATGACATCTCCACCATTGAGGGTACTTGAATTCTGACCTGAGTGACTTCCACCAGATGTATTAAAGACACCTGTATAAATTGAGGGAAAAGAGTGATTGCCACTGACACGCCTGAGTTACCTGTTGCATCCAGCTTATTAGTAAAATCAGTAATATTTTCAAGTATTTACAGTTTCTCTAAAATTGTAGTAAAATCCAACAAAATTTAGCATCTTAACCATTTTTAGGCATACGGTTCAGTGGTATTAAATACATTTGTAATGTTGTGGAACAATCACCCCCGTCCATCTCCATAACTCTTTTCATCTTTAAAACTGAAACTCATACCCATTAAACAGTAACTAACTCCCCATTCCCCCTCCCTGCAGACCTTAGCAACCACCATTCTATCTTCTGTCTCTTATGATTTTAACTACTCTACCTTATATAAATGGAATAATAGTGTCTTTTTGGGACTGACTTATTTCATTTAGCATAATGTCTTCAAGGTTCATCCAACGTAGAACACTGAAGCATTTCCTTCCTTTTTAAGGGTGAATAATATTCCATTGTATGTATATACCACATTTTGCTTATCCTTTCATACATCAATGGACACAGATTTATGATTTTAAAGCTCTTGTTTTAGTTTTACTTTTAGTAGCTAATACGCATGGTACAAAGTTCCAAGGCTATAAAAGAGGTCACATTAGGGCTCTTTTTTACCCAGATTTTCACCCCTTGCCAGTATTCCCACCCCTAAGGTACGCATGTTATTACTTTTCCTACTTATCCTTCCAGATATAGTTTATGCATATATAAGCTAAAATGCATATATATTCTCTTTTCTACCTAAGTTGTGGCATATTCTACACAATGTTCTGCATCTTTTGACTTAACAATTTATCTTTGACGTTTGGAATCAGCAAATACGATAATTTTTATTTATTTATTTTTTGAAGACAGAGTCTCGCTCTGTCGCCAGGCTGGAGTGCAGTTGCGTGATTTTGGCTCACCGCAACTTCCGCCTCTTGGAGTCAATTGATTCTCCTGCCTCAGCCTCCCGAGTAGCTGGGACTACAGCCGCCTGCCGCCACGCCCAGCTAATTTTTTATATTTTAGTAGAGACGGGCTTTCACCGTGTTGCCCAGGCTGGTCTCAAAGTCCTAAGCTCAGGCAATCCACCTGCCTGGGATTAGAGGTGTGCTAGGATTACAGGCATGAGCCACCACACCTGGCAACTACGGTAATTTTAATAACTTACTAACTTCACATCATATCACTTCCTCAAGAATACCTTTTAGTTAACAACAGTAACAACAGTATTTCTGAGTTGTGTGTGTGTGTGTGTGTGTGTGTGTTTTAAGAGATAGGGTCTTGCTCTGTCACCAGGCTGGAGTGCAGTGGTACAATCATAGCTCATTGCAGCCTTTAACTCCTGGGCTCCAGCAGTCCTGCCTCAGCCTCCTGAGTAACTGGGACTACAGGCACAGGAATGCCATCAGCTAATTTTTCTTTTTTTTTAAAGAGACAGGATATTGCTATGTTGTCTAAGTTGGTCTCAAACTGTCGGCCTCAAGCAATCCTCCTGCTTCAACCTCCCAAATAGCTGGGATTACAGGCACAAGCAACCACACCCAGCTATTTGTGAGATTCTGTGTTAATACTAGTAAGATACGTTTTTCCTACTTATACTAAACCAGTAAAAAAGTGGCCCACAGATAAAAGTGATGAGTAGCTAAAAGATAAAGAACTTTATAGTTTCCATTTTGAACTGTGCTATTCACAAAATGTAATCTCCAATTTATGATATAGCATCCATGACACACAAAATTCTGGGCCAGAGATACTGTCAGAGATACAAAGGTGACTAAGACCAGTTCTCGCCCACAAGAAGTTTACAATGTAATAAGACAAGACAGTAAACAAGTAATGCCATATGACATTATATGTTAAGTGTCATAAAAGAGACACAAAATCTTACAGAAGTTTCAAAGGAAGGACAGATTGCATCTGATACATAAGAAAGGAAAAACTACATGAAGAAGGTAGAACTGGACACTTGGCAGTGCCCTGGGCTTAGATGTCTATTCTTTTAGAAGATGGAGGCTGGGCAGTGGCTCACACCTATAATCCCAACCCTTTGGGAAGCCGAGACAGGAGGATCACTTGAGCCCAGGAGTTCAAGACCAGCCTGGACAACACAGTGAGACTCTGTTTCTTTAAAAAAGAAAGAAAAAGAGTATGGAGGATGTGTCTTCAGGCAGGCAGATACACAACTGAAAACTTTCTAGAAAGGCCTTGAGGAATGAATTGTTCTTCGACAGAAGATGGGAAAGAGGTCATTCTCAATAGAAGAAAAAAAATGACCAAAAGTGAAGAAGAAAGCAAGCATGGGGCATACTCAGGAAAGATCAAGACCTCTGAGAGAACCAGTAAATGGGTTACATAGATGTAATGGTGTGGCAGGAGGCTACACAGAAGGAAGGGCAAAACCACCTTTAAATGTTGGATTGAAGAGAATCTGCATTTACTTTGTTCCACAATGAGTCTTATTAAAGCTTTAATCAGTAGATATGAAGAAGACAAGAGGGGAGCCAAGGAGACCACACCAGGTAGAGGCTTATTATAAGTGTCTTGTGTTCACAAAGCATTTGAGGTCTCTGATGGCAAGAAATTTTGCAATGAAAATGGCAAAGGCAGAAAAATAAAAAAAGCCAGAATCCAGGAAAAATCTAAGTTAAAACAGGTCCAGAAAATAATGTGTTTGTTTCTACATATGTAGTGAAGGGGGACGGAATACAGATATGAAGTCCTTAAGAGATTATACAAGTATCAAGATTTAGAACCAGCAACTTTGGCTCTCATTTTCCTGGAATCCAAAACAAGAAGAGAGACATCTGGTCAGGCAGTTATTGTGAAAGAGAACACAACACACTTGTTCTTCAGAGAATGCTAAAGTTTTGCTGGCATTTAACATAAGAAAAAGCAAAATCAGTAATGGGTAATAAGCAAGATAGTAAGAAAGGGAAAAGGTAAGAGCCAGTGTAAGTACAGATTCAGAAGAATAACTGTTATAAAGTTCCTTTATATAAAGGACAGATCTTTACAAAAAGTCTTTATCTCTGCTGTGTTTAATCTATCAAATGGATTTATAAAATTCAATGGCAAAAAAACCTCCATTAACACAATATACCTTTTAACAAGAGACCTGATACTTAAATCACTGACTTAATAGTTTAATAATCACTTTTAAATCACATTTCTGAAAGAAATGAGCATATTATATGTGTTTTTTAACTTTACCAAGTAAACATGGGCTAAAATTTCCTATGTACTTACCAATCTTGTTACTACTTGAATGTGTTAGTTCTGGATCCTCAGCTATTTGTTGTTTGAGTTTCTGAAGGTATTTTTCAGCCAAATACTTAAAAACTAGAATAAAAAGAAAACACCCAGAACCAGGTCAATGATTTATGCATGTAAATCTGTTATTTCACATCATTTATAATATTTATACTTACTAAACAAATTTAAAGTTACAATTAGGAGCATACAATCTAGTTAAAAATTCAGCTTTTAAAAATTATTTGGGCAGTATCTGAGTACAATGATAATATTAACAAATGTATAATGGTATTTTATTAGTAAATAAGTGAAATAATACTTGTAGTGATTGGCTCTTCTAAGTATCTGAATAGTGATTAATACTAAGCAACACTAAACAGACTCACTCTTGAAAAGATGTCTCCTTTATGTGAAGAAAAGTATCCAAAATAGACATCCAAGAGAATATCTAGTTGCAATCTAAATAAGTGGCAATTCTAGAATGAGAAAAATAACTTACCATCTTTCTCTAATTTCACTTTCTTAAACTAGGAAATACTATTAAATTAAATACTATTAAATAAACTAACTACCTAGTGGAATATCTACTATCATGGAGTTCTAAAACAACTGAGTTATTTTTAACAGGTATGCATCAAAACCACATATGCATATACTCAACATATATAGCTTACATTTTTCAAAGATAATAATAAAAATGGAAAACCTTACCAGGATGAAAAGTATTCAAGGGCATTAGTAAATAATTAAGCACTAACAAAAAGAAGTAGAAAGCCTTTAAATTCTACTTAATGTTAGGTGACAAAAAAATCTTGTTCTCATTAAAAATATAATTTCTAAACAACACAATTTTAAAAGCGCAAGAATAAAATTTCTTTTTGCAATCTATATCCTTTAAAGGTAATTTACCTTCATTCACATTTAGATCTTCTTTCACTGATGTTCTGTAGAATCTTAACTTTAACCTTTTTGCCAGTGCCTCAGCTTCCTCACTGCACATCAATTTAAAAAAAAATGCTTTACAAAGGTGCCTTCTGATAGCTTGTTTTTTAAATCACTTTTAATTACATTTACTGAATACAGTTTGGCAGGGAAGGGAGGGAAGGTGGATCAGATCTTTCAGAAAATTTTCATATTTCTTTTTAAAAGAGCTTGATATAAGTGCCCAGTTAAGTAAAATCAGTTGAAAGCTATGTTTTCATTTAGTGCCTGTACTGATTTTAGTTTTCACTACTCTTGAGAAATAAACACCAACTGTTATACCGTATGTGTACATAGAAGACTTTTCTATAAAGTCATTAATCTCTAGCCCTAAAATAAGAAAATATCACTTTTCTTTGTATAATATTTTAATTAATTTTATCTCTTCCTAAGACCTGTAGTTAATTACACTCTGAAAATCTTACAGTGAATTACTTATTTTATTCTTACTGGCCATGAAACAATTTTGCTGCCTAAAGCCAAAGTCAGTGTATTAATGACTACATCTCCAAATTGTACTCCTAATTTTAGTTTTATCAGGATTCCTGGTTGTGGACTCCTGATATTAATGTCATTAGAGACTGTTGTAACCATGCTCCATAGGCTCCCGCTATTTCTCTGGCTTCTGGTCTTCAGCCCCTTGTGTAGTCTCCTCCCGCACTGTAATCAAGGTTGGTCTGGGTGTCCACTAATATGCAATACAAGGGACAGTATAAGACTGGGTCATAAGAAACACTGTGGCTTCTGTCTTGCTCTCTCTTGGATCACCCACTCTGGGAGAAATAGCTGCCGTGTTGTGAGAATAGGAGAGGACCATCTGACAAGGAACTAAGGCTTCCTGCCAAGTGAATAAGCCATCAAAGAAATGGATGGTCCAGCACCAGTGTAGCCTTTCCGTGAGAACAGGCCTAGCCAACATCTCAACTGCAGCTTCATGAAAAACCACCAGCTAAGCCATTCTCAAACTCCTGACCTACAGAAACTGATATAATAGATGTTTGTTGTTTTAAGACACTAAGTTTTGGGCTAATTTGTTATATAGCAACAGATAACATAAGAAGACTTAAAAAGCAGGTAAAAACCAAGCAAATATTTTCAAAACTAGCAAAAATAATAATGCAATAAGTAAATATTTATGAACAGAAATTATCTGTTCACAAATTTGAGCATAAGAGTTCTGAATATACAAAACAATATGAATCTGAACCCTTAATTAAAATTCATCAACATAGGATAGTTACTTATTCTGGGTATTACAAAATCTAGGGATGCTTTTCTTAACATTCTTACCATATTAAGGTTTGACTTAACATGAAGAATTAGATTTCTTGTGCAAAGACCTGAGATTAGAATTCTAAAAGAGCCTTCAAATTTTAATCCTTTAATTTTATCTACTTAGGAATCAGAATGAATTTTTTAACCCAAACCAATCACATAGAATAGCTCACAGAAATTTTAGGTAAATTAAAATATTTAAGTCATTAAAGCCTTCAAAATGAAAGTATAGAATTTTTCCTAGATCCTGTAAAACTATGCAAAAATTAAGATGTCTTAACTTTATAGAATTACTGTCCCTCCTTCCCCAAAAGTAGCCATCTTACTTCTTTATACAAGAATCATCCAGAAGATCAATCTTGTTTTGCACAAGTACAGTTGGTATATCTCCCACTTCGGCTACTACTTTCTCTCTCCAACTGGAAACTGCTTCAAAAGATTCCCTATCTGTGGTAGAGAACACGAGCACACAAGCCTGGGCTCCTGTAAGTTCACAATCAATCAATCAATCAATCAATCAAGGTATTTACATTAACATATTACATTTACATTAAGAAAACAATCTCATGAAGAATGGGGGCAACTTTTATCCATTCAAAACAACTTTTATGTAAATAAATGTTGAACTCATCTTTGTACTACTCTTCTTTACTTTTCAACATATAAATTCTATTTTCATTTTTACCAAAAACAGTGGTTCTCAAATGTGTTCAACTGTCAAAGCACCTCAAAACCATACACATTCTTTTTGGAATACCATAAAATACTGATTTAATTCCATTATAAAAGCTAGAGAGAATGGTAAACTAAAATTACAGGCTGTTGCCAAATTCTTGTTAATTTGCTTCTTAATTTCTTTCAGCGTAGATTTAAGAAAAATGTCATTTGCTTAATTTCTTTCAGCGCAGATTTAAGAAAAATTTATGAGAAAAAAAATCATAATTTGTTCATTCTATTCACTTTTTAAATAAATTGTATTATTTTATTTCAGTAGAATACCAGTGATCCTAAGGAACATAATTTGAAAGCCAATGCCAAGAGTATATATATATATAATAGAGGGGTTGGGGGAAACTTAGTTTTACCCTGTTTAACTGCATAATTTTACCCACCCATATTGTATCCATTGACAATATTTTAACCATCAACTGCCATTTTAGGCTGATAATATCAAAGACTAAAATAAGCAGAAACCTCTTAGAAGAAGCAGTTTTATAAATTATTAGCTATTGATTCAGGTAGCATGGTGATAAAAGCAGGCATGTAAGCAACAAGAGAAAATCATCCTGGGGGTCAAGAGGATTTCCTGAAATCAAGGCATGTTTTCTTACCATTACTCCTTCCTTACACATCCCTCTGGTATAAGAGTTTTCTACTAAGACTCAAGATATGTCTGGGCTATCTAAGACACTCTAGAGCCAAAACTAGTCTGTATATCTATATATCACTGGGGGAATACTGTAGAAAGCAAAAGACCACAGAAAGAAAACAGCAGTTTGCTATTACTGTAAAAACAGAAGGTTCATTTGGAAAATCTTCCCTACCCTAAAAACAGGTTTTTTGTTTTCTGGTTTTCTTGAGACAAGGTCTCACTCTGTTGCCCAAACTGGAGTGCAGTGGCATGATCATGGCTCGCTGCAGCCTCGACCTCCTGGACTCAATCAATCCTCCCACCTAGTAACTGGGACTTACAGGAGGAGCTAATTACATCATGCACAGCTAATTCTTTGTTTTTTTGTTTTGTTTTGTTTTGTTTTTGTTTGTTTTGTAGAGATGGGTCTCCCAATGTTGCCCAGGCTGGTCTCAAACTCCTGGGCTCCAGCAATCTGCCTGCCTCAGCCTCCCAAAGTGCTGGGATTACAGGTGTGAGTGACTGTGCCTGGCCTAAAAACAGGTTTTAATCCAAATAATAAATGAATAATGCAAAATACAGAAAGAGAGAGACAAAGACACCCTGAGACCTTCTCAGAATTTAAGGGAAAATAAAACTGAAGAGATCACATTAGTATACTGATAAATAAACTTATATTTACTTGAGCTGTAATATTTACCTCAACTACAAATAAAAAAAATTATGTAATCATATTTTAAGAAACTGTGGATCATGAGGTCAGGAGATCGAGACCATCCTGGCTAACACGGTGAAACCCCGTCTCTACTAAAAATACAAAAAATTAGCTGGGTGTGGTGGCGGGTGCCTGTAGTCCCAGCTACTTGGGAGGCTGAGGCAGGAGAATGGCATGAACCCGGGAGGTGGAGCTTGCAGTGAGCCAAGATCGCGCCACTGCAAGACCAGCCTGGGCAACATGGCAAAACCCCATCTCTACAAAAAATACAAAAATCAGCCAGGCGTGGTGGCACACACCTGTAGTCCCAGCTACTCAGGTGACTGAGGTGGGAGGATTGCTTGAGCCTGGAAGGTTGAGGCTGCAGTGAGCTGTGATTGTGCCACCGCACTCCAGCATGGGCAAAAGGGTGAGACTCTGTCTAAAAAAAAAAAAAAAAATTTGTTCTTTATCATAAAACTCAATGAATTACCTTTAAGCCTACAGCTTTATGTCCAGCTGTCATTTAAATTTGAGGGCACAATAGGGTATTTCCAAGTGTTCAAGGTCTCAGACACTTAACCAAAAAAACCTCTTAGAGGAAGCATATATGATGGAAAAAAAACCCCAAACAGATAATGCCAGAGATATGGGCAGTAAGAATGATTAAGAAAAGCTCAACATTATTTAAAAAATCAAAGACCAAAAGAAAGTATGTCCATAACAACCCCAAGATTATTTAGCAGGGGACAGAATGGGTACAGACCAGAGAAATGTGGGAATGTGCCAAAGTGCTTGTGTGAAGAAAGGGAAGATGTTTACATAATCAGGGAGGTAAATAAACAAACCCTGCAGCAGAGGCCTGTGGCTGCATGCATGTCTCCTCAACCGGGCTTCAGCGCAGCTGTGGAGAACAGTTCCTGTGCCAGTTGCTCCTGCCTATGCTGCAGGGGGCTCTGCTGTTCTGCTGGGGGCTGTTCTGATGCATCCCCCAAGGGGGAAGTGATGCCTCTGGGTGGCGGGGGGGTGGAATGAACACCTTAGCCTCCCTTTGGTGGGCTCCTGAGGCCTCTCTTCATGGTTCCTCAGGGAGACTGAGCCCCAGTGGCCCACAGTGATACTTAGAACCCTTTACTGGTTTTTCTCCCTTCCTTGCCTCATTCTCCCTAGTCTTTCACTCTACTTCCTGGGATCATGTCCCAAATAAACGAGCCCCACCCATGTGGCGCAGTGGGAGGGCACACAGAGGCTTAAACTAAGACAGTAAATGCCTTAAGTTACAGGCAATCACCTTAAGAATAAGAGAATGTATGACTATTAAACCACAGGAGAAAAATGGATTTCTGCAGTATAAAGAACAAAATCAAAAAACAAGAACTGCAGGAAATAAAAAATCTGAAATAAGATCGCAAAAATAAGTCCTAAGAAGATAAATTACAATCTATAGAAAGAATGGTACACAAATCTCCAAAGCAGGACGGTTCACCTGATACCAAGCCTTTATATCAAATGCTGCACCACCTTGTCTGATTTAACCTAAAAATATTACTAAAATGGAAAAAAAATCAACTGGATTACTTTTTATGGATTACTTTTACGGTTATAATAATTCTGACAAATGTTGGACAACCACTTGTTTCCATTTCCCCTAACTGAATATCATCTTCCATCTAGACAGATAAAATACTTTGTCAAACTGTGATTCATCATGGTTCTTTTATGTTTGGAAAAGTCCTAATGACCGGAAAGCCCTTTCTAATATTTAGTTTAAAAAGCTCAAAAGATGACCCCTCACCCTCCACCCTTTTTTAAAAAAAAAACTTTGACTGAGGTACCAATAAAGCATGTAACAAATACAAGATTCCAAGATTTATGAGACAGATCATTATTTGCAGAATTTAGAAAGCAAATGGCTGATCCTGCTGCACAACTCTGAACTCCCTCAAGCACTTCAAGAATTTTTTTTTTTTTTTTTTTTTTTTTATATGAGATGGGGGTTGGAAAGGAAAAGGATCTGTAAAGAATTTCTTGGCCGGGTGCGGTGGCTCATGCCTGTAATCCCAGCACTTTTGGAGGCTGAGGTGGGCGGATCACGAGGTCAGGAGTTCAAAACAAGCCTGGCCAACATAGTGAAACCTTGTCTCTACTAAAAATACAAAAATTAGCTGGGTGTGGTGGTGGGCACCTGTAGTCCCAGCTACTTGGGAGGCTGAGGCAGGAGAATCGCTTGAACCCGGGAGGAGGAGGTTGCAATGAGCTGAGACCATGCCATCGCACTCCAGCTTGGGTGACAGAGTGAGACTCCGTCTCAAAAAAAAAAAAAAAAAAGAATTTTTTTAGAGGAAGTACTGTACTCCAAACCCTTTCTCCTGCAAAAAGGTGCAGTAGGATGGATGAGGGTGCTATCACCACCTCCTTCATCTCAAACCTTAAAGAATGGATGCTGACAAGACCAATTTAGGAAGCTGTTACGTATTTCCAGCAACTGGCAGACATTAGAGACTAGTGATGCCTTGATTCAAGCCTGAGAAAAATGCAATGGGTGAGAGTGAGAGTGAAAAATCAAAACCAGCAGACAAAAAGCAGAGAGCTACATTGGGAAGGAACTATGCCTCCCCCAATGGCAGGGCAAAGAATGCACATGAATTTCATAGGGGCAGAGATGAACCACATCTAAGAGATACCAGTAATGGGGCTCTGGACATGCTAAACTAAAATATGGCACCTTGACGTACTGAATATTTTAAGCTGAAGGAATCTGAGAAAACAGCAGAAGCAGGAGAGTCACTTTGATCTCCCCCAGCCCCTTCTCCTCTGAAGCAGGTCCTAAAATTCAGGAAGGATTTTCTTTCTCTTTTTTTTTTTTTTTTTTTTGAGATGGAGTCTTGCTCTGTCGCCCAGGCTGGAGTGCAGTGGCATGATCTTGGCTCACGGCAGCCTCTGCCTCCCGGATTCAAGCAATTCTCCTGCCTCAGCCTCAGTAGCTGAGATTACAGGCGCCCACCACCATGCCCATCTAATTTTTCTATACTTTTAGCAGAGATGGGGTTTTGCCATGTTGGCCAGGCTGGTCTTGAACTCCTGACCTCAGGTGATCCGCCCATCTTGGCCTCCCAAAGGAAGGATTTTCTGACCCTCACCTGAAGGAGGTCATAAGCCCCTCAGGTGAGAGGTGACCTCCATATACCCAGAGGAAAGGAGAATCCTCATTTCTGAAGAGAGAGGGACACCAAAAGGAATCTGAATGAACCTCTGCTGATGAATCTTGCTAAGTTTCCTCCAGTTTACTGCTCTTAGCTCATATTTGTCCTATCACATTCTTCAACAACTTTGCACTCTTCCTCAAACCTGGTATAAAAACGTTCAGGTTTAACTGTTTATTTGGGTTTTCATTTCCTTATGAAGGTTTCTTTGTCACATAAAACTTATATTAAATAAATTCATAAGTTTTTCTCTTGTTAATCTGTCTTTTGTTAGAGACCCAATCAAGGACCAAAAAGAGTAGAAGGAAAAAGATATTTTTCCTCTCCTACAAACCAAAGTCACAGTAAAAAACTGTAACAAAAATCTATTTCATGTCGTCTGTATCTTTCTGTACTAACTAAAATCACTGGTTCCTACTGCCTGGAGTCAACTTTCTAAAAAGCTTTAGAGAAATCACTTGGGATCCCAGAGGCTTCCTAATCTGTGCTCTGTTGTAACCTATTTACAAGAAGGTCTTGTTTCAACATCTCTCACTATACAATTAAGCCAGCATTCCAAGTCCATAATAATACCTTTGAGCAATGGCTTTGATATAATGGGTCTTTTAAATGAATTATAATAAAATTGTTCTTTTTAAAATTTTAATTTGTTGATTTTTATGCATCACTAATAACACATTTCTAGGATTTAAATCAGCAAGTCATAACTATACATGGCATAGTGCTTCTACCACTACATTTGTATCTTAATTCATTCTTTCTAGCCCTTACCTTCCCTTCTTACTTTTATTTCTATTTAATTTCATCACTATCTAAATCTGTACTAGCAGCAGATATTGTCTGATTGCCTAGGTGGCATCTCTCCCTAAAAACACCTTTCCCCCACTGTATAGTAGCCATATGGTTTAGGTAGACTAAACCTATTCTCTGCTGGAGGTGGGAGTTGTGGTGGCAAGGAGCACAATGTGATCCAAGTCAATTAATCACATTCCTCTCATTATTGCAATCAGGTCAAGGGTGGTCTAATCAGAGAAAAGCTCAGGACATCTGAACCACTGCTGTGGGAAGTAACCCTCTCTCCCCAAGGATGTAAACAAAGCATGTGGCTGTCATTGCTCCTGGTGATAATCTTGCAACCCAAAAGGAAATCAACATGAGGAGGTACCGGTACCACACAGGGAGGAGACAAAGCCAGGAGAATCAGTAAGGTTATAGGCTGAACAAACAACTAAAAGGGATGCTATTTCCAGACTTTTCTATCAAATCAGTAAGTCTCTGTAGTTTTAAGACAGTATGAAATTCCTTTTATTTGGCAGCAACCAAAAGCATTCTAATGGAGCCCCAAAGAGGTTTCCCAAAGGGAAAACATAAAATAATGTTCAATATACTGTTTTTCAATTTTATGTATAATTGCTGTTTTTTCTTTAATTCATATTGTATTGTGATAAATGTTTACTTTTACCATTTAGAAAAAGAAGAAGCTGAAACTGAGGACCTATCTCAGTATCTCACCCTCTTTGCCATTTTAATACAGTCAGCTAAAAAGTTAAATTACTAAGATAGGCTGTTTTTTTGTTTTTTTTTTTTGAGACAGAGTCTTGCTCTGTCACCCAGGCTGGAGTACAGTGGCATGATCTCGGCTCACTGCAGCCTCTGCCTCCTGGGTTCAAGCTATTCTCATGCCTCAGCCCCCCCAGTACTGAGATTACAGGTGTGCGCCACCACACCTGGCTAATTTTTGTATTTTTAGTAGAGACGTGGTTTCACCATATTGGCCAGGCTGGTCTCGAACTCCTGACCTCAGGTGACCTGCCGGCCGCAGCCTCCCAAAGTGCTGGGATTACAGGCGTGAGCCACTGCGCCCAGCCAGTTTTGCCTTTTTTTTTTTTTTTTTTTTTTTTTTTTTTTTTTTGAGACGGAGTCTCGCTCTGTCACCCAGGCTGGAGTGCAGTGGCGCGATCTCGGCTCACTGCAAGCTCTGCCTCCCGGGTTCACGCCATTCTCCTGCCTCAGCCTCCCGAGTAGCTGGGACTACAGGCGCCCGCTACCACGCCCGGCTAATTTTTTGTATTTTTAGTAGAGACGGGGTTTCACCGTGTTAGCCAGGATGGTCTCGATCTCCTGACCTCGTGATCCGCCCACCTCGGCCTCCCAAAGTGCTGGGATTACAGGCGTGAGCCACCGCGCCCGGCCTGCCTTTTTAAATTATAGAAACATAATGTCAAATATATTCTCTAAAAATAACCCTATTGGTTAAAAAGTAATAACTGCCACATCAAACTGTCAAAAGCTTAGAAAGGATTAGGCCAGCCTATCTGTTTCCTCAAAAAAAAGAACAGACATTTCATGCAGAGAATTTAGAAGACCAAGTTCACTAGATAAAAATAAAATAATGAAAATCTCAAGTAATCCTACTTCTTTCTGGTGTTTCCACATAGGTTTTATGTTTATTTTTTTCCTGAGTGTGTGGGGAAGGTAGTGGTAATAACCCCATTAAAAAATACAAATAACTTTTACTCAAGAATAAAACTGTACATTTAGGACCTGTTAATCAATACTGTCAAGGCTGATGAAATTCATAATTTGATACAAATATCATCTACTTGAATGACAGAGGGGTAGAAAAAACAATACCATCTACTCCAAGAACGGCTTGGGGTAGTAAAAACATAATTCTCAACCTTAGACCATGATACAGGTGCTCAGGATCCAAACTGGTAGCCACAGAGAATAACCAAAGCTACTGTGGACGGGAAGCCTTAAAGTACACAGTAAATAGAGTGGTAAGTAGTGGTGGCAAGAAACCAAAATATGTTTTAGAGCAGGCAGTGGAAGTCAAGTTTCCTTGGTACCAATTTAGAAAGGCAACTTCTTTGGTCATTTGTATGTTAGTACAATTATGAAACCTTAGTTGTCATTATTACAATAAATCCTACATTTTCAAAAGTGAAAAAAATAAGCTATATATTCAAAAGTTACATGAATTCACCCAATTTCTCAAGTATATCGATTTTATATAACTGGTATAAGTTTGTAAATAAGCAAGCTACTTCAATAAAATCAGTGGTAAATCCTGTCTAAAAGAAGAAATTATGTGTTTATATGATACTGTACCTAAAAGTTCATTAACACTGTCACTTGGAACTTTCATATATATATAGATTTCTTCAAGAGACATATACTGGTATACTGCTATTCAATGTATCTATTCTATTTTCAAGTACTGCTTCTCTGATAATCCAGGACACACAAACATAGGTTCCCTTTCAAGTTGGATAAAGTGACACATTAAAGAAGACTTCCATGAAGAAGTCAGAAGAATTTCCATTGTATACATAACTATTATTTCAGTTTCATTAAACTTGTATCTTTCAATACAGGATGTTTAAAGAGACTTTGAAAAAATAATTCATAACTGCTTCCATATCATCTGTTCTTTGGGACTGTTTAGTATTCAACTACTAGCATTCTACGTACTAAGATAGAATATATTTTAATTTTTATGATACCAAAGAGTAGATTTAAAAGCAGAAAACAAAAGGAGATTTAAGAAGTAAAAAAGATAATTAGCTTAAGGGAAACTTTTCAGATATATTTCTAAGCAATGTTATTACATGAATATAAATACAAGTTAAGACAAAGAAGCCAGGGCAAGGTTTACTATGCCTATTATATCCCTAGAACAACAGAGACACTTAATACACATTTTCTGAATAAAACTTCAAATCTAGAGAAACAGTCATGGGGGCAACTATAAACAAGGTAGATCCTACTTTCCTGGGGCTTCTAGTTCAGAGAGCAAATACCTTTAAGTGAAATCATTTATATTTATAAATATAGATATATGTGTATATACACATACACATACATATGTGTACATATGTACAGACATGTTTACATACATACATATATGTATATGTATATATACATCTGTTAATAAATATGTGTATATATACATATACATATATTTGCATTTATAAATATATATACACTGTGTATATATACACATCTATACATATATACACTTTACACATATATACACACTATATTAATTACATATATACATATTACATACATACACATATATTAAGTGTGTGTATATATGTGTGTGTGTATGTATGTGTGTGTGTGTATATATATATATATAAAAATAAAATTTCATCCATTACTTAAGGTCAGAGTATAAAGTTATAGCATCTGATAAGTAAAATGAGACTGTGTGATGAATGAGCAGAATTTCACTTTATAAAAAAATTAACCAAAATGATACTGTCTCCTAAGGTCAACTGAATTCACTTGAGCCAACAGGTGCTACGCAATGGGGCTGGGGAGACAAAGACAAAAAACCCTGCCACTCCATAAGCCAGAAGCTAAAGTAACTCATAATCTCTTAGGGAAAATAAATATGCAAATGCTACATAGAGTGATAAATGCAATAAACATACTGAATTAGCTAAAAAAAATTATTAACTGTTCAGGGATGAGGGCCACAGAAAGTTTCACAGAGACTTCTGAGATGTTAAACCTGAAGGCAGAAGGTCAAGACAGACAAGAAAGCATTCCAGGCATAGTGTAAAAAGAAAAGAAAAAAATGGGGGATTTCTCAAGGGTGAAGTACAAGTGAGGAATCAGCAGATGACGCTGGACAGACGAGGGGAAACAGTTGTAAAGTCCTGTGTATATGATGCTGAAGAGTTTTAACCACGAAAGTGATTTGGTAGTGGGAAGGATAAAATGGTTTTCACTGACTATTTTCTCAAAGAAGAGTGAAGCAAAGAAATCAGCAGAGTGGAGAGGAGGAAGGGATTCCCAAAGTTAAGGCAAGAGAAAACACAAAAGAGCTCTTTCGGAAAATGACAGAGACTTGAGTAAAGAACACTGAGAGTGCCTGGCAGCACTATGTACTCATTAAGGTTATGTGATGGTAGCTTCAAAGTTCAGTCTGAATGGTTGTCTGATATTCTCTATATGGTTCAGGTGCTTGGATGCAGATTGGTAGATAGTCGGGTTTAACTGGGTTGGGCATTTTGCTGAGCAAGTATTATGCAGAGAGCGCAGGTCTGGGAGTTAAAGGTCCTTGCAAGCAAATGCTTACAGGACTAGAAAAACTAAGCTGAAGAAGGAAAGAAGTAAAGCCATGTGGAAGGTCATATTTAAAAAGTGGTAGGGTCAATGAACAGAGAAGCTCTCGATGGTTTCAAGACAGCGTCTGGGTATTAAAGTTAGCAAGCCACAAGCCACCAGTAGTGGTCAGGGAGTAGGAGACTATAGAGGTTTAGATTTTGGGGTAATGAAACAATTGTTGGCCTTGAAAACAACAAGGAAATGAGCAACAGGCTGAATTTTCAAAAAGTAATCCAAACAATTGTGGAGAAGAAACTGAGTCAGATGCCACTGTTATCAGAAAGGAGGCATAAAGGAAGTTGATGGACCATAGCAAGCAGGGGGATTCGTTGTGGGTAAAAGTCTCATGACCTGGACTTTCAAGGTGCCGAGGTTTGGAAGGAGAAAAGAGGAGGAATGGTGTGGAAGCAGCAGTGAGAAACAAGACAACCTCTGCCGACCAGCCTTTAAGTCTTGAAGAATGTGAGTATGCAGGGATATGGGTAAAAAGCCTCCCTTAGAGAAGGCAGCAGAGGAAGTTGTGTCTTTAGAAACCAAGTTTTAATTACAACACGGTGAAAAGTTCAGAAAAGAGGGACATCATAGAAGGGATAATCAGTATATCAGTTGTGCCTTTTTATTTCCCACAGCATCTGCGAAATGCAGAGTATTAAATACCTGTCAATATGAATGATCAATTAATATTTACTTGGCATCAACAGGCTATAATGCTACATGGTATTCCACCAAGCTTTTGTTACTGTGTTCTCTCACTTTAATCACTATTGGCAGTTGAGTTACAGGAACACTGAAAATGGTGTTTTAAATTCCAAAAGAAAAGGGCAAAATTTTATAAGAAAATGTTAAAGGAAACTTTTAAGTTCCATTTGGAAGTTTAATTTAGCCTTTTAAGAAATTTTAGCCCACATTTTAGAGCTTTAAATTCTTTAGTCATGGTTCCTTCCTTTCACAGGTATCTCATACTTCTCTGAACTCCTACAGCAGTGAAAAGGCTTTACCATGTGACTTCATGTGTCGTAACAAATGCCATCTTATTTGCCAGGGCTTTACTTTTTCGTATGTTAGCTTCCACTCTCTGATTATACAGTCATTTTCTTGGGGTCAAAGTAGGCATTTAAGAGTTTCTTAATGATTTGGTCTGGGAATGCCTACATGAGTCATATAATTCTAAGGCAGAGATAAACTGTCTACAGTACCAGGTATTATTTGCTACTATACAAGATCTTTAGAAGAATAATGAACTGGGGTTTTAAAAAATACTTTGAAATTATTTTAACTATTCTTCAAGAGAAGCCCTTATACGGGAAACAAAGAAAGCAAAATTATTTATTTAGCCAAAATAATGTGCCCAAACAAAATAAATAAATAAATCCTGTGTTTTACCTCGATAGTAGGCCTTTGTAATTGCATCAAATTCCTCCTGACCTGCAGTGTCCCATAACATTAGTCTGACATCTTCATCATTAACTCTAAAACAAGAGATGAATTTATTTCATATGTAAAGGAAAATGTTTTTGGTAATATAGCTTTGTGTATATTTTTCATTTTCAAATCCAAAGATATTAAAACTACAAATGCTCCTTGACTTATGATGGGTTGTCCCAATAAACCTACTGGGGGTTACATCCTGGTAAGCCCATTGTAAGCTGAACATTAGGAGTCAAAAATGCATTTAACACCCCATTAAACCACTGTAAATTCAAAAAACTCATAAGCTGAACTATTATAAATCCTTATGCTCCTCAACTTACGATGGGGCTATGTCTCAAAAAACCCATGCTAAAGTTGAAAAACTGTAAGTCAAACCTTCCTGAGTCAGGGACCACATGTACACTGTCAGTTTCACCCTGAAAAACTGAGTACTTTCGGATGTTGATATCATTATCAACAGTGAAAGAGTGAAAAACATTCCCCTAAAGCTACAGCTTCCCACATGATTTGGATTTATCTGCCATGTTTTTTTCTTTGACACAGTCACAGCGTAGTGGTGGTCTAAGATTAACGTTTTGGGAAGGGGAATTTCCTTAGGTCAGTGCCTGTTCTCCTTTCCCGACATCTTTCTAATGGGTTCTGGTGCTTTTGTGATAAAATGAGGATAAGAATGCAAAAAAGCAATTTACCGCCAGTCACGGTGGCTCACGCCTGTAATCCCAGCAATTTGTGAGGCCAAAGTGGGCGGATCACTTGAGGCCAGGAGTTCAGTACCAGCCTGGCCAACATGGCGAAACCCTGTCTCTACCAAAAATAGAAAAATTAGCTGTGTGTGGTGGTGCATGCCTGTAGTCCCAGCTACCCAGGAGGCTGAGATGGGAGAATCGCTTGAGCCTGGGAGGTGGAGCACCACTGCAGTCCAGCCTGGGAGACAGAGTGAGACTCTGTCTCAAAAAAAAAAAAAAAAAAAAAAAAAAAAGCGATTTACCTCCCTGGCTCACTGGTTGCCCTTAAACTTAAAATTTACTCTATTTTGTCATATAGTCAATTCTCATTATTCACAGTAGTTATGTTCTATAATGTCAATGTGAACACTGAATTAGCAAATACTGAACCACTGCTCCTAAGGGAAACATAGGGTTAGGTTTTTGAGAACCCCCGGTTACATTTTCATCAACTGATCAGTACATAACCTTGTTTTATGTGTTTCTGTTTAAAGACACCTTACTGATTGATATATATTGTTAATTCATTAACACTGAATTCACGACCAACAGCACTATAACTCGTGCCTGAACAAAGCTTATCTAACATATTTATTTTTTCTGTAAGGCACATCATAGCCTTCCTATACTTAGGAATGGTAGACAGCACTGCAGCACTACACTTAGGAGCCTTCTTAAACAGCAAAATCACCAAGAAAAAGCACAAAATGTAAAAAATGTGGCATTAAACAGAACACAAAAAGGACATGTGTTTACTATATGAGGTACTCTTGTTTGATGACCTCAGCTGGGAAGCGCATGATGGGCAACTTAAATTTTTTGCTGCTCTATATATGTCCACAAATGACCACAAATGTACTACAAATACTGATTCTGGGGTTACAAATAAATATTACCAAGTGGGTGAATTTGCATATGCAGAACCTATAAACAATAAGGATTGACTGCATACTGAAATATTTATTTGGTTTCAGGTAATAAGTATAAAAAGCAAACATCATCAAGACTTAAAATGCTTGCTCTTAAAATATGTTCTAAGACAGGAAGCAAATATGGAAATACTTTTAAAAAGAAAGTAATAGAATACAGACTAGAAATTAATCTTTAAAATGATAAAATTATCTTTGATGTTAAAGTTGGGCCAGTAACCAGGTTTGTAATATTTTAAATTACAATTTGAAATACAAACTAAAATGTATTTGGGTAACACATTTTAGTTTGTCTGCTACAATTTAAAATATCCTTAGAAGTTCTCAGGACTAATGACAAAAAATATTACTCTGATGTGCTTTAGAATCCAAATGAATTTCCTAAAGCAGGATTTCCTTTTCATAGGCAAATTTTGTCCTCCCAAATCTGTTTTATCTTATTTCTTTAGAGTAAAGCAAACTATTAATTCTCTAACTTCCATACAGTCTTGCCTAGTTTCAAAAAGAGAACAGACATTCTAATAAAAACGAGCCCATAATATAACTTTCATTCCAAAGAAAATAGCAGTTGGAAATCTCACTGGAGTCAGCATCAGTTTGTGTTTAAGACGTGCCCAAGGTGTCACCAATAAATATAAAACAGCTATGAGACAGAAAAAAACGTGAGGAGAGTAGAAAAAGAAAAAAAAATGAAAGAAGGGAAGAGATGAAAGAAAAAAAAAGGATAAAGTTACATATGTCATGAAAACCACCATCACTGTCGCATGAGCATTGCCACTAGTTGCCACACCTCGAAATCCACTGCAATCAGTTAACTATTACTCCAATGAGTCTTGGATATAGTTCACAAATCAAAGCCAAAGGAATAAAATGGCCAAGTACTTACTGAATTTGTCGCTCCAAAAAATCAACTCCAATGGTTTTCTTGTAGTCTTTTGTAAAAATGCCTTTGCAATATCGCTGAATCATACTTGATTTTCCAACTGCTCCATTCCCTACAACCACCATCTTTATGGCAACTTCCATATCTTCCTCCAACATTTTTGGAGCTGAAATGGTTTCTGTACCAACTCTAATTCTAGGAGATCAGATCTTCCCTCTCAAATCTGTGGTTTAAAATGAAATTATTTTTTCATAACACAAAAATGTACAAAATAAACTAATTGTTTTATCAAGAAATTATCACATTGCATTGCAAGGATGTGTTTTCGTAACTGAGGTCCCTCCCACTCTCTTTAGATAATGTAAACTCTTTGAAAGGTACAGCAATAACAATTCATTTTTGAATGAATCCTCATCAATAGCGCAATGCATGACATTCATATATCAATAAATACCTAGATCTACTTTCATAGAGATGATGACTAGGATCATTAGATTTGATGCCTGATTATTTAAAGGTGCCACTTACTAGTTCTGTGCTCTTAGTGAATACGTCGCTTAACTTCTTCAGGCTTCTGTTTCCTGGCAATAATATCCATCTCATACGGTTATTGATCAATGATACACGTAAAGCACTTAGCATAGTGAAAGTTATGCATTCAGAATTTAGTTAAGCATTCCTGATCCAAAAATCTGAAGTCTGAAATGCGGCAAAATCTGAAATGTTTTAAGCACTGACATGATGCCATAAGGGAAAAATTCCATACCTGACATGTGATAGGTCCCAGTCAAAACAGTCAAAACTTTGTTTCATGCACAAAAATACTAAAAGTACTGTATAAAATTACTTTGAGGCTATGTGTATAAGGCATGTATGAAACATAAATGAATTTCCTGTTTAGACTTGGGTCCTGTCCCCAAGACATCTCATTATGTACATGCAAATAGGGCAGGTGTGGTGGCTCATGCCTATAATCCCAGCATTTTGGGAGGCTGAGGCAAGAGGATCGCTTGAAGCCAGGAGTTTGAGACTAGCCTGGGCAACATATAGAGACCCAGTTGCCACTAAAAAAATAAAATAAAATAAATTAGCCGAGTGTAGTGGTGCATGCCTGTCGTCCCAGCTACACAAGAGGCTGAGGTGGGAGGATCCCTTGAGCCCAGGGGTCTGAAGCTGCAGTGAGCTACGGTCACGCCACTGTACTCCAGCCTAGGTGATAGAACAAGACGCTGTCTCTAAAAAAAATTAAAATAAAATTTAAAAAAATTGTAAATCCTCCATAGTGTATCACCAAATAGGCAACAAATTCAAAATCTGTAGAAATTGCTTTTCAACCTCACAGGTAATAATGTCCCTAAAAAAGCACCCCAAAGAAGGTTTTGTATAATAGTGTACCACCATGTGTCAGCATCGGACTCTTAGTTATAATGATTTAGTGTTTGGTTTACAATGAATCCTGTACAAATAAATATCTTACACCACACATTCTTGCTTTAGTTTTAAACCTTTATAGTTACACATACAGTGAAAGCAATAGAATGGGCACTTTGCATTTTAAGAATGAAAAGAACAGAAAGTCAATTTCTTCATGTTTCTTCTTAAAATTACTAGTTAGGCTACTGCTCCTTTAGCTATTATATTTCAACTACTTTAACTGAAAATCCATCTATACAACCACTACACCAAGGGAGTCCAAAATGTGAACATTCCTTTCTTTGTCCCTAATAGTCTCAGCAATTGTCTCTGGTACTTTACAAACCTGAGTGATCATAAGAATCACCTAAAAGTACTTGTTAAAGTACGGTTCTGGGTCTCTGCCTCAGGCATAATTTATCAGAAATTTCACAGGAAGCCTTGGAATCTGGTTTATAAAACAAGCACAAAAGATGCTGTTTAGCTCTCCCTTCATGAGCTGCTACCTGGCAGTCTCTGCTACCTCACCTTCAGGATCCACTGCACTGTCCACTCCTGTTGAGGCCGCATTCTCCCCGGGTAAAGACTAAACAGGCAGTGCCACTTGAGTTGGGACAATTATGCACAACATGGATCCTCTTTGGTCTGGGGCTCCCCATCAGACTAGCTGAGATTTTTTCAGAAATGCACTGCAGTCTGGGGCTCTTTCCACCCCATCTTTCTTTATCCTTTCACAAGTATAAAAAACTAGCATTGCAGCCTCTTTAGCCTTCTCAGGCGTTTTCCCCAATAAATCTCTTGCACTTTTAGTTCCATCTTGATACTTGCTTCCTGGAGAACTCAAATGGATATACATCCCAAGTGATTTTACAATCAGGTAAGTGTCAAAGCCAATATCCTATGCTAGTGATTCTCAATTTTGACTATACACTGGGATCATCTAGATAACTTTAAAAAATACTTGGCTGGGGGCAGTGGCTCACACCTGTAATCCTAGTGCTTTGGGAGGCTGAGGCAGGAGGATTGCTTGAGGCCAGGGGTTCAAGACCAGCCTGGGCACCATGTGAGTCCCTGTCTCTACCAAAAAAAAAAAAAAAAAAAAAAAAAATTGGCCAGGCATGGTGGCGCGAGCCTGTAGTCCCAGCTACTCGGGAAGCTAAGGCAGGAGGATTGTTTGAGCCCAGGAGTTCAAGGCCGCAGTGAGCCATGACTGTACCAGTGCACTTCAGCTTGGGTGACACAGCGAGGCCCTGTCTAAAAAACAAACAAACAAACAAACAAAAAACCTGATGCCTGATGCCTGCATCTTGTCCTCTGAGTATACGATCAGATGGTCTAGGGCAGTGGTTCCCAACCATTTTGGCACCAGGGACTTGCTTTGGTGGAAGACAACTTCCACAGATGGGAGGTTGGTGGGGGGCAGTGGAGGGACGGTTTGGGGATAAAACTGTTCTACCTCAAATCATCAGGCATTAGTTAGATTCTCATAAGGATATAAGGAGTGCTGCAACCTAGATCCCTCACATGTGCAGTTCTCAATAGAGTTTGGGCTCCTATGAGAATCTAATGCTGCTGCTGATTTGACAGGAGGCAGAGCTCAGGCGGTAATGCTCGCAGCCACTCACCTCCTGCTGTGTGGCCCAGTTCCTAACAGGCCACAGAACGGTACCAGTCCACGGCCTGGGAGTTGGGGACCCCTGGTCTAGGGTACAATCTGGACATCAAGTATCATCATCCTATTACCCTACACAAGATGTAGTCTTTAGGACACAGGGTCAAATATAAAATTCTGACCAGGATCTGACCCTTGTTCATCCAGCTGTATCTCACACTGGTTCAGTTCCTAGAAAGCAACTTCCTTTCTCTACCTAAACAATTCTTCACCCAAGAAGACTGTTATGTTCAAAAAAAGGCAACAACAAAAATCTTATCACATTTTATCCTTTTAAAGATATATACTTCAGACACTTTTGCTTCTGAAATGATACACATTTTTCCCTATTCCTTCCTCTAAGTATAACTAAAAATTTTGGATACTATATATAAACAAACATTAGACATTGAAAAGTGCAAAGGTACCACAGGACACAAAGCACAACACGGTAATGAGTTTTCCTTGAGTTCTTTTTACCTCATATATCCCAGACTGGATTATAGAGAAGCTAGTAACCAGGAAATATCACCACCACCAACAAAAAAACATAAAAGCCTACTGTCTTGAGTCAAAGGACCAGAAAGGGGCAGCCTAGCAAGCAGAAAGACAGAAAACACCTATACCCTTGTGAGGGCTATATTGATGCACCCCAACTCCCTCTATGGGGTGGTGTCAGAAAAGACCAACTGGGGAGGACTGGGGAGGACTTGCATCCTCACTGGGGAGAAATGAAGGCACCCCCCACCCCTGCCCAACCACCACCAAGGCATCCCTAGAGACCATGTGGGAGCCTGAACTCCCACCCCATCCACCAATTCAGTCATCCCTACCCCTTTTCACCTCTACTTTTTTGCTGGGGTGGTGTCAGATGAAGCCTACTAGAAAGTCAGGACTTACATTATCTCTCACAGGTAATAAGGCCATCTACTGACTCTCTGCAGTGTCAGTGGGTCAGCCTCTTCCCAGCCAGGGTGGTATCAGTGGCCCCCAGTAGAGAGTCATCATGACCAGTAGTAAGAGGAGCTCTTCCCATTCTCAGTTTCTTTCTTTTTTTTTAGACAGTGTCTCATTCTACATTCCAGGCTGGAGTGCAGTGGGGTGAACACAGCTCACTGCAGCCTCAACTTCCTGGGCTCAAGCAATCATCCCACTTCAGCTGGGACTACAGGCGTACACCACCACGCCTGGCTAGTTTTTGCATTTTTTTGTAGAGACAGGGTTTTGCCATTTTGGCCAGGCTGGTCTCAAACTCCTGGGCTCAAGTGATCCACCTGCCTTGGCCTCCCAAAGTGCTGAGATTACAGGCACGAGCCACTGCGCCCAGCCCACTCTGTTTCAATGGAAGACAAGCAGGAAACCTGGAGTTTTATCCTCACCTGGTAGTAAAGAGGTAGTGCCCCACCCTTCCTGTTTTTGGAGCACATCAAAGGAAGAGAATCAAGCTAAAAGAGAATGTAATGAGACCAGAGAATCACAACATTAACACTCCCAGTGTCCTGATTTCATCGAAAATCACTCAGCACACCAAGAACCAGGAAAATCTTAAATGCAAAAGACAATCAATAGATACTAGCAATGAGATGACAGACATTAGATTCATGTAATAAGGATTTTAAAAATAAAAAGTTAACTGGCAGTCAATGAGCAATTATGGATATACTTAAACGAATGTAAAAAATAAAGAGTCTCAAAAATAAACAGAAGACATAAAGAAGTACCAAATGGAAAGTAGAACTGAAAATTATAATAACCATAATTTTAAAAACTAAATGGTACGTTCAACGGCAGAACAGAGAGGACGGAGGAAAGAATTAGTGAACTTGAACATACAATCTGAGCCACGCAAACAGGCTGAAATAAAGGACAGAGCCTTCAAGACCTGTGGAACTAAACCACAAAAAAATCAGATATTTCTGTCATTGGAGTTCCAGGAGGAGAGGAGAAAGAAGATAGAGCTAAAAAAGGACTTGAAGAAATAATGACTGAAAATTTCCCAAATATGGAAAAAGACAAAGCTACAGATTCAAGAAGCTGAGTAAATCCCAAACAGGATAAACCAGTCAAAATCTAGACCTAAACAAATCAAAGTCAAACTTCTGAAAACTAAAGACAAAACATTTTGAAAGCAGCCAGAGAAAAAGGATGGGGAAAAGTAATTTGAATGACAGTGAATTTCTCCTCAGAAACCATGGAGGCCAGAAGGAAGTGGCACATCATTTTTTGAGTGTTGAAAGAAAAGAACTGTCAACTCAAAATTATATATCCAACAAAAATATCCTCTAGGAATGAAAAGGAAATCAAGGTAATCTCTGATGAGAGAAAACTAAGAGCATTTGTTGACAGCAGAATCCAATGCAAAAGAACAGCTAATGGAAGTTCTCAGTGGAAAAGAAATAATTTTTTAAAAGAAGAACTTGGAGTATCAGAACAAAAGAAAGAACATGGTAAGAGCAAAAATATTGTTAAATACAACAGACTTCCCTTCTCTTGAGTGTTCTAAACTATGTTTGATAGTTGAAAAAAAAATTATAAAACTGTCCAATGTGGTGTTCAATATATGTAGGGAAAATATTTAAGACAATTATAAATGGGGAAGGATAAAGGACTATAAAGGGAGGTACGGGTTCCACACTTCACTTGAATTTGTAAAATATTGACTGCAATGATAAATTACGGGGATAAATCACATATACAGTCATGCACCACATAACAACATTTCGGTCAATGATGGATTGCATATATAACAGTGGTCCTTTAAAATTACAATGCCATATGTTTACTATGCCTTTTCTATGTTTAAATATGTTTAGATACACAAATATTTACCAATGTGTTACAAGTACCTACAGTATTCAATACAGTAACAGTGTACAGGTTTGTGGCTTAGGAGCAATAAGCTCTGATAGCATACAGCCTAGATGTGTAGTAGGCTATACCATCTAGGTCTGTGTAAGTACATTTTAGTATGTTCACACAATGACAAAACCATAATGTGCATCCCCATCATTAAGCAATGCATGACTATATATATAATGTAATACCAAGAACAACCACTAAAACAATAATACAAGCAGGTACTCTCAAAAACACACAGATAAATCAAAATGGAATTCTAAAAACACAATAAAATCAGAATTTAATTGATATTTATAGAACTGTCTATACAACAGCACAACATACCTCCTTTCAACCCAGATAGAACATATTCTGGGCCATAAAACAAACATCAACATGTCACAGGGCAAACCCCAAAACTGGAGTTCAGCCCAGGAGGCCACGTGGGTTTTTGGCTTTGTGCAGAAGGAATTCAAGGGTGAGCCGACAGAGTGACATGAAAGCAAGTTTATTAAGAAAGTAAAGGAATAAAAGAGTGGCTGCTCCATAGACAGAGCGGCCCTGAGGGCTGGTGGTTGGTTATTTTTATGGTTTTTTTTTTTATTATATGCTATACAAGGGGTGGATTATTCTTGACTTTTCTGGGAAAGGGATGGGGGAATTCCCAGAACTGAGGGTTCCTCCCTGTTTCAGACGATATAAGGTAACTTCCAGATGTTGCCGCGGCATTTATAAATTGTCACGGTGCTGATGGCAGTAACCTTTAGTATGCTAATGTATTATAATTAGCATATAATGAGCAGTGAGGACAACCAGAGGTCACTTGCATGACCATCTTGGTTTTGGCCAGCTTCTTTACTGCATCCTGTTTTGTCAGTGGGGATCTTTTAAGACCTGTATCTTGTGGAACCAGATCTACTGACCTCCTGTCTCAAACACACTTAAAATAATGGAAATCATACAGAATGTGTTCACTGATCACAATGGAATCAAACTAGAAATCAATAACAGAAAGATAAAACAGGGAAATCTCCAGACAGAAACTAAAAGCACACACTTTTCAAACAATCCAAGATTCAAAGTAGTAGTTACAAGGAAAGTAAAAAAAAAAAAAAAAAAAAAATTAAATGAAAGTGAAAATACATGTGAAACTTTGTGGGGCACAGCTAAATTAGTGCTGAAATGGGAAAATATATTTTATTTTATTGTTATTATTTTTGAGACAAAGTCTCACTCAGTAGTCCAGGCTGGAGTGCAGTGGCCTGATCTCGGCTCACCGCAACCTCCCCCTCCCAGGTTCAAACAATCCTGCCTCAGCCTCCCGAGTAGGTGGGACTACACGCATGCATCACCATGCTGGGCTAATTTTTGTATTTTTAGTAGAGACAGGACTTCACCATGTTGGCCAGGCAGTTCTCTAACTCCTGGCTCAAGTGATCCGCCCGCCGTGGCCTCCCAAAGTGCTGGGACTACAGGCGTGAGCCACCGTGCCCAGCCTAAGATACGAAAATTTAGAGCGCTAAATGCTTACCTTAGAAAAGGAAAAAAGTTTCAACTCAATAATCTAAGCACTCACCTCAAGAACTAGAAGAAGAGCAAAATAAACCCAAAGCAAGCAAAAAAAAAGGAAGATACTAAAAAAGAAGAACAGAAATCAATGAAATTGCAAACAGAAAAACTGATGAAACAAAAAGCTGGCTTTTTGAGAAGATCAATAAATTTAACAAAACTTTAGTGAGACTAACACAAAAAAGAGAGAGGATACAAATACCTAATACCGGGAATAAAATAGGGGATAGCAACATAGATTCTGCAGACTCAAAAGGATAACGTAACAACCCTACACACATAAATGAGACAACCCAGACAAAATGAACCAAATTTTTGAAAAGTCTAAACGACCATAATTCACCCAATATAATATAGGTCCATTTGAATACCCCTATAACTATGAAGGAAATTGAATTTGTAATGTAAAAACTCAGAAAGAAATCTACAGGATCAGGCAGTTTCACTGAAGAATCCTACTAAACATTTAAAAAATTAACACCAATGTACACAATCTCCTCCAGAATAGAGACGAGGAAACACTTCCCAACTCTTTTTATGAAGCCAGCATTATCTTGATACCACAAAAAGACACTACAAAAAAGAAAATTAGACAAACTCTTCTGAACAAAGATGTAAAAATCTTCAACAAAGTATTAATAAATTGAATTCAGCAATATTTAAAACACAATACACTGCAACCAAGTGGACTTTATTCTGGGAATGCAAGGCTAGTTAAATACTCAAAAAACAATCAATGTAATCCACCACATTAATAAACTCAAGGAAAAAAACACAACATAATATCAATTGATGCAGAAGAAATATTGACAAAATTCAACATTTGTGAGAAAACTCTGAGCAAACTAGAAATAGAATGGGACTTCTTCAACCTGGTAAAAGGCATCTATAGGCCGAGCACAGTGGCACACATCTGTAATCCTAGCACTTTGGGAGGCCAAGTCAGGCTGATCACTGAGGTCAGGAGTTCGAGACCAGCCTGGACAACATGATGAAACTGTGTCTCTACCAAAAATACAAAAAATTAACTGGGTGTGGGGTTGCTCGCCTGTAATCCCAGCTACTCAGGAGACAGAGGCACAAGAATTGCTTGAACCCGGGAGGCAGAGGTTGCAGTGAGCTGAGATCGTGTGCCACTGCACTCCAGCCTGGGTGACAGAGTGAGATTCTGTCTCCAAAAAAAAAAAAAAAAAGAAAAAAAAAGCATCTATAACATAAAACAATTCTGGAAGACAGATTGCTTTCCCCTCACATTGGGAACAAGGTAAGGATATATATTCTCACTACTCCTATTCATCATACATGAAGTTCTAGTCATTGTAATAGGAAACAAAAATAAAACACAGATTAGGAAAAAATTAAAACTTTCTCTATTCACAAATGACATGATTATCTCTGTAGAAAAACCCATGGAATCCACCAAAAATTCAAAAACCAAACCCTGAACTAATGAGTTTAGCAGTCAGAGGACATATGTACAACACACAAAATTCAATTGTATTTCTGTGTACAAACAATGTACAATTTGAAACCAGTATTTTTTAGAATGAGATTTACAATAGCTCCAAAAACATTAAATACTTAGGTATAAATGTAACAAAACATGTACACAATCTGTATGCTGAAAACTACAAAACACTAAACAAATCAAAGACCTAAATAAATGGAAAGACATATCATGTTCATAGATTGGGAGACTCAACAAAGTAAACAGCAATTCTCCCTAAATTGATCTATGGGTGTAATACAATTTCAATCAAAGCACCAGCCAAATTTTTCTGTATCCACAAGCTGATTCTAAACTTTATACACAAAGGTAAAAGAATCAGAATAGCTAAAACAATTTTGAAAAAGAATAAAACTGGAGGAAATTATACTACCTGGTTTTAAGACATTATAATGCTAAATTAACAAAGTGTAATACTGGCAAAGGGAAAGCTAAGTAAATCAGTGGAACAAAACAGGCCCAAAATAGACCCTCACAAATAAAGACAATTGATTTTTAACAAAGGTGCAAAAGCAATTCAATGGAGAGAAGACAGTCTTTTCAACAAATAGTGATGGAACAACTGGACATCCATATGCAAAAAAGTAAACCTTCACACCTTATACAAT
Source organism: Pan troglodytes (assembly GCF_028858775.2). NCBI lineage: Eukaryota > Metazoa > Chordata > Mammalia > Primates > Hominidae > Pan > Pan troglodytes. Next base: position 63,086,252 of record NC_072403.2, read on the forward strand.
TAACTCAAATGGATCACGGATCTAAATGGAACACTTTTATAAAACAATTTTTAGAAGGAGAAAATCTTGACCTGTTAGGCAGAGTTTTTAGACATGACACCAGATGACCCATAAAAGGAAAAACTGATACTGGACTTCACCGAAATTAAAAACATTGCTGTCTGAAAGACACTGTTAGAATGAAAAGAAAGACAGACTGGAAGAAAATACCTGAAAAACACGTATCTAACATATAATTTGTATCCAAAACATATAAAGAGCCTTCAAAACTCAACATAAGAAAACAGCCCAATTTAAAAATGGGCAAGAGACTTTGCCAGATACCTCACCAACGACTCTATGTGGCAAATGAACACATGAAAACATGTACATCTTTAGCCATTAGTTAAAGGCACATTAAAACCACAAGGAGATACCACTACACACCTATTAGAATGGCTAAATTTTAAAAAACTGACACTACCAAATGCTGGGAGTATGTGGAGCAACTAGAACTCTCACATGTTGCTTGTGGGAATGCAAAATGACACAGATACTCCAGAAAACAGTTTAACAGTTTTTTAAAAATTAAACATACATTTACCATATGACCCTGCAATCCACTCCTAGCAATACCCTAGAGAAATGAAAACATGTCCATGCAAAAACCTGTACATGGTATTTATAGCAGATCGATTCATAATCACAGAAAACTGAAAACAACCTCAATGTCCTTCCATGGGCAGATGTTGAAACAGACTGTGGCATATCCACATAATAAAATAGTACTCAGCAATAAAAAAAGAAATTATCCATACATGAAACAACTTGGAGAAATCTTAAAGGCATTATGCTGAGTGAAAAAAAGCTAACATCGAAAGATTACTAACTGTTATGATTTCATTTCTAGAAAAGATTAGTAATTGCCAGGGGTAAGGAGTATGATATAATGGGATCACATTAGGTTTTTTTCTGTGGCGGGGGGAGCGATAGATTTGTTCTACATCCTTACTGTAGTGGTGGTTACATGAGTCTAAAATTCACAGAACTGTACATTGAAAAAAAATCAATTTTACCATACACTTTTTAAAATAATAAATTAATTTCCTTAAAATAAATTTAAAGAAAAAAGCCAAATTAAATTTTAACAGGCAGTCGGACTCTTGCTTTTCAGAAACTATAGACTTAAAGCACTAGATCAAAACAATTACGTTCCTAGAAATAAGCATACTTCTGAGTACAATTAAAAACCTCGACAATAATACTTTATATAAATACCCTTTCCCCAAAACTTTTAACATTTTGCTAATGCGGTCTAATAAATTAGAGAAGCAAAGGGTGAGTTAACTCACTAATCAAAAGGTTGTTTTCTCATAACAGCCTTTATTTAAGTAGAAGTACAGGTTATATTTGTAAAAATACTGAAAAACTTCTTAGGGTCAATGAAATTACCTAGATGTTAGGAGATACATAAAAACCTAGAGAAGTTAACAGCCTTTTTCAGACCCTACTGCCACTTCACTAGCTCCTGATAATGAAGTTCTTACTCTCACACGCTCTCAGGTTCTTACTCCTGGGAACTGCCGATGGCTCCTCGGATCTCCGAGTAAAGTTAATTCTGTAGCAACCAGTGTCAATGGAACAGCACAATTTGGCTCATTCATATTCCAGCACTCTATGAACAAGAAACTAGGGAAGGGTGGGGTCGCGGGTAAAGAGTGGTCGCACTGCAGGGAGGAGTCTAAATGCCAGGGTGGAGCTGAGGACTCTCTTCGCCATCAAACCTAACCTGAGCACTTCACGCCCTTACTGGTGTCTGGCCCAGCCCGGGTCGCCCCTTCCCCATTCGGGACTTGGGGCAGGCAAAAAGCCGAACGTTCGGCCAGACTGGGGACGCAGCGCCGCCCTCGCTCCACCCCTCTTTCCCGCCCACCAGGCAATTCCAGGTACCCACCGCTGGGAGCTGGGAGGGGGCGCCGGGCTGGCGCTGCCGCCCACCTTCTCTAGCTGGAACTTGGGATCGGTGCTCAGGGAGGGGAGAGCCGGCGCTCGGCGGTCCGAACCGGGGGATGGGGGAGCCGGGCCTGGAGGCCCCTGCCCTCGATACCACTGCCCACTCCGGAGAGTAAGGCACAACCCGGGACCCCGGGGAGAAGCTGAGTCTTCCCCAGTGGAGCCGGACGAACCCCCAGCCCCTGGAGAGGGCGAGTGAGTGCAGCGCCGCTGCACCGCAGCGCGAGCCGCTACTCACCGTCCCCCACCGGCCGCGGACCCGCCGCCCGGCGCCACCGGCTCCTCCTGGTCGCGGCGCAACCGCTGCCGCCGCTGTCTCCTCCCGACGCGCCAGCTCTCCCTGCGGGGCCGAGCGGCTAGTTCGCACCCTCTTTCGCTCTCTTAAGAATGATTATGATTTTTAAACGAACTTTATTAGTAGCCAGGGCTCAGATTGAGTGGCTCAGCAGCAGCTCCGCCGGGGGTGGTGGGGCGCGGGAGTCTTGACTCCCCTCATCTGTGGACCCGCCGCGCTGCGGAGCATGCGCCGTGCTTCGTCTGCGCATGCTCTGTGCGGACCCCCGGCCCTGCCCCGCCCCTGTTCTGGCGGGTGGCTGGCGGCGGCTCAGCTTTCCGGGCGCCTCCAAGGGAGCCCGGGAGGGCAGTGGGGAGATCAGAGGCGAGCAGGATCTCCTAGATCGTGAACTCTAGAAAAGAGAAATCGGCCAATGACGGTCCGCATGAGTTTCGCCTACAGAGTTATCACACTTCCAGGGTCCTCAAAGGGCTTGCCCCGCTTCGGACACCTACCTTATTTTCTTGACCAGATGACATCTTAAGTGGCCAAGTGAGCAAAAAAATGTCGAGCAAAGTCGAAAACGCACTCACACAGCCTGCAGGACAAAATAGAAGCCTGAGATGGTTAATTATTCAGAGAAGCGAACCAAAAACGAAAAGGTTCCTCAAAAGCAATCTCAACTTTGCTTCAGTTGTTTTTATATTTCAAAATAAAATAGAATAGAAAAAAAAGATGGAAAATACCAAGTGTTGGCCAGGATGTAGAGTAACTGCATTCTTCGACTCTGCTGCTGGAATGTAAACTGGAACAACTCCTTTGAAAAACAGTTTGGGACTGTCTGCAAAAGGTGCATACCCTATGGCCCTGCAGTTCCACGCCTCCATATAGAGCAAAGAGAAACGAATACTTAGGGTGCACGGACAGGCAGGTATCAGAATGTTCGTAGCTGCATTTATTGTAATAATTCCTTAATGAGAATAACCCAAAAGACCATCAACAATAGAATAAATTAATGAAATTACACAGAGTTCATATAATGAAACACTATACAGCAACGCAAAAAAGCATCTGCAATTACGGGCAATAACGTGAATCAACTGCGGAAACCTAATGCCCAGCATAAAAAGACAACAAAAGTACACATGGCATAAGTCCATTTCTATAAACTACAAAAACAGAAGAACTAAGAGGCTCAAAGTTAGCATAATGGTTACCTTGGTGGGCAGGGGATAGTGACTGGAAGGAGTTAGCGACTAGAAGAGGGGCTTCCAGTTAGCAACTGGAAGAGGGGCTTCCTTCTGGTGAGGTTCTCTCCGTTGATTTTGGCGCTAGTTATAAATGCGTGTCCATTTGTGAAAATTCAAGCTGGACTCTTATGCACATTTTTCTGTATGTGAATTATACTTCACACTTAATAATTTTAAAAATTAGTGGAGATTATTTTACCTATAATAGCAATAGTATTTGTAAGAAATTTAATATCAAGTAGCTAACAGATTTATCTCTAGGATTTTGTTGGCAGTATCTCTTAAACTTGAGTAACGTACTGATGCCCTTTCTGAGAAAAGAAAAAAAAACAATTAAAAAGTTGGCAAATGACTTGAATAGACATTTCTCCAAAGAAGGTATACAAATGGCCGATGAGCACATGAAAAGAGACTCAAGGTCACTAATCATGAGGGAAATGCAACTCAAAACCATGAGATACAACTTCACACTCATTAAAATGATGATTATAAACAAAGCAGAACAGAAAATAAATATGAGTGTTGGCAAGGATGTGGAAAAATTATAACCTTTGTGTGCTGCTGGTGGGAATGTAAAATGGTACGGCCACTATGGAAAATTGTATGGTTCATCAGAACATTAAAAATAGAATTATCGTATAATTAAATAATTCCACTTCTGAGTATATATCCAAAAGAATTGAAAACAGGGACTCAAAAAAAAATTTGTACAACCATGTTTATAGCAGCATTATTCACAATAGCCAAAGGGTGGAAGCAACCCAAGTGTCCATCAATGGATGAATGGATGAACAAAATGTAGTATATACATGCAATAAAATATTATTCAGCCTTAAAAAAGGAGGGACCCAGGTGTAGCGAGGTATCCCTGTAATCCCAGCTACTTAGGAGGCTGAGATGGGAGGATCACTTGAATCCAGGAGTTCAAGACCAGCCTGGGCAAATCCTGTCTCAAAAATAAAAGAGAGAGAGGGAAATTCTGACACATGTTATAGCATGGATGAAGCTTGAAGACATTATGCCTAGTCGCAAAAGGACAAATGCTGTATGATTCAACTTATATAAGGTACATAGAGTAGTCAAATTCATAGAGACAGTTGGGGGGTGGGAAGTGGTTGTGGGAAAGGAAGGGCAGGTGGTGAATGGGGAGTTAGTGTTTTATGTCTACAGTTTTAGCTTTGCAAGATGAAGAAAGTCTGGAGATAGATGGTGGTGATGGTTGCACAACGACGTGAATAAACTTGATGCTCTTGAACTTTATACTTAAAAATGGCTAAAAATGGTAAATTTTATGTTTTATGTATATCTTGCCAAATTTCTTTTTAATGGGAAAAAAAAAAAGAAAATCTTAGAGGGTCTCAGAGAGTACTTCTGGGATCCAAATTTGAGAAAAACTTCCTGAAAGGGGGTTCCCCCAAAATCATTTCTTTCCTCCCCACTTTTCCATTTCCTTGGGATTGGTGGACATTGAAGGAGATCCAGAATATGCCACCCCAAAATATGCCACTTTGACACAAGCATTATTTGGAGTTGAAGGCAATTAAGAAACAGCAGAACAGAAGAAACACTCTGCTTTTCCCATTTCTGCCTAAAAGCAGGACATAAATTTCCCTTTGTGAAGTTGTTCCTCCTCCCCATCCCACACTAGGAGGAGGAGATTTCCTATCACCAGAGCACCAACTTGAGTCATATGGCAAACCTTGCAAAATAACCCTTGTCTTCCAATAGTTTCCCTCATATAGTTTACTCGGCCACAATCTACCACCTTCACAAGTCCCACCCCTTTTTCCTTTGTCTTATCACTTCTCCACAATTTATCACCTTTTAAAAAAATGGTATATAAGCTCTTAGGCCTAACTGCTTTTTGGGGTTTTCACTTCCTTTCTGTGAGGCCCCCCATGTGCATATGAAATAAACATTTTCTCCTGTTTATCTGTCATTTGTCAATTTAATTTGCAGGCTTCTGCTACTGAACTTACAAGAGTAGAGAAAAAGTGTTTATCCTCCCTGCAGACATGCTCAGTGCAATTAAAGTCTACTTTTTATTTGACTTGAGGCTGCTCTCAAGGACACAGCAGAGATTCTCATGCTCTCACTGAAGGCAGTGAAATAATGAAAGCCTGCATGGAAACCTGGCCTTTTAAATCATGTAGTTGTGCTATAGTAGAAATAGCAACAGAATTAACCTAAAAGGTTTTGAAAGAAATTTTACCTGCAGTGACTAGAAATGAGTTTCACAAAATTATTTTAAGGAAAACATTCTGAAAAGTTAGTTATTAAGTCATTAAATGATTGTTTGAATCTAGTACCTCCACTGATCCAGCAAAAAATGTCCATTTGTTCCCTTGCTCGTTCTTTCATTGTGTCTGACTCTAATGAACTGAATAGTGTCCAAGGATCATGAATTGTAGCTGAGTAGAAAGAAAAACAGAAAAATCAGAAAATATTTTCTTCCAAGAAAGAAAGCTTTGAAAATTTTACCACTTAGAATATAAGTCTGCATATACATGTGAATGCATATGTGGCCATCTGGAAAAAACTAGTAGAAATCACAGTATTTGGCTAGACAGTAATAATCTACTATTCTTCAGATTCAAACAGATCATGCTGGAAAAAAAATTTTTTCTAGTACTTTCTAGGCAGACATTAGAGTACTGATTCAGTTTTTTCTGTTGCTTAATAACCTTGGATCTTAGTATCCTCATCTATAGTAAGGAGTTACCCACCTTACAAGGTCATTTATCCATTAAAAAAAATACATATTGTGCCAAGGACTGTGCTGAACATTGGGTATTCAGTAATAGACAAAAGGCAGATGGTTTGTGTCCTCTGGGAGCTTATAATGTGTTAAGGGAGACCAAGAAAGAAAGTATACAAATACACACATATGCACACATATACACAAATAAGTGATTACATACCCTTAGACATTATGTGAAAGTAAATAACTGGTATGATGGAAGCATGTAAGAGGGAGCCCTAATTTATGTTGGAGAACCAAGGGAAGGCCTTTCTGATACAGTGATTTTTAAGCTGTTATCTGAAAGGTAAATGAGTTTGGTAAAGAATAGACAGAAAAAGCCTTTAAGCAGAGACAGCAGGAAGTACGATGGCCTGAGGCAGCAAACAATTCACTGGGTTTGAATAATTGAAAGGGAGCCAGTGTGCAGGAGTGAGGTGGAAAGCGGTATGTAAAAAATAAAGAACAGTGGTGAGGGAAGCAGGGGCCAGATCGTGAAGACCTTGCAGGTCATATTAGGTAATTTGGATTATATCTCAAGTATATTGGGAAGCCATTGGAGGATTTTTTAGTGCACGGACTAGGAGATCCACTGGACAGTTTTAAAAAATTCCTCTGACTGCTATCTAGGGAAAACATAGAGTAGTGGAAAATGGGAGAGCAATGGAAGGCCGGTTCAGGCAAGAGATGATGGAGGGTTAGACTGAGATGGTTACAGGGGTGATACAGAAAAGTGCATTTGTTTTTAATCTTGGAAGTAGAACCTATAGGATTTGGCTATGGTGTAGGAAAAAGACGGAATGTCAAGAGTGACTCGCAGGTTTCTTGAATGACTGCCTTGCTGAGATTGGTCACTAAGGGACTAGTTATAACCCCTCACAGTGTGAGTCGGGGAATAATCTGTTCATTCTAAATTCCTTTTTGTTTTGTCCTTGATTGTTCTTGTATCATGGTCTAGTGTGTTCCAGTATATACACTTCTAGATTTAGGGCCCTTACTAACAAAGAATAATTAGAAAATAAAAATCTTTTTTTTCTTTACTGCCCAAGTCTTTCTCATATATATATTTACTTTTGTTGAAATACTCTTAGTATACTGAGAGACCTCCTCTCTAATGGAAAGGGCTGGACTAGACAACTCTCTGACTTTTGAGAACTTCGCTCATGGTAAATAAGGAAACGTCTGTGTGATATTCTTCCTCACACTTCTGTTGGAACATTTGTTCACCTCGCTTCAGTGATCTGATGCATTTTCAAGAGCTTATTCACAATCAAGTTTTTGTCATCCATTCCATAATTTAAATTCTTCTCAGTAGGCTGGGCACAGTGGCTCACGCCTGTAATCCCAGCACTTTGGGAGGCCAAGGCAGGAGGATCACCTGAGGTCAGGAGTTCAAGACCAGCCTGGCCAACATGGTGAAACCCCATCTCTACTAAAAATACAAAAATTAGCTGGGTGTTGTGGCGCACGCCTGTAATCTCAGCTACTCAGGAGGCTGAGACATGAGAATTGCTTGAACCCGGGAGATGGAGGTTGCAGTGAGCCAAGATCATGCCACTGAACTCCAGCCTCAGCCACAGGGTGAGACTATCTCAAAAAAAAGAAAAAAAAAAAAGAATAAATAAATTCTTTTCTCAGTGCTCTCATAAAATAAGTAGAAGGACTATTTAATTAACCTTATTTGTACATATAAATAAAGTAGGTAAAGGTCACATACCCTACAGGTAGTTTTGATACAAGAATCCAATTCTCTTAATGGGCAGTTATGAATTCAAACTCATCCACTTGCCCATTCCCTGGATTTACAATTATTAAGTCACAAAAAAGTGGTGAGGAAATGTTCTACTTGTGCTAATACTTGTGCATCAAATACTTGATGCTCATGACAGAATATTTTTACCTCTTAAATATAATCTTTTCAACATTAATCAGTAATTGAGGTTTTGTGCTTAAAGTTATTTTGCAACCAGGACTAATTCTTAATTTTTTAACCACTTCTACTCAACAAATATATAAAACACTTTAAATATTGATGCATCTCCTGGTTTTTGGTTTTTATTTCTTGATATCTTATAGAAGATCTACAAAACTAGAGTTAGAAGCCAGAAAGAAGCCTCAGATGGTGATAAATAAAAATGTTCTGTCTTAATGCTGATTTTTTCAGTAATGAAGTGGTATAAACTCATTACTTTCATGAAGCTTCCTAGGTCATGAAAATAACATTGTTGTAGAGCTTCCATGTGCATCAGGTATGACTGAATAGTTTGATGCACTTGCAAATCACAAAGTGCCTTCCTTTGAAATGTGTAAGGCAGGTTGAGATGCAGCTTCTCAGATGGATTTAGTCCCTCCTAGGACTAGATGTCTCCTTGTTGCAGCTGAATTCTCATTTCATTTACCCATAACTAGAAACACCTCATGAACACCTGTTTTAAACATTGAGTTGCCATCAACCTGAGGGACCAAAGAAATGGATTGAGGGCAGGGAGTAGTTGGAAAGAGCAGGGAATTGATTTAAAGATGAGACATGTGCGATAATGAGGTACAGGCACTTTGTGGGGTATGGGAGGGCCCCAGGTAGACAGGAGCTGGCATATGGCTTACAGTCATCCAGCCAACGTTATTGGGCTCTTACAACTCAGGCTTCGGAGCCAGAATCCCTATATTTGAATTCCAGCTGTACCACTTACTAGCCGTGTTACCTTGGACAAGTTACTTAAATCTCTCAGCGCCTCAGTTTCCTCACTTGTAAAATGGAGATAATAGTAGTACTTCCTGGAGTTATTAGAGGAATTTAATGAGTTACCATATGTAAAAGCACTTAGAAGAGTGTAAGCCCTCAAAAGAGTTAGTAGAAGTATTAGTAGTATTTGAAAGTTACTAGTTATATGGGAATGGAAGGGACAGAAATGTCTCCAAATGGACTCATCTCTAAGTGGTGAAATGCCAATGGCATTGCCAATGATATATCTTTTTCTCCTCCTTGCTAGAGTTTTTCTTCAGCTTTACTGCTCTGCAGTGTCCAAGTATGGATTGTTTTTATTATATCTACAGTATTTAGTGTGCTACTTCAATCATGTCTTTCTTCAGTTCTGGAAAATTCTCAGCCTTATATCTTCAAATATTGCCTCTAACCCATTCTATTTTCTTTTTCTGGAACTCCTATTAAGAGAGGCTGATCCTAAACCCCTCTTATAATTTTCATATCATTATCTTTCTGGCTTTATTATGTGAAATGGCCGATCTTCCAGTTTACCAATTTCTTCTCCATCTATTTCTATTCTACAGTTTAAATTTACCTGAGTTTATAATCTCAATGAACTACATTTAAAATTTTCCACATGTTCTCTGTTTTGTTAAAATTTCTTTTCTCCTGTAGTCAAATTATTGTATTCATTAGGCTTTTTAATCTTTTTTTGCATGACTTTAATTCTTTTTTTATTTTTATTTTTATTTTTTGAGACTGAATCTCGCTCTGTTGCCCAGGCTGGAGTGCAGTGGTGCGATCTTGGCTCACTACAGCCTCTGCCTCCCAGGTTCAAGCAATTCTCTTGCCTTAGCCTCCCGAGTAGCTGGGATTACAGGCACATGCCACCACCCATGCCCAGCTAATTTTTGTATTTTTAGTAGAGACAGGGTTTCACCATGTTGGCCAGGCTGATCTCGAATACCTGACCTCGTGATCTGTGCACCTTGGCCTCCCAAAGTGCTGGGATTACAGGTGTGAGCCACTGCGCCCGGCCTGCATTGCTTTAATTCTTTTGAACATAATTATTTTAGTCCCTTTGCTATTGTTCCATTATTTCCAATTCTTTTTTGTTGCACTCGATGACTCTCCCTCATCATGCCTCCTTTGGTGGTTTTTAATTTAGGAATGTGAAGTCATCTTCATGAGGGCTGCCTTTTCTATGGGACTTCTACATGCTTAGCCCCTGTACAATGGCTTGATATCTGCTTTTGATATTTGCTTTTGTCAAAGCCAGGGCTTCAGAATGTTCAAAGATGTGGGAACAGCATTTAAATTCTTAGCTTGGAATGCCCACATCACATAGGTAGCATAAATTCAGAAAACATGTCCATCCATGGTGTAGGTTTTGGGCCTTGATTCCTCCCAGAAACATTTCCCCATTCAGGATCCTGGGGGATGGTAATCTTCCTTGTCGCTTCCCTGTTCTCCTTGACAAAATTTTTCTAGCTCCCTTTTCACTGAATTGGTGCGTATTCTAGTGCCTTGTTTTTATGTCTGTGTCTCACTTCCAGCCTTCTCTTTCATCTAGACCAGGACATCTCTTCAATCACTTGGGAGCATTCAACCTTCTGTTTTGGTCCTCAGGTGGGGCACTTTCTTGGCCTGTCAGGACCACTGGGGATTCCCCTTTCTTTGTTTTGATATAGGCTATTGTATTCTTTGTTGTTACAGTTTATCTTAGTGTATATGTTTATCTACGCTTATCAAGGCTGTGCATATGTAGTGGGAGGGTTGATATCAGTTCAGTTAGCATCGTTACAGGAACAGGGAGTCTTGCTTTATTTTTTATTGCAAATTAATTCTGATCTGAGACATCACTTGCCAGGGGTCGTAAGATACCCAATGTCAGTCTTTAAATTAAAGATTTCCTTCTCTTTTCCATAGTTGCACAAGACTTGTCAGAGGCTTGCACAGTTTGGAAAACTTAGGCAAAGACCCTGGTACTCAATTGTGATCATCACTGTGATGTGAATTGCCCATGTACATTGAGTCTATTTGAATAAATCTACATCCTTTGTGCCCAGTTTGGTTATAAGTATCTTTTACCTCAACTCCCAGGGTTATGGAGGTTGGTGTTCATGTCTCCACCACTGAGAAGCTGAAGCACCTTCAGAGGCTGTACTGTATCTCCTGGTAAAGCCAGGCACAGATACCTGTAGTTTTTGGAACCTGCTACCTCCATCAGTCTCTAGGAAACTAATTACATTTTTTCAATCCTAAGGATCCACCTCTTGAGCAGAATGGTGAGGACATTTGAAATGTGTAGGTACATTTTTTGGTTATCTTAATGACTAGGGTATACTATTGTTATTTAGTGCCTAGAAACCAGGGATATCCAGTGAAGCTTTCCAGAAAGTCCACTGGAGACTTTTCTTTGAGAAACATTGTCTTTTCCATCCATATGTGAGATGGTCCAACTTAATCCTCTTGGAAAGACCATACTTTAAAAAGTTTTTACTTTTCCCCTAGGGAAGGTGTAATGAGCTCAGACCTTTTTAAAAATACAATGTTAGGTTTCTCTTCCTGTGGTAGGGAGGGGAAAGGGATTACTTTATTCTACTTGGTAAATACTTATCTCAAAAACTCACCTTGAATTACAAATAATGATGCAAAAACAAATTACAAACTGAGAAAAAAATACTCTCAATATATGACAGATAAAGGGCTAAATTTCTTTAATATACAAAGATCTCTTACAAGTCAATAAGCAACAAATAGGCAAAAACCACTCACATCCAGATACTGAAATGAAAGATAATAGCCTATTGACACGAGTATATTTAATATCTTCACAATTCAGAAAATGCAAATTAAACAATAAGGATATAATTTTCCTTGTGTCTGATTGACAAATTGAACAGGTTAACATTTAATATGGGGAAGGATGTGGGAAAACAGAAATATTTTGTTGGAACGTAAATGGAATTAACCTTTTTAGAGAGCAATTTGGCAAAATATATCAAAATTATAAATGTGTATTTCCATGTGTAACAATTTTATTTACACCATTTTCTATGAGTGCTTGAAAATATTAGTATATTCCAGGTTAGAATCCCTAAAGGAAAAAAAAAAAAACCCACTAGTACAATGAACTTAATTATCCCAAACGCTAGGGAAAATGGATATGGAATTTATGGTCTGAGCAAAGCATTCAATGCTTTTCTTCTTTTCATCCTAAGTTATAGTTGGTTACTTCCAAATATAAAGGCTAAAGCTTTGGCATTACCGTGTTTTCAGAGATTCAGAAATTCTTCTATTAAAGAAGATAATCTGTCTTGAATTTCTTCCAAAGATTTCTTTTTTTCAAGAGACATTATTTAAGGAAGATAGAATGAATGCAAGACAAAACAAGTTCCGCAAAACAAAACAAGCGTTCCGTTGTTGTATTAATGATGGTTATAGACATCGAGTTTCAGAGCCACGTTGATGAGTCCAGATTCTGGTCCTCAAATTTGTAAGTTTAAAAATTAAAATTTTAGGGACTGGGCGTGGTGGCTCACGCCTGTAATCCCAGCACTTTGGGAGACCGAAGCAGGCGGATCATGAGGTCAGGAGTTTGAGACCAGCCTGACCAATATGGTGAAACCCCATCTCTACTACAAATACAAAAAATTAGCCAGGTGTGGTGGCGCATGCCTGTAATCCCAGCTGCTCAGGAGGCTGAGGCAGGAGAATCACTTGAACTGAGGCGGAGGTTGCAGTGAGCTGAGATCGCGCCACTGCACTCCAGCCTGGGCGACAGAGTAAGACTCCGTCAAAAAAAAAAAATTAAATTAAAATTTTACCAAGGGATGGTTAGGTACCAGGAAACCAACCATCTTTCAAGAGCCTTATATACATAAATCAGAATGCTAATTTATTAACCTGTAATAGGATATATAGCAAGCATGATAACCAGATTTAAACTTGTCACAAAACACCTTCTCTTTCTTACAAATAGCAGACGCCTCCTTCTTGCCCTCTCCCTGTTCTTCTTCCCTGAATGTTTTCTTTTTGGTGTGCACATACAGTTAGGACACCAAATTGTAAGTCAGAAAGTTGTTGGGTGAGCACACAGTTAAAACAAATGGAATTGGATGCTTTTGGGATGGATTTCCAGCAAACTGAGAAGTACTAAGGAATTGTCCTTCCACATTTTAGAGGTATTTCTTCCTAAAAAGCTGGCCACAGATCAAGAATCAGAATACTCTTTCTCTGGCTAGTACAGGAGAAATACTAGCAAAGATATATTTTCTAATTCTTCTTTCTCTAGTTTCCATGCAAACCATCATATTCCTCTGTATGAAATCATGTACCCACAGACATGTTGGAGTTTGGTCATAGCCTAGTTTGCATTTATGTTTTAAATTGATATCTCCAGCAAGAATTTCAGATATATTCTTGCCTTACTGAAATTTTGTCTCAGGGAAGTTTTCTGGGATGAGTTTCCATAAATGGGGTAATGTCAAGTATTTTATGTTGCTTCTTTCCCATTCCTGAAAGTAAGAATTATATTTTCATTTATTCATCCATCATACATTGAGTGCTGTAATTTGTCAAGCATTATGAGTGATACAAAGATACATAAAACATTGTTCCTGAATATATTTAATCTTTGGGTTTCATCTAGACTATGTACTATTTTAAAAATTAAACTAGCTTTTATAATTCTAAAAGTTACAACTTGCACTGGTAAAACTTCAACCTCTACACAAAATGCGTAAAATGAACACTAAATGTCTACCCTCTCCGTATGCACTTACCTGATGCCTGTTCCACTCCTAGGGGTAACATCTTGTTAACAATGTCTTTCCTCCTTCCCTCCTCCCCCTCCCTCCCTCCCTCCCTCCTTCCCTTTCCTCCCTCCCTCCCTTCCTTCCTCCCTCCCTCCCTTGACAGGGGCTCACTCCGTTGCCCAAGCTAGAGTGCAGTTGTGCCATCGTAGCTCACTGTAACCTTAAACACATGGGCTCAAGTGATTCGATCCTTCTGCTTCAGCCTCCCTAGTAGCTAGGACCACAGGTGCACAGTAGTACAGCACAACTAATTTTTAAAATTATTATTTTTTATACAGACAGGATCTCACAATGTTGCCCAGGCTGGTCTCAAACTCCTGGGCTCAAGTGATCCTCCCGCCTTGGCCTCCCAAAGTATTGCAATTACACATGTAAGCCGCCATCTCTGGCCCTCTGTTAACAATTTCTTATTTATTCTTCCAGAATTTTAGTGTGTACGAATAAATAGATATATGATTTTCTGCCAAATGCTACGTAAATCTATATGTGATAAGTAATTCTCAATTTGAAGGATAGACTAAATTTCTTTCAAACACAGCCTTAGATCTTTAGATGAAAAGTCATTAGGTAGGAATGGAGGTAAGGGCTGGTCTAAGGTCTCTTGGGTGTCTGGATTCACTGAATTTCAGTGATGATACAGTAAAAAAAATTGTAAAAGAGCAAAAACAATTAAAAATAGATGTGTAGTTATATTTTTCTTCTTACATAGACCTAACTTGTGAAACACAAAAGGGTATCTACTCCAAGTTGTGTTATTTTCAAATTTTCAATACTGGCTCATTTAGTATTGTCATTGCACTAGCATCACTGTTGGTATTCTCCAGCATGTGAGATATTAATTAAACTCCAGATTAGAAAAGTTGAAGGTAACAGCTACTAACTGAGGATTATTAATTTTATGGCTTTAATAATAATTTTAGTAACTTGTGTCTGCTGTGTTTTATTTTTATTTTATTTTATTTTATTTTTTGAGATGGAGTCTCGCTTTGTTGCCCAGGCTGGTGTGCAGTGGCGCAATCTTGGCTCACTGCAACCTCCGCCTCCCAGGTTCAAGCAATTCTCTTGCCTCAGCCTCCCAAGTAGCTGGGACTACAGGTGCATAACACCATGCCCAGCTAATTTTTTGTATTTTTAGTAGAGATGGGGTTTCACTGTGTTAGCCAGGATGGTCTTGAACTCCTGACTTTGTGATCCACCCGCCTTGGCCTCCCAAAGTGCTGGGATTACAGGTGTGAGCCACCATGCCCAGCCCTGATGTGTTTTATTAATTTTTTGGAAATGACTGAAGTTTATCTGTAACAAATAGGTATTGATTCGAAGGCCAGTCACAGCGGTTTATGCCTGTAATCTCAGCGCTTTGAAAGGCTGAGGCCAGAGGATCGTCGGAGCCAAGGAGTTTGAGACCAGCCTAGGCAACACAGCCACCCCATCTCTAAAAACAAAATAGCCGAGTGTGATGACACATGCTACTTGGGAGGCTGAGGTGGGAGGGTCACTTAAGCCCTGGAGGTCAAGGTTGCAGTGAAGAATGATAGTGCCATTGTACTCCAGCCTGGGTGACAGAATGAGACCCTTCTCAAAAACAAAACAAAACAAAAACAAAGTGAAATACCCGGCACGGTGGCTCATGGCTGTAATCCCCGCACTTTGGGAGGCCAAGGCAAGCGGATCACGTGAGATCAGGAGCTCGAGACCAGCCTGGCCAACATGGTGAAACCCCATCTCTACTAAAAATGCAAAAAATTAGCCAGGTTTGCTGGCACATGCCTGTAATTCCAGCTACTCAGGAGGCTGAGGCAGGAGAATCACTTGAACCCAGGAGGGGGAGATTGCAGTGAGCTGAGATTGCGCCACTGCACTCCAGCCTGGGCAACAAGAGCAAAACTCCATTTCAAAAAAAAAAAAAAAAATGAAAAAAATGTTTAAATGTAGGACTGGATTAATGAAATTCAAAGACACTTGTGCTTCATGCAAACATAGTGTCACTTTAGCATCTGTGATAGGCAAGATAATGCCCCAATCTCTTCTACCACCCCAAAGTTGTCCACATCTTATCCTTGAAACCTGTGATTATGTATGTACCTTGCATGGCAAAAAGGACTTTGCAGATGTGGTTAAGAATTGTGAGATGGGGAGATTGTGCTGGATTATCCAGGTGGGCCCAGTGCAAGCATAAGGAGTCTTTATAAGAGGGAAGCAAGAGGGTCAGAGCCGAAAAAGTAGATGTGACACAGAAGCAGAGGTCAGAAAGAGGGGTGGAGAAGAGAGAGAGATTTGAAGATGTTGTGCTGCTGGCTTTCAAGATGGAGAAGGGGGCTACAAGTCAAGGAATGCAAGTGGCCTCCAGAAGTTGGAAGAGCCAAGCACAAGGATTCTCCTCTAGAGCCTCCAGAAAGAACCAACCCTACTTCCATTTTGATTTTAGCCCAGAGAGACTGATTTTGGACTTCTGACCTCTAGAATGAAAAAGTAATTAATTTGTGTTGTCTTAGAGCACTACGTTTGTAGTAATAGTTATAGCAACAATAGGAGACTATATCGTAAGCTGAATTTAGTATGTCTCCTACTATAAAATCTACCTTTTTCCTTGCTTCACTGACTTGGTGAGTCCACCTAATTCTGATGCCTAAAGTCAGATACCTGGGAGTCATTCTTGACACTACTGTCACCATTCATGTCCAAATCTGACCTGTCATTCTTCCTTCCCTGTAGCTCACTGGTCTATGTTCTCTTCACTCACCTAGACAAGTGTGTAATAGCTTCCCAATTCATTATTATTATTATTATTTGCCTCTAGTCTCCACCTTTTATTCATTCTACACTTTGTTCCCAGAATGATCTTTTTTTTTCTTTTTATTATTATTATACTTTAAGTTCTAGGGTACATGTGCACAACGTGCAGGTTTGTTACATATGTATACATGTGCCATGTTGGTGTGCTGCACCCATTAACTCGTCATTTACATTAGGTATATCTCCTAATGCTATCCCTCCCCTCTCCCCCCACCCCACAACAGGCCCTGGTGTGTGATGTTCCCCTTCCTGTGTCCAAGTGTTCTCATTGTCCAATTCCCACCTATGAGTGAGAACATGCGGTGTTTGGTTTTTTGTCCTTGTGATAGTTTGCTGAGAATGATGGTTTCCAGCTTCATCCATGTCTCTACAAAGGACATGAACTCATCCTTTTTTATGGCTGCATAGTTTTCCATGTTGTATATGTGCCACATTTTCTTAATCCAGTCTATCATTGAAGGACATTTGGGTTGGTTCCAAGTCTTTGCTATTGTGAATAGTGCCGCAATGAACATACTTGTGTATGTGTCCTTATAACAGCATGATTTATAATCCTTTGGGTAAATACCAGTAATGGGATGGCTGGGTCAAATGGTATTTCTAGTTCTAGATCCTTGAGGAATTGCCACACTATCTTCCACAATGGTTGAACTAGTTTACAGTCCCCCCAACAGTGTAAAAGTGTTCCTATTTCTCCACATCCTCTCCAGCACCTGTTGTTTCCTGACTTGTTAATGATCGCCATTCTAACTCGTGTGAGATAGTATCTCATTGTGGTTTTGATTTGCATTTCACTGATGGCCAGTGATGATGAGCATTTTCTCATGTGTCTGTTGGCTGCATAAATGTCTTCTTTTGAGAAGTGTCTGTTCATATCCTTTGCCCACTTTTTGATGTGGTTCTTTGTTTTTTTCTTGCAAATTTGTTTGAGTTCATTGTAGATTCTGGATATTAGCCCTTTGTCAGATGGGTAGATTGCAAAAATTTTCTCCCATTCTGTGGGTTGCCTGTTCACTCTGATGGTAGTTTCTTTTGCTGTGCAGAAGCTCTTTAGTTTAATTAGATCCCATTTGTCAATTTTGGCTTTTGTTGCCATTGCTTTTGGTGTTTTAGACATGAAGTCCTTGCCCATGCCTCTGTCCTGAATGGTATTGCCTAGGTTTTCTTCTAGGGTTTTTATGGTTTTAGGTCTAACATGTAAGTCTTTAATCCATCTTGAATTAATTTTTGTATAAGGTGTAAGGAAGGGATCCAGTTTCAGCTTTCTACATATGGCTAGCCAGTTTTCCCAGCACCATTTATTAAATAGGGAATCCTTTCCCCATTTCTTGTTTTTGTCAGGTTTGTCAAAGATCAGATAGTTGCAGATGTGTGGTATTATTTCTGAGGGCTCTGTTCTGTTCCATTGGTCTATATCTCTGTTTTTGTACCAGTACCATGCTGTTTTGGTTACTATAGCCTTGTGGTATAGTTTGAAATCAGGTAGCGTGATGCCTCCAGCTTTGTTCTTTTGGCTTAGGATTGACTTGGTGATGCAGGCTCTTTTTTCTTTCCATATGAACTTTGGACAGACTTTAAACCAACGACGATCAAAAGAGACAAAGAAGGCCATTACATAATGGTAAAGGGACGAATTCAACAAGAAGAGCTGACTATCCTAAATATACATGCACCCAATACAGGAGCACCCAGATTCATAAAGCAAGTCTTTAGAGACCTACAAAGAGACTTAGACTCCCACACAATAATCATGGGAGACTTTAACACCCCACTGTCAACATTAGACAGATCAACGAGACGAAAGTTAACAAGGATATCCAGGAATGGAACTCAGCTCTGCACCAAGCAAACCTAATAGACATCTACAGAACTCTCCACCCCAAATCAACAAAATATACATTCTTCTCAGCACCACATCACACTTATTCCAAAATTGACCACATAGTTGGAAGTAAAGCACTCCTCAGCAAATGTAAAAGAACAGAAATTATAACAAACTGTCTCTCAGACCACAGTGCAATCAAACTAGAACTCAGGATTAAGAAACTCACTCAAAACCGCTCAACTACATGGAAACTGAACAACCTGCTCCTGAATGACTACTGGGTACATAATGAAATGAAGGCAGAAATAAAGATATTCTTTGAAACCAAAGAGAACAAAGACACAACATACTAGAATTTCTGGGACACATTTAAAGCAGTGTGTAGAAGGAAATTTATAGCACTAAATGCCCATAACAGAAAGCAGGAAAGATCTAAAATTGACACCCTAACATCACAGTTAGAAGAACTGGAGAAGCAAGAGCAAATACATTCAAAAGCTAGCAGAAGGCAAGAAATAACTAAGATCAGAGCAGAACTGAAAGAGATAGAGACACAAAAAACCCTTCAAAAAATCAATGAATCCAGGAGCTGGTTTTTTGAAAAGATCAACAAAATTGAGAGACTGCTAGCAAGACTAATAAAGCAGAATGATATTTCTCAATTTTCTGCTTAACAGCCTTGAATAACTCTTCTTTGACATATTATTGTCAAGCTCCTTAGTATGACCTTGCCTTTGTCGTGCTGTCTAGTCACACATCTCTCTATATCCCACAATGTATTCCCTGTTTTTCTTTTTTTTTTTTCTTTTTTTTTTCTTTCGAGACAAGGTCTCACTCTGTCGTCCAGGCTGGAGTACAGTGGCATGATCTCAGCCCACTGCAACTTCTGCCTCCCGAGTTCAAGCGATTCTCCTGCCTCCACATTCTGAGTAGCTGGGACTACAGGTGCGCACCACCATACCCATCTAATTTTTGTATTTTTAGTAGAGATGGGGTTTCACCATGTTGGCCAGACTGGTCTCGAACTCCTGACCTCAGGTGATCAGCCTGACTTGGCCTCCCAAAGTGCTAGGATTACAGGTGTGAGCCACCATGCCTGGCGTGTTCCTCTTATTCTGCTACATTGAATTCTTTATAGTTCCAATATGTATCATGCTATTTAATGTCTCTGTACCTTTGAAAATGCTGTTTTCTTTCCTGGCATTTTTTTCCCCTCTCCTTCTAGTTTTACCACTTCTTTTATATTTTGTAAGAATTTGTTTAGGCCATGTGTAGTAACGCATGCCTATAATTTCAGCACTTTGGGAGGCAAAGGGGGATGGATCACTTGAGTTCAGGAATTGGAGACCAGCCTGGGCAACATGGCGAGACCCCAAATCCCATCTCTACAAAAAATACAAAAATTAGCAGGGTGTGGTGGCGCATGCCTGTATTCTCAGCTATTCGGGAGGCTCAGGTTGGGGGAGGATCACCTGAGCCTGGGGAGGTCGAGGCTGCAATGAGCCAAGATTGTGCCACTTCACTCCAGCCTGAGCGACAGAGCAAAACCTTGTCTCAAAAAAAATTTGTTTAAATGCCACCATCCACAAGGAGCCCTCCCTTAAGTGCCTTCCCCTGTTTTCTTCTAGTGCCATGATTATATTTATATCATACTGCTTCTTAATCTGCAATGTGAATTTTGGGCTGCTTCAAATAACTAATATTTTTGAGCACCTACAATGTTATGCACTATGCTAACTCTAATTCATAAAATAGTAATCAAAAAAGACATAGTTCTTGCCCTCATACAGCTCAGAGACTGTACGGAGGACAGATATTAAGAACATAATTATAAGTACTCCAAAGAAGAGATATAAATTATATATAGGTAATAGCAGGAGGATCTAGGGGATCAATAATCTGTTTCTTTCTTTTTTTTTTTTTTTTTTTGAGACGGAGTTTTGCTCTTGTTGCCCAGACTGGAGTGCAATGGCGCGATCTCGGCTCACACTGCAACCTCTGCCTCCCGGGTTCAAGCGATTCTCCTGCCTCAGCCTCTCAAGTAGCTGGGATTACAGGCATGCGCCACCGCGCCCAGCTAAATTTGTATTTTTAGTAGAGATGGGCTTCTCTATGTTGGTTAGGCTGGTCTCAAACTCCTGACCTCAGGTGATCCTCCTGCCTCGGCCTCCCAAAGTGCTGGGACTACAGGTGTGAGCCACCACGCCTGGCCAGGATCAAGAATCTTTAGGCTCAGACATTTCTGTCTGCCCAGTAGACCACGAGCAGCTTGCATTCAGGGAGGAGACTATGTTGGTCCTAATGGGAAAATACGGGGGAAGATACAATGAAAGAGTACACAAAGAAAGAGGAATACTCAGGACCCAGGAAACAGGAGACCAGCACAGGTGAGAGGTAGAGGGAAGTCCCAGGACAGCAGCTGTGTGTGACAGAGAAAGCCACAAGTCCTGATTGGTAGAAGAGGTAGAAGACTCCTGAATGGCTGTCTCCAAGGAGAGATAATTGATAGAATACATAACACGTTTGAAAAACACGTTGAGAAAAGACTTACATTTCTAGAATACAGTATACGGTAAATTAATATAAGATAGAAAACTAAGCAAATAACAAAAATACTAAGTTGCGCGCAGTGGCTCACACCTGTAATCTCAACACTTTGGGAGGTTGAGGCAGGAGGATCACTTCAACCCAGAAGTTCAAGACCAGCTTGGGCAACACAGCAAGACCTCATCTCTACTAAAAATAGAAAAATAAGGCGGGGCTTAGTGACTCAAGCCTGTAATCCCAGCACTCTGGGAGGCCGAGGTGGGCAGATCACCTGGTCAGGAGGTCGAGACCATCCTGGCTAACACGGGTGAAACTCTGTCTCTACTAAAAATACAAAAAATTAGCTGGCATGGTGGCGGGCGCCTGTAGTCCCAGCTACTCGGGAGGCTGAGGCAGGAGAATGGCGTGAACCCAGGAGGCGGAGCTTGCAGTGAGCCGAGACTGCGCCAGTGCACTCCATCCTGGGCGACAGAGCGAGACTCTGTCTCAAAAAAAAAAAAAGAAAGAAAGAAAAGAAAGAAAAAAGAAAAAGAAAAAAGAAAAATCAGCTGAATGTGGTGGCACGTACTTGTGGTCTCAGCTACTCAGGAGGCTGAGACTGGAGGATCGCTTGAACCTAGGAGTTTGAGATTACAGTGAGCTATGATCACATCACTGCACTCCAGCCTGGATGACAGAGTGAGACCCTGTTTTAAAAAAATAAAAATAAAAAAAGCAGATTCTCCTCTTCACGATAGGAAGTTGATAGATGTGTAAAACTGAAAACTTTTTCAGGAAACTGCTGAAGGAATGGCAAGCAGAAAAAAAAAACTTTAAAAAATAGCAGTATTAGCAAGGATAGAAATGGCTGTAAATACCAAAAGAAACCGAAAAAAGTGTTGAAAGTCTTTGGAAACAAGAATTGGGGGGAGGAGGAGGGGTATGGAATTACTAGATTACTGTTTTAATACTAAACTATGCAGAACTATGTTTTTTTTTTTTTTTTTTTGAGGTGGAGTCTTGCTGAGTGCAGTGGCACGATCTCGGCTCACTGCAAGCTCTGCCTCCCGGGTTCACGCCATTCTCCTGCCTCAACCTCCCAAGTAGCTGGGACTACAGGCGCCCGCCACCACGCCTGGCTAATTTTTTGTATTTTTAGTAGAGATGGGGTTTCACCATGTTAGCCAGGATGGTCTCAATCTCCTGACCTCGTGATCCGCCCTCCTTGGCCTCCCAAAGTGCTGAGATTACAGGCGTCAGCCACTGTGCCCGGCCAGAACCATTTAATTTTTTAAACTATGAATATGTAAATAGATAAAGACATTACATTAAAATTTTCTGTGTCAACTGTAAAGTGACCGATAAAGGCTCACTATTATTAATAATATTAACAATAATAAATTGTTTCTTCAGTTAGTTTCGTACAATGTTCTGGTACAAGGTAATGAGATCACACATCAATATCTGGAACACAGCTTGGCATACAGTAAATGCTCAGTAAATAATTCTTTCTTTCTTCCAGTATCTTTAAATAAAAATACCTAAAAACTTCCTTCATGTTAAAACACATGAAAAGCAATAAAGCATTAAAAATTTCCTGCCAATAAAATGTAGATTTACATTTATTTTGTGTTTGAAAATTGCTTTTAAATAAATAAAACAGAAAACAGTGAGCCATTTTGATTTTTTTAATCTACTAACAATGTTTTGTGAGGGAATTATTGTAATTTAAATTAGGTTATTTTTAAGAACAATAATTTAATACTAAAAAATTATGTTTTGTGGCTAAAAAATGGAAATAAAATAACTTACAATTGACTTAAATTGCGTCATGTTTTTCCAAACCAATATGATGGTTACCAAATCAGAAGGAAAAACATGTTAATCATAGTGTAAGCTTTTTTTCCTAATATGGTATAAACAATTTTAAAGTTCTTACTGTATGACATCTCAGGGTGTGTATTTACTTAACTCTCAGAGGAAGATTAGTAACATATCATGTGCCTCTTTTTCTCTTTTTTTAAACCAGTGTTGCTATCTGGGCTTTATTTGGAGCCTTGAAAAGTCCAGGCTCCTTACATTATAATTAAGCAATGATGTAATCTGATCTGGATTTGTATCTGAGGTAATCACAGGCAGTTTCACAGTGATGTTTGCCTTGAGTTTTGTGCTTCAGGAGTAAATTTTCATGGAAAAGAAGAATTTTCTAGAAATTCTGTTTTAAATATCTTTTGTGAATTTCACAGATGTTCTCAAACAATGTAGTATTACTTATTCCATAAACTCATGTTCTCCAATTCGATATCAACTATCAATATCATCTACCAAGGTCAGCAACCTATGAAGGATAAGTGGTTCTTAGAAGGTTCCTAATGTTCAATCTGCTCTCATTTGCAATCTATAATTCTTCATTCACATCTTCACACATTCTGAATGTTAATATTGCATAGCCTCTTAGAATGCAAATGGCAAAAACATACAAATGATGATGGTCATTCACTACCTAACCCTTTCCCCTCAATAACTGCCTGGTATCAGGAAAAGGGAGCTTTAATGGGGAAAGAAGAAGGATAAGGAGTGTTTGTGTGCTACTGATGGTTGGTGGCTATTGAAAGCCTGAGTTCAGAATGGGAGGATGTGTACATATGAGAAAGGGGGAAGAAAGATGAGGAAAGGAATGATGTTGGTCCCTAAGATAAAGATTAAGAGGGTATGTTAATTGGAATATTGGGACAGATGAGAAGGTTAAATCCTGTTTTATTTATTTACTTGTTTGCTTATTTATTTATTTGAGACGGAGCCTCGGTGTGTTGCCCAGGCTGGAGTGCAGTGGTGCGATCTCAGCTCACTGCAACCTCCACCTGCCGGGTTCAAATGATTCTCCTGCCTCAGCCTCCCAAGTAGCCGAGACTACAGGTGCACACCACTACGCCCCGACTCTTTTTTTTATTTTTATTTTTAGTAGAGATGGGGCTTCGCCGTGTTGGCCAGGCTGGTCTCGAATTCTGACTTCAGGTGATCATCCCGCCTCGGCCTCCCGAAGTGCTGGGATTACAGGTGTGGGCCACAGCGCCTGGCCAGGATTTAGTTTTTCATACAAATCTGTTTCAAAGATTCTTCCAACATTTCCTGTAACTTGCCGAGGTTGTGGGAGAACCTGAAAGTAGCTTCTGACTTCTATATAATTCAAAGGGCCTAATTATGCATTCTATGCTGTATCTTTAATTATACCTGTTAAAGTATACCCCTGGCTGACAGATAGAATGGACTCCTCATGGCTGAGGTGCTCAAAAACAGAACTATGCAGCCATAGCTGGACGAGGAAGCAGTCACATATTCTGTTCTCAGAAAGATGTAGAAGTATCACAGGATCTCCCTTTCTGCAATCAAGCCTGTGACGTCTGAGTTTGGGCTTGGAAAACGACCAATCAGAGCTCACCTACCGCAGCCAATCAGAAACCAGCCATATTGACTGATCAGAACTTAGCTGCACCAACCAATCAGAACTAAGCAAGTTTGAATCCTTTATTTGCCGGAAGCTGGGCAGGAACTTGAACCCTCTCTTTGTTTAACGAAATGCACCTTCATTTTGCACCAAAGGCTGTATCTCCCAGTTTGCAAACTGTTCACTGGAATAAAGTCTCTTTCTTCCAAATTCCTTTTCAGAGAACTTTTGTTCACATAAGAAAAAATTAATTTTAAAATTGTCTTCCTCATTAAAAATTGGTTCAGCTAAGGCTTTATATGAAAATAGTGTTCTTTTCCATTGAATACAATTTTGTTGGCTGGGCACGGTGGCTTACACCTGTAATCCTAGCACTTTGGGAGGCCAGGGCAGGTGGATCACCTGA
Organism: Pan troglodytes; assembly: GCF_028858775.2. Lineage (NCBI taxonomy): Eukaryota > Metazoa > Chordata > Mammalia > Primates > Hominidae > Pan > Pan troglodytes. Next base: position 63,111,027 of record NC_072403.2, read on the forward strand.
AGTCGGGAGTTCGAGACCAGCCTGAACAACATGGATAAACCCCGTGTCCACTAAAAATACAAAATTAGCTGGGCGTGGTGGCGCATGCCTGTAATCCCAGCTACTCCGGAGGCTGAGGCAGGAGAATCGCTTGAACCCGAGTGGCAGGGGTTGAGGTGAGCCCAGCCTGGGTGATAAGAGCGAAACTCCATCTCAAAAAAAAAAAAAATTGTTTAATTTCTGTTTTCATGCCTGTGGGTATTTGCCCTGCAACACTGCAGCAGTTTTCAAAACCAAAGTTTCTGAACTCCTTGAGGAATTCTAAAAACTCCCTGAAACGTTTTATTGCCATGTCTCTATGCTTTTATTTCGTATTAATTATGGAACACGTTTGCTAAGTCACTTCCTGAGCACAGGCAGCTCCTCTCACTCTGCTCAGGTCAGTGAGTTAGTTGATATGTGTGCAGATGCCTCAGGTACAGGCTGCAGGGATGGCTCCCGGCAGGGAAGAACTGCCCTTCCTCCACGAGTCCCAGCACTGCCCTACATTGAGGCCTTCCTCTCTCCACTGTTTCTGCTGCTGCATTTGCCCCCACCAGTCTAGGCTTAGGTGCAGGCCTACCCACCTTGGAGCCCTATGGTGCCCAGGATGGTCCCAAGGCATGTTACCAGGCCAGGTCACCAGGATGCCGGGTTGCTTGATGACTTCCATGCTGCTGTTGAGCATGCTCCATCATCCTATCATATTAAGCTAAAAACACAAGATCAAAGATAAAATTGTTAATTATTCCAAGATAGTGTAGGTCTTTCTGAGTGCAAGGCTGTGCATGAAGCTCATACACCCATGATGCATCACCTGCCTACCTCTTACATGCTTTATGGGTTAGTTATATTTGCCATCACTGGAGGTGCCAGTAAACTCGCAAGGTAGCCTTTGTGTGAGGTTTGGTAACCAAATTGCCAAGTTAGCTCAGGGAACTGCAACTCATGTCCACCTTTCATCCACTTAGGCCTTGCTGTCTTCCCTCTTTCAGGTTTCAGTTTTGTAGATTTTGAGCCTAGATTCTCTTTCTCCATTTCTTAGAGCACAACCTAAGATAGCATTTTGATAGTCTAAGCTCCTGGTCTGGTGTAACTGCTTCCACTCAGAAATACTTCCTCTTCTCTGGAAAGGAAGGGATCAAACAATAGCTCAGTAAGAACATAATTATCAGATCAGGAGTGCCTGCAGATGTAAAGATTCTGATGCCAGAATGTGGAGGTGGAGGGAGTGGTCTTGGGGTAGTGCAGGGGATGGGGTTTGGGGCATGAGAGTGCACTTGGATTACCTGATTATAAATGGCAGCACAATGAATTTTTAATATAAAGTTACAACTTTAAAATTATTGAGAAAGATTAGTTGATTGGTGTCACTCTAGTCATAGAAAACATACAAATCTAATTCTGATTTTGTGCCAACAGACTATTATTTTGTGCTTGCTCACTTATTGTATCACATCCATCTCTATCCATCTATTTATCCACATATCTACAAATCATATATCTCAACACTGTAAAAAACTCCAGTTCCTTATAAATTACTATTTTATTTTCTCTTATTCTAAGCTTCCTTCCTGTAACTTATTTAATTGTTAACAAAATGTGTTATAGAAACCTGTGTTACTTGTTCTGCAGCCCATTTACTGGGGAGAAGATATTATGTTTCCTTGGTCTATGTTTCAAAGGTATCAACTCTCTTTGTTCCTGTATAACTACTTACATTTGAAGTGAAAAACTCCCAGAGGCCAACAGAAAATGGCTATGAAACTAGAAAGAATACTATTCTACCTACGCTAGTATATAAGTTTCCTAAGATGTTAGTGAAATACAGCTGGAGAAGTGCTTCAGTTTGGCTCAGTTTTGTTTTGGCCCAACTCTTACCAATAGCTCCTCTCCAATCTCCAGGAGATACGCCGTCCTATCGGTGATGGGGGAGGAGCAGGAGTGAAAGACAGGATGGTGTTGCAACAATTCAAAACCCCAGAGCGCACAGTTACCCCCAATGCACTAATCAGGGTGTAGGTACTATAACTTACTAAGCTTGTTTAATAAATCCATGCCTGTACTCAGGTGAATGGGGAATGGTGAGAGAAGAGAGAACACTGTGATAACCAACCAGCTCGAACAGGGAGGGGCAGCCAGCCCACCATTGCAAGGAGAGCTGGGCAGATGTCTATCAAGATAACCATTTCTGCTGCCTGCTGATTCTCTCACCTGCCACTTTCTGCATCTGCCCATAGAGTACTCATGTGCTCCTTCCTGTACCAGATGATCTCCCTGGACTTAATTTCTTTATTTTTTTTTTTTTGAGACGGAGTCTCACTCTGTCGCCCAGGCTAGAGTGCGGTGGCGCGATCTCAGCTCACTGCAAGCTCCGCCTCCTGGGTTCACGCTATTCTCCTGCCTCAGCCTCCCGAGTAGCTGGGACTACAGGTACCCACCACCATGCCCGGCTAATTTTTTGTATTTTTAGTAGAGACGGGGTTTCACCGTGTTAGCCAGGATGGTCTTGATCTCCTGACCTGGTGATCCGCCCGCCTTGGCCTTCCAAAGTGCTAGGATTACAGGCGTGAGCCACACCGCGCCCGGCCTGGACTTGATTTCTTGATTGCCTGCACCTAGAGTATCCATCGTCTCTCCTACGTGGCTGGGCAACTAGGTTTATCCCTTTCAGGCTAGCCCTCCTTCATTGCCATAACATCTAGGGGTGACATTGACTGAGTTGTATATGATTATTCATCATTTCTCAGGCCTAGATAGATTGTAATGAGTTTTAGGGCTTGTCAAATTTCAAGGCTCTGTTTTTATACCACACATAATTTTGGGAATTTGTAAAGTGCTTAATAATTATCCATCAATGAGTAAGCTTTGAAGGAAGATTAAAAAGTATTATGAAATAAATTACGGAGTTATAGTTGAGGCTTATTCAGAGCAAAATTATTTTTGGTGTATTTTGAGCACTAGGTAAATGTCAAAGGCACCCATGAGAAATAGCAAAAACTGCTGTAATAGTATAAATTCTCATTTATAGCTGCTGCAGAAGAGATGCAAATGTTCTCTATGTGGTTGCTCTGTGTGAGGAGGTGTTTCATGGGACTATCAAAATCCTATCTTAGGTTGTCATTTTGGACACTAAAAATTTTCAAGTAATAATTTAAAGAATCTTGAGGTTTCCTTTTGACATGGCCTAGAAACCTTTGGCAACTAATTTCTGTATGACTCAAAGGATTTCCCCTAGAAGGGAATCCTACTATTTGGGCTTTTAAAAATAAACTGTCATTCTGGATACATTTGTAGCCCTGACTAGTGGGTGAGCATGAGTTTCATTCTGAAATCCAGAAAGAATAATGAGACTAAAAAAAATCAAGACACTGAGTACAGTATATTAGTTAATATAGCATATAATTCAATGTTTGCTTTAGAATTTTGAATTTAGCCAAAAAATAATTGGATCAGGTACTAATGATCAAAATGAGATCAGGTGAGGAATTAAGGAGTGTACATAAGATCTTGGATTACATGTTACATAGTCATGTGGCGTAACCAAATGTATCCAAGTGTATTTACATGTGACTTTGAATTATAATGGCAGAGAGTTGGTCAAGGAAGAAGAGTACCCAGGCACCCAGCAAGTTAACACTGGAAACAGATGGTAGGAGCGGTTTCAAATTGAGCCAACTTATTTAAATTACAAAGAGATCTTCAAGTTCATTTTGCTATCCATAGAAAGCAATAAATCACACCTATTAACTTACCTAATTGTCTTTAGCTAGCAATATTAGATTCAGTCTCATACTCCTTTAACTTTCATTTAATAGTGTTATTGGTTGAGGGTGGTTGTTGTCCAGGTTCTTGGTGTTTTGAACAAATAATTGAACAAAATGCACAAACAAAGCAAGGCAGCAAAAGCAGAGATTCATTTTAAACCAAAGTACACTCTAAAGGGTGGGAGTGGGATTGAGCAACTGGCTTAAGAGCATAGGTAACAGAATTTTCTGGGGTTTAAATACCCTCTAGAGGTTTCCCATTGGTTTATTCTATGCAAATGAAGTAGTGGCCCACTACCAGTCTGATTGATTGTTGGAGGGGACCAATCAGAATGAAGAGTAGGCCTGCAACCAGTCTGATCCATTGCAGGAGGGGACCAGACAGAGGTAGTTTCATTTTTCAACTTCCCCTCGGAAAAAGGAGGGGCTGAAAAGGGAGTAGCCTCTGATATCCAGTCAGCATGAATCAGCCTTAGGCTCCCTGCCTCCAGACCCTATTCTCCTGCCTCAATCGCAGTTTGAGATAAAATGCAATGTTTGAAAGGTACCTTACAGTGAGTTAGTGATTTCCGTTTAATATCCTTAATGTATTACTTCAAAATAACAGAATTTATTGAACAACACACAAGTCAATTTGCTTAGCACATTGTTCTCTGCAGAACTGCTGGCGACCTCATTGCCCCACTTTTGAAACCACGCTAATTTACTGGGGAAACAGATTTAGTTAGCTTTGAACCATGATCAAAGGACAATTATGAAAACATGCAAATTTGAAAGGCTAGACTCTGACACCACAAATTTTTAAAATAATTCTCCAAAAACATTTGCATCTAGGATGTGACATGCTTAAGGAGTGAAAATCTAAACTAGCTTTTCCTTTCCTTCCCTGCTTCTGCAAAAAGCATATTTTCCCCTTCACATTTGCTGAGCAATTTTTCTTTATTATGCATATTAGGTCAGTTGTGGAAGAAAGAAGTCTTTTTCTAGTAGGATTACTTGTTTCAAAGCTTAGACTAGCTTAGATTGAGGGTAAGAATAGCATAGAACTATCCAGTCTGAGTAGGGCCAAGTTTGCCAAGAGGGGTTATAGGTTATCTAATGTGACATAAAGAATACCCAGGTTAGGTTGGGCGTGGTGGCTCATGCCTGTAATCCCAGCACTTTGGGAGGCTGAGGCAGGTGGATTGCTTGAAGTCAGGAGTTCAAGGCCAGCCTGACCAACATGGTGAAACCCCTTCTCTACTAAAAATACAAAAATTAGCCTGGCGTGGTGGTGCGTGCTGTAATCCCAGCTACTCAGGAGGCTGAGGCAGGAGAATCGCTTGAACCCAGGAGGAGGAGGTTGCAGTGAGCTGAGACCATGCCATTGCACTCCAGCCTGGGTAACAAGAGTGAAACTGCATCTCACAAACAAACAAACAAAAAACAAAAAAAGAATACCTATGCTAACTTGCTGGTCAAAGGCTTGGAGCTACAAATAGGATGGAGACTGGAGATGGCACACTGAGTTTAAGGACCTAGACCTGAGGGAAGAATTTAAATGGAATATTGTGACTGCAAGGTGGGGTGTTGGCTCTGTCATAAGCCTGACACCATGGCATTACTACACCCTGCCTGAACTAGTTCTTGGCCTTCCTGCTGTTGGGAGGACCAGTATCTAAATGTGTATCTTCCTGTGTTAGTGCAAGTTCCACTGTGGCTTAGATTGTTCATCTGGTGGTTTGGAGCACACATCCTGAGAGATGAAGGAATGGAACAATTGTTAGTTTATTGACCTAGTCCTGTGTGCCTGGACACTGCACCAGACAATTGATATTCCTTGACTGGTTTTTCATTCCCTAAGTCTTTAATTATTTGGTTTTACAAATATTGCTATTTCTTCAATATGTGAACACTGATTCAGACAATATGTGTCATTTTTCTAGTGCTTCAGATTTGAAATCTGGGAGTTTATTCATTCACTTACTCAGCAAATATGTATTAGGTATTTACTAGTGTCAGGTACTGTGCTGGGCACTGGGTATAAAAAGTAAAATAAAAGAGACATGACCACTATCCTCATGATACTTATAATCCAAGGGAAAAAATCGACTTCAAATAAACAAATGCCTACATACATATAGATATATAAGATTACAAATTAAGCAGTAATTTATAATAAATACTGTGAAAGAAAAATCGGGGGGTATGAAAAACATGATGACGTAATTTAGATTGAGGAGTCAAGGAAGACAATTTTCTGAAAGTGACATTTGTGCAGAGACCTCAGAATAGGCAACAGTTAGTTAGCCGTATGAAAACAAGGAGTAAAATAATTGCAGACAGAAGGAAGGGCATGAGTAAATATCCTGAGGTGGGAGATGGCTCAGTGGGTTCAAGATACTGAAAGCAACTGGAACTTGGTGGGCGAGCAAAAAGTGGTAAAAGATGAAGTAGTATTTGACTCTTTCCTATTTTCACTCATCACATCAAATTACAGGTTGAGCATCCCAAATCTTAAAACCCCAAATCCTAAATGCTCCAAAATTAAAAACTTTTTGAGCACTGATATGACATCCAAAGGAAATGCTCACTGCAGCATGTCAAATTTTGGGTTTTTAGATTTGTGATTCTCAACTGATATAACGCAAATATTCCAAAATCTGAAAAAAATAAATCTGAAACACTTCTTGTCCCAAGCATTTCAGATGAAGGATACTCAACCTGTAGTTGTTTTTATTTCTCTCATAATCTTCCTCCCAGGCATGTCTTCTTTTCTGTTTCTTTCCTACCCCCAAACTCAGGCTCCTATTACATTGAAGCTACATTTCTGTGTCAGATTTGTAACTGAGTTATCTGCCTCCATTTCGTTTCTCTCCTTGATCCATTTACAGATCATTATAGACAAGATTTTTAAAAAAATCATACTTTTATCAATAAATCTAAAGTTCGAAGAGATATTTAGGGGAGACATATATTCTAACTTACTGTATTAGTTGAGGTAGGTGAACCGCAGTTACAAACAACTCCCAAAACTCAGTGGCCTACCACAATAAAGGTTCATTTCTTGCTGTGTCCGTCTAATGCAGGTTGGCAGGGATGTTCTCTGCCTGTGCAGTTATTTGGTGGCTCATGTCTCTTCCATTTAGTGGGTCAGTCATCCCCTAGGTTTTTGACTCTTCTGTTGAATCAGTCTCAAATTTCTAGAAGACAAAATCTGACTACCTAGCTTGGATCAGATGATTTCCCTTGGTTCTATTAACTGACATGGGGGAAGGGTAAGTTATGTACATCAAACATGGGTGTAGTAGTCATTCTTGTGGGTTGGGGCCATTTATACAGAAGGGGAAATGAGCTGGGCAGATCCCATCAAAAGATGTGTTATTCAGGCAGACATTTTTACTTCATATATTAGATCTTTATATATTTGAAGAAAATCATCCAGTCTTCTTATTTCCCACAAGCTTTATTATTTTCTCATGAGAATGCATATTTCCTGCTTTCTTAGGGGCAACATCCAGGTTATTACAGTAGCTTATCAACTTTCCTAAAATTCAGCTGTAAACTTCCTTCCAATTTCACCTATTGGGTGAATTAACTACACTCTTAATTAATTATTCTCGAGTTCTGAATTCCTGCATGGCTTGATTCAATCAATCAAGCAACCTTTAACCTTGCTTGTACAGTTGCCTAGCATTAATTTTCAGCTTTTCAAACTCCATATCTTGCCCCATTGAAGATGAAGACCATGTCTTATTTGCCCTTTGAATTAATCACAATATAATGCTGACTGTATTCCTTCCTTAATCATATTCAAAAACTTAATAATCTCTCCTTCCTCAGGAATACTTCTATGTTTACAGAAGGAAATCTTCATTTATCTCTTGATTCTGTGATAAGAATTGTCCTTAATTGGTCTACAGAATGTGTCATTTACTCACAAGAAATGCAAACTCCAAGTTACCATGTATTGAGGCTCGCTATGTACTGGGAACTCTGTTACGCAATTTTATACGCATTATTTAATCCCACAACAAGCCTATGAGATAGTTACTATTATTATTTCCAAGATCACACAGCTAATCTAATTCTGGAACTTTAGTCTCTTGAGTTTCCAAGCTCTTGCCTTCTTTTTCTTTTTTTTTTGAGATGCAGTCTCGCTTTGTTGCCGAGGCTGGAGTGCAGTGGCGCAATCTTGGCTCACTGCAACCTCTGCCTCCCGGGTTCAAGGGATTCTCCTGCCTCAGCCTCCAAAGTAGTTGGGATTACAGGCACACGCCACCATGTCTGGCTATTTTTTGTGTTTTTAGTGGAGACGGGATTTTGCCATGTTGGCCAGGCTGATCTCGAACTCCTGACCTCAGGTGGGCTGCCTGCCTCGGCCTCCCAAAGTGCTGGGATTACAGGCATGAGCCACTGTGCCCGGCCTTGCTCTTGCCTTCTTAATTGCAACTCTGTACTGACATGCATGTTAATAAATTGGCCAAACTGGCATTCTCACGGCAGCTCTGTTCTTTTCCAATCCTTGAACCTCTCATTATGGATGCCTCATCTCATCCTGTTGCCTTTTCCACTGTGGGTTGTATTGATCAGAAAGCAGATCTGTTTATGGAAGGAAAGAAAGGTATTGGGTTTAGTAGTTATTAGAAATAGAAATATTAGAATAAAGGCAACATTGAAAGAAACAGACAAGAGAAAGAGGATGAGGTTCCCCATGTTTACATTCCTGTGACTCAAGAGTGCAGAGAGCCAAGAACAAAGCTGAAGTTTTGCCAGGGAAAGGAGAGTGTTCAACTAAAATTAACTCTGTAGGCACCATTCCCAGTTGTTTGAGTTTCAGGATCCCCTCCTCAATTTCCTAAGAAAAACAACATGCAAGTTAAAAAAAAAAAATAAACAGTAGTTAGGGGCAAAGAAACCGGTGTAATTAGGGCTAAAGTGATCTGTGGTATCTCTAAATGGTAGCTCCATTTAGAGAATGATCTCAGAGGCAGTTTTGGAAGGGTTTGGATCAGAGCAAGGAGGAGATCATGAGCGCAAGACTATAAACTATGGTCTATAAATCAGAAAGTTTATACTAAATTCAGAAACTTTAATGCTTCTTGGGTACTGTGGGCTTGTTAATATGCTACTGGCCTGATTTTAGTTAAGTCTAAGGATAAACTGGAAAATCATTAGTCCATGTGGCTATATCTGTTCCACCTGGTACTGTAGTTGTGCAGAGGGCTGCTCCCACCCTTCAGCACTGAGATCATGGAGCTTGTTCTCTTGGTGGTTTTCATGATTGAACCTGGATTAATAGTTACTAATTATATATATGTATAACTATCAATAGTGTAATCATGGTTATTATGAAATATTGATATAATTATTAATGCAACTAACTACTCTCCCTATATTCTCTGGTCTCTAGTTTCTATCAAGGAAGACTGAGCCCACACAAAGGCTTAGGATAGGAGGAGAATCAACATTCAGGGCTGCCTCTGAAACCCTTGTGCTATTGTAAACAGATTCCTCTATTCCTCCAGAGAAAGTTGGAAAGTGGAAAAGTTGCCTTTTGCTTCTTAGCCTTAATGCTCCTTCTAGTTTTTGGCTTTAATTGAAATCCCAGTCTCACAGGTTACCAAAGACATTGTTGTCATGATGTTGTGGTGATGATGATGGGTAGGTGGTGAGTTGTTGCTCAGCTGTCTGCACTACAACTTCTAAACCAAGAATTGTCCAACTTTAGTGAACATCATCAATTGGAGGGCTTCTGAAAACACAGATTTCTGAGCTCCATCCTCATTTCTGATTCAGTGGGTTTGGGGTAGAGCCTAGAATTTCATTTCTAACAAGTTCCTAGGTGACATTCATGCTGCTGGCCTGGCAACTACACTTTGAGAATCATTGTTCTACCTCATTACTGATTAAAATGCTCAACTTCCTTTGCAACCCTTGGCAATAACCTATACCATGCACTCTCCAACTAACAGCCCAGTCGCCACATATATACACTTTTGGAAGATATTATGGCAACAAGTCCACTGTTTCCTTTGCTACTCCAACTTCTCTATAACCCTAACTTCCACTATTTCCAATTCTCACACTTCCTCACCACAACTTCACCTACTCTTTGAGCACAAGGACAGTTTTGTGGCAGGCCGGGTCTCACTAACACAGGCCTCTGTAACAACTGTTTCAGCACTGACGGAGTGGCCAAGTTAAATATTAAAAGCTGATCGAGCTAGTGCCCTTATACAAAGGCTGGAATGTAACAAAAGCCCACCAGGAGTTTTGCTCAGGCCTTTCCTGGGCCTTGAAGTGTGACAAGATAACAAATGAATTCTTAACAGAGGCCTGTTTAGGATTAAACAAGTTTTATTGGAGGTCTGAAGAAACTCCCCAGACCTCCACAAACAAGTTTATTGGGGGTCTGAAGAAACTCCCCAAACCTCCATGATTTAGCAGGAGACAAGATAAGGGTAATCACCCAGCACCTGGACCCATTAGGATTAAGTAAATTTACTGAGGCTCCAGAGGAAGGTCTTCAGGATTCAGATCTTAGTTATAGATTAGAAGAAGTTAATCACTTATGTCTTCAGATGAATGCACACTAACACACAGACATATAGCTTAGAAGGTATATAAGCTCTGGAAAACTTTGTAACTTTGAGTTGGCCTGGCGATATTTTCCAGGCCTTTTCCCTGTACCCAGTTACAGAAATAAACTGTCTTCTTTCCCAGTTCATCTGCATCTCATTATTGGGCTGCGAGAATAGGCAGCCTGACCCTCAGCTTGGTCCGGAAACAGTTTGGTCACCTCAATTCCTTTATTTAATTCACCTTTTGATCTCTTCTTGGCTTCTAGGCCTTCTCCATACTGCTGAGGATCCATAGTTGATTATTAGAATTACTCTCCACTGGGCCGGGTGTGGTGGTGCACGCCTGTAATCCCAGCACTCTGGGAGGCCGAGGCGGGCGGATCACAAGGTCAGGAGATCGAGACCATCCTGGCTAACACAGTGAAACCCTGTCTCTACTAAAAATACAAAAAATTAGCCAGGCATGGTGGCGGGCGCCTGTAGTCCCAGCTACTCGGGAGGCTGATGCAGGAGAATGGCGTGAACCCGGGAGGCAGAGCTTGCAGTGAGCTGAGATCCCGCCACTGCACTCCAGCCTGGGCAACAGAGCAGGACTCTATCTCAAAAAAAAAAAAAAAATTACTCTCAATTTACTTGCATCCCTATATTTCCATCCTATTTCCAATGATCAATGTTAGGTCATTGCCACAACCTGCCTTCTCCATTTTTACACTGGTTGGGGAGGGAGTGATAAAGTTGATAAGAATGTAAACACAAATAACCACAATATACAGCAATGTCCCATTTAAATCATAAGCATAATAGAGAAATTCATGAACTTGTAAAGGCAGGAAAGAGAACATCTAGTTAGAATGATCATAAAAAACTTCAAGGCTATTATGGCAGATACAAATATGAATAAGACACTACTAGACTTTTTTAAGCCCTTAAGTATAGGAATGGCATAATTTATATTCATTTCACTGATAGCACCAAGTGCTTTTCAAAAGAGAATTAATGAATTATGTCTCCTGTAGTGTGATTCTTTATCTGTTACACAGTGCAGTGTGAAATGCCCTAAGGGGGCTTAAATGCTGAGTAAACAAATTTTTAAAAGCAATTTAGACACGCACACACACACACACACACACATTAGATGTACAAGCATAGAAAAGTCTTGGAAGGATAAATACTGTCTTGCTTTATCCATCAGCATACTGATTACAGTTGTGTTGAGGTAAGTACCCACACCTTTTGTAATGTAAAATTGTGCAGCAAAACAGCAAAAATAAAATATTACTTGGGGGAAAAAGACAATTAACTTGTTTTTGGCCAAAGGTGATAGAAACAATAATACTTGCATTTCCTGAGGCCCTACCATATGTCAGGCATGTGCCATCTTATTTACCCCTCACCATCACCCTACAGGGCTATATTATGTATTATCTTCATTTTGCAATTGGGAATAGTTATTGTATTTCTTCCATTATAAGATCAAATTTAAAAATACTTTAAATCATTGGAATGTGTATGCATGTTATCATTTATGGTGTCTTAGACTTGATAAAATAACGTGAGTCACATTATTATAAATCATTAGATATAATATTCTAACTTATGGTTTAATTGGCTCTAAATTCTGTGCTTTTCCTCCATTGGATTGCGTTATCTTTTCTAACAAAAGTAGACTTTTGCTCCTTCTCCAAGTTTTCTTTCTCTCTTTCTCTTTCTCTTACACACACGCACACACACACACACCATGCAGGCACACACACACAGTTTTTCCTTTCTCTTTCTCTCTCTCACTTTCACACACACACACACACACACACACACTCTTACATCTTAGTCCAAAGTAAAAATATCCTGCTTATCAGATGCTCTGCCTTATTTTCAAGGCTTATGCTTATTTTGAGTGTAGCCATGGTGAACTTCATCTATCTAACTGATGTGCTAGTCTAGTCTCCTACCTACTGCTAAATTACTCAATTAACCTATTTTGTTCAATTCCATTTTAGCCACAACCCTTTAGTTTCAGTTGCCTTGACATTGGGGAAAAAAACCCTAATCTTTCTTATCTATTTGGTTAATTGGCCAAATTAATTCTGACAGATATCGCATAGGTATTTTTGTTTTTCTTGGGGCAGCTAGCCACCCTGGGCCAGTGCTTCTCAATCTGGGCACACAAGAAACAACTGGTGTATCTTCTTGAAGCAAGAGTTCTCCTTGAAGATTTACTTGAAGAGAAAGTGGAAGCAGGACACTGAAAAATGTAGATGAAAATCTTTGAAAGAAGTATTTTTTATCTTAAAAGAAAAAAGAAAATATTATGAAACAGAATAAAATATCTGTAGGCATTTTTTTTGTGTGTGAGATGGAGTCTTGCTCTTGTCGCCCAGGCTGGAGTGCAATGGCGCAATCTCGGCTCACCGCAACCTCCACCTGCTGGATTCAAGCGATTCTCCTGCCTCAGGCTCCTGAATAGCTGGGATTACAGGCACCCACCACCAAGCCCGGCTAATTTTGTATTTTTAGTAGAGACAGGATTTCTCCATGTTGGTCAGGCTGGTCTTGAACTCCCGACCTCAGGTGATCTGCCCGCCTCGGCCTCCCAAAGTGCTGGGATTACAGGCGTGAGCCATCGCGCCCAGACTGTAGGCATTTTTAAGGCACAACTTTAATGGAATTTTGAACTGGTGGTAAACTACTCATGGTAACCTGTGGTTGAAACCATAGGCTTTGGGGCAAGACTGAAACCTAGCTCCTCCCTTTTCTAACTGTACCCTGGGGCAAGTTGCTTAGCCTTTTTGTGTCTCCATTTCTCATTTGTAAAATGGGAATAATATCATCTGCCTCATAGAGTTATCATGAGAATTAAGTGACCAGTATATGTTAAATGTTGGAACAGTGGGTCGTTCATAGTGAATGCTCCCTAATGTTAGCTATTTTCATTTTCATTTATATTTCTAGATATCCCAAGGGTTATTATTTTGTCCTCCTCTTTTGTTAAGTTGTCTCAGAGCAAAAGTTTGAGCAGCCCTGCCTTAGTCCTTCCCCAGGATTCTCTCCAGTATGCTGCACTTGGTTCTCATCGGCTGGTCTTTTGTAATGTTTCAGGAATGCACTGTTTTCCTTTTTCTCTTCTCTGTCTCTTTTTTTTCCAGCACCATTAAAAACAAAGAGTAGCTGTTTTAGGAATTTGGGAAGTGAAGAAACAAGACATTCGACTGTGAGTTTCACCCATGTTTAAAACGAAATAACCTAACAATTGGGAGTGGCGTGCTACCGTTAAGATTTTGGAGGTAGACACGTGAAGATTTTCAGTCGCAACTCCCTTTAGAACCATGGCTTGAACTCGTAAAGTATGAGGGCTGCCCATAAAACTTTCTCTTCTAAGATGTGGGATATGTGTAGTCTCATCTAGTTATGGCTCATCTGGGAATGGATTTTCTGACGCAAATGAGGTTTAAAAAAAAAAGGCATAGTGTCTCTTTATTTGGTTAACACTATTTCTGCACTTTGTTTTTCCTTGTCAGCTTTAAAAGGAAGAGAACAAAAGCCAACCACCCTGCCAAAACTTGGCAGTAGAATTTCAGTGAGTGAAAATTCTCCACCTACAGTAATGTTTGAAGTGGTTGCACAGTGAGGGCCCCCCAGCCCCCACCCCAACCCACCCACCCCTCCACTGCAGGCCATTCTTGACCTGTTAGGACACCATCTTATGCAAAGTTAAGAAAGCCCAAGAGCCTAGAACCCACAGAAAAAGGCCAGTGTAAGACTAAGGGCATCTATCCCCTGTTCTTTTTTCCCTGTTCCATCTGATATTATCTTTGGCTCAATAGTCCTAGAACTCAGAAGGCTGATACTCCAATGTACCCTAGAATTGCTAGACTCAACTCTACCATCTCCTCCGCTCCCAGAACCTGGACTCTTGGAGGGCAGACAGCAGGATAGGAGCAGCCTCAAGGACGGGAAAGCAATGGAGACTGACCTATCCTTTGCTATTTCCCTTTGCCACCAATATCTTCTAGTTATAGGATTTTTGCACCTAGAAATAAAATATACAAATATTGACCATAACTTACAGTAATTCAGTGCTTCTAAGTTCCCATGTACCATGGCAAACACATGGATATATTATAGCAACATCATAAAACAGACATGATTATTTCTATATCAAGGATAAATCTCAGGTTTAGAAGAAAGGTTGGAAAAATTCTTGAACGTCACAAGCCAGAAGTACATGGCACTGAAACAGATCTGACTCTTGAGTCCAAGCCTATTGTATTGACTTGCTATCAATGCATAACAAACCGCATCACACAAAACCAGTAGTATCTTTGAGTCATCTTGGGGGTTGGCTGATTTAAGCTGGGCTAGGCTAGGTGGCTGGGGTAGCTCTGCTCTATATGCCCCTCATCTTCCTCCTGGGACCAGTAGGTTGCCCTGGACATGTGTAAGAAGAAAATTGGAAATATGCAAGGTCTCTTAAGGCCTAGGCTTGGAACTGGCACACTAATTTCTGCCTCATCCTGTTCGTCAAGGCAAGTTACAAGGCTGAGACTAATGTCAAAGAGCAAAGAGACATACCTCATTTTTTTTTAAGAGATAAGGGTATGCCTGTTGATTAGGTTGTACTCAAATGCCTGGGCTCAAGGGATCATCCTGCATTGCTGGGACTACAAATGTGCACCACTGTGCCCAACTGAGATATACTTCACCTTTGTGGGGTGTAGTGGATGCTGAGGTGCACTTCCTAGTCCCTTTCCAGAACCAAGGCACTTACTTTCTCAGCTGCTAGGAATATTGCTTGCTGATGATGGCTCACCAAGTCCACTGACTCCCATCCTTTCACCTCCACCCTCGCCCTGGAGTCCCCATCCCACTGCCCACCAGGAATTGTCCTCAGCTGAAGGGCACTGCTTTGCCCAAGGGTGCCCCTATGGTCAACCCACATTCAAAGACTAGTCAGATGTGAGTATGAAGTCTGACCCCTTGCCTCAATTCAAGACATCTCTGAAGAGCTATCCTAGCATCAGAGCTTCCCATAGGATTGGTGAGGCCTGGGTTGCAATTAAATTAGTCCCATTTTTTTCTGTGTCAATCTTGCTTCCCCTATTCCCTTAAAATGGCTGTTTCCAAGAGCATTCCTCAATAATTACTCCATGAAATCTAACCTTCAACATGAGAGGGACTCCAAAGCCAATGGTGAAGGGCAAAGATATAGTATAGGGAAGAATCAAAACCAATAATGCAATCTACCACATCTTTGCATTTAAGAAGTAGATTAAACTGCATCCCAGGTCCAAAAACAAAAGCATATAGTGGAGCAGACAGAATCTCTGTCTGACATGTCTTAATGTGTATCTAAACCATTGATATTGGACCTTGAAATATATTTGACTTGGAAAAGGCATGTGGTCCTGAAGAGTTGTGGGCAAATGGAAACTTTGTAAATTGAATTAAATTCCAAATGCATGGTGGGGGTTTGGTATTCTAAAGTGAAAAATGTGGTGAATTATTTTATGAATAACCATTTTAATAACATTGATTTTTCTATGATGAGTTTTACATATCAGCAATTTATTTCATTTTTATGAACCCATTCTATTTTAAAAATAATTCTGTGTGTGTGAAATTATAGCATGATGTCATACGTTTGTTTTTTGGTCTCCAATCCTTGGTGGATTTCCTTTGCATAAATTTTAAGTTTACATGAACCTGAAAAGATTCCAGGGACTCTGGGTAAAGCCATGGGTGCATGGTTGTTGGAAATGGGTACAATGGATATAAGTAGCAGGGCAGACAAACATCCCAGGAGAAGAAATTTTGGCCAGATCACGTTCCTTTGTCCAGTAAAAAAAGCAGGAGGAGAGAAAATAGATAATTTACTGTACTCAGGGATAGGGATTGATAAAATAGCTACAGCAGAAGGACAAGTCAGCAGGAAAATCAAGAATTCTAATAGAATATTGCGGATATGACGGTTCATGATCTCCAGGGGTATGAAGGGCAAGCCAGGCTAAAAAGTGGACCAGAACACTGGTGGTTGAGGGATTGGAGGCCCCAGTGAGAGGAGGGAATAGGCACACAGCAGTGACAGATTCAATGGAAGTTTTTCCATATTTATGATATGCAAGCCATGTGTATTTTCATTTCCCTCATGCTTTTCTGTGAAGGTTGAGGCTCTCCCATGTGATAGTTTCCTCTATCAGTCAGGATTCTAAATATTCTTGATATTTTAAAGAAGAGATTTAATACCAGGAGATGACAAAGGTAAGAAGCCTAAAGTGGGAGAGTAAGGCATCCTTGAGATTATCAAGAGCAGGAAGCTGCTACCACTGCCTAAAGCTTAAGGGACAAAAGGAGCCAGGCCACCAGGGAGAAGTTGGAACCACAGAAGCTCTTGGAGCAAGAGCTGGGTCCATAGAAGAGATGGCCGCTGCCAGAGACAATACTTGAAGCTGAGAGAAGTGGGGAAAAATACCCAGCTTCTCCCTTTCTGCTCTCTCTTCAGGGCCATCCAATGGCTGAACTGACCCAGAAACCAGAGGGCAAAGGAACAAGGAAAAAGTAATTCTCTGTGATACAGAACAGGGTAGAGTGGGGACAGGGGATAAATCTAAGAGCAAAACAGGACAAGACTAGCACATGGCCTCAACTTCTCTGCTCTCCATGGCAATGTCTTCCTCCTCTTCTGTTTCCAGGAGTCTCTAATTCCTGCCACTTATTGCCCCAGGCTCCCTTGATAGCTGGTTTCCAGGTGGGGGCACAGCCAATGGGTGGCAGCAGCAGGGGACTGGAAGATAAAAGGAAAGGTTGGGTTATTTTTCCCCATTCCCTCCCTGCTTTGGAGCCACCTCTCTGGAAGGCTCCCTCCACCATTATAGATCCTGCTGGTGGTCTGTCTTCCGTGGCTCCAGGTCTCACCAGCTCTCACCAGATCTCTCTCTAGGACTGGTTTCCTTCTATTGCTGGTCTCTGGGTGTCTCAACATCCCTTGCTAATTCCCTTAATTCTGCCCACAGCTATGTCAGTAGTATCTTTGTTAAAGTCCCTTCATTTGAACAATTTGGCTTGAGTTCTGTCTTCTGCCAGGACCCTGGCTAGTACCCTGACCTACTGTGTTCTTTTCCAAGCTCCTTTCAAGTGTCATATTTTCCCCACTGTTGCCCAGATCAACAGTGTGGTATAGTAGAAAGAATACTGGACTTACTGGCAGACAGACATGGTTTTATTTCTGATTCAGTCACTTACAGAGTTACTGGCTGGGAAAGTTATTTAACCTCCCGAGCTTCCGTTTTCTTGCTGGTAAAGTGGAAAGGGGATAATGATGAATTTCAGTTGGATATATTAGAAATCCGTGCCTGACCCATGTGTTCCAGGCCTCATCTGCCAGTTGTCTTTTTTTTTACATACCGATTATTTATGGCGTAAATCCCCTTCCTACTCGACTGAAAGAAATGAACCCCCTTCAAAGTATTTCCAGTTATTTCTAGAAGTTTCCGAAGAAGTTCCCTTGCTCACCAGTCGTTCTTTCACAGTTGCCATCGTCTTCTGCCCTGTTATTTTGCTTCTGCCCCAGCTCCCACATGTCCAGCTTCTGCTTGCAGGGCCACTTGCTGAGGCTTTGCCGAGGCTGAAACTTTTCCAGGGTCACTGTCCATCATGAGAACACAGCACATGCCAAGGGCGTTGCCTCTTAGTGTTCCCAAAGAGTCTGGTCCTTGGGAAGCCTCCATTTGGCCTCTGTGGTGCAGAGAGGAGAATGTTCTTCCCTGGCTCAAATAGCTCACAAGCCCCAAATAGCTGGGCTTGTGCCTAGAGCCTCTGAGAGTCTCTTTGACTATTTCCTCAGCTAATTTCACATGTAAACAAACCAACTCACAGAGGTTCTGCAACCTGCTTCCACCGTCTCTCTAGAAGGAGGTCAGAAAGGGAACAGATGCTTTGCCCTTTTCCCCTCTCCCCTCCACAGCTCTCCCAACCCCCAAACCCATCTTCCTCTTCTATTTGCTAAACTAAACATTTTATACTTATCAACCACTGTGGGATAGAAGTGGGAGGGTCAAGGAGGGAGGTGAGGTCTAGATGACTTCTGTATATGAGCCAGAGTCCAATCCATTTATATATGAATGACTCCTAGTACAATATCTGACACAAGGTGGATTCTCAATGGTTGATGAATACTATTATCACGTAAATAGGAAACCACATTTTCTACCATTTAGATAGTATAAGTTCTAATTTATATGTCATTTCTTACCAGAAACCTGGCCCTAATCCCAGTAGGATGAGGTTACTCTTTGCCTCTGTATTTGCTTCTTAGGGCTATGGTTATAATATACCAAGAATTGGCTTAAAACAACAAAAATTTATTCTCTCACAGTTCTGGAGGCTGGAAGTTTGAAATCAAGACATTGGTAGAGCCATCCTCTCTCTGAAGGCTGTAGGGAGAGTCCTTCCTTGCCCCTTCCCAGCTTCTGGTGGCTCTTGGCAATCCTTGGTGTTCCCTGGCTTAGAGCCGCTTCACTCCAATCTCTGCCTCCGTTGTTGCACAGTCATCTTCTCCCTGTGTGTCTTTGTTTCCACGTGGCATTCTCTTCCCTTATAAGGCCATCAGTCACAGTGGATTGAGGCCCACTCTAGTAACCTCATTTAACTTGATTATATCTGCAAAGACCCTGTTTCCAAATGAAGTCACATTCTGGGGTCCTGAGAGTTGGGATTTCAAAATACCTTCTTGGGGGGTGCAATTCCACCCACAACACCCTGCAATAAGATTTTAAAATTGAATAGCAGCAATCTTATTTCTCTTTTGACATCTATCACATCTAGCTTATTTTATAGTAATCTATCTTTTATCTCCCCCTACAACACTGAACAGCCCAAGGACAGAATCTGTTTCTGATTCACTTTTGTGTCCCTGACAATACCTACATGTCCCATAATAGGTTTGATAGGTACTAAGTGACCGGGCTGAGGCTTGCACCCTCCCCTCCTGACTCATGATCAATCCTTCAGACTAGAGCGTGCTGCCACCAGCCTGGTACATGCATTTGTGAGTTCCTTGGATTTCAACTCCTTGGTTGATTTATTTTTTGAAAACACTATATATCAGGAAGATGGGTTTGGCTAGCTGAAATAGCTGGTTATAGCTTGCCTTGGGTGGTTAAATATTTATGTCTTCTGAGAGTGAACAATGGGCTTTATTCTACCAGGGAAATAATCTTGTTTGTCCCCATTTATTGGCTCTTTTTTCCTCTTTTACATTTTCAGCATCCTAATGATGTCCTTAGTGATAGTTGCTATGGAAGTATTTTAGTGTTTTCTGCAGTGTTGGGTGGTGCAGTACCTGAAGCCTTCTTTAGTGTGTATTTATAATGACACCAAGCCATGAATTTCATTTTTGTGGTAGCTTTCTTGCTTAATAACTGGTTGTCGTCGGGGGAGTGGTCTGCATTTATTTTGGCCTCCTGATTTATCGCACTGATTTTTCTTCTCCTTTTCATTGTTCCTGGAGTGCTCGTCATCACTTTAAATACTCAACCCATTATTTCACAGAATATAATGACAGAGCCAGCCCCATCATTTTATCATTGAATACACTGGTAAACAGTTGCAACCCCTCTAATACCAATGTGATGAGGGGTGATTTAAACTTGTAAAAGTCAAACGCTTTTTTTTTTTTTTTTTTTTTTTTGCGATGGAGCCTCACTCTGTTGCCAGGCTGGAGTGCAGTGGCACAGTCTTGGCTCACGGCAACCTCCGCCTCCTGAGTTCAAGCGATTCTCCTGCCTCAGCCTCCTGAGTAGCTGGGACTACAGGTGCGCCCCACCAAGCCCAGTTAATTTTTGCATTTTTTAGTAGATATACGGTTTCACCATGTTGGCCAAGATGGTTCCAATCTCTTGACCTTGTGATCTGCCCACTGGCAGATCTTGTTTGTCCCCATTTATTGGCTGGGATTAAAGGCGTCAAAAACTTTTAAGGATGTACAGTTTGGAGACTGAGACTCAGTAATGGGTGGAGGAGAGAAAACTGGGATATCTAGAGAATTGGATTGTGGTGTCTTCCGTAAAATAGTAATAGTAGTACATGTCCTACCTACTTGATAGGATTGTTATGAGGGTCATGTGATTAATGTATGTGAAAGCAATTTGTAAGCTGTACAGTGCTATAAAATGTTTATATATGTTATCATTAATAACAACTAGATTGTTAATAGTCCTGATTGCTTTTGACCTGGATGTCTATGGAGAAGCAGCTTAATCTCTGGTGAAGACATGACTTGACCTTTTTACTGAACCATGTGGGCAAATGATCAGGCCATTATGCAGTATTTTCAAGGCCATCAGGTTGTCTGTGTTAGCCTCTTTCATTAGACTCTTACCTTTTATTTGGGGAGGAGAAGGGACAGTATGACTTTAATTATTGAGCTGAAGAAGTGGAGAAATCTTGATTTCTTGAATAGCTTTTTCAAGTCAGCTCTTTAATATAAAGTCTCTCTGGTGCATCTGTTGCTAGCTTGCCACGTTGGTATGTGCCATTTTAATTTTGTTCCTCCAAAGGTTTGGGTTATTTTTCCATACACTTTGGTTTACGGTAGACGCTCAACCACTTACTAGAATAGAACACACTTAGGCATGTAGACTTTGACAATTCTAGGGAAAAGTTGTGAATGCATTTAGTGATTTGATTTATGTGTTTTAGTTTAAGTAATCTATCAATTTATCCTATAGATAGCCCAGAAATTGATGTCACTGCAATTAAACAGAATTTTTTAATAAAGAATTCCGTGCCTGACAACTCTAGACGCATTTATTATGCAGCTTAAATGATTTTCAATTTGCTCATTTGGAGCAAATTTTGTGTGTTAAATGCAGTTGGTTCCTAGACACTGACTCATTTTCCAAATCTGAGTACACTTTTTCCTCAATTGACTTTCCCCTGCCAGTATGTCATCCAACTATTCTTTAATGTACTGTCAAAATATGGTCACCTCATCATTAACAGGAAATGGGCTTCTTGCCCAGTCTTATGAAAGTAGAATAAAATCAGACAGTTTGATTTTTAAACTATAAGAAAAGGAGAATGAAAAAACAGCAAAACTTAACTAATTTCCAAGCTCAGGGCTATTTATAAAGAGCCTGAACAAATAAGACATCCAGAAACGAAAGGAAAACTGCAATTTGCTTGGCTTTGTGTAGAATACAGAAGAATTTCCA
Organism: Pan troglodytes; assembly: GCF_028858775.2. Classification (NCBI taxonomy): domain Eukaryota; kingdom Metazoa; phylum Chordata; class Mammalia; order Primates; family Hominidae; genus Pan; species Pan troglodytes. The sequence continues at coordinate 63,132,582 of NC_072403.2, forward strand.
TTTTACTCTAAATATAAAGTAGCTGCAATGTGAGTCAACATAAATAAAACAAAGAAACCAAGTCTTTATGGAAGATGACAGCAGTTTCATGTGGGCAGCTTCATGTGTTTAAGCATCTCAATGTGAAAACTTGGCCATTTGCTCAAGATTGTTTCTCTGTATTTAGATTTTTGGTGCAAATATCATCTCTGTCTCTAGGAAACAAACCCAGACGGCCTACAGAGTCAAGAATGAAGAATTCATTTTACTGAAATGTTAATGTCAACTCTAAAAATATCAGAGTTTTCAGTTTTACCTAATCAAATAATCAGCTCGACAATTTTTTTGCAACCACAGTTGCTTATAGGGCTGACCAAAGTGACGATTTGTTTAAGACCAAGTTCGAGGTTAGTTAAACATATAAACATATAGCGCAGATTTCATTTAACCATGTGGATAATTCAGCCAAATATGTTCTTCATGAATTGCTGTGAAAAAGAGTAATTTGCCGCATTTGAATTATCTGATTACCTGTCCTGATCTTCTACTTCACTTTGAGTGTATATGTAGACTTTATTAGAATAACATTTTGTAGTGTAAAAATAGTCTATGTCGCCACAGCTTCTCTCTACTTGCTAGTTCAAAGCTTTCTCTTTAATTGTTGATCAGTGCCAATTTGGAACCGATCTCTTTTAGCTCAGTTTCCTCATTTGTGGAGTGGGTATCTTAACATCCAAAATAATAAATGATTAAAAATAGTTTTAAAAAGTTAAAAATAAATGATTAGTGGAATGATGAAAAGTACTTCACACAGAATCCAGCATATAGTGAATGCTCAATGAATTTTAACTATTTTGACTTTTACTGTTAAAGATGTGACGTGGGAAGTCATTAAACCTTTTGTAGCTTAGTTCTTTAGGTATGAAAGACAAATGTCTTGATATAAGTCTAAAAATGTTCTTAAAATGCATGCAGTGCCTCCACATGCAAAGTGAAGCACAGAATTTAAGTAATTACCTTCATTAATTAATCAATGCATTGCTTTACCTAATAGGTTGATACATGTTTTAGAGCAAAGCTTGATGCACAAAGGTCCACTTTGCTTGGATATTAGTTTTATTGTCATTTTGCCATTTTTTTGGTATTCATTATCTACTGTGATGGGACAAGAATTTGGGTGAAAGTAGTTTACTTGGGAGGTGATCCCAGGAGGCATGATCAGGGAGTGGGCAAGTAAGACTGGCAAAAGAGGAACACCATTAAAGGATACATTGAGAAGTGGGTTACTGTCATGGGCAAGTGAGCTCAATCCCAGTGGCATCTCTTTGAGAGACTGCATAAAACCTTTGAGCAACCTCATCCATTTAGTCCAGCACTGTACTAATATTATCACTTTCTACGAGCAATACCACACGAAAAAATCTGGGGAGCATTGCTATAAAGAATGGTTGAGAGTGCTGAAGAGAAGCCAGGAAAATAAAAAGCAGAATAAATAAGAATGGTTGACATGCACAGTGGCTCACACCTGTAATCCCAGTACTTTGGGAGGCGGAGGCGGGAGGATCACTTGAGGCCAGGAGTTAAAGACCAGCCTGGGCAACATTGCGACACCCCATCTCTACAAAAAAAATTTAAAATTAGCTAGGCATGGTGGCACATGCTGGTCTCGAAAACCTGGCCTCAAATGACCCTCCCGCCTTGGCCTCCCAAAGTGCTGGGATTGCAAGGGTGAGCCACCATCCTGGCCTGGTTACATTTAACTATGTTGCAGAGAAGATCGTGGATTCATTCAAAATGAAATCATTGTTGCTGGGTTCTTGTAAAAGTAAGGTTGTTGAGCTATGGGCATTGAGCATATGGGAACAGAAACATAATCCTTTTAATCTACTCAGCATTTTGCAGGCTTCAGAGGAATAATGGCTGTTGTTTCCGGCTTTGCAGTTCAAGTGAGATGGATTTAGAAGAGCTCCAAGCACATTCCTAAAGTATTAGGTGGTTGGAAGGTTCTATGAGTTACGTAGTTGTTACTTCAGTCTCCAGCGGAAGGGAGGGGACATGTCTTCCTAGTCACATTCCTCCTTGGTCTCAAAAAACCACATTTTGTTCCCTTCAAGTCAGGAATGTAGCCAGAATGCCCACCAGGTGGTGCTCCAATTACTTTACTGTATAACATTTTGTGACCTCCTGTAGGATATAAGAATATTAAATGTTAGAGTTAAAGGCAGAAAATATTCTGTAACTTCAGCCTCAAGATGTAAAGACTTCATATATTGAGAAGACTAATATGGCTTTTAAAATATCACATGACATCAAAATGTCTATGCATAAAAGGTGAAAAAAATGCTATCTCAGAGCCAAGGTTAACATTCTTGGTAGAAAAATAGATTACAATCAATATTTTTTAAATTGAGCTTTAAAAAGAATTCTGATGCACTAGGTTCTGAGGCATTACAAGGATATATATGTATATATAGGGCAATTTCCCCCCACATTTATTTATTTATTTTTAATTTTATTATTATTATACTTTAAGTTTTAGGGTACATGTGCACAACGTTGCAGGTTTGTTACATATGTATACATGTGTCATGTTGGTGTGCTGCACCCATTAACTCGTCATTTAGCATTAGGTATATCTCCTAATGCTATCCCTCCCCCCTCCCCCAACCCCACAACAGTCCCCAGAGTGTGATGTTCCCCTTCCTGTGTCCAGGTGTTCTCATTGTTCAATTCCCACCTATGAGTGAGAACATGCGGTGTTTGGTTTTTTGTCCTTGCGATAGTTTACTGAGAATGATAATTTCCAATTTCATCCATGTCCCTACAAAGGACATGAACTCATCATTTTTTATGGCTGCATAGTATTCCATGGTGTATATGTGCCACATTTACTTAATCCAGTCTATCATTGTTGGACATTTGGGTTGGTTCCAAGTCTTTGCTATTGTGAATAGTGCTGCAATAAACAAATGTGTGCATGTGTCTTTATAGCAGCATGATTTACAGTCCTTTGGGTATATACCCAGTAATGGGATGGCTGGGTCAAATGGTATTTCTAGTTCTAGATCCCTGAGGAATCGCCACACTGACTTCCACAATGGTTGAACTAGTTTACAGTCCCACCAACAGTGTAAAAGTGTTCCTATTTCTCCACATCCTCTCCAGCACCTGTTGTCTCCTGACTTTTTAATGATGGCCATTCTAACTGGTGTGAGATGGTATCTCATTGTGGTTTTGATTTGCATTTCTCTGATGGCCAGTGATGATGAGCATTTTTTCATGTGTTTTTTGGCTGCATAAATGTCTTCTTTTGAGAAGTGTCTGTTCATGTCCTTTGCCCACTTTTTGATGGGATTGTTTTTTTCTTGTAACTTTGTTTGAGTTCATTGTAGATTCTGGATATTAGCCCTTGGTCAGATGAGTAGATTGCAAAAATTTTCTCCCATTCTGTAGGTTGCCTGTTCACTCTGATGGTAGTTTCTTTTGCTGTGCAGAAGCTCTTTAGTTTAATTAGATCCCATTTGTCAATTTTGGCTTTTGTTGCCATTGCTTTTGGTGTTTTAGACATGAAGTCCTTGCCCATGCCTCTGTCCTGAATGGTATTGCCTAGGTTTTCTTCTAGGGTTTTTATGGTTTTAGGTCTAACATGTAAGTCTTTAATCCATCTTGAATTAATTTTTGTATAAGGTGTAAGGAAGAGATCCAGTTTCAACTTTCTACATATGGCTAGCCAGTTTTCCCACCACCATTTATTAAACAGGGAATCCTTTCCCCATTGCTTGTTTTTGTCAGGTTTGTCAAAGATCAGATAGTTGTAGATATGTGGCATTATTTCTGAGGGCTCTGTTCTGTTCCATTGGTCTATACATCTGTTTTGGTACCAGTACCATGATGTTTTGGTTACTGTAGCCTTGTAGTATAGTTTGAAGTCAGGTAGCATGATGCCTCCAGCTTTGTTCTTTTGGCTTAGGATTGACTTGGCGATGCAGGCTCTTTTTTGGTTCCATATGAACTTTAAAGTAGTTTTTTCCAATTCTGTGAAGAAAGTCATTGGTAGCTTGATGGGGATGGCATTGAATCTATAAATTATCTTGGGCAGTATGGCCATTTTCACGATATTGATTCTTCCTACCCATGAGCATGGAATGTTCTTCCATTTGTTTGTATCCTCTTTTATTTCATTGAGCAGTGGTTTGTAGTTCTCCTTGAAGAGGTCCTTCATGTCCCTTGTAAGTTGGATTCCTAGGTAATTTATTCTCTTTGAAGCAATTGTGAATGGGAGTTCACTGATGATTTGGCTGTTTGTCTGTTATTGGTGTATAAGAATGCTTGTGATTTTTGTACATTGATTTTGTATCCTGAGACTTTGCTGAAGTTGCTTATCAGCTTAAGGAGATTTTGGGCTGAGACAATGGGGTTTTCTAGATATACAATCATGTCATCTGCAAACAGGAACGATTTGACTTCCTCCTTTCCTAATTGAATGCCCTTTATTTCCTTCTCCTGCCTGATTGCCCTGGCCAGAACTTCCAACACTATGTTGAATAGGAGTGGTGAGAGAGGGCATCCCTGTCTTGTGCCAGTTTTCAAAGAGAATGCTTCCAGTTTTTCTCCATTCAGTATGATATTGGCTGTGGGTTTGTCATAGATAGCTCTTATTATTTTGAGATACGTCCCATCAATACCTAATTTATTGAGAGTTTTTAGCATGAAGGGTTGTTGAATTTTATCAAAGGACTTTTCTGCATCTATTGAGATAATCATGTGGTTTTTGTCTTTGGTTCTGTTTATATGCTGGATTACACTTACTGATTTGCGTATGTTGAACCAGCCTTGCATCCCAGGGATGAAGCCCACTTGATCATGGTGGATAAGCTTTTTGATGTGCTGCTGGATTTGGTTTGCCAGTATTTTATTGAGGATTTTTGCATCGATGTTCATCAGGGATATTGGTCTAAAATTCTCTTTTTTTGTTTTGTCTCTGACAGGCTTTGGTATGAGGATGATGCTGGCCTCATAAAATGAGTTAGGGAGGATTCCCTCTTTCTCTATTCATTGGACTAGTTTCAGAAGGAATGGTACCAGCTCCTCTTTGTACCTCAGGTAGAATTCGGCTGTGAATCCATCTGGTCCTGGACTTTTTTTGGTTGGTAAGCGATTGATTATTGCCTCAATTTCAGAGCCTGTTATTGGTCTATTCAGAGATTCAACTTCTTCCTGGTTTAGTCGTGGGAGGGTGTATGTGTCAAGGAATGTATCCATTTCTTCTAGATTTTCTAGTTTATTTGCATAGAGGTGTTTATAGTATTCTCTGATGGTAGTTTGTATTTCTGTGGGATTGGTGGTGATATCCCCTTTACCATTTTGTATTCCGTCTATATTTGATTCTTCCTCTTTTCTTCTTTATTAGTCTTGCTAGTGGTCTATCAATTTTGTTGATCTTTTCAAAAAACCAGCTCCTGGATTCATTGATTTTTTGAAGGGTTTTTTGTGTCTCTATTTCCTTCAGTTCTGCCCTGATCTTAGTTATTTCTTGCCTTCTGCTAGCTTTTGAATGTGTTTGCTCTTGCTTCTCTAGTTCTTTTAATTGTGATGTTAGGGTGTCCATTTTAGATCTTTCCTGCTTTCTCTTGTGGGCATTTAGTGCTATAAATTTCCTTCTACACACTGCTTTGAATGTGTCCCAGAGATTCTGGTATGTTGTGTCTTTTTTCTCGTTGGTTTCAAAGAACATCTTTATTTCTGCCTTCATTTTGTTATTTACCCAGTAGTCATTCAGGAGCAGGTTGTTCAGTTTCCACGTAGTTGGGCGGATTTCAGTGAGTTTCTTAATCCTGAGTTCTAGTTTGATTGCACTGTGGTCTGAGAGACAGTTTGTTATAATTTCTGTTCTTTTACGTTTGCTGAGGAGTGCTTTACTTCCAACTATGTGGTCAATTTTGGAATAGGTGTGGTGTGGTGCTGAAAGGAATGTATATTCTGTTGATTTGGGGTGGAGAGTTCTGTAGATGTCTATTAGGTCAGCTTGGTGCAGAGTTGAGTTCAATTCCTGGGTATCCTTGTTAACTTTCTGTCTTGTTGTTGTTTCTAATGTTGCCAGTGGGGTGTTAAAGTCTCCCATTATTATTGTGTGGTAGTGTAAGTCTTTGTAGGTCACTAAGGACTTGCTTTATGAATCTGGGTGCTCTTGTATTGGGTGCATATATATTTAGGATAGTTAGCTCTTCTTATTGCATTGATCCCTTTACCATTATGTAATGGCCTTCTTTGTCTCTTTTGATCTTTGATGGTTTAAAGTCTGTTTTATCAGAGACTAGGATTGCAACCCCTGCCTTTTTTTGTTTTCCATTTGCTTGGTAGATATTCCTCCATCCCTTTATTTTGAGCCTATGTGTGTCTCTGCACATGAGATGGGTTTCCTGAATACAGCACACTGATGGTTCTTGACTCTTTATCCAATTTGCCAGTCTGTGTCTTTTAATTGAGGCATTTAGTCCATTTACATTCAAAGTTAATATTGTTATGTGTGAATTTGATCCTGTCATTATGATGTTAGCTGGCTATTTTGCTTGTTAGTTGATGCAGTTTCTTCCTAGCCTCGAGGGCCTTTACAATTTGGCATGTTTTTGCAGTGGCTGGTACCGGTTGTTCCTTTCCATGTTTAGTGCTTCCTTCAGGAGCTCTTTTAGGGTAGGCCTGATGGTGACAAAATCTCTCAGCATTTGCTTGTCTGTGAAGTATTTTATTTCTGCTTCACTTATGAAGCTTAGTTTGGCTGGATATGAAATTCTGGGTTGAAAATTCTTTTCTTGAAGAATGTTAAATATTGGCCCCCACTCTCTTCTGGCTTGTAGAGTTTCTGCTGAGAGATCAGCTGTTAGTCTGATGGGCTTCCCTTTGTGGGTAACCCGACCTTTCTCTCTGGCTGCCCTTAACATTTTTTCCTTTATTTCAACTTTGGTGAATCTGACAATTATGTGTCTTGGAGTTGCTCTTCTCGAGGAGTATCTTTGTGGCGTTCTCTGTATTTCCTGAGTTTGGATGTTGGCCTTCCTTGCTAGATTGGGGAAGTTCTCCTGGATAATATCCTGCAGAGTATTTTCCAACTTGGTTCCATTCTCCCCGTCACTTTCAGGTGCACTGATCGGACGCAGATTTGGTCTTTTCACATAGTCCCATATTTCTTGGAGGCTTTGTTCGTTTCTTTTTATTCTGTTTTCTCTAAACTTCTCTTCTCACTTCATTTCATTCATTTCATCTTCCATGACTGATACCCTATCTTCCAGTTGATCACATCGGCTACTGAGGCTTCTGCATTCATCACATAGTTCTTGTGCCTTGGTTTTCAGCTCCATCACATCCTTTAAGGACTTCTCTGCATTGGTTATTCTAGTTATGCATTCGTATAATTTTTTTTCAAAGTTTTGATCTTCTTTGCCATTGGTTCGAACTTCCTCCTGTAGCTTGGAGTAGTTTGATCATCTGAAGCCTTCTTCTCTCAGCTCGTCAAAGTCATTCTCCATCTGGCTTTGTTCCGTTGCTGGTGAGGAGCTGCATTCCTTTGGAGGAGGAGAGGCACTCTGGTTTTTAGAGTTTCCAGTTTTTCTGCTCTGTTTTTTCCCCATCTTTGTGGTTTTATCTACCTTTGGTCTTTGATCATGGTGACATACAGATGGGTTTTTGGTGTGGATGTCCTTCCCGTTTGTTAGTTTTCCTTCTAACAGACAGGTACCTCAGCTGCAGGTCTGTTGGCGTTTGCTAGAGGTCCACTCCAGACCCTGTTTTCCTGGGTATCAGCAGCGGTGGCTGCAGAACAGCGGATATTGGTGAACCACAAATGCTGCTGCCTGATCATTCCTCTGGAAATTTTGTCTCCGAGGAGTACCCGGCCGTGTGAGGTGTCAGTCCGCCCCTACTGGGGGGTGCCTCCCAGTTAGGCTACTCAGGGGTCAGGGACCCACTTGAGGAGGCAGTCTGCCCGTTCTCAGATCTCCAGCTGCATGCTGGGAGAACCACTACTCTCTTCAAAGCTGTCAGACAGGGACATTTATGTCTGCAGAGGTTACTGCTGTCTTTTTGTTTGTCTGTGCCCTGCCCCCAGAGATGGAGCCTACAGAGGCAGGCAGGCCTCCTTGAGCTGTGGTGGGCTCCACCCAGTTCGAGCTTCCCTGCCGCTTTGTTTACCTAATCAAGTCTCAGCAATGGCGGGTGCCCCTCCCCCAGCCTCCCTGCGGCCTTGCAGTTTGATCTCAGACTGCTGTGCTAGCAATGAGCAAGACTCCGTGGGCATAGGACCCTCTGAGCCAGGTGTGGGACATAATCTCCTGGTGTACTGTTTTTTAAACCCATTGGGAAAGCACAGTATTCAGGTGGGAGTGACCCGATTTTCCAGGTGCTGTCTGTCACCCCTTTCTTTGACTAGGAAAGGGAATTCCCTGACCCTTTGCGCTTCCCGGGTGATGCGATGCCTCGCCCTGCTTTGGCTCGTGCATGGTGCGCTGCACCCACTGTCCTGCACCCACTAACTGTCTGGCACACCCCAGTGAGATGAACCTGATACTTCAGTTGGAAATGCAGAAATCACCTATCTTCTGCATCACTCATGCTGGGAGCTGTAGACCGGAGCTGTTCCTATTCGGCCATCTTGGCTCCTCCCTCTGTTTATTTATTTTGAGACAGAGTCTTCCTCTGTTGCCCAGGCTGGAGTGCAGTGGTGTGATCTCGGGTCACTGCAACCTCCGCCTCCCAGGTTCAAGTGATTCCCCTGCCTCAGCCTCCTGAGTAGCTGGGACTACAGGCACGTGCCTCAACACCTGGCTAATTTTTTTTTTTTTTTTGTATTTTTAGGAGAGACGGGCTTTCACCATGCTAGCCAGGATGGTCTCAATCTCCTGATCTCGTGATCCGCCTGCCTTGGATTATAGGCGTGAGCCACTGTGCCCAGCCCCTCCTCCCACATTTATACATGTGATGTCTTTCAATATCATCTCAGAATGGATAAGATGTAGATCAAAAATTCTGTCAAAAACAGTGCAAAAAAATGCAAGCAGACGAAATACCAATTTTCAAGGTAAGCAAGCAAGACTAGAGTTAAAAGTAGACTATGTGGTTGGGTGCATTGGCTCAGGCCTGTAATCCCAGCACCTTGGGAGGCCAAGGTGGGTGAATCAAATGAGGCCAGGAGTGAAACCCTGTCTCTACTAAAAATACAAAACAAATTAGCAAGGCGTGGTGGAGCACACCTGTAATCCCAGCTACTCAGGAGGCTGAGGCATGAGAATCACTTGAACCCAGGAGGCAGAGGTTGCAGTGAGCCAAGATCGTGCCATTGCACTCCAGCCTGGGCAACAGAGTGAGACTCTGTTTCAAAAAAACAAACAAAAAAAAGTAGATTATGTTATTACTGGACAGTTACTACTGAATGAATCCAAATATTTGCTTTCTTCAGCCTTACACTTGGACTGCCAGGCTGCTAGAGAAACATAACAGGACAATTTCGTGTCATCTTTAAGTCAAGACTTTAAACAGAATTTCTGGAAGGAAGCAACTTAAATGCATTTCCTCCACTTTCATTGCCAGCCTAACACAGCTGTCGTCTCCTGAGCCATTGAGTTCTTGGGCCTACAGTGGCTGGAGAGTGCTGGCTCTGTTGGAGTCCTCATGGAAAAGTAGAATTGGACTTTCTCCCAGTGGGCCAACTGGAACTCCTTCAATCCCACCAAACGGGTAACAAAAATGTCCATAGCAGTGGTGTTCATAATAGCAAAAATGCAAAACTATCTATACATCAATTAGTAGCAAAATGCATTAATCAGTTGTCATATTTTATACAGTGAAATATTGTATAGCAGTGACGAGGAAGGAACTGGAGCTCCATGTTTCCACATGGATAAATCTCCAAAATATAGAACTGAACAAAGAAAGAAAATAAGCAAGTAGCAGTAGCATGCTAGAATATTATATAACTAATAAAAAGTTAAAAACTGGGCCAGGCGCAGTGGCTCACACCTGTAATCCCAGTACTTTGGGAGGCCAAGGTGGGTGGATCAGCTGAGGTTGGGAGTTCAAGACCAGCCTGGCCAACATAGTGAAACCCAGTCTCTACTAAAAACACAAAAATTAGCTGGGTGTGGTGGCTCACGTCTGTAATCCCAGCTACTTGGGAGGCTGAGGCATGAGAATTGTGTGAACCTGGGATGCAGAGGGTTGCAGTGAGCTGAGATCATGCCACTGTACTCCAGCCTGGGCAACAGAGTGAGACTGTCTCAAATAAAATAAAATAAAATAAACCAAACACAAAAGTTAAAAATTATAAAACAATACCATTTACATATATATACATGCATACATATGTATGTATGTAAATACATATATAATAGTAAAAAAGAAAAGGTAGTGGTTACTTTTAGTAAGGGAAAAGCATGGGTGGAAAGACATATATAGGAGCTTCAATTTTAATGGTAGCATCTTAATTTGTAAGCTGAATGGTAGATGAAGAAATGATCATTAAGATGTAATGATATATTTGGGAGGCCAAAACAGGCAGATTGCTTGTGCTCAGAAGTTTGAGACCAGCCTGAGCAACATGGTGAAACCCATCTCTAAAAAAAGAAAATAGAAAAAAATTAGCTGGGCATGGTGGTGCATGCATGTATTTGGGGGCCTCAGGTGGGAGAATGGCTTGAGCCCAGGAGGTCGAGGCTGCCATGAACCAGGGTTGCGCCACTGCACTCCAGCCTGGGTGACCAACTGAGACCCTGCCTCAAAAAAAAAAAAAGATATAATGATATATGAAATGTAAGATTATTTTTTTGCGTGTCTCAAATAAGTCAAAGAAGCATGGGGGAGAATAAGAAAAAGGAGAGGAGGAAGAAGAGGAGGAGAAGAGGAAGAAGGAGAAGACCACCTTGGAAGGATAAAGAATAGGAACCAGCAGGCCTGTGAGTTCCAGTGGGTGTGCTGTTTTGGGCAAGACTCAGTACAAGAAGAGGGAATGCTGAGAGGCATTCCTGAGGTCAGAGAGTGCGTTTGCTGGGAAAATCAGATGACATGGGATGGGAAGGTATCCTTTCAAAAGGGGCAGGTCCATCCACTCCTTCAATGTATATTTATGAACTATATGTGCTCTGCACTGTTCTAGGACACAGCAGTGAACAAATCAGCCCAAAATCTGCCCTCATGAGCTTAGGTGTCTGGCAGGCAAATTCTGTATCTAGCCTGTTTGTGTGAACTTCCTAGCTAGGCATTCAGGGAAGGACAGAGATTTATTTACTCTACAAATATATATTGAACACTTCATATATGTCAAATAATGCTGGATGCTGGGGAGATGGAATGAGTCCCTGTCTTCAAGAAACTTACAATGCAGTGGGAAAAGCCTTATATGCAGTTACCCATTTAAAGTTAAATGTGTTGGAGGCAAGCAGAGTACCTTGGGAACACAGCAGAAGCCGGGGGGTGGTAGGGAGTGTTGGAGCCTGCTTCTGCTTGGAAAATGAGTTAATTTCAGAGAACCACGATGTGAATTCAGAATCAGTGTCAGTTCATTAGCATAGATTAAAGATTCTGGCCAGGCGCGGTGGCTTCATGCCTGTAATCCCAGCAATTTGGGAGGCCGAGGCGGGTGGATCACAAGGTCAGGAGATCGAGACCATCCTGGCTAACATGGTGAAACCCCATCTCTACTAAAAAAATACAACAAAAATTAGCCAGGTGTGGTGGTGGGCACCTGTAGTCCCAGCTACTCAGGAGGCTGAGGCAGGAGGATGGCGTGAACCCGGGAGGTGGAGCTTGCAGTGAGCTGAGATCGTGCCACTGCCCTCCAGCCTGGGTGACAGAGCGAGATTCCATCTCAGAAAAACAAACAAACAAACAACAACAAAACAAAACAAAACAAAAAAAGATTCTGTGTTTGAGCTGGGCACGGTAGCTCATGCCTATAATCCCAGCAATTTGGGAGCCTGAGATGGGCAGATCACTTCAAGTCGAGAGTTTGAGACCATCCTGGCCAACATGGTGAAACCCTGTCTCTACCAAAAATACAAAAATTAGCCGGGTGTGGTAGTGGGTGCCTGTAATCCCAGCTACTTGGGAGGCTGAGGCAGGAGAATCACTTGAACATGGGAGGTGGAGATTGCAGTGAGCCGAGATTGCACCTCTGCACTACAGCCTGGGTGATAGAGCGAGACTGTTTAAAAAAAAAAAAAATTCTACCTTTGGAGCATATACCTAAAGGTAGCCTTATGCTCTGGGGCACTAGGAAGTCTGTTATCCAAAACCATCTCTCTTCCCTTCCATGTGTCCTCCTACCACCAGTCTGTTGCTATTAGAAATTCATACCATTGCCTCCATTTTATTATTTTAAATAACACACTATTCTGTTGAAAATTACTTTATAAATACAATTCTTATAATCGAATTTACAACTTTAATGTTTTGACAGGAGCTATGTCCCGAAATGTCTTATTGACAAAAACACCAAAATATCTGTGACATTCTGAGAGACACAATATAATACACAATCCGGACACAATGTGTTTTTTCTTTCTTCTTCATGTTTTCCAAGGCATGAAGAGTACAGTAGAGAAAAAAGGAGTTATGGATGAGGGAGTGGCTTCAGCCAGGAAGGGATCCATGAAAGAGGAGGGAAAGCATGTCCAGCAGTTGAGGAGGTAAAAGAGAGTATAGTTTTTATGAACAAAGCTACAGACTAGGGAGAAAAAAAGATATAGACTAGGAGATCTTCCCTGTCAACATTACTCTGGAAATCTGTGGAACAGTTTTTTCCTATGTGAGAATTATACTGAAACAATGAAGCAAATAAGAAAAAAAGACTATTTGTTCATTCAAATATTCTGTTATGCTTATTTTATGACACTGTGATAGATACTAGGAGTACAGTCTCTGAAGCACCCATTGAAGGCAGTAGATTGTGACTGCTTATAGTGTTCATTCTCCTACCCAAAGGGGTGAAATTACGGTCTGTGAAACCCTAACCCCAATTCGTTGAGGGAGTAGTACTAGAAGTTTGGCTTCTAAAATCATGTTTCCGAGTCCTGTCTTAAGGAAGGACTTGAGCTTATGAAAATTTTATATGAGGGAAACCACACATTAGAGTTGGAAAATCTTACAGCTTACTTTACTGCTTTTTTCTTTTTTTAACTTATGGAAACTGCATTCCCTAAGTCTGGGAGGAAAAGGAAATTTCTGCTTCACACCCTTTTCAATTCTCATATGGAGTAGTTTGCTTTTACGTTGTAGGGTACCAGCTTCAGGAACTACTAGAGAAGCTTCTGTCAGCTTTTTTCAGAGAAACCTTGTGTGGATCCGTCAATGCAGTGTCCCTGGGAGAATTTCCAGGAACTCATGACTGCTGGAACCACCTACCCCAGGCAGGCTCCAGTCACCCTCTGTTTTGGAGAACTATATGACTAGATTGTGGCAAGTTTCTCTTTGCATCTAGGGATGTTAGGGGAAGGTGGTGATGGCGGCGCTACAGGAGAAACAATGAATATAGTGAATGAAATTAGTCTCATTAAAAAGTGGTGGAGGTTCTACTATGTGCTAGCACTGTGCCAGGCTCCAAAGCCTGGATAATAACACAGAGACCCTGTGCTCAAGGGGATCACAGACAAGTGGGTGAGACAGATTAATGTGTGATAAATGCAAAAAGCAGCCAAAGTATGGTACTATGGTAGCATGGGGTAGAGAGGAGGCAGGGAAGTCCTGTTGAGTGAGGCTGTGGCTGAGTCCTAAGGGATAGTCCTTAACAAGGGAAGATTTGGGGGAGGAATTTCCAGACTGAAGACACCCTATACCATGGAGTAAGTTTGGGGCCTGTAGGTAGCTCATAATAATAAGAAGGGAAGAGGACAAGAGATGAGGCTGAAGAGGGAGACAGACCCAGATATCATGAGGCCCCTTGTCTGCCATGCTAAGAAATCTGGACACCCTCAACAGTCCTTAGGGATACTGAGGGAGCCTGAGGAAGGCAGTGAGCACTTTCAAATGGTTTTTGTTTTCGTTTTTATTTTTTCTCCTATAAAATTAAAAAATTCTCATTGAAGAAAATTTGGAGGTGACAGAAAGGCATAAAGAGAAAATATGTCACCTTTAATTTCTCCACACAGAAATAACCACTGCCAATTTTGGTATATTTGGTATATATCTTTTTATATGTTTGTGGTCACTTTGTTTATATAACTTTACATTTGCTTTTTCATTAACGTTCTTTCCTGGGCATTTCCATACTTTGTATTCTTTTTTTTTTTAAAATAAACTTTTAATTTTGAAATAATTTTAGACTAACAGAAGAGTTAGAAAGACAATGCAGACAGTTCCTGTAGGTCCTTCCCCCAGCTTCCCAGGATGTTAACCCAGTACTTTCTTTCTTGTTTTTTTTTTTTTGAGATGGAGTCTCACTCTGTCACCCAGGCTGGAGTGCAACGGCATGGTCTTGGCTCACTGCAACCTCCGCCTCCCAGGTTCAAGCGATTCTCCGGCCTCAGCCTCCTGAGTAGCTGGGATTACAGGCGGGTGCCACCACGCCTGGCTAATTTTTGTAGTTTTAGTAGAAACGGGGTTTCACCATATTGGTCGGCTGGTCTTGAACTCCTGACCTCATGATCTGCCTGCCTCGGCCTCCCAAAGTGCTGGGATTACAGGCGTGAGCCACCATACCCAGCATGTACTATCTTTTTTTTAAAAAAAAAATTTCATTGAGGTAAAATATCCATACATAATTTACCACCTTTACCATTTTTAGGTGTATATTTCAGTGTTATTAAATACATTTATATTCTTTTTTCCCTTTATCTCTCTCTTCCCCCATCCCTCCTGGCCTCTGCTAACCACAGTCTACTCTCTATCTTGATGAGATCCACTTTTTTAGCTCCTGCATATGAGTGAGAACATGAAATATTTGTCTTTTGTCTTTCTGTGCTTGTCTTATTTCACTTAACATCATGGCCTCCAGTTCCAAATACAAATGTTGCAGTTGCTGCAAATGACAAGATTTCATTCTTTTCTATGACTGAATAGCATTCAATATGTACCAGTTTTCTTTTATCTATTCATCCATTGATGAGTACTTTGGTTGATTCCATTCCCCGGCTTTGTGAATAGTGATGCAATAAACATAGGAGTGCAGATATCTCTTCGATATATTCATTTCCTTTCTTTTGTATATATACCCAGCAGTGGAATTGCTGGATCACGTTCTGTTTTTAGGTTTTAGTTTTTTGAGGAAACTCCATACTGTTCTCCATAGTGGGTACTAGTTTACATTCCCACCAACAGTGTATGAGGGTTCCCGTTTCTCCACATCCTCAGCAGCATCTAACAACAAACTTTCTATCTTTCCCATCACGGTATCAAAATATATTTACCTCTATCATATTTTCACTGATACTCTAAAATGACCACTAACTAAACTGAAAAACTGACCCCGTAGTACTATGGATTCATAGACATGCCCAACCTGAAACCCAACTGTACTTGAATAAGAGCCTCCTGGAGTCACAGTGCATTACCCTGGAGGAGTGGGAATTCTGGACAAAAGTAGCATGCTACACAGAGAGGTGCTCCTGGGCAGATGGGACTTTCAGGACCCCGCAGCTTAGCCTGCATGTGGGAGCAGCTGGTGTGTACTAATTCCAGATGAATTCTCACTCACTAAGATATTGATAAGTGATCTGCAGGCATTTCTCCTTATGTTTATTAAAAAAAGCCATACAACTGAGTTTTTTGTGATCTTGACCAGTTTTAACCCTAAGTCTGATCCAGCATTTACTGACATTGCTTAAAGCCAGTACTAAATGATTTATGCTCAATTCTAAAGTCCTGGGTTGAATCACTTGGTCCTTCCAGATTGTCCAAGGAAAATACCATGTGCTGGCAAAGGTCACCGTTAATGAGAGAAACAAATTATCCCTGAGGCTCAGTCCTAGCCCCTCTGTGTGTTCCTTTTCAACATCCAATGTGACCTCATCTTTCTCTAAGTACTCTTAGCACTTATCTGTCCTCTTTTGGGGCCATTTTCATCCTCTGTCATTTGCATAGTTGTGTCTGTGTATATTTCTTATTATTTTGTATATTTCTTGAGAATATCTTCTCCCTTCTTATGTATTTCACAGTACTGATCATAGCACCTTACTATCCGATGCTAAACAAATATTTGTTCCTTTGAATTTATTAATTCTCTATGCTTTTTCTTTTGGAGGTGTCACGGAGTCTCACAGCTTCAGCTAAGATCTTTTAGTACGTAAATTCTGTTGGGTATCTCCAACTGCTTCCTAAATGATTCTACCCAGTAACCTACTTTCATTGCTAATTCCAAAAAGCTAATACTGAAACAGTCCCTCCTTTAGTCTCTCCCTGTTATGAGCTGAATTGTGTCTCCCTGCTCCCTCCACCAAATTCATATGTTGAATTCCTAACTCCCAGTACCTCAGAATGTGACCGTATTTGAAGATAGGGTCTTTAAAGATGTAATTAAGGTAAACGTAAAATGAGGTCTTATGGCTGATTGTCTTTATGCAAAGAGGATATTAGGACTCAGACACACACAGGTGGAAGACCATGTGAAGACACAAGAGAGAAGACAGCCATCTGTAAGCTAACGAGAGAGGCTGCAAAAGAAACCAAACCTACAAACACTTTGACTTTGAACTTCTGGCCTCCAGAACCGTAAGAAAATAAATTTCTGTGGTTTAAACTACCTAGTCTGTGGTATTTTGTTATGGCAGTCCTACTAAACGAATATACTTCCTTTACCTGAATTATAAGCTGACTTTCCCAATACACCTCCACATTTCTGTCATGTACCAGCATTCTCTCAGGCATAACTATCTGGGAGTCTTTTTTTCTAGTACTCTCACTCTTCTCATCATTAATTGTTTTGCTTTTTTAAAAAAAATTTCCCCTTATTGGCACAGCTATTACTCTAGTCCTCCTCAGTTTTGATTCTTATTTCATAGCCTCAACACATTTTCCTCAAATACAGTTTTATATAGATCTCAGTATCTGATTTCTCTGTTATAATATACTCCCACATGCTTTCTGAGTGCCACTCATATGAAATGATCAACAATTCAACCATATCTTTGCCCATATTATTGCCTTTGTTGGGAGTGGCCTTTCTTCTCTTCCCCAGGGCTTAGTGGTTTGTGGATCTGGACATGTAACTACATGCCTTCTTGTTGACCTCTTATATCCCCTGTACTTCTGAACTTGGCATATGTTCTTGACTTCCCTAGTCTCAACCTCCAAATCTACCTCTCTGCTCTGTTCCTACTCCAGTTACAGTTTAAAATATTAGATTAACATTGAATACTCCCTGATTTCAAAGAGGCACTTCTCCATATAGTTATACCACATATATAGGTGGCAGATACTGAAGATTAATATAGCGTTAAGTTAGAGTTTTTGGTTTCGTGTCAGATTTTTTTATTAACTCAGTGGCTTTGGGAAAGTGCTAACACTTTTTTTAAGCCTCAACTCTAAAGTAAAGATAAAAATATGTGATTTCACTTGAGCATTATGAGGAAAAATAGATTAAGTATGTGAAAGATTTGTAAGGCATCTACAAAACAATATTTGGTATTATTTGTTGAGTTTGGCCTTCTTGATGCTTCCTATATTGTCTTTTATTACCACTAATCCTGTCTTCCCAAGTGCCTGACAAACTTGTTTGGGGCCTAAATTATAGGTAATATATTCTTTCTGACTCTTAAAGTACCTAGTCATCATTTAATACTAATTTTTTTTAAAAGCTAACTCCTAAAATCACAGTAGTTGAAAAGACTTTTAAGTAGGGTGATTATTTAATTAACTTTGCATGACATGGTTCTAGCTCACCCTTGTAATCTCGACTTCATTATTATAGTATATTTCTTACTCTCAAAAGTGTGCTTATTTGGACAACACATTATATGGTCACTCTCCCCATAAGTATCCTGGCTTAAACAGAACCACAGAAGTTTGTTTCATGAAGATAAAAAGGACATAGAGCAAACTTTTTTCTGTGGGAAAGAAGAATATGAAAGAGAGAGAGTTGAGTCTCTACTTGGGAGAATATTTCAGCTAGCAGAGATTGTAAAGTCTGTGGGTAAAATTTATTGTACTTAAATGTTTGCATGTCAGATAAGACAAACCAGCTCCACTTCACTACAATTGCCAAGTTTGGTCTTTGCATTTAACTTTTGGCAGATGTGCTTGTACGCTATTCAGGTCAAAAAGCTATTAATCAAACTGTTAAAATGTGTTGTTAAAAGTTGAAGATGTAGTCTATGTTCTGATCTTAAACAGTTTTTATTTGTTTTTATTACTCAAGTAATACATAGTTACTCAATACATACTCAACATACATACATTTATTGTCTAGTTAAAATTATATCAAAATATATAGACTGAAAAATGTCTCTCTCCATCATCACTCACCCGTCATTTACCTAATCTCACTTTTCCATATGTAAACCAATTTTAACCAGAAACAACGCAAAATAAATATTGAGTATGAATGAATTGTAAATATCAAGACGTTCCATAAAAGTAACAAATTACTAACTTTTAATAAATAGTCCAACTTTTCTGGAAGAAAATTTGTCAAAATACATCAGTGTTAAACATGCAGTTTTAGACTCAGCAATTTCAATTCAAAGAAATAATTGGACAAGCATACAAGGATATACATGTAAAGATATTCATTGCAACCCAGGAGCTGAATTTTGCAAAGATTAACAAAAAATATAGACCACTAGCCAGACTAATAAAGAAGAGAGAAGAATCAAATAGATACAATAAAAAATGATAAAGGGGATCTCACCACTGACCCCACAGAAATACAAACTACCATCAGAGAATACTATAAACACCTCTATGCAAATAAACTGGAAAATCTAGAAGAAATCGATAATTTCCTGGACACATACACCCTCCCAAGACTAAATCAGGAAGAAGTCGAATCCCTGAATAGACCAATAACAAATTCTGAAATTGAGGCAGCAACTAATAGCCTACCAATGAAGAAAAAAGTCCAGGACTGGATGGATTCACAGCCGAATTCTACCAGAGATATAAAGACAGCTGGTACCATTCCTTCTGAAACTATTCCAAACAACAAAAAAAGAGGGACTCCTCCCTAACTCATTTTATGAGGCCAGCATCATCCTGGTTCCAAAACCTGGCAGACACAACAAAAAAAGAGAATTTCAGGCCAGTATTCCAGATGAACACTGATGCGAAAATCCTCAATAAAATACTGGCAAACCAAATCCAGCAGCACATCAAAAAGCTTATCCACCACTATCAAGTTGGCTTCATCCCTGTGATGCAAGGCTGGTTCAACATATGCAAATCAATAAACGTAATCCATCACAGAAACAGAATGAATGACAAAAACCACATCATTATCTCGATAGATGCAGAAAAGGCCTTCGATAAAATTCAACAACGCTTTTTCCTAAAAACTCGCAATAAACTAGGTATTGATGGAGCATATCTCAAAATAATAAGAGCTATATATGACAAAACCATAGACAATATCAGACTGTAAGGGCAAAAGCTTTGAAAACTGTCACAAGAACAGGATGCCCTCTCTCACCACTCATATTCAACATAGTATTGGAATTTCTGGCCAGAGCAATCAGGCAAGAGAAAGAAATAAAGGTATTCAAATAGGAAGAGGAAGTCAAATTGTCTCTGTTTGCAGATGACATGATTGTATATTTAGAAAACCCCATCGTCTCAGCCCAAAAACTCCTTAAGCTGATAAAGAGCTTTGGCAAAGTCTTGGGATACAAAATCAATGTGCAAAAATCACAAGCATTCCTATACACAAATAATAGACAAACAGCCAAATCATGAGTGAACTCCCATTCACAATTGCTATAAAGAAAATAAAATACCTAGGAATACAAGTTACCAGGGACATGAAGGACGTCTTCAAGGAAAACTAGAAACCACTGCTCAAGGAAATAAGACAGGACACGAACAAAAGGAAAAACATTCCATGCTCATGGATAGGAAGAATCAATATTGTGAAAATGGCCATACTTCCCAAAGTAATTTATAGATTCAATGCTATCCCCATCAAGCTACCAATGACTTTCTTTGCAGAACTAGAAAAAACTACTTTACATTTCATATAAAACCAAAAAAGAGCCCGTATAGCCAAGACAATGCTAAGCAAAAAGAACAAAGCTGGAGGCATCATGCTACCTGACTTCAAACTATACTACAAGGCTACAGTAACCAAAACAGCATGGTACTGGTACCAAAACAGATATATAGACAAATGGAACAGAACAGAGGCCCCAGAAGTGACACCACACATCTACAACCATCTCATCTTCAACAATCCTGACAAAAATAAACAATGGGGAAAAGATTCCCTATTTAATAAATGGTGCTGGGAAAATTGGCTAGCCATATACGGAAAACAGAAACTGGATCCATGCCTTACACCTTATACAAAAATTAACTCAAGGTGGGTTAAAGACTGAAACATAAAACCTAAAAGTATAAAAACCCTAGAAGAAAACCTAGGCAATACCATTCAGGACATAGGCATGGGTAAAGACTTCATGACTAAAACACTGAAAGCAATGGCAACAGAAGCCGAAATTGAAAAATGGGATCTAATTAAACTAATAAGCTTCTGCTCAGCAAAAGAAACTATCATCAGAGTGAACAGGCAACCTACAGAATGGGAGAAAAGTTTTGCAATCTATGCATTTGACAAAGATCTAATATCCAGAGTCTACAAGGTACTTAAACAAATTTACAAGAGAAAAACAACCCCATCAAAAAGTGGGCAAAGGATGATGTGAACAGACACTTCTCAAAAGAAGACATTTATGTGGCCAACAAACATATGGAAAAAAGCTCATCATCACTGGCCATTAGAGAAATGCAAATGAAAACCACAATGAGATGCCATCTCCTGCCTGTTAGAATGGTAATCATTAAAATGTCTGGAAACAACAGATGCTGGTGAGGATGTGGAGAAATAGGAATGCTTTTACGGTGTTGGTAGGAGTGTAAATTAGTTCAACCATTGTGGAAGACAGTGTGGCGATTCCTGAAGGATCTAGAACTAGAAATACCATTTGACCCAGCAATCCCATTACTGGGTACATACCCAAAGGATTGTAAATCATTCTACCATAAAGACACATGCACACGTATGTTTATTGTAGCACTATTTACAATAGCAAAGACTTGTAACCAATCCAAATGCCCATCAATGACAGAGTGGATAAAGAAAATGTGGCACATATACACTGTGGAATACTATGCAGCCCTAGAAAAGAATGAGTTCATGTCCTTTGCAGGGACATGGATGAAGCTGGAAACAATCACCCTCAAAAAACTAACACAGGAACAGAAAACCAAACACTGCATGTTCTCAATCATAAGTGGGAGTTGAACCATGAGAACACATGGACACAGGGAGGGGACCATCACACACTGGAGCCTGTCAGGGGGTGGGGGCAAGGGGAGGGAGAGCATTAAGACAAATACCTGATGCATGTGGAGCTTAAAACTTATGTGACGGGTTGATAGGTGCAGGAAAACACCATGGCACCTGTATACCTATGTAACAAAGCTGCATGTTCAGCACATGTATCCCAGAACTTAAAGTAAAATGAAAAAAAAAAAAGATATTCCAAGATTCTTCCAAGATGGCTAAATAGGAACAGATCTGGTCTGCAGCTCCCAGCAAGATTGACACAGAAGACGGGTGATTTCTGCATTTCCAACTGAAGTATGTGGTTCATCTCATTGGGACTGGTTGGACGGTGGGTGCAGCCCACGGAGGGTGAGCTGAAGCAGGGCAGGGTGTCGCCTCACCCAGGAAGCACAAGAGGCCAGGGATTTCCCGTTCCTAGTCAAGGGAAGCTGTGACAGTCTATACCTGGAGAATTGGTACACTCCTGCTCAAATACTGTGCTTTTCCCATGGTCTTCACAACTGGCAGACCAGGAAATTCCCTTCCATGCCTGGCTCGCCAGGTCCCACTCCCACGGAGCCTTGTTCACTGTTAGCGCAGCAGTCTGTGATCAACCTGCGACACTGCAGCTTGGCGTGGGGAGGGGGTGTCTGCCATTGCTGAGGCTTGAATAGGCGGTTTGGTGCTCACAGCGTAAACAAAGAGCCTGGGAAGCTTGAACTGGGTGGAGCCCACTGCAGCTCAGCAAGGCTTACTGCCTCTCTAGATTCCACCTCTGTGGGCAGGGCATATCAGAACCAAAGGCAGCAGACAGCTTCCGAAGACCTAAACATTCCAGTCTGACAGCTCTGAAGAGAGCAGTAGTTCTCCCGGCACAGCGTTCAAGCTTTGAGAATGGACAGACTGCCTCCTCAAGGGGGTCCCTGACCCCCGTGTAGCCTGACTGGGAGACACCTCCCAATAGGGGCCAACAGACACCTCATAGAGACAGGGGGCCCCTCTGGGACAAAGCTTCCAGAGGAAGGATCAGGCAGCAATATTTACTGTTCTGCAGCCTCTGCTAGTGACACCCAGGCAAATAAGGTCTGGAGTGGACCTCCAGAAAACTCCAACAGACCTGCAGCTGAGGGGCCTGACTGTTAGAATGAAAACTAACAAACAGAAAGAAATAGCATCAACATCAACAAAAAGCACATCCACACCAAAACCCCATCTGTAGGTTACCAACGTCAAAGACCAAAGGTAGATAAAACAACAAAGATGGGGAGAAACCAGAGCAGAAAAGCTGAAAATTCCAAAAACCAGCACACCTCTTCTCCTCCAAAGGATCGCAGCTCCTCGCCAGCAAGGGAACAAAACTGGATGGAGAACGAGTTTGATGAGTTGACAGAAGTAGGCTTCAGAAGGTCGGTAATAACAAACTTCTCCGAGCTAAAGGAGCATGTTCTAACCCATCTCAAGGAAGCTAAAAACCTCGAAAAAAGGTTAGATGAGTGGCTAACTAGAATAAACAGTTTAGAGAAGACCTTAAATGACTTGATGGAGCTGAAAACCACAGCACGAGAACTTTGTGACGCATGCACAAGCTTCAATAGCTGATTTGACCAAGTGGAAGAAAGGATATCAGTGATCGAAGATCAAATTAATGAAATAAAGCAAGAAGAGAAGATTAGAGAAAAAAGAGTGAAGAGAAAAGAACAAAGCCTCCAAGAAATATGGGGCTATGTGAAAAGAACAAATCTACATCTGATTGGTGTTCCTGAAAGTGATGGGGAGAATGGATCCAAGTAAGAAAACATTCTTCAGGATATCATGCAGGAGAACTTCCCCAACCTAGCAAGGCAGGCCAACATTCAAATTCAGGAAATACAGGGAACACCACAAAGATACTCCTAGAGAAGAGCAACCCCAAGACACATAATTGTCAGATTCACCAAGGTTGAAATGAAGGAAAAAATGTTAAGGGCAGCCAGAGAGAAAGGTCGGGTTACCCACAAAGGGAAGCCCATCAGACAAACAGCTGATCTCTCGGCAGAAACCCCACAAGCCAGAAGAGAGTAGGGGCCAATATTCAACATTCTTAAATAAAATAATTTTCAACCCAGAATTTCATATCCAGCCAAACTAAGCTTCATAAGTGAAGGAGAAATAAAATCCTTTACAGACCAGCAAATGCTGAGAGATTTTGTCACCACCAGGCCTGCCTTATAAGAGCTCCTGAAGGAAGCACTGAACATGGAAAGGAACAAATGGTACCACCCACTACAAAAACATGTCAAATTGTAAAGACCGTCAATGCTATGAAGAAACTGCATCAATTATCGGGCAAAATAACCTGCTAACATCTTAATGACAGGACCAAATTCACACATAACAATATTAACCTTAAATGTAAATGGGCTAAATGCCCCAGTTAAAAGACACAGACTGGCAAACTAAATTGTCAAGACCCATCGGTGTGCTGTATTCAGGAGACCCGTCTCACATGCAAACACACACATAGGCTCCAAATAAAGGGATGGAGGAAGATCTACCAAGCAAATAGAAAGAAAAAAAAAAAAAAAAGCAGGGGTTGCAATCTTAGTCTCTGATAAAACAGACTTCTATTAAATCCACTGCAGTCTCTGATAAAACAGACTTAGTCTCTGATAAAACCAACAAAGATCAAAAGAGACAAAGAAGGCCATTACGTAATGGTAAAGGGATCAATTCAACAAGAAGAGCTAACTATCCTAAATATATATGCACCCAATACAGGGACACCCAGATTCATCAAGCAAGTCCTTAGAGACCTACAAAGAGACTTAGACTCGCACACAATAATCATGGTAGACTTTAACACCCCACTGTCAATATTAGACAGATCAATGAGACAGAAGGTTAGCAAGGATATCCAGGACTTGAACTCACCTCTGGACCAAGTGGACCTAATAGACATCTGTAGAACTCTCCAACCCAAATCAACAGAATATACATTCTTCTCAGCACCACATCGCACTTATTCTAAAATTGACCACATAATTGGAAGTAAAGCACTCCTCAGCAAATGTAAAAGAACAGAAATCACAACAGTCTCTCAGACCACAGTGCAATCAAATTACAACTCAGGATTAAGAAACTCATCCAAAACCACACAACTACATGGAAACTGAACAACCAGCTCCTGAATGACTGCTGGGTAAATAACAAAATGAAGGCAGAAATAAAGATGTTCTTTGAAACCAATGCGAACAAAGCACAACATACCAGAATCTCTGGGACACATTTAAAGCAGTGTGTAGAGGAAATTTATAACACTAAATGCCCACAAGAGAAAGCAGGAAAGATCTAAAATGGACACCCTAACATCATAATTAAAAGAACTAGAGAAGCAAGAGCAGACAAATTTAAAAGGTAGCAGAAGGCAAGAAATAACTAAGATCAGAGCAGAACTGAAGGAGATAGAGACACAAAAAACCCTTCAAAAAATCAATGAATCCAGGAGCTGGTTTTTGAAAAGATCAACAAATAGATAGACCACTAGCAAGACTAATAAAGGAGATAAGAGAGAAGAATCAAGTAGACACAATAAAAAATGATAAAGGGGTTATCACCACCAATCCCACAGAAATATAAACTACCATCAGACAATACTATAAACACCTCCATGTAAATAAACTAGAAAATCTAGAAGAAATGGATGAATTCCTGGACCCATACACCCTCCCAAGACTAAACCAGGAAGAAGCTGAATCTTTGAATAGACCAACAGCTTCTGAAATTGAAGCAATAATTAATAGCCTACCAACCAAAAAAAGTCCAAGACCAGATGGATTCACAGCCGAATTCTACCAGAGGTACAAAGAGGAACTGCTACCATTCCTTCTGAAACTATTCCAAACAATAGAAAAAGAGGGAATCCTCCCTAACTCATTTCATGAGGCCAGCATCATCCTGATACCAAAGCCTCACAGAGACACACAAAAGAAGAGAATTTCAGGCCAATATCCTTGATGAACATCGATGCGAAAATCCTCAATAAAATAGTGGCAAACCGAATCCAGCAGCACATCAAAAAGCTTATTCACCACGATCAAGTTGGCTTCATCCCTGGGATGCAAGCCTGGTTCAACATATGCAAATCAATAAACATAATCCATCACAGAAACAGAACCAACGACAAAAACCACACGATTATCTCAATAGATGCAGAAAAGGCCTTCGATAAAATTCAGCAGCCCTTCATCCTAAAAACTCGCAATAAACTAGGTACTGATGGGACGTATCTCAAAATAATAAGAGCTATTTATGACAAAACCATAGCCAATATCATACTGAATAGGCAAAAACTGGAAGCATTCCCTTTGAAAACCAGCACAAGACAAGGATGCCCTCTCTTACCACTTGTATTCTGCATAGGGTTGGAAGTTCTGGCCAGGGCAATAGGCAAGAGAAAGAAATAAAGGGTATTCAAATAGGAGAAGAGGAAGTCACATTGTCCCTGTTTGCAGATGACATGATTGTATATTTAGAAAACCCCATCGTCTCGGCCCCAAATCTCCTTAAGCTGATAAGCAACTTTAGCAAAGTCTCAGGATACAAAATCAATGTGCAAAAATCACAAGCATTCCTATTCACCAATAACAGACAAACGGACAGCCAAATCATGAGTGAACTCCCATTCACAACTACTACAAAGAGAATAAAATACCTTGGAATACAACTTACAAGGGATGTGAAGGACCTCTTCAAGGACAACTACAAACCACTGCTCAATGAAATAAAAGAGGACACAAACAAATGGAAGAACATTCCATGCTCATGGATAGGAAGAATCAATATCATGAAAATGGCCATACTGCCCAAGGTAATTTATAGATTCAATGCGATCCCCATCAAGCTACCAATGACTTTCTTCACAGAATTGGAAAAAACTACTTTAAAGTTCATATGGAACCAAAAAAGAGCCCACATAGCCAAGAAAATCCCAAGCCAAAAGAACAAAGTTGGAGGCATCATGCTACCTGACTTCGAACTAAACTAGAAGGCTACAGTAACCAAAACAGCATGGTACTGGTACAAAAACAGATATATAGAACAGAATAGAGGCCTCCGAAATAACACCACACATCTACAGCCATCTGATCTTTAACAAACCTGACAAAAACAAGCAATGGGGAAAGGGTTCCCTATTTAATAAACGGTGCTGGGAAAACTGGCTAGTTATATGTAGAAAGCTGAAACTGGATCCCTTCCTTACACCTTATAGAAAAATTAACTCACAGTGGATTAAAGACTTAAATGTTAGACCTAAAACCATAAAAACCCTAGAAGAAAACCTAGGCAATACCATTCAGGACATAGGCATGGGTAAAGACTTCATGATGAAAACACCAAAAGCAATGGCAACAAAAGCCAAAATTGAAAAATGGGATCTAATTAAACTAAAGAGCTTCTGCACAGCAAAAGAAACTATCATCAGAGTGAACAGGCAACCTACAGAATGGGAGAAAATTTTTGCAATCTACCCATCCGACAAAGGGCTAATATCCAGAATCTACAAAGAACTTAAACAAATTTACAAGAAAAAAACAACCCCATCAAAACGTGGGCAAAGGATATGAACAGACACTTCTCAAAAGAAGATATTTATGCAGGCAACAGACATATGAAGAAATACTCATCATCACTGCTCATTAGAGAAATGCAAATCAAAACCACAGTGAGATACCATCTCACGCCTGTTAGAATGGCAATCATGAAAAAGTCAGGAAACAATAGATGCTGTAGAGGATGTGGAGAAATAGGAATGCTTTTACACTGTTGGTGGGAGTGTAAATTAGTTCAACCATTGTGGAAGACAGTGTGGCAATTCCTCAAGGATCTAGAACTAGAAATACGATTTGACCCAGCGATCCCATTACTGGGTATATACCCAAAGGATTATAAATCATTCTAATATAAAGACACATTCACATGTATATTTATTGTGGCACTAGTCACAATAGCAAAGACTTGGAACTAACCCACATGTCCATCAATGATAGACTGGATTAAGAAAATGTGGCACATATACACCATGGAATACTATGCAGCCATAAAAAGGGATGAGTTCATGTCCTTTGCAGCGACATGGGTGAAGCTGGAAACCATCATTCTCAGCAAACTATCAAAAGGACAGAAAACCTAACACTGCATGTTCCCAGTCATAGGTGGGAATTGAACAATGAGAACAAATGGACACAGGGTGGGGAATGTCACACACTGGGGCCTGTTGGGGGGTGGGGGTCTGGGGGAGGGATATGTAAATGACAAGTTGATGGGTGCAGCAAACCAACATGGCACATGTATACCTATTTAACAAACCTGCATGTTGTGCACATGCACCCTACAACTTAAAAGTATAATTTAAAAAAAAGAAAAAAGGTATTCCTTGCAATGTAGTTTGTGATAATGAAAATCTAGACATAGTTTAATGTCTTATAATTAGAAATTAGTTAAATATATTATGGTATAGTCATGCAATGGAATACTATGGAACTATAAAAAATGATGATGTAGTGCTGTATTTATTGATATTGCAGGAGGTCCACAATATGTCATGAAATGAACAAAAGTAGATTCCAAACACTTTATATAGGCCAGGCGTGGTGGCTCATGCCTGTATTCTCAGCACTTTGGGAGGCGTAGGTGGGTGGATCACATGAGGCCAGGAGTTTGAGATCAGCCTGGCCAACATGGTGAAACCCCATCTCTACTAAAAATACAAAAAATTAGCCGGGTGTGATGGTACACACCTGTAATCCCAGCTACTCAGGAGGTTAAGGCAGGAGAATCGCTTGAACCCAGGAGGTGGAGGTTGCAGTGAGCCGAGATCGTGCTACTGCACTCCAGCCTGGGCAACAGAGCGAGACTCCGTCTGCAAAAAAAATAAGAAAACCCAAAACCAAACCAAAACAGAACAAAAGCAGTATATATAGTATGATTACAAGTGCATGTATATATTTATACATAAATTTATGTATAAGTATGTGTATATATGTATTTAAATAAGTATATGTATAAATATATACATACATAACATATATGTGTATGTATATTTAAGCACATATATAAATGTATACATACACATATAAATATACTTTAAGCATTTATGTATATTGATTGAAAAAAGTACATGGAGAAAAATACAAAAGTGTTCATAGTAGTTATTTTTAAGTGATATAATATTGCCATTTTTTACTCATTTTATGACTTTTTTTTTTTTGAGACACAGTTTCACTCTGTCACCCAGTCTGGAGTGCAGTGGCACGATCTCAGCTCATTGCAACCTCCACCTCCCGGATTTCAAGCAGTTCTCCTGCCTCAGCCTCCCCAGTAGCTGGGACTACAGGTGTGCTGCCATGCCTAACTAATTTTTGTATTTTTAGCAGAGAAGGGGTTTCACCATGTTGGCCAGGCTTGTCTCCAACTTCTGACTTCAGCGTCCCAAAATGCTGGAATTACAGGCGTTAGCCACCACGCCCAGCTGTACTTTGTAACATTTTTGATACCAACTTTATTTTTCATAATAAGGATATGTTACTTCTAGAATCAGAAGAAGAAACCTCTTTTTTTGTTTTAAAAAACTTCACCCAAAAAGTCATCCATTCAAGAGTTGTTTTTCTCCACCCCAGCTGATGTGACAAAATGCTGCCAACAATTTTGATGCCAATAATGACTTCTACATATTAAATACTTCTACATACTGACAAAAAATTATCTCTTAACAGCATGAATTCAATTTTATAAAAAAAAAATTCGATTGGGAATATCTGCTCCAGTACTTAGAGGTTTAACCAGTAGCAAACCACTGGTTTATTTTGGAGTGAATCAATCTACATTGATTCTATGGAAAGAGTCCTAAATCTCTCTCCTGTCAAAGGAAATATTTGGCATGAAAAAAGGCAGCTTGTATATTTGCTTGACAGCATGTTGTGGTTTAATGAATTAGAACCATAATTTTTAGCTTTGTTCTTAAAAACAGACTGATTTTAGAGAAATAGAAATAAAATGTATGGAGGTGATAGAAAATACAAATTTCCCAGGTACTAAAGGAGGGCCTGTTTTACTCCTTGTTTTAAATCCCTCCTGAGTGCCAAATCTTAATTACCAATTGCCTGATGCTTATCTCCACAGGCACCTTAACTCATTTACAAAATTGAATGTGTCATCTTCTTCCTACAAATCTTCCATTTCTTCCTCAGTTCTACAACATATATCTAAGAGCAAAAACCATCCTTCCCAACACCCAGATTAAAATAACCTCTAAGTCTGGATGAAAAGAATGGAGGAATGGGAATAGGATAGAAGGGATGAGGGGGGAATGGCATTTTTGTGACTTTTATAACCATAGTCACAACCATTTTGTGACATTTATAACCATATAAATGTTTCATACATTCAGTAAATAAAACCAACAGGATGGGTGGGGAGAGGGGACCTGAAATGGAATACTAACTATAACAAATGAACCTAACCATATTACAAATGAATAACAACCGCACTGAAGGGTGTGGAGAAGAAAAAGAACAAATCTCAATAACTCTGGAAAATAATATTTTCACTACATGCTGTATGGCTAAAAGACAAAAAGCTGTGCACAAATAGAAATGCACATGACTAGAACTGTATACAAAGAATTATATACAAATATTGTACTTTAGCTAGTAAGTTTATTTTTCACAGGGGTATGAAATGGCAATTCTGCATCTACTTTATATATATATTATAGGATTGAGCAAACTAATTTAGATTTTAAAAGACAAAGAAGGTCTGTAAATAATTCCTGAGAGCCAGGGATCTCACTGTTGGAGAAAGAAGTCAAAAATGAATAAATAAAAGGAAAGGGAGAAGGGTAGAATGAATCTTGTGATATGTAAGCTATTAATTTGAACTACAAATTAAACTGTAAATTGTATGTATATATAGAGAGGGTGGTAGGGTGGTGTGATGATGGTGGTGGTAGCGGGGTTTGGCGGTGGTGGTAGTGGGTGGTGGTGGTGGTAGGGTGGTGGTAGGGGGGCAGTAGTGGTGGTGGTGTGTGCGTGTCCGTGCATACTTAGGATATGTTTCCTAAATCTGTGTGCAGAGAGGGCCTGGAATCAACACCACTGTACCAATGAGCATGCCTAGCAACCAGGTCTTATTTCTAAATATCATTCTCTCATTAAAAAGAACCAGGGCTCTTTTTAATTGTGTGGTGTTGAGAAGTAAGAAGGTGCTCAAAAACAGACGGGGACATGTTGAGAGGATACAGGAGCCACCTGAGGGAACTCCCAGTGGTAAAATTGGGCATAATTTAAACAAAATAATACATAAGGAGAGTAATGGACCATACTCTATAGAATAAAATAAGTTTCCATGAGTTCACTGATACAAACAATTGAATAAATAATAAATAAATAAGTGGTGGAAGAGGGGAACATGCTCTCTTTTTTTAACAGTAGAATTCTAATTCACAAATATAGAAGAAGTGACGGAAATAGAAAAATATCGAGTGCAGTGGCTCACGCCTGTAATCCCAGCACTTTGGGAGGTTGAGGCAGGTGGATCACTTGAGGTCAGGAGTTTGAGACCAGCCTGGCTAACATGGCAAAACCCTGCCTCCACTAAAAATACAAAAATTAGCCGGGCATGGTGGTGGGTGCCTGTAATCCCAGCTACTCGGGAGGCTGAGGCAGGAGAATCGCTTGAACCTGGGAGGTGAAGGTTGCAGTGAGCCGAGATCAAGATTGTGTTACTGCACTTCAGCCTGGGTGACAGAGCAAGGCTCTGTCTAAAAAAAAAGGAAATAGAAAAATATCATTTGGCAAACATCACATTAATAATTGTTTCAATCAAGAATCAATAATGGCTACTAACATCATGCTAACACATGATGAGAAACAGGATATTTACATAGCCTTGAATATGTCCCCTCAAGATAGTCACAGATTATAAACGGAAAAATAGAAACTTTTCAGTGGAGAAACCTAGCAGATAGCATCTTAACCAAATGACAGAAGTTATCATTGCCAGTAGTGAGATGTTCCAGCACCATATGTCTCCTAATACATGTACTGAGAAAGGCACAACATCTTCTCTTGGGAGGACATAATTCTGCCAAAAATGCACAGTCTGAATTTAATCATGAGGAAACATAGGCAGTCTACAGAATAACTGACTAGTAATCTTCAAAAATAGCAGGGACATGAAAGACAAAGCAAGGCTCAAGAACTATCCCAGACAAAGGAGACTAAGAAACCATGACGACTAAATGCAACGCGGGATCATGGATCAGAAAAAAAGACATCAGTGGGACAATGTCTTTGGGGATAGCTGAAGGTCGATAGGTAATTTTTGATGTTACTTCTCACTTTTTATACACCTGAAATTATTCTGAAGT
Organism: Pan troglodytes; assembly: GCF_028858775.2. NCBI lineage: Eukaryota > Metazoa > Chordata > Mammalia > Primates > Hominidae > Pan > Pan troglodytes. The sequence goes on from NC_072403.2 coordinate 63,164,417, forward strand.
GAAGAGTAATAAAAACTTTAGACATTTGGTCTGGTGCCGTGGCTCATGCCTGTAGTCCCAGCACTTTGGGAAGCCAAGGTGGGCAGATCAAGAGGTCAGGAGTTCGAGACCAGCAGGGCCAATGTGGTGAAACCCCGTCTCTACTAAAGATACAAAAAATTAACCAGGCATGGTGGCGGGCGCCTGTAGTCCCAGCTATTCGGGAGGCTCAGGCAGGAGAATTGCTTGAACCCGGGAGGTGGAGGTTGCAGTGAGCCAAGATTGCGCCATTGCACTCCATCCTGGACCACAGGGTGAGACTCTGTCTCAAAACAAAACAAAACAACAACAAAAAATAAACTTTAGAAATTAGTTTTTAAAAAAAAACATCAATTCGCAGACTGGTACACTGTGCTGAGGGAATGACGAGAACAAAGAGATGAGGAGTGGAAGCTTGGGAAGGCTGGGCACAGGTGGGGCCTTCGGGGGATGGCCCTGGGAAGCAGGGCTCGGGGCAGAAATGAAGGGGGTTGCATGTCACAATGGAGAGCAAAATTTTAACAGCTACAAAATTGGACCCTCATATAACGTGGCAGATTCCCCTTCATTCCCCTCTCCCTCCATATTATGAGGAGGATTTTCTTCCTTTAAACAATAAAAATTGCTATCTTACTAATTTATTTTCATTTGTGTAATATGACTGTTAAACCCAAAAGAATGTGCTGCTACATAATTTAAAATAACATAAAGAAAATGCATTTTAGAATGAAGCAGTTATAGGAGAAAACCAAACCTAAAACAAACAAAATCTGAATCATTTTGATTCTGCATTCTCCTCTCTGCCCGCCTTGCTTTTCCTGCCTCCCCCACCCTATTCTCCCTTATTCCATCTGTCACCAAGCCCTGCCAATTATAACTTCACACTATTTCTTACACTAGGATTCAAATCTAAAGGCCTCAGGTTTCATCTTTCCTCTGTACTTACTAGCCCTACTACTGTGGACGATTCTCTCTGTGCCTGAATTTCTCTCTCTCTCTTTCTCTCTGTCTCTCTCTCTCTTTTTCTGTGTGTATGTGTGTGTGTTTGAGGGGAAGGTAGGAGTCCAGTAAGATAATGCACATGCCCTTTATAAACAATAATCTATTATGAAATGCTAAGGTTTATTTGGGGCTTTAATGTGTATTATCTCGATGAGTGGTTTCCACATTTTATGATTTTATGAAACTAAAAAGTTTGATTAACTGATAGAATTTTCAACTTGATAAAATAAAAAAATCTCCTTACTATACCATTTCATATTAATAAAAGAAAGGACATTTTAACAAAAAAAGGACATATTCTCAGAAAAAAGGTCTTTCCCAACCTTGCATTGTGTTACATTTCTATACCCATGGTTCTTTCTTTTTCTCCTTTTAAGCAGACTGACCCTATGCAATCAGTGGTTCTAGGGTCAGCATTTAGGAATTGTCCTGGACTAAAATGTCCGAAGTGATAACTTCCTGAGCTCCTTGTATCCAATCTTGCCTTCTTTTCCAGTCCACCCCATGCTCGGCATCCAACAATTTTTTGTTAAATGAATCAATGGACAGATACTCATTTTGAAACCAATGAAGAATTGAGCCTGATTATTTTGGAGTTAATTAAAGTGAGGAGATATAGGAGACAGATGAGCCAGGATATTCAAACTTGGATATAGAGAGGAGAGCTGAGAATCTATTTTCCACTTCTTTTCTCTTACATTTTCTGATTTACTGTTCAGTGATTTTACCTAAGTTGAGGGTGTGTCTTTAAAGTAGCAGAACCTTGCTGGAATAATAAATACATAAATGGAGGTGCTCCTCAGGGGCAGAGGGGTTTAATTTATTCTGCAGGCAGTGGAGGTGGTGGTTTAGCATATGAGTCTCTTTCTTTTGCCAAGCACCACTTGGCAAATCCACAGAAGGATTGACGTTCTTTGTCTGCTAAAACCTGGGGAGAGAGAAATGGAGCAGACACCCTCCCATGGGACCCCCCCAACTTTTCATCACTGTGTTTACTCTATACATCTATATGAAATTATTTACTGAAGGCTAAGGGTAATTTCAAAAATAACTTACAACATGGGAGGGACAAGTGTTGAAGTTTAAGCCCTCTTGGACTTTCCCTGCATCAGAAGCCAAGGCCTGCAGATGCATTGTCCATTTTGGACTTGGCTTTTCAGCCCTTATAGTTGCATCTGCACCTTATACTCCCTCTGTCCTCACAAGCACCTGGGGCTTCAAGTATCTTAGTCCAGGAACTTTAGCCCCTCTTGAGAACCTTCAGCTCCTCTGCATGAGAGCAGATCTAGAATAGAATAAACACCCTGGGCTTCAGCTCTGAGTGGGCAAGGATACTTGCTGTTCATTGCTGTCCTGTCTCGTGTGCCTGTATGAGCTCGTGTGTGTGTATGTGCGTGTGTGTGCGCACACATGTGTACATGTTGAGGGATCTGAAAATCGGGTAGTGGATGGGCTCCAGACCCTTGAGTATGGTTTACTGTGTGCCTTCTGGTTTGAACTCAATCTTCCCATAGGTAAGAATGATGAGGCTGTTGGCTTCTTTATTAGTTGACTTAAATGACCACATTTTTCAAAGTTAGACATTAATTTTTCTTTAATAAATCATAGTTTAAACTTGGGTTGCTATTTTCTCTACTAGCGTAGTTCTGGTTTGGCCTTTAGAAACAACAGTCCCCGGCCGGGTGCAGTGGCTCACACCTGTAATCCCAGCACTTTGGGAGGCCGAGGCAGGCGGATCAAGAAGTACCTTTATTTCTTTATTAAAGTATCTTGATTCAAAAGGTTTCCCTCTTACCAAAAAGGGATAGGGAAAGTTGCCAGTTAAATTTTCCATCCTAATAGTAATGTTGCTGTGAGAGAAGGAGATTTTGGAGAAATAGGTAACTGATTTCAAACACATGATGCTTTAGGGCTATTTATTTATTTTTGCTTAAAGGTCTTTGTTGTAAAAACAGAAGTAAGATCTGACGGTCCTAAGAACAGGATACCACTGCTTCCATACCTAGTGTGGATAGGACCTTTTTTCTTCTTTTATTATCCTTCCTACCTCTTGAAAGACTGTTGTCAGTCAGAGCTGAAACCCAGGTTGGCCCTGAGCTCAAATCATAGTCAAGTATGGTAGTCTTAAGAATGGGAGAGTCAGCTGGGTGTGGTGGGTTATGCCTGTTATCCCAGGACTTTGGGAGGTCACGGCGGGTAGATCACCTGAGGTCGGGAGTTTGAGACCAGCGTGACCAACATGGAGAAACCCCATCTCTATTAAAAATACAAAATTAGCTGGGCGTGGTGGCCCATGCCTGTAATCCCAGCTACTCGGTAGGCTGCGGCAGGAGAATTGCTTGAACCCAGGAGGCGGAGGTTGCGGTGAGCCAAGATCACACCATTGCACTCCAGCCTGGGCAGCAAGAGCAAAATTCCATCTCAAAAACAAACAAACAAACAAAAGAATAGGAGAGTCTGGGTGCAGTGGCTCACGCCTGTAATCTCAGCACTTTGGGAGGCCAAGGCAGGCGGATCACTTGAGGTCAGGAGTTTGAGACCAGCCTGGCCAACATGGTGAAACCCCATCTCTACCAAAAATACACACGCACACAAAAAACGAATTAGCAAGGCATGGTGGTGCATGCCTGTAATGCTAGCTACTTGGTGGCTGGTGGCTGAGCGTGAGAATCACTTGAAGCTGGGAGGTTGAGGTTGCAGTAAGCCAAGATTGTTCTACTGCACTCTAGGCTGGGCGACAGGGCAAGACTCTGTCTCAATAACAACAACAGAAAAAGAATGGGAGAAATATACCTAACAATAAACCTGCAGATTATTAATTCTATGAGTGTTGAAGTCAAGAATGAGTTCAGACTGAATGTGATGTAACTCTGGTTCTGCTTTTCTTTGCTTTCTCCATGGCACCTATTCAGGATAGGCACTTCAGAAGACATTCCTATTTACTGGCTGGGAGGCCAAAAGCTAAGACAGAACTTTCAGTCTCACTCTTAGGGGTCACAAAATTCTTGCTTTCCAATTTAAACTGTTTCACTTCCAAATTTGAGCCCCCAAATATGAAATACTGCCTCACCTGTGCCTTTTATGCTGAAAATATAAAATATTTTAGGAAAAGAAACACATTTTAAATATTAATATCTGCTAAGTAATTTTGTTATTAATTTAGTTTTTGAGCAGAGTTACATTTGAAAAAATATATAAAAGTTTGAATATGGATAGAGAGATAGATAGAGTCATTCCAGGTTATTTAACTGTTGACTCTTTAAGTGCTGCATTTAAGTACATACTTGAATCATTGGAAGGCATTTTTGACTTTTCAGTGTTTTCCCCAGCACTTTTCCATGGGTTTAATTGAGTGCTGGGTTGTTGAGTCTTAAATTGTACATTAAAAATTAGGTGTCCAACAAATATAAGAAAATTATGTGGTTATCCACTTATGGTTAAGAAATAAATATATAAAATGTCATCACTAAGACATTTTATGTATTTAGCCTCTAGCCTCTCAAAGGCATAACTACTAAAGCATATTTTTCTGCCTTAATATTTTGTAACTCCATTAGGGTTAATGGATGTTCTAAACAACCTTAAGATATTTGGAAGAGTGCCTTATATAACAATGTTGTTTATCTTCCACAGAATAAACACTCGAAAGGCCTAGTACTTCTCTCCCTAAGCCAGTGCATTCTGGAAAGAACTCAGTCATAAGAGTCCATTATTCAAATAAAATGACTGTTGAAGCAGAAAGTAATAACTGATTTTTTAAAGAAGACAGTTTTCTAAGATTTCTAAAATTGTCAAAAACCATTTTAAGTTACTGCAGGTGCATTTATTCTATGAGTTGCGTTATAAATCAAAAGATTTCCTATTAACCTATTTTAGGAATAGACTTGTAATTCTCAAACTTGAGTAATGCAATGTAAAAAAGCCCTTAAAAGGAAAAAAATATTTAGATTATTAGAATACCCAGAGTTGATGTATATGATTTTTATGTCATTGTTATTGCTATGTCTTTCTATGTTTATAGCTAATATGTCCACATAAAAGCTAAGTTTGTATATATTTATAGCTAAGATAGCCACATAAAAGCCAAATACATTTACATATTAAATACAAGCCAAATGATAAAAACTAATATAATTAAAATTGACAACATTAATTTGCTAGATGATGCTTTGCTGAAATTGAAGAGCATATGTTGAGGTTAATGATAGGAAGATTTAGTCACTTATTTTTTTACATGATTTTTTTTGAGTGCAATAGATTATCATGTGAATCACTGTCATCATATTTATTTATATTTTAAAAATGATTTTGTTTTTATCCACTACAATTTATTGGTGGGCCAATTTAATTGTCCACTCCAAAATGCAAGAGAGAAAATCTGACTGGAAAATCCTTCATTGTATATTTATTTTAATAGATACTACTTGCATACTGTTGTAATTTAGCACATACAGAGACAGAATCAGAACAATACTTCCACTTGTGATACCAGTAAAGCACTGGCTGGATAATCAGGGCAGCCTCACTTATGTCTTTTTCAATTAATTAATTAATTAATTAATTACTTTTTTTGAGATGAAGTCTCCCTCTGTTGCCCAGGCTGGAGTGCAGTGGCACCATCTCGGCTCACTGCAACCTCTGCCTCCCTGGTTCAAATGATTCTCCTGCCTCAGCCTCCCAAGTAGCTGTGATTACAGGCACCCGCCACCATGCCCAGCTAGTTTTGTTTGTTTGTTTGTTTCTGTTTTTGTATTTTTAGTAAAGATGGGGTTTCACCATGGTGGCCAGGCTGGTCTCGAACTCCTGACCTCAAGTGGTCTGCCTGCCTAGGCCTCCCAAAGTGCTGGGATTACAGGCCTGAGCCTTTGCACCCCGCCTACTTCTGTCTTTATAATTGTTGGGGGAAAAACATCCAAATTGAAAGCAATAATGATGCAGGATGATGGTTGATATTTTTACTTTATAACCCACAATCTTTGATCAGCTAGCTATCTATGCTTACCAGTACATTTTAAGGCAAGCTGTGTCATTTCAGATGCTCATATGTGTCACCAATCCCATTGGGGTCACATGAGAGGCTGGCATATGGTACAATTTGAAAATAACACAGTCATCCAGACAACCCAGGATATGCTTTTTATGAAACTTATAAAAATGGATGGAAAAAAATGGAAAAAATAAAAAGGAAATTATAATAAAATGAAGGGACCCCAGAGAATCAATTGGTTGCAGAAATCCTGGGTTAAATCATACAAATGAAATTGCTTTGAAAACTATAGCGTGCTTTACAAGTGCCAATACTGTATTATTATGAAACAAATATAATTGGAAAGATCTGGACTTACTAGACAATAAAAAAGATTGGATTAAATCTACACGCAGACAGAAAATTCCCACAGTGAAGGTCATTAATCAGAATTTCTAGAAAAACAGCTGCTCCTGCCATTCCACTGGAGAAAGCACAAAACAACATAATTGCTTCATAACTGTACTCTGGGGAAGACTGACCTTGGTTCTAAGAGTTGCTTGTGTGGCCTGGTTCTGTGTGTGGGTTAGGCGAGGAGGAGGAGGTGTTGAGTGGGGAGGAGAAAGGACCCCTTCCCTCTGAAAGAAACTGAAGCATTTGATTTGGGGCCGTTCCCTGGGGCATTGTGGGGCAGAGACCCCTGGAAAGAAAGCAGTAGGTGAGATGCCTAGGTGAGAAGTAGAAGTAGATGAGAAGTCTAGGGTGGAGTCCCAAGTACATACTCGACTACTCCTAGGGCACTGACCCTAAAATAATTAACCTCATAGGAAAAAATCATGTTCCTTATAGAAAGATAAAGTTTTTACTACTTGGTCCCTAAGTGATAGATTATATGTTGTTGCTCAAAGAGAAGAAAATGCAGATGAAGTAATTCCACATGCATCAGGAAAGTCCCTTTCCTCTCTGTACTCAGGATAGCTCTCAACATTGATCTTCAAGTATTGATTAGTCAGAGAAAGGAAGATTTATTATTATTCTCTAATTTCCACTTTCTGAAATGTTAATATTGTTTTCTTACTGAGAATGTGAACTTTTGGATGTGATTATCAGCTAATCCAGTTGGAATTCAATCTTGGCATTATAACAGGATCATATTTACACCTACTTCAGTTTCCAAAAATCAGCCAACTGAGAGAAAATATTGTGATCAGGAATTTCAATGGGAAAGCCAAAATCTAGAGTGAAAACACATCTTCTGTGAAGGATTACATCATAAAGTGTATGCGAGCCTATCTGGAATTAGGGATAAGTACAGAGAAGTTCAGTTCAGTTCAGCCGACAGCTTTGGAGTGTCTGGTCTATGTCAGGGACTATGGTAGAGGCAGGGGTGCAGAAATGGGCAAGATAGTCTGCTTGGTCTCAAGGAGCTCATGATCAAATAATCAGTCTCATGTTAAAAACTGAAATATTCAGAATCGTTTCAGCTCAAACAGAGAGCAACTGATGTTGCCAGGATCGAGATGGATTCATGTGAAATAACTACGTCATTTTAGAACAGAACATTGAAAAGTGCCATCAATTATAGAGCATAAGGTGAAATTGTAATTGAAAGTAGTTTCTTTGTTACTTAGATTCTTTTATTAGGCTCCTTTGTTCAAATCAATTCTTTTAAACACAAATAAGATGATTCTGGGTAGATGGATCTTCAAGTAGATTTCAGTCCAGCTTAAATTTAAATAGGGAAAGAACAATCAGGGATATTCTACTAAATTGTTAGGCACCGAATTGTGTTATGTTCTTACTAAAAATAGGTATTTCTTATAATCTTCAGATGCTCTAAGCTGGCATGAATAATTAGTACTGTAATAAAATAAGTTCTGCCAAAAAGTTAATCTGACACACAGCAATGAAATGCCTAAAGCTGTGTGTCATAGAGTCATTATCCATAAATGATAAATGATGCTCATAAATACCAGTATTGAAAATTATTTCCCCATGGCTAAACCAAGGTCAGATTTTTTTCTTGCACTCTTTTTTAGTCCTCTATATCCATAGATAGCACCCAAGAGTGAACAGTTTTGCTGAATACTATGTTCAGGGTGAGATTCATTTCACTTCGTACCCCCACTAACCTCACTTACCATATGGATAAACTTGAAGCAAAGATATTGGATTAAACCCCATATGGTTCCTATCCTGTGTGTCTCTTCCTTCCATCCCAGGGCCAGACTCAGCTCCAAACTATGGTACCCAAGTGAGAGGGCTAGACTAGTGCATCCAAATGCTTCCCACTACCATCTCTCAGATGCATCTAGGATGTTGTGAAGCTCCAGGTAGGATGAATTCTGTCTGGGAGGTTCAGGTGACTCCCGACCATGTCATTATAGCAAGAGACGAAATTCACTGTCAAGTTATGGTAAGAATTTAGGTGAGGGTGCTGACTCAGTAAAAAGGACCTTTGCATCCTGGCACCAGAGAGATTCAGAGACAAGGGAGACAGATAAGGAAGAGGAACTGTATTGTCAGGGTTTGCTCCCTTCCCAGATCTATGCACAGGAGTGTCAGGGGACCTAACAAGTATATTTGCTGTGGAGGAAACTTCCCCACTGAGCCATCAGCAGTCCGTGTCCTGAAACCTCAGCCTCTATTACAATATTAGATCTGTCTTGGGTCTAATAGGGAGAGAAAAGAGAGGGCCAAAGGTCCCCACCTGTGCATCTTCTTTCTTCTCCCCAGAGTTAACAACTATCTTGAATTTGATCATTTCCCACTGACAGTATGTACTCCAGTATGTATTATTCCACTTTCAAAAAAACTTTTATAAAAATGCTGAATAGTACCAGTCATGGTTCAACAAGGAACAGATGGCATACTCAAAATAGGCTAATTTGGCCAGGCGTAGTGGCTCATGCCTGTAATCCCAGCACTTTGGGAGACCAAGGCAGGTGGATCACGAGGTCAGGAGTTCGAGACCAGCCTAGCCAACATGGTGAAACCCTCTCTGTACTAAAAATACAAAAATTAGCTTGGCGTGGTGGCATGTGCCTGTAGTCCCAGCTACTCGGGAAGCTGAGGCAGAAGAATCACTTGAACTCAGGAGGCAGAGGTTGCAGTGAGCCAAGATCAAGATTGTGTTACTGCATTCCAGTCTTTCCAGTCTGGGTGACAGAACAAGATTCTGTCTCAAAAAATAAAAAAAAATAAAAAAATAAATGCTAATTCAAGGATGGTTTTTTTTTTTTTTTTTTTTTTTTTTTTTTTTTTTTTTTTTTTTTTGGAGACGGAGTCTTGCTCTGTTGCCCAGGTTGGAGTGCAGTGGCACAATCTCGGCTCACTGCAAGCTCTGCCTCCTGGGTTCACGCCATTCTCCTGCCTCAGCCTCCTGAGTAGCTGGGACTATAGGCACCCGCCACCACGCCTGGCTAATTTTTTGTATTTTTAGTAGAGATGGGGTTTCACCGTGGTCTCGATCTGACCTCATGATCCGCCTGCCTCGGCCCCCCAAAGTGCTGGGATTACAGGCGTGAGCCACTGCGCCTGGCCAAGGATGGTTTTTTTTGCAGAGATTATTTACAAAGGTGTGGGAGTAGGGAACCACAATGGATAGGGCAATTAATCAGGGCTTACTCGAAGTCAATATGTTACTGTCTCTAGGTCTGAAAGGTAGAGGAAAAGGAGCTGTTACCAGACCCAAAGTGAGAGGGTCCCTTAGAGTCTGTTGCCACCTTGAGAGAAGCAATGCCAGGTTGAGGGACACAGGTGGCCTTGCAGGGAGGGGATAAATACATTGATCTCACTTTCTTCTCTTCTTCCTATTTCCTTTTGGGGCTTTTAATTGACCTAACCTAACTGGAAGCAGAAAGCACAGAAATCTGTTTATATGGTCCATTCATTTAAGAACACAGAGCAGGGGAGGGGGCTAGAGTGGTTTTAGGTGATGGGGTGGGAAAAGGAAAATATCCAGCATATACGGTATTGTCCTATGACTTGCTTTTTTAGTTAACATTATATTTATGTGATTCATCCATGTCGATATGCTTACTGTAATTGTAGTAGTTCATTCATTTTTCACTTAAAAAATTCCATTGTATGAATACACCAGAATTTATTTATCTATTTCTTTTTCTTTTTTTCTCTTTTTTTTTTTTTGAGACAAGGTCTTGCTGTGTCTCCCAGCAGGAGTACAGTGGCAGGATCATGGCTCATGGCAGCCTCCCAGCCTCAGGTGATCCTCCCACCTCAGCCCCCAGAGTAGCTGGGACTACAGGCTCGTGCCACCATATCTGGCTAATTTTTGTATTTTTTGTAGAGGCAGGGTTTCACCGTGTTGCTCAGGCTGGTCTCAAACTCCTGGGCTCCAGTGTTCCACCCTCCTCAGCCTCCCATAGTGTTGGGATTACAGGTGTGAGCCACTGTGCCTGGCCCAGTTTATCCATTTCTGATGATGGATGGTTTCCAGTGTTTGAGTATTTTGATATTGCCACGAATGTTCTTGTTCATGTTTTTTGATGTCTACGCTCAAAACTTTCTCTAGAGAATATACCTAGACTAGAATCACATAGTGGGATAAAGAGTCATATGTTTTCAAATTTACCAGGTAATGCCACATTTTTCAAAGTAGTTGTATCAATTAACAGTTTTACTTATAGTATATGAGTTCCTAGTCAACATGCAATACTTTCAAACTTTGAAACTTTTGTCCATCTGGCACCTGTAGAATATTATCTCATTGTGGTTTTAATTTGCATTTCTTCAATTACTAATGTAATTAAACATATTCCATATGTTTATTTATCATTTACATTTCCTTCATTGTGAAATACTTGTTCAGGTTCCCTTTCTCTTTTCTACTGTTTATTTTATTTTATTTTATTTTTCTTTTTTTTATTTTACTTTAAGTTCTGAGATACATGTGCAGAATGTGCAGTTTTTTTGTTTTTTTTTTTTTTTTAGTATTTATTGATCATTCTTGGGTGTTTCTCAGAGAGGGGAATGTGGCAGGGTCATAGGATAATAGTGGAGAGAAGGTCAGCAGATAAACATGAGAACAAAGGTCTCTGGTTTTCCTAGGCAGAGGTCCCTGCGGCCTTCGGCCCTGTTTGTGTCCCTGAGTACTTGAGATTAGGGAGTGGTGATGACTCTTTTTTTTTTAATTATTATACTTTAAGTTTTAGGGTACATGTGCACATTGTGCAGCTTAGTTACATATGTATACATGTGCCATGCTGGTGCACTGCACCCACTAACTCATCATCTAGCATTAGGTATATCTCCCAATGCTATCCCTCCCCCCTCCCCCCACCCCACCACAGTTCCCAGAGTGTGATATTCCCCTTCCTGTGTCCATGTGATCTCATTGTTCAATTCCCACCTATGAGTGAGAATATGTGGTGTTTGGTTTTTTGTTCTTGCGATAGTTTACTGAGAATGATGATTTCCAATTTCATCCATGTCCCTACAAAGGACATGAACTCATCATTTTTTATGGCTGCATAGTATTCCATGGTGTATATGTGCCACATTTTCTTAATCCAGTCTATCACACATTTTCTTAATGCAGTCTATCATTGTTGGACATTTGGGTTGGTTCCAAGTCTTTGCTATTGTGAATAATGCTGCAATAAACCTACGTGTGCATGTGTCTTTACAGCAGCATGATTTATAGTCCTTTGGGTATATACCCAGTAATGGGATGGCTGGGTCAAATGGTATTTCTAGTTCTAGATCCCTGAGGAATCACCACACTGACTTCCACAATGGTTGAACTAGTTTACAGTCCCACCAACAGTGTAAAAGTGTTCCTATTTCTCCACATCCTCTCCAGCACCTGTTGTTTCCTGACTTTTTAATGATTGCCATTCTAACTGGTGTGAGATGGTATCTCATTGTGGACTTCATGTCCAAAACACCAAAAGCAATGGCAACAAAAGACAAAATTGACAAATGGGATCTAATTAAACTCAAGAGCTTCTGCACAGCAAAATAAACTACCATCAGAGTGAACAGGCAACCTACAAAATGGGAGAAAATTTTCGCAACCTACTCATCTGACAAAGGGCTAATATCCAGAATCTACAATGAACTCAAACAAATTTACAAGAAAAAAACAAACAACCCCATCAAAAAGTGGGCGAAGGACATGAACAGACACTTCTCAAAAGAAGACATTTATGCAGCCAAAAAACACATGAAAAAATGCTCATCATCACTGGTCATCAGAGAAATGCAAATCAAAACCACAATGTGGTGATGACTCTTAACAAGCATGCTGCCTTCAAGCATCTGTTTAACAAAGCACATCTTGCACCGCCCTTAATCCATTTAACCCTGAGTTGACACAGCACATGTTTCAGAGAGCAGGGGGTTGGGGGTAAGGTTATAGATTAACAGCATCCCAAGGCAGAAGAATTTTTCTTAGTACAGAACAAAATGGAGTCTCCTATGTCTGCTTCTTTCTACACAGACACAGTAACAATCTGATCTCTCTTTCTTTTCCCCGCATTTCTCCCTTTTCTTTTCGACAAAACCACCATCGTCATCGTGGCCCGTTCTCAATGATTGCTGTCTCTTTGGAGCTGTTGGGTACACTTCCCAGATGGGGCGGCTGGGCAGAGGTGCTCCTCACATCCCAGACGGGGTGGCGGCCGGGCAGAGGCGCTCCTCACCTCCCAGACGGGGCGGCCAGGCAGAGACACCCCTCACCTCCCAGATGGGGTGGCCGGGCAGAGGCGCCCACTTCCCAGACGGGGCGGCCGGGCAGAGGCGCTCCCTACCTCCCAGACAAAGAGCGGCCAGGCAGAGGCGCCCCTCACTTTCCAGGCAGGGCAGCCGGGCAGAGACTCCCCTCACCTCCCAGACAGGGCAGCGGCTGGGCAGAGGCGCTCCTCACTTCCCAGACGGGGTGGCGGCCGGGCAGAGACACCCCTCGCCTCCCAAATGGGGCGGCCGGGCAGAGGCGCTCCCCACCTCCCAGACGAAGGGCGGCCGGGCAGAGGCGCTCCCCACCTCCCAGACGAAGGGCGGCCGGGCAGAGACGCCCCTCACTTCCCAGTCTGGGCGGCCGGGCAGAGACACCCGTCACCTCCCAGACAGGGTGGCAGCCGGGCAGAGGTGCCCCTCACTTCCCAGATGGGGTGGCGGCCGTGCAGAGGCGCCCCTCACCTCCCAGGCAGGGCGGCCGTGCAGAGGCGCCCCTCACCTCCCAGGCGGGGCAGCCAGGCAGAGGCGCTCCTCACTTCCCAGATGGGGCGGCCGGGCAGAGGCGCTCCTCACCTCCCAGATGGGGCATCCGGGCAGAGGCACTCCTCACTTCCCAGACGGGGCGGCTGGGCAGAGGCGCTCCTCACTTCCCATTCAGGGCAACCAGGCAGAGGCGCTCCTCACTTCCTCCCAGACGGGCCGGCAGGGCAGAGGCGCTCCTCACTTCCCAGAGGGGGCGGCCAGGCAGAGGCGCTCCTCACTTCCCATTTGGGGCAGCCGGGCAGAGGCGCTCCTCACTTCCTCCCAGGCAGGGCGGCCGGGCAGAGGCGCTTCTCACATCCCAGACAATGGGCGGCCAGGCAGAGACGCTCCTCACTTCCTAGATGGCGCGGCGGGGCAGAGGGGCTCCTTACATCCCAGACGATGGGTGGCCAGGCAGAGACGCTGCTCACTTCCTAGACGGGGTGACGGGCGGGCAGAGGCTGTAATCTTAGCATTTTGGGAGGCCAAGGCAGGCGGCTGGGAGGTGGAGGTTGTAGCGAGCCGAGATCACGCCACTGCACTCCAGCCTGGGCAACATTGAGCATTGAGTGAGCGAGACTCCGTCTGCAATCCCAGCACCTCGGGAGGCGGAGGCGGGCAGATCACCCAAGGCCAGGAGCTGGAGACCAGCCCGGTCAACACGGCGAAACCCCGTCTCCACCAAAAATACAAAAACCAGTCAGGAGTGGCGGCGCGTGCCTGGCAGGCCGAGGCGGGAGAATCACCGGAGCCCGAGGCAGGGAGGTTGCAGCGAGCTGAGATCATGGCGGTACAGTCCAGGCTCCGCAAGAGAGGGAGACCGTAGAAAGGGGAGAGGGGAGAGGGGAGACGGGAGAGGGGAGAGGGGAGAGGGGAGACGGGAGAGGGGAGAGGGGAGACGGGAGAGGGGAGAGGGGAGAGGGGAGAGGGCTTTTCTACTGTTTTTTATTTTTTTCTTATTATCTTGATACTAACAATGACCCTGTGTTAATTTTATCATCTCGCAATTTGTGGATATCTAAAAAACTGTGTATTTATGTACTTTAAAAAGTTTTATGTACTTTTAAAAAGGTCAAGTGTGGTGGCTTATGCCTGTAATCTTAGCACTTTGGGAGGCCAAGGCAGGAGGATTGCTTGAGTCCAGAAGTTCAAGACCAGCCTGAGCAACATAGTGCAGCCCCATCTCTACAAAAAAAATTAAAAATCAGCCAGTCTTGGTGGCATGTGCCTGCAGTCCTAGCTATTTGGGAGGCTCAGCTGGGAGGATCGCTTGAGCCCAGGAGGTGGAGGCTGCAGTGGGCAGTGATAGCATCACTGCACTCCAGCCTGGGCAACAGGAAACCCTGTCTTAAAAAAACAAATGAACAGAAACTCCCTCCCCATGCAAAATCCCTTAAGTTCTTAATTTAATGTAGTTAAAATGATCAATCTTTCTCTTTTTAGCTTGTTTTTTTAAAAAAAGTTTAAAATATACATAACACACAATTTACCATTTTAACCATTTGTAAGTGTACAGTTCAGTGGCATTAACTACGTTCACATTATTGTGCAACTATCACCATTATCCATCTCCAGAACTGCTTATGCTTTTTCTTAATGTCTTGTTAAATAAATTCTTTGGACCATCAAGACCATAAAGACCGTCTATATATTTGTTTTAAATTCTTAAAATTTTGCCTTTCATATACAAGTTCTTAAATCATCTGGAATTGATTTTTTATATAGTAGGAGGTAGGGAATACATTTTTCCTCCCTATAGACAGCCAATCGTCCCAGCACCATTTAGAATTGTCTATTTTTTTCTTCCATTGATTTGTACGGTGGATCTGTCATATACTAAGTTTCCTCATAGGTGTGGGACCATGTTTGGGTTTTCTATTCTGTTCCATTGATTGATGACTTTATTCTTGTACCAATATTGTAATGTCTTAAATACTAATGAATTAAGATTAGCCTTCCATCTGCCTGAAATGCTATTCTCCTAAAGATAGACATGACTAAATCCCAAGTTTTCTTCTGGTCTCTGTTTCATGGCCACATTCTTAGCCAGCCTTTCCTGGCTATCTTTTCTAAAATTTCATTATCTCCTTGAAAAACTTTACATTCTTCTTTTCTGATTAATTTCTTTCTGTTTAGTAGTTGTTATCTAACATAATTATTTATGTCTTTAACTTGTTTATTGTCTCTCTTCCCCATTAGAAGATTTATGAGAGCAGGATTTTTTGGCTCTCTCATCATTCTCATATCCCCAGCATAGAAAATGTTGCCTGGCACTTAGTAAGTGTTTAATTACTATTTCTGGAGCATACCAAATAATGCTGATATATGGAAGGGTAGTGTTTCTTCACCGTGCTACCATTAAGAATGTGCTTTCTGTCAGTTCTCCTGCTCCTTGATTTTGACTAATAAAGCAATCTAAAGCAAATGGAGAGAGAATGAAGTGCTTTCTTTAGGTTGTTTCCCAGCCAACTCCGAGAGGTAGGCAGTGAAATGGGGAGGGTGGAGGGCCAGAGGTTGGCTAACTCTGCATTAGCTTTTATGGGTCAGCTATCTTGCTGGAAATACCTCGTGTTCTCTGCTTTTCATGGCAAACACAGCTGGTAGGACCTAGAGTTTACAGCATGCTTACTCAGTAAAGAAGCTTACCACGCCTTTGGTTTTCAGGGCGACACACCCCGCTCAGAAGAGGAATGAACACTCACTTAGATTTACCAAGCATGGCAACTAAATTCTCAGCTGTAAGTGTGACACTTTTTGGGATAGAAGTTCTGGAGCTGTGGAGGAGTTATCTCAGGGTGAATGCCACGTGGGGCAGTCTGTCTGTAGCTGGGTAATGCCCAGGGCAGGCACTGAATTGAGCAGTGATGATTCATGGAAATTCTGCCAGAGAAGGTACTCTGTGCTTTATTACAGGCTAAACTAGGAAGCCAACTCATTCTGGAAGGAATGTGTATAATGTTTTCAGATGAGGACTTGAAGTTTTATAGGTTGGAGTCACATTTGATTCAAACCATCTGTTTAATGGGAAGCTGAACCCAGCATTTTTTTTCATATGTCTCTCACAGTATTCAACAATTCAGTATGGGCTGGGCGCAGTGGCTCATGCCTATAATCCCAGCACTTAGGGAGGCCGAGGCAGGTGGATCACCTGAGGTCAGGAGTCTGAGACCAGCCTGGCCAACGTGGTGAAACCCCGTCTCTACTAAAAAAGCAAAAAAATAGCTGGGCATGGTGGCAGGCGCCTATAATCCCAGCTACTCGGGAGGCTGAGGTAGGAGAATTGCCTGAACCCAGGAGTTGGAGGTTGCAGTGAGCCGAGATCATGCTACTGCACTCCAGCCTGGGCAACAGAGCGAGACTTCGTCTCAAAAAACAAACCAAAACCAAAGAAAAAACAAAAACAATTCAGTTTCATAAGTATTTATTGAGGGCCCATGGAGTGCCAGGCACTGGGGTCACAGAAATGAATGAAACAGTCATCCCTGTTTTTGAGATGCTATGGTTCAGTGGAAGTAAAACTTACGTGTTTATGTATGTTTTCCTTCCCATGATTGTGAGGTCAATGTCTGTATTTACAAGAATCTTGGTTGCCAGGGCTGAGCATTGTGTCAATCAATTTTTTGTAGATGAAGTGAATACATGAAAGAGCTCACAGTGATTTACCGAACATGGCTGCTGAAATGTATAACATTATTGTGCATTATTGATACCGTGGTATGCGGATTTATATTGCAATTGCCTCTGGATTCAGAAAAACACCCTTCACAGTGAGGTAGTGACCAAAACTGTGGCATTAGAAAACAATAAAAATGCTGGACTAGCTGACCAACACAGGGTATTTTGTTCCCCGGGGCTTAAAATCAGTTTTTAATATGATGAAAAGGCAGCTATTATGTGACATAGTAAGATATTGGTATGTTAAGCATGAACATATATTTCCAGTTTTCTCTGAGCTGGTCATGAAATGACACTGGCTACTTCGTCTTCTAATTGGGCAGATATTGTAGCAAGTACTTTGGGGATCACAGAGATGAACAAAAGGGCTCATCCAAAGAAAGCTTAAAACCTAGTAGTGCTGGAATTCTTAACCAGCCACATATGGTGATCTTGAACCTCTTGAAATAGTATAGATGTGTGTGTAGGTGCATTTTTCTGAAGAGAGCTTTCATCACATTGTCCAGTGGTTCATAGACCTAATTACATCCCTCTACTACAGAAGTTCTTAATCTTGATCTTCCAAAAGATAAAGAACTTCTGTAGTAGAGGGCTATAATTATTTAAAGAACTACACCATATGGGAGTCATGAAGAGCCTCAGGGGTTTAAATGAGGAGCAAAACAGGTGGCAACACTGAGTAGTTTCATTATAAAATCCTTGACAATTTTGCAGGAGAAAATTTCTTTGCTACTAGTGATAAAAACATTTTTCATATTTAACATTAGTTATTTTTTCTATGAGTTACCTGTTCTTCTTCTTGTCCTATTTTTCTGTTTGTGTCTTAGGATTTTTTTCCTAATGAGTTAACTTCTTTGTATCCTGATGGCATTAACCTTTTCGATGTTATACTTTTGGTAGACCTTTCTCTAGTTTGATGAGTGCAAAATACTTCTGTGAATTTTTTACATGCATAATTTTATATTTTTTATGGTCAAGTCTTTATATCTTTTTTCTTTGTAATTTATAATATTTAAATTTGTTTGCTATCCAGAGATAAGATATTCATGTAAATATTCTTATGGTCTGTGCTGCAGGTTTTTTCAGGCAGTTTATATGCTTTCAGGTGTCTTCTTTGGACCACGTGATGTATTTGTATTACGTATTTGTATTATGTATTTAATACAGAGAGGAAGAAATGAGGTGAAGCTCTGCTGTCATATTACTGGAATTGGTGTAGTGAGATCGTTAGCACAGTGGGGCCTAGAGAGTTTCTCTGGGTTTGAACATGGCTCTGACATTTTGTGTCCTTTTGACTTCATTTAACTTCTCTGTTCTTCAGTTTCCGTATCTAGAAAATACGTTTAATATAATAACCTTTGGGAGGCCGAGGTGGGCGGATCTCGAGGTCAGGAGTTCGAGACCAGCTTGCCAACATGGTGAAACCCCGTCTTTACTAAAAATACAAAAATTACCCAGGCGCCTGTAATCCCAGCTATTTGGGAGGCTGAGGCAGGAGAATCGCTTGAATCCCGGAGGCGGAGGTTGCAGTGAGCCAAGATCGCTCCACTGCACTCCAGCCTGGGCGACAGAACAAAACTCTGTCTCGGGTATTGGTGGTGGGTCGGGGGGGAATAACCTATCTTATGTGGTTATGATAATAAAATGAGTTGATATGTAAACCACTTAGAACAGGTCCTGATATAAAGTCAGTGCCAGCCACAGTTTAGTCCAGGCTGGGTAGATGCTTTGAACCTTGATATTGTTTCAATGTACTTTGCATTTCTAAAAACGTGATCATTTCAAAGCATTCATTTGATCTCCTAAGGACTACCTATACCGGAGCCTCATTCCAGCACATTTGTAAGCGAGGCACGCCTCCTAGAGGCCACGAGTGAAGTTAATTTCCAGTTCTCGAAAATCTTACAGACAGCGGAGAACTGGTGTGGTGGCTCTGACGCCCCGCTTGTGAGTCTGCAGTCGGACATCTGGAGAGTAAGCGGCAGGTCCGCGTAATCTCCAGTGCTTCATCTTCTTCCACCCTACCTTCCCTCCGAGGCTGGGTTCTTCTAATTCCTGTAGATTGCAGAGCCATTCCTGCGAATGTGCCTTCTTTCATTCATTCTAGTTCATTCCACAGATAATTCAGCTGCGCGCTTCCTCTGTGCGAGGCATTGCCGGAGAGCGGGGAGCGAATTGAACGTGGAACCTGCCAGTAGGGGCTTGCCGCCCAATACGAAATTCAAAATATGTATTGTATGTAGACGGGCAAACTAACGAGGATCTTGTAACTTGTTTTGTCATCTGCCAAATGGGGGTAATACGATCTTATAGGACCTTATAGGTCGCTGAAAGATTAAACGAGGGGAAAAAAAAGAGCCCCTAATAGTGAGCTAGGTGCAAAAAAGATCCTAATGCCTTTTTTCCTCATTCCTCCCCAGATTGAAAGTGATGAGTGCCAGCCCTGCGGGTTAAAGCGCCATATTTTCCTCAATATAGGGAATATTTGTTAGTGTCCCCAAACGAAGTTACATTGGTTCAATTTTCGGGGTGTGGGAGTTCTCGCCACTAGCATTCAGCACCCCAGTTTCAACCGTTAAAGCTACCGACTCCACATACAGGAAATGCATCTTAAAATTTGGGAAAAAAATCCCCCAAACACTGACATCCAAACACTTTAAAGCTGCCAAGGTGGATGGAACACCTTGAATTCCCAGACGCGCTCCACTGAGCATGCCCAGAGCCTCAGGCCAAACCCCCTGCTACCCGCCAAGGGGAGGTGGGGCAGGGCTGGCCTTCTGTGCTAGTCGCTTCCGCTTCCGGTTTCATATGAACTCTCCCGCCACCCGGGAACAGTGGCTGCCACCGTTTGTGTTTTCCCGAGTTTGAATTCTTGCAGGTAAGGGAAACTTCCGCGAATTTAGGACAGAGAGCAATCCTGTTATTAAGGCTTGCAAGTCGAGAGAAAGGAGAGATGGATCACTTTGCAGGCAGCAGTAGCAGAAGGACAGACTTGGCGGGTTGGTTGTTTGGGGCAGACACCCAGGTACCAGGGAGGAGTTGGGGAGAGATAGGTTTGCCAGTGGAGTGAGGAGGGGTGTTGGGGATGGAACTTTTGTAAGGCACTTGTGGATGCTCCCGAAAAGGAGTTCCGAAAGACAGTTGCTCTGTTTCCCAGAGTCATAACAGAGGAAGTGAGTAACTGGACCCAGTCCATCAAGTAAGACCCTCATTTAGCCAGAACCTACAGCACTTTCCTCTAAGTTCAGGATTGCAGACCACCTAAAACCTTATGTTAACTCTTGGGATCGTAAAGATCCAAGAACAGTGACACACAGGCCTATAATGAGCAGGCAACATCACCTGACTTTCATGTTGCTGAAAATTAGGATCACCACCTGCATCTGCTCTAGCGCCTCTCCCACCCCCATTACAAAATTATTATAGGTGTATTGTAGAAAATCTGGAAACGAGAGAAGGACATCACCCAGGAATTGCCACTGCTAACATTTTGTGCATGCCCTCAAATCCATTTTTTTTCTGTGTTTGTGGAATTATTTTTTCGTGTTTTTTCTTTTTTTTTTCCCCAACTTTGTTTTCCATCATTTTACGCTTTTTGTGTACTTCCTTCTAAGGTGACCAAGATGGAGTTTTCTGGAAGAAAGTGGAGGAAGCTGAGGTTGGCAGGTGACCAGAGGAATGCTTCCTACCCTCATTGCCTTCAGTTTTACTTGCAGCCACCTTCTGAAAACATATCTTTAATAGAATTTGAAAACTTGGCTATTGATAGAGTTAAATGTAAGTACTATTTAAATTAGAATGTATATATTCTTGAGAAGCTCACTTACCCTTTGTGAGAATGAATGAAGGTAATTCATTTCCTTCATTCAGCAATCCATTCAACAAGTATTTATTGAGGTAATTCATATCCTTCATTCAGCAATCCATTCAACAAATATTTGTTGAGGGTTTGGTACTCATTCATTTATTTATTGTACAATGCATATTATTGAGTGCCATTATGTTCTAGGTGGCAGGGATTTTGAGATGAATAATGTTATTTTTTGTTGAAGTTTTATTCTAGTACATGGAGACAGACATCCAAAATAATAGTCATAATTCAGTATTTTAACTGCTCTAGTAGAAGTAAATGGTAGTGCTGTTGAAACAAAGAAGTGGGAGTGACTGACTTAGTCTTATTAAATGAGCTTCTTAGAGAAGTTGAAATGTGATCTGGACATACTGAAGAATGAGTAGAAATTTTCCAGCAGAGAAGAAGTGAAGAGTTTTTCCAAGCTGAGATAATGGCCTATGCAAAGGCTTGGAGCATGAAAGAGAATTTCATATTTGAGCTAACAGTAACAAGTTCAGGAATTCAGGGTGGATGGAGAAGTATGGAGGGCATTTTGTGCCATGCTAATGATATGATATTGGGGTGTAAGAAGGATGTGGCCACCGTCCTGGGGGCCTACTTAATCCTCAGTGTGTTGCTAGAGAAAAGAATGGGCTAGACATGAATTGAAACAGAAACACTAGCGTTGTCTTCAGAGTTTATGTTCCAGGATATCCCTGTGGGGAAATCAGAGGGAAAGGTGAGATACTGTTAATCATTCTTAGAGGAGCAGGGTAAGCACTGCTAATACAGAGAGGAGGCACTCAGTGCCTGTGTGTTGAATGAAAGAATGAAGACAAGGGAGAAAAGGGTTTTAGAAAGCTTAGCAGTGTCAATACTTCATAGGGATTAAGATGGTAATTGAAAAGTGTCCGTTGGGTTTGGCACTTGAGGTGAAATGATAAGGGCCTGAACTATGATAATGACAATGGCAGTGGTAGGAAGGGAGAGAGTTAAGGGATACTGAGGAGTTAGCATTGATAGGATTTGGTGACTGGATATGAGGAGTGAGGGAGCAGGTGTGGAGTGGCTGCAGTTCCTGCTTGGATGATCTGATGCATAGAAACTCTGCTGTTGGAGATGGGCATGGCAGGACGAAGAGTAGGAATGAGGGGAGGATAATTAATTTGGATACCCATACCTGTGGGACATGGGGTTTATGTTCAGGAGACAATTAGAAGTTCTTCATTCTTGACTTCAAAAATGCCTCCAGAGAATAATTCATCTGAGGAAAGATTGATATGGTGCTTTAGGAACCTTTGAACAGTATGTAGCATCTGTTCAGGATGGTTCATTTGGCTGTTTGGATGGCCTTTCTTCTTCACTGTTGTGCCCTGTCCTCGGCTTCATCAGGAAAGGAAGGGATGCTTTTTTTCTGTTGAATCTACGCCAAGTAAATGATGCCTACTGCCTAACAGGCAGCTCCCATACGAAGGATGCAAACAAGGAGTGCCTAGTTTTTTTTTCCATACTGACATACTTTTCTGTTCCTCAGGAATGATTATTCACCATCCATCCCTCTTCCCTGATTGAGAATCCCTGGTATTAGATTATGCTGTGGGACATGGATATTTTCTGCACATAGATGGACATTATCCTCTTATAAGCATATGTAGTTTATATAATGTCGTTACAGGAAATAAACTGGCAATTACCTGTCATGTTCTGTAAACAAGTAATTATGGAATTGCCCTCCATAGATTTTGTCTTGGATTTAGTTTTAAAACATTATCTTGCATTTATACCTTTTTTCTTTTTTTTAGTGTTAAAATCAGTTGAAAATCTTGGAGTGAGCTATGTGAAAGGAACTGAACAATACCAGAGTAAGTTGGAGAGTGAGCTTCGGAAGCTCAAGTTTTCCTACAGAGTAAGTAAAAAAGGAAAAAAAGTTCCTTCAGTTTCTATGCATTTATGTATTGAGTGTCACTTGTGGGAAAGATATTATATTAGGCACTGGGCTTTTATAAAGACTAATGTATCATTAGCCTGAAGGTTCTTCAGTGTATTAGGGGTGATTGACATGAAGTCAGATGATTATAATATGGCAGGGTTTCTCAACCTCAGGACTAACATCATTTTGGGTCTGATAATTCCTTGTTGCAGGGATTGTTCTGTGCACTGTAGGATGCTCAGTAGCATCTCTGGCTTCTACCCCTACATATTTCCAGATATGCCAAATGTATCCCGTGCAATACAGGATGATGACTGTGTTTATAGACGCATGCTCCAGGAACTCCAAAAACATACATAATTATGCAGCTCAGATTGGGGAGGTTTGGGAAGGCTTTCCAGAAGAGGTAGTAGTGGAGCTGCATGTTGACAGATGTGATTAGATTTTCATTTTGGGAAGATGACTGCCAGCAGCAGATTGACAGGGTCATGTCTGTTAGGAGGGAAACCAGTTAGAAGCCCGGAAATGATGAGAGTCTGAATTAAATGACAGAAGGGGACCGGTTGAAGAGACATTAAGAAGGTAGAATCAAAAGGTTTTAGTGACTGATTGTAGGGGGAATGGAGAGAGAAGAGTTATAAATGACACCCAGGTTTCTAGTTAGGAAAATTAGTGGATGGTGGTAATATTTTGAGATGTGATATGCAGGAGGAGAAGCAAGTCTTGGAAGATGTAGAGTTTAGTTCTTAACATGAATTTGAGGTGCCTGTGGAGATGTCTAGTGGACAATTGGATATACAGGTCTGAATATACAGGAAGACATGTGGTGGGAGTAGATTTAGCAGAAGGTTGGAATCATCAGGAGTAGGTAAGAGCACCCTAGAAAAATATTTGAGTTAGAAGAGATGACGGTGGAAGTTAAGACATGAAGAATACCAATATTGAAGGTAAAGTGGAATTGGAGGAATTTGGGAAGGAGAATGGAAAGGAGCTTTCTCAGAAGTAGGAGATGAACCAGGATAGTAGTGTCATAGAAGCCAAGGAGGGCTAGAGTTTCAATAATAATGATCATGATATTAATAATGATAATAGGGAATAACAGCAGATATTTATATTAATAGTATGTTTGCTATGTACCAGACTTTGTTCTAAGTGCATTACATATATTAACCCATGTATGTAATTCATACAGCAGTCTTATGAGGTGGGTATTATCATCCCTATTTTATAGATACAGCCTATTTATTCACAGACTGAATAACTTGCCCAAGCTCATAAGATGGTAAATGGTGGAGCCAAGATTTGAATCTGGGTATTTTGTTTCTGTAGTGGTGCTTTTAACCACAATAGTTTCAGAAGCTTAAGATAGATTATGTAAGATGAATTGTACAGTGTCCATTGGATTTAGCAGCTGGATGGGCCCTTATAGATAGGGGCAGAGACCAGAACAATGACAGTGGTTGGAGAAGGAAGGTGGAGCGGTGGATATAGAAGATGTACTTTTTAAAAATGTGTAGCTGAAAAGAGAAGAGAAATAGGGCAGAATATAGAGGTTGTTTTAGGGAAAAGAGAAGATATACAAGCACACACTTGTACATATATGACAGGAGATACTTAAACATGTTTATAAGCTGAGCAGAAGATCTAGAATAGAATGGGGAAGAGGGGAGCTTGAAGATGAAACTTTGAGAGAGCATTTGATAAGTCAGGGTCTTTAAGAGGCACAAGCAAATGGGTTGCGGGGTTTAGGTGCAGGAATTAGCTTTTCATATGGTTTGGCTGTGTCCCCACCCAAATCTCATCTTGAATTGTAGTTCCCATAATCCCCATGTGTCATGGGAGGGACCCAGTGGGAGGTAATTGAATCATGGGGGTGGTTACCCCCATGCTGCTGTTCTAGATAGTGAGTTCTCACAAGATCTGATGGTTTTATAAGGGGCTTTTCCCTATTTTGCTCAGCACTTCTCCTTACTGCCACCATGTGAAGAAGGACGTGTTTGTTTCCCCTTCTGCCATGATTGTAAGTTTCCTGAGGTCTCCCCAGCTCTGGGGAACTGTGAGTCAGTTAAACCTCTTTCCTTTTATGGGTTTACTCAGTCTTGGGTATGTCTTTATTAGCAGCGTGAGAATGGACTAATGTAGCTTTACATGCCAGGAAGAGGAGACGCTTTGTAGAGATGTATGGAAGGCAACACAACATGTGTATGCGGAAGCTTGGGACTGAAGGATTCTGCCTGGTAGCCTTTATTTTCTGTAAAGTAGGTGAAGTCATCTGTTCAGAGAGAAGGGAAAGGTGCTATAGTAGGGGTCTTGGGACAACTGGTGAAGACTGACGATTTTCTGAGAAGTGAGGAAGGAGATAATTTTGTGTCGAATCTCAACACTGCTGCTTACTCTGGACAAGCTTTGTGACCCTGAACAAGTTACATAACTTCTCTGTGCCTCAGTTTCCTTATCTGTAAAATAAGATTATAGTAGTGCCTCCCTCATAGGGTTTTTTTTTTTTTAAAGGATTAAATGGGTTCATGCCTTAAAAATTCTTAGGGCACCGCCTGGTACCTAGTGAGTGCTCAAGACATGTTTGTTCTTATTATTTTGGATCCAACTGTTGATAAGGATCTAGTTGAGATTATAGGCCACGAAATTATATTTTCCAAATTCCCATAGTTGTGTTTTTTCTCCAGAGGTTCTTAGCATTTTGAGAATAGGACTGCAGAGTGTAGTTGTAGATTAAGAATCTAGGTTTTGCCAAATGGTTGAAATTAAAGAAGCTGAGGTTGGTGTAAGAAGTGGTTGAGGTGGTGAGCACCTTGGATATAGGCTGGATAAGAAGAAAATTAAAAGAGAGGGGTTGGTGGGAAGAAAATAGTGCGGTCCAAACTCAAGGGGTTTTGTCAAGATTAGTTTACTTCTCGGTTTCATCTGATTGATAGCTTAAGGTAAATGATAATTATCCTGAAAAGCATATTAAGAAATGTTTTGGCAATGAGAACACATGGACACAGGGAGGGGAACACCCCACACCAGGGCCTGTCAGGGGGTTGGGGGCAAGGGGAGAGACAGCATTAGGACAAATACCTAATGCATGTGGGGCTTAAAACCTAGATGACGGGCAGCAAACCACCATGGCACACGTATACCTATGTAACAAACCTGCACATTCTGCACATGTATCCCAGAACTTAAAGTAAAAAGGAAAAAAAAAAAAAGAAATGTTTTGGGACTGGGTGTGGTGGCTCATGCCTGTAATTCTAGTGCTTTGAGGGACTAGAGTAGGAGTCTTGAAACCAGGAGTTCATAACCAGCCTGGGCAACATATTGAGACTCCATCATACAGAAGATAAAAAATTAGCGGGGCATGGTGGGTGTCGCTTGTAGTCCCAGCTGCTTGGGAGGTTGAGGCTGGAGGATCACTTGAGCCCAGGAGTTTGAAGTTACAGTGAGCTGTGATTGACCACTACTCTCCAGTCTGGGTGGTAGAGCAAGACCCCATCTCTAAAAAAAGAAATGTTTTTGAAACTTACTTTACCATTGGCTTAGGCTGGCTCAGTATTTCCTTACACCTCTTACCATTCTAATGCATTTATTTTATTCATGTGTCATTATTTTTAAGGAAAACTTAGAAGATGAATATGAACCACGAAGAAGAGATCATATTTCTCATTTTATTTTGCGGCTTGCTTATTGCCAGTCGTAAGTATATGTTTATATTCTCACAGTCAAATCTGGTGTCATGGGTCATAAATTGGTGTGTGGTAAGTTGATGTGTTGTGCTAAACATAGGAAAACCCAGAATAACATCAGGAGCCGGTTGATCATGGGGTTGAACACTGATAGTAAATTGTTTGGAACAAATTGTTTACTTAAAAATATTGAAAAAATTCTGTCGCAGAATTTTGCCTGATGAAACACTTCTTAAGTTTGTGAGAGAGACTCTTCATTTGGGATTTTAAATTGGAAAGGATTTTATTGGGAAGAAGGACTTTTGATATTTTTCCTGCAAAAAATGGTAATATTTATAAGAAACAATTAATGAAACCCACACTTGAATTTGATACAGGTTTTTGGAATTTGAGCTCTATGGGCCAGTTAAATCTAAGATATTTTTGTTTGGTAGTTGGTTTCTTTTAAGTTAATAGTGCCACCCAGAGGTAGTAAAGTTAGTTGCTTTTTTAAAAATTGTTTTTCCCTCACATGTTAATTTTGGTCACATAATTTAGTTATGGCTGTCTTTTTTTAAAATTAATAGGCTTATCAAGTGAGACTCTGGAATTGCTTACTATCCCAAGATAATAATTGAGAAATTACTTACCAGTTTTGGTTCTAGAGTTTTTCTTCTGTAAAAAAGCATATGTAGTTTGTGAAATTTATATAATAAATATGTTGCTGACAATCTGTGAAAATCTCCTAAAAATGTGAAATCATATTTTGCATCCAGTAGGGTAATTATTTTATTATATAACGGTAATGCCCATTAGTATCTGCCTTATAAATGAACATTTTATTGCTTTTAAATATTGTGGTATATATGTGCATATTAAATTTTGTGAAATTATAAATTGTAAAGCCATAAGCAAAGTTTCCTTTGCAAAGTTAATCTGATCAAAGTTGCCTTAAAAAATTTGGTGTCTTTTATTTGGCATTTATAAAGACACCTCAAGCCAAAGGAGTGCCCCATTTCCCCATTTTCTTTTTTTTTCTCTTTTCTCTCTCTCTCTCTTTTTTTTTTTGAGCTACGGTCTCATGCCATTACCTAGGCTGGAGTACAGTGGTGTGATCTCCGCTCACTGCAGCCTCAACATCCGTGGGCTCAGGTGATCCTCCCACCTCAGCCTCCTGAGGAGCTGGGACTATAGGCACATGCTACCATGCCTGGCTAATTTTTTTGTAGATATGGGGTTTTACCAAGTTGCCCAGGCTGGTCTCAAACTTCTGGGCTCAAGCAATCTGCCTGCCTTGACCTCCAAAGGTGCTGGGATTATGGGCATGAACCACCACGCCCAGCCCCTATTTTCTAACATAAAATGAATATTTTGCAGTTACATTAAATGCATGAAGTATTTTATGTTATTTAAAAGTAATGCAGCTAGGCTCGAAGCATTCTTGTATTTAATCTTTCTAATTTTTAACACCCCCTATACCTGGTACCCAACACATCCCTAGAAGATTGTGATATGTGGTATTGATATTCTCCTTACCATGATAGAGGACTTGCATGTTTTTAACTGCTGTCCATTGGCATCTTGCTCATGTTTGAATATTGTTTTATAAACATTTCTTAGATTTAATAATCACTGGATTTTTAGTTTGTACTCATAATTTCTGCCTTCATTTCAGTGAAGAACTTAGACGCTGGTTCATTCAACAAGAAATGGATCTCCTTCGATTTAGATTTAGTATTTTACCCAAGGATAAAATTCAGGATTTCTTAAAGGATAGCCAATTGCAGTTTGAGGCTGTAAGTATATTTTTGTAGTTATTTCTAATTGTTCTCACCATTCATTTTTCCCTTCTGTCTTAAGTGCTGGTACTAATATGTAGTGTGTTCTCTTTACATTCTCCAAGTACCTGCCTGAAACAGTAGCTAATAGCTTTGGATAACAATATATCTTTCCTTCTCTATGACTAGAAGAAAAGGGACTCCTTAATAACAAAGTCTCACCCTTACTTGCTCTGTTAAATGTGTGCTTTATTAAAGCACAAGAAGGTTTAGTTTATAAAGGTTCATCTTTAACCAAAATTTTGTCGGCCAAAATAAAGCTAATAGTGTGTTAAACTAGACAAGTGGTAGTTACTTATTTATAGTCGTGAAATTTAGAGGAGGTAATACTTTATTTAAAAGTCAGTTGTCAGGCAGGGTGTGGTGCCTCACACCTGTAATCCCAGCACTTTGGGAGTCTGTGGTGGGCGGATCACTTGAGGTCAAAAGTGCGAGACCATCTTGGCCAACATGGTGAAACCCCCACTCTACAAAAAATACAAAAATTAGCCAGGCATGGTGCTGCGTGTCCATAATTCCAGCTAGTCAGGAGGCTAAGGCATGAAAATTGCTTGAACCCGGGAGGTGGAGGTTGCGATGAGCTGAGATCATGCCGCTGCACTCCAGTCTGGGCGAAAGAGCAAGACTCCGTCTCAAAAAAAAAAAACAAAAACCATAAATCAAAAATGTCAGTAAGATCTGTCTGAATAGTTTTAAAAAATAATTTTGCAGACAAATCTGAATGATTTACATATTGTAATTATATAAAAAAAGAAGAGATCTTTGGGACTCATTTAACAGGGATGAGTATTGGAAATGGAATTTATATCTTTTTTTTTTTTTTTTTGAGATGGAGCCTCACTGTCATCCAGGCTGGAATATGCAGTGGCCTGATCTCGGGTCACTGCAACCTCCACCTCCTGGGTTCAAGCGATTCTCCTGCCTCAGCCTCCTGAGTAGCTGTGACTACAGGTGTGTGCCACCATGCCTGGCTAATTTTTGTATTTTTAGAGACGTCGTTTTGCCATGTTGGCCAGGGTGGTCTTGAACCCCCTGACCTCAGGTGATACACCCGCCTCGGCCTCCCAAAGTGCTGGGATTACAAGTGTGAGCCACCGTGCCGGGCCCAGAATTTATGTCTTTTTGGTAGATATATGCCACAATGGGAATGTAGAAAAATTATGTTTTGGAAGTTTTAGAGCAGTCAGATGGTAGTAGGACTGGCTGAGACTCTATTTTGTTGTTGGAATGCATGGCTTAAAGCCAAATAAAATAAAAAAGTAGAAGTTGCAATAGGTGAAAGACATTGTCCTGTCTGACAAGTAGAAGACATATCTACTGTAGCAAGGAACACTGTGGAGTATATGAGTTAGGGAAAAGAGACTGTGAAGGGAAGTGAACAAACATTTTGTAGACGTTTAGTGTCAAATATATGCTAGGTAGGCAGTTTCTATAGTTTCTTTCATTTACTTCGTGAGGTTTCTAAGTCATATCTACCTTTGCATAGACAGATGTCGTGCATGGTACCATCTGAACCAAACCCATTGCATCTTCCACTTTGCTTTTAACTTTGATCCTTGGTGAAGTCCATTATTGCAATTATCAATTACAGTTAATTTATCCATTCCTATTAGAAATAGTTTATTTTTTGCTTTTGTTGAAATTACTGATTTTTAGTAGGTCGTAGAGAGAGGTGTCCTTGAGAAGGTCTATTATTTATTCTAGAGCAGCCATCTCCAACCTTTTTGGCACCAGGGACTGGTTTCATGGAAGACAATTTTTCCACGGACTGAGGTCGGGGGACGGGGAGGGGTGTGGATGGTTTTGGGATGAACAGATCCACCTCAGATCATCAGGCATTAGATTATCATAAGGAGTGCACATCTTAGATCCCTCACATGTGCAGTTCATAATAGGGTTCGCACTCCTACAAGAATCTTATGCCTCCACTAATCTGACAGGAAGTGGAGTTCAGGTGATAATGCTCGCTCACTGCTCACCTCCTGTGCAGCCTGGTTCCTACTGGGCCATGTGCTGGTGCTGGTATTGTGGCCTGAGAGTTGGAGACCCCAGCTGTAGAGTGTCTCAACGTCACATATACTTTTTTAAATAATAGATTTATTGAGCTAGAATTCACAAATCTTGACATGCACCCTTTTACAATGTATAATTCATTGGTTTTTAGTGTAATTACAGATTGTGCAATCAACACCACTATGTAATTTTAGAACATTTTCACCTAAAAATGAAACCTCATACCCATTTATGGTCATTCCCTATTCTTCCTCTCCCAACCCTTGGCAACCACTAACCTGCTTTCTGTCTCTGGATTTGTCTATTCTGAACATTTCATATAAATGGAGTCATACAATATGTGGTCCCTTGTGGTTGACTTCTTTACTTAGCATAATATTTTCAAGTTTCATCTGTGCTGTAGAATGTATCAGTACTTAATTTTTTAATTGCCAAATAATATTTTACCTGTTCAGCATTTGAGGGACATTTGGATGGTTTCCACATTTTGGCTATTATGAACAATGCTACAGTGAATATTTGTGTCCAGGTTTTTGTGTGAATATGTTTTCCTTTCTCTCAGGTGTATACCTAGGAGTAGAATTGCTAGGTCATAGGGTGATTCTGTGTTTAAACTTTTGAGGAGCTATGAAAATGTTTTCCAAAGTGGCTGTATCATTATATATCTTACCAGCAGTGGATGAGGGTTCCACTTTCTCCATATCCTCACCAAAAATTGTTACCTTTTAAAAAAATATAGCCATCATAGTGAGTATGAAGTGGTATGTAATTGTGGTTTTGATTTGCATTTCTAATGAAGCTGAATATCTTTTCATATGCTTATTGGTCATTTGTGTATCATCTGTGAAGAGATGTCTGTTCAAATCCTTTGCCTGTTTTGTAGTTGAATTGTTTGGCTTTTTATTGTTGAGTGTTCTTTACATATTCTGGATACAAGTCCATTATCAGATATATGATTTACAAATATTTTCCCCCACTCTGAAGGTTGTCTTTTCTTGATGGTATTGTTTGCAACAAAAAGGTTTTTTTTTTTTTTTTCGGATGAAGTCTAATTTATCTTTTTTTCTTGTCACTTGTGCTTTTGGTGTTGAGTCTAAGAAGTCTTTGTCTAATGTGAGGTCATAAAGATTTACTCCTACAGTTTTTTCTGTAAGAGTTTTGTAGTTTTAGCTCTTACATTTATATCTGTGGTCCATTTTGAGTTAATTTCTATACATGGTGTGAAGTAAGGGTCCAACTTCATTCTTTTGCATGTAGATACCTAGTTGTCCCAGCATCATTTGTTGAAATAACCATTCTTTCCTCATTGAATTGTCTTGGCACACTTGTCAAGTCAGTTGACTGTTGATATGGTTTGATTGTGTCCCCACCCAAATCTCATCTTGAATTGTAGTTCCCGTAATCCCCACGTGTCATGGGAAGGACTTGGTGGGAGGTAACTGAATCATGGGGGCAGTCTCCCCCATGCTAGTCTCATGATAATAAGTTCTCACTAGATCTGATGGTTTTATAAGGGGCCTACCCCTTTGCTTGGTTCTCATTCCCTCCCCTGCCGCCCTGTGAAGAGGTGCCATCTGCCATGATTGTAAGTTTCCTGAGGCCTCCCCAGACACGCAGAGGCCTCAGGATTAAACCTCTTTCCTTTATAAATTACCCAGTCTCAGGCAGTTCTTTACAGCAGCGTGAGAACAGACTAATACAACTGTAAATGTAAACATTTATTTCAGTACTCTTAATTTTATTCCATTGATCTGTCTGCTTATCCTTATGTCAGTAGTATGTGGTCTTGATTATTGGTTACTGTAGCTTTATTGTTAAGATTTAAAATTGAGAAGTATGAGTTCTCCAGCTTTGTTCTTTTTTTAAGATTGTTTTGGCTGCTCTGGGTTCCTTGCATTTTTTAATGAATTTTGGGATCAACTTGTTAATTTCTACCAAGAAGCTAGCTAGGATTCACATTGGGATTACATTGAATCTGTAGATCAGTTTGGGAGGTGTTCTTTTGTAATGATATTAAGTCTTCCAATCCATGAACATGGGATGTCTTTCTATTTATTTAGATCTTCTTTAATTTTTTTCAACAATGTCTTGTAATTTTTTGTTACATTTATACCTAAATATTCTTCAATGTTATTGTAAGTGGAGTTGTTTTCTTCATTTCATTTTGGAATGTTCATTGCTAGTATATAAAAATCCAGGTGATTTTTGTATATTGATCATCTTGTATCCTGCAACCTTGCTGAACTTGTTTTTTTTTTTTTTTTTTTTTTTGAGATGGAGTCTTGCGCTGTAGCCGAGACTGGAGTGCAAGCTCCACCTCCTGGATTCATGCCATTCTCCTGCCTCAGCCTCCTGCCGGCCACCACACCCTGCTAATTTTTTGTATTGAACTTGTTTTTTAATTCTAACAGTTTTATAGTGGATTCATTATGAGATTATGTTTTCTACAGAGATATTCTGACTCCTTTCTAATCAGGATGCTTTTTATTTCTTTATTTTTGCCCAGTTGTCCAGCTAGAATCTCCAGTACAGTGTTGAATAAAAGTGGCAATAGCAGTGATCATGATCTCAGGGGAAAGCATTTAGTCTTTCACTATGTTGCATGGTTTTAGCTGTGATTTTTTTTTATAGATGCCCTTTATCAGATTGAGGAGATTTTCTTCTAATTCTAGTTGAATATTTTCATTAAGAAAGGATGTTGTATTTTGTCAGTGCTTTTCCTGCACCAATTGAGATGATCATATGGTTTCTGTCCTTTATTAATACGGTGTGTTGGGCCGGGCACGGTGGCTCACACCTGGAATCCCAGCACTTTGGGAGGCCGAGGTGGGCGGATCACGAGGTCAGGAGTTTGAGACCAGCCTGACCAACATAGTGAAACCCTGTCTCTACTAAAAAAAAAATACCAAAAAATTAGCCAGACATGGTGGTGTGTGCCTGTAGTCCCAGCTACTCAGGAGTCTGAGGCAGTAGAATCGTTTGAACCCGGGAGGTGGATGTTGCAGTGAGCCGAGATTGTACCACTGCACTCCAGCTTGGGCAAAAGAGTGAGACTTTGTCTCAGAAAAAAAAAAAAAAAAAAAAAAAAAAGTTGTGTTACATTAATTGATTTTTGGATGTTACACCAACCTTGCAATCCTGGAATAAATCCCCCTTGGTCATGTTATATAATCTTTTTAATATGCTGCTTGGTTTGGTTTGCTAGTATTTTGTTGAGGATTTCTGCATCTATATTGATAAGGGATACTGGTCTGTAGGTTTTTTGTGATGTCTATATCTGGTTTTGGTATTAGGATCATATTGGCCTCATAGAATGAGTTGGGAAATGTTTCCTTCCGTTTTTTGGAGGAGGTTGTGAAGGATTGGTTTAAATGTTTGGTAGAATTTACCAGTGAATTAATCTGGGCCTGGGCTTCTCTTTGTGGGTCATCAAAATTACCAATTCCTTCTCTTTACTTATTATGAATCTATTTAAGTTTTATATTACTTTTTGAGTCAGTTTTAGTAATTTGTGTCTTTTTTGGAATTTATTCACTTCTTCTAAGTTATCTAATTGATTCATGCAGTTATTCATAGTTTTCTCTTATCCTTTTGATTTCTTTAAGAAAATAAAAGTATTGGTGATGATGTCTTCTCTTTCCTTCCTGATTTTAACAATTAGAGTCTTCTCTTTTTTTTTGTCATCTAGGTAGAGGTTTGTCAGTGTTACTGGATTTGTTCAAAGAACCAACTTTTGGTTTCATTGATTTTTCTGTGTTATTCTCTAGACTCTATTTCACTAGTTTCTCCTACAGTCTTTAGTATTTCCTTCCTTCTGCTTGCTTTGGTTTGGTTTGCTCTTTTCTTCTAGTTTCTTAAGGTAGGAGTTTAGGGTATTTATCTGAGATATTTTTTCTTTTTATATGTAGACATTTACAGCTATAAACTTTCCTGTAAGCACTACTTCAGATGCAAACCATGAGTTTTTGTATGCTGCGTTTTCTTTTTCATTTATTTCAAAGTATTCTTTTTTTCTTTGACACATTGATTAGAAGTGTTTAATTTCCACGTTTTTGAATTTGCTGAACTTCTGTTACTGGTTTTAATTTAATTCCATTTTAGTTTGAGAATATATTTTATATGACTGCAATCTTTTAAAATTTATTGAATTTTATTTTATGACCTAGCATATGGTCTGTTCTGGAGGATGTTCCATGTGTGCTTGTGAAGAATGTGTATCTGCTGTTCTTGGTTCGAGTGTTCTGTAGATACAGTCTATAAGATCTGGTTGGTCTATAGTGCTTTTCAAAGCTTCGGTTTCCTTGTTCATCTTCTGCCTATTTGTTCTATCCATTATTGAAAGTGGGGTACTAAAGTCTTCAACTGTTATTGTTTATTTATTATCTTTAATTCTGTCAATTTTTGCTTCATTTATTTTGGGGCTCTCTTGTTAGGTGCATATATGTTTATAATTGTTAAATCTTCTTGATGGGTTGACCCTTTTATCATTATGAAATGTTCCTCTCTAGTAACATTTTTTTGTTGTTGTTTTAAGTTATGTTTGTTTGATATTAGCATAGCCATTCCAGATCTTTTATGGTTGTTGTTTACATGATATGTCTTTTTCTATTCTTTTTATTTTCATCCTTTGTGTGTGTTTGAATCTAAAGTGTGTTTGTTGTAAATATCATATAGTTGGATCATCTTCTTTTCTTTTTTATTCATTTTGGAAGTCTCTGACTTTTGCATGGATCGTTTTATCCATTTATGTTTAATTACTGATAACTTAGTATTTCCATGTGCCATCTATGTGTTTCATATGTCTTAAGGTTTTTTGGTTTCTCTATTTCTCCATTACTGCCTTGTTTGTGTTAAATTGGTATTTTCTAGTGTACCATTTTAATTCCTTTGCTGTTTATTTTACTGTATTTTTTGAGTTATTTTCTTTGTGGTTTCCCTTAGAATTACAATTATATTTTATTTTAAAACAATCTAGTTGGGATTAGCATTAAGTTAATTTCAATAGTGTACAAACTTTTCTTCCCATATGCTCTGTTCCCTACTCCCTGCCATTGTCCTAGTATGGTCATACAAATTATTTCTTAATATATCAACAGAGGTAAACTTTTTGTGTTCTAGATTGTATGAAAAATGTATTTATAATACTGTCAAACTTGAGTGTAGTTTGCCTTGGTATACAGGCAAATACCTGTATGTTGGGAATATTTTTTATTGGCATTTTGGAGATATTGCTTGCTGAACCTTTTAGCTTCTAGAGTTGCTCTTGAGAAGCCTGATTTCATTTTGACTTCTTATTCTTTGCATGTAACTTTGTGTCCTTTGCCAGTCCCACTCTCTTGTGTAGTGAACTTTCATGGCGATGTCTGCACCTTTTTTCAGTTTTTTGGTTGGGAACTTGGTGGGCTCTTTTAATCTGAAGATTTGATTCTTCAGTTAGAAAATTTCTTTTTATTATTGCTTTAATAATTTCTTCTATGTTCTCTTTTTATAACCTCTTGTTAGTTGGAATTTATATTTTCTGGATTGGTACTCTTATTTTCTTTTCTGTCCTGACATTCAATCTTTGTCTTTTTATTTTATTTTCTGAAAACTTTCATCAACTGTTTTCTCAATTTTCTATTTATTTATTTTTCCCTCCTGTGTTTAATTTTTTTCTTTTAAATTTACTTAAAAATTGAAATATAAAATTGTATGTATTCACTGTAAAATATAATGTTTTGAAGGATACATTGTGGAATGATTACATCTAGCTAATTAACAAATGTATTACATCAACAGTTATTTTTGTGGTGAGAATACTTAATATCCACTCACTTAGCATTTTTCATCAATACAGTTTGTTGTCATTAACTGTAGACATCATGTTGTGCAATGGGTCTCTTGAACTTAATACTCTTAACTGTGATTATGCATCCTTTGACAGACATCTCCCTAACCTCTTTTCCTCCCTAACCACCCCAGCTACTGGTAATCACTATTTTACCCTCTATTTCTATGAAATCAACTTTTTTAGATTCCACATATGAGTGAGATCATGACATATTTGTCTTTCTGTGCCTGGCTTTATTTACTTAACGTAATATCCCTGTTTCATTCATGGTGTTGCAAGTGGCAGGATTTTCATTTTTTTTATGACTCAATATTATTCCGTTATGTATATATATTGCATTAAAAAAATCCACGTATCTATCGATGGACACTTAGGTTGTTTACGTATCTTGGCCATTGTGAATAGTGCTGCAGTAAATATGGGTGTGCAGATGTCTTCAGCATACTGATTTCATTTCCTTCAGATACATACCCAGTAATAGATTTTGCTGGAACATATGGTGGTTCTATTTTTAATTTTTTGAGGAACTTTCATATTGTTTTTCATTTCTACAAAAAATAAAAAATAGCTGGGTGTAGTGGTGCACACCTGTAATCCAGCTACTTGGGAGGCTGAGGTGGGATGATTACTTGAGCCCAGGTGTTGGAGGCTACAGTGGACTATGATCTGTAGCCCACCCTGGGCTACAGAACAAGACCATGTCTCTCAAAGAAATAAGAGGATAATAACGATTTCCACCTCACAGATTAGTGAGGTTTAAATGAGGTAGTGTGTATAGAATGCTTAGTACTGTGCATGGAATATATGCTGGGTAGTAATATTACGGAGGATACAGAAGCAGCATATGCCTGTATTGTGAAGAAGTTCGGAGTCAATTAGATTGATATGTTTTTACTGCAATTAAAAAAATGGTTTTGGAATAGGAACAGCTCCGGTCTACAGCTCCCAGCATGAGCAACGCAGAAGACGGGTGATTTCTGCATTTCCATCTGAGGTACCGGGTTCATCTCACTAGGGAGTGCCAGACAGTGGGTGCAGGTCAGTGGGTGCGTGCACCACGTGCGAGCCGAAGCAGGGCGAGGCATTGCCTCACTCGGGAAGTGCAAGGGGTCAGGGAGTTCCCTTTCCTAGTCAAAGAAAGGGGTGACAGATGGCACCTGGAAAATCGGGTCACTCCCACCCGAATACTGCGCTTTTCCAACGGGCTTAAAAAATGGCGCACCAGGAGATTATATCCCACACCTGGCTTGGAGGGTCCTACACCCACGGAGTCTCGCTGATTGCTAGCACAGCAGTCTGAGATCAAACTGCAAGGCGGCAGCGAGGCTGGGGGAGGGGTGCCCGCCATTGCCCAGGCTCGCTTAGGTAAACAAAGCAGCCAGAAAGCTGGAACTGGGTGGAGCCCACCACAGCTCAAGGAGGCCTGCCTGCCTCTGTAGGCTCCATCTCTGGGGGCAGGGCACAGACAAACAAAAAGACAGCAGTAACCTCTGCAGACTTAAATGTCCCTGTCTGACAGCTTTGAAGAGAGCAGTGGTTCTCCCAGCACCCAGCTGGAGATCTGAGAACAGGCAGACTGCCTCCTCAAGTGGGTCCCTGACCCCTGACCCCCAAGCAGCCTAACTGGGAGGCACCCCCCAGCAGGGGCAGACTGACACCTCACATAGCCAGGTACTCCAACAGACCTGCAGCTGAGGGTCCTGTCTGTTAGAAGGAAAACTAACAAACAGAAAGGACATCCACACCAAAAACCCATCTGTATATCACCATCATCAAAGACCAAAAGTAGATAAAACCACAAAGATGGGGAAAAAACAGAACAGAAAAACTGGAAACTCTAAAAAGCAGAGCGCCTCTCCTCCTCCAAAGGAACGCAGTTCCTCACCAGCAACAGAACAAAGCTGGACGGAGAATGACTTTGACGAGCTGAGAGAAGAAGGCTTCAGACGATCAAATTACTCCGAGCTATGGGAGGACATTCAAATCAAAGGCAAAGAAGTTGAAAACTTTGAAAAAAATTTAGAAGAATGTATAACTAGAATAACCAATACAGAGAAGTGCTTAAAGGAGCTGATGGAGCTGAAAACCAAGGCTCGAGAACTACTCGAAGAATGCAGAAGCCTCAGGAGCCGATGCGATCAACTGGAAGAAAGGATATCAGCAATGGAAGATGAAATGAATGAAACGAAGCGAGAAGGGAAGTTTAGAGAAAAAAGAATAAAAAGAAATGAGCAAAGCCTCCAAGAAATATGGGACTATGTGAAAAGACCAAATCTACGTCTGATTGGTGTACCTGATAGTGATGAGGAGAATGGAAGCAAGTTGGAAAACACTCTGCAGGATATTATCCAGGAGAACTTCCCCAATCTAGCAAGGCAGGCCAACGTTCAGATTCAGGAAATACAGAGAATGCCACAAAGATACTCCTCGAGAAGAGCAACTCCAAGACACATAATTGTCAGATTCACCAAAGTTGAAATGAAGGAAAAAATGTTAAGGGCAGCCAGAGAGAAAGGTTGGGTTACCCTCAAAGGGAAGCCCATCAGACTAACAGCGGATCTCTCGGCAGAAACTCTACAAGCCCGAAGAGAGTGGGGGCCAATATTCAACATTCTTAAAGAAAAGAATTTTCAACCCAGAATTTCATATCCAGCCAAACTAAGCTTCATAAGTGAAGGAGAAATAAAATCCTTTACAGACAAGCCAATGCTGAGAGATTTTGTCACCACCAGGCCTGCCCTAAAAGAGCTCCTGAAGGAAGCGCTAAACATGGAAAGGAACAACTGGTACCAGCCACTGCAAAATCATGCCAAAATGTAAAGACCATCGAAATTAGGAAGAAACTGCATCAACTTACGAGCAAAATAAGCAGCTAACATCATAATGACAGGATCAAAGTCACACATAACAATATTAACTTTAAATGTGAATGGACTAAATGCTCCAATTAAAAGACACAGACTGGCAAATTGGATAAAGAGTCAAGACCCATCAGTGTGCTGTATTCAGGAAACCCATCTCATGTGCAGAGACACACATAGCCTCAAAATAAAAGGATGGAGGAAGATCTACCAAGCAAATGGAAAACAAAAAAAGGCAGGGGTTGCAATCCTAGTCTCTGATAAAACAGACTTTAAACCAACAAAGATCAAAAGAGACAAAGCAGGCCATTACATAATGGTAAAGGGATCAATGCAATAAGAAGAGCTAACTATCCTAAATATATATGCACCCAATACAGGAGCATCCAGATTCATAAAGCAAGTCCTGAGTGACCTACAAAGAGACTTAGACTCCCACACATTAATAATGGGAGATTTTAACACCCCACTGTCAACATTAGACAGATCAACAAGACAGAAAGTCAACAATGATACCCAGGAATTGAACTCAGCTCTGCACCAAGCAGACCTAATAGACATCTACAGAACTCTCCACCCCAAGTCAACAGAATATACATTTTTTTCAGCACCACACCACACCTATTCCAAAATTGACCACATACTTGGAAGTAAAGCTCTCCTCAGCAAATGTAAAAGAACAGAAATTATAACAAAGTATCTCTCAGACCACAGTGCAATCAAACTAGAACTCAGGATTAAGAATCTCACTCAAAACCGCTCAACTACATGGAAACTGAACAACCAGCTCCTGAATGACCACTGGGTACTTAATGAAATGAAGGTAGAAATAAAGATGTTCTTTGAAACCAACGAGAACAAAGACACAACATACCAGAATCTCTGGGACGCATTCAAAGCAGTGTGTAGAGGGAAATATATAGTGCTAAATGCCCACAAGAGAAAGCAGGAAAGATCCAAAATTGACACCCTAACATCACAATTAGGATTAGAAAAGCAAGAACAGACAAATTTAAAAGGTAGCAGAAGGCATACAGAAGGCAGAAGAAATAACTAACATCAGAGCAGAACTGAAGGAAATAGAGACACAAAAAACCCTTCAAAAAATTAATGAATCCAGGAGCTGGTTTTTTGAAAGGATCAACAAAATTGATAAACCGCTAGCAAGACTAATAAAGAAAAAAAAGAGAAGAATCAAATAGACACAATAAAAAATGATAAAGGGGATATCACCACCGATCCCACAGAAATACAAAATACCATCAGAGAATACTACAAACACCTCTACGCAAATAAACTAGAAAATCTAGAAGAAATGGATAAATTCCTCGACACATACACTCTCCCAAGACTAAACCAGGAAGAAGTTGAATCTCTGAATAGACCAATAACAGGATCTGAAATTGTGGTAATAATCAATAGCTTACCAACCAAAAAGAGTCCAGGACCAGATGGATTCACAGCCGAATTCTACCAGAGGTACAAGGAGGAACTGGTACCATTCCTTCTGAAACTAGTCCAATCAATAGAAAAAGAATCCTCCCTAACTCATTTTATGAGGCCAGCATCATCCTGATACCAAAGCCGGGCAGAGACACAACCAAAAAAGAGAATTTGAGACCAATATCCTTGATGAACATTGATGCAAAAATCCTCAATACTGGCAAACCGAATCCAGCAGCACATCAAAAAGCTTATCCACCATGATCAAGTGGGCTTCATCCCTGGGATGCAAGGCTGGTTCAATATACGCAAATCAATAAATGTAATCCAGCGTATAAACAGAACCAAAGACAAAAACCACATGATTATCTCAATAGATGCAGAAAAGGCCTTTGACAAAATTCAACAACCCTTCATGCTAAAAACTCTCAATAAATTAGGTATTGTTGGGACGTATTTCAAAATAATAAGAGCTATCTATGACAAACCCACAGCCAATATCATACTGAATGGGCAAAAACTGGAAGCATTCCCTTTGAAAACTGGCACAAGACAGGGATGCCCTCTCTCACCACTCCTATTCAACATAGTATTGGAAGTTCTGGCCAGGGCAATTAGGCAGGAGAAGGAAATAAAGGGTATTCAATTAGGAAAAGAGGAAGTCAAATTGTCCCTGTTTGCAGATGACATGATTGTATATCTAGAAAACCCCATTGTCTCAGCCCAAAATCTCCTTAAGCTGATAAGCAACTTCAGCAAAGTCTCAGGATACAAAATCAATGTACAAAAATCACAAGCATTCTTATACACCAACAACAGACAAACAGAGAGCCAAATCATGAGTGAACTCCCATTCACAATTGCTACAAGGAGAATAAAATACCTAGGAATCCAACTTACAAGGGATGTGAAGGACCTCTTCAAGGAGAACTACAAACCACTGCTCAAGGAAATGAAAGAGGATACAAAGAAATGGAAGAACATTCCATGCTCATGGGTAGGAAGAATCAATATCGTGAAAATGGCCATACTGCCCAAGGTAATTTACAGATTCAATGCCATCCCCATCAAGCTACCAATGACTTTCTTCCAGAATTGGAAAAAACTACTTTAAAGTTCATATGGAACCAAAAAAGAGCCCGCATCGCTAAGTCAATCCTAAGCCAAAAGAACAAAGCTGGAGGCAGCACACTACCTGACTTCAAACTATACTACAAGGCTACAGTAACCAAAGCAGCATCGTACTGGTGCCAAAACAGAGATATAGATCAATGGAACAGAACAGAGCCCTCAGAAATAACGCCGCATATCTACAACTATCTGATCTTTGATAAACCTGAGAAAAACAAGCAATGGGGAAAGGATTCCCTATTTAATAAATGGTGCTGGGAAAACTGGCTAGCCATATGTAGAAAGCTGAAACTGGATCCCTTCCTTACACCTTATACAAAAATCAATTCAAGATAGATTAAAGACTTAAACGTTAGACCTAAAACCATAAAAACCCTAGAAGAAAACCTAGGCAATACCATTCAGGACATAGGCATGGGCAAGGACTTCATTTCTAAAACACCAAAAGCAATGGCAACAAAAGCCAAAATTGACAAATGGGATCTAATTAAACTAAAGAGCTTCTGCACAGCAAAAGAAACTACCATCAGAGTGAACAGGCAACCTACAAAATGGGAGAAAATTTTCACAACCTACTCATCTGACAAAGGGCTAATATCCAGAATCTACAATGAACTCAAACAAATTTACAAGAAAAAAACAAACAACCCCATCAAAAAGTGGGCAAAGGACACGAACAGACACTTCTCAAAAGAAGACATTAATGCAGCCAAAAAACACATGAAAAAATGCTCACCATCACTGGCCATCAGAGAAATGCAAATCAAAACCACAATGAGATACCATCTCACACCAGTTAGAATGGCAATCATTAAAAAGTCAGGAAACAACAGGTGCTGGAGAGGATGTGGAGAA
This sequence comes from Pan troglodytes, assembly GCF_028858775.2. Classification (NCBI taxonomy): domain Eukaryota; kingdom Metazoa; phylum Chordata; class Mammalia; order Primates; family Hominidae; genus Pan; species Pan troglodytes. The sequence goes on from NC_072403.2 coordinate 63,206,694, forward strand.
ATAGGAACGCTTTTACACAGTTGGTGGGACTGTAAACTCGTTCAACCATTGTGGAAGTCAGTGTGGCAATTCCTCAGGGATCTAGAACTAGAAATACCATTTGACCCAGCCATCCCATTACTGGGTATATACCCAAAGGACTATAAATCATGCTGCTATAAAGACACATGCACACGTACGTTTATTGCGGCATTATTCACAATAGCAAAGACTTGGAACCAACCCAAATGTCCAACAATGATAGACTGGATTAAGTAAATGTGGCACATATACACCATGGAATACTATGCAGCCATAAAAAATGATGAGTTCGTGTCCTTTGTAGGGACATGGATGAAATTGGAAATCATCATTCTCAGTAAACTATCACAAGAACAAAAAACCAAACACCGCATATTCTCACTCATAGGTGGGAATTGAACAATGAGAACACATGGACACAGGAAGGGGAACATCACACTCTGGGGACTGTTGTGGGGTGGGGTAGGGGGGAGGGATAGCATTGGGAGATATACCTAATGCTAGATGACGAGTTAGTGGGTGCAGCGCACCAGCATGGCACATGTATACATATGTAACTAACCTGCACATTGTGCACATGTACCCTAAAACTTAAAGTATAATAATAATTAAAAAAAAAATGGTTTTGAGTCTTTTTGTTTTAGGAAACAGGAATTTATGGGAAATGTATGCAGTTTTAACAAGAGTGTTGGTGTTTAAAATTACTCTAGTTGCTTCTAGTCTGTTTGCCATATTTTATTTATTTATAAATTTATATCCTGTTTCACTTTGCTAATCATTTGAGGTGCATTATAATGAACCTGTACATTAAAGTAAGATGCATAAATTTGGATAAACTTGAAAGATTGGCTGAAGGGATGATTAATATCCATATTTATACATCCCAGTGTGGTGTTATACAGCTTCTAAAGGGAGCAGTAACTTTGCCTTCTTGTGTGACTATTTTGATTTTTCTAGTTCAGTGATTCTCATTGGGGGGATAGGATGGAGAGGTAGTCCTGCTAGGGTGTTTATTAGAACGTCGGTGGAGGTTAGTATAGAGTATAGTAAACATTATGCCTTATGTTTTTGAAATATAAACCATAGAATGTAAAGCTTGATCAAGTATTTGCGGCTGATGGGGATTCATGGAAGATAGAGTAACAAAGTATTGCAGAGGGCTTGACAGAATAACCATTCCCATGATAGTCTGCAATCACTTTCCAGGCAGAGACCTTTTCCCATCTTTTTCATGGAGTCTCCCATGGCATCTGATACTGGTAATTAAGGCACTTGAATTCAGGTGCTGTTGATTAGCCTGTCCCCGGGTCTCTGTAAGCTCTTTCCATTTCATTGTAGGCTTTCCCAACTTTTAACATTTCATTAATAGGAACATGCACACTTTCTTCACTTTGGTTAGAATATTTAGTTTGCATTTGAAAACTACTATACCTAGTCAGGTATCAGTGATGCTTTTAGACTCATGACAAAGCAAGGTTTGGGGAAAAGTTACTAGCATTTGTTTCATGAGGTGGTGTCTGATGTGTGACCTGCTGCCTAAGTCAGGTGCTGCTGCATAAGTTGAGGTGGAAGGGAACAGCAGGGAGTGGGCAGCCACGGGGCCATCTTGTTTGTCACAGAAGCTGGATTGTTGGCACACATGTCTTTGACTCAACCTGGCCTTAAAGTGCTTGTGTGCTGTGTTTGTGTGCATTTCTCTGTCTTTTCAGTTTCCTCAATGCTGCAATTGCTTTTATGTTGATCTACTTCTGTAAAATAAATATATTTTTACCTTAGGAGGAGATGCAGTGTTATATCTGAGTTGTATTGTGTCCTTCGATGGAGAAATATGTACATAAAAAGGGATCATTAATTTCTGGTGTTCTATTACTGACTTGGGCAGTGCATTGATACTTTTTTAGTCTATACTGGGTTTCTGGTGGATAGTAGATTCTGAATCCTTATCATGTAGTATAGGAAGCCTTAATATGAAGTGTTCAAAAAGGAAACACTGATATTTTTCATTCTTTGACCTATATGTAAATAAATTGGATTTTAAATCAGAAATTTCTAAGGCGTTTCAATGAGTAAATATTGCTGTCCATGGGGACTATTTTGCCTCTCCCATTGCTGAGTTGATTGACTTAACCTTGGTCACATTAAAGGTGAATGGGTAAGGTTAAACAGATTCTATTAATGTTTCTTCAGTTGGCCAGTTAGGGAAAGGTCAGGCTTTGGCAGCTGTCAGCCTTACAGACAAAGGGTTTCTGTGCTCTTGCAGTCTAGAGTCTGACAGCAGCTTATAATTTACTTGGATGCTTTTTAAAACCTCCTTAAGACAGTCAAGAAATATTTCTTATTGGCTTTGCAATACCAGTGGGTCTAATGGTAGGATGCTTTTCATTAGAGTACTACAGAATGGCAGGGACAGTGAAAATGAGCATTCTTAAAGATGTGGAAGAATATTCTGTGTGTCACAAATGATGACTCTACCTCATATTAAAAAGACCTAGTGTTCAGTTGCTATTTATGTTCAGGGAAGTGAGGGCTTTTGGGTGAAGGCAAGTGAAGTTGGTAACCTCGTTGCCTCACTGAAAACAAGTACACGTAAAACTTTGAATTACTTCTGTTTATTTAAAAGTAGTTTTTCTTATCCTGAGCCTGACATTTAAAATTTGTTTCTCATCCCTTTTAGTTTAAAGCCTTAATTTCTTTTATCTTAGAAATTATTTCATGTCATTCTTGGTTGGTAATTACTTTTCAGTGAAGATGAATTCAAGTTTAATTTGTCATTTGTTATTGAAAATGTCAATTATGAATTTATTAGGAGCCTTTGGAGGCTTTTCTCCAGTTAACATTGGAACATTGAATTAACGTTGATTTAATAGTTTTAGGTGTATTGAATTTTAAAATACTTTTGGTATTCTGTCTTGATTTCTGAGATACTGCAAGTTGGCCTTAAATAGTCATAGTTTTTTGATCATTTTGGCCCTTACTGTGTTGTTTTTATTGTTTATTGGTATAGTTTGGGTTGTCATAGTTCGTTTCGAATGTGTATTCATTATCATGACCTACTCCATTTCTATTATGTAAAATATGAACATCCCATGCATTGATATACATGACTCTCTTTATACCTACCCTCTTGGGTCTCAAGTTATTATAAGCCTATTAACAAGTTGCAAAGCAATTTTTGTGTGATGCCTGCAAAATAGAGAGCTGTGTGTACCTTTTTATATCTTTTGACACAGAATGAACTTTGATACAGCCAATAAGGAGTCTGGTGGAACAGCTGAGACAGGACACACAGATGTAACAGTAGAACAGGCTAGAGAACACATGTGTTTGATAAGCCTGGAAGCTTTTCACAGGGCTTCTGGCAAGCCATTGACTATGACAGGAGTGAAAATGGAGCCTGAAGCAGAGTGAAGTGGGATGGTAAAACACACACTCTCAAACACTCTTAGTGGAAATTACCTAAAAGGAATTAGGAGGAACGGGATTAATAATCAGATGAAGAGTGTTAAAGAAAAAAAATTATTCATGTCATTTGTTAAGGATAGTAAGGAAGACTTTATTCAAAGGGGCTACTATAATAGGTTTTTGTAGTAGGGGAGAGAGAGAAGCTGAAGTTGGAATATGATAGGATAGGTGGGGATTTGGGGCAGGGGTCAGGGTGGATGGAAAATTATTAAGAGGTAGTAAAGTGACCTAGGGAATTTTGCTGAAGGCAGACCAGGATCATAAGATATTAAAGATGGTCAGACGAAGGGTGGGGGATTTTCCCTAAACTTACTTAGCAGGATTCTCACTGAAACTGAATTAGCAGGCCTTATCAAGAAGAGGTTTCAGGAGCTTGACAGGAGTTAGGTCAAGGAGAGAGTCTTTGTCAAGGGTCAAACATAACTTCTGAATAGATAAATAAATTGTTTTATGTTCCAAGGCTGTGAAGTAGGCAAGATTGACAGTCCCAGGCAGGGTACTCTCTGAGTGTTGAGTGAATGTTTAATGTCTAGAGAAAATACTAACTGAATTCAAAAGATTTATCTCAATTCTGTTTCATAAACACTAGACATCTTTAAGATGAGTATAGCAAAATTGAGTACTTATTTTTTTCAAGGTTAAATATTAGATAATAGGTATATGTTATATATGAAATGAGCTTTTCTATTGAGCTAGATTTGAGGGATTATGCTGCCTTGCAAACTTTTATTTGTTCTGTTTCTAGGGAAGTTTATGATTTAGAAAGAGCACTGTGTATTTCTGTTACAATTGAATACCTTTCAAAATGATTTAAATGAAGGCATTAACACAGGGCTTCCTTTTTAAAAGTAAACACTACAAGTATAATACTTTTGTTCTCATAGTGGTTTTTGGCATCAAATAATTATGGAAGTCAACCTGGTATTATTTTATGTATATTTATTGGGCAGTTACAGTAAAATATTGATACATTTTATATTTGGAGAATGGAGAAAAGTTTATTAAGTTTAGATAGTTAGTTGAGGCCTAACCATTTATGCATATAGTTGTAAAAATACACCATGGCAGATGGTCTTAGTGACAATATTTTAGAGTTCACAGAATTTGGGTTTTTCTAATCAGTCTACAAAATCAGATTCTGCTCATGATAATATGGTTTAAGCCTAGAGATGCTATGGCTAAATGTGAAACTTCAAGCTGAATTACCCTTAAAGGCTAAAATTATCATATGCAGAAATTTCCAAAATGACTTGTGAAAGTCATTTCTCTTTTTTAAAGTTTTCATATAGCTTTTGAATATAGGACTCTTTGTATTCTTATTGTTGATGGCTTTCCATGCCTATAACTTTTGCCCTTGAAAAAAAAGTATGTCTTTAAATTAGCTGAAGTTTCCCCCACACAGAGCTATGTCCTATTTGTTTTATAATGATATATATCTATTTCAATTTTATTAATTTTTTTTTTGAGACAGGGTTTCACTCCATTGCCCAGGCTTGAGTGCAGTGATGTGATCTTGGCTCACTGCAACCTTTGCCTCGTGAGTTCAAGGGTTTCTCTTGCCTCAGCCTCCCTAATAGCTGGAATTGCAGGCATGTGCCACCAGGCGCAGCTGATTTGTGTATTTTTTGTGTTTTTAGTAGAGACGGGGTTTTGTCATGTTGGCCAGGCTGGTCTCAAACTCCTGGCTTCAAGTGATTCATCCACCTCAGCCTCCCAAAGTTCTGGGTCTACAGGCGTGAGCCACCATGCCTGACATATACGTGTGTGTGTGTGTGTGTGTGTGTGTATGTATACATACATACATATATATTTATATCCTCAAAGAATGAAATTAATTACACTAAATATAATTTTCAGTGTTAAATATTCTCTGTAGTTTACCATTTACATTATGGAGTGTAGTTTCCAGAAAGTGGTTCTGATCCAGACACCAAGAGGGGGTTCTTGGATCTTGTGCAAGAAAGAATTTCGGGTGAGTCCGTAGAGTAAAGTGAAAGCAAGTTTATTAAGAAAGTAAAGAAACAAAAGAATGGCTACTGCATAGGCAGAGTAGCCCCACGGGCTGCTGGTTGGCTATTTTTAAGGTTATTTCTTGATCATATGCTAAACAAGAGGTGGATTATTCTTGAGTTTTCTAGGGAAGAGATGGACAATTCCCGGAACTCTGGGTTTCTCCCCTTTTTAGACTATATAGGGTAATTTTTGGATGTTGCTATGGTATTTGTAAACTGTACTGGTGCTGGTGGGAGTATCTTTTAGCATGCTAATGGATTATAATTAGCATATAGTGAGCAGTAAGGATGACCAGAGGTCACTTTTGTGGCCATCTTGGTTTTGGTGGATTTTGGCCGGCTTCTTTAATGCATCCTGTTTTATCAGCAGGGTCTTTAGGACCTGTTGTCTTGTCATAGCCAGTCTTGCCAACCCTTTATCTCATCCTGTGCCTGAGAATGCCTAACCTCCTGGGAATGCAGCCCATCAAGTGCGAGCCTCATTTGATCCAGCCTCTGTTCAAGATGGAGTTGCTCTCGCTCTACTAGAGTCTTTTGGCAGTGTTACTCATGTTTTCTGAAGGTGTTCTGAAAAAAGATACTGAGCTTTTAAATGTATACTTTTTTTTTTTGAGACGGAGTCTCACTCTGTCGCCCAGGCTGGAGTCCAATGGCATGATCTCAGCTCACTGCAACCTCCTCTGCCTCCTGGGTTCAAGTGATTCTCCTGCCTCAGCCTCCCGAGTAGCTGGGATTACAGGCACCCACCACCATGCCTGGCTAATTTTTGTATTTTTGGTAGAGACGGGGTTTCACTATATTGGTCAGGCTGGTCTTGAACTCCTGACCTTGTGATCCGCCTACCTCGGCCTCCCAAAGTGTTGGGATTACAGGCGTGAGTCACCATGCCCAGCCATGTATACATTTTTAAAAATTCCATAATCTTTATAATCTTTCCCTCTTTCCTCCAAGTTCCCTGAAAAGTTAATTCTTTTTGGCTGAAGGCTTGTGTCATGGTCTAGTTCAGAGTCTAGGTCAGATTGCCTTATCCTAGGTCTTTTGGATGAGAATAAGAACCAGGGATGTGGAGGGCAAATGGAGTTGTAAAGGTAATCATCTTGTGTTCTCAATCTTTGAGTGGCTTAATCTGAGTTACAAAGGGAGGAGGAAGTAGTTGCGTAACAAATCCATTTGGCCCAGGCCCTGTGAATATATCCATTCTGCTACTCCCCACCCTTCTGAAGGCATACAAAGGACAACAGCACAGTTAATACCCCTATTCTGGACTTGTCTCCATTTATTCTCTACCTGCCTCTGTTTGTTTATCTCCATGACTTTCAAATACCTTGTGCTGTACTTCGGCTATTGATACCTGCCTCCTGTCTGGCTTTGTTTCCTGTTCATCTCTGGTCAAAGTGTGCTCTCCCCATTCCAGGAGAATCCTTCTGTTATCTTGGAGCTTAATAGCCAAATATATTCCAATTCCCTTTAGTTGGTCCAAGGAATAAGGCTTCTGTATGAATATTGGAAAACCCAGAGGACTGTTTCCAGACTTGCATGGGGTCCTTGTTTTCTAAAGGAGGAATATTTATTGATGACTGTATAAGTAGTGGACTTATTAAGGTTTAGATTTATCTGGTGATATAAGGAGACTGAGGAGAGATTATCACTAATAGCTAACATTTGTAATGTGTTTGTTAAGTGCCAGGCACTTTGGTAAATACTTCATATGGGTAAAAAATTTAACTTCTTCTTCTGTGGTAGAGACAGTTTTGCTCTGTCGCCTAGGCTGGAGTGCAGTGGTGTGATCACAGCTCACTGCAGCCTTGAACTCTTGGGCTGAAGTGGTCCTCCCACCTCAGCCTCCCAAGTAGCTGGGAATACAGGCGCATGCCACCATGCCTGGCTAATTTTTTCTTTTTCTTTTTTTTCTTTTATAGAAATAAGTTCTTACTGTGTTGCCTAGGCTGGTCTTGAACTTCAGGCCTTAAGTGATCCTTGCAACTTGGCCTCCCATAGTGCTGGAATTACAGGTGTGAGTCACTGTGACCAGCCAGGTTTATGTAATTTAATCCTCACAACAGCTCCATGAGGAAACTGAAGCTCAGACAGGTTAAGTAACTTTCCTTAAAATTAGTCTTCTAAATATTTAGAGATGTATAAGTCACAAAGCATGTTACTAAATATATGAGTAGATTTCTTCACAGCTTAACTATTGAAATGAAGTGGAATAGATGCTGACATTTAAGGTGACAGGGCCCATCAAAAGTGCTATACAAACACAGGTGTGAGTTTAGAGATTTACATTAGTGTTGGAAATTAAAGCATTAACTATAATTTTACTGAGATGTTTCATTTTAGCTGACAGTTGTTGGCAGGAATGGAAACCAAATATATTAAATATACCATTGGTAGCTTTCTCGGTATAATATTGCCATCTCTAGGGAAAACATTATATTCACCCAACTTAGTCGTTGAGGGGTTTGTTTTCTAGCCCGTAGTTTTTCTATGCCCTTTTTGTTTTTCTTCTCTGCTACCTTTTGTTTATCTTTTTAAAAACATTTTTCAGATCACATGGTATATTTTAGTTCATGTTCAACAATTGACTCATGTATAATATTCAAAGATCAGTGTAAATCAAAATCCAGGCAGTAGATAAAAAATATATTTTTAAAATTTTAAATTAAGTTTTATCAGGCAGTAGATTTTGTACTTGAAGTGGGAGTCATTATTTTAATAGGCCAGGAAAAGAAAAGTTATGGACTTGAGTTGGCTTTTTTTACTATCTCACAAGAGAGATGCCATAGAGGAAAGCCTACTGTTTCAAGCTGGGCCTTTCACAAGGATGGCTTGTTGGTTCAGTCCAGTAGTTCTGGACTATAGGGGTTATAGTCACCCCTGCTGGATATTTTGGCCATCTTTATGGTATTTTTGGTGTTTGTAAAAATGATTGGCAAGTCCAACAGGTGTTTAGTAGACAGGAGATGGGGATGCTGGTGCATTTACAGTGCACTGAGTAGTTCTGTACAACCACAGATTTTCCCACATCCTTCCTGCCCTTTTTTTTTTTTTTTTTTTTTTTGAGACAGAGTCTCTCTCCCTGTTGCCAAGCTGAAGTGCAGTGGCGCGATCTCGGCTCACTGCAACCTCTGCCTCCCGGGTTCAAGCTATTATCTGCCTCAGTCTCCCGAGTAGCTGGGACTATAGGTGTGTGCCACCCCGACCAGCTAATTTTTGTATTTTTAGTAGAGACGGGGTTTCACCATTTTCGTCAGGATGGTCTTGATCTCTTGACCTGGTGATCTGCCTGCTTTGGCCTTCCAAAGTGCTGGGATTACAGATGTGAGACACCGTGCCTGGCCTCCTTCTTGACTTTTTATATTCATGTGAACAACAACAGAAACCCAGAAACCAAAAAACTAAACTGTTTCTAATTATCTGAATCTACAACTAAACACTGTTCTATAAATCAACACAAAATATTTTTCCCCCATGTTTTTGGTATACCCTCATTGTTCCTGGACTGCAACTAGCCTATGAGTTGAGGAAGATAATACTTTGTTTCGTTCTGAGTGTTTCTGAGTTCGCTTTTTTGACAAAGAACATCACTGATGTGGTATTTGAAACACCAATGCACACACCGTGTCAGTTTGCATTGGTAGGTGGGTTATTCCCGATGTTTTTGCTGATGGTTATGGTATCTAACTACTTGATCATGTAGTCTAGGGCACTGTGTCTGATCAATTATGTATGCCACTATTTTTTTGTTTTAAATTTTTAAATATTTTATATATATTTAGTTATGGAATTCTATTGATATTAAAAAATTGTGAATTTTATTTTTGGATAGTAATACAAGTATTGCAACATATTTTAAGTATTAAAATATTTAAAGAAGCATTGGGTCTGATCAGGTTGTTAACCACTAGTTCCACCCAAGGTGTGTTTCTTTGCTTTGCAGATTCTCAGGTATGATTCTGTTACATTCTTGCGTGTAGTATTATTAGCACTGACTGTAGCATATTTCTTATTTTTTTTGTCTTTTTGGAAGATTTAAAGTAGTTTTGGCTTACAGTTCTACTTTTCTTTTTTAACACTTTTCTCTTTTTAAAAAAAGATACTGTTTGCCTCGCTAATACTAAAGTAGCTTTCACTGCAGTCACATTGTTTTCATAACTCAAGTTATATCTGGATATTTTCCTATTTTTTGTAAAAACAAAAAAAACTTCTTAAACCTTCAATATGACTTACTTTCAGTACCCTTAAGAACTTATTAGCAAAGCAGATGAAGGAAAGAGCCCAAAGCAAAAATAATAATAATAACTTCTTCTTGGACCCCTTCATATACAGAGTTCAAAGCTCTTCATTTCTTGTGAATGCAGAGCTTCCCAGAATCCCTGTGGAACAGGGCAAGCTAACCTCTCAGATAGGAAGGATTAAGACTGATTGTCTGTTTACAGATTTTTTGGTGGGGATATTCAGTTCTTTCTATTTCCCTTGGAGAGTTCTTCATAGAACATGTAGTGAAGGTGCCTTTTTTCTGAGCTTGTGCTGTTGATATAGTGAGGTTTCTGGTCTTTGGATCACTTTTGTATAGAATCCTAGAAATCATCCATTTATGACTATGATTTAAAATAGCCAGTCTTGAGGAATTCTAATCATAAAAAGAATTCTAATTTTCAAAATTAATTTTATTTATTTACATTTTGATGATGTTAGTGTAAAGAAAACCATAGAGAAATCTCACATATCATAAATCACTGAGAGAACTTTGCCTTTGGATTAAAGGACCACTGAAATTTAACTTGTCAATCTGCAAGCCTCAAAGATAAATAAACCTCAGGGGAGGCGTAGGAGGGGTGGTTTGGGATGAGATGAGTAGGTCGGGGTGATCTCTTTCCCTTGCTTCTTTGAGAAGGCTAAGTGCTGCTAGAGCTCTGTTCTGAGGACCAGCTGGTGATAGATGAGCTTCAGTTCCTTCTTTTTTCCAGCAACAGCAGCCTTAGTGTAATAGTACTTCAGTGCCGCGTGGTTCTTTCTTCCCTTTCCAGCTTGAACACAGACATAGGCCCATCATCTCATTTTTTCTAACCACAGTATAACCTTAGTGGACGTTTCCTAGATGTCATATATTCTGTTTACTTAACATTATTTTAATGATACCATCTCCTTTTTTTATTTCAAGGAAATGTGCTCATGTATTTTCCACATTAATCTTGATTCTAGTTTTACATTTTTACTAAAAAGCAGTTTGTCATGGGAAAGAGTGGAAGATGAGACTAGCAAGATAGGAGGGCAGGAAGGAATTGTGGAAGGTTTTTGAGGATCAGGGTGACATGTTATAATCTAGTATGATGAAGAGAACTGCAACAGCTGAGTAAATAAAGGATTGGGGAATTGAGACCCAGGTTGAGACATAAGGTCACCAAGTAATTAAATATAGGCTGAGTATCCCTTATCTAAAATGCTTGGGATCAGATGTGTTTTGGATTTCTATTTTTTTTCAGATTTTGGAAAGTTTATCTTATACACTTACTGGTTGAGCATCTGAAAATCTGAAATGCTCCAGTGAGCATTTAATCTGAGTGTCATGTTGATGCTCAAAAAGTTGTAGATTTTGGAGCACTTTGGATTCTGTATTTTCAGGTTTGGGATGTTCAACTTGTTGAATGTTGAGGCTTATGGTAGAGACCTCTTAGAAGGATATTGCCAGTGTTCAGGTTAATGATAAAGATAATTATTTGTTGAGCAAATAGTGAGTGACCAAATGAAAGACTGAATGAGGATGTGAACTATATTAGTAGCTGTGAGAATGGAAAGAAGTGGGCAGATGTGGTAGACATTATGGAAATAGCCTAAAGACTTGATGGCTAATGGAATGTGCAGTGAAGATGACTCCAAGCCATCTGGTATAGAGGACAAGAGTAGTGTAATGTTAGTAATGATAGTGAACATAAAAAAAAAAGAGTATGTTTTTGGGTTAGGATAGTATATTTGATGTGAAGATATTGCTTGTGAGTGCTACGGGCCAGTAGAGATAGACAGTGGGCAGTTCAAAATGTTAGGTTGAGTTCAGGAGATCATTGTTGAAAGTATATAATCACAATATCACAGAAAATAGTATTTGCAACTGTGAAAACAAAGCTTGCTAAGGGAGAGAGGATGAATAAGATCTGGGAAAATTAATCTTATAGTACATTTTTCATGACCCCGTGTAAGTTACTGACTCTTTCAATGCCTCATTTTCTTCTACTATAAAATGAGGAAAATTATAGTATCTCCTTAATAGAATTGTTGTGAAATTGAATGGAATCATCTATGTAAATTGCATAGAGCTTGGCAGGCATATAGTAAATACTCATTAAAGGTTAGCTATCTTATTGTTTATTGAAGGTTTAAAATTAAACAAGTGATCTTATTAGCAGTGATATTTTTATTTCTCAAGTTAAAACTGTTTGGTTTTTGTAGGTGTGGTTGGTTGTAATCTTGGAACTAATTTTTTGTGATAAATATGTAATTCACGTTTGAGTATTTTTATTTAAAGTGTTCACTTTTCTTTTCTTTTTTTGAGCCAGAGTCTCGCTCTGTTGCCCAGGCTGGAGTGCAATGGCATGATCTCGGCTCATGGCATCCTCTGCTTCCCAGGTTTAAGCAATTCTCCTCCCTCAGCCTCTTAAGTAGCTGGGATTACAGGTGTTCGCCACCATGCCTGGCTAGCTTTTGTATTTTTAGTAGAGATGGGGTTTCGCCATGTTGGCCAGGCTGGTCTCAAACTCCTGAGCTTGTGATCCATCTGCTTCGGCCTCCCAAAGTGCTGGGATTACAGGTGTGAGCCACCACGCCTGGCCTATTAAAGTGCCCACTTTTCTTGACATCCTCTAAGATGTAGACTTTACCCTTGGTTGAATATATAATGTTTTTCTTTTATTAGAGTGGGGTAAATGAAGGGTGATGATACTCACACTGAATCCTGAATTTGACACATTTCTTCCAATGAAAATGGGCTGCAAGGAACCCAGTTGTATCTGGCACCGTTTTTTAGTTTTTTTTTTTTCTCTGACACAGGATTACTGTGCTGTAGAAGTGTCATTTGGGGGAGCCAAAGCACTGTACTATAATATATATACCAGTCCATTCAGTGTAGAAGGGGAAAAAAAATAGTGTCATGAATTGAAGTTCATGCTTTTCAGGTGTTTGTATGTTTCTTCCCTCTGCTTTAATAGTAAATGGTTAGAGGGATTTGTTAAATAGTAAATGAATAAAACTAAATGCAGAGCACATATATAGCTAGAATTTTAATTTTTTTACATTTGTATTTTAGTTCTATTGATATTTTAAAGGTGATGAGAAATTAGCATCTTCAGTTGGATATGTATCATATCCCTTCAAAGCTGTAATTGCTTTAAATTAGACTGTCAATTCCTTGTCTAGTTGAGACCCGTGGTGAAATCCCCCCCCCCCAAAAAAAAGCAGTCTTTGGATTTTTCCGGTCAGTGAACTGGCTAATATTTTCTGAGTTCCTGTAGATACAAAGCACTGTAAATTATATTTACAATATCACCACTTGAGTAAGTACTTAAAGAGACAATTTTGGAACTGTTTGGTTTATTAGTGTACATCAGAGCTATTGTTTGGTTTCTCTAGGTAGAGGTTGTTCAGGGATGTAATAGGATCTGCATACAAATAGATTGCAATTTGTGTTTAGAAAGGATAACTTACTTTTAAAATTCTGTCTCTCCTGATTTTCATTTAGTTTGCTGTATACCACTTAAAATGGATTAGAATTCATTTTCTTATTCCTGTTTAAAATAACCTTGGCCTGATTATTTTTCTTTTTATTTACCACTCCTCTTGAGACAGGTGTGTGTGCATGCACACATACATAAAGAAGATCTACGGTTTTGGTGGTATTTATAGCAGGGAAAAGAGATGATTTATTTGAACTTTTTAGTAGATTACTATTGGTAGTCTTAGGAAAAGTCTATTTTGGAATTTCACTGCCTCTTTTTTATTTTTTAATTTTTTGGTGAGAGGTTGCTAGAGCAGAGGGGCTGTCTCCAAGACCATGTCTTCATCAGAAACTGGGGTTTAATAGATGTTAGAAATGGTATATATTTCTTCCACTGTCTCTTAAGCTCTTCTGTTTATTACCTGACTTTTGTTTATCAAATTCCAGAGTTGCTTACTTTTGTTTTGTTAGCTAATAGGGGTGCTTTGGGTGGGTTAAGAGAAGAAATACTTTTTTCAAAAGTCACCATCATTCTGTGTGAGAGAGAATGTAATTCCTATAGAGAAAAGTAATTAGTTAGCTTGGTGTGTTGTAATGGCAGCTTTGCTATTTTTTTGTACTCTTTCTCTTTCTTCGTTTCACAAAGAAGGTTGACAAGCTACTTACCTTTCTATGAATGCTTTTCTTTAAAACTATATAATTGAATGCCTAGAGAAATGAACCTTGGCTTTAGCAGTACTGAATGGCAAAAGTGGAAAGAAACTCATTTTTCCCTTCCTTCCTTCCCTACTTCTCTTTCTCCTTCCATGCTTTCCTTCCTTCTTTCCCTGTTTCTTAAAAAATGCGATTTGAATCTAGTTTGGGTAAAGTTGACCTGTGGGGAGTTGAAGGAGAAAACTGAAATTAAGTATTTTTCTTCTCTTATGAGTATTGTGTTAATTTGCTCCAAATGACAGAATTAGCCTAAATGTTGGGAAGTGCTAAGTTTCAGCAAATGAAGTTGAGCTTAATTTGTATTTCTTTATGTTTACTGTGTATGTGGTAAAATTAGATAATTAATAAAGGTTTAAAGGGATTCTAACTGATAAACTCACCGTTTCACCTTCTTAAACCTAAGAAGCATAATTTGCCTAAATTATGCAAAATGCTAATTAAAGGGTTTAATTTGCTAATCATATCCATTTGATTAGAGGCAGATGCTGATTATCTGCACAATTCTAAATGGACCTTTCAAAGATGGCTTTCATTATTTAAAATCAACTTGTCAAATTAAGGCATAAACTTAAGGAATAACAAATACCAGTAGTTAACTATGTACTTCCAGTGTAACGCAGGGCAAGATGATTCACAAATGCTGTGCATCAAAGACTTGGTGTATTCAATGTCATTATGAATTTCAGTAGTCCCAAAGTTTAAGAGTTGAACTTTGTTTGGCTTTTTTATTGAGCTTATTAGATTCTCTAGTCATACCTTTGTTGGTCCTTTGGGTCTTTGACTATTTTCCTGGCTCTTTTTTCTTCCTGCTGTGAGTCAGACAGCACAAAGAGCAGAGGCAGTCTTGTCCGTGTGCATTCACACCATGCATAGAAATGGTCAGAACATATCGGGCTGGGCACGGTGGCTCACGCGTGTAATCCCAGCACTTCGGGAGGCTGAGGTGGGCAGTTCACTTGAGGTCAGGAGTTTGAGACCAGCCTTAACAGCATGGTGAAATCCCGTCTCTACTAAAAATACAAAAATTAGCTAGATGTGGTGGCGGGCGCCTGCAATCCCAGCTACTCGGGAGGCTGAGGCAAGAGAATCACTTGAACTCGAGAGGCGGAGGTTGCAGTAAGCTGAGATTGCGCCACTGCACTCCAGCCTGGGTAACAGCGAGACTCTGTCTCAAAAAAAAAAAAAAAAAAAATAAATAAATAAAAAAGAGGAAAAAAAAGAATATTTAACAGACAGGTATGCCACGCTCCCTTTATAGGTTACCAAATCTTCCTCTTACATATCTAAGAGATGCGGCAGGAAACAGACAACAGGTATGGGTCAGTGTTACTGCCGGGAAGCAGGGGGAACATCTCAGTTCAATAACTGAACAAGAATTTGGATCCAGGCACCCAGCCTTTGTATTCTCCCTGGCTTGTCTTTTTCTTAGAGTGAAGACAGAAAACTATTTATAGACTGGTCAAGTGTGTCTGTGGCTGATTTAGGGCAAAGACTAGGGAAACCAAGGCAGAAACTGCATTACTTTTTTCTTTTTTTTTGAGATGGGGTCTCATTCTATTGCCCAGGCTGGAGTGCAGTGGTGCGATCATGGCTTCACCTCCCCAGGCTCAGGTGATCCTTCCACCTCAGCCTCTTGAGTAGCTGGGACTACAGGCATGTGTCACCACGCGTGGCTAATTTTTGTACTTTTTTTTTCTGTAGAGATGGGTTTTGCCATGTTGTCTGGGCTGGTCTCAAACTCCTGGGTTCAAGTGATCTGCCTGCCTCGGCCTCCCAAAATGTTAGGATTGCAGGTATGAGCCACTGTGCCTGGCCAAAACTGCATTACTTCTAATCCAAGTTAGAAACAAATGGCCCAGTAACAGAAAATGTTTGGGGTTTTGCATTCGAGACCTAGGGTGTTAGGATAGGGCATCTGAGGTATAGACATATGAATCCTGCTTTGACCTGCATCAAGATCAAGGGTAGTAGGTTGAGAGCGTGCTGTCTAAGTGGGGATACACCAGAGAGGTCATATAGCTTGTGAGTGAAGAGCATAGGCTCTGGTGCTGTAACACCTGTAGTTGAATACTGGTGCTGCTATTTACTAGTTGTTTTTCTTCTCTGACTTGGTTTCGTCATCTGTAAAATAGAGTACATAATAGTATTACCTCATAACTTTGGGAGGCTTTAATAAGTTAGTACTTTTTATAAAGTACTTATTAACAGTGCCTAGCATATAGTAAGTACACAACAAATATTAACTATTATTTATCATTATTTGTTACCATTCTAGCTTTTGTATGAGATTTGCAAATTATAATGTATAGGGAGAACACTGGATTTCATCCCCCAATACCCACTTGAGTTGTTTAACTGTGCTACAAATATATGTAGAGTAATAAGTTATAAGAACTTCAGTAGTATAAAGCTAATAGAACTTGAAATACTAGAGTCTTATTAAAATGAATAAGCACAGATTTGAGTCCAAATCTTCTTTTCATGCAGTCTGAGGAGGTTAGGGATATGTGTAAATTGTTGCTAAACTGACAGCTATTGGAAGAACCTGATCATGAGCACTTTTTACATTTGAATTCAAAGGGTAAAAGGGGAGGTTCCTTTAAATTTAGTTATTTTTTGGCTTTTAGAGGATTAGATTTGTGATAGGATAAGGAATAATAGAGTGCTGTTGATTTTATCCTGGCTAAGATTAATAGTCTGTTTGCCACTTCTATGCCTAAATGTCTCTAGAATCTGTCCATCTCCTTTCAGTTTCATTGTCACTATTCTAGCTTGGGCTACCATGATTTCTTATCCAATCCATTCTTTTTTTTTTTTTTTTGACACGGAGTCTTGCTCTGTTGCCCAGGCTGGAGTGTAGTGGTGCAATCTCAGCTCACTGTAACCTCAGCCTCCTGGGTTCAAGTGATTCTCCTGCCTCAGCCTCCCAAGTAGCTGGGACTACAGGCGCACACCACCATGCCCAACTCATTTTTGTAGCTTTAGTGGAGACAGGGTTTCACCATGATGGCCAAGCTGGTCTCGAACTCCTGACTTTGTGATCCCCCCACATTGGCCTCCCAAAGTGCTGGGATTACAGGGGTGAGCCACCGTGCCGGCCCATCCAATCCATTCTTTACCCTGAAGCAAGAGTGCAGATATTTACAGATGTCTATGCTACAGCCCCTCCCCAACTCTTCAGCAATTTCCTATTAATATAATGTTAATCTTCAAAATTCGTAATAAGTTACCTCAAGCTCTCATCCCTGTTTACCTCCCTAGCCTCATCTCTTACCACTAATCTGTAAACTCTATGGACCAGCCATGTGAACTTCCTTTAGTTGTGAAAACATGTTTTTTTCCCTTGACTTCGGATACTCTTCCCTACATTTCATCTAATTCTGACTCATCTGTCATGTATCAGCTTAAACAGTTTTCTTTCTGGGACATTTCCTTAAGTTTGGCGTAGAAACCCATCCTCTGTGGCTTTTTTTTTTTTTTTTTGAGACAGTTTCGCTCTTGTTGCCCAGGCTGGAGTGCAGTGGTGCGATCTCGGCTCACTGAAACCTCTGCCTTCTGTGTGTTCAAGAGATTCTCCTCCCTCAGCCTCCTGAGTAGCTAGGATTACAGGTGCCTGCCACCACTCCTGGCTAATTTTTGTATTTTTAGTAGAGATGGGGTTTCACCATGTTGGTGAAGCTGGTATCGGATTCCTGACCTCGTGATCCACCCGCCTTGGCCTCCCAAAGTGCTGGGGTTACAGGCATGAGCCACAGCACCCGGCTTCCTCTGTCAGAGCACTTGTACTTGAGGGTTATCACCCGCCTGTCTTGAAATGGGCTCTAAGTCTCCTGAAAGCAAAGGACCCTGAATATGGTGTTTATTACCTAACACAATGTCTAGCCTATAGGAGGTACTTAATATATGTTGGTTGAACAAAGGAGTAAATAAATGAAGTAGCTACCTACAGTTGTTCCCCAGAAGATACATTACTTAAGCACCCTAGAAACTGTTTGGCCTTTTGAATGTTTATTGTAAAGTTTAAATTCTCAGTTGTTTGTTCTTAGTTTGTGCTAACAGCTTCATAAAATGGGTGGATCAAGCAATAGTGTGCAGTTAGCAAACTGGGTCCACAAACTCAAGATTCAAATCACTTTTGGCTAATTGTGTACTTATGGACATCAGATTGCTCTTGTATTAAAATTTATTAGGCAGACTTTGAGTGGGAAAATAAAAATCTTGATTTGGTAGATGCTGGAGAACAGTAAAAAATAGAAAAATTTGCAGGTTGGTGAGATTTCCCAGATTCAGTGTGTGGTGTATCTCTAAAGTTCAAAATCCTTCAAGAAGGTTGCTGGTGTATGCTGGGTGTCAGAACAGGAGAGATGTTTTTAACACCTAGCACAGCTGCAAACTAGGTGGTCTGGAATATGCAAGTACATCTTTCAGTTTTATTTCATCTTGAAGCTTTCATGTGGGTTTAACAGTTATTCAATGTAATTGAAGTTAATGTAGCTAAAATTGCATATTATTTTTGAAGTGTTAAGAATGAAAATAATTTATGGTCTTTAAGAATGAGTATGCCAATATTTCATATTCTGTATTGGCAGTACAGTAAAAATTAATTATTTTCACTATAAGTATTATATAAATAATAAAGATATTTAGGAGGGAGTATATATGCTAATAGGAAATAAATGTTTTGCCTCCCAGGAGATCATCTTAGCTGGTACAGTGGATTAAAAATGGCCTCAAATTATTTGATATTTTCTCATTGAGAAGTGGGATCTATGTCACCACCCCTTGAATCTCAGTAGCTTTAAAAAATTATGGTTAAATATACATAATCTTTACATTTTAAACTATTTTTAAGTGTACAGTTCTTTGTCATTAAGTGTATTCACATTGTTGTGCAACCATCCCCATTCATCTCCAGAACTTTTTCATCTTCTCCAGCTGAAACTCATTACCCTTTAAATACTAACTCCTCATTCTTCCCCTGCCCACCTCTTGATGTGAGTGGGTTTTGGCAAATAGAGTATGGATGGCAGCAGTGACAGAGTACCAGTGTCTGGGTACAGGCTTTAAGAAACTGGGGGCCTCCACTTTCTGTCTCCGGTACACAGTCTTCAGGAGCTCTGGGATGCCATTAAGAATTCTAAGTAGACTTGATGGAGAATCTGTTCTGAAACCTGGCAGTAACTAGTAATTGCCATGCTGGAGAGGCATGTTGACATTCCCACCTGAGCCCAGCCTTTTAAGCATCCCTGTCACGGTGCCATACATGAGAGCAGAGCCATCTAAGAACCTCCAGATTAATCTGTTCACCAGCTCGGTACCTCTGGTGACTTCATTTGGTGCCACATGGAGTAGAGACATTGCCAGCAGCACCCTTTCTGAATACCTGACCATCAGAATTGAGAGCTGTAATACAATGGCTGTTATTTTAAACTGTTAAGTTTTGGGATAGTTTGTTATGCAGTGATAGATAATTAGAACTGGTAGCTAGAGCTTCTGGCTTCTTGAGTTTGAGCTGAAAATAGCAATCAGTGTATCCTAAATACCTCAAAACAACTGTACTATGATTTGGAAAGACTATATAAAATGTAATGAAAGATACTATTAACAATTAAATAATATGGAAAATGAAATTCCAATAATTAGTTGAGTGGAGAAGACAACTCTGAGGAGCCCAGATTACTTAGAAGGGACAGAAATGGGAAAATTGTTGATAAATGCTTTTCACCTTTCAGAAATTTGATTGGTGAATCTGCTTAAAAGTTAGCTGAGAAGTTTGTGGCTTTTTCATTTTGAAGAAGAGATTTGCCAGGAGTCTGAGAATCCTTTAAATTCTTCCAAAGACTGCTTTATTATGTTTAGGACAGTGGAAAGTAATGTAATAAGGTATAAGGTATGAGATAATGAGGTTGATGTTTTTATGTGGTGCTCTTAGCCCCTTAGAGTTTGCCAAAATTTAAAGCAGACCAAATTTAATGAATGTACTTCATAGTATAGATTGTGGACAGTCCTTTTTGCTTGCTAAATTCAATTTAGCTCAGATGGTGAATACCAATATGTTCAGAGTACTGTGTAGGTGCTATGGGGGCTTTAAAAACACCTTCTTAAGTAGAAAGAGGTATAAATAAATGAATGAAACAATCATAAGTTACTATAGACACCACATTATACAGGCTTCTTAATTTTTGTATGCCATTTCTAAATGGTTGCAGATTTTTCTCCTTTTATTTTCAGCATTTAATGCTTTATATTGGCTCTTGATATATGGAGTTTGGATTATGGAAGGTAAGGGGGAGATTTTAATTCATATGGAAATCTATGGAAATTATTTCTTACTGAAAAACTGAAAATAGATTAAAAAAAAAATACAATCTCATAAGTCCAGGAAAGCAGGACAGTTGAGGCCTAATAATACCCTTTTGTGTTGGCAGACAGATTTGCTGCTATTATGACACTTTGCTTAAGGAATGGGAGTATCGTGGATGAATACAAACCTATACACAGCTGTTTGTGTTTGCTGCACAGCTTTCTGGATACCTTAAGCTGTATCACTTTTGGATTGTAATGATTTTACTGGAGGCAAGAAACAAAGTGAACAAGATACAGCATCAAAATTCTCTTTTAAGTTTCCCAAGGCTGCTCTTATTTCTCTCTACAAAATAGAAATAATAATTTTGCCCTTTTTTTGATAACACTAGCAGTAGCAAGCAAAGTATAGATAAGAACAAGTGACATATTTTGAGTAAGTGATCAATGTCAGGATCTTTACAGAGAACAATAAGATGGATCTAAAATGAATGAACTGAGTGTTTTCTCTTTTTTTGCAGTTTTGGGGGGCATCGAATGAAAATGGCCACATTTAGGTAGGGTAGGAGGACAGGCTTTGGAAGGAGCAGGTATTTTATTACAGTGTGAATAAAATAAATATTTAGAACATTATAAGAATGATGGCTGACACTGAGAGATTCATGTTAATGTTATAGGTTTCTCAAGGCTGATAGGAGCTCTTATCTTGTATTTCTAATGTAGAGGAATAGAAGGAAAGCTATGGATGGATGGGGTGCAGAAGAATGGCCCTTTGGCAGTGTAGGTAGTGCTGCTTCCTGTCACACTCTAGTGTTACAGCACTTATAAACTGGATGTGCCTTCTGAGGATACTATCCTTTCTGAGTGCATCGTGGCCTCTTCCTATATTTGAATCCATGTTTTAAGTGCAGATGAAGCGCTTGGACACTGTGGCACTGTAAGTAGGATTAGAACCGTGACTTAGGATAGGGTATAACCAAGGGGAGGAAGCTTGGTGGACCTTGAAGTAAGATAAATGTGTGAGTAGCCTCTTTCTCCTTCTTGATGCAGGGCACATGGATGAGATGGTTGGGAAACACTTTTTAAGTCCCTGTCAATGTCAAGAAGTGGCTTGAAGCGGCTTTAATCTCTCAATCCCTTCCCCACCAAGGTACCCCAGATTAATGAACAATTGATAAAAAGTGTGCTTTCTATGCAAATGTGTCTTTTAAGATAAGTTCCCTAGCAAAATCCCACTCCTAAGCACATCCTATGTAGAAATTCTGGAGCCACTGTTGTCCTTTATATTATTTTATAGCTAATATTTAATAAATGCTTTATGTGTGTCCAGCATTATGTTGTATGTTATGGAAGATTTGCATTAACATGGTTATAGTTGAAGAGAGCAGGAAAAGACTGATTTCAGGAAACAGAACAAGGTAAAATAATCCGGTGTCAGAATATTTAATATGGTCTACAAGGGTTATAGGGGGGAAAAAAAAGTGGGCATTGCCATGGGCTGGATTAATGTAGGAAGGCGTCATTGAGCTGACAGCTGTGAACAGCATCTTAAAAGATAAGGCAGAAAGGAGGTAGCAGAGATACTCCAATGGATGGAATATCATGTGCCAACTGCAACTTTAAATGTCTGAATAATTTTCTGAGGAACTAAAAATATTGAATTGGGTCAACAAATAGGATACCTTTGTCAAAGCCATAGAGCTGACTTCTAATATTTTCAGTTACAAATATATATATTTGAGCATCTTTTAGAATAAACACCTCCCTTCCCTTCACACCAGGTAAGAAAATAGCTGGTATTCTACCATCCATATGAATTTGAAATATACGATAGAAATATAAATTTAGTAACACCTGACTTATTAAAAATTGCCTAAGATTTGATTTCCTATGGTCTATAAGAGAAAATTGCTACAAATCAATTTATTTTTTGGAATTTATTTTTCCTTACTCTTATTGCTTGAATAAACGTGGCTGCATCAGTGGTTCATGTTGACTCAAAGCAAGTTTCTCCCTTTCCTCTCCAGCTAAGGAAAGCCATATTTTTTTTTGTACTATGCTACTGTTAGCTGCTTGACTTGGAAGACTTCGGTTATCATTATATCTTTCATGAATCAGAATCTGGCTGCCTCTCTTTCAATGATCTTGAAAATGTCCAAGATGCTGCATGATTTAGAAATGTAGAACCAAGTTAAGTTGAACAGTTTTCTACTGGGCTACATTGTAAAAATGGGAAAGGGAAATTACTTCCTTTTTTTTTTTTTGGAAAACACTTGCCAGTTGGAGCCTCAAAGAAGATTGAGTTTGAGAGGCCTTTAATTGTGCACCAAAAGGTTATTGCAGAAGATAACATAAAGGAGATATCATAAAGAAGAAAATTTGAAGCTCAGTAAGAGAAAGCTGTGTGAAAAAATAGGCATTCTGCCAATTAACTGGGTGCTTGAAATAAATAGTTTGGAATTAAAGAAACGGTTGCAAATTTCAAAGACTTGATCAGTTTAACTTAGCTCATAGGGAAACTGGGGTGGTGGTGGGTACAAATTTCACTTGTGAAAGCATGCTTACTCTCATTAAAGTTTTGCTTATCATTCATTAAATATTTACTGTTTGTAAGGTTTAGTAATATAAGATCAGAAAGTTTGTTAATCTAATATTTAATGTTAAATTATTGAAATAAAATTTCAACTACATTTGGGTAAAAGTGAATTATGATCTTAGGAGTTCAGTCATGAACTATTGACCATCTCAGTAGCTAGTATTTCCCAAACTGGGCAAAGTATGGGTGAGAGTGTGTAGAGGGGAGACCCAAGAAAACATAGAAATGGTCCATCACCCTTGGGTCTACTCATCTACTGAAGAACCATGACACAATTATATATGTAAGCAATTAGTATTAAAATATCATATGTTTATAAGTATAAAGGAGACATATAAGAAAACATTAAATGTTCATCTTTCCATACATGTCTGTCTTCATGTTGCATTAGTTTCAAGTGAAATGTGTTTTTTTATGTTTTATTACTATATACTATACCTTTTCATCCAAAGAAGAAATAAGAGATTGTCTCCTTTATTGGAAGACATTTTTGCTGGATGTAGAATTCTAGGCTGGCATGTACTTTCTTTTAGCACATTAAGATATATCACTCTGCTGTCTTCTGGCTTCTCCTCTTGCTGTGGGGAAATCAGCTGTTAGTCTAACTGTAGCTTATTTGAAGGTAAGATAGCCACCCTGCTCTTAGCCTCCTTTTAAGATATTCTATTTAATTTACTTTTGTTTGATTTAAATATTCTGTTTGTCTAGGAGTAGAATTCTTTTTATTTATCCTGCTTGAGTTTCACCAGCGTTCTTGAATTTGTAGATTGGTGTCTTATATTAATTCTGGAAAATTCCCAGCCATTATTGCTTTTAAACTTCCCTCTACCTGTTCTTTCTCCTCTCTGTCTGGTGTGTTAGTCAACTGTATTTTAGGTCTTCTTAGTTATTCACTTTTCATCCTCAGGTTGTGTCTTCCTTCTTTTTGTTCTTTCTCTGCTGAGTTACAGATTATTTTTTCTGAACTATTTCCCAGTTTGTTATTTCTCTATTCTGTTTTGTCTGTTCTACTCCCATTGAATTTTAAATTTTGGCTACTGTAATTTATTTGTTTTTTTTTTTTCCACATCTGCTATGTTACTTTTTGTGGATTCCTATTCCTTGCAGATATTTTAATATTTGCTTTTCTTTTTCAAATTTGTTGTAGGTTGCTTTTTAATCTGTCTGATAATTCTAAGAGTTAAAATCTGTGTGGTTTGTTCCTGTTATGGTTTGTGATTGTCTTTCACCCATGTTGCCTTATTTCCTTGAGTGGTTGGTTATCTTTAACTGGTTATTGCCCTCCCACAGCCTTTTTTCAGGACATTTTCAGGGTGAATGTGCTCTCCTCTGAGAGGTACTGTGTTTGCTTTTGCCAGGTTTCTGGGAGTATTACTTTAGGGGTATTATGTCAGGTATTAAGTCAAGGAAACTTTTTAAACCGCATTTAGGATTGTGTCTCTGGCCCATCCACACCATATATACTTAGGGTGGCCACAGCTTCTCAAAAACTTCATTTTTCTACCTTTTTCTTTTCCTGCTTTGCTCAGTGACAAGTCAGCTTGCCCTTCGTTCTTATGTGGTTAGGAGAGAGATGGTGGGTCAATTCTAGTTCACTCTTTCTCTGAAGATGTTATCGTTTGGGTCTCCAGTTTAATATAGGGAGGGCCTCTTGCAAGAGTCTTCCGCTTGGCAGGCCCTAATCCTTGTCTTTTGCTACCTTGCCCCTTGAGACTGAAGATCTGAAGTGTGAGGAGATGACATTTACTAATGTCCTCAGAGCAAAAATGGCATTAGTTCTCCTGGGTTTGCCTCAAAATTTGGCCAGCAAGTTCCCTTTTAAACTAAATATTAGTTTAACAGTATTTTTTAAATGCTGCTAAGCTAATATTTTTAAGTGTTTTGTCCATCATTTTTGTTGTTTTCAGTGAGATGTAGATCTGAATAACTTAAGAAATCAGAAACTGCTAATAGCACGGAGCCCATCTGCTGCTGTGCTGTTGGTGATGTTGCAAATCGTTCCCCTGTCCCCTTAACATATTCTGAGCGTCAAGTCAAGACAGCTTACTGGGCTGGAGAGGTGACGGTCTAAAGAATTATAAAGATTTTTTAAAAATTTAAGTTAAAATAGCTTCTTAAATTATTATATCAAATTAATAGAGAAGTATTATTTCTTTAATTTGTTTAACTACCCTTGTGCTCATCTGGAGAAACTGTCAGGAAAGATGATTTTTATTAAAGGCACTGCTGTTACATTCACTCAGGCATGATTCTGTCATAACTTCTTGGTATTTCCTTTCTATCTTTCTTAATTGCATGTTTTCCCTCTATCTCTGTCACAGTGCCAATTCTAGGACTGCCTTATTACTGCTTGTTGGTCTAGCAACTTCTTAACTGTTCTTTAATTATTAGCGGAATTGAACATTATTTTGTGTGTATGAATTTTTGTGCCTTTTCGTGAATTAATCTGTTTTTTATCTTTTGATGAATTTATTTTATTACATCCTATCATTAATAATTTTTAGTTTTTTGGGGTTTCATCACACAGAATATTTATTTTTCTCTTATTCTAAGCTTTTCTGTATTTCTTCAGTTTGAATATTGTCACTTTCCATAGTTTGTATATTTCAGTCAGTAAACATTTCATCAGGTATTGTGGTAAGAACTGGGAATATAGGCTGTGTGTGGTAGCTCGCGCCTGTGATCCCAGCACTTTGGGAGGCCAAGGCAGGAGGATTGTTTGAGCTAAGGGGTTTGAGACCAGCCTGGGTAACATAATGAGACCCAGTCTCTACAGAAAATTAAAAATCAGCTGGGCATGGTGGCGCGTTAGCACGCCTGTAATCCCAGGCTATTTGGGAGGCTGATTCCGGAGAATTGCTTGAGCTTGGGAGATCAAGGCTGTAGTGAGCTGTTCCAGCCTGAGCAACAGAGTGAGACCATATCTCAAAAAAAAAAAAAAAAAAAAAAAAAAAAACTGGGAATATAATCGTTATGACATATTTACCCGTGCTTAGGGAATATAATCGTTATGACATATTTACCCGTGCTTAGGTTCATATGTTAGTGAGGGCGATATAAATGCTTATAGTATTGTACATAAATAATATAAAAAAAACTATATCTTCAAGCAGACAGGTATGTACCAGCATGGATGTGGGAGTAACTATGCCTGAGGAAATCTGGTGCAACTTTGCAGAGGTAACGTGTTAGTTGCATAGAAATTTGCCAGTAGAAACACAGGGTATAGAAAGACATTTCAGATGTGGTAAATATGTGTAAAGTCATAGAAGTGAAAGAAAGACATGGTGGGCTATAGGAAGTGCAGATAGGTTGGTATAATTGGAGGGCAAAGTATTTTAGGGGAAGAAAATTGAAACTAGAAAGAGTTTAAAGGCCTGGGATAAAAAGGAACTTTGATGGACACAAAGAGCCTGTGTAGTGGGGATAATGGAGTAAGTGAGCAGGAAGGACATGGAGATGTGGTTGGGGAAAATGTGTGAGGGTAGGGGTGATGCGTTGCTTGTGAATTGTGCTGTGATCGTGGGAGTGGGCTGCAGAAGTGGAGTGTGAGTGGGTCAGAGGATGCCGGCGACTGTGTGAAACTAGTGTTGACTGGATCATCCATATGGGTGTAGCAGTCCATTTGGACAGTGGCAAGAAGGTGGATGTTATGATGTCGACAAGATTTGGATTTGGACCGTGCCTGTTCCAGTTTTAGTACTGAAAGTCCCACATCCTTAGAAACCTCTCATTCCTGGACAAACTGGGATGGTTGGTCACCATAATGAGGTGCCAGAAGGATATGATGAACTTGAGGCATTGAAACGTGGAGAGCAATAATCTGTAAGTGGGGAGCAGCTGGCTAGGGTGGAGGAAAAAGGAGGGAATAAGGTTATGTTAATTTACGCTAGCACGGTGTTCTCATGAGATAGCAAGGAGGTAGAGGTCTTGATTAAATTACCTATTTTCTTTCAAAAATATTTGTTTTCTTGTAGAAGAGAAGAAATATGCTTTAGTATAAGTAAATAATCTTTCCTTTTTAGTGTTAATTTTACTATATTCCAAATGTGCCTATGCTATTAAAAAAGAAACAGTAATGAAGTAACCAGACAATTGATTTTTATATTGATTAGCTTGACAGTATTACTGAGACATCAACATACTAATTAGAATGTCAGGATATTAAATTATTCATTTTCTAACTTTTAATGTTTTGGATGATTATATATGACAAAAAAAATTTGTGAGTGAAGTACCATACTATCCTATCAATTTTAGTTAATTAATTCAACCACAGAGTGGTAATTATTTCCTTTTTTATTTTCTATTTTTGTCTCTTTGTTAAAGATTTTCCAATTAAAGTTTTTTCCTATTATATGGCTCTCCTTTATACATTTAAATGAAGAAAGTACGTTGTAAGAATTGGATTACAGATAGAAAAAAATGTTTAACTTATTTTAGGTTGATAAATATTTGGGTTATTTATCACTGTGTCAGAAATACCTCCAAACCTAAAATAACAATTACAAAACCTAACATTAAAACTTAAAATCAAAACTTAATTCTAAAACTTAAAACAATACCCATCTTATTATATCTCACACTTTTGAGGGTTAGGGATTCAGATTGGGCTTACAGGGCAATTGTTCTGTTCCACATAGTATTATATATGGGGTTTCTTAGTTGACAACTAGTCTGATCTAGGATGTCTAAGACAGCTTTACTCACATGCTTGTGCATATGTGAGGACTTCTAAAAGGCTGGACTCTGCTGGAAGCCTTTCCATGTGATCCCTCAAACGAGGTGGTTGGACTTCTTACTTCGTGATCTAGGACTCCAAGAGAACAAGGCAGAATCTGCCAGTCCTCTCAAAAAATAGGCCTGGGCCTGGCAGGGCATCACTCGTTCCTGTCAAAGTAGTCACAGGCCAGGCCAGATTCAAGGGGAGGGCAAATAGATCTTAGCTCTCAACAGAGAATGTGTCAAAGACTTTGCAGCCATCTTTAATCCCCATGTACTCCAGATTGATGATTACATCACAGTGCATTTGGGAAACAAATTGCCCTTTATAATCACAGTATTTGCTACCAATATAGAACCTATATTTATTTGAAATGATAACAGTATTAAAAATTATGATATTTGCTTTCAGCATTTGATCTATTCACAAAGTTTTAATTTCTTTATAAATGAAATGATTCCTTATTGTTTTATTTTATATATATAATATATATTATATATAATTAAAAGATTATATATATTAATATATATAATATATTATATATAATATATATTATATATATTTATATATATAATATATTATATATAATATATTATATATATTTATATATAATATATATATATTTAATAATATATATATAATTTAAAAATATATATATATTTTATATATATATATTTTTTATATATATATATATCATACATTTATTTTAGAAAAGCAGATTCTTTTCCTGGGATATCCTGTTTAGACCAGTGATGTATGTCGAACCAGTAATGGACCTTAAAAAAAACATACACCTCAGGGCTTCAATCTGTAGGTCTGGGTGGCACCAGGAATCTGTAATTTTAAAAAGCTTCACTGGCAAGTAATGTACATACTTACTTAATGAGCAGGGTCTAAGAGAGCTCTGTAGATTCAAATAGAAAACTATCCAAACTATTTATAAACGTGATTGAGTATTGTTGATTGGAAGCTTATAGAAGCTTAAATCTCTGGGAAGCCTTATTTATATCTTTACTTTTGAGGCCAGTGTACTAGACTAGTGGTTCCAACATGGCATCCCCGAGATGATCATTTGGGAATGTGGGAAAGAAATAAATAATACAACATATATTTTTAGTCTCATCCGTTCCACATTTTGGGGGTGGGTATGGCATGTTTTAAGTGCAGAATGTACAGTAATACATGCATATAATTTATAAATAAATATACATATATTGGAAGTATGTGCTGAAAAAACTTTATTGATGACAATGTGTGATGCAAAGATGAAGGTCACTATTCCAGTCAGTTTAGGTTATGCATTGGTAATGACCCCCAAACCTCAGTGACTTATAGAAAGGTTTGTTCCTTGTTCATATTCTATGTCTTCATGGGCCAGCTACAACCCTGCTGTGTGTCATTTTGTCCCTGGACTCAGGCAGATCGAGTAGGCTCTGTATACCGGAACTTCACCAGTTGCTGTGGCAAAAGGAGGAGAGAACTGGGTAAACTACATGCTCATAAAGCTTTTGCTTAGGAATGACACACGTCACTTCCACTCACATTTCACTGGCCAAAGCAAGTCACTTGGCTACGCTTTAGTTCAGCAGGTAGGGGGTGTATAATTCTCCCTCAGTGAGGGACTCAGTACAGGGTGAATAGCGATACAGTCTACACAGACATCCACTACCCTTCTATTTACTGTGTAGAGTATTTGCCTCTCTAGAGCTGCTCCTTAATCTGCTTTCAGGATTTCAACAGAGTGAAGTTGCCTCTCTCAGTTCCTGGTTTGATGAAGAATATAAAAAAGAAAAAGACACACAGCTAAAATCCTTAATTCTATTAGCAAGGCAGCATATAAAACAACATAATTTTGGAATATGGAAATATAACTTTGCCAAAACAGTTAAAACCCAGTGTAATTTTTACTTGATAAAAAACTATACCATTATACCATGTGCTACCATTTGAAACATTCAGGTATTGACTGTTGAGTGGGTGGATATGAATAATAGGGATTGAGATGTGGGGAATTATGAGTAGTAGTGGCAAGAGCAGAACTTCAAAGCTAGAATGTTCAGAGTCTCTGTTGATTGAACATTAATCAGAGTGAAGTTTGAGCATCTCTAAAATAGTAATGTAAGTCACTCAAAAAATGTGTGTTTCATGTTGAGCCATTTATTTATACACCTCTTTTTAGGAGGATGTTTACTTTGTGAAGCATACTACACCTTGATTATAAGATGTTGCAGTGATAACCTAGCTGGCTTTTATCAGTTATTTTGAATTCCCCTATACACCAAGACCTGTGTTAGTTTAATGAAATGACAAGTTTATAGAAACTGCATTAGTTGCAGTAAACATTTCACTTTATTACTTGAGGAAAAAGCCTGAAATATAGAAACTAATCAAAATGTAAATTACAGGTAGTAACAAGTGTCTACCATGTACTAAGGGTGTGCTGTATGTTAGGCCTATTGTACACACTTCACGTACTTTATTTAATCCCAAGAAAAGCTACATGAGATAGGTATGATTTTCTTCATTTTATCCCTGAAGAAACTAAGGTGTAAAGAGGTTAACTAACCTGTTTAAGATTCAAAGACAGGTTTCTATGATTTTGAAAACTATTCTCTCTACTACTTTACTCTGCTTTTATAATTGTTCCACTCTATCTGTTTTTACTTGTATTCTTTGTTAGTAGAAGTAGGAAGCCATTTAATCTTGTCTTGCTCTTTCAGAGAATGAGTATTTTTTTTAGGTATGTGGCAGGTAATCTCATTTAGGAGAACCTAAATAAATGAAATATCCTTATATTTTGTCCAATAGTTTTTAAGGAGAAAGCAAGAGTAAAGAGAATATTCAGGATTATTTTAGGATTTCAAAATAATGAAGTTAATAGCAGTTTATACTAATTATTTAATAATAAAGTTTCAGACAGTCATCCTACATTTTTCAATGAGAATTGTCTTGTATTTTCCATTTCCATTTTGGTTGTAACTAAATAGATAAATGAAGATTTAGAATTTGTTTGACAAATGGATGTATTTTTTAATTCATCAAAGAAAACCAGAATATTTACTCATAGGCCATGAAACAGGAAGTGACATGAAATTTAGATCGAAGTGCATGATTTAGAGTGTGTTTGCTTACTTTGGGCGAAAAGTTTAGAAACACATTGAATTCCTTAGAATTCTATCTATAACTTTTTTTTTTTTTTTGAGATGGAATCTCACCCTGCCACCCGCGCTGGAGTGCAGTGGTGTGATCTCAGCTCACTGCAACCTTTGCCTGTCTCCTAGGTTCAAGCTATTTTCCTGCCTCAGCCTCCTGAGTAGCTGGGATTACAGGCGTGGGCCACCATGCCCGGCTAATTTTTGTATTTTTAGTAAAGATGGGGTTTCACCATGTTGGCCAGGCTGGGCTCAAACTCCTGACCTCAGGTGATCTGCCCACCTCAGCCTCCCAAAGTGCTGGGATTTCAGGCATGAGTGACTGCGCCCAGCCCAGAATTTTATCTATAACTTCTAATCTGAGCAAGACTAGATAGCTTTTATTCTTCTTTGGGTGGGGGTAGATTTCAATGAGAAGAAATATTGCGTTAAACTCTAATTTTTATTTAAGTTCTTGAGGTTGTTTTTTTTTTCAAAATTATATCTTGTATATTTCCAAGGCAGAAGACTATTTGGAGATGTAAAGTCTGTTGTAGCTAAAGTATTCTGTTGTGTGGCAGTTGAACTGATGTGTGCTTCCCTGACATTTACTTGGTAAGTAGTTAATTGCTTACCAAGTTAGAAATAACTGTGGTATCAGTAATACAAATACTTGAATTTAGGGAAAGGTGAGATACTATATTATGCTAGGTGAAGTATTAGTGGTACTTAGTTATTAATGTGGGATTTGTTTAGTTAGAACCTAAAACAATATTAGGACAAACATCTGTATGTTCAAAGATACTAGTTTCTTTATTGCTGGGTAAAAGGTGATTATAAAAGGATCATGACAGGTTAACACATTTGGCTTCAATTTCAGTTTTGCCAGATCTAGGCAAGATTTATTTGGGCAACAAACAATACATGTAATCAATTATAATTATTCTTATTAATAGTGGGGAACACAGAGATGTATATTAAAATTTTATTTAATTTCAGATAAATGTTTACTGGGAAAATTTGAAATATATTTTTATATTTAGATTGGATGCTTACTTAAAAAGCAATGAAAGAGCATTGTGAAGACATGAAGATTTCTTCTCCTTTCACCCTATCTCACCAATCAGTTTCTTCCTTCATTAATTGCTGTTTGAGAATTATAGCTTGGCTCTAAAACTTAAAATAGCTACTTCCTCTCAGATATTTTCTGCATTGTGTGTCTGGTTGCCTATTTGAGTTTCAGAGAATTTCCCTTATGGAATGGAAAGTGAAAGGTAAATAGTCAATTAAGTAGAGAAGTTACTGTCAACAGAGATATATGTAAACATAGCAAATACTAAAGCAAAATAATCTGGCTTTAGCTCTTAGGGAAATATTTGCTATTGCTAAACCTCAATTTACATACTCTACAATGAGTGTTGATTATCTGTAATTTGTGCTCTGACCCTTTAAAATTTTTACCTATAAAACTTCTCAGGGCATCTAGTTGTATTACATTTTTAGTTTCTGTATCTTTATCTTGTCCATCACCAAAGAGGAATTGAGGTAAAAGTTTCCAGTTGATGAATTTGTCTTCCATTGCTTTTAATGTTACATGTTTGTTTAGCTTTCCTGCAAAGTAGTATCTGTTTATTTGTTTGGAGACCACATGGCCTAGTGGACCTTAGCATTGGATAGACTTTGGTTGGAAATCCAGTTTGGTTTCTACTCATATTAATTAGCTATAAAACTAGGATAATATCCAGCTTATAGGGTTATTAGTAGGATTAAGTGAGATAGTATAAGTAAAATAGCATAGTAACTAGTAGATAGTACACATGGATTTCAGTCATCATCAACTTTTGAATAATCTACTAGATTGACACAATTAAACTTCATCCTCTGCTGTATTTCAACTTTCATATAATAAATGGTGAGTGAGGTATTAAGCCCAGCATCTGATGCACTCCCTCCTCTCACCTCCCACCCTCCAAAAGGCCCAGTGTGTGTTTTTCTCCACCAAGTGTCCATGTGTTTTTATCATTCAGCTCCCACTTATAAATGAGAACATGTGGTATTTGGTTTTCTGTTGCTGTGTTAGTTTGTTAAGTATAATGGCCTCTAGCTCCATCCATGTCCCTGCAAAGGACATGAGCTCATTCCTTCTTAAGGCTGCATAGTATTCTGTGGTGTATATGTACCACATTTTCTTTATCCAGTCTATCATTAATGGGCATTTGGGTTGATTCCATGTCTTTGCTATTGTGAATAGTGCTGCAGTGAACATAGGTGTGCATGTATCTTTATAATAAAATAATAAAATGATTTATATTCCTTTGGGTGTATACCCGGTAATGGGATTGCTGGCTTCAATGGTATTTCTGCCTCTAGGTCTTTGAGGAATCCCCACACTGTCTTCCACAATGGTTGAACTAATTTACTCTTCCACCAGCAGTGTAAAAGCATTCCTTTTTCTCCACAACCTTGCCAGCATCTGTTGTTTTTTGACTTTTTAGTAGTAGCCATTCTGACTGGTGTGAGATGGTACCTCATTGTGGTTTTGATTGCATTTGTCTAATGATCACTGACATTGTTTTTTTTTTCATATGTTTGTTGGCCACATGTATGTCTTCTTTTGAGAAGGGTCTGTTCGTGTCCTTTGCCCACTTTTTAATGTTTTTTTTTTTTTTCTTGTAAATTTGAGTTCCTTATAGATACTGGATATTAGACCTTTGTCAGATGTATAGATTGCAAAAATTTTCTCCCATTCTTTAGATTGTCTGTTTACTCTGTTGATAGTTTCTTTTGCTGTGCAGAAGCTCTTTAGTTTAATTGGATCCCATGTGTCAATTTTTGCTTTTGTTTCAATTGTTTTTGGTGTTTTCATCATGAAATCTTTGCCTGTGCTTATGTCCTGATTGGTAATGCCAATTCTGGGGTTTTCATAGTTTTAGTTTTACATTTTCATAGTTTCATAGTTTTCATAGTTTTAGGTTTTACATTTAAGTATTTAATCCATCTTGAGTTGATTTTTGTATATGGTATAAGGAAGGGGTCCAGTTTCGATTTTGTATGTATGGCTAGCCAGTTCTCACAGCACCATTTATTATATAGGGGAATTTTTCCCTGTTGCTTGTTTTTGTTAGGTTTGTTGATGATCAAGTGTTGTAGGCATGCAGTCTTACTTCTGGTTTCTCTAATCTGTTCCATTGGTCTATGTGCCTGTTTTTATACCAGTGCCATGCTCTTTTGGTTACTGTAGCCCTGTAGTATAGTTTGAAATAGGGTAGTGTGATGCCACGCTTTGTTCTTTTTGCCTAGGGTTGTCTTGGTTATTTGGGCTCCTTTTTGGTTCCATATGAATTTTAAAATAGTTTTAAAAAAATTCTGTGAAGAATGTCAGTGGTAGTTTGATGGGATTAGCATTGAATCTATAAATTGCATCAGACAGTATGGACATTTTCGTGATACTGATTCTTTCTATCCATGAGCATGGAATATTTTTCCATTTGTTTGTGTCATCTCTGATTTCTTTGAACAGTGGTTTGTAGTTCTCCTTGAAGAGGTCCTTTACTTCCTTTGTTAGCTGTATTCCTAGGAATTTTATTCTTTTTGTGGCAATTGTAAATGGGATTGCCTTCTTGATTTGGCTCTTGGCTTGGCTATTGTTGGTGTATAGGAATGCTATTTATTTATTTATTTATTTATTTTTTGAGACAGAGTCTTGCTCTGTTGCCCAGGCTGGACTGCAGTGGTGCGATCTCAGCTCACTACAACCTCCACCTCCCAGGTTCAAGTGATCTTCCTGCCTCAGCCCACTGAGTAGCTGGGATTACAGGTGTGTGCCACCATGTCCGGCTAATTTTTGTATTTTTAGCAGAGACGGGGTTTCGCCGTGTTGGGCAGTCATGAACTCCTGACCTGAGGTGGTTCACCTGCCTCAGCCTCCCAAATTGCTGGTATTGCAGGTATGAGCCACCTCACTCAGCTGGAATGCTAGTGATTTTTGCATGTTAGTTTAGTATCTTGAGACTTTGCTGAAGTTGCTTATTAGCTTAAGAAGCTTTTGGGCTGAGACAATGGGGTTTTCTAGGTATAGGATGATGTCATCTGTAAACAAAGATAGTTTGACTTTCTCTCCTCCTATTTGAATACTCTTTATTTTTTTCTCTTGCCTGATTGCCTTAGCAGGAACTTTCAAGACTATGTTGAATAGGGGTGGTGAGAAAGGGCAACCTTGTCTTGTGCGGGTTTTCAGGGGGAATGTTTCCAGCTTTTGCCCATTCAGTATGATATTGGCTGTGGGTTTGTCATATATGGCTCTTATTATTTTGAGGTATGTTCCTTCAATACCCAGTTTATTGAGAGTTTTTAACATGAAGGGATGTTGAATTTTATTGAAGGCTTTTTCTGCATCTATTGAGATAATCATATGGTTTTTATCTTTAGTTCTGTTTATGTGATGAATCACATTTATTGATTTGTGTATGTTGAACCAACCTTGCATCCTGGAGATGAAGCCAAGTTGATCATGGTGGATAAGCTTTTTGATGTGCTGCTGGATTCAGTTTACAAGTATTTTGTTGAGGATTTTTGCATCAGTGTTCATCAAGGATATTGGCCTGATGTTTTCTTTTTTTTTGTTGTATTTCCGCCAGATTTTGGTATAAGGATGATGCTGACCCTTCCTTTGTTGCCCAGTCTAGAGGGTAGTGGTGTGATCATAGCTCACTGTAGCCTTAAACTCCTGGGCTCA
Organism: Pan troglodytes; assembly: GCF_028858775.2. Classification (NCBI taxonomy): domain Eukaryota; kingdom Metazoa; phylum Chordata; class Mammalia; order Primates; family Hominidae; genus Pan; species Pan troglodytes. The sequence goes on from NC_072403.2 coordinate 63,242,099, forward strand.
AGAGATCTTCCTGCCTCAGCCTTTTTTTTTTTTTTTTTAAATTAGCTGTGTGTAATGGTGTGTGTCTGTAGTCCCATCTCAGCTGGGACTACTAGGTACTCACCATCACACCCAGCTAATTAAAAAAATTTTTTTTTAGGTTGGGTATAATGGTTTATGCCTGTAATCTTAGCCTATTGGGAGGCCAAGGTGGGAGAATCACTTGATTCTAGGGATTTGAGACTAGCCTGGGTAACATAGTAAGACCGTGTCTCTATAAAAAATTTAAAAAATGGCCAGGCATGGTGGCTCACATCTGTAATTCTAACACTTTGAGAGGGCAAGGGAGTAGGATCCCTTGAGCCCAGGAGTTTGAGACCAGCCTGAGCAACATAGGGAGATCCCATCTCTATAAGAAAAAATATAATATTAAAAAAATTTAAGAATAATTAGCTGGGCATGGTGGTTTGTGCCTGTAGTCCCAATTACTCAGAAAGTTCAATTACTCAGTGAGCCGTGATCATACCATTGCATTCCAGCCTGGGTGAACAAACAAGACCCTGTTAGAGATGGGGGTCTCACTTAGTCGCCCAGGCTAGTCTCAAACTCCTGGCCTCAAGCGATCCAACCACCTCAGCCTCCCAAGTAGCTGGGATTACAGATGCCAACTCCCATGCCTGGCCATTTGTATATTTTAACCATTCTAATTGTCATGTAGTGGTATGTCATTGAGGTTTCCATTATGGTTTCAAACCCTGATGACTAAGGAGGTTGAGCATCTTTTAATACATTTTTTGGCTCTTTGAGTTTTCTCATTTGTAAAGTGCCTGTTAATGTCTTTTGCTAATTTTTCTATTGGATTGACTCTTTTTTTTGTTATTTCTGTTCTGGCTGTTCTTGGCCCTTTGCATGTTCATGTACATTTTAGAACCAGAACGTCCACACACAGAGGCATACACAAAAGCTATTACGATTTTGTTTGGGATTGTGTTGAATCTATAGGTTAATTTGAAGAGATTTAAAACATTTACAATATTAAGTTTTCTGGTTGATGTTTAGGGTATCTCTGTTAATTAATTTTTCTCCAGTTTCTCTAAGGTTTTATATTTTTGTTGGTGAAGGCCTTGCACATATTTTGTTGGATTTATTCCTAGATCCTTGATAGTTTTAATTCTGTTGTAAATTGTAGCTTAAAAAATTCCCTTACTGAATTTTGTTGCTGGCATATAGAAATACAATTAGTTTTTCTATATTTTTTATTTTTTGAGACGGAGTCTCGCCTTGTCGCCCAGGCTGGAGTGCAGTGGCACAATCTTGGCTCACCGCAACTTCCACCTTCCAGGTTCAAGCAATTCTTCTTCCCCACCCTCCTGAGTAGCTGGGATTACAGGCGTGCACCACCATGCCCAGCTAATTTTTTTTTTTTGGTGTCTTTAGTAGAGATGGGGTTTCACCATGTTGGCCAGGCTGGTCTCAAACTCCTGACCTCATGATCCACCAGCCTCAGCCTCCTGAAGTGCTGGGATTACAGGTGTGAGTCACCGCACCCTGCCGGTTTTTCTATATTTGAATCCAGAAACCTGAATCAATTAGGCCAATAGTTTTAATAATTTGTCGTGGATTCTTCTGGATTTTCTAAGTATACTAAATCATATAATCTGCAAATAGAGTTTTAGTTCTTCTTTTTCAATCTTGATACTTTTTTGTTCTTACCTATGTTGTTTTTATTCATGGAGTCTCATTTCCTGGTGTGCTTTGTTACTGTTGTATGCTGGAGATTGTGTTTCGAAAGTTATTTGTGGAGTATATTGAAGCTTAGGAGGATTATATCTTTCTAGAAGGGTTTTCATTTGTTTTTTTTTTTCATTGGCCTGGGGTCATTGCTGGTCCAGGACAATTTTAATTTAAATCTGGGATCTGAGATCTCAGAACCACTAGATAAGTTGAAAATGGGTTGTAGATCCATGTGAAGGCTGATAAGGTTCTGGTTCATCCTCAAGTAATTGTTCACAGCTACAGGAATTTCAGGGGTTTCTTCCTGACTCCATTGAGTTTTAAATTTCTGTGCCTAAATTTTTTTTGTCTATTTCTAGAAATTTTTTTTCTTTTTCCTTTTTTTCCTTATATAGGCCTAATCATCTCTGAAATGTCATTTCTTACATTCATCTAAATGTGTGTTTGGAACCTGTTTAATAAAACACAGGTTTCATTTAGTGATATAAAACAACACATCACGAAGGTTTTGTGCACATTGCTTGATTTTAGGTCTAAGGGCTGGATGTTTGTATGTTCCTGTAAGGGCTCAATGGGCTCAGAAATGTCATTTCTTAGATTCTACAAACTGTGTGTTTGGAACCTTGTTAATGAAAACCCAGGTTCCATTCAGTGATGTAAAACGGCACATCAGAAAGCTTTTTCTTCTTCTTCTTCTTTTTTTTTTTTTTGATAAGGGTTTGCTGTGTCACCCAGACTGGAGTGCAGTAATGTGATTATGGCTTACTGCAGCCTCTAACTCCTGGGCTCAAGCGATCCTCCCACCTTAGCCTCCCAAGTAGCTGAGATAACAAGTGTATACCACCATACCTGGCTAATGTTTTAATTTTTTTTTTTTGTAGAGATGGGGTCTCACCGTGTTGCCCAGGCTGGTCTCAAACTCCTGGACTCAAGTGATCCTCCCGCCTTGGCCTCCAAAAGTGCTGGGATTATAGACGTGAGCCACCGTGCCCAGCCTTTTGCTTTAAAAAAAAAAATCACTTTTTATAGTTTCCACTTCATACAGCTTGTGCTTGTCTTTTATTTCTGTACACATGGTAGCATAGTTATTATCTGTAAACTTTGTGAATTCTTCCCTGTTGTTTTTGTTCGTGAAGTATAGTTTTATTCTATACCTTGTTATAAAATACAACATGCTTGACATTGTATTTGGAAATGTATTTGTAGGAATACTTTGAGGTGTAATGTGAAGGTTCCTCCAGAGAGGATTTGAGTTTGCTTTTGCGAGGTGCCTGGGCATTTGAATCAGGTACCGCCTTAAAACAAGTTCAAGGCTTGGGATTCCCTGATATCCTACATCATTTGAGCAGGAAGGTCTCTCGTCAGATATCCCACTTTGTGTGGGCCTGACTTTGTATATTAACTTTCTGTGCTGTAAAGATGTTTTAAAAATTTTATCAGTGTTTTGTTTTGTTTTGTTTTCTCTAGGAGGTTGACCTAAATAATATAGCCTGTTTTACTGAAACAGCAAGTTCTACTGCAGTTTGTTTAACTAGATACATGTTGGACATTTAGTTTTTTTCTTTATTATTATAAATAACACTGTAATAAAGAAACGTTTTTATTTGTGTGCTTGTCCTGTTATTTACTTGTGATTAATCTGAAAATAAAATAGTTACAATCTGCGTTTTTAAAGGCTATTTGATATATATTATCAAAGTATGGTACACAAAGATTGTCCTAACACTGTGTATTCTAAATCTTTTTAACTTTTACCATTTTGATAGATGGAAAATAGTACACATTATTATTTTAATTTAGCATTTATTATTTTTACTTATATAACTATTGGCTGTTCATGTTTTACTACTTTTGGGTTATGAAAGCTTACATACTGCCAACTAGGGGCTTACTGAGGCTAACTCACACATCAGATGATGTAAATATTTCCCTCAGTTTGTCACTTATATTTCATCTTCATTTACAAAAATATATATATGTTTTGGTATAGAAGTTTAACGCTTGTACTAATCAGATCTATCAATTTTTTATAAAGCCATAATCAGTCTGAGATAATAAATTTATAGTTGTTCCTAGAAAAACTAGTGTTTTAAGTTTGGAATTGTCTTATGTGGCTAGAAAATTGAGAAATAGTCAAACCACTCTAACCTCAATTAGGATATTTTAATATGTTAACATAACTCAAATTAGGATAATGCTCATTTTTAGTCTATATTAACCTGAGTTTTTGTGATAAGTTTTTTCCTTTTTCTCATTAAAATATTTTCTCTTTGTCTGCTACTGTTCTTTTGATGTATACCTTCAGAAATTGGCAGGGTTGAAATTTGAAAGAATATTCAATTTAGGTTTTTTTCTGTATTTTGCCTTCACTAATGATAGTGATTCAGATATCATGTTAGAAATGATTTGAGATATCAAGGTTTTAAAATTTTTAATAAAAGTAAACAGTATTCATTAAAACAGGAAATCATTTTATTGAAACTGAATGAGGACTTCAAATTTTTGTAACAGCTTAAAATATGTTTTTTTAGATAAGTGATGAAGAGAAGACTCTTCGAGAACAGGAGATTGTTGCCTCATCACCAAGTTTAAGTGGACTTAAGTTGGGGTTTGAGTCCATTTATAAGGTATGTAAACATGTAAAATACTTCCTAGGTTTTGTTAAATATGTCGCATTGAGCTTTATATACATATTTAATTAATCCATTTTTATAGCCTCTCATCACCACAGCTACTCTGTCTTCTGCACAGATACTGTCCTCATTGCACTAATGGTGTGCCAATGTTCTCTCCTGGGCTGTCTCCTTCCACAGACGCATTCCCAACCCTGCTTGGACTCTGACCTCCCATTACAGGCTGTTTTCCTAATGGAATACCCTCCTTGCATTGTTTGGGTTCTTACACCCTGCACTGGGCTATCCCCTGCCAGGAAACCCTCATCACCCATTTGGCCCAACACTCTGTTTGGATTGCTGCCTTGCGTGGAAGCCCCCCTTCGCTTCTCTTGACCTCTGACATCGTGGTGTCTCGCCTCATGGTCTCTCTGTGATTCCACTGGGCTCTGACATTGTAAGCCTACGTTTTTTCCTATGGGAATGCCCTCCTTAACCTACTCAGATTCCATCATCCTGTGCTTGGCCACCTCAGTTTCCCCTCCCCACTCAGTTCAGATAACTACTTCACATGAACCCTTCCAGAAGGGGAAGAGGGAAGAGTTTAAATTCATTTTACAATTTGATAACTGCAACCCCACAATTTCCTTTGAAAAGAATGTGCTAGTTATTATGAGTGAGTGCCAGTAGTTTAAAGTCCTGCCCCATTCCAGCTTCTTCGTTTCGACTGTTGGGCCATCATTCAGTCAGCCTTTCAAGCCTAGAGTGTGGTGATCAATATTTATTTCTCTTACACCACACATTTCCAGTTACTCTGCCTTCACATCATCTTTTGCTTCTACTTGGGCATTTTTGTTTCCACTGTGACCACCTTAATAAGCTAGAATCATGAAATACTATGGCTAAAGAATCCCTAAGGGTCAGTTAGCCTCTCTTCCTCCCCTCTCTCAGCTTTACAGATCTGGCTGCTGAGATTTAGAGGCATTCATTAAATTCACCAAATAAGTCTAGTCAGTATCAGAGCTTGGACTAGAACTCATGTTTCTTCCCTATATTATTGCAGTAAACCCTCTTACCTGCTCATCTAATATGTCCTATGTAAGCTATCTATTTGGTGCAGTATCACACAATTTACCCTGTAGGTCTGTTTGACTTTCTGTGTGTGCCCATGAGGGCAGGGACTGTGTTGCAGTTGTAGAAATAGGTAAATTAATTGAAAGTTGTTAAAAAGCACATGATCTGTTTATAGTGTGAGATGTCGTTGGATATACAGAAAATTGTATGCATTTATATTTAATTCTTCCTTAAAACTTGAATGAATAGGCAATTTGGGAATCATTTTTCACCTAATTTTTTAATCTCTTTTTTAAAAAAGAAAAACTCTATTGGAGAGTAAGAATGATTTTTACAGTTTACTAATATCATACTTCGCTCATCTCTTAGAATTTTAAGATTGTTCATAGGGTTTAAAAATCTAAGATTTTTAAAAATAAATTCTTGGGGCAAATACTTCTTTTAATAGCAAAACTGAATGCTTATTATTTCCATTTCTTAGCACTGAGATTAGCTTTCTCAATATATTTCTCTGGAGTGAGAATGGAAACATACATGAAGAAATTAGAATTTACTTACAAGTAATTTTCAGCTCTGAATATATTGTTTACAAATTAGGATTCTCTCTGATGCAGAATACAAAGTGGGATATGTGAGGTGAATGCAACATGTGTAGAAGTCTTGAGTTAAGAGTTTGAAATCCTGGGGATTATGTTTTGTAAATTCAGAGGTTAAGGAATAAAAGTAAGCATTCCAACTTGGCCTTTTAGTGTTACTATTTTTCAAAACATCAACTGTGAAACGAACATATTTTTGTACTGCCACTGTTTGCTAATGCTGTTGAGTTTTAAGGAGGATAAATTAATCATTTTGATATTCTTTTGGCTCTGCTAGGACTAATGAATTTCTTTGTTTATACTTTATACATATGAAGACTTAGGAGGATTTCTTAATGACAGGTGCTGACTTATTTTGCCTGTTTCACTCTTAATTCAGATCCCTTTTGCTGATGCTCTGGATTTGTTTCGAGGAAGGAAAGTCTATTTGGAAGATGGCTTTGCTTACGTACCACTTAAGGACATTGTGGCAATCATCCTGAATGAATTTAGAGCCAAACTGTCCAAGGCTTTGGCAGTGAGTATTTTACTTTATTTCTGTATCTGACATGTTCACACTTTCAGTTATATATCCCTGGTAGTTTTATTCTGTGTTTCTCTAGGAAATAAGTTAATTCAGTTTTCATAATGATATTCAGATTACTTATGATGTTGTACTGTTAATCCCAAAACTCCTAAGTTTTTATTTGTTACTATCCATAGTTGGTTTTTAAGTTTTTTTTCTTGATCCTACTAATACCAATGCTGAGGGATTAATTTTGTGAGTAACCTCTGTGGGTTTCTTCATGGTCATGTCTTTTTTCCTTAGAAATAGACTTCGTATATGGCTCTTAACAATTAGTGTGGCCTGTGGTAGATATAACTCCTAGATTTCTGTTCTGAATTAGTATTTGGTATCAGTAGAAGACAATATAGAAGAAAATCTTAAGTACTAACACTGTGATATGCTAGTGCTGCAATGAGTAGCTCCATACTGGGTGAATTTGGAGGTAGCTGTGTTGAACAAATGACATGATCAGTGATTTTTAAGTAGTTTGTTGGAAGTGTGACTCTTAAGTGGTGGTATCTTAAAACTATACACATTTTTATATGTAAAACACGTATTTTACAGTTGTTGTCTCTTAATCTGAGTCAGTTTTTAATACTTTTTTTGTACCTAATGCAGAAGAAGACTTCAAAGGTTTGTGACATGGCTGTTTTAAACTGTACTGATTATAGTGTAAACATATGCCAAGCTTTCCTTCTGAGTTAAAAATTGTAGTATTTTCTGATATAAATAAATTTTTATTGACTCTCTGGGGTTACCTAAATATGTATAATTTAGCTATGTCAGCACTTGGGAAGACTAAAATACTAACTCTGTGTTTATTAAATGAAGGAATTTATGAGAACACCTAGCATAACAGGTATTTAGTAACTGTTAATATTCTTTCTCCATTCCTAATCCCGTTATTTCTTTATCCTCATGAAAGTTGATGCTTTTAAATTTTTTCTTTACTTGTCTGTCACTACCCTAGATTATATTCTAGTTACAGCTAAGAATAGTGTCTTTCACCACTGTGGAAGACACTGATACTTGTCTACTGTTTGGCCATTGCTCTTTTATTATTCTTAGTTTTATTCCCCCATATTCTCTCTGTTGACATTTTAGACCACACTTCTTTGTGTGAAATAGACAAATATTTTCCAGCATATTGGATAGTTTTAGCTGTCATCTATTAAATGCTGGTGGTGGACCCCAGTCTCCATGACAACCAAAAATATCACCATACATTTCAGAAAACTTCTGGCATGTTAATGCTACTATTAATCTGATCATAGTCATTTCCTTCTTACCAAATTTTTAATTTATGCCTGTGACAATGTAATTGTGGCTAAAAAGTATGAGTTCTTTGGGGGCTTCTGAAAAAAGTTTTTCTTGCTAAAAAAAAAAAAAAAAAAAAGGCATGTGGGATGAAGTAGTCTTTTTTCCCCCCTCTGGATATTGTTGTAACTGAATGTGATGCCTGGAACAGCTACAGCCATCTAGAGATGAGGCAGGTAACTTCGGGACAACCCAATTTGTTGCATAGACATGTAGAAAGATGGAAAGAATCTGAGTCCTTGTTGCTGTCGTTGAGTTGCTGAATTAACCTATTCTGGAACCACCAAACTTTTTATTACATGGGATAATGAAGTTTTAATTTTTAAAGGCACTAACTTAGGTACTCATATTTGAGTGGAATTCTCTTTCTCTAGTAGCAGAAAGCATCCTGGTACCTAGATCAGTGTCTGTGTTAGTTAGTATTTTCTTTTCTAGTTGCAGGTAACAGCCTATGCTACATTAACTAATAAATAGAATCTGTTAGCTCATAAAAGTGAGAAGTCTAGAAATAGTATGGACTTCAGACATAGCTTGCCGAATGTTTCACCCCTTTCTCTGAATATGTCTTTACCCTTATGTGTATGCCTTATCCTCAGTCTGGCTTTCTGATGGTTGCAAAAATAGTTACCATGGGATCAGGCTTTATTTCTATATAGCATACTATCTGAAAGAGTTTCTTTGTCCCTGGGCAGAAGTTTGAAATCAAGGTGTCAGCATGGCCATGCTTCCTCTGAAGGTGCTGGGGAAAGATCTATTCCACATCTGTCTTCTGGCTTCTGGTAGTTCTTTGACTTGTGGCAAGTCTTCAAATTAATGTTTATAAGTTACTACCATCTAACCTCCAGACCCCATTCAAGTCTTCACATGGCATTCACCCTGCATGTCCCAAATTCTGCTTTTTCTAAGGATATCAGTCATATTGGGGTATCATTTTTCTAAGGATATCAGTCACCTCTCAACTCCAATGTGACCTCATTGTAACTAACTACATCTGCAACAATCCTATTTCTAAATAAGGTCACATTCTGAGGTACTGGGGGTTAGTACCTCAACATATGATTTTCTTGGGACAGAGTTTAACCCATATCACATGTCTATCACTAGAGCAGCTATTGTGGTTTAAGGGATAGCCCAGCCTAAGATCATGTGTCTGCCCCTTTAGATGGGGGATCATGGGAGTTGAGAGTCAGTGTGTTCCTGAAACCACAATATCCCAAACAAAAATGGATGATTGTTAGGAATGGGGAGAGGTGAGAATGAAGATGGGGAGGCAGACAACAATTGTCTACTACCTAGAAAAGACACTGAATATGAATTAAATGTACAAAGTTTTTCACTTTGTAATTTCTTTCAAGCCAAGCTGCCCAGTGCCCAAAAACCTAACTATGAAAATGAATCTGAAATTCTTTTACTTTTGGGTTTAAAGCTACTTCTGATTTTGTGTATTGCAAAGTTTAAATAAATTTTTAATAAGTTTTGACTGTTTGTTTTATAAATTTGCCTTGAAAGCAACTTTAAAAATGTAAAAAAATTTTACATTTGCCACACATTTTTATTTTAGATAAGTCAAGATATTCTATGTATATTTGTGATTTATCATCCCAATATTCCAGTGTAGAAAGAAGGATATGTGGCAGATTTTTGAAAAATTTTACAATTTTTTAATACTTTCTGGGTAGAAGTGGGGGATCTATACTGAGAGAAAAGACAAAACTTGGGTTCCTAAGTTTGTAATAAATTCATTTCAGCCAACTGCACCTAAGCTTTCTACCTTGTTGTTAAGAAATAAGAGTATTTATGAACTTTGAATTCCATTCTTCTTCACTTCTTTCTACTCATTCTTCCCCTTCCAAACATGCTTTTTAAAAAATTAATACTTTAAAAAATTTTGAAATATCACAGACTTACAGAAAATTAAGTAGAAAATAGCAACTTTTTCTTTAAACCATTTGAGAATAAGTTCCCAGCCTGATGTCTTGGCACCCCCAATACTTGTTAGTGTTTATTTCCTTCAAACAGAACATTTTCCTGCATAACCACAATTCAACATCCAAATAAGAAAATTAATGTTTATAAGTTACTACCATCTAACCTCCAGACCCCATTCAAGTTTCACCAGTTGTCTCAATCACATCCCACAGGCAATTTTAATTCACATGTATTATTTAGTTGTCACGTCTCTTTAATCTCCTTCAGTCTGCAATAGATTCTTAGTTTCTCTTAGATTTTCATGGACTTTGTTACTTTTGAAGATTATCAGTAGTTATTTTGTATCTCTCAGTTTGGGTTTATCTGATGTTTCTGCCTAGATTCAAGTTAGACATTTTAAGTAGTACTGTAACAGAAGTTATGCTATGTTCTTTTCACTGCATTCTATCAGATTACATGATTTTGATTCAGCCCAATTCTGATTGACTTTATCAAAATTTATCCATTCTATTGTTGATAGGCATTTGGCTTTTGTTTTCTTTTTTTTTTGGTTATCACAAATACTGCTGCTCTGAACATTGTAGCACATATTTTGGAAAACATATTTCTGTTGGTTATGTGTTTAGGAATGGAATTGTAGGGTACTGAGTATATCTGTGTACAGCTTTAATGGATTTAGATTTACTTTAAATGGATTTATTCTGGCTGAGTGGGGTGGCTCACACCTGTAACCCTCGTCCTTTGGGAGGAGGAGGTGGGAGGATTGCTTGAGCTCAGGAGTTTGAGACCAGCCTGGGCAACATAGTGAGAATCAGTCTCTACTAAAAACAATAACAACAACAACAACAACAAACTAGCCAGTCGTGGTGGCATGTGCCCGTAGTCCCAGCTACTTGGGAGGCTGAGGTGGGGGGATCACTTGAGCCTGGGAGATCAAGGCTGCAATGAGCTATAATCATGCCATTGCACCCCAGCTTGGGCGACAGAGTGATACCCTGTCTCAAAAAAAAAAAAAAAAAAAAAAAAAAGAAAGAAAGAAAGAAAGAAAAGGATTTGTCCTGATTACAGGTGGGTTGTGGAGAGTTCTGGCCTTGGTGTCTTGGATTTAATAGAAGACAGACAGTGACTTGCTTTCTCTTGGGTGGTTCAGGGCCGAGCCTGGTTGAGAGGAGGTGCAGAGAACACTTTTTCTTATGTAGGAGAGTGGTGGGAGTTGTTGCCTGGGAGCCTGTCCTGACAGCTGTGGAAAGGAGCAGGAGGGAAGCGAAGGAGTTCATTTAGGGCTGTGGCGAAGTAGAAATCTAAACCTATTGCTATGGTCTCTTTATTACCGTCCTTTCCATTGAGGAAGGTTTTGACCTTGGAGTATGTAATTGAAAACTTTCAGCTTTATAAATGGAAATATTCTTGTAGGATAAGAAAAAGTACGCTGAAGTAGATTTTTTGAAAGGTATTTTGATGAGTGGTAGAGGATGAAATAAATGGTTCTGGGGGAAGTTGTAAATTGATGAGAGTTTTACCCCAGGTGACAACCGAAAGCTTATTCTTAACCTGTGACCATATGACTTTTATAATATGACTATCTAGCTTTTGAACATGGTTTAGGACTGATAAAAAATTGACATTACTTTTTCCTTTGATAGGAACTCTGTGGCCCTACTTCCTCTCAGAACCTTCCCTTAAGTCCCAAGATTGTGCTAAGTATATCTCCTTTGTGTTCCCACAGCATTCTGCACACGACCAAATTACGGTGAAATTATTCTCATTATGTGTTTTCCTCCTCAATTAAAATGTAAGTTCTTTGAGAGTGAGGGATTTCTCTTAATTCAAATTTTTATCTGGTATAGCATGTGGCACATAGGGTTAGTGGTCAGTAAAATTTTATTGAACTGACAGATACCAAATAATGATATAAACTTGCTTTTGTTCACAGTTTACTGTTTATACATACTGTTAATCCCACTATAAGTCACTGAGAGAGAAAGGGGTTATAATGTGCATTATATGGATGAGGAAAATGCAGCACAGAGAGGCCAAAGTAATTTGTCTAAGATTATGTTGGCTAATAATTGCTGGAGCCCTGACTTGATCTCAGGTTTTCTGATTGTAATTCTTAGGGTCTTTTGATGGTAACTGTGCCTTTGTCAGGAGTTGTATAACCAGGTGATTTGGGTCTTCAAACTCTGATAAAATATTCAAAGGTAAGTATATTAAGGTCCAGTCACAGAGCAGGCCCAAGGGGTGAATTTGGAGCTACGGTAGAATAGATAACCAGTTAGGAAAAAGAATGAGGGAAAGATAGATTTTTTTTGCTTCATATGGCAATTTTAGAAGCTATAGCCAGTTCTTTTATTTAATGGTTTATTTTTAAATAACTTTTTATTTGTTCATCCATGCATAGGTTTGGGTACTAGAGATACTACTTAACAAATTAGATGAGATTTCTTCTCTTACAAAGCTTATATTCTAGTGGGAGACAGACAATTACTGAAGAAATAAACAATAACAATATTGTAAATGACATGAAGGAGCCAGCTGAACAAATATAGAGGAAACTGCATTCCAGGCAGGAAAAGTCACTAATGCAAAGGCCCCCAAAGGGAGGAATCTTGGCCTTTTTTTTAGAATCAAAAAGGCCAGTGTAGCTGGAGCATAGTGAGCTACGGTAGAGTGCTACCATGTGAGGCTGCAATGGCTAGGTGTAGACTCTGTGAGACTTTGAGGTAGAGTCCCAGGGTAAAGAGTTTGATTTTTTTTTAGCCTAATGTAGTTGAAAGACATTGGATGATTTTGAATAAGTGAGTGATATGATCTGATTTATGTTTTAAATAGATGACTGTGGCTGCTGCTTGAAAGCCATTTTGGAGGATAAAAAAGGAATGGAAGCGGGAGGACTAGTCTGGAAGTTTTCACATTAATCTAGATAGCGGCTTGAAATGGATTGGTTGTGGTGATATGACTGACAGAAGTCAGTGGATTTCAGTTAGTTTTTAAAGTATTATTGACATGGTGGATTGGTTGTGAGAGAAAGAGAAGAATCAGCATAATGATGATGACGATGAGAGCTTAAGCATAGTGAAAATTTAATATTTGCCAAGTGCTATTCTAAATGCTTTATATGAATTAATGCATTTAGTCTTTATGGTAACCCTATAAGGCAGGTACCATTATCACTCTCTGAGGCTTGTAGTATCTTTATACAGGTAGTGAGGAGCAGAAGCAGGATTTGAATCCATACAGTCTGGCATCAAGGTCTATGTTCTTGACCATTATATTACACTGCCTAGAATTTTGGCTTGAATAATTTATTAGGGGGTGATGCCTTTGCCAAGATGTAGAAGACTCCGAGAAAAATATGTAAAATAAAATAAAGAGTTCTATTCTGACCACGTTAAGTAGAAGGTGCTTATTGGTTACACAAATGGAGATGGCAAGTTTGAAGTTGGATTTCAGTGTCTAAATTTTTGGGGAGGAGAATGTGAAGCCATGAGACTCCAGGAAGAGTGTGGGATGTCAGTGGAGAAGAGAGGGGGCCCACAGCTGAGCTTGGTTTCCATACACTTCCACTTGATGTCATTAAGCAGAGAACATACTTCATTTGTTGTTAGAAAATGGGGCAGATCCTTAAATTGGAGCTGGATTTCTTTAAGGCAAAAATCTCTTTCTCCTTACACAGTGTGACTATTTATTTTTTATTTTTAGACAGGGTCTCTACTCTGTCACCCAGGCTGGAGGGCAGTGGTGCAATTACAAGTCACCATGGCCTTGACCTCCCAGGCTCAAGCAGTCCTCCTGCCTTAGCCTCCTAAGTAGCTGGAGCCACAGGCCTGTGCCAACAGTGCCTGGCTAAGTTTTTATTAATAAAAGTTTATGTAGAGTTGGGGATATCCCTATGTTGCCTGGGTTGGTCTAGAACTCCTGTGCTCAAGTGATCCTTCTACCTGAGCCTCCTAAAGTTCTGGAATTACAGGCATGAGTCACCATGCCTGGCCTTAATTTCACTTTCTATTTGTGAGACTCATCTTTAGAAGGTACTGGTAAAACGTTAAAGAAACCAGACTTCCAAAAAATGTATTTATACACATCTTATTTAGATACAGAAAAAAGGACTGAGAAGTTCCCAGGAAGATAATTGAAAGGCAGGTAAGTGGCTCTTACTTGGAGTCACAGAGAAAAGCAAGGATTTTCTTTTTTGAAAAGGATTTCCTTTTTCACATTTAGAAAGTACCAGTTGGGTCTGTGGCTCACTAATTATTTGTTCGTTTGGAAAAATATGCTTTGTAGGCACTTGATCAGGTAATTTTTATTTCTAAAGAGTTTGGAATCCTCTTAAATCTTGTATCCTCTTTTTAAAAGTAGTGTTCAATTTTCTTCCTTAAACTGTGATTAAATATAATTAATTTTCTTGAATGGTTACTTAGTTGGGAATCATATAGGAGTTTTCTTACTATTTGTGTACAACTAGCTGATTTCTTGGGTTCTGGTTAACATGTCTTTTTAAATATACTGATCATTTAATGCCATTTTAAAGTGGGTCACTGTGAACTTGTCAGTGCTGCAGCAAATCCGTCAATATGCAAGCAGCATATCGCGATATGCAAGCATAACATGCTTTCACCTCCACCATTACTGTCAGGCACCAGTTCATTTGGTCTCCCTTGCTGCTGATCTGTGGGAAACAAAACGTTGCAGTTGAAAGCCATGAGACTATTAGGATGGTGCAAAAGTAATTGTGGTTTTTTTCTTTACTTTTAATGGCAAAGACTGCAATTACTTTTGCGCCAACCTAATAACAGAAAAAAAAATCATTTTTGGGGGGAAAATAAGCATATGCTCTTTCTAGTTTGACAGGTTTGTTGACTGAGGATGCTTAGCTGAACTTGATTGTTGTTCTATTTGTGAGATACTGGTTTGTTAACCTTTTTCTAAGATGTAGTTTACAATCTGTTGTCTATTCAACACATATTTCTTTTTTTTTAACTTTTAGGTTTGGGGGTACATGTGAAGGTTTGTTACATAAGTAAACTCATGTCATGGGGACTTGTTGTACAGATTATTTCATCACCCAGGTATTAAACTCAGTACCCAATAGTTAGCTTTTCTGCTTCTCTCCTTCCTCCCAACCTCCACCCTCAGGTAGACCCCAGTGTCTGTTGTTCTTTTCTGTGTGTGCAAGAGTTCTCATCATTTAGCTCTCACTAAGTGAGAACATGTGGTATTAGGTTTTCTATTCTTGGGTTAGTTTGCTAGTTAGTAGCCTCCGGCTCCATCCATGTTCCCACAAAAGACATGATCTCATTCTTTTTTATGGCTACATAGTATTCCATAATGTATGTGTACCACACTTTCTTTATCTAGTCTGTCACTGAAGGACATTTAGGTTGATTCCATGTCTTTGCTATTGTGAATAGTGCAGCAATGAACATTGGTGTACATATGTCTTGATGGTAGAATGATTTATATTCCTCTGGGTATATACCCAGTAATGGGATTGCAAGGTTGAATGATAGTTCTGCTTTTAGCTCTTTGAGGAATCAGTATACTGCTTTCCACATTGGTTGAACTAATTTACACTCCCTCCAACAGTGTATAAGTGTTCCCTCCTCTTCGCAACTTCATCAGCATCTGTTATTTTTTGACTTCTTAGTAATAGCCATTCTGACTGGTATGAGATGGTATCTCACTGTGGTTTTGATTTGCATTTCTCTAATGATCATTGATACTGAACTTTTGTTCATATGCTTCTTGGCCACATGTATCTCCTCTTTAGAGAAGTGTCTGTTCATGTCCTTTGCCCACTTTTTAATGGGGTTGTTTATCTCTTGTATATTTAAATTCCTTATAGATGTTGAATATTAGACCTTTGTCAGATGCATAGTTTGCAAGTATTTTCTTCCATTCTGTGGGTTGTCTGTGTACTCTGTTGATAATTTCTTTTGCTGTGCAGAAGCTGTTAAGTTTAATTAGATCCCATTTGCCAATTTTTGCTTTTGGTGTCTTTGTCATGAAATTTTTGCCCATTCCTATGTCCAGATGGTATTGCCTAAATTGTCTTCCAGGGTTTTCATTGCTTTGGATTTTACATTTAAGTCTTTAATCCATTTTGAGTTGATTTTTATATATGGTATAAGGAAAAGTCCAGCTTCAATCTTCTGCATATGGCTAGCCAGTTATCCAGCACCATTTATTGAATAGGGGTTCTTTTCCTCATTGCTTGTTTTTGTCAGCTTTGTTGAAGATCATATGGTTGTAGGTGTGTGGGCTTATTGCTGGGCTCTCTATTCTGTTCCATTGGTCTATGTGCTTGTTTTTGTACCTGTACCATGCTGTTTTGGTTACTGTATCCTGTGCTGTAGTTTGAAATTGGTAGTGTGATGCCTCAAGCTTTGTTCTTTCTGCTTAGGATTGCCTTGGCTATTCGGGCTCTTTTTTAGTTTCATATGAACTTTAGAATAGTTTTTATTTATTTATTTTTTAGTTCTGTGAAGAATGTCATTGATAGTTTGATAGGAATAGGACTGAATTATATAAATTGCTTTGGGCAGTATGACCATTTTAATGATATTGACTTTTCCTGTCCATGAGCATGGGATGTTTTTCCATTTATTTGTGTATCTCTGATTTCTTTGAGCAGTACTTTGTAATTCTTATTGTTGCGATCTTTCACCTCCCTGGTTAGCTGTATTCCTAGGTATTTTATTCTTTTTGTGGCAATTGTGAATGGGATTGCCTTGTTGATTTGGCTCTCAGCTTGGCTTTTGTTGGTGTATAGGAATGCTAGCGATTTTCGTTCATTGATTTTGTATCCTGAAACTGCTGAAGGTCTTTATCAGCTGAAGGAGCTTTTGGACTGAGACTGTGGAATTTTCTAGATATAAAATTACATCATCTGCAAACAGGGATAGTTTGATTTCCTGTCTTCGTATTTGGATGCCTGCCCTTCATTTCTTTTTTTTGAATTAATAATAGCTGAATAGTAACTTTATTCTCCCTTATTCTTAGCATTTACATTATATTTATAGTTTATTAATCCATCTGATTCTAAAAAGTTTTGCAACAGCCAAAAATTTATCAAATATCAAAATTCTTTCCTAAATCCAAAGCTAGTGAAAAATTAGGTCTCAAATAAAAAGGAACATAGAACTGATAAAGACAGTCATAGTTTTCATGGAATAGAAGGGCCACTAATAGCCTAGAGAGGGAGAAGGGAAATATTCGTTTTTTTTTTGTGGATATCCAAATTTTTATTTATTTTTATTATTTTTAATTTTTCCATAAGTTATTGGGGTACGGGTGGTATTTGGTTACATGAGTAAGTTCTTTAGTGTTGATTTGTGAGATTTTTGGTGTACCCATCACCCGAGCAGTATACGCTACACCATTATTTGTAGTCTTATTTTTTGTCCATTGTATCATTCTTATGCCTTACATCCTCATAGCATAGCTCCCACATATCAGTGAGAACTTATGATGTTTGGTTTTCCATTCCTGAGTTACTTCACTTAGAATAATAGTGTCTCATTCAGGTCACTGCAAATGCTGTTAATTATTCCTTTTTATGGTTGCATAGTATTCCTTATTATATATATATATACATACACACACACACACCACAGTTTCTTTACCCACTCATAGATTGATGGGCATTTGGATTGGTTCCACGATTTTGCAATTGTCAGTTGTGCTGCTATAAACATGCATGTGCAAATACCTTTTTCGAATAATGACTTCTTTTCCTCTGGTAGATACCCAGTAGTGTTGCTGGATCAAGTGGCAGTTCTTGATTCTTTTAGTTCTTTAAGGAATCTCCACACTGTTTTCCATAGTGGCTGTACTAGTTTACACTCCCATCAGCAGTGTAGAAGTGTTCCCTGTTCATCACATCCATGCCAACATCTCCTGTTTTTTGATTTTGATTATGGCCATTCTTGCAGGAGTAAGGTGGTATTGCAATGTGGTTTTAATTTGCATTTCCCTGATCATTAGTGATGTTGAGCATTTTTTCATATGTTTGCCGGCCATTTGTATATCTTCTTTTGAGAATTGTCTATTCATATCCTTAGCCCACTTTTTGATGGAATTGTTTGTTTGTTTTTTTCCTTACTGATTTGTTTGAGTTTGTTGTAGATTCTGGATACTAGTCCTTTGTCAGATGTATAGATTGTGAAGATTTTCTCCCACTCTGTGGGTTGTCTGTTTACTCTACTGGCTGTTCCTTTTGCCATGTGAAAGCTCTTTAGTTTAAGTAGGTCCCAGCTATTTATCTTTGTTGTTATTGCATTTGCTTTTCGGTTCTTGGTCATGAAATCCTTGCCTAAGCCAGTGTCTAAAAGGGTTTTCCCAATGTTATCTTCTAGAATTTTTATAGTTTCAGGTCTTAGGTTTAAGTCCTTAATCCATCATCAGTTGATTTTTGCATAAGGCGAGAGATGAGGGTCCAGTTTCATTCTCTTACATGTGGCTAGCCAATTATCCCTGCACCATTTGTTGAAAAGGGTGTCTTTTCCCCACTTTATGTTTTTGTTTGCTTTGTTGAAGATCAGCTGGCTGTAAGCATTTGGGTTTATCTCTGGATTCTCTATTCTGTTCCATTGGTCTGTGTGCCTGTTTTTACACCAGTACCATGCTGTTTGGGTGACTATGGCCTATAGTATAGTTTGAAATCAGGTAATGTGATGCCTCCAGATTTGTTCTTTTTGCTTAGCCTTGCTTTGGCTATGCGGGCTCTTTTTTGGTTCCATATGAATTTTAGAATTGTTTTTTTCTAATTCTGTGAAGAATGATGGTGGTATTTTGATGGGATTGCATTGAATTTGTAGATTGCTTTTGGCAGTATGGTCATTTTCACAATATTGATTTTTCTCCTGCATGAGCATGGGATGTGTTTCCATTTGTTTGTGTTATCTATGATTTCTTTCAACAGTGTTTTGCGGTTTTCCTTGTAGAGGTCTTTTGACTCCTTGGTTAGGTATATTCTTAAGTATTTTATTTTATTTTTTTGCAGGTATTATAAAAGGGATTGAGTTCTTGATTTGAATCTCTGCTTGGTTGCTGTTGGTGTATAGCAGAGCTACTGATTTGTGTACATTAATCTTGTATCTGGAAACTTTGCTCAATTCTTTTATCAGTTCTAGGAGCTTTCTGGAGGAGTCCTTAGGGTTTCCAAGGTAAACGATCATAACGCCAGCAAACAGCGACAGTTTGACTTCCTCTTTACCTATTTGGATGCCCTTTCTTTCTCTTGTCTGATTGCTCCGGCTGGGACTTACAGTACTGTGTTAAAGAGGAGTGATGAGAGTGGGCATCCTTGTCTTGTTCCCGTTCTCAGAGGGAATGCTTTCAACTTTACCCCATTCAGTATTATGTTGGCTGTGGGTTTGTCATAGATGGCTTTTATAACATTAAGGTATGTCCCTTGTATGCTGATTTTGTGGAGAGTTTTAATCATAAAGAGATGCTGAATTTTGTGGAATGCCTTTTCTGCATCTATTGAGATGATCATGTGATTTTTTGTTTTTAATTCTGTGTATGTGGTGTATCACATTTATTGACTTGCATATGTTAAACCATCCCTGCATCTGTGGTGTGAAACCCACTTGATCATGGTGATTATCTTTTTGATATGTTGTTGTATTTGGTTAGCTAGTATTTTGTTAAGGATTTTAGCAGCTATGTTCATCAAGGATATCAGTCTGTAGTTTTCTTTTTTGGTTATGTTGTTTCCTGGTTTTGGTATTAGGGCGATGCTGGTTTCATATAATGAATTAGGGAGGGTTCCTTCTTTCTCTATCCTGTAGAATAGTTTTAAAAGGATTGGTACCAATTCTTCTTTGAATGTCTGGTAGAATTCTGCTGTGAATCCATCTGGTCCTGGACTTTTTGTTGTTGGTAATTTTTAAATTACCATTTCAATCTTGCTCCTTGTTATTGGTCTGTTCAGGGTATCTAATTCTTCCTGATTTAAGCTAGGAGGGTTGTATTTTTCCAGGAATTTATCCATCTCTTCTAGGTTTTCTAGTTTATGTGCATAAAGGTGTTCATAGTAGCCTAGAATGATCTTTTGTATTTCAGTGGTGTCAGTTGTAGTATCTCCTGTTGTGTTTCTTAGTTATGTTATTTGGATTTTCTCCCTTCTTTTCTTGGTTAATCTTGCTAATGGTCTATTAATTGTATTTATCTTTTGAAAGGACCAGCTTTTTGTTTCATTTATCTTTTGTTTTTCTTGTTTCAGTTTCATTTAGTTCTGCTCTGATCTTGGTTATTTCCTTTCTTCTGCTGGGTTTGGGTTTGGTTTGTTGTTTCTCTAGTCCTTGAGGTGTGACCTTAGAATGTCAATTTGTGCTCTTACAGTCTTTTTGATGTAGGCATTTAGGGCTATGAACTTTCCTCTTAGCACTGCCTTTGCTGTATCGCAGAGGTTTTGATAGGTTGTGTCATTATTGTTATTCAGTTCAAATAATTTCTATCTTGATTTTGTTTTTGACCCAATGCTCATTCAGGAGCAGGTTATTTAATTTCTATGTATTTGCATGATTTTGAAGGTTCCTTTTGGAGTTGATTTCCAGTTATATTCCATTGTGGTCTGAGAAAGTGCTTGATATGATTTCAATTTTCTTAAATTTATTGAGGCTCGTTTCATGGCCTGTCATATAGTTTATCTTGGAGAAGGTTCTATGTGCTATTGAATAGAATGTGTATTCTGAGGTTGTTGGATGAAATGTTCTATAAATATCTGTTAAGTCCAGTTGTTGCAAGGTATAGTTTAAATCCATTGTTTCTTTGTTGACTTTCTGTCTTGATGACCTGTCTAGTGCTGTCAGTGGAGTATTGAAGTCTCCCACTGTTTTGTCTTGCTATCTCATTTCTTATGTCTATTAGTAATTGTTTTATAAATTTGGGAGCTTGAGTATTAGGTGGATATATGTTTAGGATTGTGATATTTTCCTGTTGGACAAGGCCTTTTACCATTCTATAATGTCCCTGTTTCTGTCTTTTAACTGCTGTTGCTTTAGTTTGATTTGTTTGATACAAGAATAGCTACCCCTGCTTACTTTTGGTGTCCATTTGCATGAAATGCCTTATTCCACCCCTTACTTTAAGTTTATGTGAGTCCTTATGTGTTAGGTGAGTCTCTTGAAGGCAGCAGATAATTGGTTGGTGAATTCTTATCCATTCTGCAATTCTGTATCTTCTGAGTGGAGCATTTAGGTCATTTACATTCAATGTTAGTATTGAGATGTGAGGTACCATTCCATTCATTGTGCTATTTGTTGCTTGTATATCTTGGTTTTTTGTTTTTGTTTTTTAAATTGTATTTTTGTTTTGTAGGTCTTGCGAGATTTATGCTTTAAAATGGTTCTGTTTTGATGTGTTTCCAGGATTTATTTCAAGATTTAGAGCTCCTTTTAGCAGTTCTTGCAGTGGTGGCTTGGTAATGGCGAATTCTCTCAGCATTTGTTTGTCTGAAAAAGATTATATCTTTCCTACATATATGATGCTTAGTTTTTCTGGATATAAAATTCTTGGCTGATAATGATTTTGTTTGAGGAGGCAGAAGACAGGGTCCCAATCCCTTCTAGCCTGTATGGTTTCTGTTGAGAAATCTGCTGTTAATCTGTTAGGTTTTCTTTTATAGGTTACCTGGTGCTTCTGTGTCACAGCTCTTAGGATTCTTTCCTTCATCCTAACTTTCGATAACCTGATGAAAATGTGCCTAGGTAAAGATCTTTTTGTGATGGATTTCCTGGGTATTCTTTGTGCTTCTTATATTTGGATGTCTAGGTCTCTAGCATTGCCGGGAAAGTTTTCATTTATTATTTCCCCAAATATGTTTCCCAAGCTTTTAGAATTGTCTTCTTTCTCAGGAACACTGATTATTCTTAGGTTTGCTTGTTTAACATAATCCCAGACTTCTTGGAGGCTTTGTTCATATTTTCATATTCTTTTTGCTTTGTCTTTGTTGGATTGGGTTAATTCGAAGACCTTGTCTTCAAGCTCTGGTTTTCTTTCTTCTACTTGTTCAGTTCTATTGCTGAGACTTTCCAGAGCATTTCACATTTCTAAAAGTGTGTCCAAAGTTTCCTGAATTTTTGATTTTTTTTCTTTAAGCTATCTATTTCCTTGAATATTTCCCCCTTCACTTCTTGTATCATTTTTTGATTTCCTTGCATTGGGCTTCCCCTTTCTTGGCTCCTCCCTGATTAGCTTAATAACTAACCTGAATTCTTTTTCAGGTGAATCAGGGATTTCTTCTTGTTTTGGATCCATTGCTGGTGAACTAGTTTGCAAAAAAAATCAACTCCTGGGTTTGTTGATCTTTTGAATGGTTTTTCATGTCTTGAATTCCTTCAATTCAGCTCTGATTTTGGTGATTTCTTGTCTTTTGCTTGCTTAGAGGCTGATTTGTTTAGGCTTCTCTAATTCTTTCAGTTGTGATATTAAGTTGCTAATTTGAGATCTTTCTAATTTTTTTTTTTTTTTTTTTGAGACGGAGTCTTGCTCTGTTGCCAGGCTGTGAGATCTTTCTTTCTTTCTTTTTTTTTTTTTTGAGACGGAGTTTTGCTCTGTTTCCAGGCTGGAGTGCAGTGGCGTGATCTCGGCTCACTGCAGCCTCTGCCTCCCAGGTTCAAGCGATTCTCCTACCTCAGCCTTCTGAGTTGCTGGGACTACAGATGCACACCACCACACCCAGGTAATTTTTGTATTTTTAGTAGAGGTGGGGTTTCACCGTGTTGGCCAGGATGGTCTCGATCTCTTGACCTCATGATCTGCTTGCCTTGGCCTCCCAGAATGGTGGGATTACAGACATGAGCCACCACGCCTGGCCAATCTTTCTAACTTTTTATGTGGCTATTTAGTGCTATGAATTTCCCTCTTAACACTGCCTTAGCTGTATCCCAGAAATTCTAATATGTTGTATCTTTGCCCTCATTAGTTTAAAAGAACTTCTTAATTTCTGCCTTAATTTCATTTTTTACCCAAAAGTCATTCAGAAGCATGTTAATTTTCATGTAATCACATGGGTTTGGGTGATTTTCTTAGTCTTGACTTCTATTATTATTGCATGGTAGTCCGTGAGTGTGTTTGTTATGATTTATGTTATTTTGCATTTGCTGAGGATATTTTATGTCCAATTATGTGGTTGCTTTTAGAGCATTTGCTGTGTGGTGATGAGAAGAATGTACATTTTATTGGTTTTGGATGGAGAGTTCTGCAGAGGTCCATCAGATCCATTTGGTCCAGTGTTGAGTTCAGGTCCTAAATATCTTCGTTAATTTTCTGCCTCAATGATTTGTCTAATACTGTTGGTGGAATGTTGAAGTTTCACAGTATTATTTTGTGGGAATCTATGTCTCTTTGTAGGTCTCTAAGAACTTGCTGTATGAATCTGGGTGCTCCTGTGTTGAGTGCATATATATTTAGGATGGTTAGGTCTTTTATTCAATTGAAGTCTTTACCGTTATGAAATGCCCTTCTTTGTCTTTTTTTTATCTTTTGTTTTGTTTGAATTCTGTTTTGTCTGAAATTGGGATTGCAACCGCTGTTTTTTTCTGATTTCCATTTGCTTGGTAGATATTCCTCTATCCCTTTATTTATCTAATTATTTTTTATTTATCTATTTTATTATACTTTAGGTTCTAGGGTACATGTGTACAACATGCAGGTTTGTTACATATGTATACATGTGTCATGTTGGTGTGCTGCACCCATTAACTCGTCATTTACATTAGGTATATCTCCTAGTGCTATCCCTCCTCCGTCCCCTGACCCCACGACAGGCCCTGGTGTGTAATATTCCCCACCCTGTGTCCAAGTGTTCTCACTGTTCAGTTCCCACCTATGAGTGAGAACATGCAGTGTTTTGTTTTCTGTCCTTGTGATAGTTTGCTCAGAATGATGGTTTCTAGCTTCTTGCATGTCCCTACGAAGGACATGAACTCTTCCTTTTTTATGGCTGCATAGTATTCCATGGTGTACATGTGCCACATTTTCTTAATCCAGTCTATCATTGATGGACATTTGGGTTGGTTCCAAGTCTTTGCTATTGTGAATAGTGCCGCAGTAAACACACGTGTGCATGTGTCTTCATAGCAGCATGATTTATAATCCTTTGGATATATACCCAGTAATGGGATTGCTGGGTCAAATGGTATTTCTAGTTCTAGATCCTTGAGGAATCGCCACACTGTCTTTCACAATGGTTGAACTAGTTTAGAGTCCCACCAACAGTGTAAAATTGTTCTTATTTCTCCATATCCTCTCCAGCACCTGTTGTTTCCTGACTTTTTAATGATCGCCATTCTAACTGGTGTGAGATGGTATCTCATTGTGGTTTTGATTTGCATTTCTCTGATGGCCAGTGATGATGAGCATTTTTTCATGTGTCTGTTGGCTGCATAAATGTCTTCTTTTGAGAAGTGTCTGTTCATATCCTTTGCCCACTTTTTGATGTGGTTGTTTGATTTTTTTTCTTGTAAATTTGTTTGAGTTCATTGTAGATTCTGGATATTAGCCCTTTGTCAGATGTGTGTTCCTTTATTTTGAGCCTATGGTTGTCATTACGAGACCCATTAAGAAATGGGTCTCTTGAAGACAGCATACCATTGGGTCTTGCTTTTTTATCCAGCTTGCCACCTGTGCCTTTGAAGTGGGACATGTAGTCCATTTACATTAAATGTTTGTATTGATATGTGTACATTTGATCCTGTCATTGTGTTGTTAGCTGGTTATTCTGCTGGCTTGTTTGTGTGGTTG
Source organism: Pan troglodytes (assembly GCF_028858775.2). NCBI lineage: Eukaryota > Metazoa > Chordata > Mammalia > Primates > Hominidae > Pan > Pan troglodytes. The sequence goes on from NC_072403.2 coordinate 63,266,641, forward strand.
CTTTATATTGTCACTGATCCGTGTATTTAAGTGTCTTTTTGTATTAGCTGGTAGCAGTCTTTCCTTTCTATATATAATGCTCCTTTCAAGATCTCTTGTAAGGCAGGCTGGTGGTAATTAACTTCCTCAACATTTTCTTATCTGAAAAGGATCATATTTCTCCTTCACTTAGGAAGCTTAGTTTGGCTGGATATGAAATTCTTGATTGAAGTTTTCTTTAATAAATATTGAATATAGGCCCCTAATCTTTTCTGGATTGTAAGTTTTCAGCTGGGTGGTCTGCTGTTAGCCTGATGGGGTTCCCTTTGTAGGTGACATGTCCTTTCTCTCTAGCTGCCTTTAACATACTTTCTTCCATTTTGACCTTTGAAAATCTGATGATTATGTGTCTTGGGGATGATCTTCTTACGTAGAATCTTGCAAGAGTTCTCTGTATTTCCTGAATTTAACTGTTGTCCTCTCTCACAAGATTAGGAAAGTTTTCATGGATGATATTCTGAAATATGTTTTCCAAGTTGTTTGCTTTTTCCCCTTTGCTTTCAGGGATAAAAGTGAATAATCCCATACTTCTTGGAGGTTTTGTTCATTCCATTGTAGGAATGAACAAAAAAGTAGGTCTACTTTTATTCTTTTTGCTTTATTTTTGTCTGACTGTCTTATTTCAGAGAGCCAGTCTTTAAGTTCTGAGATTCTTTCTTCAGCTTGGTTTATTCTGCTGTTAATACTTGTGATTGGATTGTGAAATTCTTGTGTTGTGTTATTCAGCCCTGTCAGATGCGTTACGTTCTTTTTTATACTGGCTATTTCCTCCTTCAGCTCCTTTATCATTTTGTTGTGATTCTTAGTTTTCTTGGATTGGGTTTGAGTCTTGATGATCTTTATTCCTGTCCATATTTTGAACTTTATTTCCGTCATTTCAGCCAGCTCAGCCTGGTTGAGAACTCTTGTTGGAGGGCTGATGTGGTTGTTTGGAGAACATGCGTCACTCTGGTCATTTGAGTTATTGGAGTTCTTGCTTTGGTTCTTTCTCATCTCTGCATATGGCTGTTACTTTAACCTCAGTGTAGATCGAGTAGTCAGTAGTCTATTGAGAAGTCAATAGGCTTCTTTTCTTGTGTTTTCACAGGGCCAAGCCTTTGTGCAGGGTCTTGATGTGAAGCTGACTTCTTGTCTTTAGTTTAAGAGGAGGGTATATTAGCAAGCTATTTCTGGTGTTGAAGCTTTGGGGTGTGATGCGGTAGGTGGCATTTAGGCATATTAATCAGCTGGTAGACTCTTGCTTGGTTTTGTGGCTCCCTTATATTTCCTCACAGGTGGAGCCATGTTCCCCCTTAATGTGTGGGGTCCTCTCCCCTTTGAGTGCTGGCTGTAGATTGCAGCTTGGCACTCCTGGGCCTGCCCAGTGCAGTTCTGGATGTGCTTAGTGTTTATGTTCCTTCCCCATCTTGGAGACAGCAGAGAAAGGGACCTTAGTAGTGTTTGTGCCAAGGGTCTTTTGCTTGTCTCATGGGGGCTCCACTCCAGAGAGGTGCAGGTCTGCAATCACCCAGTGCAATCAGCCCAGGATGGAGGGCCTGTGCTGTGGCCCCAGCCAGGGGTTCTCTGTCTGGTGATGAGCACTGGGGGTGGGTAGGTGGAACCCATGGGAGATGGACTGGTCTCCTCCCCTTGGCTCAACTGCAGCTTGTTGGAGGTATGGATAAGGCATTGAGGGTCTTTGCTCCTTCATTAGTCTGAGGGTAGCAAGGGCAGTTCTGCTGCAGAGGCAGTGGCAGGGAGGCTTTCAGTTGCCCCTGGTTGCTCTGTCCAGGGAGTTGCAGAGCTGCTACTGGTTTGATATATCTGGCAGGGGGTGGCTGGAGGCCCAGGCCTGGAGGACCTGCCCAGTGAGGAGATAATATGGGAACATGCACCTACATAACAGGCTGGCCACTTTTCCATAGGGCTGCTGTGGTATCCTGGGGGCCCACTCCAGTCCCTAGTCACCTTGGATTTTCCAGTACCTGGAGGTATCAACAGTGAAGACTGTGAAACAGCAAAGATGGTAGTCTGCTCCTTCCTCTGGGAGCTCTGTGCCAGCAAGGTATGGACCTGTTGCTTGCCCAAACGCACCTGTAGTTGATGGCTGGAGACCCCACATTTCTCTAATATATGTCAAGTTTACTGCATGGTGCCTAGGTCTGGGAAATGGGAAGTTGATGAGACATAACCCTGGTCCTCAAGAACTCTCTTTGTAGTGGGGGGAGCTAAGATGTCCATAAAGGACTCAATGACAAGGTGAAAGAGAGGAGTAGCCTGAAAGAGAGGAGTAGCTGTATTACCTAAGTTCAGAGAAGTTTGAGAAAAGATAGAGTTGATACTGGCTTTAAATGATTTGGGTAAATGGAGATGTGCAGCTTACAGAGAGTAGTAGATGTAAATGGTTAGGTGCTGGAAAGTATAACTATGTTTGGGGAATGGTGTTAGTGGTATGATTGGTATGGTTTAATGTCTATGAATAAGAATAGCAGAAGATCAAATTGTCAAAGTAAGTATTACCAAGCTTATGAGTTTGAATTTTTGTGTGTGTGCTGGTGGTTTCTAAACTTTTGATTGTGTCCCCTCAGTTAAAATATTACCCCTGCCCACAGATGTAGGCAATATAAAATGGGGGTTTTAAAAAGGAGAAAAATGGAAATATATATTAGTAATTTCTTTCCCCACCTCGGTAGTTCCTCTTGCACATATCCAGTTTAGAATCATTGTCAGCTACTGGTGTTATTGTTGGAGATGTGTTTTAGCAATAGGGATATGAAACATCTTCATGTTTTTCTCCATATGTATATGTATGTACAGAAAAATTACACATTATATATACACACATAATTTTATTTTAGAAAAACAAAGCTATTGGCAATATTCACGGAATAGTATTGGATAAAAGTTATTTTCTTGTTTTAGTGAAATATTTTAGGTTTTTGATAGAACTGGTTTCATTCGTTACAGAAGTCAGTATTGTATATGACAGTTTTTTGAAAATTCCGAAGTGCTATGTATATTAGGTGTTTCTTTGAAGGGATAGTTCAAGTGAAGAATTTTTTTTTTTTTTTTTTTTTTTTTGGAGAGCCAGTCTTGCTCTGTTGCCCAGGCTGGAGTGCAATCGCGCGAACTCGGCTCACTGCAAGCTCTGCCTCCCGGGTTCACACCATTCTCCTGCCTCAGCCTCCCTAGTAGCTGGGACTACAGGCGCCTGCCATCACACCCGGCTAATTTTTTTTTTTGTATTTTTTAGTAGAGACGGGGTTTCACCATGTTAGCCAGGATGGTCTCAATCTCCTGACCTCATGGTGCATCTGCCACGGCCTCCCAAAATGCTGAGATTAAAGATGTAAGCCACCGCGCCTGGCCCATGTGAAGAATATTTTAAGAAGTTTTGGATTTTCCTTTTATTTCTCTCTATAGTGCTTTGCACAGTTCTGTGTTTCATAATTATGGAAAATATTGGCAAGAATTTTAATGATTCTCTCATTTCAAGTTTTCTTTGTTTTCTAGTTGCCAGTAAATTTTATCATGTAGAAATAATTTTTAGAGGAGGAAAGCATTTTAGAGTTTGTGTAGTAATTATTTGTGTGCTATCTTGCCCTCTTCCTTGGCAAGTAGACTATAAAAAACTGTAGGCTTATAGATATTGTCTTAGTTTGGACTGCTGTAACAAATTATCATAGACTGGGCAACATCAACAACAGACTTTTGTCATCATTTTGGAGGCTGGTGGGGGCCTGCTTCCTGGTTTGCAGATGGCTGTCTTCTCATTGTATCTTCAAATGGTTGAGAGCAGAGAAAGAAGCAGCAAACTCTCATGACCTTATTACCTCCCAAAGGCCAATGGATATATTTGCTTGTTCTATTATTCATGGTAGTACTTAGCAAAGTGTTTTCTAAGAGGCTGTCTATAAAACTTACCAAGCAGGCCTCTTCATTTTGCCCATGAACGTCTAGCCTCAGAAAGGTTGAGCGGCCTGCAAGAACTCACGTTGCTCATTAGTGAAAGACCTGGGTCTTTTGCTATATGTCTCTCGAAACTCAAGTTCATTGCCTGTTCTACTATAGTTTGTTGCCTCTCCTGCTTTCTCTGATTTACCCTCAAGCAGGTGTTTCCATTGCATATTTTAAATACTTCAGCAGCTCCAGGGTACAGATTGTGTTATATTCAACTTAGTGATCTCTGATACCCAGCACAATGCCTTATGGAGTAGATGCTCAGGATCTGATGAATTACCTTGTGAGAGCTGCATGTTTGCATACTCTTGATTTGTTGAGAAAACTAGAGTAACTTGGGGTTGCACCTCAGTGTACTGTTTATAAAAGCAAAGATTAAACTGTATACCTGATAATATGTGTGAAGTGCTGTACATGCAGAATATTTCTGAAATCCCAATTGCAAATGTTTATGAACTCGGAAAACTCCTGAAGAACTGTTGCAGTTGGCTGCAGTAGTTCAAGCTGTTATTCATTGGACAGTTTTTCTCTGCAGTATGTAAGATGTGAATTTTATATTTTGCTTCAAAATTTATGATGCAGCATAAACCAGGTTTAAAGTCTAGCTACCTTGCAAGGAGCAGCTTCCTTCTTCATGGTTGAACTCTCCAGAGTAATCCTTGGGTTGCTATTTTTGTGGTCACCTTTGTGGATTTTTTTCTCTTTCCTCATTCATGGAAAAGTTCAGACCCCCTATACTTTTTATAATAAACTCTAATTTTCCAGATCATTTATCATACTTAAGAATTATAATTACCCATTTTGAAAGCTTCAGCCTAGATTGGCTAGAAAATACTTAATATTTTTATACATTATTTATCCTTTTTTTTTTCACTGAGCTGTGTTGCTTTCATTGACACCTGAATGCACTGAAACACAGATTTTATCCCTATGCCTACTTGTGATGAGAAAGTATCAGCAGATTCAGTTGCTAGGAAACAGCTGAATACTGAAATAGTTTTTTTTTTTGGGGGGGAGGGATACTTGTAAATTCAGTTCTTTGACACGTCTACTCTCATACAGCAAAAATTTCTTCGGTCACTACAAAGAAAGATGCATCACCTGTTAGTTTTCCAATTTGGAAATTTTGCACAGGGGAGCTGGGCATATGTAAATGTTACAGGGTTGATAAAGTGCTGAGAGTGTAATTTTTAACAGTGACTGGACATTGTAAAGTAATGATTATGTATATGCCTTTGAGTTTCAGTTTTCTCAAAATTTTCTGATTCATCATTAATGAGAGAAAGAGCAAGAACAAGAGAAAAACATATGCAAACACATACACATGACACATAGGAATTTAAACCAAAGTAAAATACTGTATTAATTAAACTAACTTTCTCATAGTAATAGGATTGGCCACATCCTATATTAAATTACCCAGCTCTGGATTTTTACCTGTGATGCTTAATAATTATGTGCCAGAGCAAGAATAAATGTTAAAAAGAAGTGTGTGGTTTAACTTTCTTTTATAACTGATTGCCATTTATTTTTGTCATAGTAGTATAACCTTTAAGTAACTTTTCCTGAGTACCCACTATGTGCCAGGCAAAAACATGGGAGACATAGGTATGTTTAAGCTTTCAGGGTGCCTAGTATGTGTGAGAGGTGGCAGCCAACAGATTAAATTGAGAACATATATGATAAATTTAATTGTGTCTGGTACACAGTATATGCTTATTAAAAAATTAGAAACCTGCCTTCATCACCAGTACCACCATCATCATCATCACCCAGCAAGCCAATTCTTCAACTAAAATCAGTTCAGAGTAAGCAGGGAGTCATATAAACAGTCATCATATGTGTGGTCAATAAAAAGAGAAGTCTGTACCAGGTAAAGAGGCAGCACAGAAAACAGAGCGATGGACTTGTCTGGGGATTGCAGAGAGAGCTTCAGAGATGTCAGGTCTGAGCTGGATTTTGCAAGGCTCTCTCTTAGATGTAAGCATTCCCTTGACCTTGTCTTTTTTAGGGAGTAGGGAGTGGGGAGTAAGACCACTGCTTTTTTTTCCTTGTTAATTTTTTTAAGTTCTCTCATTTCTTCCTTGTCCATACACTTGCTGATGATGAAGCTTGACATCTATCTTCCTGCCTGCTCCATTCAGACAGATGAGTACCGTCCATGGTTTCTAATTCTGTACCTTCAATTTTCACTGCTTGTCTGTTTAATTGCACATATACATTTAGGAATTTGTCAAGGAGTACAGAATCCATCTTCTGATTTACATGCATTGAGAGTCTTGTGTCTCAGAAATGAAAATCTTAATAAGGCTTTTCCATCTTTATCCGAGTGACAGAGAGAACCCTGTGAACTTAAGTAGGCAGTATATATACTAAAATTGGAGTGGTGCAGAAAATGTTACCCAACAAGTTCTAGGAGAGTAATGTGTAAGTTCAAATAAAAAATAAAAACAAAAAATGAAAATCGTCTGAGACTAGTTGATTGGAAATAACCAAGGAATGAGAGAATTGAGAATAACAGGCTTGGTTTCCCTTAAAATTTTAAAGGGGTACTAAGAGTAGAAGGAAATGTTTTATGAGACTCTTGCTGTTTTGTATAAAATCTTATTTTTAATAATTTTATATTTTTCATGCCTACATTTTAAAAGAGAAACCTAACATACAGTTATGAGACTTCAGAAATATCATGGAAAGTACTTATGCTCTGGTTGCGGTTGTCCCTTGTGGCACTATGATTTTGTTCATGTATGAGATTATATTTGTTGAGTTGCAAAACAGCCAGGTGAACAGTGTCATTGAGTTTACTAAATTGAGGTGTGAATAAGGTAATGATCTAGAAAACAGATAACTGAACCTGGAAAAAGATATAGAAGACAGATTACTTGCTTATAAATTTGAAACAAAAGAATGGTAAACAAGATTGGTAACCCGAATGTTATCTTCTTTAACTGTGTCATCAAAAACTCCACAGTTATAACATTGACTATTAAAGCCTAAAATAATGGAAAGAAAAGGAAATAATGTTCAATCTTTGAGGAAAAATGAATATACCTTTTTGGATTTTGGCGGGGCAACTATAATCTCAAAGAAAGAGAATAACAATTTGCATTTATAATCTTTTCTTCTAAGTAGCTTAAAGTTTTGTAAGTATATTTTCATTAATCCTTTGGACTATGTTTGAATTTTGTTCAAAATATTAAGAAGGAAATAATCTGTACTTCTTGTAGATGGCTGAAAAAATGACATACTGAAAGTCACAGATTTTTTTTTTTCACTTAAATGGCTTCATTGTTTTATGTTTCCAGTGTGGGGTTTTTTTTTTTTTTTTTTTTTTTTTGCGAAAGCAAGTTTATTAGGAAAGTAAAGGAATAAAGAATGGCTACTTTATAGGCTGAGCAGCCTCCACTGTTATTTTTTAGCATTTTGCCTAAGGAATTTATTTATCCTTCAAATACGTATCATTTGCATATTGCGGGTTAGGCCTGAGGCAGTACACAGTGGCACACCCACATAGGGTGAAGAGCAGGGAGAAAAAGAGAATTTGAAACTGTGTATTTTCTCCTTCAATTTCATGTGGCATTAAATCATTCTTTTGAGGTCAAGAGCCTCTGAACTGATTAGTTAAAGAACTGGCTTGCTGGGTGATGATGGTGGTGGTAGTGGTGGTGAAGGCAGGTTTCTAATTTTTTAATAAGCACATACTGTGTACCAGACACAATTAGATGTATTATATGTGTTCTCAATTTAACCCTGTTGGCAATGTTATGAGATGGTTATTTGCATGAATTTTGCAGAGGGGGAAACTTGGGAAGGTTGGGTAACTTATCCAAGGTCACAGAATTCTAAGCCAGTGTACCTGTATCTGTAATTTTTATGCTCGTGATCTTTAATGATGTTACTCTCCCCCTTTATGGGAAGCAGGCACAAATATTCCTTTTTTTCCCCCACTTTGGATACGTGTTGGTGAGCATAAATGTGCCAATCATTGTGATATGGCTTCGATGAGTGGAAGAACACCAGGGCTCTTGTCTCATGCCCAATTAGATAAGATGACATGGGTGCATGTGGAGTGGTTTTAAGGAGCGGAGAGTTTAATAGGCAAGACAGAAGGGAGAAGAAAGAAGGAAGAAGCGCCCCTTTACAGAGCCAGAGGGAGAGGGGGCTCCAAAGCTGAGAGAAGAGACCCCCAGTGTGGTGGAAACCTGCCAGGTATATGAAGAGGCTGGAGGAGACGGTGTCTGATTTGCATATGGCTCAGGTGATTGGTTTGACCAGGCATGTCATTCACATAGCCACTCACATAATAAATGCATAATAAATGCTATGAGAAAGTAGATTTGCGGGGGGAGTAAATTGACAAATCAGAAGATTTTATTGTGCTTTTGTACAATAAATAGCCTTTAGCATTTAATTTCCTCCCTCCACCCCTGGCCCTGGGCAAACACTCATCTGTTTCTGTCATGATAATTTTGTTTGTTTTAGAATTCCGTGTAAATTGAATCATACACTATGTATTCTTCTGCATTTGGCTTTTGTTGATCTGCATTGTGCTTTTGACATTCATCTATGTTGTTGTTGTTTTTAGAGGTAGGGTCTTACTCTGTCACCCAAACTGGAATGCTGTGGTGAAATCATAGCTCATTGCAACCTTGATCTCCTGGCTCATGGGACCTTCCTGCCTCAACCTCCCAAGTAGCTAGGATTATAGGTGCATACCAGTACACCTGGCTAATTTGTAAAATTTTTTGTAGAGACAGGGTCTCTCTGTGTTTCCCAGACTGGTCTCAAACTCCTCCCATCTCAGCCTCATCTATATTGTTTCATGTATTGGTAATTCATTCTTCTATTCTTTTATTTTTTTAATTTAAAACATTTTTTCCATTCTTTTTAATTGTTAGGTAGTATTCCATTGTATGAATATACCACAATTTGTTTATCTAGTCCCCAATTCAAATGTCCACTTGATGGACATTTAGATTGTTTCCAGTTCTTGGCTATTATGAATAAAACTGCTGTGAATATTTGGATCAATACTTTTTTTTTTTTTTTCCGAGACGGAGTCTCGCTCTGTCACCCAGGCTGGAGTGCACTAGCACGATCTTGGCTCACTGCAAGCTCCGCCTCTCGGGTTCACGCCATTCTTCTGCCTCGGCCTCCCAAGTAGCTGGGACTACAGGTGCCCACCACCACACTGGCTAATTTTTTTGTATTTTTAGTAGAGGCAGGGTTTCACCATGTTAGCCAGGATGGTCTCGATCTCCTGACCTTGTGATCGTCCTCCTTGGCCTCCCAAAGTGCTGGGATTACAGGTGTGAGCCACTGCTCCTGGCCTGGATAAATACTTTTAAGGAGGATTGCTGGGCTGACCAATAAATATGTTTAAAGTATGTTTAACTTTATGAGAAATTGCCAAACTATTTCCAAAGTGGATAGATATATTCATCTCCAGTAGTGTATGTGTTCCAGTTATTCTACCACCTTGCCAAAAGTTGATATTGTCAGTTTTAAATTTTAATCATTCTAGTGGATGTATGATGGTATCTCATTGTGCTTTTAATTTCCATATCTTGAATATGTGTGTGTGTTGCAAATATTTTGTCCTAGTCTGTGGTTTGCCTTTTGTTTTAACAATGTCTTTTGAAGAGCAAAAGTTTTACAATTTGATTCAGTCTATTTTATCAGTTTCTTTCTTTTATGGTTTACTTTTATTAAGAAGTATTCAACTGACCCAAGAGCATGAAGAATTTTTCCTGTATTATCTTTTTGAAATTTTATAATTTTAGCTCTTGCATTTAACTCTATGACCCATGTTTTGGTTAGGTTTTAGACATGTTGATTTTTTTTTCCTCGTTGGTTTCCTTGTTGGTTTTGGCACTATTAGTAGAAAAGACTGGGCCGGGCCAGTGGCTCACGCCTGTAATCCCAGCACTTTGGGAGCCCCAGGTGGGCGGATCACATGAGGTCAGTAGTTTGAGACCAGCCTGGTCAACATGGTGAAACCCTGTCTAAAATACTAAAAAATACAAAAAATTAACTGGCTGTGGTGGCGGGTACCTGTAATCCCAGCTACTCAGGAGGCTGAGGCAGGAGAATTGCTTGAATCTGGGAGGCAGAGGTTGCAGTGAGCTGAGATTGCACCACTGCACTTCAGCACTCCAGCCTGGGTGACAGAGTGAAACTCCATCTCAAAAAAAAAAAAAAAAAAAAAAGAGAAAGAAAAGAAAAGACTTTTCTTTTTCATTGGATTCCCCATTTTTCACCTTGTAAAGAATAATTTGATCATGGGTATGTTTCTGTACTTTTTTCTGTTCCATTGATATAAATGTCTGTCCTTGTAATAGTATCACTCTGTCTTGATTATTGTAGCTTTATAATAAGTTTTGAAATTAGGTAGAGTCAGTGTTTCAATTTTGATCTTTTTCCAAAAATTGTTTTGGCTCTTCTAGGTCTTGTAACTATGCTAAACTTATTAATTTTAGTAGCCTCTTGGTAGATTATTTGGTATATTCTACATAGATGTCTATGTTGTCTGTGAATATAGTTTTATTTTTTTTCTCTCCAACTGTATGCCTTTTATTTATTTTTCTTGCCAATTACCCTGGCTAGGACCTCTGCTACGGTGTTTAATAGAAGTGATGAGAGTGTGCATTCTTGTCTTGTTCCTGAACTTAAGGATAGATACATTTAGTCTGTCACTATTAAGTGTGATATTACCTATTGGTTTTTCATAGATGGCCTTTTATCAGGTTAAGGAAGCTTCTTTCTGTTTCTCGTTTGCTTTTTTTTTTTTGGTTATCAATGTGATATAGCTTGGATATTTGTCCCTGTCCAAATCTCATGTTGAAATATAATCCCCAAAGCTGGAGATGGGGTCTGGTGGGAGGTGTTTGGATCATGCGGGCAGATCTCTCATGGTTGGTGATGTCTTCATGGTAATGAGTTCTCTTGAGATCTGGTCATTTAAAAGTGTGTGGCACCTATCCCCCCAACTCTCTCTCTCTTGCTCCTGCTCTCACCATGTGAAGTGCCTGCTCCTGCTTGACCTTCCTCCATCAGTAAAAGCTCCCTGAGGCCTCCCCAGATGCAGATGTCGCTATGCTTCTTGTATAGCCTGCAGAACTGTGATCCAATTAAACCTCTTTTCTTATAAATTACCCAGTCTTGCCTAGGCCTAGTAGCTTATGCCTATAATCCTTGCACTTTGGGAGGCTGAGGTAGGTGGATTGCTTGAGCCCAGGAGTTTGAGACTAGTCTGGGCAACATGGTGAAACCTCATCTCTATAAAAAGTATGATTAATGAATGTGGTGGTGCAGGCCAGTAGGCACAGCTACTTGGGAGGATCACCTGAGCCTGGAGACGTCGAGGTTGCAGTGAGCTGTGATTGCACCACTGCACTGCAGCCTGGGCCACGGAGTGAGGCCTTGACCATTTATTCATCTACTGGGTTGACAATATTGTTTAAATTTTTTTAAATCTGTGAATGTGTACTTGATTACATTGATTAAAACAATATTAAGTCAATTTTGCATTCCTGGGATAAACCTACTATGTCAAGGTATATTATCTTTTTTTATATATTACTGAATTTTTGCTTTACTGCCCATGAGGGATGTTGATCTAGACTTTTCCTTTCATGTAAGGGCTATCTGATTTTGGTATCAGGTAATGCTGACCTTGTTAATGAGCTGGGAAGTATATTCCTTCTTAAGTATGCAATTTATATAGCAGCATAGTATAAATAATACAATTTAATAATGTAATATATAGAGTTGTATAAATTGCCAACATTTTTCTCTATTTTAAAGTTTTGTCTAACATAGATCTTAACTAGGTTTGTCTTATAAGCTGGTTTAATATTTTATAATTAAAATATTGTTAATATTAAGATTTTTTGAGAACATAGGGAAAAAGCTCTGTGGTTTTAACAAATATATAAGTATGCTAATTTTAAAACACTAAGCCTTTTTGTAGAAAATTTGGAGAGTACAAGACTGCATGAAGACAAAATCATTATGTAGATTTTATTGTTGAGATAATATGGAATTTAACATTTGGAACTCATTTTCTTAACATTCACAAGCATTTTCTCAATATTTTAATTTTTATTAACAGCATGCTTACGACTGTGTAATCTATCACATGGATTTAGAATATTTGTCTATAATATAAGTATATTTGTTTTATTTATCTAATTATTGATATTAGACTTTTACCCTGTTAGCAATTTTCTACAATCACATATAATGCTGTGATGAGCACTTCCTATGTAAGCCTCTGTTTTTATTTACGATTTGTTTCTTTAGGTAGATTTATAAATTAAATTATTGGGTCAGAGGGTCTAAATGTCTTGAAGCTCTTGATACATTTATGGAACGGCTTTTATCTATACTACTTCAGTTTGTACTTCTCCAAATGATATACGAGAAGAGCTGGTTCAACTCTTCAATTATTCAGGATTTTACAGTTAAATATCTTGGCTAACATGATGGGTAAAAGTAGTAACTTATTGCATTAATTTTCATTTCTTTAGTTACTTGGGAAAGAATTTTTTAATTTTCTTGAAAAGTTTTAGACAAGTCACTCAGAAGAGTTATGCAACAGAAATATTAAGAGGAAATAAATATATGGGAAAACAAGTTCCTGTAATAAAAGAAACAGAAACGGAAAAACAAAGGCATAAGGCTATATAAAATCTGTATGCCATGAAGAAAGAGAAAGTAGTTTTAGTTTGTATTAAATAATTTCATTACCTTACTGGGAAATGGATAGAGTGATATAGAGTATAAGAACCATAGTCTTATCTTCTCCTTTCTTCGAAATGTACTAACACTTCATAAGCTTAATAAAAGAACCTCAATACTTCTAACTTAGTTTTTTGTGGCTTCTATCATTGTTGAAAGTTTCTGGGGAGTAGCTACCTGTTAACTAAAAATAGGTATCTGGAGCATGGCAAAAGAGACCACTTCAGCTTTGCAACTATGATATTGATCCGCTCAAAAGCAGTAATTTGAAAGAAGTGAAAGAAAATAGCGGTGAAGCTCAAACTATGTGAAGGTAGAAAATTTGGTCTTTACAGTAAATTTGATAGTTGTCTAACAGAAACTTAGGGGAGAAGGAAAAAATGGAGGGGAATAAATTTGAATTGAAGTGTATTTTGATGGATAAAAGAAAATGTGAATTTTTAAATATAAACTTGGTATATAACTTTTCCATAGTAGGTAAGTTTATTTATAACCTATTTGTTTCCCTAAAACATCAAGGCAGCTTATAATAAAATCCATTGACCGAAATATGTATTCCAATATCAAATGGCAAATTCCAACAATACAAAAACTGCAATTATGTTTCCACCAACCTGATAGTAAAAGAAATAGAAAATTAGAACTAATGGACAACTCATAACTCAGCAGGGATGCTGTGCTTGGGCTTCACATTTGGTCATAAACATCCAGGGAGTAAAGATGAAAAGGAAGCTACTCATTTACATAGAAAGGAGGGGCTGTAGCAAATTCTGAAATATGAGACTTAAGAACTTAAGTAACTTGCTGTATTAGTTAAAATTTTACTGGAGGATATATGAATTAACATTAAAAAATCATCAAAGTGTCAAATATTCCAATATATTAATACTGTTGTGAAACATTACAGTAGACATGTGATTTGACCTCTCAACTGTGTATCCTGGGATTTATGTATTTATCTCATCTATGCAGTATTCAGTGAGAAGCTACTATACACTTAGCATTCTTACCAGGGCTTTGAAGAGTACAGATGCTTTAAATAGTCCCACATTAAAATTTTAAGTGTTAGACAAGAAGGCAAATGAACAGCAGGAAATGCTTAAAGGTAAAGTTAGGGGTACTTGCTATGACTACGTTGATGTGGACTAGGCAGAATACTTCATTTAGTTAAGTGGGAAATAAGCGTTTGGTTAAGTGGGGAATAAGTCATGGTATAGGAAGAAGTTCTGTTGAGATCTGCTGTGGGAAGGATTGAGGTGCACCTGAGCTTTTTCTTTTGAATTCAGTTCAGAGCCCAAATAATATCATAATATAGAATGTTAAGAGATCCCTTTTGATATCTTCTTCAAAGGATGCACAAATGATACTTATTTGAAGAACATGAATATTTCTATGACAGTTGAGAAACATAGATCCATCTTGGTATCCCTAATGCTTACCATACTGCTTTGCATATTATACTGGTTCTATAAGTGTTTATTGAATGAACTACTTAAAAGAGAAAATGGGAGAGAGGTGTTCTCAATTTGTAAGGATAAATATTAAGTATAAAATAGAAACCTTTAAACCTGTAAAGAAAGGATTTAGTGATGAGAGTTGTTTATTTTTCTAATGTAATTATGGTGACAACTTGTTAGTATTGTTTTCACTGGAATCTTATTAATCTTAGGAATTTTTATGTACTTACAAAATAATTCCATATATGAATCTTTTGTTACTAACCTGGTAAAGAAACACAGATTTTGAATAGCTAGATGGTAGTAGCAGATGAAACATTGCTTCTTAATTATCAGAGTTCTCTGATTGCCTTGTTTATTGCCTATCAGCCTGCTGGACTGTTATGTACTGGATATTTCTGACACAGCTAAAATTACTTTGCCTTTCTTTATGGTATATATACATTTTATAGCCTTTGTGCCTTTGTTCTTTTATTTCTGTTTCTTTTACCTCAGGAACTTATTTTCTCATATATTTATTTCCCCTTAATACTTGTGTTGCATAACTTGTCTAAAAGTCTTGAAGAGACTGAAGAAGTATTTTTCAAGTAATTAAAGAAATGGAAATTAAAAGCAACTTGTTATTTGTAGAATATGTAAACAAATGTTTCTGAAGTGCTTTCTACATATGAGGTATAGACTAGAAGTGGTTTAAGGCAGGATTTTTGATGTAAGTGACTTATATACTCTTCTACTTGACATGAACAAATAAACAGATAATTTGTATAGCATTAAAAAAATCACTCAATATCCAAGAGCTATGTCAGTTCAGAGAAGGATGGACTAGCTATAATTTGTTAAACACTAAAAGCAACACTAATTAATCTTTAAAACAAAGATAGATGTTTTATTTACTTATTCAGTCACCTTTTACTTGTTAAAGTAAGAAAAGGAATTACAGGCCTACATCGAAGATATTGCAGGTTCTGTTCGAGACTAATAGAGTGAATATTGCAATAAGGCATGCCATATAAATTTTTGTTTCCCAGTGCATGTAAAACTTATGTTTACAATATACTGTAGTCTATTAAGAATGCAATAGCATCTTTTAAAAAACAATGTACATACCTTAATTTAAAAGTGCTTTATTGCTAAAAAATGCTAATGATCATCTATCTGAGTCTTCAGTGAGTTGTAATCTTTTTGCTGGTGGAGGGTCTTGCCTCAATGTTGATGTCCGCTGACTAATCAGAGTGGTGATTGCTGAAGGTTGGAGTGTCTGTGGCAATATCTTAAAATAAGACAACCATTCAGTGTGCTGCATTATTTCAAAAGAATGAGAGTCTGTCCTCTCAAAGCATTCTACTACTTGATAACTAAGTTTATATAATAATCTAACTTCTTTGTTGTCATTTCAACAATGTTCATAGCATCTTCACCAGGAGTAGAGTCTATCTCAAGAAACCACTTTCTTTGCTCATCCATGGGAAACAACTCCACATCCTTTAAAGTTTCATCACCAGATTGCAGCTGTTTAGTCCCATCTTCAGGCTCCACTTCTAATTCTAGTTCTCTTGTGATTTCCACCACATTTGCAGTGAACTTCCTCCATTGAAGACTTGAACCCCTCAAAGTCAACCATGAGAGTTGGAATCAACTTCTGTATCCCTGTTAATGTTGATATTTCCTCTCCCGTGAATCACAAATGTTCTTAATGGCATCTAGATTGGTGAATCGTTTCAGAAGGTTTTCCACTTACTTTGCTCAGATCCCTCAGAGGAATCGCTATCTATAGTAGCTCTAGTCTTACAAAATGTATTTCTTAAATAATAAGATGTGAAAGTTAAAATATTCCTGATCCATGGGCAGCAGAATGGATATTGTGTTAGCAGATATGAAGACACTAATCTCCTTGTACATCTCTATCAGACCTCTTCAGTGACCAGGTGCATTGCCAACAAGCAGTAATATTTTGAAAGGAAACTTGTTCTGAGCAGTGGGTCTCAACAGCAGGCTTAAAATATTCAGTAAACTATGCTGTAAACGTATGTGCTATTATTTAGACATTATTGTTCCATTTCTAGAGCACAAGCAGAGTGGATTTGGCCTAATTCTTAAGGGCCCTAGGATTTTCAGAATGGTAAATGAGCTTTGGCTTCCACTTAAAGTCACCAGCTGCATTAGCCCCTAACAAGGGAGTGAGCCTGTCCTTTGAAGCTTTGAAGCCAGGCTTTGACTTCTCTCTAGCTATGAAAGTCCTGTATGGCATCTTCTTCCAGTATTAGGCAGTTTCATCTACATTAAAAAGCTGTTGTTTAGTGTAGCCACCTAAACAACAGCTTTTTCATGATCTTAGCTAGATATTCTGGATAACTTGCTGCAGCTTCCGAAGCTCTTGCTGCTTCACCTTGTACTTTTATGTTATAGAGATGGCTGCTCTCCTTAAACCTCATGGACCCACCTCTGCTAGCCTCCAACTTTTCTTCTGCAGCTTCCTCACCTTTCTCAGCCTTTATAGAATTGAAGAGAGTTAGGGGCTTGGTCTGGATTAGGCTTAAGTTTAATGGAATGTTGTGGTCCATCCAGACCATTAAAACTTTCTTTATATTGGTAATAAGGCTGCTTCACTTCACTTTCTTCTTTTTTTCTTTTTTTTTTTTGAGACAGAGTCTTGCTCTATCACTCAGGCTGGAGTGCAGTGGCGCATTTTCAGCTCATTGCAGTCTCCGCCTCCTGGGTTCAAGCAATTCTCCTGCCTCAGCCACCCGAGTAGCTGGGATTACAGGCATGCACCACCATACCCGGCTAATTTTTGTATTTTTAGCAGAGACGGGGTTTCACCATGTTGGTCGGGCTAGCCTCGAACTCCTGACCTCAGGTGATACACCTGCCTCAGCCTCCCAAAGTGCTGGGATTACAGGCGTGAGCCAGCATGCCTGGCCTTCACTTTCATATCATTTATGTGTTAACCGGATTAGCACTTTGAATTTCCTTCAGGAACTTTTCCTTTGCATTTACGACTTTGCTCACTGTATGGCACATGAGGCCTAGCTTTCAACCTATCTCCATTTTTGATATACCTTTCTCACTAAGCTTAGTCACTTCTAGCATTTGATTTAAAGTGAGAGAGGTGAGAATCTTCCTTTCACGTCAATACTTAAAGGCCATTGTGAGTTACTAATTTCAATATTATTGTTTCTCAGAGAATAGGGAAGCTCTAAGGAGAGGAGAGAGACAAGGGAATGGCTGGTTGGGGAAATAGCCACAAGACACACAATATTTCCTGATGAAGCTCATCTTATAGGGGCATAGTTGATGGTGCCCCAAAACAATTACATTAGTAACATCAGAGATCACTGATCATAGATCACCATAACAGATAAAATAATAATGAAAAAGTTTGAGTTATTGCAAGAATTACCAAAATGTGACACAGAAACATGAAGTGAGCACATGCTATTGGAAAAATGCAGCCCATTGTCTATCTCAATGCAGGGTTGCCACAGACCTTCAAATTGTGTTCAGTTTTAACACAATTTGAAGTGCAGTAAAGTGAAACATGGTGAAATGAGGTATGCTTGCATGCATTTCTCTTCTTTTGGCAAGTATATGTGCAGCCACCTAGATCCTCGCTAATCAATTAGAGCACAAAGATTATAAATCATTATTTTAACAGGAATATATCCTAATTGCAAATATGTGAATACTTATAGCCAGAAGGTTGCTTTAACGCAGCTCTGAGGAAAATTGTATTGTAAAATAAATGCTTTAAAAAATGCCTCAACAAACAAGGGAGAATAGGAGGTACTTATAAAGAAGAAGGCTTAAAAATGGCCATGTAAAAATGCTATGATAGTAAGAGTAAATGGAGAAAATAGGCAGAGGACCACAAAATGTAGGGGAGATTTTAGGGAGGAAACGCAAATAGAACAAAGTTTATTTTGGTCAAAAGGAAGTTTTAAAAAAAGAATCCTAGAGCCGAATTAAAAAGATATAGGATGAATAAAGATTAAGCTTAGAAGTAGTAATGGGATAAGGTAATGTTTCCTATGTGTGTGGGTTTTTTTTTGTTTTGTTTTTTTTTTAACAGATTCTCACTCTGTTGCCAGGCTGGAGTGCAGTGGCATAATCTCGGCTCATTGCAACCTCTGCCTCCTGGGTTCAAGCGATTCTCCTGCCTCAGCCTTCCGAGTAGCTGGGACTACAGGCGCGTGCCACCACACCCAGCTAATTTTTTTTTGATATTTTTAGTAGAGATGGGGTTTCACCATGTTGGCCAGGATGGTCTTGATCTCTTGACCTCGTGATCCACCCGCCTCGGCCTCCCAAAGTGCTGGGATTACAAGCATGAACCACTGTGCCCGGCCTGTTTCCTATATTTTTATATTCTTATTAATTCATTAAATATTTCACGATTGCCTCCTCAGTCCACAGTCTCTATAGAGGGACTTAGGAAATAGTTTTCATGTTTTACTTTTGTCATGCCAGTTAGAAACTAGATTAATTATCTGCTTGCCAAACCTGATTATCTTTTGTATTGCTACTCACATTTCATTGTGTAAAAGGGGTGAGGCTGATGGACAAATTGTAGGTCTCCTTTCTTCTAGGAATGTACTTTAGAATACTGAGATTTAATTATTTTGGGGTACATTTTCCATAGTGCTTTCTGTATTTACTTTTACTTTATTGAGTTGTTCGGAGAATTAAGTATTTGATGTGAATTTTATGTGCATGTGTGATTGTAGTGGTGATGGTACAAGGGGAACTTTGGTGTAGAAGAATTTGTTAGGATGCTCTTGCAATATTCATGTAAGAAGTTATGAAGACCCAGACTGGAATGGTGACAGTGAGGATAGGAGGGAGGGACGAGTGTGAGAGATGTGCCCTAGGATCTTGGTGGCCATTGATGGGGAATGACTGGTTCTGGAGAATGGGGTGGTTAGACTACGGGGAGTTGCCATCCATATCCTAGAATTCAAAGGGTATGTTGAACTTAGGCTTATTCTAGGTTGGTTTTGGTGTCCAATAGGGTTCACTTTGGTGTATGTGATACAGTGACAAAAGTTTCTTGTTATTTCCAATTTATAAAGCCTGTAATGGCATTGAGGAGGTTTTTGGTGGTCTGTACTGTGTGGAGGAGGAACCAGCTATGACAAAGGGAGGGAGTATTTACTGGTCTTAGGAACAAGGTGTGGTTTCCTAGGGCATAGTGGCTGGCATCATGCAGGCAGGGAATTTGGGCTCCAGCCAAATACTCTGAGCTAGAGACTGGGTCCAGTTCCAGCAATTCTGTTAATATATATTTACCAGACTCTGGTATGATTTTGTATGAATTTATTATAGGATTGGAGATGAGGGCAGAAGGGAGGGGTAGTATGTAGTAGTGGTTGCATTCATATTTAACCCTCGGTTTTTGAATAAAGTCTTACATTTGGGAATTTTTTTTAATAAATAAAATGTCTTGCTAATGTAAGTGTTACTCCCACCAATATAGAAGACAGCACTCAAATTCTCATTCTCTTTTGTAACCAGATCATAAGCATATGACTTATACTTCGTTGATTAGACTCACCTCTCACAGGACTTTGATTTGGAACTGAGGAAACAGAACAGGACTTTGATTTGGAACTGAGAAAACAGAATCTTCATCGAGCTTTCGTGTTTGGTGGTGGCAGTGGTGGATGTGAGCAGAGACTTTCTGCCTTTGGTGGCAGCAGTGTCTTTTTGGTGGTTGCTAGATTGATTTCCCACAGTGGGAGTGGTTTTCTTTAGTACTCTGTGGGATGCTAAACAGCAGTGATGGCCATTTTCTATTAATAATTAGTCCTGTTTTAGAACTAATTAGTTCCTCTTTTGAGCCTGGAAGCTTAACTTTAAGAATAGTTTTTTGGCCAGGCACAGTGGCTCGTGCCTGTAATCCCAGCACTTTGGGAGGCCAAGGCGGGTAGATCACGAGGTCAGGGGTTCAAGACCAATGTGACCAACATGGTGAAACCCTGTCTCTACTAAAAATACAAAAATTAGCTGGGTGTGGTGGCGTGCACCTGTAATCCCAGCTACTCAGGAGGCTGAGGCAGGAGAATCCCTTGAACCCAGAAGGCGGAGGTTGCAGTGAGCTGAGATTGCACCATTGCACTCCAGCCTGGGCGACAGAGGGAGACTCCATCTCAAAAAAAAAGAATAATTTTTCATCTTCCCAACAATTCTGTGAGCTTCCTAGTAGCCTTTTAATAAACTCATTTTCTGCTAGTCAGCTTCTTCCATGTTCAGCTAACAATCTTAGCTGGTCCTGGGTTGATTAGAAGATAAGGCAGCAAAATGAAGACAGAGGCTTTTTGATATCTGCCAGGATGGCTAAGAATTGATCCAAAATCCATGGGGACTTGGTATCAGATTGTATTTTGGGGTGAATTGGAGGAGGAAGGAAAATAACTATGTTGATAGTAGGTCTGTTTGGATGTTGGGGGGTATGGAACAATGATTTTAGTTTTGGACATGTTTACTTTGAGATGCCATAGAAATATTCACTTGTGGAGATATCTGGCATGTAATTGGAAATGTAATTCTAGCATTCAGAAAAGAGATCGGGGATAGTAGTGACAGTTATTCAAGGTTGCATTGAAATTGGATTAGAGTACTAAGGGTAGCAGCATGAAATGGGGAGAAAGGAGAGGCTTTTCACAATTACAGGGCAAATGGTGGAAGGAGACAGTGAAGAAATCTGAAAACGAATCTTCTAGAAGGATGGAAGAGCACTCAGAGAAGCTCAAAGATGGTAGAGTTCCAAGGAGCAGATAGTCAGGAGTATGAAGACTGAGAAGAGGCCATTGTATTTAGTGATTTTCAAGAAAGTCATAGAAAATAGAACAAAACCTTACAGTGGTGAATAAAGGACTAAAGTAATATCTGGAACAAAAGAGATTAAATAAAATTTGAGTCAAATTTTATTAGACATATTTAGAGCCCAAATCACAAAATAAAGTTTGAAACCAGAGACACAACCCCTATCTTTTTCCTTAACAGATTTTTATCAGGCTAGTTGTTAAGTTTGTCTATTTGAGTAATGGCACTGATATATCAAATTCTTTTGTTTTAATGAAGCAACAGCTCTCTAGTATGCAAAACTTGGGAAAATATTTTGCTTTACAATTTTAGTGTTCATTAAGCCTTATTATGTAAGCTGTAAGCAAATGTTAGAGAATTTTAAATGTTTGTGACATCTGTGTTTTTATTGTGAATGTGAGTTTTCTTTTGTAAGTATTACAATGATCATTGTTAACAGTTTGACCTTGCTTTACATTTTTGCCAGACTATTCAGTGATAGCTATTTGCATGCTGTCTTTCCTTTTATTTCAGCTTTCCTTCCCACTTCCTCTTATGTTGCCAAATGAGAAGCTTGACTATTGGTGGTTAGAGTCTCTGCCACTCAAGATTTTCATTTTTCTGTATTTTGAAGTACTGTCTTTGTATGCTTTTCTTTTCTCAATTCAAAGAGCAGTCTCTTTACATTTGATATTCTGATAGAATTTATCTGCTGAAAATCAAAGTCTGTGCTCCTTGAATTCTGGCTTCAAAATAATCATCTAGAATAGATGTAAGATACTAGAACCAGATGAAAGATTCAAAAGATGTCAGTCTTGATTTATAAGTTTATTATCTACAAGACTGGATCTTGACTGTACCAGTCTTAAAAATATATCTTGCATTATAATTTGAACTATGACATTTCATCAAACATACAGTTTAAATTTATAGAACTCTTTTTTTTTGCATTAGTTTATGTAGTCAAATAGAAGACATTAAATTCAAAAGTATTTCTTTTCTTTTCTTTCTTTTTTTTTTTTTGAGATGGAGTCTCTCTCAGTCGCCCAGGCTGGAATGCAATGGTGTGATCTCGGCTCACTGCAACCTCTGCCTCCTGGATCAAGTAATTCTCCCACCTCAGCCTCCCAAGTAGCTGGGATTACAGGCACCCACTTTTTGTATTTTTGTAGAGACAAAGTTTCACCATGTTGGCCGGGCTGGTCTTGAACTCCTGACCTCAGGTGATCCTCCCGCCTTGGCCTCCCAAAGTGCTGGGATTACAGGTGTGAGCCATCATGCCCAGCTGAAAATATTTCTTAAAGATTTATATTTTCTGTCATTATTTTATGCAGTGCTTTAAAATTAATTGCTATTAACTTTTAATTAACGGAATATGATGACCTGAGTATTATTACATATCACAGAACTTTAATGTAAAGATACATCAATGAAATTTAGAATTTTACTTAGATACCAAGTTAATATACCAAAAATCCATTTAGGCTAATTTTATTAAAACAAATGTATCAGAATTTCAGTGGCAATAATACTGTTTACATTTTTTTGATGGAATTCTTTTTTTTTACATGGTATGGCTAGTATACAAATGATAGGGTTTTATGCTAAACAGGTTTTTTTTCCCACATGCAGCAGAACTCTGCTTACATTGTGACCTTTCAGAATAAATTGGCAAGCAGGTCAGATACCAAGAGCTAAGAAAGGATGGAAACAAATGCAGTATTTTGCAGGTGAATTTTTGAGATGCCCCATTTACTTGAAATTTTAAATAATGGAGGTAAAAGACTTTAGCTGAAGTTTGAATGTCTCAGAATGATGAATAAGGAGTTTGTCAGGTATTATACTTTCAGTGTTAGTGCGGAGTAATTCCTTGTAACACAAATGGCTGATTTTTGTAATATGTACACACAAGCTTAGTATGGTTTGATAATAAGACAACAAAAACCTAGTAGCCTTTGCTTTTTTTCACTTTGCAGTTGACTTGGTAGCCTATCGGAAAGTCTGCTTTCATTTCTTCATTAGTATTATACCTTGGTGTTTTTCTAATAATTTATGGTAGTTTTTTTCTTTAATCAGAGAAGTTCCAGATGTAGGAACATGTTTTCATAGACGTTTGCATGCTTTCACATAGTTCCTTTAATTTTCCATTATTCTTCAAAGAAGCATATATATAATTTTCATTTGGGGCCAGTGTACTGTGGTTGACAACATATAAAATTAATCAGAGTCAAGCAGTCGAAGGTTAACATGAAAGAAATCTAGAAGAACCCAGTGCAAAATATAAGACAACACAAACTTTACATTAGACCCTATTGCTCTTAATGGATTGGAGGGATGGCGACCTTGCCAGTGGGAGTGACATGAGTGCAGTGGATGAGCTGTGGCAAAGTCAGGAAGCTTGGGAGCAGCAGAATTAGTGAAATGTTAGTAGTTGCTAGGTAATAGGGTTTATGTTAAAGATCGGAGACTAAGACGTGGTCATTGTTAAATCCCCTTGAGGAATTTATGGTGAAGTAGCCGACTAAACTTGGTATGTGCAAAGCCAAGGGAAGCTTCATGTTGCCTTAGTAAACATCTCTAATTGAATACTAAAGGATCCGGTGCTGCCTGGTGGGTATATCCCCTAGAGTAGTACTCACTGTGATTAAGGGTACGTTGTTTCAGTAACTGATCCCTTGAGGCAGTGAATTGCCCAGTCAGTGCAGGAGTTTTAAGGGTCCAGGTCTAAAGGTGGAATTGCATCTTTTGGCTCTGTTTGAAGCTCCTTCTTGTGTGCCTGCACAGGAGTGCAGTGGGTATATACCTGTGAGCACATGTACCCTATTTCTTGGAATGACATTCTTGCTTTTAATTTTGGGCTGACTAGAAATTTTTGTCTGTGATGCCAGTGGTGGGTAGATAGGTAAGGATGGGCACAGTTTAGCCAGCGTGGATTGTGAAAAAGTACATTTATTTCAGGAAATTGTAAGAAAAACAAAACAGGGACCTAATTTAAACATCAGGCACTCCGAGAAAGTAGAGATTCTTTTTCTGTTTTTTCAGTGTTAGCTGTCTGGAGCTTAACTGAGAGATCAAGATAAGTTCAGTTCTTCTTTGTCACATCCACATCTTACAGTACTTGAAGCAATGTACTTTATTAACATAAAGATAGTACATTTCTAGCCAAAGTAGAGGATTTAGGGAAAAGTTCTTTTAAATTTTATCCAGGGAGAGATTAAACAACATTGAGAGCCTGGACAAAGAAAAGCAACTAGATTTTACATATTTAGTTAATTATATAAGAACAGATGGAAAAGATATGAGCAAATGCCTGACTCCATAAGATAACATGAGTAAGTGCTAAAATAAAGGTATTTAAACTTGTCTAGTAGTTGGTAAACAGCGTATCAAGAATAGAGATCTTTGCAACAGCTTCATAAAAAGACTTTATCAAATTTGGGAAACTCTTATATTAAGGAGATTACCATTAAATCAAAGCAATGCCTTAAAAACACAATACTGGTCTGTAATTTAAGGAGGATCGTATTTATATAAGAAGAATACATTAAAAAGACATTGAGTTGGATAATTTAAATGGAAGAAATTGGAATGTGCATTTTTGACATCAGTTATTCCACCTGAAGCTAGAAATATTTTTTGATCAGCAAAGTCATTGCAAATAAGTTATATTAGTCTTAATGTAATTTGCATAATTTGAGACAACTAAAATATATTATTAAATGAACTAATAACTGTCACTTTAGAGCTTTTATATATATGTAAATAAATACTGTTCAACTAAAGTAACTCAAGAAAAACCTTGCTAGTGTTCCCTTAAGTGTAGGATAGAGGAATACCAAATGAATGAATAAATGAATAAATAAACATGTATACACACATATTTTATCTTGGTTAAATAGATAACTGTGAAATATTATACTTAGGAATAGCTTTGACTTTTCAAGTTTTTCTCACTTAAAATATGTTCTGTGTCTATCTAGTTTTTATTATGCAACGTGTATTTAAATTATATTTTCATTTCTTTTCGTTTTTGAACAAATAATTAGGATTTATTTGATTTAGATTCTAAACACATTTTTTAATGGAATTATTATTATTATTTTTGAGAGGGAGTCTCACTCTGTCGCCCAGGCTGGAGTGCAGTGGCGCAATCTTGGCTCACTGCAGCCTCCACCTCCTGGGTTCAGCCTCCCAAGTAACTGGGACTACAGGCGCACATCACACCCAGCTAATTTTTGTATTTTTAGTAGAGATGGGGTTTCACCATGTTGGCCAGGATGGTCTTGATCTCTTGACCTTGTGATCTGCCCACCTTGGCCTCCTAAAGTGCTGAGATTACAGGCGTGAGCCACCACACCCTGCCAATGGAATTATTTTAAATTATTCATAGTATGGTCTAATTTATAACAACATTAGATATTTGAAATATTACTCAAAGATTAGAAATCTCCACCAAGCATAGGAAACATTTGGTCAACATAATTTTAATGGCCTTTTTAGAGACTGTAGTAATAATCCTCAGAAGCCAGAAATTATTAATAGTCTGAGTAATGATGAGAGTCATTCTAGGAATAGAATTAGAAGGTACTTACAGGAGGCCAGAGATCTGAGGGACAGAGGGTGGTGGAGACAACGGTAATCACACCTCTCAGATATAGTGTACCTTTTTATTAATTCATTTTTTTCTTAGTGGTCCGTTAAAGTATGGTAAAAATAGATGGAAACTCAGAATTTCAGGGTCTTTTACTCAAATATAGGCCTGTTTATGCCCAGAAGAGACCCTAAACGTAGACTTCAGAAGCATTATCAATTTCTATTTTAAAAGTTAAGTATATGTGGACAGCTAATAACTCAGCATTTCTTTTCACATAAAGAAATATTTTAATTCAAATATGATAATTGAAGATGGAAAGTAACTCATGTCGTGTCTACTCATATATACTTTACATATAATAATCTGCACAGATTTTAAATACACAGGTCTCTAATATTTGGCAAAAGTATACACTCATCATATAAGTATTATGCCAAATGAGATAAGGAACATTCCCACCTTCCCAAATATAACCTTGTGCTTTTTGTAATCATTCATCTCAAACTCTCCGTCCCAAGCAACCACTGAGTGATTTTGAATATTATAGATTAGTTTTGCCTATTTTAGAGTTTTATGTAAGTAGACTCACATAGTATGTACTTTTTTGTGTCTGGTTTCTTTTGCTCAGCCAGATTTCTGTGTGTGTCATTATTTGTTCTGTTTTATTTCTTTTTATT
This sequence comes from Pan troglodytes, assembly GCF_028858775.2. Lineage (NCBI taxonomy): Eukaryota > Metazoa > Chordata > Mammalia > Primates > Hominidae > Pan > Pan troglodytes. Next base: position 63,292,890 of record NC_072403.2, read on the forward strand.
TAGGATCAGTATTCAAGTGTTCAAGAATCCCAAAGTGAGGAAAAGATTTGAACAGACATTTTACAAAGGCAGATATACTAATGCCCTTAAGTGTGTGAAAAAGGATGCTCAGTATTGCTAGTCATCGAGGAAATGCAAATTAAAGCCACAGTGAGATACAGCAGTACACCCACTCGAATGGCTAAAATTTAAAAACTGGTAAAACCAGGTGTTGGGGACCAAGTTGTATTTGCATTGCCGTCGAGGGGTGTACATAAGACTTGTTCATGATTATTCATAGCAGCTTTATTCATAATAGCCACAAATTAGAATCAAATGAAATGTTTCTCAACAGGTGATTAGATAAATACATTTTGATATAGTTTTGATTTTGTTCTTCTACCTGAGGTTTATCCTTGGCTAAAGTAGAAATGTGTAAAATTTTCCGAAATTTTGATAGGGAGAGATTATTGAAATAAATAGCCAGGTCTTTGTTAAGCCAAAGCTATGATAGAATCCTATTTCATATAATTAATACATTAAAAAGCAGGAAATTTCTGCGTTGTGTTTGTGATCTAGAGTAAGCTAGTAGGATGTGATTGAAAATGTTGTCCAGCTATATTTTTGGCTTGTGTGAAAATGGCTGCCAAATGAAATTTCTCTTCTTTTTTAGAACTGAATTATCTAGAAAATGGAATGAACTTCTTTATCACCCTGGCAGAAATTGGCAAAAACTATAAAGCAGTTTGTTTTAATTCATCCTGTATTTTTTCAGTCTTAGTTTTCGTGTTACAGGTTTTCTTATTTTCCAGATTTCATAATATTTAATGAGATTTTGGGAATGGCTTTGTTAAAAACTATTAGCTAAATTGTAATTTAAACCAAAAAACTTCTTTGGAATTGTATTTTAACTGGGTTATTCAATTCTTTTTTCTTTGAGACTTGTCGCTCTGTTGCTCAGGCTGGAGTGCAGTGGCCCGATCTCAGCTCACTTCAACCTCCGTCTCCTGGGTTCAAGCTATTCTTTTGCCTCAGCCTCCCTAGTAGCTGGGATTCCAGGCATGCGCCACCAAGCCCAGCAAATTTTTGTATTTTAGTGAGGACGGAGTTTCACCATGTTGGCCAGGCTGGTCTCGAACTCCTGACCTCAAGCAATCCACCTACCTCGGCCTCCCAAAGTGCTGGGATTACAGGTGTGAGCCACCATGCCCAGCCTGGTTATTCAATTATTAACAGCATCACATAGCAAATTTTTATCAATGTCATTTGTATTATAGTGATAATTTTTTTGGCGGGAGATTGTTGTTTATTTATAAATGAGATTAAACTATGAATATGTTAAGGATGATGAATTAAGGGACCTGTCAGGAATACTTTCTGAGATGGCAGAAAATTGGTGAGATCAGAAGTCAGAATTCTTGAATCCTTTATGTATAGTTTGTATATTGTAATGCTGCTTTTCCTTGAAATAAGAATACTATAAATTTGAACCTTATTCTTATAAATGCAACTTGGAGGATTAACTGCAAGTTTCAAGCTGTTTCAAATTAATTTAAATTTGCATGGAAAACTCACATGGTGATTGTTTCCTAAGGGGACTCTAGGAATCCTGTGGCTACATTTAGACAGGAGAGAAGCTAGGTTAAAAACTGACTTAAAAAAAAAATTGCAGTAGAATTATGGCAGGCTTAATTTTAAACATTTAGAATTGACATTTTTTAATTTAAATACCCAAGGTTTATTTTTACCCTGGAAAGTGTTTTTTTGTTTTTTAAATTTATACATACAAGAAATGTGTTAAACCTGTCATTGTCTTATTGCTTATTGAGGCAACTCTGCAGTAAATTGATTATGAATCAATATCAAGTTGTAAAGTTGTTTGCTTTTCCCCTCACCATCTTACTTCCTTGTTTCCAAAAGTAAATCAAGGGAGATTAAAACTAACAAACAGACATTAGTGTGAAATTGCTGTTAAGATCCAAGACTATATATTCAAGGTAGATTATTCAAATCCTCATGTAAATGTACTTGAAGAAAGAAGTAATAAAACTATTGATAATCTTTGCCTAAAACCCTGTTTCACAAATATTTTTCAGTAGGGCTCCCTATTCAAGTTTTCTCAAACCATTGACAGCATGCCTACAAGTACTGTGGTGTGGGACATGAGTGTTTGGGTTAGGGGACAACCTGATAATATAATTGTTTCTTTTGATGGGGAGTTATGAAGGGAGGGCATTGTGCTTGTTGCATAACCTCTAAATATGGTTCTCTAGGCTTCCCTAGAGATTCTATGAGCTATAAAGAGATATTTAAAAACTTTTTATTTGGAAATGATTTTAGACTCACATTTACAAAAATAGTAGAGAGTTTCAATTGTACCTCCCATTCAGCTTTCCTTAATAATATCTTATGTAACCATAGTGTTAGTGTTAACTAAACTACAGACCTTATTCATATTTCACCAGTTTTAACATGCATTATTTGTATGTGTATATGTATTCTATGAACCTTTACCACATGTATTGATACTTGTAATCACCACCACAATCAGGGTATAGAACTTTCTCATCATCCAAGAGAAACTTTTTCATGCTACTCCTTTATACCATCTCTGCAGCCTTGGCAACCATAATCTGTTCTTCATCACTATAATTTTGCCATATTGAGAATGTTATATAAATGGAATCATACTGTTGTTAAAGAAAAAACTTATTTAAACTCTTGTTAAAGACAGTAAGACCAGACTTAATTCACTACTCCATTGAGGTTTTGCCCTATGGGAGGGAGATTGGGCTCAACTCAGAATATAACAAGGACAAATGGATATTTATAGCCAAGGAGCAGGGTGGGAGTCAGTGGATGGAAAATTACTAAGAGAAAACATCAAGGCTGGAGGGACTCTTGCTAGACCAACTCAACAGGATTCTTGCTGAAGACAGGCCAGGGTGATAAATTATTGAGAATGGGGGATTTTCAGTAAACGGACTTATTAGCAGGATTCTTGCTGACATTGGACTAAGTGGACCAAGGACAGAACCCAAGGTCAAGGCCCAGTCAGAAAGAGGACCCAGAGGAGCCTGACTCAAGGTTTGATAAAGGAGTCTTTATCAGTCTTATGGGCTGAATTGTGGCCCCCCAACATTTATATGTTGAAGCCCTAACTTCCTGTACTTCAGAATGTGACCGCATTTGGAGATAGGGCCTTTAAAGAGACAATTAAGTTAAAACGAGGCTTTTAGGGTAGGCCCTAATACAATCTGATTGGCCCTAATACAGTCTGATTGTTGTCCCATAAAGGAAATTGGGAGACAGAGACAGGAGGGCTGTGAGAACAGAGGAAAGACCCTGTGAGGTTGTAGTGAGAAGGCAGCTGTCTTATTCTGGTTGGGCTGCTATAACAAAAATTCCATAAACTTGAGTGGCTTAATCCTGGCCATTTTAATAGGCATATCTAATAATGTTGGTATCTCATCACGGCTTTAATTTGCAATTCCCCAATGGCTAGTGCTGTTGAACATCTTTTCATTTGCTCATTTTCCAATCCCTATAGTCTCACTAGTTGAGTAACTGTTTCTTATTTTAGTTCAGATGTAGAACATTGCCAGCCTAGAGTCAAGGCTAGGAAGTTGAAATTGGGGATGGGGGATAAAGGGCATTTGGTATTAGCAGAGAGGTGGGATACTTTAGGGACTGTGAATTGTTAGTTCAGTCACAATCAAATAGCCCTTTGAATTTAGTTCTGAAATTGGGGTCTGTCCTTGGGGTTATGCTTTTTGTGTCATGTTAAGAAAAATCAGTGCTTGAGTGAGATATGTATTTTGCTAGAGACTGTTAAAATATATGAATGTTATTCTGAAGGGGATAGGTGAACTAATTGCTACCCCTTTACATACTTGCTCATAGCATTAAGTAGCTAGTAAAAAACCAGAATCCAGAAGACATTGGATTAAAGGCTGTCTATAAATAAGATATGGAAAACGAAAGTAATTTTGTATGAAATGTTAGCTTTGTATAGGAGTTTCTTTCTTTGTTTTTTTTTTTTTTTTTTTTTTTTTGAGATGGAGTCTCACTCTGTTGCCCAGGCTGGAGTGCAGTGGCGCAATCTCAGCTCACTGCAACCTCTACCTCCCAGGTACTAGTGATTCTCCTGCCTCAGCCTCCTGAGTAGCTGGGACTACAGGTGCCCACCACCATGCCCAGCTATTTTTATATTTTTGTGTTTTTAATAGAGATGAGGTTTCACTATGTTGGCCAGGCTGGTCTCGAACTCATGACCTCAGGTAATCTGCCCACCTTGGCCTCCCGAAGTGCTGGGATTACAGGTGTGAGTCACTGTGCCGGGCAGGAGTTTCTTAAATCTTGAAAAGCTACTGTTGATAGAAGCAAATGAGGCTAAAAGACAAAGAAAATAAATCTCTTAATGTAGGTTTTGTAGATTCTTTGGATAATTTTTAAGTGTATCCTCTGTTGACTTCAGGCATTTACTTCAAATAATCTTATCTTAGTTTTAATGGGACTGATTGTAGAACATCAAAACAGAAAAGCTTTTGCATGTTTTTGAAGATCTATTATCCTTTCATATCAGATTGCTTTTTCATATAGCATTCATAACTGGATTTTAGGTTATATAATTTTAGGGAGAGTTTAAGAGTGAACATGTGTACACACACAGACACACACACAATCTTCGTTGTGTCCCTTTTCTTTTTTCTTTGGGTTTGACATTTCTTCTCATCTGTTTTATTGCCTCTTTTTTTTAGTGTGTCCAAATAGAGATTTGTACTATTCTTAGGTTTCTGTTATATGTAGCACAATGGAAAGCACACTCAGAGAAGCATTGCCATTTCTCTGGTGGTCGCATAACCTAACTATCTGTCCCCAATTTAGATAACAACTGTGAACTACCTCAGTTCTGATTTCAGTGTCCTGACATGCTTTTAAAGAAAATTTGGAGTCTGGGCACAGTGGCTCACACCTGTAATCCCAACACTTCGGGAGGCCAAGGTGGGAGGATTACTTGATCCCAGGAGTTTGAGACCAGCCTGGGCAATAAAGTGAGACCTCCATCTCTCCTACAAAAAAATTAAACAATTAGCCAGGCCTGGAGGTGCACCCAGCTACTTGGGGGGCTCAGGTAAGAGGATTGCCTTAGCCCAGGATTTGAGGCTACAGTGAGCAATGATAGTGTCACTGCATGCCAGCCTGTTCGACAGAGAAAGACCCTGCCTTTAAAAAAAAAAAAAAGTGATTTGTTTTGTTTGAGCAGTTCATTTTTGAGAGATAAACCTAGGGATTGTAAGTCATCATGCACCTAATGATACTTTCATAGAAAAGCTGCTAAATGTGTGCTGATATTGTGGCCTAGGTCTAGTTTTGATAACTTCACTGTGTTTACCTTATCTCTCTTCCTTCACTAATGAAGATAACATTGTTTCATTCTTATGAGATTCCTGTGTATGTGTGTGTATGTTTTATTTCTGTATATATTTTGGACTTAGTAAAATTGCATGGGTAGTTGTGGCTGAAAGGGAGTGAGACTGAAGCAGTCTTCTTAGATCACTGCAGCATTTGGGTCTAACGTAGGTATTTTAGGATATTAAAAACATTAATTTTCTTCCTTAATATGAATGTATTCTAAGCCAAGTAATATGTTATCACCAATTTAGCCTTTTTACATATGAGATGAATGAAATACTGGCATTTGAGGTTTCTTTTTGTTTGTGACAGAGGAGGAAGTAAGATTATAAATTTGCCAACAATTGGATTAAATGAAGTTGGAAGTAAAGTGAGAAAACTTTCCATTTTTTTGGGGGGGGGGTGGGTAAGTTATATAATTACTTTCATGAAAGGAATTTGTTTAGATTCTACTGAAAATGGCAAAGGAGGAAATTTCAAAACTTAGGATATGTATGTGGAAATACTAAGAATTGTATTCATATTTTTCTGCGAAGTCAGAAGACTGAAGGGCATTGAATGAGAAATCTGGGAGGCAGGAGTTCAGTTCTACTTGTTCTGTGACGGGCACTATTAAACCTAAAAAGAGTGGACACTTAATAGCTTCTTAGAAAATGTACAAAAAGAAAATCTGTTTGCCTTGATTATAGCCAATTAGCAAGTGAAGTGTTTGCACTTTAAAAAAGTCCTTAGTGTTATTATGGCATTAAAATAAAATTTTTATATTTTCCATTTTAATGTTAAGAATATGACAGTTAAAAATAGTTTTGAGAAGAATTTCTATAATTCACAGGTTTACATGATCATATGTTCAGATTTTTCTTTTTAAGACCTTATATACCTCACAGGATGTTAAGCTTTAAAAAAAATTCCTGTAGAACATTGAAGAACTGAGTAGTCCTTTGTCATCTACATAGCAGGCAGTCAAATATTTGTTTCTTTGATCTGAAAACTAAATTTTGCTGTAGTTCAGCTGTATTAGCAGAATGCCCAAAGGCTAGTCTAACTCCATATCATAATCTAAATAGGAACATTTACTAGAAGCAGTTAGGACTTTTAGTTCACAATACAAGTAATACAGCTTTTTCTAAATTCTACCATTAGTACTTGCAGGTACCTGCTAAATCAGGAGTTGACACACTAAAGCCATTCAAGCCAAATATAGCCAGCTGCTTATTTTGTAAATAAAATTTTATTGGAACACAGTCATGCCTATTCGTTATGTATTGTGTATGGTTTCAGTGGCAGTGTTAAATAGTTGTGACAGAGATCCTGTGGCCTTCACAGCTAAAACATTTACTATCATATTGCCAACCCCAGTGCTAAATGATGGCATGAAAAAAATGTATATAAACCTTTGTTCTATTTTTTTTAATTTTATTATTATTATACTTTAAGTTTTAGGGTACATGTGCACAATGTGCAGGTTAGTTACATATGTATATATGTGCCATGCTGGTGTGCTGCACCCATTAACGCGTCATTTAGGTATATCTCCTAATGCTATCCCTCCCCCCTCCCCCCATCCCACAACAGTCCCCAGAGTGTGATGTTCCCCTTCCTGTGTTCTATTTTAAATAGTGTTGAAAGACTAGAACACTTTTAAAAAAATCAAACTATTGCTCTTACTGAAAGGAAGCAGAGCACATATTTTGTCCACTTTTGGAATCCTGAGGGGAGCAATTTGTTCCCTTGAGTATGAAGCAGAAGTTACTAAACAAACTTGACTTTAACTGCAGTTACATTATAACCTTAAAGAGCTGGCCAGAAGTTTCAATGGTTGAATAAAGGTGAAAAACTAGTGTCTTTACAGAAGTTAGCGGTTAAATTATTCAAGACACTCAAAACAGACATTTAAAACCATTTCTCTACATATTTTATTTGGTTTACAGTGTGTAGCAACTTATTTCATTTGTTTTATGATATAAAAATCATTCAAATTTCCTAAAGCTTGAATGAGGCCATTATGTGGCATATCTAGAAAGACTTGGGTTTGAATCCTGCTTTCTCCACTTAATAGTTATGTGGGACAAGCAACTTCTCTGTTCCCTGTTTTTTTTTTTTTGAGACAGAGTTTCGCTCTTGTTGCCCAGGCTGGAGTGCAGTGGCGCGATCTCAGCTCATGGCAACCTCTGCCTTCCAGGTTCAAGCGATTCTCCTGCCTCAGCCTCCCTGGTAGCTGGAATTACAAGCGTGCGCCACCATGCCCAACTGATTTTGTATTTTTAGTAGAGATGGGGTTTCTCCATGTTGGTCAGGCTGGGTCTTGAACTCCTGACCTCAGGTGATCTACCCGCCTCGGCCTCCTAAAGTGTTGAGATTACAGGTGTGAGCCACCATGCCCAGACTTCCTGAGTTTTTAATATGTAAAATGTACAAGGTCTACTTCATAGGGTGGTTGGGTTAACACATGTAAAGCACTTAGAACAGTACCTTGCATGGTTATACTGATAACCATGTTATCAGTATGGTTTGCTTTTATAATGCTTTATTGAAACTCCTCCAGTCACAAGGTGGCAGCTTTTGTTGAAAGCCATGTAATTGATGAAAGCCTTAAAAAAAAAAATCTCAAGAATTTGCCCTGAAAAGCCCCATTTTTTTTTCTGTAACACCAATAATTGACAAGTGATGCCATTCATGAGGTATCAGAATTGAAAACCAATCAAGGAAGTTACGTTTCTGAAGTAACATGGAAGTTACCCATATAGTAAAATCAATTTTAATTATTGAGTAAAAGTTAATTGAAGCACATTTCTTTTAATCTCTTGATTTATTTTTTTTCTTTCGCTTGACTGCCTTCTGCCATTTAACTATCTTCCTTCACCAGCTTGGGTTTCTGAAAGTGTAGTGTATTTTTTAATATATCAGAATCCTGGGTCTCTGCTCTCTCTCTCTTTTTTTCTTTTCTTTTCTTTTTTTTCTTGTGACAGGGCCTTGCTCTGTCCCCCAGGCTGGATGGCACAATCTTGGCTCACTACAACCTCTGCCTCCTGGGCTCAAGTGATCCTCCCACCCCAGCCTCCGAGTAGCTGGGACTACAGGCACATGCCACCATACTCAGCTGATTTTTGTATTTTTTTTTTGTTTTTGTAGATATGGAGTCTTGCCATGTTGCCCAGGCTGGTCTTGAACTCCTAGCCTCAAGTGATCCACCCACCTCAGCCTCCCAAAGTGCTGGGATTATAGGCACTAGGCGGCATGCCTGGGCCCTCTACTCTGTTCTGAATAAAAAGTCTCTGGGGATGGACCCTAGGTGATTCATAGGCACACTGAAATCTGAGAACCAGGTACAGGAAATAAAATTATTTGAAATGCAAACCATTGAATTTTCTGACTTTTTCATTGCTTTTGGTAAGAGGCTGGACTGTGGAGGAGATGAAAACTTGACCAAAAATGGATTTCTGTGAGCACCACAGAATTTGGTGAGGTTTAGTAGGGACTCCGGAGGAATAACATTCGGGAAGGACAGGATGTCTGAACTGTATGACCAGTCCTGTCCTTTTTGCTGTTCTCTCCCTGAGACTCTTTTTTCACCTGGATGATTCCTTCCCCTTTTAACCCCCAGCCAAAACTGTGCTTACAGTGATCAGGCAACAGCCTGATCATTCCAAAGGAAATTTTGAAACTGAGGAGAAACAAATACTTAAAAGAAGAAACATCATAAAAGTATGGACTTCTGAAATATGGGCTTCTGCTCCTAAGATCCTGTTGAAGGGACTGAAGAATTTATTGAGCCTCAGTTCTCTTTCTGCTAGTACCTGATGAGCTGGTGTAACCTGCCTGGCTGAACTTTGCCCCCAGTCTTCATCTCATGGGTACCTTCTTATTTATTGCCACATGGAGGCCATCTATTGTCAAAGATAAACATAACCAGACATTTGTTAAAGTGGTACAAACAGATTTTATTCAGTAAGTACTGATAGTACGGGAAAGAGCTGAGCTCATTCCAATGTGCACAGGTGGTTTGGGCATTTTAAAGCGTGTTTATTCTTTTAATGCACCAATGGGGTATATTATGTTTTTTGAGTGTAGTCACTGATCATTTTTAAATTTGGAATCCTCTACAGCTGATGCTTGATTTGCCTTGTCAGCATTTGCCAAATTACATTCAGAGGCTAGGAAAATTATGCCATCCCCTTTTTGTTGATAAAATTAGTTCTACATTCAGCTTGCAAGTTTTAAATAATTTCTTCTCCCATCTCCTCTTTTTGTTCTGTTACCATCTTCTCTTTTCCTGTTTATCTCTTCCTTGGATTCATTCCCTCCTCTTGTGTTTTAGGATGAGGAGGCTAATATTAGATTTTAGGGATTTTGCTTAGTTTGCCAACAGTGGCATTGACTGGGTTATCATTTTTAAAAACCATTGGGACAGCTTGATTTTAGATGAAGAGGATTTCAGTGACTAAAGGTATGAATAAACCACACCATATTTTATAAATCCTCATAAAGTCGCTAAGTCTCTTTCAGAACATAATGTGATTTGTCAGTTGTCACACTTTGTGAACTGCAGATGCCATCAATCATGAGAGAGAGAAATTCCTATTTAAATGTTTGATCATTTGTCTTCAGAAAATGTGATTTTCAACTATTTCAGTCACAAACCTTATAAGCAATAATGAATTGGACTCCCATTGGTAGTCCTGAACACTGGGGAGTGTTCATGAGTGAAATACAGACTGATTTAACTTAGTTGGATGCTGCTTACCTAGCTCTTAAGGCTTTAAAAGTTGTGCATTAGGCTGGAATGTTGATATGCGAAGGATTTGTAAAGAAACATATTTCTAGTTAGTGCATTTCATGTAAAGATTTAACCCTTTTTTGTTGCTGTGATAAACAGATTTATTTTCCCGAAAATGGACATTTTCTCTATAGATTATTTTCTTTTATTTAATTAAATTGCATATGCCCCGGGAGTCTCATGGGTATGTACACACTTAATAAATATTATTTTGTAGTTTGGTTTTGAAATTGGAACAAAGTGCTTACTACTTAAGATTCTCTCTTTCTTGTCACTGCAGTGTTAATAGAACATAATTACATACCTTATATAAAAACTTGGTGTATTAGTCCATTCTTGCATTGCTATAAGGAAATACTCGAGACTAGGTAATTTATAAAGAAAAGAGGTTTAATTGGCTCATGGTTCCACAGGCTGTACAGGAAGCGTGGCAACATCTGCTTCTGGGGAGGCATCAGGGAGCTTTTACTCATGGCAGAAGGCAAAACAGGAGTAGGTGTCTTACATGGCAGGAGCAGGAGCAAGGAGAGGGGCAGGCACTGGACACTTGAACAACTAGATCTCAAGAAAACTCAGTCACTGTTACAAGAGCAGCGCCAAGGGCATTGTGGTAAACCATTCATGAGAAATCCACTTGCATGACCCAGTGACCTCTCACCAGGTTCCACCTCCAACAATGGGGACTACAGTTTGGCATGAGAGTTGATAGGGACACAGATCCAAATCATATCCCTAGGTATTCTATTTTGCTTAGAGACTATCATTATTTCTCCCTACCTTTATTCACTCATTCTTTGTCATCTTCCATTACTCTGTTTTCACCTGGTGGGCTCTCTGTGTGCTCCTGCTCAAACTTTCTCTCCTACTCTTTACTTAGCACAGAGCTGAGGTGACAGAGGTAAAATCATAGAGTGACACAGGAACAAAAAGTTTTTTTGAGGAGGGAGTAAGACCTAGATCTCATTTTCAGTATAGAATTTTATGAGATAAAGTGATTGAGAGATTATCTGTACATTAACAACTAACAAAGATCCTTGGGAAGGATTCTTTTTTTTTTTTTTTTTTTAGACAGGGTCTTACTCTGTCATTCAGGCTGGAGTGCAAAGGTGCGATCTTGGCTCACTGCAGCCTTGAACTCCTGGGCTCAAGCGTTCCTCCTACCTAGCCTCTCGAGTAGCTAGGACGAAAGGCAGGTAGCACCACGCCTGGCTAATTTTTGTATATCTGGTAGGGATGGGGTTTCACCATGTTGCCCAGGCTGGTTTTGAACTCAAGTGATCTGCCTACCTTAGCTTCCCCAAATGCTGGAATTACAGGCATGAGCCACCCTGCCTGGACAGGAAAGATTTTAAAGTACATTCTTTCCCTGAATCCTACTCCATAGTTACATGGTTATTGGTCACTGAAAGAGGAAGTTAGATTTTTCCCAACAACATTTTAAAATTATGGTTTAAAAAACCAGTTTTCAACTTTGAAACATTTTCTGTGTCGTCTTTTGTTTAAAAGAATCAACTAAAAATCCATTAGATATTTTTCTCAAATATATAATTTGTTCTTTTAGATTTTTTAAAACCTCATAAATGTAAAATTCACTTTTTAATATTGTATCTGTGATGAGTTTTCTCTGCAACAATGTTTAGCTTTACAAATTCTGCTACTTTAAAACAAAACATACTTCAAGGAATTGTTACTGTTTGTGGCTTGGTTTACATACTCTTGAATCTGAGGGACTGTTATGAAAGGAAATGAAAAGATGGAAAATTGTTGCTAAAAATAATATATAGGAAGTGCTTTACTGGCTCTTACATCTTCAATAAAGAGCTGATGGCTTCTGAAATGACCAGCTTTGATGAATGTGATTATACTTTAAAATTAAGGTATTTTAGAAATCATCTCAAATCTGAATATTGGTACATAAGAAGTTATATTACCTAAGCATTAAGGGAAATGGAATACATTTAAATACTCTTGGAAAGACTTAGTTTAAAAAGATCAATTTCTGAAACTTGGAGAATTTTATGGAGTCTATTTAAAGACAATGTTCATTTACGTGGGCAGAAAACCATACTATCTCCAGGGGGAGGGTGGTCCCTGTTTCTCTAGGTTTATTCCCCAAGTTTATGAATTGTGCATCTAGTTTTCGGCATTTTTTTTTTTTTTGGGGGGGAAACGGAGTCTCTCTCTTGTGCCCAGGCTGGAGTGCAGTAGTGTGATCTCGGCTCACTGCAACCTCCGCCTCCGGGGTTCAAGTGATTCTCCTGCCTCAGCCTCCCGAGTAGCTGCCATGTTGGCCAGGCTGGTCTGGAACTCCTACCCTCAAGTGATCTGCTCACCTCGGCCTCCCAAAGTGTTGGGATTAGAGAGTGGGCCACCGTGACTGTCCTAGTGTTTGAGCTTTTTAAGGAAATATTGCATCTTAGGATAGAAATCACTTAGTCACTATTGGGTTTTTGAGGAGTTCAGCAGTCATAACTTGGATTTATTACATTGTTTAGATGAAACTCTTTATTATTTAAAAACATTTTTAGTCATGGTCACTTTGGCTTTGGGTTTGTGGTTGAAGACTTTAGATATTTTGTCTTTTTAGTGGAATTGGCAGTATTGTATAGGAAAACTTAAATATGCATTTTACCTTTTTATTTAATTGAATCTAACCTTGGAAAACCTTTCTGTTTCTGAGCGTTCTCTGTATTCTGGCCAGTAGTTTGAATTATTTTACTACCTTTGCTCTGTGTTGAGAGGGTTGGACTGCCATGAGCTTTGAGTAGAGGTACTCTGTTTTTTTTTTTTTTTGAGACAGAGTCTTGCTCTGTCACCCAGGCTGGAGTGTAGTGGCACCATCACGGCTCACTGCAACCTTTGCCTTCTGGGTTCTAGCAATTCTCCTGCCTCAGCCTCCCGAGTAGCTGAGATTACAGGCACCTGCCACCACGCCCAGCTACTTTTTGTATTTTAGTAGAGATGGGGTTTTGCCATGTTGGTCAGGCTGGTCTCAAACTCCTGACCTCAAGCAATCCACCCTCCTTGGCCTCCCGAAGTGCCGATATTACAGGCCTGAGCCACCGTGCCTGGCCGAGGTGTTCTTTTTTAATGTTAAACTTAGGTAAAATATGTTATTTCAGATTATGTAAAATATGTTTAAAGCACATGCCCAAATTTTAATTTTCATGCGTCAAAAACACTGAAATTGACATCCAGAATTTTTTGAAGCATTTTAATAAGGCTAATAATTAGATTATTAATTCAGAATTCAGGCTTACTTTCTGAATTAATTTAAAGTGGAAGACTTTGGAGTGGTTACTGCTCATTTAAAAATATTATAAATTACATGTATATGCATATAAATAAATATTCGTTCGCGTTTTTCTGTTGACTAGAGTAATATATGTTCTTTTTGGAAATTTCAGAAGATACAGAAAAGTACCAATAAGAAAATTAAAACTATTGAGAATCCCATCATGTAGAAGTAACCACCATTTACATTCTGGCAAATAAGCTGTTCATTACCTTTTCTAGCTCAAATTGTATTACATTTTATTTTTAGGAGGACCTTTTATTTTTTTCTTTTCCTTTTTTCCCCCAGACACCAGTGTTACTTGCCAACAGGAAGACATTTTAAATCCACATTTTCTTTCTGTTTATTTATTTTTATTTTTTATTTCTTTTCAAGACAGAGTCTTGCTCTGTCGCTTAGGCTGCAGTGCTATAGTGTGATCATAGCTCACTGTAACCTTGAGTTCCTGGGCTCAAGCATACATCCACATTTTCAACCAAGAATCCTGTAAACTGTCTTGATTATTTGTTGAGAGCAAGAGAGAAATATATTAAAAAGAATTAGAAGTTAATACCTGGTTTAGGATCATATTCCTCTCTAATTTCCTCTTTTGAGAAAGTAATTGTAGTTGTTTGTAGATAGCTGATTAACTTTGAAGCATATACATATATTCCTCTGTGCCCATGACTCAAGAGTTTTCTTTGGGTTTCAAGCTCTGCAGTATTCTCACTAACCCAGTCTTCATGAAATCTTTTGACATTGAGGGAATACCTTTGACTTTTGACTGGCAGCACTGTGAACCATTCCATCAGCTAACAAGGTTTTACAGTAACTGTCTGTTGACCAAATTAAATTGCTTCCCAGAAGTCTTGTTTGTTCTATGTGAAGCTGTCTCTGTCTAAATCTTTTCCCTATAGAAATTCCTACAGACAAATCTTGAAGTAAGACCTTTACGTTTGCCATTTAAACAGCAAAATTCAAACAATGCCCTGGTGCAAAATAAGTATAGCAGAACAGAAATTATGCTGATTTGGCATAAACAGTATCAGATCCTCTCATTGAACCATCATGAATGTCTGCATCTCTGACTTAGCAACTGTGAAAGCTATTGAATTATAGGTTACTATTTATTGCTTGCTGAAGTCAAATGCATTGTTTGTCATTTAATAAGAGTCAGTGACGTTGTGCCGATTGTCGCTAGATAGGTCCCATTGCTCATCAATGTATGAATGTGTATAGGTTGTTCACAACTCTGTGCATTCTTTCATTGTCAAGCATAATTTAAAGAGAAGCCCAATCAAGAAGATAACCCCCTTGCTAGCTGCCAGAGCTGTAGCTCTCTTGTCTATGACTTGTTCATTCTGCCAGACTTAATGGTTCAGACCTTTTTTCCCCCCTAGCTTTTTCGAGCTTACCAGGGAAATTGTAATAAATTCAGTGAGAGGAAATGAGCCAGTACATTAACATTTTTCTTTTTTTTTCTTTTTATTTGCTTTTTCATACTGAAAATAATGGTTTTTTTCTAAGGGAGGCAATAGCAAGTGATAGTATGTAAATGGTTTTGGTTTTCATCAACATTTTTTTTGAACTAAGCAGTTAAGGAACAGTGGTCACATAAATACACCTACCATTCTGTACAGACATGGTTTCTGCTTTTACAAGTGTTATATGGTATTTTCAAAAAGGCAAAATCACTTCAGTCGGGAAATTAATGAAGAAATCATTAAGATATTATGACTGCCTCAAAGAACATTTGAAAAGTTAGGCATACACAAGCAGTTTGTCAAATAAATGTTTCTGGATTAGAAGGAAAATTGGTTAATGCCCAACTCAGCCATCATTCTTTGTAGATATCTATTCCACCAGACAGAAATTATTTGCATCTCAATTAGTTGGAAATCTGCAAGTTAACAGGCAATTCAGTAAGTCTGAGACTTTAATCAAAGGTAAACTGTGTGGTGCATTGAGTACTTTTGCTTGGAGTGCCTTTTGCCTCCCCATATAATATTAAAAACATGTACCCAGTTGTTTTTTATATTTCTAAAGTTTTGGAAATATTTTCTGATATAAGCAGGAAAAGAAAAAAAAATAGGACATAATGTTTTCCTTTACTAACAAGAAACAAGAAAATGAAGAGGAACATATTAGGAAAAAGGATGGATTTGGCAAGAAAGTTTTACTTTGGTAATGTTTCATGTAAAAAACTAAATACATTTCATATTATTTCTATAATAAACAACTTCTTCCTTTTTCTCCTGGTCTGTAATTAGGTGCTTCTCCACCGAAGTGGAAAAGGTTAACTTGATTGAATTCATGTCTTAGGGCCTCTGTTTGTCCCACAACTGAGTGGGATGAACTCTCAGTAGAACTGTGATCTAGTTAGTTAACATTGTAGCAGATGACTTACTGAGTCATTTTCTATTTTGGTTCATTTGTGAGACACAGCTCATGGCACAGGGAAGGATATACAAAGTATTCAATGAATAATTAATGGGAATATGTGCTATAGGAATTTACAAGAAGAAGGGGACTGAGATGAAGATGCTAAAAATGTAAATAATTATGCAAAACAGCAGATGGGTTACGGGCCCAAAGGACTAGAGAATCATGGTCAGGAAGCATTTTTTTTCTCCAGGGAGGCAAACTTGCTGCAGCACCAATCCTCCTTTTGTCAGCTAATTTAATCCTGGTGGTATTTTTTTGGTTCTGTCATTGTTGTAGTAATTTTGCTTGGTAGTGCCATTAAAAGTTAATTTAAATGGAATTTTTATTGTAAATTGTCAGTTTATAATTATACAAAGTTATGGGTCACAAAGTTATGTTATAATTTATGAATACAATGTGGAATAATGAAATCAAGCTAGTTAATATGTCTGTCACCTCATTGGAATTTACTCTTAGCAAGTTTTGAAATGTGCAATACCCTGTTATTAACTATATTCATCATGCTGTGCAAGAGGACTCAAAGAAAGAAAAAAAATTTCTCTTAACTGAGATTTTGTACCCTTTGACCATCATCTCCTTATAACTCCCACTCCCCCAGCCTCTGTAACTACCTTCTATTCTCTGCTTCTGAGTTCGATTATTTTAGATTCCCCATGTGAGAACAGATGACTTTTTTCACTTATCATGTTCTCTAATTCCATCCATATTGTTGCAGATGACAGAACATCCTTCTTTTTGTAAGGCTGAATAGTACTCTATTGTGTATACATACCATATTTTCTTTATCCTTTCATCTGTTGATAGATACTTAGGTTGATTCCATAATTTAGCTATTGTGAATAGTGCTTCAGTGGACATGGGAGTGCAGATACCTCCTCAGCCTACTGATTTCAAATCTTTTGGGTAAGTACCCAGAAGTAGGATTGCTGGATTTTGTGGTAATTCTATTTTTAGTTTTTTGAGGAATCCTCGTAACGTTTTCCTTATTTGCTGTATTAGTTTACATTCCTGCCAACGGTTTACAAGGGTTCCCTTTTACTCCATGTCCTTGCCACCACTTAATCTTTCATCTTTTTGATAAAAGCCATTCTGGCAGGTGTGAGATGGTATCTCATTGTGGTTTTGATTTTTCATTTTCCTAATAATTAGTGAAGTTGAACATTTTAAAAAAAATGTGTCTTTTGGCCATTTGCGTGTCTGCTCTTGACAAATGTCTATTCTGGTCCCTTGCCCATTTTTAAACTGGATTTTTTTTGGTTTGTTTTCTTGCTATTGAGTTGTTTGAGCTTCTTATGCATTTTGGATGTTAAACCCTTATCAGGCGTAACACTTGGAAATATTTTCTCCCAATTCATAGGTTGTCTCTGCATATTGTTGTTTCCTTGGCTGTGTAGAAGCTTTTTAGTTTGATGTAATCCCAGTTGTCTGTTTTGCATTTGTTGCCTGTGCTTTTGGGGTCAAATTAAAAAAAAAAGTGATTGCCTAGATCAATGTCATGTAGTTTTTCCCATATGTTGTCTTCTAGTAGTTTTAGAGTTTCTGGTCTTATGTTTAAGTCTTTAATTCATTTTGAGTTGATTTTTATATATGGTGTGAGATAAGGGTCCAAGTTCATTCTTCTGCATGTGGAAATCCAGTTTTCCCAGCACCATTTGTTGAATAGACCGTCCTTTTCCCATTGTATATTTTTGGCACCTTTGTCTTAAATCAGTTGGCTGCACTTGTGCAGGTTTATTTCTGGGCTCTGTATTTGGCCAATTTTTATTGGCCAAAATTACTTATATATTTAAAAATTTGGGTCATTCAGACACCTCTCAAAGTATATATGTTGGTGGCTAGACATAATCCTGTGTAGTCTTATGGTAGGCAGCTACTTAAATATGTATTTCCTAAAAGAATCATTTGAGTAGAATAAAAATTATGGTATTATAGGCTGGGCGCGGTAGCTCATGCCTGTAATCCCAGCACTTTGGAAGGCCGAGGCGGGCGGATCACTAGGTCAAGAGTTCGAGACCAGCCTGACCAACATACTGAAACCCCGTCTCTACTAAAAATATAAAAATTAGCTGTGTGTAGTGGCGCACGCCTGTAATCCCAGCTACTTGGGAGGCTGGGGCAGGAGAATCGCTTGAACCTGGGAGGCAGAGGTTGCAGTGAGCCGAGATCGTACCACTGCATTCCAGCCTGGGTGACAGGGCGAGATTCCATCTCAAAAAAAAAAAAAAAATTATGGTATTTTAATGTCTATGTTAAATTTGTTTCGTTACTTGTAGGAATGGCAAAGTTGTGAAAAAGCAGAAGAGTTCATAGATACATGTTTATTTTACAAGGGCATTTTATGTGTTTCAGCAGAAAGGTTAACATTTTGACTGATATATTTACGAAGGTTATAAGAAGGAAAAGCTAAAATTAATATTTCACAATTCTAATTGCTTTTGCTTGGCTCCTCTCTGCATAGTATGTATTCTGGTTTTTAAATATTTAAAATTTCATCTCCTCTGGTGTAAAGTGGAAATGAAATAATTTGGGGTGGCAGATTTTTGTTAATGATAGTCTCCTTGCTCCTTTTTTAAAGCAGAGTAATGCTCATGTTGTATCTTTCTAGCATTAAGAAAAATTATTTGCTGAAATGACAATTTCTTAAGCAGTAACAACGTCTAGAGAGTGAACATTTATAACATGCTACTTTGTGTTGTGTGATAGATATAATTGATAATTCTGCTTTTTCCTGTTGACTAATTTCTAACTGTCATGATGTATGTCTTTCTGAAGTATTATTTTTGGTAGGTTCAGGCAGATTGCAGAAAGGCAGGTATCTTTGTTTGCCAACATTCTCTTTTAATCATGGATTGTTAGAAGTGGAAGGGATTCAGAATGATTCTAGGGTATCTCTTCATTTTCATAGTTGAAGAAACTGAGACCCTATCAGGGGACAGAGTTAGGAGAGGGTGTGTGTGTGTGTATATATGAGTACGTAACAAAATCATGGGTTCCTACTGATATCTTCAGTTCTAACCTTGCATCTTGGAGTTGTTTGTAAATACCTCCTTTGGCAGTAACATGGCACCCATTATCCTCAATATATTTTATTTGCACAATCAAAAATAATTTTCTGTATGTAGACCTCCCAATTACACTGCTATCTTCATTGTTTATCACCTCTAGGCCATCTTTGTTCCTCTGCCACTGCACCTGTTGCCCTGGGCCTGTGCACACCCCCAACGCTTTCTCACTGCCCTGTGTCCTTAGCTACCTCAGCCACTATGCTGATTCCTGAATACTGGAGACAAAAGGGAAGGCAAGATGAAAAGGGAAGGTTATACTTCTTTATTAATTCACATAGATTACCCTTGGCTCTGCCTGCCACATTTTCATGAGAATTTCTTTTATTTTTCAGATTCCTCTCTTTATAGTAGCCTGAGAATCTCTAGGTAGTTACTCATTCTTAGAATTGGTCCTGGTTACTATTTTCACAGAAGAGAAACATGAAAATCTGATTACCAAAAGGGTTGTGCTTCCTGCAGTTCAGTGTAGTCTTTGTCCACTAGAAGGAAGAACATTGTTCTCCCAGCAGCCTGACACACCACAGTAATGTATGTGTATGCTGCCATTGCTGGTTCAGCATTTATTTCTGATGGTGGAGTGAGGCTCAGCCATGGTCTTTCTAGTTCTGTAGTTACAGCTTCTTCAGAATACACAGACACACAAAGCCATTTCTTGGTAATTCACTCTGAGGAGTAAATACTTCCTCAGAGCCAGGGGATTGGTTGGGAGGAGTTTGCAGTTCTAGACAGCTAGATAGCATTGTTTCTGAAAAGACCTCTTGTAAAACTTTAGCATTCTGGCCCTTGAGCATAGAACAGTCCTTTCTGTTCTCAAATCTATTGTCTTAAGCCTTTTCCTACCTCAGGATGATGAGTAACTTTTTTTTTTTTTTTTTTTTTTTAGAAGTAGTAGAAAACTTGCCTCAGAATAGCTTAAATAAGAAAGGAAATGAATGTGCTCAGATAACTGGCAGAATTCGCTGATAGCATGGGCATAGGCCTGGCACATGCCACTTCTATTTTTTTTTTTTTTTTTGAGACAGAGTCTTGCTCTGTCACCCAGGCTGGAGTGTAGTGGCACCATCATGGCTCACTGCAACCTGTGCCTTCTGGGTTCAAGCAGTTCTCTTGCCTCAGCCTCCCCAGTAGCTGAGATTACAGGCACCCGCCACCATGCCTGGGGCTGCTTTCCTAGATACACAGAAAACAAGGTGGATAGGTGAGAAGCACTGGAAATATCCATTCAGTTATTAGTGGGGATTAGGTTCAGGGCTGTTGTTTAAGGAGCCCTTAAACTTTAAATTTCAACACAGGAATGGAGGTCCCTGTGTAAGGATTGGGAATGGGACCTAATAACTCCTCCCTCAAGGTGAGTTGCGAGTCAGCTGGCCATCTCCATCTCCCATGCATTACCTTGATGTACCTTCCAGTCCACCATCTGCTTGTGCACCAGGCTGCACCTACTGTTCCATGATGGAAGGGAAGGTAGAAGTTGGGCTGGAAGGAGATGTTGGTCCAGATCTGGGTACATTTACCCTTTTGGTACCTCTTGGGAGCAAGAAAGTCCAGGCCCTGGAGCCTTCCATTGACAACTCTTGGAGGCCTACCTCAACTGAAGCCTCACTTATAGCACTTTCATGAGATGCTGGTCAGGGAAGAGCTTCTGACTTGGCCCAGGCTAGTGGCAGTGCCACCAGGCAATTGCTTAAAATCTTCTTTCTGCCAAATTCTGTAATGTGTTAAAGTTTGTGATACATGAAAACTGAGAGTGGCTTTGGTTTTGCTGTAGGTCTGGATCTATTTACCTTTATTAAGCTCTGGAGACTGACATATGATATTTTTAGATGTATGAGTGCAGATTTATGGAGATATTGGTTCTGGATTTAGTATGAGATGCTAAACCTGGTCCCCATTGTTCTCAAGGAGATGATTACAGAAGTGACACACATATGAAACAATTGAAGAACAAAGTAACACCTCTGTAGCAATTATTATTAAAGTTATTAGAGATTCAGAGATCAGATCCTTCTGGTGCAAAGCTAAGAGATGGGTATTAAGCTACTCCTGAAGACGAGCCAAATATGGATAGTTGGAGAGGAAAAGGAAGGCAGGCATTCCTGAGAGAATGAGCATGGGTAGGAAGGTGTGATGAATGAAATAAACAGTGGGAGATAATGATCACATTGATTTAATTGAAGCAGAATCTATTAGGAGCATAGAAATAAACTTGACTAGGGTAAGATACCGTAATAGAAGGCTGTAGAAGTGAGGCAGAGTAAATTTGTATACTGGGAATATGGTATTTGTGGAACTATTAAAATCAAGCTTGTCAGCAAAAGTTTCTTTAAGTATAGAAATAAGTTATCTTTCACATGATTCATTCCAAATTGAAGAAATGTTAGAGAATTAGGAAAATCTTCTACTTTCTCATCAAAATGACCAAAACCACAAAAACATGTATATATGCTTTGATAATTAATTGAAGGAAAATTCTGTATTTGGGATGCATAACCTTTTGTTTTTGGTATTATCCTAATAGAGAGAAAAATATTCCCAGGCTTCCAAGAGTAAATTTGAGGGTAGTTCATTTTGGAGTGTTTATGAGTATTTGCTTTATTTACTTCTGGAAAATGAAATAACCAAATCATCACTCAGTTTTTGAAAGTAAATTTGAAAGAATATAAAAATATTGCCTTCAAATGTGTAGCATGCACTTTCTCCAGTGCCGATCTCTATTTATTAAGACAATGTTGTATAGAACATTTTCCAGAGAAATGTTATTAAGGCATGTTCCTGACAAGTGATTTTAATCAAAATGGATTAATTTAAAATGCAACCATTTTTATAAGATATTTTAATTTTCAAATCAGCAAGGATTTCACAGTAATGTAATGAAAATGGAATATTCCTTTAAAGTTTGTAGGTTTTTTGAGGCATCAACATAGTTTTTGAGGGTGAGAGTAGGATTGGCAGGGGGAGGCAGTTCAAAGGAATGCATTGTTAATGGAATAACCAAACTCTGTCGTACATTTTAAAGAGCTTTATCCGGAGCCAATATGAGTGACCATGGCCCAGGGAAGCACAGTCTCAAGAGGTCCTAAGAAAGTGCACGCAGGGCAGTCAGATTATAGTTTGAGTTTTTACATTTTAGGGAGACAGGAGTTAATAAGCAAATTCATAAATTGATACATGGAGGTTATACATTGGTTTGGCCCAAAAGGTGGGATATCTTGAAGCAGGGACTTACAGGTCATAGGTGGGTTCAGAGATTTTTTAATTTGCAATCAGTTAAAGAGTAAAGCCTTGTCTAAAAATTTGGAGTTGGCAGAAAGGAATGTTTAAGATAAAAAAGTTGTTAACCATTACACTCAGTCAGCATGACTTATAGGGGTGCATAACTTAGCCCTTGTCTGGTGTGACTTTAGGTCCTATTTATAATTTGGTATCTTATTGCCACAAAGAGTCTGTTTTGTCAGTCTTATGATCTCTGTTTTAACATTAATGCTGGTCAGTTGTGCCTAAACCTCAAAGGAAGGGGATGTAAGGAGGTGTGTCTGACCTCCCTTCTCATCATGGCCAAGAACTCAGTTTTTTAGGTTTCTCTGGGGTCCTCTTGGCCAAGGGGGAGTCTATTCAGACAGATGGGGAGCTTAGGATTTTTAGCTTACAGCACTTTGCCTAACAACATTTGTGAGAATATAAGGTTGGAATTGTATGAAATTTTTTTTAAAACAATCTTTAAATCAAATTGAGGTTTATGTTTCATTTTGATCAGGGATTAATTTGGAAAGTAAAAATAAAGGGTTGCTATACATGTAAATTTCAATCTAAGAGATGACTATTTAGCCCTAGGTGCAGAATTTGAATCAAAGAATTATGATCAAATAATTTCTCATTAAATTGGCAAACATTTGCTAGGAAAAGTCTTTAAACAGTTCTCTTGAACAATTAAAATTACTTTATTGTTCTTAGGCCTGACTCTAAACTTGAGAAACTAAATCTTCTCCTTGTAAGGAGAATAAAATGGCAAAATGTGTCAGGATTATTCAATTATTTTATGTAAATACATCCCATTTACTTTGAGGAGACTCAGCATACCTTTTAAAATGAGATCAATCAACACCTTTCTTAGAGTTGATTTCATTGAGCTAATGAATAGGTATTTTTATTCTTGAAATATTGCATTTTTATTCTTCTTATTAATGGCCTTCCCTCTGTATGAATAAATAAATCATTTCACCGCTAGTAGCTTTAAGTGCTTTTCAAGCATTTAAGTGCTTGTAATCACTAAGCAAAGGAGTACTATAGATTAAATGTGTTGTAAACTACACATAAAAGCAATGTCTTTTTTATTATCTGTAACTTTAATGGAAAGAAAATGTTAATTTAGGGTAATGAAATAGACCTCCAAGTATGATCGGTGAATAGACCATTAGGTTAATTAAAATGAGGATATGTATCACTGTTGTGGTGGAACTACCATTGTGGAGAAGACAGATTCATTTAGTGCTTGAATAGTAAAATTCAGACTGTGTCACTCTCAACCTAGACTGACTACACAAAGGAACAAGATTAATGACAAATGTAACTCAGTTTTGTTTCATTTACTTTTGCCTGTCACATTACTTGTTATTCTAGAGAGCCTGTCACTTAAAGGTGAAAATTTATACAGTCTTCAAAAAAACCAACTAAATATAAATTTTGTTACTTTATTATCTGTCATCCCAGGTGAATTAAATACCAAAACAAGATTTAAGTGATAGTAAGTTAATAGTAACGTATACAGATTTTATAACATAACACTCATAAAGCTAGCAACTTTATAGCTTTGTAAAAATGCAGTTGAAATGACCACTGCAGCTTAATACTTAATAGTTCTTTTTGGTGTCTAATACTCAGAAACTTGTTGGAAACTAATTTTGTGTAGTTTGATATCCACTGGCCAAATTACCATTTGAATTTACTAAAGAATTCATTGCTTCACTACTGTACCATGGTTTATAAAGGACTTTTTGAGTGCTCTTTGATTCTTGTCTCTGAAGAATCTTAGCATAATGCCAACATAGTGCCAACCATAATAGTTTTCCAGTTAAGTACTTCCTATTTCTATCTAAAAGGCTTGGCATGTGTTTAAACAAATATTCAGTTCAGTATGCTCTTGAGCTTCTCAGTTTCCCCTGTCATATGGCTAATTTAACGTGTTAATATCTATTTCGGTTTTAGATTTAGAATTACTACATCTGGCCCGTTAGCCAAGCTAGCCATCATTGGTAGCTTTTTGTTTGCGATATGAAGCATGAATGCATGCAGTAAGTGATTTATAAAGCACGTGCTTTCCCTAATGATTTATATGATCAATCAGTCAAATATTTATTGAATTCTAGTTCTGAGTCCAGTATTGTAGTAGGTACTTAAGGCTTGCATATACTATGCTTTAGTATACTGTACTTTATACTTCATTCAGTTCATTACAGAATCTGCATATGTTTATAAAAGAATTGTTTCTTTCCTTAGCTTTACAAGTAAGAAAACTTTTTAGGAAGGTAAGATTCTCTTCCTCTTTTGTTTTAGCCTCTTGATTCTGGGAAATGTTTTCTTATCCTTGCCTTATTTCTCTATTTTCCTGAAATTTACCTTGATGATATTTAGTAGGAGCTATTTAATGAGTTTATGTATATTTAATGTTTTTGATGATGCATGAATGTTACCTTATAACTAAATGTGATATAGTAAAATTTTGTTTTAATTATTATTATTTTTTTGAGACAAAGTCTCACTCTGTTGCCCAGGCTGCAATGCAGTGGTGTCACCTCGGCTCAATGCAGCTTCCTCCTCCTGGGTTCAAGCAATTCTCCTGCCTCAGCCTCCTGAGTAGCTGGGATTACAGGTGCCCACCACCATGCTTGGCTAATTTTTGTACTTTTAGTAGAGATGAGATTTCACTGTGTTGGCCAGGCTGGTCTCAAAACCCTGACCTCAAGTGATCTACCACCTCAGACTCTCAAAGTGCTGGGATTACAGGTGTGAGCCACCGCATCTAGCCTGATATAGTAACGTTGTAGTACTTACGTTAGGAAGTGAATCTTTATTCGATAATTGGATTCACCATAAAATTTTTCTGAAGAATTGACTTAGAACATTTCACAGGTCTCATTTTGTCCCACTTTTTTCATTTAAGGCTCATTTCAGCATTTAAAGAAAAGGAAAGAATTGTAAAGATTCTTAGTAGGTCCCGAAAGCTGTAGCAGTGAAGGCAATGCTAGAGTATGAAAACTCTCATGAATTTATCCATAGGCCACGTGATCTCTTTTGATGTATCTGTTTTGTGTGTGTGTGTGTCTGCTTTTTTCTAACTACATACTGGCTTGTTCATTTCCTTTCTTTTTTTTTTTTATTATACTTTAAGTTTTAGGGTACATGTGCACTATGTGCAGGTTAATTACATATGTATGCATGTGGCATGTTGGTGTGCTGAACCCAGTAACTCGTCATTTAACATTAGGTATATCTCCAAATGCTATCCCTCCCCCCTGCCCTCAGCCCACAACAGGCCCTGGTGTGTGATGTTCTCCTTCCTGTGTCCATGTGTTCTCATTGTTCAATTCCCACCTATGGGTGAGAACATGCGGTGTTTGGTTTTTTGTCCTTGCAATAGTTTGCTGAGAATGATGGTTTCCAGCTTCATCCATGTCCCTACAAAGGACATGAACTCATCATTTTTTGTGGCTGCATAGTATTCCATGGTATATATGTGCCACATTTTCTTTATCAAGTCTATCATTGATGGAAATTTGGGTTGGTTCCAAGTCTTTGCTATTGTGAATAGTGCCGCAATAAACATACGTGTGCATGTGTCTTTATAGCAGCATGATTTATAATCCTTTGGGTATATACCCAGTAATGGGATGACTGGGTCAAATGGTATTTCTAGTTCTAGATCCCTGAGGAATCACCACACTGACTTCCACAATGGTTGAACTAGTTTACAGTCCCACCAACAGTGTAAAAGTGTTCCTATTTCTCCACATCCTCTCCAGCATCTGTTGTCTCCTGACTTTTTTAATGATCGCCATTCTAACTGGTGTGAGATGGTATCTCATTGTGGTTTTGATTTGCATTTCTCTGATGGCCAGTGATGATGAGCATTTTTCCATGTGTCTTTTGGCTGCATAAATGTCTTCTTTTGAGAAGTGTCTGTTCATATCCTTTGCCCACTTTTTGATGGGGTTGTTTGTTTTTTTCTTGTAAATTTGTTTGAGTTCATTGTAGATTCTGGTTATTAGCCCTTTGTCAGATGAATAGATTGCAAAAATTTTCTCCCATTCTGTAGGTTGCCTGTTCACTCTGATGGTAGTTTCTTTTGCTGTGCAGAAGCTCTTGAGTTTAATTAGATCCCATTTGTCAATTTTGGCTTTTGTTGCCATTGCTTTTGGTGTTTTAGACATGAAGTCCCTGCCCTTGCCTATGTCCTGAATGGTATTGCCTAGGTTTTCTTCTAGGGTTTTTATGGTTTTAGGTCAAACATTTAAGTCTTTAATCCATCTTGAATTAATGTTAGTATAAGGTGTAAGGAAGGGATCCAGTTTCAGCTTTCTACATATGGCTAGCCAGTTTTCCCAGCACCATTTATTAAAAAGGGAATCCTTTCCCCATTTCTTGTTTTTCTCAGGTTTGTCAAAGATGAGATGGTTGTAGATATGCGGCATTATTTCTGAGGGCTCTGTTCTGTTCCATTGGTCTATATCTCTGTTTTGATACAAATACCATGCTGTTTTGGTTACTGTAGCCTTGTAGTATAGTTTGAAGTCAGGCAGCATGATGCCTCCAGCTTTGTTCTTTTGGCTTAGGATTGACTTTGCAATGCGGGTTCTCTTTTGGTTCCATATGAAATTTAAGGTAGTTTTTTCCAGTTCTGTGAAGAAAGTCATTGGTAGCTTGATGGGGATGGCATTGAATCTATAAATTACCTTGGGCAGTATGGCCATTTTCACAATATTGATTCTTCCTACCCATGAGCATGGAATGTTCTTCCATTTGTTTGTATCCTCTTTTATTTCATTGAGCAGTGGTTTGTAGTTCTCCTTGAAGAGGTCCTTCACATCCCTTGTGAGTTGGATTCCTAGGTATTTTATTCTCTTTGAAGCAATTGTGAATGGGAGTTCACTCATGATTTGGCTCTCTGTTTGTCTGTTATTGGTGTATAAGAATGCTTGTGATTTTTGCACGTTGATTTTGTATCTTGAGACTTTGCCGAAGTTGCCTATCAGCTTAAGGAGATTTTGGGCTGAGACAATGGGGATTTCTAAATATACAATCATGTCATCTGCAAACAGGGACAATTTGACTTCCTCTTTTCCTAATTGAATACCCTTTATTTCCTTCTCCTGCCTAATTGCCCTGGCCAGAACTTCCAACACTATGTTGAATAGGAGTGGTGAGAGAGGGCATCCCTGTCTTGTGCATGTTTTCAAAGGGAATGCTTCCAGTTTTGGCCCATTCAGTATGATATTGACTGTGAGTTTGTCATACATAACTCTTATTATTCTGAGATACGTCCCATCAATATCTAATTTATTGAGAGTTTTTAGCCTGAAGCATTGTTGAATTTTGTCAAAGGCCTTTTCTGCATCTATTGAGATAATCATGTGGTTTTTGTCTTTGGTTCTGTTTATATGCTGGATTACGTTTATTGGTTTTCGTGTGTTGAACCAGCCTTGCATCCCAGGGATGAAGCCCACTTGATCATGGTGGATAAGCTTTTTGATGTGCTGCTGGATTTGGTTTACCAGTATTTTATTGAGGATTTTTGCATCGATGTTCATCAGGGATATCGGTCTAAAATTCTCTTTTTTTGTTGTGTCTCTGCCCGGCTTTGGTATGAGGATGATGCTGGCCTCATAAAATGAGTTAGGGAGGATTCCCTCTTTTTCTATTGATTGGAATAGTTTCAGAAGGAATGGTACCAGTTCCTTCTTGTATCTCTGGTAGAATTCGGCTGTGAATCCATCTGGTCCTGGACTTTTTATGCTTGGTAAGCTATTAATTATTGCCTCAATTTCAGATCCTGTTATTGGTCTATTCAGAGATTCAACTTCTTCCTGGTTTAGTCTTGGGAGAGTGTATGTGTCCAGGAATTTATCCATTTCTTCTAGATTTTCTAGTTTATTTGCATAGAGGTGATTATAGTATTCTCTGATGGTATTTTGTATTTCTGTGGGATCGGTGGTGATATCCCCTTTATCATTTTTTATTGCATCTATTTGATTCTTCTCTCTTTTCTTCTTTATTAGTCTTGCTAGTGGTCTATCAATTTTGTTGATCTTTTCAAAAAACCAGCTCCTGGATTCATTGATTTTTTGAAGGGTTTTTTTGTGTCTCTATTTCATTCAGTTCTGTTCTGATCTTAATTATTTCTTGCCTTCTGTTAGCTTTTGAATGTGTTTGCTCTTGCTTCTCTAGTTCTTTTAATTGTGATGTTAGGGTGTCTATTTTAGATCTTTCCTGCTTTCTCTTGTGGGCATTTAGTGCTATAAATTTCCCTCTACACACTGCCTTGAATGTGTCCCAGAGATTCTGGTATGTTGTGTCTTTGTTCTCATTGGTTTCAAAGACCATCTTTATTTCTGCCTTCATTTCATTATGTACCCAGTAGTCATTCAGGAGCAGGTTTTTCAGTTTCCATGTAGTTGAGCAGTTTTGAGTGAGTTTCTTAATCCTGAGTTCTAGTTTGATTGCACTGTGGTCTGAGAGACAGTTTGTTATAATTTCTGTTCTTTTACATTTGCTGAGGAGTGCTTTACTTCCAACTGTGTGGTCCATTTTGGAATAAGTGAGGTGCGGTGCTGAGAAGAATGTATATTCTGTTGATTTGGGGTGGAGAGTTCTGTATTTGTCTATTAGGTCCACTTGGTGCAGAGCTGAGTTCAATTCCTGGATATCCTTGTTAACTTTCTGTCTCGTTGATCTGTCTAATGTTGACAGTGGGGTGTTAAAGCCTCCCATGATTATTGTGTGGGAGTCTAAGTCTCTTTGTAGGTCTCTAAGGACTTGCTTTATGATTCTGGGTGCTCCTGTATTGGGTGCATATATATTTAGGATAGTTAGCTCTTCTTGTTGAATTGATCCCTTTACCATTATGTAATGGCCTGCTTTGTCTCTTTTGATCTTTGTTGGTTTAAAGTCTGTTTTATCAGAGACTAGGACTGCAACCCCTGCCTTTTTTTGTTTTCCATTTGCTTGGTAGATCTTCCTCCATCCCTTTATTTTGAGCCTATATGTGTCTCTGCATGTGAGATGGGTTTCCTGAATACAGCACATTGATTGGTCTTGACTCTTTATCCAATTTGCCAGTCTGTGTCTTTTAATTGGAGCATTTAGCCCATTTACATTTATGGTTAATATTGTTATGTGTGAATTTGATCCTGCCGTTATGATGTTAGCTGGTTATTTTGCTCGTTAGTTGATGCAGTTTCTTCCTAGCCTGGATGGTCTTTACAATTTGGCATGTTTTTGCAGTGCTGGTACTGGTTGTTCCTTTCCATGTTTAGTGCTTCCTTCAGGAGCTCTTTTAGGGCAGGCTTGGTGGTGACAAAATCTCTCAGCATTTGCTTGTCTGTAAAGGATTTTATTTCTCCTTCACTTATGAAGCTTAGTTTGGCTGGATATGAAATTCTGGGTTGAAAATTCTTTTCTGTAAGAATGTTAAATATTGGCCCCCACTCTCTTCTGGCTTGTAGAGTTTCTGCCGAGAGATCCGCTGTTAGTCTGATGGGCTTCCCTTTGAGGGTAACCCAACCTTTGTCTCTGGCTGCCCTTAACATTGTTTCCTTCATTTCAACTTTGGTGAATCTGACAATTATGTGTCTTGGAGTTGCTCTTCTCGAGGAGTATCTTTGTGGCATTCTCTGTGTTTCCTGAATTTGAATGTTGGCCTTCCTTGCTAGATTGGGGAAGTTCTCCTGGATAATATCCTGCGGAGTATTTTCCAACTTGGTTCCATTCTCCCCATCACTTTCAGGTACACCAATCAGACGTAGATTTGGTCTTTTCACATAGTCCCATATTTCTTGGAGGCTTTGTTCGTTTCTTTTTATTCTTTTTTCTCTAAACCTCTCTTCTTGCTTAATTTCATTCATTTGATTTTCCATCACTGATACCCTTTCTTCCAAGTTGATCGAATCGGCTACTGAGGCTTGTGCATTCGTCACGTAGTTCTCGTGCCTTGGTTTTCACCTCCATCAGGTCCTTTAAGGACTTCTCTGCACTGGTTATTCTAGTTAGCCATTCGTCTAGTTTTTTTTTCAAGGTTTGTAACTTCTTTGCCATGGGTTTGAACTTCCTCCTTCAGCTCGGAGTAGTTTGATCATCTGAAGCCTTCTTTTCTCAAGTCGTCGAAGTCATTCTCCATCCAGCTTTGTTCCGTTGCTGGTGAGGAGCTGCGTTCCTTTGGAGGAGGAGAGGCACTCTGATTTTTAGAGTTTCCAGTTTTTGTGCTCTGTTTTTTCCCCATCTTTGTGGTTTTATCTACCTTTGGCCTTTGATGATGGTGACGTACAGATGGGGTTTTGGTGTAGATGTTCTTTCTGTTTGTTAGTTTTCCTTCTGACAGTCAGGACCCTCAGCTGCAGGTCTGTTGGAGTTTGCTGGAGGTCCACTCCAGACCCTGTTTGCCTGGGTATCAGCAGCGGAAGCTGCAGAACAGCAGATATTGGTGAGCAGCAAATGTTCCTGCCTGATCGTTCCTCTGGAAGTTTTGTCTCAGAGGAGTAGCTGGCTGTGTGAGGTGTCAGTCTGCCCCTACTGGGAGGTGCCTCCCAGTGAGGCTACTTGAGGGTCAGGGACCCACTTGAGGAGGCAGCCTGTCCATTCTCAGATCTCCAGCTGCGTGCTGGGAGAACCACTGCTCTCTTCAAAGCTGTCAGACAGGGACATTGAAGTCTGCAGAGGATTCTGCTGCCTTTTGTTTGGCAATGCCCTGCCTCCAGAGGTGGAGTCTGCAGAGGCAGGCAGGCCTCCTTGAGCTGTGGTGGGCTCCACCCAGATGGAGCTTCCTGGCCCCTTTGCTTACCTACTCAAGCCTTCGCAATGGTGGGCACCCCTTCCCCAGGGTCGCTGCTCCTTTGCAGTTTGATCTCAGACTGCTGTGCTAGCAATAAGTGAGGCTCTGTGGGTGTAGGACCCCCGAGCCAGGCACGGGATATAATCTCCTGGTGTGCCATTTGCTATGACCGTTGTAAAAGTGCAGTATTGGGGTGGGAGTGAACCGATTTTCCAGGTGCTGTCTGTCACCCGTTTCTTTGACTAGGAAAGGGAATTCCCTGACCCCTTGCGCTTCCCAGGTGAGGCAATGCCTGGCCCTGCCTCGGCTCATGTACAGTGTGCTGCACCCACTGTCCTGCACCCACTTGCTGACACTCACCAGTGAGATGAACCCGTACCTCAGTTGGAAACACAGAAATCACCCATCTTCTGCGTTGCTCACACTGGGAGCTATAGACTGGAGCTGTTCCTATTCGGCCATCTTCCTTGTTCATTTTCTTACTTTGCCTCTGTCTTTTTCTGTCTTATAGCTTCTGCTTAAAGTGTCTTAGATTCATTCAGCCTTGGCATTTATCTTCCTTTGCTCGTTACACAGTTCTTTCGTTTTCTTAGTTCACATTCCTGAGAGAATCTGTTTGACTTGTGTATCGGTCAAAATAAGCTAACTGATGTTGAAATAATAGAAATGACCCACATTATTATTTCTTATTCATGCTACATGTGCATCGTGGGTTGATTGGGGGCTCTGTTCCATATTGTCTTCATTCAGGATTTAGATTGCAGTCATAATTTGAAGCATTGCAGGAAAAAAACATCATGCATGTGTACAGCTTTCAATCAAAAGTTACATATCACCTTGGCTTATATTTCATTGATCAAAGCAAGTTATCTGGCTACAGAGGACATTAATTAGGTAAGGAAGTATAGTTCTTCCATATGCCCTGGAAAAGAAGTGTGATTATAGAGTGGGTGTGGTGACTCACGCCTGTAATCCCAGCACTTTGGGAGGCCAAGGTGGGCAGATCACCTGAGGTCAGGAGTTCCAGACCAGCCTGGCCAATGTGGTAAAACCCTGTCTCTACTAAAAATACAAAAAATTAGTCAGCCATGGTGGTGGGCACCTGTAATCCCAGCTACTCTGGAGGCTGAGGAAGGCAAATTCCTTGAACCGGGGAGGCGGAAGTTGCAGTGAGCCAAGGTTGCGCCATTACACTCCAGCCTGGGCAACAAGAGTGAAACTCTGTCTCAAAAAAGACAGACAAACAAACAGAAACAAAACTACGATTATTTGATGAAAACACTAGTGACTCTTACAGTTAGCCCCCCTAGCTACTAGGCATTCACTTCATTTTTGTTTCCTACCCAGAATACACACTTTGTCTTCATAAAAAAATTGTATGGGAGGAATTATGTATTTGTAGTCTTAGCCAGGTGACATCTGGTAACTTCCTCCTTTAGCTTACATCCCAGAATGAGAAGACCTGTGAAGAGGACCTGCAGCATTGAGCAGAGCTTTACTCAGCCCTTAACTTTTGTTTAGCATGAACAAAAAAATAACTATTTGGTGTGGTAAGTCACTGAGATTTTGGGATTGTTATTATCAGCAAGAGCTGACTTAACACAATGAGTTTTGGAGTAAGACCACCTGGGCTGAGTGTTAAGTCTGCTTGTTTTGTGATTTTGCGTCAGTTTAAGTTCTCTGAGGCTGGGTTTCTTTATCTGTAAAATGATGTTAATAATGCCTATCTCACAGTTATGATGTGAGGATTAAAGTGGATGACTTTTGTAAAATGCTTAGGGTAGCACTCAACACATGAGAAGAATTCAATAAATGTCATTTCCCTTTCCTTTACTTTCCACCTTGCTGTCCCTGTTGGTAGAGTTATTCAAGTGCATGATTACTTGTTAAAAATCTCATAGAAAGGAATCAGCTGTGAGATTAGGAATTGAATAAAACGATCTTCTTAGGTGGACATTTTTAGCCCAAATTTAAGAATTTCTTTTTGAAGAGAATCTAAGATGCTCTTATAACTGATCTTTTTCACAAATGGTAGGTTCCTGTACAGTGATAAACTAGATTTTTAAACTGAGCTAACTAGACCACACTACAACATACCTGGCTTATGAAATGGGAGGGCTGAAGTCTGTAGGGCTGCCCGGAAACTCAGGTAAGAGTTGAAGTTGTAATGTTGAGTCTGAAATTCATAGGGAAGGCCTCCATGCAGGAAACTTGGGCAGGATTTCTATATTACAATATTGAGGCAGAATTCCTTCTTCAAAAACATGTTTTTGCTTTTAAGGCCTTGAGCTGATGGGATGAGAGCCAGCCATGTTATCCAGGGTACTTTCCCTTTACTTAAAGTCAGCTGATTGTAAATTGTTAATCATCTCTACAAAACCTTCACAGTGCCACCTCGATTAGTATTTGACCAACTAACTAGGCACCATTATGTAGCCAAGCTGACACATAAAAATTAAGCACCCCTAGGTGAAAAGGTACTGCCTGCAGCAGAAGAGGGTGTGAGGGGCACAGAGCCCGCTCCTGGTCATGAAACATTGAAGTCATGCTTCACCTAGTCATGAAGCATTAAAGGTTGTGGCAGCCTTGTTCTCCATGCTTTTTCAGTACATTTGATGTTGTATGGTGGGGGCAGGAGCATATAAGCCAGTGCGAATGGTTTTTGTTGCGGTCTCCATACAGACCAGGGGTCTATTTTTTTTTTTTTCAAACTTGAAAGAAAAGTAGAACATTTTACTTACACTTAGAGCTACAAGTGGCTTATTAGATATCAGAGAGTGTACTGAATTAGAAAAAATGTTCTACCGTTGGCCAGTTGCCACCAACAGAAAAGTTAGGAACATGTTTAACTTGATGGAGTGCTTAATTTAGTGATAGTTTTTGGTGAGCTTTTGGAAAGCTTTACTAGGATTTTAGGAATATGCCTGAGTCTCAGTAAGCTTCTCCTTAGAGAACTGAAGAGTCTCTGCAATTCCACAGAAGGCAGTACTTCCGAAAACCATCAAAAGGATATTATTCTGTAATGCTCGTAAGTTCTGTCTTTAGCCAGTTAAATATGATATCTACTGGATTTTAAATGACTGCCATTTTAAAGAATGTCTTTTAAGGGTTTACTGATTTAAGTCTTTTGATAGGCCTGTCTTATGGCTGTCATCCTGATTTAAAAAAAAAAAAAAAAAGCTTTTCAATTGAACTTTCAGGTTGACCACTAGTTATAACTTCTAAAATCTCTATGGATTTGATTTACTGCAAAAGTAATATCATTAATTTTATAAGACTACTTCTAAGCTGTGTTTTCCTTGCTTTTGGATTTTCCCTATGACAAATGGAGAAGGACTGTTAACCAAGTTTTATTGGGGTAAGATCAATTTTATGAAGCCTGATGACTTCTTATTCTAAATTTTACCTGAGCAATGTTCCAGCTTAACTGAATGGTTCATAATATTGAGTGACTCTCTTGTCAGCTCTTTATTGATTAATGACACAGATAAGAAGGTCTACCTTGTCACAGGAGGATTAGAATCAAGGAAACTAGAAGTCCCTCATCTCATCTCAAGACAGATGAAAGTCTATATTTAAGGATGATACAATCCATGAAAGAGAAGGAAAAGTCAGGGTTTAGTTAAGCAATGTGGAGATGAGAGGAGGGATAAGGAAAGAGAAAGCTCATGCAGAGATACTGTTTTGAAGATGACTCTTGGGGAAGAAATGGGCAGTCGTCTGAGCAGCCAGCAAAACCTATTCCATGAACCCTTGGTAAGTAAGTGGCTTTGATGACATAGTGGAAAGATGAGCACTGTTACTGGCTGTCTTGTTGTTTAGCTGTCAGAAAAGATTGTGCTGCTTCCTACATCTGCTCTCACATGCTCCTTCACCTGCTCTGTCTTACTGAGATGGATAAACCTTGTAGTTCAGGACTGTCAAGGGCACTGCAATTAGTACTAAATCATTCTCGCTCTGACAAGTTCTGGCAACAGAAGTTTCTGGCAGATGTGTAAGTGCGTTTTCAGTGTTTCCTGAGTGTCTGAAGGCATAGCAGAGCCCTCCATACACTGTGCAACTTAATTCGATAGTGAATTCAATGCAAGTTTAGAACAGGAGAAATATTAGAAATAAAGATGGACTGTTGTTTTTTGCAAGTCATGATCAACTTTGTTTAATTTTCAATGTATGTATCTTTAATAAGGTAATAGGAAATCCATGTTTCATCTTGAAACTCCAGAAAGGGTTTTTATATATAAATGTTGCTGTACCTCAGATGCTGGTGTACTTCAGATACTTCCTCCCAGAATTGAATTAGCTAGTTCTGGAAGAGCGTATAAATAATAGTAATCAAAGAATATACCTAGTAGCTAGAAAATAAGAAATGATCACTGAGAAATTAAAACATTATGGATTTAAAATGTTGGTCTAACATGAAAGACAGCTCTAGAGCAGTGGTTAAAAGCCCTGGCTCTGGTACCGGACTATGTGGAGTTAGATCCCTTTGCCTTTATTATTTAAGCACTCCAAACATTTCTTTTTCTGCAACCCAAGGGTAGTAACATACAGGCAAAAGGATTAAATGAGATATTAGGTTAAAAGATGACTGACACAGGTATCTGTCCAGTGCATGTTGGTTGTCTTTATGATGGTGATGAAGATGAGACTTCCATTTTCCATGCTCAAGTAAGTCAAAATGAGTGCAGAAAGGTGGATAAACATAGATTGTAACCATTTTGGCAAAAAAATCACAGGAGAGTGTGGTAAAAGATTAAAATAAAACCTAAGGAGGTATAAAATGATGAAGGTATTAGAAATCCTGTCTCTACAAAAATTGAGGAAATGGAGAAAAGATAATTTGTGGACTTTCAGAATAATTTGTTAGCATTTTCAGTTTTATGCATTTGAATATGGTTTTGGATTTGCAAAACTATTGTCCTGAAACTTTTGAATTAATGTTGTAATTGTGTACTAGTGTTTTATCCTATTTCACAGAAGTCCCACGGACATTAGATAAATGAGATTAATTAGCCTCTTTGTTACCAGTTGTCAGAACTATAAAGAATCCTTTCACGTGTCTGGCCTAACTGTGATATTGGATTTGGTCAGGGGTTATGTACGTGTTTGTTTTCTTAGTTTGGTTCTTCGTGATCTGGCTGTAACCTTAGTCTTAGGCTGCCATAGTAGAAGAGCTCTGTTGTAGGGAGTATTTCCTTTGTTGCTTAAGAGAACCCCACTTACCTGGAGCTGCTGTCTCGACCGTGTCTTCTTTTTGTGATATGGCTAATGTGCGAGAGTCACCCAGTTGCTGTAGAAGTTTTTATTCCCTCTATTATTTTTAACAAAACTCTGATGTTAGTTCTTCAGTTATTATCTGATTCCTCTTGAAAGTAGAGTCTTTAACAAATACAAAAAAAGGAAGCTTCCAGTTAATCAAGATTTAACTGCTTCATAGAGAAGCTGAGAGCTGTTAAACAAATGTAGTCGGACATCCCCTGCTACGTGCTACTCTTTAGTTTCTGGTTCATTATGTCACATGTTAGTATTGTTTATATCAGAGCAGGCTTGTGTTCAACAGTGAGAAGTGAGCTAGCTGTTTCAGGGTGTTAAGGCAGTTTTGGCTTTTGGGCAGATTAAATAAATGGGATCTTCTAAGTGGCAGAGGGGTGGTGGGAAAAGCACTGGCTCGGAAATCTAGAACTGAGTTCTAGTTCTGGTTTTGTTGGTGACTACCAGCATGTGATATCCACAACTAGAAAATGAGGAGAGGCTGGGCATGGTGGCTCATGCCTATAATCCTAGTGCTTTGGGAGGCCAAGGCAGGAGGATCGCTTGAGGCGAGGAGTTTGATACCAGTTTGGGCAACATGGTGAGACCCCCGTCTCTACAAAAAATAAAAAATTAGCCAGGTGTGGTGGCCTGCAGCTGTTGTCCTAGCTACTCAGGCAGCTGAGCTGGGAGGATCACTTGAGCTTAGGAGATCAAGGCTGCAGTGAGCTGTGATTATACTACTGCAGCCCAGCCTGGGTGACAGAGCGAGCCCCTATCTCTAAAACAAAACAAAACCAAGAAAATAAAGGAGATTGGCTAGATAATGTCTCTGGTTGTTTCTATCTTTAATTATTTATCCTGATTTGGTTCTACGATTCAAAAAACCATTTTTTAGGAGATGGAGGGAAGGAGAAATGCCACCAAATGCCTTTTAAAGCATCTTCAGAGATTTCAAACCTGTCTGACCTTCTTTACATCAGGGCACTGAAACACATGGGAGTACCAGGCATTAACAGTATCTCAAACCCACGCAAGCTATATTCCTCACACAGAGGTTCCCATCTTCAGATGGTGGTGGTACCATCCCGGGGTGGGTTAGCTGGCTGGTGAAAGAAATGTGGCCTACTCACTGGTCTTGAATCAGCATTCCTTGTGTGGTTTGGAAGTCTTTTTATGATCGAGTCCCTGCCTCTTCCTCTCCAGTTGTGCTGGCCTTCTTTTAGTTCCTGGAATGCTGAGTGCTTCCTCCTGACATAAGATCTTCTTTATCCTTGCTACTCTCTTTGCCAGGAATGCTCTTTGCACCTCCCTCAGTCGAATGCTGTTTGTTGTGGCACCTCTCTCAGTTAGCTAACTCCTACTCACTCTCCGGGTCTTCCCTCAAAAGGGCCATTCCCCTGATCTGCCTGACTTGGTCACTTGTCCTTATTATGCACACTCTCAGTGCCATGTAATAATGTCACGTTTGTTTGTGTGGTTACTTGATTAGTCCGTTCCTCCCCGATATTCTGTAAGCTCCGAGAATGCAGATCACATGCTTTGCTGTCTTTTGTATTTCTTTTTTTCCTTTTCTTTTCCCCCCGAGATGGAGTCTTGCTCTGTCACCCAGGCTGGAGGGCAATGGCGTGATCTCAGCTCACTCCAACCTCCGTCTCCCAGGTTCAAGTGATTCTCCTTCCTCAGCCTCCCAAGTAGCTGGAATTATAGGCACGTGCCACCACACGTGGCTACTTTTTATGTTTTCAGTAGAGATAGGGTTTCACCATGTTGGCTAGGCTGTCTTGAACTCCTGATCTCATGATCTGCCCACCTCGACCCCCCAGTGTGTTGAGATTACAGGCATGAGCCACCACGCCCGGCCTGCCTTTTGTATTTCTGGTGCCTAACTCAGTGACTGGAACCTAATAGGTACTCAGTGTAGATGGGTTGAATGAATAAATAAGCCAGCTACCAAAGCCTCTTGACTTGGAATAAATTATGATAATAATGATAACAACCACCACAATAACAGCAGATATTTATTATGTACTTCCTGTGTGCCAGGCACTATTCTCCTCCTCTCCATCATCATCATTGTTTCCAAAATCACCATTACCACCACTTTTTGAATAGTTACTGTGCAGAGTACTTCATGTGTTATTACACTTGATCTTAACAGTATACTTTAAGGTAGGTACTATTACTATCCCTCTTTTTCAGATAAGAAAGTTGAGACTCAGAAATTTAATAAATGGCTTATTAACTCAGGAATTCTAGGTCCCTAGTATTCACATCCTTGGCAACTATGTCTTTATAGTTGGGATTACTATAGGAAAAAGTCAGGAGCTTGCTGTAACATTTGCTACTCTGATCATTGTAACACAATGTAATTTCATGTAGGTCCGCCACTGCAGTAAGAGTGTAGTGGATATCTTATCACTTATTAGATGCTACCCAGCATCTAATTTCCTGGGAAATTCCTATGTGTGGAAATCCCTTCTCCCTTCCATGAAGGCAGAGCCTCCCTTCTATTAAGCTGAAAATGTCAGACACTTGCGTTCTCAGCTTTTCTTGTAGCTAGGGTATGGGCGTATGATGCATTTGCCCCAGTGTCTGAATCAGAAGCTAGTGACACAAAGAAGTTACCAGGGAGAGAATCCATTCTGCTGAAGTTAGGCAGGAGCAGCAGCTATACTGGGTTTCCAGACAGGACTGTCAGCCAATCTAGAGGTAGCATCCAGGGCCCAGAGTTAGTGATACAGACTCTAGGGTTGTGGTTTCTTCACAGAACCTGTTTTAAGGCATGATTTTGGACTTTGTCGCAGATCTGGATGTCCAAAAGGCAGTATAAAGCATGGACTCTCGTGCTAGACTGACTGGGTTCATATCCCAGCTTTTGTCTCAGCTCTGCCACTTACCAGTCTTGTAACCTTGCTTGAGGTGGCTAGTTAATCTCTGTGTGCCTCAGGTCCCTCAAATGTAAGAAGGGGAAATAATAGCATGTACCTCATAGGCTTCTTTTGAGGATTAGGTGACTTATTTAAAGTAAAACTCTTAGGACAGAGTCCGGCATATTTATTGTAATGTACATTATTGCTTTCTATCATTTTTTTTTCTTGATAATGATTCTTTTTTTTTTTTAATTATTATACTTTAAGTTCTGGGATACATGTGCAGAACGTGCAGGTTTGTTACGTAGGTATACACATATCATGGTGGTTTGCTGCACCCATCAACCTGTCATCTACATTAGGTATTTCTTCTAATGCTATCCCTCCCCCAGCTCCCCACCCCCTGACAGGCCACGGTGTGTGATGTTCCCCTCCCTGTGTCCATGTGTTCTCATTGTTCAGTTCCCACTTATGAGTGAGAACATGAGGTGTTTGGTTTTCTGTTCCTGTGTTAGTTTGTTGAGGATGATGGTTTCCAGCTTCATCCATCTCCCTGCAAAGGACATGAACTCATCCTTTTCTATGGCTGCATAGTATTCCATGGTGTATATGTGCCACATTTTCTTTATCAAGTCTATCATTGATGGACATTTGGGCTGGTTCCAAGTCTTTGCTACTGTGAACAGTGCTGCAATAAACATACATGTGCATGTGTCTTTATAGTAGAATGATTTATAATCCTTTGGGTATATACCCAGTAATGGGATTGCTGGGTCAAATGGTATTTGTGGTTCTAGATCCGTAAGGAATTGCCACACTGTCTTCCACAATGGTTGAACTAATTTACACTCCCACAAACAGTGTAAAAGCGTTCCTATTTCTCCACATCCTCTCCAGCATCTGTTGTTTCCTGACTTTTTTAAGGATTGTCATTCTAACTGGTGTGAGATGGTATCCCATTGTGGTTTTGATTTGCATTTCTCTAATGACCAGTGCTGATGAGCTTTTTTCATATGTATGTTGGCTGCATAAATGCCTTCTTTTGAGAAGTGTCTGTTCATATCCTTTGCCCACTTTTTGAAGGGATTGTTTTTTTCTTGTAAATTTGTTTAAGTTCTTTGTAGATTCTGGATATTAGCTGTTTGTCAGATGGATAGATTGCAAACATTTTCTCCTATTCTGTAGGTTGCCTGTTCACTCTGATGATAGTTTCTTTTGCTGTGCAGAAGCTCTTTAGTTGAATTAGATCCCATTTGTTGGCTGGGCGCGGTGGCTCACGCTTATAATCCCAGCACTTTGGCAGGTGGAGGTGGGCTGATCACCTCAGGTAGGGAGTTAAGAGACCAGCCTGACCAAATGGAGAAACCCTGTCTCTACCTAAAATACAAAATTAGCCAGGCATGGTGGCACATGCGTATAATCCCAGCTACTAGGAGAATCGCTTGAACCTGGGAAGCGGAGGTTGCAGTAAGCCAAGATTGTGCCATTGCACTCCAGCCTGGGCAACAAGAGTGAAACTCCATCTCAAAAAAAAAAAAAAAAAAAAAAAAAAGAAAAAAAGATCCCATTTGTTAGTTTTGGCTTTTGTTGCCATTGCTTTTGTTTCAGTCATGAAGTCTTTGCCCATCATGCCTATGTCCTGAATGGTATTGCCTAGGTTTTCTTCTAGGGTTTTATGGTTTTAGGTCTTATGTTTAAGTCTTTAATCCATCTTGAGTTAATTTTTGTGAAAGGTGTAAGGAAGGGGTCCAGTTTCAGTTTTCTGCATATGGCTGGCTAGTTTTTTCAACACTATTTTTTAAATAGGGAATCCTTTCCCCACTGCTTGTTTTTGTCAGGTTTGTCAAAGCTAAGATGTTTATAGATGTGTGGTGTTATTTGTGAGGCCTCTGTTTTGTTCCATTGGTCTATATATCTGTTTTGGTACCAATACCATGCTGTTTTGGTTACTGTAGCCTTATAGTATAGTTTGAAGTCAGGTAGCATGATGCCTCCAGCTTTGTTCTTTTTGCTTAGGATTGTCTTGGCTGTACAGGCTCTTTTTTGGTTCCATGTGAAATTTAAAGTAGTTTTTTTCTAATTCTGTGAAGAACGTAAACGGTAGCTTGATGAGGATAGCATTGAATATATAAATTACTTTGGGCAGCATGGCCATTTTCATGATATTGATTCTTCGTATTCATGAGCATGGAATGTTTTTCCATTTTTTTGTGTCCTCCTTGAGTTCCTTGAGCAGTGGTTTGTAGTTCTCCTTCAAGAGGTCCTTCACATTCCCTTGGAAGTTGTATTCCTAGGTATTTAATTCTCTTTGTAGCAGTTGTGAATGGAAGTTCACTCATGATTTGGCTGTTTGTCTGTTTTTGGTATATAGGAATGCTTGTGATTTTTGCACATTGATTTTGTATCCTGAGACTTTGCTGAAGTTGCTCATCAGCTTAAGGAGATTTTGGGCTGAGATGATGATGGGGTTTTCTAAATATACAATTATGTCATCTGCAAACAGAGACAATTTGACTACCTCTTTTCCTATTTGAATACCCTTTATTTCTTTCTCTTGCCTGATTTCCCTAGCCAAAACTTCCAATACTATGTTGAATAGGAATGGTGAGAGAAGGCATCCTTGTCTTGTGTGGATTTTCAAAAGGAATGCTTCCAGTTTTTGCCCATTCCGTATGATATTGGCTGTGGGTTTGTCATAAATAGCTCTTATTATTTTGCGATATGTTCCATCAATACGTAGTTTATTGAGAGTTTTTAGTATGAAGAAGTGTTGAATGTTATCGAAAGCCTTTTCTGCATCTATTGAGATAACTGTGTGGTTTTTGTCTTTCGTTCTGTTTATGTGATGGATTACGTTTATTGATTTTCGTGTGTTGAACCAGCCTTGCATCCCAGGGATGAAGCCAAGTTTATTGTGCTGTATAAGGTTTTTGATGTGCTGCTGGATTCGGCTTGCCAGTATTTTATTGAAAATTTTTGCATCGATGTTCATCAGGGATATTAGCCTGAAATTTTCTTTTTTTGTTGTGTCTCTGCCAGGTTTTGGTATCAGGATGATGTTGGCCTCATAATATGGCCCAGGGGTTTGGGGCCCCTGTTCTAAGTACTTACTATTTTTGCAAATATTTTGTCTGATTAAATTTATTAGTTGGTGTATGTCACTGACAACTTAGAACCCTGACTAATATATACAGCCCATACTTAGTGAATAACTATGTGTGGGATATAGTATAATCACGGGTTTCCTTTTAGGAGGGGATTTATAGAACCATTTCTTCATGTATGTTCAGGGCCAAGGCTAATGTTATTTTTATTAAATGCCCAAGTCATTTGCTCTCTAGTTTATTTCAGGTTGATTTATTTTATTGAAGACCTTAGGCCTTGACTCCAGGCTTGTTGCAATTTTTGTTTGTAAGCCCTGAAACAGAGATTCTATTCTCCCTGAGGGAGAAATGGTTATGAAGAGAGCTTCTCATGTTAGGATGTAGTGGCTGGTGTCAGGCAGTGATTTCCTTATCATCACCGTTGTGATTATCTTGGCATACATATATTGCTGATAATTGATATTCTGTATGAAGAGCCTGTTTAACTCACTTCTCATCCCAAGTGAAGGGCCATCCTGAGCCTGAGTTTCCCTCTGGAACTCTCTTTATGTTGCTGAGAAGCACAGTGCCTCCTGGCACATTAGCTTTCAGTCTGTGAAAGCAGATACTTTCAAATGGGAAAATGTCATGCAGGGTGAACTGTTGGTATTTTCACAGCAGGCAAATTCTTAGCACCCTCAGTATAAAAACACTAGTGAATCACATTTATGGTTTTGTAACCACTACAATGAGAACAGACAGTGACATTCAAATCTCGGAAAATTGAACCCTTGATATTGATTGTTAATGTGGAAAACTTGAAGAAGCAGGTAGAACACTGTGACCTTACAATGTGAATTCTCTAATCAGACCATACAGATCAGTCAAATATTTGACTTATTGATTTTTGGAGAAACAAGCTAATTTGTATGCAAGATATGAAAATACTAGAAGTTTTCGCCCTTGATTCAGAATAAGCAATGAGAGTCAAGGTCTTATGCAGTAAATTTGAAGTTATGTTAAGTAGTATATACTTTCAATATTTTAACAGAAGGGATCATCAGTTTTCTCATACATGTAGCTACATATTTAAAACAGTATTATTTGCGTTTATATTTTAATTTCTGTTTTATCTCATATTAATTTATTAATACAGATGTAATGCTATTAAGAACCGAGCATACTATTCTAAATATCTAAAAGATCTCCACCACACAGAATTATAAACTTCTGCTGCCTACATTTGAACATACTTCTTTTCTGCAGTCTCATCTCTGTAAACTTTGCTCACTTAAAAAACTACTCATTTAGAGCTTTATCTCCAATTTCTAGTACTTTGGACGCTAAAAATGCAGTTGGCTGAGTTACCCTGACCTGTTAAAGCAGTCTTTCCATTTTAACTTAAGTTCACCTTAAGAAACATAGATTATCGTGGGACAAATGGTGTTGGATGAATTCTGCTTCCTAAAACAATAATGTAAGTAGATTAGTATTTGAGCGTTGTGGCATTTTATCAGAACAATTTAAATTTCCCCCCAATCTCTTCAATCACATCTTACAAATATTTGAAAACAATTATTTCCTCACTCTGGATAACCCTGTTGTACTTGCAGCCTCTCCTCCTTGCGACCTTCTTTTCTCCTTGGTGCTGTGTTCTGCAGCTGGCTCTTCATTTAAATTCCACCACAAATTAGTTGGCTTGGGTTTTTAGTGTTCTGCTTTAAGTAAGAGGGGCCTCTCCCCCTCTCCCCTCTCCCCTTCTCCCCTTTCCCCCTCTCCCCTCTCCCCCTCTCCTTCTCCCCCTCTCCCCCTCTCCCCTCTCCCCCTCTCCCCTCTCCCCGTCTCCCCTCTCCCCGTCTCCCTCTCTTTTTTTGGCAAAGAGTAATCTTTAGGCAGTCTTAGCTTCTCCCAAAGCTTAAGACTAGAGCATTGCTGCTTAGGTAGAATAATGTGTAGAGAGAACTGTCATGTTTCAGAATGACTTTGAGAAACCCCAAATCCCAAAATGGTTTTAATCTTTAAATGACGTTGAGATTTTTATATCAAAAGTATTAAATAATTGTATGTAGCCTTTTGTTGGTAGATATTCTAATTTGGTAGGATTAAAACACATTGTCCTTTAAAAGCTTACTAGTTATAGCTAGTTTTAGTTACAGCCTACATCTTGTGTTTTCATTTTTATGGTTCAAATAGTGCCTGAATTCTAGATTTGCATGAAAACCATGCTTTCTTCTCAGCGTTTGGCACTTTAGTTGTCCCTCCCTGCCAACTACCCTCTCTACGTATGCACTTCAGAGGTTAAATAAGAGGAAGCTAGAATGAGTCCGAATAGTAGATTCTAAGGCACAATTACAGTATTAAAATCTCATTCATCTCTGCTCCATTTTTGAAAGAGCATTGGTGGGAAATTATAGCAATAGCTGAGTTGGCTCCTTG
The DNA here is from genome assembly GCF_028858775.2 of Pan troglodytes. Classification (NCBI taxonomy): domain Eukaryota; kingdom Metazoa; phylum Chordata; class Mammalia; order Primates; family Hominidae; genus Pan; species Pan troglodytes. The sequence goes on from NC_072403.2 coordinate 63,337,524, forward strand.
TGACACAGATTTATAATGTTAGATATTAGGGATACTTATTTTTTTTTTTCCATCCAAAGTCTAATTTTCCGAGTCCCTTGGAATTTTAGATCTTGCCTTTCTCCAGGGACCATCTGGTTTGGAAAAGGTACAAAGACTGTGAGCTGTGGTATGGGCATGTGGAAGAGATACTAGCACAAGGCACTAAACAAATAGAAGAGAGATATGGCTAAGGCAGAAAGAGCAGGAGAGCCAAGGGGAGGGAGTTAATAAGGCAAGAACAATAAAAAAGGGTGGTTGGTGAAGAAGGTGTTGTGGTGAAAAGGAAGAGGAGATTGAGGAGAGAGAATGTAGAGAAAAATAAATGGTGATAAAAGGATGGAGGGAGAATGGATTCAAAGGCAGAAAAATTAGTAATAAAAGAGCAGTTAAAGGAGAGTAGGAAGTAGAGAGTAGAGGAGGGTGAGGAAAGGAAGGTTAGAAAGATGGTGAGGAAGGAAGAAAGAAATGGATTGACTCCATATCCAGTGTTCTGCTAACATTGGTGGTAGTCACTGCTGTTAGCTACATGGTCTGTTTATATTGAAGGTGAAATCACAGCAGTATAGGGCAGATCAAGTGGCGTTTAATGCTTCACAGTTCCTGGAGGTGAATGGATGAACAATGAATGATTTGCATCTTTTTACTTTTGTAAAGAGTCATGAAGTTAAACGGAATTAAGTGAATCATCAAATCACCTTGTTTTCCTCTGAAAAAAAATTAAGTATATGCTTTGGAAAGAGAATTTATTTGTGTAGCAATAACATTTTATTAAGTACATGAAAAGTTGAATTTTACATATTTCATTCAAGATAGGAGAAAAAAGAAAACTTAAGCTAAACTTTTAAAAGATGAAGGTATTATAAAGCAGCTTTTGGTGACATTTATTGTGGAGCCCTTGTTTTGAGATACGCGGTGTTTTTTGGAGAACTGTTGTTGCTGACCAGGGAATATTTTAAAACTAGAAACAGGGCCTTCATTAACTTGGAGTTATTCAGAAGTCAGCTGCTATTTAGATGATTTTTGATGTAGGGTAGAGGGAGAGACCTCAAGGATATACCTGAAACTATGCACTTTGGCTGGGCGCGGTGGCTCACGTTTGTAATCCCAGCACTTTGGGAGGCCAAGGTGGGCGGATCACCTGAGGTCAGGAGTTCAAGATCAGCCTGGCCAATACAGTGAAACCCCGTCTCTACTAAAAATACAAAAATTACCTGGGCGTGGTGGTGGGCTCCTGTAATCCCAGCTACTCGGGAGGCTGAGGCAGGAGAATCGCTTGAACCCGGTAGGCGGAAGTTGCAGTGAACTGAGATTGCGTGTGTCAAAAAAAAAAAAAAAAAGAAGAGAAAAGAAACTATGCAGTTTGTCAAAACGGGCAAACTGAGTCTCCTAAAGAGGGCCTTTCTGTGTAAAGTGAAGTTCTGCCTAGGATTGGTCCTTCCTGTGTAAGTGAAGGTCTGGTGTGGAGCACTTCAGTTATCACTTGATGGATTCCTAGCTGGCTACACTTGATACTTGTATCTTTAAATTTTTCTTGATGTGTATTTTTGTGTGGGGCAATTTTACCTAATATATTATTCCATTCAGAGAATAGAGGAATTTAATCAGCATGAAATCTTGGAATGTTCATATCTCAGAATAACTAATTAAATATATAATAGGCCATTGTGAAAGTTGGCCTTACTGGTCTATTAGATTGAATATAAAAAGGGACAGCTGAAGAAAAATTATTTTGCTTAAAATAAAAACATTCTTTTAAAAGTTTGCTTTGGAGAGCAGGAAGCAATTGTATTGTAAGTATGTGTAATTATCTGCATTCCTTTCCAACCTCTTTGGGATCAAATTGGTTTTCTCCAGGAAAGGCAATTATATGCAGGAGGCCACTTTTCGTTGAATTAGTGTGTGTTGCATGTGGTGCATCCCACAAACCTGAAATCAGAGATGTACTGCTATGATTTATAATACCCATTAATTACAGCTTTGTATTAAAGGCTCTTAGTTTTCTGCTTCAGTAAACCTAAATTCTCCCTTTGAAGAAGAATTGCTTACATTAGGTCTTATGCTAACTAGTGAATCCTGTCTTTTAGAATCTCATCAAGGGTACTTGATGCAGCAAGAACTTCTCAGTTGGCTTTAAATGGGCTTTGCTGAAGCTGTTTAACATTGTAGGGTGATGAGATAACTGGAAGAGATTCTGGTCTTGTGATGGGGAGGTGGCACACAACATGATTCAAAGCATTAATCAAAAAGTATTTATGCACCAGATGTTTATCATCCTTATAGCACCATGCCAGACTTTGTACTGTATCTGATGTACACACTTTCCAGCTAGCTCAGTGGTTCTTAACCCCAGCTGTTCTTTAGATTCACCTGGAAAACCTTTTTTAAAAAGTGCTCTGTTTTCACCCCAGAAGAATTAAATACTAGGCCTGGATGTTTGTAAAGGGCCCCTTGTTGAATCTAATATGCAGTCAAGACTGAAAACACAAGTCTATTCAGTCCTTCATAGTGGCTTTTTACTTGAAAAGTTAGATTTCCCCTTCCCTTTGTTTTCAGCTTCTTATTCCTCCCAGAAGTAAATGATGTGACCAAGCAAAACAAACGAACAAAACCGGGTTGCATTATTTTTTCCTGAGCTTCTGTGATAGTTTCATTCTATATTTGGGGGACAAATATTTCCCTGGCAACCCTCTTAAGTTTTGTAACTTTACCTTCCACCACCCCTGCGCCCTATCTGAAGAATATCTAGTCTAAGTCTAAGGTCTCTTTGCTAAACTTGAATAACTTTGCCAGAGACCTGCTTTTCAGTGGGGCTCTACTGTTTTTTTTTTTTTCCTCTGTGAATATTTAAAATCACATTTCGACTTAGAAAAGTTATGAAATTAGGATGATAGTGTTTTTCATTACATCTTTTCTTGTGCAAATTACTCATTAAACTTCATTTTGTTTAGATTTCACATGCTTGAGGAATTTGTAGATATTATCCATCCATTTTTTAAGGAAAGGAAGCATGATTAAGTATAGACTAATCTTCCAAAGCATCAGTTTGTCCATTTGAAAAATGTTTGTGTTTGCTATCCACTTTTTCTGCAATTCTGCTATCTTTTTTTTTTTTTTTTGAGACGGAGTCTCGCTCTGTCACCCAGGCTAGAGTGCAGTGGCGCCATCTTGGCTCACTGCAAGCTCCGCCTCCCGGGGTTCATGCCATTCTCCTGCCTCAGCCTCTGAGTAGCTGAGACTACAGGCACCGGCCACCATGCCTGGCTAATTTTTTGTTTTTTTAGTAGAGACAGGGTTTCACCTTGTTAGCCAGGATGGTCTCTATCTCCTGACCTCGTGATCTGCCCACCTGAGCCTCCCAAAGTGCTGGGATTACAGGCGTGAGCCACTGCGCCCAGCTTACTCTGCTATCTTTAAAAACATTTAAAATTTTTTTCATTTTTATGTGTACATAGTAGGTGTATACCTGCCATTTTAAATTTGAATATATTTGGAAATAATACTCTGCTTGTGGCGGGTATTCCTAAATGATGTTGCAAGAAGTTAAGCAGGGAGAATACTACTACTGCTGCTGCTGCTGTTTGAATGTGGCCTCTCCCAAATCCAGGTGTTGCCAGTGTGAGACTATTAAGAGGTGGGGGCCTTTAAGAGGTGATTAAAGAGGTGTACTCAGTTTATGATCCCTATTTAATAGGTGAGAAGAAAGTGGAGGCTAGTGTGTGAGAGAGCCCAGGTTTGCCAGACACCAGAGCCCAGCTTTTAACCCATGCTGTTCAGCCTTTTCTCCTACCTCTGTGCACTTCAATGCTGACACTGGCATAGAACTCCTGGTAGCATACTCTTTTTTTCCAGGGGAGCATATTGACTTGATTTGCTTTAGATTCTTTGTTTCTTTCCTCCCAATATTGAGCATTAGGCAATCGGCTGCTCTGGGCATCGTTTATTTGCATGCAGTGGAATAGGCACTGAGGAATGCAGGCATGCTTTGAGGCTCCGTCATGAAGGGAGAGCCAGAAGGGCCTATGGAGAACAATTAATATGTTTCCCCTCACAGATATAGATACAGTTTGATTGGTGACTGTATTTTCTTTTAGCCTCCTCCCTTCCTCCTCCTACAACTTTTTTGTAATCAGCTTTGAAGTATAACTCACATATCATACAATTACTCATTTAAAGTATATAATTCAATGGTTTTTACGTGTTCACAGAGTTGTGCAACCATCACTTCAATTTCAAAACATTTTCATCACCCCCAAAAGAAACCCTGTAACTATTAGCTTTCATCCCCAATCTACCCATCCTCCCAGACCTAGACAAACACTAATCTACTTTCCCACTCCATAGATTTGCGTATGTTGGACATTTCATATAAATGGAATCATATGTGGTCTGTTGTGACTGGTTTCTTTCAGGTAGCACGTTTTTAAGGTTCATCCATTTTGTAGCATATGTCAGTACTCCATTCTTTTTTACTGCTGAATGATATTTCATCGTGTGCATATACCAGAATAATGACTGTTTTCTAGCTTGTGCATTTCACTTCTCAAACTCCCAGCATTGTTTTGACTGCCACAGCCAACGTCCTGCCCCTCGCTAATACAGGACATAATAGGCCCAGAGCATGTCAAGGATTTTCCAAAGTTGCATAGCTAGACTATGGGTAAAATGGAACCATTCATTCTTTTGCACATTTATCACATTTTTATTGAGTGCCTAACATGCAAAACACTATGTTAGGTTTTATGATATATACAAACATAAGAGACATGGCACGTTTCCTTAAAGAACTTAGGATCCTCTAGGGATGTTGAAATATGAAGCAATCTGTGTCTGTGCCCTAAGTGTGTCATGGGCAAAGTCAGGTTCAGAAGAAGGAGAGAATTGTTTCTGTTTGTGATTTGTGGCTACCAGTTTTCCTGACTCCTAGGTCAGTGTTGTTGTTGTTGTTGTGGTTTTGTTTGTGTTTTTTTAAAAAAATCATTACCTTACCTCTCTGATGTCGCTTTGGGTGTCCTAGATACACTCTATATTCCACAGGTTTATTCCCATCCCCCTACCCCCTCATGAACTTAAATATTAAACATGAGTCATTATTGGAATTATTGTAGTTTAAAACTAATAAATAGTAAAATTTTATTGGAATCTTGAAGGTCATGGGTCATAATGGACTTAAAAATTTTAGTGTCAGTACCCAGTTGTCCAGAATTTAGAATTGGTAAAATACGTTCAGCTACCAAAATTGCGCAGTGATATCATCCTGTTTAATTCAGCTGGAATTTAAGTTAATGGCAGATTTAATGGATGGGACACTTTGTAGCTTTTGCAGACCCTGATAAGCTTTACATAAATATCAAGTTGCAGCTACTTGAGTGAACTACAGTTCCACAAGAGAAATTCACTTTAGGATATTTTGAAATACCATTCATCTGCTTCAGTTAGATATTTTAGGTACCATGCCATTCTTTCCTATTTATTAATGTTATATAATATTATACCATGTAAAAAGTATTAGCAACGTAACCATCATTGTATTTGCATTATAGCATAATCAGCTGTGAAAGATGAATTTTCAGATGTATACTTATAATACTCTTTGCTAAAAATTCTGTAGGCCACCCTGACTCATTGGTTATAATATTGTGTAGTATAAGTAATTTCATGATGTGATTATTTTTATATTTATTTATTTATTTTTGAGATGGAGATCACTCTTATTGCCCAGGCTGGAGTGCAATGGTGCGATCTCGGCTCACTGCAACCTCCGCCTTCCGGGTTCAAGTGATTCTCCTGCCTCAGCCTCCCAAGTAGCTGGGATTACAGGCATGAGCCACCATGCCCAGCCTCATTATGTGATTTAAAACTTTATAATAAACTGTAAGAAACCAAAAACAGATTTTACTCATGAATTTTATGAATGAGTTAGATTTTAAGAGATTTATTTATTGGGCCTCACTCTGTCACCAAGGCTGGATTGCAGTAGCGTGACCACAGCTCACTCCAGCTTCAACCTCCTGGGCTTCATCGATCCTCCCACTGCAGCCTCCTGAATAGCTGGGACCCCAGGTGCTTGCCACCATGCCCAGCTGATTTTTAATTTTTGTTTTATAGAAACAGAGTCTCCTATGTTGCCCAGGCTGGTCTTGAACTCCTGGGCTCAAGCAGTCCTCCCACCTCAGCCTCCTAAAGTTCTGGGATTATAGGCATGAGCTACTACTGTGCCTGGCCTAGTTTTATGAAATTTAATTCCTAGTTTTTGAAAATGATAAGTTATATATTGCTTACAAATACTACTTAATAGTTACAGTTTGGGGCGTATGTACTCATTTAAAAGTAGTATAAAGGTATTTTTAGAATTAATAACGTCAAATATCGTACAATATTATTCAGCAAAATTAAAATCCATAGAAGACAGCCTTTCTACCACTTTTCACAAGAAACCAGAATGCTTTCCATTTCTATAACATTTGTTGCTTAAAATATTTAAGTGAGCATTTATTTTTATGCCTTGTTGACACATAATTTTTTCATATTCACATATGTCTTAGCTAAATACTACTATTGTTAACAACACTACTCGTAATAGATATTTTAGTTAAATTGATATTTTAGTTGAAGACTATAGATTCTTTATTTAAGGGTAGATTGGTAGACAGGAGGTTATAGTAGTGAGAGTATTGGAGAGCCTGGTAAGGAAAGACTTATTTGTTTAAAACCAGATGATAACCTCTGTGAAGGATAAAGCAAAGTTTGTCTTTGTGATTATAAGCAATATTTTAAAAAAGTTTTATAACCCCTATTTGTGTTGTAAGCTGTTTGCATCTTTTATAGCATAGTATTCCCTGTTCATAACGGATCATCTATGTCAGTGATATTGCGCAATCATGCACTGCACTAAAATATAAATAAAAATAAATGAAATAACAATAGTAATAGCTAATGTTGATTGTTTTCTGTAAGTCTGATAACGTGTATGTTTAATACCCGTAATACTATGAGGTGTAGAGATTTCTCACTTTACAAATGAAGAAACTAAGGCACAGAAAGGTAAAGCAGTTTGTTAATGATCACTTAAACTTGATTAATCCCCTTATCTGTGTTCTTGACCTGCTATACTGCCTTTTAAAAAAATTACTCTATATTCCTTTTCTCAAACATGAAATACTGTATATTTTTTGTAACAAGTTGAACAAGTAAGAAAGAGGTATGTTGCCACTTAGACTATACATTTCATTTTATTAGTTGTTGTGGTTGTGTGTTTTTTTTTTTTTTTTTTTTTTTGAGAGAGAGTCTTGTTCTCTCATCCAGACTGGGGTGCTGGGGCATGGTGGCATGATCATAGCTCATTGCAGCCTCGAACTCCTGTGCTCAAGTCTTCCTCCTGCCTCTGCCTCCTGGGTAGCTGGGACTGCAGGCAAGAGTCAGAGTGCCTGGCTGCATGTACATTTTTTGATACATACAAAAACACATATGAGTTTTTTAGAAATTAACATACTCTACTAAAATTATTTAATCTTGACTTTGTATGAAAGTACCTTCTTCTTAGTTGGAAATTTGCAAGTGATTTTAGGTTGGCCTGTGCACTAGAATTTATATTGACTTTGAATTAGACAGACATGGGTTTGAGTCTTGACCTGCCAGCGTACTGTGTTCCCTTAGACAAGCTCTTTAACATCTCTGAGCCTAAGTTTCCTCATCTGTAAAGTAGTTATCATTTTTTCCAGGGTTCTGTTCTTGTCTTAAAGATGAAAGATAATCGATTAAACGATACTCTGGTTAAAGATTTATTACATTCGGCTGGGCACGGTGGCTCACGCCTGTAATCCCAGCACTTTAGGAGGCCAAGGTGGGCGAAACACCTGAGGTCGGGAGTTCAAGATCAGCCTGACCAACATGGAGAAACCCCATCTCTATTAAAAATACAAAATTAGCCGGGTGTGGTGGCACATGCCTGTAATCCCAGCTACTTGGGAGGCTGAGGCAGGAGAGTTGCTTGAACCTGGGAGATGGAGTTTGCTGTGAGGTGAGATCGTGCCATTGCACTCCAGCCTAGGCATCAAGAACAAAACTCCACCTAAAAAAAGAAAAAAGGATTTATTACAGTCATTCCATATAATTTTGAGTCACTAAAAACGGAAAGAAACCCCATAAATTAAGAATAGATAATCAGAACTGATTTGTGTGTTGGTTGATAATTCTGAGCATTAACTGACTGTCTTATATAGTAATCCATTTGAAATTGGTTGACTGGCCATAATTACTTGGTTAATGTGTTGTAGACTACTAAAAAAAAGCATCAAACTTTAAAACAATTCTTTCAAGAATAACAGGAATAGGAATAGTTATAGGTACACTGCTTTTATTCATAGCCCTTTTATGATTCATCTTGTTTTTCAGGTCTTAACTGAGTAGAGAAAGAACTAATTATTTTTTCTGTCTGAGTAGGTGATAGTTTCCAGCTGTTCTTTGCAGATTTTTAAAAGCTACGTTTTTAAGTGCAATTTAATGTTCTTATTACTGTATTACAGAGGGAAAAGGTTTGCTCTCTCTTTCACAGCTGTATATATTGTCCCATACACGTGTGGCCTTTAAAGAACATTCAAATGCGCCACTGTCCTCATTATGGAGCTCAGATGGCTGAGGATATAGTGGATAAAGACCTGGCAACATTTTTAAGCGTGTGTATGTGTTGTGGTTTTTTGGTTGTTGTTGTTTGTTTATCTGTAAACTACTTTGCCTTTTGTAAATCCAGCTAATATATATTGCAAGGTCACCAGCCGCGTGGTAGGCAAGATGAAGTCTGAAGGGAAGCTAAAGCAACTAACTATGGTATCAGGCAGAATACGATAATTTACATTACAGAGTAAGTAGTGTTCAGAGGAAAGGGGAGAGAATGTCTGGATGAAAAAACCAAAGAAGGCAATTTGAAAGTCACCTGAGAAATGAGGAAGATTTATCAAGAGATGGGGATGGAGTATAAAGAGGTAGTTAGGCAGATGCTGTAGGTAGAGAGAATCTTGTGGGCTGAGAGTTGGCGTCATAAATGCATGACATGTGTTTAGAGTATGGCAAAGATTCACTTGGAAGTAAGGAGAGGTGAAGAGTGTGGAACAGTGTGAGGAGCTTGAAGTCTGAGTACATTTCTATTTAATTTAGTAAGCAGTGGAAAACTATGACTTTTTAAATTTAGTTTTTCTTCTTCCTTTTTATTATTTGTAAGCTTTTTATCTTGAAACAGTTTTACATACACAGGAAGTTGAAAAAGAAATGTATAGAGGAGTCCAGTGTATCCTTCACCCAGTTCCCCCCAGTGAAAACATCTTGCATAACTTTAGGTATAATAAAAAAAACTAGGAAATTAATGTTAGTACACAGAGCTATTTAGTCTTCATCAGTTTCACATGCACTTGTGTGTGCTTGTGTATGTGAGTATGGAATTTTATCATATTTATGGATTCATGTAACCATCACTACAAGACTTCCCTTTATCTATACTCACTTTCTCCACCTCCCCACCTCCTATGCTTGTCAGACACTAACTTGTTCTCCATTTCTCTGATTTTCTTTTCTTCTTCCTTTTTGAGATGGAGTCTCACTCTGTCGCCAGGCTGGAGTGCAATGGTGCGATCTCCGCTCACTGCAACCTCCGCTTCCCAGGTTCAAGCAATTCTCCTTTCTCAGCCTCCCGAGTAGCTGGTACTACAGACGCATGTCACCACGCCCAGCTAGTTTTTGTATTTTTAGTATAGACAGGGTTTCACCATGTTGCCAGGACGGTCTCCATTTCCTGACCTTGTGATCTGCCTGGCTCAGCCTCCCGAAGTGCTGAGATGACAGGCGTGAGCCATCGCACCCGGCCCATTTCTTTTATTTTCTTATTTCAAGAATATTATATAAGTGGAATTATATAACTTTTAACTTTTTAAAAAATTTTGAAATAATCATAGGTTCATAGAAAGTTGCAAATGTAGTACAGAGAGGTCCTTCTCACTTCACTCAGTTTGCCCGAGTGGTTACATCTTACATTAACTATATTATAATATCAAAACCAAGAAGTTTACACTGGTACAATATGTGTTTGTATAGTTCTATGCTGTCTTATGAAAATTTGTGTAGCCATCCCTGCAAGAAAGATACAGAACTATTTAATCATTACAAAGATTTTCCTCATTCTACCCTGTTATAGTCATAGCACCCCATCCTTAATCCCTGGCAACCACTGATGTGTTTTCCATAAATTTTGTCACTCCAGAAATGTTATATATATAGACTCATACAGTATGTACATTTTAAGATGGGCTGTTTTGTTGTTGTTGTTCAGGATAATGCCCTGGAGATCCATCCAAGTTGTTGCATATATCAATAGTTTGCTTCTTTATAAATCACTGCATAGTATTTGTTTAACCATTTATCTGTTGAAGGGCATTGAATTATTTCTCATTTTTGGCTATTACAAATAAAGCTGCTATCAACATTTGTGTACAGGTTTTTGTGCGAACATAGGTTTTTGGGTTTTTTTTTTTTCATTTCCTTGTGACAAACGCCCAAGAGTATAAATGTTGGGTCATATGTTAATTGCATATTTCATTTTTAAAGAAACTGCCAAATGGTCCAGAGTGACTATACTATTTCACATTCCCACCAGCAATGTAGGAGTGACTCTTGTTTTGTATTCTTACTGGCATTTGGTGTCATCACTGTTTTATTTTTGCTCTTCTGATAGGTGTCTAGTAGTATCTCATTATGGTCTTGATTTGCCTTTTCCTAATGGCTAATGATGTTGAACTTTCTTTTTCTATTACAGACTTTTTGTGTTAGAAACAGACATGATTCGGGATGATTTTTTCCTGGCTTACATGAGGAGAGAAATAAGAGATAAGGAGGTTAGGTTAGAAGCTGTTGAACTAGTCTAGTTGGGAACTTCAGAAGGCTTCGTGGGTGGCCAGTGTGAGAAAAGAAAGAATGAAGGGTAAGTCTGCATGGCTGGGATGGGAAGGATTATGGAAAGAAAAAGTAAGATGAAAATTTGGGTATTGATGCCTGGTGACCAAAGGGTCAAGATATTGTTGACAAAAATAATTTGGATTTTTTTTTGTTGTAATTTAGGGGAAAATGATGAGTTTGGTTTGCAGTATGGTCATTTTGAGTGCAGATAGGTTATTTAAATTGAGTTGTTCAGAAAGAAGTTATAAATCTGAGTCTGTAGCTTAGAAAGGTTATGGCTAGAATTATTTGAAAATCAAATATAGAGGGACGATAATTTATATTTTTCTTGGGGAAGAGCACTAGTAAGCAAAAGAAATATATAAATCAGAGATTCAGAAGAAAACCTGGTTGGGGGGACCAATTTAATAGACATTGGTGGTCAGCACAGCGACATCCTATGGAAGACTGAGGAATATAAGCACAGAAGAAAGGTGCTGAGGGCAGTTTCAGTTCATTGGTATATGCAAAGGCCAAATCTTAAGGTATTAAGGTGTGTATATGTGAACAATACATTTAGGGATTTTTTCTTTTTTTAAACACTGGAGAAACGTTTATATAAAGAGAAAAGAGGAACCAGTAGTACCGTGAAAGATTGAAGATGCGTGTGAGGGCAAATTATCTCAAAGCTACAGAGCAAAGATGCTTGATAAGAGAAGGAAGATGTGAGGGGCACATTAGGGACAGCATCAAGAGACAGGAGAAAGTATCAGCTTTGTCAAGGAGATTAAATACCTATTTTATAGACTCAAGAGGGAAGGAAAAAGTCTACCAAACGCAAGGATTTTTTTGAGGAGAGAGGCTGAGGACCAGCATCAGATGGTCTCCTTGATCCTCTTAGGAAAGTAGATTTTTTTTTTTTTGTTGTTAAGATGGAATCTTGCTTTGTCGCCCAGGCTGGAGTGCAGTGGTGCCATCTCTGCTCACAGCAGCCTCCGCCTCCTGGGTTCAATCTATTCTCATGCCTCAGCCTCCAGACTAGCTGGGATTACAGATGTGACACCACGCCTGGCTAATTTTTGTATTTTTATTAGAGATGGGGATTCATCATGTTGGCCAGGCTGGTCTCGAACTCCTGACCTCAGGTGATCTACCAGCCTCGGCCTCCCAAAGTGCTGGGATTACAGGCATGAGCCACTGCGCCCGGATGATTTTTTTTTATAAGACATTTTGGATGATTCTAGATTATTTATTTCCAAAACTATGGCTTTGATTAAAGCCTCAGGATATGAGCACAATACAATCTTTCATTAAAATGTTCAAACAGCAGCAGCAGCAAGAAAGGAATGCCAACAGCATAAACAATATGTCTTATAGTCCTACCAGTGGTTGTTACAAAAGGGACACACACATATCTACCCATATATCTTGCCAGAAGGAACTTATCTTTAAAAATATTATGGTGAACATGAAAACATACTAGTCATATAAGATACATAGTTTATAAAAAACCCCACCGAAACCAAACTTTATGAGTCTTGGATAACCCAGAAGCTAGTATTTTTCAGTAATGAGGAGTAGAGGAAACAGTCACTGGGCAAGGCAATTGCTAATAATGACTGTTAATTCAGTGTAGATTATGAAGTTCTGCAGGCCTGGGGAGCAAAAGAAGGATAAGACACATGCAGCAGGAAGAGAATGGGAATAGTGAATGAAGAGGCCATTTCTTGTATTGCATATAGGGTTTTTGATTAGGAGAGGGAGTGGTTGTTAGTGTTGATCATCAATCACTAAGACCTGGTATTTCAAATAACAAAAGTACCTTTGTTGTAAAGTGAAATATTTATTTTCTTTGAAATGTAAGGTTACATAACTTGCAATGAAATGTAAGCCAGTATTGGTCTAAACTAAACAAAACCATGAGAAGACAATTTAATTGTGATGTAGAAGCAGTAAAAAAGGTAAATAAAGTGGCCTGAGTTTGGTCCTAAAATGATTACGATATTAAATAGTTCTCATGCCATTAAAATAGTACTAGGCCTTACTTCCTTTTATTCATTGATTTAATAATACCACATGCTATTTCGTGTACTTATTTCTATGGGATTTTGGTTACTATTTATAGCTAAAATTTATTTACTTTATTCTGCTTATTCACAAATAGCATTTCAACCTGGCTTGAGCTTTATAGGCCTAAAAGCTTTAGCACATGGAACATTAAAACCATGCTTTTCACTTGGATGATTGCATAAAGCCTTTTTATAACAGATTCTAAAGGCTGATGCAGGACAGTATTCACACAAATGTTGAAAGAGTAAGTAACAGAGATAGGGATTGTTGTAGGGTTTATGCTGTTGTTAGCTGTTGTCGTCGCTTTCTTTTTTCTTCCAGAGTATAGAATAAGAAGGCATAGACCTAAGTTTCAACTGAACTCAGTTTGCTTGGACTGAGAAGAAACTCATGTGGTTTCTTGTCACACTCAGAGTTTAAAAAAATCCCAACTCCTAACTGTGATCCAAAAGCATGCTCTGGTCCCTGTGTGTCTGCCTAATTTCATTTTTTAAAACTAGGATTTCTTTGTTCTTTTTTAGCCATACCATTTTGTTGTTGTTTCAGGGCCTTAAACTTGGCTTTTCCTTCACTATGGACCATTCCTTTCTGGTTTTTCTGTGACTCTCCAAATACAGGTGCTTTAGGCCCTTTACATTTGCTTTTTCTTCATCCGTCAGTATTTTCCCCCTAGTTCTTTGCCCTTTATTCAGGTCTGTTTCCTCAAGTGTCTCCTTCTCAGATAAATTTTTCCTGTCTAAAATAGCCTTTTGGTCTCAACCTTCCCTTATTACTCCCCACTCCCTTACCAGATTGTTTTCATTATAGCAGTTAATTATATCTGACAGTCAATTTTGTATTTGTTTCCACCATTAGAAGACAGGGACTTTGCCTTGTTCATGTCTCTGTCCTTAGCATCTAGAATAGTGACTGTCAGGGAGTAATCTAGTCAAAGTACTCAAATAGGTACTGTTGAATGGATGCAGGCTTGCCTAATTAAGTTGTAAGGACAAGTTACGATGGAGCCATTATTTAGGAGATATTTGAATATGGGTTAGTTAGGTGGGATGATAAGTAGAGGGATGAATATCCATGGTAGAGATTGAGATTCCATGAACATGTGACAGACTGGGAAATCATACTTTCACATCCTTCTGGCCACCGTGGTTAGTCTAGGGCAGCTTGACCCAAATTGAACTTAACCCAAATTGAGCTAGGCAGAGTACCTAGCTTTATTCTATGAGGCCCTGCCCTTGCCCTGTTTACCTTAACTCTTCCTTAGATCCTGTAAGCTGCTGCAACCTGGAATCCTTTTGACACTGCTGTTTTCCCCTCTTTGGGTAGTTAGAATTTGGTTTCTATTCTTTGTCCATGTAAGAGTTCTGCCTAATATCAAGGGGTAGAGATAGGTCATGTGAATTAGGTCGGAGTTAGATGTATGTTTGTAACTATTAACATTAGACCTGAGCAAGTATTGGTTTATGCAAAGGGCTGATATATGCAGTACTGCATTTTCTTGTCCTTTTAATTTTAGGTCTCTAAGACAGAGTAGAAGCTATGGGAAAAAAATGTATGTCTATATGTTAGGAGTTCTTAGGGTATAGGAAATCTGAGCATCTGTAGTAGTCCACATATCATTATCAATGGCTAGAGAATCTATCCACTTATCTGGTTGGCATTTTAACGAGTGTGTACCATGTGTAGGACATTTTCCTTACATACAAAGGTTAATTAATTCATTTTACAGGGACACTTATTGAATGAAAACTCCATGCTGTGTTTTTCAGGGTCACAGTTAAACAAGCCCTGGCTTCCCCCTTAAAGGAGCTTACAGTCCAAGAGAGTGAGCATGACAAGCAAACAGATTTGTGCAAAGCAGCATAGGAGTGTGTGTTGCAGGGATGCCAAGAAGGGAGTCATCAGTTCTAAGGTTAAGATAGGAGAAATTTCTTGGAAGGTTCTTAAGAGATGGAAAAGTTAAATAGGTGTTTGGCAGAGAGAGGTATTGGGTGTTTGTGGAAGGAGAATTGGAATTCCAAAGAGTAAAGGTGTGGAAGTGCTGGACCAGTGTAGGAGATGTTGTTCAGAATGTCTGGAGAGTATAGCCTAAAGGGAAGAAGTGTCAGGTGAGGAATGGGACAGAAGAGGAGGCTGAAAGAGGGAGAACAGGCTAAAGAGTTGGGACTGTATATGGAGGGTAGTAAGGAGTCATTTAACCCATTTGTGCATAGTGTTCCATTATTGGAACGTTAAGCTTGTGGGGGTTATTTATATCCTGCTCATGGTCATCGCCAAGGTCTGATTTTTCACAAAACAATTTGCAACCTACGGCATGAATGGGTTAAGAGACTTATTCAAGGAAATAGTGGAACATATTTGTATTTTGGCAAGTTCCCTGCCATGACAAAGTAAAGAATGGGCTGGAGGCAGGAAGACCACGGAAAGCAGATAATCTGAAGCCTTATGTTCTTAGTCACAGATCCGTCCTTAGGGAAAGTGAGGCCTTGCCTGAGCAGAGGCTCTAGATGGGCGGATTGAACTTCATGAGGATGCTGAGCACAGTGAACACATTCCTGATGTGTCCAGTATATATGGCATGTTCAACTTCCCCAACAGTTGTATTATCTTTATAGCTCAGCCAGTCATATTTCGCATTAAACGACAAACCTAGGCATCAGAAATGAGACCTTGGAAAACAGCTAGATAACTAGCATTGACATAGGAATTATTGTGTAACAACTTGGCTTGGTGAGATGGATGTCTGGGGAAAATGGATGAAAATTGAGTAGACACTCAATAAATATTTCTGTGGTTGGTTATTTATATAAAAGCTTTAATCTTTTTTCCCCTTACATAGAGTGTACATTTGATTTCTTCTAGTGTGAAGCATAAGGATTTGTTTTTCATATTCAGAAAATAAAGCAGTTGAGAAAATTGTGTGATGAATGGCAAAAGCATTTAATGTTTATTTTTGGTGACTTTTATGTAGCTCTTGAAGTTTTATAGTCATTGTTACATCAGGAAAACAATTTAAAAGATCACTAGTCAAGTTCTAACAATTCCCCTAGAAAGTTACAACAAAAATGACTTCTAATAAGCTTGTTTAATATTAAATTTAATTGGAATAAGCACTCGATTTTGAATTAGTGTCTTCAAGTTTACCATCTTCTATGACATATTCATGTTGTTAAAGATGGACAAGAAGATGGAAACTTCTGTGTTGCCCAGGCTGGAGTGCAGTGGTGTGATCTTGGCTCACTGCAACCCGTGCCTCCCAGGTTCAAGCTATTCTCCTGCTCAGGCTCCTGAGTAGCTGGGACTACAGGTGCATGCCACTATGCCTGGCTAATTTTTGTATTTTTAGTAGAGATAGGGTTTTACCATGTTGCCCAGGCTGGTTTCAAGCTCCTTGCCTCAAGTGATCCTCCCACCTTGGCTTCCCAAAGTGCTGGGATTACAGGCATGAGCCACTGCCCCTGGCCTGATCAATGAAATTTGGATCTCAAAATTATTTTTATGGTACTACAAGCACTACATTTAGAAATAATTAGAAGCAAACACATTTAACTTGTAGAAGAAACATTTTACTAAAAACCATATGGCGATAAATAATTTGATTTTTTTTAAAAGAAGCAAATTGAACACATTGGGGATTGAAATAATTTGAGAATTCTGTAAATGTACTCTTAAAATAATTGTCTCTAGGGTAAGCATGTTAATTCTGAGTGAAGCTCAGTCAATTAATTCGAAATAGGAGAGGTGATAGTAGTGGTGATGGTGGGAGTTTTAGTAGTGTTTGTTACTAGCAGCAGCTACTAGCTTTTAGCACATAGTCCATTGTTTTATGTAATGCATATTTGTTGAATTTATAGTTGAAGGCCTGTTTATATGTTCCCTTCATTTATTAATTTTAGTTAATACAGTAAAGTTTAGTTTACAGTAGCTGTGTAAAATTGGGACTAGTACCCTCATTTACAGATGAGGAAATTGAGGCACTAAGGAATGAATTAAAGGTCATATAGCTAGTAAGGGCTAGGATTTGAACTCAGGCGTGTCTGACCTTCAACTCAGGCTTACATCATTTGTTACTATGTTCTTTCCATCTGACTTCTGAATTCCTCTTTCAGTTTTATTTATATTAAAATCCCTAGTATGTAATCTCTGACTACAATCAGATCATGCATAATATTGATTTTATATTGAAAGAGGTTGGAAAAGGAGAACCCCACTAGAATGAATGGCCAATAAGTTTTCTGGTGGTATTGGTTGGAATCCCAGCAAACCACATTTCCCAGGATTATTGCCTTAGCAACAGCCTGCCCGCCTCATCTTTAATCTGCAAAGTAGTCTACTCCAGGAGCAGTGTTCTTGGGAAAACTTTAGTCTATACACCAGGGTTTCAAAGCTGGGCCTTTTTGGCAGTAGAAACTGTAATTAGTTCAAAAGTAGAATGTAGATTAAGTAGTCACTTGGAATTTTACTGAGAAATGATTCTGAGAATGTTTTTGTACTTACCGAGCAAGTGAGACCTGTTACCACCTTCAGGGGAGGAGTCCCACTGTGTGGAGGACAGCAAGGAGCATAACAACACCTACTGTCAGGAGCAGCAGTCCCAGGATGTCAGCCCACCACATGGTTGCAATTGTTGGATTCCTGAAGAGATACACGACTCACACAGGCTGTGGATGGAACAATACTTTACTCACATAGAGAAGAGGTGGCAAAGTCAGCTTCAGTAGTGAGTTGGTCCCCATGTCCAGCTGGTCTCACCCTGCAGCCAAGGCAGGGAGGTTGTGGGTGTGCCCTCATCCCCTCGTGCTACAGATGAACAACCCTGTTCTCTCCTTGCCAGATATAGCAGTGAGGTTGGCCAGGTACTATATGATGCACATGCTTAAACAGAACAAAGAAATAAACCTCCAGCCCAGAACAGGGAAAGATAGTCCCTAAGAGATATGCGCAGCACAACTTGTGAGAACTCTTTATCTCTTTATAAGGAAATGCAGGCCCAGGCACATCCTTATGTGGCTGTGCAAGGGGCCACAGGCTGCACATGAGTGGGCTTCCCAAGGGTCCTTAAGCTGTAACTGAAACATCTCATGCTTAGGAGTATAACAGAGTTCTCTGTTTTAAGAATTATTCTTAATTATTGGTTATTAGTCTGGCAACTGGATTTGAGATTTGTTTGCATTTTTAAGAGTATGTGTGGTGTTTTAAAAGTGTTAGATTATTTAGGCCGGGTGCAGTGGCTTACGCCTGTAATCCCAGCACTTTGGGAGGCCAGCGCAGGCAGATCATGAGGTCAGGAGATCGAGACCATCCTAGCTAACACGGTGAAACCCCGTCTTTACTAAAAACACAAAAAACTAAGCTGGGCGTGGTGGTGGGCACCTGTAGTCTCAGCTACTCAGGAGGCTGAGGCAGGAGAATGGCGTGAACCCGGGAGGCGGAGCTTGCAGTGAGCCGAGATCGTTCCACTGCACTCCAGCCTGGGCGACAGAGTGAGACCCCCGTCTCCAGAAAAAAGAAAAGGGTTAGATTATTTATACTCAGTGTCATGAACTAATCCTTACAGGTAATTCTATTTTCTAATATTTTACCAGTTTCCTACACTGTAGTACAGGGAGCTGTTCCTTTGTTAACTTATTTGGGATTCTGTCAAGTTGGAGAGTTAATATAGGCTGTTGGCTCCTTCTCCCAAAACTAACCATGGAGAAACTACAGAAGTAAGAGGAAAGCAGAGATCTGAGGAAATACCTAAAATAACTATGAAAAATTATAGGGGTGACTGAGGCTGTTGCAAATTGGTATGCCTGTGTATGTGGTTTCTTGTAGGGCGCAGGGTGTCCTGAGGCATCAATCAGGAGAAGCAAAATTGTTTTAAGTGGTTTTTTTTTTTGTCTTTGAAGTTTGAGGTTTGATGTGACTTTCTCCGATTGCTTTGAGACAATGATTGCCTGCCCCTTGCCACAGAAGTTGGTGTTAGTTGGGTTATTTCAGGGCAGCACTAAAGGCTGATGGGGTGAGGAGCTGATGAAAACAGGTACAAGCCAACCAGCTGCCCCAGGGCACTGACTCCTCCTGGAGCGTGCAGATTATACCCTACTGAGATTGCCTTCTTCCAGTGCTGCTGCTTTCTGGGACTTTAAAGGCTAATCCCTTTAAAAGAGTTACCCTTTAAAGGATTTACATTTTAAAGGAGTTTCCTTGTGGTAGGCAGCAAACTGGAGTGATCAAGAGAGATTTTTGTTGCCAGTGGCTCATCCCCTCCATCCTTCTCAAATTCACCAAGAGGGACAGTACTAGGACTTGTGTTTTGGCCATTTTTTTCATGTATGTTTCTGGACCTAGTAGCTCATAGCTTGTGTTGAATATGATCCCAGAAGCCAAAATAAGTATATGGAGAGTACAGCCACTATTGAAAATATGAGGAGATAACAAAAGGAATAGTATAGACTTCATGAAGCAGAATTATCGAACCGAGGGATCAATAATTAAAAATAAACATAATAAATGTATTCAGCAATAAAGGACAATAGTAGCAGTATTAACAAACAAGAAGTCATAAAAAGAACAGAGTAGGAATATTAGATTGACAAATATAGGACCTGAAGTAAAGAGCTTAATCAGATAAATAGGATGGATATAGATAAAAGTGGATTGTTGAACTTGAATATCATGTTGAGGACCTCTGAAGGCAGAAGGAAAAGCAGAGATAGAAAATATATATTTTTTATTTTTGAAGAGACATCTCACTATGTTGCCCAGGTTGGTCTCAAACTCCTGGGCTCAAGCGATCCTTTCACCTCGGCCTGCCAGAGTATTGGGATTACAGGTGTGAGTCAATGCACCTGGCCCGGCAGAGACAGAAAATATTGAAGAAAGCTAAGAAACATGGAGGGAGAGAGATAATAGTGCTAGCTTTCAAATAATAGAATTCCCAGAAGGGAGAAAAGAATTTGAAGGAGAGAAAAATATTCAAATAAATAATGATGGTAAATTGTTCAGAATTAAGAAAGAACAAAGACTTCACATTCAAAGGGCTAAAAGAGTATCATGAAAGAAAGACAAGAAAAACCCATATCCTGATAAACTGTAGTGTAGTGAAATTTAGGAATATCAAAACCAAAGAAATCTAAAATATTTTAGAATGATAGCATAGATTATCCATATGGAACATGAGTCAGACCAGATTATCTTTTCAGCCCCTATGTTCTCAGTTACTCTGCATATTTGAGGCGAGGGAAATCACCTATATAACGTATAATTCAAAACTTGCAAAAGAAATTTATGAATTCATATTGCATTTGATAAAGTATTTCTCAACATAATAAGGGATATATTTTCTATATAACCTTCCTGATTGAAAAAGATACAGGGTGGCAGGTCATGATACATAACCTTGTAATTTTGTATAACTATTTGGGAGAAGTTACTAGCATTTTCGTTAAAGAGATACATCTCTTTTTACTTTTGGGAGTGTGTACATGCTGTTTTCTTTGATCTCATATTGCAGTATGTATTTTTTAGAAACGTGCTTTTACAGCCATAGATACAATGAAATAGATGATTTTCTAACAATAACATATAACATAAATGATTTTTAATCACATTGATGCAGGATTTTTGCTCCTTTAGCTCAGCTAGTTTTGGGTTCTTGTCTCACCACCAGGAACATTTAGGCTCACAGGCACCAGAGATTGAGTGGAGTAGAATTTATTAAGCAAAAGGAAAGCTCTCAGCAAAGAGAGGGGTCCTGAATGCAGGTTGCTGGATGCCCCCTCACAGTTGAATACCAGGGCTTTTATTTAAAAGCTGACGAGGCTGGGTTCCTTATTTGTATAAGATGCCAATTCCTGGCAGCTCCACCCAGTCCTTCCAGTGTGCGTGTGGCCCCTTAGTTTGAGCCGCTCCATATGGATTTATTTCCCCTACTGCGCATGTGTTAAGGAATGGAATTTTCTACTGCGGGCATGTTTAGGCAAGCCCCCTGTGTAAGTTCCCTTACCTGCACAAAACATCTGGTGTAAACACTTGTGGGGTGTGTCAGAGGTTGTCCGAGGACCCTTCCCTTACTGTCTGCCTAAAGCAAGATGGCTAACTCCTTTCAACATGTCCTCATGCTCCTAGATTTTAATTCATTTAAATATCATGTTATTATTGCTTGTGTACCGGACAGAAGTCTGTCCAATAGAAATGTGAACCACATATGTAATTTAAAATTTTCTGATCTCACATCTGTAATCCCAGCACTTTGGGAGGCCGAGGCGGGCAGATCACTTGAGGTCAGGAGTTTGAGACCAGCCTGGCCAACATGGTGAAACCCTATCTCTACTAAAAATACAAAAATTAGCAGGGCATGGTGGTGGGTACCTGTAATCCCAGCTACTCAGGAGGCTGAGGCAGGAGAATTGCTTGAACCCAGGAGGCGGAGGCTGCAGTGAGCCCAGATTGTGCCACTGCACTCCAGCCTGGGCGACAGAGGGAGAACTCTCTCTTAAAAAAAAAAAAAAAAAAAGGATGAAGTTAATTTTAATTTACTTGATTTAACCCAATATATTGCAAATATTGTCATTTTGATATATAATTAGTATACAAAGTTATTGAGATATTTTACATTCTTTTCTCTATGCTAAGTCTTTGAAATTTTGTGTATATTTTATGGCATATCTCAATTTGGACTAGCCACATTTCAAGAACTCAGTAGCCACATGTGGCTAGTAGCTACTGTATTGTCAGCACATCTTTAAAGCAAATAATTGTTCAATATTCTGAGAATTGTTGAGCAACTTAAGAACTGCCTTTAAGACTTCCATTTTATTAAGAATTTGTAGAACTGGATAGTTCTGTAGCAAGTGATACTTGTATCTATTATAGCTTGTAATAAAAAGGAGCATTAATACAGCAATACATTATATGTTTGCTCTAGTTTTAAGGATAGAAATTACGTCAAAGCACATAAATCTACAAAAAGTTCTGAGATTGATTGATTTCTACAGCTTTATTTTCTTAAGTCCAGATAGTTCTGCCTGGATGCTTAACAGGCAGTTCAGACTTAACATGGACAAAACTGAATCTCTCTTAGTTTTTCTTCCAGATTTATTCTTGCTCCTATTAGTGAGTAGCATCTTCATTCTTGCCTTGCATAGGGGCCAAAAAATCATCTGTCTTGATCTGCAGCTAGAATGTTGGTGAAAAGTCACAGCCTACTGTTGTAAATGTCCTATTTCCTTAAGTCCTTTGTTGCCCATATGTTTACTATATGTCTTTAACCAAAAATATTTACTGTACTTTTAGGTAATGTTAATGTAATTTAAAAAATCAGTGGCAACTTATGGCAAATACATGTGTTTTTTGGTAGTTGACTTTAAAATTATGTGAACTCTTTGATAGTTCACATGAGAGCACTGTTGAAGCATCTTAGTAGGATAGATTTTAGTTCATGCTGGCATTAATTTGCATTTGATTAAAATAAACTGAGGGAGAAATAAATCAGGCACAAATAGCAGAACAGGAAAATCAAGCTTTACATTTGGTGCTCTGTGCTTTGTCCAGAGGATCTTGTGACCATTCATTCAAAACATTTTACTAAAGAAAACGAAATTTAACTAAGACATGCAAGATGAAAATCTCTCCCTCCTCCTAGTTTTATAACTGTTGGTGGTTCTTTAATTGCAACAAAGTGCATTTTTATTTAAAGATTGTGGCTGCTTCAAAATAATACTATTTGGGGCTTCCTGTGTGTATTGAGACCTCTTGGAACTAACATTGCCTATGGGTTTTTGTTCCTTTTCCCTTTTCCTAGGATGTGTAATGAAACATGAAGACATCAAGTATAAAGGATGGCAATTGCTCAGACTTGTCCTTTGCTTGTCTGGTTATCCATCAAACACTATCAGTGTGATTGTGCCAGAAAGTATGAAATAATGTTATTGGAAAGCAGTCAGTCAACTGTATGTCCAAGGTCACTTAAAAGTCTCAGCCAGCTGTTCTGATATCAAAGAGCATTTTACAAATATGATATATTAAAATGATTACTCTTAGGAAGTGTATCCCCAAACATGCTTACTTTACCCTGACTCTTGATTTTATGCCTTGGTACTTTGAGTAGGATAGGGCAGGTACAGATAATAGTATGTCACAGTGGTCTAGAATCTACATCCTTCCTGCTTGCAGTATGGTGTTAGCTAGGGTCCATTCCATCACGAAAGTGGCAGCTCATCATTTTGGGCAGTCAGAAGAATAGGCAGTTGTTATAATAGCTACATTGTTTTTTTAAAAAACTTATGCAAGCAGGTAAGTGTTTTTTCACTTTTAGACCAGCATCTTTTCTTTACCGTAGAATCTAATTATTGTCTCTAATCTAAAAGGAGATAGAAAAATGTAGTAACCTAAAGGAAACAAAGAATAAGAAAAATATCTACTTTTCGTAAGAAAGGAATTTTGCATGTAATTTGATTTACTAGGTGACCTAAGTTAACAGGGAACTGATTTATATTTTTACTGGTATTAATACATTAAATTCAGGGGTTTCTGTGTTGTTAAAGGAATTCTGTGTCATTTGAAACTTCTATGAATTTAGAAATGAGAAGACATCAGTGATCTAGGTGGCTACTTGTGATGATTCCTAGTTTTGTAAGGAAAATAAAAAGGAGATGGAAAAAGGATTTGGAACAACCCTGATGTGTTTGTTACAACATTTCAAAATATGTCTATTTCATTTTCCTTCCAACATCCTCAATAATATTAAATGAGTTTTGTCTCTAAATTTGTGATGAATTAAACATTTGTGAAATGCATCCTATGTAATGTTGGATCAGAAGGCTGAGGTGAAAATTCCAATTGACATAAATGTGCTTATCACAGTGAAGACATTATACTTTTCTATTTTCATTTCATAATCAATGGTTTCTATTGATTTTTCTGTGTTAGCAATGGAAATTATTTACTTTTCTTGTTCTGTTTTGTTTTAAATATAATTAGGAAAGTTTTATAATTAATCACAAGGCTCTAGTTTTAATAGGCAAAACATGTTTATGTGTAATTGAAGTTAGTCACAGTTTAAGAAGCTCCCTTTAGAAGGGCTTAAAAATAGAAATCCTTTAGTAGAGCAACAAAATTATGTAATAGTCTCATTTATTTTTAAAGAAAAACTGTAGTATTAGTTTATGAATAAAGAAAATAGCTTAAATTTAAACCGAATGAGTCCAAAAATAGTGCAATATCTGATTATTTCAGTTAGATAAATAAACTGAGTGAGATGTAGAGGCACACTGGGCTGTTCTATATTTTAAAACATTTTCAACATCTACAAAGGCAAGATATCTATCAAGGAAGACATCATTGTGTTCTAAGAGAGCAGAGAAAATTAAGTCACAGAGGCAAGGAAAAGTAGCTGAAGCACTAACCAAATGAATACTTTCTGCTGCATCTGTTAACATAAACATTAGAGGTATGTTGTTAGCCATCTGGGGCTACCATTCTTGAATTATACATTTGGATCAGTGGTTTGAGGTTCAGCTGTTGGGGAAATGGAAATCTCTATGTATTCTTGTTGATTACTTGCCCTTCAGTTCTTCAAGTGCATTTCCAAGAACTATGTTTTGTTACACAACAGATTACTGTTACTGAGGCATTAGTAATAATCTTGTCCACCTCCTACACTCCACTCCCCATAACCTTGATGTTTCGTTTTGTTTTTGTTTTTGAGACAGGGTCTTGCTTTGTCACCTAGGCTGGAGTGTAGTGGTACAGTCATAGCTAACTGCAGCCTTGATCTCCTCAGCTTAAGCAATCCTTCTACCTCAGCCTCTCAAGTAGCTGGGATTACAGGCACGTGCCACCACACTCAGCTGATTTTTTTTTTATTTTTAGTGGAGATGAAGTCTTGCTATATTCCCAGGCTGGTCTCAAACTCCTGAGCTGAAGCAGTCCTCTTGCCTGGGCCTCCCTAAGTGCTGGGATTACAGACTTGAGCCACTGCGCCCAGCCCACTCTGAATTGTTTTATAGCCATTCCCAAATGTTAATGAAAGTCCAAATTGGGGGAAAAAGAGTTCCTGCAGAAAATGATATAGTGTATATTTACATATACATGTCTTTTCTGTGTCTCTTCACTTTGGTAATTAATATAATTGTGGATCTTTGACATTGATTTTAGATTACTTAATAAAGAATTTATTTAAGTGTAGTGCAGAATAGATTATCTTTAATGTTTGCAAAAAGTGGTACACTGTTTAGTAATATTTAGGTAAAATGGTAAGATTGCCAGTGTAATGGGCAGGTTATATGTCTGGAAATAGGCTCAGCAGGAAGTTAAAGGAATCATGGCCTATACTGCTGACAGAAGATACACAACATGCACTATGAAACCCACTATTCAGTCGGGGCCCTCTTTTAAACATTTACTAGAAGCCTGTAGATATGGTTGGTAACTCCAGTGTACATAGTAGAATTTATGTGCGTATTTAGGAATTTCTATGAGAAACTTCCACATAAAAAGATTTTGTGCAAGATTCATGCTTACAATAAACAGTAAAGGAACAGTTTTGGTTCTGGAAAACCTAGATAAGCGTTTATTTTCTTACATTAAATAAGAAATTGACAAACGTATGTTTAGGTAAATATGGTATAGATGTTTAGGAGACAAAAATGATGAATGAAAATACAATAATAATAAGGAATTTTAGAACTTCAGTTATTGCCTCACAAATTTATTAAGTGAATGAAAAAATCTAGGAATTTAAATGGTTTTTAGAGTCTTTGCATAAAACGATTTTTGGCTCAAAAAAAAAGTCATCTCTGTCTCTCTGAACAGTGGTAGTCACATGAAATGACACAGTGAAAAGATCCAGAATTGTCTCAGCCAACTCCCAGCCTCAATTGTACCTCCAAAGACTTACCTCACGTGGGCTGTAAGGAGTAAAAATGTAGTAATATGTTTTCTAAAGTAATAAAATGGCCAAATGTATGGGGCTAACTATACTAAGGAATAGATAAAACCATAGGATAACAATGGCACTGTGTAACTCAGTGGTAAAATAATTAAACATATTTATAGTAAAAGCAAGAACATGTTCTAGAGTCAAATGTAAATTTTGTATACACTTTTAAGATAACTATATGACATTAAAGGAAGTTGATGGTTAGGGCATAAAGGTCACCTGTTGTTCACCCTCCTTGAATGTTCCAGGTACCTTTGGCTGAACAGTTTGAGAGGCCTTGAGGAGCCTCAGAGATAATATCCAAGGGAGAAAAGTCAGTGATCCATGTACATTTATCACTGCATATCTCTTAATACCTTTTTTCCCCTTGCTCAAGCGATTGTTTTACATTTCTAAGTGATGTAGAGCATCACTAGGGTGCTTAGGTTAGCCTTTGAATAACAAGCTTCTTTTCACACCATAGGTTTCATGATCAAAAATCAGCACTGGGATGTCTGCTTGCACTATTCCCAGGTTTGCTTCCTCGGTTCTTCATATCATCCAGACCCCTGAACTGGAAATATCTTGTTAACTCTGCACTGTTTAATATTCTTTGGAAATTAAACTACTTGGGCATGTTTAGAGCTCAAATGGAATCTATGCGTTTTGCTTGACAAGGTCATTGGTTGCTTTTTAGAGCTTACATATTGAAAATCATGTTTGCAGTCAGCTGATAGAGAAATTTCCGTGTATCAAAGCATTGTTGTGATGAAACCACCTCTGTTGTGAAGATCACCTGAAATAACGTGTGTGAGAGCCCTGTGGAAACCAAAAAGTGCTGTGGGCATTTGAACACTAGACTGTTATGATTAGTGATGAACAGCATCTCAGCCTGCCAAGGGAGAACATGAAACTGGAGAACAAATTTGGTTCCAGGAGCAAGGGGAAATGTAATGTGGAATCTCACAGTTTGGGGTTTGTAATTGGGATCTGTTGCTATTATAAGAAAATGTAGTTCAAAAGACACAGGATTGTCTGTTGTTAAAATCAATGAAGTTAAAAGAGCAGCTGCTTGTAAAAGTTAATTTTATTTGACATCTGCCTTGGTCCCAGTAATAAAAGTGATAGTTCTGTTGAACAACTTGTTCTCTTTAAAGCTATATCTTTTTGTTGCTGTGAGGTCTGTTTAAATAAATTGTTGCCTTTTGATTTTTAAAAAAAATTTTCCTGATCTATAAATTGTTTATCTCTTAGAATACATATATAAGCATAACCTATTCATCTTTAATTTACTAGAAAAGTGTTGGCATTCTAGATTTTGAGTTGGCACTCTTGGGAGTTATAAAATGCAGTAGGAGCCATCTCAAATCTTGTATGAAATGGGGAGAATGCAAAGACATTTTGAAAAATATTCCCTATTTATTTTCCATTAAAATAAACGTAAATTTGGTTCTTTGTCATTTTACATAATAAATAATATTTATCTCTTTGTCATTTGTAAGTAATAAATGCCACTGCCCTAATACCACTGTAAGAGAATACTATTCTGGTTCTTTGAATAGGCAATATTAAATGAAAAGAAGGGACCTAAATTGTACTGATTACCTGTCTTGGATTTCTTGATATTGTCATTCCTCTTGAGTTTTTGTAAGGAAGCTGAAGTGAGTGGTAGAGGGTGAAAACACCAGAGAACAAAATTGAGCAATATTTTCCAAGTGAGCATTGTTTTCCTGTCATTTTTATGTGTTTTAATTTCGCCAGTGTTGGGTGAACAGTTCAGAGAAGGGATTCATTATTTTAAAATGAAGCCACCCTCTTGTTCTTCATTTTCAACAGATTGGGCCACCTTTGCTTTTAAAGTGTCTGTTGACTCTTTAAGAACCATTTACCATATTTGCTTACGTATTTACCTCCTTGTGTATTCTTGTTCCCTCCCTTCATGCTCATCATTTGAAAAAGAAAATCATGAAAAATATGTTCTTCCTACAGGCCCTTTTCAATCCTTTCAAACAATTCTACTTCAAAATAGCAATTGGCTAACAGCAGAATATCCTTTAGGGGGTTTTAAGAGCAACAGTCAGCTTCATAGCTGGAGGCAGAGGAACATTTTTTCACAAAGTGAAATTCATTTATTCTAGGTGTACAACAAGAGTTATAGGAGCTACTGGTTATGCTTTCTAACTAATCTATAATCGCTTAAAATCAATGTTACACAACTTCAAGTCTTTTGGCAAAATTTCTTGTTCCAGCTAAGAATGGCACATGCCCGACAGATATCTCTAATCTCCCATTCCTTATCCAGAGCAGACATTTCAATATGTACTGTTTCCTGGATGTGGCTTGTAACTGATGGCATTTAGGACATACTTCTTGGCATTTGAGGGAACAACAGAAACAAGGTCATTCTCACCTTCTCCTGACTCCTTCTCTTCTGAAGCAGGCCATAAACCCTAGCCAACCTCCTCCTGAGGTAGGTTATAAAACCTTCATTAGAGATGTGCCCTTCCTAAACCTGTCTTATATCTGAAGACACAGGGACAAAGAGAAGATTCTGAACAAACAGGACTTGCTAAGTTCCCCCCAGTTAATTACCATTAGACTATATACCCTTTGGTCCTTCAGTCATACTTCTGCACAACTGTCCATAAAAAACACACGTTTCCCTTTTTCTTTCGGTCTTCATTTCTGAAGGCTCCCATATCACATAAAACTTAAATTTGTATGTTTTACTCATGTTAATCTGTCTTTTGTTATAGGACTCTCAGTCCTGAACCTAGTGATGGGAAAGAAAGATAATACTTTTTCTTCTCTACAGAATGAACCCTCAACATAGTGCTCTAATGAGCTACTAGTTAATGACAGTTGGACATCCCTGTTTTATGCATATAGTATGGGAAGGTTTAGGCAGTTCATGGCTTTATCTGCTACTTATTTGCTGATAACACTTAAATCTAAATGTAAATCTCTCCTGGTCTCTACATCCATATATATTTAGTTAACCTCTTAGTTAGTTGAAAGCACCTCAAATTCAGCATGCCTAAAATGAAACTTACAATTTTCCTTCATTTCCCACCTTCCTCTTCTGTAGCCACTATCTTGCAGCTGATAGAACTATCTACCTACCTGCACGTCCTCTCCATCTTCCCCTTCTCTGACAGTCAGTTCTGTGGAGCATACCTTTACATATTTCTTATGTACATGTCTTCCTTTCTGTCGCTACTGCCTCTGCCATAATTTGGCTCTTCGTCTTGGATCCCTAGATCACTGCATGTGCCGCCTTTTGACCTCTTTGCCTCTACTTTAGTTTGCCCTCCTCCAAGCCATTCCTCACCCTGCTAGAAAATAAGTCAGTTTTCACTCTCTGCCTCTCTTGAACTATTGCAAACACAAATGTATGCAAAATAGTAGAACATTCGTGTATTTACCTCTAGGAATTAACCAGTGTTAACATATTGTCAACCTAAAATAATCAAAAGGGTCAGAGTCTAGTTGAAAGAAGGTTTACTCAAGCAAAAAGTTTGGACTAGCCATACGGGAAACACAGACTCCAAAGAATGGAAGGCAGTGTTCCAAAGTGTAAAAGCATAGGATTGCTTATATAGACAAAACGTAGGGAAGTTTAACACAATTTCAACATCTTTCTATGTTAGGCTTAATGCATACTTACAATGATTTGATTAGTTAAGGCGGTCTTTTTCTTTCTGGAAAGATATTTAACATTCCACATTGAAGATGTAACTGTCATGGAGTCTTGGGTGCCATCTGGTCTGAGTTAGGTAAGGACAATAAAGAAGGCCTGTTAATCTGTAACAAAGGTCAGTGATTGGAAGCAGGGAGGTTTGGTCTCTCCTAGTTATTTACAGAACCAATACAATGAAAAGAGAGATAAGCTAAAGTCTAAGAAACAGAATTGCAAACATGTTAAGTGATTCAGTCTTCAGAGCTTTACTTCTTCCTTGGCATAAATTTAGAGGGTTGTATGTGCTTCAGAACTTTCTTGGATTGAATCCAAGGAAAGGATGAGAATATCTCTGATAAAACCAAAGCTTTCACTGTCCCTAGTCTCCTTTCCTCTTGCTTTTCCTAGGTGCAACCAAAATTGCTTCCTACCCCACTTGTTAAAAAGTGTTATTGAATAGATAATGTAATTCTAACAATTACCTTTTCCATCCTGATCAAGTTTATTTTTAGCTATATTAAATTAATTTAAGAGGGAAGTCTAAAAAGAAAAAATATTTTCTGTTTGCTTTACTCTTGAAAAGATATGACATCCAGATTTTTCTATATTTGAGTAGATTTACCTTATGATTACTATTGGATTTCAGTTTTTTTTTTTTCCTTTTTTTGGAGACAGAGTTTTGCTCTTGTCAGCCAGGCTGGAGTGCAGTGGTGTGATCTCTGCTCACTACAACCTCTGCCTCCTGGGTTCAAGCGATTATCCTGTCTCAGCCTCCTGAGTAGCTGGGATTACAGGCGCCCGCTACCACGCCGAGCTAGTTTTTGTATTTTTAGTAGAGACGGGATTTCACCATGTTGTCCAGGCTGGTTTCAAACTCCTGACCTCAGGTGATCCACTCGCCTCAGCCTCCCAAAGTTCTGGGAATACAGGCATGAGCCACTGTGCCTGGCTGGATTTCAGTGTTTTTAAAACTTTATGTCCTTTTTATGTGGGGTGTTTTGAGACAGGTATTTTGGACTGTCTTTCAAAATAACTAACCTACCAGGAGCTACAAGTTATTTATTTAGCAATAATATCTTGAAAGGTGTTTAAACACACACTTTTATTTTAGCATTGTGATTTAAATAACAAAGGCTATTTCTTTACATTGGTCTGAGTCTTATTTGAATACAGTCATATTTACACTGTCTGTTCCTTAGTTACTTTATATAAATTTTTGAAGCAGTCTCAGTCTTGGCTGGTTAGGTTTTTTTGTTCTTTTAAATGGCTGTTCACTGTAAACGACTTTGAACTTTGTGTGTTTGAAATTTTTAATAATGTTGGGAAAATATATATTCAGCCAATATTTCTGCTTTATTTCTAACAATCAATTGGTGACCCAACCCCCTCCACCAAAAACCAGAGAGACATAGATTAGAAGGAAGGAACTATGTCATGGTCACTCTTTTGGTAGTGACTGTTATAGTATATTTTAAGAAATAAAAGTAAAATTTTAAGCCCCCCAGCCAAGGGAACCCTAGAGAAACCTTGGAAGTTGAGTTCCCAGCCATGATGGAATGGGAGGTCAGACATGCCTCATTATGCCCCATCTCTTGCTAACTGCCATTAGGCTAAACAGAAATGAGCCCTCAGGAAAGACTCATTCCATCCCTGATATCAACCAACCACCTGATGCTCACCCTTCCCTTTGCAGTTTCCACACAACAGTTTACCAACATTCCCTCCTGACAAGAGACTAGTAACTACAGAGTGGTTCAGGCCAGTCTATGGAGGATGTGCAGTGAGGGTTTTCATATTCTCTGCTTCACCATCCGATGCCGGAAAGCTCCACCTTTGGATCATGCTAATGCCGCCATTTTTTTACACGTGACTCATGAAGGGACGTGAACCTTAATTGCATGTGTACATGCTTCTCCTCTCATAAATATTCATGACTCCTCCTATAGCTTATTAAATATGTATATTTGGCTACCCTGTTCAGCATAAATTCCTATTTCCTTTGCTCGTCCCTCGAAGTGTCTGTTTCTGGCTTCCGGGCAGAGGCTACACTTTCTAGTCTATCAGAATGGCCATCGGGCAGGCTGCAACCCTTTATGAGAAATAAAGCTTCTCTTTCCAGATTTATGAACCTCATCATTTTTCAGTTGACAATCCATAATTTGAGTTTTGGACTGCGAGTTTTGGACTGCTAGTTTTGGGCTACTTGTTTCTTTTGGACCAGGAGGTCACAGTTTCAACTACATTGCAGGGTAGTGCACTTGCCCTCATTTTAACAGAAGGTCTTGGATATTCCATTTAGCTGGAAATGAAAAGAGAAACGCGTATGACTCCTCTCCTTGATAGGACATATTTACTAATGAAAACAATTAGAAATACAAGACCAAAAGGATCAGTGTCTAGGGCAGACTTTTCTAAACCTATGCCTCTGTTGGAAATATTTCAGATGGGTAAACCTTACATTCACTCTACAAAACTTAGTGAGTACATACTGCATGCCATACCATGTGCTGTTCTAAGCAGTCGGGGGAAAGTGATGACAAGATGGAAGAGGTTCCTGCCCTGACAGAGCTTATATTCTTGTGATGAGAGAAAGACACAGTAAGAAAATTAATCAGATAATTTCAGATAGTGATAAATGTTGTGAGGTACCTGAGTAATGGTTAGAATACCCTGCTGCTTTACGAAGAGTTAGGGAATACCTACTGCTTTACCAAACCTTTGTTGGGAAAGTATAGATTTAGTCAATATTTCTGCTTTATTTCTAACAATCACCTAGTGACCTAGCCCCCTCCACCAAAAATCAGAGAGACATAGATTAGAAGGAAGGAACTATGGCTGGGTGCAGTGGCTCACGTGTACAATCCCAGCACTTTGGGAGGCCGACGCGGGTGGATCGCTTGAGGTCAGGAGTTCGAGACCAGCCTGGACAACATGGTGAAACCCCATCTCTATTAAAAATACAGAAATTAGCTGGGCATGGTGGCACACACCTGTAATCCTAGCTACTCAGGAGGCCGAGGCAGGAGAATTGCTTGAATGCGGGAGGCGGAGGTTGGAGGTTGCAGTGGGCCAAGATCACACCACTGCACTCCAGCCTGGGTGACAAAGCAAGGCTCTGTCTTAAAAAAAAAAAGAAGGAACTATGTTGTGGTCAATCTTTTGGTGGTGCGTGTTATAGTATATCTTGAGAAATAAAATTCTAAACCCTTGGTAAAGCATCAGTTACCCTTTACCAAAGGTTAGGGAAGGCCTCTGTGAGGAGGTGATATTTGAGCCAAATCCCAAATGATGTGAAGAAATTTTCCATGAAAAAATTTGGGAATCTTAAAGACTAAAAATCTGTGAGGTAAAGTAAATCTTGAAGAGTGCTGTCCTGTTTTGAGGGGTGAGGGACTCAAAGGAGACAGAAGTGCTCTGAGATTAGGTGAAGGCTTCTGGCCATGCCAGCAACTAGTTGCTTGTGGCCTGAGGAACCTGCTTTCCTCATGCATAAAATGACAAAGTTGGATCAGGCACCTCCAGACTCTCTTTTGTCTCTTGTACTTTGAACGTATTTGACATTTATTGGCATTTTTCTTTATTTTTATAATTTACAAGGGTACAAGTGTAGTTTTGTTACATGGATATATTGTGTAGTGGTGAAGTCTAGAGTAACCACCTGATTTATTGGCATTTAATGGAGGATTATTAGTTGGTAAAATGCCTTATTTTTGTAACCAGATAGATGTCAAAGGGCAAAATTTACCCAGTAATACTAATTTTTAAAATGAGATTTATATAAGAGTTAGTGATCTGTTACACTTGTCTAAAAACAGTGGAAACTGTATTGGTTAATTCAGTGTGCTAATATAGTTTTAATAATGAAAGGACATCTTAACTCACCCCTAACCTTTCAACAATAATGAGAAATAAGCTATAAGTTATGCCAAATTCTATGATGGTTCCCATGAAATAGCCCAAACTTAAACAACTCGTTTAGGCTTTGCAGATGCAAACTGTGATAGATCTTCCTTCTCTTTCATTCTTGGTGATTTATGTGTCCGGTACATTGTTGTGTTTTCTATAAAAAGAAAAAAAATTAAAACATAGTTGGAAGCAAAAGTCGATTTAACCTGGGTAGATACAGCTTTCTAGTTGTAGAGGAAATGCTAAAAATCTCATTGTGACAGTGTATTGCTTTCTTGGAAGGCTTGATAATTGTTACTTAGTTTAGTTTTGATTTATATTTAGTTTTGCTCAAAGCAGGAATTTTAAAAGCTTTATGAAACATAGACATATACTTTCATTTTTATCAATTAATGAAATTACATACTTGCTAAACTAAACATCTGTTGTGTTGCAAGTGCTAGGGATGCAGTTACCACTCACAGTCCAGTGGATGTAAGTAGTAACTACGTTAGCTCAGAGAAAAATTTCAGAAGAAATGGAGCCAACAGTTCCTAAAATGAAGTTTGCATTCTGTCAGCAAAAGGTTAGCAGATGGGTTTGCCACTTTAAAGAGCTTTGGAATAGCTTTATTACTTCATATCCTTAACATGAAGAGATGCATGCTGTTTTTGTAAGCGCTAATTGTTTTAAAAGTTGAAAAGAAAACCTTTGGAAAACTCAGAAATCTTCCTTGAAATAATTTTACTCAGAGCATTGGCCTCTCCCTGGTTTAGGAATCATTCTTGCCAGAGATTCAATCTCGAAAGTAAGTTGGAGGTGGGAAGGGGAGGATGGGAAAACTCAAACCATCGAGCACATGTGTTCCAGAAAACTGGAGCTATGGAAAATTTCTACCTGATGTGCTGTCATTGTGTTTTGTGGAATTGGCAGAAGCTGTATAGTCAGTCAATCATTCTGTGCCTATTGTTTCAGTAATGCCACCTAAAAGGAAAATTTTAAGAAAATGTCTGATGAAAGACTGATGTAGTAACTTTACCCTGGGAGCCAGAGGGAATTACTAGATGATTTTAATTAGGGGTGTGGTTAACTTTCATTTTGAAAATTTCACTCTGACCTTGGTATAAATTAGGGAAGGGGCAAGAATGGCAGCAGAAACAACAGTGGAGATGTATTAGTAGTTTAGGGAAAAGGAAATGAAGACTGAAATTAAGATGAAGGGGTAGATTTGAAAATCTTTCCTATATGGACTTAACAGATGTCTAGAATATTTTGCTGTTACTGAGGTGTTGTTTGCCTCTATTAGAAAGCATACTATATAGATTGACAGAAGTGACTAAAAAAGCCCACTCTGTCTGCTCTGTTTTCAGAGGACTGACTTTTGAAATGTCTAGATAAATCATTTAAATCGTTTTAGAACACAGCTTTGGTTCTGAGACATGAAATCTCTTGAACAATGAAAATGGCATTTTGTAACAGGATTTGACATTAACAGATAAAGGATGTATTAAAGTATTAAAGTGTTTTGTTTATAGAATTTGATAACCTTGATAACATCTTATATGTTACATATATGTTACTTAGTTTTTTTTAATACTTAGTACTTAGTATTTTAATACTTAGTATTTTTCAGGGATACTGAAAGTCTGTTGATTGTGCTAAAATTGCAGCAGATTAATTGTCTCACTTTATTGTATTTTAAATTAGTAACTGTCGACATGTTGACTCTTGTACAAAATTGGGAAAGCTTCTCCATTATTATTAGAATATGGCACTTTGGTCAACTTTTTTTCAAAAATATAAAAGATATTTTTAGATGATAGTTTTATTTGCATAATATAAAAATTAGATTTGATGAATTAAATGTCTGTTTTCCATTTTTAGGAAATTGTAATTAATGTTTGAAAAAAATTAAAAAGAGAGGATACACTATATAAACCCAAAGGATATCTTTCAGATTGTTGCTTGTCTTAAGGTTCTTTTTTGTGAATTGTTAAATGATTGATTAGTAAAATATGAGAACCATTTTGATCATAATTGAATCTTGAAGACATTTATCTTTTATTTTTGTTTTGATGTTTTATTGTTTACCTCAAGCTATCTGATTACTTTGAATGAATGTCTTTAATTTCCTTGTGTCAAATTCTTATAAAAAGGTATTCTCTTAAGAACAGAGAAGAAAATAGAGATACATAGATATATAATTAATATTGTTGTAATAAAATAGATCATAAATTCACATTTTGATGATATGCTGTCAAGTTGGTACACAGTATTGGCTCTGACTTCTTATTTCCTAGCTCAATTTGAGGTCATATTTCAATATTAAATACTTTGAGTTGCTTCTGTATACTTGAAAGATATCCTTGGTTCCTTATAGTCATGTGGCTGACAGAATAAAGTACATACACTTCTGTATGTAACCAATTTCACAGTGGCTTAGCTATAAATCAGAATTTATCTTCCCAATTTATTCATCATCTTAGGACTCAGTGCTACAAGATTGGTTATTATACAATTTTACACTTAGAAGTTTTTCCATTTTTATTTACAAAGATAATAGTCTCATAAGTGAATGCTTTTTCATGAACTCAGGACACTCCCTTTTACTCTCTGTTTTGCTCACCTTTTTCTTTACTTTTAAGCTTAGTGACATACCCTATGTCCTTAGAACCATGTAGCTAGCTTTGATCACGTAATGTGTCAGGTTTTTATATAATTTCTTGATTTGAAAAAAGAGAAATAGAACCTTATATTTTTAAGTATTGCCTCCCTATCTGCCCTTCAGCTCATTTTACATTTAGTATTCAAATATGTTCGGTGTTCGGCCTTTGCTGTTTTTACTAATTTTCTTCCCTGCTTTTAGTTAACAGCCAGGTCCTTGCCTGCTGTGCAGTCTGATGAAAGACTTCAGCCTCTGCTCAATCACCTCAGGTAATCTAAAGGCACAGCCTTGTTATGCTTATAAATCCAAGTGCAGTAAAGTGAATAAAGTATATTAAAGTGGTGAAACCCCTTCAATTACTAAAAACTTATTTTTTTTCTTGCTTTCATTCCATTATTCAAATTGAAGTTCTTAATACCATGTACTTGTTACCCTTACTTTATTTAGGGCACTGTAGAAAGCTCTTTTAATTCAACAACAGTGTGCTGAACTGCTTGATAAGTTTAAGTTAAATGAGTAGAGATAACTAACTTTACAGAAAGATCTCAAATGAATGAGCTATTTACGTAAATACAAGGTTAAGGCATACTTTTATTGAGGATAGATGAGTTAGATGGAGTTTGTTTCTAAATACAAAAATAATATAGTCTCATTATTTAAAAAATAAAGTTAGAAAATACAGGAAAGGAAAAGGAAAAACCTATCATTACTACTCAGAAATAATGTTTATCCTTTCTATGTTTTTTAATTTTAATTTTAATTTTTTATTTTTTGAGATGGAATCTTGCTCTGTCGCCCAGGCAGTGGTGCGATCTCCACTCACTGCAACCTCCGCCTCCCAGATTCAAGCAATTCTTGTGCCTCAGCTTCCCAAGTAGCTAGGATTACAGGTGTGGGGCACCTCGCCTGTTTAATTTTTGTTTTTTTAGTAGAGACAGGGTTTCGCCATATTGGCCAGACTGGTCTCGAACTCCTGACCTCAGGTGATCCACCTGCCTCAGCCTCCCAAAGTGCTGGGATTACAGGCATAAGCCACCGCACCCTGACCTTTCTATGTTTTTGTTGTTGTTGTTGTCGTTGTTGTTTTTTACTTAGTGTTGAAATTATAGTTTATGTGACTATTTTTTCCATTTTTATAAATATTGTAATATTTTTTCCTTTAGTATTAAAATCTTTCTAAAAACATTATTGTTAGTGACTACATTATATTTTCTTGTATATCTGTACTATAGCATATTTATCTCCCTTTGGGAAGCTTTAGACCATTTCCAGTTTTTTATTCCTTCTATAAAATAATGCTATATGTTAACCTTTATTTGTATTTTAGATCATTTTCTTAGGGTAGGTTTTCAGAATTGGAATTACTTTGTCAAAGGGTGTGAACCGTTTTAAAGATTTAAGTGTATATGTATATTTCTTTTTCGAAATCTTATTCTACCTATACACTTATATTTGTATAAGACTGCCATGTAACTATACTCTGAACAAGATAGGGCAGTCAAAACAATTGCTAATAGGTTAGACATAGAGATACTATTGTGATCCTGTGCATTTTGTTGGTAATAATAATTCATTTTCCTTATTTTTGAGGTGGGATTAACTACCTGTATTCTTTGCTCACTTATTGATAGCATCTCCTGATCTTATTTGCTTTTACATACTTTAAAGGATAGTGACTCTTTGTTGTATTTGTTACATACTTTTTTTCTAAAATTCTAAAATTGTATTAGTCAACATACCTACATTTTCAGGTTTTACGTAGTCAAGCACCAATAGTGTTTTCCTTTATGGTTTTGAAAAATTCTTTTTAAAGTTCTCTTTCAGAAGTGTGGGTAGATTTTTACTTTCACCAGAAAGTTTTAGTTTTAGTTTTCTTTTTCTTTCTTAGTATTTCTTTATTTTTCCTTTCTTTCTTCCTCCCCTCTCCACTTTCCTTGCCTTTTCTTCCTGCTCTCCAGTAACTGTTCCTTCCCAGACAGCTTTTTAACCTTTGTATAATTGTTTTGTTGGGTTACGAAGAAGTTGTAACCTTTGTGTAATTGTTTTGTTGGGTTGATCAAGTCTAATATTTCAGCAGGGACTGAATAGCATACATTTTTATGTATAACAACATTTATACATGATTGTTAAATTTACTAGAGCTCTGTGTTAGTGAGTTAAGAATCTCAGAAATTATTTTTGAGTCTCTTGCTTAATGCCCACCTGCCGCATTCAACTCTGTTGGCAATTTTATCTCTTGAGTATATCTCTTGCTATCATAGCATCTTGTCTGTTTGCTTTGCCCTTTCTAATATATTTCACATCATTGCCATATGTGTTTATATTATTCACTGGCTTAAGACCCATCTCTGCCTCTCCAATTTCATTCTGGAGGAAGCCCGAACTTCTTAGCCTGGCATAAGAGGTCCTTCTGGAAGAGGCCTGGGCTGTCTGTCTCTTTGGACTCCTGTTTTAACACTGAGATCCTAATTTCACCAAATGCTGTGAAGTTCCTTTAACACAACATGCTTTTTGCTCACTCACCTCTACGGCCTTATAAATATTTTTCCTTCTGCCACTTCTATTTATGTAAATTTGTAGATATATAATATATATAATTTTAAAACATTTTAAATGTATTTAACATAATTTTAATATATTTTAAATGTATTTAATATAATTTAAAAACATTTTAAATATATAACGTAAATATATATTTTAGAAATATATAAAGTATATTGTAGATGTATATAAATACGCAAATCTGTTTATATTCTCCTCATGCCCCACTTTTATAACAACTTTTGCTTGTCTTTTAAAACTCATCTCAAACATTACCCCTTCTGATAAGTTTTCCCTGACCATTAATTAGTTCACCTCCGTAGTCTGAATTGGAAGTCTTTTATAGATATTTTCATAATATCCCATGCCTTCTTCCGTATTACAGAATTTGTGATATTGTTATTGTTTGTTTACTGTTTGATTTCTCCATTATAGTATGCTTGAAAGCTTGTAAAGTGATGTTCATATTTGTATTTTCAATAGCGGAGACAGTATCTGGTGTATGATAGGTATTATATGTTTTGTTGAATGAATGAATACAAGTTATATTAGTGAAATTTTGTTGTTTTTTTCTGCATAAAGTTTTTATAATTTATAAATCATACTGTCAAAATTTTTTTCCTAGAAAACCACTGGTTCAAAAGGTAAAAACCTAAAGGGTAGAATCTAGCTTCTAGTTAATCTCACAGTTGATTCTGAGAGATAATGATGGATTCTCCTTCCTCCATCTGAGTATGGTAATTGCCAGCTAGAATTTAGATTAACTACTGACACATCTCTTTGAGTCCTTGAAAGTTGCACAAACTGTACATTCATTTAAGGGCTTTTATTCTCTGTGGATTTCACTCATGACGGGTTGCTAGGCAACCAGGACTAGATGCTACATGTAATGTGCACCCACTGCTGTTGCTTTATTATTATTATTATTAAACAAAACGGTTTCTCATTTTATTACCATGTCAGAGACATGTATATGTCGGGTGGCAGCTGATGTGCATAGTTTGACACTTCCTGTTCTACAAGGTAACCTTGTGATAACGCCTTTCAAGAATACTGAATTGTTGCTTTTGCTTGTCTAAATGTATTGTTTTTATTTTCTCTTCCTTTTGCTTAGTTCTAAATAGGAAATAATATTATTTGGCTTGAGAGATTTTAATAATTTTGTTAGAAAAAAATTGATTTTCATGAACTGTGTAATTTAAATGTTACCTAGAGGCGGATGGACATTAGGAGGTTGATACCGAGATCATTATTAGGTCTAATTTTGTTTATTGCCTCTAATGAGGAAAGAGGAATGATGAGTAGCATTTTAATTAAATTTGCCAATAAAACTAATTTGGGAGATAATACAAATACCTGTAAAAATTGAAGTAGCAATACAGAGAAATTCTCAAATCATTTTACAGGATTTAGAGACTCAAAGAGAATTAAGGTAACACTGACAATCAAATAATCTAGAATATCGCTTAACAATATATGTTATTTTGAGACTGCAGAAGTGATGTGTCCAAACTGTTTTAGTTGAATCCAGTTCTCAAGTACAGAAAAACATCGTGCTTCAATATCTTACGGCAGTACAACTGTGTTTTTAATTCATTTGTATCGTCCATTCACTCATTAATTACTTAGTGCCCGTTATGTGCTTAGAATTAAAAGAAAACACACAATCTCTGTTTTCAGGGAGTTGGGTTTGATTTCATTTGAGAGATAGGCACTTGAACAAGTTATAAAATTTGTATCATTTTCTATCAGAATTAAATACAATGTACATAATTTTGTTAATTGAACTGTCTCCCTCGTGGAATTATCTCCTTAAGTAATCGGGCCATAACTTAATTGTTTTGGTTTCCGTGCATTCTAGCACAGTGGCTCACAGTGGGAGCTCAGATTGGACTGAAATTTATTCTTTTTTTGTTGTTTTATTCTTAGCTTTCTCAGGCTGAATGGACTGAACTGTAATCTCACTTGAGGGATAATATTGTCATTAACTAAGAAGGAGAATAAAGAAAGGAAGACAAGGCAATTAGGGAATGAATATGATTGCTTAGATGGTAATTTCAGTAGTTTCAGACATTTTAAGCTTGAGATACCTGTGGGGACCTATTTGGGGGATGTTTAGTGAGCAGTTGAATACAGACCCACAGTTGAAGAGTGAGGTTTACATCAGGGAGACATTTGCTAATCATCACTGTGCAGGTCTTGGTTAAAATAAAGGGAATGGTTGAGATCACTCAGGAAGAGAGTATAGAGAGACAAGAAAAGGGTGAAGGGTTCTGAATCGAACCCACAGAATATCAGTGTTTAAATGACTTGTGATGGGCAGTGCGGGAGTTGGGATATGAGAAACCGGGAAAAATACCAGGGAGGAGCCTTGAACAAAAAAGGATAGTGGTATGATGGGTTCTAATGGTATGGATACAAGTCCAAGTCTTATGAGGATTTGAGGAATAAATAAGAAATGAGGCTGTGGAGATATAGGGAGTAGGCTACTCTTGGTAGAGCTTAATTCTGAGGACATGTAAGGAAAAAGGACTGCATCTGTGAGCTTCATGGTTGAAGAAAGTGTTTTATTTTTTCCTTAAAATTGGTAAGATGAGCATATTTACAGGTTAAGGCAGAAATGAGTAGTATGGGAGTAAGAGGGAATAATTGAAGGGGCAATGTTTTAGGAGGGGTAGAAGGGGATAGGCCAGGAAATCAAACTGACTGGAGTTTAAAAAGTACTTTCCAATCTAGCTTTTTGGTGCATACTCAGAACAATCCAGTGTGGATAGTAGATGGTTATTTATCATAATCCCTATTTTACAGGTTGGTGATGGAGCCTCATGATGTTCTCATTAAGAAAACCTAATTTTTCTTTTTCTTTTTTTTTTTGAGACAAAGTCTCACTCTGTCGCCCAGTCTGGAGTGCAATGGCATGATCTCAGCTTACTGCAACCTCCTCCTACTGGGTTCAAGCGATTCTTCTGCCTCAGCTTCCTAAGTAGCTGGGACTACAGGCATGTGCCACCACACCCAACTAATTTTTTTATTTTTAGTAGGGATGGGGTTTCATCATGTTGGCCAGACTGGTCTCTAACTCCAGACCTCAGGTGTTCTGCCTGCCTCGGCCTCCCAAAGTGTTGGGATTACAGGTGTGAGCCACCGTGCTCACTGTGCACCAGCCAAGAAAACCTGATTTTTCTAATGAAAAATACTGCCTTTCCCTCTCCTCAAAAGAGATGAATTAATTATTTCATAAGACTATACCATTTTTCAAAATCGATACCAGGAACTTTTCTATTGGAAGAAATAAACTTACTTAGACTTACAATAATATAAAGTTTAGAGAGAATTTGTATAAATCATTATTTCTGCTTTCACCAAATTGCATATGATTAGATATGTAATCTAAGGAGCCTGCATCTCATTGTGGCTTTACTGTCATTCTCATGGTTATATATCACTGCATTTTCTAGGGTGAATTATATCGTTCACTGATTTGGTAGTTTGGAGATACACAAAGGTCTTGGAATATGTTCCCATGAATGTAGAAGTTTATTGTAAATAAGTATCTTTGCTATCCTAATGATGGTACCATGGGATAATATTTATAAAAATGGCATTAGGCTAGCAAGTGTGCATGATAAAGATGTTTATTTTTATTTGTTATCTCACTTATAAATATGAAGTATAAATAGGTACAACTAGAGAGGAAAACTTGCAGCCCATATTATACATGTGATAACTTTTAGTTGTATGATTGAGAATTTTTCCCCCTTAAAAATAACGCCTACAGTGTATGTATCTTCCTCCTTTATCCCTTGACTTCAAGATATGAAGTGCATTGGGGGACAGCATATTATAAGTCACTGTAATAGTTGCTATTATTGGCTGGACGCGGTGGCTTACGCCTGTAATCCCAGCACTTTGGGAGGCTGAGGCAGGCAGATCACTTGAGGCCAGGAGTTCGAGACCAGCCTGTCTCTACTAAAAATACAAAAATTAGCCCACTGTGGTGGCGCGCACCTGTAATCCCAGCTGCTCAGGAGGCTGAGGCAGGAGAATCACTTGAACCTAGGAGGCAGAGGTTGTAGTGAGCCAGGATCATGCCACTGCACTCCAGGCTGGGCAACAATTGCTAGTATTTAATGTTTTGTCATTAAAGAATAACTCATTTTTAAAATGCGTATTTGTCACACCACAA
Organism: Pan troglodytes; assembly: GCF_028858775.2. Lineage (NCBI taxonomy): Eukaryota > Metazoa > Chordata > Mammalia > Primates > Hominidae > Pan > Pan troglodytes. The sequence goes on from NC_072403.2 coordinate 63,380,389, forward strand.
TTTTGCGAGCATATTTCAGCCCAAGAATGAATTAGAAATCAAACAAAGATAAAGCAAGCTAAAACAAGTATTACTTATAGTAAGTACTTGGACTGCATCATATGGATTAACTTTTAGTGCATACTGATTTTGCAAGCAGATGTTTATACAAACCGTTATTTTAAAATCATTTAAAGTAATAAAGGCATCTTCCTTCAGTTGGTATTATTACTAGTTTTGTAAAATTCCTTTTCCGAAGGCAGTACATTTTGTTAATATGCACACATTTCTACTTATTTTTCTAAAGAATATGCTTTCACAGATTTTTTATCAGACATGTAATCTCTGTAAGAAAGCTTTTCTTACTATCCAAAGTGGTACAGCTATCATTGTTTTCTTTTTGAATTAGTTCTGATTTTGAAATCAGAAAATTGTGTGGGCATTCATGTGTCTGTTGTGGTAAATATGAAAATAAACGCCAGAAAATGGTTTAGTAGATAGGGGCTTCATCAGTTGAGGGCTGAAATGAAAGCCTCATTAGCCTGGTCCACATGCTTCAGTTGTTTGTTAGCTCTTTCTCATCACCTGTTTCCAGTCTCTGGCAGTACCTTGAACATTTATTTCCTTTTCTACATGCAGCAGCACAAGCTTTTAGTTCACTGATTATAGTGAAGGTTTTCCAGGTGCTGTGTAAGATATTAATAAATTAGAATATATTGTTTTCCATTGTCACCTTTGAATTACAATTTTTTCACATCTGTATGGAAAATGTTAATGCCTTCTTAGAGGTATACTTGTGAATAGTCAGCATTTTGTTAGAATCAGCCCATTGTGTTAAGGGCACTATAATTGGTACTGATTATGTACAAAAGAACTAATAGATGTGGTCCCTTAACTCAAGATGCTTATATTTTTAAGGGGAAAGAGGACCAAAATTTATAAACAGTACCCCCCTCGCCACCCACACACATACCCAAAGCTGCACCGGAATAGTTGCTGCAAGTTAAGTAGATAGTAAAGAGAGTGATAGGAAGTTTTATGAGAAGCAGTATCTGCATGTGGATTATGTTACAAATTTAATGTCATTTAATGTTTTTGGTAAAATGTATAGTCACAATATATAAAATCACCTCCCTCCCTAATGCAACCAACACTAAGCTTCTTTTGTGAACTTGATGCATACTTTAATTATAAAGTGGTTAACTTTTAAAATTTTCACTTAGTATGTTATAACTAGGTAGTAAAGTAGAAAATTGATTTTCATGACTCCAATTTTAAGTTATCTGCATAATAGTCAATCAAGAATAGATATATCTACTTAGCCATTGCCATTTTATCAGATATGTATAGCTTTTGGGATTGAATAAACCTGTGGCAAAAAATTATAGAATGTGAACAGTTTCTGTGTGTTCAGGCAAAGTAACTGAGAAGAAATACTGTAGTAACTTTATGTAGAAGGAATTGCAGCATAGATGTTTTCCTGCAGATCAGATGGAGATAAGAACAAAGAACAGCAGCAGCCTAGGTGGTGTATAGCTTTGAAAATACAGGGAAGTTCATTAGTCTAAAAATGCCATCTTGCCCAAGTGAGAAAGTGGCAGATTTCTTAACAAGTGAACGAGTGACTTGAAAAAGGTGGAATTGAGGAAGCCAAATGTTAAAGCTTATTAGCGTGTGTAGATTAGAGGCTTTATAGCCATTTTTTCAAACACTCCTTTAGAATATTTAAAAATCACTCGTGTCATATGTCTGTGTGCGTAAGTACATTGTATATATATTCCCTGATATTTAGCAATGACAGTAGCATTTTTATATAAAGAAAATAAAAAGTGACCAGTGTATTAGTTTTCTATTCCAATCTTAACAAATGCCACACATTTAGTGGATTAAAACAATGCCCATTTATTATCTCACAGTCTGTAGGTTAGAAATCGGACATGGGTCTTGCCAGGCTAAAATCAAGGTGTCAGCAAGGCTTATATTCCTTACCGGAGGCTCTGGGGAAGAATTTACTTCCAAGGTTATTTAAGTTGTTGGAGATCCTGTTTTTATGCTGGCTGTCAGTTGAAGCCTGGTCTTTCCTCCTAGAGGCTGCCCACATTCCTTCTCATGCTTTCCATGATTTCCTAGAGGCCTCTGAAGTCCTTGCCTGTGGGTCCCATCTCAGAGCCTTCCCATGCTTCAGATCTCTCTAACTTATGCTGCTGTGTCACACTGCCTCCAACCTGAGAAAGTTTTCTGCTTTTAAAGGCCCGTGCGATTAGATCAGACTACAGGGATATCCAGGATAATCATTTCATCTAAGATCCTTAACCTTAATTACATCTGCAGAGCCCCTTTTACCATGTAACCTAACACATTCAGAGGATCCAGGAATTAGAGCATATGTGGAGGGTCACTGATTTGGCCTCTTATAGTGAAGGTTTTCTTTTGAGGTGGGAGTATGGAGTGAAAACAGCTTTTTGTATCACTTTTCATCAATTTTACATGTAAGTCACCATTCTTAATTTATGTAGAATACTAACGTTTCCTGGAGTTTTGTAGTTAATTTACTATACTAGTTTAATATATCTTAAAGTTGAAAAAAGGTACAAGAAATGAGTTCTTAACAGAAATATAAAAAGTTACTTATTTTCTTTTTAATGATATTGAAGGAAGATAGAAAACTCTTTCCTGTCTTATCAACCAGCTACCTAGAACAAGGCAAATAAACACTGCTGTAAATAGTAGACTTTGTAATGAGGTTACATTATAGTGGCTGAGATGTACTGGTTACTTTGTATGAGAGCTGTTCAGTAATACATGCTCACACACCTTTTAGCATTCTAAGAGTTTGTTTTATTTATTGTTTATTGAACACATATTAAAGGAACTCTTACTGGTTGCCTCACATGATGTTAGGTTCTAGGGATACATTTATTTCTGCCTTTGTAGGACTGAATAGTTATCAGTAAAAAGAGAAGTTTAACTAAAGTAATTATAATAAATCATGATGACTCTTGGCATAGTGGAGGTATGTGATTATATGAGAGCACGTAGCATCCTGGAAATAATGAAACTTTGCTTGTCACAGTGGTCTTGTAGCTTATCTCCAACCAGACATTGTAGATTTCCCTTAGTCCTCTGACTCCAAAGTTTCTCAGGAATTTCTGGATTGTGGATACAGGATACTGGGAGCCTTGTATGTACGCAGTAAGTCAGGAACCAAGATACCGCTGGAAAGTAAAATTTACGATTTCTTATGCTTTTTTAATTGTTTTAATATCTGCAGTTGTTAAATTTCCTATTCTTCACTCATTGGGTTTCTTTAAAACATTGATCGCTCTCTGGTTAAGTTACAAAGAAAATTAGTGATTTTACACTGTGTTAGTCATAAAACACTAACAGTGCAAAATAATAATGATGTTATGGGAAATAATATTCTTAAAAGGCCTGAGAAAGCATTGTGGCAGTATTGGTGATGTATTAGCAACAAAAAGCAACTTGTTGAATGCTATGTAATAGAACTTTCTGTGATGATGGAAGTGTTCTATACCTGTACTGTTTAATCCAGTGGCCAATAGCCACTTACAGCTATTGAGCATTTGAAACATGGCTAGTACTACTAAAGAACTGAATTTTAAATTTTATTTAATTTTAATTAATTAAAATTTTAATTTCAGCAACCAATTTTAGTTAATGGTATCTGTATTTGATAGTGTAGTTCCATATTGTATTTGAAATTTATTTAAATAATTACATATTTTTAAAAAATCATAGTAGTGGGGCTTAGAGTTTCAAATCTGAGGTAGCCCCGGAAAAGCTATATGTATGGAGCTGTTATAAGCAACTGTGGTCACTGAGGGTCATGAGGCTCCTAAGTCAGGGCAGCTCTCACATCTACTGGTGGGGATTTTGCCTCTGTACCTGAATGAGCTGTCCACCTGTGCAGGACTGTGGTAAGGATTCCATGGAAGAGGAATACTTGAAGCTGCCCAGCTAGCAAGCTGTGATTCCTGTCCTGGATCTTTCCAAGTAAACTGATGCCACAAGGGGTCTATGGCATAGTCTTGTGAGTCTAAATGTTTAGTTAACCTAAGAGCACCCCCTGGCATTCCAGAACCAATTAACCTTTATTTACTCAGAGTAAACACAAAACAAAATTAATAAATTGAGCTGAGGAAAGGCAGACTACCAAGACTCACCAAAAGTTCAATGCACTCTCAATTGTTTCTAATTACTATTTGGAAAGTAGTGCTAGAAAGGATAATACAAGATGAATTTTAAATGCCCACTTTTAGTAGCGGTATCTTGGTTCTTGACTTACTGCATACATACAATCTACCAGGAACAGTCATCAAATGTGTACAGTGGTGGAAACAAACAAAAATGTGTATAGCGGTGCATCTTCTCAGGTCTTATTGAGGTGTGTCCTTAATCATCCAATGTAAAGTCACCCTCACAAGTGCTTTATAATATTTTCTCACTATGTTATGTTTTCTTCTCAGCAACATCACTAGTTGGAATGATCGTTTTAATTTGTTTGCTTGTTCAGTATTTTTTTGCCTAGGGTATGAGCTCCATTAGATGAAGGAATTTGGCCATCTTGTGTACCACTATCTCCCCATTACTTATAAGAATGGCATAATAGGACCTCAGTAAACACTTGAATGAATGAATAAATGAATGGATGGATGAGTGAATTATAGAAACTGTCAGGTTAAAAAATTTTACCTTCAATTCCGTTTCCCAAGCTGCTAAATATTGAGACTGAATGAGATGGTAATTTGGACAAAAAGCTGATGGATTTTCTGTTATTTCCAAAGGATAACTATGATAAAGAAATGCTTTTTATCTTTGTAGAAATGTACTGCTGTTTTTATCTTTTGTTTTGGGACATAGGACTCTTCTTTATGCAATCAGGAACTAATCATGGAGGACAGAGAGTACTTTCTATTCCTCTGTGTGATCTCAGAAGTGCTCCCTCTTTTTCTTACCAATGACTTATTATCGGGGAACCTGCCCCGATATTCACATAGGTTCTTTTCTATTTTCCTTAAGCGTCAGCCAGCTTGAGAAATAAAGGGACAGAGTACAAAAGAGAGAAATTTTAAAGCTGGGTGTCCGGGGGAGACATCACATGTCAGTAGGTTCCGTGATGCCCCACAAGCCGCAAAAACCAGCAAGTTTTTATTAGGGATTTTCAAAAGGGGAGGGAGTGTGCGAATAGGTGTGGGTCACAGACATTAAGTACTTTACAAGGTAATAGAATATCACAAGGCAAGTGGAGGCAGGGCGAGATCACAGGACCACAGGACCGAGGCGAAATTAAAATTGCTAATGAAGTTTTGGGCACCATTGTTATTGATAGCATCTTATCAGGAGACAGGGTTTTTGAGATCAACTGGTCTGACCAAAATTTATTAGGCAGGAATTTCCTCTTCCTAATAAGCCTGGGAGCGCTATGGGAGACTGGGGTCTATTTCACCCCTGCAGTCTCGACCATAAGAGATGGCTACGCCCAGGGGGGCCGTTCATAGGCCTACCCCCAGGCGCGCATTCTCTTTCTCAGGGATGTTCCTTGCTGAGAAAAGGAATTCAGCGACATTTCTTCCATTTGCTTTTGAAAGAAGAGAAATATGGCTCTGTTCCGCCCGGCTCACCGGGGGTCAGAGTTTAAGGTTCTCTCTCTTATTCACTGAACAATTGCTGTTATCTTGTTCTTTTTTCAAGGTGCCCAGATTTCATATTGCTCAAACACACATGCTGTACAATTTGTGCAGTTAATGCAATTATTACAGGGTCCTGAGGCGACATCCTCCTCAGCTGACAGAATTAAGAGATTAAAGTAAAGACAGGCATAGGAAATCACAAGGGTATTGATTGGGGAACTGATAAGTGTCCATGAAATCTTAACAATTTATGCTTAGAGATTGCAGTAAAGACAGGCGTAAGAAATTATAAAAGTATTAATTTGGGGAACTAATAAATGTCCATGAAATCTTCACAATCCACGTTCTTCTGCCATGGCTTCAGCCGGTCCCTCTGTTTGGGGTCCCTGACTTCCCGCAACAACTTATTCAAATGTTGACCACTTGTATTCAAAAACAAAACCAGAAACAAAACTGTTACATACCTTGCTCTTTTGATCTATGAAATGAAACCCTTAAACATTATGAGGCATTGTCAATGGCTATGTGAGACTGAAGCGGCGTATAAGGAAAGGATGTAATGTGACTGTTGGACTGTGACTTTTAATAATAATTTATCCTAGAATGCCATAAATGTGTAATAGCTCATCTCAGTAGCATTCCACATTGTGTAAATTATTTGTGGGGGAATGGGAAGACGTTGTCCGTCATTTTAACGTATTAATTTTGCTGGATGTTGGAACTTTATTCCCTTGACCTCTCACTTTTTCATGACTAGCCTATTATGAATCCTTTCTTTACTGTAGTCATTTGACTATCCTGGACCCAACCCAAAACCAAAACCATCTGTATTTGGGTTCATTATATTACTAGAATATATACTAAGAATATAGAGAGTAAAGGAACATAAAATTTTTACTCATGAAAATAGATATGTTTGTTGGGGGTCTTAAAGTTATATGGTGAAAATACCAATGTAAAGCTGTAGTTTGAATATATGTTACAGGGGTGTATGTGTGTATTTTACTTTTAAAATCAATTTTATTGAGGTACAATTTATACACAAAAAATCCACCCGTTTAAAGGGTATAGTTCAATGTCTTTTGACAAACATACAGATATTTTTATAGAAAAATGAGATGCAACTTTCACTTATCTTGGAGTTCATTGGATTTTGGTTATAACTTGGAATAAATAGGAAAATATGGGCCACATGGGGAAGATGAGGGAAACATAAAATAAAGTAGCAGTTGTACCATTTATAGTTCCTACCTGGTATGGAAACCCGTATGGTCCTGATTTTTATGGATATTTTAGCCTCTTGGAATCATACAATTTCTCCCAGTTATAAAGAAAAATAGATCATTATACTGCATGTTGTCTGATGGTAGTTTTCTGCAGAGACTTTTTAAAAAATAAAGTTGAATAAAATTTATGCTTGTGGAAAAATAATCTACATTCAACCAATTTAAAACAGAATTTTATTGATTGTGTTCTCATTTGGAATAACTGCAGGGAAAATCACCTGGGCTAATACAAGTTAGATATCATTTACTAGGGATTTAGCTGGAGAAAAAAACCCAAACTCATTTCAATTTCAGTGGTGACAGGTGTTGACTGAATTTTCCTGTGATATCCTTCACCGCAGGAAATGATATATTGTAGCTTTGGTTCCTTTGATTTCCTACCCACCCAACAAATCCAAAGTGCAGGGACTGTGCTTTCTAAATGTCTGAGTGGCTTCGTTTATGTGGTTAGGGGTTTTTTTTTTTTTTTTTTTTTTTAACACCCTAAGTGGGTAAAATTGTGATTGCAAAAAATAGATATATGGGTAATGTACAGAAACATTTACTTCCTCTTCCTGAAATTGTTTTTCCATTTGTGCTATTATTACACCTGGCTTTATGTGAAAAGGCTGTATTGGAACTTGGTATACTTTTATGGAATGATGTAGGAGATTACAGTTCATTTTGAAAGATGTATTAGCTTACTTTTTAATGGTCCAAATAAATATGTTTCTTTGATGCAGAGATCAGTTTTGATTACTTGTGATGCTTTCTTCACTGCTTTTTTATTTTATTCTAGTTTAAAAAATATGATAAACTATAACCTGCCAGATACAAAGGAGTAAATGGTGTTAACCTCTTTAGGCTTAAGAATACTGGAAAATGCTTGACAAAGAATGGAAATATGTTTTATATGTTATTGTTTTATGAACGTCAGAAACTCTGTCTGCTGGTGGGGAGGGAGGGCAGAGAAATACCCCCTGAGGATGAGGGAGGAATTCTTTCCACTCTGGCTTAGGATTTTGCTGTAAGCCACATTTGCATCCTGTCTATTATGGCTTCTTACAAATGAGAGAAGAATGGACAGTTGCAATTAGGTATTGAGGTTGAGGTTGGCCAAGCAGCCCCAAAGCCTCGCAGATAAACATGTCACAGCTTTCTTTGTCCCCAGAGAAACAATTCAGGTTACCGCCAAGCTAATCAGAATTCAAGATTGCTTCCCTAATAGTATAAATGGCAAACTATGACTTAAATATAAAAACTTGATTCCCAAGTAAAATGTTGTAAAAACAAGCACATTTACAGTAAACTTGAAGCACTTCTTTTAGTTGGCCTAATTACAGCCTGTATTTTGTTTATGACTTGGCAGAGATTGATCTTAGTGTAGCAAATAGAAGTCAGGGCAAGTCATCTGGCTATTCTATAGGTATACCTAGTCCTCCAGAGAACTATTTGATTGCTTTATGTCATTGTGTCCTCACTATACAATAATGCTATCCAGTAGAATCATAATGAGGGCAACAAATGTAAGCCACATATATAATTATATATAATTTTAAATTACTCAGTGAAATTAATTTTGATAACATACCTTATTTAACTCTTTTTCAAAATATCTTTTATTTATTTATTTTTTTAAGAGATGGGGTCTTGCTCTTTTGCCCAGGCTCAGCTACTTGAACTCCTAGGCTCAAGTAATCTTTCTTCCTTAGCTTCCTGAGTAGCTGGGACTACAGATATGTGCCACCACACCCAGCTCAAAATATTTTAATATGTAATCACTATGAAAAATTGTGAATGAAATATTTTACATTTTATGGACTAAGTCTTTGAAATCCAGTGTGTACTTTGTACTTGTTGAACATCTCAATTTAGTTTAAGCTACATTTCAAGTGCTCAATGGTCACATTTGGCTAATGGATACTATATAACAGTAAAGCTTTATAAAAATGGATTTCATTTAAATCTCTACTGTTTAAGTTGAATATTTGTACTTTGGACACTTCCTAAAAATGTGAATATAGACTATAATGATAGACTCACAAAATCTTCCAGATATCAGGTTATTCAAGGACATCTAAATTCTCCTATTAATACTTTGAGGTTAAACATTTTATGTGATAGTATGAAGAAGGTTGGAAGGAAATTATTTTTTCTAGTATTCATAGGAAGAAATTGGCGAATGTTAAGAACAGAGAAAAAAATCCAAAATGTTTAAGAATAATAAATTTAGGCCGAGATGATGTGATGTTTATTACAATTTAAGTGAAAAGTACTGTGATAAACACTACAGACATTTCATTTGTCCTCACAACAACTTTTTGAGAGCAGCACTTTTGTGATCTGTTTTATAATCCCTGTTTTACCAGTGATTAAGATGAAAGCAATTAAGAAATCTTTGCAAAATCACACAGATAGTGACTGTATGCAAACTTTTGCATGACTCTTGAATTCTGAAACTTACCCTCTTAATCATGCTTATCTATTTATTGCCTGGTTCTTTTATGCCTCCATGATTGCCTTGGGCAAACTGGACTTGGAGAAATTATACAAATGAAGAGAAGTTGCAGCCAATTCCTAAAGTGTTGCAACTATTCCACTACTTCCTGTTTACTCTGTCAAATTTTCATCAGTAGTCTGAAAAGGAGAAAATGACTGGAGTTGTAATCACCCATGAAAAGCTGACTTTTGCCCTCCCATTTTGTCAGTAATGCCCTGTGGCATTTATATCACAGTAGTGGAGCTGGTGAATACCACTCTTGGAGCTGAGGTGTGATGATCCATCTTCTGCTAACAATCATTGCCACAGCATGGAAAGATTATTATTATTTTTCTTAACCAGCTAATCTTGCCATGAGACCCATAAATCCACTTTCATGTAATTTCTGCTTTTTGTTTTCAACTCTGAGTTTCAACACTCAAAAACAATTCCCTGTTGAGTACCTAAGTGCTCATATTGATATTCGTGGTACATTGAACAGGACTTAAATTTCTGTTGTTTCTACAAAGTCCAGGAGTAGGTCTGCCTTTCACTACAATTCACAGATCAGATGTGTGCAGATGCATCTGTTTCAGATTTATCCTTTTATATATCCATGGTATTTTTGCGCTGTACATTAGATGTTTGTGAGACAGTATTTGGGGGAAACTCTAGTTTAGTGTGGATGTGATTAATTATGCCTTGCTGTCTTGGTCATTCCCCAACCCCTGCATTCTCCAAAATTAGATTGTTTTCATTGGATTTAAAATGGGATCATTTAAATTTGGTTGTGTAAATATGTGTTTTGTATGTTTTGAAAGTCTTAACCTTTCTCTTTTCAGCCTATAAATTATTGAAATTCTGTTAGCTTTATAATTTTCTGTTTGCTGTGATTTTAAGCTATATTGGAAAACTAGCCATGCTGGCCTCTTATGTTTAATGAGCGAGATAATATGAGATGGAAAAGTTCCTCAGGTGTGACTGTGTTTTAATTAAGTTTTATGTAAGTTTATTGAACAAATGCAACCATTAAAAGATGCTTTTGGCTGGGCACGGTGGCTCATGCCTGTAATCCCAGCACTTTGGGAGGCCGAGGCGGGCTGATCACCTGAGATCAGGAGTTCAAGACCAACCTGACCAACATGGAGAAATCCCGTCTCTACTAAAAATACAAAATTAGCCAGGCATGGTGGCACGTGCATGTAATCCCAGCTACTCAGGAGGCTGAGGCAGGAGAATCACTTGAACCGGGGAGGCAGAGGTTGTGGTGAGCCGAGATCGTACCATTGCACTCCAGCCTGGGCAACAAGAGCAAAACTCCGTCTCAAATTTAAAAAAAAAAAAAAAAGGATGCTTTTATATATTTTGTGTATCATGAATTCTCTTATAGCAGAATATATAATTTAAGACCATCACCTCAAAATAAAACAAAAACACCAGATTACTTTTGTGTAGGCAGAGTTTGTTACACACAATTGCAAAATTCTGTTTTCTTAGAAGGCACTATTATATGTACACTTAGGTGTTTAGAAACCTGGAGAAAACCTCAAATTTTCATGAAAACAGAAACTTAGCACTATATTATTACAAAGGAAATAGGACTTAAAGGGGTTTTTAAAATTATATTTTAATGGTCTTTGATTAAAGACCTATCTCAGGACCTACCTAATTTCCTACCGAATTTCTCCCCCACCCCCTGCCCACCTGCCTTTGCTTGTGTTTTTTCTCTAACCTAACCTCTTCATCTATAAACTACTTTTTAGAAATTTTCTTGGCTTTGCTTCTCTTTTCTGCCCCTCCATCTGTTATGTGATAACCCTTCAGATCCCAAGAAAAAGACTTTATTATTCCAAAATGCTACGCCCTTATCACATTCTTACTTTAAAACCCCTTCAACAACCTTAATAAACTTTAATCACATACTTTTATGAACCTGGTCAAAATGTCAGAATGTTTTAATATATTTAACATTGTGAAACTACAAACGATAAAAATATGAAAACAACCAGGCCTTTGACTTTTTTTGTGATTATCACATCCTACTTCTAAACCTCCAAGCTTAAACTATTTTCCAACTACAATCTCTAATTCTTCCACTTTACTCCCTAGTTGCTCATTCCTACTGATTGTCATCTTCCTTTGATCCCAGACTTCTATTTCAGTTCCCCAAGATCACCCCACCCCCGTGGCTCATCAGGCTTCTCTATTCAACCTAGACCTGTTGTCTGGCATTTCAACAACGTTCTAATAACATTCTAGAATCCTGTAGTCTGTGTTTCTAAAGCATAACTCTCTCTATTCAGTGCCATTGTATTGCTCAAAAATCTGTAATGCTCCACATTGCCTACCTTCTCCTCTCACCCTTCATTTAGAAGAGACCTCCTCTCTGCGGGCTTGAGGAACAATTGTTTTGAGCATTGTTGTGGCACTCATCACATTATCCTCCCTGGACTATGTCTGGATCCTTCACTGCTTGGACCCTTCCTTGGTCACAAAGCTGCTTAATAAGTGTATGCTGAGAGATAGGGGGGTTGTACAGGGATTCCTGAAGGTGTGTGTGTGGTGTTTTTTTATTTATTTGTTTGTTTTAGTAATTAGAATCTTTTACATCCAGATAAGGACAACAACTGGGATGTGGAAAAAAAGTGTCTTACAGAGAGAGAATCTGACAATCTAGTGATATTAGAAAAGTAGTTTGTCCTGGGTTTTATGCATTTGTATGGTTCTGTTTCGGTAGTGAAGGTGTTTATTTTGCTGTTACAGTGCAGCAATTGTTACATTTTAGCAAAAATACACTATATCCTTTTACAATCCAGTGTCTTCAGATAGATTTCTAATGTAATTGAATATTCACTGAACCACATCTTTATTGTTTTCACTACTTTTCTATAACTTGAGAAAACTGATATTTCACCCTTAATGCCTTTCACCTGATACTTTAGCAAATAAATTATGCATAGGGAGTGTAAGTAAATCACTGCAATTCCTTATCCATTACCACACATATTTATGGATGAAAAAAATTGATGCATAGCTTGCCTTGTCTTTTTCCTTTTAAACTTGTGGAAAATTAGTGGCTAAACTGAGAATTAAGGAAATCAAATTCAGATTTTTCAAGATTCTCTGATTAATCAAACATTGCCCTTTATATTTGGCAAAATAGTCGTTAATGACATAATTTGAATTTTGTGACCCATTAAAATGGTCTTCGGTCTTCTATATTGAAAAAAATGGTATTTGTGTTATATCTCACTTTATTCTTTTATGAAACATTAGGAGTAGGAAAGCTTTTATGCTTACTGAATCCCTTACTTAAAAAACTATGTTGGTGACAGTGAATGTCTCTCAAAATAAAGCTGTGAGTATTTTAAATGGACAGAAAACTGTTTTCTGCTGGGTTTGCATGTGTTTATAGATGTTGAAGCAATTAGAAATGTTTTTTGCATTTAAAAATGACTTTCTGTGTTTTCCCAATATAATTACTAAGACATGTTCCCTCATAAAATCGATCATTTTCAAATCATGAAAATAAGAATATATTATGACAATTCATTAATATAGCAGCTTCATTTATTTGGCAGCAGTATGATAGAAAGCTGGCGCTGAGCTCTGAATGGAGAAGGGTGCGTCTCTTTCCCTGGCTACCTGTTAGGATTCTCCTTTAGAACCATCTTTTGGCACTTCCAGGTAAAAGCCAGTTTCATGAGCCAATGTGAATTGCTTTTAAGGGTTTTTTTGTTTTATGGCAGCATTATTTGTTTTTCTTCTACCTTGATTTTTGAGCTTCTGTCAATGTTTCATTATTATGAGGAAAAAACCATTCACCTGGAAACATTGTAAAGATGAGTGAAGAAAATTTATTATCAAAACTTGTATTTTCATAATTTCTTTGTAAGTTTATTCCTGAATTACAGTTTTATTGTTTAGGCTAAATAGTTTTTATCTTGTGGAAAGTGAAATCTTGGCTTGGAAGCACTCAGTCACTCAGGCTAGAAACTGATCTGTTTTTCTTGACTTTTCTACCTCCTTCATCAAAGCATATCCATTCTTTTCCAGAAAATTTCCTGAACCCATCTATTGCCTTCCTTTCTCCATCGTTACCACTACTTTACTCAGGCTCTCACCTTTCCTCGCCTGGATGTAACATTGCCTACAGTATTCTTCCAGTTAGTTGCCAGTCCCTCCCCTTTCTAATTATTTCCCCACACTGCTTTGTTTCTCAAGTGTAAACTGGATTATGTCAGTTCTTGCCTCACATCTTTTCATGATTTTTCACTGCCTGCAGAGCATGGGATACAGTCTTCTCACCATCTGCCTTTCTTGTGTTGTATCTAACAATCCCGCTGCCCCCCAGCTATCCTTAACTAGTTCAAATAGGTTTAAGTAGCTGTGATGTTTATTATCACCTCCTCTAATGCAGACATAAGTAAGCCTTTCTGATTATAGATGAGTAGAGGAGAAATGTCATTCCTAATTCTGATACTTAACATCCTCATTTCTATCATATTCATCCCCACCCCCATGGGTTCCATACTTGCCCACACTAGGCTGGTGGCCTTCTTTCTATTACGTGTATGTCTTTTTTATAGAGTTTTTATTTTTTATTTTTGAGACAGGGTCTCAATCCCTCATCCAGGCTGGACTGCAGTGATGTGATCATAAATCACTGCAACCTCAAACTCCTAGGCTCAAGCAATCCTCCCACCTCAGCCTCCTGAGTAGCTGAGACTACAGGTGTGTGCCACCACACCCAGCTAATTTTTTTTTTTTTTTTATAGCGATGATGTCTTGCTATATGTTGCCCAGGCTGATCTCTAACTCCTGGGCTCAAGCGGTCCTCCTGCCTTGGCTTCCCAAAGTGCTGGGAATAGAGGCATGAGCCACTAGGACTGGCCAAAAATATTTTTAGAAGTTTGATGTCTACACAGTTTAAGTCTACTTATATTCTCTCTGTAGGCATTTATACCAATAAAGTCTTTGCATTCATCGTTGCTAGCATTCTCTTGCTTTTTTTCTTTTTTTCCTTGAAATTTAGCCCTTTTGTATATTCTAGTGAGGTGTGGAAGAACAAGCATTTTATACTGTCATTTAGGCAAATGTATATGTCCTCTTTATATGTCTTCTCTTTGTACTTAGTATAGTATGCATTAATCTGGGCTGAGAACAACTTCCTTGTGGCATAGTAATCATTTGGCTTCATTTACTCAATAACTATAATTCTGTTTGTACATCATTTTACCATTTATAGAGGCCTTTCATATTTGTTTATTTGATCTGAACAATCCTGTTACATCATTGTAATCACCACCTTCAGCTGATAGACTAAGAAGCTGAGACTTATAAGGGTCAATGGCATGGCCTAGTACTTCCCAGCTGGATGATGGCTCCTCTACAGGATCATGCTGTTGTCTCTCTTACAATCCTGTTATTTCTGTACTTATTGGTCAAGACTGCAATTGCTCTTTGTGCTGGAGTATGCTTTACTGATTTTAATTAGCACTTTGGATACATTATTTCATTTGATTTCCCCAGTATTTCTGTTAATTAGGCAGGGCTGGCATTATTAGTGCCATTTTACAAATAAGGATGATGCAAATCAGAATGGTTAAGTGACTTGTCCCAGTTTGCAGAACTGGTATTTAAAGAACAAAAACCAGCTGGGCGCAGTGGCTCACGCCTGTAATCCCAGCACTTTGGGAGGCCGAGGCGGGTGGATTACGAGGTCAGGAGGTCGACACCATCCTAGCTAACACGGTGAAACCCCGTCACTACTCAAAAATACAAAAATTAGCCGGTCGTGGTGGTGGGCGCCTGTATTCCCAGCTACTTGGGAGGCTGAGGCAGGAGAATGGCGTGAACCCGGGAGGCAGAGCTTGCAGTGAGCCGAGATCGCCCCACTGCACTCCAGCCTGGGCGACAGACAGAGCGAGACTCCGTCTCAAAAAAAAAAAAAACAAAAAACGAAACCAAGAACATGTCTTCATACTCCTAGCCTACTGCCATTCCCAATGCCCCATGCTGCCTCTTTGCTCTACTGTAAGACATGTTGGAAAAAGAAATAACATTTTTATTCCTGAGATTTCACTGAAACAATTATCTGGTTATGCTGTGTACTAAAGTCTAAAACATTAAAGTTAAATGGCAGCTATCAATTTAACTTTGCATGAGTTTTATATGCCATTGTGCTACTGCAATTAATGGAATGCATAGAATCCAATAACACATTGTCAGAAAGGTGTTACTCAAGGGAAAGATAATTCAAGGCAAGGGAAAATAATACAAGAGGAGATGTGTTTTAGGATATGGTCTCATAGGGGAAGAAGAAGAATTTTTTCTTCAAGCCCTATAGGTTGGAAAGGACCCATGTAACAAAAGACAGATTAATAGGAGAAAAACAAACAAGTTTATTAACATTTTGTATCAGTTTTCTGTGCTTATAACAGAATATCTGAAATTGGGTAATTTATAAAGGAAACAAATTTATTTCTTACAGTTATGGAGAATGGGAAGTCCAAGGTCCAGAGGGTGTACCTGGTGAGAGCTTTCTTGCTGGTAGGGACTCTCTGAAGAGTCTTGAGGTGGTGTAGGGTATCACATGGCGAGGGGGCTGAGTGTGTTAACATGCCAGCTCAAGTCTCTCTTCCTCATTTTGTAAAGCCACAAGTTTCCTTCCCATGGCAACTCATTAATCTATTAATCCTCTATCCATTAATCCCACCTCTCAATACTGCCACATTAGGGATTAAATTTAAACATGAGTTTTGGAAGGGACAGATATTCAAACCATAGCACGTGTGTGTGCTATGGAAGACATATGCATGGAAAACATCCAGAAAGTAAGTGGTTCTCAAAAAAGGTGCTTTCAATTCAAGTTTACATAGCAAATTCAACTAAGGGCAATACATTTCTAGAGAAGTGACATGGCAAAGGAAAAGGACTTTGAGTCTCTGGTGGCAGCAACTTGTGAGAAGGCAAATAAATGGGAGATAAAGACCAGTTGGTAAAGCTTGTTCATATAGTTTCCTCTGGTATCATCTCCACATAATAAGAATCTGAAGTTATCTTCACTGATCAACCTTTGTTCTCACTGGTAAAAGGTGGGCAGGATGACTTTTGTCTTTGTGAATCTGTGTTTTGCTTTTAGGCAGATAGAGGGAGGGCAGAGAGCTTTCCTGAATCTGCTTCTTCTTAAATTGCCTTTGCTCAATAATCCTTCATATTTTGTGGGGTGGCATCTTCTGGTTTCCCTCAGTATTAGTCTACTCATTCTGCTCTCAGAGTAATTCTCAGGTCCTTCTTAGCCTGTAGGAGGAGGACTTGCAGGGAGGGGAAATCTGTACCTTTTTTTTCTTCTTTTTTTTGATACAAGGTCTTACTCTGTCACCCAGGGTGGAGCATGATCTCAGCTCACTGCATCCTACACCTGGGCTCAAGCCATCCTACTGCTTCAGCCTCCTGAGTAGCTGGTACTACAGGCATACACCACCATGCCTGGCCAATTTTTGTATTTTTTGTAGAGACAAGGTTTTGTCATGTTGCTTAGGCTAGTCTTGAACTTCTGGGCTCAAGCCATCTGCCTGCCTCAGCCTCCCAAAGTGCTGGGATGACAGGTGTGAGCCAGCTATATTGTGGTTTTGCTTCATAATCCATACCCATTGTTTAATCAGTAAAATTGATTGATTATGGAAACAACAGCCTGTCTACAGAGCATCTTGAGCGTATATGTGGTTCAGCAGGTAGAATCTGTAACTGAGCAGATAGAAAGTAGTATCTGGATTTTTTGTTTGTTTGTTTGTTTGTTTGAGACAGAGTCTCGCTCTATAGCCTAGGCTCGAATGCTCAGGCATGATCATGGCTCACTACAGCCTTGATCTCCCTGGCTCAAGCAATCCTCTTACCTCAGCCTCCAGAGTAGCTAGGACTACAGGCATGCCACCATGCCCAGGTTTTTGTTTTTGTTTTTGTTTTAATTTTTATTATTTGTAGAGACAGAGTCTAACTCTGTTGCCCCGGTGGAATTCTTTATGATCATAATGACTTTTCACTCCAGGGTTTCCCTTTAGTTGTGGTATTTGTATAATCTTTGGTTTGATTGTGAATTTCTATGTAATCTAGCAGCTGTTTTTTGCTATGTCACACCTGCATGCACCTGAGTCTGTGTTCATGGAGTTGGGCATGAGTAGTGTGTTGTGTGAAGGAGGTGAAACATTACTGAGGTGGGTGGCTTAAGGTAGTATATACCAAGTTATGTTTCCTAATTTGAAGATAATCATGCAGGAAAATTTATTATAGGGAAGAGGATGATATGGTGCAGTGAAAAAATGGGGAATTAGGAATCAAAAGGTTTGAGTTCCCACTGCACTGCTGACTTGCTTTCTGATCCTAACAAGTTTCTAACTCCTCCAAGCCTCCATTCATCAGATGATATACAGAAACGCTCTTTCAGGGGGTTGCAAGGATCTAATTAGAGGCTATTGAAGACTCTTTGTACACTGTAAAATGCTATTCAGATATTATTTATTTTAATAAACAGTGATTGCTTTATGTCAGGCTCTTTAACAAAAATTCTTACAATTCAGACCTCCTATCAACACTGCAGAGCAGGCATTATTATCGCCATTAGTCAATAAGGCACCTGGCATACAGAGAGTAACTAAGTAACTTGCTCACCTACTACTTTTAAGTGATGATTCCCAATGTAAGTTCCAGCTGCTTTTTTGCTATGTTGTCGTGCTGTTAATAAAGGATAAATGGTAGAGGTTTGAACTTTAACAACAACTTGGATTATGCTTCTAAAAAAATGGAAGTGGTGCTCTAGACTAGGAGTCAGGAGGTTCAGACTGTTACTATATTTTTCTATTATTTTGGGGTAAGTTACTTAAATTAATTTCATTAAATACGTTTAAAACACTTGGCTATGTTTCTGCTAAGGTTTACATGTAAAATGCTTTCTTATTTTAATCATTTTCAGAATTTAAAAAATTTCCTTCGAAGGGATCAAAAGTATTTTATGAATCTGTTTTAATATTTTTTTTTCTTTTTTTAAAGTCATTCCTACACTGGCCAAGATTACAGTACCCAGGGAAATGTTGGGAAGATTTCTTTAGATCAGATTGATTTGGTAAGTAGAACATTATTTTAAACTTAGAACTTTATCAATGGAGGGAACATAGATTTTCTTAAATCAAAGACTTTTGGGTGAGGAGATAGAATATTATTTCACTGCTTGCTGATTAATTTTAAAGAAAATCCCATGATTTTAAAAAATCATAAGAAAATCATTTAATCAGAAAATTATCTGTACTTTTATGAAAACAGAATTTAATCAACTATTCCAAACAGGAATTCTTTTAAATAGCTAAATGGAGTTTGTGTTTACATTTAAATACTGTATACATTTAATAAAGGGGAAATGGAAAACACTAAGTGTATTAGTTTGTTAGGGTTGTCATGACAACGGAAATTTATTTTCTCACAGTCTAGAGTCTCGAAATCCAAGATCAAAGGGATAGTAGGTTTGATTTCTTCCAGGGCCTTTCTTGTCTCACAGATGGCTGCCTTCTCCTTGTGTTCTCCTGTGGTTTTCCCACTGCTTGCATACATCCCTGGTGTCTCTTCTTTTTGTAAGGACACTGAGTATGTGAGACCAGAGCCCCACAGCCATGGCCTCCTTTAATCTTAATGAGTTCTTTAAAGGCCCCATCTCTAAATATAGTCACATTTGGAGCTACTAGAGGTCAGGACTTGATATATGAATTTCAGGGGGAGAGGACAATTCATCATCTAGTGTAGGCTACGAGATTAATAGATAGCTTATTTTAGCATCATTTGACTTTGTGGTTCCATAGGGTAGCGTACTTTGCCATACTTGTAGAATTTCTCTTTAATACATAACAGCATTTGCACTCCATACACAAAGGGAAAATAAGCCAGCCATAAATAATCTTGGGTTAGACGACTACCAAATTATTCACAATAAATTAAAAATACACAGGGATTTTAATGCTTGGAAACAAGAACTGTAATAAGACTAGTAGAGAAAGAACGTGAGTTTGGATCAGAATGAATAGGTCATCTTCCATTTGAAAAATTATAAAAAAGTACTTGCAGTTAATATGTCTAGAAATAACAGTAGGGTTGCCTACTTTACACAGTTGATTTGTTGATTTGAAATTTGTTCTCAAAGATGTCCCATCTTTTAATTTTTTTATTAAACACTTATCTCTAACAGTCCGCTTTCTCACTTCCACTCATGTGATTTGTGCTTATATAATGTGAATGGTTGGAGGTTAATTCTGTTCTTAGTTCTAGCTAGATGTTTCCCCATTCACAAGCAAATGTGAATTTGGTTGGATACTGTTGGAGTTCATAGAAATATTAATTCATTTAATGGATATGTATTGAGCCCATCAGTTATGTAGCAGCCATTGTGCTGTGGATACAGAAGTGAGGAAAACAGAAAATGTCCCTGCCTTCATGGACCTTACATGAGGGAGAGGGACAACATAATAAATAATAAATGAGCAATATAATATTAAGTGCTATGATGATGATCCTGTCATGGGTCTGTGCCTGAGACCCCGTGGTGAGTAATACAGATGTATCTTTTTCTGGACTGCCTCCTAACTCTGTATCTATATTGTTTGATCTTCACAACAGCATGTCATTTGCATATCCCTTGGTATTTGCAACTCTTCTCCAAATGTTTTCTTTAGTTTTTTCTTCTCACAAATCTGGCTTTCTCAATGCTGTTTCCGCTGTGGGCCTCTTCAAGTAGAGACAACTTTCCCCCCGAGTTCGTATATAGGTATGCGGTGAGTGTCTTTCTTGGTCCACATTTCTCTGCCTTCCATTGTTACAGCTCCAGCTCCTTTAAAGCCCTTGTGATCTTATTATATCATCTGATACCTCCTTTGTTGCTATTCGACCCCCTCCCCCCACATCTGTATTCGTTGATGATTTGAACACCTAGCTAATGGTCTTGTGTACTGGCGCTATTGTTGTTATTGTTCTTGGCCTCTGCAAGATCCAAGTTGATAATTTATCCCCTATCCTGGACTTATGATTCTTTTGTTTGCTTGTTTTCCATGATCATTTTTCTATCTGTATATAGCCAGACACTATCTTTTTAATTTTTATTATTTGGACTACTGCCCACACCTCTTAAGTATCCCTCCTGCTTCCATTCTTACTCTCATATAGTCTTTTCACTACATAACAGCCAGAGTTCTCTTTGTGTATTGAATCACATCAGTCTTCTGGTCAGAACCCTCTAGTGGGTTTTTATCATATGTAGGCTTAAATCCAAACTCATGTTGTGGCCTCTGAAGCCATATGTGCTCATCATTTCTATTTTATCTTCTGCTCCATTCCGGCTCACTCACTTGCTCTGGTCACATGGATCTTATGCTCTCTTTTAGCACACCATGTTTATTCCTTCTCAGGATCTTCATTTCACTAGAATCCAACTTACTTTGTCTTACTTGAAATGCCATCTCCTCAAAAAGGCTTCCCTGGCCACCCAAATTGAAGTACCTCTCCCCTAATCACACTTGATTTCATTTCTCTATTTCATTTCCAGTGTTTTGGCATCAGATGTTATCTTTTTAATGTCTGTATTCATTGTCCGTCTCCTCCTATTAAAAATAAGCTCTTCGAGGACAGGGTTTTTGACTTCTTTGTTCACTACTGGTTCCCCAGGGCTGTACACATAGTAAGTGTTAAATAAATATTTGTTGATTGAATGAATAAGAAGTAATCAAGGAATGTGCCAAAAGAAATAGAAATTGAGTTGGGTCTTGAATGATGACTTGGCTTTGGCTACATGGCATGTGCATGAGAAGGGTGCACCAGGCAGGGCTAGCAGAGTGAGAAAAATGAGAAGCTACAGAGCATGACTGCATGGTCATGGGATAGTGAATAATCCAGTGGACTGGAGCCGAGGACTCATTTTGGTGTAGTAATAATATACTGGGCTTTCCCAGGCTTCCTGACACAGTGCTTCTGTGGTGCTCAAGTTTTGCCCTTGTTGGAGCCCTCATTTTATCATTTATTTCATGTGTTTAACTTACATAGTAGTGAATATAATAATTGTGGTGTCTTTTTCCTTAACTGAATTAAAGGGGACAATTAGGTCCTAGCTTATTTTCCAGAACACTTAATAAATAATTGTTCTGTTATGTATAATTGAAAAGTAGTTATTGGCCAGGCGCAGTGGGTCATGCCATCTGCAATCCTAGCACTTTGAGAGGCCAAGGTGGGAGGATCACCTGAGGTCAGGAGTTCGAGACCAGCCTGGCCAACATGGTGAAACCCTATCTCTACTACAAATACCAAAATCAGCTGGGCATGTTGGCAGGCACCTGTAATCTCTGCTACTCAGGAGGCTGAAGCAGGAGAATCGCATGAACCTGGGAGGCAGAGGTTATAGTGAGCCGAGATGGCACTGCTGCACTCCAGCCTGGGCAACAGAGTGAGATTCCATCTCAAAAAAATAAAAAAAGAAGAAAAAAAAAGAAAGATAGTTACCAGATATTGAGGAAACCTTGCATGTTCATACTAAGGATGTTGAATATTGATTGTATGGATTAGAACAATGTTTAGAAAAAAATCAGATATTAATATGAAGGAACAAAAATGGTCTCATGAAAAGGAGCTGAAAGGCTTTCTAGTTAGTTCTACCAAGGGAGGATATAGGTCTGAATGAACTAGACTGGGGATGGAAAAATTCAGAAGTTGTTACTGTAAAAGAATGAAGAGAAACTAGATGGTCACTAGAGGGAGCAGCAAAGTCAAGCAAAGTGAGACCTGCTCTTTCTTATAGATGAAGTGAACTTGCTAAGGCATATGTGAGGGAGTAAGAATTTAAGTCTTGGGAGGATATTTAAGGAAGTCATAGAGAATGCAATTGAAACCGTAAGTGAAAAATTAAAGTAGGCAATGATATTTCATTTTTGGCACTAAGGCACTAACTACACTTTGTTCCTTTTAACTTGGTTTCTTTAACATATTTATTTGAATTTTCCTTATGAGAAGTTTCTCTTATTTTTGTATTCTGCTTTGTATTTGAGTTATCTTAAAAGTTCATCTGCTATTCAGCAATTGTACTTTTATCTCAGGGAAATGAAATCTTATGTTCACATAAAAACCTCTTCAAGAATGCTCATAATAGCTTCATTTGAAATAGCCCAAACTGGAAACAACCCAAGTGTTCTTCAATGAGTGAATAAATAAATTATGATACATTCATACCATGGAAAACTAGTTAGTAATAAAGAAGTGAGCTTATATACAACTTAGATGAATCTTGAGGGAATTCTGCTGAGTAAAAAATGACAATCTCAAAACAATACATATTATATGATTCTATTATACTCTTGAAATGACAAAATTATAGAGATGGAGAACCAGATCAGTGGTTGCCAAAGATTAGGGAGCTGAGGGAGGGGAGCAGGGTGCAAAAGATAGATGGGGGTGGTTATAAAATCATGAGAGATCCTTGTGGTGACAGAACTGTTCTGCATGTTGACTGTGGTGGTGGATGTATGAACCTACATGTGACAAAACTGTATAAAATTTAATACGGAAGTAAGTGCATGAGTACAACTGAGGAAACCTGAATAAGACTAGTGGATTGTATCAATGTCAGTATCCTGTTTGTGATAATCTACTGTAGTTGTATATGATTTTATCTTTGGGGGAATTTGGATATATGCTATCTCTTTGTATTATTTCTTGTAACTGTATGGGAGTCTGTAGTTAACTTCAAAGAAAAAGTTTAATTAAATTAAAAAAACAGGTAAAATAAATTTTAATAGTATGTTATTTAATCCAAAGTATCTAAAATATTATATTAACTTGTAACCAGTAAAAAATGTTAATAAGAAACATCTTATACAGATAAGAGTCATCTGTAACCACAGTAATAAAGTGGCACTTTCTTATGGTGTTTGTTTTTTTATTCCAATTAAATTGAATTAGGAACCATAACAAATATTACAGGGGACCTGATAAGTCTTCCACTTAACTTAAAACTCTACTGTTTTTTCTTGTAGCTTTCTACCAAATCCTTCCCACCTTGCATGCGTCAGTTACATAAAGCCTTGCGGGAAAATCACCATCTTCGTCATGGAGGCCGAATGCAGTATGGCCTATTTCTGAAGGGCATTGGTTTAACTTTGGAACAGGCATTGCAGTTCTGGAAGCAAGAATTTATCAAAGGAAAGATGGATCCAGACAAGGTAATTTTGAAAAAAAATATCAGAGTGGTACCTGATATTTTAATTTGGTCTGAAAATGAAACGGTCTATTTTTTTTTTTAATATGCTCCCTGCAATGTAGTTGAAAATTCTAAAAGGATAAATGTGTTGACAATTCAGTTTAGATAAAAAGAAACTTGCATATTAATCTAATACAAAAGATTGGGGAAGGAATGTTTTCCTTTGTAGGTATACTGCCAGTAGTAATTATAAGACTGAAATTTCTTTCAGAGTTATATATCTGTGGGAATGTATGTGTGTCTATACATATGCACATAATGTTTTGAGCACTGGGAGATATCATGAACAAATAAAATGGAACAATTTAAAATATTTTCTATTATGTTATGCAGAATCTTTTATAAACTTTTGTTTTTTTTTTCGAGACAGGGTCTTCTTCTGTTGCCCAGGCTGGGCTGGAGTGCAACGGTGCAATCATGGCTCACTGCAGCCTCGACCTTTGGGCTCAAGTGATCCTCCCACTTCATCCTTCCCAGTAGCTAGGGCCACAGGTGGACACCATTATGCCTGGCTAATTTTTTTCTTTTTTAAATTTTTTGTAGAGATGGAGTCTCACTATGTTGCCCAGGTTGGTCTCAAACTCTTGGGCTCAAGCCGTTCTCCTGCCTTGGCGTGCTGAAGGGTTGTGATTACAGCTGTGAGCCTGAGTCATCATACCTAGCCTATAGAACATTTTTAGATGGACAATAATTACTATAAACCTGAACAACTTTTTAAAAACCCTATCTGCAGTGCTTATATTCCCAATCCTATGCCTTGTTTCTCTTTAATAGTGCCAGCTAATAACATTTTACTTGGAAATATGATTTCTTGCCCCTTCTATGCCATGACACTGTGGTATGAAGAACATTTTTTACTGTTTATTTCTTGATTTGCTGCCTCCTAAAAGTAAATTATGGAAGAAAGAATATTTACCAGGTACATTTTATAGTACTTTATTATGTTTTATGTTAGTTTGCAAGCATTGCCAAAATAAAATACCACAGACTGGTTGGCTTAAAAAACAGAAGTTTATTTCCTCACACTTCTGGAGGCTGGAAGTCCAAGATCCAAGTATTGGCAGATTTGGTTTCTCCTGAGGCCTGTCTCCTTGGCTTACATGTGGCCTTCTTCTTGCTTTGTGCTCACATGGCCTTTTCTCTGTGCATGTGCATCCCTGGTGTTTCTTCCTTTTCTTATAAATACACTAGTCTTACGGGATTAGGGCCCCACACTCATCTGATCTCATTTAACCTTAATTATCCCTTTAGAGGCCCTATCTCCAATTACAGTTGGATTTGGAGTTAGGGGTTCAACAAATGACTTTTAGGAGATCACAATTCAGCTCGTGTCTGTAGCTATATGCTTTATTAAAAAGCATAGATTTTTAAAAATAACATTATAAAAAGCTGTTATAGTTTTTTCAGATTTGTTTTAAAAACTGTCTTCATCGACAATTATCCATAGAATCTTAATGAAGTCACTTAATAGGATTTTCTTTGAGCAGTTTTGGATAATGTTTTTTATATTTCTTTTAAAGGTAATTTATTCTAATTATAGAAAATATGAAAAATACAGAAAAATTCACCTGTTATCCTCCAATTTGAAATAATTACTGTCAACATTGTAGCCTTTTACTCTAGTCTACAGAACTAAACACCACTGCTTTTCACCATTCTAAAAATTGTCATTATATTATGATTATATTTGCATATTTTTGACCAATCATTGAAAATATCTTAATGAGTTACATAATATATCTTTTGAAAGTGATGTAATTTGTTTAATCATTCTCCTATTGTTGGACATTTGGTTGTGTCTAATTTGACTCTGTTATATATGTTACTAATATAAATAACAGAGTCAAATAGCTAATATCCTGTGGACATAGATAATTGATTATAGTTTTGATTATATTCTTTGTGTGTGTGTGTGTGTGTATATATATATATATATATATATGCATTCACCAGGAAATAAAATTATAAGAAACTACACACAGCTGGGCAGGTTGGCTCATGCCTGTAATCCTAGCATTTTGGGAGACCGAGGCAGGTGGGTCGCCTGAGGTCAGGAGTTCAAGACCAGCCTGGCCAACATGGTGAAATACCGTCTCTACTAAAACTACAAAAATTAACTGGGCGTGGTGGCAGGTGCCTGTAATCCCAGCTACTGGGGTGGCTGAGTCAGGAGAATCACTTGAACCTGGGAGGTGGAGGTTGCAGTGAGCTGAGATCGCACCACTGCACTCCAGCCTGAGTGACAGAGCGAGACTCCATCTCAAGAAAAAAAAAAAAAGGAAACTACACACAATTTTAAAGTTTTAATGCATGCTGTGAAATGACTGTTCAGAAAGGTTTTAAATTAGACCCTCTTCAAGCGATGTGAGAATTTTGCTCTGCCATTGACATCATTATGTATTATTAACTTAAAACAGTTTTTGATCTTTTTATTAGGAATTTGATGTCTTAAGTAGGTAGATGTATTAGGGTTCTCCACAGAAATGGAACTGTGTGTGTGTCTGTCTTTCTGTCACTTACACGCACATGCACACAGACATACACACACTCACACACATACAGAGCGAGCAAGAGAGAGAGAGATGGGGATTATGGAAGTTGACAAGTCTCAAGATCCGCAGTTGGCAAGTTGAAGACCCAGGAGAGCCAATATTGTAGTTCTAGTCTGAATCCAAAAGCCTGAAAACCAGAAGAATGATAGTGTACAAGTTGATGCTTGAAATACACAGGTGTGAACTGCATGGGTCCACTTATATGTGGATTTTTTTCAATAAGTATATTGGAAAATTTTCTGGTGATATGCAACAATTTGAAAAAACTTGCAGATGAACCACATAGCCTAGAAATATCAAAAAAAGTAAGAAAAAATTAAGTATATATGAATGTATAAAATATATACTAGTCTTATTTACTAACATGAGATGTACAGAAATCTATTGCAAAAAGTTAAAATTTATCAAAACACATGCACACAAATGTACAGACCATACATGGTGCTATTCCCAGTAGAGAGAAATGTAAACAAATGTAAAGATGCAGTATTATAACCTACATAAAATTAACTGTAGCACATTCTGTACTACTATAGTAATTTAATAGCCCCACCCTGTTGCTATTGTGGTGAGCCTGTAAGTGTTGCAAGTATCTGCTTAAAACGCTCTGTGATTGCTAATCATCTCAGCATAAGCAGTTTGCACAGTAAATTGTATATTACAGTAAAGTGATCTCTCACAGTTCTCGGGTATTTTTCATCGTGTTCAGTGCAATATCTTAAACCTTGAATAGCACCATGGGGCTCATAGGAAGTGTCACTAGTAATGCTGGAAATGCTTCCCCAAACCAGAGAAAAGTAATGATATTACAAGAAACAGTTGAATTGCTTGATATGTAATATAGATTGAGGTCTCCAGCTAAGGTTGACTGCCATTTCAGACAGGTGGTTCATCTTGTAAATAGATAATGTAAACTTATGGTATCGATCAATGTAGTACAGTACTGTAAATGTATTTTCTTATGACTTTCTTTCTCTTTTTGTATTTTTAGTTGAGACGGGGTTTCACCATTTTGGCTAGGCTGGTCTTGAACTCCTGACCTCAGGTGATCTGCCTGCCTCAGCCTCCCAAAGTGCTGGGATTACAGGTGTGAGCTACTGTGCCTGGCCTATTATGACTTTCTTAATTTTTTTTCTCCAATTTACTTTATTGTGAGGTTACAGTGAATATATTTAATACAGTGAATATATGTAATATTCAAAATATGTGTTAATCAGCTGTTTATGTTATCAGTAAGGCTTATGGTCAACAGTAGGGTTTTAGTTGTTAAGTGTTTGGGGAATAAAAAGTTATACATGGATTTTTAACTGTATGGGGTGAGGGGTGGAGGTTGTTGCCTATAATCTCTGCATTGTTCAAGGGTCAGCTTTAGTTCCAGCTCAAATGCCAACAGCTTTGAGACCCAGGAAGAGGCAATGTTTCAGTTTAAAAAATGAGGCCCCAGTTTAAGGAAGTCAGACAGAAGCAAATTCCCTCTTACTCACAGGAGGTCAGGCTTTTTGTTCTGTTTAGGCTTTCAACTGATTGGTTGAGAATTATTCACATTAGGTAGGGCAATCTGCTTTACTTTAACTACCAATTCAAATGTTAATCATATCCAGAAACACCCCCTCAGACACACCCACTGTAATGTTTGACCAAATGTCTGGGCATCTCATGGCCCAGTCAAGAGCTGGGTGGTTGTTGTGTTTTGGTTTTTTTTTTTTTTTTGAGACAGAGTCTCGCTCTGTCACCCAGGCTGGAGTGCAGTGGCACAGTCTTAGCTCACTGCAACCTCTGCCTCCCAGGGTTCAAGCAATTCTCCTGCCTCAGCCTCCCAAGTAGCTGGGATTACAGGCATGCACCACCATGCTCAGCTAATTTTGTATTTCTAGTAGAGACGGGGTTTCACCATGTTGCTCAGGCTAGTCTCAAACTCCTGACCTCAGGTGATCCACCCGCCTTGGCCTGCCAAAGTGCTGGGATTACAAGCGTGAGCTACTGCCACCATGCCTGGCTGGCGAGCTGGGTTGTTTTGAAGTGAAAAGAGAGAAGTTGAGCTAGCATTTTAGCTTGGTTTGTGCTGTAAATTGAGAGAAGAAAAAGGAAAGTAGAGAGGGAAAACCAGCTGCACCAGCCTATATGGACACTTACCCTGAGTACTAAGTCTTTGGCTTGGACACTTGTTCATTGACCTGCCTTCTTTTATGTACATCTGGAATAGCCTGTGGAGCAATATCATCAGTAGTCTTTTTTTTAACTTGTATGTTTAAATTTTTTTATTATGGAATTTTTATTTTGCAATGCAAACTTTTTTCAAAAATTCTTATAAAAGAAAATAAATAATTTTTTAGTTTTCTAGATAACATATAGTCTATATTTTTATTAGCTTATTAATTACAGCAAATGTTATTTTGACTAAAGGATTATAAGACACATTTCTGACTTTCTATGACTATTTAGTGTTCTGTTGTTACATAGTCCGTATTGTAAATGTTCATGTTTTTCTCAACTGTATCGTTTACATGTTTTTTCAATGACATGTAATAAACTAAGGCATACTAAATTACAATATTCTCTAATTGAACCATTGTATCTATTTGTTAAGTGATACATACAATTAAAAATATTCTTAAGAGGTATAAAAATTGTTGGCTTAAAATACTGCTTATAGGATATTTTTTAGGATGATTATAGAAGATGTTAAACATTTTTTATAGTGCTAATTAAAGGACTTGGGTGTTGAACCCAGCTCGAATGATTTGAAATAACAGCTTCTGTTTGGACAGCTTATGTCCTAACAGTGTAAGAAAAATGATGTGGTAACAGTCAATTTCAACTGGAATTTTTCTGTACTATTGTTTCCCAAATGATCATAATGTCTGATTTCTTTCTCTTAATATTTGTGTCCTCATTGTGACTTATTTGAGATGCATTGCTATGTGAGTCTGAGCAAATATTTTGGGTACTTAGCCAGTACTTTTGAGTCAGCAGAGACTGGTATAATATCTCCAGCAATTTTGAGCTCTAACTCTGCAGCTACAACTACCTTTCCTAGATATACTGCCTGGAACCAAATATTTCTTTACCCTAACTTCTAAGGCAGCTCTGTTCTTGAATTGACTGCCTGATCGGTATCTGTCTCTTCCTCCCATCTTTACTTACTTGTGCTTGTTGCAGGCATTTTTTTTTTTAACACTTTGCTTTTAAAACTAATGTTATACTTAATGTTGGAGGGGAATGTGTTGTCTGTATTCTAAAATAATTTACACCTGTATTAGTGTTTGTAACTGTCATCCAAAGTATAAATATTAAAGTATTGTGTCTCTAGATACCTTTTATTAAGGTTAAGCAGTTTTTGTGTTATAATGCACATAATTTCTGTTATAAACATTTTTGAGTAGTAATAATGGATTGTGGAAGCAGCTTAAGGTTCTGATGCTCACTGTTATTTTTTTATTAGGAATTTGATGTTGTAAGAGTTAAAGAAGGAGGAAAGAAACACGAAAAGCAGCTCAACAGTCAAAGACAGGTTTATTTTGGAGAATAAACCTGAGTGGGGCTTCTGGCCGAGTTTGGTCAGTAATGCTGTCTCTTACAGACTGAGATTATTTATTGGTGAGAGAGCTTGGAATGTTTCTGTGTGGGGGAGAAGTTTATGGCGGGGTTGGAATGTCTCTGGTCGGAGAGGAGATTATGTTGGGGCTGACATCTCTCCAGCTGGAGGGGAGGTTATCTCGGGGCTGGCATGTCTCTGGTCAGGGAGGGGTTTGGCGTGTTTCTGGTCACAGATGTTATTTGTGGTTTATGGTCATGCTGACTTTAGCCATCAAGCTGATGCCCTTTGGATTTAGGAAGTTTTTGATCAACGTAAATTTTAAAATGATGGTGCTTGTCCAAGATGGCAATGCTCCTGCTCTGTCAGATGTATTAAGTCAGTCCTATGTATGTAAAAATTAGCCATCTGTCTATAAAATGCTTATTCAGAGTTACTAGTTTGGATTATTTTTCTTGCCTTTTGAAACTATTTTCCGGCTAGCATATATATTCCAATAAATGATATTGGTTACTTGCTACCAGATTATGTTCTTTTAATTTTGGGTGCTTATGACTACCTTATATTTATTGCTTATTTATTCATTTATTATCTGTATCCTACAATTAGAATGTAAACTATATAAAAGCAGGTATCTTGTCTTTCTTGTTGACTGCTGCATGTTCAGGCATCTCTAGAACAGTGCCCGACTCATAGCAGGCACTCAATAAATGTTTATTGAATAAACTAATACATGGAAATTTCCATATTATTTACATAGAAATAAATTTTCATACATGTTCATAGATATTATTTATTTATATTTTGCTGAATACATGGTAAATTCTACCAAATCTTTAAAGTTTAGCTTTCGATATGAGAAAAAATAATCTTTATCTGTTTTGGTTCTTTTTAGATAGAGCTGTTTCTAACAAGTTATAGAATTCAAGTCATTTTAGTTGCTTTTTTATTTCTAAGAGCAGTAGATCTCAGCATCAGCATCATTTGGGAATATGTTAGAAATATAGATTCCCAGAATCAAATTTGTTGTCGTCCATGTATTTTTCTAAATCAAAATATGGATTGGTAGAATATACAAATATACAAATATTTAACATAGTATCATATTACGATTCTTATAAAAAGTACAGAGAAATATATTTGTGTGTATATGTATATACATAGATACATACATATGTACATATTCCATCTACTTGGCATAGATCATTTAGCCGATTTTTATTGTGTGTTTATCATGAACATATACCTTTCTGAAGATACTGAAATAAAAGAAACAGCCCTTATTTATGAAGACTTTCCAAGACCTTATTTTATTTATTATAATTATTTTTGAGATGGAGTTTCGCTCTTGTTGCCCAGGCTGGAGTGCAGTGGCGTGATCTCAGCTCACCACAACCTCCACCTCCTGGGTTCAAGCTATTCTCCTGCCTCAGCCTTCCAAGTAGCTGGGATTACAGGCATGTGCCACCAGGCCCGGCTAATTTTTTTTGTATTTTTAGTAGAGGTGGGGTTTCTTCATGTTGATCAGGCTGGTCTCGAACTCCCGACCTCAGGTGATCTACCCACCTCGGCCTCCTAAAATGCTGGGATTACATGCGTGAGCCACCATGCCTGGCCCCTCCAAGACCTTATTTACGAGAGTCTTCCAAGAGATTTATTTGGAAAAACCAGATAAATACAAATGTACAGACAGAGAAAGAAGGGAATTTCATGTTAAAGGGACAACATTTTAAAGGACCTTAAAGTGTAGTCCATCCTGTAGGTGGTAGGAACCTGAACTGTACCAGTGTAATTGTGGCAAGAGGGGAGTCTGGAGACATAGATTTTTTAGCCTAATTACTAAAGATAGATTGAATTAGTAGGCCAGTTCCTACTGGTCTTGTTGGGTAGGTAGGTGCCAACCAGGATCCTGTCAGCCAGGATAGGGTCAATTGGTAACTGGAATTTAGTCAAATATGTGTAGTTTCACAACTTTGAATATTTACTAAAATAATATAATGAATGTTGGATGCTATGCAGGTTTACTGAAAAGTGGAAAATAGTATGAGTAAAGTTTCCACTTGGTTCAAATTAATTTCGCCTAACTTTGGATTTCTGATTATATAGGCCAACATTGATTTTTAAGAAACTATTTTGCTTTAAAGCAAATTTAAAAATTTTAATCTACTTGGTTATAGTTTAATTGAGAACGAAGGAATTGGAAAACAGTTCCAAAACACGATGGTAAAAAGGAAAGTATTATTAAGGTGATGTGGAGTAAGAAAGTTATTAGAGTGGATCGTGTTAGAGACCAATCTTGAATTAAGATTTGGAGAAAGTGAATGACATGGGTTAGTTGAGAAAGAACTGAGAGCAAGAATACACAGTGAACAAGGAATGAGGGGAAAGTACGCAAAACATCGTTAACTCTTCCATTATTTTCTTTATTTTTATAATTATTTTAATAAAATAATTTTACAGTAATAATTCTTCCATTTATTACTCATTCACTTAGGCTTTTTATTACCTGTTTTTGGGATTGTTGTGGTTTTGACTGTTGTGATTTAAAATTCTCCATTTCCAGACTTTTTGTGATTTACCTTCTCAGTATATTTGAATACTGTTTTATTTAGATGCATATTATACTTGAGGATAGAGATTTCAGTATTAAAACATCAACCATTTCCAAGAGAACATTCCATTGTTGTATGATCTTATAGCAAACCAATTGCTTTTCACAGTATACCTTACTCCAAAAAACATTGGTTTCATAATGTAGGGTTTTTATTCTTAAATTGTTGAATATGAATATTGATATATTTAAAATGTTAAAATAAAGCTCTTTGAGTTAACGCTTGTCAGTGAAGGATGGAGAAATTTGAAAATTGCACTTAGGTTGCTGAATCAGATTTTTTGGATTTGTGAATGATTCACAAGAAGTATTTAAAGTTTTGAACGTCTTATTCCTTAAATAATTTCCCGTATTTCTGAAATAAATGCACCTATGCTTTATACAAATAAAATTTAATTAGTCAGAGTAAAGTTTTTCATGTTTTTCTTAGTTGTAATTACAATTTACAAGCCTGTCTACCTGAAAAAAGCATCACCCTGGGTGCAACAGATATAAAATCAAACCTTTATTTATTTTTTTTATTTTTAAAATTTCAACTTTTATTTTAGATATAGGGGGTACATGTGCAGGTTTGTTACCTGAGTGTATTTTGTGCTGCGACGTCATCTCCCAGGTAGTGAGCATAGTACCCAATAGGTAGTTTTTCAGTCCATCCTCCCTTCCGCTTCTAGTAGTCCTCCGTGTCTATTGGTCCTATCTCTATGTCTGTGGGTGCTCGATGTTTAGCTCCCACTTATACGTCAGAGCATGCACAAACCTCTATTTAAAGTATGAATACCATGAAAATATTCTTTTACTTGGCACTTGGATATTAAATCACTTCGGCGACTAGCTTTGTTAAGTATTACATTGAACTGGATAATTCTTCTAATAAATTCAAAGCATGTGTCCTGTCAGATTGCTCATAGTGTTGTTATTCTGAATTGCTTTAGGCTGGTTTTATTGGATATTAAGTACAACATTGATAATGCACATTTTCTGTAGCTGTGGTTTCTGTCCTTGATGACAGCATGCTTAAGGTCTATTATATGTTGTTATAATTGGGTCAAGGAACATTTAGCACTGTTTTCTTCCAGAATCTAGCTTGCGTCAAGACTAAGAACAAACTTGTGTTGTTAAAAATTGACTACTGAAGGATTAAATATTTGGCTGGTGGGATGTGAGTATATGAAACATTTATTGTTAGGATTTTTTATTTCAGAGACCAGTAGATCTCAGCATCAGCATCATTTGGGAATTTGTTAGAAATGTGGAATCTCAGAATCAAGTTCTGGGGTCAGGGCCCACAATTTGTGGTTTAACAAATCATCCAGATGAAATTGATACACACTAAAGATTCAGAACCACTGTTTTAACTGCTACCCTGTCATAGTCCATTTTCTAGTGCTTATCACAGAATATCTGAAAGTGGGTAATTTATAAAGAAGAGAAATTTATTTCTTCTAGTTATGACTGAGAAGTCCCAGGTCATGGGGCTGCATCTGTTGAGAGCCTCCTTACTTGTGGGGACTCTCTGAGAAGTGCCAAAGTTAAAGCAGGAGTGCCAAAAGTTAGAGCAGGAACCAGATTTCCTGGTCTTAGCATACAAGAAAATGGAGGCGATGGGAATAGAATGTGTGTTTCTAAAGTTTAAGAAGTCAGGAAGGAAAGAAATAGAGCATACTAGGTACAGAGGGTGACTGTGCCAAGCAAGGTTTTCAAGTTGGGGTGGGCAGGAGCAGTAAAACTCATGGAAATGGAGGATGTGCTGAGAATACTTGAGGAAACAAGGCCTGAGGAGATGGAAAGAGAATTTAAAACATTTATCTATTATGTGATTATTATAATATGAACCTCTGTTTCCTATGTGATGTTCCCTGAGTGTAGAATTTGTTTCTTTCTTACCGTGATATACCCAGCACTTGAGATGGTACTGACAGACTGTATATGCTCAGTAAAATTTGTTGAATGACTGAAAGAATTGCATTGGGAGTTTAGTTTATCTCACACCTGATGGATATAAGAAAAATTATGAATTGGTGAAGGAGTGTTTAAAAGTAGAAAGAAGAGCTGTGGGAGCTCACATCCACTGCTCATCTTTCCAATAAAGTAGGCAGGGGAATCGCTTACCAGAAGGATTTGGTGTATTTAGGGCTTAAAGAAAGTTGAAGAGTCTAGAATAACACCTTCCATAAGTGTGCTAAGGCATTAACTAAAAAAAAAAAAAAAAAAAGATTGCTAAGCTACAGAATGGTTACAGTTTGAGTTCCTAGCATATGCTAGGCACTATAACTAATATTCTACATACACAATTTTATGGAATCCTTAAAAC
Organism: Pan troglodytes; assembly: GCF_028858775.2. Taxonomy (NCBI): domain Eukaryota; kingdom Metazoa; phylum Chordata; class Mammalia; order Primates; family Hominidae; genus Pan; species Pan troglodytes. Next base: position 63,415,050 of record NC_072403.2, read on the forward strand.
AATCTTAGGAGATAAGTATTATTTATGTTGAGTTTACTAATGAGAAAACAGTACTAGGCTATAAATTTGTAACTGGCTAAGTCGGCACTATTATGTTGCTTTCTCTAGCAGTGTCTTATGGCCTTAGAGCAAAAGCAGAGATGGCATAAGGTAAAATTTATTCAGGTTTAGGAGTTAGCAAAGCAGGCATGCTGCTTTAAATTCTTCCTATGTTTTCTGTTTAATTTAATCTCACACCACCACCATGAGGTAAATATTATCTTCGTTCGATGGAGAGTTTAATGTGTTTTCCTCAGGCAGCAAAGGTGGTACATGATCAAACCTGGGTTAGATCCAGGTCTATTTTATTCCAAACCCTGAACTTCCCCCAGTACTCTCAGAAGGAAGACTAGACTTAGTGTTTAGGTTGACACTGATAATGATAACTATGTAAACTTAAGAGAACACAATTAACAATAGAGATTTTTCAGTTCTTGAGGACAATAGTAATATCTGCTAAAATATTGCAAAGAATTAAGTATATATGTGAAATACTATGTAATCTATAATGTACTAAAGAAATATTGAATAATTTTAAAATGTTGATAAAGGGGTTATTCTATATCATTCACATTTTCTCAATATATTTGTAAACTTGTTAACTTCTAGACACAAATATTAGTTTTCTAATTGCCTATGTTTTGGTTTTTCTTTCAAAGAAAAGCTTGTTTTGTTTGAATATTCGTGTTAGTGAGATCCTAGGAAAGTAATTTGAATGTAATGAAAAAAATAGTTTCTTATGGCTCACGCCTGTAATCCCAGCACTTTGGGAGGCCGAGGCGGGCAGATGACCTGAGGTCGGGAGTTTGAGACCAGCCTGACCAACATGGAGAAACCCTGTCTCTACTAAAAAGATAAAATTAGCTAGGTATGGTGGTACATACCTGTAATCCCAGCACTTTGGGAGGCTGAGGCGGGCAGATGACCTGAGGTCGGGAGTTTGAGACCAGCCTGACCAACATGGAGAAACCCTGTCTCTACTAAAAAGACAAAATTAGCTAGGTATGGTGGTACATACCTGTAATCCCAGCTACTCGGGAGGCTGAGGCAGGAGAATTGCTTGAACCCAGGAGGCGGAGTTTGTGGTGAGCTGAGATCTCACCATTGCACTCCAGCCTGGGCAACAAGAGCAAAACTCTGTGTCCCCCCTAAACCCCCCTCAAAAAAAAGTTTCTTGCAAAAATAGTCTAATCTTTGTCATTATTATTTTGGGCAGCAATTGTAAAGGTACTCTTAACAGCTACCAAGTCATCTAAAACATATTTTTGAAGCTTTATTGCAGTGAAATTTGTTATATTCTCTCTTATAAATATTTTGGTGTATAATAAAGATATGTGTATGTTAAGGGTTTACTTCTTCTCTTGATGCTTTCCATAGCATGTGGAATACCAATTCTAGATTATACAGTATAAGAATTAATATTTAAAGATTGACTTAGACAGGTTGGGCTTGCTTTCATGAATTGTCAAGAGGCTAGCTAGTCAAAATTCAAATTAAATTATGTATTGGGTTAAGTCTATCATTAGAATAAAACAGGTGTTATTATCCTTCTCCTAATACTATTCTGGCAAAAATTAGCTTTAGTAAATTTAATTGCTCTTGATGTTGTACTCCAAATACTTTTTAATTCTTAAATTATGGAAATAAGATAAAAAATAGAAGACTTCAACTCTGTTATTCATTTATAAATGTCATTTTGCCAGTGATACCTTATGGATTATGCTGATATATTAAAATGAGATTAAAAAAATAAAATGACATTTTATTCAACATTTTAAAAGGTGGGTCAAATTTTTGGTGCTAATATATGTGGTACTCTTAGGGGAAAATGACAATAAAATATGTATCTTCTTAAAAAGATGCCAGTTTAAGATATCAAGAGTATGTTTTAATTGGCCATGTCTCTGGACAAATTGGGTACGTATAAGCTCCAAAATGGGTCAGATTTCTGATACTGAAGGATTTTTCTTTGGAAGATTTATTAATATTAGGAATCTCAGGGGCTTGAAGTGTGGGGCAAGTATATTCTTGGCTTTCTTTAACAACCTATTGTGTGTTTGTCACCCATCTTTTGCCTGTAAATCTTTGTTGAATTTATTATTTTGTTTTTACTTAAAAAAATTACTTTGAACCATCTTTCCAGTTTGTTTACTTCTATGTAAAGTAGGATTTTATTTTATTTAAAAAATAACCAAACAGTTATTTTGCACCTGCCTGTGTGCATTACTCTTTATAGTAAGAGAATATATAAGTTTAAACTGTTGTGGGGACCCAGAGAATGGTTGTGCTTTAATAGTGCGATTGTTGTTGTTGTATGCAGCTCAGTCAGAAAAGCAGGAATCCTAATCAGGAAAGGGCTAGAGCAATGTTTACTCAAGGGGAAATCTAGATGGTTACTGTTCTGTATTGATAAGAATGTCACCTGTTAAGTGAAGTCAGCCTTTTAATTCAGAATAAGTTCAGAGAAGGAGACACAAAAACTCAGATTTAAAAAATTTGAATGGTAAGGATGATATTGATTAGGCACCCTAAGAAGTAGTTTGCTTTTTGACTTTGATCCCAGAATAAGCTTGTCATTTTCTTTTGTACTATCTCAGACATAACCTGCCTTTTCCTAGGGGACTGTTTAAAGAGTGTATTTTGTTCATCCATTCAACAAACATTGAGTGTCTACTATGTCCCAGGCGGTCTTCTAGCTACTAGAGGTATAGCATCAGTGAACAATATAGAAAAAAAAAATTAAAACTCTGGAGCTTACATTCTGGTTGAGGAGAGACAGTAAACAAGTAAGTGAATTATTGATATATTACTTGGTGATTACTGCTATGAAGAAATTTTTTCATGAAGAAGATAGGGAATGCTGTTTAGTGCCTGGATGTGGTTTTAAATAGGGTAGTCATGGAAGGCTTAAACAAAAACATGACGTTTTGCCACAACGTAAGTTTTATGTAAGAACTCTAGGCTTGGCATTTTTCTTGTCATATCTTAGTGGGATATGAATAGCAGGTCTGAGTGTTCACCATTTTACAGTGAAGAAACTTGAGGCAAAGAGAACTGTCCAAGTGTACTCAGAATTAACAGACACTGGATCTTATAACCTTTCGATATGATTTCAGTCTGTGGAGGTTTGAGCTGTAATGCAGCCAGATTTAGCTAAAAAGTCAGTGGGTTCGGGGAAGGCCAGCAGGAGGCAGTGGAGCACCAGCACAAGCTGAGGCCAACTCCCATTGGTGAGGCTTGGGCAAATGTAGCTTAAGTCAGGTGAGAAGCACTGGCTTGGTGGCCTGGGCTTACATGAGGCCTACACTAAGCTCACTGCGTCTTTGCTCTCAGTGAGGAAGGTGGTTTCAGACCCTTCATTTTGGAGGGGCTATCATTTAAAACAAGGTACCAGGCTCTGTCTGTGACTCTAGGACTGATAAGTCAGATTTCCTTGCTCTCAAGTCTTTGATCCCTGTAGCCTACCTACTAGGATTGAGTAAAGCAACACTGTCTTAATCATGCCTAGGCTCAAGGATCTTGTGATTTAGTCAAGTTCTTAGAGAGGGGAAAAGGATTTTCTACTAAAATCTCAAAAGAATTCCTATGTTTTTATCCCCCACTGGAAAGAAACTCCAGAGGGAAATGAATGATGTCTACAATAAGGTGTGTGAGTCTTGGGCACAATTAATCTTTTTACCTACTATATGCTTTAGTTTGTCTCCACATCTTTGGACCTCAAGGCCTTTTATTTCAACCTCTCATTTCCTTTTCCTTTGCATTGGTTGAGACATTTTTTTAGCTCTCCAGTTGCATTCCTGTATGCCATCCTTACCCTTTGAATTTTCATGTAAGCCTCAAAAAAAACCAAATATTTCTACATAGTTTCTCTCCACCTATCTTTTCTGCCCCTTCCTTTGGCAGTTTTTAGACTTTTTTTTTGTACGAAGAAACCCCTTGTAGTCTTTCAAAACAACACTGTGATGAACATTCATCTCAGATTTTCTCCACTGTAATATTTAAAAATTGCAAATAAATTGTATTTTATTCTATTAGATTTAGACAGTGTACTCAAAAACAAAATGTTTGTCAGAATGAGTAAATATGAAACAATACCATTGTCACTAGCTTAAATAGTGGTTAAGTGATATTGTTCAGTAAATCCATATGTAAGGATAAAGTCAGAATGGTAAAAGCTTGATATTTCACAGGAAATGTGTGGATTAAAGGGATTTTTATTTGTTTAAATATAGTCGCTTTGTAATTTAGATAGAATAATACTGTTAAACCAATTTGAAGATAAGGTGTGCTTTCTATGTTGATGTTTTTAGGTTATATTATAATTTGATGTCTCTTTACCAACAAAGGAAAGATATACATATATAGATTAATTCTCTTGGATATGAGTTTTATCACAATAATGCTTTTATTTCTACCTTTAGTTTTAAAAATACTTAAAATTGCCTCTTGAAAAATCTATATTTAAAAAAACATGAATCCAGGACATAGTCATTTTAATTAGTATATTTGAATATAATGCTCACTGATGAGAATGATCTCAAGGTAATTCAAGAAGAGATCATGAAGTCTTTGTTTTTCTAGGAAATTTCCAATTTTTTCTGTCTTTAAAGGTGGACTTATTTTTAAAGGTGGACTCTTTTTTTTGCCAACATTGCATGCACTTTCGTTGCCCTTCTTGTTTCCTGTTATGCTTGCTGTAACTCACTGTGTAAACCTTGAGGCTCCATTACTTGCTTTGAGGTTTGGTATCCTATTCTTTAGTGATATTGCGACTGCAGAAACACTGCAGTGTGGTCTTTAGAGTTTCAAGGGTGTCATAGTACTTAAGGCTACTTTTTGTCCTCCTTTTTTGCTTCCTTATTCCTTGCAAAGCTTTGCCTTGGCCACGTGTGAGTTCAAGTAGTATGTTTCCACAGTTTCTAAATTCTTACTCTAAGGAATTAGGGACAAGATGATTTCCCCAAATCATCCCTATCCCATGTATGGGCCTTCTAGGAATAGTACCATAAAAATCTGTCTTTATTAATAGGTCCTTTCTGACAAATCAACACTTAAACATTATTTTAACACAATTTTATGATGATGATTATCTGCTACAATTTTATGTATTTTAATCATTAACTTATTGATTGTGCCTTGAGGCCTCTTACATAAAGGTTGCAATTTGAATAATGACTTGGTAAAACCATTTAATCTCTGTTTACAACTATATTATGTTTCATCCCAAACAGTAATGATGACTCCTTTCTATGGATAACATGGCACATATTGTTTACATGTAAATGTTGTTTTAAAAGCTATATTTTGTTGGACTTAGATTTTCACATTCAAGATCATTCCTAAAGCTTTATGTGATTTTTTAAAAGATAATTTTAATCTACCTATAGTGTGTATAAATTTATTACCTAGAGAAAAGGAAGAAATTATACTGTCTGATAGGGGAGAGAATTCTGAATAATTAAGGGGCAACTAGTTGGAATTAATTTTAGTACACTGGGGATGAACTAGATTTAGTTTAAGCCTCTGTTGACAAGAGCTCTAGAATCCTTTCTGTTTATCACAGAAGGCCCAGCCCTGTGCTAATCCTTTCCTGAGCACCTTAGCCAGCAGTGACTAACACCTCTTTCAATCTCCACTAAATTTTAAGTGTCTAAATAGCAGGGATTCTATCTTAAAGTTTTTATATTCTCCCCACCCATCTCTTGCACAGGAAAGAATGCTCTGCACCTAGTCTTTTCTTAATATGTATTCGTTGGCCGAAAATGGACCTTAAATGTGTTAAGCCATTAGTTTTCTCGTTGAAAAATTGAAGGATATGCTACTTCATGGTTTTTTCCTTCATATTTAAATCTTGCTGTTGTCGTAAAGACAGACTTTTCATTTAAAAAGTATAATTGCTAAGAAATGTGTTTTCGTTCTTTCAGGGAACCCTTCCAGCCAGATCATTTGCTTTTCTGACTGTTGAGTATAGATAGGCTTGTCCTTAGAGAAAGCAGACTGTGAGTGCCACAGTGAATGCCTTGTATTATTTTCTCTTTACAAAGATAAACCAAAGTTCTAAAAGAGCACATTGTCTGCTTTATTTGTAGGGAAAGAATGTGTATCAAAAGGGGATATAATATTTTGTTGATAGAGACAAATGGACTAAAAAATAATGTTATTTTTCTTTGAAACATTTAATATTTTAAGTGGCTTTTTGAGAAGATGGCTGATTTAAAGTAAACTTGCTATCCTTTGGCATGGTTGAGCCATTTAAAATAATTTGTTAGAGTGGGGAATGCTAACCTTTATTAAGTCCTGCAGTAAGTCTGGCACTTTGTGTAAATATTGTATCTATTTATTTATTTGAGACAGAGTCTTGCTCTGTCACCCAGGCTGGAGTGCAGTGACATGATCTTGGCTCACTGCAAGCTCCATCTCCCAGGTATGAGCGATTCTCCTGCTTCAGCCTCTCAGGTACCTGGGACTATAGTTGTGCACCACCACGTCTGGCTAATTTTTGTATTTTTAGTAGAGACAGAGTTTTACTATGTTGGCCAGGCTTGTCTGGAACTCCTGACCTCAAGTGATCCACCCGCCTCGGCCTCCCAAAGTGCTGGGATTATAGGCGTGAGCCACCGTGCCTGGCCTACCTTGTATAAATATTCTTATTTAAGCTTTAGAAATTCACCATATAAAAATAGGTATAATTACCTGGATTTTGCAAAGAAACACCCTGAAGATCAGTGAGTTTACTGGTAGGTAGAAGCTCCAGGATTCACATGATTTTTCTGTTCATTGGATGGGCCATACCACAAACACTAGATAAGCTTTATGACATTGTCTTCTTCCTTTAGAAAAATGAAAAATAAAAACAAAATATTGAAAGGAACAGAGAACTAGACATTGCTGAACACCTGGCTAAATTAATTATTCTACCTGAGCCCTAACTTTAGCTAAGGGGGATAGAAAAAGTCCGTGATTCTCATTTTTGGAAAGAAATATAATTTTCTTGGACAAGAAGAGCTTTTATTTTCATATTTATTAAACTCTGTCTGTATACTAATGTTTTAAGGACTGTCAGTAATCAGGAACACAATGCCACCATTCACAATTGCCATAATAAGAATAACATACTTAGGAATACAGCTAACAAGAGAGGGGAATGAGCTCTACAATGAGAATTAGAAAATACTGCTCAAAGAAATCAGAGATGACACAAACAAATGGAAAAACATCCCATACTCACAGATAGGAAAAATCAGTATCATTAAAATGGCCATTCTGCCCAAAGTAATTTATAGATTCAATGCTATTCCTGTCCAACTACCAATGACATTCTTCACAGAACTAGAAAAACTATTTTAAAATTCATATGGAACCCAAAAGGCCTTAGTAGCCAAAGCAATCCTAAGCAAAAAGAACAAAGCTGGAGGCATCATGTTATCTGACTTCGAACTATACTACAGGGCTACAGTAACCAAAATAACATGGTACTGGTACAAAAACAGACATAGACCAATGGAACAGAATAGAAAGCCCAGAAATAAGGCCGCACACCTACGACCATCTGATCTTCAACAAAGCTGACAAAAGCAGTGGGGAAAGGACTGCCTATTCAACAAGTAGTGCTGGAATAACTGACTAGCCATATGTAGAAGATTGAAACTGGACCCTTTCCTTACACCATATAAAAAAATCAACTCAAGATGGATTAAAGACTTAAATGTTAAACCCAAAACGCTACAAACCCTGGAAGACAACCTAGACAGTACCATCCTGGACATTAGAAATGGACAAAGATTTCATGACAAAGATACCAGAAGCAATTGCAACAAAAGCAAATAGGATCTAATTAAACTTAAGAGCTTCTGCACAGCAAAAGAAACTATCAACAGAGTAAACAGACAACCTACCAAATGGGAGAAAATATTTGCCAACTGTGCATCTGACAAAGGTCTAATATCCAGCATCTATAAGGACCTTAAATTTAAAAGAAAAAAAAAAAAGTCCATTAAAAAGTAGGCTAAGGACATGAACAGATACTTTTCTAAAGAAGACATACATGTGGCCAACAAGCATAGGAGAAAAAGCTTAGTATCACTGATCATTAGAGAAATGCAAATCAAAATCACAGTGAGATACCATCTCATACCAGTCAGAATGGCTATTATTAAAAAGTCAAAAAATAATAGATGCTGGTGAGGTTGTGGAGAAAAGGGAACACATACACTGTTGGTGGGAGTGTAAATTAGTTCAACCATTGTGGAAAGCAGTATGGCAATTCCTCAAAGAGCTAAATACAGAACTACCATTCGACCTAGCAATGCTATTACCAAATATAAGAGGAATATAAATCATTCTACCATAAAGACATATGCACGCAAATGTTCATTGCAGCACTATTCACAATAGCAAAGACATGGAATCACCCTAAGTGCCCATCAGTGACAGATAGGGTAAAGACAATGTGGTACACATATACCATGGAATACTCTTCAGCCATAAAAAAGAACAAGATCATGTCTTTTGCAGGAACATGGATGGAGCTGGAGGCCATTATCCTTAGCAAAGTAATGCAGGAACAGAAAATCAAATGCTGCATGTTCTTATTTATAAGTGGGAGTTAAATGATGAGAACTCATGAGCATAGAGAAGGGAACAACAGACACTGGAGCTTCCTTGAGGGTGGAGGGTGGGAGGAAGGAGAGGAGCAGAAAAAAATAACTATTGGGTACTAAGCTTAGTACGTGGGTGATGAAATATCTATACACCAAACTGCTATGATGTGAGTTTACCTATATAACAAACCTGCACATATCCCCCAAACTTAAAAGTTAAAAAAAAAAAAAGAAAAAGATGTGACTCTTGACCTCAGGGAACATAGTCTATACTAGACTGTTATAACTTGTATTTTAATATAACTATTGAATTGCCTTGTAAATAATAATAACCTCTTTGGAGACAGATACCACATTTTGTTAGGTTTAAATTCAAGTAAGTATTGGATATTTAGAAATATTTCACAAAACTTAATAAATAAATAGACATTAGTCTCCTGAGAGGGAAGTTCTCTTGTTTTGGAAGGCACTGTGGTGTGGCGGGGAGAATGTAGACTTTGGAATCAAACCAGAGCCCAGACCTATTTGCCAGTTATTTGCCATGTGACTTTGGTTAAGTCAGCCTCTCTGGACTTAGTTTTCTCATCTTTCAAATAAGGATAATGATGGGATTGATATGAAGATTACATATGATAATAACCCTTAGTATTGTGCTTATTAGCACAGTGTCTGATACATAGCAAATGATCAATAAAATGCCCTCCCCTAAGTTCTTATTTAATATGACATAGAAAGTAGTAAGCATAGTAGGAGGACAAGCTCAAGAGTAAGATATATCTACCTAGGAGACTCAGAGAGGGATTCATGGACAAATTGATATTTGAATTGAACCCTGAAGGATGGTAAGATTTGGACATACAGAATTGGGATGCATGAATATTTTATGATCCATGAAGTATTCATATAAAGGTTGTTGGTAACATAATAAAGGACCTTTTAAACCATGGTTTGGCTAAACACATAGAACCATTACTCAAGTGGAGAGTCTTACACTGAACCTTTGTAAAAGCTGAGAGCATGTTATTAAGTTTCAGTTAAAGTATTCCTGCTGGATGCTGAGAAATTACAGGTTGGTTTTATTGCTGTCTTCTGATCTTTATCTTTTTTAATATATATATAGAAGTTAGAAAATATATATGGCAGTTCCTTGATACACGTGTTTTTATTTCTTTTAAAATGTCAGATGTCCAAAGCAAGTTGGTTGAGGGTGCTGAGCTCTTTTCAGGGTTCAATTTTCTAATCAATGCCAAGATGCTAACTTTTAGGTAGTCATTAACGAGATACATTCTGGGGCTGGGCACGGTAGCTCACACCTATAATCTCAGCGCTATGGGTGGCCAAGGTGGGAAGATCACTTGAGCCCAGGAGCTCAAGACCAGCCTAGGCAACACAGCAAGACTCCCTCTCTCCAAAAAAATAAAAAAATTAGCTGGGTGTGGTGATACACACCTGTAGTCTCAGCTATTTGGGAGGCTGAGATGGGATTGAGCCCAGGAGTTCAAGGTTACAGTGAGCCATGAGCATGCCACTTTACTCTAGCCTGGGAGATAGAGTGACACCCTGCGTCTTAAAGAAAAAAAAAAAAAGTTTTGGGCTTTGAGGTGATACAAAGATATAAGATCAGTGCCTCTCAAACTTTTTATGTTTGTCATACATTTTTTGAATATTTGAATTTTTGGTAGCATGCTTAAAGTGTCTAAGTTGAATCCATGGAAGTTATTATGGCAGAAATCACTTGGGTCACCTTTCAGCACTGTGTCATCATCCAAGCAGAACTGTTGACTTCCCTGACTTCAGTGTTTACCTATTCTAGTGAATTTTTGCAGTCTTTTTTTGGCTTTACCTTGTACTTCTTATCTGCAGCTAGTTATGCCTTTCTCAAAATTGTATCTAAGGGCCTACTCAGGTCAAGGTTCCATCTGATTGATTTCACAATAACCATCTTTCCTCATTTTCAGCAAAGATAAATTTACTTGCTGATTTAAAATAATTGAAGAATTGGTTTAGAATAGTACACAGGATACTTGACAGGATAGATCCTAGACAACATAGATGTAGGTATTTAACATCGCTAAGGTGGTACTGGCATACCTAGAAGATATTGCAGGTTTTGTTCCAGACCACCACAATAAAATTTAAATAAAGGAAGTCACACAATTTGCTTTCCCAGTGCATATAAAACTCATATATATACTACACTGCAGTCTATTAAGTGTGCAATAGCATTATATCTAGAAAAACAATGTAGACACCTTTATTTAAAAATACATTTTTTGTTACTAAAAATGGTAATGATCATTTGAGCCTTTGGTGAATTGTAATCTTTTTGCTGGTGGAGGGTCTTGCCTTGATGTTGATGGCTGCTGACTGATCAAGGTGGTAGTTGCTGAAGATTGGAGTGGCTCTTACATCTTAAAATAAGACAGCCATGAAGTTTGCTGCATTGATTGACTTTTCCTTTCATAAAAGATTTCTTTGTGGCATGCAGTGCTGTTTGATAGCATTTTACCTGCAACAGAACTTCTTTGAGTATTGCAGTCTATCCTCTCAACCCTGATGCTGTTTATAAGTTAAGTGTATGTAATAATCTAAATCTTCTGTTGTCATTTCAACAGTGTTCACAGCATCTTCACCAGGAATAGTTTCCATGAGGAATAGAAACCACCTTCTTTGCTCATCCATGAGAAGCAACTCTTTATTTACTAAAAAGTTTTATCATGATGTTGCAGCAGTCAGCTCATCTTTAGGCTCCACTTCTAATTCTAGTTCTCTTGATATTTCCACTGTATCTGCAGTGACTTCCTTTCCTGAAGTCTTGAACCCCTCAAAGTCATCCGTGAAGGTTGGAAATCAACTTATTCCAAACTCCTGTTAATGTTGATATTTTGATCTCTTCCCAAGAGTCACAAATATTCTTAATGACATTTAGAATGGTGAATTCTTTCCAGGTTTTCCATTTACTTTGCCTAGATCCATCAGAGGAATCACAATCTATGGCAATGATATCCTAATTAAATATATTTTTAAAATAATAAGACTTGAAAGTCAATATTATTCCTTGATCCATGGGCAGCAGAATGGATGTTGTGTTAACAAGCATGAAAACATTAATCTCATCATACATCTCCATCAAAGCACTTGGGTGACTAGGTGCATTGTCATGAAGCAGTAATATTTTGTAAGGAATCCTTTTATCTGAGCACTAAGTCTCAATAGTGGACTTAACTGTTCAGTAAACTCTGCTATAAACAGATATGCTGTTACCCACATTTTGTTGTTCCATTTAGAGGTCACAGGCAGAGTAGAGTTAGCATAATTAGTAAGGGCCCTAGGATTTTCAGAATGCTAAATTGTCTTTTACTTCAAGCTACCAGTTGCTATAGCCCCTAAAAAGAAAGTTAGGGGCTAATTTGAACCCAGGCATTGACTTCTCCTTTCTAGCTATGAAAGTCCTAGATGACATCTTCTTCCAATATAAGGCTGTTTTATTCACATTGAAAATGTGTTGTTTAGTATAGCCACCTTTGTCATCTTAGCTAGTTCTTCTGGATAACTTGCTGCAGCTTCTCCATCAGCACTTGCCGCTTCACCTTGTACTTTTATATCATGGAGATAGCTTCTTTCTTTAAACCTCATAAACCCACCTGTGCTAGCATCAAACTTTTGTGTGTGTGTGTGTGTGGAGATGGAGTCCCTTTCTGTTGCCCAGGGTGGAGTGCAGTGGTGTGATCTGGGCTCACTGGAACCTCTGCCTCCTGGGTGCAAACGATTCTCCTGCGTCGGCCTCCTGAGTAGCTGGGACTACAGGTGCACGCCACCACACCCGGCTGATTTTTTGTATTTTAGTAGAGACGGGGTTTCACCGTTGTTGCCCAGGCTGGTCTCGAACTCCTGAGCTCAGGCAATCCGCCCTCCTCGGCCTCCCAAAGTGCTAGGATTACAGGTGTGAGCCACTCTGCCCAGCCAATTGCCTCAAACTTTTCTTCTATAGTTCCCTCACCTCTCTCAGCCTTCACAGAATTGAAGAGAGTTATAGCCTTCCTCTGGATTAGGCTTTCACTTAGGGGAATGTTGTGGCTGGTTTAATCTTCCATCTAGACTACTCAATCTTTCTCCACATCAGCACTAAGCCTGTATTGCTTTTTTATCATTCACATGTTCACTGGAGTATCACTTTTGATTTCCTTGAAAAACTTTTTTTTTGCATTCACAGGTTGGCTGTTTGGCACGAGAAGCTTAGCTTTCGGCCTATCTCACTTAACTTTCTCAAAGAGGCTAGCTGTCAGCCCATCTTTGCTTTGCACATGGCTTCCTCACTAGCCTAATAATTTCTAACTTTTTACTTAAAGTGAGAGATGTGCGAGTCTTTTTTTCACTTGGTCAGAGTCCTTATTAATTGGCCTGATTTCAATATTTTTGTGTTTCTGGGAATAGAGAGGCCTGAGGAGAGGGAGAGAGACAGGGTTATGGCCAGTTGGTGGAGCAGTAAGAAGACACACAACATTTATCAACTAAGTTTGCTGTCTTAGGTGGGTGTGTTTGTGACACCCCAAAACAATTCCATTAGTAACATCAAAGATCACTAATCACAGATCAGCAAAACAGACATAATAATAAAATATATAGAATGAGATATAATAATGAAAAAGTTTGAAAAATTAAGAGAATTACCAAAATGTGACACACAGACACGAAGTGAGCATATCCTGTTGGAAAAATGGCATGGATAGACATGCTCGATGCAGGGTTCTACATACCTTCAATATGTAAAAAATGCGCTATCTATGAAGCACAATGAAATGGGCACAATAAGATGAGGAATGTGGGTTTTATATTCTTCTTAGATAGTTTAGCACTCCAGGAAACACCTTAGTTCTTTATATTTACACTCAGGTGATCTCATCCTTTTTTATGGCTTCACATAGATCTATATGCCAATAACTCCTAAGGGCATATTTTCAGCCTAACCACCTCCCTGAGCTCTAGACTGAGATATCCAAGTGCCTACTTATGATCTATAGATGATCTATATTCTAGATTATACAAACATCATAATACTTAGGAGGTATCTCAGACTTAAAGTGCTTAAAACTAAGCTGTTGGTATACCATTCTACCCCAAACCAACTCCTCCTATCATCTTTCCAATCTCAGATAATGGCAATCTCATTGTTTTAGTTGCTCAGGTTAAAAACCTTGATGTATATAGTCTTTTACTCCTTTCTCTCATACCGATGCTCTCAGCAAATTCTTCTGGCTCAACCTTGAAAGTATGTCATTATCCAGTTTGTACTGCCACAATATTGGTCCACACCATCACCATCTCTTATCTAATTATTGCAATAGCTTCCTAATTCCTCTTCCAGCTTCTGTCTCAGAAGATTTGATCAGTGTCATTATAAGCAGAGAGTACAGGGGCCACTGTTTGGGCCAATTTTTTTCAAAAAGGGGATTTAAAATTTCTTCAAGTCCTAGGACAGAATCTCTTAATGCCCTATAGAATTTCATGTCCCACGTCTTGAGAGAGGTGATTTTCTCCTCTATGTATAGTAAATTGACCATAATATTAAGAGCTTTCCAGTATAGCCTCTGTGAATATCTGATTTTGGGAATAGCCTTTTGATGGACAGTTGCCCTATATATCCTAAATATGTTACTAATCTTAAAATAATGAGAATATAATGAAGTGTACTCACCACTGAAAGTCTACTGAACATAATCTTCTTTTTAATCATTTAGAATGAACTTCAGGATTTGGAACATGTTTCAGGCTGATCATTAGGAACATCAATTATCATTGTATAGTAGAGGAAGCACTGGTTAGTAGAGATTTCCAGTTGAGTTAGTGTCAGAAAAAGCAGCATTCTGTCTTCTAAAATTAAAAATAGTTTAATTCTTTCTGGTTATTTTCCCCTCTGAAATTTGGGGCATAAGGTTACCTACTGATATTGTGGTAGCAGTGATGGTTGACTGGATTTATATATTACTTAATGGCAGATTTTACTTTAAAAAGGGAAGTTCAGTCATTGAATTTTGCAAACACTTTATCTGACTTGTATATGCCTTAGCTTTTTTATTTATTTATTTGGAGACAGACTCTTGCTTTGTCACCCAGGTTGGAGTGCAGTGGTGCGATCTTCGCTCACTGCAACCTCCGCCTCCTGGGTTCAAGCAATTCTCCTGTCTCCAAGCAATTCTCCTGTGTCAGCCTCCCGAGTATCTGGGATTACAGGCACACGCCACCATGCCTGGCTAATTTTTGTATTTTTAGTAGAGACAGGGTTTTGCCATATTGGTCAAGCTGTTCTCAAACTCCTGCTCAGGTGATCCACCCTCCTCAGCCTCCCAAAGTGCTGGGATTACAGGCGTGAGCTGATGCGTACAGCCAGCCTTAGCTTTTTAAATTTTATATGAATTTCCCAACTATGTAGACATGAAGTCCTTTCTGGTTTAGTGGCAAAATAAAAGATACTAATGAGAATGTCTTCGGGACATAATTATGTAGATTTAAAGGAGTGATGTAGTTTTAATTATGCCCTTTAGCTAGTGTACTTACATATTAAGCTCATTCATGTCTCCTTTTCCCTCCGAAACATTGCTTTTCTCAAGCCCTAAATTAGTAATCAGTTCATGGGTGTACCTGAAGGTTATGTAAGTTAAGTTGAAGACTGCCAAAGAATGTGTTTAAACTATTAATCCAAAACATACAGTTTATAGTTAGAAAAAAATGGCCCATGGGTTTACAGTGTTCTTCGCTGGATTGACATGGAGGAAATGTGTATGTGTATGTGTTCCTTTCTCTTTCCCTCCCCAAATAAAAAACATCCTTTGGTTGGAATGCATTGAAACATGTAATATATTGTCTCCCTTTGGCTATTTTTATTAAACTCAGGGAACTTGAAGTAAAATAATAATAGTAATATGAAATTATAAGTTTTCTTTCTTTTTTTTACCTTTTTACTTTTTTGGTTTGTTTGTTTACTTTTATTATGGGCTTCTAGATTTAATAGAAAAGTAGCTACCTCGAAGCTATGAAATGATTTATTCACTTTAGGGCAAAACTTATGAGGCTACCAGCCCCTATTTTGTGGGTGGTTTTGTTTTTATTTGTGAGAAGCTAGATAGGGAAAATCATTGGTAAATTTTAAAAAGAAAGGCTCTGAAAATGTTTTGAGGCTAAATTTTCTCTTAAATAATAGTAAAAATGTAGAATTTATAATAGGAGTCAGTAAACTTTCTTTAAAGGGCCAGATAGTAAATAAATTTTGCTTTATGAACCATGTGGTTTCTGTTGCACTTACTCTGCTGCTGCAGCATGAAAGCAACCATCAACAATATTTAAACAAATGGATGTAGCTGTGTTACTATCACAAAAACAGGCAGCTGTCTGGATTTGGCCTGTGGACTGGCCATAGTTGGCCATCTCCTAATTTAGAATGTGGATTCCTTAAATTTTTTTCTTTATTCCTTTTTCAAACTGACATTAAAACACACTGACATTAAAACACACTGATATGTGTTTTAGCTACTTTTATATACTTTTTCTCAATGATCATCATAATAGTTTATGAAACAAGTGGAGAAAATACTTTAAAAAAATTTAACATTATCAAAAATTCCAAATGTATACAAATACAAATTCTCACATATCTGTCATCATACTAAACAGTTATCAGTCTTTTCCATATTTTATTTATTTATTTATCCCTTTTTATTCTTTGTGTTTTAGCTATTTTTGAAGCAAGTTTCAGACTAAGTCATACGCCGCTCTCTCTATATAAAGAGATTTTTTATGAGGAACTGGCTCATGTGATTATGAAGACTGAGAAGTTCTATGATCTGCTGTCAGCAAGCTGGAGACTCGGGAAAGCCAGTGGTGTAGTTCAATCTGAGTCCAAAGGCCTGAGAACTGGGGGAGCCAGTAAGTCCCAGTCCAAGGATAGGAGAAGACCAGTGTCTCAGCTCATGTGGTCAGGCAGACAGGAGAATTCTCGCTTCACGTTTTGTTCTATTCAGGCTCTCATCAAATTGGGTGCTGCCCTCCTACATTGGGGAGAGCAGTCTTCTTTACAGAGCCTACTGATTCGAATACCAGTCTCATCTGGAGACAGCAAGACACACTCCAAAATAATGTTTAGCTAAATATCTGGGCACGCTGTGATTTAGTCAAGTTGGCATGTGAAATTAACCATCACAGATACCTATACACAGCAGTATGCACCTCTAAAAAAAAATAGACACTTTCTTACATAATTGTAGTGTTACTGTCTTATGACTTGGCAAAATTAGCAATAATTTTTGGTGACATCAGATATCCAGATCATGTTCAGATTTCTCCCATTGCTTAAAAAATGTTTTGTTTTTGTTTTTACATCTGGTTTGTTTGAACTAGGATTTACATCAGGTCACATGTTAGATTTGGTGTTGTCTCATAAATCTTTTAGTAATCCCTTACCTCTCCTTTTCTCTCTCCTTTTTTGTTTTTGTTTTTTTCAGCCCATTAACTTGAAGAAATGAGCCAGTTCTATATGTTTCACATTTTGGGTTTATTTGTTTGCTTTTTTTGTGGTGTCATTTAATTTGTTACTGTATAACCCATTTTTTTTTTTTTCTGTAAATGGAATTAGCTCTAAAGACTTACGTAGATTCAGGCGCAACCTTTTTGGCAAGAATCCTTCATAAGTGGTACTTTATTTTTCATATTGTGTCACATAGGAAGCATATTGGGTAGTAGTAGTTTGAACCCTCTGTTTTGTTAAGTTCTTCAACAAGTCTTCATCTAATGGTTTGTCTATCGAATGATCTTTCCAAAATCACTTATATTATTTTTATTTCTAAAGTTATTAGCTGGAATTCTTCTGTAAGAACATTTCCAAATCATCTTAAGTGTTTGGCTTCCTCAGAAATAAATAAGGGAGATCATATTTTTATTCCATTCTGTACCTTAGTATTGAGTCTCAAAAAGGTTAAATGAATTGTCCAAACATATAAACTTTGTATCCTATATAGCTCAGAATCAAACCTAAGTTTTTGATACCAATTCTAATTATTTCAGATGCACTGCCAATGGGAGTCAGTCAGTTGACATCGTAACAGGTTCTTCTTTGTTGTTGTACGTATAGCTTTAAAAGTTAAGGGATGAGAAATAGGATGATTTAGGATAAGCCCCTTTCCTGTTTTATTTTCTGCATAAATTCAGGAAAGAATAGGTAATTTCATCTGACAAACTACAGATGTAGTTTTCAGAGCAATTAAGTGCTTGGAAATACAATTACTTGGATTCAAATTCTTGCTCTGCAACTTAGCAGCTGTAACCTGACTTTTGGCAGTTTCCTTAACCTTTCTGTGCTCCAGTTTCTTCATCTGTGAAAAGAGGATCATAATAGTATCTGTCCTAAAGGGTTGTTGTGAGGACTAAATAAAACTAATACAAAGAAAGTGCTAACAACCGTGCCTTGTACATAGTAAGTACTCAATATCATTTTGCTTTTCAGAAATAAAACTGTCCCATGGCTGTACCTTTACTTCTACCAGTCATCCAAACCAAACATTAGAAATATTGTAATTTTGATCAGCATGGGGATTAGAAAAAAAAATATTGTAATAATCATAAACTTGTAGATAGTGGTTGAGAAGATGTATAAAATCTGAATGTTTGTGTTTTAGATTTTTTGTGTTTGAATTTCTTGATGGCTTGACTTAAAATTTTTTTATTTTATGATGTAAAACCATTCTGTTTTTCACTTTTACTACAGTGTTCAATACATTACATGAGATATTTAATGCTTTTATAAGGTAAGCTTTGTGTTGGATTAGTTTGCCCAACTGTAGGCAAATGTAAGTGTTCTGAGCATGTTTAAAGTAAGCTGTGAGTTTTGGTAGGCTGGGTGTATTAAAATTCATTTTTGACATGATATTTTCAACTTATGATGGGTTTATCAGGACATAACCCCACCATAAGTCGGGGAAGGTCTCCACTTTTCTTTAGAGTCTTAAAGCTCTTCCCCAAGTGCAGTAGGAAAAGCTATCATAAGTATTGCCTTATATTCACTAGGACATAAAATACGTTATTGTGTAGTATGTGAGAAAGCAAAATGCTCTTTGCCTTTCCCCCCCGTTTTTCATTACCTACTTGCTAGAGTTATAGATAGTGTCACTTGATTGAAATTGTGTTTATAATCACATCTTAGTCATGTTGGGGGAGATTTTTTATAGACATATTTTAAAAGATCCTTTTAGCAGGCTATTTTTCATCATTTAAAGAGCAAGCAAAATCATATTTTTCCAGAAGTACTGCAGGGAAATCTGCCTGTAACTATAATTCTGCATTATGTTTTCATAGTTGACATCTTAAAATGTGAACGAAGGTATGTATATGCATTTGGTTTGATTTTAAACTGTTTGTTTGTTCATAGGCATTTCTTCTCTGATTTATTATACAATATTATGAAAAGCTTTTTGCTATATATTTCCTGAGCTGTCAAAAAGTATCTGACTTTTTGAGTATGACTGAAAAAAAATACTTCAAAAGGACAATTGTGTTCAATAAATATATAGTCCGTATGATTTAAAAATTTGCCCAGTATTTGAAAATGCTTTGTATTTGACCACATAAATCAGAGTGGGTATGCCCAGTCCAATTTTCTAGGTGGATAGGTAGGAAAATATGTTTTTCCGTGACCAATAATGTCATTTATTATGTCACCCAAATGCAATGAATAACTTGGTTTTGTTTTACTGTAAAGATCCTAAACCTTCTTTTATTGGTCTTTTCCCCTCATTGTTTATGTGAGATTACGTCACTTAATCTGAGGTAGGAAGAGCTGCCATCTGAAGAACTGTGGGTTTGCAGGCTTCTGTGTCAATATTTTATGGGAAAAACCCCTACTATTTATTATTTATTCCTTGAATCAGCTTTTCAGTATTACTTGTTCACTACATGCCCCAGCATTTCTGTATTTGAGAATGAAACACCATTGTAGAACATTATGATAGAATAGAATAAAATTGGAAGCAGTAATCATGGCTTTTCTATTTCACAGTTTTGATTGTCAAAGGAAAATGTATAGAAAATTCTATTCTTACAAAGATATTAAGGGAATAATAAAAATGGTGAGCAACCATGTGGTTAAATGTGAAGATTGGAGAGCTATCTAAGACTTAAAGGGGGTGTGCCTGTCCAGGTACTTTGCTACAAATACATGCGTTTTCAACTATGCTGGTTAAAGCCTGAGCATTAGAAAGAAAATTGGATCTAAAGGCTGAAGGCCACAGGCCAGGCCCTTGCAACCTCTTTGGGAGCTCTGAAAAGCTTTTTACCCTCCCTGGGCCTCTGTTTTCTCCCCAGCTAAAGGAAAGAAAGAATGCCTGCTTTTTGGTGACGATCAAGACTTAAGTACGTTTTCTATAAGTGTAAGTTCTTTCTGAACTTCAGATTGCTATTGCACCAAAGTTAGGATGAGCTATATTGGTTATGAGGGAGTACAGTGATGATTATTTGGGTCTGTTAAGATTTAACTTGGTTCATTTTATCATTCTGGTCAAGATACTTACTTTTCCTAAGGTCTGTCTTATGCTCTCATTTTTATATGGGAATAATAATCTCTATTTTTTGTGGGTTCTTGTGAGGAGCGGGGATAATGTCTGTCAAGTGCCTGACACACTGCTGAGCACATATAGGCACTCTGTACGTTGTAGCTGTTGTTAATTTACTTTAAAAAAATTATTGATAGTTAACAAATACTATTTTATGCATGTTAATTTGAAAGGAAGTAAATGAGCCCTTTTGATAGTAGGAAAAGTTGCAGATATTAACAGTAACTGGCATTTGTGAAGAGCATAATTTTCTAATAATTTTTTAAGTAATTGGATTAGTTAAAAATTAATTGTTGCAAAATTAAGTAAACAATATTGATTTTTCTTAAAACCAAAACACTGATAACTACAAAAAGTAAGGAAGTTCTAAGTCTAGATTTGCTTATGGTCTTTCTTTTCTCCCTGAATGCCATCATCTATGTTCATTACTCAGACTTTTTTGAAAATAGAATTTGAACATAAACTTGTAGAAGTATAATTAAATGAGAAAAATATATATTGAGGTTTATAATCTGCCTGTGAATTCTAAGGTGAATTCATCAACCTTCAGTTTTTATTTCAGTTCTTACCCTTTTCTTTTCTTTTTTTTTTTGAGATGGAGTCTTGCTCTGTTGCCAGGCTGGAGTGTAGTGGCGCGATCTTGGCTCACTGCAACCTCTGCTTCCCAGGTTCAGGCTATTCTGCCTTAGCCTCCTGAGTAGCTGGGACTACAGGCACGTGCCACCACGCCCAGCTAATTTTTGTATTTTTAGTAGAGACAGGGTTTCACTGTGTTAGCCAGGATGGTCTCGATCTCTTGACCTCATGATCCGCCCGCCTTGGCCTCCCAAAATGCTGGGATTACAGGCGTGAGCCACCACGCCCTGCCACTTTGTTTAACTTTATTAGTTATTCTTGCCCATTATTTTCTTGTGGATGTGAAAGTGAATTGTATGTGCATCAGAAACCATATTTTTAGTTCGTTAACTCATGGCAGCTGCTGAGCCATGGTGAGATCTTTAAGAAAGGTAATAGAAACACTTGTCTAATAAAATGGTAGGAATCTAAGTTAACTGATGTGAAAGAGCTGTGTATATATCTCTTTATTGTGCTGTTTTATAAGCCAAATGCCTTTGTTTCGTCTTTTTGGTTTGATGCCTTGCCAGTATCATAGAGCAGGAAATGAGCTTTATCATTTCTTTTGTGATCACCTGATTAGCAAATGTCTTTAATTTCCTTTTAGAATTAATGAACTTGATTATATTTTCCTATTCACTGTCAGTAATAATCTTGACTATCCCATTTCTCTATATGCTGCTGGCTTTCTCTTCATATCTATGAACAGCACTGTTTTTCTAACATTAAGATAATTTTTCTAATTGTGTTGTCAAATAGGAAATGAACATTGAAAGGATGGATTCTTTTCTGGGGATTCTAATAAAAAAGTATCAAGTGGCTTTCCAGGATGTAAAGCAGCAATAATATAGGTAAAACAGTGCCTAGAACAGAGTAAGCCCTCAATAAATAGCTATTATTATGGTTAGAAAATAACTTTTATTTGCCAAACAGTAAATCACAAATTTTGAACTATGCATTCAAGATTATTGAATTTTGCAGTCACTATTTTATGGCTGATGAGAAGATAAATTTCCACTGGTCATCAGTTTTTAGTGAGAGACTTCAAGAAAGTGTGTAAACTTTCTTCATCTTCAGGTTGTAAAGCTGAGGAGCATTTTTTTATTAAAGTTACCATGAAATTGGTGTCATTCCTATAATTTTTTTGCCAGCAAGATATGCACAGGGGCAATTTACACGTAGAATTTTACTGGAAAAGAAAATCTATTTGATTTACATAATGATAAAACAGTAAAGAATGCTGTGTTCCTCTAGTTCCCTCATATTGAGGTATCTAAAACCCAAATAAAAAATACATGAAAAGCATTTTCTCATCTTTTTTACCTTTTAATCATTTCCCTTTAGAACACCTGTCATTTCTGTCAAAAGATTTTGCATAAACTTAGAATTTTATTGCATTATTATTTTGAGCTTTAAGATGGCAAATTAGAAATGGCATATCTTCTTTAAATTATTATCAAAGCAAAAGTTCCTACGTATCAGTAAGGTAATGAATAAGAATTATGTTTTTTCCTCATGATCTCCCTATTGTGCCTATTATTATACAGAACAAAAACAACAATGAAGGCTGGGCATGGTGGCTCATGCTTATAATCCCAGCACTTTGGGAGGCCAAGGTGGGCAGATCGCTTGAGGTCAGGAGTTCAAGACCAGCCTGGCCAACATGGTGAGACCCAGTCTCTACTAAAAATACAAAAAATTAGCCGGGCATGGTGGCGTGGCCTGTAATCCCAGCTACTTGGGAGGCTGAGGTGGGAGAATTGCTTCCACCTGGGAGGCGTAGGTTGCAGTGAGCCGAGATAGCGCCACTGCACTCCAGCCTGGGCAACAGAGCAAGAGTCCATCTCAAAAAGAAACCAAAACAAAACAAAAAACAAAAAAACACAACAACAGTGAATGCATTCCCTTCTTACGTAAGAAACACAAGTCAGACTCACAAAACCAAAATTTATTTCTGAGGGTTCCAGCAAATTTGGCAAATTAGTCATTATTAACTGGGTTCATAGCCTCCAAAGACCTAAGTTCATAACCCCATTTCTAGTGGATGACAGAAAATGTGCAAGGCACCTGAATTGTTTCAGTCATCAAGGTGGAGCTGTCTTGATTCATGTAAAATCCATGAGAGGAACCTCTAATCACTCCTAGTTCTGCCTCCATGTCAACCCCTGTATGTGTTAAATACTTACCATCTTACTTTGTATTTGTTGAAATGTTTCTCTATATTTGTTTTATTGTTCATGAATATTTTGTATCTCCAACTACAATTTTTAAATCCTAGATTTTTTCTAACTTATGCCTCTTATTTCCTGCCTCCTTCCTCAGTGTCCAGTATAGCACCCTACAGTCTATTTCTTTAAGGGAAGAAAAAGTTTAATTAATGAACAAGATGCTGTCAATGTAGTATAGCAAAAAGGAGAAGGAAAGGCACATTAAAGCTCCCTTTTATTTTGCTTTGTTCAATCCCCAGTTGAATGGAATAGTGTTGAGCGGCAGCCAAAACCATGGAATTTGAGATTACTTGTTTCAATATTGAATGAAGGCTCAGCTCAGAGAGATGGGTTTTAGTGCATTTTTTTTCCCTTAGTGGAATTAAGATGACTTTCCTTTGCACGTTGTGTCACCTCAATTTAAGAGCTAAACAGCTTGCACTTGTTGGTTGGGTAACTTAATTTTGCAGGTTTGTGGGATATGATGTTTTCATAACGGAAGGGAAGAGTAGATAATAATCCTCTGAATCTTTAAGGAATTGAGATTTTACAGTACATTATACATTTATATGCAATTTTGTGTGCATACCTGTGGAATTTATAGTTTTTCAAGATCCTCACTGTCAAGCACAGTGGGCATAAGGCAGAGAGATTTAAGGGAATAGAGAGATGTCCCTGCCATCACAGTTCACTGTCCAGATTGGATGAATATAGCTAAGAAAGAGAGACCAAATCACGTGATGGGGGGTACATCCATTGTTTAAACAAGCCAGAGCAGCACATTTTGTGAAAGGTGAATTATTTGGTATTATAAGGTAAAACAAATTCTAGCCTTTTTACAAATCACCTAATGTAGCTGCTTGGGAAAGGGCTCTCATCTGCCACTACTTAAGTTTGAAAAGTAATGTTATGCTTTTCTTTATTTAGTTACTTATTTATTTACTTTTGTTAGAGATAGGTTTTTGCTCTGTCTCCCAGGATAGAATGCAGTGGCACAGTCATAGAGTAACCTCAGTGTATGTGAGGTTAACCTCAAGCTCTTGGGCTCAAGCAATCCTTCTGCCTTGGCCTCTCAAATTGCTGGGATTATATGCTTGAGCCACCGCAGCTGCCCTATACTTTCATTTATTTAGAAGCAAGTTAATTTGTCAACTTGTCTTGGGGATTATTATTATTCAACAAATTACTCTTTAAGCTGCACATCAAAATAGTATTATTCCCGTAATTTTACATGTGTTGTGTTTCTCATTATTGTTCTGCTCATTTGTATGCTATATAGGACATCAGAGGCAGCTTTTGAGTTTTAAAGAAAGTTCATCTACATGTGAAGTGGCTAGTGGAGTTGTGATCCTAGAAGTTGTCCTATCAGAACACCATGCTCAGATTTGCATAGTCATCCTCAGCTTTTTTTATTACAGTCTATTTAAATGATTAAATTTGAATTAATATATATTAAAGTTCTTCAGGAACAGCATTTCTTTATAAAACAGAATAGAAAATAATTCTTATTTTATGCTCAGTTTATGACATGATAAACCAAAAAGAGAACTATGGAAATTGTATATAGCAGTATGGTAATTTAAAGATCACTCATATAAGCTTTTAAAGATTATATATACATGTGTGTGTGTTTCAGGAGAAAAGTTGTTTCATGTGATAATCTATTCAGGTAAAGTATCCAGGTAAAATGATAAGCAATTGGATTTGTCTTTGGAAGTTTCTAAATGTGATATAGCATAGGAAAACAAATACGGGCAGAAAAATCCCTTAATGTAATTAAATAGCATAGTAACATCCTTACACACATATATAGAGTTTCCGCGTAGTTGGTGGTAGAGACAAGTTGTAACGAATTAAGCCCAAAATTGAACTTCAGGACTTTTGAGTTTACCTATCTACTCTTCTGCTATGGCTTTGGAGAAATAACCTATTACTCAGAAACTTTAGCTATAAAATGATAACTGTAGTAGTGAGGCA
Source organism: Pan troglodytes (assembly GCF_028858775.2). NCBI lineage: Eukaryota > Metazoa > Chordata > Mammalia > Primates > Hominidae > Pan > Pan troglodytes. Next base: position 63,440,082 of record NC_072403.2, read on the forward strand.
AAAGAATAGGCTCTGAAGGCAGGGAACCTAAGGCCAATTCATGCAAACTTCCTGGAACTAAATTCTAGGACCTTCATTTGCATAAGGTGCCTATTCACACCAGCCTCCGATTGGCCATGAGGCAAACCTGCACTGTGGCCTATGATTGGTCCATTTTAGGACCTTCATTTGCATAAATAAGGTGCCAATCCAGCTTGTCTTTGATTGGCCATGGGCCAGTTCACTTCGGCCTCTAATTGGCATGAGCCAGCCCTTCATTTACATAGGGTGTAACCAATGGGAGACCTCTAGAGGGTACTTAAACCCCAGAAGACTTTGCTACCAAGGCTTTTGAGCCACTTGCTTGGGCCGCTGCCATTCTGTGGAGTGTACTTTCACTACTATTGCCTCCCACTTCAATAAGTCTACACTTTCCTTGCTTGTTTGTGTGTGCTGTTCAGTTCTGTGTTCAGTGTGCCAAGGACCTGGACAACTCACGATCAGAACCTTCTACCCAGTAACAGTACTGAGAAAAATACTGTAAATTTATTTAAAATCAACTAGTTATATAATTTGCAAGTGGCTACTTTTAATTTTCTAATAATTACCTATAGGAAATATTAGGAAAAGGTAATTTCTGTCATCATCACCACCAACAATATTTAGTGTGCCTGTAATGCACTAGCCAGGAAAGAGGGAGACTGAGACCGTTGGGGTCTGAAAAGGAGCAAGAACCAACTTCAGGATCTTCTACCCACTCTGCTGTACTCTTTTTCCAGTAAGGCAGGAATTTTTTTAGCTCAAATCCAGAGGAGAGACTGTGAAATGAAAAATTACAGGGTATCGTTTATTCAGTAAGTACTAGATAGAATCATATGAAGTTGCTGTTAATATAGATCATAAATAGTACAATGTCATGGCAGTTTCATGTAGTCCCATCTAATATTTATAGAGCTCTCGGTATGTCCTGGGCATTGTTGTGGGTGCTTAAAGGTATAGAACTTAACAAAATAGACAAAATCCCTGTTTTCCTGGAGTTTGCATTCTCATAGAACCTCCAGCCAGACTGCTCTTCGTACCCTAGAGTCAGGTATACCCAACTACCTGCTCTGTGTCTCCCCTTGGATGCCAAATAGGCTCCTCAAACATAACATGGCCCAGACCAATCTCCTGGTGGATAAACAATACACTTAGATTTTCTTCCTGCCTTATAGATAGAAATCAGGGCTAGAAGGACCATGAACGACCTAGCCCAAGATCCATCTTTTTCTCTCTTTCTCACTGTCGAGTTAATAGAGCCAATAAATAAGATAGTAATTTCTATCACACTAAATGGTGATTTTTATCTGTTGAATTGTAAAATGTACCCAGACATGAAAAGGGAGGCTGGTAGACTGCTGAACACAACTATGATGTATTTGCTTTTTCTAATACATTGCGACAAGCTATTCTGTATCCTTCACTACACATTGTAAATAGCTGAGAGGTGTTATGATTCAGTGAATGAGCTCTGGATAGGGAATCAGCAGACCTAGATTGGAGTTTTAGATTTGCTATTGAGGGACTCTGTTACTCAGCTAGCCATCAGCAAATATAAATAAGTTAACTATTCCTACATACTTAAATGATATTGTGAAAATAAATGAGATAATTACCAAGTGGTTGGAAAATTTACTCTTGAGGGGTGATAATTGATATATAAAATATAGGTAGTTTTAATATTCAGTTTAATTAATCTGTTTTTTTTCTTGATTAAGGTACTACAGACTTCAAAACTTTGATACGCTTTAAAGTGTATTAAATTGTCTGTTTTTGTTTGTTTGTTTGTTTTGAGATGGAGTTTTGCTTTTGTTGCCCAGGCTGTAGTGCAGTTGTGTGACCTAGACTCACTGCAACCTCCACCTCCTGGGTTCAAGCTATTCTCCTGCCTCAGCCTCCCAGATTGCTGGGATTACAAGCAAACGCCACCACCCCTGGCTAATTTTGTACTTTTAGTAGAGATGGGGTTTCACCATGTTGGCTAGGCTGGTCTCAAACTCCTGACCTCAGGTGATCCACCCACCTCAGCCTCCCAAAGTGCTGGGATTACAGGCGTGAGCCACCATGCCCAGCCTAAATTGTCTGATTTAGTCTGTGCTCAGCTTGTTTTTCCCAACTGTTGTTTTAGGCATGTTCATGATAATATACCATTGATATTTTAATTTTTAAGTTAAATTCCTATAAATAAATATGAGAAATTTGTTAGGATATTTAAAGCATCTTCTAACCTTTAAAAATATGTGCTTTTAAAAATTATTAGGTTGTAGAATTGGGAAAAATGCAATTTGTCTTATCTTTTTCTATTAGCATGTTTCCAGTGTACAGTTCATTCAAAGGGGGGATAGTGTGGCAAAACAAATTCAGTTTCTTAATGATAAATCACAGTGAAGTACAGAAGTAAACAGATAACCTGAAGCCAGACAATGAAGTTTACATAGCCCTTCCTTGGCAGAGCCATCTTTCTGCACTGCAGAGAACACAATCCATCAATAATTTAATTCAGTTACATTTGGTTATGAGAAAGGAACCACTTTGTTTAGGGGCTTTAATTCTGATCCTTTATCGTCATTCACAAAATGAAGTAACCTATCATTACTGTGATGCCTGTAACGTATCACTAAAAGGGAAAAGGGGGAAGCATTTCTCTTCCGTCATGGACATTTTCTCAGATATTTCTATAGGGTTTGATATGCTGCTTCTTTGTATTAAATAATATTTATGTGGTGTTTATGTAGGTAAATGGTTTAATGTTGCAAATTGCAAGAAAAAAAAACACTAAGACATCTGAAAATTCCCCTCTTATCTGTTTTAGGTATCTTTGAACTATATAATAAAACATCTATGCCTATTGAAGTTAAATGACCTGTTACAAAATCATCTTTTTTATACTTCATATTGGGTAGCATAGCAGTATATTGTAATTTGTATAGTTTTATAAGACTTGCTGGATGTCATAGTAAATACAAATGACTTTATTTAAATATATAGTAATTTGCCTTTTTGACAGAAAACCATGTTTCCCCAAAAACTGCATATTTTAAGCAAATTAAAAATTGCCACTAGATTCTGAATATAGCCTCTGCTGCTTTTTTAGCATCGCTGCCACTTTAAAATTTTACTCTAGTTTTAGAAGAGATTACTTGTGTTTCTTGGGTGGGTACAGGCCTGTGCAGATCCTCATAACATGGTAGAAGGAATGGAGACTTTGAACATGTCATAACAAGGTTTCAGTCCTGACACATCTTACTGTGTGCATTTGAACATTTCACTTAATATTTCGAAGTCTCAATTTCCTAGGCTGTAAAATAGGGATATTCACACCACCTTTGCCTAGTTATTAGGAGAATCAAATGAGGTAATCTATGTTGTACTTTTCTATTGCCTGGTATATACTTTTTTTTTTTTTTTTTTGAGACGGAGTGTCACTCTGTCGCCCAGGCTGGAGTGCAGTGGCACGATCTTGGCTCACTGCAACCTCCACCTCTGGGTTCAAGCGATTCTCCTGCCTCAGCCTGCCGAGTAGCTGGGATTACAGGCGCCCACCACCATGTCCAGCTAATTTTTGTGTATTTAGTAGAGATGGGGTTTCACCATATTGGCCAGACTGGTCTCAAACTCCTGACCTCAGGTGATCCACCCACCTCAGCCTCCCAAAGTGCTGGATTTACAGGCATGAGCCACTGCGCCCGGCCATAAACTTTTTATTTGTGAGAAAAGTTTAGATTAATGGAAAAGTTACAAAAACAATACAAAGAGTTCCATATACTCTTCACCAAGCTTCTCCTAATATTAGCATCTTGCACAAATATTATTCAACTATCAGAATCAACAAATTAACATTGGTACAATACTGTAACTAGAGACTTTATTCACATTTTACCAGTTTTCTCACTAATGTCCTTCTGCTGTTCCAAGATCCAGTTCAAGACTCCACATTGCATTTAGTTCTCATGTCTCCTTAATCTCTTCTAGTCTGTGACAATTTCTCAGTCTTTCCTTGTCTTTTCATGACCTTGATACTTTGGAAGGATACTGGTTACTTTGGGTTTGTCTGAAGTTTTCTCGTGATTAGATTGAGGTTATGCATTTTTGGCAGGACAGGCGTGATGTTCGCTTCTCATCGTATCCCTCTAAGGGCATGTGATATCAACACTTATTAATTATTATTAATAATTATAACTTATTGCTGGTGATATTAACCTTGATCACTTGGTTAAAGTGGTATCTGCTGGGTTTCTCCACTGTAGAGTTACTATGTTCTCCTCAGAACATCTTGGGGGACATACTTTTAGACTATGTAAATATCCTGTTTCCCCACTGATTTTTGTCATCCCTCCATGGATCTTGCCTGCAAGTATCATCACTAAGGTGCTCTAAAGGTTATTTTCTATTTCCCCTATTCCATCTACATTTATTATTGGAATGTTTCTATAAGGAAAAACTGTCCTTTCTCCCCGTTTATTTATGTATTCCGTTATTTATGTTGGTGCACATTCATGGATATGTATTTCATTCTATGGGTTATAATCCAGTCTTTGTTGTTGATTTTGTTGTCCAAAATGTTCAGCTTTGGCCACTGGGAGCTCTTTCAGGTTGGTTCCTGTGCTTTCTTGACACCCCTCCTTCCTTCTTTTGAGCACATCCTCCCTAGCACCACAAGATGCTTCAGACTCATCTTGTATTTTCCCTGCCTCAGTCCTGAATCAACCACATCTCCAAAAAGTCTTGTAAATTCTCTTAAAAAAATAAATTAGCCATCTGTCAGCTAACATACGTTTTTTCTAATTCTTGATACAGTTTTTTTTTTTTTTTGGATACATTTCTCTCTTGATCTCCTTCAGAGGCAGCCCTTAGGGAATTTAGTCTCACCAAGTGTGAACTATTGGCTCCTGACCTTTAGAAAAGAAACAAACCCTCGCCTACAACAGGAGGCTTATAGATCCATGTTTTCTTTGTCCTTGAAATTGTACAGGAACAGTCTGGCTTGTCACAGTAAATTAAAACTTCATCTCATCACATTTGTCATTTCAAGGCACGGTATAGTCTTCTATTATTTATTGCTAGCTTTAAAAATTTTATGTAATTTTGTTCTTTTGGTTGTCTGTTATGTAGTAATGCTTAGATGACTAGAAGATAACATGTAATCTAATAAGTGAAACATCTCAGGATATTGTTGTGACTTTGTGAAAATAATTTAATCCTTCAGCAATTTAGTTTAAGAGTTATTCTGGAGCTAATTTGATAATTAACAGTGTAAGTAGAAGTGTGCTAAAGATCTTGGTTTTTTTTGTAAAGTTTGATTAATTTTGACATTGATAGAAAAAGGTATATTTTAATATGCTGTGAGTAACCACTAGAGGGTAGCCCTGGGTAACCAATTGCCCATTTGCTGCTTATTTAAGTTGTCCTGACACAGAAAGATTGAAAATAAAGGTGGGCATGGGGAGGGAGGGTGCAGATAAAAGCAAGGGGAATTTAAAAGAAACTTGGAGTGACAATGTTATACAAAATGCAGTACAAGGAGAAAAGTATTAAAATGGACAAAGTTATATTTTTATATGTGATAAAAGGTATAGTCTACTAATATAAGGCAATTCTAAACCTTTATGCACCCAGAAACATATTGAAATATATCAATATATAAAAATATTTAAATGTTTATATAAAAATATTGCTTTTCTTAACATTTCTAGGATTAAGGAGTTATATTTTGCAGTCTTCTTGGTAGCTCTTCAAAACCCTAGACTTTGCTGGGTGCAGTGGCTCATGCCTGTAATCTCAATGAGGCTCAAAGGCCTCATGCCTTTGAGAGGCCCAGGACAGAGGGTTGCTTGAGGCCAGGAATTTGAGACCTGCCCCGGCATCATAGCAAGATCTCCTGTTTACAAAAAATAAAATTAGTTAATTAATCGAAAGTTTAAAAACCTTAGACTCATTGCACATAATAGTTTTACTAGGTTATGAGTAGTGTAGGGGAGAAAAGATTTTTTCCTTACCCATCTTTAGGTTCATGGCTGAGGTCCTATAGCAAAAGACAGATTAATAAGAGAAATGCATACAAATTTATTTCATATGGGTTTTATATGACATGGGAACCTTCATAAGGATATGAAAACTCAAACAGGAAAAACGTTTTATGCTTAGTTTGATGACAAGTGGTCATAGGGAAGTATGATAAGATAAAAGGGATATAATCTAATAAACTGGGGAGAAGCTTGCAAGGCCTATTTGTTCACATTCTTCGCTGTATCCCTGTGTCTTCAGCGATAAGGACATTTCTTTCCTCCAGGGCATCTCTGGAATGAAGTTCTTACTGAGAAGAGAGGTCAAAGAATTCTTTCAAGGTTTTATAACCTGCTTTAGGGGAGAAGGGTCGAGGGGATAATGAGAGTGATTTTTCTGCTTTTGCTATTTCCTGAAATGCCAAAGTGCCATATTTTGGGATAGCATGTTTTGAACCCCATCTGTAGTATCTTTAGACATCTTTTTGATGATCAAGTTAGATTTTAAAAATTCTATCAAAATAGTCAATACTTGAAAATATTCACTGTTGAGTAAAGTGGCCAGATAATGAGTTCTAGAAAAACAACTATGAAAGAAAAAAAAAATAAAAGGGAGGTGGGGACAGAAAATAAATCTGGGAAAATAAGTAAATAGGGTGAAACTAATCTAGTAAAAGTGAAATAAATTTGCATTTAATTCCTCAAAACATTTTTAAAAATCATAATTCTTGTTTCTGTGAAGAAAAGGCAGCTTCTTTCTAGATTAGCTCTGATCAGCTAATTGTGCAGTCTCTGAATGCAGTATTGGATGATGTTCTGAGTTTTCTTGTTTCTGTGGAGTGAAAAGACCATTTATTCAAGCTGTGCCAACTATCTGGGACTAGCAAATTCTACATCACTCGGCGTACTCCTGTGGTTTTCTGGTGATACTTGTTTTATGTTGGCTCCTTTTCTGCTACTGAGGTAGAGACTAAATTGACCACCTTTTAAGGATTACTAAATCTAGTCTTTTAGGCTAGAAGTATGTGATTAGTAAATGTTTTACTTCTTAAGTGAAGGGTTGTCTGTGGTTTCTATCTCAAATTTTGGCAAATTATATTTGGAAGTTTAATAAATTTTCATTGCTGTTACATCAGTGGCATTCATATCAATGAATAAAGCAGATTTTTCTAAAACAAGGTGAAAGTTTTATCATTAATATATCGTTAATAGTAGGCATACGTGTCTGAACAGATAGCTGATGAAAATTATCTCCCGTAGAACTCCCCCTGACCATTTCCTCCAGGTTGAACTGTTGAAGGCCTCTATTTAAATAGTATGTTAAGTTATAGTATTCAGGGGCAGGAACTTACTTGCTAAATCTTTTTTTGGCACTGAAAGTTAACAGAGAAGTATGTCATAAGATTAGCTTTCAGTCCTCTGGTGGGGATGACCCTATGAACATACAGTCCAAAAAAGATTCCTAACAGTTCAGCCAAGTAAACATTCATTGAGCAGCTGCAATTTGCTAGGTTTTGTGCTACACACAGGGTTTAAAGAAGTGAACAAGAGGCGCATGAACTAGGCAACGCAGGGTCTAAGGCCTTCCAGACCAGCATCCCATGTAGCTGGGACTACAGGCATGGGGCAACATGCCTAGCTAATTTTTTTTTTTTTTTTTTTTTTTTTGAGACGGAGTCTCGCTCTGTCGCCCAGGCTGGAGTGCAGTGGCGCGATCTCGGCTCACTGCAAGCTCCGCCTCCCGGGTTCACGCCATTCTCCTGCCTCAGCCTCCCGAGTAGCTGGGACTACAGGCGCCCGCTACCACGCCCGGCTAATTTTTTGTATTTTTAGTAGAGACGGGGTTTCACCGTGTTAGCCAGGATGGTCTCGATCTCCTGACCTCGTGATCCACCCGCCTCGGCCTCCCAAAGTGCTGGGGCCTAGCTAATTTTTTAAATTTTTTGTCTCACTATGTTGCCCAGGCTGGTCTCAAACTCCTGGACTCAAGCAGTTCTCCTGCCTCAGCCTCCCAAAGTGCTGGGATTGGAGGTGGGAGCCACCATGCCTGTTAGAAAGGTTTTTTTTCTAACTCACTTAGAAACTGGAACTTAGGGTTAGACCCTCTGTTCCTTGTTTTACTATCAAATAATGGCTGCACTAGGTAAGGTCTGAAGCCTGTTCCAGCTTTTAAATCCTAATTCTAACTGGTAAGAAAACTAAATTTCCTAAGGCTCCAGATCAAGTTGCTAGTTTAATAAGCAATGGCGTGTTCTATATCCTTTCCTCTCCATTTGTATACTTCCTTTTCTCTGATTTTGTACTTCAGTTCCTTGTCGTGTCCTCAACTTGATAATTATAGGAAGTTGGAATGTGAAGAAAACTGGCCATTTGAAAGCATACTGAAACACTATTTAATATTTTTTAGTTCAGACTTTTAACTTCAAGTTTGCCATATTTTATTATTCTAAAGTTCTGTTAAATTAGAAACTGGATAAGTAATATGAGTGACTTGTTAGAGTTACTATTTCTTTAAATAGTAGATAACTTTTCTCTGGTTTTCATTGAAATCAGAAACACTTTGTTTAACCGTGGTTCAGTGCGACTTTCAGATGACCCTTGAAGCAACTGAGTGACAGTGGGGAAGCAGCCTGTAGTTGAATGGATAACTGATAGTTGGTTATCTGTGTTTATTTCTGTTCTCCATTTATAATTTTATAATATTTTCTTTATTATTATTATTATTATTATTATTATACTTTAAGTTTTAGGGTACATGTGCACAATGTGCAGGTTAGTTACATATGTATACATGTGCCATGCTGGTGTGCTGCACCCATTAACTCGTCATTTAGCATTAGGTATATCTCCCAGTGCTATCCCTCCCCCCTCCCCCCACCCCACAACAGTCCCCAGAGTGTGATGTTCCCCTTCCTGTGTCCATGTGTTCTCATTGTTCAATTCCCACCTATGAGTGATAACATGTGGTGTTTGGTTTTTTGTTCTTGCGATGGTTTACTGAGAATGATGATTTCCAATTTCATCCATGTCCCTACAAAGGACATGAACTCATCATTTTTTATGGCTGCATAGTATTCCGTGGTGTATATGTGCCACATTTTCTTTTTTTTTTAATTATTATTATTATACTTTAAGTTTTAGGGTACATGTGCACAGTGTGCAGGTTTGTTACATATGTATACATGTGACATGCTGGTGCACTGCACCCACTAACTTGTCATCTAGCATTAGGTATATCTCCCAATGCTATCCCTCCCCCCTCCCCCCACCCCACAACAGTCCCCAGAGTGTGATGTTCCCCTTCCTGTGTCCATGTGTTCTCATTGTTCAATTCCCACCTATGAGTGAGAATATGCGGTTTGTTTTTTGTTCTTGGGATAGTTTATTGAGAATGATGGTTTCCAATTTCATCCATGTCCCCATAAAGGACATGAGCTCATCATTTCTTATGGCTGCATAGTATTCCATGGTGTATATGTGCCACATTTTCTTAATCCAGTCTATCATTGTTGGACATTTGGGTTGGTTCCAAGTCTTTGCTATTGTGAATAATGCCGCAATAAACATACGTGTGCATGTGTCTTTATAGCAGCATGATTTATAGTCCTTTGGGTATATACCCAGTAATGGGATGGCTGGGTCAAATGGTATTTCTAGTTCTAGATCCCTGAGGAATCGCCACACTGACTTCTACAATGGTTGAACTAGTTTACAGTCCCACGAATATTATAATTTTATACTATTTTCTAGAATGTAGAAGACTAGGATTTTAATTTCAGGTTTCCCATTAAGTAACTGAAATAACTATCCACTTGACTTCTGGAAACCTTAGTTTCCTCATTTATAAAATACAAATATCTAATTTGCATACCTTACAGTTAGTGAAAAGTCCAGGAAGAATCATCTTGTTAAACACTAAAGATCTGTAGAAATGTAAGCTACTGTTGTTGAAACATCACTAAGTGTTACCCTGGTTTTTTTTGTTTTTGTTTTTGTTTTTCTTTTTGCTAATAACAGTAGTGCATTTGTACTCAATTCCCCATTAGGAATTTAGAAATTTTATTTATTAAATATCTGACTGAATATAATAGATATAGTTAGAATGATGCAAATCACAGAGCCCCAGGTGACAAATAGCCCTCAAATCTTGTTTTCTGAGTCTATTTGGGTATAGTGAAAAAGATGAAACAAACCCACTAGCCAGCCTACCTCCAGTATTCCTGAACAGATAGCTCTCCATTTTCCTCTGATGATTATGGCAGAGCCTTTGATACACAGCTGACCTTTCTTTTGATCTATTGACATCACTGAAAATGGTCTGCTTAATGAGTGGCCACATCAGTTTACATAAGGTTATTCTATTTAATACTTATTCTGTGGATTTTTGGCATTTCACTATTTCCATTTTCTGAAAACAATGTGGTCAATGAAAATTTTAAAACTGTGTCTTGACCTTGCCCCACGGGAAATTTGAGAAAGAAATTCTGTATACTATGGAGTCCAGAACTGAAAATGTTCTCCATGACTTCAGGGGAAGAGATTAAGAAATGAAGATGAAGAACATATGTCCTGCTTTTTTGGATGGAACCTTCATAATAGGTGAAATTTTTACAATTTTTAACACCTTTTCAGGGGAACTCCCAGGAGTCTTCAGAGATATATTTGATTATAAAATGAACTATTTTATAAATTTCACCTTTCAAAAATGGCACAAACTAGTTTCTACAAATTTTATACACATAATTATAGCATATAATACATACTTACAGTTTAGTCTACAAAGAGATTGAGGTAACTTATAATTGCCTAACATAATTCAGCTAGTAGGTGGCAGAGTTAGAACCAAAATCTGTGTTATCTCTGTAACACTTTGCTGCTTCACAAGCCTGTGAAAAGTTCTCACCGATGAGAAATGAATTAACTCTTACAGAGCAGAAAAAGGAATATTTAATACACCATAGGAGGTAATTTGCTGAATTAGAGTAACAAAAGCAGTGTTTTCCAGCTGTGTTACAGACTTCAAATTGCTTAACTGATTTTTTTAAGCTCCTATGAGGAGTTAGAGAGAGTAACTAGATGCAGATTTTTCTAATGAAGGAGCTGGAGGCAAAATATAAGTAATTTAAGTAATATTAAACAACACACCGGGTTTGACCTACTCAAGATAGCTTTTCCTAGTTAATAGTAAAACTGACAACCTTGGTAATGTTGGTAACTCTGAAGTATTGAGTGCTTACTATTTTTTAAAGAAAAGTGGAGCTGTACATTACAGTAGTTAAAGTGGTAAAAACAGATTTTATTCAGGAACTACTGTAATAGGGGAAGAGAGACCTTAGTATAGAACAGGGTTCAATTCTGAATACAGCATAGACCAGTGGGGATTTATAGCCAAAGAGCAAGATGGCATTAATGGATGAAAAATTACGGAGATGAAAGAAACTTAAGGAGTGGGGAGATTGTGGTTAAGCCAACCTAAAATGATTCTTGCTCAAGACAGGCTGAGTGATGAGATACCAAGGCGGGTGTTGGAGAGTGCAGGGATGCAGAATTTGATTAGATACCGAGGGTGATCAAATATTGAAGGTGAACAGATAGTGAGGGTAGGGGGTTCTCTCTAAACTGACTGCAAGATTCTTACTACAACTGTGCTACACAAAATTGAAACCAAAGGTCAAGGCCTGGTTGAGAAGAGGATTCCGAGGAGCCTGACTTAAGTTTGGCCAAGGAGGGCATCTTGTCAGTTGCTCCTTTTGTTCAAGGAAATAAAGCATTATTCTCTTCTCTCAGCAATCTAAGTCCATCTTGTGTTCAGTTCCTTTTCAGTAAAGACGAGCTGAACCATCTGTTGAGACTTCTTAATGTCTTGAGATCATGGGTAGAACTTATGCCCAGTTCGTGTAGCTGTTCTTTCTATCTAAGTCACCACCTGAGTAACCAAGATCACCTACAACAGAACCTATGATGTTCTGGATACCTCTTTTGCTCTCATAGTGAGAGTGAGGTCAACTGGAGGGAGTGGGTGATTGTTTTAGAGATAACTTTAAAAAAGGAAAGAAATTGTGGGGAATCAAGTAGATGAAGGGATTAGTAAGATTAGAGAGGTAGCGAGATCCATTCCAGTTGGCTGGTAACAGCTAATAGGTTTGAGTTCCACAGACAGAATGAGAATCATTGAGCGCTAGCCTGGAGTCATAAGATAATTATCTGATGGCTGAAGGTGACCAAAGAATAAACATTTCGATGATTGAGAAAGGATTTTTTGGAGGTGGTCTGTGTGTGGTTGGGTTGGGTGACAGAAATTAGGCTGAGAGGGGAAGTGGGGACATTTCCATTCGTATGAGAGATGTCCAGGAACCTGTAGTGGCTTGGAGGCATTATGTTACATTTAAAGACGGCTGGAGAAGTGTAATGACAAATGCTTGTTCCCAGAAAAGAATTGATGGTAAAATTATGATGGGAGTGGACATGACCCTTGCAAGGATAGACTGGAGTATATTCAGAGGTTTTTCTCACAATGGGTATTTGTCTGGTTTAAAATGGTGGAAGAAAAGAGAGGGAAGTTATAGCAAAATAGGAATTCTGATTTCTCACAGGAATCTTGGAAATGCCAGGTGTGCCCACAGGAAAGGAAGCACAGTACCCTCAGTCTGTGGCATTATGGGAAGTGGTGACTAGTCCAGCCCAGGCTTGCCAAAGGCTCTGTGGATGAATAGTCTTGCTAACAGATAAGGAAAAGGCAGAGCTGGGGGAGAACAAGGAGCTCCTAAATTTAGGGACAGAAAAATGTAAGAGAAGACTAATCTCAGATGAGGAAAAGTCATAGTGAAGGCTGTGAACCTTAAAGGCAATCATCAGTCTATGAGAAATTAGGTATCCACATCCTACAGTAGCCCACAAGATCCAAAAACCTCTGTTATTTTGTTTCAGAAAGAGGAAAATGATGAATAGTAGAAGCTCCGCCTGTGAAGATAATTTTACCTGCAGCTGAAATACCATGACCCAGATATTGAACACACAGAATAATTAAACTTTTCGTCTAGAAACTTTGTGGTCTTTTCTTGCCATTGCCTTAAAGTATTCAGTGTCCTAAAGGGAGTTGTCATAAATGAAAGTGCATAGAAAGAGGTCATTTACATATTGGATTACAGTGGAGTCTTCTGGGAATTTTAAGTCCATCAAATAGGTTCATGAGAAATATGTAGGGCCTTAGTAAATCGTTGGGGCATAACAGTCCAGGTGTATTGTTTAGTTTCCCAGGTGAAGGCAAAGTAGTGAGATTCTTTATGAAGGGGAATATTATAAAAGGCAGAACACAGCCGAGAGCGGTGGCTCATGCCTGTAATTTCAGCACTTTGGGAGGCCGAGGCAGGCTGATCACAAGGTCAGGAGATCGAGACCATCTTGGCTAACATGGTGAAACCCCATCTCTACTAAAAATACAAAAAATTAGCTGGGCGTGGTGGCGGATGCCTGTAGTCACAGCTACTTGGGAGGCTGAGGTAGGAGAAAGGCATGAACCCGGGAGGCAGAGCTTTCAGTGAGCTGAGATCAAGCCACTGTACTCCAGCCTGGGCAACAAGAGTGAGACTCTGTCTCAAAAAAAAAAGGCAGAACACAAATGAATCACCATGAAATATTGCATGTTGGAAGAGATAACAGACAGGATAGTGTTAGGATTAGGCACCAAGGGAAATCTTGATTTGACAGTGTAATTGATAGATCCTAGGAAGGAACTGATATCCTTTCCCACTTGACTTTTTAATAGCCAAATGGGAGTAATGCACGGATTAGAAGTGGGGACTCATGTCTAATAAGCCTCTCATTATCAGGGAGATCAACCGCTAGTCCTTGTGGTTTTAAACGATATTGGGGAATCCTGGGGAGAGGCTTGGAAGGATCTGTTTCTACCTTATATGGGTTCTGTATCGCATATACCTTAGATAATTTTAATAGTTTGCTTAAATCTGTATTTAAGTAGATAGGTTGAAGTGGGCAAAGGAACTCCCTGCTTGGGGGAAGTCAGACAAAACCATTAGGGGACATAGACATGAAGAGGAAGACTCAGGGGTGGGTAGAAGCAGTCCAGCAGGAATTTTTGTACCTCCATTCATGAGAAGATACTTTCCACACAAGTTTACTGGGGTAGTGGAGCTGAGTAGAAAATTATGTTGACCTTTACGAGGTCCCATAGAGATATGAGGATAAGCTGAGGGCAAAGCATCAAAACCCACCACTGGTAAAGTTTGGTGACTGTGGGGAAGGGGGCAGGAAGTGAGGTCATGTTGAGGGTAGAATGTGTTGTCCTGGTATCGATGAGAGACGTGGAGGCCCTTTAACTTGTAGCATTATTTCTTCATGCAAGTTTAGTAGTAGTTGAGGGCATTGGGACATTTGCTTCTCTGGAGGAAAATAGACAATTCTCTGGTGAGGAGGGGGACTTGGGTTTTTCCCTCCTCTTGAGCACTGGGCAATTCCAGGCCCAGTGTCTTTTTTCCTCACGATATCAGCACATTGTTGAGATCAATGGGAGCCTTCCATTGCGGAGCTTGCTGTGAGTTAAAAATTTCAGGTTTTTCCAGTTGTTTTAACTGCAGTGCCACAAGCTTACAGTGTGTATTTTCCAATGTTTTTGAAATACTATTTTCATATTATTGGTCTAATGTCTGCAGCCTAGACATGTATACATTTTGTTAATTAATGTTATTTTTCTGTAATGTGTCATAGAGGTCTGGCCTGAAACTATTTATAAAGATTGCATGGCCTGAGCAGAGGCTGTTTGGAAAGTCAGTTCCACCCCTGAATTCTCTTTCCATGTTGTCTTTAATTGATGGTGATAGCCACAGTTTCATCAGTTTGTTATTTATAATGTTAGATATGTGACCAATCAATTTTAATGGGAGAGATTTGATGGATGGCTCCTAGTAATTTCTTACTTCCCTTGGGGTATCAGGGGTAGCCTGAGACCCTTGAGTGCACCCAAGGAAGGAACTGAGATTCATCAGAAATAGTGGTCCATTTAGCTTTTTCAAAGCAAAGGGAGGCATTTCCAGGCCCAACCAACAGGCAGATAAGTTGATTTAAATCAGGGAATCCCAGAGAGTATACACCTAGAATGATTCTAAATTGTTCAACAAACCTTTCCCTTTCCTTTCTGTGGTCAGGAAAGTATTTGGTGATAGGATGCAATTCAGGCCTAGACCAAGGTTTAAATGTTCTCTCTTCTATTAGCCTCACTTGGAAACAGGTACTGGCTGATCCTGGGCTTCATCTGAAGGAGATGGAGGCCAGTGAACCTTTTGGTTACAGGGAGGTGAGGGACTGGAGGAGGGGGCAGATGGTGGAAGAGAGTTTGGGAGAGGAGGCTATAAAGGAAAGCTGGGAGGGGAATATGGAGGTGCTGTTGAGAGCTCTAGGAACTTTACTGAGTCAGAAAAATTTTTCTATAGACAGTGTGAAAGAGCCTCAGTAGTTTGACTGAGATTTGAATTATTTAGCTGTTTTTTGGCTTCTTAATACCAAGTGAAATAAGCAGACCGCTGTGCATCCAAAAGCTTTGTTCCTTTTTGCTCTAGGGCTGTTTTTAGATGGACTAATTTAGGGATATACCAGGAGCCCCCACCATAGCCGAAGAGAGTTTTTGGTAAGGCTTTGCCAGTGAGAAAGCAAGCAGACAGTATTAGAACTATAGAGGCAAAGCAGGAGTTTGATAAGGTGAGGTTTCAATTGAGAAGTTCCCATGGGAGAAGCAGGATTAAACAGACAGAAGAGAGGGGCCTCATAAAGAGCAGGGAAAAAATTCCAGCCCAGGCACTGGGGAGTGGATCCCCACTGGAAACAAAGAGCCAGGAGAAGTCTTCATCCCAGGAGACAAAGATCCAGGAAGAATTTTCCAGCCAAGAGCCAGGCTCAGGAGTCAGGGAGTAAATGTCTTCTTGATGCAGTGAGCCCCAGAAAGAAAGACTTCTAGCTGAGTAGATGCCTTTCAAACAAAGAAGTCTGGGCCTCTAGTCCAGCTTCAGACAATGTAATCAGAATCTTAATCAAAATCTGTCCTCACTGTGATTCGATGGACGTTTATCTGGAGCACTGGATATTGGAGTCACTCACCACCAGATACCCAAAAAGCAAGCAGACTGAAGACAAAGTCTTGGTGTGTGCTTAGAGATTGGTTATTGTGTCCAAGAGTCTAATGGTGGTTCAGATCCAGATCTGAATCATGGACCAAAAACTGTTAAAGAAAAATAAGAGATAATAGTTAAAATGGTAAAAACAGATTTTATTCAGGAAAAGCTGCAATAGAAGAAGGGATTCCAGTATAGAACTGGGCTTAATTCCATATAGAGAGCACGCACAAGTGGGGATTCCTAATTCCAAATAGCATGGACAAGAGAGCAGGGATGGGGGTCAGTGGATGAAAAATTACTAAGAGGAAAGAAACGTCACGGATAAGGGGATTCTGGTTAAACAGAACTAACAGGATCCTTGCTGCAGGTTGGCCAGGGTGATAAGATACCAAGGGTGGCAGTGAGGAATTTGATCAGATATTGAGGGTGATCTCAATATCTGGGGAGTTCTTTCTCAAGTGACTTTGTAAGATTCCTGTTACAACTGGGTGATGTAAAGAGGAATACAGAAATCCAAAGCTCTAGGCCTAGTTGAGATGAGGATTCAGAGGAGCCTGACTAAAGTTTGGTCAAGGAGAGCATTTTATCACTGTGTGCAGGACGGTATACCAAGTACTTTGTGAAAATGAGCTAAGTTAATCCCCAAGTCAACCCTATGTGCTAGATATAACTCCTTTTTTACATAAAAGAGAATTGTTGCAAAGAAGTTAAGTAAACTGTCCAAGGTCACGCAGCTAGCATGTAGTAGAGACAATATTTAAACTTGAGTATCTGACTTCAACCATTAGTATTTACTGCCTCCTGGACTCCTTGGGGCCTCCACATCTCCTTTGGTGTGTTGTTTGGTTAGAATATGTGTGATGTTCCAATGATCTCTAAGAGTTAAACTGTGTTTGAAGTTAAGAGTTAAAGGGAAGTATTTGGATCTATAGGTGACTGATTACAAATTTAGTTTAATAGATAGTAATTGAGTAATTTAGTTACATAAGAATTTAAAAGGGGGCACCATATATTAAATGCCTATAACATCACTCTGGTTATTAAAATTATACATTAGACTTTAAGGTAGTGACTCAAGACAACATAATCAATAGGTCAAAAAATTATCGCAAGAATGTGTGCTAAGAAAAGGCCATAAGATGGTTTCCTGCCCTTTTCCTCCTGGCAGGTTCACTTATATGTGTGACCCTGATGCTGAGCTTGAGTTTCTGTTAGTACTTATGATAACTAATCTTCATAGGACCTACTTCTAGTGATTTTGGTATCCTAAATTCTGGGCACTGGTGAGTAATAATGAGGTCACTTTGTAGTTTAGCAGACTCTCACTTTGTTTCTTTTAATATGTAAATTAGAGTTCCAAGTTCTTGAAGGTAAGAAACACCTGCCACTAAAAAGAAGGTTAAAATGTCCACCTGAAGAAATGTTGTATCTGGCTGTTATTAAAAAGCAAAAAATTAATGGGTGATGGCGAGATCGTGGAGAAAAGGGAATCCTTACACACTACTGGCGAGAATGCAAATCAGTTCAGCCCCTGAGGAAATCCCCAGTTTGGAGATTTCTCAAACTAAAATAGAATTACCATTCCACCCGGGAATCCCATTACTACGTATATACCCAAAGGAAAATAAATTGTTCTACCAAAAAGACACCTGCATTTTTATGTTTATCACAGCACTCCTCACAATAGCAAAGATATGAAATCAACCCAGGTACCCATCAAAGGTGAATTAGATAAAGAAAATATGGTACATATACAACAAGGAATACTACACAGCCATAAAAAGAACAAAATCATGTCCTTTGCAGCAGCATGGATGCAGCTGGAGGTCACTAACCTAAGTGAATTAACACAGGAACAGAAAATCAAATACTGCATGTTCTCACTTATAAGTGGGAGTTAAACATTGGGTACGCATGGACATAAATATGGGAATAATAGACACTGAGGACCTAGAGCCAGGAGAGAGGGAAAAGAAGAAGGGTTGAAAAACTACCTATTGGGTACTTTGTTCACTACTTGGGTGATGGGATTATTAAAAGCCCTAACAGCTTCACACAATATAACGGTATAACAAACCTGCATGTGTAATAAATTTAAAAATTAAAAATTTTTAAATGCCATATCCTTATGCTGATTTCTGTGCACATATACATGGCTCTTTTGCCTCATTTAGGTCAAGAAGATGTTCCTTTTTGAATACAAATCTCTCTCTAAAGGATACTTTTTAACTATTCTCACTTTATTGTTCAAGCTGACCTTGCATAATGAAGTTTTTGTTGCTTTGAAAGTAGGAGTAGTAGGCCAGGCGTGATGGCTCACGCCTGTAATCTCAGCACTTTGGGAGGCTGAGGTGGGTGGATCACCTGAGGTTAAGAGTTCGAGACCAGCCTGGCCAACATGCAACATGGTCTCTACTACAAATACAAAAATTAGCTGGGGGTGGTGGAGGGCACTTGTAATCCCAGCTACTCAGGAGGCTGAGGCAGGAGAATGGCTTGAACCTGGGAGGCGGAGGTCTCAGTGAACCAAGATCACACCACTGCACTCCAGCTTGGGTGACAGAGTAAGACTCTGTCTCAAAAAAAAAAAAAAAATAGGAGTAATATTTAGTCTTGTATTTTTTTCCTTGTAGGAAAGACTTTATTCTAAGGAAGACCATGCAATGCACTGTCCATGTCAGCAAAGAGATGTTTATACCATAGTGTTTGAATAGATTTGGGCATAAATACTTTAAAAAATATAATAAGGTCACTAGACCCTGGGTGGGCTTGGGATAGAAGACAAAGTTGTGAAAGAGGCTCTGAGAACAGGGTTGGAACTGGATAAAGGTGTGCCTGCTTTACAGTTTTTCTTGAGTTCATCATTTAACATAATGCCTCTGAAAGTAACTTACTGCTGTCTTTGATAGAAATGCATATTGGTGTATTGCCAGTGCCACAGCTGGGATGTCTGGACTAATTTGGAAGGTTGCAAACTGCCACGTACCCACCTTCAGACCTGTCTTGACTTTCTGGCCTTTCCCCACACTGAATGAATGGAGTGGGAGGGAAGAGCCTAGACAGAAACATATGTTTTCTATTTACTTCTTCCTACCTCTTTTTTTTTTTTTTGAGATGGAGTTTCGCTTTTGTCACCCAGGCTGGAGTGCAATGGCGCAATCTTGGCTCACTGCAACCTCTGCCTCCCGGGTTCAAGTGACTCTCCTGCCTTAGCCTCCTGAGTAGCTGGGATTACAGGCATGAACCACCACACCCAGCTAATTTTTGTATTATTAGTAGAGATGGGGTTTCCCCATGTTGGCCAGGCTGGTCTCGAACTCCTGACCTCAAGTGATCCACCCGCCTCGGCCTCCCAAAGTACTGGCGTGAGCCACCGTGCCCGGCCTTCCTACCTCTTTTCATACCCCATGCTTAGAGGTTTTCCTTTGAGTCGTGGATATGAAGACCTAGAAAGTATTTGCTAAAAAATATCTCCAAGTAAATACAGTCTCTGTACAATATTTCTTGAATTTGTAAATTTGGAAACCAGAGATGACAATTTGTTTGGTAAATACATGGATAGTTTGAAAGCTTAGTAAGATCCAAGTTTCATTTATTTTTATTTTTTTCTTGTTTCCAGTAGGCTTGGAAGGGTCCAAATTTTAGACATGTATACAAAGGCAGTAAATGAATCGGAAAGAAGAGGGAAGTTAATACTTTTAGCTTTTCTCTTTTAGAGAGATTAGCTTTCCATTATTTTAACAGAATAGCTTAGCAAAATGTTCTTTCCCTATTTTGTGATGAACATAACTGAAATCTCGTATCTAATTAAATTCAATTCCTACCTAAAAGTTTTCACAAAAGAGATTATAGTTCATGTTTGTGACTAAAGAAACAAACAGAAGTTGTTTATAAAACGTTTGGTGGAAATTTTAATGTCTTGTTTTCACCAGTGAAATTAATGATGACTTGAAAGTCTTTCTTCTTTCTTGAAAGTTTTCTTTTCTTTGAAATGCTGTTTGTTTTTCTGGTTATTGGTTACTTGTGGACAGATAGCAGTTGTGAAGACATAAACTACTGATTGTTAAAAATTTCAGCATTCTCTTTTTAAAAGAAATCGGCAAGCCAATTCTAAAATTTATATGGAAATGCAAGGACGTAGAATAGCCAAAATAATCTTGAAAATGAACAAAGTAGGACTCACTTACCTTTGAAAGTTACTCTAAAGCTATTGTAATCAAGACTGTGTTATTGGCAAAAGGACAGACATATAGATCAGTGGGGTCCAGTTAGATCTGATCCAGTCAGATCCAGTTCCAAATATAGAACTACACATATGTGGTCAAATTTTATGAGTTTGCTGAAGTGATTTAATGGGAAAAAGAAAGTGTCTTCAACATATGGTGTTCAGAAAGGTGGTTTTCCACATGCAGAATAAAAAAGAACTTTGATTCCTACCTTACACCACAGACAAAAATTAACTTGAGATGAATCAGGACCTAAACTTAAAAGCTAAAACATTACAATTTCTAAAGGACAACATAAAAATATCTTTGCAATTTATCTTAGGACACAGAGAGCACTACCATTAAAAAGTTGATAAATTGGACTTCATCAAAAATAAAAACACCTGCTCATCAGAAGATAACATCAAGTAGATAAGCCTTTGTTACAATTACATTTGACAAAAGGCTTGTGTCCAGAATATATAAAGAATTATTCAATTATGGAATAATTAAAAGAAGGCAATCAACATTTTTAAATGGGCAAAAGATTTGAACAGACATTTCATAAAATAAGGAATATCACTGGTCAAAAAGCACATGAAAAAGTGCTCATGATCATTAGTCATCAGGGAAATGCAAAGTGAGATACCACTGGCTACCCACCAGAATGGCTAAAATTAGCAATATTGATCATACCAAATGTTGGGGAGAATGTGGAACTGTTAGTGATTGCTGGTGGGGGTATAAAATAGTACAACTACTCTGGAAAATGTTTGGCAGCAATTCCACTTCTATGTATTTATCCCAGAGAAATGAAAATATATACCTACAAAAGTCATATGTAAGAATGTTCATGGCCACTTGATTGAGAATAGCCAAAAACTGTAAAAACCCAGTGTGTATGGTAGGAAAAAACCAATTTTCTCCTTCTGTACTCTCAACACAGAGAGTATAGCGACCAGATGTGTGGATTTTTCTCACACTGACCAATTCTCTGATGCCAGCCGGATAGCCTATATTCAATTCACTTCTGACACTAACTAGAGCTCGTGTAGATCTCTCATGGATTAAGAGCTCAGTCTCACAAGACTGTGCCCTACTTCATATACCAATTGCAAGCAGTAGGTTCCCAGGTCACCACAACTTCTGACCAGTTTGGCCACAAGTGGGAGGTTACCACAACCCCCTTCTCAGGTTCAGTAATGTGCTAGAGCAGCTCATAGAACTCAGGGAAACACTTATATTTATCAGTTTATTATAAAGGATGTTTTAAGGGATACAGGTGAACAGCCAAAGAAGTACTCTGGGTAAGATATGTAGGAAGCGGCATGGACCTTCCATGCCCTCTCTGGGTGTTCCACCCTCCTATCATCTCCATGTCTTCAGCATCCCAGATGCTTTCTAAACCCTGTAGTTTAGGGATTTTTATGGAGGCTTCATCATATAGGCTGAGCATTTATTAACTCATTTTTCAGCCCCCTCGTTTTCCTGGAGGATGGCATAGTGTGGCTGAAAGTTCCAGGCTTCTAATTATGGCTTGGTCTTTCTGGTGACCAGCCCTCATCTAGGAGCCCACCAAGAGTCACCTCATTAGAACAAAAGACATTCTTATCAATGCCCAGGAAGTTCCAAGGGATTAGCAACTCTGTTAGAAACTGGGGCCACAGACCAAATATTAGAACAAAAGATGCACCTAGCATCCCTCTTGCTCAGGAAATTACAAGAGTTTTGGGAACTCTCTGTGAGGAACCAGGGTCAGGGATCAAATACACATTTCTTATTGTATCACAATATCACATCCAAGTGTCCATCAGCAAGAGCCTAGACAAGCAATCTGGTATATCCATACAGTAGAACACTGCTCGGCAATAAAAAAGAACAAATTGCTGATACATGTAATGGCAAGGATAAATCTCAGAAGCATTAAAGGACATGAAAGAAGCCAGACACAAAATACTTTATACTGTATGATTCCATTGATATAAAGTTATAGAATAGTTAAAACTAATCTGTGGTAACAAAAATCGGATCAGTAGTTGCTTCTGGTTGTGGAGGGAGGGGAATGTTGACTGAGAAGAAGCAAGAGGGAATTCTACAGGTTGATAGAAATGTTCTATCTTCTGGTAGGGGTGTGGGTTATATAGGTATAGTCACTTACCCAAACTGATCAAACTATAGACTTAAGATATCTGCATTTCACTATATTTAAATTATAACCTCAAATTAAAAAATCTCACACAAAAAATAGCAAGGTATTTTCCTATCTCTTATCTGACTCTCTTTCTTATTCTCTTAAAGTATTGGACAGCCCAGTCCCACTATACTGAGGCAATTTTTGAAAGAAAATAAAATTTATTACTTTTATTATCTTTTAATGTATCCACTATACTCTATATAGGGCATCATTTAAACTCTCTCTCAGTCTTTGTTGTTGTTGTTACAGTGAAGAAGAAAAGCTATCCGGAAGAACAAAATAGCACAGCCGTGTAAACTTGCAATGATTTGGCAAGTTTTTGAAGTTATTTAATCCTGATAAGTTGAAATCCCTTGAAGCATATTTATACATTCATCTTTCCAAACAGCTACCGCTTATTTGCTCTTTCATTCAAGTGAAGGTTATTGAGCACCTCCTATGAGTAGATGTTTTATCAGATACCGAGTAGGCATGCTACGATGAGTACGCAACCAAGTTCCTGCCCTTAACAGCATTCCTAGTTTAGAAATGATAAATACAAAAATAAATTCCATTGCAACAAGAAAGGTACAGCACTGTACAAACTGCTGCTGGGCGTTCTTTTGAGGAAGCAACGTCTTCTGCCTTGGGTGCTTGGGAAGATTCCACAGAGGAAGTGACATTTGAGCCAGTTTGTATGAATAGTTAAGAGTTGTGGATAGGAGTTGGAAGAAGGGGGACATTTTAAGAAGATGACTAGAAATGTAATTCAATAGTTTAGTGAGTCTTTTATCCTCCTTAAACCTTTAGGTAAAGGTTCTGTTAGTATCTACTGAAATAGAAGTCTTTTGCAGTAGCATAGTCAGTGTTTAAACTAGGACACCAAATATTTTCCGTTTTTTCCCTCACCAATAGCAGCTAATATTTATTGAGAACAAAGGATGTGACAGGTACTCTGCTTAATGTTTTAATTTGATTTAATATAATCTCCATAGCAATTTAATGCATTAATATTACTGTCCCTATAGATTAGGAAAATTGAGGATTGAAGTAATACCCTTTATAAGTGGACAAGCTGGGGATTCTTTCCCAGGTTTCTCTGCCTCCAAAGCCTGGGATCTTTAAAAAGCCTACTCTGTGTGTGTTGCTCTTAGTATGAGCCCAGAGAAAGCAAGCCAAGGGCAACTCTGAAGTGTCTTGCGGTCACTTAAAAGAGGGGGGATTTATCTGTTTTCCAAAATATGGCCTGCCCACCTTTTGTATTTAAGTTTCAGTTCATTGCCAATATGTATAATTATTTATAAACTCAAAATAATCTGTTTTATTTTTATTTCTATCTACATGATACTTTAATTTCATGTATGAAAAATTGCCAAGTAATCATTCTCTAAGCTTTCTACAGTATCCATGTTATAAGTTAAAGAATCATAGCAGTAAAAACTATAAGCTCTTTATAGCCATTTCACTCTAATTATTAGAGTGAGAACCTTGAAGATTTTGCCCTTTGAAAATGACTTGTTATTTGGGCAATCTGGCTTCTCACTATTTAACAAGTGTTGCTTAAAGTATCATGTAGGAAAATTTGATGTGCTCCACAGCCACTCACAGCTTCTGATAATTCTGTTTGTGCCAGCCTTGAGAGATCACCGAGTGGTAGTTTAAGATTGTGCTCCAGTATAAAAGTGGCAAGGTTTGTCTTTTAAACAAACGTATTTTTTTCAGAGTAGAAGATAAATTTTTGACTAAATCAGTCATTTGCCATACTCTAAAATTCATTTTAGAAACTTGGTTTTAGTTTTTGCCCAAATGACCACTTAACATGGGACACCCACCCTAACCCCTACCTCTTTCCCAGGAAAGTTAGATTTTTGTCCAAGATTCCACCAGTATTGAATATTTGCTCTTGCCAGATATCTTGTCAAAGGTACATTGTCTGCTTTTGGTTGACCAATGGGGTATGGGTTGTTATGCCAGATGAGTGTCACCTAGTAGTGGAATTAGAAAATCATCAACCAAGGGCCCGGCATAGTGGCTCACATCTGCAATCCCAGGGCTTTAGGAGGCCAAGGTGGAAGGATTGCTTGAGCCCAGGAGTTTGAGACCAGCCTGGGCAACATAGCAAGACCTTGTCTGGTGACACACACCTGTAGTCCTAGTCACCCAGGAGGCTGAGGTGGGAAGATCACTTGAGCCCAGGAGTTCTATGAGCTGCTCTAGCACATTACTGAACCTGAGAAGGGGGTTGTGGTAACCTTCCACTTGTGGCCAAACTGGTCAGAAGTTGTGGTGACCTGGGAACCTACTGCTTGCAATTGGTATATGAAGTAGGGCACAGTCTTGTGTGACTGAGCTCTTAATCCATGAGAGATCTGCACAAGCTCTAGTTAGTGTCAGAAGTGAATTGAATATAGCCCACATTCTTTCCATAATACCACACTTCCTTAGTAATAAGAAATAACAAGATATTTAAAAATAAGAACTTCCAGTTAAATCTTTTTAGGACATAACTTCTCTCTTTCAGACTCCGTTTTAAATGACACTTCATTTTGTGGTCCAAAATCAGAAGTAATCTCTTCCTCCTACATATTTCAATAGCATTTTACCTATACTTATACCTAGACCTCTCTAGAAGATTTATCTTCATAACATATTTGATTTTTATAGCACTTTACTTCTTTTATGACACATTATCATGCTATTTTCTATTAATCACGCATTCACATAGGTGATTAGTTCCTCTAGGACCATAAACTCCTTGAGGTAAGATCTGTCTATTGGATCTTTGCACCCACCTCAGTACCAGCATGCATGAAGAAAAAAATGTGAAGTACTCCTTGGTCTACTATAGCATTAGGAAGGCTATCAACCCATTATTCTGCTTCCATTAAATGTTTTCCGATGCCTGATGGTTAGTGACTTTTTAAATTTAATTTTTAATTTTTTTTAGAGTCAGAATATTGCTCTGTTGCCCTGACTGCAATGCCACGATCATAGCTCACTGCCTCAGGCTCTTGAGTAGGTGAGACGACAGGTGCATGCCACCACACACAGCTAATATTTAATTTTTTTGTAGAGATGTGTTTTGGAATCAGACTTGTCTGTACTTGTCTACCATTTAATAACTGTTGTACATCACATTGCTTCATTCTTTGAACTTCAGTTTTCTCAAGTGTAGCATCATAGAGGAGTTGTGATTATCTAAATGATTAAATGGGATTACACTTTTAAAAGCTCCTACAAAATGCCTGGCACCTGGTCGCTTTTCATTATATGCTGGTTCCTTTTGTTCTCCTATCTGACCCAATTCAAAGTCCCTTCTGTCTCATTAGCTTGTTTTATGAACATGGAGGCAAGGATTCTGGGTAGGAGGCAGTTGTAGTACTTCATTCATTAAGCATTTGCTGACTACTTTGTATAGTGGAAATCCAGAGGAAGGGATTATTATTATTATTATTATTATTATTATTATTATTATATTTTGAGACCAGGTCTCACTATGTTGCCCAGGCTGAAGTACAGTGGCACAATCATGGCTCACTGCAGCCTCAACCCCCCAGCCCAAGTGATAATTCTGCCTCAGGCTCCTGAGTAGCTGAGACGACAGGTGCATGCCACCACACCCAGCTAATATTTAATTTTTTGTAGAGATGGGTCTCACTGTGTTGCCCAGGCTGGTCTTGAACTCCTGGGCTCAAGCGATCCTCTTGTCTAAGCCTCCTGAAGTGCTGGGATTACAGGCATGAGCCACTGCACCTGGCCTAGGATTAACTATTTTAATAGGCATTTAGGAAGTAGAATGGGTAGATATGGGAATTCAGGGAGAATTAGGGGAAGGTGGATAGAAAAGAGGCTAAACTGATTTTCTTCTATAATCTTTGGAATCAAACGAAGAAGGGCAAATCGATTATTCTTCTCAGGAAAAGATTTTCTTTATCTTTAAACGTATAGGTAACATTAGCTGTCTTCTACCTGATAAATTTGTTTTCTGTAAGTTTTGTACCTTTTTTTAAAAAAGAAATTATTTGTATCATAAAGGACCTAAATAATATACATGGCATGAATGTACATCTGCCCGTGAATGCTGAATTTATTCTAGAAAATATCGTTTTGCAGTCTTTGATTCTAGCTTGTGTTGCTGACCTCACTAGTATAATTATTGGCTGACTTTGTCTCTTTTTCCATTTCCTCCCAATCAGTTTGATAAAGGTTACTCTTACAACATCCGTCACAGCTTTGGAAAGGAAGGCAAGAGGACAGACTATACACCTTTCAGTTGCCTGAAGATTATTCTATCCAATCCACCAAGCCAAGGGGATTATCATGGTAAGTGCCTCCACTGGATACGTTGGCCAAGTACAGAAATCCAAGAGCTCTGTTGGAAACACTGAAACAATGTTGTGGCTTTTTGCATTCCTGTCAGGACCTAGTTTGTAGCTTATGTCAGTCGTCACTGTCAAGCTAGAGCTCCATTACTCTTAGAACAATTTGTCTTATTACTGAACTAGGTCAGGCAAGAGAAATTCATTCAGCTGCACTTCAGTTTGTGCTGGATTAGGCTTTTCAGTTCTTTCTTCCTTCCCGCTGTTCTCTGTCTCCCTCATCTTCTGCAGTGTTCTGCGAGTGTCTTAGAGGGCGATGTAAGTTTTACAAAGCTTTTTGAAATTAGAATATTCTAAGTTTGGAATAGTAGATTCATTAATTTTCCAAAGGTTAACTACTAAGGAAAAGTGTGAGGTTTTTTTCTTATCACCATCATCTGATTAACCAACAAAGATTAAGTGGGCAATTTAACATGTCGTGATATCTGCCATAACTATCAGTTTGCCTGAGTTATTTAAAAAGAAAAACAAAACATCTCATTTGTCTGGTATGTCCAAGAATGAATTAATAGTTTATATCAGTAAATTTTCTGGATTATCAAAGCTTACTACAGTATGTGTCAAAACTTAGTTTTGTTTTAGAATCTTCAACACTTTTTAAAAGACTGCACACTTTTGGACTGCTAAAGATCAAATAATCATAAACAATATTTTTAGAAAGACATTCTTTGTGACCAAATCATTAAAAAATGCCTATACATTCATTAGTTAATAGATGAAGAAGTGGCCAGCACTCGTTATATAGATAGACAGATAAGATAGATCTATATATAGACATAGATTTTTTTTTTTTTTGAGACAGAGTTTCATTCTTGTTGCCCAGGCTGGAGTGCAATGGCAGGATCTCGGCTCACTGCAGTCTCCACTTCCTGGGCTCAAGCAGTTCTCCTGCCTCAGCCTCCTGTGTAGCTAGGATTACAGGCACCTGCCACCCTGCCCGGCTAATTTTTTGTATTTTTAGTAGAGACAAGGTTTCGCCTAGTTGGCCAGGCTGGCGGGCCTCAGGTGATCTGCCCGCCTTGGCCTCCCAAAGTGCTAGGATTACAGGCCTGAGCCACCACACCCAGCCTGGTAATAGATATTGAGTTGTTTTTATCACTTATTTCAGAGTCCCTTGAGGTGCTTTTTTAGAAATGCAGATTCTCAGGGTGCACCCTCAGTCATATAAAATCAGACTTTACTTGCAAGTACACTGGGTGAGTTTTATGTCTTCTAAAGTTTGAAAACCATGGGTCCAGGTACTTCTGTTGAGGAAGCCTGAAGCCTTTTTTAGCCTAGCAGCCATACCAGGCAGTCAACTTATGATTAAGCTTGTGGCCAAGTAAAACTCCCAGGGATTTGTCTGCAAATTTCCAGGTTCTAGCATTTGTCTCTTAATTAGTTGGTTTTCATTAGCTTAAATGCAAAACTTTATTTCTGTTAAGTTGTATCTTGTTATCCCAGTGCTTTATGTTATTATTTTGTTTCTAAGTTCAACTCTGTCAGTCAAGAAATATTATACTTAGCACTCAATGAACTCATTATTTGTTGGAAACATTTACTTATTCTGTTTTTAAAAAGTAATAAACTTAATTTTTTAGAGCTGTTTTAGGTTCACAGCAAAATCGTGTGGGAAGTTCAGAGTTCCCATATACCTCCATGCCCCAACACACGCACAACCTCCGTTGCTGTCAGTATCCCACACCACACTGGTACATGTGTTACAATTGATGAACCTACATTGACAAATCCTTATCATCCAAAGCCCATAGTTTACAAGAGTTCATTGTGGATTTTGCATAACAGTACTTTATCAGATTTGTCTTTTGAAAATGTTTTCTCCCCATCTGTGCTTCTGTTCTTTTCTCTCTTTTTTCACCTTTTGGGATTTCATTTACACATTATACCTTTTATAGTTGTCCCATAGTTCTTAGGTATTGTATTTTGTTTTGTTTTGTTTTTGTCTTTTTTCTCTTTGCTTTTTAGTTTCAGAAGTTTCTGTTTGTCATATCCACAAGATCCAAGGATTTTCCCCAGTCATGTCCAGTCTACTGATGAACCCATTGAAGACATTCTTCATTTCTGTTACAGTGTTTTTGATCGCTAGCATTTCTTTTTTGTTCTTAGAATTTTCATGTCTCTGCTAGCTGGTTATTCTGACACATTTATTGAATAGGGAGTCCTTTCTCCATTGCCTATTTTTATTGACTTTGTTGAAGGTCAGATAGTTGTAGGTATGCTGTCTTATTTCTGATTCTCTATTCGGTTTCATTAGTCTATGTGTCGGTTTTTGTACCAGTACCATACTGTTTTGGTTACAATAGCCTTATAGTATAGTTTGGAGTTAGGTAGAGTGATGCCTCTGGCTTTGTTCCTTTTGCTTAGGATTGCTTTGGTCATTTAGACTCTTTTTTAGTTCCATATGAATTTTAGAATAGTTGTTTTCTTATTCTGTGAAAAATGACATTGGTAGTTTGATAGAAATAGCATTGAATCTGTACATTACTTAGGGTGGTATGGCCATTTTAATGACATTGATTCTTCCAATCCATGAGCATGGAATGTTTTCCTGTTTGTGTTGTCTCTGATTTCTTTCAGCAGCATTTTGTAGTTCTTCTTGTAGAGATCTTTCACTTCCTTGCTTAGATGTATTCCTAAATATTTTATTTATTTATTTTTTGGTGGCTACTGTAAACAGAATTGTGTTTTTGATTTGGCTGTCAGCTTGAACATTGTTGGTATGTAGAAATGCTACTGACTTTTAAGGCTGGTCGTGGTGGATCATGCCTGTAATCCCAGCACTTTGGGAGGCCGACACGGGTAGATCACTTGAGGTCAGGAGTTCAAGAGCAGCCTGGCCAACATGGTGAATCTCATTTCTACTAAAATTAAAAAGCAAAACAAAAATTAGCCAGGCGTGGTGGCGTGCACCTGTAATTCCAGCTATTCAGGAGGTGGAGGTTGCAGTTGGCTGAGATGGCACCACTGCACCAGGTGACAGAGTGAGACTCTGTCTCAAAAAAAAAGAAATGCTACTGATTTTTGTATATTAATTTTGTATCCTGAAACTTTGCTGAAGTCATTGATTAATTCCAGGAGACTTTTTGGTGCATGCTTTATAGGGTTTTCTAGGTATAGAATCATATCATCAGCAAAGAAAGATAGTTTGACTTCTTTTCCTATTTGGATGGCTTTTATTTCTTTCTTTTGCCTGATTGCTCTGGGTAGGACTCCCAGTAGTATTTTGAGTAAGAGTGGTGAGAGTGGGCATCCTTGTCTTGTTTCCATTCTCAAGGGGAATGGTTTGAGCTTTGGCCCATTCAGTATGATGTTGGCTGTGGGTTTCTCTTAGATAGTTCTTATTATTTTGAGGTATATTCCTTTGGTATCTAGTTTTTTGAGGGTTTTTGTCATGAAGGAATATTGGAATTTTTTTTTTTTTTTTTGAAACGGAGTCTCACTCTGTTTCCCAGGCTGGAATGCAGTGGTGCGATCTGGACTCACTGCAAGCTCCGCCTCCTGGGTTCATGCCGTTCTCCTGCCTCAGCCTCCTGAGTAGCTGGGACTACAGGTGCCTGCTGCCATGCCCAGCTAAATTTTTGTATTTTTAGTAGAGACGGGGTTTCACCGTGTTAGCCAGGATGATCTTGATCTCCTTACCTCGTGATCCGCCCGCCTCGGCTTTCCAAAGTGCTGGGATTACAGGCGTGAGCCACCGCGCTTGGCCAGGATATTGGATTTTATTGAAAGTTTTTTCTATTGAGATAATATGGTTTTTGTTTTTAATTCTGTTTATGTGGTGAATCACTTTTATTGATTTGCATATGTTGAGTCAGACTTGCATCCCAGAAATAAAGCCTATTTGATCATGGTGAATTAGCTTTTTGATGTGCTGCTGGATTCAGTTTGCTAGTATTTTGTTGAGGATTTTTGATTCTATGGTCATCAGAGATATTGGCCAGAAGTTTTCGTTTTTTCATTGTGTCTCGGCCAGATTTTGGTATCAGGGTGATGCTGGCTTCATAAATTGAGTTAATGGGGGGAGTCCCCCCTCCTCAGATTTTTGGAATAGTTTTGGTAGGATTGGTACCAATTCTTCTTTGTACATCTGGTAGAATTTGGCTGTGAATCTACCTGGTCCAGGGCTTTTTCTGGTTGATAGGTTTTTTATTCCAGATTCAATTTCAGACCTCATTATTGGTCTGTTCAGATTTTCACTTTCTTCCTGCTTCAGTCTCGGAAGGTTGTGTGTTTCCTGGAACTTAGTCATTTCCTCTAGATTTTCTAATTTGTGAAAAATGCACAATTATTAACTTACAAATCTATCATCTGTATGACTGAAAAAAAAAGACTTTTCTATATTAAATTTTTAATAAGCATTTTGACTTACCATTGCAGTTTATTAAAATATCTAAAATTTTCTAGATTTTGTCCTAAAACAGCTTTTGTATTTCAAATTCTTCTGTATTCTTATTTATGTGAATATTTCTAGTGGTCTTTCATTTTTTTCATGAAATAACATAGAGATGACACATATCCACCATAAGTTGTTTTTCTATGAAATAGTTTATTTTTTCATCTCATTTCCATCCATGATTCTTTTACATTTTCATAGATTCTACGCTTTAGGAAATAGGCATATAATTTACATTTGAAAATGATGTTGAATTTTTTTCCTTCTCAGAGTTTGCATGTTTTTCATTTTGTTTATCTATCTTCCTTCTCTCATATGCCTTTTATATAATTTTTAGACTAGAATATAAGAAGATTGTATAAAGTTTTAAAATAAACTATTATGCAGCTATTTTGTGATTATTTGTGCTTGTTAGCAAGGAGCGTAATTAAAGCTGTTTTCCCTCTTCCTGTTGAATGGACATCTTAGCCTGAGAATGCTGCAATGTTTTATGTAACTCTTGAGCCTGGAGTGCCCTGATAACCATACAGCTAAGTAATCATTTAGATAAAAAGAGGAAAGCAGTTGCACCCATGGGCAATTACCTTTTTTTATTAATAAGCTGTTAGACAATTAAGGGGAGCTTAGATGGTCTCTCGAGTGTGGTATTGTACTAAGTTGTGGGTAAATAACCTTGTTTGTGTGCTGGCTTATTTTTTGTTGTCAGGGTGCCCATTCCGTCACAGTGATCCAGAGCTGCTGAAGCAAAAGTTGCAGTCATACAAGATCTCTCCTGGAGGGATAAGCCAGGTAGGTCATATTCTTCTCTCTGCATCTGCAGTAACGAGGCCTTAGACAGATCTCTCAGTTTTATTTAATGTTCTTGCAGTGATGCTGTGTATTACTTGTCAGGCCTCACACCAGACATCTTATCTTCAAGACGAATTAAGTTAAAACCTTGACTTATCTGGTTTAGACTCTTGGGAAATTCTAGTTCTTCTGTCTGCTAAGCTGCATTTTTATTTTTCCTAGTCATAAAGGAAGCTGGAAACCTTCCCCCACACCTCAGTTTGTTTTACTATCTCAATTGAGGACTACATCTTTAAAAATAAAATTTTTGAGCAATGCATGGAAGCTTATTAATGAAGCTGAAAATCAATGACAGCATATTTCATTTTGGGAAATTGTTTTCTGAGCAGATGATAATGTAGTACACACTGGCTGAATGTTCTGATAGGCATCAGTTATTGCTGTGTTTAATCTACACTTCTGATGGTAGATCAAATAGTTTGTCAAAATACTTTGTCTTATGAACAATGGAAATGCTCAGATTGTAAAATCAAATGTTAAACAGTACATTTTTTAGTAAGTCTACCTTTAAAAAATTAATATTGTGACATAGCAAAGACTATTTTCTATAGTGTGCTTTCAAGTTAACTGGAATTTTGAAGGAATAGGGGAAGAGCTTCTGCTTCCTTAGCTTAAGAAGAACATTATATATTTTAGAGTTAGAACATCTAAATCATCATACATCTTTAAATTGTTATTTTTATTTAAAGAAAATTGTTACTCTAGACAACTTTATGGCTGCTTCTGTGTCCAAAGTTCAGATAACAAATCTTACATAGTTTTTTAGTACTTTTAGCAAAGCAGTGTTCAAGGTGCCATAGATTATGCAAGGAAGAATCAGATATAAATCCTGCTCCCACAAAACCAGTGTCTGAAAAAAAAAAACATAAACCAAGTGTCATGAGAGGTACACATAGACTGTCTTGGGTCTTCTGATGAGGGAAAGACTATAACCAGCTGAAGAGGTCAAGGAACCCTTTATGGAAGAGATGCCCTTTGAATTAGGCCTTGCACGAAGGTTGGGAATTAGGGAGAGAGAATGCACAAATGAAAGACTATAGGAGTATTAAGATTTCAAGCTTAGGATAATGGTGGCACCAATACATAAATACTAATAGGTAACTTAAAGGAAGTATAGTTGGTTTCGGTTTGAGTGACTTAATTTTAGTGGTTATAAACTGCTGCTAACATATTTGATAAGGAATCTAGAAATAAAGAATTAGTGGCTTTTTTTTAAGCAATCATAAAGGATCACCTTTTTGAAAACAGTACAAGTTCTTAACATATCTATGTTAACATATTATGTCTGCATTTAAATGGTATTAATGTGGATTTAGGGCATTAGATAATTTAGGACTAGAAATCTGATGGTCTTTTCAGTTAGAATTGTAGCATAGGTAGAAAGCCATTCTCTTTTTTGGAGTCCTAGGATGTGACATGCCATGGTGCATAGGTAGGAAGTCAGTGGTAGAACCAAAAATTGAAGCCAGGCTTTCTGATTCTTAAGATTTTTTTTTTATCCCCCTGAACTCCACTCTACTTTAGAGCTTATTATCCTGAGTTTGCTGGAGGGAGAGAAGAGGTAGGGAGTCAAAAGCTGTGTTTGAAAATGTAATCTTGGCTAATCCTTCTCTTTGTCAAGCATTAAAAGGAGGTGGGATCAATGAAGACTGAACAGAAATGGGGAGAGAGGGAGAAAATACATTAGGGTAGTGAAGTATCACAAAAGTCAAGGAGAAAATTTTGAGAAGAGAATAAGTTCCACAGAGTCCCTTGTAGCAGAGATTTCTTTTCATGGAGAGAACTAAGAAAAGGTGGTTGGATATGCTGAGAGGATTATTTGACTTTGACTTTGGTGAGGTGTCAGTAAAATGGTGGAAACCAAAAGCAAGATTATACTTGCTTAAAAAATTAATGAAAGACAGTAAATAACCTTTTCAAAAAAATGTGTCAGGCCAGGTGCAGTGGCTTGTACCTGTAATGCTAGCACTTAGTAGGGAGGCTGAGGCAGGCAGATTGCTGAGCCCAGGCATTCAAGACCAGCCTGGGCAACATGGCAAAAACCTGTCTCTACAAAAAATTAGCAGGTGTGGTGGCATGCAACTGTAGCCCCAGCTACTCAGGAGGCAGAGGTGGAAGCCCAAGAAGTTGAGGCTCCAGGGAGCCGTGATCATGCCACTGCACTCCAGCATTGGCAATGGAGTGAGACCCTGTCTCAAGAAAAAAAAAAAAAAAGTGCCAGTAAAGGGGATGCTAGAGTGTTATTAGCTTAAGCATCATAGGATTGTTCATTTCTGGGTTTAAGACCTGAGCCTATCTGTAGAAAGAGGAGGAGAAGAAAGAACTGTCAGAGAGGGTGGGCTTGATGAAGATATAAAAGAAAGAAAATATCTCTCTAACCAAGCAGAATTAAGTTCTCTTTCCTTTATACCATGACTGGATTGTACATGCCTTTGCTCTTAACATTTGTTACACTTGATTGTAATTATTTGTTTACCTGTTCATCTTTCCCAATAGTTTGTGAGTTTCCTGAAAGGAGGACTGGATTTTTACTTAACTTTCTGTCTCATAGTAATCCAATGAGTTACACTTGTTAGGTGCTTTAAAAATGTTGGAAGAGTGAATGGGCATATTTAGGTATGAGGTGGATCCTAGAGTATGCATGGTGGTATGCAGAGAGAGGCAAATAGGAACTCAAAGACACAAGTGAAAAAGTAACTTATTGGAGGAAGGATGATATGTACTTGAACCAAAGAATGGTGACAGAGAAAGGCATACCCCTCAGCAATGTGGGAACATAGAGGAAATAGCTAAGACACAGCAAAGGGAAGTTGATGGAGTGTATCAACTGGTCTTACTCTTCCTTGTAAATAAAGTAAGGTCATCAGCTGGAGAGTAAAGGGGTTATGAATGATATTCTGGTTATAGAAAAGGTTAGAAACTACCACCAACAAATGTGATAGGGAATCTAGAAGAAATTAGAGGCATTTTTTTAGCAGTCATAAAGAATCACCTTTAAAAAAATTATCTTAATATACTAACATTATCTCAAGAAAATTAATGTTTATAGTTAATAGTAATGACCATGTTTGTATACTCTTTGCTTTTGACTCCACTGTATTTCTCCGTTTGCCCTTGATCCATAAGTATACTCCTTACTTAGCTGAAGCTGGTTAGTAATTTTCACATTACCCTTTAGACCTGCATTGTAACCTTTTATCTGAGATGAGCACAGATGTATAGTGCATGCCAGCAAGCTGTAAATAATATCTTGCTTTTATTTGATGTCTTTATTGAGTGGATCTCACTAGAGTGAAGCAGCTGGCGGACTGTATTCTAAAGGGCAGAGAGTTAATGGATGAAAATTCCATGTAAAACATTTTGATAAGGTTGAATTTTGCAGGTTGGCCTAAGTGCAGATTAGATCTTGAAAACTCCAAGCGTACATTAAAATATTGAATGAGAGTTAAGAAAAACATCATTAAAATGTACGTAAGGTAGAACTCCATGTGGTTATTTTTATCTCAGAGAAAACTACTTGAAAAAGATACCTTCGACTATAGGAAATAGATTTTTTTTTTTAATTTTTGGAGACAGAGTCTTGCTCTGTCTTCCAGGCTGGAATGCAATGGTGCAATCTCGGCTCACTGCAACCTCCACCTCCCGGGTTCAAGTGATTCTCCCGCCTCAGCATCCCAAGTAGCTGGCATTACAGGCACCCTCCATCATGTCCAGCTAATTTTTGTATTTTTGTAGAGATGGGGTTTCACCATGTTGGCCAGGCCAGTCTTAAACTCCTGACCTTGGGTGATCCGCCTGCCTCGGCCTCCCACGGTGCTGGGATTACAGGCATGACCCACCACGCCTGGCCAAGAAATAGATATTTTAAGTAATCAAAATGTTGGTGATCAGAAAAGAGATCATTGTGACTCAGCTGGTGTTGCTGATTTTTTTATAAAGCATACTTACAGGATCACATTTCATTTTCCTTTTTAATTAACCTTAATAGTGTTACAAAATCACTGAAAATTAATGAGCTTGGTATCCAGCTTAAGAAACAGCAATTAAACAACAGAATATGGCCAAAGAAAATGGGTACCCCTGCATTTATTCTCCTCTCCTCCCCGAAAAGAGAAATACACAGCAGTCAATTCACCAACACGATATAAAAATTATAAATATTTATGCCCCAACAACATAGCTTCAAAATACATGAATTAATAATAGAGAACTGAAAAGAGAACTAGACAAATCCACAGTTATATTTGGAGACTTCAGCACTCCTCTTAATAATTAACAGAAGAAGCAGGCAGAAAGTCAGGAAGGATATAGAAGCCTTGAACAATACTGTCAACCAACTTTACCTAATTAACATCTGTAGAACATGTTACCCAACAACAGGAGACATGAAATAGTAACCCAGGTAGATCGTAGTCTAGGTCTTTAAAATCCATTACAAATGTAAATAATTTGAAATCCTATAAAGTAGGATTTAAAGCAGAGCAATAAAGCAAGAAAAACAAAAGATTGGAAAAGAAGAAAGAAAACCTTTTTCTATCCTCAAAGTGATTATCAATGTAAAAAATCTCAAAGAACCTAGCAAGATGCTACTGTAACTAGTAGGTCGAAGGATACTAACTCAATATACAAAAATCAATTCTATTTCTATTTCTTATAGTGAACAATTGGAAATTAAACATTTCAAAAAGTATTAGTTTGCTGCAAACATAATTGTGGCTTTTACTGCAAATACTTTTGTAGCAACCTAATACCATATACAGCAGTACCAGAAATCCAAAATATACATAAGATCTTTATATGAAAGACTGATGAAAATGAAAAACAAAGTGGAGACACATGTTTCCTGATTTCAAAACTTACTGAAAACTATTGTAATTAAGATGGTGTGGTATTAGGGAAATGATGAAGACAGATTAATTGGACAGAATAGAGTTCAGAAATAGACCCATATATATATGGGCAACGGATTTTTAAACAAAGGTGCCAGGGCAATTTAATAAGGAAATGGTAATATAGAGTTCCAGAACAACTCCAGAGTTCTAGAACAAGTAGATCTAGAACAATTGGATATCCAAATGCAAAAATCCTAGACATATACCTCCAAGCTTATATAAAAATTATTTAAAAATGGATTATAGAACTAAGTAACTGTAAAATGTGAAACTTACAAAAGAAAACAGAATATCTGCACGACCTTGGGTTTGGTGTGTTCCCTGAAAGAAAATAGTGATAAATTAGACTTTACCAAAATTAAAAATTTTGCTCTGCAAAAGACAGCTTTAAGAGAACAAGATAAGCCACAGACTGGAAGAAAATATTTGCAAATCATAAATTTCATAAAAGATGTGAATCCAAAGGATATAAAGAACTCTCAAAACTCAGTAATTAGAAAACAGTTTTTTAAACAGGCAAAACATTTGAGTAGACAGTTCACCAAAGAAAAAGTGTGAATGGTAAATATAAGCACATGAAAAAATATAGCTCATTAGTGAAATGAAATTTAAAACTACAATGAATACCATGATATGCCAAATAGAATTGGTCTAATTTAAAAAAATCTAGCAATACTAAGTGCTAGTGAGGATGCAGAGTGACTGAAAGTCTCATACAATAGTGGAGGAAATGCAAGTCATAGAGTCACTTTGAAAAGGAGTGTGGCAATTTCTTATAAAGTGAAGCTTACACATGCTATGTGACACAGTGATACCTGTAACTAGTATTTATAGAATTGAAATAAAAGCATAAGTCCACATAAAAATCTGTTCCTAAGTGTTTATAGTGTAGGCATTATTCAGAATTGCCAAAAACTAGAAACAACCCAGATGTTCTTCAGTGTGTGATTGGATAAACAAATTGTGGTATAGTCATACAATGGAATATTACCTGGCAATAGAAAGGAATAAATTACTGGTATACCCATTAACATGTAAGGTTCTCAAATACATTATACCAAGTGAAAGAAGTCAGACTCAAAAGCACTATAGTGTATAATTCTATTTGTATGACAAATCTGTAGGTACAGAGTGATTGCTGGGAGCAGGAGAGGTGTTATAAAGGACAAGGGAAATATTTTTGGGTAATGGGAATGATCTGTGTTGATTGCAGGGTAATATCAAAACTGAATTTGTCAAATGTTGCAGAACTATGATAAAAGGAAATATATTTTATTTAAAAACTTTTACTTTTTTAGAAAAAACTTAGTCCCTGAGTAAAAAGGGGATATATTTTACTGTGTGGAAATTATACCTTAATTTTTTTCTTTTTTTTCTTTTCGCTTTTTTTTTTTTTTTTTTTTTTTTAAATAGACAGGGTCTTGCTCTGTCACGCAGGCTGGAGTGCAGTAGTGTGATCATATCTCATTGCAACCTCGAACTCCTGGGCCTAAGTGATCCTCTTGCCTCAGTCTCCTAAGTAGCTGGGGTTACAGCTGCACATCACCATGCCCAGCTAATTTTTTACTTTTTTGTAGAGATAGAGGTCTTGCTGTGTTGCCTAGGCTGGTCTTGAACTCATGGCTCAAGCAGTCCTGTCACCTTGGCCTCCCAAAGTGCTGGGATTATAGACATGAACCACTTAATTTCTTTTTTTTAATGGGGGGAGAAAGAAAGGGTAGATGGTAAGTAGCATAATGAGCCAAAATATTTACTTTTCATAGTAAAAATGCAGTGGATTAAGTTTATATCAGGAACTTAAAGTATAAACATATAATTTAGAGTGACATAGACAACATCCTATGTAATAAAAAATGGAAATGGTTAAAGTAATTGCCTCTTGGGAACTAACCAAGCAGTGGGAAGAAATGTGATATGAGAACTGTTGATTTTAATAATAAGCCATAATGTACTTCAGTTTTTTTCCTTAGATACATTACTTTGATTAAAAGTTAGAAAGAAAGTATAATGTTATTAATGAAGTTTAAGTTAAATGGTCGTGTGCCTAATGGATAGATGGTAATAGCAGTAGTACTAGATGACTGCAAGGTCTTTGGGTATGAAATTCTAACCCTTATCCCTCTGAGCTCCCAGTACCTAGCATAGTATCTGATCCATGTTAGGAACTGTGAAGGATCTGAGATTTTACCCTACTTGCAAGCTAAGAACTTAGCTGCCACACTTTTATGGATTCTGGCGGAAGACATGACAATTCCAGCAATAGCAGTATGTCAGCCTTTTCTTGCATTCGTTCCTTGAGCCCTACTTCCCACAGAGCAACATGAAGGCCAGGTACTACCTGCACATGCAGTGGCTTGTGTTGGAGGAAGGAAACCCTGAATTTAGGGAATCTGAACATTTTATTATGGACAGTAAGTATGTCTACTCTTTTTTTTAATTTATTTTTAATTAACTAATTAATTTTTTGAGACAGAGTTTCGCTCTTGTCACCCAGGCTGGAGTGCAATGGCACGATCTCTGCTCACTGCAACCTCTGCCTCCTGGGTTCAAGCAATTCTCCTGCCATATGTCTGCTCTTTAATCCAGTGGAAGGAACCATTGTCTTCCAGGGCTGTTCATTATATCAGAGGTCCCCAACCCCTGGGCCACGGACTGGTACTTGTCCATGGCCTGTTAGGAACAGCAGGAGGTGAGCCAGGGCAAGCAAGCATTACTGCCTGAGCCCCACCTCCTGTCAGATCAGTGGCCATGTTAGATTCTCATAGGAGCTCAAACCCTATTGTGAACTGTGCATGCGAGGGATCTAGGTTGTGCGCTCCTTATGAGAATCGAACTAATAATGTCTGATGATCTGAGGTTGAACAGTTTCATCCTGAAACCACCTCTCCACCCTGGCCCGTGGAAAAATTGTCTTCTACGAAACTGGTCCCTGGTTCCAAAAAGGTTGGAGACCATTGTGTTACATGAACATCTTTGAAAAAATGGTCTGAAGTAAAAGCCGTTGTTGCCTCTATTTGCAAAATGTTCAGAAATTTAAGACTATTGGAAAATTATTTCTCAGGAATACATAGCTGATGACCAGTGAATAATATATAGATATACAATCTATATTGGTCATTTCTTATTGGCACCTCAGCTTTTTCTCCTTAAAATATTGGTGTACGTTGGCTGGGTGTGGTGGCTCACACCTATGATCCCAGCACTTTGGGAGGCCGAAGCGGGCGGATCACAAGGTCAGGATATCGAGACCATCCTGGCTAACACGATGAAACCCCGTCTCTACTAATAATACAAAAAATTAGCCAGGCGTGCTAGCGGGCGCCTGTAGTCCCAGCTACTTGGGAGGCTGAGGTAGGAGAATGGTGTGAACCTGGGAGGTGGAGCTTGCAGTGAGCAGAGATCATGCCACTGCACTCCAGCCTGGGCAACAGAGCGAGACTCTGTCTCAAATATATATATATATATGTATGTGTGTGTGTGTGTATACATTTTAATCTCAATACTTTCATTAATTTCTTTTCAAAATTGGCAGTGAGTTAAAAAATCCTTTCAGTGTTTTGTTAGTTTGGGTATTGTATCTATCTATCAATAGTTTCTGCCTAAGTTAGATGTCTGAAGTTTCTAATTATTCTAAAAACACTGTTGTTTTTTAGCTTTTATTTTCCACTTCAGCTTTTCCTTTAAAAACCTGCAATTTTGTGATAGAAATATTTATATTTTGAGATACAGAAATTTTAGAGCTGGGTGCGGTGGCTCATGCCTGAATCCCAGCACTTTGGGAAGCCAAGACCTATGGGTTGCTTGAGCCCAGGAGTTCGAGACCAGCCTGGGTAACTTGGCAAAACCCAGTCTCTACAAAAAAATACAAAAATTAGCCAGGCGTGGAGGCATGCACCTGTAGTGTCAGCTATGCAGGAGGCTGAGGTGGGAGGATTGCTGGATTGCTTGAGCCCATGGGGACTGAGTGAGCCATGATCATGCCACTGCACTCCAGCCTGGGCCACACAGTGAGACCCTGTCTCAAAAAAAAAAAAAAAAAAAAAATTGAGAATATGTGTTCAGAATATTGACAGTAAAATCTCTCATTGGCTTTAAATGGTTTGTTTCTCAGAAGAAGTTTTTTCTATTGTGGAAAGATGCACATGAAATTTTCAAATTGTACTTTGTTTCATGGGCTTATAATGGTGTGCTATGTCCTATTTTAATAGAAAAATTGGGGCTGGCCACAGTGGCTCATGCCTGTAATCCCAGCACTTTGGAAGGCCGAGGTGAGAGGATTGCTTGAAGCCAGGAGTTGGAGACCACCCTGGGCAACATAGGTAGACCCTGCCTTTAAAAAAGTAATAAAAATAACAGTTGTGGTGGTGCACACCTGTAGTTCTAGCTGTTTGGGAGGCTGAAGCAGGAAGCTCGCTTGAGCCTAGTAATTGTTACAGTGAGCTATAATTGTGCCACTGTACTCCATCCTGGAAGATACAGCAAGACTCCATCTCTCCAAAAATTAACAAACAATAAATACATAAAGTTTATAGGAAAATTGTCTTTTTGTTATACTGAATCACTTGTGGCATATCTTTAATTCTTACAGAGCTTAATAAATAAACAATAATTGCTGCCTACAGACTAATCTAAAAGAGGTAGTTCATTGTAATATATGCCACAATGAAGTTAACATCTTTTATTGTAATCTCTGAATGCTATTACTCCTTAATAGTTTTTCTTTCTTATTATGTAGTAATGAGGGGTGTGCTTGATCTGTCTCTGGAAATAGAACAATTTGAAGCCACGGTGGTTTGTTTTATTTTTGGCCTGCTTATGCAAAGCATTGTGATGGAGGCTTTACACAAATAAACTGTATCTCATTTGATTCCCACCACTACATTATCCCTATTTTATAGAAGAGAAAGCTGAGGTTTAGAGAAGGCAAGAAACTGCTCAGAACCATAGAACTAATATATGATAAGGCCAGAATTCACACCTATGCCTGACAGTGAAGCTGAAGTTTCTTACAATACATTGTTCTGATTCTCTGTAGTATTTTTCTATTTTAAATCCAGTTGAAATTCTTTTTGGT
Organism: Pan troglodytes; assembly: GCF_028858775.2. NCBI lineage: Eukaryota > Metazoa > Chordata > Mammalia > Primates > Hominidae > Pan > Pan troglodytes. The sequence goes on from NC_072403.2 coordinate 63,482,191, forward strand.
TTCTTCTTTCATGGAAAGCCATCACTGTGAAGTGAATGGTAATTCTTATGTACCTAAACTTAAGAAAATGTATAATGCATTGTTGAAACACTGACAAATGTGAAATAAAGATGAGAATAATTCAGAAAATGTAAATTATATATGGTAACAGATTTTCAAAAGATCTGATTGCTTTTTTTATTGAGGTGAAAGTCACATAACATACAAATAACTATTTTAAAATGTACAATTCAGTGCATTTAGTACATTCACAATATTTTACAACTACTATTTCTATCAAGTTCCAAACCTTTTCATCACCCCCAAAGAAAACCTCATACCTATTAAACAATCACCTCCTGCTGCCCCTAGAAACCAATAATCTGCTTTCTATCTCTATGGATTTACCTATTCTGAATATTTCATAAAATAGCATCATATACTGTCTGGCTTACTTCATATAGCATGTTTACAAGGTTCATTTGTGTTTTGTTCTTTTGAATGGCTGAATGATACTCCATTGTATGTCTGTACCACATTTTGTTTATCCATTCATCCTTTGATGGACACTGGGTTGTTTCCACCAACTGGGTGACTTTAAAAATTTATCTCACAGTTTTGGAAGCCAGCAGTCAAGGTGTTGGCAGGTTAATTCCTTCTGAGAGCTGTGAGGGAGAATCTGTTCCCATGTTTTTCCCACCTTCTGGTGGTTTGTTGGCAATCTTTGACTTGTAGATGCATCACTCCAAACTCTATCTTTATTTTCACATGGCTTCCTCCCTGTATGTCTTCTCACCATCTTTGCTCTGTGCATTCTTTGTCTAGTTTCCTCTTTTTAGGAGGACACCAGTAATATTGGATTAGGGCTTACCTTAATGACCTCATTTTGATTACCTCTGTAAATAACCTATTTCCAAATAAGATCACATTTTTAGGTAGTGGGAGTTAGGACTTCAACATATCTTTATTTGAGGGACACAATTCATTTCATAACACCATCCTTTTAAGTATGCAGTGATATCTCATTGTGGTTTTGATTTGCATTTTTCTAATGAATAATGATGTTGAGCATCTTTTTATATGCTTTTTGGCCATTTGTACATCTTCTTTGAAGAAATGTCTATCCAATTCCTTTGTCTATTTTTGAATTGGGTTGTCTTTTTGTTGAGTTTATGAGTTCTTAATATAGTTTGGATACAAGACTCTTATCAGATAGATATATGATTTGCAAATATGTTCTCCTATTCTGTAGGTTTTCTTGTCAACAACTTCTTAATGTCTATTGGTGGACAAAAGATTTTAATTTTGATGAAGTTTGTTTTCTTTTGTTACTTGTGCTTTTAGTGTCATAATTATCTATAGTCAAATTCAAGGTTGTGAATATTGACATCTATGGCTTTGTATTAAAGTATTATAGCTCTAGCTTTTATATTTAGGTCATTGATCCCTTTTGAGTTAATTTTTGTAGATGGTATGATGTAGGGGTTTATCTTCATTCTTTTGCTTGTGAATATCCAGTTTTCTAACACTATTTCTTGAAGAGACAGTTTCCCCATTGATGGTCTTGCACCCTTGTCAAAACTCATTTGGACATAGATGTATGGGATAATTTCTGGAATCTCAATTTCTACTGTACTGGTCTATATGTCTGTCCTTATGCCAGCCAGTACCACACTGTTTTGATTTCTGTACCTTGTATTGAGTTTTGAAATCAGGAAGCATGGAATCTTCCAATTTTGTTCTTTTTCACTATTATTTTGGCTATCTGGAGCTCCTTGCAATTCCATATGAATTTGAGGATCAACTTTTTTATTTCTGCAAAAACAGCCATTAGAACTTTGATACGGATTGCATTGAATCTGTAGATTGTGTATAAAGAGGGATCATGGCAGATGGGAGGCAGGACTAGATTGCAGCTCCTGACAGAGCAGCATGTGGAGGCTTAAATTGTGAATTTTAGCTCCAGATCGACTGCAAGAACAAACCAGCAATCCTGAGAGGACCCTCAGACTCTCTGAAGGAAGCGGACTGCTCCTGCAGGACCCGGGAGACACCCCAAATACTCTGGGAGGTGAAAGCCTCGGGCAAGTTTTCAAGCCTGCCTTCCACCTGGAAACAGATCTGGGGCTGTTGTGGGGGGCATGGTGGGAGTGAGACCAGCCCTTCAGTTTGCATGGGAGGTGGGTGAGGCCTGTGACTGCTGGCTTTCCCCCACTTCTTTGACAACCTGCATGACTCAGCAGAGGCAGCCATAATCCTCCTAGGTGCACAACTCCAGTGACCTGGGAATCTCACCCCGTCCCCCACAGCAGCCACAGCAAGACCCACCCAAGGAGAGTCTTTGCTCAGACACGCATAGCCCCACCCCCACCTGACAGTCCTTCCCTACCCACCCAGGTAGCAGAAGACAAAGGACATATAATCTTGGGAATTCTAGGGCCCCACCCACTGCCGATCCCTCTGCACTGCTACTGCTGATGCTCTCTGGAAAGCGCCACCTCTTGGCAGGAGGCCAACCAGCACAAAAATAGAGCATTAAATCACCAAAACTAAGAACCCTCATGGAGTTCATTGCACCTTCTGCCGCCTCCAACGGAACAGGCGCTGGTATCTGTGGTTGAGAGACCCATAGACGGTTCACATCACAGGACTGTGCAGAAACCCCCAGTACTAGCATGGTGCCAGGTAGACTCACTGGATGGTTAAACCCAGAAGAGAGACAACAATTATTGCAGTTCGGCTCACAGAAAGCCACAACCACAGGAAAAGGGGAGAGTACTACATCAAGGGAACACCCTGTGTACTAGAATCTGAACAACAGCATTCAGCCCTAGACCTTCCCTCTGACAGAGCCTACCCAAACGTGATGGAACCAGAAAACCACCCCTGGTAATATGACCAAACAAGGCTCATCAACACCCCCTAAAAATCATACTAGTTCACCAGCAATCGATCCAAACCAAGAAGAAATCCCTGATATAACTGAAAAGGAATTCAGTAGGTTAGTTATTAAGCTAATCAGGGAGAACCAGGGAAAGGCAAAGCCCAATGCAAGGAAATTCAAAAAGTGACACAGGAAGTGAAGAGAGAAAGATTCAATGAAATAGATAGCTAAAAGACAAAACAATACAAAATTCAGGAAACTTTGGATACACTTTTAGAAATGCAAAATGCTCTGGAAAGTCTCAGCAATAGAATTGAACAAGTAGAAGAAAGAAATTCAGAGCTTGAAGACAAGGTGTTCGAATTAACCCAATCCAACAAAGACAAAGAAAAAAGAATAAGAAAATATGAACAAAGCCTCTAAGAAGTTTGGGATTATGTTAAACTACCAAACCTAAGAATAATCGGTATTCCTGAGGAAGAAGACAATTCTAAAAGCTTGGAAAACATATTTGGGGGAATAATTGAGGAAAACTTCCCCAGCCTTGCTAGAGACCTAGACATGCAAATATAAGAAGCACAGGGCCAGGTGCGGTGGCTCACACCTGTAATCCCAGCACTTTGGGAGCCTGAGGCAGTTGGATCATGAGGTCAGGAGATCGAGACCATTCTGGCTAACACAGTGAAACCCCATCTCTACTAAAAATGCAAAAAATTAGCTGGGCGTGGTGGCACACACCTGTAGTCCCAGCTACTTGGGAGGCTGAGGCAGGAGAATCGCTTGAACCTGGGAGGCTGAGGTTGCAGTGAGCCAAGATCATGCCACTGCACTCCAACTTGGGTGACAGAGTGAGACTCCATCTCAAAAAAAAGACAAAGAACACCCAAGAAATTCATTACAAAAGATCTTCGCCTAGGCACATTGTCATCAGGTTATCCAAAGTTAAGATGAAGGAACGAATCTTAAGAGCTGTGAGACAGAAGCACCAGGTAACCTGTAAAGGAAAACCTAACAGATTAACAACAGATTTCTCAGCAGAAACCCTACAAGCTAGAAGGGATTAGGGCCCTATCTACAGCCTCCTCAAACAAAAGAAACATCAGCCAAGAATTTTGTATCCAGTGAAACTAAGCACCACATATGAAGGAAAGATAACAGTCATTTTCAGACAAACAAATGCTGAGAGAATTCGCCATTACTAAGCCACCACTAGAAGAACTGCTAAAAGGAGCTCTAAATCTTCAAACAAATCCAGGAAACACATCAAAACAGAATATCTTTAAAGCATAAATCTCACAGGACCTGTAAAATAAAAATACAAGTTAAAAAACAAAAACAAAAAACCAAAGTATGCAGGCAACCAAGAGCATGACGAATGCAAAGGTACCTCACATTTCAATACTAACATTGAATGTAAATAGCCTAAATGCTCCACTTAAAAGGTACAGAACTGCAGAATGCATAAGAACTCATCAACCAACAATCTGCTGCCTTCAGGAGACTAACCTAACTCATAAGGACTCACATAAACTTAAAGTAAAGGTGTGGAAAAAGGCATTTCATGCAAATGGACACTGAAAGCAGGCAGGGGTAACTATTCTTATATCAGATGAAACAAACTTTAAAGCAACAGCATTACAGGCAGGAGCTGCCATGCCAGGCATTTTGCTCATTGCTTTCAATGATGTCATGTCTTTTTTGTCCCTCAGTTTCTCCATTAGTACCTTCTTTTGCATTAAATTTTTTTTTGGTAGTGTACTTAGTCAGTTTTGTGCTGCTATAACAGGATATCACAGACCAGCTAATTTATAAATGAAAGAAATTTATTTCTCACAGTTATAGAGGCTGAGAAGTCCAAGGTTGAGGAGCCTATCTCTGATCTGATGAAGACTTTCTTGTTCAGTCTTCACATTGCAGAAGGACAAGAGAACAAGCTAGCCAAATGCCACCTGAAGCTGCTGCTGCTTTTTTTCCTTATAAGGGCCTTAGTTCTATTAATGAGGAATGAGCCCTGATGGCCTCATCATGTCTTAAAGGTTCCACCTCTTAATACTAGCAGATTTGCAGCACCTGAACTTTGGAGGGGACACATTCAGACCACAGTACCATAGTACCATTTTTATTCCCATCACTTTTTTTTTATGTATTTTTTTCTCATTATTTGCTTAGTGGTTATCCTGGGGACTGTAACCTTTTATATGTATAACAATTTTTAATATCAACTTAGCATCTATTATATACAAAAACTCCACTTCTGTATAGCTCTGTCCCTCCCCCTTATATTGTTGTCACAAATTACATCTTCATACATTATGTGCCCATTAACTTATAATTACTGTTTTATGCATCTGTCTTTTAAATCATTTGAGAAAAAAGAAGAGTTACAAATCAAAAACACAATAATACTGGATTTTTAATACCTATATAGTTACCTTAGCTCGTGTTCATTCTTTTTGAATGGCTTTGAGTTACTCTGTAGTGATCTATTCTTTCTGCCTGAAGGATTTACTCTAGCATTTCTTGTTGGGCAGGTCTACTAACAACAGACTCCCTCAGCATTTGTTTATCTGGGAATGTCTTACTTTTTCCTTATGAATCTTGGTTGACAGTTTTTTTTTTTCTTTCTTTCTTTTTTGAGATGGAGTCTCACTCTGTCACCCAGGCTGGAGTGCAGTGGCACGATCTCGGCTCACTGAAACCTCTGCCTCCTGGGTTCAAGCAATTTTCCTGCCTAAGCCTCCCAAGTAGCTGGGATTACAGCCAGTTTGTGTTAGCTCCAGTATACCACTGGCTGTAGTTAAATGTACACCAAGTTTCACAGTTATAATAGTATCGAAAAAAAGCATTACAAAATATCTCAGTAATATTTTTATATTGATTACATTTTGAAATGACAATATTTTCGATATATTTCTTTGAATAAAATATATTACTGAAAGTAATTGCTTATTTTTACTGTTTTAATTGTGGTTATAGAAAATCTAAAATTACAGATATGTCATATTTCTGTTGAGAGCACGGCTTTAAGTATCGAGCACTTGAGAATGTTGAGTATTCGAGTGATTAGGTTCTGTTTCTACAGTGTATTTTAATGTTTGCTTTGCTGTACAGTTGTGTTAGACCTATTACAACCAGTACTTACTTTTACATGTTGGCCCATAAGTAAGTATACATAAGGCTATTCATTTTTCAAGATTTTGATTGAAATGATACATTACTTACAAATGTATTTCTGCACTAATGTTTTTAAAACTCTCTTTTTATTTCTCATTTTAGTTTTTTTAATAGAGGAAGGAAATGTGTTTTAGAATTTTCACTCAACTATTAATGATTTTTAAAACAAATCTAATTGGTGCTTCTAAGAAACTTAAGAGTGAATTAAAACCATGAAATATGAAAAAATGTATGCTCTTATTGCTTCTTGAGAGGTTGGTTAACCTCTGTTTTTCACAGTCAAAAATTCTCAAGAAGTTAGTGACTATATTAAATCTAAAACTGGCAAATGCCTTTTAATGAAGAAATCTTTCAAAAGGGACAGTTTAAAAGACTTAAAAGTAACACTTTGTCAAGAAGATTTTATGACAAAGATAAATTTCAATGACTCTTTACTTAATGTTCCTAAAAATCTGAGCTACCTAAAAACTCCTATGATTTTCTTAGGTAAGGGGGACTTACCAGTGGATGATAGTATTCAGGCTGTCTATTACTTTATGGAAAGTAACTGCTTTTAAGGGCAGCTTTTGTATCTATTTCATCTTCAGGAGTATCTCTTCTGATTTTTGAGAACAGTAGTTTGATTGCTGCACTTAGCTTTGCTTTTCTTAGTGTTGTAGTTGAAAATGTGTAACGTTCTTGGTAAAACTCAGAACTGCATTAAGGAAAAGATGGGAAGTTGAGCATTAGAATTGATGTCACCAGGCCATGGTTGTCCTTTTGGCTTTAATACTTGATTTTTGTGTATATCCTTCCTTTCTTATAGGCTGAAGATAAATGGTTGCTTGAAGATTTAATGTTCAAGGTGGTTCAAAGAAAAATCACTTTGAAAGTCAAGTAACATATGTCATTGTTAGCTAAGCCTATTAATTAAAACTTATATTCATTAAAATTGCATTCAAATGGAAAACATCCTTTCTTAAAATTTAATACTGTTTATATAGTTAAACATCTTTCTATATTTATTATGTATTCATTACATGAAAAATTACTGATACCTATGGAAGAATTTTATTCAGTCACATATGATACTGTCACTTAGGATATTTTTGTAAAGTCAAACCTAACTACCTATAGTCATAAAACTGTTCTAACTTAGTTCTATTTCTTGATCAGTTTTATAGAGTATACTCCCAGAGGCATCCCGGCTTCTTTTGAAGAAGTAAGCTTAAGGTACCCAGAAAGTTAAGTAAATTTATTTCATAAAGCAAGTAGTTTAGATTTTTAGACTGGGTAGCTTTAAGTCATTTCATTCTTCTTGGTGGTGTTTACCATCAATTTGCAATGTATTTCTTGTTAAAGTTTCTATCTCTGAATTTATATGATTATTTTTACTTCTTAATTCTTAAGTGACAGATTTTAACATTAGCTTCTGTTTTCAATAGCATATCCAGGAGATATGATACATCTTTTAATAAACAATCTAAGGTAATTATTAAATCAGTACATGATACATCTTTTAATAAGCATAATCTTCTAAAGTAATTATATAATCAGTATAAATATCTTTCATTATTTTCATAAAGATCATAGAGCATAGTGATTCTGAAGTGGCTTGCTTTTATATTAGGCCAAAAAATAGAATACTCAAAGCACAGTAATAATTAGTAACTGAACCATGGAACTGAGGTTTGACAATACATTTCTCCGTATCTCTAAGCAGGCTTTACATGCGTCTTCTCGTTTGTCCTACCTTCCCCCTCATTATCTTTCCTCTCTTCTTCTTTCTCTTTCCTTCCCTCCTTGCTTTCTAAGTTTACTTAGTTGTTAATGTTCCCTAAGAGCTTAAATCCTTTAATCCAAAATGTTGGTATTAATGTGCACTAAGAAAATCAGTATTTTTGGTAGCAGTTTAAATTGCTTCTCAACAATCCTTTTATTGGTACCTAACTACAATAGAGTATGATAAGTGCTTTAATAATTAACTATTACAAAGTATGCTAAATGCTTTTATAAAAATATATTCAAAGTGCCAGAGGGGAAAGATCTTCTGTTGAAGAGGGAGCAGAAGAGAATGCTTCATATAAGAAGTGACATTTTAATTGGGTTTGAAAGTTGAGTAGGAGTTTCCCCTGTGCCTGATGTAAGGCAGATTAGGCAAAAGGAGCAGCATTCATTCAACATCAACAAATAATAATTGCGTGAGGATTGTATTCCATTTACTGTTCAAGACACTGGGAATATAATGATGACTAAAACTAGTGAGACTTCTACCTTCATGGAGCTGATATTCCAGTGGGGAGACAGACTGTATTAGTCTGTTTTCATGCTGCTGATAAAGACATGCCCAAGACTTGGTACTTTATAAAGAAAAAAAGGTTTAATGGACTCACAGTTCCATGTGGCATAGGAGGCCTCACAATCATGGTGGAAGGTGAGAGGCACGTCTTACATAGCAGCAGACAAGAGAGACAATGAGATCCAAGTGAAAGGGGTTTCCCCTACAAAACCATCATCAGATCTCGTGAGACTTACTCACTACCACGTGAACAGTATGGGGGAAACCGCCCACATGATTCAATTATCTCCCACCAGGTCCCTCCCATGACACGTGGGAATTATGGGAGCTACAGTTCAAGATGAGATTTGGGTGAGGATAGAGCCAAACCATATATCGCAGATAAACAAGTAAGTGTAGTGAAATAAAACTATGGCAGGATAAGAGAGAAGAATGAGACTTGTGGAGGTGACTCTATTAATTTAAATAAGGTTGTTTGGTGTGTTTTGAGGAACCCTAGTCCTGAGAGATCTATGAAAAATGGATTCTGGGGACAAATTAGTTTGAGAAACGTTACCCTATTAAGTTCTGCTACAAAGAAACTTAGGTAATTGTGGATTAAAGCCAGTTAAACAAGTTATTAGACAAGAAAACCCCCGATCATCACTAGGATTTTGTGAGCTAAAGTTCCAAAGAGCACATTGCAGGAGAAGCTGGACCAGAGTATGAGGATCCAGTGGCCAGGTAGGACAGGGTAGGAGCCTTTGAATCATGATGAAAAGTTTGTGCCCCAGCCATGCCAGGATTAGATTTGGCTTTTAGAAAAGGTACTCTTGTGGCAATGTGGCAGCTATCTTGAGTGAAGAAAGTATAAATCAAGAAGCTTTCCAATAAAAAAGAGAATGATGAAGGCTTCAAAAATGGAGAGAAAAGGGTAGATTTTAATGACATTTGGAGGTAGAATTGACTCAGATAACTTTGTTTATAGATAATAAAGAGTCAGAAAAATTCTTGACATATAATGTTTTAAAGAAATGAAAGTACATCTTCAAGAGAGGGAAACTTGGCCCTGATCTTCCAGTCAGTGAAGGTCACAGCAAGGCAGCAGCAGGCTAAGCTGTGCTGAGTGTGTGAGAAATGGGAGCAAAGTCGTGTGTTCAAAAATGTGCAAGACTTGGCATCTCCACCACATTTTTCTTTCACCTTTGAAATATGGGAAGGTTAGAAATGGAGTGGAAAAATATCAGCCCAGTCTAGTTTTGAAAGATTGAGTTTTTTAGGAAGAAGCAAGCTTGTTATCACTTTTAAATAAGACAAAACATGACCTTGAATTAGATTAGCCACATATCTAATTGGTGAGTACAGCATATCTAGCTGTACAGCGCTCTGCTCACCAAAGCCAAAGATGGGCAGGTGGCTGCATTCTGCTGCCAGGTAATCATCTGAACCTCGCTGGCAGGCATTGAAGCAAAAGAGAGAGAGGAATTTGCGGCTGGCTGGAAATATTAAGAGTATTAGCAAGAGGGAGGAAGTGTGGCTCAAAGTTATAAAATGTTGTGTGTGTATAAAAAGAAGAGAGTTCTATTTTTGTATATGTATGTGTTATAAATAGACATACCTATTGCATTTCCCACCAGTGTTCTGTATCATCTATGTTCCGTCACTGATTAAATCAGAAAAATATCACCTTATTTGCTTTTTGCTCCTCAACCGCAAAGAAGTCTTTGGTGAGGTGCTTTACTAGAATTGTCTTACAGAAAAAAAAAAAAAAATCAGTAATTCATCTTGAGGATGAAATAGTAGATGAAGTATAATTAATGCTTCTAGCAAACTTAGCAAATACAAATATGAACTTTTTGTGAAGATGAAAACTGCATTGCTTTTTTTTTTTTTTAAAGACAGGGTCTCATTCTGTCACCCAGGCTGGAGTGCAGTGGCATGGTCAGGACTCACTGCAGCCTCGACCTCCCCCACTCAAGCGAACCTCCCGCCTCAGCCCCCCAAGTAGCTGGGACTACAGGCATGTGCCACCATGCCTGGCTAATTTTTTGTATTTTTATTAGAGACAGGGTTTCTCCGTGTTGCCTAGGCTGGTCTTGAACTCCTGGACTTAAGCAATCCACCTGCCCTGGCCTCCCAAAGTGCTGGGATTACAGGTGTGAGCCACCACACCCAGCCTATTTTTAAAAACTGTAATATTCTTACTGGTGGACTTTATTCAACTGATAGAGAATAGTTAAAAATAAAGAGAGGCCAGGCATGGTGGCTCACACCTCTAATCCTAGCACTTTTGGAGACCAAGGCTGGTGGGTTGCTTGAGGCCAGGAGTTTAAGAACAGTCTGGCCAACATGGCAAAACCCCATCTCTATTAAAAATTCAAAAATTAGCTGGGTGTTATGGTGCGCATCTGTAATCCTGGCTACTTGAGAGCTGAGGCAGGAGAATCACTTGAACCCGGGAGGTGGAGGTTGTAGTGAGCCGAGATTGTGCCACTGCCCTCCAGCCTGGGTGACAGAGTGAGACTGTCTCAAAAAAAAAAAAAAGTCTAAAAATATATAGAGTTTAAAAATACGAATTACCAAAATATTGTAGTTTGATGTCACTACTACTCACTTTTTCTTTCTTTCTTTTATTTTTTTCTGAGTTGGAGTCTTGCTCTGTCACCCAGGCTGGAGTGTAGGGTTGCAATCTTGGCTCACTGTAACCTCCACATCCCGGGTTCAAGCGATTCTCCTGCCTCAGCCTCCTGAGTAGCTGGGATTACAGACACGCACCACCACACCCAGCTAATTTTTGCATTTTTAGTAGACATGGGGTTTCCCCATGTTGGCCAGGCTGGTCTTGAACTCCTGACCTCATGATCCGCCTGCCTTGGACTCCCAAAGTGCTGGGATTACAGGCGTGAGCCACCATGCCTGTCCACTACTCACTTTTTCTTAGCCTTTTGATTACTGACGAACTAGATTAGAACAGTAAGTGGATTGTTACACTTGACATTTTGTACTTTATCTGGAAATACTGACATTAAAAACTAAGTCATACTGCCATTTGTATAATATTCTTAGATCTTTATATGAGTTTTTTCTTCAAATAAAAATTGTGTTTTTAAATGTCTTTGATATGACTGTTCAAAATGTTTGATATTTTTCTAAAACAGATTTAGGAAACTTCTGGCCCCAGCATCAGAATGGACCCTTGATTTGGTTTCCTCTGACCTTTGGAAAACTGTTCTTTGTTATTATTGCAATATGCAAGAGGACCTCATAAGGTGCTCTGGTTCTTTCAGAATGGAACATGAAAACTGGAGAGTTAGTGTCAGTGCTCATTGAAACATCTTTTGTGAGCTGTGGGTTAGACTTTGATGCTTACAAGCCACATAAATAGCAAGCCATGGACTCCATTTACTTACCCCATTTCTCTGGCTTTCCACATTTTTCTTCCTATTCTTGTTTTTTGTCTCTTCATTATATTTCTTCCTCTTGATGGGTTTCCACCTCTATGTAGTATGTGTTTTCCTGACCTATTCTATTTCTGACCCTCACTCTGGGCAGTCCTGGCCTGCCATCTTGGGAAGCTATCTTTTTAGGAGCCAAGACCAGCTTGTGAGGATGGAGGTCTGGGCTTTCAGAAGCTATGCTGCAGAAACAAACACAGGCAAAAAGTACTCTTGCCTAACAACATCTTCATTACTTTGTGGAGTATTTCAGTTTTTTCTTAATACGTTTTTAAAAATTTTTATTTTAGATTCGGGGGGCACAGGTGCAGGTTTATTATATGGGTATATTGCATGATGCTGAGGCTTGGGCTTCTAATGATCCCATTGCCCAAGTAGTGAACATAGTACCTGATAGGTAATTTTTCAAGTCTTGTCTCCTTCCCCCCAGTTTTAGAATCCCCAGTGTTTATTGTTGTCTTTTTTGTGACCATGTATAACCAATGTTTAGCTCCCATTTTAAGTGAGAACATGAGGTATTTGATTTATTTTTTCTGCATTAATTTGCTTAGGATAATGGCCTTCAGCTGCATCTGTGTTGCCATACAGGACATGATTTTGTTCTTTTTTTATGGCTGCATAGTACTCCATGGTGTATAAGTGTCTTGTGGAAATTTGACCCTAAATTATTCTGTTTCACGCAGTGTACCTTAGGCATCTGTTCTTGGATTTTGGTGTTCGCCAGGTTTGTAATTTTGATCCTATATCATAAGCTGAATTTTAGTGTCTTGGTCATACCTTAATGCTTCATTTCCTTCACCTGATTTTTAGTTTGTATTTCCTGCCTTGGAGTCATCCAACCCCCTCAGCAAGTTGTATTAGTATCAACATCAAAATAGAGTTACCTGCAGAATATCTTAATACAGTGCTTAGTGGTGATGTTCATATTGGAAAAATTTAACAAAACAAAGTGCAGAAGAAGTGTCAGGTTGCAGTCCATATACAAATTCTAGAACATCAGAATCACTTGGGAAGATTTTGATGTCAGCAAAGTGTGCATCTAAGAAGTCCTAACTCTAAGAGACATGAGGTATCATACTCCTGTTTCTACACAGAAAATATCTGTTTGTTAATCATATTGTTTAGTGGCTACTACGTGATATTTTGGGTATTTTACATTTATTTTATATGATAGGTTTGTTTTTCATATTGGCATTTTCCCGAGTTTTAGAACTAGTTATTTAGGAAATCAGTTGGCAGGGGAAGGGGTTGAGTGGTAGCTCATGCATTATTTTAAGACATTGGAGGACAGGTTCCTCTTGAGTATTTTCATGCAGAACATCTGATTTTAGAAATATTTTATAGCCATTAAGTGGGAAATGCTCCTGTCTCCAAATCTGACCACTTACCATCGCCGCTGATATTGCCACCCTGGTCCATGGATCTACCATCTATTCCCTGAATTCCTGTAATGAGCTCCCTGTTTCTACCTCTGTCCTTTCCAATCTGTTCCCAGCACAGCAGGCAAAAATGAACCCTCTGTAAATGTCAGTTCACTTTAGTCCTGCACATAGAATATTGTATTAGCTCCCCATTTTACTCAGAGAAAAAGTCAAACTTCATTCCTTGGTCCATCTTTTCTTTTCCTATATCTCTGTATTATAGATCATAATCTGAAACGAAACTATATATTCATTAGTTGGATTTTTTGGAGTAATGTTTTATGTTTTCTACCTTAATTTTAAAAGCATGTAAGTTATCTTCCTTTAAAAGAAAGATTATTAATTTGTATGTGATTTTTAAAATTCTTTCTGCGGTTAATGGCCCTCACCCTCAGGAGACAGATACTCCAATTTTAGTATATTTCCTAATTTCTGAAGTGAAGATAAAAGTATCTACCAATAATACTTGTTTACCTCAGAAACCTCTATTGCCTTTTTTTCTCATCACACCTTTACTTATTTATAGAAGCCTTCATCTATCTCAAATATGCTGGGACATGATTAAAGTTCTTTAGGCTATCCTGATCATAGTTGAATGACTTGTTTATAGATTTGCAAGCAGATTTTAAATAAAAATTCATCCTAATAAAATAAAACAAAAATAAAAGTAAATTATTTTCGTTAAGGAAGAGCCCTCTCTGCGAGTGGGGTCAGGTCAGGGGAAGATTGTAGTGTGATTAATTTAAATTTAATTTTTTTATGGACCCTAAAAATTGAACCTAAAATTTGCAATACATCTGTTTTTCTCACATTCTGTGGCTTTTATGTCAGTTTTCTTTAGTAAGTTTTTTACATGTGTGGATTACCCAACTAAAATTTTTATTAATATGATTTATTATTTCTTCATAGCATGTTTCCCAAACATATACATACTAGATTGTATGTATGTATGTATATCATGTTACATATTTACTTTTTATATGGTTGAGCTTTTTTATTTCTGTGAATCCATTTCTTCTTCAGGTAATTTATGGGATCATCTAAAGCTTAAATTTATGTTTGAAGTCTTCACTTCTCCAAAATTCTAATTCAGATATTAATATATTATTATAGATGTTTGTCAGTAATTATTTGCAAGTTTATCTCATCCCAATTTGAAAATGTGTGTGAAGAGCATCAGACAACATGAACTCAGTGTTAGCGTTACTTGGAAAACTTGCAGAATAAATTTAAAAATGAAAAAAGTCTCATTTTAAGTTGATTTTTTATATTTTGCTCTAATAATTCAAGAAAAGTAGACAGGCCAGATAGGCAGACTGGCAGAAACCTGGCCTCTGTGGTTGGGTGGCGTTTATACAGGTCTTTCATATATGATTTAATAAAAGGTGACACAAAATTCAGAAATGTAATCTATAAGACAATCAGAAAAGCAATTTTTGAAGCACATTCTTGTCAGTATTGTATAATGCCTGTTCTGTAACTGTAATTTTTTTGTGTGTATCTCTCAAATGACATTAAGCTATATTCAATAATGAGGATAGCAAGAATTTGAGACCCCATGTTCATTTCTTTTTGTGACAGGAAGATCAGCCTTTTAAAACATAAAAAAGGAATAGAAATTAACATTTCTCCAGAATTATGTTTCCATTCATTTGAGGTTATCTCTTAATTCCAGCATTTTACTGCATTTGATAAATAGGCCAAATATGTGTTTTATTTATTTGAGGGCTTGGGGGAGGCAATGAAACTTTACAAATTTCAACTGGCATTGCTGTCTGCTGATAAGGATGGGAGTTTGCACCGCTCTGAAGAGATTACATGAAGTAGAATTGGAAAGCAAATTGTATTTACAAAAGATAGGATGATGTTCCTAATAGGTGTTCAGAATACGCTATTCACTCTCATATTCTGCTGAGCTTTGCTAGAAATAACTTCATTTCAAAAAGGACAAATCTGACTGAAGGTAAAAGCATTCCCTCTTCACAGATACTTGTCCAAAAGGGTTTACATTAAATTTTCCTGATGGGCACACAGCAGTATTTTATGCTGTATCTGTATAAACCATTGATGTGGAAAATAAATATCTAAATAGTATACTTGATTGCTTCATGCACCAACCATTAGATTACTAGATTTCTATCTACAGTTTTTGGAGAGATGTTGCAATACGATGTTCTGACAATAACTGTCAAAGTCATCATACCAGGATCCATTTTCATCTTGCTGTTGAGGTAAAGTTACAAAAATGTACAGTTGGTAGGTCAGAAAGATCACTATCTCTTGTCATCTGTGGTTTAATGCTGACCTAAACCACTACTGTATAACGTCAGAATTATCACAGTGTCCAGGCTGCAGAAGTACAACATGCTACATGATTTATTGCATTTCCTGTCTGGAATGAAGATTATGAAAAGGCCAACAGCTGTGAGCTACAGTGGTTTAGAAGAAAACTTAATTTCTAATTTTTATTTGTCTTTTTCCTCATTCATTTTAGATTTTGGATTTAGTAAAGGGGACACATTACCAGGTAGCCTGTCAAAAATACTTTGAGATGATACACAATGTAAGTATTTTTTTTAACTTTATATCCTAATTATTTGTCTTTTGTTACTGTGTCACATTCAGGGTTTTTAGTTGCAGCAATGGAAACCACTCTAGCTATTTTCAGCAGAAAAGGGGATTGCATGGTATTAAGTAACTTACAGCATTTATTGAACGACCAGACAACTAAGCTTGGATGCTGCAGAACCAGGAATATTTTGTAACTAGGAGAAGCTACATCATGAGAAAATCTTTACTACAGCTGTCACCCACCACTCCATATCTAGGGATGAGCCCAAGGGTCAATAAAGTTTTTCTGTAAAGAGCCAGAGTGTAAAAATTGTAGGCTTCATGGTCCATATGGTCTGCGTCACAGCTACTCAACTCTACTGTTGTAGTGCAAAAGCAGCTGTACAAAATATGCAAATGAACAGGTATGACTGTTGATCCAATAGAACTCTATTGATAAAATTAGGTAGTAGACCCAGTTTGACCCACGGGCCTTGATTTGCCAACCTCTAGACTAGATCTGGAATCTTTGCCACAGCTGCCTAGAAGAACCAAGGCTCTTGCCATCTTCCATGCAGAAAATCTGATCCTTGTACTTGTGGCTGCCACCTGATGTTACTGTAATCCACTTCCCAAGTCTCATACTTATCTGCATGGCAAAACCTAGATTGCATGTGGACCCCTAACTATACACGAGTCAGGGAAATGTGTTTGGTTTTTATCTTGCCAGCTTCCTTAGTACAAAAAAGCCTGCTTGATTATTAGAGTAAGAGTGGAATGACCCAGTCTGGCACAGAATAGATTTTGAAGTGTGTAAAGCCAATGTCACAAACTCAGAGGCCTACAGAGATTGGGCATATAGCCCAAAAAAGTGAAGCTGCCTGAGATTAGTACCACAGAGTATAGCAGAATTATGGTGCACTAAACATGTTTGCCCTATTAGAGGCATTCACACTGACAAATTGTGAGGCCCTCTGCAGGCCAACAAAACACATCTCCAAGTCCAATTCAGTCCTCTGGCCCCTAGTTTGCATCCACTGATCCTGAGCCTGGATTTCTAACCTGGGAAAGACATCCAAGAACGGACTTTGGAGATCCTTGTACTTCTTGAAACATTTTGTCTCTAAGTACATATGTGTATTTTTCCATAGTCCATGTTATTTATTAAAGATCCATGACCCTCCCAAAAAGGAAGTTGCATTTGTTGAAATCATCATCAGCTACCATGCTAAAGTTTTACAATGATTTTTATGTTTTTTATTTGGTTGTTACAAAGTAGTTTTTCTATTATGGTTATATAATTGCAGAATTTCTTACTTGATAAAATATCTCATAGGAAAAAGATATTTTATAATATTACCAATAATAATTAAAATAATAATAGTAATACCAGCCAATATCTATGGAACCCTTAATGCAGCGGTCCCCAACCTTTTTGGCACCAGGGACCAGTTTCATGGAAGACAATTTTTCCATGGTTAAACAGGGGCTGGTGGGAGGGCACATTAGATAATCACGAGAAGCACGCAACCTAGATCCCTTGCATGCAGGGTTCACAATAGGGTTCACACCCCCATGAGAATCTAAGGCCACTGCTGATCTGACAAGAGGTGGAACTCAGGCAGTGATGCAAGTGATGGGGAGTGGCTGTAAATACAGATGAAGCTCCACTCACTCACCCACTGCTCACCTCCTGCTGTGAGGCCCAATTCCTAACGGGCCGCGGACTGGGTTGGGAACCCCTGCCTTAATGTATACCAGGCACAGCACTAAAATTTTTGAATGCATTAGCTCTTTTGATTGACATGACAGCAAGATACTATATGTATATTTCCCTGTCTATGAATAAAACTTAGAGAAGTTAAACAATCTGTGTGGGGTCACACTACTTATAGGGGATAGAACTTAGATTTAAATTCAAGCTGTCTAACTCATCTAAAGCTTGTTATCATAACTATGACTGTACTGTTCTATGATATTTGGTACTAAATTTGTGATAATGACAGCAGAGGTAATTGGCATTTTCCTGTTTATCTTCATAGCATGGTAAACAGGTAGGGACTCTAACTTGCCTTACATACTGTAATTATTAATGGAAGATCTGGAGCTAGAGCCCCAGTCTGTTGTGGGTCCTGTCCTCATTCTTCTATACCTAACTTTTGAAAGTATTATTCTTATTTAAAAGCTTTTTTTAAAACAAAACTCAAGGAGTAAACATCAAGAAAATAGCAACAACAAAATCTCATTAGTTTTATCACACTAGGAATCTCGCCAGATAAGCAATGTTTGGCAACACCAGGTTTATATGAGTCACTCTCTCGGAGACTGCATTCTTTAATTTGGTTGCTCCGCTTGAGAGTTTTAATTTCCTATTGTTCTTTAATCATCTGTGGATGCTTTTAATTAAGAGGCCTCAGAATTTTCACAAGTGAGGTCTATTATCCAACCTCTTTTTATAAAAATAAGATATGAAAATTAGATTTAAACATTGAGTTTGTGGCATAATCACCAAAAAGTAAGGAGTGGTTTTTATTTCTCAAATCTGCTTTTGTAATATCTCTCCTATTGATTATTCCCTCAACTATTGCCACTATTGCCAATTTTTAAAACTTGTTTTAGATTAATGAAGATTTTGGAAAGACATATATCTAAATCCCCTCACATATAAAAATAGTCTAACTTAAACCACACTTAAATCAACAAAATAAAAAGGCTGTTTGTATTCACTAGATCTCTCACTGTGGACTTTTAGATGTGAATATCCTCCTTCATTTATATTTTTTCTAATTTAATTTAAAAATAGAATCTATTTTTATTGTCAGGTTTCTGCCATCCTACCCCTCCCCCAAATAAAATCCTATGTTTATTTTCCCAAGGCCTCTGTGATCAAACTTACTTAAATGGAAGTTTTGAAAATAAACCAGTTAATTGATACCATTTGCAGCAGCACTATGATAGTTCCATATGGCTTTTTTGGTAATACCAGCTGCCTCATTATAAGCTGTCATTGCAAAACCTCTTGATTAAAACCCAAATATCCCATAGGTAAAACAATATTGCTTTCATTCCTTCAAAATCTACATTTGCAGTGGCAGAAATATGAGACCCATGTTTGTGTGAAGGTCATTGTGTGCAGAATGTGCTGATTCCAAGCAAATGTTTGAGAGAGATTTATTTAGTAGATGTTAAAAGCTGGCCTGCTTGAAACCTGTTTTCCTCTGTATTTTTAGGGTCAATGTTTAAAATAATTTTATACCAATAGTATATTCTTTACTTTCTGCATGTTCCATGTATAAATGAAAACACTAGGTCATGTGTAGATTAACCACAGAATTTTAATAGAAAATAATGTTTTCAGAGGTAGACCTCTTTGGACACTGAGTAACTGTGGGTACTTATTTTCCAAATGGCTGAGCATAATTTTTCCCCACCATATAAATCTCTAGAGAAATTTTATTAAAACCTATCACACATTTTCCTGCAATCTTAAACAGGATATATGTGATACAATTAAGCCCTTTTATAATAACTCAGGGTCATCATTATGGATATCAGTTAGAATGCTGGACTAGAAGCCACCATCATCTCACTTGGATCACTGCAGTAGCTTCCTAACTCGTTTCCCAGCATCTACACATGCCCCATTCCAATTCTTTCTCCTCCACACAGCTGCTGGAGTGACCTTTAAAACAGAGAAATCTGATCATTTCAGGAACCTGCTTTTTAAAACCTTCAATGGCTTCCTATTTCTCTTAAGATGAAATCTAAAATTTATAATGTATCCTCTAAAGGCCTCCACTCCACCCACCTTCCTCTAGACTCCTAAATTTGTTTCAGGTCCTTTACAGGACTTTGGACCTGAAACACTAGGACCAAGCTAGTGTGGTAGAATGCAAATGCTTCACAGAATTTTCCCATCTCAATACATAAAATAATTCACAAAACACAATTTTTTAAAATCATCAACCACAAAGAAAAACATCAGCAATAGTAACCAAAAAAGAAAACAGGCAAGGAAAGAAACAAAAGAGTCACAGTAGACAAAGTCATGAAAATGCTCACTTAATATTTCCAGAGTAAAGGAAATAGCTGCTGACTTGAGAAGAAATAAGTGAAATGGAGGATTTAGATGTGGATACCTCTATTTCTCTATTCCTTTTCCTAATTTAATTTTAAAGTGAAGATTTCCATTCTGTTTAGTTTATACTCTTCCCCTTCCCCCCACATACAAAAAAAAACCCCTAAGTTTATTTTCCTAAACAAGACAAAAGGAAACAGCCATATACACTTCCTTTAAAAATGAAAGTGAAAGAAACAGAACACAAAGAACTCATCCTAGAAGAAAATAGAATTCTATAAAAAGGAAACTTCATCATTTCATTTTGCTATCAAGCAACTTAGTAGATCACAAAGAGCTTCACAAAATGAGTTAAGGACAATTGCAGATCAAGAAAAAGGAGAAACAGCATCACAGAGCCATGGCACAAATCCTCACTTCAAGGCCCTTGCCACTGTTTTAGTGGTTAATAAAAAAAGATTAATTATCTCTGAAAAAAAGGCAGCAGCCCCAGTCAGGGGCTTATAGATAAAATCCCCATCTCCCTGGGATGGAGCACATGGGGGAAGGGGCAGCTGTGGGTGCAGCTTCAGCAGACTTAAACGTTCTTGCCTGCCAGCTCTAAAGAGAGCAGCAGATCTCCCAGCCTAGCATTCGAGCTCTGTTAAGGGACTGCCTCCTCAAGTGGGTCCCTGACCACCATGTCTCCTGACTGGGAGACACCTCCCAGCAGGGGCCGACAGACACCTCATACAGGAGAGCTCCGGCTGGCATCTGGTGGGTGCCCCTCCGGGACGAAGCTTCCAGAGGAAGGAACAGGGCGCAATCTTTGCTGTTCTGCAGCCTCCACTGGTGATACACAGGCAGACAGGGTCTGGAGTGGACCTCCAACAAACTCCAGCAGACCTGCAGCAGAAGGGTCTAACTGTCAGAAGGAAAATTAACAAACAGAAAGGAATACCTTCAACATCAATGAAAAGGACATCCACTCAGAAACCCCATGCAAAGTTCACCAACATCAAAGACCAAAGGTAGATAAATCCACAAAGACTGGGAGAAACCAGCGCAAAAAGGCTGAAAATTCCAAAAATCAGAATATCTCTTCTCCTCCAAAGGATCACAACTCCTCACCAGCAAGGGAATAAAACCGGATGGAGAATGAGTTTGACAAATTGCCAGAAGTAGGCTTCAGAAGGTGGGTAATAACAACCTCCTCCGAGCTAAAGGAGCATGTTCTAACCCAATGCAAGGAAGCTAAGAACCTTGAAAAAAAGTTAGAGGAAATGCTAACTAGAATAACCAGTTTAGAGAACATAAATGACCTGATGGAACTGAATAACACAGCAAGAGAACTTCATGAAGCATACACAAGTATCCGCAGTCAAATTGACAAGCGGAAGAACAGATATCAGAGATTGAAGATTAACTTAATGAAATAAAGCAAGAAGACGAGATTAGAGAAAAAAGAATGAAAAGGAATGAACAAAGCCTCCAAGAAATAGGGGACTATGTGAAAAGACCAAACCTATGTTTGATTGGTGTACCTGAAAGTCACTGGGAGAATGGAACTAAGTTGGAAAACACTTCAGGATATAATCCAGGAGAACTTCCCCAACCTAGCAAGACAGGCCAACATTCAAATTCAGGAAATGCAGAGAACACCACAACGATACTCCTCAAGAAGAACAACCCCAAGACACATAATTGTCAGATTCACCAAGGTTGAAATGAAGGAAAAAATGTTAAGGGCAGCCAGAGAGAAAGGTCAGGTTACCCACAAAGGGAAACCCATCAGACTAACAGCGGATCTCTCTGCAGAAACCCTACAAGCCAGAATAGAGTGGGAGCCAATATACAACATTCTTAAAGAAAAGAATTTTCAAGCCAGAATAGAGTGGGAGCCAATATACAACATTCTTAAAGAAAAGAATTTTCAACCCAGAATTTCATATGCAGCCAAACTAACCTTCATAAGCGAAGGAGAAATAAAATCCTTTACAGACAAGCAAATGCTGAGAGATTTTGTCACCACTAGGCCTGCCTTACAAGAGCTCCTAATGGAGGCACTAAACATGGAAAGGAACAACTGGTACCAGCAACTGCAAAAACATATCGAATTCTAAAGACTGTCGACACTATAAAGAAATTGCATCAACGAATGGGCAAAATAACCAGCTAGCATCATAAGGACAGGGTCAGATTCACACATAACAATATTAATTTGAAATGTAAAGAGGCTAAATGCCCCAGTTAAAAGACACAGACTGGCAAATTGGATGAAGAGTCAAGACCCATCAGTGTGCTGTATTCAGGAGACCATTTCACAGGCAGAGACACACATAGGCTCAAAATAAAGGGATGGAGGAATATTTACCAAGCAAACAGAAAGCAAAAAAAAAAAAAAAAAAAAAAAAAAAGCGGGGATTGCAATCCTAGTCTCTGATAAAACAGACTTAAAACCAACAAAGATCAAAAGAGAGAAGGGCATTACATAATGGTAAAGGGATCAATGCAAAAAGAAGAGCTAACTATCCTAAATATATATACACCCAATACAGGAGTGCCCAGATTCATAAAGCAAGTTCTTAGAGATGTACAAAGAGACGTAGACTCCCGCACAATAATAGTGGGAGACTTTAACACCCCACTGTCAATGTTAGATCAACGAGACAGAAAATTAACAAGGATATTCTGGACTTCAACTCAGCTCTGGACCAAGTGGACCTAATAGACATCTACAGAACCCTCCACCCCAAATCAACAGAATATACATTCTTCTCAGCACCACATTGCGCTTATTCTAAAATTGACCACATAATTAGAAGTAAAACACTCCTCAGCATATGCAAAAGAATGGAAATCTTAACAAACAGTCTCTCAGACCACAGTGCAATCAAATTAGAACTCAAGATTAAGAAACTCACTCAAAACCGCACAACTACATGGAAACTGAACAGTCTGCTCCTGAATGACTACAGGGTAAATAATAAAATTAAGGCAGAAATAAATAAGTTCTTGAAACCATTGAGAACAAAGACACAACATACCAGAATCTCTGGGACATAGCCAAGGCAGTGTTTAGAGGGAAATTTATAGCCCTAAATGCCCACAAGAGAAAGCAAGAAGATCTAAAGTCGACACCCTAGCATCACAATTAAAAGAACTAGAGAAGCAAGAGCACACAAATTCAAAAGCTAGCAGATGGCAAGAAATAACTAAGATCTGAGCAGAACTGAAGGAGATAGAGACACAAAAAACCCTTCAAAAAATCAATGTATCCAGAAGCTGGTTTTTTGAAAAGATCAGCAAAATTGATAGACTGCTAGCAAGACTAACAAAGAAGAAAAGAGAGAAGAATCAAATAGATGCAATAAAAAATGATAAAGGGAATATCACCACTGATCCCACAGAAATACAAACTACCATCAGAGAATACTGTAAACACCTCTACACAAATAAGCTAGAAACTTTAGAAGAAATGGATACATTTCTGGACACATACACCCTCCCAAGACTAAACCAGGAAGAAGTCAAATCCCTGAATAGACTAATAACACGTTCTGAAATTGAGGCAGTAATAGCCTATCAACCAAAAAAAAGCCCAGAACCAGACAGATTCACAGACAAATTCCACCAGAGGTACAAAGCAGAGCTGGTACCATTCTTTCTGAAACTATTCTAAACAACAGAAAAAGAGGGAGTCCTCTCTAACTCATTTTATGAGGCCAGCATCATCCTGATTCTGAAACCTGGCAGAGACACAACAAAAAAAGAAAATTTCTGGCCAATATCCCTGGTGAACATCGATGCAAAAAATCCTCAATAAAATACTGGCAAACTGAATCCAGCAGCACATCAAAAAGCTTATCTACCATGATCAAGTCAGCTTCATCCCTGGGATGCAAGGCTGGTTCAACATACACAAATCAATAAACATAATCCAGTGCATAAACAGAACCAATGACAAAAACCACATGATTATCTCAATAGATGCAGAAAAGGCCTTCAACAAAATTCAACATCCCTTCCTGCTAAAAACTCTCAATAAACTAGGTATTGATGGCACATATCTCAAAATCGTAAGAGCTATTTTTTGACAAACCCGCAGCCAATATCATACTGAATGGGCAAAAACTGGAAGCATTCCCTTTGAAAACCAGCACAAGACAAGGATGCCCTCTCTCACCACTCCTATTCAATACAACATTGGAAGTTCTAGCCAGGGCAATCAGGCAAGAGAAAGAAATAAAGGGTATTCAAATAGGAAGAGAGGGAGTCAAATTGTCTCTGTTTGCAGATGACATGATTTTACATTTAGAAAACCCCATTATCTCAGCCCAAAAACTTCACAAGCTGATCAGCAACTTCAGCAAAGTCTCAGGATACAAAATCTCTGTGCAAAATCACAAGCATTCCTATACACCACTAATAGACAGAGAACCAAATCATGAGTGAACTGCCATTCACAACTGCTACAAAGAGAATAAAATACCTAGCAATACAACTTCCAAGGGATGTGAAGGACCTCTTGAAGGAGAACTACAAACCACTGCTCAAGGAAATAAGAGAAGACACAAACAAATGGGAAAACATTCCATGCTCATGGATAGGAAGAATCAATATCATGAAAATGGCCGTAATGCGCAAAGTAATTTACAGATTCAATGCTATCCCTATCAAGCTACCATTTCTACATTTCTAATTTCTACACAGAATTAGAAAAAACTACTTTAAATTTCAAGTGGAACCAAAAAAGAGCCCACATAGCCAAGACAATCCTAAGCAAAAAAAAAAAAAAAAAAACAACGCTAGAGGCATTACGCTACCTGACTTCAAACTATACTACAAGGCTACAGTAACCACAACAGCATGGTACTGGTACCAAAACAGATATATAGACCAATGGAACAGAACAGAGGCCTCAGAAATAATGCCACAGATCTACAACCTTCTGATTGTTGACAAACCTGACAAAAACAATCAATGGGGAAAAGATTCTCTATTTAATAAATAGTTTTGAAAAAACTGGCTAGCCATATGCAGAAAACTGAAACTGGACCCCTTCCTTACACCTTATACAAAAATTAAGTTGGATTAAAGACTTAAACGTAAGACCTAAAACCATAAAAACCCTAGAAGAAAACCTAGGCAAAACCAATCAGGACGTAGGCATGGGCAAAGACTTCATGACTAAAACACCAAAAGCAATGGCAACAAAAACCAAAATTGATAAATGAGATCTAATTAAACTAAAGAGCTTTTGCACCGCAAAAGAAACTATCATCAGAGTGAACAGGCAACCTACAGAATGGGAGAAAATTTTTGCAATCTATCCATCTGACAAAGGGCTAATATCCAGAATCTACAAAGAACTTAAATTTACAAGAAACAAACAATCCCATCAAAAAGTGGGCATAGGATACGAACAGACACTTCGCAAAAGAAGACATTTATGTGGCCAAAAACATATGAAAAAATGCTCATCATCACTGGTCATCAGAGAAATGCAAATCAAAACTGCAATGAGATACCATCTCATGCCAGTTAGAATGGTGGTCATTAAAAAGTCAGGAAACAACAGATGCTGTAGAGGATGTGGAGAAATAGGAATGCTTTTACACTGTTGGTGGGAGTGTAAATTAGTTCAACCATTGTGGAAGACAGTGTGGCGATTTCTCAAGGATCTAGAACCAGAAATATCATTTGACCCAGCAATCCCATTACTGGGTTGTACCCAAAGGATTATAAATCATGCTACTGTAAAGACACATGCACACGTATGTTTATTGCGGCATTGTTCACAATAGCAAAGACTTGGAACCAACCCAAATGCCCACCAATGATAGACTGGGTAAAGAAAATGTGGCACATATACAACATGGAATACTATGAAGCCATTAAAAAGGATGAGTTCATGTCCTTTGCAGGGACATGGATGAAGCTGGAAACCATCATTCTCAGCAAACTAACACAAGAACAGAAACCAAACACTGCATGTTCTCACTCATAAGTGGGAGTTGAACAATGAGAACACATGGACACAGGGAGGGAAATATCACACACCAGGGCCTGTTTGGGGGGGTGGTGCTAGGGGCGGGATGGCATTAGTAGAAGTCCCTAATGTAGATAACAGGTTGGTGGGCGCAGCAAACCACCATGGCATGTGTATGCCTATGTAACCTGCACATTCTACACATGGACTCCAGAACTTTAAGTATAATTTAAAAAATATTAATTAAAATGAGGATTCATTAATGATATGCACATACCTTAAATATTATATCTTAAAGTTAAGTCATTTAAATGCCATTTATTAGTTAGGGCCGGGTCTTTTGAGTATCGTTTAGTGTTTGGAATTTGATTTTATCTTTCTTTTATAAACTATACCCATAATACAGCATCAGCAATTTCCAGTTTGGATTCCTTAAAGTAGAAAAGGAACTTGATATATGCAAAGCAATAGGATCTTTCTCCCTCTCCTTCTGTGACTTTCACCTTTTTTTTTAAGTGACTTGCTTTTCTTGACTCTTTAAAAACATTTTATTTAGATTTCATAGAACAACTTTTTTTTACATTCATTTTTATTTACTTTTCCCGTAGCAACCCTATGACCTAACACTGTTATCTCCATTTCATAGATGGAGAAACTCAGACTTTAAAAAGATTACCCCATTTTGTGCACACTGAAGTCTAATAAATGTATTGCTAACTGACAACTTGAAGCGAGGTATAGAAAATGCCAAGATATTATTATAGCATAAGATACTAGGTTATTTTTGCATGAAATAATACAACTATGTTTTTCTAATCTTTGTAGCCAAGTTTATCTCTAGAAATAAAATTTATAATGGAGATATCATTATCAGTATGATTTTGCATACAATCTCTTAAAACAGATTTCAGAGCAACTAATGATCTAGTCAGAAGGCCTGAATTTTAATTCAGACAAAACCAGTTACTAATTCTATGACCTTGAATAAACTATCTATTCTCCTTAGGCCTCTGTACATGGAGGAGATTGAATTTAATGGATTCCCCAAGGTCTTTCTAATCTCTGATTCTCTGTTTACAAACTATTTTACAAACTGTAAAGCCTTCTGATTAAAATGTATTAGACAATAAACATACTTTTTGTGAAACACATTGCAAAATGCAAAATTTATATTGGATTTCCCAGTTTTTAATGAATTGGGTGAAAATTGAATGTAATAAAAAAGTTCATAAATGATTCCATTGTTAATAAAAATTATAAAACATTGCAGAAACATTTTGAAATCAAGCAGCTAAGTTAAAAAAATAAAGCAAAGATAAAAATTTGTTCTTAATGATCTATAACTCTTAAAATCAGTCTGTATACTATCCATCTGTTACACACTGGAATTACTATAAAATTAGCCTAACATGTATTAACAACTAGCAAAAGAGAATCAGAGATTCCTAGGGTGCTTAAATAAGTATTACCAGAAAAGACTCATGTTTCTGTCTGTTGGTCCGTCCACCAGTAGGGTTCATTCTAGACCACGGCAGCAACCTCTTTTTCCCTGGCCAATTCATTTTAATCTACTAAAAGATTATACATAGCTTTAATCATACCACGTCTCTTTTTAAGGGTTTTTGGTGACTCTGTGTTTCCTAGAGAATTAGGTCTTGACCACTTACCCTGATTTTCAAGGCTCTCTCAGGCTGGCCCCTGCCTGTCTTTCCAACCTCATTCCTTATTGTCTCCTTGTATGTGCCTTTCATAGTAGGCTATGTGAACTATTTAATATTTGCTTTCCCAGGACATTCCCTCTTTACCTTGCTCATGTGGTCCTGCTGCAAATATTGCCTTTCCCCTCATCATCCCAGCTTTTCACTCTCTCCATCTTTCCAGATGCAACTCAAATAGCACTCCTCTTACAAAGCCTTCCTTGATCTCCTCAGCCAAAATTTCTCTCTACTGTGGAGTGTAATAGGCCTTTATCTGTGACCCTCATCAGTTCTCCATTCTTGGTAGAGGTTTTTAAGTATATGACTTACTGGGTTGGAAATTTGAGTTAGTCAAATGTATTCCTGTATGCTGAATAGCGAATAGTTTATAACACAGTCTTTTATATAGTAAGGCTTTAATTAAATATGCAAAATTATCACTGGTATACACTATTTCTGGGTTCACTTCACCAAATATTTATTAGATACCTACAGTGTGCAAGTCACTTCAGTACGAAGAGTGAGACGTAAAAGGATTAGTTAATACAAGACAGATGAACAAAAGAAATGGAATAACTTCTCAGTTTCCAAAAACTTGATAAATGAAAATACCACCCAAGAAACCAACAGTCACTCACTCAAGCAAAATGATATTTTTGTTGTCAACTCCAACTGCAGAAGGCGAGAAGGCAGGGATTTGAGACTGTGGAAAGTGAAACTGAATATAAGGAGAGATTACTAGAGTGCATAATTTGAAATGATACTCAAAATTAAAGTTTAATGATAGTATTTGAGAAAAAATAACAAAGTTATGAACCAGGCATGTTTGTATTCAGTCACAGTGAAATTTACAAGAAGAGATTTTCTGTAAAAAGACCAAGGAAAGGCCAAGATTAGAATGAAGAATTACATTGATTTAGGTTGCTTTTTCAGTTTATATCATACTAAATGAGTGCATATGCCAGACTTACAAGTCAGCTCTAAAACACAAGTGGTATCAGGGACCAGTATCAAAATGATCAAAAATGATTTTACGATCACTTAAAAACCCACAAATATTTATTGGCCTACAATGTGGTAGGCCTTTTGCTTGGAACTGGGGATACAATAATGAATCACACAGGTCCCTAACCTGTGCCTCACTAACATACAATGTCATTCACACACACACACACACACACACACACACACACACACACACAGGTTTGTATTCCAAACATATTTTTATAGTTTTCTAATTTTTTGTTTTGACGTAATTGTCAATCAGAATTGGTAATGTTTTGGGTATTGCCAGAATTGAGGGCTTGGTGTAGATGGGAGGTAGCAGGTGGGAGTTGGGGGCTGGGGAGGTGAGAGAAAGGTGTCTAGTATGCCCCAAGGATGAATGGTGATACCAATCACTGAGAGCAAAGGATGGGATGGGGAGAGGGGAAAGGATACGTTTCCTGTTGGGTTTGAGCTGCCTTTGAGCCATCTTAGATGTTGAGTAGGTGTTGGATATGGGACTGAAACTAGATAGGGAACTGGAGCCAAACACAGAGGCTCAGACTAGAAATATAAATGTGGGAGCCATTTAGGTTTGGGTAGTGGTTGAAGCTCTCTTTGAATGAAATGGTGTAAGTAGCTGATTAAGTGTTAGAATGCAAACAGCTAGAATCCATGTTTCAGGTATTAAGTTTTAAACAAGTACTAAAACAGCTTTTGAAACTCATATATTTATAGCTTTGCCATGTATTAATGCAATATAAATTTCCTTCCTTTACAGGTGGATGATTGTGGCTTTTCTTTGAATCATCCTAATCAGTTCTTTTGTGAGAGCCAACGTATTCTAAATGGTGGTAAAGACATAAAGAAGGAACCTATCCAACCAGAAACTCCTCAACCCAAACCAGGTGTCCAGAAAACCAAGGATGCATCATCTGCTCTGGCCTCTTTAAATTCCTCTCTGGAAATGGATATGGAAGGACTAGAAGATTACTTTAGTGAAGATTCTTAGGCAGTTTTGTAACCATTTTTCCTCAATAGCCTGTTTCCTGTTTTTAAGATTTTGCCTTTGTTGTCAAAAAAAAAGGGTTTCACTCTGTCACCAAGGCTTAGTGCAGTGACACAATTACAGCTGATTGCAGCCTCGACCTTCCCAGCTCAAGTGATCCTCCTACCTCAGCCTCCCAAGTAGTTGGGACCACAGGTGTGCACCTCATATCCAGCTAATTTTTTTCAATTTTTTTTTGTAGAGGTGAGGGGTCTCCCTGTGTTGCCCAGGCAGATCTCAGACTCCTGGGCTCAAGCGATCCTCACACCTCAGTGTCCCAGAGTGCTGGGATTACAGTTGTGAGCCACTGTGCCTGGCCTTTTTTTTTTTTTTTAACCTTTGTGTTTAACTTCTCTCTTCACTGCATCCCAATCCATCTACAGGCATGCACACTTATTAGGAAAGGAGGTTTGAGGTAACAACAGAGACTTTCACTATATTTTGCTTTGACAGAAGGAAAGAGGAGGAATTTCTATTAAAATCTGTCACTTGAGTGATGTCATTTAAGTCCTATTTTAGGAGATAAAAACAGCTTTGGGGACTGGTTAAAGTCCCCCAGAAACTACAATAAAGAACAACTTTTGTTTTAACTCTTAATCACTTTGTAATTTTGACTCAATCCTTTTCTGGACCATTTTTGTTAATAAATATCAAAGTGTACATGACAGTGTCTGCATATAATTGGGAGAGTCTTATGTCGTAACAGATTGGATATTACTTCAGTTGTTTTAAAATGGTAATTTGGAGTATCCAACACACTGCTGATCACTAATGAAGATTTTAAACTTTTCTTTACCTTTTTTTAAGAGTTGACCTATTTGTGGTTATTCTACATCAGGCACCTTTGAGTGGCACCAGACCCTCCTGAGTGAACTGTGACTTGGGAATTAAAATAAAGTATAGCCAGTTATATTTATTAAGGAATAATAGGGATATTTTATTATGTAAAATAATGGCACGTCTTATCTGCTGCCATTACTCTGGGGACAGGTTCATGAAGAATAGACAATTACCAAGCAAGAAGGTTGTACATATAAAATAAAGTTTATTTTACCCTCCAACTTCCATACCTTATTACTTCTGTAGTTGCTGTGAATTACCAAATAGATTTGGTAAATTAATAAACTTCAGCAATGAATAGTGATACTTATAGTAACCCCCTCCTTTCAGTGCCAGCAATAGAATTTAATAAATGTTGTGGATGATTACAGACATACGAGATCAATGCCCTGTTCTCTCTGCCTGCGTTTGTCAAGGGAGTAAGGTGAAGTTGATGATCCCTGGCACGTATGCCTTGTGGAGCAGTGCCATTGTGGATACCCTCGTCTAAATAGTGATTTCCTCACGGGGCTCTACTCACTCACCAATAGGATTTGGGGTGCTCAGAAAACCCTGTTTGAAACATAGTTCTTCCTCATCTATTACCTTGGAATATGTGAAAAGTATTAGTCTATTTCTGTCTTCTTTTCCTGGTAAAGAGGGATACTTTTATCCTTTTGAATCAGATACTAACTAAATTGAAAAGAGCACATTGTATTCAGAAAACTAGACTGTTAGCAGCACCGTATTTTTAATCATGTGATAAACTGCATCACGATGAAAAGGATTAAACAGGATCAGATCATCAGAAACTAAAAATGTCAACAACTAATTGAGTTTTCATTTTAGGCTTCTGAGTCAAAGATTTCTTGGAATATTTAGCAACATATAATTAAATGAGATACTATCTAAACTTTTACTTGTCTTGGTGAATTATTACCTAGTTCAGAAAATAGTATTATTCCACTACAAATTACCCCTATGAATCTCTGCCTTCTGAAACCATCTGCTACTCCCTTCATCATTTGTCATTCTCAACAGGAATCTGATGATTGCCTACCACTTTATCCATGGACTGCAAAACCACAAGTCCTTTAAAAAAAAAAAAAAAAAAGAACAAGTGCTACCTGGAGCTGTTTTAACCACAGAATTAAGTTAGCTTTAGAAAGCCAAGCATAGAAATGTAGGTATTCGTTGTGTTAAAAGAAGGGAGATATTAGAAGCACTCTCGCCACTGTAGTTCAATGAGAAATTTTCTGATAGAATGTTTTGTATCTGGCAGCATTTTGCAAGGCTGTCTTTTTCTACTGCTTCAAGTTCTCCTTCTTTTATGAAGCCTGTGCTCCCACCAGCTAAAAGGACAGAGTCATTAACGGCATGGTAGATGCAGCTTACTGCACTGTTTATTTTATACTGGCAGCCCCAGGAATTTGTGTCATCTCACTTGAATGTTTTATATGTGTCTAGTTGCACTCCAAAATAACACTAGTTTAAATATTAGTTGTATTACAGGTTCAATTCAATTTATTCATAATAAGGTTTGATCTCCTGTATTATACAGAAGAATATATAAACATTCTGTGAAATCTATAGATTAGAGGATAGGGGATAGAGGTTTATAAAAGAAGATCAAAATTAATGCTTTTCTGGTGCTTTTTGGAGTTGGAAAAAGCAATTTATTTTTCATGCTTCACAGGTCTTGACAATTTTGATTTGTTTTCTTTGAGAGCAGACCTGTTTGAATTGGGCGATGTAAAGAACCCAAAAGAAAAAATCAAAAGCCAACAGCCTCTTTTCAAAACCGTAGCCAGTGAAAAAGATTATGAGTCTTCCAGATCTTTTAACTGTTAGTCTTTTATTATCTCTTCAAGGAAGAGAGGCTGTATGATTGTATCAAAGACAAAAGAAGAAACAGCAAAAGAAAGACACTAGGTTGGAAATTTGTAGCTGGTTGAAGCAATGACATTGTTAGGAGAAATTCTGTCATATTTCTTTCAGGTTGTTTTTCCATAATGTTTTTCACTCTGTCCATACAGTACAAAACTTAATTGCCATGTGCATAAAAGAACACTAGGAAGGTTTTAAGTAAACTTTTTAGGACTGCTTATAATATTATAGAGTCATAAAAGTGAATAGTTATAGATTTCGAATGAGCTGGGAATGGAATAAAGCAATGGGAAAGATCTTTAATTCACATAGAATTTTAATAAGCTAAGGGATTTCTTCTCTCTCTAAAAGCATGCAGGGTGTTTTGCTTGTTACACTTTGCTGTCTTATTGATACTCAGGGTCTTTGCAAGCAAACTTTGTAATTCTTTACAAAGAAGAGAAGAAAACTTCTGGGATTTAAGCTTGAAGGGTGAAATGAGACAATTCTAAAGTTCTGTTTCAGTTAGAGTCTACTCTGCAAATTTAATCAAGGTCTTCCGCAGGCATCAGCTTGACATTAAATTTAAGTGCCCCTTAAAAAGTGAGAGTTTGACAGCAGTTCTGAATGTGAAGCTCAGTCTGAGGACATCTTTACAGCTGGAAGGGAAAAAAAAAAAAACGTTGAGAAGCCTCAAACCACTGTGGTAATTAGATCCATTTGTTAACTTCTTTTTTAATGTTGGCAAAGGGAGGGAGAGAAAAGGTTGACAGAGGCTGGAATCAGGAAGGCAGTCCAGAGCTCCCTGTAGAAATCGGGTAGGCACAGAGTCCTGTATTGCAGAGAATACTGGCAGATATTCCCTCTGACAAATGAGTGAGATGGGGAATTTATTTTATGAACTTCATTCGGTTTGTCTTCCTTTCAACACACAGAGCCACGGTGTGTGGAAGCTGCGTTTTGGATAGGTGTGCTGGTTTGGTTGTAAGGCCCTTTGGAAGACACAGAGTGTTATTTGGGAGTGGACCTCTGGTGGTACGTTGTTGGCCTGAAGAGTTAATGTTTCTCACAAGGGTATCTAACTTATATTCAGGTAATCACTTATTTACCCAAAGCATCTGGTCTTTTCAGTATTGAATTCCTTTTTCACAGGTCGCGATTGCCCTAGTCTAAGGCTTCTCACCATAATTGGCATTGTAGGCAATTAGCTTCATGGAAATCATGTCACCAGTAGGAAATTATCTTCCTACTTCACTGACCTGCCTGCCAAAAATGATACTAGTTCTTGTTATTGGTTTGCTTTCTATCCTGTAAGCTCTTTTTGTTCATTGCTTCATGACATTTTACTTTTTCCAGAATTATCACTGTAGAACCTTATCAAAGGCTAAAGAATATGTCTTTGTATAAAGCTCCTGCATTTCCCTTGAGCTTTCCATTGCAGTACTGTTTTTGAACATTGATGACAAGGTAGTGAAACAACACTGCTAATAAATATATCATGGGTTTTTCAATTTAACCTTGCATTTCTAGGTATTCATTCACCACACTAAAACTATGAGGCTTTTTAAGGTTTTGTTTAGTTTTGCACTGAAAGCACAGGGAAAAATAAATTCAACAAATACTGCATTTAGTTTAAGACTGACCATCTTGTGAACATTTCCCCGATTACTCCCACACATTTTTTTAGAGATCTTACCTTCTATTTGAGTCACGGGATACCAAGGTTTTCATTACTGATTAAAAATGACATAGTGATACATATTTCTCTTTTCCCTTTCATTGGCAAGAATTAAACTGTGATTTAAACAATGCTCTATCACCCTTAACTCTTGGTTGTCCATAGAGTTCCTGCCTGGTTCTCTTCTTACTTCATGAGTCTCCTGGAGTGAACTCATTCACCCCTATGGTATTTTTTTCTATCCATATGCAAATAATCCCCAAATGTGTATCTCCAGCTGAGAATTCTCTGAGCACAGATCCATCTATCCAGCTATCTCTTGGATCTCTTTTTAGGATATCCCACAAGTATCTCAAATTTAATTTGTTCAAAAATCAAACCTGTTCTCTCATCTATTTCTCACCTATTTTGTCAATACAGAAACCCTACAGTTAACCTTGACTGTGATTTTCCACGTTCTCCATACATCCAAATCCAATCGATTCTATTTTAATACCAGTGTGTCTAAACCAGTAGATCTCAAATGGGGGTAATTTTGCCATGCAGGAGACATTTTTGGTGATCACAACTGGAGGAGGGCCTGCTCTTGGCATCTAGTGGATGGAGGCTGAGGATGCTACTAAACATCCTACAGTGCCCCTACAATGCCCAGGACAGCCCTTCACAACAAAGAAATATGTGGCCCGAAATGTGCAGAAACCCTGTTCTAAACAGTTTCCTCTCCTCCCTTCCTTCCTTGTACTACATTAGATTGCCCTCTCATCATTCTGAGCGAAATGGTCTCAACTTACTAGCCTAGTCTCCATTTGCCCACCCTGAACCCCATCCCATATCCTTCTTCAAAATCTAATCCAAATACTTTTCCCCTGGGTGTGTGTCTTGAACATGGCTCTCCATTACCTATATGAGGAAGTCCAAACACCTATTATTTTGTGCATGAGGCCCTCCATGACCTGGTTCCGTCTACCTCTCCAGTCCCATCTATTGCCATTCAGCTCCCTACTCTAATCCAATCCAGTGATTTAGCCATTCTGCACAAACTTTCCCTGCACATTCAACGACACACTCCCTCTTTCCTCATATTACCCTCCCTGCCTGGAATGCCCTTCCATTCCCCACCATGCTAACTACTGTTTCTCCTCTAAGGCTCAGGTTAGGTACATTCCTTCAGCCTTCTCTGTTGACCCCTGTATAGATTCATTGTCCCTTTCAGTTCATCTAACATATGCCATGGATGTTATACTTAATAGCTATATGACAGTACTTACACTTACAATCATCCATTTACTTATGTTTCCCTTATGTTTTATAGTACCCATTTACTTATGTTTCCCTTCCTTACACTATAAAGTCCTTGAGGACAGAAACTATATCACTTTCATATTTGAATCCCTAATAATTAGCATTGTCTCTAGTTCTTAGCATCGTGCATGACATTCTTGGGCACTCAGTAAACATGGGTAGAGTGCAGGAATGGTTACTTGCTTATTAGGAATCTCAAATTCATTGTTTTTAAGACCTACAAAGAAGGGGTGGAATGGATTCTGGGCCCCAGATTGGAGGCATCACTTACAATCAAAACTTGGGCAAGCTCTTTAATTTTCCATGCTTCATTTGCTTCATACGACAAGGGGATAATGATTACACCTACTTCAAGATGATTCTGTTAGCTGCTATTACATCTACAACAGTCAGAATTCTGTCTGTCACATGGAAACACTTGTGTTGTTTGATAACCAACCCTTCCAACAAATGTTATACTACTACATGGATTCTCCCTATTTCAGGGGCATTCATTCTGAATATCCCTTACCTGGAGTAATCCTCTTATATCCACTATAATGTGGTAGACTGTGGGAGCTAGGGGAACCCACCAAACAAAGTTTTAGCAAAAAGCACACACGTCAACGGATCTATGACTGCCACACCTTTGACACCTTTGTAGCCAGGCAGGGTAGATGGAGAATTGCCGACTATGAAACTGGAGGATTTCCTATGTATGGGATATACTGTGGTATGAAAAGTTGCTCACAGGGTGTCACAGAGTACTGCTTGTTCTTAAAAAGGAAGAACTGAGGCAACTTGAGCTTTGGAACATAGAAATGTCAGTGGGTTTACATATGACTCCCAGTGAAAGTGATACCTGTGGGGTACCTAGTCTCCAAGCACTTAAAAAAGTACTTTTAGGTAGATCAAATCAGGTGCCACCATGGCACTTCTGGAAGTGGATAAGAATAGTAATCATCTGCATTTTCCCTAAAAATGACTCTGAGAGGCCTGGCATGGTGGCTCACACCTGTCACCATCACTTCAGGAGGTCAAGGTGGGAAGATCACTTGAGGCCAAGAGCCTGAGACTAGCCTGGGCAACACAGTAAGACTGTCTCTACAAAAAATAAACTAGCCAGGTATGGTGGCACTCATAGACCCAGCTACTCAGGAGGCTGAGGCAGGAGGATCGCTTGAACCTAGGAGTTTGAGGCTGCAGTGAGCTATATCTAGCCACTGTGCTCCAGGCTAGGTGACAGAGTGAGACCCTGTCTCTAGGGGGGAAAAATAGATTAAATTCCCTGAGCTGGCTCACAAGTTCTCTGATCAAATCAAGCACGGTGACTTCTTGGCCTGTGCACTTCCTTCTTCATCATGGTTTTCTCACCAAGGGCCTTAGGACCAGCTCCCATGACTGAACAGCCCAAACTGCAGGCCGCAACTAAACCAACTCATTTCTATTATGTGGCAAGTTAATTAATCCTCTTGCTTCAATTTCTCTGTCTGTAAAATTGGGATAATAGCATTACCTACATCACAGAATTTGTATGAGATGAAATGAGATAGCCAGTGTCAAATGCTTTGTGAACAGTCTGACACATGGTAAGCTCTAAATAATTGTTAGCTATTATTATACAAAAGTTCTACTAAATTTTGTTTGAAATAGGGTTATCCAAATAAAGTTTGGAAACTATAATAAACTTTTATGCATCAAAGGGTAAGAATGCTATGGAATACAAATTCTAAAACCCTTAGCCCTTCAGATAAAAAAATAAACTACAGACTCTCAGAATTATAAAGAATTTCTACTACCAGGATTTCTCCTAACTGTGTTTTGCTTGGCATCATGGAATAATCTATGCAAAGTAGAGCCAGGATTCCTCAAGGATCTAGAACTAGAAATACCACTTGACCCAGCAATCCAATTACTGGGTATATACCCAAAGGATTATAAATCATGCTACTCTAAAGACACATGCACACATATGTTTATTGCGGCACTATTCACAATAGCAAAGACTTGGAACCAACCCACATGCCCATCAATGATAGACTGGATTAAGAAAATATGGCACATATACACCATGGAATACTACGCAGCCATAAAAATGGATGAGTTCATGTCCCTTGCAGGGACATGGATGAAGCTGGAAACCATCATTCTCAGCAAAATATTACAAAGACAGAAAATGAAACACCACATGTTCTCACTCATAGGTGGAAATTGAACGATGGGAACACTTTGACACAGGGAGGGGAACATCAGACACTGGGGCCTGTTGGGGGGTGGGGGGCTGGGGGAGGGATAACATTAGGAGAAATACCTGATGTAAATGACGAATTGATGGGTGCAGCAAACCAGCATGACACACGTATACCTATGTATCAAACCTACACGTTTTGCACATGTACCCTAGAACTTAAAGTATAATAAATATTTAAAAAAAGAAAAAAAAAGAGTTTCCGGGACAAGTCCTCACCCTATAGTTGTTCACATTCAAAGCTTTTTAGAGAGGCTAAATATAATGCAGGGTGTGTCTCAAAAGAAAACACATAAGGGAATGGACTACCCTCAATTTCCTTCTCTAAACTGAGGACTTGTTTTTGAAGACTGAAAAAAGAAATTCCTCTTGCAATCTCAAATGGTAATATAATAATTTCAAAAGTTGCTCAGAAGCTGTTGGTTTTCGATAGTAAAATGAAAAGTTAAAATTGTAAAATTGTAAGCATCAAAAATCAATCAGTATCTTTCTTATTTGAACCTTGATATTAAATTATATAGGTATTCATTTTACTTGTCCCTTCCTTCTTTTGCTTTAAATGCAAAAATGACAGAAAATTCTTACTCAGCTAAAGATTATTTTTATATTCCAGCTTGTCTTGTGATGCTTCTTGCACCCATATTAGGAAACAAAGTCTTGAAGTTCTTTGTAATGTTATATGTTACTTCAATTAAGTATGTACAAATGTCATTTTTTAATTTTTAAACTACAAAACAAGATAAATTTTTTGAATTGCTAGCCACTTAGACTTATTTTTACAATTTGCCTCTTTATTCAGTCATATTGTCTGTCATTTCCTTTCTTTTATATTTGGTAAAAATTTTCATAGACAAAAATTTTCCCATTATGATCTAATGATTTTTAAATTCTCCACATTCCTATAATTCTGATTAAACAATCTCAAGGCATTTTTCAATTTGAAGCTCAAATCAAGCATAATTCAGGTTCATGAACATATGGAGATAATGATGGCTTAGAAAATTTGCCATGACCAAACTGCTGCTTTTGCTGCCTTGAAGCTCTGTGGCTATTTGCTTTGTAAATTTCTCCCCACTGTGGTTTCAGATACCTTGGTGAAAACAGACTCCTAGGCATACGAGGAGGACAGGATGGTAGTGGGAATGTAGAAGGATAAAGGTTCTACTCTATTGCTCTGGTTCTACACCCTTCAATTATATTACAGGGGGTCAACACTGAGGTGGCACTTCTAATTCTCAGAACTTTGTTAAGAACATCTCTACCTTCTAATGGTCTTTTTGTTGATTCCTTTGTTTGTTTTACTAATAATGATGTATTGTATTTTAACTATTATAGCTTTTATACCATTTAAATTGTTTTTCTGATAATTTTACCCCAATTTACGTCTGTCCTACTATGTAAGTGTCATGCTTTGATGTGCTTCCTTTTTTCATATAATATACTTTTTAATTGAAGATAAAATATATACAGAAAAGTGCGGGAAACATTAATGTACAAACTTTTACAAATTGAACTCACCCTATAACAATGCAGATTAAGAAACTGAATCTCAACAGCACTCCCGAAGGCCCCCCTCATACCAGCTTCTAGTCACTAGCCCCTTTCTCTTCAAAGGTAATCACCTATTCTAACTTTTAGCACCACAGGTGCCCTGCTCTGTCCAGGTCTGAGAGTTAACAAAGGCTAAAGTCACCATCAGGAGTATGGCCATCCTTGGTGGATTGACACCTATGGCTGTGCTCCATTGCGGCTGTTCCCATGCCAAATCTGGGCTCTGCACAGGCTGGAGTGCTGTCAGTTTCAACTCTCTGGGTAGTTCTCTCTGCCAGCTCAGATGTCCATGGGGGTGTGGGGTCTCCTGCAGCTTAGGATTCTGGAGGTTGATGGTAAGAGTGGGCCACTCCATGTCTACTTCACTCACTGCTTCCCTAGGGGCTGCTCAGGGCCAAGAACAAGTCCTGAGGCTCAGCAACCCCATGCAGGGTTCCCAACTTCCTTCCCTTTCTTTTTCAAGTTTTTTTGTTTTGTTTTGTTTTATTTTTTCCTGAGACGGAGTTTCACTCTTGTTGCCCAGGCTGGAGTGCAATGGTACGATCTTGTCTCATTGCAACCTCCGTCTCCTGGGTTCAAGCAATTCTCCTGCTTCAGCCTCCTGAATAGACGGATTACAGACATGCCCCACTAATCCTCCCTCCCCTTTCACTCTGCGGTCTGTGTCCTCTTTCTGTTCACTCTCAATGCCCTCTTTCCAAATAGTGTGCCAGTTTACTTGATGGTCTTGTTGGGAGACCAAAATGGGCACTCTTCGTGGGAGAAGATTTTCTTGGCTGTGTCTAGTCAGCCGTCTTGGCTCTTACCCCTTTCTTGTCTTCTTAAAGTCTACTTTGTCAGATATTTATACAGCTACATGTTTGTTTTGTATTGTATTTTAACTATTATATTAATATGTATTTTAATTATTTTATTATACGTATTTTAATTATTATAGCTTTTATACCATTTTGGTTGTTTCTGTGGGATATATTTTTCTGTAATTTTATTTGTAAACTTTCTATATCATTATACTTAAAGTCATCTCCTCTAAGCAGCATATAGTTTAGGCTTTGCTTTTGTATACAATCTGGTAATCTTTGTCTTTATTTGCACATTGGGTCCATTTACATCTAATGTAATCACTGATATATTTGGTTTTAAATCTACCGCTTATGTTTTGTTTTCTATTTGTTTCATCTGTTCTATGGTGTTCCTTTTCTCTCCTTTCTGGATTTCTTTAAAAAATTTTGTTTTGCTCTTACATTTGCTTGTTAATTATATAGTATTTTACTATTCTTTTACTGTTTAACCTAGAATATATAACAGGAATCCTTAACTTATTAAAATCTAATATAAATTAGTACTTATGTTTAC
Source organism: Pan troglodytes (assembly GCF_028858775.2). Classification (NCBI taxonomy): domain Eukaryota; kingdom Metazoa; phylum Chordata; class Mammalia; order Primates; family Hominidae; genus Pan; species Pan troglodytes. The sequence continues at coordinate 63,522,488 of NC_072403.2, forward strand.
TATTTCAAGATAATGCAAGCACCTTTATTTCCATTTATCTTTCTCCTGCCTTATATGTTAACATTTAATTATATATTTTAAACCCTTAATTCTCTCTGTATTTTAAGCAATACATTGTTTTATACAGTTATTGTTTATTTAGCTCTATCTACATATTTATTTACCCTTTTCATTACTCTTTATTCTTTCCTGAATTTTCATCTGGAATTATTTTCCTTCTAACTGAATAACTCCTTTTAGTATTTTCTTTAGTATGGGTAAGCTGATGACAAATTCTCTTAGTTCTTGTTTGGTAATTTCTTTATTTAACATTCCCTTTTGAAGGATATTTTTACAATGTATAAAATTCTAGGTTTGAATCCAAGTATACATTAATAGATAAACAGTTTAAAAATGTTATTTATGTATATACAATAGAATGTCGTTCACCCTTTAAACAGAAGAAAATTGACACATGGTGCAACATAGATGAATTTTGAGGACGTTGTGCTAAGTGAAATATACCAGTCACAAAAAGACAAATAGTACATGATTACACTTACATGAGATATCTAAGGCAGTCAAATACATAGAAACAGAAAGTAGAATGGTGATTGCCAGGTCACTGGGGGGAGGAGAAAGAAGAAAAGGGGTTGTTTAATTATATGTACTGAATGTTATGTTCACCCCAAATCCATGTTAACACCCTAATTCCCATTGTGCTGGTAGTTGGAAGTGGGACCTTTGGGAGGTAGTTAGGTCACAAAGGTAGAGCTCTCATGAGTAGTACCAGTGTGCCCTTTATAAGAGGAGACATAAGAAAGATGATCTCTCTCTCACCACCATGTGAGGATGCAGCAAGAAGGCAGCTATTTGCAAACCAAGAGGACTCACACCAGACACCAAATCTGCTGGCACTCTAATCTTGGTCTTCTTAACCTCCAGAACTGTGAGAAATACATGTTTGTAGTTTAAGCCACCCAGTCTATGATATCTTGCTATTGCAGCCTGAATTAAAACAAATAGAGGTAGAGTTTCTGTTTTGCAACACAAACAAGTTCTAGAGATTGGTTGCACAATAATGTAAATATATTTAATACTGCCTAACTTTACTCTTAAAATGGTTTAAATGGTAAATTTTATGTTATGTGTATCTTCTCACAACTTTTTTTTTAAAGTCTAGGTTTGCAGTTGTTTTCTGTACCACTTTAAACATTATTTTTTTTTGTCATTTGGTTTCCATTGTTTCTGTTGAGAAGTTAGCTGTCAGTCCTAAAATTGCTCCTTTGTAGGTAATACATCTTTTGTTTCGCACTGCTTTTATGTTGTTCTCTTTGTCTTTAGTTTTCAATAGTTTATTATATACATAGGGTATTTTTTTCTAGTTCTGTAGGTGATGTGTGATACTTCTGAAATCTGAAATTTGATGTCTTCAGTTTTAGAAGATTTCCTGCCATTGTCTCTTCAAATATTGCTTTTTCTCTTTCATTTCTACAGACTATCTTTTTACTTTCTGTTTTTTAGTTCATATATTTTTATTGAGGGACAATTCTCCATGACATTTCTATATATTTTGTAGATCTTTTCAAGGATGTTTGTATAGCAAACCAAGATAGAAGTAGTGTTTCGTTCTAGGGTGGAGGGTAACTTTGTTTCATCAGCATCATAAAGATAATGTTCTCCTCTGAGGCAAAGATGGGTCAGGTTTGCTAGAAGTCCCGCATAAGATTGGGGATTTCCTAAGCCTGAGATTCCTCAGCAGTGACACAGATCTATTATGTCCACAGACTCTACTTAGACTCACCTCTGTATCACTCCCATGGGATTGGGGATGGGGAGTGGGTTACAGGGGAACTAAAGCCTTGAGTAGTATCTTTGTCTCTGACACAGCAGTCTGATGCTTTCTTTCAGCATCTGTGAAATTGTGACAGCCTAACTTAGCTTGCAAGTAGGCTAAAATCTCAGAACCCTCAGAGTCCATGACAATTTTCTACTGAGCTATATTTTAGTTCACTAATGCTCTCTTTATTGTTGTGTCTAATCCACTGTTAAATATATTGAGATTTTAATTTCTCTTACTGTATTTTTTTAGTTCTAGAATATCCATTTGATTCTTTTGTGTAGCTTCTAGTTCTCTGTTAGGATTCTGAATCTAATTCTCGATTTTTTTAAAAATGTAACTTTCACAGGTATTTTTAAGCCCCAGTTTGTTAACTCCAGTGTCTGGATTGCCTGTGAATTTATTTATGTTGTTTGATTTTTTTCTGATGGGCTTATCTCTACATTTGCCTTATAATTTTTGATTGAATGTTGGAATAGTGTTTGAAAAATTATAGAAATAATTTGAGGATGTGAATGATATTATCTTCTTTCAGAAATAATTTACTTCTGTTTCTGTAAGGCAGTTAGGCAGTAGCATATCACTCCAATCCAATCAGGAGCTGGAGTGACTTGAGGCATGGTTTTAGTCTTTATGAGAGCTGGTCTATTTTTCACTTTGCACATCTTCCTGATGGTAGTTTTTCAGGAGTCCCAGCCAGAAGCCTTGGGTTTTTATCAAGGCTAGTATTCCTTGGAAATCCCAGGACTCCAATTTTTATCTTCCCCTACTCCATGAATCTGCTGTAAGGTGTGCTCACTTTTCAGCCTTCCAGGCTGCAGTTTAGGCTAGAAGCAGACTACCGCAATCCGAATAGGGATAGATGTTATTTAAGACTAGGTTTCAGCCTTCGTGACGACAAAGACTGTATATAGCTTTTGAGGGGTCCAAAATGAAAGCTCAGGGTATTAAGGAGAACTCATCTTGCTAGGCTTTGAAAGATTGACAAAATTCTTCCAGTTTATCTAAGACTTTCCCAATTGTAGTACTAAAAGCCTCAAATTCTGAGAAACCCCTCAGTCCCATGAAAACTGGACAGTCATCCTAGTTTTGAACTCCAATTTTTTAAATCTCAATCTTTATTTCAGAAGGCTAAAAACTCCAATTAGCTTTTCAGTTTTTTGACTGGTCATCGTGAATCAGCAAATATCTAATGGGTTGAAAGGATGCCATGTCCCCATATAAACCAAGCTCATTTCCATTGTTCGGCCTTTAAACTTGCTTTTCCTTTGTCTGACATGGTCTTCTACTAAATTTTCTTGCAACTGTCATTATTCATGGCTCAGCTCAAGCATCATCTCTTAAGAACAACTTATGTAAAGCAGCCCCATTCTCAGTGTACTTTCTATCCCAATGCTCCATTATATGTTCTTCATAACTCATCACTATCTTGAATTACTCACTTGTTAGATTACATTTTTATTACCTGTCTTACCCTCATCTAAGTATATATTCTGGGAAATAAACTCCATAAGAGCAAGTACCTTGTTTATCTTGTTTATTTCAGTATACACAGCATCTAGAACAGTCCTAGAACATAATAGGGGCTCAATAAATACTTACTGAATAAATAAATAAATGTCTTCTGCTGATTCGTATTTTCCAAAATTTCTCAAAACCTTAAGGCTGCCTAAATGCAAGTTGCACCACAGTTAATAATTCCTTACCTATTTGAGTCCTCTCTCAAGTAGATTGAAATTGAGTTGTTTTATAGGGCTCGTTTTCCCAATTGTTTTTGCAGTTAACCAATGCTATGGTTGAATGTCCCTTCCAAAACTCATGTTGAAATTTCATTGCCATATGATAGTATAAAAGGTAAAACCTTTAAGAGGGGATTAAAGGTAATCCATTATCACTCCTGTGATTAACGCTATTATTACAGGCATGGATTAGTTATCATAGGAAGTGAGTTCCTGATAAAAAGGAGTTCTGCCCAATTTCTCTCTTGTGCAAGTGCTTCTCATTATGTGATGCCTTCTGCCATGTTATGATGCAGAAAGAAGACCCTCACCAGATGCAGCCCCTCAACCTTGGACTTCCCAGCCTCCAGACCTTTTCTGTATAAGTTACCCAGTCTGCGGTACTCTGTTATAGAGAGAAAATGTGCTAAGACAACGAAAGATCACACTGCAAGACCTAGAAGTTTAACTTAGAATAATTTAAATTCTCTGAGAAATTCACAGCTTAACAGCCGATGAACATCTTCATATGTCCTTCAGAAAGTCATGCAGGAGTGGCTTTATATTAATGATCAATCTGTCAAAGCAAAATGCAAATGATGATGAGTCACTTTGTCAAGTGGGTGTACTAGTGCTGTGGACTATTGAGCTCAAAGGAAGAGGTCGTGCACTAGGGAACTCACACTGTGACAAAGATTCTCATTAGTGTTATTACTCTAAGACCTCTTATCAGCCAATAAGGCTCAAAAGGAAAAATAAAGAAAACCAGAACTGGGGGCTGACATTGGGAAAATAATTATGCTGCTATTGTGATATTGCTTATGAAGTACACCCTCAAAAATAAATGACAAAATGCCTAAAATACAATTTCCTTGGGATACATTACTCAGTAAGATGAAGAGTATCTTATCCATGGAGCAGTGGTATGAGGATCTGATGATGGGCAAAACATTTTTATTGCATGCTTACAGAAGCCAGGTTAAGAAAGTAAGATGTATAAATATAATTAAACATCATACTCATAGCTACCATTTTTTGGGAGAACCAGCATCCTTGGCACCATCTTCAACACCATTCTTCCTCTCCTGCAAACCTTGTTGCTTCTAAAATCAAACATATCCACAACATGACCATATCCCACCACCTCACTGTTGTATCCTGTTCAAAAGTGTTATCACTTCTTGCCCAAATTATTGTAGTAAACTTTAACTGATATAATCCATTTCTAAATTGCTTGAACACCTAATAATGGCTCAGCAAAAACTAGCATTTTAAAATGTATTCATGAATAGTAAGGTACACCAAACTGAAACAGCTGTTTTTCTAAGCCTTTGCAAAGAAGGGGGAAAGCTATTGGGTGTGGAGGTGGGACAGAGGAAAACTATAGCCAGAGGGCCAAATCTCACCTGTTTCCTATCTTTGTAAATAAAATTGTATTGGAGCACAACCATACCTATTTATTTATGTGCTATGGCTGTTTGTACTACAATGGCAGGGTTGAGTAGTCCAAACAGAGATGTATGACCATCAAAGCTTATTATATTTACTATCTGACCTTTAAAGAAAGAAACTTGTCAGTTCCTGAACTTAGGATATAGCTCATGTTCTTGTAGAACCATTAGAATAGATCATACTATGTTTATTTTCCTTAAGTGTAGCTAGGAAGTATCTGTATACATTATTCTTAAACTTCCAGAATATTTCTGTAAAGAAATTTTGTCAAAAGTCAAACCTAAACAAAGCTGCCTTCCTGACACAACCTTAGTGTTTCCAAGAAGTATATAGCTCAGTTCCACTCATCTAAAAACTAATGTTCTGTCCATCGAAGGAATTAAAGTCTTCAGTCAACCACCAATTAAAATTAGTGCTCTGCCCAAACCACCACAAATGCTCTATGTGACTCCATTTTCTGTTGTGTTTCCTTGTCAGATTTGATTCTTTATTTCACTGAAATGGACCAATTTTTGGAAGAACATTATTCCATTCTGAAAACTTCCTGTAAGGCATGCGTTTATTACATGGCATGAGGTGCTTGAATTAATGCACTACCTATATTCTCAAGGCTTTGAATACCATATGTCAAGTATATATTCTTATAGATTTGAACTTAAAGCATTCCTTCTGCTCACTTGACATTTCCCTGCATCTTCTATCTGTCCAAAACTAAACTCTCAATCTAACCCCTTCCCCTGCCCAGACCTGCTTACTTCAGCCATCTCCATCTAGTTACAGCAGCTCCATCCTTCTCGTCACTTAGGCTAAACAACTTGAGTTCATCCTTAGTTTGGATATACAATGTGTGGGAGAGAAGTCTAACAGACAGTCTGTGATGGTTAAAACTGAGTGTCAACTTGACTGGATTGAAGGATGTATAGGTGTGTCTGTGAGGGTGTTGCCAAAGGAGATTAACATTTGAGTCCGTGGGCTGGGGAAGGCAGACCCACCCTTAATGTGGGAGGCACAATCTAATCAGCTGCCAGCAAAAATAAAGCAGGCAGAAAAACGTGAAAAGGTGAGACTGGCCTAGCCTCCCAGCCTACATCTTTCTCCTGTGCTGGATGCTTCCTGCCCTGAAACATCAGACTCCATGTTCTTCAGTTTTGAGACTTGGACTAGCTCTCCTTGCCCCTCAAGCTTGCAGACAGCCTATTGTGGGACCTTGTGATTTATGAACTCATATATACACATATATACACACACAGACATATATACACACATATACATACATATGTGTATACACATATATGTATACATACATATATTTATATATGTATACACATGTATGTATATATACGTATATATACACATTTATATATACATAGATACACGTGTGTGTATACACAAATATACATGTGTGTATACGTGTATACACATACATATGTGTAAACACATACACATATATACACACATACATGTATATATACACACATACATGTATATACATACATGTATATATACACACATACATGTATATACACACATACATGTATATACATAGATACATACACGTATGCATGTATATGTGTATGTACACATGCATACATACATGTATACGTGTATACATACGTATGTATACGTGTATACGTGTATACATACGTATGTATACGTGTATACATACGTATGTATACGTGTATACATACGTATGTATACGTGTATACATATGAACACGAACATATATACATGTATATATACATGTATGCATGCATGCACATATACATGTACACGTGCATGCACAATGCATACATGCATGTGTGTACATGTATGTGTACATACAAATATACATATGCATGCATGTAAGTGTATATGCATGCATGCATACGTGTACGCACATGCATACATGTGTGCGTGTACACATGTATACATGCGTGCACACACGTATGCATGTATGCATATATACATGTATACATGTGTGTATATACACATATACATGAATACTTGTGTATATATACATGTATATGTGTGTGTATATACATACATATATGCATGTATACGTGTATATATACATACATATATGCATGTATACATGTGTATTATACATACATATATACTGTATAAGTGTATATATACATATATAGACGTATACATACATATATGGGGAATTCCCTATGATCAGTTGACAGAGGAAGAGAAGACTAGGGCCTGGTTCACTGATGGTTCTGCACAATATGCAGGCACCACCCAAAAGTGGACAGCTGCAGCATGACAGCCCCTTTCTAGGGCATCTCTGAAGGAGAGCAGTGAAGAGAAATCTTCCCAGTGGGCAGAACTTCAAGCAGTGCATCTGGTTGTACACTTTGCATGGAAGGAGAAATGGCCAGATGTGCGATTATATATTGATTCATGGGCTGTAGCCAATGGTTTGGCTGGATGGTCATGGACTTGGAAGAAGTATGATTGGAAAATTGGTGACAAAGAAATTTGGGGAACAGGTACGTTGATGGACCTCTCTGAGTAGTCAAAAACTGTGAAGATATTTGTATCGCATGTGAGTGCTCACCAACAGGTGACCTTGGCAGAGGAGGATTTTAATAATCAAGTGGAGAGGATGACCTGTTCTATGGACACCACTCAGCCTCTTTCCCCAGCCACCCCTGTCATTGCCGAACAGGCCCACGAACAAAGTGGTAATGGTGGCAGGGATGGAGGTTGTGCATGGGCTCAGCAACATGGACTTCCACTCACCAAGGATGACCTGGCTATGGCCACTGCTGAGTGCCCAATTTGCCAGCAGCAGAAAGCAACACTGAGCCCTCGATATGACACCATTCCTCGGGGTGATCAGCCAGTGTCCTGGTGGCAGGTTGATTATATTGGAACTCTTCCATCATAGAAAGGGCAGAGGTTTGTCCTCATTGGAATAGACACTTACTCTGAATATGGGTTTGCCTATCCTGCCTGCAGTGCTTCTGGCAAGACTACCATCCGTGGACTCACAGAATGCCTTATCTACCATCATGGTATTCCACACAGCATTGCCTCTGACCAAGGCACTCACTTTATGGCTAAATAAGTGAAGCAGTGAGCTCATGCTCATGGAATTCACTGGTCCTACCATGTTCCCTATCACTCTGAAGCAGCTGGATTAATAGAATGGTTGAATGGCCTTTTGAAGTCACAACTAAAATGCCAACTAGGTGACAATACTTTGCAGGGCTGGGACAAAGTTCTCCAGAAGGCTGTGTATGCTCTGAATCAGAGTCCAATATATGATACTGTTTCTCCCATAGCCAGGATTTATGGGTCCGGGAATCACGGGGTGAAAGTGGAAGTGGCACCACTCACCATCACGCCTAGTGATCCACTAGCAAAATTTTTGCTTCCTGTTCCCGCGACATTACGTTCTGCTGGCCTAGAGGTCTTAGTTCCAGAGGAAGGAACACTGCCACCAGGAGGTACAACAACAATTCCATTAAACTGGAAGTTAAGATAGCCACCTTGGGCTCCTCCTACCTTTATACAGGCTAAGAGAAGAGTTACAGTGTTTGCTGAGGTGACTGACCCAGACTATCAAGATGAAATCAGTCTACTACTTCATAATGAAGGTAAGGAGCAGTATGTATGGAATACAGAAGATCCATTAGGCTGTCTCATAGTATTACCATGCCCTGTGATTAAGGTCAATGGGAAACTACAACAGCCCAAGCCAGGCAGGACTACAAATGGTCCAGACTCCTCAGAAATGAAGATTTGGTTCACTCCACCAGGAAAAAATCTGCTACCTGCTGAGGTGCTTTCTAAAGGCAAAGGGAATACAGAATGGGTAGTAGAAGAAGGTAGTCATCAATACCAGCTGGGACCACATGACCAACTGCAGAAACAAGGACGGTAACTGTCATAAGTATTTTCTCCTTTAGTTAATAACATATTTGTGCATTATACACTTGTACTAATAAAATATCTTCATTTCCTTTTCCTTTATCATGTGACATGAGATTTATTGACTTCCTATCAGAATTTAAGTATTGTTAACTTTATGTAATAGTATTTGGGTTGGGTGTTGGTGCGTTTCCAGTTGTATGAAGGATGGTTGTATTATGTTAGTGTAGTTATGACCTCATTATTGTCTTTCTTTGAGACAGCATATGATCTCAGGAGATGTGTATGGGTTCAAATTAACAAGGGGTGGACTTGTGATGGTTAATACTTAGTGTCAACTTGATTGGATTGAAGGATGCAAAGTATTGATCCTAGGTGTGTCTGTGAGGATGTTGCAAAAGGAGATTAACATTTGAGTCAGTGAGCTGGAGAAGGCAGATCCACCCTTAATCTGGTGGGCACAATCTAATCAGCTGCCAATGAATATAAAGCAGGCAGAAAAACGTGAAAAGGTGAGACTGGCCCAGCACCCCCCAGCCTACGTCTTTCTCCCGTGCTGGATGCTTCCTGCTCTCAAACATTGGACTCCAAGTTCTTCAGTTTTGGGAATAGGACTGGCTCTCCTTGCTCCTCAAGCCTGCAGATGGCCTATTGTGGGACCTTGTGATTTATTAAGACTTAATAAACTCATATATATATTTATATATAAAATATATAAATATATATTTATATATATTTATATATATCAAATATATAAATATATATTTATATATATTTATATATATCAAATATATAAATATATATATTTATATATTTATATATATAAAATATATAAATATATATATTTATATATTTATATATGTGTAAAAATATATAAATATATTTATTTATATATAAATATATGTTTATTTATATATAAATATATGTTTATTTATATATATTTATTTATATATAAATATATGTTTATTTACATATAAATATATGCTTATTTATATATATAAATATATGTTTATTTATATATAAATATGTTTATTTATATATAAATATTTATATACAAATATGTTTATTTATATATAAATATTTATATACAAATATTTATATATAAATATTTATATACAAATATTTATATATAAATATTTATATATATAAATATATATTTCTTTATATATATTTATTTATATTTATTTATTTATATATTTATATATAAATATATATAAATATATATTTATTTATATATAAATATATATTTATATATATAAATATATATTTATTTATATATAAATATATGTTTATTTATATAAATATATATTTATATATATAAACATTTATTTATATAAATATATATTTATATATATAAACATATATTTATTTATATATTTATTTATATATAAATATATATTTATTTATATATAAATATATATGTATTTATATATTTATTTATATATAAATATATATGTATTTATATATTTATTTATATACAAATATATATGTATTTATATATATTTATTTATATACAAATATATATGTATTTATATATATTTATTTATATACAAATATATATGTATTTATATATATTTATTTATATATACTTATTTATATATAAATATATATTTTTTCATATTTATTTATATATAAATATATATTTTTTATATTTATTTATATATATTTAGTTATATATAAATATATATTTATTTATATATTTATTTATATAAAAATATATATTTATATATTTATTTATATAAAAAGATATATTTATATATTTATTTATATAAAAAGATATATTTATATATTTAGTTATATAAAAAGATATATTTATATATTTATTTATATAAAAAGATATATTTATATATTTATTTATATAAAAAGATATATTTATATATTTATTTATATAAAAAGATATATTTATATATTTATTTATATAAAAAGATATATTTATATATTTAGTTATATAAAAAGATATATTTATATATTTATTTATATAAAAAGATATATTTATATATTTATTTATATAAAAAGATATATTTATATATTTATTTATATAAAAAGATATATTTATATATTTATTTATATAAAAAGATATATTTATATATTTATTTATATAAAAAGATATATTTATATATTTATTTATATAAAAAGATATATTTATATATTTATTTATATAAAAAGATATATTTATATATTTATTTATATATTTATTTATATATAAATATATATTTATTTATATATTTATTTATATATAAATATATATTTATTTATATATTTATTTATATATAAATATATATTTATTTATATATTTATTTATATATATTTATTTATATACATTTATATATAAATATATTTATATACATTTATATATAAATATATTTATATACATTTATATATAAATATATTTATATACATTTATATATAAATATATTTATATATAAATAAATATATTTATATATAAATACATTTATATATAAATAAATATATTTATTTATATATGTATTTATTTATATATAAATAAATTTATTACTATATATTATATCTTTTATATATATAAAAATATATTTTTATATATATTTTATATTTGTAAATATATATAAAATATATAATATTAAAAAATATATATAAAATATATATAATATTAAAATATATATATTTATATATAACATATAAATTTTAAATATATATTTTAAATATATATAAAAATATATTTATATATATAAAAATAAATTTATATATATTATTTATATATATATTATTTATATATTATATATATTTATATATAGTATATATATTGATATATTATTTATATATATTATTTATATATTATATATAGTTATATATAGTATATATAATATATTTATATATTATATATTATATATAGTATATATGATATATATACTATATATTATATATTATATATATCATATATATTATATATATTATATATTATATATATTCATATATATATTATATATATTTACATATTATATATTTATATATTATATATTTATACATATATTTATATATTATATATAAATATATAGAACATGTATTATTATTATTGATATATATTATTTATATATAAATAAATATTTATTTATATATTTATTTATATATAAATATTTATTTATATATAAATAAATATTTATTTATATATAAATAAATATTATTTATATATAAATAAATATTTATTTATATTTATATATAACTAATATATTTATTTATATATATTTATAAATATATATAGAAATATATATATTTATTTATATATAAAAATATATTGTTTTATATATTATATATTTATATAAATTTTATATATAAAATATATTTACATATATAAATATATTTATAAAATATATTTATATGTAATATATATTTATATATTACATATAAATACATATGTAATATATAAATATATATATTTATATACATATAAATATAAATATACATATATAAATATATGTAGGATCTCAAGAGATGTCTGTGGGTTCAAGTTGACAAGGGGTGGACTCGTGATGGTTAATACTGAGTGTCAACTTGATTGGATTGAAGGATGCAAAGTATTGATGCAAAGTATTGATCCAAGATATATATATATATATATATCCTATTAGTTCTGTCCCTCTAGGGAACCCTAATACACAGTCTTATCACCTTCTAAATAGATTCAGAACCTTCTTACTTCAAAGTGTCTCCACAGCCACACCCCTAGCTCAAGCCACTATTGTCTCCACCTGGATGATTGCAGAAGCCTCCCTGCTGGTTTCCCTGCTCCTGTCCCTTACAATCTGTTCTGAACAGAGCAGCCAGAGTGATCCCGTCAAAACTTAAGTCTGATCATATCCATTCCTCTGCTCAAAACCCTCTGATGGCATCCTGACTTGCTCAGGATAAAATTGGAAGTTTCTACAGTGATCTACATGGTCTAGGTACCTATGACCTCTCTGGCTTCATTTCCTTATTATCTCCCTTGCTTATTCTGATGTAGTTACATAGGCCTCTTTATTATTCTTGGAACATGATAGGCAAACCCCTCCTTTGCACTTGCTCTTCCCTTTGTCTGGAACTGGCTTTCTCCCAGGTAATCCACACAGCTTCCTCCCTCACTTACTTAAAGTCTTTGCTCAAATTCACTCCATCAAAAAAGCCTTTGTTGAACACTCTGTAAGTCAGCATCCCTGCCTAGAATATCCTTATCCTTTATTCTAGCAGCTATCACCATCATTTCATTTTTAGGGTCTCAGAACAGAGACTTTGCTTTGTTCACTACTGTAAGCCCAGTACCTAGTATAGTGCTTAATCTAGGAGATTCTTTTTTTTTTTTTTTTTTGAGATGGAGTCTTGCCCTGTCACCCAGGCTGGAGTGCAGTGGTGTGATCTCAGCTCACTGCAAACTTGGCCTCCCGGGTCCAAGCAATTTTCTTCCTCAGCCTCCCAAGTAGCTGGGATTACAGGTGCCTGCCACCAGGCATGGCTAATTTTTGTATTTTTAGTAGAGACAGGGTTTCACCATCTTGGCCAGGCTGGTCTTGAACTCCTGACCCTTGTGATCCACTCACTTTGGCCTCCCAAAGTGCTGGGATTACAGGTGTGAATGCCCGGCCAGTACCTAGGAGATTCTTAATACATATTTCCTGAATGAATGAATGGGCACTTAACTATGTTCCAGGCTCTGTGTTAAATTCCTTACATACATTTTCTCATTGAACCCTCAGAACAAAAAAATTGGCCTGTGTTGTTACATACTTTTAATGCTGAGGAGTAACTCTCTCCAAGTCACACAGACTGGAAGTACATCAAGATATGCTGGCTCTGAATCACTAAGCTTTATCACCATCTCTCCTACTTCTTATGAGAAGCTTATAAGGAACTTACAAAACGATGACTAATGTTAGAGGGGCAGAAATAAGTTTCCTGACCTTTAGCTGTTCTTTCACAATGAGGGAGGAAAAGGGAGGTGCCTAAATTGGCCAAGGGGTTGAAGCTTAAAGGAGGGGTTTCTTTAGAGAGATTTGGTGCCTGCCATTGTAGGGATAAAGAAATTTTCCCTCAAGGTTAATGTGAGAGTTTAATAAAAGGAATGTTTACAAAACTGTAGGAAGAGTGGAGGGAAACCATAAAGCATGCTTCTGTACCCTGGAACTCATATCAGCTGAGTGCTCCTAGGACTGGAAGAGTCACTGGGGTGGAGAATGGAGCTGGACAGGTGACGGCAAGATATCCAGCAGAGCAAAGGAAGGAGGGACCTTGGGTTTCCCAGTATCCACACAGATTCAATTTGCCATGCCACATAAGATCTTGTGGTGGACACTCTTGCTGCAAGTATTGGTGACTCTCCTAAGGGGTTTTTCTGGCCTCAGGGGGAAGCCTGGGCATTTGCACAGCAGGTTGAAAGTGCCACGTGAATGAACACCCCAGGAGGCATCCTCACAAATGACAAACATAAGTTGGTAGACAGTTATCCAAACTTCCTCTCTTTTTGAGTAGGACCGCACTGTAGCTGGTTCATGACCATCTCCCAGAGCCTCCTGGCAGGATTGAGTTCCAGTTGCCTCCAGCAGTAATTTGCTTACCAACACACAACATGGCTTCTTTCCCTTTCCTGTTTCACTCCATCCCTCTCTCACTAGGTGTTTCTTGGGATCACCCCCCAAACAAATGGCTCTCAAATCTTAGTCTTAAGGCAAGGTGCATGGCTCATGCTTGTAATCCCAGCACTTCGGGAGGCCAAAGTGGGCAGTCACTTGAGGTCAGGAGTTTGAGACCAGCCTGGCCAACATAGTGAAACCCCATCTCTACTAAAAGTACACAAATTAGCCGGGTGTGGTGGCATGCACCTGTAATCCCAGCTACTTGGGAGGCTGAGGCAGGAGAATCCCTTGAACCTGGGAGGCGGAGGTTGCAGTGAGCTGAGATTACGCCACTGCACTCCAGCTTAGGAGCCAGAGTGAGACTCTGTCTCAAAAACAACAACAACAGCAAAAAACCAAAATAAACAACCTTAGTCTTAGGATCCACTTTTGGGGAACTCAACCTAACAGAGAACTTGACAAAAACCTATGACAAACTGGAGTTTAGGAATAGTAAACATTCAAACAGATTTTCAAGTTAGGCCACTGGTATAATTTTGGAGGCTACAGGGCAAATTTTCCTATTGATCTGCAAAAAGCAATGGAAACCATAGGCTTTATGTCCTTGGATTCTTTGAGTGATATTGGGAGGCAGAAGAAGGAGGGTAAGAAATGGTTATTAATCCCGGGTTTACCAAATACATTGTCAGGCTGGGCAACTTGCAAATGGTCTTGCCTGTTGTCTGGGAGGAGTGACTGAACAGCGTTCTCCCAGGCTGTCTGTTTTCTCAGTCAACTGAGTGAGGCTAAGACACGAGAAATGAAGAGCTCCAACTTTGTTTGGGTGGAATTCAGTCATTCATCCATTCAATGAATATGGACTAAACATGACAAAATGCCATGTAAGATGCTAATTATTATGCAAGTTACATTCACTAACACCACCTTAGAAAATAAACTCATGAGAATAATTAAGTTCAAATGCAATAGACTAGAAAATAATCAAATTTAACCATTTATTTTCTAGGATGTTTTCTACAAGACATTATTTAGGCAAACTTTTGACTGCTAAGGCCATTCTACACATTGTAAATGAAAACAATTTTATTGTTATAGATGTTATAAATATACATACTTAAGAAGTTAAATTTTCTCTTTACTAAAATTCTATTAGTCTGTAAAACCATTTTGTAAGGACCAAAAATATATTTATATATCACAATTTTAGTTACACTTCATCAAATTCCTATTCATCTGTATAAGTCACATATCTTTTTTCATCTTAATATTTTATCCTCTGGTTAAAAAAACAAACCAAACTTTTCAGCTTAGCTCTTTAAATTATAAACCATCTTTCTTTTTTAACTATAGCATATATGGTTCAGTAAAATCATATTGTACCTCTCTTAGTAGGTAAACTTTATGTACAGACTGTTTCCAAAATATATTTTACCATTTCTTAAGTTTCCATTTGTAAGTGTAAGGTGTTTGCCTAATTTGAAGAAATTAGCTTTTCTCTCCAAAATTTATTATCTGAGCTCCCTATAATTTTTCAACATAACATCTTTTATTTTAGACATACATTTAAAGCACAGATTTCATCATAATTACAGAATTAAAACAACCTTTAAATATATAGACATGCTTTTTTTCTCCTCATAGAAAGTCCACTTCTATGGTATTAACTTTTTTATATTTAGTATCATGAGGTGAACTATTGAATTTCATGTTAGATTTTCACTGGGCTGACTGATACCTAAGCTATTGTAGTTTATATCTTGAATCTCATTGTTTTACATATACACTATATGTAAATATGTCTTTTATACACACATACACATATACAGACACGCAATGTGTTTAACTTCATTTTCAATTGTTTCTTTTTATCTCTCTGATGTTCATTCTTCCGAAGTCCTCTCTTTCCTTATCTTGTAGGTATGCTTTATTTATGAGTTTGTCTCAGGGGTAGGTATGCTTTATTTACGAGTTTGACTGTTTTGGTTAGCATTTGTAGTGCTGATGTGTAATGTGTTATGTTAATCTACGTAGGTAGCAATTGTGTCACGTCCTTCCTGGGAAAGTCAATTGGAGCTCAGTGGAGAAGATGCGGGAATGTGTGAGAGGTGGCAGCGGCCTACATGCTCATTCTCCTTCTGAAATGTAATTTACTCTGGTTTTGGGTAAGTTACATCAGCTTTTCTTGAAAATACAAAGCTGCTTGGTCATAGTTGAGGGCAAATAACTGAGTGGAATTTGTAGTTTTGCCACTGGAATTAACCTTGGGCAGGCAACAGAAGCACATCTCTCCACTTTGTTTTGGCAGCGTGAGGAATGAGAATAATAATGCTGCCTACTTTACGAGGAGAGGCTTAATGCATTGTACTTCTGTAGAACATTGTGAGATCCTGCCGCAAGGGGTGCTGGGAGGGCCTGGATGCTATAGAAATCTAAATGCCATTATTCTTGGTATTTCAAAGCTATTCTCTCAGGGTTATAGCAGTCTCTCACCAGTGGGCTATTGAATTATTGTTATGAATAAGAACTGGAATCTAGTTAGAAGAAACTGGAAATCTTAAGTTTTTATTGTTGCCCCAGATCTGAGCTTTTTGTATACATATGTGATTCTCTAAATTAATTAGCTTAGTTGTTCCACATAAAAACAAAAACAGACTGGAAATGATTTCTGCTGCATCTCTAACAAAACAGGATATCAGCACCCAGACATCCAGAATGCAGACAAGGCCAGCAGGAGAGGGAAGAGGATCATGATGGCAAGATGGACATCCAGCCCCATTCTGGGAGATTTCATTATGGATGTGGGTTGTAACAGGAACAGTAGTATATGATGAATGTCAGTCATAAATCAGGCTGTTTGAAGATTGTCACTGTTGGCCTGGAGAGTCAGATTATTCTCATTGGGACTCCTGGAAAGTCTTTCTGTACTTCTGTATCTACTGCTGATCAAATTAGAAGGAAGTAGTACAACGGATGTATAAATATAATTCAGCCTCCCACCTCTACCTCCAAACGGTTATTTGCTCTGCAGGAGCCTCTTCTCCGGTTTCCCTACTGCCAGCCTTTCTCAGGTTCTTCCATCTGCCATGCTACTGCCAGAACATTTTTCTCCTGGGAACAAAATCGGAATTTCTCTCTCTGTCTTGCTTGAAAACCTCTCAATTCCCAGATGTTGCCCACAAGACTCATTCCAAATTCCTCTGGCAGGAATATAAGGCCAGTTACAATTTGGCCTCAAGCTGACTCATTCCTTTTATTCCTGGCCACTGTAATCCTATGCTTTAAATTCCAGCTTCAGTAAATGTTTTAGCACTTCTTTAAACAGCAGGGCCCTTTGGTCTGCCTTTACCCAAACTGTTCCCTTCACCTGAAAACTCTGTCTGCCCGAAGCCACCTTGTGGACACTCATCCTTCTGCATCCTGCTCAAAGGCTGTGCACCCTTCCTTGGAACCTCTCTCTCTCTGGTCTCCCCAGCCCTGAGTACATCCCCTCTCTACCAACCACAGAGTTAAAGTTACCTCTGGTTTTGTGAGGGTAAGGACTATGCTTTTCACTTTTTTTTTTTTTGAGGCACATTCTCGCTTTGCCACTCAGGCTGTAGTATAGTGGCATGATTACAGCTTACTGTAGCCTCAACCTCCCAGTCTCAAGCAATCGTCCCACCTCAACCTCCTGAGTAGTTGGGACTATAGGCACATGCCACCACGCTTGGCCAATTTTTGTATTTTTTATAGAGATGGGCTTTTGCCATATTGCCCAGGCTGGATTCAAACTCCTGGGCTCAAGTGATCCTCCTGCCTGGGCCTCCCAGTGTGCTGGGATTATAGGTGTGAGCCACTGTGCCCAGCGCTTTTCACTGTCTTACCCCCACCTCTTTAATCCTAGAGACTGGCATTTGTATTTCTGAATGAGTGGACTATATCTCAGGTTTTCCTTTTATAGGCATACTGTAAAGCAGCATTCTAAAGCCTTGTGGGAGATGTACCTTCTAAAACTGAGCTTGAGCATACTTTTGTCTTAGGTGATGAGATTAGTGGAGATGCTGGGCTCTCGTGTAGTCCTGCCACACACAGACAGGGTCCCAGTGGACTCATGTCTTGTCTCACTGAATCTCATGCAAGGCAGGGCTACGTTAAGGCAAGGCTCTGATCAGCAGATGCTTAACCAGTGTCGTCACAGGGTGCTAGAGGTGGAAGGGCCTCATAGAGGTCACCAGTCTCACCTTAGTTTACTAGAAAAAGAGACCGAAGCTAAAAAAGATTGGGCAATGCTCAAGGAAACACAACAAGCTATTATCATAACTGAAATTTGCACCTGAGTGCCTCCACACTCCAGTGGCAGGCCATTGCTCTTTATGTCCAGCCCTGCCTCTGCTGTGGTATTTTCTCAGCCACTCAGCAACCACAGGGGGGCAGGCAGAGGCCAACAAGCTAAGACTCTCTTACTCCAAATGGGAACAAGAGGATATGGAAACCTGACCATGGTATTTTTTTCTAAACTGTGGCTCTGTCACAGCAGGCTGACACCTCTTCCTCTTCTCCTTTTGGTTAGCTGCTCTGACCTACTTAGACCAAAGGAATCTGAGTCTTTCCTTTGTCCCTACTCTTCTGTCTACCCCTGGGTTCTTACATATGCTTTCTCTAGTTTGGTTTTCCCTCTTCTCCATCTCACTACTCCTTGCTGCCTTAGCATTTGGGTATCTCAGGAACAAGGATTTAATATGTGTGTGTATGTGCACATGTGTGTATATATGTGTATTTCCTAATGCTTATTCAGGAAAGGTCATTACATTAAAGGTTTAAGGAGGCAAAGTACAAAGGAAATCCAATAATCTATAATAAACATCCTGTGTAACTTTCACATTGGATATTCATGTATGCATTTGTATATGTATAGAAATTTTGAATAGGGGTATTTATGCCAACAAATGGGTAAATGAGGTACGAAATAAGATTGGGAGTGGAGGGAGATGTTGAACTAGAAGATACCTAACAATGTTTTAAGGAAAAAATTTTGTGATTCTTTTAAATGATGGAATCCAGTAGGAAAAAACCTAAAAGTTTTCACTAGAGCTGTTTGATGGTTTTTCTTTTGGTTAAAATGGAAATAAAAACCAGGCCAAACACTTTTTTTGTGGGAGTGGGGTGGTACTTGAGCTTGGGGTGTTTATCAGTTTTATTCATCGCAGTGACAGGTTCCCTCTCCTCTCTTATAAACACTCCCTATACTAATTTATTAGCATAACATAAAGGACCTCCAGTGAAAGCTTGCCCTTTGGTCTCTGACATAGAGAGATCGTCACAGCACTCCTCCACACAGAGGGAACATTTAATACACACTGAGATCCTTGATTGTCTTCCTTGGTCCTCATCAGGGTCCAGCATTAAAGGCAATTGAACACATTTCCAGAGTGTGCCTTCCAGTGTCCAAAATTAGTGTCACAACTAAGTTTACATTTTTGACAATCAAATGTTATAGGATTTATAATAATTCATTATAATTACATATAGCTAATATCTTCAGACAAATTGGCTAAGACGTGTTTAAAGGGTTCAAAAGGAAAACAGAAAAAACCCAACTTTAAGAACCTAAAATAGTCCCATAATTTACACAAGATTACAAAATTGATAAATGCTTAATAGAAATTAGAAATGTCCTTTGAATATTAAAATATTCTTTAAAAGTTTAATTATAGCCCTATAAGAGAACATATATGAGAATTGTTTAAAAAAACCTTAAAATTTTAGAGATAGGCAAAAATGCAAACAGAGCTTAAGAACAGTTCTAAAGACATTAAAAAAGGCACTAAGAGTTCAACAATCTGATTATTTGATTTGAGCATCAGGTGAATGGGTTTTAGGAGGAAAGGCAAGACTGAAAAACTCTCTCAAGTGTACAGATGAAAAGCCACGAATGTAATGCTACTTACATTTGACATTTCTTCTTTTCTTTTCTTTTTTTCTTTTTTAGACAGTGTCTTGCTCTGTCACCCAGGCTAGAGTGCAGTGGTGCGATCCTAGCTTACTGCAGCCTCCTCCTCCCGGGTTCAAGTGATTCTCGTGCTTCAGCCTCCCGAGTAGCTAGGATTACAGCGTGTGCCACCATGCCTGGCTAATTTTTGTATTTGTAGTAGAGATGGGGTTTTCATCATGTTGGCCAGGCTGGTCTGGAACTCCTGACCTCAGATGATCTGTCTCCTTGGCCGCCCAAAGTGCTGGGATTACAGGCATGAGCCACTGCGTCTGGGTATATTTGACATTTCTTTTGATAATTCTTTTGCTTGTCTTCCATCTGTCCCCCCTTTCATTTCTTGACAGGCGATATCAAACCTTCAACATCCTCTATGCCTCTACCAACTTCCAGTGGTTGTAGTAGGAAAAAAAAATGGCCCCCTAAAAAGTCCACATTATAATCCCTGATCATTTGAATGTGTTAGGTTATGTTATAGCAAAAGGGAATTAAAGTTGTAGATAGAATTAAGGCTGCTAATCACGTGACTTTGAAAAGGGGAGACTGATCCTTATAAGTGGAAGAGGGAGGCACATGAGACAAAACCACAGAGACGGCAATATGAGAAGGCCTTGGCCTCATGTTACTGGCTGCGAAGATGGAGAAATGGGGTCATGAGTCAAGAAATATGAGTAGCTCTGAAGTTGGAAAGGCAAGAACACAGATTCTGTCCCAGATCCCCAATGAAGAGATTCAGACTTGCCAACACCTTGCTTTAAACCCAGTGAGCTCCATGACAAATTTCTCACCTATAGAGCTGTAAGATAATAAATGTATTGTTTCAAGTCACTATGTTTGTGGCAACTTGTTAGAGTAGCAAAAGGAAATAAATATAGTGGTCTTCAAATATTTTTGCTAAGATAATGCAAAAAAATTTTTGTTTTTTGAGACAGGGTCTTGCTCTGTCACCCAGGCTGGTATGCAGTGGTGCAATTTTGGCTTGCTGCAACCTCCACATCCTGCTCCAGCGACCCTCCCACCTTAGCCTCTTGAGTAGCTGCAATTACAGGTGTGCACCACCATGTCTGGCTTTTTTTTTTTTTTTGTAGAGATGAGGTTTTACCATGTTGCCCAGGCATCAAAGAAATTTTGAACAAACACATACCTCTTCAAGTTTTCATGCAAATATCTAAAATTTTTTCAACGTAAGTTTAAATAGTTGAAAAGGATGTGATTTTGGTGCATAGATATATTGTGTTTAAAACCTAAACCTAAAAGAAAAAGAATAAGAAGGAATAAAAAAGCCTTACAAGATTTATAAGCCAGCATCAAAGGAACAAATATTTGAGCTACAGGAATTAAAGAAGGAGAAGAGAGAAACAAAGGGTTAGAAAGCTTATTTAAAGGAATAATAGCAGAACACATTTCAAACTTGGAGATGTAAGTATCTAGGAACAGGAAGGTCAAAAATGTCCAATCAGGCCAGGCATGGTGGCTCACTCCTGTAATCCCAGCACTTTGGGAGGCCAAGGTGGGTGGATCACGAGGTCAGGAGATCAAGACCATCCTGGCTAACATGGTGAAACCCCGTCTCTACTAAAAATACAAAAAATTAGCCAGGCGTGGTGGTGGGCGCCTGCAGTTCCAGCTACTCAGGAGGCTGAGGCAGGAGAATGGCTTGAACCCGGGAGGCGGAGCTTGCAGTTGAGCCAAGATCGCACCATTGCACTCAAGCCTGGGTGACAGAGAGAGACTCCATCTCAAAAAAAAAAAAAAAGTCCAATCAGATTTAATCCAATTCCAAGACCACACCAAGATATATTAAAATTGAATTGTAAAATATCAAAGACAAAAGAGAGGATCCTGAAAGGAGCAAGAGAAAACAAGCAAGTCACTTATAATGGAGGTCCAATAAAGCTAGCAACAGACTTCTCAACAGAAGCCTTACAAGCCAGGATAGAGGAGGATGATATATTCTGAGTGCTTAAGAAAAAAAGAAAAAAACCTGTCAACCAAGAATAATGTATCCGGCAAAGCTATCCTTCAGAAATCAAGGATAAAAGCCTTTCTCAGACAGACAAAAGCTGAGGGAGTTCATCACCCCAGACCAGTCTTAAGAAATGTTAAAGTGGCTAATTAGCATCCCTTTCTTCCAGTTTAAAGAATACGAGAATAGTAAGTCCTTACCTGCCAATAATTACCTGGCATATCCAATCAAAAGACACAGAGTGACTTAGTAGATTAAAAAAAGGACCCAACTATATGCTACTTACAACAGACTCACTTCAACCTTAAGTGCACACATAGATTGAAGCAAAGGGATAGAAAAAGATATTCTATGCAAATAGAAACCAAAAGAGAGCAGGAGTAGTTATACACATATCAGATAAAATAGAGAGTTAAAAGCTGTAAAAAGAAACAAAGGAGGTTATTATATAATGATAAAGGAGTCAATTCAGGAAGAGGGTCTAACAATTATAAATATATATACACCCAACATCAGAACACCTAAATATATAAAGCAAATATTAATAGATCTGAAGGGAGAGAGAGATTTTTATAAAATAGTAACAGACATCAACAACTCACTTTCAGCAATAAATAGATTATCCAGCCACAAGAAATTAATATAGAAACATTGAAAGTAAATGACCCTATAGACCAAATGGACCTAAAAGACATATACAGAACACTGCATCCAACAGCTGCAGAATACACATTCTTCTTAATTGGCATGGCACATTCTCCAGGATAGATCAGATAGATCATATGGTAGGACACAAAATAAGTCTTAATAAATTTAAAGATTGAAATTGTATCAAACATCTTTTCTGACCACACTGGTATAAAACTAGAAATAGTAACAGAAGTTTTGGAAAATTCAAAAATTAATCAATATGCTCCTGAATAACCAATGGGTCAAAGAAGAAATTGAAAGGGAAATTAAGAAACATCTTGAGACAAGTGAAAATAAATGAACAATATATAAAAGCTTCTGAAATACAGCAAAAGCAGTTCTGAAAGGGAAGTCTATCGCAATGAATGCCTACATCAAAAAAGAAGAAAAATCTCCAAAAAACTACACTACACCTCAAGGAATGAGAAAAAGGAGAACAAACTAAGCCCCAGAATTAGTCAAAGGAAGGAAATAATGATCAGAGCAGAAATAAATAAAATAGAGACTAGAAAAACAATAGAAAAGATCAATGAAGATAAAAGTTAATTTTTTAATCCTTTCCCCATCTGCCTCAAGAAAATTTCCCAGTGGCACTTGGAGCTGCAGAGTTTATCCAGAGATAACTGCCATGACATATCTTGCTTTTATTATTATTTTTGCATTACTCTAGTATATCAACTTTGGAAACAAAAGACATCATTCTATTTTAGCAGTGATTTTCCATTTACAAAATATGGTAATTCTCAATTGCTGAAAATGTCTAATCCTAGAAAACATAGCATTACTATACATGATGTTAGTGTCATTTTCAGTTTTTATTTAATGAATCAGATTTTTCTAAAATAGATGATTCTGATGATTCAGAAAGTTCTGATGTTAGTTCTGTTTAGAAATAACTCCAAGAAAAGTTTTTGTATTTCATTTTCACATTGAAAATTAGTCGGATTTACTTCAGCTTCAAAGAGGGTACTTATGTAAAATTAAATGAGTGCTGGCAGCAAGTGGTACTTTTTTTTCCTAATTGAGCAAAGGGTTAAAAAGAGAAGCAAAATTGACAAATCTTTAGCTAGATTAAGAAAAAAAAAAACCTGAGGACTCAAAATGAGTAAGAGGGAGAGATCACAACTGATATCACAGAAATACAAAAAATTATAAAAGACTACTCTGTATAATTATATCTCAACAGATTAGATAGCCTAAAAGGAATGAATAAATTATTACACATATTCAACCTACCATGAAATAGAAAATCTGAACAGATCAATAACAAGTAAGACTGAATCAGTAATAGAAAGTGTTCCCTCAATGAAAAGCCCATACCTTGATGGATTCCTAACTGAATTCTGACAATCACTTGAAGAAAACCTAATTCCAATCCTTCTCAAAATCTTCCAAAATATTGAAGAAGAGGAAATATTTCCAAACTTTTTACAAGGCCAGCATTACCCTGATACTAAGGCCAGACAAAGATACTACAAACAATAAAATTACATGTCAATATCCCTGATGAACATAAATGTGAACATTCTTAACAAAATACTAGCAAATCATATTCAACAGCACATTAAAAGGTTCATTCACCTTGAGCAACTGAGATTTATCCTAGGAATATAAGGATGGTTCAACACATGCAAATAATAAATATGGCACATCAGGAGAGCTGGCAAGATGGCCAAATAGGAACAGTTCTGGTCTGCAGTTCCCAGCGAGATTGATGCAGAAGGTGGGTGATTTCTGCATTTCCAACTGAGGTATCCAGTTCATCTCACTGGGACTGGTGGGACAGTGGGTGCAGCCCACGGAGGGCAAGCTGAAGCAGGGTGGGGTGTGGCCTCACCCGGGAAGCTCAAGGGGTTGGGGGATTTCCCTTCCCTAGTCAAGGGAACTTGTGAGAGACTGTATCAGGAGGAATGGTACAATCTGGCCCAGATACTGTGCTTTTCCCATGGTCTTCACAACCAGCAGACCAGGAGATTCCCTCTGGTGCCTGGCTTGGTGGGCACCACCCTCACAGAGCCTAGCAAGCTAAGATCCACTGGCTTGAAATTCTTGCTGTTAGCACAGCAGTCTGAGGTGGAACTGGGATGCTCAAGCTTGGTGGGGGGAGGGGCACCTGCCAATGCTGAAGCTTGAGTAGGCTGTTTTACCCTCACAGTGTAAACAAAGCTGCTGGGAAGTTCGAACTAGGTGGAGACCACTGCAGCTCAGCAAGACCAACAGCCTCTCTAGATTCCTCCTCTCTAGGCAGGGCATCTCTGAAAAAAAGGCAGCAGCCCCAGTCAGGGACTTATAGATAAAACCCCCATCTCCCTGGGACAGAGCAAATGGGGGAAGGAGCGGCTGTGGGCACAGCTTCAGCAGACTTCAGCTGTCCCTGCCTGACAGCTCTGAAGAGACCAGTGGATCTCCCAGCACAGCGTTCAAGCTCTGATAAGGAACAGACTGCGTCCTCAAGTGAGTCCCTGACCTCTGTGTATCCTGACTGGGAGACACTTCCTAGTAGGGACCAAAAGATCCCATATAGAGGAGACTTCCGGCTGGCATCTAGCAGGTGTCCCTCTGGGATGAAGCTTCCAGAGGAAGGAACAAGCAGCAATCTTTGCTGTTCTTCAGGCTCTGCTGGTGATATGTAGGCAAAGAGGGTCTGAAATGGACCCCCAGCAAACTCCAGCAGACCTGCAGCAGAGGGGCCTGACTGTAGAAGGAAAACTAACAGAAGGGAATAGTAACATAAACATCAACAAAAAGTATGTCCACTCAGAGACTCCATCCAAAGGTCACCAATATCAAAGACCAAAGTTAGGTAAATCCATGAAGATGGGGAGAAACCAGTGCAAAAGAGCTGAAAATTCCAAAAATCAGAATGCCTTTTCTCCTCCAAAGGATCACAACTTGCCAGCAAGGGAACAAAACTGGATGGAGAATGAGTTTGACAAATTGCCAGAAGTAGGATTCAGAAGGTGGGTAATAACAACCTCCTCCGAGCTAAAGGAGCATGTTCTAACCCAAAGCAAGGAAGCTAAGCACCTTGAAAAAAAGGTTAGAGGAATCGCTAACTAGAATAACCAGTTTAGAGAAGAACATAAATGACCTGATGGAGCTGAAAAACACAGCATGAGAACTTCGTGAAGCATACACAAGTATCAATAGCTGAATTGATCAAGTGGAAGAAAGGATATCAGAGAGTGAAGATCAACTCAATGAAATAAAGTGAGAAGACAGGATTAGAGAAAAAAAGAGTGAAAAGAAATGAACAGAGCCTCCAAGAAATAAGGTCTATGTGAAAAGACCAAATCTACATTTGATTGGTGTTCCTGAAAGTGATGGGGAGAATGGAACCAAGTTGGAAAACACACTTCAGGATATTATCCAGGAGAACTTCCCCAACCTAGTAAGGCAGGCCAACATTCGAATTCAGGAAATACAGAGAACACCACAAAGATACTCCTTGAGAAAAGCAACCCCAAGACACATAATTGTCAGATTCACCAAGGTTGAAATGAAGGAAAAAATGGTAAGGGCAGTCAGAGAGAAAGGTCAGGTTACCCATAAAGGGAAGCCCATTAGACTAACAGTGGATATCTCAGCAGCAACCCTACAATCCAGAAGACAGTGGGGGCAATATTCAACATTCTTAAAGAAAAGAATTTTCAACCCAGATTTTCAACCCAGCCAAACTAATCTTCATAAGCAAAGAAGAAATAAAATCCTTAACAGACAAGCAAATGCTGAGAGATTTTGTCACCACCAGGACTGCCTTACAAGAGCTCCTGAAGTATGCACTAAACATGGAAAGGAACAACTGGTACCAGCCACTGCAAAAACATACCAAATTGTAAAGACCATCAACACCATGAAGAAACTGCATCAACTAATGGGCAAAATAACCAGCTAGCATCATGATGACAGGATCAAATTCACACATAACAGTATTAATCTGAAATGTAAAGGGGCTAAATGCCCCAATTAAAAGACAAAGACTGGCAAATTGGATAAACGGTCAAGACTCCTCGGTGTGCTGTATTCAGGAGACGCATCTCATATGCAAAGACACACATAGGCTTAAAATAAAGGGATGGAGGAATATTTACCAAGTAAATGGAAAGAAAAAAAAAAGCAGGGGTTGTAATCCTAGTCTCTGATAAAACAGACTTTAAACCAACAAAGATAAAAAAAGCCCAAGAAGGACATTACATAATGGTACAGTGATCAATGCAACAAGAAGAGCTAACTATCCTAAATATATATGCACCCAATACAGGAGCACCCAGATTCATAAAGCAAGTTCTTAGAGATCTACAAAAAGACTTAGACTCCTACACAATAATAGTGGGAGACTTTGACATCCCACTGTCAATATTAGACAGATCAATGAGACAGAAAATTAATAAGGATATCCAGGACTTGAACTTAGCTCTGGACCAAGTGGACCTAACAGACATCTACAGAACTCTCCACCCCAACTCAACAGAATATACATTCTTCTCAGCACCACATTGCACTTATTCTAAAATTGACCACATAATTGGAAGTAAAACACTCCTCAGCAAATGCAAAAGAATGGAAATCATAACAAACAGTCTCTCAGACCACAGTGCAATTAAATTAGAACTCAGGATTAAGAAACTCACTCAAAACCACACAACTACATGGAAACTGAACAACCTGCTCCTGAATGACTATTGGGTAAATAACAAAATTAAGGCAGAAATAAAGATGTTTTTCAAAACCAATGAGAACAAAGACACAACATACCAGAATCTCTGGGACACAGCTAAAGCAGTGTGCAGAGGGAAATTTATGCCACTGAATGCCCACAAGAGAAAGCAGCAAAGATCTAAAATTGACATCCTAGCATTAAAATTGAAAGAACTAGAGAAGCAAGAGCAAACAAATTCAAAAGCTAGCAGAAGACAAGAAATAACTAAGATCAGAGCAGAACTGAGGGAGATGCAATAAAATTGCATTTATTGCAAATAGATGCAATAAAAAATGATAAAGGGGATATCACCACTGATCCCACAAAAATACAAGGTACCATCAGAATACATAAATACCTCTACACAAATAAACTAGAAAATGTAGAAAAAATGAGTAAATTCCTGGACACATACACTCTCCCAAGAATATACCAGGAAGAAGTCAAATCCCTGAATAAACCAATAACAAGTTCTGAAATTGAGGCAGCAATTAATAGCCTACCAACCAAAAAAAAAGTCCAGGACCAGACGCATTCATAGCTGAATTCTACCGGAGGTACAAACAAGAGCTGGTACCATTACTTCTGAAACTATTCCAAACCATAGAAAAAGAGGGAATCCTCCCTAACTCATTTTATGAGGCCAGCATCATCCGATAACAAAACCTGGCAGAGACACAACAAAAAAAGAAAATTGTATGCCAATATCAGTGATGAACATCGATGTGAAAATCCTCAAGAAAATGCTGGCAAACTGAATGCAGCAGCACATCAAAAACCTTATCCACCACGATCAAGTCGGCTTCATCCCTGGGATGCAAGTCTGGTTCAACATACACAAATCAATAAACATAATCCATCACATAAACAGAACCAACTACAAAAACCACATGATTATCTCAATAGATGCAGAAAAAGTCTTCAATAAAATTCAACACCAATTCATGCTAGAAACTCTCAATAAACTAGGTATTGATGGAACATATCTCAAAATAATAACAGACATTTATGACCAACCGACAGCCGATATCATACTGAATGGGCAAAGACTGGAAGCATTCCCTTTGAAAACTGGCACAAGACAAGGATGCCCTCTCTCACCACTCCTATTCAACATAGTACTGGAAGTTCTGGCCAGGGCAATGAGGCAAGATAAAGAAATAAAGGGCATTCAATTTGGAAAAGAGGAAGTAAAATTGTCTCTGTTTGCAGATGATCTGATTGTATATTTAGAAAACCCCATCGTCTCAGCCCAAAATCTTAAGCTGATAAGCAACTTCAGCAAAGTCTCAGGATACAAAATCAATGTGCAAAAATCACAAGCATTCCTATATGCCAATAATAGATAAACAGAAGGCCAAATCATGAGTGAACTCCCATTCACAATTACTACAAAGAAAATAAAATACCTAGGAGTACAACTTACAAGGGATATGAAGGACCTCATCCAGGAGAACAACAAACCACTGCTCAAGGAAATAAGAGGACACAAACAAATGGAAAAACATTACATGCTCATGGATAGGAAGAATCAATATCATGAAAATGGCCATGCTGTCCAAAGTAATTTATAGATTCAATGCTATTCCCATCAAGCTACCATTGACTTTCTAAACAGAACTAGAAAAAACTACTTTAAATTTCATATGGAACCAAAAAAGAGCCCACATAGCCAAGACAATCCTAAGCAAAAAGAACAAAGCTGGAGACATCATGCTACCTGACTTCAAACTATACTACAATGCTACAGTAACCAAAACAGCATGGTACTTGAACAAAAAGAGATATACAGACCTATGGAACAGAATAGAGGCTTCAGAAATAACACCACACATCTACACCCATCTGATCTTTGACAAACCTGACAAAAACAAGCAATGGGGAAAGGATTCCCTATTTAATAAATGGTGTTGGGAAAACTGGCTACCTGTATGCAGAAAGCTAAAACTGAATCCCTTCCTTATGCCTTATACAAAAATTAACTCAAGATGGATTAAAGACTTCAATGTAACACCTAAAACCATAAAAACCCTAGAAGAAAAACTAGGCAATACATTTTAGGACATAGGCATGGGCAAAGACTTCATGACTAAAACACCAAATGGCAACAATGGCAGCAATGGCAACAAAAGCCAAAATAGACAAATGGGATTTAATTAAACTAAAGAGCTTCTGCACAGCAAAGAAACTATCATCAGAGTGAACAGGCAACCTACAGAAGGGAGAAAATTTTTGCAATCCATCCATCTGACAAAGGGCTAATATCCAGAATCTACAAAGAACTTAAACAAATTTACAAGAAAAAAACCACCCCATCAAAAAATAGGTGAAGTATATGAACAGGCACTTCAAGAGAGTTATGCAACCAACAAACATATGAAAAAATGCTCATCATCACTGGTCATTAGAGAAATGCAAATCAAAACCACAATGAGATACCATCTCATGCCGGTTAGAATGGCGATCATTAAAAAGTCAGGAAACAACAGATGCTGGAGAGGATGTGGAGAAATAGGAATGCTTTTACACTGTTGGTGGGAGTGTAAATTAGTTCAACCATTGTGGAAGACAGTGTGGTGATTCCTCAATGATCTAGAACTAGAAATACCATTTGACCCAGTAATCTCATTACTGGGTATATACCCAAAGGATTGTAAATCATGCTACTATAAAGACACATGCATATTTATGTTTAATGTAGAAATATTCACAATAGCAAAGACATGGAACCAACCCAAATGCCCACCAATGTTATACTGGATAAAGAAAACGTGGCATATATACACCATGGAATACTAAGCAGCCATAAAAAAGAATGAGTTCATGTTTTTTACAGGAACAGGGATGGAGCTGGAAACCATCATTCTCAGCAAACTAACACAGGAATAGAAAACCAAACACTGCTTGTTCTCACTCATAAGTGGGAGTTGAATAATGAGAATACATGTGCACCAGGAGGGGAACATCTCAAACTGGGGCCTGTCGGGGGAAGGCAGGCAAGGGGAGGGATAGCATTAGGAGAAATACCTAATGTAGATGATGGGTTGATGGTTGCAGCAAACCACTGTGGCCCATGTATACCTGTGTAACAAAACTGAACCTTCTGCACATGTACCCCAGAACTTAAAGTATTAAAAAAAAAGAAAAAAAGTATAATAAAAAAAGAAATAATATACTTTATAATAAGTATAATAAAAAAAGAAAAAATATTGTACATCACATTACCAGAATAGAATGAAGGTCAAAAAATATAATCTATAAAATATAGTAGATGCAGCAAAACATTTGAAAAAATTCAACACCGTTTCATGGTAACTTTTAACAAAAACTTTTAACAAGTTTAGAAGGAATGCACCTCAACACAATAAAGACCACATTTGACAAGCCCATTGCAAACATTATACTCATTGGTGAAAAGTTGAAAGCTTTTCCTTTAAGATCAGGAACAAGACAAGGGTCCCTCTCATCATCTCTTTTCAACATACTATTGAACTTCTAGCCAGAGATATTAGACAAGAGAAAGAAATAAAAATATTCGAATTGGAAAAAAAGAAGGTAAATTGGATCTGTTTGCCAATGAGATGATTTTATATAGAGAGAACCCTAAGAATTCCCTTAAAAACTAATTAGTTAGAATAAATTCAGTAAAGTTGCAGAATAGAAAAATCAACATACAAAGAATCAGTAGCATTTCTATATATTAGGAATGATCAATCCAAAAAAAAAAAAAAAAGGAAAAAGAAAAAAATCCTATTTGCGGTAGCTACCAAGAATAAAATATGTAGAAATAAATTTATCCAAGGAGGTGAAAGACATGTATACTGAAAACTCTAAAATACTGGTGAAATAAATGATGAATACATAAATAAATGAAAAGCTATCCCACGTTCATGGAATTGAAGAATATTGTTAAAACATTCATACTATCCAAAGTGACCTACAGAGTCAATGCAATTGCTATCACAATTCCAATAACATTTTTCACATAAATAGAAATAAATCCTAAAATTTATATGAAACCAGAAAAGACTCCTAATAATCAAAGTAATGTTGAGCAAAAAGAACAAAGCTTGATGTATTGTACTGTACTATCTGACTTGAGACTATACCACAAAGCCACAGTAATCAAAACAACATGGCACTGGCATAAAAACAGATACCTAGACCAATGGAACACAACAGCAAGCACAGAAATATAACTACACATTTACAGTCAATGGATTTTCAATAAAGGTGCCAAGAAGAAACAATGGGGAAACATAATATTTTCAATGAATGGTCTTAGAAAAACTGTATTTTCACATGCAGAAATATTTACAGTCAATGGATTTTTAATAAAGGTGCCAAGAAGAAACAATGGGGAAACATAATATTTTCAATGAATGGTGTTAGAAAAACTGTATTTCCACCTACAGAATAATTAAATTAGAAAAAAATATTACAGGCCCTATCTCATACCATATATTTTTTCCTCCAAGATGACAGATGAGGCTTTTAGTGAGCCTCAACCACTTGGAAATAACAAGGTAGTGCATAAAGAACAACTCTGTGAAAAATAACTGCATTTTTGATAAGGAAAATGGGAATCCACTGGAATTGTGAAGAACACTACAGACCCAGGGGAGGAGAATGTGGGCAAACAGCTCCTGTGATGGTGTCCAGCTGATAAAAGTGAGTAAATTTCCATTAAGTGAGAGAGAAAGAGTGCCTCTCTCTGTGACTCACCCTTCCACTGAGAATCCAAGCAACCCAGAGGCTTGGAAGTGCTGAGAGGGAAAGACTTGGAAAAGCTGCAGGCATTTTCCTGTATCTGTGACTGAGAGCAAAATGCCATTTTTTTTTTTTTTTTTTTTTTAAGATTTAGTCTTGCTCTGTTGCCCAGGCTGGAGTGCAATGGTGTGATCTTGGCTCACTGCAATCTCTACCTCCCAGGTTCAAGCGATTCTCCTGCCTCAGCCTCCTGAGTAACTGGGACTACAGGTGCCCACCACCACGCCTGGCTAATTCTTGTATTTTTTCGTAGAGACAGGGTTTCACCATGTTAGCCATGCTTGTCTCAAACTTTAGACCACAACTGATCTGCCCCCACTCAGCCTCCCAAAGTGCTGGGGTTACAGGCATGATCCACCACACCTGGCCCAAGATGCCATTTTTAATCTGAGTACACACATTCTTTGGCAACCTGGCAGCATGGCCATGCAGGCATTATAGTCTCAGGCCAAAGACTGAGGTGCTTATTCTGGAGCCAGGTAGGTGCCTCCACAGCCAGAAATGTGGAAATCATCTCAGCAGAAGGTGCTGGAATTGTGTTCTCCCTGGTCACAGTCCTGGGGTGGGAGGACAGCTGCTATGGCTAGTTTCTCCCGGGTGATGAGACTTGCAGCTATAGCCAGCATGGAGATCAAAACTGGTCATTTGTGTCATTGCTGGGTGCCCAGCCTGCTTCCCTGAGATCGTGGTGCAGTGGGACCCTGTATTAGTCTGTTCTTACACTGCTATAAAGAAATACTTTATAAAATACCCAGCCAACTTGGTAACTCATGAAGAAAAGAGGTTTAATTGGCTCACAGTTCTGCAGGCTGTACAGAAAACACGGCTGGGAAGGCCTCAGAAAACTTACAATCATAGCAGAAGGCAAAGAGGAAGCAGATCTGTATTACATGACTGGAGCAGGAGGAAGGAAGGGAGGGGAGGCGCTACACAGTTTTAAGCAACCAGATCTCGTGATAACTTACTATCATGAGTACAGCCCCAAACGGGAAATATGTTCTCATGATCAAATCACCTCCCACCAGGTGCCTACTCCAATGTTGGTATTATAATTTGACATGCGATTTGGGTGGAGACACAGACCCGAACCATATTATTCCATCCCTAGCCCCTCCAATATCCCATGTCCTTCTCACATTTCAAAATACAATAATGCCTTCCAAATGCTACCCCAAAGTCTTAACTCATTCCAGCATTAACCCAAAAGTCCAAAGTTCAAAGCCTCATCTAACACAAGGCTAGTCCCTTCCACCTATGAGCCTGTAAAATAAAAAATAAATTAGTTACTTCATGGATACAATGAGGGTACAGGCATTGGGTAAATACTCCCTTTCCAGATGGGAGAAACTGGGGAGAAGAAAGGGCTACAGGCCCTATGCAAATCTGAAACCCAGCAGGGCAGTTATTAAATCTTAAAGCTCCAAAATAATCTCTTTTGACTCTATGTCTCACACTCAGGGCACACTGGTGCAAAGGGTAGGCTCCCAAGGCCTTGGGCAGCTCCACCCGAGGCTCTACAGGGTACAGTCCCTGAGGCTGCTTTCAGGGGTGGCATTTAGTGCCTGTGTCTTTTCCAGGTGCAGGGTACAAGCTGTCAGTGTATCTAGCCCTCTTCTCACAGGTCCAGTAGGCAGTGTCCCATTGGGGACTCTGTGTGGAGGCTTCTGCTTGGTGTTCCAGGCTTTTCCATACATCTTCTGAAATCTAGGCAGAGGCTCCCAAGCCTCAACTTTTACACTCTGTGCAGCTGCAGGCTTAACACCACGTAAAAGCTGCTAAGGTTTGTGGCTTGAATCCTCAGAAGCAGCAGCCTGAGATGTACCTAGGATCCTTTGAGCCACAGCTGGAACTGGAGCAGCCAGGATGCAGGGAGCAGTGTTTTGAGGCTGCACAGGAAAGCAGGGCCCTGTGTCTGGCCCATGAAACCATTCTTTCTTCTTAGGCTTTGGGGCCTGTGATTGGAGGGGCTGCTGTGAGGTCTCTGATGTGTCTTCAAGGGCTTTTTTTTCCCCATTGTCTTGGCTACTAGTTCTTGCCTTCCTTTTAGTTAAGCAAATTTCTTCAGCTGGCTTGAATTTCTTCCCAGAAAATGGGTTTTTCTTTTCTACTGCATGGCCAGGCTGCAAGGTTTTCAAACGTTTATGCTCTGCTTCCCTTTTACATATAAGTTCCAGTTTCAGGTCATTTCTTTGATCATGCATATAAGCATAGGCTTTTAGAAGCAGCCAGGATTTAGCAGTTCAGGTTTACCTTGAACACTTTGCTGCTTAGAAATGTCTTCCACCAGGTACTCTAAATCATCTCTCTCAAGTTCAAAATTCTACATATCCCTAGAGCTGGGGCACAATGCCACCAATCTCTGCTAAAGCACATCAAGAGTGACCTTTACTCCAGTTCCCAATAAGTTTCTCATTTCCATCTGAGACCTCCTCAACCTAGACTTCACCATCCATATCACTATCTGCATTTTGGTCACAACCATTCAGCAAGTCTCTAGGAATTCCAAACTTTCCCTCATCTTCCTGTCTTCTTCTGAGTCCTTCGAACTGTTCAAACTTCTGCCCATTACCCAGTTCCAAAGCCGTTTCCACCATATTTTCAGGTATCTTTATAGCAATGCCCCATTCCTGGTACCAATTTTCTATATTACTCTGTTCTTGCATTGCTATAAAGAAATACCTGAGACTGGGTAATTTACAAAGTAAAGAGGTTTAATTGATTCACAGTTCTGCAGGCTGTAGAGGAAACATTTCTGGGAAGGCCTCAGTAAACTTACAATCATAGTGGAAGGTGAAGGGGAGGCAGGCATGTTTTACATGGCTGAAGCAGGAGGAAGAGAGAGAGAGGGGAGGTGTCGCACACTTTTAAACAACCAAATCTCGAGATAACTCACTCACTGTCATGAGAAGAGCACCAAATGGGAAATATGCCTCCAAGATTTAATTACCTCCCACCGAGCTCCAGCTCCAACATTGGGGATTACAGTTTGACTTGAGATTTGGGTGGGAACACAGACCCAAACCATATTAGAACCTGGTGTGCTCCACCCCCAGGTAAATCTCCAGACATTTGAAGTACTCCTTCACCTGGATCAGCAGGTGGATCTTCTTGTGTGTAGATCATGATGCAGTAGGGCCCTCTCTACTCCACACCTAGACATTTTGGACATTATCCAAATCACCAGGCATTTGAAGCACTTGCTCAAATGAACTAGCAGCTTCAGCCATGCTGCCCTTCCTGTGCAAAGATCCTGGTGCAGGGGAGGCCTTTGTGCTTCATACTGAGGCAGATCTTCAGGCATTTGAAACACCTGCTCAACTGGGTGGCAACCCAAGTCACCCCATCCATTCTGTGCAGAGATGAATAAAACTGGACTCCTACCTCTCACTATATACAAAAATTAACCCAAGAAGGATTAAATATTTAAATGTAAGGCCTCAAAGTATAAGGATCCTAGCAGAAAATCTAGGAATACCATTTTAGATATGAGCCTTGGGATAGAATTTATGACTGAGTCCTCAAAAGCAATTCCAACAAAACCAAAAATTGGTAAGTTGAACCTAATTAAACTAAAAGTCTTCTGAATAGCAAAAGAAAACTCTCAACAGTAAACAGACAACCTACAGAATGAAAAAAAAATTTGCAAACTATGCGTGTGACAAAGTTCTAATATCCAGAATCCATAGAGAACTTAAACTATTGAAAAAGCAACAAGAGCAAAACTCCATCTCAAAAAAATATGTAGGCAAAAGACATGGACACTTCTCAAAAGAAGACATACAAGTGGCCAGCAGACATATGAAAAAATGCTCATCACTAAACATCAGAGAGAAATGCAAGTTGAAATTACAATGAGATATTATTTCACACCAGTTAGAATGGCTATTATTAAAAAGTGAAAAAACAAGATTCTGGGCAAGGCTATGGAGAAAATAAAATGTTTATACATTGTTGGTGGAAATATAAATTAGTTCAGCCACTGCAGAAAGCAGTTTGGACATTTCTCAAAGAACTAAAAACAACTACCATTCCACCCAGGTTTATATCCAAAAGAAAATAAATCATTCTACCAAAAAGACACACATACTCTTATGCTCATGGAATCAACCTAGATGCCCATCCACAGTGGATTGGACAAAAAAAAATGTCATACATATATACCATGGAATACCATGCAGCCATAAAAAATGAAATCATGTTCTTTGCAGCAATGTGGATGCAGCTGGAGGCCATTATCCTAAGTGAATTAACACAGGAACAGAAAACCAAATACCACATGTTCTCACTTATAAATGGGAGCTAAACACTTGGTAATTATGGATATAAAGTTGGCAACAATAGACATGGGGGATTTCTAGTGGAGAGATGGAAGGAGTGGTCAAGGGCTGAAAAACTATCTATTGGGTACTATGCTCAGTACCTGGGTGAAAAGATAATTCATACCCCAAACCTCAGCATCACACAATACACCCAGGTAACAAACCTGCACATATACCCCCTGAATCTAAAATAAAATGTAAAATTATTTAAAAATATATAGCTCAGGAAAAAATCAACTCAAAATAGATTAAGGAATTGAATGTAAACACAGAAATTATAAAACTACCAGAAGATATCATAGGCAAAATCTTCATGACATTGGTCTTGGTGATGATTTTTTTTTACAGACTCCAAAGGCACAGGTAACAAAAGCACAGTTAGACAAATGGCATTACATCAAACTAAAAAGCGTCTGCACAGCCAAGGAAATATTCAACATGTGTGAAGAGACCACCTAGCAAATGACAGAAAATATTTGACACATGAGAAGGGGTTAATATCCAAAATATATAAGTAACTCTAACAATTCAATAGCAGGAAAACAATCTGATTTTAAAATGGGCAAAGGACTTGAACAGACATTTCTCAAAAGACCACATACAGTCAATAGGTACATGAAAAAATGCTGAACATTACTAATCAATTATAAAATGCAAATTAAAACCACAATGCTCACCTTACACATATTAGAGTAGGTATTATTAAAAAGAAAAAAGATAAATGTTGGCAAGAATGCAGATTAAAGGGAATTCTTGTACACTTGGTGGGAATGTAAATTAGTTAGAGTCATGAAAAAAAGCATGGTAGTTCCTCAAAAACAATATACATATGTAACTACCATATGATCCAGCTATCCCACTACTGGATGCATATTCAGAGGACATGAAATCAGTATGCTGAAGAGATCAGCACTCTCATATTCATTGCACCATTATTCACAATAGCTAAGATATGGAATCAACCTAAGTGTTCATTAACGGATGAATGGATTAAAAAGAGTCATATATATATATATATACACACAATGGAATACTATTCAGTCATAAAAAAGAAGGAAATTCTGTCATTTGTGGAAACATTAATGGAACTGGAGGTCATTATATTAAATTAAATAAGCCAGGCATAAAAAGACAAATACTGCATGACCTCACTTATATGTGGAATCTAAAAAAGTTGAACTCATAGAAACAGAGAGCAGAATGGTGGTTACCAGGGGCTAGGGTGGAGGAAGTTAGGGAGATGTTGGTCAGAGGATACAAAATTTCAGTGAAGAGGAGTAAATTCAGGAGATCTACCTGGTGTACAACCTGGTGACTACAGTTAATATGAACACATTATATTCTCAAAAATCACTGAGATTTAAAATATTCCCACCACAAAAAAGGATATGTGAGGTAATGCATATGTTATATTTATTTACCCTATGACATATACACATTTCAGAACCTTAGATTGAACACAAATATATGCAATATTTTTGTCAATTAAAAAAATTAATTGTAGGGGGGGTGGGCAAAACCATCCCAAAACTGTTACATTGCTCTTTAAATGTAAATAAGGAAATTAAATGTTATAAAAAATTTGACATTTACCATCATCTGTTAAAAATATCAATATATATTGGAGTTCTTTAAATAGCTGAAAAATCTCCAGTTACCTTTTCTTCTTGAAATCATATTTTTATTTCATTTTCCCTCTGAATTTTATTCCAATGTATTATTTTATGCTTAAATATATTATATATCATTCTACAAACTTCTCTGCAATAAAAATATGTATATGAATGAAAATAATATTTTCTCAAAGACTGCATGTTTTAGTGTAAGTTATAGTAGGTTATTAATATAAATG
Organism: Pan troglodytes; assembly: GCF_028858775.2. NCBI lineage: Eukaryota > Metazoa > Chordata > Mammalia > Primates > Hominidae > Pan > Pan troglodytes. The sequence goes on from NC_072403.2 coordinate 63,561,184, forward strand.
TTATTGATAATTATCAAACCTAGAAATTGAAATTTTATGACAAGACATTGCCTTGTCAGATAGTTTTCTTTTTGTCTACTTAAATAATGTATCCATAGATAAATAGGACTTACTGATAGAATGAGACAGGATTCAGCATTAACTATATTCTTTTTTATATAGTAAATGAGAAATATTTATTTACATAGTAAATAAAGAATATAATTTTTTATAACATCACTCAATTCTTAGAAATTCATCCAAGTCATACACTCAAATTCATAGTGATGTTATCAAAAATTATATTTAAAAATCTAGCTATTGACTACTGTTATACCTCCCTTTAATTTTGTTGAAGACAAAAAACAGAAAAGTGCTGACTTAAAAGGATTCTTCAACCTGGCCCTTAGAATAACTTTCTCATTTCCTGGGAAATACATCAAGAAGGCTTTATCAAGGCTTATCAATGCCTTTTTTTTTTTTTTTTTGAGATAGTGTTGCTCAGGCTGGAATGCAGTGGTGGGATCATGGCTCATGGCAAACTTGACCTCTCAGGCTCAAGCAATCCTCTGTCCTGAGATGAAAGGCCTCTTATAACAACTATACTTTCACTTATAGGCAACTTGTTTATGGAGCTAACATTAGATGGCCATTGGGTAAAACCACTCCCCGCCAAAAAAAAAAAAAAAAAAAAAAAAAAAAAAGAAACCCTGGAAATTGTGCATTTTAGGACTTTTCCCATTGACTGTGAATCCAGACCTACATATTCATCTAAATTACAATTTTCCAGGTAATCTCAAAGTACCTTGGAAAGATGTGAGGTTAGAAAGAGTCATGTTCTTGAGTATTTTTATACATAGCTAGATTGGTAGTTTCATTTTATAGTTTAAGACAACTGCTCACACATTTGAAAGAATTGAACAGCCTATCTGCTTTGGAGAGGGAAAAAAAACACTGATAGAGTGAGTTTTCTAAACTTCAAGGCATTATATCCTAGATTGCTCTGGAAACATTTTATCCTATTTCCATACACAAGGAAATGTTTTGCTTTAAAGGTACATTTTAACTGCTTTGTGGAAATTTATAGCAAGAAACAAATGAAAGACAAAAAAAAAAAAAAAAAAGAGAAGGTATTGGGCCACCAGTAAATGTAGAACTTACAAGAAGTGAATTGACAATTTTAAACTATGTATAATAAAATCAATAACATATTTCTATTAAGTTAACCTAAATCTAATAAACACATAATAGAAATGAATGAGCAGAGAAGTGAGTGACAAGAGGCAGCAAGCAGGAGGTTTCAAGTTGCTTAAATATTTTAGTAATGAGTTAATAAAATTGTTTCTTTTACATGTCTGAATAAATGTTTAATATAAAATGCTAACTTACCTTCAATATGTGTTCCTTTTATTTGAAGCTGTAACACTGGTTGACTGAGGAGTTTTTCACCTCATCCTTGAAATCATGAACGCATACACCTGTGCCCTAGATGAAGCAGCAGCTGAATTGAGTTCTTCTCACGCTCTTTTCATTTAAAAAAAAAAATTGCAGAGGGTTGAACCTCATACTCGACTGGATTTCCCGAAATGCCTACAGCATATCTCAAATAGTCTATTCTCAGGCAAATAGAAGGGTACTCCACAGAGCCTTGCCTTGAGTTTGTTGCTTGGGTAAAATAAGGCACTGAAGCTTCCACGTTTTCCCGTATTCTCTCTCATTGCTTTGCTCTCATAGCATTCTCCTTAATGTGATGTGTTCCTTGGTAGTAGTCCAGAGATGGAAGAGGGGAAGTTCGTAAATGAAATCACCCTCATTTCTTCTGCCCCATCCTACAAAATATCTGAATTCAGAACATCTTAACTCTCTTTTCCTGGGTTCTCCCATAGCAGAGCCTAAAACAAATGCTTGCCTACAGGGAGGAGTGACACAGGTGAGTGAAGGAGGAAGCAGAAGAGCCAATAAAGGAAGCTTTATTCAGCTGGCTACTATTATAGGAGATTGGCTGCTGGATAACAGTGGATCATCAGAGAATCCTAATGAAATGTGTCTCAGGATTGTCTCTTGGTGAACAGAGGGGGAAGCCTTTAACTACCTACTGCCATGGTTCAAGGATTACTCTACAGAATAACTTCCCACACAGTTGGGTTGCATTTGTGTGAGTTCCCACTGGTATCCACATCAGAGAAACTGAAGCCAGAAGCTTCTAGGTTGTACCTGCATGAAGCTGGTCAAAGCCTTTGAAGAACTGGACATGGGAATAAGAGGTGAGATGAAAAGGAATGAAAGCGGTCACAAAAGGAGATGGATACAGAACATAGGCTTCTAGAGCCAGGCTGTGCCCTTAACAGAAATGTGTAAGGGAAAAACATAGGCCCATCATATGTTTTTGGTGCCTTAATCAATTCAAGAGGACTTTGCTCAAGGCTGAAATCTTGATGTGTTTCTTTGACCTGTTGGAGGTTTTTATATTCTAAGGAAATTTATCTGATTACCATTAGGGATAGATGAGGAGAATGCCTTTCTTTTGTGAAGGGGAAAGATGGTGACTGCTAACGGAGAAGTGAGAAAGGAGAATTTTTTCAGTGTCTGAACCCAAAGTGTGTAGGTCAGTTTTAGGAAGGTTCATATGGAATTTTAGGATATGGAAATTGATCCCCTTAAGACTTTTCTTGGCAGCAGATCAATATTCTACATGGGTTTACACATTCACTTTTGAAGTTATTTAAAGCTCAGGTGGAGAAATTACCTTCAGGATGAGGAGGCATTTCTCAATCATTTTTAGTACAAGAGAGGGCAGAGGGTTTGTGCTGTGATTCTAGCACTCAGGCTTAATGTCATGAAGCTGCCTTCCATGATCTCTGCACTCTTCTGCCACATTTCCACCAATTTATGCTCAGCCTTCTGTGTGGAATTCTCTTCACCGTGTCTCATTCAATGTGGTGGTGATTCCAGATTCTGTCCTTGGTTCTCTTCTCTCCTTAATCTCCAGTCTCTATACTATCCCAGGAGATCGCCTTCATTTTCATGGTTTTAACTGCCAGCTATACATGGATGAACACCAAATATTTATCTTTATGAATTTTCTCCTAAAGCTGCAGATCTACTCATCCACCTGCCTCATGGATATCCTCCTCAGGAATGTCTCAATTGAGACTGGAATTCAACATGCATTAATTCTTTATCTTCCCTGCCACGCCCAAATCTGCACTTCCTTCCCCTTACTCCCCATTCCAGTGAGCACAATCATTATCCACTCATTCCAACAGGCTAGAAAACTGAAAGGCACCCTGGACTTCCTTCTGCACTTTGCACATCAGACTCCTGTTGAGTTTATTTCTCCTTCTTCCTTCCTTCTTCCTTCTTCTTCTTCTTTTTTTTTTTTTTTTTTTTTTGAGATGGAGTCTCACTCTGTCACCCAGGCTGGAGTGCAGTGGCTCAATCTCGGCTCACTGCAACCTTCGCCTCTCAAGTTCAAGTGATTCTCCCACCTCAGCCTACCGAGTAGCTGGGATTACAGGTGTTTGCCACCATGTCTGTGTAATTTTTGTATTTTTACTAGACACAAGGCCATGTTGGCCAGGCTGGTCTTGAACTCCTGACCTCAAGTGATTCACCCACCTTGGCCTCCCAAAGTGCTGGGATTACAGGCATGAACCACCGTGCCTGGCCTGATTTTACTTCTTAAACACTTTTACATTCATCTACTTTTCTCCATCATCAGTGCCACTTACTCCAGGACTCCCTTATATCTTGCATGGATCATTGTAAAAGCCTCCAAACTGGTCTTACTACTTCCATTCATTCTAACCCTCTATTCTATTCCCCAAATTGCTCCCCAAGAGTGATCTCAATAAAATTTAAATCAAAGCATGTTACTCCCTTGCTTAAAATTCAATGACTTTCAAGTGCCAACGGGATAAAATTCGAACTTCTTATTATGACTTACAAGATCCTTCATGATTTAACTCTATCAGTGTTACCCAAAATAAGCAGTTATGCAAATACAGTTTTTCCACCTGGAATGCCCTTGTAAACATAATTGAATCTCATTAATGCCACACTGTGTTGAGGGAACTGTTTATCTGGTTGTCCTCAATTTTGGGGGAATGGAGTATTTTTTAAATTATGAAATATTTCAAGCACATAGGAAAGCAAAGAGAAATACTGAAAAATACCACCAAGTTTTGTCAAATCTTAAAACCTTGACATATTCCTGCAGATATATGTTCTTTTCAAGAAATAAGTCACTGCAGATACAGTCAAAGCCCCTCATTACCTCTTTCCCTTCCTATTGTGTCTCCCACTGAAGACAGTGGGGTGAGGCAGTCACTCTACTGAAATTGGTGTTTATCGTTTTATACTCTTACTATGTTTCTTATATATCCACAAGTTACATATAGTATTGTGTTACACATTTTAAGTTTATGTATATGATATGGTATATATCCTGCAACTTGTTCAGATGCTCAATCAATGCTTTTGAGATTTATCCAGGCTCTAATTCTGAAGTACCAGTTAATATTCTACTGTATGAATCTACCATAGTGCATTTATCCATTTTCCCATTGATGGATATTTAGATTGTTTCCAATTTTCCTCTATTATGAATAATGCTGCAGTGAACATTTTATATGTATCTCTTCTGTGCATATGTGAGAGGATTTTCTTAGGTTACATACCTAGTATGAAATTGCTAGTAGAAGGACATGCACAAATTAAACTTTAGTACTTATATTTCTCCAAAAGTTCTTAAAGAAAAATTTTAGTATAAATTTTTCTCCAAAGGCAGTAGAATCTGGACCCTACTAGTCAGGTAAAGTTTGAGTATGAATCTAGTCCAAATATTTAACTCTACTTAAGAAGATGTTTTTTTTTCTATAGCTTCTTTTGTGCTACAATGGCAGAGCTGAGTAGTTGAACAGAGATCATATGGAACAGAGATCAAAAAGCTTAAACTATTTACTACCTTGTGTTCACTATAGAAAATGTTTGCCAACTAAGAAGAGGTTCTTAAATTAGCAACTTTGTGAAGTTTATAAGAGGGCCTTATAGTGATTGAGTCTACATTTGGTTATGAGAATTTCAGTGCATACTATGTGTCTGTGCATGGATGAGTGCATGTGCATGTGTTTTGTTTATATAAGCAAGAAAGGAATGATGTGTTTTTGACATCAATCTTTAGCTGCTTCTTTCTGAACTGGCTTTCTTCTGAGTGTTCAGGTGCTAGGAGCCTTTTCTTTTCTTTCTCTTTTCTTTTTTCTTTTCTTTTCCTTCTTTCTTTCTTTTCTTTTTTTTTTTTTTGAGACAGAGTCTCACTCTATTGCTGAGGCTGGAGTGCAGTGGCATGATTTCTGCTCACTGCAACCTCTGCCTCCTGGGTTCAATGATCCTCCTGCCTCAGCCTCCCGAGTAGCTGGGATTACAGGCATGCACCACCACACCCGGCTAATTTTGTATTTTTAGTAGAGATGGGGTTTCGTCATGTTGGTCACGCTGGTCTTGAAGTCCTGACCTCAGGTGATCCGCCCACCTCAGCCTCCCAAAGTGCTGGGATTACGGGTGTGAACCACCACAGCTGGCCTCCATTTCTTTTCATTCATGCAGTCAGTCAATAAATATTATTGGGTGCCTATTGTACAACTGGCACTATTGTAGGTGCTGGGGGTACACCAGTGAACACAGCAGATAATGTTCTGGTCCTCAAGAACTTATATTCTGATGGGGGTAGACAGACAAATAAATATACACATATATCATGTGGCAATTTTGCAATTTAGAAAAAGCAGGGAAAGGGGAATAGAAAATGTTAGAGTCGGGGGGAGAGTCGCTGTTTTATAAAAAGTGTTCCTTGAAGACATTATTGCACAGGTGTATTTTAAATATAAAGAAAGTCAGGAAGGGAACCATGTGATTCCATGAGGTAAGACCTTTTGAAGCAGAGGAAATAGTAAGTGCAAAGGTCTTGAAGTGGGGGAGCGCTTGGCACTTTTGAGGACTAGCAATGAGGTCAACATGGCTGAGGCAGAGCCAGCAGGGAGTAGGCAAATGTGATAGCAGGTGAGGTCAGGATAGTGCTGGGAGGGAACTGTTGATTTTACTCTGACTCAGGTAGGAAGTCAATGGACAGATCTGAGCAGAGGAATGCCATAATCTGATTGATGTTTTTGAACAATCATTCTGATAACAGAAATAGATAGAAGCAAGGAGGCCCATTGTGGAGGCTATTACAATATTCCCAATGAGAGATGATTGCCCTATGGACCAGGATTTTTGCAATAGAAATTCTGAGAAAGGGTGAGATTCTGGATGTATTTTGGAAGAAGAGTCAATAAGATTTGGTGCTGAGGTTGAATATGGGATGTGAGTGAAAAAGAAGACTCATGGGTGACCAAGATTTCTGACATGAATAATAAAAAATGGAGATGCTATTACTTAGGTGGGGAAGATCTAAGTAATAACAACCTGTAGGAACAGGTTGAGGAGGGAGTAAGGAGTTTCTTTTGAGATATGTTAAGGCTGAGATTTCTATGAGACTTAAAAGGAGAATTCTTTAGTAGGCTGTGAGATATATGGACTTGAAATTCGTGGTTGAGATCCAGACCAGAGGTTTGAATTTTGGAGTCATCAACATGCAGACGCTTTTTAAAAGTATGAGACTGGGTGAGATCTCTTAGGAAGTTAATTTGGATAGATTAAAGAAGAAAGAGGACTGAGAGCCTTGTCCTGAGGCCCTCCAACATTTAGAGTGCAAAGAAATGAGGGAGAAACTGCAAAGGAGACCTAAGGAGTGGTCTTAGAGACTGGAGGAGAAGCAAGAGATTGTGCTGTCCCAGAAGCCAAAGGAAGAAAGTGTTTCCAAAAAGAGTATGTAGTATACTCTATTAAATGTTGCCAGTAGATGAAATTGTAAGGATTGAAAATCAATTTTGAATTCAACAACAGAATGATTATTGGTGACCTTGGCATAATGTATTTTAGTGAAGCGGTAGCATCAAATGACTGTTTGGAGTAGGTTCAAGAGAAAATATGAGGGTGGAGCCAAGATGGCCAAATAGGAACAGCTCCAGTCTACGGCTCCCAGCATGAGCAATGCAGAAGATGAATGATTTCTGCATTTCCAACTGAGGTACCGGGTGCCTCTCACTGGGGATTGTCAGACAGGGGGTGCCATGCACCAAGCCTGAGCCAAAGCAGGGTGAGGCATCGCCTCACCAGGGAAGTGCAAGGGGTCAGGGAATTCCCTTTCCTAGCCAAGGAAAGGGGTGATGGATTGCACCTGGAAAATCGGGTCACTCCCACCCTAATACTGCACTTTTCCAACAGTCTTAGCAAAGGGCACACCAGGAGATTATATTGCGTGCCTGGCTCGGAGGGTCCTACACCCATGGAGCCTTGCTCATTGCTAGCACAGTAATCTGAGATCAAACTGCTAGGTGGCAACGAGGCTAGGGGAGGGGCACTCGCCATTGCTCAGGCTTGAGTAGGTAAACAAAGCAGCTGGGAAGCTTGAACTGGGTGGAGCCCACCGCAGCTCAAGGAGGCCTACCTGCCTCTATAGACTCCACCTCTGGGGACAAGGTATAGCCAAACAAAAGACAGCAGAAACCTCTGCAGACTTCAATGTCCCTGTCTGACAGCTTTGAAGGAGTAGTGGTTCTCCCAGCACGCAGCTTGAGATCTGAGAATGGACAGACTGCCTCCTCAAGTTGGGTCCCTGACCTCCAAGTAGCCTAACTGGGAGGCACCCCCCAGTAGGGGCAGACTGACACCTCACATGGCTGGGTACTCCTCTGACACAAAACATCCAGAGGAATGATCAGGCAGCAACATTTGCTGTTCACCAATATCCGCTGTTCTGCAGCCTCCGCTGCTGATACCCAGGCAAACAGGGTCTGGAGTGGACCTCCAGCAAACTCCAACAGACCTGCAGCTGAGGGTCCTGACTGTTAGAAGGAAAACTAACAAACAGAAAGAATATACACACCAAAACCCCATCTGTAGGTCACCATCATCAAAGACCAAAGGTAGATAAAACCACAAAGATGGGGAAAAAAAGAGCAGAAAAACTGAAAAATCTAAAAATCAGAGCACCTCTCCTCCTCCAAAGGAACACAGCTCCTCACCAGCAATGGAACAAAGCTGGATGGAGAATGACTTTGATGAGTTGAGAGAAGAAGGCTTCAGATGATACTACTCCGAGCTAAAGGAGGAATTTTGAACCCATGGCAAAGAAGTTAAAAACCTTGAAAAAAGATTAGACGAATGGCTAACTAGAATAACCAATGCAGAAAATTCCTTAAAGACCCTGATAGAGCTGAAAACCATGGCACGAGAACTACGTGATGAATGCACAAGCCTCAGTAGCCTATTCAATCAACTGGAAGAAAGGGTATCAGTGATGGAAGATCAAATGAATGAAATGAAGCAAGAAGAGAGTTTAGAGAAAAAAGAATAAAAAGAAACGAACAAAGCCTCCAAGAAATATGTGACTATGTGAAAAGACCAAATCTACGTCTGATTGGTGTACCTGAAAGTGATGGGGAGAATGGAACCAAGCTGGAAAACACTCTGCAGGATATTATCCAGGAGAACTTCCCCAATCTAGCAAGGCAGGCCAACATTCAGATTCAGGAAATACAGAGAACACCAGAAAGATACTCCTTGAGAAGAGCAACTCCAAGACACATAATTGTCAGATTCACCAAAGTTGAAATGAAGGAAAAAGTGTTAAGGGCAGCCAGAGAGAAAGGTTGGGTTACCCACAAAGGGAAGCCCATCAGACTAACAGCTGATCTCTCAGCAGAAACTCTACAAGCCAGAAGAGAGTGGGGGCCAATATTCAACATTCTTAAAGACAAGAATTTTCAACCCAGAATTTCATATCCAGCCAAATTAAGCTTCATAAGCGAAGGAGAAATAAAATCCTTTACAGACAAGCAAATGCTGAGAGATTTTGTCACCACCAGGCCTGCTCTAAAAGAGCTCCTGAAGGAAGCACTAAATATGGAAAGGAACAACCAGTACCAGCCACTGCAAAAACATGCCAAATTGTAAAGATCATCAAGGCTAGGAAGAAAGTGCATCAACTAACGAGCAAAATAACCAGCTAACATCATAATGACAGGATCAAATTCACACATAACGATATTAACTTTAAATGTAAATGGGCTAAATGCTCCAATTAAAAGACACAGACTGGCAAATTGGATAAAGAGTCAAGACCCATCAGTGTGCTGTATTCAGGAAACCCATCTCATGTGCAAAGACACACATAGGCTCAAAATAAAGGGATGGAGGAAGATCTACCAAGCAAATGGAAAAGAAAAAAAGGCAGGGGTTGCAATCCTAGTCTCTGATAAAACAGACTTTAAACCAACAAAGATTAAAAGAGACAAAGAAGGCCATTACATAATGGTAAAGGGATCAATTCAACAAGAAGAGCTAACCATCCTAAATATATATGCGCCCAATACAGGGGCACCCAGATTCATAAAGCAAGTCCTTAGAGACCAATAAAGAGACTTAGACTCCCACACAATAATAATGGGAGACTTTAACACCCCACTGTCAACATTAGACAGATCAATGAGAGAGAAAGTTAACAAGGATATCCAGGAATTGAACTCAGCTCTGCACCAAGTGGGCCTAATAGACTTCTACAGAAGTCTCCACCCCAAATCAATAGAATGTACATTCTTTTCAGCACCACACCTCACCTATTCCAAAATTGACCACATAGTTGGAAGTAAAGCACTCCTCAGCAAATGTAAAAGAACAGAAATTATAACAAACTGTCTCTCCGACCACAGTACAATCAAACTAGAACTCAGGATTAAGAAACTCATTCAAAACCACTCAACGACATGGAAACTGAACAACCTGCTCCTGAATAACTACTGGGTACATAACAAAATAAAGGCAGATATAAAGATGATCTTTGAAACCAATGAGAACAAAGACACAACATACCAGAATCTCTGGGACACATTCAAAGCAGTGTATAGAGGGAAATTTATAGCACTAAATGCCCACACGACAAAGCAGAAAAGATCTAAAATGGACACCCTAACATCACAATTAAAAGAACTAGAGAAGCAAGAGCAAACACCTTCAAACGCTAGCAGAAGACAAGAAATAACTATAATCAGAGCAGAACTGAAGGAAATAGAGACACAAAAATCCCTTCAAAAAATCAATGAATCCAGGAGCTGGTTTTTTGAAAAGATCAACAAAATTGATAGACTACTAGCAAGACTAATAACGAAGATAAGAGAGAAGAATCAAATAGATGCAATAAAAAATGATAAAGGGGATATCACAACCAATCCCACAGAAATACAAACTACCATCAGAGAATACTATAAACACCTCTATGCAAATAAACTAGAAAATCTGGAAGAAATGGATAAATTACTTGACACATACACTCTCCAAAGACTAAACCAGGAAGAAGTTGAATCTCTGAATACACCAATAACAGGTTCTGAAATTGAGGCAATAATTAATAGCTTACCAACCAAAAGAAGTCCAGGACCAGATGGATTCACAGCCAAATTCTACCACAGGTGCAAGGAGGAGCTGGTACCATTCCTTCTGAAACTATTCCAATCAATAGAAAAAGAGGGAATCCTCCCTAACTCATTTTATGAGGCCAGTATCATCCTGATACCAAAGCCTGGCAGAGACACAACAAAAAAAGAGAATTTTAGACCAATATCCCTGATGAACATCAATGCAAAAATCCTCAATAAAATACTGGCAAACCAAATCCAGCAGCACATCAAAAAGCTTATCCACCATGATCAAGTGGGCTTCATCCCTGGGATGCAAGGCTGGTTCAACATACACAAATCAGTAAATGTAATCCACCATATAAATAGAACCAATGACAAAAACCACATGATTATCTCAATAGCTGCAGAAAAGGCCTTTGACAAAATTCAACAATGCTTCAGGCTAAAAACTCAATAAATTAGATATTGATAGGACGTATCTCAGAATAATAAGAGCTATGTATGACAAACTCACAGTCAATATCATACTGAATGGGCCAAAACTGGAAGCATTCCCTTTGAAAACTGGCACAAGACAGGGATGCCCTCTCTCACCACCCCTATTCAACATAGTGTTGGAAGTTCTGGCCAGGGCAATTAGGCAGGAGAAAGAAATAAAGGGCATTCAATTAGGAAAAGAGGAAGTCAAATTGTCCCTGTTTGCAGATGACATGATTGTTTATCTAGAAAACCCCATCATCTCAGCCCCAAATCTCCTTAAGCTGATAAGCAACTTCAGCAAAGTCTCAGGATACAAAATCAATGTACAAAAATCACAAGCATTCTTATACACCAATAGCAGACAAACAGAGAGCCAAACCATGAATGAACTCCCATTCACAATTGCTTCAAAGAGAATAAAATACCTAGGAATCCAACTTACAAGGGATGTGAAGGACCTCTTCAAAGAGAACTACAAACCACTACTCAATGAAATAAAAGAGGATACAAACAAATGGAAGAACATTCCATGCTCGTGGGTAGGAAGAATCAATATCATGAAAATGGCCATACTGCCCAAGGTAATTTATAGATTCAATGCCATCCCCATCAAGCTACCAATGACTTTCTTCACAGAATTGGAAAAAACTACTTTAAAGCTCATATGGAACCAAAAAAGAGCCCACATTGCCAAGTCAATCCTAAGCCAAAAGAACAAAGCTGGAGGCATCAAGCTACCTGACTTCAAACTATACTACAAGGCTACAGTAACCAAAACAGCATGGTACTGGTACCAAAACAGAGATATAGACCAATGGAACAGAACAGAGACCTCAGAAATAATGCCACATATCTACAATTATCTGATCTTTGACAAACCTGACAAAAACAAGAAATGAGGAAAGGATTCCCTATTTAATAAATGGTTTTGGGAAAACTGGCTAGCCATATGGAGAAAGCTGAAACTGGATCCCTTCCTTACACCTTATACTAAAATTAATTCAAGATGGATTAAAGATTTGAATGTTAGACCTAAAACCATAAAAACCCTAGAAGAATACCTAGGCAATACCATTCAGGACATAGGCATGGCCAAGGACTTCATGTCTAAAACACCAAAAGCAATGGCAACAAAAGCCAAAATTGACAAATGGGATCTAATTAAACTAAAGAGCTTCTGCACAGCAAAAGAAACTACCATCAGAGTGAACAGGCAACCTACAGAATGGGAGAAAATTTTTGCAATCTACTTATCTGACAAAGGGCTAATATCCAGAATCTACAATGAACTCAAACAAATTTACAAGAAAAAAACAAACAACCCCATCAACAAGTGGGCGAAGGATATGAACAGACACTTCTCAAAAGAAGACATTTATGCAGCCAAAAGACACATGAAAAAATGCTGGCCATCAGAGAAATGCAAATCAAAACACAATGAGATACCATCTCACACCAGTTAGAATGGTGATCATTAGAAAGTCAGGAAACAACAGGTGCTGGAGAGGATGTGGAGAAATAGGAACACGTTTACACAGTTGGTGGGACTGTAAACTAGTTCAACCATTGTGGAAGTCGGTGTGGCAATTCCTCAGGGATCTAGAACTAGAAATACCATTTGACCCAGCCATCCAATTACTGGGTGTATATACCCAAAGGATTATAAATCATGCTGCTATGAAGACACATGCACACTTACGTTTATTGTGGCACTATTCACAATAGCAAAGACTTGGAACCAACCCAAATGTCCAACAACGATAGACTGGATTAAGAAAATGTGGCCCATATACACCATGGAATACTATGCAGCCATAAAAAATGATGAGTTCACGTCCTTTGTAGGGACATGGATGAAGCTGGAAACCATCATTCTCAGCAAACTATTGCAAGGACAAAAAACCAAACACCACATGTTCTCACTCATAGGTGGGAATTGAACAATGAAAACACATGGACGCAGGAAGGGGAGCATCACACACCGGGGCCTGTTGTGGGGTTGGGGGATGGGGGAGGGATAGCATTAGGAGATATACCTAATGTTAAATGACGAGTTAATGGGTGCAGCACACCAACATGGCACATGTATATATATGTAACAAACCTCCACGTTGTGCACATGTACCCTAAAACTTAAAGTATAATTAAAAAAAAACAAAAAACAAATTCTAGGGATTACACCCTTAAAAAAAAAGATAATGTGAAGAGAGGAATTGGAGAAAAAGAAAATAGTTCCTTGGCAATAGTGGTTCTGGATATTCACTCCAATTATAACACTTCATTCTTAGGGCCAGGTCGGTATGTCCTTTCCTGACCCTTCTGCATAGTGAATTCATATTCACACTTCAAAACCATGCTTACCATATCTGCATGTGTGGATTCTTTTTGGTTTTTCAGATAGAACAAATCATTTTTGGCTTTATATGTGTTTTTAGCATAAACAGATTGTAGTACATAATTTATTCTCCACCAGGCAGTAACTTCATGACAGCAAGTGTTGTGATTTTCTAGAATTCTCAGTGCTAAGTATAGTGTCTGCCTATCATTTAATAATGTTCAGTTAATGTTTGTTGAACTAAACTGAATTATCTTAAAGAAATGTAGGGTCCATGTTTTCCCTTCCATTTCCAAAGGCATAATTGTGTGCCCTGCACCATGCCTTCTCCCTCACCCCCCGCTCTCTTGTCCACCCACCGGGAGCCTCAAACAGGATTCTTGTGGGAAGTTTGGCAAAGCCCTTGTTTTCATTTTTACTTTTATTATCATAAGTTCTTCCAGTTGAAGTCAGAGGGGCCCTCGCTGATGCATACAGCTAAGGAGTCTGCTTGGTGTCTTTGATGTGTTCCATCATGTTGATTTGTGGTGGCATGAAGTGGGTGACCCCATAATGTTCCTTTTTTCTGTACATCATTAGGCCCAGCTAAGGGCTTTGTGAGTTTTCTACTCAGGCAACTGTGTTTTCCTAATATGCCTTCACCAAATGCTGACATCATTTCATCTCCAGAATCATTTCAGTTACATTAGAAACAGTCTTTTATTGCACTTTGGAAGCATTTTGAGATGACAAATTATTTATTTCTATATTCAATCGGCTGTTCTTTTCTTTCTCTGGTTCTTCAATTACAGCTGTTGAACCACAGCTGTAATTTGGAGTCTTAGCTCAAAGTGACTGCTCTGTGTTTTTCTCAAGGGTCAGAAAATCGAATCTGTATTCTGCTAGTCAGGCACACTGTAAAGAGTGCCACCTTCACCTGGGTTGTTTGGAAGGCCCATAGGTCTTGGTAACTTGGTGGATTTTGATGAACAGCCATGAGTTCCACAGGGCATTAATTCTGCTCCATTCCTGTCCATTTGAACTAAAAAGTGCCAGTGAATACATTATACTTGGGGACCTCCAAATCCCACTTTAGTTCCTGAGGTCACCGATGTTTGCTATCTTTCGGTATCCAGAGCACATTTGAAGTGTGTTGCTATTGTGTCCTTTTTCATTTATCTTTGACAAATGCATCAGCTCTTGCTCTTGAGGAAATTAACATTTCCTTTGGTTCACAAAGCAAGATTATTTGGAAAGGTCAATGTATGTGGCACAGCACTCTGTTATGTTTCTACAGAGACACGTGTCTGGTATATTTCAGTGATGCCTCAGCTTAAAGGCTAGCTTATTTATACTGAATAGCCACATAGAAATGATCACTATAAATTCATTTGTTATTTGAAAGAAACTGCTTTCATGTAGATTTTATGAGGGAATCCATTAAAAGAAATATTATCAAACCTGAGCTTAAGGAGCCATTTCTGTTCTGTTTAAACCAGATTCTAAGTAACAGATGTATTTCTCCCTTCTAACATGACAGTGATTCAGAATGTGTCATAGAGTGGAGCAAGAAAGAGAAACCCATAAAAGACTGACCATAGAGACTTCAGGAGTTTGTCAATCCTGAAGAGAAAAAGCCTATAGAAAAAAAAGCAAAAGTTGAACACAGAAAGGAGCAGTCAGGATGGCAACACAGAGATAAAAGAAGCCACCTTTTCTCTCCTTTCAAGACATGGAACCATGCACAATATTGACTTGCCTCTGGGCTATGGAAGATCTGAAATGCTTCCCTAAGGAGAGGCCAGAGGATTTCCTCAGCCCAGTGGGTAAAGTAAAAATCTATCAATTGGATTTTGATGGCAAGGAGTGGGAATTTATTCACTTTATATTCTTTTTATGGCTTTCACTGTTCATTATATTTCTTTTAAATTAACTGGTAGAAAACATGCCTGACCTCTGTGCCAGATACTTTCAGGAGGGCCAGTTGGAGATTGGAAATGGGGTAGGGATTTGAAGGGTGAGATTAGACAGCCAGTTTCAAAAATGTTGGCATTTTTTAAGCAATAAAGTATTTTAAATAAAGTCATGTACAGTGTTATTTTAGACACAATGCCATTGCACACACACATACACACACATCTCTTTATATATATAGTCTATATATATATATGTGCTTTGTCTGTATATACATATATACACATATACAGGCATAGCACAGATATAATGTGGGTTCAGTTCCAGACTAGTATACTAAAGCAAACATTGCATGGTTTCCCAGTGCATATAAAAGTGATTTTGACACTATACTACAGTCTATTAACTGTGCAATAGCATTGTGTCTTAAATAACACCATACATACCTTTATTTAAAATACTTTATTGCTTAAAAATGCTATTCTAAGGCTTCAGAAAGTCTTATTGATGGTGGAAGGTCTTGTGTCAAGTTGATGGCTGCTGACTGATCAGGGTGGTGTGCTAAAGGTTCAGATGGCTTTGGCAATTAAAAAAAAACAACAATAAGGAAGTTTGCCACACCAATTGAATCTTTCTTTCAGGAAATATTTCTCTGTAGCTTCTGATGCTGTTTGATCACATTTTTATCCACAGTCAGACTTCTTTCAAAATTGAGGTCAATCCTCTCAAACTCTACCGCTGCTTTATTAACTAAGTTTATGTAATATCTTAAATCGTTTTTGTAATTTCAACAATGTTCACAGCATCTTCACCACAGGTAGATTTCAATGCAAGAAACTGCTTTCTTTGCCATCCATAAGAAGCAAATTTTTCATCCTTTAGTTTTATTAGGAGATTGAAGGAATTCAGTCACATCTTCAGGCTTTACCTCTAACTAGAGTTCTCTTGCTATTTCTACCACATCTGCAATTACTTTCTCCATTGAAGTCTTGAACACTCAAAGTCATTCAAAAGGGTTGGAATGTACTTCTTCCAAACTCTGGTTAATATTTGTATTTTGACCTCTTCCGATGAGTCAAGAATGTTCTTACTGGCATCCAGAATGGTGAATACTTTCCAGAAGGTTTTCAATTTGCTTTGCCCACATCCAAGAAAAGAATCACTATTTATGGCAGCTATAGCCTTACAAAATGTATTTTTAAGTAATAAGACTCAAAAGTCAAAATTACTCTTTGATCCATGAGCTGCAGAATGGATGTTATGTTAGCAGGCATAAACAACCTTAATCTCTTTATAGATCTCCAAGAGAGCTCTTGGGTGACCAGGTGCCTTGTCAATGAGCAGTAATATTTTGAAGGAGCCTTATTTTTTCCTGAGCAGTAGATCTTAAGAGTGGGCTTAAAATATCCAGTTAATCATGCTGTAAACAGATGTGCTGTCATGCAAACTTTGTAGTACAATTTGTTGGGCACAGGCAGAGTAGATATAATGTAATTCTTAAGGAACCTAAAATTTTCAGAATAGTCAACGAGCTTTGGCTTTAACTTCAAGTTACCAGCTGCATCATCCTCTAACAGGAAAGTCAGCCTGTCTTTTGAAGCTTTGAAGCCAGACATTGATTCTGTAGCTATGAAGGTAGCCATGTAGATGGCATCGTATTCTGTAGTTATGAAGGTAGCCATGTAGACAGAATCATAAACCAATAGAAAGCTGTTTTCTCTACATTGAAAATCTATTAGGTTAGCCATCTTCATCAATGAACTTAGCTAGAACTTCTGGATAATCTGCTGCAGGCTCTACATTAGCCCTTGCTGCTTCCTCTTGCATTTTTATGTTACGGATATGACTTCTTGCCTTAAACTTCATAAACCAATCTCTGCCAGCTTCCAACGTGTCTTCTGCAGGTTCCTCACCTCTCTCAGCCCTCATAGAATTGGAGAGAGTTTGGGCCTTGCTCTGGATTAGGCTTTGGCTTAAAAGAATGTTGCGCTGGTTTGCTGCTTTTTTTACAGACTACTGAAACTTTCTCCATATGAGCAACAATGCTGTTTCACTTTCTTATCATTTATGTGTTCACTGCAGTAGTACTTTTAATTTTTTCAAGAACTTTTCCTTTGCATTTACATTTTGGTTAACTGTTCTGTGCAAGAGGCCTAGCTTTCAGCCTATCTTGGTTTTCAACAAGGCATCCTCACCAAACTTAATCATTCCTAGCTTTTGATTCAAAGTGAGAAAGATGTGACTTCCTTTTATTTGAATATTTAGAGGCCATTGTAAGGCTATTTATTGGCCTAATTTCAATATTGTTGTGTCTTAGGGAATAGGAGGGCTTGATGAGAGGGAAAGAGACAGGGGATGAGCTGGTCAGTGGAGCAGTCAAAACCCAGACAACTTTTATCAACACGTTCACTGTGTTATATGGGTGTGGTTTGTGATGCCTCAAAATAATTACAATAGAAATATCAAAGATCACTGATGAAAGGTCACCCAAACCAATATAATAATAATGTAAAAGTTTGAAATATTGTGAGAATTAACAAAATGTGACAGAAAGACACAAAGTAGGTACATATGATTGGTAAAACGGCTCTGACAGACTTGTTTGATGCAAGGATACTACAGGCCTTCCATTTGTAAGAAAACAAAAAAGAAAAAAAATCTGCAAAGTGCAATAAAGTGAAACACAGTAAAATGGGGTATACCTGTGTTTAGAATCTAATCTACTATGTATTCTTACACGAATAGTCCATGATTTGTAGGCAGCAGTCTAAATCAGAAGATGATAGGGCTGGTGAAGATGCTGTAGCATTAACACACATCTCTTAACAGGACTTTTGTGTTGGTGGTAAACATTTCTGCACATAAGAAAAATTGAGGCAAAACAATACTGTGCATTATCTAAAATGGTCATAAAATTATTTCTGCTGTTCTCTCTGTTGAGGGCAACACATTAGGCCCATTTACCAAAGGTCCTTGATGTTGAGGGCTTTCAGTTCTAGAAAAGGTCATTTTTTTCCCCAAGAATTTCTTCAGAATGACTATAATTTGCCTTGGCCAAATTGTATTGTAAGCTCACAGATTTACAATTGCTGAGGACTTCCAATGGTCTCTGACATTATTTGTTATCTAAAAACTTCATCTTTATCGATTAGTGTTTCAGAAGATTAAGCCTTAATGATATGAATTGTATTATATAAATTCCTAAAAGATACGAAATTTTGAAGGGTAATTTCAGTGTCAGTCTAATTACACTTTTAATTCTCATGTATTTCCAGGCAATTAAATTTAATTTTTAAAGTTCTGCTTCTTTGGTCACTTTATATGTAATGTAAAAATCTTTGTAAATTAAATTGAAAGTTTTAACTGGAAACCATTTAACTGGAAACCTAATATTCAAATAAAATAATGCATAAGTAGAGCACAATCCACTTTATTTGATAACAGTTGCATTTAGCAAATGCGTTTATGAAAAT
Source organism: Pan troglodytes (assembly GCF_028858775.2). NCBI lineage: Eukaryota > Metazoa > Chordata > Mammalia > Primates > Hominidae > Pan > Pan troglodytes. Next base: position 63,579,858 of record NC_072403.2, read on the forward strand.
AATGCAAGCTTTAACAGTATATACAGTAAAATAAGATAAAATAAGCTTTAGTGTACACATTGCCCAACCTCAACAGCTCATTGTCAGTCTTGTTTCTACTATGTTCTCATTTTCTTCCCAACCTACAAGATTCATTTTGGAAGAAATCCCAGGCATATCTTTTCATTTAAAAATATTCAGAATACATCTCTAAATTACTATAATTCTTTAAAATAACTAAAATGTTATTAACCTTGATTTTAAAAGTAACTGTAACTGCATCAATGGTCAGTGTTCAAATTTTCTTATCTGTCTCGTAATTTTTTAATTCATATTACAATACAAACAAGTCTATACTTTGCAAGTGGATGATATTTGTACGTCTTTTTCTCCGTCACCTCTGTTTCCCTCTAGTTATGAATACAAATTAAAACACAACATACTAAAACATGGAATGCGGCAGAGATGCTCCTCAGAAGTAAATTTATAGTAGTGAATGCCTACATTAAAGAACATACAGGTTTCAAATAAATACTTAATCTTATACAATAAACAACTAGATTATCAGGAAAAAAAATGAGACCCAAACCTCCCAGAAGGAATGAAATAATAAAGATAAAGTTTAAAAATGTATTCAAATGAAATATAGAATGGAAAAACAATAGAGAAAATCAATGAAAACAAACGTATTTTTTTTGAAGAGACCAACAAAATTGACAAATTTTTAGCTAAATTGACAAAAAAAAGAGAAGATTCAAATAACAAATTGGTAACAAAAGAGGGGACATTACTATTGATGTTACAGAAATTTTTAAATATTTTAGAAAGTTCCATATATAATTTTACATGTCAAAAATTAGGTAAACTAGATGAAATGGACAAATTCCTAGAAACAAATAAATTACCAAATTGACTCAAGAAGTGGAAAATCTGAACACATTTAGAATAAGCAAAGAAATTGAATCAATATTAGAAAACCTCTTAACAAATGAAAGTTCATGACCAGATGGTTTCAATTTGTTAACTTTACTAAACATATAAAGAAAGCTACTACCAATCTTTCTCAAACTCTTTGATAAAAGACAGAACCCTTTCTAACTCATTCTATGAGACCAGCATTACCCAAGCACTACAGCCAGATAAAGACTTCATAAGAAAGGAAAACTAACAGACCAACATCACTTATGAATGTAGATATAAACATTCTCAAATACTAGTAAACCAAATATAACAGCATATTATATACATTATATACTGCAGCCAATCGGGATTTATCTCAGGGATGCAAATTTGATTCAACATGAGAAAACCAATCAGTGTAATACACCACATTCATTGAATAATAAAAACAACAATTGATTATCTCAACTTATCCTGAACAAAAAATCCTATACTCTTCCATAATAAAAACATTAAATAAGCAGAAATAGAAAGTAACTTCCTCAACATGATCAAGCCCATATTTTAAAAATCCACAGCTAATACAATTGTTGTGGTGAAAATCTGAAAGCTTCCCCTAAAATCAGGAAAAAGACAGGGATGCACACTTTCACCACTGTACTAGAATTTCTACCCAGGGAAATTTAAAAAGAAAAAGAAATAAATGTCATTCAAATTGGGAAGAATATAGTACAACTTTTTCTACTGGCAGATGGCATGATCCTAAATACAGGAAATCTAAAAAAATACATAAAAAGCTACTAGAATTAATAAATAAAATCATCAGCATTGCAGGATACAAGATCAACAAGCAAAAATCAGTAGTGTTTCAAAATATACCAGAAATTAAAAATTTAAATTTAAAATTAAAAAAACTATGATAGTGGCATCCAAAACAATGAAATAACTAGAAATAAATTTGGTTATGTCTAGTGGGGTGTGTGATGGTGGTCATTAAAGATTTGTATACTGAATTTTTTTAATTGCTAAAAGAAATTAAAGAAAATCCAAATAAGTAGGAAAAATATCTTGGGTTCACTGATGTGAGACTTCATATTTTATTAAGATGTCATTACAACCAAAAGTGATCTACAGAGTCAATGTAATCTCTATAAAAATTCCAATGGCCTTTTTTTGCAAAATGTAAAAATCAAATATCAAATTCATATGGAATTGCAAGAGGCACAAGATAAACAAAACAATCTTTAAAAAAAATTGAGGACTCACATTTCCCTGTATCAAAACTTACTATAAAACTATAGTAATCAAAGCAATGTAGTGCTGGCCTAAGGACAGACATACCAATGTAATAGAATTGGGAGTCCAGAAATAATTCCATATGTTTATGGTCAGCTGATTCAAAAATCAAGAGGGCCAAATGACTAAATGGGAAAAGGAAAGTCTCTTCAAAAATAATGTTTAGACAACTGAATATCTACATGCAAAAGAATAAAACTGGAATCCTACCTCACACCATATAAAAAATTAACTGAACATGGATCATTGGCATAAATATAAGCACTAAAACCATGAAAGCCATAGAAGAAAACATGATTAAATCCAAATGACCTTAGATTTGTCAATGAATTCTTTAGCTATAAGACCAACAAAATTAAGCAATAAAAGAAAAAAAAACCAGATAGTTGTATTTCATCAAAATTAAAACCCTTTGGGCATTAAAAAAAATGTATTGTTTTTCTAGGTTTCCTAAGACAAAATGCTACAGACTGGGTAGCTTAAACAATATAAATTATTTTCTTATAGTTTTGGAAACAGGAAGTCCAAGGTCAAGGTGTCTGCAGGTTTAGTTTCTCCTGGGGCCTCTCTTTTTGGCTTTCAGATGGTCACTTTCTCATTGTCTTCACACAGGTATTCCCCTATGAGTACATCCATGGCTCTTCCTCCTCTTGTTATAAGGACACCATTCCTATCAAAGATCCCACAGGTATAACCTCATTTAACCTTAAATTCCCTAACTTCAAATACAGTAACATTCTGGGTTAGGGTTTCAACATACACATATAGAGTAACACATTTCACATTATCAAGAAAATGATAACCTAGAGAAGAGGAGAAAATGTTTGCAAATCATATTTCTAATAAGTGCCTCATACCCAGAATATACAAAGAATACGTACAATCAACAACAAAAAGACAAACAACCCAATTTAAATAAATAAATCATGGACATGGGTAGACATTTCTCCAAAGATATATAAATGGCCAATAAACACATGAAAAGATGTTCAGTGTCATTAGTTATTAGACAAATGCCAATCAAAACCACACAAAGTTACTACTATCACACCTGCAAAAGTGGCTATAATTAAAAACATGCAAAATAATTATTGATGTAGATCTGAAGAAATTGGAGCCCTCCTTAATCGCTGGTGGTAATGTAAATCGTTCAGCCTCTGTGAAAATCAGTCTGAAATTCCTCAAAAAGATGAACATAGAAGTAACCATATGACCCTCACAATTCCACTCCTAGAATAGAAAACTATGTGCACACTCATGTTCACAGTAGTGCTATTCACAATAGCCAGTGGTGAAAACAGTCCAAATGCCCATCAATGGTTAAATAGACAAAATGTGATATACACATAAAATGGAATATTATTTGGGATATTATTCACCCATGAAAAAGAAATTAATTACTGAGACATGTATAACATGGATGTACTGCCAAAACATGTTAATTAAAAGAAGCTATATAAAAAAGGACATATGTGAGTATATTTACATAAAATATCCTAAAATCCATAGAGAAAGTGTTCAGATTGGTGGCTGTCAAGGAGTGAGTAGGATGAGAAACTGCTTAATGGTTGTTTTAAAATTTCACCTGATGGAATTGTTTTGGAACTAGATAGAGGTGGTGGTTGCACAACACTGTAAATGTACCAAATGCCACTGAATCACTCACTTAAAATGGTGAATTATATGTTATAAAATTTTCACCTGAATAAGTTATTTTTTAAAAAAGCAGTGAGATTTCTTCTAATTAACCATTTTATGGAAAATATAAATGAGAAGTATCTCTATTCACATATTGCTCCTGAATCCCAAAGGAAAACCAAGTGCTAAAATACAATAAATAGTTTGTGAAAAGTAATCTGTGCAGACTCATATTTATAAATTCACTAAAAACCATCACAGGAACAAAATTCATATTTCATTTTAAAAAATCAATACTTCTCAAAATTTAGAAAAAAGAGGAACTCTTTCTAATCTCAGTGGAAAAGGAGCTCTACACAACCACACTCAATCAGAAAATACATTCAGGAAGTAAAGTGACTTGTGATCCTGGAATTAGATGAAAATGGATTCTGGATCAATGTTAGAATTGTGTTATCTTCATGCAAAGGACTCTTCTATAATTTCGCAAAGCTAGTTTCTAGCATGATTTACCTGGAGCTTTTTTGTATATTTTGCTAGTGAGAGGCCTTATGTTTAGAGAATATTGTTACCAGTTTATGGTCATTTACAAAATTAAGAGAACTTTTTTTCTGGAATTCAATTTTCTGTCCCTAGGATGTGCATCTCTTCATCATCAGACAAATAGACTTAAAGCCAACTCATTGTTACTCTCATCATCAATAAAGGAAGAAGAAGTAAAGAAGGTAAAGGTAAAGAGGATGTAAAAGTTATCACTTCAGGACCTTTTCCAAAAGTTTTCACATAACGCCACTGTTTACATCTGACTTGCCATTATGTGGACACATGAACACATCTAGTTGTAAAGAAATCCTATTATTTGTCATTGTCACCATTACATGTGCCCATGTACCTAGGAAGAAATCAATGTCCAAATGTAGGGGGATTGGCACTGGGATAGGCAAACAGCAGCCTTTACCCATAGTCCGCTCCTTTGGTTACCAATATATCCATGGATATCCATTTTCCTGTATATAGAACACATTTGTCTGCTCCCCAAGGAGAAGAGTTAGTATGTCATCCATTACTCACATCTATTTGCAGCCAAGTGTTCACAATCACTGAGTAACATGCAGTTCTTTCTACTAGATGCAGATAAGAGATTGCAGTATCCTGAAACCAGATGCAGATAAGAGGTTGCAGTATCCTGAAACCTACAAACTGAGACACTAGTTACTTGCACCATACACATGTAATAAAATGATGATATAAGAATACATATTTCATTGAGAAAACCTGGGAAACACATTAGCTGATAGCCAGTTGGAATTAGCAAATAATGTTCGGCATAAAAAATAGAGACTCTACTTCAGTAGTAGAGCAAGTTTTCTGTTTAGACTACACTCTAAGCTTTTGATTCTTCTCTTTGGGAGGATATCCTTTCTCTATTGTACTTTGTGACCTCTTCATCATGTGTTATACATTTGCCTTTGGGTGCACATTCTTGAGGGACATAGAGATTTCATAGCACATTTCATGCTGATGAAATTTGGACATGCTATAACATGGATGTACCGTCATGGGGATTCCTTAAGGCTTTTAATGTTGGGTCCAATAATTGGGTCCAATTCAGATTTATTTTTCAATAAAATTTCTTGAAAAATGTAGTAAATTTCTATTTGCTTCTCTAGTCAATTATATACGCAAATAATCACAATCAAAGTCTTTGTCTAAACAGATTTTTTTTTAAGTGTGAAATCTTCCTAAATGCTTATTTTAGCCTCTTGGCTCTGGCCATCCTCCTTGTAATGTGGATGCCATCTTTATTACCAAGCTCATAATCTTTACAGAGGGGGATGCAAGTCTACTAAATTTGTGGCTATGCAGACACTCTCTCTTTGGTTACAAGTTGAGATAACAGTGAAGTTAGATATTTCAACCCTGAAAGTTTTAAAATCTCCTATTGGAGATTTCAGGCAGAAAGGCTCCTTTAGCAAAGCTCTGTTTTCTTTCTCTCTTTGTATTCCATCTAACCTAGGCATCAATCACTCAATCATTTGTAGGATTTTTCTAATAGATTCAAGAAATAGCACCAATAAAATTTCAAAACTAAGCAATTATTTTTCCTAATACTATATCCTAAGTTAATATGCAATTTGTCTTCCAAGGTGAAAAGTTAACTTATTCAATAAAACGTGACAAGGGTCACCTGCTTTCCTACCTGTGATATACATGCTCCTACCTCCCACCACCCTACTAATTACACAAACCAATTACATGGCTTAGTTTTCTTGAAAAATAGCTCTACTGGTACCATATTCTACAACTGTATGTGTTATATTTGGCTGTGAATAATAGAAACACAATAATAGTGGCTTAAAATCTAGAAGTTTATTTCACTCTTACAGTAATATTCACATGTAAGCAATCAAGTCAGCCATGAATCAAGCTACTTTCTACTTCCTTCTCTATCGTGGCCATCATAGATCTCACCCTCATGATCCAACATGAAACTCCAGCCATCACATTGGCTAATTGCAAACAGCAGTGTAGATGATGCAGCAATACACTTTGGGAGCTCTGTAGAAAATTTCTCAGGAGGAATTGTTATGTAATAGTTCTACTTTCATCCTTTTAGTCACATGCCGCTACTCAATGCAAAGATGAGAAATGTATCTTTCATTTCAGTTGGCCATGACATCAATTAGAAATTAGTGGTGTTGTTTGGAGGAAAATTCCATAGGGAAGACAGCTGGCAGTCTCTGCATAGATTTCTTCATTGTTCTTTAAATCTGCCGTATTATACAATCATTTTAACAATTAATGAAATAACCTTGATATTAGGAGGCTTTAAAAGGAACTTGACCCACCTGACTTTGTGCTTTTTGAAATGTATTTCTATTTTATAACTTTTATCCATCACCACACCCTGTTTCTTGTGATATTTCATGGGTCTGACCTCAAACATAAGGATAATATTAATCAAATGATCTTGATTATTCAGTTGGCAAATATTAAAGGCAGATGTAACATAGATTGAAAAAAATGAATTTTTATATGAACAAATGGAGACTGAGTTATTTAACTAGATCTTTGCTGATGTGATATAAAACACAGAAAACAGAGATAAAAACAATGTTTAATATACAATTTAATTATTCTTTACCCAGCAAGAAATAAAAATTAACTTCTCAATATGTAAGTGCAAATTGACAATTTTCTGTGGTTCTTTAGAATATATATGTATGTAATAACCAGTGAGATTATTGGCAGATAGAACTTAACTTTCTCTTGAGTTAAGCATTTATTGCATATGCAATCTGTGACAAATGCTATAATAGGTAGCAGAGCTCATAAGGACCAACATATACATGTGCCTGCCTTTTACCATCATTTTTACATGGGTTCAAGGTGCGCTTTTTGATTCTATGTCCCCAACATGCTGCCTCCAAACAGTTTCTTAAAAAGTTCTGTTACTATTAAATTGCATGAAATCTTAGAACTTCATATAGTGCTTCCATGAGGGAATCCCTCTCTTGCATTAACGAGGAAACTAATCTTCTTCCAAATCTTCAATCCTGAAAATATGAGTCCAGAAATTTGAAAAGTATAAAAAATTATTGTAAGCTTAGCTATCAATATAGAGAGGTTGATGGACCAAGAAATTCACTGACATCAAATAAAAAGCAAAAACAGGAATTCTAACAGGCAGGACTAACAGGCTAAGCTCATCCTTTCTGGGAAGCTGGAAAGGATCACCTAACGGAGACGCAGTCAGAATCTAGTCAGTTTTGCTTGCAGCCTTTGCACTATTACAAGAGTGTGATCCAGGCCTGCTTTGCTGCTAAAAGTGAGTCAATTTTTTTTGTGTGTGAATAAAACCAATAGTAATAGATTTGTGCAGGTAGCATTCTTTATAAAAACCTATGAGTGGTGTTCCAAGAAATAAGTTTTGGAAGCAAAATATGACCTTAATTAGGCAATTCTGCATACGAGTATGTGTAGGAGGCTAATGCTGCTAAGAGATGCCAATGTTGCAATAATCAAACACTATCTTGAGTGTTTCCTGGAACTTTCAAGAATTTGGGTATTACCTGTAGACTATAATTTTTTGTAGCTACTATTAAATATAATTTATTAAGCATTCTTGATATCCATATTAATGAGCAGAATATAAAGAACACTGAAAATATTTAAGAATAATTTATGATTTTGTGATTCTCTGATAATTTGGGAATTCTGATATCTCCTCCATGAATCCTGAAAATTAGTATCTGTCAGGAATTTGAGACACCATGAACTCCTTTGTAATTTCTGTTAGACTATAATTCTGGTAGACTGCAGTTATCATTTGTTTGCAGCCTTCCCGATCTCTTCTCTAATTTGAATAACTCTATTTTCCATTTAAGAAATGGCCCTTTTGCCATTGCACATGGTCTTCACCTGATTAACTGTCATTTCTCATTTCTGCGACCACAGAGGATAGGCCAATGCCCCACATGTGGCAGATCATGCCTGACTCAAGCATGATCTACCATGCTTTTCCCTGGATGCCGAACTTAGCATCAAGTTCCTTCCAGAGCCAATATTGAGACAATACCAATAGAAATAAAAGTTTAAAACTAGAGGAATGACTGGGCTGAGTATACAGATTTTGCCTTCTTGAGAGATAGCAGCTACAGCAATGAGCATACTTTCTTGTTTCCCACACTCTCCCGAGGCCCATGAGTGAAAACCTCAATACTCCACAGCACCAATAGTGTTCTGCTAGTTGAGTGAATGAGGGAGAGAGTATAATGATTGGCAAGATGATGACCAAGAACATATCCTTGAGAAACTGTATTATGAACCCAATTTAAGATTGATATTGGTGTAATCTCTCATTTATAACATAAAAATATTTCCATAGCAAGTAAAATAAAATTTTGTGTTTATATTCATTTTCTTTCCACTTGCTGGAAATGAAATCAAGTCCAAGAAAGAATAATATTGAAGCTAAATTGATTATTGCATATATAAAGTTATTCCAATTGCTAAAAGTAATTTCAGGAGTATGTTTGAGTAATGAATGTCTCTCTTTTTAGCCTGACTATATCCATAATAAAATATCACTAAACATATCTCTATTAATGCATTTTCTTCTTAAAAGATTGAGGAATTAAACTGGATGTGGTTAATGAAACTTACTTCAATCTATCTTGTAAAACACGCTGATAAAAATCTGTTAAATTCCTCATTTAAAATATCACACGTATTTCATTTAGCTACTACGCTCCTGAACTTTTTATTCACAAACTAAATTAAAAGTAATAATAAATTAAACTAGTCTATAGCTTTAAAAGAAGAAAACTAATATTATTTTTTGTTCAGTTCCCGTATGTTCTTAAGTATTGCCGTTTGTCATAAATTTCATGTTTTCCTTAATTAACTCTATAAATAACATATCAAAGTGAAATACTTGATGAAAATTAAAACTAAAGACTTGTAAAAGCTATACCTGTCTAAGGGTTTGTCAGCTAAATTATACCTTCCACCATAGGTGTCAGTATGATGCCTCAGTTGTGTTTCAAAATTAGAAAAACAAAAGACTAAAAAGACTAAAAGCTCTTTTTTTTTTGAGATGGAGTCTCCCTCTATTGCCCAGGCTGGAGTGCAGTGGTGCAACCTCGGCTCACTGCAACCTCCACTTACCAGGGCTCAAGCAATTATCCTTCCCTAGCTTCCCGAGTAACTGGGGCTACAGGCACCCACTTGGCTAGTTTTTGTATCTTTAGTAGAGACAGGGTTTCACCATGTTGGCCAAGTTGGTCTGCAACTCCTAAACTCAAGTGCCGCCTTGGCCTCCCAAAGTACTGGGATTATAGACGTGAGCCACCATAGCTGGCCTAAAAACACTCTTTTTAAGAGAAATGCTATAGATTAATACTTCGATCATGTTACTTCGTCTTTTCTCTTTATAAGTCATATACACCTTTAAAGAAATATTTGAAGCCTGACTTCACCTATGACTCTAGGCCTTATTTTCATCTTACTAGTAGTGCCACATAACAGAGTTTGCTTCTGAAATTATAAATTATTTTTAAATTTTTCCTCTTTGTAGCTCTCCAATTATATTCCCAACTATTTGAAGACACTGACTTAGGTAAATATTATTTAAGAATCTCTATTGTGTCTGATATAAAACATAAAAATATACTTCTTAAAATAGAAGTAGTATAGAAATACTATAGTAAAATAAAAGTACAATATAGAATACGTTATGGGTGATTTTAAATAATGTTGAAACAGGAAAATTATTTTTCAATATTAGAAAATCCCAGAAGTCATGAAGATTCATAATTTTGTCTATATAACATTTTTAAATCCCTCATTTGGAAACAATTATAAATAATTAGAATAAAGTATAAATGATGGTTTGGAAAAATATTTGCAATTATCTCAGAAACCAAAGGGCAACTTTCCATAATACAGATTTTTAAAAATGTTATACATTACTGAGAAAAAGAATAAATTTACCAATTACAAAATTGGTGAAGGGAAAAAAATAATTGGGCCTTTAGTAAATAAAAATGACATTTATGATCACTCCTAATAAAATAGATGCAAATAAAAACTATAGTAAAATATAGCTATTTTAAGAAGTAAATGATTAGCAAAGACAGAAAAACGTGGTAACAGATAACAAAGTTTAACACAATTTAAAATAGTAAACCTTCCCTCAGCTGCTCTTCACATGCCAATTTAAAAGAAAAATTTACTCCATAGCACCTATCAACATTGAACATACTCTACAGTCTATTTAAATAAGCTGCACATAACAAGTGTCACATAGCCTACATAAGCACAGTTTTTCAACTTTGAGGCTCCACCTTTCTCTAGGTTAGTCATGAACTTCAGGCCCTGGGGCCAGGAATGACAGTGCTTCTATGCCAGGCCTTCTCCTCCTCCTTCACTCCCTTCCTCCTTCTTTTCTCTGTCTTCTTTTTCCTGTTCATCTTCAACTTTATCTCCTTCCTCTTTCTTATCCACATCTGCTTTGCATAAAACTCTTTTGTCAAACTGGTGAGAAACAAAGCTTCCTTGAAAAAATTATCCACAAAATGCAAAGCTCATTGATAATGTAAAAAGTTAAATTCTAAAACTCTGTTTGTGTTGAGGTGAGACACAGATTTTCATTTTCTTTTATTGTTTTATGGCATAAAATAATTCTATCTGGGGAGGAAGAAGATAGATGGCTGCTGTAGTTGTGCTGGTATAATCTGGACTAGAACTCAATAGTTTATAAATGTTAAGTTAACTTACAAGCAACATTCTGGTGAGTCTGCTGTCAGTAGAACTCATGGTAACTCTGATAATTTTAATGATCATAAAACTGAGGTAGGAAACAAATATGACCATTGTGTTTAGAAACCACGATCCTTCAAAACTTGTATTTCTTCCTAAATAAATACTAATAGGGACTAAAAAATTAAAATTGGTAGTGAAGTCTTTACCAATTTATGTGATCAGTGGTATTCTCTTAATATTAACATAAATCTTTATTGATTCATTAGACATTTTTAGTTTTAAATAAAATGATCAGAAATGTCAGCAAGGGCTATGGGAAAGAAGGGTTGGGTAAGAAAATTTGAAGTCTCACCTAACTGGAATGTAGCAATTGCAGATAGATTGGTTGGGATTTATTTTATATGAAATATAAAATATATAAAGGCCACTCTGGTCTCTTACATAAAATACTCAGCAGAAGCCCTACCACTTTATAATAATTCAGTAAGTGTTAACATCTTATAACTAAGGTATCATTCAATTCTAAAATCATTTAAGGAACTTTTGAAATGGATGTAGTGTGTATATTTCCAGGTTAAAAATGAAGCATTTTTAAAAAAATTACTTTTATTTATTTTAACTCCTTTGAAGTACTCTTTGAAAACAATAGAAGTAAGGAAGAAATTTTGGGATAGAACAGAAAGGAATAAACAACCAATGGAGTTACTGGAAAGAGTTCACCTGTAACCAGATAAGGTCCGCTCTCAGACCAAAAACTTGCTGTGTTCTACCTCCCTCTCAACTCTTTCTAGGTGCTCTTCTGTTCTGTTTTCATAATCTCACCTTCAGTATTATCAAATATTGACACAGAATGGCTGGACTCTCAGCTCAACTCCACCCTCTAACCTAGAACCTCGGCCCTAAGTGAAAACAGCTGACCCCATTTTTCCGCCCAAATGATTGCCCTTTTGGCCTGCCCCGCCCCCTATCTTGTGAGTATAAAAAGACTTCAGCTGGCCAAGCAATAGAAGCGGCTGGTGCAACAGGTTGGGGATGCAGGCTGCTGAGTGTTGAGGATACAAGCGGCTGAGCATCTCAGACTACAGACAGACGCAGCTAACTTCAGAGGGTGCGGCTTCAGGGAAAGATCACCTTCTTCCCGCACCATCCCCTTTCCAACTCCCCATTCCACTGAGAACCACATCCATTGCCCAATAAAATCCTCTGCATACACTACCCTTCAATTAATGACCTGATTCTTTCTGGACCCCGAACAAGAAATGGGTGCCAAGAGGGCAGGGGATTGGATGCTGCTGTGGAACGCATAGAGCCTGCTCCTACCAGAGAGAAGCAGCTAGCTGATTCCAGTGTTCCTTTCTTCTGGTTCCTGCACTTGCTTGCTCGCACACTCCCTCTTGCAAGGAGTGGCCAGCAGCAGGCTAAGGGTAACAAGCCACTCCACTTCCCGCCCATGAAGGGAGGTCAGGGGAACAATCCTGTCTCAATATGAAATCTAATTTCAATAGAGGATTAAGTAGCTACCAAAAAATGATAGATTAGATAGATACATAGAGACACAGTTATAGATAATATTGATAGATATAGATATAGATATACTGCATCCATCTGGTGATAGATTTCTGTCTTCAGAGTTGGAAATAACAGGCGAGATGGGGGTACTAGATCACAGAGATCTCAATTGTTTAACTCCTCAGTTTGCACACCATGATAATGAGGGACAGAGGCTGTATTTTCCATAACATATTCAATGACTTTAGTTTGCAAAATCTCATTTCTTATCATTGATCATTTTCCAACACCAGATGTTAACTTTTTCTCTTTGACCAAAAAAAAAAAAATGTTATCATGTGTTCTTTTCATAAATGTTTATTTCAGTAAAAAAAAAACACTATTAATTTCAATGATGAAAACAAGGTAACACATTAAATTACGGAATGCCATACAAAGGGGGTATTATTTGTCAGTTTGAATATTATATATGCGTTTCTAGGAGACAGAAATATTTCTGCTTTAGTTATGTTTATTTTACTGCACTGTTCCATACAAGAACACATTGCAGGGTTAACAGTTTTTAAAGTGACTCATAATTTTGTGCACATCTCTGCTATATTATTGCAATCTGCATTCTGTTTAAGTTTTAAATTTAAAAATAATTGCTTCTTATTAAAATCTCCCACATTGCATTATTGCTGGTCATGCAGAAAATTACTTTGCTGCAGGAAACAAAACTATCCAATGTAATCTTTTCTCCTTATAGCAGAGGAGATAATTGGATTAATCACAAGTCAAAATCTTGGAAGTAGAGTGCTTGGTTGGCTAAACTGAGCCATGCCTGTTGGTGATGATAGATGATAGAGATTCGATAACGCTAGATAATCAAGTGAAGCTAGTCACCATGATAATGATTATTTTTTAAAATACTGGAATTTGTTAATTATCCACCAAATATGAGGAGAAGCTGGACTTGCCCTTTGAGGGAACTAGTTGCCTTGTTAAGACATCATCATATATCCACGTCCACTTAGGCAACTTGCTCCTCTGCTTATCTAGAACTATTCTGTCCATGTTGAAAGCTTGTGATGAAGTAGGGGTCTCTCATATTGTGAATCTTAGCCATGATTACTGCAAATGTTAATTTTTTTGCTAAATTTTTCTTTTTTTTCTTCTACTAAGCCAATTCAAAGTGTGATATATTTCTTGAAACTGTCTTACAGCTCTTTTAATGTTCTCTTTTGTTTTGTTCTTTTCATTTTTTTTTTCTCTTCTCATTTCAGTTTGGAAATTTTCTATGGGCTTACCTACAGCTCACTCATTCTTTCTTCAGTCATGGAAGTTGATTAATAAACCCATCGATGGGCCTATTCTTTTTTCTCCCTTAGCATTTTCTTTTGTTTTTTTCTTAGTTTTTTTTCTTTTTTCATTTCTCTGTTTATATTACACATCCCTATTTTTTTTTCTGTTAAGAGCCCTTAACATAGTAATCACAATTATTTTAATTTCTCTGAATGATGATCCTAACAGTTGTGTTGTACCTAGGTATGGTTCTGATTCTTGTTTTGTGAAGTAAAAGTAAAGGAGTGACTTGATGAAAAATTACAACTGCAAATGCTTATATTAAAAAAGAAGAAAAAAGAATTAAAAAATTAATGATTTCAGCTCCCACCAAAAGAAGCTAGGGAAAGAGGAGCTTGATTATTAAGTAAAAGTAAAAAATAGATAAATAAATAGAAAAGACATCTCTGAAAGAAAAAACAAACGAATGATAAAGTAAACAAACAAATGTTATTTTAAATAAATTATTAAAAACAATTTTTAAAACTAGATTGCTCAAACAAAAGCAATGAAAGAGTAGGTTGCACTATATTTGTAACACACAATGGCTAAGAGAATATTATCTTAAAAACTTTATGCTACCAAGTCTGGAAACTTAAAGAAAAGTGGCAAATAGCTTGAAAAACACAAGTTATCAAAACTAGTTTAAAAAGTAACTGAAAAGCTAAGTAGTCCTATTTCTGGTAAAGATATATAACTGATGATTAAAATCCTTTATACAAAGAAAGAAAAAAAGAACAAGAAATAAACAGCCTTATGTAAATGTACTGGTAAATTTTATTAAATATTTAATGAATGAAGCATATAACTCCTAGTTGATAAAGTACAGTAGGAAATGTTTACTTATTTAATTATGATTACCATAATACCAAAATTAGAAATTCAAATAAATATTTAATGGATGAATCATATAAATCTTAGTTGATGAAATAGAGTAGGAAATGTTTTGAGGTGGGAAATTAAAGAAATAAGGAAAAATAAAATTAAAAAGAGAAAGAAATAAGCTTTCCTGTATTAGGCTGACTGGTCCCAGAGGCAGCAACAGGCACAGCCCAGACCCAGGAAAAGGCTTGATAAACACTATCTAAGAAGCTAGGACACAAAGGAATGTGTTCTGGAGACTCTCCCAGCACTCCTTCAACATATGGAGATGAAAAACAAATTTTCCTTTGCTTTAATGGTATTAGTTTATAGATTCTTGTTTTCTGTAACTGGTAACTTCAAGTATTCTGTTTTATCTAAGAAGTACAGTGAAGGTCATGAGAAGCCTGAGCAGGCCTGAACTACAGCTGTCTGGGCACCATAGTGAAGTTATGAGATAAACCAGTGCAAGACTCTTTAGAGCAAAACCTGGATAACAGACAAATGGGTTGCTTGGCAATGGTCATGAGTAATCCGGAGTTATGAACCTGTCACAATTTAATTAATTGTTCTGCCTCTGTATCCTTGCTTTTGCACCACTGTAACTGAAAGCCTGCTTCAAGGTAGTCCACCCCTTTGTGAAGCGTGTATGAAAGTCAAATGCTGTCTTTGTTCTGGACCCAGTCTTTGGATGTTGAGTCTGCTGGGTCTGAGTGCACTCAATAAAGATATCCTCCTGTATACACCCCAAGGTCTCTCTCTGGTCCTCCTGATTCCACAATATTTCACTTATTTAATTATGATTACCATAATACCAAAATCAGAAAAATTATAAAAGAAAACACAGATGTAAAAATTGATACATACATAGATGCAAAATTGTAGAACCAGAAAAGCTTTAGCAAAATATTAGCTAATTGAAATCAGAAATATTGGTTTAATATTGGAACATCTATTGCTGTATTTCACCATTATACTAGAGATTCTAGCATGTGCATTAGAGCAAGGGAAAAATATGTAAATTAAGAGTAAAGCTGCAAAACACTATTTGCATTTGACATTATTGATTTGGTAGGAAATTATAAGGAATCTACACAAAATGTTATTAATATTTAAAGAACATAGTGGGTTCAGGCCAGGTGCGGTGGCTCACGCCTGTAATCCTAGTACTTTGGGAGGCTGAGGCGGGTGGATCATGAGGTCAGGAGATCGAGACCATCCTGGCTAAAATGGTGAAACCCCGTCTCTACTAAAAATACAAGAAAAAAAAAATTAGCCAGGTGTCGTGGCGGGCGCCTGTAGTCCCAGCTACTCGGGAGGCTGAGACAGGAGAATGGTGTGAACCTGAGAGGCGGATCTTGCAGTAAGCCGAGATCTCACCACTGCACTCCAGCCTGGGTGACAGAATGAGACTCCGAAAAAGAAAAAAGAAAAAATAAAAGAATGTAGTGGGTTCATAGGAAACCTGGCCATCATACAAAAATCTGTCTTTCCATGTCCTACAATTACAATTAAAATACAGAGTAAATTACAATTTACATTAGCATCCAATACAGAAAATACTTGGAGACACATTTAATGTAATATTTGTAAAAGCTCTAAACTGAAAACTGTGATACATATCTGAGAAAAGTGAAAGAAAACATGAGATGGAGTGATGTATCACATTCATTGACTGTAAGACTCATTGTAAGATGTCACAAATCTATAAATTAAATGAAGTTTGGATCAGAGTCCTGGGAGGCTTTTTTTGTAGATTGTCAAGCTGATTCTAAAATGTATGTAGACATTCAAAGAACCTAGGAGCACCAAAATGCTTGCACAGGAAGAACAGATTTGAAGGTCTTTTGCCGTGTGATTTCAAGCCTTAGTATAAAGTTACAAGTACTGGGTGATATCGCTGTGAGGGCAGACATAAAAATAAATGAAACAGCATAGAGATTCCAGAAATCGGGCCGTGGATATTTGTTGAGCTGACTTTCAAAAAAGGTGTCAAGTCAATTCAATGGGGGAAAATAAAATCTTTTCAACAAATGTTGCTGGGACAAGTGGACATGGAAGAAAAGTTTAAAGTCATGACATATACGACATTACTTAAATTAATTCAGAAAAATATCTATGAATTAAGTGTTAAGCTGTAAAATGTCTAAAAATTATTTTTGTGAGTTTTGAATAGGCAAAGATTTCTTACACAATTGTTATAAATGTGAAAAATAAAAGAAAAAAACAAATTGAACTTTGTCAAACTTGCATGGAAATTATATTTGTCTAAAGGTGATTTAAAAAATTAATCCAATGATAGTACTGCAAATTATGAGAGAAAAAGAAATACATAATGTGACTGAAAATACCCTAATAGAGAAATGATGAAGTTTCCCTGTGAGAATATCTGAAAGAAAACATAAACTACAAAGACAATTACCCAGTTGAAAAAATAAAATAAAACAAGATTGGAGGCAGAAATTTAAAACAGCTTTTAAAAATGCATGAGATAAAAAATGTGGAACAAGGGTTTAGCCCTAGCAATAATTTTGAACTATATTTTTTAAAAACAAAGCAAAACAAAACTTGTATATCTGAATAATTTGTGTAACAGACCCATCAAGAAATGTTTCTTGTGGAAAAGCAAGGCGTGTTCTTATTAAGAACTTTCCCTAAAGCAATACTTTGAACAAAGCAAACTTTCTCTACACAAAATGGGTGAGTTCTACAGCTGATGAATCATTTTTAGTTCAGCATTATGCTTATAACTCAAAATCTGTTACTATTCATGGCCCATGGACTCATGCGTGACTCTCTTAGAGGTGAAGCTACAAATTTTGATTAACAAAAATAACAGGAGAGTTTTGCCACAATTTCTCTGTAAGTTACTAAAGCACTATTAAACCTACTTGATAGAATGTGCAACGGACAAATGCACAAGTGAGGGAGGAAGCCAGTTCCTACTCTAGATTTCTTTTGGTGTACACTGAAACATGGTAATAGCATGGTTTCTAAGGATATGGTGGTGGTTGGCAATTGGCAGACATGGCAACTAGTTTATACTCTCAAATGGACATTCATTCTTTGAGCGTGTACAAAATCTTTTTTCCCAGCTTGGCTCTTTCTCTAGAATGCAGGGCCTTGTCTAAGTACAATAATGTGCTTCAAAGAGGCCTTGCTTCATAGCAAAGGCACAATCTCAGCAGGACCAGGGTATGTATCAAAATAGGACACATGTGCTATCTGGTATTATTCATGTAATTTTCAGGAGGTTTTACCTGACGGTATATATTAGGTTGCCATGCAAATTATTACCTCCAAACCTGATTAAGGCACCCATCATATAGTCAAATCATTGCCTTATATCAAACACTATCTGCTCATTTTTACAGAGGAGTCCTTTTTCTATCAATGAATCTTCTCAAGTCCTAAGAGGAAACCCCTCCTCTGTTTCTTCCATCAGTAGATTGTTCAGCCTTTACCCAAGAAATCTAACTGTTCCCTACGTTTTTTTGTCATTTCACTTACTATGACTGCAGACTTCTGAGTTCTGGTCATCTTGGAGTTTCTTCAATTTTTTATGCCATCGGCAACACAATGGTGTGCTCTGTGTGTTCAATTCTAAGACTGCATATAGCCATTGGAATATACTTAGTGAGATCTGCTAGATTATAATACAGTCATAATTAGGTTCATGTATTTGGGGAATAAGAAACATCTTCGACATGAACAGGGTACTGGTTAGTTCTGTACCAATGTAATTCTACATGGGTTGTCAGATCTAGGACAAATATAATTTATTGGCTGTTCTCTTCTTTTGACACCAGCCACTGGAGGTCATTCTCTACCTCTAGCCTCAGAAGCTTATGTTCTTTTCAAAAAAAAAAATCCAGAATCTGAATCCCATTGCTACAGAAACTGATTTGTCAATGCATTCTGAAACTGTGCAAAAGGGACAAAGGAAATACAAAATACAACTCCCACTCTATGTTCCTGTATTTCTTTTTTATTCCCCTCAGAATTGAATTTGCAGGATTTACTGGCTGGATGCCAGTCCCATCCTAAGGCACTTAAAAATGCTCGTGACCATGCTGTTCATTCATTATGCGAATACAAAAACTGTGCAAAAAAAAGCCTGGAACTCAGCTCACGGATAATTGCTTCTTTATTTTCCTGAATGCTTCTTTGCTAGAATAGCCAAATTTAACATCCTGGTTTCTCTTTAGCTGGTTACAATCTAACTGTTCCCTGAACAGTGTCTTTCTAGCTGTACCCAGGAAATGTAGACTTTGCCACTTCAACTCCATTGGACTAGCACTGCCATGCAAGAATAGTTTAATTTTAATAATTTCTTTTGATTATTTTGATGCTTTACTTATGAAACCAAATATTTCTTTTTTTATTACTTTAAGTTCTAGGGTACATGTGCACAACGTGCAGGTTTGATACATAGGTATACATGTGCCATGTTGGTTTGCTGCACCCATTAACTCATCATTTACATTAGGTATTTCTCCTAATGCTATTCCTCCCCTTGCCCCCCATCCCCCAACAGGCCCTGAGTGTGATGTTCCCTGCCCTGTGTCCAAGTGTTCTCAGTGTTCAATTCCCACCTATGAGTGAGAACATGCGGTGTTTAAAACCAAATATTTCTATTAGAGGTCTATCACTTTCTGTAGAATTGATGAATCTTCATAGAAAATGTATTTTTAAAGAAAAATCTGTTAAGTCGGTTTTCCATTTTGGGTGTATATATATATTTAAAACATTCTTATTTAATTTCCCTATTTCGTTGATATTTTGCACATAATTATTTCCATCAGGATATTGAAAATTAAAATATAATACTTGACTCTTCTATTAATTTTACTCAATATAACATTTCAACAATTTTACATAAGTTATTATGGGTTAGCTGTTCTAGATGTTATTCTGTCAAGGCTCATTGTCCCAGGTAAAAACATTTGCAGATGTATATTTTGTAAAAATATTTTATTCTATCATCAGTTTTGAAAAATAAAAACAATTCCAAATGCAATATTAAACCTTTTCATTTGTATTTATTCTTTGGATATGATAATCTCTGTTTTCTCAGATAACCAGAATGACAACTACATCCTTTATCTTCAAAACGTTGCCATATACCCACCACAATCTGCTGAGTTTTAAGAATGCTCTTTTCCTATACTGCTCAGTTGCATTTGTATCTTTTTTGACATTTTCAAGCCACATGTTCTTCAAGTAGTTTGTTACGATCATAGTTACTAATTATTATTGCATCTATATTTTAGTAATGGATAATGCTATTTGTGATGATGTAGTCCAGCAGTACTTTTCACTATGAATTCAATAAGAAATTATTATTTCTTACATATTACATAAGAACTATTTTATGTTTTTCTCATAAGATAGAATTTTTTTAACTCACTTATTTTGGTGCCCATTTAAGTCATCAGTATAGATGTGATTATTTTATATACTTTGTTTTAATGAGTCATACAACTACCAGCAGAAGAAAGATAAAATTGTTAGTGTCAAACATGGTGACTAAATGTCCTTTGGGTGAAAATATGAATGTTAAAATATTAATTGTGATCTGAAGCCATAAAACTTTCTACTAACAATGGAGTTTGTCAATTTATGTGCTTTATTAGGAGTATTTTGAAGCGAAAGGTATGACTCAAAAGACATTTTAGAGTTTTGGATTTGTTGAAGATGCTATCTTAAAATCTTTTAAATTTATGTGAGAAAGCTATCCACTAGTTTTTATTCAAGAACTCTTCAAGACAAACGTTAATTAACATGTTCGAGACTTGTTGAGAACATGATTGGAAAATGCTGTCTCTGAACCAAAGGGCCTTGGGGCATTGGCTCTGTGATAATCCTTCCTTCTACGAAAAATGGAATGAAACTTGTCACTCTTTTTTCTGATACAAGATGCTGCAAATATCTCTAGACAATTCAACCCTGGAGAGATAATTTGTACATGTTTCAATAAAGTAGAGTGAATGAAAATTTATTATTCTTGGTGACATTCTTACAATATATTTGTTCTGACCTGAATAATCATATTTGATACTTTGATGTTTCTAATTTTTAATAGCAAAAAAATCTCAGTGACTTGAATAAGGAAAATGTATTATAATTATATAGCATCACTGTCCATAATGTCTGCCCCAGTGTAAGTGATTAAAAATAGAATACTTCTTTCCTTTGAAGCTGTCATCATATTCTGCTTCACTAGGTCGGGGAGGAAGATGCCTTTTTATTGGGCACCTTAACTCAATTCTAAGGATATAAGATGTTTCTTATCTGCTAGTTCTAGTTTTTAAGGTTTTTTTTTGTTTGTTTTTTGTTTTTTTTTTTTACCTAGACAATCCCTTATTACTCCAATCCTCTGTTAGAGTTAATTATTTTAAATACAAAATTCTCCCTGTGCAAACTATTTTATGGTTTCGCTCTGCTGATAGGACCTTTATTGATAGAGTAGAACATCATAATTTATTGAAAGGAAGAACTGCAATCAGTAACAATATTGGATAGCAGGTATTTGATACAGAGGTAAGTAGTCTCTAAATATGGCAGGCAACAATTCGTTCTATCCTGGTTCACTCATGCCCTTCCTCAGGTAACAGGTGAGTTTACTTATATTATGCTTTATTTTGGAAGAAATTATGTCTGGATTTGATAGATATAATGTGACAGAAGAGTGCACTGTCATGGAACCCAGAAGACATGCCATTTGGAAGCCAGGCTAGACTATTGAACAATTAAAGACTATATGGAGAGAGACAGAGAGTGAAAAACCATCTCCCAAACAGTCTTTCAGTCTAGTGGAATTATGTAAAAGACTCCAAGTGAGACCAGCAGAACTTCAAAACTGACCCTGGGAAACTCAATGAATCATAATTAATAGTAAGTTACTATACTGGATTGTTTTGTAAAACAGAAACAAATGACTCAAACAGTAACCTAGAAATCATGGGTAAATGTGGATATTACTATTCTCAGAGACTTGAGTAGGCAGGAACGAGACAACCAGCCTTCTCACAGACCAGACCCTCACCCTTCTTTCTTCAAGACATATCTATCTTAGGCAGGAAATGTGTAAAAGTTTATGTAAACACCCAGAATCCTACGATAATTTCTATTACTCACCTGGTACACCAATAATTAGTTAAAATATACTGCCAGTTTCCTGTAGGCATGGCAGGTGGCATGCTAATCTGCTGGTTATAAAATTAAACAAGATACACAGATAAACTGAATAGGGTTGAATTAGGGGCTTTGGAAGACCTCAGTAAGGATGCTCCCACCATGGCAATACAGCTCATTAAGAGATTAAGTGCCCAAGGCTGGTTATAATGAGTAGTGAAACAGCAAGAACACAATGTCCCAATTTGTAAATGTAATGGTGCTGTGTCTATGGAAAACCTTTAATATTTTAGAAAGTTAATGAAAGAAATCCCTATGCTATATCCATCACCTTGATTCGCTTATTAAATGCCCGAGATGGTTCACATCTCACTGAAATTGAAATAGATTTGTTTTCTTAAATACACCTTCCTGGCACCTTTTAAAGAAGGCAAAGCTAAAGCTGAGAAAGTTCACAGGAATTGGGTAATGAAGAATTTGCTCACTTAGCGTGACAGTCACATAGTCTAGATGGAGACAAGTGTCTGCTCAGGAGTCATTAGTTTAGGAACTCCAGGCATCAGGTCTTGATTGGCACATGTGATCACTTCTGCTTACAACAGCAGCTATAGTGGAGTAGCCTGCAGGGACCACAACAGCCACATTGACGATTACTCCTCCTAAAGCAAGATGCCAAAGGGAAGAAAATAAAAGAGGTTGCTATGTGTTCAATTGTGTCCCTAAGAACAAGATATGTTCTAGTCGTAACCCTAAGTACCTCAAAGTGTGAACATACTTGGAAATAAGATCTTTGCAGATGCAATGAGTTAAATTAGAATGAGGTCATGTTGAAGTAGGCTAGTGTCCTAATCCTAGAAGCCTGGTGTCTTTAAAGAAGGCAGAGACACAGGCTCTGTGAAGACTGAGGATTGGAGTGATGACTCTACAAATTGTGGAATGTCAAATAGTGCCAGCCAACTACCAGAAGCCAGGTAGAGCCAGGAAAAGATTCCCTTATGTTTCAGTGTGAGCATGGCCCTGCAGATACTTTGATTTCAGACTTCTAGTATCCTGAACTGCTAGACAATAAATTTTTTTTTAAGCCACCTAGTTTGTAGTACTTGGTTACAGCAGCCCTAGGGAACTTAATACAAAGGTCAATCTCTGCCTGTACAACATAAACAAGAATAATTACAATCCCCAGGCCCCCAGTCCACACACACACACTCCCTACAGAACAAGAACAGTAGCAACAACAACAAAAATGAAATGTACCTTCTTTTGATTTATCCTCATGTCTATTCCTCGAGAACAATCACATAAAAATATTTTCACAGAATCTGTAACTCTATGTCCAAGTCCAAATGACCCTAAGAAACATTAATATACCAAAAATTGAGGAGCTTTTGAAAGTAGTGATTATATAAATAATAAAGAATCTTGAGGAGAAAGAAGTTGAAGCTACAGAATTTTATCAAGTGTCCAGGTTAGACATAAAGAACTAAGGCAATGAAGCTTTCCCCATTCCTTCAACTCCTACTGATAATTTGTTTTTTATAATTCTAGGGAAAGGATTCTTAAAAGGACAAAAAGAAGCAGTTCAGGAACTTCATTATAAATCATAATCATGAAATTATAATGCAATATTTTAAGGAAGACATATAATGTTTTAATTCTAATATGGAAATCACAGTGGTAGGTTATATACAATGCCAATAATCATCCCAATTATGGTCTCAGTTTGGCTGGTACGAAAGTCAGATGGGTTCTGGCAATTATTTGTAGAATATAAATAGAATTATTTATAAATTTTAAAAAAGGTTGCAGCAATTAGATGAAAACTGTGACCACATTTCTACATTGAAAGATGATTTTTAATTTCTGATTGGTATGCAGCCATTGATTTGGCTTATGTGATCTTACGAGTCACTGCTAATGCTGGATATCAAGAGCAATTTGTTTTTCTCTTTTATGGCCAGAAGCTTGATTTAGTGTTTTCCGAGCCACCTGGATATTTAAATTATCTGGCATGATATCATAATCCACTAAGATGAGCTTTAAACAGATGGCCTCAACCTAACTCAAATGCTAAAGTTGCTCATTACATTGGTGCCGTATTAACAGCAGTAATTGTGAAAAAATTGTGTGATGCTCTGTCTTTATTGATTTTATTGCAAAAAAGGGTGTGTTATTACATAGAAAATCATATACATGGCTTCCCAGACAGTATAGTCCCAGTTATCAGGGACAAATATGCTCAAGACTAGACAGAAACTATTATCCTTGAGCCCCCTAAATACCAAAACTAATACTTAGAAAGAAACTTTCTAATATATTTTTAGGAGCAGCATTTATCACATCTAGTATGATCATGCCTCTTAATATGGTTGCTTTAAAATTTTTTAAAAAAATTTTTAGATATTATCTCATTCTATCACCGAGGCTGGTCTGAAGTGGTGCAATCATGGCTCACTGAAGCCACAACCTCCTAGACTTAAGCGATCCTCCCACCTCAGCCTCCTGAGTAGCTGGGACTAAAGGCACATGCCACCATACCCAGCTAATTATTTAAATTTTTGATAGAGCTGGCGTCTTCCTATGTTGCCCAGGCTAGTCTTGAACTCCTGGGAACAAGTGATCCTCTCGTCTCGGCCTCCCAAAGAGCTGGGATTACAGGCCTTTTTATAAGATTAATAAAATGTGTCAAAAGCATTTCAGTTATGAGCTATGTGGGGTTTTAAGATAACAAGATGCCTCCCAACTTTTGTGTTCACTTACTCATGTATTCAACAAGTATAAGCACTTACTTAATGCAAGTGCTGGTCTAGAAACCAGGATCATAATAATGAAAAATTAAAAAGATATCCTCAAGGAGGTTATATTCCATTTGAAGACAGACAATACATTTTTAAAAGTATAAATGCATTACATATCATAGGATAATGAACACCAAAGATAAAAATAAAGCAAGAGACAGAATTAGGATGAAATAAGAAAGATACATTGCTTACTAATAGAGAATTGTCAGGAATGGTTGCACTTACAAGTGGTATTTAAGTAGAGATACCACAGTGGCCAGAAAGGCTACAATGGAATGGAATGAATGGGGTGGCCAGAAAATGAAAACTTCAATATGAATAGATGTGGAACACGCAGGATAGGACAAAGCATGGATCCACAACTTGTCATTACTTCCCTTGATATTGGCTAGTCTCCCAGTACAGCACTGGCAGGGATCATTATTGCTACCTCTTGATATCCTAGGAACTTTGTAGTCATCCTCAGAAATGTTGCCAAGCTCATGGATTGCTTTGCTAATATTGCTTCCCAGATCTTTGCAAATGACGAATCAGCCTTGTAGGGGAACAAAGAATTGAAAATCATTTTCATAGCATGTATACGCATCCTAAAGTGTTAAAATTATTGAAACATATCCCTAGTCAGGAGCCAATGGATTGTACTATTGTTCTGGTCATTGGCCTTTCAAAAACTGGAATTATCTATCTAAATCTCTGTGAACAGCTCCTTCTAGGCTCACTTGGCTGACATGTGTGACGAAGTTGAAACCCTTGGTTCCTATGTAGATTTTGTGGGTGAAATTTCATATTAAATCAACACTTGATGCTCTGACAAAGCCAAAAGCTTTTAATGAACAGTCAGATCCACAGATACAGTCCAAAGAATGCATAAGTGGGTTGCCCATGGATGAAGAACTGCTATTCAGTATCTATAAAACCCAATTTAGAAGTTTCTGCATGTATCAAAAAAACAGTTTCAAGGTACCAAAGATGGCAACAGAACTGATTGTCTTCTATGGGTCTATAGTTGGTTTAGTGCCTGGGACCCATGTCTTTATAGGGGCATTTTAGGAAAGGTATTAATATTACATAAATATATACAATAATCTGGTTGATTTTCCTATTTATAATTTAGATATTTATTTTCAGACAGCTTGCTGCTACTTCTCAAAGTATAAATAAGCATGTGAGGTGTTGCATAAACATTAAATACCTTAATTTCACCATGCCATAATATACACATATGTCAAGACGTCATGTCACACATCATAAATATATACAATTTTTGCTGGTAAATTAAAACTATTTTAAATCAACTGTATGGTTTTATTCATGTTCGTGGCTATTTCTCTTAGACCTAATAAGGCTTTTAGCAAACATTTGTTGAATGCATGGCTAGAACAAAAACATAATTAATGATTGCATCCATTTTCTACTTTTTCTTTATGTAGTACATTGCTTTGTTTTATTTTCCTGTGACTTCCCTTCATATCTCTTGGCAGAGAAACCTCAAAACTTTGTCTCCAGTAATCATTGTCCTGAAGTCCAATACTATATTTCTAATAGCCCATTTGACAAATATATTTCTCTATGAAATGCAGAAAGCAATTGCAACAAAATCAAAAATTGACAAATGGGATCTGATTAAAGAGGTTATGAATAGCAAAAGAAACAATCAACAGAGCCAACTTACAGAATGGGGGAAAAGTTTTGCAAACTATGCATCTAACAAAGGTCTAATATCCAGTATCTATAAGGAACTTAAAGAAATTTACAAGAAAAGACAAACAACTCCATTAAAAAGTAGACAAAGGACATGAACAGATAATTTTCAAAAGAAGACATGCATGAAGCCAACAGTCATATGAAAAAAAAAGCTCAAGATCACTAATCATTAGAGAAATGCAAATCTCACAGCAGTCAGAATGGCTATTATTAAAAAGTCAAAAAATAACAGATCCTGTCGATGTTGTGGAGAAAAAGGAATGCTTATACACTTTTGGTGGGAGTGTAACTTAGGTCAACCATTGTGGAAGACACTGTGGCAATTCCTCAGAGACCTAAAGGCAGAAATACCATTCGACCCAGCAATCCCATTACTAGGTACGTACCCAAAGGAATATAAATTGTTCCGTTATAAAGACACATGCACTTGTATGTTCATTGCAGCCCTATTCACAATAGCAAAGACACAGAATCAACATAATACCCATCAGTGATCAGTAGATAAAGAAAATGGGATACACATAAACCATGAAATACTATCCAGTCATAAAAAAATATGAGATCACATCATAAATTGTTCCATTATAAAGACACATGCACTTGTATCTTCATTGCAGTCCTATTCACAATAGCAAAGACACGGAATCAACATAATGCCCATCAGTGATCAGTAGATAGAGAAAATGGGATACACATAAACCATGAAATATTACCCAGTCATAAAAAAATAATGAGATCACATCCTCTGCAGGGACATGGATGGAGCTGGAGGCCATTATCCTTAGCAAACTAATGTAGGAAGAGAAAACCAAATACTGCATGTTCTCACTTACAAGTGGGAGCTAAATAATGAAAACACAAGGATACATAGAGGGGAACAACACACGCTGGGGTCTGTTGGAAAGTGGAGGGTGGGAGGAGGGAGAGAGTCAGGAAAAATAACTAGTGGGTACTAGGTTTAATATCTGGGTGATGAAATAATCTGTACAACAAACCCCCATTACACAAGTTTACCTATATAACAAACCTGCACATGTAACCCTGAACTTAAAGGTTAAAAAAATACATAAAATGTACCGATGAATGCTAAAAAATAAAATAAAATAAATTCTAAATCCATATATCTTAAAATGAAAATTTGAATGACAAATTAAAATAATTAAAATATTTTGTCACACTTTCCTCAGTATAAGTTTGTGTAAATTCAAAATGTGCATTCTGTTTTTGAAAAAAAATCTCATATAGTACATTGTTTTCCTTATTGCTTAAAACACGTTTGTAGGAGGAATATAATGACATTATAAACCACTTAACTTTCATTTATTGGGATAATTAACATTTCAAAATAATTAGTTTTAGATGTGGTTTATGGGAAATATGCTTTCGAAGAATGGCCTGAAACTTTATCTATTTGGATATTTTGTCATAGCATTTTAATAAAGAAACAGACTGATTTTAAATGACAGTTGTAATTTTCAATTTCAGTTCTGAAAAGCAGGGTTTTATAATCTATTTTTCCAAGTCGTATATCTGAAATACGATCTCCATTTTTATTTGCATTTGGTTTATATACTAAGTATAAAAAGTTTGCTTTTACTTACATAAAAACATTAAAGAAAATTAAATAGTATGCATCAAATGTTAAAATAAAAAATTTAAATGTTTTTACATATTATAATAGTATTACAATATAGAATTAAGAAGCCATATAATAGTATTTTGTAACACGCTCATATAAGATACTGGCTTTAAAATTAACATCATGTAAAAATGATAAAGACATATAAAAATTCCTTCCAAATTTGGTAAGATTTCATATTGCTATAATATACAAAAAATCAGGAAATTTTTGCTACAAGCCAAAGTATAAGTAAAATTTTTGCTATAAGTGAAATTAGATAATGTAATTATTTATATGTTGGAAAAATCTATCTTAGTGCATGCGTGAATGCGTCTCTAGATAGATAAGAATGTATTGTAATTTTTGAGACCAGGTAAAATATAAGCCTGAATTATGACACTACAGTGACAATGGGGATAGAAAATGATTCAATATATAACATCTTAAGAGGGCAGGACCTTTAATATTATAGCAATGACTAGCTATAGCTTTAGGGAGAAAGATTCTAGAATGTGTTGCATTTTTGCTTCTTTAATTTGGCTTATATTCTCACTCACTCAAATAACCCATGACTCAGAATGTTTAGAGAGGACCCTGTATCACTGTAGAAGGAAGGGAGGAGAAAGAGCTAGAAACAGATGAATTATTATGAATTTAGTTCTGAACTTGCTGAGTTAGAGATTCTATGAGACATCAGGTTGTAGTTGACAAATGTGTGTGTAGGAAGTCAAGCTTGGGATAGAGAATTTGGAGTTATGGTGGTCATTAGTATTGCTTTCTGGGTACTATGCTGTGCTAATTATTTTATATTTATTATTTCTTTTAATCTACCAAATGGATTCAGATGTTAAACTCTATTTTCGCGTTTGAGGGATGAATTCTCAGATGGACATGGATATAAAGTGTGTTTCCCAAAGTTGCAAAGTTGAGTGGTAAATGGCAGAACTTCAAGTTCCGGTCTATCTTATGCAAATTCTGTGTGAGTACCCCCTGCAATATACGGATCACATTTAGTAGCACGAAGACATGAAGAGATGAAATTAGCTCTGGGAAACCTCAGCATTTAAAATGCAGAAAGAAACATCTGCAAAGAAGACAGAACATTAGGGGGAAACCCAAGAAAGAGAAAAGTCTGGAGAAAAAAAGTGGAGTGGCAAATATGTGCAATTTTTCAGTGAGCTTGATTTTGAACACCAAAAATAAAAAAGAGCAAAATAATGAGAATATATTGCAGAGAATGAACACAGTGGCCACGGATGACTAAGTTACAAGTTGAGTCTTCAATTATGACATAAACTGTGATAGAAGATTATCAAAAATGTTTTACTCTTTCAAGTAAGTTGCAAGTGTCCTCTGGTGAGAGACAGTTCTCATCAGTCAGAACAGTAAACATTCTACAAGTGACAGCCTTCTATTTTTGTTAAAAGTGAATATATTCTGTTTTTGAATAAGGTAGGTTAGAAATAAACACAGGTGATAATACTTTATTCTAAATTTTCTACTGTTTGCTCAAAAGATTGCAACTGTGTGTGGCCAAAAGGCTTAGGGATACAATGATGTCAATTATAGACATATCTGATTCTCTGGCTCAAAAGCCAACTTTTTCTAATATTACACACAAGAAAGGATCTTTATTTCTATAATTTTTTTTTCTTTTTCATAGGCACAATTCAGGTGCAACATAAAAGGAACTTCTCTTCTGCTTAAAATGGTCTAGTATTACTTTAATGTAAAATGTTTCATGGAGGGTGACAAACAAAATTTAACAGATTGAAATTTGAGAAATATGCTGCTGTAAATGAGAAGTCTTGATATACTAAGAACTCAGAGAGCAATGATGAATTTCAATCTTTACTTTCTGTTATTTTATCTCTGATTCTATAAGTTCAAGTATCAAGCTTTTCCTAATAACAGCTCCTAGTACTTGTTGGGAATTTAACTCTCTTAGGTGTTCTTTATTTTTTATACATCCATGTTTAACCTTTTTCTTTTATTAAGACAATTAATAAAAGTAAAAATCCATATATTTTTGGTGGTGCTTTGGTATATGTATACATATGAAAGATTAAATCAAATTTAAATCAAGCTAAGTGACATAACCATAACCTTACATATTTATCTTTTTTGCTGTGAGAACACTCAAGATCTACTTATTTACCAATTTTCAAGAATACAATGCATTGTTATTAAATCTAGTCACCAGGCGATACCATAGATATCCAGAACATATTCCTCCTATCTGACTGAAGATGTTTACCCTTTGACCAAAATCTCTGTATTTCCACTCCCATCCCCAAGATCCAACAACCACCCTTCTGTATACATGTGTTTTCATCATTTAGCACCATTGTGTCTGCCGCCTGTATGAATTCAACAGTTTTATATTCCACGTGTGAGATCAGGCAGTATTAGTCTTTCTGTTCCTGGCTTATTTACATAGCATAATGTCCTTCAGGTTTCTCCATGCTGTTGCAAATAACAAGGTTTCTTTCTCTTTTAATTCCATTGAGTGTGTGTGTGTGTGTGTGTGTATCACATTTTCTTTTTCCATTCATTTGTTGATGGACACAGGTTGATTTCATAAATTGGCTATTGTGAATAATGCTGCAATGAACATGGAAATGAAGATATTTCTTCAGCAAATGGATTTATTTTCCTTTGAACATATACTCAGCAGTAGGATTTCTGGATCATATTGTAATTCCAGTTTTAATGTCTTGAAGAAGCTTTATACTGCTTTCCATAAATGCTGTACTAATTTGCAATCCCACCAACAGTATACAAGGTTTCTCTTTTCTTCACTTCTGCATCAATACTTGTTTTCTTTCATCTTTTTGATAATAGCCATTCTAACAGGTGTAAGGTGATATCTCTTTGTGGTTTTAATTTGCATTTCTCTGATAAATAATGATGTTAAATATATTTTTATATATCTGTTGGCCATCTGTGGGTCTTCTTTTGAGAAATATCTATTCTGACTCTTTGCCTATTTTTTAATCAGGGCATTTGGGAGTTTTATTTGCTATTAGAGTGTGATTTGCAAATACATTCTTCAGTTCCCTAGATTGTCTCTTCACTCTGCTGTTTCCTTTGCTGTACAGAGCTTTTGAGTTTTAAGTTTTATTTAATTCCATTGGACTATTTTTGCTTTTGTTACCTGTGATTTTTGGGTCATGCCTCCCCCCAAAATATTACTCAGACCAATGTTCTGGGAGTCTTCCTGTATTCCATTAGTGATTTCATAGTTTCAGGTCTTAGGTTTAAGTCTTGTCCATTTGGGGTTGATTTTTGTAAATGGTGGAGATAAGGGACTGTCCTTTCCCTACTGTAGATTTTTGGTAACTTTATCAAAGATCACTTCACCATAAATAAGTGGATTTATTTAAGAGGCTTCTCCTCTCATATTGGTCTATATATCTGCATTTTGTCAGTAGAATGTTGCTTACATTATTATAATTTTGTAGTAAATTTTGAGATCAGGTAGTATGATGTCTTTAGTTTTTTCTATTTATTCAACAGTGATTTCCCTATTTAGAGAGTTTACGGTTTCATACAATTTTAGAATTTAGGTTTTTTCTATTTCTGTGAAAAAACTGAATTTTAATAAGGATTACATTGACTCTGCAGATTACTTTGAGTATTTATGGCATTTTAACAATATTAATTTTCCAACTCATGAACATGAGATCTCTTTCCATTTATTTGTGTTTTCTTCATTTTCTTCTATCAGTGTTTTATAGTTTTCAGTGTACAGATCTTTCACCTCCTTGGTTAAAATTTGTTCCTAAGATTTTTTAAATACTACTGTAAATGGGATTGCTTTTTTGATATCTTTTTCAGATAGTTTGTTGTTAGTGTACAGAAACACTACTGAAACTTTTATGTTAATTTTGGATCCTCTACCTTTACTGAATTTATTAGTTCTAACAGTTTTTTTGGTGGTGTCTTTAGGGTTTTCTATATAAGATCATGTTATCTGCAAACAAAGACAATTTAACTGCTTCCTTTCCAACCTGGATGCTCTTTATTTCCTTTTCTTGCTTGATTGCTCTGGCTAGGACATTCAGTAATATGCTGAATAGAAGTGGCGTGAGCGAGTACCCTTGTCTAGTTTCTAATCTTAGAAAAAGATTTCAACTTTTCACCTTTGAGTGTGATGTTAACTTTGGGTTTATAATATGCGGCCTTTATTATGTTGAGACAGATTACTTCTATACCTAATTTGGTGAGAGTTTTTTATCATGAAAAAATGCTAAATGGTGTCAAATGCTTTTTCTGCATGTAGTAAGATGATCATTTTGGTTTTGTTCTTTGTTCTGTTAATGTGATGTATCACATTTACTGATTTACATAAATGGGAACATCCTTGCATTCTAGTGATAAATCCTACTTGATGTTGAAAGATGTTTTAACGTGTTTTTGATTCAGTTTGTTAGTATTTTGTGGGCAAGTTTTAGAACTATGTTCATCAGGGATATTGATTGGCCTGTAATAGTTGATTTTTTTCTTGCAATGTCCTTGCCTGGCTTTCATATTAGGGAAATTCTGGTCTCATAAGATGAGTTAGAAAGTGTTCCCTCCTCTTCAGTTTTTTGGATGAGTTTGAGAAGGACTGATATTAATTCTTCCTTAATTGTTTCATAGAATTCAGTTGTTTCAATAAATTCATCTAATTTATTGGGTATGTATTTATTTATTTATTTTGAGATGGAGTCTCACTTGGCCACCCAGGCTGGAGTGCAGAGGTGCAATCTCAGCTTACTGCAACCTCTGCCTCTGAGGTTCAAGCGATTCTCCTGCCTCAGCCTCCCCAGTAGCTGGGACTACAGGTGCTCACCACCATGCCCGGCTAATTTTTGTATTTTTAGTAGAGATGTTGTTTTGTCATGTTGGCAAGGCTGGTCTTGAACTCCTGACCTCAGGCTATCTGCCTGTCTTGGCCTCCCAAAGTAATGGGATTACAGGTGTGAGCCACTGCACCTGGCTTATTGTTATAAACCTCCCCTTTAGAATGGCTTTTGCTGCATCCTATGTTTCAGTATGTTCGTTTCCTTTTTTGTTGACCTCAAGATACTTTAAAATTTTTCTTTTACTTTCTTCTTTGACCTGCTGGTTGTTCAGGAGTTTATAGTTTAATTTCCACATATTTGTAAACTTTCTAAAATTATCTCCTTTTGTTTATTTCTACTTTCATACCTCTGTGTCAGAAAAAATACTTGATATGATTTCAATCTTCTTAAATTTGTTGTCTGATTTTGTAGTCTAATATTCAATCTATCCTGGAGAATATTCCATTACACTTGAGAAGAATGTGTATTCTACTGCTGTCGGATAGAATGTTGTGTATATGTCTGTTAGGTCTATTTGTTCTAAAGTGTAATTTGAGTCCACTATTTTCTTATTGATTTTCTGTCTGGATGATCTATCGCTCTTTAAAATGCGGTATGAAAATTCCTACTACAATTGTATTTCACTTCTCTCTCCCATTGTATCTGTTAATATTTGTTTTATATATTTAGCTGCTCCAATATTGGGTGCATATATATTTACATTTGTTATATCCTGTTCATGAATTAACCCCTTTATTTTTACATAATTATTTTCCTTGTTTCTTTACAGTTTTTGATCTAAAGTCTACATTGTCAGATATAAATAACTTCCCCTACAATATTTTGGCTTCCATTTGCATGAAATATCTTTTTCCATCCCTTCATTTCCAGTCTATGTGTTCCTTATGGGTAAAGTGAGACTTTTGTAAGCAGCATATATTTGGGTATTTTTTTTTATTTTTATACATCCATTCAGTCACTGTATGTCTTTTGTTGTACTTACTAGTGAGTATTGTACTTTCATGTTACTAATTATCATCCATTTTTTTTCACCTTGAAAAAGTCCCATTAGCATTTCTTGAAAGGCATATCCAGTGATGATGACCTTCCTCAGCTTTATTTGTCTGGGAAAGACTTTTTTTCTCCTTCATTTCAGAAGGACATCTTTGTGAGTTAAAGTATTCTTTCTTGGCAAAATAACCACATTCTTGTTCCCTTTCATCACTTCGATTAGATAATCCCACTGTTTTCTGGCCTGCAAAGTTTCTGCTGATAAATCCACTGGTTGCCTTATAGAGGATCTCTTATATGTGAATAACTGTTTTTCTCTTGCTGCTTTCAATATTATTGCTTTGTCTTTGATTTTTGATAGTTTGACTGTAATATGTCTTGGTATAGCATTCTTTGGATTGTACATGACTGAGACATTTAAACCTCCTCTGGCTAGGTATTTATATCTTTTTGCAGACATGAAATGCTTAAGTTAATATCTCCTTAAATATGCATTCCGTCCATTCCATCTATTCTCTCCTTCTTTTTAAAATTCTATAATGTAAATGGTAGCTCTCTTGCTGTCCCATAAATCTCATAGGCTTTCTTCACTTCTTTCCATTCTTTTTTTCCCTCTGACTGTGTACTTTTAAGTAATTGTCTTTAAGTTAACTGGTTCTTTCGCCCACTTGATCAATTCTGCTGCTGACTGACTCTTTTTCATTTTATTCATTGTATTCTTCAGCTTCATAATTACTGTTTGGTTCTTTCTGTATAATGCCAATCTCTCTGTTAAACATTTTCTGGATGTTGTTTAATTGTCAGTTTGTGTTGACTTGTAGTGTGCTGAACTCCTTAAAACAATTATTTTGAATTATTTGTCTGACAATTCACATATCTTAATTTCTTTGGTGTAAATCACAGGAAAATTATTGTGTTCTTTTTGTGGTGTTGATTCCTTGGTCTTCTATAGTTCTTGTTACCTTTCATTAATGTATGTACATTTCACCCCTTGCCAACTTTATGGATTGATTTTACACTGCAAAGTCCTTCCCTACAGGTGTAAGTGATGGCACTGTCTACGATGGGTGCAGATGTTCTGGCTCTGATGAGAATGCAGTGGTCATAGTCTCTGTGAAGCTTATCAGCTGATGTTGGTGTCAGCAAAAACCCCAGGGATCTTTAACAGCCAAGGCTGTGGCTATCTGCACCAATAACAAAGGCTTTTATAGTCTTTTTTTCTTCCACTGGGAAGTCATGGCTAAAGGAGTCTCTCTTCGCGTTGGGTCTAGCTTCTGGTGGTGTTCCCAGGAACACTGGCAATAGTGTCTAATGCACAACGTCCTTGGAGTGGCCACAGACCTGAGGCCTGAAGCACAGGTCTGAAGGGACCTAAAAGGCCTGAAGAGACCAAGTTTCTAGGTCCAGGGTGGTGGTGACACCAATGTTAGTGACACAGACACACGTGCTGCGACACTGGTAACAATGTGTGAAGCACAAGTGCTTGTGGAGCATCTGGGAAGCCAGAATCGAAAGTGTGAACATGCGCTGAGTTACAGTGACTTGAAGCCAGGGAGGTGAACTAGCCCATAGCAGCAATGACTCTGGCATCTGAGGTATGGTGCTCACAGTCCATCTCTTGAGCCAGTATATGCAGTGCAGGCACATGAGGAGCTACGGTGGCTCCAGGGACTAGCTTCTTGTGATGATAGCTCAATTGTTAGCAGCGCAGACACTCACAGAAAGGTTGTAAAACTGCTCTCCATAGTGTGGGTGCACAGAGCAACTGGGGTCCCAAGGCCTGGGAAAGTGTTAGCCCTATCAGTGGTGGCTTCTTTGTTTGAAGTATGAGTTCATGCAATGTGGCCACAGACCTGTGGTTTTGAATGTAGGCAAGCACAGAACATCTACAGACAAGTGTCTGGGGTGTGGGCTCCCACTGGGTGAATATAGCCCTGGGACTGGGGTGCATGCAGGGTTGAGAGGGGTACTAGTTTCTGCCCTGAGTTGCCACAACAGCAGTTCTTTTTTCAGTGGAGAGAACACAGCACTGTTTCCTTCTCAGGGGACTTTATGATGGAGATGGTTGTCTCAGTGATGAAAGCAGGCAGTGTCTTCTGCAGAGGTGAGTTCTAGGGACTGTGGTGGCAACCACTGTGTGACTGAGGCTGTCAGCTTACACACTTCTTTGTTCCCAGGGATCTCCATATACCTCAGGTATGACAATCTCCTTAGTGATCATTTCTGTGCTTATAAATATATATGTATAAATATGTTGTGTGTATATGTGTATATATACATGTACATATGTGTATTTATATATCAATATATATATTGATTTTCTTCTTTATGGTTCAATACGGAAGGGTCAAATTTGCTATTAGCTATTAACATTCAATATTATTATGTTATAATATCTAAAGTAAGAAACAACTTTTGACCAGTAAGATTATGTGTAGATGTATCATGTATCACTATATATTAAGTATTACAAATTTTAGAAGAAGTAGAGTGAGGGAAAATCAGTTGGAAAGGTTTCTGTTGCAGGCACACAATTGGTTCCTCTAAAAGAGGAAAACATATGTTTGTTTGTTTTTCTTGCTTTTGCACGACCCAACTTTCATTACTACCAATGGAACTGTAGTTTGAAGCCTATCAGTTTCAATTAGTTCACCTCAAACCTGGTCAGAGAAGACAGAATACAAAAAAAAAAAAAAAAAAAAAAAAAAAAAAGGTTATTTCTCCCTTATGCCTCTGAAGACACATATCTTAGTTTATTTTCTGCTGTTATAACAGAATACCACAAACTGTGTAGCACTGTAAACAATAGAAGGTTATTTGGCTCACAGTTCTGGAGGCTGTCAATTTTAAGAGCATGGTGCTGGCATCTGGTGTGAACTTCCTGCCATGGTGAAAGGTGAAAGAGAAGGCAGAAATAAGCTCAATTGACAGAGAAAGCAAGAGAGGACAGGCACCCTCTCTCTCTCTTTTTTTTTTTTTTTTTGTTGTTGTTGAGAAGGAGATTCGCTCTTGTTGCCCAGGCTGGAGTGCAATGGCGTGATTACGGCTCACTGCCATGTCCACCTCCCGAGTTTAAATGATTCTCTTGTGTCAACCTCCTGAGGAGCTGGGATTACAGTCATGCGCCACCATGCCCGGCAAATTTTGTATTTTTTTTTTTTTTTTTTTAGTAGAGACGGGGTTTCACCATGTTGGTCAGGCTGGTCTCGAATTCCTGACCTCAGGTGATCTGCCTGCCTTGGCCTCCCAAAGTGCTGGGATTACAGGCTTGAGCCATCGCACCTGGCCCAGGCTCTCTCTTATAACAATGTGCTTTTGTGATAACTGACCTATTCCTGCAGTAACTATTATTCATTATTCATTAATCTAATGAACCATTATTCATTAATCCATTCATGAGGACAGAGCCCTCATGACCCAATAACCTTTTATTAGGCCCCATCTCCCAACACTTGGGATTTGCATTGGGGATTAAGTTTCCAACACGTGATTTTCACGGTGGGGGCACATTTAAAACCTAGAAACATATCTTCAGAACTATTAACCTTGAAAACAACCAAATTCTGTAAAACCTTTAAATATATATAAAAGATTATTGAAATAAATTGATAAAAAATACTTTACTTCATTTGTTAACATGTCAATGTTTTTAAATTATTGATTCATTCAATAAATTTATTAATAAACACACATTGTGTATGTAACTAAATGTATGTTGACAAAATAAATTCTGTAGTTTAATATTATTTTATGTATAAAATGTTCCTTGAAGTCATGCAGGCCTTCTGTTTCTAAGGTTCACCTTAGCAGTCCAGAAAAATCCTCATGAGTCAACAACAGGAATCTGTTGTTGAGTTGTAGAGTTTGAAATAAATAGTAATAAATAACGAAGTTTGTTGCTAACTGGATGGTACGTATTTTCTCATTTTTGTAAGACTATTGAAGTTCAAATCTTGTGGAGTTTGCTGTTACTATAAGATATCTTCATTGGGAAAAGCAGAGAAGAGCAATTGGGTGTTCATACAAATAGAACTAAAAATAAAACAAAATATTTTCCCCCCTTTGTGGATTGAAAGATTGCATGGGTGAAAATGATCAATTTTATTGACTCTAGTTTCCTATCTAAAGACTCCCAGACCTTGCATCTATGATGTGGTAGAACCTGTTAGAAACGAAAAAAAAAAGTTTCAAAAGTAAAGACATTACATGGTGATTTATTGGAGTCTAGCTTACACACACTGTTTCCCTTACTGATGGTAACTGGTCTGTACTCCTGAGATTACTTTTGGTAACCTATTAGTGACTTCTACTTGACTTATAAAAATAACTTGGCTAAATTATTTGATAGTCTTTGTGTTGAAAATTTATTATTTTTTATAATATTTAAAGAACTGAAGGGCATCTATATTTAGAAACACTAAAATCACTTCAAAATAAACAACACTATGTTTAACATATATTTAGGAGAAATTAAGAATTCACATGTTTTCACAAGCTCCAGAGTGAAAGAAACTATTTATTTTGGAAGAAAAGGGGATTGACCTGATGATCAGGAATAAAGCCAGGGGCAAAAATTCAATCTTCATTTCTTCACATATTCAAAAGGGATTGTGCTAAAAATCTATCCTTTCACTTAACTATTATGTGAGTCTACGAAATATCAAGTAATTGTGATCTTTAGTTCTCTACAAATGTTTGAAATAAATCTGAGATTTAGTGTATTTTTTGAAGATAAATTCTGACGAGGTACATATTATCTTTTCATTTAAGTGAAGTAAAATTTATTTTATTAATAAAATATACTAGTAGAATATTATTACTAAAGATGAAACTAAATATGCTTTATTTTTCAGTTCTTAAGTCACTGAAATACAGCAGGTGTTCTAAATGAGGCAATAAAATTGGCACTACACCTCACAGTATTATTGTTCAGACTTAATTCCTGAAATAAAGCAATGATACATGAAATATATTCAATAATGTGCTCTAGTTTGTCTTTATATTGTATAAAAATAATGTGGGCCGGGCGCGGTGGCTCACCCCTGTAATCCCAGCACGTTGGGAGGCCGAGGCAGGTGGATCACTTGAGGTCAGGAGTTCGAGACCAGCCTGGCCAACCTGGTAAAACCTCCTTGTTAGTAAGAATACAAAAATTAGCCAGACGTGGTGGCTTGTGCCTGTAGTCCCAGCTACTCAGGAGGCTGAGGCAAGAGAATAGCTTGAACCCAGGAGGCAGAGGTTGCAGAGAGCCAAGATTGTGCCACGGCACTCAAGCCTGGGTGACAGAGTGAGACTCCATCTCAAAATAATAATAATAATAATAATCTGTTTGCCTATTATTTTTAATGTCTGTGTATTTAGTCCACTATACTGATGATTGAAGGGATATAAAAATGATTCTATCACTATCTGAAAAAAGTTAATTTATAGATTTACTAATTAATTTCTTACAGAATGATTTACATGATATTTACTTTCAGAATTAAATGAGAATGTTTGTATTTTTAAAAATGTAAAAGAATTACGTTATTAAATAGTATATATTTTTTATCTTTGTTGTGTGACAGTTTGTTTATATACCCATTTAATTAAGCTTATTAATGCATTTTTTTTAGATATTCCTTATTCATTACCAATGTATTCTTGGCCTATCAGATCATAATTTTTTACTGTGAGTATGGATGCTTTCTAACAGTTCTAAAAAGTTCTGATTTATTTTGATACTGTTAGATGCACATACAGGTTTATGAATGTTGTATTTTAAATTATTTTAATAATACGTTACTAATTTTATTACTATTTTGCTTCAATTTCGTTCATGGTCAATGTAGGAATAGAAACTCTGAGAGGCTATTTCTCAAAATATTGACTTTTTCAAAATCTTTTTCGTTTGCAAAAACACACTTATTCTCTACATTGCGTCCACTTTGTACGCTTCGGTTTGAGTGATTTTCTTAATAACAAAGTTCACATGTTCACTGAATATCTACTCTGTGCCAGGGACTGCTGTTCTACATGCAATCAGTCATGTCAACAAACGTGTTTGCCTCCATGGAACTTGAATTCCAGTGAAGTAAACAGAGAATAAATGGTTCAAACAATAAAAAATAGAATACACTTGATGACAATAACTGCACTAAAAAAGTCAGAGGAAGGAAATAGAAATGTCTGGTATGAGGTTGGAGACTCCAGAGTTTAAGTAGAGTGGCTAAGACTACACTGAAAAAAAAAATGACGTTTAAGGAAAGACCCAAGAAGATGAGAGCTAAGGCAAGAGATATCTAAGGCAAACTGCTCAACTTAAAGACAAAAGAAGCCAAGGCTATAAGCTTTTGGGTCCTTTTTTAAGGGCCCAATAATAACACCGTATGCCTGAGTCACAGATTAAGAGTCACACTAATAGACAAAAAAGGTAATTTCACCGATAAAATTAATATTGGAGAATATGGCTTAGTTTTTGCAAATTAAAGGCCAAATCAATATTACTCAAAGTGTAGATAGAGCCAATGCCACTAAGAGAGTGCACGGCCAAGAGTAAACTAGAACATATTCTCTTAGCAGCTAACAGATTTCAAAAGAGAAGAGGGTGCTAATTCATGAATTTTAAGTCTCTTTTCCCCAAACAGCCACCAGAAAAGATAATGGGGCATGAAACCATTAGGAAGCTCCATCCCCTAAGAGCTCTATGAATAAACATGCCAAATTACATGACCAGAACATTTAACTTGTAATCTAATATCAACACATAGATTTATGGTAATTCTTACAATTTCTTCAAGAACAATGAGTAAGTAGCTGATCTTTTCACACAGACACTGTGATTTACAGAAATAAGAAGGAAGACAAAATAAACACTACTTCTAGTCCACTCATAATGGTATGGAATTACACATAGAATTTAGGAACTTTGTTATATTTAAATGTGTTTATACATTTAACCACATACAGTATTTTAATAACAAAATGAAGTATAAAGTATAATTTTAATACTAGTTCCTAAAATATTCAATTTTTAAATAATTTTTAAAGCAATGTTAACTTTTCATATCTCCTGTCTCTATTTTTCTATTATGCTTCTAATCAATGTCCAAAAATATTTTCTTATATTCTTTTTTATTTATTTTATTTATTTATTTATTTATTTATTTATTTATTTATTTATTTATTTTGGGACAGAGTCTCACTCTGTCGCCCAGGCTGGAGTGCAGTGGCACGATCTCGGCTCACGGCAAGCTCCTTCTCCCGGGTTCACGCCATTCTCCTGCCTCAGCCTCCCGAGTAGCTGGGACTACAGGCACCCGCCACCGCGCCCGGCTAATTTTTTTGTATTTTTAGTAGAGACTGGGTTTCACTGTGTTAGCCAGGATGGTCTTGATCTGCTGACCTCGTGATCCACCCGCCTCAGCCTCCCAAAGAGCTGGGATTACAGGCGTGAGCCACCGCGCCCGGCCGTTTTCTTATATTTCTGTTGGAATTTTCGGAATTTTCTTCTTAGTATCTGCTTCGAGTAAACCAGACTCCAGCATGCTACATCTTCTGCCCAGTCTGTACAAGTATGTTATTAACATTTCCATGAAAAAATAAACCCAGTGTATTAGTCAGAGTTCCCTATGGAAACAGAACCAATGGGATATTGATATTGAAACAGAAACAGAGATTATAGCCCTTGGCTCATAGTTAAGGCCGAGAAGTTCAACAGTCTGCCAACTGCAGGCTAAAGAAACAGAAAACTGATGGTATGATACAGTCCAAGTTCAAAGCCGCAAGAACCAGAAGCTCTGACATCTGAGGAAATTTTATCGGAGAGAGTGAATTCACCCTTTTTCTACTATTTTGTTCTATTCAGGCTCTCAACAGGTTGAGTGATGCCCACTCACATATCTTTATTCAGTCTAACATTTGAAACCGTCATAGACACACACAAAAATAATGTTTTTTCAGCTATCTTGGCATCCCTTAGCCAAGTCAACCTGACATATAATACTAATCATCACACCCAGTAATCACAGTTTAAGTCAACACGTAACACAAGGTGTGCTCTTACTGTATATGAAATGATGGGAAAAGACCAAAGATTATTTTAGCGTCACTGATGGAGTGAATATATGCTGTTAAGGACTATTTTTTTGTTTACAGTTGTGCAAACATTTCTTATTTACATAGTAAAATATTTTTCAATAAAGTGTTATCTGAAATTGTTTTATATGACTAGGATAAATATAAGAAAATGTTGGTAATAATAACAATATATTAAACAACCTTGCTAATCTACCAAAAAACAAAACTAAACAAATAAATTTGGCCTTAAAGAAATGTACCCCAGATATGAAAGACTTCAGCATAGAAAAAAATAGCAATACTAAAGAAGACATTGATGTCAATTATTTGGTGTCAAATTTGGTGTAGGTTATTGATAAAATATTTACTGTACTTTCTGATATGTTTACAATACTCTAAAATGTGGAGATTTAACGTTCTATCTAGACTATGTTTTGAGTAATAAACATTTAAAAGTTACTCTAAATATGTTTATTTAAAGTTGACTTGAAAAACTGGCAATAGATGGTAACACTTTATGGCTTATTTTAGTTAATTTTGGTAATTTAAGAAAATTTTTAGACTTTGGGATAAGGTCTTCAGACATTACCTAATATATTTTCTATGAATATAAAAGAATATCTTTATAAAAAATAAAGCTCACTTATCACATTTATAAGGTAACTTTACCAAATGGGAAATATTGAGAAAATAAACTTGTTTATTCATTGATAAAGGAACTATCTGATAGATTTATGGTTTTGAACTACCTTACATATAAATAGATATAGCACCTTAGTCTACATTGTCATTTATTATTAACAATAATAACCACTTACCTTATTTTTCAACTAACATATAACAAGTATGGATATGTATTAATGATTGTAAGTCTATAAAGAATAATTAACCCCGAGGAAATAAATGAAACAAGAGACAGATGGAAATCAATGGATGAGATACAGAGTTGCTTGCCTTGTATTTGAAAATTTAATTTGGCAATGATACTTTTATTGTTGATGCCTAAATATATTTTTCTTTCTAGGGATTTGAATGTTCAATGAATAGTCAAGCAATAAATAATAAAAATAAAATATTACTGTTTCTCAAGCAAATGGACTATTTTCTTTAAAATTCCTTCATTTTAACAAGGTAACTATAG
The DNA here is from genome assembly GCF_028858775.2 of Pan troglodytes. NCBI lineage: Eukaryota > Metazoa > Chordata > Mammalia > Primates > Hominidae > Pan > Pan troglodytes. The sequence goes on from NC_072403.2 coordinate 63,622,929, forward strand.
GCATTCATATCTATTAGGCTCAGGAGGATTCTGGTCCACTTTTAATACACTCTTTGGTTAGAATTTTTTCCTCTCTGTAAATAATGACTTGAGAAAATTAGATTAAGTTCACTATGTTTCTTATCACCAGAAAAAGACACTTAAGGTAATTTCAGTTGATAGTTAAGAAGTTTTTCTTACTAAATATAAAATGTGAATAAACTCACATTATTCCTTTTGTTCATGGGCCTCAGTAATTAAGGCAATTACCCAATTAACTATGTCAAAGTATTAATTCTCCACCCCTTGAGTCAGGGTTTAGATTTATGAGCTCCATTCAACGAAGACTAATGTCTCATATACTTCTTCCATTTGAGGTAATATAGTGAGCACACAGTAATTGTCATCAGGGAGTTTATCATCTAAGAAAAATGGTGAGCTAAAATCAGCAATATAAAATAATTTAATGCAAGCCAAATGCAATAGTTACCCTTGTGAATTAAATGCAGTTCATTGACAGCAGTGACTCTGATTGAATGAAAAAGTGATTTGCTGTGAGCAATATTGATATTGGAAAAGTGTAATCTTCCTATTTATTCATTATCCCCCACATGGGAAGGGCATATGCTAACATAATAAGGTACTTAAATTTAAAATATCTAATAGTTTACATAGAAAGTGTTAGATATTTTCTAATTGCTTTATATAGTTACACTAATTGTGTGGCATTCAACAATTTAGTTCAGCAATACATGATTATTACCATTTGGGAGCACTTATTTCATGGTGACATTTTATATTTATTTGATAGAAAAAAATCAAGAAACACATCCAAAGAAGTTGAGGTATTTATTGATATTTATACAAATATATAATTATAGAAATTATTCCTTAGGTGTTTTAGTAAAGTCTCATCATTGATACTGTCTAAATAATAAAAGGGTAACTAATATTAGAAAAAAATAATGTAATATATATGTTATATTTATGATTGTCCCTTTTGCAGTCCAAAGTCATAAATAATTGAAGTATGTTTACAGCTGAGGAAGTATGCATATGTTAGTATATGCACATATTATACTAATAGTTTATAATAATTTTTGAAAAGAGAAGATTATGGGATTTTTATCTCAGTGAGAGTTTTACATTGCATTTATAGAACACAGAGGAAACACATGGAACCAACACATTTCAAAAATAATTATGTGTAATCATTACTAATAAATAACTTGAAGTATGAATTTAAGAGTAATTGCCATATGTTTTTTATATATATATATATATATGTGTGTGTGTGTGTATATATAGTATACACCCTTATTATTTCTAGTGCTGGAATATTGTCTTCACCCGACAGGAAAGAGAGAAAAATTAGCCTTATTGCTTTAATATTGTTCTAAATTGTTTTAATGTTTAATAGTTAACTGTCTGCATTTAATAAATGTAAGTCAGCTAAGATATATTGCAATTAAATAATGAAGAAATTTTCATAAAGTATATTTTTATTTGTGATGTAATCCAAAAATATAATATGCAATCAAGCTCTTACTTCCATTTAAATTTTTGCTGTTGAATTAAAAATAATTTAAAAGAATTCATTTTGGAAGGTAGGTAATACTATTTTTAATGAGTAATTTCATATATAATTACATAGTAATTTAAAGTATAGTGTGCTTTTGAGACATATGATTTTGACATTAACTAGATGTGTTGCTCAATTTGTATTATGTTATTTCAAAATTAGATGACAATAGGAATAATTTTATGATGTTTATATTGCTTTATCAAATTATCTATAATTCTATGGGAAACTCCTCAAGACCATTCTGGTTATAAAAACACTCAAAAATTTATTGAAATCTGTAGAAGAATGTTGCAGATGTAAATAAGTAAATGATTTAAAACTGTAGTTAATAATTAATGAAACTCATTTGCATAGCCTTTTTATTATGAAATAGCAATGAGAAAAACTAGTAATCAGAACTCTAACACAATTGATTCAGATGAGCTTAAAACAAAAATGTAACTATATTTTATCTAAAATGTTTATTAGCAGAATTTGCTAGTTGTTTTTGCCTTGAATTTTTTTCATCAGAATGCAGCATTTTATAACTTATTGTCTATTAGAATTCATTTTAGTATTGCCACCATCTTGATTTAATAAAAGGCAAAAATTAAGTATATTAACAGTTCGTACCTCTAATAAATGTGACAGGCTGATTTCTTTAAAGGTGCAAATTCAGAGCCTTAGCAAAGGACTTTGCAATCCATTGATATTTATTCTGAATTAACTGTGGATAACTCAAGGTTTCCTTGAGGATAGTCCTGCCTTTATAACAAGCACAATTTCTTGTGCAGAATGTAGTAGTATATATGTATGCAAAATGTCCATAGGTGCTAATTTGTTACCAATGAAGGGAGCTCTCAGCTTTTGGAACTTACCTAACTTTATTTTTGCTGCATCTGAAAGTGAACATATTGATAGTACACATATCATGGCAGGTAGTCCACAGAAAGTCTGTATTTCAGATATTGTAGATGTGGGAGTAGAGTTAGAAGGGATCTTTCTTACTAAAGAAGAACAAAATTGAAATAATGCCATAGTTTTTCTTCCCAACCATTTTTATTTAAATGACTAGGCTATTGTAGAAGCAACACGTTCTAACTCCAGATATACTAACAGTAAAAAGAACCGAGAGAGACACACCTAAAACAAGTGCAATTAACAGTAATAATGAGATAAAAACAGATATTACTAAGTGTTTCAATATGTCATCTCATTTGTCTCTCAGAAAGACTCAGCTCTTCTACTCTCATTGGTGGACCAAGGGATTTTGACCCTGTAGTTTTCCTTGCAGTGATGTTGGCCATGTGACTAGGTTTGGCTAATGGACCATGAGTGAAAGTAATATTTGTCACTTTCAGTTAAAACAATTAAATCTGATGTGTCTGATCCATCTTGCTCTTTTGTTGGCCATCATAAAGTTTACATAAGCTAAAGCAGCAATATATACGCAAAAATTTCTATATTAAATTTTATTAACCTGACTGATTTTCTGTTCTATGTCTAATGCATAAAATTTTAGATTTGTATAAACTAAAATTTTTAAAATATTAACAACTATATCTTTTAATAAAGATGTTTGCAGCATAAGATTTGTTTTCTATTATTTCTCAACTTTTTAATTTATTTCATTAATATATAGTAATAGATGTACATATTTTGAGAGTATACGTGATAATTTAATACAATGATATAATTTGTAAAGATGAAATCAGTATAATTGGGGTAGTCAATCATCTCAAATAAATTTCTTTGCCTTATGGTAGACACAAACTATAGCTATATCTTCTAGCTATTTTGAAACATACAACAGATTAGTGTAAACTATAGTCACCCTACTAATTTATGAAACACTGAGTCTTATTTCTTACATCAAACTGTATATTTGTACCCATTAATCAACTTTTTTTTTAATCCTTTCATCTCCTCATCTTGCCTGACCTCTGGTAACCACCCATCTACTCTCTATCTTTATGAATTCCTCAACTTCAAAATCTGTGAATGCTTTTCCGTGTAGCATCTCTCCCAAATCATTTTATCCTTCTGATGATGGCATATTTTTATTGCTGAATAATAGTTTCCTTGCAAACAGAGAAATCTCTTTTTAGTTAAATAAAGCTTGGGTATAGACTTTTTTTTGTAATAGACTTTATTTTTGAAGAAGTTTTATGTTCACAGAAAAATTGAGTGGAAAGTGCAGATTTCTCACGTACCATCTATTCCCACCGACAGCTTCTTCCATTGTCAACATATTCTGCACATTGACACTTAATAATGATCTGAAGTCAATTGTTTATATTACAGTTCACTCTTGCTATTGCACATCGTATGGGGCTTGGACAACTGTCAGATTACATGTATCCAGCATTATAACATCATACAGGGTAGTTTTACTATCCTAAAGATTCCCTGTATTCCACCTGTTCATCCCTCCCATGCTCTAGTCTCTGGCAACTCCTGATTTTTTTACTGTCTTCGGAATTTTTCCTTTTTTGGAATGTCATATAGTAGGAATTCTATAGCATGTGGCCTTTTCAGACTGGCTTCTTTCACTTAGTAATATGCATTTAAGAGTTCTCCATGTCTTTTCATGGCTTGAGAATCTTTTTTTTTTTAAGTTGCTGAATAATATTGTATAAATGGCTGAATCGCAGTTTATTTAGCCAGTTACTTATTGAAAGACATAATGGTTTACCTTTAACTTTTATTTATAAGTTATTATAACTTATAAGAAATTATTAATAAAGTTTCTACACACATCTGCATGCAGCTTTTGTGTGGACTTTTGAAAGATGGGGAATTCTCATATTTTATTAAAAAGGCTCATAAAGCACATTATGATGAAATCTGTGAGCCTGATTTTTTCCATAAAATATTAAAATGCATACAATTAATTCTGGAAAAAAAATAAGTGAATGCCCCATAGATTCAATTATTCATGGATTTTATTTTATTTTATTTTATTATTGTAGTTCATTTTATTGAGAAGGAGTCTCACTTTGTGGCCCAGGCTGCAGTTCTGTTGCATGATCTTGGCTTGCTGCAACCTCTGCCTCCAGGGTTCAAGTGATTCTCTTGCCTCAGACTCCCAAGTAGCTGAGATTACAGGTGCCCACCACCAAGCCCGGTTAATTTTTTGTATTTTTAGTAGAGATGGGGTTTCACCATGTTGGTCAGGCTGGTCTCAAACTTCTGACCTCAAGTGATCCACCTGCCTCGACCTCCACAAGTGCAGGGACTACAGGCATGAGCCACTCCACCTGGCCCATGGATTTTAATACACAAACTCACAGACATGAGGATCCACTGCTGATTAGTGAATATTCACACTTCAAAATTAATCCAACAGTCTATTCCAATATTTTTTAAATATTAGACTCATAAAGATACAATTCATACATCACAAGATAAAACATTTTAAAGTGTATAACTCTGCGGTTTTGAGTATATGCACAGAATTGTACAAACATTAAAAGTATCTAATTTTAGAAAATTTTCATCAACACAAAAAGTAACCAACACTCCTTCTTCATTCCCCCGGCCCCTAGTTTGTGGGAACCGCTAATATACTTTTTGTCTCTATGGATTTGCTTATTCTGGATCTTTTACATAAACTGAATAATACAATATGTGGTCTATTGCATCTTGTTTCTTTCATTTAGCATCATGTTTTCAAGGCTCATACATGTTGTGGTATGCATCAGTATTTCATTCATTTTATTGCTCAATATTTCATTATATGATTATTGCAGTTTCAATGTTCAGTCTCATACATTGGACATATGCACACACCTGATAAACTGTCACCATAATCGAGAAGCCAAACGTATCCAGCATAGAACCAAACATTTTCTGTGTATCTCTATAATCCTACCATTCTATTCCTTCCTCAAACTCCCTCCTGCACCAGCCTCAAACCATCACAGATTCACTCTTTATTATTTAGAGTTCTTTCTTTTTCTAGATTTTTATATAAATGGAATAATAAAGTGTGTACTTTTTGTCTACTGTTTTTCAGTAAGCATAATTAACATTTATACATGTTATTGTATGTATTAATATAATTAGAATATGTGAATAAAATATTTATACATGTAATTGTATGTAATAATATAATGAATAAAAATATTCATTATATTATTTGAACATTATCATTCCTTAATAAATTCCAATGTATGTATATACTACAGTGTGTTTATCTGTTCACCTAGTTATGGACATTTGGGTAATTGCAGTTTGGTTTCTATTTCCTAAAATCATGTACATTTCTTTACATCAATAGCCATAGTCTTAGTTTAATATTCTTTTACTTCCTTGACTCTCTCTAACTCAATTCAAAGAACTCAAACTCTAATGTTTTAATTTTAGTTTTAAAAACTTTCGATGACACAAAATTGAGAAAAAAATGGTCATCACTAGTAAATAGATAAAAACTCTGATACACTCACACAGTGGAATATGACTCCACAATTTTAAAAAGCATCATCTACTGATACATATGACAAGGATGAGTCTCTAAATAACTTAATAAGTAAAATAAATTGGACTCAAAAAACTATATACTCTGTGATTCCATTTATATGACATTCAGAAAAAGAAAATTAAGGAAACAGAAATAAGAGGAGAGGTTGCCACGGAATGGAAACAGAATAAGGAAATTGACTATAACTGGCATGAAGGAATATTTTTAGAGATAATGGAAATATTCTGCATCTTTATTTTGATGCTGGCTTGATGAATGTATATTTTTCAAAAATTATAGAACTGCACACCTTTAAGGTGAAATTTACTATATATAAATTGTGTTCAAGTAAATCTGACTAAAATCACTTTTCTATATAGCAAAAATAACCACTTATAAAATATACTTTTAAGTTACCATTTACCATAACATCTGGAAATACCAAGCACCTACAAATAAACATAACCAAAAATGTGTATATGATTTCTGCACAGTAAACTATAAACTGTTATTGACATGTTAAATGAATCATCATAAAATGGAATTATATGCCATGCTCACTCCTTGGAAAACTCAATATTCTACAGGTGTCAATCAATACCATAGGGCCATTAGAAATCTTATATTTTTTTCATAATTTGATGAGAAAATTTAAAAATATATATTCAAAAATATGAAAATAGTTAATATTTTATAAAAAACTCAGCAACAGACAGTATTTCAAATAAAAAGATTTATAAACCTACCAAACACTATAATGTGTGACAGTAAATTAAAAATAGACAAAGAGGCCAGTCAAATAAAATGGATGTCACTAAAGCAGACTCACATATTTATGAAAGTGTGATTTACACTAAAGAGTGTACTGCAGACCAGCTGTAGAAAAACTTTGTTTCCAAAAACTGGTGCTCAGATAAGTAGACATATATATAGAAAACAATGAATATATAGTGTGTTTGTTTGTATATGTTATAAAGAAAAACCAATAAAAGATTGGATGTTAATATAGGAAAATATCTAACTCATGATCTTTGGGTAGCAAAATATTTTTTAGTAACAAAAAATACTAACAAGTATAAATGATGACATTAAAGTGTAAAACATCTGTTTAACAAAATATACCAAATTACAAATTGTAAAAAAGAATAATATGTCAAGCACGCATGGTGGCCTGTATTCCCAGGACTTGGGGTAGCCAAGATGGGAGAATCATTTGAAGCCAGTAGTTCAAAGCCAGCCTGGGCACCACAGTGAGATCTCATCACTAAAAAAACAATATTTAAAAAATTAGCGGTGGCTCACGCCTATAATTCCAGCACTTTAGGAAGCCGAGGTGGGCAGATCACCTGAGGTCAGGAGGTTGAGACCAGCCTGGCCAATACGGTGAAACCATATCTCAACTAAAAATACCAAAAAATTAGCCGGGCATGGTGGAGGGCTCCTGTTGTACCAGCTACTCAGGAGGCTGAGGCAGGAGAACCGCTTGAACCTGGGAGGCGGAAATTGCAGTGAGCCGAGATCACGCCACTGCACTCCAGTCTGCGCAGTAAGAGCAAGTCTCCTTCTAAACAAACAAACAAACAAACAAACAAAAAAACTTAGCTGGGCATGGTGGCATATGCCTGTATTTCCAGCATCTTGGGAGGCTGAGGTGGGAGGATCCCTTGACCCCAATAGTTGGAGGCTGCAGCACTCCAGCCCGGGTGAGAGAGTGAGACCTTGTCTCAGAAAAAGGAAAAAAAAAAAAAAAAAAGGTTGAAGTATTGAAAGCTAGAGAGTCACCATCTGTAACACCCATATCATTTATATTTTCAGGGAGCAATGAGAGAGAAGTTATTGTGTGAAACTTTGAAAGGCAAAAATATTTAAACAATATTAAAGTAACTCCTTATAGATCACCAATTTTGTAACATTTAAGCTTCATTTAAGTAACATTTTTGCCAAAAAGGAGAACCTCAATTTAATCAGGAATACTCAGCCTATGTAACTAAATGTAAAATCATTTGACCAAATGTCTAGGCTGTAATTTTTGTTCAATCTTTGTATCAATGTCATGAATGTCATGGAGACAAAGAGTAGATGAAATAACCTAGTACTCCTGAGGGTACTGGTAGGATAGATTAAAGTCTTGATTACTGAAAAAAGTGAGGAATAACTTCTTGCTTTAAGTCACAGTACCAAAAGGAGAATCCTAGCTAAAAAGCTTTTCAGAAAGAGAAGACATTTGCGGAAGTTGAAGCACAGATTTGAATTGTTTCAGTTCCAGAAATTGGATGGAGATGATCCTGAATTGCCTGTAGAGTTATGCAAATGACATTAAAAAGGCAAATCCTGTGAGGGCACATACAGCATCTTTGAATTATTTTTTTAACATTTAATTATATAGAATATTAAATATGTGATAAATCTCTATGTTCACATTTTGTGTTTATTTAAATATCAATTAATTGCTAATCTTATTTGCTCTATACCCTCATTCTAATCCCACACACTGTATAATCAGTAATATTACTCAGTAAATCCTAGACATAATATAAATTCATCCATACATATTTCACTGTGTATTTCTATAAGATATGAACGATAATTTTTAGAAAACCATATATCTATAATCTCACATATAAATAAGCAATATTTCCTTAGTATAATAAAATATCTGATGAGTTTTAAAAGTCCAATTCACTTATAAATCTCATACATTTGTAATAGAGCTTTTCAAACATTTTAATTAGTAACAAGGTAAGCTCTATACTTTGCAACTTAAATCATTTATTTATTTTTTCCCATCCCAGACACTGCAGGCGCTGGTCGCTGGTACAACCCTGCTGGGTCTACTAATTAAATTATTTTGAATTGCAAAGACAATGTTTGGAACAAATAAAAGAACCAAGAAGACAACAAGACAATAATGCATAAGTGAAATCATAGAAAAGCAACAGATAATATAAACAGAAATGTATAGTTCCACGTATTGAAGTTATTGAACAAATTATAACAATGATTTTATTTAGTATTTACAAGGAGATAGAAAACATGACTCACAATTTTAGCAGAGAACTCAAGAAAACTTGGAAAGCCAAATTTTAAATCGTTAATTAAAAAATACAGTAACAACTCCATGGATAAATTTAAGAGCAATATAAATTATTAAGAAAAAAGTAAACTACAAAATAGATGAGACAAAAATGTTAAGAAAAGAACAAGAGACACGGTAAAGGAAAATGGAGAAATGAGTTAGGGACACTAAGAATACACTGTAAAAGCTTAATGCAATTATCAATGAATTTTTTAAATCAATGAAGATTGCAAGGTGCATGGCTGGCTCGGGCCTGTAATCCTAGCACTTAGGGAGGCCAAGGTTGGAAGATCGCTTGCATCCAAGAGTTCAAGACCAGCCTGGGCAACATAGTGAGACCCTGTCTCTACAAAAAATTAGCGGGGCCTGGTAGGTAGTGCATGCCTGTAGTCTGGGAGGCTGAGGTGGGAGGATCACTTGAACCCGAGAAGCAAAGGTTGCAGTAAGCCCAGACAGCACCACTGCATTCCAGCCTAGGAGACAAAGCAAGACGCCGTCTCAGAAGTTAAAAAAAAAAAAGAAGAAGAAGAAGAAGATGAAGAGTGATGATGGGGCTTAAAAGGCTGACTATTGAAGAGTTGAAACCCAAGAACTGTCTAAAGGATGATGAGACAACATATCAATTCATAGATCTAAAAGGTCCTGGCCAGGCGCGGCAGCTTCCGCCTGTAATCCCAGCACTTTGGGAGGCCAAGGCGGGCGGATCACCAGGTCAGGACATACAGACCATCCTGGCTAACACGGTGAAACCCCGTCTCTACTAAAAGTACAAAAAAAAATTAGCTGGGGGTGGCCCTGTAATCCCAGCTACTCGAGAGGCTGAGTCAGGAGAATGGCTTGAACCCGGGAGGCAGAGGTTGCAGTGAAGAGCCACTGCACTTCAGCCTGGGGGACAGAGCAAGACTCCGTCTCAAAAAAAAAAAACCAAAAAACAAAAGGTACTATCACCATAAAGAAAGATAAAAAGAAAATTTCTTCAAAGCTATCACAATAAAACTGCCAAGAACATAAGGTACAGCAACCAGAGCAAAAACAAAGCCTTAAAAGCGGAAACACGTTTTCATATTAACATCAAGATAATACATGTTTTCATATTAGCATCAGTAAATATGAAGAAATTAGAATGATATATTTAAAGAGTTGAAGAAGACTAATGGACAACTTAGACTTTTATAACGAGCAATAATTTATTTCACTTTTGAAAATTAAATACAGACATTTTCAGGCATATACATATTGGTTTCATCACCAGCAGAGCTGCCCATCATGAAAAGGTTCTCATGATAAAGTTAGAGATGCAGGAAAGAGTAAGTGTGACAAATCAATAGTGCATTTAATGTTGAGATTATAAGATTTAAGAGCAAAAGCATGTAAATAAGGCAGAAGCTAATTACAGCTTAAATATATGTTCTCTGAGAAAAAGTTAATACATCAAGAAATAGTAGATTTCAAATAAATTTGGTACATTCTGCAATCTCTAGGTTAGCTAAATAACTAATGAATTAAAAATAAAATAATGAAATAATTACTTAAGGATAACAATAATTACATGCTTTATCAATCTAAAGTTTTTAATAAAAGAAAGCATATTATAGAATATGTGATGCAAAATTAGACATATAAATAAGATGGATAATTTAAAACCCAATATATTAGTAGAAGTCTGAATGGAAAAAGAAAAAAATAATAAAATTAAGATACAGAGGTTGTGGAATGGATAAGAGTAACAAACATAACTGTGTTATATTTACAGAAAATATATCTAAAACATAACAATATAGGAAAGTTAAAAATATAATAATAAATGATATCCTATGCAAATATTAAACAGCTAAAGCTTTCCTTAAACCAAATAGTTTTAGAAAAAGAAGACTTTAAATGAAAAAAAAAGAGAATACTACACATAGAGCTTATTCAGGGGATCAATGCCAAATTTAAATGCACATGCAATATAGGTTTGAAATAAATAAACATTTACCTAATAAGGATAAATAATCAGTTGATAATGAAAGTAAAAGATCCCAATAAAATTTTCATAGCATATGATAGAATATGCAGACAACAAATCAGAAATTATCTAAAACACTTGAACCGTAAAATTGTTCTGAGAGGCACATATCGGCATTAAAATACAATACCCAAATAATGGCACATTTATTTCCAGGCGCTCATTTATTTCCAGATATCATATGTGTGATATCTAGGTAATGTCATGTTAAGGGAAAATTTGTACTGTAATTTTATTTGTTGGAAAATACCAGGCCGTGTGCGGTGGCTCACGCCTGTAATCCCAGCACTTTAGGAGGCCGAGGCGGGAGGATCAGGAGGTCAAGAGATTGAGACCATCCTGCCCAACTTGGTGAAACCCCGTCTCTACTAAAAATACAAAAATTAGTCGGGCGTGGTGGCAGGCACCCGTAATCCCAGCTACTCAGGAGGCTGAGGCAGAATAATCTCTGGAACCTGGGAGGCGAGTTTGCAGTGAGACAAGATCGCACCACTGCACTCCAGACTAGTGAAAGACCAAGACTCCATTTCAACAACCACAACAACAACAAAAATACCAAAGCCTGAAAAAGCAATGATCAAAGTATACATGCCAAAGAGATGAGAAAAATAAATAAATAAATAAATCCAAAGACAGCATAAAGGCAGAAATAATGGTCACAGGGTAGAGATTTACAAAATAAAAAACCTGTACATTTGAAAAGTTTGACTCTTTACAAAAGCGTATATTGGATAAAGCCCTGGTAAGAGTGCTCATGATTTTAGAAGACTGGAGTCTTGACTCAAAGCCCTTTTCAGCATTAAAATGACACATGATCAGCCTGAAATGTACGTGATGCTGAAAATAATGTATTTAGCAGAGAAAAAACAGGAGTTTAGATAATAAGGATGAAAGAAAGAAGGCATTGGATGAGCAACTATTACTGCAGAATACTGAGTTTGCTTATGAAATTCAAAATCATTATGATGAAAACAAAAATTCAGAAACAAATTGAATATGATAATGATGTCTAAAAAATACAGCAGATATGATAATGGTAAAATGTTGAAGTCCTTTTATTTTGTAATCTGGCAAAAGACAAGAAAGTCTATTTACAAAGAATTAATTAAACATTGTACTGGATGTCCTTGCCAGTGCAATAAAGCAAAATATAAAAATAAGAGATATAAAGATTGGAAAGAGAGAAATGAAATAATTTTCACAGTATATGGAAATCTAAAATAATTTATCACTTATTCTTCTAATTAGGTTATCATTAGAATTATTATAACTAATGGTGAATTAACAATGGTATGAAATATATGACCCATATTCAGAAAATTATAGCATTTCTGTATATTAGAAGTAATACTCAGAAAATAAATATATACAATATTATTCATATATACCATTTAAATGGAACCGAAAAATATAAAATCCCAAGTAATAATTCTAGCAAAAGTTATGCAGAATTTTACAAAGAGAACTTTAACATAGAGACAGTGTAATTGAGAGAAATTTAAAATGAGTTTAAAAATGAAGGAGTTTGGAGTATTCATGAACTGAAACATTGAATATTGTAAACATTTTTTATGAATTCAATTAAATACTGATCATAAAACAAGCAGGGTGTTTGCTTGTTTGCTTTGTTTTTTGGAAATGACAACATGATTCCACAATTTATATGGAAAGGCAAAACTGCAAATAGGGCAATATTGAAAAAGAAAAACATGAGTTGATTTGCATTTTTTAATATTAATCCTACTCATAAAGATGGAGAATGTAGTATCGGAAAAGAAGAGAGTATTCAGATTGAAAACCCAGGAACAGACTCATGCATATAAGGATATTTGATATATAACAAATATTGCACAGCACAGCTGAAATGGCGTCATTTCCAATAAACTATGTGTCCCATTTTGGTAGCCACATAGTGAAAAATAATTCCTTGTTCTCTACATGTTTCAGGTCCACATAGTGAAAAAAAATAATTCTCTACTCTCCATATGTTTCACGTATAAAATCAGTGCTAGTGGGTTGTATAGATGAATATAATTATTCAATAAATATTCTAGAAATTTACATTGTAGAATATCTTCAAGAAATATACACATATTGCATTGTTACATTTGGGGCAGGATAATTCTTTGTCATAGTTGGGCAGCCCAAGTATTGCAGCATGTTTAGCAGCACCCATGGCCTCTACCCACATGATGCCACTAGCATCTCACCAGTTAAAACAACCAAAACTGTCACGAGTCATTGAGAAATATTCCCTAGGTGACAAAACAAAACCCATTTAAGAACCATTGAATTAAACTACATTAAAATTGTCATTAATGTTTATTAGATATTGTAAGGTAAGTGAAATGACAATTCATAGAGGGGCTCTTCTCAATGTATGTAAGTGATAAAGGCTTTTATTCAAAATGTATTTTAAAACAGATATCAAAGACATGGTAATATAAAAGGACTTGAGACTTTATAGAAGAGGAAATCAAAATGTAAAATGAAAATCAGAATAGCCATTATTAAAATGCAAAAAAGAACTTCAATGTTTTTGAATTTGACAAAATGTTTTGAATTTGACAAAAAATCAAAATATTTTAAATTAAATAGACTGCCCATGTCAAATATTGCCAAAAACATGTAGCTGTTGGTGAGAATCTTGTTAGTGAACTATTTGCTATTGCCCAATAAAACTAATCTTATGTTCTGTATGATTCTATTTATAAGAAGTTCAAAAAATCAGGCAATACTGAAATGTCATGCTTGGGGAAGCACGTGAGGTATAGGTATAAAAATCAAGAAATAGATTACTGTAAAAATCATACCAGTAGTTAACTTTGTGAAGGTAAGAGGTAGTGAATGGGCAAAAGTATTTGCCAGAGCCCTGTGTGCTAGCAAATTCTAGCTTCTGACCTGTATACTAGTTACAAAAGTTTTTCTGATATATGGTTGAGCTACGCAGTTTTTCTTAAATATTTGTGTTTATATATCTTCAAAATATAAAAGGATAAAAAATGAAATATTTCTTCAACTCTAGTTCCACTCCCCAAAGGTAACCACTGTCACCAAAATCTGAATTATTTTTCCCAATTTTTTGCACACATGTGCCTACATACATATTTATATACCTTGAAAACAGCATGCATAGTATCTTGCATTTTTATCACATAATGTACCCTAGTGATGATTCTATATTGGAACATACATTATTAATTTTTCCAAAACAAGTGTATATAAGTGCAGTGCATTTCTAAAAGAAGTATGTATAAGTGCAGTAAATTTTCAAAAGAAGTATGTATAGCATAATGCTTAAAATAATATACTGTAATAGTCTGCAACTTGGCAAGAAATTAAGCTTTTGTTTATTTTTGTCACAACAGGTATACTACATGCAGATTAAAATATATATTATATATATATATACCATTTATCTTTTAAAGGCATTTTTCATAACCTTGAAATATAAATAATAAAAATTATGAAGCAATAATTTATTTTTAAAAAAAAATCCACTTGCCAAACAAACAAGATACTCCTTCCAGGATGTCAGTAATATCAAGATAAAATGCCAGAGAATTTTAGCTGAGTATAGTAAATCAAACAGCTAATTTTTAACTTTGATGGAGGAGAAAATTAGATAAATTCTGAAAATTCATCCATTTATTTTTCTCTCTATATATACGTTAACAACAAGCAAACACATTAAATCCTTAAATTTGGTTAATAAGTTCACAAATGTCATGGACACAGTGAGGTAATATTTACAGACTGAATACTGATTTACTATCCTTTGAGTTTATTTCTACATTTCATAGAGTAGATGCTCTTTATAGATATACTCTTTTGGAAAAAGTCCAGATAACTGGATAATTAACTACTAATATCACTTTTTGAAAATTAAATATTAATATGTTTCTTCCATGAAAAATTATTTAACAGGTTTTATTCAGACTACTAAGACATACAAAAACCTGACATTAACTCTTTGGTTTTCTAAAGATTCTCTTCAGGAAAATATGCCATCAGTCTTTCTAAATGTATTCAATTTTATCTCAGCAGTCTTGAACCTCAATCTACATGATGTTAATATACCTCCAAACAGCCATTCACATTTCTTAAGGTGATGAAATATGTATTACCTATAATATTCTTAACTAAGTTATTGTAAGGCATATTTATCATGCCACATAATCCTGGGGGAAAATTGGGTATAATAACAATTCCCAAAAATGCCTCTTGACAAAGAGTTGGAATTCAACTTTTTTCTTCTACTGCTAAGGATGTTTGCATCATGTCTTTGGAAAAATGTATCTCATAATTGCAAAGCCCTAATTCCTGATGCTCCATTAACAATATTACTCAAGATATTGTTGCTGATGTGGCCGCTTATATTATTCCCAAGTGAATTTGTAGATATTTAGCAATAGCTGAGGCCATCTACAATGTAAATTCCTATCTATGTTACTTCTCTTGAGAATCTACTCTTGGTACATTTATCAAAGGAAGACACTTTTAGCAACACAGCAGTCCCCCCTTACCAGCGGTTTCACTTTCCACAGTTTTAGCTATCAGGGGTCAATCATGTTTTGAAAAATATTAAATAAAAGTTATAGAAATAATAACTTTGAAATTGTGTACCATAACGTGATAAATTCTCAGGTTGTCCGTCCTACTCACTGTTTTATCACAAAAAGAAAAGTAGATAATAGTAAGGTATTTCAAGAGAAAGAGAGACCACATTCGCATAACTTTTACTACAGTATATTGTTATAATAATTCTATTAATTATTAGTTATGTTCATATAATTATTAGTAAAAGGAATATAATTATATTCCTATATAATTATAGAAGTATACTACTCCTATAAATAATATATTAGTATAACTAACATAATTCTATTATCATTAGTAGTTAGTTTAACAAACTAATAGAATTATTAAACTAATATAATTAGCCTATTAGTTTAATACTACTCCCATAATGAGTATATTAGTTTAAACAAATACTACTACTATAATAATTAGTAGTAGTAGTTTAACTAATAAACTACTATAATTATTAGTTAAATTTCACTATGCCTAATTTTTAAATTACAGTCTATTATAAGTATGTATGTGTAGGAAAAATAGTACATGTTTACTATCCACTGTTTCAGGCATCAACTGGGGGTCTTAATACATATCTTTTTACAGATAAGGGTGGAGCTACAGTTACCTTCCAAAAGGCAGTATTGCCACTGCCATTGTTGCCTGCTAATGTAAATTCCAAAGAAGTAGATGATTTTGGGAAGGGCAGAAAATAAAAATTTTCATCAATATTAATGATTTTGCCATTAATGCAGATTACCATTGCCATAGTCTGAGAAGTGACATGAAACTTGAGATTACTAGAGCTCATAGGACAGTAGAACAGTGAAGACACTGAGGTTTAAAGTGTTAATGTTATGAAGATAGCTAAAAACAGGACTTGATCAGTATAATCCTCTACCTAACACAACTTGGAATGGGGCAGAGAGTAAAGAAATGGACCTCGGTAAGGATGTGCATGAGCACTAAGAGATAGTGCTTGATGCAAGAGCAATAATAACAACAATAACCACAACAAAGGTATATTATTGGGAGCATTAGAGAATAACAACAGAAAACTAAAAATGGTTGCAGATGTTACCTCCGAGGAAAAAAATGGGACTAGGGACACAGGCCCTTTTTGTTTTTTGCTTGCACATTCTGTAATTAGAAAATGTTATTTTATAGACACACATATCAAATAATAGGAGAAAAAAGATATTTCATGTAAGATTAGTTTATTCTCAATATTCTGAATTAGAATATTGGATTAAAACAATATTTAGAATGATAGAAGCTGGATTAAAACAACTTTAAAACAAGCATTTGTACTGCATTGACATCTCTATAGAAGTTGCTGTCATACTAGTTGAGAAGAGCTTGGGGACCTGGACTTGGGAGATTTAATGGATAGATAAAATTACACAGAGGGGTAACCTTACAAAGAATTCTAAAACCAAGCATTTGGAAGTCTAAGAAAAGAAGGGACAACAATGCAAGTTGTCCAACCAAAACCTCTCTTCCCTACTTTCTTGTTTCTGAATGCCATTTTTGTTTGAAAGAGCAATGTGTCCTGCCAAATAACTACAATGCCCAGTCTCCTTGCTCTTGTGGCTGGTGACATGTTATAGTCCTGTAGAAAGATACGTAGGCTGAAGTTGTTGAAAAGGACACTTTGTTCTTCAACTTCTCCCTTCCTGCCCTGATATAAAAACATGATAACACACTACTTATTACTCTAAATATGCATAACTTTTATATGCACTAGGAAGTGTATATATCAATACTTAGAGATACAATTTCAGAAATGGTCAAATTAAAGAAAACAAGTTAAAAGTTTACAAGTTCTTATAATAATTATAGAGGCAAGATAAATTACAGATTCAATTTTTTAAACTAGTAATTTAATTAATCACATCATGGATAATGTTTAGAGCTAAAATTTATTCTGTATTTACATAATTAATATTGTAATTAAAAACCACTGAGTATTTTTTGTTGCAACTGAATGTTGTGTCCCCTCAAAATTCATGTGATGAAAACTTAACCTTCAGGATGATGGTAGCAGGACCTATAAGCTGCATATTTATAATGAACTTTGGGAATTAATTAGCTTATTATGGTGGGGGCTTCATAAATTAGATTGGTGCCCTTAAAAATGACTCTTGAGAGCTCTTTCTGTCCACCATGTGAAGCTGCATTGAGAAGGCAGCACTCTGAAACCCAAGAGAGCTCTCTCACCAGAACCCAATTATGCTGGCACTCTGCTGTTGGACTTCCAGCCTCCAGAACTGTGAGATGTGCATTCCGTTATTTAAAAGCCACTCAGGTTATGGAACTTTATTAAAGCAGCCTGAACCGCTGAAGATGGAAATTGATCATGAGAAGTGGCAGTGCTGTTGTTATAAATACCTAAAACAAAGTTAAAATGGTTTTGGGCTCAGTGATTGGCAGAGATTGATGAGTTTTTATACAAAATACTAAATTACTGTGGAAGAAATTTAAAAGCCAATTCTCGTGAGGGCTCGGAAAGAAATATAGAAGAAAACGCTGTCTTCTCAGAAAATAATTAAATAATCATGAACAGAATATTGATAAAATATAGACAGTAAAGGTCATTCTGTTGGAGGCTCAAATGGAAATGAGTATGTTATTGGAAAATGGAGCAAAAGCAATCCATGTTAAAAAGTGGAAACAAACTTCTTTGAATTGTATTCATGCTCTTGTGTTTTGCGGAAGGTGGAACTTGTGTGCAGTGAAATTGGACATTTAACCCAGCAGATTTCTCAGCAACATGTAGAAGAAGCAGCCTGGTTCCTTCTGAATCCGTAGAGTCAAATGTAGAAAAAGAAAAAGGTTTGAAGATGGAATTGTTAAGGAAAAAGTAACCATAATTTAAGATCTGGGAAATTCTCAGCCTGCCCATATTGCAAAAAAAGTGAGAGTGTGTTCTGAAGAGAACATGAAGAGTGTTTCGGACCCTTACTGATTTGATTAATATGGGTGTGAACCATAGGCTTAATCAAACATCTCAACACAAACCATGAATAGAAATGGGATTATACCAGAAGAAACACTGCCAATTGGGACTAAAGGAAACAGAGATAATGGGACGAAATAAAGGAAGACATTCAGAATGCTTAAGCCCTACAGGCCTGGACCCGAGAGCTATTCAGTTGTGGATGTGTGCTATTCTCTTCTTCAAAATTACGGAAGGGGGGCGCAAAGGGGATTTGGAGACAATTACAGCTGCTGCTTTTACCAAAAATCCAGAGTGTATGGCAAGGTGGGCCAAGGTTGCCTCCATTTTGATTTCAAAGGACAGAAATAATGCTCAGAGGAGCTGTGTGGGAGGGCCATCCAGTGAAGCCCTGGGTGAGTGACCTCAGCCCTGACAAAAGACTGTGCCATAAGTGGGTCCAGTGCATAGAGTCAGCAGCGAGCAGTGCCTCACTGAGCTGTCGGGGACTGTCTGGAAGGTGAGTCATCAAGCCAAAGAGGATGCTTCTTGAACCTTAGGGTTTGATGGAGTTTGCCCTGTTAGGTTTTAGATTTACTTGGGATCCAGCATTCATATATTTTATTTTTTTCGAATAGTGGTTCTTCTTGGAATGGGAATGTTTATCCTATGCCTGTCTCACCATTGTATTTTGAAAGTTCATATTGTTTGATTCCACAGGTTCACAGATGAAGAGAAATTTTGTGAGAATGAACTGTACCGTGAAGCTCACCTACATCTGATTTAGGTAATATTTAAATAAGACCTTGGACTTTAGACTGGACTTGAGGCTGGAATGAGTTAAGATTTGTGGATTTGTTGGAATGGAATGACTGCATTTTGTATGTGAAGACATGAATTTTGGGGAACCTGGGGCAGAATGTTACGGACTGAATTTTTAAAGTGTACCCTCAAAATCTGTATATTGAAATCTTAACTGTCAATGTAATGGTATTAGTATGTGGGACCTTCAGGAGGTAATTAGGTTGTGATAGTAGAGGCCTCATGAATAGGCTTAGTGTTCTTATAAAAGGGACCTAAGAGAGCTCTCACTTCTTTCCCCATGTGCTTATACAAAAACCCAACAGTCTGCAACTGCAAAAGGGCCCTCCCCAAAACCAGAACATCCTGGCACTCTGACTTTGGACTTCCAACCCCTAGAACAGTAAGAAATACTTTTTTTGTTATTTGTAAGCCACTCAATCTATGGTATTTTGTATAGCAGCACAAACTAAGACACTCCTCTACACTACAGTGTACACCACATTCTTCTGCCTCTTAGTATGCTTCAGTCACATTGAACTATATTTTGTTTACTAAACATGACAAATTTATTACTGCACTATGGTTTTGCCATATAATTTTTCCTGTCTTTTCAAACAGAAATTATTTCACAGCATACGCAGCTATAGGCAATTATCTAGCTTATGTATAAAATTACTTTCCTGATATTTGTCTCATTTTTTGTTTTTAAATGTTTTAAATAAACAAATAATAATTGTTTTGAGGGGTACAGTATGATGTCTTCATATATATTTATATTGTGGAATGATTAAATCAAGCTGCTTAACACATCTCTTATGTCACATATTTATCTTTTTGTTGTGAGAACACTGAAAATAGACTTTTTAGCAATCTAAAAAAGGCAAACCCTTTAAAGTAGAGAGTAGAATGCTAGTTAATGCTGGAGGCAAGGGATAGAGAATGGGGAGATGTTGTTCACAGGGTACAGTTTCAGTTAGACACAAAGATTGAGTTTTAGAGATTGACTTTATAGCAGAGTGACTATATTTAAAAATGACTTATTGTACATTTCAAATTTTCTATTTAAAATACGCATAGTATCTGTATTCCCAGTTCTTAAAACATGACCTATTAAATAACAGATTTGCAAGACTGAATGATTTTTTTTTACCTTGTCCTGATCTCTAGATTTTTTTTAAACTTTATCTCATTAATTGCTAATTCTCTCTTTATGAATGTTAAATACTTAAAATAGCACCAAACATAACTAAACAAAACAAAAACAAAATTTGTTTTTTATTTCAAATGGCATGTTCCATTGCGTCCTAAGACTGGACTGTCTTGGAGATAAAGAAGACTTCATTATTTTATATAATATTCCTTTGAGAAATCCTGAGTTTTGTGCAAAAATGACATACTTCATTTTTTTTTGCATAATTTTATCACTCCATAGAGCCCAGATCGAGTTCCTAAGTTCTCACTAAGGCACATGGGTCTAATTCCATTACATTTTTGGCCTGTGTCAATTAATTTTCTTTTCTCAGATAATAAATTTACACTCCTATTCCACTTCTGAGCAGTTAGAGATTTTCAGCATGGAACATTCTATTAAAATGAAATGGCAAATTGCCTTGTAGCACACACATTTTCAAAGAATGTTTTGTCTGATAATGTAGTTCTTATGAGTTTCTTTCCAAAGTAATCCATTTACACAAAATACATTATTAATTCTGTGCATTTACAAACTACACATAATTGCAAAGTGATGTCATTGTTCCACAAATACATCTAGGTTTCAAAGTGATTGATTAAATTCTGTTTAAAATTTTGCACAGAAGTGCAGAATATAATCACATTTTATATCCCTCTGTGCAGGACATAGTTTTCTAAATCATACTCCATTGTCAGGAGCATGTTCATCCTCCATACAGAACACACTGACTGAAAATAAGATCAAGTCTGCACATTTGGGATATAAATTTTTGAGATTACTGCTCTTGGTATAATATATCTCTCTTGTACTTGAGCCTCTAGATCTTGCTGTTTTTAACACTTTTGTGCTCGCAAGATTTATGCTTCTGTATACTTTGTTTATATTCAGCAGCTAAGTATATTTTCTCCTGTTATCATGACTCAACCTGTGATTTGTTTCAAAAGTACAAGTAAGGTTTTAAACATAATTATAGTGTAATCTCTTTAAATTTTGCTGCATTATCACTCAGAATGAGAAAAATCTAAATTAAAAGTGTGTGCACATGTATACACATTTTTCAATATACAAACTTAGGTATCATGTTAGATTCATCACGATTTGAAAATGAAATTTGATTATAATACTTGCAAGATGACTTACAAGTTAATATTTATATGTACACTTACAATTTTTATAATTTTTAAAACCATCCAATATATTAGTTTTCTTTGATTTCTAATGATAACAGTAGGAATATCTGGCCCTGGTTATCATATCTGGTTGTTATGATCAATAGAAACGATATATGCAAAAGCAAATACATTTTAAAACTTTTTAATATTAATTTTTATTGTTACGTATTCTGAATAATGCAGTTTTATAGTTATTATTATAACATGACACAAATGGTAGAGATTTTGATGCCTACATTTTTAATAAAAATGTTCAAAACCATATTTCACAAAATGTATCATGCTGTAAGGTTGCAACAGCCCTCTCAAATAGAGTTCTGCCTTTCTCTTGCCCTGTAAACTAATGGTATCTGAGAGTGCAACAGAAGGCCCTCATTACATGCTGGTATCTTGATCATCGACTTCCTTGCCTACAGAACTATCAGAAAATAATTTTCTATTTTTTATAAATTACCCAGTCTCAGGTATTTTGTTACAGCAGCACAAAACAGACTAAGACATAAAGTGTAAAATTCTCCTTCCATATTGCTGCAAGTGAAATGATTTTATTTTTTATAGCTGTGTAGTATTCACTGTGCGTGTATGTGTGTGTATATATGTATATATGCATATCACATCATTTTCTTTATGCAGTTATTTGTTGATGGACACATGTTGATTCAATATCTTTGGTATTATGAATATTGCTGCTATAAATAAATGAGTGCAAATATCTTTTTTGGTATAATGATATTTTTTCTTTTGGGTATACACCCAGTATAGGATTGATAGAGTGAATTGTGGCTCTTTAATACTTGAAAAAATTTTCATACTGTTTTAATAGAGGTGGGACAAATTTACATTCCTTCTAATTATACTATAAGGCTATAGTAACAAAAACAATATGATACTGATATAAAAATGGACACAATACTCAATAGAGCAAAATAGAAATTCCAGGAATAAAGTGACAAAGGCACTTTGTCACTTTATTAGTGGATATTTATAAAGGGACCTACCTACAGTCAATGGATATTTGACAACATTGAAAAAAACATACACTGGGAAAAGGATATTCCCTTCAATAAATAGTGCAGGGAAAACTGGAAAGCCACATGCAGAGGAATAAAACTGGGCCCCTATCTGTTGCCATCCACAAAATTAACTCAGGATGAATTAAAGAATTAAATATAATACCTGAAGATATAAAAGTACTCATAGAATACCTGGAAAAACTCTTCTAGACATTGGCCTTGGCAAAAAATTTGTGACTAAGACCTCAAAAGCAAATTTAGCAAAAACAAAAGTAGACAAATGGGACTTAATTAAACAAAAAAGTTTCTGCACAGCAAAAGAAATAACTGAGAAAACAGATAACCTGAAGAATGTGAGAAAATATTTGCAAACTATGCATCCAACTAAGTACTAATATCCAGAATTGACAAGAAATTCAAACAACTCAACAACAACAACAAAATAGATAACCCCATTAAAAAATGGACAAAGTACATAAACAGGCATTTCTCAAAAGAAGACATACAAGTGGACAGCAAACATATGAAATAATGCTCAGTCTCATCATCAGAGAAATAAAAATTAAAACCACAATGAAATGTCACCTTATACTAGTCAGAATGGCTATTTTTTAAAAGTCACAACACATCAGGTATTGATGAGAATGTAGAGAGAAGTGAGTGAATCCTTATATAGAATAGGTGACATTTTTATTTATAGAATATCAAAATAGTTACTTAAAATTCATTTGAATTATAAAATATTAAAATGTAGATTTATGAATACTTTGTACTTTCTAAAAGTTTAACCACAATAAAAATCCAAACTACCACTGTTGTGTCCATAATAATTCATAATTGTATGTGATGATGTTGAGAAATCTTCCTAAATATTAGGATTCAAGTCCCTCATTTATTTTAATGAAAATATCATTCTTAAAAGCATTTCAAGGAATATAGCTCAATAATTCAACAAATAACATTTGCAAATTCATAATCCATGGTTCAAAGATGTCAAGATGAACTCAAAGTCTACAGGGATACCCTTTTGATTCAAGGAAATAATGTTACCCTAAATGAGAGAAGATAGGGAAGACCATGTCAAATGAATCACTTTTTGATGTGGTTTGGCTGTGTCCCCACCCAGATCTCATTTTGAATTTTAGTTCTCATAATCCCCATGTGTCATGGGAGGGACCTGGTGGGAGGTAATTGAATCATGAGGGCGGTTACCCTCCGTGCTGTTCTTGTGATAGTGAGTGAGTCTCACGAGATCTGATGGTTTTATAAGGGGATTCCACATTTGCTCGGCTCTCATTCTTCTCCTTCCTGCTGCCATGTGAAGAAGGACTTGATTGCTTCCCCTTCCACCATGATTGTAAGTTTCCTGAATGTTCCCCAGCCGTATGGAACTGTATAGTCCATTAAAGTTCTTTTCCTTATAAATTACCCAGTCTTGGGTATTTCTTCATAGCAGCATTGAGAACAGACTAATACACACTTCAATATTGATTTACATTTCTATGATCCTCAGTGATCTTGAGTATTTTTTAATGTTTGTTGGCAACTTGCATGTCTTCTTTTGATAAATGTCTATGTCATTTGCCTACTTTGTAATAACATAATGTGTTTATTTATTTATTTATTTATTGAGTTCCATGTAGATTCTGGATATTAGTACTTCGTTAGATGCGTAATTTGTGAATATTTTCTCCTGTTCTGTAGGTTGCCTGTTTACTCTGTTGATTATTTCCTTTGCTGTGCAGAAGATTTTTAGTTTACTTAGGTCCCATTTGCCTATTATTATTTTTGTTTCATTTGCTTCTGATGACTTAGTCATAAATTCTTGGTCAAGGCTGATATTCAGTAAAGTTTTCCTAGGTTTTCTTCTAGGAATTTTATAGGTTTTTACATTTGAGTATTTAATCAATCTTGAGTTAATTTTTATATATGGTGAGATATAGGAATCCAGTTTTATTCTTGTGTATATGGATATCCAATTTTTCTAGTACAATTTATTGAAAAAGGTATCCTTTCCACATTGTTTATTTGTGCATGCTTTGTTGAAGATTAGTTGGTTGTAGGTATGTGGCTTTATTTCTTGGTTCTCTATTTAATTTTATTAAACTATGTATCTGTTTTTGTATTGGTACCATGCTGTTCTTGTTACTATAGGTTTGTAGTATAATTTGAAATGGGGTGAAGTGCTGACTCCAGCTTTGTTCTTTTTGCTTAGAATTGCTTTGGCTATCCGGGTCATTTTTTCAGTTCAGGATTTCGTATAAATTTTGGGATTGTTGTTTTCTAATTCTGTGAAAAATGACATTGGTAGTTTGATAGAAATTGCATTGAATCTTTAGATTGCTTTGGACACCATGGTCATTTTTAATTTTTTTAAATCCATGAACATGGGATATTTTTCCATTAGTTTGTTTTATTTCAGGTTTCTTCCATCCATCTTTTGTAGTTCTTATTGTAGAAATATTTTACCTCCTTGGTTAAACGTATTTCTCAGTTATATGTGTGTGTGTGTGTGTGTGTGTGTGGCTATTGTAAATGAGATTGAGTTCTTGATTTTGTTCTCAGCTTGAATATTATTGCTATATAGAAATACTACTGACTATTGGACATTGACTTTGTATTCTGAAACTTTATTGCAGTCATTTGTCAAGTCTAGGAGTCTTTCGGAGTCTTTAGGGTTTTCTTTGTATAAGACCATGCCATCTCTTAATGTAACTTCTATCCCAACTTTTGTGGTAATTTTTTTCTTGCATTTTTTATAATTTTATTTTCTAATTTGTTTATCCAGAAATACCATTTAGTTCTGTTTGGTATTAGACTTGAAAACAGTGCAAATTTTCTTTCTTAACATTTCATTTTTGAAATTCATCCATGTTTTTGCATAGTTCATTCATTTTTGTTGATGTATTGAGTAGTCTTAAGTTACCAATTTCATTTTTAATAGTTATGCTTTTTCCAAAAATTTTATAATAATTAGTAGTTTTATGACTATTCCTATATACATATTCATATAAATGCATAACAAAGAGTGCAATTGCTCATTTGGAGGGCATGCCATCTTTAGCACTATGACTATTAAATAAATTGTTTGCATTGATTAAGAGAGTGATATTCCACATCATTACCAGGACTGTGGATTGTCAGACATTTTAAGTAACTGTGGCTCCCCATACAGGATAACTTGGTTAAACTTGCTATTCACTTGGCATCCCTAGCATTATATTATTGTCATCATAAGAATGGAACCCAAAGTTCTAGAGTTTTTAATCAATTATCAAACAACAATTAATTGAATACCATGTAAGTTCCTAATCTTGTGCTAGCTGTTGTCCTACATTTGTGATAAGAATAGATAAAGTGCCCTTCTACCTAGCAGTTTAGACAATAAACAATGAGAAAAGAAATTAAATGTGTATTGTATGATAGCAGGTTAGTGATAATCACTAATAATCCAATGAGTTTATATGATACCAAAATATTGATTAGATCAGGAAATCACTGCTAAAGAGGAAACATTATTTATCAGTATGTTTATAACAGATGGAGCAATGAGTATAAAAGTCATGTGTTAGGGTATGCAAGATAATGATATAGAGCAGGGTAATCAAGGCAAAGGATAATGGTAGGTGGAAAAGCCAGCTTATAGTTCTGAGCAAGATTATATCTTTAGCTTTTATTAGGTAAGTAAATGAAATACTTTTGAGATTTTCAGCTGGAAAAATGAAACTAATGTGAAATGCATTATATTGCCAGAGGTGACTTCCATTGCCTGGTGGGGAAGAGACTGGAGGAAGGATGGATAATGGCAGCACACAGATGCTGCTGAGAAGCTATTTTAGTAGTTCATGTAAGAGACAATTGTCAAATTTGCAATAAACTTCCAGGTGAAATGGAATTGACTTTCTAATGGCTTGGAATGGTGTATATAAAACAGCTGGTAATGACTCCATGTTTTGAAGCTTTAGAAAATAGATTAATAATGGCTCAAATTACTGAGTGAAAAATTACTGGGAAAGAAGCAGGATTGGCAGGATGCAGATAAAGAATTCTGTTTTACTTACTAAGGTTGAGATGCCTATTTGATATTCAAGGCAGTTGCAAATGAGATGAGCGTTCAGGAATGAGATATCAGCTAAAGATATAAATTTTAGTCTTGGGCCCGTATCTTAGCTGCAAGGAAGGATTTTATGAACTGCTGGTGAGACTGTAAATCAGTGCAATCAACGTAGACAAAGAAATAAATGCATACACCATGTCATCTTGTAATAACTCCCAACCCCCAACACCTAAAGAAGAGACTGTGTGTTTAAGTTGGGAGTGTATTGTGGAGTAAGAATAAGAAACAGGATGCGTGCTATAGGGAGAGAGAGTAAAATCTAGAACACATTATTAAGTTAGGTGATGGAATACTATATGACCATTCACTGAAGTGAAACAACGGGGGAAATATGTATCCATCAGCTCTAGGAGTTCCATTTTTCAAGCATAGCCTCATGGATGCTAACTTCTCAATGTGTCTAGACAGTGCATTTATGAGTACCAAGCAAAATGCCTACAACAATCCACACAACATTGTCTGAGAAATCCCACAGCAGAAAGTGAATTCTTGCTCTAGTCTGCAGCCACATACTATCATTTCCATCTTTATGAAACTGACCAAAGTCTACATAAAAATAGTAACCAAGGCTCTGACTGGAACAAGAGGTAATGCTGAGAGGGTCTGCAGTGATGTAAGATCCAATACACCCTATGATTTTTAAATTTTGTTCCTGGGTTTATATCCTAGAGAAACTCTGACATATATATGTGTATATATATATATATATACATTTATATATATACACATTTACATATATATATACACACATACACACACATTCATAGCAGCTTTTTGTTGAAATAGCAAAAAATGAGAAAAAAACTAAATGGCAATATAATGAACAAAAGGGAGCTGTGTTTTGATATTTTTATATAGTACAATGCTAAACAGCATTTAAAATAATTGATAAGAATTATATGCGCCAACATAGATGGACATCATCAATGTCATATAAAACAAAATAAAGCAGAAGGTAGATAGACACTTTTTTTTTGAGTCGGAGTTTTTGCTCTGTTGTCCAGGCTGGAGTGCAGTGGCGTGATCTTGGCTCACTGCAACCTCCGCCTCTCGGGTTCAAGCAATTCTCCTGCCTCAGCCTCCTGAGTAGCTCGGATTACAGGCGCCCTCCACCACACCTGGCTAACTTTTGTATTTTTAGTAGAGACAGGGTTTCACCATGTTGGTCAGGCTGGTCTCGAATGCCTGACCTCAGGTGATCCACCCGCTTAGGCCTCCCAAAGTGCTGGGATTACAGGCATGAACCACCGCGCCCTGATGATAGACACGTTTTTAACTTCTAAAAATATATGATCATGATTAAATTGTGTCTGTGGAGACTTGCACATATACTAAATTTTAAACAATTAGAGATATTTGTTCATTACCACATTTTAGGAGTCATTATTTCCTCTATGAAGAGAGAAAGGAATTTGATACAAGTTCACAGGGGCTTCCAATAGATTGAGACTTTTATTTCTAGCTGAGCTGCTGATATATGAATTTTTTTTGTTATTATGACTTTCATATGTATTAAAAATAAAATGAAAAAACAAGGATTAGGTGAGGAACCTATACGTCTCTAATATGCAGAATACCACAGAAATAATGACTGTTGGGAAATTAGGCCTTAGCTCTGATGTTTGAACCATCCCCTCAATGTTTCCCAGTGCTTCTTAGAGTATTTTGATCACCTCTGTGTTGGTGCTTTAGAACTAGAGAAGCCCGTTTTAACTTTTTTTTTTTTTTTTTTTTGAGACAGAGTTTCACTCTTATTGCCCAGGCTGGAGTGCAGTGGCACAATCTCGGCTCACTGCAACCTCTGCCTTCTGGATTCAAGTGATTCTCCTGCCTTGGCCTCCAGAGGAGCTGGGATTACATGCCACCACATCTAGCTACTTTTTTGTATTTAGTTGGTCGGGCTGGTCTTGAACTCCTGACCTCAGATGATCCACCCGTCTCAGCCTCCCAAAGTGCTGGGATTACGTGCGTGAAACACTGCACCTGGCCTTTTGTTAACTTTTAGTTTAAGTTCGGGAGTACACGTGCAGGTTTGTTATACAGGTAAACTCGTGTCATGGGGATTTGTTGTACAGGTTATGTTGTCACCCAGGTATTAAGCTTAGTACTCATTAGTTACTTTTCCTGAACCTCTCCCTTTTCCCACCCGCTACTCTTAGGTAGGTCCGAGTGTGTGATGTTCTCCTCTATGAGTCCATGTGTTCTTATCATTTGGCTCACATTTATAAATAAGAACATGCTGCATTTGTTTTTCTGTTCCTGCGTTAGTGGGAGCTGAGGATGGGTGGAGCTGAGGATAATGGTCTCCAGCTCCACCCATGTTCCTGCAAAGGACATGATCTTGTTCTTTTGTATGGATGAATACTATAAAGTCTTCCAAACTGTTTTGGTTTTGGTTTGTTTTCTTTCTTGAGAAAGGAAAGACAAAATAGAAATAAAACAGTAGGCCGAGTGGGGTGGCTCACGCCTGTAATCCCAGCACTTTAGGAGGCTGAGGCAGATGGATCACTAGGGGTCAAGAGTTTGAGACCAGCATGAACAACATGGTGAAATCCCGTCTCCACTAAAAATACAAAAAATCAGTCAGGCATGGTGGCACATGCCTGTAATTCCAGCTACTAGGGAGGCTGAGGCAGGAGAATCGCTTGAATCTGGGAGGCAATGGGTTGCAGGGTGTGCCGGGATGGCACCACAGCCTGGGTGAAAGCGTGAGACTCCGTCTCAAAAAAAAATAATAAAATAAAAAAGGGAGAGAGAAAGAGTACCAATGTATGGCAGAAATCAAGAGAAGAGTTTGCTTTTTTGAATAACTACACCCTGGACATTAGTTTCAAGAAACTGTCTGCTGGAAATATATGTTTAAGTTGATGGATCATTATTACACGTAGCATAAAGAAAGTCACTCCTTGCTAGAAAGCCCTGTGTAGGTCATTAGGCATCACAGTGTGGAGTTATCTAAGCAAGCACCAAGGTAGGATATCTGAATAACTGATTTATTTCCATGTTTACTGAGAATATTCATTGCAACAAGTCAGTAGAGAAACAGTAAAGAGGGCAGGCATGGCTATGCTTCTATAGAATCTAGTGAAAAGGAGATAATTTCAAATAACCCAAGAAGGTAAATGAGTAGTCAAATTTTGAAAAGGACTATTAACTCACAAACAGGAAACTATAATAGAAAATAGTTGGTTGAAGGCAGAATGCCCAGTTCAGAAAAGATTCCTCTGAAAAGCAATATATAAGCATAGACTTCGAGGATGAAGAGTCACTCATTTTGAAAGAGCAGATGAAGAAAGTTTCAGGACAAAGAAACAGCATCTGCAAAGACCTCAACCAAGATATCACACAGAAAATGCTGTATTTAATCTGTTGCTAGACAAAAGTGAGCTACAGATCACATGGTCTTGGATGAGGGAGACAGATGATATAGTTTGGATGTCCCGCCCAAATCTCATGTTGAAACGAGATCCCCAGTGCTGAAGGTGGAGCCTGGTGGGAAGTGTTTGGATCATGGGGTCGAATCCTTCGTGGCTTGGTGCTGTCTCCATGGTAGTGCACCTACCCCAACACACTCTCTCTCTCGTTCCTGCTTTCACCATGTGAAGCGCCTGCTCCTGCTTTGCCTTCTGTCATGAGTAAAAGCTCCCTGAGGCCTCTCCAGAAGAAGATGCCACTGTGCTTCCTGTACAGCCTGCAGAACTGTGAGTCAATTAAACATTTTTATAATATCCAGTCTCAGATATTTCTTCACAGCAATACAAGAACAGCCTAATATAACAGATAAGCAGGGACTAAAGTCATCAAAATTAGAATTGTGCATTTAATTTTGATTGCATTTAATTTTGATTGCATTGAAAAGGCAGATGCTTTGAGGCTAGAATGAGGTAATAACTGTTTTGTTTTGTTTTGTTTTGTTTGCTCTTAACAAATTAGTCTGACTTCAGTCCATAGTAAATTGGAGAGGAACTGGTAGAAGATAAAAGAACTGGTAAAAAGCCATTGTAAATACTCAAGTTTCAAAAACAATTTTGTGGTAAGGGCAAATCCTCAGGTCAAGAAAAGTGTGTTACTAAATTCTGTTAGTTTCCAGAAGAAAGATAAAGTCATATGACACAGATTTTACTCCTTACGTTAGAGAGTGTGCTAAGGATACCACCCACATTTTCCAACATTTATTTCCATCATGTTTTATGACCTTCATCTATATTCCATCCTCGTTATTTCTAGCAACAGTCTATGAAATTTCTTACATTAATAGAAATAATGTATTAATATTCAGCAATGTGCTAAACATTGTTGAAACACTGTCTCAATATTACTCTTGGAAGAGCTCTGAGGTAGACAATATTTCCAATATATGAGTCATGAGGAAACTGAGGAATGGAAAGATTAAACAACTTGTTGAGGGTAGCATAATTGTAAATGGTGAAGACATAATACAAATCCTAATATCTATGACTCTAATGCTTTAAAAAATCATTATATATACTACGCTGTCTCTGATGTGTGAATCTACCCACTTCTAATTCATTATTTATAACAAGTATTTGTTGCCAGGTAGCATTCTAGGCTTTGGGGATACATCTTTGAAAAAGCTTATAGAAATCTCTGTCCTCAGGGAACTAATATTCCAGGGACTATACAATAAACAATAAGCAAAAATGTAACATGTATAGTGTGTTAGACTGTAGTAAGTACAATGGCAAAAAATTAAGAATGGAGAATGTCTAAGGGGACAGATTGTTTGGAATTTGAATAAAGTGGCTATGGAAAACCTCACTGAGATAATGGCATCTGACCAAAAGCATGAGGAAGATATAGAACAAACCATATCTGTTGCATGTTTAGTAATAACCAAGAAAATACTGTACGTGAAGCTGAGTGAGAAAATTACATAGTGGAAGGAGGGAAGTCCATAGAAGAATTGGGGGCTTCATGTGGTGCAGCATCTATAAAGCATTGTGCAAGTTCTGACTTTTACAATGAATGAAATGAGAGATCAGAGTTTTACACAGAAAAAGGTAATAACCTGATACATGTTTTAAAGTGATTATACAAATTGCTCTTTTGAGGATGTACTGAAGGGTGCCTTATGCAGAATCAGAAACACCTGTTTGCTGGCCATTTCAATAACCTGGGCAATAAATGATGGTAGTTAGCACCAGGATGCTAGTGGTGAAAGTAGCAAAAATGATCAGAATTGAGCTGTATTTTGAACATACAGTTAATAAGTTCTGTGGCATGACAGAAAAATGATTCCATAATATTTGTATTGAGCAACCTTGTTGATTTGATATTCAGACTAAGTCCTAATATTAAACAATGTAGGAATTTCAATGAAAATATGACCAAAGGGAGAAAATGGCTCCCAACCTACTGTAATTAAAGTTCCCTTCTGTTGTTTTAAAATGCTACTATGGATAGAGAAAACAAGATATGGATTTGGAAGAAAATTACCCACAGTCTAATTGTCAGATTTATTGACTTAAATGTTACATGGCAATAAAGTTGAAAGAAAAATAAGAAGAAATTCTAAAAGCCAGCATGTTAGATTTATTCCCTCCACAAAAAGAATTGCTAACATGTATAAAGTGAGATAATATGCCAAATACTTGTACTTGGCATAATTGCATTTTCTCAACAAATCCTATATAATCAACATTGTTTTATTTGTATATGTGTGAAAAATCATGACACCTGCAGTTTAAGTTACATTTGTATGAAACAGTCAATATGTGGCAGAACCAGAATAAAGCCCAGGTTTAGATTAAAGGAATTCTCTTTCCATTGCACCAACCCGTATTGCCTGTGGAAACCCTAAACAAGCCATTTAAATTTGTTGGAATTCCGTTTTTCAACTTTTTAAAACTAAGAGTCCAGTCCTAAATCAAGTTAATGTTTAAATTCTTCACTTATGCTTAGTATGTACATTATTCCAAAATGTGAATTGCTCCCAAATATCATATTCATTCTAACAGAGGACATTAAAAGTTTAAAAGATATCTGTTATATGGCTGAACTGATTATATTTTATCAGAAAGTGAAAGGAACTGAAAGGAACTACTCAGCATATTTCTTTTTTTTTTTTTTTTGTGGTTTGCTGTCCCCCAAATCAGGTTTTCTTTTTTTTTTTTTTTATTATACTTTAAGTTTTAGGGTACATGTGCACATTGTGCAGGTTAGTTACATATGTATACATGTGCCATGCTGGTGCGCTGCACCCACTAACTCGTCATCTAGCATTAGGTATATCTCCCAATGTTATCCCTCCCCCCTCCCCCCTCCCCACCACAGTCCCCAGAGTGTGATATTCCCCTTCCTGTGTCCATGTGATCTCATTGTTCAATTCCCACCTATGAGTGAGAATATGCGGTGTTTGGTTTTTTGTTCTTGCGATAGTTTACTGAGAATGATGGTTTCCAGTTTCATCCATGTCCCTACAAAGGACATGAACTCATCATTTTTTATGGCTGCATAGTATTCCATGGTGTATATGTGCCACATTTTCTTAATCCAGTCTATCATTGTTGGACATTTGGGTTGGTTCCAAGTCTTTGCTATTGTGAATAATGCCGCAATAAACATACGTGTGCATGTGTCTTTATAGCAGCATGATTTATAGTCCTTTGGGTATATACCCAGTAATGGGATGGCTGGGTCAAATGGTATTTCTAGTTCTAGATCCCTGAGGAATCGCCACACTGACTTCCACAATGGTTGAACTAGTTTACAGTCCCACCAACAGTGTAAAAGTGTTCCTATTTCTCCACATCCTCTCCAGCACCTGTTGTTTCCTGACTTTTTAATGATTGCCATTCTAACTGGTGTGAGATGATATCTCATAGTGGTTTTGATTTGCATTTCTCTGATGGCCAGTGATGATGAACATTTTTTCATGTGTTTTTTGGCTGCATAAATGTCTTCTTTTGAGAAGTGTCTGTTCATGTCCCTCGCCCACTTTTTGATGGGGTTGTTTGTTTTTTTCTTGTAAATTTGTTTGAGTTCATTGTATATTCTGGATATTAGCCCTTTGTCAGATGAGTAGGTTGCGAAAATTTTCTCCCATGTTGTAGGTTGCCTGTTCACTCTGATGGTAGTTTCTTTTGCTGTGCAGAAGCTCTTTAGTTTAATTAGATCCCATTTGTCAATTTTGTCTTTTGTTGCCATTGCTTTTGGTGTTTTGGACATGAAGTCCTTGCCCACGCCTATGTCCTGAATGGTAATGCCTAGGTTTTCTTCTAGGGTTTTTATGGTTTTAGGTCTAACGTTTAAATCTTTAATCCATCTTGAATTGATTTTTGTATAAGGTGTAAGGAAGGGATCCAGTTTCAGCTTTCTCCATATGGCTAGCCAGTTTTCCCAGCACCATTTATTAAATAGGGAATCCTTTCCCCATTGCTTGTTTTTCTCAGGTTTGTCAAAGATCAGATAGTTGTAGGTAAGTGGCGTTATTTCTGAGGGCTCTGTTCTGTTCCATTGATCTATATCTCTGTTTTGGTACCAGTACCATGCTGTTTTGGTTACTGTAGCCTTGTAGTATAGTTTGAAGTCAGGTAGTGTGATGCCTCCAGCTTTGTTCTTTTGGCTTAGGATTGACTTGGCGATGCGGGCTCTTTTTTGGTTCCATATGAACTTTAGTTTTTTCCAATTCTGTGAAGAAAGTCATTGGTAGCTTGATGGGGATGGCATTGAATCTGTAAATTACCTTGGGCAGTATGGCCATTTTCACGATATTGATTCTTCCTACCCATGAGCATGGAATGTTCTTCCATTTGTTTGTATCCTCTTTTATTTCCTTGAGCAGTGGTTTGTAGTTCTCCTTGAAGAGGTCCTTCACATCCCTTGTAAGTTGGATTCCTAGGTATTTTATTCTCTTTGAAGCAATTGTGAATGGGAGTTCACTCATGATTTGGCTCTCTGTTTGTCTGTTGTTGGTGTATAGGAATGCTTGTGATTTTTGTACATTGATTTTGTATCCTGAGACTTTGCTGAAGTTGCTTATCAGCTTAAGGAGATTTTGGGCTGAGACGATGGGGTTTTCTAGATAAACAATCATGTCGTCTGCAAACAGGGACAATTTGACTTCCTCTTTTCCTAATTGAATACCCTTTATTTCCTTCTCCTGCCTGATTGCCCTCGCCAGAACTTCCAACACTATGTTGAATAGGAGTGGTGAGAGAGGGCATCCCTGTCTTGTGCCAGTTTTCAAAGGGAATGCTTCCAGTTTTTGCCCATTCAGTATGATATTGGCTGTGGGTTTGTCATAGATAGCTCTTATTATTTTGAAATACGTCCCATCAATACCTAATTTATTGAGAGTTTTTAGCATGAAGGGTTGTTGAATTTTGTCAAAGGCTTTTTCTGCATCTATTGAGATAATCATGTGGTTTTTGTCTTTGGCTCTGTTTATATGCTGGATTACATTTATTGATTTGCGTATATTGAACCAGCCTTGCATCCCGGGGATGAAGCCCACTTGATCGTGGTGGATAAGCTTTTTGATGTGCTGCTGGATTCGGTTTGCCAGTATTTTATTGAGGATTTTTGCATCAATGTTCATCAAGGATATTGGTCTAAAATTCTCTTTTTTGGTTGTGTCTCTGCCAGGCTTTGGTATCAGAATGATGCTGGCCTCATAAAATGAGTTAGGGAGGATTCCCTCTTTTTCTATTGATTGGAATAGTTTCAGAAAGAATGGTACCAGTTCCTCCTTGTACCTCTGGTAGAATTCGGCTGTGAATCCATCTGGTCCTGGACTCTTTTTGGTTGGTAAACTATTGATTATTGCCACAATTTCAGCTCCTGTTATTGGTCTATTCAGAGATTCAACTTCTTCCTGGTTTAGTCTTGGGAGAGTGTATGTGTCGAGGAATGTATCCATTTCTTCTAGATTTTCTAGTTTATTTGCGTAGAGGTGTTTGTAGTATTCTCTGATGGTAGTTTGTATTTCTGTGGGATCGGTGGTGATATCCCCTTTATCGTTTTTTATTGTGTCTATTTGATTCTTCTCTTGTTTTTCTTTATTAGTCTTGCTAGCGGTCTATCAATTTTGTTGATCCTTTCAAAAAACCAGCTCCTGGATTCATTGATTTTTTGAAGGGTTTTTTGTGTCTCTATTTCCTTCAGTTCTGCTCAGATTTTAGTTATTTCTTGCCTTCTGCTAGCTTTTGAATGTGTTTGCTCTTGCTTTTCTAGTTCTTTTAATTCTGATGTTAGGGTGTCAATTTTGGATCTTTCCTGCTTTCTCTTGTGGGCATTTAGTGCTATAAATTTCCTTCTACACACTGCTTTGAATGCGTCCCAGAGATTCTGGTATGTTGTGTCTTTGTTCTCGTTGGTTTCAAAGAACATCTTTATTTCTGCCTTCATTTCGTTATGTACCCAGTAGTCATTCAGGAGCAGGTTGTTCAGTTTTCATGTAGTTGAGCGGCTTTGAGTGAGATTCTTCATCCTGAGTTCTAGTTTGATTGCACTGTGGTCTGAGAGATAGTTTGTTATAATTTCTGTTCTTTTACATTTGCTGAGGAGAGCGTTACTTCCAAGTATGTGGTCAATTTTGGAATAGGTGTGGTGTGGTGCTGAAAAAAATGTATATTCTGTTGATTTGGGGTGCAGAGTTCTGTAGATGTCTATTAGGTCCGCTTGGTGCAGAGCTGAGTTCAATTCCTGGGTATCCTTGTTGACTTTCTGTCTCGTTGATCTGTCTAATGTTGACAGTGGGGTGTTAAAGTCTCCCATTATTAATGTGTGGGAGTCTAAGTCTCTTTGTAGGTCACTCAGGACTTGCTTTATGAATCTGGGTGCTCCTGTATTGGGTGCATATATATTTAGGATAGTTAGCTCCTCTTGTTGAATTGATCCCTTTACCATTATGTAATGGCCTTCTTTGTCTCTTTTGATCTTTGTTGGTTTAAAGTCTGTTTTATGAGAGACTAGGATTGCAACCCCTGCCTTTTTTTGTTTTCCATTTGCTTGGTAGATCTTCCTCTATCCTTTTATTTTGAGCCTATGTGTGTCTCTGCACGTGAGATGGGTTTCCTGAATACAGCACACTGATGGGTCTTGACTCTTTATCCAACTTGCCAGTCTGTGTCTTTTAATTGGAGAATTTAGTCCATTTACATTTAAAGTTAATATTGTTATGTGTGAATTTGATCGTGTCATTATGATGTTAGCTGGTGATTTTGCTCGTTAGTTGATGCAGTTTCTTCCTAGTCTCGATGGTCTTTACATTTTGTCATGATTTTGCAGCGGCTGGTACCGGTTGTTCCTTTCCATGTTTAGCACTTCCTTCAGGAGCTCTTTTAGGGCAGGCCTGGTGGTGACAAAATCGGTCAGCATTTGCTTGTCTGTAAAGTATTTTATTTCTCCTTCACTTATGAAGCTTAGTTTGGCTGGATATGAAATTCTGGGTTGAAAATTCTTTTCTTTAAGAATGTTGAATATTGGCCCCCACTCTCTTCTGGCTTGTAGGGTTTCTGCCGAGAGATCCGCTGTTAGTCTGATGGGCTTCCCTTTGAGGGTAACCCGACCTTTCTCTCTGGCTGCCCTTAACATTTTTTCCTTCATTTCAACTTTGGTGAATCTGACAATTATGTGTCTTGGAGTTGCTCTTCTCGAGGAGTATCTTTGTGGTGTTCTCTGTATTTCCTGAATCTGAACATTGGCCTGCCTTGCTAGATTGGGGAAGTTCTCCTGGATAATATCCTGCAGAGTGTTTTCCAGCTTGGCTCCATTCTCCGCATCACTTTCAGGTACACCAATCAGACGTAGATTTGGTCTTTTCACATAGTCCCATATTTCTTGGAGGCTTTGCTCATTTCTTTTTATTCTTTTTTCTCTAAACTTCCCTTCTCGCTTCATTTCATTCCTTTCATCTTCCATTGCTGATACCCTTTCTTCCAGTTGATCGCATCGGCTCCTGAGGCTTCTGCATTCTTCACGTAGTTCTCGAGCCTTGGTTTTCAGCTCCTTTAAGCACTTCTCTGTATTGGTTATTCTAGTTATACCTTCGTCTAAATTTTTTTCAAAGTTTTCAACTTCTTTGCCTTTGGTTTGAATATCCTCCCGTAGCTCAGAGTAATTTGATCGTCTGAAGCCTTCTTCTCTCAGCTCGTCAAAATCATTCTCCATCCAGCTTTGTTCCGTTGCTGGTGAGGAACTGCGTTCCTTTGGAGGAGGAGAGGCGCTCTGCGTTTTAGAGTTTCCAGTTTTTCTGCTCTGTTTTTCCCCCATCTTTGTGGTTTTATCTACTTTTGGTCTTTGATGATGGTGATGTACAGATGGGTTTTTGGTGTGGATGTCCTTTCTGTTTGTTAGTTTTCCTTCTAACAGACAGGACCCTCAGCTGCAGGTCTGTTGGAATACCCTGCCGTGTGAGGTGTCAGTGTGCCCCTGCTGGGGGGTGCCTCCCAGTTAGGCTGCTTGGGGGTCAGGGGTCAGGGACCCACTTGAGGAGGCAGTCTGCCCGTTCTCAGATCTCCAGCTGCGTGCTGGGAGAACCACTGCTCTCTTCAAAGCTTTCAGACAGGGACATTTAAGTCTGCAGAGGTTACTGCTGTCTTTTTGTTTGTCTGTGCCCTGCCCCCAGAGGTGGAGCCTACAGAGGCAGGCAGGCCTCCTTGAGCTGTGGTGGGCTCCACCCAGTTCGAGCTTCCCGGCTGCTTTGTTTACCTAAGCAAGCCTGGGCAATGGCGGGCGCCCCTCCCCCAGCCTCGCTGCCGCCTTGCCGTTTGATCTCAGACTGCTGTGCTAGCAATCAGCGAGATTCCCTGGGCGTAGGACCCTCCGAGCCAGATGTGGGATATAGTCTCGTGGTGCGCCGTTTTTTAAGCCGGTCTGAAAAGCGCAATATTCGGGTGGGAGTGACCCGATTTTCCAGGTGCGTCCGTCACCCCTTTCTTTGACTCGGAAAGGGAACTCCCTGACCCCTTGCGCTTCCCAGGTGAGGCAATGCCTCGCCCTGCTTCGGCTCGCGCACGGTGCGCGCACCCACTGGCCTGCGCCCACTGTCTGGCACTCCCTAGTGAGATGAACCCGGTACCTCAGATGGAAATGCAGAAATCACCCGTCTTCTGCGTCGCTCACGCTGGGAGCTGTAGACCGGAGCTGTTCCTATTCGGCCATCTTGGCTCCTCCTACTCAGCATATTTCTAATGAGTATACAGAGGAAAAGTATTTTGCCTCATTTAATTTTGTAAAATCTCTCTCTGGCACATAATTCACAGTCTTTTTTTGCCCACAGGAATAGTGAGGCAGATATGTATTAATTCATGTCATAATACAAGAATAGGTAGCAATAAAACACTGGCATTTTCCAAATTGCCAGTATAAAGAATTATCAGAAGAACATGGGTATTAGCTTCAGATTCTCCAAGGGGTTAACATTTATGTTATCTGTTAAATATGAATTATGTATTAACTTCTCATATTTCATATATAAAACTTTATGCTTTGGTCCTGTTCCTCAGGATGACCTTGACGTAATCAGAAATAATAGTGTTCTTTACCAAAGACATTAATCAATAACTTTATAATATGAAGCACTATGAATATTTAATGGCTTCAGCTTGAATAATTCAAATCCCGTATTACTAAAAAATAAAGTCAATTGAGTGACTGAGAGTTCCATATTCCACAATTCCTACTCTGCTTACTACCTATTCTATTTACTATTCTCTTTACTATTTGAGAAGGGTATGGAGTTGTATATGTTGCAAACATCACGTATCTTTTGTTCGACTTTCTTGAACACGTCATATTATTTTTTTTAGTTCATTTTCTGAATATAAGTAATTCTTGGTGAATTAATACTTTAAACAAGAGTTCACCTGGAAAGCAGTAGGCAAAATTTGATTAAAAATATTATTTTATTAACATACCTTAAAAATGTAATAGGACAATGCATCAAAGAACAATTTCAAAATAAAAACACAGAGAACAAATGACCAGCAAAATTGCTCTGAAGTCTTAAAAACAGAAATAAATACTTCAATAATCATAGGTAATATGGAAATCCAATGTATGACTTACCTATAGAAAACCCTTCTGGAATTTCATTTAAATCTAACGTCAATATGAGCTATGTAGGAAGTCCATTAATAAATAAGAATATTATATAGGTACACATGTATATATTAATTTTAAGCCATATGCAGCCCTATTTGAAAATGTTAAACAAAAATCATCAGGATTAGTCCATACTGATTATTAAAAAATAAAATTGTCATTGCTCATTGTAGAAGATAAATGTCAGCTGTGCAGCAGGTGTGTTTATAGCCACCTGGTAATCCTATCGCCTCAATAATGCATTTCCCTTTTTTAGTTAAAAACTTAATTACAATAAGAAACTGTATGTGCTTAGGAATATGAATATAGAAGGAGTAATCACCGTTTAGTAAAATAAGTTTTACTTGCATATTAAAATTTACTGTGTTTGTGAAGATGCTGATAGTACATTACATATGGAGATCCAAGTGCACATAGTCACTAATTCTTTAAACTATGTTTGATATTACTAATAATTTACTTTACATATATATCGGAATTTAATTGAAAAATAGTAAATGACTGCTAATATACATTATTCTTCTGAGTTGCATTTTTGCTTAATGAAATAGAATTTTAAAAAAATTTGTTTATCTTTATTCCTACTAGATTATACATTTCATGAGAAAAGCATTATCTCTTTATTAGTATATTTCTTTACCTATATTAGAATTTGACTTTGAAATAAACCAGATATAATACCATTGTTGTAGATGTATTTAGTGTAGTAAAAATAATATTCTGCATCTGAGTTTTGAGCAAGGAGATTTTACAATCTCCTTTCAGTTAGAAAACTACAAGACCCTCTTAACTGATGTTGGAAATGTAAGTAAAGAAGATAAAAATTAAAATGATAAAGAAAAGCATTTGGGGTATAGTATCATTGTGCTTCCCAGCAGAATGAGTTGTAAGTGCTCACTCCGCATTTTTCAGTAACATATACTTAAAGTAAACACACAGGGGCTACAGACGCTATTTTTTGGTTCAACATGACCTGAGCGGTTAATTATTTGTAAAGGGAAGAAGCAAGAATAGGCTCAGGGAGGGAGACAGAGAAAGATTGGGTGGGGGGGGGGGGGGATGGAGGGAGAGTTTCACCTGTATCTAAAACAGATCAGAAGCAATTTCTTCCTCCAACTTCTCACTTGTCTATTTCTACTAATAAAGAGCAAAACCAGACAAAATAGATTATTGTGTCATTTTTGTTTTCTTATTTTGTAATACACAGAAAAACTCAAGCTGGAGACGGAAATGAACAGATGCATATGGCTGGAAAGAGTCAGTGCTAATCTCTACAATGTTGTTTTAATAGAATGGAGACAAGACCACATACTTTCTTACAATAATGAGGATCAATAAAGACAAAACTGACACTTTGTAATGAATA
Source organism: Pan troglodytes (assembly GCF_028858775.2). Classification (NCBI taxonomy): domain Eukaryota; kingdom Metazoa; phylum Chordata; class Mammalia; order Primates; family Hominidae; genus Pan; species Pan troglodytes. The sequence continues at coordinate 63,664,263 of NC_072403.2, forward strand.
ATGATCTGAACACTCACCTGAGAAAGTATCTCTTTGTTGCAGGTTTTTGGAAATGGGCTATATTTTTTGAATCATAACCAATATGTACTGCCATAAACAAGAGGATTTCAAGCCAGCTCCATCTGGTTGAAAATTATTTTATTTATTACTAAGAGAAAAGTGTAAGACAAGTCCTGTGGTAAAAACAGATTTACTGCCTCTGCTATTCACCTGTGTTATTTCTTCATATATTACCATTGACATATATTATCCATTCTTCACAGCAATGGCTTTGCCATGGCAAATTAAATATCTCATTGTCCTTCTCTGTCCATTTTACATTATAATGTTTCTGAGTAGACTTTTATAGCTCTCTCACAGAATTATAGCAAGTCTTTAAATAAAAACAAAATTGAAACAAATATTTTAGACTCAACTTAAAATCCCTCTTTATTTTATAATTTGGATTTTTAAGTAAAATATGCTATATCCTATTTAACGAGAACTTTCATATGTAATGTATCAATGGAATTATCTAAAGCTCATTTGGTTTTGCATAAAAACACAATTAGAGTAAAAACATTCTAAAATAGACACTGGAATAAAAACAATGAAAGCAAAACTATTAATTTTACATTTTTCATTCAAGTATTTTGATTTTTACTATATTATATTATTATATTAGGTATTAGAGTAATCATTGATCGCTTTCAAAACCCTGCTCCTTTCTAGGTGCAATGAAGAATTTTTATTTTATTGAAAAGTTATCTTAAAATGTAAGACTTGTGAATGATAGTAAAGATGTAGTAGACCCAATGTATTCTCAGATAAATGTAAAATAAGCAAGATATGAATTAAAGGGTAAATATAGAGTTTAACAGCATAGATCTTAAAATCCATTATCATAAGGTAGAAGGATGTATAATTTATTATGACTAAAATATACTAAATATTCATATCACAGCATTCTGATTTCTGATATCTACAATTTAGGAGACATATATACATATGTGTGTATATATATATAACTGTATTATTTGATATTTTAAAAGATAAAAGAGTTATATATTCAAATACCAGTCTAGATGTTGCTCTGAAAGTATTTTTAGATGAGATTAACATGAAAATCAGTAATTTTTGAGTAAAGCAGATTATTTTCCAAAATATTGTAGGGCTCATCCAGTCAATTGATTATATTAAAAGACTGAGATCCCTGAAGGAAATAATTCTGCCTGCAGATTGCCTTTCGTCTTGAGACTGTAACATCAACTTTTCTCTAGGTCTCTTGCTTGCTAGCCTACCCTGCCAATTTTTTATACATTAAAAAATATTTTTCTCAAACATTGTAGTTCTGCTATTTCCAGAAACCCTTGAGGATTGTACTTCAAAGTTCTTTTAAAGTTGATCATGGTCATGAAACTCATCATCAAATGGCATTTGAGCAAAATCTTTATTAATTAAACATGAGTGGAAGTTTAAAGGCCAATGCACAACTCACTCAGGCATTGTGAACTATGTGTGCAGAGAGATCACAACTCATCCTTGGTCTCTGGGTGTGTCTGCGTCTATTACTGACTTACCCTGGATACGTAAAATGAGTAAGAAAAACTTTTTGTGTTAGCCACTGGGATTTTTGGTTTGTGTATTGCTTTAGCATATTATCTCATTTTGAATGCTATAGTTTAGGACACTAGTTTAAACTACTGAAGTTAAAATGTTCTCCTTATTTCAGAGGATAGAAGGATCTTACAGTGACAGACATCCATTAGTAAGAATTAATTTCTAGAGATAAAGCGAATACAGTAACCAAAGTGTCAGTAGAGTCAGCATGGTCAAAATAGTCTACATGGGAAATGTTTGGTGGCTCTTAGTTGATCATGGAGTCTCTAGAACCAAAAGTTAGGAATGCCAATTAAGTTTCGATTTGGCTTATATGATCTCAAATCTTCAGGTTTACAAAACATATCTTGAGCCACCACCCAGCTCTGTCACCCAGGCTGGAGTGCAGTGGCACCATCTCAGCTCACTGCAGCCTCTGCCTCCGAGGTTTAAGCGATTCTCATGCCTCAGCCTCCTGAGTAACTGGGACTACAGGTACTCACCACCATGCAGGGACTTTTTTTCTATTTTTTTGTAGAGACACGGTTTCACCATGTTGGCCAGGCTGCTCTCGAACTCCTGACCTCATGATCCACCCATCTCGGCCTCCCAAAGTGCTGGGATTACAGGTGTGAGCCACTGCACTGAGCCTACAGCTCATTTCTTACCACATAAAGCTTTGAACCTCTCCACAAAACTGCCATCAGGGATGTCCCCAGAAACCATTCATCCCAGGTGCCACGCAGAGAAGAGTTTCTTGTTCTCCTTTTCCCTTTACCTCTTCCCTCTCACCTCATCATGTTCATTCATTCATCCCTTTTCCATTCTCACTTTTAAGCTTTAACCTTTCAAAAGCCTATCTTCCCCTATAAGTAATGTATTGTAACTCCCGCCATCACCATATCCTTCTCCAACCAACCAAACTGCCATCCTGAGTTTACGGAAAGTCCATAAACTAAGAAGAAATGGGAAACATTCATTGCTAACTTGGCAGCCCCTCATCCACCCTACGTGAGAGCACAGATCTTATTGTCTTTGAAGACCCTTTCTTTTTTTTTTTTTTTTTTTTTGAGAAGCAGTCTCACTGTCGCCCAGGCTGGAGTGCAGTGGCACAATCTCGGCTCACTGCAAGTTCCAACTCCTGGGTTCATGCCATTCTCCTGCCTCAGCCTCCCGAGCAGCTGGGACTACAGGCGCCCGCCACCACGCCCGGCTGATTTTCTTTGTATTTTCAGTAGAGACAGGGTTTCACTGTTAGCCGGGATTGTCTCGATCTCCTGACCTCATGATCTGCCTGCCTCGGCCTCCCAAAGTGCTGGGATTACAGGCGTGAGCCACCGTGCCCAGCTCCTTTTTTTTTTTTAAAGACAGGTCTCACTCTGTTGCCCAGGCTCAAGTGCAGTGGTGTAATCACAGCTTACTGCAGCCTCCAACTCCTGTGCTCAGGCTATCCGCCTGCCTCAGCCTCCCAAGCAGCTAGGACTACAGGCACACACCACCACACCTAGCTAATCTGTTTAGTTTTTGTAGAGATGGGGACCCTGCTATGCTGAACAGGCTGGTCTCAAACTCCTGGCCTCAAGCAATCCTCCCACCTTGGCCTCCCAAAGTGCTGGGATGACAGGCATGAGCCACCATGCCTGGTCTGAAGACTTTTAAATGCTGCCATATTCAAGACACGTTGAAACTCACCTGTATTCGATGAGCCTGCTTTTCGCAAATGAGTAACATAAAACAGACTGAAATACCTTAAGCTTCTCAGCCTTTTACCCTCCTCTGGAATAATGAGTGTATCCCAAAAGTAAATCCATAATGAGGTCCAGTTTGTCCTTCATCCTTGGCTATGAAATAGACAAGAAAAAGGCAAGCTAGCCATTTCCATCTCACTATAGCAGACTCTCATGTTTGCTTTTTGACCATATGTGGGAAGCGGGGGCCTGACTGCTTTCCTACTGCCTAAGCACAACTTACTTTTCCTAGGAAATTCTCAATGCAACCTACATGGATTAAACGAGCTTTCCCCCTTTGTTTCCAATATTCTTACAGCCAAAATGTCCAGAATGGGCAAGGCAACCTGAAAAAATGAGGACGGGTACATTATCCCATGCGCTAAACTGCCACTTACACTGGTTAGTCATGAAATCGGCAAAATTCCAGATGAGCTCTCCAACCACATATTTTCTGCGTTTTTGATCCAGACCCAGATGGTACTGCTCTAGCAGACTTCTCTGGTACTCTTCACTGAACATCAGAGGTGGATCCTGGGATTCAAGGCAAAGAGAATTAAGAGTAAGAACTGGCAGAATTGTAAATGTTAGATAAAAATAAAGATCCACTTGATGGTGACCAAAATATCTGTCCTCACTGGGGGGCTGTAGTGACTGCCGGACTCACTGATGCTAGGGTAAAGACAGCAAGGGAGAAACTGGAAATCATCATTCTCAGTAAACTATCGCAAGAACAAAATACCAAACACCGCATATTCTCACTCATAGGTGGGAATTGAACAATGAGATCACATGGACACAGGAAGGGGAATATCACACTCTGGGGACTGTTGTGGGGTGGGGGGAGGGGGGAGGGATAGCATTGGGAGATATACCTAATGCTAGATGACGAGTTAGTGGGTGCAGCACACCAGCATGGCACATGTATACGTATGTAAGTAACCTGCACAATGTGCACATGTACCCTAAAACTTAAAGTATAATAATAAAAAAAAATACAAAAAAAAAGACAGCCAGGGAATGATGTAACCCAGAATTAAAAAGGAGGTTTAAAAAAAACATCAATTAGTAACTGCTTTATTTATAAATATAATCTGATACTCAATTTTTCTTACTTTTCCGTCTCTATCTGCTGATACAGTCTTAAGGCTGAACTACACTAGAAGGAAAAATATGTCTTTAGGTCAGGCGCGCTGGCTCATGTCTGTCATCCAAGCACTTTGGGAGACCGAGGTGGGAGGACTGCTTGAGCCTAGGAGTTCAAGACTAGCCTACAAAAAGTACAAAAGTTAGCCAAGCATGGAGGCACACACCTGTGGTCCCAGCTACTTGGGAGGCTGAGGTGGGAGGACTGCTTCAGTCCCGGAGGTCAAAGCTGTGGTGAGCTGTGTTTGCACCACTACACTCCAGCCTGGGTGACAGAACAAGACCCTATCTCATGAATGAATGAATGAATGAATGAATGAATGTAAAATGAAATTAAACTAAACCAGGCTGGGCATGGTAGCTCAGGTCTGTAATCCCAGCACTTTGGGAGGTCGAGGCAGGAGGACCACTTGAGCTCAGGAGTTCAAGATCAGCCTAGGCAACACAGTGAAACCCAGTCTCTATAAAAAGGCTAAATATTTGCTAGGTGTAGTGGCGCATGCCTGTGGCTCCAGCTACTTGGGGGGCCGAGGAGGAAGGATCACTTGAGACCAGGAGGTTGAGCAGTGAGCTGTGATTATGCCACTGCACTCCAGCCTGGGCAACAGAGTGAGGCTGTCTCAAAAAAAATTTTTTTTAAATTAAACCAAATAAATTCAGTTATCCTAGTCATACATCAAGACCTCAATAGCCACATGTAGCTAGTGGCTACCATTTCAGACAGTGCAGACATGGGGCATTTCCATCATTGCAAAGGTTCTTTTTTGAAACAAGGTCTCACTCTGTCACCCAGGTGGGAGTACAGTGGTGCAATTATGGCGGACTGCAGCCTTGACCTACTGGGCTCAAATAGTCCTCCTACCTCAGCCTCCCAAGTAGCTGGGAATAGAGGCAAGCACGACCATACCCAACTTTTTTTTTTTTTTTTTTTTTGAGACGGAGTCTTGCTCTGTCGCCCAGGCTGGAGTGCAGTGGCACAATCTCGGATCACTGCAACCTCCACCTCCCCAGATCAAGCGATTCTCCTGCTTTAGCCTCCTGAGTAGCTGGGATTACAGGTGCATGCCACCACACCCAGCTAATTTCTGTGTTTTCTTAGTAGAGACGGGGTTTCACCATGTTGGTCAGGCTGGACTTGAACTCTTGGCCTCGTGATCCACCCACCTCAGCCTCCCAAAGTGCTGGGATTACAGGCGTCGGCCACTGCACCCAGCCACAACTCATCTTAAATATTTTGTAGAGATGGGGTCCATGTTGTGCAGACTGGTCTCAAACTCCTGGGCTCAAGAGATCTTCTGACCTCGGTCTCCCAAAGGGCTAGCATTCCAGGTGTGAGCCACCACACCCAGCACTGCAGAGGTTCTATCAATGCTCACCTAGACCCTCTCGAGTTTCTTAAGAATTCAGAACTGGGGCTGGGCATGGTGGCTCATGCCTTTAATTCCAGCACTTTGGGAGGCCAAGGCAGGTGGATCGCTTGAGGTCAAAAGTTCAAGACCAGCCTGACCAACATGGTGAAACCTCATCTCTACTAAAAAAAAAAAAAAATTCAGTGAGCATGGTGGTGCATGCCTGTAATCCAAGCTACTTGGGAGGCTGATGCAGGAGAATTGCTTGAACCTGGGAGGCGGAGGTAGCAGTGAGTCAAGATTGCACCACTACACTCCAGCCTGGGCGACAAGTGAAACTCCTCCTCAAAGGAGAAAGAATTCAGAGCTGGTTACCTTTTCAAAGAGAATGAACAAGGGTGCATATCCACAAACCATTTCCCCCTACTTGACTAGTTTGCAGAAGTGTCATTCTGTAAGCACGATAAATTTAAGGGTGCAAACAGAACAGTGCAGTCCACTGTGGGTGGCTGTTCCCTGTGTGTCAATGGGAGTCCCAGGAGCTGTGACAAAAGAGTGTGAGCTGGCTGGGGAGGGGACAAGGGGCTGGATGGGGTTCAGGAATCCACATGAAAAAAAACCCACAAGACAAAGCAACATAACTTTGGTGAGAAGGACAAAAAATGAGATGGATAAACAAATGAGGACAGGCCAGGCATGGTGGCTCAGGCCTGTAATCCCAGGATTTTGGGACGCCGAAGCAGGTAAATCACTTGACGTCAGGAGCTCGAGACCAACCTGGCCAACATGGCAAAACCCCACCTCTACAAAAATACAAAAATTAGCTGGGCATGGTGGCGGGTGCCTGTAATCCCAGCTACTTGGGAGGTTGAGGCAGGACAATCGCTTGAGCCCAGGACGTGGAGGTTGCAGTGAGCTGAGATCACACCATTGCACTTCAGCCTGGGTGACAGAGTGAGACTCCATCTCAAAAAAAAAAAAAAAAAAAAAAAGACAAAGTGAGTGATTAAACATGGCTCTAAGATCTCACCCATGCCCTCAATAGGTATTATTTAGCATGTGCTGTGTCAGCTATTGCAGAGTACCTGGGAAACAACAATAAATAGGACTCCTGTCTCCTGAGCCCACAGTCCGATCAAAGAGAGAGCCAAAGAAATAACAACGGTGCCTGGCGAGAATGTTGGGAGAGCCACGTTCCGGCTGCAACAGGGCAGAGCATGGGGAAGGTTCCCTCCGCCTGGGGCAGGCGGGGTAAACCTCCCCACAGAGGGGACAGCTATGAGGAGACTCAGACGCCAAATAGGAATCTTTTCAGCCACGTGTCGTGACTCATGCCTGTATTCCCAGTACTTTGGGAGTCCAAGACAGGAGGTGAAGACCAGCCTCATAGCGAGACTGCATCTCTACAAAATATTTTAAAACTAGGCTGCACATGGTGGTGCACGCCTGTAGTCCCAGCTACTCAGGAGGCTGAGGCAGGGGAATCGCTTCAGCCCAGGAGTTCGAGGCTGCAGTGAGCTATGATGACACCATCACACTCTAGCCTGGGCAACAGAACAAGACCCTGTCAGGAAAAAAATAAAAAATAAAAAAAGGGCTAGCACAGTGGATCACACCTGTTAATCCCAGCACTTTGGGAGGCCAAGGCAAAAAGGTCAATTGAGTCCAGGAGTTTGAGACCAGCCTGGGCAACATAGCAAGACCCTATCTCTAAAAAAATAAAAAGAAAAGGATCTTTTAGTTGGTGATTATGGTGCCAACATGGGCATTCCAGGCAGAAAGAATAGCTCAAGCAAGAGCAGGAGAGCAAATGAGGGCAGTGGAAACAGATCAGTGGCCAGGAGTGAGAAGAGGATGAAAACCCAGAAGAGAGCAGAGGACACTGAGCGTCCTGACTAGGGGTTAGGACTTTGTCCTGTGGGCCTGGGGGAGCCAATGATAGGACTCAAAAATTTTGATGTGTGGCCGGGCACAGTGGCTCACACCTGTAATCCCAGCGCTTTGTGAGCCTGAGGCAGGAGGATCACTTGATCCCAGGAATTCAAGACCAGCCCGGGGAACACAACAAGGCCCCATCTCTACAAAAGTAAAAAAAATTAGCCAGGCATGTTGGCCTGTGCCTATGGTCCCAGCTACTCAGGAGGCTGAGGTGGGAAGATCGCTTGGGCCCAGGAGGTTAAGGCTGTAGTGAGCAGTGATCGCACCACCGCACTCCAGCTTGGGTGACAGAGAGAGAGGCGGTCTCAAAAACACACAAAAATTTGGATTTGTTAGAAAGACCACTTGGGCACGGGTGATAGGAGGCTGTCTGGAAACAAGGCCAGTAAGGAGTCCACCTTTGAGGACCAAGTGAGTGGGGCAGAGGCCTGGCTGCTGGTGAGAAGGGAACGTGGACAGGGTAGCGGGAGGTGAGCCCAAAGCTGAAGCAAGGGGAGCACTGCAGTGGGCGCAGGGCAGGGTGGGGGAGGCAAGTGGCATCTCTGCCCAGAGAGAATACACAAGCGGAAAGTTCAGCACCGCTTACCTGGTGAAACCCTACAAGCGTTTCCACTCCATATGCGCTCTGAATAATGGGATTGTGATGTCTTACACCAATTCTCAAACTGGGCGGCCAGCTGCTGCTCAATCAACTCCAGGTGCCCGTAGTTGCGATACCAAGAGTAGTAGCTGTTCACACGGATCACATCCACATACAGAGCCTAGGACCAGAGCAGCAGAGCCCGTTCAGCAACCACAAGACCGCATGACTCAGTACTCACATGCTGTGGGGGCTCCTCTGACAGAGAAGGTAAGAAGGGGATGTAGTCCCAGCACTCCGGGAGGCTGAGGCAGGAGGGTGGCTTGTGGCCAGGAGTTCGAGACCAGCCTGGGCAACACAGCAAGACCCCAGCTCTACAAAAAATAGTATCAAGAAAATTAGCACAGCACAGTGGCTCATGCCTGTAATCCCAGCACATTGGGAGGCCAAGGTGGGAGGATCACTTGAGCCCAGGAGTTTGAGACCAGCCTGGGCAACATCGTAGGACTCCATTTCTACAAAACAAAACAAAAAGCCTAGAACGGGAAGAGCTGCCTCTCGGGGCTGAGAACGTCCAAGTGCACCAATTTAGATCCTGAAATTACCCTGCCCCACCAGCAAAAAACATGGTCACAAAGTGGCCCAAAGGAGGCAGGCCTGTGATTGCACACTGACGCTCACGACGTGTGCAGCTGGGAAGGGATGTGAGAGGCAGAGCAGCTGCCAACACGCAGTCCTCAGCCAAAACCCAGGGCCCCCGCCACTGGTACTGACTCCTCTCCAGGCAGCACTCCCAGCACTGGGCATCCCCTCACCTTGCCCTGGAGAAGCGCTCCCACCCAAGGGGCCAATGCACTCATTCTCGCAGATAATCTTTTTCGCTTTGTTTGGAAGACAGAGTCTCGCTCTGTTGCCCAGGCTAGAATGGAGTGGCACAATAGTGCAACCTCTGCCTCCCACGATCAAGCGCAGGCGTGGTGGCATGTGCCTGTTATCCCAGCTACTTGGGAGGCTGAGGCAGGAGAATTGCTTGAACCTGGGAGGCGGAGGTTGCAGTGAGCTGAGACTGTGCCACTGCACTCCAGCCTGGGCAACAGAGCAAGACTCTATCTTTAAAAAAAAAAAAAAGAATGCTAGTATCAGCCAGGCACGGTGGCTCATGCCTGTAATCCCAGCACTTTAGGAGGCTAAGGCAGGAGGATCACTTGAGCTCAAGAGTTTGAGACTGGCCTGGGCAACATAGTGAGATCCCATCTCTACAAAGACATTTAAAATTAGCCGGGCACAGTGGTGTACACCCGGAGTCCCAGCTACTTGGAAGGCTGAGGCAAGAGGGTTGCTTAGGCCCAGGAATTCAAGGCTGCAGTGAGCTGTGATCACACCACTGCACTCCAGCCAGAGCAACACAGTAAGACCTTGCCTTCACAAAAAAACAAAACAAAACAAAACAAAACAAAACAAAAAACTCAGGTTCCAACCCTGGAGTTACTAAATCGGGATCTCAGAATGCAGAGATCTGGCATTTCAATAAAACTTCCCCTGGAGATTCTGATCAGCCAGGTTTGGGCCAGATGAACTCTAAGCTCACTTAAACCTTTGACATTTTATGAGTCTATTAAATCGAGTACAAAAAATGCTGAGTCCAAACTGAGCAAACAAATCCCATCTCCCTATGCCCAGCCTCCTTGGATTCAGAAAGCCACACTACCTGGAGAGTAAGCAGAGAGAGAATTGTCATTAACCCAAAGACCATCTTTGAAAACAGACTGGCTGCGGCTGAGTGCGGTGGCACACGCCTGTAACCCCAGCCCTTTGGAAGGCCGAGGCAGGAGGATCACTTGAGCCCAGGAGTTCGAGACCAGCCTGGGCAACATGGCAAGACCCTGTCTCTATCTTTCTAAGTAAAACAAAATAAAAGGCTCAGACTGGCAGCACATGGTTCTTTCCAGCTGTTCCCATGAGCAGGCTTCAGGACAAGCCCAGGCAAAGGCAGGGAGAAATGGGGTGGGGACCCCCAGGCTCACCCCCTTGTCTGCTGCGTAGGTGGAGTTGGTCACAAAGGTCACAGGCTGGGAGGGGTCCAAGGCTTTGGTGTGAGCAATCACCATCCTGTCCACAAAAGAGAGAAGACACAGGTTCCGTCAGTCCGGGAAAGGCTCAGACACCCTCCCATCCTCTCTGTCCCATCTTCCCCTGACAGAACACAACTGGGGGCCAGGCATGATGGCTCACATCTGTAATCCCAGCACTTCAGGAGGCTGAGGCAGGCAGATCACTGAGGTCAGGAGTTCAAGAACAACCTGGCCAACATGGCAAAACCCCATTTCTACTAAATATACAAAAATTAGCCAGGCATAGTGGCACGCATCTGTAACTCCAGCTACTCGGGAGGCTGAGGCACAAGAATTGCTTGAACCCGGGAGGTGGAGGTTGCAGTGAGCCGACATCACGCTACTGCACTCCAGCCTGGGCCACAGAGCAAGACCCTGCCCCAAAACAAACAAACAAACAAACAAACAAAAGAAAGAAAGAAAAGAAAAAAAAAAAAAAAACAAAGCACAGAGCCGCTGCTTTCTTCCCTAACTTGAGATGTGTTTTACATAAGGGCACGTTCCTCTAGTCCTAGACTGAGCTCTCTAACATCACTCTTTCTCCCCCACCCCTGAATCCAATTCCCCCAGAGGCGTAGCCACCCTGCCAGGTACACAGAGCTGAGGTCACCGGACTGAATACTGCCAAAAATGAGGTTCGCTTCCTGAAATAACTCTTGAACCCAGGAGTGAATGGGCTGTGGATTCAGGTGGAATATTTATTAATGCATCAAGCAAACAGGTAGTGCGAGGTGGGAGGTAGGCACGGGGCTGGGTGCTAGGTGCTCAGTAATGACTCAAATCTAAGTCCACAGGTCCTGGGCAGTGGGAGTGGAGATGCATGCACAGAAAAACAGTGCAAGTGCCAGGCGAGGTGGCTCATGCCTAGAACCCCAGCACTTTGGGAGGCTTACTTGAGACCAGGCGCTTGAGACCAGCCTGGGCAACATAGCAAGACCTTGTTTCTACAACAAATGTAAAAATTAGGGCTGGGCATGGTGGCTCAAGCCTGTGAGCACTTTGGGAGGCCAAGGCAGGTGGATCACGAGGTCAAGAGTTCGAGACCAGCCTGGCCAACATGGTGAAACCCCATCTCAACAAAAAATAAAGAAGAAAACTAGCTGGGCATGGTGGCGTGAGCCTGTAATCCCAGCTACTCGGGAGGGTGAGGCAGGAGAACTGTTTGAACCCAGGAGGTATAGGATGCAGTGAGCCAAGATCGCCAACACTGCTCTCCAGCCTGGGCGACGGAGCAAGACTCTGACTCGTGGGGAAAAAAAATATTAAAATGTAGCCTGGCAAGGCAGCGCACGTCTGTGGTCCCAGCTATTTGGGAGGCTGAGTGGGGAGGATCGCTTTAGCCCAGGAGGTCGAGATGGCAACGAGCTATGACTGCACCACTGCACTCCAGCCTGGGCAACAGAGTGAGACCCTGACTCTGAAAAACAAACAATGAAAGAAATGTTGCGAATGGAAATGACAAGTGGTGGCAGGAATTGGGCACTCTATGAGACAACAGACACATCCCGGATTGGAGAGTCAGGGACAGGCTCTTAGAAGAAATGGCCTTTATGCTGAGTCAAGTTAACCAGGAGGGATGAAGGGAAGAGGCTCCCAACAGAAGGACCAGTCCGTGCTCAGAGCTCCCAGCATCTGCCCAAGGCCTCCACAGAACAGACTGTTGTGTTTTTGTTTTGTTTTGTTTTTTTGAGATAGAGTCTCATTCTGTAGCCCAGGCTGGAATGCAGTGGCATTATCTCAGCTCACTGCAATCTCTGCCTCCTGGTTCATCTGAGGCCATTCTCCTGCCTCAGCCTACCTAGTAGCTGGGATTACAGACGTCCACCACCATGCCCAGCTAATTTTTGTATTTTTAGTAGAGACAGGATTCACTACCTGTTGACCAGGCTGGTCTCGAACTCCTGACCTCAGGTGATCCACCCACCTCAGCCTCCCAAACTGCTGGGATTACAGGCGTGACCCACCGCATCCGGCCTAGACTGTTGTTGAAGCTGGTTTTCTTCTTCTTTCCTCAGTTCTTTTCTTCTACATCTTCCCCCCATCATTGCTCTGCCCATCCGAAGGCTGTGGCTGGCACAGGACAGAACAGAAGTTGTTCCCTCCTAGCCTCAAGTTCCAAACCCACACTCTCCAATAGCCAGGCTCTCAGATGGGAAGCTTCAAAGCCTTGTGACAGCCTGGCTGAACCTCTCCAGCCTGGGCGCTCCCTCCATTTCCTGCCCCGGAAACAGGCATCTCCTCTGGCCACCTCCCAAAGCCTGTCTGGAAGCCTCAGGCACCCGCTCCTGGAAGCCTTACGATTCACAACAAAGGGCCTGTCCACCCAGTCGTGCTGAGCACACCCCTATTCCCCCGAGCTCTGAATTGTCCTTTGCCCAGGCTAGGACAACATCTCAGAGCCTTCTGCCTGCTGCAGACTCGGCTCAGCCCAAATCACTCCATGAAACTGGGGTGTGGCATCCGCCTCAAGGAGCATTTCTACAACCTCTGCTGCCTCTACCACAAATGAAACTGGCTCTCACCCACTGGCTCTCGGTGACGGGCACAGTGCGGAGCCCCATAGGGAGTGTGTAGAAGTCAAAGGCCCCAGTGACTTCTGTGCAGTCAGCCGCACCTATGACAGCCAAAGCGCCAGGTGTGAGCGCCCCGACAGCCTGAGCCCCATCTGGCCTGCCCTACAGCAGGAAGACCCCTCGTGCATGCACCCCAGCAGTCACCTCTGGGCCTGCAGAGAAGCAGCAATCAGAGGCTCTGCCCTTCACTGGCTGACCCTGGGACCTGCCCTTCAAAATCAGGCCTTCTCCTTGACCAGACGAGGTGGCTCATGCCTGGAATCCCTACACTTTGGGAGGCTAAGGCAGGAGGATCACCTGAGTCCAGGAGTTCAAGACCAGCCTGGGCAACAGAGTAAGACCCCAACTCTACAAAAAGGATTTTTTTTTTTGAGACAGTCTCACTCTGTCACCCAGGATAGAGTGCAGTGGCATGATCTCAATTCACCGCAGCCCCTGCCTCCTGGGTTCAAGCAATTCCCCTGCCTCAGCCTCCCGAGTAGCTGGGATAACAGACGTGCACCATCATGCCCTGCAAATTTTCGTATTTTAGTAGAGACGGGGTTTCACCATGTTGGCCAGGCTGGTCTCCAACTCCTGGCCTAAAGTGATCCGCCCGCGTCAGCCTCCCGAAGTGCTGGGATTACAGGCGTGAGCCACCATGCCCGGCCTACAAAAAAAAATTGTTTAATTAGCCAGGCATGGTGGCATGTGCCTGTAGTCCCAGCTACTCAGGAGGCCAAGGTAGGAGGATTGCAGCTCAAAGCTGCAGTGAGCTGTGATCAGGCCATTGCATTCCAGCCTGGGTGACAGAGTGAGACCATCACAAAAAAATAAATAAATAAATAAATAAATAAATAAATAAAAAATCTGGGCCTACCACCAAGGGTGGGAAACATCAGAAAGCTCAGAGGACAACACCTGCCCGTTCACCTGTCCTGGGCTCCTGCTGAAGCCAGGGCTACCAGATGGGGGCAAAAGACCTCCCTTAAGCAAGTCCCAAACCACCATTACCTCCCACGAGTACAGGTAGGCGGGGTGTTCGTGCATCAGGTACGGCCACCAGAGGTTGGCACCCAGCACCTTCAGCTGGCCCTGGGTCCCAGCCTGGTTGTCCATGACTTTGTTTTCTGCATTCAAAAGACACACTTCCAACTTGAACTGGTTACTGCACTTGACGGAGATCTGGTAATTCACCAGCCCTGCAGGAGGCAAGAGAGACCAGGGCTTAGGGAGGGACATGACCTGGGTCACACAAACGGGAATACCCCACAATGACCACTCCCAGGCACTCTCATTTGCTTCTGTTGCTTTTTTTTTTTTTTTTAAGATAGAATCTCGCTCTGTCGCCCAGGCTGGAGTGCAGTGGCATGATCTGGACTCACTGAAACCTCTGCCTCCCAGGTTCAAGTGATTCTCCTGCCTCAGCCTCTGGAATAGCTGGGATTACAGGCACCTGCCACCACATCCAGCTAATTTTCGTATTGTTAATAGAGACGGGGTTTCACCACATTAGCCAGTATGGTCTTGATCTCCTGACCTCGTGATCCGCCTGCCTCGGCCTCCCAAAGTGCTGGGATTACAGGCTTGAGCCACCGTGCCCGGCCCTGAACCAATGCGCCCGGCCCACTTTTTTTTAATGTAATTTTTTAATTTTTTTTTTGAGATGGAGTCTCACTCTGTCACCCAGGCTGGAGTGTAGTGCTGCGATCCTGATTCACTGCAACCTCCACCTCTGGAGTTCAGGTGATTCTCCTGCCTCAGCCTTCCGAGTACCTGGGAATACAGGAATGCACCACCATGCCCGGCAAATTTTTGTATTTTTAGTAGAGATGGAGTTTTGCCATGTTGGCCAGGCTGGTCTCGAACTCCTGAACTCAGGTGATCCACCCGCCTCAGTCTCCCAATAGATTAGATATATTATTAATGAATTGCTTCCTTTAACACCCTATTCATTGAATTTTCCAGTAAACCACAATTACTAATTACTCCTGAAATCAGAAAAGAGGTTAAAAGATTTTATAACAGTATCCTAGGAAATCTACTACTTTCAAGTAATAGTAGTTGAATTACCAAAACCCGTCACTCAAGCCAATGACTACAATTAAGATATCAGTAACATTTCCTAGATAAATAAAGTCAATTAATTATATTTGCATCTGGGAAATAAAGAAAGTACATATAAGCCATGATTTTGAAGTCAAAAGAGAGAGAATATTTGGCAAGGAGGGGTGAGTTATAGTATGTAATTATAACATATAGTAGTTTTTTGTATGCTGGTAACTAATTTTAATTTCCTACATTTTTATGTAGATTTCTGCTATTCTTGTGCTATTTTCCTAATCATCTTTCTATATGGATGACTACATAAGTCTGAGAATACCAAAAGAGACAGACACAGAACCAATCGGATTCCTTTCTTCTTGAAGCTTCTGCACAGCAAAAGAAACTATCAACAGAGTGAACAGACAACCTACAGAATGGGAGAAAAATTTTGCAACAATACATGTGACAAAGATCTAATGTCCAACACTGATAAGGAACTTAAATTTACAAGAAAAAAAAATCTCATTAGAAAGTGGGCAAAGGACATAAACAGACACTTCAAAAGAAGACACACATGCGGCCAACAAGCATATGAAAAAAAGCTCAATATCACTGATCATTAGAGAAATGCAAATCAAAACCACAATGGCATACCATCTCACACCAGTCAGAATGGTTATTATGAAAAAGTCAACGCCGGGCATGGTGGCTCACGCCTATAATCCCAGCACTTTAGGAGGCCAAGGCAGGCAGATCGCCTGAGGTCAGGAGTTCCAGACCAGCCTGGACAACCTGGCGAAACCCCGTCTCTACTAAAAATACAAAAATTAGCCCAGCGTGGTGGCGGGCGCCTGTAATCCCAGCTACTCAGGATGCTGAGGCAGGAGAATCGCTTGAACCCGGGAGGCAGAGGTTGTAGTGAGCCGAGATCATGCCACTGCATTCTCCAGCTTAGGTGAGAGAGCGAGACTCTGTCTCAAAAAAAAAAAAAAAATTTGAATTTTGTTTAAATCGCTAACACATACTGGGCATTTAATAACAAAAGAAGGACATGAGATTGTGATCCTTATGAGGGTTTGAGAGGCATTTCACTAGGGTTCAACATAGAGCAGTCTGAAACATACTGTAATAATTTAATCCAATGGCTCATCTACAGCACCTAAAAAGGTTACAGCAGATTCTCATTATTCAGTGTAGTTACGGTCTAGAAAGTTCCATGAACAAATAAAAAGTTAGGTTTCAGCAAGCTACTGGTCACATTTTTGTAAGCTTACCAACACCTACTTTTGTTGTATGTGTGCTTATTTAATATATATTGTTGGCCAGGCACAGTGGCTAATGCCTGTAATCCCAGCACTTTGGGAAGCCAAGGCGGGCAGATCACTTGAGGTCTGGAGTTCGAGACCAGCCTGGCCAACGTGGTGAAACCCCGTCTCTACTAAAACTACAAAAAAAAAAAAAAAAAATTAGCCAGGCATGGTGGCGCATGCCTGTAGTCTTAGCTACTTGGGAGGCTAAGGCAGGGGAATCGCTTGAACCCAGGAGGCAGAGGTTGCAGTGAGCCAAGACTGCACCACTGCACTCCAGCCTGAGCAACAGAGTGAGACTCTATCTCAAAAAATAATAATAATAATTAATTAAATGAATGAATAAATAAATAATATACATTGTTCATTCATTAACATTGAACTCACAGCCAATGGCACTACAGCACTCACGCCTGAATGGAGTTTATTTAATGCATGTATTTTCTCTGTAAGGCACATCACAGACTTCTTGGACTTGTGAATGCTAAGCAGCACTTCAGCACTATGCTTGGGGGTTAATTTAAATGGCAAAACAACCAACAAACAGTACAAAAATAGGAAAAGCATGGCATTAAATAGACCACAAAAAGGATACCTGACTATTGTATGAGAGCTGAAAAAGAAGGCAGAATATCATCCTGTTCAAACTCAAATTCTTTGACACTCTATGCAAACACATGACTATGAAAGTGCTGTGAGTACTGATTTGGGGGTTACAAAAAATAGTAGGTGAGTTCACAAATACAAAAGCTGAAAACAAGGAGGATCGACTGTATTTTCGTAGACAATCTAATCTCATAGAAGATTTCAATTCAGACAAAAATCACGAGAATTACTGTATTACAAAAGGGCACTAGATAGGGGGAAAAGAGTAAAAATCAGAATTAAAACAAAGGTTCAAAATTCTGCATCAACCATATCCAGTTACACTTTAATATGTTTGTGGCAGACTACATTATTGTTCCCAACTCATCACGCCTCCCTATATCTACAACCTTTCCCCAAGACAATGCAGTTCCTCCTGCTAGAGATCAGGTATATTTATCTATACTATCAATGTTAGCCATGGACAAGGTATGTGCTTTGGCTGACTGAATGTTAGTGGACATGATAGAAGCAAAGGCTTAAAATGTACTTCCAGAACTGGAGTTTCCTTGTGATTCTATCACTGTGACAAAAACACATTCTCAGGTAGTCCACTGATCCAAGGGGGAACAAACACACAGAAAACATACCTAGACTCTATCTGCAGCTTGCAGCCTCACCAAGCCAAGAACAGTCAACTCACAGATATGTTTGCAAAAATAAATGTTTTTCGTACCTTTTTATATAATTATTGACCTATAGTTAACTGATATACAATATACATTAATCTTAAAATATCATCATCCCATTAAAAATATTTACATTAAAAACTGAGACCACTTTCTGTCCTCCTCTTTTTTTTTTTTTTTTTTTTAATTAAGAGACAGGGTGTCTCAATGTTGTCCAAGCTGGAGTTCAGTGGCTAGTGGCTATTCAGAAGAACGATCGTCGCACACTACCTCAAACTCCTGGGATCAAGCAATCCTCCTGCCTCAGCTTTCCAAGTAGCTGGGACTATAAGTGTGTACCACAGCATGTCAGCTCTCTCTCTCCTTCTTGACCTAAAGCCTAGCATAAAATTAGCTAAGTAGAATGTTTCCAAAGATGCCTGCATCAGTATCTCCCATCCCACATAATTTCTGTTTGATTTTGCCATTCACCCATAAAATGGTGGGATCTACCTCCCCTCCTTGCAAATTTGAGCTGGCCCTCTGATCCTGTCTAAGATCTGAAGCCAGATATTAAGGTACTTCATTAATTTCCGTGTTTGTCCTCTATGCAACCTAGCAATCAAGCAAGAAGTCAAAACCTACTGATATAGTTTGGATGTGTCCCCACCCAAATCTCACCTTGCATTGTAATAATTCCCACGTGTCAAGGGTGGGGCCGGGTGCAGATAACTGAATCATGGGGATGGTTCCCCCCATACTGTTCTCGTGGTAGTGAATAAGTCTCATGAGATCTGATGGTTTTATAAATGGGAGTTCCCCTGCACATGCTCTCTCCTGCCTGCCACTATGTGAGACATGCTTTTGCACCTCCTTGCCTTCCACCATGGTTGTGAGGCCTCCCCAGCCACGCAGAACTGTGAGTCAATTCAACCTCTTTCCTTTATAAATTACCCAGTCTCAGGTATGTCTTTATTTGCAGTGTGAGAACAGACTAATACAATAAGTTGATACCAGTAGAGTGGGGTGCTGCTGTAAAGATACCCGAAAATGTGGAAGCAACTTTGGAAATGGGTAACAGGGAGAGGCTGGAACAGTTTGGAAGGCTCAGAAGAGGATAGGAAAATGTGGGAACGTTTGGAACTTCCTAGAGCCTTGTTGAACGGCTTTGACCAAAATGTTAATAGTGATATGGACAATAAGGTCCAGGCGGAGGTGGTCTCAGAGGGAGATGAGGAATTTGTGGGGAAATGGAGTAAAGTCACTCTTACTATGCAAAGACACTGCAGGCATTGTGCACCTGTATTAGAAACAGGCATAAGATAGGTGGGAAAGAGTGAAAATAAGAATTTTTTTCTAGAGTTCCCTAGAGATCTGTGGAACTTTGAACTTGAGAGAGATGATTTAAGGTATCTGACAGAAGAAATTTCTAAGCAGCAAAGCATTCGAGAAGAAGCAGAGCATAAAAGTTCAGAAAATTTGTAGCCTGATGATGCAACAGAAAACAAAAGTCTATTTTCTGAGGAGACTGGGTTGTAGAAATTTGCATAAGTAATGAGGAGCCAAATGTTAATCACCAAGACAATGGGGCAAACATCTCCAGGGCATGTTAGAGACCCTCACAGCAGACCCTCCCATCACAGGCCAGGAGGCTTAGAAGGAAAAATGGTTTTGTGGGTCCAGAACCCCCTGCTGTGTGCAGGCTAGGAACTTGGTGCCCTGCATCCCAGCTGCTCCTGCCATAGGTAAAAGGGGCCAAGGTACACCTCAGGCCATGGCTTCAGAGGGTGCAAGTTCCAAGCCTTTCAGGTTCTAGGCGGTGTTAAGCCTGCAGATGCACCGAAGTCAAGAATTAACGTTCATGAACCTCCGCCTAGATTTCAGAAGATGTATGAAAATGCCTGGAAATCCAGGCAAAAGTTTGCTGCGGGGGAGAAGGGGGGGGCCCTCATGGATAACCTCTGGTAGGGCAGTGTCAAAGGGAAATATGGGGTTGGAGCCCCCCACACAGAGTCCCCACTGGGGTACTGCCAAGCAGAGCTGTGAGAAAAGGGCCACCATCCTCCAGACCCCAGAATGGTAGATCCACTGACAGCTTGCACTGTGTGCCTGGAAAAGCTGCAGACACTCAATGCAGCCAGAAGGGGGGCTGTACCCTGCAAAGCCACAGGGGCGGGGCTGCCCAAGACCCTGGGAACCCACTTCTTGCATCACCTAGATGTGACACATGGAGTCAAAGGAGGTCATTTTGGAGCTTTAAGATTTGCCTGCTGGGTTTTGGACTTGCATGGGGCCTGTAGCTCTTTTGCTTTGGCCAATTTCTCCCATTTGAAACGAGTGTATTTACCCAGTGCCTGTATCCCTGTGTATCTAGAAAATAACTCACTTGCTTTTGATTTTACAGGCTCATAGGTGGAAGGGACTTGCCTTGTCTCAGATGAGACTTTGGACTATGGAATTTTGAGTTAATGCTGAAATAAGAGTTTAGGGGACTTTGGGGAAGGCATGATTGCTTTTGAAATGTGAGGACATGAGATTTGGGAGGGGCCGGGGAAGAATTATATGGTTTGGCTCTGTCCCCACCCAAATCTCATCTTGAATTGTAACAATTCCCATGTGTCAAGGGTGGGGCCAGGTGGAGATAATTGAATCATGGAGGCAGTTTCCCCCATGCTGTTCTCATGGTAGTGAATAAGTCTCATGAGATCTGATGGTTTTATAAATGGGAGCTCCCCTGCACGTGCTCTCTCCTGCCCACCATGTCTGACTAAATTTTGTATTTTTACTAGAGACGGGGTTTCACTATGTTGGCCAGGCTGGACTCCAACTCCTGATCTCGTGATCCGTCCACCCCGACCTCCCAAAGTGCTAGGATTATAGGCATAAGCCACCACACCCAGCCTCTTTTTTTTCTTTTTCTTTTTTTTATCTGGAGACTCAGTTTTGCACTCGTTGCCCAGGCTGGAGTGCAATGGTGCGATCTCAGCTCACTGCAGTCTCCACCTCAGCAGGAGAGCAGGAATCTTCAGTGATCCACGGGCAGATCTGCAGCCATTGTGGGCACCTGTTCCTCCCGTGACCTTTGTGCCCGCGTCTCTCCCTCCAGTACCTATTGCACGAACCCCCACGTCCGCCTCCTGCCATTGCCAGCAAGTGCCTTGCGCGGGTACCTGGCTGCGCTTATTAATCCATTATGGTCGCTCTGTCACTGGTCCCATTATGTGCTCACGCGCCCACTCCCTCAGGTTTAGAAGGCGCGTTGCCCGGCAACAGAAGAATCTGCTGGCTTAGACTTTGGCCGAGTTGGCAGCTGGACGAGGACGCTCAGAGCCCAGCTCTCGAGAGTTCAAGCATCCGACGGTTCCCCACTGCTCCCAGGAGCGGTTACCCGGGCACTCTGTGCCCCTCATTCCTGTTTGGGCCAAGGCCGAGGACCTGCGAGTAGGGCTCAGTTGCCTGGAGCCCCTTCAGCCCATCCCCCAGTTCACTTTGCTTGTGGGATCTCCCCGTTGCTCCTGCCCCTGGACTGAGTGGCAGGCCATCCTACAAGCACCCGGACACTCGACATCAGTGGTGTCAAGACAACTCTAAGAAGGTTTTCCGTCATCCTGCAAGACCTGTGTTCCATCCTGGTGATTCTGCCTTCAATTTCACTGCACGGGTACCACAGTAAGCCAGTGCTGTGTGCTCCGAGTTCCAGGGCATCCCCCAGCTCAGCCACTACACTGAGCACAAGCACTCTGTGGGGCCCAGGAGCAGGTAGTCACCCCTTTGGGGTCCACAACACTCGGCTGTCCCCAGACTTGTTTCCAGGGAAGATAGTGTTGAGGGCCCTCAAGGAGAGCGGGGCAGGGATGCCTGAGCAGGACAAGGACCCTAGAGTCCAAGAGAATCCTGATGGTCAGAGAAGAGTCCCCGAGGTCACCGGGGATGCACGGTCTGCATTTTGGCCCCTGCGGGACACTGGAGTCCTCTTTCCCTTTGTGCCCAGTCCCGGGCCTCTGCAGACATACCTCCACGCCCAGAGGTCAGAAATCAGATACAACCAGACATCCCAGACCACCTGGACGAGCTCGTGCACCAACCAAAATGCCATCTCCAGCTCCTACAGCTCCGCGGGAGGCTTGCTGGGGCTAAAGTGGAGGAGGGGGCCAGCGGAGCAAAAGAGCGGGGCAGGGATGCCTGAGCAGGACAAGGACCCCAGAGTCCAAGAAAATCCTGATGATCAGAGAACGGTCCCCGAGGTCACCGGGGATGCACGGTCTACAGTTCGGCCCCTGTGGGACAATGGAGGCCTCTCTCCCTTTGTGCCCAGGCCCAGGCCTCTGCAGACAGACCTCCATGCCCAGAGCTCAGAAATCAGATATAACCAGACATCCCAGACCTCCTGGACGAGCTCGAGCACCAAACGAAATGCCATCTCCAGCTCCTACAGCTCCACGGGAGGCTTGCCGGGGCTAAAGCAGAGGAGGGGGCCAGCCTCATCCCGCTGCCAGCTGACCCTCAGTTACTCAAAGACAGTGAGTGAGGACAGGCCTCAGGCTGTCTCTTCGGGTCACACACGGTGTGAAAATAAGGCAGATACAGCACCAGGGCAGACATTCGCCCCAAGGGGTGGCTCCCCCAGATCCCAGGCCTCTAGGCCCCGTAGACGCAGGATTGCCCTGCTGCCACGCAGGCGAGGGGAGCCTTTAATGCTGCCACCTCCCTTAGAGCTGGGGTACCGGGTCACGGCTGAAGACCTGCACCTGGAAAAAGAGGCGGCATTCCAGCGGATCAACAGCGCGCTGCAGGTTGAGGACAAGGCCATCTCGGACTGCAGACCCTCACGGCCTTCCCACACTCTGTCCTCACTTGCAACAGGGGCTTCTGGTGGGCCTCCCGTTTCTAAAGCACCCACTATGGATGCACAGCAGGACAGACCCAAGTCCCAAGACTGCCTGGGCCTAGTGGCCCCCCTTGCATCTGCTGCAGAGGTCCCCTCTACAGCTCCCGTGTCTGGGAAGAAGCACAGACCACCAGGACCCCTGTTCTCCTCCTCAGATCCCCTTCCTGCCACCTCTTCCCACTCCCGGGACTCAGCCCAGGTCACCTCGCTGATTCTTGCCCCCTTCCCAGCTGCAAGCAGGGATGCCGGCATGAGAAGAATGTTTTGTGTTCGAAATTGTTTGAGGGGTTTGGGTTTATTTTTGTTGGTTTTTTTTTTTTTTTTTTTTTTTTTTTTGCTTACATGGGCATCCTTCAGCTTTTAATAATCTGAAAAATTCTATTTACCCATTGTCAATGTGTATAAATTAATCTGAGTCAATTTTATACAATAAAAGGTGAACTTTAATGCGTGAAACAATAATTTAACAAAAAATGTACTGGAAGAAGAATGTTCATTACAAATATAGGAAACATAAATATTACCAAATATTGGCAAGCACTAAAATGTTCAGAAATATAAGTCTATTACAGTTATAGCTCTCTCAAGCAAAAAAATAGCAGAGAAAAACTTAGTTTACCTTAGGGGCTATTTATTTACTTAGAGATTTGTTAGAAGGTCAAATGGGGTCACACAGAATACTAAGAAGAGCTGTTCACCCAGGCCTCACTAAGAACTCTTCTTCATTCAGTAGCTATATGGTAATATGACAACTGCTCCTACGACCCAAAGAGGAACTACAGCAACTACTCTTTAGCATCTGTTGCTCCCAACTCTGCTTTGCAATTATATGACTCAAGCATTCTGGCTCCGTTAACGATTACTGCTGTTACTCCCAATTAAATTCCCTCTAAAAAATAAAAATTTTTAAAGCTGCAATTTAAGCTTTCTGCTGCCTCATGACTTCAATTCCATCAGAGTTATGCATTGTTTCCTCTGTACATCTTTGCTCTGCTTCCATTGCTAATTCCCTAGTCAAGTGTTGTATATTCAAAGTTCCAAAGAAACAGAATATCCACGACATCACCAATCATCCAAAACACAGTGTAGGAGGCCACAGTTAAGAGAAGCAAGACCATTAGCTCTTTTTATAGGCTCGAGAACAACAGGATGCTTTGGTCCTGTATCAGCAGGATGCTTTTCGGGTAGATCCTACTGCCACCCTACTATCGGGTAGATCCTACTGCCACCCTAGCTATGGGCACATGTCAGAGTCCCATGTAATAAAGGAGACAAAAGGAAACCACCACGAGTATAAACTAAGAAAAGTACTCCAAGGTTTCTAAGAATGGAGCTGTATAACTCACTTTGCCCCATTTGTTACTTCTCCACGGTACTTACCACCACCTATTACATATATTTTGTTTACAGTCAGTCTTCCCTCATTAGAATGAAAGTTCCGTGAGGATAGGACTATACAGTCAGCCCTCAGTATCCATGGGGGACTAGTTTCAGGATCTCCTGAGGATAACAAAGGATACTCAAGTCCCTGATATAAAATGACACAGTATTTGCACATCACCCTTGCACATCCTCCCATATACTTCATATCAACTCTAGATCACTCATAATATCCGATGTAAATGTCATGCAAATAGTTATTGTACTATATTGTGTAAGGAATAAGGAGAAGAAAAAAGTCTGTACATGTTCAGTACAGACGCAATTTCTTTTTCCAATATTTCCAATCCTCGGTTGGCTTAATAAACAGATGTAGAACCCAGGAATAAGTTCTGGTGTCCTATTGCATAGTAGGATGAGTATAGTTAACAATAACGTATCATATATTTGAAAATAGCCAGAAGAGTAGATTTTGAATTTTCTCCCTACAGAAAAATCATTATGCAAATTACCCTGATTTGATCATTACACATTGAGTACATGTATTAAAACATCACATTGTACCCCGTATATATGTACAATTATTATGTGCCAATAAAAATTTAATGTCAATATGTGAAATAAAATGAAAAAATAAAAATTTTTAAAGCTGTAATTATCTCCATCTGGTAGGAATATATAGAATCTGAAATAAAAAATATATTTGTAATTGTTAGGACAAAATAGATTATAGATTATTTTAAGTTTGCAAATTATAAATTATAAAATGCTCACAGAACCTGAAAAATTATTGGTATTGTTAAATATTTAAAAAGCTGTCCTTGGAGAGAAAGAAACCTATCAGATTTACATCAACAAGTGTAATATATCAGCCTATTACCACCTGCTACAGACTGCATGTTTGTGTTCCCTCAAAATTCATATGATAGGCCGGGTGCGGTGGCTCATGCCTGTAATCCCAGCACTTTGGGAGGCCGAGGCGGGTGGATCACGAGGTCAGGAGATCGAGATCATCCTGGCTAACATGGTAAAACCCCATCTCTACTAAAAATACAAAAAATTAGCCAGGCGCAGTGGCGGGCGCTTTAGTCCCAGCTACTCAGGAGGCTGACGCAGGAGAATGGCGTGAACCCAGGAGGCGGAGCTTGTAGAGAGCCGAGATTGTGCCACTGCACTCCAGCCTGGGTGACAGACAGAGCGAGACTCTGTCTCAAAAAAAAAAAAAAAAAAAAAAAAAAAAAAATCATATGGTAAAGCCCTAACCCCCAAGGTGAGGATATTGGGAGGCGTGGCCTTTAGGAGAGAATTAGGTTTAGATGAGGTCATTAGAATAGAGCCCCTATGGTGGCATTACTTCCTTTATAAGAAGAGACACTAGAGCTGCTTTTCTCCCTACCACGTGAGGATACTGAGAGAAGATGGCCATTTCCAATCTAGGAAGCAGGCCCTCTTTAAGAAACGTAATTTGCCAACACTTTGATCTTGCACTTCCAGCCTCCAGAACTGTGAGAAATATCTCGGTTTTTGTTTGTTTGTTTGTTTGTTTGTTTTTTGAGACAGAGTCTCATTCTGTCATCCAGGCTGGAGTACAGTGGTGCGATCATGGCTCACTGCAACCTCCGCCTCCCAGGTTCAAGCAATTCTCCCACCTCAGCCTCCCAAGTAGCTCAGACTACAGGCGTGCACCACCATGCCCAGCTAATTTCTGTAGAGACAAGGTTTTGCCATGCTGCCCAGGCTAGTCTCAAACTCTTGAGCTCAAGTTATCCACCTGCCTCGGCCTCCCAAAGTGTTAGGAATACCGGCATAAGCCACCACGCCTGGTCAAAATATCTACTGTTTAAGCTACCTAATTTATGGTATTCTGTTTTAGCAGCTGAAGCAGACTAAGATACCATCCTATAAGCTACAGACCAGCACTATCCAATAGAACTTTATATGATGAGGAAATGTTTTATATCTGTGCTATCCATTATGTTAGCCACTAGCCACATGTATCCATCAAGTATTTGAAATATGGCTAGTGCAACTAAAGAACTTAGTAATTTTTTTCTTTTTTTTTTTTTTTTTTTTTGAGATAGAGTCTCGCTCTGTCCCCCAGGCTGGAGTGCAGTGGCGCCATCTTGGCTCACTGCAAACTCTGCCTCCCAGGTTCACGCCATTCTCCTGCCTCAGCCTCCTGAGTAGCTGGGACTGCAGGCGCCCGCCACCACGCCCGGCTAATTTTTTGTATTTTTAATAGAGATGGGGTTTCACCGTCTTAGTAAGGATGGTCTCGATCTCCTGACCTCATGATCTGCCCGCCTCGGCCTCCCAAAGTGCTGGGATTACAGGCGTGAGCCACCACGCCCGGCCAATTTTTATTTTATCTTATTTAAATAACCACATGTGGCTAGTGGCTAATGTATTGAACACCACAGCCGTAGACAATATGAAATAAATATAAAGCAGTCTCAACTTTGGAAAAACAGAAGACTCTTACTGCCTCATAATATAGATGAAAAATGAAATACTAAGTTGAGTAAAATGTTCTTTAAAGAACAAAAACAAAAGAAAACCTAATGAAAGCTATAAAAGTCCATTGGATAATAATGCTACCAGTACTAAGGAAGTACAGCCCCTAAAAGTGACTTGCAGTCACAAATATAAAAATGACTATTCAAGTGAACTCCTAAAGTAAAAATTTGTTATTCACCATGCTCCAAAATGGTCTGTAATATTCTTCAGAGATGGCATGGTAAAGTACGATACAAGGGTAATATTAACAGTATGCTGTCACAGGTGCCATTCTCTTAAAAAAGAAATCCCAAAATAAATATAAACGGAAAGCAAATAATTAATGGAGTTTTTACGGTCCATCAATGGTAAATATTATTGCCATTAGATTTTTCTATTAATTATAGTTTTACCTATGATCATGTATTTTTCCATTTAAAAATTACCCTAAAACTTAATGGCTTAAAATAACAAATATGTATGACAAATTTATAGAAGTCAGGGAAATGATGGATTTCGGTAGGTGGTTCTGACTCGAAGTCTCTCATGAGTAAAGGTTGCTGTCATGTTGTTGACCCAGGCAGCATCCCCTGAAGACTTTAACTTGTGTTGGAAGGTCCATGTCTTAGTTTGTTTGCACTGTCGCTACAGAATACCATAGACAGGGTAGCTTATAAACAACGGAAATGTTTCTAATGGTACCGGAGGCTGGACGGTGCAAAATCAAGGTGCTTGCAGATTTGGTGTCTGGTCAGAGCCCATTTTTTAGTTCATAGATTACTGTCCTCTAGCTCACATGGCAGAAGGGGCAAGGACGCTTTTTGGGGTCTCTTTTATAAGGGCACTAATCCCCGGCTGGGCACAGTGGCTCACGTCTGTAATCCCAGTACTTTGGGAGGCTGAGGCAGGCAGATCACGAGGTCAGGAGGTCCAGACCAGCCTGGCCAGTATGGTGAAACCCCGTCTCTACTAAAAATACAAAAATTAGCCAGGTGTGGTGGTGCGTACCTGTAGTCTCAGCTACTCAGCTACTCAGGAGGCTGAGGCAGAAGAAACACTTGAACCCAGGAGGCAGACGTTGCAGTGAGCTGACATGGCGCCACTGCACTCCAGCCTGGGTAACAGAGCAAGACTCTGTCTCAAAAATAAATAAATAAATAAAAATAAAAATAAAAAATAATAATCAAGTCACTAATCCCCAACATGAAGACAGACTATCATCTACCAAAAGCTCCACCTCCTACTATCATTACATTGGGGGTTACGATTTCACAAATTCAGTGCATCACAGTCTGCTTCTAGAATGTTTAATCATTTGGCTGGATATCAGATAGGATGCCTCGGTTCTTCATGTGAGCTTTCTAGAAAAGATAGTTTGGAATTATTTGCATGGTGGCTGGGCTCGTAAAGAGTTGAAGGAGAGAAAGAGAGAGAAACACCAGTAAGGAGCAAATTAGTTCACTCAAAATTAAAACCCTAGCCTTTGTGACCTTGTCTCAGAAGGTAACATTCCAATCCTGTGGTGTTTTATTTCTTAGATGGGAGTCACTCAGCTTAGCCTGCCTTCAAGGGGAGGAGTATGAAGCTCCACTTCTTAAACTGAGGAGAATCAACAAATATGTAGATATATATATTTTTAATAGTATTACAGCTCATGAACCCATTTAAACCCATTTTAGAACTTTAAAGAAATATTTTAAAATGGAATTTTCAATTAAGCAGAAGAAATTGCCAGCTGTGGAACAGTGAACTTTATCGCTGAAATCACACACATATATACACACACACAGTGCAAACTCATACATGATCAAATCTATAACCTTATTACACAAAGTTTTGTGAGAGGAAAAATGCTTGACTTTTCAAAAGGGCTCATTTATTAAAAATAAAATTACCATTGTGTTCATTTCAGCTGCAACCTTTAAGCAATCAATGACTATATACTTGCTGTAATCATCCTTTTAAAATTAGAATTATTGAAAAGCTTTATCACTGATGAATGAAAGAAAGTAATATTGATTTGTGGCCAAGAGAGATACTCTCAGGCAATAAACAGGTGCAGTCTTTGAAGGAATCGTTTTATTTTATTAACTTTCTGACATTATTGAAGCCAATTTTAAATAAATTCATCATGTTTTTAAATTTAATCACATATTATTTTATCATACATTAGGTAAAGTTTCAATCTAAGTAACTCCTGGATAAAAAATGAAGTATATCAATTTACAATTACAAATACCCAAATTGTAGAGGCATGCATTTTTCAATGACATTTATAAATTGTGTTTTGTTGTTTGTGCCTTGTGTTTGTTTTATTAATCAAATTAATTTATATAGATATATGTATGGAAATGAGACAGATATAACCAGTTCTCTATAAGTAAGCATTATTTAATGGAGTCTTTCCTTTCACTAATGATCATCAGGACAGCTAGGGAAGTGAGTTGAAATTTTCAGGCCATTAGGTTAATAGTTCCAGTAATTCTAGTAATGTTTCGACAGTCTTAATATAAATGATACTATGTGGCTTGGATTAATGCATTTTCTTATGTAACAAATAAGAAGACAATTTTTAAAAGTGGTAATTACTGTTTTTAAATATGACAATTAAAAATAACGAAAGAAAAGAGGTTGTACATTGAGTAGCCATAACATTAACTTTAAACATATTTATTCTTCATTTCCTAACTTTTCCCACCTTTTGGCTAAATCGTATGTTCTTTCTCTAAACTCACTTCTGTTTTATTCCTCTCTGGGAAAGATTTTTATATAAAACGTCTAAGCAATCAAACCTAACGCAGGATGAATTTCTACACATTACTATACCCTCTGGTCACTATTTTTTTCTTCTCTTTTATTGCCCATTTCCCTGTTCTTGAAACATTCCAATTATTTGCCTTCCATGACATTCTACTCTTACTTTTACTTTTCTGTCTCTGATTACTCATTTCCAGTTCCCTTTGTCATCTCCTTGTCTTCCTACACCTGCCAATTAAATGTGAATTTCCTCTGCATTTCATCTTATGTCTCCTTTACTTCTGCCAAATTCTCTCCTTAGACAAATACAGTCATTCCCATGGTTTTATATCCCACTTATCTTCAGGGGCTCTAGAATGTATAGCGCCAGGCCAAATCTATCTTAAGAACTTACTTTACTTAACCAATTACATCTGCATCTGCTCAGGATCATGTAACCCAGATCAGCATTTGGCTCTTTTGTAGACCCATTTTTTCTTTTCCTGGAAGTCTATTTTGACACCTACTTTCTGTCACTACCCACATTTTAGCATTTAGCCTTGTCAATTTACTCTCATCCATATGTAACTCTATCCATTTTCTTCTCTCTATTACGAACAGCAGTTTGAGCCATCATGACCAATTCTGCAGTATCTTCTTAAATTAGCCTCCTGTTTCACATTGGACATTTTCACCCCCCAGCAATTCCACCGATTTCATTCTCGGAAAAATATAAATGAAGAGTTACATTTTTCAATAGCCATAATCATTAAATTTCCATGCATAAGAAAATGTTCAGAACAGTATCAGTGCATTTATAATAAAATTAAAAAACTTGACCCACAAACCTCTACTTGTCCTTCTAGTTTTATTTCATTTGTCTCTTGTCAATCTCTACATTCTGATCACCACAATCTTTTAATTCATCTGAAAGCTAAGCTCTCTCTTAATTTAGATTCTCTATACTTGCAATTTTGTCTACCTAGAAGTGTTTTCTTCCATCTTTGGACTGTTATTGCAAATCCATTGAATAGTTCTCATCTGAATTGTTTCTTCCTTGGGATGACTTATAAACACTTCATCCTACAGCCAAATCAGAAGACCAATATCAAAATCTTTCATCACATCCTAAATTTGCTTATCTGTAATTATATGGCAAGAATCTCTTTGTCTTTATAATCATTATTCACTTATCTATGTTTTTTAAAAACTCTTCTATGTGGTGATGCTAAGCTCCGTAATGTTGGGCTTGTTACCTGTCTCAAATATCTTCCACACCTACCACAGTACCTGCTACATAGATGTATTCAATATATATTTTTAGAATTAGTAAATGATGAGCAAGTGTGTACTTTTGTTCTCTTTCATTACAGTGTTAGAAATGCTATTACAGCATTAGAAAAGATAATCAGAAAGAAAATTTAATAGATCATCAGAAAAAAATCCCAAGATTTTTAGGCAAATGAGCCTATAAACACAGGTGGAATGGGCTTGCGATTTACCAAGAAATAGGTTTGTCATACTTAGAAACCAACTGTATAAACATGTTTTTATCTATTAATAACTTCATTTTCCAAAATGCTCTACTTTATATGAGACAATTCTTGATGGAAATACCATTTGCTTCTAGGCTCGTTGCTTAAACATAGAGTTAAAAATCTTTGTATGACACATAAAATTGTGGTGACTGCTTAACTTTGCAACTATAGTGCTCCTGAAATGCTCATCTAACCACTCTGTGTTCCAGACCTACAAAACTTAGATGGTGCTAGAATTGTGTAAAAATTGTGTATTTCTTCTACAACTGACTTCTGATAAAAAGGGGGCAGAGAAGGTTAACTCTCTCCCCCTTTAGCTTTATTTGCTTAGTGAATTTCTACAAAACATAATTTAAGTGCTATATTTTTCCAAGGTTTTAATAAGGAAATAAAAACCGCAATCGGTATCTTAAGCAGAAAGTGCATTTCATACATATACAATAGGAAGAGCTAAAATAACTAAAGTAGCTGTGGCATGGAGGAAGGTTTTGAGTTATTGAATTCAAAGGCACGCAATCATTTCTGCAATCCTGCGTCAAAAAGATGCTCCTACTATTAAAACTTTAAGCTTCTTATGCCCATGAAACTGGGGATTAGGCACAAGGATATTGAATCCTACCACTTCCACTACTTCTGAACGATTGTCTCCATGATTTCACTTGCCAGAATCAACAATAGCAAGACAGGCTTTGATCTCTTCCATTTTTCTAAGTCTGATTCATATGCAAACAATGGGTAAGTGGTCTAAGCTGCATTCATAAAGCTGGCTCAAGGGAAGCTGCATTGCTTGTTTTGTTTTGTTTTAATTTTCTAACCTCTTCAAAGAGTGGAACGAAGGTTGAGGAAACCTGTCCACACAGTCTACCACACACCTTCCATGAAAG
The DNA here is from genome assembly GCF_028858775.2 of Pan troglodytes. NCBI lineage: Eukaryota > Metazoa > Chordata > Mammalia > Primates > Hominidae > Pan > Pan troglodytes. The sequence continues at coordinate 63,695,772 of NC_072403.2, forward strand.
GTTCCCCAACACCTCCAACAGAATAATGTAAACACACGCTGGAACCTATATTACTCTCGCACCATAACACTTCCCACACTTCCCACAACACTTTTTCTCTTCACGGGAATATCCTTCCAAAACATGCTGATATCTCCTAAGCATTATTCATCTGTCAAATTTTCCCACCTATTGTAAGGTCTTCCAATTGTTAGGTTCTTAATAAATACATTTTAAATTATTAAAATTCTGAACTAATGGGTAATCAGCTGTACAACCCGAATTGCTGATTTGCATACAGCTGAAGTCCCTCCTCAAAACTTCTGTAATACATGAAACTTAGGCAAATGGTTGGGGCATTACCATATATTACTTTGTATTTTTATTTATCAGTATATGTGATTACAGTTATGCTTATGTTAATTGATATGTATATGTTAACTTTTATACATATGTACATTGTATTATTTTGTTACATAGCACAGCGTTTTGTACTCAAAAAGTGACCAATAATAATAAGCTGCATACTTTGGGAAGCCTTGCAGGCTAGTCATACAGTTTTATTTTTTTTTTCCCTGCAGCCTGACAACCTCTTTAGTCATTCACTAAACCTCTCTCAGCTTCAGTTTCTTCATCTGCAACATATAGCAAATAATAAAACTTAACTCAGATGGTTCTAGTGTGAAATAATACAGAGTAAATGTGCCACCAAATACAAACCAATGGCTTGATTGACATAACTCATTGCTAATTTTCTTGAAATGATTCAAAGTATTTTCCAGACAAGCACACACTGAGGGAATTCGTCACCACTAAACGAGTCCTATGAGAAATACTCAAAGGTGTCCCAAACACAAAAATGAAAGGTCAACATGCATCATCGTCAAAACACATGAAAGTAGCAAACTCATAGGTCTTGTAAAACAGTCACACAAAGTAGGAAGAGAAATCAAATAGCAACACAACAGATTTCCACCAAACCACAAAGACAAAGAGACAGACAGAAAGAAAAACAAAAAAGTAACCCCAAAGAACTTATAAAACAAGTAGAAAACAAATAGCAATATGGCAGAAAGAAAACCTCATGTATTAATATTAACCTTGAATGTAAATGAATTAAACATTCCACTTAAAATATATAGATTGATGTTGGGCCAGGTGCAGTTGCTCACACCTGTAATCCCAGCACTTTGGGAGGCCGAGGTGGGTGGATCACGAGGTCGGGAGTTCGAGGCCAGCCTGGCCAACATAGTGAAACCCTATCTCCATTAAAAATACAAAAATTAGCCAGGCGTGGTGGCCGGCACCTGTAATCCCATCTACTTGGGAGGCTGAAGCAGGAGAATCGCTTGAACCTGCAAGACGGAGTTTGCAGTGAGCCAAGATTGTGCCACTGCACTCCAATCTGGATGACAGAGTGAAACTCCATCTAAAAATAAAAAAAAAAAGAAAGGTAGATTGATGGAACGAACTAAAAAATGATCCAAAAATATTATGCTTACAAGAAACATATAGACACATACAGACTGAAAAGTAAAGACACATACAGATTTAAAGTAAATGGGTGAAAAAAGATACTCCATGTAATGGAGACTAAAAGCAAGCAGGAATAGCTATACTTATATCAAGTAAAACAGAACTTAAATCTAAAACAGTATAACAATGACAAAGGAGGTCATTACGTAATGATAAAGGGATCAATTCAGCAAGAGGATATAACAATTCTAAACACATATGCATCCAACACTAGACCACCAAGATTCATAAAATAAATATTACTAGACATAAAAAAGGAATAGACAGCAATACGATAATACTGGGGGACTTTACCATCTCACTCACAGCAGTAAATGTTATCATCAAGACAGAAAACAAATAAACATAAGACTTAAATTCAACCTTAGATGAAACAGACCTAACTGACATTTACAGAAAATTCTACCCAGCAACTACAGAATATACATTCTTAATAAAACCGCAGTTTCACCCAACAATCCCACTACTGGAGATCTACCCAAAGGAGAACAGATAATTATATGAAAAAGGTATCTGCACCCATATGTTTATCACAGCACTATTCACAATAGCAATGTGTCCCTCAGTGGATGATTAGATTAATAAATCTGGCATATATGCGCTATAGAATACTATTCAGCTATACAAAAGAGTAAAATCATGTCTTTTGTAACAACATGGATGTAGCTGGTCTTTATTTTAAGTGGAACAAATCAGACACAGAAAGACAAATACTGCATGTTCTCACTTATAACTGGAAGCTAAATAATGTATACACATGGACATAGAATGTGGAATGATAGACAACAGAGACTTGGAAATGTCAGGAGGGTGGGAGGAGGGGATGATGAGAAATTATGTGATGACTACAATGTGCATTTTTCAGGTGATGTATATTCTAAAACCCTTACTTCAACACTATGTACTTTACGGAGGTAACAAAATTATATTTGTATCCCATAAATTTACATAAATAAAAAATTGCCTTCTGTACTTACTTTAGCCCAGTTATTGTTAGGTTCAACATTCAGCACTTTACTTAAATTTTCTATAGCTTTCTGGACCTTTTTTTGATATTTATATATAGTAGTGTGGCACAGAAGTGCTAATATTTAACAAAATAAAAGTTATATTTTTAATAAAAAATTAATTAAAAGGTTGTAGAATCTCAGGATGGAATGCAGACTGTTACAAATTTATCTAGTTCTATTATGAACCATACAAAATAACTTCAGTGAGGGACTTAAGGGAAAGGGTGCCAGTCAAAGTGATATTGAAAATGAGTGCAGTCTCTTAAGATGAAAGGCAAAAGAAACTTGTACGAAGGCATTTAATTTAGTTGATAAAGATGTTCTTCTACTAAGGGCAGGTTAGCAAGTCTGGTACAGCTATATACATATACTGGAAGTGAACAATTAACTAAATAGATGTCACAAAGTAAGAGTCAGGATTTTTATTGTTGGAGTGGGGGTTTAGAGATACAGGAAGGCATTGATGCTTGCGGGACTAGGTTAGAGGTAGTGACATCAGTAAGAACCCATGTTTAGCTTAATATAGACATAGATGGTGATATGGTTTACATTTTGTCCCCTCTCAAACCTCTTGTCCAATTGTAATCGCCAGTGTTGAAGGAGGGGTCTAGTGGGAGGGGATTGGATTATGGGGGCAGATTTCCTCCCTGCTGTTCTTGTGATAATGAGTTAGTTCTCGCACAATCTGGCTGTTTAAAAGTGTGTAGCATCTCCCCCTTAGTTCTCTTCCTCCTTCTCCAGCCATGTAAGATGTGCCTGCTTCCTCTTTGCCTTCTGCTATGACTGTACGTTTTCTGAGGCTTCCCCATCCTTGCTTCCTGTACAGCCTGTGGAACTGTGAGGCAATTAAAGCTCTTTTCTTCATAAATTACCTAGTATCAGGTAGTTCTTTATAACAATGGGATAATGGACTAATATAGATGTTTACATATAGAAATATTTAAAGATATGTGTCTATATATGTGTAAGAATATACACATTGTTTCTTTGCTCTCTCATCTTAGAGAGCTATGAAAAAACTGATACTCCCTTAGCTACAAGCACAGCTAGCACTTAAATATTGATTTCATATATAGAAAGCAGGGCGTCTTTGAAAGTGGCTGATTCTAAGAATGGGGAAGAAAATACACAAGATGAGCCTGGGACATCCTCTAGTGCCAGAAATTATGAAAATACTAACAAAAGTCTATTTGGGAGATATGTCAAACAAGCACAGGGGCCAAGTGAAAGGTCTTTCAATTTCTAGAATAATTTTAGCAACACAATAAATTAATTGGTATTATATTTGGATTATACCCAAAAATGTAATTTTCCTTAGTCCATACTGATATCAATAAATGATCGAATAAACAAATGAATGAGATAAAAGAGGTAAATCTCCTCTGCAAATAATTTACATATGTATTCCAACTAAAGGAAGTCAGCTCTTAAAGACATCTTAAGCAATGCTGCAACTCAATTAGCTTTCCAAAGATACTGTCACAATTCATCTATTCCAAGACCCATACATTTCATATTTTAATATCTCCTGAAAATATAATGCATTTTACAATTCAGTGGTATGTCTTAGTTTAATTAGCCACAATGCGAATTACTTGCTTAACGGGACATAAAATAGTGCATTATACAATCTATGGGCTCTTGGACTCAAGAAAATACGATAGAAAGGAGTTTATGTTAGAGTCTGCACACTGACTAAAGATCAGAGCAGAAAGCAGATTCTAGGAACAGTCACATTTGTGGCAGTCACTGGTCTCGGCATGCAACAAAATTCAAAGTAAATAGTGGTAAGGTGGGAAATGGACAAAGCTATGTAGCTAGAATCAGAAGTCTTTGAAATCAAAACATCAAGATTCAAACTATTTAGGGGCAGTGGGGCTGACGTGGTGACCGTGGGCCTGATCAGATAAAACCTTTACAAAGAAACAGTAGCTCTCAGACTCACCTCCTGAGACAGAGTTGTTCTGAGGGGAAAATGGGTAAGTTTCTACAGTAACATACAGTACTTAAACATACAGTAAGATACAGTACTTAAAGCCCTGACCTGTCCAGTTCCCAACATATCTTCCTTGATGGGCATCTAAATGTCACCTTTTGGTTTTATTTTTGTGTTTTTCTCATCTAAGCTCTAAGAGCAAAGCCTGACAGGGTGAGCCCCCAAAGTGTGTTCATGTCTTAGAGTGTCCAGAAGCCACATAGGGAGTGTGCGAGTTTTTCATTTTCATGCCAGGGACAATGTCTCTCTTTATTGAGCTAATGGCAAGGTATGGGCCTCAGAATATGTACAGTTTGAACATATTTGCATCTTCCCTTTAATTAACTGTGAAATCTGTGAGGCTAATGAGAAGAAAATTGATGGGCAGTCGGTGGAAGAATTTTTTTTTCATTGTCATATCTTCAACTTTCCTGGGGTATAATAAGAGATGCACAGTCAATTCAGTATACTTGAAATGTGTGATGTGGTCAAATTTGAGATATATAGATATATAGATATATATACTTTTGGAAATATCACTACACTCACAACCATCATTATGAAAAGTTTTCTTGTGCACCTCAGTAATCAGTCTCTGCCTCCATGCTGTCTCCAGGCAGCCATTTGATTTTCCATCAGGTAACATGAGTGAGAAGAAGAAAATGTTTGTTGCAAGCTATTGAAATTTTGTGGTTGTTCACTTTTTAGAAACTCTTTGGAATTTTCTTTCTCATATCTTTATTAACATATAAAGTGTCTGTTTGGCATACTTTCAGATAATGTAAATAATATACTCAGCAATTGTTTTGTGCTGGGCTTCCATTTAATCTTTCAAGGTCATATGGATTTTTATAGCTTTATATGTTGTGTTTGGCATCTTAAGCTCACTATCTACCTACTGACTCTTAAATCCCAAACTCTAAAGAGGTTCTGAAGATTCCAAACAATGGCTTGATAGCTTAAAGTAAAAAAAAAGCTCAGGATAACTCAAATTTTGTGACTTAGCATGCTTGAGAAAGTTTTTTTTTTTTGAGACAGTCTCACTCAGTCACCCAGGCTGGAGTGCAGTGGTGGGATCTCGGCTTACTGCAAACTCCGCCTCCCGGGTTCACGCCATTCTCCTGCCTCAGCCTCCCGAGTAGATGGGACTACAGGCGCCCGCCACCGTGCCCGGCTAAATTTTTTTGTATTTTTTAGTAGAGACGGGGTTTCACCGTGTTACCCACGATGGTCTCGATCACCTGACCTCGTGATCTGCCCACCTTGGCCTCCCAAAGTGCTGGGATTACAGGCGTGAGCCACCTCGCCCGGCCTTGAGAAAGTGCTTTTAAGCTCCTTCCTAAATGAATGATTATTTAGTCTTGCAGTGTCCATAATTTCTTTAGGTCACTTACAGAAGTCTCAAACTTGTCTGTAACACCTGATAATAACTTCCAGTACTATTCTAAAATGTAGATTTACTTTATCACATTTTCTTCTAACTTCTACTTGCCCCTGTTATAACAATCTTCATTCTTCTTTTGTACTTATATTTTCTCCTTTTAAAACTCAATATCTAGGTCCTCTCTTATAATTGTGCTTAAAATTCATCCTGCAGTAGTGTCAGAGCAGGGTTTCTCAAAGTCATTGTGGGGAACTATCGTGTACATTGTAAGATGATTAGCAACATCCCTAGCCTCGACCACCAGATGCCAGTAGCACACCCTCTCTTTCACAGTTTTTTTTTTTTAATCAGAAATATCTGTACACATTGACAAATGTCCACCGGATGGTAAGAAGAATGTGGGGTGTAAAATTCCCATTTTTGAGACCCACTTGCTTAGAATGTATTAAAGACCTGTAATTGAAAATACCTTGGCAAAATCTCCCAAAATTGTCTCTCAAAATAACAGTATATACAGTGTAACATACACAACATCCTAAGTTATACTAATGAAAAAATCTAAGAAAAACTCTACATGATGATATTTAGATATTACAGTCACTATATTAACTATTAGGATAATGTGCCACTAATTCCCAATCGTCACTGCTTTCATGTAGTGCTTGCTCCATATTGTCTTAATGTTAATCCTTAACATACACAGCCTAACATATTTATTGATGTGAAAGTTTTTGTTTTATTTTCAACAACACGGTCTCAACCAGGGGTGATTTTCACTACCAGGGACAATTTGTCAATGTTTAGAGACAACTTTAGTTTTTACTGCTGTAGGTAGTGGAGTGTGCTATTCACATCCGGTAAGTTTAGGGCAGGAAAACCGGTAAACCTCCTATAATACGAGGCTAGAGTCCACAACAAAATTATCAGGTCCAAAAATGTCAACAGTATTGAAGGTGAGACAATTTCTAGGGAGATATTACACCTTGATATTCTCATTTAATATGCTGGTAATGTAATCCAGCATTTTTCCGAAAATGAGAATAGCCTGGTGGCCTTAAATGTCATTGTTTTACTCTTATTTACATTGGACTAAAGAATGAGATCAAATGCAGCTGAATAATTTGGATATTTAAAGCAATAACATTTTTCACTAATGCGCATAGGCTTAATGCCTGGGTGACAAAATAACCTGTATACCTATTTACCTATAGGTTTAACCTATATAACAAACCTGCACATATACCCCTGAACTGAAAATAAAAGTTAATAAATAAAGTAATTATATTTCTTTAGAAATAAAATAAATTTAGAAATGGAAAATATTGTTGAAAATATTCTAAGAATTTTAAATTTATACATTAAAATAAAAATAATATGAATATTATTACTAATAGAAAATCTTTGTCTTGATCTCAAATTCCAAGTAGAATATCTTTAGACTATCTCTAGCAATAGCTAACAGAATAAGATTTACAAACCTTGATAGATCATTTTTCATGCCTGTGTCATTTTAAAATAAACTGATGGCTGTTAAAACTTAATTTAGTTTGAGTCTCTTCCGGATCATACATATAGTTTTATAGACAGCCATGTTCAATGAAATTATAATATGTAATACGAGAAATATGCCAGATGTAAAGTAAGAATCTCTTTTAAATGCTCTGATATTCAAAAATCTTTATCAGATTTGCTAAACTAACGATTTTAAACAAAACCTTTTAGTTAAGAAAGCATTGGTCTCAATAGTAAATCTGCCAATATGAATTGCTGCATTTTATTTTTGAATTTTCTAAAGGACATCTGCCAGAGTAATTAGATATAAAGTCCTGCATGCAATCTAATAGTAGATGAAAAGTTTAAACTACCAATGATACAATATTGATGCACAGAGGAATGAATTGATTTTTTATGTTATTCTCAAATTGAAAGTCAATCTTTTTATAAAATAAATTAAATTTATAAATAAATCCAAATAGTGATATTTTAGCTCACTTTTGACAGTAGGTTTTCAGTTTCTGATGTTAACAATGGCACAATTATGATTTGTTGAATGACTTTAAAGTGATCAGATAAGGAAATAATTAGGGTTTGCAGTAGCTGGAGAAAGAAAAAGAAGAAATATTTTGATATTGCATACTCAATATGGCACATTCTACGTCATAGGCTTTAATATCAGTTGACTACTCTCTTTAGAAGGAGTACGGTTTGACCTAGACCAGTTTATTTATTCATTTTTGTAATAATTTTTCCTCATTCTCTTTGACACATTGGTTAACCTAAAATTACTGCGCTGCTTAGGACATTGACTAAAAATCGTAGTCTTTCAGTCTGTGGCTGCTCACAGGATTTTTTTTTTTTTTTGCTTTGGCTTACTAAATAATCTTTTATTGGAGTTAAAACAACAAAGCTAGTAAAGATATATAAATCAATGCCAAAAAAAAAGGAGACAGGCCTACTTATATGCCATTATCTTCTGTTATTGCCATTGGATAGAAGACAGACATTATCATTTTTAATCAATTGTATACTTCATAAATATGATACAACAGATATTTTTACTTCCAAGATTATGCATAGAGTTTTTATGATTCCTTTGTGAGTGTGAACTATATAGCTGTCCCTAAAACATAATTCAGAACAGAAAGGTTTTATTTTTAAGTATATAATTTTCTTGCCCAAGTTATATGGATTCATAGGTTATAGAATGTATAACTTAATATACATTTTTTTGCATTTTTTAAAATTTACTATATAATTTATTTGTGAAACCAAATTTGATATACAACTATGTAAACCATTAAATATGATTTGGATTAAAATAATCTTAACAGACAAATCCAAAAACACTGCATTTTATTATTTCTATTTCTAATGTTACCTCCAGGTTTAAACTCCCCTAAGTAATTGACTCTACCTATTATGTTTGTGTTTTGAAACATCACTCTATATTGTAACAAAACGAAAAATGACACAATTAGTTTCATATATGTACACAAAAATTTTCAGTTTTAAATAAGGAAATATAGTTTTGAAATTTAAAAAAGTAAATGTTATAATATTTTCTCAAATAATTTACTACTCATATTCCCATTGCTTAGTTTCATTAATTTTTACAATCACATTTTACATATCCAAGATATATTTCCAGCTTTATTTTCTGAATGAACTGCTAGGATCTTAGATGAGTTTATTATTTTGCACGAGGTGCCACTGCTTGATACCTGATTGTGTGTATACCCCCTTTTTTTTTTAATACTTTAAGTTTTAGGGTACATGTGCACAATGTGCAGGTTAGTTACATATGTATACATGTGCCATGCTGGTGTGCTGCACCCATTAACTCCTCATTTAGCATTAGGTATATCTCCTAATGCTATCCCTTCCCCCTCCCCCGACCCCATAACAGTCCCCAGAGTGTGATGTTCCCCTTCCTGTGTCCATGTGTTCTCATTGTTCAATTCCCACCTATGAGTGAGAACATCCGGTGTTTGGTTTTTTGTCCTTGTGATAGTTTACTGAGAATGATGATTTCCAATTTCATCCACGTCCCTACAAAGGACATGAACTCATCATTTTTTATGGCTGCATAGTATTCCATGGTGTATATGTGCTACATTTTCTTAATCCAGTCTATCACTGTTGGACATTTGGATTGCTTCCAAGTCTTTGCTGCCCAAGGTAATTTATAGATTCAATGCCATCCCCATCAAGCTACCAATGACTTTCTTCACAGAATTGGAAATAACTACTTTAAAGTTCGTATGGAACCAAAAAAGAGCCCGCATCGCCAAGGCAATCCTTAGGCAAAAGAACAAGCTGGAGGCATCACACTGCCTGACTTCAAACTATACTACAAGCTACAGTAACCAAAACAGCACGGTACTGGTACCAAAACAGAGATATAGATCAATGGAACAGAACAGAGCCCTCAGAAATAACGCCGCATATCTACAACTATCTCATCTTTGACAAACCTGAGAAAAACAAGCAATGGGGAAAGGATTCCCTATTTAATAAATGGTGCTGGGAAAACTGGCTAGCCATATGGAGAAAGCTGAAACTGGATCCCTTCCTTACACCTTATACAAAAATCAATTCAAGATGGATTAAAGACTTAAACGTTAGACCTAAAACCATAAAAACCCTAGAAGAAAACCTAGGCAGTACCATTCAGGACATAGGCATGGGCAAGGACTTCATGTCCAAAACACCAAAAGCAATGGCAACAAAAGACAAAATTGACAAATGGGATCTAATTAAACTAAAGAGCTTCTGCACAGCAAAAGAAACTACCATCAGAGTGAACAGGCAACCTACAACATGGGAGAAAATTTTCGCAACCTACTCATCTGACAAAGGGCTAATATCCAGAATCTACAATGAACTCAAACAAATTTACAAGAAAAAAACAAACAACCCCATCAAAAAGTGGGCGAAGGACAAGAACAGACACTTCTCAAAAGAAGATATTTATGCAGCCAAAAAACACATGAAAAAATGCTCATCATCACTGGCCATCAGAGAAATGCAAATCAAAACCACAATGAGACACCATCTCACACCAGTTAGAATGGCAATCATTAAAAAGTCAGGAAACAACAGGTGCTGGAGAGGATGTGGAGAAATAGGAACACTTTTACACTGTTGGTGGGACTGTAAACTAGTTCAACCATTGTGGAAGTCAGTGTGGCGATTCCTCAGGGATCTAGAACTAGAAATACCATTTGACCCAGCCATCCCATTACTGGGTATATACCCAAAGGACTATAAATCATGCTGCTATAAAGACACATGCACACGTATGTTTATTGCGGCATTATTCACAATAGCAAAGACTTGGAACCAACCCAAATGTCCAACAGTGATAGACTGGATTAAGAAAATGTGGCACATATACACCATGGAATACTATGCAGCCATAAAAAATGATGAGTTCATGTCCTTTGTAGGGACATGGATGAAATTGGAAATCATCATTCTCAGTAAACTATCATAAGAACAAAAAATTAAACACCGCATATTCTCACTCATAGGTGGGAACTGAACAATGAGATCACATGGACACAGGAAGGGGAATATCACACTCTGGGGACTGTGGTGGGGTGGGGGGAGGGGGGAGGGATAGCATTGGGAGATATACCTAATGGTAGATGACGAGTTAGTGGGTGCAGCACACCAGCATGGCACATGTATACATATGTAACTAACCTGCACAATGTGCACGTGTACCCTAAAACTTAAAGTATATTTAAAAAAAAAGAAATTTTGAAAACTTAAAAAGGAAACAAAGGTGTCACAATGGAAACAAAATTTCACTTTTTTTCCTCTGAGTTTAGAGTAAATCTCAGATTCAAACACATCTAAGGATGTACAATTATCAATTATGTAATTCCAAGGTAAAGTAATTTGTACTTACAGGTTAGATATGATAATTAATTCACTTAATTCTACTCATTTGCTTTAAAAAAAAAAGGAGGCTGTCAGAAATAATACATCTCAGTAAAACCTCCTATCCAACAAGAAAAGATTGTATTTGGGAAAACATTTTCATAGACCTAAATTTAGTAATGTTTTCAACTTACATTTCACCAGTTAAGCTTCCCATTAGAAAATGTGTTTGTATGACACCAATTCCACTTGCATTTTTTCCCATAGGTTTCCCAGCAGACGTTTACAGTCCTTTAGTGATGTTATAGCCAGAATTGTATTAGGTAATAATATAAAATCCCTAAATTTTATGTACAAACCTTCACTGATATTTTTTAGTTATCATGAAAGAATCCTTGTATTTATTTCTATTCTAATTCTCCTCATGTCGTTGGTATTTTATATGTATTCATTGTAAACATGTGTTGAATGTTCTAAATTTATACAAGCAAAACAATGTACATATTCTAGCGCTTAATATTTTCCGTCTCCCTGTTTTTTTCCCATGGCTTTCTCTTTCTTTCACTATTGCAAACTCTGACCCTGAGAGGCAAGAGTCATGACCATTTAGTAAGATATATCATTGAGTATCATAAAATAGTTGGATAGTCTGCTATTTTTTTATAGTAGCAAAAATAGAATGTTCTTGTGCTTGCCCATGATTTTTATACATTTTTAAATTTGTCTACCACCATGCCTAAATTTACCAAATTAAGTCCATGTATATAAAACATTTGCACAAATGTTACTCAAGTTGTCTGAAATAAAAATACATGTATTTTGCAATTTAGAGCACATGACACTAAAAATGTATAGCTCCATTAACTCACCTTTTGAACAAATTTCAGCAAGAAATTTCAGAATGAATATAAAAAAATTAAGAAATATTCTAATATATAGTAGCTGAAAAGTTTACAGAAGTAAAGAAGAAAGACACAAATTAGTAGATTCTGAAGAATTATCTATATGAACCCATAACTATTCTCTTTATTTTGGATATTCTATTGTTTCCTTATAATTTGTTTATAAGTTTCCTTATAAATAAACAAATCATAAGGAAACAATTGAATATCCAAAACAGAATATGCAAGCCAATTAACAATCCCCATTTTTACCAACAAAAATATTGAAAGTCAGAAAATTGTGGAATATCTTTGAAAGGCTAATAAATGATAATGGCAAATCTAGAATTTTATGTCAAGTAGATTTAGAATTCAAGAGCAGATCAAAATAGAGACATCTTCAGACAATCCAAAAACTGAGGGTTTACTAGCAAGAATAGTAACTTTTACAGTATATACTATAGAATAAAGGATAATTAACTGGATGTAAATTCCAAAATATTACAAGAAGAAAGGATGTGAAAAAATATATATAAGCAATCACAATTTTATTTAACAAGCACACCAACAATATGTGATTTGTGGGAATAAGAAAAACGACGTAAATATAAAATAACGAACAATTTGTAGCAAATATTTTTAAACAATTGCAATTAAAGATTTTTATTTAACAAACACACCAACAATATGTGATTTGTGGGAATAAGAAAAACAACGTAAATATAAAATAATGAACAATTTGTAGCAAATATTTTTAAATAATTGCAATTAAAGAGCCCTAAGACTTTGTATTGTTTGGGCTTGGTGTTAATAAACTTTATATTTTATGTTAATAATGTTTATTAGAATATCAAAATTGCCTAGCAAAAGAAAACTGATAATGTGAATAATTTCCAAAATAAAAGAGATAAGTACAAAAAATGTTAAAGTAAACAAATGCAAAACAAGGCAAAAAAAAATCAAAGTGAGAAAGACCAGCAAAGTGAATAAAAGGAAGAAAATATGACTTTAAATATAAAAAAATAAATAAATGAAAACCTAAAAAATAACATGCAAGTTGCCAAAAGAAAACAATTTACTTGACTGAATAAAGGTCGTTAAAGGATTTCTTCATCTGGTGAGCACCAGGCAAACCTGAAGACTAGGTGGTTCCAGACTGAAGTAGGATCAGGCTTCTAACAGAAGAAGAGGAAGTTGAGTATGCCTGGTTTAGGCTGGACAGATATTTTCTGCTTTAACTGAAGTTGAGTTTAGGTTTTTGGGTTCTTTTCTGTTTGTTTTTGTTTTATCTGTTTATGTTCCACTTTCAGAGTCTCATTATCCATCAGAACAATATTATATGAGAACAATCTTTGCAGTTGATGGGCTAACCACGTTCCCTGGGTGGGGCAGGGGAAGTAGACAAGAATAAGAATGAAGTGGATGTAAAGGAAGAAGGCAAGGGGCGGGGGATTATTACCCTCTAGTATGTTTGTTTTAATCACTTGACACGGTTACTAGTTTTCAAATTTACTAAATATTTTATATGATTCAAATCATTAACTGAGAAATTTATTTCAAATTCAGTGCTCTTTGCAAAGTACTGGCTAGATGTTGGAATCCAAAAATGAACTGTGAAAAAAGGCCCGTGTCCTCAGGAACTTATGTTCAGAAGAAATGGAAAAACAAAATTAAATAAGTGGATAAATACATGTGTGTTGTTTTACTAAGACCTTATTTATTAAATATTTTGCTAAGCCTATAATATTAAACCAGCTATTTATATATCTCTATGTAACAATGGTTCTAGAGTCAGGAGGTTAACCTTGTGGATTCCTCAGTGACCTTGAGTAATCACTCAACCAAAATACATTTGTATTTAAATACGAACATACGTTCGAACATTATGTTGTTACCCTAGCCACTTCACAAAATATGTTCGAACAATAGGTTGTTACCCTAGCCACTTCACAAAATATTTGAAAAACACATTGATAGATGTGTTTATCTATAGATAAACAGATAGATAGATAGATAATTTGATGATTCTATAAATCTGGTAAATGAATTAGAAATATTATAAAAGGTTTGTCTGAGAGGATACCATCGAGCAAAAAGAAAATGACTAGCATTTGACACTATGTAACTTTAAATCTATATTTCAGGGATCTCTGTCACTTTCTTGGGGAATTGAATCACCTATTCCTGCCTACAGCATGAAAATGAGTTGAATCTCCAGGTTATAGCATTTGAAGGCATGCCTGAGAGGAGCAGATTCAAAAATCAACAGGTGGTTGATGTTTTCTGTGGGGAGCATTCCTACCTCAATCCTGCTGCTGTGACTCATTCCTAAACAGCTTTGGGGTCTACAGTCCCCCTTGGTACCTGCTGGGGATTTGTTCCAGGACCACTACCAATCCTACCACCATCATCCCTTCATAGCAAAAGCCAGAGATGCTCAAGTTTCTTATATAAAATGGGCTAGTATTTGCATATAACTTACACACACCCTCTTGTATACTTTATATCATTTCCAGATTACTTACATTAATAGTACTGAATACAATATAAATGCTATGCACATAATTGTTACAAGGATTGTTTTTTATTTGCATTGTTTTATTGTCGTATTTCTTTTTAAAAATTATTTTTGGTATTTTTTTAACAAATATGTTTGATTCATGGTTAGTTAAATCCACCCACAATGGGGGTATGGAGGGTCAACTGTATTCAGGAATTTGCATTAACAGACTTAAGAGCCTAGTAGATTCTTTGCTTAAATGAACTCTGTGCAGACACAGCATTCAACATTTCTATTTTGATACTTTAAGCAGACTGCAGTGTTTGACTAGCTATTTCAGTAATATGCAATAATCTTTACAAAATAGACATAGGTGTTCTGTGACCCCAAATTCTCTGAAACTCTAAACTCAATTATTGGATCTATAGTGGTGTTTCTGATCAGATTACAAGATGAAGGAAGCAATGCAACTTGGCCTAATGTAATGAAAAATATTGCTATCTCTCCACTGATTATTTTGGATGATGGGAGAGCTGTATAGCCATTTAACTAAAGAGGAATCCTTTCAGGAACTACTCTGAAGTACTTTAAGAGATGGAGTTGCTGAAGAAAAAAGATTGAAAACAATTGGCTTAGCTGTTCGGAGCGTGGCAAGAATGTAACTATAATCTGTCATTGTGTGGGCAGACAAATTGCCTGAAAATTGAATAAATTGGAAATCACTGGAAGGCAGCTATTTTGTCCTTGAGTGCATTAGATATCTTGGAAAAATGTTATTAAATGGTGAACAATTGCTATCGAAAAGTTTCTAGTTGTTTGGAATATAGAGTTACATAAAATCAAGATTCTATTATTATTCTAATAATAGATAAAATCCGAATGTAAAGAAAATGTTTCCTATGAAATATGTAATTTAATTCTTCTCAGAGCAATACTTTAAACAATTATTTGATTAGCCTGTGTTTGTGAATGTATATAAAGTAAGCAATAACCTTATTTTCTCCTCTTTGTAATTTAATTCATTAGAAATTGAGAATCTCAGACTTCTCTCCAGCCCTATTAAATCTGCATCTTCATTTCCAGGTCACTCATATACTGTTTAACTTTGAGAAGCACTGCTGTATATTGTCTTGAGAGTCCACACTATGAAATAAATTGGCCCTTATTTACTACTCAATTGAAATTCTTCAAAGACTTTCTTAAAGTTTCTAAATAAGTCCCAGTTAGTGGAAATGAACTGAATTTAGTTTAATTTTTTTTTTTTATCATGCATTGCTGTCCAAAAGAAGAAAGCTTATTTCTGCCAACTTCTTCTTATCCTCAACTTCCAACCACTGTCACGTCTGTCTTCTTTCTTTTTAATATTTTCAGTTGAATTAGAGGTTTGTCAACCATAAGAATGAAATATATGGTTTATGGCCTATTTTTATGTAACTGGTCATTCTGAGATCTGGAAAATACTACCTGTGTTTATCTGCAACTAAAATCTAGACACCTGAGCCTACACTGCATAGCGACACAGGTCACTAGAAAAACGCAAGCAATTTAGAAAGGCTTTTAATATAGAACAGTTGCATTTTGTTTCTATTCATGTCTATCGCTTTCTCTTTTTTATTCTAAATTGCTTTATTATATTCTATATTTAATATTCTATCATTAATATGTCAATAACAGTCAATAATAATTGAGGACTCAGGTTTTGTCAATACACTGATTTATAATTAGTACAATATGTTATGAGTTTCCTTCGCACATTAATATTATCAGCTCTTCATTTTTTGTTGTTCACAATGTATCTTCAACTACCTTTTTATTTTTAGGCAATGTACATATTACAATTTAAGAATAACATCTTCTTTGTTAAATATTTATTTCCCCCCCTTTTCAGAAAATTAGATGGTTTACACTTATTGTTAGAAATAATATAAAGCTTTTCTGGTTTTGTGCTTCTAAATAATATTAATATATTCTTTTGTAATTACAAAAACTCCTTGTTTTTGTTTTGTAATTACTTTTTCAATAAAATAGAGCTGCAAATATTTTGTTCCTTTAAATATTTCAAATAAATAATTTTCATTTATAATAAAAAATATAAAATATGCCAAAGAATTTATTATTTCAAAAAATATGATATTCACCAATTTACTTTTAAATTTGTGAATACAGTCTCATTTTATTTTAATACTTTAATCATAGATGTTAACTTTTTTATAATTAATTTTAATTTGTATTTAACATGGTAATAATATTTTTACTTAATTTTATATTGTTGGGTTAGTAGTCACTGTTAGTACACATAACTATTTTACTTTTTCAACATATAACTTTCATTAATCTTATTCAGATAAAGTTCATTTTCACTATTTTTCTTCAATTGGAAATATTTCATATTTTAAAGACTTCCATTCCTAACAAATGTGGAATACAACATTTTTAGCTCAAAATATTTTTCAAAACAAAACAGAATTTTTCCAGTCTCCACATATAAAACTAAAGCAACAAGCTCAAGTCTATCCAGACATTTTATACTTCAGAAACGAAAATATTAATCTTATGTGTTTATGACGGATGTTTTTCTTATAATTTTAGTTAAAAAATATTTGTAGAAGATTTTTGTAGTAATATAGTCAGAAAATTAGTCTGCATTTTTATCTACAAATTAAACAGTATTTTAAAAATTAGTTCAGGAAATTTTATTTTATATTGTATTTTAGTCTGTATTTGAATGATATTTAAATTCTTAGATTTTCACTTTAGATATGGGAACTCAGGTGCTTAATTCTATCCTCTTTAATTTTATATCTGTGATTTCTTCTGCTTTGTTTTCAGTTCTATTTTTTTCCTGCACTGCAAAAGAGTTTCTAAAGATTGTATTTAATATTACAAGCTTCATTTAGTGCTCTATCATTTGGCATTTACATTTTTACATAGTTTTAAAATTATATCTATTTCTTTGTATTTTTTATCTAATTTTATACAATTTTAAAAATCATGCACCTCTAATATCTATTGACTAGGTTTAGCTTTCATTTCAGAGATAACATTAATAGTGAAAAAATACTATCTTAAATGCAAAGATATTCATTATTTAAAAACTGATCAATGACATTCACCAAATTATCACAGGGACAAAAACATAAAATGATCATCTGTAGAGATGCAGAAAAATAATTTGACAAAATTCAGCACTGATTTATAAGAATTATCAGCAAAATAAGAATAGAAATGAAAATTGACCAACAACCAGAAATGACAGCAACAACAAAATACCAAGTCAGTAAAGATGGAGAGAAATAGGGAAGAAGTGAAGGTAGATGTCATTTCTGTTTTTAGTGGTGGAATACAAGGTGTTCTTGTGCTTAAAGGTCATGTTCTTGTGATAAAACGCACTGCAGAGACAACATAGTTTAATTGGCTGAGGCAGGTGACTCCCTTTAAGCATCAGGGTGGAACAAACTACACGACAAAATGTAATTTTAAAAACCACTCTCATTCAAATGTAATAATATCAAAGCACCCTTAACTCATTAATGAGTGAAACAATGAGTGTCATGGTCTGAATTGTGTTCCCCTCCCCAAACCCGTATGTTCAAGCCTTAAACCCTAGTTATACACATAAGGTAAATGAAACCTTACTTGGACACAAAGTTTTTGCAGATGTAATCAAGCTAAAATTATGTCTTTAGGTGGGACTTAAAATAACATGGGTTATCTTTATAAGAAGAGGGAACAGAAACAGATAGGATGTGGAGAGGACCATGTGAAGACAGAAGCTGAGACTGAAAAGGATTTATGTATTAATATTAACAGAAGCCAAGGAACACCATCTGAAGTTCTGATGGCAACATCAGAAGCTAAGAGAAAGGCATGGAAAAGATTCTCACCTAGAGCATCCAGAGGAGTGGCTGGTCCTGCAGACACCTTGTTTTCTGACTTCTGGCCTCCGCAACTGTGAGAGAAGAAATTTCTGTTGCTTAAAGACACACAGCTTGTGCTACTTTATTATAGTAGCCCAAGGTAACTAATATAGATGACAAAATTGGTTCCAAGGGTGTTTGAGGAACTGGATCTTTATAGGCATTATTTTCATAATACTGCATTAAGCTATGATAACTGGATTAGATTCAAAATTGGATAATGCCCTAAAATGCAATAAAGCTATAATTTTGAGATAAAATTTTAATAGCTTTATGAGATATAATTAACATCTGGTATACTGCACATTTTTGAGGTGTGAAATTTTTAAACATTAACATACGTATATACTTGTAAAACTATCACACTATAAAGAGATCTCAAGCCTCTTCTTTTGACTTTCAACACATCGTCAATCCAGTACTAATCTGGTTTTATTACCATATATCAGCTTTTATTTTCTACAATTATATATCAGTAGAATTATAGAGTATGAACTCTTTTTGTCTTTTTTCCTTAAGCATAATATTTTTGAGATTCAATAATTTCTTGCATGTTTAAATAGCACATTTTTTATTGTTACATATTATTTCATTTCATAGACATACCACTATAATTTCTTTACTAAACTCTTGACCAGAGGTTCTCAAATGAGGGGCATTTTACCTGCCAGGGGACATTTCCAATGTTTGGGGACACTTTTGGTTATCAGAGGTTTGTGGAGGAGGGCATAGAGTGTGTACAGGCCAGGGTTCCACAAAGGATAGCTCCCCACAACAAAGAATTAAGCCACTTCAACAGCTAATACTGCTGAACTTGAGAACGCTGCTCTTGGTGGACAGTTGCGTGGTGTCTGTTTTTGACAATAGTGAATAAAGGTACTTGTGCAAGCCTTTTTATAGACTTATGCTTTTCTCCCCCCCTAGGATAAATGCCTAGGGGTGGAATTGGTACATGTAAGGTAGATTTAGTTATCCAAAGTAGCTGTACTGTGTTACACTCCCACCGTCAATGTATGCAAAGATTCTGGTTTCTTGACATCTATGCCAAATATTGGTAACACAATTTTTAAAATAGTAGCTTTTCTAGTAGATGTGTATAATTATCTCATTGTATTTTTTTATTACTAACGATATTAAGAAATTTTTCATTTGCTTATTTGCTATTATATCATTTTTGTGTAGCATCTGTTGGTTTTTATTGTTCTCTTGTTTCTATGTTGTACATTATATTTATATATTCTTGCTCTTATTCATAATAAATAGTATATGTAATTGTGTAATTAAAAATAAACATTAAAGTATAAATATATTTATACATTTCTATAGTTTATCATTATATAATTGTTGCTTTCTGAATAAAAAGAAATTTCTCCACAGTTTGGATAAAAAGAAATGCTTTCATGTAGTTTACTAAGACATTTTCTGTGCTTTATATTTGAAGCCTATGCTTTCACTTTTACATATTGTTCCATAATATATTTTGGACTCATTTAATTTTGAACTCATTCATGCTTTTGTTGTGAGGAAGGACTTGGGTTTGTTTTCTTCACATTTATCTCGTAGTTCTGCACACTTTGTTAAATAAAATTATCTTTCCCCTTTGAATAACGGCAGTATCTTTGATATTATATTATTCATATAAGCATGGATCTATTTGTGAACTCTATTCCATTCCATTACTCTAATTGTTTATCCATATACTAATAACACATTCTCTTGATGACTATAGCTTTAAGTTATTGCATGGTGTTAGGAAGTGTGAGTATTCCAACTTTTTTTTCAGCTCTTTATCATTTGTTTTTGCTCTCTTGATGTAATGTACATTTTTAAATCAGTGTGTCAATTTATATAAAAATATCTTTTGTGATTATGGTGAGGATTTCTAGAATGATTAATTTGGAAAAACCAAAACCTTTTACACACTAAAATTCACTGAACTTTCAAGCCATGATTATTGTATTAGTTTGTTCTGGCATTGCTATAGAGAAATACAGAAAACTCAACAATTTATGAAGAAATGAGGTTTAATTGCCCCACTGTTCTGCAGGCTATACAGGAAGGATGATGCTGGCATCTACTTAGCTTCTGGGAAGACTCAGGAAACGTACAATCATGGCAGAAAGCAAAGGGGGACAGGCACGTCACATGGCCAGAACAGCAAGAGAGTGAAAGGGGAAGGTGCTACACACTTTTAAATGACCAGATCTCATGAGAACTCACTCACTCACTATTATCAGAACAATATCAAGAGGGATGATGCTGAACCACTCATGAGAAATCCACCCTATGATCCAATCACCTCCCACCAGGCCTCACCTCTAACGTTGGAGATTACATCATATCAGATTTGGGCAGGGATACACATCAAAACCATCAATTATTGTATGTGACTCCATTTATTTAGAACTTTCCTACATCTCCCAACACTTTTGCTAGTTTCCTATTTAGAGAGATCTTGCATGTAATTTGTTAAAATCATATATACATATTTTATTTTTATTAGTATTTTACATGGATTTGATTTTTATCATTAATTGCTCATTGGAAATATATAGAAATAAGTTAATGGGTTAACTTATTTTTTCTATGATGTGGCTAAAATTACTAGTTTATTCTAGCAGCTGATTTTTACAGTCACTAGAGGTTTATGTATAGGTAATGGAGTTGTTTAAAAATTTAGAATTGTATTTTTCATTTCTTAACTGTGTATGTTTTACTTATTTATTTGATTTGTCTCACTGGTTAATTCCTCCCATACAGTAGAGAGAACAATAGTGAAAGAGGACACTGTCTTCTTCTGGATCTTAAATGAATAATTTATTAGTTCAAACTTCAGTGTGATATTTCCGTAGATGCCTTCTATTTGCTTAAGGATGCTTCTTTGTATTCTATTGGGGTGAGATATTTTTATTATAATTCTATCTTGAAAATGCCAAATGTTTTTTCTGCCTCAGAGGCAGTTTATATATTTTTTTCATTTTACTCAGTTAATGTGGGGAGTTTGAAAATTCAAAATACTTGAAAAATCACGTTCCCATCAAACACTGCTTCTTACTGTGCCTTTCTAAGAGGACTACCCTCAACTTGGGCATTTAGAGGATACTTCCCTTCCTATAGCTCAGGGTTTTTTTGTATTTTTTTTATGTTTAAATTTTAGTGATATTTCTTTTTTGTGTTTTTAAAATATTTTATGGGATATTGCATTGACCCATTTGTTTCAACTTTACAGCTCTAGTTAAATATAAAAATCAATAAAATGTCAACACTCAAGTATTACATATATCCCTTGCTCTGGTGATTTAGGACTATAAGAAAAATGCTCAATTTCCCTCGATAGAAGGAAGTATCAACTTTATTTATTATTTATTTATTTATTACTGTAGTCTCACAGCCTAAAAATCATTAGGTCTCCATTGATCAGCAAGCAAATGATCATGATTGTTTTTCTGAATTTTTGACAATTTCAGAATAGGCAAGAAAGCTAAACTTTAAAAATAAAATGCCAACACCAAGAATTTAAAATCATTGAGCTTCATTCTTAGGGGAACCTACTATATATTGCATCCCTGCTGGTTGGAAATTATCTTCATCTCTGGACTGCATTGTTTAGAAAAATGTTAATGGCTTACAATTCTGAGAACTTTATCGTGTGGCTCTGGGGTTAAGAATTCTGTGGTTTGAAAAAAAATAAATATTTTGTATTGATTCTCAAAAAAAAAAAATCAAATTCTTCACAATGAATCCCAACAGGAAATAGTTCTTCATTTTATGATTACTCAGAGATTTTGCTTGTTGTAGTGGTCTTCCTTCTGGCTCATAATTTTTTGCTACTCTGCAGCAGAAATAATAAGAAATATTTTCCCAGTCCACAGCGGTGAAGGAGAAGAAAACTATAAATCAAAAGTAGCATATTCTGTGGATCATTTATTGAAATAAACACAGTGAGTACAAGATGGGTAATCTATTTGCATAATCAAAGACACCCTTCATCTGTGTCTATTTTTTTCTTTTCTTTTTTTGAGACAGAGTCTCACTCTGTTACCCAGGTTAGAGTGCAGTGGCATGATCTTGTCTCACTGCAGACTCTGCCTCCCGGGTTCCAGCAGTCTTCCCGCCACAGCTTCCTGAGTAGCTGGGATTACAAGGTATGTGCCACCATGCCCGGCTAATTTTTGTATTTTTATTAGAGATGGGGTTTCGCTATGTTGGCCAGACTGGTCTTGAACTCCTGGCCTCAAGTGATCTGCCCGCCTCAGCCTACCAAAGTGCTGGGTTACAGGCATGAGCGACTTGCCTGGCTATGTCTATTTTTAACATAGTTATAGTGAACTATAATTATTTTTACATAAAAACTATTCTTACAAATGTTATATGTATTTTAAGAGCATACAAACTTATGGGTTTTTTTATTTAATAAAAACCAGTGGCAGATTGATAATGCAGAATATATTATTTATAAAAAATCATCTGTTGTCATACAAACATATATTTTATTTGAAAATTATACTTTTGAATAGCTTTTTGGAAAGTTAAAGTATTCTCATTTACTGCATACATTTGTCACCAAAATTATACGAAAGAGTGTTTGATTCAAAATGTGTGTGTGTGTGTGTTCCTATATAGGACCTGGATAACACATACGTATAAAATAAATAAATACATGTATATATCATGCACACACATTTAAATATAATGTAAATGTGTGTGTGTGTATGTGTGTGTGTGTGTGTGTGTGTGTATGTGTATGCAGATGTCCCCCTGGAAACAAATTTAAAAAGAATCCCCTCTTTTGAGTGTATAAAGAAGTTCCTTTCTTAAGGAATGGATAACAGGGGTTGGTACTTTGGCTGAATTCCTCTTCCTCTTACTTTCATTAGACTTGGCACTGTTACATAGAACACAATTTTCCAAAATGTAATGTCTGTGTTATGCCTGCAAATGTACCATACATAACAATTTGTCATTTTCTGTAATTACATACTGACCTATTTAACATTTATCTAACCACTTATATATCTTAATTAAAATAAATCAACCCATGTAAATTGTTTATTTCTATTGTCTTTCTCAGTATAATGCACAAGATACCTTTCTATATGTATTTGTCATTTTCATGTCTGTCCCTACATGAATTGACTCTATTTTTCTATTACATAGATATGTGATGTTAGTACAATATATGTTAACTAAAAATGGATGATGCAACCTTTTAAAATTATGACCATCACAGTGAAAATTATGTCTCTAAAACCCAATGACCACAGGGACATTCCAGTTTTTAGAAAAATATCAGGGGCTTAGCTATTTTCAGATTAAATTTTGAACAATAGAGTATCTTTCCATTGATTTATGTGGGCAAATTTCCCATTTGTTCACATTAAATCTTAATGGCATACTGCCTAAATCTTCCTCAGAAAAGCTTAGCCAAATTGCCTAGGACGTTTCCTTTCTCCCATATTACCATCACTGTATACCATCATATTTCTAATAATTTTAATTTTGGAACATGAAAATGGTATTTCAATTTAAATGCGTATGTTTTTCTATTTGCAAAGAGATTAAACATCTCTTCAAGTTTTTAAACTATATGCAGCCCTTCTTTTCTGCTATACCTGTTCATTTCCTCAAGCTATTTTTCCATCAGACAGTTTTATGTTTTCTTATTGATTTGAAGCTTCTATTAAAGTATTGTATACACATGGGTAAATGCACATAAGTTTAAAGCTTAGTGAGTTTTAAAATACTATGATCATCCAGAATAAGAAAATGTAATAGTCACACACCTGATTTCCACCCATCCCTCCTAACATAACACTATTCTAACTTTTATCAGTAAGGAATCAAATAGTGTGTGTAGTGTTTTGAACCGCATTTTTTTGCTTAATATTACATTTGTGAGACTAATTGATTATATGACCTGCAAATGAAACTATTTACATTTATTTCTCTAATATTTTATTAGGTGATCATATTACAACTTATTTGTTTACTGTACTCTTTATAAGTATTTTAGTCCACTTTTGGCCCACAGTTTGGGGTTATTTTGGTGTTATTCTGAAAAGTGTTTTCATGAGTACACATTTTGTTTTAGCTATATATATGCATGCATTTCTGGAGAAACCATCTTTACAAGTAGAATTTTGGGGCCTACTACATATCTTTATCCAAATTATTTGAACTAAGTTATGCCAATAACATCAATTTGAGTGTTCTAATTAGTCAACATTCTCATCAATACTTTGCATTTTCTCTTCAACTTAGAATTCTAAAATATTCCTTTCAAATTCAGGATTCTGAATGACAAGTATTTACATCTCATTGTGGTTTGAATTATTTTTTCAGATAACCAATATAAATAAAAACCTTTTAATAAGTTCATTGGTTATTTGAATATTTTATTTTTGAAGTGTCTAAAATATTTTCTTTTTAATCCAGTCCAGTTATTTTTCTGTGGTTTGCTTCTTGTTGTCTTATTGAGTTCATTGCCTTTTTAATATTCTTTTCCAGTTAACATTTCCCCCTCATTTATCTGAAATGTTTTCATTATATACCACCTTTCCATATCTGCCAGTGTCTTGATTTTCTATATGATCTTCATCTATCTGTATTTATAACTCATTTTAATCATAGAAGCTTTAAGAATTGCTTAATATTTTGTATTGACTCCAAATTCCATTGATTTTATAGGATATTTCTAGCTATTCTTGCTTCTTTATTCCTCCAAGTAAATTTGTCTATTTTTCTAAATCTGGAAAAAGAAATTCTAGAAAATATCGTTTTGTTATGACATAGAAGATATAAGTTTATTTAAAGAACTGGCACATTTATGATTTTAAGGCTTTTTCAAGAGCATGGAATTTCTTTCCCCGTGCTCAAGTCCAAATTTGTGCCATTCAGAAGTGTTTTCTAGTTTTTTTTATATATAGGTTTTAAACATTTCTGGTTAAGTTTATGCCCTCACATTTTATTTTAGTTTGGTTAATGACGTTTTACATGTGTGAGTTCCTCAATTATTTCTTTTAAATGTTCTGATTCAATAGGAACACTCTCCTTAGTATCCTTAACAGAAATGATTCTTGTTTATAGAATTGCTAAATAAGTAAAGAAATTTTGAGTTAAATCATGGCAAGGAGTTATAATTATACTAAGCTTTTTTGTTCCAAGAGATTTTGGCTCACTCATATGGTAATCTATATGAAAATTTTTCTGTGATATCTAATAGGAGAAAGATCCTCAATGATAGAATAGTGTTTCTTCCTAGCTGATTCATACATCTTTCTCTGCCAACATTTTGTTTGTTGAAGTGTTCCCCAACATATGACTCATTGCTTACTAAATCCCTATTGAGCAGCCAAAGCCCTGGTGACTAATTATGTCATTAATTTGGGAAAGTCAGAGACAATAAGACTGTCAGTTGAAACTTTGTAGGAGGTAAAAAAGTCACTGCTGTCAGCTGCAAAGATCCTTAAAATGGTCTTTAATAAAGTCAAATTTTGTGACAATAATTATTGCATCAAAGTCGGGGAAATACCTCTTAGATCAAATAAGATACATTGAAAAGCCAAAAATTATTTTTATCTCACTTTGTATTCTCATAAGGTCTATCCACTGTTACTTGGATATGAGACTTAACAAATGGAAAAGAAGACAGGGGTACTATCACACTGTATTTTCCTATGGCCTAATGACCACAATGGTTGATGAACTGCAGTAAAGTTTCTATAATATTTTCCATCTATTCATTTGCTCAATCACCTTGTAATGGTTATGTTGGTTAATTCTAGTCTTTCATGTGTAAGCAACAAAATGAGACTTAATGTGAAATATCCAGTATTTTTCTATTCTTACAAATAATTTTCAGGATCAATGCATTGAGGATTAGGAATGGCAATGTGTATTACTACTTTGATACCAACTATGTCCAATCTAATGTTGGAATTTGTTTGACAAAGTGTTGTGTATTTGAAAACAGGCAGCACTGAATAAAAAGAATATGGGCAGAAGAAAAATGGAAGTGTTTTGAATGGAAGTCTAAAATATTTATTGATCAATGCTGAACTGAGTAAGCAGGAGATGCCTGTACATAAATGACATTATCCTGTTCTAGTAACAGGGAGAAGCAGAATATCTGAAAGCTGTTTATTAATTTGATAATAATAAGATTAGAAACATGCAAATCAAGATTAATAGTATTCACTTCTAATTGGGTTTAGGTAGACTTTGACTATTTTGCTTCTGATGTTCTTATATTTTTAATTTTCTATAATGATCATATAATATATAATATTTTCATAATATTAAACATGTTAGAATTAAACTCCATTAGAGTGTATCTTTCCTAAAATAATATAAACATCCAATCTTGTCCTTAACAATTCTGTTCTCAAACATTAGCCTATTCCCTCAAGCCAATGTTGCTTTCGACCCATATTGTCCATCATTTCAATTTATCTCAAAGTTTTTTATTGCAACAATTAAATGCTTTGAATGATACCCAAGGCATAGTTCTATTTCAATACAATTTCAAAGTTAATAGTTACATCAAATTTTGTTGGTGCTCATTGAATTTTGTTATTAAAACCGTAAGTAGTATGTTTTATGCTGACTGAGGGAGATAAAAGTAGTAATGTTTAATATTCAAACTGTGATGACTGAAAAAAAAATGAGGCCTGTAAAATCTTATTTAATGTCAAATTTTAATTAAACAGGCTTAGCAGACCAAAATTAAAATCTCTATTATTTTTAAATTATTAATGACAGAAAACTAGATTGAGTGAACACTGGCATCTCTTTTCAAATAACTTAGTGGATGAGTTAAACATAAACTAGTTATTATAATGCAGCGAAGTATGTGAAAAATTTAATTTGAACCCTACTTAGCTTAAAATCCTGACATTCTAGGATGCAAGTCCTGCAAACTTTCCATATGTAATCAACAATTTTCTAAACATGCATGCTGTATCTCTCCTGTGTGACTTTGCATACATCATTCCCACATTCTAGATTATCCCAACCCACCTTAAGTGACTGCTTTTGCATAATCTCCCTTAAAATTCTAACTCAAGCACTGCATCTTTTGAGTCCTTCCCTAACATCTTAACATCTTCCTTCTTTCATTCATCATTAACTATAGTTAGTTATTATAGCACCTGTTAGCACTGTAAAATTATGTGTGTTACACAAGTACAACATGCAGACTAAGGTCGTGTATTACCTAGCCTCATATCAGCGTCACCTAGAACAGCAAAAATGTATGCAGATTAATCACAATATATTTGGATGTACAAAATATATTGAGAGCAAAATATGATGGAAATTTAGGTGATGCTCTTTGAGCATTGCTTCCATTTTCCAATAATGTAACCAGGAATCACTGTTCATGTAATTAAAGAACAATAAGTCTATGTGAATCAAAATATACATATACATGCAAATGTTAAACCTCAGTAGGAAGAGGCCCATTCTCTTGCTTCCTGCCATATATATATATATATATATATATATATATATACACATATATATATACACACACACATATATATGTTGTGTGTATATGTATATACACACAACAATCTATAGGCTTGCTTTTTAAAATAGTATAAGCAACAAATTTTAAGAGAAACAATAATGAGTGTGTAAAACATTAGATATGTGTATGTACCTTTGCTATTATTTGTGGAAATGGGGCTATAAAATAAGCTCCTTTATTTTCTTTTGTAAAACATTTCTTTAATATGAAGTAATGCAATATGTATTTATGTTCTAAGTGTTTTAACTTCCCTGGATATAAAATAATATCTTGTTCCTTTGATTCTCTTACATATAAGTGTATTTACTCTGATATTACTCCAAATACACCAGATATATTTAAAGTTGAAAAAATATATACTTTGGAATGTATTATCATCTTATTTCACATTAAGAAATCAAAATCTCTGGCATCCAAGTGCATTCCAGCCTGAAAAAAATTATGCAATTGTGAATTTAACAGAAAGCAAATTGCTCACATGTGGAGTCAACGTGAAGCTATATCAATATTTATTAAAAGTTCATATATTACTTTTGATCCCCTGGAGAGGAATACAAAATTCAAATAATTATTCTATTTTTATATCCCAATTTGTAATTATGAAACTCTAGCATTTTAATTTTTCTCTTTCAAGTTTACCTGAAGCTTCACAAAATTCTGTGAGGAATCTATTATAACAGGTATTTGGCTTATTTCCACACAAACAGAAGGAAATGTGTATTTTCTATGCCCTGAAGAATTTACTCTTTTCTGTAAATGACATATGGTAGTTAATTCTTTTTGGTAATAAAATATTCCTGTTTTTATGCCGAACAGCCTTTTCATTTAAATTCAGGGCAACATATCAAAGCTTTGCCGTAATAATACAGAGTAATCAACTAAAGTAATATAGAATTTAAATAACAAAGAGTTTAAACAATTTAATATGTCTTCTATTAATTTCAAACTGAAATTTTACAGAAATTATTTGGAATATGCTGCCAGCGTACACACACACACACACACACACACACACAATCACACGCTCACATCACACACTCACACCCAGCTAAAGGAAATTACCACAGCTATAATGATTTCATTAAATATCTGAAATTAAAGTTTATTTTGGACTTTTCAGCTGAAGCTCATAGTAAATAAAAGTAATATGATCACTGTTGCATACTGTGAATCAACAGCACACAGAAACCTTAGACTTTCTATATTTGCACAGCTTAATTATCCGAACTGAAACCTGAGGCCATCTGTGTCAACATGATTTCACAATTCATTCCAGAAAATTATTTTTCAGGAAAGTAAGGCTGCAAACCAATAAATAACTTATTGTTTGCTTCAGGAAATTTCTGCAAATCAATTTATGTCAGTAAGCAACTCTCCTCTGGGCCAACAGATTGCTCACCTGGGCAGGTAGCAGCTTGTGTCAATAACAGTTTACTTATGAAGACTTCTGTCATGGCCCTTAACTCACAGTGTCCCCCAATCCTAAACTCTATGTCCTGAACATTACCTCTTCTTATCAGTCATTGGTCTTGAAAGGCCCCGGGCAACCATTTGAGCCCAGACTTCAATACCCTATCAATACCACCTTATCATCTACTCTTCTAACATAACCCCTCAAGGTGGTGACCCCACTTACAGTCGTATTTTATTGAATTTAGCTTTCCCTAATCAACATGCTATTCTATTGGATGCAGTGTCAGAGGCAACAATCACAGAGGTTCTGAAAGCATCAGCCCACGGTTTTCTAATCATGGTTCAAGACCCTTAACACGAAACAGAAAGTTTCCCTGAGGCGCCGTAAACAACCCGTTTGGGCGCTTCCCTGATAATTATAGTGAAATCTGGCATCTAATTTTTTTTGGTGGACTCTCAAATTTTATATTTACGTTTTGCTTCCTAGAAATAAAAAATGTTTTTATAAGGAATTCTTTGATCGTTTATGTTTTATTCTTGATAGAAACCTACTTTATAACTTCGAACATTATTGATGTTCTTCCTGTATTTCTGAGAGGTGACAGCTTGCTGGCATCCCTCGCTGACTCTCGGCGCCTCCTCGGCCTTAGCCCACTCTGGCCGCGCTTGAGGAGCCCTTCAGCCCGCAGCTGCACCGTGGGAGCCCCTCTCTGTGCTGGCTGAGGCCTGAGCGGGCTCCCTCTGCCGGCGGGGAGGTGTGGAGGGAGAGGCGCGGGCCGGAACCTGGGCTGCCTGCGGTGCTCGCAGGTCCAGCGCGACTTCCGGGTGGGCGCGGGCTTGGCGCGCCCCGCACTCTGAGCGGTCGGCTGGCGCCGCCGGCCCCGCCGGCCCTGGGCAGTGAGAGAGGCTTAGCACCCGGGCCAGCAGCTGCGGAGGGTGCACCGGGTCCCCCAACAGTGATGGCCCGCCGGCGCCGCGCTCGAATTTTCGCTGGGCCTCACCCACCTCCCCGCGGGGCAAGGGGGCAGGGCTCGGGACCTGCAGCCTGCCATGCTGGAGCCCTCACCCTGCTCCCCGCCCCCGTCCCCTGCCCCCCGCCCCCCAACCGCGGGCTCCCGCGCGCCACCCCGAGGGGACGGGCGCCACCTCCTGCTACGCGGCACCCGGTCCCGTCAACCGCCCAACGGCTGAGGAGTGCGGGAGCGCGCCAGAGACTGGCGGGCAGCTCCGCCCGCGGCCGGGATGCACTAGGCAAAGCCAGCTGGGCTCCTGAGTCCGGTGGGTACTTGGAGAACTTATTACGTCTAGCTGGAGGATTGTAAATGCACCAATCAGCATGCTGTGTCTAGCTCAAGGTATGTGAACGCACCCATCAGTGCTCTGTGTCTAGCTAATCTAGTGGGGACTTTGGAGAACTTTTGTGTCTAGCTAAAGGATTGTAAACAGACCAATCAGCTCTCTGTAAAATGAACCCATCAGCTCTCTATGAAATGGACCAGTCATCAGGATGTGGGTGGGGTGAGATAAGGGAATAAAAGCGGCTGCCAGAGCCAGCAACAGCAACGTGCTGGGGTCCCTTTCCACAGTGTGGAGGCTTTGTTCTTTTGCTCTTTGCAGTCTTGCTGCTGCTCACTGTTTGGCTCTGCGCAGAGCTGTAACACTCACCAAGAAGGTCTGCAGCTTCACCCAAAGATATTCCAAAGATACAGAAAACTATATAGAGACATTTTGTATAGTTCTAATAGCATATAATCCACAGGACCCTGATACCCTGATCTATAATATGGGTTTTTTTATAAAATTGGTTTTTTGTATGCTATGAGGAATTTTACTTGTTAAAAAGAAGAGGTGGAAAGGCAGAATATGAAAACTATGAGAATGACATGAGACTATGAATTAGGTGAGAAACCAGAGAGATTTAGAAACCTGTAGAGATTGTGCATCCCCCAATGCCTTTCCCCTTAAAAAAATATTATATTCTAATCCAGTCCATCAAATAAAGTCTACATTCATTAGAAACATATTCTCTTGGTTTTTATAATTTCAATTTTTTTCAGACACAGATAATGCATATGCAGATTTGTTACTTTTGTACAGTGCACCCTGGTAGTGAGCATAGTACCCAGTAGGTAGTTATTCAGCCCATGCTCCCCTCTCTCCCCCACCCCCATAGCCTGCAGCATGTCTTGTTCCCATGTTAATGTTCCTGTGTGCTCAGTGTTTATGTTCCACTTATAAGTGAGAATGTGTGGTATCTGGTTTTCTTTTCCAGCACTAATTTGCTTAGGATTATGTCCTTAGCTCCATCCATGTTGCTGCAAAGGACATAATTTCATTGTTTTTTATGGAGGCATAGTATTCCATAGTGTATATGTACCACATATTCTTTATCCAATCCACCGTTGATGGGCACCTAGGTTCATTCCATGTCTGTGCTGTTGTGAATAACATGCTGATGAACATACGAGTGCATATATATTTTTCTGGTACAATAATTTATCTTCCTTTGAATATATACCCAGTAATGGGAATGCTGGGTCGAAGGGTATCTCTGTTTTAAGTTCTTAGAGAAATCTCCAAAATACTTTCCACAGTGCCTGAACCAGTTTACATTTCCACCAACAGTAGTTGTATAAGCATTCCCTTTACTCTGCAGCCTGGCCAACATCTAATTTTTTGACTTTTTAATTATAGCTATTGTGACTGATGTGAGTTGGCATCTTACTGTGGTTTTTGCTTGCATTTATTTATTTGATGATTAGTGAGGATGAGTGTTTTTTCATATACTTGAGTGTCTTCTTTTGAGAAAATACCTGTTCATGTCCTTTGCCTTTTCTTGATTTAAATTTTAAGTTCTGGGGTACATGTGCAGGAAGCGCAGTTTTGTTACATAGATAAACGTGTGTGGTGGTGGTTTGCTGCACCTATCAACCCATCACCTAGGTATTAAGCCCAGCATGCATTAGCTATTTTTCCTGATGCTCTCCCTCTCCTCAACCCCCTACAGAAAATTATAGTGTGTGTTGTGTGTTGTTCCCCACTGTGTGTTGTTCCCCTCCCTGTGTCCATGTGTTCCCATTGTTCAGCTCCCACTTATAAGTGAGAAGATGCGGAGTTTGATTTTCTGCTCCTGTATTAGCTTTGCCATTTTTAACTGGGGTTGTTTTATGCTTGTCATTTTTTCTTCCTTATGGATTTGTTATATTAGATCTTTATCAGATGCATAGTTTGCAAATATTTTCTCCCATTCTGTAAGTTGGCTGTTTACTCTGTGGATAGTTTCTATTGCTTTGCAGAAGCTTTTTAGTTTGATTGACTTTGACTTGTCAATTTCGTTTTTGTTGCAATTGTTTTTAGAAACTTAGCCAAAAATTATTTGCCAAGGCCAATGTCGAGAAAAATATTTCCTAGGTTTTGTTTTAGAGTTTTCATAATTTGAAGTCTTACATTTTAACCGTTAATCCATCTTGAATTAATTTGTGTGTATGGTGGAAGGTAAGCATCCAGTTTCACTCTTCTGCTTATGGCTAGCGAATTATCCCAGCACCATTTATTGAATAGGGTGCCTTTTCCCCATTGTTTGTTTTTGTTGGCCTTGTCCAAGATCAGATGGTGGTAAGTGTGCAGCTTTATTTTTGAGTGTTCTATTCTGTTCCATTGGCTTAAGTGTCTGCTTTTGTAACAGTATCATGGTTAGTGTACACTTATAGTATAGCTGGAAATTGGGTAGTATGATGCCTCTCTGGCTTTATTATTTTTGCTCAGAATTGCTTTGGCCATTCTGGCTTTTGGGGGTGTTCCATATAAATTTAGAATAGTTTTTTCTAATTCTGTGAAGAATGATGTTGGTAGTTTAATGGAGATAGCCTTGAATCTACAAATTGCTTTGGGCAGTATGGCCATTTTAACAATATTGATTCTTTTAATCTGTAAACATGGAATGTTATTCCATTTATTTGTGTTATCAAAATTTCCTTCCTTCCTTCCTTCTTTCCTTCCTTCCTTCCTTCCATCTTTCCTTCCTTCTCTCCCTCCTTTCCTCCCTCCCTTCCTTCCATCCTTCCTTCCTTTTCTTATTTCCTTCCTTTTTTGAGACAGGGTCTCACCCTTTCACCCAGGCTGGAATGCAGTGGAGTTATTATAGCTCACTGCAGGCTTGAACTCCTGGCCTCAAGCCGTCAGGGTAGTTAGGACTACAGGCATGTGCTACCATGCCTCGCTATTTAAAAAAAAAAAAACAATTTGTATAGATGAGGTTCCACTATGTTGCCCAGGTTGGTTTCAAACTCCTGGGTCCAAGCGATATACCTGCCTCGGCCTCCCAAAGGCATGAACCACTGCATCCAGCTTCAGATTTCAGCTGTGTTTTGTAATTCTCCTTGTGGAGATCTTTCATATCTTAGGTTAGTTGTATTTGCAGGGATTTTATTTTCATCCTAGGTGTTGTAAATATGATTGTGTTCTTAATTTAACTCTCAACCTGGATGTTGTTGTTGTATAGAAATGCTACTAATTGTTGTACATTGATTTTGTATCCTGAAACCTTGCTAAAATCCTTTATCATTTCTAGTAGACTTTTGTTGAAGTCTTTAAGGTTTTTTAGGTATAGAATGATATTGTTGGGTGAAGACAGATAGTTTGCCTTAATCTTTACTTCCTATTTGGGTGCTTTTCTCTTTTTCTGTTGCGAGATTGCTCTGACTAGGATTTCTGGTACTATGTTGAATAGGAGTGGTAAGAGTGGATGTCCTTGGCTTGTTTCATTTCTAAAAAAGAATGCTTTCAGCTTTTGCCCATTCAGTATTATATTGGCTGTGGGTTTGTTGTAGATAGCTCTTTTTTATTTTGAAGTATGCTTATTTGAAGCCTCAACTGTTGAGGGTTTTTTGTTTTGTTTTGTTTTTTTCATGAAGGGACACTGGATTTAATTGAAAGCTTTTCCGGCATCCATTGAGATGATCATATGGTTTTTGATGTAATTCTGTGTATCTGGTGAATCACATTTATTGATTTGCATATGTTGAACCAGCCATGCATCCCAGGAATAAAGCCTGTATTGTCATAGTAGATTAATTTTTTGATATGCTGCTGATGGATTCAGTTTGCTAGTACTTTGTTGAGAATTTTTGAGTCTATGTTCATCAACAGTGGTCACCTGGATGTTCTTTTTTTTTGCATCTCTGCCAGGTTTTGGTATTAAGCTGATTCTGGCTTCACAGAATGAGTTAGGAAGGAGTACGTTCTCTTCAACTTTTCTGGAATAGTTTCAGTAGAATTGTACTAGTTCTTCTTTATACTTCCGGTAGAATTTTGCTATGAATCCATATAGTCCAGGGCTTTTTGGCTTGGTAGATTTTTTATTACTTATTCAATTTCAGAGCTTCATATTGGTCTCTTCAGTATTTAAGTATCTTCCTGATTCAATCTTGGAAGATTGCCTGTTTTCAGAAATTTATCCATTTCCTCTAGATTTTCTGATTTTTGTGTCTAGAGTTATTCCTAGTATTCTCTGAGGAGTATTTTGTATGTCTGTGGGACCATTTTTAATGTCGTTTTTGTCATTCTGATTTATATATTTAGATCTTCTCTTTTTTTTCTTTGTTTATCTAGCTAAAGGTCTATCAATCTCTTTTTTTAAATCAACTCTTGGTTTCATTAATCTTTTGTATGGATTTTTGCATCTCAATTTCATTCAAATCTTCTCTATTTTAGTTGTTTCTTTTCATTCCTAGCGTTGATGTAGGGTTGTTCTTTTTTTTTTCCCCTAGTTCCTTTAGGTGTAGTGTTAGATTGTTAATTTGAAATATTTCTAACTTTATGATAAAGGCATTTAAACGTTCCTCTTAACACTGATTTAGCTGCATCCCAGAGATTTTGGTAATTTGTGTTCCCATTTTCATTAATTTCACTTTCTTAAAATTTCTCCCTTAATTTTGATTTTCACACAGAAGTTATTCAGGAGAAAGTTGTTTAATTTTCATCTATTTGTGTAGTGTTGAGAGATGTTGATATTTATTTATATTTTGATTACATTGAGATCTAAGAGTGTGCTTGATATGAGTTCATTTTTTAAAATTTATCCAGACTTGCTTTATGACCAAGCATGTGGTCAATGTTAGAATATGTTCCCTGTGCAGATGAGAAGAATGTATATTCTGTGGTTATTGAGTGGAGTGTTCTGTAGATGTCTTATTAGGTCCGAATGGTCAAGTGTGAAGTTTAAGTACACAGTTTCTTTCTTAGTTATCTGCTTTGATGATCCAATGCTGCCAGCCGGGGTGTTGAAGTCTCCTACAATTATTGGGTGGTCGTCTGTCTTTTTGTAGTCCAAAAAGAACTTGTTTTATGAATCTGGGTGCTCCATGTTGGGTGCATTTATATTTAGGGTATTTGAGTATTCTTGTTTGATCATATACTTTCTCATGACGTAATGCTCTTCATTCTTCAATTGTTCTTTTTAATTTTGATTAAAGTCTGTTTTATCTGATATAAGAATAGTTACTCCTGCTTTTTTGTTATCATTTGCATGGCAGATTTTCTCCATCCCCTTATTTTGGGCCAGTGGCTGTCATTACATATGAGATGAGTCTCTTGAAGACTACAGATGGTGAGCCTTGCATTTTTATCCAGTTTGCCATTGTACGTCATTTAAGTGGGGTGTTTAGCCTATTTACATTTATGGTTAATGTTGATACATGAGATTTTGATCCTATCATCATGTTTGCAGCTGGTTTTTAGGTAGACTTGATTGTGTAGATACTTTATAGTGCCTGTGAGCTATGTACTTAAGTGGGTTTTTGTGGTAGCAGGTGTCATTCTTTTTACTCAATGTATAGCACTCCCTTAAGGACCTTTCATAAGGCTGGTCAAGTTGAAATTGATAGTCCCTCAGTATTTGCTTATCTGAGAAGAAATTTGTTTCTTCTTCACTTAGGAAGTTTAGTTTAGTGAAATATAAAATTATTGCCTGGAGTTTATTTTCATTAATGATGTTGGACATAGGCCCTTAATCTCTTCTGGCTTGTAAGGTTTTTGCTGAGATATTTACTACTAGCCTAGTGGAGTTCTTGCTGTATGAAAACATGACCTTTCTCTCTAGCTGCCTTTAAGATTTTTTTTTCTTTTGTATTTACTTTGGTGAATATGATGACTATGTGCCTTAGGGATAGTCACCTTTTATAGTACCTAGCTGGGTTTGCTGTATTTTTTGGATTTACATGTCACTGTCTCTAGCGAGGTTAGGAAAATTTTCATAGACTCTATTCTCAAATCTATTTTCCAAGTTGCCTTTTCTCTTTCTTTCTCTTCTAGGAATGACAATGAGTCATAGATTTGGTCTCTTTATATAATTCCATATTTCTTAAAGCTTTGGTTCATTTTCTTTTTTTAATTCTTTTTTAAAATTTTCTTTTGACTCAGTTGATTCAACGAACCAGTCTTTGAGCTCTGAGATTCTTTCCTTAGCTTGGCCTACCTTCTGTTAATATTTCTTATTGTATTATAAAATTCTTATGCTGAATTTTTTCTGCTCTAGAAATTCAGTGTGGCTATTTTTTAAAATGGCAATTTCATCTTTCAGCACTTACTTAGATTGCTTTACTGGATTACTTGGATTGGGTTTCAACTTTCTCCTTAATGTTCATGAGCTTCTCTGCCATCGAGGTTCTGTATTCTATGTCTGTTGCAATTATTTTAGACTGATTAAGAACCATTGCTTGGTAGCTAGTGGGCTAATTTTGAGGTAAGAGGACACTCTAGCTTTTTGAATTGCCAGAGTTCTTGCACTGATTTTTTCTCTTCTGGTAGGGTTAGTGTTCCTTTAACTGTAGTGTATGTTGAGTATAGGCAATTGGTTTTGTTTCTGGATGCTTTGAAAGGGCCAGGGCTTTCTCTGTCCAGGATTTTTATGTATGAGTAATTCTTGTGTTTGGTTTCACAGGTGTATATGTAGCAGGATAAATTTTGATGTTGTAGTTTGGGATGTGATCCAATGCATGGTGCTTAAGAGCGATGGCCAGTGGCTAGCCTAATACCCAGTGGCATGGCTGTTTTATACTTCCTTTTGTTTGCAGGTGTGCTCTATAGTGGGGGTGGGAGAGATGCCTCCATCACCAGATCTGCTCCTGGGCCCTGGGGGAGTCTCCTGCAATCACTGTGTTTCTTGTGTTAGGTGTTCTAGGCCACAGGTCTCTCTCAGGCAGAGGCCCTTTCCTAGGAGCCATTCTGGGGAACTAGCTGTAGTGTTTGGGTTCCCTGCACAGGCTTCCTCCCTCTTCAACTCAGCTTCATTGCTGCCTCTCTATCCACTCAGCATTTTCTCTCTCAAGATCTGCCTAAATTACGGTGGTTTACTCCATAATTTGGTATCTCTCAGTGGGGGTGGTGCTTCCTGACCATGTCAAATTGACCATCTATTGTCGCAGAATGAAAACCTCTTTGATAGACTTTGTAACATTTTTGAATATTACATTCAGGAGTAAAATCTTACGCAGTGTGATCCCAGCTATCTCTTCACTTTTGAGAATAACCTTAAGTAATTAAAGGATAATTAAATATGTAATTAAAAATTGAAAAATATAACAGCTACACTTCCAGATCTCAACTTCTTTCAGAAAATTTTAAAATCTCTTTAAAGAAAGGTAAATTGAGACCAAAATAGACTAATAGCTTTATAAAAATAAGTGCTCAAGGAGGGTGTTACATGTGAAAATTAAACTTGGAATTTGTCATTTTACCCGTAAAATGACTGAGAGTAATTTCCTTGAAATGTAAATAACTTCACAAATTTTTAATTAACAAAAATGCTAAAATATTACTCCGCTTACCTTTATGTAACCTCTTCCTTGAAAACAACAATTTACTCATCTGGTGTGTGACTCTAATAACCTTCAATCATTCTCTATATCTGACACCATGACTAGTAACTTAGATCTTTAACTAAGCAACCTTTCTTTCTGCCTTTGTGATATTATATCTAGTAATTTAATAACAAACAATCTATGTTGCAAATTAAACTTCCAAATTGAATACTAATTTTCAAATCCCAAGGACCCATTTCTTCTGCCTCAATCTTAATTAGGTCTTAGTTAATAGAAAAATTAGCTGGCTGGGTGCGGTGGCTCATGCCTGTAATCCCAGCACTTTGGGAGGCCAAGGTGGGCACATCACCTGAGGTCTGAAGTTCGAGACCATCCTGGCCAACATGGTGAAACCCCGTGTGTACTAAAAACACAAAAAATTGGCCGGGTATGGTGGTGGGTGCCTGTAATCCCAGCTACTCAGGAGGCTAAGGCAGGAGAATCACTTGAACCTGGCGGGGTGGAGGATGCAGTGAACCGAGATCCCACCACTGCGCTACAGCCTGGGCAGCAACAGTGAAACTCCTCAAAAAAAAAAAAAAAAAAGAAAAAGAAAAAGAAAAAGAAAAAAGAAAATTAACTAAATAAAGCCTAAATAAAACATATTCACAAAGTGGCAGACTTTTTTAATCCAAAAATTTAACTGTATTAATG
The DNA here is from genome assembly GCF_028858775.2 of Pan troglodytes. Classification (NCBI taxonomy): domain Eukaryota; kingdom Metazoa; phylum Chordata; class Mammalia; order Primates; family Hominidae; genus Pan; species Pan troglodytes. The sequence goes on from NC_072403.2 coordinate 63,734,796, forward strand.
TCTCATTTATAGAACATTATTTTACAATGAGGTTTTACACATCAATCAGTTGAGTCACTTCTTTTTCTTCTTTTTTTTTTTTTTTTTTTTTTTGAGATGGAGTCTCGCTCTGTTGCCCAGGCTGGAGTGCAGTGGTGTGACCTCAGCTCACTGCAACCTCCACCTCCTGGGTTCAAGCGATTCTCCTGCCTCAGCATCCCGAGTACAGGCACTACAGGCACGTGAGCAAGAGAAGCTGACAGATTCAAATGTTCCCAAACATTTATTTTCTATTTTGATAGATACATAAACTATATTTCTCATTCTTATATACTTTATATTAGGGCATGGGATTAAAGTCAAAATAGTGGAAAATTAGTAGAAATAACATATTTTATATCCAATTTAGTCTCCAAAATCCCAACATGCACTCTTCTGTATACGTTTTTCAGTATGCTTGACTGGAATGGCCAATTCTACAGTAGTCTTGGAAGCAACATACTGCAGATTAAATACCTTAGTAGCCTATGTTCTTGAATGCGGACATAAAGGAGCAATGCTTTTCCTATCTTAAAAAAACAGTTTATATGAATGAAACTTCTGTTCTGTTTAAGATATTATATGTTGTTGAGTGTAGTTGTCAAAGCAACTAGCACTATTCCAAGTAATATAGAAATCACCAGCTTGAGTTGGGTCTGCTATAACAGCACCTAAAACATATCCACTAAATTAGTATTAAATGGACAAGTAAACCAAACTCAGAGGGTTGAAATGAAGACTTGTAATACCCAGTGAAAAAAAATTATTGAAACTACCATCTAAAATTAATTGGAAGCTTAATATTACCTCTAGGAAAGAGTGTGGGAAATGAGGAAAGGCAAAAGGTAATGTGTTCATGTTTGTTCTGTTCCATAATCCAAGAAATAGATAAACACAGGCAAAAAAAAAAAAAAAAAAAAAAAGAAATATCCTGTCTTTAGAGTGGAAAGAAAGTGGATAGAGTTGAGTTGCTAAACCTTAGCATTATTGACATTTTATGCCTGATATTCCTGCATTCTGTGGGAGGTTATTCTTTGCATTGTAGGATATTAATAGTATCTCTAGGCTATACCACCACATACCAGTAGCATCACCACCTATTCATTATAATTCAAAATGTCTCCAGACACTGACAAGTGTCTATGGAAACAAAATCATTCCTTGTTGGAAACCACTTGTAAACAAAAGGTCTAGTAATGGTGGAATTATACAGTGACAGAAAAGCTCAGGTTTTTCTGATTAGGTTGAAAAAGCTGCTCAGAAATTAAATCCTACTGTGTTCATAAAAAACAAGGAACCCAGCCCTGAAGCAAAGAACTAATCAGGGAAGTTGTTTTCTCTTTCACATCCATGATTTCAAATGACCTTAAAGTGGTCATCTTTACAGTCAGAGAAGCATATGTGTGTTGGGGAGGAGAAAAAACAAGGAAATGAGGCAGACTTTAGAATTATACCTAGGAAAGAACTGTATGTTTGGTTATCAGCTAGATCCAATAAATAAATAAATGTTTTCCACGTAACTACTTGGTAAAGGTATACTAAGCCTATTGTGAGAAAAAAAATTAAGGCTTAAAATATCCTCAAGCATCCCAAATTGCACTAATCAGTGCAATTGATTAGTCATGCTGAGAAAACACTCATTGTTCTAATTTAAGATGGAGGCATGGAGAATAAGAGAAAATGTAAATTACCTCAGAAAGTAAATCTGTGAGCCACAGGGACAATGGACCTTAAAGTTATTTCCACAGGACATGTTTATGGTTTCATCAAATAAATATTTGTACTGCTCAGAAATATTTTTGTCAGTGCTATGCAGACTTCTTTGTCTTCTGATAGGAGCTTCACCATGGTAACTTAGATTTTACAGATAATTTGTCTTTTGACTTGATAGGACACTAGTCCTCGTTAAGTCATATAGTGGCCTAAGGGAGAGAACTGCACATCATGAAACATCCTGAATTCTAAGTTGTAGGCAGTAACTGGGCAAAACTTTAAGTTGTTTACAGAGTGAAGAGAAGTGAATTTTTCATATATAAAGAAGTGTGCAAATTGTATTTCATGAGTAGTCTTTTGTCTTCTGGAATGGTGATATATACAAAGTAATCTGGGAAGATACAATTTGATAATAGTAGATCCTTCATTAACTTGAATTATTTTTTGCAGGAAAGATGCGTCTTTAGCCAAAATTACTTATGGTAAACTGATATGTAAGCAAGAAATCACCTTCTACTTGGTTTAAGCCATTCAGTGTACTCTCTAGATAGATATGACACAAAGCTAGCATAATACAGTAAACCAAGTGTTAATGTAATTTTATGTTGATTTTGACTACATTCTGAAAATAATAAAAGTCATCTGATATTTTAGGCTTACGATATGAACTTGATACTATGATAGGTGTTTGAAATGTTTATCTCATTTGATTCTTAGAACAAACTTATATTGTGGGTACTAATACAGTACTGATTTTTTAAATAAGAAAAAGGATTGCAAAAAATGTAAAAAGTCTTATTAAAAAGTACAAAATTCTATCTCCAAATGTGTAATGAATTTTATATAGTCAGTTAATATTTGTTTAGCTCAATAAAGTAATGTTTGGTGTAATAGTTGATTTCTTTAATGTTCATTCAGAATCACCACATTATCAATTTGAAATTAACTCACCTATTCGAAGAAGTTGCTTCCTCCAGTTAAGACAGTATAGTAAGCAAAATAATGGTTTACAAAACAAACAAACCAACAACAACAACAAAAAAAACACATGTCCTGATTTCTGGAACCTGTGAATATGTTAACTTTATCTGGTAAAAGGGGCTTTGCAAGTATTATAATGTTAAGGATGGTAAGATGAAAAACTGTCCTTTTGAGTTCAGTGTAATCAAATGGGTTTAAAATAGGGAAACATTCTTGGCTAGAAACATAAGGTGATATGATTTCAAAAGAATGGTCAGAGAGATACAGCATTTCTGGTTTGAACAAATGAAAGACCACAAGCTAACAAATCAGGACAGCCTCTAGAGGCTGGAAAAGTCAAGGAAACTGATTTTCCCCTAAAACCTTCAGAAAGGAACACAACAGTTCTCACTCTTTGATTTTAGCCTCATAAGATGCATGTCAGATATCTGACAAACACAATTGTTTGACACTATATTTGTGCTATTTTAAACCACTAACTTTGTAGTAATTTGCTACAGCAGCAGTAAGAAAATAATGCAGAGTGTTTCTATAATGGAGATAAAAGTATAAACAAGAGGCAAGGATTTCCTTCCTTCACAGTGTTTATAATATACTAAGAAAACAAACATTAAATACACAGGGCCCCAATAGATGATTCCACTTTAATTTTAGCTGGCACTGTGGAAGGAAAATAGAAATTCTAGAATATAGTGAATAGGAATATAACTTATTCTTATGTGGGAAGAAATGCTTATTACTGAATACTATTTGGGCTGAAAATAAATGCACTGTAGTTACAGTAAGTACAGTAAAAAAGGTAGTTTGCTATAAGGGAACAGAGCCATTGAAATGTAATGAAAGTCATCAAAGTTTTAGGCATTAACTATAAGCTGCAAGGAGTTAAACAATTATAAGCAGTCCAATTATTAAAAAAATATGTGCCTGATTCTCAAAATCACAAGTGTTCTTTAAGATTGCTAACTGTAGTAGTCAATTTTCACGATGATATAAAGAATGACTTGAGACTGAGTAATTTATGAAGAAAAGAGATTTAATTGATTCATAGTTCTTCAGGCTTTACAGGAAGCATGAATGGGAGGACTCAGGAAACTCAGACAATCATGGTGGAAGGCAAAGGGGAAACAAGGTTCTTCTTGACATGGCACCAGGAGAGAGAGAGCACAAGGAGGGAAGTGCCACACACTTTTAAACCATCAGATCTCTTGGAACTCACTCACTATCATGAGAATAGCATGCGGAAATCTGCTCCCATGATCCAGTCACCTCCACCCAGGCCCCTCTCTTGACATGAGGGGATTACAATTTGAGATGAGATTTGGGTGGGGACAGAGGGCCAAGCCATATTATTTCTCCTCTGGCCCCTCCCAAGTATCATGTCCTTCTCACATTTCAAAACCAATCATGCCTTCCCAACAGACTGAAAGTCTTAACTTATTCCAGCATTAACTCAAAAGTCCATGTCCAAAGTTTCATCTGAGACAAGGCAAATCCCTTCTGCCTATAAGCCTGTAAAATCAAAAACAAGTTAGTTAATTTCAAGATACAGTGGGGGTACAGGGGTCAGGTAAACACTCCAATTCCATAAGGAGAAATTAGCCAAAACAAAGGGTCTGCAGGCCCCATGCAAGTCCAAAACCCGACAAGGCGGTCATTAAATCTTAAGGCTCTGAAACAATCTTCTTTGACCTCATCTCTCACGTCCAGAGCATACTGATGCAATATCTGGGCTCCCATGAGCTTTGACAGCTCTGCCTCTGTGGCTCTGCAAGGCACAGCCCCCACAGCTGCTTTCACAGGCTAGGATTGAGTGCCTGTGACTTTTCCAGGCACACTGTGCAAGCTGTCAGTGGATCTACCATTCTGGGGTCTGAAGCACTATGACCCTCTTCTCAAAGCTCCAGTAGGGAGTGCCCCAGTGGGGAATCTGTGTGGGGGCTCCAACCCCACATTTTCCCTCTGCACTGCCCTAGGAGAGGTTCTCCATAAGGGCTCCACTTCTGCAGCAGACTTTTGCCTAGACATCCAGGCATTTCCATACATCCTCTGAAATCTGGATGGAGGTTCCCAAACCTCAACTCTTCCCTTCTGCACAACCACAGGCCCAGCCTCATGTGGAAGCCACCAAAGCTTGAGGCTTGTATTCTCTGAAGCAATGGCCTGAGTAGTGCCTTGGTCCCTTTTAGCCACAGTTGGAGCTGAGCAGCTGGAACACTGGGCACCATGTCCCGAGGCTGCCCAGAGCAGCAGGGCCCTGGGCCCAGCCCACTGAACAATTTCTCCCTCCTAGGCCTCCAGGCTTATAATGGGAGGGGCTGCCTCAAAGGTCTCTGAAATGTACTGGAGACATATTCCACATTGTCTTTGGTATTAACATTTGGCTCCTCTTTACTTATGCAAATTTTTGCTTGAATTTCTCCCAAGAGCGTGGGTTTTTCTTTTTTACTATATGGTTAGGCTGCAAATTTTCCAAACTTTTATGCTCTGCTTTCCTTTTAAATATACGTTTTAGTTTCAAGCCATCTCTTTCTTCATGGACATGAGCATAAACTTTTAGAAGCAGCCAGGCCACATGTTGGAAGGTCTGTTGCTTAGAAATTTATTTCACCAGATACCCTAAATCATCTCTCTCAAGTTCAGCATTACACAGATCTCTAGGGCCGGGTCAAAATGCTATCAGTCTCTTTGCTAAAGCATAGCAAGAGTAACTTTTTCTTCAGTTCTCAGTGAGTTCCTCATCTCCATCTGAGACCCCCTCAGCCTGGACTTCGTTATCCAAATCATTATCAGCATTTTGTTCACAACCATTCAACAGGTCTCTAGGAAGATTTAAACTTTCCCACATCTCCCTGTCTTCTTCTGAGTCCTCCAAACTGTTTCCTACCTCTGCCTGTTACCCAGTTCCAAAGTTACTTCCATATTTTCAGGTATTTTTATAGCAATGCCCCACTTCTCTGGTACCAATTTTCTGTATTTATCTCTTCTCAAACTGCTATAAAGAACTACTGGGTAATTTATGAGGAAAATAGGTTTAATTGACTCACAGTTCTGCAAGCTTAACAGGAAGCATGACTGGGAGGCCTCAGGAAACTAACAATCATGGCAGAAGGTAAAGGGGGAGCAGGCGCCTTCTTCACATGGTGTCAGTAGAGAGAAGAGCCGGGGGGAAGTTCCACACACTTTTAAACCATCAGATCTTGTGAGAACTCACTGACTGTCACGAGAACAGTATGGGAAATCCACCCCCATGATCAAATCACCTCCTACCAGACCCCTCCCCTGACACGTGGGGATTACGATTCAACATGAGATTTGTGTGGGGACACAGAGCCAAACTATATCACTAACCTAATAAGTGCTTATCTTGATTAAATTGTATGGAAAACTACAACTTAAATTATGTGATCAGAAATTCTAATGATAGACATTAATTCAAATGCCACCATGTTCTCCTGTCAGCTTCTCATATATTGTCATGGATATGATTTAATTGTCCTTCAGTGTCATGGAACACATCCTGAGATTCAGCTGATGAAGTTGCAAACTGGATAAATGTAAATGATGGTGTTTCAAAAAAGAAAATCCTCACTTAGTAAAAAAATGTTAGGTTTATTTTACACTTTCTTGACAGCTGAACTAATATAAAAAGCACTCACCTTGTTTCTTTCAGTTTTGTGTATGTTTTGATTGTGTCAGCTGAGTTCTTCAAGGGATTTTCTGTGTGTCAGAGACACTTGTCCCCCATTCTGTTTTCCTGTGTAATCTCAAAATTGACAAGGGTCTTCACTGTATGTGAAAAGGATGTCTGTGTTGCTTGATTTTATGTGTGACTACTGTTTGCGATTGTCCTTTTCCCAATATGACATGTACTTTTACAGCACAGATAATTTTTCAAAAGAATTACATTCCCAGGCTTAGCAGAGGGAGCGGCCTACTTATTGAAATGTGAAATCGAATCTCTGAAACAGAAACACCAAATTCTTATACTAATCTGTAAAGTAGCTATAAAATGTTATTTTTCAGAGTGAAGTATCTGTCAAGATGGCTAGTTTTGGTGTATAATAGAAACGGTATTTTATTCCTTTTATTTCTGTAAACAGATTAAGTCTGTGTGTGTGTGTGTGTGCGCGTGCGTGTGTGTGTGTGTGTACATGGGATATAATACAAATCTACCTCGACTTATAATGAGTTACATCCTGATAACCACAGGCCAAGATGTGTTATGATGGATCTGGATATACTCATAAGTTGAAAATATTTTAGGTAAAAAATGCATTTAGTACATTTAACAAAAATAGTGGCAAACCGAGTCCAGCAGCACATCAGAAAGCTTATCCACCAAGATCAAGTTGGCTTCATCCATGGGATGCAAGACTGGTTCGACATACGCAAGTCAATAAATGTAATCCATCACATAAAGAGAACCAAAGACAGAAACCACATGATTATCTCAATAGATGCAGAAAAGGTCTTTGACAAAATTCAATAGCCCTTCATGCTAAAAACTCCCAATAAACTAGGTATTGATGGAACATATCTCAAAATAATAAGAGCTATATATGACAAACCCACAGCCAGTATCATACTGAATGGGCAAAAACTGGAAGCTTTCCCTTTGAAAACTAGCACAAGACAGCGATGCCCTCTCTCACCACTCCTATTCAACATAGTGTTGGAAGTTCTGGCCAGGGCAGTCAGGCAAGAGAAAGAAATAAAGGGTATTCTAGTAGGAAAAGAGGAAGTCAAATTGTCCCTGTTTGTAGATGATATGATTGTATATTTAGAAAACCCCATCATCTCAGCCCAAAATCTCCTTAAGCTGATGAGCAACTTCAGCAAAGTCTCAGGTTACAAAATCAATGTGCAAAAATCACACGCATTTGTATACACCAATAACAGACAGTCAGAGAGCCAAATCATGAGTGAACTCCCATTCACAATTGCTACAAAGAGAATAAAATACCTAGGAATCCAACTTACAAGGGATGTGAAGGACCTCTTTAAGGAAAACTACAAACCACTGCTCAATGAAATAAAAGAGGACACAAACAAATGGAAGAACATTCCATGCTCATGGGTAGGAAGAATCAATATCGTGAAAATGGCCATACTGCCCAAGGTAATTTATAGATTCAATGCCATCCCCATCAAGCTACCAATGACTTTCTTCACAGAATTGGAAAAAACTACTTTAAAGTTCATATGGAATCAAAAAAAGAGCCCATATTGCCAAGACAATCCTAAGCAAAAAGAACAAAGCTGGAGGCATCATGCAACCTGACTTCAAACTATACTACAAGGCTACAGTAACAAAAACAGCATTTTACTGGTACCAAAACAGAGATATAGACCAATGGAATGGAACAGAGGCCTCAGAAATAACACTAAACATCTACAACCATCTGATGTTTGACAAACCTGACAAAAACAACAAATGGGAAAAGGATTCCCTATTTAATAAATGGTACTGGCTAGCCATATGTAGAAAGCTGAAACTGGATCCCTTCCTTCACCTTATAGAAAAATTAATTCAAGATGGATTAAAGACTTAAATGTTAGACCTAAAACCATAAAAACCCTAGAAGAAAACCTAGGCAATACCATCCAGGACATAGGCATGGGCAAGGACTTCATGACTAAAACATCAAAAGCAATGGCAACAAAAACCAAACTAGACAAATGGGGTCTAATTAAACTAAAGAGCTTCTGCACAGCAAAAGAAACTACCATCAGAGTGAACAGGCAACCTACAGAATGGGAGAAAATTTTTGCAATCTACCCATTTGACAAAGAGCTAATATCCAGAGTCTACAAAGAACTTAAACAAATTTACAAGAAAAAATCAAACCCATCAAAAAGTGGACAAAGGATATGAACAGACACTTTTCAAAAGAAGACATTTATGCAGCCAACAGACACATGAAAAAATGCTCATCATCACTGGTCATCAGAGAAATGCAAATCAAAACCACAATGAGATAGCATCTCACACCAGTTAGAATGGCGATCATTAAAAAGTCAGGAAACAACAGGTGCTGGAGAGGATGTGGAGAAATAGGAATGCTTTTACAGTGTTTGTGGGAGTGTAAACTAGTTCAACCATTGTGGGAGTCAGTGTGGCAATTCCTCAAGTATCTAGAACTAGAAATACCATTTGACCCAGTGATCCCATTACTGGGTATATACCCAAAGCATTATAAATCATGCTGCTATAAAGACACATGCACATGTATGTTTATTGCAGCACTATTCACAATAGCAAAGACTTGGAACCAACCCAAATGTCCATCAATGATAGACTGGATTAAGAAAATGTGGCATATATACACCATGGAATACTATGCTGGCATAAAAAATGATGAGTTCATGTCCTTTGTAGTGACATGGATGAAGCTGGAAACCATCATTCTGAGCAAACCTTCGCAAGGACAGAGACCCAAACACCGTGTGTTCTCACTCATAGGTGAGAACTGAACAATGAGAACACTTGGACACAGAGTGGGTAACATCACATGCTGGGGCCTATTGTGGGGTGGGGGGATGGGGTAGGGATAGCATTAGGAGAAATACCTAATGTAGATAATGAGTTAATGGGTGCAGCAAACCAACATGGCACATGTATACATATGTAACAAACCTGCAAGTTGTGCACATGTGCCCTAGAACTTAAAGTGTTAAAAAAAATACACTTAAGAAATGTGCTCAGAACACTTACATTACCCAGTCCAAAAAAAAATATCTAACATAAAGCCTATTTTTAAATAAAGTGTTGAATATCACATGTACATTATGAAATACTGAATGTGAAAAACGGAATGGGTATATGGGTAATAAAAGTATTGTTTCTACTGAATGTTTATCACTTTTGTACCATGATAAAGCTGTAAAGTTGTACCATTGTAAATCTGGGACCATCTGTGTTACATTCAAGAGAAAAGCTCAGTCGAACTAATAAATAAATCAAAATTTCTTTTGATTATTTAGGTGTTTTTTCCTGTTAGATAATTAAGACATCCAATTATTGCTTGCTGCTTCACCACACAGACCATACACAGATACAAATACACACTCCATGAATGAGCATATGTGCTTGTTTAAAGAGACATACTAACCAAATAGTTGTATGCTGCCATGATATTGATTGTGTCATGAAGTTCCTTATTTAACAAAACACAGCTGTGTATGAAGTAGTTCTCTAAAATGTACATTCAATAGCAACTGGTTTTGTTCAGTCTTATGTACCCATATTATTTAAATGAGCACCTGGAGTCTAGAATTACTAAAAAATATCTATGTTGATGCATATTAAGTTGATTTTGAAGTCATAAATTTTGACAAGAATTGATACTATGGCACAATCATAACTTTACAAAAGATGACCTGAACTAACATTATTTTATGCTTTTGCCAGTGGACCTCCCTGAAATATATTCAGATAATTTGTTATTAAAGCAAAACTAAGTTTATCGAAACCCTGTGCCAAGAAAGTACACCATTTTGACATACTTTTGCAGTGTTTCAGCAGGGAACAGTGAGAGGAAGATTTTTCATGTTTGTGGAGAATGGCTTAAGAGAGTTAAATGAGTCTTTCAAGTGAGTAGCTGATTGAAATTGAGCTAAACTTAGAGCATAATAGTTTAGATAGTCTAAGAAATTGAAAAAAAAGTTGATGCCAAGCATACAAGAGATAACACCACCAAAAAATAGACCTAAATACAGACAAAATTAGATTAAAAACAAGAATATGTTCAATGTTAATAAAAGCAGAAGGAACATAGACATAGTTATGGAGGAGTTTTGTTTTGTTTTGTTTTGTTTTAATAAGATAAAAATATGGTTAGTTTTATACCAATACACTTGGAAATCTGGATCAATTCTGTGCACTACAGTCATTACTAGTGACACGTAGATATTGAACACTTGAAATATGGTGAATTTGAATTGATTTATGCTATATGTAAAATACAAACTAGATTTAGTTTAAAAAATGTAAAACTGAATAATTTTAATATTGTTTTATGCTGAGATGACAATATTTTGGATATACTGGATTAAGTAAATATAAAATATTTTTAAAAATCAAGTTATATAGTAAAATTGGTCTTTTTGTTTTACTTTTTTATTTTGTTTTGGTTTTTGAAGGGATAGAAATCATGGCTAAGATGGACCCTGGGGCATATCATTGACCATCATGAAACATGCACTGATTTGCCAAATGTATTATTTTCCTGTGACTGTTATAAAAATTACAATACACTTAGTAGTTTAAAACAACATAAATTTATTGTCTAGCAGTATTCCAGGTTAGAAGTTCAGCACAGGTCTTACTGATTTAAAATCAAAGCACTGGAAGACTGCATTCCTTCTATAGGCTCTGTGGAATAATCCATGACCCGGCCTTTCCCAGGCTTTAGAATCCAGCTGCATTCTTTGATGCATGTTCCCTGTCTTGGGCAGCTTGGAATACTGTAAGAAAATACCATAGACCGGGTGACTTAAACAACAGACATTTATTTCTCAGAGTTCTGAAAGTTGGGAAGTCCAAGATTAAGGTGCTGGTATATTTGGTTCATGGTGAGGGCCCACTCCCTCTCTGGTTAGTAGATGGCCTCCTTCTCTCTGTGTTCACATGGCATTTCCTGGATACATGTTTATGGAGAGAGAAAGAGAAGGGTGGTTGGGTGGGAGGTGGTCTAGTATCTCCACCTTTTCTTATAAGAACACTAACATTATCGTGAGAACACCACACTTATGACATTATCTCAACCTAGGTACCTCCCAAAAGCTCCATCTCCAGATACTATCACACTGCCAATTAATAGATTATTGAAAATAATCTATTAATATTTGAACAATGGCAGTCATCTTCAATAGATTAATTTTAGGGAGACACAAATATTCAGTTCATAACAGTTCCTTTCCTTCACCTTCAAAGCTACAAATGAAGGAGCAAGTCTTCACATTCTCCTTTTATATCTCCCTCTTCTACATGTAAAGAATCTTATGATTGCATTTGGCCATCTAAAAATCTATGATAGTCTCTCCATTTCAAAATCCTTAACTCTAATTGCATTTGCAAACTCTGTCCTGCCAGGTAAGCTAACAAATTTATAAATTATCTGGATTAGGACCCCATCATCTCTGAAGAGCCATTATTCTGACTACCACATCAATATGTTAGTTTATGTCAAGATTGCTGTAATAATCAATAGGTTCTGGTACCACAAATCCAGTAGCAGTCATTAAGGTTGATTGAGTTTATTGATTGCTTTCAGCTCCATTCTGCTGTTAATCACTTTTGGGGATATTAAATGAAGACCTTATCACATAGAGGAAGAGGTAGATGTGATAGGAGCTTGAATATATAATAAGAATTTTTTATGATATGTAAATGTGAGAAATGAATTAAGTATGTGCCATTTGTTCTCTTCTTTTTAAGACATTTCTTTCTAAAGGTTTAGTGACAGAAGTTGCATTCTATTAAAGATCCCTAAGTGCTGTTCTGCTGTAGGCATAAGCTTTCTTTCCTGGGTGCAGCATGTTAGGATTTAAGATTTCTATTTATCTAATACTCTGCTGTTTGTCAGATAAAATAACAATAAATAGTGAGTCCAATTATTGATAAACCCAGATGTTTCATATTTAGGAATCGCTGTTAAAAAAAAAAAAACTCTAATTGGCATCCTAAGGAAAATGTGTGCAGCTTAGCACTGATTCAACTGCATGTTTAGCCAAATTGTGAACAAATTACGGCCAGCTTCCGGACTCTTCTAGAGAGTGACTAAGGACGGCATAGAGGAATTAGGAATAGTAGCTTTATAGGTAAAGTAATTAAATGTAACCTTAAGCATAAAAAGATAAGAAAAGTTAACTAGGAAAATGAAAACTCAAGATATACAGATTAAATATGACAAACAATGGATCTTTTTATGTGGATCTTGGTTTGCAGATACCAATATCTCATATAGTGATTCACTTGATCCAAAGGCATTTGATGGAAGCTGTCTTCTCCCAAAGACTATTTGCTTTTGGAAGAATCCTAAGAGTCATTAGTTAGAAGTTTTTGGTAGGGATACTTTCCTGTAATATGAAGATGACCTAAACCTCTTTACTTGAGAGATAGGAATCAAAGGATCAGTCTTTTAAAGACTATGGGTTTGCTAGTTGTTAGCTGTGCCTGATATTGACTTTTTTCCTATGATCTTTCTCTGCCGTGTCTCTTAGAAGACAAGGTATCCAGGTATGAAAACCAATTTTGCAGACATTGTTTAGGATACTAATGGGGAAAGTCTTCAGTAACTTTTGTTGAAAGAATGGATTTCCTGAGTCCTTACAGCATTTAGTTAAATAAGTGTAGATTTCTAGAATCAGAGCTAATATTCCTAGACACTTGGTTTAGCTGTTACTAACTCATGAACCACAGAAAGAAGAAATACCTTAGACCATGCAAGTTGGACGATCTCCGTGAACTTTACCAACTTTAGTTTCAGAATTCCATCTTTCTACCTTCCCAAAAGGTTGAAAGTGATATGGACAGTGAAGTCTGATTAATTGGCAAAACTTTTCCATGTTAGTTAATAAAAATTCCAGTAAAATGGTTTCCTTGTTACTAGAGATATAGTTTGGGATTCCCCAGGCTGAAAAAAAAAAAAAAGGATTTTCTCCATGCCAACAAGAGACAAATAGTGATCAGAACATATTTAAAATCTATTGCCAGCACTTGTTATGAAAAATTCATTTAGATTTTTACTGAGACATTTTACAGTTTTGCTAGGATTAATGTGACGAAGGTTGAGACAAGTTGTAAGGATATAGTTATATAAAGATATACTTAACAATTTTAGCAAAAATTTCCCCCAGCTATCGGTTAAATACATTGGTCAATTTGTCCTCATTGTGCCAGAAAAGCTCAGCAGTTCTGACTAAAGTTTATGTTAACCCATTGCCAGTAGAATGAAAGAGTTGAATCCTCTCTTAAATTATAATATATAGTTGACTCCTCAACAACACAGGTTTGAACTGTGCAGGTCTGCTCATATGTAGATTTTTTCCTATAAATATATTAGAAAATTTTTGGAGATTTATGAAAAATTGAAAAAGATAACAGGTGACCCATCTACACGAGAAATATTAAAAAACTAAGGAAATGATAAGTCATGAATGCATAAATTATATGTAGATACTAGTGATCATTTGATACAATGAAATATGTATGCATCTATTATAAAAAGTTAAAATTTATCAAGATGTAGGCACACACAGAGCATACATGCAGCCAATTGAAGTTTAGAGAAAAGTAAAACAAAAATATACAAAAGTAAATCATAACTGCACAAAATTAACTGTAGTACATACTGTACTACTGGGATAATTTCCTAGCCTCCACCTGTTGTTCTTGCAGTGAACTCAAGTGTTGTGAGTATTCACTTAAAATGCCACATAATGCTAATCATCTTCTTGTGAGTAGCTTGTCTCTCCAGTAAATTAACACAGTAAAAAGTGATCTCTCATGTTTCTCCTGTATTATTCATGATGTCTAGTGCAATACCATAAACCTTGAATAACACCTTCAGACCTATAGAAAGTGCTGCTAGTGATGCTGAAAGTTCTTCCAGGAAACAGAGAAGGGTCCTGACATTACAGGAAAAAAATGAATTGCTTGATAGGTACCCTAGGTTGAGGTCTGCAGCTGTATGTGCCGCCATTTCAGAAGAAGGATCCATCTTGTAAACACAGGATTGTAAACTTATGAGAGAAATAAATATACTGTAGTACTGTAAACGTATTTTTTCTTCCCTATAATTTTCTTAATAACACTTTCTTTTCTGTAACTAGCTTCATTGTAAAACTACAGTGTAAAATACATACAGCATACGAAATATGTGTTAAGGATTGTCCAGTCAACAGTAGGCTCTTAGTTTAGTTTGGGGGAGTCCAAAGTTATATGTGAATTTTTGACTGTGCTGGGGTGGTGGGGAGGGGTTAGGGAGGTTTGATGCCCCTAAACCTTGTGTTGTTCAGGAGTCAACTGTACAATTTAGAAGAATATGATTTAGAATTTCCCTGAGATTAAGAACATATTAAATGGTGGGAAGGATATTGATAGACCTCTAGATTTAGTGACACTATCAACTTTGACTGTGTCTGTTTGATGAAGGAATTAAAATCTAGTAACAAAAGCATTTTGTAGATAGTTATTGTACCAGTCTTTGTTCTTGAACATCAGTGTGTTTTTATGAACTGAAAATCACACATTGAATGAAAGGCTTCATCTCAATATATTTTATTTACACATAAATTTGAGCTGTTTTTTGTTCACAAGTTTGGCCAATAAAAGAGCCCTCACAATAGCTTTAATTACCATTTAAAATAACAAATGAATGGGATTTTTTAATTTTTCTCTCTTTTGTAGGGTGAAGGAGCAATGCTTTTGGTTACTCAGTATTCTCTCAAGAAAATTTAAAGATAGTTTATACATAGAAGATATTTTAACAGGTTATATTCTGAACTTGTGCCCGGATTTGGAAAAAGCAATATCAAGTATGGTTCAAGGGGACAAGAAAGAGAGAAGCATTTGTTACCATTTTTCAAAGTCAAAAATATTTAATCAGATAATGTTTTAAAAGCCAGCAATAATTAGTGATGATTGGTATAATGTTTTTGTCAAAATTATTAAATAGGAGATAAAATTAAAAGCTTTATTTTTTTGCATTCAAATAAAATTTTAAATATTTTGATGAGCATATTAAATCAACAATGCATGTATTACATTGAACCTGACTTCTTAATAAGCTGCAACCAAATCTTTAATGATAAGTTTAGGTCAGAGAGAGAATTTTGAGATTTGTCACCATAAAGATAGAGTATAATGTGATGTAAATAATTAAGATCAGGTGGAAAGACAAATAAGATTGAAGGAAGACCCAAGACCAAGGTTTGGGGCACTCTCAGAATTTCTAAAAAAAAAATTTAGACTATGAGTAAAGAAGGATTGATCAGCAAGGTGAAATGGATCAAGGAAATGTGGGCACTCAGAGGTACACAGGGGTTAATTGCTGCCCAGAAAATACTCAGACGAATGCTGAACAATAAATTAGATAGAACAGATGTCCTAGAAATCATGAAGATAAGTCACTTTATTAAAATACATGTTATAAACAAAGAAGGAATTTACTGTTCGAAAAGTTGTCTTGAAGAATTGTTTTGGGAGAAAATAAAAAATAAACCTTATTTTCTAAAATACACTGAAACTAATTCCAAATGAATTAAAGGATTGTGTACAGCTATTTTAAATTAATAAAACAATGTTAGTGCAGATTCTCTTTAATTACTTCCCTGATTGTTTTACCTATAGTAACTCATTTAATTCTACTAGCAATCTTTTCATGTTGGATACAGCTATTCAAATTTTCTTTTGTTATTGCAATAGCCTCCTAACCATTCTTCCACAAAATTGGGGCACTAAAAGGTTGTGAAATTTCCTCTATGCCACAGAGCTATTTAGTGATGATTTGGCATTTGGAAGCACATAATCTGTCTTTGAAATGTTCATTTTTCTCTGATGGCCAGTGATGGTGAGCATTTCTTCATGTGTTTTTTGGCTGCATAAATATCTTCTTTTGAGAAGTGTCTGTTCATGTCCTTCACCCACTTTTTGATGGGGTTGTTTGTTTTTTTCTTGTAAATTTGTTTGAGTTCATCGTAGATTCTGGATATTAGCCCTTTGTCAGATGAGTAGATTGCAAAAATTTTCTCCCATTTTGTAGGCTGCCTGTTCACTCTGATGGTAGTTTCTTTTGCTGTGCAGAAGCTCTTCAGTTTAATTAGATCCCATTTGTCAATTTTGGCTTTTGTTGCCATTGCTTTTGGTGTTTTAGACATGAAGTCCTTGCCCACGCCTATGTCCTGAATGGTAATGCCTCGGTTTTCTTCTAGGGTTTTTATGGTTTTAGGTCTAACGTTTAAGTCTTTAATCCATCTTGGATTAATTTTAGTATAAGGTGTAAGGAAGGGATCCAGTTTCAGCTTTCTCCATATGGCTAGCCAGTTTTCCCAGCACCATTTATTAAATAGGGAATCCTTTCCCCGTTGCTTATTTTTCTCAGGTTTGTCAAAGATGAGATAGTTGTAGATATGCGGCGTTATTTCTGAGGGCTCTGTTCTGTTCCATTGATCTATATCTCTGTTTTGGTACCAGTACCATGCTGTCTTGGTTACTGTAGCCTTGTAGTATAGTTTGAAGTCAGGTAGCGTGATGCCTCCAGCTCTGTTCTTTTGGCTTAGGATTGACTTGGCGATGCGGGCTCTTTTTTGGTTCCATATGAACTTTAAAGTAGTTATTTCCAATTCTGTGAAGAAAGTCATTGGTAGCTTGATGGGGATGGCATTGAATCCATAAATTACCTTGGGCAGTATGGCCATTTTCACGATATTGATTCTTCCTACCCGTGAGCATGGAATGTTCTTCTATTTCTTTGTATCCTCTTTTATTTCATTGAGCAGTGGTTTGTAGTTCTTCTTGAAGAGGTCCTTCCCATCCCTTTTAAGTTGGATTCCTAGGTATTTTATTCTCTTTGAAGCAATTGTGAATGGGAGTTCACTCATGATTTGGCTTTCTGTTTGTCTGTTATTGGTGTATAAGAATGCTTGTGATTTTTGTACGTTGATTTTGTATCCTGAGACTTTGCTGAAGTTGCTTATCAGCTTAAGGAGATTTTGGGATGAGACAATGGGGTTTTCTAGATATACAATCATGTCATCTGCAAACAGGGACAATTTGACTTCCTCTTTTCCTAATTGAATACCCTTTCTTTCCTTCTCCTGCCTAATTGCCCTGGCCAGAACTTCCAACACTATGTTGAATAGGAGTGGTGAGAGAGGACAAATCAAAACCACAATGAGATACCATCTCACACCAGTTAGAATGGCATCATTAAAAAGTCAGGAAACAACAGGTGCTGGAGAGGATGTGGAGAAATAGGAACACTTTTACACTGTTGGTGGGACTGTAAACTAGTTTGACCATTGTGGAAGTCAGTGTGGCGATTCCTCAGGGATCTAGAACTAGAAATACCATTTGACCCAGCCATCCCATTACTGGGTATATACCCAAAGGACTATAAATCGTGATGCTATAAAGACACATGCACACGTATGTTTATTGCGGCACTATTCACAATAGCAAAGACTTGGAACCAACCCAAATGTCCAACAATGATAGACTGGATTCAGAAAATGTGGCACATATACACCATGGAATACTATGCAGCCATAGAAAATGATGAGTTCATGTCCTTTGTAGGGACATGGATGAAATTGGAAATCATCATTCTCAGTAAACTATCGCAAGGACAAAAAACCTAAGACCGCATGTTCTCACTCATAGGTGGGAATTGAACAATGAGAACACATGGACACAGGAAGGGGAACACCACACGCTGGGGACTGTTGTGGGGTGGGGGGAGGGGGGAGGGATAGCATTAGGAGATATATCTAATGCTAAATGAGGAGTTAATGGGTGCAGCACACCAGCATGGCACATGTATACATATGTAACTAACCTGCACATTGTGCACATGTACCCTAAAACTTGAAGTATAATAATAATAAAATTAAATTAAAAAAAAGAAATGTTCATTTTTAATTATAGCACTACACCATGCACTGAATCACTGAGGGTAAAAATGCACACTGTTAATAAGAAGGAGGGAGTCAATCTCATTAGTATTATAATATTTACACTGAATGAGACTCCATTCCCCAAATTCACAGAATTAAAATAATAAAAATAAAAATTTATTGCTAGCCAATTTGCAGCAAAAAAGATTCATTCTGATATTCTGCTATGAGAAAATAAATGAAATTAAATTTTAAAAGACATTTTTGGAAAGCCCTTTGAATTAACCAGAAAATTGTTAAATTCGTAGTTCTTTTGACTAACATTCTTCTTCCACGTTAACAGAATTTATATGTAAATGACACTCATTGCATATACTTTTAAGGGGTAAAATAATTACTAAATTTATGTACACTATGAATACTTCATTTTATAAAATTGCATATATACCCATATGCAAATGTGCACAGAATCAATAGGGTAACCATAGACATAAAATGATCAGTGCAGGATATTTTATTTTATTTATGCATTTTATATATAATATACTTTTCATTTAATATTTTTGCTAATTTTATTGAATTGAATATTTATGCCTTGGTTATAGAACAACTAAATTTATTTTCAAAGAAACTCCATTATTATTGTCTGCAAGAGTAAAACTTATAAACAATCTAAAAATTCAACCCAATACAACCATTTGCAATTGTGCCCTAGTTGAATATGTAATCATAGGAGAAAACACAGGTGTTGAATTTTTAGAATTTCATTTAAAAAATAATTGACACAATCCCTAAGGTATCATATAAATTAATTGAATTGTTACTGTCTTGGGCTAACATTTATTTCTAGAGGTTTTTTTCCCCTAATATCTGATTTTTTCCATTAACATTACTTATTTGGATAATCAGAAAAAAATCAACATTGCCAAAAGATAGATAATACCACAAGCGAAATATCTATAATAATGATAGGAAAATGCTTTGATTCAGGCTGAATGAGAATTAGTCTAGGAAAACAGCTTGGACCCTCTCATTCCTGTTAATGTCATCTCTGTGTTTAGCACTGCTGCTGTTCCTCAGCTCCTAAGAAATGCTCTATTGCTGGGCATGGCATATGGGAAGCCAAGAAAAATGACTGGCTGCTTGGTGACAGCTCTCTAGTCCTCATGCCAAGTTCTGCCAGTGATTTAAATATTAAGTAATGGAAAGAATTTTGAAATCCAGGATGATTAGAAAAGTCATTTTCTACAAAACTGAAGCAATGTCTTTAGAGACTAAAATCTATGAAAATAACATTATTGAAATACTAGACTTGAGACTATTTTTCTGAATTATTGTAACTGTTGAAATAGGTCTTTCAGCCCATTAAGATAAACACCACACTTTTCTCGTCATGATCTTCAGCTGTAATTTTATAGTGAAAGGTACTTGCATAAAAGAGTTCACACTATCTGAAAGATGTCACATGTAACATTGACTGGCAGCCATTTCAGAATGGCAGACAGCCAATAAATCATTCAGAACTATGTGTCACTCGTTGTGGCTTTAAAATTGTATTCCTTCTCCTTTGATAAAGAACATTTCAATGTCAAATCGTTTGTTCTATTTAAACTTATACATCAACCAGAATATTGAGATACACAATAAAATTAAATGATTTGGTAATACCTTTAGAATTTATCTAAAAACAGCCATATGTATTTGCATGACAGATTTGGTTCACAAACCAATCAAGTTGTTAGTATCAAAGGCATGTTTTAGTGCTGATTTATGTATAGATAAATTTAGGAAATTACATAAATAGAAATACTTCTTTATAAAATTCCTTGACCTTGTGATATCTTGGTATTAAGAATCTTAAAGGAATCATTTTAAAAAATTCAAAAGCAAACAATTTCGATTTTACAAGAGCTAAGAAAAAAACATTTTGCGATGGACACAGATTGCTCTTCAAGAAAAGATTTCTTTCCCCCTTGGCTGCTAGGAGCAATATTACAAAGCAGCCTTCAGCTCTCAGCTCCTTCAAAGTTTGCCTCAGCTGTAACCATTGTCTGGCTCAATGTTAGGTCATCCTGGAGCACTGGACATGCAAACATGAATGGAGATGAGGTATAAAGCCCGGCCATTTTGACCCACCTGAGAGGATTCTGACAGGTCCTTCCAGTGCCTGAGAAACCCAGGGCTCACATGCTTTATATTCTGATCATTCTGTAGGGGTTGTTCCCATGGGTGATAGAAGCTGCCAAATATAAAGAGGCAGCCATGCAAATTTTTAGGAATTATTTCCCAAACTCTCATAACAACATCATATATATTTATTGGTTGTTTAAGTAGATTTCTGAGGAGTAGATAGCAACAATAGAAGTGAAAGAAAGTAAATGCAGTTGTTAAAGGATTAGTCTTCCCATACTTAGAAAGTATACAAGTTGCATATACACTATGTTCCTTCCCTAGAGCAAGTATTTCAATGCAGTCATGTGTGTGTGTTTGTGTGCTTGTGTGTGTGTGGTGTGTGTGTGTGTGTGTGTGTGTGTGTGTGTGTGTATGCTAACTGACCTCATTGTAGATTTTATTGGATCAGATATATGAAGAGACTTGGAAGACTTGGGTTTGTCTGGAACTGGGTGAAATAGAGAAGGACGATCATTGACATAGAAAGCTCATTACTTTGACCTTTGATTATAAATAGTCTTACAATAAAATGGCATCTCCACTGTCTAAAACACATTTTTACATTTGCTCTCCTTCTGAAATTATTTATGTGGAATTAACAAATCTACTTATTACCTTAGAAACAAACGATCCCTAATTTATATTATTTATTGTATATTTGTAGATCCACTTAAAATTGATTTGCAATATAAGGAAAAAATGCATTTTATAAGTTGTTTGCTTTGTGTAGTGGATCTTGTTAACCGTAGGACTACTGTTGCATTGAAACAAAATAGAATTAATCTGTTCAGGTAAATAAGACTGGAAGTGAGATTTGTTGTCACTCCTTCTCCTTCAAGTACTGACCAGTCTTTTAATTCACACATAACTAACACTCTGTGCAATAATATTTTTTTGTTCTCTGTCTTTTCAAATAGAACTCAAGCTCCATGAGGAGATGTTTCATTGTCAGTGAGCACATTCTTGTCAATTAGTTCCTTCTTGTTTATTAGTATAGCCCCTGTGTCTAGAACCTTTCCAGGTATTCAGTAGCCATTTAAAAATTATTTGTTGAATGAATTGTTATTTTAAAGAACATCCACAAGTTTTGCCTGATGGGGCATGGGAATACATGCCCATCTTTGGACTGAATGTCCATTTTTCCCTTCTTTTATCAAAATATTGGTTAAATGATCAGGACCACTGTTAGAAGGAATTTTATCTCTAAAAATAGTTTACCTTCTATGGATGTAAAAAATAGTTGTAGTAGTACTGGCTTTTATATTATTCGATGTTTCAAAGCGGTTTTTTTTTTCCATCACAATATTCTACGTTCTTGAAAAGTACTCGTTCATGTGACTGCTATCATTTATGCTTGTGCAGCACGTAGATACAGGAGAGAAGACAAGGAAAATGCTTACCCTGTGTCTCCTTCCCTGTAACACAGGTTTTTTTACCATAATGATTCTCCACTTTCTGCTCCCTAAGTAAAATTTTGCAACAGGCATTTGGGAAACTCTGGATATAAGAAAAAAATTTTAATATTGTACAAAGAGACAAGAGGTGACTTCTTTTTTATTTTTCATTTAGAGTTTATAGTTTAATTAAAGAAAATGCACATATATCTAAAGATAATCATGGATAATACACTCATATAATTACTACTTTCAGTGGTTATAACAACAGCCAAAGCACAAACAGAAATGAGAAAGGATTATCAGCATTATGCAAATACATATCCTCTTTAAGAATTCCTGTTATAGTGAAAGCATTAAAATAATTGAACACATACAGAGACCATATACTTTGTGATCTTTTTAAAAAAGTATTCAAAATATATTTCCGTGTGCAAAACATTTTCATAATGATCTTGTTTAAATGAAAGTATTTAGAATAGCACATTGTAAAATTATGCTGCAGAGCACAAGTATTTTTCTCTTTAGAAGACACATAATAAAATAGAATCATCAGTGTTTTTTCATAAACATGAATCTTTAGAGTGTTACTTGATCCTGCATAATAAGGGTACTGTTTTGCTTAATGTAAGCATAGTATACTAATTCTTTTAAAATTCAGAAAGCATATTTACAGTCTAGGCAGATGGGACATGAAGGTCACACAGCATGAGCAGTGAAATATCTCATTTACCTAGAGTTCTGGAGAGAATTTTAGGAACTCTTATTTATTATCAGTGCATAAATAAGAGTAAACTATACAAAACTGTTTGCAAAACTCTCCTCTTTCTACTCAGAAGGCTTTCCCTAGAATAATCATTATGGACTCTGTCCATCCTTTCCTCATGCACTGCATGGGGACAGGTGTTAGTTATGAGATTGGTGAATTTAGAAAGCTAACCAATTTCATACCTATTTTGCGATTCTCAATTCACAAACTTTTGTGCGTTTCTTAATTATTTCCTTTCTTTTTCTTGTAGAGAGCAGTCATGATGGCCTGCACTCCACACAATGCAACAGAGTGAAAGAGCAGGTTCTGGTTCTTTGGTGTAGTCGTGAAGCTTCCTAAGAAAGTTCACATCAGGTGATGGATAGGAGCAACCCTGTAAAACCAGCCTTAGACTATTTTTCAAACAGTAAGTAATAAAGGTGACGTTTTGATCTTTATCTGCTTAATTACTTCTGCTATGATTCTATTGATTCTAACATTGAAGGAGCAGTAAATTTATATGTATTATCAAACTATAAAACAATAAATAAACGATATATCAAATACATTATCACATCCTTATGTTCTTATGATAATATTGTCCTTTTTTAACAGTTTTTATTCTTATTTGTTGATTGGTTTGTCTTTATGTTGTCCTTTCTACTATCAAACTGAACATGTTGAGGTCATAGGCTATCAAAACTGTACATTTCTGATGCTAACCATAGAGACTTAACAACAGTAAACAGGCCAAAATGGAATGTTGTTAGCCATAGTGTGTATTATTATTTCTTTTATACATTTGGTCACTGTTAGAGGAGTTTATCACTTTTTGCCTAGATTAATGACACACAAACCATCTACAAACGAATCATACCTTATTCCCTCACTGTAATTTTTAATGTTGCTATTTTTGCCTGTTAACATTCCATAGGTTTATCACATTGCTTAAAGATTTAATTTAATTTCTGTATTGTATATGTCATGAGAGATTGCTTTTAACCTTCCAGTGTTCATGGTCTCATTTTCACTAACACAATCCCAACTTAGCTGCGCACAATACCACATTTCCCAGCATTCCTTGCATCTGGATGTAGCTGTATTAAAATAAGCTGTGTGAAACTTCTGAGATGGCTCCTTAAGTGCAGTTGACTCATTAGGGAGGTATGTCTTTTTTATTTTTCTACACTTTCTGCTGCTGTCCTGGAGTACAGACATGGTGGCTAGAAGCATGAAATCACTTTGAAGATAGAAGTCATGCATTGAAGTTAGTAAAAGAGAAATGTAAGTGTATAGGTTCCTGATGAAAATGGGAAGCTTATAAGTACTAGCAACAGAATGCTTATTATGCAGGCTTCCTATATGTAAAAGAGGACAAATTCTCATTTTAATTAAGTTTCTGAAAGTAGATTTCTAAATGCTGGTTCTATTTTTTATTGAAAGTAATGGCAAAAAACGCAATGCGTTTTGTACCAACCTAATAGTTAATAAACATATCCTCAAATGAAATGTCTTAGAATTGTATTCATCAAGTTAATATTAATAATTTATTAGAATAGCACTCTAAAAGGTTGCAGCCTATGCATGAAAACACTTACAAACTACTACATGATAATCAATTATTTTTGGCAAGACTGCTATTTACATGGACACAAGAGTTATTATAAGAATGTTGTATGTATACATGAATAGTGTCTGTTAAACACTGGAGATAATAAAAACAATAATTTTTCTGTTAACTATAAAAATCTGAACATTTTTGTGATTATATTTCACAAATGACACACCATTTTATTTGCAGATTTTTCTTATCCCCAAAGTTTTTGTTAATTTATTACCAACACAGCACACAATTCTAGTGGCAATGCATTACCTCTGCAGTTGATTTTGAAGTAAGAAGGCCTATTTATTGCATTCATTCCTGCTTAGATGGCATCTTAAATTCATTAATTGGATTATTATGCTCTATTCTATACATTTATTGATTTATAGATTTTGTGGACACAAATTTC
Source organism: Pan troglodytes (assembly GCF_028858775.2). Lineage (NCBI taxonomy): Eukaryota > Metazoa > Chordata > Mammalia > Primates > Hominidae > Pan > Pan troglodytes. The sequence continues at coordinate 63,759,452 of NC_072403.2, forward strand.
AAAACATATTCGAAAATTTAGTGATAGCTTTTTAGAATCTATTCTTCAACATAGTTATTGAAAGTGAACAAGAAGGACCTCCTCTAGAGATTAGGTTGGGAACCACTTCTTTGATTTGTTAAATATGTGTACATGGATACCATGTGGCTTTATTATGAGGAGCCACTTAAGTGGCTGAGTTACAATTCACAAAACATTGTCACAGGGAAAATATCAGGACAAATTTTCAAGTCGCATGCCAAGAAAAAAAAATCTTTCTAAATGCTTATAAGAAATACCTTAATTAATGGGAGCCCTTCAAAGTACACAAAACATCATAACTAGGAGTTGCAACACAACCAGCAATTTGCTGATTGAAATGCATTCATTCATACTGACTTCACCTGCTGAATGGAATATTGTGCTGTACTGTCCTTAGCTATGGAGAATTAAGGAATATCCCCTTCTGGTGTTCAACAACAACGAAAGAGCAAGAAAGATATATTCCTAATTTTTAAAGAAGAATGTAGAGATACTTAAACAAGACAATGAAGGTGGTAGAAAGATTATTACCATCCCCAAAGTGTTTGCTCCTTAAAACATTTTGTGATTTTCTCTGCCAATATCATACCTGTATGGATAATTGTTTTACTATCCACACAGTTATGAGAGTGAGAAGATGGAATCTAAAAGATGGAACGAGGGAATCTGTGTGGTGACCACAGTAATCACAGGCTGGTTGGGATCCTAAACTCGGCCACAGCACAAAAGCATGTTCAAGTTTAAAGTCATGAGAGAGGCCTGGCATAGTGGCTCACACCTATAATCCCTGCACTTTGGGAGGCCAAGGTGGGAGGATTGCTTGGGGCAAAGAGCTCAAGATCAGCCTGGGCAACATAGTGAGATCCCATCTAAAAAAATGTTCTTTAAGTTAGCCTTATGTGGTGGCATGTTCCTGTGGTATCAGCTACTCAGGTGGCTGAAGTGGGAGGGTCACTTGAGCCTGGAGGTTGAGCCATAATCATGCCACTGCACTCCAGCCTTGGTGACAGAGTAAGACTCTGTCTCCAAAAGTAAAACACAAAACAACACAAAAAGTCAAGTCACAATAAAATGAGATGCTATTAAGGTTGTTTTATGTTGATTTTCAACTAGACCAGCATTTAGCCTGTACAAAGGCATATACAAAATAAACACTAAACCTAAATGGGATTCAGCAGCAGCAGTGTGGGTTAAAGAAGCCACCAGTTCCCTGGAGGCCAGAACCACAGGCCTGTGGCCTTGTTTATTGTTTTGACAGGGAGGTGGAAAGCAGGAGTATAACTACATTCAAGTGTCTGCTCTGTTGCTGTATGAGAAAATCCGTGCTGTAGCACATCAAAGTTTTTCCAAAGTTTATTTCTTAGGACATCTTTGGGGTTTATGCAAGTATTTAATAGAGCTCCCCTAGCCCAGGCTTACACAGGACATATGTCTAGTGTCATAGGTCTGTATGCTTAAATTATAGCAGAAAGTTTGCTAAAATTTAAGTGAAGTAATGTTGAAGGTTGAATCATTTGAAACAAACTACCTGCACCAAAATATTCTTTACTGTACTGATTTCTATCCCACCCCTAATGAGGCTGAATTTTAATCTTAACTCTGCTTGTAATTAGGTATTTATATGTGTCTATTATTCATTTTTTAACAAGATGTCTCTTCGGAGATAAAATGAGGGTAGCAAAAAATAATTTTAATAGACATTTATATGGCTTTGATAACAATTGTCTGTTCTACTTATTTGACTGATTCTAAACTCTAAAGGTTATTTTACAGTTAGTAAATTACATAATTTTTATGCAATAATTTGCCTGCCAGGATTCCTATAATACTTGTCAGCTATCAGTAGGTATAAGCCTGTTAGCCTCTAATGTGAAGATAATATCTCTTTAAGTTATAATGCATTTACAATTGTTACAGTTTCTAAGGTCTTTTTAAGTTAGAGATGCATCTGAGGATGATGGTTTTCAAGGAGATAGCTCTTTGACAAAAAATGACAATATGGGACTTAGTGTTATATTAATTTACACATTATGTTTTTGCTATAAAGAGATAAAAGGTGTGCTATACTACCTATAAATTACTGTATGCCACAATTTGTAGTATTGTTTTCCATATTATTGTAGAATGTGGCACTTAAATAGTATCATGAAAAAAGTTTATTCAAGAAATAAGTCATTAATGAAATATAATTAATATATAAAGACTATATTTAAAACTAATTATGTATTTCTAATCCTAAACTTTTTAAGGTGACATTATTTTTTTCTGTGATATAATTTCAGTTTAGAAGAACTTTAAATTTTAATAAGATTTTAAGATGATTCAGTAATGTTAACATACTTTTCTTCTGTAAATTTTGTTTGTTAACAATTTAGCTGCATTAATTAAATATTTATATAGCTAATTTTAATACTGATATTTTAATACAATTCTTAATTTTACTCCTGGCTTTCAATCATTCATATATGTTTTTAAAAACTGCTTTTTCCATTGCTTTACTTCTTAATTACTTTTATCAAAGTCTTAATTGTATGTGGTTGATTTTAAAACTTAAATATTTCTATAAGATTTATAAAGACAAACTGGGTACAGTGACTCACACCTGTAATCCCAGCACTTTGGGAGGCCGAGGGGGGAGATCACTTGAGGTCAGGAGTTCGAGACCAGCCTGGCCAACATGGTGAAAGCAGTTTCTACTAAAAATACAAAGATATGCCTGGTGTGGTGGTTGGCCCCTGTAATTCCAGCCACTTGGGAGGCTGAGGCAGGAGAATTGCTTGAACCTTGGAAGCGGAGGTTGCAGTGAGCTGAAACCATGCCATTGCACTCCAGCCTGGGCAGCAAGAGCGAAACTCCATCACACACACAAAAAAATATACATACATATATATATATACACACACACACATACATATATATGTATATATATGTATGTATGTGTGTGTATATATATACACACACACTATATATATGTGTGTGTATATATATATACACACACACTATATATATATGTGTGTATATACATATATACACACACACAATAGAAATGTCCTGGCTATATCTATATTAATAGGTTTTGCACATTTAAACCAAAGTCACACATATGGTTTGATTCTAATTAATTCTAATGCATCTTGCAGGTTACAGACTGTATTCTATTATGTAATTATCTGCTGATCCACTCTGTATCCTGTTGTGTAAGTTGCGATGATTAACCTCTGCCTTTATGATGTAATCCAAATGTAGCATATAGACCTCAAAGATAAGATTGATCATGGTGCATTTAATCATTAATTTATTATTAATCTCTTTTATCCTGGTACTTAGAGTGCAGATTTTTCTCAACAAATATTTACGCGATCATTAAATAAAATATAGCCTTGTGTCACTTAGCAATGAGGATATGTTCTGAGAAGTGTGTGGTTAGGTGATTTTCTTACTGTGCAAACTTCATAGAGTGATCAATCTATAATGGTGATAGAAATTTTTCAACCCTATTATAATCTTAATGAGCCATTGTTTTACATGCTGTCTCTTATTGATGTAAACGTTGTTATGTGGCACATGATTATATAAAAGATATTAATCCATTCATTATTTATGCATTCATCCATTTCACCTATGGTAGTGTTCTATTGAAAATGAGTCATCGTGATATAGAAATCCACTCTTAGTTGTTTTTACTTTCTCTTTTTCATGGGGAAGAGTGGGTATTGATTTTAAAAGTCTAAAGAATGGGGTATTGTGAATAGTGCCACAATAAACATACGTGTGCATGTGTCTTTATAGCAGCATGATTTATAATCCTTTGGGTATATACCCAGTAATGGGATGGCTGGGTCAAATGGTATTTCTAGTTCTAGATCCCTGAGGAATAGCCACACTGACTTCGACAATGGTTGAACTAGTTTACAGTCCCACCAACAGTGTAAAAGTGTTCCTATTTCTCCACATCCTCTTCAGCACCTGTTGTTTCCTGACTTTTTAATGATTGCCATTGTAACTGGTGTGAGATGGTATCTCATTGTGGTTTTGATTTGCATTTCTCTGATGGCCAGTGATGGTGAGCATTTTTTCATGTGTTTTTTGGCTGCATAAATGTCTTCTTTTGAGAAGTGTCTGTTCATGTCCTTCGCCCACTTTTTGATGGGGTTGTTTGTTTTTTTCTTGTAAATTTGTTTGAGTTCGTTGTAGATTCTGGATATTAGCCCTTTGTCAGATGAGTAGGTTGCGAAAATTTTCTCCCATTCTGTAGGTTGCCTGTTCACTGTGATGGTAGTTTCTTTTGCTGTGCAGAAGCTCTTTAGTTTAATTAGATCCCATTTGTCAATTTTGGCTTTTGTTGCCATTGCTTTTGGTGTTTTAGACATGAAGTCCTTGCCCACGGCTATGTCCTGAATGGTAATGCCTAGGTTTTCTTCTAGGGTTTTTATGGTTTTAGGTCTAACGTTTAAGTCTTTAATCCATCTTGGATTAATTTTTGTATAAGGTGTAAGGAAGGGATCCAGTTTCAGCTTTCTCCATATGGCTAGCCAGTTTTCCCAGCACCATTTATTAAATAGGGAATCCTTTCCCCATTGCTTATTTTTCTCAGGTTTGTCAAAGATGAGATAGTTGTAGATATGCGGCGTTATTTCTGAGGGCTCTGTTCTGTTCCATTGATCTATATCTCTGTTTTGGTACCAGTACCGTGCTGTTTTGGTTACTGTAGCCTTGTAGTATAGTTTGAAGTCAGGTAGCATGATGCCTCCAGCTCTGTTCTTTTGGCTTAGGATTGACTTGGCGATGCGGGCTCTTTTTTGGTTCCATATGAACTTTAAAGTAGTTATTTCCAATTCTGTGAAGAAAGTCATTGGTAGCTTGATGGGGATGGCATTGAATCTATAAATTACCTTGGGCAGCAAAGACTTGGAAGCAATCCAAATGTCCAACAGTGATAGACTGGATTAAGAAAATGTGGCACATATACACCATGGAATACTATGCAGCCATAAAAAATGATGAGTTCATGTCCTTTGTAGGGACGTGGATGAAATTGGAAATCATCATTCTCAGTAAACTATCACAAGGACAAAAAACCAAACACCGGATGTTCTCACTCATAGGTGGGAATTGAACAATGAGAACACATGGACACAGGAAGGGGAACATCACACTCTGGGGACTGTTATGGGGTCGGGGGAGGGGGAAGGGATAGCATTAGGAGATATACCTAATGCTAAATGAGGAGTTAATGGGTGCAGTACACCAGCATGGCACATGTATACATATGTAACTAACCTGCACATTGTGCACATGTACCCTAAAACTTAAAGTATTAAAAAAAAAGGGGGGTATACACACAATCAGGTATCAAGCAGTGGCACCTCGTGCAAAATAATAAACTCATCTAAGATCCTAGCAGTTCATTCAGAAAATAAAGCTGGAAATATATCTTGGATATGTAAAATGTGATTGTAAAAATTAATGAAACTAAGCAATGGGAATATGAGTAGTAAATTATTTGAGAAAATATTATAACATTTACTTTTTTAAATTTCAAAACTATATTTCCTTATTTAAAACTGAAAATTTTTGTGTACATATATGAAACTAATTGTGTCATTTTTCGTTTTGTTACAATATAGAGTGATGTTTCAAAACACAAACATAATAGGTAGAGTCAATTACTTAGGGGAGTTTAAACCTGGAGGTAACATTAGAAATAGAAATAATAAAATGCAGTGTTTTTGGATTTGTCTGTTAAGATTATTTTAATCCAAATCATATTTAATGGTTTACATAGTTGTATATCAAATTTGGTTTCACAAATAAATTATATAGTAAATTTTAAAAAATGCAAAAAAATGTATATTAAGTTATACATTCTATAACCTATGAATCCATATAACTTGGGCAAGAAAATTATATACTTAAAAATAAAACCTTTCTGTTCTGAATTATGTTTTAGGGACAGCTATATAGTTCACACTCACAAAGGAATCATAAAAACTCTATGCATAATCTTGGAAGTAAAAATATCTGTTGTATCATATTTATGAAGTATACAATTGATTAAAAATGATAATGTCTGTCTTCTATCCAATGGCAATAACAGAAGATAATGGCATATAAGTAGGCCTGTCTCCTTTTTTTTTGGCATTGATTTATATATCTTTACTAGCTTTGTTGTTTTAACTCCAATAAAAGATTATTTAGTAAGCCAAAGCAAAAAAAAAAAAAAATCCTGTGAGCAGCCACAGACTGAAAGACTACGATTTTTAGTCAATGTCCTAAGCAGCGCAGTAATTTTAGGTTAACCAATGTGTCAAAGAGAATGAGGAAAAATTATTACAAAAATGAATAAATAAACTGGTCTAGGTCAAACCGTACTCCTTCTAAAGAGAGTAGTCAACTGATATTAAAGCCTATGACGTAGAATGTGCCATATTGAGTATGCAATATCAAAATATTTCTTCTTTTTCTTTCTCCAGCTACTGCAAACCCTAATTATTTCCTTATCTGATCACTTTAAAGTCATTCAACAAATCATAATTGTGCCATTGTTAACATCAGAAACTGAAAACCTACTGTCAAAAGTGAGCTAAAATATCACTATTTGGATTTATTTATAAATTTAATTTATTTTATAAAAAGATTGACTTTCAATTTGAGAATAACATAAAAAATCAATTCATTCCTCTGTGCATCAATATTGTATCATTGGTAGTTTAAACTTTTCATCTACTATTAGATTGCATGCAGGACTTTATATCTAATTACTCTGGCAGATGTCCTTTAGAAAATTCAAAAATAAAATGCAGCAATTCATATTGGCAGATTTACTATTGAGACCAATGCTTTCTTAACTAAAAGGTTTTGTTTAAAATCGTTAGTTTAGCAAATCTGATAAAGATTTTTGAATATCAGAGCATTTAAAAGAGATTCTTACTTTACATCTGGCATATTTCTCGTATTACATATTATAATTTCATTGAACATGGCTGTCTATAAAACTATATGTATGATCCGGAAGAGACTCAAACTAAATTAAGTTTTAACAGCCATCAGTTTATTTTAAAATGACACAGGCATGAAAAATGATCTATCAAGGTTTGTAAATCTTATTCTGTTAGCTATTGCTAGAGATAGTCTAAAGATATTCTACTTGGAATTTGAGATCAAGACAAAGATTTTCTATTAGTAATAATATTCATATTATTTTTATTTTAATGTATAAATTTAAAATTCTTAGAATATTTTCAACAATATTTTCCATTTCTAAATTTATTTTATTTCTAAAGAAATATAATTACTTTATTTATTAACTTTTATTTTCAGTTCAGGGGTATATGTGCAGGTTTGTTATATAGGTTAAACCTATAGGTAAATAGGTATACAGGTTATTTTGTCACCCAGGCATTAAGCCTATGCGCATTAGTGAAAAATGTTATTGCTTTAAATATCCAAATTATTCAGCTGCATTTGATCTCATTCTTTAGTCCAATGTAAATAAGAGTAAAACAATGACATTTAAGGCCACCAGGCTATTCTCATTTTCGGAAAAATGCTGGATTACATTACCAGCATATTAAATGAGAATATCAAGGTGTAATATCTCCCTAGAAATTGTCTCACCTTCAATACTGTTGACATTTTTGGACCTGATAATTTTGTTGTGGACTCTAGCCTCGTATTATAGGAGGTTTACCGGTTTTCCTGCCCTAAACTTACCGGATGTGAATAGCACACTCCACTACCTACAGCAGTAAAAACTAAAGTTGTCTCTAAACATTGACAAATTGTCCCTGGTAGTGAAAATCACCCCTGGTTGAGACCGTGTTGTTGAAAATAAAACAAAAACTTTCACATCAATAAATATGTTAGGCTGTGTATGTTAAGGATTAACATTAAGACAATATGGAGCAAGCACTACATGAAAGCAGTGACGATTGGGAATTAGTGGCACATTATCCTAATAGTTAATATAGTGACTGTAATATCTAAATATCATCATGTAGAGTTTTTCTTAGATTTTTTCATTAGTATAACTTAGGATGTTGTGTATGTTACACTGTATATACTGTTATTTTGAGAGACAATTTTGGGAGATTTTGCCAAGGTATTTTCAATTACAGGTCTTTAATACATTCTAAGCAAGTGGGTCTCAAAAATGGGAATTTTACACCCCACATTCTTCTTACCATCCGGTGGACATTTGTCAATGTGTACAGATATTTCTGATTAAAAAAAAAAAACTGTGAAAGAGAGGGTGTGCTACTGGCATCTGGTGGTCGAGGCTAGGGATGTTGCTAATCATCTTACAATGTACACGATAGTTCCCCACAATGACTTTGAGAAACCCTGCTCTGACACTACTGCAGGATGAATTTTAAGCACAATTATAAGAGAGGACCTAGATATTGAGTTTTAAAAGGAGAAAATATAAGTACAAAAGAAGAATGAAGATTGTTATAACAGGGGCAAGTAGAAGTTAGAAGAAAATGTGATAAAGTAAATCTACATTTTAGAATAGTACTGGAAGTTATTATCAGGTGTTACAGACAAGTTTGAGACTTCTGTAAGTGACCTAAAGAAATTATGGACACTGCAAGACTAAATAATCATTCATTTAGGAAGGAGCTTAAAAGCACTTTCTCAAGGCCGGGCGAGGTGGCTCACGCCTGTAATCCCAGCACTTTGGGAGGCCAAGGTGGGCAGATCACGAGGTCAGGTGATCGAGACCATCGTGGGTAACACGGTGAAACCCCGTCTCTACTAAAAAATACAAAAAAATTTAGCCGGGCACGGTGGCGGGCGCCTGTAGTCCCATCTACTCGGGAGGCTGAGGCAGGAGAATGGCGTGAACCCGGGAGGCGGAGTTTGCAGTAAGCCGAGATCCCACCACTGCACTCCAGCCTGGGTGACTGAGTGAGACTGTCTCAAAAAAAAAAAACTTTCTCAAGCATGCTAAGTCACAAAATTTGAGTTATCCTGAGCTTTTTTTTTACTTTAAGCTATCAAGCCATTGTTTGGAATCTTCAGAACCTCTTTAGAGTTTGGGATTTAAGAGTCAGTAGGTAGATAGTGAGCTTAAGATGCCAAACACAACATATAAAGCTATAAAAATCCATATGACCTTGAAAGATTAAATGGAAGCCCAGCACAAAACAATTGCTGAGTATATTATTTACATTATCTGAAAGTATGCCAAACAGACACTTTATATGTTAATAAAGATATGAGAAAGAAAATTCCAAAGAGTTTCTAAAAAGTGAACAACCACAAAATTTCAATAGCTTGCAACAAACATTTTCTTCTTCTCACTCATGTTACCTGATGGAAAATCAAATGGCTGCCTGGAGACAGCATGGAGGCAGAGACTGATTACTGAGGTGCACAAGAAAACTTTTCATAATGATGGTTGTGAGTGTAGTGATATTTCCAAAAGTATATATATCTATATATCTATATATCTCAAATTTGACCACATCACACATTTCAAGTATACTGAATTGACTGTGCATCTCTTATTATACCCCAGGAAAGTTGAAGATATGACAATGAAAAAAAAATTCTTCCACCGACTGCCCATCAATTTTCTTCTCATTAGCCTCACAGATTTCACAGTTAATTAAAGGGAAGATGCAAATATGTTCAAACTGTACATATTCTGAGGCCCATACCTTGCCATTAGCTCAATAAAGAGAGACATTGTCCCTGGCATGAAAATGAAAAACTCGCACACTCCCTATGTGGCTTCTGGACACTCTAAGACATGAACACACTTTGGGGGCTCACCCTGTCAGGCTTTGCTCTTAGAGCTTAGATGAGAAAAACACAAAAATAAAACCAAAAGGTAACATTTAGATGCCCATCAAGGAAGATATGTTGGGAACTGGACAGGTCAGGGCTTTAAGTACTGTATCTTACTGTATGTTTAAGTACTGTATGTTACTGTAGAAACTTACCCATTTTCCCCTCAGAACAACTCTGTCTCAGGAGGTGAGTCTGAGAGCTACTGTTTCTTTGTAAAGGTTTTATCTGATCAGGCCCACGGTCACCACGTCAGCCCCACTGCCCCTAAATAGTTTGAATCTTGATGTTTTGATTTCAAAGACTTCTGATTCTAGCTACATAGCTTTGTCCATTTCCCACCTTACCACTATTTACTTTGAATTTTGTTGCATGCCGAGACCAGTGACTGCCACAAATGTGACTGTTCCTAGAATCTGCTTTCTGCTCTGATCTTTAGTCAGTGTGCAGACTCTAACATAAACTCCTTTCTATCGTATTTTCTTGAGTCCAAGAGCCCATAGATTGTATAATGCACTATTTTATGTCCCGTTAAGCAAGTAATTCGCATTGTGGCTAATTAAACTAAGACATACCACTGAATTGTAAAATGCATTATATTTTCAGGAGATATTAAAATATGAAATGTATGGGTCTTGGAATAGATGAATTGTGACAGTATCTTTGGAAAGCTAATTGAGTTGCAGCATTGCTTAAGATGTCTTTAAGAGCTGACTTCCTTTAGTTGGAATACATATGTAAATTATTTGCAGAGGAGATTTACCTCTTTTATCTCATTCATTTGTTTATTCGATCATTTATTGATATCAGTATGGACTAAGGAAAATTACATTTTTGGGTATAATCCAAATATAATACCAATTAATTTATTGTGTTGCTAAAATTATTCTAGAAATTGAAAGACCTTTCACTTGGCCCCTGTGCTTGTTTGACATATCTCCCAAATAGACTTTTGTTAGTATTTTCATAATTTCTGGCACTAGAGGATGTCCCAGGCTCATCTTGTGTATTTTCTTCCCCATTCTTAGAATCAGCCACTTTCAAAGACGCCCTGCTTTCTATATATGAAATCAATATTTAAGTGCTAGCTGTGCTTGTAGCTAAGGGAGTATCAGTTTTTTCATAGCTCTCTAAGATGAGAGAGCAAAGAAACAATGTGTATATTCTTACACATATATAGACACATATCTTTAAATATTTCTATATGTAAACATCTATATTAGTCCATTATCCCATTGTTATAAAGAACTACCTGATACTAGGTAATTTATGAAGAAAAGAGCTTTAATTGCCTCACAGTTCCACAGGCTGTACAGGAAGCAAGGATGGGGAAGCCTCAGAAAACGTACAGTCATAGCAGAAGGCAAAGAGGAAGCAGGCACATCTTACATGGCTGGAGAAGGAGGAAGAGAACTAAGGGGGAGATGCTACACACTTTTAAACAGCCAGATTGTGCGAGAACTAACTCATTATCACAAGAACAGCAGGGAGGAAATCTGCCCCCATAATCCAATCCCCTCCCACTAGACCCCTCCTTCAACACTGGCGATTACAATTGGACAAGAGGTTTGAGAGGGGACAAAATGTAAACCATATCACCATCTATGTCTATATTAAGCTAAACATGGGTTCTTACTGATGTCACTACCTCTAACCTAGTCCCGCAAGCATCAATGCCTTCCTGTATCTCTAAACCCCCACTCCAACAATAAAAATCCTGACTCTTACTTTGTGACATCTATTTAGTTAATTGTTCACTTCCAGTATATGTATATAGCTGTACCAGACTTGCTAACCTGCCCTTAGTAGAAGAACATCTTTATCAACTAAATTAAATGCCTTCGTACAAGTTTCTTTTGCCTTTCATCTTAAGAGACTGCACTCATTTTCAATATCACTTTGACTGGCACCCTTTCCCTTAAGTCCCTCACTGAAGTTATTTTGTATGGTTCATAATAGAACTAGATAAATTTGTAACAGTCTGCATTCCATCCTGAGATTCTACAACCTTTTAATTAATTTTTTATTAAAAATATAACTTTTATTTTGTTAAATATTAGCACTTCTGTGCCACACTACTATATATAAATATCAAAAAAAGGTCCAGAAAGCTATAGAAAATTTAAGTAAAGTGCTGAATGTTGAACCTAACAATAACTGGGCTAAAGTAAGTACAGAAGGCAATTTTTTATTTATGTAAATTTATGGGATACAAATATAATTTTGTTACCTCCGTAAAGTACATAGTGTTGAAGTAAGGGTTTTAGAATATACATCACCTGAAAAATGCACATTGTAGTCATCACATAATTTCTCATCATCCCCTCCTCCCACCCTCCTGACATTTCCAAGTCTCTGTTGTCTATCATTCCACATTCTATGTCCATGTGTATACATTATTTAGCTTCCAGTTATAAGTGAGAACATGCAGTATTTGTCTTTCTGTGTCTGATTTGTTCCACTTAAAATAAAGACCAGCTACATCCATGTTGTTACAAAAGACATGATTTTACTCTTTTGTATAGCTGAATAGTATTCTATAGCGCATATATGCCAGATTTATTAATCTAATCATCCACTGAGGGACACATTGCTATTGTGAATAGTGCTGTGATAAACATATGGGTGCAGATACCTTTTTCATATAATTATCTGTTCTCCTTTGGGTAGATCTCCAGTAGTGGGATTGTTGGGTGAAACTGCGGTTTTATTAAGAATGTATATTCTGTAGTTGCTGGGTAGAATTTTCTGTAAATGTCAGTTAGGTCTGTTTCATCTAAGGTTGAATTTAAGTCTTATGTTTATTTGTTTTCTGTCTTGATGATAACATTTACTGCTGTGAGTGAGATGGTAAAGTCCCCCAGTATTATCGTATTGCTGTCTATTCCTTTTTTATGTCTAGTAATATTTATTTTATGAATCTTGGTGGTCTAGTGTTGGATGCATATGTGTTTAGAATTGTTATATCCTCTTGCTGAATTGATCCCTTTATCATTACGTAATGACCTCCTTTGTCATTGTTATACTGTTTTAGATTTAAGTTCTGTTTTACTTGATATAAGTATAGCTATTCCTGCTTGCTTTTAGTCTCCATTACATGGAGTATCTTTTTTCACCCATTTACTTTAAATCTGTATGTGTCTTTACTTTTCAGTCTGTATGTGTCTATATGTTTCTTGTAAGCATAATATTTTTGGATCATTTTTTAGTTCGTTCCATCAATCTACCTTTCTTTTTTTTTTTATTTTTAGATGGAGTTTCACTCTGTCATCCAGATTGGAGTGCAGTGGCACAATCTTGGCTCACTGCAAACTCCGTCTTGCAGGTTCAAGCGATTCTCCTGCTTCAGCCTCCCAAGTAGATGGGATTACAGGTGCCGGCCACCACGCCTGGCTAATTTTTGTATTTTTAATGGAGATAGGGTTTCACTATGTTGGCCAGGCTGGCCTCGAACTCCCGACCTCGTGATCCACCCACCTCGGCCTCCCAAAGTGCTGGGATTACAGGTGTGAGCAACTGCACCTGGCCCAACATCAATCTATATATTTTAAGTGGAATGTTTAATTCATTTACATTCAAGGTTAATATTAATACATGAGGTTTTCTTTCTGCCATATTGCTATTTGTTTTCTACTTGTTTTATAAGTTCTTTGGGGTTACTTTTTTGTTTTTCTTTCTGTCTGTCTCTTTGTCTTTGTGGTTTGGTGGAAATCTGTTGTGTTGCTATTTGATTTCTCTTCCTACTTTGTGTGACTGTTTTACAAGACCTATGAGTTTGCTACTTTCATGTGTTTTGACGATGATGCATGTTGACCTTTCATTTTTGTGTTTGGGACACCTTTGAGTATTTCTCATAGGACTCGTTTAGTGGTGACGAATTCCCTCAGTGTGTGCTTGTCTGGAAAATACTTTGAATCATTTCAAGAAAATTAGCAATGAGTTATGTCAATCAAGCCATTGGTTTGTATTTGGTGGCACATTTACTCTGTATTATTTCACACTAGAACCATCTGAGTTAAGTTTTATTATTTGCTATATGTTGCAGATGAAGAAACTGAAGCTGAGAGAGGTTTAGTGAATGACTAAAGAGGTTGTCAGGCTGCAGGGAAAAAAAAAATAAAACTGTATGACTAGCCTGCAAGGCTTCCCAAAGTATGCAGCTTATTATTATTGGTCACTTTTTGAGTACAAAACGCTGTGCTATGTAACAAAATAATACAATGTACATATGTATAAAAGTTAACATATACATATCAATTAACATAAGCATAACTGTAATCACATATACTGATAAATAAAAATACAAAGTAATATATGGTAATGCCCCAACCATTTGCCTAAGTTTCATGTATTACAGAAGTTTTGAGGAGGGACTTCAGCTGTATGCAAATCAGCAATTCGGGTTGTACAGCTGATTACCCATTAGTTCAGAATTTTAATAATTTAAAATGTATTTATTAAGAACCTAACAATTGGAAGACCTTACAATAGGTGGGAAAATTCGACAGATGAATAATGCTTAGGAGATATCAGCATGTTTTGGAAGGATATTCCCGTGAAGAGAAAAAGTGTTGTGGGAAGTGTGGGAAGTGTTATGGTGCGAGAGTAATATAGGTTCCAGCGTGTGTTTACATTATTCTGTTGGAGGTGTTGGGGAACCTTTCATGGAAGGTGTGTGGTAGACTGTGTGGACAGGTTTCCTCAACCTTCGTTCCACTCTTTGAAGAGGTTAGAAAATTAAAACAAAACAAAACAAGCAATGCAGCTTCCCTTGAGCCAGCTTTATGAATGCAGCTTAGACCACTTACCCATTGTTTGCATATGAATCAGACTTAGAAAAATGGAAGAGATCAAAGCCTGTCTTGCTATTGTTGATTCTGGCAAGTGAAATCATGGAGACAATCGTTCAGAAGTAGTGGAAGTGGTAGGATTCAATATCCTTGTGCCTAATCCCCAGTTTCATGGGCATAAGAAGCTTAAAGTTTTAATAGTAGGAGCATCTTTTTGACGCAGGATTGCAGAAATGATTGCGTGCCTTTGAATTCAATAACTCAAAACCTTCCTCCATGCCACAGCTACTTTAGTTATTTTAGCTCTTCCTATTGTATATGTATGAAATGCACTTTCTGCTTAAGATACCGATTGCGGTTTTTATTTCCTTATTAAAACCTTGGAAAAATATAGCACTTAAATTATGTTTTGTAGAAATTCACTAAGCAAATAAAGCTAAAGGGGGAGAGAGTTAACCTTCTCTGCCCCCTTTTTATCAGAAGTCAGTTGTAGAAGAAATACACAATTTTTACACAATTCTAGCACCATCTAAGTTTTGTAGGTCTGGAACACAGAGTGGTTAGATGAGCATTTCAGGAGCACTATAGTTGCAAAGTTAAGCAGTCACCACAATTTTATGTGTCATACAAAGATTTTTAACTCTATGTTTAAGCAACGAGCCTAGAAGCAAATGGTATTTCCATCAAGAATTGTCTCATATAAAGTAGAGCATTTTGGAAAATGAAGTTATTAATAGATAAAAACATGTTTATACAGTTGGTTTCTAAGTATGACAAACCTATTTCTTGGTAAATCGCAAGCCCATTCCACCTGTGTTTATAGGCTCATTTGCCTAAAAATCTTGGGATTTTTTTCTGATGATCTATTAAATTTTCTTTCTGATTATCTTTTCTAATGCTGTAATAGCATTTCTAACACTGTAATGAAAGAGAACAAAAGTACACACTTGCTCATCATTTACTAATTCTAAAAATATATATTGAATACATCTATGTAGCAGGTACTGTGGTAGGTGTGGAAGATATTTGAGACAGGTAACAAGCCCAACATTACGGAGCTTAGCATCACCACATAGAAGAGTTTTTAAAAAACATAGATAAGTGAATAATGATTATAAAGACAAAGAGATTCTTGCCATATAATTACAGATAAGCAAATTTAGGATGTGATGAAAGATTTTGATATTGGTCTTCTGATTTGGCTGTAGGATGAAGTGTTTATAAGTCATCCCAAGGAAGAAACAATTCAGATGAGAACTATTCAATGGATTTGCAATAACAGTCCAAAGATGGAAGAAAACACTTCTAGGTAGACAAAATTGCAAGTATAGAGAATCTAAATTAAGAGAGAGCTTAGCTTTCAGATGAATTAAAAGATTGTGGTGATCAGAATGTAGAGATTGACAAGAGACAAATGAAATAAAACTAGAAGGACAAGTAGAGGTTTGTGGGTCAAGTTTTTTAATTTTATTATAAATGCACTGATACTGTTCTGAACATTTTCTTATGCATGGAAATTTAATGATTATGGCTATTGAAAAATGTAACTCTTCATTTATATTTTTCCGAGAATGAAATCGGTGGAATTGCTGGGGGGTGAAAATGTCCAATGTGAAACAGGAGGCTAATTTAAGAAGATACTGCAGAATTGGTCATGATGGCTCAAACTGCTGTTCGTAATAGAGAGAAGAAAATGGATAGAGTTACATATGGATGAGAGTAAATTGACAAGGCTAAATGCTAAAATGTGGGTAGTGACAGAAAGTAGGTGTCAAAATAGACTTCCAGGAAAAGAAAAAATGGGTCTACAAAAGAGCCAAATGCTGATCTGGGTTACATGATCCTGAGCAGATGCAGATGTAATTGGTTAAGTAAAGTAAGTTCTTAAGATAGATTTGGCCTGGCGCTATACATTCTAGAGCCCCTGAAGATAAGTGGGATATAAAACCATGGGAATGACTGTATTTGTCTAAGGAGAGAATTTGGCAGAAGTAAAGGAGACATAAGATGAAATGCAGAGGAAATTCACATTTAATTGGCAGGTGTAGGAAGACAAGGAGATGACAAAGGGAACTGGAAATGAGTAATCAGAGACAGAAAAGTAAAAGTAAGAGTAGAATGTCATGGAAGGCAAATAATTGGAATGTTTCAAGAACAGGGAAATGGGCAATAAAAGAGAAGAAAAAAATAGTGACCAGAGGGTATAGTAATGTGTAGAAATTCATCCTGCGTTAGGTTTGATTGCTTAGACGTTTTATATAAAAATCTTTCCCAGAGAGGAATAAAACAGAAGTGAGTTTAGAGAAAGAACATACGATTTAGCCAAAAGGTGGGAAAAGTTAGGAAATGAAGAATAAATATGTTTAAAGTTAATGTTATGGCTACTCAATGTACAACCTCTTTTCTTTCGTTATTTTTAATTGTCATATTTAAAAACAGTAATTACCACTTTTAAAAATTGTCTTCTTATTTGTTACATAAGAAAATGCATTAATCCAAGCCACATAGTATCATTTATATTAAGACTGTCGAAACATTACTAGAATTACTGGAACTATTAACCTAATGGCCTGAAAATTTCAACTCACTTCCCTAGCTGTCCTGATGATCATTAGTGAAAGGAAAGACTCCATTAAATAATGCTTACTTATAGAGAACTGGTTATATCTGTCTCATTTCCATACATATATCTATATAAATTAATTTGATTAATAAAACAAACACAAGGCACAAACAACAAAACACAATTTATAAATGTCATTGAAAAATGCATGCCTCTACAATTTGGGTATTTGTAATTGTAAATTGATATACTTCATTTTTTATCCAGGAGTTACTTAGATTGAAACTTTACCTAATGTATGATAAAATAATATGTGATTAAATTTAAAAACATGATGAATTTATTTAAAATTGGCTTCAATAATGTCAGAAAGTTAATAAAATAAAACGATTCCTTCAAAGACTGCACCTGTTTATTGCCTGAGAGTATCTCTCTTGGCCACAAATCAATATTACTTTCTTTCATTCATCAGTGATAAAGCTTTTCAATAATTCTAATTTTAAAAGGATGATTACAGCAAGTATATAGTCATTGATTGCTTAAAGGTTGCAGCTGAAATGAACACAATGGTAATTTTATTTTTAATAAATGAGCCCTTTTGAAAAGTCAAGCATTTTTCCTCTCACAAAACTTTGTGTAATAAGGTTATAGATTTGATCATGTATGAGTTTGCACTGTGTGTGTGTATATATGTGTGTGATTTCAGCGATAAAGTTCACTGTTCCACAGCTGGCAATTTCTTCTGCTTAATTGAAAATTCCATTTTAAAATATTTCTTTAAAGTTCTAAAATGGGTTTAAATGGGTTCATGAGCTGTAATACTATTAAAAATATATATATCTACATATTTGTTGATTCTCCTCAGTTTAAGAAGTGGAGCTTCATACTCCTCCCCTTGAAGGCAGGCTAAGCTGAGTGACTCCCATCTAAGAAATAAAACACCACAGGATTGGAATGTTACCTTCTGAGACAAGGTCACAAAGGCTAGGGTTTTAATTTTGAGTGAACTAATTTGCTCCTTACTGGTGTTTCTCTCTCTTTCTCTCCTTCAACTCTTTACGAGCCCAGCCACCATGCAAATAATTCCAAACTATCTTTTCTAGAAAGCTCACATGAAGAACCGAGGCATCCTATCTGATATCCAGCCAAATGATTAAACATTCTAGAAGCAGACTGTGATGCACTGAATTTGTGAAATCGTAACCCCCAATGTAATGATAGTAGGAGGTGGAGCTTTTGGTAGATGATAGTCTGTCTTCATGTTGGGGATTAGTGACTTGATTATTATTTTTTATTTTTATTTTTATTTATTTATTTATTTTTGAGACAGAGTCTTGCTCTGTTACCCAGGCTGGAGTGCAGTGGCGCCATGTCAGCTCACTGCAACGTCTGCCTCCTGGGTTCAAGTGTTTCTTCTGCCTCAGCCTCCTGAGTAGCTGAGTAGCTGAGACTACAGGTACGCACCACCACACCTGGCTAATTTTTGTATTTTTAGTAGAGACGGGGTTTCACCATACTGGCCAGGCTGGTCTGGACCTCCTGACCTCGTGATCTGCCTGCCTCAGCCTCCCAAAGTACTGGGATTACAGACGTGAGCCACTGTGCCCAGCCGGGGATTAGTGCCCTTATAAAAGAGACCCCAAAAAGCGTCCTTGCCCCTTCTGCCATGTGAGCTAGAGGACAGTAATCTATGAACTAAAAAATGGGCTCTGACCAGACACCAAATCTGCAAGCACCTTGATTTTGCACCGTCCAGCCTCCGGTACCATTAGAAACATTTCCGTTGTTTATAAGCTACCCTGTCTATGGTATTCTGTAGCGACAGTGCAAACAAACTAAGACATGGACCTTCCAACACAAGTTAAAGTCTTCAGGGGATGCTGCCTGGGTCAACAACATGACAGCAACCTTTACTCATGAGAGACTTCGAGTCAGAACCACCTACCGAAATCCATCATTTCCCTGACTTCTATAAATTTGTCATACATATTTGTTATTTTAAGCCATTAAGTTTTAGGGTAATTTTTAAATGGAAAAATACATGATCATAGGTAAAACTATAATTAATAGAAAAATCTAATGGCAATAATATTTACCATTGATGGACCGTAAAAACTCCATTAATTATTTGCTTTCCGTTTATATTTATTTTGGGATTTCTTTTTTAAGAGAATGGCACCTGTGACAGCATACTGTTAATATTACCCTTGTATCGTACTTTACCATGCCATCTCTGAAGAATATTACAGACCATTTTGGAGCATGGTGAATAACAAATTTTTACTTTAGGAGTTCACTTGAATAGTCATTTTTATATTTGTGACTGCAAGTCACTTTTAGGGGCTGTACTTCCTTAGTACTGGTAGCATTATTATCCAATGGACTTTTATAGCTTTCATTAGGTTTTCTTTTGTTTTTGTTCTTTAAAGAACATTTTACTCAACTTAGTATTTCATTTTTCATCTATATTATGAGGCAGTAAGAGTCTTCTGTTTTTCCAAAGTTGAGACTGCTTTATATTTATTTCATATTGTCTACGGCTGTGGTGTTCAATACATTAGCCACTAGCCACATGTGGTTATTTAAATAAGATAAAATAAAAATTGGCCGGGCGTGGTGGCTCACGCCTGTAATCCCAGCACTTTGGGAGGCCGAGGCGGGCAGATCATGAGGTCAGGAGATCGAGACCATCCTTACTAAGACGGTGAAACCCCATCTCTATTAAAAATACAAAAAATTAGCCGGGCGTGGTGGCGGGCGCCTGCAGTCCCAGCTACTCAGGAGGCTGAGGCAGGAGAATGGCGTG
Organism: Pan troglodytes; assembly: GCF_028858775.2. Classification (NCBI taxonomy): domain Eukaryota; kingdom Metazoa; phylum Chordata; class Mammalia; order Primates; family Hominidae; genus Pan; species Pan troglodytes. The sequence goes on from NC_072403.2 coordinate 63,779,427, forward strand.
AACCTGGGAGGCAGAGTTTGCAGTGAGCCAAGATGGCGCCACTGCACTCCAGCCTGGGGGACAGAGCGAGACTCTATCTCAAAAAAAAAAAAAAAAAAAAAGAAAAAAATTACTAAGTTCTTTAGTTGCACTAGCCATATTTCAAATACTTGATGGATACATGTGGCTAGTGGCTAACATAATGGATAGCACAGATATAAAACATTTCCTCGTCATATAAAGTTCTATTGGATAGTGCTGGTCTGTAGCTTATAGGATGGTATCTTAGTCTGCTTCAGCTGCTAAAACAGAATACCATAAATTAGGTAGCTTAAACAGTAGATATTTTGACCAGGCGTGGTGGCTTATGCCGGTATTCCTAACACTTTGGGAGGCCGAGGCAGGTGGATAACTTGAGCTCAAGAGTTTGAGACTAGCCTGGGCAGCATGGCAAAACCTTGTCTCTACAGAAATTAGCTGGGCATGGTGGTGCACGCCTGTAGTCTGAGCTACTTGGGAGGCTGAGGTGGGAGAATTGCTTGAACCTGGGAGGCGGAGGTTGCAGTGAGCCATGATCGCACCACTGTACTCCAGCCTGGATGACAGAATGAGACTCTGTCTCAAAAAACAAACAAACAAACAAACAAACAAAAACCGAGATATTTCTCACAGTTCTGGAGGCTGGAAGTGCAAGATCAAAGTGTTGGCAAATTACGTTTCTTAAAGAGGGCCTGCTTCCTAGATTGGAAATGGCCATCTTCTCTCAGTATCCTCACGTGGTAGGGAGAAAAGCAGCTCTAGTGTCTCTTCTTATAAAGGAAGTAATGCCACCATAGGGGCTCTATTCTAATGACCTCATCTAAACCTAATTCTCTCCTAAAGGCCACGCCTCCCAATATCCTCACCTTGGGGGTTAGGGCTTTACCATATGATTTTTTTTTTTTTTTTTTTTTTTTTTTTTTGAGACAGAGTCTCGCTCTGTCTGTCACCCAGGCTGGAGTGCAGTGGCACAATCTCGGCTCTCTACAAGCTCCGCCTCCTGGGTTCACGCCATTCTCCTGCGTCAGCCTCCTGAGTAGCTGGGACTAAAGCGCCCGCCACTGCGCCTGGCTAATTTTTTGTATTTTTAGTAGAGATGGGGTTTTACCATGTTAGCCAGGATGATCTCGATCTCCTGACCTCGTGATCCACCCGCCTCGGCCTCCCAAAGTGCTGGGATTACAGGCATGAGCCACCGCACCCGGCCTATCATATGAATTTTGAGGGAACACAAACATGCAGTCTGTAGCAGGTGGTAATAGGCTGATATATTACACTTGTTGATGTAAATCTGATAGGTTTCTTTCTCTCCAAGGACAGCTTTTTAAATATTTAACAATACCAATAATTTTTCAGGTTCTGTGAGCATTTTATAATTTATAATTTGCAAACTTAAAATAATCTATAATCTATTTTGTCCTAACAATTACAAATATATTTTTTATTTCAGATTCTATATATTCCTACCAGATGGAGATAATTACAGCTTTAAAAATTTTTATTTTTTCATTTTATTTCACATATTGACATTAAATTTTTATTGGCACATAATAATTGTACATATATACGGGGTACAATGTGATGTTTTAATACATGTACTCAATGTGTAATGATCAAATCAGGGTAATTTGCATAATGATTTTTCTGTAGGGAGAAAATTCAAAATCTACTCTTCTGGCTATTTTCAAATATATGATACGTTATTGTTAACTATACTCATCCTACTATGCAATAGGACACCAGAACTTATTCCTGGGTTCTACATCTGTTTATTAAGCCAACCGAGGATTGGAAATATTGGAAAAAGAAATTGCGTCTGTACTGAACATGTACAGACTTTTTTCTTCTCCTTATTCCTTACACAATATAGTACAATAACTATTTGCATGACATTTACATCGGATATTATGAGTGATCTAGAGTTGATATGAAGTATATGGGAGGATGTGCAAGGGTGATGTGCAAATACTGTGTCATTTTATATCAGGGACTTGAGTATCCTTTGTTATCCTCAGGAGATCCTGAAACTAGTCCCCCATGGATACTGAGGGCTGACTGTATAGTCCTATCCTCACGGAACTTTCATTCTAATGAGGGAAGACTGACTGTAAACAAAATATATGTAATAGGTGGTGGTAAGTACCGTGGAGAAGTAACAAATGGGGCAAAGTGAGTTATACAGCTCCATTCTTAGAAACCTTGGAGTACTTTTCTTAGTTTATACTCGTGGTGGTTTCCTTTTGTCTCCTTTATTACATGGGACTCTGACATGTGCCCATAGCTAGGGTGGCAGTAGGATCTACCCGATAGTAGGGTGGCAGTAGGATCTACCCGAAAAGCATCCTGCTGATACAGGACCAAAGCATCCTGTTGTTCTCGAGCCTATAAAAAGAGCTAATGGTCTTGCTTCTCTTAACTGTGGCCTCCTACACTGTGTTTTGGATGATTGGTGATGTCGTGGATATTCTGTTTCTTTGGAACTTTGAATATACAACACTTGACTAGGGAATTAGCAATGGAAGCAGAGCAAAGATGTACAGAGGAAACAATGCATAACTCTGATGGAATTGAAGTCATGAGGCAGCAGAAAGCTTAAATTGCAGCTTTAAAAATTTTTATTTTTTAGAGGGAATTTAATTGGGAGTAACAGCAGTAATCGTTAACGGAGCCAGAATGCTTGAGTCATATAATTGCAAAGCAGAGTTGGGAGCAACAGATGCTAAAGAGTAGTTGCTGTAGTTCCTCTTTGGGTCGTAGGAGCAGTTGTCATATTACCATATAGCTACTGAATGAAGAAGAGTTCTTAGTGAGGCCTGGGTGAACAGCTCTTCTTAGTATTCTGTGTGACCCCATTTGACCTTCTAACAAATCTCTAAGTAAATAAATAGCCCCTAAGGTAAACTAAGTTTTTCTCTGCTATTTTTTTGCTTGAGAGAGCTATAACTGTAATAGACTTATATTTCTGAACATTTTAGTGCTTGCCAATATTTGGTAATATTTATGTTTCCTATATTTGTAATGAACATTCTTCTTCCAGTACATTTTTTGTTAAATTATTGTTTCACGCATTAAAGTTCACCTTTTATTGTATAAAATTGACTCAGATTAATTTATACACATTGACAATGGGTAAATAGAATTTTTCAGATTATTAAAAGCTGAAGGATGCCCATGTAAGCAAAAAAAAAAAAAAAAAAAAAAAAAAAACCAACAAAAATAAACCCAAACCCCTCAAACAATTTCGAACACAAAACATTCTTCTCATGCCGGCATCCCTGCTTGCAGCTGGGAAGGGGGCAAGAATCAGCGAGGTGACCTGGGCTGAGTCCCGGGAGTGGGAAGAGGTGGCAGGAAGGGGATCTGAGGAGGAGAACAGGGGTCCTGGTGGTCTGTGCTTCTTCCCAGACACGGGAGCTGTAGAGGGGACCTCTGCAGCAGATGCAAGGGGGGCCACTAGGCCCAGGCAGTCTTGGGACTTGGGTCTGTCCTGCTGTGCATCCATAGTGGGTGCTTTAGAAACGGGAGGCCCACCAGAAGCCCCTGTTGCAAGTGAGGACAGAGTGTGGGAAGGCCGTGAGGGTCTGCAGTCCGAGATGGCCTTGTCCTCAACCTGCAGCGCGCTGTTGATCCGCTGGAATGCCGCCTCTTTTTCCAGGTGCAGGTCTTCAGCCGTGACCCGGTACCCCAGCTCTAAGGGAGGTGGCAGCATTAAAGGCTCCCCTCGCCTGCGTGGCAGCAGGGCAATCCTGCGTCTACGGGGCCTAGAGGCCTGGGATCTGGGGGAGCCACCCCTTGGGGCGAATGTCTGCCCTGGTGCTGTATCTGCCTTATTTTCACACCGTGTGTGACCCGAAGAGACAGCCTGAGGCCTGTCCTCACTCACTGTCTTTGAGTAACTGAGGGTCAGCTGGCAGCGGGATGAGGCTGGCCCCCTCCTCTGCTTTAGCCCCGGCAAGCCTCCCGTGGAGCTGTAGGAGCTGGAGATGGCATTTCGTTTGGTGCTCGAGCTCGTCCAGGAGGTCTGGGATGTCTGGTTATATCTGATTTCTGAGCTCTGGGCATGGAGGTCTGTCTGCAGAGGCCTGGGCCTGGGCACAAAGGGAGAGAGGCCTCCATTGTCCCACAGGGGCCGAACTGTAGACCGTGCATCCCCGGTGACCTCGGGGACCGTTCTCTGATCATCAGGATTTTCTTGGACTCTGGGGTCCTTGTCCTGCTCAGGCATCCCTGCCCCGCTCTTTTGCTCCGCTGGCCCCCTCCTCCACTTTAGCCCCAGCAAGCCTCCCGCGGAGCTGTAGGAGCTGGAGATGGCATTTTGGTTGGTGCACGAGCTCGTCCAGGTGGTCTGGGATGTCTGGTTGTATCTGATTTCTGACCTCTGGGCGTGGAGGTATGTCTGCAGAGGCCCGGGACTGGGCACAAAGGGAAAGAGGACTCCAGTGTCCCGCAGGGGCCAAAATGCAGACCGTGCATCCCCGGTGACCTCGGGGACTCTTCTCTGACCATCAGGATTCTCTTGGACTCTAGGGTCCTTGTCCTGCTCAGGCATCCCTGCCCCGCTCTCCTTGAGGGCCCTCAACACTATCTTCCCTGGAAACAAGTCTGGGGACAGCCGAGTGTTGTGGACCCCAAAGGGGTGACTACCTGCTCCTGGGCCCCACAGAGTGCTTGTGCTCAGTGTAGTGGCTGAGCTGGGGGATGCCCTGGAACTCGGAGCACACAGCACTGGCTTACTGTGGTACCCGTGCAGTGAAATTGAAGGCAGAATCACCAGGATGGAACACAGGTCTTGCAGGATGACGGAAAACCTTCTTAGAGTTGTCTTGACACCACTGATGTCGAGTGTCCGGGTGCTTGTAGGATGGCCTGCCACTCAGTCCAGGGGCAGGAGCAACGGGGAGATCCCACAAGCAAAGTGAACTGGGGGATGGGCTGAAGGGGCTCCAGGCAACTGAGCCCTACTCGCAGGTCCTCGGCCTTGGCCCAAACAGGAATGAGGGGCACAGAGTGCCCGGGTAACCGCTCCTGGGAGCAGTGGGGAACCGTCGGATGCTTGAACTCTCGAGAGCTGGGCTCTGAGCGTCCTCGTCCAGCTGCCAACTCGGCCAAAGGCTAAGCCAGCAGATTCTTCTGTTGCCGGGCAACGCGCCTTCTAAACCTGAGGGAGTGGGCGCGTGAGCACATAATGGGACCAGTGACAGAGCGACCATAATGGATTAATAAGCGCAGCCAGGTACCCGCGCAAGGCACTTGCTGGCAATGGCAGGAGGCGGACGTGGGGGTTCGTGCAATAGGTACTGGAGGGAGAGACGCGGGCACAAAGGTCACGGGAGGAACAGGTGCCCACAATGGCTGCAGATCTGCCCGTGGATCACTGAAGATTCCTGCTCTCCTGCTGAGGTGGAGACTGCAGTGAGCTGAGATCGCACCATTGCACTCCAGCCTGGGCAACGAGTGCAAAACTGAGTCTCCAGATAAAAAAAAGAAAAAGAAAAAAAAGAGGCTGGGTGTGGTGGCTTATGCCTATAATCCTAGCACTTTGGGAGGTCGGGGTGGACGGATCACGAGATCAGGAGTTGGAGTCCAGCCTGGCCAACATAGTGAAACCCCGTCTCTAGTAAAAATACAAAATTTAGTCAGACATGGTGGGCAGGAGAGAGCACGTGCAGGGGAGCTCCCATTTATAAAACCATCAGATCTCATGAGACTTATTCACTACCATGAGAACAGCATGGGGGAAACTGCCTCCATGATTCAATTATCTCCACCTGGCCCCACCCTTGACACATGGGAATTGTTACAATTCAAGATGAGATTTGGGTGGGGACAGAGCCAAACCATATAATTCTTCCCCGGCCCCTCCCAAATCTCATGTCCTCACATTTCAAAAGCAATCATGCCTTCCCCAAAGTCCCCTAAACTCTTATTTCAGCATTAACTCAAAATTCCATAGTCCAAAGTCTCATCTGAGACAAGGCAAGTCCCTTCCACCTATGAGCCTGTAAAATCAAAAGCAAGTGAGTTATTTTCTAGATACACAGGGATACAGGCACTGGGTAAATACACTCGTTTCAAATGGGAGAAATTGGCCAAAGCAAAAGAGCTACAGGCCCCATGCAAGTCCAAAACCCAGCAGGCAAATCTTAAAGCTCCAAAATGACCTCCTTTGACTCCATGTGTCACATCTAGGTGATGCAAGAAGTGGGTTCCCAGGGTCTTGGGCAGCCCCGCCCCTGTGGCTTTGCAGGGTACAGCCCCCCTTCTGGCTGCATTGAGTGTCTGCAGCTTTTCCAGGCACACAGTGCAAGCTGTCAGTGGATCTACCATTCTGGGGTCTGGAGGATGGTGGCCCTTTTCTCACAGCTCTGCTTGGCAGTACCCCAGTGGGGACTCTGTGTGGGGGGCTCCAACCCCATATTTCCCTTTGACACTGCCCTACCAGAGGTTATCCATGAGGGCCCCCCCCTTCTCCCCCGCAGCAAACTTTTGCCTGGATTTCCAGGCATTTTCATACATCTTCTGAAATCTAGGCGGAGGTTCATGAACGTTAATTCTTGACTTCGGTGCATCTGCAGGCTTAACACCGCCTAGAACCTGAAAGGCTTGGAACTTGCACCCTCTGAAGCCATGGCCTGAGGTGTACCTTGGCCCCTTTTACCTATGGCAGGAGCAGCTGGGATGCAGGGCACCAAGTTCCTAGCCTGCACACAGCAGGGGGTTCTGGACCCACAAAACCATTTTTCCTTCTAAGCCTCCTGGCCTGTGATGGGAGGGTCTGCTGTGAGGGTCTCTAACATGCCCTGGAGATGTTTGCCCCATTGTCTTGGTGATTAACATTTGGCTCCTCATTACTTATGCAAATTTCTACAACCCAGTCTCCTCAGAAAATAGACTTTTGTTTTCTGTTGCATCATCAGGCTACAAATTTTCTGAACTTTTATGCTCTGCTTCTTCTCGAATGCTTTGCTGCTTAGAAATTTCTTCTGTCAGATACCTTAAATCATCTCTCTCAAGTTCAAAGTTCCACAGATCTCTAGGGAACTCTAGAAAAAAATTCTTATTTTCACTCTTTCCCACCTATCTTATGCCTGTTTCTAATACAGGTGCACAATGCCTGCAGTGTCTTTGCATAGTAAGAGTGACTTTACTCCATTTCCCCACAAATTCCTCATCTCCCTCTGAGACCACCTCCGCCTGGACCTTATTGTCCATATCACTATTAACATTTTGGTCAAAGCCGTTCAACAAGGCTCTAGGAAGTTCCAAACGTTCCCACATTTTCCTATCCTCTTCTGAGCCTTCCAAACTGTTCCAGCCTCTCCCTGTTACCCATTTCCAAAGTTGCTTCCACATTTTCGGGTATCTTTACAGCAGCACCCCACTCTACTGGTATCAACTTATTGTATTAGTCTGTTCTCACACTGCAAATAAAGACATACCTGAGACTGGGTAATTTATAAAGGAAAGAGGTTGAATTGACTCACAGTTCTGCGTGGCTGGGGAGGCCTCACAACCATGGTGGAAGGCAAGGAGGTGCAAAAGCATGTCTCACATAGTGGCAGGCAGGAGAGAGCATGTGCAGGGGAACTCCCATTTATAAAACCATCAGATCTCATGAGACTTATTCACTACCACGAGAACAGTATGGGGGGAACCATCCCCATGATTCAGTTATCTGCACCCGGCCCCACCCTTGACACGTGGGAATTATTACAATGCAAGGTGAGATTTGGGTGGGGACACATCCAAACTATATCAGTAGGTTTTGACTTCTTGCTTGATTGCTAGGTTGCATAGAGGACAAACACGGAAATTAATGAAGTACCTTAATATCTGGCTTCAGATCTTAGACAGGATCAGAGGGCCAGCTCAAATTTGCAAGGAGGGGAGGTAGATCCCACCATTTTATGGGTGAATGGCAAAATCAAACAGAAATTATGTGGGATGGGAGATACTGATGCAGGCATCTTTGGAAACATTCTACTTAGCTAATTTTATGCTAGGCTTTAGGTCAAGAAGGAGAGAGAGAGCTGACATGCTGTGGTACACACTTATAGTCCCAGCTACTTGGAAAGCTGAGGCAGGAGGATTGCTTGATCCCAGGAGTTTGAGGTAGTGTGCGACGATCGTTCTTCTGAATAGCCACTAGCCACTGAACTCCAGCTTGGACAACATTGAGACACCCTGTCTCTTAATTAAAAAAAAAAAAAAAAAAAAGAGGAGGACAGAAAGTGGTCTCAGTTTTTAATGTAAATATTTTTAATGGGATGATGATATTTTAAGATTAATGTATATTGTATATCAGTTAACTATAGGTCAATAATTATATAAAAAGGTACGAAAAACATTTATTTTTGCAAACATATCTGTGAGTTGACTGTTCTTGGCTTGGTGAGGCTGCAAGCTGCAGATAGAGTCTAGGTATGTTTTCTGTGTGTTTGTTCCCCCTTGGATCAGTGGACTACCTGAGAATGTGTTTTTGTCACAGTGATAGAATCACAAGGAAACTCCAGTTCTGGAAGTACATTTTAAGCCTTTGCTTCTATCATGTCCACTAACATTCAGTCAGCCAAAGCACATACCTTGTCCATGGCTAACATTGATAGTATAGATAAATATACCTGATCTCTAGCAGGAGGAACTGCATTGTCTTGGGGAAAGGTTGTAGATATAGGGAGGCGTGATGAGTTGGGAACAATAATGTAGTCTGCCACAAACATATTAAAGTGTAACTGGATATGGTTGATGCAGAATTTTGAACCTTTGTTTTAATTCTGATTTTTACTCTTTTCCCCCTATCTAGTGCCCTTTTGTAATACAGTAATTCTCGTGATTTTTGTCTGAATTGAAATCTTCTATGAGATTAGATTGTCTACGAAAATACAGTCGATCCTCCTTGTTTTCAGCTTTTGTATTTGTGAACTCACCTACTATTTTTTGTAACCCCCAAATCAGTACTCACAGCACTTTCATAGTCATGTGTTTGCATAGAGTGTCAAAGAATTTGAGTTTGAACAGGATGATATTCTGCCTTCTTTTTCAGCTCTCATACAATAGTCAGGTATCCTTTTTGTGGTCTATTTAATGCCATGCTTTTCCTATTTTTGTACTGTTTGTTGGTTGTTTTGCCATTTAAATTAACCCCCAAGCATAGTGCTGAAGTGCTGCTTAGCATTCACAAGTCCAAGAAGTCTGTGATGTGCCTTACAGAGAAAATACATGCATTAAATAAACTCCATTCAGGCGTGAGTGCTGTAGTGCCATTGGCTGTGAGTTCAATGTTAATGAATGAACAATGTATATTATTTATTTATTCATTCATTTAATTAATTATTATTATTATTTTTTGAGATAGAGTCTCACTCTGTTGCTCAGGCTGGAGTGCAGTGGTGCAGTCTTGGCTCACTGCAACCTCTGCCTCCTGGGTTCAAGCGATTCCCCTGCCTTAGCCTCCCAAGTAGCTAAGACTACAGGCATGCGCCACCATGCCTGGCTAATTTTTTTTTTTTTTTTTTGTAGTTTTAGTAGAGACGGGGTTTCACCACGTTGGCCAGGCTGGTCTCGAACTCCAGACCTCAAGTGATCTGCCCGCCTTGGCTTCCCAAAGTGCTGGGATTACAGGCATTAGCCACTGTGCCTGGCCAACAATATATATTAAATAAGCACACATACAACAAAAGTAGGTGTTGGTAAGCTTACAAAAATGTGACCAGTAGCTTGCTGAAACCTAACTTTTTATTTGTTCATGGAACTTTCTAGACCGTAACTACACTGAATAATGAGAATCTGCTGTAACCTTTTTAGGTGCTGTAGATGAGCCATTGGATTAAATTATTACAGTATGTTTCAGACTGCTCTATGTTGAACCCTAGTGAAATGCCTCTCAAACCCTCATAAGGATCACAATCTCATGTCCTTCTTTTGTTATTAAATGCCCAGTATGTGTTAGCGATTTAAACAAAATTCAAATTTTTTTTTTTTTTTTGAGACAGAGTCTCGCTCTCTCACCTAAGCTGGAGAATGCAGTGGCATGATCTCGGCTCACTACAACCTCTGCCTCCCGGGTTCAAGCGATTCTCCTGCCTCAGCATCCTGAGTAGCTGGGATTACAGGCGCCCGCCACCACGCTGGGCTAATTTTTGTATTTTTAGTAGAGACGGGGTTTCGCCAGGTTGTCCAGGCTGGTCTGGAACTCCTGACCTCAGGCGATCTGCCTGCCTTGGCCTCCTAAAGTGCTGGGATTATAGGCGTGAGCCACCATGCCCGGCGTTGACTTTTTCATAATAACCATTCTGACTGGTGTGAGATGGTATGCCATTGTGGTTTTGATTTGCATTTCTCTAATGATCAGTGATATTGAGCTTTTTTTCATATGCTTGTTGGCCGCATGTGTGTCTTCTTTTGAAGTGTCTGTTTATGTCCTTTGCCCACTTTCTAATGAGATTTTTTTTTCTTGTAAATTTAAGTTCCTTATCAGTGTTGGACATTAGATCTTTGTCACATGTATTGTTGCAAAATTTTTCTCCCATTCTGTAGGTTGTCTGTTCACTCTGTTGATAGTTTCTTTTGCTGTGCAGAAGCTTCAAGAAGAAAGGAATCCGATTGGTTCTGTGTCTGTCTCTTTTGGTATTCTCAGACTTATGTAGTCATCCATATAGAAAGATGATTAGGAAAATAGCACAAGAATAGCAGAAATCTACATAAAAATGTAGGAAATTAAAATTAGTTACCAGCATACAAAAAACTACTATATGTTATAATTACATACTATAACTCACCCCTCCTTGCCAAATATTCTCTCTCTTTTGACTTCAAAATCATGGCTTATATGTACTTTCTTTATTTCCCAGATGCAAATATAATTAATTGACTTTATTTATCTAGGAAATGTTACTGATATCTTAATTGTAGTCATTGGCTTGAGTGACGGGTTTTGGTAATTCAACTACTATTACTTGAAAGTAGTAGATTTCCTAGGATACTGTTATAAAATCTTTTAACCTCTTTTCTGATTTCAGGAGTAATTAGTAATTGTGGTTTACTGGAAAATTCAATGAATAGGGTGTTAAAGGAAGCAATTCATTAATAATATATCTAATCTATTGGGAGACTGAGGCGGGTGGATCACCTGAGTTCAGGAGTTCGAGACCAGCCTGGCCAACATGGCAAAACTCCATCTCTACTAAAAATACAAAAATTTGCCGGGCATGGTGGTGCATTCCTGTATTCCCAGGTACTCGGAAGGCTGAGGCAGGAGAATCACCTGAACTCCAGAGGTGGAGGTTGCAGTGAATCAGGATCGCAGCACTACACTCCAGCCTGGGTGACAGAGTGAGACTCCATCTCAAAAAAAAAATTAAAAAATTACATTAAAAAAAAGTGGGCCGGGCGCATTGGTTCAGGGCCGGGCACGGTGGCTCAAGCCTGTAATCCCAGCACTTTGGGAGGCCGAGGCAGGCGGATCACGAGGTCAGGAGATCAAGACCATACTGGCTAATGTGGTGAAACCCCGTCTCTATTAACAATACGAAAATTAGCTGGATGTGGTGGCAGGTGCCTGTAATCCCAGCTATTCCAGAGGCTGAGGCAGGAGAATCACTTGAACCTGGGAGGCAGAGGTTTCAGTGAGTCCAGATCATGCCACTGCACTCCAGCCTGGGCGACAGAGCGAGATTCTATCTTAAAAAAAAAAAAAAAAGCAACAGAAGCAAATGAGAGTGCCTGGGAGTGGTCATTGTGGGGTATTCCCGTTTGTGTGACCCAGGTCATGTCCCTCCCTAAGCCCTGGTCTCTCTTGCCTCCTGCAGGGCTGGTGAATTACCAGATCTCCGTCAAGTGCAGTAACCAGTTCAAGTTGGAAGTGTGTCTTTTGAATGCAGAAAACAAAGTCATGGACAACCAGGCTGGGACCCAGGGCCAGCTGAAGGTGCTGGGTGCCAACCTCTGGTGGCCGTACCTGATGCACGAACACCCCGCCTACCTGTACTCGTGGGAGGTAATGGTGGTTTGGGACTTGCTTAAGGGAGGTCTTTTGCCCCCATCTGGTAGCCCTGGCTTCAGCAGGAGCCCAGGACAGGTGAACGGGCAGGTGTTGTCCTCTGAGCTTTCTGATGTTTCCCACCCTTGGTGGTAGGCCCAGATTTTTTATTTATTTATTTATTTATTTATTTATTTATTTATTTTTTTGTGATGGTCTCACTCTGTCACCCAGGCTGGAATGCAATGGCCTGATCACAGCTCACTGCAGCTTTGAGCTGCAATCCTCCTACCTTGGCCTCCTGAGTAGCTGGGACTACAGGCACATGCCACCATGCCTGGCTAATTAAACAATTTTTTTTTGTAGGCCGGGCATGGTGGCTCACGCCTGTAATCCCAGCACTTCGGGAGGCTGACGCGGGCGGATCACTTTAGGCCAGGAGTTGGAGACCAGCCTGGCCAACATGGTGAAACCCCGTCTCTACTAAAATACGAAAATTTGCAGGGCATGATGGTGCACGTCTGTTATCCCAGCTACTCGGGAGGCTGAGGCAGGGGAATTGCTTGAACCCAGGAGGCAGGGGCTGCGGTGAATTGAGATCATGCCACTGCACTCTATCCTGGGTGACAGAGTGAGACTGTCTCAAAAAAAAAAATCCTTTTTGTAGAGTTGGGGTCTTACTCTGTTGCCCAGGCTGGTCTTGAACTCCTGGACTCAGGTGATCCTCCTGCCTTAGCCTCCCAAAGTGTAGGGATTCCAGGCATGAGCCACCTCGTCTGGTCAAGGAGAAGGCCTGATTTTGAAGGGCAGGTCCCAGGGTCAGCCAGTGAAGGGCAGAGCCTCTGATTGCTGCTTCTCTGCAGGCCCAGAGGTGACTGCTGGGGTGCATGCACGAGGGGTCTTCCTGCTGTAGGGCAGGCCAGATGGGGCTCAGGCTGTCGGGGCGCTCACACCTGGCGCTTTGGCTGTCATAGGTGCGGCTGACTGCACAGAAGTCACTGGGGCCTTTGACTTCTACACACTCCCTATGGGGCTCCGCACTGTGCCCGTCACCGAGAGCCAGTGGGTGAGAGCCAGTTTCATTTGTGGTAGAGGCAGCAGAGGTTGTAGAAATGCTCCTTGAGGCGGATGCCACACCCCAGTTTCATGGAGTGATTTGGGCTGAGCCGAGTCTGCAGCAGGCAGAAGGCTCTGAGATGTTGTCCTAGCCTGGGCAAAGGACAATTCAGAGCTCGGGGGAATAGGGGTGTGCTCAGCACGACTGGGTGGACAGGCCCTTTGTTGTGAATCGTACAGGCTTCCAGGAGCGGGTGCCTGAGGCTTCCAGACAGGCTTTGGGAGGTGGCCAGAGGAGATGCCTGTTTCCGGGGCAGGAAATGGAGGGAGCGCCCAGGCTGGAGAGGTTCAGCCAGGCTGTCACAAGGCTTTGAAGCTTCCCATCTGAGAGCCTGGCTATTGGAGAGTGTGGGTTTGGAACTTGAGGCTAGGAGGGAACAACTTCTGTTCTGTCCTGTGCCAGCCACAGCCTTCGGATGGGCAGAGCAATGATGGGGGGAAGATGTAGAAGAAAAGAACTGAGGAAAGAAGAAGAAAACCAGCTTCAACAACAGTCTAGGCCGGATGCGGTGGGTCACGCCTGTAATCCCAGCAGTTTGGGAGGCTGAGGTGGGTGGATCACCTGAGGTCAGGAGTTCGAGACCAGCCTGGTCAACAGGTAGTGAATCCTGTCTCTACTAAAAATACAAAAATTAGCTGGGCATGGTGGTGGACGTCTGTAATCCCAGCTACTAGGTAGGCTGAGGCAGGAGAATGGCCTCAGATGAACCAGGAGGCAGAGATTGCAGTGAGCTGAGATAATGCCACTGCATTCCAGCCTGGGCTACAGAATGAGACTCTATCTCAAAAAAACAAAACAAAACAAAAACACAACAGTCTGTTCTGTGGAGGCCTTGGGCAGATGCTGGGAGCTCTGAGCACGGACTGGTCCTTCTGTTGGGAGCCTCTTCCCTTCATCCCTCCTGGTTAACTTGACTCAGCATAAAGGCCATTTCTTCTAAGAGCCTGTCCCTGACTCTCCAATCCGGGATGTGTCTGTTGTCTCATAGAGTGCCCAATTCCTGCCACCACTTGTCATTTCCATTCGCAACATTTCTTTCATTGTTTGTTTTTCAGAGTCAGGGTCTCACTCTGTTGCCCAGGCTGGAGTGCAGTGGTGCAGTCATAGCTCGTTGCCATCTCGACCTCCTGGGCTAAAGCGATCCTCCCCACTCAGCCTCCCAAATAGCTGGGACCACAGACGTGCGCTGCCTTGCCAGGCTACATTTTAATATTTTTTTTCCCCACGAGTCAGAGTCTTGCTCCGTCGCCCAGGCTGGAGAGCAGTGTTGGCGATCTTGGCTCACTGCATCCTATACCTCCTGGGTTCAAACAGTTCTCCTGCCTCACCCTCCCGAGTAGCTGGGATTACAGGCTCACGCCACCATGCCCAGCTAGTTTTCTTCTTTATTTTTTGTTGAGATGGGGTTTCACCATGTTGGCCAGGCTGGTCTCGAACTCTTGACCTCGTGATCCACCTGCCTTGGCCTCCCAAAGTGCTCACAGGCTTGAGCCACCATGCCCAGCCCTAATTTTTACATTTGTTGTAGAAACAAGGTCTTGCTATGTTGCCCAGGCTGGTCTCAAGCGCCTGGTCTCAAGTAAGCCTCCCAAAGTGCTGGGGTTCTAGGCATGAGCCACCTCGCCTGGCACTTGCACTGTTTTTCTGTGCATGCATCTCCACTCCCACTGCCCAGGACCTGTGGACTTAGATTTGAGTCATTACTGAGCACCTAGCACCCAGCCCCGTGCCTACCTCCCACCTCGCACTACCTGTTTGCTTGATGCATTAATAAATATTCCACCTGAATCCACAGCCCATTCACTCCTGGGTTCAAGAGTTATTTCAGGAAGCGAACCTCATTTTTGGCAGTATTCAGTCCGGTGACCTCAGCTCTGTGTACCTGGCAGGGTGGCTACGCCTCTGGGGGAATTGGATTCAGGGGTGGGGGAGAAAGAGTGATGTTAGAGAGCTCAGTCTAGGACTAGAGGAACGTGCCCTTATGTAAAACACATCTCAAGTTAGGGAAGAAAGCAGCGGCTCTGTGCTTTGTTTTTTTTTTTTTTTTTCTTTTCTTTCTTTCTTTTGTTTGTTTGTTTGTTTGTTTGTTTTGGGGCAGGGTCTTGCTCTGTGGCCCAGGCTGGAGTGCAGTAGCGTGATGTCGGCTCACTGCAACCTCCACCTCCCGGGTTCAAGCAATTCTTGTGCCTCAGCCTCCCGAGTAGCTGGAGTTACAGATGCGTGCCACTATGCCTGGCTAATTTTTGTATATTTAGTAGAAATGGGGTTTTGCCATGTTGGCCAGGTTGTTCTTGAACTCCTGACCTCAGTGATCTGCCTGCCTCAGCCTCCTGAAGTGCTGGGATTACAGATGTGAGCCATCATGCCTGGCCCCCAGTTGTGTTCTGTCAGGGGAAGATGGGACAGAGAGGATGGGAGGGTGTCTGAGCCTTTCCCGGACTGACGGAACCTGTGTCTTCTCTCTTTTGTGGACAGGATGGTGATTGCTCACACCAAAGCCTTGGACCCCTCCCAGCCTGTGACCTTTGTGACCAACTCCACCTACGCAGCAGACAAGGGGGTGAGCCTGGGGGTCCCCACCCCATTTCTCCCTGCCTTTGCCTGGGCTTGTCCTGAAGCCTGCTCATGGGAACAGCTGGAAAGAACCATGTGCTGCCAGTCTGAGCCTTTTATTTTGTTTTACTTAGAAAGATAGAGACAGGGTCTTGCCATGTTGCCCAGGCTGGTCTCGAACTCCTGGGCTCAAGTGATCCTCCTGCCTCGGCCTTCCAAAGGGCTGGGGTTACAGGCGTGTGCCACCGCACTCAGCCGCAGCCAGTCTGTTTTCAAAGATGGTCTTTGGGTTAATGACAATTCTCTCTCTGCTTACTCTCCAGGTAGTGTGGCTTTCTGAATCCAAGGAGGCTGGGCATAGGGAGATGGGATTTGTTTGCTCAGTTTGGACTCAGCATTTTTTGTACTCGATTTAATAGACTCATAAAATGTCAAAGGTTTAAGTGAGCTTAGAGTTCATCTGGCCCAAACCTGGCTGATCAGAATCTCCAGGGGAAGTTTTATTGAAATGCCAGATCTCTGCATTCTGAGATCCCGATTTAGTAACTCCAGGGTTGGAACCTGAGTTTTTTGTTTTGTTTTGTTTTGTTTTGTTTTTTTGTGAAGGCAAGGTCTTACTGTGTTGCTCTGGCTGGAGTGCAGTGGTGTGATCACAGCTCACTGCAGCCTTGAATTCCTGGGCCTAAGCAACCCTCTTGCCTCAGCCTTCCAAGTAGCTGGGACTCCGGGTGTACACCACTGTGCCCGGCTAATTTTAAATGTTTTTGTAGAGATGGGATCTCACTATGTTGCCCAGGCCAGTCTCAAACTCTTGAGCTCAAGTGATCCTCCTGCCTTAGCCTCCTAAAGTGCTGGGATTACAGGCATGAGCCACCGTGCCTGGCTGATACTAGCATTCTTTTTTTTTTTTTTAAAGATAGAGTCTTGCTCTGTTGCCCAGGCTGGAGTGCAGTGGCACAGTCTCAGCTCACTGCAACCTCCGCCTCCCAGGTTCAAGCAATTCTCCTGCCTCAGCCTCCCAAGTAGCTGGGATAACAGGCACATGCCACCACGCCTGCGCTTGATCGTGGGAGGCAGAGGTTGCACTATTGTGCCACTCCATTCTAGCCTGGGCAACAGAGCGAGACTCTGTCTTCCAAACAAAGCGAAAAAGATTATCTGCGAGAATGAGTGCATTGGCCCCTTGGGTGGGAGCGCTTCTCCAGGGCAAGGTGAGGGGATGCCCAGTGCTGGGAGTGCTGCCTGGAGAGGAGTCAGTACCAGTGGCGGGGGCCCTGGGTTTTGGCTGAGGACTGCGTGTTGGCAGCTGCTCTGCCTCTCACATCCCTTCCCAGCTGCACACGTCGTGAGCGTCAGTGTGCAATCACAGGCCTGCCTCCTTTGGGCCACTTTGTGACCATGTTTTTTGCTGGTGGGGCAGGGTAATTTCAGGATCTAAATTGGTGCACTTGGACGTTCTCAGCCCCGAGAGGCAGCTCTTCCCGTTCTAGGCTTTTTGTTTTGTTTTGTAGAAATGGAGTCCTACGATGTTGCCCAGGCTGGTCTCAAACTCCTGGGCTCAAGTGATCCTCCCACCTTGGCCTCCCAATGTGCTGGGATTACAGGCATGAGCCACTGTGCTGTGCTAATTTTCTTGATACTATTTTTTGTAGAGCTGGGGTCTTGCTGTGTTGCCCAGGCTGGTCTCGAACTCCTGGCCACAAGCCACCCTCCTGCCTCAGCCTCCCGGAGTGCTGGGACTACATCCCCTTCTTACCTTCTCTGTCAGAGGAGCCCCCACAGCATGTGAGTACTGAGTCATGCGGTCTTGTGGTTGCTGAACGGGCTCTGCTGCTCTGGTCCTAGGCTCTGTATGTGGATGTGATCCGTGTGAACAGCTACTACTCTTGGTATCGCAACTACGGGCACCTGGAGTTGATTGAGCAGCAGCTGGCCGCCCAGTTTGAGAATTGGTGTAAGACATCACAATCCCATTATTCAGAGCGCATATGGAGTGGAAACGCTTGTAGGGTTTCACCAGGTAAGCGGTGTTGAACTTTCCGCTTGTGTATTCTCTCTGGGCAGAGATGCCACTTGCCTCCCCCACCCTGCCCTGCGCCCACTGCAGTGCTCCCCTTGCTTCAGCTTTGGGCTCACCTCCCGCTACCCTGTCCACGTTCCCTTCTCACCAGCAGCCAGGCCTCTGCCCCACTCACTTGGTCCTCAAAGGTGGACTCCTTACTGGCCTTGTTTCCAGACAGCCTCCTATCACCCGTGCCCAAGTGGTCTTTCTAACAAATCCAAATTTTTGTTTGTTTTTGAGACCGCCTCTCTCTCTGTCACCCAAGCTGGAGTGCGGTGGTGCGATCACTGCTCACTACAGCCTTAACCTCCTGGGCCCAAGCGATCTTCCCACCTCAGCCTCCTGAGTAGCTGGGACCATAGGCACAGGCCAACATGCCTGGCTAATTTTTTTTACTTTTGTAGAGATGGGGCCTTGTTGTGTTCCCCGGGCTGGTCTTGAATTCCTGGGATCAAGTGATCCTCCTGCCTCAGGCTCACAAAGCGCTGGGATTACAGGTGTGAGCCACTGTGCCCGGCCACACATCAAAATTTTTGAGTCCTATCATTGGCTCCCCCAGGCCCACAGGACAAAGTCCTAACCCCTAGTCAGGACGCTCAGTGTCCTCTGCTCTCTTCTGGGTTTTCATCCTCTTCTCACTCCTGGCCACTGATCTGTTTCCACTGCCCTCATTTGCTCTCCTGCTCTTGCTTGAGCTATTCTTTCTGCCTGGAATGCCCATGTTGGCACCATAATCACCAACTAAAAGATCCTTTTCTTTTTATTTTTTTAGAGATAGGGTCTTGCTATGTTGCCCAGGCTGGTCTCAAACTCCTGGACTCAATTGACCTTTTTGCCTTGGCCTCCCAAAGTGCTGGGATTAACAGGTGTGATCCACTGTGCTAGCCTTTTTTTTATTTTTTATTTTTTTCCTGACAGGGTCTTGTTCTGTTGCCCAGGCTAGAGTGTGATGGTGTCATCATAGCTCACTGCAGCCTCGAACTCCTGGGCTGAAGCGATTCCCCTGCCTCAGCCTCCTGAGTAGCTGGGACTACAGGCGTGCACCACCATGTGCAGCCTAGTTTTAAAATATTTTGTAGAGATGCAGTCTCGCTATGAGGCTGGTCTTCACCTCCTGTCTTGGACTCCCAAAGTACTGGGAATACAGGCATGAGTCACGACACGTGGCTGAAAAGATTCCTATTTGGCGTCTGAGTCTCCTCATAGCTGTCCCCTCTGTGGGGAGGTTTACCCCGCCTGCCCCAGGCGGAGGGAACCTTCCCCATGCTCTGCCCTGTTGCAGCCGGAACGTGGCTCTCCCAACATTCTCGCCAGGCACCGTTGTTATTTCTTTGGCTCTCTCTTTGATCGGACTGTGGGCTCAGGAGACAGGAGTCCTATTTATTGTTGTTTCCCAGGTACTCTGCAATAGCTGACACAGCACATGCTAAATAATACCTATTGAGGGCATGGGTGAGATCTTAGAGCCATGTTTAATCACTCACTTTGTCTTTTTTTTTTTTTTTTTTTTTTTTGAGATGGAGTCTCACTCTGTCACCCAGGCTGAAGTGCAATGGTGTGATCTCAGCTCACTGCAACCTCCACGTCCTGGGCTCAAGCGATTGTCCTGCCTCAACCTCCCAAGTAGCTGGGATTACAGGCACCCGCCACCATGCCCAGCTAATTTTTGTATTTTTGTAGAGGTGGGGTTTTGCCATGTTGGCCAGGTTGGTCTCGAGCTCCTGACGTCAAGTGATTTACCTGCTTCGGCGTCCCAAAATCCTGGGATTACAGGCCTGAGCCACCATGCCTGGCCTGTCCTCATTTGTTTATCCATCTCATTTTTTGTCCTTCTCACCAAAGTTATGTTGCTTTGTCTTGTGGGTTTTTTTTCATGTGGATTCCTGAACCCCATCCAGCCCCTTGTCCCCTCCCCAGCCAGCTCACACTCTTTTGTCACAGCTCCTGGGACTCCCATTGACACACAGGGAACAGCCACCCACAGTGGACTGCACTGTTCTGTTTGCACCCTTAAATTTATCGTGCTTACAGAATGACACTTCTGCAAACTAGTCAAGTAGGGGGAAATGGTTTGTGGATATGCACCCTTGTTCATTCTCTTTGAAAAGGTAACCAGCTCTGAATTCTTTCTCCTTTGAGGAGGAGTTTCACTTGTCGCCCAGGCTGGAGTGTAGTGGTGCAATCTTGACTCACTGCTACCTCCGCCTCCCAGGTTCAAGCAATTCTCCTGCATCAGCCTCCCAAGTAGCTTGGATTACAGGCATGCACCACCATGCTCACTGAATTTTTTTTTTTTTTTAGTAGAGATGAGGTTTCACCATGTTGGTCAGGCTGGTCTTGAACTTTTGACCTCAAGCGATCCACCTGCCTTGGCCTCCCAAAGTGCTGGAATTAAAGGCATGAGCCACCATGCCCAGCCCCAGTTCTGAATTCTTAAGAAACTCGAGAGGGTCTAGGTGAGCATTGATAGAACCTCTGCAGTGCTGGGTGTGGTGGCTCACACCTGGAATGCTAGCCCTTTGGGAGACCGAGGTCAGAAGATCTCTTGAGCCCAGGAGTTTGAGACCAGTCTGCACAACATGGACCCCATCTCTACAAAATATTTAAGATGAGTTGTGGCTGGGTGCAGTGGCCGACGCCTGTAATCCCAGCACTTTGGGAGGCTGAGGTGGGTGGATCACGAGGCCAAGAGTTCAAGTCCAGCCTGACCAACATGGTGAAACCCCGTCTCTACTAAGAAAACACAGAAATTAGCTGGGTGTGGTGGCATGCACCTGTAATCCCAGCTACTCAGGAGGCTAAAGCAGGAGAATCGCTTGATCTGGGGAGGTGGAGGTTGCAGTGATCCGAGATTGTGCCACTGCACTCCAGCCTGGGCGACAGAGCAAGACTCCGTCTCAAAAAAAAAAAAAAAAAAAAAGTTGGGTATGGTCGTGCTTGCCTCTATTCCCAGCTACTTGGGAGGCTGAGGTAGGAGGACTATTTGAGCCCAGTAGGTCAAGGCTGCAGTCCGCCATAATTGCACCACTGTACTCCCACCTGGGTGACAGAGTGAGACCTTGTTTCAAAAAAGAACCTTTGCAATGATGGAAATGCCCCATGTCTGCACTGTCTGAAATGGTAGCCACTAGCTACATGTGGCTATTGAGGTCTTGATGTATGACTAGGATAACTGAATTTATTTGGTTTAATTTAAAAAAAATTTTTTTTGAGACAGCCTCACTCTGTTGCCCAGGCTGGAGTGCAGTGGCATAATCACAGCTCACTGCTCAACCTCCTGGTCTCAAGTGATCCTTCCTCCTCGGCCCCCCAAGTAGCTGGAGCCACAGGCATGCGCCACTACACCTAGCAAATATTTAGCCTTTTTATAGAGACTGGGTTTCACTGTGTTGCCTAGGCTGATCTTGAACTCCTGAGCTCAAGTGGTCCTCCTGCCTCGACCTCCCAAAGTGCTGGGATTACAGACCTGAGCTACCATGCCCAGCCTGGTTTAGTTTAATTTCATTTTACATTCATTCATTCATTCATTCATTCATTCATTCATGAGATAGGGTCTTGTTCTGTCACCCAGGCTGGAGTGTAGTGGTGCAAACACAGCTCACCACAGCTTTGACCTCCGGGACTGAAGCAGTCCTCCCACCTCAGCCTCCCAAGTAGCTGGGACCACAGGTGTGTGCCTCCATGCTTGGCTAACTTTTGTACTTTTTGTAGGCTAGTCTTGAACTCCTAGGCTCAAGCAGTCCTCCCACCTCGGTCTCCCAAAGTGCTTGGATGACAGACATGAGCCAGCGCGCCTGACCTAAAGACATATTTTTCCTTCTAGTGTAGTTCAGCCTTAAGACTGTATCAGCAGATAGAGACGGAAAAGTAAGAAAAATTGAGTATCAGATTATATTTATAAATAAAGCAGTTACTAATTGATGTTTTTTTTAAACCTCCTTTTTAATTCTGGGTTACATCATTCCCTGGCTGTCTTTTTTTTTGTATTTTTTTTTATTATTATACTTTAAGTTTTAGGGTACATGTGCACATTGTGCAGGTTACTTACATACGTATACATGTGCCATGCTGGTGTGCTGCACCCACTAACTCGTCATCTAGCATTAGGTATATCTCCCAATGCTATCCCTCCCCCCTCCCCCCACCCCACAACAGTCCCCAGAGTGTGATATTCCCCTTCCTGTGTCCATGTGATCTCATTGTTCAATTCCCACCTATGAGTGAGAATATGCGGTGTTTGGTATTTTGTTCTTGCGATAGTTTACTGAGAATGATGATTTCCAGTTTCTCCCTTGCTGTCTTTACCCTAGCATCAGTGAGTCCGGCAGTCACTACAGCCCCCAGTGAGGACAGATATTTTGGTCACCATCAAGTGGATCTTTATTTTTATCTAACATTTACAATTCTGCCAGTTCTTACTCTTAATTCTCTTTGCCTTGAATCCCAGGATCCACCTCTGATGTTCAGTGAAGAGTACCAGAGAAGTCTGCTAGAGCAGTACCATCTGGGTCTGGATCAAAAACGCAGAAAATACGTGGTTGGAGAGCTCATCTGGAATTTTGCCGATTTCATGACTAACCAGTGTAAGTGGCAGTTTAGCGCATGGGATAATGTACCCGTCCTCATTTTTTCAGGTTGCCTTGCCCATTCTGGACATTTTGGCTGTAAGAATATTGGAAACAAAGGGGGAAAGCTGGTTTAATCCATGTAGGTTGCGTTGAGAATTTCCTAGGAAAAGTAAGTTGTGTTTAGGCAGTAGGAAAGCAGTCAGGCCCCCGCTTCCCACATACGGTCAAAAAGCAAACATGAGAGTCTGCTATAGTGAGATGGAAATGGCTAGCTTGCCTTTTTCTTGTCTATTTCATAGCCAAGGAGGAAGGAAAAACTGGACCTCATTATGGATTTACTTTTGGGATACACTCATTATTCCAGAGGAGGGTAAAAGGCTGAGAAGCTTAAGGTATTTCAGTCTGTTTTATGTTACTCATTTGCGAAAAGCAGGCTCATCGAATACAGGTGAGTTTCAACGTGTCTTGAATATGGCAGCATTTAAAAGTCTTCAGACCAGGCATGGTGGCTCATGCCTGTCATCCCAGCACTTTGGGAGGCCAAGGTGGGAGGATTGCTTGAGGCCAGGAGTTTGAGACCAGCCTGTTCAGCATAGCAGGGCCCCCATCTCTACAAAAACTAAACAGATTAGCTAGGTGTGGTGGTGTGTGCCTGTAGTCCTAGCTGCTTGGGAGGCTGAGGCAGGCGGATAGCCTGAGCACAGGAGTTGGAGGCTGCAGTAAGCTGTGATTACACCACTGCACTTGAGCCTGGGCAACAGAGTGAGACCTGTCTTTAAAAAAAAAAAAGAGGCTGGGCACGGTGGCTCATGCCTGTAATCCCAGCACTTTGGGAGGCCGAGGCAGGCAGATCATGAGGTCAGGAGATCGAGACCATCCCGGCTAACAGTGAAACCCTGTCTCTACAGAAAATACAAAAAAAATCAGCCGGGCGTGGTGGCGGGCGCCTGTAGTCCCAGCTGCTCGGGAGGCTGAGGCAGGAGAATGGCGTGAACCCAGGAGTTGGAGCTTGCAGTGAGCCGAGATTGTGCCACTGCACTCCAGCCTGGGCGACAGTGAGACTGCTTCTCAAAAAAAAAAAAAAAAAAAAAAAAAAAAAGAAAGGGTCTTCAAAGACAATAAGATCTGTGCTCTCACGTAGGGTGGATGAGGGGCTGCCAAGTTAGCAATGAATGTTTCCCATTTCTTCTTAGTTTATGGACTTTCCGTAAACTCAGGATGGCAGTTTGGTTGGTTGGAGAAGGATATGGTGATGGCGGGAGTTACAATACATTACTTATAGGGGAAGATAGGCTTTTGAAAGGTTAAAGCTTAAAAGTGAGAATGGAAAAGGGATGAATGAATGAACATGATGAGGTGAGAGGGAAGAGGTAAAGGGTAAAGGAGAACAAGAAACTCTTCTCTGCGTGGCACCTGGGATGAATGGTTTCTGGGGACATCCCTGATGGCAGTTTTGTGGAGAGGTGCAAAGCTTTATGTGGTAAGAAATGAGCTGTAGGCTCAGTGCAGTGGCTCACGCCTGTAATCCCAACACTTTGGGAGGCCGAGGTGGGTGAAAAGAAAAAATGGGCCGGGCGCAGTGGCTCACGCCTATAATCCCAGCACTTTGGGAGGCCAAGATGGGCGGATCATGAGGTCAGGAGTTTGAGAGCAGCCTGGCCAACATGGTGAAACCGTGTCTCTACAAAAAAATAGAAAAAAAATCCCTGCATGGTGGTGAGTACCTGTAGTCCCAGTTACTCAGGAGGCTGAGGCATAAGAATCGCTTAAACCTTGGAGGCGGAGGCTGCAGTGAGCTGAGATGGTGCCACTGCACTCCAGCCTGGGTGACAGAGCTGGGTGGTGGCTCAAGATATGTTTTGTAAACCTGAAGATTTGAGATCATATAAGCCAAATCGAAACTTAATTGGCATTCCTAACTTTTGGTTCTAGAGACTCCATGATCAACTAAGAGCCACTAAACATTTCCCATGTAGACTATTTTGACCATGCTGACTCTACTGACACTTTGGTTACTGTA
Source organism: Pan troglodytes (assembly GCF_028858775.2). Lineage (NCBI taxonomy): Eukaryota > Metazoa > Chordata > Mammalia > Primates > Hominidae > Pan > Pan troglodytes. The sequence continues at coordinate 63,803,742 of NC_072403.2, forward strand.
TTCACTTTATCTCTAGAAATTAATTCTTACTAATGGATGTCTGTCACTGTAAGATCCTTCTATCCTCTGAAATAAGGAGAACATTTTAACTTCAGTAGTTTAAACTAGTGTCCTAAACTATAGCATTCAAAATGAGATAATATACTAAAGTAATACACAAACCAAAAATCCCACTGGCTAACACAAAAAGTTTTTCTTACTCATTTTACTCATTCTTACTCATTTTACATATCCATACAATAGAAGTATATGTCTTTTGAATAGCTTTTATTTTATACTAATTATTTTATAATACATTCACTTCAAATTTTGGTTTAAAGTGTTTGTCATAGATATAGATAAAATAAAACAAATGGGAAATTGATTTTATGGTCTTGAATGAGACGATTATATTAATCTAGCAAATGAGTTAAATCAACAACAGAATTTTGAAAAATATGTAGTGGGTAATAGCTAATAATAATGTTTTTATGTGTAACTGATTTTATAACATTCAACCAAGTTTGTTTTTGTTAGGCCTGATAATATCAGAAGTAGTATATTTGTAATTTCAGTGTTTATTACTAATATTATACATCCCTCAGTTGGCATAATTATAATATTTTAACTAAAATATACTGTGAAATTATACATTCTAGGCACTGTGCTGGGCTTCTGGCAAAATTATAAAGTTGCTTTATTAAATTCATACATGCGGAAATCTAATATAAATTTTATACATATATTTTTTTATCATAAGAGTGTATAGTATTTCTTAGGGAATTTCAATGAACCTGGAAAATCTTATATACTTTAGTGAAACTGTAAGTTACTACACTTGGAGAAAAAAATTATTGATATTTTCATAGTGCAAAAGTATACATATGTGCTAGTCTCAGCACCTAGATTAAAAGTCCACCCTTGAACCTAAAATAAAAGTTAAAATATTTTTAAAAAGAATCTATCCTACAGAAGTAAAGGCATATATGTGATCCTCGATATACAAGAATGCTATCACAGCATTGTTTATGATGGCAAAATAAACCGGAATTAAACATGAGTTTCTTCAGCAGGTAATTGGTAGAATAGTTTTTGTATCCTTATAATGGAAAAATTTTAGGATATTAAAAGATAAGTTAGTTTGCATGTATTTACCTGAAGCCATGTCTGCACCTATATGCAAAATAGGAGTTTGCAAAATAATATACATGATATCATTCACTTCATACAGAGTATTGGTTAACACATTAAAGAATTTTCTGTGTAGGACCAAGTTAAGGAATTTACATGCATTGGCTGATTTAATTCTCACATAAATCAGCTGATAGAGCAGTTTTATCATTCTCATTGCATCCCTGAATCTTAGGTGCATAGAGGTTCAATAAATTGCCTGGAGTTACACAGGGAAAGAATAAAGTTACTCAATTATTAGGATTTTCAGAACTTCAGAATAAAGAAAGCATGTTTAGTTCCCCCCACCCCCCCCCAACCCCGGGTACATGGCTGTTTTCCCTGGTTTCAGTTAACCAGCATTCAACTGAGGTCTAAAAATAGGTGAGTGTATAACAACAAGATATTTTGAGAGAGAGTAAGAGACCACATTCATCTACTTTTATTACAGTACATTATAAATGTTCTATTTTATCATTTTTATTGTTGTTACTTACTATGCCTAATTTATAAATTAAACTTTACCATAGCTATGTATGTATAGAAAAAAAATACATAGTACAGTATATATAGGATTTGAACTACCTACAGTTTCAGGCAACCACTGGGGGTCTTGGAATGTATCCTCTATGGATAAGATTGATTACTATATTTCCTAAGTTTCATAATGGCATTCTTTTGGAATAGATTAAATGTCATGCATGGGCTTTGAGCTTATTAATTTTATTATAACATTTGACAACATCTCATGAAATTCTGATGCACACATAGAAAATGTCAAACCAGATGGAAGTATTATGTGCTATATTCTTCGTTGAATAAATATACCCACAATGATTAATCAATGGGTACGTTTATGGGTAGTTTGAAAGGAAAAATAATATACTTCTGGGTTCTATTACTGGCACTATTGTGAATACAAACGTTATCAATCATGTAACTATTAGGCTGCTCACAAATACTTTAGTTTTTCTCATACTATACAAATAATAAGATGGCAGTATTTCATCCTGCTTGAAGGTAAATGAAACCACTTTACTTGTTTTGACCAATGTCATTTGAATAGAAGGAATTTTTACAAGGCCTTCCCATGGTCCCTTATGAGCTGTATTAGCATGAGTTGTGACAGAGTTTTTATCAGCTGTCTTCCTAAATGACTAAGTCTCCTTGTAAACTTATTATAGAGACTGAATTGGTTTTAGATGTGAAAGTTATTTATTACTGCAGTATAGTATAGGTCATCTTAACTGATACACATAACAAAATGGAATGTTTGGTTTAGAAATATACAGATATCCCTACCAGGGGAAATTAGACAATTGACTTAATAATAAAACTAGTATTTAATTTCAGGAATTCAGAATTTATAGTATATAATATATTTATGTATATATATTATACTGTAGATATATTCACAAAGTTAATTTTTGATTAATAACTTACAGAAAGCTCTGCACTTGAGATTTATAAACTTGCTGAAAAAAATTCAGTAAGAAAACTCTATTTTAGTATATGCTTAATGAAAATATCTTGGTGGAAACCCTAAACTCTAAAACTACCCTGTGGTATTCAGAATGAGTCAAGCAAAACCCAGAATAAATGACTTTATAGGTAGCTTTTGGATACAGCGCTAGGTTTAAAATTTGAGAATAAGGTTGGCAGATTCTATTCTTTACAAAGGAAGGGCTGTCACAGCAGTGTGTGCCTGGAACCCATTTTAAATAAAGGAAAAATTGAAGAGCTGGCATTTTAACCATCATATGTCTAATACATAATGATGCTTCATAAGTTACTGAGACCTCCCTCGATCTCTGGGATAGTTGGAGCAATGGCTGAATATAAACTATCAGAAAAATTGAATCTGTAATTCTGTCAATAAGTGAGAAAATATTCTAAGATTCTTTAAATTTTAATTCTGGGTTTTTGAACACATTGATATGTAAAATATAACAAAATAAGGTGGACACTGTTTAACTGCAGTTGGTATCAATTCTTATGTACTGAATTTAAGGAGAAAGATGCTATCACCGTAGGAAATTATACCAACTAATGACTGCATACCATTAATATATTTTCTGAAGTTTGAATTTTCAGTTAATGCACTTTCAATGATATTAAAGAGCACTTTATTAACAGCTATTTGAAGGGTAATTTATATACAGAGAACTGCACATATTTAACTTGTATACTTTAATGAGTTTAAACATCTGCAAACACCCCCGATACTGTCACCACACTCACTTGGATATGATTCACATAAACATATCCAAGACGCCCCGAAATTTATTTTAAACCCCTTATGTGTTTATGTATGTGGTGAGAAGACTGAATTTGAGACCCTGCCTCAACAAATTTTGACATGCACAATATTATAGTATAAACTATTGGCACTATATTGAACAGCCGCTCTCTAAAATGTATTTATCTTGCACAACAAAGTTCATATTCCTTGAAAAACTTCCCATTACCCTACAACAGAGCCTTTGGAAACTACTGTGGTTTTCTCTGCCTCTGTGAGTTTGACTATTACAGATACCTCATATAAGTGGAATTCTGCAGTATTTGTCCTCTTGTGGCTGGCTTATTTCACTTAGCATAAGATCCCTTAGGTTCATCAATATTGTCACCAATGGCAGGATTTTCTTCTTAAGACTGAAAAATATTCTATTGTATGTATATACCTCAATTTCTTTATCCATTCATCTGCCAATGGTCATAGACATGGGTCATTTCCATATCTTGGCTATTGTGAAAAATGATGCTATAAATGTGGGAGCGCAGATATCTCTACAAGATCCTGATTTTAATTGTTTTGGATATGTATCTAGAAATAAGAGTGCTGGATCGCCTGGTAATTCTATTATTTTTAGCTTTTGGAGGAACCTCCATACTGTTTTCATAGTTGCTGTATCATTGTACATTCTCAATGTACAGTGTACAGGGGTTCCAAATTCCCTACATCCTCACCATTTATCTTTTGGTTTTTTGAAAATCAACATCCTAACAAGAGTGAGGTAATATCGTTTTGATATTACTATTTGCAATGACTTTTTGAATATGACATCAAAAGCACAGGAAACAGAAGCAAAAAATAGGCAAGTTGGACTATATCAAACTAAAAACAAACAAGAAAAACAAAAACCAAGCAAACTTCTACATAGCTAAGGATACAACCAACAGAATGAAAAGGCAATCTATAAAATGAGAGAAAATATTTGCAATCCATATATGTGATAATGGATTAATTTTCAAAATATATAAGAAATTCCTACAATTTAATAGCAAAACATGCATAATCTGATTTAAAAATGGGCAAAGGATTTGAACAGACATTTCTTCAAAGAAGATATGCAAATGGCCAACAGGTACATTAAAAAATATGCTCAACATCTTTAATTGTCAGGGACATGCAGATTAGTAGAACTTTCAAGTAAATAAATAAATAACTCTACTTCACAGACTAACCTATAAAATGCTGAATTTTGTTATGTAAAATGTTACAGAAATAATTTCCTCACAATTGTGTTAATTCGTTTGTGCTACTATTACAAAATATTTACTACCTGGTCATTTATAAAGAGCAGAAATTGATTTTTCACAGTTCTGCAGGCTGGAAATCCAAGATGAAGTCACCTGTAGTTCAGTGTCTGCGTCTAAGAGAGCACTTTGTTGCTGCACCCGCCAGAGGGAAGAAATACTGTATCTTCTCATGAAGGAAGGAACCGAAGGTGGGAATAGGGACCAAACTCCCTCTTTCAAGCCTTTTTGTAGTGACATTAATTCATTTATGAGGATGCCACCATCATGACATAATCATTTCCCAAAGGATTTCACCTCCTCCCACTGTTGCATTGGGGATTAATTTTCCAACACATGAATTTTGAGGGACACATTCAAACCATAGCAACTGGTATATAGTAACTAGGTGGCCCGATGGTCTTCATAATAAAGTTATATTTTACTTTAGTATAAAATAAAAGGTCAAGGCTTGTAACTGTCATGAGACTGCTTCATGTATATCTCCCCTAGTGACTATCACAGTTGACTGACAGCTCCTAGGGTTCATCTTTGTATCCATCGCTACCTATAGTCCAAAATCCCCATCTCACAGCTGTTGTCAGCCAGTGACAAAGCATAGTGAGGTGCTGTTCCTGCTCAATATGGAGGAAAACTTTGGCTTGATAACTCTCCATTGGCCTGCCAAAATATGTTAAGTATTGTGCTACTATCTGAAACTCATTTTACCTAACCTTTTTTATTTTCTTTCCTCCTTCATAAGGTTTACAAGTATTGTGGCTGAAGGCTGTGTCTATTCCTGCTTCCTCCACCTCACCTTGCAAAAGTGTTTATCCAAATAAATCCCTCACACATCTAATCCCATTTTGGCAAATTCAGTTTCAGAACTTTGCCTTCACCACTAGTCTCAAGGAAAATATATTAATACACACACACACATATGTATATATTTCCCAATCTATTATAGGTAAAATATACTCTTATCACGAATAAATCCAAATTGTGAATGCTTAAAATATACTTTACAGAATATTAAAATTTAAAAGCATCACAGGAAAAATATTAATACTGTTTACAGCATTTCAATATGTGAATAATATTTACATTACAGTTTCATATGAACCTTTTACTTCTCTATTTAGTATGCCATCATGTCACTGCAGAGTTATGAAAAGGAGAGCTCTCCTAGTTGTGAAAAAAGAAACATGTTTTATTGGGAGCTAAGTGGAAGGTTGAACATGTGGGAATATCTGGGCATGCACTGAAGACACCTTTTGCATCTCCCCCATCCACATAGCAAAGTGAATGTGGTTTGTGTCCATTTATGCAGGATACTCTGGAAAACCAAACTGAAGCAAGGTTAACATACATTTTTAAAAGAAAACTAAAGGAAAACAACACATACTTTATTACCTATCAAAGTAACCACTTCATTATATTTTAGTGGAAGCTATTATTTATTATCGAATTATTTGCTTGGGCAGGAGGCTACAGGGTTTTTCCATTTGGGTTGTATATGTTCCTCATGAGAAAAGCTGAAGACAAAATCTTACCCTTCTGCCCAAAGTCAATTGAATCAACATGTTTATCTTGCTCCATGGAGCTGCTAACCTACTGGCTGGGTGTTGTGTGGCTTGGCAATGGAGTTCTGCATGACAGGAACAATGGTTTTTAAGTGGACTAATCAGAGCTATTAATGCATATGCAGTGAAGGCAGGAACTTTGCTACATGCAGGGCTTATCATTTTGCTAATAACAATGCCTGGCACAGATTAGCGATGTGTTGAAATAAAACATATTCTGGGAGATATAAGATAGAGAAAGAGAGCAGCATGTAGTAGAAATAGATGTCGAAAGATGAATTAAGATGATGCATTAAGCTTGAAACGTGAGGCAGAGAAAGCTGTACATAAGTTGAAGGCTTTGAGTTAAAAGACTATAGGAATTAGATGAGTGGGGGCTATGGAGAACAGAGAGAATTTAGAGTGTGGACAAGTGTTCTATGAGCAGAGACTGGGACTAGCCAAAACGTGATGATGGGCAGCTAGCTTGGAAAGAATGCTTACAACGTGAAAATTATATATTTACAAAAGGCCATTACTTCTGTTAAAGAACAATAGACCCCAGTGAAAAGAACGGAAATTGAAAAATAGAGAAAATGTGGAGAAAACTAGAATCTCTATAGACAGCGTCAATGCAGCATCAATTATATGAACCACTTTTGAGCACAAAGAACTATTGTTTTGACCTTGGAGGCAATTTGGTCTTCATTAGGTTTAGCTGTAGGATAGTTGATGTTCATTATTCCCTATAATGCTTGTGATGGCAAAACCTTCACAAATTTATATGATCTAGGTATGTTTTCAATCCTTACAACCCAAATAACCGATCATAACTCTCACTATGTCATTTGAAAAAAAAATGATCATCAGAAGTGTAATTCAATTAGCAAGTATCAGTAGTGGAGTATAAATTATTATTGGTTAATACTAAGTATGATTGAAAAATCGTAGTAGATGGAAATATGGGAATCTTTATTTTGGATGAATAAACTTTATGCCTAAAACATATGTTTATAAAAAATACTTTGTGAATAAACCCATTGTCTAATATTTAAAAGAGTTGAAGTATGCTATTATAAGACCTTCCTTAATTGATGAAATGATGCAAAGCCAATAATATTGCTCCACTTACTGAAGTATAGAGATGAACAGAAAACTTTTTCTTTATTCCATGTTCTATATAAGTCAAGAACTAGAGCTGAAGATTAAGTTTTTTGTTTTTTGTTTTTTTTCCATTTCCCTGGGAACAGAGCAACAGTCTTTCTGGGTCTAAAACATCCCTTTTTCAGTACATCCCACAGTATCCTATAGAAATATGTTGCAATCAGTTGCCAAGTCACATCCTAGCTTAATGTCAGCAATTTTCTTTCTGAACCAATTTTGCACTCAGCATTAAGAGGAAATATTGAAGGGAGACATACCTTTTATGTTTGTAAAATTTATACTTCTTGAGATAAAAAAGCAACTATATCCATTGTCGTGGGATCTTGAGAAGAAATAAGAAAATGAAATATTATAGAAAATATTATTTAATTGTCCTGTTCTAAAACACTTTCTAAGCCTGCCTGTTTTTTTGCCAAATTAAATTAATATTTGGATGTAGACAGCTTTTCAGAGTGGCAGTATCATAGTCAATGAAGATGACCTGAGGCACAGTTATTGCTAATTGGACATAGAAACCACCTTCACTCATATATAAAAATTATTATGTGCTACACTGGATATTTCAGGAGAATTGATAAAAGAAAGACTGTTGTATTCATATGCTTGTCTTCCTGGCTAGAGGATCTGTTTTAATTAATCAGCTCATGGAGTTTGGAAAATATTTATAGTATACATAGCTGAGTGTTCATGTAAATTTTGAATACATTCATACATCTTTTTTTTAAAAAAGATTGAACTTCAAAACTATTTTCTTACATACTCAGTAGAAGTTGTTATGAGCCAACATTTTTTGTGAGCTATACTATTTTAAACATCTAAAGTAAATTATTTGACATATAGAAAGACTTCTTCATTTAAAAATATATCTTTTAAAAATAATTTTACAAGTGATGGCATCTCATTTTAGAAGAAGAGGCATCAATGACAGCAGTTACAGTAACTCGATGCTGAATATGTTTTTAAATACAAGATGCTGTGTTCAGCATTGTACATACATTATCAAATTTTATTCTGATAATATGCCGCATGATGTATTAGGCTGGGTTCTCTCAGACAGAACCTACACGTATACATATATATATATACACATGCATATACATACACATACAGAGAGAGAGAAAGAGAGAGAGAGAGAGATCTCTACATTTATTAGAGGAATTGGATCATGCGATTATGGGGGCTGAGAAGTTCCAGGATAGGTTGTCTGCAAGCTGGAGAACCAGGGAAGAGAGTAGAGTAGCTTTCTCCAAGTCCTGAAGCTTCAGAACTAGGGAAACTGATGGTATAACTCTCAGTCAGAGGCCAATGGCCTGAGAACTCAGACAGCCACTTTGCAACTCCTTGAATCCCAAGGCCAGAGAGCCTGGAGTTTGGATGTCCAAAAGCACCAGAAGGAGGGTGTCTTAGGTCCAGGAGAGAGTGAGCTTTCCTATGCATTTTTGTTTTATCCATACCCCTGACCAATTGGATGGTGCCCACCCGCATTGAGGGTGGGTGTCCCTCTATTAAATATTTTAACTATAATTTTTACTGTGATATAGGCACTGAATGCTTGTTGCTAATAATCTGGTAAGATCCATCTGAACTATGAAGTGAGTACCTGGAGGAACTCCTACATTTTAGGCTTTCAAAGGTTACAGGCTTTTCGTGTGTGTGTGTGTGTGTGTGTGTGTGTGTGTGTGTGTGTGTTTTGAGAAAAATGGAATTCAAACACTGTGATTAGAATGTATGTTTACTTATATAGAATTAATGAATGTATATAATAATAATTACTGTATATAATTTTAAAATATAATAAAGTCTCTTTATCCATGTGGTGTTAGTCTGTCTCTTCCATTTTGTTTTTCTTCCCTTCTTGAGCACTCCTTGCTTTTTTACCCATGGCCATTGTTCGATAATGAACATATTTGTAGCTTCTCATTTTAAGTCCCTTTCGACACTTTCAGAGACTTTATCCTGCAAATTTGGAAAGGTTTTTCTTTTCCATAATATAATTTTCCAAATGTTGGCTACTTGTTTAATTTTTTAAACATGCAATTGTTTTGCTTGTTTGCTTCACCTGGCAGCTCTCTCTAAAACCTGAGTCACTATTCCTTTTGAACTCTGCTAAAAACATTATCATCTTCTCCAGGAGCTGAGGTGAAAGATGATGTTTTATTCTACTGCTTTAGTAGGAAGAGCCACATTATTGTCTAATTCGAGTGCAAAATATCTTGTACCATTGATCATCTTTCTGGAAATAGACATCACAGTCTGCTTCCTAACCATTTCATCTCAGGCATTGTGCTGATTACCCCTTCAGGACTCTGGAGTCCACCGTTTTGCTGTAATTTCTTTAACCACCTGCCAACTCACTAAGGGCATTTGCTTAGTGTTTAATGTTCACCTCCCAAATCAGTCTTTTTAATTGAATAGGCTATTTTTTTCACATTTCATATTCAAACTTAACTTCCCTTTTATAATATAGGCAGATGTTAAGATCACGTCAGCACTGCTGTGCAAAGGTTTATGGCATATATTATTTTATATCTTTGTTCCACTGTCTGTCCTAAAATAAAAATCAATTGGTTTTTTGTTTGTTTTCTTGTTTTTAATATATCAACACAAACCAAAGTATTCTGTATGCTCCATTGATACCATCTCATTGTTGTTTGGATAGGCAAGATAAACATGTCTTAAGTTTTTAAAGGTTACAGAAGGGTTAAGAATGATGGAATCCAATCACTGATTAAAAATGTGTGTTTACTAGGTAGTATTTAAGAATGAATGCATATAATAATTATTGTTATTTTTAATTTAAAAATATAATAGGGACCTTTTGTCAGTGTGGTGAGAGTCTTTCTATGTCCAGTCTGTTTTTTTGCCCTTCTAGAGCACTCCTTGCTTTTTTACCCATAGCCTTTGGATGATAATCAACAACATATATGTTGCTTCTCATTTTAAGCACTTTTCAATACTTGCAGAAACTTTAGTGTATCACGGACATATATGAAATTGTGAGGACTTTGTTATTGAGATGTTTAATTTAAAAAATTATCATAATCATAATAAAATACATTTTATAGTAAAATATTAAAATACAAATATAATAATAAAGCAAAACTGTAGTAGCATCTTTCTCCAGATTGCAATTTAAAGAAGAAACATTGACTTCCTAATGTTGGAATCAATCTTTTTAAAAAGTTTATATTTTAGGTTTACGGGTACATGCGAAGGTTTGTTACATAGATAAACACATGTCATGGGGGGGTTGTTGTACATAACATTACATCACCCAGAAATTAAGCTCGGAATCTTTTTCGTTCATTTTTAGCTATGTTATTTCCCTTATGGAGGACCATAAATCTAAAATTGTAATTAAATGTCCATCCTCCAAAAATGGAAATGCAAACATGTGCATGTCTTTAAAGGTAAGACACAGAAGCTGTCAATATAATTTGTACAGAAGTTATATTTTTAATCCATGTGTGCACATACAAGGTGGAATACCCATTGTATGAGGAACATTCTATGCATTGATTATATGTAATTGAATGCAAGAACTTATACAGAGGTACATTAAGGTGAAGAAACATGTTTATCTTGTTCTCTCTTCTCTGTAGCATTGAAATTTCAGCTGCAAAGAAAAGGGTAGGCAAGTCAGGGCAATGTCAGTTTTTCTCAATTAAAACAATTTTAAAATCCAAATGAATACTAAGGGGAGAAAGAGAGCCAACTACCCATAAGTATTTATAATTTAATTAAAATTCTGTTTTGTTGAACTCTCCACATTATTTAATAAGAGGTAGTGAGCTTAGAATAGCTTACCCTGCTCAGATAAACCATTACAAGCTTTGCAATTTACTAATCATCAATCTGAAGCAATTTTCTGTAATATTTTAGCCCCTCTTCACTGATACATAAAGAGAACTTGCATATAAAAACAATAGAGGAATTCAAGATGCTCTACATTTAAAATCTCAACTGTAGAAATGATTTTCTGCCATATCTAGTAATTCAGAGCTAGACAAAACCATTAATTTAATTATATACCTGCTATGGTTTGAATGTGTCCCCCAAAGTTTATGTGTTGGAAACCTAATTCTCAATGTAATGGTGTTGGGAGTTAGGGCCTAATAAGAGGTGATTAAATTATGAGAGTTCTGCCCTCATGAATGGACTAATATCATTTTCCTTGGAGTGGGTTAGTTAATTATGAGAATGGGTTTGTTATAAAGACAAGTTTGGCCCATTCTTGCTTGCTTGCTTTTGCCTACTCTTGACCTTCTGCTTTCTGCCATGGGATGACAGAGAATGTAGGCACTCACCAGATGCCGTTGCTATGCATTTGAATTTCCAGTCTCCAGAACCATGAACCATGGTTCATTATAAATTAACAAGTCTGTGAGAGTCTGTTATGAGTATAAAATGAACTAAGTCCCTAATGTGCAATATGAAAAAATGAATACAAGATTAATCTCTCAGACTACCTTTCACTATCCAGTGTAGAGAGAATCAGTCCAGGGTAAAACTAACTTTATGTAATGAAGGATAAAAGGAAGAAATCAAATTAACGAAAATGGATGCATGGATTAGAAAAAAAAATCGTTTAAAAAATCAAATGTTTGTACCCAAAGGAGACACAATGCATGGTTTAAGTGGGAAACCTCACTGACCATGACATTTATTTTTAATTAGCAATTCAACTAATGTATAGCATCAGTAACATTGTCAATAATTATCTCCCAAGCTTTGTCATTGTATATAATTTATAGAACTCTCCATATATGTTGTTGTTTCATACATTTACAATATTTTTAAAATTTAAACCAGTAGTCTAATGTAATAAGAACTATTTCACCATGAAAGATAAAGAGTGTAATAATTCCTGTCAAAAGTCCAATGGACATTGTCTAGGTAAGCAGAATCCAGGTAGTTCACCTGAAAAATAGTAAAATGTCCAAACAGCTTCATAAATAAATAGACTATGTTTAATCTTAAAAAACTACTAATATACATATTTGATATTAAGAATTTTAAAATTAATTTCACTGGAGTTTGAGACTCTTAATTTAGAGAAAAATGTAACATTTTATATATACAGTTTTTGAATTCAATTTTTTTTAACAATTGAAAAACCATACCATGCTAAGAATTTGCATTTGAACACTGAAATATTCTCTAAGTGGCCTGTTAGTGTATTAAAATTTCCTCTTAAATCTTTTTATTTTTATGTTTTTTTAAAGCTCCTAGTGGAAGGTTTGGTTACATAAAATGTATTTCATGAAGTTTGACTCTGAAGCATAATGCCAATTGCACAGTTGCCCACATTGAGCTATGAGTGGGCAGCGTTTTGTAACCATGGATATGGTGAACTTAATGTGAGAGCCATATTCATCTGAGGCTTGCAAGGGTTGGACAGTGCCCTACCTAGATATTCTTTACTGGGTCAGTGAGCGATCTCCAGCTGCCAGGTGATGTCAGCTCACTCCAAAGAATTGGCCTTGTCTGACAGAAGTATGCCCAATAAAATGTATGCATATGAATCACTGTCTTAAATTCTACTTCTAGAAAATCCAAACTATGAGACTCTTATTAAGAAAAATAAGCAGTATTTTTCTGAAATTCTTATTCTTTCTTTTTTTCCCAATATAAAAGGTTTTTTTTTCTTTTGCTAGTATTGCAGATTTTGTTTCACATAGCATTCTTTCTCTCTCTCTTTCGCTCCCTCTCTCTTAGTCTGTCTGTCAGCGGTCAGGGATTATTATCAGTCTGTCATCGGTCAGGGATTATTTGATTTAACCTTCACAGTGGTTTTAGCAGATAGGGAGCATTATCATAACTAGTTTTGTTTTGACAACAGTTGGAGTAGCTGTAAATTGGATAATATAAATATTGGCCAAGGTCACACATTTAGTAAGTGGTGCAGTTGAGATTGCAATCTGGTCTGTCTGACTCTAGAGTAACGGAACTCTTAACTGCTATGCCACACTGCGTCCCCTTATAATTTAGGGAGCCCAGTGTTGGTGAACGGTAGGACCTATCACCAGCTCCCTCATAGTCCAATTAGATGCTGATCAAATATCCTTTTCAAATATTCAGGCACAGAGAATTGGGCAAATTATAATTATATATGTAGGGAGAATGTATATGAATATGCTTTACACGTCTATATAATTTAATGAAATTCATCCAGGTATGTTCATTTGGGGCAATATCCTTGTGAGGCATTGTGGAAATAAACTAATGATTTCAAACAGAAAGCAAAAGAAAAACGGGATGGTAGGAGTTCTGTTAGACAGGTATTCTGTCCTTTCCCCTACCTACTAACTTAATGCAACTTTGCAAATCTATAGTAGGTTTTCTTTAGGACTACACTGCTCTGGTCCTTTGTTTATGTTTTTCTCTCATCCATTGTGGATTCTAATGCCCTCAGTACTGAATAATAAACACAAGACTGATGGTAGGGGCTACCTAATGAACTCTATACTCTATATCTGCATTTGTATATTTTTTCTTAATTTATGTTAGCTTCTTTGGTCTAAAGGTAGGAACTTAAACTTCCTAATATTTATTTTCACTTGCATTAATGATCTTTTGTTTAGAATTATTTATGTACTCATAATATTGCTCCTTAATGTATTCTCAAATGTGTTACTTGGAATCTTTCTTACAGAACTTTGGCATGTTTCTATGTTTATACTTCTGGGGTTTTTTTTAATTCTTTAATTATCTAAATTTTTAATATCTGAATTATTTAATTTTGTATATATCTTTTATTCTCATCAATGTTTACCTGGAATAGTACAGGGACAAATTCCAATATTCTTACTTACCACAGCATATTACTTGGCAAGTCCTCAGATTTATCAGTATTATATTTGAAGATAAAGAACTATCTAATAAAACAGAATAAAGACATTCAAAAGTTAAATTTTAAAAATTTCATCAGTGGATTTTAATTGGGAAATATGCATGTTTCAATAAACACTATAAATTGTTTCTGGAACCTGTGCATCTTTCTTCTGCCAAATTGCATTTGGAACATTTTTATGAAATTAATTGTACAACCTTGTTAATGAGTATTCTTTTTGCAGCTCATCATAATTTTTAGAGGTCATTATGATTTTGTCACATTATTTTAATCACTTATTTGCATATTATTTGTATAATTTGGTAAAAATGAGACATTAAAATAAATAATGAGGAGATGAAAATTAGTTTCTTGGAAAAAACATCTCTCATTCCTCTGGAATGAGTTGCATGTCTTTGTTCAAGTTTGTTTGCTATTGTTGTACGTTTTTAAAATCGTGATTAATACATAGTAAACAACATTATAGGTTCTTTATTAATTTCAAATACACAGAGTTTTTTCCTGAAATAAATATGATCAGATAGTAGACATTGATTTGATAACTTTAAACTGAAATATATAGTTATTTAATTTAAAATCAAACCTACAAAAATTGTAAAGAGATACAGAAGGCACTGACTTATTCGGTGTTTTCAAGAACAAAAGTGGGCGAAGGACATGAACAGACACTTCTCAAAAGAAGACATTTATGCAGCCAAAAAACACATGAAAAAATGCTCATCACTGGCCATCAAAGAAATGCAAATCAAAACCACTATGAGATACCATCTCACACCAGTTAGAATGACAATCATTAAAAAGTCAGGAAACAACGGGTGCTGGAGAGGATGTGGAGAAATAGGAACACTTTTACACTGTTGGTGGGACTGTAAACTAGTTCAACCATTGTGGAAGTCAGTGTGGCGATTCCTCAGGGATCTAGAACTAGAAATACCATTTGACCCAGCCATCCCATTACTGGGTATATACCCAAATGACTATAAATCATGCTGCTATAAAGACACATGCACACGTATGTTTATTGCGGCACTATTCACAATAGCAAAGACTTGGAACCAACCCAAATGTCCAACAATGATAGACTGGATTAAGAAAATGTGGCACATATACACCATGGAATACTATGCAGCCATAAAAAATGATGAGTTCACGTCCTTTGTAGGGGCATGGATGAAATTGGAAATCATCATTCTCAGTAAACTATCGCAAGAACAAAAAACCAAACACCGCATATTCTCACTCGTAGGTGGGAATTGAACAATGAGATCACATGGACACAGGAAGGGGAATATCACACTCTGGGGACTGTGGTGGGGTGGGGGGAGGGGGGAGGGATAGCATTGGGAGATATACCTAATGCTAGATAACGAGTTAGTGGGTGCAGCGCACCAGCACGGCACATGTATACATATGTAACTAACCTGCACAATGTGCACATGTACCCTAAAACTTAAAGTATAATAAAAAAAAAGAACTATTTCAAAAGGAAAAAAAAAAAGAACAAATGTGAAAATGCGATTGATAAAATTATTATTTATACACTATGTATGTGTTACACACATATGTATGTTTATAAATATATGTATATGATTGTTTGTGTATGTAAGTATATTTCTCCTAAATCCCTCACTTCAGTCTTATTTCTTCTATAATCTAGTGTTGAGAAGTGAACGTTCATAATATATCCATGGTTGTAACCAAAATCTCTGATTGTAATTAATCCACATATTATTTCTTTGTTTTATAGTAGATTAACAGAAAAAAAAATTCAAATAAATTAGATTATTCCCTAAATGGGTCAGAATTATTTATGTAGAAGGTCTTATGAAAAATATTTAGGAAATTCAGGTTTGGAATTTCTGCATTCTATGAATTTCCACATATGAAATCAGAAACTTAATTTTTCTGAAATATAGACACTAATTCCATATAGGCAAGGTTTGTATGTTTGTAAAAAATAAGAGAAATCACATCACGTTTGAAAATTGCCTTGGCCACCTGAAAAAGAGCAGGCTTGGCCGGGCACGATGGCTCAGACCTGTAATCCCAGCACTTTGGGAGGCCGAGGCGGGTGGATCACTTGAGGTCAGGAGCTGAAGACCAGCCCGGCCAACATGGTGAAACCCTGACTCTACTAAAAATACAAAAATTAGCCGGGTATGGTGGCATGCACCTATAATCCCAGCTACTCAGGAGGCTGAGGCAGGAGAATTGCTTGAACCCGGGAGGGGGAGGGTGCAGTGAGCTGAGATCACACCACTGTACTCCAGCCTGTGCGACAGAGGGAGACTCCGTCTCAAAAAAAAAAAAGAAAAGAAAAGCAGCCTTTGCCCAGATTTAGTATGCTCTTAGATTGATTAGTTCCCATACTTTGTTTTATCTGAACAATATATGAGTAGATGGAGAGGATATTGGTGGTAAGGTCCATTGACAGTCTGGCTCCTGAAAGGTAATAATACATTGAAATGTAGATTTTTGAATAGCTGAGGCTTTTGAGCTGTGTATTATTTTTGTATTGCTGAAGTATTGAATTACCACAAACTTGGCAGCTTACAACGACCAAAGTTCATCATCTTACAGATCTATAAGTTAGGAGTCCAACATGGGTCTCACTGAACTAAAATCCCAATGTTGAAAGGGCTACAGTGTTCCTCTTTAGAGGCTAGAAGAAATAATTTATTTCCTTGACTTTTTCAGCTTCTAGAGGCTATCGACATTCCTTAACTCTTGGTCCCCATCCTGCATCAAAGCCAACAAAGTTTTATCTCTCTCATCATTCTTCCATAGTCACATCTCTCTTTCTGACCACAGCCAGGAATGATTCTCTGCTTTTAAGAACCCATGCGACTACATGCCAAACAGAATAACCAGGATAATTTCTTCATCTCAAGGTACTTAATCACATCTACAAAATCTCATTCAACATGGCAGGTAGCATATTCACATATTTTGGGGACAACAATGCAAACATCTTTGGGGGCCACCATTCAGCTTACTACAATGTGTGATGTCAGTAATAGAGCTACAGATTCATAGTAGGGTCTTTCTCAATAATGATTTTGTTCATACTGCATCTTCTAAAAGAGGAGAGTCATAAAACTTGATTATTTAATCATGATTACGAAAGTTTGGTATATAACACAGTAGCCATATTTTATACAGTTGTGGCTACTGTGAAATAGGAAGCTCAGCAGCAGTCATTGGGAGCGTGCATGTCTTGGCCGTGAGTAATCTGAGTAAATTCTACAAATATGTTTCAGTAATTGAAAACAGAAGACGTTCATATGAAATTTGCCAAAAGTCCTATTCCCAGCGATTAAGTAATTATCTGTAATAAATCAAAATTACTCCAATAGTCATAAAAATTATATGGCTAAACTCTAAAGTTTTGATTTGAATAATGCTAACCAATTGTAGCAAAAAGAGGTTTGGAGAGGAAATCAACAACTGGAACATAATTTCACTATTACCACTTTCTGAAATTGTGACTAGGAACAAGTAATTTAGCAACACTATTTCGGAGTTTACTCACAGAATGAGTTTCCTAGGCCAGATATGACTATTTCATTCAAACAATTAGAAAAAAGTGATATAAAAAGTGACTAAGACCATGTATATATTCCATATTTTTTCTCATCTTCAATTTCTTCCACAATGAGTTTTATTAAGTGTTTTGCTTTTGTTTGGGTTAATTGTCAATAATTTTCCCCCACAACATATAATATCTAGTAACATCTATGTGTGAAGACATATGTCTTAAATCTATATTAGTACTTAGAATTCCACAAATTCTAACTGTGCAAATAAAGTAGTGAAATGTCCATTTAGGTTTCTGTCACTCCCATAAATATATAGATTTATGTCTCATAATATAATTACATATTGGTTGGGAGAGCAATTAGTTAACCACATAGTATTAGACATGCTATTGCATTAACTGACCAGTTTTTCTGCATTTGAAATTACAGAGCAATTAGAATAATCAGAGTATAAATACTACGATTTATTCTTCAGATTTTTTATGAAAGACTGTTATATAAGATTTGGAAGCCGGGCATAGTGGCTCATGCCTGTAATCCCAGCACTTTGGGAGGCCTGTAATCCTAGCACTTTGGGAGCACTTTGGGAGGCGGGGGATCACCTGAGGTCAGGAGCTTGAGACCAGCCTGGCTAACATGGCGAAACCCCATCTCTACTAAAAATACACAGATTACCTGGGATTGATGGTGGGCGCCTGTAATCCCAGCCACTCGGGAGGCAGAGGCAGGAGAATCTCTTGAACCCGGGAAGCAGAGGCCACAGTGAGCCGAGATCATGCCACTGCACTCCAGCCTGGGTGGCAGAGCGAGATTCTATTGCAAAAATCAAATAAATAAATAATTTTAAAAATTTTGGAGAAATCAAACTCCTCATGGTATAGTCGAGACATCACAACATGGGGATGGAGAGACATGATGACTTTGTGCATGAATTCAAATGTCAGAGAAATTAAAAGTCTATTGCAATATCAAAAAGCAAAAAGTAAGCTAAATTAGTTTGACTTTATTATCATATATTTAAAAGTATTTTAGTACACAGGTTTGCTCATCCCTTTTATCTCTTCTTAATGTCACTTAGGAGCCATATTTGTTAATAATAATGGTTTAATATATTAGCCTACTGTACCATATTCATGTAAAACAACAGTCAAGATTTGTAGTTTCTTGAATAATTTGTTGATTAAATGAAAACCTACCACTTCCATATATTTAGCAAATATTTTTAGATTTTTTAAAATCTTCCTAAGAATAATTCAAAATCTCTTTGTCTCTTCCAGTCAAGGCAAAGTGATGTAGTTCCTGCTCTTCTGACTTTTTTAAACCAACTTTTCTGCTGGAAAATTCTGTCAATAGAGTTCTTAAAAGGATTTGTATTAAGCCTTCCACAGATACTCTGATATTAAAATCAGGTCTAAGTAAACAGGTGCATTCTGTGTAGTTAAAATTAAATACTGCTATAAATATGCCCAGTGGGGTAATCCAATTTACTAGTCACTTCAGAGCTGATATGAAGGTCAAAAGGTACTTGGCAACATCGTTTGGAATCGGGATTACTTGTATGTTATTTATCCTTGAGAAGTATTGTAATGTCTGTGTATAAAGTGCATTATTCCTTAGAAACTGCCTCGGTCAAATAACACAGGCTTAAGATTCTCATTTTCCGTCCCTTTATGCTGTGTACATGCAGAGTCAATCCATTGTTATTACACAGCCAATTATAGGACCAAAACATAATTTGCATTTCTTTTCTCCTTTTTAGTCATAATCTCGATGATTATAGCCAAGTTCTATTTTGTAATTTTAAAGAAATCCCCTAAATGTACTTCCACAAGCTATTTTAATTATTCTCATGATATCTGTGGTAGGTAGGTGAAAATAGTCACTAACAGCCATAAATGATAACTAAGAAGTATGTGACCATAGCAATGTGTTAGGAGACACATATTTACGGGATTTTTATTTAAATTGATTAGCATTGCTTCATGCATAGACCAGTGGTTCTCAACTGTCCATCAGAGTAAGCTGGCAAGATTGTTAATAGTTTAGATACTCAGGTTCATGCCCAGAGATGGTTCTCATTTTCTATCTGTCTCTATCTCTACCTGATGCCCAGAGATTGTTCATGCCCAGAGATAGTTCACTATCTGTGTATCTATCTGTATCTCTCTATCTGTATCTCTATCTGTATCTATCTATCTGTATCTCTAGCTCTCTCTCTCTTTATCATGTCCTACTTCCAGATGATACAAATTTGCAGCCAAGGCTGAGAAACGCTGATCTAGGTGAGAATGTACCAAGCAGAAAGATTAAGTGAATTATTAATGCCCACAAAGTCATTTCAAATGTGTATTTATTTATTCAATTGATTTGACTGAAAACTAGTTCTCAGCATTTTAACAGATTTTCCTCTAAAGATGTAAGCCATTGGCTGACTGACTTGACTGAAAACTAGTTCTCAGCATTTTAACAGATTTTCCACTAAAGAAGTAGACAGAGTTTGCATTTTGAGACAAGGACACAGGGTAACATTTAATCAATCTAATTAACAGCAGGAAATAAATGGGTATTACCCACTAGATTGTGATCATCATTAAAAAAGGAGTAATGCCTATTTTGAAAGCTTTACAAACATATTTGAGTGATTGAATAAATAAATACACATTTGATTTTGTACATCCCAGATTCAGTACATTGTGATGAATTATAAAAAGAAAAAAACTCGTTATACTTTCCATTTCCAAAATATATTCAAAAGTAAAAATATTAACAAATTTCAATTTCCGATGATTACTACTACTTCACAATAAATGCAGGAAAAATTCCATAATAATTCACAAAAACTCTGTACTTAACAGGAAACAACTCTCATTGGTATTAGATAGATAGACCTTGCATTATTTATACCAAATGACATTTTCTTTTTTTTTATTTTGAAGGTTTAATAAAGTATAATTCAAAAATTGTGTGATTAATGTATACTATCTGATTATTTGGTATGTGTATATTATGTGAAATGATAACAACGATCAAGTCAGTTAACACATCTATAATCTCACCTAGTTAGTTTGCTTTGTTTTGCTTTTGTTTTTGTTTTAAATTTCAACTTTTAGTTTAGATATGAGGGTACATATGGAAGTTTGTTACACGAGTCTGTTGTGTGATGCTGAGGTTTGGGGTATGCATCACATCACCCAAGTAGTACGCATAGTACATGATAAGTAGTTTTTCAGTTCACATCACCCGTTTTTTCTACCCCATCTAGTAGTCCACAGTGTCTGTTTTTCCCATGTTTATGTCAATGTGTGCTCAGTATTTATTTCCCACTTATAAGTGAGGACATGCCATATTTGGTTTTGTGTTCCTGCACTAATTTGCTTATTATTATGACCACCAACTGCAAGCATGTTTCTGCAAAGGACCTGATTTCGTTCTTTTTTCTATGGCTCTGTAGTACTCCATAATGTATTTATACCACATTTTCTTTACCCGATCCACCACCACTAATGAGCACCTCAGTTGATTCCATGTCTTTGCTGTTGTGAACAGCATGATGATGAACATTTAGGTACATGTGTCCATGTGGTAGAATGATCTATGTTTCCTTTGGGCATATATGCAATGATAGGGTTGCTGGGACAAATTGTAGCTCTATGATAAGTTCTTTGAGAAATCTCCAAACTACTTTCCACAGTGGCTGAACTAATTCATATACCCAGCAACAGTGTATACGCATTCCCTATTCTCCACAGCTTTGCTGGCATCTGTTATTATTATTATTTTTTTCACTTTTTAGTAATAGCCATTGTGAGTGGCATGAGATAGTATCTCATTGTGGTATAGATTTGCATTTCTTTGATGATTAGTGATGTTGAACTTTTCAGCCACTTGTATGTCTTCTATTCAGAAGTGTCTGTTAATGTCTATTGCCTATTTATTAATGAGATTTTTTTGTTTCTTGATTTGTTTAAGTTCATTATAGATTCTGGATATCAGACTTTTGTCAGATACAAGGTGATTGGTATATATTTGCGAATATTTTCTCCCACTCTATAGGTTGTCTACTTTGTAAATAGTTTATTTTTCTGTGCAGAAGCAATTTAGTTTACATCACACCTGTCAATTTCTGTTTTTGTTGAAATTGCTTTTGGGGACTTAGCCACAAATTATTGGCCATGGCCAACATCAAGAAGGGTATTTTCTAGGTTTTCTTCTAGGATTTTAGTTTTAGGACTTATTTTAAAAGCTTTAATCGATCTTGAGTTAGCTTTGTATACGGTGAAAGTTAGGGGTCCAGATTCATTCTTCTGTATGTGACTAGCCAACTATCCCAGCACTACTTATTAAATAGGTAGTCCTATCCCAATTGCTTAGTATTGTCCACCTTGTTGAAGATCAGGTGATTGTGAGTGTGAGTCTTTATTTCCAGGTTTTTTGTTCTGTGCCATTGATCTACATGTGTGTTTTTGTACAAGTATCATGCTATTTTTGTGACTGTGGCCTTACAGTATAGTTTGAACTTTGGTAGTACAATGTCTCTGGATTTGTTCTATTTACTTAGAATTGCACTGGTTATTTAGGATCTTTTTAGGTTCCATATAACATTGGTAGTTTGCTAGGAATAGTGTCGAATCTTTAAATTGCCTTGGGCATTATGGCTATTTTTATGATATTGATTCTTCCTATCCATGAGCATGTAATGCTTTTCCATTTATTAGTGTCATCTTCTTTTTCTATATGGATGCCTTTCATTTTTTTCTTTCACTTTATTACTCTGACTAGAACTTCTAGTATATGTTGAATAGGAGTGGTGAGAGTGGGCACCTTTGTCTTGCAGTTCTTAAGGGGAATGGTTCCAGCTTTGGCCTATTTGGTATGATGTTGGCTGTGAGTTTACCATAGATGGCTTTTATTATTTTGACCTATGTTTTGTGATGCCAACTCTGTTGAGAGTTTTTTATCATGGAGGGCTGTTGGATTTTATCAAAAGTCTTTTTTTTATATCTGTTGAAATAATCATATGGTTTTACTGTCTAATTCTGTTTATGTGGTGAATCATATTTATAGATTTGTATGGGTTGAAACAACTTTGCATCACAGGAATAAAACCTTCTTGATCATGGTGAATTAATTTTTTGATGTGCTGCTGGATACAGTATGCTAGTATTTTGTTGAGTATTTTTATGGCTATGTTCATCAGGGATACTGGCAGGAAGTTTTGTTTTTGTTTTTTTTTTTCACTGTGTCTCTGCCAGATTGTGGTATCAGGTTGATGCTGGTTTCATAAAATTAGTTAGGAAGGAGTCTCCCTCAATTTTTTGGAATAGTTTCAGTAGGATTGATGTCAGTTCTTTTTTATATATATGAGAGAATTTGACTGTAAATCCGTCTGGTCCAGGGCTTTTTTTGGTTGGTAGGTTTTTTGTTACTGATACAATTTCAGAACTTGATATTGATCTATACAGGATTTTATTTTTTTTCCTAGTTCAATTCTGAGATATTATCTGTTTCCAGAAATATATATATATTGTCTCCAGATTTTGTAAATTTTGTGCATAGAGTTATTCATAGTAGTCTGAGATGTTTTATATTTCTGAAAAATCATTTGTAATATTTTCTTTCTAATTTCTGATGGGATTTTCTTCTTGTGCTGTTGTTGTTAATTCAGATAGTGCTCTATCCATCTTATTTGTTTGAATAACCAACTCTTGGTTTCATGTATCTTTTGTATGGATTTTTGCACCTCAATTACATATAGTTCTTCTCTAGTTTATTTTTATTTTATTTTATTTTATTTTTTGAGATGGAGTTTCACCCTGTCGCCCAGGCTGGAGTGCAGTGGCACAATCTTGGCTCACTGCAACTTCTGCCTCCCGGGTTCAAGCAATTTTCCTGCCTCAGCCTCCTGTGTAGCTGGGATTACAGGCACGCATCACCACGCCTGGCTAATTTTTTGTGTTTTTAGTAGATACAGGGTTACACCATGTTGGCCAGGCTGGTTTCAAACTCCTGACCTCGTGATCCACCTGCCTCAGCCTCCCAAAGTGCTGGGGTTACAGGCATGAGCCTAGTTATTTTTACTGATAATTTGAGATCTTTCTAACTTCCTGATGAAGGTGTTTAGGGCTATAAGCTTTTCTCTTACCACTGCTTTAGCTACATCCCAGAGATTTTGATAAGTTTTGTCCTTATTTTCATTAATTCCAATGAATTTTTTATTTCTGCCTTAATTTTGATGTTCCCTGAAAAGTTAGTTATTCAGGAGTAAATTGTTTAATTTTAATGTATTTGTGTAATTTTGAGAGATTTTATTGATATTCACTTCTTTTTTTTATTGCATTCTGTTCTGAAAGTGTGCTTGGTATGATATCTAATTCTTTGAATTTATTGAGACTTGCTTTATGACTGACCATGTGGTCAATATTAGAACATGTTCTGTGTGAAGGTCAGAAGAATGTATATTCTGTGGTTGCTGGGTGGAGTGTTCTTTGGATGCCTATTAGATACATTTGGTCTAGTGTCAAGTTTAAGTCAAGTGTCAAAGTTAAGTTTCTTTGTTAGAGTTCTGCTTTGATAATCTGTCTAATGCTGTCACTGGGGTGTTGATGTCTTCCACTATGAATGTGTGGCTAAATAAGTCTTTTGGTAGATAAAGAGGAACTTGTTTTATCAATCTGGGTGCTCCAATGTTGGGTGCATATATATTTAAGACAGTTAGTTATGTCTTCTTGTTGGATTATATCCTTTATCATTACGTAATGCCTTTCTTAATTATTATTGGTTTTAAGTCTGTTTTATCTGATACAAGAATAGTGATTCTTGCTCTTTTTTGTTGTTGTCCTTTTGCTTGGTAGATCATTCTCTATCATTTTGCTTTGAGCTTGTGGATTTCATTATAGGTCTCTTGAAGACAAAAGGCAGTTAATTCTTGTCTTTTTATCCCACCTGCCACTCTGTGTCTTCTAAGTGGGGTGTTTAATCCATTTAAACTCAAGGTTAGTATTGATATGTGAGATTTTGATCCTTTCATCATGTTGTTAGCTGAGTGTGATGTAGACTTGAACATGTAGTTGCTTTACAGTGTCTGCGGGCTATGTGCTTAAGTGTGTTTTTGCAGTAGCAGGTGTCATTTTTCAATTTCACGTTCAGCATTTCCTTAAGGCCCTCTTGTAAGGCTGGTCTAATGGAAACAAATTTCCTCAGTATTTGCTTTTCTGAGAAGAATTTTATTTCTTCATTGATGAAGTTAAGTTTGGTGGGATATGAAAGTCTTCATTGACATTTCCTTTTTTTAAGTTGCTGAAACTAAGCCCAATCTCTTCTGGTTTGTAAAACTTCTACTGAGAGGTCCATTGCCAGCCTGATGGGGTTCTGTCTGTATATAATATATATGACCTGACTCTTCTTTCTGGTAGCCTTTAAGATTTTTCCTTTTGTGTTGACCTTGGTGAATCTAATTTTAAGCCTTGGGGATGGTTGACTTTTACAGCATCTGGCCAGAATGCTCTCTATTTCTTGAATTTGCAAGTCAATTTCACTAGCAAGATTAAGAAATTTTTCATGGCCTATGTCCTCAAGTGTATTTTACAAGTCTTTCATTCCTTCTCCTTTTCTCCCAGGAATTGCAATGAGTCATATATTTGATCTCCTTATAGAATCCCATATTTCTCTATGGTTTTGTTCATTTTAAACTTATTTTGTATTTATTTTTTGTCTAATTAAGCCTGGTTTAAAGGACCAGTTACTGAGCTCTGAGATTCTTTCCTCACCTTGGTCCATTTTGCTGTTAATACTTCCGATTATATATCTTGTAGTGAATTTTTGAGCTCTAGAAGTTCAGTGTCGTTCTTTCTTTTAAAAGTTACTAATCTTTCAGTCCTTCCATCATTTTAATATATTCCTTGCATTCCTTGGATTGGGTTTTAATTTTATCCTAAGTCTTGATGTGCTTTGTTGCTATACAAATTCTGAATTCTACGTCCATCATCTCAGTCATTTCAGACTGGTTAAGAACCATTACTGGGGAGCTAGTGGACTCTTTTGGAAGTAAGTACACACTCTGGCTTTTTAAATTGCCAGAGTACTTGTGCTGATTCTTTCTCCTCTGAGAGGGCTGGTGTTCTTTTAAAGGTGACTAAGTTGAGTACGGTCAGTTGGCTTTTCTTTTTGGGTGTTTTCAGAGGGCCAGACCTCCGTACAAGGTCTTTATTTGTGGCTGAGTTCTTGCTCTTGGTTTCACGGGGAAGTATATTAGCAAAAGATATTTGATGTTTTAGTTTGGGCTGTGATCCACTAAATGACACATAAGAGACATAAGAGTAATGACAGTAGATAGGCTCTTTACTCAGTCACACAGCTCCTTTGTCTTTTCTTGCATTTGCAGCCATGCTCCGCAGTGTGAGAGGGAGAGAAGTGACCCCCTCAGCAGGTCAACTTCTGGTCCTTGGGGGAGCTTCTCTCATCATTGGCACTGTGCCTCTGTGTCTTTTCTTTCCTTTTTGTTTGAGATGGAGTCTCACTCTGTCACCCAGGCTGGAGTGCAGTGGCACAATCTCGGCTCACTGCAACCTCTGCCTCCAGGGTTCAAGCAATTATCCTGCCTCAGCCTCCCAAGTAGCTGGAACTACAGGCGCGCACCACTAAGCTCAGCTAATTTTTTGTGGTTTTAGAAGAGACAGGGTTTCACATGTTGGCTAGGCTGGTATCGAACTCCTGACCTCAGGTGATCTGCCCACCTCGGCCTCCCAAAGTGCTGGGATTACAGGCATGAGCCAGTGCGCCCAGCTGCCTCTGTTTCTTTTATTAGCTGTTATGGACCGTGGGGCTCCTTTGGGCAGATGCTGTATTATGGGGATAAGCCACACACTTTTTGAACTGGCCCGGTCAAGGGGGACATAACCATTTCCTGTGCCACCCCATCAATCCCCACCTATTCTGAGTGTAGGCTCCTCCCCTGCTTGAGTAATGGCCACAGATCTTGGCCCGGCACTCCCAAGCTGCATGCTGAATTCCTGGGACAACAAGACTGGCTTGTGGTTCCATTCTCCAGATCCTTGTGTTGGCTTCTGGGTGCACTAGGAGATCTGAAATGCTCTCAGGCCACCAGGAAAGTACTCAAATGCAAGAAAGCACCCAGACACTCTGAGCTTTTGGTGTTATAACTGCAATTTATACCATTTGACTGACCCACCCTCTTTTTTATATGTCCATGCCCCTAGTAACCACCATTCCGCTGTCTACTTCTATAAGTTTAACTTTTTAAGATTCCACATATAAATGAGATTCTGCAATATTAGTCTTTTTTTTGTCTGACTCATCATCAGGGTAATGCAAATCAAAACTACAATGAGATAACACTTCATACCTGAGATGATGGCTACTATCAAAAAAGATAAGAGATAACACAAGTGTTGGCAAAGATGTGGAGAAACAGCAAAGATTGCCAGAAAACCACTAGAAACAATGGGAAAAGCATGAAACAGATTCTTCCTCACAGCCCTTAGAGGGAGCCAACCCCGGGCCCGGGGCGGTGGCTCACTCCTGTAATCCTGGCACTTTGGGAGGCTGAGGGAGACAGATCACGAGGTCAGGAGGTCGAGACTATCCAGGCTAACACGGTGAAACCCCATCTTTATTAAAAACACAAAAAATTAGCCGGGCCTGGTGGCAGGCGCCTGAAGTCCCAGCTACTCGGGAGGCTGAGGCAGGAGAATCGCTTAAACCTGGGAGGCAAAGGTTGCAGTGAGCCAAGATCGCGCCACTGCACTCTAGCCTGGGTGACAGAGTGAGACTCAATTAAAAAAAAAAAAAAAAAAAAAGCAGAAGGAGCCAACCCTGCCAACACATTCATCTTAGACTTCTATCCTCTAGAACTAAAAGACAATACATTTCTGTTATTAAATCCACTCACTTTGTGATACTTTGTCATGCCAGTCCTAGCAAGTCAGCACACAAATGACATAATTCCTTTATGAGTCTATGTCCATTAACCAAAAATGGACATTTATGGAGGTCAGGAATTTATAATTGACAAGCATTGTAATTATGACCCAAGCAACATATTGATTTGTTTTGTTTTCTTGAGAATACAGTTTTCCTAAGACATTATTAGAGTGCTACAAATTTTCAGTTTGTGAAATCATTTGAGTCTGTGAAGTTGAAAGCATGTGTGTGTATGCAGGTGTGTATCATCTTTCCAATCTAAAGCACGTTCGCTAATACCCTGCAGGTGAGAAATCTATCATGAAAGAAGAATTTTTTTAATTTTACCACCTCTTCAAAATGCAGACTTTCTAATCCCCATAGAGATGTCCTGAGAACACCGAATAAAGTTATCCATCCTAACAAGTGTTCACAATTTTGACCAACAAACGACCACCTACACATATTATCTCTAGTTGTCTGACTTATTTCTCATACGAATATTTATCAATAATTTATCATCTTGAACAAGTTTTATTCTTAATGTATTGGACAGTGTTAATAACTTTGGAATTAATAATATTTCTATATTCTCAAACAAAATTTATGTCATCCTAATGCTGTTTAATCTCCTTTCCTCTCTAAGAACTCAGAGTCCTCATGGATTCACTCTGAGGACAATGGGACAGTATTCTTTAGAAAAACCCAGATGATTTCCCAGCTGGCTCAGACTGGAAGCGCACGCATCTCCCAAACAATATTCATGAATTACTGATACAGTCTGCCAATCCTAGAATAAAGATTCTAATTCTTCCTTCTGCAGTGACATTTTTATTTCTCCTTTCATTTCATATAGCTCTGGTTCTCCCAAAAGAAAGCTCCTCAAATCTTCAGCTCTCCGCTGAGTCATAGGTATTGCTCACAACTTCAATGGCTATATCCTCCAATGTGACAGTGTGCCCTGAATTCTTTGTTGAGGATGTGCTGGTGCAGAGAGTAAAATCAGTGGGTGTCTGTACTTCTATATTAAGCTATAACCAATAATGAATATTGACATTTTGTTCTACTAGATTTATGTCCCAGCTTTGGTCTGTGGTGTCCAATTTAGCAAGTGTAAGCACGTACGTGATTTGCTCATTTTCTGACCAGAAATAAGATGGTACTTCAGTTAAACATATTCTTTTCATTTATTAATGTTAACCCATTTCAACAGACTCTAATACATCACTGGATAATCAGATCTTGCTAATTTCTTTTAATTTTGGGTGCCTAGGATCTCCTAGATGATGCAGAGAGAAATAGTGATTCTAGGTCAGTTTATTGTACTCTTTAACTTAATGAGATTAGTTCTATCATTTTATTTCTGAAGCGATGTTAAGTTTTAGTTGATGCAGTTTGTCAAGTAAAAAAATATGTATATTGTTTCTAGTAATCCAAACATTTTATACCAAGATCAGTATAGAACTTTATCAAAGGATATTTTCTATGATAGTTGAATTGATTGTATTTTTCCTTTTAATTGGTTAAAGTGGTTAAGTTCATTATTTCCTACTCTATCTATGAAGATCTCAAGAGTAATTTAGGGATTCTACTAATTTTGAGAGGGGAGGATAGGGTGATGAAATTTTGCTATGTTTTTTATGAAGTATACTTTAATGTGCTTAAAGAAATTGGGTAAAATACTTAAATTTACTTTTAATTATTTTTTAATATTCTATAATATTTTACTTTTAACTTACCACACTTCTCCAAAATGTATCATGATTACGTAGAAAAATAAGTCCGTGTGTGTATGCATAAGTATATATAAGCACACATATATGTATGCATATGTGTATATATACACACATATTTACATTCAAACATATGTATACATATGCTTATATATTATGAATACCTTCATATATAGAAATGTGTACAATATGTTTATACAAACATACTTAGATACATACAATATGTCTAAGCTTCATCATTTGGGAATCCTCCTTCAGGCTAACCCTTCTTAAAAATATTGTGTGACACTTAGAAGCCTTGGTTTAGAATTTGAATAATCCCTAACATTGGTTTTGTTGATTACTAGTTTTGCAATCTTAGGCAAATTATTTAATTTTCTGAACCTTTTGTCTGTAAATTAGGAAGACACAGGTATGATGCGTGTGTTGCGATGCTTAAAACAATGATGCTTGTGTTGTAACTAGCATAAGACTTTATACACAGGAAGTGCTCAAAAAAAGTATTTTTTTCAAAAATTATGTAATGTGACTATTCAATACAAAAGGCACTCTATAAAATAAAATCAAATTGATTAGTGTACCTCAAAGATTCAGCTGTGTAGGTAATTTTTTCTCAGTTTTTCTTTTGGTGATTTTATTTATTTTAAATTCACACCAAAAAAATTCATGATGGGAAAAGTAAAATTGTCCCTGCCAACATCATAGAATTCAAATGAGAGATTAATTATGTCATATATAAAGCATCACTTTGAACTTCAGAAAGTCAATTAAATTTAAATTAAAAAAAAACAAATACTCAAACCTTTCTAGGTTTCAAGTTTCTATCTAAGCTATAAGAAAAAGTTACAATATAGTCACTCATATGTTAAAGTACATGAGTCAATGATAGTGATATTTTTCTGTAATTTATGGAGTAATTATTTTATATGTTGTACATATTATTATCTGTACATAAGGTAATAGGTACCAGGTGGAAAAAAAATAGTGTTCACATTAGTATTACTATGCTTGTTAAGATAATTTTATTTCAAAATCTATTAAGCGCCACGTATTATTTTACCAGGGCTGCCACAACAAAATACAAGAGACTGGATGGCTTAAACAACAGCAATGTGTTTTCCCACAGTTCTGGAGTTGGGAAATCTGACATCAAGGTGTCAGCGGGTTTGGTTTTTGCTGAGACCTCTCCTTGGCTTGCAGATGGCTGCCTTCTTGCTGTGTGTTCACATGATTGTCTCTTAGTGTGTGCATTTGTCTGGTGTCTCTGTCTGTCTTAATCTCTTTTTAAAAGGACACCAGATATATTGGATTAGAACTCATCTTATTGACCTAATTTTTACTTAATTGCTTCTTTAAATATCTTGTCTCCAAATGGGTTGCATTCTGTGGTACTCAGATTTAGGGATTCAACATATGAATTGGGGGGAACACAAATCAGCCAATATCACATGAATTCTTTTTCTAGCAAAGAAAGCATCCATTCTATTAGGAGTCTTCCTTTACTTAATAGAAAACCAGCAGAACAGTACTATGTTTATACAAATGTAAATTAATTTACTTATTCCTGTATGAGAGCACTCATATGTGTGTGCATGTGAAAACAAAAGTCATAAAGTCACTGTATATCTGAACACATGAATTTTAGTATACTTTTAAGAGGATTGTCTTTCAAAGACTTAGAAAATCATTTTAAGTTTTCAAATGGAGTTAGACTAGACTGCTGGTTGCCCACATATAGTGTTTTGTATTTTGTGATGAATTATTTCAGACTTTGAAAAAATACTGTGATATTCTCTGGGAGACCTGGAGATTGAATGATCCACAGCAGATAGGAGAGAGGACTTCACACATAAATAAATGGATATGTGTGCTGTGTCTAACTTTTGAGTGGTAACAATCCTTGAATTTGAAGGAAGATGACATTTTCATGACTATTGAAGCTTTTGGAATCAGGACGTAGAAATGAAGAATCTGGTGAACTAAGGCATTAAAGTTAAAATAAAACCAGAAAATTTTGATAGATTGTGATTAAGTAGACCTTGAACATATGAAAACTTTCAGGGATCCTGATATTTGTCTTGGACCTTTGGGCCCTGAAAGTAATCACCTTTGTTACTAGGGGAAGTCACTTTTTTTTTTTAAATTATACTTTAAGTTCTAGGGTACATGTGCACAACGTGGAAGTTTGATAAATAGGTATACCTGTGCCGTGTTGG
Source organism: Pan troglodytes (assembly GCF_028858775.2). Classification (NCBI taxonomy): domain Eukaryota; kingdom Metazoa; phylum Chordata; class Mammalia; order Primates; family Hominidae; genus Pan; species Pan troglodytes. Next base: position 63,835,392 of record NC_072403.2, read on the forward strand.
TTTGCTGCACCCATCAACTCGTCATTTACATTGGGTATTTCTCCTAATGCTATCCCTCCCCCAGGCCCCCACCCCCCAACAGGACCTGGTGTATGATGTTCCCCACCCTGTGTCCAAGTGATCTCCTTGTTCAATTCCCACCTATGAGAGAACATGCAGTGTTTGGTTTTCTGTCCTTGTGATACTTTGCTGAGAATCATGGCTTCCAGCTTCATCCATGTCCCTGCAAAGGACATGAACTCATCCTTTTTATGGCTGCATAGTATTCCATGGTGTCTATGTGCCACATTTTCTTAATCCAGTCTGTCATTGATGGACATCTGGGTTGGTTCCAAGTCTTTGCTATTGTGAATAGTGTTGCAATAAACGTATGTGTGCACGTGTCTTTATAGTAGCATGATTTATAATCTTTTGAGTATATACCCAGTAATGTGATTGCTGAGTCAAATGGTATTTCTAGTTCTAGATTTTTGAGGCATCGCCACACTCTCTTCCACATGGTTGAACTAATTTACACTCCCACCAACAGTGTAAAATTGTTCCTATTTCTCCACATCCTTTCTAGCATCTGTTGTTTCCTGACTTATTAATGATTGCCATTCTAACTGGCGTGAGATGGTATCTCATTGTGGTTTTGATTTGCATTTCTCTGATGACTAGTGACGATGAGCATTTTTTCATGTGTCTGTTGGCTGCATAAATGTCTTCTTTTGAGAAGTGTCTGTTCGTTTCCTTTGCCCACTTTTGGATGGGGTTGTTTGTTTTTTTCTTGTAAATTGGTTTGTGTTCATTGTAGATTCCGTATATTAGCCCTTTTTCAGATGGGTAGATTGCAAAAATGTTCTCCCATTCTGTAGGTTACCTGTTCACTCTGATGGTAGTTTCTTTTGCCATGCAGAAGCTCTTTAGTTTAATTAGATCCCATTTGTCAATTTTGGCTTTTGTTGCCATTGCTTTTGGTGTTTTAGTCATGAAGTCCTTGCCCATGCCTATGTCCTGAATGGTATTGCCTAGGTTTTCTTCTAGGGTTTTTATGGTTTTAGGTCTGAGATTTAAGTCTTTAATCCATCTTGAATTAATTTTTGTATAAGGTGTAAGGAAGGGATCCAGTTTCAGCTTTCTACACATGGGTTGCTAGTTTTCCCAGCAGCATTTATTAAATAGGGAATCCTTTCCCTATTTCTTGTTTTTGTCAGGTTTGTCAAAGATCAGATGGTTGTAGATGTGTAGTATGATTTCTGAGGGCTCTGTTCTGTTCCATTGATCTATATCTCTGTTTTGGAACCAGTACCATGCTGTTTTGTTTACCGCAGCCTTGTAGTATAGTTTAAAGTTGGGTAGCATGATGCCTCCAGCTTTGTTTTTTGTTTGTTTTGTTTTGTTTTTGCTTAGGATTGTCTTGGCAATGCAGGCTCCTTTTTGGTTTCATATGAACTTTAAAGTAGTTTTTTCCAATCCTGTGAAGAAAGTCATTGGTATTTTGAGCCTACCAACCAAAAAAAGTCCAGGACCAGACAGATTCACAGCTGAATTCTACCAGAGGTACAAAGAGGAGCTGTTACCATTCCTTCTGAAACTATTCCAATCAATAGAAAAAGAGGGACTCCTCCCTAGCTCATTTTATGAGGCCAACCTCATCCTGATACCAAAGCCTGGCAGAGATGCAACAAAAAAAAAGAATTTTAGACCAATATCCCTGATGAACACCAATGCGAAAATCCTCAATAAAATACTGGCAAACTGAATCCAGCAGCACATCAAAAAGCTTATCCACCACAATAAGATCGGCTTCATCCCTGGGATGCAAGGCTGGTTCAACATACACAAATCAATAAACATAATCCATCACATAAACAGAACCAATGACAAAAACCACGATTATCTCAATAGATGCAGAAAAGGCCTTCAATAAAATTCAATAGCCCTTCATGCTAAAAACTTTCAATAAACTAGGTTATTGATAGAACGTAACTCAAAATAGTAAGAGCTATTTGTGACAAACCCACAGGCAATATCACACTGAATGGGCAAAAACTGGAAGCATTCCCTTTGAAAACCGGCACAAGACAAGGATGCCCTCTCTCACCACTCCTATTTAACATAGTGTTGGAAGTTCTGGCCAGGGCAATCAGGCAAGAGAAAGAAATAAAGGGTATTCAATTAGGAAAAGAGGAAGCAAATTGTCCCTGTTTGCAGATGACATGGTTGTATATTTAGAAAACCTCATCGTCTCAGCCCAAAATCTCCTTAAGTTGATAAGCAACTTCAGCAAAGTCTCAGGATACAAAATCAATATGCAAAAATCACAAGCATTCCTATACACCAATAACAGACAAACAGAGAGCCAAATCATGAGTGATTTGGGATGTGAAGGATCTCTTCAAGGAAGTCACTTTCTGTATTGTACTTCGCTTAATACTTAAGCCTCCAGGAAAGTTTTGTTAGATATTGCAGTCAGGTCTAGGCTAAGTATTTTAAATTTTTTATTTTTATTTTATTTGGTTATAAGCGGTGTTCTGATCAGTGACAGAAGTGACTTGGTTCCACCTTTAACAGAACGTTGGTGTAGAGCAAATCAGCACAATCTTCTCCTCTATGAACATGTGTGTTGACTCATGCATACTCAAGAAACCCTGTGAAGCAGCCTTGAAAAGAGATTTTTCTGGCCAAGGTAATAAGCAAATACTTGTATAGATGTTATGACTGTGCAAATGGTTTGCAAGAAGACCTCAGAAATGACTTGCAGAAGAGAATTTTGAAAAAAAAAATTTAACTGGCTGTAACACAATAGAAAGCCAGTCATTAATTGTAATAACTCTCTAGTGTTGATACTCTAAGGTATGAGCATACCTCAGTATTAGGACCAGTTCATATTATACTAAAAAATAAATATTGTCTTAAATGGTATGGTGTTATTAGGTCACATTAAAATGAGGAACACTCATTTTGCTTCTATTATAATTATTAGCAAGACATTCACAGCTAAAATATCTGGAATTGGTTCATACAGATATTTACATTAGTCACCAAACACTCACTCATTTGGATAGTCAGCTGGGCTAAAGAAAAATATGTATTATAAAGATTACCTTCATTACTGAAAACACATCCTGAAGTATTTCTGCTTTTGTGAAACAAACAGCCAATAAAAAGTTTCTGGATTTTGAGAGGCCCAATTCACTATGGTATTGTAGTCCATAGAGAAAAGAAGCCTCTGGCATTTCCTTCTTTATCATAATTATGTTGCATTTCAATTATTATTCTAATTAATCATTAAACAGGCACTTCAGGCTTTGCTATGATGGTAGAATTGATTTCCACATTGCTTTGATGTCCCATGAACATGACCTCGTCAGTGTAACTCTAACCTTGAGATGCCTCTTCGTTTCCTTTTAGTATCTAGAGACTAAATCCCTCAGACACATTCTGGAATCCGATGCTCTATATGTCTAATGTGTTAGAAGCTCCATTAGGATGTAACAAGATTTTAGCCACATTCCCCGCAGCACTTTGGAGTACTGCTGCTTCATGAGATTTTTCTCTAAAGTAACCTTTCAAAGTCAGCCACAAAACCTCTTATTCTAGATCATACTGGCATCTGACCTTTGTAAACTTACAAGAAAAAATAGGAAAAAGGAAGATGCTAAGGGAGACACAGTTATCTTTTTCAAAATGCAGCTAAACCCACAAGCTACAGAGATATCATGACCTATAAAGTTCAGAGCTGTGTTGATTCTTTCTAACAATTACCCACAGCTATTATGATTTCCTCCCATCACTAAAACTGTCATTGCTAAGATAATTGCTCCAGTTTGAGAAGGTAGAAGATTTAACAAGTAACTAATATGTAAAGGATAGAGAGAAGAAGGGGAGAGGTTGATATGATCCCTGTCCTTTCACACTGTTAATATGCCAGGTGATAAAATGTCTCATTCACTCCGAAACATTATCACTATACAGGCACTCCTTACAGTGTTTGTTCTCATATATGTCCTCGTATTTTTTTTTTCCTTTTAAAGTGGCTCTGAGAAATGGCTAATGCACAATCTAATTATGTGATAATAAATGTTAATGACAGTATTATCAGATGATAACTAGGCTTCATTAATGTGTCTCATTATGATTCTCAGTCCCTTGTGGAAGATTGTGAAGAAAGGACCTTAGATATTCCAGATTATATTTGAATGTAGTAGTTACAGAGCCCATATCCAGGGAGAAAGGAAGATATCAGAGACACCTTTAAGCTCTTTCTCTAATTTTGCTTCTTCAAACCTAAGCATCCATCAATCACATCTCAAAATTTATCATATACCTTCAGCATAATAAAAATAGTAATTATAGTAATAGTAATAGTCCTGATATGACAAATAATATGTAAGATCATTTTAATTGTAACTGCTGATATATTTTGGTATAAGTATGCAGGCATTTATGTCCCAAACATTATGACCTTGATTATCCATAAGCAAGTTCAAATCATTTAGAGAGGATACACTTATTTAAAGGTTTGCACCTGTTAAATTTTGGTTCTGCTACACCATATATATATATTTATATTTTGTTGTTGTTGTTGTTGTTGTTGTTGAAATGGAGTCTCCCTCTGTTGCCCAGGCTGGAGTGCAGTGGCACAATCTCAGCTCACCGTAACCTCCGCCTCCTGGGTTCAAGTGATTGTCCTGCCTCAGCCTCTCAAGTAGCTTGGATTACAGGCATCTGTCAACACGCCCAGCTAATTTTGTATTTTTAGTAGAGACGGGTTTCTCCATGTTGGTCAGGCTGTCTTAAACTCCCGACCTCAGGTGATCCACCCACCTCAGCCTCCCAAAGTGCTGGGATTACAGGCATGAGCCACTGCACCCAGCCAGCTACACTATTCTTAAAATTCAAAGTAGCACTGTCAAGTTATCACCAAGATTTCATCACAATTTTTATTATTTTTCTATATTTACCCTCTCTTTTAACTATGTAAATTTATCAAATGTTTTAATATTTGAGAGGGCAAAACTACTATCACCGTTATTTAATGTTTTCTATTTTTTCTTAATTATTATATTTTTTAAATTGACGTGTGATAATTGTACATATTTATGGGGTATGTAGTGATATTTCGATACATACAATGAATAGTTAACAGATTCGTGTAATTCTCATATCCATCATGTCAAAATTTATTATTTCTTTGTGATGGGAACATTCAGTATACCCCTTCTAGCAATTTGAAACTATATATTATTGTCAACTATGGTCATCCCACAATGCTATAGAACACTAGAACTTATTTGTCTCTAGCTGTAATTTTGTATCCCTTGACAAATCTCTCTTTATCCTTCTCTCATCCCACCCTTCCCTGTCTCTAGTATATTCCATTCTACTTTTTCCTCCTCTGAGATCAACTTTTTTTTAGTTTCCACATATGAGTGAGAACATGCAGTGTTTAACTTTCTGTTCTTAGCTTATTTTACGTAACATAATGTCCTCTTGATTTGTCGAGGCTGCTTCTTATAGTTTCTATTAGAAATATGTGTGTGTGCGCCTGTGTGTGTATAATGTAGGATATTTTAGGTAAACAACTAAATCGTTGTAAATAAGGCTGAACTGTATTTTTAAGGTTTTATTTGTGACTAATAATTTGTCTCATTAATAAAGCCTAGGTTAAAAAATAAGTGGAAGACATATCTGTCACACACTATATCCTGGGAGTTTTGAAAAATAAAGTGTTGATTTCAGGCAAAATACTTAGTTCAACTGTAACTAAATCAGCAAAGATGTCATGATTCCATAAGGGATCCACTCTAAATATAATGTTAAATGGAATATTTCATTATATTTTAGAAGTAGGGACTACTAGTTTGACATTTATGTTTTTGAGTATATGTGGTTGCATTCTTATATCTAATAAAATATTCAGTTGTCTTAAACTTAACATTCTTAAGGCCTAGGGCAAGAATAATAATCAAAACCTATATAGTGTATGTTTGCATATTTAAAAGTTATAAATCAAGTTAACAAACTGTTAAATAAAGTATGCTGTGTTCTCTCACTTTGACACATATACCTTCTCAATGAAATTCAGGTTTGGAACTAGAATTCTTGGGCCGTCAACATCCAGCACAGAATATGACGACATAGAGAGAGCCGGTGCCCTGACCTGGTCTCACACCATGAGAAGCCTTCTGTGTATACATTTTGGGTACCTCTGTTGATATGTTGAAACTCAGTCTACCACTGTAGCTCCAGCAAAAAGCTTCCCATTGGCCCACAGGGCCTCTAGTTGTGCACTCTGTATACGTGGTTCACCATGAAAGACAGAACTGGTGGAGAGGACCATGGACGCTGGAAGCAGTCTCAAAACCCTTTGAAGACAGAATTCTAAGTCTTTATGTTCTACAGCATGATCTAAAAGGTGGTAGGTGGGGGTGAGCAGCATCACCTCCAACTAACCTCATCCCCTTGGACCTGGTAAACTCCTTGTACTTTGGGGAGGAATGTGGCCAGAGAGAGGACCATAGTGGAGCCCTTGAAAGCACAGGCTCCAGGGCAAAGTGTTCTTTTGCTCAATTATATGGGCATTCTTCTTATGGGTGTAGTTATTTGCTTATTGCTATGTAATGATTTGGATTTAATAATGCTATATTGAAAGTGCAATGGCCTACAGAACTGAGGGATCATGTTTTAGCTTAAATTCAATAGAAAAAAATGACTCTTTTATAAAAAAAAGTATTTAAATTTGTAAGTTGTCATCCCTATCCACTAAGGGATATTAAATGTATTAAATGCTGGGAAATATATATGCATATATATGTTTATATATGTATGTATGTGTGTGTGTGTGTGTATATATATATATAATAGTGATCAGAGAAAAAGACAAATGAAGACAAACAGCAATGAGGATAAAAATAGTCCAATCATATGAACTCCCAGATGCCATCTTGGAGGAAAATAAAAATTTCCATAGAAATCAATAGATAAGGAACAGATATTTAGGAAAATGTGCTTGGAACAAGTGCACATAAAATAACTAAAATTTAGTCTAATGGTCATGAAGGAAAAAAATGTTATGCATGAAAACAAGACATTATGGAATATGAGAAAATTAGATGCTGAAGAAAATAATTGATCGGACTAAAATTATTCCATTAGGCAGTCTGATTAATACTCATTATTTAGTGGGGAGAAATATAGAGGTTGTTATTAGAAGACCCAATAGGCCCACTATAACCTTTATATATCATTATATATATTTATATTGATCAATTTTACAGCTTCCAGTTTAAATAAAGGTTCATTCAGTCTCAGTAGATGCATTTTCTATATATTATAGGTATCTGTATATAATTACATATATGTGTATATATATTATATTGAATATTGACAGATTATAATCACTTACATTTATGGGGTATAGAGTTATGCTTTAAAATATGCATCCAATTTGGAATGACTAAATCAAGTTCATACCCATCGCCTCTAATAATTACCATTTATTTCTCCTGTCTCACAGAAACATTGCACTCTTTCAACAATATCTCTTCATTCCTCTCACTCCTAAATCTCTGGTAACTATTCTGTTCTCTACTTCTAGAATTCAACTATTATAGAGTCCACATAAAAGTGAGAACATATGGTATTTGTCTCTCTGTGCCTGGCTTATTTCACTTAGCATAATGTCTTTGTATTAGTCCTTTTACACACTGCTATAAAGAACTACCTGAGACTGGGTAATTTGTAAAGAAAAGAGGTTTAATTGACACACAGTTCCTGAGGCTGGAGAGGCCTCAGGAAAGGTACAATCATGGCAAAAGACAAAGGGGAAGCAAGACACATCTTATATGGTGGCGGGAGAGAAAGAATGTGAAGGGGGAAGTGCCACCAGATTTTATGAGAACTCACTCACTATCACAAGAACAGAAAAGGGGAAGTGTGCCCCCATGATTCAGTGACCTCCCACCAGGCCCCTCCCCCAACATGTTAGAATTACAATTTGAGATAAGATTTGGGCAGGGACGCAGAGCCAAACCATAGTGTTCTGCCCCTGGCCCCTTTAAAATATCATGTTCTTTTCACTTTTCAAAGCCAATCATGCCTTCCCAAGAGTTCCCCAAAGTCTTAACTCATTCCAGCATTAAACCAAAAGTCCAGTCCAAAGTCTTTCTGAGACAAACAAGTCCCTTCCACCTATGAGCCTGTAAAATCAAAAACAGATTAGTTACAATGGGGTTACAGGCATTGGGTAAATACTCCTGTTCCAAAAGGGAGAAATTGGTCAAAACAAAGGGGCTATGGGCCCCATCCAAATCCAAAACCCAGCAGGACTGTCATTAAGTCTCAAAGCTCTGAAGTAATCTCCTTTGACTCCATGTCTCACATCCAGGGAATGCTGATGCAACAAGTGGGCTCTCAAGGCCTTAGGCAATTCTACTCTTGTGTGTCTGCAAGATACAGCCCCTTTGATTGCTTTCATGGATTGGCATCGAGTGCCAACAGCTTTTCCAGGCAGCCAGGGCGAGCTATCGGTGAATTTATCATTCTGGGTTCTATAGGACTGTGGCCTTCTTCTCACAGCTCCACTAGGCAGTGCCCCAGTAGGAACTCTGTGTGAGGGCTCCAACCCCACATTTCTCCTGTGCACTGCCCTCACAGAGGTTTCCATGACAGCTCCATTCCTGCAGCACACTTCTCCCTGGATATCCAGGCACTTCCCTATATTATCTGAAATCTAGGTGGAGGTTCCTAAACCTCAATTCTTGTCTTCTGCACACCTGCAGGCCCAGCAGTATGTGGAAGCTGCCAAGGCTTGGGGCTTGCACCCTCTGAAGCAGTGGCCTGAGCCATGGCTGGAGCTGGAGCTGCTGGGACACAGGTCTTCACGTCCCAAGGCTGCACAGAGGACCGAGGACCTGGGCCCAACCCAAGAAACAATTTTTCCCTTCTAGGCCTTTAGGACTGTGATGGGAGGTGCTGCCGTGAAGGTCTCTGAAATGCCCTGGGGACTTTTTCCTCACTTTCTTGGAGATTAACATCAGGATCCTCTTGATTTATGCAAATTTATGCACCAGCCTGAATTTCTCCCCAGAAAATGGGTTTTTATTTTTTTAACCACATGGACAAGTTGCAAATTTTCCAAACTTTTAATGTCTTCTTTCCTTTTAAACATAAATTCCAATTTCAAACCATCTGTTTGTGAATGCATGTGACTGTACACTTTTAGAAACTGCCAGGTCAGGGCGTGGTGGTGCATGCCTGTAATCCCAGCTACTTGAGAGGCTGAGGCAGGAGAATCGCTTGAACCTGGGAGGTAGAGGTTGCAGTGAGCGAAAATCACACCACTGCACTCCAGTCTGGGTGACAGAGCGAGACTCCATCTCAAAAAAAAAAAAAAAAAGGAAAAGAAAAAGAAACCACCCGGTCAAATCTTGAATGCCTTTCTGCTTACAAATTTCTTCTGCCAGATGCCCTAACTTATCTCTCTCAAGTACAAAATTTAACAGATCTCTAGGAGAGGGGCAAAATGTCACCAGTCTCTTTGCTAAAGCATAGAAAGAGTGACCTTTACTACAGTTCACAATAAGTTCCTCATCTCTATCTGGGACTACCTCAGCCGGGACTTTATTGTCCATATCACTATCAACATTTTGATCAAAACTATTCAACAAGTCTCTAGGAAGTTCCAAACTTTCCCATATCTTCCCGTCTTCTTCTGAGCCCTCCAAACTCTCCCAACTTCTGCCCGTTACCCAGTTCCAAAGTCACTTCCACATTTTCAGGTATCTTTGTGGCACTGCCACACTTTCCTGGTACCAGTTTTCTGTATTAGTCCATTTTCACATTGCTATGAAGAACTACCTGAGACTGGGTAACTTATAAAAGAAAGAAGTTTTAATTGACTCATAGTTCATGGCTGGAGAGGACTCAGGAAGGTTACAATCATGGCGGAAGGCAAAGAGAAAGCAAGGTACATAGTGACAGGAGAGAGCACAAAACGGGAAGTGCCACACACATTCAAATAGTCAGTTCCTTCTCATGTCACTTCGTTCTAACCTCTGTCATTTAATTGCTCTCTGAAACGGCAGAGAGAGGTTGTTTACTTTTAAGGATTCATGTGATTAAATTAGGCTCACCTGGATAATCCAGGATAATCTCTCTAGCTCAAACTCCTAACTTTAATCACATTTGCAAAGTCATTGTTCCCATGCAAAGTAATAGATTCACAGGTTCTGAGGATTAAAATACGAATATCTTGGAGGGGGGCATTATTCTGCCTATGCAGAACTTTAATTATACTTTCCCCATTTTCCTTCTTTCTTGACTGATTTTTGTCACGATTTGGAAAATTATAAATTTCCCAAGAAATGCCAGGAAGGAATTTCCATATGGAAACATGGCAATACAGCCTGGAAAGCACTATGGACAGTTGCATGGACCTCACAGTAAGGAAATCTAACATAGGCTTCAGGCTGGGGAAAGCTTTATAGACAATGGATGTCATAAATAGGTTTTTGAAGAATGTGTAGTAGTTATCTTTGTGAAAGTTAAGGGAAGAGAGGATTGGAGTCATTAATTCACAGGACTGTGATTAAACTGAGACATACAAATTTCATTTTTAGGGTGAAGTTAAAAATAGTTCAGTATGAGTTCAAATGTAGGAGGAGAGGGATATAAAATTTGAGAGTTAAGCATTGGACCTGTGTAAGTCTATTCTCATGCTGTTAATAAAGACATATCTGAGACTGGGTAACTTGAAAGAGGTTTAATTGACTCCCAGTTCAGGATGGCTAGGGAGGCCTCAGGAAAGTTAGAATCATGGCAGAAGGGGAAGCAACCATGCCCTTCTTCACATGGTGGCAGCAAGGAGAAGTGCCAAGCAAAAGGAGAAAAAGCCCCTTATAAAACCATCAGATTTAGTGAGAACTCATTATCATGAGAACAGCATGAGGGTAACTGACCCCCATGATGAAATTACCTCCCACAGGGTCCCTCCTGAGACATGGGGGTTGTCGGAACTACAGTTCAAGATGAGATTTGGGTGGGGACACAGCCAAACCGTATCAGACCAAACATGAAAGTCTAAGAAGCTTTGACTTTTAAGACAACATTAGGAAGTGCTTGAAGGGTTGTAAGCAGTGGCATCACAAAAAAAAAAAAAAAAAAAAAGCTGTGTTTTTAAGATAACTTCAGAGGCTACAATACAGAGTATACATTTAAATACAATCAATAGATTAAAATGAAATAAACAGGGATATGGTTCGAGAACATGCATAGTAATCACAATGAGAAACATTACAGTGACTTCAACTAAGTAGAGCAAGAAAAACACTAATATACAGCTACTGCAAGTGCAAGTGAATGCAGTAAATTTGGAAAAGAGTGTGGCAGTATCTAGTTGAAGATACACTTTTCTTACCAGCAATTCTGTAATCACTTGACAGGTTCTTCTTGTCTGCCGCGCAGAAAAGCCAATGCATTGAGAACAGCAGGTTTTGCAGCAAAGAAAGAGTTTAATAATTGCAGGGCCAGCCAAGTGGAAGGATGAAAGATAATGCTCAAATCCACCTCCCTGAGAATTTGGAGGCCAGAGTTTTTCAAGGATAGTTTGGTGGACAGGGGGTAGGGACTGGGGAATGCTAATTTGTTGGGTAAGGGATGAAATCATAAAGGGTCAAAGCTGTCTTCTTGCACTGAGTCAGTTCCTGGATCAGGGGTTCATGAGACCAGCTGAGCCAGTTTTTTTTTTGTTTGTTTGCTTTTTGTTTTTTTGTTTTTTTGAGACGGAGTCTCACTCTGTCACCCAGGCAATGGTGTGATCTCGGCTCACTGCAACCTCCACCTCCTGGGTTCAAGCGATTCTCCTGCCTCAGCCTCCTGAGTAGCTGGGATTACGGACGCACACCACCATGCCTGGCTAATTTTTATGTTTTTAGTGGAGATGGGGTTTCCCCATGTTGGTCAGGCTGGCGGCTTTTTGTTTGTTTGTTTGTTTTTTAATGGGTTACCTGTCCAGGTGACATCAGCTGGTCCATGAAAATACAGGGTCTAAAAAATACATCAAGCACCAATCTTAGGCTTTACAGTAGTGATGTTATCTATAGGAGCAACTGAGGAGGCTACAATCTTGTGACTTCCAGCTACATTATTCCTGAACCATAATTTTAACCTTATGCCTAATTTGTTAGTTTTACAAAGGTAGTTTCAGTCCCTTAGCAGGGAGGGGTTACTTTTGGGAAGCAGCTATTATCATCTTTGTTTTAAAATTAAACTATGAATTCCTCCATAGTTAGCTTGGCCTATGCCCAGGAATGAACAAGGACAGTTTGTGAAGTTAGAAGCAAGATAGTCAGCTATGTTAGATTTTTCTCACTGTCATAATTTTTGCAAAGATGGTTTCAATTCCACTCATTTTTGCATAGAAAATGCATGCTTACGTGTACCAGGATACACATTCAGGAATGTTTAGAGTGGCATCATTTGTAATAACTGAAGGATAGATATAATGTAATAGCTATCAATGGCAATATGGTTATACAAACTGTGATGTGTTCATACGTGGAAGTCTGTATTGCAATGAACAGTATCAGGCAAGTGGTCATCCAACAACATAGATGGAATTTAAAAACATAATGAAAAGTTGATATCAAAGAAGCCAGATCTCATAATATCCTAAATGATTCCATGTGTATAAATATTGAAAACATACATGTATACATGCATGCATGTATACATACATACACTCAGAAGAGTTTGGAAAAGGAAGACTTGCTGAGTCTTCTGGCCTCCATCTTTCTCCCATGCTGGATGCTCCCTGCCCTCAAACATTGGACTCCAAGTTCTTCGGCTTTTGGACTCTTGACACCCGTGGTTTGCCAGGGGTTCTTGAGCCTTTGGCCACAGACTAAAGGCTGCACTGTCAGCTTCCCTACTTTTGAGGTTTTGGGACTCGGACTGGCTTCCCTGCTCTTCAGCTTGCAGACAGCCTATTGTGGGACTTCAACTTCCGATTGTGTGAGTCAATACTTCTTAATGAGCTCTGCTTCATATACACATCTATCCTGTTAGTTCTGTCCTTCAAGAGAACCCTGACTAATACAGATCTAGGTGTACATACAAACAGATTTTGTGTACATACATACATATATACACACATACATGTATACAACATACATACATCCCTACACATGCCTGTGTGCACACATACATGTACACGTGCATGCAAGAATACACGTGTCCATACATACGTGTGCACATCCACACACATGCCTACACGCATGTGTGCACACATGTGCACACACATGTATGCAAATACATGCATGCACACACATAAATAACGTGTGCATACATGCATGTACATACATGCACACACGTGCACATACATATGTGCATACACACAATGCATGTACAATATATACATACATGTAGGCACACATGAGCACAATGTATACATGTACACATGCATACATGTGCATACACATGCACACAAACGTACATGTGTATACACATGTGTATACACACATGCATACACACATGTACACGTGTAAACACGTGTATACACATGCATACACACATGTACACGTGTAAACAAATGCATGCAAACATGCATGTGCACATTTATGCATACACGAATACCTACACACAAACATACAAACATTCTGTGTACACACATACATGGATACACATGCATGCATGCACACACACACACGCATCCATGCCTGCAGGCATGCATGTGCAGACATATGTGTACACAAATGCATACCCGCAGATGCATGTACACCTGGGTACACACACATACATATAGTTATACACATATGTAGATGCATGTGCACACAGGTGTACATACATGTATACATACACGTGTGTATTCACATGTACATGCATGTATGTACGTATGCCTGTGCAGATACACGTGTACAAACACACACATGTACACATGTATAGTGCACATATGCATGCACGTGTACACACATTTAGGCATACACATGCATATGTAGATGCATGTGTACATGCATGTATACATCTACACATGCACAGACATACATGTACACATGCATACTGTGTACATAATACATGTATACAGATACATGTGTGCATGCACGTGTACACACATGCATGCATACACACATGCATTTGTAGATATATGTGTAGGTGTGTACACACAACATACACATATGCATCCACACATACACATATACACATGAGGTGGCACGTTCAGCTTTCAAGAGGACAATCAGGGACTTTGTCACCTTGACAACTTTAGCCTTGCCTTCTAGTCATCTTGCCGGAACACTTGTGCCCGTGTTTTTCTAGCACTGTCATAAGAATACTTTTACCTATCAAGGCAACTGGGGGTTAGGAGAGCTTTTTGCACAGAAGGCTACTTGGCTTTGTTTGAAAACTGATGATACATGAGGATTGGGGTGGTGAATCACTCACATGTTTCTTCATATGAAAAATGAGGACTGTGGGATTCTCTGGCTGGATCTCAGCACCTAGAAATGGATCTGGGCAATAGGAACTGCTCAGTATTAGCTACCGCTTTGGTTGCCTTCTCCTTGCGGAAAGCTGGCCTCTCACACTGAATTTGTATCATAGGCACTCATGAGGGTCTTGACTGTATCAATATCTGATGAGAGATTTTAGTGCAGTTCTGTTATCGTGGCTGATTTGCTCATTTGGTAGCTAGCATCCAGCTTCTTGTGAACATTAAAATAAAATAAAATAGATTATGGAGGAATAGAATACAGATACGTAGTAAGGGATTATTTTCCAGACAAAATGGATTTGGATAAAAGAATCTAATTAAGAACTTGTGCATGATTCTTTTAAAATTCTTTTGAATCCATTTTTTTTTTTTTTTTGGCCTGTTTTCAAGTCTCCGATTTTTGTCACCCTTCTCACACCAGGTCAGAGAGATAGCTAATGGTCAGAAGGAATCTTCCAGCAATGACCATAGCGCTTTCTCCTGCCTGCAGATGCCTCTTTTTATTCAGCCTTTATGGGAAGTAGCAGCACCATCCAGTTCTCAGAGAGCAAGCTCTGGAGTAACTGAGCTAACCCCAGTTACCCCAGTGGATTTACAGATTGAGGTTAGAACCCAGCAGGGTTCTCTTCCTGGAAAGAATAGCCTTCCCTCTAAGGTTTCAAATAGACCCTGGGTGAGGAAAGAGCCCTAAACAGCTTGAAAAATTGAATGCTCTTTGAGCAAAGCAGGAAGCCGTCCTATGGAAGAGCATCATTTGAGCATAAATCAGGTTATCAAGACAAACAGAGTGTTCAGGAGGTCAAGATGGTTAAGCAGAGACCCTGACCAGAATGTCCGTGGCGGAGAGAAACAATCTTGTTGGGAAAAGGATGACAATAATTGGGGACTTAGAATAAAGGCTAAAAATGATTCAAAGAGAATGCAAAAAGAATCAGGCACAAATCGTTTACTATACTCTGTTATGCAAATCTCACCTTACTATGTGTTTGTATTCTATTCCTCCACAATCTTTATTTTATTTTAATGTTCAAAGAGACTTGTAGGTGCCAATTAAATGAACAAAACAGCCAGAGACAACAGAACTGCCCTAAAAAAAGTCCCGCATCAGCTCTTGAGAGCAGGTTCCTTAAAGGTGAACAATATTCCACATACAAGGACTTTTTCAGCACCATGCATTAGAAATGGAAGTGAATGTTTATTATTTTTTGTATAAGTTGGTTGATATGGCTTTTCAGCTTCCCTCAGTATCATTATCCAAATTTTGTAGATGACACTAAAGCTCAGAGGAGTTAAACCATTTTCCTTAAATCACATAGCTTTAAATAGGAAAACCAGATATGAAAAGCAGATTTTTTTTCTAAATTAAAAAACCAAAAACAAAAACACGTGAGCTCTTGCTTTACCCTAGCACATAGTCTTGCCATCTGTTTTCTCCACACCAGGTCATTCCTGTAACATTCATTCACATAACAAATACAAATAAATGAGTGGATTCATTCATCAGATATTAATTCAGAATCCCTTTTGTGTCTACCACAAATCTGGACCATCTCACAACCCCCAGAGAGTCTCAGCTACAAGGAACAAGTGATAATGCCATCCCACTTTTATAAACACACACACACACACACACACATGCAACACACACACAATCATTTAATCATTTTTAATTATTTAATTATTTTTTAAAAATCAGTGACACTTTAGCTGGGCAGGTCTAGATAGGTCTTCTTTGCTGGGACGTGTCTTTTTCTGTCCCGGAATACCCTAAACTTCACATTTTGGCAGCGTGAGTTTTCCCTTTGTGACTTTCTCCTTCTTCCCTTTTTTCCTCCTTCTTTGCAGAGAATGAGTAGCCACTGCGCCTTGCCCTGCACCATCAATGAGAAGATCTGCTCTTAGTAGAGCCCTGCTTTCCCGCTGAAGGCCCTGAAATCACCTGTGTTCCAGGCCACCCACTAAGGATAAACAAAGCTTCCCTGATATGGGGAATTAGCTCAAGTGGTAGAGCGCTTGCTTAGCATGCAAGAGGTAGTGGGATCAATGCCCACATTCTCCAAGCTTTATTATTTAGGTACCCAAACCCGAGTCAGTGTCTGAGAGCAAGACACTGCTCTCGGTGTCTTTGGTTCAAGACATAGGAGCAGCAACAATACAGGACTGGTGACAGCTTCCTGCTGGCATTCAGTATAGTGTAGATCTACTGTGTAATTAATTTTCTGTTTCTTCGAGGAGCTGTGAAACCAAGGGACATATAAAACTGCTCTTTTCTCCCTGTTTCTGCCTGCAGCTTGGTCCTAAATGTGAGACAATTGTGAAAAGTGGAGGACAGAGCCACCTGGTTAAATACAGCCCCGGCTTTCTGGTGAGAGGACTGAAACCAAGATGTGTCAAGTAACTAGAATGTGCCTGGACAGATACTGTAGAAAGCAAACCCATAAAGTTGTTCATGAGCTTGTGGACGCACCTGCCAGCTGTGAATAAGTGGCTCTAATCCCGAACAACTTACCTACAAAGAGCCTGAGAGCTGAACTGTGCAATGGCCCACTTTCCAGTCCTCACTGACCACTGGGTTGCACACACTTTGGAGATCTCTGAACAGCAGTGTCAAGCCTTTCAAATAGAGTTATCTTTGAAACGACAACACATGGAAGTCTGGTTGGTACTTGGAGCTTAAATACAAGGCAATTGTGTGCCTGCAAAAACAAAAATAGCAATATTATCCTTAAGATTTCAACAAGACACAGTGTCTCATCACATAATCCAAAGAAGTCCAGGTTACAAGTCCCAAAATATTCAGCATTATGAAAAAACAGGGAGATCTTAATTCACATGGCAAAGAGAATCCTCGAATAACAATATTGAGAGGACACAGATGTCAAAATCATCTGACACATACATTAAAGCAGATATTATAACAATGCTCCTAGAATCAGGGATAACATTCGTGAAGTGAATGGAAAGTTGGAAAGTCTCACCAAATATTTTGAATATATAAACACCAATTTAAACTTAAGAATTAAAAAAATGTATTAACCAAAACTCTTAGGGGAAATAAAAAGCTTAATTGGAGGATCTCCATAATAGAATGCAGAAGACTAAGGAAAAAGTCAATGAACTTGAAAACAGAACACGAATACCTACGTAATCTGAACTATAGAGAGAAAGGAGGATTTTATTGACTCTGAACAGAGGCTCAGGGACAAATAAAAAATAACAAATCCAACATTCACGTTATTGTAATCTGGAAAGAAGAGGACAAAGTGGTCTTTGTGGGATAAAACTTTGAACAATTAATAGCTGAAAATGGTTCAAATTTGTCAAAAGATATAAACCAGATTTTTAAAGTTCAGTAAATGTCAATCAGGATAAACCCAAAGAAACCCATAGCAAGGCATATCATAATCAAACTGCTGAAAACTAAGAAAATACAAAACAATTTTGAAAGCAGCCAAAGGGAAATGAAAGAGAAACTACCATATGAATGATTGTAGATTTCACATCAGGAACCATAGGGGCCAGAAAAAAATGTCATAACATTCGGTAACAAAAGAAAAAGACATATCGACCCAGAATGCTATGTGGAACAAAAGTATCTTCCAGACATAAAGGCAAATAAATGCATTCTCAGTGGAAGGTAAGTAAATACATTCTCATTCTTAGGAAGACTGCTGGAAAAGAATTAGCAAAGATTTGAGATAAGAAAAATGATACCAGAAGGAAACTTAGAACATCATCAGTGAAGGAACAAAAGCAGAAATAGAAAATGTCTGGGTAGACATAACAGACTATTATTCTTCCCTTGAGTTCCTTAAGGTATGTTTGATGATTGAAAGCAAAAATTGTAACTTTATCAGAAGCAGTTGTCATTGTATCTAGATGTACTACATACATAAGATAAAAGGGTAAGTGTAATGGGACTAACTCTTGATGAAGTTTCTTTATTCAACTTGAATGGTAAAATATTGATTCTAAGTATACTGTGAAAGGTTATATATGTATATGGTAAACCCTAGACCACCTACTAACAAGATTTAAATAAACCAAAACAAGATAGAAAGAGGAACATAGATGAATTAAAACAAAGGGAAACAAGGTTAATACATTATTAAATAATAGACCTATCTAAAAACTTATCTATAATGACATTACATGTAAATAATCTAAACGCATTAATTAAAAACTAGAGATCATCAGAATGTGTTAAAAATAAATATGCTGACTAAAGAAAGCCACCTGCTATACACTTATATATAAGAATAAAAGTTATAGAGCAGATTGAAAGAAAAGAGTGGGAAAAGATACCTCATGCAAGCACTAATCAAAGACAGCTGTGGTGTATATACAAAAAAATCAGACAAAGTAGATTTGAAAGCAGAGAAACTTTTCAGGAATAATGAGGGCTGCTAAATAATTATGATTGTCAATTTTCCAGGGGAATATTGTCCCAAGTGTATATGAGAACACAGAGCTTCAAAACTCATAAACAAAATTGGATACGCAAGGTAAAACCAGAAAAATCCAATTATAGTTGCCGACACTAACACTCCTCTCTCAGTAATTGGTAGACTTAGTAGAAAACAAATCAGCAAACATATTGGAGAATTAAACCATACCATCCAGTAATGGACCTATTAACTTCATAATGCAAAATAAAAATTTAGGTAGAAGGCAAAGACAAAAGTTAAAAGAAAAGTAAAGATCATGTTATAACCAGGAAATTAAGAGTAGTCCAGCATATAGAAGAGTGCTGTTATTGGAAGAGTTATTTAGTTATTTTGAGACATTTTTTGAAAGAGTTCTTTAGCTGGAAATGACAGAAAGACTGAAAATGGTGAATCAGGAGGTGGATCTTCCCTTGTCCATATTTATTTTGTCTTTTTTTGAGGTCTACGGTGTCTATACTTCCTCTGAATTACCTACAGTGTCTGGCACAGAGCACCTCCCCAATGAATATGTATTAAATGAGTAGAAAGTAACTTATAGATTCAAAAGAATTGGGCAAGAATAATGTTCATTATTTGACAAATCCTTGAATGTAGTGTTTGAAGGAAGATAATAAGTCAAAGTTGACTTGAAAGGTAAGCCCAAGTCCAGACTCTTTTCTGTAATCCCAGCACTTTGAGAGGCTGAGATGGGCAGATCCCATGACACTAGGAGTTTGAGACCAGCCTGGACAACACAGTGAAACCCTGTCTCTACAAAAAATACAAAAATTAGCCAGGTGTGGTGGTATGCATCTGTAGTTCCAGCTACTCAGGAGGCTGAGGTGGGAGGATCGCTTGAATCCAGGAGGCGGAGGTTGCAGTGAACAGAGATCGCACCGGTGCCTGGACAACAAAGTGAGACCCTGTCATAAAATAAAATAAAATAAAATAAAATAAAATAAAATAAAATAAAATAAAATAGTTAAACCCAGGCCGGGAGGGGTAGCTCACACATGTAATCACAGCACTTTGGGAGGCTGAGGTGGGCAGATCACCTGAGGTCAGGAGTTTGAGACCAGCCTGGCCAACATGGTGAAACCCCGTCTCTACTAAAAATACAAAAATTAGCTGGGCGTGGTTGCAAGCACCTGTAGTCCCAGCTACTCAGGAGGCTGAGACAGGAGAATTACTTGAACCCGGGAGACAGAGGTTGCCGTGAGCCAAGATCTCACCAGTGCAGTACAGCGTGGGTGACAGAGCGACACTCTGTCAAAAAAAAAAAAAAAGTCCAAAAAGTAAGTAAAGAGGAGGTTTGGAATTAGATATTTGGTGTATGAATGAATGGGCTAAAGTGCAAAAGAACAGGCAGAATAACTGAGCTGGTACAGAGGAAAAAAATCACACTTAAAATCTAAAAATATCTGCTTCTCAATTTGGGCTTTCCCACTTAGCAGCTTTGGCACCTTAGAAAGAACACTTAACTTACCTGAGCTTCTATTACTTCTAAAAAGTGCATAAAGTGCAGGCTAAGACATAGTTTTTTTGGCAAAATTCAGTCAGACTACATCAAGTAAACTCCCTAAGTCTCCTAGTATAATTCATGGCACAAAAACTGGGGAAAAAACAGGGAGGATATGATTATAAGTTCAGTTTGTGTTTTTTGTTGAATGAATGTCTCCAGTCATAGAGATGCAAGTGTAGATGCACAGTAAGAGTAGTATGAACAGGAGACACCTTGGAAGGCTATTTCTTCATTCAGTTGGTCATTCAATGAACTATCATGACTTGAGCACTACCTCTGTTTCTTATCAACAAAGGAGACTACGGAAAAGAAGAGTGACTAAGATCTCTGAAGAAGGGAAAAGCTAGATGACTGGGCCACAAGAGGAAAAAAAGCAGCAAGACAGGTACAATTGTTTCTGGTCCCTCAAGCCAGAAGGTGCTATCATTATGTGAATACTGGAAACGGGTGGACTCCACCTGTCCTGAGTGGGGAATTCTTCCAGTGCAGCACTGGCTGATAAGGAGTGATTTCCAAGTAGCATTGATTGTGTTCTTTAAAAGCTAGGAATTGATAAAGCAGCAGTGTGTGGGAAATGAGATTTAATAATCTGGATCTCAGCTCTTAGGAACAGTTGCTCTCTTAGAGCAGCAGGCCGCCTGTCAATCTCATATTCTGAAGGTCCTGAGTTTGAACATCAGACAAGGTACAGCTTTTGCCGCTCTTTCCGTTAAGGGAAATGAAATAGGTGTGATAAATAATGGAACACAAATGCTATGACATAATGATTTCAAGACAGTCCAAATATTAGCTTAAAATTTAAAAATGAGCTTTCCTTTCTTTCTTTCTTTCTTTCTTCCTTCCTTTCTTCTTTCTTTCTTTCTTTCTTTTTCTCTTTTTCCTTCTTTTGGCTTCTTAGTGGTTTGAATACAAGGCGTGGTGAAGAGATATAAATTACACAAGAAACTACAAGCTATGTCATATGTCTACCTCTCTAGCTGACAAGGGAAGCAGGGGAAATTTCTCTTCCAATTGTCTGCTCTGAAGGTCATCCAAACATAATTATCAGGTGGGGTGGGTGAACTCTTTTATTCTTTTAATCATCCAACATATATTTCTCAAGCGCATACCTTGTTAAGAGACGGTTTTGGGTACAGTAATTCACAGTGAATAAAACACAGATGTTCTCACCTTTGTGATACTACGTCATAGTTGCAAGGAGTGGGGAGAAACAGACAGGAAGCAAAGAAGAAAAATAAACAAGAAGTCATGTGATGATATCTACTGGGAGGGACTCATTAGGCAGTAAAGGACTCGGCAGTGTGGAGGTGACACATTCAGTTTTCAGTAGAAGAGTCAGGGAAGTTGTCACCTTGAAGCTATCATTTAGCTTCCCTTTCTTTCAATCTTCTTTCTTTACATGGGAAATAAGGATTGTGGGATATTTTTGGGTGGATCACAGCACCTAGAGATGGATCTGATCAATAAGAACTGCTCAGTAAGCATTAGCTACTCCTTCGGTTGCCTTCCCCCTGTGGAGTGCTGGCCTCTTGGATTGAGCTTGCATCATAGGTGTTCAGTAGGAGCTTGCTTAGTGGATTTATAGGTTGAGGTTAGAACCCACTGGAATTCTCTTCCTGGAAAGAACAGGCTTCTCTTTAAGGTTTCATACAGACCCTGGTTGAGGAAAGAGCCCTAAATTGCTTGAAAAATTGAATGCTCTATGGGCAAAGCAAGAAGCCCTCCTATGGAAGGGCATCATTTGGGCATATATCAGGGTCTCAGTAAAAACATGAGTGCTCAGGAAGTCAAGATGGTTAAGCAGAGAATCTGACCAGAATGTTCATGGTGCAAAGAAATAATCTTGTTGGGGGTAGGATTACAACAACTGGGGAATTAGAATACAGGCTAAATGAGATTCAAAAATAATACAGCAAGAATCAGGCACAAATCCTTTACTACTACATTCTTTTGTACAAATCCATTTTGCCTAGAAAATCGTACCTTACTATACATCCCTATTGTGTTTCTCCACCATCTATTTTACTTTTTAAACTTTATTTCATTTTTGTCATCACAGAAGCTTGTTGCTACAAAATAAATGAGCAAATCAGCCAATGGCAACAAAACTGCACTGATCTCTCTCCTTAGACCTTCAGAACATCTTCCTTAAAGGTGAACAATACTCCACGTTCAAGGACTTTTTCAGCACTATGTGCTAGAAACTATACTGACTGTTTATTAACTTTTATGTAAGTTGGTCGATATAGTTTCTCAGCTTCCCCAAGTATTATTACCACAGTATTATAGATGACACTGAAGCTCAGAGCAGTTAAACCATTTTCCTCAGATCACATAACTTTAAAGAGGGAAACCAGATATGGGAAGCAGATTTCTTTCTAAATGAAAAAATCATGAGCTCTTGCTTTCACTTAGCACATAGTCTCATCATCTGTTTTCTTCACAGCAGCTCACGAATGTAACATTCATTCATTTACCAAATACAGATAAATGAGTGGATTTATTCTTGCATTCATCAGATACTAATTCAAAATCGCTTCTGTGTCTGCTACACTGTGCTCAAGACTTCCCAGTGCCTTTGTCTCCTCTCCCTCAAATTTCTCCACCCAATGTCTTGACAAATACTGTAGATTCTTCCTGCATAACCTCTCCAGAATCTTTTCCTTCTGTTATCCATGCTACAGTGTTTATGGAGGATGTTTTCTTCACCTATGAAGTGCGATGGGGGCTGAAGCTGCAGAAAGACTCATGCTGTTCACCTCAGGAGCTGACACAGTAAATGTGGATAAACCTCAATCCTTTAATATCTTTATGACTTCTTTCCCAGTTACCCCAGCGAATTTACAGATTGAGGTTAAAACCACAACAGGATTATCTTCCTGGAAAGAATAGGCTTCCCTTTAAGGTTTCACATAGATACTGGGTGAGGAAAGAGCCCTAAATTGCTTGAAAAATTGAATGCTCTTTGGGCAAAGCAGGAAGCCTTGCTATGGAAGAGCATCATTTGAACATAAATCAGAGTCTCAGTACAAACAGAGTGCTCAGGACATCAAGATGGTTAACCAGAGAGCCTGGCCAGAATATCTGCAGTGGAGAGAAACGATCTTGTTGGGAGAAGGATGACAATAATTAGGGACTTAGAATAAAGGCTAAAAATGATTCAAAGCGAATGCAAAAAGAATCAGGCACACATCCTTTACTATACTCTGTTGTGCAAATCTCACCTTACTGTGTGTTTGTATTCTATTCCTCCACAATCTTTATTTTATTTTATTTTTATGTTCACAGAGATTTGTTGGTGCCAACTAAATGAGCCCAACAGCCAGTGACAACAGAACTGCACTAAAAAAAGTCCCTCATCAGCTCTTGAGAGCAGGCTCCTTAAAGGTGAACAATATTCCACATACAAGGACTTTTTCAGCACCATGCATTAGAAATGGAAGTGAATGTTTATTATTTTTTGTATAAGTTGGTTGATACGGCTTTTCAGCTTCCCTCAGTATCATTATCCAAATTTTGTAGATGACACTAAAGCTCAGAGGAGTTAAACCATTTTCCTCAAATCACATAGCTTTAAATAGGAAAACCAGATATGAAAAGCAGATTTTTTTCTAAATTAAAAAAAAACAAAAACTTGAGCTCTTGCTTTACCCTAGCACATAGTCTCACCATCTGTTTTCTCCATGCCAGGTCATTCCTGTAACATTCATTCACATAACAAATACAAATAAATGAGTGGATTGATTCATCAGCTATTAATTCAGAATCTCTTTTGTGTCTACCACACTAGGCTCAAGACTTCCCCGTGTCTTTGTCTCCTCTCCCTCAAATCTCTCCACCCAATGTCTTGACAAATACTGTAGATCCTTCCTGCACAACATCACCAGAATGTTTTTCTTTCTTTTCATTCACCTCTGTCATCATCCATGCTGTGGTGTTTATGGAGGATGTATTCTGCAGCAGGAAGTGTGATGGGCACTGACGCTGCAGAAAGACTCCTGCTGTCCACCTCGGGAGCTGACACGATAAATGCGGGTAAACCTCAATCCTTTAATATCTTCATGACTTCTTTCTCTTTCTCTTCAATTTCTATTTTCTCATGTTCAAGCTCTGACATTCAAAACTAAACACCTTTCTCTAACATGTTGCTTTAATTATTTAAGCATTCTGCCTGGGATTTTTTCAATTACTCTTGGGAGTTTTCATAAAACTCTCCCAACATATCTCCAAGTGGCCAGGCTTTTCAATTACTGCTTCCCTCCATGTGTATTTCACACACACACACACACACACACACACACAGCACTTAAATTGAACAGGTTTATTTCTTCACACAGGAATTCCTACAAACAGCCCGTTTTCTCCACCATATGTGCACTCCTTCTCTGCATAGCTGGATTTTGATTCTTACACTCTAATATTTTACATATTCTTACACTCTGATATGATCTTGTCTCTTATTCTTTATGGCTCTGCTCTGTAATTTTGTTGTTGTTGTTCTGAGATATAGTTGGACATGTAACTTGTACATGACACACCTTAGCAAGGAGGCAGCCTATATCTCAGATGCAAGTGAAAGAAGCACTCTCCAGGGGTTTCCTAAGGTAGTGGTCAGCACGCTGGCTTCATTCCTGAAAGGGCCTAGTTATGAAAACAACAGGAGCTTTTTGCCTTCCAGAAATCTGTACCATCTCAAAATCCCCAGAGTCTCAGCTACAAGGAACAAGTGATAATACTATCTCACTTTTATAAACACACACACACAACACACACACACAAAATCATTTAATCATTTTTAATTATTTAATCATTTTTTAAAAATCAGTGACACTTTAGATGGGCAGGTCTAGGCAGGGCCTCCTTTCCTGGAATGTGCCTTTTTCTGTCCCGGAATACCCTAAACTTGACATTTTGGCAGTGTGAGTTTTCCCTTTTTGACTTTCTCCTTGTTCCCTTTCCTCTTCCTTCTTTGCAGAGAATGAGTAGCCACTGCACCTTGCCCTGGGCCATCAGTGAGAAGATCTGCTCTTAGTAGAGCCCTGCTTTCCCGCTGAAGGCCCTGAAATCCCCTGTGTTCCAGGCCACCCACTAAGGATCAATAAAGCTCCCCTGATGTGGGGGAATCAGCTCAAGTGGTAGAGCGCTTGCTTAGCATGCAAGAGGTAGTGGGATCGATGCCCACATTCTCCAAACTTTATTATTTAGACCCTGGGTCTCCAAACACTCAGGTCTCCAAACCCAAGTCAGAGAACAAGATGCTGCTTTGGTTCAAGACGTAGGAGCAGCAACAATACAGGGCTGGTGACGGCTCCCTCCTGGCATTCAGTATAGTGTAGATCTACCGTGTAATTAATTTTCTGCTTCTTTGAGGAGCTGTGAAACCAAGGGACATAAACAATTGCTCTTTTCTCCCTGTTTCTGCCTGTAGCTTGAATGTGAGGCAACTGTGAAAAGTGCAGGGCAGAGCCACCTGGGTAATACAGCCCTGGCTTTCTGGTGAGAGGACTGAAACCAGGATGTGTCAAGTAACTAGAATGTGCCTGGACAGATACTGTAGAAAGCAAACACATAAAGTTGTTCATGAGCTTGTGGACGCACCTGCCAGCTGTGAATAAGTAGCCCTAATTCCAAACAACTTACCTAAAAAGAGCCTGAGGACTGAACTGAACAATGGTCCACTTTCCAGTCCTCACTGACCACTGGTTGCACACACTCCAGAGATCTCTCAACCGCAGTGTCAAGGCTTTCAAATAGAGTTATCTGTGAAACAACAACACATGGAAGTCTGTTTGGTACTTGGAGCTTAAATACAAGGCAATTGTGTGCCTGCAAAAACAAAAATATCAATATTATCCTTAAGATTTCAACAAGACACAGTGTCTCATCACATAATCCAAAGAAGTCCAGGTTACAAGCCCCAAAATATTCAGCATTATGAAAAACCAGGGAGATCTTAATTCACATGGCAAAGAGAATCCTTGAATAACAATATTGAGAGGACACATATGTCAAAATCATCTGACACACACATTAAAGCAGTTATTATAACAATGCTCCTAGAATTACGGGATAGCATTCATGAAGTGAATGGAAAGTTGGAAAGTCTCACCAAATATTTGGAATATGTAAACACCAATTTAAACTTAAGAATTAAAAAAAGTATTAACCAAAACTCTTAGGGGAAATAAAAAGCTTAATTGGATGATCTCAATAGCAGTATGCAGAAGACTAAGGAAAAAGTCAATGAACTTGAAAACGGAACAAGAATACCTACAGAATCTGACCTATAGAAAGAAAGGAGGATTTTATTGTCCCTGAACAGACGCTCAGGGACAAATAAAAAATAACAAATCTAACATTCACATTATTGTAATCTGGAAACATTCACATTATTGTAAGAGGACAAAGAGGTCTTTGTGGGATAAAACTGTGAAGAATTAATGGCTGAAAATATATCAAATTTCTCAAAAGATATAAACCAGATTTTTAAAGTTCAGTAAATGTCAAGCAGGATAAACCAAAAGAAACCCATTGCAAGACATATCGTAATCAAACTGCGGAAAATCAAGAAAACACAAAACAATTTTGAAAGAAGCCAAAGGGAAATGAAAGATAAAATACCAAATGAATGATTGTAGATTTCTCATCTGGAACCCAGGAGCCAGAAAAAAATGTCATAACATTCAGTAAATACCAAAGGAAAAATACATTATCAATCCAGAATGGTATGTGGAGCAAAAGTATCTTCCAGACTTAAAGGCAAATAAATACATTCTCATTGGAAGGTAAATAAATACATTCTCAGTCCTAGCAAAACTGCTGGAAAAGAATTAGCAAAGCTTTGAGATAAGAAAAGTGATACCAGAAGGAAACTTAGAACATCATCAATGAAGGAACAAAAGCAGAAATAGAAAATGTCTGGGTAGCCATAACAGACTATTATTCTTCTCTTGAGTTCCTTAAGGTATGTTTGATGGTTGAAAGCAAAAATTGTAACTTTATCTGATGCAGTTGTCATTGTATCTAGATGTACTACATACATAAGATAAAAGGGTAAATGTAATGGGACTAACTCTTGATGAAGTTTCTATATTCAACTTGAATGGTAAAATATTGATTCTAAGTATACTGTGAAAAGTTATATATGTATATGGTAATCCCTAGACCACTTACCAACCAGATTGAAATAAACCAAAACAAGATAGACAGAGGAACATAAAAGAATTAAAACAAAGGGAAAAAAGGTTAATAAATTATTAAATAGTAGATCTATCTAAAAACTTATCTATAATAACATTATATGTAAATTATCTAAATGCATTAAGTAAAAACTAGAGATCATCAGAATGTGTTAAAAATAAATATGCTGACTAAAGAAAGCCACCTGCAATACACTTATAAATAAGAATAAAAGTTATAGAGCAGATTGAAAGAAAAGAGTGGGAAAAGATACCTCATGCAAGCATTAATCAAAGACAGCTGTGGTGTATATATATAAAATCAGACAAAGTAGATTTGAAAGCAGAGAAACTTTTCAGGAATAATGAGGCCTCCTAAATAATTATGATTGTCAATTTTTCAGGAGAATATTGTCCCAAATGTATATGAGGACACAGAGCTTCAAAACTCATAAACAAAATTGGATACGCCAAGTAAAAATAGAAAAATCCAGTTACAGTTGCAGTCATTAACACTCCTCTCTCAGTAATTGGAAGATTTAGTAGAACACAAATCAACAGACATACTGGAGAATTGAACCATGCCATCCAGTAATGGACCTATCAATTTCATAATGCAAAATAAAAATTCAGGTAGAAAGCAAAGACAAAAATTAAAAGAAAAGCAAGATCATGTTATAATGAGAAAATTAAGAGTAGTCCAGCATATAGAAGGGTGCTAATATTGAAAGAGTTTGAAATAGTGACTTAGTTATTTTGAAACATTTTTGAAGGCATTATTTAGCTGGAAATGACAGAAAGACTGAAAATGGTGAATCTGGAGGTGGATCTTCCCTTGTCCATATTTATCTTGTCTTCGTTTGAGGTCTGGGGTGTCTGTACTTCCTCTGAATTACCTGATCTTACTACAGTGTCTGGCACAGAGCATCTCCCCAGTGAATATGTACTAAATGAGTAGAAAGTAATTGATTGATAGATTCAAAAGAGTTGTGCAAGAATAATGTTCATTATTTGACTAATCACTGAATGTGGTGTTTGAAGGAAGACAATGAATCAAAGTTGACTTGAAAGGTAAGCCCAAGGCCAGACATGGTGGCTCATTTCTGTAATCCCAGCACTTTGGGAGGCCGAGATCAGTGGATCCCTTGACACCAGGAGTTTGAGACCAGCCTAGGCAACACAGTGAAAACCTGTCTCTACAAAAAATACAAAAATTAGCCGGGTGTGGTGGTATGCATCTGTAGTTCCAGCTACTCAGGAGGCTGAGGTGGGAGGATCGCTTGAACTCAGGAGGAGGAGGTTGCAGTGAACAGAGAACGCACCGGTACCTGGACAACAAAGTGAGACCCTGTCATAAAATAAAATAGTTAAACCCAGGCCAGGAGGGGTGGCTCATGCCTGTAATCCCAGCACTTTGGAAGGCCAAGGTAGGCTGATCACGTGACTTCAGGAGGTTGAGACCAGCCTGGCCAACATGGTGAAACCCCGTCTCTACTAAAAATACAAAAATTAGCCAAGCGTGGTGGCAGGCACCTGTAGTCCCAGCTACTCTGGAGGCTGAGACAGGAGAATTACTAGAACCCGGGAGGCAGAGGTTGCAGTGAGCCAAGATCTTACCATTGCACTGCAGCCTGGGCGACAGAGTGACACTCTGTCGAAAAAAAAAAAAAAAAAGTTAAGCCCAAAAAGTAAGTAAGGAAGACGTTTGGAATTAGATATTTGTTGTATGAATGAATGGGCTAAAGTGCAAAAGAACGGGCAGAATAACTGAGCTGGTACAGAGGGAAAAAATCACATTTAAAATCTAAAAATATCTGCTTCTTAGTTCAGGCTTTCCCACTTAGCAGCTTTGGCACCTTGGGAACACTTAACTTATCTGAGCCTCTATTACTTCTAAAAAGTGCATAAAGTGCAGACTAAGACATAGTTTTTTTGGCAAAATTCAGTCAGACTACATCAAGTAAACTCCCTAAGTCTCCTAGTATAATTCATGGCACAAAAAATTGGGGAAAAAACAGGGAGGATATGATTATAAGTTCAGTTTATGTTTTTTGTTGAGTGAATGTCTCCAGTCATAGAGATGCAAGTGTAGATACACAGTAAGATTAGTATGAATGGGAGACACCTTGGAAGGCTATTTCTTCCTTCCTTCATTCAGTTGGTCACTCAGTGAACTATCATGAATTGAGCACCGCCTCTGTTTCTTATCAACAAAGGAGACTGCGGAAAAGAAGAGTGACTAAGATCTCTGAAGAAGGGAAAAGCTAGATGACTGGGCCACAAGAGGAAAAAAAGCAGCAAGACAGTTACAATTGTTTCTGGTCCCACTTTTATAAACACACACACACACACAATCATTTAATCATTTTTAAGTATTTAATCATTTTTTAAAAATCTGTGATGCTTTACCTGGGCATGTCTAGGCAGGTCCTCCTTTGCTGGGACGTGCCCTTTTCTGTCCCGGAATACTCTAAACTTGACATTTTGGCAGCGTGAAGTTTTCCCGTTTTGACTTTCTCCTTGTTCCCTTTTCTCCTCCTTCTTTGCAGAGAATGAGTAGCCACTGCTGTTTGCCCTGGCTCATCAATGAGAAGATCTGCTCTTAGAGCCCTGCTTTCCTGCTGAAGGCCCTGAAATCACCTGTGTTCCAGGCCACCCGCTAACAATAAATAATGCTCCCCTGATGTGGGGAATTAGCTCAAGTGGTAGAGCGCTTGCTTAGCATGCAAGAGGTAGTGGGATCGATGCCCACATTCTCCAAGCTTTATTATTTAGACATCGTGTCTCCAAACACTCAGGTCTCCAAACCCAAGTTAGTGTCTGAGAACAGGATGCTGCTTTGGTTCAAGACGTAGGCGCAGCAATAATAGAGGGCTGGTGATGGCTCCCTCTTGGCATTCAGTATAGTGTAGATCTACCATGTAATTAATTCTCTGTTTCTTTGAGGAGCTGTGAAACCAAGGGACATATACAACTGCTCTTTTCTCCCTGTTTCTACCTGTAGCTTTGTCCTAAATGTGAGACAATTATGAAAAGTGCAGGGCAGAGCCACTTGGGTAAATACAGCCTCGGCTTTCTGCTCAGGGGACAGAGTTTGAGGCACTGCAGAGGAACCAGCCAAAGTATGAGACCCATATGTTGAGAGTGACAGAGTGTAAAGTTCAAAACAATCAAAATATTTAAAGATTTATCATGGGTCTTGATGACATGATGGTATCTCTCTACTCTCTGGACTTATTATGTGTGGTAATAAATTTACTTTTTAAAAGCCAGTTGAGTGTTTTTAATGTTGTGGGGCTATTGCTAAGAGTTTCCTGAGTTTTTTCTAGTAATGTAGAGATCTTTATGCTAAATATTTCGTAAAGAAGTTTGGTGGGTTTTGTGTTCTAAATCCTAATCACTGGCATTAACTCAAACCAGCCATATAAAAGGTATGAAAAATGTCTGTCTGGCGTGCACTTGGTTCACTGAGCTTTTGCTTTCCTGCCAGCAAATTAGACATTCTCCTCACTTAGGAGGCCAACTTCTCAGCCACTGGCTCCAGCCTAGCCCTATGGTCTGTCAGTGGCTTTAGATTTAATTGACACATGCCCAGCCCCAACTCTCTCCTGCCTTAAGGATATAAGAGCCATTGTGAGCCGCAAAGTTATTATATCCGAGAACCCAGAAAACCACTTTTGTATATAGCAGTCCTCTGTTTTTTCATTTAAACCTATGGGTTGGAATAGCATAGGATCATACACCTGTGAGCCTACCTGTTTTACAAGTTAAAACTTTTTCCTGATTCTTGCAAGCATTTTTTCTCACTCAACCCTACATGCATGTGTGCAGAATTTTAAGGTAAAATTAGTTTTTGTAGACACTGAATGTGCTGCCCTCAAGGAATATTACAATGGAGTAGGGAAGACAGTTGAGCAAACAGCTGTTTACAATTCTGATAAAAGTCACAATTGAGATGAATACTCTGTACACTAAAAGTACAGAAAGGAACACTACTCTTGAGAATGAGTAGCCTGATAGGATTTGCCAGTGTTTCTGTTATTTCATTTGTTCATACCGGTCCCTGACACCTGGTTTCCTTTTCAAGCAACAAAATCCTAAAATCTCCATCATCTGCTGCTTTCACGTTCCTCACCACTGAGGTCAAGGACCCGAGGCTGGCAGGAAATTGAACTAATGACACTTCAAGAAGACCATGAATCTTTTCATTTTTTTCAGCTGGAAAGCTGAGAGCAGACAAATGGCAGGGAGGCCAAGTGCTATCAACCACATTTAGAAATTTTATTTAATCTGCACATCTTTATTTGGTAGAAAGTTTTACAAATAAAATTTAACACAAAACAATTTTTTTGAAAAACCATGTTGACTTAAGCAGAGCCAATGATGCAAAGCATAATGTATCAGAAGATTCCTGATTCAACTGCTAGCTTGAAGTCGCCCCCTCCTTGTGTTCTGGAAAGATGGGGTGTTGTTTATCATCCACATATCAAAAAGTAAACAGAAAGCAGTATTTCCGAAACCTTTTCTTTATAAGGAGATCTTCATAAAACTTGCATTATTACTCTTGTTGGATCATAACACACCTGAGAAAGATTGGGTGGAGGAAGGTGAAGAAGGCTGGAAAAGATTTACAAGGGAATAAATCAAGAATCTGGTACAAATTGACTAATGGTATCTTCTGCATCAGCCCATTTCGAGTGAAAAGTCCCCCGTTTTAGAACTTTTGGCTCTTCGTTTTAATGCTCCCTCCTGAGAATTAACAAAAATTTTGATTACTCTGGGCACGCTACCTGATTAGCCCTGCTCCGCAAGGAGCAGTTATATATATATATAATCACACACACACACACACACACACACACACACACACAGACACACACATTTTTCAGGGAATCCTGCCTAATTTCTTCCGAAGTTCAGCTGTCTCAGTTCACACCAAACAAGTTACACGATTTCATAACGGATAGAGGACAGAAGCTTAAGGAGGGAGGGCCGAATGCACCGGGAACCCTAGTCAAGTGTAGGAAATCATCACGAGCGAGGCGAAGCAGGTCGCGGGAGACGAGACCTTCACTCAGGAACGGGGACGATGTGAATCGTGTTTCTATCGAGTGGCCGGGTTGGGACCGGGTTGGGATCAGCCAGGAGGAGGTAGCCGCACAAGGCTTAGCTGGGTCTCCCGCGCAGACATCTCCTGGACAGCGACCCAGCGCCGCGCAGGCGCTCACGGCCCGGCTCCAGGGCTGCGGGTGGCGAGTCCCTTGCCTGCCCGGCGCTCGCCCTCGGGAAGGACGGACGCCTCGCGACGGCCGCGGACGCACCAGCGCAAGTGGTTCCTTGGAATCTCCCCATGTAATTCCACATGAGATTAAATTTTTTAAAGCGCCTCATACTCGTGACCCATGGGTCAATGCCATCTAGCGACCATTCAGTGGCTGAATCCTCAGACAGACACTCAGCATCCCCAGAGCCTAGGGGCATGCCATATGCCCCCACATAAAGATTTGTTGAATGAATGAAGGTGTCTAACTCCATTGTCTTGCCCTATTAAAGATGTATACTTTCTCTGCCTAGACCATTATGGTAATACCCTGACCTTCCTCATGATCTTTGCACTCAATTCTCAACTCTGTGCCCTATTGGAATGGTACTGAAATGCAAATTCAGTTACAGTCTCTCCTAAATTCATTTACCAGCAAACTTTGCTTACAGTGCTTAAACATTTTATCCTGACATTCAAAGCCCTTCATAAAAAGCTGGCCTCTCTCGCAGCTTTACTCCTGGAATTCAATCCTATGCACACTCTCAGAAAACAAAATCATTGTTAATTCACCTTCAAAACCTGTTGTTTTATTCTTCTGAGACTTTGCAAATACCTTTGAGCAAGGCATCTGGATAGCTCCTCATTTTTAAATGTAACTGTGGATACCACCTTGAGTGGAGATGGAAAGAAAAGGGAAGCTGAAGGATAATGGATTGTAAAAATTCATGCTTTCTCATTCTTGTCTGGTTGGATAATCAGTGCCTAGAAAGGAGTCAAAGAAGGTTTTCTTTATATATCTTCTAAATAACACAAAACCTAGCTCCGCATTAAAGCCTTAGAATTAGTTTCTGGGATTAATTTAAAAAGCAGTAGACTTCAGACTGTCATATTCAGATTCCCACAGATGTTGCAGCCACAATGCAGAATACTAACCACTATAGGATCATGACAGGCCACTGGGAAAAGCTGATGACTTCTATTTATTACAAATTTGTCATGCCAATTGCCTTTTCATCAAACCAGTAAGAGCTCAAAAGGGCATACTTTATGATTACAAAGTAGAAATAACTTTGCAAAATCTTCATGGGTAGACGAATCTTGCTTATTTTCACCTGTGGCTAATTATCTTGCTCATTCCAGAAAACCAGAAAGGCTCACAGCTTGCCATCTTATCTTGGTTTAAGAATTCTTTTTGAACTTACCCTGTGAAAGAAAACACACAGAAGAAAGCTTTCCCTCTGCATGTCACTGATTTCTGAACAGGAAAATACAAGAAAAGTATTATCATAACTGTAGACACTGGGTATAAACTGGGGGATCTAGATTGTCAGCTTTTCAAGAAGCTTATATTCTAGGGGAGAGATAGAAAATAAAACAATAATTTAATATGTTTTCCAATTTATTAAAAATTTTATTTAAAAGATGGAGAGAGAGACAGGACATTGATTCAGCTGGAGAGGTCAAAGAAGGGCTCTCTGAGACAGTGACATTTGAGTTGTGGCCTCAGTGTTGAAAATGAGTCCACTGTTCTGGGTCTGGAGCAAAAGTGGCGGAGTTCAGAGGCTGACAGCTGGGGTCTGGGCCTCTGCGGGCAGCCAGAAGACGAGCCAATAGAGTACCCCACTTACCAGACTGACGGCAGAGCCAAATATGAAAATGTTCTTTTTTCTCAAGCCTCGAGACTGCACACCAAAGTCCCAAGCAATCAAGGAAACTCCATTTCCAGTTCCTTGGTGTCTCTAAGGCATAGGCTCAAAGTGAAGCAGACTTTTCCTGAGGTGAAATGCAGAGACAGTCCCACTGCTCAGCTCAGTGTGGATCATGACCTTCCTGCCCTTCCCTTCTAGCTCACCCTCACCAGATTCTGAGGACTGATGAGGAAGGAATTGCTTTACAGCATTTTCTGCTGAGCATTTATTGCATGATTAGGTCAATCTCCAGCTCACTGGGCACTTACAGAAAAAAAATCTACCAGGTTTCATGTGTGACCTTGAAAAATGTCCTCATTTCTTCTGTTTGTAATTTAGTAGGTTATCCAGAGGAATTTTCCCTGGATGTTATTACATTAAACAGTGGACAGAGTACTGCAAAGGTGAGGCCCAAGGCAGATGGAAATAACCACAGTTAACTGCCTGCTGCCACATACACCCTATTCCTGATCTGCCTGTGAGACTTTTTTCTAAGGATTTAGTTTATGCCAAATGTTTCATTCCCTGACTCTGGCTTTCTCTCTGTCTGTCATCTCCAGTGTCAGATATCAGCCTTTCTTATTTTTGAGGCTAAATCTCCACATAAATCTCAGTCTCAATTAGCAAAAAGCTCTTCCCATCACCACTAAAATAACCTTATTTTGGGCCCAGAGTATGGGGAATGGATGTCTGCTCCAACCCTCTGTAATGCAGCCTGCATTCTCTTGGTTTTCTTTACCTTTTACAGTCCTTTACTTGGAGTGTTAGTGAAATAATTGCCAAGCCCAACCTGTACATGCCCAATGAAGAAAGAACCAAAAACCCGAACATCCATTACTATCTACATTTGAACCTCTGAATAAGTGGAATAGTTCTTCTATTTATCAGACATTAATTCAGAATGTCTTTTGTGTCTGCCACCCAGGTTCAAAACTCCCAATTGCCCTTGACTTCTCCTCCCTCAAATCTTTATACTTAGGGTTTTTATAGATACTGTAGAGCCTTCTTATACAACCTCTCCAGAATATTCTTTTCTCATTTGTCTGTTCCTTCATCCATTCTACAACATTTATTTAGAGTGTATTTTGAATTAGGCGCTGATGATGAAGAAAGACTCATGCTGTTGACCTCAGGATCTGACAGAATAAATGAGGATGAACCTGGATCCTTAATTTTTTAAATAATTTATTTCGCTTTCTCTCCAATTCCAACCTCTTTAAAATTCACAACTAAAATCCTCTTCCTAAAATGTTACTTCGATTACATAAGCCACCCGCCTGGAGTTAATCCTCTCCTCAATATATCTGCAAATGTCTAGGCTTTCCCAACACTATTTCCATCAATACGCATTTTACAAACATACACACACACCCCCACCAATTAAATAGGTATGTCCCACATACACACTAAAAGATTTCTATACCATCACTGTTCTTTCTGTCCTGTGTGCCATCTTCATCTTCATTTCTCAGCTATATCTATTTTTATTTCTCTTTATTATGGCCTTGCCCCTTGCCACCTTCCTGTAATACATTTCTGGTTTTTTGCTATTCACTTATATGGTATGGTTATGTGACTACATATGAAATACATGAACAGGGATTGAAATTTAAGTTGTTACAAGTTTAAAATAGCCGGTTATAATTATATAATTATAAAATGTTTTAGGTAAACCTCACGATAACCACGAGACAAAAACCTATAGTAAATCCACAAAAGATAAAGAGAAACAAATAACAGCATACTACCACAGAAAATAATTGAATCACCAATCAAAACAGCAAGAGAGGAAGAAAGGAACAAAAAACCCTAAAAAACAACCAGAAAATACTTAACAAAATGTCAATACTACGTCCTTAACTGCCAATAATTGCCATCATGTAAATGGATTAAATTCTTCAATATAAAGATATAGAATGGCTAACTGGATTTTAAAAAATATATCCCAAAAAAGACCCAACTATATGCTGCCTACAAGAAATTCACCTCACCTTTAAGGACACACAGATTGAAAGTGAAGAGATGGGAAAAGACATTCTCTGCAAATGGAAACGAAAAGAGAGCAGATATACTTATATCAGATAAAGTAGACAAAGTCAAAAATTGTGAAAAGAGAGAAAGGGGTCTTTATATTACGATAAAAAGGTCGATTCATCAACAGGATATAACAATTATCAATTTATATGCACCCAACATTGGAGCACCTAAATATGGAAAGCAAATATTCATAGATCTGAAGAAAGAGATAGACTGCAATAGAATAATATGAGGGGACTTCAGTCCCCCACTTTCAACTATGAACAGATCATTCAGAGAGAAAATCAATAGAAAATATTGGACTTGATATATGCGTTAGACTAAATGGACCTAACAGACATATACAGAATATTCCACCCAACAACAGTAGAATGTCACTTCTATTTAACATGGTGCTGGAAGTCCTAGCCAGAATACACATTCTGGTCAGGTGCACGTGAAACACTCTCCAGGACAGGCCATATATAAGGCCACAACATGAGTCTTAACAAATTTGAGAAGACTGAAATCATATCAAGTATCCTTTCTGACCACAATGGCATGAAACAAGAAATCAACAACAGGAGGAATTTTTGAAAATTCACAACTATGTGGAAATTAAACAACATGCTCCTGAACAACCAATGGGTCAAAGAACAAATCATAAGGGAAATTGAAAAATTACTTTGGGACAAATCAAAATGGAAATACAATATACCAAAATTTACAGGATACAAGAGCAGTTCTAAGAGAGTTTTCATCAAAAAAGATGAAAGATCACAAATAGACTACCTAGCATCCATTACACCTCAAGGACTGGAAAAACAATCAACTAAGCTAGTTACAAAGTTAGTAGGAAGACGGAAATGATAAAGATCAGAAGAAGTAAACAGAAGACAGAAAAAATAAAGAGATCAACCAAACTAAGAATTTTTTTTAAAGGTAAATAAAATTTACAAACCTTTAGCTAGACTGATTAAGAAAAAAAAATGCAAAGACTCAAATAAAATCAGAAATGTAATCAGAAATGAATTGAAGAGGTAACAACTGTTACCACAGAAATACAAAGGATTATTTAAAAACTACTACGAACAATTATATGCCAACAAATTGGATAACCTAAAAACTGGATAAATTCCTAGACACATGCAACTTGCAAGACAGAATCAGAAACTCTGAACAGAGCAAAAACAAGTAAGGAGATTAAATCAGTGATAAATCTACCATCAGAGAAAAGCCTAGGACCTGACAACTTCACTGCTGAATTTGATGAAACATTTAAAGAGGCAATACCAGTTCTTCTTGATCTCTTTCAAAAAACTGAAGTAGAGGAAATACTCCCAAACACATTTTACAAGGCCAGCATTACCATGAACCCATTGCCTGAGGAGAGCACTACAAAGAAAAAAAATTACAAACCAATATCCCTGATGAACATGTATGCAAATATACTCAACAAAATACTAGCAAATTGAATTCAACAGCACATTTAAACAATTATTTACCATGATCAAGCAGGATTTATCACAGGGATACAAAGACGGTTCAACTTATACAAATCTGTAAATGTGTGATCCACCGTATTAACAGAATGAAAGACAAAAACCATCTCATCATCTCAATAGATACAGAGAAAGCATTTGACAAAATTTAACATTCCTTCATGATTAAAAACTCTCAAAAATTAGGTATAGAAGGAATGTACCTTAACACAATAGAGGCCTTTATAGGACAAACCCACATCTAACATCATACTCAGTGGGAAAAAAATTGAAAGCTTTCCTTTTAAGATCAGGAATAAGACAAGGATATCCACTCTTGCCACTTCTATTTAACACAGTACTGGAAGTCCTAGCCAGAGCAATTAGGCAAGAGAAAGAAATAAAAGACATCCAAATTAGAAAGGAAGAAGTTAAATTGTCCCTGTTTGTAGATGACATAATCCTATATATAGAAAACCCTAAAAAACTCACCAAAAATCAAAACTGTTAGAAATAAAAAACAATTTCAGTACAGTTGCAGAATACAAAACAACATACAAAAATCAACATACAAAAGCTAGCATTTCTATACACTAATGGCAACCTAACCAAAATAAAAAATTTTAAAGATCCCATTTACAGTAGCTACAAAAAATACTTAGAAATAAATTTAACCAAGGAGGTGAAAGGTCTATATGTGAAAACTATTAAACACTGATGAAAGAAATTGAGGAAGACACAAATGGAAAGATATCCTGTGTTTATAGATTGGAAGAATTAATATTATTAAAATGTCCATACCCCCCCAAAGTGATCTACAGATTCAGTGCAATCTCTATCAAAATCCCAATGACATTTTTCACAGAAATAGAAAAAAAAAACGCTTAAAATTCATATGGAATCACAAAAGGCCCCAAATAGCCAAAGCAATCTTGAGCAAAAACAAAACTGGAGGCATCATACTACCTGACTTTAAAAATATACTACAAATATATAGCAATCAAAAGAGCATAGTACTGGTGGAAAAACAGACATATAAACCAGTGGAACAGAATAGAGAGGACGGAAATAAATCCACACATTTATAGTCAATTAATTTTTGACAGACGTGCCTAGACACATAATGAGGAAAGGATAGTCTCTTCAATAAATGGTGTTGGGACAACTGGATATCTACATGCAGAAAAATGATAGGAGGCCCTTATCTCATACCACACACAAAAATCAACTAAAAATTGATTGAAGACAAACATAAGATGTGAGACTCTAAAACTTCTAGAAGAAAACATACGGGGAATGCTCCATAACATTGGTCTGTGCAATTATTTTTTGGATATGAATCCCCCCAAAAACAAAAAGACAAAAATAGATAAATAAGAT
The DNA here is from genome assembly GCF_028858775.2 of Pan troglodytes. Taxonomy (NCBI): domain Eukaryota; kingdom Metazoa; phylum Chordata; class Mammalia; order Primates; family Hominidae; genus Pan; species Pan troglodytes. The sequence continues at coordinate 63,874,820 of NC_072403.2, forward strand.
TACATGAAACTAAAGAACTTCTGCACAGCCCCCCCCCCAAAAAAAAATCAACAGTGAAGAGACAACCGATAGATTGGGAGAAAATATTTGCAAACCATACTTCTGTAAGTGGTTGATATAAAAAATACATCAGGAACTCAACTCAATAGCAAGAAAACAAATAACCCAATTAAAACATGGAGAAAGGACCTTAATAGACATTTCTCAAAAGAAGACACATTGCCAACAGGCATATGAAAACTTGCTTAATGTCATTTGTCATCAGGCACACGCAAATCAAAACCACACCTGTTAAAATGGCTGCTATCAAAAAGGCAAAAGATAACAGGTGTTGGCAAGAATGTGGAGAAAAGAGAATCCTTGTACGTTGTTGGTAGGAATGTAAATTAGTGCAGCTGTTTTGTACAGCAGTTCCTCAAAAAACTAAAAAGAGCACTATCATATGATCCAGCAATCCCACTTCTGGGTATATGTTCAAAAATCGGGCTATTGAAGAGATATCTGCACTCTCATGTTCATTGCAGAATTACTACTAAAGTAGCTGAATCAACCTAAGCGTCTATCAGCAGATGAATGGATAAAGAAAATATTACAACTGCACAATGAAATACTATTCAGTCTTTTAAAAAACAGAAATCCTGTCATTTTCGATGTCGATGAACCTGGAGGGCATTGTGTTAAGTGAAATAAGCCAGGCGCAGAAAGACAAATACTGCGCGATCTCACTTAAATGTGAACTCTAAAAAAGTCAAACTCATCAAAGCAGAGAGTAGAATGGTAGTTACCAGGGGCTAGGGGAGGAGATGGGAGGTAGGAATGGAATTAGAGAGATGTTTGTCAAAGGACACAAAATTTCAGTTAAACAGGAGGAATAAGGTCAGATCTACTGTGCCGTATGGTGACTACAGTTAATAATAAGTGTATTCTGTACTTTATAATTGCTAAAAGAGTAGATTTAAGTGTTCCCATCACACACACAAAGTAATAGATACGTTAATTAGCTCGAGTTAACCATTCCACAATGTATGCATATATGAAAACATCATGTTGTACATCATAAATATATACATTTTGTATTTGTCAACTAAAAAAATTGTAAAAACGAGTATTTAATGCTCATCTCAAAATATAAAAAGCCTGTGATGCAAAGGGTTTCTATGGTGTAGTCGTTACCACGCTGGCCTAACACTTGGAAGGTCCTCTATTTGAAACTCAACGGAAACAACAGGTTTCTCTGGTCTCCCAGAATCTGACCGGGAGTGGCCGCTTCTTCCCGGGAGTCCAGAGCTGCAAGGAACAAGTGATAATCCCGCCTCTTTTAAAAGAAAGATCGTCATCCTGGGATAGCTGTGCCAAATTAGCAGGCCGCTCTGGGCGGGCGCTCCCCAGCTGGGACGTGCTCGCTTCTCTCCCTGAAAATCTGGAACGTGAAATCTTACAGCACCAGACTTTTCCAGTGTCCACTTTCTCCTGGCTACGTTTTCCCCTCTCCCTCGCAGAGGAATAGCCATCATGCCCTTGCCCTTGGCCATTTTTGAGTAGACTCGCCTTAGGTCGAGTCCTGGTTCCCCATTAATAATCCAGACATTTCCTTTGTTCCGAGACGCAAGAAATGGTGGGTAGTCGCGCACATCTACTCCTGAATAAAGGAAAGGGCAGAAAGTTTTGCGGTAGGCGACGAATGAGCTCAAGTGGTAGAGTACTCGCTTAGCATGTGAGAGGTAGTGGGATCGATGTTGTCACTTAGGGCCGCATGTCCATACAGTACAACGTGGAGAACGGCTTCATTAGTCACCTGTCGAAGAAAACGAGGAAGTACCAGCCATCTTGAATGCTTCACTGGTAAAAGACCTATGGGCATAAAGAAACAGTGCTAATAATAGCCCCTAAAACGTTCAGTGGACAGTACCCATTTTCTAAGTTGTTTTCTCTTTATTCAGAGGAAAGAAGAGATCCCAAGAGGGTGGGATATACCCAATTGTTCCTTTTCTCTCCTTCCTGCAGCTTGACCCAAAATGCCAAAATGCAGCACAGCTCTGGAAAATGCAGGGCAGAGCAGGATGAGTAAAACTCCAGCTTTCTTTCTGGTCAGGGCGCTGCAAAGTGGAGTTCCAAGTCACCGGAAAGTCCTGCTGAGAGTGTGGAAAGCAAACCCACAAGTGGTTTGTCAACTCACCGAGTGCACCCCTGAGTTGCGAATATGTAGCTGTAAGGAGCAAAACCAAATACAGAAAGCTTATTTTTTCCCAATTTAAAAACATGTTTTGTGATTCTACTTTAGACATCTTGAATAGGCAAATTCATGTAGACAGAAAGAAGAGAGGTTGTTGGGGAGAGGGAAATGTGGAGTTATTGTTTAGTGGGTACAGAGTTGCTGTTTGGGATGCTGAGAAACTTCTGGAAATGGGTAGTGGTGATAGTTGCTCACATTGTAAATGTACTTAATGCCACTAAATTGAACACTTAGAATTTTAAATGTAAAATGGGTTAAGTATATTTTACCACAATAAGAAAACACAAACTCTTGTTCATTCTTTAATTTAGCACATAGTCTCATCATCTGTTTTTCTCCACACCAGCTCATCTGTTCATCCTTCTATTCATTTGACAAATACTTAGAAATGTCTAGATTTATTGCTCCATTCATCAGACATTAATTCAGGATCTCTTGTGTGCCACAGTTTCAAGACTTCTCCCTCAAATGTTTACACCAATGTCTTGACAAATACCATAGATCTTTCCTGCACAGCCTCTCCAGAATGTTTTTCTTACCTTTCACTCATGTTTCTCTTGCCCATTCTACCACCTTTATGGAGGACGTAGTCTGCACCACAAAGAATAATGGGCACTGGAGCTACGGAAAGACTCATGCTGTTCACTTCAGAAGCTGACGGAATAAATGTGAATAAACCTCAATTCTTTAATCTATTTATAACTTCTTTCCATTTCTCTTCAATTACAGTCTTCCTGTTCCCAAGCTCTTTGACATCCAACACTAAACACCTTTTTCTTGAATGTTAACTTGGTTATGTAAGCTGTCTGGAATTTTTTCAAGGGTTCTTAAGTCTCAATGTTTTCCCAATCATTATCTCCATGTGCACAGGCATTTCAATCACTACTTCCTTTCATTTTATAAACAGGCACACACACAAGCAGGCACACATGCACTTGTGCACTACACATCCCAAGTGAACAGGCATGTTTCCTCACACAGGAATTCCTACATCTATGCCTGTTCCTTCAAACTCATGTGCATTCTTCCTCATCTGCATCCTTCAAGGTTCATATTTATCCCTTTACTACAAGCTGATCTTTTAATCCCCATGGTTCTTGTCTGTAATACTTTTGTGATTTTTGCTGTTTTCTTATGTGATGTGAATATGTGAGTTCTATATGATGTAACTTTAAAAGACTTGAATATAAGTATGTGTGTATATATATATAAATCTAACATAAATATATCCTATATATCTTAGAAATCTAAGATATATACATACCTTGAACATCTTAGATATATCTATCTTAGATTTAGGAAGTCTGAGGGTTTCCTCAGTGTAGTATAGAGGTTATCTCACTCACTTGCCTAACACGAGATGAGGCCCTCAGATAGAAAGACAGATGTTATATAATTATAACGCGTCTATTCACCGAAGGGACACAACTGTCCTAAATATGTCTGTTTCTGGCCACAGAGCTTCAAAACTTATGAACAAAATGGATAAACCAGAAAGAAAATAGAAAAATCCAATTACAGTTGCAGACATTAACACTCCTCTCTCAGTAATTGATAGATTCAGGAGAGAACAAATCAGCAAACATTTTAGAGAATAGGACAACAGCATCCACCAATGGATCTAATAGACTTTATAAAGCAAAATCACAATTTATGTAGAAAGCCGAGCCAAAAAAATCAAAGAAAAGCAAGATCATATTATAAGTAGGAAATCACGAATGGTCAGAGTGCAGAAAAGTGACATTATTGAAACTGATATTTCTGAAACAGTTACTTAAATAGCAGGAAGACTGATAACGGCGAATCTGTAAGTGAATCTTTCCTTGTCCATATGTATCCTGCTTTTTCTTGAGGTCTGGGCTGGCCAAATGTCTCCTGAAATTCCTGGGCCTACTACAGTGTCTGGCACAGAGCATCTCTCCAGCAAATATGTACTGAATGAGTAGAAAGGAACTGACGGATTCAGAGGAGACCTGCAAGAATAATGTTCAGTATTTTGCAAATCACTGAATGTGGTGTTTGAAGGAGGACAATGAGTGAAAGTTGACTTGGAAATCTAGGCCCAGGAGGAGGTTGAGAATTAGATATGTGGTATATGAATGAATGGACTACTGTGGAGAAAAACAGGCAGAGAGATAATGAGCAGGAGCAGAGAAAAGACTCACCTTTTGGAATCTAAAATAAATGTGCTTGTCAGTTCAGGCTTTGCCACCTAGCATCTCTGGCACCTTAGAAACAATAATTATCTGAGCCTCCATTACATCTAGAAAGTGTACATTAGGATACATCGTTTTGTTAGCGAAATTCAATTGGACTACGTAAACGCAAGAAATCTGGTAGTATACTTAATAGCACACAAGAAAAAACAAAGGGGTAAAAAACAAAGAGGGTGCCATTATAAGTATTTTGTGTTTTTTTGTAGCGGCAATGTCTTCAGTCATGTAGATGCAAGTGGAGATATGAAGGAAGACAGTAGTATGATCAAGAGACAGGTTTGATGGCTATTTCTTCATTCATTTATCCAGGTGGTCAGTGAACTATCATGAACTCAGAACCTCCTGTCTCTTTTCAACAGAGGAGACCATGGAAAGTGTAAGAGTGACTAAGGTTTCTGAGGGAAGGAAAAGGGAAAAAGAGCAGCAAAAGACAGGTACAATTGATCCTGGTAACGCAGAACCCAGACGGTCCTATGAAATACTGGAAAGGCGTAGACTCCTCTGGTCGTGGGTATGGAATCTTCCTAGTGCAGCGTTGATTGATACAGAGTAATTTTCAAGTAGGATTGATTGTAGTTTTTGAAAGCTGAAACCGTAACGTAGGTGGGAAATACACTTCAACAAAATGGATGTTGCCCAAACTCAACTGCAAGCCCTCTTAGTGCAGCTGGCAGCGCGTCAGTCTCATAACCTGAAGGTCCTGAGTTCAAGCCTCAGAGAGGGCATCGCTTTTGCCAAAGAAGTTGGATACACTAAATATCGGAACGCAAATGCTCTAGCAGATAAGGATTTGAAGACTGACCCAATATTTGTAGAAAATGGAAACATGACTTAGGTTTTCTTGTTTTTTCGACTTTCCAGTGGTTTGAGTAAAATGAGTGGTGAAAACAGAAGAGTAGATTACACCAGAAACTGCAAGCTATGTCATATAATTGGTCTTTCTAGCTGACACAGGAAGCAGGAGAAATTTCTCTTCCAACTTCCCGCTCTCAGGGTCACCTCACACTAATTATTGGGTGGATGGGTGAAGTCATTTATTCTTTTAATCATCCAACAAATATTTCTTCAACACATATCTTGTTAAGAGACTGGGGTCAAGAGTGAATACAACGCAAACATTCCTACCTCTGTGAAACTACATCCTACTTGGGAGGAGTGGGGTGAAAGTGTATTCAGCACAAATATTCCTACTATTGCGAAACTACATCATACTTGGGAGGAGTGGGGTGAAAGTTTATTCAGCACAAATATTCCTACTATTGCAAAACTACATCATACTTGGGAGGAGTGGGGAGAAACAGACAGGAAACAATCAAAAATATGTAAGACGTGATGTGACGATGTCTACTGTGAGGGAATCGCTAGGCAGTAAAGGGTTTGGGAATGTGGAGGTGGCACATTCAGCTTTCAGGAGGACAATCAGGGACTCTGTCACCTTGACAACTTTAGTCTTGCCTTCTTCTAGCCATCTTGCTGAAACACTTGTGTCCATGTTTTTCTAACACTGTCATAAGAGTACTTTTACCTATCAAGGCAACTGGGGGTTAGGAGAGCTTTTTGCCCAGAAGGCTAGTTGGCTTCCTTGGAAAACTGATGATACATGAGGACTGGGGTTGTCAATCCCTCACATGTTTCTTCATATGAAAAATGAGGACTGTGGGATTCTCTGGCTGGATCTCAGCACCTAGAGATGGATCTGGGCAATAGGAACTGCTCAGTATTAGCTACTGCTTTGGTTGCCTTCTCCCTGTGGAAAGCTGGCCTCTCACACTGAATTTGTATCATAGGCACTCATGAGGGTCTTGACTATATCAATATCTGATGGGAGACTTTAGTGCAGTTCTGTTGTCGTAGCTGATTTGCTCATTTGGTAGCTAGCATCCAGCTTCTTGTGAACATTAAAATAAAATAAAATAATAAAATAAAATAAAATAGATTATGGAGGAATAGAATACAGATACATACTAAGGTATAATTTTCCAGACAAAATGGATTTGGATAAAAGAATCTAATTAAGAATTTGTGCATGGTTCTTTTAAAATTCCTTTGATTTTTTTTTTTTTTTTTTTTTGGCCTGTTTTTCAAGTCTCCAATTTTTGTCACCCTTCTCCCATCAGGTCAGAGAGAAAGCCAATGGTCAGAAGCAATCTTCCAGCAACTGCCATAGCGCTTTCTCCTGCCTGCAGATACCTCTTTTTAGTCAGCCTTTATGGGAAGTAGCAGCAGCATCCGTTCCCAGAGAGCAAGCTCTGGAGTAGCTGAGCTAACCCCAGTTGCTAATCTGAGCTAATCCCAGTTACCCCAGTGGATTTACAGATTGAGGGTAGAACCCAGCAGGGTTCTCTTCTTGGAAAGAATAGGCTTCCCTCTAAGGTTTCACATAGATACTGGGTGAGGAAACAGCCCTAAATGGCTTCAGAAATTGAATGCTCTTTGGGCAAAGCAGGAAGCCCTGCTGTGGAAGAGCATCATTTGAGCATAAATCAGGTTATCAGGACAAACAGAGTGTTCAGGAGGTCTAGATGGTTAAGCAGAGAGCCTCATCAGAATATCCGTGGTGAAGAGAAACAATCTTGTTGGGAGAAGGATAACCATAATTGGGGACTTAGAATAAAGGCTAAAAATGATTCAAAGAGAATGCAAAAAGAATCAGGCACAAATCTTTACTATATTCTGTTGTGCAAATCTCACCTTACTATGTGTTTGTATTCTATTCCTCCACAAACTTTATTTTATTTTTATGTTCACAGAGACTTGCTGGTTCCAACTAAATGAGCACAACAGCCAGTGACAACAGAACTGCACTTAAATAGTCCCTCATCAGCTCTTGAGAGCAGATTCCTTAAGGTGAACAATATTCCACATACAAGGACTTTTCAGCAGTATGCATTAGAAATGGAACTGAATGTTTATTATTCTTTATATAAGTTGGTTGATATGACTTTTCAGCTTCCCTCAGTAACATTATCTAAATTTTGTAGATGACAGTAAAGCTCAGAGGAGTTAAACCATTTTCCTCAAATCACGTAGCTTTAAACAGGAAAACCAGATATGAAAAGCAGATTTCTGTCTAAATTAAAAAACAAAAACAAAAAAACTTGAGCTCTTGCTTTACCCTAGCACATTGTCTCGCCATCTGTTTTCTCCACACCAGGTCATTCATGTAACATTCATTCACATAACAAATACAAATAAATGAGTGGATTCATTAATCGGCTATTAATTCAGAATCTCTTTTGTGTCTACCACTCTAGGCTCAAGACTTCCCAGTGTCTTTGTCTCCTCTCCCTCAAATCTTTCCACCCAATATCTTGACAAATAAAGTAGATCCTTCCTGCACAACATCACCAGAATCTTTTCTTCCTTTTCTTTCACCTCTGTCATCATTCATGCTACAGTGTTTATGGAGGATGTGTTCTGCAGCATGAAGTGTCGTGGGCACTAGCGCTGCAGAAAGACTTCTGCTGTCCACCTCAGGTGCTGACGTGATAAATGTGGGTAAACCTCAATCCTTTAATATCTTTATGACTTCTTTCCCTTTCTCCCCAGTTCTTGTTTTCTCATGTTCAAGCTCTGACATTCAAAACTAAACACCTTTCTCTAACATGTTGCTTTAATTATTTAAGCATTCTGCCTGGGATATTTTCAGTTAGTCATGGGATTTTTCATAAAACTCTCCCAATATATCTCCAAGTGGCCAGGCTTTTCAATCACTGCTTCCCTCCATGTGTATTTCACACACACAGACACACACACACACACTCCACTTAAATTGAACAGGTTTATTTCTTTACACACGAATTCCTACAAACAGCCCGGTTTTCTCCACCATATGTACACTCCTTCTCTGCATAGCTCAATTTTGATTCTTACACCGTGTTTTACATATTCTTACACTCTGATATGATCTTGTCTCTTATTCTTTATGGCTCTGCTCTGTAATTTTGTTGTTGTTGTTCTGAGATATAGTTGGACATGTAACTTGTACATGACACACCTTAGCAAGGAGGCAACTCATATCTCAGATGTAAGTGAAAGAAGCACTCTCCAGGGGTTTCCTAGGGGAGTGGTCAGCACGCTGGCCTCATTGGTGGAATGGCCTAGTTACGAAAACAGCAGGAGCTTCTTGCCTTCCAGAAATCTGGACCATCTCACAACCCCCAGACAGTCTCAGCTACAAGGAAAAGTGATAATTCCATCCCACTTTTATAAACACACACACACAACACACACACACACACACACACACACACATAAAATCATTTAATCATTTTTAATCATTTAATCATTTTTTAAAAATCTCTGACACTTTAGCTGGGCAGGTCTAGACATGTCCTCCTTTGCTGGGATGTGCCTTTTTCTGTCCCGGAATACCCTAAACTTGACATTTTGGCAGCACGAGTTTTCCCTTTGTGACTTTCTCCTTGTTCCCTTTCTCCTCCTTCTTTGCAGAGAATGAGTAGCCACTGCACCTTGCCCTGGGCCATCAGTGAGAAGATCTGCTCTTAGTAGAGCCCTGCTTTCCCGCTGAAGGCCCTGAAATCCCCTGTGTTCCAGGACACCCACTAAGGATCAATAAAGCTCCCCTGACGTGGGGAATTAGCTCAAGCGGTAGAGCGCTTGCTTAGCATGCAAGAGGCAGTGGGATCGACGCCCACATTCTCCAAGCTTTATTATTTGGACCTTGGGTCTCCAAACACTCAAGTATCCAAACCCAAGTTAGTGTCTGAGAGCAGGATGCTGCTTTGGTTCAAGACATAGGAGCAGCAACAATACAGGGCTGGTGACGGCTCCCTCCTGGCATTCAGTATAGTGTAGATCTACTGTGTAATTCATTTGCTGTTTCTTCAAGGAGCTGTGAAACCAAGGGACATGTACAACTGCTCTTTTCTCCCTGTTTCTGCTTGCAGCTTGGTCCTAAACGTCAGACAATCGTGAAACGTGCAGGGCAGAGCCACCTGGGTAAACACAGCCTCGGCTTTCCGCTCAGGGGACTGAAACCAGGATGTGTCAAGTAACTAGAATGTGCCTGGACAGATACTGTAGAAAGCAAACCCATAAAGTTGTTCATGAGCTTGCGGACACACCTGCCAGCTGTGAATAAGTGGCTCTAATCCCAAACAACTTACCTACAAAGAGCCTGAGAGCTGAACTGCGCAATGGCCCACTTTCCAGTCCTCACTGAAGTTGCACACACTCCGGAAATCTCTGAACAGTAGCGTAAAGGCTTTGCAAATAGAGTTATCTTTGAAACAACAACACGTGGAAGGCTGGTTGGTACTTGGAACTTGAATACAAGGCAATTTTGTGCCTGCAAAAACAAAAATAGCAATATTATTCTCAAGATTTCAACAAAACACAGTGTCTCATCACATAATCCAAAGAAGTCCAGGTTACAAGCCCCAAAATCTTCGGCATTATGAAAAAAACAGGGAGATCTTCATTCACATGGCAAAGAGACTCCTCGAATAACAATACTGAGAGGACACAGATGTCAAAATCATCTGACGCATACAGTAGAGCAGTTATGATAACAATGCTCCTAGAATTAGGGGATAACATTCGTGAAGTGAATGGAAAGTTGGAAAGTCTCAGCAAATATCTGGAATATATAAACACCAATTTTAAGCTTAAGAATTTAAAAAAATGTATTAACCAAAACTCTTAGGGGAAATAAAAAGCTTAACTGGATGATCTCAATAACAGAATGCAGATGACTAAGAAAAAGTCAACGAACTTGAAAACAGAACAAGAATACCTACATAATCTGAGCTATAGAGAGAAAGGAGTATTTCTGTAAATGAACAGAGGCTCAGGGACAAATTAAAACATAGCAAATCTAACATTCACATTATTGTAATCTGAAAAGAAGAGGACAAAGAGGTCTTTGTGGGATAAAACTTTGAAGAATTAATGGCTGAAAATGTATCAAATTTGTCAAAAGATATAAACCAGGTTTTTAAAGTTCAGCAAAGGTCAAGCAGGATAAACCCAAAGAAACCCAACCCATTTCAAGACATATCATAATCAAACTGCTGAAAACGACGAAAGTACAAAACAATCTTGAAAGCAGTCAAAGGAAAATGAAAAAGAAACTACCATATGAATGAGTGTAGATTTCTCATCAGGAACCATAGCGGCCAGAAAAAAATGTCATAATATTCAGTAAGTAACAAAAGAAAAAGACCTATCAACCCAGAATGCTATGTGGAGCAAAAGTATCTTTCAGACATAAAGGCAAATAAATGCATTCTCATTGGAAGGTAAGTCAATACATTCTCATTCTTAGCAAGAATGCTGGAAAAGAATTAGCAAAGATTTGAGATAAGAAAAGTGATACCAGAAGGAAACTTAGAACATCGTCAATGAAGGCACGAAAGCAGAAATAGAAAATGTCTGGGTAGACATAACAGACTGTTCTTCTTCTCTTGAGTTCCTTAAGGTATGTTTGATGATTGAAAGCCAAAATTGTAACTTTATCAGAAGCACTTGTCATTGTATCGAGATGTACTACATAGATAAGATAAAAGGGTAAGTGTAATGGGCCTAACTCTTGATGAAGTTTCTATATTCAACTTGAATGGTAAAATATTGATTCTAAGTATACTGTGAAAAGTTATATATGTATATGGTAATCCCTAGACCACTTACTAACCAGATTGAAATAAACCAAAACAAGATAGACAGAGGAACATAGAAGAATTAAAACAAAGGGAACAAAGGTTAATACATTATTAAATAGATCTATCTAAAAACTTATCTATATTAACATTACATGTAAATGATCTAAATCCTTAATTAAAAACTAGAGATCATCAGAATGTATTAAAAGTAAATATGCTGACTGTAAGAAAGCCACCTGCAATACACTTATATATCAGAATAAAAGTTATATAGCAGATTGAAGGAAAAGAGTGGGAAAGATACCTCATGCAAGCATTAATCAAAGACAGCTGTGCTGTATACATTAAAATCAGACAAAGTAGATTTGAAAGCAGAGAAACTTTTCAGGAATAATGAAGGCTGCTAAATAATTACGATTGTCCATTCTCCAGGGAATACTGTTCCAAATGTATATGAGGACACAGATTTTCAAAACTCATAAACAAAATTAGATAAGCCAGGTAAAAATAGAAATATCCAATTTTAGTTGAAGACACTAAAACTCCTCTCTCAGTCATTGGTAGACTTAGTAGACAACAAATCAGCCAACATATTGGAGAACTGAACCACACCATCCACCAATGGATCTGATCAACTTCATAACGCAAAATAAAAATTTAGCCAGAAAGCAAAGACAAAAATTAAAAGAAAAGTAAGATCATGTTATAACCAGGAAATTAAGAGTGGTCCATCATATAGAAGGGTGCTATTATTGAAAGAGTTTGAAATAGTGACTTAGTTATTTTGAAAGAGTTTTGAAGGCATTATTTAGCTGGAAATGACAGAAAGACTGAAAATGGTGAATCTGGAGGTGGATCTTCCCTCATCCATATTTATCTTGTCTTCTTTTGAGGTCTAGGGTGTCTATACTTCCTCTGAATTACCTGATCCTACTACAGTGTCTGGCACAGAGCATCTCCCCAGTGAATATGTACTAAATGAGTGGAAAGTAATTGATAGATTCAAAAGAGTTGTGCAAGAATAATGTTCATTATTTGGCAAATCATTGAATGTGGTGTTTGATGGAAGACAATGAATCAAAGTAGACTTGAAAGGTAAGCCCAAGGCCAGACGTGGTGGCTCATTTCTGTAATCCCAGCACTTTGGGAGGCCGAGGTGGGCAGATCCCTTGACGCCAGGACTTTGAGACCAGCCTGGGCAACCCAGTGAAATCCTGTCTCTACAAAAAAAAACAAAAATTAGCCGGGCGTGGTGGTATGCATCTGTAGTTCCAGCTACTCAGGAGGCTGAGGTGGGAGCATCACTGGAACCCGGGAGGCGGAGGTTGCAGTGAACAGAGATCACACCAGTGCCCTGGCAGTAAAGTGACACCTTGTCTTAAAATGAAATGAAATGAAATGAAATAAAATAAAAGATGAAAGTTAAGCCCAGGCCGGGCGCAGTGGCTCGCACCTGTAATCCCAGCACTTTGGGAGACCAAGGCAGGCGGATCACCTGAGGTCAGGAGTTTGAGACCAGCCTGGCCAATGTGGTGGAACCCCGTCTCTATTAAAAATTCAAAAATTAGCGGGGTACCTGTAGTCCTAGCTACTCGGGAGGCTGAGGCAGAAGAATCACTTGAACCCAGGAGGCAGAGGTTGCAGTGAGCCAAGATTGTGCCACTACACTGCAGCCTGGGCAACAGAGTGAGACTCCAACTCAAAAAAAGTTTTTAAAAAAAATTTTTAAAAAGTTAAGCCCAAAAGGTAAGTAAAGAGGAGGTCTGGAATTAGATATTTGGTGTATGAGTGAATGAGCTAAAGTGCAAAAGAATGGGCAGAATAACCGTGAGCTGGAGCAGAGGGAAAAAAATCACATGCAAAATCTAAAAATATCTGCTTCTCAATTCGGGCTTTCCCACTTAGCAGCTTTGGCACCTTAAAAAAAAAAAAAAAAAAAAAACACTTGACCGGGCACGGTGGCTCACGCCTGTAATCCCAGCACTTTGGGAGGCCGAGGCGGGCGGATCAGGAGGTCAAGAGATAGAGACCATTCTGGCTAACACGGTGAAACCCCGTCTCTACTGAAAAAATACAAAAAAATTAGCCGGGCATGGTGGCGGGTGCCTGTAGTCCCAGCTACTCGGGAGGCTGAGGCAGGAGAATGGCCTGAACCTGGCAGACGGAGCTTGCAGTGAGCCCAGATCGGGCCACTGCACTCCAGACTGGGAGACAGAGCAAGACTCCGTCTCACAGAACAAACAAACAACAAACAACAGCAACAAAAACGCACTTAGCCTATCTGATTCTCTATTACTTCTAAAAAGTGCATACTAAGGCATAATTTTGTTGGCAAAAGTCAATCAGACTACATCAAGTAAACTCCCTAAGTCTCCTAGTATAATTCATGGCACAAAAATATGAGGAAAAACAGGGAGGATATGATTAAAAGTTTAGTTTGTATTTTTTGTTGAGTGAATGTCTCCAGTCATAGAGATGCAAGTGTAGATACACAGTAAGAGTAGTATGAATGGCAGACACCTTGGAAGGCTATTTCTTCCTTCCTTCATTCAGTTGGTCACTCAATGAACTATCATGAATTGAGCACTACCTCTGTTTCTTATCAACAAAGGAGACTACGGAAAGGAAGAGTGACTAAGATCTCTGAAGAAGGGAAAAGCTAGATGACTGGGCCACAAGAGGAAAAAAAGCAGCAAGACAGGTACAATTGTGTCTGGTCCCTCAAGCCAGAAGGTCCTATAATTATGTGAATACTGGAAACGGGTGGACTCCACCTGTCCTGAGTGGGGAATTCTTCCAGTGCAGCATTGACTGATAAGGAGTGATTTCCAAGTAGCATTGATTGTGTTTTTAAAAGCTAGGAATTGATAAAGCAGCAGTGCGTGGGCAATGAGATTTAATAATCTGGATGTCACCTCTTAGGAACAGTTGCTCTCTTAGAGCAGCAGGCCACCTGTCAATCTCATATTCTGAAGGTCCTGAGTTTGACCATGAGACAAGGCACAGCTTATGCCGCTATTTCCATTAAGAGAAATGAAATAGGTGTGATAAATAATGGAACACAAATGCTATGAGATAATGATTTCAAGACATACCAAATATTAGCTTAAATTTTAAAAGTGAGTTTTCTTTTCTTTTCTTTCTTTCTTTCTTTCTTTCTTTCTTTCTTTCTTTCTTTCTTTCTTTCTTTCTTCCTTCCTTCCTTCTTTCCTTTCTTCCTTTTTCCTTCTTTCCTTCCTTCTTTTCTTCCTTCCTTCCTTCCTTCTTTCCTTTCCTTTCTCTGTCTGTCTTTATTTATTTTTTCCTTCTTTTGGCTTCTCAGTCGCTTGAGTACAAGGCGTGGTGAAGGCACATAAATTACACCAGAAACTGCAAGCTATGTCATATGTCTACCTCTCTAGCTGACAGGGGAGGCAGGGGAAATTTCTCTTCCAATTGCCTGCTCTGAAGGTCATCCAAACATAATTATGGGGTGGGGTGGGTAAAGTCTTTTATTCTTTTAATCGTCCAACAGATAGTTCTCAACACATATCTTGTTAAGAGACTGTTTTGGGTATAGCAATTCGCAGTGAATAAAATACAGATATTCTCACCTTTGTGATACTACGTCAATGTTGGGGGAGTGGGGAGAAAGAGACAGAAGCAAAAAAGAAAAATAAACAAGAAGTCATGTGATGTTATCTACTGGGAGGGAGTCATTAGGCAGTAAAGGACTCGGCAGTGTGGAGGTGACACATTCACTTTTCAGGAGAAGAATCAGGGAAGTTGTCACCTTGAAGATATCATTTAGCTTCCCTTTCTTCCAATAGTCTTTCTTTACATGGGAAATGAGGACTCTAGGATTCTCTGGCTGGATCTCAGCACCTAGAGATGGATCTGGGCAATAGGAACTGCTCAGTAAGCATTACCTACTGCTTTGGTTGCCTTCTTCCTGGCCTCTTGGATTGAGCTTGCATCATACGTGTTCAGTAGGAACTTGCTTAGTGGATTTACAGGTTGAGGTTAGAACTCACCAGGATTCTCTTCCTGGAGAGAACAGGCTTCCCTCTAAGGTTTCATATAGACCCCGGGTGAGGAAAGACCCCTAAATGGCTTGAAAAATTGAATGCTCTTTGGGCAAAGCAAGAAGCGCCACTATGGAAGGGCATCATTTGGGCATATATCAGGGTCTCAGTACAAAGATGAGTGCTCACGTGGTCAAGACGGTTAAGCAGAGAATCTCACCAGAATGTTCACGGTGCAAAGAAATAATCTTGTTGGGAGAAGGATCACAACAATTGGGGAATTAGAATACAGGCTAAATGAGATTCAAAAATAATACAACAAGAATCAGGCACAAATCCTTTACTACTACATTCTTTTGTACAAATCCATTTTGCCTAGAAAATCCTACCTTACTATGCATCCCTATTGTGTTTCTCCACCATCTATTTTACTTTTTAAACTTTATTTCATTTTTATCATCACAGAAGCTCATTGCTACAAAACAAATGAGCAAATCAGCCAATGGCAACAAAACTGCACTGATCTCTCTCCTTAGACCTTCAGAACATTTTCCTTAAAGGTGAACAATACTCCACGTTCAAGAATTTTTCAGCTCTATGTGCTAGAAACTATACTGACTATTTATTAATTTTTATGTAAGTTGGTCGATATAGTTTTTCAGCTTCCCCCAGTATTATTACCCTAGTGTTACAGATGACACTGAAGCTCAGAGCAGTTAAACCATTTTCCTTAGATCACATAACTTTAAAGAGGGAAACCAGATATGAAAAGCAGACTTCTTTCTCAATGAAAAAATCACAAGCTCTTGCTTTAGTCTAGCACATAGTCTCATCATCTGTTTTCTTCACACCAGCTCACTCATGTAACATTCATTCATTTACCAAATACAGATAAATGAGTGGATTTATTCTTGCATCGATCAGATATGAATTCAAAATCTCTTCTGTGTCTGCCACACCGGGCTCAAGACTTGCCAGTGCCTTTGTCTCCTCTCCCTCAAATCTCTCCACCCAATGTCTTGACAAATACTGTAGATCCTTCCTGCATAAACTCTGCAGAATCTTTTTCTTCTGTTTCACTCACCTCCTTCTTTATCCATGCTATGATGTTCATGGAGGATGTTTTCTTCACCATGAAGTGTGAAGGGGATTGAAGCTGCAGAAAGACTCATGCTGTTCACCTCAGGAACTGACACAGTCAATGTGGATAAATCTCAATCCTTTAATATCTTTATGACTTCTTTCTCTTTCTCCCCAGATCCAGTTTTTCCATTTTCAAGTTCTTTGACATTTAAAACTAAAAACTTTTCCCTAAAATGCTGCTTTTCTACCTGGAATTTTTTCAGTGAGTCTTTAGCTTTTATAATATTCTCCCAACATATCTCCAAGCATCCAGGCTTTTCAATCACTACTTCCCTCCGCGTATATTTTACACACACACACACACACACACACACACGCCACTTAAATTGAACAGGCATATTTCTTTACACAGGAATTCCTACAAACATTCCACCCTATACCTACCCTAGGTTTTCTCCACCCTGTGTCCACTCTTTCTCTGCATTGCTGAATGTGTTTTCTTTATTCTTTCACTCTGATATGATCTTTGTCTCTTATTCTTTATGCCTCTTATCTGCATTTTTTTGTTATTATTGTTCTGCCATGCAGTTGGATATGTAACTTTTACATGACACACCTTAGCAAGAAGACAACACATGTCTCAGATGTAAGTAAGAAAAACACTCTCCAGGGATTTCCTGGTGTAGTGCTCAGCACCCTGGCCTCATTCCTGAAAGTCCCTGGGTGTGGAAAAAGCAGGAGCTCTTTGCCTTCCAGAAATCTGCATCATCCCACAGCCTCAGCTACAAGAAACAAGTGACAATGCCATCTCTTTTCTTTTAAAAAAATCATTTAAGCATCCTGAGATATCTGTGACACATTAGCTGGGCAGGGTCCTTCTGTGGGACATGTCATTTTCCGTCTCGGAATATGTGAAACTTGACATTTTGGCAACACCAGAGTTTTCCCTTTGTGACTTTCTCCTTGTTCCCTTTTCTCCTCCCTCCTCACAGAGAATAAGTACCCACTGCACTCTTGCCCTGGGCCATCAATGAGAAGATCTGCTCTTAGTGGAGCCCTGCTTTCGCGGTGAAGGCCTTGAAGTCGCGTGTGTTCTAGACTGCCCACTAAGGATGAAAAAAGATGCTGTGAGATGAAGAAGTAGCTCAAGTGGTGGAGTGCTCGCTTAGCATGTGAGAGGTAGTGGGATTGATGCCCACATTCTCCAGGTTTCACTAGTCGGACCTCAGGTCTCCAGGTTAGAGTGGAAAAAAATATGTGTTAGACACTGATCTCAGAAAACAGTAGGTTAGACACTGATCTCAGTAGCAGCCTGGACACTTCTTTGGCTCATTATGTAAGGGCAGCACCAATACGGGCTTGACTAAGATTCTACTGGTATGTGGTATAGTATAGATCTATCGATGTGTAATTAGTTTTCTGTTTCTTTGAGGAGCTGTGATACAAAGGGACATATCCAGTTGCACTTATTCTCCCTGTTTCCTCCTGCAGCTTGGTCCTAAATGCAGCATAATTACGGAAAGCGCAGGGCAGAGCCACTCAGGTAAATACAGCCCCAGCTTTCTGATCGGGAGACCGAAACTAGGAGTTGCCAAGTAACCAGGAAAGACACTGTGGAGAGCAAACCTGTCAAGTTGTATGTGAACTCCTGGATGCGCCTGTGAGCTGTGAATAAGTGGCTCTGATCAAAGACAACTTATCTAAAAAGAGCCTGAGAATCGAACTAAGTGATAGCCTGCTTTCCAGTCCTCACTGGCCACTGGGTTGCACATACTCCAGAGTCTCTGAATAGCAGTGTTAAGGCTTTGAAAATAGAATCGACTTTGAAACTACAACACACAAGGCTGGCTGGTTATTGGAACTTGAACACAAGGCAATCACGTGCCTGCAAAAACAAAAATAGCAATATTATCATTAAGATTTCAACAAGACACAGTGTCTCATCACATAATGCAAAGTACAACCCCAAAATATTCAGCATATGAAGAACCAGGACAATCTTAATTCACTTGGCAAAGAGAATCCTCGAATACCAATACTGAGAAGACACAGATGTTACAATCATCTGACACATACTTTTAAACAGTTATTACAACAATGCTCCATGAATGAAAGGATAACACTCTTGAAGTGAATGGAAAATTGGGAAGTCTTAGCAAGTATCTGGAAGCTCTAAACACTGATTTTAAACTTAAAAATTAAAAAATGTATTCATCAAAACTATTAGGAGAAAAAAAGCTTCAATGGGTTATTTCAATAACAAAATTGAGACACTCAGAATAAAGTCAATGAACTTGAAAACACAACAAAAATACCAACCTAACCTGAACAATAGAGAAAAAGGAGTGCTTTTGCAAATGAACAGAGCCTCCGGGACAAACAGAAAAATAAGAAAAATCTAACACATCATTGTAATCCTGCAGGAAGAAGAGAAAGAGGTCCTCCAGAAAGAAAACTCCGAAGAATTAATGGCTGAAAACATATCAAATTTGTCAAAACACTTTAGAAGTTCAATAAATGTCAAGTAGGTTAAACCCAAAGAAATCCATACCCAGACACATCATAATCAAACTGCTGAAAACTAAGGAAAACCATAAAAATCTTGAAGGCAGCCAAATGAAAATAAAAGGGAAATTGCCACTTGAATGACTGTGGACTTCTCATCAGAAACCATAGGGGCCCAAGGAAACATTTACTAAATACCAAAAGAAAAGACCTGTCAACCCAGAATGCTATGTAGAGCAAAAATATCTTTCAGACTAAAAGTAAATAAATACATTCTCACAGGAAGGTAAACTGAGAGAATTCATTGCTGGTAGAACTGCTGGACAAGAATTAGCAAAGATTTAAGATGAGAAAAATGATACCAGAAGGAGACAGGACACCATCAGTGAAGGAACGAAAGCCGAAATAGAAAATGTCTGGGTAGACATTACAGACTATTATTCTTCTCTTGAGTTCCTTAAGGTATGTTTCATGATTGAAAGCAAAAATTGTAACTTTATCTGATGCAGTTGTCATTGTATCTAGATGTGCTACATACATAACATAAAAGGGTAAAGGTAAAGGGCCTAACTGCTGATGAAGTTTCTATATTCAACTTGAATGGTAAAATATTGATTCTACGTATACTGTGAAAGGTTATATATGTATATGGTGATCCCTAGACCACTTAGGAACCAGGTTTAAATAAACCAAAATAAACTAGGAAGAAGAACATAGAAGATTTAAGACAAGGGGAACAAATGATTAATAAATTATTAAAAAGTAGATCTATCGGCTGGGCACGGCGTCTCACGCCTGTAATCCCAGCACTTTGGGAGGCCGAGGTGGCTGGATCACCTGATGTCAGGAGTTTGAGACCAGCCTGGCCAGCATGGTGAAACCCTGTCTCTACTAAAAATACAAAAAATTAGCCAGGCATGAAGCCGGGTGCCTGTAATCCCAGCTACTTGGGGGGCTGAGACAGGAGAATCACTTGAACCTGGGAGGCAGAGGTTGTAGTGAGGGGAGATTCCACCATGGCACTCCAGCCTGGGTGACAAGAGCAAGACTCCATCTCAGAAAGAAAAACAATAGATCTACCTAAAAACTTATCTATAAAAACATTAAATGTAAATGATCTAAAACAATGAATTGAAAACCAGAAATTGTCAGAATGTATTATAAATGAATACGCTGACTACAGGAAAGTCACTAGTAATATACTTATATGTGAGATTAAAAGTTATATAGCATATTGAAAGTAAAGAATGGGAAAAGATATGTCATTTAGGCATTACTCAAAGAAAGCTGTGGTGGATATATTCAAATCAGACAAACCAGATTTTAAATTGTAGAAAACTTCCAGGGATAAAGGGGGCTGTTACATAATTAGAGGTGTCAACACACCAGAGAAATAATGTCCCAAATGCATATAAGGACACAGGGCTTCAAAACTCGTAAGCAAAATTGGATAATCCAGATAAAAATAGAAAAATCCAATTACATTTGCAGACGTTAACAGTCCCCTCTCAGTAACTGATAGATCCAGTAGACAATAAATCAGTAAACACATTTGAGACCTGGACAACATCCATACAGCAATGGATCTAATCAATCAACTTTCTACAGCAAAATCACAATTTGGGTAGAAAGAAGAGAAAAAAAATAAAAGAAAAACAAGATCATGCTATAACTAGGAAATCAGGAATGTTCAGAGTGCAAAAGAGTGATATATTGAAACTGACATTTTTGAAAGGGTTATTTAGCTGTAAATGACATGACACGGAGACTGAAATCATAAAACTGGACGTGGATCTTCCCTTCTCCATATTTGTCCTGCCTTCTCTTGAGGTCTGGGCTGCTTGAATCTTTAGAATCTCCTGAACTTACTACAGTGTCTGGCACAGAGCATCTTCCCTGTGAATGTGTACTGAATCATTGGAAAGGAATTGACAGGTTCAAAAATGTTGTGCAGGAATAATGTTTACTATTTGACAAATCACTGGATGTGGTGTTTGAAGGAGAAAAATGTGTCAAAAGTTGACTTGGAAACAAAGCCCAAAAGGTAAGTGAAGGGGATTTGGGGAATGAGATATTTGGTGTGTGAATGAATGGGGTGCTGTGGAGAGGAGTAGGGAGTAAGATTGTGAACTGGAGCAGAGAAAGAATCACGTTTTAAAATCTAAAACATCTCAGTTCAAGCTTTGACACTTAGCAGCTCTGGCACCTTGGAAACAAAACTTATCTGAGGTTCCATTACTTCTAGAAAGTCCAGATTAGGACACATAGTTTTGTTGGTGAAACTCTATTGGACTACATGAAGTAAATTCAATAAATCTCTTAGTATAATTAATGGCATACAAGATTTGCTTTACACTTTTTGTAGCAGGATTGTCTCCAGTCGTGTAGATGCAAGTGGAGATAGAGAGTAAGACACAGTAGTATGGACAGGGGACACCTTTAAAGACTATTTTTTCATTCCTTCATTCATTCAGTTGGTCAGGCAGTGAACTATTATGGACTGAACATGTCCTGTGTGTCTTTTCAAAAAAGGACACCATAGGAGGTGTAAGAGCGATTAAGATCTCTGAAGGAGGGAGAAGTCAGGTCACTGGGCCACAAGAGGGAAAAAGTCAGCAAAACAGGTACAATCGTTCTTGGCCTCTTGCCTCAAGATGGTCGTCTTGTTAGATGAATACTAGAAATGGGTAGATTCCACCTGTCCTGAGGATAAAATTCTTTGGGTGCAGGATTGGCTGATAAAGAGTGATTTCCAAGCACCATTGATTGTGTTCTTTGAAAGTTAGGAACTGATAAAGCAGCAGTGCTGGGGAAAATAGCACGTGGGATGTCAACTCTTGGGTGAGAACTGCCCTCTTTCTGCAGCAGGCCACACATCAATCTCATAATCTAAAGGTTTTGAGTTTGAACATCAGAGAGGATACAGTTTTTGCTGCTATTTCAGTTGAGGGAAACAAAATGGGTGCACTAAATAATGAAATGCAAATGCTATGAGATAACAATTTGAAGACTGACTCAACATTAGCTTAGAATGGAAAAGTGATTTAGGTTTTTTGGGTTTTTTGTTGTTGTTGTTTGTTTGTTTGTTTTTTGGCTTGTCAGTGGTTTGAGTAAAATGAGTGGTAAAGGGATATAGATTACAGAAGAAACTGCAAGCTATATCATATAATTGGTCTTTCTCACTAGCTGATGGAAGAAACGGGACATTTTTTGTCGAGCTTTCTGCTCTCAAGGTTACCCAATTGTAATTATGAGGTGAGTGGGTGAAGTCATTTATTCTTTTATCCTACATGTATTTCTCGAGCACGTATCTTGTTAAGAGACTGTTCGGGGTACAGCCATTCAACAGTGAAAAAACGCATATATTCTTCACCTTTGCGAAGCTACTTTCTAGTTGATAGGGGTGAGGAGAAACAGATCAGAAGCAAACAAGAAAAATACACAAGATGTTATGTGACAACGTCTACTGGGAAGGAATCCATAGGCAGTAAGGGACTTGGGAGTGTGGAGATGGCCCATTCAGAAGCTTTTAGGAGCGGAATCTGAGAAGTTGTCACCTTGAAGACATCCTTTACCCACCCTCCACCCCCTCCCCACTCCCCACTCCTGCTCCTTCCTTCAATCATCTTTCTTCACGTGGGAAATGAGGACTGTGGGATTCTCTGGCTGGATCCCAGCACCTAGAGAGGGATCTGATCAATAAGAACTGCTCAGTAAGCATTACCTATTGCTTTGGTTGCCTTCCCCTTACGGAGTGCTGGCCTCTTGGATTGAGCTTGCATCATAGGTGTTCAGTAGGAGCTTGCTTAGTGGATTTACAGGTAGAGGTTAGAACCCACCGGGATTCTCTTCCTGGAAAGAACAGGCTTCCCTCTAAGGTTTCACATAGACCCCGAGTGAGGAAAGAGCCCTAAATTGCTTGAAAAATTGATTGCTCTTTGGGCAAAACAAGAAACCCTCCTATGGAAGGGCATCATTTGGGCATATATCGGGGTCTCAGTACAAAGATGAGTGCTCAAGAGGTCAAGATGCTTAAGCAGAGAATCTGACCAGAATGTTCGTGGTACAGAGAAACAGTCTTGTTGGGAGAAGGATGACAATTGAGGCCTTGGAATATAAGCTAAATAAGCTTCAAAGGGAATACAAAAAAGAATCAGGCACAAATCCTTTACTACATTATTTTGTACAACTCAATTTTTGCCTAGAAAATCACACCTTACTTTGCATCCCTATGGTGTTCCTCCACCATCTATTTTATTTTTTTAAGCGTTATTTCATTTTTATGTTCACAGAAGCTTGTTGCTACAACTAAATGAGCAAAACAGCCAGTAGCAACAGAAATGCGTTACTATCTCTCCTCAGACCTTGAAAGCATTTTCCTTAAAGGTGAACAATATTCCACATACAAGGAGGTTTTCAGCACTATGTGCTAGAAATTATACTGAATGTTTCTTAATTTTTACGTAAGTCGGTCAATATAGTTTTTCAGCTTCCCCAAGTATTATTACCCCAGTGTTATAAATGACACTGAAGTAAAGGGCATATCACTCTCTTTACTCTGTGTAGGTGCGTCTGCTTACAGCTAAGGATTTCCTAAATTATAGTTTTGTAAACATTAGTTCTAAATCATTGTGATCACTTGAATTTTGAAAATGTCAAAACCAATCACATTAATGTAATAGAAAATAGAGGTTTGAGGTGCATTGGCTCACTGTTTTATGGACTATGGATCAGTGGAGTAGAAATTCCCATCGCGGAAGAGGGTTCATTCCTGTCTCTCAGCCTCAGCAAAGTTAAACATTTCAGACCTTGCCTGACTTTGGATCTATTGCGCATGCTCTGTCGTTTACCACTATCCAGTCCTGGGGGCATATAGAGCCACTCAGAGCCTTAGAGGTGCGTTCAGTGAAATGGAGCCAATCACCATATAGTGTAGCCTGTTGTTCGTCTGACCAAAATGCACTATGTTGCGATAGCATGGATTCTACAGACCCGTGAAGCCCATTTGGACCACAAGACACTCTTTCCATCATGCCTGCACACCTATCCTTCACTGTTCATTGGCTCATGCAGACTTTTGAAAGTATTTAGCAGTAAGCATCCTACCCCCAAGAAGCTTATGATCTCATGGAGAAGATGGCCAAGCAACAGACAATCCCAACATGGTGAATGCCGCTAAAACAAATGCGTACCTGGATCTCCGTGAGTGCTAGGAGGAAAGCAACCCAAACTCAGAAAAGTAGGAGAGGTGTCAGGGAAGACATTTTCCAGAAGATGGTTTCGTGTCTAACAAAGCCGTGAGACGAGCAAAGAGGAGGCGAAAGGCTCAGCGTTCTATGGGGACATTTCCTTAAGTCCAGTATCTCTAGAGTTGAGTGAGGGAAGCTAAAAGAGAGGAAATAGAAATGAAAAATGGGAGTTCTTGAGAGGCTTTACTTACCCTGCACAAGCCAAGGACAGGTCTGCGGGAAGTAAGCAGATGCACAGTTAGGAAAGCCCATATCAGGAGTTAGTCACGACAGAGAAAGATTTGTACACTTTGGAAATCGTAAAAGGATGAAAAGCCCAGGTCCTTATTTCCGTCTGTTTTTCACGTTCCTCCCGGATTTCAATTTCTTTCTGGAATCTTAGCTCTCTTCGTCATCTTGCTCTTGCAGGAACACTGAACTGCAAACGCAACCGTACGATTCAGCGAACTATGTCCCATCAAGATTACTGGGTACAAATACATTTACTTTCGTGTTCTCTTGTGACTGTCTGTATCACTGCACACAGTGGTTACTGTGAAACAAGCATTAAAAGTCTGTGTAGATTACTGAATACATATACATTTCTTTTCTTGTTCTCCCGTGACTTTTGATATCACTGCACACAACTGTTACTGTAAGATGAACATTGAAAGGTCACGCGTGGCCGGTACGGGGATCGAACCCGCGACCTTGGCGTTATTAGCACCACGCTCTAACCAACTGAGCTAACCGGCCCCACTTTTTAAGACTCACCCTAAATCTCTTGAGAAGTTTAAAGGCGAACGTTATTCCAATCACCAAAGAAACTTTTCTGAACTTCTCGGAACTGGAAAGAACCTGCGATCTTTGCTAACTTGTTTACGATCCTCGGCAAATTTCTCCGAACCCTGACATTTCAATTAAAATACAATTCTGAGGAAGGAAAGTTCAAATGTCACCTGCTTCAGTGTTTCATGACAAGGGGTTTCAGTGACCACCCTTTTAAACGCAACGCCATCACCTTCCGCCGGTACTTTGGCCTGCCCTTCTCACTCCTTTCTACTTTGCTTCCGTAGCTTCTGAGCAACCCGTGAAGAAATTGACGGAAAACGGAAGGAATTACCGCCAGTTTCTTTCCACGGGCCGTCAAGGCCAATATAAGTCCCCACCCATGCTCCCCTGCTCGTAACTTCCAGCACGATTCCCACTGTATTCGCCCATGTTTCCCAAAAGTGAGTATTTGATCCCTACCCCACCCCATTTTTAGAAAACTCAGGAAAACGCTCTCGTATTTCTATCTGAAAAGGACACTTTAGAGAAATACGTTCCATTACAGTCTTTGTGTTCGCATTGTATTCCTTCTCGATGAAACAGGTATAAGTCCATTGGTATTTTACGCACGACAAGACAACTTTGAAGCCCGACTCATGACCTTTAGATTAAGAAACACTCTCCGGGAGCTCTGCTGATCGCTGGGTCTTACGAGGTTGATGCCTTCTGTCCCAAAGAGAACTATTTCCCTGCGTGTTTCCGCCTGGCTGCCCACTTCTCCAGTAGAGAAACAGCTGTTCCTCGGGATTCATTTTTGGAAGTTCTTTGGGTCCTGGGTAATGGGGCCGCATCCTGCAGCGTCGACAAGGTGGTTGAATACGCAGGAACACCCACAGTACCCAGGGACTAATAAATAGCTCAATAGATACGTTTCGAATAATTAAATAAAAGAAGTCTCAACCAACCCCCTTGCCGTATTACAGGTGGTCCAGCTCTCTGCCTAGACTATTGTGCTAATGTCCTGTTCCTTCTCCCGGCTTTTGAACTAGATTCTCACCTCTCTCCAATCCATCTTTCGCAGGGCTGGCCTGTCTTTCCGCCTCAATTCTGAAATTCTATCCATTGCCGCCTCTGTGCAAACCGACTCTGGTTAATACTTCAGTCGGTATGGCTCCCCTCTTCCGCACTTTGCACTGCGAGAAATGCCCTTCCTTGAGGCAGCTGGAGGCCTTCTCCTCCTGAGAGCTTAATTTTGGACACAGCCTTGAGTAGAGGCGAAAAGGAAAGAAGGCTGGGAGAAAATCGGGGAAAAACACACACCTTTGGTCTGGTTTGAAAGCTGGCGCCCGAAAAGGAACAAGAAAAAAAAACACGCTTCGGAAGTGTCTGAGATTGCTGCGGCCATAAAGCAGAGCACTAACCGTGGTACTGATACGGGAGGGGAGCAAGACTCCACCCCCGGGCCTGTGCCCATGGACCTAGGTGAGGAGGAGCACTTCTTCCTCCGCGCCCAAATGTTGCGTTTCCCAAGACCACCCTGGCCCGCCACGCCCCCATCCTGTGCCTATAAAAACCCCCGAGACCCTAGCGGGCACAGACACAAGCGGTTGGACATGAAGAGGAACACACCGGCCGGAGAACACAGAACACCCACCCTCTCTTTTAGTCACCCTGGAGGCCTCCGAGAAGGCGGTTTCAGTGATCCGTGAAGAGACCCTGAGTCTTTTACATACCGGAGAATGACAAGAGAGTACCTGGGCGACGTAACTTTCTGGGTTTTCCGGAGATGCGGTTTTCTACACGCCAGGGGCCAAGCCTGAGAAATAGGTGGACGGCAAGGACAGGAGCTCTCTCCGCGCCACAAACGCCCCTGCTCATACCTGGGTTCCTTGATTTTCCTGCCTATATAACCGAGCCACCCGTGGCCGGGCTCCGAGCTCTCATTCTGCGGACTGGGACAAAGGGGTTAACTGTGATGCGCTTTGTATAATCCCAGGATTCTGCACTTGCCCAAGGGCGAGGTGCAAATCCAAAATCACGCACAACTGAACGCCGAGATCAGCTGAGTCCCGAGTGCCTCACGACACAAAATCCGTATGATTTTTAAAAGCGCTGTATTTGTGCTGACAATGCATGTCAGATCCCATCTGTCTTTAGCTCAATGTGTGACGTTAGACACGTCGTTTTGCTCCTCAACTTTCTTATTTGGAAAAAAAAAAAAAACAAAAAAAAAAACGAGTGTTCTATATTTGCAGAGGGCCTTTTCAGAGCTAAGTTCCAGTAGCTATACTGTAAGTTGAACTCGGGCAGTGCTGTTGGTGAGGAAAGAGGGCAAATTGAGAAATGAACAAACACAGAAGTTGCAAAAGCCCTGTGACTTACAGCACAGGACGAGTCTACAAACCCTGCCATGCCACACTAAGCTCAAATTGTTTTAACACCAGCTTACTCAGACCCGAAGATCCAAGGTAAGACCAAAGCCAAACGGATCCATGTTCCAGCAGCTAAGTTCCACTGAATAAACCTATGATTCGCCTAGTTTAGAAATTGTCTAGTCCCTCCTGAGAAGGACCTTACTAACTTTTCCCCTAAAAGTGTTCTATGAATAGCTCCAGTCCCCAGACCCTTTAAATTCTGGTCTCTGACTCACCTTTGTTTTAGGCAGTACTGGGACTTCACAGAGGTACGGCTCTTTGCTCAGCAAGTTTAATAAATCCAAGGTAGTAGAATCAATTTGTTTTCTTGGTCGTCTTGTTTTGAGGGAGTGGGTCTTCTAAATGTTGGTTCTGATCCCTGCCTATGGATATTTATGAATAAATAGATATTGGCACTCCATCATTATGTGGAGCTACAAGTGTTAAATTTAGCTATCTAATTACCTCTAAAATAACCACTCAATTCAACAATCTGAAACTTATCTAATTAGTTCCACATCCTGGAATGAAGGGATTTAATAGGTAATAACAGGTCTCAGTCTCTAATGGAGACATAATCACACAGACACCAGATGAAAGATGAGTAAAGTGGAAAGCAATAGGTAGAACAATAATTTGCTTTATGCTATGATTTTTGGAGTGAAGCAAGAAAATTAATCAAGGAAACAAAGAAGAAATCCAAGACGTAGTAGTGTTGGATTTCCATTTTTGTCATATGACACTACTTCTATTTTACAGGATTCACTTGGTCTCCATCTGACCTCCTCAGAGTAGACTGCTCTTTCCCAATCACTCCTGCAGTTACCCTAGGAGATGTGTGATCCTAAAGTAAGGGGGAGTTTTAAATTTACTTCTAAGTACACCTGCATGATGCCATTAGTCAGGGCAGGGTAGCTGAACAAACTCAGCTCTGAATCCTTTAAGCAGAGGTAATAATTACTGACACTATTTAATCGGATTCTGAACATGATGTGTCACTTTTCCTTTTGCGTCTGAAGTGACACCAGCCATTTTCACAGTTTCTTCCACCAGGAGGTCCTGGGAGAAAAGTGATAAAGGTAGATTCAAGAATGGTTAGTTTGATAAGAGAAATATAAAGGCAAATATCTTTTTCACTCAGTTCACCTTGGTTCTAAGAGTGGGTTTATATAAAGAAATGGAACATGCTTCTGCTAATTAATATTCAGGCAGAAAAAGTCATGAATTCCACTACAAACCCATGTCCCTTCTTCCGAAGACATGAGAAATTGATGAGGGTATTCTTTCTTCTGTCGGTAAAACAAAGTCTGGATATAGATTGCAATATTAGCAGTGCCATAGTGCAGAATTTCTCATAATTAACACTTTTCACTTGAATACATAAGAAAATAGAATTGGAATGTAAAGTTAATAAATTAATCATGTTATAAACAATATGAACATAGAAGCAAAAATTGCATGGTCTTTGGCATGCAGTCTTTGATTTGGGGAATGCATTCTTTTCTATTGCTATCAGGAAGGAGGAACAGAAATAGTTCATATTCACATGGAATAGACAAAAGTATGCATTTATGTTCCTACTCCAGAGGTATATCAAGTCCCCCAATTTTTCCTAATCTAGTCCAAAGAGAATTGAACTGTCTGGACCAACAGCAAAACATTTGTACACTGTATTGATAGTATCATTTAAATCTTCAATGAGCAAGAAATGTCAAGTAAGTTATAGATTTTGTTAAGCCCTGCCTGCTCCAGAGGGTGGGAGAGAAACACAGAAACCATTCATCGACCTGGTTCGTGAATGAAATTTTTTAGGATCTGTGAAATTCTGAGATATTTCCTCCAAAAGACTCACTGTTGCACCTCAAAGCTCCCATCACTTAGAAGGGAGCACTATGCTCACCATGTTTCTTTGGGCTGTGAAAGCAGCGCGTTCCACACTTGGAGACCCTTCTCTGACACATTTACCAACAGATATTGAATTAAAATATTAACAAATTGAATCCAGCATTATCTATAAAGCATAATGCACCAAGAGTTAGGGGAGATTGCCTTGGGAATAAAAAACTAGTTAAGCATTGAAAAGTCAATTAAATGTAATATACCACATTAACAAAACAAAAAATACATGTAATCATCTCACTAGATGCAGAAGAAATATTGGACCAAATTTGCCATTCATTCGTGGTGTTTAAAAATATCTCAGTAAACTAAGAATAGAAGAAAAATTCCTTAGATGAATAATGGACATTTAAGAAACTCCTACAACTAGCAACATAGTTAATAGTGGAAGAATAAATATGTACCCTTTAATATTGGAGAAAAGTGCAAAATATCTGTTCTTACTACTTCTACATTTTACTGAAAGTCCTAGCTAGTGTCAGAAAGTAAGGAACGCATGAATGAAGAATAAATGGCATACTCACTTTAGAAAAGAAAAATATATTCATTTGCAAACAACATGATCAGATACACAAAAAATCCTAATGCATCTACAAAAATAAGCATTATAAGTAAATGTAGCTATGTCACAGATTACAATATAAAAAAATTAACTGTATTTCTATGTACTAGCATCAACAAAAATGGAAAATTAAATTACCATTTTCAATAGGTTTAAAAGAAATGAAATATTTAGAGATAAACTTGTCAATGTGCACAAGACTTGTACCTAGAAATCTACAAAAGATTGCTGAGAAAAACTCAGGAAAACATGAATAATTGGTGTTGTTTGCCATATTTACAGATTGAAAAAATTAATATTATTTAGATAACTTTTTTTTTTCTCTGAGTTGATCTATAGATTTACTACAATTCCAACAAATATCCCAGCAGGAGTTTTTGTTTTGTTTTGTTTTTTTGTTTTTACAGAAATTGACAAGCTTCTTCTGAAGGACCTAAAGTAGCCTAAATAATTAGGAAAAGAAAAACAAAGTTGGAGGACTTACACCAAGTAATTTCAAGACTTATTATAAAGCTAAGGTAATCAAAATAATGTGGTATTTTCTCAAGGATACTTACCCAGATTGATGGAATAGAATAGATAGTCCAGAAATAGATCAATGTATGTGGTCAACTGATTTATGACAGAGGTAAAATGTTTTTTTAAACAAATGGTCCCAGGCAACTGAGTATGGAAAAAATGATTCCCTACCCTTACCTCACATCCTGTACAACAATTAAATCAAAATAGTTTATATACAAAAAGCTTAACGTTAAAGATATCGAGCTTGTAGAAGAAAAGAAGAAAAGAAGTCTACACATATTTGATGTAGGCAAAGCTTTTTCAGAAGGGACCAGAAAAGCATGAGCCCTTACAAAAAAAGATACACTGGATTTTATAAAATATCAAAATGTTTTTCTATGAAAGACAATATTAAGAAAATAAAAAGGCAAGACATAGACTTGAAAAGAAATGTAATATATG
Source organism: Pan troglodytes (assembly GCF_028858775.2). Lineage (NCBI taxonomy): Eukaryota > Metazoa > Chordata > Mammalia > Primates > Hominidae > Pan > Pan troglodytes. Next base: position 63,905,321 of record NC_072403.2, read on the forward strand.
TTATATGCACACATAGTTTTTATACAACATATGTGTTACGGATACACATATAACAAAGGACTTTTATGGAGAATATAAAACACATTTTAGAACTCAGTGATACAAACACTCAGTAAGGATAAGGGCAAAAAACTTGAGCAGGCATTTCACAAAATAAGATGCTTATATGGCCAATAGGCACACTAAAAGATGTTCAACAACATTAATCAGTACAAAAATGCAAATTAAATATATCAAGGGTTAATAGGTAACAACAGATCTCAACTCCCCTGAATGGAGAAACAATTAGTAACACTGATATTAGATAAAGATAAGTTACTTGAAGGATCAATCGGTGAAAAGATACTTGGGTTTATTTCCAGGTTTGTGTTCTTAAAAAGTGATGCATTCAACAGAGCATTTGAGGTAACTGCTAATTAGGGACGGTACTTCCTTCTCTTTCATCTAATGGGAGAGTGAAATCAGATTAGAACTAGAGCTTTCCTAATGAGATCTTTTCTCTCTTTCTCAGGATCCCGACTCAGATTGAAAAAGCAGAGGATGGTCACTGCCTTCCAGGTCTGAGGCTGTCTCCCAGAAGCTTCACTCCTGGCTTCGCCTTGGTAGGGAAGTTTCCGGAGGTGTTCGAAAACCTGGAAACTTAAGTGGGACATAGGACGATATTTGTGTCCCGGTTATAAAAATTGGCAGAAAAGACAAGTGTAGTGTGGGGGATTAGCTCAAGCGGTAGAGCGCCTGCTTAGCATGCAAGAGGTGGCAGGATCGACGCCTGCATTCTCCAGCTTCTTTTAATCCCTAGGCTACCAATGGTATCTGGCCTAGATGACAGTTGCACAGTACTCGTTATTGTTGTGGCAGTATCTGTGTGGATTATTGGCCTCATCCACTGTGCCTGGTGCTGAAGAAGTGCTTCAGGAATGTATCCACAGATTGAGATGAAAATTCTCAAGCTTTCTCTTTCTCAACTCCTCCAAGGTTCTCCATCACTTTCTGAGTCCTACAGGAGGAAAGTGCTATTGAAGATGCGGCTATGCCGTGAAGCTCTGGGGCTGGGAGAAGCTGCCCCACCACTTCCGGGCGGCGGTGGCGGCAAGGAGCAGGTGACGATCACAACTCTAGAGCGTGCTGGAATAGCTGTGTCCCCAAGCCAGGCAGTTCCGGGTGGTGCTTCTCCTTCCAGAATGTGCTCTCTAATTCCGAGAGATGAAGAAGGCGAAATTGGGAAGTGAGGAGAGAGGTCTCCCTCACGACCTTCTTTGGAAATCCCTATTCTTCGCACTGTCAGGCTCATAGAACTTTGCTGAAGGCAGTATCTGAGAAGCTCGGCCCTCAATCTTGTCCTGCCAGGGGTTTGGCGACACAAAGCACCGGCATGCTCCTAACAACCAGGAAAATGGGTGGGGTGAAATGTCTCTCCTTTGGGGAATTAGCTCAGGCGGTAGAGCGCTCGCTCAGCATGCGAGAGGTAGCGGGATCGACGCCCGCATTCTCCGATTTCTTGTCTGGTTTATGTTTCTTACTTTGTATTCCCCGTTCTTTCTCCTGTTGACAACATCGGTGCCTCTTACCTGGGAGAAGATCAGAGGAAACTGCCGCCTCCCTAGAGCCCGTGTTTTATTGATCCCCGTGTAAGAGTCTTGTTGCCCCTGCTTCCATCCTTCCTTCTTTTTCACTCCTGCCACAGGTTTGGCACTTCTAGGTACTCAGGTGTCAGTGCAAATTTCCCGTCTTTAGACAAGTACAGCTAAAAGTGATGCCCACACGATCTCTCAGTTCCTATTACATCTTCACAAATATCGTCTCCTCCGGAAAGCATATCTTTGAATTATTGGTTTGTTTTTCTCTCCCCTAGAATGGGAGCTTCCTGAGTACCGAAACACTGTCTATGTAGACTGTGTTTAACTCACTTCATCACCATGTGTAGAGTTAAGGTCCTATAAAATACGGTTACTGCCTTGAACAGATGAGGTGAGTAGTATAAGGAAACGGAGATCAAACACAAAGCAATACTTAAAAAAATTATCCTGCCACATTTCTAAAATCTTAATAATAGCATTCACTAATGTTTTTTGGTTTTCCTTTGTGCTTTCTCCATAGCCCCTTATTATTATTATTATTGACATTTGACTGACAATTTTCCATTTATTTTCAAATGACCAAGCAGATTTTCCAATTTTCTAGTTAATTCCTGTGTTTCCTTCACCATTCTATTTTCTGGTTTTCTTTTGGGCTACCGTCTTCTTCTTCTTCTCCTTCTTCTTCTTCTCTTCTTCTTCTTCTTCTTCTTCTTCTTCTTCTTCTTCTTCTTCTTCTTCTTCTTCTTCTTCTTCTCCTCCTCCTACTCCTGCTTCTGCTTCTTCTTGTTCTTCTTTTTCTTACTTCTTATATTTGATGCACTGATTTCTTCTAATGTTTTGTAACTTGGGTATTTAAAGGTATAATTTAAAATGAGAAAGCAGTTTCTACAGAATCCTTAGAAATATGTCGTTATAAGCCCCCATTTTCATTATATTCTAAGGAGCTTGAAGATATACTTTTGATTCTTTTCTAAACTGTGCATTCAAGAGTTAATCTCTTCTTGTTTACTTTTATGTTCAGTCTTTCAATGTTATTTTCTAATTTTTGTGTATCATTTTATTTATCAACACATAAATATATATATTCACATAAATATATGAGTTATATATACATGTATTTATGAATGGCAGCTGAAACACACATTAGTGCTAATATTGGTGACTAAAGTTGGAGAACCAGACATTATGTACCTCATAAAGCGAAGCAATGGAAAGTGCACAAGCCCACCTATCAAATTGTCTTGTTAAAAGATTTGAAGCTGAATCTAAGTGAGCCTCTACTTGTAACTACCAGTTTACAAGAAATAGAGTAGATGAAGAAACATGTCAAGGGGCAGGAAATAGATACAATGAAATAAATACAACATAGAGGTGTTTCTAAGGATAAAAGGCCCAGTTCCTTCAACAATTAACTGGCATTAACTCTTTATGATACTATAAGGGTAAATATATGTCATTATACATTTGTTTAAAAAAAAACCCAGGATGTATAACACAAAGAGCAAACTGTAATGTAAACTGTGGACTTCAGTTAACAATAATGTATTGATAATTACTGGTTTACCAATTGTAACAAATGCACCACACTGATGCAAGATGTTAATAATAGGGAAAATTGTAAGAGAGGGAGAGTGATGGAGTTTATGGCAATTCTATCTATTCTGATCAATTTTTCTTTAAACCCAGAACTTCTCTAAAAAATAATGTCTATCAATTTAAAAAAATAATATCCATAAAAGAAAGACCAGGGACCTTTTATGGATGAAAAGAGTCTTAAAAAACATAAAAATCTTTAGATTTTACCTTATTATTTATAATCAGACATTAGGAGAAATTTTTTGTATGGCTGACAATCAGAAAAAAGTTAATATTAGATCATATTTATGATCTATTACCAATTTGTTAACAATAGGTACATACACACATGCAAACACGGCCCTAAAATTTCCTAGTTCTCTCAAGCTATTGATTTCATCCTTATCTCTGCTGCTGAGTTCAAGAAAGTGAAATGTGTAATGGGTATCTCTCCTTTCCAACCTTCCTTCCAGTTCACAACCTAGTGCTGTCCACTTGCATGGGATGTTTCTTTTCCATCACAATGCTCTGAGATAACTAAGTCAAGGGAAGTTTGTGCAGCCCTCCAGACCCTCCAGATTTCAAAGGAAAGCCCACCGCTGCTGGTCTGGGGGAGCTGATGGCCTATTCATGGATGAGATGGACTAAGGACAGTGGGAAGCACAATGGACCAACAGCATTGTTGGAGGGGACTGCGTGAGGAAGCAGGAGCCTAAACAACACTCTCCAGATACTGCGTGAACACTGTCTCCAGAGGGGTCTTGTAGCATCAAAAATTAAAGCTAAATGTTGATTTCTTTCTGGTAATTATTTTGTTCAGCAACCTGGAAAAACGAACAAAAATTATCTCATTCCCTTTCCTATTTAAAGCCTGAAATATTTAATTAAAATGATAAAACTTAAAAAAAAGTGCTTATTAGGCCAGGCTCGGTGAGAGGCCGAGGCGGGGGCGGGGGAATCACTGGAGGCCAGGAGTTTGAGACCAGCCTGGCCAACACGGCGAAACCCCGTCTCTACTAAAAATACAAAATTAGCTGGACGTAGTAGTGCACGCCTGTAATCCCAGCTACCCAGGAGGCTGAGGCAGGAGAATCGCTTGAACCTGGAAGGTGGAGGTTACAGTGAAGCAAGATCACACCACTGCAGTCTCAAAAAAAAGAAAGTGTTTATTGAAATTTTTAAACTTACAAGTGCTGTGACATATAAATAAATCATTTTCTCTACATACACGGTTTTTGCACTTATACATGTCTAGACACCCTAGGAATGGTGGTGCCGTGGTGTGAACGTGGAGCCTGGAATGGCCAGCCCCAAAACCTCCTCCTCATCAACTGTTGACTCGTCAACAGTCAGTCAGTAATCAAAACTTCCTTAAAATACAAGAGCCGCAGAACATTCCGGGATATCTGTGCTACTTAATCTGGCAGTTCCTACTGTGTCTTGCCCCAGGTGTGACTTGCTCTCTTCCATGAAATTAATAACTGCAAACTGTAATGGGAACAAGGCAATTGTCTCCGCACTCTTACCCAAAGCGTTCTGAGATGTCTGGTAGTTATTTGGGTCCTTGCTTGACTTTCGCCGCCTTAAAACTAAGGGAACATGGCATTTGTAAATCTGAAAGACTTGTGATAATTTTCTCATTTCCTCCAGGCTGTGTGCCTCACTCTGAGTTTGCGGAGGGATCAGCCCTTTTTCAGGGCGCCCTCATGTCCTGAGTATCATCCTCAGAATGTGAGGCTTGGGCCCAATCTGAAGAGGGTGTGAGGGAGAGCCAAAATGCAGGGATTGTCCCACAGTGCAGTCCCGCTCTGTAAATCCCTCCCTCTGACTAGCTTGATTTTAGGCTCTGAGAATGGATGGGGTGGGATCGTGAAAGGGTGGCCTGTCCCTCCACACCTGTGGGCGTTTCTCGTCGGGTGGGACGAGAGACTGAGAGAAGAGACGCAGAGACAAAGTATAGAGAAAGAAAAGTGGGCCCAGGGGACCGATGTTCAGCTTATGGAGGACCCGCGCCGCCCGGGTCTCTGAGTTCCCTCAGTATTTATTGATCATTATCCCTACCATCTCGGAGAGGGGGATGTGGCAGGACAACAGGGTAGTGGTGCGGAAAGGGTCAGCAGGAAAACATGTGAACAAATGTCTCTGTATCATATAGAAGGTTAAGAAAAAAGTGCTGTGCTTTGATGTGCACATACATAAACATCTCAGTGCGTTAAAGAGCAGTACTGCAGCCAGCATGTCTCACCTCCAGCCGTAAGGCGGTTTTCTCCTATCTCAGTAGATAGAATATACAATCGGGTTTTACACCAAGACATTCCATTGCCCAGGGACGAGCAGGAGACAGATGCTGTCCTCTTATCTCAACTGCAAAGAGGACTTCCTCTTTTACTAATCCTCCTCAGCACAGACCCTTTAGGGCTGTCGGGCTGGGGGACGGTCAGGTCTTTCCCTTCCCACCAGGCCATATTTCAGAATATCACATGGGGAGAAATCTTGGACAATACCTGGCTTTCCTAGGCAGAGGTCCCTGCGGCCTTCCACAGTGTTTTGTGTCCCTGGGTACTTGAGATTAGGGAGTGGTGATGAGTTTTAACAAGCATGCTGCCTTCAAGCATTTGTTTAACAAACACATCCTGCATAGCCCTAAATCCATTAAACCTTGAGTCGACACAGCACATGTTTCTGGGAGCACAGGGTTGGGGGTAGGGTTACAGATTAACAGCATCTCAAGGCAAAAGAATTTTTCTTAGTACAGAACAAAATGGAGTCTCTTTGTCTACTTCTTCCGACATAGACACAGTAACAGTCTGATCTCTCTTTCTTTTCCCCACAGATTGCTTTTCAGTACTTTCTGCTGAGACATTTTTGTATATTCATTTCTCTCTCAAGGAGCCTCTATAACAAAAGAGAAAAAAGTATCTCGGTTTCTGTGTGTGGCACATGAGTTTGAAAGATTTCTCAGACTGTCGTTCAGGACTGGCGTTACAGATTAAACGCCAATTAGATTCAGGACCAGCGACGATGGGATCCCTGACAGGCGGATATAACACCTCGTTAAGGACAGACTGCCCACCACTCTCCTTCTTTCTCTGTTTCTGAATTTATTTTCTATAAATTCCGCTGGGTATCAGAACCTTCCTTCGGCTGACTGACGCTTTGCAATTTCCTCTCCAAGCCCGGATCTGTTCCCCAAAAGTCTCTCGTTCCTGCTTCTAGCTTCTCTTTTTAGCTTCTCTAGGTTCCCGTCATCGGCTTTCCTTTTTTCCGAGGTTGAATCCCCAGTTACGAGAAGCGGAGAGGTCTTCTTGTCATAAAATTAACTTCCCTCGGCTCCTGTAACAGGGAGTGGGAGCCCACCCTCCCACTCGCCGTGTAGCACTCCGCATCTCTGAGAAGAAAGTGACCACCCCAGCCCAGCGCAGCACAGATTTTCTTTGAGAACCTGCTCGGAGTTCCTGCCCCTCGTCGCTCCTTGATTTTCCCTCATCGACTACATACAGTCTGTTGGATGTCGGTCAAGGTATCGCCAGCCCCTGCCATGGGAACCATTTGGGGAAAAACAGTTCCGATTTATTATACTTCAAAGATGCCCAAAGATTCCCTGTCGTCTGTGTACCATAAAAATAAAAACAGATGAAAATAAGAAGATCAATGTATTCGACATCTGCACCCAGGCGTACAGCTTTGAGGTGATCAACTGGGAAGCGAAGGTAGCCCACCCAGAGGGAAGAAAGGAACAAAGCTGGAGAATGCAGACGTGGATGCTGCAGGCCGCTGCCTTCCAAGTGAGCGGGTTACAAATTCCGCTAACCCCAGCCCCCCACCACGCTATTGGCTATTTGAGGCATGTGGGGTTTTTTTCCGGACTAGAAGTCTTGTGTTCCACCTGGTTTTTCAGGACCGCTCAACATTCCTGAGCTCCACCCCTGCCAAGGTGGAGCCAGCACAGGACTGCAGGCGGAGTCTCCAGACTCATCCAGAAACAGCCACTGCGCGGAGCTGGGAGCGCGTGTCGGAAGCGCACCCCTAGACAGCTACTGTGGGAAAGCTCTGGGCCGGACACAATTCCACATGCTTGATATTTTAGAAAAGAAGGAATTATACCCCCGCTGTAAAGGGAGTGTGGATTACAGCTATAACACGTACCAGGAAGGTAAGCTTTCCTTGCAAAAGCTACCGTCTCTGATGCTCGAACTCAGAACCTTCAGATTATGAGACTGACGCGCTGCCCACTGCGCTAAGAGGGCGACGACGTGCAACACCACGCCAGATTCCACAGGAATTTTCTAATTTCTTTCCCCAGGCGGGTTATTTTGGGACTTCAGTTTTCTTCGCCCAAGGTCGCTAGTTCTCCAAGATTATTTCCAATAGGCACGCGTAGGCTCCTTTTTAGCCCATCGGAAGAACCTCACAATCGGAAGCCATAGTGTACTGAACAATTATGCCTGACCTCATTCTCTATTGATCTGGATCTTCGTCCCCTCGGATATATTAGACAATAATTACTGTCCACAGTCTCCTTAGTTGGAATAGCGGGCTTTCACTAAATGCTAGTTGAATGAATGACAAGCTCCCAAACATGCCTGCAGTTTACAATTACCTCTCTTAATTTAAATTTGCATTTCCACTTATGTCACCTGAGATAGTCCCCTCAAAATATCACCAACTGATTTTATGATGAGTCTTCATGTTTTCTTCACCTCTATGTTGCAAATACTCTATTAAAGATTTTATTACCATAATTTCATTTAGTCCAATTTATTTATTTATTTGCCATAAATCTATACATCATTATCCCCATCTTACTGATGAAACTGAGGCTCAGCAGAACTAAATCCACAGCTGATAAGGGGCAAAACCAGATCCTGAAAGCAGATTTTGTTTTCCAAAAAGTGTGCTGCCCCCTTTCTCCCTCTAGATCATGTAATCTCCCCTTTTCCTCTCCACACTACCACACTCATTTGTTAAGCAAATAGCTATAGAATTTTAGATTCGTTGGTCCATTCAACAAACTTTAATTCACCACCTGCCATGTACCCGGCATTTATGTTCTAGATTTCCAAGGCATCCTTGGCCCTTTATCCCTCACATCCCTACAAACACCTTAAATCATTAGTTCTCGAAGTGCGGTGCCCAGACCCACCACATAATTCTCGAGGACACATTCCATTTCAGGTACTGTGCTACCTGAAGGATTTGAGGATTCAGAAGAAATTGAGCCATCCCTGACCTCAGGAGCTGACAGGACAAACTGTCCTATCTGGTCCAGTTCCTATACTCTCAAACTTCCGGATTCTTATAAATGCATCTTTCTAAATATTTTATTTTGATACTTTGACTCCCATTCTGTACTAGTTTGCTAGGGCTGCCATAATAAATATCACAGACTGAGTGGCTTAACCAACAGAAAATTTTCTCAGTTCTGGAGGCTAGAAGAGTTGTTAGCTTTGGTTTCTCCTGAGGCCTCTCTCGTTGGCTCGCAGACGGTCACTTACCTTCTTGCTGTATTCTTGCATGGTCTCTCTCTCTACACATATTTCCATCTTTTCTTATAAGAACTCCTATTGGGATTTAGGGTTTCGACATGAATTTGGTAACGGGTGGGGCAGGACAAAATTCCACCATAACAGGCTCAAAGTTGTTTAAATTTCCACCTTCAAATTTGCAGTAGACTTTGTTACTGGAAAGCACTACTTCTTTTTTTTTTTTTTTTAACAAGTATTTTAGAGTCCCTTAATTAAACAGACCATATACCTTTCCTTATCTAGGAATTCCCACTCCAATGCGCGGTCCACACACCCATTATTTCTCCTCATCTTCATTCTTCAAGGCCCATTCTTGATTCTTTCATTCTTATTTGAAAGAATGTAGCGTGGAGGAATGTAGCATACTAGTTTTTCCCTCGGAATTGCATGACTCATTGTCAGTAACTATCTTATGGTTTTTGCTGTTATGACATTTAGTATGGATGTGTGCTATCTTTCATTAATATCCTCCATCTAGTAGTCACTGTTTCCATAAGGAAGCGCAGCCAGTGTGAACTACAGTCCAAAACCTCACATATGCATAGACTGGTTATGTAGTCTAAAGAAATTCCTGGCTCTGAGTCCTAATTCTGAAGGTAGTGGTAAACTTCAGTCCTTTGGTGTCTTATTCACTTAGGTTCATGCCAAGCTTATGGGGCCCAATGCAGGTCCCAGGAAAAGGAGGAAGGGATGTATGCTAAACCTGTTCCTATTTCTACCCGCCAGGTTTGTTGTTGTTGTTGTTTGTTTTTCAGGTGGAAGCTCAACAGCATCCATGCCGTGGGTGATTGATGCTATGTTTCTCTAATGTTAGCAGTATCTTTTTCTAATGAACTCTCTCCTTGATGATCTCTTGTCATCTGTCTTGGCCAATGTCAGTAAGGGGTGTGCATGTAAAAATGCTCATAGGTACTTGAGATGTTCATCTTTTCCTCCTTGTTTGGGTGAATTGTTTCTTTCTTAATTCATTTATGCACGTGCACATACATGTATACATAAGTGTGCACATAGGTGTGCATGCACACGTGTAGATGCCTGTGCTTATATGTGTACATACACGTATGCATACACATATGCATTCCCGTGTACATACATGCACGAATGCTCGCATGCATGTTTAGGTTCGTGTATACAAACCTGATACACGAATAAATACGTGTACAAATGTGTTGATGCATGTTTACATGAGTGTACATGCATGTTAACGTACACATGTGCATCTACACATATGCGTATACACACATACTTGCACACGTACATACTCTGTACACAATCAATTAATATGCCCAAATGCATGCAGACGCACACATGTAGTTGTACACATGCATCTGTGTACATGTGCGAGTGTGCACACATGTATGAGTGTATATGTGTTTGTATGTTTGTACGTATAAGTGTATGTATACATGTGCACAGACGTCTGAATGCATGTGTGGGTAGACATGTGCATTTGTATGCACAAGTACGTGCGTATGCACATATATGTTTGAGTACATGTATGCATCGTGCTTTTGTGTGTAAACATGTGTGTATATTTACATGTATTATGGGTGCATGTGTGTATGCAAGTGCACGTGTGTATGCACATGCAGGTATACCCACATATCCATGTACACATATATGTCATGCATGTATGTGTGTGCATGCATGTATATGCACACAAATTTTTGTGTGTGCACATGCATGTGTGCACACGTGTGTGTGTAGACATGTATGTGTGGATGTGCACACGTAAATATGGACACTTGTATTCAGGCATACACATGCTTTCACGTGTGTGCAGAGATGCATTTGTAGGCTGGTATACATGGTGTATACGTGTATGTATATATACATTATTCATACAAACATATGTGCACACATGTGCACAATGCATACATGTATGCATACGTATGCGCATGCATGAGTACACACGTGCATACACACGTAAGTGGGTAAACACATACACATGTACACACATGCATGCAGACATGTAAGCATATGTGTATCTGCACATATATCTACACACATACATGCATGCATACTGTGTACACAATGCATGGATACACACACATCCATGCACACCCACCCACATGCATTTGCACATTCATGTGTACATATCTGTACACACTCACACATGAACACACGTGTATATACATGTATACACACACAGGTGAATGTGCAGCTACGTGTGCACATGCAAGTACATGCATGTATGCATATGCATATGCGTCCGCAAATACACACATGCATACACACATACATATGGTGTACATGCATGTATACATAAACATGCATGCATGCATACATAAACATGCATGCATGCATGCATGTATACACATGTATGTGTAGATACCTTTGTGCATATGTGTACATGCCTGTATGCATACACACATGCATACACGTGTACACACATACATTTACACATGCATGTGGTGTACACAGACATGTATACATAAACACAGGTGCAGTGACGTCTACATACACACATGCACCTGTAGATACATGTGTACATGTTCTGTGTGGAAGACGTGTAAGGGGAGAAGAAAAGACACACACACAATACCTTTAAGGGTAAAGAACCTTTATCCCACGTAAATGGCAATGCAGATATAATAAGCAAATGATATAGTAAGCAAATTGAAATAATAAGCAGACTGATATAACAAGCAAATTGCAATGGGAAGGAAAAAGACATATATATATATATATATATATATATATATATATATACTCATATATATTTACACTCACCAGACTATGGAGGATTCACCAACAGACCGGGAAGCAACAGCCTGGGCTCCAGAGTTGGCCACCTGTCTGCGCACAGACGAGGAGAAGTCTCATGAAGCTTCAGCCCAGTCTGGAACCCTAGTTCTTTTTGTAACGAGTTGTTTGGCATGAGGCCTGGTCACGAGGGCCCTTCGCAACTGGGCTCAAGGATCACAAAAAGGTCAACTTGTTTTTGTGATTGTCTGTTGTTTTTCAGTAACTAATGTATAGGAATAGATTGAAATAGAGATTTCTCTGAAACAGCACTGGATGAACACCTCAATGGGTTCACAAACCTGTTCCAGACAGATTTCCCTCATGCTGTTCTCATGACAATGAGTGAGTTCTCCTGAGATCTGGTTGTTGAAAAGTGTGTAACACTTTCCCCTTCGCTCTTTCTCTCCGACTCTGCCATGGTAAGGCATGCTTGCTTCTCCTTCGCCTTCCGCCATGATTGTAAGTTTCTTGAGGCCTCCCAGCCATGCTTCCTATACAGCCTGTGGCACTGTGGGTCAATGAAACCTCTTTTCTTCATAAATTACCCAGTCTCCAGTAGTTCTTTATAGCAGTGTGACAATGGACTAATACAGGTGCCAACAAGTTCAATCACTGGCACCAAAATATGGGAGATACGGTAGTTAGATGCATGAGAAATGTAAAGGGGAGAAATGGGCAGATTGACTGCCTGAAATTCCTTCTATATTGGGATTGGCCTGTAGTCCCAGGGCTTTTCAGGGACAACCAGATGTAGGCCTTTCCCACAAGACAGGTGTGGGAATCAGGAGAGAGGGAGCACTAGCATGAGGTCAACTTTGAGCCAGTCCCAGTGGGCTATGTGGAAGGATGAACGTAGCTAAGGAAAAAGAAGCAAAAGGAAGCTTTGAGTTTTGCAGTGGCTGGAAAAGCAGTCATAAAGAAGGGGGTACAGGAGAGTACATCATCATCAAGGGAAATGCACATGAGAATCCACAATCATGGATCGTATTAAAAAAATTATTCGTATTCAAACAGCTGAATGGAAAGTATGACACTGGCTAATGACAACATCATTTAAAAGTAAGAACTTTATTATTCTCCCCACCACCCCTCCCTGGCTTTAACTCATCTTCCACCACAATTGAAACACAGAAGTCTCAGAACAGTGGTTAACAAATGGTAGAATGTTAGGGTAAGAAAAGAGAGATGAAACATTTTCCTTAGAAAACTATCCAAATAGTTTTAGCTGACTCAACAGCCCCAGTAGGTAAAGGAAGAGATCTGATCTTTCTGTCAAGCTTAAATTTTAGAGTGTTACATGGAGCTCAGCATCTTAACTTTGAGACTGAGACTGTATTGCCTGGGATGCGGCATAAAATTGTGTATGTCTTCATATGGAGGTAGGGAAAGAATATATCCTACTGAATAAGATTAAAATGACACTGGGAGACCAAAACATATTTTTTGTATTATTAAATCCCAGAGATTGGCCACATTCATATTACAGAGTTTAGAGAGAACTAACTGATAAACTTACGTGGCTATCCCTTAATGAGTTTTGTTATTATTATGATTTTTTCCTGTCTGCTTATGCATTATTATGATATCTATATTATGATTTTGTTATGCCAAGTAATGACATCTCAGGGATCTGTGAGGCAGTACCTCATTTGGTATTCTAACCACATTTGACAAGTACAAAAATGTAGACAAATGTACACACCTTAGTCTACTTTGTGTTGCTAAAAGGAACACCTGAGACTGGGTAATTTATAAAGAAAAAATGGCTTATTTGGCTCACAGTTCTGCAGACCGTACATGAAGCTTGGCACCAGCATCTACACCTGGTGAGGGCCTGGAGACGACTTCCATTCATGGCAGAAGTTGAAGGGGAGCTAGTTTGTGCAGAGGTCACATGGCAAGAGAGGAGGCAAGTTGGGGGAGAGGTGCCAAGCTCTTTTTAACAACCAGCTCTAACAGCTAATAGAGTGAGAACACGCTCACCCCAGAAGGAGGGCATTCATCTATTCATGACCCAAATGCCTTCTACTAGGTCCCACCTCTAACATTAGGGATCAAATTTCAACATGAGGTTTGAAGGGGGTATTCAAACCATAGTAGTGCGTAATATAAAGAAGCCACTTGGTATTTCCTGTTGGGAAGGCCAGACCCAACACCAGGCCGTGGGGGCTACGAAGTCCGGCAGAGTCAAAGGAATGAGACAAGACAAGTTTAAGAGTGCATAAAGTGGGTCCAAGGGGCCCAAGCTAGTGTGGAGGCTGCAAAGGCCCCAAGCTCTGGAAGCCCACACTATTTATTGGTGATCAAAAAAGAAGCAGGTGGTGAGGATGTGGGGGTTGAAAGGAAGCAGTGCATCAAGCGCATGAGCTATAGCTGTGATGGTTTAGCATTTCCTTTGAAGCATATGGAACATGTTCTGCTACTTGAAATAATGGGGAACATGTTCTTCTAGTTTAAGATACAATTGTTTTATGATCCTGGGAGTGCTAGAAGCAAGGAGCCAGCAAGTCTAGACACATTCCAGAGGCCACGAGGGGTTTTATACCCTGAGCCCTGGATTCCATCCAGGCCATGAGGGGTTGTATGCCCTGGGCTTAGATTGTGGTGTGGCAGGGCAGCCTTCCACCCTTTAGCAGAGAGTTTGGTGTTCCAAAGGCCACAAGGGGTTTTAGACCCTGGAATCAGGACATGTTCCAAGACTCTTTTACATTATGTCAGACATGCAAGCCCTGCCTCAGCTTTCCTCCCAACATTTCCGATTTCTGAGTATGAGTGCAAATGAGATGTAATTTCTATTTAGAAATGGCAAATAAAATAAAAAGTATGTATTCTATGAATAAATCATAAATTTCATGTGCCCCAATTATTCTCATAGAATAATGTCCTGTTCTGGCCTATAGCTCCCACTTATCTGCTTTCAACAAATTACTACATAAAGACTGTACAAAACAAGAGCAGAAAGCAGATAATCACTGCTCTATTGTCCACAGTTTTCTATTTGCACTGAGGTATATATCTGGAGATGCAAATGTATATATATATATATTTTATCATTTTGGGTCTGTATTTGAGCTTAAATGGCGGTGTGCAGCAAAGTAGAAAGTAGTTGTTGCAAAAATTTCCCCTCAATGATCTAAGCCAAGACCTGAAAAGAGTCTGGAGACGCTGTAGCATGAAGGAGAGGTTTTTTAAGAGAAGCATATTGGCTTGGAATATGAAAATGGAGAGAAGGGACTTCCCTAAATTAAGAAAGAAACAATTCACCCAAACAAGGAGGAAAAGATGAACATCTCAAGTACCTATGAGCATTTTTACATGCACACCCCTTACTGACATTGGCCAAGACAGATGACAAGAGATCATCAAGGAGAGAGTTCATTAGAAAAAGATACTGCTAACATTAGAGAAACATAGCATCAATCACCCACGGCATGGATGCTGTTGAGCTTCCACCTGAAAAACAAACAACAACAACAACAAACCTGGCGGGTAGAAATAGGAACAGGTTTAGCATACATCCCTTCCTCCTTTTCCTGGGACCTGCATTGGGCCCCATAAGCTTGGCATGAACCTAAGTGAATAAGACACCAAAGGACTGAAGTTTACCACTACCTTCAGAATTAGGACTCAGAGCCAGGAATTTCTTTAGACTACATAACCAGTCTATGCATATGTGAGGTTTTGGACTGTAGTTCACACTGGCTGCGCTTCCTTATGGAAACAGTGACTACTAGATGGAGGATATTAATGAAAGATAGCACACATCCATACTAAATGTCATAACAGCAAAAACCATAAGATAGTTACTGACAATGAGTCATGCAATTCCGAGGGAAAAACTAGTATGCTACATTCCTCCACGCTACATTCTTTCAAATAAGAATGAAAGAATCAAGAATGGGCCTTGAAGAATGAAGATGAGGAGAAATAATGGGTGTGTGGACCGCGCATTGGAGTGGGAATTCCTAGATAAGGAAAGGTATATGGTCTGTTTAATTAAGGGACTCTAAAATACTTGTTAAAAAAAAAAAAAAAAGAAGTAGTGCTTTCCAGTAACAAAGTCTACTGCAAATTTGAAGGTGGAAATTTAAACAACTTTGAGCCTGTTATGGTGGAATTTTGTCCTGCCCCACCCGTTACCAAATTCATGTCGAAACCCTAAATCCCAATAGGAGTTCTTATAAGAAAAGATGGAAATATGTGTAGAGAGAGAGACCATGCAAGAATACAGCAAGAAGGTAAGTGACCGTCTGCGAGCCAACGAGAGAGGCCTCAGGAGAAACCAAAGCTAACAACTCTTCTAGCCTCCAGAACTGAGAAAATTTTCTGTTGGTTAAGCCACTCAGTCTGTGATATTTATTATGGCAGCCCTAGCAAACTAGTACAGAATGGGAGTCAAAGTATCAAAATAAAATATTTAGAAAGATGCATTTATAAGAATCCGGAAGTTTGAGAGTATAGGAACTGGACCAGATAGGACAGTTTGTCCTGTCAGCTCCTGAGGTCAGGGATGGCTCAATTTCTTCTGAATCCTCAAATCCTTCAGGTAGCACAGTACCTGAAATGGAATGTGTCCTCGAGAATTATGTGGTGGGTCTGGGCACCGCACTTCGAGAACTAATGATTTAAGGTGTTTGTAGGGATGTGAGGGATAAAGGGCCAAGGATGCCTTGGAAATCTAGAACATAAATGCCGGGTACATGGCAGGTGGTGAATTAAAGTTTGTTGAATGGACCAACGAATCTAAAATTCTATAGCTATTTGCTTAACAAATGAGTGTGGTAGTGTGGAGAGGAAAAGGGGAGATTACATGATCTAGAGGGAGAAAGGGGGCAGCACACTTTTTGGAAAACAAAATCTGCTTTCAGGATCTGGTTTTGCCCCTTATCAGCTGTGGATTTAGTTCTGCTGAGCCTCAGTTTCATCAGTAAGATGGGGATAATGATGTATAGATTTATGGCAAATAAATAAATAAATTGGACTAAATGAAATTATGGTAATAAAATCTTTAATAGAGTATTTGCAACATAGAGGTGAAGAAAACATGAAGACTCATCATAAAATCAGTTGGTGATATTTTGAGGGGACTATCTCAGGTGACATAAGTGGAAATGCAAATTTAAATTAAGAGAGGTAATTGTAAACTGCAGGCATGTTTGGGAGCTTGTCATTCATTCAACTAGCATTTAGTGAAAGCCCGCTATTCCAACTAAGGAGACTGTGGACAGTAATTATTGTCTAATATATCCGAGGGGACGAAGATCCAGATCAATAGAGAATGAGGTCAGGCATAATTGTTCAGTACACTATGGCTTCCGATTGTGAGGTTCTTCCGATGGGCTAAAAAGGAGCCTACGCGTGCCTATTGGAAATAATCTTGGAGAACTAGCGACCTTGGGCGAAGAAAACTGAAGTCCCAAAATAACCCGCCTGGGGAAAGAAATTAGAAAATTCCTGTGGAATCTGGCGTGGTGTTGCACGTCGTCGCCCTCTTAGCGCAGTGGGCAGCGCGTCAGTCTCATAATCTGAAGGTTCTGAGTTCGAGCATCAGAGACGGTAGCTTTTGCAAGGAAAGCTTACCTTCCTGGTACGTGTTATAGCTGTAATCCACACTCCCTTTACAGCGGGGGTATAATTCCTTCTTTTCTAAAATATCAAGCATGTGGAATTGTGTCCGGCCCAGAGCTTTCCCACAGTAGCTGTCTAGGGGTGCGCTTCCGACACGCGCTCCCAGCTCCGCGCAGTGGCTGTTTCTGGATGAGTCTGGAGACTCCGCCTGCAGTCCTGTGCTGGCTCCACCTTGGCAGGGGTGGAGCTCAGGAATGTTGAGCGGTCCTGAAAAACCAGGTGGAACACAAGACTTCTAGTCCGGAAAAAAACCCCACATGCCTCAAATAGCCAATAGCGTGGTGGGGGGCTGGGGTTAGCGGAATTTGTAACCCGCTCACTTGGAAGGCAGCGGCCTGCAGCATCCACGTCTGCATTCTCCAGCTTTGTTCCTTTCTTCCCTCTGGGTGGGCTACCTTCGCTTCCCAGTTGATCACCTCAAAGCTGTACGCCTGGGTGCAGATGTCGAATACATTGATCTTCTTATTTTCATCTGTTTTTATTTTTATGGTACACAGACGACAGGGAATCTTTGGGCATCTTTGAAGTATAATAAATCGGAACTGTTTTTCCCCAAATGGTTCCCATGGCAGGGGCTGGCGATACCTTGACCGACATCCAACAGACTGTATGTAGTCGATGAGGGAAAATCAAGGAGCGACGAGGGGCAGGAACTCCGAGCAGGTTCTCAAAGAAAATCTGTGCTGCGCTGGGCTGGGGTGGTCACTTTCTTCTCAGAGATGCGGAGTGCTACACGGCGAGTGGGAGGGTGGGCTCCCACTCCCTGTTACAGGAGCCGAGGGAAGTTAATTTTATGACAAGAAGACCTCTCCGCTTCTCGTAACTGGGGATTCAACCTCGGAAAAAAGGAAAGCCGATGACGGGAACCTAGAGAAGCTAAAAAGAGAAGCTAGAAGCAGGAACGAGAGACTTTTGGGGAACAGATCCGGGCTTGGAGAGGAAATTGCAAAGCGTCAGTCAGCCGAAGGAAGGTTCTGATACCCAGCGGAATTTATAGAAAATAAATTCAGAAACAGAGAAAGAAGGAGAGTGGTGGGCAGTCTGTCCTTAACGAGGTGTTATATCCGCCTGTCAGGGATCCCATCGTCGCTGGTCCTGAATCTAATTGGCGTTTAATCTGTAACGCCAGTCCTGAACGACAGTCTGAGAAATCTTTCAAACTCATGTGCCACACACAGAAACCGAGATACTTTTTTCTCTTTTGTTATAGAGGCTCCTTGAGAGAGAAATGAATATACAAAAATGTCTCAGCAGAAAGTACTGAAAAGCAATCTGTGGGGAAAAGAAAGAGAGATCAGACTGTTACTGTGTCTATGTCGGAAGAAGTAGACAAAGAGACTCCATTTTGTTCTGTACTAAGAAAAATTCTTTTGCCTTGAGATGCTGTTAATCTGTAACCCTACCCCCAACCCTGTGCTCCCAGAAACATGTGCTGTGTCGACTCAAGGTTTAATGGATTTAGGGCTATGCAGGATGTGTTTGTTAAACAAATGCTTGAAGGCAGCATGCTTGTTAAAACTCATCACCACTCCCTAATCTCAAGTACCCAGGGACACAAAACACTGTGGAAGGCCGCAGGGACCTCTGCCTAGGAAAGCCAGGTATTGTCCAAGATTTCTCCCCATGTGATATTCTGAAATATGGCCTGGTGGGAAGGGAAAGACCTGACCGTCCCCCAGCCCGACAGCCCTAAAGGGTCTGTGCTGAGGAGGATTAGTAAAAGAGGAAGTCCTCTTTGCAGTTGAGATAAGAGGACAGCATCTGTCTCCTGCTCGTCCCTGGGCAATGGAATGTCTTGGTGTAAAACCCGATTGTATATTCTATCTACTGAGATAGGAGAAAACCGCCTTACGGCTGGAGGTGAGACATGCTGGCTGCAGTACTGCTCTTTAACGCACTGAGATGTTTATGTATGTGCACATCAAAGCACAGCACTTTTTTCTTAACCTTCTATATGATACAGAGACATTTGTTCACATGTTTTCCTGCTGACCCTTTCCGCACCACTACCCTGTTGTCCTGCCACATCCCCCTCTCCGAGATGGTAGGGATAATGATCAATAAATACTGAGGGAACTCAGAGACCCGGGCGGCGCGGGTCCTCCATAAGCTGAACATCGGTCCCCTGGGCCCACTTTTCTTTCTCTATACTTTGTCTCTGCGTCTCTTCTCTCAGTCTCTCGTCCCACCCGACGAGAAACGCCCACAGGTGTGGAGGGACAGGCCACCCTTTCACGATCCCACCCCATCCATTCTCAGAGCCTAAAATCAAGCTAGTCAGAGGGAGGGATTTACAGAGCGGGACTGCACTGTGGGACAATCCCTGCATTTTGGCTCTCCCTCACACCCTCTTCAGATTGGGCCCAAGCCTCACATTCTGAGGATGATACTCAGGACATGAGGGCGCCCTGAAAAAGGGCTGATCCCTCCGCAAACTCAGAGTGAGGCACACAGCCTGGAGGAAATGAGAAAATTATCACAAGTCTTTCAGATTTACAAATGCCATGTTCCCTTAGTTTTAAGGCGGCGAAAGTCAAGCAAGGACCCAAATAACTACCAGACATCTCAGAACGCTTTGGGTAAGAGTGCGGAGACAATTGCCTTGTTCCCATTACAGTTTGCAGTTATTAATTTCATGGAAGAGAGCAAGTCACACCTGGGGCAAGACACAGTAGGAACTGCCAGATTAAGTAGCACAGATATCCCGGAATGTTCTGCGGCTCTTGTATTTTAAGGAAGTTTTGATTACTGACTGACTGTTGACGAGTCAACAGTTGATGAGGAGGAGGTTTTGGGGCTGGCCATTCCAGGCTCCACGTTCACACCACGGCACCACCATTCCTAGGGTGTCTAGACATGTATAAGTGCAAAAACCGTGTATGTAGAGAAAATGATTTATTTATATGTCACAGCACTTGTAAGTTTAAAAATTTCAATAAACACTTTCTTTTTTTTGAGACTGCAGTGGTGTGATCTTGCTTCACTGTAACCTCCACCTTCCAGGTTCAAGCGATTCTCCTGCCTCAGCCTCCTGGGTAGCTGGGATTACAGGCGTGCACTACTACGTCCAGCTAATTTTGTATTTTTAGTAGAGACGGGGTTTCGCCGTGTTGGCCAGGCTGGTCTCAAACTCCTGGCCTCCAGTGATTCCCCCGCCCCCGCCTCGGCCTCTCACCGAGCCTGGCCTAATAAGCACTTTTTTTTAAGTTTTATCATTTTAATTAAATATTTCAGGCTTTAAATAGGAAAGGGAATGAGATAATTTTTGTTCGTTTTTCCAGGTTGCTGAACAAAATAATTACCAGAAAGAAATCAACATTTAGCTTTAATTTTTGATGCTACAAGACCCCTCTGGAGACAGTGTTCACGCAGTATCTGGAGAGTGTTGTTTAGGCTCCTGCTTCCTCACGCAGTCCCCTCCAACAATGCTGTTGGTCCATTGTGCTTCCCACTGTCCTTAGTCCATCTCATCCATGAATAGGCCATCAGCTCCCCCAGACCAGCAGCGGTGGGCTTTCCTTTGAAATCTGGAGGGTCTGGAGGGCTGCACAAACTTCCCTTGACTTAGTTATCTCAGAGCATTGTGATGGAAAAGAAACATCCCATGCAAGTGGACAGCACTAGGTTGTGAACTGGAAGGAAGGTTGGAAAGGAGAGATACCCATTACACATTTCACTTTCTTGAACTCAGCAGCAGAGATAAGGATGAAATCAATAGCTTGAGAGAACTAGGAAATTTTAGGGCCGTGTTTGCATGTGTGTATGTACCTATTGTTAACAAATTGGTAATAGATCATAAATATGATCTAATATTAACTTTTTTCTGATTGTCAGCCATACAAAAAATTTCTCCTAATGTCTGATTATAAATAATAAGGTAAAATCTAAAGATTTTTATGTTTTTTAAGACTCTTTTCATCCATAAAAGGTCCCTGGTCTTTCTTTTATGGATATTATTTTTTTAAATTGATAGACATTATTTTTTAGAGAAGTTCTGGGTTTAAAGAAAAATTGATCAGAATAGATAGAATTGCCATAAACTCCATCACTCTCCCTCTCTTACAATTTTCCCTATTATTAACATCTTGCATCAGTGTGGTGCATTTGTTACAATTGGTAAACCAGTAATTATCAATACATTATTGTTAACTGAAGTCCACAGTTTACATTACAGTTTGCTCTTTGTGTTATACATCCTGGGTTTTTTTTTAAACAAATGTATAATGACATATATTTACCCTTATAGTATCATAAAGAGTTAATGCCAGTTAATTGTTGAAGGAACTGGGCCTTTTATCCTTAGAAACACCTCTATGTTGTATTTATTTCATTGTATCTATTTCCTGCCCCTTGACATGTTTCTTCATCTACTCTATTTCTTGTAAACTGGTAGTTACAAGTAGAGGCTCACTTAGATTCAGCTTCAAATCTTTTAACAAGACAATTTGATAGGTGGGCTTGTGCACTTTCCATTGCTTCGCTTTATGAGGTACATAATGTCTGGTTCTCCAACTTTAGTCACCAATATTAGCACTAATGTGTGTTTCAGCTGCCATTCATAAATACATGTATATATAACTCATATATTTATGTGAATATATATATTTATGTGTTGATAAATAAAATGATACACAAAAATTAGAAAATAACATTGAAAGACTGAACATAAAAGTAAACAAGAAGAGATTAACTCTTGAATGCACAGTTTAGAAAAGAATCAAAAGTATATCTTCAAGCTCCTTAGAATATAATGAAAATGGGGGCTTATAACGACATATTTCTAAGGATTCTGTAGAAACTGCTTTCTCATTTTAAATTATACCTTTAAATACCCAAGTTACAAAACATTAGAAGAAATCAGTGCATCAAATATAAGAAGTAAGAAAAAGAAGAACAAGAAGAAGCAGAAGCAGGAGTAGGAGGAGGAGAAGAAGAAGAAGAAGAAGAAGAAGAAGAAGAAGAAGAAGAAGAAGAAGAAGAAGAAGAAGAAGAGAAGAAGAAGAAGGAGAAGAAGAAGAAGACGGTAGCCCAAAAGAAAACCAGAAAATAGAATGGTGAAGGAAACACAGGAATTAACTAGAAAATTGGAAAATCTGCTTGGTCATTTGAAAATAAATGGAAAATTGTCAGTCAAATGTCAATAATAATAATAATAAGGGGCTATGGAGAAAGCACAAAGGAAAACCAAAAAACATTAGTGAATGCTATTATTAAGATTTTAGAAATGTGGCAGGATAATTTTTTTAAGTATTGCTTTGTGTTTGATCTCCGTTTCCTTATACTACTCACCTCATCTGTTCAAGGCAGTAACCGTATTTTATAGGACCTTAACTCTACACATGGTGATGAAGTGAGTTAAACACAGTCTACATAGACAGTGTTTCGGTACTCAGGAAGCTCCCATTCTAGGGGAGAGAAAAACAAACCAATAATTCAAAGATATGCTTTCCGGAGGAGACGATATTTGTGAAGATGTAATAGGAACTGAGAGATCGTGTGGGCATCACTTTTAGCTGTACTTGTCTAAAGACGGGAAATTTGCACTGACACCTGAGTACCTAGAAGTGCCAAACCTGTGGCAGGAGTGAAAAAGAAGGAAGGATGGAAGCAGGGGCAACAAGACTCTTACACGGGGATCAATAAAACACGGGCTCTAGGGAGGCGGCAGTTTCCTCTGATCTTCTCCCAGGTAAGAGGCACCGATGTTGTCAACAGGAGAAAGAACGGGGAATACAAAGTAAGAAACATAAACCAGACAAGAAATCGGAGAATGCGGGCGTCGATCCCGCTACCTCTCGCATGCTGAGCGAGCGCTCTACCGCCTGAGCTAATTCCCCAAAGGAGAGACATTTCACCCCACCCATTTTCCTGGTTGTTAGGAGCATGCCGGTGCTTTGTGTCGCCAAACCCCTGGCAGGACAAGATTGAGGGCCGAGCTTCTCAGATACTGCCTTCAGCAAAGTTCTATGAGCCTGACAGTGCGAAGAATAGGGATTTCCAAAGAAGGTCGTGAGGGAGACCTCTCTCCTCACTTCCCAATTTCGCCTTCTTCATCTCTCGGAATTAGAGAGCACATTCTGGAAGGAGAAGCACCACCCGGAACTGCCTGGCTTGGGGACACAGCTATTCCAGCACGCTCTAGAGTTGTGATCGTCACCTGCTCCTTGCCGCCACCGCCGCCCGGAAGTGGTGGGGCAGCTTCTCCCAGCCCCAGAGCTTCACGGCATAGCCGCATCTTCAATAGCACTTTCCTCCTGTAGGACTCAGAAAGTGATGGAGAACCTTGGAGGAGTTGAGAAAGAGAAAGCTTGAGAATTTTCATCTCAATCTGTGGATACATTCCTGAAGCACTTCTTCAGCACCAGGCACAGTGGATGAGGCCAATAATCCACACAGATACTGCCACAACAATAACGAGTACTGTGCAACTGTCATCTAGGCCAGATACCATTGGTAGCCTAGGGATTAAAAGAAGCTGGAGAATGCAGGCGTCGATCCTGCCACCTCTTGCATGCTAAGCAGGCGCTCTACCGCTTGAGCTAATCCCCCACACTACACTTGTCTTTTCTGCCAATTTTTATAACCGGGACACAAATATCGTCCTATGTCCCACTTAAGTTTCCAGGTTTTCGAACACCTCCGGAAACTTCCCTACCAAGGCGAAGCCAGGAGTGAAGCTTCTGGGAGACAGCCTCAGACCTGGAAGGCAGTGACCATCCTCTGCTTTTTCAATCTGAGTCGGGATCCTGAGAAAGAGAGAAAAGATCTCATTAGGAAAGCTCTAGTTCTAATCTGATTTCACTCTCCCATTAGATGAAAGAGAAGGAAGTACCGTCCCTAATTAGCAGTTACCTCAAATGCTCTGTTGAATGCATCACTTTTTAAGAACACAAACCTGGAAATAAACCCAAGTATCTTTTCACCGATTGATCCTTCAAGTAACTTATCTTTATCTAATATCAGTGTTACTAATTGTTTCTCCATTCAGGGGAGTTGAGATCTGTTGTTACCTATTAACCCTTGATATATTTAATTTGCATTTTTGTACTGATTAATGTTGTTGAACATCTTTTAGTGTGCCTATTGGCCATATAAGCATCTTATTTTGTGAAATGCCTGCTCAAGTTTTTTGCCCTTATCCTTACTGAGTGTTTGTATCACTGAGTTCTAAAATGTGTTTTATATTCTCCATAAAAGTCCTTTGTTATATGTGTATCCGTAACACATATGTTGTATAAAAACTATGTGTGCATATAACATATATTACATTTCTTTTCAAGTCTATGTCTTGCCTTTTTATTTTCTTAATATTGTCTTTCATAGAAAAACATTTTGATATTTTATAAAATCCAGTGTATCTTTTTTTGTAAGGGCTCATGCTTTTCTGGTCCCTTCTGAAAAAGCTTTGCCTACATCAAATATGTGTAGACTTCTTTTCTTCTTTTCTTCTACAAGCTCGATATCTTTAACGTTAAGCTTTTTGTATATAAACTATTTTGATTTAATTGTTGTACAGGATGTGAGGTAAGGGTAGGGAATCATTTTTTCCATACTCAGTTGCCTGGGACCATTTGTTTAAAAAAACATTTTACCTCTGTCATAAATCAGTTGACCACATACATTGATCTATTTCTGGACTATCTATTCTATTCCATCAATCTGGGTAAGTATCCTTGAGAAAATACCACATTATTTTGATTACCTTAGCTTTATAATAAGTCTTGAAATTACTTGGTGTAAGTCCTCCAACTTTGTTTTTCTTTTCCTAATTATTTAGGCTACTTTAGGTCCTTCAGAAGAAGCTTGTCAATTTCTGTAAAAACAAAAAAACAAAACAAAACAAAAACTCCTGCTGGGATATTTGTTGGAATTGTAGTAAATCTATAGATCAACTCAGAGAAAAAAAAAAGTTATCTAAATAATATTAATTTTTTCAATCTGTAAATATGGCAAACAACACCAATTATTCATGTTTTCCTGAGTTTTTCTCAGCAATCTTTTGTAGATTTCTAGGTACAAGTCTTGTGCACATTGACAAGTTTATCTCTAAATATTTCATTTCTTTTAAACCTATTGAAAATGGTAATTTAATTTTCCATTTTTGTTGATGCTAGTACATAGAAATACAGTTAATTTTTTTATATTGTAATCTGTGACATAGCTACATTTACTTATAATGCTTATTTTTGTAGATGCATTAGGATTTTTTGTGTATCTGATCATGTTGTTTGCAAATGAATATATTTTTCTTTTCTAAAGTGAGTATGCCATTTATTCTTCATTCATGCGTTCCTTACTTTCTGACACTAGCTAGGACTTTCAGTAAAATGTAGAAGTAGTAAGAACAGATATTTTGCACTTTTCTCCAATATTAAAGGGTACATATTTATTCTTCCACTATTAACTATGTTGCTAGTTGTAGGAGTTTCTTAAATGTCCATTATTCATCTAAGGAATTTTTCTTCTATTCTTAGTTTACTGAGATATTTTTAAACACCACGAATGAATGGCAAATTTGGTCCAATATTTCTTCTGCATCTAGTGAGATGATTACATGTATTTTTTGTTTTGTTAATGTGGTATATTACATTTAATTGACTTTTCAATGCTTAACTAGTTTTTTATTCCCAAGGCAATCTCCCCTAACTCTTGGTGCATTATGCTTTATAGATAATGCTGGATTCAATTTGTTAATATTTTAATTCAATATCTGTTGGTAAATGTGTCAGAGAAGGGTCTCCAAGTGTGGAACGCGCTGCTTTCACAGCCCAAAGAAACATGGTGAGCATAGTGCTCCCTTCTAAGTGATGGGAGCTTTGAGGTGCAACAGTGAGTCTTTTGGAGGAAATATCTCAGAATTTCACAGATCCTAAAAAATTTCATTCACGAACCAGGTCGATGAATGGTTTCTGTGTTTCTCTCCCACCCTCTGGAGCAGGCAGGGCTTAACAAAATCTATAACTTACTTGACATTTCTTGCTCATTGAAGATTTAAATGATACTATCAATACAGTGTACAAATGTTTTGCTGTTGGTCCAGACAGTTCAATTCTCTTTGGACTAGATTAGGAAAAATTGGGGGACTTGATATACCTCTGGAGTAGGAACATAAATGCATACTTTTGTCTATTCCATGTGAATATGAACTATTTCTGTTCCTCCTTCCTGATAGCAATAGAAAAGAATGCATTCCCCAAATCAAAGACTGCATGCCAAAGACCATGCAATTTTTGCTTCTATGTTCATATTGTTTATAACATGATTAATTTATTAACTTTACATTCCAATTCTATTTTCTTATGTATTCAAGTGAAAAGTGTTAATTATGAGAAATTCTGCACTATGGCACTGCTAATATTGCAATCTATATCCAGACTTTGTTTTACCGACAGAAGAAAGAATACCCTCATCAATTTCTCATGTCTTCGGAAGAAGGGACATGGGTTTGTAGTGGAATTCATGACTTTTTCTGCCTGAATATTAATTAGCAGAAGCATGTTCCATTTCTTTATATAAACCCACTCTTAGAACCAAGGTGAACTGAGTGAAAAAGATATTTGCCTTTATATTTCTCTTATCAAACTAACCATTCTTGAATCTACCTTTATCACTTTTCTCCCAGGACCTCCTGGTGGAAGAAACTGTGAAAATGGCTGGTGTCACTTCAGACGCAAAAGGAAAAGTGACACATCATGTTCAGAATCCGATTAAATAGTGTCAGTAATTATTACCTCTGCTTAAAGGATTCAGAGCTGAGTTTGTTCAGCTACCCTGCCCTGACTAATGGCATCATGCAGGTGTACTTAGAAGTAAATTTAAAACTCCCCCTTACTTTAGGATCACACATCTCCTAGGGTAACTGCAGGAGTGATTGGGAAAGAGCAGTCTACTCTGAGGAGGTCAGATGGAGACCAAGTGAATCCTGTAAAATAGAAGTAGTGTCATATGACAAAAATGGAAATCCAACACTACTACGTCTTGGATTTCTTCTTTGTTTCCTTGATTAATTTTCTTGCTTCACTCCAAAAATCATAGCATAAAGCAAATTATTGTTCTACCTATTGCTTTCCACTTTACTCATCTTTCATCTGGTGTCTGTGTGATTATGTCTCCATTAGAGACTGAGACCTGTTATTACCTATTAAATCCCTTCATTCCAGGATGTGGAACTAATTAGATAAGTTTCAGATTGTTGAATTGAGTGGTTATTTTAGAGGTAATTAGATAGCTAAATTTAACACTTGTAGCTCCACATAATGATGGAGTGCCAATATCTATTTATTCATAAATATCCATAGGCAGGGATCAGAACCAACATTTAGAAGACCCACTCCCTCAAAACAAGACGACCAAGAAAACAAATTGATTCTACTACCTTGGATTTATTAAACTTGCTGAGCAAAGAGCCGTACCTCTGTGAAGTCCCAGTACTGCCTAAAACAAAGGTGAGTCAGAGACCAGAATTTAAAGGGTCTGGGGACTGGAGCTATTCATAGAACACTTTTAGGGGAAAAGTTAGTAAGGTCCTTCTCAGGAGGGACTAGACAATTTCTAAACTAGGCGAATCATAGGTTTATTCAGTGGAACTTAGCTGCTGGAACATGGATCCGTTTGGCTTTGGTCTTACCTTGGATCTTCGGGTCTGAGTAAGCTGGTGTTAAAACAATTTGAGCTTAGTGTGGCATGGCAGGGTTTGTAGACTCGTCCTGTGCTGTAAGTCACAGGGCTTTTGCAACTTCTGTGTTTGTTCATTTCTCAATTTGCCCTCTTTCCTCACCAACAGCACTGCCCGAGTTCAACTTACAGTATAGCTACTGGAACTTAGCTCTGAAAAGGCCCTCTGCAAATATAGAACACTCGTTTTTTTTTTTTGTTTTTTTTTTTTTCCAAATAAGAAAGTTGAGGAGCAAAACGACGTGTCTAACGTCACACATTGAGCTAAAGACAGATGGGATCTGACATGCATTGTCAGCACAAATACAGCGCTTTTAAAAATCATACGGATTTTGTGTCGTGAGGCACTCGGGACTCAGCTGATCTCGGCGTTCAGTTGTGCGTGATTTTGGATTTGCACCTCGCCCTTGGGCAAGTGCAGAATCCTGGGATTATACAAAGCGCATCACAGTTAACCCCTTTGTCCCAGTCCGCAGAATGAGAGCTCGGAGCCCGGCCACGGGTGGCTCGGTTATATAGGCAGGAAAATCAAGGAACCCAGGTATGAGCAGGGGCGTTTGTGGCGCGGAGAGAGCTCCTGTCCTTGCCGTCCACCTATTTCTCAGGCTTGGCCCCTGGCGTGTAGAAAACCGCATCTCCGGAAAACCCAGAAAGTTACGTCGCCCAGGTACTCTCTTGTCATTCTCCGGTATGTAAAAGACTCAGGGTCTCTTCACGGATCACTGAAACCGCCTTCTCGGAGGCCTCCAGGGTGACTAAAAGAGAGGGTGGGTGTTCTGTGTTCTCCGGCCGGTGTGTTCCTCTTCATGTCCAACCGCTTGTGTCTGTGCCCGCTAGGGTCTCGGGGGTTTTTATAGGCACAGGATGGGGGCGTGGCGGGCCAGGGTGGTCTTGGGAAACGCAACATTTGGGCGCGGAGGAAGAAGTGCTCCTCCTCACCTAGGTCCATGGGCACAGGCCCGGGGGTGGAGTCTTGCTCCCCTCCCGTATCAGTACCACGGTTAGTGCTCTGCTTTATGGCCGCAGCAATCTCAGACACTTCCGAAGCGTGTTTTTTTTTCTTGTTCCTTTTCGGGCGCCAGCTTTCAAACCAGACCAAAGGTGTGTGTTTTTCCCCGATTTTCTCCCAGCCTTCTTTCCTTTTCGCCTCTACTCAAGGCTGTGTCCAAAATTAAGCTCTCAGGAGGAGAAGGCCTCCAGCTGCCTCAAGGAAGGGCATTTCTCGCAGTGCAAAGTGCGGAAGAGGGGAGCCATACCGACTGAAGTATTAACCAGAGTCGGTTTGCACAGAGGCGGCAATGGATAGAATTTCAGAATTGAGGCGGAAAGACAGGCCAGCCCTGCGAAAGATGGATTGGAGAGAGGTGAGAATCTAGTTCAAAAGCCGGGAGAAGGAACAGGACATTAGCACAATAGTCTAGGCAGAGAGCTGGACCACCTGTAATACGGCAAGGGGGTTGGTTGAGACTTCTTTTATTTAATTATTCGAAACGTATCTATTGAGCTATTTATTAGTCCCTGGGTACTGTGGGTGTTCCTGCGTATTCAACCACCTTGTCGACGCTGCAGGATGCGGCCCCATTACCCAGGACCCAAAGAACTTCCAAAAATGAATCCCGAGGAACAGCTGTTTCTCTACTGGAGAAGTGGGCAGCCAGGCGGAAACACGCAGGGAAATAGTTCTCTTTGGGACAGAAGGCATCAACCTCGTAAGACCCAGCGATCAGCAGAGCTCCCGGAGAGTGTTTCTTAATCTAAAGGTCATGAGTCGGGCTTCAAAGTTGTCTTGTCGTGCGTAAAATACCAATGGACTTATACCTGTTTCATCGAGAAGGAATACAATGCGAACACAAAGACTGTAATGGAACGTATTTCTCTAAAGTGTCCTTTTCAGATAGAAATACGAGAGCGTTTTCCTGAGTTTTCTAAAAATGGGGTGGGGTAGGGATCAAATACTCACTTTTGGGAAACATGGGCGAATACAGTGGGAATCGTGCTGGAAGTTACGAGCAGGGGAGCATGGGTGGGGACTTATATTGGCCTTGACGGCCCGTGGAAAGAAACTGGCGGTAATTCCTTCCGTTTTCCGTCAATTTCTTCACGGGTTGCTCAGAAGCTACGGAAGCAAAGTAGAAAGGAGTGAGAAGGGCAGGCCAAAGTACCGGCGGAAGGTGATGGCGTTGCGTTTAAAAGGGTGGTCACTGAAACCCCTTGTCATGAAACACTGAAGCAGGTGACATTTGAACTTTCCTTCCTCAGAATTGTATTTTAATTGAAATGTCAGGGTTCGGAGAAATTTGCCGAGGATCGTAAACAAGTTAGCAAAGATCGCAGGTTCTTTCCAGTTCCGAGAAGTTCAGAAAAGTTTCTTTGGTGATTGGAATAACGTTCGCCTTTAAACTTCTCAAGAGATTTAGGGTGAGTCTTAAAAAGTGGGGCCGGTTAGCTCAGTTGGTTAGAGCGTGGTGCTAATAACGCCAAGGTCGCGGGTTCGATCCCCGTACCGGCCACGCGTGACCTTTCAATGTTCATCTTACAGTAACAGTTGTGTGCAGTGATATCAAAAGTCACGGGAGAACAAGAAAAGAAATGTATATGTATTCAGTAATCTACACAGACTTTTAATGCTTGTTTCACAGTAACCACTGTGTGCAGTGATACAGACAGTCACAAGAGAACACGAAAGTAAATGTATTTGTACCCAGTAATCTTGATGGGACATAGTTCGCTGAATCGTACGGTTGCGTTTGCAGTTCAGTGTTCCTGCAAGAGCAAGATGACGAAGAGAGCTAAGATTCCAGAAAGAAATTGAAATCCGGGAGGAACGTGAAAAACAGACGGAAATAAGGACCTGGGCTTTTCATCCTTTTACGATTTCCAAAGTGTACAAATCTTTCTCTGTCGTGACTAACTCCTGATATGGGCTTTCCTAACTGTGCATCTGCTTACTTCCCGCAGACCTGTCCTTGGCTTGTGCAGGGTAAGTAAAGCCTCTCAAGAACTCCCATTTTTCATTTCTATTTCCTCTCTTTTAGCTTCCCTCACTCAACTCTAGAGATACTGGACTTAAGGAAATGTCCCCATAGAACGCTGAGCCTTTCGCCTCCTCTTTGCTCGTCTCACGGCTTTGTTAGACACGAAACCATCTTCTGGAAAATGTCTTCCCTGACACCTCTCCTACTTTTCTGAGTTTGGGTTGCTTTCCTCCTAGCACTCACGGAGATCCAGGTACGCATTTGTTTTAGCGGCATTCACCATGTTGGGATTGTCTGTTGCTTGGCCATCTTCTCCATGAGATCATAAGCTTCTTGGGGGTAGGATGCTTACTGCTAAATACTTTCAAAAGTCTGCATGAGCCAATGAACAGTGAAGGATAGGTGTGCAGGCATGATGGAAAGAGTGTCTTGTGGTCCAAATGGGCTTCACGGGTCTGTAGAATCCATGCTATCGCAACATAGTGCATTTTGGTCAGACGAACAACAGGCTACACTATATGGTGATTGGCTCCATTTCACTGAACGCACCTCTAAGGCTCTGAGTGGCTCTATATGCCCCCAGGACTGGATAGTGGTAAACGACAGAGCATGCGCAATAGATCCAAAGTCAGGCAAGGTCTGAAATGTTTAACTTTGCTGAGGCTGAGAGACAGGAATGAACCCTCTTCCGCGATGGGAATTTCTACTCCACTGATCCATAGTCCATAAAACAGTGAGCCAATGCACCTCAAACCTCTATTTTCTATTACATTAATGTGATTGGTTTTGACATTTTCAAAATTCAAGTGATCACAATGATTTAGAACTAATGTTTACAAAACTATAATTTAGGAAATCCTTAGCTGTAAGCAGACGCACCTACACAGAGTAAAGAGAGTGATATGCCCTTTACTTCAGTGTCATTTATAACACTGGGGTAATAATACTTGGGGAAGCTGAAAAACTATATTGACCGACTTACGTAAAAATTAAGAAACATTCAGTATAATTTCTAGCACATAGTGCTGAAAACCTCCTTGTATGTGGAATATTGTTCACCTTTAAGGAAAATGCTTTCAAGGTCTGAGGAGAGATAGTAACGCATTTCTGTTGCTACTGGCTGTTTTGCTCATTTAGTTGTAGCAACAAGCTTCTGTGAACATAAAAATGAAATAACGCTTAAAAAAATAAAATAGATGGTGGAGGAACACCATAGGGATGCAAAGTAAGGTGTGATTTTCTAGGCAAAAATTGAGTTGTACAAAATAATGTAGTAAAGGATTTGTGCCTGATTCTTTTTTGTATTCCCTTTGAAGCTTATTTAGCTTATATTCCAAGGCCTCAATTGTCATCCTTCTCCCAACAAGACTGTTTCTCTGTACCACGAACATTCTGGTCAGATTCTCTGCTTAAGCATCTTGACCTCTTGAGCACTCATCTTTGTACTGAGACCCCGATATATGCCCAAATGATGCCCTTCCATAGGAGGGTTTCTTGTTTTGCCCAAAGAGCAATCAATTTTTCAAGCAATTTAGGGCTCTTTCCTCACTCGGGGTCTATGTGAAACCTTAGAGGGAAGCCTGTTCTTTCCAGGAAGAGAATCCCGGTGGGTTCTAACCTCTACCTGTAAATCCACTAAGCAAGCTCCTACTGAACACCTATGATGCAAGCTCAATCCAAGAGGCCAGCACTCCGTAAGGGGAAGGCAACCAAAGCAATAGGTAATGCTTACTGAGCAGTTCTTATTGATCAGATCCCTCTCTAGGTGCTGGGATCCAGCCAGAGAATCCCACAGTCCTCATTTCCCACGTGAAGAAAGATGATTGAAGGAAGGAGCAGGAGTGGGGAGTGGGGAGGGGGTGGAGGGTGGGTAAAGGATGTCTTCAAGGTGACAACTTCTCAGATTCCGCTCCTAAAAGCTTCTGAATGGGCCATCTCCACACTCCCAAGTCCCTTACTGCCTATGGATTCCTTCCCAGTAGACGTTGTCACATAACATCTTGTGTATTTTTCTTGTTTGCTTCTGATCTGTTTCTCCTCACCCCTATCAACTAGAAAGTAGCTTCGCAAAGGTGAAGAATATATGCGTTTTTTCACTGTTGAATGGCTGTACCCCGAACAGTCTCTTAACAAGATACGTGCTCGAGAAATACATGTAGGATAAAAGAATAAATGACTTCACCCACTCACCTCATAATTACAATTGGGTAACCTTGAGAGCAGAAAGCTCGACAAAAAATGTCCCGTTTCTTCCATCAGCTAGTGAGAAAGACCAATTATATGATATAGCTTGCAGTTTCTTCTGTAATCTATATCCCTTTACCACTCATTTTACTCAAACCACTGACAAGCCAAAAAACAAACAAACAAACAACAACAACAAAAAACCCAAAAAACCTAAATCACTTTTCCATTCTAAGCTAATGTTGAGTCAGTCTTCAAATTGTTATCTCATAGCATTTGCATTTCATTATTTAGTGCACCCATTTTGTTTCCCTCAACTGAAATAGCAGCAAAAACTGTATCCTCTCTGATGTTCAAACTCAAAACCTTTAGATTATGAGATTGATGTGTGGCCTGCTGCAGAAAGAGGGCAGTTCTCACCCAAGAGTTGACATCCCACGTGCTATTTTCCCCAGCACTGCTGCTTTATCAGTTCCTAACTTTCAAAGAACACAATCAATGGTGCTTGGAAATCACTCTTTATCAGCCAATCCTGCACCCAAAGAATTTTATCCTCAGGACAGGTGGAATCTACCCATTTCTAGTATTCATCTAACAAGACGACCATCTTGAGGCAAGAGGCCAAGAACGATTGTACCTGTTTTGCTGACTTTTTCCCTCTTGTGGCCCAGTGACCTGACTTCTCCCTCCTTCAGAGATCTTAATCGCTCTTACACCTCCTATGGTGTCCTTTTTTGAAAAGACACACAGGACATGTTCAGTCCATAATAGTTCACTGCCTGACCAACTGAATGAATGAAGGAATGAAAAAATAGTCTTTAAAGGTGTCCCCTGTCCATACTACTGTGTCTTACTCTCTATCTCCACTTGCATCTACACGACTGGAGACAATCCTGCTACAAAAAGTGTAAAGCAAATCTTGTATGCCATTAATTATACTAAGAGATTTATTGAATTTACTTCATGTAGTCCAATAGAGTTTCACCAACAAAACTATGTGTCCTAATCTGGACTTTCTAGAAGTAATGGAACCTCAGATAAGTTTTGTTTCCAAGGTGCCAGAGCTGCTAAGTGTCAAAGCTTGAACTGAGATGTTTTAGATTTTAAAACGTGATTCTTTCTCTGCTCCAGTTCACAATCTTACTCCCTACTCCTCTCCACAGCACCCCATTCATTCACACACCAAATATCTCATTCCCCAAATCCCCTTCACTTACCTTTTGGGCTTTGTTTCCAAGTCAACTTTTGACACATTTTTCTCCTTCAAACACCACATCCAGTGATTTGTCAAATAGTAAACATTATTCCTGCACAACATTTTTGAACCTGTCAATTCCTTTCCAATGATTCAGTACACATTCACAGGGAAGATGCTCTGTGCCAGACACTGTAGTAAGTTCAGGAGATTCTAAAGATTCAAGCAGCCCAGACCTCAAGAGAAGGCAGGACAAATATGGAGAAGGGAAGATCCACGTCCAGTTTTATGATTTCAGTCTCCGTGTCATGTCATTTACAGCTAAATAACCCTTTCAAAAATGTCAGTTTCAATATATCACTCTTTTGCACTCTGAACATTCCTGATTTCCTAGTTATAGCATGATCTTGTTTTTCTTTTATTTTTTTTCTCTTCTTTCTACCCAAATTGTGATTTTGCTGTAGAAAGTTGATTGATTAGATCCATTGCTGTATGGATGTTGTCCAGGTCTCAAATGTGTTTACTGATTTATTGTCTACTGGATCTATCAGTTACTGAGAGGGGACTGTTAACGTCTGCAAATGTAATTGGATTTTTCTATTTTTATCTGGATTATCCAATTTTGCTTACGAGTTTTGAAGCCCTGTGTCCTTATATGCATTTGGGACATTATTTCTCTGGTGTGTTGACACCTCTAATTATGTAACAGCCCCCTTTATCCCTGGAAGTTTTCTACAATTTAAAATCTGGTTTGTCTGATTTGAATATATCCACCACAGCTTTCTTTGAGTAATGCCTAAATGACATATCTTTTCCCATTCTTTACTTTCAATATGCTATATAACTTTTAATCTCACATATAAGTATATTACTAGTGACTTTCCTGTAGTCAGCGTATTCATTTATAATACATTCTGACAATTTCTGGTTTTCAATTCATTGTTTTAGATCATTTACATTTAATGTTTTTATAGATAAGTTTTTAGGTAGATCTATTGTTTTTCTTTCTGAGATGGAGTCTTGCTCTTGTCACCCAGGCTGGAGTGCCATGGTGGAATCTCCCCTCACTACAACCTCTGCCTCCCAGGTTCAAGTGATTCTCCTGTCTCAGCCCCCCAAGTAGCTGGGATTACAGGCACCCGGCTTCATGCCTGGCTAATTTTTTGTATTTTTAGTAGAGACAGGGTTTCACCATGCTGGCCAGGCTGGTCTCAAACTCCTGACATCAGGTGATCCAGCCACCTCGGCCTCCCAAAGTGCTGGGATTACAGGCGTGAGACGCCGTGCCCAGCCGATAGATCTACTTTTTAATAATTTATTAATCATTTGTTCCCCTTGTCTTAAATCTTCTATGTTCTTCTTCCTAGTTTATTTTGGTTTATTTAAACCTGGTTCCTAAGTGGTCTAGGGATCACCATATACATATATAACCTTTCACAGTATACGTAGAATCAATATTTTACCATTCAAGTTGAATATAGAAACTTCATCAGCAGTTAGGCCCTTTACCTTTACCCTTTTATGTTATGTATGTAGCACATCTAGATACAATGACAACTGCATCAGATAAAGTTACAATTTTTGCTTTCAATCATGAAACATACCTTAAGGAACTCAAGAGAAGAATAATAGTCTGTAATGTCTACCCAGACATTTTCTATTTCGGCTTTCGTTCCTTCACTGATGGTGTCCTGTCTCCTTCTGGTATCATTTTTCTCATCTTAAATCTTTGCTAATTCTTGTCCAGCAGTTCTACCAGCAATGAATTCTCTCAGTTTACCTTCCTGTGAGAATGTATTTATTTACTTTTAGTCTGAAAGATATTTTTGCTCTACATAGCATTCTGGGTTGACAGGTCTTTTCTTTTGGTATTTAGTAAATGTTTCCTTGGGCCCCTATGGTTTCTGATGAGAAGTCCACAGTCATTCAAGTGGCAATTTCCCTTTTATTTTCATTTGGCTGCCTTCAAGATTTTTATGGTTTTCCTTAGTTTTCAGCAGTTTGATTATGATGTGTCTGGGTATGGATTTCTTTGGGTTTAACCTACTTGACATTTATTGAACTTCTAAAGTGTTTTGACAAATTTGATATGTTTTCAGCCATTAATTCTTCGGAGTTTTCTTTCTGGAGGACCTCTTTCTCTTCTTCCTGCAGGATTACAATGATGTGTTAGATTTTTCTTATTTTTCTGTTTGTCCCGGAGGCTCTGTTCATTTGCAAAAGCACTCCTTTTTCTCTATTGTTCAGGTTAGGTTGGTATTTTTGTTGTGTTTTCAAGTTCATTGACTTTATTCTGAGTGTCTCAATTTTGTTATTGAAATAACCCATTGAAGCTTTTTTTCTCCTAATAGTTTTGATGAATACATTTTTTAATTTTTAAGTTTAAAATCAGTGTTTAGAGCTTCCAGATACTTGCTAAGACTTCCCAATTTTCCATTCACTTCAAGAGTGTTATCCTTTCATTCATGGAGCATTGTTGTAATAACTGTTTAAAAGTATGTGTCAGATGATTGTAACATCTGTGTCTTCTCAGTATTGGTATTCGAGGATTCTCTTTGCCAAGTGAATTAAGATTGTCCTGGTTCTTCATATGCTGAATATTTTGGGGTTGTACTTTGCATTATGTGATGAGACACTGTGTCTTGTTGAAATCTTAATGATAATATTGCTATTTTTGTTTTTGCAGGCACGTGATTGCCTTGTGTTCAAGTTCCAATAACCAGCCAGCCTTGTGTGTTGTAGTTTCAAAGTCGATTCTATTTTCAAAGCCTTAACACTGCTATTCAGAGACTCTGGAGTATGTGCAACCCAGTGGCCAGTGAGGACTGGAAAGCAGGCTATCACTTAGTTCGATTCTCAGGCTCTTTTTAGATAAGTTGTCTTTGATCAGAGCCACTTATTCACAGCTCACAGGCGCATCCAGGAGTTCACATACAACTTGACAGGTTTGCTCTCCACAGTGTCTTTCCTGGTTACTTGGCAACTCCTAGTTTCGGTCTCCCGATCAGAAAGCTGGGGCTGTATTTACCTGAGTGGCTCTGCCCTGCGCTTTCCGTAATTATGCTGCATTTAGGACCAAGCTGCAGGAGGAAACAGGGAGAATAAGTGCAACTGGATATGTCCCTTTGTATCACAGCTCCTCAAAGAAACAGAAAACTAATTACACATCGATAGATCTATACTATACCACATACCAGTAGAATCTTAGTCAAGCCCGTATTGGTGCTGCCCTTACATAATGAGCCAAAGAAGTGTCCAGGCTGCTACTGAGATCAGTGTCTAACCTACTGTTTTCTGAGATCAGTGTCTAACACATATTTTTTTCCACTCTAACCTGGAGACCTGAGGTCCGACTAGTGAAACCTGGAGAATGTGGGCATCAATCCCACTACCTCTCACATGCTAAGCGAGCACTCCACCACTTGAGCTACTTCTTCATCTCACAGCATCTTTTTTCATCCTTAGTGGGCAGTCTAGAACACACGCGACTTCAAGGCCTTCACCGCGAAAGCAGGGCTCCACTAAGAGCAGATCTTCTCATTGATGGCCCAGGGCAAGAGTGCAGTGGGTACTTATTCTCTGTGAGGAGGGAGGAGAAAAGGGAACAAGGAGAAAGTCACAAAGGGAAAACTCTGGTGTTGCCAAAATGTCAAGTTTCACATATTCCGAGACGGAAAATGACATGTCCCACAGAAGGACCCTGCCCAGCTAATGTGTCACAGATATCTCAGGATGCTTAAATGATTTTTTTAAAAGAAAAGAGATGGCATTGTCACTTGTTTCTTGTAGCTGAGGCTGTGGGATGATGCAGATTTCTGGAAGGCAAAGAGCTCCTGCTTTTTCCACACCCAGGGACTTTCAGGAATGAGGCCAGGGTGCTGAGCACTACACCAGGAAATCCCTGGAGAGTGTTTTTCTTACTTACATCTGAGACATGTGTTGTCTTCTTGCTAAGGTGTGTCATGTAAAAGTTACATATCCAACTGCATGGCAGAACAATAATAACAAAAAAATGCAGATAAGAGGCATAAAGAATAAGAGACAAAGATCATATCAGAGTGAAAGAATAAAGAAAACACATTCAGCAATGCAGAGAAAGAGTGGACACAGGGTGGAGAAAACCTAGGGTAGGTATAGGGTGGAATGTTTGTAGGAATTCCTGTGTAAAGAAATATGCCTGTTCAATTTAAGTGGCGTGTGTGTGTGTGTGTGTGTGTGTGTGTGTGTGTAAAATATACACGGAGGGAAGTAGTGATTGAAAAGCCTGGATGCTTGGAGATATGTTGGGAGAATATTATAAAAGCTAAAGACTCACTGAAAAAATTCCAGGTAGAAAAGCAGCATTTTAGGGAAAAGTTTTTAGTTTTAAATGTCAAAGAACTTGAAAATGGAAAAACTGGATCTGGGGAGAAAGAGAAAGAAGTCATAAAGATATTAAAGGATTGAGATTTATCCACATTGACTGTGTCAGTTCCTGAGGTGAACAGCATGAGTCTTTCTGCAGCTTCAATCCCCTTCACACTTCATGGTGAAGAAAACATCCTCCATGAACATCATAGCATGGATAAAGAAGGAGGTGAGTGAAACAGAAGAAAAAGATTCTGCAGAGTTTATGCAGGAAGGATCTACAGTATTTGTCAAGACATTGGGTGGAGAGATTTGAGGGAGAGGAGACAAAGGCACTGGCAAGTCTTGAGCCCGGTGTGGCAGACACAGAAGAGATTTTGAATTCATATCTGATCGATGCAAGAATAAATCCACTCATTTATCTGTATTTGGTAAATGAATGAATGTTACATGAGTGAGCTGGTGTGAAGAAAACAGATGATGAGACTATGTGCTAGACTAAAGCAAGAGCTTGTGATTTTTTCATTGAGAAAGAAGTCTGCTTTTCATATCTGGTTTCCCTCTTTAAAGTTATGTGATCTAAGGAAAATGGTTTAACTGCTCTGAGCTTCAGTGTCATCTGTAACACTAGGGTAATAATACTGGGGGAAGCTGAAAAACTATATCGACCAACTTACATAAAAATTAATAAATAGTCAGTATAGTTTCTAGCACATAGAGCTGAAAAATTCTTGAACGTGGAGTATTGTTCACCTTTAAGGAAAATGTTCTGAAGGTCTAAGGAGAGAGATCAGTGCAGTTTTGTTGCCATTGGCTGATTTGCTCATTTGTTTTGTAGCAATGAGCTTCTGTGATGATAAAAATGAAATAAAGTTTAAAAAGTAAAATAGATGGTGGAGAAACACAATAGGGATGCATAGTAAGGTAGGATTTTCTAGGCAAAATGGATTTGTACAAAAGAATGTAGTAGTAAAGGATTTGTGCCTGATTCTTGTTGTATTATTTTTGAATCTCATTTAGCCTGTATTCTAATTCCCCAATTGTTGTGATCCTTCTCCCAACAAGATTATTTCTTTGCACCGTGAACATTCTGGTGAGATTCTCTGCTTAACCGTCTTGACCACGTGAGCACTCATCTTTGTACTGAGACCCTGATATATGCCCAAATGATGCCCTTCCATAGTGGCGCTTCTTGCTTTGCCCAAAGAGCATTCAATTTTTCAAGCCATTTAGGGGTCTTTCCTCACCCGGGGTCTATATGAAACCTTAGAGGGAAGCCTGTTCTCTCCAGGAAGAGAATCCTGGTGAGTTCTAACCTCAACCTGTAAATCCACTAAGCAAGTTCCTACTGAACACGTATGATGCAAGCTCAATCCAAGAGGCCAGGAAGAAGGCAACCAAAGCAGTAGGTAATGCTTACTGAGCAGTTCCTATTGCCCAGATCCATCTCTAGGTGCTGAGATCCAGCCAGAGAATCCTAGAGTCCTCATTTCCCATGTAAAGAAAGACTATTGGAAGAAAGGGAAGCTAAATGATATCTTCAAGGTGACAACTTCCCTGATTCTTCTCCTGAAAAGTGAATGTGTCACCTCCACACTGCCGAGTCCTTTACTGCCTAATGACTCCCTCCCAGTAGATAACATCACATGACTTCTTGTTTATTTTTCTTTTTTGCTTCTGTCTCTTTCTCCCCACTCCCCCAACATTGACGTAGTATCACAAAGGTGAGAATATCTGTATTTTATTCACTGCGAATTGCTATACCCAAAACAGTCTCTTAACAAGATATGTGTTGAGAACTATCTGTTGGACGATTAAAAGAATAAAAGACTTTACCCACCCCACCCCATAATTATGTTTGGATGACCTTCAGAGCAGGCAATTGGAAGAGAAATTTCCCCTGCCTCCCCTGTCAGCTAGAGAGGTAGACATATGACATAGCTTGCAGTTTCTGGTGTAATTTATGTGCCTTCACCACGCCTTGTACTCAAGCGACTGAGAAGCCAAAAGAAGGAAAAAATAAATAAAGACAGACAGAGAAAGGAAAGGAAAGAAGGAAGGAAGGAAGGAAGAAAAGAAGGAAGGAAAGAAGGAAAAAGGAAGAAAGGAAAGAAGGAAGGAAGGAAGAAAGAAAGAAAGAAAGAAAGAAAGAAAGAAAGAAAGAAAGAAAGAAAGAAAAGAAAAGAAAACTCACTTTTAAAATTTAAGCTAATATTTGGTATGTCTTGAAATCATTATCTCATAGCATTTGTGTTCCATTATTTATCACACCTATTTCATTTCTCTTAATGGAAATAGCGGCATAAGCTGTGCCTTGTCTCATGGTCAAACTCAGGACCTTCAGAATATGAGATTGACAGGTGGCCTGCTGCTCTAAGAGAGCAACTGTTCCTAAGAGGTGACATCCAGATTATTAAATCTCATTGCCCACGCACTGCTGCTTTATCAATTCCTAGCTTTTAAAAACACAATCAATGCTACTTGGAAATCACTCCTTATCAGTCAATGCTGCACTGGAAGAATTCCCCACTCAGGACAGGTGGAGTCCACCCGTTTCCAGTATTCACATAATTATAGGACCTTCTGGCTTGAGGGACCAGACACAATTGTACCTGTCTTGCTGCTTTTTTTCCTCTTGTGGCCCAGTCATCTAGCTTTTCCCTTCTTCAGAGATCTTAGTCACTCTTCCTTTCCGTAGTCTCCTTTGTTGATAAGAAACAGAGGTAGTGCTCAATTCATGATAGTTCATTGAGTGACCAACTGAATGAAGGAAGGAAGAAATAGCCTTCCAAGGTGTCTGCCATTCATACTACTCTTACTGTGTATCTACACTTGCATCTCTATGACTGGAGACATTCACTCAACAAAAAATACAAACTAAACTTTTAATCATATCCTCCCTGTTTTTCCTCATATTTTTGTGCCATGAATTATACTAGGAGACTTAGGGAGTTTACTTGATGTAGTCTGATTGACTTTTGCCAACAAAATTATGCCTTAGTATGCACTTTTTAGAAGTAATAGAGAATCAGATAGGCTAAGTGCGTTTTTGTTGCTGTTGTTTGTTGTTTGTTTGTTCTGTGAGACGGAGTCTTGCTCTGTCTCCCAGTCTGGAGTGCAGTGGCCCGATCTGGGCTCACTGCAAGCTCCGTCTGCCAGGTTCAGGCCATTCTCCTGCCTCAGCCTCCCGAGTAGCTGGGACTACAGGCACCCGCCACCATGCCCGGCTAATTTTTTTGTATTTTTTCAGTAGAGACGGGGTTTCACCGTGTTAGCCAGAATGGTCTCTATCTCTTGACCTCCTGATCCGCCCGCCTTGGCCTCCCAAAGTGCTGGGATTACAGGCGTGAGCCACCGTGCCCGGTCAAGTGTTTTTTTTTGTTTTGTTTTTTGTTTTTTTTTTAAGGTGCCAAAGCTGCTAAGTGGGAAAGCCCGAATTGAGAAGCAGATATTTTTAGATTTTGCATGTGATCTTTTTCCCTCTGCTCCAGCTCACGGTTATTCTGCCCATTCTTTTGCACTTTAGCTCATTCACTCATACACCAAATATCTAATTCCAGACCTCCTCTTTACTTACCTTTTGGGCTTAACTTTTTGAAAATTTTTTTTAAAAACTTTTTTTGAGTTGGAGTCTCACTCTGTTGCCCAGGCTGCAGTGTAGTGGCACAATCTTGGCTCACTGCAACCTCTGCCTCCTGGGTTCAAGTGATTCTTCTGCCTCAGCCTCCCGAGTAGCTAGGACTACAGGTACCCCGCTAATTTTTGAATTTTTA
Source organism: Pan troglodytes (assembly GCF_028858775.2). Classification (NCBI taxonomy): domain Eukaryota; kingdom Metazoa; phylum Chordata; class Mammalia; order Primates; family Hominidae; genus Pan; species Pan troglodytes. The sequence continues at coordinate 63,947,522 of NC_072403.2, forward strand.
GTAGAGACGGGGTTCCACCACATTGGCCAGGCTGGTCTCAAACTCCTGACCTCAGGTGATCCGCCTGCCTTGGTCTCCCAAAGTGCTGGGATTACAGGTGCGAGCCACTGTGCCCGGCCTGGGCTTAACTTTCATCTTTTATTTTATTTCATTTCATTTCATTTCATTTTAAGACAAGGTGTCACTTTACTGCCAGGGCACTGGTGTGATCTCTGTTCACTGCAACCTCCGCCTCCCGGGTTCCAGTGATGCTCCCACCTCAGCCTCCTGAGTAGCTGGAACTACAGATGCATACCACCACGCCCGGCTAATTTTTGTTTTTTTTTGTAGAGACAGGATTTCACTGGGTTGCCCAGGCTGGTCTCAAAGTCCTGGCGTCAAGGGATCTGCCCACCTCGGCCTCCCAAAGTGCTGGGATTACAGAAATGAGCCACCACGTCTGGCCTTGGGCTTACTTGAAAAGTAAGCCTTCAAACACCACATTCAATGATTTGCCAAATAATGAACATTATTCTTGCACAACTCTTTTGAATCTATCAATTACTTTCCACTCATTTAGTACATATTCACTGGGGAGATGCTCTGTGCCAGACACTGTAGTAGGATCAGGTAATTCAGAGGAAGTATAGACACCCTAGACCTCAAAAGAAGACAAGATAAATATAGATGAGGGAAGATCCACCTCCAGATTCACCATTTTCAGTCTTTCTGTCATTTCCAGCTAAATAATGCCTTCAAAACTCTTTCAAAATAACTAAGTCACTATTTCAAACTCTTTCAATAATAGCACCCTTCTATATGATGGACCACTCTTAATTTCCTGGTTATAACATGATCTTACTTTTCTTTTAATTTTTGTCTTTGCTTTCTGGCTAAATTTTTATTTTGCGTTATGAAGTTGATCAGATCCATTGGTGGATGGTGTGGTTCAGTTCTCCAATATGTTGGCTGATTTGTTGTCTACTAAGTCTACCAATGACTGAGAGAGGAGTTTTAGTGTCTTCAACTAAAATTGGATATTTCTATTTTTACCTGGCTTATCTAATTTTGTTTATGAGTTTTGAAAATCTGTGTCCTCATATACATTTGGAACAGTATTCCCTGGAGAATGGACAATCGTAATTATTTAGCAGCCTTCATTATTCCTGAAAAGTTTCTCTGCTTTCAAATCTACTTTGTCTGATTTTAATGTATACAGCACAGCTGTCTTTGATTAATGCTTGCATGAGGTATCTTTCCCACTCTTTTCCTTCAATCTGCTATATAACTTTTATTCTGATATATAAGTGTATTGCAGGTGGCTTTCTTACAGTCAGCATATTTACTTTTAATACATTCTGATGATCTCTAGTTTTTAATTAAGGATTTAGATCATTTACATGTAATGTTAATATAGATAAGTTTTTAGATAGATCTATTTAATAATGTATTAACCTTTGTTCCCTTTGTTTTAATTCTTCTATGTTCCTCTGTCTATCTTGTTTTGGTTTATTTCAATCTGGTTAGTAAGTGGTCTAGGGATTACCATATACATATATAACTTTTCACAGTATACTTAGAATCAATATTTTACCATTCAAGTTGAATATAGAAACTTCATCAAGAGTTAGGCCCATTACACTTACCCTTTTATCTTATCTATGTAGTACATCTCGATACAATGACAAGTGCTTCTGATAAAGTTACAATTTTGGCTTTCAATCATCAAACATACCTTAAGGAACTCAAGAGAAGAAGAACAGTCTGTTATGTCTACCCAGACATTTTCTATTTCTGCTTTCGTGCCTTCATTGACGATGTTCTAAGTTTCCTTCTGGTATCACTTTTCTTATCTCAAATCTTTGCTAATTCTTTTCCAGCATTCTTGCTAAGAATGAGAATGTATTGACTTACCTTCCAATGAGAATGCATTTATTTGCCTTTATGTCTGAAAGATACTTTTGCTCCACATAGCATTCTGGGTTGATAGGTCTTTTTCTTTTGTTACTTACTGAATATTATGACATTTTTTTCTGGCCGCTATGGTTCCTGATGAGAAATCTACACTCATTCATATGGTAGTTTCTTTTTCATTTTCCTTTGACTGCTTTCAAGATTGTTTTGTACTTTCGTCGTTTTCAGCAGTTTGATTATGATATGTCTTGAAATGGGTTGGGTTTCTTTGGGTTTATCCTGCTTGACCTTTGCTGAACTTTAAAAACCTGGTTTATATCTTTTGACAAATTTGATACATTTTCAGCCATTAATTCTTCAAAGTTTTATCCCACAAAGACCTCTTTGTCCTCTTCTTTTCAGATTACAATAATGTGAATGTTAGATTTGCTATGTTTTAATTTGTCCCTGAGCCTCTGTTCATTTACAGAAATACTCCTTTCTCTCTATAGCTCAGATTATGTAGGTATTCTTGTTCTGTTTTCAAGTTCGTTGACTTTTTCTTAGTCATCTGCATTCTGTTATTGAGATCATCCAGTTAAGCTTTTTATTTCCCCTAAGAGTTTTGGTTAATACATTTTTTTAAATTCTTAAGCTTAAAATTGGTGTTTATATATTCCAGATATTTGCTGAGACTTTCCAACTTTCCATTCACTTCACGAATGTTATCCCCTAATTCTAGGAGCATTGTTATCATAACTGCTCTACTGTATGCGTCAGATGATTTTGACATCTGTGTCCTCTCAGTATTGTTATTCGAGGAGTCTCTTTGCCATGTGAATGAAGATCTCCCTGTTTTTTTCATAATGCCGAAGATTTTGGGGCTTGTAACCTGGACTTCTTTGGATTATGTGATGAGACACTGTGTTTTGTTGAAATCTTGAGAATAATATTGCTATTTTTGTTTTTGCAGGCACAAAATTGCCTTGTATTCAAGTTCCAAGTACCAACCAGCCTTCCACGTGTTGTTGTTTCAAAGATAACTCTATTTGCAAAGCCTTTACGCTACTGTTCAGAGATTTCCGGAGTGTGTGCAACTTCAGTGAGGACTGGAAAGTGGGCCATTGCGCAGTTCAGCTCTCAGGCTCTTTGTAGGTAAGTTGTTTGGGATTAGAGCCACTTATTCACAGCTGGCAGGTGTGTCCGCAAGCTCATGAACAACTTTATGGGTTTGCTTTCTACAGTATCTGTCCAGGCACATTCTAGTTACTTGACACATCCTGGTTTCAGTCCCCTGAGCGGAAAGCCGAGGCTGTGTTTACCCAGGTGGCTCTGCCCTGCACGTTTCACGATTGTCTGACGTTTAGGACCAAGCTGCAAGCAGAAACAGGGAGAAAAGAGCAGTTGTACATGTCCCTTGGTTTCACAGCTCCTTGAAGAAACAGCAAATGAATTACACAGTAGATCTACACTATACTGAATGCCAGGAGGGAGCCGTCACCAGCCCTGTATTGTTGCTGCTCCTATGTCTTGAACCAAAGCAGCATCCTGCTCTCAGACACTAACTTGGGTTTGGATACTTGAGTGTTTGGAGACCCAAGGTCCAAATAATAAAGCTTGGAGAATGTGGGCGTCGATCCCACTGCCTCTTGCATGCTAAGCAAGCGCTCTACCGCTTGAGCTAATTCCCCACGTCAGGGGAGCTTTATTGATCCTTAGTGGGTGTCCTGGAACACAGGGGATTTCAGGGCCTTCAGCGGGAAAGCAGGGCTCTACTAAGAGCAGATCTTCTCACTGATGGCCCAGGGCAAGGTGCAGTGGCTACTCATTCTCTGCAAAGAAGGAGGAGAAAGGGAACAAGGAGAAAGTCACAAAGGGAAAACTCGTGCTGCCAAAATGTCAAGTTTAGGGTATTCCGGGACAGAAAAAGGCACATCCCAGCAAAGGAGGACATGTCTAGACCTGCCCAGCTAAAGTGTCAGAGATTTTTAAAAAATGATTAAATGATTAAAAATGATTAAATGATTTTATGTGTGTGTGTGTGTGTGTGTGTGTGTGTTGTGTGTGTGTGTTTATAAAAGTGGGATGGAATTATCACTTTTCCTTGTAGCTGAGACTGTCTGGGGGTTGTGAGATGGTCCAGATTTCTGGAAGGCAAGAAGCTCCTGCTGTTTTCGTAACTAGGCCATTCCACCAATGAGGCCAGCGTGCTGACCACTCCCCTAGGAAACCCCTGGAGAGTGCTTCTTTCACTTACATCTGAGATATGAGTTGCCTCCTTGCTAAGGTGTGTCATGTACAAGTTACATGTCCAACTATATCTCAGAACAACAACAACAAAATTACAGAGCAGAGCCATAAAGAATAAGAGACAAGATCATATCAGAGTGTAAGAATATGTAAAACACGGTGTAAGAATCAAAATTGAGCTATGCAGAGAAGGAGTGTACATATGGTGGAGAAAACCGGGCTGTTTGTAGGAATTCGTGTGTAAAGAAATAAACCTGTTCAATTTAAGTGGAGTGTGTGTGTGTGTGTCTGTGTGTGTGAAATACACATGGAGGGAAGCAGTGATTGAAAAGCCTGGCCACTTGGAGATATATTGGGAGAGTTTTATGAAAAATCCCATGACTAACTGAAAATATCCCAGGCAGAATGCTTAAATAATTAAAGCAACATGTTAGAGAAAGGTGTTTAGTTTTGAATGTCAGAGCTTGAACATGAGAAAACAAGAACTGGGGAGAAAGGGAAAGAAGTCATAAAGATATTAAAGGATTGAGGTTTACCCACATTTATCACGTCAGCACCTGAGGTGGACAGCAGAAGTCTTTCTGCAGCGCTAGTGCCCACGACACTTCATGCTGCAGAACACATCCTCCATAAACACTGTAGCATGAATGATGACAGAGGTGAAAGAAAAGGAAGAAAAGATTCTGGTGATGTTGTGCAGGAAGGATCTACTTTATTTGTCAAGATATTGGGTGGAAAGATTTGAGGGAGAGGAGACAAAGACACTGGGAAGTCTTGAGCCTAGAGTGGTAGACACAAAAGAGATTCTGAATTAATAGCCGATTAATGAATCCACTCATTTATTTGTATTTGTTATGTGAATGAATGTTACATGAATGACCTGGTGTGGAGAAAACAGATGGCGAGACAATGTGCTAGGGTAAAGCAAGAGCTCAAGTTTTTTTGTTTTTGTTTTTTAATTTAGACAGAAATCTGCTTTTCATATCTGGTTTTCCTGTTTAAAGCTACGTGATTTGAGGAAAATGGTTTAACTCCTCTGAGCTTTACTGTCATCTACAAAATTTAGATAATGTTACTGAGGGAAGCTGAAAAGTCATATCAACCAACTTATATAAAGAATAATAAACATTCAGTTCCATTTCTAATGCATACTGCTGAAAAGTCCTTGTATGTGGAATATTGTTCACCTTAAGGAATCTGCTCTCAAGAGCTGATGAGGGACTATTTAAGTGCAGTTCTGTTGTCACTGGCTGTTGTGCTCATTTAGTTGGAACCAGCAAGTCTCTGTGAACATAAAAATAAAATAAAGTTTGTGGAGGAATAGAATACAAACACATAGTAAGGTGAGATTTGCACAACAGAATATAGTAAAGATTTGTGCCTGATTCTTTTTGCATTCTCTTTGAATCATTTTTAGCCTTTATTCTAAGTCCCCAATTATGGTTATCCTTCTCCCAACAAGATTGTTTCTCTTCACCACGGATATTCTGATGAGGCTCTCTGCTTAACCATCTAGACCTCCTGAACACTCTGTTTGTCCTGATAACCTGATTTATGCTCAAATGATGCTCTTCCACAGCAGGGCTTCCTGCTTTGCCCAAAGAGCATTCAATTTCTGAAGCCATTTAGGGCTGTTTCCTCACCCAGTATCTATGTGAAACCTTAGAGGGAAGCCTATTCTTTCCAAGAAGAGAACCCTGCTGGGTTCTACCCTCAATCTGTAAATCCACTGGGGTAACTGGGATTAGCTCAGATTAGCAACTGGGGTTAGCTCAGCTACTCCAGAGCTTGCTCTCTGGGAACGGATGCTGCTGCTACTTCCCATAAAGGCTGACTAAAAAGAGGTATCTGCAGGCAGGAGAAAGCGCTATGGCAGTTGCTGGAAGATTGCTTCTGACCATTGGCTTTCTCTCTGACCTGATGGGAGAAGGGTGACAAAAATTGGAGACTTGAAAAACAGGCCAAAAAAAAAAAAAAAAAAAAATCAAAGGAATTTTAAAAGAACCATGCACAAATTCTTAATTAGATTCTTTTATCCAAATCCATTTTGTCTGGAAAATTATACCTTAGTATGTATCTGTATTCTATTCCTCCATAATCTATTTTATTTTATTTTATTATTTTATTTTATTTTAATGTTCACAAGAAGCTGGATGCTAGCTACCAAATGAGCAAATCAGCTACGACAACAGAACTGCACTAAAGTCTCCCATCAGATATTGATATAGTCAAGACCCTCATGAGTGCCTATGATACAAATTCAGTGTGAGAGGCCAGCTTTCCACAGGGAGAAGGCAACCAAAGCAGTAGCTAATACTGAGCAGTTCCTATTGCCCAGATCCATCTCTAGGTGCTGAGATCCAGCCAGAGAATCCCACAGTCCTCATTTTTCATATGAAGAAACATGTGAGGGATTGACAACCCCAGTCCTCATGTATCATCAGTTTTCCAAGGAAGCCAACTAGCCTTCTGGGCAAAAAGCTCTCCTAACCCCCAGTTGCCTTGATAGGTAAAAGTACTCTTATGACAGTGTTAGAAAAACATGGACACAAGTGTTTCAGCAAGATGGCTAGAAGAAGGCAAGACTAAAGTTGTCAAGGTGACAGAGTCCCTGATTGTCCTCCTGAAAGCTGAATGTGCCACCTCCACATTCCCAAACCCTTTACTGCCTAGCGATTCCCTCACAGTAGACATCGTCACATCACGTCTTACATATTTTTGATTGTTTCCTGTCTGTTTCTCCCCACTCCTCCCAAGTATGATGTAGTTTTGCAATAGTAGGAATATTTGTGCTGAATAAACTTTCACCCCACTCCTCCCAAGTATGATGTAGTTTCGCAATAGTAGGAATATTTGTGCTGAATACACTTTCACCCCACTCCTCCCAAGTAGGATGTAGTTTCACAGAGGTAGGAATGTTTGCGTTGTATTCACTCTTGACCCCAGTCTCTTAACAAGATATGTGTTGAAGAAATATTTGTTGGATGATTAAAAGAATAAATGACTTCACCCATCCACCCAATAATTAGTGTGAGGTGACCCTGAGAGCGGGAAGTTGGAAGAGAAATTTCTCCTGCTTCCTGTGTCAGCTAGAAAGACCAATTATATGACATAGCTTGCAGTTTCTGGTGTAATCTACTCTTCTGTTTTCACCACTCATTTTACTCAAACCACTGGAAAGTCGAAAAAACAAGAAAACCTAAGTCATGTTTCCATTTTCTACAAATATTGGGTCAGTCTTCAAATCCTTATCTGCTAGAGCATTTGCGTTCCGATATTTAGTGTATCCAACTTCTTTGGCAAAAGCGATGCCCTCTCTGAGGCTTGAACTCAGGACCTTCAGGTTATGAGACTGACGCGCTGCCAGCTGCACTAAGAGGGCTTGCAGTTGAGTTTGGGCAACATCCATTTTGTTGAAGTGTATTTCCCACCTACGTTACGGTTTCAGCTTTCAAAAACTACAATCAATCCTACTTGAAAATTACTCTGTATCAATCAACGCTGCACTAGGAAGATTCCATACCCACGACCAGAGGAGTCTACGCCTTTCCAGTATTTCATAGGACCGTCTGGGTTCTGCGTTACCAGGATCAATTGTACCTGTCTTTTGCTGCTCTTTTTCCCTTTTCCTTCCCTCAGAAACCTTAGTCACTCTTACACTTTCCATGGTCTCCTCTGTTGAAAAGAGACAGGAGGTTCTGAGTTCATGATAGTTCACTGACCACCTGGATAAATGAATGAAGAAATAGCCATCAAACCTGTCTCTTGATCATACTACTGTCTTCCTTCATATCTCCACTTGCATCTACATGACTGAAGACATTGCCGCTACAAAAAAACACAAAATACTTATAATGGCACCCTCTTTGTTTTTTACCCCTTTGTTTTTTCTTGTGTGCTATTAAGTATACTACCAGATTTCTTGCGTTTACGTAGTCCAATTGAATTTCGCTAACAAAACGATGTATCCTAATGTACACTTTCTAGATGTAATGGAGGCTCAGATAATTATTGTTTCTAAGGTGCCAGAGATGCTAGGTGGCAAAGCCTGAACTGACAAGCACATTTATTTTAGATTCCAAAAGGTGAGTCTTTTCTCTGCTCCTGCTCATTATCTCTCTGCCTGTTTTTCTCCACAGTAGTCCATTCATTCATATACCACATATCTAATTCTCAACCTCCTCCTGGGCCTAGATTTCCAAGTCAACTTTCACTCATTGTCCTCCTTCAAACACCACATTCAGTGATTTGCAAAATACTGAACATTATTCTTGCAGGTCTCCTCTGAATCCGTCAGTTCCTTTCTACTCATTCAGTACATATTTGCTGGAGAGATGCTCTGTGCCAGACACTGTAGTAGGCCCAGGAATTTCAGGAGACATTTGGCCAGCCCAGACCTCAAGAAAAAGCAGGATACATATGGACAAGGAAAGATTCACTTACAGATTCGCCGTTATCAGTCTTCCTGCTATTTAAGTAACTGTTTCAGAAATATCAGTTTCAATAATGTCACTTTTCTGCACTCTGACCATTCGTGATTTCCTACTTATAATATGATCTTGCTTTTCTTTGATTTTTTTGGCTCGGCTTTCTACATAAATTGTGATTTTGCTTTATAAAGTCTATTAGATCCATTGGTGGATGCTGTTGTCCTATTCTCTAAAATGTTTGCTGATTTGTTCTCTCCTGAATCTATCAATTACTGAGAGAGGAGTGTTAATGTCTGCAACTGTAATTGGATTTTTCTATTTTCTTTCTGGTTTATCCATTTTGTTCATAAGTTTTGAAGCTCTGTGGCCAGAAACAGACATATTTAGGACAGTTGTGTCCCTTCGGTGAATAGACGCGTTATAATTATATAACATCTGTCTTTCTATCTGAGGGCCTCATCTCGTGTTAGGCAAGTGAGTGAGATAACCTCTATACTACACTGAGGAAACCCTCAGACTTCCTAAATCTAAGATAGATATATCTAAGATGTTCAAGGTATGTATATATCTTAGATTTCTAAGATATATAGGATATATTTATGTTAGATTTATATATATATACACACATACTTATATTCAAGTCTTTTAAAGTTACATCATATAGAACTCACATATTCACATCACATAAGAAAACAGCAAAAATCACAAAAGTATTACAGACAAGAACCATGGGGATTAAAAGATCAGCTTGTAGTAAAGGGATAAATATGAACCTTGAAGGATGCAGATGAGGAAGAATGCACATGAGTTTGAAGGAACAGGCATAGATGTAGGAATTCCTGTGTGAGGAAACATGCCTGTTCACTTGGGATGTGTAGTGCACAAGTGCATGTGTGCCTGCTTGTGTGTGTGCCTGTTTATAAAATGAAAGGAAGTAGTGATTGAAATGCCTGTGCACATGGAGATAATGATTGGGAAAACATTGAGACTTAAGAACCCTTGAAAAAATTCCAGACAGCTTACATAACCAAGTTAACATTCAAGAAAAAGGTGTTTAGTGTTGGATGTCAAAGAGCTTGGGAACAGGAAGACTGTAATTGAAGAGAAATGGAAAGAAGTTATAAATAGATTAAAGAATTGAGGTTTATTCACATTTATTCCGTCAGCTTCTGAAGTGAACAGCATGAGTCTTTCCGTAGCTCCAGTGCCCATTATTCTTTGTGGTGCAGACTACGTCCTCCATAAAGGTGGTAGAATGGGCAAGAGAAACATGAGTGAAAGGTAAGAAAAACATTCTGGAGAGGCTGTGCAGGAAAGATCTATGGTATTTGTCAAGACATTGGTGTAAACATTTGAGGGAGAAGTCTTGAAACTGTGGCACACAAGAGATCCTGAATTAATGTCTGATGAATGGAGCAATAAATCTAGACATTTCTAAGTATTTGTCAAATGAATAGAAGGATGAACAGATGAGCTGGTGTGGAGAAAAACAGATGATGAGACTATGTGCTAAATTAAAGAATGAACAAGAGTTTGTGTTTTCTTATTGTGGTAAAATATACTTAACCCATTTTACATTTAAAATTCTAAGTGTTCAATTTAGTGGCATTAAGTACATTTACAATGTGAGCAACTATCACCACTACCCATTTCCAGAAGTTTCTCAGCATCCCAAACAGCAACTCTGTACCCACTAAACAATAACTCCACATTTCCCTCTCCCCAACAACCTCTCTTCTTTCTGTCTACATGAATTTGCCTATTCAAGATGTCTAAAGTAGAATCACAAAACATGTTTTTAAATTGGGAAAAAATAAGCTTTCTGTATTTGGTTTTGCTCCTTACAGCTACATATTCGCAACTCAGGGGTGCACTCGGTGAGTTGACAAACCACTTGTGGGTTTGCTTTCCACACTCTCAGCAGGACTTTCCGGTGACTTGGAACTCCACTTTGCAGCGCCCTGACCAGAAAGAAAGCTGGAGTTTTACTCATCCTGCTCTGCCCTGCATTTTCCAGAGCTGTGCTGCATTTTGGCATTTTGGGTCAAGCTGCAGGAAGGAGAGAAAAGGAACAATTGGGTATATCCCACCCTCTTGGGATCTCTTCTTTCCTCTGAATAAAGAGAAAACAACTTAGAAAATGGGTACTGTCCACTGAACGTTTTAGGGGCTATTATTAGCACTGTTTCTTTATGCCCATAGGTCTTTTACCAGTGAAGCATTCAAGATGGCTGGTACTTCCTCGTTTTCTTCGACAGGTGACTAATGAAGCCGTTCTCCACGTTGTACTGTATGGACATGCGGCCCTAAGTGACAACATCGATCCCACTACCTCTCACATGCTAAGCGAGTACTCTACCACTTGAGCTCATTCGTCGCCTACCGCAAAACTTTCTGCCCTTTCCTTTATTCAGGAGTAGATGTGCGCGACTACCCACCATTTCTTGCGTCTCGGAACAAAGGAAATGTCTGGATTATTAATGGGGAACCAGGACTCGACCTAAGGCGAGTCTACTCAAAAATGGCCAAGGGCAAGGGCATGATGGCTATTCCTCTGCGAGGGAGAGGGGAAAACGTAGCCAGGAGAAAGTGGACACTGGAAAAGTCTGGTGCTGTAAGATTTCACGTTCCAGATTTTCAGGGAGAGAAGCGAGCACGTCCCAGCTGGGGAGCGCCCGCCCAGAGCGGCCTGCTAATTTGGCACAGCTATCCCAGGATGACGATCTTTCTTTTAAAAGAGGCGGGATTATCACTTGTTCCTTGCAGCTCTGGACTCCCGGGAAGAAGCGGCCACTCCCGGTCAGATTCTGGGAGACCAGAGAAACCTGTTGTTTCCGTTGAGTTTCAAATAGAGGACCTTCCAAGTGTTAGGCCAGCGTGGTAACGACTACACCATAGAAACCCTTTGCATCACAGGCTTTTTATATTTTGAGATGAGCATTAAATACTCGTTTTTACAATTTTTTTAGTTGACAAATACAAAATGTATATATTTATGATGTACAACATGATGTTTTCATATATGCATACATTGTGGAATGGTTAACTCGAGCTAATTAACGTATCTATTACTTTGTGTGTGTGATGGGAACACTTAAATCTACTCTTTTAGCAATTATAAAGTACAGAATACACTTATTATTAACTGTAGTCACCATACGGCACAGTAGATCTGACCTTATTCCTCCTGTTTAACTGAAATTTTGTGTCCTTTGACAAACATCTCTCTAATTCCATTCCTACCTCCCATCTCCTCCCCTAGCCCCTGGTAACTACCATTCTACTCTCTGCTTTGATGAGTTTGACTTTTTTAGAGTTCACATTTAAGTGAGATCGCGCAGTATTTGTCTTTCTGCGCCTGGCTTATTTCACTTAACACAATGCCCTCCAGGTTCATCGACATCGAAAATGACAGGATTTCTGTTTTTTAAAAGACTGAATAGTATTTCATTGTGCAGTTGTAATATTTTCTTTATCCATTCATCTGCTGATAGACGCTTAGGTTGATTCAGCTACTTTAGTAGTAATTCTGCAATGAACATGAGAGTGCAGATATCTCTTCAATAGCCCGATTTTTGAACATATACCCAGAAGTGGGATTGCTGGATCATATGATAGTGCTCTTTTTAGTTTTTTGAGGAACTGCTGTACAAAACAGCTGCACTAATTTACATTCCTACCAACAACGTACAAGGATTCTCTTTTCTCCACATTCTTGCCAACACCTGTTATCTTTTGCCTTTTTGATAGCAGCCATTTTAACAGGTGTGGTTTTGATTTGCGTGTGCCTGATGACAAATGACATTAAGCAAGTTTTCATATGCCTGTTGGCAATGTGTCTTCTTTTGAGAAATGTCTATTAAGGTCCTTTCTCCATGTTTTAATTGGGTTATTTGTTTTCTTGCTATTGAGTTGAGTTCCTGATGTATTTTTTATATCAACCACTTACAGAAGTATGGTTTGCAAATATTTTCTCCCAATCTATCGGTTGTCTCTTCACTGTTGATTTTTTTTGGGGGGGGGGGCTGTGCAGAAGTTCTTTAGTTTCATGTAATCTTATTTATCTATTTTTGTCTTTTTGTTTTTGGGGGGATTCATATCCAAAAAATAATTGCACAGACCAATGTTATGGAGCATTCCCCGTATGTTTTCTTCTAGAAGTTTTAGAGTCTCACATCTTATGTTTGTCTTCAATCAATTTTTAGTTGATTTTTGTGTGTGGTATGAGATAAGGGCCTCCTATCATTTTTCTGCATGTAGATATCCAGTTGTCCCAACACCATTTATTGAAGAGACTATCCTTTCCTCATTATGTGTCTAGGCACGTCTGTCAAAAATTAATTGACTATAAATGTGTGGATTTATTTCCGTCCTCTCTATTCTGTTCCACTGGTTTATATGTCTGTTTTTCCACCAGTACTATGCTCTTTTGATTGCTATATATTTGTAGTATATTTTTAAAGTCAGGTAGTATGATGCCTCCAGTTTTGTTTTTGCTCAAGATTGCTTTGGCTATTTGGGGCCTTTTGTGATTCCATATGAATTTTAAGCGTTTTTTTTTTTCTATTTCTGTGAAAAATGTCATTGGGATTTTGATAGAGATTGCACTGAATCTGTAGATCACTTTGGGGGGGTATGGACATTTTAATAATATTAATTCTTCCAATCTATAAACACAGGATATCTTTCCATTTGTGTCTTCCTCAATTTCTTTCATCAGTGTTTAATAGTTTTCAGCATACAGACCTTTCACCTCCTTGGTTAAATTTATTTCTAAGTATTTTTTGTAGCTACTGTAAATGGGATCTTTAAAATTTTTTATTTTGGTTAGGTTGCCATTAGTGTATAGAAATGCTAGCTTTTGTATGTTGATTTTTGTATGTTGTTTTGTATTCTGCAACTGTACTGAAATTGTTTTTTATTTCTAACAGTTTTGATTTTTGGTGAGTTTTTTAGGGTTTTCTATATATAGGATTATGTCATCTACAAACAGGGACAATTTAACTTCTTCCTTTCTAATTTGGATGTCTTTTATTTCTTTCTCTTGCCTAATTGCTCTGGCTAGGACTTCCAGTACTGTGTTAAATAGAAGTGGCAAGAGTGGATATCCTTGTCTTATTCCTGATCTTAAAAGGAAAGCTTTCAATTTTTTTCCCACTGAGTATGATGTTAGATGTGGGTTTGTCCTATAAAGGCCTCTATTGTGTTAAGGTACATTCCTTCTATACCTAATTTTTGAGAGTTTTTAATCATGAAGGAATGTTAAATTTTGTCAAATGCTTTCTCTGTATCTATTGAGATGATGAGATAGTTTTTGTCTTTCATTCTGTTAATACGGTGGATCACACATTTACAGATTTGTATAAGTTGAACCGTCTTTGTATCCCTGTGATAAATCCTGCTTGATCATGGTAAATAATTGTTTAAATGTGCTGTTGAATTCAATTTGCTAGTATTTTGTTGAGTATATTTGCATACATGTTCATCAGGGATATTGGTTTGTAATTTTTTTTCTTTGTAGTGCTCTCCTCAGGCAATGGGTTCATGGTAATGCTGGCCTTGTAAAATGTGTTTGGGAGTATTTCCTCTACTTCAGTTTTTTGAAAGAGATCAAGAAGAACTGGTATTGCCTCTTTAAATGTTTCATCAAATTCAGCAGTGAAGTTGTCAGGTCCTAGGCTTTTCTCTGATGGTAGATTTATCACTGATTTAATCTCCTTACTTGTTTTTGCTCTGTTCAGAGTTTCTGATTCTGTCTTGCAAGTTGCATGTGTCTAGGAATTTATCCAGTTTTTAGGTTATCCAATTTGTTGGCATATAATTGTTCGTAGTAGTTTTTAAATAATCCTTTGTATTTCTGTGGTAACAGTTGTTACCTCTTCAATTCATTTCTGATTACATTTCTGATTTTATTTGAGTCTTTGCATTTTTTTTTCTTAATCAGTCTAGCTAAAGGTTTGTAAATTTTATTTACCTTTAAAAAAAATTCTTAGTTTGGTTGATCTCTTTATTTTTTCTATCTTCTGTTTACTTCTTCTGATCTTTATCATTTCTGTCTTCCTACTAACTTTGTAACTAGCTTAGTTGATTGTTTTTCCAGTCCTTGAGGTGTAATGGATGCTAGGTAGTCTATTTGTGATCTTTCATCTTTTTTGATGAAAACTCTCTTAGAACTGCTCTTGTATCCTGTAAATTTTGGTATATTGTATTTCCATTTTGATTTGTCCCAAAGTAATTTTTCAATTTCCCTTATGATTTGTTCTTTGACCCATTGGTTGTTCAGGAGCATGTTGTTTAATTTCCACATAGTTGTGAATTTTCAAAAATTCCTCCTGTTGTTGATTTCTTGTTTCATGCCATTGTGGTCAGAAAGGATACTTGATATGATTTCAGTCTTCTCAAATTTGTTAAGACTCATGTTGTGGCCTTATATATGGCCTGTCCTGGAGAGTGTTTCACGTGCACCTGACCAGAATGTGTATTCTGGCTAGGACTTCCAGCACCATGTTAAATAGAAGTGACATTCTACTGTTGTTGGGTGGAATATTCTGTATATGTCTGTTAGGTCCATTTAGTCTAACGCATATATCAAGTCCAATATTTTCTATTGATTTTCTCTCTGAATGATCTGTTCATAGTTGAAAGTGGGGGACTGAAGTCCCCTCATATTATTCTATTGCAGTCTATCTCTTTCTTCAGATCTATGAATATTTGCTTTCCATATTTAGGTGCTCCAATGTTGGGTGCATATAAATTGATAATTGTTATATCCTGTTGATGAATCGACCTTTTTATCGTAATATAAAGACCCCTTTCTCTCTTTTCACAATTTTTGACTTTGTCTACTTTATCTGATATAAGTATATCTGCTCTCTTTTCGTTTCCATTTGCAGAGAATGTCTTTTCCCATCTCTTCACTTTCAATCTGTGTGTCCTTAAAGGTGAGGTGAATTTCTTGTAGGCAGCATATAGTTGGGTCTTTTTTGGGATATATTTTTTAAAATCCAGTTAGCCATTCTATATCTTTATATTGAAGAATTTAATCCATTTACATGATGGCAATTATTGGCAGTTAAGGACGTAGTATTGACATTTTGTTAAGTATTTTCTGGTTGTTTTTTAGGGTTTTTTGTTCCTTTCTTCCTCTCTTGCTGTTTTGATTGGTGATTCAATTATTTTCTGTGGTAGTATGCTGTTATTTGTTTCTCTTTATCTTTTGTGGATTTACTATAGGTTTTTGTCTCGTGGTTATCGTGAGGTTTACCTAAAACATTTTATAATTATATAATTATAACCGGCTATTTTAAACTTGTAACAACTTAAATTTCAATCCCTGTTCATGTATTTCATATGTAGTCACATAACCATACCATATAAGTGAATAGCAAAAAACCAGAAATGTATTACAGGAAGGTGGCAAGGGGCAAGGCCATAATAAAGAGAAATAAAAATAGATATAGCTGAGAAATGAAGATGAAGATGGCACACAGGACAGAAAGAACAGTGATGGTATAGAAATCTTTTAGTGTGTATGTGGGACATACCTATTTAATTGGTGGGGGTGTGTGTGTATGTTTGTAAAATGCGTATTGATGGAAATAGTGTTGGGAAAGCCTAGACATTTGCAGATATATTGAGGAGAGGATTAACTCCAGGCGGGTGGCTTATGTAATCGAAGTAACATTTTAGGAAGAGGATTTTAGTTGTGAATTTTAAAGAGGTTGGAATTGGAGAGAAAGCGAAATAAATTATTTAAAAAATTAAGGATCCAGGTTCATCCTCATTTATTCTGTCAGATCCTGAGGTCAACAGCATGAGTCTTTCTTCATCATCAGCGCCTAATTCAAAATACACTCTAAATAAATGTTGTAGAATGGATGAAGGAACAGACAAATGAGAAAAGAATATTCTGGAGAGGTTGTATAAGAAGGCTCTACAGTATCTATAAAAACCCTAAGTATAAAGATTTGAGGGAGGAGAAGTCAAGGGCAATTGGGAGTTTTGAACCTGGGTGGCAGACACAAAAGACATTCTGAATTAATGTCTGATAAATAGAAGAACTATTCCACTTATTCAGAGGTTCAAATGTAGATAGTAATGGATGTTCGGGTTTTTGGTTCTTTCTTCATTGGGCATGTACAGGTTGGGCTTGGCAATTATTTCACTAACACTCCAAGTAAAGGACTGTAAAAGGTAAAGAAAACCAAGAGAATGCAGGCTGCATTACAGAGGGTTGGAGCAGACATCCATTCCCCATACTCTGGGCCCAAAATAAGGTTATTTTAGTGGTGATGGGAAGAGCTTTTTGCTAATTGAGACTGAGATTTATGTGGAGATTTAGCCTCAAAAATAAGAAAGGCTGATATCTGACACTGGAGATGACAGACAGAGAGAAAGCCAGAGTCAGGGAATGAAACATTTGGCATAAACTAAATCCTTAGAAAAAAGTCTCACAGGCAGATCAGGAATAGGGTGTATGTGGCAGCAGGCAGTTAACTGTGGTTATTTCCATCTGCCTTGGGCCTCACCTTTGCAGTACTCTGTCCACTGTTTAATGTAATAACATCCAGGGAAAATTCCTCTGGATAACCTACTAAATTACAAACAGAAGAAATGAGGACATTTTTCAAGGTCACACATGAAACCTGGTAGATTTTTTTTCTGTAAGTGCCCAGTGAGCTGGAGATTGACCTAATCATGCAATAAATGCTCAGCAGAAAATGCTGTAAAGCAATTCCTTCCTCATCAGTCCTCAGAATCTGGTGAGGGTGAGCTAGAAGGGAAGGGCAGGAAGGTCATGATCCACACTGAGCTGAGCAGTGGGACTGTCTCTGCATTTCACCTCAGGAAAAGTCTGCTTCACTTTGAGCCTATGCCTTAGAGACACCAAGGAACTGGAAATGGAGTTTCCTTGATTGCTTGGGACTTTGGTGTGCAGTCTCGAGGCTTGAGAAAAAAGAACATTTTCATATTTGGCTCTGCCGTCAGTCTGGTAAGTGGGGTACTCTATTGGCTCGTCTTCTGGCTGCCCGCAGAGGCCCAGACCCCAGCTGTCAGCCTCTGAACTCCGCCACTTTTGCTCCAGACCCAGAACAGTGGACTCATTTTCAACACTGAGGCCACAACTCAAATGTCACTGTCTCAGAGAGCCCTTCTTTGACCTCTCCAGCTGAATCAATGTCCTGTCTCTCTCTCCATCTTTTAAATAAAATTTTTAATAAATTGGAAAACATATTAAATTATTGTTTTATTTTCTATCTCTCCCCTAGAATATAAGCTTCTTGAAAAGCTGACAATCTAGATCCCCCAGTTTATACCCAGTGTCTACAGTTATGATAATACTTTTCTTGTATTTTCCTGTTCAGAAATCAGTGACATGCAGAGGGAAAGCTTTCTTCTGTGTGTTTTCTTTCACAGGGTAAGTTCAAAAAGAATTCTTAAACCAAGATAAGATGGCAAGCTGTGAGCCTTTCTGGTTTTCTGGAATGAGCAAGATAATTAGCCACAGGTGAAAATAAGCAAGATTCGTCTACCCATGAAGATTTTGCAAAGTTATTTCTACTTTGTAATCATAAAGTATGCCCTTTTGAGCTCTTACTGGTTTGATGAAAAGGCAATTGGCATGACAAATTTGTAATAAATAGAAGTCATCAGCTTTTCCCAGTGGCCTGTCATGATCCTATAGTGGTTAGTATTCTGCATTGTGGCTGCAACATCTGTGGGAATCTGAATATGACAGTCTGAAGTCTACTGCTTTTTAAATTAATCCCAGAAACTAATTCTAAGGCTTTAATGCGGAGCTAGGTTTTGTGTTATTTAGAAGATATATAAAGAAAACCTTCTTTGACTCCTTTCTAGGCACTGATTATCCAACCAGACAAGAATGAGAAAGCATGAATTTTTACAATCCATTATCCTTCAGCTTCCCTTTTCTTTCCATCTCCACTCAAGGTGGTATCCACAGTTACATTTAAAAATGAGGAGCTATCCAGATGCCTTGCTCAAAGGTATTTGCAAAGTCTCAGAAGAATAAAACAACAGGTTTTGAAGGTGAATTAACAATGATTTTGTTTTCTGAGAGTGTGCATAGGATTGAATTCCAGGAGTAAAGCTGCGAGAGAGGCCAGCTTTTTATGAAGGGCTTTGAATGTCAGGATAAAATGTTTAAGCACTGTAAGCAAAGTTTGCTGGTAAATGAATTTAGGAGAGACTGTAACTGAATTTGCATTTCAGTACCATTCCAATAGGGCACAGAGTTGAGAATTGAGTGCAAAGATCATGAGGAAGGTCAGGGTATTACCATAATGGTCTAGGCAGAGAAAGTATACATCTTTAATAGGGCAAGACAATGGAGTTAGACACCTTCATTCATTCAACAAATCTTTATGTGGGGGCATATGGCATGCCCCTAGGCTCTGGGGATGCTGAGTGTCTGTCTGAGGATTCAGCCACTGAATGGTCGCTAGATGGCATTGACCCATGGGTCACGAGTATGAGGCGCTTTAAAAAATTTAATCTCATGTGGAATTACATGGGGAGATTCCAAGGAACCACTTGCGCTGGTGCGTCCGCGGCCGTCGCGAGGCGTCCGTCCTTCCCGAGGGCGAGCGCCGGGCAGGCAAGGGACTCGCCACCCGCAGCCCTGGAGCCGGGCCGTGAGCGCCTGCGCGGCGCTGGGTCGCTGTCCAGGAGATGTCTGCGCGGGAGACCCAGCTAAGCCTTGTGCGGCTACCTCCTCCTGGCTGATCCCAACCCGGTCCCAACCCGGCCACTCGATAGAAACACGATTCACATCGTCCCCGTTCCTGAGTGAAGGTCTCGTCTCCCGCGACCTGCTTCGCCTCGCTCGTGATGATTTCCTACACTTGACTAGGGTTCCCGGTGCATTCGGCCCTCCCTCCTTAAGCTTCTGTCCTCTATCCGTTATGAAATCGTGTAACTTGTTTGGTGTGAACTGAGACAGCTGAACTTCGGAAGAAATTAGGCAGGATTCCCTGAAAAATGTGTGTGTCTGTGTGTGTGTGTGTGTGTGTGTGTGTGTGTGTGTGTGTGTGATTATATATATATATAACTGCTCCTTGCGGAGCAGGGCTAATCAGGTAGCGTGCCCAGAGTAATCAAAATTTTTGTTAATTCTCAGGAGGGAGCATTAAAACGAAGAGCCAAAAGTTCTAAAACGGGGGACTTTTCACTCGAAATGGGCTGATGCAGAAGATACCATTAGTCAATTTGTACCAGATTCTTGATTTATTCCCTTGTAAATCTTTTCCAGCCTTCTTCACCTTCCTCCACCCAATCTTTCTCAGGTGTGTTATGATCCAACAAGAGTAATAATGCAAGTTTTATGAAGATCTCCTTATAAAGAAAAGGTTTCGGAAATACTGCTTTCTGTTTACTTTTTGATATGTGGATGATAAACAACACCCCATCTTTCCAGAACACAAGGAGGGGGCGACTTCAAGCTAGCAGTTGAATCAGGAATCTTCTGATACATTATGCTTTGCATCATTGGCTCTGCTTAAGTCAACATGGTTTTTCAAAAAAATTGTTTTGTGTTAAATTTTATTTGTAAAACTTTCTACCAAATAAAGATGTGCAGATTAAATAAAATTTCTAAATGTGGTTGATAGCACTTGGCCTCCCTGCCATTTGTCTGCTCTCAGCTTTCCAGCTGAAAAAAATGAAAAGATTCATGGTCTTCTTGAAGTGTCATTAGTTCAATTTCCTGCCAGCCTCGGGTCCTTGACCTCAGTGGTGAGGAACGTGAAAGCAGCAGATGATGGAGATTTTAGGATTTTGTTGCTTGAAAAGGAAACCAGGTGTCAGGGACCGGTATGAACAAATGAAATAACAGAAACACTGGCAAATCCTATCAGGCTACTCATTCTCAAGAGTAGTGTTCCTTTCTGTACTTTTAGTGTACAGAGTATTCATCTCAATTGTGACTTTTATCAGAATTGTAAACAGCTGTTTGCTCAACTGTCTTCCCTACTCCATTGTAATATTCCTTGAGGGCAGCACATTCAGTGTCTACAAAAACTAATTTTACCTTAAAATTCTGCACACATGCATGTAGGGTTGAGTGAGAAAAAATGCTTGCAAGAATCAGGAAAAAGTTTTAACTTGTAAAACAGGTAGGCTCACAGGTGTATGATCCTATGCTATTCCAACCCATAGGTTTAAATGAAAAAACAGAGGACTGCTATATACAAAAGTGGTTTTCTGGGTTCTCGGATATAATAACTTTGCGGCTCACAATGGCTCTTATATCCTTAAGGCAGGAGAGAGTTGGGGCTGGGCATGTGTCAATTAAATCTAAAGCCACTGACAGACCATAGGGCTAGGCTGGAGCCAGTGGCTGAGAAGTTGGCCTCCTAAGTGAGGAGAATGTCTAATTTGCTGGCAGGAAAGCAAAAGCTCAGTGAACCAAGTGCACGCCAGACAGACATTTTTCATACCTTTTATATGGCTGGTTTGAGTTAATGCCAGTGATTAGGATTTAGAACACAAAACCCACCAAACTTCTTTACGAAATATTTAGCATAAAGATCTCTACATTACTAGAAAAAACTCAGGAAACTCTTAGCAATAGCCCCACAACATTAAAAACACTCAACTGGCTTTTAAAAAGTAAATTTATTACCACACATAATAAGTCCAGAGAGTAGAGAGATACCATCATGTCATCAAGACCCATGATAAATCTTTAAATATTTTGATTGTTTTGAACTTTACACTCTGTCACTCTCAACATATGGGTCTCATACTTTGGCTGGTTCCTCTGCAGTGCCTCAAACTCTGTCCCCTGAGCAGAAAGCCGAGGCTGTATTTACCCAAGTGGCTCTGCCCTGCACTTTTCATAATTGTCTCACATTTAGGACAAAGCTACAGGTAGAAACAGGGAGAAAAGAGCAGTTGTATATGTCCCTTGGTTTCACAGCTCCTCAAAGAAACAGAGAATTAATTACATGGTAGATCTACACTATACTGAATGCCAAGAGGGAGCCATCACCAGCCCTCTATTATTGCTGCGCCTACGTCTTGAACCAAAGCAGCATCCTGTTCTCAGACACTAACTTGGGTTTGGAGACCTGAGTGTTTGGAGACACGATGTCTAAATAATAAAGCTTGGAGAATGTGGGCATCGATCCCACTACCTCTTGCATGCTAAGCAAGCGCTCTACCACTTGAGCTAATTCCCCACATCAGGGGAGCATTATTTATTGTTAGCGGGTGGCCTGGAACACAGGTGATTTCAGGGCCTTCAGCAGGAAAGCAGGGCTCTAAGAGCAGATCTTCTCATTGATGAGCCAGGGCAAACAGCAGTGGCTACTCATTCTCTGCAAAGAAGGAGGAGAAAAGGGAACAAGGAGAAAGTCAAAACGGGAAAACTTCACGCTGCCAAAATGTCAAGTTTAGAGTATTCCGGGACAGAAAAGGGCACGTCCCAGCAAAGGAGGACCTGCCTAGACATGCCCAGGTAAAGCATCACAGATTTTTAAAAAATGATTAAATACTTAAAAATGATTAAATGATTGTGTGTGTGTGTGTGTTTATAAAAGTGGGACCAGAAACAATTGTAACTGTCTTGCTGCTTTTTTTCCTCTTGTGGCCCAGTCATCTAGCTTTTCCCTTCTTCAGAGATCTTAGTCACTCTTCTTTTCCGCAGTCTCCTTTGTTGATAAGAAACAGAGGCGGTGCTCAATTCATGATAGTTCACTGAGTGACCAACTGAATGAAGGAAGGAAGAAATAGCCTTCCAAGGTGTCTCCCATTCATACTAATCTTACTGTGTATCTACACTTGCATCTCTATGACTGGAGACATTCACTCAACAAAAAACATAAACTGAACTTATAATCATATCCTCCCTGTTTTTTCCCCAATTTTTTGTGCCATGAATTATACTAGGAGACTTAGGGAGTTTACTTGATGTAGTCTGACTGAATTTTGCCAAAAAAACTATGTCTTAGTCTGCACTTTATGCACTTTTTAGAAGTAATAGAGGCTCAGATAAGTTAAGTGTTCCCAAGGTGCCAAAGCTGCTAAGTGGGAAAGCCTGAACTAAGAAGCAGATATTTTTAGATTTTAAATGTGATTTTTTCCCTCTGTACCAGCTCAGTTATTCTGCCCGTTCTTTTGCACTTTAGCCCATTCATTCATACAACAAATATCTAATTCCAAACGTCTTCCTTACTTACTTTTTGGGCTTAACTTTTTTTTTTTTTTTTTCGACAGAGTGTCACTCTGTCGCCCAGGCTGCAGTGCAATGGTAAGATCTTGGCTCACTGCAACCTCTGCCTCCCGGGTTCTAGTAATTCTCCTGTCTCAGCCTCCAGAGTAGCTGGGACTACAGGTGCCTGCCACCACGCTTGGCTAATTTTTGTATTTTTAGTAGAGACGGGGTTTCACCATGTTGGCCAGGCTGGTCTCAACCTCCTGAAGTCACGTGATCAGCCTACCTTGGCCTTCCAAAGTGCTGGGATTACAGGCATGAGCCACCCCTCCTGGCCTGGGTTTAACTATTTTATTTTATGACAGGGTCTCACTTTGTTGTCCAGGTACCGGTGCGTTCTCTGTTCACTGCAACCTCCTCCTCCTGAGTTCAAGCGATCCTCCCACCTCAGCCTCCTGAGTAGCTGGAACTACAGATGCATACCACCACACCCGGCTAATTTTTGTATTTTTTGTAGAGACAGGTTTTCACTGTGTTGCCTAGGCTGGTCTCAAACTCCTGGTGTCAAGGGATCCACTGATCTCGGCCTCCCAAAGTGCTGGGATTACAGAAATGAGCCACCATGTCTGGCCTTGGGCTTACCTTTCAAGTCAACTTTGATTCATTGTCTTCCTTCAAACACCACATTCAGTGATTAGTCAAATAATGAACATTATTCTTGCACAACTCTTTTGAATCTATCAATCAATTACTTTCTACTCATTTAGTACATATTCACTGGGGAGATGCTCTGTGCCAGACACTGTAGTAAGATCAGGTAATTCAGAGGAAGTACAGACACCCCAGACCTCAAACGAAGACAAGATAAATATGGACAAGGGAAGATCCACCTCCAGATTCACCATTTTCAGTCTTTCTGTCATTTCCAGCTAAATAATGCCTTCAAAAATGTTTCAAAATAACTAAGTCACTATTTCAAACTCTTTCAATATTAGCACCCTTCTATATGCTGGACTACTCTTAATTTTCTCATTATAACATGATCTTGCTTTTCTTTTAATTTTTGTCTTTGCTTTCTACCTGAATTTTTATTTTGCATTATGAAATTGATAGGTCCATTACTGGATGGCATGGTTCAATTCTCCAGTATGTCTGTTGATTTGTGTTCTACTAAATCTTCCAATTACTGAGAGAGGAGTGTTAATGACTGCAACTGTAACTGGATTTTTCTATTTTTACTTGGCGTATCCAATTTTGTTTATGAGTTTTGAAGCTCTGTGTCCTCATATACATTTGGGACAATATTCTCCTGAAAAATTGACAATCATAATTATTTAGGAGGCCTCATTATTCCTGAAAAGTTTCTCTGCTTTCAAATCTACTTTGTCTGATTTTATATATATACACCACAGCTGTCTTTGATTAATGCTTGCATGAGGTATCTTTTCCCACTCTTTTCTTTCAATCTGCTCTATAACTTTTATTCTTATTTATAAGTGTATTGCAGGTGGCTTTCTTTAGTCAGCATATTTATTTTTAACACATTCTGATGATCTCTAGTTTTTACTTAATGCATTTAGATAATTTACATATAATGTTATTATAGATAAGTTTTTAGATAGATCTACTATTTAATAATTTATTAACCTTTTTTCCCTTTGTTTTAATTCTTTTATGTTCCTCTGTCTATCTTGTTTTGGTTTATTTCAATCTGGTTGGTAAGTGGTCTAGGGATTACCATATACATATATAACTTTTCACAGTATACTTAGAATCAATATTTTACCATTCAAGTTGAATATAGAAACTTCATCAAGAGTTAGTCCCATTACATTTACCCTTTTATCTTATGTATGTAGTACATCTAGATACAATGACAACTGCATCAGATAAAGTTACAATTTTTGCTTTCAACCATCAAACATACCTTAAGGAACTCAAGAGAAGAATAATAGTCTGTTATGGCTACCCAGACATTTTCTATTTCTGCTTTTGTTCCTTCATTGATGATGTTCTAAGTTTCCTTCTGGTATCACTTTTCTTATCTCAAAGCTTTGCTAATTCTTTTCCAGCAGTTTTGCTAGGACTGAGAATGTATTTATTTACCTTCCAATGAGAATGTATTTATTTGCCTTTAAGTCTGGAAGATACTTTTGCTCCACATACCATTCTGGATTGATAATGTATTTTTCCTTTGGTATTTACTGAATGTTATGACATTTTTTTCTGGCTCCTGGGTTCCAGATGAGAAATCTACAATCATTCATTTGGTATTTTATCTTTCATTTCCCTTTGGCTTCTTTCAAAATTGTTTTGTGTTTTCTTGATTTTCCGCAGTTTGATTACGATATGTCTTGCAATGGGTTTCTTTTGGTTTATCCTGCTTGACATTTACTGAACTTTAAAAATCTGGTTTATATCTTTTGAGAAATTTGATATATTTTCAGCCATTAATTCTTCACAGTTTTATCCCACAAAGACCTCTTTGTCCTCTTACAATAATGTGAATGTTTCCAGATTACAATAATGTGAATGTTAGATTTGTTATTTTTTATTTGTCCCTGAGCGTCTGTTCAGGGACAATAAAATCCTCCTTTCTTTCTATAGGTCAGATTCTGTAGGTATTCTTGTTCCGTTTTCAAGTTCATTGACTTTTTCCTTAGTCTTCTGCATACTGCTATTGAGATCATCCAATTAAGCTTTTTATTTCCCCTAAGAGTTTTGGTTAATACTTTTTTTAATTCTTAAGTTTAAATTGGTGTTTACATATTCCAAATATTTGGTGAGACTTTCCAACTTTCCATTCACTTCATGAATGCTATCCCGTAATTCTAGGAGCATTGTTATAATAACTGCTTTAATGTGTGTGTCAGATGATTTTGACATATGTGTCCTCTCAATATTGTTATTCAAGGATTCTCTTTGCCATGTGAATTAAGATCTCCCTGGTTTTTCATAATGCTGAATATTTTGGGGCTTGTAACCTGGACTTCTTTGGATTATGTGATGAGACACTGTGTCTTGTTGAAATCTTAAGGATAATATTGATATTTTTGTTTTTGCAGGCACACAATTGCCTTGTATTTAAGCTCCAAGTACCAAACAGACTTCCATGTGTTGTTGTTTCACAGATAACTCTATTTGAAAGCCTTGACACTGCGGTTGAGAGATCTCTGGAGTGTGTGCAACCAGTGGTCAGTGAGGACTGGAAAGTGGACCATTGTTCAGTTCAGTCCTCAGGCTCTTTTTAGGTAAGTTGTTTGGAATTAGGGCTACTTATTCACAGCTGGCAGGTGCGTCCACAAGCTCATGAACAACTTTATGTGTTTGCTTTCTACAGTATCTGTCCAGGCACATTCTAGTTACTTGACACATCCTGGTTTCAGTCCTCTCACCAGAAAGCCAGGGCTGTATTACCCAGGTGGCTCTGCCCTGCACTTTTCACAGTTGCCTCACATTCAAGCTACAGGCAGAAACAGGGAGAAAAGAGCAATTGTTTATGTCCCTTGGTTTCACAGCTCCTCAAAGAAGCAGAAAATTAATTACACGGTAGATCTACACTATACTGAATGCCAGGAGGGAGCCGTCACCAGCCCTGTATTGTTGCTGCTCCTACGTCTTGAACCAAAGCAGCATCTTGTTCTCTGACTTGGGTTTGGAGACCTGAGTGTTTGGAGACCCAGGGTCTAAATAATAAAGTTTGGAGAATGTGGGCATCGATCCCACTACCTCTTGCATGCTAAGCAAGCGCTCTACCACTTGAGCTGATTCCCCCACATCAGGGGAGCTTTATTGATCCTTAGTGGGTGGCCTGGAACACAGGGGATTTCAGGGCCTTCAGCGGGAAAGCAGGGCTCTACTAAGAGCAGATCTTCTCACTGATGGCCCAGGGCAAGGTGCAGTGGCTACTCATTCTCTGCAAAGAAGGAAGAGGAAAGGGAACAAGGAGAAAGTCAAAAAGGGAAAACTCACACTGCCAAAATGTCAAGTTTAGGGTATTCCGGGACAGAAAAAGGCACATTCCAGGAAAGGAGGCCCTGCCTAGACCTGCCCATCTAAAGTGTCACTGATTTTTAAAAAATGATTAAATAATTAAAAATGATTAAATGATTTTGTGTGTGTGTGTTGTGTGTGTGTGTTTATAAAAGTGAGATAGTATTATCACTTGTTCCTTGTAGCTGAGACTCTGGGGATTTTGAGATGGTACAGATTTCTGGAAGGCAAAAAGCTCCTGTTGTTTTCATAACTAGGCCCTTTCAGGAATGAAGCCAGCGTGCTGACCACTACCTTAGGAAACCCCTGGAGAGTGCTTCTTTCACTTGCATCTGAGATATAGGCTGCCTCCTTGCTAAGGTGTGTCATGTACAAGTTACATGTCCAACTATATCTCAGAACAACAACAACAAAATTACAGAGCAGAGCCATAAAGAATAAGAGACAAGATCATATCAGAGTGTAAGAATATGTAAAATATTAGAGTGTAAGAATCAAAATCCAGCTATGCAGAGAAGGAGTGCACATATGGTGGAGAAAACGGGCTGTTTGTAGGAATTCCTGTGTGAAGAAATAAACCTGTTCAATTTAAGTGCTGTGTGTGTGTGTGTGTGTGTGTGTGTGAAATACACATGGAGGGAAGCAGTAATTGAAAAGCCTGGCCACTTGGAGATATGTTGGGAGAGTTTTATGAAAACTCCCAAGAGTAATTGAAAAAATCCCAGGCAGAATGCTTAAATAATTAAAGCAACATGTTAGAGAAAGGTGTTTAGTTTTGAATGTCAGAGCTTGAACATGAGAAAATAGAAATTGAAGAGAAAGAGAAAGAAGTCATGAAGATATTAAAGGATTGAGGTTTACCCGCATTTATCGTGTCA
This sequence comes from Pan troglodytes, assembly GCF_028858775.2. NCBI lineage: Eukaryota > Metazoa > Chordata > Mammalia > Primates > Hominidae > Pan > Pan troglodytes. The sequence continues at coordinate 63,975,121 of NC_072403.2, forward strand.
GCTCCCGAGGTGGACAGCAGGAGTCTTTCTGCAGCGTCAGTGCCCATCACACTTCCTGCTGCAGAATACATCCTCCATAAACACCACAGCATGGATGATGACAGAGGTGAATGAAAAGAAAGAAAAACATTCTGGTGATGTTGTGCAGGAAGGATCTACAGTATTTGTCAAGACATTGGGTGGAGAGATTTGAGGGAGAGGAGACAAAGACACGGGGAAGTCTTGAGCCTAGTGTGGTAGACACAAAAGAGATTCTGAATTAATAGCTGATGAATCAATCCACTCATTTATTTGTATTTGTTATGTGAATGAATGTTACAGGAATGACCTGGCATGGAGAAAACAGATGGTGAGACTATGTGCTAGGGTAAAGCAAGAGCTCAAGTTTTTGTTTTTTTTTAATTTAGAAAAAAATCTGCTTTTCATATCTGGTTTTCCTATTTAAAGCTATGTGATTTGAGGAAAATGGTTTAACTCCTCTGAGCTTTAGTGTCATCTACAAAATTTGGATAATGATACTGAGGGAAGCTGAAAAGCCGTATCAACCAACTTATACAAAAAATAATAAACATTCACTTCCATTTCTAATGCATGGTGCTGAAAAAGTCCTTGTATGTGGAATATTGTTCACCTTTAAGGAGCCTGCTCTCAAGAGCTGATGAGGGACTTTTTTTAGTGCAGTTCTGTTGTCACTGGCTGTTGGGCTCATTTAGTTGGCACCAACAAATCTCTGTGAACATAAAAATAAAATAAAATAAAGATTGTGGAGGAATAGAATACAAACACACAGTAAGGTGAGATTTGCACAACAGAGTATAGTAAAGGATGTGTGCCTGATTCTTTTTGCATTCGCTTTGAATCATTTTTAGCCTTTATTCTAAGTCCCTAATTATTGTCATCCTTCTCCCAACAAGATCGTTTCTCTCCACTGCAGATATTCTGGCCAGGCTCTCTGGTTAACCATCTTGATGTCCTGAGCACTCTGTTTGTACTGAGACTCTGATTTATGTTCAAATGATGCTCTTCCATAGCAAGGCTTCCTGCTTTGCCCAAAGAGCATTCAATTTTTCAAGCAATTTAGGGCTCTTTCCTCACCCAGTATCTATGTGAAACCTTAAAGGGAAGCCTATTCTTTCCAGGAAGATAATCCTGTTGTGGTTTTAACCTCAATCTGTAAATTCGCTGGGGTAACTGGGAAAGAAGTCATAAAGATATTAAAGGATTGAGGTTTATCCACATTTACTGTGTCAGCTCCTGAGGTGAACAGCATGAGTCTTTCTGCAGCTTCAGCCCCCATCGCACTTCATAGGTGAAGAAAACATCCTCCATAAACACTGTAGCATGGATAACAGAAGGAAAAGATTCTGGAGAGGTTATGCAGGAAGAATCTACAGTATTTGTCAAGACATTGGGTGGAGAAATTTGAGGGAGAGGAGACAAAGGCACTGGGAAGTCTTGAGCACAGTGTAGCAGACACAGAAGCGATTTTGAATTAGTATCTGATGAATGCAAGAATAAATCCACTCATTTATCTGTATTTGGTAAATGAATGAATGTTACATTCGTGAGCTGCTGTGAAGAAAACAGATGATGAGACTATGTGCTAAGTGAAAGCAAGAGCTCATGATTTTTTCATTTAGAAAGAAATCTGCTTCCCATATCTGGTTTCCCTCTTTAAAGTTATGTGATCTGAGGAAAATGGTTTAACTGCTCTGAGCTTCAGTGTCATCTATAATACTGTGGTAATAATACTTGGGGAAGCTGAGAAACTATATCGACCAACTTACATAAAAGTTAATAAACAGTCAGTATAGTTTCTAGCACATAGTGCTGAAAAAGTCCTTGAACGTGGAGTATTGTTCACCTTTAAGGAAGATGTTCTGAAGGTCTAAGGAGAGAGATCAGTGCAGTTTTGTTGCCATTGGCTGATTTGCTCATTTATTTTGTAGCAACAAGCTTCTGTGATGACAAAAATGAAATAAAGTTTAAAAAGTAAAATAGATGGTGGAGAAACACAATAGGGATGTATAGTAAGGTACGATTTTCTAGGCAAAATGGATTTGTACAAAAGAATGTAGTAGTAAAGGATTTGTGCCTGATTCTTGCTGTATTATTTTTGAATCTCATTTAGCCTGTATTCTAATTCCCCAGTTGTTGTAATCCTACCCCCAACAAGATTATTTCTTTGCACCATGAACATTCTGGTCAGATTCTCTGCTTAACCATCTTGACTTCCTGAGCACTCATGTTTTTACTGAGACCCTGATATATGCCCAAATGATGCCCTTCCATAGGAGGGCTTCTTGCTTTGCCCATAGAGCATTCAATTTTTCAAGCAATTTAGGGCTCTTTCCTCAACCAGGGTCTGTATGAAACCTTAAAGAGAAGCCTGTTCTTTCCAGGAAGAGAATTCCAGTGGGTTCTAACCTCAACCTATAAATCCACTAAGCAAGCTCCTACTGAACACCTATGATGCAAGCTCAATCCAAGAGGCCAGCACTCCACAGGGGGAAGGCAACCGAAGGAGTAGCTAATGCTTACTGAGCAGTTCTTATTGATCAGATCCATCTCTAGGTGCTGTGATCCACCCAAAAATATCCCACAATCCTTATTTCCCATGTAAAGAAAGAAGATTGAAAGAAAGGGAAGCTAAATGATAGCTTCAAGGTGACAACTTCCCTGACTCTTCTACTGAAAACTGAATGTGTCACCTCCACACTGCCGAGTCCTTTACTGCCTAATGAGTCCCTCCCAGTAGATATCATCACATGACTTCTTGTTTATTTTTCTTCTTTGCTTCCTGTCTGTTTCTCCCCACTCCTTGCAACTATGACGTAGTATCACAAAGGTGAGAACATCTGTGTTTTATTCACTGTGAATTACTGTACCCAAAACCGTCTCTTAACAAGGTATGCGCTTGAGAAATATATGTTGGATGATTAAAAGAATAAAAGAGTTCACCCACCCCACCTGATAATTATGTTTGGATGACCTTCAGAGCAGACAATTGGAAGAGAAATTTCCCCTGCTTCCCTTGTCAGCTAGAGAGGTAGACATATGACATAGCTTGTAGTTTCTTGTGTAATTTATATCTCTTCACCACGCCTTGTATTCAAACCACTAAGAAGCCAAAAGAAGGAAAAAGAGAAAAAGAAAGAAAGAAAGAAAGAAGAAAGGAAGGAAGAAAGAAAGAAAGAAAGAAAGGAAAGCTCATTTTTAAATTTTAAGCTAATATTTGGACTGTCTTGAAATCATTATGTCATAGCATTTGTGTTCCATTATTTATCACACCTATTTCATTTCCCTTAACGGAAAGAGCGGCAAAAGCTGTACCTTGTCTGATGTTCAAACTCAGGACCTTCAGAATATGAGATTGACAGGCGGCCTGCTGCTCTAAGAGAGCAACTGTTCCTAAGAGCTGAGATCCAGATTATTAAATCTCATTTCCCACACACTGCTGCTTTATCAATTCCTAGCTTTTAAAGAACACAATCAATGCTACTTGGAAATCACTCCTTATCAGCCAGTGCTGCACTGGAAGAATTCCCCACTCAGGACAGGTGGAGTCCACCCGTTTCCAGTATTCACATAATGATAGCACCTTCTGGCTTGAGGGACCAGAAACAATTGTACCTGTCTTGCTGCTTTTTTTCCTCTTGTGGCCCAGTCATCTAGCTTTTCCCTTCTTCAGAGATCTTAGTCACTCTTCTTTTCCGTAGTCTCCTTTGTTGATAAGAAACAGAGGTAGTGCTCAAGTCATGATAGTTCATTGAATGACCAACTGAATGAAGAAATAGCCTTCCAAGGTGTCTCCTGTTCATACTACTCTTACTGTGCATCTACACTTGCATCTCTATGACTGGAGACATTCATTCAACAAAAAACACAAACTGAACTTATAATCATATCCTCCCTGTTTTTTCCCCAGTTTTTGTGCCATGAATTATACTAGGAGACTTAGGGAGTTTACTTGATGTAGTCTGACTGAATTTTGCCAAAAAAACTATGTCTTAGCCTGCACTTTATGCACTTTTTAGAAGTAATAGAAGCTCAGGTAAGTTAAGTGTTCTTTCTAAGGTGCCAAAGCTGCTAAGTGGGAAAGCCCAAATTGAGAAGCAGATATTTTTAGATTTTAAGTGTGATTTTTTTCCTCTGTACCAGCTCAGTTATTCTGCCTGTTCTTTTGCACTTTAGCCCATTCATTCATACACCAAATATCTAATTCCAAACCTCCTCTTTACTTACTTTTTGGACTTTTTTTTTTTTTTTGACAGAGTGTCGCTCTGTCACCCACGCTGTACTGCACTGGTGAGATCTTGGCTCACGGCAACCTCTGTCTCCCGGGTTCAAGTAATTCTCCTGTCTCAGCCTCCTGAGTAGCTGGGACTACAGGTGCTTGCAACCACGCCCAGCTAATTTTTGTATTTTTAGTAGAGACGGGGTTTCACCATGTTGGCCAGGCTGGTCTCAAACTCCTGACCTCAGGTGATCTGCCCACCTCAGCCTCCCAAAGTGCTGTGATTACATGTGTGAGCTACCCCTCCCGGCCTGGGTTTAACTATTTTATTTTATTTTATTTTATTTTATTTTATTTTATTTTATTTTATGACAGGGTCTCACTTTGTTGTCCAGGCACCGGTGCGATCTCTGTTCACTGCAACCTCCGCCTCCTGGATTCAAGCGATCCTCCCACCTCAGCCTCCTGAGTAGCTGGAACTACAGATGCATACCACCACACCTGGCTAATTTTTGTATTTTTTGTAGAGACAGGGTTTCACTGTGTTGTCCAGGCTGGTCTCAAACTCCTAGTGTCATGGGATCTGCCCATCTCAGCCTCTCAAAGTGCTGGGATTACAGAAAAGAGTCTGGACTTGGGCTTACCTTTCAAGTCAACTTTGACTTATTATCTTCCTTCAAACACTACATTCAAGGATTTGTCAAATAATGAACATTATTCTTGCCCAATTCTTTTGAATCTATAAGTTACTTTCTACTCATTTAATACATATTCATTGGGGAGGTGCTCTGTGCCAGACACTGTAGGTAATTCAGAGGAAGTATAGACACCGTAGACCTCAAAAAAAGACAAAATAAATATGGACAAGGGAAGATCCACCTCCTGATTCACCATTTTCAGTCTTTCTGTCATTTCCAGCTAAAGAACTCTTTCAAAAAATGTCTCAAAATAACTAAATAACTCTTCCAATAACAGCACTCTTCTATATGCTGGACTACTCTTAATTTCCTGGTTATAACATGATCTTTACTTTTCTTTTAACTTTTGTCTTTGCCTTCTACCTAAATTTTTATTTTGCATTATGAAGTTAATAGGTCCATTACTGGATGGTATGGTTTAATTCTCCAATATGTTTGCTGATTTGTTTTCTACTAAGTCTACCAATTACTGAGAGAGGAGTGTTAGTGTCGGCAACTATAATTGGATTTTTCTGGTTTTACCTTGCGTATCCAATTTTGTTTATGAGTTTTGAAGCTCTGTGTTCTCATATACACTTGGGACAATATTCCCCTGGAAAATTGACAATCATAATTATTTAGCAGCCCTCATTATTCCTGAAAAGTTTCTCTGCTTTCAAATCTACTTTGTCTGATTTTTTTGTATATACACCACAGCTGTGTTTGATTAGTGCTTGCATGAGGTATCTTTTCCCACTCTTTTCTTTCAATCTGCTCTATAACTTTTATTCTTATATATAAGTGTATAGCAGGTGGCTTTCTTTAGTCAGCATATTTATTTTTAACACATTCTGATGATCTCTAGTTTTTAATTAATGCGTTTAGATTATTTACATGTAATGTCATTATAGATAAGTTTTTAGATAGGTCTATTATTTAATAATGTATTAACCTTGTTTCCCTTTGTTTTAATTCATCTATGTTCCTCTTTCTATCTTGTTTTGGTTTATTTAAATCTTGTTAGTAGGTGGTCTAGGGTTTACCATATACATATATAACCTTTCACAGTATACTTAGAATCAATATTTTACCATTCAAGTTGAATAAAGAAACTTCATCAAGAGTTAGTCCCATTACACTTACCCTTTTATCTTATGTATGTAGTACATCTAGATACAATGACAACTGCTTCTGATAAAGTTACAATTTTTGCTTTCAATCATCAAACATACCTTAAGGAACTCAAGGGAAGAATAATAGTCTGTTATGTCTACCCAGACATTTTCTATTTCTGCTTTTGTTCCTTCACTGATGATGTTCTAAGTTTCCTTCTGGTATCATTTTTCTTATCTCAAATCTTTGCTAATTCTTTTCCAGCAGTCTTCCTAAGAATGAGAATGTATTTACTTACCTTCCACTGAGAATGCATTTATTTGCCTTTATGTCTGGAAGATACTTTTGTTCCACATAGCATTCTGGGTCGATATGTCTTTTTCTTTTGTTACCGAATGTTATGACATTTTTTTCTGGCCCCTATGGTTCCTGATGTGAAATCTACAATCATTCATATGGTAGTTTCTCTTTCATTTCCCTTTGGCTGCTTTCAAAATTGTTTTGTATTTTCTTAGTTTTCAGCAGTTTGATTATGATATGCCTTGCTATGGGTTTCTTTGGGTTTATCCTGATTGACATTTACTGAACTTTAAAAATCTGGTTTATATCTTTTGACAAATTTGAACCATTTTCAGCTATTAATTGTTCAAAGTTTTATCCCACAAAGACCACTTTGTCCTCTTCTTTCCAGATTACAATAATGTGAATGTTGGATTTGTTATTTTTTATTTGTCCCTGAGCCTCTGTTCAGAGTCAATAAAATCCTCCTTTCTCTCTATAGTTCAGATTACGTAGGTATTCGTGTTCTGTTTTCAAGTTCATTGACTTTTTCCTTAGTCTTCTGCATTCTATTATGGAGATCCTCCAATTAAGCTTTTTATTTCCCCTAAGAGTTTTGGTTAATACATTTTTTTAATTCTTAAGTTTAAATTGGTGTTTATATATTCAAAATATTTGGTGAGACTTTCCAACTTTCCATTCACTTCACGAATGTTATCCCTGATTCTAGGAGCATTGTTATAATATCTGCTTTAATGTATGTGTCAGATGATTTTGACATCTGTGTCCTCTCAATATTGTTATTCGAGGATTCTCTTTGCCATGTGAATTAAGATCTCCCTGTTTTTTCATAATGCTGAATATTTTGGGACTTGTAACCTGGACTTCTTTGGATTATGTGATGAGACACTGTGTCTTGTTGAAATCTTAAGGATAATATTGCTATTTTTGTTTTTGCAGGCACACAATTGCCTTGTATTTAAGCTCCAAGTACCAACCAGACTTCCATGTGTTGTCGTTTCAAAGATAACTCTATTTGAAAGGCTTGACACTGCTGTTCAGAGATCTCCAAAGTGTGTGCAACCCAGTGGTCAGTGAGGACTGGAAAGTGGGCCATTGCACAGTTCAGCTCTCAGGCTCTTTGTAGGTAAGTTGTTCGGGATTAGAGCCACTTATTCACAGCTGGCAGGTGCGTCCACAAGCTCATGAACAACTTTATGGGTTTGCTTTCTACAGTATCTGTCCAGGCACATTCTAGTTACTTGACACATCTTGGTTTCAGTCCTCTCACCAGAAAGCCGGGGCTGTATTTAACCAGGTGGCTCTGTCCTCCACTTTTCACAATTGTCTCACATTTAGGACCAAGCTGCAGGCAGAAACAGGGAGAAAAGAGCAGTTTTATATGTCCCTTGGTTTCACAGCTCCTCGAAGAAACAGAAAATTAATTACACAGTAGATCTACACTATACTGAATGCCAGCAGGAAGCTGTCACCAGTCCTGTATTGTTGCTGCTCCTATGTCTTGAACCAAAGACACCGAGAGCAGTGTCTTGCTCTCAGACACTGACTCGGGTTTGGGTACCTAAATAATAAAGCTTGGAGAATGTGGGCATTGATCCCACTACCTCTTGCATGCTAAGCAAGCGCTCTACCACTTGAGCTAATTCCCCATATCAGGGAAGCTTTGTTTATCCTTAGTGGGTGGCCTGGAACACAGGTGATTTCAGGGCCTTCAGCGGGAAAGCAGGGCTCTACTAAGAGCAGATCTTCTCATTGATGGTGCAGGGCAAGGCGCAGTGGCTACTCATTCTCTGCAAAGAAGGAGGAAAAAAGGGAAGAAGGAGAAAGTCACAAAGGGAAAACTCACGCTGCCAAAATGTGAAGTTTAGGGTATTCCGGGACAGAAAAAGACACGTCCCAGCAAAGAAGACCTATCTAGACCTGCCCAGCTAAAGTGTCACTGATTTTTAAAAAATAATTAAATAATTAAAAATGATTAAATGATTGTGTGTGTGTTGCATGTGTGTGTGTGTGTGTGTGTGTTTATAAAAGTGGGATGGCATTATCACTTGTTCCTTGTAGCTGAGACTCTCTGGGGGTTGTGAGATGGTCCAGATTTGTGGTAGACACAAAAGGGATTCTGAATTAATATCTGATGAATGAATCCACTCATTTATTTGTATTTGTTATGTGAATGAATGTTACAGGAATGACCTGGTGTGGAGAAAACAGATGGCAAGACTATGTGCTAGGGTAAAGCAAGAGCTCACGTGTTTTTGTTTTTGGTTTTTTAATTTAGAAAAAAAATCTGCTTTTCATATCTGGTTTTCCTATTTAAAGCTATGTGATTTAAGGAAAATGGTTTAACTCCTCTGAGCTTTAGTGTCATCTACAAAATTTGGATAATGATACTGAGGGAAGCTGAAAAGCCATATCAACCAACTTATACAAAAAATAATAAACATTCACTTCCATTTCTAATGCATGGTGCTGAAAAAGTCCTTGTATGTGGAATATTGTTCACCTTTAAGGAACCTGCTCTCAAGAGCTGATGCGGGACTTTTTTTAGGGCAGTTCTGTTGTCTCTGGCTGTTTTGTTCATTTAATTGGCACCTACAAGTCTCTTTGAACATTAAAATAAAATAAAGATTGTGGAGGAATAGAATACAAACACATAGTAAGGTGAGATTTGCATAACAGAGTATAGTAAACGATTTGTGCCTGATTCTTTTTGCATTCTCTTTGAATCATTTTTAGCCTTTATTCTAAGTCCCCAATTATTGTCATCCTTTTCCCAACAAGATTGTTTCTCTCCGCCACGGACATTCTGGTCAGGGTCTCTGCTTAACCATCTTGACCTCCTGAACACTCTGTTTGTCTTGATAACCTGATTTATGCTCAAATGATGCTCTTCCATAGGACGGCTTCCTGCTTTGCTCAAAGAGCATTCAATTTTTCAAGCTGTTTAGGGCTCTTTCCTCACCCAGGGTCTATTTGAAACCTTAGAGGGAAGGCTATTCTTTCCAGGAAGAGAACCCTGCTGGGTTCTAACCTCAATCTGTAAATCCACTGGGGTAACTGGGGTTAGCTCAGTTACTCCAGAGCTTGCTCTCTGAGAACTGGATGGTGCTGCTACTTCCCATAAAGGCTGAATAAAAAGAGGCATCTGCAGGCAGGAGAAAGCGCTATGGTCATTGCTGGAAGATTCCTTCTGACCATTAGCTATCTCTCTGACCTGGTGTGAGAAGGGTGACAAAAATCGGAGACTTGAAAACAGGCCAAAAAAAAAAAAAAAAATGGATTCAAAAGAATTTTAAAAGAATCATGCACAAGTTCTTAATTAGATTCTTTTATCCAAATCCATTTTGTCTGGAAAATAATCCCTTACTACGTATCTGTATTCTATTCCTCCATAATCTATTTTATTTTATTTTAATGTTCACAAGAAGCTGGATGCTAGCTACCAAATGAGCAAATCAGCCACGATAACAGAACTGCACTAAAATCTCTCATCAGATATTGATACAGTCAAGACCCTCATGAGTGCCTATGATACAAATTCAGTGTGAGAGGCCAGCTTTCCGCAAGGAGAAGGCAACCAAAGCGGTAGCTAATACTGAGCAGTTCCTATTGCCCAGATCCATTTCTAGGTGCTGAGATCCAGCCAGAGAATCCCACAGTCCTCATTTTTCATATGAAGAAACATGTGAGTGATTCACCACCCCAATCCTCATGTATCATCAGTTTTCAAACAAAGCCAAGTAGCCTTCTGTGCAAAAAGCTCTCCTAACCCCCAGTTGCCTTGATAGGTAAAAGTATTCTTATGACAGTGCTAGAAAAACACGGGCACAAGTGTTCCGGCAAGATGACTAGAAGGCAAGGCTAAAGTTGTCAAGGTGACAAAGTCCCTGATTGTCCTCTTGAAAGCTGAACGTGCCACCTCATGTGTATATGTGTATGTGTGGATGCATATGTGTATGTTGTGTGTACACACCTACACATATATCTACAAATGCATGTGTGTATGCATGCATGTGTGTACACGTGCATGCACACATGTATCTGTATACATGTATTATGTACACAGTATGCATGTGTACATGTATGTCTGTGCATGTGTAGATGTATACATGCATGTACACATGCATCTACATATGCATGTGTATGCCTAAATGTGTGTACACGTGCATGCATATGTGCACTATACATGTGTACATGTGTGTGTTTGTACACGTGTATCTGCACAGGCATACGTACATACATGCATGTACATGTGAATACACACGTGTATGTATACATGTATGTACACCTGTGTGCACATGCATCTACATATGTGTATAACTATATGTATGTGTGTGTACCCAGGTGTACATGCATCTGCGGGTATGCATTTGTGTACACATATGTCTGCACATGCATGCCTGCAGGCATGGATGCGTGTGTGTGTGTGCATGCATGCATGTGTATCCATGTATGTGTGTACACAGAATGTTTGTATGTTTGTGTGTAGGTATTCGTGTATGCATAAATGTGCACATGCATGTTTGCATGCATTTGTTTACACGTGTACATGTGTGTATGCATGTGTATACACGTGTTTACACGTGTACATGTGTGTATGCATGTGTGTATACACATGTGTATACACATGTACGTTTGTGTGCATGTGTATGCACATGTATGCATGTGTACATGTATACATTGTGCTCATGTGTGCCTACATGTATGTATATATTGTACATGCATTGTGTGTATGCACATATGTATGTGCACGTGTGTGCATGTATGTACATGCATGTATGCACACGTTATTTATGTGTGTGCATGCATGTATTTGCATACATGTGTGTGCACATGTGTGCACACATGCGTGTAGGCATGTGTGTGGATGTGCACACGTATGTATGGACACGTGTATTCTTGCATGCACGTGTACATGTATGTGTGCACACAGGCATGTGTAGGGATGTATGTATGTTGTATACATGTATGTGTGTATATATGTATGTATGTACACAAAATCTGTTTGTATGTACACCTAGATCTGTATTAGTCAGGGTTCTCTTGAAGGACAGAACTAACAGGATAGATGTGTATATGAAGCAGAGCTCATTAAGAAGTATTGACTCACACAATCGGAAGTTGAAGTCCCACAATAGGCTGTCTGCAAGCTGAAGAGCAGGGAAGCCAGTCCGAGTCCCAAAACCTCAAAAGTAGGGAAGCTGACAGTGCAGCCTTTAGTCTGTGGCCAAAGGCTCAAGAACCCCTGGCAAACCACGGGTGTCAAGAGTCCAAAAGCCGAAGAACTTGGAGTCCAATGTTTGAGGGCAGGGAGCATCCAGCATGGGAGAAAGATGGAGGCCAGAAGACTCAGCAAGTCTTCCTTTTCCAAACTCTTCTGAGTGTATGTATGTATACATGCATGCATGTATACATGTATGTTTTCAATATTTATACACATGGAATCATTTAGGATATTATGAGATCTGGCTTCTTTGATATCAACTTTTCATTATGTTTTTAAATTCCATCTATGTTGTTGGATGACCACTTGCCTGATACTGTTCATTGCAATACAGACTTCCACGTATGAACACATCACAGTTTGTATAACCATATTGCCATTGATAGCTATTACATTATATCTATCCTTCAGTTATTACAAATGATGCCACTCTAAACATTCCTGAATGTGTATCCTGGTACACGTAAGCATGCATTTTCTATGCAAAAATGAGTGGAATTGAAACCATCTTTGCAAAAATTATGACAGTGAGAAAAATCTAACATAGCTGACTATCTTGCTTCTAACTTCACAAACTGTCCTTGTTCATTCCTGGGCATAGGCCAAGCTAACTATGGAGGAATTCATAGTTTAATTTTAAAACAAAGATGATAATAGCTGCTTCCCAAAAGTAACCCCTCCCTGCTAAGGGACTGAAACTACCTTTGTAAAACTAACAAATTAGGCATAAGGTTAAAATTATGGTTCAGGAATAATGTAGCTGGAAGTCACAAGATTGTAGCCTCCTCAGTTGCTCCTATAGATAACATCACTACTGTAAAGCCTAAGATTGGTGCTTGATGTATTTTTTAGACCCTGTATTTTCATGGACCAGCTGATGTCACCTGGACAGGTAACCCATTAAAAAACAAACAAACAAACAAAAAGCCGCCAGCCTGACCAACATGGGGAAACCCCATCTCCACTAAAAACATAAAAATTAGCCAGGCATGGTGGTGTGCGTCCGTAATCCCAGCTACTCAGGAGGCTGAGGCAGGAGAATCGCTTGAACCCAGGAGGTGGAGGTTGCAGTGAGCCGAGATCACACCATTGCCTGGGTGACAGAGTGAGACTCCGTCTCAAAAAAACAAAAAAACAAAAAGCAAACAAACAAAAAAAAAACTGGCTCAGCTGGTCTCATGAACCCCTGATCCAGGAACTGACTCAGTGCAAGAAGACAGCTTTGACCCTTTATGATTTCATCCCTTACCCAACAAATTAGCATTCCCCAGTCCCTACCCCCTGTCCACCAAACTATCCTTGAAAAACTCTGGCCTCCAAATTCTCAGGGAGGTGGATTTGAGCATTATCTTTCATCCTTCCACTTGGCTGGCCCTGCAATTATTAAACTCTTTCTTTGCTGCAAAACCTGCTGTTCTCAATGCATTGGCTTTTCTGCGCGGCAGACAAGAAGAACCTGTCAAGTGATTACAGAATTGCTGGTAAGAAAAGTGTATCTTCAACTAGATACTGCCACACTCTTTTCCAAATTTACTGCATTCACTTGCACTTGCAGTAGCTGTATATTAGTGTTTTTCTTGCTCTACTTAGTTGAAGTCACTGTAATGTTTCTCATTGTGATTACTATGCATGTTCTCGAACCATATCCCTGTTTATTTCATTTTAATCTATTGATTGTATTTAAATGTATACTCTGTATTGTAGCCTCTGAAGTTATCTTAAAAACACAGCTTTTTTTTTTTTTTTTTTTTGTGATGCCACTGCTTACAACCCTTCAAGCACTTCCTAATGTTGTCTTAAAAGTCAAAGCTTCTTAGACTTTCATGTTTGGTCTGATACGGTTTGGCTGTGTCCCCACCCAAATCTCATCTTGAACTGTAGTTCCGACAACCCCCATGTCTCAGGAGGGACCCTGTGGGAGGTAATTTCATCATGGGGGTCAGTTACCCTCATGCTGTTCTCATGATAATGAGTTCTCACTAAATCTGATGGTTTTATAAGGGGCTTTTTCTCCTTTTGCTTGGCACTTCTCCTTGCTGCCACCATGTGAAGAAGGGCATGGTTGCTTCCCCTTCTGCCATGATTCTAACTTTCCTGAGGCCTCCCTAGCCATCCTGAACTGGGAGTCAATTAAACCTCTTTCAAGTTACCCAGTCTCAGATATGTCTTTATTAACAGCATGAGAATAGACTTACACAGGTCCAATGCTTAACTCTCAAATTTTATATCCCTCTCCTCCTACATTTGAACTCATACTGAACTATTTTTAACTTCACCCTAAAAATGAAATTTGTATGTCTCAGTTTAATCACAGTCCTGTGAATTAATGACTCCAATCCTCTCTTCCCTTAACTTTCACAAAGATAACTACTACACATTCTTCAAAAACCTATTTATGACATCCATTGTCTATAAAGCTTTCCCCAGCCTGAAGCCTATGTTAGATTTCCTTACTGTGAGGTCCATGCAACTGTCCATAGTGCTTTCCAGGCTGTATTGCCATGTTTCCATATGGAAATTCCTTCCTGGCATTTCTTGGGAAATTTATAATTTTCCAAATCGTGACAAAAATCAGTCAAGAAAGAAGGAAAATGGGGAAAGTATAATTAAAGTTCTGCATAGGCAGAATAATGCCCCCCTCCAAGATATTCGTATTTTAATCCTCAGAACCTGTGAATCTATTACTTTGCATGGGAACAATGACTTTGCAAATGTGATTAAAGTTAGGAGTTTGAGCTAGAGAGATTATCCTGGATTATCCAGGTGAGCCTAATTTAATCACATGAATCCTTAAAAGTAAACAACCTCTCTCTGCCGTTTCAGAGAGCAATTAAATGACAGAGGTTAGAACGAAGTGACATGAGAAGGAACTGACTATTTGAATGTGTGTGGCACTTCCCGTTTTGTGCTCTCTCCTGTCACTATGTACCTTGCTTTCTCTTTGCCTTCCGCCATGATTGTAACCTTCCTGAGTCCTCTCCAGCCATGAACTATGAGTCAATTAAAACTTCTTTCTTTTATAAGTTACCCAGTCTCAGGTAGTTCTTCATAGCAATGTGAAAATGGACTAATACAGAAAACTGGTACCAGGAAAGTGTGGCAGTGCCACAAAGATACCTGAAAATGTGGAAGTGACTTTGGAACTGGGTAACGGGCAGAAGTTGGGAGAGTTTGGAGGGCTCAGAAGAAGACGGGAAGATATGGGAAAGTTTGGAACTTCCTAGAGACTTGTTGAATAGTTTTGATCAAAATGTTGATAGTGATATGGACAATAAAGTCCCGGCTGAGGTAGTCCCAGATAGAGATGAGGAACTTATTGTGAACTGTAGTAAAGGTCACTCTTTCTATGCTTTAGCAAAGAGACTGGTGACATTTTGCCCCTCTCCTAGAGATCTGTTAAATTTTGTACTTGAGAGAGATAAGTTAGGGCATCTGGCAGAAGAAATTTGTAAGCAGAAAGGCATTCAAGATTTGACCGGGTGGTTTCTTTTTCTTTTCCTTTTTTTTTTTTTTTTTTGAGATGGAGTCTCACTCTGTCACCCAGACTGGAGTGCAGTGGTGTGATTTTCGCTCACTGCAACCTCTACCTCCCAGGTTCAAGCGATTCTCCTGCCTCAGCCTCTCAAGTAGCTGGGATTACAGGCATGCACCACCACGCCCTGACCTGGCAGTTTCTAAAAGTGTACAGTCACATGCATTCACAAACAGATGGTTTGAAATTGGAATTTATGTTTAAAAGGAAAGAAGACATTAAAAGTTTGGAAAATTTGCAACTTGTCCATGTGGTTAAAAAAATAAAAACCCATTTTCTGGGGAGAAATTCAGGCTGGTGCATAAATTTGCATAAATCAAGAGGATCCTGATGTTAATCTCCAAGAAAGTGAGGAAAAAGTCCCCAGGGCATTTCAGAGACCTTCACGGCAGCACCTCCCATCACAGTCCTAAAGGCCTAGAAGGGAAAAATTGTTTCTTGGGTTGGGCCCAGGTCCTCGGTCCTCTGTGCAGCCTTGGGACGTGAAGACCTGTGTCCCAGCAGCTCCAGCTCCAGCCATGGCTCAGGCCACTGCTTCAGAGGGTGCAAGCCCCAAGCCTTGGCAGCTTCCACATACTGCTGGGCCTGCAGGTGTGCAGAAGACAAGAATTGAGGTTTAGGAACCTCCACCTAGATTTCAGATAATATAGGGAAGTGCCTGGATATCCAGGGAGAAGTGTGCTGCAGGAATGGAGCTGTCATGGAAACCTCTGTGAGGGCAGTGCACAGGAGAAATGTGGGGTTGGAGCCCTCACACAGAGTTCCTACTGGGGCACTGCCTAGTGGAGCTGTGAGAAGAAGGCCACAGTCCTATAGAACCCAGAATGATAAATTCACCGATAGCTCGCCCTGGCTGCCTGGAAAAGCTGTTGGCACTCGATGCCAATCCATGAAAGCAATCAAAGGGGCTGTATCTTGCAGACACACAAGAGTAGAATTGCCTAAGGCCTTGAGAGCCCACTTGTTGCATCAGCATTCCCTGGATGTGAGACATGGAGTCAAAGGAGATTACTTCAGAGCTTTGAGACTTAATGACAGTCCTGCTGGGTTTTGGATTTGGATGGGGCCCATAGCCCCTTTGTTTTGACCAATTTCTCCCTTTTGGAACAGGAGTATTTACCCAATGCCTGTAACCCCATTGTAACTAATCTGTTTTTGATTTTACAGGCTCATAGGTGGAAGGGACTTGTTTGTCTCAGAAAGACTTTGGACTGGACTTTTGGTTTAATGCTGGAATGAGTTAAGACTTTGGGGAACTCTTGGGAAGGCATGATTGGCTTTGAAAAGTGAAAAGAACATGATATTTTAAAGGGGCCAGGGGCAGAACACTATGGTTTGGCTCTGCGTCCCTGCCCAAATCTTATCTCAAATTGTAATTCTAACATGTTGGGGGAGGGGCCTGGTGGGAGGTCACTGAATCATGGGGGCACACTTCCCCTTTTCTGTTCTTGTGATAGTGAGTGAGTTCTCATAAAATCTGGTGGCACTTCCCCCTTCACATTCTTTCTCTCCCGCCACCATATAAGATGTGTCTTGCTTCCCCTTTGTCTTTTGCCATGATTGTACCTTTCCTGAGGCCTCTCCAGCCTCAGGAACTGTGTGTCAATTAAACCTCTTTTCTTTACAAATTACCCAGTCTCAGGTAGTTCTTTATAGCAGTGTGTAAAAGGACTAATACAAAGACATTATGCTAAGTGAAATAAGCCAGGCACAGAGAGACAAATACCATATGTTCTCACTTTTATGTGGACTCTATAATAGTTGAATTCTAGAAGTAGAGAACAGAATAGTTACCAGAGATTTAGGAGTGAGAGGAATGAAGAGATATTGTTGAAAGAGTGCAATGTTTCTGTGAGACAGGAGAAATAAATGGTAATTATTAGAGGCGATGGGTATGAACTTGATTTAGTCATTCCAAATTGGATGCATATTTTAAAGCATAACTCTATACCCCATAAATGTAAGTGATTATAATCTGTCAATATTCAATATAATATATATACACATATATGTAATTATATACAGATACCTATAATATATAGAAAATGCATCTACTGAGACTGAATGAACCTTTATTTAAACTGGAAGCTGTAAAATTGATCAATATAAATATATATAATGATATATAAAGGTTATAGTGGGCCTATTGGGTCTTCTAATAACAACCTCTATATTTCTCCCCACTAAATAATGAGTATTAATCAGACTGCCTAATGGAATAATTTTAGTCCGATCAATTATTTTCTTCAGCATCTAATTTTCTCATATTCCATAATGTCTTGTTTTCATGCATAACATTTTTTTCCTTCATGACCATTAGACTAAATTTTAGTTATTTTATGTGCACTTGTTCCAAGCACATTTTCCTAAATATCTGTTCCTTATCTATTGATTTCTATGGAAATTTTTATTTTCCTCCAAGATGGCATCTGGGAGTTCATATGATTGGACTATTTTTATCCTCATTGCTGTTTGTCTTCATTTGTCTTTTTCTCTGATCACTATTTTATATATATATACACACACACACACACATACATACATATATAAACATATATATGCATATATATTTCCCAGCATTTAATACATTTAATATCCCTTAGTGGATAGGGATGACAACTTACAAATTTAAATACTTTTTTTTATAAAAGAGTCATTTTTTTCTATTGAATTTAAGCTAAAACATGATCCCTCAGTTCTGTAGGCCATTGCACTTTCAATATAGCATTATTAAATCCAAATCATTACATAGCAATAAGCAAATAACTACACCCATAAGAAGAATGCCCATATAATTGAGCAAAAGAACACTTTGCCCTGGAGCCTGTGCTTTCAAGGGCTCCACTATGGTCCTCTCTCTGGCCACATTCCTCCCCAAAGTACAAGGAGTTTACCAGGTCCAAGGGGATGAGGTTAGTTGGAGGTGATGCTGCTCACCCCCACCTACCACCTTTTAGATCATGCTGTAGAACATAAAGACTTAGAATTCTGTCTTCAAAGGGTTTTGAGACTGCTTCCAGCGTCCATGGTCCTCTCCACCAGTTCTGTCTTTCATGGTGAACCACGTATACAGAGTGCACAACTAGAGGCCCTGTGGGCCAATGGGAAGCTTTTTGCTGGAGCTACAGTGGTAGACTGAGTTTCAACATATCAACAGAGGTACCCAAAATGTATACACAGAAGGCTTCTCATGGTGTGAGACCAGGTCAGGGCACCGGCTCTCTCTATGTCGTCATATTCTGTGCTGGATGTTGACGGCCCAAGAATTCTAGTTCCAAACCTGAATTTCATTGAGAAGGTATATGTGTCAAAGTGAGAGAACACAGCATACTTTATTTAACAGTTTGTTAACTTGATTTATAACTTTTAAATATGCAAACATACACTATATAGGTTTTGATTATTATTCTTGCCCTAGGCCTTAAGAATGTTAAGTTTAAGACAACTGAATATTTTATTAGATATAAGAATGCAACCACATATACTCAAAAACATAAATGTCAAACTAGTAGTCCCTACTTCTAAAATATAATGAAATATTCCATTTAACATTATATTTAGAGTGGATCCCTTATGGAATCATGACATCTTTGCTGATTTAGTTACAGTTGAACTAAGTATTTTGCCTGAAATCAACACTTTATTTTTCAAAACTCCCAGGATATAGTGTGTGACAGATATGTCTTCCACTTATTTTTTTAACCTAGGCTTTATTAATGAGACAAATTATTAGTCACAAATAAAACCTTAAAAATACAGTTCAGCCTTATTTACAACGATTTAGTTGTTTACCTAAAATATCCTACATTATACACACACAGGCGCACACACACATATTTCTAATAGAAACTATAAGAAGCAGCCTCGACAAATCAAGAGGACATTATGTTACGTAAAATAAGCTAAGAACAGAAAGTTAAACACTGCATGTTCTCACTCATATGTGGAAACTAAAAAAAAGTTGATCTCAGAGGAGGAAAAAGTAGAATGGAATATACTAGAGACAGGGAAGGGTGGGATGAGAGAAGGATAAAGAGAGATTTGTCAAGGGATACAAAATTACAGCTAGAGACAAATAAGTTCTAGTGTTCTATAGCATTGTGGGATGACCATAGTTGACAATAATATATAGTTTCAAATTGCTAGAAGGGGTATACTGAATGTTCCCATCACAAAGAAATAATAAATTTTGACATGATGGATATGAGAATTACACGAATCTGTTAACTATTCATTGTATGTATCGAAATATCACTACATACCCCATAAATATGTACAATTATCACACGTCAATTTAAAAAATATAATAATTAAGAAAAAATAGAAAACATTAAATAACGGTGATAGTAGTTTTGCCCTCTCAAATATTAAAACATTTGATAAATTTACATAGTTAAAAGAGAGGGTAAATATAGAAAAATAATAAAAATTGTGATGAAATCTTGGTGATAACTTGACAGTGCTACTTTGAATTTTAAGAATAGTGTAGCTGGCTGGGTGCAGTGGCTCATGCCTGTAATCCCAGCACTTTGGGAGGCTGAGGTGGGTGGATCACCTGAGGTCGGGAGTTTAAGACAGCCTGACCAACATGGAGAAACCCGTCTCTACTAAAAATACAAAATTAGCTGGGCGTGTTGACAGATGCCTGTAATCCAAGCTACTTGAGAGGCTGAGGCAGGACAATCACTTGAACCCAGGAGGCGGAGGTTACGGTGAGCTGAGATTGTGCCACTGCACTCCAGCCTGGGCAACAGAGGGAGACTCCATTTCAACAACAACAACAACAACAACAACAAAATATAAATATATATATATGGTGTAGCAGAACCAAAATTTAACAGGTGCAAACCTTTAAATAAGTGTATCCTCTCTAAATGATTTGAACTTGCTTATGGATAATCAAGGTCATAATGTTTGGGACATAAATGCCTGCATACTTATACCAAAATATATCAGCAGTTACAATTAAAATGATCTTACATATTATTTGTCATATCAGGACTATTACTATTACTATAATTACTATTTTTATTATGCTGAAGGTATATGATAAATTTTGAGATGTGATTGATGGATGCTTAGGTTTGAAGAAGCAAAATTAGAGAAAGAGCTTAAAGGTGTCTCTGATATCTTCCTTTCTCCCTGGATATGGGCTCTGTAACTACTACATTCAAATATAATCTGGAATATCTAAGGTCCTTTCTTCACAATCTTCCACAAGGGACTGAGAATCATAATGAGACACATTAATGAAGCCTAGTTATCATCTGATAATACTGTCATTAACATTTATTATCACATAATTAGATTGTGCATTAGCCATTTCTCGGAGCCACTTTAAAAGGAAAAAAAAAATACGAGGACATATATGAGAACAAACACTGTAAGGAGTGCCTGTATAGTGATAATGTTTCGGAGTGAATGAGACATTTTATCACCTGGCATATTAACAGTGTGAAAGGACAGGGATCATATCAACCTCTCCCCTTCTTCTCTCTATCCTTTACATATTAGTTACTTGTTAAATCTTCTACCTTCTCAAACTGGAGCAATTATCTTAGCAATGACAGTTTTAGTGATGGGAGGAAATCATAATAGCTGTGGGTAATTGTTAGAAAGAATCAACACAGCTCTGAACTTTATAGGTCATGATATCTCTGTAGCTTGTGGGTTTAGCTGCATTTTGAAAAAGATAACTGTGTCTCCCTTAGCATCTTCCTTTTTCCTATTTTTTCTTGTAAGTTTACAAAGGTCAGATGCCAGTATGATCTAGAATAAGAGGTTTTGTGGCTGACTTTGAAAGGTTACTTTAGAGAAAAATCTCATGAAGCAGCAGTACTCCAAAGTGCTGCGGGGAATGTGGCTAAAATCTTGTTACATCCTAATGGAGCTTCTAACACATTAGACATATAGAGCATCGGATTCCAGAATGTGTCTGAGGGATTTAGTCTCTAGATACTAAAAGGAAACGAAGAGGCATCTCAAGGTTAGAGTTACACTGACGAGGTCATGTTCATGGGACATCAAAGCAATGTGGAAATCAATTCTACCATCATAGCAAAGCCTGAAGTGCCTGTTTAATGATTAATTAGAATAATAATTGAAATGCAACATAATTATGATAAAGAAGGAAATGCCAGAGGCTTCTTTTCTCTATGGACTACAATACCATAGTGAATTGGGCCTCTCAAAATCCAGAAACTTTTTATTGGCTGTTTGTTTCACAAAAGCAGAAATACTTCAGGATGTGTTTTCAGTAATGAAGGTAATCTTTATAATACATATTTTTCTTTAGCCCAGCTGACTATCCAAATGAGTGAGTGTTTGGTGACTAATGTAAATATCTGTATGAACCAATTCCAGATATTTTAGCTGTGAATGTCTTGCTAATAATTATAATAGAAGCAAAATGAGTGTTCCTCATTTTAATGTGACCTAATAACACCATACCATTTAAGACAATATTTATTTTTTAGTATAATATGAACTGGTCCTAATACTGAGGTATGCTCATACCTTAGAGTATCAACACTAGAGAGTTATTACAATTAATGACTGGCTTTCTATTGTGTTACAGCCAGTTAAATTTTTTTTTTCAAAATTCTCTTCTGCAAGTCATTTCTGAGGTCTTCTTGCAAACCATTTGCACAGTCATAACATCTATACAAGTATTTGCTTATTACCTTGGCCAGAAAAATCTCTTTTCAAGGCTGCTTCACAGGGTTTCTTGAGTATGCATGAGTCAACACACATGTTCATAGAGGAGAAGATTGTGCTGATTTGCTCTACACCAACGTTCTGTTAAAGGTGGAACCAAGTCACTTCTGTCACTGATCAGAACACCGCTTATAACCAAATAAAATAAAAATAAAAAATTTAAAATACTTAGCCTAGACCTGACTGCAATATCTAACAAAACTTTCCTGGAGGCTTAAGTATTAAGCGAAGTACAATACAGAAAGTGACTTCCTTGAAGAGATCCTTCACATCCCAAATCACTCATGATTTGGCTCTCTGTTTGTCTGTTATTGGTGTATAGGAATGCTTGTGATTTTTG
The DNA here is from genome assembly GCF_028858775.2 of Pan troglodytes. Taxonomy (NCBI): domain Eukaryota; kingdom Metazoa; phylum Chordata; class Mammalia; order Primates; family Hominidae; genus Pan; species Pan troglodytes. The sequence goes on from NC_072403.2 coordinate 63,997,261, forward strand.
CATATTGATTTTGTATCCTGAGACTTTGCTGAAGTTGCTTATCAACTTAAGGAGATTTTGGGCTGAGACGATGAGGTTTTCTAAATACACAACCATGTCATCTGCAAACAGGGACAATTTGCTTCCTCTTTTCCTAATTGAATACCCTTTATTTCTTTCTCTTGCCTGATTGCCCTGGCCAGAACTTCCAACACTATGTTAAATAGGAGTGGTGAGAGAGGGCATCCTTGTCTTGTGCCGGTTTTCAAAGGGAATGCTTCCAGTTTTTGCCCATTCAGTGTGATATTGCCTGTGGGTTTGTCACAAATAGCTCTTACTATTTTGAGTTACGTTCTATCAATAACCTAGTTTATTGAAAGTTTTTAGCATGAAGGGCTATTGAATTTTATTGAAGGCCTTTTCTGCATCTATTGAGATAATCGTGGTTTTTGTCATTGGTTCTGTTTATGTGATGGATTATGTTTATTGATTTGTGTATGTTGAACCAGCCTTGCATCCCAGGGATGAAGCCGATCTTATTGTGGTGGATAAGCTTTTTGATGTGCTGCTGGATTCAGTTTGCCAGTATTTTATTGAGGATTTTCGCATTGGTGTTCATCAGGGATATTGGTCTAAAATTCTTTTTTTTTGTTGCATCTCTGCCAGGCTTTGGTATCAGGATGAGGTTGGCCTCATAAAATGAGCTAGGGAGGAGTCCCTCTTTTTCTATTGATTGGAATAGTTTCAGAAGGAATGGTAACAGCTCCTCTTTGTACCTCTGGTAGAATTCAGCTGTGAATCTGTCTGGTCCTGGACTTTTTTTGGTTGGTAGGCTCAAAATACCAATGACTTTCTTCACAGGATTGGAAAAAACTACTTTAAAGTTCATATGAAACCAAAAAGGAGCCTGCATTGCCAAGACAATCCTAAGCAAAAACAAAACAAAACAAACAAAAAACAAAGCTGGAGGCATCATGCTACCCAACTTTAAACTATACTACAAGGCTGCGGTAAACAAAACAGCATGGTACTGGTTCCAAAACAGAGATATAGATCAATGGAACAGAACAGAGCCCTCAGAAATCATACTACACATCTACAACCATCTGATCTTTGACAAACCTGACAAAAACAAGAAATAGGGAAAGGATTCCCTATTTAATAAATGCTGCTGGGAAAACTAGCAACCCATGTGTAGAAAGCTGAAACTGGATCCCTTCCTTACACCTTATACAAAAATTAATTCAAGATGGATTAAAGACTTAAATCTCAGACCTAAAACCATAAAAACCCTAGAAGAAAACCTAGGCAATACCATTCAGGACATAGGCATGGGCAAGGACTTCATGACTAAAACACCAAAAGCAATGGCAACAAAAGCCAAAATTGACAAATGGGATCTAATTAAACTAAAGAGCTTCTGCATGGCAAAAGAAACTACCATCAGAGTGAACAGGTAACCTACAGAATGGGAGAACATTTTTGCAATCTACCCATCTGAAAAAGGGCTAATATACGGAATCTACAATGAACACAAACCAATTTACAAGAAAAAAACAAACAACCCCATCCAAAAGTGGGCAAAGGAAACGAACAGACACTTCTCAAAAGAAGACATTTATGCAGCCAACAGACACATGAAAAAATGCTCATCGTCACTAGTCATCAGAGAAATGCAAATCAAAACCACAATGAGATACCATCTCACGCCAGTTAGAATGGCAATCATTAATAAGTCAGGAAACAACAGATGCTAGAAAGGATGTGGAGAAATAGGAACAATTTTACACTGTTGGTGGGAGTGTAAATTAGTTCAACCATGTGGAAGAGAGTGTGGCGATGCCTCAAAAATCTAGAACTAGAAATACCATTTGACTCAGCAATCACATTACTGGGTATATACTCAAAAGATTATAAATCATGCTACTATAAAGACACGTGCACACATACGTTTATTGCAACACTATTCACAATAGCAAAGACTTGGAACCAACCCAGATGTCCATCAATGACAGACTGGATTAAGAAAATGTGGCACATAGACACCATGGAATACTATGCAGCCATAAAAAGGATGAGTTCATGTCCTTTGCAGGGACATGGATGAAGCTGGAAGCCATGATTCTCAGCAAAGTATCACAAGGACAGAAAACCAAACACTGCATGTTCTCTCATAGGTGGGAATTGAACAAGGAGATCACTTGGACACAGGGTGGGGAACATCATACACCAGGTCCTGTTGGGGGGTGGGGGCCTGGGGGAGGGATAGCATTAGGAGAAATACCCAATGTAAATGACGAGTTGATGGGTGCAGCAAACCAACACGGCACAGGTATACCTATTTATCAAACTTCCACGTTGTGCACATGTACCCTAGAACTTAAAGTATAATTTAAAAAAAAAAAGTGACTTCCCCTAGTAACAAAGGTGATTACTTTCAGGGCCCAAAGGTCCAAGACAAATATCAGGATCCCTGAAAGTTTTCATATGTTCAAGGTCTACTTAATCACAATCTATCAAAATTTTCTGGTTTTATTTTAACTTTAATGCCTTAGTTCACCAGATTCTTCATTTCTACGTCCTGATTCCAAAAGCTTCAATAGTCATGAAAATGTCATCTTCCTTCAAATTCAAGGATTGTTACCACTCAAAAGTTAGACACAGCACACATATCCATTTATTTATGTGTGAAGTCCTCTCTCCTATCTGCTGTGGATCATTCAATCTCCAGGTCTCCCAGAGAATATCACAGTATTTTTTCAAAGTCTGAAATAATTCATCACAAAATACAAAACACTATATGTGGGCAACCAGCAGTCTAGTCTAACTCCATTTGAAAACTTAAAATGATTTTCTAAGTCTTTGAAAGACAATCCTCTTAAAAGTATACTAAAATTCATGTGTTCAGATATACAGTGACTTTATGACTTTTGTTTTCACATGCACACACATATGAGTGCTCTCATACAGGAATAAGTAAATTAATTTACATTTGTATAAACATAGTACTGTTCTGCTGGTTTTCTATTAAGTAAAGGAAGACTCCTAATAGAATGGATGCTTTCTTTGCTAGAAAAAGAATTCATGTGATATTGGCTGATTTGTGTTCCCCCCAATTCATATGTTGAATCCCTAAATCTGAGTACCACAGAATGCAACCCATTTGGAGACAAGATATTTAAAGAAGCAATTAAGTAAAAATTAGGTCAATAAGATGAGTTCTAATCCAATATATCTGGTGTCCTTTTAAAAAGAGATTAAGACAGACAGAGACACCAGACAAATGCACACACTAAGAGACAATCATGTGAACACACAGCAAGAAGGCAGCCATCTGCAAGCCAAGGAGAGGTCTCAGCAAAAACCAAACCCGCTGACACCTTGATGTCAGATTTCCCAACTCCAGAACTGTGGGAAAACACATTGCTGTTGTTTAAGCCATCCAGTCTCTTGTATTTTGTTGTGGCAGCCCTGGTAAAATAATACGTGGCGCTTAATAGATTTTGAAATAAAATTATCTTAACAAGCATAGTAATACTAATGTGAACACTATTTTTTTTCCACCTGGTACCTATTACCTTATGTACAGATAATAATATGTACAACATATAAAATAATTACTCCATAAATTACAGAAAAATATCACTATCATTGACTCATGTACTTTAACATATGAGTGACTATATTGTAACTTTTTCTTATAGCTTAGATAGAAACTTGAAACCTAGAAAGGTTTGAGTATTTGTTTTTTTTTAATTTAAATTTAATTGACTTTCTGAAGTTCAAAGTGATGCTTTATATATGACATAATTAATCTCTCATTTGAATTCTATGATGTTGGCAGGGACAATTTTACTTTTCCCATCATGAATTTTTTTGGTGTGAATTTAAAATAAATAAAATCACCAAAAGAAAAACTGAGAAAAAATTACCTACACAGCTGAATCTTTGAGGTACACTAATCAATTTGATTTTATTTTATAGAGTGCCTTTTGTATTGAATAGTCACATTACATAATTTTTGAAAAAAATACTTTTTTTGAGCACTTCCTGTGTATAAAGTCTTATGCTAGTTACAACACAAGCATCATTGTTTTAAGCATCGCAACACACGCATCATACCTGTGTCTTCCTAATTTACAGACAAAAGGTTCAGAAAATTAAATAATTTGCCTAAGATTGCAAAACTAGTAATCAACAAAACCAATGTTAGGGATTATTCAAATTCTAAACCAAGGCTTCTAAGTGTCACACAATATTTTTAAGAAGGGTTAGCCTGAAGGAGGATTCCCAAATGATGAAGCTTAGACATATTGTATGTATCTAAGTATGTTTGTATAAACATATTGTACACATTTCTATATATGAAGGTATTCATAATATATAAGCATATGTATACATATGTTTGAATGTAAATATGTGTGTATATATACACATATGCATACATATATGTGTGCTTATATATACTTATGCATACACACACGGACTTATTTTTCTACGTAATCATGATACATTTTGGAGAAGTGTGGTAAGTTAAAAGTAAAATATTATAGAATATTAAAAAATAATTAAAAGTAAATTTAAGTATTTTACCCAATTTCTTTAAGCACATTAAAGTATACTTCATAAAAAACATAGCAAAATTTCATCACCCTATCCTCCCCTCTCAAAATTAGTAGAATCCCTAAATTACTCTTGAGATCTTCATAGATAGAGTAGGAAATAATGAACTTAACCACTTTAACCAATTAAAAGGAAAAATACAATCAATTCAACTATCATAGAAAATATCCTTTGATAAAGTTCTATACTGATCTTGGTATAAAATGTTTGGATTACTAGAAACAATATACATATTTTTTTACTTGACAAACTGCATCAACTAAAACTTAACATCGCTTCAGAAATAAAATGATAGAACTAATCTCATTAAGTTAAAGAGTACAATAAACTGACCTAGAATCACTATTTCTCTCTGCATCATCTAGGAGATCCTAGGCACCCAAAATTAAAAGAAATTAGCAAGATCTGATTATCCAGTGATGTATTAGAGTCTGTTGAAATGGGTTAACATTAATAAATGAAAAGAATATGTTTAACTGAAGTACCATCTTATTTCTGGTCAGAAAATGAGCAAATCACGTACGTGCTTACACTTGCTAAATTGGACACCACAGACCAAAGCTGGGACATAAATCTAGTAGAACAAAATGTCAATATTCATTATTGGTTATAGCTTAATATAGAAGTACAGACACCCACTGATTTTACTCTCTGCACCAGCACATCCTCAACAAAGAATTCAGGGCACACTGTCACATTGGAGGATATAGCCATTGAAGTTGTGAGCAATACCTATGACTCAGCGGAGAGCTGAAGATTTGAGGAGCTTTCTTTTGGGAGAACCAGAGCTATATGAAATGAAAGGAGAAATAAAAATGTCACTGCAGAAGGAAGAATTAGAATCTTTATTCTAGGATTGGCAGACTGTATCAGTAATTCATGAATATTGTTTGGGAGATGCGTGCGCTTCCAGTCTGAGCCAGCTGGGAAATCATCTGGGTTTTTCTAAAGAATACTGTCCCATTGTCCTCAGAGTGAATCCATGAGGACTCTGAGTTCTTAGAGAGGAAAGGAGATTAAACAGCATTAGGATGACATAAATTTTGTTTGAGAATATAGAAATATTATTAATTCCAAAGTTATTAACACTGTCCAATACATTAAGAATAAAACTTGTTCAAGATGATAAATTATTGATAAATATTCGTATGAGAAATAAGTCAGACAACTAGAGATAATATGTGTAGGTGGTCGTTTGTTGGTCAAAATTGTGAACACTTGTTAGGATGGATAACTTTATTCGGTGTTCTCAGGACATCTCTATGGGGATTAGAAAGTCTGCATTTTGAAGAGGTGGTAAAATTAAAAAAATTCTTCTTTCATGATAGATTTCTCACCTGCAGGGTATTAGCGAACGTGCTTTAGATTGGAAAGATGATACACACCTGCATACACACACATGCTTTCAACTTCACAGACTCAAATGATTTCACAAACTGAAAATTTGTAGCACTCTAATAATGTCTTAGGAAAACTGTATTCTCAAGAAAACAAAACAAATCAATATGTTGCTTGGGTCATAATTACAATGCTTGTCAATTATAAATTCCTGACCTCCATAAATGTCCATTTTTGGTTAATGGACATAGACTCATAAAGGAATTATGTCATTTGTGTGCTGACTTGCTAGGACTGGCATGACAAAGTATCACAAAGTGAGTGGATTTAATAACAGAAATGTATTGTCTTTTAGTTCTAGAGGATAGAAGTCTAAGATGAATGTGTTGGCAGGGTTGGCTCCTTCTGCTTTTTTTTTTTTTTTTTTTTTTAATTGAGTCTCACTCTGTCACCCAGGCTAGAGTGCAGTGGCGCGATCTTGGCTCACTGCAACCTTTGCCTCCCAGGTTTAAGCGATTCTCCTGCCTCAGCCTCCCGAGTAGCTGGGACTTCAGGCGCCTGCCACCAGGCCCGGCTAATTTTTTGTGTTTTTAATAAAGATGGGGTTTCACCGTGTTAGCCTGGATAGTCTCGACCTCCTGACCTCGTGATCTGTCTCCCTCAGCCTCCCAAAGTGCCAGGATTACAGGAGTGAGCCACCGCCCCGGGCCCGGGGTTGGCTCCCTCTAAGGGCTGTGAGGAAGAATCTGTTTCATGCTTTTCCCATTGTTTCTAGTGGTTTTCTGGCAATCTTTGCTGTTTCTCCACATCTTTGCCAACACTTGTGTTATCTCTTATCTTTTTTGATAGTAGCCATCATCTCAGGTATGAAGTGTTATCTCATTGTAGTTTTGATTTGCATTACCCTGATGATGAGTCAGACAAAAAAAAGACTAATATTGCAGAATCTCATTTATATGTGGAATCTTAAAAAGTTAAACTTATAGAAGTAGACAGCGGAATGGTGGTTACTAGGGGCATGGACATATAAAAAAGAGGGTGGGTCAGTCAAATGGTATAAATTGCAGTTATAACACCAAAAGCTCAGAGTGTCTGGGTGCTTTCTTGCATTTGAGTACTTTCCTGGTGGCCTGAGAGCATTTCAGATCTCCTAGTGCACCCAGAAGCCAACACAAGGATCTGGAGAATGGAACCACAAGCCAGTCTTGTTGTCCCAGGAATTCAGCATGCAGCTTGGGAGTGCCGGGCCAAGATCTGTGGCCATTACTCAAGCAGGGGAGGAGCCTACACTCAGAATAGGTGGGGATTGATGGGGTGGCACAGGAAATGGTTATGTCCCCCTTGACCGGGCCAGTTCAAAAAGTGTGTGGCTTATCCCCATAATACAGCATCTGCCCAAAGGAGCCCCACGGTCCATAACAGCTAATAAAAGAAACAGAGGCAGCTGGGCGCACTGGCTCATGCCTGTAATCCCAGCACTTTGGGAGGCCGAGGTGGGCAGATCACCTGAGGTCAGGAGTTCGATACCAGCCTAGCCAACATGTGAAACCCTGTCTCTTCTAAAACCACAAAAAATTAGCTGAGCTTAGTGGTGCGCGCCTGTAGTTCCAGCTACTTGGGAGGCTGAGGCAGGATAATTGCTTGAACCCTGGAGGCAGAGGTTGCAGTGAGCCGAGATTGTGCCACTGCACTCCAGCCTGGGTGACAGAGTGAGACTCCATCTCAAACAAAAAGGAAAGAAAAGACACAGAGGCACAGTGCCAATGATGAGAGAAGCTCCCCCAAGGACCAGAAGTTGACCTGCTGAGGGGGTCACTTCTCTCCCTCTCACACTGCGGAGCATGGCTGCAAATGCAAGAAAAGACAAAGGAGCTGTGTGACTGAGTAAAGAGCCTATCTACTGTCATTACTCTTATGTCTCTTATGTGTCATTTAGTGGATCACAGCCCAAACTAAAACATCAAATATCTTTTGCTAATATACTTCCCCGTGAAACCAAGAGCAAGAACTCAGCCACAAATAAAGACCTTGTACGGAGGTCTGGCCCTCTGAAAACACCCAAAAAGAAAAGCCAACTGACCGTACTCAACTTAGTCACCTTTAAAAGAACACCAGCCCTCTCAGAGGAGAAAGAATCAGCACAAGTACTCTGGCAATTTAAAAAGCCAGAGTGTGTACTTACTTCCAAAAGAGTCCACTAGCTCCCCAGTAATGGTTCTTAACCAGTCTGAAATGACTGAGATGATGGACGTAGAATTCAGAATTTGTATAGCAACAAAGCACATCAAGACTTAGGATAAAATTAAAACCCAATCCAAGGAATGCAAGGAATATATTAAAATGATGGAAGGACTGAAAGATTAGTAACTTTTAAAAGAAAGAACGACACTGAACTTCTAGAGCTCAAAAATTCACTACAAGATATATAATCGGAAGTATTAACAGCAAAATGGACCAAGGTGAGGAAAGAATCTCAGAGCTCAGTAACTGGTCCTTTAAACCAGGCTTAATTAGACAAAAAATAAATACAAAATAAGTTTAAAATGAACAAAACCATAGAGAAATATGGGATTCTATAAGGAGATCAAATATATGACTCATTGCAATTCCTGGGAGAAAAGGAGAAGGAATGAAAGACTTGTAAAATACACTTGAGGACATAGGCCATGAAAAATTTCTTAATCTTGCTAGTGAAATTGACTTGCAAATTCAAGAAATAGAGAGCATTCTGGCCAGATGCTGTAAAAGTCAACCATCCCCAAGGCTTAAAATTAGATTCACCAAGGTCAACACAAAAGGAAAAATCTTAAAGGCTACCAGAAAGAAGAGTCAGGTCATATATATTATATACAGACAGAACCCCATCAGGCTGGCAATGGACCTCTCAGTAGAAGTTTTACAAACCAGAAGAGATTGGGCTTAGTTTCAGCAACTTAAAAAAAGGAAATGTCAATGAAGACTTTCATATCCCACCAAACTTAACTTCATCAATGAAGAAATAAAATTCTTCTCAGAAAAGCAAATACTGAGGAAATTTGTTTCCATTAGACCAGCCTTACAAGAGGGCCTTAAGGAAATGCTGAACGTGAAATTGAAAAATGACACCTGCTACTGCAAAAACACACTTAAGCACATAGCCCGCAGACACTGTAAAGCAACTACATGTTCAAGTCTACATCACACTCAGCTAACAACATGATGAAAGGATCAAAATCTCACATATCAATACTAACCTTGAGTTTAAATGGATTAAACACCCCACTTAGAAGACACAGAGTGGCAGGTGGGATAAAAAGACAAGAATTAACTGCCTTTTGTCTTCAAGAGACCTATAATGAAATCCACAAGCTCAAAGCAAAATGATAGAGAATGATCTACCAAGCAAAAGGACAACAACAAAAAAGAGCAAGAATCACTATTCTTGTATCAGATAAAACAGACTTAAAACCAATAATAATTAAGAAAGGCATTACGTAATGATAAAGGATATAATCCAACAAGAAGACATAACTAACTGTCTTAAATATATATGCACCCAACATTGGAGCACCCAGATTGATAAAACAAGTTCCTCTTTATCTACCAAAAGACTTATTTAGCCACACATTCATAGTGGAAGACATCAACACCCCAGTGACAGCATTAGACAGATTATCAAAGCAGAACTCTAACAAAGAAACTTAACTTTGACACTTGACTTAAACTTGACACTAGACCAAATGTATCTAATAGGCATCCAAAGAACACTCCACCCAGCAACCACAGAATATACATTCTTCTGACCTTCACACAGAACATGTTCTAATATTGACCACATGGTCAGTCATAAAGCAAGTCTCAATAAATTCAAAGAATTAGATATCATACCAAGCACACTTTCAGAACAGAATGCAATAAAAAAAAGAAGTGAATATCAATAAAATCTCTCAAAATTACACAAATACATTAAAATTAAACAATTTACTCCTGAATAACTAACTTTTCAGGGAACATCAAAATTAAGGCAGAAATAAAAAATTCATTGGAATTAATGAAAATAAGGACAAAACTTATCAAAATCTCTGGGATGTAGCTAAAGCAGTGGTAAGAGAAAAGCTTATAGCCCTAAACACCTTCATCAGGAAGTTAGAAAGATCTCAAATTATCAGTAAAAATAACTAGGCTCATGCCTGTAACCCCAGCACTTTGGGAGGCTGAGGCAGGTGGATCACGAGGTCAGGAGTTTGAAACCAGCCTGGCCAACATGGTGTAACCCTGTATCTACTAAAAACACAAAAAATTAGCCAGGCGTGGTGATGCGTGCCTGTAATCCCAGCTACACAGGAGGCTGAGGCAGGAAAATTGCTTGAACCCGGGAGGCAGAAGTTGCAGTGAGCCAAGATTGTGCCACTGCACTCCAGCCTGGGCGACAGGGTGAAACTCCATCTCAAAAAATAAAATAAAATAAAATAAAAATAAACTAGAGAAGAACTATATGTAATTGAGGTGCAAAAATCCATACAAAAGATACATGAAACCAAGAGTTGGTTATTCAAACAAATAAGATGGATAGAGCACTATCTGAATTAACAACAACAGCACAAGAAGAAAATCCCATCAGAAATTAGAAAGAAAATATTACAAATGATTTTTCAGAAATATAAAACATCTCAGACTACTATGAATAACTCTATGCACAAAATTTACAAAATCTGGAGACAATATATATATATTTCTGGAAACAGATAATATCTCAGAATTGAACTAGGAAAAAAAATAAAATCCTGTATAGATCAATATCAAGTTCTGAAATTGTATCAGTAACAAAAAACCTACCAACCAAAAAAAGCCCTGGACCAGACGGATTTACAGTCAAATTCTCTCATATATATAAAAAAGAACTGACATCAATCCTACTGAAACTATTCCAAAAAATTGAGGGAGACTCCTTCCTAACTAATTTTATGAAACCAGCATCAACCTGATACCACAATCTGGCAGAGACACAGTGAAAAAAAAAAACAAAAACAAAACTTCCTGCCAGTATCCCTGATGAACATAGCCATAAAAATACTCAACAAAATACTAGCATACTGTATCCAGCAGCACATCAAAAAATTAATTCACCATGATCAAGAAGGTTTTATTCCTGTGATGCAAAGTTGTTTCAACCCATACAAATCTATAAATATGATTCACCACATAAACAGAATTAGACAGTAAAACCATATGATTATTTCAACAGATATAAAAAAAAGACTTTTGATAAAATCCAACAGCCCTCCATGATAAAAAACTCTCAACAGAGTTGGCATCACAAAACATAGGTCAAAATAATAAAAGCCATCTATGGTAAACTCACAGCCAACATCATACCAAATAGGCCAAAGCTGGAACCATTCCCCTTAAGAACTGCAAGACAAAGGTGCCCACTCTCACCACTCCTATTCAACATATACTAGAAGTTCTAGTCAGAGTAATAAAGTGAAAGAAAAAAATGAAAGGCATCCATATAGAAAAAGAAGATGACACTAATAAATGGAAAAGCATTACATGCTCATGGATAGGAAGAATCAATATCATAAAAATAGCCATAATGCCCAAGGCAATTTAAAGATTCGACACTATTCCTAGCAAACTACCAATGTTATATGGAACCTAAAAAGATCCTAAATAACCAGTGCAATTCTAAGTAAATAGAACAAATCCAGAGACATTGTACTACCAAAGTTCAAACTATACTGTAAGGCCACAGTCACAAAAATAGCATGATACTTGTACAAAAACACACATGTAGATCAATGGCACAGAACAAAAAACCTGGAAATAAAGACTCACACTCACAATCACCTGATCTTCAACAAGGTGGACAATACTAAGCAATTGGGATAGGACTACCTATTTAATAAGTAGTACTGGGATAGTTGGCTAGTCACATACAGAAGAATGAATCTGGACCCCTAACTTTCACCGTATACAAAGCTAACTCAAGATCGATTAAAGCTTTTAAAATAAGTCCTCAAACTAAAATCCTAGAAGAAAACCTAGAAAATACCCTTCTTGATGTTGGCCATGGCCAATAATTTGTGGCTAAGTCCCCAAAAGCAATTTCAACAAAAACAGAAATTGACAGGTGTGATGTAAACTAAATTGCTTCTGCACAGAAAAATAAACTATTTACAAAGTAGACAACCTATAGAGTGGGAGAAAATATTCGCAAATATATACCAATCACCTTGTATCTGACAAAAGTCTGATATCCAGAATCTATAATGAACTTAAACAAATCAAGAAACAAAAAAAATCTCATTAATAAATAGGCAATAGACGTTAACAGACACTTCTGAATAGAAGACATACAAGTGGCTGAAAAGTTCAACATCACTAATCATCAAAGAAATGCAAATCTATACCACAATGAGATACTATCTCATGCCACTCACAATGGCTATTACTAAAAAGTGAAAAAAATAATAATAATAACAGATGCCAGCAAAGCTGTGGAGAATAGGGAATGCGTATACACTGTTGCTGGGTATATGAATTAGTTCAGCCACTGTGGAAAGTAGTTTGGAGATTTCTCAAAGAACTTATCATAGAGCTACAATTTGTCCCAGCAACCCTATCATTGCGTATATGCCCAAAGGAAACATAGATCATTCTACCACATGGACACATGTACCTAAATGTTCATCATCATGCTGTTCACAACAGCAAAGACATGGAATCAACTGAGGTGCTCATTAGTGGTGGTGGATCGGGTAAAGAAAATGTGGTATAAATACATTATGGAGTACTACAGAGCCATAGAAAAAAGAATGAAATCAGGTCCTTTGCAGAAACATGCTTGCAGTTGGTGGTCATAATAATAAGCAAATTAGTGCAGGAACACAAAACCAAATATGGCATGTCCTCACTTATAAGTGGGAAATAAATACTGAGCACACATTGACATAAACATGGGAAAAACAGACACTGTGGACTACTAGATGGGGTAGAAAAAACGGGTGATGTGAACTGAAAAACTACTTATCATGTACTATGTGTACTACTTGGGTGATGTGATGCATACCCCAAACCTCAGCATCACACAACAGACTCGTGTAACAAACTTCCATATGTACCCTCATATCTAAACTAAAAGTTGAAATTTAAAACAAAAACAAAAGCAAAACAAAGCAAACTAACTAGGTGAGATTATAGATGTGTTAACTGACTTGATCGTTGTTATCATTTCACATAATATACACATACCAAATAATCAGATAGTATACATTAATCACACAATTTTTGAATTATACTTTATTAAACCTTCAAAATAAAAAAAAGAAAATGTCATTTGGTATAAATAATGCAAGGTCTATCTATCTAATACCAATGAGAGTTGTTTCCTGTTAAGTACAGAGTATTTGTGAATTATTATGGAATTTTTCCTGCATTTATTGTGAAGTAGTAGTAATCATCGGAAATTGAAATTTGTTAATATTTTTACTTTTGAATATATTTTGGAAATGGAAAGTATAACGAGTTTTTTTCTTTTTATAATTCATCACAATGTACTGAATCTGGGATGTACAAAATCAAATGTGTATTTATTTATTCAATCACTCAAATATGTTTGTAAAGCTTTCAAAATAGGCATTACTCCTTTTTTAATGATGATCACAATCTAATGGGTAATACCCATTTATTTCCTGCTGTTAATTAGATTGATTAAATGTTACCCTGTGTCCTTGTCTCAAAATGCAAACTCTGTCTACTTCTTTAGTGGAAAATCTGTTAAAATGCTGAGAACTAGTTTTCAGTCAAGTCAGTCAGCCAATGGCTTACATCTTTAGAGGAAAATCTGTTAAAATGCTGAGAACTAGTTTTCAGTCAAGTCAGTCAGCCAATGGCTTACATCTTTAGAGGAAAATCTGTTAAAATGCTGAAAACTAGTTTTCAGTCAAATCAATTGAATAAATAAATACACATTTGAAATGACTTTGTGGGCATTAATAATTCACTTAATCTTTCTGCTTGGTACATTCTCACCTAGATCAGCGTTTCTCAGCCTTGGCTGCAAATTTGTATCATCTGGAAGTAGGACATGATAAAGAGAGAGAGAGCTAGAGATACAGATAGATAGATACAGATAGAGATACAGATAGAGAGATACAGATAGATATACAGATAGTGAACTATCTCTGGGCATGAACAATCTCTGGGCATCAGGTAGAGATAGAGACAGATAGAAAATGAGAACCATCTCTGGGCATGAACCTGAGTATCTAAACTATTAACAATCTTGCCAGCTTACTCTGATGGACAGTTGAGAACCACTGGTCTATGCATGAAGCAATGCTAATCAATTTAAATAAAAATCCCGTAAATATGTGTCTCCTAACACATTGCTATGGTCACATACTTCTTAGTTATCATTTATGGCTGTTAGTGACTATTTTCACCTACCTACCACAGATATCATGAGAATAATTAAAATAGCTTGTGGAAGTACATTTAGGGGATTTCTTTAAAATTACAAAATAGAACTTGGCTATAATCATCGAGATTATGACTAAAAAGGAGAAAAGAAATGCAAATTATGTTTTGGTCCTATAATTGGCTGTGTAATAACAATGGATTGACTCTGCATGTACACAGCATAAAGGGACGGAAAATGAGAATCTTAAGCCTGTGTTATTTGACCGAGGCAGTTTCTAAGGAATAATGCACTTTATACACAGACATTACAATACTTCTCAAGGATAAATAACCTACAAGTAATCCCGATTCCAAACGATGTTGCCAAGTACCTTTTGACTTTCATATCAGCTCTGAAGTGACTAGTAAATTGGATTACCCCACTGGGCATATTTATAGCAGTATTTAATTTTAACTACACAGAATGCACCTGTTTACTTAGACCTGATTTTAATATCAGAGTATCTGTGGAAGGCTTAATACAAATCCTTTTAAGAACTCTATTGACAGAATTTTCCAGCAGAAAAGTTGGTTTAAAAAAGTCAGAAGAGCAGGAACTACATCACTTTGCCTTGACTGGAAGAGACAAAGAGATTTTGAATTATTCTTAGGAAGATTTTAAAAAATCTAAAAATATTTGCTAAATATATGGAAGTGGTAGGTTTTCATTTAATCAACAAATTATTCAAGAAACTACAAATCTTGACTGTTGTTTTACATGAATATGGTACAGTAGGCTAATATATTAAACCATTATTATTAACAAATATGGCTCCTAAGTGACATTAAGAAGAGATAAAAGGGATGAGCAAACCTGTGTACTAAAATACTTTTAAATATATGATAATAAAGTCAAACTAATTTAGCTTACTTTTTGCTTTTTGATATTGCAATAGACTTTTAATTTCTCTGACATTTGAATTCATGCACAAAGTCATCATGTCTCTCCATCCCCATGTTGTGATGTCTCGACTATACCATGAGGAGTTTGATTTCTCCAAAATTTTTAAAATTATTTATTTATTTAATTTTTGCAATAGAATCTCGCTCTGCCACCCAGGCTGGAGTGCAGTGGCATGATCTCGGCTCACTGTGGCCTCTGCTTCCCGGGTTCAAGAGATTCTCCTGCCTCTGCCTCCCGAGTGGCTGGGATTACAGGCGCCCACCATCAATCCCAGGTAATTTGTGTATTTTTAGTAGAGATGGGGTTTCGCCATGTTAGCCAGGCTGGTCTCAAGCTCCTGACCTCAGGTGATCCCCCGCCTCCCAAAGTGCTAGGATTACAGGCCTCCCAAAGTGCTGGGATTACAGGCATGAGCCACTACGCCCGGCTTCCAAGTCTTATGTAACAGTCTCTCATAAAAAATCTGAAGAATAAATCATAGTATTTATACTGTGATTATTCTAATTGCTCTGTAATTTCAAATGCAGAAAAACTGGCCAGTTAATGCAATAGCATGTCCAATACTATGTGGTTAACTAATTGCTCTCCCAACCAATATGTAATTATATTATGAGAAATAAATCTATATATTTATGGGAGTGACAGAAACCTAAATGGACATTTCACTACTTTATTTGCACAGTTAGAATTTGTGGAATTCTAAGTACTAATATAGATTTAAGACATATGTCTTCCACATAGATGTTACTAGATATTATATGTTGTGGGGGAAAATTATTGACAATTAACCCAAATAAAAGCAAAACACTTAATAAAACTCATTGTGGAAGAAATTGAAGATGAGAAAAAATATGGAATATATACATGGTCTTAGTCACTTTTTATATCACTTTTTTCTAATTGTTTGAATGAAATAGTCATATCTGGCCTAGGCAACTCATTCTGTGAGTAAACTCTGAAATAGTGTTGCTAAATTACTTGTTCCTAGTCACAATTTCAGAAAGTGGTAATAGTGAAATTATGTTCCAGTTGTTGATTTCCTCTCCAAACCTCTTTTTGCTACAATTGGTTAGCATTATTCAAATCAAAACTTTAGAGTTTAGCCATATAAATATATAATTTTTATGACTATTGGAGTAATTTTGATTTATAACAGATAATTACTTAATTTCTGGGAATAGGACTTTTGGCAAATTTCATACAAACGTCTTCTGTTTTCAATTACTGAAACATATTTGTAGAATTTACTCAGATTACTCATGGCCAAGACATGCACGCTCCCAATGACTGCTGCTGAGCTTCCTATTTCACAGTAGCCACAACTGTATAAAATATGGCTACTGTGTTATATACCAAACTTTCCTAATCATGATTAAATAATCAAGTTTTATGACTCTCCTCTTTTAGAAGATGCAGTATGAACAAAATCATTATTGAGACAGACCCTACTATGAATCTGTAGCTCTATTACTGACATCACACATTGTAGTAAGCTGAATGATGGCCCCCAAAGATGTTTGCATTGTTGTCCCCAAAATATGTGAATATGCTACCTGCCATGTTGAATGAGATTTTGTAGATGTGATTAAGTACCTTGAGATGAAGAAATTATCCTGGTTATTCTGTTTGGCATGTAGTCGCATGGGTTCTTAAAAGCAGAGAATCATTCCTGGCTGTGGTCAGAAAGAGAGATGTGACTATGGAAGAATGATGAGAGAGATAAAACTTTGTTGGCTTTGATGCAGGATGGGGACCAAGAGTTAAGGAATGTCGATAGCCTCTAGAAGCTGAAAAAGTCAAGGAAATAAATTATTTCTTCTAGCCTCTAAAGAGGAACACTGTAGCCCTTTCAACATTGGGATTTTAGTTCAGTGAGACCCATGTTGGACTCCTAACTTATAGATCTGTAAGATGATGAACTTTTGTCGTTGTAAGCTGCCAAGTTTGTGGTAATTCAATACTTCAGCAATACAAAAATAATACACAGCTCAAAAGCCTCAGCTATTCAAAAATCTACATTTCAATGTATTGTTACCTTTCAGGATCCAGATTGTCAATGGACCTTACCACCAATATCCTCTCCATCTACTCATATATTGTTCAGATAAAACAAAGTATGGGAACTAATCAATCTAAGAGCATACCAAATCTGGGCAAAGGCTGCTTTTCTTTTTTTTTTTTTTTTTGAGACGGAGTCTCCCTCTGTCGCACAGGCTGGAGTACAGTGGTATGATCTCAGCTCACTGCACCCTCCCCCTCCCGAGTTCAAGCAATTCTCCTGCCTCAGCCTCCCGAGTAGCTGGGATTACAGGTGCATGCCACCATGCCCGGCTAATTTTTGTATTTTTAGTAGAGTCAGGGTTTCACCATGTTGGCCAGGCTGGTCTTCAGCTCCTGACCTCAAGTGATCCACCCGCCTCGGCCTCCCAAAGTGCTGGGATTACAGGTCTGAGCCATCGTGCCCGGCCAAGCCTGCTCTTTTTCAGGTGGCCAAGGCAATTTTCAAACGTGATGTGATTTCTCTTATTTTTTACAAACATACAAACCTTGCCTATATGGAATTAGTGTCTATATTTCAGAAAAATTAAGTTTCTGATTTCATATATGGAAATTTATAGAATGCAGAAATTCCAAACCTGAATTTCCTAAATATTTTTCATAAGACCTTCTACATAAATAATTCTGACCCATTTAGGGAATAATCTAATTTACTTGAATTTTTTTTTCTGTTAATCTACTATAAAACAAAGAAATAATATGTGGATTAATTACAATCAGAGATTTTGGTTACAACCATGGATATCTTATGAATGTTCACCTCTCAACACTAGATTATAAAAGAAATAAGACTGAAGTGAGGGATTTAGGAGAAATATACTTACATACACAATCATATATATATATTTATAAACATACATATGTGTGTAACACATACATAGTGTATAAATAATAATTTTATCAATCGCATTTTCACATTTGTTCTTAAAAACACCAAATAAGTCAGTGCCTTCTGTATCTCTTTACAATTTTTGTAGGTTTGATTTTAAATTAAATAACTATATATCTCAGTTTAAAGTTATCAAATCAATGTCTACTATCTGATCATATTTATTTCAGGAAAAAACTCTGTGTATTTGAAATTAATAAAGAACCTATAATGTTGTTTACTATGTATTAATCACGATTTTAAAAACGTACAACAATAGCAAACAAACTTGAACAAAGACATGCAACTCATTCCAGAGGAATGAGAGATGTTTTTTCCAAGAAACTAATTTTCCTCTCCTCATTATTTATTTTAATGTCTCATTTTTACCAAATTATACAAATAATATGCAAATAAGTGATTAAAATAACGTGACAAAATCATAATGACCTCTAAAAATTATGATGAGCTGCAAAAAGAATACTCATTAACAAGGTTGAACAATTAATTTCGTAAAAATGTTCCAAATGCAATTTGGCAGAAGAAAGATGCACAGGTTCCAGAAACAATTTATAGTGTTTATTGAAACATGCATATTTCCCAATTAAAATCCACTGATGAAATTTTTAAAATTTAACTTTTGAATGTCTTTATTCTATTTTATTAGATAGTTCTTTATCTTCAAATATAATACTGATAAATCTGAGGACTTGCCAAGTAATATGCTGTGATAAGTAAGAATATTGGAATTTGTCCCTGTACTATTCCAGGTAAACATTGATGAGAATAAAAGATATATACAAAATTAAATAATTCAGATATTAAAAATTTAGATAATTAAAGAATTAAAAAAAAACCCAGAAGTATAAACACAGAAACATGCCAAAGTTCTGTAAGAAAGATCCCAAGTAACACATTTGAGAATACATTAAGGAGCAATATTATGAGTACATAAATAATTCTAAACAAAAGATCATTAACGCAAGTGAAAATAAATATTAGGAAGTTTAAGTTCCTACCTTTAGACCAAAGAAGCTAACATAAATTAAGAAAAAATATACAAATGCAGATATAGGGTATAGAGTTCATTAGGTAGCCCCTACCATCAGACTTGTGTTTATTATTCAGTACTGAGGGCATTAGAATCCACAATGGATGAGAGAAAAACATAAACAAAGGACCAGAGCAGTGTAGTCCTAAAGAAAACCTACTATAGATTTGCAAAGTTGCATTAAGTTAGTAGGTAGGGGAAAGGACAGAATACCTGTCTAACAGAACTCCTACCATCCCGTTTTTCTTTTGCTTTCTGTTTGAAATCATTAGTTTATTTCCACAATGCCTCACAAGGATATTGCCCCAAATGAACATACCTGGATGAATTTCATTAAATTATATAGACGTGTAAAGCATATTCATATACATTCTCCCTACATATATAATTATAATTTGCCCAATTCTCTGTGCCTGAATATTTGAAAAGGATATTTGATCAGCATCTAATTGGACTATGAGGGAGCTGGTGATAGGTCCTACCGTTCACCAACACTGGGCTCCCTAAATTATAAGGGGACGCAGTGCGGCACAGCAGTTAAGAGTTCCGTTACTCTAGAGTCAGACAGACCAGATTGCAATCTCAACTGCACCACTTACTAAATGTGTGACCTTGGCCAATATTTACATTATCCAATTTACAGCTACTCTAACTGTTGTCAAAACAAAACCAGTTATGATAATGCTCCCTATCTGCTAAAACCACTGTGAAGGTTAAATCAAATAATCCCTGACCGATGACAGACTGATAATAATCCCTGACCGCTGACAGACAGACTAAGAGAGAGGGAGCGAAAGAGAGAGAGAAAGAATGCTATGTGAAACAAAATCTGCAATACTAGCAAAAGAAAAAAAAACCTTTTATATTGGGAAAAAAAGAAAGAATAAGAATTTCAGAAAAATACTGCTTATTTTTCTTAATAAGAGTCTCATAGTTTGGATTTTCTAGAAGTAGAATTTAAGACAGTGATTCATATGCATACATTTTATTGGGCATACTTCTGTCAGACAAGGCCAATTCTTTGGAGTGAGCTGACATCACTTGGCAGCTGGAGATCGCTCACTGACCCAGTAAAGAATATCTAGGTAGGGCACTGTCCAACCCTTGCAAGCCTCAGATGAATATGGCTCTCACATTAAGTTCACCATATCCATGGTTACAAAACGCTGCCCACTCATAGCTCAATGTGGGCAACTGTGCAATTGGCATTATGCTTCAGAGTCAAACTTTATGAAATACATTTTATGTAGCCAAAGCTTCCACTAGGAGCTTTTAAAAAAACATAAAAATAAAAAGGTTTAAGAGGAAATTTTAATACACTAACAGGCCACTTAGAGAATATTTCAGTGTTCAAATGCAAATTCTTAGCATGGTATGGTTTTTCAATTGTTAAAAAAAATTGAATTCAAAAACTGTATATATAAAATGTTACATTTTTCTCTAAATTAAGAGTCTCAAACTCCAGTGAAATTAATTTTAAAATTCTTAATATCAAATATGTATATTAGCAGTTTTTTAAGATTAAAAATAGTCTATTTATTTATGAAGCTGTTTGGACATTTTACTATTTTTCAGGTGAACTATCTGGATTCTGCTTACCTAGACAATGTCCATTGGACTTTTGACAGGAATTATTACACTCTTTTTCTTTCATGGTGAAATAGTTCTTATTACATTAGACTACTGGTTTAAATTTTAAAAATATTGTAAATGTATGAAACGACAACATATATGGAGAGTTCTATAAATTATATACAATGACAAAGCTTGGGAGATAATTATTGACAATGTTACTGATGCTATACATTAGTTGAATTGCTAATTAAAAATAAATGTCATGGTCAGTGAGGTTTCCCACTTAAACCATGCATTGTGTCTCCTTTGGGTACAAACATTTGATTTTTTAAACGATTTTTTTTTCTAATCCATGCATCCATTTTCGTTAATTTGATTTCTTCCTTTTATCCTTCATTACATAAAGTTAGTTTTACCCTGGACTGATTCTCTCTACACTGGATAGTGAAAGGTAGTCTGAGAGATTAATCTTGTATTCATTTTTTCATATTGCACATTAGGGACTTAGTTCATTTTATACTCATAACAGACTCTCACAGACTTGTTAAATTTATAATGAACCATGGTTCATGGTTCTGGAGACTGGAAATTCAAATGCATAGCAACGGCATCTGGTGAGTGCCTACATTCTCTGTCATCCCATGGCAGAAAGCAGAAGGTCAAGAGTAGGCAAAAGCAAGCGAGCAAGAATGGGCCAAACTTGTCTTTATAACAAACCCATTCTCATAATAGCTAACCCACTCCAAGGAAAATGATATTAGTCCATTCATGAGGACAGAACTCTCATAATTTAATCACCTCTTATTAGGCCCTAACTCCCAACACCATTACATTGAGAATTAGGTTTCCAACACATAAACTTTGGGGGACACATTCAAACCATAGCAGGTATATAATTAAATTAATGGTTTTGCCTAGCTCTGAATTACTAGATATGGCAGAAAATCATTTCTACAGTTGAGATTTTAAAGGCAGAGCATCTTGAATTCCTCTATTGTTTTTATATGCAAGTTCTCTTTATGTATCAGTGAAGAGGGGCTAAAATATTACAGAAAATTGCTTCAGATTGATGATTAGTAAATTGCAAAGCTTGTAATGGTTTATCTGAGCAGGGTAAGCTATTCTAAGCTCACTACCTCTTATTAAGTAATGTGGAGAGTTCAACAAAACAGAATTTTAATCAAATTATAAATACTTATGGGTAGTTGGCTCTCTTTCTCCCCTTAGTATTAATTTGGATTTTAAAATTGTTTTAATTGAGAAAAATTGACATTGCCCTGACTTGCCTACCCTTTTCTTTGCAGCTGAAATTTCAATGCTACAGAGAAGAGAGAACAAGATAAACATGTTTCTTCATCTTAATGTACCTCTGTATAAGTTCTTGCATTCAATTACACATAATCAATGTATAGAATGTTCCTCATACAATGGGCATTCCTTGTATGTGCACACATGGATAAAAATATAAATTCTGTACAAATTATATTGACAGCTTCTGTGTCTTACCTTTAAAGACATGCACATGCTTGCATTTCCATTTTTGGAGGATGGACATTTAATTACATTTTAGATTTATGGTCCACCATAAGGGAAATAATATAGCTAAAAATGAAAGAAAAAGATTCCGAGCTTAATTTCTGGGTGATGTAATGTTATGTACAACAACCCCCCCGTGACATGTGTTTATCTATATAACAAACCTTCGCATGTACCCGTAAACCTAAAATATAAACTTTTTAAAAAGATTGATTCCAACATTAGGAAGTCAATGTTTCTTCTTTAAATTGCAATCTAGAGAAAGATGCTACTATAGTTTTGCTTTATTATTATATTTGTATTTTAATATTTTACTATAAAATGTATTTTATTATGATTATGATTTTATTTTAATTAAAAATCTCAATAACAAAGTCCTCACAATTTCATATATGTCCGTGATATACTAAAGTTTCTGCAAGTATTGAAAAGTGCTTAAAATGAGAGGCAACATATATGTTGTTGATTATCATCCAAAGGCTATGGGTAAAAAAGCAAGGAGTGCTCTAGAAGGGCAAAAAAACAGACTGGACATAGAAAGACTCTCACCATATTGACAAAAGGTCCCTATTATATTTTTAAATTAAAAATAACAATAATTATTATATGCATTCATTCTTAAATACTACCTAGTAAACACACATTTTTAATCAGTGATTGGATTCCATCATTCTCAACCCTTCTGTAACCTTTAAAAACTTAAGACATGTTTATCTTGCCTATCCAAACAACAATGAGATGGTATCAATGGAGCATACAGAATACTTTGGTTTGTGTTGATATGTTAAAAACAAGAAAACAAACAAAAAACCAATTGATTTTTATTTTAGGACAGACAGTGGAACAAAGATATAAAATAATATATGCCATAAACCTTTGCACAGCAGTGCTGACGTGATCTTAACATCTGCCTATGTTACAAAAGGGAAGTTAAGCTTGAATATGAAATGTGAAAAAAATAGCCTATTCAATTAAAAAGACTGATTTGGGAGGTGAACATTAAACACTAAGCAAATGCCCTTAGTGAGTTGGCAGGTGGTTAAAGAAATTACAGCAAAACGGTGGACTCCAGAGTCCTGAAGGGGTAATCAGCACAATGCCTGAGATGAAATGGTTAGGAAGCAGACTGTGATGTCTATTGCCAGAAAGATGATCAATGGTACGAGATATTTTGCACTCGAATTAGACAATAATGTGGCTCTTCCTACTAAAGCAGTAGAATAAAACATCATCTTTCACCTCAGCTCCTGGAGAAGATGATAATGTTTTTAGCAGAGTTCAAAAGGAATAGTGACTCAGGTTTTAGAGAGAGCTGCCAGGTGAAGCAAACAAACAAAACAATTGCATGTTTAAAAAATTAAACAAGTAGCCAACATTTGGAAAATTATATTATGGAAAAGAAAAACCTTTCCAAATTTGCAGGATAAAGTCTCTGAAAGTGTCGAAAGGGACTTAAAATGAGAAGCTACAAATATGTTCATTATCGAACAATGGCCATGGGTAAAAAAGCAAGGAGTGCTCAAGAAGGGAAGAAAAACAAAATGGAAGAGACAGACTAACACCACATGGATAAAGAGACTTTATTATATTTTAAAATTATATACAGTAATTATTATTATATATATTCATTAATTCTATATAAGTAAACATACATTCTAATCACAGTGTTTGAATTCCATTTTTCTCAAAACACACACACACACACACACACACACACACACACACACACACGAAAAGCCTGTAACCTTTGAAAGCCTAAAATGTAGGAGTTCCTCCAGGTACTCACTTCATAGTTCAGATGGATCTTACCAGATTATTAGCAACAAGCATTCAGTGCCTATATCACAGTAAAAATTATAGTTAAAATATTTAATAGAGGGACACCCACCCTCAATGCGGGTGGGCACCATCCAATTGGTCAGGGGTATGGATAAAACAAAAATGCATAGGAAAGCTCACTCTCTCCTGGACCTAAGACACCCTCCTTCTGGTGCTTTTGGACATCCAAACTCCAGGCTCTCTGGCCTTGGGATTCCAGGAGTTGCAAAGTGGCTGTCTGAGTTCTCAGGCCATTGGCCTCTGACTGAGAGTTATACCATCAGTTTCCCTAGTTCTGAAGCTTCAGGACTTGGAGAAAGCTACTCTACTCTCTTCCCTAGTTCTCCAGCTTGCAGACAACCTATCCTGGAACTTCTCAGCCCCCATAATCGCATGATCCAATTCCTCTAATAAATGTAGAGATCTCTCTCTCTCTCTCTTTCTCTCTCTCTGTATGTGTATGTATATGCATGTGTATATATATATATGTATACGTGTAGGTTCTGTCTGAGAGAACCCAGCCTAATACATCATGCAGCATATTATCAGAATAAAATTTGATAATGTATGTACAATGCTGAACACAGCATCTTGTATTTAAAAACATATTCAGCATCGAGTTACTGTAACTGCTGTCATTGATGCCTCTTCTTCTAAAATGAGATGCCATCACTTGTAAAATTATTTTTAAAAGATATATTTTTAAATGAAGAAGTCTTTTTTATATGTCAGATAATTTACTTTAGATGTTTAAAATAGTATAGCTCACAAAAAATGTTGGCTCATAACAACTTCTACTGAGTATGTAAGAAAATGGTTTTGAAGTTCAATCTTTTTTTTAAAAAAAGATGTATGAATGTATTCAAAATTTACATGAACATTCAGCTATGTATACTATAAATATTTTCCAAACTCCATGAGCTGATTAATTAAAACAGATCCTCTAGCCAGGAAGACAAGCATATGAATACAACAGTCTTTCTTTTATCAATTCTCCTGAAATATCTAGTGTAGCACATAATAATTTTTATATATGAGTGAAGGTGGTTTCTATGTCCAATTAGCAATAACTGTGCCTCAGGTCATCTTCATTGACTATGATACTGCCACTCTGAAAAGCTGTCTACATCCAAATATTAATTTAATTTGGCAAAAAAACAGGCAGGCTTAGAAAGTGTTTTAGAACAGGACAATTAAATAATATAATATTTTCTATAATATTTCATTTTCTTATTTCTTCTCAAGATCCCACGACAATGGATATAGTTGCTTTTTTATCTCAAGAAGTATAAATTTTACAAACATAAAAGGTATGTCTCCCTTCAATATTTCCTCTTAATGCTGAGTGCAAAATTGGTTCAGAAAGAAAATTGCTGACATTAAGCTAGGATGTGACTTGGCAACTGATTGCAACATATTTCTATACGATGCTGCGGGATGTACTGAAAAAAGGATGTTTTAGACCCAGAGAGACTGTTGCTCTGTTCCCAGGGAAATGGAAAAAAAACAAAAAACTTAATCTTGAGCTCTAGTTCTTGACTTATATAGAACATGGAATAAAGAAAAAGTTTTCTGTTCATCTCTATACTTCAGTAAGTGGAGCAATATTATTGGCTTTGCATCATTTCATCAATTAAGGAAGGTCTTATAATAGCATACTTCAACTCTTTTAAATATTAGACAATGGGTTTATTCACAAAGTATTTTTTATAAACATATGTTTTAGGCATAAAGTTTATTCATCCAAAATAAAGATTCCCATATTTCCATCTACTACGATTTTTCAATCATACTTAGTATTAACCAATAATAATTTATACTCCACTACTGATACTTGCTAATTGAATTACACTTCTGATGATCATTTTTTTTTCAAATGACATAGTGAGAGTTATGATCGGTTATTTGGGTTGTAAGGATTGAAAACATACCTAGATCATATAAATTTGTGAAGGTTTTGCCATCACAAGCATTATAGGGAATAATGAACATCAACTATCCTACAGCTAAACCTAATGAAGACCAAATTGCCTCCAAGGTCAAAACAATAGTTCTTTGTGCTCAAAAGTGGTTCACATAATTGATGCTGCATTGACGCTGTCTATAGAGATTCTAGTTTTCTCCATATTTTCTCTATTTTTCAATTTCCTTTCTTTTCACTGGGGTCTATTGTTCTTTAACAGAAGTAATGGCCTTTTGTAAATATATAATTTTCACGTTGTAAGCATTCTTTCCAAGCTAGCTGCCCATCATCACGTTTTGGCTAGTCCCAGTCTCTGCTCATAGAACACTTGTCCACACTCTAAATTCTCTCTGTTCTCCATAGCCCCCACTCATCTAATTCCTATAGTCTTTTAACTCAAAGCCTTCAACTTATGTACAGCTTTCTCTGCCTCACGTTTCAAGCTTAATGCATCATCTTAATTCATCTTTCGACATCTATTTCTACTACATGCTGCTCTCTTTCTCTATCTTATATCTCCCAGAATATGTTTTATTTCAACACATCGCTAATCTGTGCCAGGCATTGTTATTAGCAAAATGATAAGCCCTGCATGTAGCAAAGTTCCTGCCTTCACTGCATATGCATTAATAGCTCTGATTAGTCCACTTAAAAACCATTGTTCCTGTCATGCAGAACTCCATTGCCAAGCCACACAACACCCAGCCAGTAGGTTAGCAGCTCCGTGGAGCAAGATAAACATGTTGATTCAATTGACTTTGGGCAGAAGGGTAAGATTTTGTCTTCAGCTTTTCTCATGAGGAACATATACAACCCAAATGGAAAAACCCTGTAGCCTCCTGCCCAAGCAAATAATTCGATAATAAATAATAGCTTCCACTAAAATATAATGAAGTGGTTACTTTGATAGGTAATAAAGTATGTGTTGTTTTCCTTTAGTTTTCTTTTAAAAATGTATGTTAACCTTGCTTCAGTTTGGTTTTCCAGAGTATCCTGCATAAATGGACACAAACCACATTCACTTTGCTATGTGGATGGAGGAGATGCAAAAGGTGTCTTCAGTGCATGCCCAGATATTCCCACATGTTCAACCTTCCACTTAGCTCCCAATAAAACATGTTTCTTTTTTCACAACTAGGAGAGCTCTCCTTTTCATAACTCTGCAGTGACATGATGGCATACTAAATAGAGAAGTAAAAGGTTCATATGAAACTGTAATGTAAATATTATTCACATATTGAAATGCTGTAAACAGTATTAATATTTTTCCTGTGATGCTTTTAAATTTTAATATTCTGTAAAGTATATTTTAAGCATTCACAATTTGGATTTATTCGTGATAAGAGTATATTTTACCTATAATAGATTGGGAAATATATACATATGTGTGTGTGTGTATTAATATATTTTCCTTGAGACTAGTGGTGAAGGCAAAGTTCTGAAACTGAATTTGCCAAAATGGGATTAGATGTGTGAGGGATTTATTTGGATAAACACTTTTGCAAGGTGAGGTGGAGGAAGCAGGAATAGACACAGCCTTCAGCCACAATACTTGTAAACCTTATGAAGGAGGAAAGAAAATAAAAAAGGTTAGGTAAAATGAGTTTCAGATAGTAGCACAATACTTAACATATTTTGGCAGGCCAATGGAGAGTTATCAAGCCAAAGTTTTCCTCCATATTGAGCAGGAACAGCACCTCACTATGCTTTGTCACTGGCTGACAACAGCTGTGAGATGGGGATTTTGGACTATAGGTAGCGATGGATACAAAGATGAACCCTAGGAGCTGTCAGTCAACTGTGATAGTCACTAGGGGAGATATACATGAAGCAGTCTCATGACAGTTACAAGCCTTGACCTTTTATTTTATACTAAAGTAAAATATAACTTTATTATGAAGACCATCGGGCCACCTAGTTACTATATACCAGTTGCTATGGTTTGAATGTGTCCCTCAAAATTCATGTGTTGGAAAATTAATCCCCAATGCAACAGTGGGAGGAGGTGAAATCCTTTGGGAAATGATTATGTCATGATGGTGGCATCCTCATAAATGAATTAATGTCACTACAAAAAGGCTTGAAAGAGGGAGTTTGGTCCCTATTCCCACCTTCGGTTCCTTCCTTCATGAGAAGATACAGTATTTCTTCCCTCTGGCGGGTGCAGCAACAAAGTGCTCTCTTAGACGCAGACACTGAACTACAGGTGACTTCATCTTGGATTTCCAGCCTGCAGAACTGTGAAAAATCAATTTCTGCTCTTTATAAATGACCAGGTAGTAAATATTTTGTAATAGTAGCACAAACGAATTAACACAATTGTGAGGAAATTATTTCTGTAACATTTTACATAACAAAATTCAGCATTTTATAGGTTAGTCTGTGAAGTAGAGTTATTTATTTATTTACTTGAAAGTTCTACTAATCTGCATGTCCCTGACAATTAAAGATGTTGAGCATATTTTTTAATGTACCTGTTGGCCATTTGCATATCTTCTTTGAAGAAATGTCTGTTCAAATCCTTTGCCCATTTTTAAATCAGATTATGCATGTTTTGCTATTAAATTGTAGGAATTTCTTATATATTTTGAAAATTAATCCATTATCACATATATGGATTGCAAATATTTTCTCTCATTTTATAGATTGCCTTTTCATTCTGTTGGTTGTATCCTTAGCTATGTAGAAGTTTGCTTGGTTTTTGTTTTTCTTGTTTGTTTTTAGTTTGATATAGTCCAACTTGCCTATTTTTTGCTTCTGTTTCCTGTGCTTTTGATGTCATATTCAAAAAGTCATTGCAAATAGTAATATCAAAACGATATTACCTCACTCTTGTTAGGATGTTGATTTTCAAAAAACCAAAAGATAAATGGTGAGGATGTAGGGAATTTGGAACCCCTGTACATTGTACATTGAGAATGTACAATGATACAGCAACTATGAAAACAGTATGGAGGTTCCTCCAAAAGCTAAAAATAATAGAATTACCAGGCGATCCAGCACTCTTATTTCTAGATACATATCCAAAACAATTAAAATCAGGATCTTGTAGAGATATCTGCGCTCCCACATTTATAGCATCATTTTTCACAATAGCCAAGATATGGAAATGACCCATGTCTATGACCATTGGCAGATGAATGGATAAAGAAATTGAGGTATATACATACAATAGAATATTTTTCAGTCTTAAGAAGAAAATCCTGCCATTGGTGACAATATTGATGAACCTAAGGGATCTTATGCTAAGTGAAATAAGCCAGCCACAAGAGGACAAATACTGCAGAATTCCACTTATATGAGGTATCTGTAATAGTCAAACTCACAGAGGCAGAGAAAACCACAGTAGTTTCCAAAGGCTCTGTTGTAGGGTAATGGGAAGTTTTTCAAGGAATATGAACTTTGTTGTGCAAGATAAATACATTTTAGAGAGCGGCTGTTCAATATAGTGCCAATAGTTTATACTATAATATTGTGCATGTCAAAATTTGTTGAGGCAGGGTCTCAAATTCAGTCTTCTCACCACATACATAAACACATAAGGGGTTTAAAATAAATTTCGGGGCGTCTTGGATATGTTTATGTGAATCATATCCAAGTGAGTGTGGTGACAGTATCGGGGGTGTTTGCAGATGTTTAAACTCATTAAAGTATACAAGTTAAATATGTGCAGTTCTCTGTATATAAATTACCCTCAAATAGCTGTTAATAAAGTGCTCTTTAATATCATTGAAAGTGCATTAACTGAAAATTCAAACTTCAGAAAATATATTAATGGTATGCAGTCATTAGCTGGTATAATTTCCTACGGTGATAGCATCTTTCTCCTTAAATTCAGTACATAAGAATTGATACCAACTGCAGTTAAACAGTGTCCACCTTATTTTGTTATATTTTACATATCAATGTGTTCAAAAACCCAGAATTAAAATTTAAAGAATCTTAGAATATTTTCTCACTTATTGACAGAATTACAGATTCAATTTTTCTGATAGTTTATATTCAGCCATTGCTCCAACTATCCCAGAGATCGAGGGAGGTCTCAGTAACTTATGAAGCATCATTATGTATTAGACATATGATGGTTAAAATGCCAGCTCTTCAATTTTTCCTTTATTTAAAATGGGTTCCAGGCACACACTGCTGTGACAGCCCTTCCTTTGTAAAGAATAGAATCTGCCAACCTTATTCTCAAATTTTAAACCTAGCGCTGTATCCAAAAGCTACCTATAAAGTCATTTATTCTGGGTTTTGCTTGACTCATTCTGAATACCACAGGGTAGTTTTAGAGTTTAGGGTTTCCACCAAGATATTTTCATTAAGCATATACTAAAATAGAGTTTTCTTACTGAATTTTTTTCAGCAAGTTTATAAATCTCAAGTGCAGAGCTTTCTGTAAGTTATTAATCAAAAATTAACTGTGAATATATCTACAGTATAATATATACACATAAATATATTATATACTATAAATTATGAATTCCTGAAATTAAATACTAGTTTTATTATTAAGCCAATTGTCTAATTTCCCCTGGTAGGGACGTTTGTATATTTCTGAACCAAACATTCCATTTTGTTATGTGTATCAGTTAAGATGACCTATACTATACTGCAGTATTAAATAACTTTCACATCTAAAACCAATTCAGTCTCTATAATAAGTTTACAAGGAGACTTAGTCATTTAGGAAGACAGCTGATAAAAACTCTGTCACAACTCATGCTAATACAGCTCATAAGGGACCATGGGAAGGCCTTGTAAAAATTCCTTCTATTCAAATGACATTGGTCAAAACAAGTAAAGTGGTTTCATTTACCTTCAAGCAGGATGAAATACTGCCATCTTATTATTTGTATAGTATGAGAAAAACTAAAGTATTTGTGAGCAGCCTAATAGTTACAAGATTGATAACATTTGTATTCACAATAGTGCCAGTAATAGAACCCAGAAGTATATTATTTTTCCTTTCAAACTACCCATGAACGTACCCATTGATTAATCATTGTGGGTATATTTATTCAACCAAGGATAGAGCACATAATACTTCCATCTGGTTTGATATTTTCTATGTGTGCATCAGAATTTCATGAGATGTTGTCAAATGTTATAATAAAATTAATAAGCTCAAAGCTCATGCATGACATTTAATCTATTCCAAAAGAATGCCATTATGAAACGTAGGAAATATAGTAATCCCTCTTATCCATAGAGGATACATTCCAAGACCCCCAGTGGTTGCCTGAAACTGTAGGTAGTTCAAATCCTATATATACTGTACTATGTATTTTTTTTTCTATACATACATAGCTATGGTAAAGTTTAATTTATAAATTAGGCATAGTAAGAAACTAAAACAATAAAAATGATAAAATAGAACATTTATAATGTACTGTAATAAAAGTAGATGAATGTGGTCTCTTACTCTCTCTCAAAATATCTTGTTGTTATACACTCACCTATTTTTAGACCTCAGTGGAATGCTGGCTAACTGAAACCAGGGAAAACAGCCATGTACCCGGGGTTGGGGGGGGCGGCGGGGGGAACTAAACATGCTTTCTTTATTCTGAAGTTCTCAAAATCCTAATAATTGAGTA
This sequence comes from Pan troglodytes, assembly GCF_028858775.2. Lineage (NCBI taxonomy): Eukaryota > Metazoa > Chordata > Mammalia > Primates > Hominidae > Pan > Pan troglodytes. Next base: position 64,029,010 of record NC_072403.2, read on the forward strand.
ACTTTATTCTTTCCCTGCGTAACTCCAGGCAATTTATTGAACCTCTGTGCACCTAAGATTCAGGGATGCAATGAGAATGATAAAACTGCTCTATCAGCTGATTTATGTGAGAATTAAATCAGCCAATGCATGTAAATTCCTTAACTTGGTCCTACACAGAAAATTCTTTAATTTGTTAACCAATACACTGTATGAAGTGAATGATATCATGTATATTATTTTGCAAACTCCTATTTTGCATATAGGTGCAGACATAGCTTCAGGTAAATACATGCAAACTAACTTATCTTTTAATATCTTAAAATTTTTCCATTACAAGGATACAAAAACTATTCTACCAATTACCTGTTGAAGAAACTCATGTTTAATTCCGGTTTATTTTGCCATCATAAACAATGCTGTGAAAGCATTCTTGTATATCGAGGATCACATATATGCCTTTACTTCTGTAGGATAGATTCTTTTTAAAAATATTTTAACTTTTATTTTAGGTTCAAGGGTGGACTTTTAATCTAGATGCTGAGACTAGCACATATGTATACTTTTGCACTATAAAAATATCAATAATTTTTTTCTCCAAGTGTAGTAACTTACAGTTGCACTAAAGTATATAAGATTTTCCAGGTTCATTGAAATTCCCTAAGAAATACTATATACTCTTATGATAAAAAATATATGTATAAAATTTATATTAGATTTCCGCATGTATGAATTTAATAAAGCAACTTTATAATTTTGCCATTAGCCCAGCACAGTGCCTAGAATGTATAATTTCACAGTATATTTTAGTTAAAATATTATAATTATGCCAATTGAGGGATGTATAATATTAGTAATAAACACTGAAATTACAAATATACTACTTCTGATATTATCAGGCCTAACAAAAATACACTTGGTTGAATTTTATAAAATCAGTTACACATAAAAACATTATTATTAGCTATTACCCACTACATATTTTTCAAAATTCTGTTGTTGATTTAACTCATTTGCTAGATTAATATAATCGTCTCATTCAAGACCATAAAATCAATTTCCCATGTTTTATTTTATCTATATCTATGACAAACACTTTAAACCAAAATTTGAAGTGAATGTATTATAAAATAATTGGTATAAAATAAAAGCTATTCAAAAGACATATACTTCTATTGTATGGATATGTAAAATGAGTAAAATGAGTAAGAAAAACTTTTTGTGTTAGCCACTGGGATTTTTGGTTTGTGTATTACTTTAGCATATTATCTCATTTTGAATGCTATAGTTTAGGACACTAGTTTAAACTACTGAAGTTAAAATGTTCTCCTTATTTCAGAGGATAGAAGGATCTTACAGTGACAGACATCCATTAGTAAGAATTAATTTCTAGAGATAAAGTGAATTCAGTAACCAAAGTGTCAGTATGGTCAAAATAGTCTACATGGGAAATGTTTGGTGGCTCTTAGTTGATCACGGAGTCTCTAGAACCAAAAGCTAGGAATGCCAATTAAGTTTCGATTTGGCTTATATGATCTCAAATCTTCAGGTTTACAAAACATATCTTGAGCCACCACCCAGCTCTGTCACCCAGGCTGGAGTGCAGTGGCACCATCTCAGCTCACTGCAGCCTCCGCCTCCGAGGTTTAAGCGATTCTCATGCCTCAGCCTCCTGAGTAACTGGGACTACAGGTACTCACCACCATGCAGGGATTTTTTTTCTATTTTTTTGTAGAGACACGGTTTTACCCTGTTGGCCAGGCTGCTCTCGAACTCCTGACCTCATGATCCACCCACCTCAGCCTCCCAAAGTGCTGGGATTACAAGCATGAGCAACTGTGCCTCGCCCATTTTTCTTTTCACCCACCTCGGCCTCCCAAAGTGCTGGGATTACAGGCATGAGCCACTGCACTGAGCCTACAGCTCATTTCTTACCACATAAAGCTTTGCACCTCTCCACAAAACTGCCATCAAGGATGTCCCCAGAAACCATTCATCCCAGGTGCCACGCAGAGAAGAGTTTCTTGTTCACCTTTTCCCTTTACCTCTTCCCTCTCACCTCATCATGTTCATTCATTCATCCCTTTTCCATTCTCACTTTTAAGCTTTAACCTTTCAAAAGCCTATCTTCCCCTATAAGTAATGTATTCTAACTCCCGCCATCACCATATCCTTCTCCAACCAACCAAACTGCCATCCTGAGTTTACGGAAAGTCCATAAACTAAGAAGAAATGGGAAACATTCATTGCTAACTTGGCAGCCCTTCATCCACCCTACGTGAGAGCACAGATCTTATTGTCTTTGAAGACCCTTTCTTTTTTTTTTTTGAGAAGCAGTCTCACTGTCGCCCAGGCTGGAGTGCAGTGGCACAATCTCGGCTCACTGCAAGCTCCAACTCCTGGGTTCACGCCATTCTCCCGCCTCAGCCTCCCAAGCAGCTGGGACTACAGGCACCCACCACCACGCCTGGCTGATTTTTTTTGTATTTTCAGTAGAGACAGGGTTTCACTGATAGCCAGGATGGTCTCGATCTCCTGACCTCATGATCTGCCTGCCTCGGCCTCCCAAAGTGCTGGGATTACAGGCATGAGCCACCGTGCCCAGCTCCTTTTTTTTTTTTTAAAGACAGGTCTCACTCTGTTGCCCAGGCTCAAGTGCAGTGGTGTAATCACAGCTTACTGCAGCCTCCAACTCCTGTGCTCAGGCTATCTGCCTGCCTCAGCCTCCCAAGCAGCTAGGACTACAGGCACACACCACCACACCTAGCTAATCTGTTTAGTTTTTGTAGAGATGGGGGCCCTGCTATGCTGAACAGGCTGGTCTCAAACTCCTGGCCTCAAGCAATCCTCCCACCTTGGCCTCCCAAAGTGCTGGGATGACAGGCATGAGCCACCATGCCTGGTCTGAAGACTTTTAAATGCTGCCATATTCAAGACGCGTTGAAACTCACCTGTATTCGATGAGCCTGCTTTTCGCAAATGAGTAACATAAAACAGACTGAAATACCTTAAGCTTCTCAGCCTTTTACCCTCCTCTGGAATAATGAGTGTATCCCAAAAGTAAATCCATAATGAGGTCCAGTTTTTCCTTCCTCCTTGGCTATGAAATAGACAAGAAAAAGGCAAGCTAGCCATTTCCATCTCACTATAGCAGACTCTCATGTTTGCTTTTTGACCGTATGTGGGAAGCGGGGGCCTGACTGCTTTCCTACTTCCTAAGCACAACTTACTTTTCCTAGGAAATTCTCAACACAACCTACATGGATTAAACCAGCTTCCCCACTTTGTTTCCAATATTCTTATAGCCAAAATGTCCAGAATGGGCAAGGCAACCTGAAAAAATGAGGACGGGTACATTATCCCATGCGCTAAACTGCCACTTACACTGGTTAGTCATGAAATCCGCAAAATTCCAGATGAGCTCTCCAACCACGTATTTTCTGCGTTTTTGATCCAGACCCAGATGGTACTGCTCTAGCAGACTTTTCCGGTACTCTTCACTGAACATCAGAGGTGGATCCTGGGATTCAAGGCAAAGAGAATTAAGAGTAAGAACTGGCAGAATTGTAAATGTTAGATAAAAATAAAGATCCACTTGATGGTGACCAAAATATCAGTCCTCACTGGGGGCTGCAGTGACTGCAGGACTCACTGATGCTAGGGTAAAGACAGCCAGGGAATGATGTAACCCAGAATTAAAAAGGAGGTTTAAAAAAAAAACATCAATTAGTAACTGCTTTATTTATAAATATAATCTGATACTTAATTTTTCTTCCTTTTCCATCTCTATCTGCTGATACAGTCTTAAGGCTGAACTACACTAGAAGGAAAAATATGTCTTTAGGTCAGGTGCGCTGGCTCATGTCTGTCATCCAAGCACTTTGGGAGACCGAGGTGGGAGGACTGCTTGAGCCTAGGAGTTCAAGACTAGCCTACAAAAAGTACAAAAGTTAGCCAAGCATGGAGGCACACACCTGTGGTCCCAGCTACTTGGGAGGCTGAGGTGGGAGGACTGCTTCAGTCCCGGAGGTCAAAGCTGTGGTGAGCTGTGTTTGCACCACTACACTCCAGCCTGGGTGACAGAACAAGACCCTATCTCATGAATGAATGAATGAATGAATGAATGTAAAATGAAATTAAACTAAACCAGGCTGGGCATGGTAGCTCAGGTCTGTAATCCCAGCACTTTGGGAGGTCGAGGCAGGAGGATCACTTGAGCTCAGGAGTTCAAGATCAGCCTAGGCAACACAGTGAAACTCAGTCTCTATAAAAAGGCTAAATATTTGCTAGGTGTAGTGGCGCATGCCTGTGGCTCCAGCTACTTGGGGGGCCGAGGAGGAAGGATCACTTGAGCCCAGGAGGCTGAGCAGAGCTGTGATTATGCCACTGCACTCCAGCCTGGGCAACAGAGTGAGGCTGTCTCAAAAAAAAATTTTTTTTAATTAAACCAAATAAATTCAGTTATCCTAGTCATACATCAAGACCTCAATAGCCACATGTAGCTAGTGGCTACCATTTCAGACAGTGCAGACATGGGGCATTTCCATCATTGCAAAGGTTCTTTTTTGAAACAAGGTCTCACTCTGTCACCCAGGTGGGAGTACAGTGGTGCAATTATGGCGGACTGCAGCCTTGACCTACTGGGCTCAAACAGTCCTCCTACCTCAGCCTCCCAAGTAGCTGGGACTAGAGGCAAGCACGACCATACCCAACTATTTTTCTTTTTTTTTGAGATGGAGTCTTGCTCTGTCGCCCAGGCTGGAGTGCAGTGGCACAATCTCGCCTCACTGCAACCTCCACCTCCCCAGTTCAAGCGATTCTCCTGCTTTAGCCTCCTGAGTAGCTGGGATTACAGGTGCATGCCACCACACCCAGCTAATTTCTGTGTTTTCTTAGTAGAGATGGGGTTTCACCATGTTGGTCAGGCTGGACTTGAACTCTTGGCCTCGTGATCCACCCACCTCAGCCTCCCAAAGTGCTGGGATTACAGGCGTCAGCCACTGCACCCAGCCAAAACCCATCTTAAATATTTTGTAGAGAAGGGGCCCATGTTGTGCAGACTGGTCTCAAACTCCTGGGCTCAAGAGATCCTCTGACCTCGGTCTCCGACAGGGCTAGCATTCCAGGTGTGAGCCACCACACCCAGCACTGCAGAGGTTCTATCAATGCTCACCTAGACTCTCTCGAGTTTCTTAAGAATTCAGAACTGGGGCTGGGCATGGTGGCTCATGCCTGTAATTCCAGCACTTTGGGAGGCCAAGGCAGGTGGATCGCTTGAGGTCAAAAGTTCAAGACCAGCCTGAACAACATGGTGAAACCTCATCTCTACTAAAAAAAAAAAAAAAAAATTAGGTGAGCATGGTGGTGCATGCCTGTAATCCAAGCTACTTGGGAGGCTGATGCAGGAGAATTGCTTGAACCTGGGAGGCGGAGGTAGCAGTGAGTCAAGATTGCACCACTACACTCCAGCCTGGGCGACAAGTGAAACTCCTCCTCAAAGGAGAAAGAATTCAGAGCTGGTTACCTTTTCAAAGAGAATGAACAAGGGTGCATATCCACAAACTACCTCCCCCTACTTGACTAGTTTGCAGAAGTGTCATTCTGTAAGCACGATAAATTTAAGGGTGCAAACAGAACAGTGCAGTCCACTGTGGGTGGCTGTTCCCTGTGTGTCAACAGGAGTCCCAGGAGCTGTGCAAAAGAGTGTGAGCTGGCTGAGGAGGGGACAAGGGGCTGGATGGGGTTCAGGAATCCACATGAAAAAAACCCCACAAGACAAAGCAACATATCTTTGGTGAGAAGGACAAAAAATGAGATGGATAAACAAATGAGGACAGGCCAGGCATGGTGGCTCAGGCCTGTAATCCCAGGATTTTGGGACGCCGAAGCAGGCAAATCACTTGACGTCAGGAGCTCGAGACCAGCCTGGCCAACATGGCAAAACCCCACCTCTACAAAAATACAAAAATTAGCTGGGCATGGTGGCGGGTGCCTGTAATCCCAGCTGCTTGGGAGGTTGAGGCAGGACAATCACTTGAGCCTAGGACGTGGAGGTTGCAGTGAGCTGAGATCACACCATTGCACTTCAGCCTGGGTGACAGAGTGAGACTCCATCTCAAAAAAAAAAAAAAAAAAAAAAAGACAAAGTGAGTGATTAAACATGGCTCTAAGATCTCACCCATGCCCTCAAGAGGTATTATTTAGCATGTGCTGTGTCAGCTATTGCAGAGTACCTGGGAAACAACAATAAATAGGACTCCTGTCTCCTGAGCCCACAGTCTGATCAAAGAGAGAGCCAAAGAAATAACAACGGTGCCTGGCGAGAATGTTGGGAGAGCCAGGTTCTGGCTGCAACAGGGCAGAGCACAGGGAAGGTTCCCTCCGCCTGGGGCAGGTGGGGTAAACCTCCCCACAGAGGGGACAGCTATGAGGAGACTCAGATGCCAAATAGGAATCTTTTCAGCCACATGTCGTGACTCATGCCTGTATTCCCAGTACTTTGGGAGTCCAAGACAGGAGGTGAAGACCAGCCTCATAGCGAGACTGCATCTCTACAAAATATTTTAAAACTAGGCTGCACATGGTGGTGCACGCCTGTAGTCCCAGCTACTCAGGAGGCTGAGGCAGGGGAATTGCTTCAGCCCAGGAGTTCGAGGCTGCAGTGAGCTATGATGACACCACCACACTCCAGCCTGGGCAACAGAACAAGACCCTGTCAGGAAAAAAATAAAAAATACAAAAAGGCTAGCACAGTGGATCACACCTGTTCATCCCAGCACTTTGGGAGGCCAAGGCAAAAAGATCAATTGAGTCCAGGAGTTTGAGACCAGCCTGGGCAACATAGCAAGACCCTATCTCTAAAAACATAAAAAGAAAAGGATCTTTTAGTTGGTGATTATGGTGCCAACATGGGCATTCCAGGCAGAAAGAATAGCTCAAGCAAGAGCAGGAGAGCAAATGAGGGCAGTGGAAACAGATCAGTGGCCAGGAGTGAGAAGAGAAGAGGATGAAAACCCAGGAGAGAGCAGAGGACACTGAGTGTCCTGACTAGGGGTTAGGACTTTGTCCTATGGGCCTGGGGGAGCCAATGATAGGACTCAAAAATTTTGATTTGTGGCCGGGCACAGTGGCTCACACCTGTAATCCCAGCGCTTTGTGAGCCTGAGGCAGGAGGATCACTTGATCCCAGGAATTCAAGACCAGCCCGGGGAACACAACAAGGCCCCATCTCTACAAAAGTAAAAAAAATTAGCCAGGCATGTTGGCCTGTGCCTATGGTCCCAGCTACTCAGGAGGCTGAGGTGGGAAGATCGCTTGGGCCCAGGAGGTTAAGGCTGCAGTGAGCAGTGATCGCACCACTGCACTCCAGCTTGGGTGACAGAGAGAGAGGCGGTCTCAAAAACACACAAAAATTTGGATTTGTTAGAAAGACCACTTGGGCATGGGTGACAGGAGGCTGTCTGGAAACAAGGCCAGTAAGGAGTCAACCTTTGAGGACCAAGCGAGTGGGGCAGAGGCCTGGCTGCTGGTGAGAAGGGAACATGGACAGGGTAGCGGGAGGTGAGCCCAAAGCTGAAGCAAGGGGAGCACTGCAGTGGGTGCAGGGCAGGGTGGGGGAGGCAAGTGGCATCTCTGCCCAGAGAGAATACACAAGCAGAAAGTTCAACACCGCTTACCTGGTGAAACCCTACAAGCGTTTCCACTCCATACGCACTCTGAATAATGGGATTGTGATGTCTTACACCAATTCTCAAACTGGGTGGCCAGCTGTAGCTGAATCAACTCCAGGTGCCCGTAGTTGCGATACCAAGAGTAGTAGCTGTTCACACAGATCACATCCACATACAGAGCCTAGGACCAGAGCAGCAGAGCCGGTTCAGCAACCACAAGACCGCATGACTCAGTACTCACATGCTGTGGGGGCTCCTCTGACAGAGAAGGTAAGAAGGGGATGTAATCCCAGCACTCTGGGAGGCTGAGGCAGGAGGGTGGCTTGTGGCCAGGAGTTCGAGACCAGCCTGGGCAACACAGCAAGACCCCAGCTCTACAAAAAATAGTATCAAGAAAATTAGCACGGCACAGTGGCTCATGCCTGTAATCCCAGCACATTGGGAGGCCAAGGTGGGAGGATCACTTGAGCCCAGGAGTTTGAGACCAGCCTAGGCAACATCGTAGGACTCCATTTCTACAAAACAAAACAAAAAGCCTAGAACGGGAAGAGCTGCCTCTCAGGGCTGAGAACATCCAACTGCACCAATTTAGATCCTGAAATTACCCTGCCCCACCAGCAAAAAACATGGTCACAAAGTGGCCCAAAGGAGGCAGGCCTGTGATTGCACACTGACGCTCACGACGTGTGCAGCTGGGAAGGGCTGTGAGAGGCAGAGCAGCTGCCAACACGCAGTCCTCAGCCAAAACCCAGGGCCCCTGCCACTGGAACTGACTCCTCTCCAGGCAGCACTCCCAGCACTGGGCATCCCCTCACCTTGCCCTGGAGAAGCGCTCCCACCCAAGGGGCCAATGCACTCATTCTCGCAGATAATCTTTTTCGCTTTGTTTGGAAGACAGAGTCTCGCTCTGTTGCCCAGGCTAGAATGGAGTGGCACAATAGTGCAACCTCTGCCTCCCACGATCAAGCGCAGGCGTGGTGGCATGTGCCTGTTATCCCAGCTACTTGGGAGGCTGAGGCAGGAGAATTACTTGAACCTGGGAGGCAGAGGTTGCAGTGAGCTGAGACTGTGCCACTGCACTCCAGCCTGGGCAACAGAGCAAGATTCTATCTTTTTTTTAAAAAAAAAAGAATGCTAGTATCAGCCAGGCACGGTGGCTCATGCCTGTAATCCCAGCACTTTAGGAGGCTAAGGCAGGAGGATCACTTGAGCTCAAGAGTTTGAGACTGGCCTGGGCAACATAGTGAGATCCCATCTCTACAAAAACATTTAAAATTAGCCGGGCACAGTGGTGTACACCCGGAGTCCCAGCTACTTGGAAGGCTGAGGCAAGAGGGTTGCTTAGGCCCAGGAATTCAAGGCTGCAGTGAGCTGTGATCACACCACTGCACTCCAGCCAGAGCAACAGAGTAAGACCTTGCCTTCACAAAAAAAACAAACAAACAAACAAAAAAAAAAACCTCAGGTTCCAACCCTGGAGTTACTAAATCAGGATCTCAGAATGCAGAGATCTGGCATTTCAAAAAAACGTCCCCTGGAGATTCTGATCAGCCAGGTTTGGGCCAGATGAACTCTAAGCTCACTTAAACCTTTGACATTTTATGAGTCTATTAAATCGAGTACAAAAAATGCTGAGTCCAAACTGAGCAAACAAATCCCATCTCCCTATGCCCAGCCTCCTTGGATTCAGAAAGCCACACTGCCTGGAGAGTAAGCAGAGAGAGAATTGTCATTAACCCAAAGACCATCTTTGAAAACAGACTGGCTGCAGCTGAGTGCAGTGGCACACGCCTGTAACCCCAGCCCTTTGGAAGGCCGAGGCAGGAGGATCACTTGAGCCCAGGAGTTCGAGACCAGCCTGGGCAACATGGCAAGACCCTGTCTCTATCTTTCTAAGTAAAACAAAATAAAAAGCTCAGACTGGCAGCACATGGTTCTTTCCAGCTGTTCCCATGAGCAGGCTTCAGGACAAGCCCAGGAAAAGAGGCAGGGAGAAATGGGGTGGGGACCCCCAGGCTCACCCCCTTGTCTGCTGCGTAGGTGGAGTTGGTCACAAAGGTCACAAGCTGGGAGGGGTCCAAGGCTTTGGTGTGAGCAATCACCATCCTGTCCACAAAAGAGAGAAGACACAGGTTCCGTCAGTCTGGGAAAGGCTCAGACACCCTCCCATCCTCTCTGTCCCATCTTCCCCTGACAGAACACAACTGGGGGCCAGGCATGATGGCTCACATCTGTAATCCCAGCACTTCAGGAGGCTGAGGCAGGCAGATCACTGAGGTCAGGAGTTCAAGAACAGCCTGGCCAACATGGCAAAACCCCATTTCTACTAAATATACAAAAATTAGCCAGGCATAGTGGCACGCATCTGTAACTCCAGCTACTCGGGAGGCTGAGGCACAGGAATTGCTTGAACCCGGGAGGTGGAGGTTGCAGTGAGCCGAAATCACGCTACTGCACTCCAGCCTGGGCCACAGAGCAAGACCCTGCCCCCAAACAAACAAACAAAAAAAAAAAAAAAAAAAGAAAAGAAAAAAAAAAAACAAAGCACAGAGCCGCTGCTTTCTTCCCTAACTTGAGATGTGTTTTATATAAGGGCACGTTCCTCTAGTCCTAGACCGAGCTCTCTAACATCACTCTTTCTCCCCCACCCCTGAATCCAATTCCCCCAGAGGCGTAGCCACCCTGCCAGGTACACAGAGCTGAGGTCACTGGACTGGACAGTGCCAAAAATGAGGTTCGCTTCCTGAAATAGCTCTTGAACACAGGAGTGAATGGGCTTTGGATTCAGGTGGAATATTTATTAATGCATCAAGCAAACAGGTAGTGCAAGGTGGGAGGTAGGCACAGGGCTGGGTGCTAGGCGCTCAGTAATGACTCAAATCTAAGTCCACAGGTCCTGGGCAGTGGGAGTGGAGATGCATGCACAGAAAAACGGTGCAAGTGCCAGGCGAGGTGGCTCATGCCTAGAACCCCAGCACTTTGGGAGGCTTACTTGAGACCAGGTGCTTGAGACCAGCATGGGCAACATAGCAAGACCTTGTTTCTACAACAAATTTAAAAATTAGGGCCGGGCATGGTGGCTCAAGCCTGTGAGCACTTTGGGAGGCCAAGGCAGGTGGATCACGAGGTCAAGAGTTCGAGACCAGCCTGGCCAACATGGTGAAACCCCATCTCAACAAAAAATAAAGAAGAAAACTAGCTGGGCATGGTGGCGTGAGCCTGTAATCCCAGCTACTCGGGAGGGTGAGGCAGGAGAACTGTTTGAACCCAGGAGGTAGAGCATGCAGTGAGCCAAGATCGCAACACTGCTCTCCAGCCTGGGAGACAGAGCAAGACTCTGACTCGTGGGGAAAAAAAATATTAAAATTTAGCCTGGCAAGGCAGCACACGTCTGTGGTCCCAGCTATTTGGGAGGCTGAGTGGGGAGGATCGCTTAAGCCCAGGAGGTTGAGATGGCAACGAGCCATGATTGCACCACTGCACTCCAGCCTGGGCAACAGAATGAGACCCTGACTCTGAAAAACAAACAATGAAAGAAATGTTGCGAATGGAAATGACAAGTGTTGGCAGGAATTGGGCACTCTATGAGACAACAGACACATCCCGGATTGGAGAGTCAGGGACAGGCTCTTAGAAGAAATGGCCTTTATGCTGAGTCAAGTTAACCAGGAGGGATGAAGGGAAGAGGCTCCTAACAGAGGGACCAGTCCGTGCTCAGAGCTCCCAGCATCTGCCCAAGGCCTCCACAGAACAGACTGTTGTGTTTTTTTGTTTTGTTTTGTTTTTTTTGAGATACAGAGTCTCATTCTATAGCCCAGGCTGGAATGCAGTGGCATTATCTCAGCTCACTGCAATCTCTGCCTCCTGGTTCACCTGAGGCCATTCTCCTGCCTCAGCCTACCTAGTAGCTGGGATTACAGACGTCCACCACCATGCCCAGCTAATTTTTGTATTTTTAGTAGAGACAGGATTCACTACCTGTTGACCAGGCTGGTCTCGAACTCCTGACCTCAGGTGATCCATCCACCTCAGCCTCCCAAACTGCTGGGATTACAGGCGTGACCCACCGCATCCGGCCTAGACTGTTGTTGAAGCTGGTTTTCTTCTTCTTTCCTCAGTTCTTTTCTTTTATATCTTCCCCCCATCATTGCTCTGCCCATCCGAAGGCTGTGGCTGGCACAGGACAGAACAGAACCTCCTAGCCTCAAGTTCCAAACCCACATTCTCCAATAGCCAGGCTCTCAGATGGGAAGCTTCAAAGCCTTGTGACAGCCTGGCTGAACCTCTCCAGCCTGGGCGCTCCCTCCATTTCCTGCTCCTCTGGCCACCTCCCAAAGCCTGTCTGGAAGCCTCAGGCACCCGCTCCTGGAAGCCTGTATGATTCACAACAAAGGGCCTGTCCACCCAGTCGTGCTGAGCACACCCCTATTCCCCCGAGCTCTGAATTGTCCTTTGCCCAGGCTCGGACAACATCTCAGAGCCTTCTGCCTGCTGCAGACTCGGCTCAGCCCAAATCACTCCATGAAATTGGGGTGTGGCATCTGCCTCAAGGAGCATTTCTACAACCTCTGCTGCCTCTACCGCAAATGAAACTGGCTCTCACCCACTGGCTCTCGGTGACGGGCACAGTGCGGAGCCCCACAGGGAGTGTGTAGAAGTCAAAGGCCCCAGTGACTTCTGTGCAGTCAGCCGCACCTATGACAGCCAAAGCGCCAGGTGTGAGCGCCCCGACAGCCTGAGCCCCATCTGGCCTGCCCTACAGCAGGAAGACCCCTCGTGCATGCACCCCAGCAGTCGCCTCTGGGCCTGCAGAGAAGCAGCAATCAGAGGCTCTGCCCTTCACTGGCTGACCCTGGGACCTGCCCTTCAAAATCAGGCCTTCTCCTTGACCAGACGAGGTGGCTCATGCCTGGAATCCCTACACTTTGGGAGGCTAAGGCAGGAGGATCACCTGAGTCCAGGAGTTCAAGACCAGCCTGGGCAACAGAGTAAGACCCCAACTCTATAAAAAGGATTTTTTTTTTGAGACAGTCTCACTCTGTCACCCAGGATAGAGTGCAGTGGCATGATCTCAATTCACCGCAGCGCCTGCCTCCTGGGTTCAAGTAATTCTCCTGCCTCTGCCTCCCGAGTAGCTGGGATTACAGACGTGCACCATCATGCCCTGTAAGTTTTCATATTTTAGTAGAGACGGGATTTCACCATGTTGGCCAGGCTGGTCTCCAACTCCTGGCCTAAAGTGATCCGCCCGCGTCAGCCTCCCGAAGTGCTGGGATTACAGGCGTGAGCCACCATGCCCGGCCTACAAAAAAAATTTTTTTAATTAGCCAGGCATGGTGGCATGTGCCTGTAGTACCAGCTACTCAGGAGGCCAAGGTAGGAGGATTGCAGCTCAAAGCTGCAGTGAGCTGTGATCAGGCCATTGCATTCTAGCCTGGGTGACAGAGTGAGATCATCACAAAAAATAAATAAATAAATAAACAAACAAATAAATAAATAAATAAATAAAAATAAATAAATAGATAAAAAATCTGGGCCTCCCACCAAGGGTGGGAAACATCAGAAAGCTCAGAGGACCACACCTGCCCGTTCACCTACCCTGGGCTCCTGCTGAAGCCAGGGCTACCAGATGGGGGCAAAAGACCTCCCTTAAGCAAGTCCCAAACCACCATTACCTCCCACGAGTACAGGTAGGCGGGGTGTTCGTGCATCAGGTACGGCCACCAGAGGTTGGCACCCAGCACCTTCAGCTGGCCCTGGGTCCCAGCCTCGTTGTCCACGACTTTGTTTTCTGCATTCAAAAGACACACTTCCAACTTGAACTGGTTACTGCACTTGACGGAGATCTGGTAATTCACCAGCCCTGCAGGAGGCAAGAGAGACCAGGGCTTAGGGAGGGACATGACCTGGGTCACAGAAACGGGAATGCCCCACAATAACCACTCCCAGGCACTCTCATTTGCTTCTGTTGCTTTTTTTTTTTTTTTTTTTGAGATAGAATCTCACTCTGTCGCCCAGGCTGGAGTGCAGTGGCATGATCTGGACTCACTGAAACCTCTGCCTCCCAGGTTCAAGTGATTCTCCTGCCTCAGCCTCTGGAATAGCTGGGATTACAGGCACCTGCCACCACATCCAGCTAATTTTTGTATTGTTAGTAGAGACAGGGTTTCACCACATTAGCCAGGATAGTCTTGATCTCCTGACCTCGTGATCCGCCTGCCTCAGCCTCCCAAAGTGCTGGGATTACAGGCTTGAGCCACCGTGCCCGGCCCTGAACCAATGCGCCCGGCCCGCTTTTTTTTAATTTAATTTTTTATTTTATTATTATTATTTTTTTGAGATGGAGTCTCACTCTGTCACCCAGGCTGGAGTGTAGTGCTGTGATCCTGACTCACTGCAACCTCCACCTCTGGAGTTCAGGTGATTCTCCTGCCTCAGCCTTCCGAGTACCTGGGAATACAGGAATGCACCACCATGCCCAGCGAATTTTTGTATTTTTAGTAGAGATGGAGTTTTGCCATGTTGGCCAGGCTGGTCTCGAACTCCTGAACTCAGGTGATCCACCTGCCTCAGTCTCCCAATAGATTAGATATATTATTAATGAATTGCTTCCTTTAACACCCTATTCATTGAATTTTCCAGTAAACCACAATTACTAATTACTCCTGAAATCAGAAAAGAGGTTAAAAAGATTTTATAACAGTATCCTATGAAATCTACTACTTTCAAGTAATAGTAGTTGAATTACCAAAACCCGTCACTCAAGCCAATGACTACAATTAAGATATCAGTAACATTTCCTAGATAAATAAAGTCAATTAATTATATTTGCATCTGGGAAATAGAGAAAGTACATATAAGCCATGATTTTGAAGTCAAAAGAGAGAGAATATTTGGCAAGGAGGGGTGAGTTATAGTATGTAATTATAACATATAGTAGTTTTTTGTATGCTGGTAACTAATTTTAATTTCCTACATTTTTATGTAGATTTCTGCTATTCTTGTCCTATTTTCCTAATCATCTTTCTATATGGATGACTACATAAGTCTGAGAATACCAAAAGAGACAGACACAGAACCAATCGGATTCCTTTCTTCTTGAAGCTTCTGCACAGCAAAAGAAACTATCAACAGAGTGAACAGACAACCTACAGAATGGGAGAAAATTTTTGCAACAATGCATGTGACAAAGATCTAATGTCCAACACTGATAAGGAACTTAAACAAATTTACAAGAAAAAAAAAATCTCATTAGAAAGTGGGCAAAGGACATAAACACACACTTCAAAAGAAGACACACATGTGGCCAACAAGCATATGAAAAAAAGCTCAACATCACTGATCATTAGAGAAATGCAAATCAAAACCACAATGGCATACCATCTCACACCAGTCAGAATGGTTATTATTAAAAAGTCAACGCCAGGCATGGTGGCTCACGCCTGTAATCCCAGCACTTTAGGAGGCCAAGGCAGGCAGATCGCATGAGGTCAGGAGTTCCAGACCAGCCTGGACAACCTGGCGAAACCCCGTCTCTACTAAAAATACAAAAATTAGCCCAGCGTGGTGGCGGGCGCCTGTAATCCCAGCTACTCAGGATGCTGAGGCAGGAGAATCGCTTGAACCCGGGAGGCAGAGGTTGTAGTGAGCCGAGATCATGCCACTGCACTCTCCAGCTTAGGTGACAGAGCGAGACTCTGTCTCAAAAAAAAAAAAATATTTGAATTTTGTTTAAATCGCTAACACATACTGGGCATTTAATAACAAAAAAAAAAGGACATGAGATTGTGATCCTTATGAGGGTTTGAGAAGCATTTCACTAGGGTTCAACATAGAGCAGTCTGAAACATACTGTAATAATTTAATCCAATGGCTCATCTACAGCACCTAAAAAGATTACAGCAGATTCTCATCATTCAGTGTAGTTACAGTCTAGAAAGTTCCATGAACAAATAAAAACTTAGGTTTCAGCAAGCTACTGGTCACATTTTTGTAAGCTTACCAACACCTACTTTTGTTGTATGTGTGCTTATTTAATATATATTGTTGGCCAGGCACAGTGGCTAATGCCTGTAATCCCAGCACTTTGGGAAGCCAAGGCGGGCAGATCATTTGAGGTCTGGAGTTCGAGACCAGCCTGGCCAACGTGATGAAACCCCAACTCTACTAAAACTACAACAACAACAAAAAATTAGCCAGGCATGGTGGCGCATGCCTGTAGGCTTAGCTACTTGGGAGGCTAAGGCAGGGGAATCGCTTGAACCCAGGAGGCAGAGGTTGCAGTGAGCCAAGACTGCACCACTGCACTCCAGCCTGAGCAACACAGTGAGACTCTATCTCAAAAAAAAAATAATAATTAATTAAATGAATGAATAAATAGATAATATACATTGTTTATTCATTAACATTGAACTCACAGCCAATGGCACTACAGCACTCACGCCTGGAGTTTATTTAATGCATGTATTTTCTCTGCAAGGCACATCACAGACTTCTTGGACTTGTGAATGCTAAGCAGCACTTCAGCACTATGCTTGGGGGTTAATTTACATGGCAAAACAACCAACAAACAGCACAAAAATAGGAAAAGCATGGCATTAAGTAGACCACAAAAAGGATACCTGACTATTGTATGAGAGCTGAAAAAGAAGGCAGAATATCATCCTGTTCAAACTCAAATTCTTTGACACTCTATGCAAACACATGACTATGAAAGTGCTGTGAGTACTGATTTGGGGGTTACAAAAAATAGTAGGTGAGTTCACAAATACAAAAGCTGAAAACAAGGAGGATCGACTGTATTTTTGTAGACAATCTAATCTCATAGAAGATTTCAATTCAGACAAAAATCATGACAATTACTGTATTACAAAAGGGCACTACATGGGGGAAAAGAGTAAAAATCAGAATTAAAACAAAGGTTCAAAATTCTGCATCAACCATATCCAGTTACACTTTAATATGGTTGTGGCAGACTACATTATTATTCCCAACTCATCACCCCTCCCTATATCTACAACCTTTCCCCAAGACAATGCAGTTCCTCCTGCTAGAGATCAGGTATATTTATCTATACTATCAATGTTAGCCATGGACAAGGTATGTGCTTTGGCTGACTGAATGTTAGTGGACATGATAGAAGCAATGGCTTAAAATGTACTTCCAGAACTGGAGTTTCCTTGTGATTCCATCACTGTGACAAAAACACATTCTCAGGTAGTCCACTGATCCAAGGGGGAACAAACAAACAGAAAACATACCTACACTCTATCTGCAGCTTGCAGCCTCACCAAGCCAAGAACAGTCAACTCACAGATATGTTAGCAAAAATAAATGTTTTTCGTACCTTAAGTTTTATATAATTATTGACCTATAGTTAACTGACATACAATATACATTAATCTTAAAATATCATTATCCCATTAAAAATATTTACATTAAAAACTGAGACCACTTTCTTTCCTCCTTTTTTTTTTTTTTTAAATTAAGAGACAGGGTGTCTCAATGTTGCCCAAGCTGGAGTTCAGTGGCTAGTGGCTATTCACAAGAACGATCATCTGATCATCGCACACTACCTCAAACTCCTGGGATCAAGCAATCCTCCTGCCTCAGCTTTCCAAGTAGCTGGGACTATAAGTGTGTACCACAGCATGTCAGCTCTCTCTCTCCTTCTTGACCTAAAGCCTAGCATAAAATTAGCTAAGTAGAATGTTTCCAAAGATGCCTGCATCAGTATCTCCCATCCCACATAATTTCTGTTTGATTTTGCCATTCACCCATAAAATGGTGGGATCTACCTCCCCCCCTTGCAAATTTGAGCTGGCCCTCTGATCCTGTCTAAGATCTGAAGCCAGATATTAAGGTACTTCATTAATTTCCATGTTTGTCCTCTATGCAACCTAGCAATCAAGCAAGAAGTCAAAACCTACTGATATAGTTTGGATGTGTCCCCACCCAAATCTCACCTTGCATTGTAATAATTCCCACGTGTCAAGGGTGGGGCCGGGTGCAGATAACTGAATCATGGGGATGGTTCCCCCCATACTGTTCTCGTGGTAGTGAATAAGTCTCATGAGATCTGATGGTTTTATAAATGGGAGTTCCCCTGCACATGCTCTCTCCTGCCTGCCACTATGTGAGACATGCTTTTGCACCTCCTTGCCTTCCACCATGATTGTGAGGCCTCCCCAGCCACGCAGAACTGTGAGTCAATTCAACCTCTTTCCTTTATAAATTACCCAGTCTCAGGTATGTCTTTATTTGCAGTGTGAGAACAGACTAATACAATAAGTTGATACCAGTAGAGTGGGGTGCTGCTGTAAAGATACCCGAAAATGTGGAAGCAACTTTGGAAATGGGTAACAGGGAGAGGCTGGAACAGTTTGGAAGGCTCAGAAGAGGATAGGAAAATGTGGGAAAGTTTGGAACTTCCTAGAGACTTGTTGAATGGCTTTGACCAAAATGTTAATAGTGATATGGACAATAAGGTCCAGGCGGAGGTGGTCTCAGAGGGAGATGAGGAATTTGTTGGGAAATGGAGTAAAGTCACTCTTACTATGCAAAGACACTGCAGGCATTGTGCACCTGTATTAGAAACGGGCATAAGATAGGCACGAAAGAGTGAAAATAAGAATTTTTTTCTAGAGTTCCCTAGAGATCTGTGGAACTTTGAACTTGAGAGAGATGATTTAAGGTATCTGACAGAAGAAATTTCTAAGCAACAAAGCATTCGAGAAGAAGCAGAGCATAAAAGTTCAGAAAATTTGTAGCCTGATGATGCAAGAGAAAAGAAAAATCTATTTTCTGAGGAGACTGGGTTGTAGAAATTTGCATAAGTAATGAGGAGCCAAATGTTAATCACCAAGACAATGGGGCAAACATCTCCAGGGCATGTTAGAGACCCTCACAGCAGACCCTCCCATCACAGCCCAGGAGGCTTAGAAGGAAAAATGGTTTTGTGGGTCCAGAACCCCCTGCTGTGTGCAGCCTAGGAACTTGGTGCCCTGCATCCCAGCTGCTCCTGCCATAGGTAAAAGGGGCCAAGGTACACCTCAGGCCATGGCTTCAGAGGGTGCAAGTTCCAAGCCTTTCAGGTTCTAGGCGGTGTTAAGCCTGCAGATGCACCGAAGTCAAGAATTAACGTTCATGAACCTCCGCCTAGATTTCAGAAGATGTATGAAAATGCCTGGAAATCCAGGCAAAAGTTTGCTGCGGGGGGGGGGGGGGCCCTCATGGATAACCTCTGGTAGGGCAGTGTCAAAGGGAAATATGGGGTTGGAGCCCCCACACAGAGTCCCCACTGGGGTACTGCCAAGCAGAGCTGTGAGAAAAGGGCCACCATCCTCCAGACCCCAGAATGGTAGATCCACTGACAGCTTGCACTGTGTGCCTGGAAAAGCTGCAGACACTCAATGCAGCCAGAAGGGAGGCTGTACCCTGCAAAGCCACAGGGGCGGGGCTGCCCAAGACCCTGGGAACCCACTTCTTGCATCACCTAGATGTGACACATGGAGTCAAAGGAGGTCATTATGGAGCTTTAAGATTTGCCTGCTGGGTTTTGGACTTGCATGGGGCCTGTAGCTCTTTCGCTTTGGCCAATTTCTCCCATTTGAAACGAGTGTATTTACCCAATGCCTGTATCCCTGTGTATCTAGAAAATAACTCACTTGCTTTTGATTTTACAGGCTCATAGGTGGAAGGGACTTGCCTTGTCTCAGATGAGACTTTGGACTATGGAATTTTGAGTTAATGCTGAAATAAGAGTTTGGGGGACTTTGGGGAAGGCATGATTGCTTTTGAAATGTGACGACATGAGATTTGGGAGAGGCTGGGGAAGAATTATATGGTTTGGCTCTGTCCCCACCCAAATCTCATCTTGAATTGTAACAATTCCCATGTGTCAAGGGTGGGGCCAGGTGGAGATAATTGAATCATGGAGGCAGTTTCCCCCATGCTGTTCTCATGGTAGTGAATAAGTCTCATGAGATCTGATGGTTTTATAAATGGGAGTTCCCCTGCACATGCTCTCTCCTGCCCACCATGTCTGACTAAATTTTGTATTTTTACTAGAGACGGGGTTTCACTATGTTGGCCAGGCTGGACTCCAACTCCTGATCTCGTGATCCGTCCACCCCAACCTCCCAAAGTGCTAGGATTATAGGCATAAGCCACCACACCCGGCCTCTTTTTCTTCTTTTTCTTTTTTTTATCTGGAGACTCAGTTTTGCACTCGTTGCCCAGGCTGGAGTGCAATGGTGTGATCTCAGCTCACTGCAGTCTCCACCTCAGCAGGAGAGCAGGAATCTTCAGTGATCCACGGGCAGATCTGCAGCCATTGTGGGCACCTGTTCCTCCTGTGACCTTTGTGCCCGTGTCTCTCCCTCCAGTACCTATTGCATGACCCCCTACGTCCGCCTCCTGCCATTGCCAGCAAGTGCCTTGCACGGGTACCTGGCTGCGCTTATTAATCCATTATGGTCGCTCTGTCACTGGTGCCATTATGTGCTCACACGCCCACTCCCTCAGGTTTAGAAGGCACGTTGCCCTGCAACAGAAGAATCTGCTGGCTTAGACTTTGGCCGAGTTGGCAGCTGGATGAGGACGCTCAGAGCCCAGCTCTCGAGAGTTCAAGCATCTAACGGTTCCCCACTGCTCCCAGGAGCGGTTACCCGGGCACTCTGTGCCCCTCATTCCTGTTTGGGCCAAGGCCGAGGACCTGTGAGTAGGGCTCAGTTGCCTTCAGCCCATCCCCCAGTTCACTTTGCTTGTGGGATCTCCCCGTTGCTCCTGCCCCTGGACTGAGTGGCAGGCCGTCCTACAAGCACCCGGACACTCGACATCAGTGGTGTCAAGACAACTCTAAGAAGGTTTTCCGTGATCCTGCAAGACCTGTGCTCCATCCTGGTGATTCTCCCTTCAATTTCACCGCACAGGTACCACAGTAAGCCAGTGCTGTGTGCTCCGAGTTCCAGGGCATCCTCCAGCTCAGCCACTACACTGAGCACAAGGACTCTGTGGGGCCCAGGAGCAGGTAGTCACCCCTTTGGGGTTCACAACACCCGGCTGTCCCCAGACTTGTGTCCAGGGAAGATAGTGTTGAGGGCCCTCAAGGAGAGCGGGGCAGGGATGCCTGAGCAGGACAAGGATCCCAGAGTCCAAGAAAATCCTGATGATCAGAGAACGGTCCCCGAGGTCACCGGGGATGCACGGTCTGCATTTCAGCCCCTGCGGGACAATGGAGGCCTCTCTCACTTTGGGCCCAGGCCCGGGTCTCTGCAGACAGACCTCCATGCCCAGAGCTCAGAAATCAGATATAACCAGACATCCCAGACCTCCTGGACGAGCTTGAGCACCAAACGAAATGCCATCTCCAGCTCCTACAGCTCCACGGGAGGCTTGCTGGGGCTAAAGCAGAGGAGGGGGCCAGCCTCATCCTGCTGCCAGCTGACCCTCAGTTACTCAAAGACAGTGAGTGAGGACAGGCCTCAGGCTGTCTCTTCGGGTCACATACGGTGTCAAAAGGCGGCAGATACAGCACCGGGGCAGACACTCGCCCCAAGGGGTGGCTCCCCTAGATCCCAGGCCTCTAGGACCCGTAGACGCAAGATTCCCCTGCTGCCACGCAGGCGAGGGGAGCCTTTGATGCTGCCACCTCTCTTAGAGCTGGGGTACCGGGTCACGGCTGAAGACCTGCACCTGGAAAAAGAGGCAGCATTCCAGCGGATCAACAGCGCGCTGCAGGTTGAGGACAAGGCCATCTCGGACTGCAGACCCTCACGGCCTTCCCACACTTTGTCCTCACTTGCAGCAGGGGCTTCGGGTGGGCCTCCCGTTTCTGAAGAACCCACTATGGATGCACAGCAGGATAGACCCAAGTCCCAACACTGCCTGGGCCTAGTGGCCCCCCTAGCATCTGCTGCAGAGGTCCCCTCTACAGCTCCCGTGTCTGGGAAGAAGCACAGACCACCAGGACCCCTGTTCTCCTCCTCAGATCCCCTTCCTGCCACCTCTTCCCACTCCCGGGACTCAGCCCAGGTCACCTCGATGATTCCTGCCCCCTTCCCAGCTGCAAGCACGGATGCCGGCAGGAGAAGAACAAGGTCGGCTCCTGCAGCTGCCGCAGCAGCCCCTCCCCCCTCCACATTGAACCCCACGTCGGGGTCACTACTCAATGCAGTGGATGGAGGCCCCTCCCATTTCTCGGCCTCAGCCACAGCTGCAGCAGGTGCCCAGAGGTCAGAAGTGAGATATAACCAGAGATCCCAGACCTCCCGGACCAGATCGTGCCCCAAACGAAATGCCAGCCCAAGCTCCCACAGCTCTATGGAAGGCCTCTGGGAACAAAAGCGGAGGAGGGGGCCAGCCTCATCCCACTGCCAGCTGGCCCTCAGTTCCTCAAACACAGTGAGTGAGGACGGACCTCAGGCTGTCTCTTCGAGTCACACCCAATGTGAAAACAAGGCAGATACAGCACCAGGGCAGACACTCGCCCCCAGGGGTGGCTCCCCCAGATCCCAGGCCCCTAGGCCCCGCATCAACAGTGCACTGCACGTTGAGGACAAGGCCATCTCGGACTGCAGACCCTCACGGCCTTCCCACACTTTGTCCTCACTTGCAACAGGGGCTTCTGGTGGGCCTCCCGTTTCTAAAGCACCCACTATGGATGCACAGCAGGACAGACCCAAGTCCCAAGACTGCCTGGGCCTAGTGGCCCCCCTAGCATCTGCTGCAGAGGTCCCCTCTACAGCTCCCGTGTCTGGGAAGAAGCACAGACCACCAGGACCCCTGTTCTCCTCCTCAGATCCCCTTCCTGTCACCTCTTCCCACTCCCGGGACTCAGCCCAGGTCACCTCGCTGATTCCTGCCCCCTTCACAGCTGCAAGCATGGATGCCGGCATGAGAAGAATGTTTTGTGTTCGAAATTGTTTGAGGGGTTTGGGTTTATTTTTGATGTTTTGTTTTTGTTTTTGTTTTTGTTTTTT
Organism: Pan troglodytes; assembly: GCF_028858775.2. NCBI lineage: Eukaryota > Metazoa > Chordata > Mammalia > Primates > Hominidae > Pan > Pan troglodytes. The sequence continues at coordinate 64,051,640 of NC_072403.2, forward strand.
TGCTTACATGGGCATCCTTCAGCTTTTAATAATCTGAAAAATTCTATTTACCCATTGTCAATGTGTATAAATTAATCTGAGTCAATTTTATACAATAAAAGGTGAACTTTTATGCATGAAACAATAATTTAACAAAAAATGTACCGGAAGAAGAATGTTCATGACAAATATAGGAAACATAAATATTACCAAATATTGGCAAGCACTGAAATGTTCAGAAATATAAGTCTATTACAGTTATAGCTCTCTCAAGCAAAAAAATAGCAGAGAAAAACTTAGTTTACCTTAGGGGCTATTTATTTACTTAGAGATTTGTTAAAAGGTCAAATGGGGTCACACAGAATACTAAGAAGAGCTGTTCACCCAGGCCTCACTAAGAACTCTTCTTCATTCAGTAGCTATATAGTAATATGACAACTGCTCCTACGACCCAAAGAGGAACTACAGCAACTACTCTTTAGCATCTGTTGCTCCCAACTCTGCTTTTCAATTATATGACTCAAGCATTCTGGCTCCATTAACTATTACTTCTGTTACTCCCAATTAAATTCCCTCTAAAAAATAAAAATTTTTAAAGCTGCAATTTAAGCTCTCTGCTGCCTCATGACTTCAATTCCATCAGAGTTATGCATTGTTTCCTCTGTACATCTTTGCTCTGCTTCCATTGCTAATTCCCTAGTAAAGTGTTGTATATTCAAAGTTCCAAAGAAACAGAATATCCAAGACATCACCAATCATCCAAAACACAGTGTAGGAGGCCACAGTTAAGAGAAGCAAGACCATTAGCTCTTTTTATAGGCTCGAGAACAACAGGATGCTTTGGTCCTGTATCAGCAGGATGCTTTTCGGGTAGATCCTACCTGCCACCCTAGCTATGGGCACATGTCAGAGTCCCATGTAATAAAGGAGACAAAAGGAAACCACCACGAGTATAAACTAAGAAAAGTACTCCAAGGTTTCTAAGAATGGAGCTGTATAACTCACTTTGCCCCATTTGTTACTTCTCCACGGTACTTACCACCACCTATTACATATATTTTGTTTATAGTCAGTCTTCCCTCATTAGAATGAAAGTTCCGTGAGGATAGGACTATACAGTCAGCCCTTAGTATCCATGGGGTACTAGTTTCAGGATCTCCTGAGGATAACAAAGGATACTCAAGTCCCTGATATAAAATGACATAGTATTTGCACATCACCTTTGCACATCCTCCCATATACTTCATATCAACTCTAGATCACTCATAATATCCGATGTAAATGTCATGCAAATAGTTATTGTACTATATTGTGTAAGGAATAAGGAGAAGAAAAAAGTCTGTACATGTTCAGTACAGACGCAACTTTTTTTTCCAATATTTCCAATCCTCGGTTGGCTTAATAAACAGATGTAGAACGCAGGAATAAGTTCTGGTGTCCTATTGCATAGTAGGATGAGTATAGTTAACAATAACGTATCATATATTTGAAAATAGCCAGAAGAGTAGATTTTGAATTTTCTCCCTACAGAAAAATCATTATGCAAATTACCCTGATTTGATCATTACACATTGAGTACATGTATTAAAACATCACATTGTACCCCATATATATGTACAATTATTATGTGTCAATAAAAATTTAATGTCAATATGTGAAATAAAATGAAAAAATAATTTTTAAAGCTGTAATTATCTCCATCTGGTAGGAATATATATAATCTGAAATAAAAAATATATTTGTAATTGTTAGGACAAAATAGATTATAGATTATTTTAAGTTTGCAAATTATAAATTATAAAATGCTCACAGAACCTGAAAAATTATCGGTATTGTTAAATATTTAAAAAGCTGTCCTTGGAGAGAAAGAAACCTATCAGATTTACATCAACAAGTGTAATATATCAGCCTATTACCATCTGCTACAGACTGCATGTTTGTGTTCCCTCAAAATTCATATGACAGGCCGGGCGCAGTGGCTCATGCCTGTAATCCCAGCACTTTGGGAGGCCGAGGCGGGTGGATCACGAGGTCAGGAGATCGAGATCATCCTGGCTAACATGGTAAAACCCCGTCTCTACTAAAAATACAAAAAATTAGCCGGGCGCAGTGGCGGGCGCCTTAGTCCCAGCTACTGAGGAGGCTGACGCAGGAGAATGGCGTGAACCCAGGAGGCGGAGCTTGTAGAGAGCCGAGATTGTGCCACTGCACTCCAGCCTGGGTGACAGACAGAGCGAGACTCTGTCTCAAAAAAAAAAAAAATTCATATGATAAAGCCCTAACCCCCAAGGTGAGGATATTGGGAGGCGTGGCCTTTAGGAGAGAATTGGGTTTAGATGAGGTCATGAGAATAGAGCCCCTATGGTGGCATTACTTCCTTTATAAGAAGAGACACTAGAGCTGCTTTTCTCCCTACCATGTGAGGATACTGAGAGAAGATGGCCATTTCCAATCTAGGAAGCAGGCCCTCTTTAAGAAACGTAATTTGCCAACACTTTGATCTTGCACTTCCAGTCTCCAGAACTGTGAGAAATATCTCGTTTTTTGTTTTTTGAGACAGAGTCTCATTCTGTCATCCAGGCTGGAGTACAGTGGTGCGATCATGGCTCACTGCAACCTCCGCCTCCCAGGTTCAAGCAATTCTCCCACCTCAGCCTCCCAAGTAGCTCAGACTACAGGCGTGCACCACCATGCCCAGCTAATTTCTGTAGAGACAAGGTTTTGCCATGCTGCTCAGGCTAGTCTCAAACTCCTGAGCTCAAGTTATCCACCTGCCTCGGCCTCCCAAAGTGTTAGGAATACAGGCATAAGCCACCACGCCTGGTCAAAATACCTACTGTTTAAGCTACCTAATTTATGGTATTCTGTTTTAGCAGCTGAAGCAGACTAAGATACCATCCTATAAGCTACAGACCAGCACTATCCAATAGAACTTTGTATGACGAGGAAATGTTTTATATCTGTGCTATCCATTATGTTAGCCACTAGCCACATGTATCCATCAAGTATTTGAAATATGGCTAGTGCAACTAAAGAACTTAATAATTTTTTTTTTTTTTGAGATGGAGTCTCGCTCTGTCCCCCAGGCTGGAGTGCAGTGGCGCCATCTCGGCTCACTGCAAACTCTGCCTCCCAGGTTCACGTCATTCTCCTGCCTCAGCCTCCTGAGTAGCTAGGACTGCAGGCGCCCGCCACCACGCCCGGCTAATTTTTTGTATTTTTAAGAGAGATGGGGTTTCACCGTCTTAGTAAGGATGGTCTCGATCTCCTGACCTCATGATCTGCCCACCTCGGCCTCCCAAAGTGCTGGGATTACAGGCGTGAGCCACCACGACCGGCCAATTTTTATTTTATCTTATTTAAATAACCACATGTGGCTAGTGGCTAATGTACTGAACACTACAGCCGTAGACAATATGAAATAAATATAAAGCAGTCTCAACTTTGGAAAAACAGAAGACTCTTACTGCCTCATAATATAGATGAAAAATGAAATACTAAGTTAAGTAAAATGTTCTTTAAAGAACAAAAACATAAGAAAACCTAATGAAAGCTATAAAAGTCCATTGGATAATAATGCTACCAGTACTAAGGAAGTTACAGCCCCTAAAAGTGACTTGCAGTCACAAATATAAAAATGACTATTCAAGTGAACTCCTAAGGTAAAAATTTGTTATTCACCATGCTCTAAAATGGTCTGTAATATTCTTCAGAGATGGCACGGTAAAGTATGATACAAGGGTAATATTAACAGTATGCTGTCACGGGTGCCATTCTCTTAAAAAAGAAATCCCAAAATAAATATAAATGGAAAGCAAATAATTAAACACACTAAATACAGATTATTACAAAAATCCATAAGGAATTCTGGTGGAGAAACAACTTAATAATCAAAATCCCAAATATAAAATTTATCTATCAAAAATGAAAATGCTGACATACAGTTTCTTGCAAAAAAAAAGTTTAGAAATTTTTTAATATAAATAAATAAGAACATCTTTTTAAACAAAATCTTAGGCTGTTGAGTCCCGTTTATTTTCTACACCTCTAATTCCAAAGCTGAGAAACAAACGGATACTTCAGAAAAAAAAAAAAAATAACTCATGACAATTTGTCTTTTGGACACAGAATATAAAGGAAAAATAAAATTTATGTCTATCTGGCTAGACCTCAATTGAATTTTTCATCCTAGCTGGTTCCTAAATCCAAATCAGATACTTATCAATAAAACTGTTTTTCTGCACAGCTACTACTAGCTAGAAACTGCTTCTCCAAATTTATACTGACCATTTCTTCTAAAATGTGGAAATTCTAGCTCATAGTTTTTAAAAAACCATTCTTAATGTACTGATTCCAGAGTACTAATTCCAATGGCCAAGAAAATTCAAAAAGATTTGGAGTGGTCTCTGAGATTAGAATGTGTGACAATGTGAAGCATTTCACTACAATGTCCAAGATTAAAGTGTCAAAGCAGATGAGGAAATGAAGCTCCCAAAACAGACGCCCATGAGAAAGAAGCCCAGAAAAGCAAAAGGGGCCACAGCCCAGGACCTTACAATAAAGAAAAGTGGCTCTGGCCCCACGGTATCCTTCCTGAAACACTGGGAAAGAATGAAGTCCTTAGCAAAATTCTGACCAGGATCCCAAATTTAAATGTAAGCTTGTAAGGAAAACACCTATGGACTTGTGTTTAATTTGTCCATCTAAGATATAAAATTACAAGTTTGACCAAATGTGCCAGTTGTCCACTTATTGTCTCTCAGCTCCGAATTCAACCTTTCATGTCTGCTCTGCAGAAATGAACTTGGACCCTCTAAACATTTTTCCTTTGCTAGTTGGCATGATGTTAGATCGACATTGTAAGAGGAGATTTTCCTCTTCTTTCCAAGAGTCTTGTGTGCTCCTCTTGGCAGGGTTCTGTACTGCAACACAGCTTCTCCAGTGTCCAGATCCAGAACCCGTGCAGTTTGCTCCATTGTCAAGCTCCTGAAGTGCACAGCAGTCAGCAGCACCGAGTATCTTCCACCAGTACCTCCACAAGGCAGTATTATAGCAGAGTGATTCTGATGAGACAGATTTCTACCACAGCAACTTCTCTTCATTCAGTGAGCCACAGCCATGCCCCCTCAAACAGGGTCTGGATCTTAATCCCAGAGGCCCTGGATGTTGTATCTCAACCCCAGGGGTTGACGCTCCTTTTATCTGTTATTCTTATATTCCTTAGAGTTCTCTTTACTTTTTACTAGCCAATCCTCATTGCTCCAAAACCGTTATAGCTGGCAATTCTTCGTATTAATCTTTCCTTGTTCAAATTACATGTGATTTCTCTATTCTAATCAAACCCTGACTGATAGATCAAATTTCAGGCAATTAATCAAACTGAGAAAATTATAGGGCATTATGCCTAATTTGTTATTTTATATATTAGCAAACACATAAGATCTGATAATCAGAAAGTTCAGAGCGCTAAACCAAAGTCTCTGAAGAAACAATGGAAGGAATCAGTAACGGTCTTTGCTTTGACTTATTATTTTCTATTGGTTAGAATCTAACACAGCCATGTGAGGGTCCCTGGTATTATAACACACACAACACTGACAGCAATGCCCATGAGTCTTATCTGGTGTTGACACAAAGGAACAACGCCCCGTGGACTTGGAAAGGACCACAGCGCAAGCATCAGGGTGTCCTTGTATGACTGAATGACGTTCTTCCAAGGCTTCTGCGACCTCTTTCTGCACTCTGTCCCCATGCTGCTGCAGCCTCGCTGTCTTGCTGGCTGTCTCACTGCATTAGAGAAATACATCTTTGACATATGCTCTGTATGTGTTTCTATGAAAGTCATGTTTTTAACTTTTTAAAAATGATACTTGGACAGAAATTTGGCAAATATATATCAAGGTTCTCAAGTGAATATCTTCTCTGCAACAGGAATGTCGCTTCTAGAAATTTTCCCTCTGAATAGAATTAGATAGAAGTTGAGGCCAGGCGTGGTGGCTCATGCCTGTAATCCCAGCACTTTGGGAGGCCAAGGTGGGCGGATCATGAGGTCAGGAGATCGAGACTATCCTGGCTAACATGGTGAAAACCCGTCTCTACTAAAAACACAAAAAAATTAGCCAGGTGTGGTGGCGGGCACCTGTAATCCCAGCTACTCAGGAGGCTGAGGCAGGAGAATGGTGTGAACCTGGGAGGCGGAGCTTGCAGTGAGCCGAGATCATGCCACTGCACTCCAGCCTGGGCGACAGAGCAAGGCTCTGTCTCAAAAAAAAAAAAAAAAAAAAAAGAAGTGAAGAGACATCAGCAAGGAAGTTCAGGTGGCTTTGTCTTACAATGATAGTTTAAAAAAAATGCCATTGGTTCTCAACCTAGGGTGATTTTGTCCTCCAGGGAACATTTGGCAATGTCTAGTGACAGTGTTGATTACCACAGCTAAGGGGAAGGGATGTTTCTGGCATCCAGTAGGCAGAGACCAGAATGTGAAGCCACATCCTGCAGTGTCCAGGGCAGTGTCTCTGAAAAGGATGGGCTAACCCAAACTGCCCATGGTACCGAGGCTGAGAAACCCTCACTTAAGGTACCACCCTAGGGATTAGGAGGAATAAATTAAAGTGGAATGTTTCACAACCATTTTAATTATGATTAAAAAAAAACTATGATATTGTCCATGTATATTTAAGACTTATTGTTAGGTAAAAAAATTATAAAATTATATTTGTGGTGTTCATATGATCAGAAAAAATACATTAATTAAAATTTCATATGTAAAGAATATTACATCTTTCATGTTTTCCATAGAATGAATACATTTTTGTATGTATGTGTATATACACAGAGAGGGAGAAAGACAAAGTAGCACATAAATAAAAATACATACATTTTATTACCTATTACAGTATTTATTCTTCTACACACTTCTCAGTTCATGTATATACGGGAGCTTTCTTACATCCTGCATGGATGCCTGAGGGTCCACCACTAAGGAGTCTTGTCTCTAAGTGAAGAAGTCATTAAAGCTGTTTATGTAAAGCCTGTGTCTTGGAGACAGGGCGTTAAATCTTTATCAGTCACACGCATTGGGTATGAAATGGCCGATTGGATTGGCTGGCGTGCCTGTCACTCAGCACCGCCCTGGGACCAGACAGCTTTGGTGACTGAGCTGGAAAGGGGCTCCAGAGCTGGACTGACCCTGAGAAGGCTCCACCTCAGAGCAGCACAGGGAGGAGATGAGGCCCCACTGGTTTCCCTGGGGCCAGGCCTCATGTCAAATTGCAGAAACAGCCTGAGGACAGAGCCATGGAGAGCCGAGGAGAGGGCAGGCTTGTCCATTCCAACTTCCATCTCTGCCTCTGACCCACATCTGTGGAATCAGGGTGGTGAACCAGAAGCCTCTGGAGTTTCTCAGTGCTCTGATCCCGTGAATTCCTCCTCTGTCCCCGCGATTTCGCAATGAACGGATGCTTCCCATTCTCACCAAGTGCCTGTTGAAACTTTCCTCAGCCTGACAACTTTCTTCTGTTACTTTCAAATGATCACAGGCTCCCAGGAGGAAAGTTTAGGTAAACCTCTCTTCAAGTGCTGCGTCCCAAAAGTCCCAAAAGTCTACCTATGAGGTGCTCTCAGGACCTGGGACGTGTGATCACGGTATCCGGGGATCAGCCAGCGCTGCGCCCTGGGGAGGAGGAGGCGCCGGGTTACTGGCTCCGGGTTGCATCCCCTCGTCTGGGTCTGTGCTGTTCCTGCACTTCATAACATAATTTTCCTCTTATTCCTTAAGGCTCAACAAGTCTTCTACTGCTCTCAGTCACTTTATCCTGGGAGTCGGATGTTTGCCTGGTTTTTTAGTGCATGTGAATACCTACCCAAAATTGCTATGTGATTTTCAAAATGCTAAATTCCATAGATTCTTTGAGACCAGTGACTTTCACTCTTTCAATCCATTTCCATTGGGTTGAACTGTGAAGTATGATAGGGAGAGAAAAGAACACCTTTGTAAACAGCAAAAAAAAAAAAAAAAAAAAAAAAAAGAAAAACCTCCACAATGTCTTGAACTTCACAGACTTGTGCAAGGTTGGAGCCAGTGTTTTTAACCCTGGCACTATTGACATTTTAGGCTGGACAATTCTTTGTGATCAGAGACTGTCCTCCCTGTGGAAGAGTATTTAGCAATGTCCCTAGGCTATACCTACCAGATGCCTGTAGCTCTGCCCTTAACCCCCACTACAGGGTGAAAAGTCAAAAATGTAAAAATGTCATATCTAGGGCAACACAGGGATCCATGTGCCCCGTTGAGCCTTCACTGTGAAGGTGCAGAAGGAGCCCAGAGCTCGTCTCTCTTCTGTGGAGATGGATGCCTCCTCTTGGTGGCCTGCAAGAATGTGGTTGATCCCAGACCATACGTCTGAAGAGTCATCAGTCCCATTGAGCAGCAGACCATAGCTGGGATGGTTTATAAAAACTGGTCCAGTACATACATGCAAGTGTTACAAGTCATCATGTTTGTGGTAGAAATTGTGATAATTAGGAATGATAATACGTTCTTCTTTGTATTCATTCATGCAACCTAAATTGTCTATGTTTATTCATTTAGTAATTTTTTAAAAGCTGAAGAAATGGAAGAAATTAGAGAGATGTTTCATGTACTCTTAGGTGATGTGGCCAACACACCCTAAGGTCACCCCTCCCCGGTGATCTATGTTTTGGATAATCCACTCCCCTGAGCATAAAGGGGCTTGTGACATAATTCTAGATAATAGAATACAGCAAATGTGATGGTTACATCTGATGTGAGATTCTGCCTTAGCAAGTGGGGGCAAGAGAGACTCCCTCTTGCTGACTTGTGTAAGAAGGGTGGCCGTCCTATAGGAAGGACTGTGAGAGGCCATGTGGCAGGAACCATGGCAGCCCCTGGATGCTGAGAGTGGTCCCCAGTTGATAGGTTTGGCTGTGTCTCCACCCAAATCTCATCTTGAATTGTAGCTCCCATATTTCCCACATGTTGTGGGAGGGAACTGGTGGAAGATAATTGATTCATGGGGGCAGTTTCCCCCATACTGTTCTCATGGTAGTGAATAAGTCTCATGAGATCTGATGGTTTTATAAGGGGAAACCCCTTTTGCTTGGCTCTCATTCTCTCTTGCCTGCTGCCATGTAAGGTGGGCCTTTTGCCTTCCACCATGATGGTGAGGCCTCCCCAGCCACATGGAACTGTGAGTCCATTAAACCTCTTTCTTTTTTTTTTTTTTTAAATAAAGTACCCGGTCTCAGGTATGTCTTGATCACTAGTGTGAAAATAGACTAATACACCAGCTGACGACCCCCCAAAAACAGGAACTTCAGTCCTACAACTACCAACAACCTGAGAGAGCCTCTGACAGGACCACAGCCCTGATTGAGCCCTGATTGTAGCCTGCTGAGACTCAGAGTGGAGGCCACAGCTGGTCTATGCCTGAACTTCTGACCTACTGAGAGCAGAGGTAACTGGTGTGTGATGTTTCGAGTCACTAGGCTGTGGTCATTTGTTATGCAGCCGCAGGTAACAAACACAGACAGCTTCCCTCTCCTTTGAAAACACATCAGCCAAATGCCTTTCATTATTGCAGCCACCTCTAGGCTAAGAGAATGTGAACCCTTGAGTATTCAGTATCTGCCAGATCAGAACTTACAGGATATTGAGGGGGACATGCAGCCTGGAAGAGCTGGAAGCTGACCTGCCTTGCCGCTCTGCCGCTCTGCCGCTCTGCCTTGATGGACTCCTATGGACACAAGCAATGCCACACAGCACCAACACTGGACAGGGACACACTGTGATGGTGGGGGCAGGGACAAGGCAAATCAATACCCCTCTGTAATCTGGTCTGGTCACAAACAAAAACAAGAACGTGGTCAATACCACAAATACGCCTAGGCATGCCCCACCCCGACTTATGTGAGCAGCTGCTGCTTTTACATCAATTGTAGCACCAGCCTCATTCCATTTCTCCCACCTTCCAGGACAATTAAGACATTCAACCACAGAATTACTCCCATTTCCAGACAGCACTCCATCTGAGCATGGCCTGTGTATTAGTCAGGGTTCTCTAAACGGACAGAACTAATAGGATAGATGTACATATGAAGGTGAGTTTATCAGGAGAATTGGCTCACATGATCACAAGGGGAAGTCTCACAATAGGCCGACTGCAAGCTGAGGAGCCAAGAAGCCAGTCTGAGTCCCAAACTTCAAAGGTAGGGAGGCTCACAGTGCAGCCTTCAGTCTGCAGCTAGAGGCCTGGGAGCCCCTGGCAAACCAATGGTGTAAATCCAAGAGTCCAAAAAAAAAAAAAAAAGCTGAAGAACTTGGAGTCTGATGTTCGAGGGCAGGAAGCATCCAGCATGGGAGAAAGATGAAGGCTGGAACACTCAGCAAGTCTGCTCATTCCAACTTCTGCCTGCTTTATTTTAGCTGCTGTGGCAGCTGATTAGATGATGCCCACCCAGATTGAGGGTGGGTGTGCCTCTCCCAGTCCACTGATTAAAATGTTAATCTCCTTTGGCCACACTCTCACATATACACCCAGGAACAATCCTTTGCATCCTTCAATCCAATCAAGTTGACACTCAATATTAACCATCACAGCCTGTTTCCTTGACCCTCCCCAAGATCACCTTGTATAAGCCAAACCCTCCAAGTCTTTCCCAAGGCCCTCTCACTGCTGCTGCTGAGCTGCTGCTGGGTCCCAGTGGTGCACAGCCTTCCTTGTTGTGATGAGCCAGTCGATGGCCTCAACTTTGCTGGGCTACAGGTGTGTTCCTGGTGGCCTTTAGATGATATCATTGACAAGATTATGACCAAGATAATTTTGATGCATCCTAGTTTCAGCTTAAAATTTGGGAAAACATTCATTTAAAAATAACCCGTACCAAGGTTTTCACAAAATACAATCAAAATCAGGGCATATTAGTAGGTAGCTCATATGTGTACCTGCTCATATGTGTATATGTGTATGTGCTGTTGTCATTGATGTCTGGAATGAAGTAATGAATTAGAAAGTCTTCAAACACCAAAGAATGATTTAATGAACTATATTTACATAGTGTATATAACACATATAACATAATTACTTTTTCCTAAAGATAAGAAATTATAATTGTGCATTTTAGAAAGATTTGGTCAAAAGAGGAGGAGGTATGAGGATTTTATCATGATTCTCAATTTCACAAGCATTTCTGTAAATTAGGAGCCTACTGTACTAACTAGAAATGGTGAATGGGTTTTTAACTTCAATTCCATCCATCACGTCCCATCTAAATGCTCTGAGGTGGTAACAACAAACTGTGTCCTAGATCTTCTTCAAGCTGAAGTGCTTTGGGATGATCGCATATTCCAACAATGCCCCCTGGAGGCCAGTTGGCCAGGGCCAGTGGACACTTGTCCCCACAGAAGCAGGTCTGTGCCACTTCTCAGCTGTCAGGATTTGGATTTCCACCCTGATCCAGCTGCTAAACTGTCCCTACCACGTGTCCCTCACCCACTACCAGCCAGTGACTCCTAGCTCATGCAATTTCCGGTGCTCACCTCTTGCTGTCCCCCACCTGGCCCTATCATAAGTTTGTGTCCATGTTGCATTCAGTGCATGAGACACTGAGAGCGGTCCCCAGCAGACAGCCACCCATGATTCATTGACAGAAGAGAAAGGGGACACAGGGAAGAAATCTGTTACACCGGCGAGACAGAAGCCGCCCCTTTACAAAGGTGCATGGTGGGAAAGGCAGAGACATCCCAGCTGTACTGCAAAAAGACCACATTTTGAAAGATGGTTTCAAGGCCAGGCATGGTGGCTTATGCCTGTAATTCCAGCACTTTGGGAGGCCGAGGCAGGTGGATCACGAGGTCAGGAGTTCGAGGCCAGCCTGGGCAACATGGTGAAACCCCGTCTCTACTAGAAATACAAAAAATTAGCCGGGCATGGTGGTGCACGCCTGTAATCCCAGCTACTCAGGGGGTTGAGGAAGAATTCCTCGAACCTGGGAGGCGGAGGTTGCAGTGAGCTGAGATCGTCCCACTGCACTCTAGCCTGGGTGAGAGAGAGAGACTCTGTCTCAAGAAAAAGAAAAAAAATCTGTATTTCATATGTCCTACACACACTTATAGCTTTCAAGAACATAAAAAACATTAAAAAAAATTTTGTACCATTATCATTTCCAGACCCTTCACAGCACATATTTTATCGGGGTTTTACAGTAATTCATCCTTTCCACTAGTGCACTTAGCAACCAAGACAGCTCATACCCCCACATACAGACAAACTTTCTATTAAAAGGGTCAAAGTCTTAGTTTCCTCAAGTGTACTATGAATACCCAGGGAAAGACTCCAATACCAAGCATGAGATAAATAATGCCCATATGAGAATTTTCAACTTTTAAAGAAAAGTAAGTCAAACTGTCTCACGGTAGGAAACTAGGGTTCCTGCAACCCCTCTCTTCAATTTCATAATTTACTAGGACAGCTCACAGGGAATCACTTTTAATTCGACGGTCTAAGTGTAATCTAATTGCCAAGTCTGGAAGAACACTAAAAAAAAAAAAAAAAAAAAATCTCTTATGAGTAACTTCCCATATAATGATGAATACTACTTCCATAAATTATCCCAATGGTATTTTCTATTTACATGCTAAAGCTAAGTAGATTTTTCAAAGAGATAATCAATTTAGATTCATGTGTTTAGATCAGAGGTAGAAATTGCAGTCCAAAGATGTAATAGTAAATCAAGAAAGTTCAATAATTTGTCCACAAAAATCAAAGGAGATCATAGTCTTGAGACAATTTTTCAAAAATTTAAAAATTTAATAACTCCCCAAGTTCCTCTTAGGTAAAATGTATACATGCTTTACTAAGAAAAATTACAAGAATTTAAAATAATATTTATAAAGTACTTTGCTGTTTATAAGCTACTACACCCAACATCTTAATCTCTTCAAGAAACGTCCAAGGTAGATGATACACACACAACAGGGTTATGAAGGATCAGAAATTGGAAAACCCATCCAATGTTACTCATCTAGTAGACTGTGGGGCTGGGCCTTAAACCTAGGTCCCCCAATTCCAAATCCCAAGCTCTTTCCAACAGATTGTGCCCCCCCTTTTTTTTAAGACAGAGTTTTGCTCTCGTCGCCCAGGCTGGAGTGCAATGGCACGATCTAGGCTCACTGCAACCTCCGCCTCCCAGGTTCAAGCGATTCTCCTGCCTCAGCCTCCCGAGTAACTGGGACTACAGGTGCCCGCCACCCACATCCGGTTAATTTTTGTATCTTTAGTAGAGACAGGGTTTCATCACGTTGGCCAGGCTGATCTCAAACTCCTGATCTCAGGTGACCCACCCACCTCAGGCTCCCAAAGTGCTGGGATTACAGGCGTGAGCCACCGTGCCCAGCCCAGATTGTGCCATTTTAAAACATTCCAAAGCAGCAAGATTTCATTTTTTAACAAGACAGTATTACAGGTCTAAATTCAATTTAATATTCTCAAAATATTACTGAGAACCTATTTTACAAAGCAAAGTACCAGGGGCTATAAAACTTACATACCCACAAATATATACATCTACTATGTACCCACAAAAATTGAAAATAAAAAAATTAAAAATAAAAAGCTTCACTTTGGGAGGTTGAGGCAGGCGGATCACTTGACTTCAAGAGTTTGAGATCAGCCTGGCCAACATGGTGAAACCCTGTCTCTACTAAAAATACAAAAGTTAGTCAGGTGGTGGTGGCACGTGCCTATAATCCCAGCTACTGGAGAGGCTGAGGCAGGAAAATTGCTTGAACCAGGAGGCAGAGGTTGCAGTGAGCCTAGATTACACTATTGCCCTCCAGCCTGGGCAACTCAAAAAAATAAATAAGTAAATAACAACAAAAAGCCGACATAGCCAAATAAGACAATCCTTGTTCAAAACATGTTGTATTATATGCTTAAAATGGTAAATACAAGGTACCTATACTGTGATAGTACATTCACTAAATTGTTTAAAACATTTGTAAATGCCTCAGATAGCATGTCTTTGTCTATCGTTTGAGGATATTAAAATTGTTTTTTGATGTGATGATATTGTGGCATAATATGAAATATATTTGACCAGGTGTGGTGGCTCACTCCTGTAATCCCAGCACTTTGGGAGGCTGAGGGGGGCGGATCATGAGGGCAGGAGATCGAGACCATCCTGGCTAACAGGGTGAAACCCTGTCTCTACTAAAAATACAAAAAAAAAAAAAAATTAGCCAGGCATGGTGCCCAGTGCCTATAGTCCCAGCTACTCAGGAGGCTGAGACAGGAGAATGGCGTGCACCCAGGAGGCGGAGCTTGCAGTGAGTCGAGATCACACCACTGCACTCCAGTCTGGGCGACAGAGCGAGACTCTGTCTCAAAAAACATATATATATATATTTGGTCTTTGTTTCAGGTTCCTGCCACACAGCTTCTGAAACCCTTGGAATTTCCTGAGTGATAGGAGCTGTCTTTTGTTATTCATTAGAAGCCCCTTTGGATCCCACCTAAATTTATGCTATTGAAGTGACTTAGTGTGGGATCCCTAGGCCTCAGGATGGGACTGCTGCTCACTAAAAAAACTGACGGGTTAGATAATTGGAACTTTCATCCCCACCCACCAATCTCTGGGGAAGCTGGAAATTAAGATCTATAGAAATTTTTTTTTTTTTTTTTTTTGAGACAGGCTCTTGCTTTTTTACTCAGGCTGTGATGCAGTGGCATGATCATAGCTCACTGCAGCCTCAACCTCTGGGCTCAAGTGACCCTCTCACCTCAGCCTCCCAAGTAGTTGGGACTACAGGTGTGCGCCGCCATGCCCAGTTAATTTTTATAAGATTTTTTGAACGGGATCTCACTGTGTTAGCCCAGGTTTGTCTCAAACTCCTGGGCTCAAGTGATCCTCCTACCTTGGTCCCCCAAAGTGCTGGGATTATAGGTGTGAGCCACTGCACCCAGCCTAGACACTCCTGAACCACTAGATGTGATTAGCTTCAGGGTAGTTGAACACAGGGGGATGCTGGGGAGTTGGTGCACCCAGAGAGGGCACAGAAGCTCTGCACCTCTCCCACCGCATACCTTGCCCAATGCATTACTTCATCTGGCTGTTCATCTGTATCATTTATAATATTCTTTATAATAAACTGTTAAACATAAGTAAAGTGTTTCCCTGTGAGCCATCCTAGCTAATTATCAAAGCAAAAAGAGTGGTCATGGGAACCCTGATTTATAGCCAGTAGATTAGAAGCACTGGTCACAACCTGTGAATTGAGATTAGTGTCTGAGTGAAGGCAGTCTTGTGGTAGTCTCCAGGCAGACGGTGTCAGAATTAAAGTGAGTTACCGGATACCCAGTTGGAGAACTGGTTGATGTGTGGGGGAAAACTCCTACATATCTGGTGTCAGAAATAAAGTACTGGTTCACACCTGTAATCCTAGCACTTTGGGAGGCCAAGACAGGTGGATCACTTGAGCCCAGGAATTCAAGACTGGCCTGGACAACATGGTGAGTTTTTTTTTTTTTTTTGAGACAAGAGTCTCACTCTGTCGCCCAGGCTGGAGTGCAGTGGCAAGATCTCGGCTCACTGCAAGCTCTGCCTCTGGGGTTCACGCCATTTTCCCGCCTCAGCCTCCCAAGTAGCTGGAACTACAGGCGCCTGCCACCACGCCGAGCTAATTTTTTGTATTTTTAGTAGAGACGGGGTTTCACCATGTTAGCCAGGATGGTCTCAATCTCCTGACTTCGTGATCCGCCCCTCCCAAAGTGCTGGGATTACAGGCATGAGCCACCTCGCCCAGCCAACATGGTGAAATCTATCTCAACTAAAAATACAAAAAATTAGTGGGGTGTGGTAGCACCAACCTACAGTCCCAACTATTTGGGAGGCTGAGGTGAGAGGATTACCCGAGCCCGGGAAGTGGAGTCTGTAGTGAGGCAAGGTCATGCCACTGCGCACCTGTCTAAGCAACATCAGTGAGACCCTGTCTCAAATTTAAAAAAAAAAAAAAAAAAAAAAGGAGGGGAAAGTACTGAGAGGAGTGTGAGAGGATAGGAAACAACTTGGTTTTTCCTATCTCTTACACGTATCTTGGCTAAGCTTTTTTTAAAACAATCCTTATCGTTTTAAGGTATATACAAAAATATTTATGAGTAAAATGATGTCCAAGATTTGCTTCGAAATCATCTGAAAGGGGAAACAGAAGTAACGCTAGCCATGAACTGTTACAGTAGTTAAATCTGATTGATGGGTACATGGTAGTTCATGACTATACTTCCGTGTTTGAAATTTCACATAATAATGAAGGGTTTTGCTGGGTGCAGTGGCTCACACCTGTAATCCCAGCATTTTGGGAGGCCAAGGCGAGTGGATCACGAGGTCAGGAGATCGAGACCATCCTGGCTAACATGGTGAAACCCCATCTCTGCTAAAAATACAAAAACAAAATTAGCCAGGCGTGTTGGCAGGCACCTGTAGTCCCAGCTACTCCAGAGGCTGAGGCGGGAGAATGGCGTGAACCCGGCAGGCGGAGCTTGCAGTGAGCCAAGATCACACCACTGCACTCCAGCCAGGGCGACAGAGCGAGACGCCATCTCAAAAAAATAACGATAATAACAATAATAATAATGATGGGTTTTGGCCTGGCACAGTTGTTCACACCTGTAATCCCAGCACTTTGGGAGGCCGAGGCAGGCGGATCACCTGAGGTCACAAGTTCGAGACCAGCCTGGCCAACATGGCGAAACCCCGTCTCCACTAAAAATACAAAAAATTTAGCCAGGCATGGTGGTGGTCACCTGTAATCCCAGCTACTCAGGAGGCTGAGGCAAGAGAATCACTTGAACCCAAGAGGCGGAGGTCACAGTGAGCTGAGATCGCGCCATTGCACTCCAGCCTGGGCGACAGAGCAGGCCTCCGTCTCAAATAAAACAAATAATGAAGGGTTTTTTCAAAAAATAGTACATGTAGATGGCTTTCTTTTCGCCACAAAAAAGTTTTCTTCCAAAGACTGAAAATATTTTTTGTCAGGCACACTGCCAAATACTGGATATTGCTGCTGTACAACATTTTATTTTTTATTTTAGTTATTTTGTTTTATACTTTATATTTTATTTTATCTTATTTTATTTTAAGATGGAGTTTTGCTCTTGTGGCCCATTTTATTTTATTTTATTTTATTTATTTTGAGATGGAGTTTTGCTCTTGTCGCCCAGGCTGGAGTGCAATGGTGCGATCTCAGCTCACCACAACCTCTGCCTCCCAGGTTCAAGCGATTCTCCTGCCTCAGCCTCCCTAGTAGCTGGGATTACAGGTGCCCACCATCACACCCGGATAGTTTTTCTATTTTCAGTCAAGACGGGGTTTCACCATGTTGGCCAGGCTGGTCTCGAACTCTTGACCTTAGGTGATTCACCCACCTCAGCCTCCCAAAATGCTGGGATTACAGGCATGAGCCACTACAACTGGCCCATTGTTGGTTTTAAAATGATAAATTGGGCTGGGTGCGGTGGCTCACACCTGTAATCCCAGCACTTTAGGAGGCAGGCAGATCACAAGATCAAGAGATCAAGACCATCCTGGCCAACATGGTGAAACCCCATCTCTACTAAAAATACAAAAATTAGCTGGGCGTGGTGGCGTACACCTGTCGTCCCAGCTACTTGGAGGGCTGAGGCAGGAAAATTGCTTGAACCGGGGAGGTAGAAGTTGCAGTGAGCTAAGATCGCACCCCTGCACTCCAGCCCAGCAATAAAGCGAGACTCCATCTCAAAAAAAAAAAAACCAAAAAACAAAAAGCAGGGCACAGTGGTTCACGTCTGTAATCCCAGCACTTTGGGAGGCCAAGGTAGGCGGATCACAAGGTCAGGAGTTCAAAACCAGCCTGGCCAACACAGTGAAAACCCATCTCTACTAAAAATACAAAAAATTAGCCGGGCGTGGTGGCATGTGCCCGCAGTCCCAGCTATTCGGGAGGCAGAGGCAGGAGAATCGCTTGAACTGGGGAGGTGGAGGCTGCAGTGAGCCGAGATCATGCCATTGCACTCCAGCCTGGGCAACAGGGCGAGACTCCATCTCAAAAAAAAAAAAAAACCCAACAGTGACAAGTAGCATAACAACATTCTTTTTTTTCTTTGTTCTCTGAGATGGAATTTCACTCTTGTCCCCCAGGCTGGAGTGCAATGGGGGGATATCAGCTCACTGCAACCTCTGCCTCCCGACTTCAACCGAAGCTACTGCCTCAGCCGCACGACTAGCTGGGATTACAGGCCCCTGCACCATGCCCAGCTAATTATTGTATTTTTAGTTGAGATGGGGTTTCACCATGTTGGCCAGGCTGGTCTCAAACTTCTGACCTCAGGTGATCTGCCTGCCTTGGCCTCCCTAAGTGCTGGGATTACAGGCGTGAGCCACGGCGCCTAGCCAACATTCTTTTCTCTTTTTTAATATACTTGCATGAGGTATACATAGTACTTAAACCAATAAAACGACAAATATCTGAACTTCTTACCCAGTGTTTTGCGACTTCTTTCCACAGCTGTTCTTCGAGTTTGTTCAAACATTGCTTCCAAGTCAAATGTGCGAGCTTTTTTACCTAAAACATGAACAAATGGGAGACTGTGATTGTCTTGCAGTAAGTTGGCCAAACTTTAGGTGATCAATACTGATCAATAAACACTTACTTTGTCTAGTTTATAGCATGGCTCCAATATAACCATAAAATATCACAGAAGGAGTCTGAGTCACAGAAAACTTCTGATGACAATCCCTTCACTAAGTACTATTAACCAGGCAACTTTCCCATCCTCCTCTAGATCCCTACCCTACGAAACAACAACACTAATGTGGGAGGCAGAATGGAGAATGTCCCAAAAGTTACCCTTTGCAAATGTAATTAAGGTTATGGACTTTTAAATAGGGAAACTATCCTAGTTGGCCCTTAAAGGCAAAGATGCACAACAGCTATGGCAGAAGAAGTCAGAGAGATCCAATGTTTGAGAAGAATTTGAGGCATTACAGTTGGCTTGAAGACGAAAGGGGCAACATGAGAAGTAATGCAGGTACTTTAAGGAGCTAAGAGGGAAACAGAAATCTCAGCCCTATAACAAGGAACTGTATGAGCATGGAAACATTCTCCTCCTCCCCCAGTAACTTTATCAAAACTCTTAAAATTTTCCCCTCTTTGGCACAAACATATGGACACCTTTCTCACTCCAGAGTAAAGGAATGATGTACTAAAATGAAGGATTTATACCGGGTGGGGTGGCTCATGCCTGTAATCACTTTGAGAGGCTCAGGTGGGCGGATTGCTTGAGCTCAGGAGATCGATCAGCCTGGGCAACATGGTGAAACCTCGTCTCTACCAAAAGTATAAAAAATTAGCCAGGTGTGGTGGCACATATCTGTGGTCCCAGCTACTCAGGAGACTAAGGTGGGAGGATGGCTTAAGTCTGGGAGGAGGAGGCTGCAGTGAGCCAAGATCGCACTAGTACACTCCAGCCTGGGTGACAGAGCGAGACTCCATCTCAAAAAATAAAAAAATAGAAAAGGCTGGGCGCGGTGGCTCACGCCTGTAATCCCAGCACTTTCGGAGGCCGAGACGGGCGGATCACGAGGTCAGGAGATCGAGATCATCCTGGCTAACACGGTGAAACCCCGTCTCTACTAAAAATACAAAAAAAATTAGCCAGGCGAGGTGGCGGGCGCCTGTAGTCCCAGCTACTAGGGAGGCTGAGGCAGGAAAATGGCGTGAATCCGGGAGGCAGAGCTCGCAGTGAGCCGAGATCTTGCCACTGCACTCCAGCCTGGGCGACTGAGCGAGACTCCGTCTCCAAGAAAAAAAGAATGAATAGAAAAACTACAGAACTAGTATGTGTGAACACAACCCAAGGCCAATATGTGTAAGTCTACTGTTTAATTACTATCATAGAATTAATACACGCTGGTCAAAAGAGAACAAGAAGACCTTGAGAAAAGGTTCAGGGAAGTTAGAATCCCAATGTTTGGATGAACAGCATTTATAATTTTAAAATGCAAAATAAAGAGAAATCATTTCTCATGTATCAGTCTACTAAAGTTTTGTTTTCATTTTTTAAATAATTTTCTTTTTAAATAATAATACCTACTCTGTGTTGGTACGGATATGGTCAAAATGGCATTCTTAAATTCTGTTAACTTTGGTATAACCTGAAACAAGTTTTTTGATGGGTATTACGGCAGTAAGCATCAAGAAGCTTTAAAAGGCACATACCCAATTTTTCAGCTTTTTAAGTATTTATACTTCTGAATAAACTAGGCTCTCTTTTAGAAATCTACCCTACAGAATTACATATTTTTAAAAATCCTCGTACAAATGCTGTTATTTACAAAAATGTTCATTTTAGCATTATTGGTGACTTAAAATTAGAAAAATCCTTTCTCTTCCTCTCTCTCCAGGACTCTCATAACTGTCACCTGAGTTGGTTCCAACGGATATGCAGAATAGAAGACAAATGGGAGAAGAATATTGACAAACTGCAAGGTATGCACCCGAGCTACAGTAATTCCGAGTTGACAGCTCGATCTCCCCTCCCATTCTGCAGCTCTTCAAACCTCTGCAAAAGGAAGAGGGTCTCTGCCTGGGGCAGTCACTCACCGAACCCCGTGAAGCCCATGGTGACCGCAAGCTGCGGGTCCGGTCCCGATGCGTCTGAGCCTGTCACTGGAGCAAGAGGAAAAGAGAGGCGGCCTAGTTAGTGCGGCACCCCAGCTCCCCCGACACGGCCCACCCCGCCCGGACTCGCTTCATGAAACCCACCATCGCTGGGCCCAGAGCGCTCCATGGCTGGCCGCACACAGTACAACCAGCCACAGCGACAGCCCAAACAACTGCAGGGGAACTTGCCAATAACTCGCGGCAAATGCTGGAGGAAGTACCGCCTCCAAGCTACAGCGGCGCCGCCGAAGCCAAGAGCGGCGCCTTCCGCAGAGGGACTGCGGCTTTCTGCGCAGCGCCCCCTACCTGACAGGCGGGAAAGCGCCGCGCAACTCAGACCACTGGAGGTGAGTTGTACCTGGAGTTTCTGTAACGTCCTCTCCCCTTTTTTTTTTTTTTAAAGCCAGAGCCTCTGTCGCCCAGGCTGCAGTACAGTGGCGTAATCTCAGCTCACTGCAACCTCTGCCTCCTGGGATCAAGCGATTCTCCTCCCTCAGCCTCCCGAGTAGCTGGGATTACAGGTGCCCGTCGGCTAATTTTTGGTTTTTTGTTTTGTTTTGTTTTTTTGTTTTTGTTTTTGTTTTGAAACGGAGTCTCTGTCGCCCAGGCTGGAGTGCAACGGCGTGATCTCAGCTCACTGCAACCTCCGCCTCCCGGGTTCAAGCGATTCTTCTGTCTCGGCCTCCCAAGTAGCTGGGATTACAGGCGTCCACCACCACGCGCAGCTAATTTTTTGTATTTTTAGTAGACAGGAGGTTTTGCCATGTTGGCCAGGCTGGTTTCGAACTCCTGGCCTCAAGTGATCCGCCTGCCTCGGCCTCCCAAAGTGCTGGGATTACAGGCGACACCCTTTGCTTTTTTTTTTTTTTTGAGGCGGAGTATCACTCTGTTGCCCAGGCTGGAGTGCAATGGCGTGATCTCGGCTCACTGCAACCTCTGCCTCCCAGGTTCAAGAGATTCTTCTGCCTCAGCCTCCCAAGTAGCTGGCACTGCAGACACGCACCACCACACCCAGGTAATTTTTTGTATTTTTAGTAGAGACAGGGTTTAACCATATTGACCAGGCTGGTCTCAAACTCCTGACCTCCTGATTCACTCATCTCGGCCTCCCAAAGTGCTGGGATCACAAGCGTGAGCCATCGCAAATACAAATATTCATTAAACGTATAGGCTGTCTACTTACTCTATGACCTTTCTACCTAGACTAAAGCCAAAAAACTCTGACACCCTAAAAGATTCATAAATCATTTACTACATAAGGTTTAGATGCATCATTACCAATATTGCACATAGAAATTTAATGTTGTTAGTTGAGCAAACAGATGCCATGACTATTTCTTCTCTTTATAAATCTTGGTGGCTTATGGCAGCAGAAGCCTACTCCACTATTTAGGCTCCTATGACAGCTACTTTTCCCCTGTTGAGAAAGTTTCACCTTAAGTTACCACCAAAAAAATTACACAATTAATATATTTTGTAACTCCTGAAAATAATTGTTTATATTATCATCTCAAGTAAAATAAAATATTTTCATAGAGAGATGGAGAGATGTGTAGGCAATTTATCAAATATTAACCTCTTCCTAAACATGGGGTTGAATTCCTCCAGTAACATTGTAACGTTGTTAGAATTATGTGAAAGGGGGCTTTGTCTCAACTATCCTGCTAGTCATTCATTCAACAGCAATCTATTTATGTTGTATGTTTCCCTAAATGTTTCCATTTTTGCCTCCAAACACTGCTAATTTGGTTTGGTTGCTATTTATTTTATACTGTCTTATAAATCCCCTGGAAAGTGTATTGCCCCATGCCTGCACACACTGCAGTACAAGAGTGTACTGAAGTACATAATGGAAGAGTTGGTTTTTTCTGCCACTCCATCGCTTGAGTTTAAATAATAAGGAAACACAGAGATCTAAAACATTTTGAACAGTTAAGAATTATTAAAAGAAAGTAGAATGACAAACAGGAAAATTATCTATCCACATCTATATATGTATATCTTTCTAGAAATGTCCTATAAGGACAAAAGAGGAAAAAATGAAGGGAAAATTATGAACCCTTGAATATGAGTCCTTCTGAGCAAAACTCTGTTCTTAGCATTTCTCCACTATTATCAAGTTTCTAGTATCCTCCAAGAAAATACCATATTATCATCCTGGAACTTTGGTAGTATATACCTGTCCTTTCTATCCCTATCTACAGAGACCTGTCTGATTTAGATTCTAAACTGACCTTCCTCATTTTTTTTTTTTTTGAGACAATATTGCTCTGTTGCCTATGGTGGAGTTTAGTGGTGTAATCTAGCCTCACTGCAACGTTTGCCTCCAGGATTCAAGTAATTCTCATGCCTCAGCCACCTGAGTAGGTGGAATTAGAAGTGTTCCTCATTTTTAAAACTCTAGAACACAGAAATTTTATTTGTCTCCCAAAGTCCAAAAATTTAAGAATAAAAGAAAAATTAAGAGTCAGCTTTGATATCCTGACATACAGTCTTCTTTGAGATATTAATACCTTTTATAATAAAAATGAATGGGTATTTTTATGACTTTTTAGTAAGAAAATAGTGAACCAAACCTGCTTGCACACATTTATATTTACATAATTCTCAAAGACAAATATTTAATTATAGAAATGGTATATATACATATGTACACACATACATACATTAGTGACTCATTTTCAAGGACTCATATTCTAGGGTTCATAGTTTTCCCTTCTATATATATATATATATATATATACACATTATATATATATACATACACAGACACATGTATATACACATATAAAATACTAAAAAATGTTTAAAAGTTAACTTGTAAATCTTACATTCAGATATTCTGATTTACCGTGTCTATATCAAGACTCAATATGGTTTTGTAAAAGTAAACACTCCAAGTAGTTTTGATGCAAGTCATCTAAATCACTCATTAAAAAAATTGTGGCTCATAAGTGTTCATTAACAAATAAATGGATAAAGAAAATATGGTATATATACCCAAAGGAATACTACAGAGCCATAAAAAGAATCAAATCATGTTATTTGCAGAAACATGAATGAAACAATAGGTCCTTATGTTAAGTGAAACAAGCCAAGCATAGAAAGACAAATATTGCATATTCTCACTTATTTGTGGGAGCTAAAAAGTCTGATCTCAGGAAGGTAGAGAGTAGAATGATGGTTAACAGAGGCTGGGAAGGAGGCAGGATGAAGATAGATATTGGTTAATGGGTGCACATGTAGAGTTATATAGAAGCGATAAGTTCTAGTGTTCAATAGCACACAAGAGTGATTATACTTAGCAATAATTTATTGCCTATTTCAAAATATTCAGAAGAAAAGACTTAAAATGTCCCCAACACATACACACGAAATAAATGTTGGAGGTAGTGGATATCCTAATTACCATGATTTGGCCATTATGCATTGTATGCATGTGTCGAAATATCACAAGAACCCCATAAATATGTACAATCAATATGTATCAATTCACAAAGACGGAAAGATGGAAATGTTTTCGTTTATAAAAACAAGGATGGAAAAAAACATCCTTACCTAAATACTGTCCACAATGTCACCGGTGCTTTGTATCATTCAGGTGAGCGATGTTAGTGTCCCTTCTACTTATCCCCGGAGTTTAATTTGCACCAAGATTATTGTCTGCACAAAGATTCAATAATATACAGAAAATCTTATGGTGACCCAGAGAAGATGTGAAATGATTATAGTTTTATGCCTTAGATGATGTTGCATTTCTAGCCATGGCAACACATCCCCAGAAACTTTTCTGTAATTAAAATGGAAATACTATATAATTTATCCTTTCATTATAAAAGTAGTTACTCTATATGTGGAAGGTTTTGGTGGTGTAATTTCCCCAGATATGTATATCAATATGTGCAAGCAAATGCTTGTAAGTAAAAACAGATAAGATAATTTTATATTCTATATGATGTTAAGAGTGTTAAGCCAGAGCAAAATTTCATTTTGAATATGGTAACCCTGGATTTGTTGTTTCAATCTGGATTTTATATTTTAGATAGGGTTAATTAATCAGAAAATAGATCACTCTTACTGCCTCTTCTGAAATTTTAACAAATAGTTTTGTTATCTGTTAAATATCAGCATCTTTAAAGTCTTTGGAGAGACTCTTTTCAGTTTCAGTAAAGCATTAGTGTTTGTACACTAATGTATGTTTGTCAGGTTTATTTATTTATTTATTGACCTCAGTGCAGGAAAATTTCACCCCAGGGGGTCTTACATTATTTTTCTACTCCAAAATACATAGGCTACACAGAACAACATCATTAGCAACATTGTTTCAGCAAGGAAATAATCCTTATTGGCAAAGGGAAACCAAGGAAAGAAAACTATTGTTTTCTTCGGCTACATGCTGTCTGCAAAGCACCCCATGGATTCAATTTCTCATCAATTCAGAATGGAATACTAACGTGCTGCCTAGAGATACAGAAGTGGGATGAACGCAGGGCCTTACTCAGCATTCAGAACAAAACTGTGAGTAAACTTTCAGGCATGACATGCTTAGAGTCAGTCATAGAGGAAAAATAGAAGCCTCAAGTTCTATTCAGAGACATCAACTTACCAAAGTTTAGGCTAGTATATTCGTCATTTGCACTGGTGCTTTCCAAAGACCCAGATGCGACATTAGCAAAGTCTTCTCATGACCATTCGTGTGCAATAAATTCATAAAGGTCAAATATGTGTATTTATTCTCCATATATTTTTTAATTGTATAAGCTTTGGGCTCAGAGGTGGCTTGGAAAAGATGTCCCTGACTGCATCGCCCTTCACTGCATCTTTGTTCAGCAAAATCTTAATTAAGAGCAAATCATCCTTCACTGATATCAGTGAATATGGTAACATGAAAAAAATAACAATATGAAGGTAGAGAGAACATGGAAGGGGAGGTGAATAATGAACTGGAATGTCCAGTTGGAAAAACCATCTAGAAAGTATTGAGAAGGTATAATGATTGATACTATCATAGTAAAGTCAGAAGACATAGAGAAGTAGTGTTGACACATCCCATGTTTTGCTAGTCTCAGAATTAAAACTTAAAGAAATAATAGTCAATAATTTTTAATGATTAAATAAAAATGATGAAAAGACAATGGATTAAAATAATACAAACAAAACTGCCTCTACATTATCGATGTTAATGTTAAGGAAGTTAAAGACAAAAAAATGAGCTTCCAGACAGAAAAAAACTTAACTACAAAGAAGTCAAGTGGAGATGAACATAAAGTATGAAAAAAATCTTTCTATGCAACATGCAATTAGACGTATCTAATACTTGATAATATATAATATAGTATAATACATCTTGTTAATAAGAATAATTTAGAATGCATTAAGTTTACCTATAATTTATAGGTTGGTTAGCCATAGTAAACATGATAATACATAAATGTAGTTCTGTAATTTCAGTATGTAATGACTCCCTACAATAACTTTTCGAAGAAGTGTACCTATGGGGGGAATCAATAAGACATACTCCATCAATCAGCTATTGTTCAGTAAAAACCACATCAAAACTTAGCAGATTAAAACAATAATTATTTATTATTTCTCATGATTGAGCCAAATCTGGCTGATCTATGCTTATATATCTGAAAACTCAATAACAATAGGTTAGTGGAAGTCAGTCTGTACTGAGACTACTGGTATCTGCTCTGTTGTAATTAACTTTGTGGGGCTAACATTGCTCATGACATTGACAGGGCTCCAAAAGCAACAACAGAAACAAGAAAGCTGTTTGAAGCCTAAGCTCATGGATGACACATTCTCTTCATGACATGAAACATGAAGTAAAAAACTAATAATATCTCTACACACTTAATATACATAAAAGTAATAAAACTACTTATTTATTTAATTTTGCATTTAGTGTTTGCCCATCTCTGTTTAGCATATTGAATACCTATCTAAAAGTGATTAAAATTGAGTGAGGAACTCAAAGAGTTTATAGAACAGTGAGAAAGAGAATCCAGTCATAAGAAAATGCATCTGGAGTAAAACTGGATGTACAGACTTCCTGGAAGGGGCATATATTTATGCTACCTCAGTGTGTTATTTGAGTAGATATGTAGTTAAACAGAAAGGATGTAGAACATCAGGCTGAAGGTAAAATGCCATTATGTTTATGATTTTTTTCTTTTGTTGAGTACAGGGGACTTTATTGATGGTACACGATAAGGTGGGGCTCCCTAGGCTTCTCCCATTCTTCAGGGGGTCTGATGTGGAAACTGTGTTGAAGGGAGAGTCTCAGCATGTCAGGGACAGAATGTGGCAGCGACTTGCTAGCCCCTGAGGACCACTTTTCCTGTTGTTTTCTCACTGGGGCTGATGGTCTAGGACAGTGTGGCAGGGACTTGCTGCAGCTGAGGGCCTCTGTTTTCTTGTTGTGTTCTCACTGGGGCTGATGGTCTAGGGGGCTCTTACTCCTTGGAGGCCATGTGTACCATAAAGTCTACCACCCTGTTGCTGTAGCCAAATTCCTTGTCATATCAGAATATGAGCTTGACAGAGTGATCACTGAGGACAATGCCAGCCCCAACGTCAAAAGTGGAAGGGTCGATGTCACTGTTAAAGTTGGAGGAGACAACTTGGTGCTCAGTGTAGCCCCACGATGCTCTTGAGGGGCCCTTCCGTGCCTCCTTCATTACCTTCTTGGTGTTACCATATTTGGCAGGTTTCTTTATATGGCAGGTCAGGTCCACAACCAACATGTTGGCAGTGGGGACACAGAAGGCCATGCCAGTGAGGTTCTCATTCACTGTGGGGATGACTTTGCCTTGGTAACACTAGTTAATTGCAGGGGTGATGTTCTGTAGAGTTCCATAGCTGTCATCCCAGTTTCCCAGAGAGGTTGTCTTCATCTTCTGGGTGGCAGGGATGGCATGGACTGTGGTCATGAATCCCTCCATGATGCCAAAGTTGTCATGGATGACCTTGGCTGGGGGTACTAAGCAGTTGGTAGAACAGGAAGCATTGCTGATGATTGTGAAGTTGTTTTTGTTTTTCTCATGATTCACAACCATCACAAACATGGGGGCATCAGCAGAAGGGGGAGATATCATGACCCCTTTAAGTGAGCCCTAGTCTTTTCCAAGGTAGTGATGATGCTGGTGGATTCCACAAGATAATCAGCACTGGCATCCCCCTATTTGATTTGGATGGGATCTTGCTCCTGGAAGATGGTAATGGGATTGCCATTGATGACAAGCTTCCCATTCTCAGCCTTGATGGTGCGTGGAACTTGCCATGGGTGGAATCATACTGGAACATGTGGACCATGTAATTGAGGTCAATGAAGAGGTCATTGATGGTGACAATAATCACTTTGCTAGAGTTAAAACTGTACTAGTGATCAGGCACCCAGTAAGGCCAAATCTGTTTACTCTGGCCTTCACTTCAACCTTCGTGTCTCAGGGACATGGCTGGCACTGCACAAGATGTTACTGTCTATAGAATGGGAGGAGCAGAAAGCCTATATTTATGATTTTTATATAATTGCAACAGCACGGAAGAACTGTTGGTGCCTAGTATGCATCTTGCATATTTGGCATCCAAAACTATTGCTTGATTTGATTTCGTTTCAATCTAAAACTTTTTTTTTTGTAATATTAACATTTGGGGGAATTTATGCTCAGCTGCTCTTCAGAGAATAGAACACAGAGATGATAGAATTGGTAAACTGTAAACTAGTGTGGATGAATCTTTTGTAATGGTTGATTTTGTGTCACAGGGTGCCCAGATATTTGGTTAAACATTTTTTCTGTGTGTGTTTGTGAGAGTATTTCTGGATAAGATTAACATTTGAATTAGTAAACTGAGTATAGACGATTGCCCTGTACAATGTCCCCAGGCCTCATCCGATCAGTTGAAGATTGAATAAAAACAGAAGGCTGAGTAAGGAAGAATTCACTCTCTCTGCTTGACTCCCTTTGAGCTGGGACATCAGTCTCCTCCTGCCTTTGGACTTGGACTGAGACTGAAACTTACACCATCAGCTCTCTTGCTTCTTGGGCCTTCAGACTTGGACTGGAGCTATACCATCAGCTCTCTTTGAGCCTGCTGACTTTCCTAGCTTGCAGATCTTAGGACTTGTCAGCCCTCATGTTGCAAGAGCCAATTCTTTATAATAAATCTCTCTCTCTCCCCACACACATGCGTGCGCATACACACACACACACACACACACACACACACTAGTGGTTCTGTTCTCTGGAGAACCCTAATACACATTTTGGTATGGAGTCTAGAGGAACAGAATCTTAAGAATGAGCTTTCTGAATTGGTTCTGGGGTTTTGGAATTGGCTCTGTAATGTAATTAGATTTAGAGATTCTCATAACTCTATTTCCAGCAGTAAAGAGAGCATTGATAGTACATGTTGTACTCTGGTGATAGCGATATACAAAATAGCACCATTTGATACTCTGAACCACTTATAGGAAGTAAAGATCTGAATGACTGTTTATATGAGACTTTCTAACATTTTTGGCAAACTAATGAGTATAATGAGATTGACTGGTTGCTCCTATTGTCACTAGACCAAGTGGGAAAAATAAAGGATGAGCTCAGGGATTTGAATATGATAAAGATCAGTGTCCCAGAGGCTGATGGGTGGATCATAGGAATCCCTTAGCCTATTTACCTGAAAGGGTGCTTGTACCAGGTGTTAACAGACTGGGTGAGTAATTTGAGGGACTTGCTCCAATATTGGGAAAAATGAAAACATGAGGCCATCTTGGAAAGTTTTTAAGAGCAGAGATAAGCTTTGTTCATCTTTGAAAAAATTGCACATCCATGGGCTTGGTACCTTTTTACTGGTGTGTGTTCAATAAAGGCTGGTTAAACTGGGCCTCATTCTTGATGATGGAGCATTTCCCTTCCTGTTGAGGCTTTTCAATGGCAATAGAATTGCCTAGTAGCTGAAGAATGAGTGCTAAGGTGCCATGTTCTGGGAAACTAATAAGGGAAGTTTATTGATATAAATTTGCCTTACTCCAGAATAAGTATTTTTTGGCTGGCAGTGTTTTTTTATTTTATAGTTGCCTTGACTACTAGCAAGAAACTCAGGGAATATAAATTCTAACTTGGTTTTAACGGTAGGAGAGTACATGGCATCTCTTGGCCTCAGATCCCTCTCCTTCAATTTAAGTAGGATAATCAATTAACCAAATCATCAGGCTGTTATAAAATATATTTTAATAAAAATATCCCCATACGAAAGAATCCCTTTGGTGATCAATAAAAAGTTGGTATAATGAGGTTGTAATCTCCAGCTCAGTAGGAGGGAGAGAACTACAATGGGAAGTATTAAGATTCTTCAACCCCATCAGGGGACAATTACAATAATAACCATAATAACAATAATAATAGCAAAAAACCCAATAGTACTTGCCATTTATATTACATTAGAGCCAGAAATTCTATACAGAAGGAGGGTGGCACCCTAGTTGGAAGGAGGTAGTGAGGCTAGGAGACACCTTGTGGTTGAATTGGTATAGCACTTTACCTTCGATTGAGAAGACGACAACTGTTAGGATCAAAGAATGGGGATGGGCTGGGTGCAGTGGCTCACACCTGTAATCCCAGCACTTTGGGAGACCAAGATGGCGGATCACCTGAGGTCAGGAGTTTGAGACCAGCCTGGCCAACATGGTGAAACCCCGTCTCTACTAAACATACAAAAGTTAGCTGGGCATGTTTGTGGGCACCGGTACAGCTACTTGGGAGGCTGAGGCAAGAGAATCACTTGAACCCGAGAGACGGAGGTTGCATGAGCCAAGACCATGCCATTGCACTTCAGCCTGGGCAACAAGAGTGAAACTCCATCTCAAAAAAAAAAAAGAAAAGAAAAGAAAAGAATGGGGATGGGGCAGGTGAGTGGAGGTGAGGAATAGGGATGGGGGTGGCACATATCTGGCTACCTCAATCGTGTGAGCTGAACTTTTCTAAGCCAAGCAGGCACCTCACTACCAAATGAAAGACCCAGTGATGATTTAAAATGCATATAATCCAAGCCTGTGCCTTTGACAGTCAGTTTTCTCTAAGAACTTATCCCTAATGTTGACAGGATACCCAACTAATTATCTTTGGTCACTTAGTTAATTAATTCCTACAAGAAATTTAATGCCTGAACCCTCTTCTCACTCCCCACAAACTACTTCTTTATGGCTGATGCATGGTGCTTTGCCATTTCAGAACTTGAAATAGTTTACTTACATCAATATACCTATTGCAGATATAATTCCTGTATAGTCTTTGTTCAAAGAAAGTATTATTTGTTCTTTAATTTTTGTTATGTCATTCTCTCACAGGATGGTGCTAGCATATATAAGACTGAAACACCAAAGTCCTCCGTGGAAGTTAATGAATTTCTGTGAGTGCACTTTACGTTACATAGGAAGTTGTTTGGTAGCAAGTAGCACATATTTGGGTGATAAGGGGTTAATATGCTTCCATCTACATAAAAGTTCAAAGTTTGATTATTATGCATTGCATATCAGGGTGGATGACTAGTTTTGTTTTTGTCAGGATAAATGTGTTCTCCCTGCTCCAACCATTATGCCAAGGATGGCCTTATTCTAGAACCTCCTAATTCTGTTTTGAACATTCCTAGTCATCATTCCTAAAAATGAAATATTATATACTAGTACATGAGCTCATGAGAGCTTTCATAGCTGTAATTAAAGATGCATAAAAGGCATGTAACACTTTCAACTCAAGTCACATGCTGGTCTGTTTTATCAACTATTCGCAAAGATTCTCCTGATTGGTGATTAAAAGTGAATTAACAATTTGAGTTTCTTTCTTCAGGGTTATGAGTTGGATTCTTCAGCGGAGTATTTGAGCCATGCCTTGAGGCACATACTTCAAGTTGCTGCATCCAGTTTTAAACTCCAGATTGAGCTTTACATATTAAATGTGCACATTTGTTTTCACATTTTTGAGCTTTGCCAGTGGCACCCTCTCTAATTAATCATCCCGCAGGCTTAGAAAACTTCTGCCCAATCCTTTCTGATTTGTTAAAAGAAAGAGAGAAGGTTTTAGTCTGAAAAAGGCCTTATCTGATAGACATCACATTATACGGATTTTTACATTTAAGTACATTTTCTTTTTAAATCCGGTGGCTTTCCCAAACTAGAAAGATGGAGTGTTTGCATACATCCACCAACCACCAACATCAGCAGAAAGAAAGCTTGATACAGTAAAGGAAAGAAATGGCAATTTAACAGTTCTTTTATTTTCCATTCAGATCACATACACATTAACCAAATGAGGCCTCACAGCATGGAATCTGATATCATAGCAATGTTTTCAGGAAGCAATAATTGAATACTTCTCATTAAAAAGGTTCATAAAAGAATCCTGTTAAAACCAATACGAATAATAAACCTTGAAAATGCTGCTTTAAATTCCAGGAGGATGGCGAAGATCTGCGTCAGTAACAGTCTTCCTGTTCATAGAGTGATTTTGAAAATCTCGTGGGCTGAATTTTTCCAAGCCAAGCAGGCATCTCACTATCCAGTGAAAGACCCAGGGACTATTTTAAATGCATTCAATCCAAGCCTGTGCCTTTCACAGTCAGTTTTCCCCAAGAATTTATCCCTAATCCTGACAGGATACCCAACCAAAAGGCTAATTATTTTTAGTCACTTAATTAATAGATAATTCTTACAAAGAGCCCAACACCTGAACCCCCCAAGTCCTCTTTGCATGGGCAAATCCAGCTGGTTTGATGCACTAATTTCACTAAATGAAAATTTGGACAAATTGTATGTTACTGCAAATAATGGTAAATGTATCCAATTCAAAAAATAGTAATAAAAAGGTTATTTTTTTGTTCCCTTTTTAATCACAGAGGCAGCTGTGGTAGACCCCAAATGCACAGGGCATATGGCTCACCTCACCACCCCAGATGGTGCTACTGGCCCAGCCTTCCCAGCGTCCACCCTGGCAGTCTTTCCTCATTCCCTTGGCCCTCACCCTGTCTCCTCAGCCTTCCAGCTGCACTGCTACTGTAGGCTGCTCTTTCTCGACAATCTCCTCTTATTTTCTGTGATGTATCAGGATGTTTCTTCTTCTCAGGGGTTTTCCAAGCTTCTTCCACACTCAGGTGCTCAGACCTTTTTATGGTCTGGCTTCTGAAGGAGATCAAAATTCATATGGACAGGCATTTGTGTATTAGCCAAGAGTTGCTAATGCATTTCTTGATCATAAGTCTCAGAGAAATGGGATGAAAGATCTTAGATTTTTATACACTCTGCTTCAATGATTTCTCAGCTTTTCTGATCTGAAAAGAATAAAGGACACCTTTTAGCTAAGCACTTTCTGTTTTATTTCTTATAATGCCATGTAGTGGCTGTTATTGCCAACACAGCAGTCATTTAATAAACCCTGAATGTCTGTAGCATTTCTTCTCATTCATTTCAGTGAGTGCTGTTCTTTTCTGTGTTTATTTTTTATTTTTTTTTTCCATGCAGTATTTCTTGCACCCTCTTATTACTCCTCAGCCTTTGGATTCTAGATCAGTGGTTCTCAAACTGCCTGCATCAAAACACCTGAAGGGCTTGTACAACACAGATTGCTGGATCTCATTCCCAGAGTTTATTAATTGTTAGGTCCAGGTGGGCCAGGGAATTTGCATTTCTAACATATTCTCAGGTGATTCTGCTGCTGCTGGTCCAGGCACAGCACTTTGGGAAATGCTGCTCTAGAGAGAAGAGAAACTACAGGTTAAGTGTTTTAGCTTGAGGGTCAGTTGTAATCCCTGCTTCACTACCTTTCTAGCTGGGTAGTCTCTCAGCTGATAAAGCTCCCCCAAGTTCAGTTTCTTCACTCTTAAAATGAGTTTATTAAAACATCCCTAGCAGGGTTGTTTAAAGGAAGAAATTATATAATGTTTATTAAGCCTTTGAAAGAAAAGCGATCATGGTGGGTGTTTTGCTGTTATTACTGTTTATTTCTTCCTGAGGACTCACTTTTTAGAACTTCTAATTGAATCATAAAGGATCCTTCAAGCATCCAATTTGGTTAAGGAAATTGTGTGTCTGTTTAGAAAATAAGAAAATGAAATCCTTTTGAGAGGATCTTGACCAGATAGATTCTAAAATCTACCTGGACATGCTAAACAATAGTCAAGAGAATTTTGAAAGGAGGCACCTCTTTTGATGTGAGTCTTACCACAATCAAAACAGTCACAAGAAATCAAAATATGTTTTAAAGTCACAAAAATCAAAACAGCATGGTATTGGTTTAGGAAAATGTAAGTCAATTAAATGACCAGAGTAAAAAATTTTATATCACATTGAGAGACAGGATTAGCTGGATTTCCTAGGCTGACTAAGATTTCCTAAGCCCAGCTGGGGAAGGTGACCGCACCTACCTTTAAACACAGGGCTTGTAACTCAGCTCGCACCCCACCAGTCAGGTAGGAAAGAGGGCTCACTAAAATACTAATTAGGCTAAAAGCAGGAGGTAAAGAAACAGTCAAATCATATATCGCCTGAGAGCACAGGAGGAGGGGCAATGATTAGGATATAAACCCAGGCATTCGAGCAGGGAGGGGCAACCCCCTTTAGGTCCCCTCCCATTGTATGGGAGTTCTGTTTTCACTCTATTATATCTTGCAATTGCAGACTCTTCTGGTCTGTGTTATGGCTCGAGCTGAGCTTTTGCTCACGGTCCACCACTGCTGTTTGCTGCTGTCGCAGACCCGCCACTGACTTCCACCCATCTGGATCCAGCAGGATGTCCGCTGACCTCCTGATCCAGTGAAGTGCCCATTGCAACTCCAGATCAGGCTAAAGGCTCGCCATTGTTCCTGCACGGCTAAGTGCCCAGGTTCGTCCTAATTGAGCTGAACACTAGTCGCTGGGTTCCACTGTTCTCTTCCATGACCCATGGCTTCTAATAGGGCTATAACACTCACCACATGGCCCAAGGTTCCATTCCTTGGAATCTGTGAGGCCAAGAACCCCAGGTCAGACAACAAAAGGCTTGCCACCATCTTGGGAGCGGCACGCCACCATCTTGCGAGCTGTAAGGACAAAGAACCGCCGGTAACAACATGCAGGCACACACACATACACACATACTCATATATATCGATATAGATATAGGTATATAGATATAGATATCTATATCTATATAGATATATCGATATATATGAGTATATATAAGTGTGTATATATGTGTGTGTGTATGTGTGTGTATATATATATATGAATATTATTTCCAGCTAGTGAGGGAAATACAGCACGTTAAGTCATATTGGGGCAATTCATTATTGATTTGAAAACAACTTTGATATTTGTCTTATATCACACAAAATCAACTTCTGGATTGGTTTTTAAAGCTTAAAAAATCAAAAGAAAATATAATGTAATATTTCTATTATATTGGGGAATAAAAGGAAATAAAGGTAAAAATGTTAGATTTGAAGTGACAGAAATTTGAAATTTCTGTATGAAAAAGATGTTTATTATGGATAAAGTTGAAAGACAAAATAGACTGGAAGAAAATATTTCAATCAGATTATGGAAAAGGATTAATACCTGGATAATAAAACTACCTTATCAAAGCAACAAAATACATACAATACAATAAAAATACAAGTAAAGCATATCAATAGCCAATGCAGAAGAAAAGGAAGAAGAAGAGGAAGAAGAAGAAGAAAAAGAAATAATAATAATATTAATAGAAATGCCAGATAAAGATTGGTAAGATTTAGCACTGTTAAGGTTATGAAAACCCTGTCACTATCATTCAGTGTTCCTGAAAATATAAATTTATCCAGCTTTTTGATGAGAAAACTAAAAGTGCACATATGCTTTGAAACAGCCAGTCCACTTCTAGAAATATATGCAATAGAAGGATTTTTATGTAGGCACAATAATATATTCACAGGAATTCTTGAGGCATTTCTATTAATACTAAAAAATTAAAAACAATCTAAGTGTACATTAACAGGAAAATAATTATATTATGGTACATCTACACTATGGGATACACATGTAAAAGGCAGGAATTGAAATTACAGCAAAATGAAAATCAGATATCACGAGACCCTTTGCTAGATAAAATACAACTATCCATTGAAAGGCATAGTTGAACTTGGAAGAAAGTAGGAAATTTTCACAGGGGCCAAAAAGATGAATTAGAAAACCAGAATGTTAAGCAAGCCCAGAATGTTCTGAAGACATTTGTTTAGAGTGGAATTTGGAGATAGTGAATAGGTGACAAATTCTTGGGCCTGTGTGGGATGGGGAGCTGGAACTGAGGCTTCACGATAAAATGATTCATTGTGGTAGATCTTCTGTGAAAGAATGTGCTAAACATCTGCAACTGATAGTTAAGGAAGATGAAAAAGACACTTGTTTGTCTCAGACTGGCCCTGAGGGGGAAAATTAAATATATGTAAACTTCTTCACATTAATCAGAAAACCCTGATATAGTCCAACAGAAAAATGGGAAAAAATACACGCAATTTTCAGAAGAGGAAACATGAATAGCCAATAAGTATACAAAAGAGGCTTAATTCCCCTAGTAATTAGGAAATTGCAACGTAAAATCAAAATGAAATATCCATCAGATTGGCAAACCATTACAGGTCAGAGGATACCTATTATTAGAGTATCAGAACTTATGGTGGGAGAATACAATGGAACAACTACCTTGCACAATAATATGGCCATAACTAGAAAATTAAAGATACAATATCCTATGAATCATCAATCTATTTCTACATTCATACCTTAGAGAAACTCCTATACAAGCACACGATGAATTTACAAGAATAATAATAGCATTTGTAATAGCAAAAAAATTATAAACAACCAAAGTATTCAACAAGAAAATAGTGTATAAATTATGATAAATCAAATAGTAGATGACATATTGCAGTGAAAATTAGGAAACTAGAGGACCCAGATTATCCTTACAACATAATTTTGAGTGAAAAATTGAAGTTGTAGAGAAATACATACACTTTGGTACTGGATAGGGATAAAGTTTAAAAACATGCAAAATAATACTGAATTCAGCTCAGAAGTATATACATTTCTATTTGTAGGAAAAAGTAGAAATGGATGGGTTTAATAGATGCATTTAGAAAAATTATTATCTTGGGTGGGGCCATGGGAAGGTCAGGTTGTTGTGGATACAAAACATGGAACAAAATTTAGTGACCAGTGATAGGTAAGAATGTAATAAATGTTGACACATTTCAGAATATTTTCAATCTTTCCAAATGACAATTATGTAGATTACACATCAACCTGGAGAAAAATTTTGATACAATTAATGAAAACAATACAAACTAGAGATATGTATATTATGCTACATTAAAAAATGCAGGCGCATGTAGATGAAGGTTGAAAGGTATCGAGCAAAAATGGAAATAATTCTGTTAGAGTAGTCTGATAAAAATTATCTTTAATTTTGATATATCATTTTTCAATTCTTAATCTTTTTTTAGATTCACTTAAGAATCAGATAAAAACTTCCAAACACTATAACTATTAATCTGATAACTCAATCAAAATCAAAATAATCTGTCATTCAGAACTTTTACAGCTCAGAGCCACTAAAATATGCAAAAGGTCTGAAGGAGCTAACTGAAGCACCTGTAATTTTTGTTATGGATAAAGTATATATGGCAGATTGTATTATTTAAGCAACTTTTATATCAATTTGAAATTTAAAAATAAAATGCTAAAATATTCATGTGGAAAAAGTAAATACAGAGTAAAGATTCTAAAAAATAAAAGCAGTGAGAATTATTGAAATGTATATTAAAACATATTTTAAAGCTTCTGTCATCAAAAGAATATGATACTGGAGGCAAATAACTAGACTTGATGCTTGCTACTCAGTTGGGAACAATGGAATCAGGAGCTATACCCAACCATTTGGTGAGACTACTGGTCTCAAGGTGGTTCAAGTTAGTTGCTTCAGACCTTTCACATATTTTAGTGGCTCTGAGCTGTAAAAGTTCTGAATGACAGTTTATTCAGATTTTGACTGAGTTATCAGATTAATACTTACAGTCTTTGGATTTTTTTTTTTTATTCTTAGGTGAATCTAAAAAATGACTAAAAATCACTTGGCATTAACAAGGCTACAGAAGCTCTGCCACAGCTCCCTAAGTCCTGGATATCCCCACCTCTGTGCTTTCCCAAGTGGTCATTGCTTCAGGCTGCCCTTTCCACATGCAGTTCTCATTCAAATGCATCTAGTTGGCATAACCTGGGCCACATTGCCCACTTACTAGGGAGAAGAAAGTGTGAGAAATTTAGTATTTATAAATCTACTTTGGGAGGGTGGGACATACAATATATGAAACTACCAAGATATCGAGGAGATGTTTAAATTTGCTGGTCAATCAAGAATATAGATGGTCATCTAGTTCCTGACTCAGGAAATGACTATTCTTATAAAGGGTGTCCACAAAGGGACACCAAGGCTTGGACAGAAAGATGGCATAGAATTGAATGAAGAGAAAAGTCAAGAGAAACTAGACTAAGGGGTCTCAAACTTGAATGTGCATTGGAATCACGCAGAGGGTTTGTTGAAGCACAGATTGTTTGGCCCCAGCTCCTTGTAGTTTCTGATGCAGGAGTCCTGGGGTGCGACAGAAGATTCTACAGTTCTCATAGAGTCCCAGGTACTCTTGATAATGACAATCCTAGGCTCACATCCTGAGAATCACTGAACTACTTAGACCATACATATTTCCTTCTGCAATAGCTGGTTTTCACAAATTCGCAAATTCGAGTTTTCACATGTTCAGTCTTAATGTCAGATTGAATGTTGTTAGCAAAAGTACAGTATAAATTATTAGTAATTTTATATATTTTTTGAGTAAGTTTACTTAAATTGAAAAACGGAACATACTGGCACATGAATAGATAGACCATTGTAAGTAACAGAAAGTTCAGGGCTGGGCATGGTGGCTCACACCTGTAATCCCAGAACTTTGGGAGGCCGAGGCGGGCAGATCATGAGGTCAAGAGATTGAGACCATTCTGGCCAACATGGTGAAACCTCGTCTCTACTAAAAATACAAAAATTAGCTGGGCGTGGTGGTGCGTGCCTGTAATCCCAGCTACCCGGGAGGCTGAGGCAGGAGAATCGCTTGAATCAGGGAGCCGGAGGTTGCAGTGAGCTGAGATTGCGCCACTGCACTCCAGCCTGGCGACAGAGCAAGACTCTGTCTCAAAAAAAAAAAAAAAAAAAAAAAAAAAAAAAAAAAAAAAAGATAGGAACTTCAGAAACAGAGACAGTATATACAGAAAACAGTATATACATAAATTAAATATAGAAAGTAAATATAAATGTGTATGTTAAATTACTGTGAACAGGATAGATAAAACGGTTTTGGAAAAACTGGATAATTTTGGAAAAAATAGAGTCCATATTCATAGTATGCATTTAAATAAACTCCAAATGGATCATCAATTTTAATGAACTCATGACTTTAATAGATTCTCTTTCCTAGCTCTGTCCACTGAAAGGGCCAGGATGCAGTGACACGTTGCAAACAAGGTTATATTAGTTTCCAAATACTGTTCCCACCAAAAGGGCAGGACTCCCTGGAGTATTACATGATTCCAGGTCTTGCATTAGATGAACATGAAACATCTTGTGCCAGAAAGCAAGGAATTGCTGAAAGAGTGATGGGAAGATGTCAAAAGAACATAGGAACGACCACCTGACTGGCTAAATTTGAGACAATGTGAAAATAAAAAAAAACGACAATGATAGATTATAGAACATTGAATATCCAGAAAATAATGACAAGGACCCTCAGACTAATCCAGATTGTAGGACATTTCCTAAGACAATTGATCTGAACTCTTCAAAAAATGTCAATGTCATGAAACACTGAAATGACAGTCACTGAAATGACAAAAAGGCAGGACACTGTTTAAGTTAAAGACAGGACACTGTTTAAGTTAAAGAGGAATAAAGAGACATAAAAACTAAACAGCATGTGTGAACCTTGATTGGATCTCAGATTACAAAACAGAGCTACAAAGGATATCTTTGTAGATAATCAGGAAAATCTGAGTATGGACTGTGTATTAGAAAATATTGTATCAATGTTAAATTTCTTGGGTATGATAATGGTATTGTGTTTATTTAAAAGAATGTTCTTGAGATTTTCATGAGATGTAAGTAGTGATGAGGTGTTACAATATCTTTAACTTACTTTCAAGTGGTTTTTTCATGAAGTGTACATGTCTGTCAAAGAGAGGGATACGAAGAGACAAAGCAATGTGAGAAGATGTTAACAACTGGTGCATCTAAGTGAGGATATATGCTGTTCATTGACCTGTTCTTTCAATTTCCTATAGCTTTGCAATTCTTCAAAATAAAAAGTAGAGAATAAAAATAAATAGTATTATTAAATAATTAAATTACCATTTATATGTAAATAATATTCATAGATCATGCTATTATGTCAGATTCTTTATAAATTAAGGCAAATGTAAGAAATAAATGTACGAGTATATAAAGGAATAAATGATGTAAGTAGAAACCATCTGTCTTCTTACTTGGTAGATGAAGACACAGATCCATGAATAAATTATCTCCCCTAAGGTCACCCTCTAATATGTGTAAGATACCATTTCTGGGAGCTTTATATGGCAACTGAACATCAAATATGGTCCTTTGAATACTTGAAATTTTCTTTTCAATCTGTTGGTTTGAAGAAGCACATTGTATTACACCTTATCAAAGAGAACAGGCCTTTTGAGGATTTTGTTTTTCTTTTTATAGCTGCTATTTTTATCTCACATTTCAGTAGGGATTGAAATATCAGTAGGGATGCTTTCTGTTTCTCAACCCAGTTCTTTATAGAGTGGTTCTTAACCCATTTCTTCATAGGTGGTTGGAAGTCCATTAGATCTGTGGAATAAAGTAATAGAGATGCTGAAACGAACAATAAAGCCAGGATGTTAAAATAGATTCTAGTCAAAACTTAATATTTTGAAAATGTACATGGTCCTCTGTTCCTCTGAGTTAAGCAAGGATTCACTTTCCAACCATGGATCGTCACGGATCATGATATCATACATCATTATCACTACCACCTGCCTGGACAAGGAAACTGTGTGACACCAC
Organism: Pan troglodytes; assembly: GCF_028858775.2. Taxonomy (NCBI): domain Eukaryota; kingdom Metazoa; phylum Chordata; class Mammalia; order Primates; family Hominidae; genus Pan; species Pan troglodytes. The sequence continues at coordinate 64,092,497 of NC_072403.2, forward strand.
TGATTGTTCCAGCAGTGCAGTTGGAGTGCTGGCTCCATTTCTTGCTCTGCTTCTTACTGGCAGTGTGACTTGGAGCAAGTTACTTAGCCTCTCTAGCTTCAGTTTCTTCCGGGGAAACTGAATAGAAATAACAGTATCTAATTGATAGATTTGTTGAGAAGATTAAATGAGAATGGTCATAGCACAGGGCCTCGTATATAGTAAACATGTAGTTTTTTAAATTAAGCTCTATATTATTAATTAGATATTTCTCAAAAGACTAGAAAAAATTTAAATGGTTTCTGTTTTACAGATCTCTCTGACCTTTCTATTTTCACATTTACATATTATGATGACTTAACTAGAAATTGTCGCCCATAAAAACTAGAAACTTTTAATTTAATTAATTTATTTATTTAGAGGTGGAGTCTCACTCTGTCACCCAGGCTGGAGTGCAGTGGCATGATCTCGGCTCACTGCAACCTCCACCTCCCTGGTTCAAGCAATTTCCCTGCCTCAGCCTCCCAAGTAGCTGGGATTACAGGAGCCTGCCACTGTGCCCGGCTAATTTTTTTGCATTTTTAGTAGAGATGGGTCTTTTTGGCCAGATTGGTCTTGAATTCCTGACGTCAGGCAATCTGCCCACCTCGGCCTCCCAAAGTGCTGGGATTATAGGCATGAGCCACCGCGCCCTGCTGAAACTATATTTTTGACATGAAAATACATTTAACAAAATAATTTCTGTCTGCCATGCTTCCAGAATTTTTATTTTGGTCACGTGCAATTGTTTAATATATGTTTCTTCTTATATATAGATAGAATCTATTAAAGTCATGAGTTCATTGAAATAGATGATCCATTTGGAGTTTATTATAATGCATGCTATGAATATGGACTCTTTCCAAAATTATCCAGTTGTCCCAACGCCATTTTGTCTATTTTGTTCACAGTAATTTAATATACAAATTACTATATACTTTCTATATTTACTTGAATCTAATTTCTGTATAAAATATATAGGAAATATTATTGTGATATATAAGCCAAAGTTAGGGTTTTTTTTCAGACTTTTATATGGAAACTGGTGCTAGTAATGCTTTTATTCTCACATTTTTTCTGTGGAGTAATTTCATATTTGATTGGCTTTTACAGTATGTTTAAGGATTTGGAGTTAAACACGGACATTCAGCAATGAAGATTTAGGGTTCAACAAGAATCACTATTAATCTGACTGCTTCCCATTTCTTTACTTCATATAAAATCAAACTGCACGTTGGCTAATTTGCTCATTCTTCTCTAAGTATTTGTCAAGTGGCTGCTATGTTCAGTGTTAAGGGGAAAAATGTAAGGAACAGTACCTCTTCTCTAGGAACAACTGATATAATTAGAAATATAGATTACACACATAAACATGTATATAAGAATGGATGATAATATATAAATGGCCAAAATGAGTGGTGTAGGTAGGTGAAGATCAAAAGAGCCAGAAATGGTCAGGAAGAGACCCCCGTGGGCTTATGTTAAATGAGTTACTTTTTAAAGAATGAGCAAGAATTATCTGGAAAAGAAGGGAGAAGTATTTCTATGTGAGGGGAACTGCATGATCAAAGACTTAAAATGGAGACTTAGGCCAGGCGCGGTGGCTCACGCCTGTAATCCCTGCACTTTGGGAGGCCGAGGCTGGCAGATCACAAGGTCAGGAGATCAAGACCATCCTGGCTAACATGGTGAAACCCTGTCTCTACTAAAAATACAACAAAAATTAGCTGGGCGTGGTGGCGGGCACCTGTAGTCCCAGCTACTGGGGAGGCTGAGGCAGGGGAATGGCGTGAACCCAGGAGGCGGAGCTTGTAGTGAACAGAGATCGCGCCACTGCACTCCAGCCTGGGCGACAAAGCAAGAATCCATCTCACAAAAAAAAAAAAAAAAAAAAAAAAAAAAAATGGAGAGTTAGCTCAACATGTTGTCAAAATAATGAAATAATAAGCAATCTAGAGTGTAGGAAAGGTTTTTGGAGTAATCAGAGATAGGTAGTGGAGAGAGATATTACAGAGCATCTTAGCTAGAGAAATCATGTATTTTGCCCTGAAGGAAACAGAAAGCTTTAGAGGATATTCAGCAGTGGGATAACTGATGAAATAATATTTTATGGAAATTTAAAATGTGTTGGTATAATTAAGAGGATGGAGCAAAAGAAGCTGGGAGCAGAGAAAACTGATAAAAATATGCTCTGCATTTAGTTTTCCCAAGGAAGATGATGCTGGACATGTTGCATTTACCAGAATAGTAGAACACACACGGGAATTCAGGGCTGCAGATAGAGCCTGAGTTATTATTCAGAGGTCAAGCTGTCTGATATAACCATTTCAGTGGGCCCAAATGCCAGACATAGTTTTGTGAAGGATCATAGCACCATCTGTTTTGCCTAATGACTCTGGATTGGAAAACATTTGATAAGGCATTAAATGTGCTGCCTAAGTAACTTAAAGGGGTTCATGTTCAATGTCCTTGCAACATGCTATTTTTAACCTTTGGAATGAATATTATGGGAATTTATGATCATAAAGAATATTCTAGATTCAAATGGAAAGACCACAGAAGCTCTTTATTTGTGACAGGTGGATTAATTAGGAAGTCAATGGGGGAAAATAGTGAAAGCAGAAGGTTTGGTGGAGAGTCATGTGAGCTTTTGTGGGTAAACTTTGATTATATCAAAGTTAGTATAGGAGAGGGAGTGGATTATAAAGGAGCTTGACTTTTCGAAGGCCAACTATGCATTAGGTGTAATGTCCTGAAATCCAAGTTTAGGGCTGCACATTCTTGGATCCAGGCGAAGACTGAGCAAGGCTGGCTCACCAAGTTTATTGCAGCTGTGAACAGGCATGGATCAGTGGCTTCGTCAAAAGCAAATTATCACCCACAGGGGCACATGGAAATGGGGACATAAAGGGAAGGGCGACTCTTCTCAGTCGGCTGGGGAAAGAGGGATATGATTGCCACCTGATTTGGTAACCAACCTGACCCAGTTAGTATTCTTGTGACAGCCTGGACAGTGAATCTTAACACAATCCTGGTCAGAATACTCATTAGACCTCTGGGGAAGTGCCAAAGAAGATACTCTTAGTCTTCAGAGGCTTCTTGATTCTTACACCATTTGAAGTCTGAGATGGAGATCTGAGCATAACAGCTTCTCCCTAGCCTTCATATTCCTACCTTCTTACCTGTGATCTTTTAAGGCATCCTTTTCTCTTGGGCGACAGTACTACGTTGCCCTTGGGAGAGGGCAGGGGAGGGCCTTATCTTTCAACAGTTCTGTTTGGGCATTGGTCCACAACGTTTTCTTGGCTTAACTTACATGTGTTACTGTGCTCAGTGCTTTATATACGTTTCAAAACTGCTAGGGAATTACAATGTGAAACACCTGGTAATTCCAGTTAGAATTTGAAGCCCACTGGGGATTTGGCTGACAGTTGGGGAACAAACATTTACAGTGGGTCTAGGGAAAGAATAACATTTGAGGAATTTGGTGATAGCTAGGTCATTTTCTTTGCCTTAAACTACTTAAAATAAAATGATTTATGTGTGGACTTTTCTTGGAGGTGCCAAATATGAAGATAACCTCCAAGGAGTGATTTTCTAATGAATAGGAAATCTTTCCATAAACAACCTATCTCAGTGGAAATATTGTCCTTGTTGAGAGAGAAACTGAGGAGAACTTATGTCTCAGTGTAAAAGTCATGGTGATTTTTCTTTTGGTAATTTGTTTCCTGGCCTGAGAAAATATTTGCATATAAATATGTAAGGAAAATTATAGAAATGGAGCTGAAATGTATTTTCTCTGAATACGTGTTAATATAATACTATTGAAATGCAAAGATCTGGTTGTCTGAATACAATACTGAAGTATTCCTAGATCCCCCACCTCAAAACTGGTCAATATTTATTAAAACATATCTTTAGGCTGAAGAGCAAAGAAGAGAAACAAGTATCAATAGAATGGACTTCTCATTGTTTGCAAGTGTGTGCATGTGTGTGCTTTCTCTGTAGATACTCTTCCTACTTAAGAAGAAATGTTATACTTATTCCTCAGAGGCTTATTCTAAGGGAATGATGAAAGCAAATGGGAACATTTATGTGTGGTTTGAGTTGTTAATTTTGTTAAATATTTGCATCCCTGCCTATGGGTTCCAGAAGAAAACAGAATGAGCATGTTTAAATAAATGAATAAATTAGAATAGATGAATTTAGATGACTTAATCTTATTAAAAATTCGGGATATAGGATAAATTGTAAGCAGAACATGGGTGATTTAATTTTTGTTGTCTACAACGGGAGAATATTTCATTCCCTGATCTTGCTGTCTTAGAAGGGTACTAAATGCAGTGTAGAGCTTTTGGGAAGCAGCTTTAAACCTGGATATTCCACTCACTTGCCAATATTTTATGACCAAGCAGATGTGTACACAAATCACACCTGTTCTAGTCCCAGAAGCTCTGCTTCAGTCAATCACTTTAAAATAACATCTGTCTCTAAGATACAAAATGTACTAAAGAATCTTGAAGGCTGGACAATGAAGGTGTCAGCAGCTCCCCGACCAAGGGCACAGCTGAAACATATGGTCACATTTTCCATGCTTTCATGGGACTCCAGGGAGCACTCAATGACAAATCAATGAAAACTTCTCATGGACGGGAAAGTGAGAAGCCCAGAGAATGTGTTGGGAGAACAATAAGGCACATCTTGCTCTGTGGATGCTTTTCTTTTGCTGCTCTGTTCAGAAAAATCTTGAAGTAGTAATGGCCTTTTGCGATATAGTAACAGCAGGTAAATCTTATTCTGAAGTCAAAATTGTTCTCTGAGAAGGTGAAAGGTGAAATACTTGGCATTAACTGTTTTGATTGCTTTTAAAATATTTTTGTGTTTGTCTGGCACAAAACAGATACCATAACCTAGAAGAACAGACTGATACTTTTTCTGAAATGATTTAATAATAAAGTGAGAATTGCCTGGTTCTATAACTCACATCCCTAAGCACCATTGTTTGAGTTGGATCCTGAGTATTTAAACAATTCTGAAGAGATTTTTTCACTGAACAATAAACAGGTTTTGAATTTATGATAGGCATTGTGTAATCTGGGTTCTGACAGATCCTTGTACTTTTCTTCTCTGCACGTGGCCACATGTTATTTCTGCTTTGTAAAAGTAGGCTGTTTTGTATAAGGTCAGAATTTACTGTGTTCTGTTTGAACACAACACAATGATTTTTCATTGCATTCCTTGCAGACACTTAACAGTTAATTGTTGATGAGAGCCACTGTCTCTATTGTGTCTGGCTTTTTAATCCACAGTAGCCACATTTACGGCAGTGCCCATAGTTACCCAGCTGATGATCTCTCACCGGTAGCTACTGTTCTTTGTCATAAGTTTCACATCCTTTTTGTTGTCAATTGTCCTTTCCTGTATCACCATTGTAAACTTTTTGATATAAAGAGAGCAAGCTTAGATCTTTTTAAAAAACAATTTTTAAAATTTTATTGTTTACTATTTATTTACCTATGGCATGCATAAAGAAAAATGAATGTACTACAAGTGTGAATACTGTATGTAAAAGTTCAAATGAACACACCCAGGTAACCCGGACCCAGATAGGAAAATGCAGTATTGCCAGCACCACCTTCAGATTCTATCCCCAACTACCATAGATAACCACAGTTTTGATTTCTAGGAGCCTAGCTTAGCTTTGCATGTTTCTGAACTTTATTTAAATGTTTGTATGTACAAACATTTTGCTTGTATGTAGTTTAGTATGTTTATTTTCGTTGCTATATAATATCCCATTTTTTTCATTCATTCTAGGGTTGGGCATTTACACAGTCTGTAATGTTTAGCTAATATGAAGAGAGTTGTTACTCACATTCTAGTAAATGCCACTTGATGAACATATGTATGCATACCTCTATAAGTGGAGTTGCTAGATTATGTGTATGCTTGATTGTAGAAGTTTTAAAAAGTAACTAATCAAATTAGGCTTTCGGAAAGACTTTCTCACAGCAGTGAAAAGAATGGATGAAAGAATGGTAAGAATAATTTAGATGAGGAATGATAAGAATTTGAACTGATGATTATCAGTGAGATAGAAATAAAAAGATGATTATAAGAACATTTGCATGGGAAAATAACTGAACTTGATGGCCTCATTAAACACGGGGTGAGGTCAGTATGACTTCCAGATGATGTCATTCATAGAGATAGAGAATCTCCTTAAATTAATATTAATATGCATCCAGGAAGTTGTTCTTGTTTATTTTGGAGATGAAGAAGTAGGACTGATACAGATAATACCTAATAAGTGGCTTATTTCCTCCAAGATGTAAGACTTATTCTTTAAATAGCCAAAATAGTGCCTGGATTCGTTTACCAAATGCCATGCCTTCTAATAATTGTACCCAATGACACCTACAGAGTGCTTAAAGAGAAGACCTTGTTTAAGTCTACCTCTGTCATTTAGAAGTTACATGGATTTGGGCTAGTTAATATTTAAAAGGCATTTTTTTTCACATGTAACACAAGGTTAATAATATACATCTTGCATAATTCAATGAGATCAAGTATATAAAGTTTCTTTTAATGCCTGGCACATAGTAATTTTAAATGATAGCCATTATTATTGTTACATTTAGTCATTACATCTTAATGCTTTTTAAAAAACTATTCGTATTCTCAAATAAAGAGATGAGGCCACCTTTCTCTTCTCCACATCCTCTCAACAAATTTACCCTAAAATCTGAGCATTTGGACATTAAGTAAAAACTGACATTGTATTTAGCAGCTTTAAACCAGGCTTGACCATTCTGCCCACCTCCAGGTAGTTTCTAATTGAAAATAAGGATATAAGCATGCTTAGATCTTAATACGAATATATTCCAATTTTATCCAACAAGCTTATCCTGATCTTTTATTAATAAGTATCCTACAATTGCTTCGTAGGATCTCAAAGTTTGCACCCAAGACGAATCATCATCCATAAAAATTCCACTATATCTTCTTGGCTTTTAAGGTATAAAACTCCACTTGTCTTGGAAACAAATTGTACAGAGTAGAGTCTGGAAAAAGCTACAACTTTAGTTTTACAGCATGGGGATTATTACTATTCACCATGTGTACCTACGTCTGCACAGGAAACAAAAAGACTCAGCACAGCCTCAGCTTCCAAATTCTGAAACATTTTGTGAGACCCCATAAAAGCAATGATGATCTTGGGATCCAGCTAGATCTGTTTTTCGTGCGGTCATTTCCAGGAGCAACAAGCAAGACCAGGGGTCTCCTTGTCCTTGCTGCATCATGTTCGGATCTGCTAAATGCAGTGCAAGCTGTTGAAGGAATTTTGAGGATGAAAATTTTGAATATAATGTTGATTTCATCATTGAAACTGTCAGGATAACAGAGGAATACTTTCATAAAGCCTTTTAAATCTTCAGCTATTTGTTCCTAGGCAAAGCATCCCTTCATTCCTGTCAGTTTCTCTGTCCCCTCACTCCCTTCACATACAAATCCCATGTATCTTTGTATTTATGTAATGATTCAATGAAATAAAAATATTATAGCAGTTTTGGCTAATACTATTATAAAGTAATGTTCATTATCTGTAAAAGTTGATGGTGATATATGCTATTCACAATTCACTGACTTTTCTGATATCTGCAAAGGACTTGGGGTTAGATCGGGATTAGAACATATTACTCATGTGACTATATTCTCTGGTTTCCAGGCTATAGAAAATTGTATCACACGACTATGCTTTGTTCTCTGAAAAACAGATGGAAGGGACACTATTTTTTAAATATCAGACTGATTTTGGTGGTTTATTTTCATGTGGCTTGCAGTAACTGAAGGAAGATGAACATGTTTCAAGATGTATATGTCTCATTATATTGATCTGAAGACTCTGTAGGCATGTTTTGTTTGCTAAAACACTAGGAAAGATGAATATACACATAACAACAGCATAAAAATGGTAAAGGCAGAAAATTCTGAGGTTGCCTCCAGAATTGTCTCATGAGTCTAAATTTAATATCACCCTTAAGCATTACAAGGAATAACTTTGGGGCTAATGCTGCTCCAAACTGCAATAGCATACCTTGGCAAAATCATCCCCTTACCACCACGCCAGCCATGATATCCTTCATACATTTTACAGTTCTTTACATGAGACATGAAAATAATTAAGATGAATAGAATTATGCACCCAGTCAGTGCATCTCCATCACCATTTTATCATTTTATTCTCTATGTTTATACATAAATATACAAAATGCATATATCATATTATATAATATATCCCTATATGTACATGTGATGTATATAATATATAATTTATTTAATCAAGTATCTATTGATAATTTTAGATTGTTTTCAATCTTTTACCAACACATCAATGCTGTGATGATGGTGTATTTAGAATACCTCTTCTCATAGGTGTCTGTGGAGCTTCTTTCCTTATTTCCCTCAGGTTTCAGTTTAAATGTCACCTCCTTGCTACCTTATGTAAAGCAGAATCCCTTCCTCATTACTCCCTACTCCTCTTATTCTATTTTTCTTCATAGCACTTGCCGTCAGTTGACATATTATGTATTTATTTGTTTAAAGGCTCTTTCCCCAACACACGTAAGCTTCATGAGTCTCTCTACTGTGTTTGCTTCTCTATCCCCAGTGTGTAGAACAAGAGCGGGTGTGCCATTGGTGTTCACTAGGCATTTATTAAATGAATAGTTCATTTTACACATTTGTGAGTAGATTTGTAGGAAAAATTACTAGAAGTGGAATTGCTGTGTTAAAAAATGTGGGCATTTTTAATTTTGACACATGTTGCCGAACAGCTTTCCCTAGAAGTTGTAGAAATTTATATTTTTATCAGCAGTGTACCCCCACCTTCACCAGCATCAAACTTGCTATCAGTTGATATAACCTACGGTATCTCATTTTAGGTATAATTTGTATTTCTCTATTATGAGTGATGTGCATACACTACCAAAACTCTTCAGCTGTTTATGATGACTAAACATATATGAAGTATTTTCACTGAATCTTTTTCAAAGACCAAAAGATCTTCCTGACACTCATGCTCTTATACCAGAAGTTGCCTAATATCTGCCCTGCTTGACTCTGGAAGAGTCATAATTTATCTGTGTTGAGCATTGACTGACAAAATCTGGGATTTTTTTTTTTTTTTTTTTTTTTTTTTTTTGAGATGGAGTCTCGCTCTGTCGTCCAGGCCGGACTGCAGTGGCGCTATCTTAGCTCACTGCAAGCTCCGCCTCCCGGGTTTGCGCCATTCTTCTGCCTCAGCCTCCCGAATATCTGGGACTACAGGCGCCGGCCACCACGACCGGCTAATTTTTTTTGTATTTTTAGTAGGGACGGGGTTTCACTGTGTTAGCCAGGATGGTCTCGAGCTCCTGACCTCGTGATCCACCAGCCTCGGCCTCCCAAAGTGCTGGGATTACAGGCGTGAGCCACCGCGTCCGGCCAAATCAGGGATTTTTGTAGTTGCTTTTGACTTCTAGATTTCTTATGCAATGAAATCTATCTAATTTTCCTTTTACCTTATGAATTTAATATTCTCCTGCTCCTAGGTTATATTTGGGACCTCAGTCTGTGCCACCCGGAATATCAACATCAAGTAGTACATCTTACCATAATGAAGTTAAAAATACCAGGGCTTTGATATATAATGGGGTCTAATTTAAAAAGTGATATTGGCCAGGCACGGTGGCTCATGCCTATAATCCCAGCACTTTGGGAGACTAAGGTGGGCGGATCCCTTAAGGTCAGGAGTTGGAGACCAGACTGGCCAATATGGTGAAACCCCATCTCTAAAATTACAAAAATTACCTGGGCGTGGTGGTGCATGCCGGTAGTCCCAGCTGCTCAGGAGGCTGAGGGAGGAGAAGCTCTTGAACCCGGGAGGTGGTGGTTGCAGTGAGCTGAGATTGCACCACAGCACTCCAGCCTGGGTGACAGAGTGAGTCTCTGCCGTAAGAAAAAAAAAAAAATTAATATCAATCCGTTGTGATGTTTCCTAGTTAATCATATTTCAGGAGATCTTTTAACTCCCCCTTTAAAAATGTTTACATATATTAAACTCATGTGTTTGAACTATCATGGTTTTGCTGGAAAGTAAAATAGATATTTCCTGTTAGAATTAATTATTTGAATTGTTAGATGAAATCTAAATGCACAAAATTCAGAATCCTCATAGCAAGAATAAAATAATGTCACAAAGATGATCTTCAACAATAGACCCTCTTGCCACTGCAACTCTAATCATACCAATACTTTTATATACCCTCCCCTGCCACTGACAAAAAGACATGGATCATTTACCTTTTACAAACTCTACCAAAACTTTAAAAATGGAACTATTATAAGAACACTGAGGCAAAGACATCAATTTTCAGGACTCCTGAAAACTTGTGTTGTCTGATTTCTAACAAGAAATAAAAAGCATTATAGCATGTGGTTTTCTACTTTTGAGTGTTTGTCTAGGATCCTCTGAATTTTAATGTGGCTTATCCTTATAATTTGTTATATGATGTTTGTTAAATAATACCTTCATTCCTTTTTTTAATTAGGTGAGGCATTATGAAGAGCCATTGTTTAACAAACATAAGTAATACTAATAAGATCTAATTTTTAAATGAGGTTAGTATTATATTGATTAATATACAACTGAAAGTTCAGAGAAATGTTTTTTTGAAAATTTCTCACTGAAGTTTTTAAATCTGTAAATGTTGTATTTGGAAATTTTATGAGCTAGAAACAGATCATGTATAGATTTTCACTGGTCAAGGAAAGACAAGGTAACAAAGGATTGTTACAAGAAATATTTTGCACTAATAATATTCATGTTGCATGTAACCTTGATGAGAAAATTTTTATAAGCAGCAACCATAATGTTAGGGCTCAGTGATTATGAAAAACTACAGTGGCTAAAAGAAAATAACCTTGACACTATAATATAAAATCCCTGAAGTGTTATGGATGACTATGTTGTATAAATGTAACTTAGAAACATATTCATGCTGAGATTTAATACTTGGGGGTCAGTGCAGTGGTAAAGTTGGAAAAAAATAAACATATCAACTAAACAAACTTCATTATTATGTCCACCAGGGAGTCTCAGTATGAAACCTTTTCATATCAAGAATAATTTTAACACGAGTCAAAAATCCTAAAGCATGCAGGAGATCAACTAAGCAATGACAAAATTCTTAAAAAGAAACACAAACTCCTGAGCTCTTGCATATAAGGTTTTATACATAATATATTTAAGCATATATTATTCAAAGATAGGTGTCTCAAGTATACATATATATAATAAAATCATTTACTTATTTTCCAAAAGAGTTGAGTTAATCAAAAAGATTAAAATGCTATTTTAGAAACATCATCACATCAGATACACATGAAATTAAAGTATTAAAATAAGTTAAATAAAAAATTCTTTCATTTATGTTTACTTTTATATTAAACAACAGCTTTTTTGAGGTTCAACTGACACATAATAAGCTGCGCATATTTATAGTAAACATTTTGGTACATTTTCACATATATGTGCACTCATGGAAGTATCAGCACAATCAAAATAGTGAACATTTTCATTATTTTCCAAAGCTTTTTTATACCCCTTTGAAATCCCTTCTCCTGCCCCACCCTATTTAATTCTCCAGACAACTGCTATTCTGTGGTTTCTGTAGTTAAGTTGGCATTTTCTAGAGCTTATATAAATGGAATCATACAGTATGTAATCTTTTTGCCTTCTTTCACTTAGCAAAATTATTTTGAAAATCATCCATGTTGCATTCACAATAGTTTATTTCTCTTCTATTGCTGAGTAGTATTTCATTGTATAGATATACCACAGTTTGTTTACCCATTTACCTGTTGATAGACATTTGGGTTGTCTGGATTGTTATGACTATTACAAATGAAGCTGCTATGAACATTTGTGTATAAATCTTTGCATGGACATATGCTCTCTTTTCTCTTGAAAAAATACCTAGGAGTAAAATGGCTGGAGTATATGGTACATGTATTTTTAATAAAGTGCCAAGCTGTTTCCAAAATGGTGGTACCATTATACGTTACCACCAATAGTGTGGTAATAGAGAATTCCAGTTCCTCTAAATGTTTGCCAACACTTGGTATGAGAAGTCTTTTTAATTGTTAGACATTCTAATAAGTGGGTTGTGGTCTCCAGTTGTGGTTAATTTGCATTTTCCTGTGACTAATGATGTTGGGCATCTTTGCATTTGCTTATTTGCCATCCATATATCTTTTTTGGTGAAGTGTATGCAAAAATCTTCCATGTTCAGGTTGAGTTTGCTTCCTTATTATTGAGTTTCAAGAGTTAAAAAAATATTTTTTGGATTTGAATATTTTATATATATAGTGGATACAAGTTCTTTGTCAGAGAGCTGCTTTGCAAATAACTTCTCCTGGTTTGTAGTTTGCATTTTCATTTTCTTATGACTATGAGAAGAGAAATCTGCTGTTATCCTTATTTTTGATCCCCTATAAGTAATGTGTATTTTTCTTTCAGCTGCTTTTAAGATTTCCTATTTATTCTTGGGTTTGAGCAATTTTATTATGATGTGCTTGTAGTCTTCTTTATGTTTCTTGTTCTTGAAGCTTGTTAAGATCCTGAATCTGTGGGTTTATGGTTTTCATAAAATTGAGAAAAATTTCAAACATTATTTCTTCAAAGAAATTTCCTGTTTTCCCTTCACTATTATGTTCTTCCATGACTCCGATTACATATATATTAAGCTACTTGAAGTTGTCCCAAGTTCACTCATTTACTTTTTAAAAATATTTTTTCTATATATTTTATTTTCTAAAGTTTCTATTGCCATATCTTCATGTTCACTGATCCTTTGTTTTGCAATATTGAATTTTCTTTTAATCCCTTCTACTGTATTTTTCAACTTTAGCATTGTAGTTTTCATCTGCGGAAAAAGGTTGATTTGGATTTGATTTTATAATATTTTCGATGTCTCTAACTTTTGGAGCATAGAGGGTAGAGTTACAATAATTATTTTAGTGTCCTTGTCTAATAATTCTAACATCTGTGTCAATTCTGGCCAATTGATTCTCATTGTTATGTAGTTCCTTGCTTCTTTGCATGGTAATCTCGAATTAGATGCCAGACATCGTAAATTTTGTCTTTTTAGATGTGGAATATATACTTTTTGTTTTTATAACTCTTTTTGAGCTTTGTTCTGAGATGCAGTTAATTTACTTAGAAACAATTTGATCTTTTCAAGTCTTATTTTTATGATTTGTTAAATGGATCTGGATTAATGTTGAACCTAGGGCTATTTCCCACCACTGAATCAAGGCCCTTCTGAATATTCTACCTAATGCTCCATGAATTGTGAGTTTTTTGGGATCTGGCTGTTGTGAACAGGCACTATTCCCAGTCCTATGTTGGCACCTGGCACATTCCTTCAAATCATTTCAAATGGTTCTTTCCCCAGCCTTGGGTAGTCTTCTCAAACACAAGTGCTGATCAATACTTAGTTGAATACTCCAGGACACCCTCTGTGGATGTCTGCATTTCTCTTTCCATATAGTTCTCTCCTTTCTGATATTCTGTCCTATGAACTCTTGCCTCTTTGGTCTCCCTGGACTCTCAACTATGTCTCTTCAACTCAGTATATCAGGTTCAAGCTAGGTTCCCCCTCCCTCTACTGAGGCCTGAAAACTCTTTCAGTCAGTAAACTGGAGGCAATTGCAGGGCTTCATTTATTTCCTGTCTCTCAGGGATCACTGTCCTTTTTTCCTTCCTGTCCAGTGTTTTTAAAACCTTGTTTCATTTATTTAATCTAGGATTTTTTTGTGGGGGTTGTTTCAGGCAAGCATTACTTCATCTTGGCCAGAAATGGAGGTCTCCAAAGACTAATTTTCCAAACATTTATATTCTTTTTTTAAAGACAGGAATAAGTAATATTTTAAAGATGTAAATGAGGAGAAAAGTGAATGCAACATTTCTGTTTATATAGAAAATTTATTCTGAGGTGCAGTGTTAATAGTTTGGGCTTCCTTTTTCAATTTTTTCTGATATTGAAATTTTTATTATTTAATACATGCTAAGCCTTCTAGATATGAACTCCATTGCTGTATGGTAATTAATCAAATTCCTACCTCGAGGAACTTGAAATCTAATGGCATTACATATATGTATATAATATTTAATATTGGAACTCAAATATAGAATTAAAATATAAGTGAACAGGGATAGCTAATGTGGAAATGCACTAGGTTGAAACTTTAATCTTCCCTTTTCAACCTTTCTTTAAATGGGGAGTCAAGCTACAAAGTAATAATGAAAGGAATAATTATTGAGAGTTATGAGAGGAGATAAATTAGGTGAATTTCTACAATTGGAATACTATTGGATGATCATACAGAAATAGAAAAGATGACATGCACCATATAACAACCTCCTGAGGTAGGTAGGCAGGTATTATCTCAGTTTTAAAGATGAGAACACTGAAGTCTTGGGAGAAACAAAATGGATTCTTCAAAGATATACCTCTGCCAGCCACTCAAGTGGAGCTGATCATACCTGCTCTGGTGCCCCTAACTGTTCCTTTCTCATAAGGCTATGGGATCACACTGAACCTGAACCAATAGTTCACATGATTATCTTCCTTACTGCAATGTATATAGATTTGTTACATGGAAAATATATATGTTTGGAGGGATAAAATTTGACACAAAGAGATCTTTGTGAGTTTATGTATGTTTAAACTTTTGAGTGGTATAACAATTGTGTGGTTTTGACACTGCTGTGGAACTGTACTGTATCTTATCCATCTTTTAATTTCTATTATTCAGCATAGCATCATACATATAGTAAGTGGCCAGTAATTGTAGAATAAATGAATTAAGGGATACCCTGAATTTTAAGAGAATTGGAGCTAAGCATACTAACTTTGAATGTAAAACAGTATTTTTTAAATTATGACTTTATTACTTTAAGTGGGGTAGAGGCAAATATTTGTTTTAAAAAAGGCAAGATTCAGAGTCTTCTAACCTCATATCTTCAATGTTTGAAAGAATAATGATGAATTTATTATTTTACACACTTTACTTTCTTTCATATCTACTGTTCCTTTTCTTCCCAGTGTAACTCAATCTAACACTCTCCACCACCCCCATCACTGCTCCCCTTCTTGAAGCTACCATGACTTCACCTGCACTGCAACAAATGATCTCCCTGCTGCCACTCTTGCCCCCTACCATCTATTCTCTACTCAGTAGCCAGAGCGATTTTTAAATGTGTCTTCCCACTTCCCTAGTTAAACATTTTTTGTGGGTTCCCACTCTATTTCATAACCTAACAGGCCACAGAGGTGTGCTACTGCTGCTACCGTGCCTTCTTCTTTTACCAATTTCCCCCCACTCACCTGCTTGTATTGGCCTTGGCGTTCTTTAAGCACTACTTATGTTGCACTTGCTCTCCCTTCCACTTGAAATGTCTCGCCCATTTTATCCCAAAGTTATTTGAATAATGGTGTCTCTAATACAGTAGACATATAAAGCTCCCAATGGACTCCTCTGAAAAGCAACACACGTTTGGGTAGATAAGTTGCGGGTTTGTTAAAGAACCAGTCACAGTGACTTCTAGTTACAAAGCTTTTGGAAATAAAGATGGTTTACTCTCATTCTGCAAGGGGGTGGCTTGCCATGTCTCATGGTTGTCTTGGGAGGTTGACATTACTGTTTGAACCATGAATTACCCGGTATCTATGTTGGTAGAACAAGCAGCTGTTATTCCTTCTGTCTCCCTCAGTGTGTTGTCACCTCTACCATCGATATTTTCCAGCTTGAATGATCGTCCTTAGGGATGTAACACCTCCCCTTTTCCCTCCAAGGTCGATTGTAGTTCAGTTGACAGGGACAGAACTATTATAGCTATGTTATACAATTTGTTTTTTTACTCTGATCCATTTTGTACCATTAATATGGGTATGGCTGTTTTGTTAGAAAAAGGAGCTACGTTCAGGGAGAAGAACATGAAAAATTACCTGGGGAGAAATGGGATCTTTCTAACAAAGAGATATATCAATGTAAGAACTTATTAAAAACATAGCATTTATAATGCACAAATTGTAGTCATTGCAATGGCCATGATTGTTATTCTAAACCACTCCTTTAGACTTTCAAAGGAGACCAGTGTCTTCAGACAGTCTCTTTTGTCAATGATGGATTTTTCTTTTTATGTTGCAGTACTGTGGGATTTGTTTCTCTGCTTAGTTCAAAGGGCTGCACTTCTGTTCATCCCTGTTTTCACCAATTTCCCTTCCATCTTGTCTCTTCTCGGCTCATTACAAGAGCTAAGAATATTTTTTCCTTTCCAAAAATAAGCCAAACATAAATTACCTTTCAGCTTTAGGAAATTTAAAACTTTCATATAAATACTAATAAAAATATGATTCCTGTAGAATCTCTAACAATCCATTTTTGTTTTCCATAAGAATATTTTGACATGTTGCTTTTTAATGGCCAAGAATACTATGTATTTCTGTGATACTTAGGAATATGGTGCATTCTACCACAGGTAGACTTTTTATATATCTACATGCAGAGTGTTTGCAAATATTTGGCTTCTCTTTTTCAGGGTAGAAATAGCCACTGTTGTATCATTTGAACCAGTTCAACCAGCATGCTAATTGTGAATAAACAGAGTAGGTAGAGTGTACTGGTCTCTAGGAATCAGAAGTGGTATTGTTTAATTTGAAAGAAACTTCTGTGCTAGTAGCAGTGTGACAGGCCTAGCAAACAGTTCAAATGGAGCGAAGACAATATATGGTAGAAAAAGAACTATAGATAATTCTTTAATCTCTTATTATATACTCGTAAATCAAGGAAGTAATGCAACTAATGGAAGTACTTTAGGGAAGAATGTGTGATCCACAGTGCTCAAGTCAGGTAAGGTGGTAGATGCTGTTTGCAGATTAAGGGCTATTATGGACTGTTTTTGTCCCCCTCACATCAATATGTTGAAATTCTAAACCCCAATGTGGTGACGTTAGGAAAAGAAAACGTTGGGAGGTATTTAAGGTTCAACAAGGTCATGAGAGTGGGGCCCTTGGGATAGGATTAGTGCCCTTGTAAGAAGAAACACCAGGGAGCTTGCTCTCTTTCTCTCCCTGCCACATGCACAACGAAGAGGTCATGTGAGCCCACAGTGAGATGGCAGCCACCTACAATCCATGAGAAGGGGCCTCAGAATGGAACTACCTTCGTGACGCCTTGATCTTGGACTTCCCAGTCTCCAAAACTGCCAGAAATAAATTTCTGTTGTTTAAGCAACCTAGTATGGGTTTACGTTATAGCAGCCCAAGAAGACTAACACGGGAGCTCTGTGAGAATGTGTGTGTTCCATTTGGCATGGCAAGGGGAGAATCTAGTGCAATAGTTTTTATATTAAAACCTTTACAGTCTCTCTTATGTTATAGCTGTTTGTATATTGAGGTTGACCTATCTCAATCTCCCATCATATAATGAGTTACAACTCAAAAAGGAGTAAATTGTAAACCCTGGTCTCTCCCAATCAATGCCTGCTATTTGACTTATCTTAGGTCTCCTTTTTACTGAGACAGGTTTTTTATTTTTATTTTTTAATAAACAGAGGTTCAGAAGATGAAGAACAACTTGTCATTTCATACATCAGCAACTCTGACAAATGTTTAGAAGTAAACATTTGGAACTGAAGTGAAGTTTAGTAATAATTTGGGAGTCTTACTTCCTCAGTGATACTCAGAGATTAAATAGTACTTAATTATTGCTGGGAAGGTTGACGGGTAGGGAGGACAGGAGTAATTTGTTCCAGGAGCTTTTATTGTTGTGTGGCGGGAGGTCTGAGTCCTCCCCAGGCCTTCTGCTTCCTTCCTCTGTGTTTGTCTGGCTCCAAGACTCACCCCTCTCCTCCTGACTCCCCATTCCCCCTGCCTGGCTGCGCCAGTGAGCTACCATCTTAATATTAAACCGCCTTGGGGAAGAGAGTGCCTAAAGAAATCAGATATTTCAGAGAAGATGGTTGTTTTGTTCTAATGATAACTTTGAGTTATTCTCCTTCTCCTACCCCGTTACACATGACAAATAAGTGTTAACAATATTCAGTACAGATATTTATTGACCTGCCTTTATATACTAAGCATTGTGCTAGGCCTCAAAGCACAAACAGGAGTAAGGTCCGCTCTGTACTTGAAGAGCTTCCATTCCAAGGTGTTGTAGGAGAGGGGTAGAGTGAGGCACTTAATAAATAATAATATATGATATTTTGTAGTGGCGAAAGGACAGATTCACTCAGGAGGGGTCAGAGGGAGGATTTAATAGGGCTTCACAGGGAAGATAAGCATTGAACTTGGACCTTGAATAATAAATGGAAGTCTCCCAAATGGGATTTGGCAAGAGGAGCCTTCCAAGCAGAGGAAACTGCCTGAACCAAGGCCAACAGGTAGGAAAATGTTTGTAGCGTTTAGAAAGCTGAGAATCTGCCTATAGGGAAAGTTAAGTGGATTTATGGCAGGGAGAAGGCAAGAGATGAGCTTGGAAATTTAGTCCTCAAATGACAAGGCTAGGGGTTTCTCTTACCCCAATCTTGGCATGGGAGGGCCACCAAGAGTTTTAAGCAGGAAAGTATTATGAGAGTTAATTTTTTAGAAAACTCACTTAGGCTGTGTGTAAAGAGTGGATTGATTGCAATTAGGGAGATCAAGTTGGAGCTTGCAAAAATCTTTGCAGGTGATGGGAGTGTTGCAATTTAAAAAGTGGAGATGGAAGGAAGGAGCCAGAGATGCCAGAGATAGAATTGACAGTTGATCTAAAAAAGAACAACAGCTGATTGGGTTTGCCTATCTACAAAACTTTGGAACTGGTGAAAAAAATTAGGAAGCAGATGTCTTCAGCTGGACATGTTGAGAATAGAATCTGGTATGATCAATTTTACCTAAAGACACTTAGATTCATATTATATAGATACTGAATTCTCAGTGCAGTGGTGATGAAGGATGCCTAGCTTTTTCCTGTGTCCATAGATTTTTAGTTGGTTTACCCACCTCCAAGAACCCAAGAACAATATAAGGGAATAACCAGTGTCATACTGAAACCACATAAAACAAATTAATATTTGATAATATTGATAAGGTAGTCAGAAATTTATTCATATAAAAAGAACCTGGTCCAAAAGTATTTAAGATAAGTTTTTCCTAAAATAGGAAAACAGGTAATTTATATTAATGAATTCTTTTAGGGCATAGAAAGAGATAGAAAGCTTTTACATTCAGTAAGATTTGAATATCAATAATAACAGAACTGATTGAGAATAACTTAAAAAAAAGAAAGACTCATTTTATTTCCGAACATAAGCACAAATAGCTTAAATAATATATAAGCAAACCAAGTCCGTCAAATATACTTAAAGTTGAAATATCATGAGCATTGTTATTAAAATCAGAAGTTATCACTATTAACATTAGACAGGTGATCCTAACCAAAGACTAGAACAAGAGGTAATCAATAACTAGGTCAAAGACACAAAGGAACAAAAAAGTATGAGTATTAGAAAGATAAAAATTTATGAGTAATTTTAGACCTAATTTTTAATAACAAAATTTCAACCAAAAATCATTTGGGCTTCTAAAAGAATTAAGGAAGGCGTCCTGTTGCTATACACTGAATATTTATGTCCTTCCAAAATTTGTATATTAAGATTCTAACCCCAATGTGATAGTATTTGGAAGTGGGGCCTTTGGGAAGTGATTAGGTTATATTGGTGAAATGGGATTAGTGCACTTATTAATAGGATGAGTGCCCTTATAAAAGAGACCCCAGAGAGCTCCATTGCCCTTCTGCCTTGTGAGGATGTAATGAGAAGACAGCCATTTATGCATCAGGAAGTAGTCTCTCCCCAGATACAGAATCTACTGGCACCTTGATCTTGTACTTCCCAGCCTCCAGAACTGTGAGAAATAAATTTCAGTTGTTTATAAGCTACCTTGTCTATGGTATTCTGTTATAGCAGCCCAAGTGGACTATGACACTTGCCATTCAATCAACATACAAAACTCAAATTATTTCAAACATTATCATTTAGAGGTGGAATTTAGAAATGTAATTGATGAAAGGATGTTTTTTAAAAAAATAGCCAAAAAGCTTAGGACATCTAGCAATAAATCTAACAAAAAATGTGCAAGATCTATGTATTAGTTTCCTATTGCCACTGAAAGAAATTGGCACAAACTTATGTCTTAAAGCAGCATAAATTTATTAGCTTACAGCTGTGGAGGTCAGAAGTCCAAAATAGGTTCACAAGTCTGCATTCTTTCTGGAGGCTCTAGGGAAAAATATGTCTCATTGACTCTTTCAGCCTGTAGAGGGTGCCTGCATTCTTTGACTCATGGTCCTTTCCTCTACCTTCAAAGCCAGCAGTCACATTACTTCAAACTCTGCTTCTTCTCAGATACTTCTACCTCCCTCTTTCATTTTTTCAGGATTATGATGACATTGAGCTTACCCAGATAATCCAGGAGAATCCCCCCATCTCAAAGTCCTTAACTTAATCACACCTGTAAAATCCCTTTTGCTGTGTGAGGTGACATATTCATGGTTTCCAGGGATCAGGAAATAAAAACCTTTTGGAGCCCATTATTCAACCTGCTACAGGATATATGAAGAAAATGGAGGCATTATAATGTTATGGTTAAAGATGAAGTTGTTAGCTCTGAAGTCAGACTACCTAAGGGGGAATGCCAATTCTACCACTTCTGCTTTTTTGATCTTAAGAAATTAACATAATCTTGCTAAACTTATTTTTTATTTGTAAAATAATGCAAATTATCTTTCATTCCTCAGAGAGTGATTGCAGGAAATAATATGATAATCCTTATAAAGAGTTTGGCACAACTTGATAATTTAAGAAGATACTGAATCCATAAATATGAACCACATGCAATGAAAAACAATGCTTATAAACAATAAAGAATGGTTGAGAAACAAAGTTATGTTATCAATATAAAATTTCGAGAAGAATTGAAAGGTAAAGTTCAAAAAATATCACAATGTGAAACAAACTAAAAGACAATAATTGGAAAATATGAGCTATAATAAAGGCCAGACTTACAGACAATACTTTCAGGAACTCCTATGATAATAGGCTTTCAGAAAGAGAGAACAGAAAAGCTTAACAGAGGACATTAGAAAAGGAGTAAAAGCGGCCAGGTGTGGTGGCTCATGCCTGTAATCCCAGCACATTGGGAGGCTGAGGTGGGCGGATCCCCTGAGGTCAGGAATTCAAGACCAGCCTGGCCAACATAGTGAAACCCCATCTCTACTAAAAGTACAAAATTAGCCCAGCGTGGTGACGGGCACCTGTAATCCCCACTGCTCAGGAGGCTGAGGCAGGAGAATTGCTAAAACTGTGAGGTGGAGGTTTCAGTGAGCGGAGATCATGCCACTGCACTCCAGCCTGGGTGACAGAGTGAGGCTCCATCACAAAAAAAAAAAAAAAGAAAAAAGAAAAAAAGGAGTAAAAGCATGTAGTTTCTCACAGCTAAAGAATGGCATTGCTCTTCTAATGGAAGAGGACTATTAACTGCTAAATTAAATGAATGTATCAGACTTTTCAATGGAAATATCAAATGCTGGAAAGCAGTGAAGTATAATGTTCAAAAATTTGACAAAAAATGAATTTCAACCTAGAGTTTTATACCTAGCCAAACTATCATTTGACACAAAGAAAAAAATACATTTTTAGACATACAAGGTCACAGAAGGCCTACCTTCCATGTACCCTTTTTTAATGAAGTAAAATGAGGGCATGAACTAAAGAAAAGAACTTGAGATCTAGGAATTAAAGGAATCAACTAAGGAGAGAAATGCAGGTGGTCTCAGAATGACAACTGAGGATTAGGTCTAAAAAGCAATCAAGTTGGAGTAGAATGATAGAGATCTTGTTGATTTACTATTTGTAGTATGTTATCCTCATCTGAATGATCCAAAATGGTTCACTACCATGTCCAGCAGAAAGGGAAAAAGGAAAGAGGTGGGCCTTCCTTTGAGTACATGATCCAAATGTTCACATTATTTCTGCTCACATCCTATTGGCCAAAACCTAGTCACACTTCACTGGAAGGGTAGCTCAGGCTCCTGACTCTGTGCTCATTATTTCATTATTCTACTTTTATTCTGTGCTCTATTTCATTATTCTACTTGCTCTTGACTACTATTTATTGTTTAACATTTGCTGACACTGTGATAAATTCTTAAATAGTTTTATCTGCAAAACAGTCATATGAGGCATTATCTACATATTGCAAATAAAAATTTAGGGCCTCTGGAAGTTTAGATAATCTCCCCAACATCATGCAACTACTAAGTAGAAGAGTTAGGACTAGGACTCTCATCTTTCTGACTTTAGTATTCATAATCTTAACTGCTAAGTCATACTGCCTTTATTATAATTGTCAACTGATGGAATGACAGTTCTTGACCACCAAAGCTGTACTCTTGGCATCATATCTGAGGTATGCTGCACACTGCCCTGTATTGTATTACTGAGGGCTGTGGTTTCTTGATTGGATATAAAAGCTCCTTTGGGCAAGGAGCTTCTTTGTAGAATAAAGTGGAGGTGGGGAGTGGCAGTGATTCTCAGGCTGTGTGGAATATAATTGCAGTTTCAACTATACAAATTAGGGATGTCTAGAAGCATTTTCCCACCTCTTATCTCTAGATGTGAAAGTGCTGTAGATGTGACTTAGGTGCTAATCATTTCTCAGGTCTATTCATCTGCTTTATATTTAGATATAAACTCTTTCCAAAACTGGGAAATTCCTTCATTGATATCCTTTATTTAAATTCTGTCACGACTTCACATCTTTTTCTGTTTTCATGGGTCTTTTGATTGGAAGGCAGATGAAGGTGGATCAGGCCCAGTCTGCTTTTTGCTGTCAAACTTCAAAATTGATCCAAGGCCAGTCTTTGTACTATTAAGGAAGCAGCTATTAAGAGAAGGACAGTAGAGCAATGGCTGCTTTATATTCTCAGCAGGTCTGAGCAGACGCAATTTGACATCAAGGGGAAATATTTTTTAAAAAGGAAAGAAAAAAATGACTCTACTGTTTAGCATGTACTTTCTCAGAGAGTGAATGATTGTTTTATAAAGAGGTCTGTGTATGTTTGTGATTGTGTATGTGTTTGTGTGTGTAGGTGAACAAGTGCTTAAATAGGTGGAAAAATAAAAAAGGGGTAGTTGAAACTCATTTGCTGGGGAAATTTTGAAGGGCATGAGACTTGCAGTGTCCTCTTTGTATCAAGTCCTTCATTCCTCAAACCTTTTCTTCAGACGTACAATGCCAGATACCACCACCTACTATACACCTGAGGCCCTCGAAGACTTTATTCTAGACCAAATTAATCTGATTTGAATTAATACACTGTTTGGGAGAAATAGGTGCATCTGGTTTGAAAACAATGGCTGTGGGCATACAGTGAAGGACCTTCCCATCAGATAGGTCTCCAGCCACGTGTGGGTTTGGGAGTGGAATGGAAAGAAGGAGGTGGTAAGGTACAGATGTCAGGGCAGCAGAGAAAGGTCACAAGTGAGATGTGATTGTGTGAGGAGTCCTGGGAAGGTTTACTTCTTCAGATGTCCTTCCTTTGGATTATGGGAAAAGTTGTTTACTATACACTTTCAGTTTTCCTGTATGCATAATTCCTTTTCATTTCTCCAACCCTTGGGTAATGTTGAATTCTCCTGTACAGCCATGTGTGATAGTGTTGTTAAGAATAAAGTGAGAGTACGAGGTCAGGAGATCGAGACCATCTTGGCTAACACGGTTAAACCCCGTCTCTACTAAAAATACAAAAAATTACCTGGGCATGGTGGCGGGCGCCTGTAGTCCCAGCTACTCGGGAGGCTGAGGCAGGAGAATGGCGTGAACCCGGGAGGCAGAGCTTGCAGTGGGCCGAGGTAGCGCCACTGCACTCCAGCCTGGGCGAAAGAGTGAGACTCCGTCTCAAAAAAAAAAAAAAAAAAAAAAAAAAAAAGGAAGAATAAAGTGAGAGTAAAGAAGAATGTGACTTGGCCCCCATCCGCTCCCCAGAGACAACAAAGGAGCTACTTCAGTCTCAAGAGCCTGAGGGATGTCAGTCCTCTGTGGTGCTCTAACTGTCAGGGGGAGCCCCGCTGGTAAGCAAAGACCGTGGAGCAGGCAGTATAGGAAGAACTCACAGAAACCCCACCTCTTCTTTCCCTGTACAGCAGTGGGAAGTGATCTTTGCAAGGGGGAGGGCGATGATGGGGGCATACTTTGATATAAAGTGCTAGTTTATTTGTGTGTTTTCTGAGTTGCCATGATTTTATGACCAGTCTCCTAGTAAGATTAAAAGATTGTAAACGATTTCTTACATGAATCACCACAAAACCATGTCAAGATAAAATATTACTTTTCTCTATGTATGCTCTCTACAAAAAATACATTTTAAAGAGATTTCCTATAAGGACACTTGTACACGGAAAAAAATTTCATATGTCCTTTAACAAGTACAATTCTAGTTAAAATCCAATATGCTTGCATTAGCATTTCCAATTCAGAGATAACGATGTGTACATAACATATACCATGCCTGCTGAAAACCAGGCTTGGAGAGAGTTTGTAAATAATTTAACAGTATTCAATAGTACAGGCTGTGGAGCATCTGGAATTGCTTCCTTCTTTTTTGGATTGCACAATTTCATGTTTGTTTTGCCATATTTCCCATTTTTCTGTCTTGTTTCGTTTGCCAAAACCACCCAGTAAGGGACAACTTAAAATCTAAAATGTGTTTATCCTCCTGACTGCTTTGGTTCACCTTCCAACTTCCTGGCACCAGATTACAGAAGGGATTTTGTTCTCATCATCAAGACACACTTGTCCTGTTGAGAACTCATTCTCAGGGATAACCTCTTACTGGGGCCCCACTGTCAGAAGAGTTACTTGGCTCCATTGAAAGTGATCTTGTGCTTTTTTCTTGCTACAGTTGCTGCACAGAAGTGAGGTAGTGAAAGTCTTAAAAAGCATTTTATGTGTTTTACCCTTCCATATTCCCCAAGTCAAGAAATCTCTGGCTCTTGATTAAAATGTTCTCTTCTCTACCCTTAGGATCCACATTACAGTTTTAAAGTGTACAACAGCCAATGGGTCTAACAATCTTGGAATTCTTGCCTTGTAGACGGGGAACAGGTGTTCTTCTGAATAGGGAAATCCATATGCACAGTGGCAAAGGTCCTGTCCTTACCTATCACATTTGAGCTTTATGCAGGCAGTAACGGGTTATGGCCTGGTTACAGCCATCAACATCTTTCCTCTGTGGCCTTTCCAGGTCAACAGTTCTGGGAAATGTGGTGTCAAATGTTCCTGTTTGAAGCTATTCACTTCCACAGTCTTGTTCAATGTTCAGAAACTATGAGTCCACACTGACAATTAGAGAGTTTGATAGTCATTTGCTCTCTTAGTCCTGTCTTAAGCCAGTAGAATTTTTGGCCTTTGCAGGGGCAGAGAATACAGATGTGACTGTATCTTTTCGAATCACTTGCTAGTTTGGGTCCTGTGTAGTTAAAGATTATGGGAGTATGTATACTTTCATGGGCATTGATAAGGAAGATGTTTTCAGAATAGTTCCATTATAAGGAGACATATTTCCAGTTTGCAGGCCAATTAACAATCAGAACGATTAGTCAAGAGCACATAGGCATATTCATATAGCCTTGGGATCTTCTGGGGAAAGTGATACTTGCTGCTGTAACAGACAATTCTAAAATCTCTATGGCATTACATGACAAAATATCATTTTTTACTCACATAAAGTGAGGGTAGGAGAAGTTTGTTCCACACTGTCATTTAAGAATTCAAGCTTCTTTCATATAGGACATCATCTTTAAATATGGCTTCAAAGGTTGTTGCAAATGGATATTGCTTATTGCTGTAATAAGGAAGGGTTGACAAAATTTTTCCATAAAGTGCTAGGTGGTAAATATTTCTTTAATTTTGTGAGCCAAGTGGTTTTGTTGCAGTTACTCAAATCTGCCATTGTCATGGAAGAGCAGTTGTAGCTGTAGTTTTGTTCTATTAAAACTTTATTTACAAAAGCATACAGTAGCCTAGAGTTAGCTGTCAGCTATAGTTTGCTGATGCCTGGACTAATTTTGTCTGGGATATATTTATAATTCAGATATAGAAATAGCATATATTACTTCCACTCATTCTGTTGGCCAGAAATCAATGATTTAGTTTTAGCCTAACTGCAAGAGAGCCAGATATGTAGTTTAGTGGGGTGTCTAGAGGAAGAGTAAAGGTATTGTGGGCCCCAGGGATCTTTTCTATACTTTTCAACAGCTTAACGTGAATTGACTGTCCCTGGCAAACCAGAAGTTTCTAATACTGCAGCTTTGTGGTTAGGATGTTAGATCACTTCAAGTGATACTATTTCCTACTGTGGTTTTTGTCTAAAAAACCACCACTATGACAAAGCTCCAAAAAAGTTGTTTTACAAGGTACATTGAAAATTTCACTGCTTTTCTGATTTTGGTACTGATGCTTCAGAGAACTGGAGGAAAGTTGCCTGTAGTTAAATAGAAGTAAATGGGTGCTGCCTCAATCCTCCCTGGCTGAAGGTGGAGTAGGAGACCTTCCATAGTTGTAGCTTTTAGCAGAGACTCAACCTAAGAAAGCCTACAGGAAGGTGGTTAGTCCTCAGCAGTCTTCTTTCCTGTAACTTTTTGGACAGGGTTGGAAGATCACTGTTTATATGATTTTTATTCCATATAATAAATAAGCTGCTAAAGAATACATTTTATTTCTCTGAAAAGAATTTTCTCTTCTTCTGATTTTTCTTTTAGCTACATCATTCTCCACCAAGTGACTAGTAATAGATGCATTTTGAACTTAATAAGCTAATAATCAGGTAAGACAGATAGAATATAAGCCCAATGATTTTCAAATGCAATCTAAGTTTGTCTTGAGCCATTAATGGGATGTTTTGATAATGTGCTCTTTTACCTTTCTGAGGACTAGACCTTTCCCCAAGTTAGTCCAAAACCAAGTTGTCTGATACGGTTTGGCTGTGTCCCTACCCAAATCTCATCTTGAATTGTAGTTCCTATATTCCCCATGTGTTGTGGGAGGAACCCAGTGGGAGGGAATTCAATTATGAGAACAGTTAACCTCATGCTGTTCTTGTGATAGTGAGTGAGTTCTCACAAGATTTATGGTTTTATAAGGGGCTTTCCCCGCTTTTGCTCAGCACTGCTCTCTCCTACCATCATGTGAGGAAGGACATGTTTGCTTCCCCTTCCACTATGATCCTGAGGCCTCCCCAGCCATATGGAACTGTGAGTCAATTAAACCTCTTTCCTTTATAAATTAGTCAGTCTCAGGTATTTCTTCATAGCAGTGTAAGGACAGACTAATACAGTCTGTATGAGAAGTGCAGTGTTTGTTATAGAGAGAATGAAAAGAGAAAGAATAAGGTAATGGTCAACTTTTAATATGCAAAATGGGATTTTTCAGTAGGTCTTGAGATCCAAGATGACACTATTTTAAAAGTTATAGAGGGGATAATCTGAACAGAGTCCACATGGGAGGTCCATTTTGGAACTTAAAGGTGTCTACACCACCAGTGCCAACTGACATGAGGCTGAATCACCCAGGGAATATTACCAGGCTCTGACCTAGTCAAGAGAAAACAAACTACAACCTAAACCTGTCATTGACTTCAGGTGTGATGTGATGTGATACCAAGATAACGATGTGATACCTACACTCAGTATGGATCCAAGGACCACATTTAGCTTCAAATTCATGTTCTCTTTCACCCATCTTCCCCTTACTCTCAGACACCTAGAAACAAATTAAAGGACAGAAACAGAGGGAAGCACTTTTATCTAAGAGAAATTGAGTAATACCTAAAGGTACTATTAAACCATAGAGTCAGATCTCAAGTAAACATATTGGACATTTAGGTAATTTTTTTCTTACTAACCATTTCAGGAGAAAGGCTGATTGGATAAATCAAGAAGTTACATTTTCTCACCACATCTGAACTGATTTGTGAGTTAAATATTTGCTATCCTGCTACACTGGTTAATGAATTAAAATTAAAAGAAAATTTAAAAAGAAAATCAGGTAAAATTTTTATTGCATTTCAAACTCTCAGCTAATTGGAAAATATTTGTATTATCTAAACACATATACTTACATCCACTTATCCTGAAAGAATCAAGTATGATAAGTAAAAGCACTTTCTCTTAACATTTGGCAGAGAGGAAAATTGGATGTATTCTAAGCTTTGTAATAGTATACCTCAAAAAATTTTTAAAACAATAATATACTTCATAGGCTGACTTTATGTAACTACAGTAGTTTCCTTTAAATATACAAATGTCTTTTAAAAATGTACATTGTTACAGGAAAGTTACTTTTCTTCTTATGCAATTGATAGCATCACAGAAAAAGGCAAATCACTACACATTTGCCTGTCATTAATATTGACTGAAATCACAAGCCATTTTCTACCCTTAAGCTTCCTGCCTATTCTACATGTTATTACTTTGTGCCAAAGATGGAAATTTATCATAAATAAATTCAATGCATATTAAAGAGAGGAAGCATTCTCATGGCAGAAGTGGGGAGCACTTTTTGTTTCCACTTGTTTATAAGGGAATATTTTATTCATTTCTTACTCTCTCTCCAGGGTAGCATGCAAACAGAGTCACTCAACTGTTTCTTGCAGCCCTACTCTGTCCCTCTGTCTCCATGCATATGTTTGACTTAGATGAGCCTCTCTGGGCATTTGGGAATGCGTGAAGCGAGCTAAGCCTCCCTGATGAGGGTTGCCATTTCTGAGATGAAGCTCTTGCCTGACTGCTTGCTGTAGTTGCAGCTAAAGTCTGGAGAGCTGCTGGACCTTGTGCAAAGGCTCACAGCAGCTGTGCTATCAGGTGGCCAGCCTGGCGCTCCCTCCCTGGCCACCACTGCCTCTGACCACGGTACAGTGTAATTCAATAGAACTCAAATCTTTAGCTGCCTAGAGCAGCCAGGCAGCAAGACCAGAGGCCCTTTCAAATCAGGGTTTTTACAGTTATTTTAATCCACGAGAGATGCCAGCATTTCTCTGCCTCCCAAAGACAAGCAAAACTGTACAAACAGACGCTAGTAAGATACAAAATCTTAAGGAGAAAGTTGAGCCAGATTCTTTCATGGGAAAAAAATGAGAGCAAATGTATGTGTATTGTTCATTGTACTAATCTGCTGTATATTTTCATGTCTCAAGGACATATTCAGGTAGAAAATGGTACAATAAATAAATGGTGAGTGAAAGTGTTGGATTAGGTTGGACACTAAATCACTGATAGTTAATAGTGATTTAACTCTGCTGGGTCATCCAGATTTGTCTTAGCACTAGTTATTACACAAATCTGGGAAGCAATACCAACCACATAACCTAGGAAAAGCAGTACAGTGTGGTAGTTAGACCAGCACAGCTTCTGGGATCAGGCTGCCTGGGCTCAAAGCCTGCTCTGCCATTTACGAGTGATGAAAATTTGACCACATTTGTAACCTCTCTGTGCTCTCTGAGATGAGAAAGATGATGATGATAACTATAGTGAGGATTAAGTGAGTAAATTTATGCAAAGAATATAAAGCAGTATCTGGCACACAGTAGGTGCTATTCAAAGTGTGATCTGTAGATCAGCAGCATCTGCATCATCCAGGAGCTTATTAAAAATGCAGATCTCCAGGCCCTGTCCCAGACTGACTGCATCAGAGTTTGTATTTCAGCAAAATTTCTATTGACATTAAACACCTGAGAAGCATTGCTATGTAAATGTTGGTGTTGCTATTTCAGATTGGCTTTAACTAGCTTATGTTTTCAGGGTGAGAGAGGCACCCCTGCTGATTTGCATTTTCTTTCCAGCCTCTGAGCTCAAAGGAGAGACTTTTTGTCTCTGACACTGGTCTCTGATTATCCTTACATCATGGCAAAGAGTGGACCGTATGCTTGTGAACCTGCCTTCTGTATCATCCTCAACCTGCATCCCAATCTTTTTTTTTTTTTTTTTTTTGAGACAGAGTCTCACTCTGTCACCCAGGCTGGAGTACACTCTGTCACCCAGGCTGGAGTACAGTAGTACAAGCTTGGCTCACTTCAACCCCACCTCCCGGGTTCAAACAATTCTCCTGCCTCAGCCTCCCAAGTACCTGGGACTACAGGCACCTGCCACCACACCTGGCTAATTTTTGTATTTTTAGTAGAGATGGGGTTTCACCATGTTGGCCAGGGTGGTCTTGAACTCCTGACGTCAAATGATCCACCCACCTCGGCCTTCCAAAGTGCTGGGATTACAGGGGTGAGCCACCATGCCTACACTGCATCCCAATGTTTAATGTTTACTTTGTATGCAGATCCCAGTGTTTCTGACTCCAGTCAGCTAATTTAACCCCAAGTCTCCATTATTGTCTTTGCTTGTCAGCTTTATTTGATGTCTTAAATTATACACTGCATCCTGATACCTTCACTGCTCAGTTGGAAGGTTCTATGCCCAATTGCCCTTCCTGATCAAAGTAAGGAGAACATTAGGAATATATTAGGAGAAATAAAAGAGTTGGGATTATTTAACACTTCCCTCCTAGGCTCCACGCTGCACAGAAACATTTGATTTTTATAGTTGTCTCCAAGAGGCAATTTTCTAACAGAGATTTTATAGCAGAGAAGAGAGCTTGGCTTTTAAACAATGCAAAGGTCAACAAAGCAAAATTTGCTCTATTTATGGTATGGGTGTGACATTTGGACCTCTTAGCATCCAACATTCTATTGGCTTTAGGAAAGAGCTCATCGCCACACCTGCTTGCTCTATTTCACATTAAATGGTCTTTAGTTAAGAGGTTTGGAAACAGAAATTTTCCATAGGCATTCATGCCAAGCTTATCACAGTTCCATGATGCCTGGTCAATAATGCAATGAGAATGGATGACACCAGGATACCAGGGCCCTTGGTGTGTGGTGAATTGAAGGAATGTAATTGTATGTGAAATGGACAGAAGAAATGCTTCAAGGGCACACTGGCACCTAACCTAAAGTAGCAAAGCAACTCTGTTGAGAGGCAGGAATTCACAGCAATAAGCCTTGTATCCTGCCATGGATCAAATTGGAAAAGGGGAAAGTCTAGTTATTTGTAGACTGTGAGATTAATGTGACTCGCAAACAATTTCAATCGTGGATGTCCAAACTGCTTGGAAGAACTGCTCAGCCATCCACAATTATTGATTGCTTCCTCTGTGTACAGCACCATGAAAGCAGCTGAGGGACAAAAAGAAGTATAAAACCTAGGTCCTTTCCACCAAAGAACTTAGAATATACCCACATCTACATGAAAGAAAATAAAATTTAGCAGCGGTAAGTTGAAGGCTCTAAACAAATAAGACAGGAAGATTCTTCTCTTTAGAGGGGCCAAGACAGCATGAGTGATGGATGGCTGCATGCATTTTTTGATACTTTACTGCTAACTTGGACAGAATTATCTATCTAATCACTGGAAGAGCTGGACAACCACAGGCCATTCCACAAAGACAGGGCCTTACTGCGTGGCAAAGAGCAGAACAAATGCACTCTGTCTGTAGGCAGGCATCTAGGAAAGTGAACATAGAAAGTCCGGTGGACATTAGATTACTTCATGCTGGCTTAGCACTTTCTTCAAAGCTCACCAATCAGAAAAGCTATTTCTCCTCCCTGGAAATACATCCTCTTCTCATCTGCCTACCTGCTATCATTGCCTGGAGTTTATGCTATTGTTAATTGACTCTGTAAATTGAAATCTGTGCAAGACATCAAATGAACAAATAAACACTGTCACCATCACTTATCTTTCTTTAAATCTGTGTTTTTGTGATGACAATGTGTATATATATTGAATGTCTATCTAGTGTTGTCTTCTCATTAAACCAGTTTTTCTGTGTTTGATATAGCATTGTAACTATAAAATAAAGCTTTAGAATAAAGATTGTATGATGTAAAAGTTGTGACCTCTTTCTCTAAGAAATATATTACATCCTTATATTTCATTGTGGTGATTGTCTTGAAGGTCTTAATATAGATGACTGTTGGAAAGCTCCTTTCTCATCAGCCTCATTGAGAACTGTTAAAGAAACACTTATAATAAGACAAGAGAAGGCTCGGGAGAAACAAGAAAACTACAGTGTTTGGACTCTTACGTGGAAGGCAGATAAGATTTACTCTGTGGTCTCATTTCATGTAACTAGGGGCAAAGACTAGAAGTTATGTGGAGATATTTTACTTACATAGGAGGAAAATTTTTCCAACAATGTGAACCAATTAAATATTGAAAAGGGTTATCTTGGGAGATTGTAAATTTTCCATGCCTAGAAATGTATCAACCAAATCACTTTTTTTTAAGGTTATTTTAAGCATCAGATTGCTGGTGGCTAGATCAGAAGCTCCTAAAAGGCTCTTCTGAAACTAGTGGCCTCATTGACTGTTAGATTAATCCAGGGAATGTATAAAATATAAAGATTACTGGATAGAAATTATGATCCAGTGAGATTTGGGAGAGCCCCATAATGTGGATCGGAGTTTCCCAACAGGTATAGTATGCCGTGGATGGGCCTGTGTTGAGGGTGATGGAGTTCAGGATACTCTACCCCAAAATGTGATGCCTTGGCATTTAAGAAAACAGTGAAAGCAGGAAAGTCTCTCTGACCTCCTGCCATTCCTCTCTGAAGCAGGCCATAAAACCCCGAAAGGTCATTCACTGACCTTCTTCCCTTCTCTCCTGAAGACCCTCATGAAAATGTACCCTGCCCTATACCTGGAGGAGAGGAACAAAGACACAGAGATGCCAAGAAGAATCTGAACAGATGGGCTTTGCTAAATTCCTCCCAGTTTATTACCATTAGATCATACCTCCTTTTGTCCAATCATACTTCTACACAAGTGTCTACTCACCATCAAACCTAAGCATAAAAATACATACTTTTCTCTGTTTCATGGAACTACCTTTGGGTCTTCAATTCTGAAGGCTCTTGTGTCATGTAAAATTTATACTAAATAAATGTAGATGATTTTCTCTTGCTAATCTGACTTTTATTATATGTACTTCCACCATGAACCTAATAATGAGTGAGGGAAAGAGCATTACTTTTTCTCCTCTACAGGTGTCCTCAAGAGCACCCTTGGGCTCTATGATTCACTAGAAGGACCCACAGGACTCAGGAAAGCTCTTAGACTTATGGTTGTGGTTTATTGTGAAAGGACACAAATTAATATCAACAAAGGAAAAAGGACATCAGGTGCAAGCTTCCAGGTGTCGCCTCTCAGTTGAAGTTGCATGGGCATGAATTTAATTCTTCCAGCAACAATGTGTGACAACACGTGCAAAGTATTGCCAACCAGATAAACTCACTCAAGCCTTGGTGTCTAGGGTTTTCACTGGGGGTCAGTCACTTAGGCAATCAGCACCTGAGTGACTGATCTTAGTTATTCAATCTCAAGCACTCCAGAGATCATACGGAGGACATAGCATGGTCCACAGCTTTGGGCACACAAAACAACCACTCTTACCAGACAGGATATTTTGAGGGCTCAAAGGTTACCACCCAGGAGTCTGTCAAGGGCCAGTCCTTTTTTTTTTTTTTTTTTTTTTTGAAAATGCAGTGTTTGAGTAATCGTAGCCTGCTGAATTAACCCTTCAGTGTACACATAGATACAGTTGTGGCTGGAGATATTGATCCCGTCCGTTCTCAGTAGGCCAGTGACCCTAGGCCTGGCAACTTAGCCATGAGCAGCCTCCTCTGGGCTTCTTTAGGGTCTGATGTAGGTGGAGTAGGAAAATGTTGGGAAGCACTGACAGATATTTAAATACCTCTCCAGGTGATTCTAATGAACACTGAAGTTTGGGACCTTTGTGAGTAGATGATTTTTAAGAATTTTGAAACTGTTGTTTCTATGAGTATTGAAGTTATAGTTCCTTGCAGATGTCTTTCACTTTATCTGGATTCTTATTTGCTTAAGTTTAGTTTCTGGCCAAAGACAGTATATTTTGGAGAAGTATTTCAAACAAATGCTACGGCCCCTGTTAAGTTGAAGAGAAAACATTCCAAGTGCATTCCCAGATGAGGAGGCATCAGGAAACCCTCAGGTTAGAGGGCACTTATACTAACAGGGAGATGGGTGGGGTAGGTCCTCTAATAGGCTTTATAAAGACCTTAGGACAAAAGACTCTTGTCATTGAAAAATGATGTAATGAAAAGATGTGTAACAAATGATTGAACGATGGTGTTTTCAATTTTGTGGAATTTCTATTTTGCGGGAACTCTGGCATGTCACATGTCTCTCTAGGTCCCGTTATCTTATTAGCTAGTTAGAATTAAACAAAACTACATCTGCATGATTATAGTGCTAAATATAAAGAGTATTTCTGAGAAATTTGCAAATGTAAATGTTAAATTAATTACCAGCCTAAAATTTTGTAGTCTCTAAAGTTAGTTTATAGCACATGATATACCCACTTAGGTTATATGTTCTAAAAATGAATTAATTTGCATTTTGGTATAAGCTTTCTTCTTTGTAATTTGCTTTGAGCACAAACACTAGGTCTCTTTTATTTTCTTGCCTACATATTACTGTGCTCTCTATGCTTCTAAGATGATTTTCATTCCTCAGTCTCTCCCTCTCCTTTGATGTTTTCTCATTCTCCTTTTTTTTTAGAACCTCATTCCTGTCCCTTAAATATAGTCGTGCCCAATTATATTTATAAGGTCCTATTCTCAGTGCTTTATTTATTTATTTATTTTGCTAATTCCTACAGAAAGGTAATTAAATAACAAATGTGTATTGAGTGCCTACTCTGTGCCAAACAGTGTACAAGGCACTAGGGGCAGGCAGGGACTTGAAGGTCAAAGAAAGACCCTGGCCTCAAAAGCTCAGACTTTGCCTCTCAAAAATTTGATGAGATTAATAATTTGTATTCAGTTCCCCTCCTCTGCAGTTCCAACCTCAAATTGCAAACAAAACCCCTCTTTTTGGAAGTCCTGTTGGCAGTGCATCCCCAATGCAGAAAAATACCAAAGTCACTATTTTTCCCTGTAAACCTACTCCTTTTTTTGTGCGTGTTCCTTTTCTCTATTAAATAACATTATCCCAAGCTCCCATATTAGTAAGCTTGTCATCCTCTGTGTAGCTACTCAGCCACTAATTCCGTTTTATTTTGCCTGCGATATGCCTCTCAAGTACATATCCTTTTCTCCATTGCCGCTGTCTTAGCATAGGCCCCTGTCAGCTCTTGCTGGCACAGGGACAGCAGCCTCCTAATTGTGTTTATGCTTCCAGGTTATCACATGGCCCCAGAATTGTCTTTCTACTCACACACTTTTCTGCATGTTGTTTTTTGCTTACTTTCAGTGTAGCACATAACCCTTCCCGACGCGGTCCTAACTATTCTTTCATCCTCCATCACTTTCACTTGTGCCCTTGTGCCCAGGCAACACTGAACTATGCAGAATTCCCTGCACAATCCCATGTCTTTCCATGCCTCAGTGCCTCTGATGACCCATGGGCCTGGATGCCCTTTCTCCCCATCTTTGCTTGATAAACTTCAATGGTCAAGGGCTAGTTCAGGTCCTTCTTCGGTGAAGCTGTCTCCATATTTCCCAGGCAGCTGTTTCCACATCTTCCAGTTATTTGGTTATATTTCTCTTATAACACTTTTCACGCAGTAGTTTGTATTCTCCGGATCTTGTTTCATATCTGGAACAGATGATCAATTCTTTTTCTTTGTCTTTCTTTTTTTGATGGCTGTTGGATGAGCAAAATAAAATTTGTCATACTTTTATATCTAAGGTTCTGTATCTATGTAATCCTTCACAACTTATTTTAGCTTTAGTAAAAGACTGAGTTGTTGAACAGTAGATATATTTAATTTTTAATATTTAATTAATTAAGTGCCATTGTGAGATGTGAATTTTGACTTGCTGGGTTTACATTTAGCTGAGAATTACATCTTAGTACAAAAATAGAATTCTTTTTTTAATATCTCTAACTTTCCTTTCTTAAAATATATTCCGATAAAGGAGTTGCACCTGAAAAATTAAGATAGTCCACTTTGCCTAACATATTTTTGGCAGGTAGTTTGAAGGAACCGAAAACGTTCTGAGATTTTGCAAAGCATAATTGCTTTCGATTCTATTGCCTATATTGTTCTTAATATTGTACTTTACACTTTAATGAAGTGTAAAGTATTGAATAATAATATGACTTCTTTTTCTTCCTTCATGGGTTAGTAGGGATATAAATGATAGGAAGGCATATAGTTAATTCCATTTATTCTATTTATTCATTCATAAATGGGTCATGTACCTATTATCACCATTTTCCATGGTAGGATTATTGAGTCCAGTTATTATGTGAATCTTTGGGTTTTCCTTTCAATTCCAGGTATTGTAACCTGATATGTGAGTAAGTTTATTATTGTTGCAGTGTGCTCCAGGGATACATTCCTACTAATCTGATTGTCTCCACAGGGTAGATTTTGAAGATACACTTCAAGTCATTTACAGTTCAGGACAGCATGAGAGCAGGGGGATAATAAAGATTTAGTAATGTTATTGGTGTATTTGGCTGCATATGGATATTTGTATTTTTCCAGATTCTTCTTGGATTTAGTGTTATTTCTGAGGGATTTTTCTTCTCAGTGAGTTTCATCTAAGATTGTTAAGAAGCATAGAAAGAATAGGCAAGATTCTCCTTGACTAAACATTTAAATATAAAAGCACTCAGGATACAGTATAGAATGGAAATAAATATTGGGAAAAGTGTTAAACTGACCCCAAACATTAACTGTTTATAGTGGATTGAGTGGTTCCAAGCTGTAGAGGGACCTACCCAAAATGGTACAATTAAAACAAAAATGAATTTAAATACTCATTCCCCCAATGAAGTGTGTGCTGTTATGACACTTCAGCTATTACTCATTAATTCCTGCATAATTTGTGAGGCAAATTAAACAGATCTATAGCCATTGGATAAATGATCCACACTCCAGCAGCTTGTAACTGTCTGTGGTTCCTTGCACATGCTAGGTGTTTTTATTCCTGTTTTGTCTTTACTGATTTAGTCCCATCTGCTGGAGTATACATAACTTCTGCTCAGTCCTTAAGGCTCATAGCAGGTGACACTGATTGCAGGATATTTTCTTGCTACTCTCAGGCTGGGATAGGTGCCTCTATTTTACATATGTCTATCACTGTATTTTTCCATCCCATTTTTACAATTACCTTTTCACCTGTCAGTTTCTACTATTAGACTATGAGGTCCTTGAAATTATTCACCAATACTTCACTCTATGTTTTCAGTCTAGTAATAAATACTGCACAAGTGTCTGTAGAGTGAATACATGAAGCCAACTCTCAGAAACTAGAATTTTCATTGCTGTGAAGCACTATTGAAAACTCTTATTTTGAAAGCTGAATTAAACATATTATCACCTACATTTTATGGACACATCTGAATCACTGCATTAAATTACTGTGTTTAATTTAGTTCTAAAATAAAAGCAATATCTTTGACCTCTAGTTTTTTAAGGGATATATTTTTAAAACAGAAAGGGAAAAGTCATAAGTGTAAATTGCTTCCCAATATAATCTCTTGAATTCATATTTAATAAAGATAAGTTAATCAACAATTATTCCATGTGTGAGGGTATTTGTACATAAATCACTTAGTCTGGCTTGGATTTAACATTGATAGGACATAATTGATCTTTAAAAGTTTTATGAAGAATCACAGACTGTGAAATTAAAGGCGATTGAATCATTTAACTTTGCCTTTCCATCAAGCAGACACCTATTTTCTTGGTAGTGGAAATCTTGTTTTATATGTATTATTGACCAGTCCATTAATTAACTGTCTCACAATAATTAACATCATGTTACCTTTTAGTTTATATCAGGAAAACCTACCAGAGTTTTCTAATCTGATAAACTGCTGATAAACTGCCAGCTAGAGTTTTTCCCACTCCCTCAAAATGTTTAAAGTTGTCATGAATGAGGTATATTATGTTTTCTGGCTCATAATTTGGCAATCCAGTTTGTCATTACATATTACACAGAGTTGTCATGGGTAAGAAGAGGTGGAAAATGTCCAGTAAGCCAGTTTTACTCTGCTTCTGTCAATTTATAACAAGCTGCCCCTTGAAATTTACTTTCTGATTATTCATAAGTATTGTCACTGTTCTTGGAAAAGGGAAAATGAAAAGTACACAATAGGCCAGGCATGGTGGCTCACACCTGTAATTCCAGCACTTTGGAAGGCCAAGGCGGGTGGATCACCTGAGGTCAGGAGTTCAAGACCAGCCTGACTAACATGGTGAAACCCTGTCTCTACTAAAAATACAAAAAATTAGTCAGGCATGGTGGTGGGTGCCTGTAATCCCAGCTACTTGGGAGGCCGAGGCAGGAAAATTGCTTGAACCCAAGAGGCGGCGGTTGCAGTGAACTGAGATTGCACCACTGCAAGCCAGCCTGGGTGACAGAACAAAACTCCATCTCAAAAAAAAAAAAAAAAAAAAAGAAAGAAAAGAAAAATACACAATAGTCAAAGTTTGTCACTGAAATCTTTGGAAAGTATTGCATGTTTATGTATTTGTCTCATCCCCAAAATTAATGGTTCATGAGGTCACCTATATTACTTTCCTATTGCTACTATAAGAAATTACCACAGTCCAGGAGCGGTGGCTCATGCCCATAGTCCCAGCACTTTGGGAGGCCAAGGCAGGAGGATCACTTGAACCCAGGAGTTTGTGACCAGCTTGGGTTATATAGTGAGATCTCATCTCCACAAAAAATTTAAAAATTAGTGCAGTGTGGTGGCACGCACCTGTAATCCTAACTACTCAGGAGGTTCAGGCGGGAGGATCGCTTGAGCCCAGGAGTTGGAGGTTGCAGTGAACTATTATTGCACTGCTGCACTCCAGCCTGAGTGATAGAACAAATCATGTTGCTAAGAAAAATAAAAAAGAAAGAAATTACCACAAACTTAGTGTCTCAAAATACCACAAATTTACTAGCTTACCTCAGTCCAAAATGGGTTTCACTAAGCTATAATCATAGTGTCAGCAGGATTCATTCTGGAGGCTTGAGCAAAGAATCTATCTTCTTAGCTTTTCCAGCTTCTAGAGGCCACCTGCAACTCTTGGCTCATGACATAGTCCTCCATCTTCAAAATCAGCAACCACATCACTCTGACCTTTACTTTGATTACATTGGGCTGTCCACATAATCCAAGATAATCTCTCCATCTCAAGGTATTTAATCATGTCAGCAAAATCCCTTTTGCTCTGTGTGTTAGGGATCCCCAAGAACACTCCCAAGTTTAATTCTTTTTTTCTTTTTTAATTATACTTTAAGTTCTAGGGTACATGTGCACAACGTGCAGGTTTGTTACATATGTATACATGTGCCATGTTGGTGTGCTGCACCCATTAACTCGTCATTTACATTAGGTATATCTCCTAATGCTATCCCTCCCCCCTCCCCCCACCCCACGGCAGGTGCCAGTGTGTGGTGTTCCCCACCCTGTGTCCAAGTGTTCTCATTGTTCAATTCCCACCTATGAGTGAGAACATGCAGTGTTTGGTTTTCTGTCCTTGCGACAGTTTGCTCAGAATGATTGTTTCCAGCTTCATCCATGTCCCTACAAAGGACATGAACTCATCCTTTTTTATGGCTGCATAGTATTCCATGGTGTATATGTGCCACATTTTCTTAATCCAGTCTATCATTGTTGGACATTTGGGTTGGTTCCAAGTCTTTGCTATTGTGAATAGTGCCACAATAAACACACATGTGCATGTGTCTTTATAGCAGCATGATTTATAATCCTTTGGGTATATACCCAGTAATGAGATGGCTGGGTCAAATGGTATTTCTAGTTCTAGATCCTTGAGGAATCACCACACTGTCTTCCACAATGGTTGAACTAGTTTACAGTCCCACCAACAGTGTAAAAAGAACACTCCCAACTTTAATTCTTTGCTAGGAGGACTCACAGGATTCAGCATATAGTCATACTCACAGCTATGATTTATTATGGCAGAAAACATCCAAAACAAACCAAAGCCAGTCAAGAGAAAGGCCCTTGGGCAAATTTGAAGAAATTGTGCACAAAGTTTCCAGGGTCCTCTCTCGATGGAGTCACCAAGGATGTGCTTAATTCTCCCAGCAACGGTTTGTGACAACACATGTAAAATGTTATTAACTGAAGCAAGTCATTAGAGACTTAGTGTCTACAGTTTTTACTGGGGCTGGTCATATAGGCAACTTCTACTGATCACGTTCTAAAATTCCGGACTCCCAGAAGCAAAGGAGGCATTCAGCATAAACTATATTGTTTGCCAAAACATTTTAGGCACAGCGAGCAACCCTTATCAGTTAACAGTGGGAACCCTCTAAAGTCTAAATTCCCAGATACTATCTAAGGGCCAATCCTAGAGGTAGGCCTTTTCAAGAATAGCAATTTAAAACTGTTGTTTTAACTCATTTCTTCACACCATATAAGGTAATTTATTTGCAGGTTTCAGGGATTAGGGTGCAGACATTTTGTTTTTTTATTATTATACTTTATGTTCTGGGTTACATGTGCAGAACGTGCAGTTGTTTTACACAGGTATGTACATGTCATTGTGGTTTGCTGCACCCATCAACCCGTCACCTACATTAGGTATTTCTCCTAATGTTATCCCTCCCCTAGCCCCCAACCCCACACAGGCCCCGGTGTGTGATGATCCACTCCCTGTGTCCATGTGTTCTCATTGTTCAACTCCCACTTATGAATGAGAACGTGTGGTGTTTCGTTTTCTGATCTTGTGATAGTTTGCTGAGAATGATCGTTTCCAGCGTCATCCATGTCCCTGCAAAGGACATGAACTCATCCTTTTTTATGGCTGCATAGTATTCCATGGTATATATGTGCCACATTTTCTTAATCCAGTCTATCATTGATGGACATTTGGGTTGGTTCCAAGACTTTGCTATTGTGAACAGTGCCGTGATAAACATATGTGTGCATGTGTCTTTATTGTAGAATGATTTATAATCCTGTGGGTATATGCCCAGTAATGGGATGGCTGGGTCAAATGGTATTTCTGGTTCTAGATCCTTGAGGAATCACCACACTGTCTTCCACAATTGTTGAACTAATTTACACTCCCAACAGTGTAAAAGCGTTCCTATTTTTCCACAACCTCTGCAGGATCTGTTGTTTCCTGACTTTTTAATGATCGCCATTCTAACTGGCATGAGATGGTATCTCATTGTGGTTTTGATTTGCATTTCTCTAATGAGCAGTGATGATGAGCATATTTTCATATGTCTGTTGGTTGCATAAAAATGTCTTCTTTTGAGAAGTGTCTGTTCATATCCCTTGTCCATTTTTTGATGAGGTTGTTTGCTTTATTCTTGTAAATTTAAGTTCCTTGTAGATTCTGGATATTAGCCATTTGTCAGATGGATAGGTTGCACAAATCTTCTCCCATTCTGTAGGTTGTCTGTTCACTCTGATGATAGTTTCTTTTGCTTTTCAGAAGCTCTTTAGTTTAATTAGATCCCATTTGTCAATTTTGGCTTTTGTTGCCATTGCTTTTGATGTTTTAGACATGAAGTCTTTTCCCATGCCTATGTCCTGAATGGTATTGTCCAGGTTTTCTTTTAGGATTTTAATCGTCCTAGGTCTTATGTTTAAGTCTTTGATCATCTTGAATTGATTTTTGTATAAGGTGTAAGGAAGGGGTCCGGTTTCAGTTTTGCAGGGTGCAGACATGTTTTAAGGGGAGACATTATTCTGCCTACAATGTCCTTATTTTTTTGTATACTCACACCTCTTGCCCAGTGTCTTGCATTTAGTGAGTGCACGGGAAGTTTTCCTGTGGACCATGATTTGGCATATTCCCCTGTGGCCTGGGCTTAGCAAATGTCATTAACATCCACCCAGTACCTGAATAGAAAAATCTACTTTGGTCCCTTCCTTTTTTCTGTCCTTCATATTCAATCAATCACGAAGTCCCACTGATTCTACTCTCTAAGCATTTTTTTTTATTTCCTTTGGATTCACAACTATACTACCACTGTAGTTCAGGCCACCATAACTTCTTGACTATCTTTGTCTATAAACTCTGGGCTGGTTTCAAGCTCTAGTTTTGCTTCCCTCCAATCCTTCCTCCAGGCAGAAACAAGTGTGTTCTTTTAGAACACAAATCAGATAGTGTTATTGCCCTATTAATAACCCTTCAGTGGTCTCTGTACTTCTCCAGGCTCAATTTTTACCCTCTTGCCTTGCACACTATACAGTTTCCAGTCACATTGAATTTCTCTTGGTTTCTCAAACAGACAGGCTCCCTCAGGTCTTATGTGAGTTTGTTCCTTTGTACTAAACACTTTCCCCTTTCTTTGCCAAGTTAATTCTGCTTATCCCTTTACTTGGGTCTCAGCATACACATTTCTTTCTCAGGGAGATCTCACCAGGCTTCTAAATAGATTAGGTCCCTTTACTACCTACTCCTTGGTACCTGAACTTTCCCTATCATTCCACTCATCCACAAAGTTATGATTTTGTCTATCTCTCTACTAGATGATACTCTCCACTATGGTAGAGTCTCTGCTTTGTTTTCTTTTATTTCACTAATAGCTAGCACATGAAATTGGGCATACTAGGTTCTCAATAAATATTTCCTAAATTAGTGAATAGATTGCTACCTAAAGCTTTTAAGAGTGATCGTATGGCAGCTTTGGAAAACAGCCTGGTAGTTCCTCAAATGGTCAAACATAGAGTTACTCTATGACCTAGCAATTTCACCTCCATATATGTATTCAAGAGAAATGAAAACATACATTAGTGATTTTCCAGAGCTGAGGAAGTTGGAAAGAAATGGGGAGTGACTGCTGAGTATGGGGGTTTCATTCTGAGGTAATGACAATGTTATAAAGCTGATTATTATAATGGTTGCACAATTCTGTGAATATATTAAAAACTATTAAATGGTGCACAGTTTGTGTATTGTACAGTATATGTGTTGTATGTCAATAAAGCTGTTATTAAAAAAGAATGATTGAAAACCAGCCAATGTATCATTCAACTTTGAAAGAGAGCTGATGTCTAATATAGATTAAGAAGAACATTAAGTTCAAGAAATACTAATTGAATGAGTGAATAGCCTACTATCTTCCCAAGACTACTGCATTCTGTGTTGACTAAAATGTCCGGTCAGCTAGTTCACTTCACAACTCAAGCACTCACATACATGCTTTTCCTTGGGTTGACTGTTGTACTTTGGTAAGAAGCAGAAGGGCTTTATGTATATTACATAAAATATTTTTAAAAGGAATGAATTCAAGGGTTGAGATTTAATAAAATTAATACTTTTAAGTGATTCATCAAGAACACCCTTAACTAACACTGGCTCCCCCTCATCCTTTGCCCCAGCCACTGCTAGTGTGTGGTACAGGGTAATGAATGCAATGACTGATTCAGGTTTAGATGCCAGCAAGTGTCCTCATTATTGCTTTTGCAATAGTGTAATATCACCTTATTGATATTGAAGAAGGCAAGTAGCTTCTTAGCATGAAATTAGTTTTGACCAAATGATTGCCCTGAAAGGATCTCAAGGAATCCATGCAGTTCTGTAGACCACAGTGTGAGCACTGCTGTCCTAAGTGATATAAAACCACAGAAGCCTTATAACAAAGGTTCAGAATGTGTTTACAGATCTCCCTGGTATTCGATATTAGGTTGTGCCCAAGTGGTCCTTGCTTTTAGGATTGATAATCATTGCAATCAAGGTGGAAATTATTTGGTCAAATTTCTTTTCTTTTTTTTAAGACAGGGTCTCTCTCTGTTATCCAAGCTGGAGTGTAGTGGCACAGTCACAGCTCACTG
Source organism: Pan troglodytes (assembly GCF_028858775.2). Lineage (NCBI taxonomy): Eukaryota > Metazoa > Chordata > Mammalia > Primates > Hominidae > Pan > Pan troglodytes. The sequence continues at coordinate 64,136,522 of NC_072403.2, forward strand.
CAGCCTCAACCTCTGGGCTCAAGCAATCCTCCCATCTTAGCTTCCTGAGTAGCTGGGGTAACAGAAGTGTGTCACCACGCCCAGCATATTTTAAAGTTTTTTTGTAGAAATAGGGTCTCACTATGTTGCCTGGGCTGGTCTCAAACTCCTGGGCTCAAGCAATCCACCTGCCTTGGCCTCCCAGAGTTCTGGGATTGTAGACATGAGCCACTGTGCCAAGTTTCTCCTTAATGTGGTATACTTCTAATTAAGGAGACAGCATTGCTAATTGTTAAATAATTAGCATTTCTCTGCTTTTCACTGTCAGTGGATATATTAACAGCAATCACTTCAAACTTTGTTATCTCTGGTCTTAATGTTTTTTTTCCTCTTCTGTTCTCTTCTCTCTTATCTAGAATAGTGAAATAAGGTGGCCAAGGAGGCAGAGATGGAGTCAGGGACTCTGTGGTAAGTAACCTTTCATGGTCTAAGAAGCTCATGCCACTGCTCTGGATATCTTTTCTTAGAAGCTTTCTGAATGACTTATGGTAATAGATTGGAGATGGATTGAAACATTCTGGCTGCTCCACATCTGGGTACTGAGAAGCCTGCCACCAAATTCTTGATTTGAGTTAAAAGATGCCATTCAGGACACAGTTTCAGGCATAGTTAGGCTCAGCCCATGAATAATTTTCCAAGCAATGATGTAAGAGAAAAATTGCCAAAGTATTCTGTGATTTGCAATTAGATTTTAAGATATAGCTACCATACTTTGTGATAACACTGAAGGATAATGTACCAGTGGCAGTTTAGAGTTTTGCAATGTGTTAATGAAGATTGTCTTTGTTTAGCTTTTTCTACGCATTTCTTCAGGGAACACTAAAATACTTCTTTGTGTTGCAGAAGATTTCTCAGCATGGCCAGGTGGCATTTAAAGAGCCTAATGAGAAAGATGACTTGGCTCCAAGTGGCAATGTCAAAAGATACATTGCAGCTGCCCTGTCTCAGAGGGCCTGGAACGAAACCAACATTCTCAATTACTGCCCAGTGCTAGCGCATCACTACTTCTTCTCAGCATCCGTCATGCCCTCTCTTCATCTGTTCAAGTGGGTGCTTTGGCATGAAGGAAGCTGTGCTTTATCTCCCAAATGCATCTTGCTGTCTTTGGCACATTTGTTGTTTGTTGGTGGTGGTGCCAGGACTCAGCCGTTTCATGACAGGCTTTGAGAGAGTGAATCAATTGTTATTGTTTTTCTTTTTGAAATACCCATCAGACTTTGTGATTCCCCTTTAAAAATGAAGGCTGCTTCATGTCACTATCAGGAAAAAGAAAAATAAGTCACAGAAAGTTATATCATTTTCACATTTGATTATATTCGGTAACTGGTCAGAAGAAAACTAAGCCTTGATTTTTCACAATGTTCATCTAGGTGGGAACAAATTCTAGATTTCTCAGAAATCTCATTTTATAGAAATATAGCATTAGGAGTATACTGATTTGGCCTTGGCTTTTAAAATTCCTTAGAAAGACTGACAGAGAGAGAGAGAGAGAGCAAGAAGAAAAAGAAAGAAAGGGAGAGACAGAGAAAGAAAGAAGGAAAGAAAGAAAGAGAAAGATAAAGACGAAGAAAGAGTGAGACTTTATTATTTCCAGCTTTTCACTGTCCCAAGAAGGCAGGAACCCTTTAAGAAGCACTTTGTGAGAATCCAGGAGATTGCTTCTCACTTGAATGGTATTTGAAATTTCCTGTGGACTGTGGATCTGAAATCTTAGGGTCAGGATGAAGGATTTGTGATCTAAGGCTTCTTGATCCCACCTCCTAAAAAAACACAAATTAATATTGGTAGAGCTCATCACCACAGGATTACTATCCAGCTGCATCAAATCCAGATAAAACTGAGTAATAAATTCACAAAGTTGAATGTTCTTTGTTTTTGAAGAATCAAGTTAAACCTTTTATGTCTGACACTGTTATTCAAAACCTAAACCAGTTCTGTTTAAAAACCATTGTAAGAAAACTTCAACTTTTTAAGGTTTTTAGAATGATATTTAAAATTTGGCTGAACCTAATTTATGGCTTAAAAAAAGAGGAAAGCCGGAACATATTCATGCCCTACCTTTGTATATGGTTCACATTCTGTGAAATAGTTTCCACAGCATTGCGCTAACAAGGGATACTGAAAAAAGAAGCTTCTTGAGGTCAGTGTCTCCTCTTGTTTTTACTAGCAATCAGCTAGTTTTGCCAGTTATGTGACCTTGAACAAAATCACCTTTCCATGCCTTAGTTTTCTCAACCGTGATATGGGAATAATAATAGTGATATCTTATAGAGTTGCATAAGGATTAAAATAATAAATACAATAAAGCACTAGAACAGTGCCAGATACAAAAGAAACACTACATTAGGTGTCGTAGTTATGACTGAGATGATGCTAATTGTACAAGAAAAAAGATGAATAAAGAGAATGTAAGAGAGAGGAGAGAGACAGAGACAGACAGACAGACAGACAGACAGACAGACGATCTTCTTCCTGACAAGGAAGGGGAAAGGAGTTAGTAGTGATAGCTGGTGTGTTTCTTGGCATTCTTGGCATTCTTTTTTGGAAACTAACTTTCTAAGTGGGTGGAGAGTTTTCTTGAAGAAGACTGCATGGTTCATGGAGGAAGGCTTCCCTTTGGGCACGGGGTCTTTTCAGCCTTGCCAAAGATTCCCACATCCCTGGGATCTGCAGAGCCCCGGACATGAGGACTAATCTCAGTCATGACTATGATAATCTCAACAGTGATTAGTGAAGACCCATGCATCTGGATTGGGGGTAGGGTGGGAGGAGTCTGTTCTTCTCTACCTTTAGTGCTGTAACACACACAATCTCTGTGCATTCTTAAGAGAAGAAAAACTTAGTAGGCTGGGTACTTGGAGTTGAATTTAGGTTTGTTTAAAGGTAATAAAGAAATTCAATGTTTTTTGTGTACCTAGATTGTAGACTAAGATTTATACCCACTGCGTTAATTGGCTTTTGTAGTTATTGTTTATAGATGTGTTTTGGATGTTTCACATATGTATGTCCCATTTTTCAAAATATATCTTTGATAGTAGAGACCATTTAAAAATATCTGTCATAATTCTCCACTGTGCCAGAATATCACAAATATCACTCTGTGCACACAGCAAGTGTTTAGTCAATATTGATGTTCTGTACAGGGTCCCAGGATATGGTTCATAACTGGCTTACTGGGGTACAGAGGTATAACTATATCCCTTCACCAAGTCATATGATACAAAACTTTTATCAATATGTAACAGTTTTTTTCTTTGCACCAACTGAATACTGTCACTCAGAACTCTGTAAAATATGACATAGATTAAATGGATTGTGTGATGCAGTTTAGTTAATATAAAACTATCATTAAAGAAAGAGCATGTGAGAACATTTGTACCAGGAGAGTATAAACAGCTAAGATCAGGGCAGGAGACAGCTCTATTGAAACAGCCACACAGTGCAGAAAGGCTGCAAGGGAATGCATGAAGCCATAACTAGGGAAGCTTTTATGGAAATTGTGAGATGTCACATGATTTTCATGTTATTGTTAATGACTTTGATGATGATTTTGGTATTTAGTCTCTTTCAAGTACACTGTCAAAAATTCTAGAATTCAAAAAAGTGTGACAAATACTGAAAAGTTAAGAATTACTGCTTTGGAATAATTATATCTTTTAAAAAATAGTTTCAGGTGCTTGAATATTAGGAAGTTGATTTTTTCAACAGCATCTTTTTGGGCCAAAAAGACTTATTTCAGCTGGATTGCCTCCTGTCTATTGTCCAGTGGTCAAGGAGATTTTAAGCAGCAAGGACAAGGAGATCTTCTGGTATGACTTCCAACACTTCCATGCATGTCTTTGGAAAAGAAACAATTAGTCCAAATGTCTTTAGACAGTTTATGCAGGGGCTTAATGTTTGCATCAGTTTCCCTTGTTCTGTAAGTCACATGGGGTTGGTGCACACATGGGCCCAGGAAAATATTGTACACATAGGATATGTGTCACTGCTGAGAAACCCTGAGTTTAAAAACCCTCAAGCTGGTAAGGGGCTGCTGGTAAACCTGTCCAATCTTTGCTCTCTAGGAAAACATTATCTTTATTACCTTGGAATGTAAGCAAATCCCCCATGAAGAGGGCAGGGAGACTTTATTATCCTGAAGTGACTAAATAAATCTGCTCTGTGACCAGGAGAGTGACATTCTCTCTAGCTTCTATAGCTGTCTGTTATGCAAATATCCTTGAACAAAATTGTTATTGAGCAATCATTGATGTACAATGCACTGGGTTTAACACTGAGGAAGAAATGATAGAGACCATCAGATCTGAATTTGAATCTGAGTTTTGCTGCATACTAATTGGGTCATCTTGGGTGAGTTATTTAACTATTATTCCCTGTAAAGTGGAGAATAATATTTTCCTCTTCAAAGAGCTATTGAAATAAGTTACATGGTGTACTTCAAGCACCTGGCACTAAACAGAAATAATCACATTGTAAAAGTTAGGATGGCATTAGGCTGAGAGTACCGGAAAACTTGGCTATCAGTAGCTTAAAAGAAGACTTTTTTTTCCCCCTTGCATAAGTACAAGGCCAGAAGTAGATACCCAAGAGCCAGTTTGGTTGCTTACTAATGCTGCCAGAGATAGGCTTGCTCTGCCTTCCTTAACATGTGGTTCTTGCAACTATAATGATAGTTGCAAATGGTTGCTGTTCCTCTAGGCCTAAATCTACTTTCCAGGAAGGAAGAGAGTGGAAGGACCCAAAAGCCTTCTACTTGCAAGCTTTGTATTTCTATTTTGGAGTGAAAGCCCTTCTCAGGGACTTCATTCACATACTAACTGGCAAATTCTGGGTTACGTAGCTACTTTTAGCTGGGAGATTGGACATTTTTAGTTAGGTACACAGTTTCCCTAAACAAAATCAAAATTCTGCTAAAAAGGAAGAAGGTGGAATAGCCCTGGCTAGTTGACTGGCAGTGTCTGCCACAGACATTATACGTGTTCAGGCTGTTCATGTTCTAACACGGTACTTCCGTGAGCATTAAAAACTTTCTGTCCTGGCAGTAAGAGACTCTAGCTGGTGTTCACTTTTTATTAGACATTTATATTTAAACTTAAAAAGGTTAATTCTACTTGATCCAGTGGTCAAAGGACAGATACATTCTCAGCTTCCAGATTTCAGACAATGTGAATAGCATATTTAGTGAACTCTAAAATAGAACAGAATTAACATGTTGTAGTTAATAGGCCTACTGGAAAGCTTTATCAGCCCTAACACAGGTAGCCTAATTACCACATATTTTAATTTCTTCTTCTTCATTAACAGGTACTATGGGGGGCATTTTCAATGAATTGGCTCTCAGTATTTTGGCTTTAAGCTTCTGTTTCCATCTTTATATTATCAAGAATTGGTCAGTTGGGTATCAAGTCATTCTGTGGAGCCTAGTTTCCTGGTTGTGAATTAACCTGTAAGTTTAGGAATATTTATTTCAGTCCCTTTCTGTGGCATAAATGCTACTAAAATGTATTTCTCATTCCTTAATAGGAGAAAACTGAAAACAATTTTTCCTAATTTTGGTGATTCAGAATCACCTGTTAAGCATCAGTTATTATGAAATTTTATAGCCATAGTTATTGACATAAAACTCCTAGAGTCAGCTTATTCTTTATTTGCTTCTTTTTCATAAAATGAAGCTGATTCATGAGACCCTTTGGGCCAGTGTAATAGGCCACCCTCAAGAGTCATCATCATTCTTAAAGAAGTTTTCAATGCATTCACTGTTGCTCTTGTCCTTGACTTCTCACCCCCGTTTAAATAATTATTTTTGGTATCTGTAACATCCATAGTTGGATCACAAGTACCAATCTATGAACTTACACCCACTTTCCCTTCTCATGTGTACAAATTTCATTAACAAAGTAGAAGGGGATTCTCCCTCACCCTTTCAAAGAATTTTGAATGTATTTTGTGTGGGCTTATTCCAAAGCAGAACTCAGCGAACATTTTCTGTAAAGCGAAGACAGTAAATATTTTAGTCTTTGTGGACCACATACAGTCTCTGTTATATATACTTTTTTTTCTTTCTTTCTTTTTTTTTTTTTTTGATTTGCAGCTTGAAGGGCCATACATAGATAGGTCAGATTTGGCCTGTAGGCGAAGTTCACTGACTCTTGTTCCAAAGCATATGGTTCTTTATCACTACAGCAGTGGTCTCCACAATTTTTTAAAAGTGTATCCCTCTTAAAAAAGCTTCAAGAATGTACTCACAGCCTAGATACTGAAATGTTTATTTTTATTTATAAAACATTAGATGTTTTTATCAAACTAATAAATTATGTACATTATAAAACATGCTCAAAAATATAAATTTAAAAAGCATGAGATGAAATGTGAATGTAAATAGAAGTTCTAAAAGTTCTTTCTGTGCCCCAGGAGATCATCTTGCCTACTTTTTGAGCAATCTGCATTTCATCTTGGAGTTCTCCCTGTTGGAGGAAAAAGATGATGCTTGTCACATGACACTGGCCCACAATTTTCTAGAAGATCTTAATATCAGCCTTTATCTTGAGCCTACTTAAATCCAAGGGAACTTGATTCATTTGGACCTGCCAAAATAAAGGTTGAAAAACATTACAAGAATAGACTTAAAAAATTAGTTCTCAAAGCTATTCAGAAAATAGACTATGATAGAAAATAAGCTCTTCAAGATTATAAAAGTCTCCTTCAGGGTCATAATTTATTAACCATTTCATTTTTTTCACTGGTGAATGTACAGTCTTTTAATGTGATATATCACTTGAAATGCCAAGGCTACCTTTTGGGAAACAGCATGGAATCCAGGTAAATGCATTTACTTATGAAACCGGACTGTTAAGTGACCAGTACCTAGAACTCAGGGCACTCTCAAATTGCTTTCTAAGAACCATTATTGAAGTGCCCTGCATCGGACCCAGCATGGTAGGTACCACGCTAAGTGCTTTACACACATTTCCTCATTCCTCCTCAATCTTGAGAGAAGTGCCACCACCCTTTTAGGTTAATTTTCTAAATGGTATAGAAAAACAGCACATAACAGAGCTGCTTTTAGGTACCACTCATAGGCAAAACCAACTTGAACAAGCATGAGGGGAAAAGAAAGTACGTTTGATTCATACCAGCAACCTGTGTTCACAAAGGGTGAAGGGGCAGCTGTTTCAGGGCAACTGGAAATAGGACTGGGAAATTGGAGAACTCTGCTACTTCTCTCTGCTTTTCTCACTATGTGGACTCCACTCCCTCTTCCTGCAGTGTCTTCCTCCTCATGGTGGGAAACAGGGCTGCCAGCTCACGTGTCCCAACTTCACCACCTGAGAGAGAGACCCTCTTCCTAAACCTGGTCCACTTCGCTGGCCAGGGTGTGCTGCCCTGACTGGCTCAACCCTGTAGGTGACTCTAACCTCTGCATCAATCATGGTCTCAAGGGCAAGAGATCAAACTAAGATTCTTAGTTTTGGATTTATGGAGTTTATAGTTGGCTATAGGTGAATTTTGGTATACCAATGAATACATTACAATTTTTATGTGGAGTGTATGTATGAAATAGGTGCATATTTCTGGGGGTATGTCCATAACGTCTATTTAGGAGATAAAATTCTCTTTTTGCTTGTTCAGTTACCTTGTTAACAATTGACCTTAGTTAATAATTCTTTATATTAAATTATTTCTGGAAAAATAGCTGGTGTGACTTCTAAGTGGTCACAGAGGTAGCATTTGCAGGAAGCTACTGCTACTCCTAGAGTTGAAGAAACAAAAAAAGGGGGTCTGGAATCATTACAATTTAAAAATGTGGGGAGGGGGCCCCGTAGACCTGAAACTCAGCTCTCTAAGGAACCCCTGCTCATGTGGTGCTGGGACCTCTAAGAAAGAACGCCAGGCAGCTGGTGCGAGGGTCTCTGAGGGGACGTGATGGTGCTTGTTCTGAGTGCCGGAATCTCTTCACACTGGACTCAACTGAAGCCTCCAAAACAGACTGGCATTTTGAGGATGGAAGTACAGGAGCCACAGCAGAAAGTTCGCCTGCAGGAAGAAACAGGACCCTTCTTCCTCCTCCAGTCTTGCCATTACCCCAAAGCGCCACCTCTTGATGAACTCTAACAGGTGACAGCTAGTGAAGCAGAAGTGTGATTTGCAACATCACAAAGCTAGGGGTTTTAAAGTTCAGAGATAATAGTTCAATCACTGGCCCAGTGGCCCATTCAAATTCTTAAAGAGAACTGGGACCCCAAAGGTTAAAACCTCTACCTTATATTTCCTAATATTTGGGGAAAAGGATTGTTTTATGCATGGAGGCACTGCTTCACAGGTGAAGATAAATCAAAATCTGAACTGTTTTATTTTCTGGGCTCTGGTATCACATAGAACAGATTAATCTCTTATGGATGTTCTGGAACTAAACTTATGCATTTAGGCGGTGAGGTTCTATTTTTTTCCCTTGAATGTTCTGCTTCTTCCCTTTTGCTTTGCCTGGAAGGAGATTTCATTTCTTAGGATGGTGTATTGCACACCATCTGTGGTGGTTTAGAGCACCGAGATCACCCAGGGGGTCTGTGTGTGCTTCTCTCTTGCCCTTCAGGCCATGATGGATACAGAGGTTAGAGACATCTAAAGGGTCGAGCCAATCAGGGCAGCATACCCTGGCCAGTGAAGTGGTCCAGGTTTAGGAAGAGAGTATCTCTCTCAGGTGGTGAAGTTGGGACACGTGAGCTAGCAGCTGCTGGCAGCTCTGTTTCCCACCATGAGGAGAAAGCCACTTTGAAGAAAGAGGGAGCAGAGCCCACATAGTGAGAAGAGCAGAGAGAAGTGGCAGAGTTCTCCAACTTCCCAGTGCTATTTCCAGTTGCCCTGAAACAGCTGCACCATCACCCTGTGTGAACACAGGTTCCTTGTATGAATCAAATGTACTTTCTTTTCCCTTCATGTTTGTTCAAGTTGGTTTTGCCTATGATTGGTACCTAAAAGTAGCTCTGTTGTGTGCTCTTTTTCTACACCATTTAGAAAATTAACCTAAAAGGGTGTGGTGGTACTTATCTCATAAGACTGAGGAGGAATGAGGAAATGTGTGTAAAGCACTTAGCTACCTACCGTAAAGTACCTACCATATACTACATATCACAAAAAATTGTCATGGGTCCAATATTGGATCGTTAATAGCCTAGCTTGTCACTAATCTGTGTTGTGTATAGCAACTTCTCTCTGAGCCTCTTTTACTACTTTACTATGCCATTTGTTTTTCCCTTTTTCTGATACCCTGATACTGTCAAAACCCAACAAGGCATAGGGAGGTAGCTATTAACCCACAATGGCAGTGCATCACTTCTTCAAAGACATTACCTTAGTGCAGGTGTCTGTGGGGGAAGGTGTCCATTTAGACTTAAAAGTGATTTGATTTTCTCTTCATCTTCTGTTAGGCACCCTTGCTGTTCTTCTCCACTATCACTATCTGTTGTTGAATCTGTGTCCTTATTTCTAATTGGTGATGTGGAAGCTACACATTTGAGTCTATCTTCTCTCAGTTTTTTCTTTTCATTATGTTTCTTCCAAATCTTATTATGTCTCTTTTGCATGTTGGCTTCTCATGTGAAAAGTCTGGTTATTTATTTATTTATTATATTTCAGAAGATCAGTGTAATAATTTTCAGTGACGATTATAACTCTCCTGCAGGCCAGTGTATTCTTTTGAGGCATGAGATAGGAAGCTAAATTACAATCAGAAGCTGTCCTGGGCGAGCACAGTAGGTCATGCCTGTAACCCCAGCACTTTGGGAGGCAGAGGTGGGCGGATCACGAGGTCAGGAGATTGAGACCATCCTGGCTAACAGGATGGCCTCTACTAAACCCCGTCTCTACTAAAAATACAAAAAAAAATTAGCCGGGCATGGTGGCAGGCGCCTGTAATCCCAGCTACTCGGAAGGCTGAGCCAGGAGAATGGTGGAACCCGGGAGGCGGAGCTTGCAGTGAGTTGAGATAGCACCGCTCCACTCCAGCCTGGGCAACAGAGCCAGACTCCATCTCAAAAAAAAAAAAAAAATACAAAATATTAGCTGGGCGTGGTGGCGGGCGTGCCTGTAGTCCCAGCTGCTTGGGAGGCTGAGGCAGGAGAATCGCTGGAACCTGGGAGGCGGAGCTTGCAGTGAGCCGATATTGCACCCCTGCACTCCAGCCTGGTGACCCTGGCGACAGAGCGAGACTCCGTCTCAAAAGAAAAAAAGAAAAAAAAGAAAAAAAAAAGGTGTCTTGGCGATCTACCAGTCAATGTAAGAGGACACCCTTTCTCCAGGTTGTTTGATTTAGCCATCACTGCTGCAGACTTAAGAGGATAAAAGTACTTAGTTCTTCAGAAATTATTTTCAATTATCAAACCAGACAGCTAATGATTATGCAATTGCTATTTCAAATGAATAGTTTAAAAATAAAAATAGAACATAATTGTTTAATGTGTCTAAACAACTATCTCAGCCTCATAAATACAAAGATATGGGGATGTACTCAATTATCAAAAACAAAAGAGAACAAAACAAAACCCAAAAAAGCATGTGGGAGCAAGTAATGTCAAGAAAGATTTCCTACAATAATCAATGGAAAAATTGTTATTAGGGAGGCAAATGGATTCATATGAGTTTTGCCAAGCTTGGTCAAGTGTAGCATTATCAATTTGATACTTTCAGCCACACAGGCTACATTAGTTGAGTTGATTTAAACTGACCTTCTAAGTGACTGAAATAACTATGTTGATTGTTCAGCTATGTGGATCACACATGCACTGTTTGAGACAAATTTCAAGCTGCATCAGTGCAGTGAGACAGAGTGATATAATAATGATACGTCTACATTTCTATCTTGTGCCCCACCCCTCCTCTGCCTTCTTGGCTTATCCATCCAACTGGCCACTGGACAGTCCACATGAATAGCTACCTGATATGGTTTGGCTGTGTGTCCCCACGCAGATCGCATCTTGAATTGTACTTCCTTAATTCTCACGTGTTGAGGGAGAAACCTGGTGGGAGATAACTGAATCATGGGAGCGGGTTCCCCTATACTGTTCTCGTGGTAGTAAATAAATCTCACGAGATCTGATGGTTTTATCAGTGGTTTCCGCTTTTCCGTCTTCCCGATTCTCTCTTTGCCAGATGCCATCCAAGTAATTTGGGATTTGCTTTTCCTTACCCTCCTCCATGATTGTGAGGCTTCCACAGCCACGTAGAACTGTAAGTCCAAGTAAACGTTTTTCTTTTGTAAATTGCCCAGTCTCGGGTATGTCTTTATCGGCAGCGTGAAAATGGACTAATACACCACCTTAACACATTCAAAACAATTCTCAACTTCTTTCTGAAAAATCTGCTACTCTCTCTTTTCTGTTGGGCCAAATGATACCCATTGTCCAACCTTTTCTCAGGTCAAAATCCTAAATTATTCTTGGCTTCTTTCTTTTGCTCACATTCCATAGATGCTTCATCAGCTGTACCTTCAAACAATGCTCCAGTTCTAGATATGTCATATTTTAGCACCCATAGTGCTCCTATCTGGTCCAAGCCTCCCTCATTTCTCTCCTGGATCTGCAGTAGCCCCCTAACTGGTTCTCTCTGCCTCTCAGGCTCTTCACCATTCTCCACAGAGCAGCCACCCGGGTGGTTTAAAAAGATAAATCACCTCACATCTTTTGCATATTCAAAATGCTCAATAAGTATCCAATACACTCAGAATAACATCTAGGTGATTTTTGTTTTCTTATTTATATTTCCTATAATTACCATGTATAATTTTTATAACCTAAAAAACAATTTTTTTTTACATTTTTACTTTTATAAAGGATGTACCATTTTAAATACAAATGAAAGAAAGTATTTCTTGGTACAGGTTTGCTTTCTTTAATCACTTTTTTTTTTTTTTTTGAAACAGTCTCACTCTGATTCCCAGGCTAAATGCAGTAACACAATCATAGCTCACTGTGACCTTGACCTTCCAGGCTCAAGCTATCCTCCCACTTCTGTCTTTGGAGTAGCTGGGATCACAGGTGTGCACCACCACACCCAGCTATTTTCTTCATTTTTATGTTTTGTAGAGACAGGGTCTCACTGTGTTGCCAGGTTGATCTCAAACTCCTGGTCTCAAGCAATCCTCCCACCTTGGCTTCCCAAAGTGCTGGGATTACAGATGTGAGCTGCCACACCTGGATGAATCATTTGGTTTGATACACTTACCCTGATGCTGACTTCAGAGGCTTCCTTTTGTTGTGACTATTTTTATTGCCAATTAGATAAAAGATAGTACTCAGTGACACTGGAAGACAGCATATTACAGTGGAAAAGTTACAGGTTTTAAGCCAAAAGACATAGGATTTAGTTTGTTTGTCAGTGGAATTGCCACATGGCTTTAGCCAGTTGACTTAAACTTTCTGTCCCTCATCTAAAAAAAGTGAGACTAATAATATCTGGCTTACCTACCACATAGGATTTTTGTGAAGATCAAATCAATATTAGAAAGTGTTTGGTAAAGTATAAAACACTCAATGAATGCTAGTTAAAAACAACAGAATTACTCAATAGTCAAATAGTGTGTTGTAAAATCTGCAGATGGTGTAATGAATTACCTTAAACACTTATTAAAGTAAGCATTCAAATGAGTATTGCATTTCTTACATGTAATAATAACCCAATATCCATATGCATAAAGGATTAGATTAGTAGATGTCAGATGCTAACTGAATAAAAATTAGAATGACAGATGTAGAGTTGGAGTAGGTCTGCTCATTAGAGGAGAACTGTTCATAACTCAGAGAAAAACTTTGCCTTATTAAGTGAATAGGCTTTCTTAAATACTGTGAGGGAGCAGTTAAGAGCATAGACTGGGCTGTGAGTGGAAATAGTGCTCTGTTCTGGGTAGGGAGAGAGGTAACTGGTAGTTTTTCCCCGGAAGCCATAGGCTGATGTTGAGAAAAGTGGTCGTCTTGTCAGGCGGTTCTAGGAGAAACTTTGTTTTGCTAGTCTTGGAAGCACCATAGATACTAGAAATGAGGTCTCAGGAAAAAACCTCTTTGCCCACTGGGAAAATTTAGAGTTGGAGCCTTAGAAGAATGAATAAGAAAGGTTTTGAGATGCTTATTCAGTTTAAAGCAAAAAGCAACCCAACATTTACTGAATACCAGACATTGCTAGATCCATTTGTATATTATCATATTTGATTGTTAGCATGCATTTTTAGGTAGATGCAATTATCACTTTACAGATGGGAAAACTCTAGACTCAGAGGAGTTACAGAAGTTGTTCAAGATCGCCCAACTAGTAAATGAGCAATTTGGGATAGAAATCCAGTTCTGTTGCCTCTTTACACTATATCCTCTTAAGTATCAATGAACTTCTGTGTAGTAGAAGCCTTGTATTTGTTCATATTAAAGATTTTCAGTGAGATCGATATGAGGATTTTTTTAGGGATATTAGCAGTCTTTGATACTAGGGTGTGATGCTATTGGAAGAAACAAACCCCAGTAATGTGTGAAGCTGCTTTCTTTAACAAAGGAGGAAAATTAGAATTATGGCTCAGCCTCTGAAAGATTATCATGATTTTTTTCCAGTCAGATATTTTCTTGGCAAAAAACTATTTTGCTGTTTTGAATATAGCCTTTACAATATCCAAAAGAATCTTATCAAATCAATGTGTATTATGTAAGGAACCAAGGATTTTTCTGCACTAAAAGCTCTGGATGGTTTCATTCAGGTGTAGGCAAACGGCATAGCTGCCTATAATTCATGACCTGCTTCATGGAGTCAGGGACATTATTTGACAAGGACACTGTTTCATTTACATTTTTCTGCTCCACATAACAAAACAGAATACATGATTTCAAAGAGAGCTTTTCAGTCATGTGGGCGTCTTTTCAAATACTTCAAGACAAGATTTTTGCATTGGGGCAAATCCAAGATTTAGTAAAATCCAGCCTTCTTTTCACAAAGATTCACATTTTTTAATGTATTACGGACATACATTAGGTGCTCCTTTGAATTTTGTTGGCCCCATATTTTTATTAGAAAAAAAGTCTCTTAACACCAAAACAACTGAGACTTTTTTTCAATTTATGTTGAACTAGGTAAGTAAAATCCAAGAGTATGGAAATTTTATACTTTATTTTTCCTGCAATTTACAGCTAGGGTCTGTAACATAAATTTGTAAAAATCATCTGTCCATAAATATAATGATAGTTTAGGTTTTATTTATTTATTTATTTATTTATTTATTTGAGACGAAATCTCGCTTTGTCGCCCAGGCTGGAGTGCAGTGACGCATCTCGGCTCACTGCAAGCTCCGCCTCCCGGGTTCACGCCATTCTCCTGCCTCAGCCTCCTGAGAAGCTGGGACTACAGGCACCTGCCACCACGCCTAATTTTTTGTATTTTTTTAGTAGAGACGGGGTTTCACCGTGTTAGCCAGGATGGTCTCGATCTTCTGACCTCGTGATCTGCCCACCTCGGGATCCCAAAGTGCTGGGATTACAGGCGTGAGCCACCATGCCTGGCCCTCTTTAGTTATTTTAAAATAAAAATTAGTCTAGATATCTTAGCATGGAAACAGTGATGGATTGTGTATGAACTGACCATGTATAGTACAAATAGTGTACTGATATTCTAAGTTATCTAGAGTTAACAATACTTTAACTTAATGTCTTGTAAATGAAATACTTATTACAAAGTTATGTTTTAAACTATTCAGAAAAAATTAAAGACAAAATAGTTAGGCGTCTTTTTCATGTGGCCCCTGAAATCAATCAATGGACCTCAAACTACAGTTTAAGAAATGATGTTTTAGAGGAAGTCCAAGCATTAGTTAGCCATGGTATAAGAATGATAATTTCCATAATCTGTAAAATTCAGTCTTTCTATTGTAAGAATCATTAATTGTATGATTCATTTAGATGTCAATGGCTTTATCTGATTGAAATCAAGGATATCAGATACCCTATTGTCTGACAGAATCAAAATGCCCTTTATTTTAGAAACACTTTACAGTTCTTCAAGTTTCCAGGTAAAGTATTTTGTATGTGATAGGGTTGCATTTCAGTTATCTATTTTGTGTCCGGCTACCTCCAAATTTAGGGTCTTCAAACAACATTGATTCTTTCTTGTGGTTCTGCAGTGATTCTTTTATCACACATAGGGTTGACTGGGATCACTCATGCAGCCGTATTCATCTGAGAGCTTGGTTGGAACACCTTGGTTTGTCACATGGCCTCTTTCTTTAGCAGGATAGCTAGTACGTCCTTACAGATGGCAGTAAGCCTCTTAAGAGGGAGTGAGCTGATGTATAAAGCCTCTGCTTGTATCATGTTTGCAAATATTCCATTGATCAAGGCAAATATATGGCCAAGGCCACATGGGAGGGAATTTTAATTGGGTGTGAATATTGGGAGGTATGGTTAGTTGGGGGCTATCAGTGTATCTCCCACAGGCTGCTACTTCTCTCTTAATATCTCTTGTCCTCTTCTCGTTTTCCTTGGTAATAAAAGTCATTTTTAACAGGATGCATGGCCACCTAGAATAAAGACTACTTTTCCTATTCTATTAATAACATTTATCAAATTGTGGCTGGGAAGCTACATCTTTGAGCAGTAGGATTCAAGCAGAAGTGTTGTGTGGGACTTCTGAATAGTGTCTTTATTATGCATGTATTGCTGTTGGACAAACTTTCACCAAATGTGGCAGCTTAAAACAAAAAATATCTTTATTTTCTTACACAGTTTTCAAGAGTCAGGTTTTGGGAGTATCTAAGCTGGGTGACTTTGGTTTAGCGTCTTGTGTGATTGCAGTCAAGATATCCAGAAGGGCTGTAGTTATTGAGATGTTGACTGGGCTAGAGGATCAATTGCATGGTGGCTCGCTTGCATGGCTGTTGGCTGGAGGTCTTAGTGCCTCACTGGCTGTTGGGAGGAAGCCTCAGTCCCTTAAATGTTGCTCTCTCCATAGGGCTGCTTGAGAGGCAGCTAGCCTCATGCCATGGCAGCTAGCTTTTCCCAGAGTGAGTGAGTTAAGAGAAGGAAAAAGAGAAAGGAACCAAAATGTGTTTTATGACCTAGCCTTTGAAGTTGCATATTATAACTTCTGTATTCCTTTGGTCACACAGATCAACCCTGAGGATTGGGAAGGAACTATACATACCAGGAGGCAAGGAGCACTGGGGGCCCTCCTGGGACTGCCTGTCACAGCGTCCTCAAAGGTAAAGTGTAGATGTTTCTTCTTAGTTTGAGTTTTGAATAACTTTCAATATTCTAAGCAGTTATGTGAGATAAAACTGAGCAAACCAAATTCTATATAAAAGGTTCTCCACAGTGTAGCTAAGCTCCAATTTTTTGTATGCTTCCTTCTTATGATAGGGAAACAGAAAAAAAATCATTTCTTAAAAGTGAAAAACTGTTATGACAATATTAACTGACAATTCTGTTCTCTAACCTAGTAGAAATGTTTTTGGATTGTTTGAAAACACTTAAGAAAACATGGCCTACAATAGAAACATTGCTGTCTTATTCATAGTCACTGCAGAAATATTACAGATTATTGTTGGCAAACTCATCTTTTTTTAAAAAAACTATAAATGGGGCAGTATAAACTGTGTGTGGTATGAAAATGAATTTTAATATTGACCACTTTGGCTATTGCTTCCTGCTGTATTCATAGCAGAGCTCTTGGTTAAATCCTATCTTTAACACATCCAAGAAAACACTGAAACTGTTTACATAATTATTAAAGAGAAGGTCACATCTTATCTGTTTGGCACAATGGAAATTTTGATAATTTAATTCTATCAGTGGATCAAGGCATTGACTTTGTGTCAGGGATTCATGGTTTTAGATTCCAGTTTGTCCTTTCCTTAGCTATGTGTCGTTCATATGCTCTAAGAGGCAGTTCCCTCATCTGTAAAATGGGAGTAGTATCAAATTCACAGGGTGCTGTTATGTATAAGATCAGATACATAAGGCTCATTGTAAGCACTTGATAAATGGAATTGTTGTTAGCTAAATATTCTTTAAATCTTTATTAGGATTAGTGTCTTTGGTGAATGCTAAGCATATTGTCTAACAAGACCTTCCCTTTAAGACAACTTACTCTGTGTGTGTGTGTATTTAAAAAGAAGAGATTAAGCCACTGAGGCGCTAGAACTAAGAAAGCATATTTCCATTTTGAAAGCCTCTTCTATTGTAAAATTTCTTTTAGCAACTTGAGTTGTGTTAATATAGACAAATAACTAGAAACCATCCACTCATCTATATATCTAGCCAATTATTTATCCAACATTTATAAAGTCTTCATTATGTGGTGAGCAATAAAAATGCAAAGAATAAGATCTTACCCTACCTTTAAGGGTTTCACAATCTAATAAAGATTTATATCAAAGAGGCATATAAATATAATTAAAGCAGTGTTTCAGTTGCTATATTTGTAATGTATCAGTTATTAGCTGCTTATGACACTAGATGCTTGCACAGGAAGAAGCACTTAACTGATCAGGAGAGGATCCCTAAAGGGTTGATGCTTCATCTAGGCCTTGAAAAGTGAATCGTTTCTTAGATGGCCAAGGAAAGAACTGGGGGTATCATAAGGAAAGAGGACTTTCTGGGCAGAGGCTGTGCCTGTGAGAAGATAAAAAGGATCAGAAGAACATGGTGTATTCTGAGGAACCTCTATAGTTTCAAATGTCATGACTGTGGAGTGCTTAAGGGTGGCAGTCAGGGCAAGGCTAGAAAGGTAGGAAGGGCCAGATTATGAATGAGCTAGTGTGGCATGATAAAGAATACAGACTTTACCCTGTAGATATTGGTGAACCATTACAGGATTTTTAAGAGAGAAACAAGCAAATTAACACTTCCACTCTGGTGGCAGTGTGGAATATAGACTAGAGGGCTTGGGAAGGGAGGCTAAGAGACCTGGGGGGAGGCTACTGCAAGCATCCAGAGAGGCATGGTGAGAGACTGAGCTAAGGCAGTGGTGCTGGATATGGAGGAAAGAAAATGTGTCTGACTGGCCTGTGTGTGGGGTGAGGGGTGGGGAGGGGAGAAGTGGTGAGAAAAACTCTTCCACTGATAGGAAGAACTAGTAGTGGAGTTCTAGGAAGAACTCTAGAAAGACCCTTTTGGGTTTTGATTTGGGTGACGGAGGAGGTAATGTATATCATTTTGGACATGACAAGTCTGTTGTGCCAGGGTAATCCTAGTGGAGGCATCCTGTACCTGTTGGATGAATGTAGTTCAGGGATGGAGGGTGCTGGATAGGCTCTAAGTCCAATCCCTTTTCATCAAGCAGCTGCATGTACACAGCAATGAATTTGGCTCTTAGAGTGGAGCCTGCTGTAGATGTACTCTGAGGTATGTGCCTTCTACCACCTCCTCACCTTTTAGAATACATTATTGGCTGCTACTTTTATCTAACCCGTGTCTACCTTTTTAGCCCTACTTTCTACTATTTTTTTGTATTTATCTTTTATCCTGGTTACTCCAGACAACATGCAGTTTTATGGATAATTTTATACTATTTTATGAATCCATCATGCTATTCCAAGTTCAGTGTGTTCACAACTGTCTTCTGCTTTAAATTCTCTTCCCACTTTTTACATTTCATTGAAATTTCACTTACTAACTGCTTTCTCTAAGAAGCCTGCCTGGATTCCCTGTCTTTTTAAGATAACTTTTTGTGCGCAGTTCTTAAGTGCACAGCATGTTGGACTTTATATCATTCCAGGACAGTATTTATAAATATTACATATTATAAGTTTAATATTTTATATAAATGAAATTATCTATTGATTACTTGCAATGTCCCATGTCAATGATTTATCTGATTTACCTGTACATATGAATGGGAGTATACTATACTTACTTTTGAGACCACTTTCTGCAACAAACAATATATCATAAACAATTTTCATGTTAGTAAATATATGGCTTCACTATCTTTTATAGTTATATGGTATTTTAAGATTG
Source organism: Pan troglodytes (assembly GCF_028858775.2). Lineage (NCBI taxonomy): Eukaryota > Metazoa > Chordata > Mammalia > Primates > Hominidae > Pan > Pan troglodytes. Next base: position 64,155,538 of record NC_072403.2, read on the forward strand.
TATGCATTTATTATATTAATGATTTTTAAAATAGCACTATTTCCCTATCTCTCAGTTTTAAAAATTTACTTGTCTATCTTTTCCTGCAGATTGTAAGGTCCTTGCTAGTAGGAGCTAAGTTTTGTTGGAAGGCAATTATCTGGATTGCTTGTTTCCTGCACATATTGAGAACAGAGACTGATAGTCTTTGTTCTGGACTATTTTTTTAAAGGATGTTTATATAGTAAATAGCCCTAGAAGTTATAGTGTCTTCCTCTGAAGCGGAGAGCATGCATGATTACTAGCTAGTATAATAAGGATAATGTTCACCTTCAGAACAAATGTTGGGCAAGTTTGCTTGCAGCCCATTATATAAGATTTGAGTGTCCTAGGCTCAGAGTGCCTTAACTGTGACCCAACCCTTGTGGGACTTTGGGGGATGAATGGAACTGTGTTCATGCTACTGGCTCTTCTCTAACAAAGCCCATTGTCTGACTTAATAGTCTAGTGACTTTTCCCAGCATCCCTGAAACTGTGACAGGCTCCCTTGTCAGCTTGCAAGTAGGGTTGAATCTCACACTTTTCAGTGTATATCTCAGTACTTATTGTTACTATTTATTATTATTGTTTTAAAAAGCTAGCATTTACTAAGTGCTTACTATGGGCTAAATTTTACACGCATTTTTTTTTAGTTGTCACATAACCATGAGTAGAATGTTATTTCCTCATTTTATAGATAAGCAAATTTTATGGAGATGTTAATAACTTGTCCAGATCATGTCATTAGGAAGTGATGGAGTTGAGAATCAAATCCAGGCCTTGAAGTCCCAAACTATTATTTTGCATACCACCGCAGAATAGCTAAGTGGAGAAATTATCCCAGCGATTGTTAGTACTATAATTGGGCTAATTTCTTAATCTAAATGAGTGAATTCTTTGGTTTAAAGAAAATAAACACAGGGTAGAGGGACCTTTGTGCACCAGGAGGCCTTTCCCACCCTCCTCAGATAAGATGACAGGAAATAAATTATATATATATATATATATACTCAGCTTAGCTGAGGGGAACAGGATATACATGTTAGACATAATCCTTGCTCTCAGGGATCTTGTAGTCTTGTTTGGGAGGTTAAATTTACACATATTAAGCAATTAGAAGAAAGTAAGATAGTATTCAATTAAGTTCCACATTGAATGGTTCAAGCAATAAGTAAGTTACTAGTAGAGAGAGAGCTATGAACAATTAGGGCTGTATCCATTGGAAAAGATTTGTGGAGGAGGCAGGGCTTGAGCAGAGCCTGGAGGAAGGGAAAGTCAGTTCCATGGGGAGTCAAAAAGCCTAAAAATTCTAGGAGAAAATAACACACTTGTTCTCTGTTCCAGGAAAAAATACTTCTCATGCCTGATTTACTCCTTATATGGAAAGAACAGTTTTGCAGTTTTGTGTCCTTTAAAAAATCACAACATACAGCCACACACACGCGCGCGGGCTCACACACACACACACACACACACACAACATACGCAAAGAAACGAAACCCACCATGCTATTTTCTCATTTGCACTTAACTTGAGAGGTTATGAGTCTTTTTTCCTGGTGTGGATGTTGCCACAGGCTCCTGACATTCTTAACTTGGTTGGATCCCTGCAGTGCAGTCTACTTCAGACTACCTTTTTTAGACCACTTGAAAGTTTTTCAATTTATTCAGCGGAATATATCAGCCTGTCAGCTTTGGAGAGCTAGTGCCTGCAGAAGATATATCTTTCCTCTGCAGGTGGCACTGCCTGCCAATTTTTCTTTGGGGTGAGCTCTTGTTCGGAAGCAGCCCTCTGTGGTTTGAGTACCAGTCACATTGCAGTTGATCTCCTTTTCTGTCTACTGCTCTGTCTGGATAATGGGTATACCTGCTGTGTGTGAGTGGAGAGAGGAGCCTATTGTATTATTTCTTTGCTTTGTGATTAGCAAATTACTTTTTGCTTAAACTGGGTCATCCCATCTCTTTTTTCTTGCCTGAGCTATTTATCTGCCTCTATCATTTCCTAGATGTTGATATCAATGTCACTTTACCTTAGATGGTGTCCCCTGCATCCTTAGAGTTCCTGCTGTCTTCTCTTTGATTATTTGACATCCACTCTGCAGAATGGCTTCACTCTCCTCCTGCTGTCCATCCTCATCATATAAGCAATATGGTTCAGCTGAACTTCCATGAGCCTTTCCCACTGGGCTTCAGAGAGGAAGCAGAAAAATTTCCTATGGGATTGTCAGAGACCTTTAGAAGGTACCTCCATTTACTCCTGATAGCACAAGACAGAGCCTCAAGGCAAAACATACTTATTGCTGTCAGTTTTACTAAGTAGATTTTATGAGATGACATTGACTTCAAAAGTAATCATGAAGGAGGGAAAAGACTTCCTTTTTTCTGGAGTTTTCTTCCGCTTTCTCTGTTCTTTGTGAATGTGAATTTCCTTCTTCTGCACAGCAAATTACCAGGGGATTAATTTTAAAAATTTAACCAAATTAATTATAATTCCAGGCTGTGTCTTAAGGCATACTAAGCTCTAGTGATGGAAAAGTCCAGAAGAGGCCATTGAGCTCTTTTTTTTTCGTTGTGGGAGGGAGGACCCTTGAGCATCCCAGACAGAACAGATGGGTTTTAAGGGTATTTATGGGTATCTTGTAAATCAGGGAGTGGGAGGAGATGTGGCTTATGGTAGATGGGTCTGTTTTTAACAAGTAACAGTTAGTAGTAATGAAGATTGTACACTATTAATAAAACAGCTAAGAAAAGGACTGGAGAATTATGGTAGTTAATGATCTGAAGAACATTTACTATAAACCTGATTTTATGATACATTTTAGAAGAGGAGTTTGATCATCAATATTCACTCTCTCGTGACATGTTGCACATAAAGTCTGATCCCAGGAACATCTTTAAAATACCTTCTAAAATTATAGAAGACAAGAAAAGATAGCTTTCACATGCTAGGGAAGTTCTCTGGAGCTTTTTGCCACTCTTGAAGTAGGAATCTTCCATCAGATTATTTCCACTAAAGATTTACCCTTAGGGAAAACTCATAAGAAAGTGAAAAGGTCAGCTCACAGAATATTTAAACTTCTGTAAAAGAATGAGATATTCAATCAGGTGGTAGGTGGCTCACAGGTGTCTTGGTTTTGAATTTCATGATAATCTCAAGGAGTTTTTGTTAACAGTAGAGTTACAGTGTTTGGTCTTTTAGTTACATCTTTAACTTATGAGGAAAGTTCGCTCTTTTCTGCTCACAGGTGATGGCAACTATCAGTTGAATCTTCCTTTGAGGTGCTAATGTTAGTGAAAACTCTTTCACCCCACCCCAGGCACTGTGGGCAGAGCTGTGATTTCAAGCATGGCTAGTAAAATTAGTGCCGAGATATTTTCCTTCCGTTATGTCCCTGGTTTCTCAGGGCATATTTTAATTTGGAATAAATAGCCCTGGCTTCCCTTAAACCAGAAACAGATAGAAGAACTTCATTGTATTACAACTCAAATTGCTGCTTTTTTTCTAGCTCTCAGGAGCAGTTCCTAATTCAGTCTGAACTGAACAATGAAGAAATGTGTTAAAGAAGGAAAGATAAAAAGGGTATTTAAGAACTTCTAAGTTTTCTCTAAATCAAATCTTCAATATGGGATTTTGTTATTAATTTTTGCTTTGTGTATACTCCCAAAGCATAAACCACACTTGTATTCAGAATAATTATGAAAACAAGAAAACACATCCCAATGGTGTATATACTTTATTTGTGGGTTACTCGATGTTTTCTACCATATCTCTTCTTTCTGCCACTTGTTAGGTTAATGATCTGTAAACTATTTTATTAACTCATGTGTTGGTAAAATACTTTGAGCATGCACTCCCCAAATATCTTTATATATATATTATATATATATACACATATATAATACATATATATTATATATGTATACACATATATAATACATATATATTATATATGTATATATAATATACATATATTATATATGTATATATAATATACATATATATTATATATGTATTTATACATTAAATATACTTACCATTATGCTAATATATGTACATTAAAATATGTGCAATAATTTAAAAATAAGCTTAAAAATGTATTTTAAATATCTTGCCCATGTATATGTGTGTGTGTGTATTTTTTTTTTAAGGGATGGAGTCTACCTCTGTTACCCAAGCTAGAGTGCAGTGACACAATCATAGCTCACTGCAGCCTTGAACTCCAGGCCTCAAGTGATCCTCCTGCTTTGGCCTCTCAAAGCACTGGGATTACAGGCATGAGCCAGTGCACCTGGCCTTGTTTCAAATGTCTTGATAGTATCATTTGTTAATAGCTTATGGTGTGACAAACAGTTAAGACAAAGGTAATTGTTAACCATAGTAAATGTAAATTCATATTTTATTTTTTCCTTTAAAAATGGTTTGTAATTGACACATAATAATTATACATATTTATGGGGTACATAATGATGTTTCAATACATACAATGTATAGTAATCATATCAGAATAATTAGCATATCCATCCTCTCAAACATTTGCCACTTCTTTGTGTTGGAAATATTCAGTATCTTTCTTCTAGCTGTTTGAAAGTATATATTATTAACTATAGTCATCTTACAGTGCTATAGAACACTAGAACTTATTCCTCCTTTCTAGCTGTACTTTTGTGTCTTTAAAAAGTCTCTGCCTATTCCCCACACCCTTCTCAGCCTCTAGTATACTCTATTCTACTTTTACTTCTGACTTCAACTTTTTTAATGTTTTATATTTTTTTTATTGATATATAATAGATGTACATATTTTCTGAGTACATGTGGTAATTTTATACATTCATATAATGTGTAAAGATCAAATCATGGAGACTAGGATATCCAATTTTTTGATATTTAAATGAAATATTTATCTTTGCTTTATGCTAGGAACATTCAAGTTATTCTCTTCTATTTTGAAATATTCCATAGATTATTGTTAACTATATTCACTCTACTGTTCTACCGAACACTAGGCATTATTTCTTCTATCTAACTATATATTTGTACTCCTTAATCAGCGTTTTAAAATAGTTTCCTCTCTCTACCCCTCCTGGCCTTTGATAACCACCAATCTTTCACTATCTTCATGAGATTCACTTTTTAAATTTCCACATGTGAGTTAGAACAATGCAATATTTGTCTTTCTTTGCTTGACTTATTTTACTTAATATAATGTTTTCTAGTTCTATCTGTGTTACTGCCAATGACAGAGTTTCATTCTTTTTGATGGCTGAGTAATATTCCAGTGGGTATATATACCACATTTTCTTTTCTTTTCTTTTCTTTTTTTTTGAGACAAGGTCTCACTCTATCACCCAGCCTGGAGTGCAGTGGTGCAATCTTGGCTCACTGCAACCTCTGCCTCCCAGGTTACAATTCTCCCACCTCAGCCTCTCCTGAGTAGCAAGGACTACAGGCACACACCGCTATGTCCAGCTAATTTTTGTATTTTTTGGTAGAGACAGGGTTTTACCATGTTAGTCAGGCTGGTCTCAAACTCCTGACCTCAAGTGATCTGCCCACCTTGGCTTCCAGAAGTGTTGAGATTACAAGTATGAGCCAATGTGCCTGGCCTCACATATTCTTTACCTGTTCATCTGTTGTTGGACACTTGGGTTGACTCCTATCTTGGCTATTGTGAATAGTGCTGCAATAAACATGGGGATGTAGATGTCTCTTTGAAATACTAATTTCCTTTCCTTTGGATAAGTACCCAGTAATGGGATTGTAGTTTTCTGAGGAACCTCCATACTGTTCTCTGTATTTGTTTACATTCCCACCAACAGTGTACAAGCATTTTCTTTTCTCCACATCCTTCCTAGCATTTGTTATTTTTTGTCTTTTTGATAATAGTCATTCTGAGGTGAGATGATATCTCATTGTGGTTTTGATTTGCATTTCCCTGATGATTAGTGATGTTAAATGTTTTCTCATGTACTTGTTAGCTATTTGTATGTCTTCTTTTGAAAAATGTTTGTTCAGATCATTTGCCCATGTTTTGAAACTGGCTTTTTTTTTTTTTTTTGGCTGTTGAGATGTTTGAGTTCCTTTATATTCTGGATATTAATCTCCTGTAAAATGAATAGTTTCCAAATATTTTCTCATTCTGTAGGTTATCTTTCCACTCTGTTGATTTCTTTGCAGTACAAAAATTTTTTAGTTTGATATAATCCCATTTGTTTACTTTTGGTTTTTCTTTTGCTTATGTGTTTGGGTCTTATTCACAAAATCTTTCCCCACACCTATGTCCTGAAGAGTTTCTCCTGTGTTTTCTTCTTGTAGTTTTATAGTTTCCATCTTACATTTAGGTCTTTAATCTATTTTGAGTTGATTTTTGTATAGGGTAAGAGGTGGAGGCCTAATGTTATTCTTCTGTATAGGAATATCCAGTTTTCCTAGCATCATTTATTGAAGTGACTGTCCTTTCCTCAATGAATGTTCTTGTTGTCTTTGTAAAAATTTAGTTGGCTGTAGGTGTGTGGATTAATGTCTAGGTTCTCTATTCTGTTCCATTGGTCTATGTGCCTGTTTTTATGCTAGTAGCATGCTGTTTTTGTTACTGTAGCTTTGTAGTATATTTTAAAGTCTGGTAGTGTGATGCCTCCAGCTTTGTTCTTTTTGCTCAGGCTTGTTTTAGCTCTTTGGGTTTTTTGTGGTTCCATACAAATGTTAGTATTTTTTTTTCTATTTCAATGAAGAAAGTCATTGGTATTTTGGTAGGTATTGCATTGAATCTGTAGATTGCTTTGGGCAGTAGGGCCATTTTAACAGTTAAATTCCTATTTTAAATAATCCTCTTGATACATTAAAATTATTTTTGGCCACCAAATTATTATCGTTTTTATCTTATAAGGAAAATTTTATGTAAAGAGAACTCTCAGCTTTGTCATTTATTGTTAATTCATGTTTACATTATTAGTATCATATTCAATCTGTGGTCTTTGGAGGAGTGTTTTTAAACTACTTGTCTAGTTTAGGAGAGTCCTTTAACTAAAACTAGAAAATTATCTATAAATCTGAATAGCCAGTCACATTTTAAGCACAATATGTCTACTACACTAAAAGGAAATGCACGAGTGAGGCATGACTTTTAACTCCTCCGTATTGTGGAGCAACTTTTTCCCCCAGTACACCTCATCTCCCATATGTGATGGTGACCATGTGATACACAGATGGGCAAGGATGTGAGTGTTCATCTGAATATTAAATGCTAGAAAATTGATAAAGCTTAATTGTCTTTTTTTGAAGATAAAATGAATAAAAATTTAAATATTTTCTTTTCAACTCATATGGATTGTCTTGTGTACCCCTGAGAGAGAGATTGCCATCTTGGAGATGACTCTTTTTAATAGTATGAATTAATAATCTGAAAAATCTATGTATCTATTTAAGGTGAGTACTATTTTATTTTATGGTGATAGATATAAAGACAAAGTGTCATAGTCAAGAAATCCATTAGGATTCAATTAAATAAGGTATCTATGATTCCCAATGACTTTTCAGAATCACTTCATTTAACTCTGCTACTCTGTATGAATTCCATTAAGGACTACTTTTTAGGGAAGAGAAGTCCAGCAATTAAGTTCTAATTAAGCTGTTTAAAGTATAGGTTAACTAAAATATGCATTTAATGAAGTATAGTGTTAAACCCATTAGGTAACATTTATGAGAAATTCTGTCAGTCTCTTGTGGATCTAATGAATTCTGATAAAATACCTCAGAACTTAGCTTGTGAACTGCGAAATGGTTCTAATGAAGATACAGCTACAAATGCTCCGGGCTGTTGGAAAGTGGAAGTGTTTACTAATGTAATTGATCTTAGAAAAAAACTGATTCAAGAAAAATGGGCATAAAAGAGATTAGGGATGTTATTTTGGAGAGTGAGAACATCTAAAACAAAACTTATGATTACTTCTCCTTTATTTTAGATAATTAAAAAGATTTGTTTATTACATAAATTTGGAAATCACTATTCTACATAGTTATAGGATTAGAATTAGTTTTTTTGTAAGTACGTTCTTAAGAGCTTAGGGTATAATATATTTAACTCTGGGAAAGATAGCAATGGTTCCCCCCAATCCAGGAATAAATAGGAAACAGTTTGTTTTCTCTATTTTTTTCTCTAAATATTTTGTACTTGCCTTCTAACTTTTGAAGCCATATGCCATGGTAGAAGCAGTGGCTGTATGTTTTAGAGACACCAAAGGGCCCCCTGATGTTATTTGCAGGAGCAATTTATCTTTAGGATAGGATTTATGAATTTTTTGAAATGTATCTGAGCTATTCAAGTTTATTTTTACAAAGGCTAGTATCAGTAGGTGTGACTTCTTAAGATAGAATTCTGTTAAAATTTTTATCCTAAGTCTCTTTTTGTGTCATTGTATAAAATCAGCAAGTGTATTTGGGAATAGGTACAATAAAGACTCTTTCTTATCCTCAAAAGCTTCTTGATAATAACATTTTCTTCTTTCCAACTTACGTTGTGAGGAACAGTATGTCTATATAGACATTTAAAATGTTGGATGTATTCCATTCACATATTATATATCCTTTGGACATCAAGCAGATTTTGAATTCTCTTGTAGTGTGAGCATCACATCTTTTTTTTGTCAAAGTGCTATTCAGCTTTTGTTCCTTTAGCATTAAAAAAAGATATCAAAATCTATTAATGCTTTCTATGACCTTTTATAGATGAAGACAAGGCAAAAACATTTTTCCCAAAAAATCAATTTAAATTATTACTATAAAATTTCTGAATGATCTGTTGTGCAATAGGGGCATATATTTTCCTAAAATTAAGACTTAAATAATAGGTTTATATTGACTATCGATTAGTAGCAAAACTTTAGAGATGTCCATGAATCCTCATATTCTGGAAGTTGCTAGAAATATAGAGGAAATTAAAATTAACAGTCTTGTACCAGATTCTTATTGCCTATACTTCATATTTCTCTGTATTTGTAGCTTGTAGTCTCTGCAGAGTCTTTTCAATTTGAATGGTAAAGAATAATGGCTGCCAAACATGGCTAACCATTAAAATCATGGTTGTTAGGAAACAAGATCTCCAGCCCCATAATTGATTCAATGATCTGGGGACAGATGGTGAGGGTGGGGGAAAGGGGCATGCAGAAATCAGCATTTTAAAACCTCCCCATGTGGTTCTGATAATAAACCAGATTTGGCTTAAGTATCGAAGTGGTCATATTTCTTATTACAGCAATTAGAAGGAAAAGAAAAACCTCATGGTTTTAAAAGGGCAGAATTTCAAGCAATCACAGTGTCAGTGCATGTAATAGAAGACATTTACTTCAATAAGTTTGCTGCTTATTGCAATATCCCTCTCAGAAACAATGTGACTTTGTTCTCGCGTCACAAAGCCTGGCATACTTAATGAGAGGGTGTAATGAGAAGGCAGTCATAGCCCCTTGGGAAGAGGACTAGAGGAAGGCCATCCTTTCTGATTCTGATAGATTGTGGACAGAAAGAAGGAGAAGGGAGAGTCAGTCAAAAGTATGTCTAATTCCCTTCCTCCCGTTAAGCTCTGATGTGGAAGAGAGTTACTTGGGTTTAAGTGAATAATTGTGGGCAGCAGCCCAGATTTATTGGCCGGCTTCCCTGGACTTACAAGGAAACAACTGCAGATACTTAGAGGAAAAGTAACCTTTAGCTCAGTGCCACAGCTTAGCGTAACATAATTGAGATGGCGTAAGTCATAGAGAAGGACAAACAGGGAGTAAAATTCAAGTTTTGGGAATCACACCAGTAAAAATTATTATACTATATCTGGAATTTAAAAGTAAGATGCTAGATTACCATATAGAGAATTTACAAAATAAATGGAAAATATCAAATTTAACACCTCATGAGCCCCTCATGTAGGGGGTCTCACATTCACATCAAGACTGTAAAAAGGTGGTGAAAATGGACCTAGGGAGACTGTTAAAGACAGGGGAGAAGGTGAAGAGGACGTGTGTACGTATGTGTGGATGGGGAGTAAGAGAGTTTCTATCTCCTTCACTTCAAGCTCAGTTTGGGAGGAGGCTTCAATGGGATCGCTCAGTTTGAAATGTATTCTCTACACTTGGGTAACACAGAGAACAATGCCTGTCTGCAACAGAAGGGTAAAGGTGGCAGTGTGAGGACAGGCTAACACTTATAAGCTTGTTGGAACTAAGGATCTATGAGCATTTCCCATGTTGGGGATGTGGAAGAGAGATCTTTCTGAGTTGGGAGTATGAGGAATCTTTTAACACTGAAAGTCCAAAATTGAGTGGGGCACTATAAAAGCCAGGGGCTCAGGAAGGGCAGGTGTCCACATGTCAATGTGGCCAGAAATGGAGGTTTCCAGTGAGAACACTCTCTAAGGAACCCATAAAAGCCTCTATGAAGAAGAGTCAATATTAAACACACACTCCAGAAGGCCCCCTTATCACGGAACAATAGAACTTGCCACTGTCCATGGCCTTTTCTTAATGCACTCTCCATGTGGGACCAATCCTGGGAAGTTCTGCATCTTGCTGATCAAGCTGGTGGAAGAAGAGTAGGATTAGCCTAGTAAGAGAGGCTAATCCTTTCCCACTGTAAGTTGTCAGCTTAGGCCCCAGCAAGTGAGAGCAGAGGGGATACTAGTTAAAGTTGTGTTTAGAGTTTTGATTATCACATGAACCAGCTTAATTTAGCAAATCAGAATTTTTTTTGAGTTGTAATGACTGAAGGATTGCTTATATGCGTGAAAGTTTTACATCTATGGGGAGGGAGTGGAAAGAGATTTTATTAATCTTAAAAGTGTTTAAAAGAAGGGAAATAAAAATGAAAATTGTGTTTTAATCACACTGGGTTAGCTTAATACAACCATTTCAGATAGGCTGATTGGTAAAGGGATGTGGAAATGTCTGTGTGCCCTGGGGAGGGATGTGGAGGTGCAGAGAGTGCTGGGTGAGTGGTGGAGTCACAAGGCAGCAGTATTCTGTACTATAAGACTAGGGGTAAGGAGTAACTTCAAGGACTTCACTTTTAAGAACCAGCAAGACATCTTCCTCTCACCAAAAATAGAAAAATAAGTGTAACAAAAATATTGACCTAGTGTAAGTGTAGTACCAGAAGACCAGACCAGTTGCTCTGCAGAGATGACCCGTAGATTCAGGTCCCTTTTCCCAAACTCTGCTGCCTTATATGTCATACGCTACTCCCTTCACTTGGTACCATCTTGAAGAGGAGGAGAGGATGGGTGCAATGGAACTGGACAATTTATTGAAGTCATATAAGCAGAGACTGAGTTACCTAAAGAGGCAGCTTAAATTATTAGGTCAAATGAAAGATACTGCAATGACTAAATTTTAGTTTTTCCATGCTAAATAATTACTGATAGTAATGGTGGTTGTAACAATGGTAGTGAAGGGTAGTAGTTATAAAAAAAGGTCAGAACAAGTTAGAAAAAAATTATAGCATAGTATGAGGGAATTATTTACTTTTCTCCATTTGTGGTCATTTTTTCTTGTAGTATTTCATTGGAGGAGGAAGATAAATCAGGTAGCTGCTGTGTAGTACAAGCTCAATGCTTATTTCTTTCACTGATTTTAGGGCAGTATTAGGGATCATACATTACTTTGTTTCTTGGGCTGGTGAAGAGAGAATCTGGTGTGGGAAAGAAGAAAGACTGCACTGGATGAGAGTGGAGAAGTCATAGAATGGCTTATATTTTCACACCAAGCAGTCAAAAATAGCGAGTGGCTTCTTCACATTAGTTCTGTTTTGAATGGGTCAAGAGCCAAGTGTGTTTAGCTTTTGCCACCACATACTTTCTCAAAGAGAAGGAGGTGGGGGAAGGGAAGAGGTTGATTTATTATTGTAGGGGATTTCTCCTTGATTTTCTTTTCCTTGATTTTATTTCCAGAATGGATCTAATGGTATTGAAGATATGCAAAACTAGGTGGTATTGTTCAAGTATACTGATTTAACACATCCATTTTACAGCTTTTATTTTAAAAAGGGAGACTGAGAAAATTTATTTTACAAAAAAAAGTGAGGCTACTGAACTTCTTGATTTCTTAAGAGGACCACAAGGATTTAATAACCTTAGAAGTATAAGCTACCTTGTAGATGGCTGCAGGATGGCAGAATATCTATAAGAGTCATGGATATGGATTCTTTTAAGAAATCAGTCATCTTAGGTGATCAGACCGTATTACAACAGACAAGGCAATGACCTTTTTCCTGGTTAACCTATTTATTTTTCCTCTTGTGTTTATTAAAGAGTCTATTTTCAAGGTGGGGAGGATAATATAGGCATATTATTTAGACCTAATAAATGACTGGTAACATGGCTTTTTTTTTTGAGAGTGCTTTGATGGAATTTTGTTTGTTTTAACTTTGAGGGTTAGTATTATTTTTAAAAAAAGAAGAAAAAGAAAAGGGAAAAAATTATGAACTTTTTGGGACTTCATGATCTTGCATCAGCATGTATTTAAAAGCCATTAAGCATCTTGATTAGTTTGGAACATGGTATAAAGACTGTTACATTGCTGGTTGCTGCAGCTGAATACTGGTTGCAATATTTGTCACAGTAAAATGCACCAATCAGAAAATGTGGGAAAATTATTATACACTTCAGTGGTTGATTTGGCCTAGGTATTGGACATAATGAGAGTCATTTAAAGAAAAGTATTCAAAGAGTTAGATACTATAGAAGGGATAGCAGTTCAGCTGTGGTAGATATGACCACAAAATAAAGCGTGGAATTTCTTAGGCCACACATAGAGATAATTTTCCTTATTGAATGATCACACTTTGCATATGTTAATGACTTTTCCTTACATCTTTAGGTTGAGCGATCACTCTTAATGAGTTATTATTATTATGTTTTTTTTACAAAAAACCCCAGCCAGGCATGGTGGCTCATGCCTATAATCCCAGAACTTTGGGAAGCTGAGGCAGGCAAATCACCAGAGGTCAAGAGTTCGAGACCAGCCTCGCCAACATGGTGAAACCCCATTTCTACTAAAAATACAAAAATTAAGCAGGCATAGTGGCACATGACTGTAATCCCAGCTACGCAGGAGGCTGAGTCAGGACAATTGCTTGAACCCGCGAGGCAGAGGTTGCAGTGAGCCAAGACCACGCCACTGCACTTCAGCCTGGGGGACAGAGCAAGACTCTGTCTCAAAAAAAAAAATCCCCCCAAACCCCCAAACTTTTCTTCAGCATACTAATTGGCATTGTACATACTAATGACATTGTTCATCTACTTTAATTGGAAGGTTTATGTTCACATTTAATATACCAATTCATTATGTTCTGAAATAAGGATAACATGACTTCACTAAAGTCAGAATGCATATGTCTGACTTCAGATCTTATTTAAAAAGTCAAAGTGGGCTTTCATTGCAAACCCTGATTTTTCTGGACATGGATCCTATAGAACATGCTCTGTTATGCAACAGCTGCTTATTCAGCCTGATTTTCTACTGGCTTACTTTTCTCCGTGGCATCCTTAGGAAGCCTGTTAAGAGGATTTCTGACAAAAAAAAAAAAAACTGACTCAGAGATCCAGCTATCAAAACATGTATCATCCAACCACCCACTGGAGTCAGCAGAGGTTGTTGGGAGGCAGGGCTGGAAAAGACAGTGACAGGTTTCAGAATGAGCTCACAGGCTCTGCTCACTCTCCCAGAGGACTTGATTTTTGAATTGAGCAGGATTAAGTGACTTTGGGAGGACAGAAGCTAGTATTATCTGGGGAGTAATAACAAGGCTCAGCCACTCTGTTACCCTGAAAGGAATGTGAGAACTGTTGTGTTTTTCTATTTGATGTTTTGTTTCATAAGTTTTGGGAGCAGAAGAAGGCTAGGATTGCCCTGAGTTCTGCAGGTTAAAAGTATGAACAATGTGTTAGGAGCTCTTTAAATTTAAAAGGAGGCTCTTTTCGAAGTTTTACCTGAGCAAAGGGTAGATAGGCATCAATCTTCCCAGATACTAGTAACATATAGTGGGAATATGTTTGTTGTAGAATATATTTGATTTAAGCATGCAGATATTTTACTATCTTAAAATTATATGTATTATTTGTAAAAATATATGACATTATTTTATAAAGAGAATGATTAAAAGCTGCTAAATTTCCACCTCAACTTATAACATATAGGAAATGTGCCAGGTATATTAGGATGAAGATACACTGTGATATTGATAATTGAACTATGATGTAATTCCAAAAGAGTGGGCCAACCATACAAGAATATCTTGGTGGAATTTTAGTTATAGTATTAGAAATGTAAACTTGAAGGTGAAGTGAGGTTTTCTCTGGGGATGGAGATTAGGGAGCATAAAAAATGAAGCCAATGAACTCAAGGAAAAACGTGTCCATTTAATCAGCATTTGTTGTACTTTTAAAAAATGGCTTATTTAAAACAGGTTTTTTAGGTTAGCTCAAAAAAAATTTTTTTTAAGTATACAAAAAGTTACATATTTCTTCCTCTATCTTCCTCTTACCCATCTCACACTCTGTTCACCCACTCCTGCTGGTAACCACTGCTATACATTTCTTATATGTTCTTGCTGTGGCAGATTGTGTTTCCAAAGATGGCCATCCCACCTGCTCTTTTGCAATGTGACTTTGCCACTTCCCCCATTAAGAGATAGAATCTATTTTCCCTCCTCTTGAATCTGGGCTGCTCAGTGTTCTAAGCTCTGTATAGGAATTAACTCATTCGAGCCTTACAAGAGCCATATGAGGAGATACCATTATTATCCCTGTTCTATAAATGAGGAAACAATAAAGGTAATAAGCCAAAGGTTACTTAAGAACAACATTCAGAGAGTAGAAATTATAGTATATACAAGAAGAAATAGAAACTTTAATTCATCCACAGAAAGCACTCAGGAAGTGTTGGTTATTATTAACAGCATTTCAAATATGTTATTTCTATGTTAATTTTGTATAATTTCTTTTTTATTTCACATTTTTCTAATTTTCTAACATATTATTTTCATTGTTTCAAAATAATCTTCCATTCCCTTTTTTATTGTTTTACTATTATTCACTTTTCTTTTCAAGTCCTTAATTCTGTTTCTAAACCTTAATCCCACATAATTTTCCATTTTTAAACTCAAATTTTAAAAAATTCATTACCTCTTTTGCATTCCTGTTTTTAGTTTTAAAAATTCTATTGTTATGGAGACTTCTCAACTTAAATCTCATCTCGTATTTCATTATTTTTAACTCATTATTTAATTCTTATTTGGAAATTAGTTTTTTCTTAGTTTTTAAAAATTAATTTTGCCTCTTTATTGTATTTTATTCTTAGTATATTTTGAATCTTTTAAGTTTCTTCTAGACTTTCATGGTGAGAGTTTCTGATAATCTTCGTAATTTGTCTCTCTCACAAGTAACATCATCTAGTATATAAGACTCTAGAAGCCTGTAATCTCCTACCTTGAACTGGATGATCTGGGACGGGTTTCTACACTTTGAGTAGTGAATTTGATGGTTTAAGCTACCTTTAGTTGTACCTTTTGAGATCCATTATCTTCCCTATTTTATGGAATGTGGCCAGTTGGGGTCATTAAATAAAGGACACTGATGTAGTAGCTTTACTTGTTTTTTTATGCATACACCTGCAAGAGAAGTCAAAATACTCACTTTGCCATATTCATGTTTTAGGCTTTTTTAAAAATTGTTCCTGATAATTGGTTAAAAAGGTTGGCTGAGATTAGGTTTGGGCTTGCTGTTGAGTTCCTTGATCATATGACAAGGATTTTTCTTAACAATGAACCATTATAGTCAAGGTAGACTCTGTATTCTGGACACAGGCTGGTTCTCTTTTTGCTGATACTTTAGTTTCTATTTATTCTACACACACTGTAATTGAGCTTATTATTGTTGGTCACTGATGACCAGAACTGATTTCAAATTCAAGGAGGCATTTTCTGGAGTGATTGCAGTAGTTCCTATCTCTGTGAGCCTTCTCCCTTCAAGGCAGATGCATTAACATTAGTGAAGACTTCAGGCACATTTCTTCTCTGGGGACCAGCAATCTAGACCACTGAATATTAAGCTTTCTTTGCTTATACCATCTCAAGATAGATGCCTTGAACTAAATATTTTTATCTTTGGAAAAAAAGTAAACCATAGCCAATACTACCCGTGGTGAGAATAAAGAGATAAGAGGACAGAGAAGACTATGATGACCAAAGGGACTTTAAGATATATTGGTTTTCGGTTGTGGTCACAACTTACGATGGTAGCTTAAAAGGAGATTTCACCTCTTATTTCCTCTTAACAGTTTTGGTAACTTAAAAATGGTTTGATACATGTGGTATCCTAGAAAATGTAGAAATCACCTTCTAATGCTTGGTTTGACAAAGCCTTTTAGGTAGCAAAGAAAACAAAACACTACAAAACTAAACAAAACAAAATTAAACAACAAAAAGAGACTAGATAGTGCTTGACATATGAAACAAAAATAAAAAATTTCCACCTGCGATTTTTACCACATGTAAACTATAGGGACCAAAAGGAAAGTTCCCCTTGGCCCTCTGATGATTCATTGAAAAATCGACTCAAAAAAGGCATATTAATTGGAGAAAAGGCATCCAAATTCATTTAATGTATACACATAGAAGTCTTCAGAATGAAGACCCAAACATACAGGGAAAATTGTCCATTTTTATGCTTAGGTTCAACAAAATACAGACATCCATGTAGAAATATAATTGAACGAAATGTGTATGATCTAATGCTAATATGCTGAGTGGGGAAACCCAGCAAGGCCTGTCTGTCCAGATTGTTCTTGGCCTCTCTGAACATGCACTTTTTCCTCTGAGTGTAGATCTGAACCTCTCTTGAGTGGGGGGGTCAAACAAGGTAGGTCAGATAAATTTTTATGACCAGTTTTTACACAGCAAGGTAGAGGGAAAGTTAGAAAAATATTTTTAGGTTTTCTGGCTGGCTTTGGGGAAAAGGGATTCTGTTTTCTGTATCCCACCTTGGGGAAGAAGGATTCTAATTTCCATGTCTAGCTTTGGGGGAGAATGGGACTTAGAGATAGGAGGGCAGGGGAAGGTCAGGGAAAAAATTTTTCTTTGAGCCTGATTCTGAGGCCTTCATTTCGGGGTATTGCTTTCTGAGTTCCAAGATTATCCAGTCTGAAACTTCTCCAAGAAATTTACAGTCCAGAAATTGAGTTGGTGGACCATCTTATAAGCAGCTGAACCAATCTTTTCAATCCCATGAATAGGCCAGTCCAATTAAACAGTTAACATCTGTGTTTCATTTCAGGCAGTGATGTTGTAGATGGCCGTCCACCAAAGTAACGCCTCTATATGATCTGAGCAACCAGATGTTTATTAAGAGATGTTTCTATGGAAATAAAAGAAAAACAAATGTTAGTGGTTAGAACAAACTATAAACTCATTTTTTTTGAGTCCAGATGGCAGCCAATCATGAAGGTTTTTAGATGTTGGGCTTGAAGCATCTTCAGGAAGTGAGAGCAGATAGTGGCAACCTGACACATTTTTCCTGATTTGTAGTTTGCCTCAGGTGTTCCAGTGAGCTTTCTGAGCAGTCTATTTATCAACAGGCACAGAGTCTGTTCATATATTAAGTTGCTGTGATGATTTTTTTCCAAGTTTGTATCAAATTTTCTGGCTTCAGCTTCCAGGGCTTCAGGAAAAAGTGTTTTTAATTTTAGTGATTCCAAGTGATTCCAAAAACACTTCAGGAGAAAGTGTTTTTAATTTTAGTGATTTCCAGAAAAATGGAAAGAAATTTGGAAATATTAGTAATATTAGTTTAAATACTTGTAGACATGAAAGAATTCAAGGTCCACTGCAGATTTGTAGGGAAATAATAAATATTAAAAAGCAATGGACAAAGCTAGAGTCTAATAAGAGGTGTACTATAGTTTTCTGCTGAAAACATAAATTTTCTCTCTCTAGTCCCCCATTTCTACCACAGACGAATAGTAGGACTAATTTATTTGGAAAATAAGTTTTAGTCATATATTTGGCTTGATTATATATGTGAAGTTCACTGAGAATAGTGATTAGACAATATAGCCTCTTTTTAAGTTGGCTTTACTGGAACTTTTTCAAAAGAAATCTCAGATTAGTCTTTTACAGGCCTCAAGGCTAAGAAGGCAAGCCAAGGATTTGCCGACTGTACCTATAATACTGATATAAATTGGTTGAATTCCTCTCTCTCAAGGTGCCAAAATAACTTGAGCCTGTCAGAAAGTGACATTCCTTACTTACCTTGTAAAGAAACCAGGTAGACAAGGTACCAGAACAGTCTTTCCAAGGAACTTTTTATTGACCCTATAAAGTCAACATCAATTTCTCGAAGTGGTCTGAGCATATCTGAAAATCTGCCATTTTAGTTATGACTGGTGAAATAACCAGTGTCTCCATTTGTATCTTGTTATAAAACAGATAGTTATTGATAATAATTATTGATAATTATTGCCATAATTTTTATTTTTTTGAGATGGAGTCTTGTTCTTGTTGTCCAGGCTGGAGTACAATGGTGCAATCTTGGCTCACTGCAACCTTCACCTCCTGAGGTGATTCTCCTGCCTCAGCATCCTGAGTATCTGGGATTATAGGCACCTGCCACCATGCCCAGCTAATTTTTGTACTTTTTTAGTAGAGATGGGGTTTCACCATGTTGACCAGGCTGGTCTCGATCTCCTGACCTTAGATGACCCACTCGCCTTGGCCTCCCAAAGTGCTGGGATTACAGGCGTGAGCCACTGTGCCTAGCCAATAAATTAAGCGTACTTACAAATGGTTTCCAAATTCTGGAGAAATAAGGTAGAGAGAAAGATAAATCCTTCAGATTTGCTTATAAAAGTATACTTTACCCAATTGGTTGTAAGCTATAAACAGTTCAAAAGGAAAAAAGAAAGTTTTCTTGACTGTGTTAAACAAAGCATGAAAAGAATCAGCAATGTTTCAAACAAAAAGCTCACAAAAAATTATCTCAGTCCTCTATCAGTTCAGTCCCAGGTAATTAACTCTTGTCAGCTTGATGTTGGGTTAGCAATCCTCATGAATGCATCAGCTTTTCAACTAGAATCCTGGAAGTTTTTTGCTAGTCCAATGGTATGATCTCCAAGATTATCAGAAAGCTGTATTTAAGAGTACTCCTAAGAGTCCTTTTCATGAATTTCCCCAAAAAAAGAAGCAAGTTTTGGTCTGTATCTGATTATAAACTACTTTTTGAGGAGAATTCAAATAAAACAATAATTGTCTGTGGATGACAGAAGTCTTAGAATAACTGTAGTTAAAAACACAATTGACAAGAAAATTTGGTTATTTTTGTGGCATACAACAATTTAATATAATAATTATTATTGATAACATATATTAAGGCATATTATCAGAATTTTAGGAATCACATACAATTTTAGAATACATATTGAGAACATATTTATACAAATATAACCTCCCCAAAAGTTAGACACTATTTCTTATTTGACATTCCTATATGATTTTTAACATATCAAATCTTGTATTATCTCTTGGACTTCCAGGGGCCCTAATATCCAGAAAATTAGCTTGAGGTCAAAAAGACTGTATTTAGAAATTGAAATATTGATTTTACCAATTCAAATATCAAAGGTTTAAGACAGTTGCTCAATATAGAATCACAGGTCACTCTGTAAAATAAGGCATTCGTTTAGCCAAAGCACTAACTCAAAGATTTCAAAAAACAACAATCTTTAATCTTTGATAGAAGACTCAGTTTCCTAACAATCACAAGACCTAATAAAGATACCATGAGGCAAACACTGAATCTATCTCTCTTTCTTGCCCCTTTTTTTGTAGTTTACTCAAAAGGTAAACAAATATCTTTTAATACCTCTTATTAATACTACCAAAAAATCTCGTTCAAAAAAGAAAAAGTTTACCTTTGTATCAGTGTATTATTAATGTTAAGCTAATTTTAACAAAATCTTATAAACAAATCCATCTAATCCCAATCAGCTTTGACCACATAAAATAAGATTTTTATAAGCCTTTTATAACCTCTTATAATTTTTCTCACTTTTAATTTCCTGAACTTTTAATATATACTTAGTTTTATTTTTCTATTTTTATTTAATTTAAAACAATTAAAACATTTTTTAATTAGATAAAATTATTTTTCTTTTAACAAAAACTACATTCTTATGTCTTCTTTTAACTTATTTTACCAAAAACACATCCAACTTTTAAAATACACTTACATGTAGAATTATTTCTCTCTTATCAAGTAGGTTTAATTACATATATGAATTACAATGTTAACTCTTGGTAACCCTTATTTTCATTGAAAAATCTAGGAAGTAAGCAGTTTTAATTATGTGTATCAGATACGTAACCCAGGACAAAGGACAATGCACAGGGGATCTAATTTATCCCAGCATGGCAAGAAGCACAGCCAGACCAGAGGACAGGCTGGGTGTTGTCCCTAGGCCTCACCATGACCCATGGTTGAAATCCAAAAATACAAGTTCACAGATTTAAAAAAAATATGTAATTTATTATTTATATATATAATAGAAGCAACAGTTTTATTACTGTGAAATATCTAGTAGAGATAGCATAAACCTATCTAACCAATAGATTCAAGCAAAAATGTCTATATTAGATTGTTTTTTTTTTTTTTGAGACGGGAGTCTCGCTCTGTCACCCAGGCTGGAGTGCGGTGGCGCAATCTCCGCTCACTGCAAGCTTGGCCTCCTGGGTTCACGCCATTCT
Source organism: Pan troglodytes (assembly GCF_028858775.2). NCBI lineage: Eukaryota > Metazoa > Chordata > Mammalia > Primates > Hominidae > Pan > Pan troglodytes. The sequence goes on from NC_072403.2 coordinate 64,176,325, forward strand.
CCTGCCTCAGCCTCCCAAGTAGCTGGGACTACAGGTAGCTGCTACCACACCTGGCTAATTTTTTGTATTTTCTTTCTTAGTAGAGATGGGATTTCACTGTGTTAGCCAGGATGGTCTCGATCTCCTGCCCTTGTGATCCACCCGCCTTTGCCTCCCAAAGTGCTAGGATTACAGGCATGCGCCACCGTGCCCGGCCTAGATTCTTAAGATGCTTTTGTTTTACCAACACATTAAAAACTATCTTTATTTACCAAAGATTAGTAAAGTCACATGAACTAGAAAAAGTAACTAATACTTTTACTTAGTTTATGATAACTTGTTTATTTATAAGTCAATTTAATATAACATAGACAGTATATAGACAGACATATACCCATGTACACACAGATATAGACAAACATAAATAAAGATATTATAGTTTTGCTTTTAAAATTTCAGCCAAGAGACAGGTAAAACTCACCAGTTTAAAAGGACAGTGGGATTAAATGGTGCCTCTGTAAATCAACAAGTTATGGCTGAAGACCGTAACAAGTTTAGAGTAAAGGGGCAGTAAATTTACATCTCAAGGCAAAGAGAGAGAATTTGAGCTTTTTCAAGAAAGTGTTTAGTTGTGTTAGTTCAAGGAAGATTAAAAATGAATGCCAAAGTAACACAATATCATAGGAATTTACCAGAGGATTGCATAAAGAGACCAATTTCATTTAGATAGGTAGCTTTTAATTTAATATTTTTCAACTAAACCACTGAACTCAGGGCTGAGCCCATTAAGAAACAGGGCAAACAAAGTATTTGCAGTTTTTAGGACCTAATAATTTAAATATGTGAAAAGCAGGCATAATTGGAAGGCAGAAAATCTAAACTTTAAAAATCAAGAATTTCACTTTTACATTGAATCCCAGAACCCCTCAAAGAGGGAAGTGCCACATGACCCAGCTGTACAAGGCTTTCACAGTGTACTTGGCTACAAAGACATTTCTCTAAGTGTTTAAACTGCATCCTTTCTTATCTAAGCATGCAAAGATAAGAGTAACCCCAGTAGTAGAAACTATTGACTATAAACAACTGCAGCTCTTACCAGTGACCTGCCAGCCACCACATACACAAAGGTCAAGGTTTATTTTTTTTCACAGAACAAAGTAATTTTCTGATACTCTCCATAGTAAAAGAGATCAGATAATGCAGTGCAACAGAGCAGAGTTTTAGACCTGACAGGAGACTGTCCATGACTTCTAAAACTCTATAAGGAAAGTAGAAGAGCCCTTGAAAGGGGCTGGGTGGTGCTTTTTTCTGAGCTCCTTAAGGAGTCTGAGTCATTAGAATTCTTCTCTGGATCTTTTCATTTGTACCAAAGGTGGCAAAGAGAAAGGAGGAGTAAGGAGGAGGAAGAACAATTTTTAAGAAAGGAAGCAAACAGAGGGACCAAGCACATAATTAAGAAAAAAAAAAAAAAGATTTTAGTCCACTGAAAATAATATTTCCAAAAACAGAATTCAAGGAGAAAGAACAGAAAGGCCTTGTATGTATATATATATATATATATATATGTGTATATATGTATATATTTATGTATGTATATTTATGTGTGCATATACATTATGTGTATTTGTATATATATGTTGAATGTTAGGTTTTCATTCAATTAACTTTTAATTGTAGAGCTCTTAAAAAATCCTTTTAAGTCTCTTATTGTCAGATTTTATACAGGACAAACTACTGACATTTCTGGCTTATGAACTTTTTTTTTTTTTTAAACCAAAAGTACCTTTTAAAGTCAAGCCTTAACTACCCAGAATCATCCTAAAGACAGCTCAAAGTAGGAAACTTTCTCTAGAATACTTTTTAGGGTCTCAGCTTCTCAGCTGCCTATCTACACAAAAAAGGCCAAAAAACCTTGTGTGCCTTCCACAGATAGAAAAAGACATAAAATCAAAAGCTGTCCATGGATGGGAAAAGGATCAAGAACAAATAGGTACCCTGAAAAGTTAAAAGCCACACAAATATCAAAAATCAAGAGGGAATGGTTTCCTGAACAGGAATTGAACCCAGGCCATGGCAGTGAAAGCACAGAATTTTAACTATTATGTCACAAAGTGGAGTGGCCTTTATTGTTACTCCCACGGGGAAACTAAAGCGGGTGGTTTGAGAATACAAAGGATTTTAACTTTGTTTTAGGTCAGATTTTTGCTCTTTAATTTAGTCAAGAGAATTTCAAAGGCTAGCCATTGTACTATTACGTGTCTTTCTTCTAATTTAATCTTCCCATCAGTTGTTTAGAATAAGTTATCTCTAAAATTCTTCTTCTCCTTCTTCTTTTTTTTTTAATTCAGGAAGCTTTCTAATTGAAAGGATCCATCTTTTGTCCACTGATTAATTAGAATTTCCAACAGTGCGCTTATTCCAATAATGACTCAATCCAATAGCCTCTTCAGTGAAGAAGCAATTTCAAAGATTCCCCCAAATAGGGTAAGATAGACAAACTCTCCTAAGAGCTTGACACACTTGGAACAAAAAGTCTCGGTTTCTGGGCCATTCTCAGACTGGCCACCTAACGTGACCTGAAAATGACACTGCTTGGATGGCAAGATCAAGAGAGAGTGCTCCCACAAGGTCACAAGTCAAGCTCTCAAAAATGTAAAATACAATGAGAGAGAGCCTCACTTGGTACCTCTCTTTATGACAGAACAACGCAGAAAAACAAATACAATGAGTATTTCTGGGAGGAAAAGGATCAAACAATACAAATATTAACGTTGCAAAGTACCAAAAAGTACATCAGAATCGCTACACCGACTAGTTACACAAATTTTTTTCTCTCATTAATCAAAATTTTGCAGAGGAAAGGTGATTTTCACCATCCTCTCAGCTGGATTACATAGAGAAGCCTGTCTGGTAAGAAATTCCTACCCTTATGCTAACTTACTGGGTCCTGGATTCTCTTCACTGAGGCTTCCGGAAGAGCAGAGCTTTGATCATCTTGTTCACAGTGTCAAATAGTTGGGGCAAAGGGAAAATTTCCCCTTCACCCTCTGAAGATTCACTGAAAACTGAACTCCCCAAAAGGCAGAGACTCCAAATAATTTCCTTCTTTATAACATGTACCATAGCTTGATAGCCTTTTTGTGAGTTGATTTTTCAGTGAACCTTCAGAGGACAAAGGGGTAATATTCCCTAGGCCCCCAAAAACATTATCAGTGTCTTTTTAAAAAGTGGTGAAATAAAACTATGTGGAAAGCTCCAACAAACTAGTAAGAATAGATTTTGAGATATAATTACTTGAGGTACGATTTTGGAAAGTGAGGAAGAGGACTGGTTATTTATATTTCCTAGCTTTACAAAAAAATAATTTGCTCTGAATTTTGTAATGAATTGCTTCCCTATGCTTCCTTGTCTTCTGTCATTGACTTAAGAGTTTAAGATACTTGTGGACAGATTTATCTTTTGAATTTTTCAGACTTCACATGGTGTGTTACAATTTCTTTCCATTTCTTTGTTAATTAATGCCACATTTACCCTAAAATATAGTCCATCTTTTCTTTTTTAAAGGAAAAATTACAGATCTATTAGAGTATAATACAATAAATTCCTTTTACAATACAGACCATGTTCTTCTTGGTGAATTGCAAATTTGATTTTTTATGTTAATGTCCCCCCCAACCAAACAGGCAAGATTTAAGCATCGTTATTCCATTATTGACTTATCATACTCTGTCACCTCGTAGAAACCTGTCTTCACAGCAGTGTGAATTTGTTTGCAATTTTGACAATGTAGACAAGAATTAATTGACCTTAAATTTGTAAGCAGAACTTAATTATAGCAAAACTAAATTTGCATTCCCCAGTTATTCATGTTTGTATTAAATTGTGCCTTAAATATTATGGGGAGAGCTGGGGTTATTAGTAATGATCTTTTGATCTTTTGATTGATCAGATAACAATTGTTTTTGTGCAAGAAGGACAGAGTTCTGATTCTCCTTTTTTATCACTTGTACCATGGCTTAATAGCTGTTTTTGATTAGCTGCAAGCATACTTCCCACATAAGATAATAAGTATATTTTTAGATGTGATGATGATGGTGATGATGTGGTTTTTTTTTTCTTGGCACGTTAGAATATGTTTTATTGAAGGAAATTAATGAAATCATACTTTTGTACATGCTTAACTAATTATTACCTAAGCTAGGGTAGTAACAATTTTCTAAAGTCTTACAATACTACAGTAACACAATAAACTAGCATTTTTTGAATGCTGGACATGTGCCAGGTACTTTCCCCAGGACTTTACATGTATGATCACATTTAATTCACACAATAACCCTTTTAGGTAAATACTATATTCTTATCTGCATTTTTAAAATGAGGAAACACAGGTAGAGACAGATCAGTTTCCCTGATGTCACACGGTAAGTGGCAGTAATTAGAATTCAAAATTCAGTTTGACACCAGAAAGCAAATATACATTATATGATAGAAAGTTAAAGATTTGCTAACTGCCTGGTGTGGTGGCTCACACCTATAATCCTAGCACTTTGGGAGGCCGAGGCAGGCAGACTGCTTGAGGCCAGGAGTTCAAGACTGGCCTGAGCAACATAGGGAAACCCCATCTCTATTAATTTTTTTTTTTTTTTTTTTTTTTGCTAAGAGCTTAGTGGAAAATTAACTTACTTCAAATAAAAATCTGTGATAATATCACTAAGAAATTTTCCTTCATTTAGGCAGTGTAGGTCCTCTTTAGTAACAGATATGTCCCTTAGCTGGAGGTGGTAAATATACTATCAAATATTTTTATAGGATTAATGGAAACGGCCTGGCTCTCTCATTGATTTCTCATTATCAAAACAGTGGATTCTCATTTGTTTCAAAGTGGTATTTTAGATTCAAAGTACACATTTCAAATTTTTGTTTTGCTTATGCCTTCCTTTGATGCTTCCTTCACAGGCAACACATCTGCTACTGGCTTATTCAAAGAGAATTTTCCCAGAAAAATTAAAAATATTCTTCATTATACTAATGTTAGTAATACTTTCAAATACTATATTTTCTAGAGGGTTAAAGCTAGTTTGAAAAATTAAAATAATATTTTGTTCTTCCTGAATTGTTAACCTATTTATTTCTTTGCAATTATTCTAAACTCTATCTATCCCTATTCATTTGCAGACTTAGTCCCAGCCTTTGAAAAACTGCTGGTACCATCTGCAGAAACACTACCGGTAATTTTCAGACATTACATCATTCACATTTAGTTTGGCCAGAGGCATTTAAAGTAATATCTGCAGGATCATTTTTTGGTTCTTCTAGCTGTATCCTGATAAAGTCTAAATAAAAAAAATTATAGACTCTTTAACAGAAGAATGTTCCTACTAGTGTACTTCCGCAGTTTAAAATGACACCTTCAAAGGAACTTCTGGATCAACTAAAATTTCTGGAGAAATCACTTTATGACCTTTTAGAGGTGTGTTGGCAATAGAATTGGCAGACTGGTCATGTGATTCTTGATTTCCTGCGAAATGTAACAGTCTTTAACTCTGAATCTGTGGGAATGCTTTATGCTCTACTTTGCAGGTGTCTTTAGTTAGTACTGCTTCTACTTTTCCGGAGAATGGTGCTAGGGAAGAACATGCTAAATTATCTAGGTTAGGAGATATCCTTTCTCTGTTAGTGCTGTTACTATTGTTGTCCTCATTGTGGTCATTGTTATCATCATCATCATCATCATCACTGAACAGACTGGTTGCATTATTTCAGTCCAACAGACTTTTGAAACAGGAGACAAAGGAGACACAGGAGAAGTAGACTAATGTGTACTACAGCGACGTTTCTGTTCCACTTTCCTCTTAATCTCAGGGTCCAGTTTGTGATTCAGACTTTTGTTTTCGTTATTACGCATTGAACACCTTGAGGCCAGTTTAATCTTAAAGGGTTAATTTCAATTGTTTAGACATGAGATGGTTATTTTCTTTGGGCTGCTGTTTTTACTATTCTTATCTGTGCCTTAGCATGATAAAAACACCTACTATGAAGGTTCCAGAAAGTAATTATGCATTTTGTGTATTTTCACTTAGTTTCTAATTGTTGCTCAACATGTTAAATCCAATTTTGTGGCTTTCCAAAGTTTAAAACGTCCAGCCTTGCTTCTTTTTACACTTCAAGACAAAATCACCAGAATCACTAACAACTTTGGATCTACAATTTAATGTTCAGAGACGTCACTTCCCCAGCGTCTTCCTCGCGCCGCAGGCAGCCATCTTCCGTACTCCCCCGCAGCCTTGAGTTCTTAATCTGTGGCCCACATGGCCAGTGGCTCCCCAGGATGCGGGGCCACTCCACAGGAGGGAGGCTGCCACAGCCTTGTGGGCTTCAGGCAGGTGCTCCCACATCCAAACGTCCTACACCAAGGCAGGACCGAAGCCCCCCGGCTTGTCCGTGTCCGTGGTTCTGGGGAGCAGAGAATGGCGCACTGAGGCGCTCCTCAGGGCCCTGCAGGGCGCGAAGAACAGTGACAGCAACTGCTCCTCGCAGGCCCGGTTCCACTCTTCCCCTGACACCCCATCCACTCCTTACTGAGGAGAAGGTTCCCCTAGCCGCGGGAATCTTCACTATGAATTGTGAATCTTTTATAAGAATAGAGAATATAAGATTTGCCTATTCTATTACAGAGAATATGATACTTATGAAAAGCATATTTTAAAATAAAAATAAAGCTACTTTAAAGTAGCAATGTGGTTTTATTAAATATAAATTAGGTGGTATTGCCTATAACCATATGTCACTTAATTTTTAGACACAAATGTAATATATCTATCATATATTACCCTTTTTTGTGTACCCTTAATTAACTGCAGTTTTCAAAATTAGATACCCTTGTCTAACAAAAGAAGTTTTATATTTGGAAGACATTTTTGCAATTATAATGTTAAGACCAATAGGATTTCAACAATACAACATGTAAAACTAAAATAGGTATATATTCAATCAAAACTGGAAAAGAACTATTCCCCCAACTCTAATAGTTAATATGTATGAGTAATGGAATTGTAGTTTGTTTATTCACTTTTTGAAATTTGATTTGCTGTCATCTTATTGTTTTGTGAATAGGAATAACAACAATATTAATAAATCATGTAATTTTGGACAATGTAGGAGAGATAAAATAGGTAGAGTCAATAGCACAGTTTAAAATATTCCCAAATTCATCTACCTCAAAACAAAAACTGGATGTACAGTTTGAAAATGTTTTAATCAATGCAATAATGCAGGAAACAGAAATGAATGGTATAATTATCGAAAAGGTAAATCCTTATTTTAAATGTTTCAGAAGGTCTAGCCAATACGACAAAGCTGGAAACTCATTTTTGAAAAAGATAAAATCTGTTTTAAAGTATTTTTATACTTCATCTGGATAATAAGTATATGAAGATTAAATGAAAGATCATTGGAATCCAGAATAAATTGCTAATCCCCAAAAAACGAAATCCAAGAGCTTTCATATACATTCTTGCAGTAACCAACTAGAAAACCAAATGGAAGATCCTACTAACAGAATGGAATAAAAAATTAGCAATAAATGTCTAGGACAAATAAAAAACTATAAAACCTTATGTGTAGAGAGAAATAAGATGAGCAAATGAACAGATATAAGTATGTTCTTTAATGAAAATGCAAATATTGCAAATATTTCAAAACTCCCTAAATTAATGTATAAACTTAGAACTTAACAAAATAATGTTGAAGGTTATCAAAAAGATTATATGACCCAGAAAAAAAAATGGTCAAGAACAATTTGAATACAAAAATAATGAGAAAAAATGTTAACTACCAGATATTAAAATATAAGATTAAGAGTAAATTAATTAAATAACCTAGTAGATTCTCAATTTCCTATCACTGGAAGTATTCAACTGAAAGATGTAATAGAAAGGGTATAATGGAATCTTCTTACTGGCCATAAGCTGTCCTACATAATTTCCAAGGTTCCTGAAACTCTAAACTTCTGCCTTTATGTGTTAACAAAGGTGATACATCAGATATCCTCTGCAAAACATATTGTTTTACAGTGAGACCTTCACATTTTGCCTCAAATCTTAATAGGTAGACACCTGCTAAGGCTGCCAGCCTGTAACTAGGGCACCCCAAGATAGCACATGTTGCAACCTACACATCCCCAGAGGGTGTGTAGCCTTCAGTTTATCCCCTAGATATATTTGGGGATACAAGCCAGTACACAGAGCCTTGGGTCCAGATGCCGTCTAGTATTTTGCATCTAGGGGCTACAAAACCTCACTTCCCCTAACTTGCCAAGTAAACTACACTTCATTCCAGGTCTGGAAACTGCTTTCTCCCCAGACAGTCAGGGTTTCTCCATTTGTGTGATTGCAAGGTATCCTCCAGCCATCATCTTAAAAGAGACAGTGCTCCATAATCATAATAGAATTTCAGGTTCCCAACTTTACTGTGACAAACAGGAAACTTTCCTCACTGAAGAAAATAAAACTAACATAAAGTTAATCTCTGGAGGATTTTCATTCTCATTTTCTACCAAATCTCACCCATTTCAGGGGACCTTTTTGTAATTCTCCTAAATCAGATCGCTGAATCAAACTTTCGAGGAGTTCAGGAATAGCTATTTCTTTTAGCAAGCTCTCCATGAAACACTTAGATATTAAAGTTTGAGAATCACTGCCCGAGGCTTTAATCACTTTACCATTGTCTCTTTTCCCATTTCATCAACATAAAACAACGTTACATTATCACAGTTATGCTTTCTATTTCTATGGCTTCAGCAAGAATTTCTTATGCAATTTGAAAGAAGAGGAAGAATAGACAAGCAGCAGAAATCATGGCGTGGTGGTGGGATAGCTATCAGAAACAGCAACAGCAAATTATAGACTTTTTTGCAAAAAAGGAAGGTTAGCAACAAGGAGAAGGAAAGGTGTAGATGCATAAACTGCAGAGTAGAGGCAAACTACCGTCTTGTCAATAGTCCCTTCACCCCTGCAAGCACATACACAGAAGAAAACCTTTGCATATCTTGCTCCTACTTCCGTGCATGCTCTCTTTATTAATTCATTAGAAGGTTATGCCAGGCACTGTGTCAGGTTCTGCATATTCAACGATGAACAAAACAGATATGATCACTATCATTATGGAACTCACTATGTGGTAAGAGAGATAAGCACTAATCAAGCAAAACTCAAAACTGTAAAAGTGCAATAAGTTCTAAAAGATGTGCATGAGTGATGAGAGAGAATAATGGGAAGGTGAAAGAGAAGGCCTCAATGAAAAAGCAACACTTAAACACTTGCTAGATTAGCATGAACTAGGTAGAGAGTAAGGAGAGAGGAGCTCAGGGTGCTGGGGAAAATAGCTGTAGGCACAACAGAAAGCAAGTGCAAAGGCTGTGAGGTGGAAACAAGATTAGTGCCTTACCGTCTGAGAGATACAGTAGTTATAGGAAATGAACAAGGAGAAGGATGAAAAGATATTACGTTGAATATTCAGAGATCAACTCACACAGAACCTTAAGAACATTGTCAAGCTTTTAGGCTTTAAGTGTCATGGGAAGTCAACAAAAGGTTTTAAGCCAAGACAGTTAATCTCTTTCTTTTTAAAAAAAATCACTGTGGGTACTATGTGGAAAATGGATGGAGGTAGTCAAGAAAGGAAATAAAGTGAGTATTCTAGGCAAGGGATGATGTAGTTTATATAAAAGTGTTTGCTTGTGTAAGAAGCTCAGTAGAAAGAGGACACCAGTTACTAAATGAAAATAATAGGGGTAGAGCAGGTTTGTAGGATGAAACTCAGAAATTTAACCTTGGACACATTATATTTGAGATTCTTTTGACAAATATGGAAAATATAGGTAGCATAATATAGGTATGAAGAGCAAACAACTGTGGACTGATCTGGAGATATGAATTTGAGTTATTTGCCTAAAAGTGCTACTGAAAGCCACAGGATTACGTGAGATTGTCAAAAGGCGGTGTGCTGCTAAAGAAAAGGAAAGCTAAGATGAATCCTTGATAATTCTAACATCAGAAGTTTATGGGAAAAAAGCCACTTCTATGTAACTATCCCAAGAAACTTAACATCAGTGAGCTATGCCAAGAAGTCAATCAACAGATGAGATGACTGAGATTTACCATTGTAAGACAAACTGTAAACCATCTAGTGTTGTGTTCCATCGTGTCAACAGATATATTTATATCTCTATGTGCATCATAGCCCAATAAATGCAGTTCAAGGAGGAGTTGCCAGTTATTGACTGATTATTATAGCTCAGAGATTATAAAATAATCTATGTACTTTGTATGTATTAGGAGATACTGGGCTTTGGAGAACAGTGGCTAAGCATAGGGTCCAAAGCTTTTTAGAAAGATCTACAACCTTGGTGCCAGGCAACAGTGTCAGTAACACTCCAACAGAAAGAAACAAGGTCAGCAGGTGTGTCACACTCAGTATCTCTCCATTCAGCATGTAGAAGATTGATTGCTTCTATCGCCCACTTTGAACTAAATAAGAGTCCAGGCCTCTTTGCCAATTCTGGGATGCGGGCGCCTTGAGAAGAAGATGCTAGGTTTTGTCTAATAGGGCAGAAGGGTGCTCAAGCGAAATATGATCATAAGTGTATCCAAAGCTGACAGAATGGATCATATGGGTTAAATATATAACAAGTATATTAAATTAGCTTACTCAGTAGGATACAATCTAAAAATACTTCTTTGTTCTTACTGCTATCTTTCCAGTCTGCTCTATTGTATCTCACGTCTCTTTGGTGGGTTGCAATGGGGGCATGCTCCTATTTCACCAACAGTAGAACAAGAGTGTCTCCTAATAACAAGAGCTGGGCTCTGGAGCATGGGCAAATATAAGGAGCATGGGCAAAACCATCTTAATAGGTGAGGCCATAGCATCAGGAAGAAGCTGTATGGGGTCACGCCTTCTAGGCTAAAAAATCCCTTCAAATAAATCCTCTTTCTTGTCAGAGTAACTCATGGATGCTCTCTTGTGTGTGGCCTATTATGTCTCAAGTAGCTTTGGCTAGTTAGCAAGTCATTCCATTTAGAATGTTTGGGATCTTGTCATCTGTTGTGTTCAGCATTGAGTTTCCATCCAGAACTCCTAGACAAGAAGATGGTAGCCCATTAAATAAACCCTTGGTTGTAGAAGATACTATCTCCATCCTCCAAAGGAGAAAACTGAGGTTCAGAGAGAGTAAGTGACTTTCTGCAGGTACAGGTGTAACAAATGACAGTGAAAGATTTTCACCATGTTCTGTTGAACCTCTAAATTGTTTCAGTTGCACTGCAGTAATCTGTGTTTAAGAAATCAAGCCAGATAGACTATCATTTAGAAACTACCCACCTAACTAATTAATTAGTTAATTTGCATGTAACAGATTAAAGCAGTGATTTTTTTCAACCAGGGATATAGATCGGAATCACTTTTTAAAACTATAGATCTCAAAACTCCAGTTTTGGAATTCTGATTCAAAAGTCTGAGACAAGGTTTTTTAATCTTTATATTAGTTTTTAATGAGGGAAACTCCTGGGTTAAACTTTCAACTTTTCTTTAGTATGTTATTTGAGGTTGTCTTGTCTACTCAAGCTTTTAGTAAATAAGCATATTTAAAAATCTGCAAACTTAGGAGTGGAAGTAGATTAAAGGATATTTGTTTAAGGTAAAATGGGAGCAGGAAATTATATTGTTGGAGTATCAGTCACTTAGGCACACAAAGAATAAGGAAGGTTCTTTCTGTAAGCAAATTACAAAACCAGCACAAAGGCAAGTAAAGCAGTGATTATGGACTTCAACCAACCTTACCTTTGCCTGGATTCTGTCTAAATTTTATCAAAATATAGCATAGGTACATTCATAGTATACCTTACTCACGTCTTCATCACTTCAAAAGCAAGTGAAGAGCCAACAAGATTTCTTATTTAAAATGGCACTTGTTTACATTTCTTGCCTTTCCTATCTTTTAACCAAAATGCTTATACAAACATAGGAAAAGTTGAAAATATACCACCACCTAAAATTAAGATCTAGGGACAACCTCAGGAGGCTGAGTCAAGAGAATGGTATGAACCCGGGAGGTGGAGCTTGCAGTGAGCCAAGGTCGTGCCACTGCACTCCAGCCTGGGTGACAGAGCGAGACTCCGTCTCAAAAAAAAAAAAAAAAAAAATCTAGGGACAACTTGAAGCAAACATCTGGAAAGAATCTCTACAAAGCACAAGACAGATGAATTCAGTTTGCCTTCAGATGGAACCCTGACTACATTTTTTTCTCAACGTGTATAAATCTGAGAAGTGGATTCAGTCATGACTCAAATGGAAAAAGAGACTGAAAAAAGACAATCTAACATCTTGCCTATGGAAAAATACAGTTTAGGCAGATAGAATCTCTTTCAAAAATTAGTACAGAGAAAAGAGCCAACATGAAACACATAAAGTATTTCTTTTTTTTCTTGTTACTGACAAAGATCAGGAAAATATTTCTTAATAAACTTAAGAATATAGATATTTTTCTAAATACCACTTCATCTATATCTCACATGTTTTGATATGTATTTTTTATTATTGTTCAACTCTAAGTTTGCAACACAAGTTATTTGAGAATATGTTTTTAGTTTCAAACATACTTTATTTATTCTATTTTCATTTCACTGTTAGTTCTCTAGTAATGTTTTAAGACAAATTTGTTGTAAGATAATACAATTGCTTCTAATAATTTTGTTTTCTAATAAAAATGTTTTAAGATAGAAAAAATGTTCCATATGTCTGTTTTTTGAAATTTGTTGAGATTACTTGTGAGCTAGTACATGATCAATGTGTACTTGAAAAGAATATGTTTTATCTTGTGTGTATGATTTTTATGATTTATCTTTAGATCAATATTATTGACCTACAGCCAGTCCAGATATAACATAAAGCAGAAAAATTATAAAATTCCACATTATCAAGAGTAAACAGGAAAGTTAAGACTGTGGGCCTAGACAAAATTTGTTTCAGATTTCCGAGGAAGCATGACCCTGTCTACACCTTAATTTCAGACTTCTAGCTTCCAAAAATGAGACCACAAATTTCATTGTTCTAAGCCACCCAGTTTGTGATACTTTGCTATGTCAGCTATAGAAAATTAACACTAAGATGTTTGCAGATATTTCTTAGTGAATCTAAAGAGTTCATAATAGCATCAAAATGTAGAAAAATTCAAAGTAGTATTTTAAAATTAAAAGTGGGATAAAGATCTAGCTGGAAATCCTGAATGAATATCAGAATAAAATTCTGGAATGAATGAATGGCATGAAAAACTGGAATTCATTTGAACTCATTGCCAATTCTCAGTCTTGAAAAGTAAGAAATGATACAGATGGATATTTTAGCATTTTAAAATTACTGAGGGAAGAGCCAATATGGCTGACTAGATGCAGCCAGGAAGAGCTTCTCCCACTAAGACCAGACCACCAAGTACACCGGCATACTCTAAACAGATCTTCAGAAAAAAGGCATTGAGAGTGGATAGAGGGAGGATATAGATCCTGGGCTGAAGGGGGAAAAAGCTAGAAAGGCCACACAGGGCTGCAGAGCAACAGAATTCATTCCTTGCCATGAACAGATTCTAGGGAAGGGGTAAGTCAAATAGGTGTAGAACAGTCCACTCTTGCCACAGACCTCCAGGATCCTAGCTGTGGAGACCCAACAACCCCCATGGACATTTTGAGTTTTAGAGGGAGAATTGCCTGTGAGTTGGCAGAGACAGAACTCCAGTCTGCACAGAGCCTGGAGGGTTTGGTGCGGGAATGGCTACAGTGGAGCATAGCCATTGCTTATCCCCCAAAATTCACCATACTTCTCTAGTTGGCTTTAGCTTTCATTAGCTGCCAGACCTGGAGAGAGCAGGGCTGTCTTGCCCAGTGGACACAGTCAGTCTGATCTGAATGCCCCCTCTATCTGCCGGCCTCTCCCAGGGTCCCTGTCTGGATGCACCTGCTTACAGTACGGCCTCAGGTGCCCTGCCAAAATGCTTGCCTGTGGTCACCACCATAGCTCTTTTGCCAGCATCCCCCATCATCCCATCAGAGTACTTTTGCAGATGGAACCCTGCTGGTGCACACTCACTAGCAACCTCCCCTCATCACCTTGTTGGTGTGTGCACACATGCATACAGAAACACCACTGCCCCACTGGCTAACACACACACAGGGCCCCCTGCTACTCCACCAGCGTGCACACGTCTGGGTCTCATCTACCACTCTGTTGGTGTGCATTCATCCGTACTCTACCCACCCCATTGCTGCACTAGTGCACAGTTACCTGCAGCTGCCTCGCTGGTGCACACTCATCCACGACCGTCTGCTGAAATGCACTCTCCCACAGTGCACCTGCCGTCCTGCCAGAGCACTTTTGCTAACAGCTCCCATCAGAATGTTATTGCCAGTGGACTGGGAACACCTCTTCCCCTCCAGTGCAGTTGGTGCTTGGCCTTGAGGAACCGGAAAGCAAAGCCAGGGTCCTGGTCTTAGGCCGCATTGTTAGAACACGCAGCCCACGAATGCTGAGTTAAACACTGGCCCCCTGAAGATATCCAGAAATGAAGCCAATTGACTAAACCCAACTTATACCACAGTCAGACCCTCAAGGACAACAAAGAATTGAAAAGCAAAAAGCCCCATTCACAAGGCCAGCAACTTCAGAGATTAAAGGAACAATAGCACACACAGATGAGAAGGAACCAATGCAAGCATTCTGGCAACTCTAAAAGCCAGAGTGTCTTCTTGCCTCCAAATAACCACACTAACTTCCCAGTAGTGGTTCTTAACCAGACTGAAATGGGTGAAATGACAGACATAGAATTCAGAATCTGGATGGCAAGGAAACTCAATGAGATCCAGGATTAGGTTGAAACCCAATGTAAGGAAACCAGTAAAATGATCAAGAGCTGAAAGATGACACAGCCATTTTAAGAAAGAAGCAAACTTAACTTCCGGAAATAAAAAAATTCCCCAAAGGAATCTTATAATACAAATGGAAACATTAATAACAGAATAGACCAAGCTGAGGAAAGAATCTCAGAGCTCAAAGACCACTTCTTCCAATCAACACGGGCAGACAAAAAATTTTTTAAAAAATTTTAAATGAATAAAACCTCCAAGAAATATTGGATTATGTAAAGAGACCAAACCTATGACTCATTGGCATTACTGAAAGAAATAGAGAGAGCACAAACAACATGGTAAACGTATTTGAGGATATAATCCACAAAAATTTCCCCAACCTTGATAGAGAAATTGACCTACAAATTCAGAGAACACCTGTAAGATCCTATACAAAATGACTGTTGCCAAAACACATAATCATCAGATTCTCCAAGGTCAACACAAAAGAAAAAAAAATGCAGCTACAGAGAGGGGCAGGTCACGTACAGAGGGAACCCCTTCAGGCTATCAGCAGAAACCTTACAAGCCAGAAGAGACTGGGGGCCTATAACCAGCATACTTAAAGAAAATAAATTCCAACCAAGAATCTCACTTTCACCCAAACTAGATTTCATGAGTGAAGGAGAAATAAAATCCTTTTTCAGACAAGCAAATGCTAAGATAATTCATTACCACTAGACCTGCCTTATAAAAGGTCCTTCAGGGAGTGCTCAACATGAAAATGAAAGACTGATGCCTGTCACCACAAAGACACACTTAAGAACATAGCCCACTGATGGTATAAAGCAACTACACAATCAAGTCTACATAACAGCCAGCTAAAAACATGATGATAGGGTCAAATCCTCACATATCAATACTTACCTTGAACATAAATGGGCTAAACACCCCACTTAAAAGGCGGAGTGCCAAGTTGGATAAAGAAGCAAGACCCAACTGTACATTGTCTTTAAGAGACCTGTCTCACATGCAATGACAACATAGGCTAAAAGTAAAGGAATGGAGAAATACCTATCATGCAAACAGTAGACAAAAAAGAGCAGGGTTGCTATTCTTATCTCAGACGAAACAGACTTTAAACCAGTGATGATCAAAAAGGACAAAGAAAGCCATTATATAATGATAAAGGGTCTATTCAACAAGAAGACTTAACTGTCCTAAATATATATGCATCCAATCACACCAAGATTCGTAAAATAAATTCTTAGAGACCTATGAAGATACTTACATAACCATGCAATAATACTGAGAGACTTCCACATACCACTGAAAGCGTTAGACAGATCATGAAGGGAGAAAACTAACAAAGATATTTGGGACTTGACACTTGACCAAATGGACCTAACAGACATCTACAGAATTCTCCCACCCCAAAACAACAGAATATACATTTTTCTCATCTGCATATGGCACATGCTCTAAAATCAACCGCATCCTCAGCCATAAAGCAATTCTCAACAACAACAACAAAAAATACCAATCACATTCTCAGACCATAGCACAATAAAAATGAAAATCAATACCAAGAAGTTCTCTCAAAATTAAACAACTTGCTCCTGAATGACTTTGGGGTAAATAATAAAATTAAGATGGAAATTTAAAAATTCTTCAAAACTAGTGAAAACAAAAATACAACCTGCCAGAATCTCTGGGACACAGCTAAACTAGTGTTCAGAGGAAAGTTTATAGCACTAAATGCTCACATCAAGAAGTTAGAAAGTTCTCAAATTACCAACTTAACATCACATCTAGAGGAACTAGATAAATAAGAGCAAATCAACCTCAAAGCTATCAGAAGAAAAGTAATAACCAAAATTAGAGCTGAACTGAAATAAATTGAGATGCAAAAATCCACACAAAAGACCAATGAAATCAAAAATTGGTTCTTCAAAAGAATAAACAAGACTGATAGACTGCTAGCTAGATTAATAACGAAAAAAAGAGAGATGATCCAAATAAACACAATCAGAAATGACAAAGTGGAAACTACAACCAACCCCACCAAAATACATAAAACCATCACAGACTTTTACAAACACTTCCATGCACACAACCTAGAAAATCTAGAATAAATAGATAAATTCTTGGAAATATACAACCTCCCAAGATTGAATCAGGGAGACATTGAAATCCCAAAAAGACCAATAACAAGTTCCAAAATTGAATCAGTAATAAAAAACCTACAAAAAAAAAAAAAAAAAAAGCACTGGACCAGATAGATTCACAGCTGAATTCTACTAGACATACAAAGAAGAGCTGGTACCAATCCTACTGAAATTATTCCAAAAAACTCAGGAGGAGGGACTCCTCCCTACCTCATTCTATGAGGCCAGTGTCACCTTGATATCAAAACCTGGCAGAGACACATTGAAGAAAAAAACTTCAGACCAATCCCCATGATGAGCATAGACACAAAAAACCTCAACAAAATACTAGCAAGCCAAATCCAGCAGCACATAAAAAACAAATCCATCACAATCAAGTAGGCTTTGTTCCTGGATGCAAGGTTGGTTCAACATATGCAAATCAATAAATGCAATTCACCGCATAAACAGAATTAAAAATAAAACCACATGATCATCTCAATAGAAACAGAGAAGGCTTTCAATAAAATTCAACATCCTTTCATGTTAAAAACCCTCAACAGACTAGGCACTGAAGGAAGTTACCTCAAAATAGTAAGAGTCATCTATGACAAATTCACAGCCAACATCATACTGAACAGACAAAAGCTGGAAGCATTCCCCCTGAAAACCGGAACAAAAGGATGCCCTTTCTCACCACTCCTATTTAACACAGTACTAGCCAGAACAATCAGGCAAGAAAAAGAAATAAAAGGCATCCAAATAGGAATAAAGGAAGTCACACTATCTCTTGTCACAGATGATATAATTCTACACCTAACAAGCCCCACAGTCTTTGTCCAAAGGCTCCTAGAACTGATAAACAACTTCAGTAAGGTTTCAAGATAGAAAATTGACATACAAAAATCAGTAGCATATCTATAACACCAACAACATCCAAGCTGAGAGCCAAATCAAGAATGCAGTCCCATTCACAATAACCACAAAAAGAATCAGATACCTAGGAATACAGCTAACCAGGGAGGTGAAAGATCAATACAACAAGAATTACAAAACACCACTGAAAGAAATCAGAGATGACACAAGCAAATGGAAAAACATTCCATGCTCTCAGATTGGAAGACTCAATATTGTTAAAATGGCCATACTGCCCCAAACAATTAACTGATTTGATGCTATTCTTATCAAAATGCCTATGTCATTTTTCAAAAAATTAAAAAAAATTCTCAAATTTATATGGAACCATAAAGAAGCCCAAATAGCCAAAGCAAGCCATGTGTATAAGATTGAAACTGGACCCCTACCTTTCACTACTTACAAAAATCAACTCAAAATGGAATAAAGACTTAAACATGAGACTAAAAGTATTAAAACCCTAGTAGAAAACCTAGGAAATACCATTCTGGAGATAGGCCTTAGCCAAAATTTCATGACAGTCTCCACAGAAATTGCAATAAAAATAAAAATAGACACGTGGGACCTAATTAAACTAAAGAGTTTCTGCACAGCAAAAGAAACTACCAACAGGGTAAACAGACAACCTACAGAATGGAAGAAAATATTCATAAACTGTGCATCCAACAAAGTTCTAATATCCAGAATCTGTAGGGAACAGAAAACCTAATACCATGTATTTTCACTTATAAATGGGAGCTAAACATTGAGTATACATGGACTGAAAGGTGGGGACAATACACACCAAGGCCTATTTGAGTGGGAAGAGTGGGAAGAGAGTGAAGGTCAAAAAACTGCCTATCAAGTACTGTGCTCGCTACCTGGATAATGAAATCATTTGTACACCAATCCTAGTGACACATAATTTACCCATGTAAAAAACCTGCACATGTACCCTCTGAACCTAAAGTAAACATTGAAAGACAAAAATATCCTAAATTAAGTATAGTAGAATAAAAATTTAGTGAACAATTGGCCTTTGTCTAATATATGCCTGTCTTCTTTGCTCTTAGAAAGTTCTAATAATACATTAAGTATTTGTGGTGCCCTTATTAAATCTTAAATTACCTAGTGAACATATACATACATATCTAACCACGTAAACCTTGGGGAAGGTTAACCAAGCCTTTCCTTTGGATATCAAGTCTATGGTTTATTTTATTCCACTCAAAAATGAGATTGATCAAGGGATAATTAGTTATGTAGACGATTTCAGCAATTTTTTTTTCAAAAGAAAATACAATTTGGAAATAGCAAATGACTGCTATAACCAACTGAGCAATTACATCCCTTTTTAATAGTGCATAAAAACATGCACTCATTAACCCTTGTTATGGTAGTATGTGAATAAATTGACATCACTTGTTTCTTTGGATTACCTGGCCTTTTTTTTTTTTTTTTTTTTTTTTTTTTGAGACGGCGAGACGGAGTCTTGCTCTGTCGCCCAGGCTGGAGTGCAGTGGCATGATCTCAGCTCACTGCTACCTCTGCCTCCTGGGTTCAAGCGATTCTCCTGTCTCAGCCTCCCTAGTAGCTGGGACTACAGGTGCGTGCCACCATGCCTGGCTAATTTTTGTATTTTTAGTAGAGACGGGATTTCACCATGTTGGCCAGCATGGTATGGATCTCCTGAGCTTGTGATCAGCATGCCTCGGCCTCCCAAAGTGCTGGGACTATAGGCGTGAGCCATCGTGCCCAGCCCGATTTATCTTTTAAGATTACAGACTGGCCATTATCAGCTCAATGGCTTTTTAAAAATGCATAATTACATATGCTAATTATATGTAAGGACAGAGTTCAAATGTTATTATTCTTATATTTGCTTTCTTGCCTGCTAAATGAAAGGAAACAATTCTCATTTTCAAATAAAAAGTCTTTAAATGGCACGTTTCATTCTTTAGAGTAAATTCACAAAATTAGGCTCTTCTCATATCGCTATAAAGAAATGTCTGAGGCTGGGTAATTTATAAAGAAAAGAAGTTTAATTGGCTCATGGTTCTGCAGGCTGTACAGGAAGCATGATGCTGGCATCTGCTCAGCTTCTGGAGGCCTCAGGAAGCTTACAATCATGGCAGAAGATGAAGGGGGAGGAGGCAGTTCACATGGCCAGAGCAGGAGCAAGAGAGAGAGCAGGGGAGATGAGCAGGGGAGATGCCACACTTTTTAAACAACTAGATCTTATGAGAAATTCACTCACTATAACCAGGATAGCACCAAGAGGACAGTGCTAAACTGTTCATGAGAAATCCAGTCCTGTGATCCAGTGACCTCCCACCAGATCCCACCTCCAACATTGGGGATTACAACTCAACATTAGATTTGGGCAGGGACACACATCCAAACTATATCGTTTACCATAATACGAAAACAAAGACAAAAATGGCCTGAAGTGTGCTTTATGAAATCAGTTGTGTTATTGAATTTTACATTCTAAAAGAGCTCTACTCACTACCTGGGTGATAGGATCATTTGTACACCAATCCTCGGCAACACGCAATTTACCCATGTACAAAACTGCAAAAGAAATTATGTTAAAAAAATAAAATAACACTTCAATTTAAATAACTCTTCTAAATATCTGTCCTTTTTTCTTCAGAAATCAGATTAACATTGAAATAGTGAGACTCTGCTATGCTAGGAAAATGTATTTGTATTAGTCCATATCACATATATATCAGTTGAGAGACATATTTCTCAATTAAAAATTAAAACAAAATATGATATTTTCCTCTTCTAATAGCACAAAAATCCTGAATCCTTCAGAAAAAAGAAAAAAAAAAAAAAAGAACTCTGCTATGGGGCACATAGTTGTCCCTGTTTTTTCCTAAAGTCGTAATAGATATGTTTAAGAAAAATGAAGTTAATATTTTCTCAGGAAAAAAGCACATCTGTATAAATTTTTTTAAGTTCGAGTTTTTACTTTAAATGGTTATTGTTGTAACAACACATAAAAATTATTGCCATTATTGTAAGATTTCAGAGACCTAAACATACAAGGCTAATTGTGCTCCTGTACATAAATGAGTCATGTGTAAGAATAAACTATTAAAACTCCCAAATCCAAAAAAAGGAATCATTTTGTAGCATATATAAATTAAAATTTTGCTACAGCAAAAACAAATTCAAATCTATCTGAAGAAAAAAGCAATCAGATAATCTATACATATAATTGACATATAATAAAACTGGGCATTGATTAAATTCAGTAATATTTCAAATGCTAGTATTTTCTTTAAACTGAAAGGAAATGTATCATTCAATAGAAATCTTAGTTATACTAGAATACAACTATCAAAATGTCCTACTAAGATTTTTATCTAATTTTAAGTAGCCTAGCCAATGAAAACACTCAGTGGTTCTAAATTGTTTGTATTTGTGCTACCTTTGAATCTGACCACAACAATTCTAGTAGTCAACACTAATATTGAATTAATTCTGGTATTACACACTCTAAACAGGGTCATACAGGACAGCAGAGTATGCATTAACTTTCACAGTATAAGAATGTCTTAGTACATTTAAATATATTGTCATATTATTCTTTGCCCATTATTATTGTATGGGTATTTGTTTAAAAGTAGTTATTGTCCTCATAGGGTCTCCAGTATATACCATCAGGGGACATTTTGGAATAATCTAATAAATATGTTACTTTGCTTGTTACCAGTTTGAAATCATAAGCCCCTTGCTTCTGACTCACAATGAAGTGTACGTACATTTCCCTCAACACAATATTACATGAATTGATCCTACTTTCCTGAATCACCATTTATGAATAAATATATCCAGGAGGAAAAATTTTTCCTCTGTCCTCTCAGGTTGAGTGTCCTGTTAAATTGAAAAAAAAGGCCAATTAATAAGAGAAAAAGTTTATTCATATGTAAAATAAAATTAACAAAAGAAGTAGCCAGCTCTTTAAATGGGTAAAGTTAGACTTACATTCCCAATAAAGTTTCCATGTCTATTTCTTATCTTAAGTGCCTCCTATTAGGGGAATGAATAAAATAGTCAATTATATAGAAAGGATGAAATAATATAATTTCCAAATATAATTTGGAAATTTAAATATAATTAAATTTCCAAATATAATTTCCAAAGGATGGAATTAATAACTTGCTTAACGTATATCATGAATAAATTTCAAAATCAATGTTCAAAGTAAAGCAAAACAAGTTTATTTCTATAATTTTTAAAAAATACCCAAATGGTATCTATTTCATTCATGGATACATGCATATGTAGACAGTAGAAAACATGGATAGTAATAATATACATGAACTTCAGAAGTGTGGTTAACACCTAGGGGAAAAGATTTACCTATTGTTGCAAATCTTTTTTAAGACAGAAGGAGAGAGGGAGAAAGAGGGAAGGAAGGAGGGAGGGAAGGAGGAAATTGTTAATATATATTTAATTTCAGTGGTGTATACGTAAGTGTGACATTTTCTCTACATTTTATTGTTTAAACATTTTTAAAGTTTTAATTTTAACTAAAAGCTCATATAATTTTAATCCCTCTGAAATTTTTGGAGAAAAATATCTTTTTTGGCTCAATCTATCCATTTATACTGGAAATCAAGCCAACAACCTAGAAACTCGAATCTCTCTCTCATCTAGAAAGAAATCACAATGCGCCGGGCATGGTGGCTCATGCCTATAATCCCAGCACTCTGAGAGGCCAAGGTGGGTGGATTACAAGGTCAGGAGTTCGAGACCAGCCTGACCAACATAGTGAAACCCTGTCTCTACTAAAATACAAAAATTAGCTGGGTGTGGTGGCACGCGCCTGTATTCCCAGCTACTCAGGAGGCTGAGGCAGGAAATCGCTTGAACCCAGGGTGGAGGTTGCAGTGAGCCGAGACCATGCCATTGCACTCCAGCCTGGGTGACAAAGCAAGAGTCCATCTCAAAAAAAAAAAAAAAAAAAAAAGAGAGAGAGAGAAAGAAATCAGAATCTATCTTCTTCTTTCCTCAAGAGAGCTGGGCAGTTATAAAAACTGCTTTCTTCCTTTAGTATTTTCATGTACCAAAATGGGAAGAAGTAAAATGGTACAAGTACCAAACTGCCTCTAGCTACAGAGGGGAAAAAAATGAAATTGGCCTCTTAAGGGGTTGAAGGGCTTGGAGAATTCACATGTTAGGTCGTACTTCTTTGATTTCCACCCTCCTCTGTAGGAATGAATATTAGGAACAATAATAAGTATGTCAAGGTCATGTTTACCTAATTCCAATGAAGCAAGTCATAAATCTCAAATTGTTAACCATCTGCAGGGAATGAGTGGATCTTTTTTTTTAGAAGCCAAGTAGTTAAAATGGAAAAATGTGTTTAGTGTGAAAAGAAACTGGAGTGTTTCTGTATTAGATAAGGGAACAGTCTGTGACCACATAATGTCATTGATGTGATCGGAAATTATGTGGTCTTTTAAATTGCTTTATTTCCCTCAGCAGAATATTAACTTCAGGTGAGTAATTTAAATTGCATTAACAGCAGCCTCCTTAAGATGACACTTCATTTAGTTTTGAAAGTTGCTGCTGTTTAAGATATCCCCTAGCCTGCCATTTCACACTGGTGCTAACTTGTGCCAGATTGTATATTGTTTCTTTCAAAATACCATGGGGGTGTCAAATGCTTTATTGCAAACCTGCTGCTTTATGGGAATATGCAATGTAAATAAACCAGAGAGACACTTCTGTAAATTGCCCTATTTTAGATGGAAAATGTTTCAATTAGATGTATGAAATCAACTGACAGTTTTATGAACCAAACCATTTTGAAAATATCCTTCACATGCACTAGGTATCATCATATTTTCAGAGACCATATGTTGTAAAGTAGATCCACAAGATCTTCAAGGACAGGCAAACTTACACTCAGCATGAATTTCTATCCCAATGCCTTTGTCTCCTTCACTAACAAAAGTCCAGGTAAGACAACTTTCAAAATCACTAATTTGGTAGAAAGGGAAGTATCAAAATAATTTTTAAAACTTATCATGGTTATTTTCCTTAGGAAAACAAGATACATGCACATTCCTGCACTCTTTCCTGGACCATCAATCCAGTAACGCAAATAGAGACAGACTGTCAGAACCTGGGACAAGGGCTACAGGGTTAAAGACATGTTTTTGTAAGCAATCTTTGTTAGGAGACTTAAAAACCAACTCATAACATGGATAATCATTTGCAGGAGAATAAGAGTTTCATGGGTGACTGAATGAGATTATTAAATGGCTCAAGAAACTTCACAGTAGTAGCAAATAAATATATAATTTGAATTTACCTTTGATCTACCAAGCCCTTCTTAAAGGGAAGGATACATTCATAATTAGATTTGACAGAGTCGTTGGTTCAATCCCCTTCTCTTTATCAAATAACCCTGTTTTTTCTTTTTCTGTTCTTTTTCCTATTATTATAAATGGTTTACAAGCACCTTCAGAGATATATAATTTTTTTTACTTTTACAATACAAGGTCTTTGCTTTCCCAACCATAATTCCTTCTGACACACTTTCCTTTTCTCCTATAAACTCTATATTCTAATCTGTGACACCTCTCTCCTGTGACTCACATGCTCTCTGAATTTTGCTTCCTGGCAGCTGCTTTTCTGTGCTGCCATTGCTTACTCTTTCAATCTATTCCCATGGTGTTCAACTCAGCTGCCCTGATACTGCTGTCCCTGGCTGTTAGCTGCCTCCTGAATCCAGCTCACATACTCCAGAGCCATCTTTCCAGCAAGGGAGTTTCAGGCCATTGACTCCACTCCAGCAAATCACTGATTTGACTGAGTATATCTTTCTAATTCTCATTTAATGTAGGATGGAACAGATTATTTCTACAGAAACCCTAAGTTTTAAAAAGAAAAAATGCACAACATTCCCAGAAGACCAGCAGCAGGAGCGACATTCCAGAACCTTGAATTTAAGGTGCTTCCTGTTTACTTCTCCGTGAATTATCATTGCCACCTCTGTGAAATCACCTAGCCACATGAAGTAGCAAAGCTGCCTGCCACCCAACGGGCTGCAGGGGTAAGTGTGCATTGCTATAATCCTCAAAGAGGGAAATTTGAAAACCCTTGAGACAATAATGACAAAGAAGGATCTAAATTGCACAGCAGGAGCCCAATAACCTAGCAAAGAACATACAGTGATGTGGGATGTTGAGAATAGGTATTTCTTGAATTATAGGTAATCTAAAGTTAGTCTCTGTTAAAAACATAAGAAAAAGTAACCTAGAAAGAAGAAAACACATTACCTTTCTTATATTAATCACAAATACAATAATACGTTTTAACCTTCAACAAAAACTGGCAGAATGTTCCAGAAAACTGGTCTGTTTCTTTCATATTAATGAAATGATGCAAGGAGTAGAAGCAAAGTATAAACAAGGAAGGAAATCAAGAAAGTCTTAGCTATGGTGATTTTACTATATTTCCTTCCATATGTAAGTTGCTTTTAGGATGCTTCTTTTTTAAAAGATTATAGAGATGGGGTAACTCTAAATGAGAAAGCCTTTAGCCCTAACTCCTGATAAATATAATCTGGGTCATTTGTCATTGTTCCCTCAACACACTGTGTAGCAAAAAGCAGCAGGACTCTGAAGACTGATGCTGCACTCACATGGGCTGAGCAGAAATAACACTGTTTAGTCCCAGGAACTAAAGGAAATTTGTAGGCTTATTTAATTTTAGCCCATCTTCAAATGGCACTATAAAGTTATAGGAAAGCAGATATTGTCATGGTAACATGAAAAATATAGAAACCAAGGCTCCAGAAGAACAGGTGAATGGAGCCATTTGCAGGTCAAGGGATTAGGAACTCAGCTATGGATCAGCCAGAACAGTAGGAGCTGCTACTTTAAGATGTGCCCTAAGCTGGAAGGGCGAACAGCTAGGAAAGCCTGTCTGCCTGCCTGCCTGCCTGCCTGCCTGCCTGCCTGCCTCCCTCCCTCCCTCCCTCCCTCCCTCCCTTCCTTCCTTCCTTCCTTCCTTCCTTCCACTGTTGTTAGCCCGGGCTGGAATGCAATGGTGCTATCTTGGCTCACTGCAACCTCCGCCTCCTGAGTTCCAGTGATTCTCTTGCCTCAGCCTCCCGAATAGCTGGGATTACAGGTGCATGCCACCACACCCAGCTAATTTTTGTATTTTTCAGTAGAGATGGGGTTTCACCATGTTCGCCAGGCTGGTCTCGAACTCCTGACCTCAGGTGATCCGCCCACCTCGGCCTCCCAAAGTGCTGGGATTACAGGCGTGAGCCACCGTGTCTGGCCCAAAGCCTCCTTTTAAACAGGAATCTCCCTCTCCATTCTTTAACATATAATTCACATGCCTCTAGATTGAGATGATATCTAAAGTGTTCTGTGCCTACCTCTCTGACTATGGTCAGCCTATATCACAGTCTTTCAGAAAATTCCTTCCCCAGAGGAACACAGCTTGTTTTCCCAGGGTACCTTTTTATTTCTTATTACAAAACTCCTTTAGTTTAGATACAAAAATTTATTTGCTCCTTAGGGATCCTGTTTGACATATCAGAATATGTTTTCAATATTTTTATTGTGGTAAAATATATGTAATATAAAATCATTTTAGGCCGGACACAGGTGGCTCACGCCTGTAATCCCAGCACTTTGGGAGGCTGAGGTGGGCAGATCACTTGAGGTCAGGAGTTCAAGACCAGCCTGGCCAATATGGCAAAACCCTGTCTCTACTAAAAATACAAAAATTAGTTGGGCGTGGCGGCGGGTGCCTGTAATCCCAGCTACTCAGAAGGCTGAGGCAGGAGAATCACTTGAACCCATGGAGAAGAGGTTTCCATGAGCAGAGATCCTACCAGCCTGGATTACACAGAGAGACTCTGTCTCAAAAAAAATTATTTTAAAATCATATTAACCATTTTTAGATAAACAGTTGAGTGGTATTAAGTACATTCACATAGTTGTGCAACTATCACCATTATGCATCTCCACAAATTTTTCATCTTCCCCCAAAGGAACTCTGCACTTATTACACAAAAATTCACTTTCTGCCCTTCCCTTTCTGCCTAAAAGCAAGGCATAAATTTCCCTTTGTAAAGGTGAGATAAGTTCCTATTTGTAAAGGTGTTCCCGTGTCCTGTACCAGGAAGACCAGAAACAGCACTGAGATGAGACTGCATAACAAACCTTACTAAACATTCTGTATCTACCATACATTTCCTAGTACCTTCCAACAATTTATCATCGTTAGAAACCCAGTGTTCTTTTCATTTTCTAGTTACTTCTCCACAACCTATCGCCCTTTGTTAAAATGGTACATAAACCCTTGAGTCTAACCACTTCTTTTTTTTTTTTTTTTTTGAGACGGAGTCTCACTCTGTCACCCAGGCTAGAGTTTAACCACTTCTTTGGGTTTTCACTTCTTTTCTGTGAAGTACCTGTACATGTAAAAATATTAAAATTTGCATGCCTTTTCTACTGTTAATCTGTCTTTTCTCAATTTGATGAGTGTGCCCCAGATAGAGAACCTAACAGGATAGAGGGAAAGTTTTTCTTCTCCTAAACTACTTTATTTCTCTATAAATTTGACTATTTTAGGCACCTCACAGAAGTAGAATCATACAATATTTGTCTTCTGTGCCTGTCTCATTTACTTAGTATAATGTTCTCAAGTTTCATCCATGCCACAGCAGGCATCAAAATTCCATTCCTTTTTAAAGCTGAATAATATTCCATTTTATGTATAGACAACATTTGGTTTATCCATTCATCCTTCAATGGACATTTGGTTTGTTTATACCTTCTGGCTATTGTGCATAATGTTACTATAAATAGTGTGCACAAATATTTGTTCAAGTCCCTGCTTTCAGTTCTTTAGTGTATATATCCAGAAGTGGAATTAGTAGATCATATGGTAATCTATGCTTAATTTATTGAGGAACCACCATACTGTTTTCCATCCAGCTGTACCATTTTACATTCCACCAGCAATTTCTCCACATCCTCACTGATATTTCTTATATTTCATTTTTTAATAATAGCCATCCTTCATCTATTGGTATGAAGTGGCATCTCACTGTGGTTTCAATTTGCACTTACCTAATGATTAGTGATGATGAATAACTGATATGTCAGATTTACAGCTATTTTATTTCTTTCCTTGAAACTGCATTTATTTATTTTTCTCTCTTTAGAACTTTATTGGCATTATAACTTATATACAATAAAATGCATATATTTAAGGCATGCAATTTGATAAATTTTGACAAAAGTATACACCTTTGAAACTGTCACCACACATTAAGACAATCCATCACTCCCTAGAGTTTCTTCTTGTCTTTTTATAACTCCTCCCTGCCACACCTCCTCTCCTTACCTCATCTGCTGGCAAGCACTGATTATCTACTTTCTGTAATTTTAGATTCACTGGCATTTTCTAGAATTTTATGCAAATAGTTATAGAATATGTACTATGAGGTCCATCCATGTTGTTGCATATATCAATAGTTTATTCCTTTTTGCTGCTGAGCAGTATTCTATTATATGGATATATCACGTTATATGCACAATTACCTGTTGATGAATATTTGGATTGTTTCTAGTTTTGACTATTACAAATAAAGCTGCTATGAATAGTCCTGTATAGTGTTTGAATTGAGATAATATTTTCATGTCTCTTGGATAAATATTGAGAAGTGAAATGGCTGGGTCATTATTAATAATTTCATTATTAACTATTTAGAGAACTGTTTCATTTGTATTAGAGTTCTTCAAAGAAAGAGGGAGAAAGAGTGAGAAAGAAAGATTATGGAAATTCACTCATATGATTACAGGAGTCAAAAAGTCCCACCATCTACCTTCCTCAGGCTGGAGAACCAGGAAAGTCAGTGGTGTAATTCAGTCCAAGTCCAAAGTCCTGAGAACCACGGGAGCCAATGGTATAAGTCCCAGTCTGAAGCCAAAGGCCTGAGAACCACTGGCAGGAGGGCAGAGGAGTCTTGCTGGTATAAGACCCATAATCCAAAGGACTGAGAACCAGGAAGCTTTGATGTCCAAGAGAAGGAGAAGATGGATATCCTTGCTCATGCTTCTTCTGCCTTTTATTCCTATTTGAGCCCACAACAGATTGGATGACGTCTGCCCACTTTAGTGAGGGAAGATTTTTTTTACCCGGTCTACTTATTCAAATGTTAATATCTTCTGGAGAACCTCATACAGACACACCCAGAAATAATGTTTTACCAGCAATCTGGGCATCCTCAGCCCAGTCAGGGTGACACATAAAATTAGCCATTACAACATTACTGCCATTTTACAATACAGTGGCAATGTGTGAAAACGCCAGGTCCCCTACATTCTTGGCAATACTTGGTATGGTCAGTCTTTTTCGTTTTAATCATTCTAATGGGAATGCTGTAATATCTCATTGTGGTTTAATTTGTATTTTCCTCATGATAATGATAAAGAATATCTTTACATGTGCTCATTTGTCATCAATATATTTTCTTTAGAGAAGTATCTGTTCAAATTTTTTGTCCAATTTTCAATTGAGTTGTCTTCTTAAGTTGTAAGAGTAGTATGCCATTATACAAATATATCACATATGTCACACAAAGGATATACATATATAATATTGTCAAATTTGTGTTTTGTGAATATTTTCTCCAACTCTGTAGTTTGCCCTTTCATTTTTTAACAGTCTTTCAAAAAGCAAATGTTTTAACTTCGATAAATTCCAATTGATTGATTTTTCTTCTATAGCTTGTGCTTTTTCTGTCAAATTTAAGAAATCTTTGCTAAACCTAAACTCACTAATCTTGCCTCCTAAGTATACCTAATATCTTATTTCTAAAATAAACTGAAAGTAAATCATGTACACTAAAAAAAAAAGAAGACTGACCATCCAACCCTACCATGAATTAGTGCCACAGAATCTCTGTTAGTATCTTTAAGCTCTCTGTCCCTGATGGTCCTGCTGACCCAAAAGGCTATTCTTTGAAGAAGGCTGAAAACTCCATACATAGTATAACAAATCGTAAGAACTGGACTAGCATAGATCAGTGGTAACCACTCAATACCCTCTGTAAAGGCACCTATACAGTGATGCCTGATCCATCATCCCAACTTTACTAATTCAGTTTTTCCTTTTCAAAGACTGTAATCAGGCAAAAACAGGCAAGAGATGCAGCCAGGAAGTGCTGCCCCCATGGAGAGACACTGGGATTTAAACCAACATAATTTGAACAGGTCTTTGGAGACAAAATGCTGAATGTGGATGGGGAAAAGATGCAGATGTTGAGGTTGAAGAGGGAGGAAGCTGGGAACCCTGCATAGGGTGCTGAATGATAAAGCTGGTTCCCAGCCCCAAACTTCTTCTGGGGAAGAGAGCACAGCTGCAAATGCCAGGATACACATAGAAGCCATGAAGTTGAGTAAGTGCTTATCTACAGCCCATTGTTCTCAACTGTCTTCTATTGGATCACAGCCAAAGCTACAACATCAAGAAATTCTTGGCTAATTCTGCTTCCTGCAAAATCAAGGGCAAGAATTCAACAACAAAGATCCAGTACAGAGGCTTAGCCCTCTGAAAACTTCCACAAATGAAGCCAATGGACTATACTCAATTTAAAACACAGTTAAAGGACACCAACCCTCCCAGATGAGAAGGAATCAGTGGAAGAACTCTGGCATTTCAAAAAGCCAGAGTGTCCCCTTACCTCCAAATGAGCCCACTAGGTCCCCACCAATGGTTCTTAACTAGTCTGAAATGTCTGAAACGACAGACATGAAATTCAGAATACGAATGGCAAGGAAGCTCATCAAGAACTAGGAGAATGTTGAAAGTGATTCCAAGGAAACCAAGCAATTCAAGAGCCGAAAGGTGAAATAGCCATTTTAAGAAAGACCCAAATTAAACTTTTTAAGCTGAAAAATTCACCACAAGAATTGCATAATATGATCAGAAGTATTAATATTAACAGCATCCCAGTGCAGTGAGTGGCTCATGCCTGTAATCTCGGTACTTTGGGAGGCCGAGGCAGGTGGATCACTTGAAGTCAGGAGTTCAAGATCAGTCTGGGAAATATGGCAAGACCCTGTCTCTACTATAAATACAAAAAAAATAGCTGGGCATGGTGGTACATATCTGTGGTCCCAACTACTCAGGAGGCTGAGGTGGGAGGATTGCTTGAGCCCAGGGGGTGAAGGCTGCAGTAAGCCAAGATCACACCACTACACTCCAGCCTGGGTGACAGAGCAAGACCCTGTCTACCCTGTCTCCAGAAAAAAAAGAAGTATTAATAGCAGAATAAACCTATCTGAGGAAAGAATCTCAGAGCTCAAATACCAGTTCTTCAAATCAACTCAGTCACACAAAAATAAAGAAAAAAGAATTTTTACAGTCCCACCAACAGTGTAAAAGTGTTCCTATTTTTCCACATCCTCTCCAGCACCTGTTGTTTCCTGACTTTTTAATGATTGCCATTCTAACTGGTGTGAGATGGTATCTCATTGTGGTTTTGATTTGCATTTCTCTGATGGCCAGTGATGATGAGCATTTTTTCATGTGTTTTTTGGCTGCATAAATGTCTTCTTTTGAGAAGTGTCTGTTCATGTCCTTTGCCCACTTTTTGATGGGGTTGTTTGTTTTTTTCTTGTAAATTTGTTTGAGTTCATTGTAGATTCTGGATATTAGCCCTTTGTCAGATGAGTAGGTTGTGAAAATTTTCTCCCATTTTGTAGGTTGCCTGTTCACTCTGATGGTAGTTTATTTTGCTGTGCAGAAGCTCTTTAGCTTAATTAGATCCCATTTGTCAATTTTGGCTTTTGTTGCCATTGCTTTTGGTGTTTTAGACATGAAGTCCTTGCCCATGCCTATGTCCTGAATGGTAATGCCTAGGTTTTCTTCTAGGGTTTTTATGGTTTTAGGTCTAACGTTTAAGTCTTTAATTTACACTGTTGGTGGGACTGTAAACTAGTTCAACCATTGTGGAAGTCAGTGTGGCGATTCCTCAGGGATCTAGAACTAGAAATACCATTTGACCCAGCCATCCCATTACTGGGTATATACCCAAAGGACTATAATTCATGCTGCTATAAAGACACATGCACACGTATGTTTATTGTGGCATTATTCACAATAGCAAAGACTTGGAACCAACCCAAATGTCCAACAATGATAGACTGGATTAAGAAAATGTGGCACATATACACCATGGAATACTATGCAGCCATAAAAAGTGATGAGTTCATATCCTTTTTAGGGACATGGATGAAATTGGAAATCATCATTCTCAGTAAACTATCACAAGAACAAAAAACCAAACACCGCATATTCTCACTCATAGGTGGGAATTGAACAATGAGATCACATGGACACAGGAAGGGGAACATCACACTCTGGGGACTGTTGTGGGGTGGGGGGAGGAGGGAGGGATAGCATTGGGAGATATACCTAATGCTAGATGACGAGTTAGTGGGTGCAGCGCACCAGCATGGCACATGTATACATATGTAACTAACCTGCACAACGTGCACATGTACCCTAAAACTTAAAGTATAATAAAAAAAAATGAATTGGAAAAAAAAAGAATTTTTAAAAATAAAAGATCCAACAATATGGGATTATGTAAAGAGGCCAAATCTATATCACACTGGCATTTCTGAGAGAGAAGGAAAGGGAATAAGCAACTTGGAAAATATATTTGAAGATGTAGTTCATAAAAATTTTCCTAATCTCGCTAGAAAGGCTGGCATGCAAATCTAAGAAATACAGAAACCCCTGGAAAATACAATAAAAGATGACCATCCCCAAGGCACATAGTCATCAGATTCACCAAGGTCAATGCAAAAGTCAAAATCTTAATGGCAGCTACAGAGAAGGGGCAAGTTATTTATAGAGGGAACCCCATCAGGCTAGCAGCAAACTTCTCAGCTGAAACCATATAAGCCAGAAGAGATTGGGGGCCTATTTTCAGCATCCTGAAAGAAAAGAAATTCCAACCAAGAATTTGATATCATCCCAAGTGAAGCTTTATAAGTGAAGGAGAAATAAAATCCTTCTCGGACAAACAAATGCTGAGAGAATACATTTCAACTAGACCACCCTTACAAGAGGTCCTTAAAGGAGTGCTAAACAGGCAATTGAAAAAATGACACCTGCTACCACAAAAACACACTTAAGCACATAGCCCACAGGCACTATAAGTCAACTGCACAATCAAGTCTACATAACAACCAGCTAACAGCACAATTACAGGATCAAAATCATACATATCATTACTAACCTTGAATATAAATGGGCTAAATGCCCCACTTAAAAGACAGAGTAGCAAGCTGGATAAAAAGAAAAGAGCCAACCATCTGTTGTCTTTAAGAGACTCATTTCATATAGCAAAACACACATGCTCAAAGTAAAAGGATAGAAAAAATCTACCATGAAAACAGAAAACAAAAAAGAGTAGGAAGTACTATCCTTATTCAGATAAGACAGAATTTAAACCAATAAAAATTAAGAAAGACAATGAAGGGCATTACATAATGATAACGGGTACAATCCAACAAGAAGCCTCAACTATTCTAATATATAGGTTCCCAACATTCGAGCAACAGGCTCATAAAACAAGTTCTTCTTGATCTACAAAAGGACTTAGACAACCACACAATAATAGTGAGAGATTTCTACACCCCACTGGCAACATTAGATGGATCATTGAGGCAGAAAACTAACAAACTCTGGACTTAAACTCGACACTTGTCTAATTGGA
Source organism: Pan troglodytes (assembly GCF_028858775.2). Taxonomy (NCBI): domain Eukaryota; kingdom Metazoa; phylum Chordata; class Mammalia; order Primates; family Hominidae; genus Pan; species Pan troglodytes. The sequence continues at coordinate 64,210,026 of NC_072403.2, forward strand.
CCTAATAGACATCTACAGAACATTCCATCAAACAACCACAGAATATACATTCTTCTCATCTGCACATGCAACATATTCTAAGATCAACCACATGCTCAGTCATAAAGCACGTCTCAATACATTGAAAATAATTGAAATCATACCAAGCACATTCTCACACCACAGTGCAATACAAATAAAATCAATATTAAGAAGATCTCTCAAGACTACACAAGCACATGTAAAGTAAATAACTTAGTCCTGAATAACTCCTGGATGAACATCAAAATTAAGGCAGAAATCAAAAAATTATTTGAAATCTATGAAAATGGGGATACAACTTATGAAATCTCTGGGATACAGTCAAAGCAGTATTAAGAGGAAAGTTTATAGTGCTAAACACCTTCATCAAGAAGTTAGAAAGATCTCTTATTAACAATCAAACTTTGCACCTAAAAGAACTAAAAACAGAACAATCCAACCCAAAGCCAGTAGGAGTAAATAAATAACTAAAATTAGAGAAAAACTTAATGAAAACTTAAATGCAAAAATCCTTACGAAAGATCAATAAAACCAAGACTTTGCTCTTCAAGTAAATAAATAAGGTAAACTACTAACTAAATTAACAAAGGAAAAGAAAGAGAAGATCCAAGTAAGCACAATCAGAAATGACAAGGGTAATATTACAACTGATCCCACAGAAATTTTTAAAAATAACCCTCAGAGACTACTACAAACAACTCTATGCACAAAAATTAGAAAATCTAGAGGAAATAGATAACTTCATGGAAGCACATAATCTTCCAAGATTGAATCATGAATAAATCAAAACCTTGAACAGACCATATCAATTTCTGAAATTAAATTAGTAAAAAAGAACCTACTGACCGAAAAAAGCCTTGGACCAGATGGACTCACTGCTGGAATCTACCAGACACACAAAGAACTGACACCAATCCTACTGAAACTATTCCAAACAAATTGAAGAGAAGGGGCTCCTCCCTAACTCATTCTATGAAGCCAGCATCAGCCTGATACCAAAATGTGGCAGAGACACAGTAAAAAAGAAGACCTCAGGCCAATATCCTCGATGAACATAGATGCAATAATCCTTAAGATATTAGCAAACCAAATCCAGCAGCACATCAAAAAGTTAATACATCACAATCAAGTAGGGTTCATTCTTGGGATGCAAGCCTGGTTCAACATACAGAAATCAATAAATTTGATTGACCACATAAACAGAATTAAAAGCAAAAGCCATAGGATCATCTCAATAGATGTCGAAAAAGCTTTTAATAAAATTCAACATTGCTTTATGTTAAAAACCCTCAAGATGTATGTTCCTAGGCATTGAAGAAACATACTTCAAAATAAAAAGAGCTATCTATGACAAACCTTAGCTAATATCCTGCTGAATGCACAAAAGCTCGAACCATTCCCCTTAAGAACTGAAACAAGACAAAGATGTCCTCTCTCACCGCTCCTCTTCAGTATAGCACTGGAAATCCTAGCCAAAGCAATCGCAAGAGAAAGAAATAAAAGGCATCCAAACAGGAAAAGAAGTCAAACTATCTCTCTTCACTGACAATATGATTCTATACCTAGTAAAACCCAAAAGACTCTGCCAAAAGGCTGCTAGAACTGATAAATGACTTTTGTAAGGTTTCAGGATACAAAATCAATGTATAAAGATCAGTAGAATTTCCATACATTAAAAATGTCCAGGCTAAGAGTGAACTTAAGAAAACAATCTCACTTTAAGAAGCCACAAGGAGGGGCTGGGCACGGTGGCTCACGCCTGTAATCCCAGCACTTTGGGAGGCCGAGGCGGGCAGATCATGAGATGAGGAGATAGAGACCATCCTGGCTAACACGGTGAAACCCCGTCTCTACTAAAAATACAAAAAAAAAAATATTAGCTGGGCGTGGCGGGCGCCTGTAGTCCCAGCTACTCGGGAGGCTGAGGCAGGAGAATGGCGTGAACCCGGGAGGCGGAGCTTGCAGTGAGCCGAGATGGGCCACTGCACTCCAGCCTGGATGACAGAGTGAGACTCCATCTAAAAAAAAAAAAAACAAAAAAACAAGCCACAAAGAAAATGAAATATCTAGGAATACAACATCTCTGCAATGAGAACTACAAAACACTGCTGAAAGAAATCAGAGATGAAACAAAGAAATGGAAAAACAATCTATGCTCATGGATGAGAAGAATCAATATTGTACAAATGTCCATACTGCTCAAAGCAATTTACAGATCAGTGCTATTCCTATCAAACTACCAATATCATTCTTCACAAAATTAGGTAAAATCATTTTAAAATTCATATAGAACCAAAAATGAGCCCAAATAGCCAAAGCAATCCTAAGCAAAAAGAACAAAGCCAGAGGCATCACATTACTCAACTTCAAATTATACTATGAAGCTACAGTAGCCAAAACCGCATGGTAATGGTACAATATTAGATACATAGATCAATGGAGCAGAATAGAAAACCCAGAAATAAAACAGCATGCCTACAATCATCTGGCTTCAGCAAGGCCAACAAAAACAAGCAATAGGGAAAACACTCCCTATTCAATAAATGGTGCCGAGATAATTGGCAGGAGGTGGAGGTTGCAGTGATCCAAGATTGTGCCATTACACTCTAGCCTGGTGGACAGAGCAAGACTCTGTGTCAAAAGAGGAAAAAAAGAAAAAAAGAAAAAACGAAAGAGTCCTTCAGACAAACAAAAACTGAGGGAATTCACCAGCAGACTTGCCCTTCAAGAAATGTTAAAAGAAGTTATTCAGATGGAGGAAAATGATATAAGTCAGGGTCTACTTCAAGAAAGAAAATGCTCTGAGGAAGGAATGAATGAAAGTAAGATAAAATCTTTTATTTTTCTTTTTTTAAGTTGATTTAAAACATCTCTTTCTTTAAAGCAATAATCATAACAGTACATTGGATGGTTATAACATATAGATAAGCAAAACGAATCACAGCAATGTCACAAGAGACAGAAGGAATTCAGGATATTCTGTTATAAGGCAACTCTACCCACATATGACAGAGCATAGTGAGAGTTATTCAAAGGTCGACTTAGAATAGTTAATAATGTGTATTGTAAACTATACGTCAACCACTAAGATGTTTTTAAAAGAAGTCATTGATATGCTGAGAAAGGAGTAAAATGGAATCATACAAAATGTTCTATTAAAACCAGAAAAAGATGGAGGACAGGGAGAGAAAACAAAGAACAAATGCAACAATCAGAAAACAAACATAAGTATGATAGGTATTAATCCAATTATATCAATAATCAGTTTAATTATGAATGGTATGATTGGGTAAAGACTGATTCTCTGGCTTATTGACTTGACTAGGAATTTTAGATGCAGTTTACATGAGAGGTCTTTACTACCTTTTCCATTTTGCTGTAAATTTAAAAGTAATAAATATTATTTTATTTATTCTAAAATCAAAAGGTTGTTTAAAACCGATATTCAGCTAAAGCCATAGAGTCCATAACCTTAATTTTAAGTAGTTCTCTCAAAATGCAATGCATTAATTCCAAGAGGATTGGGTTTTTCTGCAAATGCAAATTTAAAGACATCATTGTCTAGAACAGCACTGTCTGATAAAACTTTCTGCCATGACAGAAATGGTCTTTATGTGTGCAGTTCAGTATGGTAGCCACAAACCACATGTGGCTACTGAACATTTCAAATGTGGCTAATGTAGCAAAGAAAATAAACTTTTTATTTTATTTTCTATTAGTTATTTTTTTAAATTTAAATAACCACATTGTACCATATTAATGCAGGTGTCTTGTGCAAGTTGAATACAAGTCTTAATTTAAGCAAGCAACTCACTTTCCTACCCAGTTCTAGCATTAACTTATTATATTAGGTGCTAAAATTTTCATAGTTGGAATTTAATGATATTATGAATTTATAAAAATATTTTTTTCAGACTCTACCAGATTAACTATGAAAATATAGTTCTGAAATATAATATCAGGAGAGAAATAAGATTAATTCCAGTTTTAGAAACCTCTAGTCCAAATTATGGACTTTTACTTTGTTAGAAACTAACTCCTTTCATCTCGACAAAAATTGTATATGAACTAAACTGTGCAACTGCGTCAAGCTATTATCACACACGTTTAAAGCTTCTATCACAGTACCACCAGCTTTCAGTTAAAACAGAGCCTAGCTAGAAGTCCCTGAAATGGAGTAATCCCCAAATTCCCACTAAAATATCTTTGAAAGCAAAAACAAAGACAATACACAATAGCACTGAAAACTAGAATCAACTTTATGGAGGAATTTTCATTAGTTATTAGGCCAATGGATCTGGGTTGAGAAACACAGGTTTTTTCTTCTAATTGGTTTAGCCATAAGAAATGGAAAATTTATCTGCCTAAAATGAGGCCAAAAAACCATTAGTCCTCCAGATATAACTTTCTAGTTCATAAAACAAAATATTTATTTACCTGAAAACTGGGTAACTGTTCTTCTGCCTCAAAGCAGCACTTATTGAGGTAGCCCCAGTGAGTACTTGTCTTTCTTTGCATATTGGGGAAACAAAATTTGCAACAAAAAATTGGGCTGCAAATGAAGGCCCCAGAGATGGGTGTTGTACACTTGCTGGCACCATCCCCAGGCAGAAGGACTGTCAGTGGAAGTGGAAGCCAAAATATCTCTAGTGACACATGGTGTATGGTCTTGTCAAATTAAGTCTGATATGGAAAGGGAAGAAACCATCTTCATGAGATAGATATACATATTTGGTGTCACTGGGAACTAAACCAGGGCAGGAATATCCATGCTGTTGTTTCAGAAGAGGGTTCACCTGGCATCAAATGGAAAGTGAACTGGAAATATAGAAAACTGTAGATTCGACCACAAACTTTATTAAAGGAAGATGATCTGAAACTCAACCAAAAATGATAAGTGATTTAAAAAATAATGAAAATTTGACAGATGTGGAACCCAGAGAATGAAGAAACTATGTTAAGAATTACAATTATTCCCAAAGATGTAACTAGAAACACGTAACAGAGGCCATGGTGAGTGACAGAATTGAATACAACTTGTCAAAGCTAGTTAAAGACATTATAACTTAGTTTAAAAGGCCAACTCAACTATTTTCCAAGTAAATATCCATCAACAGAGCAAAATCTACATATTCTATGAAAGTGCCCCATTAACAGGCCAAAATAAAGTCCATAAGCCTCTAGGCAGAAAAAGCAAAGAAACTGGCCTCCCCATCAAGGAACAATATTAGGCTGGCCTGAAATTTTTTTCTTTGCAATATGTAGTAAGCACACAATGAATTTTTAGGGAGAAAAGGCAAATAATACAAGGATGTAGCTCTGCCAAGTTGTCATTCACATGTGAAGATAACAAAAAGACAGTCTCAATGACAGAGGGTTCAGAAAACATACCACTGTTACACCATTTTTACTTAAAAGGTCAAGTGCAGTTATGTAGTGGAACTCTTATCCTTTGCTTTTCACATCCCCATTTCAAACTATAAAAACCATATTCCTGCTTCAGCCCAAAGTCTGCCTTCCTAGGGAGGCTGGGGAGAGGGTTTTCCAACTTTCTTTCCTCTCTAAGAAGGGAAGAATGGTGGAAAGAACCTACCCTTCATTGGTTCTCACTACTGGGGAATAGTCGTTGTGCCTCGAAGGAAGAAATGGACTCCACTGATTCTCTCTACTGCTCCTTCTCTGCCTCTGCTGTAATTACCTGCTCAGGCAGAGCATGCTCTCCTCTTTTCCCTGTTCCCAAGTGGTAGACCATCAGCTCAGAGCCTCCAGGCTTGGAGAAAAAAGGCCTGCAATACATCCTTTCTGCTTATGACTGAGTGGAGAAATTAATTTCTGGGTACATCCTTGGCTTTCTCAGCTTTACTACTGTGTAGATAGGAGATTCAACTCTGGACATCTATTCCATCCTCTTTCTATAGAATATTCCTGTAAAGCAGAGAATGGAAGATCCAACAATTCAATTCATAGGCTACTTTGCACTAAAGTTCCAGGTGTGATTCAGGTTAGACCAATCAAATACATTTGCAGGAGATTTGGAAAAAGCTGCAGTATTGCACAAGGCACTTTCTCCGGCTGCTGCTCCTATTTCTGCTGGCAGCACAGTCATGAAGGACCTTAGTTTTTCTGAGGCAGCATTAATAGTCCAGTCCCTAGCTTCATAGCTGTCAAAAGGCAGACCGTGGGTCATCCATTTTGCCAGCACACTTTCTAACAAGTGGGACATGGTTGTGCAGCCAGGTGCAGAAGCAGCTTCCTAATCATGGCTGTGACAGAATGACCCTGGAGCTGGACATTTCCTGATTATAGCAGTGGGGGAAGCCCCATAGGTGACCTGGTCCTGGGCCGTAGCTTGGGAGTCACTCTTGTATATTCCATTTTATAAACTATTTAATGTCATGTACACACAGACACGCACACACACACACACAATTATTTTTCCTGCTTTAACTAGCAGAAATGGATTAATTTCTCTGCTACTGAACTCTGACCAATACAACCAGAGAGCCATATACTTGTTCAGGTGTTATTGATCCTACTTGACCCCTATGTCTGTTATCAATTCTTTAGAACTTGGCGGGGGAAAGGGATGAAGATTGGGCTCTCCTAAACCTCCAAAATCAGTCATCTAAGAAGAGGATTAAAATTAAAAACTCAATATTTTATACAAGGTTGTTATGTAAAAGGATTGGTGGTGAGCATTAAAATCAAATAATGTTTGACTATATAACATTACTGTAAACAAAATAAAAATTTCACAAATAATACATAAAATATGTATAGCCTAGAAAGTACTTATTTAACTACTCATATAGCCTAAAATTCAAGATAAAACTAATGAAGTTTAGGAATTTAGAGCTATTATGGGTCAAAAATAAAAGTGGCATAAAGAATACTAAAAATATTTAGCTCTTACTAAAATAAAGATTTTAAATGTTGCTGGAAAGTAATTTTTTCAAAAAATGTGAACCTCTAGTATGCCTTAAATATTGGCAAACAAAGCAAAATTGGGACAGTTGTAGAAAAATTCAGAAATAAGGAAACAGTAATTATGGCAAGGAAAAGTAAATTATAAAATAACATATCAAATCCTTCAGATCATGAATGTGAATAATATAGATTTCTCAATTAAATTATAAGGTTATGATACACTGCTTACAAAAGAAACAATAACAGAATGATTACAATGGGTTAAAAATAAAAGCCTTGTAGAAAAGATATCAAACTCAAGCTGAAATAAAAACAGTAAACACCAGGCGTAACAATATTAATTTTAGACCAAGCCACATTTAAGATACCAATTATTAAGTGGGCAAAAATTATCGCTTAAAAAATTGAATCCATAAAACAGAGATATACACTTTCATTTGACAAAACGTGAAATAAAAACTAAGTACAAGGAGGAATATGTAGGCACACAACTGTTTGGGAAGCTCATAAATTCAAGCTCTGGCAGACCATATTAGTGTTAATACAGAAGAACATAGATATTTTAAATCATATGTGGAGGGAGAAAAAACATTTGTTCTTTATAAAAAAGAAATAAACTCTCTAGGAATATTCATCTGCTCCTGGTAAAAAGAAAAACAAACACCTTTCTTTGAAAGAAAGTTAAATTTAAACCTGTTAAAATGTTTTTAATTCCAGGTACAAAGATTCGTGTATATAGATATTAATAATAGTTACCATTTTAATGCTTACTATGTCCCAGACATTCTGATAAGAGGTTTACATGTATTTATATGCAACAATGACATAATAAGTTAAAAATAAGGAATGAAGAATGTTTGCTAACTTGGAACAGTCACATGCTATAATATGAAGTGTATGTCAAACTAAGAGTACATGTATTTGTGTGCCTGTGTGTATACATACAAATAGTAGGATCAACCTTTGTAAAATGTAGACAAAGTCTGAAATGAAACAAAAGCATCCATATAGTAATGGCAGTTTCCTCTGAGTAGTGAGATTACAAGTGATTTTTTTGTTGTTGTTCTTTATATTTTTCTGTAGTTTCCAAACTTTCTTTCTATACTTCACTATTTAATTATCAAAAAAATGAGTTTTTAAATAAAATACATAGGGAAAGTTTCTGATAAATAAAATGTCAACTCATTGCAATATGAAACAAGGCCCCTTATTTTAAATTTCGCTTGAATAATTTGAAATATCAACCAACTGAACTAAATAGATGTTCCCTTCACTGTAGCAATGTTGAAGGCATAGTTTAGTATATCTAACTAGGAGCTGACTTGAACAAACATTTTAGCTAGTTATAGTAAGGAAAAATTTAAAAATAGCAGCTTAGCAGAGAATCTGATAAAACCAAAATACCACCTTGGTATGTGGCAGACATGTTCTTGTATAAAAACACTTTATTGTACTTTATAAAGTACAAGGCAATTGTACTTTATAAAATAGGGAAATAAAAAACATTGTAGAGTGAAAGTCTACAAGATGCATGTATATATGTAGCGGGAAAAAAGTCACTAAAAGCAGTTGATACTGGTTAAAAAATGAAGCTACCATAATTTGAAGAAAAATTAATTAGTAGTTCACAAGACAAAAACGAATAAAGGCTTACTTGGAACACATGAAACCCATGAAGTTTATGGTGAGATGGAACACATATACTATGTTTTTATGAAATCCAAAATCAACAGGAATAATCACTAGAAAATTAGGGGTGTAGGAAAGTGGGATTATGCTTAAGAATCCACTTACAAACTGACTATCATCTAAATCTCTCTCCTTCATCTCCTCAATAAGATTTGACAATTATTTATGTAGGTAATAAAAGGTACATGAATGAATGTACAATAATAAGTCATGCATGATTATAATTTGCCACTCATTATGTTAAGTCCAGCACATTTGCTTAATTCTTTCATCAACTCTATGTAGTAGACATTATTAACATCTCCCTGTCACAGATGAGGTAACTAAGGCTTAAAAGAAAAATAATGTTTTAATTGTCCAACTAGAAAATGGTAAAACCAGGACTTAGATACAATTTCATCTGACTCCAAACCTCTGCTCTTAACCATTGTGATGTGCTATATAATTAATGCCAGTAGATATTTATATTGGAATGTCAAATTAATTATTTGTATCAACTTTTCCTCATTGTGACTGCCTTTTGCACAATACTTCAATTACCTTACATCTAAATTAATCATAAATTAAATCATTAAGAGCAAATATAGTGACTAAGTTAGAACTACACTCCCAAAATGTTTCTAGTTTGGAATTGGTAAGTTAGAATTTTCACGAGAATTAGAAAGTGGAAATGAATGTCAATCATGACTCTCAGAAGGTCAATGTGAGTTAGATGCAAAGATAGACTGGCATGGAGTTGGCAGCAGGTTTCAGTTGGTCCTGGTTCTCTACTCCGCATCCACGTCTTAACAACAGCAGTCCCAGGTCCACCCCCAGACTCTTGGTAGTGAATGCACAGAGGCCTTAGTTACCCAGAGTCACAGCTCCCCATGGACTTTTCCATGAACTTTCCCTTCAGCCTCATTTTGGAAGTTGGAAATACTTTGCAAACTTTTCATATTAACTGGTTGCTGATCTTGCCTCTCACCCTCCAATGCCTTATTGGACCTTCTCTTTTCCAGCTCCTACCACAACTGTAGAAATTCTAATTCCTATAATAAATCTCTTATCTCATAACTCATTAGTGGTTCTGTTTCTGTGATTGAACCTTGACTAATGCAACAAGTATAACCTTTTAAATAAAACATAAACTTATGAAAATAATGTCAATGAAATATATTTTTTTTGGTTACAAGGAAAAGAATATCCAAACCAAACTGATTTTTTTAAAGTGAAGTAGGGGCATTTATTGGCTCATGGAACTTAGTAAAAGGACAACAATAATTCTGAGCACAGCTTGATCTAAGAGCTCAAACCGTGTCAGCAGGACCATGTCTCCTCATCCAGATTCTGCTTCCTTCTGTGTTGGTTCCAATCCCAGGAAGCCACTCCTATCATGCGGACAGAAGAGAGAATAAAATGGCCACCAGCAGCCTCAGACTTACATTCTTTACTTCTCAACGAAAGCAGAAATGAAGAGCTTCTCACCTATAACAGGTTGAACAAAAGTCCTGGACCTTGATTCCATTGGTCCAAATTAGGTCAAATGCCTATCTGTAAATCAATGCCTATGCCCAGGAAGAGGTAAGCTTTATAGATGGGCTCAGGCTGCAAGCCAAGCTCAACACCAACCAGATGGCATATAAAAAGGAGAATGGAAGCCTGACAGATCCACAAGAATATCCACAAGTGTCAGATATCCCTTTTGTAAAATCATACAAGAAATAAACTAAAATAAGAAAATGAACTTAGAGAAGCATCACCCCAGGTTTACTTATTTTATCTTGGTAATTACTAAATACTCTGCTTTACTTGGCCATGTAGCACTCACTATAACTTTACCCTGGTGTCTGTGACACTGAGGAAAAAATGCCAAGAAATCTACTATTATCCAAAGAATACTGATTAGATCGGGCCTTGCAGAATGTCCTTTAAAAAAATCAGCTTTAAAAAACACCTTGTAGTAACTGTCAAATTTCCAATCATGCTTCCAGACAGATCAGCATTTGTGGTAGGAACTGTTCTCGGTTTTTATTAAAAATCTCATTTGCCAGTAGGTTCATATATTTTTTAGATGTCTCGCCTAATTTCTTTCAACTCTGTACATATCACATATTTTTCTTAGCTATAATTAGTCACTAAGACTTATTAGCATAGTAGTAGTTCCAAGAAACTCTAAACTACAAGTCAGCGTGAATTTTTGCTTTTATGTATTTCTTGACACTCAGGGTAAGTGTTTCGTTTCTTCCCCCTGGAATAAGGCACACATCAGGTTTCCTCTTTTCACTCCTTGAGGATAACTATTATCATTAGGAGGGAACATTAGAATAATTCTTAAAGTAACACATCAAAAGGATTTGGTTGTGTTTAAGCAGTCTCTCAATTCTTTGACTATAGTGTAGCAAAACTTTCAGGCATCAGGAGAAAAAAAAAGTTAAAACAAACCCTTTATTACCAGCTGCTACATTTGGAGGTGAATCCATAATACTAACTGACAACTTTTCATATGAAATTCAAAGAGTCTGAAGTTTCCTTTTTGTATTCCCTGAATATCTGTTCTCTCCACTTCAAAGGACTGTCTGCTGCACAGCAAGGAGAGGTGGCTCATACACAATGGCACTCCTCTTCTGTTTAAATCATACCTTTCAGCAGTTCTGGGGCTACAGGCAATGATAAAAGGGCACATGGCTTTGATTGTTTATTCTTCAATAGCAAAGGCAGAGAAGCACCATGAACAAGGGCAAAAACTAAAGAGATAAGCAGGCTAGGTTCTAACCACTGCTCTGCCACTTAGTCTTGTGTGTGACCTTGAACAAATTATTTAACTTCCAAATTACTCCTGTCCTCATTTGTAAAATGAATATACAGTTGTCCCTTGGTATCCAAGAGAGATTGGTTCCAGGACCCACTTCCCTACCTCCCCATACCAAAATCTGCGATGCTTAAGTCCCTTATGTAAAATGACGTTGTATTTGCATATAACCTATACACATTCTCCTGTATACATATTTTTAAATCATTCTAAATTACTTATAATATCTAATACATTTTGTATTAGATAGGAAGAAAATGTAAAAAGTATTGGACAAGACATCAGAGAAATGCAAATCAAAACGACAATGAAATATCACTTCACACCCATTAGGATGGTTATATTAAAAAAGACAGATAAAAACAGGTCTTGGTGTGGATGTGGAGAGATTGGAACTCTCCCATACTGATGGTGGGAATTTAAAATGGTACAACTACTTTAGAAAACGGTCACACAGTTCTTCAAAAGGTTAAACATAGTGTTATCATAGGGCCCAGCAGTCTCACTCCTAGGTGTATACCCAAAAGAAATGAAAACATGCCCACACAAACACTTGTACACAAATGTTCATAGCAGCATTATATATGCTACCCAAAAAGTGGAAACAGCCCACATGTCCATCAACTGATGAATGGATAAACAAAATGTAGAATATCCATACAATGGAATATTATTCTGAAATTAAAAGGAATGAAGTGCTGATACATGCTGCAACATAGATGAACCTTGAAAACATTACACTATGTCAAAGGAGGCAGTCAGAGAAGACCACATATTATGTAATTGCATTTATATGAAATGGTCAGAATAGGCAAAGCTATAGATAAAAGCAGGTACCCAGTTGCTAGAAACTGGGGTGAGGAGAAAGAGGAAATGGCTGCAACTGGGTATACGGTTTTGGGGGAGGTGAAGAAAATTTTCTAAACTTAGATAGTAGTGATGGTTGCAGAACTCTGTGAATCTACTGAAAATTATTCCATTGTACATTTTAAATGGTTGAATTGTATGATATGTGACTTATATCTCCATAAAGCCATTTTAATAAAAATGTTGTGTGTTGTAGGCAGAATAAACTGCCTTCACCCAAAGTGTTTTTCTTTTTGTCACTGTTCGATATTTACTTTTCCAATATGATTTCATAGGCTTGGGAAAGGCCTTTGTGTACCAAAAATGTCTCCTGCCCTTACCCTGCTCCTGCTTCACTAGTTTATAAAATTATACCTTATTAATTTCACTCCTTCTGCTGAAGGCTTTGCTTCTAACAAATATTCAAAATAGCTCAAGGAAAGATTTCTCACTGAGCTTTATCAACCATGTGCTATTTAGTATGAATGAGTTTGCCAGATCTTTTGCTGACATCGGAATTTGGTTGAAGGCAAACAGAATGAGAATAAACTGCCAAGGGATGAAGGAAGAGGGCATTCTAATGAAAAGAGGGTACGCATACATTTTTTTTCATCCCTTAATGTTTTAACAGCAATGATCCTACTGCCTACCTGTCTTTGCTAATACCCTGATATGTCTCCTGTGTTTCTCTGTTTTCTCATCTACTGATTCATACCATCTCTGTATCCTGCAGGACCTGATTCGAAGGTCACTTATGCCAAAGCCATGATTGTTTAAAGTTACTACTTATGTTTCTATTTCCTATGCTTTTGGTCCATATCTTTATTTATTTTAATTTGAGATTACACTGAAACTTTTTCAAGCTGCTTCATATATACGAGTTTTGCTCTTTAAATAAAATATTAGTTCAGCAACAACGTGACTATGTCACAGATTGTGGATAGGTTTTGTTTAGAGAATCAATTCCAACCGATGGTCAGGAGCTGTCTGAGAAGGACTCCAAACCTTTCTACCCTCAGCAAGGAGGCATACTGTGATTGACTAGCTATGCCTGCAATTAACACAGGAGGGAGTAGAGAATATGCGTGCCACTCCTCATTGTTGTAACTCCTTAGACAGCCCTTTGTTATTTGATACTTCCCTCTGCCTTACAATCAGACATGAGTTTTACCTACACAGTAGAAAAACTTTCTTCGTTTTTGCACACCAGCGTGGGCTGTCTTGTTAGATCATTTGCTAATAATCCTAACACTCTGTACTCTATAACATTATGTGACACTACAATATTTCATCTATTATTTTGTAACACTACCTATGTGACTTAGATCGTCTAACCTCCATGAATAAGAAAAATATTTTTTAATATATATACATGACATATGGCATAGCACACACTGTTGTCTGGCTAACCAGCATCCATCCCCTCAACCCTCCTTCCGAAAACAATTACAATGTTGCTTCCTTATCCACCCTTTCCCGTGGGTCCAGGTGATTCAGGGGATGTTGGGGCTACTACAAGGCAAAGCCTCGAAGCCAAACTTGACAGTTCTGTTCCTCTGCCTGGGGTTGGTTTAAGCCAGTAATATGATGCAACTCTGATGGGAAAGGAGATTGCTGCTGGATTGGGGGCATCTGGGAGAGTCCCCCTCTCCCTCTTTTCAAGACTCACAGAAATAGATGTTCTCTTTTTTCTCTGGACATTGTTGTGTGTGGATACTAGGCCTGGAACTGCTATACCCTTCATGCTATGAGGCTAAGAACAAGGTCTGTCCGCAGAGGAGGGTGAAACAGAGAAAATGACAAAGAGGCAGAGCCAGAGTCATGACAGCCTGTACCTGGGGTATGCCAACTTGCCCCATCACTGGGCTTCTTAAGAGAGGTAATAATTCTGGTACTTTTTAAACCTACTTGATTCCAGTTTACTGATACTTCACCTTAGTGATACGTGTGGTAATTCCAAACTATAGTTACACCTATATATTTGATAGCACAGACATAAACATTTATCATTAACTGCAATAACCCAATCTGGTTCAACTTTGCATAATAAAGTGGGAAGTTATTTCTTGGTTGCCATGGACCCCAAGGTGGCAAGTTATGTAACCTGAGCATACCCAGATGAACCAAGCATGCAATCATGGGCAGAACCTAAGTGCTCAGACCAAGGAATGGTGACTGAATGAAGAAGCAAACACCACATGGCATGATCCAGGTCCAATCAGACCAAGCCCTGTGATCACCTCATGGCATAGTCCAATCAATGCACACCTCCCGGCACCACCCCATCACAAGATCCAATCAGATCACACTTCATTACCCTCTGACTATAAAATTTGCCCAATCTCCATCTTGGAAAGACAGATTTGAGCCTGGCTCATGTCTCCTTGCAGCTGCCTGGTAATAAATCTTTCTCGCTACAAAACCCAGTGCTTTTGTGTTTGGCTTTCCATTGCACACAGGCAAATGGACACAGTTCAGTTTAGTAACATGTCTCTGTGTGTGTGTGTTTGTGTGTGTATGTGTGTGTAATTTCAGATGCTCTTTATAACAATTTTATAAAGCAGCTATTTTACAGGAATTATCATCTTGAATTAAAATATAAAGAAACTGAGCCTCAGACATGCCAGAAATCACACAATTTGTTAGTGCCATGCTTCATTCATTCATTCATTCCTCTAGGCCCTCCAGCCTGGATCTAGGGTGGCATTATTGAGCAATACAATTATTTGTTTCATCCAAGAAAAACCAAATGCATTATTTGTGCCAGGCATTCATCTAAGGACTGGTGACACACCTGAAGATGACACACCTGCTGTCATGAAGCTTTTAGTTTGTAGGAAAATATATGTGATAACTATTGGGAGAAAATGTTACACAATTCAGGCCGGCTGTGGTGGCTCACACCTATAATCCCAGTAACTCTGGGAGGCCGAGGTGGGCGGATCACTTGAGGTCAGGAGATCAAGGCCAGCCTGGCCAACATGGTGAAATCCCCTCTCTACCAAAAGATACAAAAATTAACCGGGTGTGGTTGTGGGTGCCCGTAGTCCCAGCTACTTGGGAGGCTGAGGTGGAAGAATTGCTTGAACCTGGGAGGTGGAGGTTGCAGTGAGCCGAGATCACGTCACTGCACTACAGCCTGGGTGTCAGATTGAGACTCTGTGTCCAAAGTTAAAAAAAAAAAAAGAAAAAAAGAAAATGTTACACAATTCGAATGGTAATATGTCCTATGAAGGAAAAGGTCTTAGATTGTTTAAGAGAACCTTAAAGTATGTTAAAGAGTAACCTCATCTGGACCAGGATGTTAGAGTTGCCCTCCCTATGGAGCTGAAGATAGGAAGAAGTTAGTTGTGGGAGGAGGAGGAGTTGGTTGGAAAGCATTTCAGGGAAGAAGAAACAGTGTGTTAATATGAGTAAGGCTCTAAGGCAGGAAGGAGCTTGGTTCTCTCCCTGAACCAAGAGAAAGCCAATCTGCCAAAACATTATGTACCCAGGGATGTGGACATACCAAAGACAAGGTGGAATGGGCCAAGAGTATTAAGAACCTGAAGCCACTGAAGAGTTTTAATTAAGGAAGTGATGGGATTGGATTTACACTTTAAAAGATTTGGAGAGAGGCTAAAGAGGAAGGGAATATATGAGTTTATTGAAGAATAGGCAAGAAATGATGGTGACTTAGACAAATTAATTAATTCATACTAAATGCTTCCGCCACACAAATCCTCCCTGCTGTCCAAAGTCCTGTGTAGCTCCTATCCTGGCAATAGCATAATCCATAAACCTTTATGGCATTGGGATTCAACTGTCTTTCAACCCAAGAGAATGAATAAGAGTCACAGAGAAGCATTCCCCTGGAGCCTGTCACAAAAGCATATGCCTTAATTTACAGGTCACACTGTGTTCTTATAAAATTATTTTTCATGAGTTTGCAATACCGGTCCTCTCATGCACAGGGCTCCTGTCAGAGACCCCTCAGACCTAGGTGTAAGGAGAGAACGTGCTGAACAGCACAAGGATTTATCGTTGGAATAGTTCCATCCAAGATAAACTGATTGCTAAGTGCATGCTAACTGGATGGATTAAGCTGCTATAAAAAACAAGATTATTAAATATAAGCCAGTTAAATGTTGAGGAACAACTATCACAAATGACAGCCTTAGTTTAGAATAACAGACTCGCAGCCCTTCTTTTTGTTTGCAATTATATGGCAGATTCAGTTTTATATTAAGCATATTGCTAGTTTGTGACAGAACAGTCAACATCAGGGGACAGGGTGAGGATGGGGGCTGGGTGGCTTCTCTAGAGCCCATGCAGGAGGAGTGTGGCAGAGGGAACCCACCTGCACTGCCTGTTACTGGTGGAGGGTGTCCAGGTTCTTGGCTTTTTGAACAAAGAATTGGACAAAACACACAAACAAAGCAAGGAAAGAATGAAGCAACAAAAGAACAAAGCAGGGATTTATTGAAAATGAAAGTGCACTCCACAGGGTGGGAGCAGACCCCAGCAGTGGCTCAAGGGCCTAGATACAGAATCTTCTCAAGTCCAAATACCCCCTAGAGGTTTCCTACTGGCTACTTGGTGTTCACCCCAAGTAAATGAAGTGGTGGTAATCAGTCCGATTGGTTGTGGAAAGCAGAGGCTGAAGTAAAGTTACAAAGTTACACTCCTATGCAAACGTCTAATTGGTTGCAAAAAGCAAATTTCAATTTCCCATCTGCCCTGCAGAAAAGGTGGGGGTTTACAAAAGGTGCTGCCTCTGGTCTTTTTGTTACTTAGGCTTGGAAAGTTAGGGGTTTCCTTTCAATTTAGTTCTAGGAAGTCAGTGTGAAATGGCCTTAGCTTCCCTGCCTCCAGACCCTGTTCTCCCACCTGTAGCAAAGGCCTCCAGGTGCTTTCACTTGAGAATGCAGTGGACCCATGGCCAGAGGCAGTGGCTGCAGGAGCCAAGGCTTGGGGGTGCCTGAGGGTCACATAGCTGTTGCCCCCATGGTGTGTCGGGTACAGCCATTTCATAACCAGTGAGAGTAAGGGTGTTTGCCTGCACCCCCTTCACCAGACCATCCTGATTCTTTCATTTTTATCTTTTAATTATTCTCTCTGCATTGTACGTAAAATTCTAAAGGTTTTTTTCCAATTAGATTTTATGCAGCGTTGATTCTGAACCTCAGTGCTTCTAAAGATCTTCAGTTAAAATTCAGTGACTATGGTTTTGTCTTTAAAATCCTTGTCTCATCCAGCTCTTTCTCCCTCTCAGCAAGACAGCCTTTCAGCTGAAACTGTTATGAGTTCATCTTTGGTCGTCTCTCTTTTTGCAGAGTCATTTAAATTTTTAATAATTGAGGACATAAAGAAGATGCATATTTCTGTTTTCTGTGGAATGCTTATCTTTTATACCTAATATTTGGTATAAAATTTTTTTATTTGCTTCCTTAACACTGCCCCCACCCCACCTTGTCTTTAAAAAGGAGAGCCAACATATACTACAAATGGTCAATAATAATGAAATGTGTTTAACAGTGATATATCAAGTTCAGATTAAGAAAGAGATGTACTTACTCCAAGTCTCAGAGAATGTAGAGAAGCAGGGGTTTGTCTTTCTTTCACTGACTGTCCATCTTCGCATATCCTGGCATTGAATCAACACCTTTAGGTTCTCCAGAGGTCAATGGTTCAAAGTGTACAGATCCCAATGCTAGAGGAAGGATCACATATTATATCAGTATTATGATAAGTCCATGACTCTGGTGTAAACCTGATGTCATACTGTGTATTTTGTAGAGTGATATACTTGCACATATGACACCTAACTCCTAAGTTTTAATGAGATCACTTAGCACTTTCAATGACTTACTATTATCTTTTTTTAAAATCAAGGATTAATTTAATTTTTAAAACAAATACAAGTTATTGATTTACTCTTCTCAACTTGACAGTCTACCTGTAGTATAACTGTCAGGTAAAAACATACATCTTTACAACTTGGCACCCCCAAGTAAAAACAAGCAAACAAACAAACAAACACACCATTTCACAGAAAGGAAAGAAACAACATGAAAATAGCTCAAGAAATACAGTAACGAGCAAAAATATATGGGGAAAGAGGAACGTGTAGTTTTGACTTAACTGAAGAAACCAAGAGGAAACTGGTCTACGTATGAAAATGTGCATCCTGAAAGTCAGGTGTCAAGATTTTCGAGTAGGCATCTATATGACTTGAATCTCCCCTATTTCCTGAATAAAAGTGACATCTTTCAGTATTTATACTTCATGGCTCAGACACCTACCTCATTTGGTTCTGTTCCTTACTTACTCTAGCCTTTACTTAAATGAGTCTGAAAAACTTGGGGATATAGCATAAGAAGAAAAATAATCACACATAATATTCCCCTTTCTGTAGCTACTTTAGACCTGGGTTGTTACTAGAAAATTCCTGAAGAAAATTTCAATGTAAGTCTGCGGCTTTGCTGAATCAAACCCCCCCGCCATTAATATTTAAAAAACACCCACTGTTTGGGCTAATAGCATTATTGGTGGTACCTATTATATAGAGGGATAGCTGAACAAAGTCTGTGTCTTGAAACCAGTGTTGAATCACTCTCAGGGTTGAGAAGAAAAAAGGGGAGTCTAAAATCACAAGAAGTAAAGACATATCTAGGACTCTTGTCCTTCTGGATCCACGCTTCCTTCAGGGTCTTCATTGTTGTAAATGTTCTCTGCCATTTGCCACACTTGCATAATATTGTCTTCTGGTACAGAACAAATCACCCAAGGTTCGTTGGGATTCCCGGAGAAATCAGGTATCTTGGCAGTGTGACCACCATGAATAAACAATAACTCTGGTGGCCTGTCTTTTTTATCTTCTGGGGATTGTTTTTCTCCAATTTTACTTAAATCCCAGACATTCAGTCTGTGATTGGTACCACTGGAAGCCAAAATAGTCTCATTGTGAGGTGACCACTGAACCTGGAATATTTTATCCTTAAGTAATTCAAAGGAATGCAACTTAAGTTTCAGATTTCTCAGATCCCGCAAGGCAACAGTCTTGTCAGCGGATCCTGTGGCAAGAATGAACTCACTATAAGGATTGAAAGAGAGGCAGCAGTGTGAGCATCATTTCAGCAGTGTGAGCGTCAACTGAATGGCTTGGTTTGGAAGCACTGTTTGAACAAGTATCCCAAATCATAAGTTTCTGATCATCAGCAACGGACCCAAACAGAGACTCATGGAGCAGATGCCAGGAAACATCTTCTACTATTGCTGTATGCCCTGTAAAGATGGTCTTCACATCCACCACTTTTTCCCTCCTTTGGGACAGCACTGCTGTCCCACAGGCAGCTGGTGTGGTCATCTGAAGCACTAAGTAAGTGCCCACAGAGATTTGGGTTCCAAGAAAGCCAATAGCCTTCCTTCTGATGTCCACAGAGACACAAGTCTGGATCGCACTCTCCAGAAGGATCTGGTTTAGAAGGGTGTTTTGTATAGTCAAAGACAAGAACATCACTGGAAGGAGTCTTAGTTGAGATGATACAAGGGTTCTGGGGCATATAACGGACCTTGTTCACTTCTCCTTCATGGTTGATCTTGATTTCTATTTCAATTTTTCCTCTAACTGAATAAAAACCTCCAAATTCTCCTTTCTCAGTGTTGTAGTGTGACGCATCAAACTGAGTGTCATCATTAGGGAGTTGCACACTGGCTATAACGAGATGGTTTTGTTCATCCAATGTGTATGTCCCCAGGACAAGTTGATGAATGCTGAAATCTTTCCCTTCTGGTCTGGTTACATCTGGAAGCCACTGGGCAGTTAGGCTGGGCCACTCCAGAGCATGGGTCAACACCAAATCATAAAGAAAAGGGGTGTTCTTTTTCCATTTTTTGTACTCCTCGTTGATCACTCGTTCTTCCACTGCGTCGTCAAAGGCTGCTTCCTTCTCGGCCATGGCAGGCAGGCAAGCTGGGGGAATCCTGGGGTCGAGCGTTGCAGGTGAGGGTGGGGGCACTATTATCTTTTAATTTAGTTATATAAAGGTTTTTTGTTTTCTTTTGGATGTTTTTGGTTTACCATTGGTTCCTTTCTTTTTCCTCTACTATCTTGGAGTAACTGTTCTGATGTGGGTATTGTTTACTGTATTTCAAGTACAGTTAGTTGAAGTAACTGTTCTGATGTGGGTATTGCAAGGTAACATTTACTAACTATTGAGGAGATTGTAAAATATTTTTTCTTCATTCTTAAAAATCAGTAATTTTACCATGATGTGCTTAAGTGTGTGTCAAACATTCCTGGATTTAGTGAGCCCTTTTAATAAGAGAACTGAAGATTTTCTTTAGCTCAGGGAAACTTTATCTATTATCTGAAACATTATCACATTTTATTCTATCCCCCCACCCCTACCACCCCCAGCCACCTACCCTTTGTGATCTGCCCTTGAAGCCCCTTTTCTCTTATTTGCCCTTTTGGGACCTGAGTTAGTGACCTAAAAGATTTTAAAAATCCTTGTGTTAAATTCATTTACTGAATTAATTTTTTTTAGCAAATTCTTCCAATCCTGAGATTTACTGCATTTTTAATTTGAAAATCATGTCTATTTTTAGAAAATCTTTTGTCATACTGAATCTTAATCGCATTCAATTTTTGTTCAGTAGTCATTTTTTTCCTCTGGTAGCTGTGTCTCACAAGGTGGTGTGTTTGTTCATTCTCTCTCTGACTGCTGGGACGTATTACGAGGAGAGTGTAGGTGGAGGAGAAGAAGGTGACAGCTGCTCCATTGGGGGGATGTTGTTAGTAGCTGGATTGGAGTCAAGAGGAGAGGGCAAAAGGGGTTCCCATCTTTCCAGAATTTTATATAATCTTAGCATAGGATATTTTTCTTTGTTACTAGAAACAGAAGTCTCATAGATTTTATGTTAGGAATCATGGACCCCTCAAATCAGGAAAATCATCTATTTTTTTTTCTTAAAAATGGCAAAAAAATTGATTTTACCCCTTTAAATCTTTCTTCTCATCATTATTAGGTTGTTTTGCAGGATTTTGTCAACTGAAATTTTATCTGTAATAATGTCAGAATCTAGTGACACTGCAACCGCAGATAGGTAGTATTTTTGGCAATGAAAGTTTACAGTGTAATCCGATATAAACTGCTATTGTTCAAATATTAATAATATATAAAAACCAATGAAATATGAAGAAAAATCAGGCATGCCTCATTTTATTGTGTTTCACAGATTTTTTTATTTTTTAATAAATTGAAGGTTTGTGGCAACCCTGCACTGAGTAAGTCTATCATTGCCGTTTTTCCAACAGTATGTGCTCACTTCATTTCTCTGTGCCACATTTTGTTAATACTGATACAATAATAATAATAAAGTTTGAAATAGTTCATAGTTCTCTTTTTTCCTCTCATTCTTATCAGATCATCACAACAGATAGGTATCTGTTGTGATGATCAGTGATCTTTGATGTTACTATTATAATTGAAGTTGTGGTAGATATAGCAAGACAACTAGAATTAGAGTGATATCTAAAGATGTGACTGAATTGCTGCAATCTCACGATAAAACTTGAATGAATGAGGAGCTGCTTCTCATTGATGAGCAAAGGAAAGTAGTTTCTTGAGATGAAATCTCACAGTGAAGATGCTGTGAGCTTTGTAGAAATGACCACAAACGATTTAGAATATTACATAACCTTAGTTGACAAAGCAGTGGCAGGGCTTGAGAGGATTGACTCCAATTTTGAAAGCAGTTCTACACAAGGTAAAATGCTATCAAACAGCATTGCATGTTACAGAGAAATCTTTTGTGAAAGGAAGAATCAATCAATGCAGCAAACTTCATTGTTGTTTTTTCAGAAATGGCCACAGCTACCCCGACAACCTTCAGCAACCCCACCCTGATCAGTCCGTAGCCATCAACAATGAAGCAAGAGTCTTCACCAGCAAAAAGATTATGACTTGCTAAAAGTTCAGATGATTGTTAGCATTTTTAAATTTTGTTTTATTTTTGAGATGGAGTCTTGCTCTGTCACCAGGCTGGAGTGCAGTGGCATAATCTTGGCTCACTGCAACCTCCACCTCCCAGGTTCAAGCGATTCCCCTGCGTCAGCCTCCCGAGTAGGTGGGACTACAGGTGCACCACCATGCCCAGCTAATTTTGTGTGTGTGTTTTAGTAGAGACAGGATTTCACCTTGTTGGCCAGAATGGTCTCGATCACCTGACCTCGTGATCCGCCTGTCACGGCCTCCCAAAGTGCTGGGATTATAGGCATGAGCCACTGCACCCGGCCCGATTGTTAGCATTTTTTGTTGTTGTTGTTGTTAGCAATAAAATATTTTAAAATTAAAGTGCGTACATTGTTATTTTAGACATGATGCTATTGCACATTTAACAGACTACAGTATATTGTAAACATAACTTTTATATGCACTGGGAAACAAAAAATTCAAGTGACTCACTTCATTATGATTTCGCTTTATTGTGGTAGTCTGAAATTAAATCCATAATATGTCAGAGGTATTATATGCTTTTCTGATTCAAATATTTTAATTACGTAAGTCTGAGGTAACACAAACAATGTAGAACTGACCACAATTAATTAATTGTATTTATTATACTAGTCAAACTCCTGATTTAAGCCTATTATAACTCAGCTATTTGGCCTTAAAGTAAGATAAGGTATGCCTGTGTGTATTTACTGAATACATTTATCAGAGGTATGCCTGTATGTATTTTACTAAAAAACGTTTTCATATTAATTTCTATATTTTATTTTTCTCTCTGTGTTCCCTGGCTGAGTGTCAGAGCAGTAATTATTCCCTGAAAAAGGGAACAGGCTTCTTCCAAAGGCGTTTCTATGGCACCTCCATAAATCAGCAAGGAAAGGCACCTAAGAGAGCAGTAAATCAGCACCCTGGGCTCTGTCCTCTCATTATACTCCCTTCCTGAGCACGATGAGGCTATATTTATTCCCTAAAGCAGTCCATCTATGTAAATATTTGAAAAAATGTATATATTTTTGGCTTTTGGCTTTATGAAAGCTTTAGGAATATGTTTTACTTCTTGTACATAGAAATCTATTTCTGTCTGCATATTTTGACTGATGTATGAGTACATATGATCTGTGAGCATAGTTCTCTTTTATCCTCTCATTCTTATCCGTCTACTTCTTGATACATGTTTAATTTCAATTTGGTATACATACATCCACTGATTAACTTGATACATCATAAATATTGTAGGTATTGGTGATATTAAAATAAATATAGCATGATTCCTGTGTGCATATATAATTTGTAAACACTGTAGGAGTGAAATGAATTTTTTCTTTTCCCCTCTGAAGGTTTCAATCTGCTGAAATAAACTGATAATACATTAATAGGCAAAAAGGCATACAAATTTGTTAATGTGCAAGTGTGCATGGGAGCCATGTAAGATATGAGACTCAAAGAAGGGAACAGAGATGGTTGAAGGTTAAAATAGCATGAAGGAATAGGGGCTTCAGACTTTTGGTGGACTTTACAGGTGGCTGTAAGTTATGGGAGGGAAAGGGGAGGAATCTCATGGTGACCAAAGTTTATCTTACTACACAGATAAAAGTCTCTTAGGTAATAAAAGTTCTTTAAGGATCAACCTTCAGGAGAAGATGCCTGCTGTCTGGATGTGGTGATTACCTCTTTTTTTCTTTCTTTTTTTTTTTTTGTGACAAAGTCTTGCCCTGTTGCCCAGGCTGGAGTGCAGTGGTGTGATCTTGGCTCGCTGCAACCTCCACCTCCCAGGTTCAAGTGATTTTCGTTCCTCAGTCTCCTGAGTAGCTGGGACTACAGGTGCATGTCACCATGCCCAGCTATTTTTTTTCTTTTTTCGTATTTTCAGTAGGGGTAAGGTTTCATCATGTTGGCCAAGCTGGTCTCAAACTCCTGGCCTTGAGTGATCTGCCCACCTTGGCCTCCCAAAGTGCTGAGATTACAGGCGTGAGCCCCACTGTGCCCAGCCTGGATGTAGTGATGACTTTTAATGTCCTTTCTGGTAAATAATCTTTTCTGGTTGTTTGATGAGATTCCTAGGGAAGGGGTTCAAGACAATTGCATTCCTTTTGGAAGAACTTCCTTCAGTCAGATAAGGGAACTTGAGAAAGCTCCTCTCTGCACTAGCAAAAGGAAAGAGAAGAAAGGGCAGGAGAAGGTCAGAGAGAGCGACCTTAGTTCTGAGGCTCATTTCTGAGGCTTTTCAATCTTCTTTGTTCAAAGCACTCAGCATGCCAACATGCCATATTGTAGGGTATTATCTTCTGAGCCCCAACAACACATAGCACATATTCTAGCTAGATATTTAGTATGCTCGTCAAGTCAGAATATTTTTAGATGATAGAATACAAGTAAAGCCCTAATTTTTATTAAGCCTTTAGAGAGGTGGTGAGTTTACAATTGGGCCATGTGAAAGTAAATTATACAGCACTCTGGAGAGGTGGAGAAATAGAAATTATTCCCTTTTATCTTTATCCTTTTATCCTGACCCAGCCACAAAAGTCAGTTGTCTGTTTCCCTGACAAGTTAAAAATTATCCCAAGGCCCTAAGAATATTTATTACCCCTTTTCCTGTTTTATAAAATGATATCTAACTTTAAAAAGCATTTGTAGCCTAATGGAAATAATACTATAGTGGGAAACATATACTAATTTGAGATCTTGGCCTATTGAACCCAATAAAAGCTCAAAATTTATTTATTTCGATGATTTGATCTAGGTCACATCTGAAACTTTAATTCAATGGAATTGAAAATATGTTTTTTAAAATTATTTTAATCATATAAAAACTTTAAAGAAAGTTATCATCTTTTGTAAGCTAGTTTTGTAGAAACCATTAACTAATCTTTATCAGCACAGATCTACCTCAAAATTGTAATTGCAGTCCAGTTGTAATTACCTAAAAAGGTACAAAGGGATGGTATTTGAATTTGGCATATATGTTCACATATTTATAGTAGAAGCTAAGTTTTAGAATAATAAATGTATAATATATTTTCTAGGTATAAACTGATATGAAGGATTTACATATAATCTGAAAAACGAATATGTAATTGATGTTAGATAATTTCAGGAATGGAATAATTTGTGTAGTTGTTATTAAATAGTGACATTATTTAGCCTTGTTTGAACAAAGTAGATAAAGGATCCAAAGTGAAGCAATATTTAGAAATAAAAATTTTTAAGGAAATAGCTTATAAGCTGAAGTAAATATTTTCAAAGTGTCTTATGTTGTCAAAATGATAACATAAAGCAAGCTGGAGACTTTGCTCTTCAAATCTACACAACAGGACTGGCGCCTATCCATGAACCTTTCTACATGTAAATATCTAGCTAGAAAGGAGCCTTCTGGGGAGTCTATTCTGGGGTAGATCTGTGTTTAAGACAACTGAGTGTACTGGAAATGGACTCTCCAGTCACTTGCAAAACATGTTATTTCATTATTTATCTTTAACACTTTAAGTTTAATTAGCATTTTTTTTCAGGCTTATATATACATTGGCTCAAGTGCAGCCAAACTTGCTTTCAATTTGTGAAAAGGAACTTCAAGTAGGAAAAAAGAATGTACAATGTATATTGTTAGAGTTCTTTAAAAGAAACCTTGAAACAATCCATAATACAATGATTTTTTCAGGATTTGAGCATTAAGCTATCCATCTGAAATATTCCTTCATAAATAAATAAATTATGTTTTGCCTTAAAGAATGAGATAATTTTGAGCCAAGCACAGGGTATTATGCCTGTAATCCCAACACTTTAGGAGGCCAAGGCAGGAGGACTGCTTGAACAAGCCAGGAGTTTGAGACCAGCGTGGACAACAAAATGAGACCCTGTCTCTACAAAAAATGTTTAAAGACTTAACTGAACCTAGTGTTGCATGCCTGTGGTCCCAGTTACTTGGGAGGCTGAGGCAGGAGGATCACTTGAGCCTAGGAGTTTGAGACTGTAGTGAGCTATGATTGTGCCACTGCACTGCAGCCTTGGTGACAGTTTGAGACCCTGTGTCTAAAATCAAATAAATAAATAAATTTAAAAAATTGAATGGGATCATTTATCTTACTTTAAGGCCAAACAGCTGAGTTATAATAGGCTTAAATCAGGAGTTTGACTAGTATAATAAGTACAATTAATTAATTGTGGTCAATTCTACATTGTTTGTGTTACCTCAGACTTATGTAATTAAAATATTTGAATCAGAAAAGCATATTTTTTGTGTTAATTTGATAAGCATGGCCGCCAAGTACTCATCTCTGTTTGCCTTTTTTTTCTTTTTCTTTTTTTCCCTCCCTTGTTTCTTTGTGTTATGAACCAAATCATAACTTCCTCTTACAGATCCAGAGAGCTGTTCGTCTTTGAGTAGGAACATACAGAAAAGACGTAAGGCATTTCTTTTCTCACATTTTAAAATAAAGAGCCTCAGCATTTCCAGAGTGAATTTTATGGTTTATGGCTCTGAAAATTGCAAGTTAAAAAGCACATTAGCAATTATTTTTGAATTGCACTAGAAATTATGGACCAGTTCAAAACAGATTGCTGATGTTCTAAAGTGAACTGCAGGTGCAACAAAAATCTTTTGCAATAGAGATTTTTGTTATGATTTTATCCTTATCCTATACCCTTTTTTCCTGCAACATTACTGCATTATCTTTTAAACAATGCTATTACAGATAATTCCCAGAGATATAATGTAATCTTCTGCTCAAAACAGGATAAAAATGGAAAATTCCAGGTTCTATTTCTGAGCTTTGCTTATAGCGGTTTAGTAGAAAGCTTAGTATCTGAGTCTCCCCATTACAAAAAATAAAGTTTAATTACTATTTATCCTCAAAGATACTTAATTATCAGTAGGAAAGGCTTGATGCTATTCAATGATCCTCAGATCAAAGCAATTTAAACATGCATTATTTTAACAATACACAAGTACAAAAGCTAAGAAATTATCTAGTGTGAGGCTCATCACCCTCTCTCTATGATTTTTTTTTCTCAGAATTTATGGGTAACCTAGATTTTGAAGTGGAGATATACAAAGAACATCCATTTGAGGCAGAGGAGATTATTTCCTTTGCCTTTTGTTTTGTTTTCTGCATAAAAGGAATCGCAGATATTTCCACATGAAAGGATTTATTTATCCAGGAATACTTTTGAACTTATACTATTTTTTGGGGGGCCCAAATCATTTAGAAGATTTTTGTATGGGGGAGAAAACAATAGCCACATTGTGACAGGATGGTAGAGTCATTGTCAGTAGCATTTAGTTAAAGGACAGTACGATGGACAAGACATAGGCCTTAAAGTAGAAATAAAGTGCTTGCTTTGGTCCATAGTTATTGCTGGCTTAATTGGATATTTCATCATATACTGTGATGGACTTTTGGTTATCATGTTTATGTGTCTTTTACCTATTTGAATCTTTACACAAATGAAAGGCTCTTTTTGAGACTGTGTTTTTTTTTTAAAGGGGAAATCATATTGGACTTGAGCACTATAATCGATTGGTTAGCTCATAAATATATGATAATACAGGTACTATAAATAATGTTTTTACCTCTTGTTTTTGATCTCTTTTTCTTTCGTTTTCAGCGTTTCAGAGCTGAAGCATCCCATGTAATTGCTTTTACTTTCCTACATCTCAGTCATTCTGCTCTTTTTCTGTTAGTGATTATATTAGCTCAACAGTATTTAACTACAGTTTTCATGGTCAATTATTAATGAATGTTTCATTTTATCTGTGGTATTACTTTGCCAACAAAACTGCTGTGAAGTTAATTACTTGGCAGTTTTTTAAAATATAAAATGGAAAGAAATGGCTTTTGCTGTTAAATTGTCATGCAGACCCACTTTTGTCATTACAGGATACAAGAGATCCCTTTGATAACTGAGCCAAGCAGGTCAGCCACTCTCCATTGTTCAAATGGTTGATAAAATATGCACAAAACTGAAATCTGGTGGGGTCTGGAACCTGTGGCTTTGCAATTTGGAAAGCATTTGATTATGTCCTTTGTAGATTGTTCATGTTCTTTGAACCTGTTTGAAAAAACGTTTATATTTCAACCTGCTGAGTTCCTAACATTTAAAAGAGAATAAGTGGCTTCCATAAATCCAGGCACCCCAGGCAGAAAAGCTTTGCCTCACAAACAATGGCTGAGAGAGACACCTGGCTTCAGGCACATCAAGAGGCTGTATTGTTAGGCCTGGGCATTGTGGAGAGTGGATGTTCAGGAAAAGGCAATTCCTAAAAGGTTACTGTACTAAAAGGCTTAAGACTCTTATCTGTCTTGACTCATTTCAAACATTCTTCTTCACAAAAACATCAAGGCAATACCTTTAAGATTTTTAATTAGAAGTTGTTTGTGTGCTGTGAGGGAAAGCACAAGCATAATCTCCACCTTAGGGTGGCCAGATACAGCGAATAAAAGTACACAGCACCCAGTAAAATGTGAATTTCAGAAAGTAAGTATGAACCACATGTCCTGTATTTTATCTGGAAGCCTTACATTTTAGTTCTATTTCTTTTCATCCCACATAAAAGTTACATGTTTTGCTGTCACATATAATGAGTAAGGGGAGAATTCATGAACACAACGTAAATGAAATATGATTATATTATTTTATTAACACTTTAATTTGAGGTAGTTTTGAGAGTTTTTCTAAACATCTCAGTGCTGGTTTCCAATCTTGGGTACCTATTGGATTCTTATCTAGAGAACTAAGAAAACTCACTGACATATGCTCAAGATGGCCTTAATGATCCACTTAGTTTGTCTAGACTTTAGATACGTTTCTTAACTATAGGCCCTTGACCTCCCTTTTCTCTTTTCTTTTCTTTCTTTCTTCTTTCTTTTTTTTTTTTTATTATACTTTAAATTCTGGGATACATGCGCAGAACATGTAGGTTTGTTGCATAGGTATATATGTGTCATGGTGGTTTGCTGCACCCATCAACCCATCATCTAGGTTTTAAGCCCCACATCTATTAGATATTTGTCCTAATGCTCTCCCTCCCATTGCCTCCTACCCCCCAACAGGCCCCAGTGTGTGATGTTCCCCTTCCTGTGTCCATGTGTTCTCATTGTTCAACTCCCACTTATGAGTGAGAACATGCAGTGTTCGGTTTTCTGTTCCTGTGTTAGTATGCTGAGAATGATGGTTTCCAGCTTCATCCATATCCCTGCAAAGGACATGAATTCATTCTTTTTTATGGCTGTATATTATTCCATTGTGTATATGTGCCACATTTTTTTTTTATCCAGTCTATCATTGATGGGTATTTGGGTTCGTTCCAAGTCTTTGCTATTGTGAATAGTGCTGCAATAAACATACGTGTGCATATGTCTTTATAGTAGAATGATTTATAATCCTTTGGGTATACACCCAGTAATGGGATTGCTAGGTCAAATGGTATTTCTGGTCCTAGATCCTTGAGGAATTGCCACACTGTCTTCCACTATGGTTGAACTAATTTACACTCCCACCAACAGTGTAAAAGCCTTCCTATTTCTCCACATCCTCTCTAGCATCTGTTGTTTCCTGACTTTTTAATGATCACCATTCTAACTGGTGTGAGATGGTATCTCATTGTGGTTTTGATTTGCATTTCTGTAATGACCAGTGATGAGCTTTTTTTCATATGTTTGTTGGCCACATAACTGTTTTCTTTTGAGAAGTCTGTTCATATCCTTCACCCACTTTTTGATGGGGTTGTTTTTTTTTTCTTGTATATTTGTTTAAGTTCTTTGCAGATTCTGGATATCAGACCTTTGTCGGATGGATACGTTGCAAAAATTTTCTCCCATTCTCTGGATTGCCTGTTCACTCTGATGATAGTTTCTTTTGCTGTGCAGAAGCTTTTTAGTTTAATTAGACACCATTTGTCAATTTTGGCCTTTGTTGCAATTGCTTTTGGTGTTTTAGTCATGAAGTCTTTGCCCATGCCTATGTCCTGAATGGTATTGCCTAGGTTTTCTTCTAGGGTTTTTATGGTTTTAGGTTTTACATTTAAGTCTTTAATCCATCTTAAGTTAATTTTTGTATAAGGTGTGAGGAAGGGGTCCAGTTTCAGTTTTCTGCATATGGCTAGCCAGTTTTACCAGCACCATTTATTAAATGGGGAATCCTTTCCCCATTTCTTGTTTTTGTCAGATTTGTTGAAGATCAGATGGTTGTATATGTGTGGTGTTATTTCTGAGGGCTTTATTCTGTTACATTGGTCTATATATCCGTTTTTGTTTCAATACCATGCTGTTTTGGTTACTGTAGCCTTGTAGTATACTTTGAAGTCAGGTAGTGTGATGCCTCCAGCTTTCTTTTTGCTTAGGATTGTCTTGACTGTATGGGCTCTTTTCTGGTTCCATATGAAATTAAAAGTAGTTTTTCTAATTCTGCGAAGAAAGTCAATTGTAGCTTGATGGAAATAACATTGAATCTATAAATTATTTTGGGCAGTATAGCCATGTTCACGATATTGATTCTTCCTATCCATGAGCATGGAATGTTTTTCCATTTGTTTGTGTCCTCTCTTATTTCCTTGAGCAGTGGTTTATAGTTCTCCTTGAAGAGGTACTTCATGTCCCTTGTAAGTTGTATTCCTAGGTATTTTATTCTCTTTGTAGCAATTGTGAATGGGAGTTCACTCATCATTTGGCTGTTTGTCTGTTGTTGGTGTACAGGAATGCTTGTGATTTTTGCACATTGATTTTCATATCCTGAGATGCTGAATTTGCTTATAATCTTAAGGAGTTTTTGGGCTGAGACAACGGGGTTTTCTAAGTATACAATAATGTCATCTGTAAACAGAGACAATTTGACTTCCTCTCTTCCTATTTGAATACAATTTATTTCTTTCTCTTGCCTAATTGCCCTTGCCAGAAGTTCCAATACTATGCTGAATAGGAGTGGTGAGAGAGGGCATCCTTGTCTTGTGACAGTTTTCAAAGGGAATGCTTCCAGCTTTTGCCCATTCAGTATGATACTGGCTGTGGGTTTGTCATAAATAGCTCTTATTGTTTTGAGACATATTCCACCAATACCTAGTTTATTGAGTGTTTTTATCATGAAGCGGCGTTAAATTTTATCAAAGGCCTTTTCTGCATCTGTTGAGATAATCATGTGGTTTTTGTCATTGATTCTGTTTATGTGATGGATTACATTTATTGATTTGGGTATGTAGAGCTAACTATCCTAAATATATATGCACCCAGTACGGGAGTACCCAGATTCATAAAACAAGTTCTTAGAGACCTACAAAGAGACTTACGCTCCCACACAATAATACAGTGAGACTTTAACACCCCACTGTCAATATTAGACAGATCAATGAGACAGGAAATTAACAGGAATATTCAGGACTTGAACTCTGCTCTGGTCCAAGTGGACCTAATAGACATCTACAGCACTCTCCACTCCAAGTCAACAGAATGTACATTCTTCCGAGCACCACATAGCACTTATTCTAAAATCAACCACATAATTGGAAATAAAACACTCCTCATCAAATGCGAAAGAATGGAAATCATAACAGTCTCTCAGACCACAGTGCAATCAAATTAGAACTCAGGATTAAGAAACTCACTCAAAACCACACAACTGCATGGAAACTGAACAACCTGCTCCTGAATGACTACTAGGTAAATAATGAAATTGAGTTAGAAATAACGAAGTTTTTTGAAACCAATGAGAACAAAGAGACAATGTACCAGAATCTCTGGGACACAGCTAAAGCAGTGTTAGGAGGCAAATTTATAGCACTAAAATGCCCATATCAGAAAGCTGGAAACATCTAAAATGGACATCCTAGCATCACAATTAAAAGAACAAGAGAAGTAAGAGCAAACAAATTTAAAAGCTAGCAGAAGACAAAAAGTAACTAAGATCAGAACTGAAGGAGATAGAGATACCAAAAACCCTTCCAAAAATAAATCATTGAATCCAGGAGCTGGCTTTTTGGAAAGGCTACCAAAATAGATTGACCACTAGCCAGACTAATAAAGAAGAAAATAGAGAAGAATCAAATAGATACAATAAAAAATGATAAAGTGGAGATTACCACTGATCCCACAATAATATAAACTAGCATCAGATAATACTATAAACACCTCTATGCAAATAAACTAGAAAATCTAGAAGAAATGGATACATTCCTGGACACCTACACCCTCCCAAGACTAAACCAGGAAGAAGTTGAATTCCTGAATAGACCAATAGCAAGGTCTGAAATAACCAGAAAAAGCCCAGGACCAGACAAATTCACAGCTGAATTCTACAAAGAAGAGCTGGTACCATTCCTTCTGAAACTATTCCAAACAATAGAAAAAGAGCGACTCCTCCCGAAGTCATTTTATGAGGCCAGCATCATCCTGACACCAAGACCTGGCAGAGCCACAACAACAAAAGAAAATTTTAGGCCAATATCCCTGATGAACATTGATGTGAAAATCCTCAATAAAATACTGGCAAACCAAATCCAGCAGCATATCAAAAAGCTTATCCACCACGATCAAGTTGGCTTCATCCCTGGGACCTCCCTTTTTTTTTTTTTTTTAATAACATTTACTTTAAAATTACAACTGTAAATTCTTCCTCCCTTCCTTTGAGATATAAATATTTTTCCAGCCTCTTGACATTTTTTTACCACCCGCTGATGTCTTTCTCAAGGACCTGGAGGCCATCCTTTTGAAATGTAGTAAAGGAAGATAGTGTCACTATTTTCCAGTCTCTGTGAGTGGTAGGAGCCTAACTTCAATAGGAGACAATTAGCAAACACAGATGACCTAATCACATTGGCAATCATTCTGCTAAGAAGCTAGCTCACCCCAGTGCTTAAAAGCTCTTCTACCTTTTATTTCAGTAGAAGTCTTCCTCCCCTACTACAGTAGCCTGAATAAACTCATCTTACTATTTTTAACAAGTGTCCAGTGCATTTTTACTTAAACAGATAGGACAAAGCCTAGGCCTTGGACTTTACCAAGTCCCCTGGGTGATTCTAATACTGACCCAAGTTTGAGACCCCTTTAGCTTTTGTAGTATTTTTCAAAACACCACAGTAATAAGTCTTGAAATTTATTTGTGGTTATGAGACAAATTTGTAATGCCTGAGAAATACTCCCTTACTTCAATGGCATTTTTTAAAATAATAAAAAAAAAAAGGGCCACCTGTAATCTCAGCACATTGGAAAGTTGAGGTGGGAGGATTGCTTGAGGACAGGAATTCAAGATCAGCCTGGGCAACACAGGGAGACCGCCATCTCTACAAAAAAAAAAGAAAAAAAAATTTAGCTGGATGTGGTGATGTGCACTTGTAGTCCCAGCAACTTGGGAGGCCAAGGTGGGAGGATAGCTTGAGCCCAGGTGTTTGGGGTTACAATAAGCCATAATTGTGCCACTGCATTCCAGCCTGGGAAATATAATAAGACCCTGTCTCTTAAGAAATGATAATAATAACAAATATTAAATAAAATAGTTATTGCTCACTTTGTCTTTTTCTTTACCTCAATCTAGCCATAATTCTAAACTTTAACCAGTTGGATATTCTTGATTCCTAAGGAATGTGGCCTAGGTCTCTCAGTGAGAGTGGCTTAGCATGGCACTTACTCTAAGCAGACAGAGAAATGGGATTCAGTGAAGAGGAGAGGTATGGAGTGTGTTAAAGCCCCTTGGGTGGTTCTGCTTTTCCAATCCACCTCCTCACTGAGAAAACTTGCTTGGGACATTCTTGGGTTGTCCCTTGGTTTGTCTGGGTAAGTTGCTCAGAAAGGAGATAATGTCCTACTCATTTGTTTTCTCACTTCCTAGCACAGTGCCTGGGAATAAGTTAAAGCTTAATAAAGTATTCTTTTTTTCTCTAGTCCTTTGTAGGATTTTTCCCAGTGTGTGTCCTAAGCCATCTTCTTCTTCTTTTTTTTTTTTTTTTTTGGCCTGGCATGGTATTAAAATTAATTTAACTTTGCATGTGAAATTTTTCTGTGGGACTAGAACATTCCAGATTAGAATAGGAAGGAAATTAGTAACTTTGTATTTTATTTCTCTAGCAAAAGAATTACCAATTTTTATGGGTAAAAGCTGGAAGCATTCCTCTTGAACACAAGAACAAGACAAGGGCCCTTTCTCACCAGTCCTATTTAACATAGTAGCGGAAATCCTGGCCAGAGCAATCAGTCAAGAGAAAGAAATAAAAGGCATCCAAATAGCAAGAGAGGAAGTCAAACTATCCCTGTTTGCAGATAGTAAGATTCTACACATAGGAAACCCCATAGTCTCTGCCTAAAATCTCCTTAATCTGTTAAACAACTTCAGCAAAGTTTCAAGATACAAAATCAATGTACACACATCAGTAGTATTCCTATATACCAACAACAACCAAGCTGAAAGCCAAATCAAGAATGCAATCCTATTCACAGTAGCCACAAAAAGAATAAAATACCTAGGAATACAGCTAATGAGGGAGGTCAAAGATCTCTACAGTGAGAATTACAAAACACTGTTGGAAGAAATCAGAGGTGACACAAGCAAATGGAAAACATTACCATGGTCATAGATAGGAAGAATCAATATGGTTAAATTGGCCATACTGCCCAAAGCAATGAGCAGATTCAGTGCTATTCCTATCAAACTACCAATGACATTCCTCGCAGAATGATAAAAAACTATTTTTAAATTCATATGGAACAAAAAAAGAGCTCAAATAGCCAAGGCAACTCTCAGCAAAAAGAACAAAGCTGGAGGCATCATCTTACCTGACTGCAAACTATAGTACAAGGCTACAGTAACCCAAACAGCATGCTACTGTCACAAAAACAGACACATAGACAAATGGAACAGAATAGATAGCCCAGAAATAATGCTGCACACCTACAACCATGTGATCTTTGACAAAGTCAACAAAAACAAGCAATGGGGAAAGGACTCCATATTTAATAAATGGTGCTGTGATAACTGGCTCACCATATGCACAAGATTGAAACTGGACCTCTTCCTTATACCATATACAAAAATCAACTCAAGATGGATTAAAGACTTCAATATAAAACCTCAAACTATAAAAACTCTAGAAGATAACCTAGGAAATCTCATTCTAGAAATAGGACCTGACAAAAGTTTCATGACAGAGTCATCAAAAGCAATTGCAACAAAAATGAAGATTCACACATGGGACTTAATTAAACTGAAGAGCTGCTGCACAGCAAAAGAAACTATCAACAGAGTAAACAGACAACCATAGAATGGGGAAAATATTTGCAATCTATGCATCCAACAAAGGTCTAGTATCCAGAATCTATGATGAACATAAACAAATCTACAAGCAGAAAACAAACAACCCCATTAAAAAATGGGCAAAAAACATGAACAGATACTTTTCAAAAGAAGATGTATATGTGGCCAACAAACATATGAAAAAATGTTCAACATCACTAATCATTAGAGAAATCCAAATGAAAACCACAATGAGTTACCATCTAACATTTCAGAATGGCTATTATTAAAAAGTCAAAAAATAACAGATGCTTATGAAGTGGAAAAAAGTGGAGATAAGAGAATGCTTATACACTGCTGGTGGGAATGTAAGTTAGTTCAGCCATTGTGGACAGCTATTTAGCTTTCTCAAAGAATTCCTCAAAGAATTCAAAGCAGAATTACGATTTGACCAAGCAATCCCGTTATTGGGTATATACCTAAAGAAATATAAATTGTTCCACCATAAAGACGCATGCACATGTATATTCATCACAGCAGTATTCACAATAGCAAAAACATGGAATTAACCTAAATGCCCATCAACAGTAGACTGGATAAAGAAAATGTGGTACATATACACCAAGGAATACTACATAGTCATAAAAAACAATGAGATCATATCCTTTGCAGCAACATGGATAGAGCTGGAGGCCATTCTTCTAAGTGAATATGGGAACAGAAAACCAAATATTACCTGTTCTGACTTATAAATGGGAGCTAAACATTGAGTACATATGGACACAAAAAAGGTAACAACAGACATCAGGACCTACATAAGGTTGGAGGGAGGAAAGAGGGTAAGGATTGAAAAACTACCTATTGGGTACTATGTCTATTACCTGGGTGGCAAAATAATCTGTACACCAAACCCTTTTGACACGCAGTTTACCTGCACATGTACTCCTAAACCTAAAAGAAAAGGAAAAAAAAAGTTGGAGACAAAAAAAATCACCAATTCTAAATCACTTAATACATTTAAAAATTAGTCATAAAATCTAAGTACGTATTTCCAGTTGAGGAAACAAAGGCAGAATACCTCAGTTGCTCCAGGTCAGATAGTCAAGTTGTGCTGAGTTAAGACTCGACCTCTGTCTCATTATTGTCCTAAGTTATTCATTCATTAAACAGTTACTGAGAGCCTATTATGTGCCACGTACTATATTAGCTACTGGAGATACAAAAGCAAATATGTTAAATAATCAAAAGGATCATAATCTGATTTAAAGAGAATGTATTCAAGTGCACAGTTTGAGGGTAGCCCTCCTAGAAACACTAACTTTAAGGAATGGAGTCAGCCTTCGGAAGTAGAGAAGTTTCATTTATACTTCCCTGTCATAGGGGGCTGTTTTGCACAATGCAGGATGTTTAGTAGCGTCCCTGACCAAATGCTAGTAGCACCCACCAGATGCCAGTAGCATTCTCCAATTTTAACAAACAAAAATGTCCCCAGATATGGCCAGATGTCCACTGTGGGGTAAAATCACCCCAAGTTGAGAACCAATATACTAGAAGAAATATTTAGATTTGCCTCACTGAGGTGAAATCATACAGAATCATTATATTTTAGGTTTTATTTAAATACTCTACATGTTAAGGACTATATATTTAAAATGACAAATAAATAATGAGCTTTGAATACAAGAAAAAAAGCAAGCATACTAATAATTTTAAAGAATATTATCTGCTTATTGAACAATTCAGAAGGACACATCCATGTTTATTTAGTCACTATGAAATTTATGGATGGATTGTATGACAGCAATACAACCTTTCTTGGCAAACTGTCATTATCCTTTCATCTGGGTCTGTATATCACATAGGTGTCAGGCCTATGGAGATTAAGACTTGATTAAAAAGCTCTGTGTGTGTATAAGTACATGATACTTACTAACAAATTCTTTTAAAAAATCTTTATAACAAAGTCTATGTTTAAAAATAACAACACAAATCTTTATAAATCATTCAAATAAAGTTGGATTTATTTCTAGCTGAACATAACAGAAACATCTTGACACAGCTTCTTTTTCTCTAGAGAAATTCCAGGTATGGAGTTTCCTAGACTGAGTTATGAATCCTGCAAGATTGTTACAGCTCTCCAATAACTCATTTTCTGAATTTCCTTCCCCCTTTAGTAGAGGCACTTCTTCCTTTTAGGTATACAGCATACTTAGGCTTTCTTGTGGCATACATTCCCCTACACCCTACCCTAGAAGGGTAGGTAAGTCTCTGATTCCTGTGATAGATGCTATTTGCCTGCTTGACTTTGAATCAGCCTCAGTAAACCAAGCACGTGCACATTAATTTGAATTATCACAAGAAAGACTCCATACCTCTCTTCCCTACCTTGATTTCATATGTCATCGACCACGTAAGGAGATGGAGGAGGGAAGGGTAAGGGGTTCACTGCAATTAAGTGTTGATAGTTTCTTTTGAGCACTTTCTTTGGATTTATTGAGGTTGAGCCTGTTAACCCAAACAAGGGAAAAAAAGTGACTAATTATCTTTAATTTTGGAATTGGATGTAAACTCTATTGTTGAAAAATACATTTAATAACACTTCCTCTTGACCTACGTGAATTTGAAAAGAAGTTACTTCTTGTGCTCTAGGAACTTGCTATGGTTTGGATGTTTGTCTCCCCAGATCTCATGTTGAAACTTGATCCCCAGTGTTGGAGGTGAGACCTAAGGGGAGGTGCTTGAGTGATTCTTGGGTATAGATCTCTCATGAATGGTTTGGTCCCATCCTCATGGTAATGAGTGAGTTCTTGCACTATTAGCTCCTATGAGAACTGGTTGTTTAAAAAACCTAGCATCTCCCTGCCCTCCTCCCTTGCTGCTTCCCTCACCATGTGATTTCTGCACATGCCCTTTGTTTCCCACCTTGAGTGGAAGACACCTAAAGCCCTTACCAGGAGCAGATACTAGTACCATACTTCTTTTACAGCCTGCAGAACCATGAGCCAAATAAACCTCTTTTCTTTATAAGTTACTCAGCCTCAGGTTATTCCTTTATAGTAACACAAATAGGCTAAGACAGAACTAGAACCTAAACTCTGTTTCCGAAACGTGTGCGCAAGTTTGAATAAAATCAAGTAAGTGTTAGAAAAAAATTCTTATTGCGTTTGCATGAATGTGTACACATATGCCTGTGTATATCTACTATCTACACACACATGTATGTCCACTTATATGTAGGAAACGGTCAGTATTTTTTGACAAATTTATATTTTAGGCATTTACATGGTGGTGGTTTCTCTACATGCATATATGAATAATTACACTCTAACTCACTTCAGTAATTTTATAATTTGCCTCATAGCAAAATACCTCTTTCCATTTTAAAGAAATTACTGTGGCCTTTTAAAAAAGAATATAAGGGAAATAATGACTTTTTTTTTGTATTTTATACCCATACCACATCCAAAAGCTTTAGGATTCAAACACAAAGTAGCAAGCATTTACGTAGAAAGCAAATCCAAAGAAAAGAGGATTTATATCAGACCAACTAACCAAGTAGGGATTGAATTCCAAATTCAGAGAAAAAAAGGTTTATTAAAATATGTCAGCTCATCAATTTCTAGATTACGCTTTTGAAATAGCCAGTGGCCCTCTTTCAGGTGATTTCAGATAGCAGTTCATTTTCTTTCAGGTAATAGGATTGAATAAATAGAGAAGGAAGTATTTCTACCTATTTAATCCCTTGATGCTGGCATATATCAGCCTGTTACATAACTATGCTTCCATTTATAGTTTAAGTATTTTTTTGTTACATTTAAATTATAAGAATGATTTCAGTCCATGGCCATTTAAAGTGGATCCAAGCTGAGATCACATTGAGAATAAGCCTCTTACTGTTTGCTGAGCTAGTGGTCTGGTGACCTATAAGAACATCTGTCAGCATACCTTGTTATGAATAAGATATTTTGTTCTAGGTTAAGGCAGAATTTTTAATTGCAGAAGTACCTGGAGGTGGTGTGTGGCAAATAACAATGGAGAGAGCAAAATGGCTACAGCCTATTTGGATTTTTGAGCCTCGATAGAATGATGGAGGGGAAAAAGCTGAAGGAGCTGCTTTCATGAGAAATGCCGTGATGCTTGTGGAATGAGCTGGGCTGCTTCAA
Source organism: Pan troglodytes (assembly GCF_028858775.2). Classification (NCBI taxonomy): domain Eukaryota; kingdom Metazoa; phylum Chordata; class Mammalia; order Primates; family Hominidae; genus Pan; species Pan troglodytes. The sequence goes on from NC_072403.2 coordinate 64,249,667, forward strand.
GGACAATGACAGAGGACTGCATAGAGTATGTGAGGGGGTCATTTTTCCAACCTCAGATAACAATTGGCATAGACTACTATTCCAAGATTGTCTTCTTTGGGAACATGGAGGCGGCACCTTAACATGGGCCCAGGCATTTCATGGAAGTTATGGGAGGGTATGGCTGTGATTGGCAGTTTTCCTGCAGGAAGGCAACCCTCAGAGGGAGAAGTTGGAAGCAGATAACATAGCAGATTTATTCTTCCCCTGTTGGACACTTCCAGAAATACCTGGGCAAGGGACCCTTCCAGAGATCGGAGTCCTTCCTCCATGAGCAAAAAGACAGTGAACCACTGAATATTGGATATCTGCTGATGCAGCTTCCTCTCTTTCCACAGGCTGGTGACATCTAGAGACATCCAAGTTATCTTGAAACTCCATAGATAATGGAGTTTCAAAATTACTGTGATGGTCATTTTTAAATGAAGGGTGCATTGAATTACAAACAAATAAAAAATACGAACAACACCTGAGTGATGTTCACAAATACAGTTTTGTTTTCACAGTCTGGACTCATTATACAACTTCTGAATTATCTTTGTGCATATAAATGAGCTTAATAATTTGATGAGGATGAGGGAGAAAATGTAGTTCATAAACAATTGGTTAAGATTCTGAGAATACAGCCTGTATTAGACTATTCTTGCATTGCTATGAAGAAATACCTGAGACTGGGTTATTTATAAATAAAAGAGGTTTAATTGGCTCATGGTTCTTCTGGCTGTACAGGAAGCATAATGTTTTCTGCTTCTGGGGAGGCCTCAGAAAGCTTCTAATCGTGGTGGAAGACAAAGGGGGAATGAAGCACTTTACATGGCCAGAGTAGGATGAAGAGAGAGATGGGGGAGGTGCCACACACTTTTAAATGACCAAGTTTCGTGAGAACTCACTCATCCACTATCATGAGAGTAGCACCAAGAGGATGGTGCTAAACCATTCAGGAGAAACTGCCCCCATGATCCAGTCACCTCCTGCCACGCCTCACCTCTAACATTGGGTATTACAATTCAACATGTGGTTTGGTGGAGATACAGATCCAAACTGTATGAAAATCTGTAAGTTGTATCTGTTTATTCAGAAAGATTATATTCTCAGTTTCAGAATTTAAGAATTACATATTAAATTATCAGATAACTTATTTGGTAGAAAAATTAGGATTACAATTCTATTTTTATTTAACTAGTGCCAGAACACACATTAAAGCACATTTTATTATAGTGTGCTATACTGAAAATTGGAGATCTGTTAGCTGGACAATGGACTAATTGTCAATATGCCCTGTACTATATGACTTTATGAAACTTGGAAAATACTTCAGATTGGGGAATAGTATGAGGTATACTATGGGAGGTTTTGAGTCACTATTAGTATATTTTAAGTTCGTGCTTTTGTTTTGCAGTGATTTGGGGCTGTGATTGCTCAGAAACATTTCTACTCTAGCACAAAAACATAGAGCTATTTATTTTATTTGCACTATTTTGCTACCAAAGTAGCAGTGTACTCCTCTACTTACTGACCGAAAGATACTGAACAAGTTATTTTTTTCAACCACAGTTTTGTCATTTGCAAAGTGGGGATAAAAGAAGCCCTAATAATATTGGTGTGTTAAGAAACTGAGATATAGTCATTCCCAGCATCTGACTCAAGTTGAGCACTCTCCAGCTTTTCCTTTCTGTAATGCAATTCTTGTAAAAAACAAAGTCTTGGATTTAAATTCTGCTCTATGATCTTTTTTTCTGCCAAATGTTCCAGGGTTATAATTATATTGTTTTCATATATTAATTCTATACTCAGATGATGGCCTGTCAATGATGTAGAATGAAGTATACTTATCTCTAAATCAGTAAGTCTCCAATTTTGGTATTTTTTGGAAATGTCTTATATTTGTCATCTCTCTTTCCTTCCTAACACCGTAATTCTAGTTTGGGTGCTTATCATCTCATATAGGGATTACTGAGCAACACCTAGCAGGCATTGCTGATACCAGATTTCCCCAGTTCCATTCAATGTGCATTATGTTGCAAAGATTATTTTCTGTAAAAGTTGTATCATTCCCCTTATCAACTTCAAGACATTCAGTGGATTGATAAAATTTTAAATTTTATTATGCCCTCCTAATTTCTTTCCTAGCTTTGATGGCTCTTTATAACAAGAAACATTTTTATCTCCCATTTCTCAATATCCCTCTTCCTATATACTCCAAACTCCAGGCAGGAAGTTTTTTTAGTGTGTTTGTTTGTTCTGACCTCTGTGCTTTTGAGTGCGCTGTTCCACTCATCTGGCATGCTTCTCCTTTCCTACTCATCTTTCAGGCATCATCCTGGTTTTTCTTTGCCCTTGATGCTTCCTACCCAAGTTAGATGAAACCTCACCAAATCATTATGTTTAGTACTCCTTTACCATCGATTTTTATACATACAGTAACTAATTGATCCTGACCTTTTTTTATTGTGGTAAAATATTTATAACATAAAATTTACTATATACCATTTTAGAGTGCACGATTGAGTGACATTGAGTACATTCACTTTGTTGTGCAACCATGGCTACTCTCCAGCATCTCCAGAACTTTTTAATCATCCCAAATTGAAAGTCTGTACCATTAAACAATTACTCCCCGTTTTCCCCTCCCCCAAACCCTGGTGGCTACCATTCTATTTCATTTCTCTATAAATTTTACTGTTCTAGGTACCTCATGTAAGTGGAACCATACAATATTTATCCTTTTGTTTCTAGCATATTTCACTTATCACAATATTCTCAAGGTTTCTCATATCCCATGTTATAGCATGTGATAGGAATTCCATTCCTCTTAAAGGCTAAATAACATTCCATTATATGTATAGGCCACTTTTTGTTTATCTGTACATCTGTTGATGAACTTTTGGGTTGTTTCTACTTTTTGGCTATTGTGAATAATGCTTCTATGACTGTTGGTATACAAATATCTGTTCAAGCCCCTGCATTCGATTCTTTTGTATACATACGCAGAAGTGAAATTCTGGGTCATATAGTATTTCTATGTTTAAATTTTTTGAAGAACAGCCATTGTATCTTCACAGTGCCCGCATCATTTAACATTCCCACCAGCAATATACAGAGGTTCCCATTTCTCCATGTCGTTGCCAGTAGTTGTTATTTTCTGCTTTTTGGACAATAGCCATCTTAATGGGTGTGAAGTGGTATCTCATTGAGGTTTCAATTTGCATTTCCTAATGATAGTGATGTCGAACACCTTTTAAAATGCTTCTTGGCCACTTTTATACCTTCTTTGGAAAAATGTCTATTCAAGTCCCTTGTCAATTTTGAATTGAGTTGTTTGGTTTTTTGTTTTTTAAACACACACAGTTTAACAGGTGTTTGAAGACATAAGTCATCACAAGGAATGTGAGTTAATGCACTGTGTGTATAATGCAATGGGAATCATTGAGGAGGATAGGGCTTTTCAGTGGTCTCAGATGCATTGCTTCTTGAGTTATTGAGTATTGAGTATTGAGTTATTGGGTATTCTCTTTTTAGGTTTTCTGCCATTTTTTTTTTTTGGTTTGTTTATAGCAGCTCTTTTGTTGTTGTTGTTGTTGTTGTTTTGGTATGGTGTGCCTGTCTATAAACTATTTTCTTTCTCACTTGATGCCTTAATCTAATTTTTTTCTTGAAAACCACATGATCTAATTTGTTAAAGTTACATATAAAGTTAGACTAAATAAGCACTTTTCATGGCCTTAGAGATTCACCTATGGTAAAAAGTAGAAGCTTTATTGTATGAAGCTCATGATGTCACACATATTGCTTACTTTTGTTTCTCACTGATAGAGCTAAGTGAGATTTCTTGATGGTCTTGTTCTGGAGAAGTGAGGTTTTGCATTCATTCAAATTCATTCATTAAGGGTAGTAGCCATATTTGGTTGCTTACCTACCTTCTATATCTTACTATACTTATCATATTAATATTTAGTGGGTATCTAATGAATATATTAAGCTGCTTCGTGGTAGGTTCATTCAAGTTATATCACAGGGCAGTTTCTACATCCTCCCATGCCTATTTTAATCATATTTTTTCATTGATAAAATGATTCTAAAATCATAGTGATATGGTTTGGATGTTTATCACCTCCAAATCTCATGTTGAAATGTGATTTCCAGTTTTGGATATGGGGCTTGGTGGACAGTGATTGGATCAAGAGGGCGGATCCCTTATGAATGGTTTAGCACCATCCTCTTGGTGATAAGTGAGCTCAGTTAGCTCATGTGAGATCTGATCGTTTAAAAGTCTGGGACTTACTCCCCATCTCTGTCTTGCTCCCTCTCTTACCATGTGAGATGCCAGCTCCCCATTTGCCTTCTGCTATATTTTTAAGCTCCCTGAGGCCCTTACCAGAAGTGGAGCAGACGCAGGTGCCATGCTTCCTGTACAGCCTTCAGAATCACAAGCTACGTAAACCTGTTTTCTTTGTAAATTACCCAGTCTCAGGTATTCCTCTATAGCAGTGCAAAACTGACTGACACAGATAGTCATTATAGTTTGCTGGAAGCGCCGTGTAAAACAAAATCATGGTCATTGTAAAGAAGAGGCCTTTAGATTTGTTTTGATTCTTTAAAAATATTGACTGTATTATTAATCTTTGCTTTGTTACAAATCCCAAAACTTAGTGTTTAAAACAAAGATCATGAGCTCATTTGCATACAACTCTGTGGGTCAGTATTTTTAGGTTAGGCTTATCTGGGGTATTCTGATAATCTCATTTGTGGCTACAGTCAGCTGGAGGGTGGCTAGGATCTCTGGTTGGTTCCATATGTCCCTTTTTGCAAGTGTGACAGTTGACTTGGATGGCCAGGGTGAGTGGGTCACATATCCACCCTCTAGCAGGCTCGCCTAGGCTTCTTCACACGGTTCTAAAAGCAACAGGTAAAAGCACACTCCAGTGTGCCAGCTTTCTTCTTGTCTCTGCTAGGGTCCTTTGGCCAAAGAAGTCACGTGGCTAAGCCCAGATTCAGGAGAAAGTGAAATAGATTTTATCTCTACATGGAAGGAGCTGCAACCTACTGTGATTAGTTTTTTGTCTTTGATCTACCAAAACATCAATATCAATTCATGGTCTTGATTTTTATTGATGTATTAACATTACCATATGAAAACAATATTTCAAAAATGTAACACTAACATTCTATATAGATTGAAGCAATAAATACACAACACTGAAATTGCATCAGGCTTGAAAATCTTCTGTTTGAATTTATAGTTTAAAATATTTTCCAACAAGTGAAAAAACATCAATTATTTGTCTTTTTATCAGAATTTGCAAGGTGAGAGAATTACTAAAATGCCAAAATCTCTGTTCATTAATCATACAAGACAACTGAAAGCCATAATTTTTAACATCAAATCGCTCCCCAAAGTAGCTTTGTCCTTTTAAAGGTTAACTTCTGTAAAATATCAGAAAAGGGAGAAAAAAAAGGAGTAAAAAAGCAAATGTAGAGTAAAATTGTAGTCATAAATCTGTTGAAGTTACCTAAGTTATTTGGAAACTAATTACAACTATGTGCAAAGCAAATGAAGTGAGAATTGAATTAATGAATATCAGCTACCTCCCACAAGCTAATGAGGCATGCTTTATACCAATAGTGCCTCAAATTGAAAAATTAAACCACTTGATGGGGAGAAAAGGGAGCATCTCATGTACAGAATAGCACACAAAGCCAAAGGACTTACCAAATGAGTTCTCTGGGATTAACAGTATTTGCTTATTAGTCTATGATATGGTCTATAGACTGTAGAATCCTTGTGATTCCCCCAACTTTGCTTTTTTTTCTCCGACCCCCTCCAAAACAATTCATGCACAGTGGTTTGCTTTAGCCCCACAGAGTCAATGTAGGTAAAAGTGCTAGTGTTCAAATTCATTTATATTTCTCAGGTGTTATGCTTAACTTCTGTGCAATGGTAGCCTTTCTTTTTGCTTTTCTTGGCATGATCATATAAGTGATTTACAACCAGGTTCTTTTTACATGTTTTCCCCCACTAAACTCATATATAATGATATGAGAAATATATATATGAGAAAATATGGAAACAAATATATATATATATTTTCTTTTGAAATTTTTTGCTTCCATGTTTTCTCTTATGTTTACCCTTTTACATTCATAAATCAACATGCCCATCTTACAGTTACTGCACTTAGTATATCTCCCTTTCACTCAAGTTATATTTTTGACTTTTTTAGGAGAAATGTATGTGAGAAAAATATATACAAAAAAAAGAAGCAAAAATTTCTAAAAGTAGTATATATTTTCTTTTGGAATTTTTGCTCCCATGTTTTTTCTCTTGTTCACCTTTTACATTCATAAATCAAGATCCTGATGTTATAGTTACTGTACTTAGTATATCTTCTTTTTGCTGTACATCTCAAATTATATATTTTTTTAAGGAAGCTACTATGTTACACAAAATATATTTCTTAATGTTAAAAATACTTTTGTTAAGAATGTGTAAAGACAGACACAATTTTTGAAACTAATTTTAAACTTTTAAAAAATATTTAATTAATAAAGGTAACACAAATAGTAACACACACAGTCACACGACATGTCTTAAATGTTGATAATTTTGAATTTAGAGACATAAAATAAAGACATTTGATCAAGTCCTGGAAAATTTTGGAAACTTTAGAAAAAATGTTGTGGCCGAAATGTAAATGTTTTTGTTTGCCTAGGTTTTGCCCTCTGGGTAGCAAGTAAGATCATCTTATTAAAGACGTAAAACAAAAAGTTATTGTATAGAGTTAATAAGAATAACTTATGTGAAAGGTTAGTTGTTAAACATTTAAATTTTTTAATTTTATTTTATTTTATTTTAAGTTCCAGGATACATGTGCAGGGTATGCAGGTAAACGTGTGCGATGGCGGTTTGCTGAACCTATCAACCCATCACCTAGGTTTTAAGCTCTGCATGCATTAGCTATTTATCCTGATACTATCCCTCCCCCAACCCCACCCCTGACAGGCCCAAGTACGTGTTGTTCCCCTCCCTATGTCCATGTGTTCTCATTGTTCAGCTCCCACTTATAAGTGAGAACATGCAGTGTTTGGTTTTCTGTTCCTGTGTTAGTTTGCTGAGGATAATGGCTTCCTTGAAATAGTAAGACAGTTATTATTGATGACAAACATATAGCCAATATTATACTGAATGTGCCATTTATGACAAACCTATAGCTAATATCATATGAATGTGCAAAAGCTGGAAGCATTCCCCTTAAAAATTGGCACAAGACAAAGACGTCCTCTCTCACCACTACTGTTCAACATAGTGTTGGAAGTTCTGGCCAGGGCAATTAGGCAAGAGAAAGAAATAAAGGGTATTCAGACAGGAAGAGAGGAAGTCAAACTGTCTCTGCTTGCAGACCACATGATCCTTTATCTAGAAAACCCCATTGTCTCAGCCCAAAAGCTCCTTAAGCTGATAAGCAACTTCAGCAAAATCTCAGGATACAAAATTAATGTGCAAAAATCACAAGCATTCCTATACACCAATAATAGACAAGCTGAGAGCCAAATCGTGAATGAACTCCCATTCAGAATTGCTACAAAGACAATAAAATACATAAGAATACAGATAACAAGGGACGTGAAGGACCTCTTCAAGGAGAACTGAAAACCACTGCTCAAGGAAATCAGAGAGTACACAAACAAATGGAAAAACATTCCATTCTCATGGATAGAAAGAATCAATATAGGGAAAATGGCCATACTAGCCAAAGTAATTTATAGTTTCAATGCTATTCCCATTAAACTACCATTGACATTCTTCACAGAATTATAAAAAACTACTTTAAATTTCATATGAAATGAAAAGAGAGCCCATATAGCCAAGACCATCCTAATCAAAAAGAATAAAGCTGGATGCATCATGCTACCCAACTTCAAACTATACTACAAGGCTACAATAACAAAAACAGCATGGTACTGGCACAATAACAGGCACATAGACCAATGGAACAGAATAGAGAACTCAGAAATAAGACCACAAACCTAAAACTATCCAATCTTCAACAAACCTGACAAAAACAAGTGATGGGGAAAGGATTCCCTATTTAATAAATGGTGCTGGGAAAACTGGCTGGGCATATAAAGAAAATTGAAACTCGACCTCTTCCTTACACCTTATACAAAGGTTAACTCAGCATGGATTAAAGACTTAAATGTAAAACCCAAAACTATAAAAACCCTAAAAGAAAATCTAGGCAATACCATTCAGGACATAGGAATGGGCAAAGATTTCATGACAAAAACATCAAAAGCAATTGCAACAAAAGCAAAAAAAAGACAAATGAGATGTAATTAAACTAAAAAGCTTCTGCTCAGCAAAAGAAACTATCATCAGAGTGAACAGACAACCTACACAATGGGAGAAAATTTTTTCAATCTAAAGGTCTACTATGCAGAATTTACAAGGAACTTAAATAAATTTACAAAAAAAAACCCAACCCCATCAAAAAGTGGGCAAAGGACATGAACAGACACTTCTCAAAAGAAGACATCTATGTGGCCAAAACACATGAAAAAAAGCTGAACATCACTGATCATTAGAGAAATGCAAACCAAAACCACAATGAGATACTATCTCATGCCAGTCAGAATCGCAATTATTAAAAAGTCAAGAAAAAACAGATGCTGGCGAGGCTGTGGAGAAATAAGAATGCTTTTACACTGTTGGTGGGAATGTAAATTAGTTCAATCATTGTGGAAGACAGTGTGGCAATTTCTCAAAGATCTAGAACCAGAAATACCATTTGACCCAGCAATCCCGTTACTGGGTATATACTCAAAGGAATAGAAATCATCCTATTATAAAGATACATGCATGTGTATGTTCACTGCAACACTATTCACAATAGCAAAGGCACAGAATCAACCCAAATGCCCACCAATGATAGAAAGGATAAAGAAAATGTGGTACATATACACCATGGAATACCATGCAGCCATAAAAAGGAATGAAATTATGTCCTTTGAAGGGACATGGATGGGCATTTAAAAATCTTATCCTTTTTTTTAAGGACAAAATTTAAAATTTTGGACATAAAATTTTTAAGGACAGAATTAAAAAATAATGTTTTCTTAACCTTTGGAGGAAAATGTAATCATATAGATGTGTTAGTTTTTTTCCATGCATTAAAAATACTAATAATTAAAAAACTTTCTGGTTATAAAGACATTTTAGAAAATTATAAGTAACAAATACACATCATTTATAATATTATCACCTAGGATTTATTAATGTTTTGGCATATTTCTTTCTCACCTTTCTTATGTGTATGTATACTATTTAAATAAAACTTTATACTCTATATAATTTATATTCTTTATATTCTCTGTATATGTAGTTTATATATTCTGACTTTGCATTTAATGTTATCATGAGCATTTTTCTATGATAAAAAATAAACATCAGAGTATGCATTAAATATACCCCCAAACCATCATATTATTGCTTCCTAATATTCCATCCTATGGGTTTACTATTATTTTTTAAAATAATTGTTCTATTATCTATATTTCAAATGAGATAATGAAAAGCTACCTATTAAATATACCAGTATTAGAAAATTTTAAGGGCTCTAATATATTCTCCTTCTTTCCTTGCCTTTCTCTCTTCCTCCCTCCTCTTTATCTCTCTCTCACTCTCCCCCTCACCCTCTCTTTCTCTGTCTCTCTCCTGTAATAAAAAATTTTAATAGGAATAATCTAGCCATTTTGTCCACTGATTTTTTTAAGGCTTCTAAGTACCTGCCATCTTTTTTTAATCATTTAAGCCTTTATAGGCTATTCTGTTATTACTCAATAACTATGTTTTTATGAGAACTTATGAAATAAAAAATGACATAATTAAAATAAAGGGGCAAGTAGAGTGGGTTACAGTTATGAACTAGTTTCAGATTTGCAACAATATATTTCATTAACAAAGGTATAGCTATAATCGTGCAAATACACAACCTAAACGTCACTCAATCAGTATTTATTACGTCCATCCCTTGCTATCATTAACACAGGACTTCTTAAACATTCTTACTTCCTCTATCTTGTGTGGTTATGATAAAGCTCAAAGCCACTCAAACAGAGGCTTAAGCTTTCAGTGTTTGGTGCCAGTTTTGAATCTTGATTACTCATAACAACTGGCAGAATACAAATTGTTTACCCTAAATAATGGATCACCAATGTCTCCATAGGGAGTTATGAAAACTTCTGCTGGGACTCAGCAGAAATGTGGATGCAGTATTCTTCTCAATTGTTTACATTCTGCTAGTTACTATTGATATAGTTTATCTTCAGGGAATATTGAGACCCTCCTCTAAAGGCTGAGCTATTCATAATTTTATTAAATATAAATATAGGAAGATGTGAACTGCTTCTGAGGGTAATCTATAGCTATTTCACATATACCACAGTACCAGACATGGATAAGTGTGCAATAAGCAATGGATGTATGTAGCATACATAGTTATTGCTTTTTCTTGCTTACCTATAGACAATTGAAGTGGTATTATGAATTTATCAAGAACTTTGTATGTACAGAAATGATTCTAAGCAATTTATTTACTATGAGATACGTATTCAAATTATCTGTACTTATAGATGAGAAAACTAATGTACAAATAAGCTAAATTATTAGACCAAGGATGAAGCCATCTCATTTCAGAGCCACATTTTTAACTGCTATGCCATGCTCCACTTCTATATGTAAAATAGTCTGACTCATTTGGGAGAGATGGATTTAATAATTACATAAGAGAAACATTAATATATTGGACCTAATTCAATCATGGAGATAAAATATTTTTGGGAATAATTGAACACTAGTCTTTAAATGAAACAAATACAAGCTTAGATCTTATATCATCCACTTAACAGTGTGTGAACTTGTTCAAGACACTTCAAATAAACATTTCAACTAATGCTATGAGAATTGTGTATAGTTAATTGCATGATAATCCATCGAGAAATATTAAGATTTTATTACCATCTGTAAAATAGAGTACTGAACTATAAACTTGGAGGCCAAGTCTAATTCTTATTTTGCACTAGTTGGTTGTTTAGATAAATTACATAAAATTCTTTTATTTCCCCACTTATTAGAACAATTTTTAACCATATCCTCTACAATTATCACAGGAATGTTAGAAAAATGGGAAAGTAAATGAAAATGCTTTGAAAAAGTATGTTATAAATTCAAACTGGTGTCATTGCTATAAACAGAACTCAAAAATATTAAGTTCTATGTGATATTTAGGTCCTTTTTAAGGTCTCTCTTATGTCCAAATGGCTGCTTGTGTTGAGAACAGTTGGTGGTTACTGAAATCAAACACCTGTTTGTGGTGGGAAGGTATATGTCCTATAAGTTTCCTTCCGCTATGATTTTATATTAACTTTTCTGAGGCTTCCATATATAAGAAAACTAACCATAATAATGTTTTAAAATATGTCTTATATATAACATATATGTATATATACAAATGTCTATATGACTATATACATACACACCCACATAGATATATTTCTCAGCTTTAGAATCACAGTGCTTATTCAAGTTAGAGGCATTTTTGGAAGTTGATCTCATTCAAACCCCACATTTTGTGATCAATAATAATGCATCATTGTTGCCACTAACACTATTTCCAAATTAAGAGTAAAACCAAGTTGCCTGCAACAGAATACAGGGCATTTTCCATTTTCTGTGGAAGTGGTTACCTCTACCAGTATTCTGATGTGCTATTTTCTTTATTTGATCTTATCCTTTATTTTTCTTTCTTTCCATTTTGTTAATTTCTTTTTCATTTTCAAAATGTCCTTCTCTTCCACTCTCTTGTAATAAATTCACATCAGAGATTTTTAAAATAGGACCAAAATTGGTTAAGAAAAATGAAATATCTTCCATCTATTCACATTTTTGGAAAAAAAGATACTTTTAATTTTACCATATTTGGTTAAATATATAGCTGCCATGAAAAGGCCAGTTTAGGCTTTTTTTTAATATACAATTTTTATTTTTAAGTTTTGTGGGTACATAATAGGTGTATACATTATGGGATACTTGAGATATTTTGATACAGGCATACAATGCATAGTAATCACATCAGGGTAAATGGGGTATTAATCACCACAGCATTTATCCCTTTTATTTGTTAAAAACAATCCAATTCTATTATTTTAGTTATTTTTAAATGTGCAATAAATTATTGTTGACCATCGTCACCCCATTACACTATCAAATACTAGCTCTTGTAGATCCTTTCTTATTATTTTTCCATACCCATTAACCATCCCCACTTTTCCTCCCACCCAGGAATTCCCTTCCCAGTCTCCAGTAACCATCATTTTATTCTCTATCTCCATAAGTACAATTGTTTTAATTTTGTGAGAATGTATGAAGTTTATCTTTCTGTGCCTAGCCTATTTAACTTAACTTCCAATTCCATCCATGTTCTTGCCAATGACAGGACCTCATTCTTTTTAAAGTATATGTGTGTCACATTTTGTGCGTATGCGCCCATTATCCATTTGTCTGCTGATGGACACTTGGGTTGCTTCTTAATCTTGGCTGTTGTGAATAGTGTCGCAATAAACATTTGAGTGCAAATATCTCTTTAATATACTAATTTCCTTTATTTGGGGGTATATACCTAGCAGTGGGATTGCTAGATCATATGATAGTTCTATTTTGAGTTTTTTGTTTGTTTGTTTTGAGATGGAGTCTTGTTCTGTCACCAGGCTGGAGTGCAGTGGTGTGATCTCAGCTCACTGCAACCTCCACCTCCAGAGTTCAAGCGATTCTCCTGCCTCAGCCTCCTGAGTAGCTGGGACTGCAGGTGTGCGCCACCACGCCCAGCTAATTTTTGTATTTTTAGTAGAGATGGAGTTTCACCATGTTGGCCACGATGGTCTTGATGTCTTGACCTGGTGATCCACTCTGTTCTTCGTTGTGCTTGTACCAATTTACATTCCTTCCAACAGTGTACAAGGGATCCCTTTTCTCCACATCTTCACCAGCATTTCTTATTGTCTGTCTTTTGGATAAAAGCCATTTTAACTAGAGTGAGATGAGATCTCATTGTAATTTTGATTTGCATTTCTCTATTAATCTTTTGTCAGATGGATAGTTTGTAAATATTTTTCTCCCATTCTGTGGGTTATTTCTTCACGTTGCTGATTGTTTCCTTTGCTGTGCAGAAAGCTTAAAACTTGATGTAATTCCATTTGTCCATTTTTGCTTTAATTGCCTGTCCTTGTGGGGGTATTACTCAATAAATCTTTGCCCAGTCCTATGTCCTGGAGAGTTTTCCCAATGTTTTCTTCTAGTAAAAAAGACCTCATAGTTTAAGGTCTTAGATTTAAGTCTTTAATCCATTTTGATTTGATTTTTGTATATGGCAAGAGATAGGGGTCTAGTTTCATTCTTCTGCATAAGAATATCCAGTCTTCCTGGAACTATTTATTGAAGAAACTGTCCTTTTTCCAGTGTATGTTCTTGGTATCTTTGTCAAAATGGGATAACTGTACATGTATGAATTTGTTTCTGAGTTCTTTACTGTTCCATTGGTCTATGTGTCTGTTTTTATGCCAGTACCATGCTGTTTTTGGTTATTATAACTTTGTAGTATAATTTGAAGTCAGGCAATGTGATTGCTCTAATTTTATTGTTTTTGCTCAGGATAACTTTGACTATTCTGGGTGTTTTGTGGTTCCATATACATTTTAGGATTGCTTTTTCTATTTATGTGAAGAATGTCATTGGTATTTTGATAGGGATGACATTGAATTATGTAGATTGCTTTGGGTAATATGGACATTTTCACAATATTGATTCTTTCAGTCCATGAATATGAAATATCTTTTGATTTTATGGTATTATTTTCAATTTCTTTCATCAATGTTTTATGGTTTTCACTATAGAGATCTTTCACTTCTTTGGTTAATTCCTAGGTATTTAATTTTATTTGTAGTTATTGTAAATTGGATTACTTGTTAAATTTCTTTTTCAGATTGTTTGCTATTGGCATATAGAAATGTTACTGCTTTTTGTGTGTTGATTTAGTATCCTGCAACTCTACCGAATTCGTGTATCAGCTGTAATTATTTTTTGGTGGCATCTTGAGGATTTTCCAAATATAAGATCATACCATTTGCAAACAAGGATAATTTGACTTCTTTTCCAATTTGGATGCCCTTTATTTCTTTCTCTTGTCTGATTGCTCTAGCAGGACTTCTAATACTATGTTAAATAACAGTGGTGATAGTGGGCATTTTTGTTGTGTTCTAGATTTTCAAATAAAGTCTTTTCAGTTTTTCTCCATTAGATATTATACTAGCTGTGGTTCTGTCATATATGGCTCCAATTATGTTCCTTCTTTACCTAGGTTTTTTGGCAGTTTTAATTATGAAGGCATGTTGAATTTTATTAAATGCTTTTTTAACATCAATTAAAATGATATTAAAATGATCGTATGGTTTTTGTCCTACATTCTGTTGGTAGGATGTATCACATTGATTGATTTGCATATGTTGAACCACCCTTACATCCTTGGGATAAGTTGTACTTGGTCATGATGAATATCTTTTTAATGTGTTGTTGAATTTGCTTTGCTAGTATTTTATTGAGGATTTTTGCATCAATGTTCATCAGGGATAGTGGCCTGTAGTATTCTTTTTTTGAGGTGTCTTTATCTGGTTTTGGAATCAAGGTAATACCAGCCTTGTAGAATAAGTTGGAGGTATTGCCTCCTTCTCTATTTTTCAGAACAGTTTGAGCAGGATTGGTATTTTAATGTTTGATAAAATTCAGCAGTGAAACCATCGGGTACCAGGCTTTTCTTTGTTGTGAGACTTTTTATTACTGCTTCAATCTTGTTATTTATTATTGGTCTGTTTAGGCTTTGAATTTCTTCATGACTCAATATTGATAGTATGTATGTGTCTAGGAATTTATCCATTTTTTTCTGGGTTTTCCAATTGATTGGCATATAGTTGCTCACAGTAGCCACTAATGATCCTTTGAATTTCTGCAGTATCAGTTGTAATGTTCCCTTTTACATCTCTGATTTTATTTGCATCTTCTTGCTTTTTTTCTTGATCTGGCTAAATGTTTGTCAATTTTGTTTATCTTTAAAAAAACAACTTTTTATTTCATTGATCTTTTGTATTATTTTCTTTATTTTAATTTCATTTATTTCTGCTCTGATCTTGTGTGTGTGTGTGAGACAGGGTCTTGCTCTGTCACCCAGGCTGATGTGCAGTGGCACAATCATGGCTCACTGAAGCCTTGAACTCTGGGGCACAAGTGATCCTCTCACCCCTGCCTTCTCAGTAGCTGATACTACAGATGTGTGCTACCCCACCCAGCTCAATTTTTTTTCTTTTTTTTTTTTTAGAGACAGAGTCTCATGTTGTCCAGGCTGGTCTTGAACTCCTGGCCTCAAGCAGTCCTCCTGCCTTGGCCTCCTAAAGGCTAGGATTACAGACACTTGGTCTGCCCTCATCTTTTTTATTTCTTTTCTTCTGCTAATTTTGGATTTAGTTTTCTCTTGCTTATCTAGTTCTTTGAGATGCATCATTAGGTTGTTGACTTGCAGTTTTTCTACTTTTTAACATAGTTGTTTATAGCTATAAACTTCCCTCTTAGTACTGTTTTTACTGTATCCCATAGGTTTTAGTATGTTGTATTTTCCCTATCATTTGTTTTAAAATTTTTTCAATTTTCTTCTTAATTTCTTCATGGAACCACTGACCATTCAGGAGCATATTCTTTAAATTTCACGTGTTTGTATAGTCTCCAAAATTCCTCTTGTTATTGATTGCTAGTTTTATTCCACTGGGGTCAGAGAAAATACTTGATATTTTTTTTTTTTCTGAAATTTTAAAGACTTTTTTGGTGGCCTAACATATGGTCTATCCTTGAGAATGATTCATGTGCTGAGGAGAAGAATGTGTGTTCTGCAGCTGATGGATGAAATGTTCTGTAAATATCAATTAGGTTTGTTTGGTCTGATGTTTCTTTGTTGCAGGAAGTCAGGGACCCTGAATGGAGAGACCTGCTGAAGCCGTGATAGAAGAACATAAATTGTGAAGATTTCATGGACATTTGTTAGTTCTCCAAATTAATACTTTTATAATTTCTTACGCCTGTCTTTACTGCAATCTCTGAATATAAATTGTGAAGATTTCATGGACGTTTATCACTTCCCCAATCAATACTCTTATAATTTCCTATGCCTGTCTTTACTTTAATCTCTTAATCCCGTCATCTTCGTAAGCAGAGGATGTATGTCGCCTCTGGACCCTGATGATTGTGTTAACTGCACAAATTGTTCGTAAAGCATGTGTGTTTGAACAGTATGAAATCTGGGCACCTTAAGAACAGGATCACAGCGATTTTCAGGGAACAAGGGAGATAATCTTAAAGTCTGGCTGCCTGGGAGCTGGGCGGAACAGAGCCATATTTCTCTTCTTACCAAAAACGGGTAAGAGAAATATAGCTGAATTCTTTCCCCAGTAAGGAATATGGGGGCCTCTAAAATGGCCGCTCTGGGAGTGTCTGCCTTATGCAGTTGTAGATAAGGGATGAAACACGCCCTGGCCTCCTGCAGCGCTCCCAGGCTTGCTAGGATTAGGAAATTCCAGCCTGGCGAATTCTAATCAGACTGGTTCTCTGCTCTTGAACCCTGTTAAGATGTTTATCCATGACATTGCGTGCACAGTGGGACATGGAAGTTCATTAGTGATTCTAGTTTCGCCCTGACCTTGTGATCTTGCCCTGACCTTCTGCCTTGTGATCCCTTGAAGCATGTGATCTGTGTGACCCACACCCTATTCGTACACTCCCTTCCCTTTGAAAATTGCTAATAAAGACTTGCTGGTTTTATGGATCAGGGGGCATCACGGAAACTGCCGACGTGTGATGTCTCCCCTGGACACCCAGCTTTAAAATTTCTCTCTTTTGTATTCTTTCCCTTTATTTCTCAGACCAGCTGACACTTAGGGAAAATAGAAAAGAACCTACGTTGAATTATCGGGGGTGGGTTCCACCAATATTTCTTTGTTGATTTTCTGTCTGGACAATCTGTCCAAAGCTAAAAGTGGGGTGTTGAAGTCTCTAGCTATTATTGTATTGGTGATCTCTCTCAAGCTCTAATATTTACTTTATATATCTAGGTGCTCCAGTGTTGAGTACATGTATATTTACAATTGCTATATCCTCTTGCTGAACTGACCCTTATTCTAGGGTAAAAAATTTGTTTTTTAGCTCTTTAAATATGTCATGCCATTGTCTCCTGGCCTGTAGGGTTTCCACAGAAAAGTCTTCTGCAAAATGTACTGGAGCTTTTTTGTATGTTGTTTCTTTTCTCTTGCTGCTTTTAGTATCTTTTCTTTATCCTTTGACCTTTGGGAGTTTGATTATTGAATGCCTTGAGGTAGTCTTCTTTGGTTTAAATCTGCTTGGTGTTATGTAACCTTCTTGGAGTTGGATACTGATATCTTTCTCTAAGTTTGGGAAGTTCTCTGCTATTATCCCTTTGAATAAACTTTCTACCCCTATCTCTCTCCCTACCTCTTGTTTAAGGCCAGTATCTCTTAGATTTGCCCTCTTGAGGCTATTTTATAGATATTGTAGATGTTCTTGTTTTTTAAATTCTTTTTTTCTTTTGTCTCCTCTGAGTGTGTATTTTCAAGTAGCCTATCATCAAGCTTACTAATTCTTTCTTTTGCTGGATCAACTCTGCTGTTAAGAGACCACTGCATTCTTCAATATGTCAGTTTCATTTTTCAACTCCACGATTTCTGCTTCTTTTAGTTTTTTCAATGTTTTTGTTAAATTTATCTGATAGAATTCTTAAATCCTTCTTTGTGTTACCTTCAATTCCACTGAGTTTCCTCAAAAGCTATGGATTATCTGTCTAAAATGGCACACATCTCTGTCTCTCCAGAACTGGTCCCTGGTGCCTTATTTAGTTCATGTGATAAGGTCATGTTTTCCTGGGTGGTGCTGATGCTTGTGGATATTCGTTGGTGTCTGGATATTGAAGAGTTAGGTGTTTATTATAGTCTTTGCAATCCGGGCCTCTTTGTACCTGTCCTTCTTGGGAAGGCTTTCCTAGATATCAAAGGGATTGGGTGTTGTGATACAAGTTTTTGGTCACTGCAGTCACATCTGCATTATGGGGCACCACAAGCCTACTAAGGCTGTGGCTCTTGCAGACTTGTAGAGGCACTGCTTTGGTGGTCTTGGATAAGATTCAGATACATTCTCTGGATTACCAAACTGAGACTCCTGTTCTCTTCCCTTACTTTATCACAAACAAATGGAGTCTCTCTCTGTGTGCTGAGCTGCTGGAACTGGGGGAAGGGTGACATAATTAACCTTGTGGCCACCACTGGGACTGTTCTGAGTCAGACCTGAAGCCAGCACAGAACTGGGTCTTGCCCAAGACCTGCAGCAACTACTACTAGGCTATTGCCTGTGTTCTTTCAAAACCCTAGGGCTCTACCACCAGCAGGTGGCAAAGCCAGCCAGGCTTGTGTCCTTCCTTTCAGGACAACAAGTTCTCTTGGAGTGTTTCCAGCAATACCATCCGGGAGCCAGAGTCTGGAGTCAGAAACCTTAGGAATCTCCCTGGTCCTCTAGTCTGCTGTTGCTGAGCTGGCACCCAAAGCACAAGACAAAGCTATTCCCACTCTTCCCTCCCTTTCCCAAAAGCAGAGGAGTCTCTCCCCATGGCCACCACTGCCCCAGGACTACCTGGCTACTTCCAATGTTCACTCAATGCCCAAGGGCTCTTTAATCAACTTTTGGTGAGTTCTGCCAGGCCTGAGACTCTCTCTTCATGGCAGTGGGCTCCCTTCTGACTCAGGGCATGTCCAGATATGCCATCCAAGAGTGAAGGCCTCGAGCTGGGGACCCCAAGAACCTGTTTGGTGTTCTACCCCACTGCGGCCAAGCAAGACAAAGTCTGCTTTACTCTTCCCTCTCATTTTCTAAAGCAGGAATTTCTGCCTGTAGCCACCACAGCTGGGAATGTGCTGGGTCACACCTGAAGCCAGCACATCTCAGTCTCACCCAAAGCCCATGGCAAGTACTAGCTGGCTACCACTGATGATTTTTCAGGGCCCAAGGGATCTTTAGTCAGCAAGTGATAAATGCTGCTAAGACTGGCTCCTTCTCTTCAAGGCAGTGGGTTCCTTTCTCACCCAGGGTGTGTCTAGAAATGTTATCCAGCAGTTAGGGTCTGGAATGGGGGCTTCAGGACTTTGCCTGGTACCCTGTTCTACTGTGGCTGAGCTGATATTCAACTTGCAAGACAAAGTCCTCATTACCCTATCCTCTCCTTTCCTCAGGCAGAGGAAAGGAGTCTCTCCTGGAGCTGTGAGCTGTGCTACCTGGGAATGGGTGAGGGGTGGTGCAACCCCAACTCGTTTAGCTACCCCAGCTGGTGTCTTACTAGGTTGCATGTCCCCAGGTCTACTGGCTCTGAGCCCAACACAGCACTAGCACTTGCTTAGTGGTAGTCGTTAAGGCTTAGACTGCCTTTTGAGTTTATTTAGGACTCCAGAGTACTTTTGCCTTTGGCGGTAAAGCTTGGTGGAACTCAGGTTCTGACTGCTGGAATGGGCAATTCCCCTCTGGCTAGGGCTGGTCAAAAAGCTCCCTCCATGGGAGCTGGCTGAGTTCTGCACAGTGTTGCTTTCTGCTGTGACAGGGCAGCACTGAGTTCCAATGCAGAATCCCATAATCACTGCATTCTGCCTCTCCCAAATGCACAGATTTTGTCTCCATGCCATGTGGCCACTGCCAAGGAATAGGGGAGGAGTGGCATTGACAATTCAACACTTTCTTGGCTGGGTGCAGTGGCTTATACCTGTAATCCCAGCACTTTGGGAAGCCAAGGTGGGAGGATCACTTGAGCCCTGGAGTTCAAGACCAGCTTGGGAAACATGATGAAACCCTATCTCTACAAAAATACAAAAATTAGCTGGGATTGCTTGAGGCTGGGAGTTCAGTGCTGCAGTTGAAGTGGCTATGTTATTTGGGGTATAAACCCGGGGTATGTCATCACGTGCCAGGAAAATTTAGGGCATGGACACACATGAGGAGTTTAGGAGTGGAGGTTTAATAGGTAGAAGAGAAGAGAAAGAAAAACAGCTTCCTCTATAGAGAAAGCAGTCTCCGAGTGGAAAAGGACTGGGTGGCAGCAAAGTGTTGAGTTTTATAGTCCAGTTTGAGGAGGCGGTGTCTTCTGAGTTACATGGGGATCACAGATTGATTCAATCAGGTATGACGTTTCCATAGTGCTCTGGGAAGGCTGATCGCTCCACCCTAATCTTCTTATGCAAATGGGCCTTCCAGTTGATCAGTACCATCTTGTCTGCTCCTTACAGTGCAGGTGGCTGGCAAAGAAGGGATGGTGGAGCCACCATTTTGAAAATGTCTAGTCCTTAGTTCCTGCTGGCATTCACCTGTGCAAGCTCCCAGCTTGCAGGCTGCTGTTTGTTAGAAAATGATTTGGGGCTGCTTTTCATTAAAAAGAAAAGCCTTACCGATGACTCCCATGCCCTTGCTGTCTGCTTAAGTAATTACTTCTTAACTCCTATATGACAGTGAGCCATAATTGCTCTACTGCACTCCAGGCTGGGCAACAGAGCAAGACCTTGTCTCAAAATAAATAAATGAATAAATGAATAGTAAATAAATGAATGACAAAAAAAAAAAGATTTTCTACCTTTCTCAGTGCCTCTTTCAATGATATGAAGTAAAAACCAGGTAGTGTGATTGCTCACCTGATTTGTGGTTCTTATGAAGGTGCTTTTTTTGTGTGGATGGTTGTTATGTTTAGTGTTCCTGTAGGGAGGAAGATCAATATAAGCTTCTATTTAGCCATCATGCTGTGTCTCTCTCTCTGCTTCTCATGTAGTTAGGGACATTGTGCAAGTGATCTAGCTCAGATTTTTATTAAGAAGTTATATAATGTATAGAATCCACATGCCATCTCCCAAGTAGGTGGACTGCTTATGGACATAGATTTCTCAGGAAGTCATGGTCTTCGCAAAGCCTATATACTTCCCCCTTAACCAGGAATGATGAGCCCCTTTTTTGAGGCAAAATACCCAACTGTGAATAGAGAGGTTTCTTTGTTCAGTAATGTAGCTCCCAACTTTCTTTGAACCCAGTTGGATAACCAAATTTGATATTTTCTAACCTCAGACCACTGTTGGAGACAATGAATCTACTACATTTCTCTTCTGTTTTAAAGGAAGTTTATATACACAGTATAAGAGAACAGATGACACACTTTATTGGATTATTTTCCTTAAATTCTTTTAAAAATAATTAAGATAGTGGCCTATTAAACAAGCACTACTTAATGTAATCAATAGTTCATTTCTTGTACTTTAAAATAGAACTGTGATGGACAGGGATGGGTAGAAGGGATGATTAAAGAATTGGGTGGGAAAGTATAGATTCATTTGACAAATAATATGTTAGTACTGCAGTAAGTCCTTGAAACTCTAATAAGAAAAGTGCAGGACCAATAAAAGAAAATTTAAAAATTTACCCAGTGAGTAGTTTATTGAGCTCATGCCTTTGGGGAGCATTTTTAGGGAAGCCAGGCAAGACCTTCCTGAATTACCTACCATTTGGCTATGTTATCAATGACTAAATATTAAATAGGGTGGGTCAAGGTCCTTACCTAGTGAAGTTATTTTTCTGTTACTTTTGCACTTAGGTTCATAAGCAGTCCTAGCTTCCATGATGGACACTGATAGAAAATCTCCTTTTTTTTTTTAAATTTTTTATTATACTTTAAGTTTTAGGGTACATGTGCACATTGTGCAGGTTAGTTACATATGTATACATGTGCCATGCTGGTGCGCTGCACCCACTAACTCGTCATAAGACTGCTCAAAAAGAAAGCTTTGCTGGCGGCTTAGGTACACTTTTGAAAGGGACGTGACATCAGCAGTACTTATGAGTTTCTTATGAAAATTTAATGGAACTTGTGATATAAAATGAAATATTGGATCAACTTATGACAGGCTGCCTTTAATGACAGTTCAAGATACAAATAACTCATTTCAGAGACCATTTACCTAAGGCTTTTAAATTAAATTTTCTAAGTACCTTGCATATTCAACTCTACATTTAAAGCAAACAGAATTCCACTTTAGGGAACTGAAGCTATTTATGGTCATAAAAAAATAGATTCAGATAGGCGTTTCAATAAAAGGGTCAGTGTATCAAAAATCTGAAGGGTATTACTGTAAATAAAAATCTTTATTAAGAGCTAAAGAGTGCAATTGATTTTAAAGGTTGCTATTCTTTCTGGCACATAATAAAATAAAATAATAATGATCAATACTAAAATGTTCCCTAGAAAGGAGGAGGTCCTGAAGCAATACAGAGCTCTGTGCCATTGATGAGGATTGCCCAGTACATAAAAGTGATGGGTTGGAGGACTGTGTGAATGAAACCCAGTTACAAAGGCCAAAGGTCAGCAGTTCACCATTAGGTTTATTTGTTTCTTAGTGAGAAACGTTGCTCTTAACTCCAGCAAAGACTCTGTTCACAAAAGGTTTTCACCCACGTCAATTAGTTAATGTTTGTTGCTTAAAAGGTGTTTTGGCAATTACAGCTGGCTCTAAGGAAAATAAATTAGTAATAGTTGAAATTAGTATTCCTCTCTTAACAGTTTTCTGTATCTTTTTCCTTGCTTTTGATCCACTTCTCTGCCACACACTTATACACACCTATAATAGAATAGAAGACTAAAGCAAACCTATGGAATTAGTGACTCAAAGTGGCATCCATTCTTCCTCATCCCTCCCAGGAATATTGGCCTGTTTAAAGAGAGCCCACAATGTTT
Source organism: Pan troglodytes (assembly GCF_028858775.2). NCBI lineage: Eukaryota > Metazoa > Chordata > Mammalia > Primates > Hominidae > Pan > Pan troglodytes. The sequence goes on from NC_072403.2 coordinate 64,272,610, forward strand.
TTCTGAAAGAGAGTCAAACAATGACCAATATTATTATACCCATTTTGCATATTGGAGAATTGAGATTGAGGGTAGAATAAACTTCTTACTCAAGGTCACATGGTTAGGAAGTTGCAGAACAAGAATTTATACCTAGATCCAGTTAACTCCCAGGTTCTTGAATGCTAAGCTATGTCACCTTCCAGTCTCTGGCAGATACTTTGCAGGAAATCCCTTAGGAAGATGAGGAAGAGTTCCTGCTCTCCCACAAAGCCACATTATATACCAACCTCTCCTCCACTGGTACACAAAAGCAGTCCATCTGGCCCAGGCCTCCTTAAGAAGTTGCCTTAGTTGCTAACTCATGGCTATTTATTCTGACTTTTACCTCAACCTTGGCCTCCCTTTAGATTTGCAGCAAGCCTTCATTTTTGAATTTTAACTCCTTTCACATTCCATGTTTCTTCCTGTCTCCTTAGGTTTTCACTCTCCTAGGATGACCCAGGTATAGAATCTGCCCCTATGGTTCAGCTCCACCCTCTCACCTGTCTCTTGAGAGCATTGTGAAATTCTGAGACACAGCAAGGACAGAAACAGAGGGCATGGAAGATGCTTTCAGGTTGGTTTATTCTTACTGATTAAATTAACACTTCATGATTGTCTCAGTCTGCACAGGCTGCCATAACAAAATACCACAAACTGGGTGGCTTAACGAAATTTTCTCACAGTTCTGGAGGCTGAAAGTCCAAGATCAAGGTACCAGCAGGGCTGGTTTCTTCTCAGGCCCCTCTCCGTGGCTTACAGATGGCGTCTTCTTGCTGTGTCCTCATATGGCCTTTTCTCTGTGCATGGAGAGAGATAGATCTCTGGTGTCTTCTCCTGTTCTTAGAAGGATACCAATCCTATTAGATTAGGGCCTCACTTTTACAATCTCATTTAACCATAATCACTTCTTTAAAGGCCTTATCTCCCAATACAGTCACGTTGAAGGTTAGGGCTTCAGACTACAAATTTTAGGGGAACACAATTCAGTCCATAATAATTATCCCAGTAGAAAGCAGGATACATGAGAATGCGGTAACTTGAGAATCTGACTTTGTTTTTCTCTATATCTGTAAGCTAAGTCCCAGGCCTTTAGTGAAGGTTTCTTCCACTGCAGATAGAAAGAAAAAAAGGCCTTTATAGACATAAAAATGACTTAAGACATTTGCTTCTCTGATACTCACTTCTGAGAAATGCTTCTTCGTCTCTGTGCCCAACCATTTTTCATAACTGTATAGAATGAACATTCATCCTGATTGAGTAGAATAATAAATTTAGTAGCGCTCATTTGTCCTGACTAATTATTAATAGTGTCTTCTTTTTCTTCCAAAGTTTAGATGACACAGATGTCTAACCTATAAAGGAGTTTTTCAAGTTTAAGCTATTTTTTTACTACCTAGATTTAAGTAATTTTCTTATTTTCCTCTCCACATGAATATACCAATATATCTCTCATAACCCTTGAAGTTTTGTCTCTACTCTTCTGAGTTTTGTGCTCCTGCCCCCTATTCTGTTTGCATCTGTGGGCTTTCTTTCCTTTTACTGTCTTGCTCTGCATGTATGTACTCATATAATCAGTTTCTGTGAACTCTTGTCTGCTGCCAGGGGATTGGTTTCCTCCAGCTTGTTAACAGCAGTTACAATTTCTCACATTCAACCAATGCTAGAATAGAGAAGTTAAGATTAATAGCCACATGAGTTTTAACCAGACTTTAAAATGTGTGATGCTAATTTTATAGCTTTACTTACTACAGAAAAACATCCACACATCTCCTGTGGTAGCAGCTAAGCTGATTAGTGCATGGAGCTAATGAAACCCACAGCTTTGTCTCCCTTCCTAAGGCTGTCCATTGTTGTGTCTTATCTCTAGCGGAGGCCTGCTTCTATGGTCCTCCGTCTCGTCAACCAATGATGTTCCTTATTGTTGGTCACAGGGGGCTTGGTAATAGAGAGGATCGGCTTCCTTCCTGCTACTAAAAAAACAACTTACGGCACTCACTGGGGAGGCAGAGTGCTCAGCAGGACAATCTTCTTATGTTAAGGTCAGCACGTTATTAAATATTCTCCATTAGGAGGTGATTGGATTAAATAATTAGTGAATGTAAAGTGCTTTAAACTGCTAATTATTATGCTTTGTGGGCCTACTTTGCAGATGATCCATAGTCAGTGAATCTATTACAAGGCATGAGGAGCAGGATGATGTTCTCTCTCACTTATCTCCATTCCCCATGAGTGTTTACAATTATATCATGGATGAGTTTTGGCATTTTACAGCATTCGCAAACGTAATCTACCATGTGACTTCTCAAACTTTGGTACCCAAGAAAAACAGGGCGAGATAGCTAAGGAAACCTTTTTAGGAGAAAAGGAAGATTAGATACACTAGATTAGCAAACAGCTCACACTATTAATTATGTATCACCATACCAACATAAGTACTGTAAGTTTGTGTTGTGTAGGGAAAAAAGCCTAGAAATAAAGCTCAACTACTGATAGTCTCTTATGAGCTACTTGCTCTAAAAGTTCAATTTAATCTCCTGTTGCAGCATGGAGATTTGAGAGGTAGAGAAGTAATTACTCCTGTCCCTGGAAGATCAGGCTCTTGTCCATTAAGGAATTTAAGCCAGTTTTAGAGATGATTTAAAAAGCTATTTTGACATATACAGTACATAAATTTGAATAACCGTATCAGCATGGTTTCCAATAGGTTTTATGTTTGTTTTTGATTTTTTGAGACAGGATCTTGTTCTGTCTCCCAGGCTGAAGTGAAGTGGTGCAATCATGGCTCACTGCAGCCTTGACTTCCTGGATTTAAGCTCTCCTCTTCTTGCCTGTTCACTCAGCCTCCTGAGTAGCTAGGATCACGGGTGCACACTGCCACACCCAGCTAATTTTTTTTCTTTTTTTTGTAGAGAGGAGGTTTCTCTATGTTTCCCAGGCTGGTCTTGAACTCCTGGGCTTAAGTAATCCTCCCACCTCGGCCTCCCAAAGTGCTGAGATTACAGGTGAGAGCCACTGCATCTGGCCTCCAATAGATTTTAAATAATATTTCTTTGTTTACAAAATTATTTTGTTTAGTAGTGACACTTTTCCTTTGCAAACCGCAAGAGAACATAACAAAATTTAAATATAAAGCACTCACTCCAAAGTTGGGCTGGAATTGAATGCAGTTGACACCATTACTTTTAAGTTAAGATATTTTGGAATAGTGTTAGGAGAGGGGAGTATTAAATTAGGAGACAGTGTGTTGTTGAGCATTAAACCCCAAATGCTATCACTGCCTTACATATATGGGGGTAGAGTTAAGTGAATCCATGGAAATAGAATATGTCAAGATAAAAGCAAACTAAATATTTAAAAACATTTGCTTATGGTAGATAACTAATTATTAAAGGGAAAAGGATTTCTGGAAACAACTGTCACATTCTCTTAGCCCCTTATTACCCCACCCGTTTTCCATGTTTGATTTGAAAAGGAATAAAACAAATGGATAAGCCAGTGATGGGAATCCAGTGAGAAATGACTTTGTATGTCTGTGCTGGCCCCAAGCCTGAGGAAAGCTCTGATTCTGTGTGCAGCATTTGAAAATGTTAACTCTCTGAAGGCTTCCTGGAAAGAGGGGGATTGGAGAGAAGAATAAGGAGGGAAGGAGTGAGAAAAACATAATTAACTTCCTGCATCTTAGCTAGAGGCAGAGAGCAGCACCACAATCATCTCAGGCCATTAGAGAAGGCAGGCGGGCTGGAATAGAGTGTGAGTAGCATCTCAGGGTGGCTCTGAGAGGCAGCATATACAATGGCTTGAGAGCATGGAGTCTGAATTCAGGCTGCCTCTGGTCATGAATCCAGCTCTCTCTCAGGGGTTAGCTGTTTGTCCTTAGGCAGATTATTTAATTTTCCTGGGCCTCAGTTTATTTGTCTGTAAAACTGGAATAATAATAGATTGCTATGAAAATTAAAGTGATGGTTTCCAGCTTCATCCATGTCCCTACAAAGGACATGAACTCATCCTTTTTTATGGCTGCATAGTAGTCCATGGTGTATATGTGCCACATTTTCTTAATCCAGTCTATCATTGTTGGACATTTGGGTTGGTTCCAAGTCTTCGCTATTGTGAATAGTGCCGCAATAAACATACGTGTGCATGTGTCTTTATAGCAGCATGATTTATAATCCTTTGGGTATATACCCAGTAATGAGATGGCTGGGTCAAATGGTATTTCTAGTTCTAGATCCCTGAGGAATTGCCACACTGTCTTCCACAATGGTTGAACTAGTTTACAGTCGCACCAATCATTCTCAGCAAACTATCGCAAGGACAAAAAACCAAACACCACATGTTCTCACTCATAGGTGGGAACTGAACAATGAGAACGCTTGGACATAGGAAGGGAAACATCACACACCGGGGCCTGTTGTGGGGTGGGGGAAGGGGGGAGGTATAGCATTAGGAGATATACCTAATGTAAATGACGAGTTAATGGGCGCAGCACACCAACATGGCACATGTATACATATGTAACAAACCTGTACGTTGTGCACATGTACCCTAGAACTTAAAGTATAATACAAAAAAATATATATATATATAAATTAAAGTGCTTAGAACGATACCTGGGACACTGTAAATGCTATATAAATGCTACTATACAAAGCAATATTAAAATTGCTGTTGTTATCTAAGATAACTTTTGGAAGATAAATTATTGTTCATAAAATAAAATTACTGTTATAATAAAAATATAAAAATTATTACTATTAAAAACTATAAAATATATGCAAGATGTGCATTTCTAATCCACAACTGAGAATAAATTAATTGTGGTTAACTATTAGTCAATTAACTATTTCCTAATTAACTTGTAGGAAAGACAGTGTGATATAAGGGAAAGAGAACTTGGCTTTAGAGACCAAATACCTGAATTGAAATTAGGACTCCGCAGCCAGTATATTCCAGATTGAAGTCGTCCTCTTTTCCCCAAGACTCACTTTTTCTCTCATAGACGTTCGTTCACTCAATGACACCAACATCTCTGGAGTCAGCTGTGACTTTCCCTTCTCCCTTCCTGAATTTATCCCTTGCTAGGTAGAGATGAATGCTGTATGGGGACCCTTCTTGTGACCTGCCTCCACCACCACTGTTCTTGTGTGCTACATGAATGGAGCTTCTGCAATAATCTTCTATTCCAGATTTTGAGTATTCAAACTATATGATATTCTGCTATTGGATTAATTTTCTCAAAGCACCATGCAAATTTCCAAAGGTCCTCATTTTTTTAACAAAATAAAGATAATATTTTTTCAAGTGCTCTAGACTTTTCACAGCATGACCTCCCCCTAGCTTTTCAGCGTTACTGTATGTACCTTCTTGATCCCACCAAACTAAGCCAAATTAACTTCCCTCTGTATCATCGTTCATGTTCCTAGACTCCCCAATGTCACTACACAATTCCAAATTTGTCCTTTCTGAAGTCTTTGTTCTTATCTCTGATTTTCCATCATTCTAACCTCCTTTAAGATATTGTAGACATTCTAGGCCAGGCGCAGTGGCTCACACCTGTAATCCCAGCACTTTGGGAGGCCGAGGTGGGCCGATCATCTGAGGTCAGGAGTTTGAGACCAGCCTGACCAACATGGTGAAACCCCATCTCTACTAAAAATACAAAAAAAATTAGCCGGGCGTTGTGGCGCGTGCCTGTAATCCCAGCTACTCGGGAGGCTGAGGCAGGAGAATCGCTTGAATCCGGGAGATGGAGGTTGCAGTGAGCTGAGATCATGCCACTGCACTCCAGCCTGGGCAACAAGAACGAAACTCAGTCTCAAAAAAACAAAAAACAAAACAAAACAAAACAAGACATTCTAGTCAATCATAAATTGTAACAATTGGTATTATAGTTACGTGTGTAGACACTTTACTCCATGTCATAAGTCTTTATATAAGGCTTGGGCTGGGTCTTTATCATCTTGATATTCTCCACAGTCCTTATGGAACTTCTTCCTTAAACTCAGTAGGCATTCAAATATATGATGACATAATAAATTAAGTTAATGAATAAATGCTATTAATTAACTATATGACCCAGGAAATCTCACTTTTAGCTCAAATTTTCTTATTTATAAAATAATAAGGTTGAAGGAGAATCTTGATATCTGTGTTTCCCTCCAACTTACAAAGGTTACAATTCTATATCATCCCATATCTTCACATAAAGAGATACTACAGTATATTTTGAAAAAGTATAAAAAACAATATATTTGAAATAGGTATAAAAAACTCTTTGAATATAATTACTGCTTTTTTCCCCAGCTTTACACTTCTATTACTTTTAACTCTCTACTAATGTTTGCATATTAAGCACAAATACCATTATTGTTCACAAATTAATATTAAAAAAGCCTTTTTATCAAATAAAGGAATGCATAATGGGCTTTCCAGTGAGTAATAAACTAACAGAATCTGTTTATGCCAAGGTGTTCATGATCTGACAGATTTTCCCAAAATTTAGGGTTGTTGCTATTTAGTAAGAAGTAGGGAGCTTACATCTTTCTGTTTATTTTAATTTTAGGTAAGTTGATTAGTGCTAATGGTTTCTTTTCTTTTTTATACATTTTTTATTTCATCTTGTCAATGCTTTCTTATCAGTTACATCCAGTCTCCTGTAGAGATGCACTATTTCGCCATTGCTGTCATGGTGTAGGACTAATGAGACATCTGACAGTTTTTCATGTTTGTGATATGTGTTCTGTATCCTTAGTACACAGGGGATGTGCCCAGATTTGGAGAGTAACTGAACCTGTGGAATAGCAAGACACTTTCTAATGGCATTTGACTGTATTTTCAAAAACCGTTATGACAAGGGATGTTACTTTGAGTCATCATTCAGTTAAACAAATAGATGCATGCATTGGGATTCTTGACTTAGTGTGAAAGTTATATTTCACTTGGCATTTGACTGAATATTTGAATTTAAAAGTTTTATTACATAATATACAAGCAAAATAATCCCAGTGCTTATTTTGCTTACTACTTGAGAGAGGCAATAAGAATGAATTTCTGTAATGTGTTTGTAGCAAGACAGGTGTTTTGAAGTTATTTCATCGCATTATTTGATTTGTACACATCTGTGAGTTTCCAGGTATAGAAAGATTTTATTGACAATTTCAGTTCCTTTGGAGGTTGAAATATTTCAACATGCAGCTTATAATTGCTTCTTTACATTGTAAGAATGATCCTCTTTAGTTATAATTGTATGCTTTGTTCCCATTCTTACAATTTTGGAACACTCTTATGCATCAATATATTTTAATATATATATAGGGGAGAGAATAAATTATTAACCAACTGCTTAAGCTTTAGCTCTAAGAACTTTATGTTTATCCTATATGAATTATTTTCAAAATTATTACATAGTTAAGATCATTTCAACTGCAAAACTCATTGACCCCCATCTAGTATACTGGATAACATGAGGAAGTTTGACTTTGCTAATACTTGTCATTTTTCTAAATAGGCAAATTATCCTACCTGGTGTGTTGAAGGGACTCTACTCAATAGTTTGCATTTGGGAAATAACTTTAAGAAGTCCTGTCTAATCCAAATAAAATGCATTCTACATGCAGTTTAAAGATTCTCTTCTGTTCATCTTGGTATTCCCTGGTCTTGGCTTAGGCATAACCCAGGTTCTACAACTGGCAGCATTGAGGAATGGGCCAAAACATGGCCTATTTCTTCACTGGTTTTGTTCTATTTCTTCTACCACTTGTTAGCTGTTGCGTCTGGCTCCTTTAAGATCAGGCAAGGAAGAGGAACTAGAAGAAAAGCGCAAGGTTTAACTTGATCACTGCCATTGGAATCTGGCATTGAGGCCATCAGTTTGGCAGATGTGCAAATAAATGCTGGTTCTTTCTCTCAAAGAATGCTTTGTTGGACTCTATAGAATCCTTCCTACTGCCCTCCCCCTGCCTACTCAGGGACCTCCAGCCCTATACCTTTCTCTGAGGTGGATGACATATTCTCTGGCTGGCCTGAATGGACATTGTCCCCTCAGTTACTGCTTCTAAGAGCATACCTTGCACATACTTGCTATAGAAGGCAGTTTTCCTGAGCTGTGTACTTTACAGATGTCTCAAATCCAGAGACCTTATTCTAGCCAAAAAGAAAACTCAGCACGTTTGTTTTTGTGTCTGAAACTTGGACATGCAACAGGTGCCATTGCAGCTTTTCCTTGGATATTTGCCATCCTGTGCCTTTTTCAGATGACAGCCCAAATTCTAGGCAATGCAGTTGAAGGTTCCAGGAGAATTCTTTTCTATATCCAGGTTCAGTAGTAACATTAAAGTAACCTATGAGTTTCTATAGCTGAATAAGCATGGGATCTGCGGGCAGAGGGGTTAAAAAGAGAGGCGTTAAGATGTTATTCTTTCCTTTGCAACCCATAGTTGTTCAGGCACAATTACTCTAGAATATAAAGCAGTGTGTTTAGATACTTGAACCATTTTTAAATTAATGATTAGTTTGTATTTAAGAGAAGAAAAATGATCTGTTTATGTATACACATACACATAGAATCATCATGAATAGCATAATGGTAAATGCATGATGTAAATATCTTGAATTCATGACTCAGGGACCAGTACTGTCATGGGTAATATGATTTTCTAACATTTTAATAAGTTTCTGAACAAAACAAATGGTAATGATTCTCAACTTACACAATAGTTGTATTCCAAGGAAATTCTTTGCATTTTTAAACCATGCTAGACTTTTACTTCCAGGTATGAGTGACTAAATTGTGGTCGTTGAAACCCCCTTCCAAAAGCCAAAGGGTAGGGGAAACTATTCAAAAACATCTTGGAGTCACCAAGGCAGCCAGAACTGAAGGAGCCATGATCCTGGAGAGAAGGAAACACACTATCATCTTCCCCTCAAAACACTGGCAAAGTCATAAGCAGTGAACAGTGAGAGGCTGGAAAGATGAGCAGAAACTGGTTGCCAACAGGGTAAAAAACTCAGCAGAAATTTTGGAAGTCTCATAGTGCTAGAGGGATAGAGCTAGAGGTTAGCTTTTGCCAAGGAGGGAGGGACTCAGGCTCTCCTTTGGGACCCTGAAGGCCTGTTGTCTAGAAATAACAGAAATAGACCAGATCGTCAACACTGAGCCTTGAATTAACTCAATATCCAATTTAAATCCTAGCCAAATTCTAAAACAAATCCCCTTTGGAGAAAAATAACAATGTTGAGAGTCTCTACAGATTTTTATACCTAATGTTCAGCATTAGATACAAAATTATTAGGTATACTGAAAAATGATAGCAAGAAAAAACAGACAATGGAAGAAGGCCCCCAAGTGATATAAATATTAGACACAGATAATGTAGTAAAATAAAATCATTTTATCAAGAAAATAGAAGAAAAGATGTAGACTTTTATCAGAGAACTATGCCCAACACACACACACTGACATAAACACACACACACTGTCTCTCTCTCTGCTCTGGTGTGAATGTTTGTATACCCCTACAAATTAATCTGTTGAAATCTAACCCCCAAGGTGGTAGTATTAAGCGACTGGGGCTTTCACAGGTCATTGTCATGAGGGCTGTGCCCTCATGAATGGCGTTAGTGGCCTTTAATTAAAAAAAGTTTGAGAGAGACTCTTTGCTCCTTTCACCATGTGAGAACACAGCTGGAAGGTGTCATCTATGAGGAACAGGCTCTCACCAAACACCAGATCTGCAGGCATGTTGATTTTGGACTTCCCAGCCTGTAGAACTGTAGGAAGAAATTTCTGTTGTTTGTAAATTACCCAGTCTAAGGTAGTTTGTTGGAGCAGTCAGAACAGACGAAGATGTACACATATCTATGTATATGTTATTAGTATTATAGTATTATATAAAACAGAGTTAGGTTCTAGGCTCAGATGAACATAAATATAACGTTAACATGAAGAAACAGAAACAGGTTTTGAACCTATATGAGAATGTTTGTTGGGACATTTGAAAAGCTGTGGGATTTGAAAAGATTCTTCATGGTATAGAGCTGTCAGGAGCATTGAAGGGTATCTAGTCTCCCTGCTTGGCCAAATGCCCATAGCACCTTAAAATCATCATGAAAACTGAAAACACTTCCACAAGATTTCCAGATACCGTGTAGGGACAGTAATGCCCCTGTTGAACACTACTGCTCAGTTGCTCAATCTAACACATTTTTATGGGTAGTGGTGAAGCCAAAGAGTTGTGATAGTTACACAAATCTGCATAGATCATACAGCTGGTTATCTACAGAGGTGATGTTTGAACCTCCAACCGCCTAACTTTTAATACTAACTTCTACCAACCCTCTATTCCACTGAACTTTAAAAATTCTTGAGAAATCTGATTTTGATTTCTAGGTTAATCAGAAATTTGAGGATTTTTGTGTATATGCCCACATAAATGAATGACACAAGATACATGAAAACTATTAATAACTGAAAACCAATAGTTAATTTTTAAACTCCCTTTAATATAGTAATGCAAATTCCTTTCCAAAATTCTAAAGTAGATTCAGACTTTTGCTGAGAGTTTAAAGGTCTGAAAACGGCTCACCCTGCTTCAGCTTAGGGGAATCAAAGGAATACTTCAAAGACCTCAAGTTTGAAAAATATCAGAAAGTCCTACTTATAGTACAGTTCAAAGCAATCATAGGTGAATCATGAGGGATTTCTATGGAAACTTAGTATCCAAATATATTTTTCCTTTGAAATTCACACAGGCTTCTAAATTCAGTTATATTATCATTTTTATAAATTCTTTCACAACTCCACTATTCTTCAGCATCACCTGAAAGCATACCCTCTACTTCAGCTTTAATGTTGAGATATCTGGCGTCTCACAGCCTTCTGAGATATGTTTTCCATGCATTTGCCCTCTGCTTCTCTTACATGTGGAAAATAGAGCTTGCATGAAAGATTTGATCTTTCTCTGTAACTTCACATTTGCATTTCTATTACTCCTGTCTCAAAAATGTTGGTATTACTGTTTAGTATTAATGGTTCTTTATTGATAATACTCAAAATTAGTGAATCATTTATTGTTCTGGGTAGGTTTGTATGCAAGCTATACTCTGTTTCTTATTTTTTTTCCTCTGACCTAGTAGATTCCTAATATCTGCTAGTGATCTATATAGTATTATACGTGTATACACACATACATATATACATGCTAATAATATATATTAGTACTATATACATATATACTAGTAATATGTATATACTGTTGATATATCCAGGCATACCTTGGAGATAATGCAGATTTTGTTCCAGACCACTGCAATAAAATGAGTCACCTAAATTTTTGGTTTCTCAATGGATATAAAAGTTATGTTTCCACTCTACTGTAGTATATTAAGTATGCAATATGATTATGTCTAAAATTAAAATGTACATACCTTAACTGAAAAGACTTTATTGCAAAAAATGCTGATAATCATCTGAACCTTCAGTGAATTGTAATCTTTTTGCTGGTGGAGAGTCTTCCCTCAATGTTGATGGCTGCTGGTTGATCAAGGTGGTGGTTGTGAAAAGTTGAAGTGGCTGTGGCAATTTCTGAAATAAGACAATGAAGTTTCCTGCATTGATTGACTTTTCCTTTCATGAAAAGTTTCGCTGTTGCATGAGATGTTTGATACCTTATGTAGAACTTCTTTCAAAGTGGAGTCAATCCTCTCAGACCTTGTCACTACTTATAAACTAAGTTTATGTGCCATTCTAAATGCTTTGTTGTCATTTTGGCAATGTTCATAGCATCTTTACAGCAGTAGTTTTAATTTTAAGGAACTCCTTTTTTTTTTTTTTTTTTGCTTACCCATAAGAAGCAACTTGCTCATCCCTTCAAACTCTATCATGAGATTATAGCAATTCAGTAACCTCTTCAGACTCCACTTTTAATTCTAGTTCTCTTGCTATTTCTACCACATTTGCAGTTACTTTCTCCACTGAAGCCTTGGATTCTTCAAAGTCATCTGTGAAGGTTGGAATCAATTTCTTCCAAACTCCTTGTTGATATTTTGACCTTCTTCTCCTATGAATCACAAATGTTCTTAATGGCATCTAGACTGGTGAATCCTTTCCAGTGGCTTTCAATTTACTTTGCTGAGATCCATCAGAGGAATCACTATCCATGGCAGCTATAGCCTTACAAAATGTATTTCTGAAATAATAAGACTTGAAAGTCAAAATTACCCTTTGATCCATGGCTTCAGGGGTATTTTTTTAGCAGGAATGAAAACAACATTAATCTCCTTATACATCTCCGTCAGAGCTTTTGGGTGACTAGGTGCATTGTCAATAAGCAGAAATATTTTGAAGGAAATCTTTTTTTCTAAGCAGTAGACCCCAACAGTGGCTTAAAATATTTAATTAAATTATTAAATATCTTAATCTGGTTTAACATATTTAATTAAATTATGCTATAAACAGATGTGCTATCATCCAGGCTTTGTTATTTCATTTACAGAGCGCAGGAAGAGTAGATTTAGCATAATTCTTAAGGGCCCTAGGGTTGTCAGAATGGTAAATGAACATTAACTTCCACTTAAAATCACTGGCTGCATTAGCCCCTAATAAAAAGGGAATCAGCCTGTTTTTTTGAAGCCAGTCATTGATTTCTCCTCTCTAGCTATGAAAGTACTAGATGGTGTCTTCTTCTAATAGAAGGCAGTTCATCTAGATAGCAAATCTGTTGTTTAGTGTGACCACCTTCATCAGTCATCTTATCTACATCTTTTGCATAACTGGCTGTAGTTTCTCCATCAGCACTTGCTGCTTCACCTTGGACTTTTATGTTATGGAGATGGCTCTTTCTTTAAACCACATGAACCAACCTCTGCTAACTTCAAAGTTTTCTTCTGTAGCTTCCTGACCTCTCTCAGCCTTCATAGAATTAAAGAGAGTTAGGGCCTTGCCCTAGATTAGGTGTTGGCTTAAGGGAATGTTGTGGCTGGTTTGATCTTCCACGCAGACCACTCAAACTGTTATCATATCTGCAGTAACGCTGTTCACTTTCTTATCATTCGTATGGTCACTGGAATAGCACGTTTAAGTTCCTTCCAGAGTTTTTCCTTTGCATTCACAACTTGGCTAGCTATTTAGTGCAAGAGGCCTAGCTTTCAGCCTGTCTTGGCATTTGACATGCCTTCCTTACTAAGCTTAATTGTTTCTAGCTTTTGATTTAAAGTGAGAGACATGTGTCTCCTCCTTTTGCTTGAAAACTTAGAAGCCATGGTAGTGTTATTAATTGACCTAATTTTAATATTGTTGTGTCTCAAAAATATGGAAGCCGAGGAAAGGAAGAGAGTTGGGGGATTGCCCAGTTGGTGGAGCAGTCAGGACACACAGCCTTTTTTGATTAAGTTCGCCATCTTACATTGGTGCAGTTCTTGGTATCCTAAAACAATTGCAAGAGTAATATCAAAGATCCCTGATCACAGATCACCACAACAGATATTAAAATGATGAAAAAGTTTGAAATATTGTGAGAATTACCAAAATGTGACACAGACACACAAAGGGAGTGCATGCTGTTGGAAAAGTGGTGCCCATAGACTTGCTTGATGCAGGATTGTCACCAACCTTTAATTTTAAAAAGACACAGTATCTTCAAAGTGCCATAAAGTAAAATACAAGAAAATGATATCCTCTTTCTCCCTATATATATATCACTAGTGCAAGAGCTTAGTAATGAGCACCCCTACATACCTATAGAAAGTAATTACAAGGCCATTTAATTCATTTTATACATGTACACAAAACCAAACAATCTCACATTTGTCACAGCCTCAGTGAATTCCATCTCAATGAGCTTTGCTGAAAGGTACTGTACCCTCCAGAGGGGTTGACATTTACTTGCTAGACCTCTGGGTATGCCAGGGAAGCTTAGGAAATTGTGGATGCCAGTTGTTACCCTTCATTCACTTGCTATTTAGCAATGGCCTTGGTAGTAATATATCTCTGAGAGTGAATTTTCTTCATTCCTCCATTCAATAAATATACTTGAATGTGTGCTTAAATGCAAGGCTCCTCTATTGGTGTATATGTGACCATAGGTTCATATTCAAATATTTCAGTCCTTGACTTTTTACATGCTTTTTGGAAATCTGCGAAAATATTATTTCAGTCCTAATTCTTTGCTTGAGTTCTTTTATGTAGCTGTGGCATTGAAGTGAACCATGTGTTCACAGCAGCTGTGAAGATAGATTTCAGAGGTGTCATGAAGGCCTCTGACTTCCCTATATCCTTACCCTCATTTTTCCTTTCCTACCAACTAAGAGATGCTTCTCCTACCAGCTCATGGGTGTGATTGTTCTATTTGGAATTGTTTATATGACTCAAGTTTTCAAAGTGGAAACTGAAGCCTAATATTTGGTTGCACATTAGTGTGAATTTGCCATTACTTTCAGGAGAGCATGTGTTGATAAGAAGGTGAAGGATTCTGGTTACTTTGAGGAAGGAAGTGCAACCGTTGAAGGAAGCCAGGAGTACCCAAGCCATCTAGAATAGATTCTGCTGATCACCATATAACTTACTGGTTTAGAGAGCTGTTACTGGAATTATGATTCTCCTCTTTTATCTCAGGAAGAGACAAGTATGTCATCTAATTGACTAATTATGTTGATGCTTAGACTTTGAGTGTGTGCTGGTCCAGGCTAGAGGAATTTACTTAGAATATCAGATTCAACAAGGTTTTTTTCTTTTCATAATCCAGAGTGAGAGTTGAGTACTCTCTCACCCTGTGGAAAAAGAATGGTAATACATTTTTTTCTTACTTTACAATAGCCTTATATTTTTATTAATTATATATTTCTCTAAAGGTTAGTGTTGAAAGTGTAGATTCTAGAGTCAAGTAGCCTATTTTCAAATCCTGGCTGTGCTACTTACTAATAGTGTGACCTTGAACAAATTAGCCTCATTGCACTTATGTTGCCTCAAAAATGGGGAAGAAGAATGGGATCTAACTCATAGGGCGATTGTGGTGATTAAATAAGAAAATACATAGCTGGGCATGGTGGTGTGCTCCTCTAGTCCCAGCTACCTGGGAGGTTGAGGCAAGAGGATGGGTTGAGCAGGAGTGCGAGGTTGCAGTGAGCTATGACGACTGACCCATTGCACTTCAGCTTGGATGACAGAGTGAGACCCTGTTTCTTAAAAGGAAAGGAAAGAAAATATGTAGATATAATTTAGCAGTTTGTGGAATGTTAGCATTAACTATATTAAAGTTTCATTTAACAGTTCCTTTATGATTTCATACAGCTTCAAAATATGGTTGATTAGCATCCACTTAGGTGTTATTTAAATGCTTTTCTTATCCCTCTCTTTTTCCTTTCTTTCCTTTCTTTCTTTTTTGAGGTGGAGTCTTGCTCTGTTGCCCAGGCTAGAGTGCAGGGGTGCAATCTCAGCTCACTGCAACCTCTGCCTCCCGAGTTCAAGCGATTCTCCTGCCTCAGCCTCCTGAGTAGCTGGGATTACAGGCACTTGCCACCACGCCCAGCTAATTTTTGTATTTTTAGTAGAGACGGGGTTTCACCATGTTGGTCAGGCTGGTCTCAAGCTCCTGACCTCGTGATCCGCCCACCTCAGCCTCCCAAAGTGCTGGGATTTTAGGCGTGAGCCACCACGCCCTGCCCATTTAAATGCTTTTCAATGGCTACTGACTATAGTATTTTCTTTATCCTTTTGCAATGCAAGGTATGATAGCTGTTTTCTGAATATATTGGTTCCAGAGAATTACTTGCTCTTTCAGATAGTTTTCCACCAGTGGCACCTTTATATGACAACATTGTACACACATGTTTGTGTGTCAGCTGTTTGTTATATCAACCTGTTAATCCTACATTCCTTAATTTAAAACAGATGAAAGCTGTGACAAACGCATAAGCTGAGTTTATAATTGCCCAGCAAATTTTCCTTTAAACTTGCAAATATACAGTATCCCAAATATTCCCACTAGTGTAATCATCTTTTGTTTTCACCAAAGTAGCTTTACAAAAGACATCTTTCAAACAACTGTTTCATAGACTGAGTTACTACTTTCTTTAAAGTTAATCAACACTTGCTGTCCTTCCAAATGAAGTCTAAATCTGTTTACTTAGACCTGGTCTCTGAACCCTTATAAGCATGTCTGGTATATATTTCTAAAGTAAAGCTATTATTAAAAAGCTATTATTAAAAGCGTTTGTAGTAGACATAACTTGGTGTGGTTGCCTTGCTTGCAATAACTTTCCAGGTGGTCATGAATGTGCTGTTTGGGTCACTGATTTCACTCTTGGCTGCGATTGAACAGGGTAGGCCAATCATAGTGCCTCGTTTCAGCTCACAAATGATTGTATTATTCAAAAGGTGGTGATAACATCCAAATCAAACTTGAGAAAAAACTGTTATTTTAATTTTTAATTTTTTCTTATCAATAGCAGTATGATGGTACTTCCAGTACCCTAGTGACACCTAGCCTGAGAAAGAAGCAGAGATAAAGTCTATAGAGGAAGAGAGCATCTGAATGACATTTGAGTCCCTGGATCCACTGTGTGAAGCCAGAGCCACTCCTGCAAATGTTTTGTTTAGGTTTAAATTTGATTGAGATTTTTATTACTTCAAAGTAAAAAATTCTTACTAATGCAATGCCTTCAGCCTTCCACCTCAAAGTCACTGAAAGGATCTTAATATTTTCAATGTATATATTTATAACTTATAATTTAATGTATTTATATTATAAATATAACTTATAATTTAATGTATTTATATTATAAATATAACTTATACTTTAATGTATTTATATTATACATATAATTTATAATTTAATGTATTTATATTATACATATAATTTATACTTTACTGTATTTATATTATACATATAATTTATAATTTAATGTATTTATATTATACATATAATTTATAATTTAATGTATTTATATTATACATATAATTTATACTTTACTGTATTTATATTATACATATAATTTATAATTTAATGTATTTATATTATACATATAATTTATAATTTAATGTATTTATATTATACATATAATTTATAATTTAATGTATTTATATTATACATATAATTTATAATTTAATGTATTTATATTATACATATAATTTATAATTTAATGTATTTATATTATAAATATAATTTATAATTTAATGTATTTATATTATAAATATAATTTAATGTATTTATATTATAAATATAATTTATAATTTAATGTATTTATATTATAAATATAATTTATAATTTAATGTATTTATATTATAAATATAGTTTATAATTTAATGTATTTATATTACAAATATAGTTTATAATTTAATGTATTTATATTATAAATATAGTTTATAATTTAATGTATTTATATTATAAATATAGTTTATAATTTAATGTATTTATATTATAAATATAATTTATAATTTAATGTATTTATATTATAAATATAGTTTATAATTTAATGTATTTATATTATAAATATAGTTTATAATTTAATATATATAAAACTTATAAATATATTAATATTTTAAATATAACTCTTACTAGCAATTTGAGACTGGGAACACCTATGTCAGAATTTACCTAGTGTAGAACAGATAATTTACAACTTTTGTGAAATCTCTTACCATTACGTGTGTAAACTACAGCAGTAATGTCGCAAGGAAGGGCGAACTTAAACTCAACATGCATCCTTGCTGAAGGGTCAAAAGTAGCATAGATCTAGGTTCAGATCCTGATGACAACGTATTGCCTAGGCGACCTTGGCCTGTCATTTACACTTTTCCTTTGTAAATGAGGATTGTAATGACCTCATAGTCTGTTCACGAGGGGTAAATGATGGCATAATGAATAAAGGAGAACTTAATAAGCTTTTTTTCCAGGATAAACATACATCTTTCTGCCCTTTTGTTGGCATTCAAACCTCTGTTCAGACTTTCATTCTGCTACAAAATATCTTTGTATGGGCAGAGGGTGGGTTGGATTGCAGCTGATCTTGGCAGCAGATCATAAGAACTTTTATGTACCTGGCCTTTCAGTTTACTGGGATCTTTTCACTGTTATTCAAGCCCTAAGCATCTGAGCTGAAGTAGTTGTCTGATTGTTCCATTGTCATGTATTCCTTAATACCTACTTTCCATAGTTCTGTACAGATGCTTTTTATGCAAGTAATCTTTGACATAGAGACAGAACGGCTGAAAATAGATTTTCCCTTAGCTGAAACTTCTCCCAGGCAATTTAATTCTTTATCATCACTTTAGTGTGTTTTTCTAGTTTTCTTTTGTTATTTGTCCCTAATATTGAGTCTAATGAAGATGCGAGTTTCAGTTTTCCTTCTCTTTTCCACAGCTAGACCTCCTCAGCCAGTAGGAAGCTCTACCCTTCCTCATTCTCTGATCATCAGCACCCCAGACACCCATTATTAGCAGATTCTAGTCAAGGCATGTGCTTCCCTTTGATGCTTTTGATTCACTAGTCCCTGACACATTTTAAACGCTGAATAAATGGTAAATATAATTTTCATCACCATAATTGTCAGGCATACCATGTTTACAAGTGCTAAGAAACGGTAGATGAACTGACATCTCTCACCTCCTGGGTCACCAGATTCTATTTTTCTACTAATCTGATTGGTGGAGTGGGTATCTCTTTCTTTCTTCTCTATACCATGTGTGTCTTATCTGAAACAGTTCACTCAATCAAAAAGGATTACCTTTTTTTTTTTAATAGAAGAAGACCTTCTTTTCTTTACCACATGGGTATATGAGTTAAGATTTTCTTCTGCTAGAATTTCCAAGAAGATTTAGCAGATCCACAGCTGTTAGACCTGTAGCAGTTAAACTTAAAATAATTCCTTATTAAGTCACTAAACCTGAATGTAGACTGTCATGTACAGATACTAGTAATAACCCTGTAAATAAACTCTCATATATTTTACATTCTTGATAAGAAAGAATAACAGTCAGTTATGATGTTTCTCCTTGGAAATATTTCTCAAGTTCAAGAATGGTTTTATTATTGCCTTTCTAAACAAGTGGAATATTTGGATGAACAGGTAATCAGTAAAATGTCCTTGCCTTAGTGCTAATAAACTTTGAAGAAGAGTTTTCAGCTGCTTTGAAGAATTTTTTTTTCCCTTCTGATACCTTGTAAGTAATTCAAGTTGTAATTTTCACTGTTGCTATAGCCTGGCTATCACTTTAACGTGAAGGAGCAAAAGATGAAACTTGATAGGAGTCATCTATCAGAATAACTAGATCCAAGAGTTCAAAGGGGAAGCAGAAGAGACCAAGAAGAAGTGATTTTTTCTGTCAATTATACTGTGTTTTATCTGAAATGATATGTATTAGGAAGAACTGTGTCAGATGTTGGATTCTCTGCACTCGCAGACACACATCATCCCTACCTTTCCAAGCCTTTTTTCCAACTTCCTCCTAGTGGTGAAAAGTATGTATAGCACTTGTGAATTACCTTAATAGTCACTGCTTATCTATTGAGTTGAGGCATGTGTTAGCTATCATGCAAATTTAGAAAATATGATGCATGGTAACTATCACTTTGAGCAGTAGTATGTCAAAGTAAAAATAATGAAGAGAAGGAGATGTGATGTTGGAGCCAGTCCTGGAGACAACTAAAATGCCTCAGGTGGTGAGATATTTTGGCATTACAGATGGGTTTCTGGACCAATTTATCATAATCTTTCTTAGGACATCATTATATTTCAATCAAATCGAGCAACTTTATGTCAGGCAATTTAAAGAAGACAGCCCTATTTGTCTTGTGTAATAAAATCAGCAAATAAAGAGGTGATACCAATTTGTTGATTCCCCTTTGTTCAACAGTAGGCCCGGGGAAAATGCCTTTCAGTGCAGGTTTTATTTCCACTGATGGGTCCACCTTTCAGTGAATGTGATGCTCAAGACTCTCTGGATCATTTTTCCTGTCCTGAGGACAGGGATAGGGTTGAATCTGAAGTCATGATAGGTACATGATGGATATAATGCAGCACCAGCAGCATCAGTCTGTGAAGAGGGCTAAGCCTTTCATTAGGCCTATCTTCAGCTGCCGTTTTTCTCAGTAAGCTGGTGCCTCACAGGACCATCCCTCTCAATTCTGCTATCTTTAATTAGTTTATTTACTCCTAATGTTGGTTCATGAAATGTTTGTGGAAAGACTTAAAATCAGTTTATAGTATTGGCAGTTGTGGCTTTTAGTGCTCTGATGAGCATGTTGTGTTACAACGAACTATTAGACAATTTGAAGAATAGTTTGCTTCAAATTAGAGTGTATCAATACTTTCTTAAGGGGTTGCACCTGTAGTTTTAGCCATCAAATAATTATGATTACAGTAGCCCCCTCTTATGCATGGTTTTGCTTTCTGCTGTTTCAGTCACCCACAGTAAGCTGCATTCTGAAAATATTAAATGGAAAATTCTAGAAATTCAGAAGTTTTGAATTATGCATTATTCTGAGTGTGTGACTAAATCTTGTGCTGTATCAGTCCTTCCTACCTGAGACATGAATTATTCTTTTTTCCAGTGTGTCCATGCCATATATGCTCCTGGTCCCTTAGACACTTACTAGCTGCTTTGGTTATCAGATTGACTGTCATTGTATCACAGTGCCTGTGGTAACTTGACCCTTGTTTTATTTATTGTGGCTATTTATTGTGGTAACCCGTATTTTACTGAATAATGGTACCAACACACAAGAGTAGTGATGCTGGCAATTCAGCTATGGCAAAGAGAAGCCGTAAAGAGCTTTCTTTAAGTGAAAAGGTGGAAGTTTTGAGTTAATAAGGAGAAAGAATATATGCTGAAATCACTAAGATCTATGGCAAAAGTAAATCTTTCATCCACGAAATTGTGAAAAATGAAAAAGAAATTCGTGCTAGTTTTGCTGCTGCACCTCAAACTATAAAAGTGCATGCTACCGTGTGTGTATAGAAAAAACACAGTATGTATATTGAGTTCAGTACTATCAGCAGTTTTAGGCATTCACTGGGGGTCTTAGGACTGTTGTCTAATTATATTTATTACTAAAATATAAAAAAAAGTACAAAGATTTCTTGAGTATCCTGCTTCATTTTCTGAGGAAGCTGGCTCAACTGGCTAAAAGGGATGGCACTTTTCCTTTGTAGTTGACAAAATGGTGGCCTAAGTGCAACTGGGTTGATTCTTACCTTATGAGTAAGAATCATAATTTTAACAAGTTGTATTAGTTTTCTGTGACTGTTAAAACAAACGATCACAAATTTGGGGTAATTTATTCTATCACAGTTCTGGAGGCAAAAGTCAGAAATCAGAGTCACAAGGCCAAATCAAGGCTGTGCTTCCTCTAGAAGCTTCAGGAGAGTTTATATCTTACCTCTTCCAGCTTCTGGTAGCTACCTGGATTTCTTGTCTTATGGTCCCATCACTCCAGTATGTGCTTCCATAGTCACATTGCCGTCTCCTCTTTTATCTGTTATAAAATCTTCCTCTGCCTCAGTCTTATGAGGATACATGTGATTGTATTCAGGGCCCACACTAGATAATCTCAGATTATCTCCTTATCTCAAGATCCTTAACTTGATCACAGTGGTAAAGACCTGTTTATTTTTTGTCATATAAAGTAGTGCTCATAGGTGCTAGGAATTAGAATGCAGATATCTTTTGGGAACCCATTATTCAGCCCACTACACAAGTGTCACCAGGATGTTTAATGGATAAATAACAAGATCAAAATTACTAACAACAGTGCTTTTCAGGAATTAGCAACATTCTTTACTAAGAACATAGAAAATCTAAGGTGGCAAATTTGGGGGCAGTTTGGCATATGAACTAGAATGTTAAAAAATACAATTAAAAATGAAACTTGCAGACTTTGTAAGATTTGAGGTTGTCTGGAATCGTATATTTAAATTTTTATAAATTTTAGATAAGGCATTTGTTGTCTGTCCACAACTTTGAATGTTTTCCAAAATCTAGAGCTTGTCTGCTAGGTCACTATATTCTGTTCTGAGGATATTATTTGAGATGAGAAGGTTAAAATGGATATTTTTTCCTCATCAATACATAGATTAAATATGGCATGTTCTGGAAGCTATAAAAAACACTGCACCAAAATTGTGAGTTTTTTCTCACATTAAGGAACTTATATCTTTCATCATTATAAAAGATTTTGTTTTGACCTAGAATTGATCCTTCAGTTTGTATATTGATCCCAGGATCCCTTTGTCAGATAATCTGACCCAGAATCTGATATAGAGAGGCAATTACTGAGTTCCCATGTAAAACTACAGCTCTATTCCTGATTCTACCTGTTCTGTATCACATCTCTTCTCCATTACATATTATCCAGTTCTGAGGCCTTATGATTTGGTTCTTATAGTCATGGATTGCTCTCCTACAAACTAGTGGCTCGCTTCTTTATTGTCTGTCTGTAGATATTCTTGGGCAGTGACTGCTTCCCACCCTTTAACTTACCTGCCTCTCCAAGGTGTCTTGAAATATTATGTGTCTTTCTTAATTTTAATCCTCAATTATGGCAAAGTAAAAAATAATAATGTGAAGAAACTCAAACACTATGGTCAATAGCTTGAAAAGTCTTATTTCTCCTTAGTTGAATGATGAAAATGAATTGTTGAGGCTATAGTGTTCTAGATATTGGCTTGTTAAATGTTGAATACAAGAAACAGTGATTTTACTAGCCTGTGTTTTAGAAAAGACTAATCCACAGACATTTATTAATTCATTCAACAAACAAGAGTATTTCATTTTCCAGGACATTTGCTAGGTGATGGGGGAAAATTACAAACAAAAACAGACTTGCTTTGTGCCCTCTTGGAGCTTACATGCTAGTATGGAGGGTCAGATATTAAGTAGTCACAAAACATTACACATTACAATTTTGAGTGATAAAAGACCTATTCCAGAAAACGTTAGTGCTTGTAATTGGTTACTCAGCCTAGTTGAAGAGAAGCATTCAGGGAGAGTTTCCCTGAAGAGGCAATATCTGTATGGGAATTTGAGACATGAATGGAAATTAGCAAAATGGAGCGAGTGGAGAGCATTCCATACAACGGGCATATGCGCAAACATCCTGTGGTGAGAGGGGGCATGGCATATCAAAGGAACTGTGAGACTGGAATAATTAGAAGTAGCACAGTAAGATTGGAAGGGTAGGTAAGAATCAGATTATATTAGAGTTTATATGCCTTTTAAAAATTTAGTCTTGCCAGAGAGTCATAGGAAACTATTGAATACTTTCAGCAGAAGTATCATGTGATCAGATTTGTTTTATTTTGATTAATCATTTGATTAATTGGATTGTTCATTATTTTACTCTAAAGTAAAGTAAAATACTCTGCAATGAAGTGTTTGAATACACAGGTAGCTCCAGTTACAATGTTTGCGCCTCATGCTGGTACGCAGTATGCCCACAGCCATAAACCTGTTTTCATTGTTACTGTTATTTTCTAATTTCTCAGAGTTTTATTTATTTTTAAATGTATTTTTATTTTATTTTATTGTGGTAATAACACTTAATATCAGATCTACCCTCTTAACAAACTTTTAAGTGTATAAGACATTGTTGTTGACTATTGGTATGGTGTTGTACAGCAGATCTCTCTAGAGCTTATTCAGCTTACTTAACTGAAACTTTTTGCCCATTGATTAGTATCTTCCCATGTACCTGACGGGGGAGACAGCATGATCAGATTTATGTTTTAAAAAGGCCACTCTTCTGTGTAGAGACGAGTTTGTAGGAAAGCAAGAATGGCTGTAGGACACCTAGTTAGGAGACTACTGCAAAAATAAATATTAAAAAAAATTCACTTTACTATTCTATATTCTTTGATTTCATGTTTTTCTGGTTTTCTGCATTGTGCCTGGATGAATATGTATTTGTTTAAAGAACAACAAGAGATTCATGAATGAATAATTTCAGCTATGGCTTGGTGCAGGAGACTCAGACCAGCTATCCTCTGTGTTTTCAGTGTCTCTGATGTTTGTCATTGATACCCATATTATATCGAGAAACTCAAAAGTTCTATAGCATCATAAAAATACAGAGACATAAATGTTCTAAATACAACAAATCACTCATTGGTGTAATAAGGAAAGAAATTACAAAAGTTATAGGAATATAGGGCAGACATCCCATATCTCAAATCCTTGTGGACCAGTAAGTGATTAAGCAAAATTAAAGGTCTGATTAAGATGGCAAAGGGTATAGAGATTCCTGAGGTTCTTGGTAATTATGCAATAGAAATTTAATCCAAATTGTCAGGAAATTAGTCTTTGAAGGATAAGAAGATGATAACTAGGTCAGTTGACAATATGGTATGAATATTTTGTCTGAGCTTAAGAAGAGGTCATTCTAACTGCTTCATTAAGACTCAAATATTTTATTAAAATAGAGATATTCTAAGAATGTCAAGCTTTAGGAAAAAATCTAGGAATTACAAAAATATATTTTAAGTTGAAAGTGCTTGTTGCCCATCCAGGAACTGAATTGATAGCCACAAATATATACAGTTAATATTTCTGCTGAAAATTATCTTAAATTTACCACAAAATATATAACATATTGCAAGCTAAAACAGAAGCTTTGAAGTTTTTCTATGTTTGCTGTTTCAGTTGGATTCCATGGCATGTGGGTGTCTCAGTCAGAAGTATTGTTAGTGTGTCCTCCTGCTTAATGAAGGGGAGAGTGGAGGCAGCAAAGATTTGCCTTGATTGGCTTCTATCAGAACTAATTTTTTCCTATTTTTTAATTTTCAGAGATCAGATCCAGAGCCTGACAAGTTTATTTACTTGGAGAAGCAGATTCTAGGTTCTAGAAAAGAAGGCTGAAAATACAACTTTAAGGGAAAGGATAATCTGATGACTAATTCTCATTTATCAAAAAGCCACTTTGCCTTAGATCTGTCTGTATAAACTCCATGCTTCACAGTAAAATCCTTCTAACTTTATTGAAAAAAGGGGGCCACCTAGCAAATAACACCAAGAGTATTATTTCTGGGGTTCAGTTAACCCAAAGACAATTATTTATCTTACTAAAATCCATTTCTAGATCTATAAACCTATTGTGTAGTACATAAATACATAGGCTTTAGTCCTAGATAGTTGGAGCAGATCCTGGCTATACCAATTGTTAGCCATAAGCCACGATCAATGTACTTAACTTCTCCAAGTTTCTCATCTTTAGAATGGGGATAATAGTGCTATTTACTTTATATAATTATTGGGAGGAGGAAATGGCTTCATAAATATAAAGAACTTAGCATAGTGAATGACACATAATAAACCCTAAATAATTGTAGCAACTGCTTTTATTAGGAAGTCTTCCAGATCTTTGTGATCTTTGTCCAGTTGTCATCACAGGCAGAAATAAAAGAATAAAAAATTTCCATTGAGAATTACGCTAATTATATAAACATAATGCATATTCTATGAAACTAACAGATTCTCAGAGGTAATTATACAATTTTAGGAGAAAACATTATTTTAAAATTTACCAGTAAAGCACTATTATAAATATCAATAAAAAACATTATTTTAAAATTTACCAGTAAAACATTGTTATAAATATCAATAAAATATTGTCCAACCTACTGAAACATTTAGAACATACTCTTCACTTTTCATAGCCATGGACTATGAAAGTGTTATGGCATATTATATGTTTTTTGTTATATTCAAAAATAGTTTATCCTTGGGAAAATATTAACTGTGGAAGGAAATTCTACAAAGTTAGTGACTGGAGGGAATAAACCTAATGCATATGTTGAATATCCTAGTGTTTTCTCAATTTGTTTAAATGGGATAAATCATGTGATATTTTTTGAAAAATGCAATTTATATGAAAATGTAATTTCTAGACATTCAGCAGCCCATTCACATGGTAAAAACTTGTCATAAATCCCCCAAAAGTACAATCTTACATTCTCATGACTATTTATCAAAAATGGAATATTTTTCTGTAGGCATGATAGACAACTTATTATTATACATTTGGGGTTTTTAAAGATTCATATTTTGTTTCAGAAACAGGCTATTATTTCTGATTGACTGCTTTGGGTTTTAAAACCAATATTGTCATTAGCAAAAAAGTATACCAAGTTATGTAAGCATAAACAAAACCAGGCTATATTTGAACAGCACCTCAAAGGAAGTTTCTCAAGAAGTGATTTAGGTAATTTAGAAAATATTTTTTTGTCTCTGATGTTTTAATATGTTACATATAGATGCAAGAATTTAATTGCCTTTGTGTTTAGTCTGTTCTGGCTGCTATAATAGAATACCATAAACTAGGTGGCTTATAAACAACAGAAATTTATTTCTCACAGTTTTGAAGCCTGGGAAGTACAAGATCAAGGTGCAGATTCAGCGTGTTGAGAGGGCCCACTTTTTTGTTCGTGGATGATACCTTCATTCTGTGTTGTCACATGGTGAAGAGGCAAGGCAGCTCTCTGGGGCCTCTTGTTATGGCACTAATCCCATTCATGAGGGCTCTAGCCTTATGATCTAATCACTTTCTATAAGCCCCACCTCCTAATACTATCACATTAGTGATTATGTTTTGACATATGAATTTTTATGGGGACTCAGACATTTAGGCTATAGCACCTTGGATGATCATTTAGAAATCACAAAACTAAAATCCTAATCCCTTTATCTCTACAGTGCCTTACAATGTTTCTCTTGAGATCATCTGCTTTACCTCTTCTTAGGTAATTAATCCCAGAGAAGGTCTTCCAGGTATTCCTACCTACTCCATATGAAAGTATCTGCTGTTAACTATATTTTAAAGGAACCATATTATAGATATTTGGCAGTGTCTGCCTCACCTACCACCCTTTTCTGTATCACATGGTCCCCACCCTTTAAACCCTGACCATTGTTGCTTGGGCCAGAGCTAGACTGAGATTCATTCAGTAAGACCCTTTTCTCTATTACTTAGAAACTGAGTTTTTGAGCCAGTAATCTGTTGCAATTTCAATGGCTGACTTTTCATTTTTGGGTAACCCTCTTCCAAAATCTTAGAAAGAGGGATACCTAATTTTCAAAGAGAGAAGGACTAGACAGATTACACAAAGAAAAGCAAGCATGAATTTCATGAGTCCCCAAAAAGAAAAGAGAGTAATTTTATTTCCTGACACTTTGCAGCTGCTGATTCCAGTCCCTCAGGAGACCCAAGTATTCATGAGTTCTATGAGCTTTTCTTGTATGCTTATAACAAATTTCTTTGTAGCTTAAGCTATCTTGTGTGAGTTTCTGCTATTTGCAACCAAAGTGCCTCTATTAAGAAAGAAATTCAAGTCTATGGCCTTATATGGGGGAAAAAAGGTGGTAAGGGTGACAGGATTTTTCCGTATGAAATTGTGCAAGTTGGAATTTATATATCCCTCAAAAGCATCTGAAACAGGGCATTTTGGTGAAAGGCACAAAAAGCAGGTGTGAATAATAATTTTAGGAATTGCCGACCACTGACAAAATGTGAAATGATTTTTTATGTACCAGGAATGTTTTGTCAATCTTTGAGGAGGAATATAAAGAAATAATTTATGAAGCATGAAAGAGAAAATTTCCCTCTCCCTCTCCCTCTCCCTCTCCTCCTTCTCCGCGCGGTCTCCCTCTGATGCCGAGCCAAGGCTGGACTGTACTGCCACCATCTCCACTCACTGCAATCTCCCTGCCTGATTCTCCTGCCTCAGCCTGCCCAGTGTCTGGGATTGCAGGCGCGCGCCACCACGCCTGACTGGTTTTCATATTTTTTGGTGGAGATGGGGTTTCGCCAGTGTTGGCCGGCCTGGTCTCCAGCTCCTGACCACGAGTGATCTTCCAGCCTAGGCCTCCCGAGGTGCCGGGATTGCAGACGGAGTCTTGCTCACTCAGTGCTCAATGTTGCCCAGGCTGGAGTGCAGTGGCGTGACCTCGGCTCGCTACAACCTCCACCTCCCAGCCGCCTGCCTTGGCCTCCCAAAGTGCCAAGATTGCAGCCTCTGCCCGGCCCCCACCCCGTCTAGGAAGTGAGGAGCGTCTCTGCCTAGCCACCCATTGTCTGGGATGTGGGGAGCACCTCTGCCCCGCCGCCCGGTCTGAGATGTGAAGAGCGCCTCTGCGCGGCCGCAACCCCGTCTGGGAACTGAGGAGTGTCTCTGCCTGGCCACCAATCGTCTGGGATGTGGGGAGCACCTCTTTCCTGCCGCCCCGTCTGAGATGTGAAGAGCGCCTCTGTGCGGCCGCGACCCCGTCTGGGAACTGAGGAGTGTCTCTGCCCCACCACCACCCCGTCTGGGAGGTGAGGAGTGTCTCTGCCCGGCCGCCCTGTCTGAGAAGTGAGGATCCCCTCCACCGGCCAGCCACCCCATCTGGGAAGTGAGGAGCCCCTCTGCCCAGCAGCCGCCCCGTCTGGGAAGTGAGGAGAGTCTCTGCCCAGCAGCCGCCCCATCTGGGAGGTGGGGGGAAGCCCCCGCCCGGCCAGCCGCCCCGTCTGGGAGGTGTACCCAACAGCTCATTGAGAACGGGCCATGATGACGATGGCGGTTTTGTCTAATAGAAAAGGGGGAAATGTAGGGAAAAGAAAGATCAGATTGTTACTGTCTGTGTAGAAAGAAGTAGACATAGGAGACTCCATTTTGTTCTGTACTAAGAAAAATTCTTCTGCCTTGGGATGCTATTAATCTATAACCTTACCCCCAACCCCGTGCTCTCTGAAACATGTGCTGTGTCAACTCAGGGTTAAATGGATTAAGGGCGGTGCAAGATGTGCTTTGTTAAACAGATGCTTGAAGGCAGCATACTCGTTAAGAGTCATCACCACTCCCTAATCGCAAGTTCTCACGGACACAAACACTGCGGAAGGCGGCAGGGCCCTCTGCCTAGGAAAACCAGAGACCTTTGTTCACAGGTTTATCTGCTGACCTTCCCTCCACTATTGTCCTATGACCCTGCCAAATCCCCCTCTCCGAGAAACACCCAAGAATGATCAATAAATGCCAAAAAAATTAAAAAAAAAAAGAAAGAGAAAATTGCGTGGGAATTTCTTAGGGTAATTTATACAATTAGGAATTTTTGCCTCTGATTTTAGAATCTAACCCCTTTGTGTAAGGCATGACTCCACTGCACAGTCTCAGAGAGAATTTAAGTAATGTCCCTAAAATCACAGCAGGTGTTTGCTAGAACTGAGATCAATTCCAAGACACATTTTCTCAGCTACTTTTTTATTCTGCCTCCTCTGGTGATCCTAAACCTTGGAGTGTTGCCAGGCTTGACTCTTATAGGAAGTACATTTTTCAATTAGTGATCTGTTCAAAGAAAGGATATAAATAAAGGAAGCTCTGACATTCCTTATCTACATTCCTTGCTCCTTTTAGGTATTCATCTTCTACCCATCTCTGCTCTTTCCCAGGCCCACGGCTACTACAGAGGAAAACACTTGGGCATTACCATTATTTAGTAGCATGTAACTTCCCACCACCCATCTTTACTGCCCCTTCCTCTACTTTTCTTGTGGTTCTGCCAGACTAGAAGTCATATTTGAGATATTATAAAGTAGGATGGTGGCATTGGGAACCTTCAAAAAAATAGAGGCTTGTGGTATAATTCTTCTTTGTATACTGTGTAAGCTAACAGCTATAAGTATTGTTATGAGTAAATGACCACCTTTGTCAGCTATCACAATTAAAAATTGAGGCCTAGAGACTGAATATTTCTTGTTATTTTAAATAAAGCTGATACCATTAGGAGATTCCAGCATTAGGAGATTCCAGCATAATGTTTTAAAGTGTGTTTAGGTGGTTATCTATAGTTGATGATGACAAATGAGCACAGCTTACGGCTCTATTCATATGAATTGATCCATGCTAAAAATACCAGTATAGCTCCTATTGCAATATGTTGTGAGCATAAGAACAATGACAAATTTAGGATGATTCAGTTACCTAAGCTGTAGCAAGAAAAAAATTAGCCTGTTTTTGAAGAATATAAGAATAAACACCATAGCTATTGTAATGACTAAAATATCTCTGACAGAATTACTATAATTTTCTTCTCTAAGAGAAATTCCCTACCGTATGATTTGGGGGTCATACTTGTAGTGCCAGAGATCAGTTTAGGTGGAGAGATAGCAAGCAAGTTTCATAAGTTATTATTACTTCCAAAGTCTAGCAGGAAAAAGGAACAACATCAGAAATAATTGATAGGGAAGGGATGAGAGAGATAAAAAGAGATGGACTGGGAAGAATTTAATGACTCTTTGTGGCTTTACATCTGTCACAGTTTTTGTGCTACATTAAAGTTTCATTATTTTCATATTTTGTGCTTTCATATTTTTTCATCTCCTTCTTTCTGCTAAATTTACCAAGTAATGCAATGTAGATAATGGAGAGCTATTTCTGCAAATGTCATCGAATCTGTTACTGGAAATGAATAAAGTGTTTCACTGATGCATTTCCTTCAAAATACATTTTCAATTAGCAGGAGATGATTTGTGTACAAAATATACTCTTTATAAAATTACATAAAAATAGTATGAAAAAAATGACAACCTAAAGTCATGAATATGTGTATCTTTGTCTCTGTTTAATTTCATTGGATCAAATGATTGTGTCAACCTGCATTTACAAACTTTATTTTCTTGTAATATTTGGAATTTACCTAGAAATACACTCTACCTCAGCTCCTTGACCTTTCACTTGACATGGCATGCATTTTAATTGTGATTTCTATTAATTTCACCAACAGATTAAAGATATGTTTTGTATGAATATTTGAGGGCATTTGTTGAACGATTTTCATAACCATGTATTTGCATAATTATCTTGGAGTAAATCTTCATTCTGAGTTAAGAAAGAACAATGATTCTGTTCTGTTTCCATGACTGAATCATCATGTAACCTCTTGCAAGAACTTGCATTTTTGGTGCCTTAGTTGACTCAAGTAGAAGTGAATGGGTTTTAATAGCTTGCCTTAGGCATGTTTGTCTCATAAATGTGTGGAGGCACACTGTAACTTAAGATGCTGTTACTTCAAACAAGCACTGAGCTTCTAGATTACTGTTGCAGGAAAAGCAGGAAGGAAGGGATCCACATCTTCATTCATCATTTCTTTCTTTTTATGTTTTTATTTTTGTCTCATTTTTAAAAATTTTGAGCTCAGGGGTACAAGTGCAGGTTTGTTACATAGATAAACTTGTGTCGTGGGGGTTTGTTGTACAGATTATCGTCCAGATATTAAGCCTCGTACCCATTAATTATTTTTTCTGTCCTCTCACCCTCCACCCTCCAAAAGGTCCCAGTGTTTGTTGTTCCCTTCTGTGTGTCCATGTGTTCTCATCATTTAGCTTTCACTTACAAGTAAGAACATGTGGCATTTGGTTTTCTGTTTCTGTGTTAGTTTGCTAAGGATAATGACCTCCAGCTCCATCCATGTCCCTGCAAAAGGACATGATCTCATCTTTTTTTTTTTTTTTTTTTTTTGAGACGGAGTTTCACTTGTGTTGCCCAGGCTAGAGTGCAGTGGAGTGATCTCAGCTCACAGAACCGCCCCCTCCTGGGTTCAAGTGATTCTCCTGCCTCACCCTCCTGAGTAGCTGGGATTACAGGCATGCACCACCATGCCCAGCTAATTTTGTATTTTTAGTAGAGATGGGGCTTCTTCATGTTGGCCAGACTGGTCTCGAACTCCCAACCTCAGGTGATCCCCCCTGCCTCAGCCTCCCAAAGTGCTGGGATTATAGGCATGAGACACCACACCTGGCTGATCTCATTCTTTTTTATGGCTGTATAATATTCCATGGTATATATGCACTACATTTTCTTTACCTAGTCTATCACTGATGGGCATTTAGGTTGATTCCATGTCTTTGCTATTGTGAACAGTGCTGCAATGAACATATGCATGCATGTGTCTTTTTGGTAGAATGATAATTGATATTCCTGTGGGTATATGCTCAGTAATGGTATTGCTAGGTTGAATGGTAGTTCTGTTTTTAGGTCTTTGGGTAATCACCACACTACTTTTCAGTATGGTTGAACTAATTTACACTCCCACCAACAGTGTATAAGCATTCCGTTTTCTCCACAACCTCATCAGCATCTGTTATTTTTTGACTTTTTAATAATAGTCATTCTGACTGGTGTGAGATGGTATCTCATTGTGGCTTTGATTTGCGTTTCTCTAATGATCAGTGATGTTCAGTTTTTTCATATGACTGTTGGCTGCTTATATGTCTTCTTTTGAAAAATGTCTGTTCATGTCCTTTTCCCACTTTTTAATGGGGTTGTTTTTTCTTGTAAATTTGTTTATGTTGCTTGTGGATACTGTATATTAGACCTTTGTCAGATGCATAGTTTGCAAACATTTTCTCCCATTCTGTAGGTTGTCTGTTTATCCTGTTGATAGTTTCCATTTATTTCTTTTACTCCGTATCTTGCCATGTACACAACCCTGCTTAGCTTTGGGAATCATGTAGGACTTTGTATCTTCAGGTGAGAATAATCTGTTTTATACATTTTCATTAGCCCTCGGTCTGGCATAAGAAATATTAATTAAATGATCGCTAAATGCATTTTTGAATACTACATCTTTAATTCAACTCTGTTTACTTGTCTACATTCAAAGAAATCTAAAATAGCACCAATCACACAAAGTGCCTGTTGTTTCTAGAAAAAAATGAAAGAATTCCTCAAATTCCATTGCCATTTGTATTACTGATCTAGTTCAGAATCTATTTTTTACTTATCCATGTGTTACAGGTTAAAAGATGGAGATCCAGTCTTATGGAGCTAAATG
This sequence comes from Pan troglodytes, assembly GCF_028858775.2. NCBI lineage: Eukaryota > Metazoa > Chordata > Mammalia > Primates > Hominidae > Pan > Pan troglodytes. The sequence goes on from NC_072403.2 coordinate 64,305,422, forward strand.
ATGGAAAAAAACATGATATTCGAGTTGAGAATTAAGCTTGTCCTCATCAAGCAATATTGTTGAATAACATCACTTTTTAGCCTATTGCACTCTTTTAGGGTGGCTTTTCATTTAGATATCATTCTCTCATTTTTTGGATTTCAGTAATGTTTTTTAATAAGTGATATTAATTGTTAGCATCCAGTCTGCCTCTTTTAAGAAAAACTAAGGTGTCTTTGCTGTATCTTTGATTATAGGTGAGCAAGTTTAAAAAAATTAAGAATAGGAATCCTTTTATTGACATCTATTTGGAGTTTCATATTGCATCATATGAGAAAGACTATTATGTGATATCAAGGCAATTTGCTATATTCATAAACTGTAGCTTATTTTTTATTGCTTTCAATAAACATTTATAACTTTTTTGATGCCACTTAAGTTTTGTGCAAGAAGATAAAACATGGCTAGAGCTACCAGGGTTACGGTGTGCCCTGTGGCTTACCACCTTCATATGTGATGGTCACAGTCATGTGTACCTGTGCTTGAACTTTCTAGACAGCTGTTGTAAAATTGAAAGAGCTATGTGTTTGGAGTTGGAAAACTGGGTTGAAATCTAGGCTCTGTTTCATGTTAGCTTTATGGTTTTGGTTAATTCCATTTTCTTTCTGCAGCCTCAGTACTCTGTTATGTCAAAAGCAGGCATATTTGTGTTAGGCTTGTGAGATAATTCATGAAAAGCACTTGTAAATTCTGGAGAGGTTCCCAAATTTAAGACATTAGGATTATTATGAAATGTGTAGGCATTTATTGGTATTGAGGAAATGGAAAGTACTTGCAATGAAAATGCCATGCCAGCAGAGAGCTTGCCAGAATATCTCACCCAGGGCTTCTTTGAAAGCTGGCTTCCGGCTGGACTTGGGTACTTGATTGACAGTATCATGCTTGGAGCACTACATAGCCCTGCTTCAGTGCTCCCACTGCATTTTCACACAGCTTGCTCATTGTTAATTAAACTGAGCCAGGAGTGTCAGCATTTATTAAGCTGGACTCTGACAAGCATGGAACTGTGAAAGCTAAAAAGAATTTAAAATTTGTGAAAGGTTATTTACAATACATAGGCTTTGAGGTTTACATAACTTACCTTCTTGTATATTATAATTTAAAATAGGCCTCTTACCCAAACAAAGAAAATGCAAAAGAAATGTCCAGCTTTGTTAATGCTGATGGGCACATGGGTCTTTCAGTGCCATTGAAGCATTTAGATTTTTATCCACAAGAGGCCTGCAGTCTTCACTCAGCTGGAACAAGTGGGAAAGGATTTCATTGATAACAATGTTACAGCCAGAACGTCTAGAGCCATTTTCATCTGCATGATGTGTTTTACTTTCTTCACCTTTAAAGTGGAAAAAAAAGGAAAAAGCTTTGTTCCTTCTTTTTATTTTTTCCTAATTGAGTAGCACAACTCACATCTTGAAAAGCTATTGACAGACTCCCATTTCTTTGACATATTTAACCAGAGGGGGCTCTCGATGATGAGAGATCATTTACAGATACTTTGAAAGGTGGGAGTTAATGGAAGTGAGAATAAAAGGAGAAATTAGTTTTATTCCTTACTATGACTTCCAGTTAAAAGATTTTTAGCCTCATCTGAAGGAAATGTGCTTCATTCACCTGCCTGGTGATTACTGATGAATATTGACCTATGTCTTTACCACACCAGCATTAATGTGTCTTGTTTTTTCTTTATGAACATTTCCTTATTTGAATCATTAAAGGCAGATTTAAGAGGGGTTTTCCTACTCATTCTTAAAGCAGAACACAATTTTAAGGTGTCTGTATAGAAATAAATTATACTTTGATGCTTCTTTAATAGCCAAAGGTAAAAAATTGACAATTTCCTTAGAATTAGAAAGGGATGTACTCACACTTACCAGTATTTGTAAAAAACAAATATTTCTTAAACAAATTGACTAGTCAGTGACACACAAGCATATGCCATTGTGTCTGAAGTTTACTTTAGGGGCTCCTGTGTGACATGAAAGTGTTACTATCAGCTTCACATTTCTGCCTGCTAGCAGCTCCAATTTGTGCAAATTTAAAGGTTTAAATTTGTTATATATATAAAGGATATTTTAAAAAACATTAGACTGCAGCTTATTATAATTCAAAATTATAATGAGTGAATTATGCACACTGAATTACATTAAAAATAATCTCACTTAAACCATAGAAACAAATGACATATAATTGTTTTACACAGTTTTGCTTAATTTTGTCATAAATCAATTGGAGACCATTCTCTTACATTTTGTTTCTTGCCTCATATAGGTCAGACATAACATTGGTGCTTTTCAATGCTTCTAATTTTCAAAGTGGTTAAAATTTATTTTCCACTTCAGCAATTTTTAGGTACTCAGCCTATTTGTAACAACCAAAGGGAGAAATAAAATGTGTCTTATGAAGAGACATGCATTACTGGGCAAAATATATGGCGATTAGGAAAGTCTCTCTGAATCACAAGTCAGGGATGGCATTTAGTATCCAAATCCACCTCCAGACAAAATTAGCAAAGGCTGCAGTGAAGTTAAAGCCTGCTGGTTGCAAAATTGGAAATTGGTTTCCTGGGGCTTTCTGTAAACTCTTCATTATTTTACTAAATCATGGTTCATTAGTAAGTTAACAGACAGAAGACCAGTGCACATTGGGATATATGTGGAGCCAATCCTTCCCTCTCCCTGAACATCACTTAAAACTTGAATGACACAGCAGCTTAGACATTGCATCAAACTGCAGTTTCATACAATGCTGTACATGGTCAGTGGCAGATCATATTCACTTAACCTCCAAATACTGTCAGGTATCTTTGTTTTATCATGAATTTCATAGAGCAGCAAAGGTTTTAATTCGGGGCGACTGATGGAACAAATAAAAAATCTCGAAAGGCATCTGAGAAAGAAACTTGAAGAAACTCAGTTAAGAGACTCAACTAAAGTAGATTTAATGGTTCTCATTAACTTGGATCTAATTCACTGGAGGGGAAAAATCCATAGGGACATTAGGGCGTTTAAATGTGCTTCTGAAAATGGTTGGACAAACTGTAGCCTTGGCACATGAAATAGTGTTGCTCAACCTAAGCAAATGGCTTTGACTGTCAGATCAAAACAATTCATTTTATGCAGTTCATATCACAGGGAAGTATTTCTGTAGTCTTATGACTTGTGAAAAACACTAACTAGAAAATGTATGTAACTCCCAATGACTCACTAGAAGTTATGGTATATTTCTACTTTGGCCTGACGGGCATTTCTATTACTCAGCGGATCTGTTATTAGTTGTTGTCTAGACGGTCCATTACTCAAGTCTTACGTGTGTTTCATATTCTGAGAGTGTTTCATATTCAGTGAGTAGGCCTGTCAGATGAAATAAAATTGGATGGATGTTTAGTATGAAAAGGATTGAGTTTGATAGAAAGAAAAAAACATGTAACTATGGATTGTACATTATTTCTAAAAGGTCAGCGTAGTAGCAGCTAGTCTCCAACAATAAGTATCAAAACAAAAATGGTATTTTATGTAATACTTATTTTACATAGGAGAAAAAAACAATGACAATGATTTACCTTGGCTTTCTTGAGATAAAATATTTTTCATTTTTTTCCCTCATTTTTGTTTCAGTAGCATGTTCCTTGCATTTATTTAACAATTTCTAGGTCAGCCTTCGCTATATCATTTTCTCATTTGTTTTCACATAAAGTTTTAGAGAATTTTATGAAACACAGCCTGCATGCTGGCAGGTGAAGACACAGCTGTCTGATCATTGCACTTTAGTGTCACCTGATAGATCCAAATTTATTGATTGGAATGAGTTGTTCACCACAATTTTTAAAACCCCTAGTAAAATTGTATTCAATAACAGACAATTGAACTATATGTTTATTTATGTTCAGGCTACAGAATTCCATTGTCATTAATTTTTTCTTGACATTTTAATAAATGGATGAACAGGTCTTTTGTAGAAACTTATTCTATAGAGAAACCTCGTTGTAAGGTAAAAATTGCTCCATCCTTTCTGCCTCCAGAAAATTAAGCTCTTTCTGTTTTAAATTACGAAGAGGAGATCTGGTCCAGAAGGAACCCATGTTTCAAAGATATCTGAGAGTCTGAGATGGTCAATGGGCCAACCTGGGCTTCTTCTAGTTTACGCCTAGAGAGGATTAGGAGTACTCTACTATACTGGGCTCAAATTAAGCTAAATTTTAGGTTAATGATTGAGATTCAGGAGGGAGAGAGGTTTGAACTGGCCTTGAGACCTGCACAATTAGATGTGTTTGATTTATTTTGTTAGGCCTTAACAAGAAAGATGCCATATCATGCATTAAATTTCTGTCCTTTTTTATTTTGGCATCCTTATCAGTGCATCATTTGTTCTTACCTGTCCTCTATTTTCCTTCATACACTCCCTGAGAAAATTCAATGGCACTGTAAGTATAACTTGAAAATATTCCCAAATAGTAAGGTAAAAAAAAGCTAATATAAAATATTCCTTGCATAAATCAGGCTGACTTTTTTACATTTATGCTTTTGGCACTATTGTTTAGATTACAAACTTTAAGCAAACGAGGATAATGCTAAGTTTAACTTTTATCCAATGCCATGTGATTAAACCTTAATACATGTTGACTATTTTTACCCATTAACATAATCTTGTTTACCCAAATGCAAAATTTTCTTTATTTCTTTAATTTACATTATGTGCACTTCAAAGTGGAGTCAATAGGAAACCTTCTTTGTGCACTTACTTTTGGAGATTTTTACTTTTATCAGTATTTGCCCTCTCCTTTACCAGTCTTATTGGCAAAGACATTACTCTGTTATTTTCAGCAGGATTATTTTTCAGGTTGCCTTTTGGTTGCTGACTACCTTGTTTATAAACATCTCAAGAAATATTCTTCTCTTGTACGGAAGTACTTAGTCTGTACTTCACAACTAAATGCCTAAGGGAGCTGAGTGTGGATGTTATCGATCTCAAATCTCTTGACACAACGAATTTATCAGCATGCACATGATCAGTTTGTGGGGCTGTGCCACACTTTGATGGATTCTGACCTAATTATTTCTTCAGTAACACCTAATCTGCAGAGAAATATTTTTGTCTTGTTCTCTGAGAACAGCTACCTAATGAAACAGTTAATCACCTTCCAAATCAAAGGCAAAAATTTCAATTAACAGGCCTGCAGAAATGGAAATTATAGGTGCTACATCTGAGTAGGAAAGTGAGTGAAGTATAGAACTAGTCAAACCCATTGAATAGGCAATGGATAATAATAATCTGTTTAAAAGAGAAGACTCAAGGTGATATTTAAAGAAAAGACTGAGTAGAATGCAGAATACCATGGGAAATTCTTTATATACAACATTTCTAGGGTGGGAGAGTGCTGAATACAGTGAGAAATTATTCATATTTCTAGGGTGAGATGCAGAATGATATGAGAAATTCTACATAGGTAGCATCCTTCTTTGTTTTAAGAGGTCCTACATCTCAAGATGCATAGGGTCATAAACTGAGTTTTCTCATGATTTCTGAATATTCTGGCTCCCATATGTGTGTTTTTTCATCATTAGCAGATAGACATCGGTTTGTTGTTGTTTCAGCTTTTTAATGACAGAAAATCACTCTCCATAGAAGGTTAAAGGTAGCCCACTGTGTCTGTAGACTTCTCTTGGAATCACTTAGGAGAACTGGAAACTAAAAGGCAGAAACAGAATAGAGGGAGAGAAAGGTCTGGTGAGATAAGCATCTTGAAAAAGTAATAGATAGGAAGAGAGAGTGGGCCAGGTAAAAGGTTGGTTTCAGACAGCAGAGAACTAAGAATCTTGGACTATGGACTTAGACTAGGGTGAGACAATGTAGGACTGTAGGAAGTGTACTAGGCTAGGACTTAGAAGGAGTGCATTCTGGGCTTGGTGCTGCCACTAATGATTTGTGTGATGACTTTGGGCATAATATTTAATTTTACTGGCTCTCAGTTTGATTGTCTGTAAAATAAATGGAAACACCAAATAATTTCTAAGTTTCATCACAGTTTTAAAATCTATGATTCTATAGTATGTCTCATTTTGAGCTCTTAAAAGGAATGAGGCTGCTTAAAGAACATTAGAATTAAGTTGAGAATGAATACACTAGATCAATCCTTTTGACGCTGATGGTTAGTTAGCAATTTAACAACTGTAGTCAGCAAATGAATTCATGAAAGAGATAAAGAGAGCACTCACCAAATACTCTATTAAGAAACACTTTCTATTTTATGTGCTGGCAGTAACAACAGATTAGAAAAGTTACTTAAGTAACTTGTGCATTTAAAAAAATTATTTAACAAAGGAATGCACTCATTTTAGATTTCATGTGACCACTTTTATTAAAAAATCATACTTGCACTTGGGTTGAAAGACATTTTCCTGTCTTTTTCTGAGCCCTCCAAACTGTTTCAACCTCTGCCTGTTACCCAGTTCCAAAGTTGCTTCCACATTTTTGGGTATCTTTTTAGCAATGGCCCACTCTCTTGTTACCAATTTTCTGTATTAGTCCATTTTCATACTGCTGATAAAGCGCTTAACAAAATAAATAAAAATGCTTAGAACAAAAGCACTAGAAACTTCATTTTACTTTTTTGCAAAGGAAATTATATTCATGTTGAAATTCTATCAAAAGTATAAATATGGTGCATGTTCTCACCCCTCTGAAAGCAAGTGTTGGAATGCAGACTCTATCGAAAACCAAATCTCCTAGATAGTTTAACAAAATATAAATATGGAGAAAAATAGGGATTATTCAGAGGAAAATTGAAATTCAACTTGTACTATACTGCATCGAGGTAGCAGCTGCGGAACAGCTTAATCCTCATGACAAGCCCAGAACTCTACAATAACGGCTGGCACTGTCTGATGAAATTGCCAAGGACCCAGATGCCACAGCTGGGAACATTATCCTTGTGTTTCAGATCAAATTGATACAGCAAATGGCATTTCATTCTTAACTCTTTGGTATCTACAATGAACTTTCCTCAAAGAATTGAAATATTCTATTATAAAGGATAAGTTGCCAAGGGTAATGGGGAGGGACGAATGAAAAGAATAATACTTTTATTAGAAAAAGAAAGTGAAGAAGAAATTGTAACTATGGCTCAAAGAAGGAAAAATAGAAAATAAGAGTGATTTTTTAAAATGATAAACTACAGAGGGATAGAGGAGTTGTAACAACATCAGGTTGATGGATGCCCTAAAAATTACAGGACTATTTATAGTTCCTCTAAAGGTTTATGTTTCTATGAATTTATTCATTTCCTCTAGGTTTTCCAGTTTGTTAGTTTATAGCTGTACATAAATGTCTCTGATGATCTTTTTTATTTCTGTGGTTATCAGTTGTAAGTCTCCTTTTTCATTTCTAATTTTGTTTATTTGGATTTTCTCATTTTTTAGGCTAGCTAGCAATTTATGTATTTTGTTTATCATTTCAAAAAACCACATTTTTGTTTTGTTGATTCTTTGTATTTTTTTCCATCTCTACTTTGTTTAGTTCTGCTTTTATCTTTATTATTTATTTATTTGTATGAATTTTGGGTTTGTTTTGTTTTTGCTTTTATAGTTCATTGAAGTACATTGCTAGATTGTTTCTTTGAAATCTACTGTTTCGATGTTGGCATTTATTGTATTGTTCCAGACTTCCCTGTTAGCACTGCTTTTGTTGTATCTTATAAGCTTTTGTAATGTTGTGTTTTTATTTTCATTTATTTTTAATAAATTTTTAAATTTCCTCTCTAATCCAGTGGTTAGGAGCATGTTTTCATGTATTTGTAGTTTCTGAAGTTCCTCTTTTTTATTGACTTATAGTTTGATTCCATTGTGGTTTGAGATACTTGAGGTACTTGATAAGATTTCAGTTTTTGAAAATTTGTTGAGACTTATTATGTGACATAACATATGTTTCATGTGGCAATGATAAGAGTGTGTATTCTGTCATTGTTGGGTAAAATGTTCTCTAAATGTTTTTTAGGTCCATTTGGCCTAATGTGCAGTTTAGATTCAACGTTTCTTTGTCAGTCTTTCATCTAGATGATCTATCTAATGCTGAGAGTGGGTCATTAAAATCCCCTACAAGATTGAATCAGGAAAAAAAAAAAAGAAAACCTGAACAGAACAATAATAATTAATGAGATTGAATTAGTAGTAAAAAGTCTCCAAATGAAGAAAAGTTTAGGACTGGATGGCTTCATTGCTTAATTTTACCAAACTTTCAAAGAATGTGTTGGAGTCTGTCTTTCCCTTTAGGTCTAATAATATTTATTTTACATATCTAGGTGCTCTGGTGGTGTTTGCATATGTTTAGAATTATCATATCCTCTTGCTGAATTAACCCCTTTATCATTACATATTAATAATTACCTTCATTGTTTATTTTTACAATTTATGACCTAAAGACTGTTTTATCTAATATATTCATAGCTACTTTTGCTCTTTTTTTGTTTTCATTTGCATGGAATATCTTTTTTCATCCCTTGATCTCAGTCTGTGTGTCTTTATGAGTAAGGTGTACTTGTTGTAGGGAGCAGAGTTAGATTATATTTTTTAAATCCATTCAGCCAATCTATATCTTTTAAATAAAAAGTTTAATTCACTCATATTCAAGATTATTATTGATATGTGAGGGCTTATTTCTATCATTTTAGTAATTTAATTTCTGTTTGTTTTGTATATTCTTTCTTCCTTTTTTTCTCTCTCATGTTTGTCACTGTTTTTTGGTGGTTTTCTATAGTAGTAACATTCGAATCCTTCTCTTCCTTATTTGTGTGTTGTCTCTACCAATGATTTTTATACTTTCATGTGTTTTCATGATGGTAGATATCATCCTTTTGCTTTTGTATATAGGGCTCCCTTATACATTTGTTGGGCTGTTCTAATGGTGATGAATTCCTTCAGCTTCAGTTTGTCCAGGAAACATGTTATGTCACCTTCACTTATGAAGGATAATTTTGCTGGATATTGTATCCTTGGCTGGCATTTATTTTTCCTTCTTCAGGCTTATGAAGTGTCTGCTGGGAACTCCACTGTTAGTTTGATAGAGGTTCCCTTGTAAGTGACTAGACACTTTCTCTTGCTGTTTTTAGAACTCTCTGTCTTTTGAGAGTTTTACTATAATATACTATGGATAAGACCTTTTTGAATTGTATCCATTTGAAGTTCTCTGAGTTTCTTGTATCTGCTATTATTTTGTGAAATAGGTTTTTTACCCTTTTTGTTTTATCTTTAACTTCTGGGACACCAAAACATTGAATATTTGGTAATTTATGATGTCCTATATGTCATATAGACTGCTTATTTGGAAATTTTTTTTCTTTTGTTTTTGTATGACTGGATTATTTCAAAAGAAGTGTTTTCAAGTTGTAAAATTCTTTCTTTTGCTTAATCTACTGTTTTGCTGAAGCTTTCAACAAAAGCTATTTCAACTCCTTTTTTATTGGAAGCTGTTGCTATAGAATTGTTATGCTTCTTTGGAGGTGTCATATTTCCTTGCTTGTTCATGCTGCTTATGCCCTTGCATTGATAATTTCGCATTTGGTGTAACAGTGTCTTCTTCAAGTTTTTAAAATTAGCTTTCACAGGGGAGGACTTTTTCCTGAGGATGTATCGATAGTGTTAGTTGGGCAGGGTAATTTGGCTTTGATTCTGGATACATGTAGTTATGTAGTCTCCATATGATTTCTTTAGCTATAAACAGCATCAGTGGTGTCTGTGGTTTCTTGAGTGGCTGAGGGTCCTGTTGTCAGTGGAGGCTGTGGTGAAGTTTTTCTGGAGATGGTGATGTCAGGTGGACCTGTTCTTGTGCCCAAGTGGTGGCTGTGGTGGGTGGCATGTGCCTGTCTTTGAACTTCAGGGAGGCATATGCTGGCACTGGTGTTCACTGAAGTGTAATTTACACATAGTAAACTCTACCTTTTTTAGTTAGTATATAATCTTGTGGGTCTTCACAAACATAATCAGCTTCTCAGATTGGCTTATTTCTATCCCCTGATCCTCTTATTGCCCCTCCTGCTGCTGTTCTTCCATTACTCTTCTGAACCCCACCCAACATTCCTGTGAATATCTGAAATACATGGATAGGTGCTCTTATAAGTTTCATAGTATTATACCTAATATGAAAAGAAATTGCTCTCTGGCAGATATAGAAAGATGCCAACTCCTTTCTTAAAATTTGATTACTAGGCTTGAATTTGTGGGAGAGTCTTTTGGATTTGCTGCAAACTACAGCATTTCTTTTTAATGTTTATGCTGTGATCTCTGGAGCTGTTGTATTTTATGTAATTTAGTAACCTGCACACTGCAATGCAGACATGGAAGCCATAGAGCCATGTGATCCTTATATACTGTGAATCCTACAGCTCATCTGTTATGGGGAGAAGGAGGATCTTTTTCTGTTTTCTTGTGATAGTGTTATTTTTCTACTTTCTCCTGTGACCTTTTTTTTCTCTTTACAGAGAGTTTCAGAATTTCTCCCCAGCAATCCTCTGAGGGGCTCTCTTAACCCTCTCACCTACTCTGCGCCTCAGAAAATTTCTGTTTTACAGCCATGTTACATATATGGCCCCAAAGAGAAGAGAGGAGTGAAATAAAAAATAGTATGTTGGCATTTAAATTTAAAAGGGAAATATAAATGTGCCATATAATGAATACTTTGTGCATTTATCTTAAGATAAACTTGTGGAATTGCTGGATCTAACAGTATTATGGTCACAAAGACATAGCCCCCAAATTGTTCTCCTGAAAGTCTTCACTCTTAAATACCAATCAGTGTATGAGAAAAAAAATTTCACAACTTTCTTGCATTTCTTTGCTTTTATGTTTGTAACTTCCATGTTTAATACAGTTCTGATTTTCAGTAACTACAGAATAAACATTTGCTAAGCTGACTTGAACTAAAGATATCTTTGCCAAAGATATGCTATTTAAGGTAGATATGCTTAATTAAAAGAATAGATAACTTCAAAATGAAATGGATATTATTTTCCTGCTAGTCACTATACTATACTATGAAGAAAAATTGCTTAAGATAAAAATTAAGAATCCCAAATTGTGCTGACATAGAAAATACAATTTACAATAAAATGCTATCTATAAAATGTTAAAGTGATGATTTCCACATAAGAATAAGAGTTTGGCACCGTTTTACTAAAATAATTGCTCAGCCTCTGCCGGTACACTTTTCTATTTATGACGACAGGTGTCAATTCCCATTCATTTCTCATACATGTATTTTGGGGATTTTTCTAAAAGTTGATACCATTTTATCATTCAGTGCAATTGTATTTCTTGTAAACACAGTCAACAAAAAAGCTCTACACTAAAAAAAATGTCTAACAAAATGCATAAGATTATTGAACATCATGAGAGTTTGCAGATTTTATGAGCAGTAGTTAAGGACAAGTCCATCTGGTTACATTTTGATGAGTTACTCACAGTTTGTGTGGGAGCTCCAGCCTGCTCAATCTTACCTGCTGATAATACCAATTGAATGGCTAGATCCTTATATAGAATGGTTTCTGTTAAGAAAGACTAGGAAGGAAGTTCAAATCCAGAGAGATGGCCAAATTATCTCTGATAAAATGGGACAAGTTTGCTTAGTGAGAAAAATCATAGATTTTAAAATTCAACTGTGATTCTGACTTTAGTTGTAGGAATATATGCACCACATGAAATGAAGGGCTGATTTACATGCCATGAAAATTGGAACTCCAAATGCTTTTGCTTAAATTACTGAGGTGGAAAGAGAGAAATAAATAAATTACTGAGGTAAATCCACGTGAACATATGTGTATAGCGCCAGTTTACTATATATTTGTCTCAGGGCTTAAATTCTGTATGTATATACAGAAATCAGAGTATTATAAATTATAATGGCTTTACATAAAGAATGCTTTACTACGGAAATAAATGAAAAAGTGCTTTTGGGAAGAAGTCCAATGTTTTATTTAAAAAAAATCTGTATGAAGTAACTAAGGAGAAACAGATTTTAAGCTTCTAAAGTCTCTTTGCTTCAGTAGCTTTAGCCACAAAGGAAAATAAAACCTGAGGTAAGAAAAGCAGTAAGACTCAATTTTTAATTCTCAAACAATCTTAGGTATGGTTCTCTGTTCAGTTTGATAACAGAAATCATCTTTACTTTTGCTTATGCCAGACACCTAAAAGAAAATTCCCTTTGGAGTCTCTTAATCTCCGTTTTGTGCATTCATTTCTGTACATTACTTGTTTAGAAGAGTTACCTTTCCTTTTTGTAACCAAGTAACTTCCCTTTAATACTTTTATAAACATAGCTATTCTGTGAGTCTGTTGCAGTGACAACCCATAAAAAAAAAAAAAGACTGAAGACTGATGTTAAGCCAAGACTGAACAGTAGAAAAAAAAATCAAGAAACCATGAACCTTCTGAGACACAACCTCCTTGTCTGAACTATGACTATTAATTTCATTTTATATTTTATTCAGATTATAAACTCCCAGGGCAGAAACAGTAATATTTAAATAATACATTTCTAAAGAAAATTGGAAATACTTACAAATTGGCTTGTGTGTTGTTATGTTCAACAATATAAACAATTTTATAAATCATTTCAGTTTTGTTACTAAGAAACTTTGGCTCCCCACAGCAGATTTCAGTGTCTTCATTAGTTATATTAATTTATATTAATTCTTTTATCTAAGTTATACAAGCACATGGATGAAAATTCAAATACCACAGAAGAGCTAATTATGAAAAAAATGTTCCTGAATATACCAATTCCCATCTATTCCTATCCAGGCCTGTTCCCAGGGGCAGTAGTTCTAGCTGATTTCCTCCAATACCCATACAGTTTAGTTATGTTCTTATCAACTCCAGACATTATCCATTTCCTGTAACAATGCATCTGATTTGGCTCATTTTCTAATCCCCCCATGTTTATCTCCCCTGCTTAATGATACTATTTTGTTTCCTCAGTTGTCAACCTGTATAACCTTGACACCTTGTTTCATTACCTACAGCCAGTATTTCTTGACTCCTTAGTTCATCAAGTGAGAAAATTAGGGCCCCTACCTGTTTATTTCCTTTTTCTTCCCTCCTTCTGCCTCGTACCTCTGTCACTCCAGTTTTATTTTTAAATTAGCAAGTTTGAAAACATTTGCTGTCTGTTCTGTAGTCACATTTAATGTTTCTATATTTTTCTTCAAGTTGATGGCTGGTAATTGACATTTATATATTATGACCATGGAGTATTCCTCATTGGAGAGCCAAGCTGTGTGCTAGGATTTGTTTTCTTTCTCTAGGGTTTGATAACTCTGTTTCACTCGAAGACAATTGTTCAAATGGGTTTTTCTTTCCTTCTGCCAATCATTTCACATTAGCATTTGCCCCATATTCAGACTGTGTCTACTTTTACAGTCTCTACTGCCCTGGAACCCTGTGCTGGTTTTCCTGCTGATTTCTTATTAGGGAAAGAACTAAGGTTTTTGTTTTTGTTTTTGTTTTCCCACTAAAACTTAATGCTCTCAGCTGCTTGTTCATTCTGGGTCTTGCTTAAAATCCATTCCATTTTTCTTAAAACTCATTGATTTCCTTTCAGAATTTGGATTCACTGTGGTTTTATATTTCAAACATAGTTTTATTTTATAATGCTTGATTTTTCATAATTGAGTTTTCTTCTATTATTTTGTGCCTTTTTTATATCCCCAAGTTGTTCCAAGTTGTCAATCTTACCATATGATCTCCTTGGTCCCTTTTTGGCAGATCTTCCTCCCAGAGTCTGCTGCTTTCCTCTTGTCCAGACTGGTCACTGCCAGCTGTCATCTTGGTTCTTTCCTTCACTGCTATTCTGGTTTGCCTCTTGTTTCCAGAATCCTATGTTGGCTTCTCGTATTTCACTTACTAGTTTTGTTGGGTGCTTTCTCAAGTAACTTCCAAAGAAGAAGTGTTAGAGTCTTGTGTGTCCCAAAATATCTTTAGTCAAAGAGAGAAATGAATCAATGGTTTGGCAACTAAAGAGATTTAAAGGCCAGCAACATCTTTCTTCACAACTTGCAGGGGATTGGCCCGTTGCTCATTCCCCCCATTGCAGTCTATCATCCCTTTCCATTCTGAATCTAGAGCTTCTCCAAGGATCCATAGGGTAAGCTCGTTCTTCCCTTGACCTTATCCTCTTCTATGCATGTTTTGAAGATTTTATCCCATGATTTCCTCTCCTCAGCTTCTGTCAATTCTTTTCTATTTACTTTCTGTCTTGAAATTTCAAATCTGCTGATGACTCTACTCCCATTCTATTTGCTCTTGGGGGTTTCCAACTCAAAAAATAATTTACTATCATTTTTGGGAAGAAGAGAGGAAATAAATATAATGGCAGGCCTCAATATTTCAATATTTTAAAATATTTTAATTTAAAAATTTAATATCTAATGACAAATATATTGGTTTATATTTTTGCCTTTAACCCTTACAACAGCTCCCTGAGGTATGTTCTTCATATGTCTAGATGTGAAAACTTGAGAATGGATAGATAACATAATGTGCCAAAATTTCTCAGGTACTGTTGGGTGATGTTTACAAACCTGGATGTATCTGGTTTGAAATTCCATGCTCATTCACTCTGCCTTCCTGGTTCATATGCTATTCTTATATTAGTAACTAAATTTGTTTCTGGAAACCCTTGAGAAAAGGTATGTCAGCTGGGTGCGGTGGCTTACGCCTGTAATCCCAGCACTTTGGGAGGCTGAGGCAGGCAAATCACGAGGTCAGGAGTTCGAGACCAGCCTGGCCAACATGATGAAACTCTGTCTCTACTAAAAGTACAAAAATTAGCCTGGCATAATGGCGCACACCTGTAGTCCCAGCTACTCGGGAGGCTGAGGCAGGAGAATTGCTTGAACCCAGGAGGTGGAGGTTGCAGTGAGCTGAGATGACACCACTACACCCCAGTCTGGGCAACAGAGGAAGATTCCATCTTGGGGGAAGAAAATAAAATAAAAAAAGAAAAGGTATGTCAGTACAGATTTTTCAAAATGGAAAAGAGAAAGAAAAGCAAACTTCTTAATCACATTCACATAAATCTCTACTTCTCAGGTAGATTATAGTATAATTAGAATATAGTTAGATACATTGTTGCATGATGATGATTTAGGATTATTTGAGATTTGGAGATGACTTCCCAGGTCTCTTCAAAATGTAGATATTGGTGGAAATATTTATATTATTTTAATATAATTAATAAATATGTAATAATAAATATGTATCAAGTATCTAATATGGGTAGAACATTATAGTTCATGCTGTGCTAAATACAAAGATGAGCAAGGTTTGCTCTTTGTCATTGATTTAAAGAAAAGTACAAAAATAGTTATAATGGAAAGCAATGTATAGGCATCATAAGAGACATATGATATGCCAAGAAAATTCAGGAAGAGAGATAAGCAAGGATCAGGGAGGGACAGGAGAGGGAATGGAAGAAGATTTATGAAGATGATATCCAAAATGAGTTTTGTTAGATGTATAGGAATTTAACAGAAGGGAATGTCTGAGGGAAGAGTATGAGTAAAAGCACTAGTAAACCACAAACATAGTTAGGAAAGAGAAGAATACCCAGGTTTTGTTTATCACTTGGAAAATGCACAACATAAAAAATCAGGGCACTGTACGGAGTAGGCAATCATTTATTTAATAAGAAGTTATTGATTTATTACTAAGGTATGGGGGGATGCAACAGTGAACCAAGATGACATAGTCACTGCTCTTATTGAGCTCACCATATGTAAAGTGACCAAATAAGGGAATAAACACAAAATGAGTGCACATTATGCTAGTGCCATGAAGGAATAGTGCTGATCTCATGGAGTTCTGTGGAGTACCTGTGCTAACATATGGAAAGCACCTAGAACCTTGCCTTTATTATTTTTGTGATAATTTTTGTTATATTATTAAGAAGTAAATAAACAGTGTGTTACATAGAATAACAAGGACCACCAGCTTTATATACAGGGGTTAGGAATGGTCTTTCTCCAATAACAGGCTCTGAAATTGAGGCAATAATTGATAGCTTACCAACCACAAAAAGTCCAGGACCAGATGGATTCACAGCCGAATTCTACCAGAGGTACAAACAGGAGCTGGTACCATTCCTTCTGAAACTATTTCAATCAATAGAAAAAGAGGGAATCCTCCCTCCCTCATTTTATGAGGCCAGCATCATCCTGATACCAAAGCCTGGCAGAGACACAACAAAAAAAGAGAATTTTAGACCAATATCCCTGATGAACATCGATGCAAAAATCCTCAATAAAACACTGGCAAACTGAATCCAGCAGCACATCAAAAAGCTTATCCACCATGATCAAGTGGGCTTCATCCTTGGGATGCAAGGGTGGTTCAAGATATGCAAATCAATAAACGTAATCCATCATAGGGAAACCAAGGACAAAAACCACATGATTATCTCTATAGATGCAGAAAAGGCCTTTGACAAAATTCAACAGCGCTTCATGCTAAAAACTCTCAATAAACTAGGTATTGATGGGACATATCTCAAAATAATAAGAGCTATCTATGACAAACCCACAGCCAATATCATCCTGAATGGGCAAAAACTGGAAGCATTCCCTTTGAAAACTGGCACAAGACAGGGATGCCCTCTCTCACCACTCCTATTCAACATAGTGTTGGAAGTTCTGGCCAGGGCAATTAGGCAGGAGAAGGAAATAAAGGGTATTCAATTAGGAAAAGAGGAAGTCAAATTGTCCCTGTTTGCAGATGACATGATTGTATATTTAGAAAACCCCACCATCTCAGCCCAAAATCTCCTCAAGCTGAGAGGCAACTTCAGCAAAGTCTCAGGATGCGAAATCAATGTGCAAAAATCACGAGCATTCTTATACACCAATAACAGACAAACAGAGAGCCAAATCATCAGTGAACTCCCATTCACAATTGCTTCAAAGAGAATAAAATACCTAGCAATCCAACTCACAAGGGATGTGAAGGACCTCTTCAAGGAGAACTACAAACCACTGCTCAATGAAATAAAAGAGGATACAAACAAATGGAAGAACATTCCATGCTCATGGGTAGGAAGAATCAATATCATGAAAATGGCCATACTGCCCAAGGTCATTTGTAGATTCAATGCCATCCCCATGAAGCTACCAATGACTTCTTCACAGAATTGGAAAAAACTACTTTAAAGTTTGCATGGAACCAAAAAAGAGCCCGCATTGCTAAGTCAGTCCTAAGCCAAAAGAACAAAGCCGGAGGCATCACGCTACCTGACTTCAAACTATATTACAAGGCTACAGTAACCAAAACAGCATAGTACTGGTACCAAAACAGAGATATAGATCAATGGAACAGAGCAGAGCCCTCAGAAATAATGCCACGTATCTACAACCATCTGATCTTTGACAAACCTGACAAAAACAAGCAATGGGGAAAGGATTCCCTATTTCATAAATGGTGCTGGGAAAACTGGCTAGCCATATGTAAAAAGCTGAAACTGGATCCCTTCCTTACACCTTATACAAAAATTAATTCAAGATGGATTAAAGACTTACATGTTAGACCTAAAACCATGAAAACCCTAGAGGAAAACCTAGGCAATGCTATTCAGGACATCGGCATGGGCAAGGACTTCATGTCTAAAACACCAAAAGCAATGGCAACAAAAGCCAAAATTGACAAATGGGATCTAATTAAACTAAAGAGCTTATGCACAGCAAAAGAAAGTACCTTTGGAATGAACAGGCAACCTACAAATTGGGAGAAAATTTTTGCAATCTACTCATCTGACAAAGGGCTAATATCCAGAATCTACAATGAACTCAAACAAATTTACAAGAAAGAAACAACACCATCAAAAAGTGGGTGAAGGATATGAACAGACACTTCTCAAAAGAAGACATTTATGCAGCCAAAAGACACATGAAAAAATGCTCATCTTCACTGGCCATCAGAGAAATGCAAATCAAAACCCAATGAGATACCATCTCACACCAGTTAGAATGGCGATCATTAAAAAGTTAGGAAACAACAGGTGCTAGAGAGGATGTGGAGAAATAGGAACACTTTTACACTGTTGGTGGGACTGTAAACTAGTTCAACCATTGTGGAAGTCAGTGTGGCAATTCCTCAGGGATCTAGAACTAGAAATACCATTTGACCCAGCAATCCCATTACTGGGTATATACCCAAAGGATTATAAATCATGCTGCTATAAAGACACATGCACATGTATGTTTATTGCAGCACTATTCACAATAGCAAAGACTTGGAACCAACCCAAATGTCCATCAATGATAGACTGGATTAAGAAAATGTAGCACATATACACCATGGAACACTATGCAGCCATAAAAAATGAAGAGTTCATGTCCTTTGTAGGGACATGGATGAAGCTGGAAACCATCATTCTCAGCAAACTGTCTCAAGGACAAAAAACCAAACACCACATGTTCTCACTCATAGGTGGGAATTGAACAATGAGAGCACATGGACACAGGAAGGGGAACATCACACACTGGGGCCTGTTGTGGGGTGGGGGAAGGGGGGAGGGATAGCATTAGGAGATATACCTAATGTTAAATGATGAGTTAATGGGTGCAGCACACCAACATGGCACATGTATACATATGTTACTAACCTGCACGTTGTGCACATGTACCCTAAAACTTAAAGTATAGAAAAAAAAGAATGGTCTTTCTGCTAACATAGTATTTACGAACTTGAAATCTGAGAAGATGCTAAGCCATGCATATAAATGTGGGAAAGAGTTAATCGAAGGAATGGAGGATCAAATGCAAGAAGGCAGAACATTTGGGGAGAGGCATACAGGAGGTGAATATTGATCCTGTTGGCTGCAGCAATTAGGTAGGGGAGATATTTATGAGATAAAGTTTTAGAGGCAGGGAAAAGTATAGTATGTGCATCTTTGTAGGCCATGGTAACATTTAATAAAGATTTATTGTATGGATGAAGAAATGAAAGAATAAAGATCTACTGAACTGTGCCGTAGTTGACAAGTCAGGAGAAGCCTTTTATAGCCATGTGTAAGACCCTGAATGCTGGTCTGGAATGAATATCATCAGTTTAATAAACAATGAAAATGTGCTGTAAATATTCCGAACAAGGAAGTGGCATGGCTATCCTGTCTATATCATTTGAAGAGCTCAGTGCAAAATAAAAGTGGTGACTCTTGTTCATTAATTAAAAATTATAAGCAGGGAACAGCAGAACATTGAACAAAGCATGGGCTCTTATTAGTGTGGAGGCTTATGTGACTGCATAGGTTGTATACCCATGAAGTTGGCTCTGGACATAGCCAATAATCTTTTAGAAGGTTAGTCTTTCAAGACACAATGTGTATACAGGCAGACTACCTAACAAATAATTAAAATACTCTTTGTGTGAAGTAACAGGGAGTAGCTCAGTGGTAGCAGTGAAAAGGATAAGAAAGGCACCAATGGAAAAGCTGTGGCAGAAAACAGACTTTAGAAATGATGGTATCGATTGGGTAGGTGGGGTAGAGTTAAATAAGGAAAATGTGAAGGTGATTTAGATATTAAAGCTGAGTGTCTGTGGAGAATAGAAACTACTACTTGTTAAATTGTTTACTATATGCCAGAATCTTGAAGGAGTTTAGGAAATGGCACCCCAAAATGTGCCACTTTGGTACACGGATTACTTTGAGCTCAAAGCACTGAAAATATAGCACACACAGGGAGAGCCTTTGTCTGAACTCCACTTATCTACCTAAAGCCACATACTCCAGAAAGAATTCACTTGTCATCCATTGGGATCCATAAGAATTTTGTCAACCAGGAAAGTTGAACCCTTATCACAGGATAGATAGACAAGAAGTCAGCACCACACCCTGATCAACTTTGTCATAAACAATCATCTATTCTTAGGGCCCATTTATTTTTCCCCAAACCATTTACTGGCATTTAAGGTACCTAAATCCCTCCTCCTCTTCCCCCACTATGAAAAGGGCATATAAGCTCCTAAATATCACTGATTTTTGGGGTATTTACTTTTCTGTGATGACCTCCATGCACATAATAAATTTCTATACCCTTTCTCCTATTAATCTGCCTGTTTTCAGTTTATTTCATAGACTCAGTTATTGAACTTTCTGAGGGTAGATTGAAAGTCTTTTCTATCCAATAATCTCTTTGGTACTTTATGAACATTTTATGCTCAAAACAACATATTTGTGTCGGTTATAATTATTGTAATTTTAAAGATAAAGAAACCGTGGTTTAAAGAATCCAAGATGGTTGTCTAAGGTCATAAATTTAACAGGTGGTGTTGCTATAAGGATTTCAACTGTAAGTCTGCTTCCAAAAGCCTGTGCTCTTTACACTGTATTACATTTCCTCTTTTCACCAAAAAGGCAAATTAGTGGTATTCCTTGTTTGAAGTATAGGTGGGTATTCTCTGGATCTGATTTCTTTATCCCTCATTTATGCAATATATCCTTGCCTAGTGCCACCTATATGCCTAGGTTTGGTGCTTGGTAATGGTGATAAAAAGATAAAAGAATTTATTTTAGCAACTCCTATGTGATGAAGAATACAATGGTGATGCCTCTCAAAAATACTTCCTCTTGTTATTATGATTTTACTTCTGGACTGTACTGCTGACAGTTTTATACCAGTGATTAGAGTGTTTGCCAATCCTATCATATTTTATTATTTTATACTACATATATAGTATGTATTATGTATATGTATATATATGTGTATGTGTACATATATACACATATGTGGCATCATAGCGTAGTTGCTTCAATTATGTAGCCAAATTCTCTGTCACTTACTAGCTACATGACCTTGGGCAAATTGCCTAACCTCTCCATATCTCCATTTCCTCAAAAAAAAAATGGGGATAGTAAGTGTGATGGTTAATTTTAGGTGTCAGTTTGACTGGATTAAGGAATATCTAGAGAACAGGCAAAGCATTATTTCTGGGTGTGTCCCTGAAAGTATTTCCAGAGGAGAATGTTCCAGTGAATCTGTGGACTGAGTGGGGGAAGATCTACCCTCAATGTGAGTGGTAACCATCAAATCGACTGAGGGCCCAGATAGAACAAAAACAGCAGGGGGAAAACTGGTGTTTTCTTTCTTTCTTTCCTTTTTCTTTTTTTCCCCCTCTCTCTCCTGGATCTGGAACACTCTTCATCTCTTACCTTGGGACATCAGAACTCCAGGCTCTCCCTCCTTTAGATTCCAGGATTTACACCAGCAGTTCCCTGGGCTTTCAGGGCTTCAGCCCAGTCCCAAGAGTTACACCATTGGCTCCCCTGGTTCTCAGGCTTTCGGACTTGAACTGAGCCATGCTACCCACATTCCAGAGTCTCCAGCTTATAGACAGCCAGTTGTGGGACTTCTCAGCCTCCATAATCACGTGAGCAAATTCTATTAATAAATCCCCTCTCATCTATCTATACATTCTTTTACCATTTGTTCTGTTTCTCTGGAGAACTCTGACTAATACAGTCAGGGTGCCTACCTTGAAGTACTGTAAAAAGGCTAGTGAGTAAAAACATTAACTACCTTTAACAGTGTATTAATCGGTTCTTGCATTGCTATAAAGAAATACCTGAGATTGGGAAATTTGTAGGGAAAATAGGTTTAATTGGCTCATGGTTCTGCAGGCTATACAGAAAGCAGATGGTGGCATCTGCTTCTGGGGAGGCCTCAGGGAGCTTTTACTCAAGGTGGAAGGCAGAGTCCCAGCAGGAGTCTTATATGGCAGGAGCAGGATTGAGAGAGGGGAGGTCACTTTTAAATCACCAGGTATCATGAGAACTTACTCACTATCACTAGAATACCAAGGAGGAAATCCACCCCCATGATCCAGTCTCCTCCTACCAGGCCCACCTCTAACATTGGTTATTACAATTCATCCTGAGACTTGGGTGGGGACACAGATCTAAACCATGTCAAACACTATCTAGCACATAGTCAACACTCAATAAATGTTAACTCTTTATATGACATTGGCCCATGCTTATTTTAGACGAGTCCTAGATTTCAAGTTGGTAAATTTTATGGCCAATATAAAGAGTAGATGAAAATGCATCAGGATAAAATAGGTTTGTGATTTTTATTCATTATAATGTAAGAAATTCTCAATGGAGCTTGTGGTAAGGAAAAAAATAAATTATGTTATTTTCAGACCAGTAAATCATAAACAACCAGAATCTAGTTTGTTAGTAATTATTCCACTAGGCGTTAGCATGCTTTACCAGTTAGTCAAATAGTACTATCCATATATATTTTATGTGCTCAGGTACACATACACATATAAGGGCAGATATATTTTGGATGCTAACTCAGCAGTGTAGTAAGTGGTGATAATGATTATTCATGCAGTATTCTCAAGAGTTTTCTACATAAGATTAGAGAAATATTAGTAACTAAGCCATAAACCTGTGTTTGTAAACTTTATTAGAGTTGTATAATATGTACTTGGTGATTTTCATTTCTCCTGCATTATACTTTATCTTATCTGTCTAGTCAAAATCAGACTATTTCAGTAAGAGTAAATTAATGGTAGTGTTATACAGTTCCTAAAAATAGTGCAGTAGTTTTCCTTTTTATGCCCCTTCCATTGAAGAATTAATTTGTTATGAATGTGTTTCATTAATTTTATCACAAAAATAGAGATAATTGATTATATCTTTTAACTGCATTGCCAGTGAGTTATTTGAAAAAAATCAGTGTCCGTGGACCGTTTTTTGACTATTTTAGCTCTAATACTTCCTATTCTTTATTATTAATAAAGCTTCCACACTGATCCCCCCCAACCATTTTCCTCTCATAGGGTCCCCGTTTTCTTGAGTGCCTTGCCTTTCCATCTCTGTAACTGCAAACATTTACTTAATTACTTTATCTTAAAGCATTTTTTTATTTTTCTATATTCCCAATATTAGCATTTCTGTCTGCATTTCTCTTTTAGCACTTATCACTTTATATCATATAAATATTTGAGAAAGGGGCAAAGGCCAAACTCCATACTTATAACATATTATATGACATCAACTTTGACTTATTGACTCTTAACTCTGAGGCTCTTGGAAGTTCTTTGCACCCTATAAAGCAAATCTAATGCATAAATTGTTAATAAAAATGAGTCAGGGGCTTCTCTATGACTCTTGTGCCTTTGAGGGGGTTAGTAAAGGACAAGAAAATGTCAAATTTGTTTTTACATGACAAGTGCTGAGATAAGAAAACAAAAATAATTACCTGGTTTCAGGTAGTTACTATGAATCATATGCTCTCTTGCTAGTATTAAAGAAAATCTTGCTGGGCAAAATACAAATTTATCTAATAAAAATTAGTGATCCATTTCCAATGAGAAAGTCTTAAGAATAAATAAGCTGGTGGAAAGTAGGCCCCCACTTCTGGCATTATCATTTTGGTGAGCCTTTAGCAAGAAGGAATAGGCAAAATGGACCTGAGGCAGCAGTGGCAGGGAAGAGCCAGAAGAATGGCCCTGAACTATGGGGTGATAAAAGTGTCAACCCCCAACTTGACACCTTTGCTTCTGCTCTTAAAGACCTAGAAATTGGAGCCCAAGAGGAGTCAAATTCTGGGTGGAGGGGAGTCACCAAGAGCACACACATCATCACCTGAAATGAGTGTATAGCCAATGCTGTGGTCCCACTCAGGCCTAAGCCTGAAGATTAGAGGAAGAACAACTAGGATTACTACCTTCCCTTGTTTATTGTTCTTAGTTAAATGGAGTTTATTCTATGCTGAGAGCATGATGTGCTATAAGGCCTTGTTAAGAGGTTAAGAGTAGATTCAATCTATGTGGATTAGTTATGGAGAAACAGAATAAGGTATTTACCCCTTTCTTTAAATTCTTTAAATTATGGGATAGCTTAAACAAGAAGAAGGGACAGACAGTTACCAGGTAGGGAAAGTCTCTAGAAACTGGGTCAGAAAAGAAATAGCTGAATAAACTGGTTGTTTAATCTAGAACAGAGGATTTAACAGGTATCATGATAACTTTTCAAATAATTACAGACCCTTTATATGGGAAACTATGCTTTTTTGTTTCAACTAAAGAAGCAGTCCTAAGACTAATGAATATCCTACATTAAGAGGTAGATTTTAGGATAGTGGGGAAAAAAATCAGTCAATCACCAACTAACCAACAAACAAACATAAACTTTTACCACAAGAGAAAAAAATGCTTTCTTATGAATTAATGAGTTCTGGGTCATTAAAAGTGTTCAAGTAGAAACTGAATGACCACATTTACGGAATAGTGCGGAAAAGAGTCTAACATCTGATAATGGTTGGGTTAAATGACCTGTAATATTTCTCTGAAATCTAACATTTTATGTTTCTAGAATGTACCAAATTTAATGCCTTTAGATATAAGATTCAGGAAGCCATAATATTTCTAAGCAATTTCTCATGTCCCATTTAGTAAAAAATAAAGAAATGAACTAGTTCCTGAATGAGAAAGGAATCGACTTGGAGCTTTGTAAAATTTTCTGATCAAAAGAGGCCTTCAAAATCTTTTGTCCTATGGAATCTAAGAAAATAATGCACTAAATTCTAACAACTTTCTCATATATATATATACACACACATACACACACACTATATGTATGTGTGTGTGTGTGTGTGTGTGAAAGCTACTTTCATTTCTCATCTTGTGAGGAAGGTGTCATCTCTAAGATTTATCACTTTTTATGATCCCATTCACCTCAGAGAGCAGTTTCTCGTGTGCAGTCAGAGCACCATTTAATTAGACTATCCTGGGGTGCTGCTTTAAAATTTAGATTTTTGGCCCTACTCAGGCATAATGAATTAGAATCTTTTGGATGGTACTTTTTGAATCTTAATATTTAACAAATACCATTGTGATTCTTATGCATATTAAAGTTCAAGAATATTTTCGTAGGTCTTCAAGATTTGAGGTTTCAGTATATAAACATGTTTTATTTTCATGATATCAAATATCCAAAACCCCACTTCTTCTTAATTTCAGGGGATAAAACTCTTGACAAAAATCAATAATTACTCTCTAAAAATATTTTTCTTGGTGTAGTTTTTTTTCTTGCTTTCATTCATCAACTTTAGAAAAAGAGAAAATCATAATATATTTATTTTTACATATGAGCATGTACTTCTAATAGGGGAATCACATCAGATAATTTTCAAAAGAAGGAAAAAAATTTATGTTTTGTTTATTCATGTAAAAATAATTGGTAGTGGGTTAGCTTATTATTTACAACAGCATGCCACTGAATTCAAAGATATGCCTGTATTCTATGTGGTCAGTAATAATGTTTCATTCCATGGTCTTAAAAATTCATGTTCTTATTTGAAGGGGTAACTGTGTTTACCAAGACTTTTTAAAAATTGCCAGTTACAGAAATGATACTCAACCCATCTAAAGAAAACGAAATAACCTCATAACTGGAAAGGATAGGATTGAACTTCAGGTATGTCTAGAGCTGGGGCTCAAATAATGTCATCAGAAGTTTGTCTTGCACCATCACTTAACTCTGAGATTTTTCTGGATTAACTTTGTTCTGTAAGTGCTCCCTATGTGGTCACAAAGATGCCTGTCACTGAAACCAGCCCAATTTCTCCATAGAACTGATATTTACAGGTTTTTTGAATAAACAAAGAAATTGACCCTTCTGGTCTTAAAACTTGAAACTTAAATTTATCTTGCCTGAGATCTTCCTCAGGAAAGGGACTGAAAGTCACTAGATCACCTCATCCAGCCAGGTCCCTCCCTAATTTCTCTTTACCAACTCCTCTTCCTTACCCCTTCCTAATTTCTGTTTTCCATCATGTAGTTAAATTTCTTCCCTGCTATATAAACCTCTAGATCTGTTTGAGTTGACATCACTAAAATAAAAAGTCTTCCCTGGCAATACTTATTGGCTCAATGATTGGCTTTCTGTATGGGGAGTAGACCAAACCCCTGGCATTTTTGTAACATCATCAGCATTAGGTTCATATTGTTCTTACACCTAACGGTCAAAGAGAAAAAGAAAAACTCCCAGGATGGCCTCCTTGGCCCAGCCTGAGTTGTACACCTATTCCTGACTTACTTGCAGTGGCCAATAAAATGAAGTACTTGGAGTTCTCTAATTTTTTCATTCCTGGGTCACATATCCAACTTTGAAGCCAAGGTTTGTGTCACCTAATGGGAATCTAAGAGTATGTGTGAGCAGGGGCTTGGTTCTCCCAAAGAAGGAGATGTTGAGCAGAAGAAAGTAGATGATGTCCCCCAGTGGAACTACTTAAAAGTCCTTTCAATATATATTTATTGATTACAAAATATTGGAGCTATAGAGGGAAACCCCACACTGATCTCCTCTCATTATGCTCAACCCAGTGGATGGGATTAGTCTTTGACAATTGCTTTGTAAAGTGGTAAGGGCTATGGTGGAAATAGAAGTTCTGAGGGAGCCAAGAGGAGTTTAGCTAAGTGGGACTCAGTAATTTGAAGAGAAAACACCAGAGGTGACAGGTGAGCTGGATCTGGAGATATAGTGGGAGGGAGAACCCTGGAAGAGGATCATAATTTAAAAAGGAAAGTAAGTGAGAATATCATCTTCTTGTATGATAGCTGGTATTTATATTATAGTCAAAGTAGACATTTAAGCAAGCAGTTTGAGGAAAAGTCCTCAGTCAGGGTAAAATTTGAGTTGTTTGTCCATTTTGGCTGGGAGCCAGTGTAACCTAACCTAGATAACTCAATTTCTACTAAAGCGAACTGTGATTCTACTTGTGAAGAAAGTCCTATATTTGGAATAAAGATTTTTTTCCAGATCATGTTGTTAAGATAAAATGCTAGAAAGCTCTTAAAAGCAATTGCAGTGAAGTTTAACACTTTTCCTTCATAGTGAAGGAAAAAATGTGGCAGCAATTTAGGAAGGGCATGCTTAAAATTCAGTGAAATGCAGAAAAACACTGGAAGTTAAAAGTGAAACAATTCTCTGTAGATTTTGTTTGCTTTTAAAGATAAGGACAAGTATTCCATGAATGTGTCACTGGTGATGATTTAAATATGGAATATTCTGAATACAGTATTGATTCAAAATATAAAAACAAAAATATTCGTAATTATTTTGGAGTGGAATGGAGTAAAGTGGAGCCAGGAAAGAGACAGTGTAATAAGGTGGTACAATTGCAAAACTATATTTGGATATAATTAGCTTCAGAGAGACCAAGCAATCATAGAATGATAATGCAGGTGATGATATTAAGAACACTGCTTTAAACTCTATTCCCATATTGTTGTATTTAATCTTCAAAATGACCCTTTATGTAGGCTGCAGTATTTTAGCCATGAAATAACAAGAAAAAGATAAACTGAGTAACATAGCCAAAGTCAGGGATCTGGTGTTAGAGCTGAGATCCTGACATAGGCAGTGACACTGGAGTCCAACTTTGGATAATATTTGTTAGTATTTATTAAACATCTACTGTGAGTCCAGACTTATATTTGCATCTTCTGTTCTTCACAGATGCTTGATGAATACAAATTATTTTATACCCCATTTTACAGATGAAGAATGACTGAGAAGCTGAGAAAATTGTCCAAGTAGAATTAATAAATGTAAAAATCTTGACTAAAAATAGATCTTCTGGACTTCACAGACTGTACTTGAATCACTACTCTATATGATCTCTTTCCTATGCTAGATACAAAGATAATCATAAACAAGGGGTAATCTAGACTTTCATTGTCCTTGGTAAATTCACAGCAAATGCCCATTTAATTACAAAATACTACTCTACTGAGATTTTAATAGTAAAGAATTAATGAAGAATTTGAATATTCTAGTTACAAAAATAATTAATTTAGAACTATGTGTAGCAGTTTGAGATTTAAATTTATTTATGAAAAATTACATTAAAATGTTTCATATATTCTCAATACCTCTCTGAACTTTTTCTTATTCTTAAGATATTTCATTGAATTGTGATACTGATTTCAGATATAAAATTGTTAGAACTCTGGTTAATTACACTGGTAACATTTGTTAGCGGTTAAAAATTTAACATGGGCTTATGGTTCAATGTAGTAGATTGAGCATATGCTGATGTCTACTGCTTTGTTCCAAAAATCATTTTAATAGGAATACAAACATAGAAATAAGAAATGGAGGAAGGGTGTCAATGGGGTATGAAAGCTTTTATAAAATCTTATGGGAAGTAATTAGTGGATGAAGGAATAGAAATACAGGAAACCACATCTTAGAAAATGTCCAAAGAGGAGCACATATCAGAAGAACCTTACCTTGCCTTTCAAATACCAAGAGGTCATATGGGACTTGGAAATTCCAGGTTAGAATAGACACAGGTGTGTGTAACTTTTTGAAAACAAGGGAGTGGAGGATAATGGAAAGCCTGTAGCTGCATAATGTTCACTTGTCCCACATCTTCCTTTCGTTTGAACACAACTTGAAGCCAAAGAATGCCTCCAAACACCACCAACAAAAAAAATATATATATATATAAATTAACTAAAAATGGGCACAGAAAGTAGAACAGTGGTTACCAGAGGCTGAGAGGAGGAATGGGAAGTTACTATTTAATAGGTACAGAGTTTCATTATGGGATGATGAAAAAATCTGGAGATAGATAATGGTGATGGTTGCATAACAATGTGAATGTACTTAAGGCCACTGAAATTAGAAATGTTTTAAATGGTAAATTTTATGTTATTGGCATATTACTACAATAAAAAAGTAAGGAGACTTCTTAAGTATACTAATTAAAAGGATGATATGGTAAAACAAGGATAGTTAATGTGGGAATTGCTATCCTAGTGGGAAGGCTTTAGCATTTCAGCCAGTCATAGTGGTTGACTTGCTACTACAGTCTCAACATAAGGTTAAGGCTTCCAGTTGATAAACTCTTGCCCATGAATACGAAGGCCTCAGCTAGATTTTCTGCTGTCTCAACCCTAAATACAAACCAGGAATCAAGGATGGCCAGACAAATGAGGAATGTTTAAGAGAAAGGGCAAGATTAATGATTAGCAATAATAGTCTGATAGGAAATAGTTAATCTAGTAAACAGAAAAGTACTTTAAAATTTTCTCTAATTAGTATCATTAGAGGGATGTTAGAGAGATCTTTCATTTATTAAATCATAAAAGTATGCTCTAAAAAAACACATAAAAATGTAACCAATGGGAAAAAAGTAAACAATCTCTTAGAATAAAAGGAGAAAAAAAAAGCAGGAAAAGGAAAACGAGAATAAAGACAAGGATTAATTCAAAGTTTGCCACATAAATAATGGAAGTTCTTGAAAGAGAAAACAGAAAACAGAGCAAGCAATTATCAAATAAATAATGAAAGAGGTAACCTTGAGCTGAAGTATGAGTCTTTATGTTGGAAAGGCCCACTGTGTACTCAGCAAAGTGAAGAAAATGCATTTTCTGAAACATGTTATGAAAATTCAGAATATAAATGATAAAGAGAAGATGCTAAAGTTTTTAGAAAGAAAACAACAAAGGTAAAAAGCAGATCACCTTATAACTCAATAATGAAAAGACAAAAAGCCCAACTTAAAAATGAAAAAAGGATCTGAATAGACATTTCTCCCCAGAAGAGAGACTAATAGCCAATAAACATATGAAAAGATGTTCAATGCCAATAGCCATCAGGGAAATGCAAATTAAAACCTCAATGAGATATCACTTCACACTCTCTAAGATGGCTATGATGAAAGAGATAGTAAGTGGTGGAGAGGATTTGATATATTGAGACCCTATTACATTGCTGCTTGGAATATAGAATGGCCAAACAATTCCACTCCTAGGTATATAACCCAAGAGAAATCAAAACAAATGTCCATACAAAAACTTGAGCATAAATGTTTATGGAAGTATTATTCATAAAAGCCTTAAAGTAGAAACAACTCAAATGTCCATCAACTGATGGATGGGTAAGCAAAACGTAGTATGTACATACAATGAAATAATATTAGGACATAAAAAGGAATGAACTCTCGATACATGCTACAACATGGATGAACCTTAAGATCATTATGCTAAGTCAAAGAACCCTACATATTTGAGATTCCATTTTTAAGCTGTGATCACAATGAAAATCTATAAAGATAGAATGCAGATTAGTGATTGCTGAGGGATATGGGGTTTGAGGGAAAATAGGAAGTGACTGCTTACTGGGGGCGGGATTCTTTTATTTTCTTCTTTAGATTTCAACTTTTATTTTAGATACAGGAGGTATATGTGCAGGGGTGTTACATGGGAATATTGGGTGATGTTGAGGTTGGGAGTATGGACCCCATCACCCAGGTAGTGAGCATAGTGCCCAATAGGTAGCTTTTTTCAACCCCCCACCCCCAGTAGTCTGCAATGTCTATTCCCAATAACCATGTGTGTTCAATGTTTAGCACCCACTTTTAAGTGAGAACATATGGTATTTGGTTTTTTTATTCCTGTGTTAATTCACTTAGGATTATGGCTTCCAGCTCCATTCATGTTGCTGCAAAGGACATGATTTTATTATATTTATGGCTACATAGTATTTCATGATGTATATATACCGCATTTTCTTTATCCAATACACCATTGATGGGCACTTGGGTTGATTCCATGTCTCTGCCACTGGAAATAGCACAGCAATCAACATAGGAGTGCATGTGTCTTCTTAGTGGAATAACTTGTTTTCCTATGGGTATATACCCAGTAATGGGGTTGCTGGGTGAAATGGTAACTCTGTTTGAAGTTCTTTGAAAAATCTCCACACTGCTTTCCACAGAGACTGTAGTAATTTACATTCCATAAACAATATATAAACATTCTGTTTTCTCTGCAGCCTCACAAGCATCTGTTAGTCATTGATTTTAATAGTAGCCATTGTGACTAGTATGAGATTATATCACATTGTGGTTTTGATTTGCATTACTCTGATGATTAGTGATGCTGAGCACTTTCTCATGTTTGTTGGCTGCTTGTGTGTTTTCCTTTGACAAGTGTCTGTTCATGTCCTTTGCCCATTTTTTAATGGTGCTATTTGTATTTTGCTTGTTGATTTAAGTTCCCTATAGATTATATATACTAGGCCTTTGTTGGATGCATAGCTTGTGAATATCTTCTCCCATTCTATAAGTTGTCTTTTGCTATGTTGAGTTTCTTTTACTGCACAGAAGCTCTTTAGTTTAATTAGGTCTCACTTGTTTATTTTTGTTTTTGTTGTGATTGCTTTTACGGACTTAGCCAAAAATTTTTTACCACGGCTGATGCTGAGAAGAGTATTACCTAGGTTGTCTTCCAGGAGTTTGAGATTTTTTTAAAAATTATTATTATTATACTTTAAGTTTTAGGGTACATGTGCACAATGTGCAGGTTTGCTACATATGTATACATGTGCCATGTTGGTGTGCTGCACCCATTAACTCATCATTTAGCATTAGGTATATCTCCTAAGGCTATCCTTCCCCCCTTCCCCCACCCCACGACAGTCCCCGGAGTGTGATGTTCCCCTTCCTGTGTCCATGTGTTCTCATTGTTCAATTCCCACCTATGAGTGAGAACATGTGTTTGGTTTTTTGTCCTTGCGATAGTTTGCTGAGAATGATGGTTTCCAGTTTCATCCATGTTCCTACAAAGGACATGAACTCTTCATTTTTTATGGCTGCATAGTATTCCATGGTGTATATGTGCTACATTTTCTTAATCCAGTCTATCATTGTTGGACATTTGGGTTGGTTCCAAGTCTTTGCTATTGTGAATAGTGCTTCAATAAACATACATGTGCATGTGTCTTTATAGAAGCACGATTTATAATCCTTTGGGTATATACCCAGTAATGGGATGGCTGGGTCAAATGGTATTTCTAGTTCTAGATCCCTGAGGAATTGCCACACTGACTTCCACAATGGTTGAACTAGTTTACAGTCCCACCAACAGTGTAAAAGTGGAGAGGTTTCTCCACAACCTCTCCAGCACCTGTTGTTTCCTAACTTTTTAATGATCAACATTCTAACTGGTATGAGATGGTATCTCATTGTGGTTTTGATTTGTATTTCTCTGATGGCCAGTGATGATGAGCATTTTTTCATGTGTTTTTTGGCTGCATAAATGTCTTCTTTTGAGAAGTGTCTGTTCATATCCTTCGCCCATTTTTTGATGGGGTTATTTGTTTTTTTCTTGTAAATTTGTTTGAGTTCATTGTAGATTCTGGATATTAGCCCTTCGTCAGATGAGTAGGTTGCGAAAATTTTCTCCCATTTTGTAGGTTGCCTATTCACTCTGATGGTAGTTTCTTTTGCTGTGCAGAAGCTCTTTAGTTTAATTAGATCCCATTTGTCAATTTTGGCTTTTGTTGCCATTGCTTTTGGTGTTTTAGACATGAAGTCCTTGCCCATGCCTATGTCCTGAATGGTATTGCCTAGGTTTTCTTTTAGGGTATTTATGGTTTTAGGTCTAACATGTAAGTCTTTAATCCATCTTGAATTAATTTTTGTATAAGGTGTAAGGAAGGGATCCTGTTTCAGCTTTCTACATATGGCTAGCCAGTTTTCCCAGCACCATTTATGAAATACGGAATCCTTTCCCCATTGCTTGTTTTTGTCAGGTTTGTCAAAGATCAGATGGTTGTAGATATGCGGCATTATTTCTGAGGGCTCTGTTCTGTTCCATTGATCTATATCTCTGTTTTGGTACCAGTACCATGCTGTTTTGGTTACTGTAGCGTAGCATAGTTTGAAGTCAGGTAGCGTGATGCCTCTGGCTTTGTTCTTTTGGCTTAGGATTCACTTGGCGATATGGGCTCTTTTTTGGTTCCATATGAACTTTAAAGTAGTTTTTTCCAGTTCTGTGAAGAAAGTCATTGGTAGCTTGATGGGGATGGCATTGAATCTATAAATGATCTTGGGCAGTATGGCCATTTTCATGATATTGATTCTTCCTACCCATGAGCATGGAATGTTCTTCCATTTCTTTGTATCCTCTTTTATTTCATTGAGCAGTGGTTTGTAGTTCTCCTTGAAGAGATCCTTCACATCCCTTGAAAATTGGATTCCTAGGTATTTTATTCTCTTTGAAGTAATTGTGAATGGGAGTTCACTGATGATTTGGCTCTCTGTTTGTCTGTTATGGGTGTATAAGAATGCTTGTGATTTTTGTACATTGATTTTGTATCCTGAGACTTTGCTGAAGATGCTTATCAGCTTAAGGAGATTTTGGGCTGAGATGAAGGGGGTTTTCTAGATATACAATCATGTCATCTGCAAACAGGGACAATTTGACTTCCTCTTTTCCTAATTGAATACCCTTTATTTCCTTCTCCTGCATAATTGCCCTGGCCAGAACTTCCAACACTATGTTGAATAAGAGTGGTGAGAGAGGGCATCCCTGTCTTGTGCCAGTTTTCAAAGGGAATGCTTCCAGTTTTTGTCCATTCAGTATGATATTGGCTGTGGGTTTTTCATAGGTAGCTCTTATTATTTTGAGATATGTCCCATCAATACCTAATTTATTGGGAGTTTTTAGCATGAAGCGTTGTTGAATTTTGTCAAAGGCCTTTTCTGCATCTATTGAGATAATCATGTGGTTTTTGTCTTTGGTTCTGTTTATATGCTGGATTACATTTATTGATTTGTGTGTATTGAACCAGCCTTGTATCCCAGGGATGAAGCCCACTTGATCATGGTGGATAAGCTTTTTGATGTG
The DNA here is from genome assembly GCF_028858775.2 of Pan troglodytes. Lineage (NCBI taxonomy): Eukaryota > Metazoa > Chordata > Mammalia > Primates > Hominidae > Pan > Pan troglodytes. The sequence continues at coordinate 64,339,153 of NC_072403.2, forward strand.
CTGCTGGATTTGGTTTGCCAGTATTTTATTGAGGATTTTTGCATCAATGTTCATCAAAGATATTGGTCTAAAATTCTCTTTTTTTGTTGTGTCTCTGCCAAGCTTTGGTATCAGGATGATGCTGGCCTCATAAAATGAGAGAAGGAGGATTCCCTCTTTTTCTATTGATTGGAATAGTTTCAGAAGTAATGGTACCAGCTCCTCCTTGTACCTCTGGTAGAAGTCGGCTGTCAATCCATCTGGTCCTGGACTTTTTTTAGTTGGTAAGCTATTGATGATTGCCACAATTTCAGAGCCTGTTATTGGTCTATTCAGAAATTCAAGTTCTTCCTGGTTTAGTCTTGGGAGGGTGTATGTGTCGAGTAATTTATCCATTTCTTCTAGATTTTCTAGTTTATTTGTGTAGGGTGTTTATAGTATTCTCTGATGGTAGTTTGTATTTCTGTGGGATCAGTGGTGATATCCCCTTTATCATTTTTTATTGAGTCTATTTGATTCTTCTCTCATTTCTTCTTTATTTGTCTTGCTAGTGGTCTATCAATTTTGTTGATCTTTTCAAAAAACCAGCTCCTGGATTCATTAATTTTTTGAAGGGTTTTTTGTGTCTCTATTTCCTTCAGTTCTGCTCTGATCTTAGTTATTTCTTGCCTTCTGCTAGCTTTTGAATGTGTTTGCTCTTGCTTTTCTAGTTCTTTTAATTGTGATGTTAGCGTGTCAATTTTGGATCTTTCCTGCTTTCTCTTGTGGGCATTTAGTGCTATAAATTTCCCTCTACTCATTGCTTGGAATGTGTCCCAGAGATTCTGGTATGTTGTGTCTTTGTTCTCATTGGTTTCAAAGAACATCTTTATTTCTGCTTTCATTTTGTTATGTACGCAGTAGTCATTCAGGAGCAGGTTGCTCAGTTTCCATGTAATTGAGTGGTTTTGAGTGAGTTTCTTAATCCTGAGTTCTAGTTTGATTGCACTGTGGTCTGAGAGACAGTTTGTTATAATTTCTGTTCTTTTACATTTGCTGAGGAGTGCTTTACTTCCAACTATGTGGTCAATTTTGGAATAGGTGTGGTGTGGTGCTGAAAAAAAAATGTATATTCTGTTGTTTTGGGGTGGAGAGTTCTGTAGATGTCTATTAGGTCCGCTTGGTGCAAAGCTGAGTTCAATTCCTGGGTATCCTTGCTAACTTTCTGTCTCGTTGATCTGTCTAATGTTGACAGTGGGGTGTTAAAGTCTCCTATTATTATTGTGTGGGAGTCTTAGTGTCTTTGTAGGTCACTAAGTACTTGCTTTATGAATCTAGGTGCTCCTGTATTGGGTGCATATATATTTAGGATAGTTAGCTCTTTTTGTTGAATTGATCCCTTTACTATTACATAATGGCCTTTTTTGTCTCTTTTGATCTTTGCTGGTTTAAAGTCTGTTTTATCAGAGACTAGGATTGCAACCCCTGCCTTTTTTTTTGTTTTCCATTTGCTTGGGAGATCTTCCTCCATCCCTTTATTTTGAGCCTATGTGTGTCTCTGCACGTGAGATGGGTTTCCTGAATACAGCACACTGATGGGTCTTGACTCTTTATCCAATTTGCCAGTCTGTGTCTTTTAATTGGAGTATTTAGCCCATTTACATTTAAGGTTAATATTGTTATGTGTGTATTTGATCCTGTCATTATGATGTTAGCTGGTTATTTTGCTTGTTAGTTGATGCAGTTTCTTCCTAACCTTGATGGTCTTTACATTTTGGCATGTTTTTGCAGTGGCTGGTACTGGTTGTTCCTTTCCATGTTTAGTGCTTCCTTCAGGAGCTCTTTTAGGACAGGCCTGGTGGTGACAAAATCGGTCAGCATTTGCTTGTCTGTAAAGTATTTTATTTCTCCTTCACTTATGAAGCTTAGTTTGGCTGCATATGAAATTCTGGTGTGAAAATTCTTTTCTTTAAGAATGTTGAGTATTGGCCCCCACTCTCTACTGGCTTGTAGAGTTTCTGTGGAGAGATCCGCTGTTAGTCTGATGGGCTTCCCTTTGTGGGTAACCCGACCTTTCTCTCTGGTTGCCCTTAACATTTTTTCCTTCATTTGAACTTTGGTGTATCTGACAATTATGTGTCTTGGAGTTGCTCTTCTCGAGGAGTGTCTTTCTGGCATTCTCTGTATTTCCTGAATCTGAATGTTGGCCTGCCTCGCTAGATTGGGGAAGTTCTCCTGGATAATATCCTGCAGAGTGTTTTCCAAGTTGGTTCCATTCTCCTCATCATTTTCAGATACACCAATGAGTTGTAGATTTGGTCTCTTCACATAGTCCCATATTTCTTGGAGGCTTTGTTTGTTTCTTTGTATTCTTTTTTCTCTAAACTTCCCTTCATGCTTCATTTCATTCATTTGCTCTTCCATCACTGATATACTTTCTTCCAGTTGACCGCATCAGCTCCTGAGTCTTCTGCATTCTTCACGTAGTTCTCGAGCCTTGGCTTTCAGCTCCATCAGCTCCTTTAAGGACTTCTCTGCGTTGGTTATTCTAGTTATCCATTTGTCCAATTTTTTTTTCAAAGTTTTTAACTTCTTTTCCATTGGTTTGAATTTCCTCCTGTAGCTTGGAGTAGTTTGATTGTCTGAAGCCTTCTTCTCTCAGCTCGTCAAAGTCATTTTCCATCCAGCTTTGTTCCATTGCTGGTGAGGAGCTGCATTCCTTTGGAGGAGGAGAGGCACTCTGCTTTTTAGAGTTTCCAGTTTTTCTGCTCTGTTTTTTCCCCATCTTTGTGGTTTTATCTACTTTTGGTTTTAGATGATGGTGACGTACAGAAGGGTTTTTGGTGTGGATGTCCTTTCTGTTTGTTAGTTTTCCTTCTAACAGACAGGACCCTCAGCTGCAGGTCTGTTGGAGTTTGCTGGAGGTCCACTCCAGACCCTGTTTGCCTGGGTATCAGCAGCGGTGGCTGTAGAACAGCGGATCTTGGTGAACCGCAAATGCTGCTGCCTGATTGTTACTCTGGAAGTTTTGTCTCAGAGGAGTACCCAGCCGTGTGGGGTGTCAGTCTGCCCCTACTGGGGGGTGCCTCCCAGTTAGGCTGCTTGGGGGTCAAGGACCCACTTGAGGAGGCAGTCTGTCCATTCTCAGATCTCCAGCTGTGTGCTGGGAGAACGACTACTCTCTTCAAAGCTGTCAGACAGGCACATTTAAGTCTGTAGAGGTTACTGCTGTCTTTTTGTTTGTCTGTGCCCTGCCCCCAGAGGTGGAACCTACAGAGGCAGGCAGGCCTCCTTGAGCTGTGGTGGGCTCCACCCAGTTGGAGCTTCCCAGCTGCTTTGTTTACCTAATCAAGCCTGGGCAATGGCAGGCACCTGTCTCCCAGCCTCGCTGCTGCCTTGCAGTTTGATCTCAGACTGCTGTGCTAGCAATCAGCGAGACTCCGTGGGTGTAGGACCCTCCGAGCCAGGTGCGGGATGTAATCTCCTGGTGTGCCATTTTTTAAGCCTGTTGGAAAAGCACAGTATTAGGGTGGGAGTGACCTGATTTTCCAGGTGCCATCTGTCACCCCTTTCTTTGACTAGGAAAGGGAACTCCCTGACCCCTTGTGCTTCCCAAGTGAGGCAATGCCTCACCCTGCTTTGGCTTGTACACGGTGCGCTGTACCCGCTGTCTTGCACCCACTGTCTGGCACTCCCTAGTGAGATGAACCCGGTATCTCAGATTGAAATGCAGAAATCACCCATCTTCTGCGTCGCTCAGGCTGGGAGCTGTAAACTGGTGCTGTTCCTATTCGGCCATCGTGGCTCCACGAGTTTGAGATTTTATATTCAAGTCTTTGATCCATTTTCAGTTAATTTCAGTTAATCCATTCAGAATAGGTGAAAGTAGGTGTCTAGTTTCAGTCTTCTGTGTATGGCTAGCCAGTTGTCCCTGCACTATTTACTGAATAGAGAGTCGTTTCCCAATTGCTTTTGTCAGCCTTGTTGCAGATGGTTGCAGTTGTACAACTTTATTTCTGAGTTTTTAATTCTGTTCCATTGCTCTGTGTCTGTTTTTGTATCAGTACCAAGATGTTTTGATTACTGTGGCTTTATAGTGTAGTTTGAAGTTGGATAGTTTGAGGCCTCTGCCTTTTTTTTTTTTTTTTTTTTTTGCTTAGATTGTTTTGGCTATTCAGGCTTTTTTGTTTCCAGATGAAATTGGGAATAATTTTTTTCTAATTCTGTGATAAATGCCATTGGTGGTTTGATAGGAATAGCATTGAATCTGTAAATTGCTTTGGGCAGTGTTCCCATTTTAGCAACAATGATTCTTCCAATCCATTGGCATGGAATGTTTTTCCATTTGTTTGTGTCATCTCTAGTTTCTTTCAGCAGTGTTTTATGGCTCTCCTTGGAGAGATTTTTGTCCTCCTTGGTTAGCTGTATTCCTAGATATTTAATATTCTTTGTGGCTATTTTGAGTTGAATTATGTTCTTGATTTCACTTTCAGCCTGGATGTTGTTGGTGTGTATAGAAATGCTAATGATTTTTGTACATTGATTTTGTATCTTGGAACTTTACTAAAATAATTGATCAGTTCTAGGAGCCTTTTGGCAGAGTATTTACGATTTTCTAGGTATACAGTTATATCATCTGCAGAAAGAAATAGTTTGACTTCTTTTTCTATTTAGATGCCTTTTATTTCTTTGTCTTGCCTGACTGCTCTGGCTGGGACTTCGAGTACTACCTTGAATAGAAGTGGTGGGAGTGGGTATCTTTGTCTTGTTCCATTTCTCTAGGGGAATGGTTCAAGCTTTTGCCCATTTGGTATGATGTTGGTTGTGAATTTGTCATAGTTGACTCTCACTATTTTAAGACAGGCTCCTTCAATGCCTAGTCTGCAGAGCATTTTTATTATAAAGGGTGTTGTGTTTTATTGAAAGACTATTCTGCATATATTAGATGATTATGTGGTTTTTGCTTTTGATTCTGTTTATGAGGTTGATTGGATTTATTGTTTTTTGTATGTTGAACAAGCCTTGAATCCCAGGAATAAAGCCTGCTTAATTGTGATAATACATCACACAAGTATTAACTTTCTGATGTGCTGGGTTCAGTTTCCTAATATTCTGTTGAGGATTTTTGCATCTATGTTTATCAGGGATATTGGCCTGAAGTTTTGTTTTTTTTGTTGTGTCTATGCCAGATTTGGTATCAAGGTGATGCTGGCTTCATAGAATGAGTTAGGGAGGAGCCCGTGCTCCTCAACTTTTTTGGAATAATTTCAGTAAGATTGGTATCAGTTCTTCTTTGTATGTCAGGTAGAATTCCACTGCAAATGTTTCTGGTCCAGGACATTTTTTAGTTGGTTGGTTATTACTAATTCTATTTCAGAAGTTGATATTTGTCTATTCAGGGTTTCAGTCTCTTCTTGATTCAATCTTGGAAGACTGTATGCTTCCAGGAATTTATCCATTTCCTCTAGATTTTCTAATTTATGTGCACAGAGTTGTACATAGTATCCTCTGAGGGTCTTTCATATTTCTGTGGGATCAGTGGTAACATTGCCTTTGTTGTTTCTGATTTTGCTTCTTGGAGTCTTCTCTTTCTTCTTCTTTATTAATTTAGCTAGTAGTCCATCAATTTTATTTGTTTTTATTCTCATTTAATTAATCTTTTGTATAAATTTTGCATCTCAATTTCATTAAGTTATTTAATTGTAGTTTTTTTAACATTTTCTGCTGCTACTTTTGGGGGTTGGTTTGCTCTTTCACTTCTAGTTCTTTTAAGTACAAATTTAGATTGCTAATTTATGGTCTTTCTGACTTCTTGTTCTTTTAAGTACCAATTTAGATTGCTAATTTATGGTCTTTCTGACTTCTTGATGAAGGAATTTAGTGCTATAAACTTTCCTCTTAACACTGCTTTGGACTGCATGCAGAGCTTTTTGTAAATTGTTTCCTTATTTTCATTAATTTCAAAGAATTTTTTGATTTCTATCTTAATTTCAATTTTCACCCAGGAATTATTCAGTATTGAGTTGTTTGATTTTTATGTGTTGCATAGTTTTGAAAGATCTTCTTGGCGTTGATTTCTATTTGTATTGCGTTGTGGTCGAAGAGTGTGCTTGGTATGATTTCAATTTATTGAGGCTTGCTTTATGACTTAGCATGTGGTCGATTTTAGAATATGTTCTGTGTGCAGATGAGAAGAATTTACATTCTGTGGTTGTTGGGTGGAGTTTTCTCTATATGTCTATTAGGTCCAAATGTTAAGTTTAAGTTCAGAGTTTTTTTGTTTTCTGCCTTGATGATCTGTCTATCACTGTCAGTGGGGTGTTGAACTCACCCATTATTTTTGTGTGGTTGTCTAAGTCTTTTGTAGTTCAAGAATAATTTGTTTTATGAATGTTAGTCCTCCAATATTGGCTGTGTATATGTTTAAGATAGTTAAGGCTTCTTGTTGGATTGTACCCATTATCATTATGTAATGCCCTTCATTTGTCCTTGTTTGTTTTCATTGATTTAAAGTTTGTTTTATCTGAGAGAAGAATAGTGACTCCTGCTCTTTTTGGTTTTCCATTTGTATGGTATATCTTACTCCACCCTTTTAGAGCTTGTTGGTGTTACATGTAAGATGGATCTCTTGAAGACAACATATGGTTGGGTCTTTTCTTTTTATCCAGACTGCCACCCTCTGTCTTTTAAGTGGGGGCATTTAGCACACTTACATTTAAGGTTAGTATTGATATGTGTGATTTTGATCCTGTCATTGTGTTGTTACCTGGTTGTGTATGCAGGCTTGATTGTGTAGTTGCTTTATAGTGCCTGTGACCTATGTGCTTAAGTGTGTTTTTTTGGTAGCAGGTGTCATTCTTTGAACCCATGTTTAGCATTACCTTAAGGACCTCTTGTAAAGCTGGTCTAGTTAAAATGTATTCCTGCAGCATTTGCTCGTCTGAGAAGGATTTCATTTCTCCCTCACTTAAAAAGCTCTGTTGGGCAGGATATGAAATTCTTGGTTGGAATTTCTTCTCTTTAAGAATGCTAAAAGTAGGCCCCCAATCTCTTCTGACTTGTAAGGCTTCTACCGAGCCATCTGATGCCAGTCTGATGGGGTTCCCTGTGAAACTTACCTGCCTCTTCTTTCCAGCTGCCTTTAAGGTTTTTTTCTTTCACACTGACCTTGATGAATCTGAAGATTATATGCCTTGGGGATGGTTGTTTTATATAGTATCTTGCTAGGGTTCTCTGTTTTTCTTGGATTTGCATGTCAACCTCTCTAGTGAGATTAGGGAGATTTTCAGGGAGTATATTCTCAAATTGCTTATTTTCTATTCCAATTCCAAGTTGCTTATTGTCTTTCTTTTTCTCTCAGGAATGCCAGTGAGTTGTAGATTTGGCCTCTTTACATAATTCCATATTTTTGGAGCTTTTGTTCATTTTTCTTAATTCCTTTTTCTTTATTTTTGTCTGACTGAATTGGTTTGAAGGAGCAGTCTTCCAGCTCTGGGATTCTTTCCTCAGCTTGGTCTGTTCTGCTGTTAATACTTCCAATTGTATTATAAAATTCTTGCAGTGATTTTTTTCAGCTCAAGAATTTCATTTTGGGTCTTTCTTAAAATGGCTCTTTTGTCTTTCAGGTCTTCAATCATTTTACTGAATTGCTTTGCTTCCTTGGATTAAGCTTCAGCTTTCTCCTGGATCTCAATGGTCTTCCTTGCCACCCGGGTTAGGAATTCCAAGTCTGTCATTTCAGACAATTCAGACTGGTTAAGCACCATTGCTGGGGAGCTATTGGGTTTCTTTGGAGGTAAGGGGACACTCTGGTTTTCTGAATTGCCAGTTTTTGTGCTAATTCTTTCCCATCTGTTATTCTTTTAACTGTGGTGTAAATTGAGTATAGTCAATTGACTTTCTTTCTGGAAGTCTTCAGAGGGCTAAGACTCTATAGTAGGTCTTTGTTTATTGTTGAATTCTTGTCCTTGGCTTTGCAGTGGGGAGAATTAGTAAAATGTTTCTTATTGTAGTTTGGGCTGCAATCCAGTACATGGGACTTGAGAGCAATGTGTCTTGGATAGGCTCTTACACAGCTACATGGCTTCTATGTATGACTTTGCATTTGCAGGTGTGTTCTGTGGTGTGAGGAGGATAGTGCTGAATCCCTCACTGGGTCTGTTCTCCTGGACCTTAGAGGAGCCACCTCCAGTCATTGACACTGAGCGTGTGGCTTTGGTAGTTGTTGTTAGGTCTTTTGGGCTGTGGGGCTTCCCTGAGGAGAGATCTAGCAGGGAGATAGACCACACCCTTACCAGACCAATCCTGTGGAGGGAGGCAAACCTAGGTCCCACACTAGCCTGAGAACCTGTGTGACTCACCTCTCTCAGTTTCTTGAGAATGCTGGCTCATCTCTCATTCAGGTGCTGAGCACAGATCATGGCTCAGCACTCCTAAGCCACAAACTGTGGCCCTGGTGTGTCAGAACCTGGTCATGGCTCCCTCCTCTGGACCCTCCTCTAGGTACACTGGAGGATCCAAAGGGCTCCCAGGCTGCTGGAACACACTCAGGTGTAAAAAACTTCCAGACTAGGCAGCAGAGGATTCACTGTGTACACACTCCTATGGGGTGGCCAAGTTGGGCCTCTAGGATGGGCTGGCATGCAGGGGGCTTTTAGGTAGATGTTCCCTAGTCCTGTGTGGAAGCAGATCCTGTTTTCTCCCTGGCAGTTATCTGGAGCCAAAGCCTCTCAGAGGGAGACAGGTAGCCCTGCAGGGTGGGCACTTATGGCCAGGTTCCACTGAAGCTGACCTGCACTCAGAAGTCCCTGGTTCCATGCTTTTGCTGCATCTCCATTTCTGTCTAATCTCTGGGGAGATCCCCCTGCCAGTTCCCATGTCCTAGGGGATGTGGGATCTCCTGCAGCTAGGATCCCAGAGGTCTGTGGCAAGAGTGAGCAGTCCTCCAGTCCCTTCATTCACCCTTCCCCAGGCACCATCTGGGTTTCTTTTTTGGAGACAAAAAAATCCTTGTAGGAATGGTTGCACAGGTCTGTGAATATACTAAAAATTATTGAATTGTATACTTTAAGTGGGTGAATTGTGTGGTGTATGAATTATATGCCAATAAGACTGATATTAGAAAAAAGTCACACTGTTATCAGTCTTATAAATAGCATTAATTCTAGAAGTCCATGTATAATGTGTCAATAAATAAAGACCACCCAGATGAGAAAGCAAAGGCAGTCTATTCAGTGCTTTCTATAGCAATGGAGTTAGTCACCATTACTTGGTTTTGGCAGAAATTGAAAAGGGAGGCAGAGATGTGGGAAAGTGTTATAGTGGAAAAAAGGGAAGCCTTCATGTATGCTGATTGGAAGGTGTTGGTATAAGGAAGCTGTAGGTAGGCTAACTAGAAGTAGGCCATCATGACAAGCAGTGTATACTGTATCTGGCTTTCTTTGGCTTGTACTAAGTTGGAAGCAGGGACAAAAATTAGGGAACCTGCAGTTATTAATCAACTGACCATTTGGGATCCTTTTTTTTTTTCAGGAACAAGCAAACAATCCAAAACCAAATAATAACCATTTAGTCTGCTTAGATTGTTTGCTAGAAATAGTGGTTTGACTTCCTACAAGTCTAAATGTCAGATGGTAGCCTGGCTTCCTGGTCTGGTTACTGTAGATAAGGGATTTGTTCCCTAAACTGCTTGTTGCAGATTGTGAGTCAAAGCTGTTTTTTTATAAGTGGTCTGGTTATTGTTCATTTGTATATTTAACTTCTCAGTAAAAATGCTTTTAAAGTTATAGAGGAAAAAAGCCATTAAAAATATGTACCCAAGAATTAATAAAATGTGATGGCCAAATAAAGCGTTACATATACGGAGGGATCCATAAACTTTACTTAGGAAGTGAATTGAAGTTATATTTCAACAAATAAGCAAGAAAGAAGAAGAAACGACATTCAAAAAAAAAAGGTGATAGAATTCAGACAAGCAGTAACCTGAAGTTCTAGGAAGAGCATAGTGTGTCTTTTCCTAGAGAGAAGCCTAGAGACTAAGGATGCTAGTAAGGAATTCTATGTGGGGAAGGAAGGAAGGGAGTTTCTAAAAGAGTTGATATAAAAGGATGTTTCCAAAGAAAATAGGGATATGTAAGGGTGTGGGGAAAGAAAGACAGTTACTTTAAAAAGGCATTAGATCCTACAGGAAAAACACAAATATATTTAGTGTTTGCAGTTTTATTATTTTGAATGATTGTTCACAGCAGAGCCTACAATTTTAAAGCTGCAATAATACAAACATTATTGTTTTTCAATAAAGTTAAAATATAAAATAACTTAGTTACGGAACAGATTGTATACATTATCATCCTTGATGAAGTAAAAGTACAGGTGACAGAAGTGGGGAGGTAGGAAGTGGGGAAAAAGTGCAGGGACAGGCAGAGGTGCAGATCTCATTGTCATAAGACAGGAAGCCTAGGGATAGTATCCATAATTAGGAAATGAAAAATAAGCAGATCAGTTAATTTTTTTTATTTTCTAAAATCTTTTAAAATCTGAGATTCTCTAATTTTTTTTAAAAGAATATACTTTGAGTAGCCATCTACATATGTCTCCCCTTTTCTGACTAATCAAGTTTGAGATCATAGCTTACTTTCACTGTTGCCTGTTTATCTTCCATTCCCTCTTCATCACAATCCTTTTCTCAATCATTGACTTTTAATAGCCAAATCTGATGAATTCTTTTTAGATTTTTCTGACATATTTGAGTCATTTGCTAATGAGAACTCATTTTCTAAAAACAGAGAGACTTTAGGTTTCCTGTTATTACTCTCCAAGGAGGGTGATATTACTCCCAATATTGCAGGAGTTGTAAACATTTTGTGTGATATTTTTCCTAATATCAAGAGGCAAGAGAGGATAATATTACTCCCAATATCACAAGGGGTGTACATCCACCCTGTGATACTGTTTTTAATACCCAGGGGAAAAAACAATGACATTACTCCCAATATCGCATGAGGTGAACTCACCCTCTATGATACTGTTCCTAATATTCAGAGTGGGAAAGGATGATATTAAGTCCAATATCTGAGAAGTGTACAAACCCCTGTGATATTGTTTCTTATATCCAGGGGGAGACAGGATAATATTACTCTGAATATCACAGGGGGTGTCCACCCCCCCACACGATATTGTTTGTAATATCCAGGGGAGGAGAAGATGATATTAATATCGCGGGGAGTGTACACCCACCCTGTAATATTGCACATAATATCAAGTGGGGGAGAGGATATTACTTTCAATGTCCCTGAGAGTGTACATACCCCTTGTGATATTGTTCCTAATATCCAGGAAGGGAGAGGATGATATTACTCCAAATATCACAGGGAGCACACAACTTTCCAGAGATATGGTTCCTAATATCCAGAATGGGAGAGGATAATATTATTCCCAATATTGCAGGGGGTGTACACTCCCTCCTGTGATATTGTTTCTAATATCCAGGAAAACAAAGAATGATAATAATGCCAATATTGAAAGTGTACACTCATTTCCTGTGATATTGTTCCTAATATATGGAGGGGGGGGAGAGGATGATATTACTCCTAATATCGCAGATGGTTTACACCCCTTCTGTGATAATCTTTCTAATATCCAGTGAGGGGGAAAATAATATTACTTCCAATATTGCAGGGTGTATACACCCCCCACCCCCCGTGATGTTTTTCCCAATATCCAGGAGGGGAGAGGACAATATTAATCCCAATATCACAGGGGATGTACACCCCCCCTGTAATATCGTTCCTGATATCCAAGAGGGAGAAGGATGATATTACCCCCAATATGGCAGGGGGTGCACACCCTCTGTGATATTGTTCTTAATATATAGGTTTGGAGAAAAAGATATTAGTCCCAGTATCTCAGGAGGTGTACACCCTTTTGTTGATACTGTTTTTAATATACAGAGGATGATATTACTCCCAATATCGCAGGAGGTGTACACCCCCCGTGATGTTGTTTCTAACATCCAAGTAGGGGGAAAATGGTATTACTCCCAATATCGCAGAAGGTGTACACCTTCCCTGTGATATTGTTCCTAATATTCAGGGGGTAAGAGGATGATGTTACTTTCAATATTGCAGGAGGTGTGCACCTCATCTGTGATATAGTTTCTAATATCCAGGAAGGGAGAGGATGATATTACCACATTATAGCAGGGGATGTACACGCCCTTGTGATATTGTTCCTAATATCCAGAGGGGGAGAGGATGATATCACTCCTAATAATGCAGGGCGTGTACACCCCCGTTACGTTGTTCCTAATATCCAGAAGGGGAGAGGATGACATTACTCCCAATATCTCAGGGTGGGTACACACCCCCTGTAATATTGTTCCTAATATCAAGGGGGAGAGAGAATAATGTTACTCCCAATATCACAGGGGGTATACACCTCCCCTGTAATATTGTTCTTAATATCCAGGGGGAAACAGCATGATATTCCTCCTATTATAGTAGGGCTTGTACACCACCCATGTGATATTGTACCTAATATACAGGAGGGGAGATGATTATATTACTTTCAATATCGCAGAAAGGGTACATCCCCTTTGTGATATTGTTCCTAATATCCGGGGGAAAGAGGATGATATTACTCGTAATATTGCAGGGGGTGTACACCTTTTTGTAATGTTGTTCCTAATATCCAGGAAGGAAGAGGATGATATTACTCTCAACATAGAAGGGGGTGTACACTCGCCCTTTGATATTGTTCCTAATATCAAGGGGGGTGGGAATCATATTACTATCCATATCACAGAGGGTATACAACCCCCCCATATGATATTGTTTCCAATATCCAGGGTGGAGAGGAAGATATTACTCTCGATATTGCAGGGTGTGTACACCCACCCTTTGATATTGTTCCTAATATCAAGGGAGGGAGAGGATCTTATTATGTCCAATATCGCAGAATGAGTACACCCCCCATGAGATATAGTTCCTAATATCCAGGGGTGGAGAGGATGATACTACTACTAATATCACAAGGGGTGTACACGCCCCCTGTGATATTGTTTGTAATATCCAGGAAGGGAGAAGATGATATTACTTCCAATATCGCAGAGAGTGTAAACCTCCTTTGTGATATTCTTCTTAATATCCAGGGAAAAATACGATGATATTATTGTTACTATTCCAGGGGGTGTACACCACCCCCTGTGATATTTTTCCTAATATCCAGAGGGAGAGAGGATGATGTTACTACTAATATCTCAGGGGGTGTACACCTTTTCTGTGATATAGTTCCTAATATCCAGGAGGGGAGAGGAGGATATTACTCTCAATTTGACAGGGGGTGCACATCTCCTGTAATATTGTTCTTAGTATTCAGTTTGGGAGAAAATGATATTAGTTTCAATATCGCTGTGGGTTTACACTTCCCCAGTGATACTGTTTTTAATATGCTGCGGTGGGGAGGGTGATATTACTCCCAATATCGCAGGAGGTGTACACCACTCCTGTGATGTTGTTCCTAATATCCAGGCGGGGAGAAAATAATCTTACTCCCAATATCGCAGGGGGTATACACACCCCTGTGATATTGTTGATAATATTCAGGGGGAAAGAGGTTGATATTACCTTCAATGTCGCAGGGGTTGTACACCTTTCCTGTAACATAGTTCCTAATATCCAAGGGGAAAGAGCATGATATTACTCCTACTATAGCGGGGGTGTACACCCCCCCATGATATTGGTCCTAACATTTAGTGGGGGGGGGTGAGGATATTACTCCCAATATTTCAGGTGGTGTACACCCCTCCTGTGATATTGTTCCTAACATCCAGAGGTAAAGAGGATGATATTACTCCCCATATTGCAGAGGTTGTACACACTTCCTCTGATACTGTTCCTAATTTTCAGGGAGGGAGAGGATGATATTACATTCAGTATCGCAAGTGTACACCCCCGCTGTAATATTGTTCATAATATTTAGAGAAAAGGATGATATTACTCCCAATATCGCAGGAAGTGTACATCCACTCTGTTATATTTTTCCTAATATCCATGAGGAAATAACATATTATCCTCCATTATCCAGAAGGTGTACACCCACTCTGTGATGTTTTTGTAATATCCAGGGGAAGAGAGAATGATATTACTCTTAATATTGCATGGGGTATACACTCCCTCGTGATATTGTTCTTAATATCCAGGGGGAAAGGATTATATTACTCCCAATATCCCAGGGGTGAACACCACCCCTGGGATATTGTTCCTAATATCTAAAAAGAAAGATGAGGATATTAGTTTCAGTATCGCAGGGGGTATAAACCTCCCCTGTGTTATTGTTCCTAATATCCATGGGGGGAAAGGATGATATTACTCCCAATATCGCTGTGGGTGCACACCCCCACTGTGATATTGTTCCTAATATAAAGGGGGCTGAGGATAATATTGCTCCCAATATCGAAAGGGATGTACACCCCTGCTGTGATATTGTTCCTAATATCGCAATATCCTAACTCCCAATATTGCAGCAAGTGTACACCCCCCAATTATATGTTTCCTAATACCCAGAAAAGGAGAGAATGATATTACTCCCAATATGCAGGGGGTGTACAACCCCCCACTGATATTGCTCATAATATCCAGGGGAGGGAGGATGATATTACTCCAAATATCACAGGGGGTGTCCACTCTCACGTCATATTGTTCCTAATATCCAGTGGAATAGAGGATGATATTACTCTTAATATCGCAGCAGGTGTACAACTTTCCTGTAATATTGTTCCTAATATTTTTGGGGAAGAGAGGATGACATAACTCCTAATATCGCAGGGGGTGTACACCACCCCTGTGATATTGTTCCTAATATCTTTGAAGGGAGAGGATGACATTACTCCCAGTATTGCAAGGAGTGTATACTTTTTTTGTGATATTGTTCGTAATATTCAAGGTCGAGAGGATGATATTACTTGCAATATCACAGGGAGTGTACACCCTCCTATGACACTGTTCATAATATTTAGGGAAGGAGAGGATAATATTACTCCCAATATCACAGGGGGTCAACACCACTCCGTGATATTGTTTGCAATATACAGAGGAGGAGAGGATGATATTACTCACAGTATCACAGAGGGTGTACACCTTCTGTGATATAGTTTGTAATATCAAGAAGGGAAGAGAATGTTACTACTCCGAGTATCACAGTTGGTGTACACCCCTCTGTAATATTCTTCATAATATCCCGCAGGGGAGAGGATATTAATCCCAATATCGCAGGGGTTATACAACCCCCTGTGATATTGTTGGTAATATTAAGGGGAGAGAGGATAATATTACTCCCAATGTCATAAACACCATGTGTGTACACCTTCCTGTAATCTTGTTTGTAATATCCTGGGAAGAAACGATGACATTATACCCAATATTGCAGAGGGTGTCCACCCCACTGTGACACTGTTTGTAATATCCAAAGGGGGAGAGGATGATACTACTTCCAATATGGCAGGGCATGTTCACCCTCCTGTGATATTGTTCCTAAAATCTAGCCAGAGGGGGGCGGGTAGAGGATATTTTTCCCAATATCACAGGGGGTTTACACCCCCCTATGATATTGTTTCTAATATCCAAGGGGTAAGAGGATATTACTCCCAATATCGCAGAGGGTGTACATACACCCTGGAATATTGTTCCTAACATACAAGGAGGAAAGGATGATATTATTCCCAACATCGCAGGGGGTGTAAGACCCCCTGTGATATTGTTCGTAATATTCAGGTGGGGAGAGGATTATATTACTCTAAATATCGTAGGGTGGGTACACCCCCCTGTGATATTGTTTGTAATATTCAGGGGGGAGAGAGGATAATATTTCTACCAATATCATAGACGGTGTACACCCTCCTGTGATATTGTTCATAATATCTTGAAGGGGAGAGGATAATATTACTCCCAATATCGTAGGGGTGTACAAACCTTTGTGATAGAATTCAAAATATCTAGAAGCAGAGAGGATAATATTACTCCGAGTATCGCAGGGGGTGTACATCCCCCTGTGATATTGTTTGTAATACCCATGGGGAAAGAAGATGCTATTACTGCCAATATCACAGGAGCTGTACACCCCTCTGTGATAGTGGTCATTATATCCAGGAAGAGAGAAGATGATATTACTCCCAATATCGTAAACAACTTGTGTGTACACCCCTCTATGATAAACACCCTCATGGAATATTGTTTCTAATATCCAGAGGGCAAGAAGATTATATTACTCCCAATATCACAGAAGGTGTACACCCCCTCCTGTGATATGCTTTATAATATTCAGGGAATTGGGGGATAATATTACTCCAAAAATCTCAGGGGGTGTACACTCTCACTGTAATATAGTTAATAATATCCAGGGAGAGACAGGATGATATTACTCCCAATATCGTAGGGTGTGCACACCCCTGCTGTGATATTGTTCCTAATATTTATAGGGGGAGAGGATGATATTACTCCCAATATCGCAGGCGGTGTGCACCCCCCAGTGATATTGTTCCTAATATTCAGGGGAGGGGAAAGGATGGTATTACACCCAATAACACAGGGGGTATACACCCCCACTGTGATGTTTTTTATAATATCCAGGGGAGTAGAGGCTGTTTCTCTTAATATCGCAGAGGGTGTACACCCCTCTGTGATATTGTTTGTAATATTTAGTGGGAAAGAGGATGTTATCACTCCCAATATCACGGGGGCTGTACAACCCCCGTGATATTGTTTGTAATAGCCAGGGTGGGAGAAGATGATATTATTCGCAATATCGCATGGGGTGTGCATCCCACTGTGATACTGTTCATAATATCCAGGGAAAAAGAGGATAATATTACTCCAAATATCGAAGGGGCTGTACACCCCCTCCCAGTGTTATTGTTTGTAATGTCCAGAAAGAAAAAGGATGATATTACTCCCAATATCCCACAGTGTACACCCCCGTGTGAGGTTGCTCATAATATTCAAGTAGGAGAAAATGATATTACTCCCAATATCGCAGGGGGTGTACCCCTCCCCGTGATATTGTTCAAAATATCCAAAGAAGGACAGGATGATATTACTTCCAATATCGCAGGAAATGTACACCACCCCTGTAATATTGTTCTTAATATCCAAAAAGGAAAGGTTGATATTAATCACAATATCGCAGGGGGTGTACACTACTCCTGTGGTATTGTTCCAAATATCCATGAGGGAGAAAATGACATGACTCCCAATATCGTCGGGGCTGTACACCCCTCCTGTTATATTCTTCCTAATATCAAGGGAAGAATAACAATGTCACAGGGTGTAAAACCCCCCTGTGATATTGTTTTTAATATTTAAAGGGGAAAGAGAATAATATTACTCCCAATATTGCAGGGGGTGTACACCCCCTCTGTGATATTGTTCTTAATATCCAATGAAAATGAGTATGATATTACTCCCAATATCGCAAAGCGTGTACACTCCTTTTGTGATATTGTTCCTAATATCCAGGGGGGAAGACTATGATATTACTACCAATATTGCAGGGGGTGTATACTCCCCCTGTGATATTGTTCCTAATATTCAGAAGGAAAGAGCATGATATTACTCCCAATATGGAAGGGTGTGTACACCCCCTGCGATTTTTTGTTTTTTAGATGGAGTCTCACCCTGTCGCCCAGGCTGGAGTGCAATGGCGCGGATCTCTGCTCACTGCAACCTCCACCTCCCAGGTTTGAGCAACTCTCCTTCCTCAGCCTCCAGACTAACTGGGATTATAGGCACCTGCTGTCATGCCCGGTTAATTTTGGTATTTTTAGTAGAGACAGGGTTTCATGATGTTGGTCAGGCTGGTCTTGAACTCTTAACCTCAAGCAATCCACACACCTCAGCATCCCAAAGTGCTGGGATTATAGGTGTAACCGCCCCCCTACCCCCAACACCGTGATATTGTTCCTAATATTCAGGGAGAAAGAGGATGATATTACTCCCATTATCACAGGGGGTGTACACCTCCCCTGTGATATTGTTCCAAATATTCAAGGGGGGAGAGGATTATATTATTCTTAATATCACAGAAGGTGTACATCCCCGCTGATATTGTTTCTAATATTTGGGGGTGGGAGGAGAGGAGGGTGATATTACTCCTCATATCGTGGGGTGTGTACACCTCCTGTGATCTGGTTTATAATATCCAGAGTGGGTGAGGAGGGTGATATCACTCCTAATATCGCGGACAATGTGCAACCCCCTGTGATATGACTTGTAATATCCAGGAGGGGAGAGAAGGTTGATGTTACTCATTATATCTTGAGGGATATATGACCCCCTGTGATATAATTCATAATATCTATGGGGAAAAAGAATGGTGATGTTACTCCCCATATCACGGGGCATGGACACCCTTCTGTGATATGGTTCATTATACCCAGGTAGGGAAAGGAGGGTGATATTACTCCCCAAACCCCGGGTGTGTACACACATCTGTGATACGGTTGGTAATACCCAGGGTGGGAGAGGAGGGTGATGTTACTTTCAATATCCTGGAGGGTGTACACTTCCCTGTGATATGGTTCATAATATCCAGGAAGGGAGAAGTGGGTGATATTACATCTCATATCACGGGGAGTGTACATCCCTGTGATATGGTTTGTAATATCCAGAAGTGGAGAGGGAGATATTACTTCTCATGTCGTGGGAACCCTACACGACCCTGTGATATGGTTTGTAATATGCGGGGGGGGTGGTGGGAAGTGGAGAGGGTGATATTACTCTCTGTATTGTGGAGTGCATACACCCCCCTGTGATATGGTTTGTAATATCCAGGGGAGGGGGAGAGGGTAATATTACTCCGTATATCACAGAAAGTGTGATACGGTTCATAATCTCCCAAGTTTGAGAGGCTGCTGTTACTCCCCATATAGCAGGGGGCATACACCCCTCTGTGATATGATACCTAATATCCCAGGGAGGAGAGGGTGATATTACTTCCCATATCGCAAGGGGCAAACACCCTCCTGTGATATGGTTTGTAATATCCCAGGGGGGAGAAGGTGATATTACTCTCCATATTGCAGGGACGTACACCCGCTTGTGATATGGTTTGTAATATTCCGGGTGGGAGAGGGTAATATTGCTCTCCATAGCATGAGGGGTGGACACCCCCCGTATATGATTCTTCACATTCCAGGGGAGAGAGGATGATATTACTCCCCACATCACAGAGGCATATACCCCTCTGTGTATACATACACAGTATACATACAAGCATACATACTTGGGCGTATACCTCCCAAGTAATATCTTGGGAGAAAGAAGTTGATATTACTTTCCATATCGTGGGGGCATACACCCCCTTGTTATATGGTTCATAATATCTCGGGGGGTGGGGGGAATATTACTCTCCTAATTGCAGAGGCGTACACACCTCTGTGATATGGTTCATAATATCCTGGTGGGGAGAGGGTTATATTACTCCTTATACCACGGGAGGTGTACACCCGCCTGTGATATGGTTCATAATATCTCGGGAAAGAAATGGTGATATTACTCTTGGCATCCTGGAATCTTACACCCCACTGTGACATGGTTCATAATTTCCAGGAAAGCAGAGGGTAATATTACTCCCCATATTGCAAGGAGCGTACACCCCTATGTGACTTGGTTCATAATATTTCGGGGGAAAAGTGTGATATTACTTTCCATATTGAGGGGGATGTACAGCCCCGTGTGACATGGTTAGAAATATTCCAGGGGTGGGTGGGTGATATTACTCACCATATCGTGGAGGATGTACACTTCCATATGATATGGTTCGTAATATTCTGGGGGGCATAGGGTGATATTACTCCCCATATAGCGGGGATCCTACACACCCCTGTGATATGGTTCATAATATGCAGAGGGAGAGAGGGTGATAATACTTTTCATATCGCAGTGGGCGTACAAACCCCTACACCCCCTTTCGATAAGGTTCATAATATTCCAAAGGGGAGAGGATTATATTACTGCCCATATAGCAGGATGTATACACTCCTCTGTGATATGGTTCATAATATCCCAGGAAATAGAGGGTGATATTACTCCTCATATCATGGGAGGTGTGCACCCCTCATGATATGGTCCATAATATCTGGAGGGGCGGAGAGGGTGATATTACTCCCCATACTGTGGGGGATGTACACTCCGCTTTTATATGATTCATAATATCCAGGAAGGGAGAGGGTGATATTGCTTCCCATATTGAGTGGGGAGTGGTGTACACTCCCCTGTGATATGGTTTGTAATATCCAGGAAAAAAGAGGGCGATATTACTCCCCATATCATGGAGGGTGTGATGTGCCTCCTAATATCTTGGGGGCAGAGGGTGATATTACTCCTATTACTCCCCGTATCGCGGGGGTTGTACAACCCTCTGTGATATGTTTCATTATATCCTGGGGGGGACTAGGGTGATATTACTCCCCATATCGCAAGGGGCATACACCCACCTGTGATATGGTTTGTAATAGAGGGCAAAAGGATGATATTACTTCCCTTGTTGCAGGGGTTTACGCCCCCCCTGTGATGTGGTTAGTAATATCCCGGGTGGGAGAGGGTGATATTGTTTTCCATATCACTAGGGGCATACACCCCCCTGTGATATGGTTTGTAATATTCCAGGGGAGCAAGGTTGATATTACTCCCCATATCACTAAAGGCTTTTACTTTCCCCCACCCCGTGATATGGTTCATAATATCTTGGGAAGGAGAAGTCGATATTGCTGCCAATATTGGGGAGGGGGATGTACACCCCTCTGTGATACGGTTCATAATATCCCAGTGGGGAGAAGGGACTATTACTCTCCTTATCATGGGGGCATACACACCCCTGTGATGTGGTTCGTAATATCTTGAAGGGAGAGGGTGATATTAGTCCCCATATCGCCCATGGTGTACACCACCTAGTGATATGGTTTGTAATATCCCACAGGGGAGAGGGTGATATTACTCTAGCTATCATGGGGCATACACCCCCTGTGACATGGTTCGTAATTTCCAGGAAAGGAGAAGGTGATATTACTCCCCATATCACGAAGAGCATACACTTTCCTGTGATATAGTTCGCAATATTTTTTGGGGGGAAAGGGTGATATTACTTTCCATATTGTGCCGGGTGTACACCCCCCTGTGACATAGTTTGTAATATCTTGGGGAAGAGAGGGTAATATTACTCCCCATATCGTGGAGGGCATAAAACCCCTTTGATATGGTTTGTAGTATTCCAGGGGGGGAGAGGGTGATATTTCTTCCTAAATGGCGTGGGGTGGGGGGGAGGTACACCCCCTGTGATACTACTTTGTGTATGGTTTGTAATATCTCGGGGAAGCAGAGGGTGAAATTACTGCCCATGTCGCAATGGAAGTACACCCTCTTTTGATATTGTACATAATATGTCGGTCGGGAGATGGTGATATTACTGTCCATATTGTGGGGGGCATACAGCCCCTTGTGATATCGTTCATAATACCCCGAGGGGGAGAGTGTGTTATTACTGTTCATATCACCAGGGAGTACAACCTCCTGTGATAGGGTTTGTAATATCCAGAGAGGGAGAGGGTAATATTATTCTCCATATCACAGAGGGCTTGCACCCCCTTGTGATATGGTTCATAATGTCCAGGGGAGGAAGAGGATGATATTACTTTCAATATCACAGGGGGAGTACACCTCCCTGTGATATTGTTCATAATATCCAGAGAAAAAGAAAATGATATTACTCCCAACATTGCAAGAAGTTTACACCCCACTCTTATATTGTTTGTAATATCTGGGAGTTGGGGAGAGGATATTACACCTAATATCACAGGGGTTGTACACCCACTTGTAATATTGGTCGTAATATCCAGGAGGGGAGAGGATGATGTTACTCCCAATATTCTAAACACCCTGTTTGTACACCCACCGTGATATTTTTTGTAATATCCAGGGGGAGAGAGGATGATATTACTTCTAATATCACAGGGTGTGTACCCCCCACCCTGGGGTATTGTTCTTAATATTTGGGGGTGTGAGGATGATATTACTCCCTATATCGCAGGGTGTGTACACCCCCTTTAATATTGTTTGTAATATCAAGTGCAAAGAGGATGATATTACTCCCAATATCGAAAATGGTGTGCACCAAGCTGTTATATTGTTTATAATATCCAGAAAGAGAGAGGAAGACATTACTCCTAATAAAGCAGAAAGTGAAAAACACTTTGTGATATTGTTCATAATATCCAGGGAGGAAGAGGATGATATTACTCTCAATATGGTAAACACGCTGTGTGTACACCCTCTCTGATATTGCTTCAAATATCCAGAGGAGGAGAGGATGATATTACTGCCAATACGGCACAAGGTGTACATTCTTCCTGTTAACATTGTTTCTGATATCCAGGACGGAGCCGATGATATTACTCTTAATATTGCAGGGGGTAACCCCACCTGTGATATTGGTCCTAATATCCAGGGTGGGAGAGGATGATATTACTCTCAATATCACAGGAAATGTACACCTTCCCTGTGATATTGTTCGTAATGTTTAGGGGGTGAGAAGATAATATTACTCCCAATATCACAGGGGGTGTACACCTTCCCGATGACATTGCTGCTAATATGGGGGAGAAGATGATATTACTCCCAATATTACAGAAGGTGTACACCCCCTTGTGATATTGTTCCTAACATCCAGAAGAAAAGAAGATAATATTACTCTCAATATTGAAGGAGGTGTACACCCACCCTGTGATATTGTTCTTAATATCCAGGAAGAAAGAGAATGATATTAGTCTTGATATTGAAGGAGATGTACACACCCCCGTGATATTGTTCCTAATATCTAGAAAAGGAGACAATGATATTACTCCCAATATCGCAGGGGGTGTACACCTTTTCTGTAATATTGTTTCTAATATCCATGGGGAGGAGAAATAGTATTATTCCCAATATTGCAGGGGGTGTACAAACTTTCTGTGATATTGTTCATAATATCAAGGGGGAGACAGGATGTTATTACTCTCAGTACCACCCTTTGTGATATTGTTTTTACTATCCAGGGTAGGAAAGGATAATACTACTCCCAATATTGCAGGGGGTGCACACCTGCCTTGTGATATAAAGAGGGAAAGGATGACATTACTCCCAATATTACAGGCAGTGTACACCCCCTTTTGATGTGGTTCATAATATCCGAGGGGGCAGAGGATAATATAAGTCTCCATATCTCAGGGGGTGTACATCACCATTTGATATTGTTCATAATATCCAGGGGGAGAGAATGATATTACTCCAATGTCGCAGAATGTTTACACCACCCTGTGATATTGTTCATAATATCCAGAGGGAAAGAGGGTGGTATTACTCCCTATATCGCAGGAAGTGTACACCTCTTTGTGATATTTTTCATAATATCCAGGAGGGAGAGGATAGTATTACTCCCAATATCACAGAAGATGTAACCCCCCCGGGATACTGTTTGTAATACCTAGAGAAAGAGAGGATGATATTACTCCAAATATAGGAGGGGGTTACCCTCCCCTGTGGTATTGTTTGTAACATCCAGAAGAAAAGAGGATGATATTACTGCCAATATCTCAGGGGATGTACACCTTTCTATGATATTGTTCATAATATGCAGAAGGGAAGAGGAAGATATTACTCCCAATATTGCAGGGGATGTACACCCCCTTGTTATATTGTTCATAATATTCAGAGGGGAGAGGATTATATTACTCCCAATATCGCAGAAGGTCTACCCCACCCTATGATATTGCTCGTAATATCCAGGCAAAGGAGAGGATGATACTACTCTCAATATCGAAGGGGGTGTACACCCATCCTGTGATATTGTTCCTAATATACAGGGAAGAGAAGATAAAATTACTACAAATAACGCAGGGAGTGTCCACTCATCCTGTGATATTGTTCCTAATATCCAGGGGCTATCCACCTTCCCTGTGATATTGTTTCTAATATCCAGGGTGGGAGATGATAATATTACTCCCAATGATGCAGGGGATGTACACCCTCCTCCGTGAAACTGTTCTTAATATCCAAAGGGTGAGAGGATATTACTCACAATATTGCAGGCGGTGGAAACTCCTCCTGTGATATTGTTTCTAATACCCAAAGGAAGAGAGGATGATATTACTCCAAATATAGCAGGGGATGAACACACCCCGGTGATATTGTTTCTAATATCTGGGGTAAAGAGGATGATATTACTCTTAATATCACAGGGGATGTATATCTACCCTGTGATATTGTTTGTAACATCCAGAATGGAATAAAATAATATTACTCCCAATATCGGAGGGGATGTACACCCGCCCTGTAATATTGCTCCTAACATCCAGGGGATAGAGGATAATGTTGCTCCCAATATCGCAGGATGTGTAAACTACCCCTGTGATATTGTTCCTAATATGCGGGGGCGGGAGGAGGGATGATATTACCTCCAATATCACATCTAATGTACATCTCCCCTGTAATATTGTTTTTAATATACAGGGGAGGGGGAGAGGATGACATTACTCCCAGTTTTGCAGGGGGTATACACCCCCCCTGTAATATTGTTTCTAATACCCAGGGTGGTAGAGAACGATATTACTTTCAATATTGCAGGAGATGTAAACAGCTTTTGTGATATTGTTCCTAATATCCAGGATATTACTTTCAATATTGCACTGGATGTACACCCCCCCTTGATATTTTTCCTAATATCCATGGGGAGAAAGGATGATATTATTCCAAATATTGCAGGGGCTGTAACTCCCCACCCCCCTGTTATATTGTTTCTAATATCCAGCAGGGTAGCAACTGATATTACTCCCAATATCACAGAAGATGTACGCCCTCCCTGTGATCTTGTTTCTAATATCCAGGGGGAAGAGGATGATATTATTTTCAATATCACAGGAGGTGTAATCCTTTTCTGTGATATTGTTTCTATAATCAAGGAAAGAGAGGATAATATTACTCCCAATATCACAGGGAATGTACAACCCCCTCTGATATTGTTTTTAATATCCAAAGGGAAAGAGCATGATATTATTTCCAATATCGCAAGGGGTGTACATCCCCCCTGTTATGTTGTTCCTAATATACATGTGGGGAGAGGATAATATTACTCCCAGTATCACAGGAGATTTACATTTCCCTGTGATGTTGTTTCTAACATTCAGGGAGGGAGAGGATGATATTAATCTTAATATCACAAGGGGTGTTCCCACCTCTGTGATATTGTTCCTAATACCCAGTGGTGGGAAGGTAAATATTACTTGGAATATTTCAGGGAGTGTACACACCCCTTATGGTATGGTTCCTAATATACTGGGGAGAAGAGGATGATATTACTCCAAATGTCGCAGGGGGGTGTATACCCCCCTTGTGATATTGTTTTTAATATTTAGGGGAGGAAAGATTAATATTACTCCCAATATTGCAGGGTGTGTACAACCCCCTTTGATATTGTTCCTAATATTTAGGGAGGGAGACGATGATATTACTGTCAATATCGCAACGGGTTTACACCCCGCCGTGATATTGTTCCTAACATCCAGGGAGGGAGAGGATGATATTACTCACAATGTACACCCTCCCATGATATTGTTTTTAATATCCCAGGGGAAGGCGGTGATATTATTCTCAGTATAGCAGGAGTTGTACACCTTTTGTGTAGTATTTTTCTAATATCATAGGGGAAGAGAGGATGATATTATTCCCAACATCACAAGGGGTGTACACCCACCCTGTGATATTGTTTTTAATATTGAGAAGAAAAGAGAATGACATTACTCCCAATATCGCATGGGGTGAAGACCCCTTCTGTGATATTTTTTCTAATATTCAGAGGGTGAGAGGATGATGTTACAGCCAATATCGCAGGGGTTGTACAAACTCCTGTGTTATTGATTCTTATATCCATGGGGAGACAGGATGATATTACACCCAATATCGCGATTTTGGGAGTAATATCATCCTTTCCTTTCCTGGATATTAGTAACAACATTATGGGGGGGGTGTACACCTTTTGCAATATTGGGATAAATATCATTCAATCCACCCCTGGATATTACAAACAATGTCACAAGAAGGGGTGTATACCCCCTGCAATATCGGGAGTAATTTAATCCTCTCGCACCCTGGTTGTTAGAAACAATATCACAAGGGGGTTTACACGCTTGCAATATTGGAAGCAACATCATACTTTCTTCGACAGGATATTAGAAACAATCTCACTGGGGCACTGCATACTGCCTGTGATATTGGGAGTAATATAATCTCCCCACCTTGATATTAGAAACAATATCACAGGGAGCATGTAAACCCTCTATGATATTGACAGTAATGTCATCCTTTCCCTCAATCTATATTAGGAACAATATCACAGAAGGGATGTACACCTTCTGTGATATTGAGGGTATTATCATCCTCTTCCCTCCTGGATTTTGGGAACACTATCGCGTGGTGGGTCTACACCCCTGAAATATTAGGAGCAATATCATCCTCTCTTCCAGTAGATATTAGGAACAATATCACACGGACGGGGGGCGTGTACAATGCCTGCGATATTGGGAATAATATCATTCTCTTTCCCTGGATATTAGGAACAACAACGTGGGGGCGGGGTGAATACACATCTCCTGTGATATTTGAAATAACATCATTCTCTCATCCTTTGGATATTAGGAACAATATCACAAGAAGATTGTACACCCTTTGCGATATTGAAAGTAATATAACCCTCTCCTCCTGCATATTATAAACAATATTACGGGGGGTGTACAACCCTTGCCATATTGATGGTAATATTATCTTCTCCCCCTCTGGATATTTAAGACAATATCAAAGCGAAGGTGTACACCTTTGCATTATTTGGAGGAATATCTTTTTCCCTCCCTGGAAATTAGGAACAATATCCCAGATGGGGTGTACACTCCCTGCGATATTGAGAGTAATATCACTCTCTCCTCTCCTGGATACTAGGAACAATTTCAAAGAGGGGGTGTACAACACCTGGGATATTGGGACTAATATCATCTTCCCCTCCCCCTAATTAATAGGAACAGTATCACAGGGACGGTGTACACCCCTGCAATGTTGGGAGTTGTATCATCCTCTTCTCCCGCTGTGTATTAGAAACAATATCACAGAGGAAGCGTACACCCCCTGCAATCCTGGAAGTAATATCTTCCTCTCCCCACTTTAATCTTAGGAAAAAATATCACTAGGAAAGTGTACAAAACTACAATTTTGAAAGTAATATAATCCTCTTCCTCCCTTCATATTAGAAACAATATCACAGGGCGGGGTGTAAACTCTCTGAGATATTGGAAGTAATATTATTTTCTCCCCCAGTGTATATTAGGAAGAATATCACAGGGGGTGTGTACACCCCTTGCAATATTGCAAGTAATATCATCCTCTCCCAACCTGGATATTAAAAACAACATCACAGGGCTGTGTACATGCCCTGCGATATTGGGAGTAATATCATCCTCTCCTCTCCTGGATATTAGAAACAATTTCAAAGGAGGAGTGTACACCCCCTGCGCTATTGAGATTAATATCATTTTCTCTCTCCCTGATATTAGAAACAATATCACAGGGAAGGTGTACAGCCGTTACGATATTGGGAGTAATATTTTCCTCCCCCTTCTGGATATTAGAAACAATATCACAGGGGGGTGTGCACCCCCGTGATATTGAAAGTAATATCATCCTCTCCTTCACTGGAAATTAAGAATAATGTCACACAGGGTTTGTAGACCACCAGTGATATTGGTAGTAATATTATATTCTCCCCCCTGGATATAGGGAACAATATTACATAGGAGTGTACACCCCCTGTGATATGGGGAGTAATATTATCTTCTCCACCCATGGATATTAAAAATAATGTCACAGGGAAGTTGTATACCTGCTATGATATTGCAAATAATATCATCCTTGTTCCCCCTGGATATTAGGAGCAATATCAGCAGGAGGGTGTACATCCCCTAATATAGTGGGAGTAATATCCTCTGTGCTCCTCATTATTAGAAACAATATCACCAGGGGTGGTGTACTCCCTCTTTGATATTGGGTGTAATATCATTTTTTCCCAACTTAAATAATAAGAACAGCTCTCCCTCTCCCTCTCCCTCTCCCTCTCCCCATGGTCTCCCTCTCCATCTCTTTCCACGGTCTCCCTCTGATGCCAAGCCGAAGCTGCACTGTACTGCTGCCATCGTGGCTCACTGCAACCTCCCTGCCTGATTCTCCTGCCTCAGCCTGCAGAGTGCCTGCTATTGCAGGCATGCACTGCCACGCCTGACTGGTTTTCATATTTTTTTGGTGGAGACGGGGTTTCGCTGTGTTGGCCGGGCTGGTCTCCAGCTCCTAACCATGAGTGATCCGCCAGCCTTGGCCTCCCAAGGTGCCAGGATTGCAGATGGAGTCTCATTCACTCAGTGCCCAATGTTGCCCAGGCTGTAGTGCAGTGGCATGATCTCAGCTAGCTACAACCTCCACCTCCCAGCCGCCTGCCTTGGCCTCCCAAAGTGCCGAGATTGCAGCCTCTGCCCGGCCGCCACCCCGTCTGGGAAGTGAGGAGCATCTCTGCCTGGCTGCCCATCGTCTGGGATGTGAGGAGCCCCTCTGCCCGGCTGCCCAGTCTGAGAAGTGAGGAGCGCCTCTTCCCGGCTGCCATCCCGTCTAGGAAGTGAGGAGCATCTCTGCTCGGCTGCCCCGTCTGAGAAGTGAGGAGCCCCTCCATCCAGCAGCCGCCCCGTCTGAGAAGTGAGGAGCCCCTCTGCCTGGCAGCCACCCCATCTGGGAAGTGAGGAGCGTCTCCGCCCGGCAGCCACCCCGTCCGGGAGGGAGGTGGGGGGCAGCCCCCGCCCGGCCAGCCGCCCCGTCCAGGAGGGAGGTGGGGGGTCATCCCCCGCCCGGCCAGCCGCCTCGTCCCGGAGGGAGGTGGGGGGTCAGCCCCCGCCCGGCCAGCCGCCCCATCTGGGAGGGAGGTAGGGGGCGCCTCCACCCGGCCGCCACCTCATCTGGGAGGTGGGGGGTGCCTCTGCCTGGCCGCCCCTTCTGGGAAGTGAGGAGCCCCTCTGCCCGGCCACCACCCCATCTGGGAGGTGCACCCAACAGCTCATTGAGAACGGGCCATGATGACGATGGCGGTTTTGTGGAATAGAAAAGGGGGAAAGGTAGGGAAAAGATAGAGAAATCAGATTGTTGCTGTGTCTGTGTAGAAAGAAGTAGACATGGGAGACTTCATTTTGTTCTGTACTGGGAGGGGTTCTTCTGCCTTAGGATGCTGTTGATCTGTGACCTTGCCCCCAGCCCTGTGCTCTCTGGGGCATGTGCTGTGTCCACTCAGGGTTAAATGGATTAAGGGTGGTGCAAGATGTGCTTTGTTAAACAGATGCTTGAAGGCAGCATGCTTGTTAAGAGTCATCACCACTCCCTAACCTCAAGTACCCAGGGACACAAACACTCCGGAAGGCCGCAGGGTCCTCTGCCTAGGAAAACCAGAGACCTTTGTTCACTTGTTTATCTGCTGACCTTCCCTCCACTATTGTCCTGTGACCCTGCCAAATCCCCCTCTGCGAGAAACACCCAAGAATGATTAAAAAAAAAAAAAAAGAACAATATCACAGGGAAGTTTTCCCTCTTACGATATTGAGAGTGATGTCTTCTCCTCCCCTAAATATTAGGAAAAATATCAAAGTGGGGGTGCACAACGTCTGGGATATTAAAACTAATATCATTCTCTCTCCACCTAAATATTAAAAACAATATCGAAGGGAGGGCATACACTCTTTCGATATTGGGAGTAATATTATTCTCTCCCCCTATATTAGGAACAATGTCACAAAGCAAGTGTACACTCCCTGAATTATTAAGAATAATATCATTTTCTCTCCCCGCGGATATTAGAAAAAATAGCACTGGAAATGTGTACAACCCCTGCAATATCGAAAGTAATATAATCCTTTTTCTCCCTTCATATTAACAAAAAATCACAGGAGGAGGTGTAAACTCCCTGCGATATTGAGAGTAATATCATCCTCTCCCCCCTTTATGTTAGAAACAGTATCACTGGAGGTATGTACATCCTGTGCGATATTGCAAGTAATATCCTTTTTCATCTTGGATATTAAAAACTATATGATGGGGGGTGTACATGCCCTGTGACATTGGGAACAATATCATCCTCTTTTCTCTTGGATATTAGAAACAATATCACAGGGGCAGAGTACACCCTGTGTGACATTTAGAGTAATATTATTTTCTCTTCACCTAGTTATTAGAAACTGTATGACTGGGTGGGGGTGTTGTACAGCTCCTGCGATATTGGAACTAATATCTTATTTTCCCCTGAATATTAGGAACAACAACACAGAGTTGTGTACACCCCCTGCCATATTGAAATAATATCATCCTCTTCTTCACTGAAATTAAGAAAAATATCATAGGGGAATGTAAATCCCCTGTGATACTGGGAGTAATATCATCCTCTCCCTTCCTGGATATTAGGAACAATATTACAGTGAGGGTGTACACCTTTTGTGATATTGGGAGTAATATCATCCTCTCCCCACCCAGATATTAAAAGCAATATCACAGGAACTTTGTACACCTGCTGCATTATTGGGAGTATTATCACCCTCTCCCCGCTCTGGATATTAGGAACAATATCACGGGGGTGTGTGTACACCCCCTACGATATTGGGAGTAATACCATCCTCTCCCCTCCTAAATATTAGTAACAATTTCATAGGTGGGGTGTACACCCTTTGTGATATTTTTAATAATATCATTTTCTCCCCCCCTGAATTTTAGAAATAATATCACAGAGTGAGTGCACACCCCCTGCGATATTGAGAGTAATATCATCCTCTCACCCCCTGGATATTAGAAACAGTATCTCAATGGGGGTGGTACACTCTCTGCAATATTGAGAGTAATATCATCCTCTCTCCCCTGGATATAAGGAACAATATCACAAAGGAGTTTACATCACCTGCAGTATTGGGAGTAATATCATCTTCTCTTCCACTGGATATTAGAAACAATCTCACAGGAAGTGTGTACACCCCCTGCAACATTGGGAGTAATATCATCCTCTTCCCTCCTGGATTTTAGAAACAACATCCCAGGGCTGTTGTACACCACTTGCAATATTGACAGTAATATTATCTCTTTTCCTAGATATTAAGAACAATATCACAGTGGGGGTTGTGTACATATCCTGTGATACTTGGAGTAATATCCTCTCTTTCCCTGGATATTAGGAACAAAATCACAGGGGGGTTGAAGACTTCCTGTGATATTTGGAGTAATATCCTTCTTTCCCTTCCTGGATATTAGAAATAATATCACAAAGGAGGTGTTCACTACCTGCGGTTTTGGGAGTAATATCAGTCTCTTAGCCTTTGGATATTAAAAACAATATCACAGAGGGGGTGTACATCCTCTTGGATATTGAAAGTAATGTCACCCTCTTTCTCCCTGGATATTAGAAACAGTATCACAGGAGGGGATGTACACCCCCTGGGATATTGGAAGTAATATCAACCTCTCTTTCCCTGGATATTAGGAACAATATCACAGAATTGGTGTGCACCCCCTGAGATATTGAAAGTAATATTATCCTGTCCCTTCCTTCATATTAGGAACAATATCACAGGGGTGGGGGGTAAAGTCCCTGTGACATTTGGAGTAATATTAACCTCTCCCCCACTGTATAATAGGAACAATATCACAGAAGATGGTGTATACACCATGCGATATTTTAAGTAATATCATCCTCTTTCAACCTGGGTGTTATAAACAATATCACAGGGTAGTGAACACGCCCTGCAAAATTGGGAGTAACTTCACCCTCCTACCTCCTGATTATTAGAAACAATATCCCAGGAGTGTACACCTCCTGTGATATTGATAGTAATATTATTTACTACCATTCTGGATATTAGAAACAATGTCACACGGGGTTCGTACAGCCTCTGTGATATTGGAAGTAATATTATTTTCTAACCCCCCCCCCGATATTAGGAAATATGTCACAGGTACACCCCCTGCGATATTGAAAGTAATATAATTCTCTTCTTCACTAAATATTAAGAACAATATCACTGGGGGTGTGTAACCCCCCTTAGATATTGAAAGTAATATCCTCTCCCCCTGGGATATTAAAAACAATATTACACGAAAATTGTACACCTTCTGCGCAATTGGGAGTAATATCATTTTTTCCCTTGCCGGATATTAAGAACACTTCCTTCGATATTGGGAGTAATGTCATCTTTTTCTCTCCTGCATATTAGGAACAATATTAGAGGGGGTTTGTACACCCCCTGCAATAGTGGGAGTAATATCCTCTTCCTCCCTGCATATTAGGAAAAATATCACAGAATGGGTATACACCCTCTGTGATATTGAGAGTAATATCTTCCTATTCACTCCTGGGTATTAGAAATAATATCACAAAGTTGGGGGTGTACACCCCCTGCGATACTGGAAGTAGTATTATTTTCTCGCCCCCTGGATATTAGAAATAATATCACAGGGGGGTTTACACCCATGAAATATTGGAAGTACTATCATCCTTTCTTCCGCTGGATGTTAGGAACAGTCTCACAGGAGGGATGTACACTCCCTGCGATTTGGGGAGTAGTATAATCTCCCCCCTTGATATTAGAAACAATATCTCAGAGGGCGTATAACCCCCCTGTGATATTGACAGCAATAATAATCTTCTCCCTCTTTGGATATAAAAAAAGTCACAAGTGGGGTGTACACCCCCTGCGATATCGGGAGTAATATCATCCTCTTTTCTCCTGAATATTAGGAATAAAATCAAAGGGCGGTTGTACACCACCTATGATATTAATAGCATCTTCTCTTTCTCTAGACATTAGGAACAATATCACAGTGGGGGCGTACACTCCCCCCGTGATATTGAGAGTAATATCATCATCTCTTTCCCTGGATATTGGGAACAATATCACAGAGGGGTTTTACACCCACTATGATATTTGTAGTAATATTATTCTGTCCCCTCCTGGATATTAGGAACAATACCACAAGAAGGTTCTACACCCTTTGTGATATTGGGAGTAATATCATCCTCTCTTCCCCTGGAAGTTAGGAACAATGTTACAGGGAGCCTGTACACCTCCTGCCATATTGGGAGTAATGTCATCTTCTCTGCCCTGGATATTTAACGCCATATCACAGGGATGGTGTACACTACCTGCAACATTGGGAGTAATATAATCCTTTCCTCTCTTGATATTAGAAACAATATCAAAGGGGGGGTGTACACCCCTTGTGATATTGGGAGTAATATCATCCTCTCTCCACTTGGATATTAGGAACAATATCACAGGGGTGTGTACACTTTCTGTGATAATGGGAGTAATGTCGTCCTCTTCCCCCCTGGATATCAGGCACAATATTACAGAGTGTGTGTACACTCCCTGCAATATTAAAAGCAATATCATCCTCTTCCCCCCTGGTTATTATAAACAGTATCACAGGGGATGTTGTACAACCCCTGCAATATTGAAAGTTATATTATCCTCTACCCCTCTGAATATTAAAAATATTATCACAGATAAAGTGTACACCTCTGCAATATTAGGAGTAATACCATCCTCTTGTCTAATGGATATTAGGAACAATATCGCAGTGGGAGTGTACACCCCTGCGACATTGGAAGTAATATCATCCTCTTTCCCTCTGAATATTAGAAACAATATCAAAAAGAGGTGTACACCCCCTGCAATATTGGGAATGATATCATTTGTTCCCCTTATATATATTAGAAACAATATCACAGGGACAGTGATATTAAGAGTGATATCATCCTCTTTCTCTCTGGATATTAGGAACAATACCACAGGGGAGGTGAACACCTTCTTCTATATTGGGTGTAATATCATCCTCTCTCTTCCTGGATATTAGAAGTTATACCACAGGGGCGTGTACAATCCTTGTGATATTGAAAGTAATATCATCCTCTTTCCATTTGGATATTAGGAACAATATCACAGAAGGGGATGTACACCCCCTTCGATATTGGGAGTAAAGTCATTTTTTCCCCGCCTGGATATTAGAAACAGTATCACGGGGAGGGGGCGGTGTACACCCTCTGCGATAGTGGAAGTAATGTCATCCTCTTCACCCTCGGATATTAGGAACAATATCACTGAGAAGGGTGTACGCACCCTACGATATTGGGTGTAATATCATTTTATCCCACCCTAAACATTAGGAACAATATCATAGGGAGGGTGAACACTCCTTGTTAAATTGAGAGTAATATAATCCTGTCCTCCCCTGAATATTAGAAACAATTTCAAAGCGTGTGTGTACAACCCTTGTGATATTGGGAGAAATATCATCCACTCTCCTTCTAAATATTGGGAATAATATCACAGGGGGGGTGTACACTCCCTCCGATATTGAAAGTAACATCATCCTCGTCTCCACTGGATGTTAGGAACAATTTCAAAGTGGGGGGGTGTAGGTACGGATATTGGGAGTAATATCATCAACTCTCCTTCTAAATATTAGGAACAATATCACAGGGAGGTTGTGCACCCCCTGTGATAATGGGAGCCATATCATTTTCTCCCCTCATATGTATATAAAAACAATATCACAGAGGGAGAATACACCCCCTGAGATATTGGAAGTAATATCATCCTATCCTTTTCTGAATATTAGGAAAAATATCACGGGGGGTGTACACCTTCTGCGATATTCAAAGTAATATCATCCTTTTCTTCCCTTCATATTAGTAACATATCACGCTGGGGGGGCATAAACTCCCTGCTATATTAGAAATAATATCATCCTCTCCCCCCATATATGGAGAACAATATCACAGGGGGTTTGTACAACCCGTGTGATATTACAGGTAATATCATCCTCTCTCAACCTGGATATTAAAAACAATATCACAGGGTAGTGTACACCCCATGTGATATTGTGAGTGATACCTTCTCTTCCCCTAAATATTAGGAAAAATATTACAGGGGGAGTGTACACTCCCTGTGATATTGAGAGTGATATCATTTTCTCCTCCCTTGTATATTAGAAACAGTGTCACAGGGAGAGGGGTACGGCCTCTCCGTGTTTGGGAGTAACATTATCCTCTCCCCTCTTGAATTTTAAGAAGAATATCACAGAGGAATGTACACCCCCTGCGATATTGAAAGTAATATTATACTCTCTTTCACTGGAAATTAGGAACAATACCACAGGGAGTGTGTAAACCTTCTGAGATATTGGGAGCAATATCATCCTCTCCCCGTCTGGATATTAGGAACAATATTACAGGGGGGATGTACAACCCTTGCAATATTGGGAGTCATATCATCCTTTTTGCCCCTGGATATTAAGAACAATATCACAAGGAAGTTGTCCACCTGCTGCAATATTGGGATTAATATCATCCTCTCCCCCTCTGAATATTTGGAATAATATTACAGTGGGGGTGTACACAATCTGCGATATTGAGAGTAATATCACTCTCTTCCCTCCTGCATATTAGAAACAATACCACACGGAGGTGGTCTACACTTTCTGCAATATTGATAGCAATATCATACTCTTCCCCCCTGAATATTAGGAATAATATCACGGGGTGGGTGTACACCTTCTGCGATATTGAGAGTAACATTATTTTCTCCCCCTCTGGTTGTTAGAAACAATATCACAAAGGGGTGTATACACCCCTTGCGATATTGGGAGTAATATCATCCTCTTTCTGCCTTAATATTAAGAACAATATCGCAGGAGGATTTACACCTCCTGCGATATTGGGAGTAATATCATTTTCTTTCCACTAAAATAAAAACAATATCAGAGGGTGAGTGTATACTCTCTGCAATATTGAGATTAATATCATCTTCTCTTCCCCAGGATATTAGGAACAGTATCAAAGGGGAAGTGTACAATCCCTGGGGTACTGGAAGTAACGTCATCCTCTCCTCTCCCTTAACATATATGATGAACAATATCCTAAAAAGGGTGTACACACCCTGCGATAATGGGAGTAATATCCTCCTCACCCCCTGGATATTAAGAAAAATATCACTAGGAAGGTGTAAACCTTCTGCGATATTGCAAG
Source organism: Pan troglodytes (assembly GCF_028858775.2). Lineage (NCBI taxonomy): Eukaryota > Metazoa > Chordata > Mammalia > Primates > Hominidae > Pan > Pan troglodytes. The sequence goes on from NC_072403.2 coordinate 64,375,267, forward strand.
TCATATAATCCTTTTCCATCTTTTATATTAGGAACAATATCATGGGGGGGGTGTAAACTCCTTGCGATACTTTAAGTAATATCATCCTCTCTCATCCTGTATATTAGAAACAATATCACGGGGGTTGTGTACACCCTGTGCGATATTGCAAGTAATATCATTATCTTCCAACCTGGATATTAGAAACAATATAACAGGACGATGTACAAGCCCTGTGATATTAAGAGTAATATCATCCTCTCCTCTCCCAAATATTAGAAACAATATATCAGGACGATGTACAAGCCCTGTGATATTAAGAGTAATATCCTCTCCTCTCCCAAATATTAGAAACACCCCCTGCAATATTGGTAGTAACATAATTTTTCTCTCTCTAGTCCCCTGCTTCTAATAAAAACAAATCATAATAAGACAAATTTATTTGTTAAATGTTTTTGTCTTAAACTTGGTCTGATTTTTGCTCAAAGTACAGCAAAAATAGTAAGTGGCCGTGTAGCCTCTTTTTAACTTGGCTTAATGGGAACTTTTTCATAAGAGGTTTCAGATTAGATTTTTAAAAACCTCTGAAGGTTTAGGAGCTAACCTAAAGACAATGTCTGTAATATCTCTACAAATTGGGTGAGTTATTCTCTTCTCAAGGACCCCAAAATATTTTGAGGTTCCTAAGCCTATTAGAAAGTGACATTTTCTTACTTACCACAAGATCAGGAACTCTGTAAGGAAACTGTAAACAAGGTACCAGACCAGTCCTTTTCCAAATCTATTGGCTTTAAAGTCAACTTCAATTGCTTAAAGCAGTGTGGTCATATCTGAATATGACATGCCAGTCAAAGCTGTAGTAAAATAACTATCATTTCTAATTGTGTCCTGATACAAAAAAAAATCTGATTTTTATTGAACTTCTACAAATGACTATATTGCCATAAAATAAGAACACTCAAAAATAATTTTCAAATTCTGGAGAACTCAGATAGAAAGAAAGGTAAATGTTTCCGTTTTTTCTTATAAAAGTATACTTTATTCAATTTCCATAAGCTATAAATAACCTAAAATAATAAAGTTTTCTTAACTCCGGAAAACAAAACATAAAAAGAAGCAATAATATTTCAAACAAAAAGTCATAAAAATTATTTTAGTCCTCTATCAATTTTCTACCATGTAATTAATTACCGTTCTGCTTATGAAACTCATAAAAACTATTTTATATATCCAATTTTTTTCCATTGGAGTTTTTGAAATTTTTACCTAGTCAAGTTGAATAATTTCAAAGTTATAAGCAGAGGTCTGTATTTGAGAGTATCTATCAGGGTTGTTTATCCTTTCCATGAATCTCCTTGAAGACACAACACTGTAGAATTTGCAAAGTGCTTTTAGAAAAATAGCTTTCAAATAAAGCTATTTAATATGGTCAACAAAACTTAAAATGGTCATGGTTAAAGATACAATTGACAACACACAAAAGAAACTACCATCAGAGTGAACAGGCAACCTACAAAATTGGAGAAAATTTTTGCAACCTACTCATCTGACAAAGGGCTAATATCCAGAATCTACAATGAACTCAAACAAATTTATGAGAAAAAAACAAACAACCCCATCAAAAAGTGGGCAAAGGACATGAACAGACACTTCTCAAAAGAAGACATTTATGCAGCCAAAAAACACATGAAAAAATGCTCACCATCACTGGCTATCAGAGAAATGCAAATCAAAACCACAATGAGATACCATCTCACACCAGTTAGAATTGTAATCATTAAAAAGTCAGGAAACAACAGGTGCTGGAGAGGATATGGAGAAATAGGAATACTTTTACACTGTTGGTGGGACTGTAAACTAGTTCAACCATTGTGGAAGTCAGTGTGGCGATTCCTCAGGGATCTAGAACTAGAAATACCATTTCACCCAGCCATCCCATTCCTGGGTATATACCCAAAGGACTATAAATCATGCTGCTATAAAGACACATGCACACATATGTTTATTGTGGCACTATTCACAATAGCAAAGACTTGGAACCAACCCAAATGTCCAACAATGATAGACTGGACAAACCACATTTCTATCTGACCATATTCTCTATGATCTCAGCTTCTTATCTGATGTTCTGCAAGCAAAGGCCAAAAATCTGATGTGTCTCATTAGCAGAAGCAGTTGGCAAGACAGAAAATCAAGAGTTGGCCATGGAAGGGAAAGGAATCAATAATGAGTGGGTATCCTAAAAAGTCAATAGTTGCACAAATATCAAACCAATTTTTATAAATGTTTCTTCTCCAGAGTTAAAGGACTTTTATTTCCAAGGGACTAGTTCCCTTTACAGGAACTGAACACCAGTGCATGGTGGTGAATGCATGGAATTTTAATTCCTTGACTAGAAGACAATATGGCCTTCATTGCAAATCCCACAGGGGATCCAAAGCAGGCAGTTCGAGTGTATGAATAATTTTGCTTTCTTTTAAAGCTGATTGCTGTTTTCTTTTAAAAACAATCTGTCAAGGGAGTTTCTAAGGCCATACTTATTTTTTAAGTCTTTTCCTAGGTACCATTAACATGGCTGGCTGTTTAAGACAAGAGTGCTCTAAAAAGCTTTCCTTTAAATACAGCCAATTCATTCATTTACTAAGTGAACTAGTTCAAGTATATTTTTGTCCTGTTAATCCAATTTGGGGAAAGAAAAAAGACAAGGCTCTTACCACCCTCATTTGACCTGGGGTCCTAAGCAGAGATCTGGGAGAACTGACTCGGTAAAAAAAATTCTTATTTTCTTTGTTGGCTTTGTGTCAGTTGTCCCAAGATCCCGTCTGTAGGCTCCAGAATAAAGTTTCCTACAGTGGGTAATATTAACTAGTAAATTTGTTAACCTATTCACTGCATCAAAACTGTAGGGAAGTTTAAATTTTCCCCCTGAAGAGTGAAGAATTTGAGTCTGTAAAACAAACTGATAATAGACAGATTAAAGGGGAAAAAAGGCATATGAATTTTATTACATGTACTTGTTTGCACGGGAATTATATGAAGTATAAAAACTTAAAGAAAGGTAACATAGTTGATGCTTTTATATCATCTTGAAATTATAGAAAGAACAGGGACTTGGAATGTGACAGATTATGGGGGCAAAATGGGTTATGAAAGGGAGAGAAAAGAAAGACTTGGCTAGCAAAGGTGGTCTTACCATGCAATGAAAACCTTGAAGGTAGAAGCCATCAGAGAGAATAGATGCTAAATGTTTTGTCAGACCTTTAAAGGCATCAGACTCTCAGTAAATCTTTCCTAGATTCAGACAAGGGGTGGTGTGGTTCAGAGAGAGCCTGTTTGCATCTGTTGCACCCTTCACTTTATTTCTTCTACAGATGCAAATCTCCACAAAAGTCAGCTTTTCAATTATTCTTGTATTTCTATCTTCACTGAAATGCCATCTTGAAATACATCAAAGAAGTATATTATAGGGTTTAATATTTTGGTTTCCTACAGTGGGTAATATTAACTAGTAAATATGAGAGATATTCATTAAAAATATTAAGTATATGACTATTCAATTAGAAACAGGTGTCCTTCCTAAATCCAAATGTTCAGAGAAAGTAGTAGGAAGAATATCAGATCATAGTCAGAAGACCTGGGTTTGAGTCTTAATTCTGCTTTATTAGTTACATGAGTTGGGCAAAACCTTTTGGAACAGTACCAGTGTCACCAAGACAACAGGACGGTTATAGAAAGGCAGAAAAACAATGTAAACAAACATTTTATAAGCATAAATGATAATAGTTATTCTTCTATATACATTCAGTGTCTCTAAGCAGATCCAAAGATTTGCCAAGTTTTAATGAGATGGACTGTGGGTTGTTTTATCTTAATTTATTTGTAATATGCCTAAAAGTAGATATATGGATGCTTAAGGATTTATCCATCATATTCTTTTGTATTCTGAGGATCACCCTTTATGAGAATGAATGGAATACATGAATATGTCTACTTTCATTACCTTAGTCTATTTAGACCATTTAAAAATAATTATGAAAGTGACTTTGCAAGAAGAGCATAATGAATTTCACATCCGGGAGATAATCCACTGTGATGAAAAATTATCAAAATCAGAAAACAATGTTTATTTTCTCCCTGTGACAATGTGAGAATTGTTAAGTGAGAATATTTCTTCTTTTACTTCTTTGTATTTGTTTCTATTCTTTGGTAAACATAATAATGTTGAGGAAATATTTTGATAATTTATTGGGTACATTATTTATTTCTTATTTTGGAAGCCTTGGAGCTGAATTCAGGCTTCTCTAAATGGCATATATATTTAACTTTATAATTGCAAAATGTTCCCCCTTTTAAACAGTATATTGTAAATCTGAAAATACAGTTTATACTTCTTTCAATATACTTTCAACAAAAACATTAGATTTCCTGCCTTGCTAGTGAGTATATTTAAATATTTCATAAGTTTTCACAAGCACTCTTGAAAAATGGTCTACTTTTTTATAATAATATTGATAATTTTGTTAATATTGCTAGCATACAAATTGAGTTATATTTTTAGTAAAGTAAAATAGGTACAGTTGGAATTATCCTTATTTCTAAATGCTACTTATTTTTTAACAGTATTCATGCATATGTTTTCAAAAGCTAAATGACATAAAAAAGCTTAAAACCAAAACCATTTCCTCATTTTGTCGGTGGGGGTGGTGATCAGGAGTGGTGGGTTTTCCTAGTGGGGGCCACTTTGAATATTCACAATTCTAAGCCATATACTAATGCTCTAATTTCTAATATCTCCATTCTATACATTGTTTGTTGTCTTCCAGAGTGCAACTTGAGGATTTTGTTTCTTTGTATTATTATAATGCCTTTGCATCTTTCCCTAGTATCTTGATTTTTGATTAATTGAATTTTTGCACTGTTGATTGGGACTATGTAAATATTGTTAACTGCTGAGCCAAACAGTATATTATTTTTATTAAATATTATTCTTTACATACTTTTTTCTGGGCATTTACCTCTTTTTTGCATTCCTATTTTTTGTGTACTCAATTTTAATTTTATTTGTACATTTTCCATTAGCGTCTTTAATACAGTTTGCTATGGGGCTTAACCAATTATCAGTCAGAATTGTTCATTAGGCCATGCTCCCGGATTCCTTCTGTACTGGTCTAGACCAGTTGCTCTCTATACCTGTTTTACACCTTTGCTTGGCTTTTCATGTTCTTGGGAATTCCCTTTGCTTTGCTTTTATATTGAGTCCCTGGTTTCCTGGATTCCATTATAACTCTTTCTTGGTTTTATCTCTAGATCTCCAGTAGCTTCCACTGAAAAGGTGAGGAGAGGTAACTGTTAAGAGGTACTTCATGCCCAAAAGTATTTTTATTTTATCTTTGCATTTGATTAATGGTTTGTCTGTAAAAATTTGGGCTAAATACCATTTCCTGTCAGAATTTTCTTTATCCCTAGTGCTGTGAAATTTCAGAATAGGCTGTGATATCGTTTTTTTTCTGCTGACGCTAAAAATGTCCTTTCAATTTGTAGACATGGATCCTTTAGCACAGGGTAATTTCTTGTATAATTTTTTGATCATTTTTCTACATTTCTGATAATGTATTTTCTTTCAGGAACTCCTGTTAGGCAACTGTTAAATCTCTTGAAAAATTCTCTTAATTTTTGCAGGCTTTTGTTTCTGATTTTTTTTCCATTTCTTTGTTTTTATTCTGCTTTTTTGTCAGATTTTCTCAAAATGGTCTAAGCCTTTGTCTTCTAACCCTTCTATTGAGTTTTAAATGTATTTCATCTATTTAAAAAAATATTTCATTTTGAATAACGTCCCGTTTTTGCTGCATAGATGTAATATTTAATGTTTTGGGAAGTTCATTTCAATTTTTGACAAATTTCTCCTGTTCGCTCTATTGTTTCAATTGTCTCACATTTCCGCATTTTTTGTTAATTTTTGTGTCTGTCTCATTCAGGCTTTTTCCTCAAATGTTTGTTATATTTGGGTGTCTGTGAGTGAGCACCGAGAAGCCAGATGGAGATTGTGTGCATGGGAAAAGCTGTGTACTAAGACCTTCATGAAAGTGATGTTAGCGAAATTTGACAAATTTTATCCTATTGGAAATTATCGAATGTCAGTATCTATGTTTCTTTCTCTGGGATTTTTTTGGTTTCTTCAGAAAGTGCTTCTCCATTCTTCTGTTTTAGGGTCAGTCTGGCTAGGGAAGGTGGTAGGGTCTCAGCATTAAGTGTGTAGTTATCTATTGATAACTTGTGTTTTTAGGCCTGAGCCTTGCACCTGTCTCAGCTATGCTTAGTATCTGAGGCTGTCACCTATTTTCAATTCATCCAAGAAGAACCTGCCAGGTCTCCTTTGTACAGGGAAGAAGTGACTACCTGCTTAGGTGGATCAGGCAGAGAACTGGGAAACCTTTGAGATTATTTCTGCTCCTTTTACCTCTGTATCTTACTCTCCCCTGTGGTATCTAACATTCCCATCAACTTTGCCTTTTGTAGGTTCCGAATGGTCACTGGTGTGCCTCTTTCTTCAGGCACTTGCTTTTCACCTCCCTGTGCTCTTCCACTGAAGTTCTCTCTTAGTTCTTCATCTTCCAAAATTTCCTGACATTTCATGTTGACTCCTCTCCTATTCACTCATCCTTGAGGGTTTACATATGTTTTAGTCATTTACTTTCATCTTTGTGCTGTGAGGGTGAGAAAGATGGATGTTTACTAATTCCACAGAAAGTCTACTTCTATATTTATAAAACTCCAATTTTAAATCTTTCAGCACAAAAAGGGAGATATTCTCCTCAAACACAAGAATATCTTTTAAAAACTACATTTTAAGCTTCTCTCCTAGCTCAAAAATATTTTAAACATGCACATGAGAACATCTTTATTTTAAAATGTGGCCTGCTAGCTTATCCTGAGGTGTTGAAATAAGGCTATGGGTCAAAACATACTAATGGAAGTTGGTAACCAATGATTGTAGCCATAGTTTACATTTAAAAAAGTATGGATCACTAAAGCATTGATTTTAAAAAGTCAAATTGTTTTCAGCACCGTTGTAGCTTCTTCTTTAACAGATAAAATATTGCATGAACTTTAGTCTTCTGACGTCAAAATCAGTGTTAAATTGCTCCAACTTAGTTCAATAACAGCATTTAGTCTTGGGTGATTTTATCTAGCTCTCACCATGAATTGGCCTCCTGAGCCTCTGAATTTGTTTCTTTCGGTCTTATCATTCAGTTTAGATAGTACAAAGACTTCATTCCAGTGTTGAAGTGTGAAGGTGTGAGACAAATTTCAAATTACCTGTACAAGAAAGAGAAATGGATGACTTATCATGTTTTCACATTCTTAAGATTTCTAGGTGAAACTTCCTACCCATAAATGTCAGTTAAATAAATGTCTGAAACTGCATGACTTTCTTTTGCTAAAAATGACATTAGAATTGCTATGACTTATTTTGCCTGTAGGGCTAAATTACAGACAAAGCCCCAGAATTTTTCTGCTATTACTTTTATACTTTTAGAAGTGAGATTTATTTAATTAAAATTATTGGAAAAGGTTCACAAAGACAGTAGCCATATAAATAGTGAGGATGTTATAAATAATCTCTGTTACAAAGATTTTATTTCAAAACTAAATATTCAATTTTTTAAGTGGCTTTCTCTCCTTGCCATGAAGACATGGCTTAAATAATTTTCTGTGATGAGTTTTAAGGCAACGTTTAAAAAAAAAAGAGATAACAGTCATATATTGTTGCTTCTCTGACAACTCATTTCACAGCAAGTGAAGGCCAGTACATCTTAGCGGATAAGAAATACACATGTAAAAGAAAAACCACATTTAAAAAATTTAAAAACAAAATCCTACATTTATAGTTATAAAGATGAACTCTCAGGGTACATATGTTGTACAATCTGTATCTCTGTCTGCAAATGTTTTCAACCCTATCAGAGAAGTGAATACTGCTAATTTAATACAAGAAAACACTCGCCGTGATTGGGGCCTGAAATATCTACTCCAATTCTTCAAATGCATTGCATGTGTGCTCATTACACCAAGAATGAGAGGGAGCATATCTAGGTGAACGCCACACCTTGACTCACATCACCCCAAGATTTTGCCATGGGATAATCTTGAGACCATGTCCAAAACACAAAATGTTTTATTTTCCTGAATCTCTCACTGATGAATCATAATCATTAAGGAAATGATACACTGTTCTTGATCTTAAATTGCATTCAGTAGTCTCAGAGTTTGTAAATCACAGAATCTGCTGTTCCACAGTGTCTCATTGATAAATTCAGATCTTGGCATAGTGGGCTGTGCTCTAGCAAGGTTTACCTGCTATTCAAACCTATCACGAAAGCTGAAAGTACTGACTCACATGCCTAAGGCCCAAAATAAATTAGGATGGGCCCACAAAAGGGTGAGACAGCAAAACTAATGAGGAGAAGGCAGGGAGCCCACAAAAAAGGGTAATATACTCTACTTCCCCTTCATACTCTCTTTTGATTAGTTTTTCTATCGGGCTCTTGGGAGCAAATCCTGGAGTGTATGTGCAACTGGAGGATGCTTGTGCTCTGCAGTCCAGCGTTATGGGAGCAGTAGCTGGGGATTGTTAAATGTGGATGGGAATAATACAAACTTTGCAAACTGTATAAAAAATTTGTAAGTCTACAGAGTTTTGAAGACTCTGTACAGTATTATTTCAGCAGGAGTGCATGATTATAGCCTAGAAATCTAAGTTAGAGTAAATAACCTCTGAAGTTAAGGTTAGCAGTTTGAATTTGTGGTTTGTTTTTTCCTCAACATCTATCTTAAAGGTAATCCAGTTGGTATTTTTGAATGGGTTTTCTATAAGACATAATTTCTTCATCTAATTGGATAATGTAAAAAAAGGTGCAAACATTATGGCTTTCTCAAAATTTCTAACAATTTTAAGTTTGTATCAATTATATAACTTTTGAATGAAAATAATGCATCTGCAGATGGTGCTGAATTGCATGAAATTAATTACTTCCTTTACAAGTTTTCAGTAATTAACTCCAGTGAGGCCTGTAAAAATCCATTGTGAGCAGAATTACATGCTTCTTAGCCTCTTCTCTTCTAATCTGAAAATTGTTTTTTGTTTTTTGTTTTTTTTTTTTACTTTTGAGAACAGGTTAAAGTGACATGGAATAGTAAAGGTCATTTAAGGGAAATGTATTATGCCCTTGGGATGTAAAAGAACCAAGTTCTTAGATTATGGTGAGTTCCTGCAGTTTTCCCACCTTGTAGGTTTTGATTTAAAGGGTGATTATCCCTCAGAGATGGGATGGGAAAGTCAATAATGGCAGTGCCAGTGCTGCTGCCTTGCATATGTTGTCCAGTCATGCCTGGACATAGATTGACAGTGGGATTTGTCCAAGGTCTCAGTCCTTGGCCTTAGCACTTCTATGAGATGTCCATTTCCCTCTTATTTTCTGTGGTCTTTATAAAAGAATGTTTGCAATACAAAAATGCCATTCATGCAGTTGAATATTTTGAGTGCAATATTAAATATATTTTGTCAAAACCAATAAAGTGTCTGCACTCATTAGGAGGCTACTGCTATTGGATAATGAAGAAACAGAATAATTTCAGACTTTTAATTCAGACTGATAATATTTAATAATGAGAATTTTTACTAGGCATGTAGGTTCTATTATGATTCATGTGCCTTCAAATCTTTATGAAGTTTGGGAATTGTGAAAGCTTCTAAGCCACTCTCCTTTCAGCCACATGGGATAAGGCTGTCTCTGTTATACAATCTGATGCTAGATTTGGATAATGTTTAAATAAAGGCATTTGGTTTATCACTTATTCATGAGAATAAAATTAAGAACTGTCTTAATAGATAAAAGAACTTTAAATATAAGCTTGGAAGAACCTTAAAAACTAACTGCTTTTCATAAGATACAACGCACTACCTTTTAAGCATCAATATTCTATTTATTTATGCACGCATACAATGGTGACTCTCCATCTTGGCCACACACACAATTAACTACGGGGATTTAAACTAAATTTGATGCTTGGGCCTCACCCTAGAAAAAGGGCATGACACACACATCTACATGCACACTTAACCACTCATTCAGTTGTTACTAAGCTGTCTCTTGGCTAGCTTGCTTATAGAAATATATGCCAAATGATTGGGGAAAAGTTTCTTACTTCTTTTGCTTTATATATATAACCTTCATTCCAGGCTCCATGAGATATCCCATGGTTGGGGACAGATTAGGATAAATTACAGAAAGAATTCAAATATTATCATTAAGTAATATTCAGTTTCTCACATTCAAAAAATATAACTTATCAATAAAACAATACATTATATGCAAAATTCTCATCTTGAGTAAGCATTCTATAAATTACTTTAACTCCATTTTAAGGGACAGTTGTAGCAGTTGACACCTTACAGTTTTAGGTAAAATAGGTACAGATGAGGAGAAGAAGGAAAAGTCTTCTCTTTATGACCCTGAGAAAATTGTGAGCAGAGGAGAAAGAGTAATTAGCAGTGCAAAATGAGTTAATGTGTAAAACTTTGCTTCTCCAAGCTTTGTTCCTCAATAGAAGATACTTTTTGTCCTCATGCTTCCTATTTGGGACACTAAGAAGAGGCCACTTTGCAATCCAACGATTTGGACCACAACTACAACGAATAAAGTCAGCATCTCACAAAGGTTGGAAAGATACGGGTCTTAAAGGGGTACTTTCCTGAGCTTCTCTTTGAGCAGACTCAGAAGTAACTGCAGGCTGACGGGGGCAAACTGGTCAGAGGAGGGAACATGTTGGAGCAGAGTAAACTTATAGGGTGGCATAGAGGAGACACCTTGTGCCGAGACTGAATGGGAGTCAAAACTAGATGACAAAAACCAAGGTGAAGTCAAGCAGACATAATAGACATCTACAGAACTCTCCACCCCAAATCAACAGAATATACATTCTTCTCAGCACCACACCAAACCTATTCCAAAACTGACCACACAGTTGGAAGTAAAGCACTCCTCAGCAAATGTAAAAGAACAGAAATTATAACAAACTGTCTCTCAGACCACAGTGCAATCAAACTAGAACTCAGGATTAAGAAACTCACTCAAAACTACTCAACTACATGGAAATTGAACAACCTGCTTCTGAATGATTCCTGGGTACATAACGAAATGAAGGCAGAAATAAAGATGTTCTTTGAAACCAACAAGAACAAAGACACAACATACCAGAATCTCTGGGACACATTTAAAGCAGTGTGTAGAGGGAAATTTATAGCACTAAATGGCCACAAGAGAAAGCAGGAAAGATCTAAAATAGACACCCTAACATCACAATTAAAAGAACTAGAGAAGTAAGAGCAAACACATTCAAAAGCAAGCAGAAGGCAAGAAATAACTAAGATCAGAGCAGAACTGAAGGAAATAGAGACACAAAAAACCCTTCAAAAAATCAATGACTCCAGGAGCTGGTTATTTGAAAAGATCAACAAAATTGATAGACTGCTAGCAAGACTAATAAAGAAGAAAAGAGAGAAGAATCAAATAGACGGAATACAAAATGATAAAGGGGATATCACCACCAATCCCACAGAAATACAAACTACCATCAAGGAATACTATAAACTCCTCTATGCAAATAAACTAGAAAATCTAGAAGAAATGGATAAATTCCTCGACACATACACCCTCCCAAGACTAAACCAGGAAGAAGTTGAATCTCTGAATAGACCAATAACGGGCTCTGAAATTGTGGCAATAATAAATAGCTTACCAACCAAAAACATTCCAGGACCAGATGGATTCACAGCCGAATTCTACCAGAGGTACAAGGAGGAACTGGTACCATGCCTTCTGAAACTATTCCGATCAATAGAAAAAGAGGGAATCCTCCCTAACTCATTTTATGAGGCCAGCATCATCCTGATACTGAAGCCTGGCGGAGACACAACAAAAAAAAAGAGAATTTTAGACCAATATCCTTGATGAACATTGATGCAAAAATCCTCAATAAAATACTGGCAAACCGAATCCAGCAGCACATCAAAAAGCTTATCCACCATGATCAAGTGGGCTTCATTCCTGGGATGCAAGGCTGGTTCAACATATGGAAATCAATAAATGTAATCCAGCATATAAACAGAACCAAAGACAAAAACCACATGATTATCTCAATAGATGCAGAAAAGGCCTTTGACAAAATTCAACAACACTTCAAGCTAAAAACTCTCAATAAATTAGGTATTCATGGGACGTATCTCAAAATAATAAGAGCTATCTATGACAAACCCACAGCCAATATCATCCTGAATGGGCAAAAACTGGAAGTATTCCCTTTGAAAACTGGCACAAGACAGGGATGCCCTCTCTCACCACTCCTATTCAGCATAGTGTTGGAAGTTCTGGCCAGGGCAATTAGGCAGGAGAAGGAAATAAAGGGTATTCAATTAGGGAAAGAGGAAGTCAAATTGTCACTGTTTGCAGATGACATGATTGTATATCTAGAAAACCCCATGGTCTCAGCCCAAAATCTCCTTAAGCTGATAAGCAACTTCAGCAAAGTCTCAGGATACAAACTCAATGTACAAAAATCACAAGCATTCTTATACACCAATAAAAGACAAACAGAGAGCCAAATCATGAGTGGACTCCCATTCACAATTGCTTCAAACAGAATAAAATACCTAGCAATCCAACTCACAAGGGATGTGAAAGACCTCTTCAAGGAGAACTACAAACCACTGCTCAATGAAATAAAAGAGGATACAAACAAGTGGAAGAACATTCCATGCTCATGGGTAGGAAGAATCAATATCGTGAAAATGGCCATACTGCCCAAAGTAATTTATAGATTCAATGCCATCCCCATCAAGCTACCAATGACTTTCTTCACAGAATTGGAAAAAAAATACTTTGAAGTTCACATGGAACCAAAAAAGAGCCCGCGTTGACAAGTCAATCCTAAGCCAAAAGAGCAAAGCTGGAGGCATCACGCCACCTGACTTCAAACTATACTACAAGGCTACAGTAACCAAAACAGCATGGTACTGGTACCAAAACAGAGATATAGATCAATGGAACAGAACAGAGCCCGCAGAAATAATGCCACTTATCTACAACCATCTGATCTTTGACAAACCTGACAAAAGCAAGCAATGGGGAAAGGATTTCCTATTTAATACATGGTGCTGGGAAAACTGGCTAGCCATATGTAGAAAGCTGAACCTGGATCCCTTCCTTACACCTTATACAAAAATTAATTCAGGATGGATTAAAGACTTACATGTTAGACCTAAAACCATAAAAACCCTAAAAGAAAACCTAGGCAATACCATTAACAACATAGGCATGGGCAAGGACTTCATGTCTAAAACACCAAAAGCAATGGCAACAAAAGCCAAAATTGACAAATGGGATCTAATTAAACTAAAGAGCTTCTGCACAGCAAAAGAAACTACCATCAGAGTGAACAGGCAACCTACACAATGGGAGAAAATTTTTGCAACCTACTCACCTGACAAAGGGCTAATATCCAGAATCTACAGTGAACTCAAACAAATTTACAAAACAAAAACAAACAACCCCATCAAAAAGTGGGCAAAGCACTTCTTAAAAGAGGACATTTATGCAGCCAAAAAATGCATGAAAAAATGCTCAACATCACTGGTCATCAGAGAAATGCAAATCAAAACCACAATGAGATAGCATCTCACACCAGTTAGAATGGTGATCATTAAAAAGTCAGGAGACAACAGGTGCTGGAGAGGATGTAGAGAAATAGAAACACTTTTCCACTGTTGGTGGGACTCTAAACTAGTTCAACCATTGTGGAAGTCAGTGTGGCGATTCCTCAGGGATCTAGAAGTAGAAATACCATTTGGCCCAGCCATCCCATTACTGGGTGTATACCTAAAGGATTATAAATCATGCTGCTATAAAGATACATTCACACATATGTTTATTGTGGCACTATTCACAATAGCAAAGACTTGGAACCAAGCCAAATGTCCAACAATGATAGACTGGATTAAGAAAATGTGGCACATATACACCATGGAATACTATGTAGCCATAAAAAATGATGAGTTCATGTCCTTTGTAGGGACACGGATGAAATTGGAAACCATCATTCTCAGCAAACTATCACAAGGACAAAAAACCAAACACCAAACACTGTATGTTCTCACTCATAGGTGGCAACTGAACAATGAGAACACATGGACACAGGAAGGGGAACATCACACTCTGGGGACTGTTGTGGGGTGGGGGAAGGGGGGAGAGATAGCATTAGGAGATATACCTAATGCTAAGTGATGAGTTAATGGGTGCAGCACACCAATATGGCACATGTATACATATGTAACAAACCTGCACATTGTGCACAAGTACCCTAAAACTCAAAGTATAATAATAAAATTTTTTTAAAAAGAAGACATTTATGCAGCCAAAAGACACATGAAAAAATGCTCATCATCACTGGCCATCAGAGAAATGCAAATCAAAACCACAATGAGATACCATCTCACACTAGTTAGAATGGCGATCATTAAAATGTCAGGAAACAACAGGTGCTGGAGAGGATGTGGAGAAATAGGAACACTTTTACACTGTTGATGGGACTGTAAACTAGTTCAACCATTGTGGAAGTCAGTGTGGCAATTCCTCAGGGATCTAGAACTAGAAATACCATTTGACCCAGCCATCCCATTACTGGGTATATACCCAAAGGATCATAAATCATGCTGCTATAAAGACACATTCACACATATGTTTATTGTGGCACTATTCACAATAGCAAAGACTTGGAACCAAGCCAAATGTCCAGCAATGATAGACTGGATTAAGAAAATGTGGCACATATACACCATGGAATACTATGCAGCCATAAAAAAGGATGAGTTTATGTCCTTTGTAGGGACATGGATGAAGCTGGAAACCATCATTCTCAGCAAACTATTTCAAGGACAAAAAACCAAACACTGCATGTTCTCACTCATAGGTGGGAATTGAACATTGAGAACACATGGATGCAGGAAGGGGAACATCACACACTGCGGTCTGTTGTGGGATGTAGGGAAGCAGGGAGAGATAGCATTAGGAGATATACCTAATGCTAAATGACAAGTTAATGGGTGCAGCACACAAACATGGCACATTTATACATATGTAACAAACCTGCACGTTGTGAACATGTACCCTAAAACTTATAGTGTAAAGAAAAAGAAAAGACCACTACAATTACCACTACTGCTACCATTATCATTACCTCCACAAAGACAAACAGAGTCCTCACACATACAGGCAATATCATTTGAGAGAAGAAAAATGGTATGATATTTTTTTTTTTACCTAGAAAAGCGGAATCTTCTATAAGATATTATCTAAATATGCCCAGTGGGGACTTCAATTTTAAATAAAATGAATATTCAAAATGGAAGATACTTGAATTTTCTTCTAATGTGGTGGGAAATGAGAGTGAACGACTTTTAAGGAAGATTACCTGAGTCCTAGAAAAGCTGCTATTTTTTTTCCACTTGTGAGTGAGGTGTTGCATCAGTTCAAGTCCTCTGAGAAGACTCTAAGAATTCTAGCACAGGAGATTTATTGAGTGCAACATCTGTAAAGGATAAAGTTAGAGAGAGCAGAAGCGGGTGCAAAAAACCTTCAGACTGTGATGTTGGTCAGATATCTATGAAAGGAGAGTCAGAAAGAAGGAGAATTGGGAAGGAAAGGTTTGAGATCATAGCATGCTTCTGATAAAGCCTTAGTCAAGACAAAGGGAATTTCCAAGCAAAAGTTGCCCACTGAAGGTGTTCCACATTGCACAAGAATGGCTCAGCTCCAGGACTCTGGCCATGCTCAGTTATTGGCTGGGAATAGCCCAAAGAACTGTGTTCTCTGACTGTGTACAATGGTAGATCCAAAGGAACAGCAGCCGGGGCTGTCAGTCAACTATGCTCCCTATAGCAGATCGCTTGAAGGGACATCTGAGTGAGATATCTGCATGGTCACCATAGATGTGTATGAATTTTCTGATCCTGCTTCATGGTGTTTAAAGGCATAACTACAATTCCATCCACACCCTTGAAAATACATAATAGTATAAATCAAACAAATATTTACGGATTTGAAAGGAGAAATAGACAGCTCTAATAATAGTAGGAGACTGCCATACTTTCAGTAATCTATGGAATGATCAGACAAAAGATTGATAAGGAAATAGAGGATTTGAACAATAGTATAGACTAATTTAATCTAACAGACATACAGAACATTTTACACAACAGATTACACATTTTTCTCAAGTGTGCAAGGAACACTATCTAGGATTGGCCATATATTAGGTGACCAAACAATTGTTAATAAATTTTAAAAGATTAAAATTTTACAAAGTATCTTTTGTGATCAAAATAGAATGAGTATAAATCATTCACAGAAGAAAAACTGGAAAATCTACAAATGTGTGGAAATTAAACACATTTCTTAAAAACCAATGGGTCAAAGAAGGAATGGGAAGTTAGAAAATATTTCAAAACAAATGAAAATGAAAACACAATATACCAAAATGTATGGGATGCAGCAAAAGCAGTAAGAGAAATTTATATGTATAAAAATCTGCAAGTGGACATTAGGAGGGCTTTGAGGCCTCTGGTGGAAAAGGAAATATCTTCCAGTAAAAACTAGATAGAAGCATTCTCAGAAACTACTTTGTGATGATTGCATTCAAGACACAGAGTTGAACATTCCCTTTGACAGTGCAGTTTGGAAACTCTCTTTTTGTAGAATCTGCAAGTGGAGATATGGACCGCTTGGAGGCCTATGGTAGTCAAGGAAATAACTTCATATACAAACTAGACAGTAGCATTCTCAGAAAACTCTTTGTGACGACTGAGTTTAACTCACAGAGCTGAACATTCCCTGGGATGGAGCAGCTGCGAAACACACTATTTGTAGAATCTGCAAGGGGATTTTTGGACCTCTCTGAGGATTTCGTTGGAAACGGGATAAACTGCACATAACTAAACGGAAGCATTCTCAGAACTTTCTTCATGGTGATTGCATTCAACTCACACTGTTGAACCTTTCTTTGATAGTTCAGGTTTGAAACACTCTTTTTGTAGAATCTGCAAGAGGATATTTGGACCCCTCTGAGGATTTCGTTGGAAACGGGATTACCCGCACCTAACTAAACAGAAGCATTCTCAGAACTTTCCTCGTGATGCTTGCATTCAACAAACACTGTTGAACCTTTCTTTGATAGTTTAGGTTTGAAACACTCTTTTTGTAGAAACTGCAAGTTGATATTTGGACCTCTCTGAGGATTTCGTTGGAAACGGGATAAAGTGCACATAACTAAACAGAAGCATTCTCAGAAATTTCTTCGTGATGTTTGCATTCAACTCACAGCGTTGAAACTTTCTTTGATAGTTCAGGTTTGAAACACTCTTTTGTAGAAACTGCAGGTGGATAATTCCATCTCTTTGAGTCCTGTCCTAATGAAGGAGATAACTTCATATCAAAGCAAGACAGAAGCATTCTCAGAAATTTCTTTGGGATGATTGAGTCGGACTCAGCTGAACATTCCTTTGGATGGAGCACTTTCGAAACACACTATTTGTAGAATCTGCAAGTGGATATTTGGACCTCTCTGAGGATTTCGTTGGAAACGGGATAAACCACACACAACTAAACAGAAGCATTCTCAGAGCCTTCTTCATGATGTTTGCATTCAACTCACAGTGTTGAACCTTTCTTTGATAGTTCAGGTTTGAAACACTCTTTTTGTAGAAACTGCAAGTGGAGAATTGCACCTCTTTGAGGCCTATCCCAGTAAAGGAAATAACTTCATATCAAAACAAGACCGAAGGACTCTCAGAAAATTCCTTGGGATGATTGTCTTGGACTCACCGAGCTGAACATTCCTTGGGCTGGAGAAGTTTTGAAGCACGCTTACTGGAGAATCTGCAAGTGGATATTTGGCCCTCTCTGAGGAATTCGTTGGAAACGGGATAATTTCAGCTAACTAAACAGAAGCAGTCTCAGAATCTTCTTTGTGATGTTTGCATTCAAATCCCAGAGTTGAACGTTCCTTTGAACGTTCAGGTTTGAAACTCTCTTTTTGTAGAATCTGCGAGTGGATATATGGACCTCTCTGGGCATTTCGTTGGAAACGGGAAAAACTGCACATCACTAAACAGAAGTATTCTCAGAAATTTCCCCGTGGTGATTGCATTCAACTCAAACTGTTGAACCTTCTTTGATAGTTCAGGTTTGAAACGCACTTTTTGTAGAATCTGCAAGAGGATATTTGGACCTCTCTGAGGATTTCGTTGGAAACGGGATTAACCGCACCTAACTAAACAGAAGCATTCTCAGAACTTTCCTCGTGAGGCTTGCATTCAACAAACACTGTTGAACGTTTCTTTGATAGTTTTGGTTTGAAACACTCTTCTTGTAGAAACTGCAAGTTGATATTTGGACCTCTCTGAGGGTTTCGTTGGAAACGGGATAAAGTGCACATAACTAAACAGAAGCATTCTCAGAACCTTCTTCGTGATGTTTGCATTCAACTCACAGTGTTGAAACTTTCTTTGATAGTTCAGGTTTGAAACACTCTTTTGTAGAAACTGCAGGTGGATAATTCCATCTCTTTGAGTCCTATCCTAGTAAAGGAGATAACTTCATATCAAAGCAAGACAGAAGCATTCTCAGAAATTTCTTTGGGATGATTGAGTCGGACTCAGCTGAACATTCCTTTGGATGGAGCACTTTCGAAACGCACTATTTGTAGAATCTGCAAGTGCATGTGTGGTCCTCTCTGAGGATTTCGTTGGAAACGGGATAAACCGCACACAACAAAACAGAAGCATTCTCAGAACCTTCTTCGTGATGTTTGCATTCAACTCACAGTGTTGACAGGTTTGAAACACTCCTTTTGTGGAAACTGCAAGTGGAGAATTGCACCTCTTTGAGGCCTATCCTAGTAAAGGAAATAACTTCATATCAAAACAAGACAGAAGCATTCTCAGAAAATTCCTTGGGATGATTGTGTTGGACTCACAGAGCTGAACATTCCTTGGGCTGGAGCAGTTTCGAAAGACGCTTTCTGTAGCATCTGCAAGTGGATATTTGGCCCTCTCTGAGGAATTCGTTGGAATCGGGGTAATATCAGCTAACTAAACAGAAGCAGTCTCAGAATCTTCTTTGTGATGTTTGCATTCGAATCCCAGAGTTGAAACTTCCTTTGAAAGTTCAGGTTAGAAACACTCTTTTTGTAGGATCTGCAATTGGATATTTGGACCACTCTGTGGCCTTCGTTCGAAACGGATATATCTTCACATAAAATCTAGACAGAAGCATTCTCAGAAACTTTTCTGTGATGACTGCATTCAACTCACAGCGTTGAACACTCGTTTTGAGAGCGCAGTTTTGAAACTCTCTTTCTGTGGAATCTGCAAGTGGATATGTGGACCTCTTTGAAGATTTCTTTGGAAACGGGAATATCTTCACATAAAATCTAAACAGAAGCATTCTCAGAAACTTCTCTGTGATGTTTGTGTTCAACTCACACAGTTTCACACGGCTTTTCAAAGAGAAGTTCTGAAACATTCTTTTCCTAGTGTCTGCAAGTGGACATTTGGAGAGCTTTCAGGCCTGTGGTGGAAAACGAATTATCGTCACATAAAAACAAGAGAGAAGCATTGTCAGAAACTTCTTTGTGATGATTGCATTCAACTCACAGAGTTGAAGGTTCCTTTTCAAACAGCAGTTTCCAAACACTCTTTCTGTGTAATGTGCAAGTGGATATTTCAACGTCTTTGAAGATTTCGTAGGAAACGGGATAATCTTCACAGAAAAGCTAAACAGAAGCATTCTCAGAAACACCTTTGTGATGATTAAATTCAACTCACAGAGTTGAACTTTTCTTTTGGGAGAGAATCTTTGAAACACTCTTTTACTACAATCTGCAAGTGGACATTAGGAGGGCTTTGAGGCCTCTGGTGGAAAAGGAAATATCTTCCAGTACAAACTAGATAGAAGCATTCTCAGAAACTACTTTGTGATGATTGCATTCAAGACACAGAGTTGAACATTCCCTTTGACAGTGCAGTTTGGAAACTCTCTTTTTGTAGAATCTGCAAGTGGAGATATGGACCGCTTGGAGGCCTATGGTAGTCAAGGAAATAACTTCATATACAAACTAGACAGTAGCATTCTCAGAAAACTCTTTGTGACGACTGAGTTTAACTCACAGAGCTGAACATTCCCTGGGATGGAGCAGCTGCGAAACACACTATTTGTAGAATCTGCAAGGGGATTTTTGGACCTCTCTGAGGATTTCGTTGGAAACGGGATAAACTGCACATAACTAAACGGAAGCATTCTCAGAACTTTCTTCATGGTGATTGCATTCAACTCACACTGTTGAACCTTTCTTTGATAGTTCAGGTTTGAAACACTCTTTTTGTAGAATCTGCAAGAGGATATTTGGACCCCTCTGAGGATTGCGTTGGAAACGGGATTACCCGCACCTAACTAAACAGAAGCATTCTCAGAACTTTCCTCGTGATGCTTGCATTCAACAAACACTGTTGAACCTTTCTTTGACAGTTTAGGTTTGAAACACTCTTTTTGTAGAAACTGCAAGTTGATATTTGGACCTCTCTGAGGATTTCGTTGGAAACGGGATAAAGTGCACATAACTAAACAGAAGCATTCTCAGAAATTTCTTCGTGATGTTTGCATTCAACTCACAGCGTTGAAACTTTCTTTGATAGTTCAGGTTTGAAACACTCTTTTGTAGAAACTGCAGGTGGATAATTCCATCTCTTTGAGTCCTGTCCTAATAAAGGAGATAACTTCATATCAAAGCAAGACAGAAGCATTCTCAGAAATTTCTTTGGGATGATTGAGTCGGACTCAGCTGAACATTCCTTTGGATGGAGCACTTTCGAAACACACTATTTGTAGAATCTGCAAGTGGATATTTGGACCTCTCTGAGGATTTCGTTGGAAACGGGATAAACCACACACAACTAAACAGAAGCATTCTCAGAGCCTTCTTCATGATGTTTGCATTCAACTCACAGTGTTGAACCTTTCTTTGATAGTTCAGGTTTGAAACACTCTTTTTGTAGAAACTGCAAGTGGAGAATTGCACCTCTTTGAGGCCTATCCCAGTAAAGGAAATAACTTCATATCAAAACAAGACCGAAGGACTCTCAGAAAATTCCTTGGGATGATTGTCTTGGACTCACCGAGCTGAACATTCCTTGGGCTGGAGAAGTTTTGAAGCACGCTTACTGGAGAATCTGCAAGTGGATATTTGGCCCTCTCTGAGGAATTCGTTGGAAACGGGATAATTTCAGCTAACTAAACAGAAGCAGTCTCAGAATCTTCTTTGTGATGTTTGCATTCAAATCCCAGAGTTGAACGTTCCTTTGAACGTTCAGGTTTGAAACTCTCTTTTTGTAGAATCTGCGAGTGGATATATGGACCTCTCTGGGCATTTCGTTGGAAACGGGAAAAACTGCACATCACTAAACAGAAGTATTCTCAGAAATTTCCCCGTGGTGATTGCATTCAACTCAAACTGTTGAACCTTCTTTGATAGTTCAGGTTTGAAACGCACTTTTTGTAGAATCTGCAAGAGGATATTTGGACCTCTCTGAGGATTTCGTTGGAAACGGGATTAACCGCACCTAACTAAACAGAAGCATTCTCAGAACTTTCCTCGTGAGGCTTGCATTCAACAAACACTGTTGAACGTTTCTTTGATAGTTTTGGTTTGAAACACTCTTCTTGTAGAAACTGCAAGTTGATATTTGGACCTCTCTGAGGGTTTCGTTGGAAACGGGATAAAGTGCACATAACTAAACAGAAGCATTCTCAGAACCTTCTTCGTGATGTTTGCATTCAACTCACAGTGTTGAAACTTTCTTTGATAGTTCAGGTTTGAAACACTCTTTTGTAGAAACTGCAGGTGGATAATTCCATCTCTTTGAGTCCTATCCTAGTAAAGGAGATAACTTCATATCAAAGCAAGACAGAAGCATTCTCAGAAATTTCTTTGGGATGATTGAGTCGGACTCAGCTGAACATTCCTTTGGATGGAGCACTTTCGAAACGCACTATTTGTAGAATCTGCAAGTGCATGTGTGGTCCTCTCTGAGGATTTCGTTGGAAACGGGATAAACCGCACACAACAAAACAGAAGCATTCTCAGAACCTTCTTCGTGATGTTTGCATTCAACTCACAGTGTTGACAGGTTTGAAACACTCCTTTTGTGGAAACTGCAAGTGGAGAATTGCACCTCTTTGAGGCCTATCCTAGTAAAGGAAATAACTTCATATCAAAACAAGACAGAAGCATTCTCAGAAAATTCCTTGGGATGATTGTGTTGGACTCACAGAGCTGAACATTCCTTGGGCTGGAGCAGTTTCGAAAGACGCTTTCTGTAGCATCTGCAAGTGGATATTTGGCCCTCTCTGAGGAATTCGTTGGAATCGGGGTAATATCAGCTAACTAAACAGAAGCAGTCTCAGAATCTTCTTTGTGATGTTTGCATTCGAATCCCAGAGTTGAAACTTCCTTTGAAAGTTCAGGTTAGAAACACTCTTTTTGTAGGATCTGCAATTGGATATTTGGACCACTCTGTGGCCTTCGTTCGAAACGGATATATCTTCACATAAAATCTAGACAGAAGCATTCTCAGAAACTTTTCTGTGATGACTGCATTCAACTCACAGAGTTGAACACTCGTTTTGAGAGCGCAGTTTTGAAACTCTCTTTCTGTGGAATCTGCAAGTGGATATGTGGACCTCTTTGAAGATTTCTTTGGAAACGGGAATATCTTCACATAAAATCTAAACAGAAGCATTCTCAGAAACTTCTCTGTGATGTTTGTGTTCAACTCACACAGTTTCACACGGCTTTTCAAAGAGAAGTTCTGAAACATTCTTTTCCTAGTGTCTGCAAGTGGACATTTGGAGAGCTTTCAGGCCTGTGGTGGAAAACGAATTATCGTCACATAAAAACAAGAGAGAAGCATTGTCAGAAACTTCTTTGTGATGATTGCATTCAACTCACAGAGTTGAAGGTTCCTTTTCAAACAGCAGTTTCCAAACACTCTTTCTGTGTAATGTGCAAGTGGATATTTCAACGTCTTTGAAGATTTCGTAGGAAACGGGATAATCTTCACAGAAAAGCTAAACAGAAGCATTCTCAGAAACACCTTTGTGATGATTAAATTCAACTCACAGAGTTGAACTTTTCTTTTGGGAGAGAATCTTTGAAACACTCTTTTACTACAATCTGCAAGTGGACATTAGGAGGGCTTTGAGGCCTCTGGTGGAAAAGGAAATATCTTCCAGTACAAACTAGATAGAAGCATTCTCAGAAACTACTTTGTGATGATTGCATTCAAGACACAGAGTTGAACATTCCCTTTGACAGTGCAGTTTGGAAACTCTCTTTTTGTAGAATCTGCAAGTGGAGATATGGACCGCTTGGAGGCCTATGGTAGTCAAGGAAATAACTTCATATACAAACTAGACAGTAGCATTCTCAGAAAACTCTTTGTGACGACTGAGTTTAACTCACAGAGCTGAACATTCCCTGGGATGGAGCAGCTGCGAAACACACTATTTGTAGAATCTGCAAGGGGATTTTTGGACCTCTCTGAGGATTTCGTTGGAAACGGGATAAACTGCACATAACTAAACGGAAGTATTCTCAGAACTTTCTTCATGGTGATTGCATTCAACTCACACTGTTGAACCTTTCTTTGATAGTTCAGGTTTGAAACACTCTTTTTGTAGAATCTGCAAGAGGATATTTGGACCCCTCTGAGGATTTCGTTGGAAACGGGATTACCCGCACCTAACTAAACAGAAGCATTCTCAGAACTTTCCTCGTGATGCTTGCATTCAACAAACACTGTTGAACCTTTCTTTGATAGTTTAGGTTTGAAACACTCTTTTTGTAGAAACTGCAAGTTGATATTTGGACCTCTCTGAGGATTTCGTTGGAAACGGGATAAAGTGCACATAACTAAACAGAAGCATTCTCAGAAATTTCTTCGTGATGTTTGCATTCAACTCACAGCGTTGAAACTTTCTTTGATAGTTCAGGTTTGAAACACTCTTTTGTAGAAACTGCAGGTGGATAATTCCATCTCTTTGAGTCCTGTCCTAATAAAGGAGATAACTTCATATCAAAGCAAGACAGAAGCATTCTCAGAAATTTCTTTGGGATGATTGAGTCGGACTCAGCTGAACATTCCTTTGGATGGAGCACTTTCGAAACACACTATTTGTAGAATCTGCAAGTGGATATTTGGACCTCTCTGAGGATTTCGTTGGAAACGGGATAAACCACACACAACTAAACAGAAGCATTCTCAGAGCCTTCTTCATGATGTTTGCATTCAACTCACAGTGTTGAACCTTTCTTTGATAGTTCAGGTTTGAAACACTCTTTTTGTAGAAACTGCAAGTGGAGAATTGCACCTCTTTGAGGCCTATCCCAGTAAAGGAAATAACTTCATATCAAAACAAGACCGAAGGACTCTCAGAAAATTCCTTGGGATGATTGTCTTGGACTCACCGAGCTGAACATTCCTTGGGCTGGAGAAGTTTTGAAGCACGCTTACTGGAGAATCTGCAAGTGGATATTTGGCCCTCTCTGAGGAATTCGTTGGAAACGGGATAATTTCAGCTAACTAAACAGAAGCAGTCTCAGAATCTTCTTTGTGATGTTTGCATTCAAATCCCAGAGTTGAACGTTCCTTTGAACGTTCAGGTTTGAAACTCTCTTTTTGTAGAATCTGCGAGTGGATATATGGACCTCTCTGGGCATTTCGTTGGAAACGGGAAAAACTGCACATCACTAAACAGAAGTATTCTCAGAAATTTCCCCGTGGTGATTGCATTCAACTCAAACTGTTGAACCTTCTTTGATAGTTCAGGTTTGAAACACACTTTTTGTAGAATCTGCAAGAGGATATTTGGACCTCTCTGAGGATTTCGTTGGAAACGGGATTAACCGCACCTAACTAAACAGAAGCATTCTCAGAACTTTCCTCGTGAGGCTTGCATTCAACAAACACTGTTGAACGTTTCTTTGATAGTTTTGGTTTGAAACACTCTTCTTGTAGAAACTGCAAGTTGATATTTGGACCTCTCTGAGGGTTTCGTTGGAAACGGGATAAAGTGCACATAACTAAACAGAAGCATTCTCAGAACCTTCTTCGTGATGTTTGCATTCAACTCACAGTGTTGAAACTTTCTTTGATAGTTCAGGTTTGAAACACTCTTTTGTAGAAACTGCAGGTGGATAATTCCATCTCTTTGAGTCCTATCCTAGTAAAGGAGATAACTTCATATCAAAGCAAGACAGAAGCATTCTCAGAAATTTCTTTGGGATGATTGAGTCGGACTCAGCTGAACATTCCTTTGGATGGAGCACTTTCGAAACGCACTATCTGTAGAATCTGCAAGTGCATGTGTGGTCCTCTCTGAGGATTTCGTTGGAAACGGGATAAACCGCACACAACAAAACAGAAGCATTCTCAGAACCTTCTTCGTGATGTTTGCATTCAACTCACAGTGTTGACAGGTTTGAAACACTCCTTTTGTGGAAACTGCAAGTGGAGAATTGCACCTCTTTGAGGCCTATCCTAGTAAAGGAAATAACTTCATATCAAAACAAGACAGAAGCATTCTCAGAAAATTCCTTGGGATGATTGTGTTGGACTCACAGAGCTGAACATTCCTTGGGCTGGAGCAGTTTCGAAAGACGCTTTCTGTAGCATCTGCAAGTGGATATTTGGCCCTCTCTGAGGAATTCGTTGGAATCGGGGTAATATCAGCTAACTAAACAGAAGCAGTCTCAGAATCTTCTTTGTGATGTTTGCATTCGAATCCCAGAGTTGAAACTTCCTTTGAAAGTTCAGGTTAGAAACACTCTTTTTGTAGGATCTGCAATTGGATATTTGGACCACTCTGTGGCCTTCGTTCGAAACGGATATATCTTCACATAAAATCTAGACAGAAGCATTCTCAGAAACTTTTCTGTGATGACTGCATTCAACTCACAGAGTTGAACACTCGTTTTGAGAGCGCAGTTTTGAAACTCTCTTTCTGTGGAATCTGCAAGTGGATATGTGGACCTCTTTGAAGATTTCTTTGGAAACGGGAATATCTTCACATAAAATCTAAACAGAAGCATTCTCAGAAACTTCTCTGTGATGTTTGTGTTCAACTCACACAGTTTCACACGGCTTTTCAAAGAGAAGTTCTGAAACATTCTTTTCCTAGTGTCTGCAAGTGGACATTTGGAGAGCTTTCAGGCCTGTGGTGGAAAACGAATTATCGTCACATAAAAACAAGAGAGAAGCATTGTCAGAAACTTCTTTGTGATGATTGCATTCAACTCACAGAGTTGAAGGTTCCTTTTCAAACAGCAGTTTCCAAACACTCTTTCTGTGTAATGTGCAAGTGGATATTTCAACGTCTTTGAAGATTTCGTAGGAAACGGGATAATCTTCACAGAAAAGCTAAACAGAAGCATTCTCAGAAACACCTTTGTGATGATTAAATTCAACTCACAGAGTTGAACTTTTCTTTTGGGAGAGAATCTTTGAAACACTCTTTTACTACAATCTGCAAGTGGACATTAGGAGGGCTTTGAGGCCTCTGGTGGAAAAGGAAATATCTTCCAGTACAAACTAGATAGAAGCATTCTCAGAAACTACTTTGTGATGATTGCATTCAAGACACAGAGTTGAACATTCCCTTTGACAGTGCAGTTTGGAAACTCTCTTTTTGTAGAATCTGCAAGTGGAGATATGGACCGCTTGGAGGCCTATGGTAGTCAAGGAAATAACTTCATATACAAACTAGACAGTAGCATTCTCAGAAAACTCTTTGTGACGACTGAGTTTAACTCACAGAGCTGAACATTCCCTGGGATGGAGCAGCTGCGAAACACACTATTTGTAGAATCTGCAAGGGGATTTTTGGACCTCTCTGAGGATTTCGTTGGAAACGGGATAAACTGCACATAACTAAACGGAAGTATTCTCAGAACTTTCTTCATGGTGATTGCATTCAACTCACACTGTTGAACCTTTCTTTGATAGTTCAGGTTTGAAACACTCTTTTTGTAGAATCTGCAAGAGGATATTTGGACCCCTCTGAGGATTTCGTTGGAAACGGGATTACCCGCACCTAACTAAACAGAAGCATTCTCAGAACTTTCCTCGTGATGCTTGCATTCAACAAACACTGTTGAACCTTTCTTTGACAGTTTAGGTTTGAAACACTCTTTTTGTAGAAACTGCAAGTTGATATTTGGACCTCTCTGAGGATTTCGTTGGAAACGGGATAAAGTGCACATAACTAAACAGAAGCATTCTCAGAAATTTCTTCGTGATGTTTGCATTCAACTCACAGCGTTGAAACTTTCTTTGATAGTTCAGGTTTGAAACACTCTTTTGTAGAAACTGCAGGTGGATAATTCCATCTCTTTGAGTCCTGTCCTAATAAAGGAGATAACTTCATATCAAAGCAAGACAGAAGCATTCTCAGAAATTTCTTTGGGATGATTGAGTCGGACTCAGCTGAACATTCCTTTGGATGGAGCACTTTCGAAACACACTATTTGTAGAATCTGCAAGTGGATATTTGGACCTCTCTGAGGATTTCGTTGGAAACGGGATAAACCACACACAACTAAACAGAAGCATTCTCAGAGCCTTCTTCATGATGTTTGCATTCAACTCACAGTGTTGAACCTTTCTTTGATAGTTCAGGTTTGAAACACTCTTTTTGTAGAAACTGCAAGTGGAGAATTGCACCTCTTTGAGGCCTATCCCAGTAAAGGAAATAACTTCATATCAAAACAAGACCGAAGGACTCTCAGAAAATTCCTTGGGATGATTGTCTTGGACTCACCGAGCTGAACATTCCTTGGGCTGGAGAAGTTTTGAAGCACGCTTACTGGAGAATCTGCAAGTGGATATTTGGCCCTCTCTGAGGAATTCGTTGGAAACGGGATAATTTCAGCTAACTAAACAGAAGCAGTCTCAGAATCTTCTTTGTGATGTTTGCATTCAAATCCCAGAGTTGAACGTTCCTTTGAACGTTCAGGTTTGAAACTCTCTTTTTGTAGAATCTGCGAGTGGATATATGGACCTCTCTGGGCATTTCGTTGGAAACGGGAAAAACTGCACATCACTAAACAGAAGTATTCTCAGAAATTTCCCCGTGGTGATTGCATTCAACTCAAACTGTTGAACCTTCTTTGATAGTTCAGGTTTGAAACACACTTTTTGTAGAATCTGCAAGAGGATATTTGGACCTCTCTGAGGATTTCGTTGGAAACGGGATTAACCGCACCTAACTAAACAGAAGCATTCTCAGAACTTTCCTCGTGAGGCTTGCATTCAACAAACACTGTTGAACGTTTCTTTGATAGTTTTGGTTTGAAACACTCTTCTTGTAGAAACTGCAAGTTGATATTTGGACCTCTCTGAGGGTTTCGTTGGAAACGGGATAAAGTGCACATAACTAAACAGAAGCATTCTCAGAACCTTCTTCGTGATGTTTGCATTCAACTCACAGTGTTGAAACTTTCTTTGATAGTTCAGGTTTGAAACACTCTTTTGTAGAAACTGCAGGTGGATAATTCCATCTCTTTGAGTCCTATCCTAGTAAAGGAGATAACTTCATATCAAAGCAAGACAGAAGCATTCTCAGAAATTTCTTTGGGATGATTGAGTCGGACTCAGCTGAACATTCCTTTGGATGGAGCACTTTCGAAACGCACTATTTGTAGAATCTGCAAGTGCATGTGTGGTCCTCTCTGAGGATTTCGTTGGAAACGGGATAAACCGCACACAACAAAACAGAAGCATTCTCAGAACCTTCTTCGTGATGTTTGCATTCAACTCACAGTGTTGACAGGTTTGAAACACTCCTTTTGTGGAAACTGCAAGTGGAGAATTGCACCTCTTTGAGGCCTATCCTAGTAAAGGAAATAACTTCATATCAAAACAAGACAGAAGCATTCTCAGAAAATTCCTTGGGATGATTGTGTTGGACTCACAGAGCTGAACATTCCTTGGGCTGGAGCAGTTTCGAAAGACGCTTTCTGTAGCATCTGCAAGTGGATATTTGGCCCTCTCTGAGGAATTCGTTGGAATCGGGGTAATATCAGCTAACTAAACAGAAGCAGTCTCAGAATCTTCTTTGTGATGTTTGCATTCGAATCCCAGAGTTGAAACTTCCTTTGAAAGTTCAGGTTAGAAACACTCTTTTTGTAGGATCTGCAATTGGATATTTGGACCACTCTGTGGCCTTCGTTCGAAACGGATATATCTTCACATAAAATCTA
Source organism: Pan troglodytes (assembly GCF_028858775.2). Lineage (NCBI taxonomy): Eukaryota > Metazoa > Chordata > Mammalia > Primates > Hominidae > Pan > Pan troglodytes. The sequence continues at coordinate 64,404,670 of NC_072403.2, forward strand.
GACAGAAGCATTCTCAGAAACTTTTCTGTGATGACTGCATTCAACTCACAGCGTTGAACACTCGTTTTGAGAGCGCAGTTTTGAAACTCTCTTTCTGTGGAATCTGCAAGTGGATATGTGGACCTCTTTGAAGATTTCTTTGGAAACGGGAATATCTTCACATAAAATCTAAACAGAAGCATTCTCAGAAACTTCTCTGTGATGTTTGTGTTCAACTCACACAGTTTCACATGGCTTTTCAAAGAGAAGTTCTGAAACATTCTTTTCCTAGTGTCTGCAAGTGGACATTTGGAGAGCTTTCAGGCCTGTGGTGGAAAACGAATTATCGTCACATAAAAACAAGAGAGAAGCATTGTCAGAAACTTCTTTGTGATGATTGCATTCAACTCACAGAGTTGAAGGTTCCTTTTCAAACAGCAGTTTCCAAACACTCTTTCTGTGTAATGTGCAAGTGGATATTTCAACGTCTTTGAAGATTTCGTAGGAAACGGGATAATCTTCACAGAAAAGCTAAACAGAACCATTCTCAGAAACACCTTTGTGATGATTAAATTCAACTCACAGAGTTGAACTTTTCTTTTGGGAGAGAATCTTTGAAACACTCTTTTACTACAATCTGCAAGTGGACATTAGGAGGGCTTTGAGGCCTCTGGTGGAAAAGGAAATATCTTCCAGTAAAAACTAGATAGAAGCATTCTCAGAAACTACTTTGTGATGATTGCATTCAAGACACAGAGTTGAACATTCCCTTTGACAGTGCAGTTTGGAAACTCTCTTTTTGTAGAATCTGCAAGTGGAGATATGGACCGCTTGGAGGCCTATGGTAGTCAAGGAAATAACTTCATATACAAACTAGACAGTAGCATTCTCAGAAAACTCTTTGTGACGACTGAGTTTAACTCACAGAGCTGAACATTCCCTGGGATGGAGCAGCTGCGAAACACACTATTTGTAGAATCTGCAAGGGGATTTTTGGACCTCTCTGAGGATTTCGTTGGAAACGGGATAAACTGCACATAACTAAACGGAAGCATTCTCAGAACTTTCTTCATGGTGATTGCATTCAACTCACACTGTTGAACCTTTCTTTGATAGTTCAGGTTTGAAACACTCTTTTTGTAGAATCTGCAAGAGGATATTTGGACCCCTCTGAGGATTTCGTTGGAAACGGGATTACCCGCACCTAACTAAACAGAAGCATTCTCAGAACTTTCCTCGTGATGCTTGCATTCAACAAACACTGTTGAACCTTTCTTTGACAGTTTAGGTTTGAAACACTCTTTTTGTAGAAACTGCAAGTTGATATTTGGACCTCTCTGAGGATTTCGTTGGAAACGGGATAAAGTGCACATAACTAAACAGAAGCATTCTCAGAAATTTCTTCGTGATGTTTGCATTCAACTCACAGCGTTGAAACTTTCTTTGATAGTTCAGGTTTGAAACACTCTTTTGTAGAAACTGCAGGTGGATAATTCCATCTCTTTGAGTCCTGTCCTAATAAAGGAGATAACTTCATATCAAAGCAAGACAGAAGCATTCTCAGAAATTTCTTTGGGATGATTGAGTCGGACTCAGCTGAACATTCCTTTGGATGGAGCACTTTCGAAACACACTATTTGTAGAATCTGCAAGTGGATATTTGGACCTCTCTGAGGATTTCGTTGGAAACGGGATAAACCACACACAACTAAACAGAAGCATTCTCAGAGCCTTCTTCATGATGTTTGCATTCAACTCACAGTGTTGAACCTTTCTTTGATAGTTCAGGTTTGAAACACTCTTTTTGTAGAAACTGCAAGTGGAGAATTGCACCTCTTTGAGGCCTATCCCAGTAAAGGAAATAACTTCATATCAAAACAAGACCGAAGGACTCTCAGAAAATTCCTTGGGATGATTGTCTTGGACTCACCGAGCTGAACATTCCTTGGGCTGGAGAAGTTTTGAAGCACGCTTACTGGAGAATCTGCAAGTGGATATTTGGCCCTCTCTGAGGAATTCGTTGGAAACGGGATAATTTCAGCTAACTAAACAGAAGCAGTCTCAGAATCTTCTTTGTGATGTTTGCATTCAAATCCCAGAGTTGAACGTTCCTTTGAACGTTCAGGTTTGAAACTCTCTTTTTGTAGAATCTGCGAGTGGATATATGGACCTCTCTGGGCATTTCGTTGGAAACGGGAAAAACTGCACATCACTAAACAGAAGTATTCTCAGAAATTTCCCCGTGGTGATTGCATTCAACTCAAACTGTTGAACCTTCTTTGATAGTTCAGGTTTGAAACACACTTTTTGTAGAATCTGCAAGAGGATATTTGGACCTCTCTGAGGATTTCGTTGGAAACGGGATTAACCGCACCTAACTAAACAGAAGCATTCTCAGAACTTTCCTCGTGAGGCTTGCATTCAACAAACACTGTTGAACGTTTCTTTGATAGTTTTGGTTTGAAACACTCTTCTTGTAGAAACTGCAAGTTGATATTTGGACCTCTCTGAGGGTTTCGTTGGAAACGGGATAAAGTGCACATAACTAAACAGAAGCATTCTCAGAACCTTCTTCGTGATGTTTGCATTCAACTCACAGTGTTGAAACTTTCTTTGATAGTTCAGGTTTGAAACACTCTTTTGTAGAAACTGCAGGTGGATAATTCCATCTCTTTGAGTCCTATCCTAGTAAAGGAGATAACTTCATATCAAAGCAAGACAGAAGCATTCTCAGAAATTTCTTTGGGATGATTGAGTCGGACTCAGCTGGACATTCCTTTGGATGGAGCACTTTCGAAACACACTATTTGTAGAATCTGCAAGTGGATATTTGGACCTCTCTGAGGATTTCGTTGGAAACGGGGTAAACCACACACAACTAAACAGAAGCATTCTCAGAGCCTTCTTCATGATGTTTGCATTCAACTCACAGTGTTGAACCTTTCTTTGATAGTTCAGGTTTGAAACACTCTTTTTGTAGAAACTGCAAGTGGAGAATTGCACCTCTTTGAGGCCTATCCCAGTAAAGGAAATAACTTCATATCAAAACAAGACCGAAGGACTCTCAGAAAATTCCTTGGGATGATTGTCTTGGACTCACCGAGCTGAACATTCCTTGGGCTGGAGAAGTTTTGAGGCACGCTTACTGGAGAATCTGCAAGTGGATATTTGGCCCTCTCTGAGGAACTCGTTGGAAACGGGATAATTTCAGCTAACTAAACAGAAGCAGTCTCAGAATCTTCTTTGTGATGTTTGCATTCAAATCCCAGAGTTGAACGTTCCTTTGAACGTTCAGGTTTGAAACTCTCTTTTTGTAGAATCTGCGAGTGGATATATGGACCTCTCTGGGCATTTCGTTGGAAACGGGAAAAACTGCACATCACTAAACAGAAGTATTCTCAGAAATTTCCCCGTGGTGATTGCATTCAACTCAAACTGTTGAACCTTCTTTGATAGTTCAGGTTTGAAACACACTTTTTGTAGAATCTGCAAGAGGATATTTGGACCTCTCTGAGGATTTCGTTGGAAACGGGATTAACCGCACCTAACTAAACAGAAGCATTCTCAGAACTTTCCTCGTGAGGCTTGCATTCAACAAACACTGTTGAACGTTTCTTTGATAGTTTTGGTTTGAAACACTCTTCTTGTAGAAACTGCAAGTTGATATTTGGACCTCTCTGAGGGTTTCGTTGGAAACGGGATAAAGTGCACATAACTAAACAGAAGCATTCTCAGAACCTTCTTCGTGATGTTTGCATTCAACTCACAGTGTTGAAACTTTCTTTGATAGTTCAGGTTTGAAACACTCTTTTGTAGAAACTGCAGGTGGATAATTCCATCTCTTTGAGTCCTATCCTAGTAAAGGAGATAACTTCATATCAAAGCAAGACAGAAGCATTCTCAGAAATTTCTTTGGGATGATTGAGTCGGACTCAGCTGAACATTCCTTTGGATGGAGCACTTTCGAAACGCACTATTTGTAGAATCTGCAAGTGCATGTGTGGTCCTCTCTGAGGATTTCGTTGGAAACGGGATAAACCGCACACAACAAAACAGAAGCATTCTCAGAACCTTCTTCGTGATGTTTGCATTCAACTCACAGTGTTGACAGGTTTGAAACACTCCTTTTGTGGAAACTGCAAGTGGAGAATTGCACCTCTTTGAGGCCTATCCTAGTAAAGGAAATAACTTCATATCAAAACAAGACAGAAGCATTCTCAGAAAATTCCTTGGGATGATTGTGTTGGACTCACAGAGCTGAACATTCCTTGGGCTGGAGCAGTTTCGAAAGACGCTTTCTGTAGCATCTGCAAGTGGATATTTGGCCCTCTCTGAGGAATTCGTTGGAATCGGGGTAATATCAGCTAACTAAACAGAAGCAGTCTCAGAATCTTCTTTGTGATGTTTGCATTCGAATCCCAGAGTTGAAACTTCCTTTGAAAGTTCAGGTTAGAAACACTCTTTTTGTAGGATCTGCAATTGGATATTTGGACCACTCTGTGGCCTTCGTTCGAAACGGATATATCTTCACATAAAATCTAGACAGAAGCATTCTCAGAAACTTTTCTGTGATGACTGCATTCAACTCACAGCGTTGAACACTCGTTTTGAGAGCGCAGTTTTGAAACTCTCTTTCTGTGGAATCTGCAAGTGGATATGTGGACCTCTTTGAAGATTTCTTTGGAAACGGGAATATCTTCACATAAAATCTAAACAGAAGCATTCTCAGAAACTTCTCTGTGATGTTTGTGTTCAACTCACACAGTTTCACACGGCTTTTCAAAGAGAAGTTCTGAAACATTCTTTTCCTAGTGTCTGCAAGTGGACATTTGGAGAGCTTTCAGGCCTGTGGTGGAAAACGAATTATCGTCACATAAAAACAAGAGAGAAGCATTGTCAGAAACTTCTTTGTGATGATTGCATTCAACTCACAGAGTTGAAGGTTCCTTTTCAAACAGCAGTTTCCAAACACTCTTTCTGTGTAATGTGCAAGTGGATATTTCAACGTCTTTGAAGATTTCGTAGGAAACGGGATAATCTTCACAGAAAAGCTAAACAGAAGCATTCTCAGAAACACCCTTGTGATGATTAAATTCAACTCACAGAGTTGAACTTTTCTTTTGGGAGAGAATCTTTGAAACACTCTTTTACTACAATCTGCAAGTGGACATTAGGAGGGCTTTGAGGCCTCTGGTGGAAAAGGAAATATCTTCCAGTACAAACTAGATAGAAGCATTCTCAGAAACTACTTTGTGATGATTGCATTCAAGACACAGAGTTGAACATTCCCTTTGACAGTGCAGTTTGGAAACTCTCTTTTTGTAGAATCTGCAAGTGGAGATATGGACCGCTTGGAGGCCTATGGTAGTCAAGGAAATAACTTCATATACAAACTAGACAGTAGCATTCTCAGAAAACTCTTTGTGACGACTGAGTTTAACTCACAGAGCTGAACATTCCCTGGGATGGAGCAGCTGCGAAACACACTATTTGTAGAATCTGCAAGGGGATTTTTGGACCTCTCTGAGGATTTCGTTGGAAACGGGATAAACTGCACATAACTAAACGGAAGTATTCTCAGAACTTTCTTCATGGTGATTGCATTCAACTCACACTGTTGAACCTTTCTTTGATAGTTCAGGTTTGAAACACTCTTTTTGTAGAATCTGCAAGAGGATATTTGGACCCCTCTGAGGATTTCGTTGGAAACGGGATTACCCGCACCTAACTAAACAGAAGCATTCTCAGAACTTTCCTCGTGATGCTTGCATTCAACAAACACTGTTGAACCTTTCTTTGATAGTTTAGGTTTGAAACACTCTTTTTGTAGAAACTGCAAGTTGATATTTGGACCTCTCTGAGGATTTCGTTGGAAACGGGATAAAGTGCACATAACTAAACAGAAGCATTCTCAGAAATTTCTTCGTGATGTTTGCATTCAACTCACAGCGTTGAAACTTTCTTTGATAGTTCAGGTTTGAAACACTCTTTTGTAGAAACTGCAGGTGGATAATTCCATCTCTTTGAGTCCTGTCCTAATGAAGGAGATAACTTCATATCAAAGCAAGACAGAAGCATTCTCAGAAATTTCTTTGGGATGATTGAGTCGGACTCAGCTGAACATTCCTTTGGATGGAGCACTTTCGAAACACACTATTTGTAGAATCTGCAAGTGGATATTTGGACCTCTCTGAGGATTTCGTTGGAAACGGGATAAACCACACACAACTAAACAGAAGCATTCTCAGAGCCTTCTTCATGATGTTTGCATTCAACTCACAGTGTTGAACTTTTCTTTGATAGTTCAGGTTTGAAACACTCTTTTTGTAGAAACTGCAAGTGGAGAATTGCACCTCTTTGAGGCCTATCCCAGTAAAGGAAATAACTTCATATCAAAACAAGACCGAAGGACTCTCAGAAAATTCCTTGGGATGATTGTCTTGGACTCACCGAGCTGAACATTCCTTGGGCTGGAGAAGTTTTGAGGCACGCTTACTGGAGAATCTGCAAGTGGATATTTGGCCCTCTCTGAGGAATTCGTTGGAAACGGGATAATTTCAGCTAACTAAACAGAAGCAGTCTCAGAATCTTCTTTGTGATGTTTGCATTCAAATCCCAGAGTTGAACGTTCCTTTGAACGTTCAGGTTTGAAACTCTCTTTTTGTAGAATCTGCGAGTGGATATATGGACCTCTCTGGGCATTTCGTTGGAAACGGGAAAAACTGCACATCACTAAACAGAAGTATTCTCAGAAATTTCCCCGTGGTGATTGCATTCAACTCAAACTGTTGAACCTTCTTTGATAGTTCAGGTTTGAAACACACTTTTTGTAGAATCTGCAAGAGGATATTTGGACCTCTCTGAGGATTTCGTTGGAAACGGGATTAACCGCACCTAACTAAACAGAAGCATTCTCAGAACTTTCCTCGTGAGGCTTGCATTCAACAAACACTGTTGAACGTTTCTTTGATAGTTTTGGTTTGAAACACTCTTCTTGTAGAAACTGCAAGTTGATATTTGGACCTCTCTGAGGGTTTCGTTGGAAACGGGATAAAGTGCACATAACTAAACAGAAGCATTCTCAGAACCTTCTTCGTGATGTTTGCATTCAACTCACAGTGTTGAAACTTTCTTTGATAGTTCAGGTTTGAAACACTCTTTTGTAGAAACTGCAGGTGGATAATTCCATCTCTTTGAGTCCTATCCTAGTAAAGGAGATAACTTCATATCAAAGCAAGACAGAAGCATTCTCAGAAATTTCTTTGGGATGATTGAGTCGGACTCAGCTGAACATTCCTTTGGATGGAGCACTTTCGAAACGCACTATTTGTAGAATCTGCAAGTGCATGTGTGGTCCTCTCTGAGGATTTCGTTGGAAACGGGATAAACCGCACACAACAAAACAGAAGCATTCTCAGAACCTTCTTCGTGATGTTTGCATTCAACTCACAGTGTTGACAGGTTTGAAACACTCCTTTTGTGGAAACTGCAAGTGGAGAATTGCACCTCTTTGAGGCCTATCCTAGTAAAGGAAATAACTTCATATCAAAACAAGACAGAAGCATTCTCAGAAAATTCCTTGGGATGATTGTGTTGGACTCACAGAGCTGAACATTCCTTGGGCTGGAGCAGTTTCGAAAGACGCTTTCTGTAGCATCTGCAAGTGGATATTTGGCCCTCTCTGAGGAATTCGTTGGAATCGGGGTAATATCAGCTAACTAAACAGAAGCAGTCTCAGAATCTTCTTTGTGATGTTTGCATTCGAATCCCAGAGTTGAAACTTCCTTTGAAAGTTCAGGTTAGAAACACTCTTTTTGTAGGATCTGCAATTGGATATTTGGACCACTCTGTGGCCTTCGTTCGAAACGGATATATCTTCACATAAAATCTAGACAGAAGCATTCTCAGAAACTTTTCTGTGATGACTGCATTCAACTCACAGCGTTGAACACTCGTTTTGAGAGCGCAGTTTTGAAACTCTCTTTCTGTGGAATCTGCAAGTGGATATGTGGACCTCTTTGAAGATTTCTTTGGAAACGGGAATATCTTCACATAAAATCTAAACAGAAGCATTCTCAGAAACTTCTCTGTGATGTTTGTGTTCAACTCACACAGTTTCACATGGCTTTTCAAAGAGAAGTTCTGAAACATTCTTTTCCTAGTGTCTGCAAGTGGACATTTGGAGAGCTTTCAGGCCTGTGGTGGAAAACGAATTATCGTCACATAAAAACAAGAGAGAAGCATTGTCAGAAACTTCTTTGTGATGATTGCATTCAACTCACAGAGTTGAAGGTTCCTTTTCAAACAGCAGTTTCCAAACACTCTTTCTGTGTAATGTGCAAGTGGATATTTCAACGTCTTTGAAGATTTCGTAGGAAACGGGATAATCTTCACAGAAAAGCTAAACAGAAGCATTCTCAGAAACACCTTTGTGATGATTAAATTCAACTCACAGAGTTGAACTTTTCTTTTGGGAGAGAATCTTTGAAACACTCTTTTACTACAATCTGCAAGTGGACATTAGGAGGGCTTTGAGGCCTCTGGTGGAAAAGGAAATATCTTCCAGTAAAAACTAGATAGAAGCATTCTCAGAAACTACTTTGTGATGATTGCATTCAAGACACAGAGTTGAACATTCCCTTTGACAGTGCAGTTTGGAAACTCTCTTTTTGTAGAATCTGCAAGTGGAGATATGGACCGCTTGGAGGCCTATGGTAGTCAAGGAAATAACTTCATATACAAACTAGACAGTAGCATTCTCAGAAAACTCTTTGTGACGACTGAGTTTAACTCACAGAGCTGAACATTCCCTGGGATGGAGCAGCTGCGAAACACACTATTTGTAGAATCTGCAAGGGGATTTTTGGACCTCTCTGAGGATTTCGTTGGAAACGGGATAAACTGCACATAACTAAACGGAAGTATTCTCAGAACTTTCTTCATGGTGATTGCATTCAACTCACACTGTTGAACCTTTCTTTGATAGTTCAGGTTTGAAACACTCTTTTTGTAGAATCTGCAAGAGGATATTTGGACCCCTCTGAGGATTTCGTTGGAAACGGGATTACCCGCACCTAACTAAACAGAAGCATTCTCAGAACTTTCCTCGTGATGCTTGCATTCAACAAACACTGTTGAACCTTTCTTTGATAGTTTAGGTTTGAAACACTCTTTTTGTAGAAACTGCAAGTTGATATTTGGACCTCTCTGAGGATTTCGTTGGAAACGGGATAAAGTGCACATAACTAAACAGAAGCATTCTCAGAAATTTCTTCGTGATGTTTGCATTCAACTCACAGCGTTGAAACTTTCTTTGATAGTTCAGGTTTGAAACACTCTTTTGTAGAAACTGCAGGTGGATAATTCCATCTCTTTGAGTCCTGTCCTAATGAAGGAGATAACTTCATATCAAAGCAAGACAGAAGCATTCTCAGAAATTTCTTTGGGATGATTGAGTCGGACTCAGCTGAACATTCCTTTGGATGGAGCACTTTCGAAACACACTATTTGTAGAATCTGCAAGTGGATATTTGGACCTCTCTGAGGATTTCGTTGGAAACGGGATAAACCACACACAACTAAACAGAAGCATTCTCAGAGCCTTCTTCATGATGTTTGCATTCAACTCACAGTGTTGAACTTTTCTTTGATAGTTCAGGTTTGAAACACTCTTTTTGTAGAAACTGCAAGTGGAGAATTGCACCTCTTTGAGGCCTATCCCAGTAAAGGAAATAACTTCATATCAAAACAAGACCGAAGGACTCTCAGAAAATTCCTTGGGATGATTGTCTTGGACTCACCGAGCTGAACATTCCTTGGGCTGGAGAAGTTTTGAGGCACGCTTACTGGAGAATCTGCAAGTGGATATTTGGCCCTCTCTGAGGAATTCGTTGGAAACGGGATAATTTCAGCTAACTAAACAGAAGCAGTCTCAGAATCTTCTTTGTGATGTTTGCATTCAAATCCCAGAGTTGAACGTTCCTTTGAACGTTCAGGTTTGAAACTCTCTTTTTGTAGAATCTGCGAGTGGATATATGGACCTCTCTGGGCATTTCGTTGGAAACGGGAAAAACTGCACATCACTAAACAGAAGTATTCTCAGAAATTTCCCCGTGGTGATTGCATTCAACTCAAACTGTTGAACCTTCTTTGATAGTTCAGGTTTGAAACACACTTTTTGTAGAATCTGCAAGAGGATATTTGGACCTCTCTGAGGATTTCGTTGGAAACGGGATTAACCGCACCTAACTAAACAGAAGCATTCTCAGAACTTTCCTCGTGAGGCTTGCATTCAACAAACACTGTTGAACGTTTCTTTGATAGTTTTGGTTTGAAACACTCTTCTTGTAGAAACTGCAAGTTGATATTTGGACCTCTCTGAGGGTTTCGTTGGAAACGGGATAAAGTGCACATAACTAAACAGAAGCATTCTCAGAACCTTCTTCGTGATGTTTGCATTCAACTCACAGTGTTGAAACTTTCTTTGATAGTTCAGGTTTGAAACACTCTTTTGTAGAAACTGCAGGTGGATAATTCCATCTCTTTGAGTCCTATCCTAGTAAAGGAGATAACTTCATATCAAAGCAAGACAGAAGCATTCTCAGAAATTTCTTTGGGATGATTGAGTCGGACTCAGCTGAACATTCCTTTGGATGGAGCACTTTCGAAACGCACTATTTGTAGAATCTGCAAGTGCATGTGTGGTCCTCTCTGAGGATTTCGTTGGAAACGGGATAAACCGCACACAACAAAACAGAAGCATTCTCAGAACCTTCTTCGTGATGTTTGCATTCAACTCACAGTGTTGACAGGTTTGAAACACTCCTTTTGTGGAAACTGCAAGTGGAGAATTGCACCTCTTTGAGGCCTATCCTAGTAAAGGAAATAACTTCATATCAAAACAAGACAGAAGCATTCTCAGAAAATTCCTTGGGATGATTGTGTTGGACTCACAGAGCTGAACATTCCTTGGGCTGGAGCAGTTTCGAAAGACGCTTTCTGTAGCATCTGCAAGTGGATATTTGGCCCTCTCTGAGGAATTCGTTGGAATCGGGGTAATATCAGCTAACTAAACAGAAGCAGTCTCAGAATCTTCTTTGTGATGTTTGCATTCGAATCCCAGAGTTGAAACTTCCTTTGAAAGTTCAGGTTAGAAACACTCTTTTTGTAGGATCTGCAATTGGATATTTGGACCACTCTGTGGCCTTCGTTCGAAACGGATATATCTTCACATAAAATCTAGACAGAAGCATTCTCAGAAACTTTTCTGTGATGACTGCATTCAACTCACAGCGTTGAACACTCGTTTTGAGAGCGCAGTTTTGAAACTCTCTTTCTGTGGAATCTGCAAGTGGATATGTGGACCTCTTTGAAGATTTCTTTGGAAACGGGAATATCTTCACATAAAATCTAAACAGAAGCATTCTCAGAAACTTCTCTGTGATGTTTGTGTTCAACTCACACAGTTTCACATGGCTTTTCAAAGAGAAGTTCTGAAACATTCTTTTCCTAGTGTCTGCAAGTGGACATTTGGAGAGCTTTCAGGCCTGTGGTGGAAAACGAATTATCGTCACATAAAAACAAGAGAGAAGCATTGTCAGAAACTTCTTTGTGATGATTGCATTCAACTCACAGAGTTGAAGGTTCCTTTTCAAACAGCAGTTTCCAAACACTCTTTCTGTGTAATGTGCAAGTGGATATTTCAACGTCTTTGAAGATTTCGTAGGAAACGGGATAATCTTCACAGAAAAGCTAAACAGAAGCATTCTCAGAAACACCTTTGTGATGATTAAATTCAACTCACAGAGTTGAACTTTTCTTTTGGGAGAGAATCTTTGAAACACTCTTTTACTACAATCTGCAAGTGGACATTAGGAGGGCTTTGAGGCCTCTGGTGGAAAAGGAAATATCTTCCAGTAAAAACTAGATAGAAGCATTCTCAGAAACTACTTTGTGATGATTGCATTCAAGACACAGAGTTGAACATTCCCTTTGACAGTGCAGTTTGGAAACTCTCTTTTTGTAGAATCTGCAAGTGGAGATATGGACCGCTTGGAGGCCTATGGTAGTCAAGGAAATAACTTCATATACAAACTAGACAGTAGCATTCTCAGAAAACTCTTTGTGACGACTGAGTTTAACTCACAGAGCTGAACATTCCCTGGGATGGAGCAGCTGCGAAACACACTATTTGTAGAATCTGCAAGGGGATTTTTGGACCTCTCTGAGGATTTCGTTGGAAACGGGATAAACTGCACATAACTAAACGGAAGTATTCTCAGAACTTTCTTCATGGTGATTGCATTCAACTCACACTGTTGAACCTTTCTTTGATAGTTCAGGTTTGAAACACTCTTTTTGTAGAATCTGCAAGAGGATATTTGGACCCCTCTGAGGATTTCGTTGGAAACGGGATTACCCGCACCTAACTAAACAGAAGCATTCTCAGAACTTTCCTCGTGATGCTTGCATTCAACAAACACTGTTGAACCTTTCTTTGATAGTTTAGGTTTGAAACACTCTTTTTGTAGAAACTGCAAGTTGATATTTGGACCTCTCTGAGGATTTCGTTGGAAACGGGATAAAGTGCACATAACTAAACAGAAGCATTCTCAGAAATTTCTTCGTGATGTTTGCATTCAACTCACAGCGTTGAAACTTTCTTTGATAGTTCAGGTTTGAAACACTCTTTTGTAGAAACTGCAGGTGGATAATTCCATCTCTTTGAGTCCTGTCCTAATGAAGGAGATAACTTCATATCAAAGCAAGACAGAAGCATTCTCAGAAATTTCTTTGGGATGATTGAGTCGGACTCAGCTGAACATTCCTTTGGATGGAGCACTTTCGAAACACACTATTTGTAGAATCTGCAAGTGGATATTTGGACCTCTCTGAGGATTTCGTTGGAAACGGGGTAAACCACACACAACTAAACAGAAGCATTCTCAGAGCCTTCTTCATGATGTTTGCATTCAACTCACAGTGTTGAACCTTTCTTTGATAGTTCAGGTTTGAAACACTCTTTTTGTAGAAACTGCAAGTGGAGAATTGCACCTCTTTGAGGCCTATCCCAGTAAAGGAAATAACTTCATATCAAAACAAGACCGAAGGACTCTCAGAAAATTCCTTGGGATGATTGTCTTGGACTCACCGAGCTGAACATTCCTTGGGCTGGAGAAGTTTTGAGGCACGCTTACTGGAGAATCTGCAAGTGGATATTTGGCCCTCTCTGAGGAACTCGTTGGAAACGGGATAATTTCAGCTAACTAAACAGAAGCAGTCTCAGAATCTTCTTTGTGATGTTTGCATTCAAATCCCAGAGTTGAACGTTCCTTTGAACGTTCAGGTTTGAAACTCTCTTTTTGTAGAATCTGCGAGTGGATATATGGACCTCTCTGGGCATTTCGTTGGAAACGGGAAAAACTGCACATCACTAAACAGAAGTATTCTCAGAAATTTCCCCGTGGTGATTGCATTCAACTCAAACTGTTGAACCTTCTTTGATAGTTCAGGTTTGAAACACACTTTTTGTAGAATCTGCAAGAGGATATTTGGACCTCTCTGAGGATTTCGTTGGAAACGGGATTAACCGCACCTAACTAAACAGAAGCATTCTCAGAACTTTCCTCGTGAGGCTTGCATTCAACAAACACTGTTGAACGTTTCTTTGATAGTTTTGGTTTGAAACACTCTTCTTGTAGAAACTGCAAGTTGATATTTGGACCTCTCTGAGGGTTTCGTTGGAAACGGGATAAAGTGCACATAACTAAACAGAAGCATTCTCAGAACCTTCTTCGTGATGTTTGCATTCAACTCACAGTGTTGAAACTTTCTTTGATAGTTCAGGTTTGAAACACTCTTTTGTAGAAACTGCAGGTGGATAATTCCATCTCTTTGAGTCCTATCCTAGTAAAGGAGATAACTTCATATCAAAGCAAGACAGAAGCATTCTCAGAAATTTCTTTGGGATGATTGAGTCGGACTCAGCTGAACATTCCTTTGGATGGAGCACTTTCGAAACGCACTATTTGTAGAATCTGCAAGTGCATGTGTGGTCCTCTCTGAGGATTTCGTTGGAAACGGGATAAACCGCACACAACAAAACAGAAGCATTCTCAGAACCTTCTTCGTGATGTTTGCATTCAACTCACAGTGTTGACAGGTTTGAAACACTCCTTTTGTGGAAACTGCAAGTGGAGAATTGCACCTCTTTGAGGCCTATCCTAGTAAAGGAAATAACTTCATATCAAAACAAGACAGAAGCATTCTCAGAAAATTCCTTGGGATGATTGTGTTGGACTCACAGAGCTGAACATTCCTTGGGCTGGAGCAGTTTCGAAAGACGCTTTCTGTAGCATCTGCAAGTGGATATTTGGCCCTCTCTGAGGAATTCGTTGGAATCGGGGTAATATCAGCTAACTAAACAGAAGCAGTCTCAGAATCTTCTTTGTGATGTTTGCATTCGAATCCCAGAGTTGAAACTTCCTTTGAAAGTTCAGGTTAGAAACACTCTTTTTGTAGGATCTGCAATTGGATATTTGGACCACTCTGTGGCCTTCGTTCGAAACGGATATATCTTCACATAAAATCTAGACAGAAGCATTCTCAGAAACTTTTCTGTGATGACTGCATTCAACTCACAGCGTTGAACACTCGTTTTGAGAGCGCAGTTTTGAAACTCTCTTTCTGTGGAATCTGCAAGTGGATATGTGGACCTCTTTGAAGATTTCTTTGGAAACGGGAATATCTTCACATAAAATCTAAACAGAAGCATTCTCAGAAACTTCTCTGTGATGTTTGTGTTCAACTCACACAGTTTCACATGGCTTTTCAAAGAGAAGTTCTGAAACATTCTTTTCCTAGTGTCTGCAAGTGGACATTTGGAGAGCTTTCAGGCCTGTGGTGGAAAACGAATTATCGTCACATAAAAACAAGAGAGAAGCATTGTCAGAAACTTCTTTGTGATGATTGCATTCAACTCACAGAGTTGAAGGTTCCTTTTCAAACAGCAGTTTCCAAACACTCTTTCTGTGTAATGTGCAAGTGGATATTTCAACGTCTTTGAAGATTTCGTAGGAAACGGGATAATCTTCACAGAAAAGCTAAACAGAAGCATTCTCAGAAACACCTTTGTGATGATTAAATTCAACTCACAGAGTTGAACTTTTCTTTTGGGAGAGAATCTTTGAAACACTCTTTTACTACAATCTGCAAGTGGACATTAGGAGGGCTTTGAGGCCTCTGGTGGAAAAGGAAATATCTTCCAGTACAAACTAGATAGAAGCATTCTCAGAAACTACTTTGTGATGATTGCATTCAAGACACAGAGTTGAACATTCCCTTTGACAGTGCAGTTTGGAAACTCTCTTTTTGTAGAATCTGCAAGTGGAGATATGGACCGCTTGGAGGCCTATGGTAGTCAAGGAAATAACTTCATATACAAACTAGACAGTAGCATTCTCAGAAAACTCTTTGTGACGACTGAGTTTAACTCACAGAGCTGAACATTCCCTGGGATGGAGCAGCTGCGAAACACACTATTTGTAGAATCTGCAAGGGGATTTTTGGACCTCTCTGAGGATTTCGTTGGAAACGGGATAAACTGCACATAACTAAACGGAAGTATTCTCAGAACTTTCTTCATGGTGATTGCATTCAACTCACACTGTTGAACCTTTCTTTGATAGTTCAGGTTTGAAACACTCTTTTTGTAGAATCTGCAAGAGGATATTTGGACCCCTCTGAGGATTTCGTTGGAAACGGGATTACCCGCACCTAACTAAACAGAAGCATTCTCAGAACTTTCCTCGTGATGCTTGCATTCAACAAACACTGTTGAACCTTTCTTTGATAGTTTAGGTTTGAAACACTCTTTTTGTAGAAACTGCAAGTTGATATTTGGACCTCTCTGAGGATTTCGTTGGAAACGGGATAAAGTGCACATAACTAAACAGAAGCATTCTCAGAAATTTCTTCGTGATGTTTGCATTCAACTCACAGCGTTGAAACTTTCTTTGATAGTTCAGGTTTGAAACACTCTTTTGTAGAAACTGCAGGTGGATAATTCCATCTCTTTGAGTCCTGTCCTAATGAAGGAGATAACTTCATATCAAAGCAAGACAGAAGCATTCTCAGAAATTTCTTTGGGATGATTGAGTCGGACTCAGCTGGACATTCCTTTGGATGGAGCACTTTCGAAACACACTATTTGTAGAATCTGCAAGTGGATATTTGGACCTCTCTGAGGATTTCGTTGGAAACGGGATAAACCACACACAACTAAACAGAAGCATTCTCAGAGCCTTCTTCATGATGTTTGCATTCAACTCACAGTGTTGAACCTTTCTTTGATAGTTCAGGTTTGAAACACTCTTTTTGTAGAAACTGCAAGTGGAGAATTGCACCTCTTTGAGGCCTATCCCAGTAAAGGAAATAACTTCATATCAAAACAAGACCGAAGGACTCTCAGAAAATTCCTTGGGATGATTGTCTTGGACTCACCGAGCTGAACATTCCTTGGGCTGGAGAAGTTTTGAGGCACGCTTACTGGAGAATCTGCAAGTGGATATTTGGCCCTCTCTGAGGAACTCGTTGGAAACGGGATAATTTCAGCTAACTAAACAGAAGCAGTCTCAGAATCTTCTTTGTGATGTTTGCATTCAAATCCCAGAGTTGAACGTTCCTTTGAACGTTCAGGTTTGAAACTCTCTTTTTGTAGAATCTGCGAGTGGATATATGGACCTCTCTGGGCATTTCGTTGGAAACGGGAAAAACTGCACATCACTAAACAGAAGTATTCTCAGAAATTTCCCCGTGGTGATTGCATTCAACTCAAACTGTTGAACCTTCTTTGATAGTTCAGGTTTGAAACACACTTTTTGTAGAATCTGCAAGAGGATATTTGGACCTCTCTGAGGATTTCGTTGGAAACGGGATTAACCGCACCTAACTAAACAGAAGCATTCTCAGAACTTTCCTCGTGAGGCTTGCATTCAACAAACACTGTTGAACGTTTCTTTGATAGTTTTGGTTTGAAACACTCTTCTTGTAGAAACTGCAAGTTGATATTTGGACCTCTCTGAGGGTTTCGTTGGAAACGGGATAAAGTGCACATAACTAAACAGAAGCATTCTCAGAACCTTCTTCGTGATGTTTGCATTCAACTCACAGTGTTGAAACTTTCTTTGATAGTTCAGGTTTGAAACACTCTTTTGTAGAAACTGCAGGTGGATAATTCCATCTCTTTGAGTCCTATCCTAGTAAAGGAGATAACTTCATATCAAAGCAAGACAGAAGCATTCTCAGAAATTTCTTTGGGATGATTGAGTCGGACTCAGCTGAACATTCCTTTGGATGGAGCACTTTCGAAACGCACTATTTGTAGAATCTGCAAGTGCATGTGTGGTCCTCTCTGAGGATTTCGTTGGAAACGGGATAAACCGCACACAACAAAACAGAAGCATTCTCAGAACCTTCTTCGTGATGTTTGCATTCAACTCACAGTGTTGACAGGTTTGAAACACTCCTTTTGTGGAAACTGCAAGTGGAGAATTGCACCTCTTTGAGGCCTATCCTAGTAAAGGAAATAACTTCATATCAAAACAAGACAGAAGCATTCTCAGAAAATTCCTTGGGATGATTGTGTTGGACTCACAGAGCTGAACATTCCTTGGGCTGGAGCAGTTTCGAAAGACGCTTTCTGTAGCATCTGCAAGTGGATATTTGGCCCTCTCTGAGGAATTCGTTGGAATCGGGGTAATATCAGCTAACTAAACAGAAGCAGTCTCAGAATCTTCTTTGTGATGTTTGCATTCAAATCCCAGAGTTGAAACTTCCTTTGAAAGTTCAGGTTAGAAACACTCTTTTTGTAGGATCTGCAATTGGATATTTGGACCACTCTGTGGCCTTCGTTCGAAACGGATATATCTTCACATAAAATCTAGACAGAAGCATTCTCAGAAACTTTTCTGTGATGACTGCATTCAACTCACAGCGTTGAACACTCGTTTTGAGAGCGCAGTTTTGAAACTCTCTTTCTGTGGAATCTGCAAGTGGATATGTGGACCTCTTTGAAGATTTCTTTGGAAACGGGAATATCTTCACATAAAATCTAAACAGAAGCATTCTCAGAAACTTCTCTGTGATGTTTGTGTTCAACTCACACAGTTTCACATGGCTTTTCAAAGAGAAGTTCTGAAACATTCTTTTCCTAGTGTCTGCAAGTGGACATTTGGAGAGCTTTCAGGCCTGTGGTGGAAAACGAATTATCGTCACATAAAAACAAGAGAGAAGCATTGTCAGAAACTTCTTTGTGATGATTGCATTCAACTCACAGAGTTGAAGGTTCCTTTTCAAACAGCAGTTTCCAAACACTCTTTCTGTGTAATGGGCAAGTGGATATTTCAACGTCTTTGAAGATTTCGTAGGAAACGGGATAATCTTCACAGAAAAGCTAAACAGAAGCATTCTCAGAAACACCTTTGTGATGATTAAATTCAACTCACAGAGTTGAACTTTTCTTTTGGGAGAGAATCTTTGAAACACTCTTTTACTACAATCTGCAAGTGGACATTAGGAGGGCTTTGAGGCCTCTGGTGGAAAAGGAAATATCTTCCAGTACAAACTAGATAGAAGCATTCTCAGAAACTACTTTGTGATGATTGCATTCAAGACACAGAGTTGAACATTCCCTTTGACAGTGCAGTTTGGAAACTCTCTTTTTGTAGAATCTGCAAGTGGAGATATGGACCGCTTGGAGGCCTATGGTAGTCAAGGAAATAACTTCATATACAAACTAGACAGTAGCATTCTCAGAAAACTCTTTGTGACGACTGAGTTTAACTCACAGAGCTGAACATTCCCTGGGATGGAGCAGCTGCGAAACACACTATTTGTAGAATCTGCAAGGGGATTTTTGGACCTCTCTGAGGATTTCGTTGGAAACGGGATAAACTGCACATAACTAAACGGAAGTATTCTCAGAACTTTCTTCATGGTGATTGCATTCAACTCACACTGTTGAACCTTTCTTTGATAGTTCAGGTTTGAAACACTCTTTTTGTAGAATCTGCAAGAGGATATTTGGACCCCTCTGAGGATTTCGTTGGAAACGGGATTACCCGCACCTAACTAAACAGAAGCATTCTCAGAACTTTCCTCGTGATGCTTGCATTCAACAAACACTGTTGAACCTTTCTTTGATAGTTTAGGTTTGAAACACTCTTTTTGTAGAAACTGCAAGTTGATATTTGGACCTCTCTGAGGATTTCGTTGGAAACGGGATAAAGTGCACATAACTAAACAGAAGCATTCTCAGAAATTTCTTCGTGATGTTTGCATTCAACTCACAGCGTTGAAACTTTCTTTGATAGTTCAGGTTTGAAACACTCTTTTGTAGAAACTGCAGGTGGATAATTCCATCTCTTTGAGTCCTGTCCTAATGAAGGAGATAACTTCATATCAAAGCAAGACAGAAGCATTCTCAGAAATTTCTTTGGGATGATTGAGTCGGACTCAGCTGGACATTCCTTTGGTTGGAGCACTTTCGAAACACACTATTTGTAGAATCTGCAAGTGGATATTTGGACCTCTCTGAGGATTTCGTTGGAAACGGGGTAAACCACACACAACTAAACAGAAGCATTCTCAGAGCCTTCTTCATGATGTTTGCATTCAACTCACAGTGTTGAACCTTTCTTTGATAGTTCAGGTTTGAAACACTCTTTTTGTAGAAACTGCAAGTGGAGAATTGCACCTCTTTGAGGCCTATCCCAGTAAAGGAAATAACTTCATATCAAAACAAGACCGAAGGACTCTCAGAAAATTCCTTGGGATGATTGTCTTGGACTCACCGAGCTGAACATTCCTTGGGCTGGAGAAGTTTTGAGGCACGCTTACTGGAGAATCTGCAAGTGGATATTTGGCCCTCTCTGAGGAACTCGTTGGAAACGGGATAATTTCAGCTAACTAAACAGAAGCAGTCTCAGAATCTTCTTTGTGATGTTTGCATTCAAATCCCAGAGTTGAACGTTCCTTTGAACGTTCAGGTTTGAAACTCTCTTTTTGTAGAATCTGCGAGTGGATATATGGACCTCTCTGGGCATTTCGTTGGAAACGGGAAAAACTGCACATCACTAAACAGAAGTATTCTCAGAAATTTCCCCGTGGTGATTGCTTTCAACTCAAACTGTTGAACCTTCTTTGATAGTTCAGGTTTGAAACGCACTTTTTGTAGAATCTGCAAGAGGATATTTGGACCTCTCTGAGGATTTCGTTGGAAACGGGATTAACCGCACCTAACTAAACAGAAGCATTCTCAGAACTTTCCTCGTGAGGCTTGCATTCAACAAACACTGTTGAACGTTTCTTTGATAGTTTTGGTTTGAAACACTCTTCTTGTAGAAACTGCAAGTTGATATTTGGACCTCTCTGAGGGTTTCGTTGGAAACGGGATAAAGTGCACATAACTAAACAGAAGCATTCTCAGAACCTTCTTCGTGATGTTTGCATTCAACTCACAGTGTTGAAACTTTCTTTGATAGTTCAGGTTTGAAACACTCTTTTGTAGAAACTGCAGGTGGATAATTCCATCTCTTTGAGTCCTATCCTAGTAAAGGAGATAACTTCATATCAAAGCAAGACAGAAGCATTCTCAGAAATTTCTTTGGGATGATTGAGTCGGACTCAGCTGAACATTCCTTTGGATGGAGCACTTTCGAAACGCACTATTTGTAGAATCTGCAAGTGCATGTGTGGTCCTCTCTGAGGATTTCGTTGGAAACGGGATAAACCGCACACAACAAAACAGAAGCATTCTCAGAACCTTCTTCGTGATGTTTGCATTCAACTCACAGTGTTGACAGGTTTGAAACACTCCTTTTGTGGAAACTGCAAGTGGAGAATTGCACCTCTTTGAGGCCTATCCTAGTAAAGGAAATAACTTCATATCAAAACAAGACAGAAGCATTCTCAGAAAATTCCTTGGGATGATTGTGTTGGACTCACAGAGCTGAACATTCCTTGGGCTGGAGCAGTTTCGAAAGACGCTTTCTGTAGCATCTGCAAGTGGATATTTGGCCCTCTCTGAGGAATTCGTTGGAATCGGGGTAATATCAGCTAACTAAACAGAAGCAGTCTCAGAATCTTCTTTGTGATGTTTGCATTCAAATCCCAGAGTTGAAACTTCCTTTGAAAGTTCAGGTTAGAAACACTCTTTTTGTAGGATCTGCAATTGGATATTTGGACCACTCTGTGGCCTTCGTTCGAAACGGATATATCTTCACATAAAATCTAGACAGAAGCATTCTCAGAAACTTTTCTGTGATGACTGCATTCAACTCACAGCGTTGAACACTCGTTTTGAGAGCGCAGTTTTGAAACTCTCTTTCTGTGGAATCTGCAAGTGGATATGTGGACCTCTTTGAAGATTTCTTTGGAAACGGGAATATCTTCACATAAAATCTAAACAGAAGCATTCTCAGAAACTTCTCTGTGATGTTTGTGTTCAACTCACACAGTTTCACATGGCTTTTCAAAGAGAAGTTCTGAAACATTCTTTTCCTAGTGTCTGCAAGTGGACATTTGGAGAGCTTTCAGGCCTGTGGTGGAAAACGAATTATCGTCACATAAAAACAAGAGAGAAGCATTGTCAGAAACTTCTTTGTGATGATTGCATTCAACTCACAGAGTTGAAGGTTCCTTTTCAAACAGCAGTTTCCAAACACTCTTTCTGTGTAATGGGCAAGTGGATATTTCAACGTCTTTGAAGATTTCGTAGGAAACGGGATAATCTTCACAGAAAAGCTAAACAGAAGCATTCTCAGAAACACCTTTGTGATGATTAAATTCAACTCACAGAGTTGAACTTTTCTTTTGGGAGAGAATCTTTGAAACACTCTTTTACTACAATCTGCAAGTGGACATTAGGAGGGCTTTGAGGCCTCTGGTGGAAAAGGAAATATCTTCCAGTAAAAACTAGATAGAAGCATTCTCAGAAACTACTTTGTGATGATTGCATTCAAGACACAGAGTTGAACATTCCCTTTGACAGTGCAGTTTGGAAACTCTCTTTTTGTAGAATCTGCAAGTGGAGATATGGACCGCTTGGAGGCCTATGGTAGTCAAGGAAATAACTTCATATACAAACTAGACAGTAGCATTCTCAGAAAACTCTTTGTGACGACTGAGTTTAACTCACAGAGCTGAACATTCCCTGGGATGGAGCAGCTGCGAAACACACTATTTGTAGAATCTGCAAGGGGATTTTTGGACCTCTCTGAGGATTTCGTTGGAAACGGGATAAACTGCACATAACTAAACGGAAGTATTCTCAGAACTTTCTTCATGGTGATTGCATTCAACTCACACTGTTGAACCTTTCTTTGATAGTTCAGGTTTGAAACACTCTTTTTGTAGAATCTGCAAGAGGATATTTGGACCCCTCTGAGGATTTCGTTGGAAACGGGATTACCCGCACCTAACTAAACAGAAGCATTCTCAGAACTTTCCTCGTGATGCTTGCATTCAACAAACACTGTTGAACCTTTCTTTGATAGTTTAGGTTTGAAACACTCTTTTTGTAGAAACTGCAAGTTGATATTTGGACCTCTCTGAGGATTTCGTTGGAAACGGGATAAAGTGCACATAACTAAACAGAAGCATTCTCAGAAATTTCTTCGTGATGTTTGCATTCAACTCACAGCGTTGAAACTTTCTTTGATAGTTCAGGTTTGAAACACTCTTTTGTAGAAACTGCAGGTGGATAATTCCATCTCTTTGAGTCCTGTCCTAATGAAGGAGATAACTTCATATCAAAGCAAGACAGAAGCATTCTCAGAAATTTCTTTGGGATGATTGAGTCGGACTCAGCTGAACATTCCTTTGGATGGAGCACTTTCGAAACACACTATTTGTAGAATCTGCAAGTGGATATTTGGACCTCTCTGAGGATTTCGTTGGAAACGGGATAAACCACACACAACTAAACAGAAGCATTCTCAGAGCCTTCTTCATGATGTTTGCATTCAACTCACAGTGTTGAACCTTTCTTTGATAGTTCAGGTTTGAAACACTCTTTTTGTAGAAACTGCAAGTGGAGAATTGCACCTCTTTGAGGCCTATCCCAGTAAAGGAAATAACTTCATATCAAAACAAGACCGAAGGACTCTCAGAAAATTCCTTGGGATGATTGTCTTGGACTCACTGAGCTGAACATTCCTTGGGCTGGAGAAGTTTTGAGGCACGCTTACTGGAGAATCTGCAAGTGGATATTTGGCCCTCTCTGAGGAACTCGTTGGAAACGGGATAATTTCAGCTAACTAAACAGAAGCAGTCTCAGAATCTTCTTTGTGATGTTTGCATTCAAATCCCAGAGTTGAACGTTCCTTTGAACGTTCAGGTTTGAAACTCTCTTTTTGTAGAATCTGCGAGTGGATATATGGACCTCTCTGGGCATTTCGTTGGAAACGGGAAAAACTGCACATCACTAAACAGAAGTATTCTCAGAAATTTCCCCGTGGTGATTGCATTCAACTCAAACTGTTGAACCTTCTTTGAATAGTTCAGGTTTGAAACGCACTTTTTGTAGAATCTGCAAGAGGATATTTGGACCTCTCTGAGGATTTCGTTGGAAACGGGATTAACCGCACCTAACTAAACAGAAGCATTCTCAGAACTTTCCTCGTGAGGCTTGCATTCAACAAACACTGTTGAACGTTTCTTTGATAGTTTTGGTTTGAAACACTCTTCTTGTAGAAACTGCAAGTTGATATTTGGACCTCTCTGAGGGTTTCGTTGGAAACGGGATAAAGTGCACATAACTAAACAGAAGCATTCTCAGAACCTTCTTCGTGATGTTTGCATTCAACTCACAGTGTTGAAACTTTCTTTGATAGTTCAGGTTTGAAACACTCTTTTGTAGAAACTGCAGGTGGATAATTCCATCTCTTTGAGTCCTATCCTAGTAAAGGAGATAACTTCATATCAAAGCAAGACAGAAGCATTCTCAGAAATTTCTTTGGGATGATTGAGTCGGACTCAGCTGAACATTCCTTTGGATGGAGCACTTTCGAAACGCACTATTTGTAGAATCTGCAAGTGCATGTGTGGTCCTCTCTGAGGATTTCGTTGGAAACGGGATAAACCGCACACAACAAAACAGAAGCATTCTCAGAACCTTCTTCGTGATGTTTGCATTCAACTCACAGTGTTGACAGGTTTGAAACACTCCTTTTGTGGAAACTGCAAGTGGAGAATTGCACCTCTTTGAGGCCTATCCTAGTAAAGGAAATAACTTCATATCAAAACAAGACAGAAGCATTCTCAGAAAATTCCTTGGGATGATTGTGTTGGACTCACAGAGCTGAACATTCCTTGGGCTGGAGCAGTTTCGAAAGACGCTTTCTGTAGCATCTGCAAGTGGATATTTGGCCCTCTCTGAGGAATTCGTTGGAATCGGGGTAATATCAGCTAACTAAACAGAAGCAGTCTCAGAATCTTCTTTGTGATGTTTGCATTCAAATCCCAGAGTTGAAACTTCCTTTGAAAGTTCAGGTTAGAAACACTCTTTTTGTAGGATCTGCAATTGGATATTTGGACCACTCTGTGGCCTTCGTTCGAAACGGATATATCTTCACATAAAATCTAGACAGAAGCATTCTCAGAAACTTTTCTGTGATGACTGCATTCAACTCACAGCGTTGAACACTCGTTTTGAGAGCGCAGTTTTGAAACTCTCTTTCTGTGGAATCTGCAAGTGGATATGTGGACCTCTTTGAAGATTTCTTTGGAAACGGGAATATCTTCACATAAAATCTAAACAGAAGCATTCTCAGAAACTTCTCTGTGATGTTTGTGTTCAACTCACACAGTTTCACATGGCTTTTCAAAGAGAAGTTCTGAAACATTCTTTTCCTAGTGTCTGCAAGTGGACATTTGGAGAGCTTTCAGGCCTGTGGTGGAAAACGAATTATCGTCACATAAAAACAAGAGAGAAGCATTGTCAGAAACTTCTTTGTGATGATTGCATTCAACTCACAGAGTTGAAGGTTCCTTTTCAAACAGCAGTTTCCAAACACTCTTTCTGTGTAATGTGCAAGTGGATATTTCAACGTCTTTGAAGATTTCGTAGGAAACGGGATAATCTTCACAGAAAAGCTAAACAGAAGCATTCTCAGAAACACCTTTGTGATGATTAAATTCAACTCACAGAGTTGAACTTTTCTTTTGGGAGAGAATCTTTGAAACACTCTTTTACTACAATCTGCAAGTGGACATTAGGAGGGCTTTGAGGCCTCTGGTGGAAAAGGAAATATCTTCCAGTAAAAACTAGATAGAAGCATTCTCAGAAACTACTTTGTGATGATTGCATTCAAGACACAGAGTTGAACATTCCCTTTGACAGTGCAGTTTGGAAACTCTCTTTTTGTAGAATCTGCAAGTGGAGATATGGACCGCTTGGAGGCCTATGGTAGTCAAGGAAATAACTTCATATACAAACTAGACAGTAGCATTCTCAGAAAACTCTTTGTGACGACTGAGTTTAACTCACAGAGCTGAACATTCCCTGGGATGGAGCAGCTGCGAAACACACTATTTGTAGAATCTGCAAGGGGATTTTTGGACCTCTCTGAGGATTTCGTTGGAAACGGGATAAACTGCACATAACTAAACGGAAGTATTCTCAGAACTTTCTTCATGGTGATTGCATTCAACTCACACTGTTGAACCTTTCTTTGATAGTTCAGGTTTGAAACACTCTTTTTGTAGAATCTGCAAGAGGATATTTGGACCCCTCTGAGGATTTCGTTGGAAACGGGATTACCCGCACCTAACTAAACAGAAGCATTCTCAGAACTTTCCTCGTGATGCTTGCATTCAACAAACACTGTTGAACCTTTCTTTGATAGTTTAGGTTTGAAACACTCTTTTTGTAGAAACTGCAAGTTGATATTTGGACCTCTCTGAGGATTTCGTTGGAAACGGGATAAAGTGCACATAACTAAACAGAAGCATTCTCAGAAATTTCTTCGTGATGTTTGCATTCAACTCACAGCGTTGAAACTTTCTTTGATAGTTCAGGTTTGAAACACTCTTTTGTAGAAACTGCAGGTGGATAATTCCATCTCTTTGAGTCCTGTCCTAATGAAGGAGATAACTTCATATCAAAGCAAGACAGAAGCATTCTCAGAAATTTCTTTGGGATGATTGAGTCGGACTCAGCTGGACATTCCTTTGGTTGGAGCACTTTCGAAACACACTATTTGTAGAATCTGCAAGTGGATATTTGGACCTCTCTGAGGATTTCGTTGGAAACGGGGTAAACCACACACAACTAAACAGAAGCATTCTCAGAGCCTTCTTCATGATGTTTGCATTCAACTCACAGTGTTGAACCTTTCTTTGATAGTTCAGGTTTGAAACACTCTTTTTGTAGAAACTGCAAGTGGAGAATTGCACCTCTTTGAGGCCTATCCCAGTAAAGGAAATAACTTCATATCAAAACAAGACCGAAGGACTCTCAGAAAATTCCTTGGGATGATTGTCTTGGACTCACCGAGCTGAACATTCCTTGGGCTGGAGAAGTTTTGAGGCACGCTTACTGGAGAATCTGCAAGTGGATATTTGGCCCTCTCTGAGGAACTCGTTGGAAACGGGATAATTTCAGCTAACTAAACAGAAGCAGTCTCAGAATCTTCTTTGTGATGTTTGCATTCAAATCCCAGAGTTGAACGTTCCTTTGAACGTTCAGGTTTGAAACTCTCTTTTTGTAGAATCTGCGAGTGGATATATGGACCTCTCTGGGCATTTCGTTGGAAACGGGAAAAACTGCACATCACTAAACAGAAGTATTCTCAGAAATTTCCCCGTGGTGATTGCTTTCAACTCAAACTGTTGAACCTTCTTTGATAGTTCAGGTTTGAAACGCACTTTTTGTAGAATCTGCAAGAGGATATTTGGACCTCTCTGAGGATTTCGTTGGAAACGGGATTAACCGCACCTAACTAAACAGAAGCATTCTCAGAACTTTCCTCGTGAGGCTTGCATTCAACAAACACTGTTGAACGTTTCTTTGATAGTTTTGGTTTGAAACACTCTTCTTGTAGAAACTGCAAGTTGATATTTGGACCTCTCTGAGGGTTTCGTTGGAAACGGGATAAAGTGCACATAACTAAACAGAAGCATTCTCAGAACCTTCTTCGTGATGTTTGCATTCAACTCACAGTGTTGAAACTTTCTTTGATAGTTCAGGTTTGAAACACTCTTTTGTAGAAACTGCAGGTGGATAATTCCATCTCTTTGAGTCCTATCCTAGTAAAGGAGATAACTTCATATCAAAGCAAGACAGAAGCATTCTCAGAAATTTCTTTGGGATGATTGAGTCGGACTCAGCTGAACATTCCTTTGGATGGAGCACTTTCGAAACGCACTATTTGTAGAATCTGCAAGTGCATGTGTGGTCCTCTCTGAGGATTTCGTTGGAAACGGGATAAACCGCACACAACAAAACAGAAGCATTCTCAGAACCTTCTTCGTGATGTTTGCATTCAACTCACAGTGTTGACAGGTTTGAAACACTCCTTTTGTGGAAACTGCAAGTGGAGAATTGCACCTCTTTGAGGCCTATCCTAGTAAAGGAAATAACTTCATATCAAAACAAGACAGAAGCATTCTCAGAAAATTCCTTGGGATGATTGTGTTGGACTCACAGAGCTGAACATTCCTTGGGCTGGAGCAGTTTCGAAAGACGCTTTCTGTAGCATCTGCAAGTGGATATTTGGCCCTCTCTGAGGAATTCGTTGGAATCGGGGTAATATCAGCTAACTAAACAGAAGCAGTCTCAGAATCTTCTTTGTGATGTTTGCATTCAAATCCCAGAGTTGAAACTTCCTTTGAAAGTTCAGGTTAGAAACACTCTTTTTGTAGGATCTGCAATTGGATATTTGGACCACTCTGTGGCCTTCGTTCGAAACGGATATATCTTCACATAAAATCTAGACAGAAGCATTCTCAGAAACTTTTCTGTGATGACTGCATTCAACTCACAGCGTTGAACACTCGTTTTGAGAGCGCAGTTTTGAAACTCTCTTTCTGTGGAATCTGCAAGTGGATATGTGGACCTCTTTGAAGATTTCTTTGGAAACGGGAATATCTTCACATAAAATCTAAACAGAAGCATTCTCAGAAACTTCTCTGTGATGTTTGTGTTCAACTCACACAGTTTCACATGGCTTTTCAAAGAGAAGTTCTGAAACATTCTTTTCCTAGTGTCTGCAAGTGGACATTTGGAGAGCTTTCAGGCCTGTGGTGGAAAACGAATTATCGTCACATAAAAACAAGAGAGAAGCATTGTCAGAAACTTCTTTGTGATGATTGCATTCAACTCACAGAGTTGAAGGTTCCTTTTCAAACAGCAGTTTCCAAACACTCTTTCTGTGTAATGGGCAAGTGGATATTTCAACGTCTTTGAAGATTTCGTAGGAAACGGGATAATCTTCACAGAAAAGCTAAACAGAAGCATTCTCAGAAACACCTTTGTGATGATTAAATTCAACTCACAGAGTTGAACTTTTCTTTTGGGAGAGAATCTTTGAAACACTCTTTTACTACAATCTGCAAGTGGACATTAGGAGGGCTTTGAGGCCTCTGGTGGAAAAGGAAATATCTTCCAGTACAAACTAGATAGAAGCATTCTCAGAAACTACTTTGTGATGATTGCATTCAAGACACAGAGTTGAACATTCCCTTTGACAGTGCAGTTTGGAAACTCTCTTTTTGTAGAATCTGCAAGTGGAGATATGGACCGCTTGGAGGCCTATGGTAGTCAAGGAAATAACTTCATATACAAACTAGACAGTAGCATTCTCAGAAAACTCTTTGTGACGACTGAGTTTAACTCACAGAGCTGAACATTCCCTGGGATGGAGCAGCTGCGAAACACACTATTTGTAGAATCTGCAAGGGGATTTTTGGACCTCTCTGAGGATTTCGTTGGAAACGGGATAAACTGCACATAACTAAACGGAAGTATTCTCAGAACTTTCTTCATGGTGATTGCATTCAACTCACACTGTTGAACCTTTCTTTGATAGTTCAGGTTTGAAACACTCTTTTTGTAGAATCTGCAAGAGGATATTTGGACCCCTCTGAGGATTTCGTTGGAAACGGGATTACCCGCACCTAACTAAACAGAAGCATTCTCAGAACTTTCCTCGTGATGCTTGCATTCAACAAACACTGTTGAACCTTTCTTTGATAGTTTAGGTTTGAAACACTCTTTTTGTAGAAACTGCAAGTTGATATTTGGACCTCTCTGAGGATTTCGTTGGAAACGGGATAAAGTGCACATAACTAAACAGAAGCATTCTCAGAAATTTCTTCGTGATGTTTGCATTCAACTCACAGCGTTGAAACTTTCTTTGATAGTTCAGGTTTGAAACACTCTTTTGTAGAAACTGCAGGTGGATAATTCCATCTCTTTGAGTCCTGTCCTAATGAAGGAGATAACTTCATATCAAAGCAAGACAGAAGCATTCTCAGAAATTTCTTTGGGATGATTGAGTCGGACTCAGCTGGACATTCCTTTGGTTGGAGCACTTTCGAAACACACTATTTGTAGAATCTGCAAGTGGATATTTGGACCTCTCTGAGGATTTCGTTGGAAACGGGGTAAACCACACACAACTAAACAGAAGCATTCTCAGAGCCTTCTTCATGATGTTTGCATTCAACTCACAGTGTTGAACCTTTCTTTGATAGTTCAGGTTTGAAACACTCTTTTTGTAGAAACTGCAAGTGGAGAATTGCACCTCTTTGAGGCCTATCCCAGTAAAGGAAATAACTTCATATCAAAACAAGACCGAAGGACTCTCAGAAAATTCCTTGGGATGATTGTCTTGGACTCACCGAGCTGAACATTCCTTGGGCTGGAGAAGTTTTGAGGCACGCTTACTGGAGAATCTGCAAGTGGATATTTGGCCCTCTCTGAGGAACTCGTTGGAAACGGGATAATTTCAGCTAACTAAACAGAAGCAGTCTCAGAATCTTCTTTGTGATGTTTGCATTCAAATCCCAGAGTTGAACGTTCCTTTGAACGTTCAGGTTTGAAACTCTCTTTTTGTAGAATCTGCGAGTGGATATATGGACCTCTCTGGGCATTTCGTTGGAAACGGGAAAAACTGCACATCACTAAACAGAAGTATTCTCAGAAATTTCCCCGTGGTGATTGCTTTCAACTCAAACTGTTGAACCTTCTTTGATAGTTCAGGTTTGAAACGCACTTTTTGTAGAATCTGCAAGAGGATATTTGGACCTCTCTGAGGATTTCGTTGGAAACGGGATTAACCGCACCTAACTAAACAGAAGCATTCTCAGAACTTTCCTCGTGAGGCTTGCATTCAACAAACACTGTTGAACGTTTCTTTGATAGTTTTGGTTTGAAACACTCTTCTTGTAGAAACTGCAAGTTGATATTTGGACCTCTCTGAGGGTTTCGTTGGAAACGGGATAAAGTGCACATAACTAAACAGAAGCATTCTCAGAACCTTCTTCGTGATGTTTGCATTCAACTCACAGTGTTGAAACTTTCTTTGATAGTTCAGGTTTGAAACACTCTTTTGTAGAAACTGCAGGTGGATAATTCCATCTCTTTGAGTCCTATCCTAGTAAAGGAGATAACTTCATATCAAAGCAAGACAGAAGCATTCTCAGAAATTTCTTTGGGATGATTGAGTCGGACTCAGCTGAACATTCCTTTGGATGGAGCACTTTCGAAACGCACTATTTGTAGAATCTGCAAGTGCATGTGTGGTCCTCTCTGAGGATTTCGTTGGAAACGGGATAAACCGCACACAACAAAACAGAAGCATTCTCAGAACCTTCTTCGTGATGTTTGCATTCAACTCACAGTGTTGACAGGTTTGAAACACTCCTTTTGTGGAAACTGCAAGTGGAGAATTGCACCTCTTTGAGGCCTATCCTAGTAAAGGAAATAACTTCATATCAAAACAAGACAGAAGCATTCTCAGAAAATTCCTTGGGATGATTGTGTTGGACTCACAGAGCTGAACATTCCTTGGGCTGGAGCAGTTTCGAAAGACGCTTTCTGTAGCATCTGCAAGTGGATATTTGGCCCTCTCTGAGGAATTCGTTGGAATCGGGGTAATATCAGCTAACTAAACAGAAGCAGTCTCAGAATCTTCTTTGTGATGTTTGCATTCAAATCCCAGAGTTGAAACTTCCTTTGAAAGTTCAGGTTAGAAACACTCTTTTTGTAGGATCTGCAATTGGATATTTGGACCACTCTGTGGCCTTCGTTCGAAACGGATATATCTTCACATAAAATCTAGACAGAAGCATTCTCAGAAACTTTTCTGTGATGACTGCATTCAACTCACAGCGTTGAACACTCGTTTTGAGAGCGCAGTTTTGAAACTCTCTTTCTGTGGAATCTGCAAGTGGATATGTGGACCTCTTTGAAGATTTCTTTGGAAACGGGAATATCTTCACATAAAATCTAAACAGAAGCATTCTCAGAAACTTCTCTGTGATGTTTGTGTTCAACTCACACAGTTTCACATGGCTTTTCAAAGAGAAGTTCTGAAACATTCTTTTCCTAGTGTCTGCAAGTGGACATTTGGAGAGCTTTCAGGCCTGTGGTGGAAAACGAATTATCGTCACATAAAAACAAGAGAGAAGCATTGTCAGAAACTTCTTTGTGATGATTGCATTCAACTCACAGAGTTGAAGGTTCCTTTTCAAACAGCAGTTTCCAAACACTCTTTCTGTGTAATGGGCAAGTGGATATTTCAACGTCTTTGAAGATTTCGTAGGAAACGGGATAATCTTCACAGAAAAGCTAAACAGAAGCATTCTCAGAAACACCTTTGTGATGATTAAATTCAACTCACAGAGTTGAACTTTTCTTTTGGGAGAGAATCTTTGAAACACTCTTTTACTACAATCTGCAAGTGGACATTAGGAGGGCTTTGAGGCCTCTGGTGGAAAAGGAAATATCTTCCAGTAAAAACTAGATAGAAGCATTCTCAGAAACTACTTTGTGATGATTGCATTCAAGACACAGAGTTGAACATTCCCTTTGACAGTGCAGTTTGGAAACTCTCTTTTTGTAGAATCTGCAAGTGGAGATATGGACCGCTTGGAGGCCTATGGTAGTCAAGGAAATAACTTCATATACAAACTAGACAGTAGCATTCTCAGAAAACTCTTTGTGACGACTGAGTTTAACTCACAGAGCTGAACATTCCCTGGGATGGAGCAGCTGCGAAACACACTATTTGTAGAATCTGCAAGGGGATTTTTGGACCTCTCTGAGGATTTCGTTGGAAACGGGATAAACTGCACATAACTAAACGGAAGTATTCTCAGAACTTTCTTCATGGTGATTGCATTCAACTCACACTGTTGAACCTTTCTTTGATAGTTCAGGTTTGAAACACTCTTTTTGTAGAATCTGCAAGAGGATATTTGGACCCCTCTGAGGATTTCGTTGGAAACGGGATTACCCGCACCTAACTAAACAGAAGCATTCTCAGAACTTTCCTCGTGATGCTTGCATTCAACAAACACTGTTGAACCTTTCTTTGATAGTTTAGGTTTGAAACACTCTTTTTGTAGAAACTGCAAGTTGATATTTGGACCTCTCTGAGGATTTCGTTGGAAACGGGATAAAGTGCACATAACTAAACAGAAGCATTCTCAGAAATTTCTTCGTGATGTTTGCATTCAACTCACAGCGTTGAAACTTTCTTTGATAGTTCAGGTTTGAAACACTCTTTTGTAGAAACTGCAGGTGGATAATTCCATCTCTTTGAGTCCTGTCCTAATGAAGGAGATAACTTCATATCAAAGCAAGACAGAAGCATTCTCAGAAATTTCTTTGGGATGATTGAGTCGGACTCAGCTGAACATTCCTTTGGATGGAGCACTTTCGAAACACACTATTTGTAGAATCTGCAAGTGGATATTTGGACCTCTCTGAGGATTTCGTTGGAAACGGGATAAACCACACACAACTAAACAGAAGCATTCTCAGAGCCTTCTTCATGATGTTTGCATTCAACTCACAGTGTTGAACCTTTCTTTGATAGTTCAGGTTTGAAACACTCTTTTTGTAGAAACTGCAAGTGGAGAATTGCACCTCTTTGAGGCCTATCCCAGTAAAGGAAATAACTTCATATCAAAACAAGACCGAAGGACTCTCAGAAAATTCCTTGGGATGATTGTCTTGGACTCACTGAGCTGAACATTCCTTGGGCTGGAGAAGTTTTGAGGCACGCTTACTGGAGAATCTGCAAGTGGATATTTGGCCCTCTCTGAGGAACTCGTTGGAAACGGGATAATTTCAGCTAACTAAACAGAAGCAGTCTCAGAATCTTCTTTGTGATGTTTGCATTCAAATCCCAGAGTTGAACGTTCCTTTGAACGTTCAGGTTTGAAACTCTCTTTTTGTAGAATCTGCGAGTGGATATATGGACCTCTCTGGGCATTTCGTTGGAAACGGGAAAAACTGCACATCACTAAACAGAAGTATTCTCAGAAATTTCCCCGTGGTGATTGCATTCAACTCAAACTGTTGAACCTTCTTTGATAGTTCAGGTTTGAAACGCACTTTTTGTAGAATCTGCAAGAGGATATTTGGACCTCTCTGAGGATTTCGTTGGAAACGGGATTAACCGCACCTAACTAAACAGAAGCATTCTCAGAACTTTCCTCGTGAGGCTTGCATTCAACAAACACTGTTGAACGTTTCTTTGATAGTTTTGGTTTGAAACACTCTTCTTGTAGAAACTGCAAGTTGATATTTGGACCTCTCTGAGGGTTTCGTTGGAAACGGGATAAAGTGCACATAACTAAACAGAAGCATTCTCAGAACCTTCTTCGTGATGTTTGCATTCAACTCACAGTGTTGAAACTTTCTTTGATAGTTCAGGTTTGAAACACTCTTTTGTAGAAACTGCAGGTGGATAATTCCATCTCTTTGAGTCCTATCCTAGTAAAGGAGATAACTTCATATCAAAGCAAGACAGAAGCATTCTCAGAAATTTCTTTGGGATGATTGAGTCGGACTCAGCTGAACATTCCTTTGGATGGAGCACTTTCGAAACGCACTATTTGTAGAATCTGCAAGTGCATGTGTGGTCCTCTCTGAGGATTTCGTTGGAAACGGGATAAACCGCACACAACAAAACAGAAGCATTCTCAGAACCTTCTTCGTGATGTTTGCATTCAACTCACAGTGTTGACAGGTTTGAAACACTCCTTTTGTGGAAACTGCAAGTGGAGAATTGCACCTCTTTGAGGCCTATCCTAGTAAAGGAAATAACTTCATATCAAAACAAGACAGAAGCATTCTCAGAAAATTCCTTGGGATGATTGTGTTGGACTCACAGAGCTGAACATTCCTTGGGCTGGAGCAGTTTCGAAAGACGCTTTCTGTAGCATCTGCAAGTGGATATTTGGCCCTCTCTGAGGAATTCGTTGGAATCGGGGTAATATCAGCTAACTAAACAGAAGCAGTCTCAGAATCTTCTTTGTGATGTTTGCATTCAAATCCCAGAGTTGAAACTTCCTTTGAAAGTTCAGGTTAGAAACACTCTTTTTGTAGGATCTGCAATTGGATATTTGGACCACTCTGTGGCCTTCGTTCGAAACGGATATATCTTCACATAAAATCTAGACAGAAGCATTCTCAGAAACTTTTCTGTGATGACTGCATTCAACTCACAGCGTTGAACACTCGTTTTGAGAGCGCAGTTTTGAAACTCTCTTTCTGTGGAATCTGCAAGTGGATATGTGGACCTCTTTGAAGATTTCTTTGGAAACGGGAATATCTTCACATAAAATCTAAACAGAAGCATTCTCAGAAACTTCTCTGTGATGTTTGTGTTCAACTCACACAGTTTCACATGGCTTTTCAAAGAGAAGTTCTGAAACATTCTTTTCCTAGTGTCTGCAAGTGGACATTTGGAGAGCTTTCAGGCCTGTGGTGGAAAACGAATTATCGTCACATAAAAACAAGAGAGAAGCATTGTCAGAAACTTCTTTGTGATGATTGCATTCAACTCACAGAGTTGAAGGTTCCTTTTCAAACAGCAGTTTCCAAACACTCTTTCTGTGTAATGTGCAAGTGGATATTTCAACGTCTTTGAAGATTTCGTAGGAAACGGGATAATCTTCACAGAAAAGCTAAACAGAAGCATTCTCAGAAACACCTTTGTGATGATTAAATTCAACTCACAGAGTTGAACTTTTCTTTTGGGAGAGAATCTTTGAAACACTCTTTTACTACAATCTGCAAGTGGACATTAGGAGGGCTTTGAGGCCTCTGGTGGAAAAGGAAATATCTTCCAGTAAAAACTAGATAGAAGCATTCTCAGAAACTACTTTGTGATGATTGCATTCAAGACACAGAGTTGAACATTCCCTTTGACAGTGCAGTTTGGAAACTCTCTTTTTGTAGAATCTGCAAGTGGAGATATGGACCGCTTGGAGGCCTATGGTAGTCAAGGAAATAACTTCATATACAAACTAGACAGTAGCATTCTCAGAAAACTCTTTGTGACGACTGAGTTTAACTCACAGAGCTGAACATTCCCTGGGATGGAGCAGCTGCGAAACACACTATTTGTAGAATCTGCAAGGGGATTTTTGGACCTCTCTGAGGATTTCGTTGGAAACGGGATAAACTGCACATAACTAAACGGAAGTATTCTCAGAACTTTCTTCATGGTGATTGCATTCAACTCACACTGTTGAACCTTTCTTTGATAGTTCAGGTTTGAAACACTCTTTTTGTAGAATCTGCAAGAGGATATTTGGACCCCTCTGAGGATTTCGTTGGAAACGGGATTACCCGCACCTAACTAAACAGAAGCATTCTCAGAACTTTCCTCGTGATGCTTGCATTCAACAAACACTGTTGAACCTTTCTTTGATAGTTTAGGTTTGAAACACTCTTTTTGTAGAAACTGCAAGTTGATATTTGGACCTCTCTGAGGATTTCGTTGGAAACGGGATAAAGTGCACATAACTAAACAGAAGCATTCTCAGAAATTTCTTCGTGATGTTTGCATTCAACTCACAGCGTTGAAACTTTCTTTGATAGTTCAGGTTTGAAACACTCTTTTGTAGAAACTGCAGGTGGATAATTCCATCTCTTTGAGTCCTGTCCTAATGAAGGAGATAACTTCATATCAAAGCAAGACAGAAGCATTCTCAGAAATTTCTTTGGGATGATTGAGTCGGACTCAGCTGGACATTCCTTTGGTTGGAGCACTTTCGAAACACACTATTTGTAGAATCTGCAAGTGGATATTTGGACCTCTCTGAGGATTTCGTTGGAAACGGGGTAAACCACACACAACTAAACAGAAGCATTCTCAGAGCCTTCTTCATGATGTTTGCATTCAACTCACAGTGTTGAACCTTTCTTTGATAGTTCAGGTTTGAAACACTCTTTTTGTAGAAACTGCAAGTGGAGAATTGCACCTCTTTGAGGCCTATCCCAGTAAAGGAAATAACTTCATATCAAAACAAGACCGAAGGACTCTCAGAAAATTCCTTGGGATGATTGTCTTGGACTCACCGAGCTGAACATTCCTTGGGCTGGAGAAGTTTTGAGGCACGCTTACTGGAGAATCTGCAAGTGGATATTTGGCCCTCTCTGAGGAACTCGTTGGAAACGGGATAATTTCAGCTAACTAAACAGAAGCAGTCTCAGAATCTTCTTTGTGATGTTTGCATTCAAATCCCAGAGTTGAACGTTCCTTTGAACGTTCAGGTTTGAAACTCTCTTTTTGTAGAATCTGCGAGTGGATATATGGACCTCTCTGGGCATTTCGTTGGAAACGGGAAAAACTGCACATCACTAAACAGAAGTATTCTCAGAAATTTCCCCGTGGTGATTGCTTTCAACTCAAACTGTTGAACCTTCTTTGATAGTTCAGGTTTGAAACGCACTTTTTGTAGAATCTGCAAGAGGATATTTGGACCTCTCTGAGGATTTCGTTGGAAACGGGATTAACCGCACCTAACTAAACAGAAGCATTCTCAGAACTTTCCTCGTGAGGCTTGCATTCAACAAACACTGTTGAACGTTTCTTTGATAGTTTTGGTTTGAAACACTCTTCTTGTAGAAACTGCAAGTTGATATTTGGACCTCTCTGAGGGTTTCGTTGGAAACGGGATAAAGTGCACATAACTAAACAGAAGCATTCTCAGAACCTTCTTCGTGATGTTTGCATTCAACTCACAGTGTTGAAACTTTCTTTGATAGTTCAGGTTTGAAACACTCTTTTGTAGAAACTGCAGGTGGATAATTCCATCTCTTTGAGTCCTATCCTAGTAAAGGAGATAACTTCATATCAAAGCAAGACAGAAGCATTCTCAGAAATTTCTTTGGGATGATTGAGTCGGACTCAGCTGAACATTCCTTTGGATGGAGCACTTTCGAAACGCACTATTTGTAGAATCTGCAAGTGCATGTGTGGTCCTCTCTGAGGATTTCGTTGGAAACGGGATAAACCGCACACAACAAAACAGAAGCATTCTCAGAACCTTCTTCGTGATGTTTGCATTCAACTCACAGTGTTGACAGGTTTGAAACACTCCTTTTGTGGAAACTGCAAGTGGAGAATTGCACCTCTTTGAGGCCTATCCTAGTAAAGGAAATAACTTCATATCAAAACAAGACAGAAGCATTCTCAGAAAATTCCTTGGGATGATTGTGTTGGACTCACAGAGCTGAACATTCCTTGGGCTGGAGCAGTTTCGAAAGACGCTTTCTGTAGCATCTGCAAGTGGATATTTGGCCCTCTCTGAGGAATTCGTTGGAATCGGGGTAATATCAGCTAACTAAACAGAAGCAGTCTCAGAATCTTCTTTGTGATGTTTGCATTCAAATCCCAGAGTTGAAACTTCCTTTGAAAGTTCAGGTTAGAAACACTCTTTTTGTAGGATCTGCAATTGGATATTTGGACCACTCTGTGGCCTTCGTTCGAAACGGATATATCTTCACATAAAATCTAGACAGAAGCATTCTCAGAAACTTTTCTGTGATGACTGCATTCAACTCACAGCGTTGAACACTCGTTTTGAGAGCGCAGTTTTGAAACTCTCTTTCTGTGGAATCTGCAAGTGGATATGTGGACCTCTTTGAAGATTTCTTTGGAAACGGGAATATCTTCACATAAAATCTAAACAGAAGCATTCTCAGAAACTTCTCTGTGATGTTTGTGTTCAACTCACACAGTTTCACATGGCTTTTCAAAGAGAAGTTCTGAAACATTCTTTTCCTAGTGTCTGCAAGTGGACATTTGGAGAGCTTTCAGGCCTGTGGTGGAAAACGAATTATCGTCACATAAAAACAAGAGAGAAGCATTGTCAGAAACTTCTTTGTGATGATTGCATTCAACTCACAGAGTTGAAGGTTCCTTTTCAAACAGCAGTTTCCAAACACTCTTTCTGTGTAATGTGCAAGTGGATATTTCAACGTCTTTGAAGATTTCGTAGGAAACGGGATAATCTTCACAGAAAAGCTAAACAGAAGCATTCTCAGAAACACCTTTGTGATGATTAAATTCAACTCACAGAGTTGAACTTTTCTTTTGGGAGAGAATCTTTGAAACACTCTTTTACTACAATCTGCAAGTGGACATTAGGAGGGCTTTGAGGCCTCTGGTGGAAAAGGAAATATCTTCCAGTAAAAACTAGATAGAAGCATTCTCAGAAACTACTTTGTGATGATTGCATTCAAGACACAGAGTTGAACATTCCCTTTGACAGTGCAGTTTGGAAACTCTCTTTTTGTAGAATCTGCAAGTGGAGATATGGACCGCTTGGAGGCCTATGGTAGTCAAGGAAATAACTTCATATACAAACTAGACAGTAGCATTCTCAGAAAACTCTTTGTGACGACTGAGTTTAACTCACAGAGCTGAACATTCCCTGGGATGGAGCAGCTGCGAAACACACTATTTGTAGAATCTGCAAGGGGATTTTTGGACCTCTCTGAGGATTTCGTTGGAAACGGGATAAACTGCACATAACTAAACGGAAGTATTCTCAGAACTTTCTTCATGGTGATTGCATTCAACTCACACTGTTGAACCTTTCTTTGATAGTTCAGGTTTGAAACACTCTTTTTGTAGAATCTGCAAGAGGATATTTGGACCCCTCTGAGGATTTCGTTGGAAACGGGATTACCCGCACCTAACTAAACAGAAGCATTCTCAGAACTTTCCTCGTGATGCTTGCATTCAACAAACACTGTTGAACCTTTCTTTGATAGTTTAGGTTTGAAACACTCTTTTTGTAGAAACTGCAAGTTGATATTTGGACCTCTCTGAGGATTTCGTTGGAAACGGGATAAAGTGCACATAACTAAACAGAAGCATTCTCAGAAATTTCTTCGTGATGTTTGCATTCAACTCACAGCGTTGAAACTTTCTTTGATAGTTCAGGTTTGAAACACTCTTTTGTAGAAACTGCAGGTGGATAATTCCATCTCTTTGAGTCCTGTCCTAATGAAGGAGATAACTTCATATCAAAGCAAGACAGAAGCATTCTCAGAAATTTCTTTGGGATGATTGAGTCGGACTCAGCTGGACATTCCTTTGGTTGGAGCACTTTCGAAACACACTATTTGTAGAATCTGCAAGTGGATATTTGGACCTCTCTGAGGATTTCGTTGGAAACGGGGTAAACCACACACAACTAAACAGAAGCATTCTCAGAGCCTTCTTCATGATGTTTGCATTCAACTCACAGTGTTGAACCTTTCTTTGATAGTTCAGGTTTGAAACACTCTTTTTGTAGAAACTGCAAGTGGAGAATTGCACCTCTTTGAGGCCTATCCCAGTAAAGGAAATAACTTCATATCAAAACAAGACCGAAGGACTCTCAGAAAATTCCTTGGGATGATTGTCTTGGACTCACCGAGCTGAACATTCCTTGGGCTGGAGAAGTTTTGAGGCACGCTTACTGGAGAATCTGCAAGTGGATATTTGGCCCTCTCTGAGGAACTCGTTGGAAACGGGATAATTTCAGCTAACTAAACAGAAGCAGTCTCAGAATCTTCTTTGTGATGTTTGCATTCAAATCCCAGAGTTGAACGTTCCTTTGAACGTTCAGGTTTGAAACTCTCTTTTTGTAGAATCTGCGAGTGGATATATGGACCTCTCTGGGCATTTCGTTGGAAACGGGAAAAACTGCACATCACTAAACAGAAGTATTCTCAGAAATTTCCCCGTGGTGATTGCTTTCAACTCAAACTGTTGAACCTTCTTTGATAGTTCAGGTTTGAAACGCACTTTTTGTAGAATCTGCAAGAGGATATTTGGACCTCTCTGAGGATTTCGTTGGAAACGGGATTAACCGCACCTAACTAAACAGAAGCATTCTCAGAACTTTCCTCGTGAGGCTTGCATTCAACAAACACTGTTGAACGTTTCTTTGATAGTTTTGGTTTGAAACACTCTTCTTGTAGAAACTGCAAGTTGATATTTGGACCTCTCTGAGGGTTTCGTTGGAAACGGGATAAAGTGCACATAACTAAACAGAAGCATTCTCAGAACCTTCTTCGTGATGTTTGCATTCAACTCACAGTGTTGAAACTTTCTTTGATAGTTCAGGTTTGAAACACTCTTTTGTAGAA
The DNA here is from genome assembly GCF_028858775.2 of Pan troglodytes. Taxonomy (NCBI): domain Eukaryota; kingdom Metazoa; phylum Chordata; class Mammalia; order Primates; family Hominidae; genus Pan; species Pan troglodytes. The sequence goes on from NC_072403.2 coordinate 64,445,318, forward strand.
ACTGCAGGTGGATAATTCCATCTCTTTGAGTCCTATCCTAGTAAAGGAGATAACTTCATATCAAAGCAAGACAGAAGCATTCTCAGAAATTTCTTTGGGATGATTGAGTCGGACTCAGCTGAACATTCCTTTGGATGGAGCACTTTCGAAACGCACTATTTGTAGAATCTGCAAGTGCATGTGTGGTCCTCTCTGAGGATTTCGTTGGAAACGGGATAAACCGCACACAACAAAACAGAAGCATTCTCAGAACCTTCTTCGTGATGTTTGCATTCAACTCACAGTGTTGACAGGTTTGAAACACTCCTTTTGTGGAAACTGCAAGTGGAGAATTGCACCTCTTTGAGGCCTATCCTAGTAAAGGAAATAACTTCATATCAAAACAAGACAGAAGCATTCTCAGAAAATTCCTTGGGATGATTGTGTTGGACTCACAGAGCTGAACATTCCTTGGGCTGGAGCAGTTTCGAAAGACGCTTTCTGTAGCATCTGCAAGTGGATATTTGGCCCTCTCTGAGGAATTCGTTGGAATCGGGGTAATATCAGCTAACTAAACAGAAGCAGTCTCAGAATCTTCTTTGTGATGTTTGCATTCAAATCCCAGAGTTGAAACTTCCTTTGAAAGTTCAGGTTAGAAACACTCTTTTTGTAGGATCTGCAATTGGATATTTGGACCACTCTGTGGCCTTCGTTCGAAACGGATATATCTTCACATAAAATCTAGACAGAAGCATTCTCAGAAACTTTTCTGTGATGACTGCATTCAACTCACAGCGTTGAACACTCGTTTTGAGAGCGCAGTTTTGAAACTCTCTTTCTGTGGAATCTGCAAGTGGATATGTGGACCTCTTTGAAGATTTCTTTGGAAACGGGAATATCTTCACATAAAATCTAAACAGAAGCATTCTCAGAAACTTCTCTGTGATGTTTGTGTTCAACTCACACAGTTTCACATGGCTTTTCAAAGAGAAGTTCTGAAACATTCTTTTCCTAGTGTCTGCAAGTGGACATTTGGAGAGCTTTCAGGCCTGTGGTGGAAAACGAATTATCGTCACATAAAAACAAGAGAGAAGCATTGTCAGAAACTTCTTTGTGATGATTGCATTCAACTCACAGAGTTGAAGGTTCCTTTTCAAACAGCAGTTTCCAAACACTCTTTCTGTGTAATGTGCAAGTGGATATTTCAACGTCTTTGAAGATTTCGTAGGAAACGGGATAATCTTCACAGAAAAGCTAAACAGAAGCATTCTCAGAAACACCTTTGTGATGATTAAATTCAACTCACAGAGTTGAACTTTTCTTTTGGGAGAGAATCTTTGAAACACTCTTTTACTACAATCTGCAAGTGGACATTAGGAGGGCTTTGAGGCCTCTGGTGGAAAAGGAAATATCTTCCAGTAAAAACTAGATAGAAGCATTCTCAGAAACTACTTTGTGATGATTGCATTCAAGACACAGAGTTGAACATTCCCTTTGACAGTGCAGTTTGGAAACTCTCTTTTTGTAGAATCTGCAAGTGGAGATATGGACCGCTTGGAGGCCTATGGTAGTCAAGGAAATAACTTCATATACAAACTAGACAGTAGCATTCTCAGAAAACTCTTTGTGACGACTGAGTTTAACTCACAGAGCTGAACATTCCCTGGGATGGAGCAGCTGCGAAACACACTATTTGTAGAATCTGCAAGGGGATTTTTGGACCTCTCTGAGGATTTCGTTGGAAACGGGATAAACTGCACATAACTAAACGGAAGTATTCTCAGAACTTTCTTCATGGTGATTGCATTCAACTCACACTGTTGAACCTTTCTTTGATAGTTCAGGTTTGAAACACTCTTTTTGTAGAATCTGCAAGAGGATATTTGGACCCCTCTGAGGATTTCGTTGGAAACGGGATTACCCGCACCTAACTAAACAGAAGCATTCTCAGAACTTTCCTCGTGATGCTTGCATTCAACAAACACTGTTGAACCTTTCTTTGATAGTTTAGGTTTGAAACACTCTTTTTGTAGAAACTGCAAGTTGATATTTGGACCTCTCTGAGGATTTCGTTGGAAACGGGATAAAGTGCACATAACTAAACAGAAGCATTCTCAGAAATTTCTTCGTGATGTTTGCATTCAACTCACAGCGTTGAAACTTTCTTTGATAGTTCAGGTTTGAAACACTCTTTTGTAGAAACTGCAGGTGGATAATTCCATCTCTTTGAGTCCTGTCCTAATGAAGGAGATAACTTCATATCAAAGCAAGACAGAAGCATTCTCAGAAATTTCTTTGGGATGATTGAGTCGGACTCAGCTGGACATTCCTTTGGTTGGAGCACTTTCGAAACACACTATTTGTAGAATCTGCAAGTGGATATTTGGACCTCTCTGAGGATTTCGTTGGAAACGGGGTAAACCACACACAACTAAACAGAAGCATTCTCAGAGCCTTCTTCATGATGTTTGCATTCAACTCACAGTGTTGAACCTTTCTTTGATAGTTCAGGTTTGAAACACTCTTTTTGTAGAAACTGCAAGTGGAGAATTGCACCTCTTTGAGGCCTATCCCAGTAAAGGAAATAACTTCATATCAAAACAAGACCGAAGGACTCTCAGAAAATTCCTTGGGATGATTGTCTTGGACTCACCGAGCTGAACATTCCTTGGGCTGGAGAAGTTTTGAGGCACGCTTACTGGAGAATCTGCAAGTGGATATTTGGCCCTCTCTGAGGAACTCGTTGGAAACGGGATAATTTCAGCTAACTAAACAGAAGCAGTCTCAGAATCTTCTTTGTGATGTTTGCATTCAAATCCCAGAGTTGAACGTTCCTTTGAACGTTCAGGTTTGAAACTCTCTTTTTGTAGAATCTGCGAGTGGATATATGGACCTCTCTGGGCATTTCGTTGGAAACGGGAAAAACTGCACATCACTAAACAGAAGTATTCTCAGAAATTTCCCCGTGGTGATTGCATTCAACTCAAACTGTTGAACCTTCTTTGATAGTTCAGGTTTGAAACGCACTTTTTGTAGAATCTGCAAGAGGATATTTGGACCTCTCTGAGGATTTCGTTGGAAACGGGATTAACCGCACCTAACTAAACAGAAGCATTCTCAGAACTTTCCTCGTGAGGCTTGCATTCAACAAACACTGTTGAACGTTTCTTTGATAGTTTTGGTTTGAAACACTCTTCTTGTAGAAACTGCAAGTTGATATTTGGACCTCTCTGAGGGTTTCGTTGGAAACGGGATAAAGTGCACATAACTAAACAGAAGCATTCTCAGAACCTTCTTCGTGATGTTTGCATTCAACTCACAGTGTTGAAACTTTCTTTGATAGTTCAGGTTTGAAACACTCTTTTGTAGAAACTGCAGGTGGATAATTCCATCTCTTTGAGTCCTATCCTAGTAAAGGAGATAACTTCATATCAAAGCAAGACAGAAGCATTCTCAGAAATTTCTTTGGGATGATTGAGTCGGACTCAGCTGAACATTCCTTTGGATGGAGCACTTTCGAAACGCACTATTTGTAGAATCTGCAAGTGCATGTGTGGTCCTCTCTGAGGATTTCGTTGGAAACGGGATAAACCGCACACAACAAAACAGAAGCATTCTCAGAACCTTCTTCGTGATGTTTGCATTCAACTCACAGTGTTGACAGGTTTGAAACACTCCTTTTGTGGAAACTGCAAGTGGAGAATTGCACCTCTTTGAGGCCTATCCTAGTAAAGGAAATAACTTCATATCAAAACAAGACAGAAGCATTCTCAGAAAATTCCTTGGGATGATTGTGTTGGACTCACAGAGCTGAACATTCCTTGGGCTGGAGCAGTTTCGAAAGACGCTTTCTGTAGCATCTGCAAGTGGATATTTGGCCCTCTCTGAGGAATTCGTTGGAATCGGGGTAATATCAGCTAACTAAACAGAAGCAGTCTCAGAATCTTCTTTGTGATGTTTGCATTCAAATCCCAGAGTTGAAACTTCCTTTGAAAGTTCAGGTTAGAAACACTCTTTTTGTAGGATCTGCAATTGGATATTTGGACCACTCTGTGGCCTTCGTTCGAAACGGATATATCTTCACATAAAATCTAGACAGAAGCATTCTCAGAAACTTTTCTGTGATGACTGCATTCAACTCACAGCGTTGAACACTCGTTTTGAGAGCGCAGTTTTGAAACTCTCTTTCTGTGGAATCTGCAAGTGGATATGTGGACCTCTTTGAAGATTTCTTTGGAAACGGGAATATCTTCACATAAAATCTAAACAGAAGCATTCTCAGAAACTTCTCTGTGATGTTTGTGTTCAACTCACACAGTTTCACATGGCTTTTCAAAGAGAAGTTCTGAAACATTCTTTTCCTAGTGTCTGCAAGTGGACATTTGGAGAGCTTTCAGGCCTGTGGTGGAAAACGAATTATCGTCACATAAAAACAAGAGAGAAGCATTGTCAGAAACTTCTTTGTGATGATTGCATTCAACTCACAGAGTTGAAGGTTCCTTTTCAAACAGCAGTTTCCAAACACTCTTTCTGTGTAATGTGCAAGTGGATATTTCAACGTCTTTGAAGATTTCGTAGGAAACGGGATAATCTTCACAGAAAAGCTAAACAGAAGCATTCTCAGAAACACCTTTGTGATGATTAAATTCAACTCACAGAGTTGAACTTTTCTTTTGGGAGAGAATCTTTGAAACACTCTTTTACTACAATCTGCAAGTGGACATTAGGAGGGCTTTGAGGCCTCTGGTGGAAAAGGAAATATCTTCCAGTAAAAACTAGATAGAAGCATTCTCAGAAACTACTTTGTGATGATTGCATTCAAGACACAGAGTTGAACATTCCCTTTGACAGTGCAGTTTGGAAACTCTCTTTTTGTAGAATCTGCAAGTGGAGATATGGACCGCTTGGAGGCCTATGGTAGTCAAGGAAATAACTTCATATACAAACTAGACAGTAGCATTCTCAGAAAACTCTTTGTGACGACTGAGTTTAACTCACAGAGCTGAACATTCCCTGGGATGGAGCAGCTGCGAAACACACTATTTGTAGAATCTGCAAGGGGATTTTTGGACCTCTCTGAGGATTTCGTTGGAAACGGGATAAACTGCACATAACTAAACGGAAGTATTCTCAGAACTTTCTTCATGGTGATTGCATTCAACTCACACTGTTGAACCTTTCTTTGATAGTTCAGGTTTGAAACACTCTTTTTGTAGAATCTGCAAGAGGATATTTGGACCCCTCTGAGGATTTCGTTGGAAACGGGATTACCCGCACCTAACTAAACAGAAGCATTCTCAGAACTTTCCTCGTGATGCTTGCATTCAACAAACACTGTTGAACCTTTCTTTGATAGTTTAGGTTTGAAACACTCTTTTTGTAGAAACTGCAAGTTGATATTTGGACCTCTCTGAGGATTTCGTTGGAAACGGGATAAAGTGCACATAACTAAACAGAAGCATTCTCAGAAATTTCTTCGTGATGTTTGCATTCAACTCACAGCGTTGAAACTTTCTTTGATAGTTCAGGTTTGAAACACTCTTTTGTAGAAACTGCAGGTGGATAATTCCATCTCTTTGAGTCCTGTCCTAATGAAGGAGATAACTTCATATCAAAGCAAGACAGAAGCATTCTCAGAAATTTCTTTGGGATGATTGAGTCGGACTCAGCTGAACATTCCTTTGGATGGAGCACTTTCGAAACACACTATTTGTAGAATCTGCAAGTGGATATTTGGACCTCTCTGAGGATTTCGTTGGAAACGGGATAAACCACACACAACTAAACAGAAGCATTCTCAGAGCCTTCTTCATGATGTTTGCATTCAACTCACAGTGTTGAACCTTTCTTTGATAGTTCAGGTTTGAAACACTCTTTTTGTAGAAACTGCAAGTGGAGAATTGCACCTCTTTGAGGCCTATCCCAGTAAAGGAAATAACTTCATATCAAAACAAGACCGAAGGACTCTCAGAAAATTCCTTGGGATGATTGTCTTGGACTCACCGAGCTGAACATTCCTTGGGCTGGAGAAGTTTTGAGGCACGCTTACTGGAGAATCTGCAAGTGGATATTTGGCCCTCTCTGAGGAACTCGTTGGAAACGGGATAATTTCAGCTAACTAAACAGAAGCAGTCTCAGAATCTTCTTTGTGATGTTTGCATTCAAATCCCAGAGTTGAACGTTCCTTTGAACGTTCAGGTTTGAAACTCTCTTTTTGTAGAATCTGCGAGTGGATATATGGACCTCTCTGGGCATTTCGTTGGAAACGGGAAAAACTGCACATCACTAAACAGAAGTATTCTCAGAAATTTCCCCGTGGTGATTGCATTCAACTCAAACTGTTGAACCTTCTTTGATAGTTCAGGTTTGAAACGCACTTTTTGTAGAATCTGCAAGAGGATATTTGGACCTCTCTGAGGATTTCGTTGGAAACGGGATAAACCACACACAACTAAACAGAAGCATTCTCAGAGCCTTCTTCATGATGTTTGCATTCAACTCACAGTGTTGAACCTTTCTTTGATAGTTCAGGTTTGAAACACTCTTTTTGTAGAAACTGCAAGTGGAGAATTGCACCTCTTTGAGGCCTATCCCAGTAAAGGAAATAACTTCATATCAAAACAAGACCGAAGGACTCTCAGAAAATTCCTTGGGATGATTGTCTTGGACTCACCGAGCTGAACATTCCTTGGGCTGGAGAAGTTTTGAAGCACGCTTACTGGAGAATCTGCAAGTGGATATTTGGCCCTCTCTGAGGAATTCGTTGGAAACGGGATAATTTCAGCTAACTAAACAGAAGCAGTCTCAGAATCTTCTTTGTGATGTTTGCATTCAAATCCCAGAGTTGAACGTTCCTTTGAACGTTCAGGTTTGAAACTCTCTTTTTGTAGAATCTGCGAGTGGATATATGGACCTCTCTGGGCATTTCGTTGGAAACGGGAAAAACTGCACATCACTAAACAGAAGTATTCTCAGAAATTTCCCCGTGGTGATTGCATTCAACTCAAACTGTTGAACCTTCTTTGATAGTTCAGGTTTGAAACACACTTTTTGTAGAATCTGCAAGAGGATATTTGGACCTCTCTGAGGATTTCGTTGGAAACGGGATTAACCGCACCTAACTAAACAGAAGCATTCTCAGAACTTTCCTCGTGAGGCTTGCATTCAACAAACACTGTTGAACGTTTCTTTGATAGTTTTGGTTTGAAACACTCTTCTTGTAGAAACTGCAAGTTGATATTTGGACCTCTCTGAGGGTTTCGTTGGAAACGGGATAAAGTGCACATAACTAAACAGAAGCATTCTCAGAACCTTCTTCGTGATGTTTGCATTCAACTCACAGTGTTGAAACTTTCTTTGATAGTTCAGGTTTGAAACACTCTTTTGTAGAAACTGCAGGTGGATAATTCCATCTCTTTGAGTCCTATCCTAGTAAAGGAGATAACTTCATATCAAAGCAAGACAGAAGCATTCTCAGAAATTTCTTTGGGATGATTGAGTCGGACTCAGCTGAACATTCCTTTGGATGGAGCACTTTCGAAACGCACTATTTGTAGAATCTGCAAGTGCATGTGTGGTCCTCTCTGAGGATTTCGTTGGAAACGGGATAAACCGCACACAACAAAACAGAAGCATTCTCAGAACCTTCTTCGTGATGTTTGCATTCAACTCACAGTGTTGACAGGTTTGAAACACTCCTTTTGTGGAAACTGCAAGTGGAGAATTGCACCTCTTTGAGGCCTATCCTAGTAAAGGAAATAACTTCATATCAAAACAAGACAGAAGCATTCTCAGAAAATTCCTTGGGATGATTGTGTTGGACTCACAGAGCTGAACATTCCTTGGGCTGGAGCAGTTTCGAAAGACGCTTTCTGTAGCATCTGCAAGTGGATATTTGGCCCTCTCTGAGGAATTCGTTGGAATCGGGGTAATATCAGCTAACTAAACAGAAGCAGTCTCAGAATCTTCTTTGTGATGTTTGCATTCAAATCCCAGAGTTGAAACTTCCTTTGAAAGTTCAGGTTAGAAACACTCTTTTTGTAGGATCTGCAATTGGATATTTGGACCACTCTGTGGCCTTCGTTCGAAACGGATATATCTTCACATAAAATCTAGACAGAAGCATTCTCAGAAACTTTTCTGTGATGACTGCATTCAACTCACAGCGTTGAACACTCGTTTTGAGAGCGCAGTTTTGAAACTCTCTTTCTGTGGAATCTGCAAGTGGATATGTGGACCTCTTTGAAGATTTCTTTGGAAACGGGAATATCTTCACATAAAATCTAAACAGAAGCATTCTCAGAAACTTCTCTGTGATGTTTGTGTTCAACTCACACAGTTTCACATGGCTTTTCAAAGAGAAGTTCTGAAACATTCTTTTCCTAGTGTCTGCAAGTGGACATTTGGAGAGCTTTCAGGCCTGTGGTGGAAAACGAATTATCGTCACATAACAACAAGAGAGAAGCATTGTCAGAAACTTCTTTGTGATGATTGCATTCAACTCACAGAGTTGAAGGTTCCTTTTCAAACAGCAGTTTCCAAACACTCTTTCTGTGTAATGTGCAAGTGGATATTTCAACGTCTTTGAAGATTTCGTAGGAAACGGGATAATCTTCACAGAAAAGCTAAACAGAAGCATTCTCAGAAACACCTTTGTGATGATTAAATTCAACTCACAGAGTTGAACTTTTCTTTTGGGAGAGAATCTTTGAAACACTCTTTTACTACAATCTGCAAGTGGACATTAGGAGGGCTTTGAGGCCTCTGGTGGAAAAGGAAATATCTTCCAGTAAAAACTAGATAGAAGCATTCTCAGAAACTACTTTGTGATGATTGCATTCAAGACACAGAGTTGAACATTCCCTTTGACAGTGCAGTTTGGAAACTCTCTTTTTGTAGAATCTGCAAGTGGAGATATGGACCGCTTGGAGGCCTATGGTAGTCAAGGAAATAACTTCATATACAAACTAGACAGTAGCATTCTCAGAAAACTCTTTGTGACGACTGAGTTTAACTCACAGAGCTGAACATTCCCTGGGATGGAGCAGCTGCGAAACACACTATTTGTAGAATCTGCAAGGGGATTTTTGGACCTCTCTGAGGATTTCGTTGGAAACGGGATAAACTGCACATAACTAAACGGAAGTATTCTCAGAACTTTCTTCATGGTGATTGCATTCAACTCACACTGTTGAACCTTTCTTTGATAGTTCAGGTTTGAAACACTCTTTTTGTAGAATCTGCAAGAGGATATTTGGACCCCTCTGAGGATTTCGTTGGAAACGGGATTACCCGCACCTAACTAAACAGAAGCATTCTCAGAACTTTCCTCGTGATGCTTGCATTCAACAAACACTGTTGAACCTTTCTTTGATAGTTTAGGTTTGAAACACTCTTTTTGTAGAAACTGCAAGTTGATATTTGGACCTCTCTGAGGATTTCGTTGGAAACGGGATAAAGTGCACATAACTAAACAGAAGCATTCTCAGAAATTTCTTCGTGATGTTTGCATTCAACTCACAGCGTTGAAACTTTCTTTGATAGTTCAGGTTTGAAACACTCTTTTGTAGAAACTGCAGGTGGATAATTCCATCTCTTTGAGTCCTGTCCTAATGAAGGAGATAACTTCATATCAAAGCAAGACAGAAGCATTCTCAGAAATTTCTTTGGGATGATTGAGTCGGACTCAGCTGAACATTCCTTTGGATGGAGCACTTTCGAAACACACTATTTGTAGAATCTGCAAGTGGATATTTGGACCTCTCTGAGGATTTCGTTGGAAACGGGATAAACCACACACAACTAAACAGAAGCATTCTCAGAGCCTTCTTCATGATGTTTGCATTCAACTCACAGTGTTGAACCTTTCTTTGATAGTTCAGGTTTGAAACACTCTTTTTGTAGAAACTGCAAGTGGAGAATTGCACCTCTTTGAGGCCTATCCCAGTAAAGGAAATAACTTCATATCAAAACAAGACCGAAGGACTCTCAGAAAATTCCTTGGGATGATTGTCTTGGACTCACCGAGCTGAACATTCCTTGGGCTGGAGAAGTTTTGAGGCACGCTTACTGGAGAATCTGCAAGTGGATATTTGGCCCTCTCTGAGGAACTCGTTGGAAACGGGATAATTTCAGCTAACTAAACAGAAGCAGTCTCAGAATCTTCTTTGTGATGTTTGCATTCAAATCCCAGAGTTGAACGTTCCTTTGAACGTTCAGGTTTGAAACTCTCTTTTTGTAGAATCTGCGAGTGGATATATGGACCTCTCTGGGCATTTCGTTGGAAACGGGAAAAACTGCACATCACTAAACAGAAGTATTCTCAGAAATTTCCCCGTGGTGATTGCATTCAACTCAAACTGTTGAACCTTCTTTGATAGTTCAGGTTTGAAACGCACTTTTTGTAGAATCTGCAAGAGGATATTTGGACCTCTCTGAGGATTTCGTTGGAAACGGGATTAACCGCACCTAACTAAACAGAAGCATTCTCAGAACTTTCCTCGTGAGGCTTGCATTCAACAAACACTGTTGAACGTTTCTTTGATAGTTTTGGTTTGAAACACTCTTCTTGTAGAAACTGCAAGTTGATATTTGGACCTCTCTGAGGGTTTCGTTGGAAACGGGATAAAGTGCACATAACTAAACAGAAGCATTCTCAGAACCTTCTTCGTGATGTTTGCATTCAACTCACAGTGTTGAAACTTTCTTTGATAGTTCAGGTTTGAAACACTCTTTTGTAGAAACTGCAGGTGGATAATTCCATCTCTTTGAGTCCTATCCTAGTAAAGGAGATAACTTCATATCAAAGCAAGACAGAAGCATTCTCAGAAATTTCTTTGGGATGATTGAGTCGGACTCAGCTGAACATTCCTTTGGATGGAGCACTTTCGAAACGCACTATTTGTAGAATCTGCAAGTGCATGTGTGGTCCTCTCTGAGGATTTCGTTGGAAACGGGATAAACCGCACACAACAAAACAGAAGCATTCTCAGAACCTTCTTCGTGATGTTTGCATTCAACTCACAGTGTTGACAGGTTTGAAACACTCCTTTTGTGGAAACTGCAAGTGGAGAATTGCACCTCTTTGAGGCCTATCCTAGTAAAGGAAATAACTTCATATCAAAACAAGACAGAAGCATTCTCAGAAAATTCCTTGGGATGATTGTGTTGGACTCACAGAGCTGAACATTCCTTGGGCTGGAGCAGTTTCGAAAGACGCTTTCTGTAGCATCTGCAAGTGGATATTTGGCCCTCTCTGAGGAATTCGTTGGAATCGGGGTAATATCAGCTAACTAAACAGAAGCAGTCTCAGAATCTTCTTTGTGATGTTTGCATTCAAATCCCAGAGTTGAAACTTCCTTTGAAAGTTCAGGTTAGAAACACTCTTTTTGTAGGATCTGCAATTGGATATTTGGACCACTCTGTGGCCTTCGTTCGAAACGGATATATCTTCACATAAAATCTAGACAGAAGCATTCTCAGAAACTTTTCTGTGATGACTGCATTCAACTCACAGCGTTGAACACTCGTTTTGAGAGCGCAGTTTTGAAACTCTCTTTCTGTGGAATCTGCAAGTGGATATGTGGACCTCTTTGAAGATTTCTTTGGAAACGGGAATATCTTCACATAAAATCTAAACAGAAGCATTCTCAGAAACTTCTCTGTGATGTTTGTGTTCAACTCACACAGTTTCACATGGCTTTTCAAAGAGAAGTTCTGAAACATTCTTTTCCTAGTGTCTGCAAGTGGACATTTGGAGAGCTTTCAGGCCTGTGGTGGAAAACGAATTATCGTCACATAACAACAAGAGAGAAGCATTGTCAGAAACTTCTTTGTGATGATTGCATTCAACTCACAGAGTTGAAGGTTCCTTTTCAAACAGCAGTTTCCAAACACTCTTTCTGTGTAATGTGCAAGTGGATATTTCAACGTCTTTGAAGATTTCGTAGGAAACGGGATAATCTTCACAGAAAAGCTAAACAGAAGCATTCTCAGAAACACCTTTGTGATGATTAAATTCAACTCACAGAGTTGAACTTTTCTTTTGGGAGAGAATCTTTGAAACACTCTTTTACTACAATCTGCAAGTGGACATTAGGAGGGCTTTGAGGCCTCTGGTGGAAAAGGAAATATCTTCCAGTAAAAACTAGATAGAAGCATTCTCAGAAACTACTTTGTGATGATTGCATTCAAGACACAGAGTTGAACATTCCCTTTGACAGTGCAGTTTGGAAACTCTCTTTTTGTAGAATCTGCAAGTGGAGATATGGACCGCTTGGAGGCCTATGGTAGTCAAGGAAATAACTTCATATACAAACTAGACAGTAGCATTCTCAGAAAACTCTTTGTGACGACTGAGTTTAACTCACAGAGCTGAACATTCCCTGGGATGGAGCAGCTGCGAAACACACTATTTGTAGAATCTGCAAGGGGATTTTTGGACCTCTCTGAGGATTTCGTTGGAAACGGGATAAACTGCACATAACTAAACGGAAGTATTCTCAGAACTTTCTTCATGGTGATTGCATTCAACTCACACTGTTGAACCTTTCTTTGATAGTTCAGGTTTGAAACACTCTTTTTGTAGAATCTGCAAGAGGATATTTGGACCCCTCTGAGGATTTCGTTGGAAACGGGATTACCCGCACCTAACTAAACAGAAGCATTCTCAGAACTTTCCTCGTGATGCTTGCATTCAACAAACACTGTTGAACCTTTCTTTGATAGTTTAGGTTTGAAACACTCTTTTTGTAGAAACTGCAAGTTGATATTTGGACCTCTCTGAGGATTTCGTTGGAAACGGGATAAAGTGCACATAACTAAACAGAAGCATTCTCAGAAATTTCTTCGTGATGTTTGCATTCAACTCACAGCGTTGAAACTTTCTTTGATAGTTCAGGTTTGAAACACTCTTTTGTAGAAACTGCAGGTGGATAATTCCATCTCTTTGAGTCCTGTCCTAATGAAGGAGATAACTTCATATCAAAGCAAGACAGAAGCATTCTCAGAAATTTCTTTGGGATGATTGAGTCGGACTCAGCTGAACATTCCTTTGGATGGAGCACTTTCGAAACACACTATTTGTAGAATCTGCAAGTGGATATTTGGACCTCTCTGAGGATTTCGTTGGAAACGGGATAAACCACACACAACTAAACAGAAGCATTCTCAGAGCCTTCTTCATGATGTTTGCATTCAACTCACAGTGTTGAACCTTTCTTTGATAGTTCAGGTTTGAAACACTCTTTTTGTAGAAACTGCAAGTGGAGAATTGCACCTCTTTGAGGCCTATCCCAGTAAAGGAAATAACTTCATATCAAAACAAGACCGAAGGACTCTCAGAAAATTCCTTGGGATGATTGTCTTGGACTCACCGAGCTGAACATTCCTTGGGCTGGAGAAGTTTTGAGGCACGCTTACTGGAGAATCTGCAAGTGGATATTTGGCCCTCTCTGAGGAACTCGTTGGAAACGGGATAATTTCAGCTAACTAAACAGAAGCAGTCTCAGAATCTTCTTTGTGATGTTTGCATTCAAATCCCAGAGTTGAACGTTCCTTTGAACGTTCAGGTTTGAAACTCTCTTTTTGTAGAATCTGCGAGTGGATATATGGACCTCTCTGGGCATTTCGTTGGAAACGGGAAAAACTGCACATCACTAAACAGAAGTATTCTCAGAAATTTCCCCGTGGTGATTGCATTCAACTCAAACTGTTGAACCTTCTTTGATAGTTCAGGTTTGAAACGCACTTTTTGTAGAATCTGCAAGAGGATATTTGGACCTCTCTGAGGATTTCGTTGGAAACGGGATTAACCGCACCTAACTAAACAGAAGCATTCTCAGAACTTTCCTCGTGAGGCTTGCATTCAACAAACACTGTTGAACGTTTCTTTGATAGTTTTGGTTTGAAACACTCTTCTTGTAGAAACTGCAAGTTGATATTTGGACCTCTCTGAGGGTTTCGTTGGAAACGGGATAAAGTGCACATAACTAAACAGAAGCATTCTCAGAACCTTCTTCGTGATGTTTGCATTCAACTCACAGTGTTGAAACTTTCTTTGATAGTTCAGGTTTGAAACACTCTTTTGTAGAAACTGCAGGTGGATAATTCCATCTCTTTGAGTCCTATCCTAGTAAAGGAGATAACTTCATATCAAAGCAAGACAGAAGCATTCTCAGAAATTTCTTTGGGATGATTGAGTCGGACTCAGCTGAACATTCCTTTGGATGGAGCACTTTCGAAACGCACTATTTGTAGAATCTGCAAGTGCATGTGTGGTCCTCTCTGAGGATTTCGTTGGAAACGGGATAAACCGCACACAACAAAACAGAAGCATTCTCAGAACCTTCTTCGTGATGTTTGCATTCAACTCACAGTGTTGACAGGTTTGAAACACTCCTTTTGTGGAAACTGCAAGTGGAGAATTGCACCTCTTTGAGGCCTATCCTAGTAAAGGAAATAACTTCATATCAAAACAAGACAGAAGCATTCTCAGAAAATTCCTTGGGATGATTGTGTTGGACTCACAGAGCTGAACATTCCTTGGGCTGGAGCAGTTTCGAAAGACGCTTTCTGTAGCATCTGCAAGTGGATATTTGGCCCTCTCTGAGGAATTCGTTGGAATCGGGGTAATATCAGCTAACTAAACAGAAGCAGTCTCAGAATCTTCTTTGTGATGTTTGCATTCAAATCCCAGAGTTGAAACTTCCTTTGAAAGTTCAGGTTAGAAACACTCTTTTTGTAGGATCTGCAATTGGATATTTGGACCACTCTGTGGCCTTCGTTCGAAACGGATATATCTTCACATAAAATCTAGACAGAAGCATTCTCAGAAACTTTTCTGTGATGACTGCATTCAACTCACAGCGTTGAACACTCGTTTTGAGAGCGCAGTTTTGAAACTCTCTTTCTGTGGAATCTGCAAGTGGATATGTGGACCTCTTTGAAGATTTCTTTGGAAACGGGAATATCTTCACATAAAATCTAAACAGAAGCATTCTCAGAAACTTCTCTGTGATGTTTGTGTTCAACTCACACAGTTTCACATGGCTTTTCAAAGAGAAGTTCTGAAACATTCTTTTCCTAGTGTCTGCAAGTGGACATTTGGAGAGCTTTCAGGCCTGTGGTGGAAAACGAATTATCGTCACATAACAACAAGAGAGAAGCATTGTCAGAAACTTCTTTGTGATGATTGCATTCAACTCACAGAGTTGAAGGTTCCTTTTCAAACAGCAGTTTCCAAACACTCTTTCTGTGTAATGTGCAAGTGGATATTTCAACGTCTTTGAAGATTTCGTAGGAAACGGGATAATCTTCACAGAAAAGCTAAACAGAAGCATTCTCAGAAACACCTTTGTGATGATTAAATTCAACTCACAGAGTTGAACTTTTCTTTTGGGAGAGAATCTTTGAAACACTCTTTTACTACAATCTGCAAGTGGACATTAGGAGGGCTTTGAGGCCTCTGGTGGAAAAGGAAATATCTTCCAGTAAAAACTAGATAGAAGCATTCTCAGAAACTACTTTGTGATGATTGCATTCAAGACACAGAGTTGAACATTCCCTTTGACAGTGCAGTTTGGAAACTCTCTTTTTGTAGAATCTGCAAGTGGAGATATGGACCGCTTGGAGGCCTATGGTAGTCAAGGAAATAACTTCATATACAAACTAGACAGTAGCATTCTCAGAAAACTCTTTGTGACGACTGAGTTTAACTCACAGAGCTGAACATTCCCTGGGATGGAGCAGCTGCGAAACACACTATTTGTAGAATCTGCAAGGGGATTTTTGGACCTCTCTGAGGATTTCGTTGGAAACGGGATAAACTGCACATAACTAAACGGAAGTATTCTCAGAACTTTCTTCATGGTGATTGCATTCAACTCACACTGTTGAACCTTTCTTTGATAGTTCAGGTTTGAAACACTCTTTTTGTAGAATCTGCAAGAGGATATTTGGACCCCTCTGAGGATTTCGTTGGAAACGGGATTACCCGCACCTAACTAAACAGAAGCATTCTCAGAACTTTCCTCGTGATGCTTGCATTCAACAAACACTGTTGAACCTTTCTTTGATAGTTTAGGTTTGAAACACTCTTTTTGTAGAAACTGCAAGTTGATATTTGGACCTCTCTGAGGATTTCGTTGGAAACGGGATAAAGTGCACATAACTAAACAGAAGCATTCTCAGAAATTTCTTCGTGATGTTTGCATTCAACTCACAGCGTTGAAACTTTCTTTGATAGTTCAGGTTTGAAACACTCTTTTGTAGAAACTGCAGGTGGATAATTCCATCTCTTTGAGTCCTGTCCTAATGAAGGAGATAACTTCATATCAAAGCAAGACAGAAGCATTCTCAGAAATTTCTTTGGGATGATTGAGTCGGACTCAGCTGAACATTCCTTTGGATGGAGCACTTTCGAAACACACTATTTGTAGAATCTGCAAGTGGATATTTGGACCTCTCTGAGGATTTCGTTGGAAACGGGATAAACCACACACAACTAAACAGAAGCATTCTCAGAGCCTTCTTCATGATGTTTGCATTCAACTCACAGTGTTGAACCTTTCTTTGATAGTTCAGGTTTGAAACACTCTTTTTGTAGAAACTGCAAGTGGAGAATTGCACCTCTTTGAGGCCTATCCCAGTAAAGGAAATAACTTCATATCAAAACAAGACCGAAGGACTCTCAGAAAATTCCTTGGGATGATTGTCTTGGACTCACCGAGCTGAACATTCCTTGGGCTGGAGAAGTTTTGAGGCACGCTTACTGGAGAATCTGCAAGTGGATATTTGGCCCTCTCTGAGGAACTCGTTGGAAACGGGATAATTTCAGCTAACTAAACAGAAGCAGTCTCAGAATCTTCTTTGTGATGTTTGCATTCAAATCCCAGAGTTGAACGTTCCTTTGAACGTTCAGGTTTGAAACTCTCTTTTTGTAGAATCTGCGAGTGGATATATGGACCTCTCTGGGCATTTCGTTGGAAACGGGAAAAACTGCACATCACTAAACAGAAGTATTCTCAGAAATTTCCCCGTGGTGATTGCATTCAACTCAAACTGTTGAACCTTCTTTGATAGTTCAGGTTTGAAACGCACTTTTTGTAGAATCTGCAAGAGGATATTTGGACCTCTCTGAGGATTTCGTTGGAAACGGGATTAACCGCACCTAACTAAACAGAAGCATTCTCAGAACTTTCCTCGTGAGGCTTGCATTCAACAAACACTGTTGAACGTTTCTTTGATAGTTTTGGTTTGAAACACTCTTCTTGTAGAAACTGCAAGTTGATATTTGGACCTCTCTGAGGGTTTCGTTGGAAACGGGATAAAGTGCACATAACTAAACAGAAGCATTCTCAGAACCTTCTTCGTGATGTTTGCATTCAACTCACAGTGTTGAAACTTTCTTTGATAGTTCAGGTTTGAAACACTCTTTTGTAGAAACTGCAGGTGGATAATTCCATCTCTTTGAGTCCTATCCTAGTAAAGGAGATAACTTCATATCAAAGCAAGACAGAAGCATTCTCAGAAATTTCTTTGGGATGATTGAGTCGGACTCAGCTGAACATTCCTTTGGATGGAGCACTTTCGAAACGCACTATTTGTAGAATCTGCAAGTGCATGTGTGGTCCTCTCTGAGGATTTCGTTGGAAACGGGATAAACCGCACACAACAAAACAGAAGCATTCTCAGAACCTTCTTCGTGATGTTTGCATTCAACTCACAGTGTTGACAGGTTTGAAACACTCCTTTTGTGGAAACTGCAAGTGGAGAATTGCACCTCTTTGAGGCCTATCCTAGTAAAGGAAATAACTTCATATCAAAACAAGACAGAAGCATTCTCAGAAAATTCCTTGGGATGATTGTGTTGGACTCACAGAGCTGAACATTCCTTGGGCTGGAGCAGTTTCGAAAGACGCTTTCTGTAGCATCTGCAAGTGGATATTTGGCCCTCTCTGAGGAATTCGTTGGAATCGGGGTAATATCAGCTAACTAAACAGAAGCAGTCTCAGAATCTTCTTTGTGATGTTTGCATTCAAATCCCAGAGTTGAAACTTCCTTTGAAAGTTCAGGTTAGAAACACTCTTTTTGTAGGATCTGCAATTGGATATTTGGACCACTCTGTGGCCTTCGTTCGAAACGGATATATCTTCACATAAAATCTAGACAGAAGCATTCTCAGAAACTTTTCTGTGATGACTGCATTCAACTCACAGCGTTGAACACTCGTTTTGAGAGCGCAGTTTTGAAACTCTCTTTCTGTGGAATCTGCAAGTGGATATGTGGACCTCTTTGAAGATTTCTTTGGAAACGGGAATATCTTCACATAAAATCTAAACAGAAGCATTCTCAGAAACTTCTCTGTGATGTTTGTGTTCAACTCACACAGTTTCACATGGCTTTTCAAAGAGAAGTTCTGAAACATTCTTTTCCTAGTGTCTGCAAGTGGACATTTGGAGAGCTTTCAGGCCTGTGGTGGAAAACGAATTATCGTCACATAACAACAAGAGAGAAGCATTGTCAGAAACTTCTTTGTGATGATTGCATTCAACTCACAGAGTTGAAGGTTCCTTTTCAAACAGCAGTTTCCAAACACTCTTTCTGTGTAATGTGCAAGTGGATATTTCAACGTCTTTGAAGATTTCGTAGGAAACGGGATAATCTTCACAGAAAAGCTAAACAGAAGCATTCTCAGAAACACCTTTGTGATGATTAAATTCAACTCACAGAGTTGAACTTTTCTTTTGGGAGAGAATCTTTGAAACACTCTTTTACTACAATCTGCAAGTGGACATTAGGAGGGCTTTGAGGCCTCTGGTGGAAAAGGAAATATCTTCCAGTAAAAACTAGATAGAAGCATTCTCAGAAACTACTTTGTGATGATTGCATTCAAGACACAGAGTTGAACATTCCCTTTGACAGTGCAGTTTGGAAACTCTCTTTTTGTAGAATCTGCAAGTGGAGATATGGACCGCTTGGAGGCCTATGGTAGTCAAGGAAATAACTTCATATACAAACTAGACAGTAGCATTCTCAGAAAACTCTTTGTGACGACTGAGTTTAACTCACAGAGCTGAACATTCCCTGGGATGGAGCAGCTGCGAAACACACTATTTGTAGAATCTGCAAGGGGATTTTTGGACCTCTCTGAGGATTTCGTTGGAAACGGGATAAACTGCACATAACTAAACGGAAGTATTCTCAGAACTTTCTTCATGGTGATTGCATTCAACTCACACTGTTGAACCTTTCTTTGATAGTTCAGGTTTGAAACACTCTTTTTGTAGAATCTGCAAGAGGATATTTGGACCCCTCTGAGGATTTCGTTGGAAACGGGATTACCCGCACCTAACTAAACAGAAGCATTCTCAGAACTTTCCTCGTGATGCTTGCATTCAACAAACACTGTTGAACCTTTCTTTGATAGTTTAGGTTTGAAACACTCTTTTTGTAGAAACTGCAAGTTGATATTTGGACCTCTCTGAGGATTTCGTTGGAAACGGGATAAAGTGCACATAACTAAACAGAAGCATTCTCAGAAATTTCTTCGTGATGTTTGCATTCAACTCACAGCGTTGAAACTTTCTTTGATAGTTCAGGTTTGAAACACTCTTTTGTAGAAACTGCAGGTGGATAATTCCATCTCTTTGAGTCCTGTCCTAATGAAGGAGATAACTTCATATCAAAGCAAGACAGAAGCATTCTCAGAAATTTCTTTGGGATGATTGAGTCGGACTCAGCTGAACATTCCTTTGGATGGAGCACTTTCGAAACACACTATTTGTAGAATCTGCAAGTGGATATTTGGACCTCTCTGAGGATTTCGTTGGAAACGGGATAAACCACACACAACTAAACAGAAGCATTCTCAGAGCCTTCTTCATGATGTTTGCATTCAACTCACAGTGTTGAACCTTTCTTTGATAGTTCAGGTTTGAAACACTCTTTTTGTAGAAACTGCAAGTGGAGAATTGCACCTCTTTGAGGCCTATCCCAGTAAAGGAAATAACTTCATATCAAAACAAGACCGAAGGACTCTCAGAAAATTCCTTGGGATGATTGTCTTGGACTCACCGAGCTGAACATTCCTTGGGCTGGAGAAGTTTTGAGGCACGCTTACTGGAGAATCTGCAAGTGGATATTTGGCCCTCTCTGAGGAACTCGTTGGAAACGGGATAATTTCAGCTAACTAAACAGAAGCAGTCTCAGAATCTTCTTTGTGATGTTTGCATTCAAATCCCAGAGTTGAACGTTCCTTTGAACGTTCAGGTTTGAAACTCTCTTTTTGTAGAATCTGCGAGTGGATATATGGACCTCTCTGGGCATTTCGTTGGAAACGGGAAAAACTGCACATCACTAAACAGAAGTATTCTCAGAAATTTCCCCGTGGTGATTGCATTCAACTCAAACTGTTGAACCTTCTTTGATAGTTCAGGTTTGAAACGCACTTTTTGTAGAATCTGCAAGAGGATATTTGGACCTCTCTGAGGATTTCGTTGGAAACGGGATTAACCGCACCTAACTAAACAGAAGCATTCTCAGAACTTTCCTCGTGAGGCTTGCATTCAACAAACACTGTTGAACGTTTCTTTGATAGTTTTGGTTTGAAACACTCTTCTTGTAGAAACTGCAAGTTGATATTTGGACCTCTCTGAGGGTTTCGTTGGAAACGGGATAAAGTGCACATAACTAAACAGAAGCATTCTCAGAACCTTCTTCGTGATGTTTGCATTCAACTCACAGTGTTGAAACTTTCTTTGATAGTTCAGGTTTGAAACACTCTTTTGTAGAAACTGCAGGTGGATAATTCCATCTCTTTGAGTCCTATCCTAGTAAAGGAGATAACTTCATATCAAAGCAAGACAGAAGCATTCTCAGAAATTTCTTTGGGATGATTGAGTCGGACTCAGCTGAACATTCCTTTGGATGGAGCACTTTCGAAACGCACTATTTGTAGAATCTGCAAGTGCATGTGTGGTCCTCTCTGAGGATTTCGTTGGAAACGGGATAAACCGCACACAACAAAACAGAAGCATTCTCAGAACCTTCTTCGTGATGTTTGCATTCAACTCACAGTGTTGACAGGTTTGAAACACTCCTTTTGTGGAAACTGCAAGTGGAGAATTGCACCTCTTTGAGGCCTATCCTAGTAAAGGAAATAACTTCATATCAAAACAAGACAGAAGCATTCTCAGAAAATTCCTTGGGATGATTGTGTTGGACTCACAGAGCTGAACATTCCTTGGGCTGGAGCAGTTTCGAAAGACGCTTTCTGTAGCATCTGCAAGTGGATATTTGGCCCTCTCTGAGGAATTCGTTGGAATCGGGGTAATATCAGCTAACTAAACAGAAGCAGTCTCAGAATCTTCTTTGTGATGTTTGCATTCAAATCCCAGAGTTGAAACTTCCTTTGAAAGTTCAGGTTAGAAACACTCTTTTTGTAGGATCTGCAATTGGATATTTGGACCACTCTGTGGCCTTCGTTCGAAACGGATATATCTTCACATAAAATCTAGACAGAAGCATTCTCAGAAACTTTTCTGTGATGACTGCATTCAACTCACAGCGTTGAACACTCGTTTTGAGAGCGCAGTTTTGAAACTCTCTTTCTGTGGAATCTGCAAGTGGATATGTGGACCTCTTTGAAGATTTCTTTGGAAACGGGAATATCTTCACATAAAATCTAAACAGAAGCATTCTCAGAAACTTCTCTGTGATGTTTGTGTTCAACTCACACAGTTTCACATGGCTTTTCAAAGAGAAGTTCTGAAACATTCTTTTCCTAGTGTCTGCAAGTGGACATTTGGAGAGCTTTCAGGCCTGTGGTGGAAAACGAATTATCGTCACATAACAACAAGAGAGAAGCATTGTCAGAAACTTCTTTGTGATGATTGCATTCAACTCACAGAGTTGAAGGTTCCTTTTCAAACAGCAGTTTCCAAACACTCTTTCTGTGTAATGTGCAAGTGGATATTTCAACGTCTTTGAAGATTTCGTAGGAAACGGGATAATCTTCACAGAAAAGCTAAACAGAAGCATTCTCAGAAACACCTTTGTGATGATTAAATTCAACTCACAGAGTTGAACTTTTCTTTTGGGAGAGAATCTTTGAAACACTCTTTTACTACAATCTGCAAGTGGACATTAGGAGGGCTTTGAGGCCTCTGGTGGAAAAGGAAATATCTTCCAGTAAAAACTAGATAGAAGCATTCTCAGAAACTACTTTGTGATGATTGCATTCAAGACACAGAGTTGAACATTCCCTTTGACAGTGCAGTTTGGAAACTCTCTTTTTGTAGAATCTGCAAGTGGAGATATGGACCGCTTGGAGGCCTATGGTAGTCAAGGAAATAACTTCATATACAAACTAGACAGTAGCATTCTCAGAAAACTCTTTGTGACGACTGAGTTTAACTCACAGAGCTGAACATTCCCTGGGATGGAGCAGCTGCGAAACACACTATTTGTAGAATCTGCAAGGGGATTTTTGGACCTCTCTGAGGATTTCGTTGGAAACGGGATAAACTGCACATAACTAAACGGAAGTATTCTCAGAACTTTCTTCATGGTGATTGCATTCAACTCACACTGTTGAACCTTTCTTTGATAGTTCAGGTTTGAAACACTCTTTTTGTAGAATCTGCAAGAGGATATTTGGACCCCTCTGAGGATTTCGTTGGAAACGGGATTACCCGCACCTAACTAAACAGAAGCATTCTCAGAACTTTCCTCGTGATGCTTGCATTCAACAAACACTGTTGAACCTTTCTTTGATAGTTTAGGTTTGAAACACTCTTTTTGTAGAAACTGCAAGTTGATATTTGGACCTCTCTGAGGATTTCGTTGGAAACGGGATAAAGTGCACATAACTAAACAGAAGCATTCTCAGAAATTTCTTCGTGATGTTTGCATTCAACTCACAGCGTTGAAACTTTCTTTGATAGTTCAGGTTTGAAACACTCTTTTGTAGAAACTGCAGGTGGATAATTCCATCTCTTTGAGTCCTGTCCTAATGAAGGAGATAACTTCATATCAAAGCAAGACAGAAGCATTCTCAGAAATTTCTTTGGGATGATTGAGTCGGACTCAGCTGAACATTCCTTTGGATGGAGCACTTTCGAAACACACTATTTGTAGAATCTGCAAGTGGATATTTGGACCTCTCTGAGGATTTCGTTGGAAACGGGATAAACCACACACAACTAAACAGAAGCATTCTCAGAGCCTTCTTCATGATGTTTGCATTCAACTCACAGTGTTGAACCTTTCTTTGATAGTTCAGGTTTGAAACACTCTTTTTGTAGAAACTGCAAGTGGAGAATTGCACCTCTTTGAGGCCTATCCCAGTAAAGGAAATAACTTCATATCAAAACAAGACCGAAGGACTCTCAGAAAATTCCTTGGGATGATTGTCTTGGACTCACCGAGCTGAACATTCCTTGGGCTGGAGAAGTTTTGAGGCACGCTTACTGGAGAATCTGCAAGTGGATATTTGGCCCTCTCTGAGGAACTCGTTGGAAACGGGATAATTTCAGCTAACTAAACAGAAGCAGTCTCAGAATCTTCTTTGTGATGTTTGCATTCAAATCCCAGAGTTGAACGTTCCTTTGAACGTTCAGGTTTGAAACTCTCTTTTTGTAGAATCTGCGAGTGGATATATGGACCTCTCTGGGCATTTCGTTGGAAACGGGAAAAACTGCACATCACTAAACAGAAGTATTCTCAGAAATTTCCCCGTGGTGATTGCATTCAACTCAAACTGTTGAACCTTCTTTGATAGTTCAGGTTTGAAACGCACTTTTTGTAGAATCTGCAAGAGGATATTTGGACCTCTCTGAGGATTTCGTTGGAAACGGGATTAACCGCACCTAACTAAACAGAAGCATTCTCAGAACTTTCCTCGTGAGGCTTGCATTCAACAAACACTGTTGAACGTTTCTTTGATAGTTTTGGTTTGAAACACTCTTCTTGTAGAAACTGCAAGTTGATATTTGGACCTCTCTGAGGGTTTCGTTGGAAACGGGATAAAGTGCACATAACTAAACAGAAGCATTCTCAGAACCTTCTTCGTGATGTTTGCATTCAACTCACAGTGTTGAAACTTTCTTTGATAGTTCAGGTTTGAAACACTCTTTTGTAGAAACTGCAGGTGGATAATTCCATCTCTTTGAGTCCTATCCTAGTAAAGGAGATAACTTCATATCAAAGCAAGACAGAAGCATTCTCAGAAATTTCTTTGGGATGATTGAGTCGGACTCAGCTGAACATTCCTTTGGATGGAGCACTTTCGAAACGCACTATTTGTAGAATCTGCAAGTGCATGTGTGGTCCTCTCTGAGGATTTCGTTGGAAACGGGATAAACCGCACACAACAAAACAGAAGCATTCTCAGAACCTTCTTCGTGATGTTTGCATTCAACTCACAGTGTTGACAGGTTTGAAACACTCCTTTTGTGGAAACTGCAAGTGGAGAATTGCACCTCTTTGAGGCCTATCCTAGTAAAGGAAATAACTTCATATCAAAACAAGACAGAAGCATTCTCAGAAAATTCCTTGGGATGATTGTGTTGGACTCACAGAGCTGAACATTCCTTGGGCTGGAGCAGTTTCGAAAGACGCTTTCTGTAGCATCTGCAAGTGGATATTTGGCCCTCTCTGAGGAATTCGTTGGAATCGGGGTAATATCAGCTAACTAAACAGAAGCAGTCTCAGAATCTTCTTTGTGATGTTTGCATTCAAATCCCAGAGTTGAAACTTCCTTTGAAAGTTCAGGTTAGAAACACTCTTTTTGTAGGATCTGCAATTGGATATTTGGACCACTCTGTGGCCTTCGTTCGAAACGGATATATCTTCACATAAAATCTAGACAGAAGCATTCTCAGAAACTTTTCTGTGATGACTGCATTCAACTCACAGCGTTGAACACTCGTTTTGAGAGCGCAGTTTTGAAACTCTCTTTCTGTGGAATCTGCAAGTGGATATGTGGACCTCTTTGAAGATTTCTTTGGAAACGGGAATATCTTCACATAAAATCTAAACAGAAGCATTCTCAGAAACTTCTCTGTGATGTTTGTGTTCAACTCACACAGTTTCACATGGCTTTTCAAAGAGAAGTTCTGAAACATTCTTTTCCTAGTGTCTGCAAGTGGACATTTGGAGAGCTTTCAGGCCTGTGGTGGAAAACGAATTATCGTCACATAACAACAAGAGAGAAGCATTGTCAGAAACTTCTTTGTGATGATTGCATTCAACTCACAGAGTTGAAGGTTCCTTTTCAAACAGCAGTTTCCAAACACTCTTTCTGTGTAATGTGCAAGTGGATATTTCAACGTCTTTGAAGATTTCGTAGGAAACGGGATAATCTTCACAGAAAAGCTAAACAGAAGCATTCTCAGAAACACCTTTGTGATGATTAAATTCAACTCACAGAGTTGAACTTTTCTTTTGGGAGAGAATCTTTGAAACACTCTTTTACTACAATCTGCAAGTGGACATTAGGAGGGCTTTGAGGCCTCTGGTGGAAAAGGAAATATCTTCCAGTAAAAACTAGATAGAAGCATTCTCAGAAACTACTTTGTGATGATTGCATTCAAGACACAGAGTTGAACATTCCCTTTGACAGTGCAGTTTGGAAACTCTCTTTTTGTAGAATCTGCAAGTGGAGATATGGACCGCTTGGAGGCCTATGGTAGTCAAGGAAATAACTTCATATACAAACTAGACAGTAGCATTCTCAGAAAACTCTTTGTGACGACTGAGTTTAACTCACAGAGCTGAACATTCCCTGGGATGGAGCAGCTGCGAAACACACTATTTGTAGAATCTGCAAGGGGATTTTTGGACCTCTCTGAGGATTTCGTTGGAAACGGGATAAACTGCACATAACTAAACGGAAGTATTCTCAGAACTTTCTTCATGGTGATTGCATTCAACTCACACTGTTGAACCTTTCTTTGATAGTTCAGGTTTGAAACACTCTTTTTGTAGAATCTGCAAGAGGATATTTGGACCCCTCTGAGGATTTCGTTGGAAACGGGATTACCCGCACCTAACTAAACAGAAGCATTCTCAGAACTTTCCTCGTGATGCTTGCATTCAACAAACACTGTTGAACCTTTCTTTGATAGTTTAGGTTTGAAACACTCTTTTTGTAGAAACTGCAAGTTGATATTTGGACCTCTCTGAGGATTTCGTTGGAAACGGGATAAAGTGCACATAACTAAACAGAAGCATTCTCAGAAATTTCTTCGTGATGTTTGCATTCAACTCACAGCGTTGAAACTTTCTTTGATAGTTCAGGTTTGAAACACTCTTTTGTAGAAACTGCAGGTGGATAATTCCATCTCTTTGAGTCCTGTCCTAATAAAGGAGATAACTTCATATCAAAGCAAGACAGAAGCATTCTCAGAAATTTCTTTGGGATGATTGAGTCGGACTCAGCTGGACATTCCTTTGGATGGAGCACTTTCGAAACACACTATTTGTAGAATCTGCAAGTGGATATTTGGACCTCTCTGAGGATTTCGTTGGAAACGGGATAAACCACACACAACTAAACAGAAGCATTCTCAGAGCCTTCTTCATGATGTTTGCATTCAACTCACAGTGTTGAACCTTTCTTTGATAGTTCAGGTTTGAAACACTCTTTTTGTAGAAACTGCAAGTGGAGAATTGCACCTCTTTGAGGCCTATCCCAGTAAAGGAAATAACTTCATATCAAAACAAGACCGAAGGACTCTCAGAAAATTCCTTGGGATGATTGTCTTGGACTCACCGAGCTGAACATTCCTTGGGCTGGAGAAGTTTTGAGGCACGCTTACTGGAGAATCTGCAAGTGGATATTTGGCCCTCTCTGAGGAACTCGTTGGAAACGGGATAATTTCAGCTAACTAAACAGAAGCAGTCTCAGAATCTTCTTTGTGATGTTTGCATTCAAATCCCAGAGTTGAACGTTCCTTTGAACGTTCAGGTTTGAAACTCTCTTTTTGTAGAATCTGCGAGTGGATATATGGACCTCTCTGGGCATTTCGTTGGAAACGGGAAAAACTGCACATCACTAAACAGAAGTATTCTCAGAAATTTCCCCGTGGTGATTGCATTCAACTCAAACTGTTGAACCTTCTTTGATAGTTCAGGTTTGAAACGCACTTTTTGTAGAATCTGCAAGAGGATATTTGGACCTCTCTGAGGATTTCGTTGGAAACGGGATTAACCGCACCTAACTAAACAGAAGCATTCTCAGAACTTTCCTCGTGAGGCTTGCATTCAACAAACACTGTTGAACGTTTCTTTGATAGTTTTGGTTTGAAACACTCTTCTTGTAGAAACTGCAAGTTGATATTTGGACCTCTCTGAGGGTTTCGTTGGAAACGGGATAAAGTGCACATAACTAAACAGAAGCATTCTCAGAACCTTCTTCGTGATGTTTGCATTCAACTCACAGTGTTGAAACTTTCTTTGATAGTTCAGGTTTGAAACACTCTTTTGTAGAAACTGCAGGTGGATAATTCCATCTCTTTGAGTCCTATCCTAGTAAAGGAGATAACTTCATATCAAAGCAAGACAGAAGCATTCTCAGAAATTTCTTTGGGATGATTGAGTCGGACTCAGCTGAACATTCCTTTGGATGGAGCACTTTCGAAACGCACTATTTGTAGAATCTGCAAGTGCATGTGTGGTCCTCTCTGAGGATTTCGTTGGAAACGGGATAAACCGCACACAACAAAACAGAAGCATTCTCAGAACCTTCTTCGTGATGTTTGCATTCAACTCACAGTGTTGACAGGTTTGAAACACTCCTTTTGTGGAAACTGCAAGTGGAGAATTGCACCTCTTTGAGGCCTATCCTAGTAAAGGAAATAACTTCATATCAAAACAAGACAGAAGCATTCTCAGAAAATTCCTTGGGATGATTGTGTTGGACTCACAGAGCTGAACATTCCTTGGGCTGGAGCAGTTTCGAAAGACGCTTTCTGTAGCATCTGCAAGTGGATATTTGGCCCTCTCTGAGGAATTCGTTGGAATCGGGGTAATATCAGCTAACTAAACAGAAGCAGTCTCAGAATCTTCTTTGTGATGTTTGCATTCAAATCCCAGAGTTGAAACTTCCTTTGAAAGTTCAGGTTAGAAACACTCTTTTTGTAGGATCTGCAATTGGATATTTGGACCACTCTGTGGCCTTCGTTCGAAACGGATATATCTTCACATAAAATCTAGACAGAAGCATTCTCAGAAACTTTTCTGTGATGACTGCATTCAACTCACAGCGTTGAACACTCGTTTTGAGAGCGCAGTTTTGAAACTCTCTTTCTGTGGAATCTGCAAGTGGATATGTGGACCTCTTTGAAGATTTCTTTGGAAACGGGAATATCTTCACATAAAATCTAAACAGAAGCATTCTCAGAAACTTCTCTGTGATGTTTGTGTTCAACTCACACAGTTTCACATGGCTTTTCAAAGAGAAGTTCTGAAACATTCTTTTCCTAGTGTCTGCAAGTGGACATTTGGAGAGCTTTCAGGCCTGTGGTGGAAAACGAATTATCGTCACATAACAACAAGAGAGAAGCATTGTCAGAAACTTCTTTGTGATGATTGCATTCAACTCACAGAGTTGAAGGTTCCTTTTCAAACAGCAGTTTCCAAACACTCTTTCTGTGTAATGTGCAAGTGGATATTTCAACGTCTTTGAAGATTTCGTAGGAAACGGGATAATCTTCACAGAAAAGCTAAACAGAAGCATTCTCAGAAACACCTTTGTGATGATTAAATTCAACTCACAGAGTTGAACTTTTCTTTTGGGAGAGAATCTTTGAAACACTCTTTTACTACAATCTGCAAGTGGACATTAGGAGGGCTTTGAGGCCTCTGGTGGAAAAGGAAATATCTTCCAGTAAAAACTAGATAGAAGCATTCTCAGAAACTATTTTGTGATGATTGCATTCAAGACACAGAGTTGAACATTCCCTTTGACAGTGCAGTTTGGAAACTCTCTTTTTGTAGAATCTGCAAGTGGAGATATGGACCGCTTGGAGGCCTATGGTAGTCAAGGAAATAACTTCATATACAAACTAGACAGTAGCATTCTCAGAAAACTCTTTGTGACGACTGAGTTTAACTCACAGAGCTGAACATTCCCTGGGATGGAGCAGCTGCGAAACACACTATTTGTAGAATCTGCAAGGGGATTTTTGGACCTCTCTGAGGATTTCGTTGGAAACGGGATAAACTGCACATAACTAAACGGAAGTATTCTCAGAACTTTCTTCATGGTGATTGCATTCAACTCACACTGTTGAACCTTTCTTTGATAGTTCAGGTTTGAAACACTCTTTTTGTAGAATCTGCAAGAGGATATTTGGACCCCTCTGAGGATTTCGTTGGAAACGGGATTACCCGCACCTAACTAAACAGAAGCATTCTCAGAACTTTCCTCGTGATGCTTGCATTCAACAAACACTGTTGAACCTTTCTTTGATAGTTTAGGTTTGAAACACTCTTTTTGTAGAAACTGCAAGTTGATATTTGGACCTCTCTGAGGATTTCGTTGGAAACGGGATAAAGTGCACATAACTAAACAGAAGCATTCTCAGAAATTTCTTCGTGATGTTTGCATTCAACTCACAGCGTTGAAACTTTCTTTGATAGTTCAGGTTTGAAACACTCTTTTGTAGAAACTGCAGGTGGATAATTCCATCTCTTTGAGTCCTGTCCTAATGAAGGAGATAACTTCATATCAAAGCAAGACAGAAGCATTCTCAGAAATTTCTTTGGGATGATTGAGTCGGACTCAGCTGAACATTCCTTTGGATGGAGCACTTTCGAAACACACTATTTGTAGAATCTGCAAGTGGATATTTGGACCTCTCTGAGGATTTCGTTGGAAACGGGATAAACCACACACAACTAAACAGAAGCATTCTCAGAGCCTTCTTCATGATGTTTGCATTCAACTCACAGTGTTGAACCTTTCTTTGATAGTTCAGGTTTGAAACACTCTTTTTGTAGAAACTGCAAGTGGAGAATTGCACCTCTTTGAGGCCTATCCCAGTAAAGGAAATAACTTCATATCAAAACAAGACCGAAGGACTCTCAGAAAATTCCTTGGGATGATTGTCTTGGACTCACCGAGCTGAACATTCCTTGGGCTGGAGAAGTTTTGAGGCACGCTTACTGGAGAATCTGCAAGTGGATATTTGGCCCTCTCTGAGGAACTCGTTGGAAACGGGATAATTTCAGCTAACTAAACAGAAGCAGTCTCAGAATCTTCTTTGTGATGTTTGCATTCAAATCCCAGAGTTGAACGTTCCTTTGAACGTTCAGGTTTGAAACTCTCTTTTTGTAGAATCTGCGAGTGGATATATGGACCTCTCTGGGCATTTCGTTGGAAACGGGAAAAACTGCACATCACTAAACAGAAGTATTCTCAGAAATTTCCCCGTGGTGATTGCATTCAACTCAAACTGTTGAACCTTCTTTGATAGTTCAGGTTTGAAACGCACTTTTTGTAGAATCTGCAAGAGGATATTTGGACCTCTCTGAGGATTTCGTTGGAAACGGGATTAACCGCACCTAACTAAACAGAAGCATTCTCAGAACTTTCCTCGTGAGGCTTGCATTCAACAAACACTGTTGAACGTTTCTTTGATAGTTTTGGTTTGAAACACTCTTCTTGTAGAAACTGCAAGTTGATATTTGGACCTCTCTGAGGGTTTCGTTGGAAACGGGATAAAGTGCACATAACTAAACAGAAGCATTCTCAGAACCTTCTTCGTGATGTTTGCATTCAACTCACAGTGTTGAAACTTTCTTTGATAGTTCAGGTTTGAAACACTCTTTTGTAGAAACTGCAGGTGGATAATTCCATCTCTTTGAGTCCTATCCTAGTAAAGGAGATAACTTCATATCAAAGCAAGACAGAAGCATTCTCAGAAATTTCTTTGGGATGATTGAGTCGGACTCAGCTGAACATTCCTTTGGATGGAGCACTTTCGAAACGCACTATCTGTAGAATCTGCAAGTGCATGTGTGGTCCTCTCTGAGGATTTCGTTGGAAACGGGATAAACCGCACACAACAAAACAGAAGCATTCTCAGAACCTTCTTCGTGATGTTTGCATTCAACTCACAGTGTTGACAGGTTTGAAACACTCCTTTTGTGGAAACTGCAAGTGGAGAATTGCACCTCTTTGAGGCCTATCCTAGTAAAGGAAATAACTTCATATCAAAACAAGACAGAAGCATTCTCAGAAAATTCCTTGGGATGATTGTGTTGGACTCACAGAGCTGAACATTCCTTGGGCTGGAGCAGTTTCGAAAGACGCTTTCTGTAGCATCTGCAAGTGGATATTTGGCCCTCTCTGAGGAATTCGTTGGAATCGGGGTAATATCAGCTAACTAAACAGAAGCAGTCTCAGAATCTTCTTTGTGATGTTTGCATTCAAATCCCAGAGTTGAAACTTCCTTTGAAAGTTCAGGTTAGAAACACTCTTTTTGTAGGATCTGCAATTGGATATTTGGACCACTCTGTGGCCTTCGTTCGAAACGGATATATCTTCACATAAAATCTAGACAGAAGCATTCTCAGAAACTTTTCTGTGATGACTGCATTCAACTCACAGCGTTGAACACTCGTTTTGAGAGCGCAGTTTTGAAACTCTCTTTCTGTGGAATCTGCAAGTGGATATGTGGACCTCTTTGAAGATTTCTTTGGAAACGGGAATATCTTCACATAAAATCTAAACAGAAGCATTCTCAGAAACTTCTCTGTGATGTTTGTGTTCAACTCACACAGTTTCACATGGCTTTTCAAAGAGAAGTTCTGAAACATTCTTTTCCTAGTGTCTGCAAGTGGACATTTGGAGAGCTTTCAGGCCTGTGGTGGAAAACGAATTATCGTCACATAACAACAAGAGAGAAGCATTGTCAGAAACTTCTTTGTGATGATTGCATTCAACTCACAGAGTTGAAGGTTCCTTTTCAAACAGCAGTTTCCAAACACTCTTTCTGTGTAATGTGCAAGTGGATATTTCAACGTCTTTGAAGATTTCGTAGGAAACGGGATAATCTTCACAGAAAAGCTAAACAGAAGCATTCTCAGAAACACCTTTGTGATGATTAAATTCAACTCACAGAGTTGAACTTTTCTTTTGGGAGAGAATCTTTGAAACACTCTTTTACTACAATCTGCAAGTGGACATTAGGAGGGCTTTGAGGCCTCTGGTGGAAAAGGAAATATCTTCCAGTACAAACTAGATAGAAGCATTCTCAGAAACTACTTTGTGATGATTGCATTCAAGACACAGAGTTGAACATTCCCTTTGACAGTGCAGTTTGGAAACTCTCTTTTTGTAGAATCTGCAAGTGGAGATATGGACCGCTTGGAGGCCTATGGTAGTCAAGGAAATAACTTCATATACAAACTAGACAGTAGCATTCTCAGAAAACTCTTTGTGACGACTGAGTTTAACTCACAGAGCTGAACATTCCCTGGGATGGAGCAGCTGCGAAACACACTATTTGTAGAATCTGCAAGGGGATTTTTGGACCTCTCTGAGGATTTCGTTGGAAACGGGATAAACTGCACATAACTAAACGGAAGTATTCTCAGAACTTTCTTCATGGTGATTGCATTCAACTCACACTGTTGAACCTTTCTTTGATAGTTCAGGTTTGAAACACTCTTTTTGTAGAATCTGCAAGAGGATATTTGGACCCCTCTGAGGATTTCGTTGGAAACGGGATTACCCGCACCTAACTAAACAGAAGCATTCTCAGAACTTTCCTCGTGATGCTTGCATTCAACAAACACTGTTGAACCTTTCTTTGATAGTTTAGGTTTGAAACACTCTTTTTGTAGAAACTGCAAGTTGATATTTGGACCTCTCTGAGGATTTCGTTGGAAACGGGATAAAGTGCACATAACTAAACAGAAGCATTCTCAGAAATTTCTTCGTGATGTTTGCATTCAACTCACAGCGTTGAAACTTTCTTTGATAGTTCAGGTTTGAAACACTCTTTTGTAGAAACTGCAGGTGGATAATTCCATCTCTTTGAGTCCTGTCCTAATGAAGGAGATAACTTCATATCAAAGCAAGACAGAAGCATTCTCAGAAATTTCTTTGGGATGATTGAGTCGGACTCAGCTGGACATTCCTTTGGTTGGAGCACTTTCGAAACACACTATTTGTAGAATCTGCAAGTGGATATTTGGACCTCTCTGAGGATTTCGTTGGAAACGGGGTAAACCACACACAACTAAACAGAAGCATTCTCAGAGCCTTCTTCATGATGTTTGCATTCAACTCACAGTGTTGAACCTTTCTTTGATAGTTCAGGTTTGAAACACTCTTTTTGTAGAAACTGCAAGTGGAGAATTGCACCTCTTTGAGGCCTATCCCAGTAAAGGAAATAACTTCATATCAAAACAAGACCGAAGGACTCTCAGAAAATTCCTTGGGATGATTGTCTTGGACTCACCGAGCTGAACATTCCTTGGGCTGGAGAAGTTTTGAGGCACGCTTACTGGAGAATCTGCAAGTGGATATTTGGCCCTCTCTGAGGAACTCGTTGGAAACGGGATAATTTCAGCTAACTAAACAGAAGCAGTCTCAGAATCTTCTTTGTGATGTTTGCATTCAAATCCCAGAGTTGAACGTTCCTTTGAACGTTCAGGTTTGAAACTCTCTTTTTGTAGAATCTGCGAGTGGATATATGGACCTCTCTGGGCATTTCGTTGGAAACGGGAAAAACTGCACATCACTAAACAGAAGTATTCTCAGAAATTTCCCCGTGGTGATTGCATTCAACTCAAACTGTTGAACCTTCTTTGATAGTTCAGGTTTGAAACGCACTTTTTGTAGAATCTGCAAGAGGATATTTGGACCTCTCTGAGGATTTCGTTGGAAACGGGATTAACCGCACCTAACTAAACAGAAGCATTCTCAGAACTTTCCTCGTGAGGCTTGCATTCAACAAACACTGTTGAACGTTTCTTTGATAGTTTTGGTTTGAAACACTCTTCTTGTAGAAACTGCAAGTTGATATTTGGACCTCTCTGAGGGTTTCGTTGGAAACGGGATAAAGTGCACATAACTAAACAGAAGCATTCTCAGAACCTTCTTCGTGATGTTTGCATTCAACTCACAGTGTTGAAACTTTCTTTGATAGTTCAGGTTTGAAACACTCTTTTGTAGAAACTGCAGGTGGATAATTCCATCTCTTTGAGTCCTATCCTAGTAAAGGAGATAACTTCATATCAAAGCAAGACAGAAGCATTCTCAGAAATTTCTTTGGGATGATTGAGTCGGACTCAGCTGAACATTCCTTTGGATGGAGCACTTTCGAAACGCACTATTTGTAGAATCTGCAAGTGCATGTGTGGTCCTCTCTGAGGATTTCGTTGGAAACGGGATAAACCGCACACAACAAAACAGAAGCATTCTCAGAACCTTCTTCGTGATGTTTGCATTCAACTCACAGTGTTGACAGGTTTGAAACACTCCTTTTGTGGAAACTGCAAGTGGAGAATTGCACCTCTTTGAGGCCTATCCTAGTAAAGGAAATAACTTCATATCAAAACAAGACAGAAGCATTCTCAGAAAATTCCTTGGGATGATTGTGTTGGACTCACAGAGCTGAACATTCCTTGGGCTGGAGCAGTTTCGAAAGACGCTTTCTGTAGCATCTGCAAGTGGATATTTGGCCCTCTCTGAGGAATTCGTTGGAATCGGGGTAATATCAGCTAACTAAACAGAAGCAGTCTCAGAATCTTCTTTGTGATGTTTGCATTCAAATCCCAGAGTTGAAACTTCCTTTGAAAGTTCAGGTTAGAAACACTCTTTTTGTAGGATCTGCAATTGGATATTTGGACCACTCTGTGGCCTTCGTTCGAAACGGATATATCTTCACATAAAATCTAGACAGAAGCATTCTCAGAAACTTTTCTGTGATGACTGCATTCAACTCACAGCGTTGAACACTCGTTTTGAGAGCGCAGTTTTGAAACTCTCTTTCTGTGGAATCTGCAAGTGGATATGTGGACCTCTTTGAAGATTTCTTTGGAAACGGGAATATCTTCACATAAAATCTAAACAGAAGCATTCTCAGAAACTTCTCTGTGATGTTTGTGTTCAACTCACACAGTTTCACATGGCTTTTCAAAGAGAAGTTCTGAAACATTCTTTTCCTAGTGTCTGCAAGTGGACATTTGGAGAGCTTTCAGGCCTGTGGTGGAAAACGAATTATCGTCACATAACAACAAGAGAGAAGCATTGTCAGAAACTTCTTTGTGATGATTGCATTCAACTCACAGAGTTGAAGGTTCCTTTTCAAACAGCAGTTTCCAAACACTCTTTCTGTGTAATGTGCAAGTGGATATTTCAACGTCTTTGAAGATTTCGTAGGAAACGGGATAATCTTCACAGAAAAGCTAAACAGAAGCATTCTCAGAAACACCTTTGTGATGATTAAATTCAACTCACAGAGTTGAACTTTTCTTTTGGGAGAGAATCTTTGAAACACTCTTTTACTACAATCTGCAAGTGGACATTAGGAGGGCTTTGAGGCCTCTGGTGGAAAAGGAAATATCTTCCAGTAAAAACTAGATAGAAGCATTCTCAGAAACTACTTTGTGATGATTGCATTCAAGACACAGAGTTGAACATTCCCTTTGACAGTGCAGTTTGGAAACTCTCTTTTTGTAGAATCTGCAAGTGGAGATATGGACCGCTTGGAGGCCTATGGTAGTCAAGGAAATAACTTCATATACAAACTAGACAGTAGCATTCTCAGAAAACTCTTTGTGACGACTGAGTTTAACTCACAGAGCTGAACATTCCCTGGGATGGAGCAGCTGCGAAACACACTATTTGTAGAATCTGCAAGGGGATTTTTGGACCTCTCTGAGGATTTCGTTGGAAACGGGATAAACTGCACATAACTAAACGGAAGTATTCTCAGAACTTTCTTCATGGTGATTGCATTCAACTCACACTGTTGAACCTTTCTTTGATAGTTCAGGTTTGAAACACTCTTTTTGTAGAATCTGCAAGAGGATATTTGGACCCCTCTGAGGATTTCGTTGGAAACGGGATTACCCGCACCTAACTAAACAGAAGCATTCTCAGAACTTTCCTCGTGATGCTTGCATTCAACAAACACTGTTGAACCTTTCTTTGATAGTTTAGGTTTGAAACACTCTTTTTGTAGAAACTGCAAGTTGATATTTGGACCTCTCTGAGGATTTCGTTGGAAACGGGATAAAGTGCACATAACTAAACAGAAGCATTCTCAGAAATTTCTTCGTGATGTTTGCATTCAACTCACAGCGTTGAAACTTTCTTTGATAGTTCAGGTTTGAAACACTCTTTTGTAGAAACTGCAGGTGGATAATTCCATCTCTTTGAGTCCTGTCCTAATGAAGGAGATAACTTCATATCAAAGCAAGACAGAAGCATTCTCAGAAATTTCTTTGGGATGATTGAGTCGGACTCAGCTGGACATTCCTTTGGTTGGAGCACTTTCGAAACACACTATTTGTAGAATCTGCAAGTGGATATTTGGACCTCTCTGAGGATTTCGTTGGAAACGGGGTAAACCACACACAACTAAACAGAAGCATTCTCAGAGCCTTCTTCATGATGTTTGCATTCAACTCACAGTGTTGAACCTTTCTTTGATAGTTCAGGTTTGAAACACTCTTTTTGTAGAAACTGCAAGTGGAGAATTGCACCTCTTTGAGGCCTATCCCAGTAAAGGAAATAACTTCATATCAAAACAAGACCGAAGGACTCTCAGAAAATTCCTTGGGATGATTGTCTTGGACTCACCGAGCTGAACATTCCTTGGGCTGGAGAAGTTTTGAGGCACGCTTACTGGAGAATCTGCAAGTGGATATTTGGCCCTCTCTGAGGAACTCGTTGGAAACGGGATAATTTCAGCTAACTAAACAGAAGCAGTCTCAGAATCTTCTTTGTGATGTTTGCATTCAAATCCCAGAGTTGAACGTTCCTTTGAACGTTCAGGTTTGAAACTCTCTTTTTGTAGAATCTGCGAGTGGATATATGGACCTCTCTGGGCATTTCGTTGGAAACGGGAAAAACTGCACATCACTAAACAGAAGTATTCTCAGAAATTTCCCCGTGGTGATTGCATTCAACTCAAACTGTTGAACCTTCTTTGATAGTTCAGGTTTGAAACGCACTTTTTGTAGAATCTGCAAGAGGATATTTGGACCTCTCTGAGGATTTCGTTGGAAACGGGATTAACCGCACCTAACTAAACAGAAGCATTCTCAGAACTTTCCTCGTGAGGCTTGCATTCAACAAACACTGTTGAACGTTTCTTTGATAGTTTTGGTTTGAAACACTCTTCTTGTAGAAACTGCAAGTTGATATTTGGACCTCTCTGAGGGTTTCGTTGGAAACGGGATAAAGTGCACATAACTAAACAGAAGCATTCTCAGAACCTTCTTCGTGATGTTTGCATTCAACTCACAGTGTTGAAACTTTCTTTGATAGTTCAGGTTTGAAACACTCTTTTGTAGAAACTGCAGGTGGATAATTCCATCTCTTTGAGTCCTATCCTAGTAAAGGAGATAACTTCATATCAAAGCAAGACAGAAGCATTCTCAGAAATTTCTTTGGGATGATTGAGTCGGACTCAGCTGAACATTCCTTTGGATGGAGCACTTTCGAAACGCACTATTTGTAGAATCTGCAAGTGCATGTGTGGTCCTCTCTGAGGATTTCGTTGGAAACGGGATAAACCGCACACAACAAAACAGAAGCATTCTCAGAACCTTCTTCGTGATGTTTGCATTCAACTCACAGTGTTGACAGGTTTGAAACACTCCTTTTGTGGAAACTGCAAGTGGAGAATTGCACCTCTTTGAGGCCTATCCTAGTAAAGGAAATAACTTCATATCAAAACAAGACAGAAGCATTCTCAGAAAATTCCTTGGGATGATTGTGTTGGACTCACAGAGCTGAACATTCCTTGGGCTGGAGCAGTTTCGAAAGACGCTTTCTGTAGCATCTGCAAGTGGATATTTGGCCCTCTCTGAGGAATTCGTTGGAATCGGGGTAATATCAGCTAAC
The DNA here is from genome assembly GCF_028858775.2 of Pan troglodytes. NCBI lineage: Eukaryota > Metazoa > Chordata > Mammalia > Primates > Hominidae > Pan > Pan troglodytes. The sequence continues at coordinate 64,483,389 of NC_072403.2, forward strand.
TAAACAGAAGCAGTCTCAGAATCTTCTTTGTGATGTTTGCATTCAAATCCCAGAGTTGAAACTTCCTTTGAAAGTTCAGGTTAGAAACACTCTTTTTGTAGGATCTGCAATTGGATATTTGGACCACTCTGTGGCCTTCGTTCGAAACGGATATATCTTCACATAAAATCTAGACAGAAGCATTCTCAGAAACTTTTCTGTGATGACTGCATTCAACTCACAGCGTTGAACACTCGTTTTGAGAGCGCAGTTTTGAAACTCTCTTTCTGTGGAATCTGCAAGTGGATATGTGGACCTCTTTGAAGATTTCTTTGGAAACGGGAATATCTTCACATAAAATCTAAACAGAAGCATTCTCAGAAACTTCTCTGTGATGTTTGTGTTCAACTCACACAGTTTCACATGGCTTTTCAAAGAGAAGTTCTGAAACATTCTTTTCCTAGTGTCTGCAAGTGGACATTTGGAGAGCTTTCAGGCCTGTGGTGGAAAACGAATTATCGTCACATAACAACAAGAGAGAAGCATTGTCAGAAACTTCTTTGTGATGATTGCATTCAACTCACAGAGTTGAAGGTTCCTTTTCAAACAGCAGTTTCCAAACACTCTTTCTGTGTAATGTGCAAGTGGATATTTCAACGTCTTTGAAGATTTCGTAGGAAACGGGATAATCTTCACAGAAAAGCTAAACAGAAGCATTCTCAGAAACACCTTTGTGATGATTAAATTCAACTCACAGAGTTGAACTTTTCTTTTGGGAGAGAATCTTTGAAACACTCTTTTACTACAATCTGCAAGTGGACATTAGGAGGGCTTTGAGGCCTCTGGTGGAAAAGGAAATATCTTCCAGTAAAAACTAGATAGAAGCATTCTCAGAAACTACTTTGTGATGATTGCATTCAAGACACAGAGTTGAACATTCCCTTTGACAGTGCAGTTTGGAAACTCTCTTTTTGTAGAATCTGCAAGTGGAGATATGGACCGCTTGGAGGCCTATGGTAGTCAAGGAAATAACTTCATATACAAACTAGACAGTAGCATTCTCAGAAAACTCTTTGTGACGACTGAGTTTAACTCACAGAGCTGAACATTCCCTGGGATGGAGCAGCTGCGAAACACACTATTTGTAGAATCTGCAAGGGGATTTTTGGACCTCTCTGAGGATTTCGTTGGAAACGGGATAAACTGCACATAACTAAACGGAAGTATTCTCAGAACTTTCTTCATGGTGATTGCATTCAACTCACACTGTTGAACCTTTCTTTGATAGTTCAGGTTTGAAACACTCTTTTTGTAGAATCTGCAAGAGGATATTTGGACCCCTCTGAGGATTTCGTTGGAAACGGGATTACCCGCACCTAACTAAACAGAAGCATTCTCAGAACTTTCCTCGTGATGCTTGCATTCAACAAACACTGTTGAACCTTTCTTTGATAGTTTAGGTTTGAAACACTCTTTTTGTAGAAACTGCAAGTTGATATTTGGACCTCTCTGAGGATTTCGTTGGAAACGGGATAAAGTGCACATAACTAAACAGAAGCATTCTCAGAAATTTCTTCGTGATGTTTGCATTCAACTCACAGCGTTGAAACTTTCTTTGATAGTTCAGGTTTGAAACACTCTTTTGTAGAAACTGCAGGTGGATAATTCCATCTCTTTGAGTCCTGTCCTAATGAAGGAGATAACTTCATATCAAAGCAAGACAGAAGCATTCTCAGAAATTTCTTTGGGATGATTGAGTCGGACTCAGCTGGACATTCCTTTGGTTGGAGCACTTTCGAAACACACTATTTGTAGAATCTGCAAGTGGATATTTGGACCTCTCTGAGGATTTCGTTGGAAACGGGGTAAACCACACACAACTAAACAGAAGCATTCTCAGAGCCTTCTTCATGATGTTTGCATTCAACTCACAGTGTTGAACCTTTCTTTGATAGTTCAGGTTTGAAACACTCTTTTTGTAGAAACTGCAAGTGGAGAATTGCACCTCTTTGAGGCCTATCCCAGTAAAGGAAATAACTTCATATCAAAACAAGACCGAAGGACTCTCAGAAAATTCCTTGGGATGATTGTCTTGGACTCACCGAGCTGAACATTCCTTGGGCTGGAGAAGTTTTGAGGCACGCTTACTGGAGAATCTGCAAGTGGATATTTGGCCCTCTCTGAGGAACTCGTTGGAAACGGGATAATTTCAGCTAACTAAACAGAAGCAGTCTCAGAATCTTCTTTGTGATGTTTGCATTCAAATCCCAGAGTTGAACGTTCCTTTGAACGTTCAGGTTTGAAACTCTCTTTTTGTAGAATCTGCGAGTGGATATATGGACCTCTCTGGGCATTTCGTTGGAAACGGGAAAAACTGCACATCACTAAACAGAAGTATTCTCAGAAATTTCCCCGTGGTGATTGCATTCAACTCAAACTGTTGAACCTTCTTTGATAGTTCAGGTTTGAAACGCACTTTTTGTAGAATCTGCAAGAGGATATTTGGACCTCTCTGAGGATTTCGTTGGAAACGGGATTAACCGCACCTAACTAAACAGAAGCATTCTCAGAACTTTCCTCGTGAGGCTTGCATTCAACAAACACTGTTGAACGTTTCTTTGATAGTTTTGGTTTGAAACACTCTTCTTGTAGAAACTGCAAGTTGATATTTGGACCTCTCTGAGGGTTTCGTTGGAAACGGGATAAAGTGCACATAACTAAACAGAAGCATTCTCAGAACCTTCTTCGTGATGTTTGCATTCAACTCACAGTGTTGAAACTTTCTTTGATAGTTCAGGTTTGAAACACTCTTTTGTAGAAACTGCAGGTGGATAATTCCATCTCTTTGAGTCCTATCCTAGTAAAGGAGATAACTTCATATCAAAGCAAGACAGAAGCATTCTCAGAAATTTCTTTGGGATGATTGAGTCGGACTCAGCTGAACATTCCTTTGGATGGAGCACTTTCGAAACGCACTATTTGTAGAATCTGCAAGTGCATGTGTGGTCCTCTCTGAGGATTTCGTTGGAAACGGGATAAACCGCACACAACAAAACAGAAGCATTCTCAGAACCTTCTTCGTGATGTTTGCATTCAACTCACAGTGTTGACAGGTTTGAAACACTCCTTTTGTGGAAACTGCAAGTGGAGAATTGCACCTCTTTGAGGCCTATCCTAGTAAAGGAAATAACTTCATATCAAAACAAGACAGAAGCATTCTCAGAAAATTCCTTGGGATGATTGTGTTGGACTCACAGAGCTGAACATTCCTTGGGCTGGAGCAGTTTCGAAAGACGCTTTCTGTAGCATCTGCAAGTGGATATTTGGCCCTCTCTGAGGAATTCGTTGGAATCGGGGTAATATCAGCTAACTAAACAGAAGCAGTCTCAGAATCTTCTTTGTGATGTTTGCATTCAAATCCCAGAGTTGAAACTTCCTTTGAAAGTTCAGGTTAGAAACACTCTTTTTGTAGGATCTGCAATTGGATATTTGGACCACTCTGTGGCCTTCGTTCGAAACGGATATATCTTCACATAAAATCTAGACAGAAGCATTCTCAGAAACTTTTCTGTGATGACTGCATTCAACTCACAGCGTTGAACACTCGTTTTGAGAGCGCAGTTTTGAAACTCTCTTTCTGTGGAATCTGCAAGTGGATATGTGGACCTCTTTGAAGATTTCTTTGGAAACGGGAATATCTTCACATAAAATCTAAACAGAAGCATTCTCAGAAACTTCTCTGTGATGTTTGTGTTCAACTCACACAGTTTCACATGGCTTTTCAAAGAGAAGTTCTGAAACATTCTTTTCCTAGTGTCTGCAAGTGGACATTTGGAGAGCTTTCAGGCCTGTGGTGGAAAACGAATTATCGTCACATAAAAACAAGAGAGAAGCATTGTCAGAAACTTCTTTGTGATGATTGCATTCAACTCACAGAGTTGAAGGTTCCTTTTCAAACAGCAGTTTCCAAACACTCTTTCTGTGTAATGTGCAAGTGGATATTTCAACGTCTTTGAAGATTTCGTAGGAAACGGGATAATCTTCACAGAAAAGCTAAACAGAAGCATTCTCAGAAACACCTTTGTGATGATTAAATTCAACTCACAGAGTTGAACTTTTCTTTTGGGAGAGAATCTTTGAAACACTCTTTTACTACAATCTGCAAGTGGACATTAGGAGGGCTTTGAGGCCTCTGGTGGAAAAGGAAATATCTTCCAGTAAAAACTAGATAGAAGCATTCTCAGAAACTACTTTGTGATGATTGCATTCAAGACACAGAGTTGAACATTCCCTTTGACAGTGCAGTTTGGAAACTCTCTTTTTGTAGAATCTGCAAGTGGAGATATGGACCGCTTGGAGGCCTATGGTAGTCAAGGAAATAACTTCATATACAAACTAGACAGTAGCATTCTCAGAAAACTCTTTGTGACGACTGAGTTTAACTCACAGAGCTGAACATTCCCTGGGATGGAGCAGCTGCGAAACACACTATTTGTAGAATCTGCAAGGGGATTTTTGGACCTCTCTGAGGATTTCGTTGGAAACGGGATAAACTGCACATAACTAAACGGAAGTATTCTCAGAACTTTCTTCATGGTGATTGCATTCAACTCACACTGTTGAACCTTTCTTTGATAGTTCAGGTTTGAAACACTCTTTTTGTAGAATCTGCAAGAGGATATTTGGACCCCTCTGAGGATTTCGTTGGAAACGGGATTACCCGCACCTAACTAAACAGAAGCATTCTCAGAACTTTCCTCGTGATGCTTGCATTCAACAAACACTGTTGAACCTTTCTTTGATAGTTTAGGTTTGAAACACTCTTTTTGTAGAAACTGCAAGTTGATATTTGGACCTCTCTGAGGATTTCGTTGGAAACGGGATAAAGTGCACATAACTAAACAGAAGCATTCTCAGAAATTTCTTCGTGATGTTTGCATTCAACTCACAGCGTTGAAACTTTCTTTGATAGTTCAGGTTTGAAACACTCTTTTGTAGAAACTGCAGGTGGATAATTCCATCTCTTTGAGTCCTGTCCTAATGAAGGAGATAACTTCATATCAAAGCAAGACAGAAGCATTCTCAGAAATTTCTTTGGGATGATTGAGTCGGACTCAGCTGGACATTCCTTTGGATGGAGCACTTTCGAAACACACTATTTGTAGAATCTGCAAGTGGATATTTGGACCTCTCTGAGGATTTCGTTGGAAACGGGGTAAACCACACACAACTAAACAGAAGCATTCTCAGAGCCTTCTTCATGATGTTTGCATTCAACTCACAGTGTTGAACCTTTCTTTGATAGTTCAGGTTTGAAACACTCTTTTTGTAGAAACTGCAAGTGGAGAATTGCACCTCTTTGAGGCCTATCCCAGTAAAGGAAATAACTTCATATCAAAACAAGACCGAAGGACTCTCAGAAAATTCCTTGGGATGATTGTCTTGGACTCACCGAGCTGAACATTCCTTGGGCTGGAGAAGTTTTGAGGCACGCTTACTGGAGAATCTGCAAGTGGATATTTGGCCCTCTCTGAGGAACTCGTTGGAAACGGGATAATTTCAGCTAACTAAACAGAAGCAGTCTCAGAATCTTCTTTGTGATGTTTGCATTCAAATCCCAGAGTTGAACGTTCCTTTGAACGTTCAGGTTTGAAACTCTCTTTTTGTAGAATCTGCGAGTGGATATATGGACCTCTCTGGGCATTTCGTTGGAAACGGGAAAAACTGCACATCACTAAACAGAAGTATTCTCAGAAATTTCCCCGTGGTGATTGCATTCAACTCAAACTGTTGAACCTTCTTTGATAGTTCAGGTTTGAAACACTCTTTTTGTAGAATCTGCAAGAGGATATTTGGACCTCTCTGAGGATTTCGTTGGAAACGGGATTAACCGCACCTAACTAAACAGAAGCATTCTCAGAACTTTCCTCGTGAGGCTTGCATTCAACAAACACTGTTGAACGTTTCTTTGATAGTTTTGGTTTGAAACACTCTTCTTGTAGAAACTGCAAGTTGATATTTGGACCTCTCTGAGGGTTTCGTTGGAAACGGGATAAAGTGCACATAACTAAACAGAAGCATTCTCAGAACCTTCTTCGTGATGTTTGCATTCAACTCACAGTGTTGAAACTTTCTTTGACAGTTCAGGTTTGAAACACTCTTTTGTAGAAACTGCAGGTGGATAATTCCATCTCTTTGAGTCCTATCCTAGTAAAGGAGATAACTTCATATCAAAGCAAGACAGAAGCATTCTCAGAAATTTCTTTGGGATGATTGAGTCGGACTCAGCTGAACATTCCTTTGGATGGAGCACTTTCGAAACGCACTATTTGTAGAATCTGCAAGTGCATGTGTGGTCCTCTCTGAGGATTTCGTTGGAAACGGGATAAACCGCACACAACAAAACAGAAGCATTCTCAGAACCTTCTTCGTGATGTTTGCATTCAACTCACAGTGTTGACAGGTTTGAAACACTCCTTTTGTGGAAACTGCAAGTGGAGAATTGCACCTCTTTGAGGCCTATCCTAGTAAAGGAAATAACTTCATATCAAAACAAGACAGAAGCATTCTCAGAAAATTCCTTGGGATGATTGTGTTGGACTCACAGAGCTGAACATTCCTTGGGCTGGAGCAGTTTCGAAAGACGCTTTCTGTAGCATCTGCAAGTGGATATTTGGCCCTCTCTGAGGAATTCGTTGGAATCGGGGTAATATCAGCTAACTAAACAGAAGCAGTCTCAGAATCTTCTTTGTGATGTTTGCATTCAAATCCCAGAGTTGAAACTTCCTTTGAAAGTTCAGGTTAGAAACACTCTTTTTGTAGGATCTGCAATTGGATATTTGGACCACTCTGTGGCCTTCGTTCGAAACGGATATATCTTCACATAAAATCTAGACAGAAGCATTCTCAGAAACTTTTCTGTGATGACTGCATTCAACTCACAGCGTTGAACACTCGTTTTGAGAGCGCAGTTTTGAAACTCTCTTTCTGTGGAATCTGCAAGTGGATATGTGGACCTCTTTGAAGATTTCTTTGGAAACGGGAATATCTTCACATAAAATCTAAACAGAAGCATTCTCAGAAACTTCTCTGTGATGTTTGTGTTCAACTCACACAGTTTCACATGGCTTTTCAAAGAGAAGTTCTGAAACATTCTTTTCCTAGTGTCTGCAAGTGGACATTTGGAGAGCTTTCAGGCCTGTGGTGGAAAACGAATTATCGTCACATAAAAACAAGAGAGAAGCATTGTCAGAAACTTCTTTGTGATGATTGCATTCAACTCACAGAGTTGAAGGTTCCTTTTCAAACAGCAGTTTCCAAACACTCTTTCTGTGTAATGTGCAAGTGGATATTTCAACGTCTTTGAAGATTTCGTAGGAAACGGGATAATCTTCACAGAAAAGCTAAACAGAAGCATTCTCAGAAACACCTTTGTGATGATTAAATTCAACTCACAGAGTTGAACTTTTCTTTTGGGAGAGAATCTTTGAAACACTCTTTTACTACAATCTGCAAGTGGACATTAGGAGGGCTTTGAGGCCTCTGGTGGAAAAGGAAATATCTTCCAGTAAAAACTAGATAGAAGCATTCTCAGAAACTACTTTGTGATGATTGCATTCAAGACACAGAGTTGAACATTCCCTTTGACAGTGCAGTTTGGAAACTCTCTTTTTGTAGAATCTGCAAGTGGAGATATGGACCGCTTGGAGGCCTATGGTAGTCAAGGAAATAACTTCATATACAAACTAGACAGTAGCATTCTCAGAAAACTCTTTGTGACGACTGAGTTTAACTCACAGAGCTGAACATTCCCTGGGATGGAGCAGCTGCGAAACACACTATTTGTAGAATCTGCAAGGGGATTTTTGGACCTCTCTGAGGATTTCGTTGGAAACGGGATAAACTGCACATAACTAAACGGAAGTATTCTCAGAACTTTCTTCATGGTGATTGCATTCAACTCACACTGTTGAACCTTTCTTTGATAGTTCAGGTTTGAAACACTCTTTTTGTAGAATCTGCAAGAGGATATTTGGACCCCTCTGAGGATTTCGTTGGAAACGGGATTACCCGCACCTAACTAAACAGAAGCATTCTCAGAACTTTCCTCGTGATGCTTGCATTCAACAAACACTGTTGAACCTTTCTTTGATAGTTTAGGTTTGAAACACTCTTTTTGTAGAAACTGCAAGTTGATATTTGGACCTCTCTGAGGATTTCGTTGGAAACGGGATAAAGTGCACATAACTAAACAGAAGCATTCTCAGAAATTTCTTCGTGATGTTTGCATTCAACTCACAGCGTTGAAACTTTCTTTGATAGTTCAGGTTTGAAACACTCTTTTGTAGAAACTGCAGGTGGATAATTCCATCTCTTTGAGTCCTGTCCTAATGAAGGAGATAACTTCATATCAAAGCAAGACAGAAGCATTCTCAGAAATTTCTTTGGGATGATTGAGTCGGACTCAGCTGGACATTCCTTTGGATGGAGCACTTTCGAAACACACTATTTGTAGAATCTGCAAGTGGATATTTGGACCTCTCTGAGGATTTCGTTGGAAACGGGGTAAACCACACACAACTAAACAGAAGCATTCTCAGAGCCTTCTTCATGATGTTTGCATTCAACTCACAGTGTTGAACCTTTCTTTGATAGTTCAGGTTTGAAACACTCTTTTTGTAGAAACTGCAAGTGGAGAATTGCACCTCTTTGAGGCCTATCCCAGTAAAGGAAATAACTTCATATCAAAACAAGACCGAAGGACTCTCAGAAAATTCCTTGGGATGATTGTCTTGGACTCACCGAGCTGAACATTCCTTGGGCTGGAGAAGTTTTGAGGCACGCTTACTGGAGAATCTGCAAGTGGATATTTGGCCCTCTCTGAGGAACTCGTTGGAAACGGGATAATTTCAGCTAACTAAACAGAAGCAGTCTCAGAATCTTCTTTGTGATGTTTGCATTCAAATCCCAGAGTTGAACGTTCCTTTGAACGTTCAGGTTTGAAACTCTCTTTTTGTAGAATCTGCGAGTGGATATATGGACCTCTCTGGGCATTTCGTTGGAAACGGGAAAAACTGCACATCACTAAACAGAAGTATTCTCAGAAATTTCCCCGTGGTGATTGCATTCAACTCAAACTGTTGAACCTTCTTTGATAGTTCAGGTTTGAAACACTCTTTTTGTAGAATCTGCAAGAAGATATTTGGACCTCTCTGAGGATTTCGTTGGAAACGGGATTAACCGCACCTAACTAAACAGAAGCATTCTCAGAACTTTCCTCGTGAGGCTTGCATTCAACAAACACTGTTGAACGTTTCTTTGATAGTTTTGGTTTGAAACACTCTTCTTGTAGAAACTGCAAGTTGATATTTGGACCTCTCTGAGGGTTTCGTTGGAAACGGGATAAAGTGCACATAACTAAACAGAAGCATTCTCAGAACCTTCTTCGTGATGTTTGCATTCAACTCACAGTGTTGAAACTTTCTTTGACAGTTCAGGTTTGAAACACTCTTTTGTAGAAACTGCAGGTGGATAATTCCATCTCTTTGAGTCCTATCCTAGTAAAGGAGATAACTTCATATCAAAGCAAGACAGAAGCATTCTCAGAAATTTCTTTGGGATGATTGAGTCGGACTCAGCTGAACATTCCTTTGGATGGAGCACTTTCGAAACGCACTATTTGTAGAATCTGCAAGTGCATGTGTGGTCCTCTCTGAGGATTTCGTTGGAAACGGGATAAACCGCACACAACAAAACAGAAGCATTCTCAGAACCTTCTTCGTGATGTTTGCATTCAACTCACAGTGTTGACAGGTTTGAAACACTCCTTTTGTGGAAACTGCAAGTGGAGAATTGCACCTCTTTGAGGCCTATCCTAGTAAAGGAAATAACTTCATATCAAAACAAGACAGAAGCATTCTCAGAAAATTCCTTGGGATGATTGTGTTGGACTCACAGAGCTGAACATTCCTTGGGCTGGAGCAGTTTCGAAAGACGCTTTCTGTAGCATCTGCAAGTGGATATTTGGCCCTCTCTGAGGAATTCGTTGGAATCGGGGTAATATCAGCTAACTAAACAGAAGCAGTCTCAGAATCTTCTTTGTGATGTTTGCATTCAAATCCCAGAGTTGAAACTTCCTTTGAAAGTTCAGGTTAGAAACACTCTTTTTGTAGGATCTGCAATTGGATATTTGGACCACTCTGTGGCCTTCGTTCGAAACGGATATATCTTCACATAAAATCTAGACAGAAGCATTCTCAGAAACTTTTCTGTGATGACTGCATTCAACTCACAGCGTTGAACACTCGTTTTGAGAGCGCAGTTTTGAAACTCTCTTTCTGTGGAATCTGCAAGTGGATATGTGGACCTCTTTGAAGATTTCTTTGGAAACGGGAATATCTTCACATAAAATCTAAACAGAAGCATTCTCAGAAACTTCTCTGTGATGTTTGTGTTCAACTCACACAGTTTCACATGGCTTTTCAAAGAGAAGTTCTGAAACATTCTTTTCCTAGTGTCTGCAAGTGGACATTTGGAGAGCTTTCAGGCCTGTGGTGGAAAACGAATTATCGTCACATAAAAACAAGAGAGAAGCATTGTCAGAAACTTCTTTGTGATGATTGCATTCAACTCACAGAGTTGAAGGTTCCTTTTCAAACAGCAGTTTCCAAACACTCTTTCTGTGTAATGTGCAAGTGGATATTTCAACGTCTTTGAAGATTTCGTAGGAAACGGGATAATCTTCACAGAAAAGCTAAACAGAAGCATTCTCAGAAACACCTTTGTGATGATTAAATTCAACTCACAGAGTTGAACTTTTCTTTTGGGAGAGAATCTTTGAAACACTCTTTTACTACAATCTGCAAGTGGACATTAGGAGGGCTTTGAGGCCTCTGGTGGAAAAGGAAATATCTTCCAGTAAAAACTAGATAGAAGCATTCTCAGAAACTACTTTGTGATGATTGCATTCAAGACACAGAGTTGAACATTCCCTTTGACAGTGCAGTTTGGAAACTCTCTTTTTGTAGAATCTGCAAGTGGAGATATGGACCGCTTGGAGGCCTATGGTAGTCAAGGAAATAACTTCATATACAAACTAGACAGTAGCATTCTCAGAAAACTCTTTGTGACGACTGAGTTTAACTCACAGAGCTGAACATTCCCTGGGATGGAGCAGCTGCGAAACACACTATTTGTAGAATCTGCAAGGGGATTTTTGGACCTCTCTGAGGATTTCGTTGGAAACGGGATAAACTGCACATAACTAAACGGAAGTATTCTCAGAACTTTCTTCATGGTGATTGCATTCAACTCACACTGTTGAACCTTTCTTTGATAGTTCAGGTTTGAAACACTCTTTTTGTAGAATCTGCAAGAGGATATTTGGACCCCTCTGAGGATTTCGTTGGAAACGGGATTACCCGCACCTAACTAAACAGAAGCATTCTCAGAACTTTCCTCGTGATGCTTGCATTCAACAAACACTGTTGAACCTTTCTTTGATAGTTTAGGTTTGAAACACTCTTTTTGTAGAAACTGCAAGTTGATATTTGGACCTCTCTGAGGATTTCGTTGGAAACGGGATAAAGTGCACATAACTAAACAGAAGCATTCTCAGAAATTTCTTCGTGATGTTTGCATTCAACTCACAGCGTTGAAACTTTCTTTGATAGTTCAGGTTTGAAACACTCTTTTGTAGAAACTGCAGGTGGATAATTCCATCTCTTTGAGTCCTGTCCTAATGAAGGAGATAACTTCATATCAAAGCAAGACAGAAGCATTCTCAGAAATTTCTTTGGGATGATTGAGTCGGACTCAGCTGGACATTCCTTTGGATGGAGCACTTTCGAAACACACTATTTGTAGAATCTGCAAGTGGATATTTGGACCTCTCTGAGGATTTCGTTGGAAACGGGGTAAACCACACACAACTAAACAGAAGCATTCTCAGAGCCTTCTTCATGATGTTTGCATTCAACTCACAGTGTTGAACCTTTCTTTGATAGTTCAGGTTTGAAACACTCTTTTTGTAGAAACTGCAAGTGGAGAATTGCACCTCTTTGAGGCCTATCCCAGTAAAGGAAATAACTTCATATCAAAACAAGACCGAAGGACTCTCAGAAAATTCCTTGGGATGATTGTCTTGGACTCACCGAGCTGAACATTCCTTGGGCTGGAGAAGTTTTGAGGCACGCTTACTGGAGAATCTGCAAGTGGATATTTGGCCCTCTCTGAGGAACTCGTTGGAAACGGGATAATTTCAGCTAACTAAACAGAAGCAGTCTCAGAATCTTCTTTGTGATGTTTGCATTCAAATCCCAGAGTTGAACGTTCCTTTGAACGTTCAGGTTTGAAACTCTCTTTTTGTAGAATCTGCGAGTGGATATATGGACCTCTCTGGGCATTTCGTTGGAAACGGGAAAAACTGCACATCACTAAACAGAAGTATTCTCAGAAATTTCCCCGTGGTGATTGCATTCAACTCAAACTGTTGAACCTTCTTTGATAGTTCAGGTTTGAAACGCACTTTTTGTAGAATCTGCAAGAGGATATTTGGACCTCTCTGAGGATTTCGTTGGAAACGGGATTAACCGCACCTAACTAAACAGAAGCATTCTCAGAACTTTCCTCGTGAGGCTTGCATTCAACAAACACTGTTGAACGTTTCTTTGATAGTTTTGGTTTGAAACACTCTTCTTGTAGAAACTGCAAGTTGATATTTGGACCTCTCTGAGGGTTTCGTTGGAAACGGGATAAAGTGCACATAACTAAACAGAAGCATTCTCAGAACCTTCTTCGTGATGTTTGCATTCAACTCACAGTGTTGAAACTTTCTTTGACAGTTCAGGTTTGAAACACTCTTTTGTAGAAACTGCAGGTGGATAATTCCATCTCTTTGAGTCCTATCCTAGTAAAGGAGATAACTTCATATCAAAGCAAGACAGAAGCATTCTCAGAAATTTCTTTGGGATGATTGAGTCGGACTCAGCTGAACATTCCTTTGGATGGAGCACTTTCGAAACGCACTATTTGTAGAATCTGCAAGTGCATGTGTGGTCCTCTCTGAGGATTTCGTTGGAAACGGGATAAACCGCACACAACAAAACAGAAGCATTCTCAGAACCTTCTTCGTGATGTTTGCATTCAACTCACAGTGTTGACAGGTTTGAAACACTCCTTTTGTGGAAACTGCAAGTGGAGAATTGCACCTCTTTGAGGCCTATCCTAGTAAAGGAAATAACTTCATATCAAAACAAGACAGAAGCATTCTCAGAAAATTCCTTGGGATGATTGTGTTGGACTCACAGAGCTGAACATTCCTTGGGCTGGAGCAGTTTCGAAAGACGCTTTCTGTAGCATCTGCAAGTGGATATTTGGCCCTCTCTGAGGAATTCGTTGGAATCGGGGTAATATCAGCTAACTAAACAGAAGCAGTCTCAGAATCTTCTTTGTGATGTTTGCATTCAAATCCCAGAGTTGAAACTTCCTTTGAAAGTTCAGGTTAGAAACACTCTTTTTGTAGGATCTGCAATTGGATATTTGGACCACTCTGTGGCCTTCGTTCGAAACGGATATATCTTCACATAAAATCTAGACAGAAGCATTCTCAGAAACTTTTCTGTGATGACTGCATTCAACTCACAGCGTTGAACACTCGTTTTGAGAGCGCAGTTTTGAAACTCTCTTTCTGTGGAATCTGCAAGTGGATATGTGGACCTCTTTGAAGATTTCTTTGGAAACGGGAATATCTTCACATAAAATCTAAACAGAAGCATTCTCAGAAACTTCTCTGTGATGTTTGTGTTCAACTCACACAGTTTCACATGGCTTTTCAAAGAGAAGTTCTGAAACATTCTTTTCCTAGTGTCTGCAAGTGGACATTTGGAGAGCTTTCAGGCCTGTGGTGGAAAACGAATTATCGTCACATAAAAACAAGAGAGAAGCATTGTCAGAAACTTCTTTGTGATGATTGCATTCAACTCACAGAGTTGAAGGTTCCTTTTCAAACAGCAGTTTCCAAACACTCTTTCTGTGTAATGTGCAAGTGGATATTTCAACGTCTTTGAAGATTTCGTAGGAAACGGGATAATCTTCACAGAAAAGCTAAACAGAAGCATTCTCAGAAACACCTTTGTGATGATTAAATTCAACTCACAGAGTTGAACTTTTCTTTTGGGAGAGAATCTTTGAAACACTCTTTTACTACAATCTGCAAGTGGACATTAGGAGGGCTTTGAGGCCTCTGGTGGAAAAGGAAATATCTTCCAGTAAAAACTAGATAGAAGCATTCTCAGAAACTACTTTGTGATGATTGCATTCAAGACACAGAGTTGAACATTCCCTTTGACAGTGCAGTTTGGAAACTCTCTTTTTGTAGAATCTGCAAGTGGAGATATGGACCGCTTGGAGGCCTATGGTAGTCAAGGAAATAACTTCATATACAAACTAGACAGTAGCATTCTCAGAAAACTCTTTGTGACGACTGAGTTTAACTCACAGAGCTGAACATTCCCTGGGATGGAGCAGCTGCGAAACACACTATTTGTAGAATCTGCAAGGGGATTTTTGGACCTCTCTGAGGATTTCGTTGGAAACGGGATAAACTGCACATAACTAAACGGAAGTATTCTCAGAACTTTCTTCATGGTGATTGCATTCAACTCACACTGTTGAACCTTTCTTTGATAGTTCAGGTTTGAAACACTCTTTTTGTAGAATCTGCAAGAGGATATTTGGACCCCTCTGAGGATTTCGTTGGAAACGGGATTACCCGCACCTAACTAAACAGAAGCATTCTCAGAACTTTCCTCGTGATGCTTGCATTCAACAAACACTGTTGAACCTTTCTTTGATAGTTTAGGTTTGAAACACTCTTTTTGTAGAAACTGCAAGTTGATATTTGGACCTCTCTGAGGATTTCGTTGGAAACGGGATAAAGTGCACATAACTAAACAGAAGCATTCTCAGAAATTTCTTCGTGATGTTTGCATTCAACTCACAGCGTTGAAACTTTCTTTGATAGTTCAGGTTTGAAACACTCTTTTGTAGAAACTGCAGGTGGATAATTCCATCTCTTTGAGTCCTGTCCTAATGAAGGAGATAACTTCATATCAAAGCAAGACAGAAGCATTCTCAGAAATTTCTTTGGGATGATTGAGTCGGACTCAGCTGGACATTCCTTTGGATGGAGCACTTTCGAAACACACTATTTGTAGAATCTGCAAGTGGATATTTGGACCTCTCTGAGGATTTCGTTGGAAACGGGGTAAACCACACACAACTAAACAGAAGCATTCTCAGAGCCTTCTTCATGATGTTTGCATTCAACTCACAGTGTTGAACCTTTCTTTGATAGTTCAGGTTTGAAACACTCTTTTTGTAGAAACTGCAAGTGGAGAATTGCACCTCTTTGAGGCCTATCCCAGTAAAGGAAATAACTTCATATCAAAACAAGACCGAAGGACTCTCAGAAAATTCCTTGGGATGATTGTCTTGGACTCACCGAGCTGAACATTCCTTGGGCTGGAGAAGTTTTGAGGCACGCTTACTGGAGAATCTGCAAGTGGATATTTGGCCCTCTCTGAGGAACTCGTTGGAAACGGGATAATTTCAGCTAACTAAACAGAAGCAGTCTCAGAATCTTCTTTGTGATGTTTGCATTCAAATCCCAGAGTTGAACGTTCCTTTGAACGTTCAGGTTTGAAACTCTCTTTTTGTAGAATCTGCGAGTGGATATATGGACCTCTCTGGGCATTTCGTTGGAAACGGGAAAAACTGCACATCACTAAACAGAAGTATTCTCAGAAATTTCCCCGTGGTGATTGCATTCAACTCAAACTGTTGAACCTTCTTTGATAGTTCAGGTTTGAAACGCACTTTTTGTAGAATCTGCAAGAGGATATTTGGACCTCTCTGAGGATTTCGTTGGAAACGGGATTAACCGCACCTAACTAAACAGAAGCATTCTCAGAACTTTCCTCGTGAGGCTTGCATTCAACAAACACTGTTGAACGTTTCTTTGATAGTTTTGGTTTGAAACACTCTTCTTGTAGAAACTGCAAGTTGATATTTGGACCTCTCTGAGGGTTTCGTTGGAAACGGGATAAAGTGCACATAACTAAACAGAAGCATTCTCAGAACCTTCTTCGTGATGTTTGCATTCAACTCACAGTGTTGAAACTTTCTTTGATAGTTCAGGTTTGAAACACTCTTTTGTAGAAACTGCAGGTGGATAATTCCATCTCTTTGAGTCCTATCCTAGTAAAGGAGATAACTTCATATCAAAGCAAGACAGAAGCATTCTCAGAAATTTCTTTGGGATGATTGAGTCGGACTCAGCTGAACATTCCTTTGGATGGAGCACTTTCGAAACGCACTATTTGTAGAATCTGCAAGTGCATGTGTGGTCCTCTCTGAGGATTTCGTTGGAAACGGGATAAACCGCACACAACAAAACAGAAGCATTCTCAGAACCTTCTTCGTGATGTTTGCATTCAACTCACAGTGTTGACAGGTTTGAAACACTCATTTTGTGGAAACTGCAAGTGGAGAATTGCACCTCTTTGAGGCCTATCCTAGTAAAGGAAATAACTTCATATCAAAACAAGACAGAAGCATTCTCAGAAAATTCCTTGGGATGATTGTGTTGGACTCACAGAGCTGAACATTCCTTGGGCTGGAGCAGTTTCGAAAGACGCTTTCTGTAGCATCTGCAAGTGGATATTTGGCCCTCTCTGAGGAATTCGTTGGAATCGGGGTAATATCAGCTAACTAAACAGAAGCAGTCTCAGAATCTTCTTTGTGATGTTTGCATTCAAATCCCAGAGTTGAAACTTCCTTTGAAAGTTCAGGTTAGAAACACTCTTTTTGTAGGATCTGCAATTGGATATTTGGACCACTCTGTGGCCTTCGTTCGAAACGGATATATCTTCACATAAAATCTAGACAGAAGCATTCTCAGAAACTTTTCTGTGATGACTGCATTCAACTCACAGCGTTGAACACTCGTTTTGAGAGCGCAGTTTTGAAACTCTCTTTCTGTGGAATCTGCAAGTGGATATGTGGACCTCTTTGAAGATTTCTTTGGAAACGGGAATATCTTCACATAAAATCTAAACAGAAGCATTCTCAGAAACTTCTCTGTGATGTTTGTGTTCAACTCACACAGTTTCACATGGCTTTTCAAAGAGAAGTTCTGAAACATTCTTTTCCTAGTGTCTGCAAGTGGACATTTGGAGAGCTTTCAGGCCTGTGGTGGAAAACGAATTATCGTCACATAAAAACAAGAGAGAAGCATTGTCAGAAACTTCTTTGTGATGATTGCATTCAACTCACAGAGTTGAAGGTTCCTTTTCAAACAGCAGTTTCCAAACACTCTTTCTGTGTAATGTGCAAGTGGATATTTCAACGTCTTTGAAGATTTCGTAGGAAACGGGATAATCTTCACAGAAAAGCTAAACAGAAGCATTCTCAGAAACACCTTTGTGATGATTAAATTCAACTCACAGAGTTGAACTTTTCTTTTGGGAGAGAATCTTTGAAACACTCTTTTACTACAATCTGCAAGTGGACATTAGGAGGGCTTTGAGGCCTCTGGTGGAAAAGGAAATATCTTCCAGTAAAAACTAGATAGAAGCATTCTCAGAAACTACTTTGTGATGATTGCATTCAAGACACAGAGTTGAACATTCCCTTTGACAGTGCAGTTTGGAAACTCTCTTTTTGTAGAATCTGCAAGTGGAGATATGGACCGCTTGGAGGCCTATGGTAGTCAAGGAAATAACTTCATATACAAACTAGACAGTAGCATTCTCAGAAAACTCTTTGTGACGACTGAGTTTAACTCACAGAGCTGAACATTCCCTGGGATGGAGCAGCTGCGAAACACACTATTTGTAGAATCTGCAAGGGGATTTTTGGACCTCTCTGAGGATTTCGTTGGAAACGGGATAAACTGCACATAACTAAACGGAAGTATTCTCAGAACTTTCTTCATGGTGATTGCATTCAACTCACACTGTTGAACCTTTCTTTGATAGTTCAGGTTTGAAACACTCTTTTTGTAGAATCTGCAAGAGGATATTTGGACCCCTCTGAGGATTTCGTTGGAAACGGGATTACCCGCACCTAACTAAACAGAAGCATTCTCAGAACTTTCCTCGTGATGCTTGCATTCAACAAACACTGTTGAACCTTTCTTTGATAGTTTAGGTTTGAAACACTCTTTTTGTAGAAACTGCAAGTTGATATTTGGACCTCTCTGAGGATTTCGTTGGAAACGGGATAAAGTGCACATAACTAAACAGAAGCATTCTCAGAAATTTCTTCGTGATGTTTGCATTCAACTCACAGCGTTGAAACTTTCTTTGATAGTTCAGGTTTGAAACACTCTTTTGTAGAAACTGCAGGTGGATAATTCCATCTCTTTGAGTCCTGTCCTAATGAAGGAGATAACTTCATATCAAAGCAAGACAGAAGCATTCTCAGAAATTTCTTTGGGATGATTGAGTCGGACTCAGCTGGACATTCCTTTGGTTGGAGCACTTTCGAAACACACTATTTGTAGAATCTGCAAGTGGATATTTGGACCTCTCTGAGGATTTCGTTGGAAACGGGGTAAACCACACACAACTAAACAGAAGCATTCTCAGAGCCTTCTTCATGATGTTTGCATTCAACTCACAGTGTTGAACCTTTCTTTGATAGTTCAGGTTTGAAACACTCTTTTTGTAGAAACTGCAAGTGGAGAATTGCACCTCTTTGAGGCCTATCCCAGTAAAGGAAATAACTTCATATCAAAACAAGACCGAAGGACTCTCAGAAAATTCCTTGGGATGATTGTCTTGGACTCACCGAGCTGAACATTCCTTGGGCTGGAGAAGTTTTGAGGCACGCTTACTGGAGAATCTGCAAGTGGATATTTGGCCCTCTCTGAGGAACTCGTTGGAAACGGGATAATTTCAGCTAACTAAACAGAAGCAGTCTCAGAATCTTCTTTGTGATGTTTGCATTCAAATCCCAGAGTTGAACGTTCCTTTGAACGTTCAGGTTTGAAACTCTCTTTTTGTAGAATCTGCGAGTGGATATATGGACCTCTCTGGGCATTTCGTTGGAAACGGGAAAAACTGCACATCACTAAACAGAAGTATTCTCAGAAATTTCCCCGTGGTGATTGCATTCAACTCAAACTGTTGAACCTTCTTTGATAGTTCAGGTTTGAAACGCACTTTTTGTAGAATCTGCAAGAGGATATTTGGACCTCTCTGAGGATTTCGTTGGAAACGGGATTAACCGCACCTAACTAAACAGAAGCATTCTCAGAACTTTCCTCGTGAGGCTTGCATTCAACAAACACTGTTGAACGTTTCTTTGATAGTTTTGGTTTGAAACACTCTTCTTGTAGAAACTGCAAGTTGATATTTGGACCTCTCTGAGGGTTTCGTTGGAAACGGGATAAAGTGCACATAACTAAACAGAAGCATTCTCAGAACCTTCTTCGTGATGTTTGCATTCAACTCACAGTGTTGAAACTTTCTTTGATAGTTCAGGTTTGAAACACTCTTTTGTAGAAACTGCAGGTGGATAATTCCATCTCTTTGAGTCCTATCCTAGTAAAGGAGATAACTTCATATCAAAGCAAGACAGAAGCATTCTCAGAAATTTCTTTGGGATGATTGAGTCGGACTCAGCTGAACATTCCTTTGGATGGAGCACTTTCGAAACGCACTATTTGTAGAATCTGCAAGTGCATGTGTGGTCCTCTCTGAGGATTTCGTTGGAAACGGGATAAACCGCACACAACAAAACAGAAGCATTCTCAGAACCTTCTTCGTGATGTTTGCATTCAACTCACAGTGTTGACAGGTTTGAAACACTCCTTTTGTGGAAACTGCAAGTGGAGAATTGCACCTCTTTGAGGCCTATCCTAGTAAAGGAAATAACTTCATATCAAAACAAGACAGAAGCATTCTCAGAAAATTCCTTGGGATGATTGTGTTGGACTCACAGAGCTGAACATTCCTTGGGCTGGAGCAGTTTCGAAAGACGCTTTCTGTAGCATCTGCAAGTGGATATTTGGCCCTCTCTGAGGAATTCGTTGGAATCGGGGTAATATCAGCTAACTAAACAGAAGCAGTCTCAGAATCTTCTTTGTGATGTTTGCATTCAAATCCCAGAGTTGAAACTTCCTTTGAAAGTTCAGGTTAGAAACACTCTTTTTGTAGGATCTGCAATTGGATATTTGGACCACTCTGTGGCCTTCGTTCGAAACGGATATATCTTCACATAAAATCTAGACAGAAGCATTCTCAGAAACTTTTCTGTGATGACTGCATTCAACTCACAGCGTTGAACACTCGTTTTGAGAGCGCAGTTTTGAAACTCTCTTTCTGTGGAATCTGCAAGTGGATATGTGGACCTCTTTGAAGATTTCTTTGGAAACGGGAATATCTTCACATAAAATCTAAACAGAAGCATTCTCAGAAACTTCTCTGTGATGTTTGTGTTCAACTCACACAGTTTCACATGGCTTTTCAAAGAGAAGTTCTGAAACATTCTTTTCCTAGTGTCTGCAAGTGGACATTTGGAGAGCTTTCAGGCCTGTGGTGGAAAACGAATTATCGTCACATAACAACAAGAGAGAAGCATTGTCAGAAACTTCTTTGTGATGATTGCATTCAACTCACAGAGTTGAAGGTTCCTTTTCAAACAGCAGTTTCCAAACACTCTTTCTGTGTAATGTGCAAGTGGATATTTCAACGTCTTTGAAGATTTCGTAGGAAACGGGATAATCTTCACAGAAAAGCTAAACAGAAGCATTCTCAGAAACACCTTTGTGATGATTAAATTCAACTCACAGAGTTGAACTTTTCTTTTGGGAGAGAATCTTTGAAACACTCTTTTACTACAATCTGCAAGTGGACATTAGGAGGGCTTTGAGGCCTCTGGTGGAAAAGGAAATATCTTCCAGTAAAAACTAGATAGAAGCATTCTCAGAAACTACTTTGTGATGATTGCATTCAAGACACAGAGTTGAACATTCCCTTTGACAGTGCAGTTTGGAAACTCTCTTTTTGTAGAATCTGCAAGTGGAGATATGGACCGCTTGGAGGCCTATGGTAGTCAAGGAAATAACTTCATATACAAACTAGACAGTAGCATTCTCAGAAAACTCTTTGTGACGACTGAGTTTAACTCACAGAGCTGAACATTCCCTGGGATGGAGCAGCTGCGAAACACACTATTTGTAGAATCTGCAAGGGGATTTTTGGACCTCTCTGAGGATTTCGTTGGAAACGGGATAAACTGCACATAACTAAACGGAAGTATTCTCAGAACTTTCTTCATGGTGATTGCATTCAACTCACACTGTTGAACCTTTCTTTGATAGTTCAGGTTTGAAACACTCTTTTTGTAGAATCTGCAAGAGGATATTTGGACCCCTCTGAGGATTTCGTTGGAAACGGGATTACCCGCACCTAACTAAACAGAAGCATTCTCAGAACTTTCCTCGTGATGCTTGCATTCAACAAACACTGTTGAACCTTTCTTTGATAGTTTAGGTTTGAAACACTCTTTTTGTAGAAACTGCAAGTTGATATTTGGACCTCTCTGAGGATTTCGTTGGAAACGGGATAAAGTGCACATAACTAAACAGAAGCATTCTCAGAAATTTCTTCGTGATGTTTGCATTCAACTCACAGCGTTGAAACTTTCTTTGATAGTTCAGGTTTGAAACACTCTTTTGTAGAAACTGCAGGTGGATAATTCCATCTCTTTGAGTCCTGTCCTAATGAAGGAGATAACTTCATATCAAAGCAAGACAGAAGCATTCTCAGAAATTTCTTTGGGATGATTGAGTCGGACTCAGCTGGACATTCCTTTGGATGGAGCACTTTCGAAACACACTATTTGTAGAATCTGCAAGTGGATATTTGGACCTCTCTGAGGATTTCGTTGGAAACGGGGTAAACCACACACAACTAAACAGAAGCATTCTCAGAGCCTTCTTCATGATGTTTGCATTCAACTCACAGTGTTGAACCTTTCTTTGATAGTTCAGGTTTGAAACACTCTTTTTGTAGAAACTGCAAGTGGAGAATTGCACCTCTTTGAGGCCTATCCCAGTAAAGGAAATAACTTCATATCAAAACAAGACCGAAGGACTCTCAGAAAATTCCTTGGGATGATTGTCTTGGACTCACCGAGCTGAACATTCCTTGGGCTGGAGAAGTTTTGAGGCACGCTTACTGGAGAATCTGCAAGTGGATATTTGGCCCTCTCTGAGGAACTCGTTGGAAACGGGATAATTTCAGCTAACTAAACAGAAGCAGTCTCAGAATCTTCTTTGTGATGTTTGCATTCAAATCCCAGAGTTGAACGTTCCTTTGAACGTTCAGGTTTGAAACTCTCTTTTTGTAGAATCTGCGAGTGGATATATGGACCTCTCTGGGCATTTCGTTGGAAACGGGAAAAACTGCACATCACTAAACAGAAGTATTCTCAGAAATTTCCCCGTGGTGATTGCATTCAACTCAAACTGTTGAACCTTCTTTGATAGTTCAGGTTTGAAACGCACTTTTTGTAGAATCTGCAAGAGGATATTTGGACCTCTCTGAGGATTTCGTTGGAAACGGGATTAACCGCACCTAACTAAACAGAAGCATTCTCAGAACTTTCCTCGTGAGGCTTGCATTCAACAAACACTGTTGAACGTTTCTTTGATAGTTTTGGTTTGAAACACTCTTCTTGTAGAAACTGCAAGTTGATATTTGGACCTCTCTGAGGGTTTCGTTGGAAACGGGATAAAGTGCACATAACTAAACAGAAGCATTCTCAGAACCTTCTTCGTGATGTTTGCATTCAACTCACAGTGTTGAAACTTTCTTTGATAGTTCAGGTTTGAAACACTCTTTTGTAGAAACTGCAGGTGGATAATTCCATCTCTTTGAGTCCTATCCTAGTAAAGGAGATAACTTCATATCAAAGCAAGACAGAAGCATTCTCAGAAATTTCTTTGGGATGATTGAGTCGGACTCAGCTGAACATTCCTTTGGATGGAGCACTTTCGAAACGCACTATTTGTAGAATCTGCAAGTGCATGTGTGGTCCTCTCTGAGGATTTCGTTGGAAACGGGATAAACCGCACACAACAAAACAGAAGCATTCTCAGAACCTTCTTCGTGATGTTTGCATTCAACTCACAGTGTTGACAGGTTTGAAACACTCCTTTTGTGGAAACTGCAAGTGGAGAATTGCACCTCTTTGAGGCCTATCCTAGTAAAGGAAATAACTTCATATCAAAACAAGACAGAAGCATTCTCAGAAAATTCCTTGGGATGATTGTGTTGGACTCACAGAGCTGAACATTCCTTGGGCTGGAGCAGTTTCGAAAGACGCTTTCTGTAGCATCTGCAAGTGGATATTTGGCCCTCTCTGAGGAATTCGTTGGAATCGGGGTAATATCAGCTAACTAAACAGAAGCAGTCTCAGAATCTTCTTTGTGATGTTTGCATTCAAATCCCAGAGTTGAAACTTCCTTTGAAAGTTCAGGTTAGAAACACTCTTTTTGTAGGATCTGCAATTGGATATTTGGACCACTCTGTGGCCTTCGTTCGAAACGGATATATCTTCACATAAAATCTAGACAGAAGCATTCTCAGAAACTTTTCTGTGATGACTGCATTCAACTCACAGCGTTGAACACTCGTTTTGAGAGCGCAGTTTTGAAACTCTCTTTCTGTGGAATCTGCAAGTGGATATGTGGACCTCTTTGAAGATTTCTTTGGAAACGGGAATATCTTCACATAAAATCTAAACAGAAGCATTCTCAGAAACTTCTCTGTGATGTTTGTGTTCAACTCACACAGTTTCACATGGCTTTTCAAAGAGAAGTTCTGAAACATTCTTTTCCTAGTGTCTGCAAGTGGACATTTGGAGAGCTTTCAGGCCTGTGGTGGAAAACGAATTATCGTCACATAACAACAAGAGAGAAGCATTGTCAGAAACTTCTTTGTGATGATTGCATTCAACTCACAGAGTTGAAGGTTCCTTTTCAAACAGCAGTTTCCAAACACTCTTTCTGTGTAATGTGCAAGTGGATATTTCAACGTCTTTGAAGATTTCGTAGGAAACGGGATAATCTTCACAGAAAAGCTAAACAGAAGCATTCTCAGAAACACCTTTGTGATGATTAAATTCAACTCACAGAGTTGAACTTTTCTTTTGGGAGAGAATCTTTGAAACACTCTTTTACTACAATCTGCAAGTGGACATTAGGAGGGCTTTGAGGCCTCTGGTGGAAAAGGAAATATCTTCCAGTAAAAACTAGATAGAAGCATTCTCAGAAACTACTTTGTGATGATTGCATTCAAGACACAGAGTTGAACATTCCCTTTGACAGTGCAGTTTGGAAACTCTCTTTTTGTAGAATCTGCAAGTGGAGATATGGACCGCTTGGAGGCCTATGGTAGTCAAGGAAATAACTTCATATACAAACTAGACAGTAGCATTCTCAGAAAACTCTTTGTGACGACTGAGTTTAACTCACAGAGCTGAACATTCCCTGGGATGGAGCAGCTGCGAAACACACTATTTGTAGAATCTGCAAGGGGATTTTTGGACCTCTCTGAGGATTTCGTTGGAAACGGGATAAACTGCACATAACTAAACGGAAGTATTCTCAGAACTTTCTTCATGGTGATTGCATTCAACTCACACTGTTGAACCTTTCTTTGATAGTTCAGGTTTGAAACACTCTTTTTGTAGAATCTGCAAGAGGATATTTGGACCCCTCTGAGGATTTCGTTGGAAACGGGATTACCCGCACCTAACTAAACAGAAGCATTCTCAGAACTTTCCTCGTGATGCTTGCATTCAACAAACACTGTTGAACCTTTCTTTGATAGTTTAGGTTTGAAACACTCTTTTTGTAGAAACTGCAAGTTGATATTTGGACCTCTCTGAGGATTTCGTTGGAAACGGGATAAAGTGCACATAACTAAACAGAAGCATTCTCAGAAATTTCTTCGTGATGTTTGCATTCAACTCACAGCGTTGAAACTTTCTTTGATAGTTCAGGTTTGAAACACTCTTTTGTAGAAACTGCAGGTGGATAATTCCATCTCTTTGAGTCCTGTCCTAATGAAGGAGATAACTTCATATCAAAGCAAGACAGAAGCATTCTCAGAAATTTCTTTGGGATGATTGAGTCGGACTCAGCTGGACATTCCTTTGGTTGGAGCACTTTCGAAACACACTATTTGTAGAATCTGCAAGTGGATATTTGGACCTCTCTGAGGATT
Organism: Pan troglodytes; assembly: GCF_028858775.2. Classification (NCBI taxonomy): domain Eukaryota; kingdom Metazoa; phylum Chordata; class Mammalia; order Primates; family Hominidae; genus Pan; species Pan troglodytes. The sequence continues at coordinate 64,508,669 of NC_072403.2, forward strand.
TCGTTGGAAACGGGGTAAACCACACACAACTAAACAGAAGCATTCTCAGAGCCTTCTTCATGATGTTTGCATTCAACTCACAGTGTTGAACCTTTCTTTGATAGTTCAGGTTTGAAACACTCTTTTTGTAGAAACTGCAAGTGGAGAATTGCACCTCTTTGAGGCCTATCCCAGTAAAGGAAATAACTTCATATCAAAACAAGACCGAAGGACTCTCAGAAAATTCCTTGGGATGATTGTCTTGGACTCACCGAGCTGAACATTCCTTGGGCTGGAGAAGTTTTGAGGCACGCTTACTGGAGAATCTGCAAGTGGATATTTGGCCCTCTCTGAGGAACTCGTTGGAAACGGGATAATTTCAGCTAACTAAACAGAAGCAGTCTCAGAATCTTCTTTGTGATGTTTGCATTCAAATCCCAGAGTTGAACGTTCCTTTGAACGTTCAGGTTTGAAACTCTCTTTTTGTAGAATCTGCGAGTGGATATATGGACCTCTCTGGGCATTTCGTTGGAAACGGGAAAAACTGCACATCACTAAACAGAAGTATTCTCAGAAATTTCCCCGTGGTGATTGCATTCAACTCAAACTGTTGAACCTTCTTTGATAGTTCAGGTTTGAAACGCACTTTTTGTAGAATCTGCAAGAGGATATTTGGACCTCTCTGAGGATTTCGTTGGAAACGGGATTAACCGCACCTAACTAAACAGAAGCATTCTCAGAACTTTCCTCGTGAGGCTTGCATTCAACAAACACTGTTGAACGTTTCTTTGATAGTTTTGGTTTGAAACACTCTTCTTGTAGAAACTGCAAGTTGATATTTGGACCTCTCTGAGGGTTTCGTTGGAAACGGGATAAAGTGCACATAACTAAACAGAAGCATTCTCAGAACCTTCTTCGTGATGTTTGCATTCAACTCACAGTGTTGAAACTTTCTTTGACAGTTCAGGTTTGAAACACTCTTTTGTAGAAACTGCAGGTGGATAATTCCATCTCTTTGAGTCCTATCCTAGTAAAGGAGATAACTTCATATCAAAGCAAGACAGAAGCATTCTCAGAAATTTCTTTGGGATGATTGAGTCGGACTCAGCTGAACATTCCTTTGGATGGAGCACTTTCGAAACGCACTATTTGTAGAATCTGCAAGTGCATGTGTGGTCCTCTCTGAGGATTTCGTTGGAAACGGGATAAACCGCACACAACAAAACAGAAGCATTCTCAGAACCTTCTTCGTGATGTTTGCATTCAACTCACAGTGTTGACAGGTTTGAAACACTCCTTTTGTGGAAACTGCAAGTGGAGAATTGCACCTCTTTGAGGCCTATCCTAGTAAAGGAAATAACTTCATATCAAAACAAGACAGAAGCATTCTCAGAAAATTCCTTGGGATGATTGTGTTGGACTCACAGAGCTGAACATTCCTTGGGCTGGAGCAGTTTCGAAAGACGCTTTCTGTAGCATCTGCAAGTGGATATTTGGCCCTCTCTGAGGAATTCGTTGGAATCGGGGTAATATCAGCTAACTAAACAGAAGCAGTCTCAGAATCTTCTTTGTGATGTTTGCATTCAAATCCCAGAGTTGAAACTTCCTTTGAAAGTTCAGGTTAGAAACACTCTTTTTGTAGGATCTGCAATTGGATATTTGGACCACTCTGTGGCCTTCGTTCGAAACGGATATATCTTCACATAAAATCTAGACAGAAGCATTCTCAGAAACTTTTCTGTGATGACTGCATTCAACTCACAGCGTTGAACACTCGTTTTGAGAGCGCAGTTTTGAAACTCTCTTTCTGTGGAATCTGCAAGTGGATATGTGGACCTCTTTGAAGATTTCTTTGGAAACGGGAATATCTTCACATAAAATCTAAACAGAAGCATTCTCAGAAACTTCTCTGTGATGTTTGTGTTCAACTCACACAGTTTCACATGGCTTTTCAAAGAGAAGTTCTGAAACATTCTTTTCCTAGTGTCTGCAAGTGGACATTTGGAGAGCTTTCAGGCCTGTGGTGGAAAACGAATTATCGTCACATAACAACAAGAGAGAAGCATTGTCAGAAACTTCTTTGTGATGATTGCATTCAACTCACAGAGTTGAAGGTTCCTTTTCAAACAGCAGTTTCCAAACACTCTTTCTGTGTAATGTGCAAGTGGATATTTCAACGTCTTTGAAGATTTCGTAGGAAACGGGATAATCTTCACAGAAAAGCTAAACAGAAGCATTCTCAGAAACACCTTTGTGATGATTAAATTCAACTCACAGAGTTGAACTTTTCTTTTGGGAGAGAATCTTTGAAACACTCTTTTACTACAATCTGCAAGTGGACATTAGGAGGGCTTTGAGGCCTCTGGTGGAAAAGGAAATATCTTCCAGTAAAAACTAGATAGAAGCATTCTCAGAAACTACTTTGTGATGATTGCATTCAAGACACAGAGTTGAACATTCCCTTTGACAGTGCAGTTTGGAAACTCTCTTTTTGTAGAATCTGCAAGTGGAGATATGGACCGCTTGGAGGCCTATGGTAGTCAAGGAAATAACTTCATATACAAACTAGACAGTAGCATTCTCAGAAAACTCTTTGTGACGACTGAGTTTAACTCACAGAGCTGAACATTCCCTGGGATGGAGCAGCTGCGAAACACACTATTTGTAGAATCTGCAAGGGGATTTTTGGACCTCTCTGAGGATTTCGTTGGAAACGGGATAAACTGCACATAACTAAACGGAAGTATTCTCAGAACTTTCTTCATGGTGATTGCATTCAACTCACACTGTTGAACCTTTCTTTGATAGTTCAGGTTTGAAACACTCTTTTTGTAGAATCTGCAAGAGGATATTTGGACCCCTCTGAGGATTTCGTTGGAAACGGGATTACCCGCACCTAACTAAACAGAAGCATTCTCAGAACTTTCCTCGTGATGCTTGCATTCAACAAACACTGTTGAACCTTTCTTTGATAGTTTAGGTTTGAAACACTCTTTTTGTAGAAACTGCAAGTTGATATTTGGACCTCTCTGAGGATTTCGTTGGAAACGGGATAAAGTGCACATAACTAAACAGAAGCATTCTCAGAAATTTCTTCGTGATGTTTGCATTCAACTCACAGCGTTGAAACTTTCTTTGATAGTTCAGGTTTGAAACACTCTTTTGTAGAAACTGCAGGTGGATAATTCCATCTCTTTGAGTCCTGTCCTAATGAAGGAGATAACTTCATATCAAAGCAAGACAGAAGCATTCTCAGAAATTTCTTTGGGATGATTGAGTCGGACTCAGCTGGACATTCCTTTGGTTGGAGCACTTTCGAAACACACTATTTGTAGAATCTGCAAGTGGATATTTGGACCTCTCTGAGGATTTCGTTGGAAACGGGGTAAACCACACACAACTAAACAGAAGCATTCTCAGAGCCTTCTTCATGATGTTTGCATTCAACTCACAGTGTTGAACCTTTCTTTGATAGTTCAGGTTTGAAACACTCTTTTTGTAGAAACTGCAAGTGGAGAATTGCACCTCTTTGAGGCCTATCCCAGTAAAGGAAATAACTTCATATCAAAACAAGACCGAAGGACTCTCAGAAAATTCCTTGGGATGATTGTCTTGGACTCACCGAGCTGAACATTCCTTGGGCTGGAGAAGTTTTGAGGCACGCTTACTGGAGAATCTGCAAGTGGATATTTGGCCCTCTCTGAGGAACTCGTTGGAAACGGGATAATTTCAGCTAACTAAACAGAAGCAGTCTCAGAATCTTCTTTGTGATGTTTGCATTCAAATCCCAGAGTTGAACGTTCCTTTGAACGTTCAGGTTTGAAACTCTCTTTTTGTAGAATCTGCGAGTGGATATATGGACCTCTCTGGGCATTTCGTTGGAAACGGGAAAAACTGCACATCACTAAACAGAAGTATTCTCAGAAATTTCCCCGTGGTGATTGCATTCAACTCAAACTGTTGAACCTTCTTTGATAGTTCAGGTTTGAAACGCACTTTTTGTAGAATCTGCAAGAGGATATTTGGACCTCTCTGAGGATTTCGTTGGAAACGGGATTAACCGCACCTAACTAAACAGAAGCATTCTCAGAACTTTCCTCGTGAGGCTTGCATTCAACAAACACTGTTGAACGTTTCTTTGATAGTTTTGGTTTGAAACACTCTTCTTGTAGAAACTGCAAGTTGATATTTGGACCTCTCTGAGGGTTTCGTTGGAAACGGGATAAAGTGCACATAACTAAACAGAAGCATTCTCAGAACCTTCTTCGTGATGTTTGCATTCAACTCACAGTGTTGAAACTTTCTTTGATAGTTCAGGTTTGAAACACTCTTTTGTAGAAACTGCAGGTGGATAATTCCATCTCTTTGAGTCCTATCCTAGTAAAGGAGATAACTTCATATCAAAGCAAGACAGAAGCATTCTCAGAAATTTCTTTGGGATGATTGAGTCGGACTCAGCTGAACATTCCTTTGGATGGAGCACTTTCGAAACGCACTATTTGTAGAATCTGCAAGTGCATGTGTGGTCCTCTCTGAGGATTTCGTTGGAAACGGGATAAACCGCACACAACAAAACAGAAGCATTCTCAGAACCTTCTTCGTGATGTTTGCATTCAACTCACAGTGTTGACAGGTTTGAAACACTCCTTTTGTGGAAACTGCAAGTGGAGAATTGCACCTCTTTGAGGCCTATCCTAGTAAAGGAAATAACTTCATATCAAAACAAGACAGAAGCATTCTCAGAAAATTCCTTGGGATGATTGTGTTGGACTCACAGAGCTGAACATTCCTTGGGCTGGAGCAGTTTCGAAAGACGCTTTCTGTAGCATCTGCAAGTGGATATTTGGCCCTCTCTGAGGAATTCGTTGGAATCGGGGTAATATCAGCTAACTAAACAGAAGCAGTCTCAGAATCTTCTTTGTGATGTTTGCATTCAAATCCCAGAGTTGAAACTTCCTTTGAAAGTTCAGGTTAGAAACACTCTTTTTGTAGGATCTGCAATTGGATATTTGGACCACTCTGTGGCCTTCGTTCGAAACGGATATATCTTCACATAAAATCTAGACAGAAGCATTCTCAGAAACTTTTCTGTGATGACTGCATTCAACTCACAGCGTTGAACACTCGTTTTGAGAGCGCAGTTTTGAAACTCTCTTTCTGTGGAATCTGCAAGTGGATATGTGGACCTCTTTGAAGATTTCTTTGGAAACGGGAATATCTTCACATAAAATCTAAACAGAAGCATTCTCAGAAACTTCTCTGTGATGTTTGTGTTCAACTCACACAGTTTCACATGGCTTTTCAAAGAGAAGTTCTGAAACATTCTTTTCCTAGTGTCTGCAAGTGGACATTTGGAGAGCTTTCAGGCCTGTGGTGGAAAACGAATTATCGTCACATAACAACAAGAGAGAAGCATTGTCAGAAACTTCTTTGTGATGATTGCATTCAACTCACAGAGTTGAAGGTTCCTTTTCAAACAGCAGTTTCCAAACACTCTTTCTGTGTAATGTGCAAGTGGATATTTCAACGTCTTTGAAGATTTCGTAGGAAACGGGATAATCTTCACAGAAAAGCTAAACAGAAGCATTCTCAGAAACACCTTTGTGATGATTAAATTCAACTCACAGAGTTGAACTTTTCTTTTGGGAGAGAATCTTTGAAACACTCTTTTACTACAATCTGCAAGTGGACATTAGGAGGGCTTTGAGGCCTCTGGTGGAAAAGGAAATATCTTCCAGTAAAAACTAGATAGAAGCATTCTCAGAAACTACTTTGTGATGATTGCATTCAAGACACAGAGTTGAACATTCCCTTTGACAGTGCAGTTTGGAAACTCTCTTTTTGTAGAATCTGCAAGTGGAGATATGGACCGCTTGGAGGCCTATGGTAGTCAAGGAAATAACTTCATATACAAACTAGACAGTAGCATTCTCAGAAAACTCTTTGTGACGACTGAGTTTAACTCACAGAGCTGAACATTCCCTGGGATGGAGCAGCTGCGAAACACACTATTTGTAGAATCTGCAAGGGGATTTTTGGACCTCTCTGAGGATTTCGTTGGAAACGGGATAAACTGCACATAACTAAACGGAAGTATTCTCAGAACTTTCTTCATGGTGATTGCATTCAACTCACACTGTTGAACCTTTCTTTGATAGTTCAGGTTTGAAACACTCTTTTTGTAGAATCTGCAAGAGGATATTTGGACCCCTCTGAGGATTTCGTTGGAAACGGGATTACCCGCACCTAACTAAACAGAAGCATTCTCAGAACTTTCCTCGTGATGCTTGCATTCAACAAACACTGTTGAACCTTTCTTTGATAGTTTAGGTTTGAAACACTCTTTTTGTAGAAACTGCAAGTTGATATTTGGACCTCTCTGAGGATTTCGTTGGAAACGGGATAAAGTGCACATAACTAAACAGAAGCATTCTCAGAAATTTCTTCGTGATGTTTGCATTCAACTCACAGCGTTGAAACTTTCTTTGATAGTTCAGGTTTGAAACACTCTTTTGTAGAAACTGCAGGTGGATAATTCCATCTCTTTGAGTCCTGTCCTAATAAAGGAGATAACTTCATATCAAAGCAAGACAGAAGCATTCTCAGAAATTTCTTTGGGATGATTGAGTCGGACTCAGCTGAACATTCCTTTGGATGGAGCACTTTCGAAACACACTATTTGTAGAATCTGCAAGTGGATATTTGGACCTCTCTGAGGATTTCGTTGGAAACGGGATAAACCACACACAACTAAACAGAAGCATTCTCAGAGCCTTCTTCATGATGTTTGCATTCAACTCACAGTGTTGAACCTTTCTTTGATAGTTCAGGTTTGAAACACTCTTTTTGTAGAAACTGCAAGTGGAGAATTGCACCTCTTTGAGGCCTATCCCAGTAAAGGAAATAACTTCATATCAAAACAAGACCGAAGGACTCTCAGAAAATTCCTTGGGATGATTGTCTTGGACTCACCGAGCTGAACATTCCTTGGGCTGGAGAAGTTTTGAGGCACGCTTACTGGAGAATCTGCAAGTGGATATTTGGCCCTCTCTGAGGAACTCGTTGGAAACGGGATAATTTCAGCTAACTAAACAGAAGCAGTCTCAGAATCTTCTTTGTGATGTTTGCATTCAAATCCCAGAGTTGAACGTTCCTTTGAACGTTCAGGTTTGAAACTCTCTTTTTGTAGAATCTGCGAGTGGATATATGGACCTCTCTGGGCATTTCGTTGGAAACGGGAAAAACTGCACATCACTAAACAGAAGTATTCTCAGAAATTTCCCCGTGGTGATTGCATTCAACTCAAACTGTTGAACCTTCTTTGATAGTTCAGGTTTGAAACACACTTTTTGTAGAATCTGCAAGAGGATATTTGGACCTCTCTGAGGATTTCGTTGGAAACGGGATTAACCGCACCTAACTAAACAGAAGCATTCTCAGAACTTTCCTCGTGAGGCTTGCATTCAACAAACACTGTTGAACGTTTCTTTGATAGTTTTGGTTTGAAACACTCTTCTTGTAGAAACTGCAAGTTGATATTTGGACCTCTCTGAGGGTTTCGTTGGAAACGGGATAAAGTGCACATAACTAAACAGAAGCATTCTCAGAACCTTCTTCGTGATGTTTGCATTCAACTCACAGTGTTGAAACTTTCTTTGATAGTTCAGGTTTGAAACACTCTTTTGTAGAAACTGCAGGTGGATAATTCCATCTCTTTGAGTCCTATCCTAGTAAAGGAGATAACTTCATATCAAAGCAAGACAGAAGCATTCTCAGAAATTTCTTTGGGATGATTGAGTCGGACTCAGCTGAACATTCCTTTGGATGGAGCACTTTCGAAACGCACTATTTGTAGAATCTGCAAGTGCATGTGTGGTCCTCTCTGAGGATTTCGTTGGAAACGGGATAAACCGCACACAACAAAACAGAAGCATTCTCAGAACCTTCTTCGTGATGTTTGCATTCAACTCACAGTGTTGACAGGTTTGAAACACTCCTTTTGTGGAAACTGCAAGTGGAGAATTGCACCTCTTTGAGGCCTATCCTAGTAAAGGAAATAACTTCATATCAAAACAAGACAGAAGCATTCTCAGAAAATTCCTTGGGATGATTGTGTTGGACTCACAGAGCTGAACATTCCTTGGGCTGGAGCAGTTTCGAAAGACGCTTTCTGTAGCATCTGCAAGTGGATATTTGGCCCTCTCTGAGGAATTCGTTGGAATCGGGGTAATATCAGCTAACTAAACAGAAGCAGTCTCAGAATCTTCTTTGTGATGTTTGCATTCAAATCCCAGAGTTGAAACTTCCTTTGAAAGTTCAGGTTAGAAACACTCTTTTTGTAGGATCTGCAATTGGATATTTGGACCACTCTGTGGCCTTCGTTCGAAACGGATATATCTTCACATAAAATCTAGACAGAAGCATTCTCAGAAACTTTTCTGTGATGACTGCATTCAACTCACAGCGTTGAACACTCGTTTTGAGAGCGCAGTTTTGAAACTCTCTTTCTGTGGAATCTGCAAGTGGATATGTGGACCTCTTTGAAGATTTCTTTGGAAACGGGAATATCTTCACATAAAATCTAAACAGAAGCATTCTCAGAAACTTCTCTGTGATGTTTGTGTTCAACTCACACAGTTTCACATGGCTTTTCAAAGAGAAGTTCTGAAACATTCTTTTCCTAGTGTCTGCAAGTGGACATTTGGAGAGCTTTCAGGCCTGTGGTGGAAAACGAATTATCGTCACATAACAACAAGAGAGAAGCATTGTCAGAAACTTCTTTGTGATGATTGCATTCAACTCACAGAGTTGAAGGTTCCTTTTCAAACAGCAGTTTCCAAACACTCTTTCTGTGTAATGTGCAAGTGGATATTTCAACGTCTTTGAAGATTTCGTAGGAAACGGGATAATCTTCACAGAAAAGCTAAACAGAAGCATTCTCAGAAACACCTTTGTGATGATTAAATTCAACTCACAGAGTTGAACTTTTCTTTTGGGAGAGAATCTTTGAAACACTCTTTTACTACAATCTGCAAGTGGACATTAGGAGGGCTTTGAGGCCTCTGGTGGAAAAGGAAATATCTTCCAGTACAAACTAGATAGAAGCATTCTCAGAAACTACTTTGTGATGATTGCATTCAAGACACAGAGTTGAACATTCCCTTTGACAGTGCAGTTTGGAAACTCTCTTTTTGTAGAATCTGCAAGTGGAGATATGGACCGCTTGGAGGCCTATGGTAGTCAAGGAAATAACTTCATATACAAACTAGACAGTAGCATTCTCAGAAAACTCTTTGTGACGACTGAGTTTAACTCACAGAGCTGAACATTCCCTGGGATGGAGCAGCTGCGAAACACACTATTTGTAGAATCTGCAAGGGGATTTTTGGACCTCTCTGAGGATTTCGTTGGAAACGGGATAAACTGCACATAACTAAACGGAAGTATTCTCAGAACTTTCTTCATGGTGATTGCATTCAACTCACACTGTTGAACCTTTCTTTGATAGTTCAGGTTTGAAACACTCTTTTTGTAGAATCTGCAAGAGGATATTTGGACCCCTCTGAGGATTTCGTTGGAAACGGGATTACCCGCACCTAACTAAACAGAAGCATTCTCAGAACTTTCCTCGTGATGCTTGCATTCAACAAACACTGTTGAACCTTTCTTTGATAGTTTAGGTTTGAAACACTCTTTTTGTAGAAACTGCAAGTTGATATTTGGACCTCTCTGAGGATTTCGTTGGAAACGGGATAAAGTGCACATAACTAAACAGAAGCATTCTCAGAAATTTCTTCGTGATGTTTGCATTCAACTCACAGCGTTGAAACTTTCTTTGATAGTTCAGGTTTGAAACACTCTTTTGTAGAAACTGCAGGTGGATAATTCCATCTCTTTGAGTCCTGTCCTAATAAAGGAGATAACTTCATATCAAAGCAAGACAGAAGCATTCTCAGAAATTTCTTTGGGATGATTGAGTCGGACTCAGCTGAACATTCCTTTGGATGGAGCACTTTCGAAACACACTATTTGTAGAATCTGCAAGTGGATATTTGGACCTCTCTGAGGATTTCGTTGGAAACGGGATAAACCACACACAACTAAACAGAAGCATTCTCAGAGCCTTCTTCATGATGTTTGCATTCAACTCACAGTGTTGAACCTTTCTTTGATAGTTCAGGTTTGAAACACTCTTTTTGTAGAAACTGCAAGTGGAGAATTGCACCTCTTTGAGGCCTATCCCAGTAAAGGAAATAACTTCATATCAAAACAAGACCGAAGGACTCTCAGAAAATTCCTTGGGATGATTGTCTTGGACTCACCGAGCTGAACATTCCTTGGGCTGGAGAAGTTTTGAGGCACGCTTACTGGAGAATCTGCAAGTGGATATTTGGCCCTCTCTGAGGAACTCGTTGGAAACGGGATAATTTCAGCTAACTAAACAGAAGCAGTCTCAGAATCTTCTTTGTGATGTTTGCATTCAAATCCCAGAGTTGAACGTTCCTTTGAACGTTCAGGTTTGAAACTCTCTTTTTGTAGAATCTGCGAGTGGATATATGGACCTCTCTGGGCATTTCGTTGGAAACGGGAAAAACTGCACATCACTAAACAGAAGTATTCTCAGAAATTTCCCCGTGGTGATTGCATTCAACTCAAACTGTTGAACCTTCTTTGATAGTTCAGGTTTGAAACACACTTTTTGTAGAATCTGCAAGAGGATATTTGGACCTCTCTGAGGATTTCGTTGGAAACGGGATTAACCGCACCTAACTAAACAGAAGCATTCTCAGAACTTTCCTCGTGAGGCTTGCATTCAACAAACACTGTTGAACGTTTCTTTGATAGTTTTGGTTTGAAACACTCTTCTTGTAGAAACTGCAAGTTGATATTTGGACCTCTCTGAGGGTTTCGTTGGAAACGGGATAAAGTGCACATAACTAAACAGAAGCATTCTCAGAACCTTCTTCGTGATGTTTGCATTCAACTCACAGTGTTGAAACTTTCTTTGATAGTTCAGGTTTGAAACACTCTTTTGTAGAAACTGCAGGTGGATAATTCCATCTCTTTGAGTCCTATCCTAGTAAAGGAGATAACTTCATATCAAAGCAAGACAGAAGCATTCTCAGAAATTTCTTTGGGATGATTGAGTCGGACTCAGCTGAACATTCCTTTGGATGGAGCACTTTCGAAACGCACTATTTGTAGAATCTGCAAGTGCATGTGTGGTCCTCTCTGAGGATTTCGTTGGAAACGGGATAAACCGCACACAACAAAACAGAAGCATTCTCAGAACCTTCTTCGTGATGTTTGCATTCAACTCACAGTGTTGACAGGTTTGAAACACTCCTTTTGTGGAAACTGCAAGTGGAGAATTGCACCTCTTTGAGGCCTATCCTAGTAAAGGAAATAACTTCATATCAAAACAAGACAGAAGCATTCTCAGAAAATTCCTTGGGATGATTGTGTTGGACTCACAGAGCTGAACATTCCTTGGGCTGGAGCAGTTTCGAAAGACGCTTTCTGTAGCATCTGCAAGTGGATATTTGGCCCTCTCTGAGGAATTCGTTGGAATCGGGGTAATATCAGCTAACTAAACAGAAGCAGTCTCAGAATCTTCTTTGTGATGTTTGCATTCAAATCCCAGAGTTGAAACTTCCTTTGAAAGTTCAGGTTAGAAACACTCTTTTTGTAGGATCTGCAATTGGATATTTGGACCACTCTGTGGCCTTCGTTCGAAACGGATATATCTTCACATAAAATCTAGACAGAAGCATTCTCAGAAACTTTTCTGTGATGACTGCATTCAACTCACAGCGTTGAACACTCGTTTTGAGAGCGCAGTTTTGAAACTCTCTTTCTGTGGAATCTGCAAGTGGATATGTGGACCTCTTTGAAGATTTCTTTGGAAACGGGAATATCTTCACATAAAATCTAAACAGAAGCATTCTCAGAAACTTCTCTGTGATGTTTGTGTTCAACTCACACAGTTTCACATGGCTTTTCAAAGAGAAGTTCTGAAACATTCTTTTCCTAGTGTCTGCAAGTGGACATTTGGAGAGCTTTCAGGCCTGTGGTGGAAAACGAATTATCGTCACATAACAACAAGAGAGAAGCATTGTCAGAAACTTCTTTGGGATGATTGCATTCAACTCACAGAGTTGAAGGTTCCTTTTCAAACAGCAGTTTCCAAACACTCTTTCTGTGTAATGTGCAAGTGGATATTTCAACGTCTTTGAAGATTTCGTAGGAAACGGGATAATCTTCACAGAAAAGCTAAACAGAAGCATTCTCAGAAACACCTTTGTGATGATTAAATTCAACTCACAGAGTTGAACTTTTCTTTTGGGAGAGAATCTTTGAAACACTCTTTTACTACAATCTGCAAGTGGACATTAGGAGGGCTTTGAGGCCTCTGGTGGAAAAGGAAATATCTTCCAGTAAAAACTAGATAGAAGCATTCTCAGAAACTACTTTGTGATGATTGCATTCAAGACACAGAGTTGAACATTCCCTTTGACAGTGCAGTTTGGAAACTCTCTTTTTGTAGAATCTGCAAGTGGAGATATGGACCGCTTGGAGGCCTATGGTAGTCAAGGAAATAACTTCATATACAAACTAGACAGTAGCATTCTCAGAAAACTCTTTGTGACGACTGAGTTTAACTCACAGAGCTGAACATTCCCTGGGATGGAGCAGCTGCGAAACACACTATTTGTAGAATCTGCAAGGGGATTTTTGGACCTCTCTGAGGATTTCGTTGGAAACGGGATAAACTGCACATAACTAAACGGAAGTATTCTCAGAACTTTCTTCATGGTGATTGCATTCAACTCACACTGTTGAACCTTTCTTTGATAGTTCAGGTTTGAAACACTCTTTTTGTAGAATCTGCAAGAGGATATTTGGACCCCTCTGAGGATTTCGTTGGAAACGGGATTACCCGCACCTAACTAAACAGAAGCATTCTCAGAACTTTCCTCGTGATGCTTGCATTCAACAAACACTGTTGAACCTTTCTTTGATAGTTTAGGTTTGAAACACTCTTTTTGTAGAAACTGCAAGTTGATATTTGGACCTCTCTGAGGATTTCGTTGGAAACGGGATAAAGTGCACATAACTAAACAGAAGCATTCTCAGAAATTTCTTCGTGATGTTTGCATTCAACTCACAGCGTTGAAACTTTCTTTGATAGTTCAGGTTTGAAACACTCTTTTGTAGAAACTGCAGGTGGATAATTCCATCTCTTTGAGTCCTGTCCTAATAAAGGAGATAACTTCATATCAAAGCAAGACAGAAGCATTCTCAGAAATTTCTTTGGGATGATTGAGTCGGACTCAGCTGAACATTCCTTTGGATGGAGCACTTTCGAAACACACTATTTGTAGAATCTGCAAGTGGATATTTGGACCTCTCTGAGGATTTCGTTGGAAACGGGATAAACCACACACAACTAAACAGAAGCATTCTCAGAGCCTTCTTCATGATGTTTGCATTCAACTCACAGTGTTGAACCTTTCTTTGATAGTTCAGGTTTGAAACACTCTTTTTGTAGAAACTGCAAGTGGAGAATTGCACCTCTTTGAGGCCTATCCCAGTAAAGGAAATAACTTCATATCAAAACAAGACCGAAGGACTCTCAGAAAATTCCTTGGGATGATTGTCTTGGACTCACCGAGCTGAACATTCCTTGGGCTGGAGAAGTTTTGAGGCACGCTTACTGGAGAATCTGCAAGTGGATATTTGGCCCTCTCTGAGGAACTCGTTGGAAACGGGATAATTTCAGCTAACTAAACAGAAGCAGTCTCAGAATCTTCTTTGTGATGTTTGCATTCAAATCCCAGAGTTGAACGTTCCTTTGAACGTTCAGGTTTGAAACTCTCTTTTTGTAGAATCTGCGAGTGGATATATGGACCTCTCTGGGCATTTCGTTGGAAACGGGAAAAACTGCACATCACTAAACAGAAGTATTCTCAGAAATTTCCCCGTGGTGATTGCATTCAACTCAAACTGTTGAACCTTCTTTGATAGTTCAGGTTTGAAACACACTTTTTGTAGAATCTGCAAGAGGATATTTGGACCTCTCTGAGGATTTCGTTGGAAACGGGATTAACCGCACCTAACTAAACAGAAGCATTCTCAGAACTTTCCTCGTGAGGCTTGCATTCAACAAACACTGTTGAACGTTTCTTTGATAGTTTTGGTTTGAAACACTCTTCTTGTAGAAACTGCAAGTTGATATTTGGACCTCTCTGAGGGTTTCGTTGGAAACGGGATAAAGTGCACATAACTAAACAGAAGCATTCTCAGAACCTTCTTCGTGATGTTTGCATTCAACTCACAGTGTTGAAACTTTCTTTGATAGTTCAGGTTTGAAACACTCTTTTGTAGAAACTGCAGGTGGATAATTCCATCTCTTTGAGTCCTATCCTAGTAAAGGAGATAACTTCATATCAAAGCAAGACAGAAGCATTCTCAGAAATTTCTTTGGGATGATTGAGTCGGACTCAGCTGAACATTCCTTTGGATGGAGCACTTTCGAAACGCACTATTTGTAGAATCTGCAAGTGCATGTGTGGTCCTCTCTGAGGATTTCGTTGGCAACGGGATAAACCGCACACAACAAAACAGAAGCATTCTCAGAACCTTCTTCGTGATGTTTGCATTCAACTCACAGTGTTGACAGGTTTGAAACACTCCTTTTGTGGAAACTGCAAGTGGAGAATTGCACCTCTTTGAGGCCTATCCTAGTAAAGGAAATAACTTCATATCAAAACAAGACAGAAGCATTCTCAGAAAATTCCTTGGGATGATTGTGTTGGACTCACAGAGCTGAACATTCCTTGGGCTGGAGCAGTTTCGAAAGACGCTTTCTGTAGCATCTGCAAGTGGATATTTGGCCCTCTCTGAGGAATTCGTTGGAATCGGGGTAATATCAGCTAACTAAACAGAAGCAGTCTCAGAATCTTCTTTGTGATGTTTGCATTCAAATCCCAGAGTTGAAACTTCCTTTGAAAGTTCAGGTTAGAAACACTCTTTTTGTAGGATCTGCAATTGGATATTTGGACCACTCTGTGGCCTTCGTTCGAAACGGATATATCTTCACATAAAATCTAGACAGAAGCATTCTCAGAAACTTTTCTGTGATGACTGCATTCAACTCACAGCGTTGAACACTCGTTTTGAGAGCGCAGTTTTGAAACTCTCTTTCTGTGGAATCTGCAAGTGGATATGTGGACCTCTTTGAAGATTTCTTTGGAAACGGGAATATCTTCACATAAAATCTAAACAGAAGCATTCTCAGAAACTTCTCTGTGATGTTTGTGTTCAACTCACACAGTTTCACATGGCTTTTCAAAGAGAAGTTCTGAAACATTCTTTTCCTAGTGTCTGCAAGTGGACATTTGGAGAGCTTTCAGGCCTGTGGTGGAAAACGAATTATCGTCACATAACAACAAGAGAGAAGCATTGTCAGAAACTTCTTTGTGATGATTGCATTCAACTCACAGAGTTGAAGGTTCCTTTTCAAACAGCAGTTTCCAAACACTCTTTCTGTGTAATGTGCAAGTGGATATTTCAACGTCTTTGAAGATTTCGTAGGAAACGGGATAATCTTCACAGAAAAGCTAAACAGAAGCATTCTCAGAAACACCTTTGTGATGATTAAATTCAACTCACAGAGTTGAACTTTTCTTTTGGGAGAGAATCTTTGAAACACTCTTTTACTACAATCTGCAAGTGGACATTAGGAGGGCTTTGAGGCCTCTGGTGGAAAAGGAAATATCTTCCAGTAAAAACTAGATAGAAGCATTCTCAGAAACTACTTTGTGATGATTGCATTCAAGACACAGAGTTGAACATTCCCTTTGACAGTGCAGTTTGGAAACTCTCTTTTTGTAGAATCTGCAAGTGGAGATATGGACCGCTTGGAGGCCTATGGTAGTCAAGGAAATAACTTCATATACAAACTAGACAGTAGCATTCTCAGAAAACTCTTTGTGACGACTGAGTTTAACTCACAGAGCTGAACATTCCCTGGGATGGAGCAGCTGCGAAACACACTATTTGTAGAATCTGCAAGGGGATTTTTGGACCTCTCTGAGGATTTCGTTGGAAACGGGATAAACTGCACATAACTAAACGGAAGTATTCTCAGAACTTTCTTCATGGTGATTGCATTCAACTCACACTGTTGAACCTTTCTTTGATAGTTCAGGTTTGAAACACTCTTTTTGTAGAATCTGCAAGAGGATATTTGGACCCCTCTGAGGATTTCGTTGGAAACGGGATTACCCGCACCTAACTAAACAGAAGCATTCTCAGAACTTTCCTCGTGATGCTTGCATTCAACAAACACTGTTGAACCTTTCTTTGATAGTTTAGGTTTGAAACACTCTTTTTGTAGAAACTGCAAGTTGATATTTGGACCTCTCTGAGGATTTCGTTGGAAACGGGATAAAGTGCACATAACTAAACAGAAGCATTCTCAGAAATTTCTTCGTGATGTTTGCATTCAACTCACAGCGTTGAAACTTTCTTTGATAGTTCAGGTTTGAAACACTCTTTTGTAGAAACTGCAGGTGGATAATTCCATCTCTTTGAGTCCTGTCCTAATAAAGGAGATAACTTCATATCAAAGCAAGACAGAAGCATTCTCAGAAATTTCTTTGGGATGATTGAGTCGGACTCAGCTGAACATTCCTTTGGATGGAGCACTTTCGAAACACACTATTTGTAGAATCTGCAAGTGGATATTTGGACCTCTCTGAGGATTTCGTTGGAAACGGGGTAAACCACACACAACTAAACAGAAGCATTCTCAGAGCCTTCTTCATGATGTTTGCATTCAACTCACAGTGTTGAACCTTTCTTTGATAGTTCAGGTTTGAAACACTCTTTTTGTAGAAACTGCAAGTGGAGAATTGCACCTCTTTGAGGCCTATCCCAGTAAAGGAAATAACTTCATATCAAAACAAGACCGAAGGACTCTCAGAAAATTCCTTGGGATGATTGTCTTGGACTCACCGAGCTGAACATTCCTTGGGCTGGAGAAGTTTTGAGGCACGCTTACTGGAGAATCTGCAAGTGGATATTTGGCCCTCTCTGAGGAACTCGTTGGAAACGGGATAATTTCAGCTAACTAAACAGAAGCAGTCTCAGAATCTTCTTTGTGATGTTTGCATTCAAATCCCAGAGTTGAACGTTCCTTTGAACGTTCAGGTTTGAAACTCTCTTTTTGTAGAATCTGCGAGTGGATATATGGACCTCTCTGGGCATTTCGTTGGAAACGGGAAAAACTGCACATCACTAAACAGAAGTATTCTCAGAAATTTCCCCGTGGTGATTGCATTCAACTCAAACTGTTGAACCTTCTTTGATAGTTCAGGTTTGAAACGCACTTTTTGTAGAATCTGCAAGAGGATATTTGGACCTCTCTGAGGATTTCGTTGGAAACGGGATTAACCGCACCTAACTAAACAGAAGCATTCTCAGAACTTTCCTCGTGAGGCTTGCATTCAACAAACACTGTTGAACGTTTCTTTGATAGTTTTGGTTTGAAACACTCTTCTTGTAGAAACTGCAAGTTGATATTTGGACCTCTCTGAGGGTTTCGTTGGAAACGGGATAAAGTGCACATAACTAAACAGAAGCATTCTCAGAACCTTCTTCGTGATGTTTGCATTCAACTCACAGTGTTGAAACTTTCTTTGATAGTTCAGGTTTGAAACACTCTTTTGTAGAAACTGCAGGTGGATAATTCCATCTCTTTGAGTCCTATCCTAGTAAAGGAGATAACTTCATATCAAAGCAAGACAGAAGCATTCTCAGAAATTTCTTTGGGATGATTGAGTCGGACTCAGCTGAACATTCCTTTGGATGGAGCACTTTCGAAACGCACTATTTGTAGAATCTGCAAGTGCATGTGTGGTCCTCTCTGAGGATTTCGTTGGCAACGGGATAAACCGCACACAACAAAACAGAAGCATTCTCAGAACCTTCTTCGTGATGTTTGCATTCAACTCACAGTGTTGACAGGTTTGAAACACTCCTTTTGTGGAAACTGCAAGTGGAGAATTGCACCTCTTTGAGGCCTATCCTAGTAAAGGAAATAACTTCATATCAAAACAAGACAGAAGCATTCTCAGAAAATTCCTTGGGATGATTGTGTTGGACTCACAGAGCTGAACATTCCTTGGGCTGGAGCAGTTTCGAAAGACGCTTTCTGTAGCATCTGCAAGTGGATATTTGGCCCTCTCTGAGGAATTCGTTGGAATCGGGGTAATATCAGCTAACTAAACAGAAGCAGTCTCAGAATCTTCTTTGTGATGTTTGCATTCAAATCCCAGAGTTGAAACTTCCTTTGAAAGTTCAGGTTAGAAACACTCTTTTTGTAGGATCTGCAATTGGATATTTGGACCACTCTGTGGCCTTCGTTCGAAACGGATATATCTTCACATAAAATCTAGACAGAAGCATTCTCAGAAACTTTTCTGTGATGACTGCATTCAACTCACAGCGTTGAACACTCGTTTTGAGAGCGCAGTTTTGAAACTCTCTTTCTGTGGAATCTGCAAGTGGATATGTGGACCTCTTTGAAGATTTCTTTGGAAACGGGAATATCTTCACATAAAATCTAAACAGAAGCATTCTCAGAAACTTCTCTGTGATGTTTGTGTTCAACTCACACAGTTTCACATGGCTTTTCAAAGAGAAGTTCTGAAACATTCTTTTCCTAGTGTCTGCAAGTGGACATTTGGAGAGCTTTCAGGCCTGTGGTGGAAAACGAATTATCGTCACATAACAACAAGAGAGAAGCATTGTCAGAAACTTCTTTGTGATGATTGCATTCAACTCACAGAGTTGAAGGTTCCTTTTCAAACAGCAGTTTCCAAACACTCTTTCTGTGTAATGTGCAAGTGGATATTTCAACGTCTTTGAAGATTTCGTAGGAAACGGGATAATCTTCACAGAAAAGCTAAACAGAAGCATTCTCAGAAACACCTTTGTGATGATTAAATTCAACTCACAGAGTTGAACTTTTCTTTTGGGAGAGAATCTTTGAAACACTCTTTTACTACAATCTGCAAGTGGACATTAGGAGGGCTTTGAGGCCTCTGGTGGAAAAGGAAATATCTTCCAGTAAAAACTAGATAGAAGCATTCTCAGAAACTACTTTGTGATGATTGCATTCAAGACACAGAGTTGAACATTCCCTTTGACAGTGCAGTTTGGAAACTCTCTTTTTGTAGAATCTGCAAGTGGAGATATGGACCGCTTGGAGGCCTATGGTAGTCAAGGAAATAACTTCATATACAAACTAGACAGTAGCATTCTCAGAAAACTCTTTGTGACGACTGAGTTTAACTCACAGAGCTGAACATTCCCTGGGATGGAGCAGCTGCGAAACACACTATTTGTAGAATCTGCAAGGGGATTTTTGGACCTCTCTGAGGATTTCGTTGGAAACGGGATAAACTGCACATAACTAAACGGAAGTATTCTCAGAACTTTCTTCATGGTGATTGCATTCAACTCACACTGTTGAACCTTTCTTTGATAGTTCAGGTTTGAAACACTCTTTTTGTAGAATCTGCAAGAGGATATTTGGACCCCTCTGAGGATTTCGTTGGAAACGGGATTACCCGCACCTAACTAAACAGAAGCATTCTCAGAACTTTCCTCGTGATGCTTGCATTCAACAAACACTGTTGAACCTTTCTTTGATAGTTTAGGTTTGAAACACTCTTTTTGTAGAAACTGCAAGTTGATATTTGGACCTCTCTGAGGATTTCGTTGGAAACGGGATAAAGTGCACATAACTAAACAGAAGCATTCTCAGAAATTTCTTCGTGATGTTTGCATTCAACTCACAGCGTTGAAACTTTCTTTGATAGTTCAGGTTTGAAACACTCTTTTGTAGAAACTGCAGGTGGATAATTCCATCTCTTTGAGTCCTGTCCTAATAAAGGAGATAACTTCATATCAAAGCAAGACAGAAGCATTCTCAGAAATTTCTTTGGGATGATTGAGTCGGACTCAGCTGAACATTCCTTTGGATGGAGCACTTTCGAAACACACTATTTGTAGAATCTGCAAGTGGATATTTGGACCTCTCTGAGGATTTCGTTGGAAACGGGGTAAACCACACACAACTAAACAGAAGCATTCTCAGAGCCTTCTTCATGATGTTTGCATTCAACTCACAGTGTTGAACCTTTCTTTGATAGTTCAGGTTTGAAACACTCTTTTTGTAGAAACTGCAAGTGGAGAATTGCACCTCTTTGAGGCCTATCCCAGTAAAGGAAATAACTTCATATCAAAACAAGACCGAAGGACTCTCAGAAAATTCCTTGGGATGATTGTCTTGGACTCACCGAGCTGAACATTCCTTGGGCTGGAGAAGTTTTGAGGCACGCTTACTGGAGAATCTGCAAGTGGATATTTGGCCCTCTCTGAGGAACTCGTTGGAAACGGGATAATTTCAGCTAACTAAACAGAAGCAGTCTCAGAATCTTCTTTGTGATGTTTGCATTCAAATCCCAGAGTTGAACGTTCCTTTGAACATTCAGGTTTGAAACTCTCTTTTTGTAGAATCTGCGAGTGGATATATGGACCTCTCTGGGCATTTCGTTGGAAACGGGAAAAACTGCACATCACTAAACAGAAGTATTCTCAGAAATTTCCCCGTGGTGATTGCATTCAACTCAAACTGTTGAACCTTCTTTGATAGTTCAGGTTTGAAACGCACTTTTTGTAGAATCTGCAAGAGGATATTTGGACCTCTCTGAGGATTTCGTTGGAAACGGGATTAACCGCACCTAACTAAACAGAAGCATTCTCAGAACTTTCCTCGTGAGGCTTGCATTCAACAAACACTGTTGAACGTTTCTTTGATAGTTTTGGTTTGAAACACTCTTCTTGTAGAAACTGCAAGTTGATATTTGGACCTCTCTGAGGGTTTCGTTGGAAACGGGATAAAGTGCACATAACTAAACAGAAGCATTCTCAGAACCTTCTTCGTGATGTTTGCATTCAACTCACAGTGTTGAAACTTTCTTTGATAGTTCAGGTTTGAAACACTCTTTTGTAGAAACTGCAGGTGGATAATTCCATCTCTTTGAGTCCTATCCTAGTAAAGGAGATAACTTCATATCAAAGCAAGACAGAAGCATTCTCAGAAATTTCTTTGGGATGATTGAGTCGGACTCAGCTGAACATTCCTTTGGATGGAGCACTTTCGAAACGCACTATTTGTAGAATCTGCAAGTGCATGTGTGGTCCTCTCTGAGGATTTCGTTGGAAACGGGATAAACCGCACACAACAAAACAGAAGCATTCTCAGAACCTTCTTCGTGATGTTTGCATTCAACTCACAGTGTTGACAGGTTTGAAACACTCCTTTTGTGGAAACTGCAAGTGGAGAATTGCACCTCTTTGAGGCCTATCCTAGTAAAGGAAATAACTTCATATCAAAACAAGACAGAAGCATTCTCAGAAAATTCCTTGGGATGATTGTGTTGGACTCACAGAGCTGAACATTCCTTGGGCTGGAGCAGTTTCGAAAGACGCTTTCTGTAGCATCTGCAAGTGGATATTTGGCCCTCTCTGAGGAATTCGTTGGAATCGGGGTAATATCAGCTAACTAAACAGAAGCAGTCTCAGAATCTTCTTTGTGATGTTTGCATTCAAATCCCAGAGTTGAAACTTCCTTTGAAAGTTCAGGTTAGAAACACTCTTTTTGTAGGATCTGCAATTGGATATTTGGACCACTCTGTGGCCTTCGTTCGAAACGGATATATCTTCACATAAAATCTAGACAGAAGCATTCTCAGAAACTTTTCTGTGATGACTGCATTCAACTCACAGCGTTGAACACTCGTTTTGAGAGCGCAGTTTTGAAACTCTCTTTCTGTGGAATCTGCAAGTGGATATGTGGACCTCTTTGAAGATTTCTTTGGAAACGGGAATATCTTCACATAAAATCTAAACAGAAGCATTCTCAGAAACTTCTCTGTGATGTTTGTGTTCAACTCACACAGTTTCACATGGCTTTTCAAAGAGAAGTTCTGAAACATTCTTTTCCTAGTGTCTGCAAGTGGACATTTGGAGAGCTTTCAGGCCTGTGGTGGAAAACGAATTATCGTCACATAACAACAAGAGAGAAGCATTGTCAGAAACTTCTTTGTGATGATTGCATTCAACTCACAGAGTTGAAGGTTCCTTTTCAAACAGCAGTTTCCAAACACTCTTTCTGTGTAATGTGCAAGTGGATATTTCAACGTCTTTGAAGATTTCGTAGGAAACGGGATAATCTTCACAGAAAAGCTAAACAGAAGCATTCTCAGAAACACCTTTGTGATGATTAAATTCAACTCACAGAGTTGAACTTTTCTTTTGGGAGAGAATCTTTGAAACACTCTTTTACTACAATCTGCAAGTGGACATTAGGAGGGCTTTGAGGCCTCTGGTGGAAAAGGAAATATCTTCCAGTACAAACTAGATAGAAGCATTCTCAGAAACTACTTTGTGATGATTGCATTCAAGACACAGAGTTGAACATTCCCTTTGACAGTGCAGTTTGGAAACTCTCTTTTTGTAGAATCTGCAAGTGGAGATATGGACCGCTTGGAGGCCTATGGTAGTCAAGGAAATAACTTCATATACAAACTAGACAGTAGCATTCTCAGAAAACTCTTTGTGACGACTGAGTTTAACTCACAGAGCTGAACATTCCCTGGGATGGAGCAGCTGCGAAACACACTATTTGTAGAATCTGCAAGGGGATTTTTGGACCTCTCTGAGGATTTCGTTGGAAACGGGATAAACTGCACATAACTAAACGGAAGTATTCTCAGAACTTTCTTCATGGTGATTGCATTCAACTCACACTGTTGAACCTTTCTTTGATAGTTCAGGTTTGAAACACTCTTTTTGTAGAATCTGCAAGAGGATATTTGGACCCCTCTGAGGATTTCGTTGGAAACGGGATTACCCGCACCTAACTAAACAGAAGCATTCTCAGAACTTTCCTCGTGATGCTTGCATTCAACAAACACTGTTGAACCTTTCTTTGATAGTTTAGGTTTGAAACACTCTTTTTGTAGAAACTGCAAGTTGATATTTGGACCTCTCTGAGGATTTCGTTGGAAACGGGATAAAGTGCACATAACTAAACAGAAGCATTCTCAGAAATTTCTTCGTGATGTTTGCATTCAACTCACAGCGTTGAAACTTTCTTTGATAGTTCAGGTTTGAAACACTCTTTTGTAGAAACTGCAGGTGGATAATTCCATCTCTTTGAGTCCTGTCCTAATAAAGGAGATAACTTCATATCAAAGCAAGACAGAAGCATTCTCAGAAATTTCTTTGGGATGATTGAGTCGGACTCAGCTGAACATTCCTTTGGATGGAGCACTTTCGAAACACACTATTTGTAGAATCTGCAAGTGGATATTTGGACCTCTCTGAGGATTTCGTTGGAAACGGGATAAACCACACACAACTAAACAGAAGCATTCTCAGAGCCTTCTTCATGATGTTTGCATTCAACTCACAGTGTTGAACCTTTCTTTGATAGTTCAGGTTTGAAACACTCTTTTTGTAGAAACTGCAAGTGGAGAATTGCACCTCTTTGAGGCCTATCCCAGTAAAGGAAATAACTTCATATCAAAACAAGACCGAAGGACTCTCAGAAAATTCCTTGGGATGATTGTCTTGGACTCACCGAGCTGAACATTCCTTGGGCTGGAGAAGTTTTGAGGCACGCTTACTGGAGAATCTGCAAGTGGATATTTGGCCCTCTCTGAGGAACTCGTTGGAAACGGGATAATTTCAGCTAACTAAACAGAAGCAGTCTCAGAATCTTCTTTGTGATGTTTGCATTCAAATCCCAGAGTTGAACGTTCCTTTGAACGTTCAGGTTTGAAACTCTCTTTTTGTAGAATCTGCGAGTGGATATATGGACCTCTCTGGGCATTTCGTTGGAAACGGGAAAAACTGCACATCACTAAACAGAAGTATTCTCAGAAATTTCCCCGTGGTGATTGCATTCAACTCAAACTGTTGAACCTTCTTTGATAGTTCAGGTTTGAAACGCACTTTTTGTAGAATCTGCAAGAGGATATTTGGACCTCTCTGAGGATTTCGTTGGAAACGGGATTAACCGCACCTAACTAAACAGAAGCATTCTCAGAACTTTCCTCGTGAGGCTTGCATTCAACAAACACTGTTGAACGTTTCTTTGATAGTTTTGGTTTGAAACACTCTTCTTGTAGAAACTGCAAGTTGATATTTGGACCTCTCTGAGGGTTTCGTTGGAAACGGGATAAAGTGCACATAACTAAACAGAAGCATTCTCAGAACCTTCTTCGTGATGTTTGCATTCAACTCACAGTGTTGAAACTTTCTTTGATAGTTCAGGTTTGAAACACTCTTTTGTAGAAACTGCAGGTGGATAATTCCATCTCTTTGAGTCCTATCCTAGTAAAGGAGATAACTTCATATCAAAGCAAGACAGAAGCATTCTCAGAAATTTCTTTGGGATGATTGAGTCGGACTCAGCTGAACATTCCTTTGGATGGAGCACTTTCGAAACGCACTATTTGTAGAATCTGCAAGTGCATGTGTGGTCCTCTCTGAGGATTTCGTTGGAAACGGGATAAACCGCACACAACAAAACAGAAGCATTCTCAGAACCTTCTTCGTGATGTTTGCATTCAACTCACAGTGTTGACAGGTTTGAAACACTCCTTTTGTGGAAACTGCAAGTGGAGAATTGCACCTCTTTGAGGCCTATCCTAGTAAAGGAAATAACTTCATATCAAAACAAGACAGAAGCATTCTCAGAAAATTCCTTGGGATGATTGTGTTGGACTCACAGAGCTGAACATTCCTTGGGCTGGAGCAGTTTCGAAAGACGCTTTCTGTAGCATCTGCAAGTGGATATTTGGCCCTCTCTGAGGAATTCGTTGGAATCGGGGTAATATCAGCTAACTAAACAGAAGCAGTCTCAGAATCTTCTTTGTGATGTTTGCATTCAAATCCCAGAGTTGAAACTTCCTTTGAAAGTTCAGGTTAGAAACACTCTTTTTGTAGGATCTGCAATTGGATATTTGGACCACTCTGTGGCCTTCGTTCGAAACGGATATATCTTCACATAAAATCTAGACAGAAGCATTCTCAGAAACTTTTCTGTGATGACTGCATTCAACTCACAGCGTTGAACACTCGTTTTGAGAGCGCAGTTTTGAAACTCTCTTTCTGTGGAATCTGCAAGTGGATATGTGGACCTCTTTGAAGATTTCTTTGGAAACGGGAATATCTTCACATAAAATCTAAACAGAAGCATTCTCAGAAACTTCTCTGTGATGTTTGTGTTCAACTCACACAGTTTCACATGGCTTTTCAAAGAGAAGTTCTGAAACATTCTTTTCCTAGTGTCTGCAAGTGGACATTTGGAGAGCTTTCAGGCCTGTGGTGGAAAACGAATTATCGTCACATAACAACAAGAGAGAAGCATTGTCAGAAACTTCTTTGTGATGATTGCATTCAACTCACAGAGTTGAAGGTTCCTTTTCAAACAGCAGTTTCCAAACACTCTTTCTGTGTAATGTGCAAGTGGATATTTCAACGTCTTTGAAGATTTCGTAGGAAACGGGATAATCTTCACAGAAAAGCTAAACAGAAGCATTCTCAGAAACACCTTTGTGATGATTAAATTCAACTCACAGAGTTGAACTTTTCTTTTGGGAGAGAATCTTTGAAACACTCTTTTACTACAATCTGCAAGTGGACATTAGGAGGGCTTTGAGGCCTCTGGTGGAAAAGGAAATATCTTCCAGTACAAACTAGATAGAAGCATTCTCAGAAACTACTTTGTGATGATTGCATTCAAGACACAGAGTTGAACATTCCCTTTGACAGTGCAGTTTGGAAACTCTCTTTTTGTAGAATCTGCAAGTGGAGATATGGACCGCTTGGAGGCCTATGGTAGTCAAGGAAATAACTTCATATACAAACTAGACAGTAGCATTCTCAGAAAACTCTTTGTGACGACTGAGTTTAACTCACAGAGCTGAACATTCCCTGGGATGGAGCAGCTGCGAAACACACTATTTGTAGAATCTGCAAGGGGATTTTTGGACCTCTCTGAGGATTTCGTTGGAAACGGGATAAACTGCACATAACTAAACGGAAGTATTCTCAGAACTTTCTTCATGGTGATTGCATTCAACTCACACTGTTGAACCTTTCTTTGATAGTTCAGGTTTGAAACACTCTTTTTGTAGAATCTGCAAGAGGATATTTGGACCCCTCTGAGGATTTCGTTGGAAACGGGATTACCCGCACCTAACTAAACAGAAGCATTCTCAGAACTTTCCTCGTGATGCTTGCATTCAACAAACACTGTTGAACCTTTCTTTGATAGTTTAGGTTTGAAACACTCTTTTTGTAGAAACTGCAAGTTGATATTTGGACCTCTCTGAGGATTTCGTTGGAAACGGGATAAAGTGCACATAACTAAACAGAAGCATTCTCAGAAATTTCTTCGTGATGTTTGCATTCAACTCACAGCGTTGAAACTTTCTTTGATAGTTCAGGTTTGAAACACTCTTTTGTAGAAACTGCAGGTGGATAATTCCATCTCTTTGAGTCCTGTCCTAATAAAGGAGATAACTTCATATCAAAGCAAGACAGAAGCATTCTCAGAAATTTCTTTGGGATGATTGAGTCGGACTCAGCTGAACATTCCTTTGGATGGAGCACTTTCGAAACACACTATTTGTAGAATCTGCAAGTGGATATTTGGACCTCTCTGAGGATTTCGTTGGAAACGGGATAAACCACACACAACTAAACAGAAGCATTCTCAGAGCCTTCTTCATGATGTTTGCATTCAACTCACAGTGTTGAACCTTTCTTTGATAGTTCAGGTTTGAAACACTCTTTTTGTAGAAACTGCAAGTGGAGAATTGCACCTCTTTGAGGCCTATCCCAGTAAAGGAAATAACTTCATATCAAAACAAGACCGAAGGACTCTCAGAAAATTCCTTGGGATGATTGTCTTGGACTCACCGAGCTGAACATTCCTTGGGCTGGAGAAGTTTTGAGGCACGCTTACTGGAGAATCTGCAAGTGGATATTTGGCCCTCTCTGAGGAACTCGTTGGAAACGGGATAATTTCAGCTAACTAAACAGAAGCAGTCTCAGAATCTTCTTTGTGATGTTTGCATTCAAATCCCAGAGTTGAACGTTCCTTTGAACGTTCAGGTTTGAAACTCTCTTTTTGTAGAATCTGCGAGTGGATATATGGACCTCTCTGGGCATTTCGTTGGAAACGGGAAAAACTGCACATCACTAAACAGAAGTATTCTCAGAAATTTCCCCGTGGTGATTGCATTCAACTCAAACTGTTGAACCTTCTTTGATAGTTCAGGTTTGAAACACACTTTTTGTAGAATCTGCAAGAGGATATTTGGACCTCTCTGAGGATTTCGTTGGAAACGGGATTAACCGCACCTAACTAAACAGAAGCATTCTCAGAACTTTCCTCGTGAGGCTTGCATTCAACAAACACTGTTGAACGTTTCTTTGATAGTTTTGGTTTGAAACACTCTTCTTGTAGAAACTGCAAGTTGATATTTGGACCTCTCTGAGGGTTTCGTTGGAAACGGGATAAAGTGCACATAACTAAACAGAAGCATTCTCAGAACCTTCTTCGTGATGTTTGCATTCAACTCACAGTGTTGAAACTTTCTTTGATAGTTCAGGTTTGAAACACTCTTTTGTAGAAACTGCAGGTGGATAATTCCATCTCTTTGAGTCCTATCCTAGTAAAGGAGATAACTTCATATCAAAGCAAGACAGAAGCATTCTCAGAAATTTCTTTGGGATGATTGAGTCGGACTCAGCTGAACATTCCTTTGGATGGAGCACTTTCGAAACGCACTATTTGTAGAATCTGCAAGTGCATGTGTGGTCCTCTCTGAGGATTTCGTTGGCAACGGGATAAACCGCACACAACAAAACAGAAGCATTCTCAGAACCTTCTTCGTGATGTTTGCATTCAACTCACAGTGTTGACAGGTTTGAAACACTCCTTTTGTGGAAACTGCAAGTGGAGAATTGCACCTCTTTGAGGCCTATCCTAGTAAAGGAAATAACTTCATATCAAAACAAGACAGAAGCATTCTCAGAAAATTCCTTGGGATGATTGTGTTGGACTCACAGAGCTGAACATTCCTTGGGCTGGAGCAGTTTCGAAAGACGCTTTCTGTAGCATCTGCAAGTGGATATTTGGCCCTCTCTGAGGAATTCGTTGGAATCGGGGTAATATCAGCTAACTAAACAGAAGCAGTCTCAGAATCTTCTTTGTGATGTTTGCATTCAAATCCCAGAGTTGAAACTTCCTTTGAAAGTTCAGGTTAGAAACACTCTTTTTGTAGGATCTGCAATTGGATATTTGGACCACTCTGTGGCCTTCGTTCGAAACGGATATATCTTCACATAAAATCTAGACAGAAGCATTCTCAGAAACTTTTCTGTGATGACTGCATTCAACTCACAGCGTTGAACACTCGTTTTGAGAGCGCAGTTTTGAAACTCTCTTTCTGTGGAATCTGCAAGTGGATATGTGGACCTCTTTGAAGATTTCTTTGGAAACGGGAATATCTTCACATAAAATCTAAACAGAAGCATTCTCAGAAACTTCTCTGTGATGTTTGTGTTCAACTCACACAGTTTCACATGGCTTTTCAAAGAGAAGTTCTGAAACATTCTTTTCCTAGTGTCTGCAAGTGGACATTTGGAGAGCTTTCAGGCCTGTGGTGGAAAACGAATTATCGTCACATAACAACAAGAGAGAAGCATTGTCAGAAACTTCTTTGTGATGATTGCATTCAACTCACAGAGTTGAAGGTTCCTTTTCAAACAGCAGTTTCCAAACACTCTTTCTGTGTAATGTGCAAGTGGATATTTCAACGTCTTTGAAGATTTCGTAGGAAACGGGATAATCTTCACAGAAAAGCTAAACAGAAGCATTCTCAGAAACACCTTTGTGATGATTAAATTCAACTCACAGAGTTGAACTTTTCTTTTGGGAGAGAATCTTTGAAACACTCTTTTACTACAATCTGCAAGTGGACATTAGGAGGGCTTTGAGGCCTCTGGTGGAAAAGGAAATATCTTCCAGTACAAACTAGATAGAAGCATTCTCAGAAACTACTTTGTGATGATTGCATTCAAGACACAGAGTTGAACATTCCCTTTGACAGTGCAGTTTGGAAACTCTCTTTTTGTAGAATCTGCAAGTGGAGATATGGACCGCTTGGAGGCCTATGGTAGTCAAGGAAATAACTTCATATACAAACTAGACAGTAGCATTCTCAGAAAACTCTTTGTGACGACTGAGTTTAACTCACAGAGCTGAACATTCCCTGGGATGGAGCAGCTGCGAAACACACTATTTGTAGAATCTGCAAGGGGATTTTTGGACCTCTCTGAGGATTTCGTTGGAAACGGGATAAACTGCACATAACTAAACGGAAGTATTCTCAGAACTTTCTTCATGGTGATTGCATTCAACTCACACTGTTGAACCTTTCTTTGATAGTTCAGGTTTGAAACACTCTTTTTGTAGAATCTGCAAGAGGATATTTGGACCCCTCTGAGGATTTCGTTGGAAACGGGATTACCCGCACCTAACTAAACAGAAGCATTCTCAGAACTTTCCTCGTGATGCTTGCATTCAACAAACACTGTTGAACCTTTCTTTGATAGTTTAGGTTTGAAACACTCTTTTTGTAGAAACTGCAAGTTGATATTTGGACCTCTCTGAGGATTTCGTTGGAAACGGGATAAAGTGCACATAACTAAACAGAAGCATTCTCAGAAATTTCTTCGTGATGTTTGCATTCAACTCACAGCGTTGAAACTTTCTTTGATAGTTCAGGTTTGAAACACTCTTTTGTAGAAACTGCAGGTGGATAATTCCATCTCTTTGAGTCCTGTCCTAATAAAGGAGATAACTTCATATCAAAGCAAGACAGAAGCATTCTCAGAAATTTCTTTGGGATGATTGAGTCGGACTCAGCTGAACATTCCTTTGGATGGAGCACTTTCGAAACACACTATTTGTAGAATCTGCAAGTGGATATTTGGACCTCTCTGAGGATTTCGTTGGAAACGGGATAAACCACACACAACTAAACAGAAGCATTCTCAGAGCCTTCTTCATGATGTTTGCATTCAACTCACAGTGTTGAACCTTTCTTTGATAGTTCAGGTTTGAAACACTCTTTTTGTAGAAACTGCAAGTGGAGAATTGCACCTCTTTGAGGCCTATCCCAGTAAAGGAAATAACTTCATATCAAAACAAGACCGAAGGACTCTCAGAAAATTCCTTGGGATGATTGTCTTGGACTCACCGAGCTGAACATTCCTTGGGCTGGAGAAGTTTTGAGGCACGCTTACTGGAGAATCTGCAAGTGGATATTTGGCCCTCTCTGAGGAACTCGTTGGAAACGGGATAATTTCAGCTAACTAAACAGAAGCAGTCTCAGAATCTTCTTTGTGATGTTTGCATTCAAATCCCAGAGTTGAACGTTCCTTTGAACGTTCAGGTTTGAAACTCTCTTTTTGTAGAATCTGCGAGTGGATATATGGACCTCTCTGGGCATTTCGTTGGAAACGGGAAAAACTGCACATCACTAAACAGAAGTATTCTCAGAAATTTCCCCGTGGTGATTGCATTCAACTCAAACTGTTGAACCTTCTTTGATAGTTCAGGTTTGAAACACACTTTTTGTAGAATCTGCAAGAGGATATTTGGACCTCTCTGAGGATTTCGTTGGAAACGGGATTAACCGCACCTAACTAAACAGAAGCATTCTCAGAACTTTCCTCGTGAGGCTTGCATTCAACAAACACTGTTGAACGTTTCTTTGATAGTTTTGGTTTGAAACACTCTTCTTGTAGAAACTGCAAGTTGATATTTGGACCTCTCTGAGGGTTTCGTTGGAAACGGGATAAAGTGCACATAACTAAACAGAAGCATTCTCAGAACCTTCTTCGTGATGTTTGCATTCAACTCACAGTGTTGAAACTTTCTTTGATAGTTCAGGTTTGAAACACTCTTTTGTAGAAACTGCAGGTGGATAATTCCATCTCTTTGAGTCCTATCCTAGTAAAGGAGATAACTTCATATCAAAGCAAGACAGAAGCATTCTCAGAAATTTCTTTGGGATGATTGAGTCGGACTCAGCTGAACATTCCTTTGGATGGAGCACTTTCGAAACGCACTATTTGTAGAATCTGCAAGTGCATGTGTGGTCCTCTCTGAGGATTTCGTTGGCAACGGGATAAACCGCACACAACAAAACAGAAGCATTCTCAGAACCTTCTTCGTGATGTTTGCATTCAACTCACAGTGTTGACAGGTTTGAAACACTCCTTTTGTGGAAACTGCAAGTGGAGAATTGCACCTCTTTGAGGCCTATCCTAGTAAAGGAAATAACTTCATATCAAAACAAGACAGAAGCATTCTCAGAAAATTCCTTGGGATGATTGTGTTGGACTCACAGAGCTGAACATTCCTTGGGCTGGAGCAGTTTCGAAAGACGCTTTCTGTAGCATCTGCAAGTGGATATTTGGCCCTCTCTGAGGAATTCGTTGGAATCGGGGTAATATCAGCTAACTAAACAGAAGCAGTCTCAGAATCTTCTTTGTGATGTTTGCATTCAAATCCCAGAGTTGAAACTTCCTTTGAAAGTTCAGGTTAGAAACACTCTTTTTGTAGGATCTGCAATTGGATATTTGGACCACTCTGTGGCCTTCGTTCGAAACGGATATATCTTCACATAAAATCTAGACAGAAGCATTCTCAGAAACTTTTCTGTGATGACTGCATTCAACTCACAGCGTTGAACACTCGTTTTGAGAGCGCAGTTTTGAAACTCTCTTTCTGTGGAATCTGCAAGTGGATATGTGGACCTCTTTGAAGATTTCTTTGGAAACGGGAATATCTTCACATAAAATCTAAACAGAAGCATTCTCAGAAACTTCTCTGTGATGTTTGTGTTCAACTCACACAGTTTCACATGGCTTTTCAAAGAGAAGTTCTGAAACATTCTTTTCCTAGTGTCTGCAAGTGGACATTTGGAGAGCTTTCAGGCCTGTGGTGGAAAACGAATTATCGTCACATAAAAACAAGAGAGAAGCATTGTCAGAAACTTCTTTGTGATGATTGCATTCAACTCACAGAGTTGAAGGTTCCTTTTCAAACAGCAGTTTCCAAACACTCTTTCTGTGTAATGTGCAAGTGGATATTTCAACGTCTTTGAAGATTTCGTAGGAAACGGGATAATCTTCACAGAAAAGCTAAACAGAAGCATTCTCAGAAACACCTTTGTGATGATTAAATTCAACTCACAGAGTTGAACTTTTCTTTTGGGAGAGAATCTTTGAAACACTCTTTTACTACAATCTGCAAGTGGACATTAGGAGGGCTTTGAGGCCTCTGGTGGAAAAGGAAATATCTTCCAGTAAAAACTAGATAGAAGCATTCTCAGAAACTACTTTGTGATGATTGCATTCAAGACACAGAGTTGAACATTCCCTTTGACAGTGCAGTTTGGAAACTCTCTTTTTGTAGAATCTGCAAGTGGAGATATGGACCGCTTGGAGGCCTATGGTAGTCAAGGAAATAACTTCATATACAAACTAGACAGTAGCATTCTCAGAAAACTCTTTGTGACGACTGAGTTTAACTCACAGAGCTGAACATTCCCTGGGATGGAGCAGCTGCGAAACACACTATTTGTAGAATCTGCAAGGGGATTTTTGGACCTCTCTGAGGATTTCGTTGGAAACGGGATAAACTGCACATAACTAAACGGAAGTATTCTCAGAACTTTCTTCATGGTGATTGCATTCAACTCACACTGTTGAACCTTTCTTTGATAGTTCAGGTTTGAAACACTCTTTTTGTAGAATCTGCAAGAGGATATTTGGACCCCTCTGAGGATTTCGTTGGAAACGGGATTACCCGCACCTAACTAAACAGAAGCATTCTCAGAACTTTCCTCGTGATGCTTGCATTCAACAAACACTGTTGAACCTTTCTTTGATAGTTTAGGTTTGAAACACTCTTTTTGTAGAAACTGCAAGTTGATATTTGGACCTCTCTGAGGATTTCGTTGGAAACGGGATAAAGTGCACATAACTAAACAGAAGCATTCTCAGAAATTTCTTCGTGATGTTTGCATTCAACTCACAGCGTTGAAACTTTCTTTGATAGTTCAGGTTTGAAACACTCTTTTGTAGAAACTGCAGGTGGATAATTCCATCTCTTTGAGTCCTGTCCTAATAAAGGAGATAACTTCATATCAAAGCAAGACAGAAGCATTCTCAGAAATTTCTTTGGGATGATTGAGTCGGACTCAGCTGAACATTCCTTTGGATGGAGCACTTTCGAAACACACTATTTGTAGAATCTGCAAGTGGATATTTGGACCTCTCTGAGGATTTCGTTGGAAACGGGATAAACCACACACAACTAAACAGAAGCATTCTCAGAGCCTTCTTCATGATGTTTGCATTCAACTCACAGTGTTGAACCTTTCTTTGATAGTTCAGGTTTGAAACACTCTTTTTGTAGAAACTGCAAGTGGAGAATTGCACCTCTTTGAGGCCTATCCCAGTAAAGGAAATAACTTCATATCAAAACAAGACCGAAGGACTCTCAGAAAATTCCTTGGGATGATTGTCTTGGACTCACCGAGCTGAACATTCCTTGGGCTGGAGAAGTTTTGAGGCACGCTTACTGGAGAATCTGCAAGTGGATATTTGGCCCTCTCTGAGGAACTCGTTGGAAACGGGATAATTTCAGCTAACTAAACAGAAGCAGTCTCAGAATCTTCTTTGTGATGTTTGCATTCAAATCCCAGAGTTGAACGTTCCTTTGAACGTTCAGGTTTGAAACTCTCTTTTTGTAGAATCTGCGAGTGGATATATGGACCTCTCTGGGCATTTCGTTGGAAACGGGAAAAACTGCACATCACTAAACAGAAGTATTCTCAGAAATTTCCCCGTGGTGATTGCATTCAACTCAAACTGTTGAACCTTCTTTGATAGTTCAGGTTTGAAACACACTTTTTGTAGAATCTGCAAGAGGATATTTGGACCTCTCTGAGGATTTCGTTGGAAACGGGATTAACCGCACCTAACTAAACAGAAGCATTCTCAGAACTTTCCTCGTGAGGCTTGCATTCAACAAACACTGTTGAACGTTTCTTTGATAGTTTTGGTTTGAAACACTCTTCTTGTAGAAACTGCAAGTTGATATTTGGACCTCTCTGAGGGTTTCGTTGGAAACGGGATAAAGTGCACATAACTAAACAGAAGCATTCTCAGAACCTTCTTCGTGATGTTTGCATTCAACTCACAGTGTTGAAACTTTCTTTGATAGTTCAGGTTTGAAACACTCTTTTGTAGAAACTGCAGGTGGATAATTCCATCTCTTTGAGTCCTATCCTAGTAAAGGAGATAACTTCATATCAAAGCAAGACAGAAGCATTCTCAGAAATTTCTTTGGGATGATTGAGTCGGACTCAGCTGAACATTCCTTTGGATGGAGCACTTTCGAAACGCACTATTTGTAGAATCTGCAAGTGCATGTGTGGTCCTCTCTGAGGATTTCGTTGGAAACGGGATAAACCGCACACAACAAAACAGAAGCATTCTCAGAACCTTCTTCGTGATGTTTGCATTCAACTCACAGTGTTGACAGGTTTGAAACACTCCTTTTGTGGAAACTGCAAGTGGAGAATTGCACCTCTTTGAGGCCTATCCTAGTAAAGGAAATAACTTCATATCAAAACAAGACAGAAGCATTCTCAGAAAATTCCTTGGGATGATTGTGTTGGACTCACAGAGCTGAACATTCCTTGGGCTGGAGCAGTTTCGAAAGACGCTTTCTGTAGCATCTGCAAGTGGATATTTGGCCCTCTCTGAGGAATTCGTTGGAATCGGGGTAATATCAGCTAACTAAACAGAAGCAGTCTCAGAATCTTCTTTGTGATGTTTGCATTCAAATCCCAGAGTTGAAACTTCCTTTGAAAGTTCAGGTTAGAAACACTCTTTTTGTAGGATCTGCAATTGGATATTTGGACCACTCTGTGGCCTTCGTTCGAAACGGATATATCTTCACATAAAATCTAGACAGAAGCATTCTCAGAAACTTTTCTGTGATGACTGCATTCAACTCACAGCGTTGAACACTCGTTTTGAGAGCGCAGTTTTGAAACTCTCTTTCTGTGGAATCTGCAAGTGGATATGTGGACCTCTTTGAAGATTTCTTTGGAAACGGGAATATCTTCACATAAAATCTAAACAGAAGCATTCTCAGAAACTTCTCTGTGATGTTTGTGTTCAACTCACACAGTTTCACATGGCTTTTCAAAGAGAAGTTCTGAAACATTCTTTTCCTAGTGTCTGCAAGTGGACATTTGGAGAGCTTTCAGGCCTGTGGTGGAAAACGAATTATCGTCACATAAAAACAAGAGAGAAGCATTGTCAGAAACTTCTTTGTGATGATTGCATTCAACTCACAGAGTTGAAGGTTCCTTTTCAAACAGCAGTTTCCAAACACTCTTTCTGTGTAATGTGCAAGTGGATATTTCAACGTCTTTGAAGATTTCGTAGGAAACGGGATAATCTTCACAGAAAAGCTAAACAGAAGCATTCTCAGAAACACCTTTGTGATGATTAAATTCAACTCACAGAGTTGAACTTTTCTTTTGGGAGAGAATCTTTGAAACACTCTTTTACTACAATCTGCAAGTGGACATTAGGAGGGCTTTGAGGCCTCTGGTGGAAAAGGAAATATCTTCCAGTACAAACTAGATAGAAGCATTCTCAGAAACTACTTTGTGATGATTGCATTCAAGACACAGAGTTGAACATTCCCTTTGACAGTGCAGTTTGGAAACTCTCTTTTTGTAGAATCTGCAAGTGGAGATATGGACCGCTTGGAGGCCTATGGTAGTCAAGGAAATAACTTCATATACAAACTAGACAGTAGCATTCTCAGAAAACTCTTTGTGACGACTGAGTTTAACTCACAGAGCTGAACATTCCCTGGGATGGAGCAGCTGCGAAACACACTATTTGTAGAATCTGCAAGGGGATTTTTGGACCTCTCTGAGGATTTCGTTGGAAACGGGATAAACTGCACATAACTAAACGGAAGTATTCTCAGAACTTTCTTCATGGTGATTGCATTCAACTCACACTGTTGAACCTTTCTTTGATAGTTCAGGTTTGAAACACTCTTTTTGTAGAATCTGCAAGAGGATATTTGGACCCCTCTGAGGATTTCGTTGGAAACGGGATTACCCGCACCTAACTAAACAGAAGCATTCTCAGAACTTTCCTCGTGATGCTTGCATTCAACAAACACTGTTGAACCTTTCTTTGATAGTTTAGGTTTGAAACACTCTTTTTGTAGAAACTGCAAGTTGATATTTGGACCTCTCTGAGGATTTCGTTGGAAACGGGATAAAGTGCACATAACTAAACAGAAGCATTCTCAGAAATTTCTTCGTGATGTTTGCATTCAACTCACAGCGTTGAAACTTTCTTTGATAGTTCAGGTTTGAAACACTCTTTTGTAGAAACTGCAGGTGGATAATTCCATCTCTTTGAGTCCTGTCCTAATAAAGGAGATAACTTCATATCAAAGCAAGACAGAAGCATTCTCAGAAATTTCTTTGGGATGATTGAGTCGGACTCAGCTGAACATTCCTTTGGATGGAGCACTTTCGAAACACACTATTTGTAGAATCTGCAAGTGGATATTTGGACCTCTCTGAGGATTTCGTTGGAAACGGGATAAACCACACACAACTAAACAGAAGCATTCTCAGAGCCTTCTTCATGATGTTTGCATTCAACTCACAGTGTTGAACCTTTCTTTGATAGTTCAGGTTTGAAACACTCTTTTTGTAGAAACTGCAAGTGGAGAATTGCACCTCTTTGAGGCCTATCCCAGTAAAGGAAATAACTTCATATCAAAACAAGACCGAAGGACTCTCAGAAAATTCCTTGGGATGATTGTCTTGGACTCACCGAGCTGAACATTCCTTGGGCTGGAGAAGTTTTGAGGCACGCTTACTGGAGAATCTGCAAGTGGATATTTGGCCCTCTCTGAGGAACTCGTTGGAAACGGGATAATTTCAGCTAACTAAACAGAAGCAGTCTCAGAATCTTCTTTGTGATGTTTGCATTCAAATCCCAGAGTTGAACGTTCCTTTGAACGTTCAGGTTTGAAACTCTCTTTTTGTAGAATCTGCGAGTGGATATATGGACCTCTCTGGGCATTTCGTTGGAAACGGGAAAAACTGCACATCACTAAACAGAAGTATTCTCAGAAATTTCCCCGTGGTGATTGCATTCAACTCAAACTGTTGAACCTTCTTTGATAGTTCAGGTTTGAAACACACTTTTTGTAGAATCTGCAAGAGGATATTTGGACCTCTCTGAGGATTTCGTTGGAAACGGGATTAACCGCACCTAACTAAACAGAAGCATTCTCAGAACTTTCCTCGTGAGGCTTGCATTCAACAAACACTGTTGAACGTTTCTTTGATAGTTTTGGTTTGAAACACTCTTCTTGTAGAAACTGCAAGTTGATATTTGGACCTCTCTGAGGGTTTCGTTGGAAACGGGATAAAGTGCACATAACTAAACAGAAGCATTCTCAGAACCTTCTTCGTGATGTTTGCATTCAACTCACAGTGTTGAAACTTTCTTTGATAGTTCAGGTTTGAAACACTCTTTTGTAGAAACTGCAGGTGGATAATTCCATCTCTTTGAGTCCTATCCTAGTAAAGGAGATAACTTCATATCAAAGCAAGACAGAAGCATTCTCAGAAATTTCTTTGGGATGATTGAGTCGGACTCAGCTGAACATTCCTTTGGATGGAGCACTTTCGAAACGCACTATTTGTAGAATCTGCAAGTGCATGTGTGGTCCTCTCTGAGGATTTCGTTGGAAACGGGATAAACCGCACACAACAAAACAGAAGCATTCTCAGAACCTTCTTCGTGATGTTTGCATTCAACTCACAGTGTTGACAGGTTTGAAACACTCCTTTTGTGGAAACTGCAAGTGGAGAATTGCACCTCTTTGAGGCCTATCCTAGTAAAGGAAATAACTTCATATCAAAACAAGACAGAAGCATTCTCAGAAAATTCCTTGGGATGATTGTGTTGGACTCACAGAGCTGAACATTCCTTGGGCTGGAGCAGTTTCGAAAGACGCTTTCTGTAGCATCTGCAAGTGGATATTTGGCCCTCTCTGAGGAATTCGTTGGAATCGGGGTAATATCAGCTAACTAAACAGAAGCAGTCTCAGAATCTTCTTTGTGATGTTTGCATTCAAATCCCAGAGTTGAAACTTCCTTTGAAAGTTCAGGTTAGAAACACTCTTTTTGTAGGATCTGCAATTGGATATTTGGACCACTCTGTGGCCTTCGTTCGAAACGGATATATCTTCACATAAAATCTAGACAGAAGCATTCTCAGAAACTTTTCTGTGATGACTGCATTCAACTCACAGCGTTGAACACTCGTTTTGAGAGCGCAGTTTTGAAACTCTCTTTCTGTGGAATCTGCAAGTGGATATGTGGACCTCTTTGAAGATTTCTTTGGAAACGGGAATATCTTCACATAAAATCTAAACAGAAGCATTCTCAGAAACTTCTCTGTGATGTTTGTGTTCAACTCACACAGTTTCACATGGCTTTTCAAAGAGAAGTTCTGAAACATTCTTTTCCTAGTGTCTGCAAGTGGACATTTGGAGAGCTTTCAGGCCTGTGGTGGAAAACGAATTATCGTCACATAAAAACAAGAGAGAAGCATTGTCAGAAACTTCTTTGTGATGATTGCATTCAACTCACAGAGTTGAAGGTTCCTTTTCAAACAGCAGTTTCCAAACACTCTTTCTGTGTAATGTGCAAGTGGATATTTCAACGTCTTTGAAGATTTCGTAGGAAACGGGATAATCTTCACAGAAAAGCTAAACAGAAGCATTCTCAGAAACACCTTTGTGATGATTAAATTCAACTCACAGAGTTGAACTTTTCTTTTGGGAGAGAATCTTTGAAACACTCTTTTACTACAATCTGCAAGTGGACATTAGGAGGGCTTTGAGGCCTCTGGTGGAAAAGGAAATATCTTCC
Source organism: Pan troglodytes (assembly GCF_028858775.2). Lineage (NCBI taxonomy): Eukaryota > Metazoa > Chordata > Mammalia > Primates > Hominidae > Pan > Pan troglodytes. The sequence goes on from NC_072403.2 coordinate 64,547,884, forward strand.
AGTACAAACTAGATAGAAGCATTCTCAGAAACTACTTTGTGATGATTGCATTCAAGACACAGAGTTGAACATTCCCTTTGACAGTGCAGTTTGGAAACTCTCTTTTTGTAGAATCTGCAAGTGGAGATATGGACCGCTTGGAGGCCTATGGTAGTCAAGGAAATAACTTCATATACAAACTAGACAGTAGCATTCTCAGAAAACTCTTTGTGACGACTGAGTTTAACTCACAGAGCTGAACATTCCCTGGGATGGAGCAGCTGCGAAACACACTATTTGTAGAATCTGCAAGGGGATTTTTGGACCTCTCTGAGGATTTCGTTGGAAACGGGATAAACTGCACATAACTAAACGGAAGTATTCTCAGAACTTTCTTCATGGTGATTGCATTCAACTCACACTGTTGAACCTTTCTTTGATAGTTCAGGTTTGAAACACTCTTTTTGTAGAATCTGCAAGAGGATATTTGGACCCCTCTGAGGATTTCGTTGGAAACGGGATTACCCGCACCTAACTAAACAGAAGCATTCTCAGAACTTTCCTCGTGAGGCTTGCATTCAACAAACACTGTTGAACGTTTCTTTGATAGTTTTGGTTTGAAACACTCTTCTTGTAGAAACTGCAAGTTGATATTTGGACCTCTCTGAGGGTTTCGTTGGAAACGGGATAAAGTGCACATAACTAAACAGAAGCATTCTCAGAACCTTCTTCGTGATGTTTGCATTCAACTCACAGTGTTGAAACTTTCTTTGATAGTTCAGGTTTGAAACACTCTTTTGTAGAAACTGCAGGTGGATAATTCCATCTCTTTGAGTCCTATCCTAGTAAAGGAGATAACTTCATATCAAAGCAAGACAGAAGCATTCTCAGAAATTTCTTTGGGATGATTGAGTCGGACTCAGCTGAACATTCCTTTGGATGGAGCACTTTCGAAACGCACTATTTGTAGAATCTGCAAGTGCATGTGTGGTCCTCTCTGAGGATTTCGTTGGAAACGGGATAAACCGCACACAACAAAACAGAAGCATTCTCAGAACCTTCTTCGTGATGTTTGCATTCAACTCACAGTGTTGACAGGTTTGAAACACTCCTTTTGTGGAAACTGCAAGTGGAGAATTGCACCTCTTTGAGGCCTATCCTAGTAAAGGAAATAACTTCATATCAAAACAAGACAGAAGCATTCTCAGAAAATTCCTTGGGATGATTGTGTTGGACTCACAGAGCTGAACATTCCTTGGGCTGGAGCAGTTTCGAAAGACGCTTTCTGTAGCATCTGCAAGTGGATATTTGGCCCTCTCTGAGGAATTCGTTGGAATCGGGGTAATATCAGCTAACTAAACAGAAGCAGTCTCAGAATCTTCTTTGTGATGTTTGCATTCAAATCCCAGAGTTGAAACTTCCTTTGAAAGTTCAGGTTAGAAACACTCTTTTTGTAGGATCTGCAATTGGATATTTGGACCACTCTGTGGCCTTCGTTCGAAACGGATATATCTTCACATAAAATCTAGACAGAAGCATTCTCAGAAACTTTTCTGTGATGACTGCATTCAACTCACAGCGTTGAACACTCGTTTTGAGAGCGCAGTTTTGAAACTCTCTTTCTGTGGAATCTGCAAGTGGATATGTGGACCTCTTTGAAGATTTCTTTGGAAACGGGAATATCTTCACATAAAATCTAAACAGAAGCATTCTCAGAAACTTCTCTGTGATGTTTGTGTTCAACTCACACAGTTTCACATGGCTTTTCAAAGAGAAGTTCTGAAACATTCTTTTCCTAGTGTCTGCAAGTGGACATTTGGAGAGCTTTCAGGCCTGTGGTGGAAAACGAATTATCGTCACATAAAAACAAGAGAGAAGCATTGTCAGAAACTTCTTTGTGATGATTGCATTCAACTCACAGAGTTGAAGGTTCCTTTTCAAACAGCAGTTTCCAAACACTCTTTCTGTGTAATGTGCAAGTGGATATTTCAACGTCTTTGAAGATTTCGTAGGAAACGGGATAATCTTCACAGAAAAGCTAAACAGAAGCATTCTCAGAAACACCTTTGTGATGATTAAATTCAACTCACAGAGTTGAACTTTTCTTTTGGGAGAGAATCTTTGAAACACTCTTTTACTACAATCTGCAAGTGGACATTAGGAGGGCTTTGAGGCCTCTGGTGGAAAAGGAAATATCTTCCAGTAAAAACTAGATAGAAGCATTCTCAGAAACTACTTTGTGATGATTGCATTCAAGACACAGAGTTGAACATTCCCTTTGACAGTGCAGTTTGGAAACTCTCTTTTTGTAGAATCTGCAAGTGGAGATATGGACCGCTTGGAGGCCTATGGTAGTCAAGGAAATAACTTCATATACAAACTAGACAGTAGCATTCTCAGAAAACTCTTTGTGACGACTGAGTTTAACTCACAGAGCTGAACATTCCCTGGGATGGAGCAGCTGCGAAACACACTATTTGTAGAATCTGCAAGGGGATTTTTGGACCTCTCTGAGGATTTCGTTGGAAACGGGATAAACTGCACATAACTAAACGGAAGTATTCTCAGAACTTTCTTCATGGTGATTGCATTCAACTCACACTGTTGAACCTTTCTTTGATAGTTCAGGTTTGAAACACTCTTTTTGTAGAATCTGCAAGAGGATATTTGGACCCCTCTGAGGATTTCGTTGGAAACGGGATTACCCGCACCTAACTAAACAGAAGCATTCTCAGAACTTTCCTCGTGATGCTTGCATTCAACAAACACTGTTGAACCTTTCTTTGATAGTTTAGGTTTGAAACACTCTTTTTGTAGAAACTGCAAGTTGATATTTGGACCTCTCTGAGGATTTCGTTGGAAACGGGATAAAGTGCACATAACTAAACAGAAGCATTCTCAGAAATTTCTTCGTGATGTTTGCATTCAACTCACAGCGTTGAAACTTTCTTTGATAGTTCAGGTTTGAAACACTCTTTTGTAGAAACTGCAGGTGGATAATTCCATCTCTTTGAGTCCTGTCCTAATAAAGGAGATAACTTCATATCAAAGCAAGACAGAAGCATTCTCAGAAATTTCTTTGGGATGATTGAGTCGGACTCAGCTGAACATTCCTTTGGATGGAGCACTTTCGAAACACACTATTTGTAGAATCTGCAAGTGGATATTTGGACCTCTCTGAGGATTTCGTTGGAAACGGGATAAACCACACACAACTAAACAGAAGCATTCTCAGAGCCTTCTTCATGATGTTTGCATTCAACTCACAGTGTTGAACCTTTCTTTGATAGTTCAGGTTTGAAACACTCTTTTTGTAGAAACTGCAAGTGGAGAATTGCACCTCTTTGAGGCCTATCCCAGTAAAGGAAATAACTTCATATCAAAACAAGACCGAAGGACTCTCAGAAAATTCCTTGGGATGATTGTCTTGGACTCACCGAGCTGAACATTCCTTGGGCTGGAGAAGTTTTGAGGCACGCTTACTGGAGAATCTGCAAGTGGATATTTGGCCCTCTCTGAGGAACTCGTTGGAAACGGGATAATTTCAGCTAACTAAACAGAAGCAGTCTCAGAATCTTCTTTGTGATGTTTGCATTCAAATCCCAGAGTTGAACGTTCCTTTGAACGTTCAGGTTTGAAACTCTCTTTTTGTAGAATCTGCGAGTGGATATATGGACCTCTCTGGGCATTTCGTTGGAAACGGGAAAAACTGCACATCACTAAACAGAAGTATTCTCAGAAATTTCCCCGTGGTGATTGCATTCAACTCAAACTGTTGAACCTTCTTTGATAGTTCAGGTTTGAAACACACTTTTTGTAGAATCTGCAAGAGGATATTTGGACCTCTCTGAGGATTTCGTTGGAAACGGGATTAACCGCACCTAACTAAACAGAAGCATTCTCAGAACTTTCCTCGTGAGGCTTGCATTCAACAAACACTGTTGAACGTTTCTTTGATAGTTTTGGTTTGAAACACTCTTCTTGTAGAAACTGCAAGTTGATATTTGGACCTCTCTGAGGGTTTCGTTGGAAACGGGATAAAGTGCACATAACTAAACAGAAGCATTCTCAGAACCTTCTTCGTGATGTTTGCATTCAACTCACAGCGTTGAAACTTTCTTTGATAGTTCAGGTTTGAAACACTCTTTTGTAGAAACTGCAGGTGGATAATTCCATCTCTTTGAGTCCTATCCTAGTAAAGGAGATAACTTCATATCAAAGCAAGACAGAAGCATTCTCAGAAATTTCTTTGGGATGATTGAGTCGGACTCAGCTGAACATTCCTTTGGATGGAGCACTTTCGAAACGCACTATTTGTAGAATCTGCAAGTGCATGTGTGGTCCTCTCTGAGGATTTCGTTGGAAACGGGATAAACCGCACACAACAAAACAGAAGCATTCTCAGAACCTTCTTCGTGATGTTTGCATTCAACTCACAGTGTTGACAGGTTTGAAACACTCCTTTTGTGGAAACTGCAAGTGGAGAATTGCACCTCTTTGAGGCCTATCCTAGTAAAGGAAATAACTTCATATCAAAACAAGACAGAAGCATTCTCAGAAAATTCCTTGGGATGATTGTGTTGGACTCACAGAGCTGAACATTCCTTGGGCTGGAGCAGTTTCGAAAGACGCTTTCTGTAGCATCTGCAAGTGGATATTTGGCCCTCTCTGAGGAATTCGTTGGAATCGGGGTAATATCAGCTAACTAAACAGAAGCAGTCTCAGAATCTTCTTTGTGATGTTTGCATTCAAATCCCAGAGTTGAAACTTCCTTTGAAAGTTCAGGTTAGAAACACTCTTTTTGTAGGATCTGCAATTGGATATTTGGACCACTCTGTGGCCTTCGTTCGAAACGGATATATCTTCACATAAAATCTAGACAGAAGCATTCTCAGAAACTTTTCTGTGATGACTGCATTCAACTCACAGCGTTGAACACTCGTTTTGAGAGCGCAGTTTTGAAACTCTCTTTCTGTGGAATCTGCAAGTGGATATGTGGACCTCTTTGAAGATTTCTTTGGAAACGGGAATATCTTCACATAAAATCTAAACAGAAGCATTCTCAGAAACTTCTCTGTGATGTTTGTGTTCAACTCACACAGTTTCACATGGCTTTTCAAAGAGAAGTTCTGAAACATTCTTTTCCTAGTGTCTGCAAGTGGACATTTGGAGAGCTTTCAGGCCTGTGGTGGAAAACGAATTATCGTCACATAAAAACAAGAGAGAAGCATTGTCAGAAACTTCTTTGTGATGATTGCATTCAACTCACAGAGTTGAAGGTTCCTTTTCAAACAGCAGTTTCCAAACACTCTTTCTGTGTAATGTGCAAGTGGATATTTCAACGTCTTTGAAGATTTCGTAGGAAACGGGATAATCTTCACAGAAAAGCTAAACAGAAGCATTCTCAGAAACACCTTTGTGATGATTAAATTCAACTCACAGAGTTGAACTTTTCTTTTGGGAGAGAATCTTTGAAACACTCTTTTACTACAATCTGCAAGTGGACATTAGGAGGGCTTTGAGGCCTCTGGTGGAAAAGGAAATATCTTCCAGTAAAAACTAGATAGAAGCATTCTCAGAAACTACTTTGTGATGATTGCATTCAAGACACAGAGTTGAACATTCCCTTTGACAGTGCAGTTTGGAAACTCTCTTTTTGTAGAATCTGCAAGTGGAGATATGGACCGCTTGGAGGCCTATGGTAGTCAAGGAAATAACTTCATATACAAACTAGACAGTAGCATTCTCAGAAAACTCTTTGTGACGACTGAGTTTAACTCACAGAGCTGAACATTCCCTGGGATGGAGCAGCTGCGAAACACACTATTTGTAGAATCTGCAAGGGGATTTTTGGACCTCTCTGAGGATTTCGTTGGAAACGGGATAAACTGCACATAACTAAACGGAAGTATTCTCAGAACTTTCTTCATGGTGATTGCATTCAACTCACACTGTTGAACCTTTCTTTGATAGTTCAGGTTTGAAACACTCTTTTTGTAGAATCTGCAAGAGGATATTTGGACCCCTCTGAGGATTTCGTTGGAAACGGGATTACCCGCACCTAACTAAACAGAAGCATTCTCAGAACTTTCCTCGTGATGCTTGCATTCAACAAACACTGTTGAACCTTTCTTTGATAGTTTAGGTTTGAAACACTCTTTTTGTAGAAACTGCAAGTTGATATTTGGACCTCTCTGAGGATTTCGTTGGAAACGGGATAAAGTGCACATAACTAAACAGAAGCATTCTCAGAAATTTCTTCGTGATGTTTGCATTCAACTCACAGCGTTGAAACTTTCTTTGATAGTTCAGGTTTGAAACACTCTTTTGTAGAAACTGCAGGTGGATAATTCCATCTCTTTGAGTCCTGTCCTAATAAAGGAGATAACTTCATATCAAAGCAAGACAGAAGCATTCTCAGAAATTTCTTTGGGATGATTGAGTCGGACTCAGCTGAACATTCCTTTGGATGGAGCACTTTCGAAACACACTATTTGTAGAATCTGCAAGTGGATATTTGGACCTCTCTGAGGATTTCGTTGGAAACGGGATAAACCACACACAACTAAACAGAAGCATTCTCAGAGCCTTCTTCATGATGTTTGCATTCAACTCACAGTGTTGAACCTTTCTTTGATAGTTCAGGTTTGAAACACTCTTTTTGTAGAAACTGCAAGTGGAGAATTGCACCTCTTTGAGGCCTATCCCAGTAAAGGAAATAACTTCATATCAAAACAAGACCGAAGGACTCTCAGAAAATTCCTTGGGATGATTGTCTTGGACTCACCGAGCTGAACATTCCTTGGGCTGGAGAAGTTTTGAGGCACGCTTACTGGAGAATCTGCAAGTGGATATTTGGCCCTCTCTGAGGAACTCGTTGGAAACGGGATAATTTCAGCTAACTAAACAGAAGCAGTCTCAGAATCTTCTTTGTGATGTTTGCATTCAAATCCCAGAGTTGAACGTTCCTTTGAACGTTCAGGTTTGAAACTCTCTTTTTGTAGAATCTGCGAGTGGATATATGGACCTCTCTGGGCATTTCGTTGGAAACGGGAAAAACTGCACATCACTAAACAGAAGTATTCTCAGAAATTTCCCCGTGGTGATTGCATTCAACTCAAACTGTTGAACCTTCTTTGATAGTTCAGGTTTGAAACACACTTTTTGTAGAATCTGCAAGAGGATATTTGGACCTCTCTGAGGATTTCGTTGGAAACGGGATTAACCGCACCTAACTAAACAGAAGCATTCTCAGAACTTTCCTCGTGAGGCTTGCATTCAACAAACACTGTTGAACGTTTCTTTGATAGTTTTGGTTTGAAACACTCTTCTTGTAGAAACTGCAAGTTGATATTTGGACCTCTCTGAGGGTTTCGTTGGAAACGGGATAAAGTGCACATAACTAAACAGAAGCATTCTCAGAACCTTCTTCGTGATGTTTGCATTCAACTCACAGCGTTGAAACTTTCTTTGATAGTTCAGGTTTGAAACACTCTTTTGTAGAAACTGCAGGTGGATAATTCCATCTCTTTGAGTCCTATCCTAGTAAAGGAGATAACTTCATATCAAAGCAAGACAGAAGCATTCTCAGAAATTTCTTTGGGATGATTGAGTCGGACTCAGCTGAACATTCCTTTGGATGGAGCACTTTCGAAACGCACTATTTGTAGAATCTGCAAGTGCATGTGTGGTCCTCTCTGAGGATTTCGTTGGAAACGGGATAAACCGCACACAACAAAACAGAAGCATTCTCAGAACCTTCTTCGTGATGTTTGCATTCAACTCACAGTGTTGACAGGTTTGAAACACTCCTTTTGTGGAAACTGCAAGTGGAGAATTGCACCTCTTTGAGGCCTATCCTAGTAAAGGAAATAACTTCATATCAAAACAAGACAGAAGCATTCTCAGAAAATTCCTTGGGATGATTGTGTTGGACTCACAGAGCTGAACATTCCTTGGGCTGGAGCAGTTTCGAAAGACGCTTTCTGTAGCATCTGCAAGTGGATATTTGGCCCTCTCTGAGGAATTCGTTGGAATCGGGGTAATATCAGCTAACTAAACAGAAGCAGTCTCAGAATCTTCTTTGTGATGTTTGCATTCAAATCCCAGAGTTGAAACTTCCTTTGAAAGTTCAGGTTAGAAACACTCTTTTTGTAGGATCTGCAATTGGATATTTGGACCACTCTGTGGCCTTCGTTCGAAACGGATATATCTTCACATAAAATCTAGACAGAAGCATTCTCAGAAACTTTTCTGTGATGACTGCATTCAACTCACAGCGTTGAACACTCGTTTTGAGAGCGCAGTTTTGAAACTCTCTTTCTGTGGAATCTGCAAGTGGATATGTGGACCTCTTTGAAGATTTCTTTGGAAACGGGAATATCTTCACATAAAATCTAAACAGAAGCATTCTCAGAAACTTCTCTGTGATGTTTGTGTTCAACTCACACAGTTTCACATGGCTTTTCAAAGAGAAGTTCTGAAACATTCTTTTCCTAGTGTCTGCAAGTGGACATTTGGAGAGCTTTCAGGCCTGTGGTGGAAAACGAATTATCGTCACATAAAAACAAGAGAGAAGCATTGTCAGAAACTTCTTTGTGATGATTGCATTCAACTCACAGAGTTGAAGGTTCCTTTTCAAACAGCAGTTTCCAAACACTCTTTCTGTGTAATGTGCAAGTGGATATTTCAACGTCTTTGAAGATTTCGTAGGAAACGGGATAATCTTCACAGAAAAGCTAAACAGAAGCATTCTCAGAAACACCTTTGTGATGATTAAATTCAACTCACAGAGTTGAACTTTTCTTTTGGGAGAGAATCTTTGAAACACTCTTTTACTACAATCTGCAAGTGGACATTAGGAGGGCTTTGAGGCCTCTGGTGGAAAAGGAAATATCTTCCAGTAAAAACTAGATAGAAGCATTCTCAGAAACTACTTTGTGATGATTGCATTCAAGACACAGAGTTGAACATTCCCTTTGACAGTGCAGTTTGGAAACTCTCTTTTTGTAGAATCTGCAAGTGGAGATATGGACCGCTTGGAGGCCTATGGTAGTCAAGGAAATAACTTCATATACAAACTAGACAGTAGCATTCTCAGAAAACTCTTTGTGACGACTGAGTTTAACTCACAGAGCTGAACATTCCCTGGGATGGAGCAGCTGCGAAACACACTATTTGTAGAATCTGCAAGGGGATTTTTGGACCTCTCTGAGGATTTCGTTGGAAACGGGATAAACTGCACATAACTAAACGGAAGTATTCTCAGAACTTTCTTCATGGTGATTGCATTCAACTCACACTGTTGAACCTTTCTTTGATAGTTCAGGTTTGAAACACTCTTTTTGTAGAATCTGCAAGAGGATATTTGGACCCCTCTGAGGATTTCGTTGGAAACGGGATTACCCGCACCTAACTAAACAGAAGCATTCTCAGAACTTTCCTCGTGATGCTTGCATTCAACAAACACTGTTGAACCTTTCTTTGATAGTTTAGGTTTGAAACACTCTTTTTGTAGAAACTGCAAGTTGATATTTGGACCTCTCTGAGGATTTCGTTGGAAACGGGATAAAGTGCACATAACTAAACAGAAGCATTCTCAGAAATTTCTTCGTGATGTTTGCATTCAACTCACAGCGTTGAAACTTTCTTTGATAGTTCAGGTTTGAAACACTCTTTTGTAGAAACTGCAGGTGGATAATTCCATCTCTTTGAGTCCTGTCCTAATAAAGGAGATAACTTCATATCAAAGCAAGACAGAAGCATTCTCAGAAATTTCTTTGGGATGATTGAGTCGGACTCAGCTGAACATTCCTTTGGATGGAGCACTTTCGAAACACACTATTTGTAGAATCTGCAAGTGGATATTTGGACCTCTCTGAGGATTTCGTTGGAAACGGGGTAAACCACACACAACTAAACAGAAGCATTCTCAGAGCCTTCTTCATGATGTTTGCATTCAACTCACAGTGTTGAACCTTTCTTTGATAGTTCAGGTTTGAAACACTCTTTTTGTAGAAACTGCAAGTGGAGAATTGCACCTCTTTGAGGCCTATCCCAGTAAAGGAAATAACTTCATATCAAAACAAGACCGAAGGACTCTCAGAAAATTCCTTGGGATGATTGTCTTGGACTCACCGAGCTGAACATTCCTTGGGCTGGAGAAGTTTTGAGGCACGCTTACTGGAGAATCTGCAAGTGGATATTTGGCCCTCTCTGAGGAACTCGTTGGAAACGGGATAATTTCAGCTAACTAAACAGAAGCAGTCTCAGAATCTTCTTTGTGATGTTTGCATTCAAATCCCAGAGTTGAACGTTCCTTTGAACGTTCAGGTTTGAAACTCTCTTTTTGTAGAATCTGCGAGTGGATATATGGACCTCTCTGGGCATTTCGTTGGAAACGGGAAAAACTGCACATCACTAAACAGAAGTATTCTCAGAAATTTCCCCGTGGTGATTGCATTCAACTCAAACTGTTGAACCTTCTTTGATAGTTCAGGTTTGAAACACACTTTTTGTAGAATCTGCAAGAGGATATTTGGACCTCTCTGAGGATTTCGTTGGAAACGGGATTAACCGCACCTAACTAAACAGAAGCATTCTCAGAACTTTCCTCGTGAGGCTTGCATTCAACAAACACTGTTGAACGTTTCTTTGATAGTTTTGGTTTGAAACACTCTTCTTGTAGAAACTGCAAGTTGATATTTGGACCTCTCTGAGGGTTTCGTTGGAAACGGGATAAAGTGCACATAACTAAACAGAAGCATTCTCAGAACCTTCTTCGTGATGTTTGCATTCAACTCACAGCGTTGAAACTTTCTTTGATAGTTCAGGTTTGAAACACTCTTTTGTAGAAACTGCAGGTGGATAATTCCATCTCTTTGAGTCCTATCCTAGTAAAGGAGATAACTTCATATCAAAGCAAGACAGAAGCATTCTCAGAAATTTCTTTGGGATGATTGAGTCGGACTCAGCTGAACATTCCTTTGGATGGAGCACTTTCGAAACGCACTATTTGTAGAATCTGCAAGTGCATGTGTGGTCCTCTCTGAGGATTTCGTTGGAAACGGGATAAACCGCACACAACAAAACAGAAGCATTCTCAGAACCTTCTTCGTGATGTTTGCATTCAACTCACAGTGTTGACAGGTTTGAAACACTCCTTTTGTGGAAACTGCAAGTGGAGAATTGCACCTCTTTGAGGCCTATCCTAGTAAAGGAAATAACTTCATATCAAAACAAGACAGAAGCATTCTCAGAAAATTCCTTGGGATGATTGTGTTGGACTCACAGAGCTGAACATTCCTTGGGCTGGAGCAGTTTCGAAAGACGCTTTCTGTAGCATCTGCAAGTGGATATTTGGCCCTCTCTGAGGAATTCGTTGGAATCGGGGTAATATCAGCTAACTAAACAGAAGCAGTCTCAGAATCTTCTTTGTGATGTTTGCATTCAAATCCCAGAGTTGAAACTTCCTTTGAAAGTTCAGGTTAGAAACACTCTTTTTGTAGGATCTGCAATTGGATATTTGGACCACTCTGTGGCCTTCGTTCGAAACGGATATATCTTCACATAAAATCTAGACAGAAGCATTCTCAGAAACTTTTCTGTGATGACTGCATTCAACTCACAGCGTTGAACACTCGTTTTGAGAGCGCAGTTTTGAAACTCTCTTTCTGTGGAATCTGCAAGTGGATATGTGGACCTCTTTGAAGATTTCTTTGGAAACGGGAATATCTTCACATAAAATCTAAACAGAAGCATTCTCAGAAACTTCTCTGTGATGTTTGTGTTCAACTCACACAGTTTCACATGGCTTTTCAAAGAGAAGTTCTGAAACATTCTTTTCCTAGTGTCTGCAAGTGGACATTTGGAGAGCTTTCAGGCCTGTGGTGGAAAACGAATTATCGTCACATAAAAACAAGAGAGAAGCATTGTCAGAAACTTCTTTGTGATGATTGCATTCAACTCACAGAGTTGAAGGTTCCTTTTCAAACAGCAGTTTCCAAACACTCTTTCTGTGTAATGTGCAAGTGGATATTTCAACGTCTTTGAAGATTTCGTAGGAAACGGGATAATCTTCACAGAAAAGCTAAACAGAAGCATTCTCAGAAACACCTTTGTGATGATTAAATTCAACTCACAGAGTTGAACTTTTCTTTTGGGAGAGAATCTTTGAAACACTCTTTTACTACAATCTGCAAGTGGACATTAGGAGGGCTTTGAGGCCTCTGGTGGAAAAGGAAATATCTTCCAGTACAAACTAGATAGAAGCATTCTCAGAAACTACTTTGTGATGATTGCATTCAAGACACAGAGTTGAACATTCCCTTTGACAGTGCAGTTTGGAAACTCTCTTTTTGTAGAATCTGCAAGTGGAGATATGGACCGCTTGGAGGCCTATGGTAGTCAAGGAAATAACTTCATATACAAACTAGACAGTAGCATTCTCAGAAAACTCTTTGTGACGACTGAGTTTAACTCACAGAGCTGAACATTCCCTGGGATGGAGCAGCTGCGAAACACACTATTTGTAGAATCTGCAAGGGGATTTTTGGACCTCTCTGAGGATTTCGTTGGAAACGGGATAAACTGCACATAACTAAACGGAAGTATTCTCAGAACTTTCTTCATGGTGATTGCATTCAACTCACAATGTTGAACCTTTCTTTGATAGTTCAGGTTTGAAACACTCTTTTTGTAGAATCTGCAAGAGGATATTTGGACCCCTCTGAGGATTTCGTTGGAAACGGGATTACCCGCACCTAACTAAACAGAAGCATTCTCAGAACTTTCCTCGTGATGCTTGCATTCAACAAACACTGTTGAACCTTTCTTTGATAGTTTAGGTTTGAAACACTCTTTTTGTAGAAACTGCAAGTTGATATTTGGACCTCTCTGAGGATTTCGTTGGAAACGGGATAAAGTGCACATAACTAAACAGAAGCATTCTCAGAAATTTCTTCGTGATGTTTGCATTCAACTCACAGCGTTGAAACTTTCTTTGATAGTTCAGGTTTGAAACACTCTTTTGTAGAAACTGCAGGTGGATAATTCCATCTCTTTGAGTCCTGTCCTAATGAAGGAGATAACTTCATATCAAAGCAAGACAGAAGCATTCTCAGAAATTTCTTTGGGATGATTGAGTCGGACTCAGCTGAACATTCCTTTGGATGGAGCACTTTCGAAACACACTATTTGTAGAATCTGCAAGTGGATATTTGGACCTCTCTGAGGATTTCGTTGGAAACGGGGTAAACCACACACAACTAAACAGAAGCATTCTCAGAGCCTTCTTCATGATGTTTGCATTCAACTCACAGTGTTGAACCTTTCTTTGATAGTTCAGGTTTGAAACACTCTTTTTGTAGAAACTGCAAGTGGAGAATTGCACCTCTTTGAGGCCTATCCCAGTAAAGGAAATAACTTCATATCAAAACAAGACCGAAGGACTCTCAGAAAATTCCTTGGGATGATTGTCTTGGACTCACCGAGCTGAACATTCCTTGGGCTGGAGAAGTTTTGAGGCACGCTTACTGGAGAATCTGCAAGTGGATATTTGGCCCTCTCTGAGGAACTCGTTGGAAACGGGATAATTTCAGCTAACTAAACAGAAGCAGTCTCAGAATCTTCTTTGTGATGTTTGCATTCAAATCCCAGAGTTGAACGTTCCTTTGAACGTTCAGGTTTGAAACTCTCTTTTTGTAGAATCTGCGAGTGGATATATGGACCTCTCTGGGCATTTCGTTGGAAACGGGAAAAACTGCACATCACTAAACAGAAGTATTCTCAGAAATTTCCCCGTGGTGATTGCATTCAACTCAAACTGTTGAACCTTCTTTGATAGTTCAGGTTTGAAACACACTTTTTGTAGAATCTGCAAGAGGATATTTGGACCTCTCTGAGGATTTCGTTGGAAACGGGATTAACCGCACCTAACTAAACAGAAGCATTCTCAGAACTTTCCTCGTGAGGCTTGCATTCAACAAACACTGTTGAACGTTTCTTTGATAGTTTTGGTTTGAAACACTCTTCTTGTAGAAACTGCAAGTTGATATTTGGACCTCTCTGAGGGTTTCGTTGGAAACGGGATAAAGTGCACATAACTAAACAGAAGCATTCTCAGAACCTTCTTCGTGATGTTTGCATTCAACTCACAGCGTTGAAACTTTCTTTGATAGTTCAGGTTTGAAACACTCTTTTGTAGAAACTGCAGGTGGATAATTCCATCTCTTTGAGTCCTATCCTAGTAAAGGAGATAACTTCATATCAAAGCAAGACAGAAGCATTCTCAGAAATTTCTTTGGGATGATTGAGTCGGACTCAGCTGAACATTCCTTTGGATGGAGCACTTTCGAAACGCACTATTTGTAGAATCTGCAAGTGCATGTGTGGTCCTCTCTGAGGATTTCGTTGGAAACGGGATAAACCGCACACAACAAAACAGAAGCATTCTCAGAACCTTCTTCGTGATGTTTGCATTCAACTCACAGTGTTGACAGGTTTGAAACACTCCTTTTGTGGAAACTGCAAGTGGAGAATTGCACCTCTTTGAGGCCTATCCTAGTAAAGGAAATAACTTCATATCAAAACAAGACAGAAGCATTCTCAGAAAATTCCTTGGGATGATTGTGTTGGACTCACAGAGCTGAACATTCCTTGGGCTGGAGCAGTTTCGAAAGACGCTTTCTGTAGCATCTGCAAGTGGATATTTGGCCCTCTCTGAGGAATTCGTTGGAATCGGGGTAATATCAGCTAACTAAACAGAAGCAGTCTCAGAATCTTCTTTGTGATGTTTGCATTCGAATCCCAGAGTTGAAACTTCCTTTGAAAGTTCAGGTTAGAAACACTCTTTTTGTAGGATCTGCAATTGGATATTTGGACCACTCTGTGGCCTTCGTTCGAAACGGATATATCTTCACATAAAATCTAGACAGAAGCATTCTCAGAAACTTTTCTGTGATGACTGCATTCAACTCACAGCGTTGAACACTCGTTTTGAGAGCGCAGTTTTGAAACTCTCTTTCTGTGGAATCTGCAAGTGGATATGTGGACCTCTTTGAAGATTTCTTTGGAAACGGGAATATCTTCACATAAAATCTAAACAGAAGCATTCTCAGAAACTTCTCTGTGATGTTTGTGTTCAACTCACACAGTTTCACATGGCTTTTCAAAGAGAAGTTCTGAAACATTCTTTTCCTAGTGTCTGCAAGTGGACATTTGGAGAGCTTTCAGGCCTGTGGTGGAAAACGAATTATCGTCACATAAAAACAAGAGAGAAGCATTGTCAGAAACTTCTTTGTGATGATTGCATTCAACTCACAGAGTTGAAGGTTCCTTTTCAAACAGCAGTTTCCAAACACTCTTTCTGTGTAATGTGCAAGTGGATATTTCAACGTCTTTGAAGATTTCGTAGGAAACGGGATAATCTTCACAGAAAAGCTAAACAGAAGCATTCTCAGAAACACCTTTGTGATGATTAAATTCAACTCACAGAGTTGAACTTTTCTTTTGGGAGAGAATCTTTGAAACACTCTTTTACTACAATCTGCAAGTGGACATTAGGAGGGCTTTGAGGCCTCTGGTGGAAAAGGAAATATCTTCCAGTAAAAACTAGATAGAAGCATTCTCAGAAACTACTTTGTGATGATTGCATTCAAGACACAGAGTTGAACATTCCCTTTGACAGTGCAGTTTGGAAACTCTCTTTTTGTAGAATCTGCAAGTGGAGATATGGACCGCTTGGAGGCCTATGGTAGTCAAGGAAATAACTTCATATACAAACTAGACAGTAGCATTCTCAGAAAACTCTTTGTGACGACTGAGTTTAACTCACAGAGCTGAACATTCCCTGGGATGGAGCAGCTGCGAAACACACTATTTGTAGAATCTGCAAGGGGATTTTTGGACCTCTCTGAGGATTTCGTTGGAAACGGGATAAACTGCACATAACTAAACGGAAGTATTCTCAGAACTTTCTTCATGGTGATTGCATTCAACTCACACTGTTGAACCTTTCTTTGATAGTTCAGGTTTGAAACACTCTTTTTGTAGAATCTGCAAGAGGATATTTGGACCCCTCTGAGGATTTCGTTGGAAACGGGATTACCCGCACCTAACTAAACAGAAGCATTCTCAGAACTTTCCTCGTGATGCTTGCATTCAACAAACACTGTTGAACCTTTCTTTGATAGTTTAGGTTTGAAACACTCTTTTTGTAGAAACTGCAAGTTGATATTTGGACCTCTCTGAGGATTTCGTTGGAAACGGGATAAAGTGCACATAACTAAACAGAAGCATTCTCAGAAATTTCTTCGTGATGTTTGCATTCAACTCACAGCGTTGAAACTTTCTTTGATAGTTCAGGTTTGAAACACTCTTTTGTAGAAACTGCAGGTGGATAATTCCATCTCTTTGAGTCCTGTCCTAATAAAGGAGATAACTTCATATCAAAGCAAGACAGAAGCATTCTCAGAAATTTCTTTGGGATGATTGAGTCGGACTCAGCTGAACATTCCTTTGGATGGAGCACTTTCGAAACACACTATTTGTAGAATCTGCAAGTGGATATTTGGACCTCTCTGAGGATTTCGTTGGAAACGGGGTAAACCACACACAACTAAACAGAAGCATTCTCAGAGCCTTCTTCATGATGTTTGCATTCAACTCACAGTGTTGAACCTTTCTTTGATAGTTCAGGTTTGAAACACTCTTTTTGTAGAAACTGCAAGTGGAGAATTGCACCTCTTTGAGGCCTATCCCAGTAAAGGAAATAACTTCATATCAAAACAAGACCGAAGGACTCTCAGAAAATTCCTTGGGATGATTGTCTTGGACTCACCGAGCTGAACATTCCTTGGGCTGGAGAAGTTTTGAGGCACGCTTACTGGAGAATCTGCAAGTGGATATTTGGCCCTCTCTGAGGAACTCGTTGGAAACGGGATAATTTCAGCTAACTAAACAGAAGCAGTCTCAGAATCTTCTTTGTGATGTTTGCATTCAAATCCCAGAGTTGAACGTTCCTTTGAACGTTCAGGTTTGAAACTCTCTTTTTGTAGAATCTGCGAGTGGATATATGGACCTCTCTGGGCATTTCGTTGGAAACGGGAAAAACTGCACATCACTAAACAGAAGTATTCTCAGAAATTTCCCCGTGGTGATTGCATTCAACTCAAACTGTTGAACCTTCTTTGATAGTTCAGGTTTGAAACACACTTTTTGTAGAATCTGCAAGAGGATATTTGGACCTCTCTGAGGATTTCGTTGGAAACGGGATTAACCGCACCTAACTAAACAGAAGCATTCTCAGAACTTTCCTCGTGAGGCTTGCATTCAACAAACACTGTTGAACGTTTCTTTGATAGTTTTGGTTTGAAACACTCTTCTTGTAGAAACTGCAAGTTGATATTTGGACCTCTCTGAGGGTTTCGTTGGAAACGGGATAAAGTGCACATAACTAAACAGAAGCATTCTCAGAACCTTCTTCGTGATGTTTGCATTCAACTCACAGTGTTGAAACTTTCTTTGATAGTTCAGGTTTGAAACACTCTTTTGTAGAAACTGCAGGTGGATAATTCCATCTCTTTGAGTCCTATCCTAGTAAAGGAGATAACTTCATATCAAAGCAAGACAGAAGCATTCTCAGAAATTTCTTTGGGATGATTGAGTCGGACTCAGCTGAACATTCCTTTGGATGGAGCACTTTCGAAACGCACTATTTGTAGAATCTGCAAGTGCATGTGTGGTCCTCTCTGAGGATTTCGTTGGAAACGGGATAAACCGCACACAACAAAACAGAAGCATTCTCAGAACCTTCTTCGTGATGTTTGCATTCAACTCACAGTGTTGACAGGTTTGAAACACTCCTTTTGTGGAAACTGCAAGTGGAGAATTGCACCTCTTTGAGGCCTATCCTAGTAAAGGAAATAACTTCATATCAAAACAAGACAGAAGCATTCTCAGAAAATTCCTTGGGATGATTGTGTTGGACTCACAGAGCTGAACATTCCTTGGGCTGGAGCAGTTTCGAAAGACGCTTTCTGTAGCATCTGCAAGTGGATATTTGGCCCTCTCTGAGGAATTCGTTGGAATCGGGGTAATATCAGCTAACTAAACAGAAGCAGTCTCAGAATCTTCTTTGTGATGTTTGCATTCAAATCCCAGAGTTGAAACTTCCTTTGAAAGTTCAGGTTAGAAACACTCTTTTTGTAGGATCTGCAATTGGATATTTGGACCACTCTGTGGCCTTCGTTCGAAACGGATATATCTTCACATAAAATCTAGACAGAAGCATTCTCAGAAACTTTTCTGTGATGACTGCATTCAACTCACAGCGTTGAACACTCGTTTTGAGAGCGCAGTTTTGAAACTCTCTTTCTGTGGAATCTGCAAGTGGATATGTGGACCTCTTTGAAGATTTCTTTGGAAACGGGAATATCTTCACATAAAATCTAAACAGAAGCATTCTCAGAAACTTCTCTGTGATGTTTGTGTTCAACTCACACAGTTTCACATGGCTTTTCAAAGAGAAGTTCTGAAACATTCTTTTCCTAGTGTCTGCAAGTGGACATTTGGAGAGCTTTCAGGCCTGTGGTGGAAAACGAATTATCGTCACATAAAAACAAGAGAGAAGCATTGTCAGAAACTTCTTTGTGATGATTGCATTCAACTCACAGAGTTGAAGGTTCCTTTTCAAACAGCAGTTTCCAAACACTCTTTCTGTGTAATGTGCAAGTGGATATTTCAACGTCTTTGAAGATTTCGTAGGAAACGGGATAATCTTCACAGAAAAGCTAAACAGAAGCATTCTCAGAAACACCTTTGTGATGATTAAATTCAACTCACAGAGTTGAACTTTTCTTTTGGGAGAGAATCTTTGAAACACTCTTTTACTACAATCTGCAAGTGGACATTAGGAGGGCTTTGAGGCCTCTGGTGGAAAAGGAAATATCTTCCAGTAAAAACTAGATAGAAGCATTCTCAGAAACTACTTTGTGATGATTGCATTCAAGACACAGAGTTGAACATTCCCTTTGACAGTGCAGTTTGGAAACTCTCTTTTTGTAGAATCTGCAAGTGGAGATATGGACCGCTTGGAGGCCTATGGTAGTCAAGGAAATAACTTCATATACAAACTAGACAGTAGCATTCTCAGAAAACTCTTTGTGACGACTGAGTTTAACTCACAGAGCTGAACATTCCCTGGGATGGAGCAGCTGCGAAACACACTATTTGTAGAATCTGCAAGGGGATTTTTGGACCTCTCTGAGGATTTCGTTGGAAACGGGATAAACTGCACATAACTAAACGGAAGTATTCTCAGAACTTTCTTCATGGTGATTGCATTCAACTCACACTGTTGAACCTTTCTTTGATAGTTCAGGTTTGAAACACTCTTTTTGTAGAATCTGCAAGAGGATATTTGGACCCCTCTGAGGATTTCGTTGGAAACGGGATTACCCGCACCTAACTAAACAGAAGCATTCTCAGAACTTTCCTCGTGATGCTTGCATTCAACAAACACTGTTGAACCTTTCTTTGATAGTTTAGGTTTGAAACACTCTTTTTGTAGAAACTGCAAGTTGATATTTGGACCTCTCTGAGGATTTCGTTGGAAACGGGATAAAGTGCACATAACTAAACAGAAGCATTCTCAGAAATTTCTTCGTGATGTTTGCATTCAACTCACAGCGTTGAAACTTTCTTTGATAGTTCAGGTTTGAAACACTCTTTTGTAGAAACTGCAGGTGGATAATTCCATCTCTTTGAGTCCTGTCCTAATAAAGGAGATAACTTCATATCAAAGCAAGACAGAAGCATTCTCAGAAATTTCTTTGGGATGATTGAGTCGGACTCAGCTGAACATTCCTTTGGATGGAGCACTTTCGAAACACACTATTTGTAGAATCTGCAAGTGGATATTTGGACCTCTCTGAGGATTTCGTTGGAAACGGGGTAAACCACACACAACTAAACAGAAGCATTCTCAGAGCCTTCTTCATGATGTTTGCATTCAACTCACAGTGTTGAACCTTTCTTTGATAGTTCAGGTTTGAAACACTCTTTTTGTAGAAACTGCAAGTGGAGAATTGCACCTCTTTGAGGCCTATCCCAGTAAAGGAAATAACTTCATATCAAAACAAGACCGAAGGACTCTCAGAAAATTCCTTGGGATGATTGTCTTGGACTCACCGAGCTGAACATTCCTTGGGCTGGAGAAGTTTTGAGGCACGCTTACTGGAGAATCTGCAAGTGGATATTTGGCCCTCTCTGAGGAACTCGTTGGAAACGGGATAATTTCAGCTAACTAAACAGAAGCAGTCTCAGAATCTTCTTTGTGATGTTTGCATTCAAATCCCAGAGTTGAACGTTCCTTTGAACGTTCAGGTTTGAAACTCTCTTTTTGTAGAATCTGCGAGTGGATATATGGACCTCTCTGGGCATTTCGTTGGAAACGGGAAAAACTGCACATCACTAAACAGAAGTATTCTCAGAAATTTCCCCGTGGTGATTGCATTCAACTCAAACTGTTGAACCTTCTTTGATAGTTCAGGTTTGAAACACACTTTTTGTAGAATCTGCAAGAGGATATTTGGACCTCTCTGAGGATTTCGTTGGAAACGGGATTAACCGCACCTAACTAAACAGAAGCATTCTCAGAACTTTCCTCGTGAGGCTTGCATTCAACAAACACTGTTGAACGTTTCTTTGATAGTTTTGGTTTGAAACACTCTTCTTGTAGAAACTGCAAGTTGATATTTGGACCTCTCTGAGGGTTTCGTTGGAAACGGGATAAAGTGCACATAACTAAACAGAAGCATTCTCAGAACCTTCTTCGTGATGTTTGCATTCAACTCACAGCGTTGAAACTTTCTTTGATAGTTCAGGTTTGAAACACTCTTTTGTAGAAACTGCAGGTGGATAATTCCATCTCTTTGAGTCCTATCCTAGTAAAGGAGATAACTTCATATCAAAGCAAGACAGAAGCATTCTCAGAAATTTCTTTGGGATGATTGAGTCGGACTCAGCTGAACATTCCTTTGGATGGAGCACTTTCGAAACGCACTATTTGTAGAATCTGCAAGTGCATGTGTGGTCCTCTCTGAGGATTTCGTTGGAAACGGGATAAACCGCACACAACAAAACAGAAGCATTCTCAGAACCTTCTTCGTGATGTTTGCATTCAACTCACAGTGTTGACAGGTTTGAAACACTCCTTTTGTGGAAACTGCAAGTGGAGAATTGCACCTCTTTGAGGCCTATCCTAGTAAAGGAAATAACTTCATATCAAAACAAGACAGAAGCATTCTCAGAAAATTCCTTGGGATGATTGTGTTGGACTCACAGAGCTGAACATTCCTTGGGCTGGAGCAGTTTCGAAAGACGCTTTCTGTAGCATCTGCAAGTGGATATTTGGCCCTCTCTGAGGAATTCGTTGGAATCGGGGTAATATCAGCTAACTAAACAGAAGCAGTCTCAGAATCTTCTTTGTGATGTTTGCATTCAAATCCCAGAGTTGAAACTTCCTTTGAAAGTTCAGGTTAGAAACACTCTTTTTGTAGGATCTGCAATTGGATATTTGGACCACTCTGTGGCCTTCGTTCGAAACGGATATATCTTCACATAAAATCTAGACAGAAGCATTCTCAGAAACTTTTCTGTGATGACTGCATTCAACTCACAGCGTTGAACACTCGTTTTGAGAGCGCAGTTTTGAAACTCTCTTTCTGTGGAATCTGCAAGTGGATATGTGGACCTCTTTGAAGATTTCTTTGGAAACGGGAATATCTTCACATAAAATCTAAACAGAAGCATTCTCAGAAACTTCTCTGTGATGTTTGTGTTCAACTCACACAGTTTCACATGGCTTTTCAAAGAGAAGTTCTGAAACATTCTTTTCCTAGTGTCTGCAAGTGGACATTTGGAGAGCTTTCAGGCCTGTGGTGGAAAACGAATTATCGTCACATAAAAACAAGAGAGAAGCATTGTCAGAAACTTCTTTGTGATGATTGCATTCAACTCACAGAGTTGAAGGTTCCTTTTCAAACAGCAGTTTCCAAACACTCTTTCTGTGTAATGTGCAAGTGGATATTTCAACGTCTTTGAAGATTTCGTAGGAAACGGGATAATCTTCACAGAAAAGCTAAACAGAAGCATTCTCAGAAACACCTTTGTGATGATTAAATTCAACTCACAGAGTTGAACTTTTCTTTTGGGAGAGAATCTTTGAAACACTCTTTTACTACAATCTGCAAGTGGACATTAGGAGGGCTTTGAGGCCTCTGGTGGAAAAGGAAATATCTTCCAGTAAAAACTAGATAGAAGCATTCTCAGAAACTACTTTGTGATGATTGCATTCAAGACACAGAGTTGAACATTCCCTTTGACAGTGCAGTTTGGAAACTCTCTTTTTGTAGAATCTGCAAGTGGAGATATGGACCGCTTGGAGGCCTATGGTAGTCAAGGAAATAACTTCATATACAAACTAGACAGTAGCATTCTCAGAAAACTCTTTGTGACGACTGAGTTTAACTCACAGAGCTGAACATTCCCTGGGATGGAGCAGCTGCGAAACACACTATTTGTAGAATCTGCAAGGGGATTTTTGGACCTCTCTGAGGATTTCGTTGGAAACGGGATAAACTGCACATAACTAAACGGAAGTATTCTCAGAACTTTCTTCATGGTGATTGCATTCAACTCACACTGTTGAACCTTTCTTTGATAGTTCAGGTTTGAAACACTCTTTTTGTAGAATCTGCAAGAGGATATTTGGACCCCTCTGAGGATTTCGTTGGAAACGGGGTTACCCGCACCTAACTAAACAGAAGCATTCTCAGAACTTTCCTCGTGATGCTTGCATTCAACAAACACTGTTGAACCTTTCTTTGATAGTTTAGGTTTGAAACACTCTTTTTGTAGAAACTGCAAGTTGATATTTGGACCTCTCTGAGGATTTCGTTGGAAACGGGATAAAGTGCACATAACTAAACAGAAGCATTCTCAGAAATTTCTTCGTGATGTTTGCATTCAACTCACAGCGTTGAAACTTTCTTTGATAGTTCAGGTTTGAAACACTCTTTTGTAGAAACTGCAGGTGGATAATTCCATCTCTTTGAGTCCTGTCCTAATGAAGGAGATAACTTCATATCAAAGCAAGACAGAAGCATTCTCAGAAATTTCTTTGGGATGATTGAGTCGGACTCAGCTGAACATTCCTTTGGATGGAGCACTTTCGAAACACACTATTTGTAGAATCTGCAAGTGGATATTTGGACCTCTCTGAGGATTTCGTTGGAAACGGGATAAACCACACACAACTAAACAGAAGCATTCTCAGAGCCTTCTTCATGATGTTTGCATTCAACTCACAGTGTTGAACCTTTCTTTGATAGTTCAGGTTTGAAACACTCTTTTTGTAGAAACTGCAAGTGGAGAATTGCACCTCTTTGAGGCCTATCCCAGTAAAGGAAATAACTTCATATCAAAACAAGACCGAAGGACTCTCAGAAAATTCCTTGGGATGATTGTCTTGGACTCACCGAGCTGAACATTCCTTGGGCTGGAGAAGTTTTGAGGCACGCTTACTGGAGAATCTGCAAGTGGATATTTGGCCCTCTCTGAGGAACTCGTTGGAAACGGGATAATTTCAGCTAACTAAACAGAAGCAGTCTCAGAATCTTCTTTGTGATGTTTGCATTCAAATCCCAGAGTTGAACGTTCCTTTGAACGTTCAGGTTTGAAACTCTCTTTTTGTAGAATCTGCGAGTGGATATATGGACCTCTCTGGGCATTTCGTTGGAAACGGGAAAAACTGCACATCACTAAACAGAAGTATTCTCAGAAATTTCCCCGTGGTGATTGCATTCAACTCAAACTGTTGAACCTTCTTTGATAGTTCAGGTTTGAAACACACTTTTTGTAGAATCTGCAAGAGGATATTTGGACCTCTCTGAGGATTTCGTTGGAAACGGGATTAACCGCACCTAACTAAACAGAAGCATTCTCAGAACTTTCCTCGTGAGGCTTGCATTCAACAAACACTGTTGAACGTTTCTTTGATAGTTTTGGTTTGAAACACTCTTCTTGTAGAAACTGCAAGTTGATATTTGGACCTCTCTGAGGGTTTCGTTGGAAACGGGATAAAGTGCACATAACTAAACAGAAGCATTCTCAGAACCTTCTTCGTGATGTTTGCATTCAACTCACAGCGTTGAAACTTTCTTTGATAGTTCAGGTTTGAAACACTCTTTTGTAGAAACTGCAGGTGGATAATTCCATCTCTTTGAGTCCTATCCTAGTAAAGGAGATAACTTCATATCAAAGCAAGACAGAAGCATTCTCAGAAATTTCTTTGGGATGATTGAGTCGGACTCAGCTGAACATTCCTTTGGATGGAGCACTTTCGAAACGCACTATTTGTAGAATCTGCAAGTGCATGTGTGGTCCTCTCTGAGGATTTCGTTGGAAACGGGATAAACCGCACACAACAAAACAGAAGCATTCTCAGAACCTTCTTCGTGATGTTTGCATTCAACTCACAGTGTTGACAGGTTTGAAACACTCCTTTTGTGGAAACTGCAAGTGGAGAATTGCACCTCTTTGAGGCCTATCCTAGTAAAGGAAATAACTTCATATCAAAACAAGACAGAAGCATTCTCAGAAAATTCCTTGGGATGATTGTGTTGGACTCACAGAGCTGAACATTCCTTGGGCTGGAGCAGTTTCGAAAGACGCTTTCTGTAGCATCTGCAAGTGGATATTTGGCCCTCTCTGAGGAATTCGTTGGAATCGGGGTAATATCAGCTAACTAAACAGAAGCAGTCTCAGAATCTTCTTTGTGATGTTTGCATTCAAATCCCAGAGTTGAAACTTCCTTTGAAAGTTCAGGTTAGAAACACTCTTTTTGTAGGATCTGCAATTGGATATTTGGACCACTCTGTGGCCTTCGTTCGAAACGGATATATCTTCACATAAAATCTAGACAGAAGCATTCTCAGAAACTTTTCTGTGATGACTGCATTCAACTCACAGCGTTGAACACTCGTTTTGAGAGCGCAGTTTTGAAACTCTCTTTCTGTGGAATCTGCAAGTGGATATGTGGACCTCTTTGAAGATTTCTTTGGAAACGGGAATATCTTCACATAAAATCTAAACAGAAGCATTCTCAGAAACTTCTCTGTGATGTTTGTGTTCAACTCACACAGTTTCACATGGCTTTTCAAAGAGAAGTTCTGAAACATTCTTTTCCTAGTGTCTGCAAGTGGACATTTGGAGAGCTTTCAGGCCTGTGGTGGAAAACGAATTATCGTCACATAAAAACAAGAGAGAAGCATTGTCAGAAACTTCTTTGTGATGATTGCATTCAACTCACAGAGTTGAAGGTTCCTTTTCAAACAGCAGTTTCCAAACACTCTTTCTGTGTAATGTGCAAGTGGATATTTCAACGTCTTTGAAGATTTCGTAGGAAACGGGATAATCTTCACAGAAAAGCTAAACAGAAGCATTCTCAGAAACACCTTTGTGATGATTAAATTCAACTCACAGAGTTGAACTTTTCTTTTGGGAGAGAATCTTTGAAACACTCTTTTACTACAATCTGCAAGTGGACATTAGGAGGGCTTTGAGGCCTCTGGTGGAAAAGGAAATATCTTCCAGTAAAAACTAGATAGAAGCATTCTCAGAAACTACTTTGTGATGATTGCATTCAAGACACAGAGTTGAACATTCCCTTTGACAGTGCAGTTTGGAAACTCTCTTTTTGTAGAATCTGCAAGTGGAGATATGGACCGCTTGGAGGCCTATGGTAGTCAAGGAAATAACTTCATATACAAACTAGACAGTAGCATTCTCAGAAAACTCTTTGTGACGACTGAGTTTAACTCACAGAGCTGAACATTCCCTGGGATGGAGCAGCTGCGAAACACACTATTTGTAGAATCTGCAAGGGGATTTTTGGACCTCTCTGAGGATTTCGTTGGAAACGGGATAAACTGCACATAACTAAACGGAAGTATTCTCAGAACTTTCTTCATGGTGATTGCATTCAACTCACACTGTTGAACCTTTCTTTGATAGTTCAGGTTTGAAACACTCTTTTTGTAGAATCTGCAAGAGGATATTTGGACCCCTCTGAGGATTTCGTTGGAAACGGGATTACCCGCACCTAACTAAACAGAAGCATTCTCAGAACTTTCCTCGTGATGCTTGCATTCAACAAACACTGTTGAACCTTTCTTTGATAGTTTAGGTTTGAAACACTCTTTTTGTAGAAACTGCAAGTTGATATTTGGACCTCTCTGAGGATTTCGTTGGAAACGGGATAAAGTGCACATAACTAAACAGAAGCATTCTCAGAAATTTCTTCGTGATGTTTGCATTCAACTCACAGCGTTGAAACTTTCTTTGATAGTTCAGGTTTGAAACACTCTTTTGTAGAAACTGCAGGTGGATAATTCCATCTCTTTGAGTCCTGTCCTAATGAAGGAGATAACTTCATATCAAAGCAAGACAGAAGCATTCTCAGAAATTTCTTTGGGATGATTGAGTCGGACTCAGCTGAACATTCCTTTGGATGGAGCACTTTCGAAACACACTATTTGTAGAATCTGCAAGTGGATATTTGGACCTCTCTGAGGATTTCGTTGGAAACGGGGTAAACCACACACAACTAAACAGAAGCATTCTCAGAGCCTTCTTCATGATGTTTGCATTCAACTCACAGTGTTGAACCTTTCTTTGATAGTTCAGGTTTGAAACACTCTTTTTGTAGAAACTGCAAGTGGAGAATTGCACCTCTTTGAGGCCTATCCCAGTAAAGGAAATAACTTCATATCAAAACAAGACCGAAGGACTCTCAGAAAATTCCTTGGGATGATTGTCTTGGACTCACCGAGCTGAACATTCCTTGGGCTGGAGAAGTTTTGAGGCACGCTTACTGGAGAATCTGCAAGTGGATATTTGGCCCTCTCTGAGGAACTCGTTGGAAACGGGATAATTTCAGCTAACTAAACAGAAGCAGTCTCAGAATCTTCTTTGTGATGTTTGCATTCAAATCCCAGAGTTGAACGTTCCTTTGAACGTTCAGGTTTGAAACTCTCTTTTTGTAGAATCTGCGAGTGGATATATGGACCTCTCTGGGCATTTCGTTGGAAACGGGAAAAACTGCACATCACTAAACAGAAGTATTCTCAGAAATTTCCCCGTGGTGATTGCATTCAACTCAAACTGTTGAACCTTCTTTGATAGTTCAGGTTTGAAACACACTTTTTGTAGAATCTGCAAGAGGATATTTGGACCTCTCTGAGGATTTCGTTGGAAACGGGATTAACCGCACCTAACTAAACAGAAGCATTCTCAGAACTTTCCTCGTGAGGCTTGCATTCAACAAACACTGTTGAACGTTTCTTTGATAGTTTTGGTTTGAAACACTCTTCTTGTAGAAACTGCAAGTTGATATTTGGACCTCTCTGAGGGTTTCGTTGGAAACGGGATAAAGTGCACATAACTAAACAGAAGCATTCTCAGAACCTTCTTCGTGATGTTTGCATTCAACTCACAGCGTTGAAACTTTCTTTGATAGTTCAGGTTTGAAACACTCTTTTGTAGAAACTGCAGGTGGATAATTCCATCTCTTTGAGTCCTATCCTAGTAAAGGAGATAACTTCATATCAAAGCAAGACAGAAGCATTCTCAGAAATTTCTTTGGGATGATTGAGTCGGACTCAGCTGAACATTCCTTTGGATGGAGCACTTTCGAAACGCACTATTTGTAGAATCTGCAAGTGCATGTGTGGTCCTCTCTGAGGATTTCGTTGGAAACGGGATAAACCGCACACAACAAAACAGAAGCATTCTCAGAACCTTCTTCGTGATGTTTGCATTCAACTCACAGTGTTGACAGGTTTGAAACACTCCTTTTGTGGAAACTGCAAGTGGAGAATTGCACCTCTTTGAGGCCTATCCTAGTAAAGGAAATAACTTCATATCAAAACAAGACAGAAGCATTCTCAGAAAATTCCTTGGGATGATTGTGTTGGACTCACAGAGCTGAACATTCCTTGGGCTGGAGCAGTTTCGAAAGACGCTTTCTGTAGCATCTGCAAGTGGATATTTGGCCCTCTCTGAGGAATTCGTTGGAATCGGGGTAATATCAGCTAACTAAACAGAAGCAGTCTCAGAATCTTCTTTGTGATGTTTGCATTCAAATCCCAGAGTTGAAACTTCCTTTGAAAGTTCAGGTTAGAAACACTCTTTTTGTAGGATCTGCAATTGGATATTTGGACCACTCTGTGGCCTTCGTTCGAAACGGATATATCTTCACATAAAATCTAGACAGAAGCATTCTCAGAAACTTTTCTGTGATGACTGCATTCAACTCACAGCGTTGAACACTCGTTTTGAGAGCGCAGTTTTGAAACTCTCTTTCTGTGGAATCTGCAAGTGGATATGTGGACCTCTTTGAAGATTTCTTTGGAAACGGGAATATCTTCACATAAAATCTAAACAGAAGCATTCTCAGAAACTTCTCTGTGATGTTTGTGTTCAACTCACACAGTTTCACATGGCTTTTCAAAGAGAAGTTCTGAAACATTCTTTTCCTAGTGTCTGCAAGTGGACATTTGGAGAGCTTTCAGGCCTGTGGTGGAAAACGAATTATCGTCACATAAAAACAAGAGAGAAGCATTGTCAGAAACTTCTTTGTGATGATTGCATTCAACTCACAGAGTTGAAGGTTCCTTTTCAAACAGCAGTTTCCAAACACTCTTTCTGTGTAATGTGCAAGTGGATATTTCAACGTCTTTGAAGATTTCGTAGGAAACGGGATAATCTTCACAGAAAAGCTAAACAGAAGCATTCTCAGAAACACCTTTGTGATGATTAAATTCAACTCACAGAGTTGAACTTTTCTTTTGGGAGAGAATCTTTGAAACACTCTTTTACTACAATCTGCAAGTGGACATTAGGAGGGCTTTGAGGCCTCTGGTGGAAAAGGAAATATCTTCCAGTAAAAACTAGATAGAAGCATTCTCAGAAACTACTTTGTGATGATTGCATTCAAGACACAGAGTTGAACATTCCCTTTGACAGTGCAGTTTGGAAACTCTCTTTTTGTAGAATCTGCAAGTGGAGATATGGACCGCTTGGAGGCCTATGGTAGTCAAGGAAATAACTTCATATACAAACTAGACAGTAGCATTCTCAGAAAACTCTTTGTGACGACTGAGTTTAACTCACAGAGCTGAACATTCCCTGGGATGGAGCAGCTGCGAAACACACTATTTGTAGAATCTGCAAGGGGATTTTTGGACCTCTCTGAGGATTTCGTTGGAAACGGGATAAACTGCACATAACTAAACGGAAGTATTCTCAGAACTTTCTTCATGGTGATTGCATTCAACTCACACTGTTGAACCTTTCTTTGATAGTTCAGGTTTGAAACACTCTTTTTGTAGAATCTGCAAGAGGATATTTGGACCCCTCTGAGGATTTCGTTGGAAACGGGGTTACCCGCACCTAACTAAACAGAAGCATTCTCAGAACTTTCCTCGTGATGCTTGCATTCAACAAACACTGTTGAACCTTTCTTTGATAGTTTAGGTTTGAAACACTCTTTTTGTAGAAACTGCAAGTTGATATTTGGACCTCTCTGAGGATTTCGTTGGAAACGGGATAAAGTGCACATAACTAAACAGAAGCATTCTCAGAAATTTCTTCGTGATGTTTGCATTCAACTCACAGCGTTGAAACTTTCTTTGATAGTTCAGGTTTGAAACACTCTTTTGTAGAAACTGCAGGTGGATAATTCCATCTCTTTGAGTCCTGTCCTAATGAAGGAGATAACTTCATATCAAAGCAAGACAGAAGCATTCTCAGAAATTTCTTTGGGATGATTGAGTCGGACTCAGCTGAACATTCCTTTGGATGGAGCACTTTCGAAACACACTATTTGTAGAATCTGCAAGTGGATATTTGGACCTCTCTGAGGATTTCGTTGGAAACGGGATAAACCACACACAACTAAACAGAAGCATTCTCAGAGCCTTCTTCATGATGTTTGCATTCAACTCACAGTGTTGAACCTTTCTTTGATAGTTCAGGTTTGAAACACTCTTTTTGTAGAAACTGCAAGTGGAGAATTGCACCTCTTTGAGGCCTATCCCAGTAAAGGAAATAACTTCATATCAAAACAAGACCGAAGGACTCTCAGAAAATTCCTTGGGATGATTGTCTTGGACTCACCGAGCTGAACATTCCTTGGGCTGGAGAAGTTTTGAGGCACGCTTACTGGAGAATCTGCAAGTGGATATTTGGCCCTCTCTGAGGAACTCGTTGGAAACGGGATAATTTCAGCTAACTAAACAGAAGCAGTCTCAGAATCTTCTTTGTGATGTTTGCATTCAAATCCCAGAGTTGAACGTTCCTTTGAACGTTCAGGTTTGAAACTCTCTTTTTGTAGAATCTGCGAGTGGATATATGGACCTCTCTGGGCATTTCGTTGGAAACGGGAAAAACTGCACATCACTAAACAGAAGTATTCTCAGAAATTTCCCCGTGGTGATTGCATTCAACTCAAACTGTTGAACCTTCTTTGATAGTTCAGGTTTGAAACACACTTTTTGTAGAATCTGCAAGAGGATATTTGGACCTCTCTGAGGATTTCGTTGGAAACGGGATTAACCGCACCTAACTAAACAGAAGCATTCTCAGAACTTTCCTCGTGAGGCTTGCATTCAACAAACACTGTTGAACGTTTCTTTGATAGTTTTGGTTTGAAACACTCTTCTTGTAGAAACTGCAAGTTGATATTTGGACCTCTCTGAGGGTTTCGTTGGAAACGGGATAAAGTGCACATAACTAAACAGAAGCATTCTCAGAACCTTCTTCGTGATGTTTGCATTCAACTCACAGCGTTGAAACTTTCTTTGATAGTTCAGGTTTGAAACACTCTTTTGTAGAAACTGCAGGTGGATAATTCCATCTCTTTGAGTCCTATCCTAGTAAAGGAGATAACTTCATATCAAAGCAAGACAGAAGCATTCTCAGAAATTTCTTTGGGATGATTGAGTCGGACTCAGCTGAACATTCCTTTGGATGGAGCACTTTCGAAACGCACTATTTGTAGAATCTGCAAGTGCATGTGTGGTCCTCTCTGAGGATTTCGTTGGAAACGGGATAAACCGCACACAACAAAACAGAAGCATTCTCAGAACCTTCTTCGTGATGTTTGCATTCAACTCACAGTGTTGACAGGTTTGAAACACTCCTTTTGTGGAAACTGCAAGTGGAGAATTGCACCTCTTTGAGGCCTATCCTAGTAAAGGAAATAACTTCATATCAAAACAAGACAGAAGCATTCTCAGAAAATTCCTTGGGATGATTGTGTTGGACTCACAGAGCTGAACATTCCTTGGGCTGGAGCAGTTTCGAAAGACGCTTTCTGTAGCATCTGCAAGTGGATATTTGGCCCTCTCTGAGGAATTCGTTGGAATCGGGGTAATATCAGCTAACTAAACAGAAGCAGTCTCAGAATCTTCTTTGTGATGTTTGCATTCAAATCCCAGAGTTGAAACTTCCTTTGAAAGTTCAGGTTAGAAACACTCTTTTTGTAGGATCTGCAATTGGATATTTGGACCACTCTGTGGCCTTCGTTCGAAACGGATATATCTTCACATAAAATCTAGACAGAAGCATTCTCAGAAACTTTTCTGTGATGACTGCATTCAACTCACAGCGTTGAACACTCGTTTTGAGAGCGCAGTTTTGAAACTCTCTTTCTGTGGAATCTGCAAGTGGATATGTGGACCTCTTTGAAGATTTCTTTGGAAACGGGAATATCTTCACATAAAATCTAAACAGAAGCATTCTCAGAAACTTCTCTGTGATGTTTGTGTTCAACTCACACAGTTTCACATGGCTTTTCAAAGAGAAGTTCTGAAACATTCTTTTCCTAGTGTCTGCAAGTGGACATTTGGAGAGCTTTCAGGCCTGTGGTGGAAAACGAATTATCGTCACATAACAACAAGAGAGAAGCATTGTCAGAAACTTCTTTGTGATGATTGCATTCAACTCACAGAGTTGAAGGTTCCTTTTCAAACAGCAGTTTCCAAACACTCTTTCTGTGTAATGTGCAAGTGGATATTTCAACGTCTTTGAAGATTTCGTAGGAAACGGGATAATCTTCACAGAAAAGCTAAACAGAAGCATTCTCAGAAACACCTTTGTGATGATTAAATTCAACTCACAGAGTTGAACTTTTCTTTTGGGAGAGAATCTTTGAAACACTCTTTTACTACAATCTGCAAGTGGACATTAGGAGGGCTTTGAGGCCTCTGGTGGAAAAGGAAATATCTTCCAGTACAAACTAGATAGAAGCATTCTCAGAAACTACTTTGTGATGATTGCATTCAAGACACAGAGTTGAACATTCCCTTTGACAGTGCAGTTTGGAAACTCTCTTTTTGTAGAATCTGCAAGTGGAGATATGGACCGCTTGGAGGCCTATGGTAGTCAAGGAAATAACTTCATATACAAACTAGACAGTAGCATTCTCAGAAAACTCTTTGTGACGACTGAGTTTAACTCACAGAGCTGAACATTCCCTGGGATGGAGCAGCTGCGAAACACACTATTTGTAGAATCTGCAAGGGGATTTTTGGACCTCTCTGAGGATTTCGTTGGAAACGGGATAAACTGCACATAACTAAACGGAAGTATTCTCAGAACTTTCTTCATGGTGATTGCATTCAACTCACACTGTTGAACCTTTCTTTGATAGTTCAGGTTTGAAACACTCTTTTTGTAGAATCTGCAAGAGGATATTTGGACCCCTCTGAGGATTTCGTTGGAAACGGGGTTACCCGCACCTAACTAAACAGAAGCATTCTCAGAACTTTCCTCGTGATGCTTGCATTCAACAAACACTGTTGAACCTTTCTTTGATAGTTTAGGTTTGAAACACTCTTTTTGTAGAAACTGCAAGTTGATATTTGGACCTCTCTGAGGATTTCGTTGGAAACGGGATAAAGTGCACATAACTAAACAGAAGCATTCTCAGAAATTTCTTCGTGATGTTTGCATTCAACTCACAGCGTTGAAACTTTCTTTGATAGTTCAGGTTTGAAACACTCTTTTGTAGAAACTGCAGGTGGATAATTCCATCTCTTTGAGTCCTGTCCTAATGAAGGAGATAACTTCATATCAAAGCAAGACAGAAGCATTCTCAGAAATTTCTTTGGGATGATTGAGTCGGACTCAGCTGAACATTCCTTTGGATGGAGCACTTTCGAAACACACTATTTGTAGAATCTGCAAGTGGATATTTGGACCTCTCTGAGGATTTCGTTGGAAACGGGATAAACCACACACAACTAAACAGAAGCATTCTCAGAGCCTTCTTCATGATGTTTGCATTCAACTCACAGTGTTGAACCTTTCTTTGATAGTTCAGGTTTGAAACACTCTTTTTGTAGAAACTGCAAGTGGAGAATTGCACCTCTTTGAGGCCTATCCCAGTAAAGGAAATAACTTCATATCAAAACAAGACCGAAGGACTCTCAGAAAATTCCTTGGGATGATTGTCTTGGACTCACCGAGCTGAACATTCCTTGGGCTGGAGAAGTTTTGAGGCACGCTTACTGGAGAATCTGCAAGTGGATATTTGGCCCTCTCTGAGGAACTCGTTGGAAACGGGATAATTTCAGCTAACTAAACAGAAGCAGTCTCAGAATCTTCTTTGTGATGTTTGCATTCAAATCCCAGAGTTGAACGTTCCTTTGAACGTTCAGGTTTGAAACTCTCTTTTTGTAGAATCTGCGAGTGGATATATGGACCTCTCTGGGCATTTCGTTGGAAACGGGAAAAACTGCACATCACTAAACAGAAGTATTCTCAGAAATTTCCCCGTGGTGATTGCATTCAACTCAAACTGTTGAACCTTCTTTGATAGTTCAGGTTTGAAACACACTTTTTGTAGAATCTGCAAGAGGATATTTGGACCTCTCTGAGGATTTCGTTGGAAACGGGATTAACCGCACCTAACTAAACAGAAGCATTCTCAGAACTTTCCTCGTGAGGCTTGCATTCAACAAACACTGTTGAACGTTTCTTTGATAGTTTTGGTTTGAAACACTCTTCTTGTAGAAACTGCAAGTTGATATTTGGACCTCTCTGAGGGTTTCGTTGGAAACGGGATAAAGTGCACATAACTAAACAGAAGCATTCTCAGAACCTTCTTCGTGATGTTTGCATTCAACTCACAGCGTTGAAACTTTCTTTGATAGTTCAGGTTTGAAACACTCTTTTGTAGAAACTGCAGGTGGATAATTCCATCTCTTTGAGTCCTATCCTAGTAAAGGAGATAACTTCATATCAAAGCAAGACAGAAGCATTCTCAGAAATTTCTTTGGGATGATTGAGTCGGACTCAGCTGAACATTCCTTTGGATGGAGCACTTTCGAAACGCACTATTTGTAGAATCTGCAAGTGCATGTGTGGTCCTCTCTGAGGATTTCGTTGGAAACGGGATAAACCGCACACAACAAAACAGAAGCATTCTCAGAACCTTCTTCGTGATGTTTGCATTCAACTCACAGTGTTGACAGGTTTGAAACACTCCTTTTGTGGAAACTGCAAGTGGAGAATTGCACCTCTTTGAGGCCTATCCTAGTAAAGGAAATAACTTCATATCAAAACAAGACAGAAGCATTCTCAGAAAATTCCTTGGGATGATTGTGTTGGACTCACAGAGCTGAACATTCCTTGGGCTGGAGCAGTTTCGAAAGACGCTTTCTGTAGCATCTGCAAGTGGATATTTGGCCCTCTCTGAGGAATTCGTTGGAATCGGGGTAATATCAGCTAACTAAACAGAAGCAGTCTCAGAATCTTCTTTGTGATGTTTGCATTCAAATCCCAGAGTTGAAACTTCCTTTGAAAGTTCAGGTTAGAAACACTCTTTTTGTAGGATCTGCAATTGGATATTTGGACCACTCTGTGGCCTTCGTTCGAAACGGATATATCTTCACATAAAATCTAGACAGAAGCATTCTCAGAAACTTTTCTGTGATGACTGCATTCAACTCACAGCGTTGAACACTCGTTTTGAGAGCGCAGTTTTGAAACTCTCTTTCTGTGGAATCTGCAAGTGGATATGTGGACCTCTTTGAAGATTTCTTTGGAAACGGGAATATCTTCACATAAAATCTAAACAGAAGCATTCTCAGAAACTTCTCTGTGATGTTTGTGTTCAACTCACACAGTTTCACATGGCTTTTCAAAGAGAAGTTCTGAAACATTCTTTTCCTAGTGTCTGCAAGTGGACATTTGGAGAGCTTTCAGGCCTGTGGTGGAAAACGAATTATCGTCACATAAAAACAAGAGAGAAGCATTGTCAGAAACTTCTTTGTGATGATTGCATTCAACTCACAGAGTTGAAGGTTCCTTTTCAAACAGCAGTTTCCAAACACTCTTTCTGTGTAATGTGCAAGTGGATATTTCAACGTCTTTGAAGATTTCGTAGGAAACGGGATAATCTTCACAGAAAAGCTAAACAGAAGCATTCTCAGAAACACCTTTGTGATGATTAAATTCAACTCACAGAGTTGAACTTTTCTTTTGGGAGAGAATCTTTGAAACACTCTTTTACTACAATCTGCAAGTGGACATTAGGAGGGCTTTGAGGCCTCTGGTGGAAAAGGAAATATCTTCCAGTAAAAACTAGATAGAAGCATTCTCAGAAACTACTTTGTGATGATTGCATTCAAGACACAGAGTTGAACATTCCCTTTGACAGTGCAGTTTGGAAACTCTCTTTTTGTAGAATCTGCAAGTGGAGATATGGACCGCTTGGAGGCCTATGGTAGTCAAGGAAATAACTTCATATACAAACTAGACAGTAGCATTCTCAGAAAACTCTTTGTGACGACTGAGTTTAACTCACAGAGCTGAACATTCCCTGGGATGGAGCAGCTGCGAAACACACTATTTGTAGAATCTGCAAGGGGATTTTTGGACCTCTCTGAGGATTTCGTTGGAAACGGGATAAACTGCACATAACTAAACGGAAGTATTCTCAGAACTTTCTTCATGGTGATTGCATTCAACTCACACTGTTGAACCTTTCTTTGATAGTTCAGGTTTGAAACACTCTTTTTGTAGAATCTGCAAGAGGATATTTGGACCCCTCTGAGGATTTCGTTGGAAACGGGATTACCCGCACCTAACTAAACAGAAGCATTCTCAGAACTTTCCTCGTGATGCTTGCATTCAACAAACACTGTTGAACCTTTCTTTGATAGTTTAGGTTTGAAACACTCTTTTTGTAGAAACTGCAAGTTGATATTTGGACCTCTCTGAGGATTTCGTTGGAAACGGGATAAAGTGCACATAACTAAACAGAAGCATTCTCAGAAATTTCTTCGTGATGTTTGCATTCAACTCACAGCGTTGAAACTTTCTTTGATAGTTCAGGTTTGAAACACTCTTTTGTAGAAACTGCAGGTGGATAATTCCATCTCTTTGAGTCCTGTCCTAATGAAGGAGATAACTTCATATCAAAGCAAGACAGAAGCATTCTCAGAAATTTCTTTGGGATGATTGAGTCGGACTCAGCTGAACATTCCTTTGGATGGAGCACTTTCGAAACACACTATTTGTAGAATCTGCAAGTGGATATTTGGACCTCTCTGAGGATTTCGTTGGAAACGGGATAAACCACACACAACTAAACAGAAGCATTCTCAGAGCCTTCTTCATGATGTTTGCATTCAACTCACAGTGTTGAACCTTTCTTTGATAGTTCAGGTTTGAAACACTCTTTTTGTAGAAACTGCAAGTGGAGAATTGCACCTCTTTGAGGCCTATCCCAGTAAAGGAAATAACTTCATATCAAAACAAGACCGAAGGACTCTCAGAAAATTCCTTGGGATGATTGTCTTGGACTCACCGAGCTGAACATTCCTTGGGCTGGAGAAGTTTTGAGGCACGCTTACTGGAGAATCTGCAAGTGGATATTTGGCCCTCTCTGAGGAACTCGTTGGAAACGGGATAATTTCAGCTAACTAAACAGAAGCAGTCTCAGAATCTTCTTTGTGATGTTTGCATTCAAATCCCAGAGTTGAACGTTCCTTTGAACGTTCAGGTTTGAAACTCTCTTTTTGTAGAATCTGCGAGTGGATATATGGACCTCTCTGGGCATTTCGTTGGAAACGGGAAAAACTGCACATCACTAAACAGAAGTATTCTCAGAAATTTCCCCGTGGTGATTGCATTCAACTCAAACTGTTGAACCTTCTTTGATAGTTCAGGTTTGAAACACACTTTTTGTAGAATCTGCAAGAGGATATTTGGACCTCTCTGAGGATTTCGTTGGAAACGGGATTAACCGCACCTAACTAAACAGAAGCATTCTCAGAACTTTCCTCGTGAGGCTTGCATTCAACAAACACTGTTGAACGTTTCTTTGATAGTTTTGGTTTGAAACACTCTTCTTGTAGAAACTGCAAGTTGATATTTGGACCTCTCTGAGGGTTTCGTTGGAAACGGGATAAAGTGCACATAACTAAACAGAAGCATTCTCAGAACCTTCTTCGTGATGTTTGCATTCAACTCACAGCGTTGAAACTTTCTTTGATAGTTCAGGTTTGAAACACTCTTTTGTAGAAACTGCAGGTGGATAATTCCATCTCTTTGAGTCCTATCCTAGTAAAGGAGATAACTTCATATCAAAGCAAGACAGAAGCATTCTCAGAAATTTCTTTGGGATGATTGAGTCGGACTCAGCTGAACATTCCTTTGGATGGAGCACTTTCGAAACGCACTATTTGTAGAATCTGCAAGTGCATGTGTGGTCCTCTCTGAGGATTTCGTTGGAAACGGGATAAACCGCACACAACAAAACAGAAGCATTCTCAGAACCTTCTTCGTGATGTTTGCATTCAACTCACAGTGTTGACAGGTTTGAAACACTCCTTTTGTGGAAACTGCAAGTGGAGAATTGCACCTCTTTGAGGCCTATCCTAGTAAAGGAAATAACTTCATATCAAAACAAGACAGAAGCATTCTCAGAAAATTCCTTGGGATGATTGTGTTGGACTCACAGAGCTGAACATTCCTTGGGCTGGAGCAGTTTCGAAAGACGCTTTCTGTAGCATCTGCAAGTGGATATTTGGCCCTCTCTGAGGAATTCGTTGGAATCGGGGTAATATCAGCTAACTAAACAGAAGCAGTCTCAGAATCTTCTTTGTGATGTTTGCATTCAAATCCCAGAGTTGAAACTTCCTTTGAAAGTTCAGGTTAGAAACACTCTTTTTGTAGGATCTGCAATTGGATATTTGGACCACTCTGTGGCCTTCGTTCGAAACGGATATATCTTCACATAAAATCTAGACAGAAGCATTCTCAGAAACTTTTCTGTGATGACTGCATTCAACTCACAGCGTTGAACACTCGTTTTGAGAGCGCAGTTTTGAAACTCTCTTTCTGTGGAATCTGCAAGTGGATATGTGGACCTCTTTGAAGATTTCTTTGGAAACGGGAATATCTTCACATAAAATCTAAACAGAAGCATTCTCAGAAACTTCTCTGTGATGTTTGTGTTCAACTCACACAGTTTCACATGGCTTTTCAAAGAGAAGTTCTGAAACATTCTTTTCCTAGTGTCTGCAAGTGGACATTTGGAGAGCTTTCAGGCCTGTGGTGGAAAACGAATTATCGTCACATAACAACAAGAGAGAAGCATTGTCAGAAACTTCTTTGTGATGATTGCATTCAACTCACAGAGTTGAAGGTTCCTTTTCAAACAGCAGTTTCCAAACACTCTTTCTGTGTAATGTGCAAGTGGATATTTCAACGTCTTTGAAGATTTCGTAGGAAACGGGATAATCTTCACAGAAAAGCTAAACAGAAGCATTCTCAGAAACACCTTTGTGATGATTAAATTCAACTCACAGAGTTGAACTTTTCTTTTGGGAGAGAATCTTTGAAACACTCTTTTACTACAATCTGCAAGTGGACATTAGGAGGGCTTTGAGGCCTCTGGTGGAAAAGGAAATATCTTCCAGTAAAAACTAGATAGAAGCATTCTCAGAAACTACTTTGTGATGATTGCATTCAAGACACAGAGTTGAACATTCCCTTTGACAGTGCAGTTTGGAAACTCTCTTTTTGTAGAATCTGCAAGTGGAGATATGGACCGCTTGGAGGCCTATGGTAGTCAAGGAAATAACTTCATATACAAACTAGACAGTAGCATTCTCAGAAAACTCTTTGTGACGACTGAGTTTAACTCACAGAGCTGAACATTCCCTGGGATGGAGCAGCTGCGAAACACACTATTTGTAGAATCTGCAAGGGGATTTTTGGACCTCTCTGAGGATTTCGTTGGAAACGGGATAAACTGCACATAACTAAACGGAAGTATTCTCAGAACTTTCTTCATGGTGATTGCATTCAACTCACACTGTTGAACCTTTCTTTGATAGTTCAGGTTTGAAACACTCTTTTTGTAGAATCTGCAAGAGGATATTTGGACCCCTCTGAGGATTTCGTTGGAAACGGGATTACCCGCACCTAACTAAACAGAAGCATTCTCAGAACTTTCCTCGTGATGCTTGCATTCAACAAACACTGTTGAACCTTTCTTTGATAGTTTAGGTTTGAAACACTCTTTTTGTAGAAACTGCAAGTTGATATTTGGACCTCTCTGAGGATTTCGTTGGAAACGGGATAAAGTGCACATAACTAAACAGAAGCATTCTCAGAAATTTCTTCGTGATGTTTGCATTCAACTCACAGCGTTGAAACTTTCTTTGATAGTTCAGGTTTGAAACACTCTTTTGTAGAAACTGCAGGTGGATAATTCCATCTCTTTGAGTCCTGTCCTAATGAAGGAGATAACTTCATATCAAAGCAAGACAGAAGCATTCTCAGAAATTTCTTTGGGATGATTGAGTCGGACTCAGCTGAACATTCCTTTGGATGGAGCACTTTCGAAACACACTATTTGTAGAATCTGCAAGTGGATATTTGGACCTCTCTGAGGATTTCGTTGGAAACGGGGTAAACCACACACAACTAAACAGAAGCATTCTCAGAGCCTTCTTCATGATGTTTGCATTCAACTCACAGTGTTGAACCTTTCTTTGATAGTTCAGGTTTGAAACACTCTTTTTGTAGAAACTGCAAGTGGAGAATTGCACCTCTTTGAGGCCTATCCCAGTAAAGGAAATAACTTCATATCAAAACAAGACCGAAGGACTCTCAGAAAATTCCTTGGGATGATTGTCTTGGACTCACCGAGCTGAACATTCCTTGGGCTGGAGAAGTTTTGAGGCACGCTTACTGGAGAATCTGCAAGTGGACATTTGGCCCTCTCTGAGGAACTCGTTGGAAACGGGATAATTTCAGCTAACTAAACAGAAGCAGTCTCAGAATCTTCTTTGTGATGTTTGCATTCAAATCCCAGAGTTGAACGTTCCTTTGAACGTTCAGGTTTGAAACTCTCTTTTTGTAGAATCTGCGAGTGGATATATGGACCTCTCTGGGCATTTCGTTGGAAACGGGAAAAACTGCACATCACTAAACAGAAGTATTCTCAGAAATTTCCCCGTGGTGATTGCATTCAACTCAAACTGTTGAACCTTCTTTGATAGTTCAGGTTTGAAACACACTTTTTGTAGAATCTGCAAGAGGATATTTGGACCTCTCTGAGGATTTCGTTGGAAACGGGATTAACCGCACCTAACTAAACAGAAGCATTCTCAGAACTTTCCTCGTGAGGCTTGCATTCAACAAACACTGTTGAACGTTTCTTTGATAGTTTTGGTTTGAAACACTCTTCTTGTAGAAACTGCAAGTTGATATTTGGACCTCTCTGAGGGTTTCGTTGGAAACGGGATAAAGTGCACATAACTAAACAGAAGCATTCTCAGAACCTTCTTCGTGATGTTTGCATTCAACTCACAGTGTTGAAACTTTCTTTGATAGTTCAGGTTTGAAACACTCTTTTGTAGAAACTGCAGGTGGATAATTCCATCTCTTTGAGTCCTATCCTAGTAAAGGAGATAACTTCATATCAAAGCAAGACAGAAGCATTCTCAGAAATTTCTTTGGGATGATTGAGTCGGACTCAGCTGAACATTCCTTTGGATGGAGCACTTTCGAAACGCACTATTTGTAGAATCTGCAAGTGCATGTGTGGTCCTCTCTGAGGATTTCGTTGGAAACGGGATAAACCGCACACAACAAAACAGAAGCATTCTCAGAACCTTCTTCGTGATGTTTGCATTCAACTCACAGTGTTGACAGGTTTGAAACACTCCTTTTGTGGAAACTGCAAGTGGAGAATTGCA
The DNA here is from genome assembly GCF_028858775.2 of Pan troglodytes. NCBI lineage: Eukaryota > Metazoa > Chordata > Mammalia > Primates > Hominidae > Pan > Pan troglodytes. The sequence continues at coordinate 64,589,205 of NC_072403.2, forward strand.
CCTCTTTGAGGCCTATCCTAGTAAAGGAAATAACTTCATATCAAAACAAGACAGAAGCATTCTCAGAAAATTCCTTGGGATGATTGTGTTGGACTCACAGAGCTGAACATTCCTTGGGCTGGAGCAGTTTCGAAAGACGCTTTCTGTAGCATCTGCAAGTGGATATTTGGCCCTCTCTGAGGAATTCGTTGGAATCGGGGTAATATCAGCTAACTAAACAGAAGCAGTCTCAGAATCTTCTTTGTGATGTTTGCATTCAAATCCCAGAGTTGAAACTTCCTTTGAAAGTTCAGGTTAGAAACACTCTTTTTGTAGGATCTGCAATTGGATATTTGGACCACTCTGTGGCCTTCGTTCGAAACGGATATATCTTCACATAAAATCTAGACAGAAGCATTCTCAGAAACTTTTCTGTGATGACTGCATTCAACTCACAGCGTTGAACACTCGTTTTGAGAGCGCAGTTTTGAAACTCTCTTTCTGTGGAATCTGCAAGTGGATATGTGGACCTCTTTGAAGATTTCTTTGGAAACGGGAATATCTTCACATAAAATCTAAACAGAAGCATTCTCAGAAACTTCTCTGTGATGTTTGTGTTCAACTCACACAGTTTCACATGGCTTTTCAAAGAGAAGTTCTGAAACATTCTTTTCCTAGTGTCTGCAAGTGGACATTTGGAGAGCTTTCAGGCCTGTGGTGGAAAACGAATTATCGTCACATAAAAACAAGAGAGAAGCATTGTCAGAAACTTCTTTGTGATGATTGCATTCAACTCACAGAGTTGAAGGTTCCTTTTCAAACAGCAGTTTCCAAACACTCTTTCTGTGTAATGTGCAAGTGGATATTTCAACGTCTTTGAAGATTTCGTAGGAAACGGGATAATCTTCACAGAAAAGCTAAACAGAAGCATTCTCAGAAACACCTTTGTGATGATTAAATTCAACTCACAGAGTTGAACTTTTCTTTTGGGAGAGAATCTTTGAAACACTCTTTTACTACAATCTGCAAGTGGACATTAGGAGGGCTTTGAGGCCTCTGGTGGAAAAGGAAATATCTTCCAGTACAAACTAGATAGAAGCATTCTCAGAAACTACTTTGTGATGATTGCATTCAAGACACAGAGTTGAACATTCCCTTTGACAGTGCAGTTTGGAAACTCTCTTTTTGTAGAATCTGCAAGTGGAGATATGGACCGCTTGGAGGCCTATGGTAGTCAAGGAAATAACTTCATATACAAACTAGACAGTAGCATTCTCAGAAAACTCTTTGTGACGACTGAGTTTAACTCACAGAGCTGAACATTCCCTGGGATGGAGCAGCTGCGAAACACACTATTTGTAGAATCTGCAAGGGGATTTTTGGACCTCTCTGAGGATTTCGTTGGAAACGGGATAAACTGCACATAACTAAACGGAAGTATTCTCAGAACTTTCTTCATGGTGATTGCATTCAACTCACACTGTTGAACCTTTCTTTGATAGTTCAGGTTTGAAACACTCTTTTTGTAGAATCTGCAAGAGGATATTTGGACCCCTCTGAGGATTTCGTTGGAAACGGGATTACCCGCACCTAACTAAACAGAAGCATTCTCAGAACTTTCCTCGTGATGCTTGCATTCAACAAACACTGTTGAACCTTTCTTTGATAGTTTAGGTTTGAAACACTCTTTTTGTAGAAACTGCAAGTTGATATTTGGACCTCTCTGAGGATTTCGTTGGAAACGGGATAAAGTGCACATAACTAAACAGAAGCATTCTCAGAAATTTCTTCGTGATGTTTGCATTCAACTCACAGCGTTGAAACTTTCTTTGATAGTTCAGGTTTGAAACACTCTTTTGTAGAAACTGCAGGTGGATAATTCCATCTCTTTGAGTCCTGTCCTAATGAAGGAGATAACTTCATATCAAAGCAAGACAGAAGCATTCTCAGAAATTTCTTTGGGATGATTGAGTCGGACTCAGCTGAACATTCCTTTGGATGGAGCACTTTCGAAACACACTATTTGTAGAATCTGCAAGTGGATATTTGGACCTCTCTGAGGATTTCGTTGGAAACGGGGTAAACCACACACAACTAAACAGAAGCATTCTCAGAGCCTTCTTCATGATGTTTGCATTCAACTCACAGTGTTGAACCTTTCTTTGATAGTTCAGGTTTGAAACACTCTTTTTGTAGAAACTGCAAGTGGAGAATTGCACCTCTTTGAGGCCTATCCCAGTAAAGGAAATAACTTCATATCAAAACAAGACCGAAGGACTCTCAGAAAATTCCTTGGGATGATTGTCTTGGACTCACCGAGCTGAACATTCCTTGGGCTGGAGAAGTTTTGAGGCACGCTTACTGGAGAATCTGCAAGTGGACATTTGGCCCTCTCTGAGGAACTCGTTGGAAACGGGATAATTTCAGCTAACTAAACAGAAGCAGTCTCAGAATCTTCTTTGTGATGTTTGCATTCAAATCCCAGAGTTGAACGTTCCTTTGAACGTTCAGGTTTGAAACTCTCTTTTTGTAGAATCTGCGAGTGGATATATGGACCTCTCTGGGCATTTCGTTGGAAACGGGAAAAACTGCACATCACTAAACAGAAGTATTCTCAGAAATTTCCCCGTGGTGATTGCATTCAACTCAAACTGTTGAACCTTCTTTGATAGTTCAGGTTTGAAACACACTTTTTGTAGAATCTGCAAGAGGATATTTGGACCTCTCTGAGGATTTCGTTGGAAACGGGATTAACCGCACCTAACTAAACAGAAGCATTCTCAGAACTTTCCTCGTGAGGCTTGCATTCAACAAACACTGTTGAACGTTTCTTTGATAGTTTAGGTTTGAAACACTCTTCTTGTAGAAACTGCAAGTTGATATTTGGACCTCTCTGAGGGTTTCGTTGGAAACGGGATAAAGTGCACATAACTAAACAGAAGCATTCTCAGAACCTTCTTCGTGATGTTTGCATTCAACTCACAGTGTTGAAACTTTCTTTGATAGTTCAGGTTTGAAACACTCTTTTGTAGAAACTGCAGGTGGATAATTCCATCTCTTTGAGTCCTATCCTAGTAAAGGAGATAACTTCATATCAAAGCAAGACAGAAGCATTCTCAGAAATTTCTTTGGGATGATTGAGTCGGACTCAGCTGAACATTCCTTTGGATGGAGCACTTTCGAAACGCACTATTTGTAGAATCTGCAAGTGCATGTGTGGTCCTCTCTGAGGATTTCGTTGGAAACGGGATAAACCGCACACAACAAAACAGAAGCATTCTCAGAACCTTCTTCGTGATGTTTGCATTCAACTCACAGTGTTGACAGGTTTGAAACACTCCTTTTGTGGAAACTGCAAGTGGAGAATTGCACCTCTTTGAGGCCTATCCTAGTAAAGGAAATAACTTCATATCAAAACAAGACAGAAGCATTCTCAGAAAATTCCTTGGGATGATTGTGTTGGACTCACAGAGCTGAACATTCCTTGGGCTGGAGCAGTTTCGAAAGACGCTTTCTGTAGCATCTGCAAGTGGATATTTGGCCCTCTCTGAGGAATTCGTTGGAATCGGGGTAATATCAGCTAACTAAACAGAAGCAGTCTCAGAATCTTCTTTGTGATGTTTGCATTCAAATCCCAGAGTTGAAACTTCCTTTGAAAGTTCAGGTTAGAAACACTCTTTTTGTAGGATCTGCAATTGGATATTTGGACCACTCTGTGGCCTTCGTTCGAAACGGATATATCTTCACATAAAATCTAGACAGAAGCATTCTCAGAAACTTTTCTGTGATGACTGCATTCAACTCACAGCGTTGAACACTCGTTTTGAGAGCGCAGTTTTGAAACTCTCTTTCTGTGGAATCTGCAAGTGGATATGTGGACCTCTTTGAAGATTTCTTTGGAAACGGGAATATCTTCACATAAAATCTAAACAGAAGCATTCTCAGAAACTTCTCTGTGATGTTTGTGTTCAACTCACACAGTTTCACATGGCTTTTCAAAGAGAAGTTCTGAAACATTCTTTTCCTAGTGTCTGCAAGTGGACATTTGGAGAGCTTTCAGGCCTGTGGTGGAAAACGAATTATCGTCACATAAAAACAAGAGAGAAGCATTGTCAGAAACTTCTTTGTGATGATTGCATTCAACTCACAGAGTTGAAGGTTCCTTTTCAAACAGCAGTTTCCAAACACTCTTTCTGTGTAATGTGCAAGTGGATATTTCAACGTCTTTGAAGATTTCGTAGGAAACGGGATAATCTTCACAGAAAAGCTAAACAGAAGCATTCTCAGAAACACCTTTGTGATGATTAAATTCAACTCACAGAGTTGAACTTTTCTTTTGGGAGAGAATCTTTGAAACACTCTTTTACTACAATCTGCAAGTGGACATTAGGAGGGCTTTGAGGCCTCTGGTGGAAAAGGAAATATCTTCCAGTAAAAACTAGATAGAAGCATTCTCAGAAACTACTTTGTGATGATTGCATTCAAGACACAGAGTTGAACATTCCCTTTGACAGTGCAGTTTGGAAACTCTCTTTTTGTAGAATCTGCAAGTGGAGATATGGACCGCTTGGAGGCCTATGGTAGTCAAGGAAATAACTTCATATACAAACTAGACAGTAGCATTCTCAGAAAACTCTTTGTGACGACTGAGTTTAACTCACAGAGCTGAACATTCCCTGGGATGGAGCAGCTGCGAAACACACTATTTGTAGAATCTGCAAGGGGATTTTTGGACCTCTCTGAGGATTTCGTTGGAAACGGGATAAACTGCACATAACTAAACGGAAGTATTCTCAGAACTTTCTTCATGGTGATTGCATTCAACTCACACTGTTGAACCTTTCTTTGATAGTTCAGGTTTGAAACACTCTTTTTGTAGAATCTGCAAGAGGATATTTGGACCCCTCTGAGGATTTCGTTGGAAACGGGATTACCCGCACCTAACTAAACAGAAGCATTCTCAGAACTTTCCTCGTGATGCTTGCATTCAACAAACACTGTTGAACCTTTCTTTGATAGTTTAGGTTTGAAACACTCTTTTTGTAGAAACTGCAAGTTGATATTTGGACCTCTCTGAGGATTTCGTTGGAAACGGGATAAAGTGCACATAACTAAACAGAAGCATTCTCAGAAATTTCTTCGTGATGTTTGCATTCAACTCACAGCGTTGAAACTTTCTTTGATAGTTCAGGTTTGAAACACTCTTTTGTAGAAACTGCAGGTGGATAATTCCATCTCTTTGAGTCCTGTCCTAATGAAGGAGATAACTTCATATCAAAGCAAGACAGAAGCATTCTCAGAAATTTCTTTGGGATGATTGAGTCGGACTCAGCTGAACATTCCTTTGGATGGAGCACTTTCGAAACACACTATTTGTAGAATCTGCAAGTGGATATTTGGACCTCTCTGAGGATTTCGTTGGAAACGGGGTAAACCACACACAACTAAACAGAAGCATTCTCAGAGCCTTCTTCATGATGTTTGCATTCAACTCACAGTGTTGAACCTTTCTTTGATAGTTCAGGTTTGAAACACTCTTTTTGTAGAAACTGCAAGTGGAGAATTGCACCTCTTTGAGGCCTATCCCAGTAAAGGAAATAACTTCATATCAAAACAAGACCGAAGGACTCTCAGAAAATTCCTTGGGATGATTGTCTTGGACTCACCGAGCTGAACATTCCTTGGGCTGGAGAAGTTTTGAGGCACGCTTACTGGAGAATCTGCAAGTGGACATTTGGCCCTCTCTGAGGAACTCGTTGGAAACGGGATAATTTCAGCTAACTAAACAGAAGCAGTCTCAGAATCTTCTTTGTGATGTTTGCATTCAAATCCCAGAGTTGAACGTTCCTTTGAACGTTCAGGTTTGAAACTCTCTTTTTGTAGAATCTGCGAGTGGATATATGGACCTCTCTGGGCATTTCGTTGGAAACGGGAAAAACTGCACATCACTAAACAGAAGTATTCTCAGAAATTTCCCCTTGGTGATTGCATTCAACTCAAACTGTTGAACCTTCTTTGATAGTTCAGGTTTGAAACACACTTTTTGTAGAATCTGCAAGAGGATATTTGGACCTCTCTGAGGATTTCGTTGGAAACGGGATTAACCGCACCTAACTAAACAGAAGCATTCTCAGAACTTTCCTCGTGAGGCTTGCATTCAACAAACACTGTTGAACGTTTCTTTGATAGTTTAGGTTTGAAACACTCTTCTTGTAGAAACTGCAAGTTGATATTTGGACCTCTCTGAGGGTTTCGTTGGAAACGGGATAAAGTGCACATAACTAAACAGAAGCATTCTCAGAACCTTCTTCGTGATGTTTGCATTCAACTCACAGTGTTGAAACTTTCTTTGATAGTTCAGGTTTGAAACACTCTTTTGTAGAAACTGCAGGTGGATAATTCCATCTCTTTGAGTCCTATCCTAGTAAAGGAGATAACTTCATATCAAAGCAAGACAGAAGCATTCTCAGAAATTTCTTTGGGATGATTGAGTCGGACTCAGCTGAACATTCCTTTGGATGGAGCACTTTCGAAACGCACTATTTGTAGAATCTGCAAGTGCATGTGTGGTCCTCTCTGAGGATTTCGTTGGAAACGGGATAAACCGCACACAACAAAACAGAAGCATTCTCAGAACCTTCTTCGTGATGTTTGCATTCAACTCACAGTGTTGACAGGTTTGAAACACTCCTTTTGTGGAAACTGCAAGTGGAGAATTGCACCTCTTTGAGGCCTATCCTAGTAAAGGAAATAACTTCATATCAAAACAAGACAGAAGCATTCTCAGAAAATTCCTTGGGATGATTGTGTTGGACTCACAGAGCTGAACATTCCTTGGGCTGGAGCAGTTTCGAAAGACGCTTTCTGTAGCATCTGCAAGTGGATATTTGGCCCTCTCTGAGGAATTCGTTGGAATCGGGGTAATATCAGCTAACTAAACAGAAGCAGTCTCAGAATCTTCTTTGTGATGTTTGCATTCAAATCCCAGAGTTGAAACTTCCTTTGAAAGTTCAGGTTAGAAACACTCTTTTTGTAGGATCTGCAATTGGATATTTGGACCACTCTGTGGCCTTCGTTCGAAACGGATATATCTTCACATAAAATCTAGACAGAAGCATTCTCAGAAACTTTTCTGTGATGACTGCATTCAACTCACAGCGTTGAACACTCGTTTTGAGAGCGCAGTTTTGAAACTCTCTTTCTGTGGAATCTGCAAGTGGATATGTGGACCTCTTTGAAGATTTCTTTGGAAACGGGAATATCTTCACATAAAATCTAAACAGAAGCATTCTCAGAAACTTCTCTGTGATGTTTGTGTTCAACTCACACAGTTTCACATGGCTTTTCAAAGAGAAGTTCTGAAACATTCTTTTCCTAGTGTCTGCAAGTGGACATTTGGAGAGCTTTCAGGCCTGTGGTGGAAAACGAATTATCGTCACATAAAAACAAGAGAGAAGCATTGTCAGAAACTTCTTTGTGATGATTGCATTCAACTCACAGAGTTGAAGGTTCCTTTTCAAACAGCAGTTTCCAAACACTCTTTCTGTGTAATGTGCAAGTGGATATTTCAACGTCTTTGAAGATTTCGTAGGAAACGGGATAATCTTCACAGAAAAGCTAAACAGAAGCATTCTCAGAAACACCTTTGTGATGATTAAATTCAACTCACAGAGTTGAACTTTTCTTTTGGGAGAGAATCTTTGAAACACTCTTTTACTACAATCTGCAAGTGGACATTAGGAGGGCTTTGAGGCCTCTGGTGGAAAAGGAAATATCTTCCAGTAAAAACTAGATAGAAGCATTCTCAGAAACTACTTTGTGATGATTGCATTCAAGACACAGAGTTGAACATTCCCTTTGACAGTGCAGTTTGGAAACTCTCTTTTTGTAGAATCTGCAAGTGGAGATATGGACCGCTTGGAGGCCTATGGTAGTCAAGGAAATAACTTCATATACAAACTAGACAGTAGCATTCTCAGAAAACTCTTTGTGACGACTGAGTTTAACTCACAGAGCTGAACATTCCCTGGGATGGAGCAGCTGCGAAACACACTATTTGTAGAATCTGCAAGGGGATTTTTGGACCTCTCTGAGGATTTCGTTGGAAACGGGATAAACTGCACATAACTAAACGGAAGTATTCTCAGAACTTTCTTCATGGTGATTGCATTCAACTCACACTGTTGAACCTTTCTTTGATAGTTCAGGTTTGAAACACTCTTTTTGTAGAATCTGCAAGAGGATATTTGGACCCCTCTGAGGATTTCGTTGGAAACGGGATTACCCGCACCTAACTAAACAGAAGCATTCTCAGAACTTTCCTCGTGATGCTTGCATTCAACAAACACTGTTGAACGTTTCTTTGATAGTTTAGGTTTGAAACACTCTTTTTGTAGAAACTGCAAGTTGATATTTGGACCTCTCTGAGGATTTCGTTGGAAACGGGATAAAGTGCACATAACTAAACAGAAGCATTCTCAGAAATTTCTTCGTGATGTTTGCATTCAACTCACAGCGTTGAAACTTTCTTTGATAGTTCAGGTTTGAAACACTCTTTTGTAGAAACTGCAGGTGGATAATTCCATCTCTTTGAGTCCTGTCCTAATGAAGGAGATAACTTCATATCAAAGCAAGACAGAAGCATTCTCAGAAATTTCTTTGGGATGATTGAGTCGGACTCAGCTGGACATTCCTTTGGTTGGAGCACTTTCGAAACACACTATTTGTAGAATCTGCAAGTGGATATTTGGACCTCTCTGAGGATTTCGTTGGAAACGGGGTAAACCACACACAACTAAACAGAAGCATTCTCAGAGCCTTCTTCATGATGTTTGCATTCAACTCACAGTGTTGAACCTTTCTTTGATAGTTCAGGTTTGAAACACTCTTTTTGTAGAAACTGCAAGTGGAGAATTGCACCTCTTTGAGGCCTATCCCAGTAAAGGAAATAACTTCATATCAAAACAAGACCGAAGGACTCTCAGAAAATTCCTTGGGATGATTGTCTTGGACTCACCGAGCTGAACATTCCTTGGGCTGGAGAAGTTTTGAGGCACGCTTACTGGAGAATCTGCAAGTGGACATTTGGCCCTCTCTGAGGAACTCGTTGGAAACGGGATAATTTCAGCTAACTAAACAGAAGCAGTCTCAGAATCTTCTTTGTGATGTTTGCATTCAAATCCCAGAGTTGAACGTTCCTTTGAACGTTCAGGTTTGAAACTCTCTTTTTGTAGAATCTGCGAGTGGATATATGGACCTCTCTGGGCATTTCGTTGGAAACGGGAAAAACTGCACATCACTAAACAGAAGTATTCTCAGAAATTTCCCCGTGGTGATTGCATTCAACTCAAACTGTTGAACCTTCTTTGATAGTTCAGGTTTGAAACACACTTTTTGTAGAATCTGCAAGAGGATATTTGGACCTCTCTGAGGATTTCGTTGGAAACGGGATTAACCGCACCTAACTAAACAGAAGCATTCTCAGAACTTTCCTCGTGAGGCTTGCATTCAACAAACACTGTTGAACGTTTCTTTGATAGTTTAGGTTTGAAACACTCTTCTTGTAGAAACTGCAAGTTGATATTTGGACCTCTCTGAGGGTTTCGTTGGAAACGGGATAAAGTGCACATAACTAAACAGAAGCATTCTCAGAACCTTCTTCGTGATGTTTGCATTCAACTCACAGCGTTGAAACTTTCTTTGATAGTTCAGGTTTGAAACACTCTTTTGTAGAAACTGCAGGTGGATAATTCCATCTCTTTGAGTCCTATCCTAGTAAAGGAGATAACTTCATATCAAAGCAAGACAGAAGCATTCTCAGAAATTTCTTTGGGATGATTGAGTCGGACTCAGCTGAACATTCCTTTGGATGGAGCACTTTCGAAACGCACTATTTGTAGAATCTGCAAGTGCATGTGTGGTCCTCTCTGAGGATTTCGTTGGAAACGGGATAAACCGCACACAACAAAACAGAAGCATTCTCAGAACCTTCTTCGTGATGTTTGCATTCAACTCACAGTGTTGACAGGTTTGAAACACTCCTTTTGTGGAAACTGCAAGTGGAGAATTGCACCTCTTTGAGGCCTATCCTAGTAAAGGAAATAACTTCATATCAAAACAAGACAGAAGCATTCTCAGAAAATTCCTTGGGATGATTGTGTTGGACTCACAGAGCTGAACATTCCTTGGGCTGGAGCAGTTTCGAAAGACGCTTTCTGTAGCATCTGCAAGTGGATATTTGGCCCTCTCTGAGGAATTCGTTGGAATCGGGGTAATATCAGCTAACTAAACAGAAGCAGTCTCAGAATCTTCTTTGTGATGTTTGCATTCAAATCCCAGAGTTGAAACTTCCTTTGAAAGTTCAGGTTAGAAACACTCTTTTTGTAGGATCTGCAATTGGATATTTGGACCACTCTGTGGCCTTCGTTCGAAACGGATATATCTTCACATAAAATCTAGACAGAAGCATTCTCAGAAACTTTTCTGTGATGACTGCATTCAACTCACAGCGTTGAACACTCGTTTTGAGAGCGCAGTTTTGAAACTCTCTTTCTGTGGAATCTGCAAGTGGATATGTGGACCTCTTTGAAGATTTCTTTGGAAACGGGAATATCTTCACATAAAATCTAAACAGAAGCATTCTCAGAAACTTCTCTGTGATGTTTGTGTTCAACTCACACAGTTTCACATGGCTTTTCAAAGAGAAGTTCTGAAACATTCTTTTCCTAGTGTCTGCAAGTGGACATTTGGAGAGCTTTCAGGCCTGTGGTGGAAAACGAATTATCGTCACATAAAAACAAGAGAGAAGCATTGTCAGAAACTTCTTTGTGATGATTGCATTCAACTCACAGAGTTGAAGGTTCCTTTTCAAACAGCAGTTTCCAAACACTCTTTCTGTGTAATGTGCAAGTGGATATTTCAACGTCTTTGAAGATTTCGTAGGAAACGGGATAATCTTCACAGAAAAGCTAAACAGAAGCATTCTCAGAAACACCTTTGTGATGATTAAATTCAACTCACAGAGTTGAACTTTTCTTTTGGGAGAGAATCTTTGAAACACTCTTTTACTACAATCTGCAAGTGGACATTAGGAGGGCTTTGAGGCCTCTGGTGGAAAAGGAAATATCTTCCAGTAAAAACTAGATAGAAGCATTCTCAGAAACTACTTTGTGATGATTGCATTCAAGACACAGAGTTGAACATTCCCTTTGACAGTGCAGTTTGGAAACTCTCTTTTTGTAGAATCTGCAAGTGGAGATATGGACCGCTTGGAGGCCTATGGTAGTCAAGGAAATAACTTCATATACAAACTAGACAGTAGCATTCTCAGAAAACTCTTTGTGACGACTGAGTTTAACTCACAGAGCTGAACATTCCCTGGGATGGAGCAGCTGCGAAACACACTATTTGTAGAATCTGCAAGGGGATTTTTGGACCTCTCTGAGGATTTCGTTGGAAACGGGATAAACTGCACATAACTAAACGGAAGTATTCTCAGAACTTTCTTCATGGTGATTGCATTCAACTCACACTGTTGAACCTTTCTTTGATAGTTCAGGTTTGAAACACTCTTTTTGTAGAATCTGCAAGAGGATATTTGGACCCCTCTGAGGATTTCGTTGGAAACGGGATTACCCGCACCTAACTAAACAGAAGCATTCTCAGAACTTTCCTCGTGATGCTTGCATTCAACAAACACTGTTGAACCTTTCTTTGATAGTTTAGGTTTGAAACACTCTTTTTGTAGAAACTGCAAGTTGATATTTGGACCTCTCTGAGGATTTCGTTGGAAACGGGATAAAGTGCACATAACTAAACAGAAGCATTCTCAGAAATTTCTTCGTGATGTTTGCATTCAACTCACAGCGTTGAAACTTTCTTTGATAGTTCAGGTTTGAAACACTCTTTTGTAGAAACTGCAGGTGGATAATTCCATCTCTTTGAGTCCTGTCCTAATGAAGGAGATAACTTCATATCAAAGCAAGACAGAAGCATTCTCAGAAATTTCTTTGGGATGATTGAGTCGGACTCAGCTGAACATTCCTTTGGATGGAGCACTTTCGAAACACACTATTTGTAGAATCTGCAAGTGGATATTTGGACCTCTCTGAGGATTTCGTTGGAAACGGGGTAAACCACACACAACTAAACAGAAGCATTCTCAGAGCCTTCTTCATGATGTTTGCATTCAACTCACAGTGTTGAACCTTTCTTTGATAGTTCAGGTTTGAAACACTCTTTTTGTAGAAACTGCAAGTGGAGAATTGCACCTCTTTGAGGCCTATCCCAGTAAAGGAAATAACTTCATATCAAAACAAGACCGAAGGACTCTCAGAAAATTCCTTGGGATGATTGTCTTGGACTCACCGAGCTGAACATTCCTTGGGCTGGAGAAGTTTTGAGGCACGCTTACTGGAGAATCTGCAAGTGGATATTTGGCCCTCTCTGAGGAACTCGTTGGAAACGGGATAATTTCAGCTAACTAAACAGAAGCAGTCTCAGAATCTTCTTTGTGATGTTTGCATTCAAATCCCAGAGTTGAACGTTCCTTTGAACGTTCAGGTTTGAAACTCTCTTTTTGTAGAATCTGCGAGTGGATATATGGACCTCTCTGGGCATTTCGTTGGAAACGGGAAAAACTGCACATCACTAAACAGAAGTATTCTCAGAAATTTCCCCGTGGTGATTGCATTCAACTCAAACTGTTGAACCTTCTTTGATAGTTCAGGTTTGAAACACACTTTTTGTAGAATCTGCAAGAGGATATTTGGACCTCTCTGAGGATTTCGTTGGAAACGGGATTAACCGCACCTAACTAAACAGAAGCATTCTCAGAACTTTCCTCGTGAGGCTTGCATTCAACAAACACTGTTGAACGTTTCTTTGATAGTTTTGGTTTGAAACACTCTTCTTGTAGAAACTGCAAGTTGATATTTGGACCTCTCTGAGGGTTTCGTTGGAAACGGGATAAAGTGCACATAACTAAACAGAAGCATTCTCAGAACCTTCTTCGTGATGTTTGCATTCAACTCACAGCGTTGAAACTTTCTTTGATAGTTCAGGTTTGAAACACTCTTTTGTAGAAACTGCAGGTGGATAATTCCATCTCTTTGAGTCCTATCCTAGTAAAGGAGATAACTTCATATCAAAGCAAGACAGAAGCATTCTCAGAAATTTCTTTGGGATGATTGAGTCGGACTCAGCTGAACATTCCTTTGGATGGAGCACTTTCGAAACGCACTATTTGTAGAATCTGCAAGTGCATGTGTGGTCCTCTCTGAGGATTTCGTTGGAAACGGGATAAACCGCACACAACAAAACAGAAGCATTCTCAGAACCTTCTTCGTGATGTTTGCATTCAACTCACAGTGTTGACAGGTTTGAAACACTCCTTTTGTGGAAACTGCAAGTGGAGAATTGCACCTCTTTGAGGCCTATCCTAGTAAAGGAAATAACTTCATATCAAAACAAGACAGAAGCATTCTCAGAAAATTCCTTGGGATGATTGTGTTGGACTCACAGAGCTGAACATTCCTTGGGCTGGAGCAGTTTCGAAAGACGCTTTCTGTAGCATCTGCAAGTGGATATTTGGCCCTCTCTGAGGAATTCGTTGGAATCGGGGTAATATCAGCTAACTAAACAGAAGCAGTCTCAGAATCTTCTTTGTGATGTTTGCATTCAAATCCCAGAGTTGAAACTTCCTTTGAAAGTTCAGGTTAGAAACACTCTTTTTGTAGGATCTGCAATTGGATATTTGGACCACTCTGTGGCCTTCGTTCGAAACGGATATATCTTCACATAAAATCTAGACAGAAGCATTCTCAGAAACTTTTCTGTGATGACTGCATTCAACTCACAGCGTTGAACACTCGTTTTGAGAGCGCAGTTTTGAAACTCTCTTTCTGTGGAATCTGCAAGTGGATATGTGGACCTCTTTGAAGATTTCTTTGGAAACGGGAATATCTTCACATAAAATCTAAACAGAAGCATTCTCAGAAACTTCTCTGTGATGTTTGTGTTCAACTCACACAGTTTCACATGGCTTTTCAAAGAGAAGTTCTGAAACATTCTTTTCCTAGTGTCTGCAAGTGGACATTTGGAGAGCTTTCAGGCCTGTGGTGGAAAACGAATTATCGTCACATAAAAACAAGAGAGAAGCATTGTCAGAAACTTCTTTGTGATGATTGCATTCAACTCACAGAGTTGAAGGTTCCTTTTCAAACAGCAGTTTCCAAACACTCTTTCTGTGTAATGTGCAAGTGGATATTTCAACGTCTTTGAAGATTTCGTAGGAAACGGGATAATCTTCACAGAAAAGCTAAACAGAAGCATTCTCAGAAACACCTTTGTGATGATTAAATTCAACTCACAGAGTTGAACTTTTCTTTTGGGAGAGAATCTTTGAAACACTCTTTTACTACAATCTGCAAGTGGACATTAGGAGGGCTTTGAGGCCTCTGGTGGAAAAGGAAATATCTTCCAGTAAAAACTAGATAGAAGCATTCTCAGAAACTACTTTGTGATGATTGCATTCAAGACACAGAGTTGAACATTCCCTTTGACAGTGCAGTTTGGAAACTCTCTTTTTGTAGAATCTGCAAGTGGAGATATGGACCGCTTGGAGGCCTATGGTAGTCAAGGAAATAACTTCATATACAAACTAGACAGTAGCATTCTCAGAAAACTCTTTGTGACGACTGAGTTTAACTCACAGAGCTGAACATTCCCTGGGATGGAGCAGCTGCGAAACACACTATTTGTAGAATCTGCAAGGGGATTTTTGGACCTCTCTGAGGATTTCGTTGGAAACGGGATAAACTGCACATAACTAAACGGAAGTATTCTCAGAACTTTCTTCATGGTGATTGCATTCAACTCACACTGTTGAACCTTTCTTTGATAGTTCAGGTTTGAAACACTCTTTTTGTAGAATCTGCAAGAGGATATTTGGACCCCTCTGAGGATTTCGTTGGAAACGGGATTACCCGCACCTAACTAAACAGAAGCATTCTCAGAACTTTCCTCGTGATGCTTGCATTCAACAAACACTGTTGAACCTTTCTTTGATAGTTTAGGTTTGAAACACTCTTTTTGTAGAAACTGCAAGTTGATATTTGGACCTCTCTGAGGATTTCGTTGGAAACGGGATAAAGTGCACATAACTAAACAGAAGCATTCTCAGAAATTTCTTCGTGATGTTTGCATTCAACTCACAGCGTTGAAACTTTCTTTGATAGTTCAGGTTTGAAACACTCTTTTGTAGAAACTGCAGGTGGATAATTCCATCTCTTTGAGTCCTGTCCTAATGAAGGAGATAACTTCATATCAAAGCAAGACAGAAGCATTCTCAGAAATTTCTTTGGGATGATTGAGTCGGACTCAGCTGAACATTCCTTTGGATGGAGCACTTTCGAAACACACTATTTGTAGAATCTGCAAGTGGATATTTGGACCTCTCTGAGGATTTCGTTGGAAACGGGGTAAACCACACACAACTAAACAGAAGCATTCTCAGAGCCTTCTTCATGATGTTTGCATTCAACTCACAGTGTTGAACCTTTCTTTGATAGTTCAGGTTTGAAACACTCTTTTTGTAGAAACTGCAAGTGGAGAATTGCACCTCTTTGAGGCCTATCCCAGTAAAGGAAATAACTTCATATCAAAACAAGACCGAAGGACTCTCAGAAAATTCCTTGGGATGATTGTCTTGGACTCACCGAGCTGAACATTCCTTGGGCTGGAGAAGTTTTGAGGCACGCTTACTGGAGAATCTGCAAGTGGATATTTGGCCCTCTCTGAGGAACTCGTTGGAAACGGGATAATTTCAGCTAACTAAACAGAAGCAGTCTCAGAATCTTCTTTGTGATGTTTGCATTCAAATCCCAGAGTTGAACGTTCCTTTGAACGTTCAGGTTTGAAACTCTCTTTTTGTAGAATCTGCGAGTGGATATATGGACCTCTCTGGGCATTTCGTTGGAAACGGGAAAAACTGCACATCACTAAACAGAAGTATTCTCAGAAATTTCCCCGTGGTGATTGCATTCAACTCAAACTGTTGAACCTTCTTTGATAGTTCAGGTTTGAAACACACTTTTTGTAGAATCTGCAAGAGGATATTTGGACCTCTCTGAGGATTTCGTTGGAAACGGGATTAACCGCACCTAACTAAACAGAAGCATTCTCAGAACTTTCCTCGTGAGGCTTGCATTCAACAAACACTGTTGAACGTTTCTTTGATAGTTTTGGTTTGAAACACTCTTCTTGTAGAAACTGCAAGTTGATATTTGGACCTCTCTGAGGGTTTCGTTGGAAACGGGATAAAGTGCACATAACTAAACAGAAGCATTCTCAGAACCTTCTTCGTGATGTTTGCATTCAACTCACAGCGTTGAAACTTTCTTTGATAGTTCAGGTTTGAAACACTCTTTTGTAGAAACTGCAGGTGGATAATTCCATCTCTTTGAGTCCTATCCTAGTAAAGGAGATAACTTCATATCAAAGCAAGACAGAAGCATTCTCAGAAATTTCTTTGGGATGATTGAGTCGGACTCAGCTGAACATTCCTTTGGATGGAGCACTTTCGAAACGCACTATTTGTAGAATCTGCAAGTGCATGTGTGGTCCTCTCTGAGGATTTCGTTGGAAACGGGATAAACCGCACACAACAAAACAGAAGCATTCTCAGAACCTTCTTCGTGATGTTTGCATTCAACTCACAGTGTTGACAGGTTTGAAACACTCCTTTTGTGGAAACTGCAAGTGGAGAATTGCACCTCTTTGAGGCCTATCCTAGTAAAGGAAATAACTTCATATCAAAACAAGACAGAAGCATTCTCAGAAAATTCCTTGGGATGATTGTGTTGGACTCACAGAGCTGAACATTCCTTGGGCTGGAGCAGTTTCGAAAGACGCTTTCTGTAGCATCTGCAAGTGGATATTTGGCCCTCTCTGAGGAATTCGTTGGAATCGGGGTAATATCAGCTAACTAAACAGAAGCAGTCTCAGAATCTTCTTTGTGATGTTTGCATTCAAATCCCAGAGTTGAAACTTCCTTTGAAAGTTCAGGTTAGAAACACTCTTTTTGTAGGATCTGCAATTGGATATTTGGACCACTCTGTGGCCTTCGTTCGAAACGGATATATCTTCACATAAAATCTAGACAGAAGCATTCTCAGAAACTTTTCTGTGATGACTGCATTCAACTCACAGCGTTGAACACTCGTTTTGAGAGCGCAGTTTTGAAACTCTCTTTCTGTGGAATCTGCAAGTGGATATGTGGACCTCTTTGAAGATTTCTTTGGAAACGGGAATATCTTCACATAAAATCTAAACAGAAGCATTCTCAGAAACTTCTCTGTGATGTTTGTGTTCAACTCACACAGTTTCACATGGCTTTTCAAAGAGAAGTTCTGAAACATTCTTTTCCTAGTGTCTGCAAGTGGACATTTGGAGAGCTTTCAGGCCTGTGGTGGAAAACGAATTATCGTCACATAAAAACAAGAGAGAAGCATTGTCAGAAACTTCTTTGTGATGATTGCATTCAACTCACAGAGTTGAAGGTTCCTTTTCAAACAGCAGTTTCCAAACACTCTTTCTGTGTAATGTGCAAGTGGATATTTCAACGTCTTTGAAGATTTCGTAGGAAACGGGATAATCTTCACAGAAAAGCTAAACAGAAGCATTCTCAGAAACACCTTTGTGATGATTAAATTCAACTCACAGAGTTGAACTTTTCTTTTGGGAGAGAATCTTTGAAACACTCTTTTACTACAATCTGCAAGTGGACATTAGGAGGGCTTTGAGGCCTCTGGTGGAAAAGGAAATATCTTCCAGTAAAAACTAGATAGAAGCATTCTCAGAAACTACTTTGTGATGATTGCATTCAAGACACAGAGTTGAACATTCCCTTTGACAGTGCAGTTTGGAAACTCTCTTTTTGTAGAATCTGCAAGTGGAGATATGGACCGCTTGGAGGCCTATGGTAGTCAAGGAAATAACTTCATATACAAACTAGACAGTAGCATTCTCAGAAAACTCTTTGTGACGACTGAGTTTAACTCACAGAGCTGAACATTCCCTGGGATGGAGCAGCTGCGAAACACACTATTTGTAGAATCTGCAAGGGGATTTTTGGACCTCTCTGAGGATTTCGTTGGAAACGGGATAAACTGCACATAACTAAACGGAAGTATTCTCAGAACTTTCTTCATGGTGATTGCATTCAACTCACACTGTTGAACCTTTCTTTGATAGTTCAGGTTTGAAACACTCTTTTTGTAGAATCTGCAAGAGGATATTTGGACCCCTCTGAGGATTTCGTTGGAAACGGGATTACCCGCACCTAACTAAACAGAAGCATTCTCAGAACTTTCCTCGTGATGCTTGCATTCAACAAACACTGTTGAACCTTTCTTTGATAGTTTAGGTTTGAAACACTCTTTTTGTAGAAACTGCAAGTTGATATTTGGACCTCTCTGAGGATTTCGTTGGAAACGGGATAAAGTGCACATAACTAAACAGAAGCATTCTCAGAAATTTCTTCGTGATGTTTGCATTCAACTCACAGCGTTGAAACTTTCTTTGATAGTTCAGGTTTGAAACACTCTTTTGTAGAAACTGCAGGTGGATAATTCCATCTCTTTGAGTCCTGTCCTAATGAAGGAGATAACTTCATATCAAAGCAAGACAGAAGCATTCTCAGAAATTTCTTTGGGATGATTGAGTCGGACTCAGCTGAACATTCCTTTGGATGGAGCACTTTCGAAACACACTATTTGTAGAATCTGCAAGTGGATATTTGGACCTCTCTGAGGATTTCGTTGGAAACGGGGTAAACCACACACAACTAAACAGAAGCATTCTCAGAGCCTTCTTCATGATGTTTGCATTCAACTCACAGTGTTGAACCTTTCTTTGATAGTTCAGGTTTGAAACACTCTTTTTGTAGAAACTGCAAGTGGAGAATTGCACCTCTTTGAGGCCTATCCCAGTAAAGGAAATAACTTCATATCAAAACAAGACCGAAGGACTCTCAGAAAATTCCTTGGGATGATTGTCTTGGACTCACCGAGCTGAACATTCCTTGGGCTGGAGAAGTTTTGAGGCACGCTTACTGGAGAATCTGCAAGTGGATATTTGGCCCTCTCTGAGGAACTCGTTGGAAACGGGATAATTTCAGCTAACTAAACAGAAGCAGTCTCAGAATCTTCTTTGTGATGTTTGCATTCAAATCCCAGAGTTGAACGTTCCTTTGAACGTTCAGGTTTGAAACTCTCTTTTTGTAGAATCTGCGAGTGGATATATGGACCTCTCTGGGCATTTCGTTGGAAACGGGAAAAACTGCACATCACTAAACAGAAGTATTCTCAGAAATTTCCCCGTGGTGATTGCATTCAACTCAAACTGTTGAACCTTCTTTGATAGTTCAGGTTTGAAACACACTTTTTGTAGAATCTGCAAGAGGATATTTGGACCTCTCTGAGGATTTCGTTGGAAACGGGATTAACCGCACCTAACTAAACAGAAGCATTCTCAGAACTTTCCTCGTGAGGCTTGCATTCAACAAACACTGTTGAACGTTTCTTTGATAGTTTTGGTTTGAAACACTCTTCTTGTAGAAACTGCAAGTTGATATTTGGACCTCTCTGAGGGTTTCGTTGGAAACGGGATAAAGTGCACATAACTAAACAGAAGCATTCTCAGAACCTTCTTCGTGATGTTTGCATTCAACTCACAGCGTTGAAACTTTCTTTGATAGTTCAGGTTTGAAACACTCTTTTGTAGAAACTGCAGGTGGATAATTCCATCTCTTTGAGTCCTATCCTAGTAAAGGAGATAACTTCATATCAAAGCAAGACAGAAGCATTCTCAGAAATTTCTTTGGGATGATTGAGTCGGACTCAGCTGAACATTCCTTTGGATGGAGCACTTTCGAAACGCACTATTTGTAGAATCTGCAAGTGCATGTGTGGTCCTCTCTGAGGATTTCGTTGGAAACGGGATAAACCGCACACAACAAAACAGAAGCATTCTCAGAACCTTCTTCGTGATGTTTGCATTCAACTCACAGTGTTGACAGGTTTGAAACACTCCTTTTGTGGAAACTGCAAGTGGAGAATTGCACCTCTTTGAGGCCTATCCTAGTAAAGGAAATAACTTCATATCAAAACAAGACAGAAGCATTCTCAGAAAATTCCTTGGGATGATTGTGTTGGACTCACAGAGCTGAACATTCCTTGGGCTGGAGCAGTTTCGAAAGACGCTTTCTGTAGCATCTGCAAGTGGATATTTGGCCCTCTCTGAGGAATTCGTTGGAATCGGGGTAATATCAGCTAACTAAACAGAAGCAGTCTCAGAATCTTCTTTGTGATGTTTGCATTCAAATCCCAGAGTTGAAACTTCCTTTGAAAGTTCAGGTTAGAAACACTCTTTTTGTAGGATCTGCAATTGGATATTTGGACCACTCTGTGGCCTTCGTTCGAAACGGATATATCTTCACATAAAATCTAGACAGAAGCATTCTCAGAAACTTTTCTGTGATGACTGCATTCAACTCACAGCGTTGAACACTCGTTTTGAGAGCGCAGTTTTGAAACTCTCTTTCTGTGGAATCTGCAAGTGGATATGTGGACCTCTTTGAAGATTTCTTTGGAAACGGGAATATCTTCACATAAAATCTAAACAGAAGCATTCTCAGAAACTTCTCTGTGATGTTTGTGTTCAACTCACACAGTTTCACATGGCTTTTCAAAGAGAAGTTCTGAAACATTCTTTTCCTAGTGTCTGCAAGTGGACATTTGGAGAGCTTTCAGGCCTGTGGTGGAAAACGAATTATCGTCACATAAAAACAAGAGAGAAGCATTGTCAGAAACTTCTTTGTGATGATTGCATTCAACTCACAGAGTTGAAGGTTCCTTTTCAAACAGCAGTTTCCAAACACTCTTTCTGTGTAATGTGCAAGTGGATATTTCAACGTCTTTGAAGATTTCGTAGGAAACGGGATAATCTTCACAGAAAAGCTAAACAGAAGCATTCTCAGAAACACCTTTGTGATGATTAAATTCAACTCACAGAGTTGAACTTTTCTTTTGGGAGAGAATCTTTGAAACACTCTTTTACTACAATCTGCAAGTGGACATTAGGAGGGCTTTGAGGCCTCTGGTGGAAAAGGAAATATCTTCCAGTAAAAACTAGATAGAAGCATTCTCAGAAACTACTTTGTGATGATTGCATTCAAGACACAGAGTTGAACATTCCCTTTGACAGTGCAGTTTGGAAACTCTCTTTTTGTAGAATCTGCAAGTGGAGATATGGACCGCTTGGAGGCCTATGGTAGTCAAGGAAATAACTTCATATACAAACTAGACAGTAGCATTCTCAGAAAACTCTTTGTGACGACTGAGTTTAACTCACAGAGCTGAACATTCCCTGGGATGGAGCAGCTGCGAAACACACTATTTGTAGAATCTGCAAGGGGATTTTTGGACCTCTCTGAGGATTTCGTTGGAAACGGGATAAACTGCACATAACTAAACGGAAGTATTCTCAGAACTTTCTTCATGGTGATTGCATTCAACTCACACTGTTGAACCTTTCTTTGATAGTTCAGGTTTGAAACACTCTTTTTGTAGAATCTGCAAGAGGATATTTGGACCCCTCTGAGGATTTCGTTGGAAACGGGATTACCCGCACCTAACTAAACAGAAGCATTCTCAGAACTTTCCTCGTGATGCTTGCATTCAACAAACACTGTTGAACCTTTCTTTGATAGTTTAGGTTTGAAACACTCTTTTTGTAGAAACTGCAAGTTGATATTTGGACCTCTCTGAGGATTTCGTTGGAAACGGGATAAAGTGCACATAACTAAACAGAAGCATTCTCAGAAATTTCTTCGTGATGTTTGCATTCAACTCACAGCGTTGAAACTTTCTTTGATAGTTCAGGTTTGAAACACTCTTTTGTAGAAACTGCAGGTGGATAATTCCATCTCTTTGAGTCCTGTCCTAATGAAGGAGATAACTTCATATCAAAGCAAGACAGAAGCATTCTCAGAAATTTCTTTGGGATGATTGAGTCGGACTCAGCTGAACATTCCTTTGGATGGAGCACTTTCGAAACACACTATTTGTAGAATCTGCAAGTGGATATTTGGACCTCTCTGAGGATTTCGTTGGAAACGGGGTAAACCACACACAACTAAACAGAAGCATTCTCAGAGCCTTCTTCATGATGTTTGCATTCAACTCACAGTGTTGAACCTTTCTTTGATAGTTCAGGTTTGAAACACTCTTTTTGTAGAAACTGCAAGTGGAGAATTGCACCTCTTTGAGGCCTATCCCAGTAAAGGAAATAACTTCATATCAAAACAAGACCGAAGGACTCTCAGAAAATTCCTTGGGATGATTGTCTTGGACTCACCGAGCTGAACATTCCTTGGGCTGGAGAAGTTTTGAGGCACGCTTACTGGAGAATCTGCAAGTGGATATTTGGCCCTCTCTGAGGAACTCGTTGGAAACGGGATAATTTCAGCTAACTAAACAGAAGCAGTCTCAGAATCTTCTTTGTGATGTTTGCATTCAAATCCCAGAGTTGAACGTTCCTTTGAACGTTCAGGTTTGAAACTCTCTTTTTGTAGAATCTGCGAGTGGATATATGGACCTCTCTGGGCATTTCGTTGGAAACGGGAAAAACTGCACATCACTAAACAGAAGTATTCTCAGAAATTTCCCCGTGGTGATTGCATTCAACTCAAACTGTTGAACCTTCTTTGATAGTTCAGGTTTGAAACACACTTTTTGTAGAATCTGCAAGAGGATATTTGGACCTCTCTGAGGATTTCGTTGGAAACGGGATTAACCGCACCTAACTAAACAGAAGCATTCTCAGAACTTTCCTCGTGAGGCTTGCATTCAACAAACACTGTTGAACGTTTCTTTGATAGTTTTGGTTTGAAACACTCTTCTTGTAGAAACTGCAAGTTGATATTTGGACCTCTCTGAGGGTTTCGTTGGAAACGGGATAAAGTGCACATAACTAAACAGAAGCATTCTCAGAACCTTCTTCGTGATGTTTGCATTCAACTCACAGCGTTGAAACTTTCTTTGATAGTTCAGGTTTGAAACACTCTTTTGTAGAAACTGCAGGTGGATAATTCCATCTCTTTGAGTCCTATCCTAGTAAAGGAGATAACTTCATATCAAAGCAAGACAGAAGCATTCTCAGAAATTTCTTTGGGATGATTGAGTCGGACTCAGCTGAACATTCCTTTGGATGGAGCACTTTCGAAACGCACTATTTGTAGAATCTGCAAGTGCATGTGTGGTCCTCTCTGAGGATTTCGTTGGAAACGGGATAAACCGCACACAACAAAACAGAAGCATTCTCAGAACCTTCTTCGTGATGTTTGCATTCAACTCACAGTGTTGACAGGTTTGAAACACTCCTTTTGTGGAAACTGCAAGTGGAGAATTGCACCTCTTTGAGGCCTATCCTAGTAAAGGAAATAACTTCATATCAAAACAAGACAGAAGCATTCTCAGAAAATTCCTTGGGATGATTGTGTTGGACTCACAGAGCTGAACATTCCTTGGGCTGGAGCAGTTTCGAAAGACGCTTTCTGTAGCATCTGCAAGTGGATATTTGGCCCTCTCTGAGGAATTCGTTGGAATCGGGGTAATATCAGCTAACTAAACAGAAGCAGTCTCAGAATCTTCTTTGTGATGTTTGCATTCAAATCCCAGAGTTGAAACTTCCTTTGAAAGTTCAGGTTAGAAACACTCTTTTTGTAGGATCTGCAATTGGATATTTGGACCACTCTGTGGCCTTCGTTCGAAACGGATATATCTTCACATAAAATCTAGACAGAAGCATTCTCAGAAACTTTTCTGTGATGACTGCATTCAACTCACAGCGTTGAACACTCGTTTTGAGAGCGCAGTTTTGAAACTCTCTTTCTGTGGAATCTGCAAGTGGATATGTGGACCTCTTTGAAGATTTCTTTGGAAACGGGAATATCTTCACATAAAATCTAAACAGAAGCATTCTCAGAAACTTCTCTGTGATGTTTGTGTTCAACTCACACAGTTTCACATGGCTTTTCAAAGAGAAGTTCTGAAACATTCTTTTCCTAGTGTCTGCAAGTGGACATTTGGAGAGCTTTCAGGCCTGTGGTGGAAAACGAATTATCGTCACATAACAACAAGAGAGAAGCATTGTCAGAAACTTCTTTGTGATGATTGCATTCAACTCACAGAGTTGAAGGTTCCTTTTCAAACAGCAGTTTCCAAACACTCTTTCTGTGTAATGTGCAAGTGGATATTTCAACGTCTTTGAAGATTTCGTAGGAAACGGGATAATCTTCACAGAAAAGCTAAACAGAAGCATTCTCAGAAACACCTTTGTGATGATTAAATTCAACTCACAGAGTTGAACTTTTCTTTTGGGAGAGAATCTTTGAAACACTCTTTTACTACAATCTGCAAGTGGACATTAGGAGGGCTTTGAGGCCTCTGGTGGAAAAGGAAATATCTTCCAGTAAAAACTAGATAGAAGCATTCTCAGAAACTACTTTGTGATGATTGCATTCAAGACACAGAGTTGAACATTCCCTTTGACAGTGCAGTTTGGAAACTCTCTTTTTGTAGAATCTGCAAGTGGAGATATGGACCGCTTGGAGGCCTATGGTAGTCAAGGAAATAACTTCATATACAAACTAGACAGTAGCATTCTCAGAAAACTCTTTGTGACGACTGAGTTTAACTCACAGAGCTGAACATTCCCTGGGATGGAGCAGCTGCGAAACACACTATTTGTAGAATCTGCAAGGGGATTTTTGGACCTCTCTGAGGATTTCGTTGGAAACGGGATAAACTGCACATAACTAAACGGAAGTATTCTCAGAACTTTCTTCATGGTGATTGCATTCAACTCACACTGTTGAACCTTTCTTTGATAGTTCAGGTTTGAAACACTCTTTTTGTAGAATCTGCAAGAGGATATTTGGACCCCTCTGAGGATTTCGTTGGAAACGGGATTACCCGCACCTAACTAAACAGAAGCATTCTCAGAACTTTCCTCGTGATGCTTGCATTCAACAAACACTGTTGAACCTTTCTTTGATAGTTTAGGTTTGAAACACTCTTTTTGTAGAAACTGCAAGTTGATATTTGGACCTCTCTGAGGATTTCGTTGGAAACGGGATAAAGTGCACATAACTAAACAGAAGCATTCTCAGAAATTTCTTCGTGATGTTTGCATTCAACTCACAGCGTTGAAACTTTCTTTGATAGTTCAGGTTTGAAACACTCTTTTGTAGAAACTGCAGGTGGATAATTCCATCTCTTTGAGTCCTGTCCTAATGAAGGAGATAACTTCATATCAAAGCAAGACAGAAGCATTCTCAGAAATTTCTTTGGGATGATTGAGTCGGACTCAGCTGAACATTCCTTTGGATGGAGCACTTTCGAAACACACTATTTGTAGAATCTGCAAGTGGATATTTGGACCTCTCTGAGGATTTCGTTGGAAACGGGGTAAACCACACACAACTAAACAGAAGCATTCTCAGAGCCTTCTTCATGATGTTTGCATTCAACTCACAGTGTTGAACCTTTCTTTGATAGTTCAGGTTTGAAACACTCTTTTTGTAGAAACTGCAAGTGGAGAATTGCACCTCTTTGAGGCCTATCCCAGTAAAGGAAATAACTTCATATCAAAACAAGACCGAAGGACTCTCAGAAAATTCCTTGGGATGATTGTCTTGGACTCACCGAGCTGAACATTCCTTGGGCTGGAGAAGTTTTGAGGCACGCTTACTGGAGAATCTGCAAGTGGATATTTGGCCCTCTCTGAGGAACTCGTTGGAAACGGGATAATTTCAGCTAACTAAACAGAAGCAGTCTCAGAATCTTCTTTGTGATGTTTGCATTCAAATCCCAGAGTTGAACGTTCCTTTGAACGTTCAGGTTTGAAACTCTCTTTTTGTAGAATCTGCGAGTGGATATATGGACCTCTCTGGGCATTTCGTTGGAAACGGGAAAAACTGCACATCACTAAACAGAAGTATTCTCAGAAATTTCCCCGTGGTGATTGCATTCAACTCAAACTGTTGAACCTTCTTTGATAGTTCAGGTTTGAAACACACTTTTTGTAGAATCTGCAAGAGGATATTTGGACCTCTCTGAGGATTTCGTTGGAAACGGGATTAACCGCACCTAACTAAACAGAAGCATTCTCAGAACTTTCCTCGTGAGGCTTGCATTCAACAAACACTGTTGAACGTTTCTTTGATAGTTTTGGTTTGAAACACTCTTCTTGTAGAAACTGCAAGTTGATATTTGGACCTCTCTGAGGGTTTCGTTGGAAACGGGATAAAGTGCACATAACTAAACAGAAGCATTCTCAGAACCTTCTTCGTGATGTTTGCATTCAACTCACAGCGTTGAAACTTTCTTTGATAGTTCAGGTTTGAAACACTCTTTTGTAGAAACTGCAGGTGGATAATTCCATCTCTTTGAGTCCTATCCTAGTAAAGGAGATAACTTCATATCAAAGCAAGACAGAAGCATTCTCAGAAATTTCTTTGGGATGATTGAGTCGGACTCAGCTGAACATTCCTTTGGATGGAGCACTTTCGAAACGCACTATTTGTAGAATCTGCAAGTGCATGTGTGGTCCTCTCTGAGGATTTCGTTGGAAACGGGATAAACCGCACACAACAAAACAGAAGCATTCTCAGAACCTTCTTCGTGATGTTTGCATTCAACTCACAGTGTTGACAGGTTTGAAACACTCCTTTTGTGGAAACTGCAAGTGGAGAATTGCACCTCTTTGAGGCCTATCCTAGTAAAGGAAATAACTTCATATCAAAACAAGACAGAAGCATTCTCAGAAAATTCCTTGGGATGATTGTGTTGGACTCACAGAGCTGAACATTCCTTGGGCTGGAGCAGTTTCGAAAGACGCTTTCTGTAGCATCTGCAAGTGGATATTTGGCCCTCTCTGAGGAATTCGTTGGAATCGGGGTAATATCAGCTAACTAAACAGAAGCAGTCTCAGAATCTTCTTTGTGATGTTTGCATTCGAATCCCAGAGTTGAAACTTCCTTTGAAAGTTCAGGTTAGAAACACTCTTTTTGTAGGATCTGCAATTGGATATTTGGACCACTCTGTGGCCTTCGTTCGAAACGGATATATCTTCACATAAAATCTAGACAGAAGCATTCTCAGAAACTTTTCTGTGATGACTGCATTCAACTCACAGCGTTGAACACTCGTTTTGAGAGCGCAGTTTTGAAACTCTCTTTCTGTGGAATCTGCAAGTGGATATGTGGACCTCTTTGAAGATTTCTTTGGAAACGGGAATATCTTCACATAAAATCTAAACAGAAGCATTCTCAGAAACTTCTCTGTGATGTTTGTGTTCAACTCACACAGTTTCACATGGCTTTTCAAAGAGAAGTTCTGAAACATTCTTTTCCTAGTGTCTGCAAGTGGACATTTGGAGAGCTTTCAGGCCTGTGGTGGAAAACGAATTATCGTCACATAAAAACAAGAGAGAAGCATTGTCAGAAACTTCTTTGTGATGATTGCATTCAACTCACAGAGTTGAAGGTTCCTTTTCAAACAGCAGTTTCCAAACACTCTTTCTGTGTAATGTGCAAGTGGATATTTCAACGTCTTTGAAGATTTCGTAGGAAACGGGATAATCTTCACAGAAAAGCTAAACAGAAGCATTCTCAGAAACACCTTTGTGATGATTAAATTCAACTCACAGAGTTGAACTTTTCTTTTGGGAGAGAATCTTTGAAACACTCTTTTACTACAATCTGCAAGTGGACATTAGGAGGGCTTTGAGGCCTCTGGTGGAAAAGGAAATATCTTCCAGTAAAAACTAGATAGAAGCATTCTCAGAAACTACTTTGTGATGATTGCATTCAAGACACAGAGTTGAACATTCCCTTTGACAGTGCAGTTTGGAAACTCTCTTTTTGTAGAATCTGCAAGTGGAGATATGGACCGCTTGGAGGCCTATGGTAGTCAAGGAAATAACTTCATATACAAACTAGACAGTAGCATTCTCAGAAAACTCTTTGTGACGACTGAGTTTAACTCACAGAGCTGAACATTCCCTGGGATGGAGCAGCTGCGAAACACACTATTTGTAGAATCTGCAAGGGGATTTTTGGACCTCTCTGAGGATTTCGTTGGAAACGGGATAAACTGCACATAACTAAACGGAAGTATTCTCAGAACTTTCTTCATGGTGATTGCATTCAACTCACACTGTTGAACCTTTCTTTGATAGTTCAGGTTTGAAACACTCTTTTTGTAGAATCTGCAAGAGGATATTTGGACCCCTCTGAGGATTTCGTTGGAAACGGGATTACCCGCACCTAACTAAACAGAAGCATTCTCAGAACTTTCCTCGTGATGCTTGCATTCAACAAACACTGTTGAACCTTTCTTTGATAGTTTAGGTTTGAAACACTCTTTTTGTAGAAACTGCAAGTTGATATTTGGACCTCTCTGAGGATTTCGTTGGAAACGGGATAAAGTGCACATAACTAAACAGAAGCATTCTCAGAAATTTCTTCGTGATGTTTGCATTCAACTCACAGCGTTGAAACTTTCTTTGATAGTTCAGGTTTGAAACACTCTTTTGTAGAAACTGCAGGTGGATAATTCCATCTCTTTGAGTCCTGTCCTAATGAAGGAGATAACTTCATATCAAAGCAAGACAGAAGCATTCTCAGAAATTTCTTTGGGATGATTGAGTCGGACTCAGCTGAACATTCCTTTGGATGGAGCACTTTCGAAACACACTATTTGTAGAATCTGCAAGTGGATATTTGGACCTCTCTGAGGATTTCGTTGGAAACGGGGTAAACCACACACAACTAAACAGAAGCATTCTCAGAGCCTTCTTCATGATGTTTGCATTCAACTCACAGTGTTGAACCTTTCTTTGATAGTTCAGGTTTGAAACACTCTTTTTGTAGAAACTGCAAGTGGAGAATTGCACCTCTTTGAGGCCTATCCCAGTAAAGGAAATAACTTCATATCAAAACAAGACCGAAGGACTCTCAGAAAATTCCTTGGGATGATTGTCTTGGACTCACCGAGCTGAACATTCCTTGGGCTGGAGAAGTTTTGAGGCACGCTTACTGGAGAATCTGCAAGTGGATATTTGGCCCTCTCTGAGGAACTCGTTGGAAACGGGATAATTTCAGCTAACTAAACAGAAGCAGTCTCAGAATCTTCTTTGTGATGTTTGCATTCAAATCCCAGAGTTGAACGTTCCTTTGAACGTTCAGGTTTGAAACTCTCTTTTTGTAGAATCTGCGAGTGGATATATGGACCTCTCTGGGCATTTCGTTGGAAACGGGAAAAACTGCACATCACTAAACAGAAGTATTCTCAGAAATTTCCCCGTGGTGATTGCATTCAACTCAAACTGTTGAACCTTCTTTGATAGTTCAGGTTTGAAACACACTTTTTGTAGAATCTGCAAGAGGATATTTGGACCTCTCTGAGGATTTCGTTGGAAACGGGATTAACCGCACCTAACTAAACAGAAGCATTCTCAGAACTTTCCTCGTGAGGCTTGCATTCAACAAACACTGTTGAACGTTTCTTTGATAGTTTTGGTTTGAAACACTCTTCTTGTAGAAACTGCAAGTTGATATTTGGACCTCTCTGAGGGTTTCGTTGGAAACGGGATAAAGTGCACATAACTAAACAGAAGCATTCTCAGAACCTTCTTCGTGATGTTTGCATTCAACTCACAGCGTTGAAACTTTCTTTGATAGTTCAGGTTTGAAACACTCTTTTGTAGAAACTGCAGGTGGATAATTCCATCTCTTTGAGTCCTATCCTAGTAAAGGAGATAACTTCATATCAAAGCAAGACAGAAGCATTCTCAGAAATTTCTTTGGGATGATTGAGTCGGACTCAGCTGAACATTCCTTTGGATGGAGCACTTTCGAAACGCACTATTTGTAGAATCTGCAAGTGCATGTGTGGTCCTCTCTGAGGATTTCGTTGGAAACGGGATAAACCGCACACAACAAAACAGAAGCATTCTCAGAACCTTCTTCGTGATGTTTGCATTCAACTCACAGTGTTGACAGGTTTGAAACACTCCTTTTGTGGAAACTGCAAGTGGAGAATTGCACCTCTTTGAGGCCTATCCTAGTAAAGGAAATAACTTCATATCAAAACAAGACAGAAGCATTCTCAGAAAATTCCTTGGGATGATTGTGTTGGACTCACAGAGCTGAACATTCCTTGGGCTGGAGCAGTTTCGAAAGACGCTTTCTGTAGCATCTGCAAGTGGATATTTGGCCCTCTCTGAGGAATTCGTTGGAATCGGGGTAATATCAGCTAACTAAACAGAAGCAGTCTCAGAATCTTCTTTGTGATGTTTGCATTCAAATCCCAGAGTTGAAACTTCCTTTGAAAGTTCAGGTTAGAAACACTCTTTTTGTAGGATCTGCAATTGGATATTTGGACCACTCTGTGGCCTTCGTTCGAAACGGATATATCTTCACATAAAATCTAGACAGAAGCATTCTCAGAAACTTTTCTGTGATGACTGCATTCAACTCACAGCGTTGAACACTCGTTTTGAGAGCGCAGTTTTGAAACTCTCTTTCTGTGGAATCTGCAAGTGGATATGTGGACCTCTTTGAAGATTTCTTTGGAAACGGGAATATCTTCACATAAAATCTAAACAGAAGCATTCTCAGAAACTTCTCTGTGATGTTTGTGTTCAACTCACACAGTTTCACATGGCTTTTCAAAGAGAAGTTCTGAAACATTCTTTTCCTAGTGTCTGCAAGTGGACATTTGGAGAGCTTTCAGGCCTGTGGTGGAAAACGAATTATCGTCACATAAAAACAAGAGAGAAGCATTGTCAGAAACTTCTTTGTGATGATTGCATTCAACTCACAGAGTTGAAGGTTCCTTTTCAAACAGCAGTTTCCAAACACTCTTTCTGTGTAATGTGCAAGTGGATATTTCAACGTCTTTGAAGATTTCGTAGGAAACGGGATAATCTTCACAGAAAAGCTAAACAGAAGCATTCTCAGAAACACCTTTGTGATGATTAAATTCAACTCACAGAGTTGAACTTTTCTTTTGGGAGAGAATCTTTGAAACACTCTTTTACTACAATCTGCAAGTGGACATTAGGAGGGCTTTGAGGCCTCTGGTGGAAAAGGAAATATCTTCCAGTAAAAACTAGATAGAAGCATTCTCAGAAACTACTTTGTGATGATTGCATTCAAGACACAGAGTTGAACATTCCCTTTGACAGTGCAGTTTGGAAACTCTCTTTTTGTAGAATCTGCAAG
This sequence comes from Pan troglodytes, assembly GCF_028858775.2. NCBI lineage: Eukaryota > Metazoa > Chordata > Mammalia > Primates > Hominidae > Pan > Pan troglodytes. Next base: position 64,620,535 of record NC_072403.2, read on the forward strand.
TGGAGATATGGACCGCTTGGAGGCCTATGGTAGTCAAGGAAATAACTTCATATACAAACTAGACAGTAGCATTCTCAGAAAACTCTTTGTGACGACTGAGTTTAACTCACAGAGCTGAACATTCCCTGGGATGGAGCAGCTGCGAAACACACTATTTGTAGAATCTGCAAGGGGATTTTTGGACCTCTCTGAGGATTTCGTTGGAAACGGGATAAACTGCACATAACTAAACGGAAGTATTCTCAGAACTTTCTTCATGGTGATTGCATTCAACTCACACTGTTGAACCTTTCTTTGATAGTTCAGGTTTGAAACACTCTTTTTGTAGAATCTGCAAGAGGATATTTGGACCCCTCTGAGGATTTCGTTGGAAACGGGATTACCCGCACCTAACTAAACAGAAGCATTCTCAGAACTTTCCTCGTGATGCTTGCATTCAACAAACACTGTTGAACCTTTCTTTGATAGTTTAGGTTTGAAACACTCTTTTTGTAGAAACTGCAAGTTGATATTTGGACCTCTCTGAGGATTTCGTTGGAAACGGGATAAAGTGCACATAACTAAACAGAAGCATTCTCAGAAATTTCTTCGTGATGTTTGCATTCAACTCACAGCGTTGAAACTTTCTTTGATAGTTCAGGTTTGAAACACTCTTTTGTAGAAACTGCAGGTGGATAATTCCATCTCTTTGAGTCCTGTCCTAATGAAGGAGATAACTTCATATCAAAGCAAGACAGAAGCATTCTCAGAAATTTCTTTGGGATGATTGAGTCGGACTCAGCTGAACATTCCTTTGGATGGAGCACTTTCGAAACACACTATTTGTAGAATCTGCAAGTGGATATTTGGACCTCTCTGAGGATTTCGTTGGAAACGGGGTAAACCACACACAACTAAACAGAAGCATTCTCAGAGCCTTCTTCATGATGTTTGCATTCAACTCACAGTGTTGAACCTTTCTTTGATAGTTCAGGTTTGAAACACTCTTTTTGTAGAAACTGCAAGTGGAGAATTGCACCTCTTTGAGGCCTATCCCAGTAAAGGAAATAACTTCATATCAAAACAAGACCGAAGGACTCTCAGAAAATTCCTTGGGATGATTGTCTTGGACTCACCGAGCTGAACATTCCTTGGGCTGGAGAAGTTTTGAGGCACGCTTACTGGAGAATCTGCAAGTGGATATTTGGCCCTCTCTGAGGAATTCGTTGGAAACGGGATAATTTCAGCTAACTAAACAGAAGCAGTCTCAGAATCTTCTTTGTGATGTTTGCATTCAAATCCCAGAGTTGAACGTTCCTTTGAACGTTCAGGTTTGAAACTCTCTTTTTGTAGAATCTGCGAGTGGATATATGGACCTCTCTGGGCATTTCGTTGGAAACGGGAAAAACTGCACATCACTAAACAGAAGTATTCTCAGAAATTTCCCCGTGGTGATTGCATTCAACTCAAACTGTTGAACCTTCTTTGATAGTTCAGGTTTGAAACACACTTTTTGTAGAATCTGCAAGAGGATATTTGGACCTCTCTGAGGATTTCGTTGGAAACGGGATTAACCGCACCTAACTAAACAGAAGCATTCTCAGAACTTTCCTCGTGAGGCTTGCATTCAACAAACACTGTTGAACGTTTCTTTGATAGTTTTGGTTTGAAACACTCTTCTTGTAGAAACTGCAAGTTGATATTTGGACCTCTCTGAGGGTTTCGTTGGAAACGGGATAAAGTGCACATAACTAAACAGAAGCATTCTCAGAACCTTCTTCGTGATGTTTGCATTCAACTCACAGCGTTGAAACTTTCTTTGATAGTTCAGGTTTGAAACACTCTTTTGTAGAAACTGCAGGTGGATAATTCCATCTCTTTGAGTCCTATCCTAGTAAAGGAGATAACTTCATATCAAAGCAAGACAGAAGCATTCTCAGAAATTTCTTTGGGATGATTGAGTCGGACTCAGCTGAACATTCCTTTGGATGGAGCACTTTCGAAACGCACTATTTGTAGAATCTGCAAGTGCATGTGTGGTCCTCTCTGAGGATTTCGTTGGAAACGGGATAAACCGCACACAACAAAACAGAAGCATTCTCAGAACCTTCTTCGTGATGTTTGCATTCAACTCACAGTGTTGACAGGTTTGAAACACTCCTTTTGTGGAAACTGCAAGTGGAGAATTGCACCTCTTTGAGGCCTATCCTAGTAAAGGAAATAACTTCATATCAAAACAAGACAGAAGCATTCTCAGAAAATTCCTTGGGATGATTGTGTTGGACTCACAGAGCTGAACATTCCTTGGGCTGGAGCAGTTTCGAAAGACGCTTTCTGTAGCATCTGCAAGTGGATATTTGGCCCTCTCTGAGGAATTCGTTGGAATCGGGGTAATATCAGCTAACTAAACAGAAGCAGTCTCAGAATCTTCTTTGTGATGTTTGCATTCAAATCCCAGAGTTGAAACTTCCTTTGAAAGTTCAGGTTAGAAACACTCTTTTTGTAGGATCTGCAATTGGATATTTGGACCACTCTGTGGCCTTCGTTCGAAACGGATATATCTTCACATAAAATCTAGACAGAAGCATTCTCAGAAACTTTTCTGTGATGACTGCATTCAACTCACAGCGTTGAACACTCGTTTTGAGAGCGCAGTTTTGAAACTCTCTTTCTGTGGAATCTGCAAGTGGATATGTGGACCTCTTTGAAGATTTCTTTGGAAACGGGAATATCTTCACATAAAATCTAAACAGAAGCATTCTCAGAAACTTCTCTGTGATGTTTGTGTTCAACTCACACAGTTTCACATGGCTTTTCAAAGAGAAGTTCTGAAACATTCTTTTCCTAGTGTCTGCAAGTGGACATTTGGAGAGCTTTCAGGCCTGTGGTGGAAAACGAATTATCGTCACATAAAAACAAGAGAGAAGCATTGTCAGAAACTTCTTTGTGATGATTGCATTCAACTCACAGAGTTGAAGGTTCCTTTTCAAACAGCAGTTTCCAAACACTCTTTCTGTGTAATGTGCAAGTGGATATTTCAACGTCTTTGAAGATTTCGTAGGAAACGGGATAATCTTCACAGAAAAGCTAAACAGAAGCATTCTCAGAAACACCTTTGTGATGATTAAATTCAACTCACAGAGTTGAACTTTTCTTTTGGGAGAGAATCTTTGAAACACTCTTTTACTACAATCTGCAAGTGGACATTAGGAGGGCTTTGAGGCCTCTGGTGGAAAAGGAAATATCTTCCAGTAAAAACTAGATAGAAGCATTCTCAGAAACTACTTTGTGATGATTGCATTCAAGACACAGAGTTGAACATTCCCTTTGACAGTGCAGTTTGGAAACTCTCTTTTTGTAGAATCTGCAAGTGGAGATATGGACCGCTTGGAGGCCTATGGTAGTCAAGGAAATAACTTCATATACAAACTAGACAGTAGCATTCTCAGAAAACTCTTTGTGACGACTGAGTTTAACTCACAGAGCTGAACATTCCCTGGGATGGAGCAGCTGCGAAACACACTATTTGTAGAATCTGCAAGGGGATTTTTGGACCTCTCTGAGGATTTCGTTGGAAACGGGATAAACTGCACATAACTAAACGGAAGTATTCTCAGAACTTTCTTCATGGTGATTGCATTCAACTCACACTGTTGAACCTTTCTTTGATAGTTCAGGTTTGAAACACTCTTTTTGTAGAATCTGCAAGAGGATATTTGGACCCCTCTGAGGATTTCGTTGGAAACGGGATTACCCGCACCTAACTAAACAGAAGCATTCTCAGAACTTTCCTCGTGATGCTTGCATTCAACAAACACTGTTGAACCTTTCTTTGATAGTTTAGGTTTGAAACACTCTTTTTGTAGAAACTGCAAGTTGATATTTGGACCTCTCTGAGGATTTCGTTGGAAACGGGATAAAGTGCACATAACTAAACAGAAGCATTCTCAGAAATTTCTTCGTGATGTTTGCATTCAACTCACAGCGTTGAAACTTTCTTTGATAGTTCAGGTTTGAAACACTCTTTTGTAGAAACTGCAGGTGGATAATTCCATCTCTTTGAGTCCTGTCCTAATAAAGGAGATAACTTCATATCAAAGCAAGACAGAAGCATTCTCAGAAATTTCTTTGGGATGATTGAGTCGGACTCAGCTGAACATTCCTTTGGATGGAGCACTTTCGAAACACACTATTTGTAGAATCTGCAAGTGGATATTTGGACCTCTCTGAGGATTTCGTTGGAAACGGGATAAACCACACACAACTAAACAGAAGCATTCTCAGAGCCTTCTTCATGATGTTTGCATTCAACTCACAGTGTTGAACCTTTCTTTGATAGTTCAGGTTTGAAACACTCTTTTTGTAGAAACTGCAAGTGGAGAATTGCACCTCTTTGAGGCCTATCCCAGTAAAGGAAATAACTTCATATCAAAACAAGACCGAAGGACTCTCAGAAAATTCCTTGGGATGATTGTCTTGGACTCACCGAGCTGAACATTCCTTGGGCTGGAGAAGTTTTGAGGCACGCTTACTGGAGAATCTGCAAGTGGATATTTGGCCCTCTCTGAGGAATTCGTTGGAAACGGGATAATTTCAGCTAACTAAACAGAAGCAGTCTCAGAATCTTCTTTGTGATGTTTGCATTCAAATCCCAGAGTTGAACGTTCCTTTGAACGTTCAGGTTTGAAACTCTCTTTTTGTAGAATCTGCGAGTGGATATATGGACCTCTCTGGGCATTTCGTTGGAAACGGGAAAAACTGCACATCACTAAACAGAAGTATTCTCAGAAATTTCCCCGTGGTGATTGCATTCAACTCAAACTGTTGAACCTTCTTTGATAGTTCAGGTTTGAAACACACTTTTTGTAGAATCTGCAAGAGGATATTTGGACCTCTCTGAGGATTTCGTTGGAAACGGGATTAACCGCACCTAACTAAACAGAAGCATTCTCAGAACTTTCCTCGTGAGGCTTGCATTCAACAAACACTGTTGAACGTTTCTTTGATAGTTTTGGTTTGAAACACTCTTCTTGTAGAAACTGCAAGTTGATATTTGGACCTCTCTGAGGGTTTCGTTGGAAACGGGATAAAGTGCACATAACTAAACAGAAGCATTCTCAGAACCTTCTTCGTGATGTTTGCATTCAACTCACAGCGTTGAAACTTTCTTTGATAGTTCAGGTTTGAAACACTCTTTTGTAGAAACTGCAGGTGGATAATTCCATCTCTTTGAGTCCTATCCTAGTAAAGGAGATAACTTCATATCAAAGCAAGACAGAAGCATTCTCAGAAATTTCTTTGGGATGATTGAGTCGGACTCAGCTGAACATTCCTTTGGATGGAGCACTTTCGAAACGCACTATTTGTAGAATCTGCAAGTGCATGTGTGGTCCTCTCTGAGGATTTCGTTGGAAACGGGATAAACCGCACACAACAAAACAGAAGCATTCTCAGAACCTTCTTCGTGATGTTTGCATTCAACTCACAGTGTTGACAGGTTTGAAACACTCCTTTTGTGGAAACTGCAAGTGGAGAATTGCACCTCTTTGAGGCCTATCCTAGTAAAGGAAATAACTTCATATCAAAACAAGACAGAAGCATTCTCAGAAAATTCCTTGGGATGATTGTGTTGGACTCACAGAGCTGAACATTCCTTGGGCTGGAGCAGTTTCGAAAGACGCTTTCTGTAGCATCTGCAAGTGGATATTTGGCCCTCTCTGAGGAATTCGTTGGAATCGGGGTAATATCAGCTAACTAAACAGAAGCAGTCTCAGAATCTTCTTTGTGATGTTTGCATTCAAATCCCAGAGTTGAAACTTCCTTTGAAAGTTCAGGTTAGAAACACTCTTTTTGTAGGATCTGCAATTGGATATTTGGACCACTCTGTGGCCTTCGTTCGAAACGGATATATCTTCACATAAAATCTAGACAGAAGCATTCTCAGAAACTTTTCTGTGATGACTGCATTCAACTCACAGCGTTGAACACTCGTTTTGAGAGCGCAGTTTTGAAACTCTCTTTCTGTGGAATCTGCAAGTGGATATGTGGACCTCTTTGAAGATTTCTTTGGAAACGGGAATATCTTCACATAAAATCTAAACAGAAGCATTCTCAGAAACTTCTCTGTGATGTTTGTGTTCAACTCACACAGTTTCACATGGCTTTTCAAAGAGAAGTTCTGAAACATTCTTTTCCTAGTGTCTGCAAGTGGACATTTGGAGAGCTTTCAGGCCTGTGGTGGAAAACGAATTATCGTCACATAAAAACAAGAGAGAAGCATTGTCAGAAACTTCTTTGTGATGATTGCATTCAACTCACAGAGTTGAAGGTTCCTTTTCAAACAGCAGTTTCCAAACACTCTTTCTGTGTAATGTGCAAGTGGATATTTCAACGTCTTTGAAGATTTCGTAGGAAACGGGATAATCTTCACAGAAAAGCTAAACAGAAGCATTCTCAGAAACACCTTTGTGATGATTAAATTCAACTCACAGAGTTGAACTTTTCTTTTGGGAGAGAATCTTTGAAACACTCTTTTACTACAATCTGCAAGTGGACATTAGGAGGGCTTTGAGGCCTCTGGTGGAAAAGGAAATATCTTCCAGTAAAAACTAGATAGAAGCATTCTCAGAAACTACTTTGTGATGATTGCATTCAAGACACAGAGTTGAACATTCCCTTTGACAGTGCAGTTTGGAAACTCTCTTTTTGTAGAATCTGCAAGTGGAGATATGGACCGCTTGGAGGCCTATGGTAGTCAAGGAAATAACTTCATATACAAACTAGACAGTAGCATTCTCAGAAAACTCTTTGTGACGACTGAGTTTAACTCACAGAGCTGAACATTCCCTGGGATGGAGCAGCTGCGAAACACACTATTTGTAGAATCTGCAAGGGGATTTTTGGACCTCTCTGAGGATTTCGTTGGAAACGGGATAAACTGCACATAACTAAACGGAAGTATTCTCAGAACTTTCTTCATGGTGATTGCATTCAACTCACACTGTTGAACCTTTCTTTGATAGTTCAGGTTTGAAACACTCTTTTTGTAGAATCTGCAAGAGGATATTAGGACCCCTCTGAGGATTTCGTTGGAAACGGGATTACCCGCACCTAACTAAACAGAAGCATTCTCAGAACTTTCCTCGTGATGCTTGCATTCAACAAACACTGTTGAACCTTTCTTTGATAGTTTAGGTTTGAAACACTCTTTTTGTAGAAACTGCAAGTTGATATTTGGACCTCTCTGAGGATTTCGTTGGAAACGGGATAAAGTGCACATAACTAAACAGAAGCATTCTCAGAAATTTCTTCGTGATGTTTGCATTCAACTCACAGCGTTGAAACTTTCTTTGATAGTTCAGGTTTGAAACACTCTTTTGTAGAAACTGCAGGTGGATAATTCCATCTCTTTGAGTCCTGTCCTAATAAAGGAGATAACTTCATATCAAAGCAAGACAGAAGCATTCTCAGAAATTTCTTTGGGATGATTGAGTCGGACTCAGCTGAACATTCCTTTGGATGGAGCACTTTCGAAACACACTATTTGTAGAATCTGCAAGTGGATATTTGGACCTCTCTGAGGATTTCGTTGGAAACGGGATAAACCACACACAACTAAACAGAAGCATTCTCAGAGCCTTCTTCATGATGTTTGCATTCAACTCACAGTGTTGAACCTTTCTTTGATAGTTCAGGTTTGAAACACTCTTTTTGTAGAAACTGCAAGTGGAGAATTGCACCTCTTTGAGGCCTATCCCAGTAAAGGAAATAACTTCATATCAAAACAAGACCGAAGGACTCTCAGAAAATTCCTTGGGATGATTGTCTTGGACTCACCGAGCTGAACATTCCTTGGGCTGGAGAAGTTTTGAAGCACGCTTACTGGAGAATCTGCAAGTGGATATTTGGCCCTCTCTGAGGAATTCGTTGGAAACGGGATAATTTCAGCTAACTAAACAGAAGCAGTCTCAGAATCTTCTTTGTGATGTTTGCATTCAAATCCCAGAGTTGAACGTTCCTTTGAACGTTCAGGTTTGAAACTCTCTTTTTGTAGAATCTGCGAGTGGATATATGGACCTCTCTGGGCATTTCGTTGGAAACGGGAAAAACTGCACATCACTAAACAGAAGTATTCTCAGAAATTTCCCCGTGGTGATTGCATTCAACTCAAACTGTTGAACCTTCTTTGATAGTTCAGGTTTGAAACACACTTTTTGTAGAATCTGCAAGAGGATATTTGGACCTCTCTGAGGATTTCGTTGGAAACGGGATTAACCGCACCTAACTAAACAGAAGCATTCTCAGAACTTTCCTCGTGAGGCTTGCATTCAACAAACACTGTTGAACGTTTCTTTGATAGTTTTGGTTTGAAACACTCTTCTTGTAGAAACTGCAAGTTGATATTTGGACCTCTCTGAGGGTTTCGTTGGAAACGGGATAAAGTGCACATAACTAAACAGAAGCATTCTCAGAACCTTCTTCGTGATGTTTGCATTCAACTCACAGTGTTGAAACTTTCTTTGATAGTTCAGGTTTGAAACACTCTTTTGTAGAAACTGCAGGTGGATAATTCCATCTCTTTGAGTCCTATCCTAGTAAAGGAGATAACTTCATATCAAAGCAAGACAGAAGCATTCTCAGAAATTTCTTTGGGATGATTGAGTCGGACTCAGCTGAACATTCCTTTGGATGGAGCACTTTCGAAACGCACTATTTGTAGAATCTGCAAGTGCATGTGTGGTCCTCTCTGAGGATTTCGTTGGAAACGGGATAAACCGCACACAACAAAACAGAAGCATTCTCAGAACCTTCTTCGTGATGTTTGCATTCAACTCACAGTGTTGACAGGTTTGAAACACTCCTTTTGTGGAAACTGCAAGTGGAGAATTGCACCTCTTTGAGGCCTATCCTAGTAAAGGAAATAACTTCATATCAAAACAAGACAGAAGCATTCTCAGAAAATTCCTTGGGATGATTGTGTTGGACTCACAGAGCTGAACATTCCTTGGGCTGGAGCAGTTTCGAAAGACGCTTTCTGTAGCATCTGCAAGTGGATATTTGGCCCTCTCTGAGGAATTCGTTGGAATCGGGGTAATATCAGCTAACTAAACAGAAGCAGTCTCAGAATCTTCTTTGTGATGTTTGCATTCAAATCCCAGAGTTGAAACTTCCTTTGAAAGTTCAGGTTAGAAACACTCTTTTTGTAGGATCTGCAATTGGATATTTGGACCACTCTGTGGCCTTCGTTCGAAACGGATATATCTTCACATAAAATCTAGACAGAAGCATTCTCAGAAACTTTTCTGTGATGACTGCATTCAACTCACAGCGTTGAACACTCGTTTTGAGAGCGCAGTTTTGAAACTCTCTTTCTGTGGAATCTGCAAGTGGATATGTGGACCTCTTTGAAGATTTCTTTGGAAACGGGAATATCTTCACATAAAATCTAAACAGAAGCATTCTCAGAAACTTCTCTGTGATGTTTGTGTTCAACTCACACAGTTTCACATGGCTTTTCAAAGAGAAGTTCTGAAACATTCTTTTCCTAGTGTCTGCAAGTGGACATTTGGAGAGCTTTCAGGCCTGTGGTGGAAAACGAATTATCGTCACATAACAACAAGAGAGAAGCATTGTCAGAAACTTCTTTGTGATGATTGCATTCAACTCACAGAGTTGAAGGTTCCTTTTCAAACAGCAGTTTCCAAACACTCTTTCTGTGTAATGTGCAAGTGGATATTTCAACGTCTTTGAAGATTTCGTAGGAAACGGGATAATCTTCACAGAAAAGCTAAACAGAAGCATTCTCAGAAACACCTTTGTGATGATTAAATTCAACTCACAGAGTTGAACTTTTCTTTTGGGAGAGAATCTTTGAAACACTCTTTTACTACAATCTGCAAGTGGACATTAGGAGGGCTTTGAGGCCTCTGGTGGAAAAGGAAATATCTTCCAGTAAAAACTAGATAGAAGCATTCTCAGAAACTACTTTGTGATGATTGCATTCAAGACACAGAGTTGAACATTCCCTTTGACAGTGCAGTTTGGAAACTCTCTTTTTGTAGAATCTGCAAGTGGAGATATGGACCGCTTGGAGGCCTATGGTAGTCAAGGAAATAACTTCATATACAAACTAGACAGTAGCATTCTCAGAAAACTCTTTGTGACGACTGAGTTTAACTCACAGAGCTGAACATTCCCTGGGATGGAGCAGCTGCGAAACACACTATTTGTAGAATCTGCAAGGGGATTTTTGGACCTCTCTGAGGATTTCGTTGGAAACGGGATAAACTGCACATAACTAAACGGAAGTATTCTCAGAACTTTCTTCATGGTGATTGCATTCAACTCACACTGTTGAACCTTTCTTTGATAGTTCAGGTTTGAAACACTCTTTTTGTAGAATCTGCAAGAGGATATTTGGACCCCTCTGAGGATTTCGTTGGAAACGGGATTACCCGCACCTAACTAAACAGAAGCATTCTCAGAACTTTCCTCGTGATGCTTGCATTCAACAAACACTGTTGAACCTTTCTTTGATAGTTTAGGTTTGAAACACTCTTTTTGTAGAAACTGCAAGTTGATATTTGGACCTCTCTGAGGATTTCGTTGGAAACGGGATAAAGTGCACATAACTAAACAGAAGCATTCTCAGAAATTTCTTCGTGATGTTTGCATTCAACTCACAGCGTTGAAACTTTCTTTGATAGTTCAGGTTTGAAACACTCTTTTGTAGAAACTGCAGGTGGATAATTCCATCTCTTTGAGTCCTGTCCTAATAAAGGAGATAACTTCATATCAAAGCAAGACAGAAGCATTCTCAGAAATTTCTTTGGGATGATTGAGTCGGACTCAGCTGAACATTCCTTTGGATGGAGCACTTTCGAAACACACTATTTGTAGAATCTGCAAGTGGATATTTGGACCTCTCTGAGGATTTCGTTGGAAACGGGATAAACCACACACAACTAAACAGAAGCATTCTCAGAGCCTTCTTCATGATGTTTGCATTCAACTCACAGTGTTGAACCTTTCTTTGATAGTTCAGGTTTGAAACACTCTTTTTGTAGAAACTGCAAGTGGAGAATTGCACCTCTTTGAGGCCTATCCCAGTAAAGGAAATAACTTCATATCAAAACAAGACCGAAGGACTCTCAGAAAATTCCTTGGGATGATTGTCTTGGACTCACCGAGCTGAACATTCCTTGGGCTGGAGAAGTTTTGAAGCACGCTTACTGGAGAATCTGCAAGTGGATATTTGGCCCTCTCTGAGGAATTCGTTGGAAACGGGATAATTTCAGCTAACTAAACAGAAGCAGTCTCAGAATCTTCTTTGTGATGTTTGCATTCAAATCCCAGAGTTGAACGTTCCTTTGAACGTTCAGGTTTGAAACTCTCTTTTTGTAGAATCTGCGAGTGGATATATGGACCTCTCTGGGCATTTCGTTGGAAACGGGAAAAACTGCACATCACTAAACAGAAGTATTCTCAGAAATTTCCCCGTGGTGATTGCATTCAACTCAAACTGTTGAACCTTCTTTGATAGTTCAGGTTTGAAACACACTTTTTGTAGAATCTGCAAGAGGATATTTGGACCTCTCTGAGGATTTCGTTGGAAACGGGATTAACCGCACCTAACTAAACAGAAGCATTCTCAGAACTTTCCTCGTGAGGCTTGCATTCAACAAACACTGTTGAACGTTTCTTTGATAGTTTTGGTTTGAAACACTCTTCTTGTAGAAACTGCAAGTTGATATTTGGACCTCTCTGAGGGTTTCGTTGGAAACGGGATAAAGTGCACATAACTAAACAGAAGCATTCTCAGAACCTTCTTCGTGATGTTTGCATTCAACTCACAGTGTTGAAACTTTCTTTGATAGTTCAGGTTTGAAACACTCTTTTGTAGAAACTGCAGGTGGATAATTCCATCTCTTTGAGTCCTATCCTAGTAAAGGAGATAACTTCATATCAAAGCAAGACAGAAGCATTCTCAGAAATTTCTTTGGGATGATTGAGTCGGACTCAGCTGAACATTCCTTTGGATGGAGCACTTTCGAAACGCACTATTTGTAGAATCTGCAAGTGCATGTGTGGTCCTCTCTGAGGATTTCGTTGGAAACGGGATAAACCGCACACAACAAAACAGAAGCATTCTCAGAACCTTCTTCGTGATGTTTGCATTCAACTCACAGTGTTGACAGGTTTGAAACACTCCTTTTGTGGAAACTGCAAGTGGAGAATTGCACCTCTTTGAGGCCTATCCTAGTAAAGGAAATAACTTCATATCAAAACAAGACAGAAGCATTCTCAGAAAATTCCTTGGGATGATTGTGTTGGACTCACAGAGCTGAACATTCCTTGGGCTGGAGCAGTTTCGAAAGACGCTTTCTGTAGCATCTGCAAGTGGATATTTGGCCCTCTCTGAGGAATTCGTTGGAATCGGGGTAATATCAGCTAACTAAACAGAAGCAGTCTCAGAATCTTCTTTGTGATGTTTGCATTCAAATCCCAGAGTTGAAACTTCCTTTGAAAGTTCAGGTTAGAAACACTCTTTTTGTAGGATCTGCAATTGGATATTTGGACCACTCTGTGGCCTTCGTTCGAAACGGATATATCTTCACATAAAATCTAGACAGAAGCATTCTCAGAAACTTTTCTGTGATGACTGCATTCAACTCACAGCGTTGAACACTCGTTTTGAGAGCGCAGTTTTGAAACTCTCTTTCTGTGGAATCTGCAAGTGGATATGTGGACCTCTTTGAAGATTTCTTTGGAAACGGGAATATCTTCACATAAAATCTAAACAGAAGCATTCTCAGAAACTTCTCTGTGATGTTTGTGTTCAACTCACACAGTTTCACATGGCTTTTCAAAGAGAAGTTCTGAAACATTCTTTTCCTAGTGTCTGCAAGTGGACATTTGGAGAGCTTTCAGGCCTGTGGTGGAAAACGAATTATCGTCACATAAAAACAAGAGAGAAGCATTGTCAGAAACTTCTTTGTGATGATTGCATTCAACTCACAGAGTTGAAGGTTCCTTTTCAAACAGCAGTTTCCAAACACTCTTTCTGTGTAATGTGCAAGTGGATATTTCAACGTCTTTGAAGATTTCGTAGGAAACGGGATAATCTTCACAGAAAAGCTAAACAGAAGCATTCTCAGAAACACCTTTGTGATGATTAAATTCAACTCACAGAGTTGAACTTTTCTTTTGGGAGAGAATCTTTGAAACACTCTTTTACTACAATCTGCAAGTGGACATTAGGAGGGCTTTGAGGCCTCTGGTGGAAAAGGAAATATCTTCCAGTAAAAACTAGATAGAAGCATTCTCAGAAACTACTTTGTGATGATTGCATTCAAGACACAGAGTTGAACATTCCCTTTGACAGTGCAGTTTGGAAACTCTCTTTTTGTAGAATCTGCAAGTGGAGATATGGACCGCTTGGAGGCCTATGGTAGTCAAGGAAATAACTTCATATACAAACTAGACAGTAGCATTCTCAGAAAACTCTTTGTGACGACTGAGTTTAACTCACAGAGCTGAACATTCCCTGGGATGGAGCAGCTGCGAAACACACTATTTGTAGAATCTGCAAGGGGATTTTTGGACCTCTCTGAGGATTTCGTTGGAAACGGGATAAACTGCACATAACTAAACGGAAGTATTCTCAGAACTTTCTTCATGGTGATTGCATTCAACTCACACTGTTGAACCTTTCTTTGATAGTTCAGGTTTGAAACACTCTTTTTGTAGAATCTGCAAGAGGATATTAGGACCCCTCTGAGGATTTCGTTGGAAACGGGATTACCCGCACCTAACTAAACAGAAGCATTCTCAGAACTTTCCTCGTGATGCTTGCATTCAACAAACACTGTTGAACCTTTCTTTGATAGTTTAGGTTTGAAACACTCTTTTTGTAGAAACTGCAAGTTGATATTTGGACCTCTCTGAGGATTTCGTTGGAAACGGGATAAAGTGCACATAACTAAACAGAAGCATTCTCAGAAATTTCTTCGTGATGTTTGCATTCAACTCACAGCGTTGAAACTTTCTTTGATAGTTCAGGTTTGAAACACTCTTTTGTAGAAACTGCAGGTGGATAATTCCATCTCTTTGAGTCCTGTCCTAATAAAGGAGATAACTTCATATCAAAGCAAGACAGAAGCATTCTCAGAAATTTCTTTGGGATGATTGAGTCGGACTCAGCTGAACATTCCTTTGGATGGAGCACTTTCGAAACACACTATTTGTAGAATCTGCAAGTGGATATTTGGACCTCTCTGAGGATTTCGTTGGAAACGGGATAAACCACACACAACTAAACAGAAGCATTCTCAGAGCCTTCTTCATGATGTTTGCATTCAACTCACAGTGTTGAACCTTTCTTTGATAGTTCAGGTTTGAAACACTCTTTTTGTAGAAACTGCAAGTGGAGAATTGCACCTCTTTGAGGCCTATCCCAGTAAAGGAAATAACTTCATATCAAAACAAGACCGAAGGACTCTCAGAAAATTCCTTGGGATGATTGTCTTGGACTCACCGAGCTGAACATTCCTTGGGCTGGAGAAGTTTTGAAGCACGCTTACTGGAGAATCTGCAAGTGGATATTTGGCCCTCTCTGAGGAATTCGTTGGAAACGGGATAATTTCAGCTAACTAAACAGAAGCAGTCTCAGAATCTTCTTTGTGATGTTTGCATTCAAATCCCAGAGTTGAACGTTCCTTTGAACGTTCAGGTTTGAAACTCTCTTTTTGTAGAATCTGCGAGTGGATATATGGACCTCTCTGGGCATTTCGTTGGAAACGGGAAAAACTGCACATCACTAAACAGAAGTATTCTCAGAAATTTCCCCGTGGTGATTGCATTCAACTCAAACTGTTGAACCTTCTTTGATAGTTCAGGTTTGAAACACACTTTTTGTAGAATCTGCAAGAGGATATTTGGACCTCTCTGAGGATTTCGTTGGAAACGGGATTAACCGCACCTAACTAAACAGAAGCATTCTCAGAACTTTCCTCGTGAGGCTTGCATTCAACAAACACTGTTGAACGTTTCTTTGATAGTTTTGGTTTGAAACACTCTTCTTGTAGAAACTGCAAGTTGATATTTGGACCTCTCTGAGGGTTTCGTTGGAAACGGGATAAAGTGCACATAACTAAACAGAAGCATTCTCAGAACCTTCTTCGTGATGTTTGCATTCAACTCACAGTGTTGAAACTTTCTTTGATAGTTCAGGTTTGAAACACTCTTTTGTAGAAACTGCAGGTGGATAATTCCATCTCTTTGAGTCCTATCCTAGTAAAGGAGATAACTTCATATCAAAGCAAGACAGAAGCATTCTCAGAAATTTCTTTGGGATGATTGAGTCGGACTCAGCTGAACATTCCTTTGGATGGAGCACTTTCGAAACGCACTATTTGTAGAATCTGCAAGTGCATGTGTGGTCCTCTCTGAGGATTTCGTTGGAAACGGGATAAACCGCACACAACAAAACAGAAGCATTCTCAGAACCTTCTTCGTGATGTTTGCATTCAACTCACAGTGTTGACAGGTTTGAAACACTCCTTTTGTGGAAACTGCAAGTGGAGAATTGCACCTCTTTGAGGCCTATCCTAGTAAAGGAAATAACTTCATATCAAAACAAGACAGAAGCATTCTCAGAAAATTCCTTGGGATGATTGTGTTGGACTCACAGAGCTGAACATTCCTTGGGCTGGAGCAGTTTCGAAAGACGCTTTCTGTAGCATCTGCAAGTGGATATTTGGCCCTCTCTGAGGAATTCGTTGGAATCGGGGTAATATCAGCTAACTAAACAGAAGCAGTCTCAGAATCTTCTTTGTGATGTTTGCATTCAAATCCCAGAGTTGAAACTTCCTTTGAAAGTTCAGGTTAGAAACACTCTTTTTGTAGGATCTGCAATTGGATATTTGGACCACTCTGTGGCCTTCGTTCGAAACGGATATATCTTCACATAAAATCTAGACAGAAGCATTCTCAGAAACTTTTCTGTGATGACTGCATTCAACTCACAGCGTTGAACACTCGTTTTGAGAGCGCAGTTTTGAAACTCTCTTTCTGTGGAATCTGCAAGTGGATATGTGGACCTCTTTGAAGATTTCTTTGGAAACGGGAATATCTTCACATAAAATCTAAACAGAAGCATTCTCAGAAACTTCTCTGTGATGTTTGTGTTCAACTCACACAGTTTCACATGGCTTTTCAAAGAGAAGTTCTGAAACATTCTTTTCCTAGTGTCTGCAAGTGGACATTTGGAGAGCTTTCAGGCCTGTGGTGGAAAACGAATTATCGTCACATAACAACAAGAGAGAAGCATTGTCAGAAACTTCTTTGTGATGATTGCATTCAACTCACAGAGTTGAAGGTTCCTTTTCAAACAGCAGTTTCCAAACACTCTTTCTGTGTAATGTGCAAGTGGATATTTCAACGTCTTTGAAGATTTCGTAGGAAACGGGATAATCTTCACAGAAAAGCTAAACAGAAGCATTCTCAGAAACACCTTTGTGATGATTAAATTCAACTCACAGAGTTGAACTTTTCTTTTGGGAGAGAATCTTTGAAACACTCTTTTACTACAATCTGCAAGTGGACATTAGGAGGGCTTTGAGGCCTCTGGTGGAAAAGGAAATATCTTCCAGTAAAAACTAGATAGAAGCATTCTCAGAAACTACTTTGTGATGATTGCATTCAAGACACAGAGTTGAACATTCCCTTTGACAGTGCAGTTTGGAAACTCTCTTTTTGTAGAATCTGCAAGTGGAGATATGGACCGCTTGGAGGCCTATGGTAGTCAAGGAAATAACTTCATATACAAACTAGACAGTAGCATTCTCAGAAAACTCTTTGTGACGACTGAGTTTAACTCACAGAGCTGAACATTCCCTGGGATGGAGCAGCTGCGAAACACACTATTTGTAGAATCTGCAAGGGGATTTTTGGACCTCTCTGAGGATTTCGTTGGAAACGGGATAAACTGCACATAACTAAACGGAAGTATTCTCAGAACTTTCTTCATGGTGATTGCATTCAACTCACACTGTTGAACCTTTCTTTGATAGTTCAGGTTTGAAACACTCTTTTTGTAGAATCTGCAAGAGGATATTTGGACCCCTCTGAGGATTTCGTTGGAAACGGGATTACCCGCACCTAACTAAACAGAAGCATTCTCAGAACTTTCCTCGTGATGCTTGCATTCAACAAACACTGTTGAACCTTTCTTTGATAGTTTAGGTTTGAAACACTCTTTTTGTAGAAACTGCAAGTTGATATTTGGACCTCTCTGAGGATTTCGTTGGAAACGGGATAAAGTGCACATAACTAAACAGAAGCATTCTCAGAAATTTCTTCGTGATGTTTGCATTCAACTCACAGCGTTGAAACTTTCTTTGATAGTTCAGGTTTGAAACACTCTTTTGTAGAAACTGCAGGTGGATAATTCCATCTCTTTGAGTCCTGTCCTAATAAAGGAGATAACTTCATATCAAAGCAAGACAGAAGCATTCTCAGAAATTTCTTTGGGATGATTGAGTCGGACTCAGCTGAACATTCCTTTGGATGGAGCACTTTCGAAACACACTATTTGTAGAATCTGCAAGTGGATATTTGGACCTCTCTGAGGATTTCGTTGGAAACGGGATAAACCACACACAACTAAACAGAAGCATTCTCAGAGCCTTCTTCATGATGTTTGCATTCAACTCACAGTGTTGAACCTTTCTTTGATAGTTCAGGTTTGAAACACTCTTTTTGTAGAAACTGCAAGTGGAGAATTGCACCTCTTTGAGGCCTATCCCAGTAAAGGAAATAACTTCATATCAAAACAAGACCGAAGGACTCTCAGAAAATTCCTTGGGATGATTGTCTTGGACTCACCGAGCTGAACATTCCTTGGGCTGGAGAAGTTTTGAAGCACGCTTACTGGAGAATCTGCAAGTGGATATTTGGCCCTCTCTGAGGAATTCGTTGGAAACGGGATAATTTCAGCTAACTAAACAGAAGCAGTCTCAGAATCTTCTTTGTGATGTTTGCATTCAAATCCCAGAGTTGAACGTTCCTTTGAACGTTCAGGTTTGAAACTCTCTTTTTGTAGAATCTGCGAGTGGATATATGGACCTCTCTGGGCATTTCGTTGGAAACGGGAAAAACTGCACATCACTAAACAGAAGTATTCTCAGAAATTTCCCCGTGGTGATTGCATTCAACTCAAACTGTTGAACCTTCTTTGATAGTTCAGGTTTGAAACACACTTTTTGTAGAATCTGCAAGAGGATATTTGGACCTCTCTGAGGATTTCGTTGGAAACGGGATTAACCGCACCTAACTAAACAGAAGCATTCTCAGAACTTTCCTCGTGAGGCTTGCATTCAACAAACACTGTTGAACGTTTCTTTGATAGTTTTGGTTTGAAACACTCTTCTTGTAGAAACTGCAAGTTGATATTTGGACCTCTCTGAGGGTTTCGTTGGAAACGGGATAAAGTGCACATAACTAAACAGAAGCATTCTCAGAACCTTCTTCGTGATGTTTGCATTCAACTCACAGTGTTGAAACTTTCTTTGATAGTTCAGGTTTGAAACACTCTTTTGTAGAAACTGCAGGTGGATAATTCCATCTCTTTGAGTCCTATCCTAGTAAAGGAGATAACTTCATATCAAAGCAAGACAGAAGCATTCTCAGAAATTTCTTTGGGATGATTGAGTCGGACTCAGCTGAACATTCCTTTGGATGGAGCACTTTCGAAACGCACTATTTGTAGAATCTGCAAGTGCATGTGTGGTCCTCTCTGAGGATTTCGTTGGAAACGGGATAAACCGCACACAACAAAACAGAAGCATTCTCAGAACCTTCTTCGTGATGTTTGCATTCAACTCACAGTGTTGACAGGTTTGAAACACTCCTTTTGTGGAAACTGCAAGTGGAGAATTGCACCTCTTTGAGGCCTATCCTAGTAAAGGAAATAACTTCATATCAAAACAAGACAGAAGCATTCTCAGAAAATTCCTTGGGATGATTGTGTTGGACTCACAGAGCTGAACATTCCTTGGGCTGGAGCAGTTTCGAAAGACGCTTTCTGTAGCATCTGCAAGTGGATATTTGGCCCTCTCTGAGGAATTCGTTGGAATCGGGGTAATATCAGCTAACTAAACAGAAGCAGTCTCAGAATCTTCTTTGTGATGTTTGCATTCAAATCCCAGAGTTGAAACTTCCTTTGAAAGTTCAGGTTAGAAACACTCTTTTTGTAGGATCTGCAATTGGATATTTGGACCACTCTGTGGCCTTCGTTCGAAACGGATATATCTTCACATAAAATCTAGACAGAAGCATTCTCAGAAACTTTTCTGTGATGACTGCATTCAACTCACAGCGTTGAACACTCGTTTTGAGAGCGCAGTTTTGAAACTCTCTTTCTGTGGAATCTGCAAGTGGATATGTGGACCTCTTTGAAGATTTCTTTGGAAACGGGAATATCTTCACATAAAATCTAAACAGAAGCATTCTCAGAAACTTCTCTGTGATGTTTGTGTTCAACTCACACAGTTTCACATGGCTTTTCAAAGAGAAGTTCTGAAACATTCTTTTCCTAGTGTCTGCAAGTGGACATTTGGAGAGCTTTCAGGCCTGTGGTGGAAAACGAATTATCGTCACATAACAACAAGAGAGAAGCATTGTCAGAAACTTCTTTGTGATGATTGCATTCAACTCACAGAGTTGAAGGTTCCTTTTCAAACAGCAGTTTCCAAACACTCTTTCTGTGTAATGTGCAAGTGGATATTTCAACGTCTTTGAAGATTTCGTAGGAAACGGGATAATCTTCACAGAAAAGCTAAACAGAAGCATTCTCAGAAACACCTTTGTGATGATTAAATTCAACTCACAGAGTTGAACTTTTCTTTTGGGAGAGAATCTTTGAAACACTCTTTTACTACAATCTGCAAGTGGACATTAGGAGGGCTTTGAGGCCTCTGGTGGAAAAGGAAATATCTTCCAGTAAAAACTAGATAGAAGCATTCTCAGAAACTACTTTGTGATGATTGCATTCAAGACACAGAGTTGAACATTCCCTTTGACAGTGCAGTTTGGAAACTCTCTTTTTGTAGAATCTGCAAGTGGAGATATGGACCGCTTGGAGGCCTATGGTAGTCAAGGAAATAACTTCATATACAAACTAGACAGTAGCATTCTCAGAAAACTCTTTGTGACGACTGAGTTTAACTCACAGAGCTGAACATTCCCTGGGATGGAGCAGCTGCGAAACACACTATTTGTAGAATCTGCAAGGGGATTTTTGGACCTCTCTGAGGATTTCGTTGGAAACGGGATAAACTGCACATAACTAAACGGAAGTATTCTCAGAACTTTCTTCATGGTGATTGCATTCAACTCACACTGTTGAACCTTTCTTTGATAGTTCAGGTTTGAAACACTCTTTTTGTAGAATCTGCAAGAGGATACTTGGACCCCTCTGAGGATTTCGTTGGAAACGGGATTACCCGCACCTAACTAAACAGAAGCATTCTCAGAACTTTCCTCGTGATGCTTGCATTCAACAAACACTGTTGAACCTTTCTTTGATAGTTTAGGTTTGAAACACTCTTTTTGTAGAAACTGCAAGTTGATATTTGGACCTCTCTGAGGATTTCGTTGGAAACGGGATAAAGTGCACATAACTAAACAGAAGCATTCTCAGAAATTTCTTCGTGATGTTTGCATTCAACTCACAGCGTTGAAACTTTCTTTGATAGTTCAGGTTTGAAACACTCTTTTGTAGAAACTGCAGGTGGATAATTCCATCTCTTTGAGTCCTGTCCTAATAAAGGAGATAACTTCATATCAAAGCAAGACAGAAGCATTCTCAGAAATTTCTTTGGGATGATTGAGTCGGACTCAGCTGAACATTCCTTTGGATGGAGCACTTTCGAAACACACTATTTGTAGAATCTGCAAGTGGATATTTGGACCTCTCTGAGGATTTCGTTGGAAACGGGATAAACCACACACAACTAAACAGAAGCATTCTCAGAGCCTTCTTCATGATGTTTGCATTCAACTCACAGTGTTGAACCTTTCTTTGATAGTTCAGGTTTGAAACACTCTTTTTGTAGAAACTGCAAGTGGAGAATTGCACCTCTTTGAGGCCTATCCCAGTAAAGGAAATAACTTCATATCAAAACAAGACCGAAGGACTCTCAGAAAATTCCTTGGGATGATTGTCTTGGACTCACCGAGCTGAACATTCCTTGGGCTGGAGAAGTTTTGAAGCACGCTTACTGGAGAATCTGCAAGTGGATATTTGGCCCTCTCTGAGGAATTCGTTGGAAACGGGATAATTTCAGCTAACTAAACAGAAGCAGTCTCAGAATCTTCTTTGTGATGTTTGCATTCAAATCCCAGAGTTGAACGTTCCTTTGAACGTTCAGGTTTGAAACTCTCTTTTTGTAGAATCTGCGAGTGGATATATGGACCTCTCTGGGCATTTCGTTGGAAACGGGAAAAACTGCACATCACTAAACAGAAGTATTCTCAGAAATTTCCCCGTGGTGATTGCATTCAACTCAAACTGTTGAACCTTCTTTGATAGTTCAGGTTTGAAACACACTTTTTGTAGAATCTGCAAGAGGATATTTGGACCTCTCTGAGGATTTCGTTGGAAACGGGATTAACCGCACCTAACTAAACAGAAGCATTCTCAGAACTTTCCTCGTGAGGCTTGCATTCAACAAACACTGTTGAACGTTTCTTTGATAGTTTTGGTTTGAAACACTCTTCTTGTAGAAACTGCAAGTTGATATTTGGACCTCTCTGAGGGTTTCGTTGGAAACGGGATAAAGTGCACATAACTAAACAGAAGCATTCTCAGAACCTTCTTCGTGATGTTTGCATTCAACTCACAGTGTTGAAACTTTCTTTGATAGTTCAGGTTTGAAACACTCTTTTGTAGAAACTGCAGGTGGATAATTCCATCTCTTTGAGTCCTATCCTAGTAAAGGAGATAACTTCATATCAAAGCAAGACAGAAGCATTCTCAGAAATTTCTTTGGGATGATTGAGTCGGACTCAGCTGAACATTCCTTTGGATGGAGCACTTTCGAAACGCACTATTTGTAGAATCTGCAAGTGCATGTGTGGTCCTCTCTGAGGATTTCGTTGGAAACGGGATAAACCGCACACAACAAAACAGAAGCATTCTCAGAACCTTCTTCGTGATGTTTGCATTCAACTCACAGTGTTGACAGGTTTGAAACACTCCTTTTGTGGAAACTGCAAGTGGAGAATTGCACCTCTTTGAGGCCTATCCTAGTAAAGGAAATAACTTCATATCAAAACAAGACAGAAGCATTCTCAGAAAATTCCTTGGGATGATTGTGTTGGACTCACAGAGCTGAACATTCCTTGGGCTGGAGCAGTTTCGAAAGACGCTTTCTGTAGCATCTGCAAGTGGATATTTGGCCCTCTCTGAGGAATTCGTTGGAATCGGGGTAATATCAGCTAACTAAACAGAAGCAGTCTCAGAATCTTCTTTGTGATGTTTGCATTCAAATCCCAGAGTTGAAACTTCCTTTGAAAGTTCAGGTTAGAAACACTCTTTTTGTAGGATCTGCAATTGGATATTTGGACCACTCTGTGGCCTTCGTTCGAAACGGATATATCTTCACATAAAATCTAGACAGAAGCATTCTCAGAAACTTTTCTGTGATGACTGCATTCAACTCACAGCGTTGAACACTCGTTTTGAGAGCGCAGTTTTGAAACTCTCTTTCTGTGGAATCTGCAAGTGGATATGTGGACCTCTTTGAAGATTTCTTTGGAAACGGGAATATCTTCACATAAAATCTAAACAGAAGCATTCTCAGAAACTTCTCTGTGATGTTTGTGTTCAACTCACACAGTTTCACATGGCTTTTCAAAGAGAAGTTCTGAAACATTCTTTTCCTAGTGTCTGCAAGTGGACATTTGGAGAGCTTTCAGGCCTGTGGTGGAAAACGAATTATCGTCACATAACAACAAGAGAGAAGCATTGTCAGAAACTTCTTTGTGATGATTGCATTCAACTCACAGAGTTGAAGGTTCCTTTTCAAACAGCAGTTTCCAAACACTCTTTCTGTGTAATGTGCAAGTGGATATTTCAACGTCTTTGAAGATTTCGTAGGAAACGGGATAATCTTCACAGAAAAGCTAAACAGAAGCATTCTCAGAAACACCTTTGTGATGATTAAATTCAACTCACAGAGTTGAACTTTTCTTTTGGGAGAGAATCTTTGAAACACTCTTTTACTACAATCTGCAAGTGGACATTAGGAGGGCTTTGAGGCCTCTGGTGGAAAAGGAAATATCTTCCAGTAAAAACTAGATAGAAGCATTCTCAGAAACTACTTTGTGATGATTGCATTCAAGACACAGAGTTGAACATTCCCTTTGACAGTGCAGTTTGGAAACTCTCTTTTTGTAGAATCTGCAAGTGGAGATATGGACCGCTTGGAGGCCTATGGTAGTCAAGGAAATAACTTCATATACAAACTAGACAGTAGCATTCTCAGAAAACTCTTTGTGACGACTGAGTTTAACTCACAGAGCTGAACATTCCCTGGGATGGAGCAGCTGCGAAACACACTATTTGTAGAATCTGCAAGGGGATTTTTGGACCTCTCTGAGGATTTCGTTGGAAACGGGATAAACTGCACATAACTAAACGGAAGTATTCTCAGAACTTTCTTCATGGTGATTGCATTCAACTCACACTGTTGAACCTTTCTTTGATAGTTCAGGTTTGAAACACTCTTTTTGTAGAATCTGCAAGAGGATACTTGGACCCCTCTGAGGATTTCGTTGGAAACGGGATTACCCGCACCTAACTAAACAGAAGCATTCTCAGAACTTTCCTCGTGATGCTTGCATTCAACAAACACTGTTGAACCTTTCTTTGATAGTTTAGGTTTGAAACACTCTTTTTGTAGAAACTGCAAGTTGATATTTGGACCTCTCTGAGGATTTCGTTGGAAACGGGATAAAGTGCACATAACTAAACAGAAGCATTCTCAGAAATTTCTTCGTGATGTTTGCATTCAACTCACAGCGTTGAAACTTTCTTTGATAGTTCAGGTTTGAAACACTCTTTTGTAGAAACTGCAGGTGGATAATTCCATCTCTTTGAGTCCTGTCCTAATGAAGGAGATAACTTCATATCAAAGCAAGACAGAAGCATTCTCAGAAATTTCTTTGGGATGATTGAGTCGGACTCAGCTGAACATTCCTTTGGATGGAGCACTTTCGAAACACACTATTTGTAGAATCTGCAAGTGGATATTTGGACCTCTCTGAGGATTTCGTTGGAAACGGGATAAACCACACACAACTAAACAGAAGCATTCTCAGAGCCTTCTTCATGATGTTTGCATTCAACTCACAGTGTTGAACCTTTCTTTGATAGTTCAGGTTTGAAACACTCTTTTTGTAGAAACTGCAAGTGGAGAATTGCACCTCTTTGAGGCCTATCCCAGTAAAGGAAATAACTTCATATCAAAACAAGACCGAAGGACTCTCAGAAAATTCCTTGGGATGATTGTCTTGGACTCACCGAGCTGAACATTCCTTGGGCTGGAGAAGTTTTGAGGCACGCTTACTGGAGAATCTGCAAGTGGATATTTGGCCCTCTCTGAGGAACTCGTTGGAAACGGGATAATTTCAGCTAACTAAACAGAAGCAGTCTCAGAATCTTCTTTGTGATGTTTGCATTCAAATCCCAGAGTTGAACGTTCCTTTGAACGTTCAGGTTTGAAACTCTCTTTTTGTAGAATCTGCGAGTGGATATATGGACCTCTCTGGGCATTTCGTTGGAAACGGGAAAAACTGCACATCACTAAACAGAAGTATTCTCAGAAATTTCCCCGTGGTGATTGCATTCAACTCAAACTGTTGAACCTTCTTTGATAGTTCAGGTTTGAAACACACTTTTTGTAGAATCTGCAAGAGGATATTTGGACCTCTCTGAGGATTTCGTTGGAAACGGGATTAACCGCACCTAACTAAACAGAAGCATTCTCAGAACTTTCCTCGTGAGGCTTGCATTCAACAAACACTGTTGAACGTTTCTTTGATAGTTTTGGTTTGAAACACTCTTCTTGTAGAAACTGCAAGTTGATATTTGGACCTCTCTGAGGGTTTCGTTGGAAACGGGATAAAGTGCACATAACTAAACAGAAGCATTCTCAGAACCTTCTTCGTGATGTTTGCATTCATTCAATTCACAGCGTTGAAACTTTCTTTGATAGTTCAGGTTTGAAACACTCTTTTGTAGAAACTGCAGGTGGATAATTCCATCTCTTTGAGTCCTATCCTAGTAAAGGAGATAACTTCATATCAAAGCAAGACAGAAGCATTCTCAGAAATTTCTTTGGGATGATTGAGTCGGACTCAGCTGAACATTCCTTTGGATGGAGCACTTTCGAAACGCACTATTTGTAGAATCTGCAAGTGCATGTGTGGTCCTCTCTGAGGATTTCGTTGGAAACGGGATAAACCGCACACAACAAAACAGAAGCATTCTCAGAACCTTCTTCGTGATGTTTGCATTCAACTCACAGTGTTGACAGGTTTGAAACACTCCTTTTGTGGAAACTGCAAGTGGAGAATTGCACCTCTTTGAGGCCTATCCAATAAAGGAAATAACTTCATATCAAAACAAGACAGAAGCATTCTCAGAAAATTCCTTGGGATGATTGTGTTGGACTCACAGAGCTGAACATTCCTTGGGCTGGAGCAGTTTCGAAAGACGCTTTCTGTAGCATCTGCAAGTGGATATTTGGCCCTCTCTGAGGAATTCGTTGGAATCGGGGTAATATCAGCTAACTAAACAGAAGCAGTCTCAGAATCTTCTTTGTGATGTTTGCATTCAAATCCCAGAGTTGAAACTTCCTTTGAAAGTTCAGGTTAGAAACACTCTTTTTGTAGGATCTGCAATTGGATATTTGGACCACTCTGTGGCCTTCGTTCGAAACGGATATATCTTCACATAAAATCTAGACAGAAGCATTCTCAGAAACTTTTCTGTGATGACTGCATTCAACTCACAGCGTTGAACACTCGTTTTGAGAGCGCAGTTTTGAAACTCTCTTTCTGTGGAATCTGCAAGTGGATATGTGGACCTCTTTGAAGATTTCTTTGGAAACGGGAATATCTTCACATAAAATCTAAACAGAAGCATTCTCAGAAACTTCTCTGTGATGTTTGTGTTCAACTCACACAGTTTCACATGGCTTTTCAAAGAGAAGTTCTGAAACATTCTTTTCCTAGTGTCTGCAAGTGGACATTTGGAGAGCTTTCAGGCCTGTGGTGGAAAACGAATTATCGTCACATAACAACAAGAGAGAAGCATTGTCAGAAACTTCTTTGTGATGATTGCATTCAACTCACAGAGTTGAAGGTTCCTTTTCAAACAGCAGTTTCCAAACACTCTTTCTGTGTAATGTGCAAGTGGATATTTCAACGTCTTTGAAGATTTCGTAGGAAACGGGATAATCTTCACAGAAAAGCTAAACAGAAGCATTCTCAGAAACACCTTTGTGATGATTAAATTCAACTCACAGAGTTGAACTTTTCTTTTGGGAGAGAATCTTTGAAACACTCTTTTACTACAATCTGCAAGTGGACATTAGGAGGGCTTTGAGGCCTCTGGTGGAAAAGGAAATATCTTCCAGTAAAAACTAGATAGAAGCATTCTCAGAAACTACTTTGTGATGATTGCATTCAAGACACAGAGTTGAACATTCCCTTTGACAGTGCAGTTTGGAAACTCTCTTTTTGTAGAATCTGCAAGTGGAGATATGGACCGCTTGGAGGCCTATGGTAGTCAAGGAAATAACTTCATATACAAACTAGACAGTAGCATTCTCAGAAAACTCTTTGTGACGACTGAGTTTAACTCACAGAGCTGAACATTCCCTGGGATGGAGCAGCTGCGAAACACACTATTTGTAGAATCTGCAAGGGGATTTTTGGACCTCTCTGAGGATTTCGTTGGAAACGGGATAAACTGCACATAACTAAACGGAAGTATTCTCAGAACTTTCTTCATGGTGATTGCATTCAACTCACACTGTTGAACCTTTCTTTGATAGTTCAGGTTTGAAACACTCTTTTTGTAGAATCTGCAAGAGGATACTTGGACCCCTCTGAGGATTTCGTTGGAAACGGGATTACCCGCACCTAACTAAACAGAAGCATTCTCAGAACTTTCCTCGTGATGCTTGCATTCAACAAACACTGTTGAACCTTTCTTTGATAGTTTAGGTTTGAAACACTCTTTTTGTAGAAACTGCAAGTTGATATTTGGACCTCTCTGAGGATTTCGTTGGAAACGGGATAAAGTGCACATAACTAAACAGAAGCATTCTCAGAAATTTCTTCGTGATGTTTGCATTCAACTCACAGCGTTGAAACTTTCTTTGATAGTTCAGGTTTGAAACACTCTTTTGTAGAAACTGCAGGTGGATAATTCCATCTCTTTGAGTCCTGTCCTAATGAAGGAGATAACTTCATATCAAAGCAAGACAGAAGCATTCTCAGAAATTTCTTTGGGATGATTGAGTCGGACTCAGCTGAACATTCCTTTGGATGGAGCACTTTCGAAACACACTATTTGTAGAATCTGCAAGTGGATATTTGGACCTCTCTGAGGATTTCGTTGGAAACGGGATAAACCACACACAACTAAACAGAAGCATTCTCAGAGCCTTCTTCATGATGTTTGCATTCAACTCACAGTGTTGAACCTTTCTTTGATAGTTCAGGTTTGAAACACTCTTTTTGTAGAAACTGCAAGTGGAGAATTGCACCTCTTTGAGGCCTATCCCAGTAAAGGAAATAACTTCATATCAAAACAAGACCGAAGGACTCTCAGAAAATTCCTTGGGATGATTGTCTTGGACTCACCGAGCTGAACATTCCTTGGGCTGGAGAAGTTTTGAGGCACGCTTACTGGAGAATCTGCAAGTGGATATTTGGCCCTCTCTGAGGAACTCGTTGGAAACGGGATAATTTCAGCTAACTAAACAGAAGCAGTCTCAGAATCTTCTTTGTGATGTTTGCATTCAAATCCCAGAGTTGAACGTTCCTTTGAACGTTCAGGTTTGAAACTCTCTTTTTGTAGAATCTGCGAGTGGATATATGGACCTCTCTGGGCATTTCGTTGGAAACGGGAAAAACTGCACATCACTAAACAGAAGTATTCTCAGAAATTTCCCCGTGGTGATTGCATTCAACTCAAACTGTTGAACCTTCTTTGATAGTTCAGGTTTGAAACACACTTTTTGTAGAATCTGCAAGAGGATATTTGGACCTCTCTGAGGATTTCGTTGGAAACGGGATTAACCGCACCTAACTAAACAGAAGCATTCTCAGAACTTTCCTCGTGAGGCTTGCATTCAACAAACACTGTTGAACGTTTCTTTGATAGTTTTGGTTTGAAACACTCTTCTTGTAGAAACTGCAAGTTGATATTTGGACCTCTCTGAGGGTTTCGTTGGAAACGGGATAAAGTGCACATAACTAAACAGAAGCATTCTCAGAACCTTCTTCGTGATGTTTGCATTCATTCAACTCACAGCGTTGAAACTTTCTTTGATAGTTCAGGTTTGAAACACTCTTTTGTAGAAACTGCAGGTGGATAATTCCATCTCTTTGAGTCCTATCCTAGTAAAGGAGATAACTTCATATCAAAGCAAGACAGAAGCATTCTCAGAAATTTCTTTGGGATGATTGAGTCGGACTCAGCTGAACATTCCTTTGGATGGAGCACTTTCGAAACGCACTATTTGTAGAATCTGCAAGTGCATGTGTGGTCCTCTCTGAGGATTTCGTTGGAAACGGGATAAACCGCACACAACAAAACAGAAGCATTCTCAGAACCTTCTTCGTGATGTTTGCATTCAACTCACAGTGTTGACAGGTTTGAAACACTCCTTTTGTGGAAACTGCAAGTGGAGAATTGCACCTCTTTGAGGCCTATCCTAGTAAAGGAAATAACTTCATATCAAAACAAGACAGAAGCATTCTCAGAAAATTCCTTGGGATGATTGTGTTGGACTCACAGAGCTGAACATTCCTTGGGCTGGAGCAGTTTCGAAAGACGCTTTCTGTAGCATCTGCAAGTGGATATTTGGCCCTCTCTGAGGAATTCGTTGGAATCGGGGTAATATCAGCTAACTAAACAGAAGCAGTCTCAGAATCTTCTTTGTGATGTTTGCATTCAAATCCCAGAGTTGAAACTTCCTTTGAAAGTTCAGGTTAGAAACACTCTTTTTGTAGGATCTGCAATTGGATATTTGGACCACTCTGTGGCCTTCGTTCGAAACGGATATATCTTCACATAAAATCTAGACAGAAGCATTCTCAGAAACTTTTCTGTGATGACTGCATTCAACTCACAGCGTTGAACACTCGTTTTGAGAGCGCAGTTTTGAAACTCTCTTTCTGTGGAATCTGCAAGTGGATATGTGGACCTCTTTGAAGATTTCTTTGGAAACGGGAATATCTTCACATAAAATCTAAACAGAAGCATTCTCAGAAACTTCTCTGTGATGTTTGTGTTCAACTCACACAGTTTCACATGGCTTTTCAAAGAGAAGTTCTGAAACATTCTTTTCCTAGTGTCTGCAAGTGGACATTTGGAGAGCTTTCAGGCCTGTGGTGGAAAACGAATTATCGTCACATAACAACAAGAGAGAAGCATTGTCAGAAACTTCTTTGTGATGATTGCATTCAACTCACAGAGTTGAAGGTTCCTTTTCAAACAGCAGTTTCCAAACACTCTTTCTGTGTAATGTGCAAGTGGATATTTCAACGTCTTTGAAGATTTCGTAGGAAACGGGATAATCTTCACAGAAAAGCTAAACAGAAGCATTCTCAGAAACACCTTTGTGATGATTAAATTCAACTCACAGAGTTGAACTTTTCTTTTGGGAGAGAATCTTTGAAACACTCTTTTACTACAATCTGCAAGTGGACATTAGGAGGGCTTTGAGGCCTCTGGTGGAAAAGGAAATATCTTCCAGTAAAAACTAGATAGAAGCATTCTCAGAAACTACTTTGTGATGATTGCATTCAAGACACAGAGTTGAACATTCCCTTTGACAGTGCAGTTTGGAAACTCTCTTTTTGTAGAATCTGCAAGTGGAGATATGGACCGCTTGGAGGCCTATGGTAGTCAAGGAAATAACTTCATATACAAACTAGACAGTAGCATTCTCAGAAAACTCTTTGTGACGACTGAGTTTAACTCACAGAGCTGAACATTCCCTGGGATGGAGCAGCTGCGAAACACACTATTTGTAGAATCTGCAAGGGGATTTTTGGACCTCTCTGAGGATTTCGTTGGAAACGGGATAAACTGCACATAACTAAACGGAAGTATTCTCAGAACTTTCTTCATGGTGATTGCATTCAACTCACACTGTTGAACCTTTCTTTGATAGTTCAGGTTTGAAACACTCTTTTTGTAGAATCTGCAAGAGGATATTTGGACCCCTCTGAGGATTTCGTTGGAAACGGGATTACCCGCACCTAACTAAACAGAAGCATTCTCAGAACTTTCCTCGTGATGCTTGCATTCAACAAACACTGTTGAACCTTTCTTTGATAGTTTAGGTTTGAAACACTCTTTTTGTAGAAACTGCAAGTTGATATTTGGACCTCTCTGAGGATTTCGTTGGAAACGGGATAAAGTGCACATAACTAAACAGAAGCATTCTCAGAAATTTCTTCGTGATGTTTGCATTCAACTCACAGCGTTGAAACTTTCTTTGATAGTTCAGGTTTGAAACACTCTTTTGTAGAAACTGCAGGTGGATAATTCCATCTCTTTGAGTCCTGTCCTAATGAAGGAGATAACTTCATATCAAAGCAAGACAGAAGCATTCTCAGAAATTTCTTTGGGATGATTGAGTCGGACTCAGCTGAACATTCCTTTGGATGGAGCACTTTCGAAACACACTATTTGTAGAATCTGCAAGTGGATATTTGGACCTCTCTGAGGATTTCGTTGGAAACGGGGTAAACCACACACAACTAAACAGAAGCATTCTCAGAGCCTTCTTCATGATGTTTGCATTCAACTCACAGTGTTGAACCTTTCTTTGATAGTTCAGGTTTGAAACACTCTTTTTGTAGAAACTGCAAGTGGAGAATTGCACCTCTTTGAGGCCTATCCCAGTAAAGGAAATAACTTCATATCAAAACAAGACCGAAGGACTCTCAGAAAATTCCTTGGGATGATTGTCTTGGACTCACCGAGCTGAACATTCCTTGGGCTGGAGAAGTTTTGAGGCACGCTTACTGGAGAATCTGCAAGTGGATATTTGGCCCTCTCTGAGGAACTCGTTGGAAACGGGATAATTTCAGCTAACTAAACAGAAGCAGTCTCAGAATCTTCTTTGTGATGTTTGCATTCAAATCCCAGAGTTGAACGTTCCTTTGAACGTTCAGGTTTGAAACTCTCTTTTTGTAGAATCTGCGAGTGGATATATGGACCTCTCTGGGCATTTCGTTGGAAACGGGAAAAACTGCACATCACTAAACAGAAGTATTCTCAGAAATTTCCCCGTGGTGATTGCATTCAACTCAAACTGTTGAACCTTCTTTGATAGTTCAGGTTTGAAACACACTTTTTGTAGAATCTGCAAGAGGATATTTGGACCTCTCTGAGGATTTCGTTGGAAACGGGATTAACCGCACCTAACTAAACAGAAGCATTCTCAGAACTTTCCTCGTGAGGCTTGCATTCAACAAACACTGTTGAACGTTTCTTTGATAGTTTTGGTTTGAAACACTCTTCTTGTAGAAACTGCAAGTTGATATTTGGACCTCTCTGAGGGTTTCGTTGGAAACGGGATAAAGTGCACATAACTAAACAGAAGCATTCTCAGAACCTTCTTCGTGATGTTTGCATTCAACTCACAGCGTTGAAACTTTCTTTGATAGTTCAGGTTTGAAACACTCTTTTGTAGAAACTGCAGGTGGATAATTCCATCTCTTTGAGTCCTATCCTAGTAAAGGAGATAACTTCATATCAAAGCAAGACAGAAGCATTCTCAGAAATTTCTTTGGGATGATTGAGTCGGACTCAGCTGAACATTCCTTTGGATGGAGCACTTTCGAAACGCACTATTTGTAGAATCTGCAAGTGCATGTGTGGTCCTCTCTGAGGATTTCGTTGGAAACGGGATAAACCGCACACAACAAAACAGAAGCATTCTCAGAACCTTCTTCGTGATGTTTGCATTCAACTCACAGTGTTGACAGGTTTGAAACACTCCTTTTGTGGAAACTGCAAGTGGAGAATTGCACCTCTTTGAGGCCTATCCTAGTAAAGGAAATAACTTCATATCAAAACAAGACAGAAGCATTCTCAGAAAATTCCTTGGGATGATTGTGTTGGACTCACAGAGCTGAACATTCCTTGGGCTGGAGCAGTTTCGAAAGACGCTTTCTGTAGCATCTGCAAGTGGATATTTGGCCCTCTCTGAGGAATTCGTTGGAATCGGGGTAATATCAGCTAACTAAACAGAAGCAGTCTCAGAATCTTCTTTGTGATGTTTGCATTCAAATCCCAGAGTTGAAACTTCCTTTGAAAGTTCAGGTTAGAAACACTCTTTTTGTAGGATCTGCAATTGGATATTTGGACCACTCTGTGGCCTTCGTTCGAAACGGATATATCTTCACATAAAATCTAGACAGAAGCATTCTCAGAAACTTTTCTGTGATGACTGCATTCAACTCACAGCGTTGAACACTCGTTTTGAGAGTGCAGTTTTGAAACTCTCTTTCTGTGGAATCTGCAAGTGGATATGTGGACCTCTTTGAAGATTTCTTTGGAAACGGGAATATCTTCACATAAAATCTAAACAGAAGCATTCTCAGAAACTTCTCTGTGATGTTTGTGTTCAACTCACACAGTTTCACATGGCTTTTCAAAGAGAAGTTCTGAAACATTCTTTTCCTAGTGTCTGCAAGTGGACATTTGGAGAGCTTTCAGGCCTGTGGTGGAAAACGAATTATCGTCACATAAAAACAAGAGAGAAGCATTGTCAGAAACTTCTTTGTGATGATTGCATTCAACTCACAGAGTTGAAGGTTCCTTTTCAAACAGCAGTTTCCAAACACTCTTTCTGTGTAATGTGCAAGTGGATATTTCAACGTCTTTGAAGATTTCGTAGGAAACGGGATAATCTTCACAGAAAAGCTAAACAGAAGCATTCTCAGAAACACCTTTGTGATGATTAAATTCAACTCACAGAGTTGAACTTTTCTTTTGGGAGAGAATCTTTGAAACACTCTTTTACTACAATCTGCAAGTGGACATTAGGAGGGCTTTGAGGCCTCTGGTGGAAAAGGAAATATCTTCCAGTAAAAACTAGATAGAAGCATTCTCAGAAACTACTTTGTGATGATTGCATTCAAGACACAGAGTTGAACATTCCCTTTGACAGTGCAGTTTGGAAACTCTCTTTTTGTAGAATCTGCAAGTGGAGATATGGACCGCTTGGAGGCCTATGGTAGTCAAGGAAATAACTTCATATACAAACTAGACAGTAGCATTCTCAGAAAACTCTTTGTGACGACTGAGTTTAACTCACAGAGCTGAACATTCCCTGGGATGGAGCAGCTGCGAAACACACTATTTGTAGAATCTGCAAGGGGATTTTTGGACCTCTCTGAGGATTTCGTTGGAAACGGGATAAACTGCACATAACTAAACGGAAGTATTCTCAGAACTTTCTTCATGGTGATTGCATTCAACTCACACTGTTGAACCTTTCTTTGATAGTTCAGGTTTGAAACACTCTTTTTGTAGAATCTGCAAGAGGATACTTGGACCCCTCTGAGGATTTCGTTGGAAACGGGATTACCCGCACCTAACTAAACAGAAGCATTCTCAGAACTTTCCTCGTGATGCTTGCATTCAACAAACACTGTTGAACCTTTCTTTGATAGTTTAGGTTTGAAACACTCTTTTTGTAGAAACTGCAAGTTGATATTTGGACCTCTCTGAGGATTTCGTTGGAAACGGGATAAAGTGCACATAACTAAACAGAAGCATTCTCAGAAATTTCTTCGTGATGTTTGCATTCAACTCACAGCGTTGAAACTTTCTTTGATAGTTCAGGTTTGAAACACTCTTTTGTAGAAACTGCAGGTGGATAATTCCATCTCTTTGAGTCCTGTCCTAATGAAGGAGATAACTTCATATCAAAGCAAGACAGAAGCATTCTCAGAAATTTCTTTGGGATGATTGAGTCGGACTCAGCTGAACATTCCTTTGGATGGAGCACTTTCGAAACACACTATTTGTAGAATCTGCAAGTGGATATTTGGACCTCTCTGAGGATTTCGTTGGAAACGGGGTAAACCACACACAACTAAACAGAAGCATTCTCAGAGCCTTCTTCATGATGTTTGCATTCAACTCACAGTGTTGAACCTTTCTTTGATAGTTCAGGTTTGAAACACTCTTTTTGTAGAAACTGCAAGTGGAGAATTGCACCTCTTTGAGGCCTATCCCAGTAAAGGAAATAACTTCATATCAAAACAAGACCGAAGGACTCTCAGAAAATTCCTTGGGATGATTGTCTTGGACTCACCGAGCTGAACATTCCTTGGGCTGGAGAAGTTTTGAGGCACGCTTACTGGAGAATCTGCAAGTGGATATTTGGCCCTCTCTGAGGAACTCGTTGGAAACGGGATAATTTCAGCTAACTAAACAGAAGCAGTCTCAGAATCTTCTTTGTGATGTTTGCATTCAAATCCCAGAGTTGAACGTTCCTTTGAACGTTCAGGTTTGAAACTCTCTTTTTGTAGAATCTGCGAGTGGATATATGGACCTCTCTGGGCATTTCGTTGGAAACGGGAAAAACTGCACATCACTAAACAGAAGTATTCTCAGAAATTTCCCCGTGGTGATTGCATTCAACTCAAACTGTTGAACCTTCTTTGATAGTTCAGGTTTGAAACACACTTTTTGTAGAATCTGCAAGAGGATATTTGGACCTCTCTGAGGATTTCGTTGGAAACGGGATTAACCGCACCTAACTAAACAGAAGCATTCTCAGAACTTTCCTCGTGAGGCTTGCATTCAACAAACACTGTTGAACGTTTCTTTGATAGTTTTGGTTTGAAACACTCTTCTTGTAGAAACTGCAAGTTGATATTTGGACCTCTCTGAGGGTTTCGTTGGAAACGGGATAAAGTGCACATAACTAAACAGAAGCATTCTCAGAACCTTCTTCGTGATGTTTGCATTCATTCAACTCACAGCGTTGAAACTTTCTTTGATAGTTCAGGTTTGAAACACTCTTTTGTAGAAACTGCAGGTGGATAATTCCATCTCTTTGAGTCCTATCCTAGTAAAGGAGATAACTTCATATCAAAGCAAGACAGAAGCATTCTCAGAAATTTCTTTGGGATGATTGAGTCGGACTCAGCTGAACATTCCTTTGGATGGAGCACTTTCGAAACGCACTATTTGTAGAATCTGCAAGTGCATGTGTGGTCCTCTCTGAGGATTTCGTTGGAAACGGGATAAACCGCACACAACAAAACAGAAGCATTCTCAGAACCTTCTTCGTGATGTTTGCATTCAACTCACAGTGTTGACAGGTTTGAAACACTCCTTTTGTGGAAACTGCAAGTGGAGAATTGCACCTCTTTGAGGCCTATCCTAGTAAAGGAAATAACTTCATATCAAAACAAGACAGAAGCATTCTCAGAAAATTCCTTGGGATGATTGTGTTGGACTCACAGAGCTGAACATTCCTTGGGCTGGAGCAGTTTCGAAAGACGCTTTCTGTAGCATCTGCAAGTGGATATTTGGCCCTCTCTGAGGAATTCGTTGGAATCGGGGTAATATCAGCTAACTAAACAGAAGCAGTCTCAGAATCTTCTTTGTGATGTTTGCATTCAAATCCCAGAGTTGAAACTTCCTTTGAAAGTTCAGGTTAGAAACACTCTTTTTGTAGGATCTGCAATTGGATATTTGGACCACTCTGTGGCCTTCGTTCGAAACGGATATATCTTCACATAAAATCTAGACAGAAGCATTCTCAGAAACTTTTCTGTGATGACTGCATTCAACTCACAGCGTTGAACACTCGTTTTGAGAGCGCAGTTTTGAAACTCTCTTTCTGTGGAATCTGCAAGTGGATATGTGGACCTCTTTGAAGATTTCTTTGGAAACGGGAATATCTTCACATAAAATCTAAACAGAAGCATTCTCAGAAACTTCTCTGTGATGTTTGTGTTCAACTCACACAGTTTCACATGGCTTTTCAAAGAGAAGTTCTGAAACATTCTTTTCCTAGTGTCTGCAAGTGGACATTTGGAGAGCTTTCAGGCCTGTGGTGGAAAACGAATTATCGTCACATAACAACAAGAGAGAAGCATTGTCAGAAACTTCTTTGTGATGATTGCATTCAACTCACAGAGTTGAAGGTTCCTTTTCAAACAGCAGTTTCCAAACACTCTTTCTGTGTAATGTGCAAGTGGATATTTCAACGTCTTTGAAGATTTCGTAGGAAACGGGATAATCTTCACAGAAAAGCTAAACAGAAGCATTCTCAGAAACACCTTTGTGATGATTAAATTCAACTCACAGAGTTGAACTTTTCTTTTGGGAGAGAATCTTTGAAACACTCTTTTACTACAATCTGCAAGTGGACATTAGGAGGGCTTTGAGGCCTCTGGTGGAAAAGGAAATATCTTCCAGTAAAAACTAGATAGAAGCATTCTCAGAAACTACTTTGTGATGATTGCATTCAAGACACAGAGTTGAACATTCCCTTTGACAGTGCAGTTTGGAAACTCTCTTTTTGTAGAATCTGCAAGTGGAGATATGGACCGCTTGGAGGCCTATGGTAGTCAAGGAAATAACTTCATATACAAACTAGACAGTAGCATTCTCAGAAAACTCTTTGTGACGACTGAGTTTAACTCACAGAGCTGAACATTCCCTGGGATGGAGCAGCTGCGAAACACACTATTTGTAGAATCTGCAAGGGGATTTTTGGACCTCTCTGAGGATTTCGTTGGAAACGGGATAAACTGCACATAACTAAACGGAAGTATTCTCAGAACTTTCTTCATGGTGATTGCATTCAACTCACACTGTTGAACCTTTCTTTGATAGTTCAGGTTTGAAACACTCTTTTTGTAGAATCTGCAAGAGGATATTTGGACCCCTCTGAGGATTTCGTTGGAAACGGGATTACCCGCACCTAACTAAACAGAAGCATTCTCAGAACTTTCCTCGTGATGCTTGCATTCAACAAACACTGTTGAACCTTTCTTTGATAGTTTAGGTTTGAAACACTCTTTTTGTAGAAACTGCAAGTTGATATTTGGACCTCTCTGAGGATTTCGTTGGAAACGGGATAAAGTGCACATAACTAAACAGAAGCATTCTCAGAAATTTCTTCGTGATGTTTGCATTCAACTCACAGCGTTGAAACTTTCTTTGATAGTTCAGGTTTGAAACACTCTTTTGTAGAAACTGCAGGTGGATAATTCCATCTCTTTGAGTCCTGTCCTAATGAAGGAGATAACTTCATATCAAAGCAAGACAGAAGCATTCTCAGAAATTTCTTTGGGATGATTGAGTCGGACTCAGCTGAACATTCCTTTGGATGGAGCACTTTCGAAACACACTATTTGTAGAATCTGCAAGTGGATATTTGGACCTCTCTGAGGATTTCGTTGGAAACGGGGTAAACCACACACAACTAAACAGAAGCATTCTCAGAGCCTTCTTCATGATGTTTGCATTCAACTCACAGTGTTGAACCTTTCTTTGATAGTTCAGGTTTGAAACACTCTTTTTGTAGAAACTGCAAGTGGAGAATTGCACCTCTTTGAGGCCTATCCCAGTAAAGGAAATAACTTCATATCAAAACAAGACCGAAGGACTCTCAGAAAATTCCTTGGGATGATTGTCTTGGACTCACCGAGCTGAACATTCCTTGGGCTGGAGAAGTTTTGAGGCACGCTTACTGGAGAATCTGCAAGTGGATATTTGGCCCTCTCTGAGGAACTCGTTGGAAACGGGATAATTTCAGCTAACTAAACAGAAGCAGTCTCAGAATCTTCTTTGTGATGTTTGCATTCAAATCCCAGAGTTGAACGTTCCTTTGAACGTTCAGGTTTGAAACTCTCTTTTTGTAGAATCTGCGAGTGGATATATGGACCTCTCTGGGCATTTCGTTGGAAACGGGAAAAACTGCACATCACTAAACAGAAGTATTCTCAGAAATTTCCCCGTGGTGATTGCATTCAACTCAAACTGTTGAACCTTCTTTGATAGTTCAGGTTTGAAACACACTTTTTGTAGAATCTGCAAGAGGATATTTGGACCTCTCTGAGGATTTCGTTGGAAACGGGATTAACCGCACCTAACTAAACAG
Organism: Pan troglodytes; assembly: GCF_028858775.2. Classification (NCBI taxonomy): domain Eukaryota; kingdom Metazoa; phylum Chordata; class Mammalia; order Primates; family Hominidae; genus Pan; species Pan troglodytes. The sequence continues at coordinate 64,658,967 of NC_072403.2, forward strand.
AAGCATTCTCAGAACTTTCCTCGTGAGGCTTGCATTCAACAAACACTGTTGAACGTTTCTTTGATAGTTTTGGTTTGAAACACTCTTCTTGTAGAAACTGCAAGTTGATATTTGGACCTCTCTGAGGGTTTCGTTGGAAACGGGATAAAGTGCACATAACTAAACAGAAGCATTCTCAGAACCTTCTTCGTGATGTTTGCATTCAACTCACAGCGTTGAAACTTTCTTTGATAGTTCAGGTTTGAAACACTCTTTTGTAGAAACTGCAGGTGGATAATTCCATCTCTTTGAGTCCTATCCTAGTAAAGGAGATAACTTCATATCAAAGCAAGACAGAAGCATTCTCAGAAATTTCTTTGGGATGATTGAGTCGGACTCAGCTGAACATTCCTTTGGATGGAGCACTTTCGAAACGCACTATTTGTAGAATCTGCAAGTGCATGTGTGGTCCTCTCTGAGGATTTCGTTGGAAACGGGATAAACCGCACACAACAAAACAGAAGCATTCTCAGAACCTTCTTCGTGATGTTTGCATTCAACTCACAGTGTTGACAGGTTTGAAACACTCCTTTTGTGGAAACTGCAAGTGGAGAATTGCACCTCTTTGAGGCCTATCCTAGTAAAGGAAATAACTTCATATCAAAACAAGACAGAAGCATTCTCAGAAAATTCCTTGGGATGATTGTGTTGGACTCACAGAGCTGAACATTCCTTGGGCTGGAGCAGTTTCGAAAGACGCTTTCTGTAGCATCTGCAAGTGGATATTTGGCCCTCTCTGAGGAATTCGTTGGAATCGGGGTAATATCAGCTAACTAAACAGAAGCAGTCTCAGAATCTTCTTTGTGATGTTTGCATTCAAATCCCAGAGTTGAAACTTCCTTTGAAAGTTCAGGTTAGAAACACTCTTTTTGTAGGATCTGCAATTGGATATTTGGACCACTCTGTGGCCTTCGTTCGAAACGGATATATCTTCACATAAAATCTAGACAGAAGCATTCTCAGAAACTTTTCTGTGATGACTGCATTCAACTCACAGCGTTGAACACTCGTTTTGAGAGCGCAGTTTTGAAACTCTCTTTCTGTGGAATCTGCAAGTGGATATGTGGACCTCTTTGAAGATTTCTTTGGAAACGGGAATATCTTCACATAAAATCTAAACAGAAGCATTCTCAGAAACTTCTCTGTGATGTTTGTGTTCAACTCACACAGTTTCACATGGCTTTTCAAAGAGAAGTTCTGAAACATTCTTTTCCTAGTGTCTGCAAGTGGACATTTGGAGAGCTTTCAGGCCTGTGGTGGAAAACGAATTATCGTCACATAAAAACAAGAGAGAAGCATTGTCAGAAACTTCTTTGTGATGATTGCATTCAACTCACAGAGTTGAAGGTTCCTTTTCAAACAGCAGTTTCCAAACACTCTTTCTGTGTAATGTGCAAGTGGATATTTCAACGTCTTTGAAGATTTCGTAGGAAACGGGATAATCTTCACAGAAAAGCTAAACAGAAGCATTCTCAGAAACACCTTTGTGATGATTAAATTCAACTCACAGAGTTGAACTTTTCTTTTGGGAGAGAATCTTTGAAACACTCTTTTACTACAATCTGCAAGTGGACATTAGGAGGGCTTTGAGGCCTCTGGTGGAAAAGGAAATATCTTCCAGTAAAAACTAGATAGAAGCATTCTCAGAAACTACTTTGTGATGATTGCATTCAAGACACAGAGTTGAACATTCCCTTTGACAGTGCAGTTTGGAAACTCTCTTTTTGTAGAATCTGCAAGTGGAGATATGGACCGCTTGGAGGCCTATGGTAGTCAAGGAAATAACTTCATATACAAACTAGACAGTAGCATTCTCAGAAAACTCTTTGTGACGACTGAGTTTAACTCACAGAGCTGAACATTCCCTGGGATGGAGCAGCTGCGAAACACACTATTTGTAGAATCTGCAAGGGGATTTTTGGACCTCTCTGAGGATTTCGTTGGAAACGGGATAAACTGCACATAACTAAACGGAAGTATTCTCAGAACTTTCTTCATGGTGATTGCATTCAACTCACACTGTTGAACCTTTCTTTGATAGTTCAGGTTTGAAACACTCTTTTTGTAGAATCTGCAAGAGGATATTTGGACCCCTCTGAGGATTTCGTTGGAAACGGGATTACCCGCACCTAACTAAACAGAAGCATTCTCAGAACTTTCCTCGTGATGCTTGCATTCAACAAACACTGTTGAACCTTTCTTTGATAGTTTAGGTTTGAAACACTCTTTTTGTAGAAACTGCAAGTTGATATTTGGACCTCTCTGAGGATTTCGTTGGAAACGGGATAAAGTGCACATAACTAAACAGAAGCATTCTCAGAAATTTCTTCGTGATGTTTGCATTCAACTCACAGCGTTGAAACTTTCTTTGATAGTTCAGGTTTGAAACACTCTTTTGTAGAAACTGCAGGTGGATAATTCCATCTCTTTGAGTCCTGTCCTAATGAAGGAGATAACTTCATATCAAAGCAAGACAGAAGCATTCTCAGAAATTTCTTTGGGATGATTGAGTCGGACTCAGCTGAACATTCCTTTGGATGGAGCACTTTCGAAACACACTATTTGTAGAATCTGCAAGTGGATATTTGGACCTCTCTGAGGATTTCGTTGGAAACGGGGTAAACCACACACAACTAAACAGAAGCATTCTCAGAGCCTTCTTCATGATGTTTGCATTCAACTCACAGTGTTGAACCTTTCTTTGATAGTTCAGGTTTGAAACACTCTTTTTGTAGAAACTGCAAGTGGAGAATTGCACCTCTTTGAGGCCTATCCCAGTAAAGGAAATAACTTCATATCAAAACAAGACCGAAGGACTCTCAGAAAATTCCTTGGGATGATTGTCTTGGACTCACCGAGCTGAACATTCCTTGGGCTGGAGAAGTTTTGAGGCACGCTTACTGGAGAATCTGCAAGTGGATATTTGGCCCTCTCTGAGGAACTCGTTGGAAACGGGATAATTTCAGCTAACTAAACAGAAGCAGTCTCAGAATCTTCTTTGTGATGTTTGCATTCAAATCCCAGAGTTGAACGTTCCTTTGAACGTTCAGGTTTGAAACTCTCTTTTTGTAGAATCTGCGAGTGGATATATGGACCTCTCTGGGCATTTCGTTGGAAACGGGAAAAACTGCACATCACTAAACAGAAGTATTCTCAGAAATTTCCCCGTGGTGATTGCATTCAACTCAAACTGTTGAACCTTCTTTGATAGTTCAGGTTTGAAACACACTTTTTGTAGAATCTGCAAGAGGATATTTGGACCTCTCTGAGGATTTCGTTGGAAACGGGATTAACCGCACCTAACTAAACAGAAGCATTCTCAGAACTTTCCTCGTGAGGCTTGCATTCAACAAACACTGTTGAACGTTTCTTTGATAGTTTTGGTTTGAAACACTCTTCTTGTAGAAACTGCAAGTTGATATTTGGACCTCTCTGAGGGTTTCGTTGGAAACGGGATAAAGTGCACATAACTAAACAGAAGCATTCTCAGAACCTTCTTCGTGATGTTTGCATTCAACTCACAGCGTTGAAACTTTCTTTGATAGTTCAGGTTTGAAACACTCTTTTGTAGAAACTGCAGGTGGATAATTCCATCTCTTTGAGTCCTATCCTAGTAAAGGAGATAACTTCATATCAAAGCAAGACAGAAGCATTCTCAGAAATTTCTTTGGGATGATTGAGTCGGACTCAGCTGAACATTCCTTTGGATGGAGCACTTTCGAAACGCACTATTTGTAGAATCTGCAAGTGCATGTGTGGTCCTCTCTGAGGATTTCGTTGGAAACGGGATAAACCGCACACAACAAAACAGAAGCATTCTCAGAACCTTCTTCGTGATGTTTGCATTCAACTCACAGTGTTGACAGGTTTGAAACACTCCTTTTGTGGAAACTGCAAGTGGAGAATTGCACCTCTTTGAGGCCTATCCTAGTAAAGGAAATAACTTCATATCAAAACAAGACAGAAGCATTCTCAGAAAATTCCTTGGGATGATTGTGTTGGACTCACAGAGCTGAACATTCCTTGGGCTGGAGCAGTTTCGAAAGACGCTTTCTGTAGCATCTGCAAGTGGATATTTGGCCCTCTCTGAGGAATTCGTTGGAATCGGGGTAATATCAGCTAACTAAACAGAAGCAGTCTCAGAATCTTCTTTGTGATGTTTGCATTCAAATCCCAGAGTTGAAACTTCCTTTGAAAGTTCAGGTTAGAAACACTCTTTTTGTAGGATCTGCAATTGGATATTTGGACCACTCTGTGGCCTTCGTTCGAAACGGATATATCTTCACATAAAATCTAGACAGAAGCATTCTCAGAAACTTTTCTGTGATGACTGCATTCAACTCACAGCGTTGAACACTCGTTTTGAGAGCGCAGTTTTGAAACTCTCTTTCTGTGGAATCTGCAAGTGGATATGTGGACCTCTTTGAAGATTTCTTTGGAAACGGGAATATCTTCACATAAAATCTAAACAGAAGCATTCTCAGAAACTTCTCTGTGATGTTTGTGTTCAACTCACACAGTTTCACATGGCTTTTCAAAGAGAAGTTCTGGAACATTCTTTTCCTAGTGTCTGCAAGTGGACATTTGGAGAGCTTTCAGGCCTGTGGTGGAAAACGAATTATCGTCACATAAAAACAAGAGAGAAGCATTGTCAGAAACTTCTTTGTGATGATTGCATTCAACTCACAGAGTTGAAGGTTCCTTTTCAAACAGCAGTTTCCAAACACTCTTTCTGTGTAATGTGCAAGTGGATATTTCAACGTCTTTGAAGATTTCGTAGGAAACGGGATAATCTTCACAGAAAAGCTAAACAGAAGCATTCTCAGAAACACCTTTGTGATGATTAAATTCAACTCACAGAGTTGAACTTTTCTTTTGGGAGAGAATCTTTGAAACACTCTTTTACTACAATCTGCAAGTGGACATTAGGAGGGCTTTGAGGCCTCTGGTGGAAAAGGAAATATCTTCCAGTAAAAACTAGATAGAAGCATTCTCAGAAACTACTTTGTGATGATTGCATTCAAGACACAGAGTTGAACATTCCCTTTGACAGTGCAGTTTGGAAACTCTCTTTTTGTAGAATCTGCAAGTGGAGATATGGACCGCTTGGAGGCCTATGGTAGTCAAGGAAATAACTTCATATACAAACTAGACAGTAGCATTCTCAGAAAACTCTTTGTGACGACTGAGTTTAACTCACAGAGCTGAACATTCCCTGGGATGGAGCAGCTGCGAAACACACTATTTGTAGAATCTGCAAGGGGATTTTTGGACCTCTCTGAGGATTTCGTTGGAAACGGGATAAACTGCACATAACTAAACGGAAGTATTCTCAGAACTTTCTTCATGGTGATTGCATTCAACTCACACTGTTGAACCTTTCTTTGATAGTTCAGGTTTGAAACACTCTTTTTGTAGAATCTGCAAGAGGATATTTGGACCCCTCTGAGGATTTCGTTGGAAACGGGATTACCCGCACCTAACTAAACAGAAGCATTCTCAGAACTTTCCTCGTGATGCTTGCATTCAACAAACACTGTTGAACCTTTCTTTGATAGTTTAGGTTTGAAACACTCTTTTTGTAGAAACTGCAAGTTGATATTTGGACCTCTCTGAGGATTTCGTTGGAAACGGGATAAAGTGCACATAACTAAACAGAAGCATTCTCAGAAATTTCTTCGTGATGTTTGCATTCAACTCACAGCGTTGAAACTTTCTTTGATAGTTCAGGTTTGAAACACTCTTTTGTAGAAACTGCAGGTGGATAATTCCATCTCTTTGAGTCCTGTCCTAATGAAGGAGATAACTTCATATCAAAGCAAGACAGAAGCATTCTCAGAAATTTCTTTGGGATGATTGAGTCGGACTCAGCTGAACATTCCTTTGGATGGAGCACTTTCGAAACACACTATTTGTAGAATCTGCAAGTGGATATTTGGACCTCTCTGAGGATTTCATTGGAAACGGGGTAAACCACACACAACTAAACAGAAGCATTCTCAGAGCCTTCTTCATGATGTTTGCATTCAACTCACAGTGTTGAACCTTTCTTTGATAGTTCAGGTTTGAAACACTCTTTTTGTAGAAACTGCAAGTGGAGAATTGCACCTCTTTGAGGCCTATCCCAGTAAAGGAAATAACTTCATATCAAAACAAGACCGAAGGACTCTCAGAAAATTCCTTGGGATGATTGTCTTGGACTCACCGAGCTGAACATTCCTTGGGCTGGAGAAGTTTTGAGGCACGCTTACTGGAGAATCTGCAAGTGGATATTTGGCCCTCTCTGAGGAACTCGTTGGAAACGGGATAATTTCAGCTAACTAAACAGAAGCAGTCTCAGAATCTTCTTTGTGATGTTTGCATTCAAATCCCAGAGTTGAACGTTCCTTTGAACGTTCAGGTTTGAAACTCTCTTTTTGTAGAATCTGCGAGTGGATATATGGACCTCTCTGGGCATTTCGTTGGAAACGGGAAAAACTGCACATCACTAAACAGAAGTATTCTCAGAAATTTCCCCGTGGTGATTGCATTCAACTCAAACTGTTGAACCTTCTTTGATAGTTCAGGTTTGAAACACACTTTTTGTAGAATCTGCAAGAGGATATTTGGACCTCTCTGAGGATTTCGTTGGAAACGGGATTAACCGCACCTAACTAAACAGAAGCATTCTCAGAACTTTCCTCGTGAGGCTTGCATTCAACAAACACTGTTGAACGTTTCTTTGATAGTTTTGGTTTGAAACACTCTTCTTGTAGAAACTGCAAGTTGATATTTGGACCTCTCTGAGGGTTTCGTTGGAAACGGGATAAAGTGCACATAACTAAACAGAAGCATTCTCAGAACCTTCTTCGTGATGTTTGCATTCAACTCACAGCGTTGAAACTTTCTTTGATAGTTCAGGTTTGAAACACTCTTTTGTAGAAACTGCAGGTGGATAATTCCATCTCTTTGAGTCCTATCCTAGTAAAGGAGATAACTTCATATCAAAGCAAGACAGAAGCATTCTCAGAAATTTCTTTGGGATGATTGAGTCGGACTCAGCTGAACATTCCTTTGGATGGAGCACTTTCGAAACGCACTATTTGTAGAATCTGCAAGTGCATGTGTGGTCCTCTCTGAGGATTTCGTTGGAAACGGGATAAACCGCACACAACAAAACAGAAGCATTCTCAGAACCTTCTTCGTGATGTTTGCATTCAACTCACAGTGTTGACAGGTTTGAAACACTCCTTTTGTGGAAACTGCAAGTGGAGAATTGCACCTCTTTGAGGCCTATCCTAGTAAAGGAAATAACTTCATATCAAAACAAGACAGAAGCATTCTCAGAAAATTCCTTGGGATGATTGTGTTGGACTCACAGAGCTGAACATTCCTTGGGCTGGAGCAGTTTCGAAAGACGCTTTCTGTAGCATCTGCAAGTGGATATTTGGCCCTCTCTGAGGAATTCGTTGGAATCGGGGTAATATCAGCTAACTAAACAGAAGCAGTCTCAGAATCTTCTTTGTGATGTTTGCATTCAAATCCCAGAGTTGAAACTTCCTTTGAAAGTTCAGGTTAGAAACACTCTTTTTGTAGGATCTGCAATTGGATATTTGGACCACTCTGTGGCCTTCGTTCGAAACGGATATATCTTCACATAAAATCTAGACAGAAGCATTCTCAGAAACTTTTCTGTGATGACTGCATTCAACTCACAGCGTTGAACACTCGTTTTGAGAGCGCAGTTTTGAAACTCTCTTTCTGTGGAATCTGCAAGTGGATATGTGGACCTCTTTGAAGATTTCTTTGGAAACGGGAATATCTTCACATAAAATCTAAACAGAAGCATTCTCAGAAACTTCTCTGTGATGTTTGTGTTCAACTCACACAGTTTCACATGGCTTTTCAAAGAGAAGTTCTGAAACATTCTTTTCCTAGTGTCTGCAAGTGGACATTTGGAGAGCTTTCAGGCCTGTGGTGGAAAACGAATTATCGTCACATAAAAACAAGAGAGAAGCATTGTCAGAAACTTCTTTGTGATGATTGCATTCAACTCACAGAGTTGAAGGTTCCTTTTCAAACAGCAGTTTCCAAACACTCTTTCTGTGTAATGTGCAAGTGGATATTTCAACGTCTTTGAAGATTTCGTAGGAAACGGGATAATCTTCACAGAAAAGCTAAACAGAAGCATTCTCAGAAACACCTTTGTGATGATTAAATTCAACTCACAGAGTTGAACTTTTCTTTTGGGAGAGAATCTTTGAAACACTCTTTTACTACAATCTGCAAGTGGACATTAGGAGGGCTTTGAGGCCTCTGGTGGAAAAGGAAATATCTTCCAGTAAAAACTAGATAGAAGCATTCTCAGAAACTACTTTGTGATGATTGCATTCAAGACACAGAGTTGAACATTCCCTTTGACAGTGCAGTTTGGAAACTCTCTTTTTGTAGAATCTGCAAGTGGAGATATGGACCGCTTGGAGGCCTATGGTAGTCAAGGAAATAACTTCATATACAAACTAGACAGTAGCATTCTCAGAAAACTCTTTGTGACGACTGAGTTTAACTCACAGAGCTGAACATTCCCTGGGATGGAGCAGCTGCGAAACACACTATTTGTAGAATCTGCAAGGGGATTTTTGGACCTCTCTGAGGATTTCGTTGGAAACGGGATAAACTGCACATAACTAAACGGAAGTATTCTCAGAACTTTCTTCATGGTGATTGCATTCAACTCACACTGTTGAACCTTTCTTTGATAGTTCAGGTTTGAAACACTCTTTTTGTAGAATCTGCAAGAGGATATTTGGACCCCTCTGAGGATTTCGTTGGAAACGGGATTACCCGCACCTAACTAAACAGAAGCATTCTCAGAACTTTCCTCGTGATGCTTGCATTCAACAAACACTGTTGAACCTTTCTTTGATAGTTTAGGTTTGAAACACTCTTTTTGTAGAAACTGCAAGTTGATATTTGGACCTCTCTGAGGATTTCGTTGGAAACGGGATAAAGTGCACATAACTAAACAGAAGCATTCTCAGAAATTTCTTCGTGATGTTTGCATTCAACTCACAGCGTTGAAACTTTCTTTGATAGTTCAGGTTTGAAACACTCTTTTGTAGAAACTGCAGGTGGATAATTCCATCTCTTTGAGTCCTGTCCTAATGAAGGAGATAACTTCATATCAAAGCAAGACAGAAGCATTCTCAGAAATTTCTTTGGGATGATTGAGTCGGACTCAGCTGAACATTCCTTTGGATGGAGCACTTTCGAAACACACTATTTGTAGAATCTGCAAGTGGATATTTGGACCTCTCTGAGGATTTCGTTGGAAACGGGATAAACCACACACAACTAAACAGAAGCATTCTCAGAGCCTTCTTCATGATGTTTGCATTCAACTCACAGTGTTGAACCTTTCTTTGATAGTTCAGGTTTGAAACACTCTTTTTGTAGAAACTGCAAGTGGAGAATTGCACCTCTTTGAGGCCTATCCCAGTAAAGGAAATAACTTCATATCAAAACAAGACCGAAGGACTCTCAGAAAATTCCTTGGGATGATTGTCTTGGACTCACCGAGCTGAACATTCCTTGGGCTGGAGAAGTTTTGAAGCACGCTTACTGGAGAATCTGCAAGTGGATATTTGGCCCTCTCTGAGGAATTCGTTGGAAACGGGATAATTTCAGCTAACTAAACAGAAGCAGTCTCAGAATCTTCTTTGTGATGTTTGCATTCAAATCCCAGAGTTGAACGTTCCTTTGAACGTTCAGGTTTGAAACTCTCTTTTTGTAGAATCTGCGAGTGGATATATGGACCTCTCTGGGCATTTCGTTGGAAACGGGAAAAACTGCACATCACTAAACAGAAGTATTCTCAGAAATTTCCCCGTGGTGATTGCATTCAACTCAAACTGTTGAACCTTCTTTGATAGTTCAGGTTTGAAACACACTTTTTGTAGAATCTGCAAGAGGATATTTGGACCTCTCTGAGGATTTCGTTGGAAACGGGATTAACCGCACCTAACTAAACAGAAGCATTCTCAGAACTTTCCTCGTGAGGCTTGCATTCAACAAACACTGTTGAACGTTTCTTTGATAGTTTTGGTTTGAAACACTCTTCTTGTAGAAACTGCAAGTTGATATTTGGACCTCTCTGAGGGTTTCGTTGGAAACGGGATAAAGTGCACATAACTAAACAGAAGCATTCTCAGAACCTTCTTCGTGATGTTTGCATTCAACTCACAGTGTTGAAACTTTCTTTGATAGTTCAGGTTTGAAACACTCTTTTGTAGAAACTGCAGGTGGATAATTCCATCTCTTTGAGTCCTATCCTAGTAAAGGAGATAACTTCATATCAAAGCAAGACAGAAGCATTCTCAGAAATTTCTTTGGGATGATTGAGTCGGACTCAGCTGAACATTCCTTTGGATGGAGCACTTTCGAAACGCACTATTTGTAGAATCTGCAAGTGCATGTGTGGTCCTCTCTGAGGATTTCGTTGGAAACGGGATAAACCGCACACAACAAAACAGAAGCATTCTCAGAACCTTCTTCGTGATGTTTGCATTCAACTCACAGTGTTGACAGGTTTGAAACACTCCTTTTGTGGAAACTGCAAGTGGAGAATTGCACCTCTTTGAGGCCTATCCTAGTAAAGGAAATAACTTCATATCAAAACAAGACAGAAGCATTCTCAGAAAATTCCTTGGGATGATTGTGTTGGACTCACAGAGCTGAACATTCCTTGGGCTGGAGCAGTTTCGAAAGACGCTTTCTGTAGCATCTGCAAGTGGATATTTGGCCCTCTCTGAGGAATTCGTTGGAATCGGGGTAATATCAGCTAACTAAACAGAAGCAGTCTCAGAATCTTCTTTGTGATGTTTGCATTCAAATCCCAGAGTTGAAACTTCCTTTGAAAGTTCAGGTTAGAAACACTCTTTTTGTAGGATCTGCAATTGGATATTTGGACCACTCTGTGGCCTTCGTTCGAAACGGATATATCTTCACATAAAATCTAGACAGAAGCATTCTCAGAAACTTTTCTGTGATGACTGCATTCAACTCACAGAGTTGAACACTCGTTTTGAGAGCGCAGTTTTGAAACTCTCTTTCTGTGGAATCTGCAAGTGGATATGTGGACCTCTTTGAAGATTTCTTTGGAAACGGGAATATCTTCACATAAAATCTAAACAGAAGCATTCTCAGAAACAGAAGTGATGTTTGTGTTCAACTCACACAGTTTCACATGGCTTTTCAAAGAGAAGTTCTGAAACATTCTTTTCCTAGTGTCTGCAAGTGGACATTTGGAGAGCTTTCAGGCCTGTGGTGGAAAACGAATTATCGTCACATAAAAACAAGAGAGAAGCATTGTCAGAAACTTCTTTGTGATGATTGCATTCAACTCACAGAGTTGAAGGTTCCTTTTCAAACAGCAGTTTCCAAACACTCTTTCTGTGTAATGTGCAAGTGGATATTTCAACGTCTTTGAAGATTTCGTAGGAAACGGGATAATCTTCACAGAAAAGCTAAACAGAAGCATTCTCAGAAACACCTTTGTGATGATTAAATTCAACTCACAGAGTTGAACTTTTCTTTTGGGAGAGAATCTTTGAAACACTCTTTTACTACAATCTGCAAGTGGACATTAGGAGGGCTTTGAGGCCTCTGGTGGAAAAGGAAATATCTTCCAGTAAAAACTAGATAGAAGCATTCTCAGAAACTACTTTGTGATGATTGCATTCAAGACACAGAGTTGAACATTCCCTTTGACAGTGCAGTTTGGAAACTCTCTTTTTGTAGAATCTGCAAGTGGAGATATGGACCGCTTGGAGGCCTATGGTAGTCAAGGAAATAACTTCATATACAAACTAGACAGTAGCATTCTCAGAAAACTCTTTGTGACGACTGAGTTTAACTCACAGAGCTGAACATTCCCTGGGATGGAGCAGCTGCGAAACACACTATTTGTAGAATCTGCAAGGGGATTTTTGGACCTCTCTGAGGATTTCGTTGGAAACGGGATAAACTGCACATAACTAAACGGAAGTATTCTCAGAACTTTCTTCATGGTGATTGCATTCAACTCACACTGTTGAACCTTTCTTTGATAGTTCAGGTTTGAAACACTCTTTTTGTAGAATCTGCAAGAGGATATTTGGACCCCTCTGAGGATTTCGTTGGAAACGGGATTACCCGCACCTAACTAAACAGAAGCATTCTCAGAACTTTCCTCGTGATGCTTGCATTCAACAAACACTGTTGAACCTTTCTTTGATAGTTTAGGTTTGAAACACTCTTTTTGTAGAAACTGCAAGTTGATATTTGGACCTCTCTGAGGATTTCGTTGGAAACGGGATAAAGTGCACATAACTAAACAGAAGCATTCTCAGAAATTTCTTCGTGATGTTTGCATTCAACTCACAGCGTTGAAACTTTCTTTGATAGTTCAGGTTTGAAACACTCTTTTGTAGAAACTGCAGGTGGATAATTCCATCTCTTTGAGTCCTGTCCTAATGAAGGAGATAACTTCATATCAAAGCAAGACAGAAGCATTCTCAGAAATTTCTTTGGGATGATTGAGTCGGACTCAGCTGAACATTCCTTTGGATGGAGCACTTTCGAAACACACTATTTGTAGAATCTGCAAGTGGATATTTGGACCTCTCTGAGGATTTCGTTGGAAACGGGGTAAACCACACACAACTAAACAGAAGCATTCTCAGAGCCTTCTTCATGATGTTTGCATTCAACTCACAGTGTTGAACCTTTCTTTGATAGTTCAGGTTTGAAACACTCTTTTTGTAGAAACTGCAAGTGGAGAATTGCACCTCTTTGAGGCCTATCCCAGTAAAGGAAATAACTTCATATCAAAACAAGACCGAAGGACTCTCAGAAAATTCCTTGGGATGATTGTCTTGGACTCACCGAGCTGAACATTCCTTGGGCTGGAGAAGTTTTGAAGCACGCTTACTGGAGAATCTGCAAGTGGATATTTGGCCCTCTCTGAGGAATTCGTTGGAAACGGGATAATTTCAGCTAACTAAACAGAAGCAGTCTCAGAATCTTCTTTGTGATGTTTGCATTCAAATCCCAGAGTTGAACGTTCCTTTGAACGTTCAGGTTTGAAACTCTCTTTTTGTAGAATCTGCGAGTGGATATATGGACCTCTCTGGGCATTTCGTTGGAAACGGGAAAAACTGCACATCACTAAACAGAAGTATTCTCAGAAATTTCCCCGTGGTGATTGCATTCAACTCAAACTGTTGAACCTTCTTTGATAGTTCAGGTTTGAAACACACTTTTTGTAGAATCTGCAAGAGGATATTTGGACCTCTCTGAGGATTTCGTTGGAAACGGGATTAACCGCACCTAACTAAACAGAAGCATTCTCAGAACTTTCCTCGTGAGGCTTGCATTCAACAAACACTGTTGAACGTTTCTTTGATAGTTTTGGTTTGAAACACTCTTCTTGTAGAAACTGCAAGTTGATATTTGGACCTCTCTGAGGGTTTCGTTGGAAACGGGATAAAGTGCACATAACTAAACAGAAGCATTCTCAGAACCTTCTTCGTGATGTTTGCATTCAACTCACAGTGTTGAAACTTTCTTTGATAGTTCAGGTTTGAAACACTCTTTTGTAGAAACTGCAGGTGGATAATTCCATCTCTTTGAGTCCTATCCTAGTAAAGGAGATAACTTCATATCAAAGCAAGACAGAAGCATTCTCAGAAATTTCTTTGGGATGATTGAGTCGGACTCAGCTGAACATTCCTTTGGATGGAGCACTTTCGAAACGCACTATTTGTAGAATCTGCAAGTGCATGTGTGGTCCTCTCTGAGGATTTCGTTGGAAACGGGATAAACCGCACACAACAAAACAGAAGCATTCTCAGAACCTTCTTCGTGATGTTTGCATTCAACTCACAGTGTTGACAGGTTTGAAACACTCCTTTTGTGGAAACTGCAAGTGGAGAATTGCACCTCTTTGAGGCCTATCCTAGTAAAGGAAATAACTTCATATCAAAACAAGACAGAAGCATTCTCAGAAAATTCCTTGGGATGATTGTGTTGGACTCACAGAGCTGAACATTCCTTGGGCTGGAGCAGTTTCGAAAGACGCTTTCTGTAGCATCTGCAAGTGGATATTTGGCCCTCTCTGAGGAATTCGTTGGAATCGGGGTAATATCAGCTAACTAAACAGAAGCAGTCTCAGAATCTTCTTTGTGATGTTTGCATTCAAATCCCAGAGTTGAAACTTCCTTTGAAAGTTCAGGTTAGAAACACTCTTTTTGTAGGATCTGCAATTGGATATTTGGACCACTCTGTGGCCTTCGTTCGAAACGGATATATCTTCACATAAAATCTAGACAGAAGCATTCTCAGAAACTTTTCTGTGATGACTGCATTCAACTCACAGAGTTGAACACTCGTTTTGAGAGCGCAGTTTTGAAACTCTCTTTCTGTGGAATCTGCAAGTGGATATGTGGACCTCTTTGAAGATTTCTTTGGAAACGGGAATATCTTCACATAAAATCTAAACAGAAGCATTCTCAGAAACAGAAGTGATGTTTGTGTTCAACTCACACAGTTTCACATGGCTTTTCAAAGAGAAGTTCTGAAACATTCTTTTCCTAGTGTCTGCAAGTGGACATTTGGAGAGCTTTCAGGCCTGTGGTGGAAAACGAATTATCGTCACATAAAAACAAGAGAGAAGCATTGTCAGAAACTTCTTTGTGATGATTGCATTCAACTCACAGAGTTGAAGGTTCCTTTTCAAACAGCAGTTTCCAAACACTCTTTCTGTGTAATGTGCAAGTGGATATTTCAACGTCTTTGAAGATTTCGTAGGAAACGGGATAATCTTCACAGAAAAGCTAAACAGAAGCATTCTCAGAAACACCTTTGTGATGATTAAATTCAACTCACAGAGTTGAACTTTTCTTTTGGGAGAGAATCTTTGAAACACTCTTTTACTACAATCTGCAAGTGGACATTAGGAGGGCTTTGAGGCCTCTGGTGGAAAAGGAAATATCTTCCAGTAAAAACTAGATAGAAGCATTCTCAGAAACTACTTTGTGATGATTGCATTCAAGACACAGAGTTGAACATTCCCTTTGACAGTGCAGTTTGGAAACTCTCT
Organism: Pan troglodytes; assembly: GCF_028858775.2. Lineage (NCBI taxonomy): Eukaryota > Metazoa > Chordata > Mammalia > Primates > Hominidae > Pan > Pan troglodytes. The sequence goes on from NC_072403.2 coordinate 64,674,124, forward strand.
TTTTGTAGAATCTGCAAGTGGAGATATGGACCGCTTGGAGGCCTATGGTAGTCAAGGAAATAACTTCATATACAAACTAGACAGTAGCATTCTCAGAAAACTCTTTGTGACGACTGAGTTTAACTCACAGAGCTGAACATTCCCTGGGATGGAGCAGCTGCGAAACACACTATTTGTAGAATCTGCAAGGGGATTTTTGGACCTCTCTGAGGATTTCGTTGGAAACGGGATAAACTGCACATAACTAAACGGAAGTATTCTCAGAACTTTCTTCATGGTGATTGCATTCAACTCACACTGTTGAACCTTTCTTTGATAGTTCAGGTTTGAAACACTCTTTTTGTAGAATCTGCAAGAGGATATTTGGACCCCTCTGAGGATTTCGTTGGAAACGGGATTACCCGCACCTAACTAAACAGAAGCATTCTCAGAACTTTCCTCGTGATGCTTGCATTCAACAAACACTGTTGAACCTTTCTTTGATAGTTTAGGTTTGAAACACTCTTTTTGTAGAAACTGCAAGTTGATATTTGGACCTCTCTGAGGATTTCGTTGGAAACGGGATAAAGTGCACATAACTAAACAGAAGCATTCTCAGAAATTTCTTCGTGATGTTTGCATTCAACTCACAGCGTTGAAACTTTCTTTGATAGTTCAGGTTTGAAACACTCTTTTGTAGAAACTGCAGGTGGATAATTCCATCTCTTTGAGTCCTGTCCTAATGAAGGAGATAACTTCATATCAAAGCAAGACAGAAGCATTCTCAGAAATTTCTTTGGGATGATTGAGTCGGACTCAGCTGAACATTCCTTTGGATGGAGCACTTTCGAAACACACTATTTGTAGAATCTGCAAGTGGATATTTGGACCTCTCTGAGGATTTCGTTGGAAACGGGGTAAACCACACACAACTAAACAGAAGCATTCTCAGAGCCTTCTTCATGATGTTTGCATTCAACTCACAGTGTTGAACCTTTCTTTGATAGTTCAGGTTTGAAACACTCTTTTTGTAGAAACTGCAAGTGGAGAATTGCACCTCTTTGAGGCCTATCCCAGTAAAGGAAATAACTTCATATCAAAACAAGACCGAAGGACTCTCAGAAAATTCCTTGGGATGATTGTCTTGGACTCACCGAGCTGAACATTCCTTGGGCTGGAGAAGTTTTGAGGCACACTTACTGGATTATCTGCAAGTGGATATTTGGCCCTCTCTGAGGAATTCGTTGGAAACGGGATAATTTCAGCTAACTAAACAGAAGCAGTCTCAGAATCTTCTTTGTGATGTTTGCATTCAAATCCCAGAGTTGAACGTTCCTTTGAACGTTCAGGTTTGAAACTCTCTTTTTGTAGAATCTGCGAGTGGATATATGGACCTCTCTGGGCATTTCGTTGGAAACGGGAAAAACTGCACATCACTAAACAGAAGTATTCTCAGAAATTTCCCCGTGGTGATTGCATTCAACTCAAACTGTTGAACCTTCTTTGATAGTTCAGGTTTGAAACACACTTTTTGTAGAATCTGCAAGAGGATATTTGGACCTCTCTGAGGATTTCGTTGGAAACGGGATTAACCGCACCTAACTAAACAGAAGCATTCTCAGAACTTTCCTCGTGAGGCTTGCATTCAACAAACACTGTTGAACGTTTCTTTGATAGTTTTGGTTTGAAACACTCTTCTTGTAGAAACTGCAAGTTGATATTTGGACCTCTCTGAGGGTTTCGTTGGAAACGGGATAAAGTGCACATAACTAAACAGAAGCATTCTCAGAACCTTCTTCGTGATGTTTGCATTCAACTCACAGCGTTGAAACTTTCTTTGATAGTTCAGGTTTGAAACACTCTTTTGTAGAAACTGCAGGTGGATAATTCCATCTCTTTGAGTCCTATCCTAGTAAAGGAGATAACTTCATATCAAAGCAAGACAGAAGCATTCTCAGAAATTTCTTTGGGATGATTGAGTCGGACTCAGCTGAACATTCCTTTGGATGGAGCACTTTCGAAACGCACTATTTGTAGAATCTGCAAGTGCATGTGTGGTCCTCTCTGAGGATTTCGTTGGAAACGGGATAAACCGCACACAACAAAACAGAAGCATTCTCAGAACCTTCTTCGTGATGTTTGCATTCAACTCACAGTGTTGACAGGTTTGAAACACTCCTTTTGTGGAAACTGCAAGTGGAGAATTGCACCTCTTTGAGGCCTATCCTAGTAAAGGAAATAACTTCATATCAAAACAAGACAGAAGCATTCTCAGAAAATTCCTTGGGATGATTGTGTTGGACTCACAGAGCTGAACATTCCTTGGGCTGGAGCAGTTTCGAAAGACGCTTTCTGTAGCATCTGCAAGTGGATATTTGGCCCTCTCTGAGGAATTCGTTGGAATCGGGGTAATATCAGCTAACTAAACAGAAGCAGTCTCAGAATCTTCTTTGTGATGTTTGCATTCAAATCCCAGAGTTGAAACTTCCTTTGAAAGTTCAGGTTAGAAACACTCTTTTTGTAGGATCTGCAATTGGATATTTGGACCACTCTGTGGCCTTCGTTCGAAACGGATATATCTTCACATAAAATCTAGACAGAAGCATTCTCAGAAACTTTTCTGTGATGACTGCATTCAACTCACAGCGTTGAACACTCGTTTTGAGAGCGCAGTTTTGAAACTCTCTTTCTGTGGAATCTGCAAGTGGATATGTGGACCTCTTTGAAGATTTCTTTGGAAACGGGAATATCTTCACATAAAATCTAAACAGAAGCATTCTCAGAAACTTCTCTGTGATGTTTGTGTTCAACTCACACAGTTTCACATGGCTTTTCAAAGAGAAGTTCTGAAACATTCTTTTCCTAGTGTCTGCAAGTGGACATTTGGAGAGCTTTCAGGCCTGTGGTGGAAAACGAATTATCGTCACATAAAAACAAGAGAGAAGCATTGTCAGAAACTTCTTTGTGATGATTGCATTCAACTCACAGAGTTGAAGGTTCCTTTTCAAACAGCAGTTTCCAAACACTCTTTCTGTGTAATGTGCAAGTGGATATTTCAACGTCTTTGAAGATTTCGTAGGAAACGGGATAATCTTCACAGAAAAGCTAAACAGAAGCATTCTCAGAAACACCTTTGTGATGATTAAATTCAACTCACAGAGTTGAACTTTTCTTTTGGGAGAGAATCTTTGAAACACTCTTTTACTACAATCTGCAAGTGGACATTAGGAGGGCTTTGAGGCCTCTGGTGGAAAAGGAAATATCTTCCAGTAAAAACTAGATAGAAGCATTCTCAGAAACTACTTTGTGATGATTGCATTCAAGACACAGAGTTGAACATTCCCTTTGACAGTGCAGTTTGGAAACTCTCTTTTTGTAGAATCTGCAAGTGGAGATATGGACCGCTTGGAGGCCTATGGTAGTCAAGGAAATAACTTCATATACAAACTAGACAGTAGCATTCTCAGAAAACTCTTTGTGACGACTGAGTTTAACTCACAGAGCTGAACATTCCCTGGGATGGAGCAGCTGCGAAACACACTATTTGTAGAATCTGCAAGGGGATTTTTGGACCTCTCTGAGGATTTCGTTGGAAACGGGATAAACTGCACATAACTAAACGGAAGTATTCTCAGAACTTTCTTCATGGTGATTGCATTCAACTCACACTGTTGAACCTTTCTTTGATAGTTCAGGTTTGAAACACTCTTTTTGTAGAATCTGCAAGAGGATATTTGGACCCCTCTGAGGATTTCGTTGGAAACGGGATTACCCGCACCTAACTAAACAGAAGCATTCTCAGAACTTTCCTCGTGATGCTTGCATTCAACAAACACTGTTGAACCTTTCTTTGATAGTTTAGGTTTGAAACACTCTTTTTGTAGAAACTGCAAGTTGATATTTGGACCTCTCTGAGGATTTCGTTGGAAACGGGATAAAGTGCACATAACTAAACAGAAGCATTCTCAGAAATTTCTTCGTGATGTTTGCATTCAACTCACAGCGTTGAAACTTTCTTTGATAGTTCAGGTTTGAAACACTCTTTTGTAGAAACTGCAGGTGGATAATTCCATCTCTTTGAGTCCTGTCCTAATGAAGGAGATAACTTCATATCAAAGCAAGACAGAAGCATTCTCAGAAATTTCTTTGGGATGATTGAGTCGGACTCAGCTGAACATTCCTTTGGATGGAGCACTTTCGAAACACACTATTTGTAGAATCTGCAAGTGGATATTTGGACCTCTCTGAGGATTTCGTTGGAAACGGGGTAAACCACACACAACTAAACAGAAGCATTCTCAGAGCCTTCTTCATGATGTTTGCATTCAACTCACAGTGTTGAACCTTTCTTTGATAGTTCAGGTTTGAAACACTCTTTTTGTAGAAACTGCAAGTGGAGAATTGCACCTCTTTGAGGCCTATCCCAGTAAAGGAAATAACTTCATATCAAAACAAGACCGAAGGACTCTCAGAAAATTCCTTGGGATGATTGTCTTGGACTCACCGAGCTGAACATTCCTTGGGCTGGAGAAGTTTTGAAGCACGCTTACTGGAGAATCTGCAAGTGGATATTTGGCCCTCTCTGAGGAACTCGTTGGAAACGGGATAATTTCAGCTAACTAAACAGAAGCAGTCTCAGAATCTTCTTTGTGATGTTTGCATTCAAATCCCAGAGTTGAACGTTCCTTTGAACGTTCAGGTTTGAAACTCTCTTTTTGTAGAATCTGCGAGTGGATATATGGACCTCTCTGGGCATTTCGTTGGAAACGGGAAAAACTGCACATCACTAAACAGAAGTATTCTCAGAAATTTCCCCGTGGTGATTGCATTCAACTCAAACTGTTGAACCTTCTTTGATAGTTCAGGTTTGAAACACACTTTTTGTAGAATCTGCAAGAGGATATTTGGACCTCTCTGAGGATTTCGTTGGAAACGGGATTAACCGCACCTAACTAAACAGAAGCATTCTCAGAACTTTCCTCGTGAGGCTTGCATTCAACAAACACTGTTGAACGTTTCTTTGATAGTTTTGGTTTGAAACACTCTTCTTGTAGAAACTGCAAGTTGATATTTGGACCTCTCTGAGGGTTTCGTTGGAAACGGGATAAAGTGCACATAACTAAACAGAAGCATTCTCAGAACCTTCTTCGTGATGTTTGCATTCAACTCACAGTGTTGAAACTTTCTTTGATAGTTCAGGTTTGAAACACTCTTTTGTAGAAACTGCAGGTGGATAATTCCATCTCTTTGAGTCCTATCCTAGTAAAGGAGATAACTTCATATCAAAGCAAGACAGAAGCATTCTCAGAAATTTCTTTGGGATGATTGAGTCGGACTCAGCTGAACATTCCTTTGGATGGAGCACTTTCGAAACGCACTATTTGTAGAATCTGCAAGTGCATGTGTGGTCCTCTCTGAGGATTTCGTTGGAAACGGGATAAACCGCACACAACAAAACAGAAGCATTCTCAGAACCTTCTTCGTGATGTTTGCATTCAACTCACAGTGTTGACAGGTTTGAAACACTCCTTTTGTGGAAACTGCAAGTGGAGAATTGCACCTCTTTGAGGCCTATCCTAGTAAAGGAAATAACTTCATATCAAAACAAGACAGAAGCATTCTCAGAAAATTCCTTGGGATGATTGTGTTGGACTCACAGAGCTGAACATTCCTTGGGCTGGAGCAGTTTCGAAAGACGCTTTCTGTAGCATCTGCAAGTGGATATTTGGCCCTCTCTGAGGAATTCGTTGGAATCGGGGTAATATCAGCTAACTAAACAGAAGCAGTCTCAGAATCTTCTTTGTGATGTTTGCATTCAAATCCCAGAGTTGAAACTTCCTTTGAAAGTTCAGGTTAGAAACACTCTTTTTGTAGGATCTGCAATTGGATATTTGGACCACTCTGTGGCCTTCGTTCGAAACGGATATATCTTCACATAAAATCTAGACAGAAGCATTCTCAGAAACTTTTCTGTGATGACTGCATTCAACTCACAGAGTTGAACACTCGTTTTGAGAGCGCAGTTTTGAAACTCTCTTTCTGTGGAATCTGCAAGTGGATATGTGGACCTCTTTGAAGATTTCTTTGGAAACGGGAATATCTTCACATAAAATCTAAACAGAAGCATTCTCAGAAACTTCTCTGTGATGTTTGTGTTCAACTCACACAGTTTCACATGGCTTTTCAAAGAGAAGTTCTGAAACATTCTTTTCCTAGTGTCTGCAAGTGGACATTTGGAGAGCTTTCAGGCCTGTGGTGGAAAACGAATTATCGTCACATAAAAACAAGAGAGAAGCATTGTCAGAAACTTCTTTGTGATGATTGCATTCAACTCACAGAGTTGAAGGTTCCTTTTCAAACAGCAGTTTCCAAACACTCTTTCTGTGTAATGTGCAAGTGGATATTTCAACGTCTTTGAAGATTTCGTAGGAAACGGGATAATCTTCACAGAAAAGCTAAACAGAAGCATTCTCAGAAACACCTTTGTGATGATTAAATTCAACTCACAGAGTTGAACTTTTCTTTTGGGAGAGAATCTTTGAAACACTCTTTTACTACAATCTGCAAGTGGACATTAGGAGGGCTTTGAGGCCTCTGGTGGAAAAGGAAATATCTTCCAGTAAAAACTAGATAGAAGCATTCTCAGAAACTACTTTGTGATGATTGCATTCAAGACACAGAGTTGAACATTCCCTTTGACAGTGCAGTTTGGAAACTCTCTTTTTGTAGAATCTGCAAGTGGAGATATGGACCGCTTGGAGGCCTATGGTAGTCAAGGAAATAACTTCATATACAAACTAGACAGTAGCATTCTCAGAAAACTCTTTGTGACGACTGAGTTTAACTCACAGAGCTGAACATTCCCTGGGATGGAGCAGCTGCGAAACACACTATTTGTAGAATCTGCAAGGGGATTTTTGGACCTCTCTGAGGATTTCGTTGGAAACGGGATAAACTGCACATAACTAAACGGAAGTATTCTCAGAACTTTCTTCATGGTGATTGCATTCAACTCACACTGTTGAACCTTTCTTTGATAGTTCAGGTTTGAAACACTCTTTTTGTAGAATCTGCAAGAGGATATTTGGACCCCTCTGAGGATTTCGTTGGAAACGGGATTACCCGCACCTAACTAAACAGAAGCATTCTCAGAACTTTCCTCGTGATGCTTGCATTCAACAAACACTGTTGAACCTTTCTTTGATAGTTTAGGTTTGAAACACTCTTTTTGTAGAAACTGCAAGTTGATATTTGGACCTCTCTGAGGATTTCGTTGGAAACGGGATAAAGTGCACATAACTAAACAGAAGCATTCTCAGAAATTTCTTCGTGATGTTTGCATTCAACTCACAGCGTTGAAACTTTCTTTGATAGTTCAGGTTTGAAACACTCTTTTGTAGAAACTGCAGGTGGATAATTCCATCTCTTTGAGTCCTGTCCTAATGAAGGAGATAACTTCATATCAAAGCAAGACAGAAGCATTCTCAGAAATTTCTTTGGGATGATTGAGTCGGACTCAGCTGAACATTCCTTTGGATGGAGCACTTTCGAAACACACTATTTGTAGAATCTGCAAGTGGATATTTGGACCTCTCTGAGGATTTCGTTGGAAACGGGGTAAACCACACACAACTAAACAGAAGCATTCTCAGAGCCTTCTTCATGATGTTTGCATTCAACTCACAGTGTTGAACCTTTCTTTGATAGTTCAGGTTTGAAACACTCTTTTTGTAGAAACTGCAAGTGGAGAATTGCACCTCTTTGAGGCCTATCCCAGTAAAGGAAATAACTTCATATCAAAACAAGACCGAAGGACTCTCAGAAAATTCCTTGGGATGATTGTCTTGGACTCACCGAGCTGAACATTCCTTGGGCTGGAGAAGTTTTGAGGCACACTTACTGGATTATCTGCAAGTGGATATTTGGCCCTCTCTGAGGAACTCGTTGGAAACGGGATAATTTCAGCTAACTAAACAGAAGCAGTCTCAGAATCTTCTTTGTGATGTTTGCATTCAAATCCCAGAGTTGAACGTTCCTTTGAACGTTCAGGTTTGAAACTCTCTTTTTGTAGAATCTGCGAGTGGCTATATGGACCTCTCTGGGCATTTCGTTGGAAACGGGAAAAACTGCACATCACTAAACAGAAGTATTCTCAGAAATTTCCCCGTGGTGATTGCATTCAACTCAAACTGTTGAACCTTCTTTGATAGTTCAGGTTTGAAACACACTTTTTGTAGAATCTGCAAGAGGATATTTGGACCTCTCTGAGGATTTCGTTGGAAACGGGATTAACCGCACCTAACTAAACAGAAGCATTCTCAGAACTTTCCTCGTGAGGCTTGCATTCAACAAACACTGTTGAACGTTTCTTTGATAGTTTTGGTTTGAAACACTCTTCTTGTAGAAACTGCAAGTTGATATTTGGACCTCTCTGAGGGTTTCGTTGGAAACGGGATAAAGTGCACATAACTAAACAGAAGCATTCTCAGAACCTTCTTCGTGATGTTTGCATTCAACTCACAGCGTTGAAACTTTCTTTGATAGTTCAGGTTTGAAACACTCTTTTGTAGAAACTGCAGGTGGATAATTCCATCTCTTTGAGTCCTATCCTAGTAAAGGAGATAACTTCATATCAAAGCAAGACAGAAGCATTCTCAGAAATTTCTTTGGGATGATTGAGTCGGACTCAGCTGAACATTCCTTTGGATGGAGCACTTTCGAAACGCACTATTTGTAGAATCTGCAAGTGCATGTGTGGTCCTCTCTGAGGATTTCGTTGGAAACGGGATAAACCGCACACAACAAAACAGAAGCATTCTCAGAACCTTCTTCGTGATGTTTGCATTCAACTCACAGTGTTGACAGGTTTGAAACACTCCTTTTGTGGAAACTGCAAGTGGAGAATTGCACCTCTTTGAGGCCTATCCTAGTAAAGGAAATAACTTCATATCAAAACAAGACAGAAGCATTCTCAGAAAATTCCTTGGGATGATTGTGTTGGACTCACAGAGCTGAACATTCCTTGGGCTGGAGCAGTTTCGAAAGACGCTTTCTGTAGCATCTGCAAGTGGATATTTGGCCCTCTCTGAGGAATTCGTTGGAATCGGGGTAATATCAGCTAACTAAACAGAAGCAGTCTCAGAATCTTCTTTGTGATGTTTGCATTCAAATCCCAGAGTTGAAACTTCCTTTGAAAGTTCAGGTTAGAAACACTCTTTTTGTAGGATCTGCAATTGGATATTTGGACCACTCTGTGGCCTTCGTTCGAAACGGATATATCTTCACATAAAATCTAGACAGAAGCATTCTCAGAAACTTTTCTGTGATGACTGCATTCAACTCACAGCGTTGAACACTCGTTTTGAGAGCGCAGTTTTGAAACTCTCTTTCTGTGGAATCTGCAAGTGGATATGTGGACCTCTTTGAAGATTTCTTTGGAAACGGGAATATCTTCACATAAAATCTAAACAGAAGCATTCTCAGAAACTTCTCTGTGATGTTTGTGTTCAACTCACACAGTTTCACATGGCTTTTCAAAGAGAAGTTCTGAAACATTCTTTTCCTAGTGTCTGCAAGTGGACATTTGGAGAGCTTTCAGGCCTGTGGTGGAAAACGAATTATCGTCACATAAAAACAAGAGAGAAGCATTGTCAGAAACTTCTTTGTGATGATTGCATTCAACTCACAGAGTTGAAGGTTCCTTTTCAAACAGCAGTTTCCAAACACTCTTTCTGTGTAATGTGCAAGTGGATATTTCAACGTCTTTGAAGATTTCGTAGGAAACGGGATAATCTTCACAGAAAAGCTAAACAGAAGCATTCTCAGAAACACCTTTGTGATGATTAAATTCAACTCACAGAGTTGAACTTTTCTTTTGGGAGAGAATCTTTGAAACACTCTTTTACTACAATCTGCAAGTGGACATTAGGAGGGCTTTGAGGCCTCTGGTGGAAAAGGAAATATCTTCCAGTAAAAACTAGATAGAAGCATTCTCAGAAACTACTTTGTGATGATTGCATTCAAGACACAGAGTTGAACATTCCCTTTGACAGTGCAGTTTGGAAACTCTCTTTTTGTAGAATCTGCAAGTGGAGATATGGACCGCTTGGAGGCCTATGGTAGTCAAGGAAATAACTTCATATACAAACTAGACAGTAGCATTCTCAGAAAACTCTTTGTGACGACTGAGTTTAACTCACAGAGCTGAACATTCCCTGGGATGGAGCAGCTGCGAAACACACTATTTGTAGAATCTGCAAGGGGATTTTTGGACCTCTCTGAGGATTTCGTTGGAAACGGGATAAACTGCACATAACTAAACGGAAGTATTCTCAGAACTTTCTTCATGGTGATTGCATTCAACTCACACTGTTGAACCTTTCTTTGATAGTTCAGGTTTGAAACACTCTTTTTGTAGAATCTGCAAGAGGATACTTGGACCCCTCTGAGGATTTCGTTGGAAACGGGATTACCCGCACCTAACTAAACAGAAGCATTCTCAGAACTTTCCTCGTGATGCTTGCATTCAACAAACACTGTTGAACCTTTCTTTGATAGTTTAGGTTTGAAACACTCTTTTTGTAGAAACTGCAAGTTGATATTTGGACCTCTCTGAGGATTTCGTTGGAAAAGGGATAAAGTGCACATAACTAAACAGAAGCATTCTCAGAAATTTCTTCGTGATGTTTGCATTCAACTCACAGCGTTGAAACTTTCTTTGATAGTTCAGGTTTGAAACACTCTTTTGTAGAAACTGCAGGTGGATAATTCCATCTCTTTGAGTCCTGTCCTAATAAAGGAGATAACTTCATATCAAAGCAAGACAGAAGCATTCTCAGAAATTTCTTTGGGATGATTGAGTCGGACTCAGCTGAACATTCCTTTGGATGGAGCACTTTCGAAACACACTATTTGTAGAATCTGCAAGTGGATATTTGGACCTCTCTGAGGATTTCGTTGGAAACGGGATAAACCACACACAACTAAACAGAAGCATTCTCAGAGCCTTCTTCATGATGTTTGCATTCAACTCACAGTGTTGAACCTTTCTTTGATAGTTCAGGTTTGAAACACTCTTTTTGTAGAAACTGCAAGTGGAGAATTGCACCTCTTTGAGGCCTATCCCAGTAAAGGAAATAACTTCATATCAAAACAAGACCGAAGGACTCTCAGAAAATTCCTTGGGATGATTGTCTTGGACTCACCGAGCTGAACATTCCTTGGGCTGGAGAAGTTTTGAAGCACGCTTACTGGAGAATCTGCAAGTGGATATTTGGCCCTCTCTGAGGAATTCGTTGGAAACGGGATAATTTCAGCTAACTAAACAGAAGCAGTCTCAGAATCTTCTTTGTGATGTTTGCATTCAAATCCCAGAGTTGAACGTTCCTTTGAACGTTCAGGTTTGAAACTCTCTTTTTGTAGAATCTGCGAGTGGATATATGGACCTCTCTGGGCATTTCGTTGGAAACGGGAAAAACTGCACATCACTAAACAGAAGTATTCTCAGAAATTTCCCCGTGGTGATTGCATTCAACTCAAACTGTTGAACCTTCTTTGATAGTTCAGGTTTGAAACACACTTTTTGTAGAATCTGCAAGAGGATATTTGGACCTCTCTGAGGATTTCGTTGGAAACGGGATTAACCGCACCTAACTAAACAGACGCATTCTCAGAACTTTCCTCGTGAGGCTTGCATTCAACAAACACTGTTGAACGTTTCTTTGATAGTTTTGGTTTGAAACACTCTTCTTGTAGAAACTGCAAGTTGATATTTGGACCTCTCTGAGGGTTTCGTTGGAAACGGGATAAAGTGCACATAACTAAACAGAAGCATTCTCAGAACCTTCTTCGTGATGTTTGCATTCAACTCACAGTGTTGAAACTTTCTTTGATAGTTCAGGTTTGAAACACTCTTTTGTAGAAACTGCAGGTGGATAATTCCATCTCTTTGAGTCCTATCCTAGTAAAGGAGATAACTTCATATCAAAGCAAGACAGAAGCATTCTCAGAAATTTCTTTGGGATGATTGAGTCGGACTCAGCTGAACATTCCTTTGGATGGAGCACTTTCGAAACGCACTATTTGTAGAATCTGCAAGTGCATGTGTGGTCCTCTCTGAGGATTTCGTTGGAAACGGGATAAACCGCACACAACAAAACAGAAGCATTCTCAGAACCTTCTTCGTGATGTTTGCATTCAACTCACAGTGTTGACAGGTTTGAAACACTCCTTTTGTGGAAACTGCAAGTGGAGAATTGCACCTCTTTGAGGCCTATCCTAGTAAAGGAAATAACTTCATATCAAAACAAGACAGAAGCATTCTCAGAAAATTCCTTGGGATGATTGTGTTGGACTCACAGAGCTGAACATTCCTTGGGCTGGAGCAGTTTCGAAAGACGCTTTCTGTAGCATCTGCAAGTGGATATTTGGCCCTCTCTGAGGAATTCGTTGGAATCGGGGTAATATCAGCTAACTAAACAGAAGCAGTCTCAGAATCTTCTTTGTGATGTTTGCATTCAAATCCCAGAGTTGAAACTTCCTTTGAAAGTTCAGGTTAGAAACACTCTTTTTGTAGGATCTGCAATTGGATATTTGGACCACTCTGTGGCCTTCGTTCGAAACGGATATATCTTCACATAAAATCTAGACAGAAGCATTCTCAGAAACTTTTCTGTGATGACTGCATTCAACTCACAGCGTTGAACACTCGTTTTGAGAGCGCAGTTTTGAAACTCTCTTTCTGTGGAATCTGCAAGTGGATATGTGGACCTCTTTGAAGATTTCTTTGGAAACGGGAATATCTTCACATAAAATCTAAACAGAAGCATTCTCAGAAACTTCTCTGTGATGTTTGTGTTCAACTCACACAGTTTCACATGGCTTTTCAAAGAGAAGTTCTGAAACATTCTTTTCCTAGTGTCTGCAAGTGGACATTTGGAGAGCTTTCAGGCCTGTGGTGGAAAACGAATTATCGTCACATAACAACAAGAGAGAAGCATTGTCAGAAACTTCTTTGTGATGATTGCATTCAACTCACAGAGTTGAAGGTTCCTTTTCAAACAGCAGTTTCCAAACACTCTTTCTGTGTAATGTGCAAGTGGATATTTCAACGTCTTTGAAGATTTCGTAGGAAACGGGATAATCTTCACAGAAAAGCTAAACAGAAGCATTCTCAGAAACACCTTTGTGATGATTAAATTCAACTCACAGAGTTGAACTTTTCTTTTGGGAGAGAATCTTTGAAACACTCTTTTACTACAATCTGCAAGTGGACATTAGGAGGGCTTTGAGGCCTCTGGTGGAAAAGGAAATATCTTCCAGTAAAAACTAGATAGAAGCATTCTCAGAAACTACTTTGTGATGATTGCATTCAAGACACAGAGTTGAACATTCCCTTTGACAGTGCAGTTTGGAAACTCTCTTTTTGTAGAATCTGCAAGTGGAGATATGGACCGCTTGGAGGCCTATGGTAGTCAAGGAAATAACTTCATATACAAACTAGACAGTAGCATTCTCAGAAAACTCTTTGTGACGACTGAGTTTAACTCACAGAGCTGAACATTCCCTGGGATGGAGCAGCTGCGAAACACACTATTTGTAGAATCTGCAAGGGGATTTTTGGACCTCTCTGAGGATTTCGTTGGAAACGGGATAAACTGCACATAACTAAACGGAAGTATTCTCAGAACTTTCTTCATGGTGATTGCATTCAACTCACACTGTTGAACCTTTCTTTGATAGTTCAGGTTTGAAACACTCTTTTTGTAGAATCTGCAAGAGGATACTTGGACCCCTCTGAGGATTTCGTTGGAAACGGGATTACCCGCACCTAACTAAACAGAAGCATTCTCAGAACTTTCCTCGTGATGCTTGCATTCAACAAACACTGTTGAACCTTTCTTTGATAGTTTAGGTTTGAAACACTCTTTTTGTAGAAACTGCAAGTTGATATTTGGACCTCTCTGAGGATTTCGTTGGAAACGGGATAAAGTGCACATAACTAAACAGAAGCATTCTCAGAAATTTCTTCGTGATGTTTGCATTCAACTCACAGCGTTGAAACTTTCTTTGATAGTTCAGGTTTGAAACACTCTTTTGTAGAAACTGCAGGTGGATAATTCCATCTCTTTGAGTCCTGTCCTAATAAAGGAGATAACTTCATATCAAAGCAAGACAGAAGCATTCTCAGAAATTTCTTTGGGATGATTGAGTCGGACTCAGCTGAACATTCCTTTGGATGGAGCACTTTCGAAACACACTATTTGTAGAATCTGCAAGTGGATATTTGGACCTCTCTGAGGATTTCGTTGGAAACGGGATAAACCACACACAACTAAACAGAAGCATTCTCAGAGCCTTCTTCATGATGTTTGCATTCAACTCACAGTGTTGAACCTTTCTTTGATAGTTCAGGTTTGAAACACTCTTTTTGTAGAAACTGCAAGTGGAGAATTGCACCTCTTTGAGGCCTATCCCAGTAAAGGAAATAACTTCATATCAAAACAAGACCGAAGGACTCTCAGAAAATTCCTTGGGATGATTGTCTTGGACTCACCGAGCTGAACATTCCTTGGGCTGGAGAAGTTTTGAGGCACGCTTACTGGAGAATCTGCAAGTGGATATTTGGCCCTCTCTGAGGAACTCGTTGGAAACGGGATAATTTCAGCTAACTAAACAGAAGCAGTCTCAGAATCTTCTTTGTGATGTTTGCATTCAAATCCCAGAGTTGAACGTTCCTTTGAACGTTCAGGTTTGAAACTCTCTTTTTGTAGAATCTGCGAGTGGATATATGGACCTCTCTGGGCATTTCGTTGGAAACGGGAAAAACTGCACATCACTAAACAGAAGTATTCTCAGAAATTTCCCCGTGGTGATTGCATTCAACTCAAACTGTTGAACCTTCTTTGATAGTTCAGGTTTGAAACGCACTTTTTGTAGAATCTGCAAGAGGATATTTGGACCTCTCTGAGGATTTCGTTGGAAACGGGATTAACCGCACCTAACTAAACAGAAGCATTCTCAGAACTTTCCTCGTGAGGCTTGCATTCAACAAACACTGTTGAACGTTTCTTTGATAGTTTTGGTTTGAAACACTCTTCTTGTAGAAACTGCAAGTTGATATTTGGACCTCTCTGAGGGTTTCGTTGGAAACGGGATAAAGTGCACATAACTAAACAGAAGCATTCTCAGAACCTTCTTCGTGATGTTTGCATTCAACTCACAGTGTTGAAACTTTCTTTGATAGTTCAGGTTTGAAACACTCTTTTGTAGAAACTGCAGGTGGATAATTCCATCTCTTTGAGTCCTATCCTAGTAAAGGAGATAACTTCATATCAAAGCAAGACAGAAGCATTCTCAGAAATTTCTTTGGGATGATTGAGTCGGACTCAGCTGAACATTCCTTTGGATGGAGCACTTTCGAAACGCACTATTTGTAGAATCTGCAAGTGCATGTGTGGTCCTCTCTGAGGATTTCGTTGGAAACGGGATAAACCGCACACAACAAAACAGAAGCATTCTCAGAACCTTCTTCGTGATGTTTGCATTCAACTCACAGTGTTGACAGGTTTGAAACACTCCTTTTGTGGAAACTGCAAGTGGAGAATTGCACCTCTTTGAGGCCTATCCTAGTAAAGGAAATAACTTCATATCAAAACAAGACAGAAGCATTCTCAGAAAATTCCTTGGGATGATTGTGTTGGACTCACAGAGCTGAACATTCCTTGGGCTGGAGCAGTTTCGAAAGACGCTTTCTGTAGCATCTGCAAGTGGATATTTGGCCCTCTCTGAGGAATTCGTTGGAATCGGGGTAATATCAGCTAACTAAACAGAAGCAGTCTCAGAATCTTCTTTGTGATGTTTGCATTCAAATCCCAGAGTTGAAACTTCCTTTGAAAGTTCAGGTTAGAAACACTCTTTTTGTAGGATCTGCAATTGGATATTTGGACCACTCTGTGGCCTTCGTTCGAAACGGATATATCTTCACATAAAATCTAGACAGAAGCATTCTCAGAAACTTTTCTGTGATGACTGCATTCAACTCACAGAGTTGAACACTCGTTTTGAGAGCGCAGTTTTGAAACTCTCTTTCTGTGGAATCTGCAAGTGGATATGTGGACCTCTTTGAAGATTTCTTTGGAAACGGGAATATCTTCACATAAAATCTAAACAGAAGCATTCTCAGAAACTTCTCTGTGATGTTTGTGTTCAACTCACACAGTTTCACATGGCTTTTCAAAGAGAAGTTCTGAAACATTCTTTTCCTAGTGTCTGCAAGTGGACATTTGGAGAGCTTTCAGGCCTGTGGTGGAAAACGAATTATCGTCACATAACAACAAGAGAGAAGCATTGTCAGAAACTTCTTTGTGATGATTGCATTCAACTCACAGAGTTGAAGGTTCCTTTTCAAACAGCAGTTTCCAAACACTCTTTCTGTGTAATGTGCAAGTGGATATTTCAACGTCTTTGAAGATTTCGTAGGAAACGGGATAATCTTCACAGAAAAGCTAAACAGAAGCATTCTCAGAAACACCTTTGTGATGATTAAATTCAACTCACAGAGTTGAACTTTTCTTTTGGGAGAGAATCTTTGAAACACTCTTTTACTACAATCTGCAAGTGGACATTAGGAGGGCTTTGAGGCCTCTGGTGGAAAAGGAAATATCTTCCAGTAAAAACTAGATAGAAGCATTCTCAGAAACTACTTTGTGATGATTGCATTCAAGACACAGAGTTGAACATTCCCTTTGACAGTGCAGTTTGGAAACTCTCTTTTTGTAGAATCTGCAAGTGGAGATATGGACCGCTTGGAGGCCTATGGTAGTCAAGGAAATAACTTCATATACAAACTAGACAGTAGCATTCTCAGAAAACTCTTTGTGACGACTGAGTTTAACTCACAGAGCTGAACATTCCCTGGGATGGAGCAGCTGCGAAACACACTATTTGTAGAATCTGCAAGGGGATTTTTGGACCTCTCTGAGGATTTCGTTGGAAACGGGATAAACTGCACATAACTAAACGGAAGTATTCTCAGAACTTTCTTCATGGTGATTGCATTCAACTCACACTGTTGAACCTTTCTTTGATAGTTCAGGTTTGAAACACTCTTTTTGTAGAATCTGCAAGAGGATACTTGGACCCCTCTGAGGATTTCGTTGGAAACGGGATTACCCGCACCTAACTAAACAGAAGCATTCTCAGAACTTTCCTCGTGATGCTTGCATTCAACAAACACTGTTGAACCTTTCTTTGATAGTTTAGGTTTGAAACACTCTTTTTGTAGAAACTGCAAGTTGATATTTGGACCTCTCTGAGGATTTCGTTGGAAACGGGATAAAGTGCACATAACTAAACAGAAGCATTCTCAGAAATTTCTTCGTGATGTTTGCATTCAACTCACAGCGTTGAAACTTTCTTTGATAGTTCAGGTTTGAAACACTCTTTTGTAGAAACTGCAGGTGGATAATTCCATCTCTTTGAGTCCTGTCCTAATGAAGGAGATAACTTCATATCAAAGCAAGACAGAAGCATTCTCAGAAATTTCTTTGGGATGATTGAGTCGGACTCAGCTGAACATTCCTTTGGATGGAGCACTTTCGAAACACACTATTTGTAGAATCTGCAAGTGGATATTTGGACCTCTCTGAGGATTTCGTTGGAAACGGGGTAAACCACACACAACTAAACAGAAGCATTCTCAGAGCCTTCTTCATGATGTTTGCATTCAACTCACAGTGTTGAACCTTTCTTTGATAGTTCAGGTTTGAAACACTCTTTTTGTAGAAACTGCAAGTGGAGAATTGCACCTCTTTGAGGCCTATCCCAGTAAAGGAAATAACTTCATATCAAAACAAGACCGAAGGACTCTCAGAAAATTCCTTGGGATGATTGTCTTGGACTCACCGAGCTGAACATTCCTTGGGCTGGAGAAGTTTTGAGGCACGCTTACTGGAGAATCTGCAAGTGGATATTTGGCCCTCTCTGAGGAACTCGTTGGAAACGGGATAATTTCAGCTAACTAAACAGAAGCAGTCTCAGAATCTTCTTTGTGATGTTTGCATTCAAATCCCAGAGTTGAACGTTCCTTTGAACGTTCAGGTTTGAAACTCTCTTTTTGTAGAATCTGCGAGTGGATATATGGACCTCTCTGGGCATTTCGTTGGAAACGGGAAAAACTGCACATCACTAAACAGAAGTATTCTCAGAAATTTCCCCGTGGTGATTGCATTCAACTCAAACTGTTGAACCTTCTTTGATAGTTCAGGTTTGAAACACACTTTTTGTAGAATCTGCAAGAGGATATTTGGACCTCTCTGAGGATTTCGTTGGAAACGGGATTAACCGCACCTAACTAAACAGAAGCATTCTCAGAACTTTCCTCGTGAGGCTTGCATTCAACAAACACTGTTGAACGTTTCTTTGATAGTTTTGGTTTGAAACACTCTTCTTGTAGAAACTGCAAGTTGATATTTTGACCTCTCTGAGGGTTTCGTTGGAAACGGGATAAAGTGCACATAACTAAACAGAAGCATTCTCAGAACCTTCTTCGTGATGTTTGCATTCAACTCACAGCGTTGAAACTTTCTTTGATAGTTCAGGTTTGAAACACTCTTTTGTAGAAACTGCAGGTGGATAATTCCATCTCTTTGAGTCCTATCCTAGTAAAGGAGATAACTTCATATCAAAGCAAGACAGAAGCATTCTCAGAAATTTCTTTGGGATGATTGAGTCGGACTCAGCTGAACATTCCTTTGGATGGAGCACTTTCGAAACGCACTATTTGTAGAATCTGCAAGTGCATGTGTGGTCCTCTCTGAGGATTTCGTTGGAAACGGGATAAACCGCACACAACAAAACAGAAGCATTCTCAGAACCTTCTTCGTGATGTTTGCATTCAACTCACAGTGTTGACAGGTTTGAAACACTCCTTTTGTGGAAACTGCAAGTGGAGAATTGCACCTCTTTGAGGCCTATCCTAGTAAAGGAAATAACTTCATATCAAAACAAGACAGAAGCATTCTCAGAAAATTCCTTGGGATGATTGTGTTGGACTCACAGAGCTGAACATTCCTTGGGCTGGAGCAGTTTCGAAAGACGCTTTCTGTAGCATCTGCAAGTGGATATTTGGCCCTCTCTGAGGAATTCGTTGGAATCGGGGTAATATCAGCTAACTAAACAGAAGCAGTCTCAGAATCTTCTTTGTGATGTTTGCATTCAAATCCCAGAGTTGAAACTTCCTTTGAAAGTTCAGGTTAGAAACACTCTTTTTGTAGGATCTGCAATTGGATATTTGGACCACTCTGTGGCCTTCGTTCGAAACGGATATATCTTCACATAAAATCTAGACAGAAGCATTCTCAGAAACTTTTCTGTGATGACTGCATTCAACTCACAGCGTTGAACACTCGTTTTGAGAGCGCAGTTTTGAAACTCTCTTTCTGTGGAATCTGCAAGTGGATATGTGGACCTCTTTGAAGATTTCTTTGGAAACGGGAATATCTTCACATAAAATCTAAACAGAAGCATTCTCAGAAACTTCTCTGTGATGTTTGTGTTCAACTCACACAGTTTCACATGGCTTTTCAAAGAGAAGTTCTGAAACATTCTTTTCCTAGTGTCTGCAAGTGGACATTTGGAGAGCTTTCAGGCCTGTGGTGGAAAACGAATTATCGTCACATAACAACAAGAGAGAAGCATTGTCAGAAACTTCTTTGTGATGATTGCATTCAACTCACAGAGTTGAAGGTTCCTTTTCAAACAGCAGTTTCCAAACACTCTTTCTGTGTAATGTGCAAGTGGATATTTCAACGTCTTTGAAGATTTCGTAGGAAACGGGATAATCTTCACAGAAAAGCTAAACAGAAGCATTCTCAGAAACACCTTTGTGATGATTAAATTCAACTCACAGAGTTGAACTTTTCTTTTGGGAGAGAATCTTTGAAACACTCTTTTACTACAATCTGCAAGTGGACATTAGGAGGGCTTTGAGGCCTCTGGTGGAAAAGGAAATATCTTCCAGTAAAAACTAGATAGAAGCATTCTCAGAAACTACTTTGTGATGATTGCATTCAAGACACAGAGTTGAACATTCCCTTTGACAGTGCAGTTTGGAAACTCTCTTTTTGTAGAATCTGCAAGTGGAGATATGGACCGCTTGGAGGCCTATGGTAGTCAAGGAAATAACTTCATATACAAACTAGACAGTAGCATTCTCAGAAAACTCTTTGTGACGACTGAGTTTAACTCACAGAGCTGAACATTCCCTGGGATGGAGCAGCTGCGAAACACACTATTTGTAGAATCTGCAAGGGGATTTTTGGACCTCTCTGAGGATTTCGTTGGAAACGGGATAAACTGCACATAACTAAACGGAAGTATTCTCAGAACTTTCTTCATGGTGATTGCATTCAACTCACACTGTTGAACCTTTCTTTGATAGTTCAGGTTTGAAACACTCTTTTTGTAGAATCTGCAAGAGGATATTTGGACCCCTCTGAGGATTTCGTTGGAAACGGGATTACCCGCACCTAACTAAACAGAAGCATTCTCAGAACTTTCCTCGTGATGCTTGCATTCAACAAACACTGTTGAACCTTTCTTTGATAGTTTAGGTTTGAAACACTCTTTTTGTAGAAACTGCAAGTTGATATTTGGACCTCTCTGAGGATTTCGTTGGAAACGGGATAAAGTGCACATAACTAAACAGAAGCATTCTCAGAAATTTCTTCGTGATGTTTGCATTCAACTCACAGCGTTGAAACTTTCTTTGATAGTTCAGGTTTGAAACACTCTTTTGTAGAAACTGCAGGTGGATAATTCCATCTCTTTGAGTCCTGTCCTAATGAAGGAGATAACTTCATATCAAAGCAAGACAGAAGCATTCTCAGAAATTTCTTTGGGATGATTGAGTCGGACTCAGCTGAACATTCCTTTGGATGGAGCACTTTCGAAACACACTATTTGTAGAATCTGCAAGTGGATATTTGGACCTCTCTGAGGATTTCGTTGGAAACGGGGTAAACCACACACAACTAAACAGAAGCATTCTCAGAGCCTTCTTCATGATGTTTGCATTCAACTCACAGTGTTGAACCTTTCTTTGATAGTTCAGGTTTGAAACACTCTTTTTGTAGAAACTGCAAGTGGAGAATTGCACCTCTTTGAGGCCTATCCCAGTAAAGGAAATAACTTCATATCAAAACAAGACCGAAGGACTCTCAGAAAATTCCTTGGGATGATTGTCTTGGACTCACCGAGCTGAACATTCCTTGGGCTGGAGAAGTTTTGAGGCACGCTTACTGGAGAATCTGCAAGTGGATATTTGGCCCTCTCTGAGGAACTCGTTGGAAACGGGATAATTTCAGCTAACTAAACAGAAGCAGTCTCAGAATCTTCTTTGTGATGTTTGCATTCAAATCCCAGAGTTGAACGTTCCTTTGAACGTTCAGGTTTGAAACTCTCTTTTTGTAGAATCTGCGAGTGGATATATGGACCTCTCTGGGCATTTCGTTGGAAACGGGAAAAACTGCACATCACTAAACAGAAGTATTCTCAGAAATTTCCCCGTGGTGATTGCATTCAACTCAAACTGTTGAACCTTCTTTGATAGTTCAGGTTTGAAACACACTTTTTGTAGAATCTGCAAGAGGATATTTGGACCTCTCTGAGGATTTCGTTGGAAACGGGATTAACCGCACCTAACTAAACAGAAGCATTCTCAGAACTTTCCTCGTGAGGCTTGCATTCAACAAACACTGTTGAACGTTTCTTTGATAGTTTTGGTTTGAAACACTCTTCTTGTAGAAACTGCAAGTTGATATTTGGACCTCTCTGAGGGTTTCGTTGGAAACGGGATAAAGTGCACATAACTAAACAGAAGCATTCTCAGAACCTTCTTCGTGATGTTTGCATTCAACTCACAGCGTTGAAACTTTCTTTGATAGTTCAGGTTTGAAACACTCTTTTGTAGAAACTGCAGGTGGATAATTCCATCTCTTTGAGTCCTATCCTAGTAAAGGAGATAACTTCATATCAAAGCAAGACAGAAGCATTCTCAGAAATTTCTTTGGGATGATTGAGTCGGACTCAGCTGAACATTCCTTTGGATGGAGCACTTTCGAAACGCACTATTTGTAGAATCTGCAAGTGCATGTGTGGTCCTCTCTGAGGATTTCGTTGGCAACGGGATAAACCGCACACAACAAAACAGAAGCATTCTCAGAACCTTCTTCGTGATGTTTGCATTCAACTCACAGTGTTGACAGGTTTGAAACACTCCTTTTGTGGAAACTGCAAGTGGAGAATTGCACCTCTTTGAGGCCTATCCTAGTAAAGGAAATAACTTCATATCAAAACAAGACAGAAGCATTCTCAGAAAATTCCTTGGGATGATTGTGTTGGACTCACAGAGCTGAACATTCCTTGGGCTGGAGCAGTTTCGAAAGACGCTTTCTGTAGCATCTGCAAGTGGATATTTGGCCCTCTCTGAGGAATTCGTTGGAATCGGGGTAATATCAGCTAACTAAACAGAAGCAGTCTCAGAATCTTCTTTGTGATGTTTGCATTCAAATCCCAGAGTTGAAACTTCCTTTGAAAGTTCAGGTTAGAAACACTCTTTTTGTAGGATCTGCAATTGGATATTTGGACCACTCTGTGGCCTTCGTTCGAAACGGATATATCTTCACATAAAATCTAGACAGAAGCATTCTCAGAAACTTTTCTGTGATGACTGCATTCAACTCACAGAGTTGAACACTCGTTTTGAGAGCGCAGTTTTGAAACTCTCTTTCTGTGGAATCTGCAAGTGGATATGTGGACCTCTTTGAAGATTTCTTTGGAAACGGGAATATCTTCACATAAAATCTAAACAGAAGCATTCTCAGAAACTTCTCTGTGATGTTTGTGTTCAACTCACACAGTTTCACATGGCTTTTCAAAGAGAAGTTCTGAAACATTCTTTTCCTAGTGTCTGCAAGTGGACATTTGGAGAGCTTTCAGGCCTGTGGTGGAAAACGAATTATCGTCACATAACAACAAGAGAGAAGCATTGTCAGAAACTTCTTTGTGATGATTGCATTCAACTCACAGAGTTGAAGGTTCCTTTTCAAACAGCAGTTTCCAAACACTCTTTCTGTGTAATGTGCAAGTGGATATTTCAACGTCTTTGAAGATTTCGTAGGAAACGGGATAATCTTCACAGAAAAGCTAAACAGAAGCATTCTCAGAAACACCTTTGTGATGATTAAATTCAACTCACAGAGTTGAACTTTTCTTTTGGGAGAGAATCTTTGAAACACTCTTTTACTACAATCTGCAAGTGGACATTAGGAGGGCTTTGAGGCCTCTGGTGGAAAAGGAAATATCTTCCAGTAAAAACTAGATAGAAGCATTCTCAGAAACTACTTTGTGATGATTGCATTCAAGACACAGAGTTGAACATTCCCTTTGACAGTGCAGTTTGGAAACTCTCTTTTTGTAGAATCTGCAAGTGGAGATATGGACCGCTTGGAGGCCTATGGTAGTCAAGGAAATAACTTCATATACAAACTAGACAGTAGCATTCTCAGAAAACTCTTTGTGACGACTGAGTTTAACTCACAGAGCTGAACATTCCCTGGGATGGAGCAGCTGCGAAACACACTATTTGTAGAATCTGCAAGGGGATTTTTGGACCTCTCTGAGGATTTCGTTGGAAACGGGATAAACTGCACATAACTAAACGGAAGTATTCTCAGAACTTTCTTCATGGTGATTGCATTCAACTCACACTGTTGAACCTTTCTTTGATAGTTCAGGTTTGAAACACTCTTTTTGTAGAATCTGCAAGAGGATACTTGGACCCCTCTGAGGATTTCGTTGGAAACGGGATTACCCGCACCTAACTAAACAGAAGCATTCTCAGAACTTTCCTCGTGATGCTTGCATTCAACAAACACTGTTGAACCTTTCTTTGATAGTTTAGGTTTGAAACACTCTTTTTGTAGAAACTGCAAGTTGATATTTGGACCTCTCTGAGGATTTCGTTGGAAACGGGATAAAGTGCACATAACTAAACAGAAGCATTCTCAGAAATTTCTTCGTGATGTTTGCATTCAACTCACAGCGTTGAAACTTTCTTTGATAGTTCAGGTTTGAAACACTCTTTTGTAGAAACTGCAGGTGGATAATTCCATCTCTTTGAGTCCTGTCCTAATGAAGGAGATAACTTCATATCAAAGCAAGACAGAAGCATTCTCAGAAATTTCTTTGGGATGATTGAGTCGGACTCAGCTGAACATTCCTTTGGATGGAGCACTTTCGAAACACACTATTTGTAGAATCTGCAAGTGGATATTTGGACCTCTCTGAGGATTTCGTTGGAAACGGGGTAAACCACACACAACTAAACAGAAGCATTCTCAGAGCCTTCTTCATGATGTTTGCATTCAACTCACAGTGTTGAACCTTTCTTTGATAGTTCAGGTTTGAAACACTCTTTTTGTAGAAACTGCAAGTGGAGAATTGCACCTCTTTGAGGCCTATCCCAGTAAAGGAAATAACTTCATATCAAAACAAGACCGAAGGACTCTCAGAAAATTCCTTGGGATGATTGTCTTGGACTCACCGAGCTGAACATTCCTTGGGCTGGAGAAGTTTTGAGGCACGCTTACTGGAGAATCTGCAAGTGGATATTTGGCCCTCTCTGAGGAACTCGTTGGAAACGGGATAATTTCAGCTAACTAAACAGAAGCAGTCTCAGAATCTTCTTTGTGATGTTTGCATTCAAATCCCAGAGTTGAACGTTCCTTTGAACGTTCAGGTTTGAAACTCTCTTTTTGTAGAATCTGCGAGTGGATATATGGACCTCTCTGGGCATTTCGTTGGAAACGGGAAAAACTGCACATCACTAAACAGAAGTATTCTCAGAAATTTCCCCGTGGTGATTGCATTCAACTCAAACTGTTGAACCTTCTTTGATAGTTCAGGTTTGAAACACACTTTTTGTAGAATCTGCAAGAGGATATTTGGACCTCTCTGAGGATTTCGTTGGAAACGGGATTAACCGCACCTAACTAAACAGAAGCATTCTCAGAACTTTCCTCGTGAGGCTTGCATTCAACAAACACTGTTGAACGTTTCTTTGATAGTTTTGGTTTGAAACACTCTTCTTGTAGAAACTGCAAGTTGATATTTTGACCTCTCTGAGGGTTTCGTTGGAAACGGGATAAAGTGCACATAACTAAACAGAAGCATTCTCAGAACCTTCTTCGTGATGTTTGCATTCAACTCACAGCGTTGAAACTTTCTTTGATAGTTCAGGTTTGAAACACTCTTTTGTAGAAACTGCAGGTGGATAATTCCATCTCTTTGAGTCCTATCCTAGTAAAGGAGATAACTTCATATCAAAGCAAGACAGAAGCATTCTCAGAAATTTCTTTGGGATGATTGAGTCGGACTCAGCTGAACATTCCTTTGGATGGAGCACTTTCGAAACGCACTATTTGTAGAATCTGCAAGTGCATGTGTGGTCCTCTCTGAGGATTTCGTTGGAAACGGGATAAACCGCACACAACAAAACAGAAGCATTCTCAGAACCTTCTTCGTGATGTTTGCATTCAACTCACAGTGTTGACAGGTTTGAAACACTCCTTTTGTGGAAACTGCAAGTGGAGAATTGCACCTCTTTGAGGCCTATCCTAGTAAAGGAAATAACTTCATATCAAAACAAGACAGAAGCATTCTCAGAAAATTCCTTGGGATGATTGTGTTGGACTCACAGAGCTGAACATTCCTTGGGCTGGAGCAGTTTCGAAAGACGCTTTCTGTAGCAT
The DNA here is from genome assembly GCF_028858775.2 of Pan troglodytes. Lineage (NCBI taxonomy): Eukaryota > Metazoa > Chordata > Mammalia > Primates > Hominidae > Pan > Pan troglodytes. The sequence goes on from NC_072403.2 coordinate 64,699,914, forward strand.
CTGCAAGTGGATATTTGGCCCTCTCTGAGGAATTCGTTGGAATCGGGGTAATATCAGCTAACTAAACAGAAGCAGTCTCAGAATCTTCTTTGTGATGTTTGCATTCAAATCCCAGAGTTGAAACTTCCTTTGAAAGTTCAGGTTAGAAACACTCTTTTTGTAGGATCTGCAATTGGATATTTGGACCACTCTGTGGCCTTCGTTCGAAACGGATATATCTTCACATAAAATCTAGACAGAAGCATTCTCAGAAACTTTTCTGTGATGACTGCATTCAACTCACAGCGTTGAACACTCGTTTTGAGAGCGCAGTTTTGAAACTCTCTTTCTGTGGAATCTGCAAGTGGATATGTGGACCTCTTTGAAGATTTCTTTGGAAACGGGAATATCTTCACATAAAATCTAAACAGAAGCATTCTCAGAAACTTCTCTGTGATGTTTGTGTTCAACTCACACAGTTTCACATGGCTTTTCAAAGAGAAGTTCTGAAACATTCTTTTCCTAGTGTCTGCAAGTGGACATTTGGAGAGCTTTCAGGCCTGTGGTGGAAAACGAATTATCGTCACATAACAACAAGAGAGAAGCATTGTCAGAAACTTCTTTGTGATGATTGCATTCAACTCACAGAGTTGAAGGTTCCTTTTCAAACAGCAGTTTCCAAACACTCTTTCTGTGTAATGTGCAAGTGGATATTTCAACGTCTTTGAAGATTTCGTAGGAAACGGGATAATCTTCACAGAAAAGCTAAACAGAAGCATTCTCAGAAACACCTTTGTGATGATTAAATTCAACTCACAGAGTTGAACTTTTCTTTTGGGAGAGAATCTTTGAAACACTCTTTTACTACAATCTGCAAGTGGACATTAGGAGGGCTTTGAGGCCTCTGGTGGAAAAGGAAATATCTTCCAGTAAAAACTAGATAGAAGCATTCTCAGAAACTACTTTGTGATGATTGCATTCAAGACACAGAGTTGAACATTCCCTTTGACAGTGCAGTTTGGAAACTCTCTTTTTGTAGAATCTGCAAGTGGAGATATGGACCGCTTGGAGGCCTATGGTAGTCAAGGAAATAACTTCATATACAAACTAGACAGTAGCATTCTCAGAAAACTCTTTGTGACGACTGAGTTTAACTCACAGAGCTGAACATTCCCTGGGATGGAGCAGCTGCGAAACACACTATTTGTAGAATCTGCAAGGGGATTTTTGGACCTCTCTGAGGATTTCGTTGGAAACGGGATAAACTGCACATAACTAAACGGAAGTATTCTCAGAACTTTCTTCATGGTGATTGCATTCAACTCACACTGTTGAACCTTTCTTTGATAGTTCAGGTTTGAAACACTCTTTTTGTAGAATCTGCAAGAGGATATTTGGACCCCTCTGAGGATTTCGTTGGAAACGGGATTACCCGCACCTAACTAAACAGAAGCATTCTCAGAACTTTCCTCGTGATGCTTGCATTCAACAAACACTGTTGAACCTTTCTTTGATAGTTTAGGTTTGAAACACTCTTTTTGTAGAAACTGCAAGTTGATATTTGGACCTCTCTGAGGATTTCGTTGGAAACGGGATAAAGTGCACATAACTAAACAGAAGCATTCTCAGAAATTTCTTCGTGATGTTTGCATTCAACTCACAGCGTTGAAACTTTCTTTGATAGTTCAGGTTTGAAACACTCTTTTGTAGAAACTGCAGGTGGATAATTCCATCTCTTTGAGTCCTGTCCTAATGAAGGAGATAACTTCATATCAAAGCAAGACAGAAGCATTCTCAGAAATTTCTTTGGGATGATTGAGTCGGACTCAGCTGAACATTCCTTTGGATGGAGCACTTTCGAAACACACTATTTGTAGAATCTGCAAGTGGATATTTGGACCTCTCTGAGGATTTCGTTGGAAACGGGGTAAACCACACACAACTAAACAGAAGCATTCTCAGAGCCTTCTTCATGATGTTTGCATTCAACTCACAGTGTTGAACCTTTCTTTGATAGTTCAGGTTTGAAACACTCTTTTTGTAGAAACTGCAAGTGGAGAATTGCACCTCTTTGAGGCCTATCCCAGTAAAGGAAATAACTTCATATCAAAACAAGACCGAAGGACTCTCAGAAAATTCCTTGGGATGATTGTCTTGGACTCACCGAGCTGAACATTCCTTGGGCTGGAGAAGTTTTGAGGCACGCTTACTGGAGAATCTGCAAGTGGATATTTGGCCCTCTCTGAGGAACTCGTTGGAAACGGGATAATTTCAGCTAACTAAACAGAAGCAGTCTCAGAATCTTCTTTGTGATGTTTGCATTCAAATCCCAGAGTTGAACGTTCCTTTGAACGTTCAGGTTTGAAACTCTCTTTTTGTAGAATCTGCGAGTGGATATATGGACCTCTCTGGGCATTTCGTTGGAAACGGGAAAAACTGCACATCACTAAACAGAAGTATTCTCAGAAATTTCCCCGTGGTGATTGCATTCAACTCAAACTGTTGAACCTTCTTTGATAGTTCAGGTTTGAAACACACTTTTTGTAGAATCTGCAAGAGGATATTTGGACCTCTCTGAGGATTTCGTTGGAAACGGGATTAACCGCACCTAACTAAACAGAAGCATTCTCAGAACTTTCCTCGTGAGGCTTGCATTCAACAAACACTGTTGAACGTTTCTTTGATAGTTTTGGTTTGAAACACTCTTCTTGTAGAAACTGCAAGTTGATATTTGGACCTCTCTGAGGGTTTCGTTGGAAACGGGATAAAGTGCACATAACTAAACAGAAGCATTCTCAGAACCTTCTTCGTGATGTTTGCATTCAACTCACAGCGTTGAAACTTTCTTTGATAGTTCAGGTTTGAAACACTCTTTTGTAGAAACTGCAGGTGGATAATTCCATCTCTTTGAGTCCTATCCTAGTAAAGGAGATAACTTCATATCAAAGCAAGACAGAAGCATTCTCAGAAATTTCTTTGGGATGATTGAGTCGGACTCAGCTGAACATTCCTTTGGATGGAGCACTTTCGAAACGCACTATTTGTAGAATCTGCAAGTGCATGTGTGGTCCTCTCTGAGGATTTCGTTGGCAACGGGATAAACCGCACACAACAAAACAGAAGCATTCTCAGAACCTTCTTCGTGATGTTTGCATTCAACTCACAGTGTTGACAGGTTTGAAACACTCCTTTTGTGGAAACTGCAAGTGGAGAATTGCACCTCTTTGAGGCCTATCCTAGTAAAGGAAATAACTTCATATCAAAACAAGACAGAAGCATTCTCAGAAAATTCCTTGGGATGATTGTGTTGGACTCACAGAGCTGAACATTCCTTGGGCTGGAGCAGTTTCGAAAGACGCTTTCTGTAGCATCTGCAAGTGGATATTTGGCCCTCTCTGAGGAATTCGTTGGAATCGGGGTAATATCAGCTAACTAAACAGAAGCAGTCTCAGAATCTTCTTTGTGATGTTTGCATTCAAATCCCAGAGTTGAAACTTCCTTTGAAAGTTCAGGTTAGAAACACTCTTTTTGTAGGATCTGCAATTGGATATTTGGACCACTCTGTGGCCTTCGTTCGAAACGGATATATCTTCACATAAAATCTAGACAGAAGCATTCTCAGAAACTTTTCTGTGATGACTGCATTCAACTCACAGCGTTGAACACTCGTTTTGAGAGCGCAGTTTTGAAACTCTCTTTCTGTGGAATCTGCAAGTGGATATGTGGACCTCTTTGAAGATTTCTTTGGAAACGGGAATATCTTCACATAAAATCTAAACAGAAGCATTCTCAGAAACTTCTCTGTGATGTTTGTGTTCAACTCACACAGTTTCACATGGCTTTTCAAAGAGAAGTTCTGAAACATTCTTTTCCTAGTGTCTGCAAGTGGACATTTGGAGAGCTTTCAGGCCTGTGGTGGAAAACGAATTATCGTCACATAAAAACAAGAGAGAAGCATTGTCAGAAACTTCTTTGTGATGATTGCATTCAACTCACAGAGTTGAAGGTTCCTTTTCAAACAGCAGTTTCCAAACACTCTTTCTGTGTAATGTGCAAGTGGATATTTCAACGTCTTTGAAGATTTCGTAGGAAACGGGATAATCTTCACAGAAAAGCTAAACAGAAGCATTCTCAGAAACACCTTTGTGATGATTAAATTCAACTCACAGAGTTGAACTTTTCTTTTGGGAGAGAATCTTTGAAACACTCTTTTACTACAATCTGCAAGTGGACATTAGGAGGGCTTTGAGGCCTCTGGTGGAAAAGGAAATATCTTCCAGTAAAAACTAGATAGAAGCATTCTCAGAAACTACTTTGTGATGATTGCATTCAAGACACAGAGTTGAACATTCCCTTTGACAGTGCAGTTTGGAAACTCTCTTTTTGTAGAATCTGCAAGTGGAGATATGGACCGCTTGGAGGCCTATGGTAGTCAAGGAAATAACTTCATATACAAACTAGACAGTAGCATTCTCAGAAAACTCTTTGTGACGACTGAGTTTAACTCACAGAGCTGAACATTCCCTGGGATGGAGCAGCTGCGAAACACACTATTTGTAGAATCTGCAAGGGGATTTTTGGACCTCTCTGAGGATTTCGTTGGAAATGGGATAAACTGCACATAACTAAACGGAAGTATTCTCAGAACTTTCTTCATGGTGATTGCATTCAACTCACACTGTTGAACCTTTCTTTGATAGTTCAGGTTTGAAACACTCTTTTTGTAGAATCTGCAAGAGGATATTTGGACCCCTCTGAGGATTTCGTTGGAAACGGGATTACCCGCACCTAACTAAACAGAAGCATTCTCAGAACTTTCCTCGTGATGCTTGCATTCAACAAACACTGTTGAACCTTTCTTTGATAGTTTAGGTTTGAAACACTCTTTTTGTAGAAACTGCAAGTTGATATTTGGACCTCTCTGAGGATTTCGTTGGAAACGGGATAAAGTGCACATAACTAAACAGAAGCATTCTCAGAAATTTCTTCGTGATGTTTGCATTCAACTCACAGCGTTGAAACTTTCTTTGATAGTTCAGGTTTGAAACACTCTTTTGTAGAAACTGCAGGTGGATAATTCCATCTCTTTGAGTCCTGTCCTAATGAAGGAGATAACTTCATATCAAAGCAAGACAGAAGCATTCTCAGAAATTTCTTTGGGATGATTGAGTCGGACTCAGCTGAACATTCCTTTGGATGGAGCACTTTCGAAACACACTATTTGTAGAATCTGCAAGTGGATATTTGGACCTCTCTGAGGATTTCGTTGGAAACGGGGTAAACCACACACAACTAAACAGAAGCATTCTCAGAGCCTTCTTCATGATGTTTGCATTCAACTCACAGTGTTGAACCTTTCTTTGATAGTTCAGGTTTGAAACACTCTTTTTGTAGAAACTGCAAGTGGAGAATTGCACCTCTTTGAGGCCTATCCCAGTAAAGGAAATAACTTCATATCAAAACAAGACCGAAGGACTCTCAGAAAATTCCTTGGGATGATTGTCTTGGACTCACCGAGCTGAACATTCCTTGGGCTGGAGAAGTTTTGAGGCACGCTTACTGGAGAATCTGCAAGTGGATATTTGGCCCTCTCTGAGGAACTCGTTGGAAACGGGATAATTTCAGCTAACTAAACAGAAGCAGTCTCAGAATCTTCTTTGTGATGTTTGCATTCAAATCCCAGAGTTGAACGTTCCTTTGAACGTTCAGGTTTGAAACTCTCTTTTTGTAGAATCTGCGAGTGGATATATGGACCTCTCTGGGCATTTCGTTGGAAACGGGAAAAACTGCACATCACTAAACAGAAGTATTCTCAGAAATTTCCCCGTGGTGATTGCATTCAACTCAAACTGTTGAACCTTCTTTGATAGTTCAGGTTTGAAACACACTTTTTGTAGAATCTGCAAGAGGATATTTGGACCTCTCTGAGGATTTCGTTGGAAACGGGATTAACCGCACCTAACTAAACAGAAGCATTCTCAGAACTTTCCTCGTGAGGCTTGCATTCAACAAACACTGTTGAACGTTTCTTTGATAGTTTTGGTTTGAAACACTCTTCTTGTAGAAACTGCAAGTTGATATTTGGACCTCTCTGAGGGTTTCGTTGGAAACGGGATAAAGTGCACATAACTAAACAGAAGCATTCTCAGAACCTTCTTCGTGATGTTTGCATTCAACTCACAGTGTTGAAACTTTCTTTGATAGTTCAGGTTTGAAACACTCTTTTGTAGAAACTGCAGGTGGATAATTCCATCTCTTTGAGTCCTATCCTAGTAAAGGAGATAACTTCATATCAAAGCAAGACAGAAGCATTCTCAGAAATTTCTTTGGGATGATTGAGTCGGACTCAGCTGAACATTCCTTTGGATGGAGCACTTTCGAAACGCACTATTTGTAGAATCTGCAAGTGCATGTGTGGTCCTCTCTGAGGATTTCGTTGGAAACGGGATAAACCGCACACAACAAAACAGAAGCATTCTCAGAACCTTCTTCGTGATGTTTGCATTCAACTCACAGTGTTGACAGGTTTGAAACACTCCTTTTGTGGAAACTGCAAGTGGAGAATTGCACCTCTTTGAGGCCTATCCTAGTAAAGGAAATAACTTCATATCAAAACAAGACAGAAGCATTCTCAGAAAATTCCTTGGGATGATTGTGTTGGACTCACAGAGCTGAACATTCCTTGGGCTGGAGCAGTTTCGAAAGACGCTTTCTGTAGCATCTGCAAGTGGATATTTGGCCCTCTCTGAGGAATTCGTTGGAATCGGGGTAATATCAGCTAACTAAACAGAAGCAGTCTCAGAATCTTCTTTGTGATGTTTGCATTCAAATCCCAGAGTTGAAACTTCCTTTGAAAGTTCAGGTTAGAAACACTCTTTTTGTAGGATCTGCAATTGGATATTTGGACCACTCTGTGGCCTTCGTTCGAAACGGATATATCTTCACATAAAATCTAGACAGAAGCATTCTCAGAAACTTTTCTGTGATGACTGCATTCAACTCACAGAGTTGAACACTCGTTTTGAGAGCGCAGTTTTGAAACTCTCTTTCTGTGGAATCTGCAAGTGGATATGTGGACCTCTTTGAAGATTTCTTTGGAAACGGGAATATCTTCACATAAAATCTAAACAGAAGCATTCTCAGAAACTTCTCTGTGATGTTTGTGTTCAACTCACACAGTTTCACATGGCTTTTCAAAGAGAAGTTCTGAAACATTCTTTTCCTAGTGTCTGCAAGTGGACATTTGGAGAGCTTTCAGGCCTGTGGTGGAAAACGAATTATCGTCACATAAAAACAAGAGAGAAGCATTGTCAGAAACTTCTTTGTGATGATTGCATTCAACTCACAGAGTTGAAGGTTCCTTTTCAAACAGCAGTTTCCAAACACTCTTTCTGTGTAATGTGCAAGTGGATATTTCAACGTCTTTGAAGATTTCGTAGGAAACGGGATAATCTTCACAGAAAAGCTAAACAGAAGCATTCTCAGAAACACCTTTGTGATGATTAAATTCAACTCACAGAGTTGAACTTTTCTTTTGGGAGAGAATCTTTGAAACACTCTTTTACTACAATCTGCAAGTGGACATTAGGAGGGCTTTGAGGCCTCTGGTGGAAAAGGAAATATCTTCCAGTACAAACTAGATAGAAGCATTCTCAGAAACTACTTTGTGATTCAAGACACAGAGTTGAACATTCCCTTTGACAGTGCAGTTTGGAAACTCTCTTTTTGTAGAATCTGCAAGTGGAGATATGGACCGCTTGGAGGCCTATGGTAGTCAAGGAAATAACTTCATATACAAACTAGACAGTAGCATTCTCAGAAAACTCTTTGTGACGACTGAGTTTAACTCACAGAGCTGAACATTCCCTGGGATGGAGCAGCTGCGAAACACACTATTTGTAGAATCTGCAAGGGGATTTTTGGACCTCTCTGAGGATTTCGTTGGAAACGGGATAAACTGCACATAACTAAACGGAAGTATTCTCAGAACTTTCTTCATGGTGATTGCATTCAACTCACACTGTTGAACCTTTCTTTGATAGTTCAGGTTTGAAACACACTTTTTGTAGAATCTGCAAGAGGATATTTGGACCCCTCTGAGGATTTCGTTGGAAACGGGATTACCCGCACCTAACTAAACAGAAGCATTCTCAGAACTTTCCTCGTGATGCTTGCATTCAACAAACACTGTTGAACCTTTCTTTGATAGTTTAGGTTTGAAACACTCTTTTTGTAGAAACTGCAAGTTGATATTTGGACCTCTCTGAGGATTTCGTTGGAAACGGGATAAAGTGCACATAACTAAACAGAAGCATTCTCAGAAATTTCTTCGTGATGTTTGCATTCAACTCACAGCGTTGAAACTTTCTTTGATAGTTCAGGTTTGAAACACTCTTTTGTAGAAACTGCAGGTGGATAATTCCATCTCTTTGAGTCCTGTCCTAATAAAGGAGATAACTTCATATCAAAGCAAGACAGAAGCATTCTCAGAAATTTCTTTGGGATGATTGAGTCGGACTCAGCTGAACATTCCTTTGGATGGAGCACTTTCGAAACACACTATTTGTAGAATCTGCAAGTGGATATTTGGACCTCTCTGAGGATTTCGTTGGAAACGGGATAAACCACACACAACTAAACAGAAGCATTCTCAGAGCCTTCTTCATGATGTTTGCATTCAACTCACAGTGTTGAACCTTTCTTTGATAGTTCAGGTTTGAAACACTCTTTTTGTAGAAACTGCAAGTGGAGAATTGCACCTCTTTGAGGCCTATCCCAGTAAAGGAAATAACTTCATATCAAAACAAGACCGAAGGACTCTCAGAAAATTCCTTGGGATGATTGTCTTGGACTCACCGAGCTGAACATTCCTTGGGCTGGAGAAGTTTTGAAGCACGCTTACTGGAGAATCTGCAAGTGGATATTTGGCCCTCTCTGAGGAACTCGTTGGAAACGGGATAATTTCAGCTAACTAAACAGAAGCAGTCTCAGAATCTTCTTTGTGATGTTTGCATTCAAATCCCAGAGTTGAACGTTCCTTTGAACGTTCAGGTTTGAAACTCTCTTTTTGTAGAATCTGCGAGTGGATATATGGACCTCTCTGGGCATTTCGTTGGAAACGGGAAAAACTGCACATCACTAAACAGAAGTATTCTCAGAAATTTCGCCGTGGTGATTGCATTCAACTCAAACTGTTGAACCTTCTTTGATAGTTCAGGTTTGAAACGCACTTTTTGTAGAATCTGCAAGAGGATATTTGGACCTCTCTGAGGATTTCGTTGGAAACGGGATTAACCGCACCTAACTAAACAGAAGCATTCTCAGAACTTTCCTCGTGAGGCTTGCATTCAACAAACACTGTTGAACGTTTCTTTGATAGTTTTGGTTTGAAACACTCTTCTTGTAGAAACTGCAAGTTGATATTTGGACCTCTCTGAGGGTTTCGTTGGAAACGGGATAAAGTGCACATAACTAAACAGAAGCATTCTCAGAACCTTCTTCGTGATGTTTGCATTCAACTCACAGCGTTGAAACTTTCTTTGATAGTTCAGGTTTGAAACACTCTTTTGTAGAAACTGCAGGTGGATAATTCCATCTCTTTGAGTCCTATCCTAGTAAAGGAGATAACTTCATATCAAAGCAAGACAGAAGCATTCTCAGAAATTTCTTTGGGATGATTGAGTCGGACTCAGCTGAACATTCCTTTGGATGGAGCACTTTCGAAACGCACTATTTGTAGAATCTGCAAGTGCATGTGTGGTCCTCTCTGAGGATTTCGTTGGAAACGGGATAAACCGCACACAACAAAACAGAAGCATTCTCAGAACCTTCTTCGTGATGTTTGCATTCAACTCACAGTGTTGACAGGTTTGAAACACTCCTTTTGTGGAAACTGCAAGTGGAGAATTGCACCTCTTTGAGGCCTATCCTAGTAAAGGAAATAACTTCATATCAAAACAAGACAGAAGCATTCTCAGAAAATTCCTTGGGATGATTGTGTTGGACTCACAGAGCTGAACATTCCTTGGGCTGGAGCAGTTTCGAAAGACGCTTTCTGTAGCATCTGCAAGTGGATATTTGGCCCTCTCTGAGGAATTCGTTGGAATCGGGGTAATATCAGCTAACTAAACAGAAGCAGTCTCAGAATCTTCTTTGTGATGTTTGCATTCAAATCCCAGAGTTGAAACTTCCTTTGAAAGTTCAGGTTAGAAACACTCTTTTTGTAGGATCTGCAATTGGATATTTGGACCACTCTGTGGCCTTCGTTCGAAACGGATATATCTTCACATAAAATCTAGACAGAAGCATTCTCAGAAACTTTTCTGTGATGACTGCATTCAACTCACAGCGTTGAACACTCGTTTTGAGAGCGCAGTTTTGAAACTCTCTTTCTGTGGAATCTGCAAGTGGATATGTGGACCTCTTTGAAGATTTCTTTGGAAACGGGAATATCTTCACATAAAATCTAAACAGAAGCATTCTCAGAAACTTCTCTGTGATGTTTGTGTTCAACTCACACAGTTTCACATGGCTTTTCAAAGAGAAGTTCTGAAACATTCTTTTCCTAGTGTCTGCAAGTGGACATTTGGAGAGCTTTCAGGCCTGTGGTGGAAAACGAATTATCGTCACATAAAAACAAGAGAGAAGCATTGTCAGAAACTTCTTTGTGATGATTGCATTCAACTCACAGAGTTGAAGGTTCCTTTTCAAACAGCAGTTTCCAAACACTCTTTCTGTGTAATGTGCAAGTGGATATTTCAACGTCTTTGAAGATTTCGTAGGAAACGGGATAATCTTCACAGAAAAGCTAAACAGAAGCATTCTCAGAAACACCTTTGTGATGATTAAATTCAACTCACAGAGTTGAACTTTTCTTTTGGGAGAGAATCTTTGAAACACTCTTTTACTACAATCTGCAAGTGGACATTAGGAGGGCTTTGAGGCCTCTGGTGGAAAAGGAAATATCTTCCAGTAAAAACTAGATAGAAGCATTCTCAGAAACTACTTTGTGATGATTGCATTCAAGACACAGAGTTGAACATTCCCTTTGACAGTGCAGTTTGGAAACTCTCTTTTTGTAGAATCTGCAAGTGGAGATATGGACCGCTTGGAGGCCTATGGTAGTCAAGGAAATAACTTCATATACAAACTAGACAGTAGCATTCTCAGAAAACTCTTTGTGACGACTGAGTTTAACTCACAGAGCTGAACATTCCCTGGGATGGAGCAGCTGCGAAACACACTATTTGTAGAATCTGCAAGGGGATTTTTGGACCTCTCTGAGGATTTCGTTGGAAACGGGATAAACTGCACATAACTAAACGGAAGTATTCTCAGAACTTTCTTCATGGTGATTGCATTCAACTCACACTGTTGAACCTTTCTTTGATAGTTCAGGTTTGAAACACTCTTTTTGTAGAATCTGCAAGAGGATATTTGGACCCCTCTGAGGATTTCGTTGGAAACGGGATTACCCGCACCTAACTAAACAGAAGCATTCTCAGAACTTTCCTCGTGATGCTTGCATTCAACAAACACTGTTGAACCTTTCTTTGATAGTTTAGGTTTGAAACACTCTTTTTGTAGAAACTGCAAGTTGATATTTGGACCTCTCTGAGGATTTCGTTGGAAACGGGATAAAGTGCACATAACTAAACAGAAGCATTCTCAGAAATTTCTTCGTGATGTTTGCATTCAACTCACAGCGTTGAAACTTTCTTTGATAGTTCAGGTTTGAAACACTCTTTTGTAGAAACTGCAGGTGGATAATTCCATCTCTTTGAGTCCTGTCCTAATGAAGGAGATAACTTCATATCAAAGCAAGACAGAAGCATTCTCAGAAATTTCTTTGGGATGATTGAGTCGGACTCAGCTGAACATTCCTTTGGATGGAGCACTTTCGAAACACACTATTTGTAGAATCTGCAAGTGGATATTTGGACCTCTCTGAGGATTTCGTTGGAAACGGGGTAAACCACACACAACTAAACAGAAGCATTCTCAGAGCCTTCTTCATGATGTTTGCATTCAACTCACAGTGTTGAACCTTTCTTTGATAGTTCAGGTTTGAAACACTCTTTTTGTAGAAACTGCAAGTGGAGAATTGCACCTCTTTGAGGCCTATCCCAGTAAAGGAAATAACTTCATATCAAAACAAGACCGAAGGACTCTCAGAAAATTCCTTGGGATGATTGTCTTGGACTCACCGAGCTGAACATTCCTTGGGCTGGAGAAGTTTTGAGGCACGCTTACTGGAGAATCTGCAAGTGGATATTTGGCCCTCTCTGAGGAACTCGTTGGAAACGGGATAATTTCAGCTAACTAAACAGAAGCAGTCTCAGAATCTTCTTTGTGATGTTTGCATTCAAATCCCAGAGTTGAACGTTCCTTTGAACGTTCAGGTTTGAAACTCTCTTTTTGTAGAATCTGCGAGTGGATATATGGACCTCTCTGGGCATTTCGTTGGAAACGGGAAAAACTGCACATCACTAAACAGAAGTATTCTCAGAAATTTCCCCGTGGTGATTGCATTCAACTCAAACTGTTGAACCTTCTTTGATAGTTCAGGTTTGAAACACACTTTTTGTAGAATCTGCAAGAGGATATTTGGACCTCTCTGAGGATTTCGTTGGAAACGGGATTAACCGCACCTAACTAAACAGAAGCATTCTCAGAACTTTCCTCGTGAGGCTTGCATTCAACAAACACTGTTGAACGTTTCTTTGATAGTTTTGGTTTGAAACACTCTTCTTGTAGAAACTGCAAGTTGATATTTGGACCTCTCTGAGGGTTTCGTTGGAAACGGGATAAAGTGCACATAACTAAACAGAAGCATTCTCAGAACCTTCTTCGTGATGTTTGCATTCAACTCACAGCGTTGAAACTTTCTTTGATAGTTCAGGTTTGAAACACTCTTTTGTAGAAACTGCAGGTGGATAATTCCATCTCTTTGAGTCCTATCCTAGTAAAGGAGATAACTTCATATCAAAGCAAGACAGAAGCATTCTCAGAAATTTCTTTGGGATGATTGAGTCGGACTCAGCTGAACATTCCTTTGGATGGAGCACTTTCGAAACGCACTATTTGTAGAATCTGCAAGTGCATGTGTGGTCCTCTCTGAGGATTTCGTTGGCAACGGGATAAACCGCACACAACAAAACAGAAGCATTCTCAGAACCTTCTTCGTGATGTTTGCATTCAACTCACAGTGTTGACAGGTTTGAAACACTCCTTTTGTGGAAACTGCAAGTGGAGAATTGCACCTCTTTGAGGCCTATCCTAGTAAAGGAAATAACTTCATATCAAAACAAGACAGAAGCATTCTCAGAAAATTCCTTGGGATGATTGTGTTGGACTCACAGAGCTGAACATTCCTTGGGCTGGAGCAGTTTCGAAAGACGCTTTCTGTAGCATCTGCAAGTGGATATTTGGCCCTCTCTGAGGAATTCGTTGGAATCGGGGTAATATCAGCTAACTAAACAGAAGCAGTCTCAGAATCTTCTTTGTGATGTTTGCATTCAAATCCCAGAGTTGAAACTTCCTTTGAAAGTTCAGGTTAGAAACACTCTTTTTGTAGGATCTGCAATTGGATATTTGGACCACTCTGTGGCCTTCGTTCGAAACGGATATATCTTCACATAAAATCTAGACAGAAGCATTCTCAGAAACTTTTCTGTGATGACTGCATTCAACTCACAGCGTTGAACACTCGTTTTGAGAGCGCAGTTTTGAAACTCTCTTTCTGTGGAATCTGCAAGTGGATATGTGGACCTCTTTGAAGATTTCTTTGGAAACGGGAATATCTTCACATAAAATCTAAACAGAAGCATTCTCAGAAACTTCTCTGTGATGTTTGTGTTCAACTCACACAGTTTCACATGGCTTTTCAAAGAGAAGTTCTGAAACATTCTTTTCCTAGTGTCTGCAAGTGGACATTTGGAGAGCTTTCAGGCCTGTGGTGGAAAACGAATTATCGTCACATAAAAACAAGAGAGAAGCATTGTCAGAAACTTCTTTGTGATGATTGCATTCAACTCACAGAGTTGAAGGTTCCTTTTCAAACAGCAGTTTCCAAACACTCTTTCTGTGTAATGTGCAAGTGGATATTTGAACGTCTTTGAAGATTTCGTAGGAAACGGGATAATCTTCACAGAAAAGCTAAACAGAAGCATTCTCAGAAACACCTTTGTGATGATTAAATTCAACTCACAGAGTTGAACTTTTCTTTTGGGAGAGAATCTTTGAAACACTCTTTTACTACAATCTGCAAGTGGACATTAGGAGGGCTTTGAGGCCTCTGGTGGAAAAGGAAATATCTTCCAGTAAAAACTAGATAGAAGCATTCTCAGAAACTACTTTGTGATGATTGCATTCAAGACACAGAGTTGAACATTCCCTTTGACAGTGCAGTTTGGAAACTCTCTTTTTGTAGAATCTGCAAGTGGAGATATGGACCGCTTGGAGGCCTATGGTAGTCAAGGAAATAACTTCATATACAAACTAGACAGTAGCATTCTCAGAAAACTCTTTGTGACGACTGAGTTTAACTCACAGAGCTGAACATTCCCTGGGATGGAGCAGCTGCGAAACACACTATTTGTAGAATCTGCAAGGGGATTTTTGGACCTCTCTGAGGATTTCGTTGGAAACGGGATAAACTGCACATAACTAAACGGAAGTATTCTCAGAACTTTCTTCATGGTGATTGCATTCAACTCACACTGTTGAACCTTTCTTTGATAGTTCAGGTTTGAAACACTCTTTTTGTAGAATCTGCAAGAGGATATTTGGACCCCTCTGAGGATTTCGTTGGAAACGGGATTACCCGCACCTAACTAAACAGAAGCATTCTCAGAACTTTCCTCGTGATGCTTGCATTCAACAAACACTGTTGAACCTTTCTTTGATAGTTTAGGTTTGAAACACTCTTTTTGTAGAAACTGCAAGTTGATATTTGGACCTCTCTGAGGATTTCGTTGGAAACGGGATAAAGTGCACATAACTAAACAGAAGCATTCTCAGAAATTTCTTCGTGATGTTTGCATTCAACTCACAGCGTTGAAACTTTCTTTGATAGTTCAGGTTTGAAACACTCTTTTGTAGAAACTGCAGGTGGATAATTCCATCTCTTTGAGTCCTGTCCTAATGAAGGAGATAACTTCATATCAAAGCAAGACAGAAGCATTCTCAGAAATTTCTTTGGGATGATTGAGTCGGACTCAGCTGAACATTCCTTTGGATGGAGCACTTTCGAAACACACTATTTGTAGAATCTGCAAGTGGATATTTGGACCTCTCTGAGGATTTCGTTGGAAACGGGGTAAACCACACACAACTAAACAGAAGCATTCTCAGAGCCTTCTTCATGATGTTTGCATTCAACTCACAGTGTTGAACCTTTCTTTGATAGTTCAGGTTTGAAACACTCTTTTTGTAGAAACTGCAAGTGGAGAATTGCACCTCTTTGAGGCCTATCCCAGTAAAGGAAATAACTTCATATCAAAACAAGACCGAAGGACTCTCAGAAAATTCCTTGGGATGATTGTCTTGGACTCACCGAGCTGAACATTCCTTGGGCTGGAGAAGTTTTGAGGCACGCTTACTGGAGAATCTGCAAGTGGATATTTGGCCCTCTCTGAGGAACTCGTTGGAAACGGGATAATTTCAGCTAACTAAACAGAAGCAGTCTCAGAATCTTCTTTGTGATGTTTGCATTCAAATCCCAGAGTTGAACGTTCCTTTGAACGTTCAGGTTTGAAACTCTCTTTTTGTAGAATCTGCGAGTGGATATATGGACCTCTCTGGGCATTTCGTTGGAAACGGGAAAAACTGCACATCACTAAACAGAAGTATTCTCAGAAATTTCCCCGTGGTGATTGCATTCAACTCAAACTGTTGAACCTTCTTTGATAGTTCAGGTTTGAAACGCACTTTTTGTAGAATCTGCAAGAGGATATTTGGACCTCTCTGAGGATTTCGTTGGAAACGGGATTAACCGCACCTAACTAAACAGAAGCATTCTCAGAACTTTCCTCGTGAGGCTTGCATTCAACAAACACTGTTGAACGTTTCTTTGATAGTTTTGGTTTGAAACACTCTTCTTGTAGAAACTGCAAGTTGATATTTGGACCTCTCTGAGGGTTTCGTTGGAAACGGGATAAAGTGCACATAACTAAACAGAAGCATTCTCAGAACCTTCTTCGTGATGTTTGCATTCAACTCACAGCGTTGAAACTTTCTTTGATAGTTCAGGTTTGAAACACTCTTTTGTAGAAACTGCAGGTGGATAATTCCATCTCTTTGAGTCCTATCCTAGTAAAGGAGATAACTTCATATCAAAGCAAGACAGAAGCATTCTCAGAAATTTCTTTGGGATGATTGAGTCGGACTCAGCTGAACATTCCTTTGGATGGAGCACTTTCGAAACGCACTATTTGTAGAATCTGCAAGTGCATGTGTGGTCCTCTCTGAGGATTTCGTTGGAAACGGGATAAACCGCACACAACAAAACAGAAGCATTCTCAGAACCTTCTTCGTGATGTTTGCATTCAACTCACAGTGTTGACAGGTTTGAAACACTCCTTTTGTGGAAACTGCAAGTGGAGAATTGCACCTCTTTGAGGCCTATCCTAGTAAAGGAAATAACTTCATATCAAAACAAGACAGAAGCATTCTCAGAAAATTCCTTGGGATGATTGTGTTGGACTCACAGAGCTGAACATTCCTTGGGCTGGAGCAGTTTCGAAAGACGCTTTCTGTAGCATCTGCAAGTGGATATTTGGCCCTCTCTGAGGAATTCGTTGGAATCGGGGTAATATCAGCTAACTAAACAGAAGCAGTCTCAGAATCTTCTTTGTGATGTTTGCATTCAAATCCCAGAGTTGAAACTTCCTTTGAAAGTTCAGGTTAGAAACACTCTTTTTGTAGGATCTGCAATTGGATATTTGGACCACTCTGTGGCCTTCGTTCGAAACGGATATATCTTCACATAAAATCTAGACAGAAGCATTCTCAGAAACTTTTCTGTGATGACTGCATTCAACTCACAGCGTTGAACACTCGTTTTGAGAGCGCAGTTTTGAAACTCTCTTTCTGTGGAATCTGCAAGTGGATATGTGGACCTCTTTGAAGATTTCTTTGGAAACGGGAATATCTTCACATAAAATCTAAACAGAAGCATTCTCAGAAACTTCTCTGTGATGTTTGTGTTCAACTCACACAGTTTCACATGGCTTTTCAAAGAGAAGTTCTGAAACATTCTTTTCCTAGTGTCTGCAAGTGGACATTTGGAGAGCTTTCAGGCCTGTGGTGGAAAACGAATTATCGTCACATAAAAACAAGAGAGAAGCATTGTCAGAAACTTCTTTGTGATGATTGCATTCAACTCACAGAGTTGAAGGTTCCTTTTCAAACAGCAGTTTCCAAACACTCTTTCTGTGTAATGTGCAAGTGGATATTTCAACGTCTTTGAAGATTTCGTAGGAAACGGGATAATCTTCACAGAAAAGCTAAACAGAAGCATTCTCAGAAACACCTTTGTGATGATTAAATTCAACTCACAGAGTTGAACTTTTCTTTTGGGAGAGAATCTTTGAAACACTCTTTTACTACAATCTGCAAGTGGACATTAGGAGGGCTTTGAGGCCTCTGGTGGAAAAGGAAATATCTTCCAGTAAAAACTAGATAGAAGCATTCTCAGAAACTACTTTGTGATGATTGCATTCAAGACACAGAGTTGAACATTCCCTTTGACAGTGCAGTTTGGAAACTCTCTTTTTGTAGAATCTGCAAGTGGAGATATGGACCGCTTGGAGGCCTATGGTAGTCAAGGAAATAACTTCATATACAAACTAGACAGTAGCATTCTCAGAAAACTCTTTGTGACGACTGAGTTTAACTCACAGAGCTGAACATTCCCTGGGATGGAGCAGCTGCGAAACACACTATTTGTAGAATCTGCAAGGGGATTTTTGGACCTCTCTGAGGATTTCGTTGGAAACGGGATAAACTGCACATAACTAAACGGAAGTATTCTCAGAACTTTCTTCATGGTGATTGCATTCAACTCACACTGTTGAACCTTTCTTTGATAGTTCAGGTTTGAAACACTCTTTTTGTAGAATCTGCAAGAGGATATTTGGACCCCTCTGAGGATTTCGTTGGAAACGGGATTACCCGCACCTAACTAAACAGAAGCATTCTCAGAACTTTCCTCGTGATGCTTGCATTCAACAAACACTGTTGAACCTTTCTTTGATAGTTTAGGTTTGAAACACTCTTTTTGTAGAAACTGCAAGTTGATATTTGGACCTCTCTGAGGATTTCGTTGGAAACGGGATAAAGTGCACATAACTAAACAGAAGCATTCTCAGAAATTTCTTCGTGATGTTTGCATTCAACTCACAGCGTTGAAACTTTCTTTGATAGTTCAGGTTTGAAACACTCTTTTGTAGAAACTGCAGGTGGATAATTCCATCTCTTTGAGTCCTGTCCTAATGAAGGAGATAACTTCATATCAAAGCAAGACAGAAGCATTCTCAGAAATTTCTTTGGGATGATTGAGTCGGACTCAGCTGAACATTCCTTTGGATGGAGCACTTTCGAAACACACTATTTGTAGAATCTGCAAGTGGATATTTGGACCTCTCTGAGGATTTCGTTGGAAACGGGGTAAACCACACACAACTAAACAGAAGCATTCTCAGAGCCTTCTTCATGATGTTTGCATTCAACTCACAGTGTTGAACCTTTCTTTGATAGTTCAGGTTTGAAACACTCTTTTTGTAGAAACTGCAAGTGGAGAATTGCACCTCTTTGAGGCCTATCCCAGTAAAGGAAATAACTTCATATCAAAACAAGACCGAAGGACTCTCAGAAAATTCCTTGGGATGATTGTCTTGGACTCACCGAGCTGAACATTCCTTGGGCTGGAGAAGTTTTGAGGCACGCTTACTGGAGAATCTGCAAGTGGATATTTGGCCCTCTCTGAGGAACTCGTTGGAAACGGGATAATTTCAGCTAACTAAACAGAAGCAGTCTCAGAATCTTCTTTGTGATGTTTGCATTCAAATCCCAGAGTTGAACGTTCCTTTGAACGTTCAGGTTTGAAACTCTCTTTTTGTAGAATCTGCGAGTGGATATATGGACCTCTCTGGGCATTTCGTTGGAAACGGGAAAAACTGCACATCACTAAACAGAAGTATTCTCAGAAATTTCCCCGTGGTGATTGCATTCAACTCAAACTGTTGAACCTTCTTTGATAGTTCAGGTTTGAAACACACTTTTTGTAGAATCTGCAAGAGGATATTTGGACCTCTCTGAGGATTTCGTTGGAAACGGGATTAACCGCACCTAACTAAACAGAAGCATTCTCAGAACTTTCCTCGTGAGGCTTGCATTCAACAAACACTGTTGAACGTTTCTTTGATAGTTTTGGTTTGAAACACTCTTCTTGTAGAAACTGCAAGTTGATATTTGGACCTCTCTGAGGGTTTCGTTGGAAACGGGATAAAGTGCACATAACTAAACAGAAGCATTCTCAGAACCTTCTTCGTGATGTTTGCATTCAACTCACAGCGTTGAAACTTTCTTTGATAGTTCAGGTTTGAAACACTCTTTTGTAGAAACTGCAGGTGGATAATTCCATCTCTTTGAGTCCTATCCTAGTAAAGGAGATAACTTCATATCAAAGCAAGACAGAAGCATTCTCAGAAATTTCTTTGGGATGATTGAGTCGGACTCAGCTGAACATTCCTTTGGATGGAGCACTTTCGAAACGCACTATTTGTAGAATCTGCAAGTGCATGTGTGGTCCTCTCTGAGGATTTCGTTGGCAACGGGATAAACCGCACACAACAAAACAGAAGCATTCTCAGAACCTTCTTCGTGATGTTTGCATTCAACTCACAGTGTTGACAGGTTTGAAACACTCCTTTTGTGGAAACTGCAAGTGGAGAATTGCACCTCTTTGAGGCCTATCCTAGTAAAGGAAATAACTTCATATCAAAACAAGACAGAAGCATTCTCAGAAAATTCCTTGGGATGATTGTGTTGGACTCACAGAGCTGAACATTCCTTGGGCTGGAGCAGTTTCGAAAGACGCTTTCTGTAGCATCTGCAAGTGGATATTTGGCCCTCTCTGAGGAATTCGTTGGAATCGGGGTAATATCAGCTAACTAAACAGAAGCAGTCTCAGAATCTTCTTTGTGATGTTTGCATTCAAATCCCAGAGTTGAAACTTCCTTTGAAAGTTCAGGTTAGAAACACTCTTTTTGTAGGATCTGCAATTGGATATTTGGACCACTCTGTGGCCTTCGTTCGAAACGGATATATCTTCACATAAAATCTAGACAGAAGCATTCTCAGAAACTTTTCTGTGATGACTGCATTCAACTCACAGCGTTGAACACTCGTTTTGAGAGCGCAGTTTTGAAACTCTCTTTCTGTGGAATCTGCAAGTGGATATGTGGACCTCTTTGAAGATTTCTTTGGAAACGGGAATATCTTCACATAAAATCTAAACAGAAGCATTCTCAGAAACTTCTCTGTGATGTTTGTGTTCAACTCACACAGTTTCACATGGCTTTTCAAAGAGAAGTTCTGAAACATTCTTTTCCTAGTGTCTGCAAGTGGACATTTGGAGAGCTTTCAGGCCTGTGGTGGAAAACGAATTATCGTCACATAAAAACAAGAGAGAAGCATTGTCAGAAACTTCTTTGTGATGATTGCATTCAACTCACAGAGTTGAAGGTTCCTTTTCAAACAGCAGTTTCCAAACACTCTTTCTGTGTAATGTGCAAGTGGATATTTGAACGTCTTTGAAGATTTCGTAGGAAACGGGATAATCTTCACAGAAAAGCTAAACAGAAGCATTCTCAGAAACACCTTTGTGATGATTAAATTCAACTCACAGAGTTGAACTTTTCTTTTGGGAGAGAATCTTTGAAACACTCTTTTACTACAATCTGCAAGTGGACATTAGGAGGGCTTTGAGGCCTCTGGTGGAAAAGGAAATATCTTCCAGTAAAAACTAGATAGAAGCATTCTCAGAAACTACTTTGTGATGATTGCATTCAAGACACAGAGTTGAACATTCCCTTTGACAGTGCAGTTTGGAAACTCTCTTTTTGTAGAATCTGCAAGTGGAGATATGGACCGCTTGGAGGCCTATGGTAGTCAAGGAAATAACTTCATATACAAACTAGACAGTAGCATTCTCAGAAAACTCTTTGTGACGACTGAGTTTAACTCACAGAGCTGAACATTCCCTGGGATGGAGCAGCTGCGAAACACACTATTTGTAGAATCTGCAAGGGGATTTTTGGACCTCTCTGAGGATTTCGTTGGAAACGGGATAAACTGCACATAACTAAACGGAAGTATTCTCAGAACTTTCTTCATGGTGATTGCATTCAACTCACACTGTTGAACCTTTCTTTGATAGTTCAGGTTTGAAACACTCTTTTTGTAGAATCTGCAAGAGGATATTTGGACCCCTCTGAGGATTTCGTTGGAAACGGGATTACCCGCACCTAACTAAACAGAAGCATTCTCAGAACTTTCCTCGTGATGCTTGCATTCAACAAACACTGTTGAACCTTTCTTTGATAGTTTAGGTTTGAAACACTCTTTTTGTAGAAACTGCAAGTTGATATTTGGACCTCTCTGAGGATTTCGTTGGAAACGGGATAAAGTGCACATAACTAAACAGAAGCATTCTCAGAAATTTCTTCGTGATGTTTGCATTCAACTCACAGCGTTGAAACTTTCTTTGATAGTTCAGGTTTGAAACACTCTTTTGTAGAAACTGCAGGTGGATAATTCCATCTCTTTGAGTCCTGTCCTAATGAAGGAGATAACTTCATATCAAAGCAAGACAGAAGCATTCTCAGAAATTTCTTTGGGATGATTGAGTCGGACTCAGCTGAACATTCCTTTGGATGGAGCACTTTCGAAACACACTATTTGTAGAATCTGCAAGTGGATATTTGGACCTCTCTGAGGATTTCGTTGGAAACGGGGTAAACCACACACAACTAAACAGAAGCATTCTCAGAGCCTTCTTCATGATGTTTGCATTCAACTCACAGTGTTGAACCTTTCTTTGATAGTTCAGGTTTGAAACACTCTTTTTGTAGAAACTGCAAGTGGAGAATTGCACCTCTTTGAGGCCTATCCCAGTAAAGGAAATAACTTCATATCAAAACAAGACCGAAGGACTCTCAGAAAATTCCTTGGGATGATTGTCTTGGACTCACCGAGCTGAACATTCCTTGGGCTGGAGAAGTTTTGAGGCACGCTTACTGGAGAATCTGCAAGTGGATATTTGGCCCTCTCTGAGGAACTCGTTGGAAACGGGATAATTTCAGCTAACTAAACAGAAGCAGTCTCAGAATCTTCTTTGTGATGTTTGCATTCAAATCCCAGAGTTGAACGTTCCTTTGAACGTTCAGGTTTGAAACTCTCTTTTTGTAGAATCTGCGAGTGGATATATGGACCTCTCTGGGCATTTCGTTGGAAACGGGAAAAACTGCACATCACTAAACAGAAGTATTCTCAGAAATTTCCCCGTGGTGATTGCATTCAACTCAAACTGTTGAACCTTCTTTGATAGTTCAGGTTTGAAACACACTTTTTGTAGAATCTGCAAGAGGATATTTGGACCTCTCTGAGGATTTCGTTGGAAACGGGATTAACCGCACCTAACTAAACAGAAGCATTCTCAGAACTTTCCTCGTGAGGCTTGCATTCAACAAACACTGTTGAACGTTTCTTTGATAGTTTTGGTTTGAAACACTCTTCTTGTAGAAACTGCAAGTTGATATTTGGACCTCTCTGAGGGTTTCGTTGGAAACGGGATAAAGTGCACATAACTAAACAGAAGCATTCTCAGAACCTTCTTCGTGATGTTTGCATTCAACTCACAGCGTTGAAACTTTCTTTGATAGTTCAGGTTTGAAACACTCTTTTGTAGAAACTGCAGGTGGATAATTCCATCTCTTTGAGTCCTATCCTAGTAAAGGAGATAACTTCATATCAAAGCAAGACAGAAGCATTCTCAGAAATTTCTTTGGGATGATTGAGTCGGACTCAGCTGAACATTCCTTTGGATGGAGCACTTTCGAAACGCACTATTTGTAGAATCTGCAAGTGCATGTGTGGTCCTCTCTGAGGATTTCGTTGGCAACGGGATAAACCGCACACAACAAAACAGAAGCATTCTCAGAACCTTCTTCGTGATGTTTGCATTCAACTCACAGTGTTGACAGGTTTGAAACACTCCTTTTGTGGAAACTGCAAGTGGAGAATTGCACCTCTTTGAGGCCTATCCTAGTAAAGGAAATAACTTCATATCAAAACAAGACAGAAGCATTCTCAGAAAATTCCTTGGGATGATTGTGTTGGACTCACAGAGCTGAACATTCCTTGGGCTGGAGCAGTTTCGAAAGACGCTTTCTGTAGCATCTGCAAGTGGATATTTGGCCCTCTCTGAGGAATTCGTTGGAATCGGGGTAATATCAGCTAACTAAACAGAAGCAGTCTCAGAATCTTCTTTGTGATGTTTGCATTCAAATCCCAGAGTTGAAACTTCCTTTGAAAGTTCAGGTTAGAAACACTCTTTTTGTAGGATCTGCAATTGGATATTTGGACCACTCTGTGGCCTTCGTTCGAAACGGATATATCTTCACATAAAATCTAGACAGAAGCATTCTCAGAAACTTTTCTGTGATGACTGCATTCAACTCACAGCGTTGAACACTCGTTTTGAGAGCGCAGTTTTGAAACTCTCTTTCTGTGGAATCTGCAAGTGGATATGTGGACCTCTTTGAAGATTTCTTTGGAAACGGGAATATCTTCACATAAAATCTAAACAGAAGCATTCTCAGAAACTTCTCTGTGATGTTTGTGTTCAACTCACACAGTTTCACATGGCTTTTCAAAGAGAAGTTCTGAAACATTCTTTTCCTAGTGTCTGCAAGTGGACATTTGGAGAGCTTTCAGGCCTGTGGTGGAAAACGAATTATCGTCACATAAAAACAAGAGAGAAGCATTGTCAGAAACTTCTTTGTGATGATTGCATTCAACTCACAGAGTTGAAGGTTCCTTTTCAAACAGCAGTTTCCAAACACTCTTTCTGTGTAATGTGCAAGTGGATATTTGAACGTCTTTGAAGATTTCGTAGGAAACGGGATAATCTTCACAGAAAAGCTAAACAGAAGCATTCTCAGAAACACCTTTGTGATGATTAAATTCAACTCACAGAGTTGAACTTTTCTTTTGGGAGAGAATCTTTGAAACACTCTTTTACTACAATCTGCAAGTGGACATTAGGAGGGCTTTGAGGCCTCTGGTGGAAAAGGAAATATCTTCCAGTAAAAACTAGATAGAAGCATTCTCAGAAACTACTTTGTGATGATTGCATTCAAGACACAGAGTTGAACATTCCCTTTGACAGTGCAGTTTGGAAACTCTCTTTTTGTAGAATCTGCAAGTGGAGATATGGACCGCTTGGAGGCCTATGGTAGTCAAGGAAATAACTTCATATACAAACTAGACAGTAGCATTCTCAGAAAACTCTTTGTGACGACTGAGTTTAACTCACAGAGCTGAACATTCCCTGGGATGGAGCAGCTGCGAAACACACTATTTGTAGAATCTGCAAGGGGATTTTTGGACCTCTCTGAGGATTTCGTTGGAAACGGGATAAACTGCACATAACTAAACGGAAGTATTCTCAGAACTTTCTTCATGGTGATTGCATTCAACTCACACTGTTGAACCTTTCTTTGATAGTTCAGGTTTGAAACACTCTTTTTGTAGAATCTGCAAGAGGATATTTGGACCCCTCTGAGGATTTCGTTGGAAACGGGATTACCCGCACCTAACTAAACAGAAGCATTCTCAGAACTTTCCTCGTGATGCTTGCATTCAACAAACACTGTTGAACCTTTCTTTGATAGTTTAGGTTTGAAACACTCTTTTTGTAGAAACTGCAAGTTGATATTTGGACCTCTCTGAGGATTTCGTTGGAAACGGGATAAAGTGCACATAACTAAACAGAAGCATTCTCAGAAATTTCTTCGTGATGTTTGCATTCAACTCACAGCGTTGAAACTTTCTTTGATAGTTCAGGTTTGAAACACTCTTTTGTAGAAACTGCAGGTGGATAATTCCATCTCTTTGAGTCCTGTCCTAATGAAGGAGATAACTTCATATCAAAGCAAGACAGAAGCATTCTCAGAAATTTCTTTGGGATGATTGAGTCGGACTCAGCTGAACATTCCTTTGGATGGAGCACTTTCGAAACACACTATTTGTAGAATCTGCAAGTGGATATTTGGACCTCTCTGAGGATTTCGTTGGAAACGGGGTAAACCACACACAACTAAACAGAAGCATTCTCAGAGCCTTCTTCATGATGTTTGCATTCAACTCACAGTGTTGAACCTTTCTTTGATAGTTCAGGTTTGAAACACTCTTTTTGTAGAAACTGCAAGTGGAGAATTGCACCTCTTTGAGGCCTATCCCAGTAAAGGAAATAACTTCATATCAAAACAAGACCGAAGGACTCTCAGAAAATTCCTTGGGATGATTGTCTTGGACTCACCGAGCTGAACATTCCTTGGGCTGGAGAAGTTTTGAGGCACGCTTACTGGAGAATCTGCAAGTGGATATTTGGCCCTCTCTGAGGAACTCGTTGGAAACGGGATAATTTCAGCTAACTAAACAGAAGCAGTCTCAGAATCTTCTTTGTGATGTTTGCATTCAAATCCCAGAGTTGAACGTTCCTTTGAACGTTCAGGTTTGAAACTCTCTTTTTGTAGAATCTGCGAGTGGATATATGGACCTCTCTGGGCATTTCGTTGGAAACGGGAAAAACTGCACATCACTAAACAGAAGTATTCTCAGAAATTTCCCCGTGGTGATTGCATTCAACTCAAACTGTTGAACCTTCTTTGATAGTTCAGGTTTGAAACACACTTTTTGTAGAATCTGCAAGAGGATATTTGGACCTCTCTGAGGATTTCGTTGGAAACGGGATTAACCGCACCTAACTAAACAGAAGCATTCTCAGAACTTTCCTCGTGAGGCTTGCATTCAACAAACACTGTTGAACGTTTCTTTGATAGTTTTGGTTTGAAACACTCTTCTTGTAGAAACTGCAAGTTGATATTTGGACCTCTCTGAGGGTTTCGTTGGAAACGGGATAAAGTGCACATAACTAAACAGAAGCATTCTCAGAACCTTCTTCGTGATGTTTGCATTCAACTCACAGCGTTGAAACTTTCTTTGATAGTTCAGGTTTGAAACACTCTTTTGTAGAAACTGCAGGTGGATAATTCCATCTCTTTGAGTCCTATCCTAGTAAAGGAGATAACTTCATATCAAAGCAAGACAGAAGCATTCTCAGAAATTTCTTTGGGATGATTGAGTCGGACTCAGCTGAACATTCCTTTGGATGGAGCACTTTCGAAACGCACTATTTGTAGAATCTGCAAGTGCATGTGTGGTCCTCTCTGAGGATTTCGTTGGCAACGGGATAAACCGCACACAACAAAACAGAAGCATTCTCAGAACCTTCTTCGTGATGTTTGCATTCAACTCACAGTGTTGACAGGTTTGAAACACTCCTTTTGTGGAAACTGCAAGTGGAGAATTGCACCTCTTTGAGGCCTATCCTAGTAAAGGAAATAACTTCATATCAAAACAAGACAGAAGCATTCTCAGAAAATTCCTTGGGATGATTGTGTTGGACTCACAGAGCTGAACATTCCTTGGGCTGGAGCAGTTTCGAAAGACGCTTTCTGTAGCATCTGCAAGTGGATATTTGGCCCTCTCTGAGGAATTCGTTGGAATCGGGGTAATATCAGCTAACTAAACAGAAGCAGTCTCAGAATCTTCTTTGTGATGTTTGCATTCAAATCCCAGAGTTGAAACTTCCTTTGAAAGTTCAGGTTAGAAACACTCTTTTTGTAGGATCTGCAATTGGATATTTGGACCACTCTGTGGCCTTCGTTCGAAACGGATATATCTTCACATAAAATCTAGACAGAAGCATTCTCAGAAACTTTTCTGTGATGACTGCATTCAACTCACAGCGTTGAACACTCGTTTTGAGAGCGCAGTTTTGAAACTCTCTTTCTGTGGAATCTGCAAGTGGATATGTGGACCTCTTTGAAGATTTCTTTGGAAACGGGAATATCTTCACATAAAATCTAAACAGAAGCATTCTCAGAAACTTCTCTGTGATGTTTGTGTTCAACTCACACAGTTTCACATGGCTTTTCAAAGAGAAGTTCTGAAACATTCTTTTCCTAGTGTCTGCAAGTGGACATTTGGAGAGCTTTCAGGCCTGTGGTGGAAAACGAATTATCGTCACATAAAAACAAGAGAGAAGCATTGTCAGAAACTTCTTTGTGATGATTGCATTCAACTCACAGAGTTGAAGGTTCCTTTTCAAACAGCAGTTTCCAAACACTCTTTCTGTGTAATGTGCAAGTGGATATTTCAACGTCTTTGAAGATTTCGTAGGAAACGGGATAATCTTCACAGAAAAGCTAAACAGAAGCATTCTCAGAAACACCTTTGTGATGATTAAATTCAACTCACAGAGTTGAACTTTTCTTTTGGGAGAGAATCTTTGAAACACTCTTTTACTACAATCTGCAAGTGGACATTAGGAGGGCTTTGAGGCCTCTGGTGGAAAAGGAAATATCTTCCAGTAAAAACTAGATAGAAGCATTCTCAGAAACTACTTTGTGATGATTGCATTCAAGACACAGAGTTGAACATTCCCTTTGACAGTGCAGTTTGGAAACTCTCTTTTTGTAGAATCTGCAAGTGGAGATATGGACCGCTTGGAGGCCTATGGTAGTCAAGGAAATAACTTCATATACAAACTAGACAGTAGCATTCTCAGAAAACTCTTTGTGACGACTGAGTTTAACTCACAGAGCTGAACATTCCCTGGGATGGAGCAGCTGCGAAACACACTATTTGTAGAATCTGCAAGGGGATTTTTGGACCTCTCTGAGGATTTCGTTGGAAACGGGATAAACTGCACATAACTAAACGGAAGTATTCTCAGAACTTTCTTCATGGTGATTGCATTCAACTCACACTGTTGAACCTTTCTTTGATAGTTCAGGTTTGAAACACTCTTTTTGTAGAATCTGCAAGAGGATATTTGGACCCCTCTGAGGATTTCGTTGGAAACGGGATTACCCGCACCTAACTAAACAGAAGCATTCTCAGAACTTTCCTCGTGATGCTTGCATTCAACAAACACTGTTGAACCTTTCTTTGATAGTTTAGGTTTGAAACACTCTTTTTGTAGAAACTGCAAGTTGATATTTGGACCTCTCTGAGGATTTCGTTGGAAACGGGATAAAGTGCACATAACTAAACAGAAGCATTCTCAGAAATTTCTTCGTGATGTTTGCATTCAACTCACAGCGTTGAAACTTTCTTTGATAGTTCAGGTTTGAAACACTCTTTTGTAGAAACTGCAGGTGGATAATTCCATCTCTTTGAGTCCTGTCCTAATGAAGGAGATAACTTCATATCAAAGCAAGACAGAAGCATTCTCAGAAATTTCTTTGGGATGATTGAGTCGGACTCAGCTGAACATTCCTTTGGATGGAGCACTTTCGAAACACACTATTTGTAGAATCTGCAAGTGGATATTTGGACCTCTCTGAGGATTTCGTTGGAAACGGGGTAAACCACACACAACTAAACAGAAGCATTCTCAGAGCCTTCTTCATGATGTTTGCATTCAACTCACAGTGTTGAACCTTTCTTTGATAGTTCAGGTTTGAAACACTCTTTTTGTAGAAACTGCAAGTGGAGAATTGCACCTCTTTGAGGCCTATCCCAGTAAAGGAAATAACTTCATATCAAAACAAGACCGAAGGACTCTCAGAAAATTCCTTGGGATGATTGTCTTGGACTCACCGAGCTGAACATTCCTTGGGCTGGAGAAGTTTTGAGGCACGCTTACTGGAGAATCTGCAAGTGGATATTTGGCCCTCTCTGAGGAACTCGTTGGAAACGGGATAATTTCAGCTAACTAAACAGAAGCAGTCTCAGAATCTTCTTTGTGATGTTTGCATTCAAATCCCAGAGTTGAACGTTCCTTTGAACGTTCAGGTTTGAAACTCTCTTTTTGTAGAATCTGCGAGTGGATATATGGACCTCTCTGGGCATTTCGTTGGAAACGGGAAAAACTGCACATCACTAAACAGAAGTATTCTCAGAAATTTCCCCGTGGTGATTGCATTCAACTCAAACTGTTGAACCTTCTTTGATAGTTCAGGTTTGAAACACACTTTTTGTAGAATCTGCAAGAGGATATTTGGACCTCTCTGAGGATTTCGTTGGAAACGGGATTAACCGCACCTAACTAAACAGAAGCATTCTCAGAACTTTCCTCGTGAGGCTTGCATTCAACAAACACTGTTGAACGTTTCTTTGATAGTTTTGGTTTGAAACACTCTTCTTGTAGAAACTGCAAGTTGATATTTGGACCTCTCTGAGGGTTTCGTTGGAAACGGGATAAAGTGCACATAACTAAACAGAAGCATTCTCAGAACCTTCTTCGTGATGTTTGCATTCAACTCACAGCGTTGAAACTTTCTTTGATAGTTCAGGTTTGAAACACTCTTTTGTAGAAACTGCAGGTGGATAATTCCATCTCTTTGAGTCCTATCCTAGTAAAGGAGATAACTTCATATCAAAGCAAGACAGAAGCATTCTCAGAAATTTCTTTGGGATGATTGAGTCGGACTCAGCTGAACATTCCTTTGGATGGAGCACTTTCGAAACGCACTATTTGTAGAATCTGCAAGTGCATGTGTGGTCCTCTCTGAGGATTTCGTTGGCAACGGGATAAACCGCACACAACAAAACAGAAGCATTCTCAGAACCTTCTTCGTGATGTTTGCATTCAACTCACAGTGTTGACAGGTTTGAAACACTCCTTTTGTGGAAACTGCAAGTGGAGAATTGCACCTCTTTGAGGCCTATCCTAGTAAAGGAAATAACTTCATATCAAAACAAGACAGAAGCATTCTCAGAAAATTCCTTGGGATGATTGTGTTGGACTCACAGAGCTGAACATTCCTTGGGCTGGAGCAGTTTCGAAAGACGCTTTCTGTAGCATCTGCAAGTGGATATTTGGCCCTCTCTGAGGAATTCGTTGGAATCGGGGTAATATCAGCTAACTAAACAGAAGCAGTCTCAGAATCTTCTTTGTGATGTTTGCATTCAAATCCCAGAGTTGAAACTTCCTTTGAAAGTTCAGGTTAGAAACACTCTTTTTGTAGGATCTGCAATTGGATATTTGGACCACTCTGTGGCCTTCGTTCGAAACGGATATATCTTCACATAAAATCTAGACAGAAGCATTCTCAGAAACTTTTCTGTGATGACTGCATTCAACTCACAGCGTTGAACACTCGTTTTGAGAGCGCAGTTTTGAAACTCTCTTTCTGTGGAATCTGCAAGTGGATATGTGGACCTCTTTGAAGATTTCTTTGGAAACGGGAATATCTTCACATAAAATCTAAACAGAAGCATTCTCAGAAACTTCTCTGTGATGTTTGTGTTCAACTCACACAGTTTCACATGGCTTTTCAAAGAGAAGTTCTGAAACATTCTTTTCCTAGTGTCTGCAAGTGGACATTTGGAGAGCTTTCAGGCCTGTGGTGGAAAACGAATTATCGTCACATAACAACAAGAGAGAAGCATTGTCAGAAACTTCTTTGTGATGATTGCATTCAACTCACAGAGTTGAAGGTTCCTTTTCAAACAGCAGTTTCCAAACACTCTTTCTGTGTAATGTGCAAGTGGATATTTGAACGTCTTTGAAGATTTCGTAGGAAACGGGATAATCTTCACAGAAAAGCTAAACAGAAGCATTCTCAGAAACACCTTTGTGATGATTAAATTCAACTCACAGAGTTGAACTTTTCTTTTGGGAGAGAATCTTTGAAACACTCTTTTACTACAATCTGCAAGTGGACATTAGGAGGGCTTTGAGGCCTCTGGTGGAAAAGGAAATATCTTCCAGTAAAAACTAGATAGAAGCATTCTCAGAAACTACTTTGTGATGATTGCATTCAAGACACAGAGTTGAACATTCCCTTTGACAGTGCAGTTTGGAAACTCTCTTTTTGTAGAATCTGCAAGTGGAGATATGGACCGCTTGGAGGCCTATGGTAGTCAAGGAAATAACTTCATATACAAACTAGACAGTAGCATTCTCAGAAAACTCTTTGTGACGACTGAGTTTAACTCACAGAGCTGAACATTCCCTGGGATGGAGCAGCTGCGAAACACACTATTTGTAGAATCTGCAAGGGGATTTTTGGACCTCTCTGAGGATTTCGTTGGAAACGGGATAAACTGCACATAACTAAACGGAAGTATTCTCAGAACTTTCTTCATGGTGATTGCATTCAACTCACACTGTTGAACCTTTCTTTGATAGTTCAGGTTTGAAACACTCTTTTTGTAGAATCTGCAAGAGGATATTTGGACCCCTCTGAGGATTTCGTTGGAAACGGGATTACCCGCACCTAACTAAACAGAAGCATTCTCAGAACTTTCCTCGTGATGCTTGCATTCAACAAACACTGTTGAACCTTTCTTTGATAGTTTAGGTTTGAAACACTCTTTTTGTAGAAACTGCAAGTTGATATTTGGACCTCTCTGAGGATTTCGTTGGAAACGGGATAAAGTGCACATAACTAAACAGAAGCATTCTCAGAAATTTCTTCGTGATGTTTGCATTCAACTCACAGCGTTGAAACTTTCTTTGATAGTTCAGGTTTGAAACACTCTTTTGTAGAAACTGCAGGTGGATAATTCCATCTCTTTGAGTCCTGTCCTAATGAAGGAGATAACTTCATATCAAAGCAAGACAGAAGCATTCTCAGAAATTTCTTTGGGATGATTGAGTCGGACTCAGCTGAACATTCCTTTGGATGGAGCACTTTCGAAACACACTATTTGTAGAATCTGCAAGTGGATATTTGGACCTCTCTGAGGATTTCGTTGGAAACGGGGTAAACCACACACAACTAAACAGAAGCATTCTCAGAGCCTTCTTCATGATGTTTGCATTCAACTCACAGTGTTGAACCTTTCTTTGATAGTTCAGGTTTGAAACACTCTTTTTGTAGAAACTGCAAGTGGAGAATTGCACCTCTTTGAGGCCTATCCCAGTAAAGGAAATAACTTCATATCAAAACAAGACCGAAGGACTCTCAGAAAATTCCTTGGGATGATTGTCTTGGACTCACCGAGCTGAACATTCCTTGGGCTGGAGAAGTTTTGAGGCACGCTTACTGGAGAATCTGCAAGTGGATATTTGGCCCTCTCTGAGGAACTCGTTGGAAACGGGATAATTTCAGCTAACTAAACAGAAGCAGTCTCAGAATCTTCTTTGTGATGTTTGCATTCAAATCCCAGAGTTGAACGTTCCTTTGAACGTTCAGGTTTGAAACTCTCTTTTTGTAGAATCTGCGAGTGGATATATGGATCTCTCTGGGCATTTCGTTGGAAACGGGAAAAACTGCACATCACTAAACAGAAGTATTCTCAGAAATTTCCCCGTGGTGATTGCATTCAACTCAAACTGTTGAACCTTCTTTGATAGTTCAGGTTTGAAACACACTTTTTGTAGAATCTGCAAGAGGATATTTGGACCTCTCTGAGGATTTCGTTGGAAACGGGATTAACCGCACCTAACTAAACAGAAGCATTCTCAGAACTTTCCTCGTGAGGCTTGCATTCAACAAACACTGTTGAACGTTTCTTTGATAGTTTTGGTTTGAAACACTCTTCTTGTAGAAACTGCAAGTTGATATTTGGACCTCTCTGAGGGTTTCGTTGGAAACGGGATAAAGTGCACATAACTAAACAGAAGCATTCTCAGAACCTTCTTCGTGATGTTTGCATTCAACTCACAGCGTTGAAACTTTCTTTGATAGTTCAGGTTTGAAACACTCTTTTGTAGAAACTGCAGGTGGATAATTCCATCTCTTTGAGTCCTATCCTAGTAAAGGAGATAACTTCATATCAAAGCAAGACAGAAGCATTCTCAGAAATTTCTTTGGGATGATTGAGTCGGACTCAGCTGAACATTCCTTTGGATGGAGCACTTTCGAAACGCACTATTTGTAGAATCTGCAAGTGCATGTGTGGTCCTCTCTGAGGATTTCGTTGGCAACGGGATAAACCGCACACACAACAAAACAGAAGCATTCTCAGAACCTTCTTCGTGATGTTTGCATTCAACTCACAGTGTTGACAGGTTTGAAACACTCCTTTTGTGGAAACTGCAAGTGGAGAATTGCACCTCTTTGAGGCCTATCCTAGTAAAGGAAATAACTTCATATCAAAACAAGACAGAAGCATTCTCAGAAAATTCCTTGGGATGATTGTGTTGGACTCACAGAGCTGAACATTCCTTGGGCTGGAGCAGTTTCGAAAGACGCTTTCTGTAGCATCTGCAAGTGGATATTTGGCCCTCTCTGAGGAATTCGTTGGAATCGGGGTAATATCAGCTAACTAAACAGAAGCAGTCTCAGAATCTTCTTTGTGATGTTTGCATTCAAATCCCAGAGTTGAAACTTCCTTTGAAAGTTCAGGTTAGAAACACTCTTTTTGTAGGATCTGCAATTGGATATTTGGACCACTCTGTGGCCTTCGTTCGAAACGGATATATCTTCACATAAAATCTAGACAGAAGCATTCTCAGAAACTTTTCTGTGATGACTGCATTCAACTCACAGCGTTGAACACTCGTTTTGAGAGCGCAGTTTTGAAACTCTCTTTCTGTGGAATCTGCAAGTGGATATGTGGACCTCTTTGAAGATTTCTTTGGAAACGGGAATATCTTCACATAAAATCTAAACAGAAGCATTCTCAGAAACTTCTCTGTGATGTTTGTGTTCAACTCACACAGTTTCACATGGCTTTTCAAAGAGAAGTTCTGAAACATTCTTTTCCTAGTGTCTGCAAGTGGACATTTGGAGAGCTTTCAGGCCTGTGGTGGAAAACGAATTATCGTCACATAACAACAAGAGAGAAGCATTGTCAGAAACTTCTTTGTGATGATTGCATTCAACTCACAGAGTTGAAGGTTCCTTTTCAAACAGCAGTTTCCAAACACTCTTTCTGTGTAATGTGCAAGTGGATATTTCAACGTCTTTGAAGATTTCGTAGGAAACGGGATAATCTTCACAGAAAAGCTAAACAGAAGCATTCTCAGAAACACCTTTGTGATGATTAAATTCAACTCACAGAGTTGAACTTTTCTTTTGGGAGAGAATCTTTGAAACACTCTTTTACTACAATCTGCAAGTGGACATTAGGAGGGCTTTGAGGCCTCTGGTGGAAAAGGAAATATCTTCCAGTAAAAACTAGATAGAAGCATTCTCAGAAACTACTTTGTGATGATTGCATTCAAGACACAGAGTTGAACATTCCCTTTGACAGTGCAGTTTGGAAACTCTCTTTTTGTAGAATCTGCAAGTGGAGATATGGACCGCTTGGAGGCCTATGGTAGTCAAGGAAATAACTTCATATACAAACTAGACAGTAGCATTCTCAGAAAACTCTTTGTGACGACTGAGTTTAACTCACAGAGCTGAACATTCCCTGGGATGGAGCAGCTGCGAAACACACTATTTGTAGAATCTGCAAGGGGATTTTTGGACCTCTCTGAGGATTTCGTTGGAAACGGGATAAACTGCACATAACTAAACGGAAGTATTCTCAGAACTTTCTTCATGGTGATTGCATTCAACTCACACTGTTGAACCTTTCTTTGATAGTTCAGGTTTGAAACACTCTTTTTGTAGAATCTGCAAGAGGATATTTGGACCCCTCTGAGGATTTCGTTGGAAACGGGATTACCCGCACCTAACTAAACAGAAGCATTCTCAGAACTTTCCTCGTGATGCTTGCATTCAACAAACACTGTTGAACCTTTCTTTGATAGTTTAGGTTTGAAACACTCTTTTTGTAGAAACTGCAAGTTGATATTTGGACCTCTCTGAGGATTTCGTTGGAAACGGGATAAAGTGCACATAACTAAACAGAAGCATTCTCAGAAATTTCTTCGTGATGTTTGCATTCAACTCACAGCGTTGAAACTTTCTTTGATAGTTCAGGTTTGAAACACTCTTTTGTAGAAACTGCAGGTGGATAATTCCATCTCTTTGAGTCCTGTCCTAATGAAGGAGATAACTTCATATCAAAGCAAGACAGAAGCATTCTCAGAAATTTCTTTGGGATGATTGAGTCGGACTCAGCTGAACATTCCTTTGGATGGAGCACTTTCGAAACACACTATTTGTAGAATCTGCAAGTGGATATTTGGACCTCTCTGAGGATTTCGTTGGAAACGGGGTAAACCACACACAACTAAACAGAAGCATTCTCAGAGCCTTCTTCATGATGTTTGCATTCAACTCACAGTGTTGAACCTTTCTTTGATAGTTCAGGTTTGAAACACTCTTTTTGTAGAAACTGCAAGTGGAGAATTGCACCTCTTTGAGGCCTATCCCAGTAAAGGAAATAACTTCATATCAAAACAAGACCGAAGGACTCTCAGAAAATTCCTTGGGATGATTGTCTTGGACTCACCGAGCTGAACATTCCTTGGGCTGGAGAAGTTTTGAGGCACGCTTACTGGAGAATCTGCAAGTGGATATTTGGCCCTCTCTGAGGAACTCGTTGGAAACGGGATAATTTCAGCTAACTAAACAGAAGCAGTCTCAGAATCTTCTTTGTGATGTTTGCATTCAAATCCCAGAGTTGAACGTTCCTTTGAACGTTCAGGTTTGAAACTCTCTTTTTGTAGAATCTGCGAGTGGATATATGGACCTCTCTGGGCATTTCGTTGGAAACGGGAAAAACTGCACATCACTAAACAGAAGTATTCTCAGAAATTTCCCCGTGGTGATTGCATTCAACTCAAACTGTTGAACCTTCTTTGATAGTTCAGGTTTGAAACACACTTTTTGTAGAATCTGCAAGAGGATATTTGGACCTCTCTGAGGATTTCGTTGGAAACGGGATTAACCGCACCTAACTAAACAGAAGCATTCTCAGAACTTTCCTCGTGAGGCTTGCATTCAACAAACACTGTTGAACGTTTCTTTGATAGTTTTGGTTTGAAACACTCTTCTTGTAGAAACTGCAAGTTGATATTTGGACCTCTCTGAGGGTTTCGTTGGAAACGGGATAAAGTGCACATAACTAAACAGAAGCATTCTCAGAACCTTCTTCGTGATGTTTGCATTCAACTCACAGCGTTGAAACTTTCTTTGATAGTTCAGGTTTGAAACACTCTTTTGTAGAAACTGCAGGTGGATAATTCCATCTCTTTGAGTCCTATCCTAGTAAAGGAGATAACTTCATATCAAAGCAAGACAGAAGCATTCTCAGAAATTTCTTTGGGATGATTGAGTCGGACTCAGCTGAACATTCCTTTGGATGGAGCACTTTCGAAACGCACTATTTGTAGAATCTGCAAGTGCATGTGTGGTCCTCTCTGAGGATTTCGTTGGCAACGGGATAAACCGCACACAACAAAACAGAAGCATTCTCAGAACCTTCTTCGTGATGTTTGCATTCAACTCACAGTGTTGACAGGTTTGAAACACTCCTTTTGTGGAAACTGCAAGTGGAGAATTGCACCTCTTTGAGGCCTATCCTAGTAAAGGAAATAACTTCATATCAAAACAAGACAGAAGCATTCTCAGAAAATTCCTTGGGATGATTGTGTTGGACTCACAGAGCTGAACATTCCTTGGGCTGGAGCAGTTTCGAAAGACGCTTTCTGTAGCATCTGCAAGTGGATATTTGGCCCTCTCTGAGGAATTCGTTGGAATCGGGGTAATATCAGCTAACTAAACAGAAGCAGTCTCAGAATCTTCTTTGTGATGTTTGCATTCAAATCCCAGAGTTGAAACTTCCTTTGAAAGTTCAGGTTAGAAACACTCTTTTTGTAGGATCTGCAATTGGATATTTGGACCACTCTGTGGCCTTCGTTCGAAACGGATATATCTTCACATAAAATCTAGACAGAAGCATTCTCAGAAACTTTTCTGTGATGACTGCATTCAACTCACAGCGTTGAACACTCGTTTTGAGAGCGCAGTTTTGAAACTCTCTTTCTGTGGAATCTGCAAGTGGATATGTGGACCTCTTTGAAGATTTCTTTGGAAACGGGAATATCTTCACATAAAATCTAAACAGAAGCATTCTCAGAAACTTCTCTGTGATGTTTGTGTTCAACTCACACAGTTTCACATGGCTTTTCAAAGAGAAGTTCTGAAACATTCTTTTCCTAGTGTCTGCAAGTGGACATTTGGAGAGCTTTCAGGCCTGTGGTGGAAAACGAATTATCGTCACATAAAAACAAGAGAGAAGCATTGTCAGAAACTTCTTTGTGATGATTGCATTCAACTCACAGAGTTGAAGGTTCCTTTTCAAACAGCAGTTTCCAAACACTCTTTCTGTGTAATGTGCAAGTGGATATTTCAACGTCTTTGAAGATTTCGTAGGAAACGGGATAATCTTCACAGAAAAGCTAAACAGAAGCATTCTCAGAAACACCTTTGTGATGATTAAATTCAACTCACAGAGTTGAACTTTTCTTTTGGGAGAGAATCTTTGAAACACTCTTTTACTACAATCTGCAAGTGGACATTAGGAGGGCTTTGAGGCCTCTGGTGGAAAAGGAAATATCTTCCAGTAAAAACTAGATAGAAGCATTCTCAGAAACTACTTTGTGATGATTGCATTCAAGACACAGAGTTGAACATTCCCTTTGACAGTGCAGTTTGGAAACTCTCTTTTTGTAGAATCTGCAAGTGGAGATATGGACCGCTTGGAGGCCTATGGTAGTCAAGGAAATAACTTCATATACAAACTAGACAGTAGCATTCTCAGAAAACTCTTTGTGACGACTGAGTTTAACTCACAGAGCTGAACATTCCCTGGGATGGAGCAGCTGCGAAACACACTATTTGTAGAATCTGCAAGGGGATTTTTGGACCTCTCTGAGGATTTCGTTGGAAACGGGATAAACTGCACATAACTAAACGGAAGTATTCTCAGAACTTTCTTCATGGTGATTGCATTCAACTCACACTGTTGAACCTTTCTTTGATAGTTCAGGTTTGAAACACTCTTTTTGTAGAATCTGCAAGAGGATATTTGGACCCCTCTGAGGATTTCGTTGGAAACGGGATTACCCGCACCTAACTAAACAGAAGCATTCTCAGAACTTTCCTCGTGATGCTTGCATTCAACAAACACTGTTGAACCTTTCTTTGATAGTTTAGGTTTGAAACACTCTTTTTGTAGAAACTGCAAGTTGATATTTGGACCTCTCTGAGGATTTCGTTGGAAACGGGATAAAGTGCACATAACTAAACAGAAGCATTCTCAGAAATTTCTTCGTGATGTTTGCATTCAACTCACAGCGTTGAAACTTTCTTTGATAGTTCAGGTTTGAAACACTCTTTTGTAGAAACTGCAGGTGGATAATTCCATCTCTTTGAGTCCTGTCCTAATGAAGGAGATAACTTCATATCAAAGCAAGACAGAAGCATTCTCAGAAATTTCTTTGGGATGATTGAGTCGGACTCAGCTGAACATTCCTTTGGATGGAGCACTTTCGAAACACACTATTTGTAGAATCTGCAAGTGGATATTTGGACCTCTCTGAGGATTTCGTTGGAAACGGGGTAAACCACACACAACTAAACAGAAGCATTCTCAGAGCCTTCTTCATGATGTTTGCATTCAACTCACAGTGTTGAACCTTTCTTTGATAGTTCAGGTTTGAAACACTCTTTTTGTAGAAACTGCAAGTGGAGAATTGCACCTCTTTGAGGCCTATCCCAGTAAAGGAAATAACTTCATATCAAAACAAGACCGAAGGACTCTCAGAAAATTCCTTGGGATGATTGTCTTGGACTCACCGAGCTGAACATTCCTTGGGCTGGAGAAGTTTTGAGGCACGCTTACTGGAGAATCTGCAAGTGGATATTTGGCCCTCTCTGAGGAACTCGTTGGAAACGGGATAATTTCAGCTAACTAAACAGAAGCAGTCTCAGAATCTTCTTTGTGATGTTTGCATTCAAATCCCAGAGTTGAACGTTCCTTTGAACGTTCAGGTTTGAAACTCTCTTTTTGTAGAATCTGCGAGTGGATATATGGACCTCTCTGGGCATTTCGTTGGAAACGGGAAAAACTGCACATCACTAAACAGAAGTATTCTCAGAAATTTC
Organism: Pan troglodytes; assembly: GCF_028858775.2. Classification (NCBI taxonomy): domain Eukaryota; kingdom Metazoa; phylum Chordata; class Mammalia; order Primates; family Hominidae; genus Pan; species Pan troglodytes. The sequence continues at coordinate 64,739,210 of NC_072403.2, forward strand.
CCCGTGGTGATTGCATTCAACTCAAACTGTTGAACCTTCTTTGATAGTTCAGGTTTGAAACACACTTTTTGTAGAATCTGCAAGAGGATATTTGGACCTCTCTGAGGATTTCGTTGGAAACGGGATTAACCGCACCTAACTAAACAGAAGCATTCTCAGAACTTTCCTCGTGAGGCTTGCATTCAACAAACACTGTTGAACGTTTCTTTGATAGTTTTGGTTTGAAACACTCTTCTTGTAGAAACTGCAAGTTGATATTTGGACCTCTCTGAGGGTTTCGTTGGAAACGGGATAAAGTGCACATAACTAAACAGAAGCATTCTCAGAACCTTCTTCGTGATGTTTGCATTCAACTCACAGCGTTGAAACTTTCTTTGATAGTTCAGGTTTGAAACACTCTTTTGTAGAAACTGCAGGTGGATAATTCCATCTCTTTGAGTCCTATCCTAGTAAAGGAGATAACTTCATATCAAAGCAAGACAGAAGCATTCTCAGAAATTTCTTTGGGATGATTGAGTCGGACTCAGCTGAACATTCCTTTGGATGGAGCACTTTCGAAACGCACTATTTGTAGAATCTGCAAGTGCATGTGTGGTCCTCTCTGAGGATTTCGTTGGCAACGGGATAAACCGCACACAACAAAACAGAAGCATTCTCAGAACCTTCTTCGTGATGTTTGCATTCAACTCACAGTGTTGACAGGTTTGAAACACTCCTTTTGTGGAAACTGCAAGTGGAGAATTGCACCTCTTTGAGGCCTATCCTAGTAAAGGAAATAACTTCATATCAAAACAAGACAGAAGCATTCTCAGAAAATTCCTTGGGATGATTGTGTTGGACTCACAGAGCTGAACATTCCTTGGGCTGGAGCAGTTTCGAAAGACGCTTTCTGTAGCATCTGCAAGTGGATATTTGGCCCTCTCTGAGGAATTCGTTGGAATCGGGGTAATATCAGCTAACTAAACAGAAGCAGTCTCAGAATCTTCTTTGTGATGTTTGCATTCAAATCCCAGAGTTGAAACTTCCTTTGAAAGTTCAGGTTAGAAACACTCTTTTTGTAGGATCTGCAATTGGATATTTGGACCACTCTGTGGCCTTCGTTCGAAACGGATATATCTTCACATAAAATCTAGACAGAAGCATTCTCAGAAACTTTTCTGTGATGACTGCATTCAACTCACAGCGTTGAACACTCGTTTTGAGAGCGCAGTTTTGAAACTCTCTTTCTGTGGAATCTGCAAGTGGATATGTGGACCTCTTTGAAGATTTCTTTGGAAACGGGAATATCTTCACATAAAATCTAAACAGAAGCATTCTCAGAAACTTCTCTGTGATGTTTGTGTTCAACTCACACAGTTTCACATGGCTTTTCAAAGAGAAGTTCTGAAACATTCTTTTCCTAGTGTCTGCAAGTGGACATTTGGAGAGCTTTCAGGCCTGTGGTGGAAAACGAATTATCGTCACATAACAACAAGAGAGAAGCATTGTCAGAAACTTCTTTGTGATGATTGCATTCAACTCACAGAGTTGAAGGTTCCTTTTCAAACAGCAGTTTCCAAACACTCTTTCTGTGTAATGTGCAAGTGGATATTTCAACGTCTTTGAAGATTTCGTAGGAAACGGGATAATCTTCACAGAAAAGCTAAACAGAAGCATTCTCAGAAACACCTTTGTGATGATTAAATTCAACTCACAGAGTTGAACTTTTCTTTTGGGAGAGAATCTTTGAAACACTCTTTTACTACAATCTGCAAGTGGACATTAGGAGGGCTTTGAGGCCTCTGGTGGAAAAGGAAATATCTTCCAGTAAAAACTAGATAGAAGCATTCTCAGAAACTACTTTGTGATGATTGCATTCAAGACACAGAGTTGAACATTCCCTTTGACAGTGCAGTTTGGAAACTCTCTTTTTGTAGAATCTGCAAGTGGAGATATGGACCGCTTGGAGGCCTATGGTAGTCAAGGAAATAACTTCATATACAAACTAGACAGTAGCATTCTCAGAAAACTCTTTGTGACGACTGAGTTTAACTCACAGAGCTGAACATTCCCTGGGATGGAGCAGCTGCGAAACACACTATTTGTAGAATCTGCAAGGGGATTTTTGGACCTCTCTGAGGATTTCGTTGGAAACGGGATAAACTGCACATAACTAAACGGAAGTATTCTCAGAACTTTCTTCATGGTGATTGCATTCAACTCACACTGTTGAACCTTTCTTTGATAGTTCAGGTTTGAAACACTCTTTTTGTAGAATCTGCAAGAGGATATTTGGACCCCTCTGAGGATTTCGTTGGAAACGGGATTACCCGCACCTAACTAAACAGAAGCATTCTCAGAACTTTCCTCGTGATGCTTGCATTCAACAAACACTGTTGAACCTTTCTTTGATAGTTTAGGTTTGAAACACTCTTTTTGTAGAAACTGCAAGTTGATATTTGGACCTCTCTGAGGATTTCGTTGGAAACGGGATAAAGTGCACATAACTAAACAGAAGCATTCTCAGAAATTTCTTCGTGATGTTTGCATTCAACTCACAGCGTTGAAACTTTCTTTGATAGTTCAGGTTTGAAACACTCTTTTGTAGAAACTGCAGGTGGATAATTCCATCTCTTTGAGTCCTGTCCTAATGAAGGAGATAACTTCATATCAAAGCAAGACAGAAGCATTCTCAGAAATTTCTTTGGGATGATTGAGTCGGACTCAGCTGAACATTCCTTTGGATGGAGCACTTTCGAAACACACTATTTGTAGAATCTGCAAGTGGATATTTGGACCTCTCTGAGGATTTCGTTGGAAACGGGGTAAACCACACACAACTAAACAGAAGCATTCTCAGAGCCTTCTTCATGATGTTTGCATTCAACTCACAGTGTTGAACCTTTCTTTGATAGTTCAGGTTTGAAACACTCTTTTTGTAGAAACTGCAAGTGGAGAATTGCACCTCTTTGAGGCCTATCCCAGTAAAGGAAATAACTTCATATCAAAACAAGACCGAAGGACTCTCAGAAAATTCCTTGGGATGATTGTCTTGGACTCACCGAGCTGAACATTCCTTGGGCTGGAGAAGTTTTGAGGCACGCTTACTGGAGAATCTGCAAGTGGATATTTGGCCCTCTCTGAGGAACTCGTTGGAAACGGGATAATTTCAGCTAACTAAACAGAAGCAGTCTCAGAATCTTCTTTGTGATGTTTGCATTCAAATCCCAGAGTTGAACGTTCCTTTGAACGTTCAGGTTTGAAACTCTCTTTTTGTAGAATCTGCGAGTGGATATATGGACCTCTCTGGGCATTTCGTTGGAAACGGGAAAAACTGCACATCACTAAACAGAAGTATTCTCAGAAATTTCCCCGTGGTGATTGCATTCAACTCAAACTGTTGAACCTTCTTTGATAGTTCAGGTTTGAAACACACTTTTTGTAGAATCTGCAAGAGGATATTTGGACCTCTCTGAGGATTTCGTTGGAAACGGGATTAACCGCACCTAACTAAACAGAAGCATTCTCAGAACTTTCCTCGTGAGGCTTGCATTCAACAAACACTGTTGAACGTTTCTTTGATAGTTTTGGTTTGAAACACTCTTCTTGTAGAAACTGCAAGTTGATATTTGGACCTCTCTGAGGGTTTCGTTGGAAACGGGATAAAGTGCACATAACTAAACAGAAGCATTCTCAGAACCTTCTTCGTGATGTTTGCATTCAACTCACAGCGTTGAAACTTTCTTTGATAGTTCAGGTTTGAAACACTCTTTTGTAGAAACTGCAGGTGGATAATTCCATCTCTTTGAGTCCTATCCTAGTAAAGGAGATAACTTCATATCAAAGCAAGACAGAAGCATTCTCAGAAATTTCTTTGGGATGATTGAGTCGGACTCAGCTGAACATTCCTTTGGATGGAGCACTTTCGAAACGCACTATTTGTAGAATCTGCAAGTGCATGTGTGGTCCTCTCTGAGGATTTCGTTGGCAACGGGATAAACCGCACACAACAAAACAGAAGCATTCTCAGAACCTTCTTCGTGATGTTTGCATTCAACTCACAGTGTTGACAGGTTTGAAACACTCCTTTTGTGGAAACTGCAAGTGGAGAATTGCACCTCTTTGAGGCCTATCCTAGTAAAGGAAATAACTTCATATCAAAACAAGACAGAAGCATTCTCAGAAAATTCCTTGGGATGATTGTGTTGGACTCACAGAGCTGAACATTCCTTGGGCTGGAGCAGTTTCGAAAGACGCTTTCTGTAGCATCTGCAAGTGGATATTTGGCCCTCTCTGAGGAATTCGTTGGAATCGGGGTAATATCAGCTAACTAAACAGAAGCAGTCTCAGAATCTTCTTTGTGATGTTTGCATTCAAATCCCAGAGTTGAAACTTCCTTTGAAAGTTCAGGTTAGAAACACTCTTTTTGTAGGATCTGCAATTGGATATTTGGACCACTCTGTGGCCTTCGTTCGAAACGGATATATCTTCACATAAAATCTAGACAGAAGCATTCTCAGAAACTTTTCTGTGATGACTGCATTCAACTCACAGCGTTGAACACTCGTTTTGAGAGCGCAGTTTTGAAACTCTCTTTCTGTGGAATCTGCAAGTGGATATGTGGACCTCTTTGAAGATTTCTTTGGAAACGGGAATATCTTCACATAAAATCTAAACAGAAGCATTCTCAGAAACTTCTCTGTGATGTTTGTGTTCAACTCACACAGTTTCACATGGCTTTTCAAAGAGAAGTTCTGAAACATTCTTTTCCTAGTGTCTGCAAGTGGACATTTGGAGAGCTTTCAGGCCTGTGGTGGAAAACGAATTATCGTCACATAAAAACAAGAGAGAAGCATTGTCAGAAACTTCTTTGTGATGATTGCATTCAACTCACAGAGTTGAAGGTTCCTTTTCAAACAGCAGTTTCCAAACACTCTTTCTGTGTAATGTGCAAGTGGATATTTCAACGTCTTTGAAGATTTCGTAGGAAACGGGATAATCTTCACAGAAAAGCTAAACAGAAGCATTCTCAGAAACACCTTTGTGATGATTAAATTCAACTCACAGAGTTGAACTTTTCTTTTGGGAGAGAATCTTTGAAACACTCTTTTACTACAATCTGCAAGTGGACATTAGGAGGGCTTTGAGGCCTCTGGTGGAAAAGGAAATATCTTCCAGTAAAAACTAGATAGAAGCATTCTCAGAAACTACTTTGTGATGATTGCATTCAAGACACAGAGTTGAACATTCCCTTTGACAGTGCAGTTTGGAAACTCTCTTTTTGTAGAATCTGCAAGTGGAGATATGGACCGCTTGGAGGCCTATGGTAGTCAAGGAAATAACTTCATATACAAACTAGACAGTAGCATTCTCAGAAAACTCTTTGTGACGACTGAGTTTAACTCACAGAGCTGAACATTCCCTGGGATGGAGCAGCTGCGAAACACACTATTTGTAGAATCTGCAAGGGGATTTTTGGACCTCTCTGAGGATTTCGTTGGAAACGGGATAAACTGCACATAACTAAACGGAAGTATTCTCAGAACTTTCTTCATGGTGATTGCATTCAACTCACACTGTTGAACCTTTCTTTGATAGTTCAGGTTTGAAACACTCTTTTTGTAGAATCTGCAAGAGGATATTTGGACCCCTCTGAGGATTTCGTTGGAAACGGGATTACCCGCACCTAACTAAACAGAAGCATTCTCAGAACTTTCCTCGTGATGCTTGCATTCAACAAACACTGTTGAACCTTTCTTTGATAGTTTAGGTTTGAAACACTCTTTTTGTAGAAACTGCAAGTTGATATTTGGACCTCTCTGAGGATTTCGTTGGAAACGGGATAAAGTGCACATAACTAAACAGAAGCATTCTCAGAAATTTCTTCGTGATGTTTGCATTCAACTCACAGCGTTGAAACTTTCTTTGATAGTTCAGGTTTGAAACACTCTTTTGTAGAAACTGCAGGTGGATAATTCCATCTCTTTGAGTCCTGTCCTAATGAAGGAGATAACTTCATATCAAAGCAAGACAGAAGCATTCTCAGAAATTTCTTTGGGATGATTGAGTCGGACTCAGCTGAACATTCCTTTGGATGGAGCACTTTCGAAACACACTATTTGTAGAATCTGCAAGTGGATATTTGGACCTCTCTGAGGATTTCGTTGGAAACGGGGTAAACCACACACAACTAAACAGAAGCATTCTCAGAGCCTTCTTCATGATGTTTGCATTCAACTCACAGTGTTGAACCTTTCTTTGATAGTTCAGGTTTGAAACACTCTTTTTGTAGAAACTGCAAGTGGAGAATTGCACCTCTTTGAGGCCTATCCCAGTAAAGGAAATAACTTCATATCAAAACAAGACCGAAGGACTCTCAGAAAATTCCTTGGGATGATTGTCTTGGACTCACCGAGCTGAACATTCCTCGGGCTGGAGAAGTTTTGAGGCACGCTTACTGGAGAATCTGCAAGTGGATATTTGGCCCTCTCTGAGGAATTCGTTGGAAACGGGATAATTTCAGCTAACTAAACAGAAGCAGTCTCAGAATCTTCTTTGTGATGTTTGCATTCAAATCCCAGAGTTGAACGTTCCTTTGAACGTTCAGGTTTGAAACTCTCTTTTTGTAGAATCTGCGAGTGGATATATGGACCTCTCTGGGCATTTCGTTGGAAACGGGAAAAACTGCACATCACTAAACAGAAGTATTCTCAGAAATTTCCCCGTGGTGATTGCATTCAACTCAAACTGTTGAACCTTCTTTGATAGTTCAGGTTTGAAACACACTTTTTGTAGAATCTGCAAGAGGATATTTGGACCTCTCTGAGGATTTCGTTGGAAACGGGATTAACCGCACCTAACTAAACAGAAGCATTCTCAGAACTTTCCTCGTGAGGCTTGCATTCAACAAACACTGTTGAACGTTTCTTTGATAGTTTTGGTTTGAAACACTCTTCTTGTAGAAACTGCAAGTTGATATTTGGACCTCTCTGAGGGTTTCGTTGGAAACGGGATAAAGTGCACATAACTAAACAGAAGCATTCTCAGAACCTTCTTCGTGATGTTTGCATTCAACTCACAGTGTTGAAACTTTCTTTGATAGTTCAGGTTTGAAACACTCTTTTGTAGAAACTGCAGGTGGATAATTCCATCTCTTTGAGTCCTATCCTAGTAAAGGAGATAACTTCATATCAAAGCAAGACAGAAGCATTCTCAGAAATTTCTTTGGGATGATTGAGTCGGACTCAGCTGAACATTCCTTTGGATGGAGCACTTTCGAAACGCACTATTTGTAGAATCTGCAAGTGCATGTGTGGTCCTCTCTGAGGATTTCGTTGGAAACGGGATAAACCGCACACAACAAAACAGAAGCATTCTCAGAACCTTCTTCGTGATGTTTGCATTCAACTCACAGTGTTGACAGGTTTGAAACACTCCTTTTGTGGAAACTGCAAGTGGAGAATTGCACCTCTTTGAGGCCTATCCTAGTAAAGGAAATAACTTCATATCAAAACAAGACAGAAGCATTCTCAGAAAATTCCTTGGGATGATTGTGTTGGACTCACAGAGCTGAACATTCCTTGGGCTGGAGCAGTTTCGAAAGACGCTTTCTGTAGCATCTGCAAGTGGATATTTGGCCCTCTCTGAGGAATTCGTTGGAATCGGGGTAATATCAGCTAACTAAACAGAAGCAGTCTCAGAATCTTCTTTGTGATGTTTGCATTCAAATCCCAGAGTTGAAACTTCCTTTGAAAGTTCAGGTTAGAAACACTCTTTTTGTAGGATCTGCAATTGGATATTTGGACCACTCTGTGGCCTTCGTTCGAAACGGATATATCTTCACATAAAATCTAGACAGAAGCATTCTCAGAAACTTTTCTGTGATGACTGCATTCAACTCACAGCGTTGAACACTCGTTTTGAGAGCGCAGTTTTGAAACTCTCTTTCTGTGGAATCTGCAAGTGGATATGTGGACCTCTTTGAAGATTTCTTTGGAAACGGGAATATCTTCACATAAAATCTAAACAGAAGCATTCTCAGAAACTTCTCTGTGATGTTTGTGTTCAACTCACACAGTTTCACATGGCTTTTCAAAGAGAAGTTCTGAAACATTCTTTTCCTAGTGTCTGCAAGTGGACATTTGGAGAGCTTTCAGGCCTGTGGTGGAAAACGAATTATCGTCACATAAAAACAAGAGAGAAGCATTGTCAGAAACTTCTTTGTGATGATTGCATTCAACTCACAGAGTTGAAGGTTCCTTTTCAAACAGCAGTTTCCAAACACTCTTTCTGTGTAATGTGCAAGTGGATATTTCAACGTCTTTGAAGATTTCGTAGGAAACGGGATAATCTTCACAGAAAAGCTAAACAGAAGCATTCTCAGAAACACCTTTGTGATGATTAAATTCAACTCACAGAGTTGAACTTTTCTTTTGGGAGAGAATCTTTGAAACACTCTTTTACTACAATCTGCAAGTGGACATTAGGAGGGCTTTGAGGCCTCTGGTGGAAAAGGAAATATCTTCCAGTAAAAACTAGATAGAAGCATTCTCAGAAACTACTTTGTGATGATTGCATTCAAGACACAGAGTTGAACATTCCCTTTGACAGTGCAGTTTGGAAACTCTCTTTTTGTAGAATCTGCAAGTGGAGATATGGACCGCTTGGAGGCCTATGGTAGTCAAGGAAATAACTTCATATACAAACTAGACAGTAGCATTCTCAGAAAACTCTTTGTGACGACTGAGTTTAACTCACAGAGCTGAACATTCCCTGGGATGGAGCAGCTGCGAAACACACTATTTGTAGAATCTGCAAGGGGATTTTTGGACCTCTCTGAGGATTTCGTTGGAAACGGGATAAACTGCACATAACTAAACGGAAGTATTCTCAGAACTTTCTTCATGGTGATTGCATTCAACTCACACTGTTGAACCTTTCTTTGATAGTTCAGGTTTGAAACACTCTTTTTGTAGAATCTGCAAGAGGATATTTGGACCCCTCTGAGGATTTCGTTGGAAACGGGATTACCCGCACCTAACTAAACAGAAGCATTCTCAGAACTTTCCTCGTGATGCTTGCATTCAACAAACACTGTTGAACCTTTCTTTGATAGTTTAGGTTTGAAACACTCTTTTTGTAGAAACTGCAAGTTGATATTTGGACCTCTCTGAGGATTTCGTTGGAAACGGGATAAAGTGCACATAACTAAACAGAAGCATTCTCAGAAATTTCTTCGTGATGTTTGCATTCAACTCACAGCGTTGAAACTTTCTTTGATAGTTCAGGTTTGAAACACTCTTTTGTAGAAACTGCAGGTGGATAATTCCATCTCTTTGAGTCCTGTCCTAATGAAGGAGATAACTTCATATCAAAGCAAGACAGAAGCATTCTCAGAAATTTCTTTGGGATGATTGAGTCGGACTCAGCTGAACATTCCTTTGGATGGAGCACTTTCGAAACACACTATTTGTAGAATCTGCAAGTGGATATTTGGACCTCTCTGAGGATTTCGTTGGAAACGGGGTAAACCACACACAACTAAACAGAAGCATTCTCAGAGCCTTCTTCATGATGTTTGCATTCAACTCACAGTGTTGAACCTTTCTTTGATAGTTCAGGTTTGAAACACTCTTTTTGTAGAAACTGCAAGTGGAGAATTGCACCTCTTTGAGGCCTATCCCAGTAAAGGAAATAACTTCATATCAAAACAAGACCGAAGGACTCTCAGAAAATTCCTTGGGATGATTGTCTTGGACTCACCGAGCTGAACATTCCTCGGGCTGGAGAAGTTTTGAAGCACGCTTACTGGAGAATCTGCAAGTGGATATTTGGCCCTCTCTGAGGAACTCGTTGGAAACGGGATAATTTCAGCTAACTAAACAGAAGCAGTCTCAGAATCTTCTTTGTGATGTTTGCATTCAAATCCCAGAGTTGAACGTTCCTTTGAACGTTCAGGTTTGAAACTCTCTTTTTGTAGAATCTGCGAGTGGATATATGGACCTCTCTGGGCATTTCGTTGGAAACGGGAAAAACTGCACATCACTAAACAGAAGTATTCTCAGAAATTTCCCCGTGGTGATTGCATTCAACTCAAACTGTTGAACCTTCTTTGATAGTTCAGGTTTGAAACACACTTTTTGTAGAATCTGCAAGAGGATATTTGGACCTCTCTGAGGATTTCGTTGGAAACGGGATTAACCGCACCTAACTAAACAGAAGCATTCTCAGAACTTTCCTCGTGAGGCTTGCATTCAACAAACACTGTTGAACGTTTCTTTGATAGTTTTGGTTTGAAACACTCTTCTTGTAGAAACTGCAAGTTGATATTTGGACCTCTCTGAGGGTTTCGTTGGAAACGGGATAAAGTGCACATAACTAAACAGAAGCATTCTCAGAACCTTCTTCGTGATGTTTGCATTCAACTCACAGTGTTGAAACTTTCTTTGATAGTTCAGGTTTGAAACACTCTTTTGTAGAAACTGCAGGTGGATAATTCCATCTCTTTGAGTCCTATCCTAGTAAAGGAGATAACTTCATATCAAAGCAAGACAGAAGCATTCTCAGAAATTTCTTTGGGATGATTGAGTCGGACTCAGCTGAACATTCCTTTGGATGGAGCACTTTCGAAACGCACTATTTGTAGAATCTGCAAGTGCATGTGTGGTCCTCTCTGAGGATTTCGTTGGAAACGGGATAAACCGCACACAACAAAACAGAAGCATTCTCAGAACCTTCTTCGTGATGTTTGCATTCAACTCACAGTGTTGACAGGTTTGAAACACTCCTTTTGTGGAAACTGCAAGTGGAGAATTGCACCTCTTTGAGGCCTATCCTAGTAAAGGAAATAACTTCATATCAAAACAAGACAGAAGCATTCTCAGAAAATTCCTTGGGATGATTGTGTTGGACTCACAGAGCTGAACATTCCTTGGGCTGGAGCAGTTTCGAAAGACGCTTTCTGTAGCATCTGCAAGTGGATATTTGGCCCTCTCTGAGGAATTCGTTGGAATCGGGGTAATATCAGCTAACTAAACAGAAGCAGTCTCAGAATCTTCTTTGTGATGTTTGCATTCAAATCCCAGAGTTGAAACTTCCTTTGAAAGTTCAGGTTAGAAACACTCTTTTTGTAGGATCTGCAATTGGATATTTGGACCACTCTGTGGCCTTCGTTCGAAACGGATATATCTTCACATAAAATCTAGACAGAAGCATTCTCAGAAACTTTTCTGTGATGACTGCATTCAACTCACAGCGTTGAACACTCGTTTTGAGAGCGCAGTTTTGAAACTCTCTTTCTGTGGAATCTGCAAGTGGATATGTGGACCTCTTTGAAGATTTCTTTGGAAACGGGAATATCTTCACATAAAATCTAAACAGAAGCATTCTCAGAAACTTCTCTGTGATGTTTGTGTTCAACTCACACAGTTTCACATGGCTTTTCAAAGAGAAGTTCTGAAACATTCTTTTCCTAGTGTCTGCAAGTGGACATTTGGAGAGCTTTCAGGCCTGTGGTGGAAAACGAATTATCGTCACATAAAAACAAGAGAGAAGCATTGTCAGAAACTTCTTTGTGATGATTGCATTCAACTCACAGAGTTGAAGGTTCCTTTTCAAACAGCAGTTTCCAAACACTCTTTCTGTGTAATGTGCAAGTGGATATTTCAACGTCTTTGAAGATTTCGTAGGAAACGGGATAATCTTCACAGAAAAGCTAAACAGAAGCATTCTCAGAAACACCTTTGTGATGATTAAATTCAACTCACAGAGTTGAACTTTTCTTTTGGGAGAGAATCTTTGAAACACTCTTTTACTACAATCTGCAAGTGGACATTAGGAGGGCTTTGAGGCCTCTGGTGGAAAAGGAAATATCTTCCAGTAAAAACTAGATAGAAGCATTCTCAGAAACTACTTTGTGATGATTGCATTCAAGACACAGAGTTGAACATTCCCTTTGACAGTGCAGTTTGGAAACTCTCTTTTTGTAGAATCTGCAAGTGGAGATATGGACCGCTTGGAGGCCTATGGTAGTCAAGGAAATAACTTCATATACAAACTAGACAGTAGCATTCTCAGAAAACTCTTTGTGACGACTGAGTTTAACTCACAGAGCTGAACATTCCCTGGGATGGAGCAGCTGCGAAACACACTATTTGTAGAATCTGCAAGGGGATTTTTGGACCTCTCTGAGGATTTCGTTGGAAACGGGATAAACTGCACATAACTAAACGGAAGTATTCTCAGAACTTTCTTCATGGTGATTGCATTCAACTCACACTGTTGAACCTTTCTTTGATAGTTCAGGTTTGAAACACTCTTTTTGTAGAATCTGCAAGAGGATATTTGGACCCCTCTGAGGATTTCGTTGGAAACGGGATTACCCGCACCTAACTAAACAGAAGCATTCTCAGAACTTTCCTCGTGATGCTTGCATTCAACAAACACTGTTGAACCTTTCTTTGATAGTTTAGGTTTGAAACACTCTTTTTGTAGAAACTGCAAGTTGATATTTGGACCTCTCTGAGGATTTCGTTGGAAACGGGATAAAGTGCACATAACTAAACAGAAGCATTCTCAGAAATTTCTTCGTGATGTTTGCATTCAACTCACAGCGTTGAAACTTTCTTTGATAGTTCAGGTTTGAAACACTCTTTTGTAGAAACTGCAGGTGGATAATTCCATCTCTTTGAGTCCTGTCCTAATGAAGGAGATAACTTCATATCAAAGCAAGACAGAAGCATTCTCAGAAATTTCTTTGGGATGATTGAGTCGGACTCAGCTGAACATTCCTTTGGATGGAGCACTTTCGAAACACACTATTTGTAGAATCTGCAAGTGGATATTTGGACCTCTCTGAGGATTTCGTTGGAAACGGGGTAAACCACACACAACTAAACAGAAGCATTCTCAGAGCCTTCTTCATGATGTTTGCATTCAACTCACAGTGTTGAACCTTTCTTTGATAGTTCAGGTTTGAAACACTCTTTTTGTAGAAACTGCAAGTGGAGAATTGCACCTCTTTGAGGCCTATCCCAGTAAAGGAAATAACTTCATATCAAAACAAGACCGAAGGACTCTCAGAAAATTCCTTGGGATGATTGTCTTGGACTCACCGAGCTGAACATTCCTTGGGCTGGAGAAGTTTTGAGGCACGCTTACTGGAGAATCTGCAAGTGGATATTTGGCCCTCTCTGAGGAATTCGTTGGAAACGGGATAATTTCAGCTAACTAAACAGAAGCAGTCTCAGAATCTTCTTTGTGATGTTTGCATTCAAATCCCAGAGTTGAACGTTCCTTTGAACGTTCAGGTTTGAAACTCTCTTTTTGTAGAATCTGCGAGTGGATATATGGACCTCTCTGGGCATTTCGTTGGAAACGGGAAAAACTGCACATCACTAAACAGAAGTATTCTCAGAAATTTCCCCGTGGTGATTGCATTCAACTCAAACTGTTGAACCTTCTTTGATAGTTCAGGTTTGAAACACACTTTTTGTAGAATCTGCAAGAGGATATTTGGACCTCTCTGAGGATTTCGTTGGAAACGGGATTAACCGCACCTAACTAAACAGAAGCATTCTCAGAACTTTCCTCGTGAGGCTTGCATTCAACAAACACTGTTGAACGTTTCTTTGATAGTTTTGGTTTGAAACACTCTTCTTGTAGAAACTGCAAGTTGATATTTGGACCTCTCTGAGGGTTTCGTTGGAAACGGGATAAAGTGCACATAACTAAACAGAAGCATTCTCAGAACCTTCTTCGTGATGTTTGCATTCAACTCACAGTGTTGAAACTTTCTTTGATAGTTCAGGTTTGAAACACTCTTTTGTAGAAACTGCAGGTGGATAATTCCATCTCTTTGAGTCCTATCCTAGTAAAGGAGATAACTTCATATCAAAGCAAGACAGAAGCATTCTCAGAAATTTCTTTGGGATGATTGAGTCGGACTCAGCTGAACATTCCTTTGGATGGAGCACTTTCGAAACGCACTATTTGTAGAATCTGCAAGTGCATGTGTGGTCCTCTCTGAGGATTTCGTTGGAAACGGGATAAACCGCACACAACAAAACAGAAGCATTCTCAGAACCTTCTTCGTGATGTTTGCATTCAACTCACAGTGTTGACAGGTTTGAAACACTCCTTTTGTGGAAACTGCAAGTGGAGAATTGCACCTCTTTGAGGCCTATCCTAGTAAAGGAAATAACTTCATATCAAAACAAGACAGAAGCATTCTCAGAAAATTCCTTGGGATGATTGTGTTGGACTCACAGAGCTGAACATTCCTTGGGCTGGAGCAGTTTCGAAAGACGCTTTCTGTAGCATCTGCAAGTGGATATTTGGCCCTCTCTGAGGAATTCGTTGGAATCGGGGTAATATCAGCTAACTAAACAGAAGCAGTCTCAGAATCTTCTTTGTGATGTTTGCATTCAAATCCCAGAGTTGAAACTTCCTTTGAAAGTTCAGGTTAGAAACACTCTTTTTGTAGGATCTGCAATTGGATATTTGGACCACTCTGTGGCCTTCGTTCGAAACGGATATATCTTCACATAAAATCTAGACAGAAGCATTCTCAGAAACTTTTCTGTGATGACTGCATTCAACTCACAGCGTTGAACACTCGTTTTGAGAGCGCAGTTTTGAAACTCTCTTTCTGTGGAATCTGCAAGTGGATATGTGGACCTCTTTGAAGATTTCTTTGGAAACGGGAATATCTTCACATAAAATCTAAACAGAAGCATTCTCAGAAACTTCTCTGTGATGTTTGTGTTCAACTCACACAGTTTCACATGGCTTTTCAAAGAGAAGTTCTGAAACATTCTTTTCCTAGTGTCTGCAAGTGGACATTTGGAGAGCTTTCAGGCCTGTGGTGGAAAACGAATTATCGTCACATAAAAACAAGAGAGAAGCATTGTCAGAAACTTCTTTGTGATGATTGCATTCAACTCACAGAGTTGAAGGTTCCTTTTCAAACAGCAGTTTCCAAACACTCTTTCTGTGTAATGTGCAAGTGGATATTTCAACGTCTTTGAAGATTTCGTAGGAAACGGGATAATCTTCACAGAAAAGCTAAACAGAAGCATTCTCAGAAACACCTTTGTGATGATTAAATTCAACTCACAGAGTTGAACTTTTCTTTTGGGAGAGAATCTTTGAAACACTCTTTTACTACAATCTGCAAGTGGACATTAGGAGGGCTTTGAGGCCTCTGGTGGAAAAGGAAATATCTTCCAGTAAAAACTAGATAGAAGCATTCTCAGAAACTACTTTGTGATGATTGCATTCAAGACACAGAGTTGAACATTCCCTTTGACAGTGCAGTTTGGAAACTCTCTTTTTGTAGAATCTGCAAGTGGAGATATGGACCGCTTGGAGGCCTATGGTAGTCAAGGAAATAACTTCATATACAAACTAGACAGTAGCATTCTCAGAAAACTCTTTGTGACGACTGAGTTTAACTCACAGAGCTGAACATTCCCTGGGATGGAGCAGCTGCGAAACACACTATTTGTAGAATCTGCAAGGGGATTTTTGGACCTCTCTGAGGATTTCGTTGGAAACGGGATAAACTGCACATAACTAAACGGAAGTATTCTCAGAACTTTCTTCATGGTGATTGCATTCAACTCACACTGTTGAACCTTTCTTTGATAGTTCAGGTTTGAAACACTCTTTTTGTAGAATCTGCAAGAGGATATTTGGACCCCTCTGAGGATTTCGTTGGAAACGGGATTACCCGCACCTAACTAAACAGAAGCATTCTCAGAACTTTCCTCGTGATGCTTGCATTCAACAAACACTGTTGAACCTTTCTTTGATAGTTTAGGTTTGAAACACTCTTTTTGTAGAAACTGCAAGTTGATATTTGGACCTCTCTGAGGATTTCGTTGGAAACGGGATAAAGTGCACATAACTAAACAGAAGCATTCTCAGAAATTTCTTCGTGATGTTTGCATTCAACTCACAGCGTTGAAACTTTCTTTGATAGTTCAGGTTTGAAACACTCTTTTGTAGAAACTGCAGGTGGATAATTCCATCTCTTTGAGTCCTGTCCTAATGAAGGAGATAACTTCATATCAAAGCAAGACAGAAGCATTCTCAGAAATTTCTTTGGGATGATTGAGTCGGACTCAGCTGAACATTCCTTTGGATGGAGCACTTTCGAAACACACTATTTGTAGAATCTGCAAGTGGATATTTGGACCTCTCTGAGGATTTCGTTGGAAACGGGGTAAACCACACACAACTAAACAGAAGCATTCTCAGAGCCTTCTTCATGATGTTTGCATTCAACTCACAGTGTTGAACCTTTCTTTGATAGTTCAGGTTTGAAACACTCTTTTTGTAGAAACTGCAAGTGGAGAATTGCACCTCTTTGAGGCCTATCCCAGTAAAGGAAATAACTTCATATCAAAACAAGACCGAAGGACTCTCAGAAAATTCCTTGGGATGATTGTCTTGGACTCACCGAGCTGAACATTCCTTGGGCTGGAGAAGTTTTGAGGCACGCTTACTGGAGAATCTGCAAGTGGATATTTGGCCCTCTCTGAGGAATTCGTTGGAAACGGGATAATTTCAGCTAACTAAACAGAAGCAGTCTCAGAATCTTCTTTGTGATGTTTGCATTCAAATCCCAGAGTTGAACGTTCCTTTGAACGTTCAGGTTTGAAACTCTCTTTTTGTAGAATCTGCGAGTGGATATATGGACCTCTCTGGGCATTTCGTTGGAAACGGGAAAAACTGCACATCACTAAACAGAAGTATTCTCAGAAATTTCCCCGTGGTGATTGCATTCAACTCAAACTGTTGAACCTTCTTTGATAGTTCAGGTTTGAAACACACTTTTTGTAGAATCTGCAAGAGGATATTTGGACCTCTCTGAGGATTTCGTTGGAAACGGGATTAACCGCACCTAACTAAACAGAAGCATTCTCAGAACTTTCCTCGTGAGGCTTGCATTCAACAAACACTGTTGAACGTTTCTTTGATAGTTTTGGTTTGAAACACTCTTCTTGTAGAAACTGCAAGTTGATATTTGGACCTCTCTGAGGGTTTCGTTGGAAACGGGATAAAGTGCACATAACTAAACAGAAGCATTCTCAGAACCTTCTTCGTGATGTTTGCATTCAACTCACAGTGTTGAAACTTTCTTTGATAGTTCAGGTTTGAAACACTCTTTTGTAGAAACTGCAGGTGGATAATTCCATCTCTTTGAGTCCTATCCTAGTAAAGGAGATAACTTCATATCAAAGCAAGACAGAAGCATTCTCAGAAATTTCTTTGGGATGATTGAGTCGGACTCAGCTGAACATTCCTTTGGATGGAGCACTTTCGAAACGCACTATTTGTAGAATCTGCAAGTGCATGTGTGGTCCTCTCTGAGGATTTCGTTGGAAACGGGATAAACCGCACACAACAAAACAGAAGCATTCTCAGAACCTTCTTCGTGATGTTTGCATTCAACTCACAGTGTTGACAGGTTTGAAACACTCCTTTTGTGGAAACTGCAAGTGGAGAATTGCACCTCTTTGAGGCCTATCCTAGTAAAGGAAATAACTTCATATCAAAACAAGACAGAAGCATTCTCAGAAAATTCCTTGGGATGATTGTGTTGGACTCACAGAGCTGAACATTCCTTGGGCTGGAGCAGTTTCGAAAGACGCTTTCTGTAGCATCTGCAAGTGGATATTTGGCCCTCTCTGAGGAATTCGTTGGAATCGGGGTAATATCAGCTAACTAAACAGAAGCAGTCTCAGAATCTTCTTTGTGATGTTTGCATTCAAATCCCAGAGTTGAAACTTCCTTTGAAAGTTCAGGTTAGAAACACTCTTTTTGTAGGATCTGCAATTGGATATTTGGACCACTCTGTGGCCTTCGTTCGAAACGGATATATCTTCACATAAAATCTAGACAGAAGCATTCTCAGAAACTTTTCTGTGATGACTGCATTCAACTCACAGCGTTGAACACTCGTTTTGAGAGCGCAGTTTTGAAACTCTCTTTCTGTGGAATCTGCAAGTGGATATGTGGACCTCTTTGAAGATTTCTTTGGAAACGGGAATATCTTCACATAAAATCTAAACAGAAGCATTCTCAGAAACTTCTCTGTGATGTTTGTGTTCAACTCACACAGTTTCACATGGCTTTTCAAAGAGAAGTTCTGAAACATTCTTTTCCTAGTGTCTGCAAGTGGACATTTGGAGAGCTTTCAGGCCTGTGGTGGAAAACGAATTATCGTCACATAAAAACAAGAGAGAAGCATTGTCAGAAACTTCTTTGTGATGATTGCATTCAACTCACAGAGTTGAAGGTTCCTTTTCAAACAGCAGTTTCCAAACACTCTTTCTGTGTAATGTGCAAGTGGATATTTCAACGTCTTTGAAGATTTCGTAGGAAACGGGATAATCTTCACAGAAAAGCTAAACAGAAGCATTCTCAGAAACACCTTTGTGATGATTAAATTCAACTCACAGAGTTGAACTTTTCTTTTGGGAGAGAATCTTTGAAACACTCTTTTACTACAATCTGCAAGTGGACATTAGGAGGGCTTTGAGGCCTCTGGTGGAAAAGGAAATATCTTCCAGTAAAAACTAGATAGAAGCATTCTCAGAAACTACTTTGTGATGATTGCATTCAAGACACAGAGTTGAACATTCCCTTTGACAGTGCAGTTTGGAAACTCTCTTTTTGTAGAATCTGCAAGTGGAGATATGGACCGCTTGGAGGCCTATGGTAGTCAAGGAAATAACTTCATATACAAACTAGACAGTAGCATTCTCAGAAAACTCTTTGTGACGACTGAGTTTAACTCACAGAGCTGAACATTCCCTGGGATGGAGCAGCTGCGAAACACACTATTTGTAGAATCTGCAAGGGGATTTTTGGACCTCTCTGAGGATTTCGTTGGAAACGGGATAAACTGCACATAACTAAACGGAAGTATTCTCAGAACTTTCTTCATGGTGATTGCATTCAACTCACACTGTTGAACCTTTCTTTGATAGTTCAGGTTTGAAACACTCTTTTTGTAGAATCTGCAAGAGGATACTTGGACCCCTCTGAGGATTTCGTTGGAAACGGGATTACCCGCACCTAACTAAACAGAAGCATTCTCAGAACTTTCCTCGTGATGCTTGCATTCAACAAACACTGTTGAACCTTTCTTTGATAGTTTAGGTTTGAAACACTCTTTTTGTAGAAACTGCAAGTTGATATTTGGACCTCTCTGAGGATTTCGTTGGAAACGGGATAAAGTGCACATAACTAAACAGAAGCATTCTCAGAAATTTCTTCGTGATGTTTGCATTCAACTCACAGCGTTGAAACTTTCTTTGATAGTTCAGGTTTGAAACACTCTTTTGTAGAAACTGCAGGTGGATAATTCCATCTCTTTGAGTCCTGTCCTAATAAAGGAGATAACTTCATATCAAAGCAAGACAGAAGCATTCTCAGAAATTTCTTTGGGATGATTGAGTCGGACTCAGCTGAACATTCCTTTGGATGGAGCACTTTCGAAACACACTATTTGTAGAATCTGCAAGTGGATATTTGGACCTCTCTGAGGATTTCGTTGGAAACGGGATAAACCACACACAACTAAACAGAAGCATTCTCAGAGCCTTCTTCATGATGTTTGCATTCAACTCACAGTGTTGAACCTTTCTTTGATAGTTCAGGTTTGAAACACTCTTTTTGTAGAAACTGCAAGTGGAGAATTGCACCTCTTTGAGGCCTATCCCAGTAAAGGAAATAACTTCATATCAAAACAAGACCGAAGGACTCTCAGAAAATTCCTTGGGATGATTGTCTTGGACTCACCGAGCTGAACATTCCTTGGGCTGGAGAAGTTTTGAAGCACGCTTACTGGAGAATCTGCAAGTGGATATTTGGCCCTCTCTGAGGAACTCGTTGGAAACGGGATAATTTCAGCTAACTAAACAGAAGCAGTCTCAGAATCTTCTTTGTGATGTTTGCATTCAAATCCCAGAGTTGAACGTTCCTTTGAACGTTCAGGTTTGAAACTCTCTTTTTGTAGAATCTGCGAGTGGATATATGGACCTCTCTGGGCATTTCGTTGGAAACGGGAAAAACTGCACATCACTAAACAGAAGTATTCTCAGAAATTTCCCCGTGGTGATTGCATTCAACTCAAACTGTTGAACCTTCTTTGATAGTTCAGGTTTGAAACGCACTTTTTGTAGAATCTGCAAGAGGATATTTGGACCTCTCTGAGGATTTCGTTGGAAACGGGATTAACCGCACCTAACTAAACAGAAGCATTCTCAGAACTTTCCTCGTGAGGCTTGCATTCAACAAACACTGTTGAACGTTTCTTTGATAGTTTTGGTTTGAAACACTCTTCTTGTAGAAACTGCAAGTTGATATTTGGACCTCTCTGAGGGTTTCGTTGGAAACGGGATAAAGTGCACATAACTAAACAGAAGCATTCTCAGAACCTTCTTCGTGATGTTTGCATTCAACTCACAGTGTTGAAACTTTCTTTGATAGTTCAGGTTTGAAACACTCTTTTGTAGAAACTGCAGGTGGATAATTCCATCTCTTTGAGTCCTATCCTAGTAAAGGAGATAACTTCATATCAAAGCAAGACAGAAGCATTCTCAGAAATTTCTTTGGGATGATTGAGTCGGACTCAGCTGAACATTCCTTTGGATGGAGCACTTTCGAAACGCACTATTTGTAGAATCTGCAAGTGCATGTGTGGTCCTCTCTGAGGATTTCGTTGGAAACGGGATAAACCGCACACAACAAAACAGAAGCATTCTCAGAACCTTCTTCGTGATGTTTGCATTCAACTCACAGTGTTGACAGGTTTGAAACACTCCTTTTGTGGAAACTGCAAGTGGAGAATTGCACCTCTTTGAGGCCTATCCTAGTAAAGGAAATAACTTCATATCAAAACAAGACAGAAGCATTCTCAGAAAATTCCTTGGGATGATTGTGTTGGACTCACAGAGCTGAACATTCCTTGGGCTGGAGCAGTTTCGAAAGACGCTTTCTGTAGCATCTGCAAGTGGATATTTGGCCCTCTCTGAGGAATTCGTTGGAATCGGGGTAATATCAGCTAACTAAACAGAAGCAGTCTCAGAATCTTCTTTGTGATGTTTGCATTCAAATCCCAGAGTTGAAACTTCCTTTGAAAGTTCAGGTTAGAAACACTCTTTTTGTAGGATCTGCAATTGGATATTTGGACCACTCTGTGGCCTTCGTTCGAAACGGATATATCTTCACATAAAATCTAGACAGAAGCATTCTCAGAAACTTTTCTGTGATGACTGCATTCAACTCACAGAGTTGAACACTCGTTTTGAGAGCGCAGTTTTGAAACTCTCTTTCTGTGGAATCTGCAAGTGGATATGTGGACCTCTTTGAAGATTTCTTTGGAAACGGGAATATCTTCACATAAAATCTAAACAGAAGCATTCTCAGAAACAGAAGTGATGTTTGTGTTCAACTCACACAGTTTCACATGGCTTTTCAAAGAGAAGTTCTGAAACATTCTTTTCCTAGTGTCTGCAAGTGGACATTTGGAGAGCTTTCAGGCCTGTGGTGGAAAACGAATTATCGTCACATAAAAACAAGAGAGAAGCATTGTCAGAAACTTCTTTGTGATGATTGCATTCAACTCACAGAGTTGAAGGTTCCTTTTCAAACAGCAGTTTCCAAACACTCTTTCTGTGTAATGTGCAAGTGGATATTTCAACGTCTTTGAAGATTTCGTAGGAAACGGGATAATCTTCACAGAAAAGCTAAACAGAAGCATTCTCAGAAACACCTTTGTGATGATTAAATTCAACTCACAGAGTTGAACTTTTCTTTTGGGAGAGAATCTTTGAAACACTCTTTTACTACAATCTGCAAGTGGACATTAGGAGGGCTTTGAGGCCTCTGGTGGAAAAGGAAATATCTTCCAGTACAAACTAGATAGAAGCATTCTCAGAAACTACTTTGTGATTCAAGACACAGAGTTGAACATTCCCTTTGACAGTGCAGTTTGGAAACTCTCTTTTTGTAGAATCTGCAAGTGGAGATATGGACCGCTTGGAGGCCTATGGTAGTCAAGGAAATAACTTCATATACAAACTAGACAGTAGCATTCTCAGAAAACTCTTTGTGACGACTGAGTTTAACTCACAGAGCTGAACATTCCCTGGGATGGAGCAGCTGCGAAACACACTATTTGTAGAATCTGCAAGGGGATTTTTGGACCTCTCTGAGGATTTCGTTGGAAACGGGATAAACTGCACATAACTAAACGGAAGTATTCTCAGAACTTTCTTCATGGTGATTGCATTCAACTCACACTGTTGAACCTTTCTTTGATAGTTCAGGTTTGAAACACTCTTTTTATAGAATCTGCAAGAGGATATTTGGACCCCTCTGAGGATTTCGTTGGAAACGGGATTACCCGCACCTAACTAAACAGAAGCATTCTCAGAACTTTCCTCGTGATGCTTGCATTCAACAAACACTGTTGAACCTTTCTTTGATAGTTTAGGTTTGAAACACTCTTTTTGTAGAAACTGCAAGTTGATATTTGGACCTCTCTGAGGATTTCGTTGGAAACGGGATAAAGTGCACATAACTAAACAGAAGCATTCTCAGAAATTTCTTCGTGATGTTTGCATTCAACTCACAGCGTTGAAACTTTCTTTGATAGTTCAGGTTTGAAACACTCTTTTGTAGAAACTGCAGGTGGATAATTCCATCTCTTTGAGTCCTGTCCTAATAAAGGAGATAACTTCATATCAAAGCAAGACAGAAGCATTCTCAGAAATTTCTTTGGGATGATTGAGTCGGACTCAGCTGAACATTCCTTTGGATGGAGCACTTTCGAAACACACTATTTGTAGAATCTGCAAGTGGATATTTGGACCTCTCTGAGGATTTCGTTGGAAACGGGATAAACCACACACAACTAAACAGAAGCATTCTCAGAGCCTTCTTCATGATGTTTGCATTCAACTCACAGTGTTGAACCTTTCTTTGATAGTTCAGGTTTGAAACACTCTTTTTGTAGAAACTGCAAGTGGAGAATTGCACCTCTTTGAGGCCTATCCCAGTAAAGGAAATAACTTCATATCAAAACAAGACCGAAGGACTCTCAGAAAATTCCTTGGGATGATTGTCTTGGACTCACCGAGCTGAACATTCCTTGGGCTGGAGAAGTTTTGAAGCACGCTTACTGGAGAATCTGCAAGTGGATATTTGGCCCTCTCTGAGGAACTCGTTGGAAACGGGATAATTTCAGCTAACTAAACAGAAGCAGTCTCAGAATCTTCTTTGTGATGTTTGCATTCAAATCCCAGAGTTGAACGTTCCTTTGAACGTTCAGGTTTGAAACTCTCTTTTTGTAGAATCTGCGAGTGGATATATGGACCTCTCTGGGCATTTCGTTGGAAACGGGAAAAACTGCACATCACTAAACAGAAGTATTCTCAGAAATTTCCCCGTGGTGATTGCATTCAACTCAAACTGTTGAACCTTCTTTGATAGTTCAGGTTTGAAACGCACTTTTTGTAGAATCTGCAAGAGGATATTTGGACCTCTCTGAGGATTTCTTTGGAAACGGGATTAACCGCACCTAACTAAACAGAAGCATTCTCAGAACTTTCCTCGTGAGGCTTGCATTCAACAAACACTGTTGAACGTTTCTTTGATAGTTTTGGTTTGAAACACTCTTCTTGTAGAAACTGCAAGTTGATATTTGGACCTCTCTGAGGGTTTCGTTGGAAACGGGATAAAGTGCACATAACTAAACAGAAGCATTCTCAGAACCTTCTTCGTGATGTTTGCATTCAACTCACAGTGTTGAAACTTTCTTTGATAGTTCAGGTTTGAAACACTCTTTTGTAGAAACTGCAGGTGGATAATTCCATCTCTTTGAGTCCTATCCTAGTAAAGGAGATAACTTCATATCAAAGCAAGACAGAAGCATTCTCAGAAATTTCTTTGGGATGATTGAGTCGGACTCAGCTGAACATTCCTTTGGATGGAGCACTTTCGAAACGCACTATTTGTAGAATCTGCAAGTGCATGTGTGGTCCTCTCTGAGGATTTCGTTGGAAACGGGATAAACCGCACACAACAAAACAGAAGCATTCTCAGAACCTTCTTCGTGATGTTTGCATTCAACTCACAGTGTTGACAGGTTTGAAACACTCCTTTTGTGGAAACTGCAAGTGGAGAATTGCACCTCTTTGAGGCCTATCCTAGTAAAGGAAATAACTTCATATCAAAACAAGACAGAAGCATTCTCAGAAAATTCCTTGGGATGATTGTGTTGGACTCACAGAGCTGAACATTCCTTGGGCTGGAGCAGTTTCGAAAGACGCTTTCTGTAGCATCTGCAAGTGGATATTTGGCCCTCTCTGAGGAATTCGTTGGAATCGGGGTAATATCAGCTAACTAAACAGAAGCAGTCTCAGAATCTTCTTTGTGATGTTTGCATTCAAATCCCAGAGTTGAAACTTCCTTTGAAAGTTCAGGTTAGAAACACTCTTTTTGTAGGATCTGCAATTGGATATTTGGACCACTCTGTGGCCTTCGTTCGAAACGGATATATCTTCACATAAAATCTAGACAGAAGCATTCTCAGAAACTTTTCTGTGATGACTGCATTCAACTCACAGAGTTGAACACTCGTTTTGAGAGCGCAGTTTTGAAACTCTCTTTCTGTGGAATCTGCAAGTGGATATGTGGACCTCTTTGAAGATTTCTTTGGAAACGGGAATATCTTCACATAAAATCTAAACAGAAGCATTCTCAGAAACAGAAGTGATGTTTGTGTTCAACTCACACAGTTTCACATGGCTTTTCAAAGAGAAGTTCTGAAACATTCTTTTCCTAGTGTCTGCAAGTGGACATTTGGAGAGCTTTCAGGCCTGTGGTGGAAAACGAATTATCGTCACATAAAAACAAGAGAGAAGCATTGTCAGAAACTTCTTTGTGATGATTGCATTCAACTCACAGAGTTGAAGGTTCCTTTTCAAACAGCAGTTTCCAAACACTCTTTCTGTGTAATGTGCAAGTGGATATTTCAACGTCTTTGAAGATTTCGTAGGAAACGGGATAATCTTCACAGAAAAGCTAAACAGAAGCATTCTCAGAAACACCTTTGTGATGATTAAATTCAACTCACAGAGTTGAACTTTTCTTTTGGGAGAGAATCTTTGAAACACTCTTTTACTACAATCTGCAAGTGGACATTAGGAGGGCTTTGAGGCCTCTGGTGGAAAAGGAAATATCTTCCAGTACAAACTAGATAGAAGCATTCTCAGAAACTACTTTGTGATTCAAGACACAGAGTTGAACATTCCCTTTGACAGTGCAGTTTGGAAACTCTCTTTTTGTAGAATCTGCAAGTGGAGATATGGACCGCTTGGAGGCCTATGGTAGTCAAGGAAATAACTTCATATACAAACTAGACAGTAGCATTCTCAGAAAACTCTTTGTGACGACTGAGTTTAACTCACAGAGCTGAACATTCCCTGGGATGGAGCAGCTGCGAAACACACTATTTGTAGAATCTGCAAGGGGATTTTTGGACCTCTCTGAGGATTTCGTTGGAAACGGGATAAACTGCACATAACTAAACGGAAGTATTCTCAGAACTTTCTTCATGGTGATTGCATTCAACTCACACTGTTGAACCTTTCTTTGATAGTTCAGGTTTGAAACACTCTTTTTGTAGAATCTGCAAGAGGATACTTGGACCCCTCTGAGGATTTCGTTGGAAACGGGATTACCCGCACCTAACTAAACAGAAGCATTCTCAGAACTTTCCTCGTGATGCTTGCATTCAACAAACACTGTTGAACCTTTCTTTGATAGTTTAGGTTTGAAACACTCTTTTTGTAGAAACTGCAAGTTGATATTTGGACCTCTCTGAGGATTTCGTTGGAAACGGGATAAAGTGCACATAACTAAACAGAAGCATTCTCAGAAATTTCTTCGTGATGTTTGCATTCAACTCACAGCGTTGAAACTTTCTTTGATAGTTCAGGTTTGAAACACTCTTTTGTAGAAACTGCAGGTGGATAATTCCATCTCTTTGAGTCCTGTCCTAATAAAGGAGATAACTTCATATCAAAGCAAGACAGAAGCATTCTCAGAAATTTCTTTGGGATGATTGAGTCGGACTCAGCTGAACATTCCTTTGGATGGAGCACTTTCGAAACACACTATTTGTAGAATCTGCAAGTGGATATTTGGACCTCTCTGAGGATTTCGTTGGAAACGGGATAAACCACACACAACTAAACAGAAGCATTCTCAGAGCCTTCTTCATGATGTTTGCATTCAACTCACAGTGTTGAACCTTTCTTTGATAGTTCAGGTTTGAAACACTCTTTTTGTAGAAACTGCAAGTGGAGAATTGCACCTCTTTGAGGCCTATCCCAGTAAAGGAAATAACTTCATATCAAAACAAGACCGAAGGACTCTCAGAAAATTCCTTGGGATGATTGTCTTGGACTCACCGAGCTGAACATTCCTTGGGCTGGAGAAGTTTTGAAGCACGCTTACTGGAGAATCTGCAAGTGGATATTTGGCCCTCTCTGAGGAACTCGTTGGAAACGGGATAATTTCAGCTAACTAAACAGAAGCAGTCTCAGAATCTTCTTTGTGATGTTTGCATTCAAATCCCAGAGTTGAACGTTCCTTTGAACGTTCAGGTTTGAAACTCTCTTTTTGTAGAATCTGCGAGTGGATATATGGACCTCTCTGGGCATTTCGTTGGAAACGGGAAAAACTGCACATCACTAAACAGAAGTATTCTCAGAAATTTCCCCGTGGTGATTGCATTCAACTCAAACTGTTGAACCTTCTTTGATAGTTCAGGTTTGAAACGCACTTTTTGTAGAATCTGCAAGAGGATATTTGGACCTCTCTGAGGATTTCTTTGGAAACGGGATTAACCGCACCTAACTAAACAGAAGCATTCTCAGAACTTTCCTCGTGAGGCTTGCATTCAACAAACACTGTTGAACGTTTCTTTGATAGTTTTGGTTTGAAACACTCTTCTTGTAGAAACTGCAAGTTGATATTTGGACCTCTCTGAGGGTTTCGTTGGAAACGGGATAAAGTGCACATAACTAAACAGAAGCATTCTCAGAACCTTCTTCGTGATGTTTGCATTCAACTCACAGTGTTGAAACTTTCTTTGATAGTTCAGGTTTGAAACACTCTTTTGTAGAAACTGCAGGTGGATAATTCCATCTCTTTGAGTCCTATCCTAGTAAAGGAGATAACTTCATATCAAAGCAAGACAGAAGCATTCTCAGAAATTTCTTTGGGATGATTGAGTCGGACTCAGCTGAACATTCCTTTGGATGGAGCACTTTCGAAACGCACTATTTGTAGAATCTGCAAGTGCATGTGTGGTCCTCTCTGAGGATTTCGTTGGAAACGGGATAAACCGCACACAACAAAACAGAAGCATTCTCAGAACCTTCTTCGTGATGTTTGCATTCAACTCACAGTGTTGACAGGTTTGAAACACTCCTTTTGTGGAAACTGCAAGTGGAGAATTGCACCTCTTTGAGGCCTATCCTAGTAAAGGAAATAACTTCATATCAAAACAAGACAGAAGCATTCTCAGAAAATTCCTTGGGATGATTGTGTTGGACTCACAGAGCTGAACATTCCTTGGGCTGGAGCAGTTTCGAAAGACGCTTTCTGTAGCATCTGCAAGTGGATATTTGGCCCTCTCTGAGGAATTCGTTGGAATCGGGGTAATATCAGCTAACTAAACAGAAGCAGTCTCAGAATCTTCTTTGTGATGTTTGCATTCAAATCCCAGAGTTGAAACTTCCTTTGAAAGTTCAGGTTAGAAACACTCTTTTTGTAGGATCTGCAATTGGATATTTGGACCACTCTGTGGCCTTCGTTCGAAACGGATATATCTTCACATAAAATCTAGACAGAAGCATTCTCAGAAACTTTTCTGTGATGACTGCATTCAACTCACAGAGTTGAACACTCGTTTTGAGAGCGCAGTTTTGAAACTCTCTTTCTGTGGAATCTGCAAGTGGATATGTGGACCTCTTTGAAGATTTCTTTGGAAACGGGAATATCTTCACATAAAATCTAAACAGAAGCATTCTCAGAAACAGAAGTGATGTTTGTGTTCAACTCACACAGTTTCACATGGCTTTTCAAAGAGAAGTTCTGAAACATTCTTTTCCTAGTGTCTGCAAGTGGACATTTGGAGAGCTTTCAGGCCTGTGGTGGAAAACGAATTATCGTCACATAAAAACAAGAGAGAAGCATTGTCAGAAACTTCTTTGTGATGATTGCATTCAACTCACAGAGTTGAAGGTTCCTTTTCAAACAGCAGTTTCCAAACACTCTTTCTGTGTAATGTGCAAGTGGATATTTCAACGTCTTTGAAGATTTCGTAGGAAACGGGATAATCTTCACAGAAAAGCTAAACAGAAGCATTCTCAGAAACACCTTTGTGATGATTAAATTCAACTCACAGAGTTGAACTTTTCTTTTGGGAGAGAATCTTTGAAACACTCTTTTACTACAATCTGCAAGTGGACATTAGGAGGGCTTTGAGGCCTCTGGTGGAAAAGGAAATATCTTCCAGTACAAACTAGATAGAAGCATTCTCAGAAACTACTTTGTGATTCAAGACACAGAGTTGAACATTCCCTTTGACAGTGCAGTTTGGAAACTCTCTTTTTGTAGAATCTGCAAGTGGAGATATGGACCGCTTGGAGGCCTATGGTAGTCAAGGAAATAACTTCATATACAAACTAGACAGTAGCATTCTCAGAAAACTCTTTGTGACGACTGAGTTTAACTCACAGAGCTGAACATTCCCTGGGATGGAGCAGCTGCGAAACACACTATTTGTAGAATCTGCAAGGGGATTTTTGGACCTCTCTGAGGATTTCGTTGGAAACGGGATAAACTGCACATAACTAAACGGAAGTATTCTCAGAACTTTCTTCATGGTGATTGCATTCAACTCACACTGTTGAACCTTTCTTTGATAGTTCAGGTTTGAAACACTCTTTTTGTAGAATCTGCAAGAGGATATTTGGACCCCTCTGAGGATTTCGTTGGAAACGGGATTACCCGCACCTAACTAAACAGAAGCATTCTCAGAACTTTCCTCGTGATGCTTGCATTCAACAAACACTGTTGAACCTTTCTTTGATAGTTTAGGTTTGAAACACTCTTTTTGTAGAAACTGCAAGTTGATATTTGGACCTCTCTGAGGATTTCGTTGGAAACGGGATAAAGTGCACATAACTAAACAGAAGCATTCTCAGAAATTTCTTCGTGATGTTTGCATTCAACTCACAGCGTTGAAACTTTCTTTGATAGTTCAGGTTTGAAACACTCTTTTGTAGAAACTGCAGGTGGATAATTCCATCTCTTTGAGTCCTGTCCTAATAAAGGAGATAACTTCATATCAAAGCAAGACAGAAGCATTCTCAGAAATTTCTTTGGGATGATTGAGTCGGACTCAGCTGAACATTCCTTTGGATGGAGCACTTTCGAAACACACTATTTGTAGAATCTGCAAGTGGATATTTGGACCTCTCTGAGGATTTCGTTGGAAACGGGATAAACCACACACAACTAAACAGAAGCATTCTCAGAGCCTTCTTCATGATGTTTGCATTCAACTCACAGTGTTGAACCTTTCTTTGATAGTTCAGGTTTGAAACACTCTTTTTGTAGAAACTGCAAGTGGAGAATTGCACCTCTTTGAGGCCTATCCCAGTAAAGGAAATAACTTCATATCAAAACAAGACCGAAGGACTCTCAGAAAATTCCTTGGGATGATTGTCTTGGACTCACCGAGCTGAACATTCCTTGGGCTGGAGAAGTTTTGAAGCACGCTTACTGGAGAATCTGCAAGTGGATATTTGGCCCTCTCTGAGGAACTCGTTGGAAACGGGATAATTTCAGCTAACTAAACAGAAGCAGTCTCAGAATCTTCTTTGTGATGTTTGCATTCAAATCCCAGAGTTGAACGTTCCTTTGAACGTTCAGGTTTGAAACTCTCTTTTTGTAGAATCTGCGAGTGGATATATGGACCTCTCTGGGCATTTCGTTGGAAACGGGAAAAACTGCACATCACTAAACAGAAGTATTCTCAGAAATTTCCCCGTGGTGATTGCATTCAACTCAAACTGTTGAACCTTCTTTGATAGTTCAGGTTTGAAACGCACTTTTTGTAGAATCTGCAAGAGGATATTTGGACCTCTCTGAGGATTTCGTTGGAAACGGGATTAACCGCACCTAACTAAACAGAAGCATTCTCAGAACTTTCCTCGTGAGGCTTGCATTCAACAAACACTGTTGAACGTTTCTTTGATAGTTTTGGTTTGAAACACTCTTCTTGTAGAAACTGCAAGTTGATATTTGGACCTCTCTGAGGGTTTCGTTGGAAACGGGATAAAGTGCACATAACTAAACAGAAGCATTCTCAGAACCTTCTTCGTGATGTTTGCATTCAACTCACAGTGTTGAAACTTTCTTTGATAGTTCAGGTTTGAAACACTCTTTTGTAGAAACTGCAGGTGGATAATTCCATCTCTTTGAGTCCTATCCTAGTAAAGGAGATAACTTCATATCAAAGCAAGACAGAAGCATTCTCAGAAATTTCTTTGGGATGATTGAGTCGGACTCAGCTGAACATTCCTTTGGATGGAGCACTTTCGAAACGCACTATTTGTAGAATCTGCAAGTGCATGTGTGGTCCTCTCTGAGGATTTCGTTGGAAACGGGATAAACCGCACACAACAAAACAGAAGCATTCTCAGAACCTTCTTCGTGATGTTTGCATTCAACTCACAGTGTTGACAGGTTTGAAACACTCCTTTTGTGGAAACTGCAAGTGGAGAATTGCACCTCTTTGAGGCCTATCCTAGTAAAGGAAATAACTTCATATCAAAACAAGACAGAAGCATTCTCAGAAAATTCCTTGGGATGATTGTGTTGGACTCACAGAGCTGAACATTCCTTGGGCTGGAGCAGTTTCGAAAGACGCTTTCTGTAGCATCTGCAAGTGGATATTTGGCCCTCTCTGAGGAATTCGTTGGAATCGGGGTAATATCAGCTAACTAAACAGAAGCAGTCTCAGAATCTTCTTTGTGATGTTTGCATTCAAATCCCAGAGTTGAAACTTCCTTTGAAAGTTCAGGTTAGAAACACTCTTTTTGTAGGATCTGCAATTGGATATTTGGACCACTCTGTGGCCTTCGTTCGAAACGGATATATCTTCACATAAAATCTAGACAGAAGCATTCTCAGAAACTTTTCTGTGATGACTGCATTCAACTCACAGAGTTGAACACTCGTTTTGAGAGCGCAGTTTTGAAACTCTCTTTCTGTGGAATCTGCAAGTGGATATGTGGACCTCTTTGAAGATTTCTTTGGAAACGGGAATATCTTCACATAAAATCTAAACAGAAGCATTCTCAGAAACAGAAGTGATGTTTGTGTTCAACTCACACAGTTTCACATGGCTTTTCAAAGAGAAGTTCTGAAACATTCTTTTCCTAGTGTCTGCAAGTGGACATTTGGAGAGCTTTCAGGCCTGTGGTGGAAAACGAATTATCGTCACATAAAAACAAGAGAGAAGCATTGTCAGAAACTTCTTTGTGATGATTGCATTCAACTCACAGAGTTGAAGGTTCCTTTTCAAACAGCAGTTTCCAAACACTCTTTCTGTGTAATGTGCAAGTGGATATTTCAACGTCTTTGAAGATTTCGTAGGAAACGGGATAATCTTCACAGAAAAGCTAAACAGAAGCATTCTCAGAAACACCTTTGTGATGATTAAATTCAACTCACAGAGTTGAACTTTTCTTTTGGGAGAGAATCTTTGAAACACTCTTTTACTACAATCTGCAAGTGGACATTAGGAGGGCTTTGAGGCCTCTGGTGGAAAAGGAAATATCTTCCAGTACAAACTAGATAGAAGCATTCTCAGAAACTACTTTGTGATTCAAGACACAGAGTTGAACATTCCCTTTGACAGTGCAGTTTGGAAACTCTCTTTTTGTAGAATCTGCAAGTGGAGATATGGACCGCTTGGAGGCCTATGGTAGTCAAGGAAATAACTTCATATACAAACTAGACAGTAGCATTCTCAGAAAACTCTTTGTGACGACTGAGTTTAACTCACAGAGCTGAACATTCCCTGGGATGGAGCAGCTGCGAAACACACTATTTGTAGAATCTGCAAGGGGATTTTTGGACCTCTCTGAGGATTTCGTTGGAAACGGGATAAACTGCACATAACTAAACGGAAGTATTCTCAGAACTTTCTTCATGGTGATTGCATTCAACTCACACTGTTGAACCTTTCTTTGATAGTTCAGGTTTGAAACACTCTTTTTGTAGAATCTGCAAGAGGATATTTGGACCCCTCTGAGGATTTCGTTGGAAACGGGATTACCCGCACCTAACTAAACAGAAGCATTCTCAGAACTTTCCTCGTGATGCTTGCATTCAACAAACACTGTTGAACCTTTCTTTGATAGTTTAGGTTTGAAACACTCTTTTTGTAGAAACTGCAAGTTGATATTTGGACCTCTCTGAGGATTTCGTTGGAAACGGGATAAAGTGCACATAACTAAACAGAAGCATTCTCAGAAATTTCTTCGTGATGTTTGCATTCAACTCACAGCGTTGAAACTTTCTTTGATAGTTCAGGTTTGAAACACTCTTTTGTAGAAACTGCAGGTGGATAATTCCATCTCTTTGAGTCCTGT
The DNA here is from genome assembly GCF_028858775.2 of Pan troglodytes. NCBI lineage: Eukaryota > Metazoa > Chordata > Mammalia > Primates > Hominidae > Pan > Pan troglodytes. Next base: position 64,771,945 of record NC_072403.2, read on the forward strand.
CCTAATAAAGGAGATAACTTCATATCAAAGCAAGACAGAAGCATTCTCAGAAATTTCTTTGGGATGATTGAGTCGGACTCAGCTGAACATTCCTTTGGATGGAGCACTTTCGAAACACACTATTTGTAGAATCTGCAAGTGGATATTTGGACCTCTCTGAGGATTTCGTTGGAAACGGGATAAACCACACACAACTAAACAGAAGCATTCTCAGAGCCTTCTTCATGATGTTTGCATTCAACTCACAGTGTTGAACCTTTCTTTGATAGTTCAGGTTTGAAACACTCTTTTTGTAGAAACTGCAAGTGGAGAATTGCACCTCTTTGAGGCCTATCCCAGTAAAGGAAATAACTTCATATCAAAACAAGACCGAAGGACTCTCAGAAAATTCCTTGGGATGATTGTCTTGGACTCACCGAGCTGAACATTCCTTGGGCTGGAGAAGTTTTGAAGCACGCTTACTGGAGAATCTGCAAGTGGATATTTGGCCCTCTCTGAGGAACTCGTTGGAAACGGGATAATTTCAGCTAACTAAACAGAAGCAGTCTCAGAATCTTCTTTGTGATGTTTGCATTCAAATCCCAGAGTTGAACGTTCCTTTGAACGTTCAGGTTTGAAACTCTCTTTTTGTAGAATCTGCGAGTGGATATATGGACCTCTCTGGGCATTTCGTTGGAAACGGGAAAAACTGCACATCACTAAACAGAAGTATTCTCAGAAATTTCCCCGTGGTGATTGCATTCAACTCAAACTGTTGAACCTTCTTTGATAGTTCAGGTTTGAAACGCACTTTTTGTAGAATCTGCAAGAGGATATTTGGACCTCTCTGAGGATTTCTTTGGAAACGGGATTAACCGCACCTAACTAAACAGAAGCATTCTCAGAACTTTCCTCGTGAGGCTTGCATTCAACAAACACTGTTGAACGTTTCTTTGATAGTTTTGGTTTGAAACACTCTTCTTGTAGAAACTGCAAGTTGATATTTGGACCTCTCTGAGGGTTTCGTTGGAAACGGGATAAAGTGCACATAACTAAACAGAAGCATTCTCAGAACCTTCTTCGTGATGTTTGCATTCAACTCACAGTGTTGAAACTTTCTTTGATAGTTCAGGTTTGAAACACTCTTTTGTAGAAACTGCAGGTGGATAATTCCATCTCTTTGAGTCCTATCCTAGTAAAGGAGATAACTTCATATCAAAGCAAGACAGAAGCATTCTCAGAAATTTCTTTGGGATGATTGAGTCGGACTCAGCTGAACATTCCTTTGGATGGAGCACTTTCGAAACGCACTATTTGTAGAATCTGCAAGTGCATGTGTGGTCCTCTCTGAGGATTTCGTTGGAAACGGGATAAACCGCACACAACAAAACAGAAGCATTCTCAGAACCTTCTTCGTGATGTTTGCATTCAACTCACAGTGTTGACAGGTTTGAAACACTCCTTTTGTGGAAACTGCAAGTGGAGAATTGCACCTCTTTGAGGCCTATCCTAGTAAAGGAAATAACTTCATATCAAAACAAGACAGAAGCATTCTCAGAAAATTCCTTGGGATGATTGTGTTGGACTCACAGAGCTGAACATTCCTTGGGCTGGAGCAGTTTTGAAAGACGCTTTCTGTAGCATCTGCAAGTGGATATTTGGCCCTCTCTGAGGAATTCGTTGGAATCGGGGTAATATCAGCTAACTAAACAGAAGCAGTCTCAGAATCTTCTTTGTGATGTTTGCATTCAAATCCCAGAGTTGAAACTTCCTTTGAAAGTTCAGGTTAGAAACACTCTTTTTGTAGGATCTGCAATTGGATATTTGGACCACTCTGTGGCCTTCGTTCGAAACGGATATATCTTCACATAAAATCTAGACAGAAGCATTCTCAGAAACTTTTCTGTGATGACTGCATTCAACTCACAGAGTTGAACACTCGTTTTGAGAGCGCAGTTTTGAAACTCTCTTTCTGTGGAATCTGCAAGTGGATATGTGGACCTCTTTGAAGATTTCTTTGGAAACGGGAATATCTTCACATAAAATCTAAACAGAAGCATTCTCAGAAACAGAAGTGATGTTTGTGTTCAACTCACACAGTTTCACATGGCTTTTCAAAGAGAAGTTCTGAAACATTCTTTTCCTAGTGTCTGCAAGTGGACATTTGGAGAGCTTTCAGGCCTGTGGTGGAAAACGAATTATCGTCACATAAAAACAAGAGAGAAGCATTGTCAGAAACTTCTTTGTGATGATTGCATTCAACTCACAGAGTTGAAGGTTCCTTTTCAAACAGCAGTTTCCAAACACTCTTTCTGTGTAATGTGCAAGTGGATATTTCAACGTCTTTGAAGATTTCGTAGGAAACGGGATAATCTTCACAGAAAAGCTAAACAGAAGCATTCTCAGAAACACCTTTGTGATGATTAAATTCAACTCACAGAGTTGAACTTTTCTTTTGGGAGAGAATCTTTGAAACACTCTTTTACTACAATCTGCAAGTGGACATTAGGAGGGCTTTGAGGCCTCTGGTGGAAAAGGAAATATCTTCCAGTACAAACTAGATAGAAGCATTCTCAGAAACTACTTTGTGATTCAAGACACAGAGTTGAACATTCCCTTTGACAGTGCAGTTTGGAAACTCTCTTTTTGTAGAATCTGCAAGTGGAGATATGGACCGCTTGGAGGCCTATGGTAGTCAAGGAAATAACTTCATATACAAACTAGACAGTAGCATTCTCAGAAAACTCTTTGTGACGACTGAGTTTAACTCACAGAGCTGAACATTCCCTGGGATGGAGCAGCTGCGAAACACACTATTTGTAGAATCTGCAAGGGGATTTTTGGACCTCTCTGAGGATTTCGTTGGAAACGGGATAAACTGCACATAACTAAACGGAAGTATTCTCAGAACTTTCTTCATGGTGATTGCATTCAACTCACACTGTTGAACCTTTCTTTGATAGTTCAGGTTTGAAACACTCTTTTTGTAGAATCTGCAAGAGGATATTTGGACCCCTCTGAGGATTTCGTTGGAAACGGGATTACCCGCACCTAACTAAACAGAAGCATTCTCAGAACTTTCCTCGTGATGCTTGCATTCAACAAACACTGTTGAACCTTTCTTTGATAGTTTAGGTTTGAAACACTCTTTTTGTAGAAACTGCAAGTTGATATTTGGACCTCTCTGAGGATTTCGTTGGAAACGGGATAAAGTGCACATAACTAAACAGAAGCATTCTCAGAAATTTCTTCGTGATGTTTGCATTCAACTCACAGCGTTGAAACTTTCTTTGATAGTTCAGGTTTGAAACACTCTTTTGTAGAAACTGCAGGTGGATAATTCCATCTCTTTGAGTCCTGTCCTAATAAAGGAGATAACTTCATATCAAAGCAAGACAGAAGCATTCTCAGAAATTTCTTTGGGATGATTGAGTCGGACTCAGCTGAACATTCCTTTGGATGGAGCACTTTCGAAACACACTATTTGTAGAATCTGCAAGTGGATATTTGGACCTCTCTGAGGATTTCGTTGGAAACGGGATAAACCACACACAACTAAACAGAAGCATTCTCAGAGCCTTCTTCATGATGTTTGCATTCAACTCACAGTGTTGAACCTTTCTTTGATAGTTCAGGTTTGAAACACTCTTTTTGTAGAAACTGCAAGTGGAGAATTGCACCTCTTTGAGGCCTATCCCAGTAAAGGAAATAACTTCATATCAAAACAAGACCGAAGGACTCTCAGAAAATTCCTTGGGATGATTGTCTTGGACTCACCGAGCTGAACATTCCTTGGGCTGGAGAAGTTTTGAAGCACGCTTACTGGAGAATCTGCAAGTGGATATTTGGCCCTCTCTGAGGAACTCGTTGGAAACGGGATAATTTCAGCTAACTAAACAGAAGCAGTCTCAGAATCTTCTTTGTGATGTTTGCATTCAAATCCCAGAGTTGAACGTTCCTTTGAACGTTTAGGTTTGAAACTCTCTTTTTGTAGAATCTGCGAGTGGATATATGGACCTCTCTGGGCATTTCGTTGGAAACGGGAAAAACTGCACATCACTAAACAGAAGTATTCTCAGAAATTTCCCCGTGGTGATTGCATTCAACTCAAACTGTTGAACCTTCTTTGATAGTTCAGGTTTGAAACGCACTTTTTGTAGAATCTGCAAGAGGATATTTGGACCTCTCTGAGGATTTCGTTGGAAACGGGATTAACCGCACCTAACTAAACAGAAGCATTCTCAGAACTTTCCTCGTGAGGCTTGCATTCAACAAACACTGTTGAACGTTTCTTTGATAGTTTTGGTTTGAAACACTCTTCTTGTAGAAACTGCAAGTTGATATTTGGACCTCTCTGAGGGTTTCGTTGGAAACGGGATAAAGTGCACATAACTAAACAGAAGCATTCTCAGAACCTTCTTCGTGATGTTTGCATTCAACTCACAGTGTTGAAACTTTCTTTGATAGTTCAGGTTTGAAACACTCTTTTGTAGAAACTGCAGGTGGATAATTCCATCTCTTTGAGTCCTATCCTAGTAAAGGAGATAACTTCATATCAAAGCAAGACAGAAGCATTCTCAGAAATTTCTTTGGGATGATTGAGTCGGACTCAGCTGAACATTCCTTTGGATGGAGCACTTTCGAAACGCACTATTTGTAGAATCTGCAAGTGCATGTGTGGTCCTCTCTGAGGATTTCGTTGGAAACGGGATAAACCGCACACAACAAAACAGAAGCATTCTCAGAACCTTCTTCGTGATGTTTGCATTCAACTCACAGTGTTGACAGGTTTGAAACACTCCTTTTGTGGAAACTGCAAGTGGAGAATTGCACCTCTTTGAGGCCTATCCTAGTAAAGGAAATAACTTCATATCAAAACAAGACAGAAGCATTCTCAGAAAATTCCTTGGGATGATTGTGTTGGACTCACAGAGCTGAACATTCCTTGGGCTGGAGCAGTTTCGAAAGACGCTTTCTGTAGCATCTGCAAGTGGATATTTGGCCCTCTCTGAGGAATTCGTTGGAATCGGGGTAATATCAGCTAACTAAACAGAAGCAGTCTCAGAATCTTCTTTGTGATGTTTGCATTCAAATCCCAGAGTTGAAACTTCCTTTGAAAGTTCAGGTTAGAAACACTCTTTTTGTAGGATCTGCAATTGGATATTTGGACCACTCTGTGGCCTTCGTTCGAAACGGATATATCTTCACATAAAATCTAGACAGAAGCATTCTCAGAAACTTTTCTGTGATGACTGCATTCAACTCACAGAGTTGAACACTCGTTTTGAGAGCGCAGTTTTGAAACTCTCTTTCTGTGGAATCTGCAAGTGGATATGTGGACCTCTTTGAAGATTTCTTTGGAAACGGGAATATCTTCACATAAAATCTAAACAGAAGCATTCTCAGAAACTTCTCTGTGATGTTTGTGTTCAACTCACACAGTTTCACATGGCTTTTCAAAGAGAAGTTCTGAAACATTCTTTTCCTAGTGTCTGCAAGTGGACATTTGGAGAGCTTTCAGGCCTGTGGTGGAAAACGAATTATCGTCACATAAAAACAAGAGAGAAGCATTGTCAGAAACTTCTTTGTGATGATTGCATTCAACTCACAGAGTTGAAGGTTCCTTTTCAAACAGCAGTTTCCAAACGCTCTTTCTGTGTAATGTGCAAGTGGATATTTCAACGTCTTTGAAGATTTCGTAGGAAACGGGATAATCTTCACAGAAAAGCTAAACAGAAGCATTCTCAGAAACACCTTTGTGATGATTAAATTCAACTCACAGAGTTGAACTTTTCTTTTGGGAGAGAATCTTTGAAACACTCTTTTACTACAATCTGCAAGTGGACATTAGGAGGGCTTTGAGGCCTCTGGTGGAAAAGGAAATATCTTCCAGTAAAAACTAGATAGAAGCATTCTCAGAAACTACTTTGTGATGATTGCATTCAAGACACAGAGTTGAACATTCCCTTTGACAGTGCAGTTTGGAAACTCTCTTTTTGTAGAATCTGCAAGTGGAGATATGGACCGCTTGGAGGCCTATGGTAGTCAAGGAAATAACTTCATATACAAACTAGACAGTAGCATTCTCAGAAAACTCTTTGTGACGACTGAGTTTAACTCACAGAGCTGAACATTCCCTGGGATGGAGCAGCTGCGAAACACACTATTTGTAGAATCTGCAAGGGGATTTTTGGACCTCTCTGAGGATTTCGTTGGAAACGGGATAAACTGCACATAACTAAACGGAAGTATTCTCAGAACTTTCTTCATGGTGATTGCATTCAACTCACACTGTTGAACCTTTCTTTGATAGTTCAGGTTTGAAACACTCTTTTTGTAGAATCTGCAAGAGGATATTTGGACCCCTCTGAGGATTTCGTTGGAAACGGGATTACCCGCACCTAACTAAACAGAAGCATTCTCAGAACTTTCCTCGTGATGCTTGCATTCAACAAACACTGTTGAACCTTTCTTTGATAGTTCAGGTTTGAAACACTCTTTTTGTAGAAACTGCAAGTGATATTTGGACCTCTCTGAGGATTTCGTTGGAAACGGGATAAAGTGCACATAACTAAACAGAAGCATTCTCAGAAATTTCTTCGTGATGTTTGCATTCAACTCACAGCGTTGAAACTTTCTTTGATAGTTCAGGTTTGAAACACTCTTTTTGTAGAAACTGCAAGTGGAGAATTGCACCTCTTTGAGGCCTATCCCAGTAAAGGAAATAACTTCATATCAAAACAAGACCGAAGGACTCTCAGAAAATTCCTTGGGATGATTGTCTTGGACTCACCGAGCTGAACATTCCTTGGGCTGGAGAAGTTTTGAAGCACGCTTACTGGAGAATCTGCAAGTGGATATTTGGCCCTCTCTGAGGAACTCGTTGGAAACGGGATAATTTCAGCTAACTAAACAGAAGCAGTCTCAGAATCTTCTTTGTGATGTTTGCATTCAAATCCCAGAGTTGAACGTTCCTTTGAACGTTCAGGTTTGAAACTCTCTTTTTGTAGAATCTGCGAGTGGATATATGGACCTCTCTGGGCATTTCGTTGGAAACGGGAAAAACTGCACATCACTAAACAGAAGTATTCTCAGAAATTTCCCCGTGGTGATTGCATTCAACTCAAACTGTTGAACCTTCTTTGATAGTTCAGGTTTGAAACGCACTTTTTGTAGAATCTGCAAGAGGATATTTGGACCTCTCTGAGGATTTCGTTGGAAACGGGATTAACCGCACCTAACTAAACAGAAGCATTCTCAGAACTTTCCTCGTGAGGCTTGCATTCAACAAACACTGTTGAACGTTTCTTTGATAGTTTTGGTTTGAAACACTCTTCTTGTAGAAACTGCAAGTTGATATTTGGACCTCTCTGAGGGTTTCGTTGGAAACGGGATAAAGTGCACATAACTAAACAGAAGCATTCTCAGAACCTTCTTCGTGATGTTTGCATTCAACTCACAGTGTTGAAACTTTCTTTGATAGTTCAGGTTTGAAACACTCTTTTGTAGAAACTGCAGGTGGATAATTCCATCTCTTTGAGTCCTATCCTAGTAAAGGAGATAACTTCATATCAAAGCAAGACAGAAGCATTCTCAGAAATTTCTTTGGGATGATTGAGTCGGACTCAGCTGAACATTCCTTTGGATGGAGCACTTTCGAAACGCACTATTTGTAGAATCTGCAAGTGCATGTGTGGTCCTCTCTGAGGATTTCGTTGGAAACGGGATAAACCGCACACAACAAAACAGAAGCATTCTCAGAACCTTCTTCGTGATGTTTGCATTCAACTCACAGTGTTGACAGGTTTGAAACACTCCTTTTGTGGAAACTGCAAGTGGAGAATTGCACCTCTTTGAGGCCTATCCTAGTAAAGGAAATAACTTCATATCAAAACAAGACAGAAGCATTCTCAGAAAATTCCTTGGGATGATTGTGTTGGACTCACAGAGCTGAACATTCCTTGGGCTGGAGCAGTTTCGAAAGACGCTTTCTGTAGCATCTGCAAGTGGATATTTGGCCCTCTCTGAGGAATTCGTTGGAATCGGGGTAATATCAGCTAACTAAACAGAAGCAGTCTCAGAATCTTCTTTGTGATGTTTGCATTCAAATCCCAGAGTTGAAACTTCCTTTGAAAGTTCAGGTTAGAAACACTCTTTTTGTAGGATCTGCAATTGGATATTTGGACCACTCTGTGGCCTTCGTTCGAAACGGATATATCTTCACATAAAATCTAGACAGAAGCATTCTCAGAAACTTTTCTGTGATGACTGCATTCAACTCACAGAGTTGAACACTCGTTTTGAGAGCGCAGTTTTGAAACTCTCTTTCTGTGGAATCTGCAAGTGGATATGTGGACCTCTTTGAAGATTTCTTTGGAAACGGGAATATCTTCACATAAAATCTAAACAGAAGCATTCTCAGAAACTTCTCTGTGATGTTTGTGTTCAACTCACACAGTTTCACATGGCTTTTCAAAGAGAAGTTCTGAAACATTCTTTTCCTAGTGTCTGCAAGTGGACATTTGGAGAGCTTTCAGGCCTGTGGTGGAAAACGAATTATCGTCACATAAAAACAAGAGAGAAGCATTGTCAGAAACTTCTTTGTGATGATTGCATTCAACTCACAGAGTTGAAGGTTCCTTTTCAAACAGCAGTTTCCAAACACTCTTTCTGTGTAATGTGCAAGTGGATATTTCAACGTCTTTGAAGATTTCGTAGGAAACGGGATAATCTTCACAGAAAAGCTAAACAGAAGCATTCTCAGAAACACCTTTGTGATGATTAAATTCAACTCACAGAGTTGAACTTTTCTTTTGGGAGAGAATCTTTGAAACACTCTTTTACTACAATCTGCAAGTGGACATTAGGAGGGCTTTGAGGCCTCTGGTGGAAAAGGAAATATCTTCCAGTACAAACTAGATAGAAGCATTCTCAGAAACTACTTTGTGATTCAAGACACAGAGTTGAACATTCCCTTTGACAGTGCAGTTTGGAAACTCTCTTTTTGTAGAATCTGCAAGTGGAGATATGGACCGCTTGGAGGCCTATGGTAGTCAAGGAAATAACTTCATATACAAACTAGACAGTAGCATTCTCAGAAAACTCTTTGTGACGACTGAGTTTAACTCACAGAGCTGAACATTCCCTGGGATGGAGCAGCTGCGAAACACACTATTTGTAGAATCTGCAAGGGGATTTTTGGACCTCTCTGAGGATTTCGTTGGAAACGGGATAAACTGCACATAACTAAACGGAAGTATTCTCAGAACTTTCTTCATGGTGATTGCATTCAACTCACACTGTTGAACCTTTCTTTGATAGTTCAGGTTTGAAACACTCTTTTTGTAGAATCTGCAAGAGGATATTTGGACCCCTCTGAGGATTTCGTTGGAAACGGGATTACCCGCACCTAACTAAACAGAAGCATTCTCAGAACTTTCCTCGTGATGCTTGCATTCAACAAACACTGTTGAACCTTTCTTTGATAGTTTAGGTTTGAAACACTCTTTTTGTAGAAACTGCAAGTTGATATTTGGACCTCTCTGAGGATTTCGTTGGAAACGGGATAAAGTGCACATAACTAAACAGAAGCATTCTCAGAAATTTCTTCGTGATGTTTGCATTCAACTCACAGCGTTGAAACTTTCTTTGATAGTTCAGGTTTGAAACACTCTTTTGTAGAAACTGCAGGTGGATAATTCCATCTCTTTGAGTCCTGTCCTAATAAAGGAGATAACTTCATATCAAAGCAAGACAGAAGCATTCTCAGAAATTTCTTTGGGATGATTGAGTCGGACTCAGCTGAACATTCCTTTGGATGGAGCACTTTCGAAACACACTATTTGTAGAATCTGCAAGTGGATATTTGGACCTCTCTGAGGATTTCGTTGGAAACGGGATAAACCACACACAACTAAACAGAAGCATTCTCAGAGCCTTCTTCATGATGTTTGCATTCAACTCACAGTGTTGAACCTTTCTTTGATAGTTCAGGTTTGAAACACTCTTTTTGTAGAAACTGCAAGTGGAGAATTGCACCTCTTTGAGGCCTATCCCAGTAAAGGAAATAACTTCATATCAAAACAAGACCGAAGGACTCTCAGAAAATTCCTTGGGATGATTGTCTTGGACTCACCGAGCTGAACATTCCTTGGGCTGGAGAAGTTTTGAGGCACGCTTACTGGAGAATCTGCAAGTGGATATTTGGCCCTCTCTGAGGAACTCGTTGGAAACGGGATAATTTCAGCTAACTAAACAGAAGCAGTCTCAGAATCTTCTTTGTGATGTTTGCATTCAAATCCCAGAGTTGAACGTTCCTTTGAACGTTCAGGTTTGAAACTCTCTTTTTGTAGAATCTGCGAGTGGATATATGGACCTCTCTGGGCATTTCGTTGGAAACGGGAAAAACTGCACATCACTAAACAGAAGTATTCTCAGAAATTTCCCCGTGGTGATTGCATTCAACTCAAACTGTTGAACCTTCTTTGATAGTTCAGGTTTGAAACGCACTTTTTGTAGAATCTGCAAGAGGATATTTGGACCTCTCTGAGGATTTCGTTGGAAACGGGATTAACCGCACCTAACTAAACAGAAGCATTCTCAGAACTTTCCTCGTGAGGCTTGCATTCAACAAACACTGTTGAACGTTTCTTTGATAGTTTTGGTTTGAAACACTCTTCTTGTAGAAACTGCAAGTTGATATTTGGACCTCTCTGAGGGTTTCGTTGGAAACGGGATAAAGTGCACATAACTAAACAGAAGCATTCTCAGAACCTTCTTCGTGATGTTTGCATTCAACTCACAGTGTTGAAACTTTCTTTGATAGTTCAGGTTTGAAACACTCTTTTGTAGAAACTGCAGGTGGATAATTCCATCTCTTTGAGTCCTATCCTAGTAAAGGAGATAACTTCATATCAAAGCAAGACAGAAGCATTCTCAGAAATTTCTTTGGGATGATTGAGTCGGACTCAGCTGAACATTCCTTTGGATGGAGCACTTTCGAAACGCACTATTTGTAGAATCTGCAAGTGCATGTGTGGTCCTCTCTGAGGATTTCGTTGGAAACGGGATAAACCGCACACAACAAAACAGAAGCATTCTCAGAACCTTCTTCGTGATGTTTGCATTCAACTCACAGTGTTGACAGGTTTGAAACACTCCTTTTGTGGAAACTGCAAGTGGAGAATTGCACCTCTTTGAGGCCTATCCTAGTAAAGGAAATAACTTCATATCAAAACAAGACAGAAGCATTCTCAGAAAATTCCTTGGGATGATTGTGTTGGACTCACAGAGCTGAACATTCCTTGGGCTGGAGCAGTTTCGAAAGACGCTTTCTGTAGCATCTGCAAGTGGATATTTGGCCCTCTCTGAGGAATTCGTTGGAATCGGGGTAATATCAGCTAACTAAACAGAAGCAGTCTCAGAATCTTCTTTGTGATGTTTGCATTCAAATCCCAGAGTTGAAACTTCCTTTGAAAGTTCAGGTTAGAAACACTCTTTTTGTAGGATCTGCAATTGGATATTTGGACCACTCTGTGGCCTTCGTTCGAAACGGATATATCTTCACATAAAATCTAGACAGAAGCATTCTCAGAAACTTTTCTGTGATGACTGCATTCAACTCACAGAGTTGAACACTCGTTTTGAGAGCGCAGTTTTGAAACTCTCTTTCTGTGGAATCTGCAAGTGGATATGTGGACCTCTTTGAAGATTTCTTTGGAAACGGGAATATCTTCACATAAAATCTAAACAGAAGCATTCTCAGAAACTTCTCTGTGATGTTTGTGTTCAACTCACACAGTTTCACATGGCTTTTCAAAGAGAAGTTCTGAAACATTCTTTTCCTAGTGTCTGCAAGTGGACATTTGGAGAGCTTTCAGGCCTGTGGTGGAAAACGAATTATCGTCACATAAAAACAAGAGAGAAGCATTGTCAGAAACTTCTTTGTGATGATTGCATTCAACTCACAGAGTTGAAGGTTCCTTTTCAAACAGCAGTTTCCAAACGCTCTTTCTGTGTAATGTGCAAGTGGATATTTCAACGTCTTTGAAGATTTCGTAGGAAACGGGATAATCTTCACAGAAAAGCTAAACAGAAGCATTCTCAGAAACACCTTTGTGATGATTAAATTCAACTCACAGAGTTGAACTTTTCTTTTGGGAGAGAATCTTTGAAACACTCTTTTACTACAATCTGCAAGTGGACATTAGGAGGGCTTTGAGGCCTCTGGTGGAAAAGGAAATATCTTCCAGTAAAAACTAGATAGAAGCATTCTCAGAAACTACTTTGTGATGATTGCATTCAAGACACAGAGTTGAACATTCCCTTTGACAGTGCAGTTTGGAAACTCTCTTTTTGTAGAATCTGCAAGTGGAGATATGGACCGCTTGGAGGCCTATGGTAGTCAAGGAAATAACTTCATATACAAACTAGACAGTAGCATTCTCAGAAAACTCTTTGTGACGACTGAGTTTAACTCACAGAGCTGAACATTCCCTGGGATGGAGCAGCTGCGAAACACACTATTTGTAGAATCTGCAAGGGGATTTTTGGACCTCTCTGAGGATTTCGTTGGAAACGGGATAAACTGCACATAACTAAACGGAAGTATTCTCAGAACTTTCTTCATGGTGATTGCATTCAACTCACACTGTTGAACCTTTCTTTGATAGTTCAGGTTTGAAACACTCTTTTTGTAGAATCTGCAAGAGGATATTTGGACCCCTCTGAGGATTTCGTTGGAAACGGGATTACCCGCACCTAACTAAACAGAAGCATTCTCAGAACTTTCCTCGTGATGCTTGCATTCAACAAACACTGTTGAACCTTTCTTTGATAGTTTAGGTTTGAAACACTCTTTTTGTAGAAACTGCAAGTTGATATTTGGACCTCTCTGAGGATTTCGTTGGAAACGGGATAAAGTGCACATAACTAAACAGAAGCATTCTCAGAAATTTCTTCGTGATGTTTGCATTCAACTCACAGCGTTGAAACTTTCTTTGATAGTTCAGGTTTGAAACACTCTTTTGTAGAAACTGCAGGTGGATAATTCCATCTCTTTGAGTCCTGTCCTAATAAAGGAGATAACTTCATATCAAAGCAAGACAGAAGCATTCTCAGAAATTTCTTTGGGATGATTGAGTCGGACTCAGCTGAACATTCCTTTGGATGGAGCACTTTCGAAACACACTATTTGTAGAATCTGCAAGTGGATATTTGGACCTCTCTGAGGATTTCGTTGGAAACGGGATAAACCACACACAACTAAACAGAAGCATTCTCAGAGCCTTCTTCATGATGTTTGCATTCAACTCACAGTGTTGAACCTTTCTTTGATAGTTCAGGTTTGAAACACTCTTTTTGTAGAAACTGCAAGTGGAGAATTGCACCTCTTTGAGGCCTATCCCAGTAAAGGAAATAACTTCATATCAAAACAAGACCGAAGGACTCTCAGAAAATTCCTTGGGATGATTGTCTTGGACTCACCGAGCTGAACATTCCTTGGGCTGGAGAAGTTTTGAAGCACGCTTACTGGAGAATCTGCAAGTGGATATTTGGCCCTCTCTGAGGAACTCGTTGGAAACGGGATAATTTCAGCTAACTAAACAGAAGCAGTCTCAGAATCTTCTTTGTGATGTTTGCATTCAAATCCCAGAGTTGAACGTTCCTTTGAACGTTCAGGTTTGAAACTCTCTTTTTGTAGAATCTGCGAGTGGATATATGGACCTCTCTGGGCATTTCGTTGGAAACGGGAAAAACTGCACATCACTAAACAGAAGTATTCTCAGAAATTTCCCCGTGGTGATTGCATTCAACTCAAACTGTTGAACCTTCTTTGATAGTTCAGGTTTGAAACGCACTTTTTGTAGAATCTGCAAGAGGATATTTGGACCTCTCTGAGGATTTCGTTGGAAACGGGATTAACCGCACCTAACTAAACAGAAGCATTCTCAGAACTTTCCTCGTGAGGCTTGCATTCAAGAAACACTGTTGAACGTTTCTTTGATAGTTTTGGTTTGAAACACTCTTCTTGTAGAAACTGCAAGTTGATATTTGGACCTCTCTGAGGGTTTCGTTGGAAACGGGATAAAGTGCACATAACTAAACAGAAGCATTCTCAGAACCTTCTTCGTGATGTTTGCATTCAACTCACAGTGTTGAAACTTTCTTTGATAGTTCAGGTTTGAAACACTCTTTTGTAGAAACTGCAGGTGGATAATTCCATCTCTTTGAGTCCTATCCTAGTAAAGGAGATAACTTCATATCAAAGCAAGACAGAAGCATTCTCAGAAATTTCTTTGGGATGATTGAGTCGGACTCAGCTGAACATTCCTTTGGATGGAGCACTTTCGAAACGCACTATTTGTAGAATCTGCAAGTGCATGTGTGGTCCTCTCTGAGGATTTCGTTGGAAACGGGATAAACCGCACACAACAAAACAGAAGCATTCTCAGAACCTTCTTCGTGATGTTTGCATTCAACTCACAGTGTTGACAGGTTTGAAACACTCCTTTTGTGGAAACTGCAAGTGGAGAATTGCACCTCTTTGAGGCCTATCCTAGTAAAGGAAATAACTTCATATCAAAACAAGACAGAAGCATTCTCAGAAAATTCCTTGGGATGATTGTGTTGGACTCACAGAGCTGAACATTCCTTGGGCTGGAGCAGTTTCGAAAGACGCTTTCTGTAGCATCTGCAAGTGGATATTTGGCCCTCTCTGAGGAATTCGTTGGAATCGGGGTAATATCAGCTAACTAAACAGAAGCAGTCTCAGAATCTTCTTTGTGATGTTTGCATTCAAATCCCAGAGTTGAAACTTCCTTTGAAAGTTCAGGTTAGAAACACTCTTTTTGTAGGATCTGCAATTGGATATTTGGACCACTCTGTGGCCTTCGTTCGAAACGGATATATCTTCACATAAAATCTAGACAGAAGCATTCTCAGAAACTTTTCTGTGATGACTGCATTCAACTCACAGAGTTGAACACTCGTTTTGAGAGCGCAGTTTTGAAACTCTCTTTCTGTGGAATCTGCAAGTGGATATGTGGACCTCTTTGAAGATTTCTTTGGAAACGGGAATATCTTCACATAAAATCTAAACAGAAGCATTCTCAGAAACTTCTCTGTGATGTTTGTGTTCAACTCACACAGTTTCACATGGCTTTTCAAAGAGAAGTTCTGAAACATTCTTTTCCTAGTGTCTGCAAGTGGACATTTGGAGAGCTTTCAGGCCTGTGGTGGAAAACGAATTATCGTCACATAAAAACAAGAGAGAAGCATTGTCAGAAACTTCTTTGTGATGATTGCATTCAACTCACAGAGTTGAAGGTTCCTTTCCAAACAGCAGTTTCCAAACACTCTTTCTGTGTAATGTGCAAGTGGATATTTCAACGTCTTTGAAGATTTCGTAGGAAACGGGATAATCTTCACAGAAAAGCTAAACAGAAGCATTCTCAGAAACACCTTTGTGATGATTAAATTCAACTCACAGAGTTGAACTTTTCTTTTGGGAGAGAATCTTTGAAACACTCTTTTACTACAATCTGCAAGTGGACATTAGGAGGGCTTTGAGGCCTCTGGTGGAAAAGGAAATATCTTCCAGTAAAAACTAGATAGAAGCATTCTCAGAAACTACTTTGTGATGATTGCATTCAAGACACAGAGTTGAACATTCCCTTTGACAGTGCAGTTTGGAAACTCTCTTTTTGTAGAATCTGCAAGTGGAGATATGGACCGCTTGGAGGCCTATGGTAGTCAAGGAAATAACTTCATATACAAACTAGACAGTAGCATTCTCAGAAAACTCTTTGTGACGACTGAGTTTAACTCACAGAGCTGAACATTCCCTGGG
Source organism: Pan troglodytes (assembly GCF_028858775.2). Taxonomy (NCBI): domain Eukaryota; kingdom Metazoa; phylum Chordata; class Mammalia; order Primates; family Hominidae; genus Pan; species Pan troglodytes. The sequence goes on from NC_072403.2 coordinate 64,787,774, forward strand.
ATGGAGCAGCTGCGAAACACACTATTTGTAGAATCTGCAAGGGGATTTTTGGACCTCTCTGAGGATTTCGTTGGAAACGGGATAAACTGCACATAACTAAACGGAAGTATTCTCAGAACTTTCTTCATGGTGATTGCATTCAACTCACACTGTTGAACCTTTCTTTGATAGTTCAGGTTTGAAACACTCTTTTTGTAGAATCTGCAAGAGGATATTTGGACCCCTCTGAGGATTTCGTTGGAAACGGGATTACCCGCACCTAACTAAACAGAAGCATTCTCAGAACTTTCCTCGTGATGCTTGCATTCAACAAACACTGTTGAACCTTTCTTTGATAGTTTAGGTTTGAAACACTCTTTTTGTAGAAACTGCAAGTGATATTTGGACCTCTCTGAGGATTTCGTTGGAAACGGGATAAAGTGCACATAACTAAACAGAAGCATTCTCAGAAATTTCTTCGTGATGTTTGCATTCAACTCACAGCGTTGAAACTTTCTTTGATAGTTCAGGTTTGAAACACTCTTTTGTAGAAACTGCAGGTGGATAATTCCATCTCTTTGAGTCCTGTCCTAATGAAGGAGATAACTTCATATCAAAGCAAGACAGAAGCATTCTCAGAAATTTCTTTGGGATGATTGAGTCGGACTCAGCTGAACATTCCTTTGGATGGAGCACTTTCGAAACACACTATTTGTAGAATCTGCAAGTGGATATTTGGACCTCTCTGAGGATTTCGTTGGAAACGGGATAAACCACACACAACTAAACAGAAGCATTCTCAGAGCCTTCTTCATGATGTTTGCATTCAACTCACAGTGTTGAACCTTTCTTTGATAGTTCAGGTTTGAAACACTCTTTTTGTAGAAACTGCAAGTGGAGAATTGCACCTCTTTGAGGCCTATCCCAGTAAAGGAAATAACTTCATATCAAAACAAGACCGAAGGACTCTCAGAAAATTCCTTGGGATGATTGTCTTGGACTCACCGAGCTGAACATTCCTTGGGCTGGAGAAGTTTTGAAGCACGCTTACTGGAGAATCTGCAAGTGGATATTTGGCCCTCTCTGAGGAACTCGTTGGAAACGGGATAATTTCAGCTAACTAAACAGAAGCAGTCTCAGAATCTTCTTTGTGATGTTTGCATTCAAATCCCAGAGTTGAACGTTCCTTTGAACGTTCAGGTTTGAAACTCTCTTTTTGTAGAATCTGCGAGTGGATATATGGACCTCTCTGGGCATTTCGTTGGAAACGGGAAAAACTGCACATCACTAAACAGAAGTATTCTCAGAAATTTCCCCGTGGTGATTGCATTCAACTCAAACTGTTGAACCTTCTTTGATAGTTCAGGTTTGAAACGCACTTTTTGTAGAATCTGCAAGAGGATATTTGGACCTCTCTGAGGATTTCGTTGGAAACGGGATTAACCGCACCTAACTAAACAGAAGCATTCTCAGAACTTTCCTCGTGAGGCTTGCATTCAACAAACACTGTTGAACGTTTCTTTGATAGTTTTGGTTTGAAACACTCTTCTTGTAGAAACTGCAAGTTGATATTTGGACCTCTCTGAGGGTTTCGTTGGAAACGGGATAAAGTGCACATAACTAAACAGAAGCATTCTCAGAACCTTCTTCGTGATGTTTGCATTCAACTCACAGTGTTGAAACTTTCTTTGATAGTTCAGGTTTGAAACACTCTTTTGTAGAAACTGCAGGTGGATAATTCCATCTCTTTGAGTCCTATCCTAGTAAAGGAGATAACTTCATATCAAAGCAAGACAGAAGCATTCTCAGAAATTTCTTTGGGATGATTGAGTCGGACTCAGCTGAACATTCCTTTGGATGGAGCACTTTCGAAACGCACTATTTGTAGAATCTGCAAGTGCATGTGTGGTCCTCTCTGAGGATTTCGTTGGAAACGGGATAAACCGCACACAACAAAACAGAAGCATTCTCAGAACCTTCTTCGTGATGTTTGCATTCAACTCACAGTGTTGACAGGTTTGAAACACTCCTTTTGTGGAAACTGCAAGTGGAGAATTGCACCTCTTTGAGGCCTATCCTAGTAAAGGAAATAACTTCATATCAAAACAAGACAGAAGCATTCTCAGAAAATTCCTTGGGATGATTGTGTTGGACTCACAGAGCTGAACATTCCTTGGGCTGGAGCAGTTTCGAAAGACGCTTTCTGTAGCATCTGCAAGTGGATATTTGGCCCTCTCTGAGGAATTCGTTGGAATCGGGGTAATATCAGCTAACTAAACAGAAGCAGTCTCAGAATCTTCTTTGTGATGTTTGCATTCAAATCCCAGAGTTGAAACTTCCTTTGAAAGTTCAGGTTAGAAACACTCTTTTTGTAGGATCTGCAATTGGATATTTGGACCACTCTGTGGCCTTCGTTCGAAACGGATATATCTTCACATAAAATCTAGACAGAAGCATTCTCAGAAACTTTTCTGTGATGACTGCATTCAACTCACAGAGTTGAACACTCGTTTTGAGAGCGCAGTTTTGAAACTCTCTTTCTGTGGAATCTGCAAGTGGATATGTGGACCTCTTTGAAGATTTCTTTGGAAACGGGAATATCTTCACATAAAATCTAAACAGAAGCATTCTCAGAAACAGAAGTGATGTTTGTGTTCAACTCACACAGTTTCACATGGCTTTTCAAAGAGAAGTTCTGAAACATTCTTTTCCTAGTGTCTGCAAGTGGACATTTGGAGAGCTTTCAGGCCTGTGGTGGAAAACGAATTATCGTCACATAAAAACAAGAGAGAAGCATTGTCAGAAACTTCTTTGTGATGATTGCATTCAACTCACAGAGTTGAAGGTTCCTTTTCAAACAGCAGTTTCCAAACACTCTTTCTGTGTAATGTGCAAGTGGATATTTGAACGTCTTTGAAGATTTCGTAGGAAACGGGATAATCTTCACAGAAAAGCTAAACAGAAGCATTCTCAGAAACACCTTTGTGATGATTAAATTCAACTCACAGAGTTGAACTTTTCTTTTGGGAGAGAATCTTTGAAACACTCTTTTACTACAATCTGCAAGTGGACATTAGGAGGGCTTTGAGGCCTCTGGTGGAAAAGGAAATATCTTCCAGTAAAAACTAGATAGAAGCATTCTCAGAAACTACTTTGTGATGATTGCATTCAAGACACAGAGTTGAACATTCCCTTTGACAGTGCAGTTTGGAAACTCTCTTTTTGTAGAATCTGCAAGTGGAGATATGGACCGCTTGGAGGCCTATGGTAGTCAAGGAAATAACTTCATATACAAACTAGACAGTAGCATTCTCAGAAAACTCTTTGTGACGACTGAGTTTAACTCACAGAGCTGAACATTCCCTGGGATGGAGCAGCTGCGAAACACACTATTTGTAGAATCTGCAAGGGGATTTTTGGACCTCTCTGAGGATTTCGTTGGAAACGGGATAAACTGCACATAACTAAACGGAAGTATTCTCAGAACTTTCTTCATGGTGATTGCATTCAACTCACACTGTTGAACCTTTCTTTGATAGTTCAGGTTTGAAACACTCTTTTTGTAGAATCTGCAAGAGGATATTTGGACCCCTCTGAGGATTTCGTTGGAAACGGGATTACCCGCACCTAACTAAACAGAAGCATTCTCAGAACTTTCCTCGTGATGCTTGCATTCAACAAACACTGTTGAACCTTTCTTTGATAGTTTAGGTTTGAAACACTCTTTTTGTAGAAACTGCAAGTTGATATTTGGACCTCTCTGAGGATTTCGTTGGAAACGGGATAAAGTGCACATAACTAAACAGAAGCATTCTCAGAAATTTCTTCGTGATGTTTGCATTCAACTCACAGCGTTGAAACTTTCTTTGATAGTTCAGGTTTGAAACACTCTTTTGTAGAAACTGCAGGTGGATAATTCCATCTCTTTGAGTCCTGTCCTAATGAAGGAGATAACTTCATATCAAAGCAAGACAGAAGCATTCTCAGAAATTTCTTTGGGATGATTGAGTCGGACTCAGCTGAACATTCCTTTGGATGGAGCACTTTCGAAACACACTATTTGTAGAATCTGCAAGTGGATATTTGGACCTCTCTGAGGATTTCGTTGGAAACGGGATAAACCACACACAACTAAACAGAAGCATTCTCAGAGCCTTCTTCATGATGTTTGCATTCAACTCACAGTGTTGAACCTTTCTTTGATAGTTCAGGTTTGAAACACTCTTTTTGTAGAAACTGCAAGTGGAGAATTGCACCTCTTTGAGGCCTATCCCAGTAAAGGAAATAACTTCATATCAAAACAAGACCGAAGGACTCTCAGAAAATTCCTTGGGATGATTGTCTTGGACTCACCGAGCTGAACATTCCTTGGGCTGGAGAAGTTTTGAAGCACGCTTACTGGAGAATCTGCAAGTGGATATTTGGCCCTCTCTGAGGAATTCGTTGGAAACGGGATAATTTCAGCTAACTAAACAGAAGCAGTCTCAGAATCTTCTTTGTGATGTTTGCATTCAAATCCCAGAGTTGAACGTTCCTTTGAACGTTCAGGTTTGAAACTCTCTTTTTGTAGAATCTGCGAGTGGATATATGGACCTCTCTGGGCATTTCGTTGGAAACGGGAAAAACTGCACATCACTAAACAGAAGTATTCTCAGAAATTTCCCCGTGGTGATTGCATTCAACTCAAACTGTTGAACCTTCTTTGATAGTTCAGGTTTGAAACACACTTTTTGTAGAATCTGCAAGAGGATATTTGGACCTCTCTGAGGATTTCGTTGGAAACGGGATTAACCGCACCTAACTAAACAGAAGCATTCTCAGAACTTTCCTCGTGAGGCTTGCATTCAACAAACACTGTTGAACGTTTCTTTGATAGTTTTGGTTTGAAACACTCTTCTTGTAGAAACTGCAAGTTGATATTTGGACCTCTCTGAGGGTTTCGTTGGAAACGGGATAAAGTGCACATAACTAAACAGAAGCATTCTCAGAACCTTCTTCGTGATGTTTGCATTCAACTCACAGTGTTGAAACTTTCTTTGATAGTTCAGGTTTGAAACACTCTTTTGTAGAAACTGCAGGTGGATAATTCCATCTCTTTGAGTCCTATCCTAGTAAAGGAGATAACTTCATATCAAAGCAAGACAGAAGCATTCTCAGAAATTTCTTTGGGATGATTGAGTCGGACTCAGCTGAACATTCCTTTGGATGGAGCACTTTCGAAACGCACTATTTGTAGAATCTGCAAGTGCATGTGTGGTCCTCTCTGAGGATTTCGTTGGAAACGGGATAAACCGCACACAACAAAACAGAAGCATTCTCAGAACCTTCTTCGTGATGTTTGCATTCAACTCACAGTGTTGACAGGTTTGAAACACTCCTTTTGTGGAAACTGCAAGTGGAGAATTGCACCTCTTTGAGGCCTATCCTAGTAAAGGAAATAACTTCATATCAAAACAAGACAGAAGCATTCTCAGAAAATTCCTTGGGATGATTGTGTTGGACTCACAGAGCTGAACATTCCTTGGGCTGGAGCAGTTTCGAAAGACGCTTTCTGTAGCATCTGCAAGTGGATATTTGGCCCTCTCTGAGGAATTCGTTGGAATCGGGGTAATATCAGCTAACTAAACAGAAGCAGTCTCAGAATCTTCTTTGTGATGTTTGCATTCAAATCCCAGAGTTGAAACTTCCTTTGAAAGTTCAGGTTAGAAACACTCTTTTTGTAGGATCTGCAATTGGATATTTGGACCACTCTGTGGCCTTCGTTCGAAACGGATATATCTTCACATAAAATCTAGACAGAAGCATTCTCAGAAACTTTTCTGTGATGACTGCATTCAACTCACAGAGTTGAACACTCGTTTTGAGAGCGCAGTTTTGAAACTCTCTTTCTGTGGAATCTGCAAGTGGATATGTGGACCTCTTTGAAGATTTCTTTGGAAACGGGAATATCTTCACATAAAATCTAAACAGAAGCATTCTCAGAAACAGAAGTGATGTTTGTGTTCAACTCACACAGTTTCACATGGCTTTTCAAAGAGAAGTTCTGAAACATTCTTTTCCTAGTGTCTGCAAGTGGACATTTGGAGAGCTTTCAGGCCTGTGGTGGAAAACGAATTATCGTCACATAAAAACAAGAGAGAAGCATTGTCAGAAACTTCTTTGTGATGATTGCATTCAACTCACAGAGTTGAAGGTTCCTTTTCAAACAGCAGTTTCCAAACACTCTTTCTGTGTAATGTGCAAGTGGATATTTCAACGTCTTTGAAGATTTCGTAGGAAACGGGATAATCTTCACAGAAAAGCTAAACAGAAGCATTCTCAGAAACACCTTTGTGATGATTAAATTCAACTCACAGAGTTGAACTTTTCTTTTGGGAGAGAATCTTTGAAACACTCTTTTACTACAATCTGCAAGTGGACATTAGGAGGGCTTTGAGGCCTCTGGTGGAAAAGGAAATATCTTCCAGTACAAACTAGATAGAAGCATTCTCAGAAACTACTTTGTGATTCAAGACACAGAGTTGAACATTCCCTTTGACAGTGCAGTTTGGAAACTCTCTTTTTGTAGAATCTGCAAGTGGAGATATGGACCGCTTGGAGGCCTATGGTAGTCAAGGAAATAACTTCATATACAAACTAGACAGTAGCATTCTCAGAAAACTCTTTGTGACGACTGAGTTTAACTCACAGAGCTGAACATTCCCTGGGATGGAGCAGCTGCGAAACACACTATTTGTAGAATCTGCAAGGGGATTTTTGGACCTCTCTGAGGATTTCGTTGGAAACGGGATAAACTGCACATAACTAAACGGAAGTATTCTCAGAACTTTCTTCATGGTGATTGCATTCAACTCACACTGTTGAACCTTTCTTTGATAGTTCAGGTTTGAAACACTCTTTTTGTAGAATCTGCAAGAGGATATTTGGACCCCTCTGAGGATTTCGTTGGAAACGGGATTACCCGCACCTAACTAAACAGAAGCATTCTCAGAACTTTCCTCGTGATGCTTGCATTCAACAAACACTGTTGAACCTTTCTTTGATAGTTTAGGTTTGAAACACTCTTTTTGTAGAAACTGCAAGTTGATATTTGGACCTCTCTGAGGATTTCGTTGGAAACGGGATAAAGTGCACATAACTAAACAGAAGCATTCTCAGAAATTTCTTCGTGATGTTTGCATTCAACTCACAGCGTTGAAACTTTCTTTGATAGTTCAGGTTTGAAACACTCTTTTGTAGAAACTGCAGGTGGATAATTCCATCTCTTTGAGTCCTGTCCTAATAAAGGAGATAACTTCATATCAAAGCAAGACAGAAGCATTCTCAGAAATTTCTTTGGGATGATTGAGTCGGACTCAGCTGAACATTCCTTTGGATGGAGCACTTTCGAAACACACTATTTGTAGAATCTGCAAGTGGATATTTGGACCTCTCTGAGGATTTCGTTGGAAACGGGATAAACCACACACAACTAAACAGAAGCATTCTCAGAGCCTTCTTCATGATGTTTGCATTCAACTCACAGTGTTGAACCTTTCTTTGATAGTTCAGGTTTGAAACACTCTTTTTGTAGAAACTGCAAGTGGAGAATTGCACCTCTTTGAGGCCTATCCCAGTAAAGGAAATAACTTCATATCAAAACAAGACCGAAGGACTCTCAGAAAATTCCTTGGGATGATTGTCTTGGACTCACCGAGCTGAACATTCCTTGGGCTGGAGAAGTTTTGAAGCACGCTTACTGGAGAATCTGCAAGTGGATATTTGGCCCTCTCTGAGGAACTCGTTGGAAACGGGATAATTTCAGCTAACTAAACAGAAGCAGTCTCAGAATCTTCTTTGTGATGTTTGCATTCAAATCCCAGAGTTGAACGTTCCTTTGAACGTTCAGGTTTGAAACTCTCTTTTTGTAGAATCTGCGAGTGGATATATGGACCTCTCTGGGCATTTCGTTGGAAACGGGAAAAACTGCACATCACTAAACAGAAGTATTCTCAGAAATTTCCCCGTGGTGATTGCATTCAACTCAAACTGTTGAACCTTCTTTGATAGTTCAGGTTTGAAACGCACTTTTTGTAGAATCTGCAAGAGGATATTTGGACCTCTCTGAGGATTTCGTTGGAAACGGGATTAACCGCACCTAACTAAACAGAAGCATTCTCAGAACTTTCCTCGTGAGGCTTGCATTCAACAAACACTGTTGAACGTTTCTTTGATAGTTTTGGTTTGAAACACTCTTCTTGTAGAAACTGCAAGTTGATATTTGGACCTCTCTGAGGGTTTCGTTGGAAACGGGATAAAGTGCACATAACTAAACAGAAGCATTCTCAGAACCTTCTTCGTGATGTTTGCATTCAACTCACAGTGTTGAAACTTTCTTTGATAGTTCAGGTTTGAAACACTCTTTTGTAGAAACTGCAGGTGGATAATTCCATCTCTTTGAGTCCTATCCTAGTAAAGGAGATAACTTCATATCAAAGCAAGACAGAAGCATTCTCAGAAATTTCTTTGGGATGATTGAGTCGGACTCAGCTGAACATTCCTTTGGATGGAGCACTTTCGAAACGCACTATTTGTAGAATCTGCAAGTGCATGTGTGGTCCTCTCTGAGGATTTCGTTGGAAACGGGATAAACCGCACACAACAAAACAGAAGCATTCTCAGAACCTTCTTCGTGATGTTTGCATTCAACTCACAGTGTTGACAGGTTTGAAACACTCCTTTTGTGGAAACTGCAAGTGGAGAATTGCACCTCTTTGAGGCCTATCCTAGTAAAGGAAATAACTTCATATCAAAACAAGACAGAAGCATTCTCAGAAAATTCCTTGGGATGATTGTGTTGGACTCACAGAGCTGAACATTCCTTGGGCTGGAGCAGTTTCGAAAGACGCTTTCTGTAGCATCTGCAAGTGGATATTTGGCCCTCTCTGAGGAATTCGTTGGAATCGGGGTAATATCAGCTAACTAAACAGAAGCAGTCTCAGAATCTTCTTTGTGATGTTTGCATTCAAATCCCAGAGTTGAAACTTCCTTTGAAAGTTCAGGTTAGAAACACTCTTTTTGTAGGATCTGCAATTGGATATTTGGACCACTCTGTGGCCTTCGTTCGAAACGGATATATCTTCACATAAAATCTAGACAGAAGCATTCTCAGAAACTTTTCTGTGATGACTGCATTCAACTCACAGAGTTGAACACTCGTTTTGAGAGCGCAGTTTTGAAACTCTCTTTCTGTGGAATCTGCAAGTGGATATGTGGACCTCTTTGAAGATTTCTTTGGAAACGGGAATATCTTCACATAAAATCTAAACAGAAGCATTCTCAGAAACTTCTCTGTGATGTTTGTGTTCAACTCACACAGTTTCACATGGCTTTTCAAAGAGAAGTTCTGAAACATTCTTTTCCTAGTGTCTGCAAGTGGACATTTGGAGAGCTTTCAGGCCTGTGGTGGAAAACGAATTATCGTCACATAAAAACAAGAGAGAAGCATTGTCAGAAACTTCTTTGTGATGATTGCATTCAACTCACAGAGTTGAAGGTTCCTTTTCAAACAGCAGTTTCCAAACACTCTTTCTGTGTAATGTGCAAGTGGATATTTCAACGTCTTTGAAGATTTCGTAGGAAACGGGATAATCTTCACAGAAAAGCTAAACAGAAGCATTCTCAGAAACACCTTTGTGATGATTAAATTCAACTCACAGAGTTGAACTTTTCTTTTGGGAGAGAATCTTTGAAACACTCTTTTACTACAATCTGCAAGTGGACATTAGGAGGGCTTTGAGGCCTCTGGTGGAAAAGGAAATATCTTCCAGTAAAAACTAGATAGAAGCATTCTCAGAAACTACTTTGTGATGATTGCATTCAAGACACAGAGTTGAACATTCCCTTTGACAGTGCAGTTTGGAAACTCTCTTTTTGTAGAATCTGCAAGTGGAGATATGGACCGCTTGGAGGCCTATGGTAGTCAAGGAAATAACTTCATATACAAACTAGACAGTAGCATTCTCAGAAAACTCTTTGTGACGACTGAGTTTAACTCACAGAGCTGAACATTCCCTGGGATGGAGCAGCTGCGAAACACACTATTTGTAGAATCTGCAAGGGGATTTTTGGACCTCTCTGAGGATTTCGTTGGAAACGGGATAAACTGCACATAACTAAACGGAAGTATTCTCAGAACTTTCTTCATGGTGATTGCATTCAACTCACACTGTTGAACCTTTCTTTGATAGTTCAGGTTTGAAACACTCTTTTTGTAGAATCTGCAAGAGGATATTTGGACCCCTCTGAGGATTTCGTTGGAAACGGGATTACCCGCACCTAACTAAACAGAAGCATTCTCAGAACTTTCCTCGTGATGCTTGCATTCAACAAACACTGTTGAACCTTTCTTTGATAGTTTAGGTTTGAAACACTCTTTTTGTAGAAACTGCAAGTTGATATTTGGACCTCTCTGAGGATTTCGTTGGAAACGGGATAAAGTGCACATAACTAAACAGAAGCATTCTCAGAAATTTCTTCGTGATGTTTGCATTCAACTCACAGCGTTGAAACTTTCTTTGATAGTTCAGGTTTGAAACACTCTTTTGTAGAAACTGCAGGTGGATAATTCCATCTCTTTGAGTCCTGTCCTAATGAAGGAGATAACTTCATATCAAAGCAAGACAGAAGCATTCTCAGAAATTTCTTTGGGATGATTGAGTCGGACTCAGCTGAACATTCCTTTGGATGGAGCACTTTCGAAACACACTATTTGTAGAATCTGCAAGTGGATATTTGGACCTCTCTGAGGATTTCGTTGGAAACGGGATAAACCACACACAACTAAACAGAAGCATTCTCAGAGCCTTCTTCATGATGTTTGCATTCAACTCACAGTGTTGAACCTTTCTTTGATAGTTCAGGTTTGAAACACTCTTTTTGTAGAAACTGCAAGTGGAGAATTGCACCTCTTTGAGGCCTATCCCAGTAAAGGAAATAACTTCATATCAAAACAAGACCGAAGGACTCTCAGAAAATTCCTTGGGATGATTGTCTTGGACTCACCGAGCTGAACATTCCTTGGGCTGGAGAAGTTTTGAAGCACGCTTACTGGAGAATCTGCAAGTGGATATTTGGCCCTCTCTGAGGAATTCGTTGGAAACGGGATAATTTCAGCTAACTAAACAGAAGCAGTCTCAGAATCTTCTTTGTGATGTTTGCATTCAAATCCCAGAGTTGAACGTTCCTTTGAACGTTCAGGTTTGAAACTCTCTTTTTGTAGAATCTGCGAGTGGATATATGGACCTCTCTGGGCATTTCGTTGGAAACGGGAAAAACTGCACATCACTAAACAGAAGTATTCTCAGAAATTTCCCCGTGGTGATTGCATTCAACTCAAACTGTTGAACCTTCTTTGATAGTTCAGGTTTGAAACACACTTTTTGTAGAATCTGCAAGAGGATATTTGGACCTCTCTGAGGATTTCGTTGGAAACGGGATTAACCGCACCTAACTAAACAGAAGCATTCTCAGAACTTTCCTCGTGAGGCTTGCATTCAACAAACACTGTTGAACGTTTCTTTGATAGTTTTGGTTTGAAACACTCTTCTTGTAGAAACTGCAAGTTGATATTTGGACCTCTCTGAGGGTTTCGTTGGAAACGGGATAAAGTGCACATAACTAAACAGAAGCATTCTCAGAACCTTCTTCGTGATGTTTGCATTCAACTCACAGTGTTGAAACTTTCTTTGATAGTTCAGGTTTGAAACACTCTTTTGTAGAAACTGCAGGTGGATAATTCCATCTCTTTGAGTCCTATCCTAGTAAAGGAGATAACTTCATATCAAAGCAAGACAGAAGCATTCTCAGAAATTTCTTTGGGATGATTGAGTCGGACTCAGCTGAACATTCCTTTGGATGGAGCACTTTCGAAACGCACTATTTGTAGAATCTGCAAGTGCATGTGTGGTCCTCTCTGAGGATTTCGTTGGAAACGGGATAAACCGCACACAACAAAACAGAAGCATTCTCAGAACCTTCTTCGTGATGTTTGCATTCAACTCACAGTGTTGACAGGTTTGAAACACTCCTTTTGTGGAAACTGCAAGTGGAGAATTGCACCTCTTTGAGGCCTATCCTAGTAAAGGAAATAACTTCATATCAAAACAAGACAGAAGCATTCTCAGAAAATTCCTTGGGATGATTGTGTTGGACTCACAGAGCTGAACATTCCTTGGGCTGGAGCAGTTTCGAAAGACGCTTTCTGTAGCATCTGCAAGTGGATATTTGGCCCTCTCTGAGGAATTCGTTGGAATCGGGGTAATATCAGCTAACTAAACAGAAGCAGTCTCAGAATCTTCTTTGTGATGTTTGCATTCAAATCCCAGAGTTGAAACTTCCTTTGAAAGTTCAGGTTAGAAACACTCTTTTTGTAGGATCTGCAATTGGATATTTGGACCACTCTGTGGCCTTCGTTCGAAACGGATATATCTTCACATAAAATCTAGACAGAAGCATTCTCAGAAACTTTTCTGTGATGACTGCATTCAACTCACAGAGTTGAACACTCGTTTTGAGAGCGCAGTTTTGAAACTCTCTTTCTGTGGAATCTGCAAGTGGATATGTGGACCTCTTTGAAGATTTCTTTGGAAACGGGAATATCTTCACATAAAATCTAAACAGAAGCATTCTCAGAAACAGAAGTGATGTTTGTGTTCAACTCACACAGTTTCACATGGCTTTTCAAAGAGAAGTTCTGAAACATTCTTTTCCTAGTGTCTGCAAGTGGACATTTGGAGAGCTTTCAGGCCTGTGGTGGAAAACGAATTATCGTCACATAAAAACAAGAGAGAAGCATTGTCAGAAACTTCTTTGTGATGATTGCATTCAACTCACAGAGTTGAAGGTTCCTTTTCAAACAGCAGTTTCCAAACACTCTTTCTGTGTAATGTGCAAGTGGATATTTGAACGTCTTTGAAGATTTCGTAGGAAACGGGATAATCTTCACAGAAAAGCTAAACAGAAGCATTCTCAGAAACACCTTTGTGATGATTAAATTCAACTCACAGAGTTGAACTTTTCTTTTGGGAGAGAATCTTTGAAACACTCTTTTACTACAATCTGCAAGTGGACATTAGGAGGGCTTTGAGGCCTCTGGTGGAAAAGGAAATATCTTCCAGTAAAAACTAGATAGAAGCATTCTCAGAAACTACTTTGTGATGATTGCATTCAAGACACAGAGTTGAACATTCCCTTTGACAGTGCAGTTTGGAAACTCTCTTTTTGTAGAATCTGCAAGTGGAGATATGGACCGCTTGGAGGCCTATGGTAGTCAAGGAAATAACTTCATATACAAACTAGACAGTAGCATTCTCAGAAAACTCTTTGTGACGACTGAGTTTAACTCACAGAGCTGAACATTCCCTGGGATGGAGCAGCTGCGAAACACACTATTTGTAGAATCTGCAAGGGGATTTTTGGACCTCTCTGAGGATTTCGTTGGAAACGGGATAAACTGCACATAACTAAACGGAAGTATTCTCAGAACTTTCTTCATGGTGATTGCATTCAACTCACACTGTTGAACCTTTCTTTGATAGTTCAGGTTTGAAACACTCTTTTTGTAGAATCTGCAAGAGGATATTTGGACCCCTCTGAGGATTTCGTTGGAAACGGGATTACCCGCACCTAACTAAACAGAAGCATTCTCAGAACTTTCCTCGTGATGCTTGCATTCAACAAACACTGTTGAACCTTTCTTTGATAGTTTAGGTTTGAAACACTCTTTTTGTAGAAACTGCAAGTTGATATTTGGACCTCTCTGAGGATTTCGTTGGAAACGGGATAAAGTGCACATAACTAAACAGAAGCATTCTCAGAAATTTCTTCGTGATGTTTGCATTCAACTCACAGCGTTGAAACTTTCTTTGATAGTTCAGGTTTGAAACACTCTTTTGTAGAAACTGCAGGTGGATAATTCCATCTCTTTGAGTCCTGTCCTAATGAAGGAGATAACTTCATATCAAAGCAAGACAGAAGCATTCTCAGAAATTTCTTTGGGATGATTGAGTCGGACTCAGCTGAACATTCCTTTGGATGGAGCACTTTCGAAACACACTATTTGTAGAATCTGCAAGTGGATATTTGGACCTCTCTGAGGATTTCGTTGGAAACGGGATAAACCACACACAACGAAACAGAAGCATTCTCAGAGCCTTCTTCATGATGTTTGCATTCAACTCACAGTGTTGAACCTTTCTTTGATAGTTCAGGTTTGAAACACTCTTTTTGTAGAAACTGCAAGTGGAGAATTGCACCTCTTTGAGGCCTATCCCAGTAAAGGAAATAACTTCATATCAAAACAAGACCGAAGGACTCTCAGAAAATTCCTTGGGATGATTGTCTTGGACTCACCGAGCTGAACATTCCTTGGGCTGGAGAAGTTTTGAAGCACGCTTACTGGAGAATCTGCAAGTGGATATTTGGCCCTCTCTGAGGAATTCGTTGGAAACGGGATAATTTCAGCTAACTAAACAGAAGCAGTCTCAGAATCTTCTTTGTGATGTTTGCATTCAAATCCCAGAGTTGAACGTTCCTTTGAACGTTCAGGTTTGAAACTCTCTTTTTGTAGAATCTGCGAGTGGATATATGGACCTCTCTGGGCATTTCGTTGGAAACGGGAAAAACTGCACATCACTAAACAGAAGTATTCTCAGAAATTTCCCCGTGGTGATTGCATTCAACTCAAACTGTTGAACCTTCTTTGATAGTTCAGGTTTGAAACACACTTTTTGTAGAATCTGCAAGAGGATATTTGGACCTCTCTGAGGATTTCGTTGGAAACGGGATTAACCGCACCTAACTAAACAGAAGCATTCTCAGAACTTTCCTCGTGAGGCTTGCATTCAACAAACACTGTTGAACGTTTCTTTGATAGTTTTGGTTTGAAACACTCTTCTTGTAGAAACTGCAAGTTGATATTTGGACCTCTCTGAGGGTTTCGTTGGAAACGGGATAAAGTGCACATAACTAAACAGAAGCATTCTCAGAACCTTCTTCGTGATGTTTGCATTCAACTCACAGTGTTGAAACTTTCTTTGATAGTTCAGGTTTGAAACACTCTTTTGTAGAAACTGCAGGTGGATAATTCCATCTCTTTGAGTCCTATCCTAGTAAAGGAGATAACTTCATATCAAAGCAAGACAGAAGCATTCTCAGAAATTTCTTTGGGATGATTGAGTCGGACTCAGCTGAACATTCCTTTGGATGGAGCACTTTCGAAACGCACTATTTGTAGAATCTGCAAGTGCATGTGTGGTCCTCTCTGAGGATTTCGTTGGAAACGGGATAAACCGCACACAACAAAACAGAAGCATTCTCAGAACCTTCTTCGTGATGTTTGCATTCAACTCACAGTGTTGACAGGTTTGAAACACTCCTTTTGTGGAAACTGCAAGTGGAGAATTGCACCTCTTTGAGGCCTATCCTAGTAAAGGAAATAACTTCATATCAAAACAAGACAGAAGCATTCTCAGAAAATTCCTTGGGATGATTGTGTTGGACTCACAGAGCTGAACATTCCTTGGGCTGGAGCAGTTTCGAAAGACGCTTTCTGTAGCATCTGCAAGTGGATATTTGGCCCTCTCTGAGGAATTCGTTGGAATCGGGGTAATATCAGCTAACTAAACAGAAGCAGTCTCAGAATCTTCTTTGTGATGTTTGCATTCAAATCCCAGAGTTGAAACTTCCTTTGAAAGTTCAGGTTAGAAACACTCTTTTTGTAGGATCTGCAATTGGATATTTGGACCACTCTGTGGCCTTCGTTCGAAACGGATATATCTTCACATAAAATCTAGACAGAAGCATTCTCAGAAACTTTTCTGTGATGACTGCATTCAACTCACAGAGTTGAACACTCGTTTTGAGAGCGCAGTTTTGAAACTCTCTTTCTGTGGAATCTGCAAGTGGATATGTGGACCTCTTTGAAGATTTCTTTGGAAACGGGAATATCTTCACATAAAATCTAAACAGAAGCATTCTCAGAAACTTCTCTGTGATGTTTGTGTTCAACTCACACAGTTTCACATGGCTTTTCAAAGAGAAGTTCTGAAACATTCTTTTCCTAGTGTCTGCAAGTGGACATTTGGAGAGCTTTCAGGCCTGTGGTGGAAAACGAATTATCGTCACATAAAAACAAGAGAGAAGCATTGTCAGAAACTTCTTTGTGATGATTGCATTCAACTCACAGAGTTGAAGGTTCCTTTTCAAACAGCAGTTTCCAAACACTCTTTCTGTGTAATGTGCAAGTGGATATTTCAACGTCTTTGAAGATTTCGTAGGAAACGGGATAATCTTCACAGAAAAGCTAAACAGAAGCATTCTCAGAAACACCTTTGTGATGATTAAATTCAACTCACAGAGTTGAACTTTTCTTTTGGGAGAGAATCTTTGAAACACTCTTTTACTACAATCTGCAAGTGGACATTAGGAGGGCTTTGAGGCCTCTGGTGGAAAAGGAAATATCTTCCAGTAAAAACTAGATAGAAGCATTCTCAGAAACTACTTTGTGATGATTGCATTCAAGACACAGAGTTGAACATTCCCTTTGACAGTGCAGTTTGGAAACTCTCTTTTTGTAGAATCTGCAAGTGGAGATATGGACCGCTTGGAGGCCTATGGTAGTCAAGGAAATAACTTCATATACAAACTAGACAGTAGCATTCTCAGAAAACTCTTTGTGACGACTGAGTTTAACTCACAGAGCTGAACATTCCCTGGGATGGAGCAGCTGCGAAACACACTATTTGTAGAATCTGCAAGGGGATTTTTGGACCTCTCTGAGGATTTCGTTGGAAACGGGATAAACTGCACATAACTAAACGGAAGTATTCTCAGAACTTTCTTCATGGTGATTGCATTCAACTCACACTGTTGAACCTTTCTTTGATAGTTCAGGTTTGAAACACTCTTTTTGTAGAATCTGCAAGAGGATATTTGGACCCCTCTGAGGATTTCGTTGGAAACGGGATTACCCGCACCTAACTAAACAGAAGCATTCTCAGAACTTTCCTCGTGATGCTTGCATTCAACAAACACTGTTGAACCTTTCTTTGATAGTTTAGGTTTGAAACACTCTTTTTGTAGAAACTGCAAGTTGATATTTGGACCTCTCTGAGGATTTCGTTGGAAACGGGATAAAGTGCACATAACTAAACAGAAGCATTCTCAGAAATTTCTTCGTGATGTTTGCATTCAACTCACAGCGTTGAAACTTTCTTTGATAGTTCAGGTTTGAAACACTCTTTTGTAGAAACTGCAGGTGGATAATTCCATCTCTTTGAGTCCTGTCCTAATGAAGGAGATAACTTCATATCAAAGCAAGACAGAAGCATTCTCAGAAATTTCTTTGGGATGATTGAGTCGGACTCAGCTGAACATTCCTTTGGATGGAGCACTTTCGAAACACACTATTTGTAGAATCTGCAAGTGGATATTTGGACCTCTCTGAGGATTTCGTTGGAAACGGGATAAACCACACACAACTAAACAGAAGCATTCTCAGAGCCTTCTTCATGATGTTTGCATTCAACTCACAGTGTTGAACCTTTCTTTGATAGTTCAGGTTTGAAACACTCTTTTTGTAGAAACTGCAAGTGGAGAATTGCACCTCTTTGAGGCCTATCCCAGTAAAGGAAATAACTTCATATCAAAACAAGACCGAAGGACTCTCAGAAAATTCCTTGGGATGATTGTCTTGGACTCACCGAGCTGAACATTCCTTGGGCTGGAGAAGTTTTGAAGCACGCTTACTGGAGAATCTGCAAGTGGATATTTGGCCCTCTCTGAGGAATTCGTTGGAAACGGGATAATTTCAGCTAACTAAACAGAAGCAGTCTCAGAATCTTCTTTGTGATGTTTGCATTCAAATCCCAGAGTTGAACGTTCCTTTGAACGTTCAGGTTTGAAACTCTCTTTTTGTAGAATCTGCGAGTGGATATATGGACCTCTCTGGGCATTTCGTTGGAAACGGGAAAAACTGCACATCACTAAACAGAAGTATTCTCAGAAATTTCCCCGTGGTGATTGCATTCAACTCAAACTGTTGAACCTTCTTTGATAGTTCAGGTTTGAAACACACTTTTTGTAGAATCTGCAAGAGGATATTTGGACCTCTCTGAGGATTTCGTTGGAAACGGGATTAACCGCACCTAACTAAACAGAAGCATTCTCAGAACTTTCCTCGTGAGGCTTGCATTCAACAAACACTGTTGAACGTTTCTTTGATAGTTTTGGTTTGAAACACTCTTCTTGTAGAAACTGCAAGTTGATATTTGGACCTCTCTGAGGGTTTCGTTGGAAACGGGATAAAGTGCACATAACTAAACAGAAGCATTCTCAGAACCTTCTTCGTGATGTTTGCATTCAACTCACAGTGTTGAAACTTTCTTTGATAGTTCAGGTTTGAAACACTCTTTTGTAGAAACTGCAGGTGGATAATTCCATCTCTTTGAGTCCTATCCTAGTAAAGGAGATAACTTCATATCAAAGCAAGACAGAAGCATTCTCAGAAATTTCTTTGGGATGATTGAGTCGGACTCAGCTGAACATTCCTTTGGATGGAGCACTTTCGAAACGCACTATTTGTAGAATCTGCAAGTGCATGTGTGGTCCTCTCTGAGGATTTCGTTGGAAACGGGATAAACCGCACACAACAAAACAGAAGCATTCTCAGAACCTTCTTCGTGATGTTTGCATTCAACTCACAGTGTTGACAGGTTTGAAACACTCCTTTTGTGGAAACTGCAAGTGGAGAATTGCACCTCTTTGAGGCCTATCCTAGTAAAGGAAATAACTTCATATCAAAACAAGACAGAAGCATTCTCAGAAAATTCCTTGGGATGATTGTGTTGGACTCACAGAGCTGAACATTCCTTGGGCTGGAGCAGTTTCGAAAGACGCTTTCTGTAGCATCTGCAAGTGGATATTTGGCCCTCTCTGAGGAATTCGTTGGAATCGGGGTAATATCAGCTAACTAAACAGAAGCAGTCTCAGAATCTTCTTTGTGATGTTTGCATTCAAATCCCAGAGTTGAAACTTCCTTTGAAAGTTCAGGTTAGAAACACTCTTTTTGTAGGATCTGCAATTGGATATTTGGACCACTCTGTGGCCTTCGTTCGAAACGGATATATCTTCACATAAAATCTAGACAGAAGCATTCTCAGAAACTTTTCTGTGATGACTGCATTCAACTCACAGAGTTGAACACTCGTTTTGAGAGCGCAGTTTTGAAACTCTCTTTCTGTGGAATCTGCAAGTGGATATGTGGACCTCTTTGAAGATTTCTTTGGAAACGGGAATATCTTCACATAAAATCTAAACAGAAGCATTCTCAGAAACTTCTCTGTGATGTTTGTGTTCAACTCACACAGTTTCACATGGCTTTTCAAAGAGAAGTTCTGAAACATTCTTTTCCTAGTGTCTGCAAGTGGACATTTGGAGAGCTTTCAGGCCTGTGGTGGAAAACGAATTATTGTCACATAAAAACAAGAGAGAAGCATTGTCAGAAACTTCTTTGTGATGATTGCATTCAACTCACAGAGTTGAAGGTTCCTTTTCAAACAGCAGTTTCCAAACACTCTTTCTGTGTAATGTGCAAGTGGATATTTCAACGTCTTTGAAGATTTCGTAGGAAACGGGATAATCTTCACAGAAAAGCTAAACAGAAGCATTCTCAGAAACACCTTTGTGATGATTAAATTCAACTCACAGAGTTGAACTTTTCTTTTGGGAGAGAATCTTTGAAACACTCTTTTACTACAATCTGCAAGTGGACATTAGGAGGGCTTTGAGGCCTCTGGTGGAAAAGGAAATATCTTCCAGTACAAACTAGATAGAAGCATTCTCAGAAACTACTTTGTGATTCAAGACACAGAGTTGAACATTCCCTTTGACAGTGCAGTTTGGAAACTCTCTTTTTGTAGAATCTGCAAGTGGAGATATGGACCGCTTGGAGGCCTATGGTAGTCAAGGAAATAACTTCATATACAAACTAGACAGTAGCATTCTCAGAAAACTCTTTGTGACGACTGAGTTTAACTCACAGAGCTGAACATTCCCTGGGATGGAGCAGCTGCGAAACACACTATTTGTAGAATCTGCAAGGGGATTTTTGGACCTCTCTGAGGATTTCGTTGGAAACGGGATAAACTGCACATAACTAAACGGAAGTATTCTCAGAACTTTCTTCATGGTGATTGCATTCAACTCACACTGTTGAACCTTTCTTTGATAGTTCAGGTTTGAAACACTCTTTTTGTAGAATCTGCAAGAGGATATTTGGACCCCTCTGAGGATTTCGTTGGAAACGGGATTACCCGCACCTAACTAAACAGAAGCATTCTCAGAACTTTCCTCGTGATGCTTGCATTCAACAAACACTGTTGAACCTTTCTTTGATAGTTTAGGTTTGAAACACTCTTTTTGTAGAAACTGCAAGTTGATATTTGGACCTCTCTGAGGATTTCGTTGGAAACGGGATAAAGTGCACATAACTAAACAGAAGCATTCTCAGAAATTTCTTCGTGATGTTTGCATTCAACTCACAGCGTTGAAACTTTCTTTGATAGTTCAGGTTTGAAACACTCTTTTGTAGAAACTGCAGGTGGATAATTCCATCTCTTTGAGTCCTGTCCTAATAAAGGAGATAACTTCATATCAAAGCAAGACAGAAGCATTCTCAGAAATTTCTTTGGGATGATTGAGTCGGACTCAGCTGAACATTCCTTTGGATGGAGCACTTTCGAAACACACTATTTGTAGAATCTGCAAGTGGATATTTGGACCTCTCTGAGGATTTCGTTGGAAACGGGATAAACCACACACAACTAAACAGAAGCATTCTCAGAGCCTTCTTCATGATGTTTGCATTCAACTCACAGTGTTGAACCTTTCTTTGATAGTTCAGGTTTGAAACACTCTTTTTGTAGAAACTGCAAGTGGAGAATTGCACCTCTTTGAGGCCTATCCCAGTAAAGGAAATAACTTCATATCAAAACAAGACCGAAGGACTCTCAGAAAATTCCTTGGGATGATTGTCTTGGACTCACCGAGCTGAACATTCCTTGGGCTGGAGAAGTTTTGAGGCACGCTTACTGGAGAATCTGCAAGTGGATATTTGGCCCTCTCTGAGGAACTCGTTGGAAACGGGATAATTTCAGCTAACTAAACAGAAGCAGTCTCAGAATCTTCTTTGTGATGTTTGCATTCAAATCCCAGAGTTGAACGTTCCTTTGAACGTTCAGGTTTGAAACTCTCTTTTTGTAGAATCTGCGAGTGGATATATGGACCTCTCTGGGCATTTCGTTGGAAACGGGAAAAACTGCACATCACTAAACAGAAGTATTCTCAGAAATTTCCCCGTGGTGATTGCATTCAACTCAAACTGTTGAACCTTCTTTGATAGTTCAGGTTTGAAACGCACTTTTTGTAGAATCTGCAAGAGGATATTTGGACCTCTCTGAGGATTTCGTTGGAAACGGGATTAACCGCACCTAACTAAACAGAAGCATTCTCAGAACTTTCCTCGTGAGGCTTGCATTCAACAAACACTGTTGAACGTTTCTTTGATAGTTTTGGTTTGAAACACTCTTCTTGTAGAAACTGCAAGTTGATATTTGGACCTCTCTGAGGGTTTCGTTGGAAACGGGATAAAGTGCACATAACTAAACAGAAGCATTCTCAGAACCTTCTTCGTGATGTTTGCATTCAACTCACAGTGTTGAAACTTTCTTTGATAGTTCAGGTTTGAAACACTCTTTTGTAGAAACTGCAGGTGGATAATTCCATCTCTTTGAGTCCTATCCTAGTAAAGGAGATAACTTCATATCAAAGCAAGACAGAAGCATTCTCAGAAATTTCTTTGGGATGATTGAGTCGGACTCAGCTGAACATTCCTTTGGATGGAGCACTTTCGAAACGCACTATTTGTAGAATCTGCAAGTGCATGTGTGGTCCTCTCTGAGGATTTCGTTGGAAACGGGATAAACCGCACACAACAAAACAGAAGCATTCTCAGAACCTTCTTCGTGATGTTTGCATTCAACTCACAGTGTTGACAGGTTTGAAACACTCCTTTTGTGGAAACTGCAAGTGGAGAATTGCACCTCTTTGAGGCCTATCCTAGTAAAGGAAATAACTTCATATCAAAACAAGACAGAAGCATTCTCAGAAAATTCCTTGGGATGATTGTGTTGGACTCACAGAGCTGAACATTCCTTGGGCTGGAGCAGTTTCGAAAGACGCTTTCTGTAGCATCTGCAAGTGGATATTTGGCCCTCTCTGAGGAATTCGTTGGAATCGGGGTAATATCAGCTAACTAAACAGAAGCAGTCTCAGAATCTTCTTTGTGATGTTTGCATTCAAATCCCAGAGTTGAAACTTCCTTTGAAAGTTCAGGTTAGAAACACTCTTTTTGTAGGATCTGCAATTGGATATTTGGACCACTCTGTGGCCTTCGTTCGAAACGGATATATCTTCACATAAAATCTAGACAGAAGCATTCTCAGAAACTTTTCTGTGATGACTGCATTCAACTCACAGAGTTGAACACTCGTTTTGAGAGCGCAGTTTTGAAACTCTCTTTCTGTGGAATCTGCAAGTGGATATGTGGACCTCTTTGAAGATTTCTTTGGAAACGGGAATATCTTCACATAAAATCTAAACAGAAGCATTCTCAGAAACTTCTCTGTGATGTTTGTGTTCAACTCACACAGTTTCACATGGCTTTTCAAAGAGAAGTTCTGAAACATTCTTTTCCTAGTGTCTGCAAGTGGACATTTGGAGAGCTTTCAGGCCTGTGGTGGAAAATGAATTATCGTCACATAAAAACAAGAGAGAAGCATTGTCAGAAACTTCTTTGTGATGATTGCATTCAACTCACAGAGTTGAAGGTTCCTTTTCAAACAGCAGTTTCCAAACACTCTTTCTGTGTAATGTGCAAGTGGATATTTCAACGTCTTTGAAGATTTCGTAGGAAACGGGATAATCTTCACAGAAAAGCTAAACAGAAGCATTCTCAGAAACACCTTTGTGATGATTAAATTCAACTCACAGAGTTGAACTTTTCTTTTGGGAGAGAATCTTTGAAACACTCTTTTACTACAATCTGCAAGTGGACATTAGGAGGGCTTTGAGGCCTCTGGTGGAAAAGGAAATATCTTCCAGTACAAACTAGATAGAAGCATTCTCAGAAACTACTTTGTGATTCAAGACACAGAGTTGAACATTCCCTTTGACAGTGCAGTTTGGAAACTCTCTTTTTGTAGAATCTGCAAGTGGAGATATGGACCGCTTGGAGGCCTATGGTAGTCAAGGAAATAACTTCATATACAAACTAGACAGTAGCATTCTCAGAAAACTCTTTGTGACGACTGAGTTTAACTCACAGAGCTGAACATTCCCTGGGATGGAGCAGCTGCGAAACACACTATTTGTAGAATCTGCAAGGGGATTTTTGGACCTCTCTGAGGATTTCGTTGGAAACGGGATAAACTGCACATAACTAAACGGAAGTATTCTCAGAACTTTCTTCATGGTGATTGCATTCAACTCACACTGTTGAACCTTTCTTTGATAGTTCAGGTTTGAAACACTCTTTTTGTAGAATCTGCAAGAGGATATTTGGACCCCTCTGAGGATTTCGTTGGAAACGGGATTACCCGCACCTAACTAAACAGAAGCATTCTCAGAACTTTCCTCGTGATGCTTGCATTCAACAAACACTGTTGAACCTTTCTTTGATAGTTTAGGTTTGAAACACTCTTTTTGTAGAAACTGCAAGTTGATATTTGGACCTCTCTGAGGATTTCGTTGGAAACGGGATAAAGTGCACATAACTAAACAGAAGCATTCTCAGAAATTTCTTCGTGATGTTTGCATTCAACTCACAGCGTTGAAACTTTCTTTGATAGTTCAGGTTTGAAACACTCTTTTGTAGAAACTGCAGGTGGATAATTCCATCTCTTTGAGTCCTGTCCTAATAAAGGAGATAACTTCATATCAAAGCAAGACAGAAGCATTCTCAGAAATTTCTTTGGGATGATTGAGTCGGACTCAGCTGAACATTCCTTTGGATGGAGCACTTTCGAAACACACTATTTGTAGAATCTGCAAGTGGATATTTGGACCTCTCTGAGGATTTCGTTGGAAACGGGATAAACCACACACAACTAAACAGAAGCATTCTCAGAGCCTTCTTCATGATGTTTGCATTCAACTCACAGTGTTGAACCTTTCTTTGATAGTTCAGGTTTGAAACACTCTTTTTGTAGAAACTGCAAGTGGAGAATTGCACCTCTTTGAGGCCTATCCCAGTAAAGGAAATAACTTCATATCAAAACAAGACCGAAGGACTCTCAGAAAATTCCTTGGGATGATTGTCTTGGACTCACCGAGCTGAACATTCCTTGGGCTGGAGAAGTTTTGAGGCACGCTTACTGGAGAATCTGCAAGTGGATATTTGGCCCTCTCTGAGGAACTCGTTGGAAACGGGATAATTTCAGCTAACTAAACAGAAGCAGTCTCAGAATCTTCTTTGTGATGTTTGCATTCAAATCCCAGAGTTGAACGTTCCTTTGAACGTTCAGGTTTGAAACTCTCTTTTTGTAGAATCTGCGAGTGGATATATGGACCTCTCTGGGCATTTCGTTGGAAACGGGAAAAACTGCACATCACTAAACAGAAGTATTCTCAGAAATTTCCCCGTGGTGATTGCATTCAACTCAAACTGTTGAACCTTCTTTGATAGTTCAGGTTTGAAACGCACTTTTTGTAGAATCTGCAAGAGGATATTTGGACCTCTCTGAGGATTTCGTTGGAAACGGGATTAACCGCACCTAACTAAACAGAAGCATTCTCAGAACTTTCCTCGTGAGGCTTGCATTCAACAAACACTGTTGAACGTTTCTTTGATAGTTTTGGTTTGAAACACTCTTCTTGTAGAAACTGCAAGTTGATATTTGGACCTCTCTGAGGGTTTCGTTGGAAACGGGATAAAGTGCACATAACTAAACAGAAGCATTCTCAGAACCTTCTTCGTGATGTTTGCATTCAACTCACAGTGTTGAAACTTTCTTTGATAGTTCAGGTTTGAAACACTCTTTTGTAGAAACTGCAGGTGGATAATTCCATCTCTTTGAGTCCTATCCTAGTAAAGGAGATAACTTCATATCAAAGCAAGACAGAAGCATTCTCAGAAATTTCTTTGGGATGATTGAGTCGGACTCAGCTGAACATTCCTTTGGATGGAGCACTTTCGAAACGCACTATTTGTAGAATCTGCAAGTGCATGTGTGGTCCTCTCTGAGGATTTCGTTGGAAACGGGATAAACCGCACACAACAAAACAGAAGCATTCTCAGAACCTTCTTCGTGATGTTTGCATTCAACTCACAGTGTTGACAGGTTTGAAACACTCCTTTTGTGGAAACTGCAAGTGGAGAATTGCACCTCTTTGAGGCCTATCCTAGTAAAGGAAATAACTTCATATCAAAACAAGACAGAAGCATTCTCAGAAAATTCCTTGGGATGATTGTGTTGGACTCACAGAGCTGAACATTCCTTGGGCTGGAGCAGTTTCGAAAGACGCTTTCTGTAGCATCTGCAAGTGGATATTTGGCCCTCTCTGAGGAATTCGTTGGAATCGGGGTAATATCAGCTAACTAAACAGAAGCAGTCTCAGAATCTTCTTTGTGATGTTTGCATTCAAATCCCAGAGTTGAAACTTCCTTTGAAAGTTCAGGTTAGAAACACTCTTTTTGTAGGATCTGCAATTGGATATTTGGACCACTCTGTGGCCTTCGTTCGAAACGGATATATCTTCACATAAAATCTAGACAGAAGCATTCTCAGAAACTTTTCTGTGATGACTGCATTCAACTCACAGAGTTGAACACTCGTTTTGAGAGCGCAGTTTTGAAACTCTCTTTCTGTGGAATCTGCAAGTGGATATGTGGACCTCTTTGAAGATTTCTTTGGAAACGGGAATATCTTCACATAAAATCTAAACAGAAGCATTCTCAGAAACTTCTCTGTGATGTTTGTGTTCAACTCACACAGTTTCACATGGCTTTTCAAAGAGAAGTTCTGAAACATTCTTTTCCTAGTGTCTGCAAGTGGACATTTGGAGAGCTTTCAGGCCTGTGGTGGAAAACGAATTATCGTCACATAAAAACAAGAGAGAAGCATTGTCAGAAACTTCTTTGTGATGATTGCATTCAACTCACAGAGTTGAAGGTTCCTTTTCAAACAGCAGTTTCCAAACACTCTTTCTGTGTAATGTGCAAGTGGATATTTCAACGTCTTTGAAGATTTCGTAGGAAACGGGATAATCTTCACAGAAAAGCTAAACAGAAGCATTCTCAGAAACACCTTTGTGATGATTAAATTCAACTCACAGAGTTGAACTTTTCTTTTGGGAGAGAATCTTTGAAACACTCTTTTACTACAATCTGCAAGTGGACATTAGGAGGGCTTTGAGGCCTCTGGTGGAAAAGGAAATATCTTCCAGTACAAACTAGATAGAAGCATTCTCAGAAACTACTTTGTGATTCAAGACACAGAGTTGAACATTCCCTTTGACAGTGCAGTTTGGAAACTCTCTTTTTGTAGAATCTGCAAGTGGAGATATGGACCGCTTGGAGGCCTATGGTAGTCAAGGAAATAACTTCATATACAAACTAGACAGTAGCATTCTCAGAAAACTCTTTGTGACGACTGAGTTTAACTCACAGAGCTGAACATTCCCTGGGATGGAGCAGCTGCGAAACACACTATTTGTAGAATCTGCAAGGGGATTTTTGGACCTCTCTGAGGATTTCGTTGGAAACGGGATAAACTGCACATAACTAAACGGAAGTATTCTCAGAACTTTCTTCATGGTGATTGCATTCAACTCACACTGTTGAACCTTTCTTTGATAGTTCAGGTTTGAAACACTCTTTTTGTAGAATCTGCAAGAGGATATTTGGACCCCTCTGAGGATTTCGTTGGAAACGGGATTACCCGCACCTAACTAAACAGAAGCATTCTCAGAACTTTCCTCGTGATGCTTGCATTCAACAAACACTGTTGAACCTTTCTTTGATAGTTTAGGTTTGAAACACTCTTTTTGTAGAAACTGCAAGTTGATATTTGGACCTCTCTAAGGATTTCGTTGGAAACGGGATAAAGTGCACATAACTAAACAGAAGCATTCTCAGAAATTTCTTCGTGATGTTTGCATTCAACTCACAGCGTTGAAACTTTCTTTGATAGTTCAGGTTTGAAACACTCTTTTGTAGAAACTGCAGGTGGATAATTCCATCTCTTTGAGTCCTGTCCTAATAAAGGAGATAACTTCATATCAAAGCAAGACAGAAGCATTCTCAGAAATTTCTTTGGGATGATTGAGTCGGACTCAGCTGAACATTCCTTTGGATGGAGCACTTTCGAAACACACTATTTGTAGAATCTGCAAGTGGATATTTGGACCTCTCTGAGGATTTCGTTGGAAACGGGATAAACCACACACAACTAAACAGAAGCATTCTCAGAGCCTTCTTCATGATGTTTGCATTCAACTCACAGTGTTGAACCTTTCTTTGATAGTTCAGGTTTGAAACACTCTTTTTGTAGAAACTGCAAGTGGAGAATTGCACCTCTTTGAGGCCTATCCCAGTAAAGGAAATAACTTCATATCAAAACAAGACCGAAGGACTCTCAGAAAATTCCTTGGGATGATTGTCTTGGACTCACCGAGCTGAACATTCCTTGGGCTGGAGAAGTTTTGAGGCACGCTTACTGGAGAATCTGCAAGTGGATATTTGGCCCTCTCTGAGGAACTCGTTGGAAACGGGATAATTTCAGCTAACTAAACAGAAGCAGTCTCAGAATCTTCTTTGTGATGTTTGCATTCAAATCCCAGAGTTGAACGTTCCTTTGAACGTTCAGGTTTGAAACTCTCTTTTTGTAGAATCTGCGAGTGGATATATGGACCTCTCTGGGCATTTCGTTGGAAACGGGAAAAACTGCACATCACTAAACAGAAGTATTCTCAGAAATTTCCCCGTGGTGATTGCATTCAACTCAAACTGTTGAACCTTCTTTGATAGTTCAGGTTTGAAACGCACTTTTTGTAGAATCTGCAAGAGGATATTTGGACCTCTCTGAGGATTTCGTTGGAAACGGGATTAACCGCACCTAACTAAACAGAAGCATTCTCAGAACTTTCCTCGTGAGGCTTGCATTCAACAAACACTGTTGAACGTTTCTTTGATAGTTTTGGTTTGAAACACTCTTCTTGTAGAAACTGCAAGTTGATATTTGGACCTCTCTGAGGGTTTCGTTGGAAACGGGATAAAGTGCACATAACTAAACAGAAGCATTCTCAGAACCTTCTTCGTGATGTTTGCATTCAACTCACAGTGTTGAAACTTTCTTTGATAGTTCAGGTTTGAAACACTCTTTTGTAGAAACTGCAGGTGGATAATTCCATCTCTTTGAGTCCTATCCTAGTAAAGGAGATAACTTCATATCAAAGCAAGACAGAAGCATTCTCAGAAATTTCTTTGGGATGATTGAGTCGGACTCAGCTGAACATTCCTTTGGATGGAGCACTTTCGAAACGCACTATTTGTAGAATCTGCAAGTGCATGTGTGGTCCTCTCTGAGGATTTCGTTGGAAACGGGATAAACCGCACACAACAAAACAGAAGCATTCTCAGAACCTTCTTCGTGATGTTTGCATTCAACTCACAGTGTTGACAGGTTTGAAACACTCCTTTTGTGGAAACTGCAAGTGGAGAATTGCACCTCTTTGAGGCCTATCCTAGTAAAGGAAATAACTTCATATCAAAACAAGACAGAAGCATTCTCAGAAAATTCCTTGGGATGATTGTGTTGGACTCACAGAGCTGAACATTCCTTGGGCTGGAGCAGTTTTGAAAGACGCTTTCTGTAGCATCTGCAAGTGGATATTTGGCCCTCTCTGAGGAATTCGTTGGAATCGGGGTAATATCAGCTAACTAAACAGAAGCAGTCTCAGAATCTTCTTTGTGATGTTTGCATTCAAATCCCAGAGTTGAAACTTCCTTTGAAAGTTCAGGTTAGAAACACTCTTTTTGTAGGATCTGCAATTGGATATTTGGACCACTCTGTGGCCTTCGTTCGAAACGGATATATCTTCACATAAAATCTAGACAGAAGCATTCTCAGAAACTTTTCTGTGATGACTGCATTCAACTCACAGAGTTGAACACTCGTTTTGAGAGCGCAGTTTTGAAACTCTCTTTCTGTGGAATCTGCAAGTGGATATGTGGACCTCTTTGAAGATTTCTTTGGAAACGGGAATATCTTCACATAAAATCTAAACAGAAGCATTCTCAGAAACTTCTCTGTGATGTTTGTGTTCAACTCACACAGTTTCACATGGCTTTTCAAAGAGAAGTTCTGAAACATTCTTTTCCTAGTGTCTGCAAGTGGACATTTGGAGAGCTTTCAGGCCTGTGGTGGAAAACGAATTATCGTCACATAAAAACAAGAGAGAAGCATTGTCAGAAACTTCTTTGTGATGATTGCATTCAACTCACAGAGTTGAAGGTTCCTTTTCAAACAGCAGTTTCCAAACACTCTTTCTGTGTAATGTGCAAGTGGATATTTCAACGTCTTTGAAGATTTCGTAGGAAACGGGATAATCTTCACAGAAAAGCTAAACAGAAGCATTCTCAGAAACACCTTTGTGATGATTAAATTCAACTCACAGAGTTGAACTTTTCTTTTGGGAGAGAATCTTTGAAACACTCTTTTACTACAATCTGCAAGTGGACATTAGGAGGGCTTTGAGGCCTCTGGTGGAAAAGGAAATATCTTCCAGTAAAAACTAGATAGAAGCATTCTCAGAAACTACTTTGTGATGATTGCATTCAAGACACAGAGTTGAACATTCCCTTTGACAGTGCAGTTTGGAAACTCTCTTTTTGTAGAATCTGCAAGTGGAGATATGGACCGCTTGGAGGCCTATGGTAGTCAAGGAAATAACTTCATATACAAACTAGACAGTAGCATTCTCAGAAAACTCTTTGTGACGACTGAGTTTAACTCACAGAGCTGAACATTCCCTGGGATGGAGCAGCTGCGAAACACACTATTTGTAGAATCTGCAAGGGGATTTTTGGACCTCTCTGAGGATTTCGTTGGAAACGGGATAAACTGCACATAACTAAACGGAAGTATTCTCAGAACTTTCTTCATGGTGATTGCATTCAACTCACACTGTTGAACCTTTCTTTGATAGTTCAGGTTTGAAACACTCTTTTTGTAGAATCTGCAAGAGGATATTTGGACCCCTCTGAGGATTTCGTTGGAAACGGGATTACCCGCACCTAACTAAACAGAAGCATTCTCAGAACTTTCCTCGTGATGCTTGCATTCAACAAACACTGTTGAACCTTTCTTTGATAGTTTAGGTTTGAAACACTCTTTTTGTAGAAACTGCAAGTTGATATTTGGACCTCTCTGAGGATTTCGTTGGAAACGGGATAAAGTGCACATAACTAAACAGAAGCATTCTCAGAAATTTCTTCGTGATGTTTGCATTCAACTCACAGCGTTGAAACTTTCTTTGATAGTTCAGGTTTGAAACACTCTTTTGTAGAAACTGCAGGTGGATAATTCCATCTCTTTGAGTCCTGTCCTAATGAAGGAGATAACTTCATATCAAAGCAAGACAGAAGCATTCTCAGAAATTTCTTTGGGATGATTGAGTCGGACTCAGCTGAACATTCCTTTGGATGGAGCACTTTCGAAACACACTATTTGTAGAATCTGCAAGTGGATATTTGGACCTCTCTGAGGATTTCGTTGGAAACGGGATAAACCACACACAACTAAACAGAAGCATTCTCAGAGCCTTCTTCATGATGTTTGCATTCAACTCACAGTGTTGAACCTTTCTTTGATAGTTCAGGTTTGAAACACTCTTTTTGTAGAAACTGCAAGTGGAGAATTGCACCTCTTTGAGGCCTATCCCAGTAAAGGAAATAACTTCATATCAAAACAAGACCGAAGGACTCTCAGAAAATTCCTTGGGATGATTGTCTTGGACTCACCGAGCTGAACATTCCTTGGGCTGGAGAAGTTTTGAAGCACGCTTACTGGAGAATCTGCAAGTGGATATTTGGCCCTCTCTGAGGAATTCGTTGGAAACGGGATAATTTCAGCTAACTAAACAGAAGCAGTCTCAGAATCTTCTTTGTGATGTTTGCATTCAAATCCCAGAGTTGAACGTTCCTTTGAACGTTCAGGTTTGAAACTCTCTTTTTGTAGAATCTGCGAGTGGATATATGGACCTCTCTGGGCATTTCGTTGGAAACGGGAAAAACTGCACATCACTAAACAGAAGTATTCTCAGAAATTTCCCCGTGGTGATTGCATTCAACTCAAACTGTTGAACCTTCTTTGATAGTTCAGGTTTGAAACACACTTTTTGTAGAATCTGCAAGAGGATATTTGGACCTCTCTGAGGATTTCGTTGGAAACGGGATTAACCGCACCTAACTAAACAGAAGCATTCTCAGAACTTTCCTCGTGAGGCTTGCATTCAACAAACACTGTTGAACGTTTCTTTGATAGTTTTGGTTTGAAACACTCTTCTTGTAGAAACTGCAAGTTGATATTTGGACCTCTCTGAGGGTTTCGTTGGAAACGGGATAAAGTGCACATAACTAAACAGAAGCATTCTCAGAACCTTCTTCGTGATGTTTGCATTCAACTCACAGTGTTGAAACTTTCTTTGATAGTTCAGGTTTGAAACACTCTTTTGTAGAAACTGCAGGTGGATAATTCCATCTCTTTGAGTCCTATCCTAGTAAAGGAGATAACTTCATATCAAAGCAAGACAGAAGCATTCTCAGAAATTTCTTTGGGATGATTGAGTCGGACTCAGCTGAACATTCCTTTGGATGGAGCACTTTCGAAACGCACTATTTGTAGAATCTGCAAGTGCATGTGTGGTCCTCTCTGAGGATTTCGTTGGAAACGGGATAAACCGCACACAACAAAACAGAAGCATTCTCAGAACCTTCTTCGTGATGTTTGCATTCAACTCACAGTGTTGACAGGTTTGAAACACTCCTTTTGTGGAAACTGCAAGTGGAGAATTGCACCTCTTTGAGGCCTATCCTAGTAAAGGAAATAACTTCATATCAAAACAAGACAGAAGCATTCTCAGAAAATTCCTTGGGATGATTGTGTTGGACTCACAGAGCTGAACATTCCTTGGGCTGGAGCAGTTTCGAAAGACGCTTTCTGTAGCATCTGCAAGTGGATATTTGGCCCTCTCTGAGGAATTCGTTGGAATCGGGGTAATATCAGCTAACTAAACAGAAGCAGTCTCAGAATCTTCTTTGTGATGTTTGCATTCAAATCCCAGAGTTGAAACTTCCTTTGAAAGTTCAGGTTAGAAACACTCTTTTTGTAGGATCTGCAATTGGATATTTGGACCACTCTGTGGCCTTCGTTCGAAACGGATATATCTTCACATAAAATCTAGACAGAAGCATTCTCAGAAACTTTTCTGTGATGACTGCATTCAACTCACAGAGTTGAACACTCGTTTTGAGAGCGCAGTTTTGAAACTCTCTTTCTGTGGAATCTGCAAGTGGATATGTGGACCTCTTTGAAGATTTCTTTGGAAACGGGAATATCTTCACATAAAATCTAAACAGAAGCATTCTCAGAAACAGAAGTGATGTTTGTGTTCAACTCACACAGTTTCACATGGCTTTTCAAAGAGAAGTTCTGAAACATTCTTTTCCTAGTGTCTGCAAGTGGACATTTGGAGAGCTTTCAGGCCTGTGGTGGAAAACGAATTATCGTCACATAAAAACAAGAGAGAAGCATTGTCAGAAACTTCTTTGTGATGATTGCATTCAACTCACAGAGTTGAAGGTTCCTTTTCAAACAGCAGTTTCCAAACACTCTTTCTGTGTAATGTGCAAGTGGATATTTCAACGTCTTTGAAGATTTCGTAGGAAACGGGATAATCTTCACAGAAAAGCTAAACAGAAGCATTCTCAGAAACACCTTTGTGATGATTAAATTCAACTCACAGAGTTGAACTTTTCTTTTGGGAGAGAATCTTTGAAACACTCTTTTACTACAATCTGCAAGTGGACATTAGGAGGGCTTTGAGGCCTCTGGTGGAAAAGGAAATATCTTCCAGTAAAAACTAGATAGAAGCATTCTCAGAAACTACTTTGTGATGATTGCATTCAAGACACAGAGTTGAACATTCCCTTTGACAGTGCAGTTTGGAAACTCTCTTTTTGTAGTATCTGCAAGTGGAGATATGGACCGCTTGGAGGCCTATGGTAGTCAAGGAAATAACTTCATATACAAACTAGACAGTAGCATTCTCAGAAAACTCTTTGTGACGACTGAGTTTAACTCACAGAGCTGAACATTCCCTGGGATGGAGCAGCTGCGAAACACACTATTTGTAGAATCTGCAAGGGGATTTTTGGACCTCTCTGAGGATTTCGTTGGAAACGGGATAAACTGCACATAACTAAACGGAAGTATTCTCAGAACTTTCTTCATGGTGATTGCATTCAACTCACACTGTTGAACCTTTCTTTGATAGTTCAGGTTTGAAACACTCTTTTTGTAGAATCTGCAAGAGGATATTTGGACCCCTCTGAGGATTTCGTTGGAAACGGGATTACCCGCACCTAACTAAACAGAAGCATTCTCAGAACTTTCCTCGTGATGCTTGCATTCAACAAACACTGTTGAACCTTTCTTTGATAGTTTAGGTTTGAAACACTCTTTTTGTAGAAACTGCAAGTTGATATTTGGACCTCTCTGAGGATTTCGTTGGAAACGGGATAAAGTGCACATAACTAAACAGAAGCATTCTCAGAAATTTCTTCGTGATGTTTGCATTCAACTCACAGCGTTGAAACTTTCTTTGATAGTTCAGGTTTGAAACACTCTTTTGTAGAAACTGCAGGTGGATAATTCCATCTCTTTGAGTCCTGTCCTAATGAAGGAGATAACTTCATATCAAAGCAAGACAGAAGCATTCTCAGAAATTTCTTTGGGATGATTGAGTCGGACTCAGCTGAACATTCCTTTGGATGGAGCACTTTCGAAACACACTATTTGTAGAATCTGCAAGTGGATATTTGGACCTCTCTGAGGATTTCGTTGGAAACGGGATAAACCACACACAACTAAACAGAAGCATTCTCAGAGCCTTCTTCATGATGTTTGCATTCAACTCACAGTGTTGAACCTTTCTTTGATAGTTCAGGTTTGAAACACTCTTTTTGTAGAAACTGCAAGTGGAGAATTGCACCTCTTTGAGGCCTATCCCAGTAAAGGAAATAACTTCATATCAAAACAAGACCGAAGGACTCTCAGAAAATTCCTTGGGATGATTGTCTTGGACTCACCGAGCTGAACATTCCTTGGGCTGGAGAAGTTTTGAAGCACGCTTACTGGAGAATCTGCAAGTGGATATTTGGCCCTCTCTGAGGAATTCGTTGGAAACGGGATAATTTCAGCTAACTAAACAGAAGCAGTCTCAGAATCTTCTTTGTGATGTTTGCATTCAAATCCCAGAGTTGAACGTTCCTTTGAACGTTCAGGTTTGAAACTCTCTTTTTGTAGAATCTGCGAGTGGATATATGGACCTCTCTGGGCATTTCGTTGGAAACGGGAAAAACTGCACATCACTAAACAGAAGTATTCTCAGAAATTTCCCCGTGGTGATTGCATTCAACTCAAACTGTTGAACCTTTCTTTGATAGTTCAGGTTTGAAACACACTTTTTGTAGAATCTGCAAGAGGATATTTGGACCTCTCTGAGGATTTCGTTGGAAACGGGATTAACCGCACCTAACTAAACAGAAGCATTCTCAGAACTTTCCTCGTGAGGCTTGCATTCAACAAACACTGTTGAACGTTTCTTTGATAGTTTTGGTTTGAAACACTCTTCTTGTAGAAACTGCAAGTTGATATTTGGACCTCTCTGAGGGTTTCGTTGGAAACGGGATAAAGTGCACATAACTAAACAGAAGCATTCTCAGAACCTTCTTCGTGATGTTTGCATTCAACTCACAGTGTTGAAACTTTCTTTGATAGTTCAGGTTTGAAACACTCTTTTGTAGAAACTGCAGGTGGATAATTCCATCTCTTTGAGTCCTATCCTAGTAAAGGAGATAACTTCATATCAAAGCAAGACAGAAGCATTCTCAGAAATTTCTTTGGGATGATTGAGTCGGACTCAGCTGAACATTCCTTTGGATGGAGCACTTTCGAAACGCACTATTTGTAGAATCTGCAAGTGCATGTGTGGTCCTCTCTGAGGATTTCGTTGGAAACGGGATAAACCGCACACAACAAAACAGAAGCATTCTCAGAACCTTCTTCGTGATGTTTGCATTCAACTCACAGTGTTGACAGGTTTGAAACACTCCTTTTGTGGAAACTGCAAGTGGAGAATTGCACCTCTTTGAGGCCTATCCTAGTAAAGGAAATAACTTCATATCAAAACAAGACAGAAGCATTCTCAGAAAATTCCTTGGGATGATTGTGTTGGACTCACAGAGCTGAACATTCCTTGGGCTGGAGCAGTTTCGAAAGACGCTTTCTGTAGCATCTGCAAGTGGATATTTGGCCCTCTCTGAGGAATTCGTTGGAATCGGGGTAATATCAGCTAACTAAACAGAAGCAGTCTCAGAATCTTCTTTGTGATGTTTGCATTCAAATCCCAGAGTTGAAACTTCCTTTGAAAGTTCAGGTTAGAAACACTCTTTTTGTAGGATCTGCAATTGGATATTTGGACCACTCTGTGGCCTTCGTTCGAAACGGATATATCTTCACATAAAATCTAGACAGAAGCATTCTCAGAAACTTTTCTGTGATGACTGCATTCAACTCACAGAGTTGAACACTCGTTTTGAGAGCGCAGTTTTGAAACTCTCTTTCTGTGGAATCTGCAAGTGGATATGTGGACCTCTTTGAAGATTTCTTTGGAAACGGGAATATCTTCACATAAAATCTAAACAGAAGCATTCTCAGAAACTTCTCTGTGATGTTTGTGTTCAACTCACACAGTTTCACATGGCTTTTCAAAGAGAAGTTCTGAAACATTCTTTTCCTAGTGTCTGCAAGTGGACATTTGGAGAGCTTTCAGGCCTGTGGTGGAAAACGAATTATCGTCACATAAAAACAAGAGAGAAGCATTGTCAGAAACTTCTTTGTGATGATTGCATTCAACTCACAGAGTTGAAGGTTCCTTTTCAAACAGCAGTTTCCAAACACTCTTTCTGTGTAATGTGCAAGTGGATATTTCAACGTCTTTGAAGATTTCGTAGGAAACGGGATAATCTTCACAGAAAAGCTAAACAGAAGCATTCTCAGAAACACCTTTGTGATGATTAAATTCAACTCACAGAGTTGAACTTTTCTTTTGGGAGAGAATCTTTGAAACACTCTTTTACTACAATCTGCAAGTGGACATTAGGAGGGCTTTGAGGCCTCTGGTGGAAAAGGAAATATCTTCCAGTAAAAACTAGATAGAAGCATTCTCAGAAACTACTTTGTGATGATTGCATTCAAGACACAGAGTTGAACATTCCCTTTGACAGTGCAGTTTGGAAACTCTCTTTTTGTAGAATCTGCAAGTGGAAATATGGACCGCTTGGAGGCCTATGGTAGTCAAGGAAATAACTTCATATACAAACTAGACAGTAGCATTCTCAGAAAACTCTTTGTGACGACTGAGTTTAACTCACAGAGCTGAACATTCCCTGGGATGGAGCAGCTGCGAAACACACTATTTGTAGAATCTGCAAGGGGATTTTTGGACCTCTCTGAGGATTTCGTTGGAAACGGGATAAACTGCACATAACTAAACGGAAGTATTCTCAGAACTTTCTTCATGGTGATTGCATTCAACTCACACTGTTGAACCTTTCTTTGATAGTTCAGGTTTGAAACACTCTTTTTGTAGAATCTGCAAGAGGATATTTGGACCCCTCTGAGGATTTCGTTGGAAACGGGATTACCCGCACCTAACTAAACAGAAGCATTCTCAGAACTTTCCTCGTGATGCTTGCATTCAACAAACACTGTTGAACCTTTCTTTGATAGTTTAGGTTTGAAACACTCTTTTTGTAGAAACTGCAAGTTGATATTTGGACCTCTCTGAGGATTTCGTTGGAAACGGGATAAAGTGCACATAACTAAACAGAAGCATTCTCAGAAATTTCTTCGTGATGTTTGCATTCAACTCACAGCGTTGAAACTTTCTTTGATAGTTCAGGTTTGAAACACTCTTTTGTAGAAACTGCAGGTGGATAATTCCATCTCTTTGAGTCCTGTCCTAATGAAGGAGATAACTTCATATCAAAGCAAGACAGAAGCATTCTCAGAAATTTCTTTGGGATGATTGAGTCGGACTCAGCTGAACATTCCTTTGGATGGAGCACTTTCGAAACACACTATTTGTAGAATCTGCAAGTGGATATTTGGACCTCTCTGAGGATTTCGTTGGAAACGGGATAAACCACACACAACTAAACAGAAGCATTCTCAGAGCCTTCTTCATGATGTTTGCATTCAACTCACAGTGTTGAACCTTTCTTTGATAGTTCAGGTTTGAAACACTCTTTTTGTAGAAACTGCAAGTGGAGAATTGCACCTCTTTGAGGCCTATCCCAGTAAAGGAAATAACTTCATATCAAAACAAGACCGAAGGACTCTCAGAAAATTCCTTGGGATGATTGTCTTGGACTCACCGAGCTGAACATTCCTTGGGCTGGAGAAGTTTTGAAGCACGCTTACTGGAGAATCTGCAAGTGGATATTTGGCCCTCTCTGAGGAATTCGTTGGAAACGGGATAATTTCAGCTAACTAAACAGAAGCAGTCTCAGAATCTTCTTTGTGATGTTTGCATTCAAATCCCAGAGTTGAACGTTCCTTTGAACGTTCAGGTTTGAAACTCTCTTTTTGTAGAATCTGCGAGTGGATATATGGACCTCTCTGGGCATTTCGTTGGAAACGGGAAAAACTGCACATCACTAAACAGAAGTATTCTCAGAAATTTCCCCGTGGTGATTGCATTCAACTCAAACTGTTGAACCTTCTTTGATAGTTCAGGTTTGAAACACACTTTTTGTAGAATCTGCAAGAGGATATTTGGACCTCTCTGAGGATTTCGTTGGAAACGGGATTAACCGCACCTAACTAAACAGAAGCATTCTCAGAACTTTCCTCGTGAGGCTCGCATTCAACAAACACTGTTGAACGTTTCTTTGATAGTTTTGGTTTGAAACACTCTTCTTGTAGAAACTGCAAGTTGATATTTGGACCTCTCTGAGGGTTTCGTTGGAAACGGGATAAAGTGCACATAACTAAACAGAAGCATTCTCAGAACCTTCTTCGTGATGTTTGCATTCAACTCACAGTGTTGAAACTTTCTTTGATAGTTCAGGTTTGAAACACTCTTTTGTAGAAACTGCAGGTGGATAATT
Source organism: Pan troglodytes (assembly GCF_028858775.2). Classification (NCBI taxonomy): domain Eukaryota; kingdom Metazoa; phylum Chordata; class Mammalia; order Primates; family Hominidae; genus Pan; species Pan troglodytes. The sequence continues at coordinate 64,826,304 of NC_072403.2, forward strand.
CCATCTCTTTGAGTCCTATCCTAGTAAAGGAGATAACTTCATATCAAAGCAAGACAGAAGCATTCTCAGAAATTTCTTTGGGATGATTGAGTCGGACTCAGCTGAACATTCCTTTGGATGGAGCACTTTCGAAACGCACTATTTGTAGAATCTGCAAGTGCATGTGTGGTCCTCTCTGAGGATTTCGTTGGAAACGGGATAAACCGCACACAACAAAACAGAAGCATTCTCAGAACCTTCTTCGTGATGTTTGCATTCAACTCACAGTGTTGACAGGTTTGAAACACTCCTTTTGTGGAAACTGCAAGTGGAGAATTGCACCTCTTTGAGGCCTATCCTAGTAAAGGAAATAACTTCATATCAAAACAAGACAGAAGCATTCTCAGAAAATTCCTTGGGATGATTGTGTTGGACTCACAGAGCTGAACATTCCTTGGGCTGGAGCAGTTTCGAAAGACGCTTTCTGTAGCATCTGCAAGTGGATATTTGGCCCTCTCTGAGGAATTCGTTGGAATCGGGGTAATATCAGCTAACTAAACAGAAGCAGTCTCAGAATCTTCTTTGTGATGTTTGCATTCAAATCCCAGAGTTGAAACTTCCTTTGAAAGTTCAGGTTAGAAACACTCTTTTTGTAGGATCTGCAATTGGATATTTGGACCACTCTGTGGCCTTCGTTCGAAACGGATATATCTTCACATAAAATCTAGACAGAAGCATTCTCAGAAACTTTTCTGTGATGACTGCATTCAACTCACAGAGTTGAACACTCGTTTTGAGAGCGCAGTTTTGAAACTCTCTTTCTGTGGAATCTGCAAGTGGATATGTGGACCTCTTTGAAGATTTCTTTGGAAACGGGAATATCTTCACATAAAATCTAAACAGAAGCATTCTCAGAAACAGAAGTGATGTTTGTGTTCAACTCACACAGTTTCACATGGCTTTTCAAAGAGAAGTTCTGAAACATTCTTTTCCTAGTGTCTGCAAGTGGACATTTGGAGAGCTTTCAGGCCTGTGGTGGAAAACGAATTATCGTCACATAAAAACAAGAGAGAAGCATTGTCAGAAACTTCTTTGTGATGATTGCATTCAACTCACAGAGTTGAAGGTTCCTTTTCAAACAGCAGTTTCCAAACACTCTTTCTGTGTAATGTGCAAGTGGATATTTCAACGTCTTTGAAGATTTCGTAGGAAACGGGATAATCTTCACAGAAAAGCTAAACAGAAGCATTCTCAGAAACACCTTTGTGATGATTAAATTCAACTCACAGAGTTGAACTTTTCTTTTGGGAGAGAATCTTTGAAACACTCTTTTACTACAATCTGCAAGTGGACATTAGGAGGGCTTTGAGGCCTCTGGTGGAAAAGGAAATATCTTCCAGTAAAAACTAGATAGAAGCATTCTCAGAAACTACTTTGTGATGATTGCATTCAAGACACAGAGTTGAACATTCCCTTTGACAGTGCAGTTTGGAAACTCTCTTTTTGTAGAATCTGCAAGTGGAGATATGGACCGCTTGGAGGCCTATGGTAGTCAAGGAAATAACTTCATATACAAACTAGACAGTAGCATTCTCAGAAAACTCTTTGTGACGACTGAGTTTAACTCACAGAGCTGAACATTCCCTGGGATGGAGCAGCTGCAAAACACACTATTTGTAGAATCTGCAAGGGGATTTTTGGACCTCTCTGAGGATTTCGTTGGAAACGGGATAAACTGCACATAACTAAACGGAAGTATTCTCAGAACTTTCTTCATGGTGATTGCATTCAACTCACACTGTTGAACCTTTCTTTGATAGTTCAGGTTTGAAACACTCTTTTTGTAGAATCTGCAAGAGGATATTTGGACCCCTCTGAGGATTTCGTTGGAAACGGGATTACCCGCACCTAACTAAACAGAAGCATTCTCAGAACTTTCCTCGTGATGCTTGCATTCAACAAACACTGTTGAACCTTTCTTTGATAGTTTAGGTTTGAAACACTCTTTTTGTAGAAACTGCAAGTTGATATTTGGACCTCTCTGAGGATTTCGTTGGAAACGGGATAAAGTGCACATAACTAAACAGAAGCATTCTCAGAAATTTCTTCGTGATGTTTGCATTCAACTCACAGCGTTGAAACTTTCTTTGATAGTTCAGGTTTGAAACACTCTTTTGTAGAAACTGCAGGTGGATAATTCCATCTCTTTGAGTCCTGTCCTAATGAAGGAGATAACTTCATATCAAAGCAAGACAGAAGCATTCTCAGAAATTTCTTTGGGATGATTGAGTCGGACTCAGCTGAACATTCCTTTGGATGGAGCACTTTCGAAACACACTATTTGTAGAATCTGCAAGTGGATATTTGGACCTCTCTGAGGATTTCGTTGGAAACGGGATAAACCACACACAACTAAACAGAAGCATTCTCAGAGCCTTCTTCATGATGTTTGCATTCAACTCACAGTGTTGAACCTTTCTTTGATAGTTCAGGTTTGAAACACTCTTTTTGTAGAAACTGCAAGTGGAGAATTGCACCTCTTTGAGGCCTATCCCAGTAAAGGAAATAACTTCATATCAAAACAAGACCGAAGGACTCTCAGAAAATTCCTTGGGATGATTGTCTTGGACTCACCGAGCTGAACATTCCTTGGGCTGGAGAAGTTTTGAGGCACGCTTACTGGAGAATCTGCAAGTGGATATTTGGCCCTCTCTGAGGAATTCGTTGGAAACGGGATAATTTCAGCTAACTAAACAGAAGCAGTCTCAGAATCTTCTTTGTGATGTTTGCATTCAAATCCCAGAGTTGAACGTTCCTTTGAACGTTCAGGTTTGAAACTCTCTTTTTGTAGAATCTGCGAGTGGATATATGGACCTCTCTGGGCATTTCGTTGGAAACGGGAAAAACTGCACATCACTAAACAGAAGTATTCTCAGAAATTTCCCCGTGGTGATTGCATTCAACTCAAACTGTTGAACCTTCTTTGATAGTTCAGGTTTGAAACGCACTTTTTGTAGAATCTGCAAGAGGATATTTGGACCTCTCTGAGGATTTCGTTGGAAACGGGATTAACCGCACCTAACTAAACAGAAGCATTCTCAGAACTTTCCTCGTGAGGCTTGCATTCAACAAACACTGTTGAACGTTTCTTTGATAGTTTTGGTTTGAAACACTCTTCTTGTAGAAACTGCAAGTTGATATTTGGACCTCTCTGAGGGTTTCGTTGGAAACGGGATAAAGTGCACATAACTAAACAGAAGCATTCTCAGAACCTTCTTCGTGATGTTTGCATTCAACTCACAGTGTTGAAACTTTCTTTGATAGTTCAGGTTTGAAACACTCTTTTGTAGAAACTGCAGGTGGATAATTCCATCTCTTTGAGTCCTATCCTAGTAAAGGAGATAACTTCATATCAAAGCAAGACAGAAGCATTCTCAGAAATTTCTTTGGGATGATTGAGTCGGACTCAGCTGAACATTCCTTTGGATGGAGCACTTTCGAAACGCACTATTTGTAGAATCTGCAAGTGCATGTGTGGTCCTCTCTGAGGATTTCGTTGGAAACGGGATAAACCGCACACAACAAAACAGAAGCATTCTCAGAACCTTCTTCGTGATGTTTGCATTCAACTCACAGTGTTGACAGGTTTGAAACACTCCTTTTGTGGAAACTGCAAGTGGAGAATTGCACCTCTTTGAGGCCTATCCTAGTAAAGGAAATAACTTCATATCAAAACAAGACAGAAGCATTCTCAGAAAATTCCTTGGGATGATTGTGTTGGACTCACAGAGCTGAACATTCCTTGGGCTGGAGCAGTTTCGAAAGACGCTTTCTGTAGCATCTGCAAGTGGATATTTGGCCCTCTCTGAGGAATTCGTTGGAATCGGGGTAATATCAGCTAACTAAACAGAAGCAGTCTCAGAATCTTCTTTGTGATGTTTGCATTCAAATCCCAGAGTTGAAACTTCCTTTGAAAGTTCAGGTTAGAAACACTCTTTTTGTAGGATCTGCAATTGGATATTTGGACCACTCTGTGGCCTTCGTTCGAAACGGATATATCTTCACATAAAATCTAGACAGAAGCATTCTCAGAAACTTTTCTGTGATGACTGCATTCAACTCACAGAGTTGAACACTCGTTTTGAGAGCGCAGTTTTGAAACTCTCTTTCTGTGGAATCTGCAAGTGGATATGTGGACCTCTTTGAAGATTTCTTTGGAAACGGGAATATCTTCACATAAAATCTAAACAGAAGCATTCTCAGAAACTTCTCTGTGATGTTTGTGTTCAACTCACACAGTTTCACATGGCTTTTCAAAGAGAAGTTCTGAAACATTCTTTTCCTAGTGTCTGCAAGTGGACATTTGGAGAGCTTTCAGGCCTGTGGTGGAAAACGAATTATCGTCACATAAAAACAAGAGAGAAGCATTGTCAGAAACTTCTTTGTGATGATTGCATTCAACTCACAGAGTTGAAGGTTCCTTTTCAAACAGCAGTTTCCAAACACTCTTTCTGTGTAATGTGCAAGTGGATATTTCAACGTCTTTGAAGATTTCGTAGGAAACGGGATAATCTTCACAGAAAAGCTAAACAGAAGCATTCTCAGAAACACCTTTGTGATGATTAAATTCAACTCACAGAGTTGAACTTTTCTTTTGGGAGAGAATCTTTGAAACACTCTTTTACTACAATCTGCAAGTGGACATTAGGAGGGCTTTGAGGCCTCTGGTGGAAAAGGAAATATCTTCCAGTACAAACTAGATAGAAGCATTCTCAGAAACTACTTTGTGATTCAAGACACAGAGTTGAACATTCCCTTTGACAGTGCAGTTTGGAAACTCTCTTTTTGTAGAATCTGCAAGTGGAGATATGGACCGCTTGGAGGCCTATGGTAGTCAAGGAAATAACTTCATATACAAACTAGACAGTAGCATTCTCAGAAAACTCTTTGTGACGACTGAGTTTAACTCACAGAGCTGAACATTCCCTGGGATGGAGCAGCTGCGAAACACACTATTTGTAGAATCTGCAAGGGGATTTTTGGACCTCTCTGAGGATTTCGTTGGAAACGGGATAAACTGCACATAACTAAACGGAAGTATTCTCAGAACTTTCTTCATGGTGATTGCATTCAACTCACACTGTTGAACCTTTCTTTGATAGTTCAGGTTTGAAACACTCTTTTTGTAGAATCTGCAAGAGGATATTTGGACCCCTCTGAGGATTTCGTTGGAAACGGGATTACCCGCACCTAACTAAACAGAAGCATTCTCAGAACTTTCCTCGTGATGCTTGCATTCAACAAACACTGTTGAACCTTTCTTTGATAGTTTAGGTTTGAAACACTCTTTTTGTAGAAACTGCAAGTTGATATTTGGACCTCTCTGAGGATTTCGTTGGAAACGGGATAAAGTGCACATAACTAAACAGAAGCATTCTCAGAAATTTCTTCGTGATGTTTGCATTCAACTCACAGCGTTGAAACTTTCTTTGATAGTTCAGGTTTGAAACACTCTTTTGTAGAAACTGCAGGTGGATAATTCCATCTCTTTGAGTCCTGTCCTAATGAAGGAGATAACTTCATATCAAAGCAAGACAGAAGCATTCTCAGAAATTTCTTTGGGATGATTGAGTCGGACTCAGCTGAACATTCCTTTGGATGGAGCACTTTCGAAACACACTATTTGTAGAATCTGCAAGTGGATATTTGGACCTCTCTGAGGATTTCGTTGGAAACGGGATAAACCACACACAACTAAACAGAAGCATTCTCAGAGCCTTCTTCATGATGTTTGCATTCAACTCACAGTGTTGAACCTTTCTTTGATAGTTCAGGTTTGAAACACTCTTTTTGTAGAAACTGCAAGTGGAGAATTGCACCTCTTTGAGGCCTATCCCAGTAAAGGAAATAACTTCATATCAAAACAAGACCGAAGGACTCTCAGAAAATTCCTTGGGATGATTGTCTTGGACTCACCGAGCTGAACATTCCTTGGGCTGGAGAAGTTTTGAAGCACGCTTACTGGAGAATCTGCAAGTGGATATTTGGCCCTCTCTGAGGAATTCGTTGGAAACGGGATAATTTCAGCTAACTAAACAGAAGCAGTCTCAGAATCTTCTTTGTGATGTTTGCATTCAAATCCCAGAGTTGAACGTTCCTTTGAACGTTCAGGTTTGAAACTCTCTTTTTGTAGAATCTGCGAGTGGATATATGGACCTCTCTGGGCATTTCGTTGGAAACGGGAAAAACTGCACATCACTAAACAGAAGTATTCTCAGAAATTTCCCCGTGGTGATTGCATTCAACTCAAACTGTTGAACCTTCTTTGATAGTTCAGGTTTGAAACACACTTTTTGTAGAATCTGCAAGAGGATATTTGGACCTCTCTGAGGATTTCGTTGGAAACGGGATTAACCGCACCTAACTAAACAGAAGCATTCTCAGAACTGTCCTCGTGAGGCTCGCATTCAACAAACACTGTTGAACGTTTCTTTGATAGTTTTGGTTTGAAACACTCTTCTTGTAGAAACTGCAAGTTGATATTTGGACCTCTCTGAGGGTTTCGTTGGAAACGGGATAAAGTGCACATAACTAAACAGAAGCATTCTCAGAACCTTCTTCGTGATGTTTGCATTCAACTCACAGTGTTGAAACTTTCTTTGATAGTTCAGGTTTGAAACACTCTTTTGTAGAAACTGCAGGTGGATAATTCCATCTCTTTGAGTCCTATCCTAGTAAAGGAGATAACTTCATATCAAAGCAAGACAGAAGCATTCTCAGAAATTTCTTTGGGATGATTGAGTCGGACTCAGCTGAACATTCCTTTGGATGGAGCACTTTCGAAACGCACTATTTGTAGAATCTGCAAGTGCATGTGTGGTCCTCTCTGAGGATTTCGTTGGAAACGGGATAAACCGCACACAACAAAACAGAAGCATTCTCAGAACCTTCTTCGTGATGTTTGCATTCAACTCACAGTGTTGACAGGTTTGAAACACTCCTTTTGTGGAAACTGCAAGTGGAGAATTGCACCTCTTTGAGGCCTATCCTAGTAAAGGAAATAACTTCATATCAAAACAAGACAGAAGCATTCTCAGAAAATTCCTTGGGATGATTGTGTTGGACTCACAGAGCTGAACATTCCTTGGGCTGGAGCAGTTTCGAAAGACGCTTTCTGTAGCATCTGCAAGTGGATATTTGGCCCTCTCTGAGGAATTCGTTGGAATCGGGGTAATATCAGCTAACTAAACAGAAGCAGTCTCAGAATCTTCTTTGTGATGTTTGCATTCAAATCCCAGAGTTGAAACTTCCTTTGAAAGTTCAGGTTAGAAACACTCTTTTTGTAGGATCTGCAATTGGATATTTGGACCACTCTGTGGCCTTCGTTCGAAACGGATATATCTTCACATAAAATCTAGACAGAAGCATTCTCAGAAACTTTTCTGTGATGACTGCATTCAACTCACAGAGTTGAACACTCGTTTTGAGAGCGCAGTTTTGAAACTCTCTTTCTGTGGAATCTGCAAGTGGATATGTGGACCTCTTTGAAGATTTCTTTGGAAACGGGAATATCTTCACATAAAATCTAAACAGAAGCATTCTCAGAAACAGAAGTGATGTTTGTGTTCAACTCACACAGTTTCACATGGCTTTTCAAAGAGAAGTTCTGAAACATTCTTTTCCTAGTGTCTGCAAGTGGACATTTGGAGAGCTTTCAGGCCTGTGGTGGAAAACGAATTATCGTCACATAAAAACAAGAGAGAAGCATTGTCAGAAACTTCTTTGTGATGATTGCATTCAACTCACAGAGTTGAAGGTTCCTTTTCAAACAGCAGTTTCCAAACACTCTTTCTGTGTAATGTGCAAGTGGATATTTCAACGTCTTTGAAGATTTCGTAGGAAACGGGATAATCTTCACAGAAAAGCTAAACAGAAGCATTCTCAGAAACACCTTTGTGATGATTAAATTCAACTCACAGAGTTGAACTTTTCTTTTGGGAGAGAATCTTTGAAACACTCTTTTACTACAATCTGCAAGTGGACATTAGGAGGGCTTTGAGGCCTCTGGTGGAAAAGGAAATATCTTCCAGTACAAACTAGATAGAAGCATTCTCAGAAACTACTTTGTGATGATTGCATTCAAGACACAGAGTTGAACATTCCCTTTGACAGTGCAGTTTGGAAACTCTCTTTTTGTAGAATCTGCAAGTGGAGATATGGACCGCTTGGAGGCCTATGGTAGTCAAGGAAATAACTTCATATACAAACTAGACAGTAGCATTCTCAGAAAACTCTTTGTGACGACTGAGTTTAACTCACAGAGCTGAACATTCCCTGGGATGGAGCAGCTGCGAAACACACTATTTGTAGAATCTGCAAGGGGATTTTTGGACCTCTCTGAGGATTTCGTTGGAAACGGGATAAACTGCACATAACTAAACGGAAGTATTCTCAGAACTTTCTTCATGGTGATTGCATTCAACTCACACTGTTGAACCTTTCTTTGATAGTTCAGGTTTGAAACACTCTTTTTGTAGAATCTGCAAGAGGATATTTGGACCCCTCTGAGGATTTCGTTGGAAACGGGATTACCCGCACCTAACTAAACAGAAGCATTCTCAGAACTTTCCTCGTGATGCTTGCATTCAACAAACACTGTTGAACCTTTCTTTGATAGTTTAGGTTTGAAACACTCTTTTTGTAGAAACTGCAAGTTGATATTTGGACCTCTCTGAGGATTTCGTTGGAAACGGGATAAAGTGCACATAACTAAACAGAAGCATTCTCAGAAATTTCTTCGTGATGTTTGCATTCAACTCACAGCGTTGAAACTTTCTTTGATAGTTCAGGTTTGAAACACTCTTTTGTAGAAACTGCAGGTGGATAATTCCATCTCTTTGAGTCCTGTCCTAATGAAGGAGATAACTTCATATCAAAGCAAGACAGAAGCATTCTCAGAAATTTCTTTGGGATGATTGAGTCGGACTCAGCTGAACATTCCTTTGGATGGAGCACTTTCGAAACACACTATTTGTAGAATCTGCAAGTGGATATTTGGACCTCTCTGAGGATTTCGTTGGAAACGGGATAAACCACACACAACTAAACAGAAGCATTCTCAGAGCCTTCTTCATGATGTTTGCATTCAACTCACAGTGTTGAACCTTTCTTTGATAGTTCAGGTTTGAAACACTCTTTTTGTAGAAACTGCAAGTGGAGAATTGCACCTCTTTGAGGCCTATCCCAGTAAAGGAAATAACTTCATATCAAAACAAGACCGAAGGACTCTCAGAAAATTCCTTGGGATGATTGTCTTGGACTCACCGAGCTGAACATTCCTTGGGCTGGAGAAGTTTTGAAGCACGCTTACTGGAGAATCTGCAAGTGGATATTTGGCCCTCTCTGAGGAATTCGTTGGAAACGGGATAATTTCAGCTAACTAAACAGAAGCAGTCTCAGAATCTTCTTTGTGATGTTTGCATTCAAATCCCAGAGTTGAACGTTCCTTTGAACGTTCAGGTTTGAAACTCTCTTTTTGTAGAATCTGCGAGTGGATATATGGACCTCTCTGGGCATTTCGTTGGAAACGGGAAAAACTGCACATCACTAAACAGAAGTATTCTCAGAAATTTCCCCGTGGTGATTGCATTCAACTCAAACTGTTGAACCTTCTTTGATAGTTCAGGTTTGAAACACACTTTTTGTAGAATCTGCAAGAGGATATTTGGACCTCTCTGAGGATTTCGTTGGAAACGGGATTAACCGCACCTAACTAAACAGAAGCATTCTCAGAACTTTCCTCGTGAGGCTCGCATTCAACAAACACTGTTGAACGTTTCTTTGATAGTTTTGGTTTGAAACACTCTTCTTGTAGAAACTGCAAGTTGATATTTGGACCTCTCTGAGGGTTTCGTTGGAAACGGGATAAAGTGCACATAACTAAACAGAAGCATTCTCAGAACCTTCTTCGTGATGTTTGCATTCAACTCACAGTGTTGAAACTTTCTTTGATAGTTCAGGTTTGAAACACTCTTTTGTAGAAACTGCAGGTGGATAATTCCATCTCTTTGAGTCCTATCCTAGTAAAGGAGATAACTTCATATCAAAGCAAGACAGAAGCATTCTCAGAAATTTCTTTGGGATGATTGAGTCGGACTCAGCTGAACATTCCTTTGGATGGAGCACTTTCGAAACGCACTATTTGTAGAATCTGCAAGTGCATGTGTGGTCCTCTCTGAGGATTTCGTTGGAAACGGGATAAACCGCACACAACAAAACAGAAGCATTCTCAGAACCTTCTTCGTGATGTTTGCATTCAACTCACAGTGTTGACAGGTTTGAAACACTCCTTTTGTGGAAACTGCAAGTGGAGAATTGCACCTCTTTGAGGCCTATCCTAGTAAAGGAAATAACTTCATATCAAAACAAGACAGAAGCATTCTCAGAAAATTCCTTGGGATGATTGTGTTGGACTCACAGAGCTGAACATTCCTTGGGCTGGAGCAGTTTCGAAAGACGCTTTCTGTAGCATCTGCAAGTGGATATTTGGCCCTCTCTGAGGAATTCGTTGGAATCGGGGTAATATCAGCTAACTAAACAGAAGCAGTCTCAGAATCTTCTTTGTGATGTTTGCATTCAAATCCCAGAGTTGAAACTTCCTTTGAAAGTTCAGGTTAGAAACACTCTTTTTGTAGGATCTGCAATTGGATATTTGGACCACTCTGTGGCCTTCGTTCGAAACGGATATATCTTCACATAAAATCTAGACAGAAGCATTCTCAGAAACTTTTCTGTGATGACTGCATTCAACTCACAGAGTTGAACACTCGTTTTGAGAGCGCAGTTTTGAAACTCTCTTTCTGTGGAATCTGCAAGTGGATATGTGGACCTCTTTGAAGATTTCTTTGGAAACGGGAATATCTTCACATAAAATCTAAACAGAAGCATTCTCAGAAACAGAAGTGATGTTTGTGTTCAACTCACACAGTTTCACATGGCTTTTCAAAGAGAAGTTCTGAAACATTCTTTTCCTAGTGTCTGCAAGTGGACATTTGGAGAGCTTTCAGGCCTGTGGTGGAAAACGAATTATCGTCACATAAAAACAAGAGAGAAGCATTGTCAGAAACTTCTTTGTGATGATTGCATTCAACTCACAGAGTTGAAGGTTCCTTTTCAAACAGCAGTTTCCAAACACTCTTTCTGTGTAATGTGCAAGTGGATATTTCAACGTCTTTGAAGATTTCGTAGGAAACGGGATAATCTTCACAGAAAAGCTAAACAGAAGCATTCTCAGAAACACCTTTGTGATGATTAAATTCAACTCACAGAGTTGAACTTTTCTTTTGGGAGAGAATCTTTGAAACACTCTTTTACTACAATCTGCAAGTGGACATTAGGAGGGCTTTGAGGCCTCTGGTGGAAAAGGAAATATCTTCCAGTACAAACTAGATAGAAGCATTCTCAGAAACTACTTTGTGATGATTGCATTCAAGACACAGAGTTGAACATTCCCTTTGACAGTGCAGTTTGGAAACTCTCTTTTTGTAGAATCTGCAAGTGGAGATATGGACCGCTTGGAGGCCTATGGTAGTCAAGGAAATAACTTCATATACAAACTAGACAGTAGCATTCTCAGAAAACTCTTTGTGACGACTGAGTTTAACTCACAGAGCTGAACATTCCCTGGGATGGAGCAGCTGCGAAACACACTATTTGTAGAATCTGCAAGGGGATTTTTGGACCTCTCTGAGGATTTCGTTGGAAACGGGATAAACTGCACATAACTAAACGGAAGTATTCTCAGAACTTTCTTCATGGTGATTGCATTCAACTCACACTGTTGAACCTTTCTTTGATAGTTCAGGTTTGAAACACTCTTTTTGTAGAATCTGCAAGAGGATATTTGGACCCCTCTGAGGATTTCGTTGGAAACGGGATTACCCGCACCTAACTAAACAGAAGCATTCTCAGAACTTTCCTCGTGATGCTTGCATTCAACAAACACTGTTGAACCTTTCTTTGATAGTTTAGGTTTGAAACACTCTTTTTGTAGAAACTGCAAGTTGATATTTGGACCTCTCTGAGGATTTCGTTGGAAACGGGATAAAGTGCACATAACTAAACAGAAGCATTCTCAGAAATTTCTTCGTGATGTTTGCATTCAACTCACAGCGTTGAAACTTTCTTTGATAGTTCAGGTTTGAAACACTCTTTTGTAGAAACTGCAGGTGGATAATTCCATCTCTTTGAGTCCTGTCCTAATGAAGGAGATAACTTCATATCAAAGCAAGACAGAAGCATTCTCAGAAATTTCTTTGGGATGATTGAGTCGGACTCAGCTGAACATTCCTTTGGATGGAGCACTTTCGAAACACACTATTTGTAGAATCTGCAAGTGGATATTTGGACCTCTCTGAGGATTTCGTTGGAAACGGGATAAACCACACACAACTAAACAGAAGCATTCTCAGAGCCTTCTTCATGATGTTTGCATTCAACTCACAGTGTTGAACCTTTCTTTGATAGTTCAGGTTTGAAACACTCTTTTTGTAGAAACTGCAAGTGGAGAATTGCACCTCTTTGAGGCCTATCCCAGTAAAGGAAATAACTTCATATCAAAACAAGACCGAAGGACTCTCAGAAAATTCCTTGGGATGATTGTCTTGGACTCACCGAGCTGAACATTCCTTGGGCTGGAGAAGTTTTGAAGCACGCTTACTGGAGAATCTGCAAGTGGATATTTGGCCCTCTCTGAGGAATTCGTTGGAAACGGGATAATTTCAGCTAACTAAACAGAAGCAGTCTCAGAATCTTCTTTGTGATGTTTGCATTCAAATCCCAGAGTTGAACGTTCCTTTGAACGTTCAGGTTTGAAACTCTCTTTTTGTAGAATCTGCGAGTGGATATATGGACCTCTCTGGGCATTTCGTTGGAAACGGGAAAAACTGCACATCACTAAACAGAAGTATTCTCAGAAATTTCCCCGTGGTGATTGCATTCAACTCAAACTGTTGAACCTTCTTTGATAGTTCAGGTTTGAAACACACTTTTTGTAGAATCTGCAAGAGGATATTTGGACCTCTCTGAGGATTTCGTTGGAAACGGGATTAACCGCACCTAACTAAACAGAAGCATTCTCAGAACTTTCCTCGTGAGGCTCGCATTCAACAAACACTGTTGAACGTTTCTTTGATAGTTTTGGTTTGAAACACTCTTCTTGTAGAAACTGCAAGTTGATATTTGGACCTCTCTGAGGGTTTCGTTGGAAACGGGATAAAGTGCACATAACTAAACAGAAGCATTCTCAGAACCTTCTTCGTGATGTTTGCATTCAACTCACAGTGTTGAAACTTTCTTTGATAGTTCAGGTTTGAAACACTCTTTTGTAGAAACTGCAGGTGGATAATTCCATCTCTTTGAGTCCTATCCTAGTAAAGGAGATAACTTCATATCAAAGCAAGACAGAAGCATTCTCAGAAATTTCTTTGGGATGATTGAGTCGGACTCAGCTGAACATTCCTTTGGATGGAGCACTTTCGAAACGCACTATTTGTAGAATCTGCAAGTGCATGTGTGGTCCTCTCTGAGGATTTCGTTGGAAACGGGATAAACCGCACACAACAAAACAGAAGCATTCTCAGAACCTTCTTCGTGATGTTTGCATTCAACTCACAGTGTTGACAGGTTTGAAACACTCCTTTTGTGGAAACTGCAAGTGGAGAATTGCACCTCTTTGAGGCCTATCCTAGTAAAGGAAATAACTTCATATCAAAACAAGACAGAAGCATTCTCAGAAAATTCCTTGGGATGATTGTGTTGGACTCACAGAGCTGAACATTCCTTGGGCTGGAGCAGTTTCGAAAGACGCTTTCTGTAGCATCTGCAAGTGGATATTTGGCCCTCTCTGAGGAATTCGTTGGAATCGGGGTAATATCAGCTAACTAAACAGAAGCAGTCTCAGAATCTTCTTTGTGATGTTTGCATTCAAATCCCAGAGTTGAAACTTCCTTTGAAAGTTCAGGTTAGAAACACTCTTTTTGTAGGATCTGCAATTGGATATTTGGACCACTCTGTGGCCTTCGTTCGAAACGGATATATCTTCACATAAAATCTAGACAGAAGCATTCTCAGAAACTTTTCTGTGATGACTGCATTCAACTCACAGAGTTGAACACTCGTTTTGAGAGCGCAGTTTTGAAACTCTCTTTCTGTGGAATCTGCAAGTGGATATGTGGACCTCTTTGAAGATTTCTTTGGAAACGGGAATATCTTCACATAAAATCTAAACAGAAGCATTCTCAGAAACTTCTCTGTGATGTTTGTGTTCAACTCACACAGTTTCACATGGCTTTTCAAAGAGAAGTTCTGAAACATTCTTTTCCTAGTGTCTGCAAGTGGACATTTGGAGAGCTTTCAGGCCTGTGGTGGAAAACGAATTATCGTCACATAAAAACAAGAGAGAAGCATTGTCAGAAACTTCTTTGTGATGATTGCATTCAACTCACAGAGTTGAAGGTTCCTTTTCAAACAGCAGTTTCCAAACACTCTTTCTGTGTAATGTGCAAGTGGATATTTCAACGTCTTTGAAGATTTCGTAGGAAACGGGATAATCTTCACAGAAAAGCTAAACAGAAGCATTCTCAGAAACACCTTTGTGATGATTAAATTCAACTCACAGAGTTGAACTTTTCTTTTGGGAGAGAATCTTTGAAACACTCTTTTACTACAATCTGCAAGTGGACATTAGGAGGGCTTTGAGGCCTCTGGTGGAAAAGGAAATATCTTCCAGTAAAAACTAGATAGAAGCATTCTCAGAAACTACTTTGTGATGATTGCATTCAAGACACAGAGTTGAACATTCCCTTTGACAGTGCAGTTTGGAAACTCTCTTTTTGTAGAATCTGCAAGTGGAGATATGGACCGCTTGGAGGCCTATGGTAGTCAAGGAAATAACTTCATATACAAACTAGACAGTAGCATTCTCAGAAAACTCTTTGTGACGACTGAGTTTAACTCACAGAGCTGAACATTCCCTGGGATGGAGCAGCTGCGAAACACACTATTTGTAGAATCTGCAAGGGGATTTTTGGACCTCTCTGAGGATTTCGTTGGAAACGGGATAAACTGCACATAACTAAACGGAAGTATTCTCAGAACTTTCTTCATGGTGATTGCATTCAACTCACACTGTTGAACCTTTCTTTGATAGTTCAGGTTTGAAACACTCTTTTTGTAGAATCTGCAAGAGGATATTTGGACCCCTCTGAGGATTTCGTTGGAAACGGGATTACCCGCACCTAACTAAACAGAAGCATTCTCAGAACTTTCCTCGTGATGCTTGCATTCAACAAACACTGTTGAACCTTTCTTTGATAGTTTAGGTTTGAAACACTCTTTTTGTAGAAACTGCAAGTTGATATTTGGACCTCTCTGAGGATTTCGTTGGAAACGGGATAAAGTGCACATAACTAAACAGAAGCATTCTCAGAAATTTCTTCGTGATGTTTGCATTCAACTCACAGCGTTGAAACTTTCTTTGATAGTTCAGGTTTGAAACACTCTTTTGTAGAAACTGCAGGTGGATAATTCCATCTCTTTGAGTCCTGTCCTAATGAAGGAGATAACTTCATATCAAAGCAAGACAGAAGCATTCTCAGAAATTTCTTTGGGATGATTGAGTCGGACTCAGCTGAACATTCCTTTGGATGGAGCACTTTCGAAACACACTATTTGTAGAATCTGCAAGTGGATATTTGGACCTCTCTGAGGATTTCGTTGGAAACGGGATAAACCACACACAACTAAACAGAAGCATTCTCAGAGCCTTCTTCATGATGTTTGCATTCAACTCACAGTGTTGAACCTTTCTTTGATAGTTCAGGTTTGAAACACTCTTTTTGTAGAAACTGCAAGTGGAGAATTGCACCTCTTTGAGGCCTATCCCAGTAAAGGAAATAACTTCATATCAAAACAAGACCGAAGGACTCTCAGAAAATTCCTTGGGATGATTGTCTTGGACTCACCGAGCTGAACATTCCTTGGGCTGGAGAAGTTTTGAGGCACGCTTACTGGAGAATCTGCAAGTGGATATTTGGCCCTCTCTGAGGAATTCGTTGGAAACGGGATAATTTCAGCTAACTAAACAGAAGCAGTCTCAGAATCTTCTTTGTGATGTTTGCATTCAAATCCCAGAGTTGAACGTTCCTTTGAACGTTCAGGTTTGAAACTCTCTTTTTGTAGAATCTGCGAGTGGATATATGGACCTCTCTGGGCATTTCGTTGGAAACGGGAAAAACTGCACATCACTAAACAGAAGTATTCTCAGAAATTTCCCCGTGGTGATTGCATTCAACTCAAACTGTTGAACCTTCTTTGATAGTTCAGGTTTGAAACGCACTTTTTGTAGAATCTGCAAGAGGATATTTGGACCTCTCTGAGGATTTCGTTGGAAACGGGATTAACCGCACCTAACTAAACAGAAGCATTCTCAGAACTTTCCTCGTGAGGCTTGCATTCAACAAACACTGTTGAACGTTTCTTTGATAGTTTTGGTTTGAAACACTCTTCTTGTAGAAACTGCAAGTTGATATTTGGACCTCTCTGAGGGTTTCGTTGGAAACGGGATAAAGTGCACATAACTAAACAGAAGCATTCTCAGAACCTTCTTCGTGATGTTTGCATTCAACTCACAGTGTTGAAACTTTCTTTGATAGTTCAGGTTTGAAACACTCTTTTGTAGAAACTGCAGGTGGATAATTCCATCTCTTTGAGTCCTATCCTAGTAAAGGAGATAACTTCATATCAAAGCAAGACAGAAGCATTCTCAGAAATTTCTTTGGGATGATTGAGTCGGACTCAGCTGAACATTCCTTTGGATGGAGCACTTTCGAAACGCACTATTTGTAGAATCTGCAAGTGCATGTGTGGTCCTCTCTGAGGATTTCGTTGGAAACGGGATAAACCGCACACAACAAAACAGAAGCATTCTCAGAACCTTCTTCGTGATGTTTGCATTCAACTCACAGTGTTGACAGGTTTGAAACACTCCTTTTGTGGAAACTGCAAGTGGAGAATTGCACCTCTTTGAGGCCTATCCTAGTAAAGGAAATAACTTCATATCAAAACAAGACAGAAGCATTCTCAGAAAATTCCTTGGGATGATTGTGTTGGACTCACAGAGCTGAACATTCCTTGGGCTGGAGCAGTTTCGAAAGACGCTTTCTGTAGCATCTGCAAGTGGATATTTGGCCCTCTCTGAGGAATTCGTTGGAATCGGGGTAATATCAGCTAACTAAACAGAAGCAGTCTCAGAATCTTCTTTGTGATGTTTGCATTCAAATCCCAGAGTTGAAACTTCCTTTGAAAGTTCAGGTTAGAAACACTCTTTTTGTAGGATCTGCAATTGGATATTTGGACCACTCTGTGGCCTTCGTTCGAAACGGATATATCTTCACATAAAATCTAGACAGAAGCATTCTCAGAAACTTTTCTGTGATGACTGCATTCAACTCACAGAGTTGAACACTCGTTTTGAGAGCGCAGTTTTGAAACTCTCTTTCTGTGGAATCTGCAAGTGGATATGTGGACCTCTTTGAAGATTTCTTTGGAAACGGGAATATCTTCACATAAAATCTAAACAGAAGCATTCTCAGAAACTTCTCTGTGATGTTTGTGTTCAACTCACACAGTTTCACATGGCTTTTCAAAGAGAAGTTCTGAAACATTCTTTTCCTAGTGTCTGCAAGTGGACATTTGGAGAGCTTTCAGGCCTGTGGTGGAAAACGAATTATCGTCACATAAAAACAAGAGAGAAGCATTGTCAGAAACTTCTTTGTGATGATTGCATTCAACTCACAGAGTTGAAGGTTCCTTTTCAAACAGCAGTTTCCAAACACTCTTTCTGTGTAATGTGCAAGTGGATATTTCAACGTCTTTGAAGATTTCGTAGGAAACGGGATAATCTTCACAGAAAAGCTAAACAGAAGCATTCTCAGAAACACCTTTGTGATGATTAAATTCAACTCACAGAGTTGAACTTTTCTTTTGGGAGAGAATCTTTGAAACACTCTTTTACTACAATCTGCAAGTGGACATTAGGAGGGCTTTGAGGCCTCTGGTGGAAAAGGAAATATCTTCCAGTACAAACTAGATAGAAGCATTCTCAGAAACTACTTTGTGATGATTGCATTCAAGACACAGAGTTGAACATTCCCTTTGACAGTGCAGTTTGGAAACTCTCTTTTTGTAGAATCTGCAAGTGGAGATATGGACCGCTTGGAGGCCTATGGTAGTCAAGGAAATAACTTCATATACAAACTAGACAGTAGCATTCTCAGAAAACTCTTTGTGACGACTGAGTTTAACTCACAGAGCTGAACATTCCCTGGGATGGAGCAGCTGCGAAACACACTATTTGTAGAATCTGCAAGGGGATTTTTGGACCTCTCTGAGGATTTCGTTGGAAACGGGATAAACTGCACATAACTAAACGGAAGTATTCTCAGAACTTTCTTCATGGTGATTGCATTCAACTCACACTGTTGAACCTTTCTTTGATAGTTCAGGTTTGAAACACTCTTTTTGTAGAATCTGCAAGAGGATATTTGGACCCCTCTGAGGATTTCGTTGGAAACGGGATTACCCGCACCTAACTAAACAGAAGCATTCTCAGAACTTTCCTCGTGATGCTTGCATTCAACAAACACTGTTGAACCTTTCTTTGATAGTTTAGGTTTGAAACACTCTTTTTGTAGAAACTGCAAGTTGATATTTGGACCTCTCTGAGGATTTCGTTGGAAACGGGATAAAGTGCACATAACTAAACAGAAGCATTCTCAGAAATTTCTTCGTGATGTTTGCATTCAACTCACAGCGTTGAAACTTTCTTTGATAGTTCAGGTTTGAAACACTCTTTTGTAGAAACTGCAGGTGGATAATTCCATCTCTTTGAGTCCTGTCCTAATGAAGGAGATAACTTCATATCAAAGCAAGACAGAAGCATTCTCAGAAATTTCTTTGGGATGATTGAGTCGGACTCAGCTGAACATTCCTTTGGATGGAGCACTTTCGAAACACACTATTTGTAGAATCTGCAAGTGGATATTTGGACCTCTCTGAGGATTTCGTTGGAAACGGGATAAACCACACACAACTAAACAGAAGCATTCTCAGAGCCTTCTTCATGATGTTTGCATTCAACTCACAGTGTTGAACCTTTCTTTGATAGTTCAGGTTTGAAACACTCTTTTTGTAGAAACTGCAAGTGGAGAATTGCACCTCTTTGAGGCCTATCCCAGTAAAGGAAATAACTTCATATCAAAACAAGACCGAAGGACTCTCAGAAAATTCCTTGGGATGATTGTCTTGGACTCACCGAGCTGAACATTCCTTGGGCTGGAGAAGTTTTGAAGCACGCTTACTGGAGAATCTGCAAGTGGATATTTGGCCCTCTCTGAGGAATTCGTTGGAAACGGGATAATTTCAGCTAACTAAACAGAAGCAGTCTCAGAATCTTCTTTGTGATGTTTGCATTCAAATCCCAGAGTTGAACGTTCCTTTGAACGTTCAGGTTTGAAACTCTCTTTTTGTAGAATCTGCGAGTGGATATATGGACCTCTCTGGGCATTTCGTTGGAAACGGGAAAAACTGCACATCACTAAACAGAAGTATTCTCAGAAATTTCCCCGTGGTGATTGCATTCAACTCAAACTGTTGAACCTTCTTTGATAGTTCAGGTTTGAAACACACTTTTTGTAGAATCTGCAAGAGGATATTTGGACCTCTCTGAGGATTTCGTTGGAAACGGGATTAACCGCACCTAACTAAACAGAAGCATTCTCAGAACTTTCCTCGTGAGGCTCGCATTCAACAAACACTGTTGAACGTTTCTTTGATAGTTTTGGTTTGAAACACTCTTCTTGTAGAAACTGCAAGTTGATATTTGGACCTCTCTGAGGGTTTCGTTGGAAACGGGATAAAGTGCACATAACTAAACAGAAGCATTCTCAGAACCTTCTTCGTGATGTTTGCATTCAACTCACAGTGTTGAAACTTTCTTTGATAGTTCAGGTTTGAAACACTCTTTTGTAGAAACTGCAGGTGGATAATTCCATCTCTTTGAGTCCTATCCTAGTAAAGGAGATAACTTCATATCAAAGCAAGACAGAAGCATTCTCAGAAATTTCTTTGGGATGATTGAGTCGGACTCAGCTGAACATTCCTTTGGATGGAGCACTTTCGAAACGCACTATTTGTAGAATCTGCAAGTGCATGTGTGGTCCTCTCTGAGGATTTCGTTGGAAACGGGATAAACCGCACACAACAAAACAGAAGCATTCTCAGAACCTTCTTCGTGATGTTTGCATTCAACTCACAGTGTTGACAGGTTTGAAACACTCCTTTTGTGGAAACTGCAAGTGGAGAATTGCACCTCTTTGAGGCCTATCCTAGTAAAGGAAATAACTTCATATCAAAACAAGACAGAAGCATTCTCAGAAAATTCCTTGGGATGATTGTGTTGGACTCACAGAGCTGAACATTCCTTGGGCTGGAGCAGTTTCGAAAGACGCTTTCTGTAGCATCTGCAAGTGGATATTTGGCCCTCTCTGAGGAATTCGTTGGAATCGGGGTAATATCAGCTAACTAAACAGAAGCAGTCTCAGAATCTTCTTTGTGATGTTTGCATTCAAATCCCAGAGTTGAAACTTCCTTTGAAAGTTCAGGTTAGAAACACTCTTTTTGTAGGATCTGCAATTGGATATTTGGACCACTCTGTGGCCTTCGTTCGAAACGGATATATCTTCACATAAAATCTAGACAGAAGCATTCTCAGAAACTTTTCTGTGATGACTGCATTCAACTCACAGAGTTGAACACTCGTTTTGAGAGCGCAGTTTTGAAACTCTCTTTCTGTGGAATCTGCAAGTGGATATGTGGACCTCTTTGAAGATTTCTTTGGAAACGGGAATATCTTCACATAAAATCTAAACAGAAGCATTCTCAGAAACAGAAGTGATGTTTGTGTTCAACTCACACAGTTTCACATGGCTTTTCAAAGAGAAGTTCTGAAACATTCTTTTCCTAGTGTCTGCAAGTGGACATTTGGAGAGCTTTCAGGCCTGTGGTGGAAAACGAATTATCGTCACATAAAAACAAGAGAGAAGCATTGTCAGAAACTTCTTTGTGATGATTGCATTCAACTCACAGAGTTGAAGGTTCCTTTTCAAACAGCAGTTTCCAAACACTCTTTCTGTGTAATGTGCAAGTGGATATTTCAACGTCTTTGAAGATTTCGTAGGAAACGGGATAATCTTCACAGAAAAGCTAAACAGAAGCATTCTCAGAAACACCTTTGTGATGATTAAATTCAACTCACAGAGTTGAACTTTTCTTTTGGGAGAGAATCTTTGAAACACTCTTTTACTACAATCTGCAAGTGGACATTAGGAGGGCTTTGAGGCCTCTGGTGGAAAAGGAAATATCTTCCAGTACAAACTAGATAGAAGCATTCTCAGAAACTACTTTGTGATGATTGCATTCAAGACACAGAGTTGAACATTCCCTTTGACAGTGCAGTTTGGAAACTCTCTTTTTGTAGAATCTGCAAGTGGAGATATGGACCGCTTGGAGGCCTATGGTAGTCAAGGAAATAACTTCATATACAAACTAGACAGTAGCATTCTCAGAAAACTCTTTGTGACGACTGAGTTTAACTCACAGAGCTGAACATTCCCTGGGATGGAGCAGCTGCGAAACACACTATTTGTAGAATCTGCAAGGGGATTTTTGGACCTCTCTGAGGATTTCGTTGGAAACGGGATAAACTGCACATAACTAAACGGAAGTATTCTCAGAACTTTCTTCATGGTGATTGCATTCAACTCACACTGTTGAACCTTTCTTTGATAGTTCAGGTTTGAAACACTCTTTTTGTAGAATCTGCAAGAGGATATTTGGACCCCTCTGAGGATTTCGTTGGAAACGGGATTACCCGCACCTAACTAAACAGAAGCATTCTCAGAACTTTCCTCGTGATGCTTGCATTCAACAAACACTGTTGAACCTTTCTTTGATAGTTTAGGTTTGAAACACTCTTTTTGTAGAAACTGCAAGTTGATATTTGGACCTCTCTGAGGATTTCGTTGGAAACGGGATAAAGTGCACATAACTAAACAGAAGCATTCTCAGAAATTTCTTCGTGATGTTTGCATTCAACTCACAGCGTTGAAACTTTCTTTGATAGTTCAGGTTTGAAACACTCTTTTGTAGAAACTGCAGGTGGATAATTCCATCTCTTTGAGTCCTGTCCTAATGAAGGAGATAACTTCATATCAAAGCAAGACAGAAGCATTCTCAGAAATTTCTTTGGGATGATTGAGTCGGACTCAGCTGAACATTCCTTTGGATGGAGCACTTTCGAAACACACTATTTGTAGAATCTGCAAGTGGATATTTGGACCTCTCTGAGGATTTCGTTGGAAACGGGATAAACCACACACAACTAAACAGAAGCATTCTCAGAGCCTTCTTCATGATGTTTGCATTCAACTCACAGTGTTGAACCTTTCTTTGATAGTTCAGGTTTGAAACACTCTTTTTGTAGAAACTGCAAGTGGAGAATTGCACCTCTTTGAGGCCTATCCCAGTAAAGGAAATAACTTCATATCAAAACAAGACCGAAGGACTCTCAGAAAATTCCTTGGGATGATTGTCTTGGACTCACCGAGCTGAACATTCCTTGGGCTGGAGAAGTTTTGAAGCACGCTTACTGGAGAATCTGCAAGTGGATATTTGGCCCTCTCTGAGGAATTCGTTGGAAACGGGATAATTTCAGCTAACTAAACAGAAGCAGTCTCAGAATCTTCTTTGTGATGTTTGCATTCAAATCCCAGAGTTGAACGTTCCTTTGAACGTTCAGGTTTGAAACTCTCTTTTTGTAGAATCTGCGAGTGGATATATGGACCTCTCTGGGCATTTCGTTGGAAACGGGAAAAACTGCACATCACTAAACAGAAGTATTCTCAGAAATTTCCCCGTGGTGATTGCATTCAACTCAAACTGTTGAACCTTCTTTGATAGTTCAGGTTTGAAACACACTTTTTGTAGAATCTGCAAGAGGATATTTGGACCTCTCTGAGGATTTCGTTGGAAACGGGATTAACCGCACCTAACTAAACAGAAGCATTCTCAGAACTTTCCTCGTGAGGCTTGCATTCAACAAACACTGTTGAACGTTTCTTTGATAGTTTTGGTTTGAAACACTCTTCTTGTAGAAACTGCAAGTTGATATTTGGACCTCTCTGAGGGTTTCGTTGGAAACGGGATAAAGTGCACATAACTAAACAGAAGCATTCTCAGAACCTTCTTCGTGATGTTTGCATTCAACTCACAGTGTTGAAACTTTCTTTGATAGTTCAGGTTTGAAACACTCTTTTGTAGAAACTGCAGGTGGATAATTCCATCTCTTTGAGTCCTATCCTAGTAAAGGAGATAACTTCATATCAAAGCAAGACAGAAGCATTCTCAGAAATTTCTTTGGGATGATTGAGTCGGACTCAGCTGAACATTCCTTTGGATGGAGCACTTTCGAAACGCACTATTTGTAGAATCTGCAAGTGCATGTGTGGTCCTCTCTGAGGATTTCGTTGGAAACGGGATAAACCGCACACAACAAAACAGAAGCATTCTCAGAACCTTCTTCGTGATGTTTGCATTCAACTCACAGTGTTGACAGGTTTGAAACACTCCTTTTGTGGAAACTGCAAGTGGAGAATTGCACCTCTTTGAGGCCTATCCTAGTAAAGGAAATAACTTCATATCAAAACAAGACAGAAGCATTCTCAGAAAATTCCTTGGGATGATTGTGTTGGACTCACAGAGCTGAACATTCCTTGGGCTGGAGCAGTTTCGAAAGACGCTTTCTGTAGCATCTGCAAGTGGATATTTGGCCCTCTCTGAGGAATTCGTTGGAATCGGGGTAATATCAGCTAACTAAACAGAAGCAGTCTCAGAATCTTCTTTGTGATGTTTGCATTCAAATCCCAGAGTTGAAACTTCCTTTGAAAGTTCAGGTTAGAAACACTCTTTTTGTAGGATCTGCAATTGGATATTTGGACCACTCTGTGGCCTTCGTTCGAAACGGATATATCTTCACATAAAATCTAGACAGAAGCATTCTCAGAAACTTTTCTGTGATGACTGCATTCAACTCACAGAGTTGAACACTCGTTTTGAGAGCGCAGTTTTGAAACTCTCTTTCTGTGGAATCTGCAAGTGGATATGTGGACCTCTTTGAAGATTTCTTTGGAAACGGGAATATCTTCACATAAAATCTAAACAGAAGCATTCTCAGAAACTTCTCTGTGATGTTTGTGTTCAACTCACACAGTTTCACATGGCTTTTCAAAGAGAAGTTCTGAAACATTCTTTTCCTAGTGTCTGCAAGTGGACATTTGGAGAGCTTTCAGGCCTGTGGTGGAAAACGAATTATCGTCACATAAAAACAAGAGAGAAGCATTGTCAGAAACTTCTTTGTGATGATTGCATTCAACTCACAGAGTTGAAGGTTCCTTTTCAAACAGCAGTTTCCAAACACTCTTTCTGTGTAATGTGCAAGTGGATATTTCAACGTCTTTGAAGATTTCGTAGGAAACGGGATAATCTTCACAGAAAAGCTAAACAGAAGCATTCTCAGAAACACCTTTGTGATGATTAAATTCAACTCACAGAGTTGAACTTTTCTTTTGGGAGAGAATCTTTGAAACACTCTTTTACTACAATCTGCAAGTGGACATTAGGAGGGCTTTGAGGCCTCTGGTGGAAAAGGAAATATCTTCCAGTAAAAACTAGATAGAAGCATTCTCAGAAACTACTTTGTGATGATTGCATTCAAGACACAGAGTTGAACATTCCCTTTGACAGTGCAGTTTGGAAACTCTCTTTTTGTAGAATCTGCAAGTGGAGATATGGACCGCTTGGAGGCCTATGGTAGTCAAGGAAATAACTTCATATACAAACTAGACAGTAGCATTCTCAGAAAACTCTTTGTGACGACTGAGTTTAACTCACAGAGCTGAACATTCCCTGGGATGGAGCAGCTGCGAAACACACTATTTGTAGAATCTGCAAGGGGATTTTTGGACCTCTCTGAGGATTTCGTTGGAAACGGGATAAACTGCACATAACTAAACGGAAGTATTCTCAGAACTTTCTTCATGGTGATTGCATTCAACTCACACTGTTGAACCTTTCTTTGATAGTTCAGGTTTGAAACACTCTTTTTGTAGAATCTGCAAGAGGATATTTGGACCCCTCTGAGGATTTCGTTGGAAACGGGATTACCCGCACCTAACTAAACAGAAGCATTCTCAGAACTTTCCTCGTGATGCTTGCATTCAACAAACACTGTTGAACCTTTCTTTGATAGTTTAGGTTTGAAACACTCTTTTTGTAGAAACTGCAAGTTGATATTTGGACCTCTCTGAGGATTTCGTTGGAAACGGGATAAAGTGCACATAACTAAACAGAAGCATTCTCAGAAATTTCTTCGTGATGTTTGCATTCAACTCACAGCGTTGAAACTTTCTTTGATAGTTCAGGTTTGAAACACTCTTTTGTAGAAACTGCAGGTGGATAATTCCATCTCTTTGAGTCCTGTCCTAATGAAGGAGATAACTTCATATCAAAGCAAGACAGAAGCATTCTCAGAAATTTCTTTGGGATGATTGAGTCGGACTCAGCTGAACATTCCTTTGGATGGAGCACTTTCGAAACACACTATTTGTAGAATCTGCAAGTGGATATTTGGACCTCTCTGAGGATTTCGTTGGAAACGGGATAAACCACACACAACTAAACAGAAGCATTCTCAGAGCCTTCTTCATGATGTTTGCATTCAACTCACAGTGTTGAACCTTTCTTTGATAGTTCAGGTTTGAAACACTCTTTTTGTAGAAACTGCAAGTGGAGAATTGCACCTCTTTGAGGCCTATCCCAGTAAAGGAAATAACTTCATATCAAAACAAGACCGAAGGACTCTCAGAAAATTCCTTGGGATGATTGTCTTGGACTCACCGAGCTGAACATTCCTTGGGCTGGAGAAGTTTTGAAGCACGCTTACTGGAGAATCTGCAAGTGGATATTTGGCCCTCTCTGAGGAATTCGTTGGAAACGGGATAATTTCAGCTAACTAAACAGAAGCAGTCTCAGAATCTTCTTTGTGATGTTTGCATTCAAATCCCAGAGTTGAACGTTCCTTTGAACGTTCAGGTTTGAAACTCTCTTTTTGTAGAATCTGCGAGTGGATATATGGACCTCTCTGGGCATTTCGTTGGAAACGGGAAAAACTGCACATCACTAAACAGAAGTATTCTCAGAAATTTCCCCGTGGTGATTGCATTCAACTCAAACTGTTGAACCTTCTTTGATAGTTCAGGTTTGAAACACACTTTTTGTAGAATCTGCAAGAGGATATTTGGACCTCTCTGAGGATTTCGTTGGAAACGGGATTAACCGCACCTAACTAAACAGAAGCATTCTCAGAACTTTCCTCGTGAGGCTCGCATTCAACAAACACTGTTGAACGTTTCTTTGATAGTTTTGGTTTGAAACACTCTTCTTGTAGAAACTGCAAGTTGATATTTGGACCTCTCTGAGGGTTTCGTTGGAAACGGGATAAAGTGCACATAACTAAACAGAAGCATTCTCAGAACCTTCTTCGTGATGTTTGCATTCAACTCACAGTGTTGAAACTTTCTTTGATAGTTCAGGTTTGAAACACTCTTTTGTAGAAACTGCAGGTGGATAATTCCATCTCTTTGAGTCCTATCCTAGTAAAGGAGATAACTTCATATCAAAGCAAGACAGAAGCATTCTCAGAAATTTCTTTGGGATGATTGAGTCGGACTCAGCTGAACATTCCTTTGGATGGAGCACTTTCGAAACGCACTATTTGTAGAATCTGCAAGTGCATGTGTGGTCCTCTCTGAGGATTTCGTTGGAAACGGGATAAACCGCACACAACAAAACAGAAGCATTCTCAGAACCTTCTTCGTGATGTTTGCATTCAACTCACAGTGTTGACAGGTTTGAAACACTCCTTTTGTGGAAACTGCAAGTGGAGAATTGCACCTCTTTGAGGCCTATCCTAGTAAAGGAAATAACTTCATATCAAAACAAGACAGAAGCATTCTCAGAAAATTCCTTGGGATGATTGTGTTGGACTCACAGAGCTGAACATTCCTTGGGCTGGAGCAGTTTCGAAAGACGCTTTCTGTAGCATCTGCAAGTGGATATTTGGCCCTCTCTGAGGAATTCGTTGGAATCGGGGTAATATCAGCTAACTAAACAGAAGCAGTCTCAGAATCTTCTTTGTGATGTTTGCATTCAAATCCCAGAGTTGAAACTTCCTTTGAAAGTTCAGGTTAGAAACACTCTTTTTGTAGGATCTGCAATTGGATATTTGGACCACTCTGTGGCCTTCGTTCGAAACGGATATATCTTCACATAAAATCTAGACAGAAGCATTCTCAGAAACTTTTCTGTGATGACTGCATTCAACTCACAGAGTTGAACACTCGTTTTGAGAGCGCAGTTTTGAAACTCTCTTTCTGTGGAATCTGCAAGTGGATATGTGGACCTCTTTGAAGATTTCTTTGGAAACGGGAATATCTTCACATAAAATCTAAACAGAAGCATTCTCAGAAACTTCTCTGTGATGTTTGTGTTCAACTCACACAGTTTCACATGGCTTTTCAAAGAGAAGTTCTGAAACATTCTTTTCCTAGTGTCTGCAAGTGGACATTTGGAGAGCTTTCAGGCCTGTGGTGGAAAACGAATTATCGTCACATAACAACAAGAGAGAAGCATTGTCAGAAACTTCTTTGTGATGATTGCATTCAACTCACAGAGTTGAAGGTTCCTTTTCAAACAGCAGTTTCCAAACACTCTTTCTGTGTAATGTGCAAGTGGATATTTCAACGTCTTTGAAGATTTCGTAGGAAACGGGATAATCTTCACAGAAAAGCTAAACAGAAGCATTCTCAGAAACACCTTTGTGATGATTAAATTCAACTCACAGAGTTGAACTTTTCTTTTGGGAGAGAATCTTTGAAACACTCTTTTACTACAATCTGCAAGTGGACATTAGGAGGGCTTTGAGGCCTCTGGTGGAAAAGGAAATATCTTCCAGTACAAACTAGATAGAAGCATTCTCAGAAACTACTTTGTGATGATTGCATTCAAGACACAGAGTTGAACATTCCCTTTGACAGTGCAGTTTGGAAACTCTCTTTTTGTAGAATCTGCAAGTGGAGATATGGACCGCTTGGAGGCCTATGGTAGTCAAGGAAATAACTTCATATACAAACTAGACAGTAGCATTCTCAGAAAACTCTTTGTGACGACTGAGTTTAACTCACAGAGCTGAACATTCCCTGGGATGGAGCAGCTGCGAAACACACTATTTGTAGAATCTGCAAGGGGATTTTTGGACCTCTCTGAGGATTTCGTTGGAAACGGGATAAACTGCACATAACTAAACGGAAGTATTCTCAGAACTTTCTTCATGGTGATTGCATTCAACTCACACTGTTGAACCTTTCTTTGATAGTTCAGGTTTGAAACACTCTTTTTGTAGAATCTGCAAGAGGATATTTGGACCCCTCTGAGGATTTCGTTGGAAACGGGATTACCCGCACCTAACTAAACAGAAGCATTCTCAGAACTTTCCTCGTGATGCTTGCATTCAACAAACACTGTTGAACCTTTCTTTGATAGTTTAGGTTTGAAACACTCTTTTTGTAGAAACTGCAAGTTGATATTTGGACCTCTCTGAGGATTTCGTTGGAAACGGGATAAAGTGCACATAACTAAACAGAAGCATTCTCAGAAATTTCTTCGTGATGTTTGCATTCAACTCACAGCGTTGAAACTTTCTTTGATAGTTCAGGTTTGAAACACTCTTTTGTAGAAACTGCAGGTGGATAATTCCATCTCTTTGAGTCCTGTCCTAATGAAGGAGATAACTTCATATCAAAGCAAGACAGAAGCATTCTCAGAAATTTCTTTGGGATGATTGAGTCGGACTCAGCTGAACATTCCTTTGGATGGAGCACTTTCGAAACACACTATTTGTAGAATCTGCAAGTGGATATTTGGACCTCTCTGAGGATTTCGTTGGAAACGGGATAAACCACACACAACTAAACAGAAGCATTCTCAGAGCCTTCTTCATGATGTTTGCATTCAACTCACAGTGTTGAACCTTTCTTTGATAGTTCAGGTTTGAAACACTCTTTTTGTAGAAACTGCAAGTGGAGAATTGCACCTCTTTGAGGCCTATCCCAGTAAAGGAAATAACTTCATATCAAAACAAGACCGAAGGACTCTCAGAAAATTCCTTGGGATGATTGTCTTGGACTCACCGAGCTGAACATTCCTTGGGCTGGAGAAGTTTTGAGGCACGCTTACTGGAGAATCTGCAAGTGGATATTTGGCCCTCTCTGAGGAATTCGTTGGAAACGGGATAATTTCAGCTAACTAAACAGAAGCAGTCTCAGAATCTTCTTTGTGATGTTTGCATTCAAATCCCAGAGTTGAACGTTCCTTTGAACGTTCAGGTTTGAAACTCTCTTTTTGTAGAATCTGCGAGTGGATATATGGACCTCTCTGGGCATTTCGTTGGAAACGGGAAAAACTGCACATCACTAAACAGAAGTATTCTCAGAAATTTCCCCGTGGTGATTGCATTCAACTCAAACTGTTGAACCTTCTTTGATAGTTCAGGTTTGAAACGCACTTTTTGTAGAATCTGCAAGAGGATATTTGGACCTCTCTGAGGATTTCGTTGGAAACGGGATTAACCGCACCTAACTAAACAGAAGCATTCTCAGAACTTTCCTCGTGAGGCTTGCATTCAACAAACACTGTTGAACGTTTCTTTGATAGTTTTGGTTTGAAACACTCTTCTTGTAGAAACTGCAAGTTGATATTTGGACCTCTCTGAGGGTTTCGTTGGAAACGGGATAAAGTGCACATAACTAAACAGAAGCATTCTCAGAACCTTCTTCGTGATGTTTGCATTCAACTCACAGTGTTGAAACTTTCTTTGATAGTTCAGGTTTGAAACACTCTTTTGTAGAAACTGCAGGTGGATAATTCCATCTCTTTGAGTCCTATCCTAGTAAAGGAGATAACTTCATATCAAAGCAAGACAGAAGCATTCTCAGAAATTTCTTTGGGATGATTGAGTCGGACTCAGCTGAACATTCCTTTGGATGGAGCACTTTCGAAACGCACTATTTGTAGAATCTGCAAGTGCATGTGTGGTCCTCTCTGAGGATTTCGTTGGAAACGGGATAAACCGCACACAACAAAACAGAAGCATTCTCAGAACCTTCTTCGTGATGTTTGCATTCAACTCACAGTGTTGACAGGTTTGAAACACTCCTTTTGTGGAAACTGCAAGTGGAGAATTGCACCTCTTTGAGGCCTATCCTAGTAAAGGAAATAACTTCATATCAAAACAAGACAGAAGCATTCTCAGAAAATTCCTTGGGATGATTGTGTTGGACTCACAGAGCTGAACATTCCTTGGGCTGGAGCAGTTTCGAAAGACGCTTTCTGTAGCATCTGCAAGTGGATATTTGGCCCTCTCTGAGGAATTCGTTGGAATCGGGGTAATATCAGCTAACTAAACAGAAGCAGTCTCAGAATCTTCTTTGTGATGTTTGCATTCAAATCCCAGAGTTGAAACTTCCTTTGAAAGTTCAGGTTAGAAACACTCTTTTTGTAGGATCTGCAATTGGATATTTGGACCACTCTGTGGCCTTCGTTCGAAACGGATATATCTTCACATAAAATCTAGACAGAAGCATTCTCAGAAACTTTTCTGTGATGACTGCATTCAACTCACAGAGTTGAACACTCGTTTTGAGAGCGCAGTTTTGAAACTCTCTTTCTGTGGAATCTGCAAGTGGATATGTGGACCTCTTTGAAGATTTCTTTGGAAACGGGAATATCTTCACATAAAATCTAAACAGAAGCATTCTCAGAAACAGAAGTGATGTTTGTGTTCAACTCACACAGTTTCACATGGCTTTTCAAAGAGAAGTTCTGAAACATTCTTTTCCTAGTGTCTGCAAGTGGACATTTGGAGAGCTTTCAGGCCTGTGGTGGAAAACGAATTATCGTCACATAAAAACAAGAGAGAAGCATTGTCAGAAACTTCTTTGTGATGATTGCATTCAACTCACAGAGTTGAAGGTTCCTTTTCAAACAGCAGTTTCCAAACACTCTTTCTGTGTAATGTGCAAGTGGATATTTCAACGTCTTTGAAGATTTCGTAGGAAACGGGATAATCTTCACAGAAAAGCTAAACAGAAGCATTCTCAGAAACACCTTTGTGATGATTAAATTCAACTCACAGAGTTGAACTTTTCTTTTGGGAGAGAATCTTTGAAACACTCTTTTACTACAATCTGCAAGTGGACATTAGGAGGGCTTTGAGGCCTCTGGTGGAAAAGGAAATATCTTCCAGTACAAACTAGATAGAAGCATTCTCAGAAACTACTTTGTGATGATTGCATTCAAGACACAGAGTTGAACATTCCCTTTGACAGTGCAGTTTGGAAACTCTCTTTTTGTAGAATCTGCAAGTGGAGATATGGACCGCTTGGAGGCCTATGGTAGTCAAGGAAATAACTTCATATACAAACTAGACAGTAGCATTCTCAGAAAACTCTTTGTGACGACTGAGTTTAACTCACAGAGCTGAACATTCCCTGGGATGGAGCAGCTGCGAAACACACTATTTGTAGAATCTGCAAGGGGATTTTTGGACCTCTCTGAGGATTTCGTTGGAAACGGGATAAACTGCACATAACTAAACGGAAGTATTCTCAGAACTTTCTTCATGGTGATTGCATTCAACTCACACTGTTGAACCTTTCTTTGATAGTTCAGGTTTGAAACACTCTTTTTGTAGAATCTGCAAGAGGATATTTGGACCCCTCTGAGGATTTCGTTGGAAACGGGATTACCCGCACCTAACTAAACAGAAGCATTCTCAGAACTTTCCTCGTGATGCTTGCATTCAACAAACACTGTTGAACCTTTCTTTGATAGTTTAGGTTTGAAACACTCTTTTTGTAGAAACTGCAAGTTGATATTTGGACCTCTCTGAGGATTTCGTTGGAAACGGGATAAAGTGCACATAACTAAACAGAAGCATTCTCAGAAATTTCTTCGTGATGTTTGCATTCAACTCACAGCGTTGAAACTTTCTTTGATAGTTCAGGTTTGAAACACTCTTTTGTAGAAACTGCAGGTGGATAATTCCATCTCTTTGAGTCCTGTCCTAATGAAGGAGATAACTTCATATCAAAGCAAGACAGAAGCATTCTCAGAAATTTCTTTGGGATGATTGAGTCGGACTCAGCTGAACATTCCTTTGGATGGAGCACTTTCGAAACACACTATTTGTAGAATCTGCAAGTGGATATTTGGACCTCTCTGAGGATTTCGTTGGAAACGGGATAAACCACACACAACTAAACAGAAGCATTCTCAGAGCCTTCTTCATGATGTTTGCATTCAACTCACAGTGTTGAACCTTTCTTTGATAGTTCAGGTTTGAAACACTCTTTTTGTAGAAACTGCAAGTGGAGAATTGCACCTCTTTGAGGCCTATCCCAGTAAAGGAAATAACTTCATATCAAAACAAGACCGAAGGACTCTCAGAAAATTCCTTGGGATGATTGTCTTGGACTCACCGAGCTGAACATTCCTTGGGCTGGAGAAGTTTTGAAGCACGCTTACTGGAGAATCTGCAAGTGGATATTTGGCCCTCTCTGAGGAATTCGTTGGAAACGGGATAATTTCAGCTAACTAAACAGAAGCAGTCTCAGAATCTTCTTTGTGATGTTTGCATTCAAATCCCAGAGTTGAACGTTCCTTTGAACGTTCAGGTTTGAAACTCTCTTTTTGTAGAATCTGCGAGTGGATATATGGACCTCTCTGGGCATTTCGTTGGAAACGGGAAAAACTGCACATCACTAAACAGAAGTATTCTCAGAAATTTCCCCGTGGTGATTGCATTCAACTCAAACTGTTGAACCTTCTTTGATAGTTCAGGTTTGAAACACACTTTTTGTAGAATCTGCAAGAGGATATTTGGACCTCTCTGAGGATTTCGTTGGAAACGGGATTAACCGCACCTAACTAAACAGAAGCATTCTCAGAACTTTCCTCGTGAGGCTTGCATTCAACAAACACTGTTGAACGTTTCTTTGATAGTTTTGGTTTGAAACACTCTTCTTGTAGAAACTGCAAGTTGATATTTGGACCTCTCTGAGGGTTTCGTTGGAAACGGGATAAAGTGCACATAACTAAACAGAAGCATTCTCAGAACCTTCTTCGTGATGTTTGCATTCAACTCACAGTGTTGAAACTTTCTTTGATAGTTCAGGTTTGAAACACTCTTTTGTAGAAACTGCAGGTGGATAATTCCATCTCTTTGAGTCCTATCCTAGTAAAGGAGATAACTTCATATCAAAGCAAGACAGAAGCATTCTCAGAAATTTCTTTGGGATGATTGAGTCGGACTCAGCTGAACATTCCTTTGGATGGAGCACTTTCGAAACGCACTATTTGTAGAATCTGCAAGTGCATGTGTGGTCCTCTCTGAGGATTTCGTTGGAAACGGGATAAACCGCACACAACAAAACAGAAGCATTCTCAGAACCTTCTTCGTGATGTTTGCATTCAACTCACAGTGTTGACAGGTTTGAAACACTCCTTTTGTGGAAACTGCAAGTGGAGAATTGCACCTCTTTGAGGCCTATCCTAGTAAAGGAAATAACTTCATATCAAAACAAGACAGAAGCATTCTCAGAAAATTCCTTGGGATGATTGTGTTGGACTCACAGAGCTGAACATTCCTTGGGCTGGAGCAGTTTCGAAAGACGCTTTCTGTAGCATCTGCAAGTGGATATTTGGCCCTCTCTGAGGAATTCGTTGGAATCGGGGTAATATCAGCTAACTAAACAGAAGCAGTCTCAGAATCTTCTTTGTGATGTTTGCATTCAAATCCCAGAGTTGAAACTTCCTTTGAAAGTTCAGGTTAGAAACACTCTTTTTGTAGGATCTGCAATTGGATATTTGGACCACTCTGTGGCCTTCGTTCGAAACGGATATATCTTCACATAAAATCTAGACAGAAGCATTCTCAGAAACTTTTCTGTGATGACTGCATTCAACTCACAGAGTTGAACACTCGTTTTGAGAGCGCAGTTTTGAAACTCTCTTTCTGTGGAATCTGCAAGTGGATATGTGGACCTCTTTGAAGATTTCTTTGGAAACGGGAATATCTTCACATAAAATCTAAACAGAAGCATTCTCAGAAACAGAAGTGATGTTTGTGTTCAACTCACACAGTTTCACATGGCTTTTCAAAGAGAAGTTCTGAAACATTCTTTTCCTAGTGTCTGCAAGTGGACATTTGGAGAGCTTTCAGGCCTGTGGTGGAAAACGAATTATCGTCACATAAAAACAAGAGAGAAGCATTGTCAGAAACTTCTTTGTGATGATTGCATTCAACTCACAGAGTTGAAGGTTCCTTTTCAAACAGCAGTTTCCAAACACTCTTTCTGTGTAATGTGCAAGTGGATATTTCAACGTCTTTGAAGATTTCGTAGGAAACGGGATAATCTTCACAGAAAAGCTAAACAGAAGCATTCTCAGAAACACCTTTGTGATGATTAAATTCAACTCACAGAGTTGAACTTTTCTTTTGGGAGAGAATCTTTGAAACACTCTTTTACTACAATCTGCAAGTGGACATTAGGAGGGCTTTGAGGCCTCTGGTGGAAAAGGAAATATCTTCCAGTACAAACTAGATAGAAGCATTCTCAGAAACTACTTTGTGATTCAAGACACAGAGTTGAACATTCCCTTTGACAGTGCAGTTTGGAAACTCTCTTTTTGTAGAATCTGCAAGTGGAGATATGGACCGCTTGGAGGCCTATGGTAGTCAAGGAAATAACTTCATATACAAACTAGACAGTAGCATTCTCAGAAAACTCTTTGTGACGACTGAGTTTAACTCACAGAGCTGAACATTCCCTGGGATGGAGCAGCTGCGAAACACACTATTTGTAGAATCTGCAAGGGGATTTTTGGACCTCTCTGAGGATTTCGTTGGAAACGGGATAAACTGCACATAACTAAACGGAAGTATTCTCAGAACTTTCTTCATGGTGATTGCATTCAACTCACACTGTTGAACCTTTCTTTGATAGTTCAGGTTTGAAACACTCTTTTTGTAGAATCTGCAAGAGGATATTTGGACCCCTCTGAGGATTTCGTTGGAAACGGGATTACCCGCACCTAACTAAACAGAAGCATTCTCAGAACTTTCCTCGTGATGCTTGCATTCAACAAACACTGTTGAACCTTTCTTTGATAGTTTAGGTTTGAAACACTCTTTTTGTAGAAACTGCAAGTTGATATTTGGACCTCTCTGAGGATTTCGTTGGAAACGGGATAAAGTGCACATAACTAAACAGAAGCATTCTCAGAAATTTCTTCGTGATGTTTGCATTCAACTCACAGCGTTGAAACTTTCTTTGATAGTTCAGGTTTGAAACACTCTTTTGTAGAAACTGCAGGTGGATAATTCCATCTCTTTGAGTCCTGTCCTAATAAAGGAGATAACTTCATATCAAAGCAAGACAGAAGCATTCTCAGAAATTTCTTTGGGATGATTGAGTCGGACTCAGCTGAACATTCCTTTGGATGGAGCACTTTCGAAACACACTATTTGTAGAATCTGCAAGTGGATATTTGGACCTCTCTGAGGATTTCGTTGGAAACGGGATAAACCACACACAACTAAACAGAAGCATTCTCAGAGCCTTCTTCATGATGTTTGCATTCAACTCACAGTGTTGAACCTTTCTTTGATAGTTCAGGTTTGAAACACTCTTTTTGTAGAAACTGCAAGTGGAGAATTGCACCTCTTTGAGGCCTATCCCAGTAAAGGAAATAACTTCATATCAAAACAAGACCGAAGGACTCTCAGAAAATTCCTTGGGATGATTGTCTTGGACTCACCGAGCTGAACATTCCTTGGGCTGGAGAAGTTTTGAAGCACGCTTACTGGAGAATCTGCAAGTGGATATTTGGCCCTCTCTGAGGAACTCGTTGGAAACGGGATAATTTCAGCTAACTAAACAGAAGCAGTCTCAGAATCTTCTTTGTGATGTTTGCATTCAAATCCCAGAGTTGAACGTTCCTTTGAACGTTCAGGTTTGAAACTCTCTTTTTGTAGAATCTGCGAGTGGATATATGGACCTCTCTGGGCATTTCGTTGGAAACGGGAAAAACTGCACATCACTAAACAGAAGTATTCTCAGAAATTTCCCCGTGGTGATTGCATTCAACTCAAACTGTTGAACCTTCTTTGATAGTTCAGGTTTGAAACGCACTTTTTGTAGAATCTGCAAGAGGATATTTGGACCTCTCTGAGGATTTCGTTGGAAACGGGATTAACCGCACCTAACTAAACAGAAGCATTCTCAGAACTTTCCTCGTGAGGCTTGCATTCAACAAACACTGTTGAACGTTTCTTTGATAGTTTTGGTTTGAAACACTCTTCTTGTAGAAACTGCAAGTTGATATTTGGACCTCTCTGAGGGTTTCGTTGGAAACGGGATAAAGTGCACATAACTAAACAGAAGCATTCTCAGAACCTTCTTCGTGATGTTTGCATTCAACTCACAGTGTTGAAACTTTCTTTGATAGTTCAGGTTTGAAACACTCTTTTGTAGAAACTGCAGGTGGATAATTCCATCTCTTTGAGTCCTATCCTAGTAAAGGAGATAACTTCATATCAAAGCAAGACAGAAGCATTCTCAGAAATTTCTTTGGGATGATTGAGTCGGACTCAGCTGAACATTCCTTTGGATGGAGCACTTTCGAAACGCACTATTTGTAGAATCTGCAAGTGCATGTGTGGTCCTCTCTGAGGATTTCGTTGGAAACGGGATAAACCGCACACAACAAAACAGAAGCATTCTCAGAACCTTCTTCGTGATGTTTGCATTCAACTCACAGTGTTGACAGGTTTGAAACACTCCTTTTGTGGAAACTGCAAGTGGAGAATTGCACCTCTTTGAGGCCTATCCTAGTAAAGGAAATAACTTC
The DNA here is from genome assembly GCF_028858775.2 of Pan troglodytes. NCBI lineage: Eukaryota > Metazoa > Chordata > Mammalia > Primates > Hominidae > Pan > Pan troglodytes. The sequence continues at coordinate 64,863,483 of NC_072403.2, forward strand.
ATATCAAAACAAGACAGAAGCATTCTCAGAAAATTCCTTGGGATGATTGTGTTGGACTCACAGAGCTGAACATTCCTTGGGCTGGAGCAGTTTCGAAAGACGCTTTCTGTAGCATCTGCAAGTGGATATTTGGCCCTCTCTGAGGAATTCGTTGGAATCGGGGTAATATCAGCTAACTAAACAGAAGCAGTCTCAGAATCTTCTTTGTGATGTTTGCATTCAAATCCCAGAGTTGAAACTTCCTTTGAAAGTTCAGGTTAGAAACACTCTTTTTGTAGGATCTGCAATTGGATATTTGGACCACTCTGTGGCCTTCGTTCGAAACGGATATATCTTCACATAAAATCTAGACAGAAGCATTCTCAGAAACTTTTCTGTGATGACTGCATTCAACTCACAGAGTTGAACACTCGTTTTGAGAGCGCAGTTTTGAAACTCTCTTTCTGTGGAATCTGCAAGTGGATATGTGGACCTCTTTGAAGATTTCTTTGGAAACGGGAATATCTTCACATAAAATCTAAACAGAAGCATTCTCAGAAACTTCTCTGTGATGTTTGTGTTCAACTCACACAGTTTCACATGGCTTTTCAAAGAGAAGTTCTGAAACATTCTTTTCCTAGTGTCTGCAAGTGGACATTTGGAGAGCTTTCAGGCCTGTGGTGGAAAACGAATTATCGTCACATAAAAACAAGAGAGAAGCATTGTCAGAAACTTCTTTGTGATGATTGCATTCAACTCACAGAGTTGAAGGTTCCTTTTCAAACAGCAGTTTCCAAACACTCTTTCTGTGTAATGTGCAAGTGGATATTTGAACGTCTTTGAAGATTTCGTAGGAAACGGGATAATCTTCACAGAAAAGCTAAACAGAAGCATTCTCAGAAACACCTTTGTGATGATTAAATTCAACTCACAGAGTTGAACTTTTCTTTTGGGAGAGAATCTTTGAAACACTCTTTTACTACAATCTGCAAGTGGACATTAGGAGGGCTTTGAGGCCTCTGGTGGAAAAGGAAATATCTTCCAGTAAAAACTAGATAGAAGCATTCTCAGAAACTACTTTGTGATGATTGCATTCAAGACACAGAGTTGAACATTCCCTTTGACAGTGCAGTTTGGAAACTCTCTTTTTGTAGAATCTGCAAGTGGAGATATGGACCGCTTGGAGGCCTATGGTAGTCAAGGAAATAACTTCATATACAAACTAGACAGTAGCATTCTCAGAAAACTCTTTGTGACGACTGAGTTTAACTCACAGAGCTGAACATTCCCTGGGATGGAGCAGCTGCGAAACACACTATTTGTAGAATCTGCAAGGGGATTTTTGGACCTCTCTGAGGATTTCGTTGGAAACGGGATAAACTGCACATAACTAAACGGAAGTATTCTCAGAACTTTCTTCATGGTGATTGCATTCAACTCACACTGTTGAACCTTTCTTTGATAGTTCAGGTTTGAAACACTCTTTTTGTAGAATCTGCAAGAGGATATTTGGACCCCTCTGAGGATTTCGTTGGAAACGGGATTACCCGCACCTAACTAAACAGAAGCATTCTCAGAACTTTCCTCGTGATGCTTGCATTCAACAAACACTGTTGAACCTTTCTTTGATAGTTTAGGTTTGAAACACTCTTTTTGTAGAAACTGCAAGTTGATATTTGGACCTCTCTGAGGATTTCGTTGGAAACGGGATAAAGTGCACATAACTAAACAGAAGCATTCTCAGAAATTTCTTCGTGATGTTTGCATTCAACTCACAGCGTTGAAACTTTCTTTGATAGTTCAGGTTTGAAACACTCTTTTGTAGAAACTGCAGGTGGATAATTCCATCTCTTTGAGTCCTGTCCTAATGAAGGAGATAACTTCATATCAAAGCAAGACAGAAGCATTCTCAGAAATTTCTTTGGGATGATTGAGTCGGACTCAGCTGAACATTCCTTTGGATGGAGCACTTTCGAAACACACTATTTGTAGAATCTGCAAGTGGATATTTGGACCTCTCTGAGGATTTCGTTGGAAACGGGATAAACCACACACAACGAAACAGAAGCATTCTCAGAGCCTTCTTCATGATGTTTGCATTCAACTCACAGTGTTGAACCTTTCTTTGATAGTTCAGGTTTGAAACACTCTTTTTGTAGAAACTGCAAGTGGAGAATTGCACCTCTTTGAGGCCTATCCCAGTAAAGGAAATAACTTCATATCAAAACAAGACCGAAGGACTCTCAGAAAATTCCTTGGGATGATTGTCTTGGACTCACCGAGCTGAACATTCCTTGGGCTGGAGAAGTTTTGAAGCACGCTTACTGGAGAATCTGCAAGTGGATATTTGGCCCTCTCTGAGGAATTCGTTGGAAACGGGATAATTTCAGCTAACTAAACAGAAGCAGTCTCAGAATCTTCTTTGTGATGTTTGCATTCAAATCCCAGAGTTGAACGTTCCTTTGAACGTTCAGGTTTGAAACTCTCTTTTTGTAGAATCTGCGAGTGGATATATGGACCTCTCTGGGCATTTCGTTGGAAACGGGAAAAACTGCACATCACTAAACAGAAGTATTCTCAGAAATTTCCCCGTGGTGATTGCATTCAACTCAAACTGTTGAACCTTCTTTGATAGTTCAGGTTTGAAACACACTTTTTGTAGAATCTGCAAGAGGATATTTGGACCTCTCTGAGGATTTCGTTGGAAACGGGATTAACCGCACCTAACTAAACAGAAGCATTCTCAGAACTTTCCTCGTGAGGCTTGCATTCAACAAACACTGTTGAACGTTTCTTTGATAGTTTTGGTTTGAAACACTCTTCTTGTAGAAACTGCAAGTTGATATTTGGACCTCTCTGAGGGTTTCGTTGGAAACGGGATAAAGTGCACATAACTAAACAGAAGCATTCTCAGAACCTTCTTCGTGATGTTTGCATTCAACTCACAGTGTTGAAACTTTCTTTGATAGTTCAGGTTTGAAACACTCTTTTGTAGAAACTGCAGGTGGATAATTCCATCTCTTTGAGTCCTATCCTAGTAAAGGAGATAACTTCATATCAAAGCAAGACAGAAGCATTCTCAGAAATTTCTTTGGGATGATTGAGTCGGACTCAGCTGAACATTCCTTTGGATGGAGCACTTTCGAAACGCACTATTTGTAGAATCTGCAAGTGCATGTGTGGTCCTCTCTGAGGATTTCGTTGGAAACGGGATAAACCGCACACAACAAAACAGAAGCATTCTCAGAACCTTCTTCGTGATGTTTGCATTCAACTCACAGTGTTGACAGGTTTGAAACACTCCTTTTGTGGAAACTGCAAGTGGAGAATTGCACCTCTTTGAGGCCTATCCTAGTAAAGGAAATAACTTCATATCAAAACAAGACAGAAGCATTCTCAGAAAATTCCTTGGGATGATTGTGTTGGACTCACAGAGCTGAACATTCCTTGGGCTGGAGCAGTTTCGAAAGACGCTTTCTGTAGCATCTGCAAGTGGATATTTGGCCCTCTCTGAGGAATTCGTTGGAATCGGGGTAATATCAGCTAACTAAACAGAAGCAGTCTCAGAATCTTCTTTGTGATGTTTGCATTCAAATCCCAGAGTTGAAACTTCCTTTGAAAGTTCAGGTTAGAAACACTCTTTTTGTAGGATCTGCAATTGGATATTTGGACCACTCTGTGGCCTTCGTTCGAAACGGATATATCTTCACATAAAATCTAGACAGAAGCATTCTCAGAAACTTTTCTGTGATGACTGCATTCAACTCACAGAGTTGAACACTCGTTTTGAGAGCGCAGTTTTGAAACTCTCTTTCTGTGGAATCTGCAAGTGGATATGTGGACCTCTTTGAAGATTTCTTTGGAAACGGGAATATCTTCACATAAAATCTAAACAGAAGCATTCTCAGAAACTTCTCTGTGATGTTTGTGTTCAACTCACACAGTTTCACATGGCTTTTCAAAGAGAAGTTCTGAAACATTCTTTTCCTAGTGTCTGCAAGTGGACATTTGGAGAGCTTTCAGGCCTGTGGTGGAAAACGAATTATCGTCACATAAAAACAAGAGAGAAGCATTGTCAGAAACTTCTTTGTGATGATTGCATTCAACTCACAGAGTTGAAGGTTCCTTTTCAAACAGCAGTTTCCAAACACTCTTTCTGTGTAATGTGCAAGTGGATATTTCAACGTCTTTGAAGATTTCGTAGGAAACGGGATAATCTTCACAGAAAAGCTAAACAGAAGCATTCTCAGAAACACCTTTGTGATGATTAAATTCAACTCACAGAGTTGAACTTTTCTTTTGGGAGAGAATCTTTGAAACACTCTTTTACTACAATCTGCAAGTGGACATTAGGAGGGCTTTGAGGCCTCTGGTGGAAAAGGAAATATCTTCCAGTAAAAACTAGATAGAAGCATTCTCAGAAACTACTTTGTGATGATTGCATTCAAGACACAGAGTTGAACATTCCCTTTGACAGTGCAGTTTGGAAACTCTCTTTTTGTAGAATCTGCAAGTGGAGATATGGACCGCTTGGAGGCCTATGGTAGTCAAGGAAATAACTTCATATACAAACTAGACAGTAGCATTCTCAGAAAACTCTTTGTGACGACTGAGTTTAACTCACAGAGCTGAACATTCCCTGGGATGGAGCAGCTGCGAAACACACTATTTGTAGAATCTGCAAGGGGATTTTTGGACCTCTCTGAGGATTTCGTTGGAAACGGGATAAACTGCACATAACTAAACGGAAGTATTCTCAGAACTTTCTTCATGGTGATTGCATTCAACTCACACTGTTGAACCTTTCTTTGATAGTTCAGGTTTGAAACACTCTTTTTGTAGAATCTGCAAGAGGATATTTGGACCCCTCTGAGGATTTCGTTGGAAACGGGATTACCCGCACCTAACTAAACAGAAGCATTCTCAGAACTTTCCTCGTGATGCTTGCATTCAACAAACACTGTTGAACCTTTCTTTGATAGTTTAGGTTTGAAACACTCTTTTTGTAGAAACTGCAAGTTGATATTTGGACCTCTCTGAGGATTTCGTTGGAAACGGGATAAAGTGCACATAACTAAACAGAAGCATTCTCAGAAATTTCTTCGTGATGTTTGCATTCAACTCACAGCGTTGAAACTTTCTTTGATAGTTCAGGTTTGAAACACTCTTTTGTAGAAACTGCAGGTGGATAATTCCATCTCTTTGAGTCCTGTCCTAATGAAGGAGATAACTTCATATCAAAGCAAGACAGAAGCATTCTCAGAAATTTCTTTGGGATGATTGAGTCGGACTCAGCTGAACATTCCTTTGGATGGAGCACTTTCGAAACACACTATTTGTAGAATCTGCAAGTGGATATTTGGACCTCTCTGAGGATTTCGTTGGAAACGGGATAAACCACACACAACTAAACAGAAGCATTCTCAGAGCCTTCTTCATGATGTTTGCATTCAACTCACAGTGTTGAACCTTTCTTTGATAGTTCAGGTTTGAAACACTCTTTTTGTAGAAACTGCAAGTGGAGAATTGCACCTCTTTGAGGCCTATCCCAGTAAAGGAAATAACTTCATATCAAAACAAGACCGAAGGACTCTCAGAAAATTCCTTGGGATGATTGTCTTGGACTCACCGAGCTGAACATTCCTTGGGCTGGAGAAGTTTTGAAGCACGCTTACTGGAGAATCTGCAAGTGGATATTTGGCCCTCTCTGAGGAATTCGTTGGAAACGGGATAATTTCAGCTAACTAAACAGAAGCAGTCTCAGAATCTTCTTTGTGATGTTTGCATTCAAATCCCAGAGTTGAACGTTCCTTTGAACGTTCAGGTTTGAAACTCTCTTTTTGTAGAATCTGCGAGTGGATATATGGACCTCTCTGGGCATTTCGTTGGAAACGGGAAAAACTGCACATCACTAAACAGAAGTATTCTCAGAAATTTCCCCGTGGTGATTGCATTCAACTCAAACTGTTGAACCTTCTTTGATAGTTCAGGTTTGAAACACACTTTTTGTAGAATCTGCAAGAGGATATTTGGACCTCTCTGAGGATTTCGTTGGAAACGGGATTAACCGCACCTAACTAAACAGAAGCATTCTCAGAACTTTCCTCGTGAGGCTTGCATTCAACAAACACTGTTGAACGTTTCTTTGATAGTTTTGGTTTGAAACACTCTTCTTGTAGAAACTGCAAGTTGATATTTGGACCTCTCTGAGGGTTTCGTTGGAAACGGGATAAAGTGCACATAACTAAACAGAAGCATTCTCAGAACCTTCTTCGTGATGTTTGCATTCAACTCACAGTGTTGAAACTTTCTTTGATAGTTCAGGTTTGAAACACTCTTTTGTAGAAACTGCAGGTGGATAATTCCATCTCTTTGAGTCCTATCCTAGTAAAGGAGATAACTTCATATCAAAGCAAGACAGAAGCATTCTCAGAAATTTCTTTGGGATGATTGAGTCGGACTCAGCTGAACATTCCTTTGGATGGAGCACTTTCGAAACGCACTATTTGTAGAATCTGCAAGTGCATGTGTGGTCCTCTCTGAGGATTTCGTTGGAAACGGGATAAACCGCACACAACAAAACAGAAGCATTCTCAGAACCTTCTTCGTGATGTTTGCATTCAACTCACAGTGTTGACAGGTTTGAAACACTCCTTTTGTGGAAACTGCAAGTGGAGAATTGCACCTCTTTGAGGCCTATCCTAGTAAAGGAAATAACTTCATATCAAAACAAGACAGAAGCATTCTCAGAAAATTCCTTGGGATGATTGTGTTGGACTCACAGAGCTGAACATTCCTTGGGCTGGAGCAGTTTCGAAAGACGCTTTCTGTAGCATCTGCAAGTGGATATTTGGCCCTCTCTGAGGAATTCGTTGGAATCGGGGTAATATCAGCTAACTAAACAGAAGCAGTCTCAGAATCTTCTTTGTGATGTTTGCATTCAAATCCCAGAGTTGAAACTTCCTTTGAAAGTTCAGGTTAGAAACACTCTTTTTGTAGGATCTGCAATTGGATATTTGGACCACTCTGTGGCCTTCGTTCGAAACGGATATATCTTCACATAAAATCTAGACAGAAGCATTCTCAGAAACTTTTCTGTGATGACTGCATTCAACTCACAGAGTTGAACACTCGTTTTGAGAGCGCAGTTTTGAAACTCTCTTTCTGTGGAATCTGCAAGTGGATATGTGGACCTCTTTGAAGATTTCTTTGGAAACGGGAATATCTTCACATAAAATCTAAACAGAAGCATTCTCAGAAACTTCTCTGTGATGTTTGTGTTCAACTCACACAGTTTCACATGGCTTTTCAAAGAGAAGTTCTGAAACATTCTTTTCCTAGTGTCTGCAAGTGGACATTTGGAGAGCTTTCAGGCCTGTGGTGGAAAACGAATTATTGTCACATAAAAACAAGAGAGAAGCATTGTCAGAAACTTCTTTGTGATGATTGCATTCAACTCACAGAGTTGAAGGTTCCTTTTCAAACAGCAGTTTCCAAACACTCTTTCTGTGTAATGTGCAAGTGGATATTTCAACGTCTTTGAAGATTTCGTAGGAAACGGGATAATCTTCACAGAAAAGCTAAACAGAAGCATTCTCAGAAACACCTTTGTGATGATTAAATTCAACTCACAGAGTTGAACTTTTCTTTTGGGAGAGAATCTTTGAAACACTCTTTTACTACAATCTGCAAGTGGACATTAGGAGGGCTTTGAGGCCTCTGGTGGAAAAGGAAATATCTTCCAGTACAAACTAGATAGAAGCATTCTCAGAAACTACTTTGTGATTCAAGACACAGAGTTGAACATTCCCTTTGACAGTGCAGTTTGGAAACTCTCTTTTTGTAGAATCTGCAAGTGGAGATATGGACCGCTTGGAGGCCTATGGTAGTCAAGGAAATAACTTCATATACAAACTAGACAGTAGCATTCTCAGAAAACTCTTTGTGACGACTGAGTTTAACTCACAGAGCTGAACATTCCCTGGGATGGAGCAGCTGCGAAACACACTATTTGTAGAATCTGCAAGGGGATTTTTGGACCTCTCTGAGGATTTCGTTGGAAACGGGATAAACTGCACATAACTAAACGGAAGTATTCTCAGAACTTTCTTCATGGTGATTGCATTCAACTCACACTGTTGAACCTTTCTTTGATAGTTCAGGTTTGAAACACTCTTTTTGTAGAATCTGCAAGAGGATATTTGGACCCCTCTGAGGATTTCGTTGGAAACGGGATTACCCGCACCTAACTAAACAGAAGCATTCTCAGAACTTTCCTCGTGATGCTTGCATTCAACAAACACTGTTGAACCTTTCTTTGATAGTTTAGGTTTGAAACACTCTTTTTGTAGAAACTGCAAGTTGATATTTGGACCTCTCTGAGGATTTCGTTGGAAACGGGATAAAGTGCACATAACTAAACAGAAGCATTCTCAGAAATTTCTTCGTGATGTTTGCATTCAACTCACAGCGTTGAAACTTTCTTTGATAGTTCAGGTTTGAAACACTCTTTTGTAGAAACTGCAGGTGGATAATTCCATCTCTTTGAGTCCTGTCCTAATAAAGGAGATAACTTCATATCAAAGCAAGACAGAAGCATTCTCAGAAATTTCTTTGGGATGATTGAGTCGGACTCAGCTGAACATTCCTTTGGATGGAGCACTTTCGAAACACACTATTTGTAGAATCTGCAAGTGGATATTTGGACCTCTCTGAGGATTTCGTTGGAAACGGGATAAACCACACACAACTAAACAGAAGCATTCTCAGAGCCTTCTTCATGATGTTTGCATTCAACTCACAGTGTTGAACCTTTCTTTGATAGTTCAGGTTTGAAACACTCTTTTTGTAGAAACTGCAAGTGGAGAATTGCACCTCTTTGAGGCCTATCCCAGTAAAGGAAATAACTTCATATCAAAACAAGACCGAAGGACTCTCAGAAAATTCCTTGGGATGATTGTCTTGGACTCACCGAGCTGAACATTCCTTGGGCTGGAGAAGTTTTGAGGCACGCTTACTGGAGAATCTGCAAGTGGATATTTGGCCCTCTCTGAGGAACTCGTTGGAAACGGGATAATTTCAGCTAACTAAACAGAAGCAGTCTCAGAATCTTCTTTGTGATGTTTGCATTCAAATCCCAGAGTTGAACGTTCCTTTGAACGTTCAGGTTTGAAACTCTCTTTTTGTAGAATCTGCGAGTGGATATATGGACCTCTCTGGGCATTTCGTTGGAAACGGGAAAAACTGCACATCACTAAACAGAAGTATTCTCAGAAATTTCCCCGTGGTGATTGCATTCAACTCAAACTGTTGAACCTTCTTTGATAGTTCAGGTTTGAAACGCACTTTTTGTAGAATCTGCAAGAGGATATTTGGACCTCTCTGAGGATTTCGTTGGAAACGGGATTAACCGCACCTAACTAAACAGAAGCATTCTCAGAACTTTCCTCGTGAGGCTTGCATTCAACAAACACTGTTGAACGTTTCTTTGATAGTTTTGGTTTGAAACACTCTTCTTGTAGAAACTGCAAGTTGATATTTGGACCTCTCTGAGGGTTTCGTTGGAAACGGGATAAAGTGCACATAACTAAACAGAAGCATTCTCAGAACCTTCTTCGTGATGTTTGCATTCAACTCACAGTGTTGAAACTTTCTTTGATAGTTCAGGTTTGAAACACTCTTTTGTAGAAACTGCAGGTGGATAATTCCATCTCTTTGAGTCCTATCCTAGTAAAGGAGATAACTTCATATCAAAGCAAGACAGAAGCATTCTCAGAAATTTCTTTGGGATGATTGAGTCGGACTCAGCTGAACATTCCTTTGGATGGAGCACTTTCGAAACGCACTATTTGTAGAATCTGCAAGTGCATGTGTGGTCCTCTCTGAGGATTTCGTTGGAAACGGGATAAACCGCACACAACAAAACAGAAGCATTCTCAGAACCTTCTTCGTGATGTTTGCATTCAACTCACAGTGTTGACAGGTTTGAAACACTCCTTTTGTGGAAACTGCAAGTGGAGAATTGCACCTCTTTGAGGCCTATCCTAGTAAAGGAAATAACTTCATATCAAAACAAGACAGAAGCATTCTCAGAAAATTCCTTGGGATGATTGTGTTGGACTCACAGAGCTGAACATTCCTTGGGCTGGAGCAGTTTCGAAAGACGCTTTCTGTAGCATCTGCAAGTGGATATTTGGCCCTCTCTGAGGAATTCGTTGGAATCGGGGTAATATCAGCTAACTAAACAGAAGCAGTCTCAGAATCTTCTTTGTGATGTTTGCATTCAAATCCCAGAGTTGAAACTTCCTTTGAAAGTTCAGGTTAGAAACACTCTTTTTGTAGGATCTGCAATTGGATATTTGGACCACTCTGTGGCCTTCGTTCGAAACGGATATATCTTCACATAAAATCTAGACAGAAGCATTCTCAGAAACTTTTCTGTGATGACTGCATTCAACTCACAGAGTTGAACACTCGTTTTGAGAGCGCAGTTTTGAAACTCTCTTTCTGTGGAATCTGCAAGTGGATATGTGGACCTCTTTGAAGATTTCTTTGGAAACGGGAATATCTTCACATAAAATCTAAACAGAAGCATTCTCAGAAACTTCTCTGTGATGTTTGTGTTCAACTCACACAGTTTCACATGGCTTTTCAAAGAGAAGTTCTGAAACATTCTTTTCCTAGTGTCTGCAAGTGGACATTTGGAGAGCTTTCAGGCCTGTGGTGGAAAATGAATTATCGTCACATAAAAACAAGAGAGAAGCATTGTCAGAAACTTCTTTGTGATGATTGCATTCAACTCACAGAGTTGAAGGTTCCTTTTCAAACAGCAGTTTCCAAACACTCTTTCTGTGTAATGTGCAAGTGGATATTTCAACGTCTTTGAAGATTTCGTAGGAAACGGGATAATCTTCACAGAAAAGCTAAACAGAAGCATTCTCAGAAACACCTTTGTGATGATTAAATTCAACTCACAGAGTTGAACTTTTCTTTTGGGAGAGAATCTTTGAAACACTCTTTTACTACAATCTGCAAGTGGACATTAGGAGGGCTTTGAGGCCTCTGGTGGAAAAGGAAATATCTTCCAGTACAAACTAGATAGAAGCATTCTCAGAAACTACTTTGTGATTCAAGACACAGAGTTGAACATTCCCTTTGACAGTGCAGTTTGGAAACTCTCTTTTTGTAGAATCTGCAAGTGGAGATATGGACCGCTTGGAGGCCTATGGTAGTCAAGGAAATAACTTCATATACAAACTAGACAGTAGCATTCTCAGAAAACTCTTTGTGACGACTGAGTTTAACTCACAGAGCTGAACATTCCCTGGGATGGAGCAGCTGCGAAACACACTATTTGTAGAATCTGCAAGGGGATTTTTGGACCTCTCTGAGGATTTCGTTGGAAACGGGATAAACTGCACATAACTAAACGGAAGTATTCTCAGAACTTTCTTCATGGTGATTGCATTCAACTCACACTGTTGAACCTTTCTTTGATAGTTCAGGTTTGAAACACTCTTTTTGTAGAATCTGCAAGAGGATATTTGGACCCCTCTGAGGATTTCGTTGGAAACGGGATTACCCGCACCTAACTAAACAGAAGCATTCTCAGAACTTTCCTCGTGATGCTTGCATTCAACAAACACTGTTGAACCTTTCTTTGATAGTTTAGGTTTGAAACACTCTTTTTGTAGAAACTGCAAGTTGATATTTGGACCTCTCTGAGGATTTCGTTGGAAACGGGATAAAGTGCACATAACTAAACAGAAGCATTCTCAGAAATTTCTTCGTGATGTTTGCATTCAACTCACAGCGTTGAAACTTTCTTTGATAGTTCAGGTTTGAAACACTCTTTTGTAGAAACTGCAGGTGGATAATTCCATCTCTTTGAGTCCTGTCCTAATAAAGGAGATAACTTCATATCAAAGCAAGACAGAAGCATTCTCAGAAATTTCTTTGGGATGATTGAGTCGGACTCAGCTGAACATTCCTTTGGATGGAGCACTTTCGAAACACACTATTTGTAGAATCTGCAAGTGGATATTTGGACCTCTCTGAGGATTTCGTTGGAAACGGGATAAACCACACACAACTAAACAGAAGCATTCTCAGAGCCTTCTTCATGATGTTTGCATTCAACTCACAGTGTTGAACCTTTCTTTGATAGTTCAGGTTTGAAACACTCTTTTTGTAGAAACTGCAAGTGGAGAATTGCACCTCTTTGAGGCCTATCCCAGTAAAGGAAATAACTTCATATCAAAACAAGACCGAAGGACTCTCAGAAAATTCCTTGGGATGATTGTCTTGGACTCACCGAGCTGAACATTCCTTGGGCTGGAGAAGTTTTGAGGCACGCTTACTGGAGAATCTGCAAGTGGATATTTGGCCCTCTCTGAGGAACTCGTTGGAAACGGGATAATTTCAGCTAACTAAACAGAAGCAGTCTCAGAATCTTCTTTGTGATGTTTGCATTCAAATCCCAGAGTTGAACGTTCCTTTGAACGTTCAGGTTTGAAACTCTCTTTTTGTAGAATCTGCGAGTGGATATATGGACCTCTCTGGGCATTTCGTTGGAAACGGGAAAAACTGCACATCACTAAACAGAAGTATTCTCAGAAATTTCCCCGTGGTGATTGCATTCAACTCAAACTGTTGAACCTTCTTTGATAGTTCAGGTTTGAAACGCACTTTTTGTAGAATCTGCAAGAGGATATTTGGACCTCTCTGAGGATTTCGTTGGAAACGGGATTAACCGCACCTAACTAAACAGAAGCATTCTCAGAACTTTCCTCGTGAGGCTTGCATTCAACAAACACTGTTGAACGTTTCTTTGATAGTTTTGGTTTGAAACACTCTTCTTGTAGAAACTGCAAGTTGATATTTGGACCTCTCTGAGGGTTTCGTTGGAAACGGGATAAAGTGCACATAACTAAACAGAAGCATTCTCAGAACCTTCTTCGTGATGTTTGCATTCAACTCACAGTGTTGAAACTTTCTTTGATAGTTCAGGTTTGAAACACTCTTTTGTAGAAACTGCAGGTGGATAATTCCATCTCTTTGAGTCCTATCCTAGTAAAGGAGATAACTTCATATCAAAGCAAGACAGAAGCATTCTCAGAAATTTCTTTGGGATGATTGAGTCGGACTCAGCTGAACATTCCTTTGGATGGAGCACTTTCGAAACGCACTATTTGTAGAATCTGCAAGTGCATGTGTGGTCCTCTCTGAGGATTTCGTTGGAAACGGGATAAACCGCACACAACAAAACAGAAGCATTCTCAGAACCTTCTTCGTGATGTTTGCATTCAACTCACAGTGTTGACAGGTTTGAAACACTCCTTTTGTGGAAACTGCAAGTGGAGAATTGCACCTCTTTGAGGCCTATCCTAGTAAAGGAAATAACTTCATATCAAAACAAGACAGAAGCATTCTCAGAAAATTCCTTGGGATGATTGTGTTGGACTCACAGAGCTGAACATTCCTTGGGCTGGAGCAGTTTCGAAAGACGCTTTCTGTAGCATCTGCAAGTGGATATTTGGCCCTCTCTGAGGAATTCGTTGGAATCGGGGTAATATCAGCTAACTAAACAGAAGCAGTCTCAGAATCTTCTTTGTGATGTTTGCATTCAAATCCCAGAGTTGAAACTTCCTTTGAAAGTTCAGGTTAGAAACACTCTTTTTGTAGGATCTGCAATTGGATATTTGGACCACTCTGTGGCCTTCGTTCGAAACGGATATATCTTCACATAAAATCTAGACAGAAGCATTCTCAGAAACTTTTCTGTGATGACTGCATTCAACTCACAGAGTTGAACACTCGTTTTGAGAGCGCAGTTTTGAAACTCTCTTTCTGTGGAATCTGCAAGTGGATATGTGGACCTCTTTGAAGATTTCTTTGGAAACGGGAATATCTTCACATAAAATCTAAACAGAAGCATTCTCAGAAACTTCTCTGTGATGTTTGTGTTCAACTCACACAGTTTCACATGGCTTTTCAAAGAGAAGTTCTGAAACATTCTTTTCCTAGTGTCTGCAAGTGGACATTTGGAGAGCTTTCAGGCCTGTGGTGGAAAACGAATTATCGTCACATAAAAACAAGAGAGAAGCATTGTCAGAAACTTCTTTGTGATGATTGCATTCAACTCACAGAGTTGAAGGTTCCTTTTCAAACAGCAGTTTCCAAACACTCTTTCTGTGTAATGTGCAAGTGGATATTTCAACGTCTTTGAAGATTTCGTAGGAAACGGGATAATCTTCACAGAAAAGCTAAACAGAAGCATTCTCAGAAACACCTTTGTGATGATTAAATTCAACTCACAGAGTTGAACTTTTCTTTTGGGAGAGAATCTTTGAAACACTCTTTTACTACAATCTGCAAGTGGACATTAGGAGGGCTTTGAGGCCTCTGGTGGAAAAGGAAATATCTTCCAGTACAAACTAGATAGAAGCATTCTCAGAAACTACTTTGTGATTCAAGACACAGAGTTGAACATTCCCTTTGACAGTGCAGTTTGGAAACTCTCTTTTTGTAGAATCTGCAAGTGGAGATATGGACCGCTTGGAGGCCTATGGTAGTCAAGGAAATAACTTCATATACAAACTAGACAGTAGCATTCTCAGAAAACTCTTTGTGACGACTGAGTTTAACTCACAGAGCTGAACATTCCCTGGGATGGAGCAGCTGCGAAACACACTATTTGTAGAATCTGCAAGGGGATTTTTGGACCTCTCTGAGGATTTCGTTGGAAACGGGATAAACTGCACATAACTAAACGGAAGTATTCTCAGAACTTTCTTCATGGTGATTGCATTCAACTCACACTGTTGAACCTTTCTTTGATAGTTCAGGTTTGAAACACTCTTTTTGTAGAATCTGCAAGAGGATATTTGGACCCCTCTGAGGATTTCGTTGGAAACGGGATTACCCGCACCTAACTAAACAGAAGCATTCTCAGAACTTTCCTCGTGATGCTTGCATTCAACAAACACTGTTGAACCTTTCTTTGATAGTTTAGGTTTGAAACACTCTTTTTGTAGAAACTGCAAGTTGATATTTGGACCTCTCTAAGGATTTCGTTGGAAACGGGATAAAGTGCACATAACTAAACAGAAGCATTCTCAGAAATTTCTTCGTGATGTTTGCATTCAACTCACAGCGTTGAAACTTTCTTTGATAGTTCAGGTTTGAAACACTCTTTTGTAGAAACTGCAGGTGGATAATTCCATCTCTTTGAGTCCTGTCCTAATAAAGGAGATAACTTCATATCAAAGCAAGACAGAAGCATTCTCAGAAATTTCTTTGGGATGATTGAGTCGGACTCAGCTGAACATTCCTTTGGATGGAGCACTTTCGAAACACACTATTTGTAGAATCTGCAAGTGGATATTTGGACCTCTCTGAGGATTTCGTTGGAAACGGGATAAACCACACACAACTAAACAGAAGCATTCTCAGAGCCTTCTTCATGATGTTTGCATTCAACTCACAGTGTTGAACCTTTCTTTGATAGTTCAGGTTTGAAACACTCTTTTTGTAGAAACTGCAAGTGGAGAATTGCACCTCTTTGAGGCCTATCCCAGTAAAGGAAATAACTTCATATCAAAACAAGACCGAAGGACTCTCAGAAAATTCCTTGGGATGATTGTCTTGGACTCACCGAGCTGAACATTCCTTGGGCTGGAGAAGTTTTGAGGCACGCTTACTGGAGAATCTGCAAGTGGATATTTGGCCCTCTCTGAGGAACTCGTTGGAAACGGGATAATTTCAGCTAACTAAACAGAAGCAGTCTCAGAATCTTCTTTGTGATGTTTGCATTCAAATCCCAGAGTTGAACGTTCCTTTGAACGTTCAGGTTTGAAACTCTCTTTTTGTAGAATCTGCGAGTGGATATATGGACCTCTCTGGGCATTTCGTTGGAAACGGGAAAAACTGCACATCACTAAACAGAAGTATTCTCAGAAATTTCCCCGTGGTGATTGCATTCAACTCAAACTGTTGAACCTTCTTTGATAGTTCAGGTTTGAAACGCACTTTTTGTAGAATCTGCAAGAGGATATTTGGACCTCTCTGAGGATTTCGTTGGAAACGGGATTAACCGCACCTAACTAAACAGAAGCATTCTCAGAACTTTCCTCGTGAGGCTTGCATTCAACAAACACTGTTGAACGTTTCTTTGATAGTTTTGGTTTGAAACACTCTTCTTGTAGAAACTGCAAGTTGATATTTGGACCTCTCTGAGGGTTTCGTTGGAAACGGGATAAAGTGCACATAACTAAACAGAAGCATTCTCAGAACCTTCTTCGTGATGTTTGCATTCAACTCACAGTGTTGAAACTTTCTTTGATAGTTCAGGTTTGAAACACTCTTTTGTAGAAACTGCAGGTGGATAATTCCATCTCTTTGAGTCCTATCCTAGTAAAGGAGATAACTTCATATCAAAGCAAGACAGAAGCATTCTCAGAAATTTCTTTGGGATGATTGAGTCGGACTCAGCTGAACATTCCTTTGGATGGAGCACTTTCGAAACGCACTATTTGTAGAATCTGCAAGTGCATGTGTGGTCCTCTCTGAGGATTTCGTTGGAAACGGGATAAACCGCACACAACAAAACAGAAGCATTCTCAGAACCTTCTTCGTGATGTTTGCATTCAACTCACAGTGTTGACAGGTTTGAAACACTCCTTTTGTGGAAACTGCAAGTGGAGAATTGCACCTCTTTGAGGCCTATCCTAGTAAAGGAAATAACTTCATATCAAAACAAGACAGAAGCATTCTCAGAAAATTCCTTGGGATGATTGTGTTGGACTCACAGAGCTGAACATTCCTTGGGCTGGAGCAGTTTTGAAAGACGCTTTCTGTAGCATCTGCAAGTGGATATTTGGCCCTCTCTGAGGAATTCGTTGGAATCGGGGTAATATCAGCTAACTAAACAGAAGCAGTCTCAGAATCTTCTTTGTGATGTTTGCATTCAAATCCCAGAGTTGAAACTTCCTTTGAAAGTTCAGGTTAGAAACACTCTTTTTGTAGGATCTGCAATTGGATATTTGGACCACTCTGTGGCCTTCGTTCGAAACGGATATATCTTCACATAAAATCTAGACAGAAGCATTCTCAGAAACTTTTCTGTGATGACTGCATTCAACTCACAGAGTTGAACACTCGTTTTGAGAGCGCAGTTTTGAAACTCTCTTTCTGTGGAATCTGCAAGTGGATATGTGGACCTCTTTGAAGATTTCTTTGGAAACGGGAATATCTTCACATAAAATCTAAACAGAAGCATTCTCAGAAACTTCTCTGTGATGTTTGTGTTCAACTCACACAGTTTCACATGGCTTTTCAAAGAGAAGTTCTGAAACATTCTTTTCCTAGTGTCTGCAAGTGGACATTTGGAGAGCTTTCAGGCCTGTGGTGGAAAACGAATTATCGTCACATAAAAACAAGAGAGAAGCATTGTCAGAAACTTCTTTGTGATGATTGCATTCAACTCACAGAGTTGAAGGTTCCTTTTCAAACAGCAGTTTCCAAACACTCTTTCTGTGTAATGTGCAAGTGGATATTTCAACGTCTTTGAAGATTTCGTAGGAAACGGGATAATCTTCACAGAAAAGCTAAACAGAAGCATTCTCAGAAACACCTTTGTGATGATTAAATTCAACTCACAGAGTTGAACTTTTCTTTTGGGAGAGAATCTTTGAAACACTCTTTTACTACAATCTGCAAGTGGACATTAGGAGGGCTTTGAGGCCTCTGGTGGAAAAGGAAATATCTTCCAGTAAAAACTAGATAGAAGCATTCTCAGAAACTACTTTGTGATGATTGCATTCAAGACACAGAGTTGAACATTCCCTTTGACAGTGCAGTTTGGAAACTCTCTTTTTGTAGAATCTGCAAGTGGAGATATGGACCGCTTGGAGGCCTATGGTAGTCAAGGAAATAACTTCATATACAAACTAGACAGTAGCATTCTCAGAAAACTCTTTGTGACGACTGAGTTTAACTCACAGAGCTGAACATTCCCTGGGATGGAGCAGCTGCGAAACACACTATTTGTAGAATCTGCAAGGGGATTTTTGGACCTCTCTGAGGATTTCGTTGGAAACGGGATAAACTGCACATAACTAAACGGAAGTATTCTCAGAACTTTCTTCATGGTGATTGCATTCAACTCACACTGTTGAACCTTTCTTTGATAGTTCAGGTTTGAAACACTCTTTTTGTAGAATCTGCAAGAGGATATTTGGACCCCTCTGAGGATTTCGTTGGAAACGGGATTACCCGCACCTAACTAAACAGAAGCATTCTCAGAACTTTCCTCGTGATGCTTGCATTCAACAAACACTGTTGAACCTTTCTTTGATAGTTTAGGTTTGAAACACTCTTTTTGTAGAAACTGCAAGTTGATATTTGGACCTCTCTGAGGATTTCGTTGGAAACGGGATAAAGTGCACATAACTAAACAGAAGCATTCTCAGAAATTTCTTCGTGATGTTTGCATTCAACTCACAGCGTTGAAACTTTCTTTGATAGTTCAGGTTTGAAACACTCTTTTGTAGAAACTGCAGGTGGATAATTCCATCTCTTTGAGTCCTGTCCTAATGAAGGAGATAACTTCATATCAAAGCAAGACAGAAGCATTCTCAGAAATTTCTTTGGGATGATTGAGTCGGACTCAGCTGAACATTCCTTTGGATGGAGCACTTTCGAAACACACTATTTGTAGAATCTGCAAGTGGATATTTGGACCTCTCTGAGGATTTCGTTGGAAACGGGATAAACCACACACAACTAAACAGAAGCATTCTCAGAGCCTTCTTCATGATGTTTGCATTCAACTCACAGTGTTGAACCTTTCTTTGATAGTTCAGGTTTGAAACACTCTTTTTGTAGAAACTGCAAGTGGAGAATTGCACCTCTTTGAGGCCTATCCCAGTAAAGGAAATAACTTCATATCAAAACAAGACCGAAGGACTCTCAGAAAATTCCTTGGGATGATTGTCTTGGACTCACCGAGCTGAACATTCCTTGGGCTGGAGAAGTTTTGAAGCACGCTTACTGGAGAATCTGCAAGTGGATATTTGGCCCTCTCTGAGGAATTCGTTGGAAACGGGATAATTTCAGCTAACTAAACAGAAGCAGTCTCAGAATCTTCTTTGTGATGTTTGCATTCAAATCCCAGAGTTGAACGTTCCTTTGAACGTTCAGGTTTGAAACTCTCTTTTTGTAGAATCTGCGAGTGGATATATGGACCTCTCTGGGCATTTCGTTGGAAACGGGAAAAACTGCACATCACTAAACAGAAGTATTCTCAGAAATTTCCCCGTGGTGATTGCATTCAACTCAAACTGTTGAACCTTCTTTGATAGTTCAGGTTTGAAACACACTTTTTGTAGAATCTGCAAGAGGATATTTGGACCTCTCTGAGGATTTCGTTGGAAACGGGATTAACCGCACCTAACTAAACAGAAGCATTCTCAGAACTTTCCTCGTGAGGCTTGCATTCAACAAACACTGTTGAACGTTTCTTTGATAGTTTTGGTTTGAAACACTCTTCTTGTAGAAACTGCAAGTTGATATTTGGACCTCTCTGAGGGTTTCGTTGGAAACGGGATAAAGTGCACATAACTAAACAGAAGCATTCTCAGAACCTTCTTCGTGATGTTTGCATTCAACTCACAGTGTTGAAACTTTCTTTGATAGTTCAGGTTTGAAACACTCTTTTGTAGAAACTGCAGGTGGATAATTCCATCTCTTTGAGTCCTATCCTAGTAAAGGAG
This sequence comes from Pan troglodytes, assembly GCF_028858775.2. Taxonomy (NCBI): domain Eukaryota; kingdom Metazoa; phylum Chordata; class Mammalia; order Primates; family Hominidae; genus Pan; species Pan troglodytes. The sequence continues at coordinate 64,883,234 of NC_072403.2, forward strand.
ATAACTTCATATCAAAGCAAGACAGAAGCATTCTCAGAAATTTCTTTGGGATGATTGAGTCGGACTCAGCTGAACATTCCTTTGGATGGAGCACTTTCGAAACGCACTATTTGTAGAATCTGCAAGTGCATGTGTGGTCCTCTCTGAGGATTTCGTTGGAAACGGGATAAACCGCACACAACAAAACAGAAGCATTCTCAGAACCTTCTTCGTGATGTTTGCATTCAACTCACAGTGTTGACAGGTTTGAAACACTCCTTTTGTGGAAACTGCAAGTGGAGAATTGCACCTCTTTGAGGCCTATCCTAGTAAAGGAAATAACTTCATATCAAAACAAGACAGAAGCATTCTCAGAAAATTCCTTGGGATGATTGTGTTGGACTCACAGAGCTGAACATTCCTTGGGCTGGAGCAGTTTCGAAAGACGCTTTCTGTAGCATCTGCAAGTGGATATTTGGCCCTCTCTGAGGAATTCGTTGGAATCGGGGTAATATCAGCTAACTAAACAGAAGCAGTCTCAGAATCTTCTTTGTGATGTTTGCATTCAAATCCCAGAGTTGAAACTTCCTTTGAAAGTTCAGGTTAGAAACACTCTTTTTGTAGGATCTGCAATTGGATATTTGGACCACTCTGTGGCCTTCGTTCGAAACGGATATATCTTCACATAAAATCTAGACAGAAGCATTCTCAGAAACTTTTCTGTGATGACTGCATTCAACTCACAGAGTTGAACACTCGTTTTGAGAGCGCAGTTTTGAAACTCTCTTTCTGTGGAATCTGCAAGTGGATATGTGGACCTCTTTGAAGATTTCTTTGGAAACGGGAATATCTTCACATAAAATCTAAACAGAAGCATTCTCAGAAACAGAAGTGATGTTTGTGTTCAACTCACACAGTTTCACATGGCTTTTCAAAGAGAAGTTCTGAAACATTCTTTTCCTAGTGTCTGCAAGTGGACATTTGGAGAGCTTTCAGGCCTGTGGTGGAAAACGAATTATCGTCACATAAAAACAAGAGAGAAGCATTGTCAGAAACTTCTTTGTGATGATTGCATTCAACTCACAGAGTTGAAGGTTCCTTTTCAAACAGCAGTTTCCAAACACTCTTTCTGTGTAATGTGCAAGTGGATATTTCAACGTCTTTGAAGATTTCGTAGGAAACGGGATAATCTTCACAGAAAAGCTAAACAGAAGCATTCTCAGAAACACCTTTGTGATGATTAAATTCAACTCACAGAGTTGAACTTTTCTTTTGGGAGAGAATCTTTGAAACACTCTTTTACTACAATCTGCAAGTGGACATTAGGAGGGCTTTGAGGCCTCTGGTGGAAAAGGAAATATCTTCCAGTAAAAACTAGATAGAAGCATTCTCAGAAACTACTTTGTGATGATTGCATTCAAGACACAGAGTTGAACATTCCCTTTGACAGTGCAGTTTGGAAACTCTCTTTTTGTAGTATCTGCAAGTGGAGATATGGACCGCTTGGAGGCCTATGGTAGTCAAGGAAATAACTTCATATACAAACTAGACAGTAGCATTCTCAGAAAACTCTTTGTGACGACTGAGTTTAACTCACAGAGCTGAACATTCCCTGGGATGGAGCAGCTGCGAAACACACTATTTGTAGAATCTGCAAGGGGATTTTTGGACCTCTCTGAGGATTTCGTTGGAAACGGGATAAACTGCACATAACTAAACGGAAGTATTCTCAGAACTTTCTTCATGGTGATTGCATTCAACTCACACTGTTGAACCTTTCTTTGATAGTTCAGGTTTGAAACACTCTTTTTGTAGAATCTGCAAGAGGATATTTGGACCCCTCTGAGGATTTCGTTGGAAACGGGATTACCCGCACCTAACTAAACAGAAGCATTCTCAGAACTTTCCTCGTGATGCTTGCATTCAACAAACACTGTTGAACCTTTCTTTGATAGTTTAGGTTTGAAACACTCTTTTTGTAGAAACTGCAAGTTGATATTTGGACCTCTCTGAGGATTTCGTTGGAAACGGGATAAAGTGCACATAACTAAACAGAAGCATTCTCAGAAATTTCTTCGTGATGTTTGCATTCAACTCACAGCGTTGAAACTTTCTTTGATAGTTCAGGTTTGAAACACTCTTTTGTAGAAACTGCAGGTGGATAATTCCATCTCTTTGAGTCCTGTCCTAATGAAGGAGATAACTTCATATCAAAGCAAGACAGAAGCATTCTCAGAAATTTCTTTGGGATGATTGAGTCGGACTCAGCTGAACATTCCTTTGGATGGAGCACTTTCGAAACACACTATTTGTAGAATCTGCAAGTGGATATTTGGACCTCTCTGAGGATTTCGTTGGAAACGGGATAAACCACACACAACTAAACAGAAGCATTCTCAGAGCCTTCTTCATGATGTTTGCATTCAACTCACAGTGTTGAACCTTTCTTTGATAGTTCAGGTTTGAAACACTCTTTTTGTAGAAACTGCAAGTGGAGAATTGCACCTCTTTGAGGCCTATCCCAGTAAAGGAAATAACTTCATATCAAAACAAGACCGAAGGACTCTCAGAAAATTCCTTGGGATGATTGTCTTGGACTCACCGAGCTGAACATTCCTTGGGCTGGAGAAGTTTTGAAGCACGCTTACTGGAGAATCTGCAAGTGGATATTTGGCCCTCTCTGAGGAATTCGTTGGAAACGGGATAATTTCAGCTAACTAAACAGAAGCAGTCTCAGAATCTTCTTTGTGATGTTTGCATTCAAATCCCAGAGTTGAACGTTCCTTTGAACGTTCAGGTTTGAAACTCTCTTTTTGTAGAATCTGCGAGTGGATATATGGACCTCTCTGGGCATTTCGTTGGAAACGGGAAAAACTGCACATCACTAAACAGAAGTATTCTCAGAAATTTCCCCGTGGTGATTGCATTCAACTCAAACTGTTGAACCTTTCTTTGATAGTTCAGGTTTGAAACACACTTTTTGTAGAATCTGCAAGAGGATATTTGGACCTCTCTGAGGATTTCGTTGGAAACGGGATTAACCGCACCTAACTAAACAGAAGCATTCTCAGAACTTTCCTCGTGAGGCTTGCATTCAACAAACACTGTTGAACGTTTCTTTGATAGTTTTGGTTTGAAACACTCTTCTTGTAGAAACTGCAAGTTGATATTTGGACCTCTCTGAGGGTTTCGTTGGAAACGGGATAAAGTGCACATAACTAAACAGAAGCATTCTCAGAACCTTCTTCGTGATGTTTGCATTCAACTCACAGTGTTGAAACTTTCTTTGATAGTTCAGGTTTGAAACACTCTTTTGTAGAAACTGCAGGTGGATAATTCCATCTCTTTGAGTCCTATCCTAGTAAAGGAGATAACTTCATATCAAAGCAAGACAGAAGCATTCTCAGAAATTTCTTTGGGATGATTGAGTCGGACTCAGCTGAACATTCCTTTGGATGGAGCACTTTCGAAACGCACTATTTGTAGAATCTGCAAGTGCATGTGTGGTCCTCTCTGAGGATTTCGTTGGAAACGGGATAAACCGCACACAACAAAACAGAAGCATTCTCAGAACCTTCTTCGTGATGTTTGCATTCAACTCACAGTGTTGACAGGTTTGAAACACTCCTTTTGTGGAAACTGCAAGTGGAGAATTGCACCTCTTTGAGGCCTATCCTAGTAAAGGAAATAACTTCATATCAAAACAAGACAGAAGCATTCTCAGAAAATTCCTTGGGATGATTGTGTTGGACTCACAGAGCTGAACATTCCTTGGGCTGGAGCAGTTTCGAAAGACGCTTTCTGTAGCATCTGCAAGTGGATATTTGGCCCTCTCTGAGGAATTCGTTGGAATCGGGGTAATATCAGCTAACTAAACAGAAGCAGTCTCAGAATCTTCTTTGTGATGTTTGCATTCAAATCCCAGAGTTGAAACTTCCTTTGAAAGTTCAGGTTAGAAACACTCTTTTTGTAGGATCTGCAATTGGATATTTGGACCACTCTGTGGCCTTCGTTCGAAACGGATATATCTTCACATAAAATCTAGACAGAAGCATTCTCAGAAACTTTTCTGTGATGACTGCATTCAACTCACAGAGTTGAACACTCGTTTTGAGAGCGCAGTTTTGAAACTCTCTTTCTGTGGAATCTGCAAGTGGATATGTGGACCTCTTTGAAGATTTCTTTGGAAACGGGAATATCTTCACATAAAATCTAAACAGAAGCATTCTCAGAAACTTCTCTGTGATGTTTGTGTTCAACTCACACAGTTTCACATGGCTTTTCAAAGAGAAGTTCTGAAACATTCTTTTCCTAGTGTCTGCAAGTGGACATTTGGAGAGCTTTCAGGCCTGTGGTGGAAAACGAATTATCGTCACATAAAAACAAGAGAGAAGCATTGTCAGAAACTTCTTTGTGATGATTGCATTCAACTCACAGAGTTGAAGGTTCCTTTTCAAACAGCAGTTTCCAAACACTCTTTCTGTGTAATGTGCAAGTGGATATTTCAACGTCTTTGAAGATTTCGTAGGAAACGGGATAATCTTCACAGAAAAGCTAAACAGAAGCATTCTCAGAAACACCTTTGTGATGATTAAATTCAACTCACAGAGTTGAACTTTTCTTTTGGGAGAGAATCTTTGAAACACTCTTTTACTACAATCTGCAAGTGGACATTAGGAGGGCTTTGAGGCCTCTGGTGGAAAAGGAAATATCTTCCAGTAAAAACTAGATAGAAGCATTCTCAGAAACTACTTTGTGATGATTGCATTCAAGACACAGAGTTGAACATTCCCTTTGACAGTGCAGTTTGGAAACTCTCTTTTTGTAGAATCTGCAAGTGGAGATATGGACCGCTTGGAGGCCTATGGTAGTCAAGGAAATAACTTCATATACAAACTAGACAGTAGCATTCTCAGAAAACTCTTTGTGACGACTGAGTTTAACTCACAGAGCTGAACATTCCCTGGGATGGAGCAGCTGCGAAACACACTATTTGTAGAATCTGCAAGGGGATTTTTGGACCTCTCTGAGGATTTCGTTGGAAACGGGATAAACTGCACATAACTAAACGGAAGTATTCTCAGAACTTTCTTCATGGTGATTGCATTCAACTCACACTGTTGAACCTTTCTTTGATAGTTCAGGTTTGAAACACTCTTTTTGTAGAATCTGCAAGAGGATATTTGGACCCCTCTGAGGATTTCGTTGGAAACGGGATTACCCGCACCTAACTAAACAGAAGCATTCTCAGAACTTTCCTCGTGATGCTTGCATTCAACAAACACTGTTGAACCTTTCTTTGATAGTTTAGGTTTGAAACACTCTTTTTGTAGAAACTGCAAGTTGATATTTGGACCTCTCTGAGGATTTCGTTGGAAACGGGATAAAGTGCACATAACTAAACAGAAGCATTCTCAGAAATTTCTTCGTGATGTTTGCATTCAACTCACAGCGTTGAAACTTTCTTTGATAGTTCAGGTTTGAAACACTCTTTTGTAGAAACTGCAGGTGGATAATTCCATCTCTTTGAGTCCTGTCCTAATGAAGGAGATAACTTCATATCAAAGCAAGACAGAAGCATTCTCAGAAATTTCTTTGGGATGATTGAGTCGGACTCAGCTGAACATTCCTTTGGATGGAGCACTTTCGAAACACACTATTTGTAGAATCTGCAAGTGGATATTTGGACCTCTCTGAGGATTTCGTTGGAAACGGGATAAACCACACACAACTAAACAGAAGCATTCTCAGAGCCTTCTTCATGATGTTTGCATTCAACTCACAGTGTTGAACCTTTCTTTGATAGTTCAGGTTTGAAACACTCTTTTTGTAGAAACTGCAAGTGGAGAATTGCACCTCTTTGAGGCCTATCCCAGTAAAGGAAATAACTTCATATCAAAACAAGACCGAAGGACTCTCAGAAAATTCCTTGGGATGATTGTCTTGGACTCACCGAGCTGAACATTCCTTGGGCTGGAGAAGTTTTGAAGCACGCTTACTGGAGAATCTGCAAGTGGATATTTGGCCCTCTCTGAGGAATTCGTTGGAAACGGGATAATTTCAGCTAACTAAACAGAAGCAGTCTCAGAATCTTCTTTGTGATGTTTGCATTCAAATCCCAGAGTTGAACGTTCCTTTGAACGTTCAGGTTTGAAACTCTCTTTTTGTAGAATCTGCGAGTGGATATATGGACCTCTCTGGGCATTTCGTTGGAAACGGGAAAAACTGCACATCACTAAACAGAAGTATTCTCAGAAATTTCCCCGTGGTGATTGCATTCAACTCAAACTGTTGAACCTTCTTTGATAGTTCAGGTTTGAAACACACTTTTTGTAGAATCTGCAAGAGGATATTTGGACCTCTCTGAGGATTTCGTTGGAAACGGGATTAACCGCACCTAACTAAACAGAAGCATTCTCAGAACTTTCCTCGTGAGGCTCGCATTCAACAAACACTGTTGAACGTTTCTTTGATAGTTTTGGTTTGAAACACTCTTCTTGTAGAAACTGCAAGTTGATATTTGGACCTCTCTGAGGGTTTCGTTGGAAACGGGATAAAGTGCACATAACTAAACAGAAGCATTCTCAGAACCTTCTTCGTGATGTTTGCATTCAACTCACAGTGTTGAAACTTTCTTTGATAGTTCAGGTTTGAAACACTCTTTTGTAGAAACTGCAGGTGGATAATTCCATCTCTTTGAGTCCTATCCTAGTAAAGGAGATAACTTCATATCAAAGCAAGACAGAAGCATTCTCAGAAATTTCTTTGGGATGATTGAGTCGGACTCAGCTGAACATTCCTTTGGATGGAGCACTTTCGAAACGCACTATTTGTAGAATCTGCAAGTGCATGTGTGGTCCTCTCTGAGGATTTCGTTGGAAACGGGATAAACCGCACACAACAAAACAGAAGCATTCTCAGAACCTTCTTCGTGATGTTTGCATTCAACTCACAGTGTTGACAGGTTTGAAACACTCCTTTTGTGGAAACTGCAAGTGGAGAATTGCACCTCTTTGAGGCCTATCCTAGTAAAGGAAATAACTTCATATCAAAACAAGACAGAAGCATTCTCAGAAAATTCCTTGGGATGATTGTGTTGGACTCACAGAGCTGAACATTCCTTGGGCTGGAGCAGTTTCGAAAGACGCTTTCTGTAGCATCTGCAAGTGGATATTTGGCCCTCTCTGAGGAATTCGTTGGAATCGGGGTAATATCAGCTAACTAAACAGAAGCAGTCTCAGAATCTTCTTTGTGATGTTTGCATTCAAATCCCAGAGTTGAAACTTCCTTTGAAAGTTCAGGTTAGAAACACTCTTTTTGTAGGATCTGCAATTGGATATTTGGACCACTCTGTGGCCTTCGTTCGAAACGGATATATCTTCACATAAAATCTAGACAGAAGCATTCTCAGAAACTTTTCTGTGATGACTGCATTCAACTCACAGAGTTGAACACTCGTTTTGAGAGCGCAGTTTTGAAACTCTCTTTCTGTGGAATCTGCAAGTGGATATGTGGACCTCTTTGAAGATTTCTTTGGAAACGGGAATATCTTCACATAAAATCTAAACAGAAGCATTCTCAGAAACAGAAGTGATGTTTGTGTTCAACTCACACAGTTTCACATGGCTTTTCAAAGAGAAGTTCTGAAACATTCTTTTCCTAGTGTCTGCAAGTGGACATTTGGAGAGCTTTCAGGCCTGTGGTGGAAAACGAATTATCGTCACATAAAAACAAGAGAGAAGCATTGTCAGAAACTTCTTTGTGATGATTGCATTCAACTCACAGAGTTGAAGGTTCCTTTTCAAACAGCAGTTTCCAAACACTCTTTCTGTGTAATGTGCAAGTGGATATTTCAACGTCTTTGAAGATTTCGTAGGAAACGGGATAATCTTCACAGAAAAGCTAAACAGAAGCATTCTCAGAAACACCTTTGTGATGATTAAATTCAACTCACAGAGTTGAACTTTTCTTTTGGGAGAGAATCTTTGAAACACTCTTTTACTACAATCTGCAAGTGGACATTAGGAGGGCTTTGAGGCCTCTGGTGGAAAAGGAAATATCTTCCAGTAAAAACTAGATAGAAGCATTCTCAGAAACTACTTTGTGATGATTGCATTCAAGACACAGAGTTGAACATTCCCTTTGACAGTGCAGTTTGGAAACTCTCTTTTTGTAGAATCTGCAAGTGGAGATATGGACCGCTTGGAGGCCTATGGTAGTCAAGGAAATAACTTCATATACAAACTAGACAGTAGCATTCTCAGAAAACTCTTTGTGACGACTGAGTTTAACTCACAGAGCTGAACATTCCCTGGGATGGAGCAGCTGCAAAACACACTATTTGTAGAATCTGCAAGGGGATTTTTGGACCTCTCTGAGGATTTCGTTGGAAACGGGATAAACTGCACATAACTAAACGGAAGTATTCTCAGAACTTTCTTCATGGTGATTGCATTCAACTCACACTGTTGAACCTTTCTTTGATAGTTCAGGTTTGAAACACTCTTTTTGTAGAATCTGCAAGAGGATATTTGGACCCCTCTGAGGATTTCGTTGGAAACGGGATTACCCGCACCTAACTAAACAGAAGCATTCTCAGAACTTTCCTCGTGATGCTTGCATTCAACAAACACTGTTGAACCTTTCTTTGATAGTTTAGGTTTGAAACACTCTTTTTGTAGAAACTGCAAGTTGATATTTGGACCTCTCTGAGGATTTCGTTGGAAACGGGATAAAGTGCACATAACTAAACAGAAGCATTCTCAGAAATTTCTTCGTGATGTTTGCATTCAACTCACAGCGTTGAAACTTTCTTTGATAGTTCAGGTTTGAAACACTCTTTTGTAGAAACTGCAGGTGGATAATTCCATCTCTTTGAGTCCTGTCCTAATGAAGGAGATAACTTCATATCAAAGCAAGACAGAAGCATTCTCAGAAATTTCTTTGGGATGATTGAGTCGGACTCAGCTGAACATTCCTTTGGATGGAGCACTTTCGAAACACACTATTTGTAGAATCTGCAAGTGGATATTTGGACCTCTCTGAGGATTTCGTTGGAAACGGGATAAACCACACACAACTAAACAGAAGCATTCTCAGAGCCTTCTTCATGATGTTTGCATTCAACTCACAGTGTTGAACCTTTCTTTGATAGTTCAGGTTTGAAACACTCTTTTTGTAGAAACTGCAAGTGGAGAATTGCACCTCTTTGAGGCCTATCCCAGTAAAGGAAATAACTTCATATCAAAACAAGACCGAAGGACTCTCAGAAAATTCCTTGGGATGATTGTCTTGGACTCACCGAGCTGAACATTCCTTGGGCTGGAGAAGTTTTGAGGCACGCTTACTGGAGAATCTGCAAGTGGATATTTGGCCCTCTCTGAGGAATTCGTTGGAAACGGGATAATTTCAGCTAACTAAACAGAAGCAGTCTCAGAATCTTCTTTGTGATGTTTGCATTCAAATCCCAGAGTTGAACGTTCCTTTGAACGTTCAGGTTTGAAACTCTCTTTTTGTAGAATCTGCGAGTGGATATATGGACCTCTCTGGGCATTTCGTTGGAAACGGGAAAAACTGCACATCACTAAACAGAAGTATTCTCAGAAATTTCCCCGTGGTGATTGCATTCAACTCAAACTGTTGAACCTTCTTTGATAGTTCAGGTTTGAAACGCACTTTTTGTAGAATCTGCAAGAGGATATTTGGACCTCTCTGAGGATTTCGTTGGAAACGGGATTAACCGCACCTAACTAAACAGAAGCATTCTCAGAACTTTCCTCGTGAGGCTTGCATTCAACAAACACTGTTGAACGTTTCTTTGATAGTTTTGGTTTGAAACACTCTTCTTGTAGAAACTGCAAGTTGATATTTGGACCTCTCTGAGGGTTTCGTTGGAAACGGGATAAAGTGCACATAACTAAACAGAAGCATTCTCAGAACCTTCTTCGTGATGTTTGCATTCAACTCACAGTGTTGAAACTTTCTTTGATAGTTCAGGTTTGAAACACTCTTTTGTAGAAACTGCAGGTGGATAATTCCATCTCTTTGAGTCCTATCCTAGTAAAGGAGATAACTTCATATCAAAGCAAGACAGAAGCATTCTCAGAAATTTCTTTGGGATGATTGAGTCGGACTCAGCTGAACATTCCTTTGGATGGAGCACTTTCGAAACGCACTATTTGTAGAATCTGCAAGTGCATGTGTGGTCCTCTCTGAGGATTTCGTTGGAAACGGGATAAACCGCACACAACAAAACAGAAGCATTCTCAGAACCTTCTTCGTGATGTTTGCATTCAACTCACAGTGTTGACAGGTTTGAAACACTCCTTTTGTGGAAACTGCAAGTGGAGAATTGCACCTCTTTGAGGCCTATCCTAGTAAAGGAAATAACTTCATATCAAAACAAGACAGAAGCATTCTCAGAAAATTCCTTGGGATGATTGTGTTGGACTCACAGAGCTGAACATTCCTTGGGCTGGAGCAGTTTCGAAAGACGCTTTCTGTAGCATCTGCAAGTGGATATTTGGCCCTCTCTGAGGAATTCGTTGGAATCGGGGTAATATCAGCTAACTAAACAGAAGCAGTCTCAGAATCTTCTTTGTGATGTTTGCATTCAAATCCCAGAGTTGAAACTTCCTTTGAAAGTTCAGGTTAGAAACACTCTTTTTGTAGGATCTGCAATTGGATATTTGGACCACTCTGTGGCCTTCGTTCGAAACGGATATATCTTCACATAAAATCTAGACAGAAGCATTCTCAGAAACTTTTCTGTGATGACTGCATTCAACTCACAGAGTTGAACACTCGTTTTGAGAGCGCAGTTTTGAAACTCTCTTTCTGTGGAATCTGCAAGTGGATATGTGGACCTCTTTGAAGATTTCTTTGGAAACGGGAATATCTTCACATAAAATCTAAACAGAAGCATTCTCAGAAACTTCTCTGTGATGTTTGTGTTCAACTCACACAGTTTCACATGGCTTTTCAAAGAGAAGTTCTGAAACATTCTTTTCCTAGTGTCTGCAAGTGGACATTTGGAGAGCTTTCAGGCCTGTGGTGGAAAACGAATTATCGTCACATAAAAACAAGAGAGAAGCATTGTCAGAAACTTCTTTGTGATGATTGCATTCAACTCACAGAGTTGAAGGTTCCTTTTCAAACAGCAGTTTCCAAACACTCTTTCTGTGTAATGTGCAAGTGGATATTTCAACGTCTTTGAAGATTTCGTAGGAAACGGGATAATCTTCACAGAAAAGCTAAACAGAAGCATTCTCAGAAACACCTTTGTGATGATTAAATTCAACTCACAGAGTTGAACTTTTCTTTTGGGAGAGAATCTTTGAAACACTCTTTTACTACAATCTGCAAGTGGACATTAGGAGGGCTTTGAGGCCTCTGGTGGAAAAGGAAATATCTTCCAGTACAAACTAGATAGAAGCATTCTCAGAAACTACTTTGTGATTCAAGACACAGAGTTGAACATTCCCTTTGACAGTGCAGTTTGGAAACTCTCTTTTTGTAGAATCTGCAAGTGGAGATATGGACCGCTTGGAGGCCTATGGTAGTCAAGGAAATAACTTCATATACAAACTAGACAGTAGCATTCTCAGAAAACTCTTTGTGACGACTGAGTTTAACTCACAGAGCTGAACATTCCCTGGGATGGAGCAGCTGCGAAACACACTATTTGTAGAATCTGCAAGGGGATTTTTGGACCTCTCTGAGGATTTCGTTGGAAACGGGATAAACTGCACATAACTAAACGGAAGTATTCTCAGAACTTTCTTCATGGTGATTGCATTCAACTCACACTGTTGAACCTTTCTTTGATAGTTCAGGTTTGAAACACTCTTTTTGTAGAATCTGCAAGAGGATATTTGGACCCCTCTGAGGATTTCGTTGGAAACGGGATTACCCGCACCTAACTAAACAGAAGCATTCTCAGAACTTTCCTCGTGATGCTTGCATTCAACAAACACTGTTGAACCTTTCTTTGATAGTTTAGGTTTGAAACACTCTTTTTGTAGAAACTGCAAGTTGATATTTGGACCTCTCTGAGGATTTCGTTGGAAACGGGATAAAGTGCACATAACTAAACAGAAGCATTCTCAGAAATTTCTTCGTGATGTTTGCATTCAACTCACAGCGTTGAAACTTTCTTTGATAGTTCAGGTTTGAAACACTCTTTTGTAGAAACTGCAGGTGGATAATTCCATCTCTTTGAGTCCTGTCCTAATGAAGGAGATAACTTCATATCAAAGCAAGACAGAAGCATTCTCAGAAATTTCTTTGGGATGATTGAGTCGGACTCAGCTGAACATTCCTTTGGATGGAGCACTTTCGAAACACACTATTTGTAGAATCTGCAAGTGGATATTTGGACCTCTCTGAGGATTTCGTTGGAAACGGGATAAACCACACACAACTAAACAGAAGCATTCTCAGAGCCTTCTTCATGATGTTTGCATTCAACTCACAGTGTTGAACCTTTCTTTGATAGTTCAGGTTTGAAACACTCTTTTTGTAGAAACTGCAAGTGGAGAATTGCACCTCTTTGAGGCCTATCCCAGTAAAGGAAATAACTTCATATCAAAACAAGACCGAAGGACTCTCAGAAAATTCCTTGGGATGATTGTCTTGGACTCACCGAGCTGAACATTCCTTGGGCTGGAGAAGTTTTGAAGCACGCTTACTGGAGAATCTGCAAGTGGATATTTGGCCCTCTCTGAGGAATTCGTTGGAAACGGGATAATTTCAGCTAACTAAACAGAAGCAGTCTCAGAATCTTCTTTGTGATGTTTGCATTCAAATCCCAGAGTTGAACGTTCCTTTGAACGTTCAGGTTTGAAACTCTCTTTTTGTAGAATCTGCGAGTGGATATATGGACCTCTCTGGGCATTTCGTTGGAAACGGGAAAAACTGCACATCACTAAACAGAAGTATTCTCAGAAATTTCCCCGTGGTGATTGCATTCAACTCAAACTGTTGAACCTTCTTTGATAGTTCAGGTTTGAAACACACTTTTTGTAGAATCTGCAAGAGGATATTTGGACCTCTCTGAGGATTTCGTTGGAAACGGGATTAACCGCACCTAACTAAACAGAAGCATTCTCAGAACTGTCCTCGTGAGGCTCGCATTCAACAAACACTGTTGAACGTTTCTTTGATAGTTTTGGTTTGAAACACTCTTCTTGTAGAAACTGCAAGTTGATATTTGGACCTCTCTGAGGGTTTCGTTGGAAACGGGATAAAGTGCACATAACTAAACAGAAGCATTCTCAGAACCTTCTTCGTGATGTTTGCATTCAACTCACAGTGTTGAAACTTTCTTTGATAGTTCAGGTTTGAAACACTCTTTTGTAGAAACTGCAGGTGGATAATTCCATCTCTTTGAGTCCTATCCTAGTAAAGGAGATAACTTCATATCAAAGCAAGACAGAAGCATTCTCAGAAATTTCTTTGGGATGATTGAGTCGGACTCAGCTGAACATTCCTTTGGATGGAGCACTTTCGAAACGCACTATTTGTAGAATCTGCAAGTGCATGTGTGGTCCTCTCTGAGGATTTCGTTGGAAACGGGATAAACCGCACACAACAAAACAGAAGCATTCTCAGAACCTTCTTCGTGATGTTTGCATTCAACTCACAGTGTTGACAGGTTTGAAACACTCCTTTTGTGGAAACTGCAAGTGGAGAATTGCACCTCTTTGAGGCCTATCCTAGTAAAGGAAATAACTTCATATCAAAACAAGACAGAAGCATTCTCAGAAAATTCCTTGGGATGATTGTGTTGGACTCACAGAGCTGAACATTCCTTGGGCTGGAGCAGTTTCGAAAGACGCTTTCTGTAGCATCTGCAAGTGGATATTTGGCCCTCTCTGAGGAATTCGTTGGAATCGGGGTAATATCAGCTAACTAAACAGAAGCAGTCTCAGAATCTTCTTTGTGATGTTTGCATTCAAATCCCAGAGTTGAAACTTCCTTTGAAAGTTCAGGTTAGAAACACTCTTTTTGTAGGATCTGCAATTGGATATTTGGACCACTCTGTGGCCTTCGTTCGAAACGGATATATCTTCACATAAAATCTAGACAGAAGCATTCTCAGAAACTTTTCTGTGATGACTGCATTCAACTCACAGCGTTGAACACTCGTTTTGAGAGCGCAGTTTTGAAACTCTCTTTCTGTGGAATCTGCAAGTGGATATGTGGACCTCTTTGAAGATTTCTTTGGAAACGGGAATATCTTCACATAAAATCTAAACAGAAGCATTCTCAGAAACTTCTCTGTGATGTTTGTGTTCAACTCACACAGTTTCACATGGCTTTTCAAAGAGAAGTTCTGAAACATTCTTTTCCTAGTGTCTGCAAGTGGACATTTGGAGAGCTTTCAGGCCTGTGGTGGAAAACGAATTATCGTCACATAAAAACAAGAGAGAAGCATTGTCAGAAACTTCTTTGTGATGATTGCATTCAACTCACAGAGTTGAAGGTTCCTTTTCAAACAGCAGTTTCCAAACACTCTTTCTGTGTAATGTGCAAGTGGATATTTCAACGTCTTTGAAGATTTCGTAGGAAACGGGATAATCTTCACAGAAAAGCTAAACAGAAGCATTCTCAGAAACACCTTTGTGATGATTAAATTCAACTCACAGAGTTGAACTTTTCTTTTGGGAGAGAATCTTTGAAACACTCTTTTACTACAATCTGCAAGTGGACATTAGGAGGGCTTTGAGGCCTCTGGTGGAAAAGGAAATATCTTCCAGTACAAACTAGATAGAAGCATTCTCAGAAACTACTTTGTGATGATTGCATTCAAGACACAGAGTTGAACATTCCCTTTGACAGTGCAGTTTGGAAACTCTCTTTTTGTAGAATCTGCAAGTGGAGATATGGACCGCTTGGAGGCCTATGGTAGTCAAGGAAATAACTTCATATACAAACTAGACAGTAGCATTCTCAGAAAACTCTTTGTGACGACTGAGTTTAACTCACAGAGCTGAACATTCCCTGGGATGGAGCAGCTGCGAAACACACTATTTGTAGAATCTGCAAGGGGATTTTTGGACCTCTCTGAGGATTTCGTTGGAAACGGGATAAACTGCACATAACTAAACGGAAGTATTCTCAGAACTTTCTTCATGGTGATTGCATTCAACTCACACTGTTGAACCTTTCTTTGATAGTTCAGGTTTGAAACACTCTTTTTGTAGAATCTGCAAGAGGATATTTGGACCCCTCTGAGGATTTCGTTGGAAACGGGATTACCCGCACCTAACTAAACAGAAGCATTCTCAGAACTTTCCTCGTGATGCTTGCATTCAACAAACACTGTTGAACCTTTCTTTGATAGTTTAGGTTTGAAACACTCTTTTTGTAGAAACTGCAAGTTGATATTTGGACCTCTCTGAGGATTTCGTTGGAAACGGGATAAAGTGCACATAACTAAACAGAAGCATTCTCAGAAATTTCTTCGTGATGTTTGCATTCAACTCACAGCGTTGAAACTTTCTTTGATAGTTCAGGTTTGAAACACTCTTTTGTAGAAACTGCAGGTGGATAATTCCATCTCTTTGAGTCCTGTCCTAATGAAGGAGATAACTTCATATCAAAGCAAGACAGAAGCATTCTCAGAAATTTCTTTGGGATGATTGAGTCGGACTCAGCTGAACATTCCTTTGGATGGAGCACTTTCGAAACACACTATTTGTAGAATCTGCAAGTGGATATTTGGACCTCTCTGAGGATTTCGTTGGAAACGGGATAAACCACACACAACTAAACAGAAGCATTCTCAGAGCCTTCTTCATGATGTTTGCATTCAACTCACAGTGTTGAACCTTTCTTTGATAGTTCAGGTTTGAAACACTCTTTTTGTAGAAACTGCAAGTGGAGAATTGCACCTCTTTGAGGCCTATCCCAGTAAAGGAAATAACTTCATATCAAAACAAGACCGAAGGACTCTCAGAAAATTCCTTGGGATGATTGTCTTGGACTCACCGAGCTGAACATTCCTTGGGCTGGAGAAGTTTTGAAGCACGCTTACTGGAGAATCTGCAAGTGGATATTTGGCCCTCTCTGAGGAATTCGTTGGAAACGGGATAATTTCAGCTAACTAAACAGAAGCAGTCTCAGAATCTTCTTTGTGATGTTTGCATTCAAATCCCAGAGTTGAACGTTCCTTTGAACGTTCAGGTTTGAAACTCTCTTTTTGTAGAATCTGCGAGTGGATATATGGACCTCTCTGGGCATTTCGTTGGAAACGGGAAAAACTGCACATCACTAAACAGAAGTATTCTCAGAAATTTCCCCGTGGTGATTGCATTCAACTCAAACTGTTGAACCTTCTTTGATAGTTCAGGTTTGAAACACACTTTTTGTAGAATCTGCAAGAGGATATTTGGACCTCTCTGAGGATTTCGTTGGAAACGGGATTAACCGCACCTAACTAAACAGAAGCATTCTCAGAACTTTCCTCGTGAGGCTCGCATTCAACAAACACTGTTGAACGTTTCTTTGATAGTTTTGGTTTGAAACACTCTTCTTGTAGAAACTGCAAGTTGATATTTGGACCTCTCTGAGGGTTTCGTTGGAAACGGGATAAAGTGCACATAACTAAACAGAAGCATTCTCAGAACCTTCTTCGTGATGTTTGCATTCAACTCACAGTGTTGAAACTTTCTTTGATAGTTCAGGTTTGAAACACTCTTTTGTAGAAACTGCAGGTGGATAATTCCATCTCTTTGAGTCCTATCCTAGTAAAGGAGATAACTTCATATCAAAGCAAGACAGAAGCATTCTCAGAAATTTCTTTGGGATGATTGAGTCGGACTCAGCTGAACATTCCTTTGGATGGAGCACTTTCGAAACGCACTATTTGTAGAATCTGCAAGTGCATGTGTGGTCCTCTCTGAGGATTTCGTTGGAAACGGGATAAACCGCACACAACAAAACAGAAGCATTCTCAGAACCTTCTTCGTGATGTTTGCATTCAACTCACAGTGTTGACAGGTTTGAAACACTCCTTTTGTGGAAACTGCAAGTGGAGAATTGCACCTCTTTGAGGCCTATCCTAGTAAAGGAAATAACTTCATATCAAAACAAGACAGAAGCATTCTCAGAAAATTCCTTGGGATGATTGTGTTGGACTCACAGAGCTGAACATTCCTTGGGCTGGAGCAGTTTCGAAAGACGCTTTCTGTAGCATCTGCAAGTGGATATTTGGCCCTCTCTGAGGAATTCGTTGGAATCGGGGTAATATCAGCTAACTAAACAGAAGCAGTCTCAGAATCTTCTTTGTGATGTTTGCATTCAAATCCCAGAGTTGAAACTTCCTTTGAAAGTTCAGGTTAGAAACACTCTTTTTGTAGGATCTGCAATTGGATATTTGGACCACTCTGTGGCCTTCGTTCGAAACGGATATATCTTCACATAAAATCTAGACAGAAGCATTCTCAGAAACTTTTCTGTGATGACTGCATTCAACTCACAGAGTTGAACACTCGTTTTGAGAGCGCAGTTTTGAAACTCTCTTTCTGTGGAATCTGCAAGTGGATATGTGGACCTCTTTGAAGATTTCTTTGGAAACGGGAATATCTTCACATAAAATCTAAACAGAAGCATTCTCAGAAACAGAAGTGATGTTTGTGTTCAACTCACACAGTTTCACATGGCTTTTCAAAGAGAAGTTCTGAAACATTCTTTTCCTAGTGTCTGCAAGTGGACATTTGGAGAGCTTTCAGGCCTGTGGTGGAAAACGAATTATCGTCACATAAAAACAAGAGAGAAGCATTGTCAGAAACTTCTTTGTGATGATTGCATTCAACTCACAGAGTTGAAGGTTCCTTTTCAAACAGCAGTTTCCAAACACTCTTTCTGTGTAATGTGCAAGTGGATATTTCAACGTCTTTGAAGATTTCGTAGGAAACGGGATAATCTTCACAGAAAAGCTAAACAGAAGCATTCTCAGAAACACCTTTGTGATGATTAAATTCAACTCACAGAGTTGAACTTTTCTTTTGGGAGAGAATCTTTGAAACACTCTTTTACTACAATCTGCAAGTGGACATTAGGAGGGCTTTGAGGCCTCTGGTGGAAAAGGAAATATCTTCCAGTACAAACTAGATAGAAGCATTCTCAGAAACTACTTTGTGATGATTGCATTCAAGACACAGAGTTGAACATTCCCTTTGACAGTGCAGTTTGGAAACTCTCTTTTTGTAGAATCTGCAAGTGGAGATATGGACCGCTTGGAGGCCTATGGTAGTCAAGGAAATAACTTCATATACAAACTAGACAGTAGCATTCTCAGAAAACTCTTTGTGACGACTGAGTTTAACTCACAGAGCTGAACATTCCCTGGGATGGAGCAGCTGCGAAACACACTATTTGTAGAATCTGCAAGGGGATTTTTGGACCTCTCTGAGGATTTCGTTGGAAACGGGATAAACTGCACATAACTAAACGGAAGTATTCTCAGAACTTTCTTCATGGTGATTGCATTCAACTCACACTGTTGAACCTTTCTTTGATAGTTCAGGTTTGAAACACTCTTTTTGTAGAATCTGCAAGAGGATATTTGGACCCCTCTGAGGATTTCGTTGGAAACGGGATTACCCGCACCTAACTAAACAGAAGCATTCTCAGAACTTTCCTCGTGATGCTTGCATTCAACAAACACTGTTGAACCTTTCTTTGATAGTTTAGGTTTGAAACACTCTTTTTGTAGAAACTGCAAGTTGATATTTGGACCTCTCTGAGGATTTCGTTGGAAACGGGATAAAGTGCACATAACTAAACAGAAGCATTCTCAGAAATTTCTTCGTGATGTTTGCATTCAACTCACAGCGTTGAAACTTTCTTTGATAGTTCAGGTTTGAAACACTCTTTTGTAGAAACTGCAGGTGGATAATTCCATCTCTTTGAGTCCTGTCCTAATGAAGGAGATAACTTCATATCAAAGCAAGACAGAAGCATTCTCAGAAATTTCTTTGGGATGATTGAGTCGGACTCAGCTGAACATTCCTTTGGATGGAGCACTTTCGAAACACACTATTTGTAGAATCTGCAAGTGGATATTTGGACCTCTCTGAGGATTTCGTTGGAAACGGGATAAACCACACACAACTAAACAGAAGCATTCTCAGAGCCTTCTTCATGATGTTTGCATTCAACTCACAGTGTTGAACCTTTCTTTGATAGTTCAGGTTTGAAACACTCTTTTTGTAGAAACTGCAAGTGGAGAATTGCACCTCTTTGAGGCCTATCCCAGTAAAGGAAATAACTTCATATCAAAACAAGACCGAAGGACTCTCAGAAAATTCCTTGGGATGATTGTCTTGGACTCACCGAGCTGAACATTCCTTGGGCTGGAGAAGTTTTGAAGCACGCTTACTGGAGAATCTGCAAGTGGATATTTGGCCCTCTCTGAGGAATTCGTTGGAAACGGGATAATTTCAGCTAACTAAACAGAAGCAGTCTCAGAATCTTCTTTGTGATGTTTGCATTCAAATCCCAGAGTTGAACGTTCCTTTGAACGTTCAGGTTTGAAACTCTCTTTTTGTAGAATCTGCGAGTGGATATATGGACCTCTCTGGGCATTTCGTTGGAAACGGGAAAAACTGCACATCACTAAACAGAAGTATTCTCAGAAATTTCCCCGTGGTGATTGCATTCAACTCAAACTGTTGAACCTTCTTTGATAGTTCAGGTTTGAAACACACTTTTTGTAGAATCTGCAAGAGGATATTTGGACCTCTCTGAGGATTTCGTTGGAAACGGGATTAACCGCACCTAACTAAACAGAAGCATTCTCAGAACTTTCCTCGTGAGGCTCGCATTCAACAAACACTGTTGAACGTTTCTTTGATAGTTTTGGTTTGAAACACTCTTCTTGTAGAAACTGCAAGTTGATATTTGGACCTCTCTGAGGGTTTCGTTGGAAACGGGATAAAGTGCACATAACTAAACAGAAGCATTCTCAGAACCTTCTTCGTGATGTTTGCATTCAACTCACAGTGTTGAAACTTTCTTTGATAGTTCAGGTTTGAAACACTCTTTTGTAGAAACTGCAGGTGGATAATTCCATCTCTTTGAGTCCTATCCTAGTAAAGGAGATAACTTCATATCAAAGCAAGACAGAAGCATTCTCAGAAATTTCTTTGGGATGATTGAGTCGGACTCAGCTGAACATTCCTTTGGATGGAGCACTTTCGAAACGCACTATTTGTAGAATCTGCAAGTGCATGTGTGGTCCTCTCTGAGGATTTCGTTGGAAACGGGATAAACCGCACACAACAAAACAGAAGCATTCTCAGAACCTTCTTCGTGATGTTTGCATTCAACTCACAGTGTTGACAGGTTTGAAACACTCCTTTTGTGGAAACTGCAAGTGGAGAATTGCACCTCTTTGAGGCCTATCCTAGTAAAGGAAATAACTTCATATCAAAACAAGACAGAAGCATTCTCAGAAAATTCCTTGGGATGATTGTGTTGGACTCACAGAGCTGAACATTCCTTGGGCTGGAGCAGTTTCGAAAGACGCTTTCTGTAGCATCTGCAAGTGGATATTTGGCCCTCTCTGAGGAATTCGTTGGAATCGGGGTAATATCAGCTAACTAAACAGAAGCAGTCTCAGAATCTTCTTTGTGATGTTTGCATTCAAATCCCAGAGTTGAAACTTCCTTTGAAAGTTCAGGTTAGAAACACTCTTTTTGTAGGATCTGCAATTGGATATTTGGACCACTCTGTGGCCTTCGTTCGAAACGGATATATCTTCACATAAAATCTAGACAGAAGCATTCTCAGAAACTTTTCTGTGATGACTGCATTCAACTCACAGAGTTGAACACTCGTTTTGAGAGCGCAGTTTTGAAACTCTCTTTCTGTGGAATCTGCAAGTGGATATGTGGACCTCTTTGAAGATTTCTTTGGAAACGGGAATATCTTCACATAAAATCTAAACAGAAGCATTCTCAGAAACTTCTCTGTGATGTTTGTGTTCAACTCACACAGTTTCACATGGCTTTTCAAAGAGAAGTTCTGAAACATTCTTTTCCTAGTGTCTGCAAGTGGACATTTGGAGAGCTTTCAGGCCTGTGGTGGAAAACGAATTATCGTCACATAAAAACAAGAGAGAAGCATTGTCAGAAACTTCTTTGTGATGATTGCATTCAACTCACAGAGTTGAAGGTTCCTTTTCAAACAGCAGTTTCCAAACACTCTTTCTGTGTAATGTGCAAGTGGATATTTCAACGTCTTTGAAGATTTCGTAGGAAACGGGATAATCTTCACAGAAAAGCTAAACAGAAGCATTCTCAGAAACACCTTTGTGATGATTAAATTCAACTCACAGAGTTGAACTTTTCTTTTGGGAGAGAATCTTTGAAACACTCTTTTACTACAATCTGCAAGTGGACATTAGGAGGGCTTTGAGGCCTCTGGTGGAAAAGGAAATATCTTCCAGTAAAAACTAGATAGAAGCATTCTCAGAAACTACTTTGTGATGATTGCATTCAAGACACAGAGTTGAACATTCCCTTTGACAGTGCAGTTTGGAAACTCTCTTTTTGTAGAATCTGCAAGTGGAGATATGGACCGCTTGGAGGCCTATGGTAGTCAAGGAAATAACTTCATATACAAACTAGACAGTAGCATTCTCAGAAAACTCTTTGTGACGACTGAGTTTAACTCACAGAGCTGAACATTCCCTGGGATGGAGCAGCTGCGAAACACACTATTTGTAGAATCTGCAAGGGGATTTTTGGACCTCTCTGAGGATTTCGTTGGAAACGGGATAAACTGCACATAACTAAACGGAAGTATTCTCAGAACTTTCTTCATGGTGATTGCATTCAACTCACACTGTTGAACCTTTCTTTGATAGTTCAGGTTTGAAACACTCTTTTTGTAGAATCTGCAAGAGGATATTTGGACCCCTCTGAGGATTTCGTTGGAAACGGGATTACCCGCACCTAACTAAACAGAAGCATTCTCAGAACTTTCCTCGTGATGCTTGCATTCAACAAACACTGTTGAACCTTTCTTTGATAGTTTAGGTTTGAAACACTCTTTTTGTAGAAACTGCAAGTTGATATTTGGACCTCTCTGAGGATTTCGTTGGAAACGGGATAAAGTGCACATAACTAAACAGAAGCATTCTCAGAAATTTCTTCGTGATGTTTGCATTCAACTCACAGCGTTGAAACTTTCTTTGATAGTTCAGGTTTGAAACACTCTTTTGTAGAAACTGCAGGTGGATAATTCCATCTCTTTGAGTCCTGTCCTAATGAAGGAGATAACTTCATATCAAAGCAAGACAGAAGCATTCTCAGAAATTTCTTTGGGATGATTGAGTCGGACTCAGCTGAACATTCCTTTGGATGGAGCACTTTCGAAACACACTATTTGTAGAATCTGCAAGTGGATATTTGGACCTCTCTGAGGATTTCGTTGGAAACGGGATAAACCACACACAACTAAACAGAAGCATTCTCAGAGCCTTCTTCATGATGTTTGCATTCAACTCACAGTGTTGAACCTTTCTTTGATAGTTCAGGTTTGAAACACTCTTTTTGTAGAAACTGCAAGTGGAGAATTGCACCTCTTTGAGGCCTATCCCAGTAAAGGAAATAACTTCATATCAAAACAAGACCGAAGGACTCTCAGAAAATTCCTTGGGATGATTGTCTTGGACTCACCGAGCTGAACATTCCTTGGGCTGGAGAAGTTTTGAGGCACGCTTACTGGAGAATCTGCAAGTGGATATTTGGCCCTCTCTGAGGAATTCGTTGGAAACGGGATAATTTCAGCTAACTAAACAGAAGCAGTCTCAGAATCTTCTTTGTGATGTTTGCATTCAAATCCCAGAGTTGAACGTTCCTTTGAACGTTCAGGTTTGAAACTCTCTTTTTGTAGAATCTGCGAGTGGATATATGGACCTCTCTGGGCATTTCGTTGGAAACGGGAAAAACTGCACATCACTAAACAGAAGTATTCTCAGAAATTTCCCCGTGGTGATTGCATTCAACTCAAACTGTTGAACCTTCTTTGATAGTTCAGGTTTGAAACGCACTTTTTGTAGAATCTGCAAGAGGATATTTGGACCTCTCTGAGGATTTCGTTGGAAACGGGATTAACCGCACCTAACTAAACAGAAGCATTCTCAGAACTTTCCTCGTGAGGCTTGCATTCAACAAACACTGTTGAACGTTTCTTTGATAGTTTTGGTTTGAAACACTCTTCTTGTAGAAACTGCAAGTTGATATTTGGACCTCTCTGAGGGTTTCGTTGGAAACGGGATAAAGTGCACATAACTAAACAGAAGCATTCTCAGAACCTTCTTCGTGATGTTTGCATTCAACTCACAGTGTTGAAACTTTCTTTGATAGTTCAGGTTTGAAACACTCTTTTGTAGAAACTGCAGGTGGATAATTCCATCTCTTTGAGTCCTATCCTAGTAAAGGAGATAACTTCATATCAAAGCAAGACAGAAGCATTCTCAGAAATTTCTTTGGGATGATTGAGTCGGACTCAGCTGAACATTCCTTTGGATGGAGCACTTTCGAAACGCACTATTTGTAGAATCTGCAAGTGCATGTGTGGTCCTCTCTGAGGATTTCGTTGGAAACGGGATAAACCGCACACAACAAAACAGAAGCATTCTCAGAACCTTCTTCGTGATGTTTGCATTCAACTCACAGTGTTGACAGGTTTGAAACACTCCTTTTGTGGAAACTGCAAGTGGAGAATTGCACCTCTTTGAGGCCTATCCTAGTAAAGGAAATAACTTCATATCAAAACAAGACAGAAGCATTCTCAGAAAATTCCTTGGGATGATTGTGTTGGACTCACAGAGCTGAACATTCCTTGGGCTGGAGCAGTTTCGAAAGACGCTTTCTGTAGCATCTGCAAGTGGATATTTGGCCCTCTCTGAGGAATTCGTTGGAATCGGGGTAATATCAGCTAACTAAACAGAAGCAGTCTCAGAATCTTCTTTGTGATGTTTGCATTCAAATCCCAGAGTTGAAACTTCCTTTGAAAGTTCAGGTTAGAAACACTCTTTTTGTAGGATCTGCAATTGGATATTTGGACCACTCTGTGGCCTTCGTTCGAAACGGATATATCTTCACATAAAATCTAGACAGAAGCATTCTCAGAAACTTTTCTGTGATGACTGCATTCAACTCACAGAGTTGAACACTCGTTTTGAGAGCGCAGTTTTGAAACTCTCTTTCTGTGGAATCTGCAAGTGGATATGTGGACCTCTTTGAAGATTTCTTTGGAAACGGGAATATCTTCACATAAAATCTAAACAGAAGCATTCTCAGAAACTTCTCTGTGATGTTTGTGTTCAACTCACACAGTTTCACATGGCTTTTCAAAGAGAAGTTCTGAAACATTCTTTTCCTAGTGTCTGCAAGTGGACATTTGGAGAGCTTTCAGGCCTGTGGTGGAAAACGAATTATCGTCACATAAAAACAAGAGAGAAGCATTGTCAGAAACTTCTTTGTGATGATTGCATTCAACTCACAGAGTTGAAGGTTCCTTTTCAAACAGCAGTTTCCAAACACTCTTTCTGTGTAATGTGCAAGTGGATATTTCAACGTCTTTGAAGATTTCGTAGGAAACGGGATAATCTTCACAGAAAAGCTAAACAGAAGCATTCTCAGAAACACCTTTGTGATGATTAAATTCAACTCACAGAGTTGAACTTTTCTTTTGGGAGAGAATCTTTGAAACACTCTTTTACTACAATCTGCAAGTGGACATTAGGAGGGCTTTGAGGCCTCTGGTGGAAAAGGAAATATCTTCCAGTACAAACTAGATAGAAGCATTCTCAGAAACTACTTTGTGATGATTGCATTCAAGACACAGAGTTGAACATTCCCTTTGACAGTGCAGTTTGGAAACTCTCTTTTTGTAGAATCTGCAAGTGGAGATATGGACCGCTTGGAGGCCTATGGTAGTCAAGGAAATAACTTCATATACAAACTAGACAGTAGCATTCTCAGAAAACTCTTTGTGACGACTGAGTTTAACTCACAGAGCTGAACATTCCCTGGGATGGAGCAGCTGCGAAACACACTATTTGTAGAATCTGCAAGGGGATTTTTGGACCTCTCTGAGGATTTCGTTGGAAACGGGATAAACTGCACATAACTAAACGGAAGTATTCTCAGAACTTTCTTCATGGTGATTGCATTCAACTCACACTGTTGAACCTTTCTTTGATAGTTCAGGTTTGAAACACTCTTTTTGTAGAATCTGCAAGAGGATATTTGGACCCCTCTGAGGATTTCGTTGGAAACGGGATTACCCGCACCTAACTAAACAGAAGCATTCTCAGAACTTTCCTCGTGATGCTTGCATTCAACAAACACTGTTGAACCTTTCTTTGATAGTTTAGGTTTGAAACACTCTTTTTGTAGAAACTGCAAGTTGATATTTGGACCTCTCTGAGGATTTCGTTGGAAACGGGATAAAGTGCACATAACTAAACAGAAGCATTCTCAGAAATTTCTTCGTGATGTTTGCATTCAACTCACAGCGTTGAAACTTTCTTTGATAGTTCAGGTTTGAAACACTCTTTTGTAGAAACTGCAGGTGGATAATTCCATCTCTTTGAGTCCTGTCCTAATGAAGGAGATAACTTCATATCAAAGCAAGACAGAAGCATTCTCAGAAATTTCTTTGGGATGATTGAGTCGGACTCAGCTGAACATTCCTTTGGATGGAGCACTTTCGAAACACACTATTTGTAGAATCTGCAAGTGGATATTTGGACCTCTCTGAGGATTTCGTTGGAAACGGGATAAACCACACACAACTAAACAGAAGCATTCTCAGAGCCTTCTTCATGATGTTTGCATTCAACTCACAGTGTTGAACCTTTCTTTGATAGTTCAGGTTTGAAACACTCTTTTTGTAGAAACTGCAAGTGGAGAATTGCACCTCTTTGAGGCCTATCCCAGTAAAGGAAATAACTTCATATCAAAACAAGACCGAAGGACTCTCAGAAAATTCCTTGGGATGATTGTCTTGGACTCACCGAGCTGAACATTCCTTGGGCTGGAGAAGTTTTGAAGCACGCTTACTGGAGAATCTGCAAGTGGATATTTGGCCCTCTCTGAGGAATTCGTTGGAAACGGGATAATTTCAGCTAACTAAACAGAAGCAGTCTCAGAATCTTCTTTGTGATGTTTGCATTCAAATCCCAGAGTTGAACGTTCCTTTGAACGTTCAGGTTTGAAACTCTCTTTTTGTAGAATCTGCGAGTGGATATATGGACCTCTCTGGGCATTTCGTTGGAAACGGGAAAAACTGCACATCACTAAACAGAAGTATTCTCAGAAATTTCCCCGTGGTGATTGCATTCAACTCAAACTGTTGAACCTTCTTTGATAGTTCAGGTTTGAAACACACTTTTTGTAGAATCTGCAAGAGGATATTTGGACCTCTCTGAGGATTTCGTTGGAAACGGGATTAACCGCACCTAACTAAACAGAAGCATTCTCAGAACTTTCCTCGTGAGGCTCGCATTCAACAAACACTGTTGAACGTTTCTTTGATAGTTTTGGTTTGAAACACTCTTCTTGTAGAAACTGCAAGTTGATATTTGGACCTCTCTGAGGGTTTCGTTGGAAACGGGATAAAGTGCACATAACTAAACAGAAGCATTCTCAGAACCTTCTTCGTGATGTTTGCATTCAACTCACAGTGTTGAAACTTTCTTTGATAGTTCAGGTTTGAAACACTCTTTTGTAGAAACTGCAGGTGGATAATTCCATCTCTTTGAGTCCTATCCTAGTAAAGGAGATAACTTCATATCAAAGCAAGACAGAAGCATTCTCAGAAATTTCTTTGGGATGATTGAGTCGGACTCAGCTGAACATTCCTTTGGATGGAGCACTTTCGAAACGCACTATTTGTAGAATCTGCAAGTGCATGTGTGGTCCTCTCTGAGGATTTCGTTGGAAACGGGATAAACCGCACACAACAAAACAGAAGCATTCTCAGAACCTTCTTCGTGATGTTTGCATTCAACTCACAGTGTTGACAGGTTTGAAACACTCCTTTTGTGGAAACTGCAAGTGGAGAATTGCACCTCTTTGAGGCCTATCCTAGTAAAGGAAATAACTTCATATCAAAACAAGACAGAAGCATTCTCAGAAAATTCCTTGGGATGATTGTGTTGGACTCACAGAGCTGAACATTCCTTGGGCTGGAGCAGTTTCGAAAGACGCTTTCTGTAGCATCTGCAAGTGGATATTTGGCCCTCTCTGAGGAATTCGTTGGAATCGGGGTAATATCAGCTAACTAAACAGAAGCAGTCTCAGAATCTTCTTTGTGATGTTTGCATTCAAATCCCAGAGTTGAAACTTCCTTTGAAAGTTCAGGTTAGAAACACTCTTTTTGTAGGATCTGCAATTGGATATTTGGACCACTCTGTGGCCTTCGTTCGAAACGGATATATCTTCACATAAAATCTAGACAGAAGCATTCTCAGAAACTTTTCTGTGATGACTGCATTCAACTCACAGAGTTGAACACTCGTTTTGAGAGCGCAGTTTTGAAACTCTCTTTCTGTGGAATCTGCAAGTGGATATGTGGACCTCTTTGAAGATTTCTTTGGAAACGGGAATATCTTCACATAAAATCTAAACAGAAGCATTCTCAGAAACAGAAGTGATGTTTGTGTTCAACTCACACAGTTTCACATGGCTTTTCAAAGAGAAGTTCTGAAACATTCTTTTCCTAGTGTCTGCAAGTGGACATTTGGAGAGCTTTCAGGCCTGTGGTGGAAAACGAATTATCGTCACATAAAAACAAGAGAGAAGCATTGTCAGAAACTTCTTTGTGATGATTGCATTCAACTCACAGAGTTGAAGGTTCCTTTTCAAACAGCAGTTTCCAAACACTCTTTCTGTGTAATGTGCAAGTGGATATTTCAACGTCTTTGAAGATTTCGTAGGAAACGGGATAATCTTCACAGAAAAGCTAAACAGAAGCATTCTCAGAAACACCTTTGTGATGATTAAATTCAACTCACAGAGTTGAACTTTTCTTTTGGGAGAGAATCTTTGAAACACTCTTTTACTACAATCTGCAAGTGGACATTAGGAGGGCTTTGAGGCCTCTGGTGGAAAAGGAAATATCTTCCAGTACAAACTAGATAGAAGCATTCTCAGAAACTACTTTGTGATGATTGCATTCAAGACACAGAGTTGAACATTCCCTTTGACAGTGCAGTTTGGAAACTCTCTTTTTGTAGAATCTGCAAGTGGAGATATGGACCGCTTGGAGGCCTATGGTAGTCAAGGAAATAACTTCATATACAAACTAGACAGTAGCATTCTCAGAAAACTCTTTGTGACGACTGAGTTTAACTCACAGAGCTGAACATTCCCTGGGATGGAGCAGCTGCGAAACACACTATTTGTAGAATCTGCAAGGGGATTTTTGGACCTCTCTGAGGATTTCGTTGGAAACGGGATAAACTGCACATAACTAAACGGAAGTATTCTCAGAACTTTCTTCATGGTGATTGCATTCAACTCACACTGTTGAACCTTTCTTTGATAGTTCAGGTTTGAAACACTCTTTTTGTAGAATCTGCAAGAGGATATTTGGACCCCTCTGAGGATTTCGTTGGAAACGGGATTACCCGCACCTAACTAAACAGAAGCATTCTCAGAACTTTCCTCGTGATGCTTGCATTCAACAAACACTGTTGAACCTTTCTTTGATAGTTTAGGTTTGAAACACTCTTTTTGTAGAAACTGCAAGTTGATATTTGGACCTCTCTGAGGATTTCGTTGGAAACGGGATAAAGTGCACATAACTAAACAGAAGCATTCTCAGAAATTTCTTCGTGATGTTTGCATTCAACTCACAGCGTTGAAACTTTCTTTGATAGTTCAGGTTTGAAACACTCTTTTGTAGAAACTGCAGGTGGATAATTCCATCTCTTTGAGTCCTGTCCTAATGAAGGAGATAACTTCATATCAAAGCAAGACAGAAGCATTCTCAGAAATTTCTTTGGGATGATTGAGTCGGACTCAGCTGAACATTCCTTTGGATGGAGCACTTTCGAAACACACTATTTGTAGAATCTGCAAGTGGATATTTGGACCTCTCTGAGGATTTCGTTGGAAACGGGATAAACCACACACAACTAAACAGAAGCATTCTCAGAGCCTTCTTCATGATGTTTGCATTCAACTCACAGTGTTGAACCTTTCTTTGATAGTTCAGGTTTGAAACACTCTTTTTGTAGAAACTGCAAGTGGAGAATTGCACCTCTTTGAGGCCTATCCCAGTAAAGGAAATAACTTCATATCAAAACAAGACCGAAGGACTCTCAGAAAATTCCTTGGGATGATTGTCTTGGACTCACCGAGCTGAACATTCCTTGGGCTGGAGAAGTTTTGAAGCACGCTTACTGGAGAATCTGCAAGTGGATATTTGGCCCTCTCTGAGGAATTCGTTGGAAACGGGATAATTTCAGCTAACTAAACAGAAGCAGTCTCAGAATCTTCTTTGTGATGTTTGCATTCAAATCCCAGAGTTGAACGTTCCTTTGAACGTTCAGGTTTGAAACTCTCTTTTTGTAGAATCTGCGAGTGGATATATGGACCTCTCTGGGCATTTCGTTGGAAACGGGAAAAACTGCACATCACTAAACAGAAGTATTCTCAGAAATTTCCCCGTGGTGATTGCATTCAACTCAA
Source organism: Pan troglodytes (assembly GCF_028858775.2). Classification (NCBI taxonomy): domain Eukaryota; kingdom Metazoa; phylum Chordata; class Mammalia; order Primates; family Hominidae; genus Pan; species Pan troglodytes. Next base: position 64,912,936 of record NC_072403.2, read on the forward strand.
ACTGTTGAACCTTCTTTGATAGTTCAGGTTTGAAACACACTTTTTGTAGAATCTGCAAGAGGATATTTGGACCTCTCTGAGGATTTCGTTGGAAACGGGATTAACCGCACCTAACTAAACAGAAGCATTCTCAGAACTTTCCTCGTGAGGCTTGCATTCAACAAACACTGTTGAACGTTTCTTTGATAGTTTTGGTTTGAAACACTCTTCTTGTAGAAACTGCAAGTTGATATTTGGACCTCTCTGAGGGTTTCGTTGGAAACGGGATAAAGTGCACATAACTAAACAGAAGCATTCTCAGAACCTTCTTCGTGATGTTTGCATTCAACTCACAGTGTTGAAACTTTCTTTGATAGTTCAGGTTTGAAACACTCTTTTGTAGAAACTGCAGGTGGATAATTCCATCTCTTTGAGTCCTATCCTAGTAAAGGAGATAACTTCATATCAAAGCAAGACAGAAGCATTCTCAGAAATTTCTTTGGGATGATTGAGTCGGACTCAGCTGAACATTCCTTTGGATGGAGCACTTTCGAAACGCACTATTTGTAGAATCTGCAAGTGCATGTGTGGTCCTCTCTGAGGATTTCGTTGGAAACGGGATAAACCGCACACAACAAAACAGAAGCATTCTCAGAACCTTCTTCGTGATGTTTGCATTCAACTCACAGTGTTGACAGGTTTGAAACACTCCTTTTGTGGAAACTGCAAGTGGAGAATTGCACCTCTTTGAGGCCTATCCTAGTAAAGGAAATAACTTCATATCAAAACAAGACAGAAGCATTCTCAGAAAATTCCTTGGGATGATTGTGTTGGACTCACAGAGCTGAACATTCCTTGGGCTGGAGCAGTTTCGAAAGACGCTTTCTGTAGCATCTGCAAGTGGATATTTGGCCCTCTCTGAGGAATTCGTTGGAATCGGGGTAATATCAGCTAACTAAACAGAAGCAGTCTCAGAATCTTCTTTGTGATGTTTGCATTCAAATCCCAGAGTTGAAACTTCCTTTGAAAGTTCAGGTTAGAAACACTCTTTTTGTAGGATCTGCAATTGGATATTTGGACCACTCTGTGGCCTTCGTTCGAAACGGATATATCTTCACATAAAATCTAGACAGAAGCATTCTCAGAAACTTTTCTGTGATGACTGCATTCAACTCACAGAGTTGAACACTCGTTTTGAGAGCGCAGTTTTGAAACTCTCTTTCTGTGGAATCTGCAAGTGGATATGTGGACCTCTTTGAAGATTTCTTTGGAAACGGGAATATCTTCACATAAAATCTAAACAGAAGCATTCTCAGAAACTTCTCTGTGATGTTTGTGTTCAACTCACACAGTTTCACATGGCTTTTCAAAGAGAAGTTCTGAAACATTCTTTTCCTAGTGTCTGCAAGTGGACATTTGGAGAGCTTTCAGGCCTGTGGTGGAAAACGAATTATCGTCACATAAAAACAAGAGAGAAGCATTGTCAGAAACTTCTTTGTGATGATTGCATTCAACTCACAGAGTTGAAGGTTCCTTTTCAAACAGCAGTTTCCAAACACTCTTTCTGTGTAATGTGCAAGTGGATATTTCAACGTCTTTGAAGATTTCGTAGGAAACGGGATAATCTTCACAGAAAAGCTAAACAGAAGCATTCTCAGAAACACCTTTGTGATGATTAAATTCAACTCACAGAGTTGAACTTTTCTTTTGGGAGAGAATCTTTGAAACACTCTTTTACTACAATCTGCAAGTGGACATTAGGAGGGCTTTGAGGCCTCTGGTGGAAAAGGAAATATCTTCCAGTAAAAACTAGATAGAAGCATTCTCAGAAACTACTTTGTGATGATTGCATTCAAGACACAGAGTTGAACATTCCCTTTGACAGTGCAGTTTGGAAACTCTCTTTTTGTAGAATCTGCAAGTGGAGATATGGACCGCTTGGAGGCCTATGGTAGTCAAGGAAATAACTTCATATACAAACTAGACAGTAGCATTCTCAGAAAACTCTTTGTGACGACTGAGTTTAACTCACAGAGCTGAACATTCCCTGGGATGGAGCAGCTGCGAAACACACTATTTGTAGAATCTGCAAGGGGATTTTTGGACCTCTCTGAGGATTTCGTTGGAAACGGGATAAACTGCACATAACTAAACGGAAGTATTCTCAGAACTTTCTTCATGGTGATTGCATTCAACTCACACTGTTGAACCTTTCTTTGATAGTTCAGGTTTGAAACACTCTTTTTGTAGAATCTGCAAGAGGATATTTGGACCCCTCTGAGGATTTCGTTGGAAACGGGATTACCCGCACCTAACTAAACAGAAGCATTCTCAGAACTTTCCTCGTGATGCTTGCATTCAACAAACACTGTTGAACCTTTCTTTGATAGTTTAGGTTTGAAACACTCTTTTTGTAGAAACTGCAAGTTGATATTTGGACCTCTCTGAGGATTTCGTTGGAAACGGGATAAAGTGCACATAACTAAACAGAAGCATTCTCAGAAATTTCTTCGTGATGTTTGCATTCAACTCACAGCGTTGAAACTTTCTTTGATAGTTCAGGTTTGAAACACTCTTTTGTAGAAACTGCAGGTGGATAATTCCATCTCTTTGAGTCCTGTCCTAATGAAGGAGATAACTTCATATCAAAGCAAGACAGAAGCATTCTCAGAAATTTCTTTGGGATGATTGAGTCGGACTCAGCTGAACATTCCTTTGGATGGAGCACTTTCGAAACACACTATTTGTAGAATCTGCAAGTGGATATTTGGACCTCTCTGAGGATTTCGTTGGAAACGGGATAAACCACACACAACTAAACAGAAGCATTCTCAGAGCCTTCTTCATGATGTTTGCATTCAACTCACAGTGTTGAACCTTTCTTTGATAGTTCAGGTTTGAAACACTCTTTTTGTAGAAACTGCAAGTGGAGAATTGCACCTCTTTGAGGCCTATCCCAGTAAAGGAAATAACTTCATATCAAAACAAGACCGAAGGACTCTCAGAAAATTCCTTGGGATGATTGTCTTGGACTCACCGAGCTGAACATTCCTTGGGCTGGAGAAGTTTTGAAGCACGCTTACTGGAGAATCTGCAAGTGGATATTTGGCCCTCTCTGAGGAATTCGTTGGAAACGGGATAATTTCAGCTAACTAAACAGAAGCAGTCTCAGAATCTTCTTTGTGATGTTTGCATTCAAATCCCAGAGTTGAACGTTCCTTTGAACGTTCAGGTTTGAAACTCTCTTTTTGTAGAATCTGCGAGTGGATATATGGACCTCTCTGGGCATTTCGTTGGAAACGGGAAAAACTGCACATCACTAAACAGAAGTATTCTCAGAAATTTCCCCGTGGTGATTGCATTCAACTCAAACTGTTGAACCTTCTTTGATAGTTCAGGTTTGAAACACACTTTTTGTAGAATCTGCAAGAGGATATTTGGACCTCTCTGAGGATTTCGTTGGAAACGGGATTAACCGCACCTAACTAAACAGAAGCATTCTCAGAACTTTCCTCGTGAGGCTCGCATTCAACAAACACTGTTGAACGTTTCTTTGATAGTTTTGGTTTGAAACACTCTTCTTGTAGAAACTGCAAGTTGATATTTGGACCTCTCTGAGGGTTTCGTTGGAAACGGGATAAAGTGCACATAACTAAACAGAAGCATTCTCAGAACCTTCTTCGTGATGTTTGCATTCAACTCACAGTGTTGAAACTTTCTTTGATAGTTCAGGTTTGAAACACTCTTTTGTAGAAACTGCAGGTGGATAATTCCATCTCTTTGAGTCCTATCCTAGTAAAGGAGATAACTTCATATCAAAGCAAGACAGAAGCATTCTCAGAAATTTCTTTGGGATGATTGAGTCGGACTCAGCTGAACATTCCTTTGGATGGAGCACTTTCGAAACGCACTATTTGTAGAATCTGCAAGTGCATGTGTGGTCCTCTCTGAGGATTTCGTTGGAAACGGGATAAACCGCACACAACAAAACAGAAGCATTCTCAGAACCTTCTTCGTGATGTTTGCATTCAACTCACAGTGTTGACAGGTTTGAAACACTCCTTTTGTGGAAACTGCAAGTGGAGAATTGCACCTCTTTGAGGCCTATCCTAGTAAAGGAAATAACTTCATATCAAAACAAGACAGAAGCATTCTCAGAAAATTCCTTGGGATGATTGTGTTGGACTCACAGAGCTGAACATTCCTTGGGCTGGAGCAGTTTCGAAAGACGCTTTCTGTAGCATCTGCAAGTGGATATTTGGCCCTCTCTGAGGAATTCGTTGGAATCGGGGTAATATCAGCTAACTAAACAGAAGCAGTCTCAGAATCTTCTTTGTGATGTTTGCATTCAAATCCCAGAGTTGAAACTTCCTTTGAAAGTTCAGGTTAGAAACACTCTTTTTGTAGGATCTGCAATTGGATATTTGGACCACTCTGTGGCCTTCGTTCGAAACGGATATATCTTCACATAAAATCTAGACAGAAGCATTCTCAGAAACTTTTCTGTGATGACTGCATTCAACTCACAGAGTTGAACACTCGTTTTGAGAGCGCAGTTTTGAAACTCTCTTTCTGTGGAATCTGCAAGTGGATATGTGGACCTCTTTGAAGATTTCTTTGGAAACGGGAATATCTTCACATAAAATCTAAACAGAAGCATTCTCAGAAACTTCTCTGTGATGTTTGTGTTCAACTCACACAGTTTCACATGGCTTTTCAAAGAGAAGTTCTGAAACATTCTTTTCCTAGTGTCTGCAAGTGGACATTTGGAGAGCTTTCAGGCCTGTGGTGGAAAACGAATTATCGTCACATAACAACAAGAGAGAAGCATTGTCAGAAACTTCTTTGTGATGATTGCATTCAACTCACAGAGTTGAAGGTTCCTTTTCAAACAGCAGTTTCCAAACACTCTTTCTGTGTAATGTGCAAGTGGATATTTCAACGTCTTTGAAGATTTCGTAGGAAACGGGATAATCTTCACAGAAAAGCTAAACAGAAGCATTCTCAGAAACACCTTTGTGATGATTAAATTCAACTCACAGAGTTGAACTTTTCTTTTGGGAGAGAATCTTTGAAACACTCTTTTACTACAATCTGCAAGTGGACATTAGGAGGGCTTTGAGGCCTCTGGTGGAAAAGGAAATATCTTCCAGTACAAACTAGATAGAAGCATTCTCAGAAACTACTTTGTGATGATTGCATTCAAGACACAGAGTTGAACATTCCCTTTGACAGTGCAGTTTGGAAACTCTCTTTTTGTAGAATCTGCAAGTGGAGATATGGACCGCTTGGAGGCCTATGGTAGTCAAGGAAATAACTTCATATACAAACTAGACAGTAGCATTCTCAGAAAACTCTTTGTGACGACTGAGTTTAACTCACAGAGCTGAACATTCCCTGGGATGGAGCAGCTGCGAAACACACTATTTGTAGAATCTGCAAGGGGATTTTTGGACCTCTCTGAGGATTTCGTTGGAAACGGGATAAACTGCACATAACTAAACGGAAGTATTCTCAGAACTTTCTTCATGGTGATTGCATTCAACTCACACTGTTGAACCTTTCTTTGATAGTTCAGGTTTGAAACACTCTTTTTGTAGAATCTGCAAGAGGATATTTGGACCCCTCTGAGGATTTCGTTGGAAACGGGATTACCCGCACCTAACTAAACAGAAGCATTCTCAGAACTTTCCTCGTGATGCTTGCATTCAACAAACACTGTTGAACCTTTCTTTGATAGTTTAGGTTTGAAACACTCTTTTTGTAGAAACTGCAAGTTGATATTTGGACCTCTCTGAGGATTTCGTTGGAAACGGGATAAAGTGCACATAACTAAACAGAAGCATTCTCAGAAATTTCTTCGTGATGTTTGCATTCAACTCACAGCGTTGAAACTTTCTTTGATAGTTCAGGTTTGAAACACTCTTTTGTAGAAACTGCAGGTGGATAATTCCATCTCTTTGAGTCCTGTCCTAATGAAGGAGATAACTTCATATCAAAGCAAGACAGAAGCATTCTCAGAAATTTCTTTGGGATGATTGAGTCGGACTCAGCTGAACATTCCTTTGGATGGAGCACTTTCGAAACACACTATTTGTAGAATCTGCAAGTGGATATTTGGACCTCTCTGAGGATTTCGTTGGAAACGGGATAAACCACACACAACTAAACAGAAGCATTCTCAGAGCCTTCTTCATGATGTTTGCATTCAACTCACAGTGTTGAACCTTTCTTTGATAGTTCAGGTTTGAAACACTCTTTTTGTAGAAACTGCAAGTGGAGAATTGCACCTCTTTGAGGCCTATCCCAGTAAAGGAAATAACTTCATATCAAAACAAGACCGAAGGACTCTCAGAAAATTCCTTGGGATGATTGTCTTGGACTCACCGAGCTGAACATTCCTTGGGCTGGAGAAGTTTTGAGGCACGCTTACTGGAGAATCTGCAAGTGGATATTTGGCCCTCTCTGAGGAATTCGTTGGAAACGGGATAATTTCAGCTAACTAAACAGAAGCAGTCTCAGAATCTTCTTTGTGATGTTTGCATTCAAATCCCAGAGTTGAACGTTCCTTTGAACGTTCAGGTTTGAAACTCTCTTTTTGTAGAATCTGCGAGTGGATATATGGACCTCTCTGGGCATTTCGTTGGAAACGGGAAAAACTGCACATCACTAAACAGAAGTATTCTCAGAAATTTCCCCGTGGTGATTGCATTCAACTCAAACTGTTGAACCTTCTTTGATAGTTCAGGTTTGAAACGCACTTTTTGTAGAATCTGCAAGAGGATATTTGGACCTCTCTGAGGATTTCGTTGGAAACGGGATTAACCGCACCTAACTAAACAGAAGCATTCTCAGAACTTTCCTCGTGAGGCTTGCATTCAACAAACACTGTTGAACGTTTCTTTGATAGTTTTGGTTTGAAACACTCTTCTTGTAGAAACTGCAAGTTGATATTTGGACCTCTCTGAGGGTTTCGTTGGAAACGGGATAAAGTGCACATAACTAAACAGAAGCATTCTCAGAACCTTCTTCGTGATGTTTGCATTCAACTCACAGTGTTGAAACTTTCTTTGATAGTTCAGGTTTGAAACACTCTTTTGTAGAAACTGCAGGTGGATAATTCCATCTCTTTGAGTCCTATCCTAGTAAAGGAGATAACTTCATATCAAAGCAAGACAGAAGCATTCTCAGAAATTTCTTTGGGATGATTGAGTCGGACTCAGCTGAACATTCCTTTGGATGGAGCACTTTCGAAACGCACTATTTGTAGAATCTGCAAGTGCATGTGTGGTCCTCTCTGAGGATTTCGTTGGAAACGGGATAAACCGCACACAACAAAACAGAAGCATTCTCAGAACCTTCTTCGTGATGTTTGCATTCAACTCACAGTGTTGACAGGTTTGAAACACTCCTTTTGTGGAAACTGCAAGTGGAGAATTGCACCTCTTTGAGGCCTATCCTAGTAAAGGAAATAACTTCATATCAAAACAAGACAGAAGCATTCTCAGAAAATTCCTTGGGATGATTGTGTTGGACTCACAGAGCTGAACATTCCTTGGGCTGGAGCAGTTTCGAAAGACGCTTTCTGTAGCATCTGCAAGTGGATATTTGGCCCTCTCTGAGGAATTCGTTGGAATCGGGGTAATATCAGCTAACTAAACAGAAGCAGTCTCAGAATCTTCTTTGTGATGTTTGCATTCAAATCCCAGAGTTGAAACTTCCTTTGAAAGTTCAGGTTAGAAACACTCTTTTTGTAGGATCTGCAATTGGATATTTGGACCACTCTGTGGCCTTCGTTCGAAACGGATATATCTTCACATAAAATCTAGACAGAAGCATTCTCAGAAACTTTTCTGTGATGACTGCATTCAACTCACAGAGTTGAACACTCGTTTTGAGAGCGCAGTTTTGAAACTCTCTTTCTGTGGAATCTGCAAGTGGATATGTGGACCTCTTTGAAGATTTCTTTGGAAACGGGAATATCTTCACATAAAATCTAAACAGAAGCATTCTCAGAAACAGAAGTGATGTTTGTGTTCAACTCACACAGTTTCACATGGCTTTTCAAAGAGAAGTTCTGAAACATTCTTTTCCTAGTGTCTGCAAGTGGACATTTGGAGAGCTTTCAGGCCTGTGGTGGAAAACGAATTATCGTCACATAAAAACAAGAGAGAAGCATTGTCAGAAACTTCTTTGTGATGATTGCATTCAACTCACAGAGTTGAAGGTTCCTTTTCAAACAGCAGTTTCCAAACACTCTTTCTGTGTAATGTGCAAGTGGATATTTCAACGTCTTTGAAGATTTCGTAGGAAACGGGATAATCTTCACAGAAAAGCTAAACAGAAGCATTCTCAGAAACACCTTTGTGATGATTAAATTCAACTCACAGAGTTGAACTTTTCTTTTGGGAGAGAATCTTTGAAACACTCTTTTACTACAATCTGCAAGTGGACATTAGGAGGGCTTTGAGGCCTCTGGTGGAAAAGGAAATATCTTCCAGTACAAACTAGATAGAAGCATTCTCAGAAACTACTTTGTGATGATTGCATTCAAGACACAGAGTTGAACATTCCCTTTGACAGTGCAGTTTGGAAACTCTCTTTTTGTAGAATCTGCAAGTGGAGATATGGACCGCTTGGAGGCCTATGGTAGTCAAGGAAATAACTTCATATACAAACTAGACAGTAGCATTCTCAGAAAACTCTTTGTGACGACTGAGTTTAACTCACAGAGCTGAACATTCCCTGGGATGGAGCAGCTGCGAAACACACTATTTGTAGAATCTGCAAGGGGATTTTTGGACCTCTCTGAGGATTTCGTTGGAAACGGGATAAACTGCACATAACTAAACGGAAGTATTCTCAGAACTTTCTTCATGGTGATTGCATTCAACTCACACTGTTGAACCTTTCTTTGATAGTTCAGGTTTGAAACACTCTTTTTGTAGAATCTGCAAGAGGATATTTGGACCCCTCTGAGGATTTCGTTGGAAACGGGATTACCCGCACCTAACTAAACAGAAGCATTCTCAGAACTTTCCTCGTGATGCTTGCATTCAACAAACACTGTTGAACCTTTCTTTGATAGTTTAGGTTTGAAACACTCTTTTTGTAGAAACTGCAAGTTGATATTTGGACCTCTCTGAGGATTTCGTTGGAAACGGGATAAAGTGCACATAACTAAACAGAAGCATTCTCAGAAATTTCTTCGTGATGTTTGCATTCAACTCACAGCGTTGAAACTTTCTTTGATAGTTCAGGTTTGAAACACTCTTTTGTAGAAACTGCAGGTGGATAATTCCATCTCTTTGAGTCCTGTCCTAATGAAGGAGATAACTTCATATCAAAGCAAGACAGAAGCATTCTCAGAAATTTCTTTGGGATGATTGAGTCGGACTCAGCTGAACATTCCTTTGGATGGAGCACTTTCGAAACACACTATTTGTAGAATCTGCAAGTGGATATTTGGACCTCTCTGAGGATTTCGTTGGAAACGGGATAAACCACACACAACTAAACAGAAGCATTCTCAGAGCCTTCTTCATGATGTTTGCATTCAACTCACAGTGTTGAACCTTTCTTTGATAGTTCAGGTTTGAAACACTCTTTTTGTAGAAACTGCAAGTGGAGAATTGCACCTCTTTGAGGCCTATCCCAGTAAAGGAAATAACTTCATATCAAAACAAGACCGAAGGACTCTCAGAAAATTCCTTGGGATGATTGTCTTGGACTCACCGAGCTGAACATTCCTTGGGCTGGAGAAGTTTTGAGGCACGCTTACTGGAGAATCTGCAAGTGGATATTTGGCCCTCTCTGAGGAATTCGTTGGAAACGGGATAATTTCAGCTAACTAAACAGAAGCAGTCTCAGAATCTTCTTTGTGATGTTTGCATTCAAATCCCAGAGTTGAACGTTCCTTTGAACGTTCAGGTTTGAAACTCTCTTTTTGTAGAATCTGCGAGTGGATATATGGACCTCTCTGGGCATTTCGTTGGAAACGGGAAAAACTGCACATCACTAAACAGAAGTATTCTCAGAAATTTCCCCGTGGTGATTGCATTCAACTCAAACTGTTGAACCTTCTTTGATAGTTCAGGTTTGAAACGCACTTTTTGTAGAATCTGCAAGAGGATATTTGGACCTCTCTGAGGATTTCGTTGGAAACGGGATTAACCGCACCTAACTAAACAGAAGCATTCTCAGAACTTTCCTCGTGAGGCTTGCATTCAACAAACACTGTTGAACGTTTCTTTGATAGTTTTGGTTTGAAACACTCTTCTTGTAGAAACTGCAAGTTGATATTTGGACCTCTCTGAGGGTTTCGTTGGAAACGGGATAAAGTGCACATAACTAAACAGAAGCATTCTCAGAACCTTCTTCGTGATGTTTGCATTCAACTCACAGTGTTGAAACTTTCTTTGATAGTTCAGGTTTGAAACACTCTTTTGTAGAAACTGCAGGTGGATAATTCCATCTCTTTGAGTCCTATCCTAGTAAAGGAGATAACTTCATATCAAAGCAAGACAGAAGCATTCTCAGAAATTTCTTTGGGATGATTGAGTCGGACTCAGCTGAACATTCCTTTGGATGGAGCACTTTCGAAACGCACTATTTGTAGAATCTGCAAGTGCATGTGTGGTCCTCTCTGAGGATTTCGTTGGAAACGGGATAAACCGCACACAACAAAACAGAAGCATTCTCAGAACCTTCTTCGTGATGTTTGCATTCAACTCACAGTGTTGACAGGTTTGAAACACTCCTTTTGTGGAAACTGCAAGTGGAGAATTGCACCTCTTTGAGGCCTATCCTAGTAAAGGAAATAACTTCATATCAAAACAAGACAGAAGCATTCTCAGAAAATTCCTTGGGATGATTGTGTTGGACTCACAGAGCTGAACATTCCTTGGGCTGGAGCAGTTTCGAAAGACGCTTTCTGTAGCATCTGCAAGTGGATATTTGGCCCTCTCTGAGGAATTCGTTGGAATCGGGGTAATATCAGCTAACTAAACAGAAGCAGTCTCAGAATCTTCTTTGTGATGTTTGCATTCAAATCCCAGAGTTGAAACTTCCTTTGAAAGTTCAGGTTAGAAACACTCTTTTTGTAGGATCTGCAATTGGATATTTGGACCACTCTGTGGCCTTCGTTCGAAACGGATATATCTTCACATAAAATCTAGACAGAAGCATTCTCAGAAACTTTTCTGTGATGACTGCATTCAACTCACAGAGTTGAACACTCGTTTTGAGAGCGCAGTTTTGAAACTCTCTTTCTGTGGAATCTGCAAGTGGATATGTGGACCTCTTTGAAGATTTCTTTGGAAACGGGAATATCTTCACATAAAATCTAAACAGAAGCATTCTCAGAAACAGAAGTGATGTTTGTGTTCAACTCACACAGTTTCACATGGCTTTTCAAAGAGAAGTTCTGAAACATTCTTTTCCTAGTGTCTGCAAGTGGACATTTGGAGAGCTTTCAGGCCTGTGGTGGAAAACGAATTATCGTCACATAAAAACAAGAGAGAAGCATTGTCAGAAACTTCTTTGTGATGATTGCATTCAACTCACAGAGTTGAAGGTTCCTTTTCAAACAGCAGTTTCCAAACACTCTTTCTGTGTAATGTGCAAGTGGATATTTCAACGTCTTTGAAGATTTCGTAGGAAACGGGATAATCTTCACAGAAAAGCTAAACAGAAGCATTCTCAGAAACACCTTTGTGATGATTAAATTCAACTCACAGAGTTGAACTTTTCTTTTGGGAGAGAATCTTTGAAACACTCTTTTACTACAATCTGCAAGTGGACATTAGGAGGGCTTTGAGGCCTCTGGTGGAAAAGGAAATATCTTCCAGTACAAACTAGATAGAAGCATTCTCAGAAACTACTTTGTGATTCAAGACACAGAGTTGAACATTCCCTTTGACAGTGCAGTTTGGAAACTCTCTTTTTGTAGAATCTGCAAGTGGAGATATGGACCGCTTGGAGGCCTATGGTAGTCAAGGAAATAACTTCATATACAAACTAGACAGTAGCATTCTCAGAAAACTCTTTGTGACGACTGAGTTTAACTCACAGAGCTGAACATTCCCTGGGATGGAGCAGCTGCGAAACACACTATTTGTAGAATCTGCAAGGGGATTTTTGGACCTCTCTGAGGATTTCGTTGGAAACGGGATAAACTGCACATAACTAAACGGAAGTATTCTCAGAACTTTCTTCATGGTGATTGCATTCAACTCACACTGTTGAACCTTTCTTTGATAGTTCAGGTTTGAAACACTCTTTTTGTAGAATCTGCAAGAGGATATTTGGACCCCTCTGAGGATTTCGTTGGAAACGGGATTACCCGCACCTAACTAAACAGAAGCATTCTCAGAACTTTCCTCGTGATGCTTGCATTCAACAAACACTGTTGAACCTTTCTTTGATAGTTTAGGTTTGAAACACTCTTTTTGTAGAAACTGCAAGTTGATATTTGGACCTCTCTGAGGATTTCGTTGGAAACGGGATAAAGTGCACATAACTAAACAGAAGCATTCTCAGAAATTTCTTCGTGATGTTTGCATTCAACTCACAGCGTTGAAACTTTCTTTGATAGTTCAGGTTTGAAACACTCTTTTGTAGAAACTGCAGGTGGATAATTCCATCTCTTTGAGTCCTGTCCTAATGAAGGAGATAACTTCATATCAAAGCAAGACAGAAGCATTCTCAGAAATTTCTTTGGGATGATTGAGTCGGACTCAGCTGAACATTCCTTTGGATGGAGCACTTTCGAAACACACTATTTGTAGAATCTGCAAGTGGATATTTGGACCTCTCTGAGGATTTCGTTGGAAACGGGATAAACCACACACAACTAAACAGAAGCATTCTCAGAGCCTTCTTCATGATGTTTGCATTCAACTCACAGTGTTGAACCTTTCTTTGATAGTTCAGGTTTGAAACACTCTTTTTGTAGAAACTGCAAGTGGAGAATTGCACCTCTTTGAGGCCTATCCCAGTAAAGGAAATAACTTCATATCAAAACAAGACCGAAGGACTCTCAGAAAATTCCTTGGGATGATTGTCTTGGACTCACCGAGCTGAACATTCCTTGGGCTGGAGAAGTTTTGAGGCACGCTTACTGGAGAATCTGCAAGTGGATATTTGGCCCTCTCTGAGGAATTCGTTGGAAACGGGATAATTTCAGCTAACTAAACAGAAGCAGTCTCAGAATCTTCTTTGTGATGTTTGCATTCAAATCCCAGAGTTGAACGTTCCTTTGAACGTTCAGGTTTGAAACTCTCTTTTTGTAGAATCTGCGAGTGGATATATGGACCTCTCTGGGCATTTCGTTGGAAACGGGAAAAACTGCACATCACTAAACAGAAGTATTCTCAGAAATTTCCCCGTGGTGATTGCATTCAACTCAAACTGTTGAACCTTCTTTGATAGTTCAGGTTTGAAACGCACTTTTTGTAGAATCTGCAAGAGGATATTTGGACCTCTCTGAGGATTTCGTTGGAAACGGGATTAACCGCACCTAACTAAACAGAAGCATTCTCAGAACTTTCCTCGTGAGGCTTGCATTCAACAAACACTGTTGAACGTTTCTTTGATAGTTTTGGTTTGAAACACTCTTCTTGTAGAAACTGCAAGTTGATATTTGGACCTCTCTGAGGGTTTCGTTGGAAACGGGATAAAGTGCACATAACTAAACAGAAGCATTCTCAGAACCTTCTTCGTGATGTTTGCATTCAACTCACAGTGTTGAAACTTTCTTTGATAGTTCAGGTTTGAAACACTCTTTTGTAGAAACTGCAGGTGGATAATTCCATCTCTTTGAGTCCTATCCTAGTAAAGGAGATAACTTCATATCAAAGCAAGACAGAAGCATTCTCAGAAATTTCTTTGGGATGATTGAGTCGGACTCAGCTGAACATTCCTTTGGATGGAGCACTTTCGAAACGCACTATTTGTAGAATCTGCAAGTGCATGTGTGGTCCTCTCTGAGGATTTCGTTGGAAACGGGATAAACCGCACACAACAAAACAGAAGCATTCTCAGAACCTTCTTCGTGATGTTTGCATTCAACTCACAGTGTTGACAGGTTTGAAACACTCCTTTTGTGGAAACTGCAAGTGGAGAATTGCACCTCTTTGAGGCCTATCCTAGTAAAGGAAATAACTTCATATCAAAACAAGACAGAAGCATTCTCAGAAAATTCCTTGGGATGATTGTGTTGGACTCACAGAGCTGAACATTCCTTGGGCTGGAGCAGTTTCGAAAGACGCTTTCTGTAGCATCTGCAAGTGGATATTTGGCCCTCTCTGAGGAATTCGTTGGAATCGGGGTAATATCAGCTAACTAAACAGAAGCAGTCTCAGAATCTTCTTTGTGATGTTTGCATTCAAATCCCAGAGTTGAAACTTCCTTTGAAAGTTCAGGTTAGAAACACTCTTTTTGTAGGATCTGCAATTGGATATTTGGACCACTCTGTGGCCTTCGTTCGAAACGGATATATCTTCACATAAAATCTAGACAGAAGCATTCTCAGAAACTTTTCTGTGATGACTGCATTCAACTCACAGAGTTGAACACTCGTTTTGAGAGCGCAGTTTTGAAACTCTCTTTCTGTGGAATCTGCAAGTGGATATGTGGACCTCTTTGAAGATTTCTTTGGAAACGGGAATATCTTCACATAAAATCTAAACAGAAGCATTCTCAGAAACAGAAGTGATGTTTGTGTTCAACTCACACAGTTTCACATGGCTTTTCAAAGAGAAGTTCTGAAACATTCTTTTCCTAGTGTCTGCAAGTGGACATTTGGAGAGCTTTCAGGCCTGTGGTGGAAAACGAATTATCGTCACATAAAAACAAGAGAGAAGCATTGTCAGAAACTTCTTTGTGATGATTGCATTCAACTCACAGAGTTGAAGGTTCCTTTTCAAACAGCAGTTTCCAAACACTCTTTCTGTGTAATGTGCAAGTGGATATTTCAACGTCTTTGAAGATTTCGTAGGAAACGGGATAATCTTCACAGAAAAGCTAAACAGAAGCATTCTCAGAAACACCTTTGTGATGATTAAATTCAACTCACAGAGTTGAACTTTTCTTTTGGGAGAGAATCTTTGAAACACTCTTTTACTACAATCTGCAAGTGGACATTAGGAGGGCTTTGAGGCCTCTGGTGGAAAAGGAAATATCTTCCAGTACAAACTAGATAGAAGCATTCTCAGAAACTACTTTGTGATGATTGCATTCAAGACACAGAGTTGAACATTCCCTTTGACAGTGCAGTTTGGAAACTCTCTTTTTGTAGAATCTGCAAGTGGAGATATGGACCGCTTGGAGGCCTATGGTAGTCAAGGAAATAACTTCATATACAAACTAGACAGTAGCATTCTCAGAAAACTCTTTGTGACGACTGAGTTTAACTCACAGAGCTGAACATTCCCTGGGATGGAGCAGCTGCGAAACACACTATTTGTAGAATCTGCAAGGGGATTTTTGGACCTCTCTGAGGATTTCGTTGGAAACGGGATAAACTGCACATAACTAAACGGAAGTATTCTCAGAACTTTCTTCATGGTGATTGCATTCAACTCACACTGTTGAACCTTTCTTTGATAGTTCAGGTTTGAAACACTCTTTTTGTAGAATCTGCAAGAGGATATTTGGACCCCTCTGAGGATTTCGTTGGAAACGGGATTACCCGCACCTAACTAAACAGAAGCATTCTCAGAACTTTCCTCGTGATGCTTGCATTCAACAAACACTGTTGAACCTTTCTTTGATAGTTTAGGTTTGAAACACTCTTTTTGTAGAAACTGCAAGTTGATATTTGGACCTCTCTGAGGATTTCGTTGGAAACGGGATAAAGTGCACATAACTAAACAGAAGCATTCTCAGAAATTTCTTCGTGATGTTTGCATTCAACTCACAGCGTTGAAACTTTCTTTGATAGTTCAGGTTTGAAACACTCTTTTGTAGAAACTGCAGGTGGATAATTCCATCTCTTTGAGTCCTGTCCTAATGAAGGAGATAACTTCATATCAAAGCAAGACAGAAGCATTCTCAGAAATTTCTTTGGGATGATTGAGTCGGACTCAGCTGAACATTCCTTTGGATGGAGCACTTTCGAAACACACTATTTGTAGAATCTGCAAGTGGATATTTGGACCTCTCTGAGGATTTCGTTGGAAACGGGATAAACCACACACAACTAAACAGAAGCATTCTCAGAGCCTTCTTCATGATGTTTGCATTCAACTCACAGTGTTGAACCTTTCTTTGATAGTTCAGGTTTGAAACACTCTTTTTGTAGAAACTGCAAGTGGAGAATTGCACCTCTTTGAGGCCTATCCCAGTAAAGGAAATAACTTCATATCAAAACAAGACCGAAGGACTCTCAGAAAATTCCTTGGGATGATTGTCTTGGACTCACCGAGCTGAACATTCCTTGGGCTGGAGAAGTTTTGAGGCACGCTTACTGGAGAATCTGCAAGTGGATATTTGGCCCTCTCTGAGGAATTCGTTGGAAACGGGATAATTTCAGCTAACTAAACAGAAGCAGTCTCAGAATCTTCTTTGTGATGTTTGCATTCAAATCCCAGAGTTGAACGTTCCTTTGAACGTTCAGGTTTGAAACTCTCTTTTTGTAGAATCTGCGAGTGGATATATGGACCTCTCTGGGCATTTCGTTGGAAACGGGAAAAACTGCACATCACTAAACAGAAGTATTCTCAGAAATTTCCCCGTGGTGATTGCATTCAACTCAAACTGTTGAACCTTCTTTGATAGTTCAGGTTTGAAACGCACTTTTTGTAGAATCTGCAAGAGGATATTTGGACCTCTCTGAGGATTTCGTTGGAAACGGGATTAACCGCACCTAACTAAACAGAAGCATTCTCAGAACTTTCCTCGTGAGGCTTGCATTCAACAAACACTGTTGAACGTTTCTTTGATAGTTTTGGTTTGAAACACTCTTCTTGTAGAAACTGCAAGTTGATATTTGGACCTCTCTGAGGGTTTCGTTGGAAACGGGATAAAGTGCACATAACTAAACAGAAGCATTCTCAGAACCTTCTTCGTGATGTTTGCATTCAACTCACAGTGTTGAAACTTTCTTTGATAGTTCAGGTTTGAAACACTCTTTTGTAGAAACTGCAGGTGGATAATTCCATCTCTTTGAGTCCTATCCTAGTAAAGGAGATAACTTCATATCAAAGCAAGACAGAAGCATTCTCAGAAATTTCTTTGGGATGATTGAGTCGGACTCAGCTGAACATTCCTTTGGATGGAGCACTTTCGAAACGCACTATTTGTAGAATCTGCAAGTGCATGTGTGGTCCTCTCTGAGGATTTCGTTGGAAACGGGATAAACCGCACACAACAAAACAGAAGCATTCTCAGAACCTTCTTCGTGATGTTTGCATTCAACTCACAGTGTTGACAGGTTTGAAACACTCCTTTTGTGGAAACTGCAAGTGGAGAATTGCACCTCTTTGAGGCCTATCCTAGTAAAGGAAATAACTTCATATCAAAACAAGACAGAAGCATTCTCAGAAAATTCCTTGGGATGATTGTGTTGGACTCACAGAGCTGAACATTCCTTGGGCTGGAGCAGTTTCGAAAGACGCTTTCTGTAGCATCTGCAAGTGGATATTTGGCCCTCTCTGAGGAATTCGTTGGAATCGGGGTAATATCAGCTAACTAAACAGAAGCAGTCTCAGAATCTTCTTTGTGATGTTTGCATTCAAATCCCAGAGTTGAAACTTCCTTTGAAAGTTCAGGTTAGAAACACTCTTTTTGTAGGATCTGCAATTGGATATTTGGACCACTCTGTGGCCTTCGTTCGAAACGGATATATCTTCACATAAAATCTAGACAGAAGCATTCTCAGAAACTTTTCTGTGATGACTGCATTCAACTCACAGAGTTGAACACTCGTTTTGAGAGCGCAGTTTTGAAACTCTCTTTCTGTGGAATCTGCAAGTGGATATGTGGACCTCTTTGAAGATTTCTTTGGAAACGGGAATATCTTCACATAAAATCTAAACAGAAGCATTCTCAGAAACAGAAGTGATGTTTGTGTTCAACTCACACAGTTTCACATGGCTTTTCAAAGAGAAGTTCTGAAACATTCTTTTCCTAGTGTCTGCAAGTGGACATTTGGAGAGCTTTCAGGCCTGTGGTGGAAAACGAATTATCGTCACATAAAAACAAGAGAGAAGCATTGTCAGAAACTTCTTTGTGATGATTGCATTCAACTCACAGAGTTGAAGGTTCCTTTTCAAACAGCAGTTTCCAAACACTCTTTCTGTGTAATGTGCAAGTGGATATTTCAACGTCTTTGAAGATTTCGTAGGAAACGGGATAATCTTCACAGAAAAGCTAAACAGAAGCATTCTCAGAAACACCTTTGTGATGATTAAATTCAACTCACAGAGTTGAACTTTTCTTTTGGGAGAGAATCTTTGAAACACTCTTTTACTACAATCTGCAAGTGGACATTAGGAGGGCTTTGAGGCCTCTGGTGGAAAAGGAAATATCTTCCAGTACAAACTAGATAGAAGCATTCTCAGAAACTACTTTGTGATTCAAGACACAGAGTTGAACATTCCCTTTGACAGTGCAGTTTGGAAACTCTCTTTTTGTAGAATCTGCAAGTGGAGATATGGACCGCTTGGAGGCCTATGGTAGTCAAGGAAATAACTTCATATACAAACTAGACAGTAGCATTCTCAGAAAACTCTTTGTGACGACTGAGTTTAACTCACAGAGCTGAACATTCCCTGGGATGGAGCAGCTGCGAAACACACTATTTGTAGAATCTGCAAGGGGATTTTTGGACCTCTCTGAGGATTTCGTTGGAAACGGGATAAACTGCACATAACTAAACGGAAGTATTCTCAGAACTTTCTTCATGGTGATTGCATTCAACTCACACTGTTGAACCTTTCTTTGATAGTTCAGGTTTGAAACACTCTTTTTGTAGAATCTGCAAGAGGATATTTGGACCCCTCTGAGGATTTCGTTGGAAACGGGATTACCCGCACCTAACTAAACAGAAGCATTCTCAGAACTTTCCTCGTGATGCTTGCATTCAACAAACACTGTTGAACCTTTCTTTGATAGTTTAGGTTTGAAACACTCTTTTTGTAGAAACTGCAAGTTGATATTTGGACCTCTCTGAGGATTTCGTTGGAAACGGGATAAAGTGCACATAACTAAACAGAAGCATTCTCAGAAATTTCTTCGTGATGTTTGCATTCAACTCACAGCGTTGAAACTTTCTTTGATAGTTCAGGTTTGAAACACTCTTTTGTAGAAACTGCAGGTGGATAATTCCATCTCTTTGAGTCCTGTCCTAATAAAGGAGATAACTTCATATCAAAGCAAGACAGAAGCATTCTCAGAAATTTCTTTGGGATGATTGAGTCGGACTCAGCTGAACATTCCTTTGGATGGAGCACTTTCGAAACACACTATTTGTAGAATCTGCAAGTGGATATTTGGACCTCTCTGAGGATTTCGTTGGAAACGGGATAAACCACACACAACTAAACAGAAGCATTCTCAGAGCCTTCTTCATGATGTTTGCATTCAACTCACAGTGTTGAACCTTTCTTTGATAGTTCAGGTTTGAAACACTCTTTTTGTAGAAACTGCAAGTGGAGAATTGCACCTCTTTGAGGCCTATCCCAGTAAAGGAAATAACTTCATATCAAAACAAGACCGAAGGACTCTCAGAAAATTCCTTGGGATGATTGTCTTGGACTCACCGAGCTGAACATTCCTTGGGCTGGAGAAGTTTTGAAGCACGCTTACTGGAGAATCTGCAAGTGGATATTTGGCCCTCTCTGAGGAACTCGTTGGAAACGGGATAATTTCAGCTAACTAAACAGAAGCAGTCTCAGAATCTTCTTTGTGATGTTTGCATTCAAATCCCAGAGTTGAACGTTCCTTTGAACGTTCAGGTTTGAAACTCTCTTTTTGTAGAATCTGCGAGTGGATATATGGACCTCTCTGGGCATTTCGTTGGAAACGGGAAAAACTGCACATCACTAAACAGAAGTATTCTCAGAAATTTCCCCGTGGTGATTGCATTCAACTCAAACTGTTGAACCTTCTTTGATAGTTCAGGTTTGAAACGCACTTTTTGTAGAATCTGCAAGAGGATATTTGGACCTCTCTGAGGATTTCGTTGGAAACGGGATTAACCGCACCTAACTAAACAGAAGCATTCTCAGAACTTTCCTCGTGAGGCTTGCATTCAACAAACACTGTTGAACGTTTCTTTGATAGTTTTGGTTTGAAACACTCTTCTTGTAGAAACTGCAAGTTGATATTTGGACCTCTCTGAGGGTTTCGTTGGAAACGGGATAAAGTGCACATAACTAAACAGAAGCATTCTCAGAACCTTCTTCGTGATGTTTGCATTCAACTCACAGTGTTGAAACTTTCTTTGATAGTTCAGGTTTGAAACACTCTTTTGTAGAAACTGCAGGTGGATAATTCCATCTCTTTGAGTCCTATCCTAGTAAAGGAGATAACTTCATATCAAAGCAAGACAGAAGCATTCTCAGAAATTTCTTTGGGATGATTGAGTCGGACTCAGCTGAACATTCCTTTGGATGGAGCACTTTCGAAACGCACTATTTGTAGAATCTGCAAGTGCATGTGTGGTCCTCTCTGAGGATTTCGTTGGAAACGGGATAAACCGCACACAACAAAACAGAAGCATTCTCAGAACCTTCTTCGTGATGTTTGCATTCAACTCACAGTGTTGACAGGTTTGAAACACTCCTTTTGTGGAAACTGCAAGTGGAGAATTGCACCTCTTTGAGGCCTATCCTAGTAAAGGAAATAACTTCATATCAAAACAAGACAGAAGCATTCTCAGAAAATTCCTTGGGATGATTGTGTTGGACTCACAGAGCTGAACATTCCTTGGGCTGGAGCAGTTTCGAAAGACGCTTTCTGTAGCATCTGCAAGTGGATATTTGGCCCTCTCTGAGGAATTCGTTGGAATCGGGGTAATATCAGCTAACTAAACAGAAGCAGTCTCAGAATCTTCTTTGTGATGTTTGCATTCAAATCCCAGAGTTGAAACTTCCTTTGAAAGTTCAGGTTAGAAACACTCTTTTTGTAGGATCTGCAATTGGATATTTGGACCACTCTGTGGCCTTCGTTCGAAACGGATATATCTTCACATAAAATCTAGACAGAAGCATTCTCAGAAACTTTTCTGTGATGACTGCATTCAACTCACAGAGTTGAACACTCGTTTTGAGAGCGCAGTTTTGAAACTCTCTTTCTGTGGAATCTGCAAGTGGATATGTGGACCTCTTTGAAGATTTCTTTGGAAACGGGAATATCTTCACATAAAATCTAAACAGAAGCATTCTCAGAAACTTCTCTGTGATGTTTGTGTTCAACTCACACAGTTTCACATGGCTTTTCAAAGAGAAGTTCTGAAACATTCTTTTCCTAGTGTCTGCAAGTGGACATTTGGAGAGCTTTCAGGCCTGTGGTGGAAAACGAATTATCGTCACATAAAAACAAGAGAGAAGCATTGTCAGAAACTTCTTTGTGATGATTGCATTCAACTCACAGAGTTGAAGGTTCCTTTTCAAACAGCAGTTTCCAAACACTCTTTCTGTGTAATGTGCAAGTGGATATTTCAACGTCTTTGAAGATTTCGTAGGAAACGGGATAATCTTCACAGAAAAGCTAAACAGAAGCATTCTCAGAAACACCTTTGTGATGATTAAATTCAACTCACAGAGTTGAACTTTTCTTTTGGGAGAGAATCTTTGAAACACTCTTTTACTACAATCTGCAAGTGGACATTAGGAGGGCTTTGAGGCCTCTGGTGGAAAAGGAAATATCTTCCAGTAAAAACTAGATAGAAGCATTCTCAGAAACTACTTTGTGATGATTGCATTCAAGACACAGAGTTGAACATTCCCTTTGACAGTGCAGTTTGGAAACTCTCTTTTTGTAGAATCTGCAAGTGGAGATATGGACCGCTTGGAGGCCTATGGTAGTCAAGGAAATAACTTCATATACAAACTAGACAGTAGCATTCTCAGAAAACTCTTTGTGACGACTGAGTTTAACTCACAGAGCTGAACATTCCCTGGGATGGAGCAGCTGCGAAACACACTATTTGTAGAATCTGCAAGGGGATTTTTGGACCTCTCTGAGGATTTCGTTGGAAACGGGATAAACTGCACATAACTAAACGGAAGTATTCTCAGAACTTTCTTCATGGTGATTGCATTCAACTCACACTGTTGAACCTTTCTTTGATAGTTCAGGTTTGAAACACTCTTTTTGTAGAATCTGCAAGAGGATATTTGGACCCCTCTGAGGATTTCGTTGGAAACGGGATTACCCGCACCTAACTAAACAGAAGCATTCTCAGAACTTTCCTCGTGATGCTTGCATTCAACAAACACTGTTGAACCTTTCTTTGATAGTTTAGGTTTGAAACACTCTTTTTGTAGAAACTGCAAGTTGATATTTGGACCTCTCTGAGGATTTCGTTGGAAACGGGATAAAGTGCACATAACTAAACAGAAGCATTCTCAGAAATTTCTTCGTGATGTTTGCATTCAACTCACAGCGTTGAAACTTTCTTTGATAGTTCAGGTTTGAAACACTCTTTTGTAGAAACTGCAGGTGGATAATTCCATCTCTTTGAGTCCTGTCCTAATGAAGGAGATAACTTCATATCAAAGCAAGACAGAAGCATTCTCAGAAATTTCTTTGGGATGATTGAGTCGGACTCAGCTGAACATTCCTTTGGATGGAGCACTTTCGAAACACACTATTTGTAGAATCTGCAAGTGGATATTTGGACCTCTCTGAGGATTTCGTTGGAAACGGGATAAACCACACACAACTAAACAGAAGCATTCTCAGAGCCTTCTTCATGATGTTTGCATTCAACTCACAGTGTTGAACCTTTCTTTGATAGTTCAGGTTTGAAACACTCTTTTTGTAGAAACTGCAAGTGGAGAATTGCACCTCTTTGAGGCCTATCCCAGTAAAGGAAATAACTTCATATCAAAACAAGACCGAAGGACTCTCAGAAAATTCCTTGGGATGATTGTCTTGGACTCACCGAGCTGAACATTCCTTGGGCTGGAGAAGTTTTGAAGCACGCTTACTGGAGAATCTGCAAGTGGATATTTGGCCCTCTCTGAGGAACTCGTTGGAAACGGGATAATTTCAGCTAACTAAACAGAAGCAGTCTCAGAATCTTCTTTGTGATGTTTGCATTCAAATCCCAGAGTTGAACGTTCCTTTCAAAGTTCAGGTTTGAAACTCTCTTTTTGTAGAATCTGCGAGTGGATATATGGACCTCTCTGGGCATTTCGTTGGAAACGGGAAAAACTGCACATCACTAAACAGAAGTATTCTCAGAAATTTCCCCGTGGTGATTGCATTCAACTCAAACTGTTGAACCTTCTTTGATAGTTCAGGTTTGAAACGCACTTTTTGTAGAATCTGCAAGAGGATATTTGGACCTCTCTGAGGATTTCGTTGGAAACGGGATTAACCGCACCTAACTAAACAGAAGCATTCTCAGAACTTTCCTCGTGAGGCTTGCATTCAACAAACACTGTTGAACGTTTCTTTGATAGTTTTGGTTTGAAACACTCTTCTTGTAGAAACTGCAAGTTGATATTTGGACCTCTCTGAGGGTTTCGTTGGAAACGGGATAAAGTGCACATAACTAAACAGAAGCATTCTCAGAACCTTCTTCGTGATGTTTGCATTCAACTCACAGTGTTGAAACTTTCTTTGATAGTTCAGGTTTGAAACACTCTTTTGTAGAAACTGCAGGTGGATAATTCCATCTCTTTGAGTCCTATCCTAGTAAAGGAGATAACTTCATATCAAAGCAAGACAGAAGCATTCTCAGAAATTTCTTTGGGATGATTGAGTCGGACTCAGCTGAACATTCCTTTGGATGGAGCACTTTCGAAACGCACTATTTGTAGAATCTGCAAGTGCATGTGTGGTCCTCTCTGAGGATTTCGTTGGAAACGGGATAAACCGCACACAACAAAACAGAAGCATTCTCAGAACCTTCTTCGTGATGTTTGCATTCAACTCACAGTGTTGACAGGTTTGAAACACTCCTTTTGTGGAAACTGCAAGTGGAGAATTGCACCTCTTTGAGGCCTATCCTAGTAAAGGAAATAACTTCATATCAAAACAAGACAGAAGCATTCTCAGAAAATTCCTTGGGATGATTGTGTTGGACTCACAGAGCTGAACATTCCTTGGGCTGGAGCAGTTTCGAAAGACGCTTTCTGTAGCATCTGCAAGTGGATATTTGGCCCTCTCTGAGGAATTCGTTGGAATCGGGGTAATATCAGCTAACTAAACAGAAGCAGTCTCAGAATCTTCTTTGTGATGTTTGCATTCAAATCCCAGAGTTGAAACTTCCTTTGAAAGTTCAGGTTAGAAACACTCTTTTTGTAGGATCTGCAATTGGATATTTGGACCACTCTGTGGCCTTCGTTCGAAACGGATATATCTTCACATAAAATCTAGACAGAAGCATTCTCAGAAACTTTTCTGTGATGACTGCATTCAACTCACAGAGTTGAACACTCGTTTTGAGAGCGCAGTTTTGAAACTCTCTTTCTGTGGAATCTGCAAGTGGATATGTGGACCTCTTTGAAGATTTCTTTGGAAACGGGAATATCTTCACATAAAATCTAAACAGAAGCATTCTCAGAAACAGAAGTGATGTTTGTGTTCAACTCACACAGTTTCACATGGCTTTTCAAAGAGAAGTTCTGAAACATTCTTTTCCTAGTGTCTGCAAGTGGACATTTGGAGAGCTTTCAGGCCTGTGGTGGAAAACGAATTATCGTCACATAAAAACAAGAGAGAAGCATTGTCAGAAACTTCTTTGTGATGATTGCATTCAACTCACAGAGTTGAAGGTTCCTTTTCAAACAGCAGTTTCCAAACACTCTTTCTGTGTAATGTGCAAGTGGATATTTCAACGTCTTTGAAGATTTCGTAGGAAACGGGATAATCTTCACAGAAAAGCTAAACAGAAGCATTCTCAGAAACACCTTTGTGATGATTAAATTCAACTCACAGAGTTGAACTTTTCTTTTGGGAGAGAATCTTTGAAACACTCTTTTACTACAATCTGCAAGTGGACATTAGGAGGGCTTTGAGGCCTCTGGTGGAAAAGGAAATATCTTCCAGTAAAAACTAGATAGAAGCATTCTCAGAAACTACTTTGTGATGATTGCATTCAAGACACAGAGTTGAACATTCCCTTTGACAGTGCAGTTTGGAAACTCTCTTTTTGTAGAATCTGCAAGTGGAGATATGGACCGCTTGGAGGCCTATGGTAGTCAAGGAAATAACTTCATATACAAACTAGACAGTAGCATTCTCAGAAAACTCTTTGTGACGACTGAGTTTAACTCACAGAGCTGAACATTCCCTGGGATGGAGCAGCTGCGAAACACACTATTTGTAGAATCTGCAAGGGGATTTTTGGACCTCTCTGAGGATTTCGTTGGAAACGGGATAAACTGCACATAACTAAACGGAAGTATTCTCAGAACTTTCTTCATGGTGATTGCATTCAACTCACACTGTTGAACCTTTCTTTGATAGTTCAGGTTTGAAACACTCTTTTTGTAGAATCTGCAAGAGGATATTTGGACCCCTCTGAGGATTTCGTTGGAAACGGGATTACCCGCACCTAACTAAACAGAAGCATTCTCAGAACTTTCCTCGTGATGCTTGCATTCAACAAACACTGTTGAACCTTTCTTTGATAGTTTAGGTTTGAAACACTCTTTTTGTAGAAACTGCAAGTTGATATTTGGACCTCTCTGAGGATTTCGTTGGAAACGGGATAAAGTGCACATAACTAAACAGAAGCATTCTCAGAAATTTCTTCGTGATGTTTGCATTCAACTCACAGCGTTGAAACTTTCTTTGATAGTTCAGGTTTGAAACACTCTTTTGTAGAAACTGCAGGTGGATAATTCCATCTCTTTGAGTCCTGTCCTAATGAAGGAGATAACTTCATATCAAAGCAAGACAGAAGCATTCTCAGAAATTTCTTTGGGATGATTGAGTCGGACTCAGCTGAACATTCCTTTGGATGGAGCACTTTCGAAACACACTATTTGTAGAATCTGCAAGTGGATATTTGGACCTCTCTGAGGATTTCGTTGGAAACGGGGTAAACCACACACAACTAAACAGAAGCATTCTCAGAGCCTTCTTCATGATGTTTGCATTCAACTCACAGTGTTGAACCTTTCTTTGATAGTTCAGGTTTGAAACACTCTTTTTGTAGAAACTGCAAGTGGAGAATTGCACCTCTTTGAGGCCTATCCCAGTAAAGGAAATAACTTCATATCAAAACAAGACCGAAGGACTCTCAGAAAATTCCTTGGGATGATTGTCTTGGACTCACCGAGCTGAACATTCCTTGGGCTGGAGAAGTTTTGAGGCACGCTTACTGGAGAATCTGCAAGTGGATATTTGGCCCTCTCTGAGGAATTCGTTGGAAACGGGATAATTTCAGCTAACTAAACAGAAGCAGTCTCAGAATCTTCTTTGTGATGTTTGCATTCAAATCCCAGAGTTGAACGTTCCTTTGAACGTTCAGGTTTGAAACTCTCTTTTTGTAGAATCTGCGAGTGGATATATGGACCTCTCTGGGCATTTCGTTGGAAACGGGAAAAACTGCACATCACTAAACAGAAGTATTCTCAGAAATTTCCCCGTGGTGATTGCATTCAACTCAAACTGTTGAACCTTCTTTGATAGTTCAGGTTTGAAACACACTTTTTGTAGAATCTGCAAGAGGATATTTGGACCTCTCTGAGGATTTCGTTGGAAACGGGATTAACCGCACCTAACTAAACAGAAGCATTCTCAGAACTTTCCTCGTGAGGCTTGCATTCAACAAACACTGTTGAACGTTTCTTTGATAGTTTTGGTTTGAAACACTCTTCTTGTAGAAACTGCAAGTTGATATTTGGACCTCTCTGAGGGTTTCGTTGGAAACGGGATAAAGTGCACATAACTAAACAGAAGCATTCTCAGAACCTTCTTCGTGATGTTTGCATTCAACTCACAGTGTTGAAACTTTCTTTGATAGTTCAGGTTTGAAACACTCTTTTGTAGAAACTGCAGGTGGATAATTCCATCTCTTTGAGTCCTATCCTAGTAAAGGAGATAACTTCATATCAAAGCAAGACAGAAGCATTCTCAGAAATTTCTTTGGGATGATTGAGTCGGACTCAGCTGAACATTCCTTTGGATGGAGCACTTTCGAAACGCACTATTTGTAGAATCTGCAAGTGCATGTGTGGTCCTCTCTGAGGATTTCGTTGGAAACGGGATAAACCGCACACAACAAAACAGAAGCATTCCCAGAACCTTCTTCGTGATGTTTGCATTCAACTCACAGTGTTGACAGGTTTGAAACACTCCTTTTGTGGAAACTGCAAGTGGAGAATTGCACCTCTTTGAGGCCTATCCTAGTAAAGGAAATAACTTCATATCAAAACAAGACAGAAGCATTCTCAGAAAATTCCTTGGGATGATTGTGTTGGACTCACAGAGCTGAACATTCCTTGGGCTGGAGCAGTTTCGAAAGACGCTTTCTGTAGCATCTGCAAGTGGATATTTGGCCCTCTCTGAGGAATTCGTTGGAATCGGGGTAATATCAGCTAACTAAACAGAAGCAGTCTCAGAATCTTCTTTGTGATGTTTGCATTCAAATCCCAGAGTTGAAACTTCCTTTGAAAGTTCAGGTTAGAAACACTCTTTTTGTAGGATCTGCAATTGGATATTTGGACCACTCTGTGGCCTTCGTTCGAAACGGATATATCTTCACATAAAATCTAGACAGAAGCATTCTCAGAAACTTTTCTGTGATGACTGCATTCAACTCACAGAGTTGAACACTCGTTTTGAGAGCGCAGTTTTGAAACTCTCTTTCTGTGGAATCTGCAAGTGGATATGTGGACCTCTTTGAAGATTTCTTTGGAAACGGGAATATCTTCACATAAAATCTAAACAGAAGCATTCTCAGAAACTTCTCTGTGATGTTTGTGTTCAACTCACACAGTTTCACATGGCTTTTCAAAGAGAAGTTCTGAAACATTCTTTTCCTAGTGTCTGCAAGTGGACATTTGGAGAGCTTTCAGGCCTGTGGTGGAAAACGAATTATCGTCACATAAAAACAAGAGAGAAGCATTGTCAGAAACTTCTTTGTGATGATTGCATTCAACTCACAGAGTTGAAGGTTCCTTTTCAAACAGCAGTTTCCAAACACTCTTTCTGTGTAATGTGCAAGTGGATATTTCAACGTCTTTGAAGATTTCGTAGGAAACGGGATAATCTTCACAGAAAAGCTAAACAGAAGCATTCTCAGAAACACCTTTGTGATGATTAAATTCAACTCACAGAGTTGAACTTTTCTTTTGGGAGAGAATCTTTGAAACACTCTTTTACTACAATCTGCAAGTGGACATTAGGAGGGCTTTGAGGCCTCTGGTGGAAAAGGAAATATCTTCCAGTACAAACTAGATAGAAGCATTCTCAGAAACTACTTTGTGATGATTGCATTCAAGACACAGAGTTGAACATTCCCTTTGACAGTGCAGTTTGGAAACTCTCTTTTTGTAGAATCTGCAAGTGGAGATATGGACCGCTTGGAGGCCTATGGTAGTCAAGGAAATAACTTCATATACAAACTAGACAGTAGCATTCTCAGAAAACTCTTTGTGACGACTGAGTTTAACTCACAGAGCTGAACATTCCCTGGGATGGAGCAGCTGCGAAACACACTATTTGTAGAATCTGCAAGGGGATTTTTGGACCTCTCTGAGGATTTCGTTGGAAACGGGATAAACTGCACATAACTAAACGGAAGTATTCTCAGAACTTTCTTCATGGTGATTGCATTCAACTCACACTGTTGAACCTTTCTTTGATAGTTCAGGTTTGAAACACTCTTTTTGTAGAATCTGCAAGAGGATATTTGGACCCCTCTGAGGATTTCGTTGGAAACGGGATTACCCGCACCTAACTAAACAGAAGCATTCTCAGAACTTTCCTCGTGATGCTTGCATTCAACAAACACTGTTGAACCTTTCTTTGATAGTTTAGGTTTGAAACACTCTTTTTGTAGAAACTGCAAGTTGATATTTGGACCTCTCTGAGGATTTCGTTGGAAACGGGATAAAGTGCACATAACTAAACAGAAGCATTCTCAGAAATTTCTTCGTGATGTTTGCATTCAACTCACAGCGTTGAAACTTTCTTTGATAGTTCAGGTTTGAAACACTCTTTTGTAGAAACTGCAGGTGGATAATTCCATCTCTTTGAGTCCTGTCCTAATAAAGGAGATAACTTCATATCAAAGCAAGACAGAAGCATTCTCAGAAATTTCTTTGGGATGATTGAGTCGGACTCAGCTGAACATTCCTTTGGATGGAGCACTTTCGAAACACACTATTTGTAGAATCTGCAAGTGGATATTTGGACCTCTCTGAGGATTTCGTTGGAAACGGGATAAACCACACACAACTAAACAGAAGCATTCTCAGAGCCTTCTTCATGATGTTTGCATTCAACTCACAGTGTTGAACCTTTCTTTGATAGTTCAGGTTTGAAACACTCTTTTTGTAGAAACTGCAAGTGGAGAATTGCACCTCTTTGAGGCCTATCCCAGTAAAGGAAATAACTTCATATCAAAACAAGACCGAAGGACTCTCAGAAAATTCCTTGGGATGATTGTCTTGGACTCACCGAGCTGAACATTCCTTGGGCTGGAGAAGTTTTGAAGCACGCTTACTGGAGAATCTGCAAGTGGATATTTGGCCCTCTCTGAGGAACTCGTTGGAAACGGGATAATTTCAGCTAACTAAACAGAAGCAGTCTCAGAATCTTCTTTGTGATGTTTGCATTCAAATCCCAGAGTTGAACGTTCCTTTGAACGTTCAGGTTTGAAACTCTCTTTTTGTAGAATCTGCGAGTGGATATATGGACCTCTCTGGGCATTTCGTTGGAAACGGGAAAAACTGCACATCACTAAACAGAAGTATTCTCAGAAATTTCCCCGTGGTGATTGCATTCAACTCAAACTGTTGAACCTTCTTTGATAGTTCAGGTTTGAAACACACTTTTTGTAGAATCTGCAAGAGGATATTTGGACCTCTCTGAGGATTTCGTTGGAAACGGGATTAACCGCACCTAACTAAACAGAAGCATTCTCAGAACTTTCCTCGTGAGGCTTGCATTCAACAAACACTGTTGAACGTTTCTTTGATAGTTTTGGTTTGAAACACTCTTCTTGTAGAAACTGCAAGTTGATATTTGGACCTCTCTGAGGGTTTCGTTGGAAACGGGATAAAGTGCACATAACTAAACAGAAGCATTCTCAGAACCTTCTTCGTGATGTTTGCATTCAACTCACAGTGTTGAAACTTTCTTTGATAGTTCAGGTTTGAAACACTCTTTTGTAGAAACTGCAGGTGGATAATTCCATCTCTTTGAGTCCTATCCTAGTAAAGGAGATAACTTCATATCAAAGCAAGACAGAAGCATTCTCAGAAATTTCTTTGGGATGATTGAGTCGGACTCAGCTGAACATTCCTTTGGATGGAGCACTTTCGAAACGCACTATTTGTAGAATCTGCAAGTGCATGTGTGGTCCTCTCTGAGGATTTCGTTGGAAACGGGATAAACCGCACACAACAAAACAGAAGCATTCTCAGAACCTTCTTCGTGATGTTTGCATTCAACTCACAGTGTTGACAGGTTTGAAACACTCCTTTTGTGGAAACTGCAAGTGGAGAATTGCACCTCTTTGAGGCCTATCCTAGTAAAGGAAATAACTTCATATCAAAACAAGACAGAAGCATTCTCAGAAAATTCCTTGGGATGATTGTGTTGGACTCACAGAGCTGAACATTCCTTGGGCTGGAGCAGTTTCGAAAGACGCTTTCTGTAGCATCTGCAAGTGGATATTTGGCCCTCTCTGAGGAATTCGTTGGAATCGGGGTAATATCAGCTAACTAAACAGAAGCAGTCTCAGAATCTTCTTTGTGATGTTTGCATTCAAATCCCAGAGTTGAAACTTCCTTTGAAAGTTCAGGTTAGAAACACTCTTTTTGTAGGATCTGCAATTGGATATTTGGACCACTCTGTGGCCTTCGTTCGAAACGGATATATCTTCACATAAAATCTAGACAGAAGCATTCTCAGAAACTTTTCTGTGATGACTGCATTCAACTCACAGAGTTGAACACTCGTTTTGAGAGCGCAGTTTTGAAACTCTCTTTCTGTGGAATCTGCAAGTGGATATGTGGACCTCTTTGAAGATTTCTTTGGAAACGGGAATATCTTCACATAAAATCTAAACAGAAGCATTCTCAGAAACTTCTCTGTGATGTTTGTGTTCAACTCACACAGTTTCACATGGCTTTTCAAAGAGAAGTTCTGAAACATTCTTTTCCTAGTGTCTGCAAGTGGACATTTGGAGAGCTTTCAGGCCTGTGGTGGAAAACGAATTATCGTCACATAAAAACAAGAGAGAAGCATTGTCAGAAACTTCTTTGTGATGATTGCATTCAACTCACAGAGTTGAAGGTTCCTTTTCAAACAGCAGTTTCCAAACACTCTTTCTGTGTAATGTGCAAGTGGATATTTCAACGTCTTTGAAGATTTCGTAGGAAACGGGATAATCTTCACAGAAAAGCTAAACAGAAGCATTCTCAGAAACACCTTTGTGATGATTAAATTCAACTCACAGAGTTGAACTTTTCTTTTGGGAGAGAATCTTTGAAACACTCTTTTACTACAATCTGCAAGTGGACATTAGGAGGGCTTTGAGGCCTCTGGTGGAAAAGGAAATATCTTCCAGTAAAAACTAGATAGAAGCATTCTCAGAAACTACTTTGTGATGATTGCATTCAAGACACAGAGTTGAACATTCCCTTTGACAGTGCAGTTTGGAAACTCTCTTTTTGTAGAATCTGCAAGTGGAGATATGGACCGCTTGGAGGCCTATGGTAGTCAAGGAAATAACTTCATATACAAACTAGACAGTAGCATTCTCAGAAAACTCTTTGTGACGACTGAGTTTAACTCACAGAGCTGAACATTCCCTGGGATGGAGCAGCTGCGAAACACACTATTTGTAGAATCTGCAAGGGGATTTTTGGACCTCTCTGAGGATTTCGTTGGAAACGGGATAAACTGCACATAACTAAACGGAAGTATTCTCAGAACTTTCTTCATGGTGATTGCATTCAACTCACACTGTTGAACCTTTCTTTGATAGTTCAGGTTTGAAACACTCTTTTTGTAGAATCTGCAAGAGGATATTTGGACCCCTCTGAGGATTTCGTTGGAAACGGGATTACCCGCACCTAACTAAACAGAAGCATTCTCAGAACTTTCCTCGTGATGCTTGCATTCAACAAACACTGTTGAACCTTTCTTTGATAGTTTAGGTTTGAAACACTCTTTTTGTAGAAACTGCAAGTTGATATTTGGACCTCTCTGAGGATTTCGTTGGAAACGGGATAAAGTGCACATAACTAAACAGAAGCATTCTCAGAAATTTCTTCGTGATGTTTGCATTCAACTCACAGCGTTGAAACTTTCTTTGATAGTTCAGGTTTGAAACACTCTTTTGTAGAAACTGCAGGTGGATAATTCCATCTCTTTGAGTCCTGTCCTAATGAAGGAGATAACTTCATATCAAAGCAAGACAGAAGCATTCTCAGAAATTTCTTTGGGATGATTGAGTCGGACTCAGCTGAACATTCCTTTGGATGGAGCACTTTCGAAACACACTATTTGTAGAATCTGCAAGTGGATATTTGGACCTCTCTGAGGATTTCGTTGGAAACGGGGTAAACCACACACAACTAAACAGAAGCATTCTCAGAGCCTTCTTCATGATGTTTGCATTCAACTCACAGTGTTGAACCTTTCTTTGATAGTTCAGGTTTGAAACACTCTTTTTGTAGAAACTGCAAGTGGAGAATTGCACCTCTTTGAGGCCTATCCCAGTAAAGGAAATAACTTCATATCAAAACAAGACCGAAGGACTCTCAGAAAATTCCTTGGGATGATTGTCTTGGACTCACCGAGCTGAACATTCCTTGGGCTGGAGAAGTTTTGAGGCACGCTTACTGGAGAATCTGCAAGTGGATATTTGGCCCTCTCTGAGGAATTCGTTGGAAACGGGATAATTTCAGCTAACTAAACAGAAGCAGTCTCAGAATCTTCTTTGTGATGTTTGCATTCAAATCCCAGAGTTGAACGTTCCTTTGAACGTTCAGGTTTGAAACTCTCTTTTTGTAGAATCTGCGAGTGGATATATGGACCTCTCTGGGCATTTCGTTGGAAACGGGAAAAACTGCACATCACTAAACAGAAGTATTCTCAGAAATTTCCCCGTGGTGATTGCATTCAACTCAAACTGTTGAACCTTCTTTGATAGTTCAGGTTTGAAACACACTTTTTGTAGAATCTGCAAGAGGATATTTGGACCTCTCTGAGGATTTCGTTGGAAACGGGATTAACCGCACCTAACTAAACAGAAGCATTCTCAGAACTTTCCTCGTGAGGCTTGCATTCAACAAACACTGTTGAACGTTTCTTTGATAGTTTTGGTTTGAAACACTCTTCTTGTAGAAACTGCAAGTTGATATTTGGACCTCTCTGAGGGTTTCGTTGGAAACGGGATAAAGTGCACATAACTAAACAGAAGCATTCTCAGAACCTTCTTCGTGATGTTTGCATTCAACTCACAGTGTTGAAACTTTCTTTGATAGTTCAGGTTTGAAACACTCTTTTGTAGAAACTGCAGGTGGATAATTCCATCTCTTTGAGTCCTATCCTAGTAAAGGAGATAACTTCATATCAAAGCAAGACAGAAGCATTCTCAGAAATTTCTTTGGGATGATTGAGTCGGACTCAGCTGAACATTCCTTTGGATGGAGCACTTTCGAAACGCACTATTTGTAGAATCTGCAAGTGCATGTGTGGTCCTCTCTGAGGATTTCGTTGGAAACGGGATAAACCGCACACAACAAAACAGAAGCATTCTCAGAACCTTCTTCGTGATGTTTGCATTCAACTCACAGTGTTGACAGGTTTGAAACACTCCTTTTGTGGAAACTGCAAGTGGAGAATTGCACCTCTTTGAGGCCTATCCTAGTAAAGGAAATAACTTCATATCAAAACAAGACAGAAGCATTCTCAGAAAATTCCTTGGGATGATTGTGTTGGACTCACAGAGCTGAACATTCCTTGGGCTGGAGCAGTTTCGAAAGACGCTTTCTGTAGCATCTGCAAGTGGATATTTGGCCCTCTCTGAGGAATTCGTTGGAATCGGGGTAATATCAGCTAACTAAACAGAAGCAGTCTCAGAATCTTCTTTGTGATGTTTGCATTCAAATCCCAGAGTTGAAACTTCCTTTGAAAGTTCAGGTTAGAAACACTCTTTTTGTAGGATCTGCAATTGGATATTTGGACCACTCTGTGGCCTTCGTTCGAAACGGATATATCTTCACATAAAATCTAGACAGAAGCATTCTCAGAAACTTTTCTGTGATGACTGCATTCAACTCACAGAGTTGAACACTCGTTTTGAGAGCGCAGTTTTGAAACTCTCTTTCTGTGGAATCTGCAAGTGGATATGTGGACCTCTTTGAAGATTTCTTTGGAAACGGGAATATCTTCACATAAAATCTAAACAGAAGCATTCTCAGAAACAGAAGTGATGTTTGTGTTCAACTCACACAGTTTCACATGGCTTTTCAAAGAGAAGTTCTGAAACATTCTTTTCCTAGTGTCTGCAAGTGGACATTTGGAGAGCTTTCAGGCCTGTGGTGGAAAACGAATTATCGTCACATAAAAACAAGAGAGAAGCATTGTCAGAAACTTCTTTGTGATGATTGCATTCAACTCACAGAGTTGAAGGTTCCTTTTCAAACAGCAGTTTCCAAACACTCTTTCTGTGTAATGTGCAAGTGGATATTTCAACGTCTTTGAAGATTTCGTAGGAAACGGGATAATCTTCACAGAAAAGCTAAACAGAAGCATTCTCAGAAACACCTTTGTGATGATTAAATTCAACTCACAGAGTTGAACTTTTCTTTTGGGAGAGAATCTTTGAAACACTCTTTTACTACAATCTGCAAGTGGACATTAGGAGGGCTTTGAGGCCTCTGGTGGAAAAGGAAATATCTTCCAGTAAAAACTAGATAGAAGCATTCTCAGAAACTACTTTGTGATGATTGCATTCAAGACACAGAGTTGAACATTCCCTTTGACAGTGCAGTTTGGAAACTCTCTTTTTGTAGAATCTGCAAGTGGAGATATGGACCGCTTGGAGGCCTATGGTAGTCAAGGAAATAACTTCATATACAAACTAGACAGTAGCATTCTCAGAAAACTCTTTGTGACGACTGAGTTTAACTCACAGAGCTGAACATTCCCTGGGATGGAGCAGCTGCGAAACACACTATTTGTAGAATCTGCAAGGGGATTTTTGGACCTCTCTGAGGATTTCGTTGGAAACGGGATAAACTGCACATAACTAAACGGAAGTATTCTCAGAACTTTCTTCATGGTGATTGCATTCAACTCACACTGTTGAACCTTTCTTTGATAGTTCAGGTTTGAAACACTCTTTTTGTAGAATCTGCAAGAGGATATTTGGACCCCTCTGAGGATTTCGTTGGAAACGGGATTACCCGCACCTAACTAAACAGAAGCATTCTCAGAACTTTCCTCGTGATGCTTGCATTCAACAAACACTGTTGAACCTTTCTTTGATAGTTTAGGTTTGAAACACTCTTTTTGTAGAAACTGCAAGTTGATATTTGGACCTCTCTGAGGATTTCGTTGGAAACGGGATAAAGTGCACATAACTAAACAGAAGCATTCTCAGAAATTTCTTCGTGATGTTTGCATTCAACTCACAGCGTTGAAACTTTCTTTGATAGTTCAGGTTTGAAACACTCTTTTGTAGAAACTGCAGGTGGATAATTCCATCTCTTTGAGTCCTGTCCTAATGAAGGAGATAACTTCATATCAAAGCAAGACAGAAGCATTCTCAGAAATTTCTTTGGGATGATTGAGTCGGACTCAGCTGAACATTCCTTTGGATGGAGCACTTTCGAAACACACTATTTGTAGAATCTGCAAGTGGATATTTGGACCTCTCTGAGGATTTCGTTGGAAACGGGGTAAACCACACACAACTAAACAGAAGCATTCTCAGAGCCTTCTTCATGATGTTTGCATTCAACTCACAGTGTTGAACCTTTCTTTGATAGTTCAGGTTTGAAACACTCTTTTTGTAGAAACTGCAAGTGGAGAATTGCACCTCTTTGAGGCCTATCCCAGTAAAGGAAATAACTTCATATCAAAACAAGACCGAAGGACTCTCAGAAAATTCCTTGGGATGATTGTCTTGGACTCACCGAGCTGAACATTCCTTGGGCTGGAGAAGTTTTGAGGCACGCTTACTGGAGAATCTGCAAGTGGATATTTGGCCCTCTCTGAGGAATTCGTTGGAAACGGGATAATTTCAGCTAACTAAACAGAAGCAGTCTCAGAATCTTCTTTGTGATGTTTGCATTCAAATCCCAGAGTTGAACGTTCCTTTGAACGTTCAGGTTTGAAACTCTCTTTTTGTAGAATCTGCGAGTGGATATATGGACCTCTCTGGGCATTTCGTTGGAAACGGGAAAAACTGCACATCACTAAACAGAAGTATTCTCAGAAATTTCCCCGTGGTGATTGCATTCAACTCAAACTGTTGAACCTTCTTTGATAGTTCAGGTTTGAAACACACTTTTTGTAGAATCTGCAAGAGGATATTTGGACCTCTCTGAGGATTTCGTTGGAAACGGGATTAACCGCACCTAACTAAACAGAAGCATTCTCAGAACTTTCCTCGTGAGGCTTGCATTCAACAAACACTGTTGAACGTTTCTTTGATAGTTTTGGTTTGAAACACTCTTCTTGTAGAAACTGCAAGTTGATATTTGGACCTCTCTGAGGGTTTCGTTGGAAACGGGATAAAGTGCACATAACTAAACAGAAGCATTCTCAGAACCTTCTTCGTGATGTTTGCATTCAACTCACAGTGTTGAAACTTTCTTTGATAGTTCAGGTTTGAAACACTCTTTTGTAGAAACTGCAGGTGGATAATTCCATCTCTTTGAGTCCTATCCTAGTAAAGGAGATAACTTCATATCAAAGCAAGACAGAAGCATTCTCAGAAATTTCTTTGGGATGATTGAGTCGGACTCAGCTGAACATTCCTTTGGATGGAGCACTTTCGAAACGCACTATTTGTAGAATCTGCAAGTGCATGTGTGGTCCTCTCTGAGGATTTCGTTGGAAACGGGATAAACCGCACACAACAAAACAGAAGCATTCTCAGAACCTTCTTCGTGATGTTTGCATTCAACTCACAGTGTTGACAGGTTTGAAACACTCCTTTTGTGGAAACTGCAAGTGGAGAATTGCACCTCTTTGAGGCCTATCCTAGTAAAGGAAATAACTTCATATCAAAACAAGACAGAAGCATTCTCAGAAAATTCCTTGGGATGATTGTGTTGGACTCACAGAGCTGAACATTCCTTGGGCTGGAGCAGTTTCGAAAGACGCTTTCTGTAGCATCTGCAAGTGGATATTTGGCCCTCTCTGAGGAATTCGTTGGAATCGGGGTAATATCAGCTAACTAAACAGAAGCAGTCTCAGAATCTTCTTTGTGATGTTTGCATTCAAATCCCAGAGTTGAAACTTCCTTTGAAAGTTCAGGTTAGAAACACTCTTTTTGTAGGATCTGCAATTGGATATTTGGACCACTCTGTGGCCTTCGTTCGAAACGGATATATCTTCACATAAAATCTAGACAGAAGCATTCTCAGAAACTTTTCTGTGATGACTGCATTCAACTCACAGAGTTGAACACTCGTTTTGAGAGCGCAGTTTTGAAACTCTCTTTCTGTGGAATCTGCAAGTGGATATGTGGACCTCTTTGAAGATTTCTTTGGAAACGGGAATATCTTCACATAAAATCTAAACAGAAGCATTCTCAGAAACAGAAGTGATGTTTGTGTTCAACTCACACAGTTTCACATGGCTTTTCAAAGAGAAGTTCTGAAACATTCTTTTCCTAGTGTCTGCAAGTGGACATTTGGAGAGCTTTCAGGCCTGTGGTGGAAAACGAATTATCGTCACATAAAAACAAGAGAGAAGCATTGTCAGAAACTTCTTTGTGATGATTGCATTCAACTCACAGAGTTGAAGGTTCCTTTTCAAACAGCAGTTTCCAAACACTCTTTCTGTGTAATGTGCAAGTGGATATTTCAACGTCTTTGAAGATTTCGTAGGAAACGGGATAATCTTCACAGAAAAGCTAAACAGAAGCATTCTCAGAAACACCTTTGTGATGATTAAATTCAACTCACAGAGTTGAACTTTTCTTTTGGGAGAGAATCTTTGAAACACTCTTTTACTACAATCTGCAAGTGGACATTAGGAGGGCTTTGAGGCCTCTGGTGGAAAAGGAAATATCTTCCAGTACAAACTAGATAGAAGCATTCTCAGAAACTACTTTGTGATTCAAGACACAGAGTTGAACATTCCCTTTGACAGTGCAGTTTGGAAACTCTCTTTTTGTAGAATCTGCAAGTGGAGATATGGACCGCTTGGAGGCCTATGGTAGTCAAGGAAATAACTTCATATACAAACTAGACAGTAGCATTCTCAGAAAACTCTTTGTGACGACTGAGTTTAACTCACAGAGCTGAACATTCCCTGGGATGGAGCAGCTGCGAAACACACTATTTGTAGAATCTGCAAGGGGATTTTTGGACCTCTCTGAGGATTTCGTTGGAAACGGGATAAACTGCACATAACTAAACGGAAGTATTCTCAGAACTTTCTTCATGGTGATTGCATTCAACTCACACTGTTGAACCTTTCTTTGATAGTTCAGGTTTGAAACACTCTTTTTGTAGAATCTGCAAGAGGATATTTGGACCCCTCTGAGGATTTCGTTGGAAACGGGATTACCCGCACCTAACTAAACAGAAGCATTCTCAGAACTTTCCTCGTGATGCTTGCATTCAACAAACACTGTTGAACCTTTCTTTGATAGTTTAGGTTTGAAACACTCTTTTTGTAGAAACTGCAAGTTGATATTTGGACCTCTCTGAGGATTTCGTTGGAAACGGGATAAAGTGCACATAACTAAACAGAAGCATTCTCAGAAATTTCTTCGTGATGTTTGCATTCAACTCACAGCGTTGAAACTTTCTTTGATAGTTCAGGTTTGAAACACTCTTTTGTAGAAACTGCAGGTGGATAATTCCATCTCTTTGAGTCCTGTCCTAATAAAGGAGATAACTTCATATCAAAGCAAGACAGAAGCATTCTCAGAAATTTCTTTGGGATGATTGAGTCGGACTCAGCTGAACATTCCTTTGGATGGAGCACTTTCGAAACACACTATTTGTAGAATCTGCAAGTGGATATTTGGACCTCTCTGAGGATTTCGTTGGAAACGGGATAAACCACACACAACTAAACAGAAGCATTCTCAGAGCCTTCTTCATGATGTTTGCATTCAACTCACAGTGTTGAACCTTTCTTTGATAGTTCAGGTTTGAAACACTCTTTTTGTAGAAACTGCAAGTGGAGAATTGCACCTCTTTGAGGCCTATCCCAGTAAAGGAAATAACTTCATATCAAAACAAGACCGAAGGACTCTCAGAAAATTCCTTGGGATGATTGTCTTGGACTCACCGAGCTGAACATTCCTTGGGCTGGAGAAGTTTTGAAGCACGCTTACTGGAGAATCTGCAAGTGGATATTTGGCCCTCTCTGAGGAACTCGTTGGAAACGGGATAATTTCAGCTAACTAAACAGAAGCAGTCTCAGAATCTTCTTTGTGATGTTTGCATTCAAATCCCAGAGTTGAACGTTCCTTTGAACGTTCAGGTTTGAAACTCTCTTTTTGTAGAATCTGCGAGTGGATATATGGACCTCTCTGGGCATTTCGTTGGAAACGGGAAAAACTGCACATCACTAAACAGAAGTATTCTCAGAAATTTCCCCGTGGTGATTGCATTCAACTCAAACTGTTGAACCTTCTTTGATAGTTCAGGTTTGAAACACACTTTTTGTAGAATCTGCAAGAGGATATTTGGACCTCTCTGAGGATTTCGTTGGAAACGGGATTAACCGCACCTAACTAAACAGAAGCATTCTCAGAACTTTCCTCGTGAGGCTTGCATTCAACAAACACTGTTGAACGTTTCTTTGATAGTTTTGGTTTGAAACACTCTTCTTGTAGAAACTGCAAGTTGATATTTGGACCTCTCTGAGGGTTTCGTTGGAAACGGGATAAAGTGCACATAACTAAACAGAAGCATTCTCAGAACCTTCTTCGTGATGTTTGCATTCAACTCACAGTGTTGAAACTTTCTTTGATAGTTCAGGTTTGAAACACTCTTTTGTAGAAACTGCAGGTGGATAATTCCATCTCTTTGAGTCCTATCCTAGTAAAGGAGATAACTTCATATCAAAGCAAGACAGAAGCATTCTCAGAAATTTCTTTGGGATGATTGAGTCGGACTCAGCTGAACATTCCTTTGGATGGAGCACTTTCGAAACGCACTATTTGTAGAATCTGCAAGTGCATGTGTGGTCCTCTCTGAGGATTTCGTTGGAAACGGGATAAACCGCACACAACAAAACAGAAGCATTCTCAGAACCTTCTTCGTGATGTTTGCATTCAACTCACAGTGTTGACAGGTTTGAAACACTCCTTTTGTGGAAACTGCAAGTGGAGAATTGCACCTCTTTGAGGCCTATCCTAGTAAAGGAAATAACTTCATATCAAAACAAGACAGAAGCATTCTCAGAAAATTCCTTGGGATGATTGTGTTGGACTCACAGAGCTGAACATTCCTTGGGCTGGAGCAGTTTCGAAAGACGCTTTCTGTAGCATCTGCAAGTGGATATTTGGCCCTCTCTGAGGAATTCGTTGGAATCGGGGTAATATCAGCTAACTAAACAGAAGCAGTCTCAGAATCTTCTTTGTGATGTTTGCATTCAAATCCCAGAGTTGAAACTTCCTTTGAAAGTTCAGGTTAGAAACACTCTTTTTGTAGGATCTGCAATTGGATATTTGGACCACTCTGTGGCCTTCGTTCGAAACGGATATATCTTCACATAAAATCTAGACAGAAGCATTCTCAGAAACTTTTCTGTGATGACTGCATTCAACTCACAGAGTTGAACACTCGTTTTGAGAGCGCAGTTTTGAAACTCTCTTTCTGTGGAATCTGCAAGTGGATATGTGGACCTCTTTGAAGATTTCTTTGGAAACGGGAATATCTTCACATAAAATCTAAACAGAAGCATTCTCAGAAACTTCTCTGTGATGTTTGTGTTCAACTCACACAGTTTCACATGGCTTTTCAAAGAGAAGTTCTGAAACATTCTTTTCCTAGTGTCTGCAAGTGGACATTTGGAGAGCTTTCAGGCCTGTGGTGGAAAACGAATTATCGTCACATAAAAACAAGAGAGAAGCATTGTCAGAAACTTCTTTGTGATGATTGCATTCAACTCACAGAGTTGAAGGTTCCTTTTCAAACAGCAGTTTCCAAACACTCTTTCTGTGTAATGTGCAAGTGGATATTTCAACGTCTTTGAAGATTTCGTAGGAAACGGGATAATCTTCACAGAAAAGCTAAACAGAAGCATTCTCAGAAACACCTTTGTGATGATTAAATTCAACTCACAGAGTTGAACTTTTCTTTTGGGAGAGAATCTTTGAAACACTCTTTTACTACAATCTGCAAGTGGACATTAGGAGGGCTTTGAGGCCTCTGGTGGAAAAGGAAATATCTTCCAGTACAAACTAGATAGAAGCATTCTCAGAAACTACTTTGTGATTCAAGACACAGAGTTGAACATTCCCTTTGACAGTGCAGTTTGGAAACTCTCTTTTTGTAGAATCTGCAAGTGGAGATATGGACCGCTTGGAGGCCTATGGTAGTCAAGGAAATAACTTCATATACAAACTAGACAGTAGCATTCTCAGAAAACTCTTTGTGACGACTGAGTTTAACTCACAGAGCTGAACATTCCCTGGGATGGAGCAGCTGCGAAACACACTATTTGTAGAATCTGCAAGGGGATTTTTGGACCTCTCTGAGGATTTCGTTGGAAACGGGATAAACTGCACATAACTAAACGGAAGTATTCTCAGAACTTTCTTCATGGTGATTGCATTCAACTCACACTGTTGAACCTTTCTTTGATAGTTCAGGTTTGAAACACTCTTTTTGTAGAATCTGCAAGAGGATATTTGGACCCCTCTGAGGATTTCGTTGGAAACGGGATTACCCGCACCTAACTAAACAGAAGCATTCTCAGAACTTTCCTCGTGATGCTTGCATTCAACAAACACTGTTGAACCTTTCTTTGATAGTTTAGGTTTGAAACACTCTTTTTGTAGAAACTGCAAGTTGATATTTGGACCTCTCTGAGGATTTCGTTGGAAACGGGATAAAGTGCACATAACTAAACAGAAGCATTCTCAGAAATTTCTTCGTGATGTTTGCATTCAACTCACAGCGTTGAAACTTTCTTTGATAGTTCAGGTTTGAAACACTCTTTTGTAGAAACTGCAGGTGGATAATTCCATCTCTTTGAGTCCTGTCCTAATAAAGGAGATAACTTCATATCAAAGCAAGACAGAAGCATTCTCAGAAATTTCTTTGGGATGATTGAGTCGGACTCAGCTGAACATTCCTTTGGATGGAGCACTTTCGAAACACACTATTTGTAGAATCTGCAAGTGGATATTTGGACCTCTCTGAGGATTTCGTTGGAAACGGGATAAACCACACACAACTAAACAGAAGCATTCTCAGAGCCTTCTTCATGATGTTTGCATTCAACTCACAGTGTTGAACCTTTCTTTGATAGTTCAGGTTTGAAACACTCTTTTTGTAGAAACTGCAAGTGGAGAATTGCACCTCTTTGAGGCCTATCCCAGTAAAGGAAATAACTTCATATCAAAACAAGACCGAAGGACTCTCAGAAAATTCCTTGGGATGATTGTCTTGGACTCACCGAGCTGAACATTCCTTGGGCTGGAGAAGTTTTGAAGCACGCTTACTGGAGAATCTGCAAGTGGATATTTGGCCCTCTCTGAGGAACTCGTTGGAAACGGGATAATTTCAGCTAACTAAACAGAAGCAGTCTCAGAATCTTCTTTGTGATGTTTGCATTCAAATCCCAGAGTTGAACGTTCCTTTGAACGTTCAGGTTTGAAACTCTCTTTTTGTAGAATCTGCGAGTGGATATATGGACCTCTCTGGGCATTTCGTTGGAAACGGGAAAAACTGCACATCACTAAACAGAAGTATTCTCAGAAATTTCCCCGTGGTGATTGCATTCAACTCAAACTGTTGAACCTTCTTTGATAGTTCAGGTTTGAAACACACTTTTTGTAGAATCTGCAAGAGGATATTTGGACCTCTCTGAGGATTTCGTTGGAAACGGGATTAACCGCACCTAACTAAACAGAAGCATTCTCAGAACTTTCCTCGTGAGGCTTGCATTCAACAAACACTGTTGAACGTTTCTTTGATAGTTTTGGTTTGAA
This sequence comes from Pan troglodytes, assembly GCF_028858775.2. Taxonomy (NCBI): domain Eukaryota; kingdom Metazoa; phylum Chordata; class Mammalia; order Primates; family Hominidae; genus Pan; species Pan troglodytes. Next base: position 64,956,641 of record NC_072403.2, read on the forward strand.
ACACTCTTCTTGTAGAAACTGCAAGTTGATATTTGGACCTCTCTGAGGGTTTCGTTGGAAACGGGATAAAGTGCACATAACTAAACAGAAGCATTCTCAGAACCTTCTTCGTGATGTTTGCATTCAACTCACAGTGTTGAAACTTTCTTTGATAGTTCAGGTTTGAAACACTCTTTTGTAGAAACTGCAGGTGGATAATTCCATCTCTTTGAGTCCTATCCTAGTAAAGGAGATAACTTCATATCAAAGCAAGACAGAAGCATTCTCAGAAATTTCTTTGGGATGATTGAGTCGGACTCAGCTGAACATTCCTTTGGATGGAGCACTTTCGAAACGCACTATTTGTAGAATCTGCAAGTGCATGTGTGGTCCTCTCTGAGGATTTCGTTGGAAACGGGATAAACCGCACACAACAAAACAGAAGCATTCTCAGAACCTTCTTCGTGATGTTTGCATTCAACTCACAGTGTTGACAGGTTTGAAACACTCCTTTTGTGGAAACTGCAAGTGGAGAATTGCACCTCTTTGAGGCCTATCCTAGTAAAGGAAATAACTTCATATCAAAACAAGACAGAAGCATTCTCAGAAAATTCCTTGGGATGATTGTGTTGGACTCACAGAGCTGAACATTCCTTGGGCTGGAGCAGTTTCGAAAGACGCTTTCTGTAGCATCTGCAAGTGGATATTTGGCCCTCTCTGAGGAATTCGTTGGAATCGGGGTAATATCAGCTAACTAAACAGAAGCAGTCTCAGAATCTTCTTTGTGATGTTTGCATTCAAATCCCAGAGTTGAAACTTCCTTTGAAAGTTCAGGTTAGAAACACTCTTTTTGTAGGATCTGCAATTGGATATTTGGACCACTCTGTGGCCTTCGTTCGAAACGGATATATCTTCACATAAAATCTAGACAGAAGCATTCTCAGAAACTTTTCTGTGATGACTGCATTCAACTCACAGAGTTGAACACTCGTTTTGAGAGCGCAGTTTTGAAACTCTCTTTCTGTGGAATCTGCAAGTGGATATGTGGACCTCTTTGAAGATTTCTTTGGAAACGGGAATATCTTCACATAAAATCTAAACAGAAGCATTCTCAGAAACTTCTCTGTGATGTTTGTGTTCAACTCACACAGTTTCACATGGCTTTTCAAAGAGAAGTTCTGAAACATTCTTTTCCTAGTGTCTGCAAGTGGACATTTGGAGAGCTTTCAGGCCTGTGGTGGAAAACGAATTATCGTCACATAAAAACAAGAGAGAAGCATTGTCAGAAACTTCTTTGTGATGATTGCATTCAACTCACAGAGTTGAAGGTTCCTTTTCAAACAGCAGTTTCCAAACACTCTTTCTGTGTAATGTGCAAGTGGATATTTCAACGTCTTTGAAGATTTCGTAGGAAACGGGATAATCTTCACAGAAAAGCTAAACAGAAGCATTCTCAGAAACACCTTTGTGATGATTAAATTCAACTCACAGAGTTGAACTTTTCTTTTGGGAGAGAATCTTTGAAACACTCTTTTACTACAATCTGCAAGTGGACATTAGGAGGGCTTTGAGGCCTCTGGTGGAAAAGGAAATATCTTCCAGTACAAACTAGATAGAAGCATTCTCAGAAACTACTTTGTGATGATTGCATTCAAGACACAGAGTTGTACATTCCCTTTGACAGTGCAGTTTGGAAACTCTCTTTTTGTAGAATCTGCAAGTGGAGATATGGACCGCTTGGAGGCCTATGGTAGTCAAGGAAATAACTTCATATACAAACTAGACAGTAGCATTCTCAGAAAACTCTTTGTGACGACTGAGTTTAACTCACAGAGCTGAACATTCCCTGGGATGGAGCAGCTGCGAAACACACTATTTGTAGAATCTGCAAGGGGATTTTTGGACCTCTCTGAGGATTTCGTTGGAAACGGGATAAACTGCACATAACTAAACGGAAGTATTCTCAGAACTTTCTTCATGGTGATTGCATTCAACTCACACTGTTGAACCTTTCTTTGATAGTTCAGGTTTGAAACACTCTTTTTGTAGAATCTGCAAGAGGATATTTGGACCCCTCTGAGGATTTCGTTGGAAACGGGATTACCCGCACCTAACTAAACAGAAGCATTCTCAGAACTTTCCTCGTGATGCTTGCATTCAACAAACACTGTTGAACCTTTCTTTGATAGTTTAGGTTTGAAACACTCTTTTTGTAGAAACTGCAAGTTGATATTTGGACCTCTCTGAGGATTTCGTTGGAAACGGGATAAAGTGCACATAACTAAACAGAAGCATTCTCAGAAATTTCTTCGTGATGTTTGCATTCAACTCACAGCGTTGAAACTTTCTTTGATAGTTCAGGTTTGAAACACTCTTTTGTAGAAACTGCAGGTGGATAATTCCATCTCTTTGAGTCCTGTCCTAATGAAGGAGATAACTTCATATCAAAGCAAGACAGAAGCATTCTCAGAAATTTCTTTGGGATGATTGAGTCGGACTCAGCTGAACATTCCTTTGGATGGAGCACTTTCGAAACACACTATTTGTAGAATCTGCAAGTGGATATTTGGACCTCTCTGAGGATTTCGTTGGAAACGGGGTAAACCACACACAACTAAACAGAAGCATTCTCAGAGCCTTCTTCATGATGTTTGCATTCAACTCACAGTGTTGAACCTTTCTTTGATAGTTCAGGTTTGAAACACTCTTTCTGTAGAAACTGCAAGTGGAGAATTGCACCTCTTTGAGGCCTATCCCAGTAAAGGAAATAACTTCATATCAAAACAAGACCGAAGGACTCTCAGAAAATTCCTTGGGATGATTGTCTTGGACTCACCGAGCTGAACATTCCTTGGGCTGGAGAAGTTTTGAGGCACGCTTACTGGAGAATCTGCAAGTGGATATTTGGCCCTCTCTGAGGAACTCGTTGGAAACGGGATAATTTCAGCTAACTAAACAGAAGCAGTCTCAGAATCTTCTTTGTGATGTTTGCATTCAAATCCCAGAGTTGAACGTTCCTTTGAACGTTCAGGTTTGAAACTCTCTTTTTGTAGAATCTGCGAGTGGATATATGGACCTCTCTGGGCATTTCGTTGGAAACGGGAAAAACTGCACATCACTAAACAGAAGTATTCTCAGAAATTTCCCCGTGGTGATTGCATTCAACTCAAACTGTTGAACCTTCTTTGATAGTTCAGGTTTGAAACACACTTTTTGTAGAATCTGCAAGAGGATATTTGGACCTCTCTGAGGATTTCGTTGGAAACGGGATTAACCGCACCTAACTAAACAGAAGCATTCTCAGAACTTTCCTCGTGAGGCTTGCATTCAACAAACACTGTTGAACGTTTCTTTGATAGTTTTGGTTTGAAACACTCTTCTTGTAGAAACTGCAAGTTGATATTTGGACCTCTCTGAGGGTTTCGTTGGAAACGGGATAAAGTGCACATAACTAAACAGAAGCATTCTCAGAACCTTCTTCGTGATGTTTGCATTCAACTCACAGTGTTGAAACTTTCTTTGATAGTTCAGGTTTGAAACACTCTTTTGTAGAAACTGCAGGTGGATAATTCCATCTCTTTGAGTCCTATCCTAGTAAAGGAGATAACTTCATATCAAAGCAAGACAGAAGCATTCTCAGAAATTTCTTTGGGATGATTGAGTCGGACTCAGCTGAACATTCCTTTGGATGGAGCACTTTCGAAACGCACTATTTGTAGAATCTGCAAGTGCATGTGTGGTCCTCTCTGAGGATTTCGTTGGAAACGGGATAAACCGCACACAACAAAACAGAAGCATTCTCAGAACCTTCTTCGTGATGTTTGCATTCAACTCACAGTGTTGACAGGTTTGAAACACTCCTTTTGTGGAAACTGCAAGTGGAGAATTGCACCTCTTTGAGGCCTATCCTAGTAAAGGAAATAACTTCATATCAAAACAAGACAGAAGCATTCTCAGAAAATTCCTTGGGATGATTGTGTTGGACTCACAGAGCTGAACATTCCTTGGGCTGGAGCAGTTTCGAAAGACGCTTTCTGTAGCATCTGCAAGTGGATATTTGGCCCTCTCTGAGGAATTCGTTGGAATCGGGGTAATATCAGCTAACTAAACAGAAGCAGTCTCAGAATCTTCTTTGTGATGTTTGCATTCAAATCCCAGAGTTGAAACTTCCTTTGAAAGTTCAGGTTAGAAACACTCTTTTTGTAGGATCTGCAATTGGATATTTGGACCACTCTGTGGCCTTCGTTCGAAACGGATATATCTTCACATAAAATCTAGACAGAAGCATTCTCAGAAACTTTTCTGTGATGACTGCATTCAACTCACAGAGTTGAACACTCGTTTTGAGAGCGCAGTTTTGAAACTCTCTTTCTGTGGAATCTGCAAGTGGATATGTGGACCTCTTTGAAGATTTCTTTGGAAACGGGAATATCTTCACATAAAATCTAAACAGAAGCATTCTCAGAAACTTCTCTGTGATGTTTGTGTTCAACTCACACAGTTTCACATGGCTTTTCAAAGAGAAGTTCTGAAACATTCTTTTCCTAGTGTCTGCAAGTGGACATTTGGAGAGCTTTCAGGCCTGTGGTGGAAAACGAATTATCGTCACATAAAAACAAGAGAGAAGCATTGTCAGAAACTTCTTTGTGATGATTGCATTCAACTCACAGAGTTGAAGGTTCCTTTTCAAACAGCAGTTTCCAAACACTCTTTCTGTGTAATGTGCAAGTGGATATTTCAACGTCTTTGAAGATTTCGTAGGAAACGGGATAATCTTCACAGAAAAGCTAAACAGAAGCATTCTCAGAAACACCTTTGTGATGATTAAATTCAACTCACAGAGTTGAACTTTTCTTTTGGGAGAGAATCTTTGAAACACTCTTTTACTACAATCTGCAAGTGGACATTAGGAGGGCTTTGAGGCCTCTGGTGGAAAAGGAAATATCTTCCAGTACAAACTAGATAGAAGCATTCTCAGAAACTACTTTGTGATGATTGCATTCAAGACACAGAGTTGAACATTCCCTTTGACAGTGCAGTTTGGAAACTCTCTTTTTGTAGAATCTGCAAGTGGAGATATGGACCGCTTGGAGGCCTATGGTAGTCAAGGAAATAACTTCATATACAAACTAGACAGTAGCATTCTCAGAAAACTCTTTGTGACGACTGAGTTTAACTCACAGAGCTGAACATTCCCTGGGATGGAGCAGCTGCGAAACACACTATTTGTAGAATCTGCAAGGGGATTTTTGGACCTCTCTGAGGATTTCGTTGGAAACGGGATAAACTGCACATAACTAAACGGAAGTATTCTCAGAACTTTCTTCATGGTGATTGCATTCAACTCACACTGTTGAACCTTTCTTTGATAGTTCAGGTTTGAAACACTCTTTTTGTAGAATCTGCAAGAGGATATTTGGACCCCTCTGAGGATTTCGTTGGAAACGGGATTACCCGCACCTAACTAAACAGAAGCATTCTCAGAACTTTCCTCGTGATGCTTGCATTCAACAAACACTGTTGAACCTTTCTTTGATAGTTTAGGTTTGAAACACTCTTTTTGTAGAAACTGCAAGTTGATATTTGGACCTCTCTGAGGATTTCGTTGGAAACGGGATAAAGTGCACATAACTAAACAGAAGCATTCTCAGAAATTTCTTCGTGATGTTTGCATTCAACTCACAGCGTTGAAACTTTCTTTGATAGTTCAGGTTTGAAACACTCTTTTGTAGAAACTGCAGGTGGATAATTCCATCTCTTTGAGTCCTGTCCTAATGAAGGAGATAACTTCATATCAAAGCAAGACAGAAGCATTCTCAGAAATTTCTTTGGGATGATTGAGTCGGACTCAGCTGAACATTCCTTTGGATGGAGCACTTTCGAAACACACTATTTGTAGAATCTGCAAGTGGATATTTGGACCTCTCTGAGGATTTCGTTGGAAACGGGGTAAACCACACACAACTAAACAGAAGCATTCTCAGAGCCTTCTTCATGATGTTTGCATTCAACTCACAGTGTTGAACCTTTCTTTGATAGTTCAGGTTTGAAACACTCTTTCTGTAGAAACTGCAAGTGGAGAATTGCACCTCTTTGAGGCCTATCCCAGTAAAGGAAATAACTTCATATCAAAACAAGACCGAAGGACTCTCAGAAAATTCCTTGGGATGATTGTCTTGGACTCACCGAGCTGAACATTCCTTGGGCTGGAGAAGTTTTGAGGCACGCTTACTGGAGAATCTGCAAGTGGATATTTGGCCCTCTCTGAGGAACTCGTTGGAAACGGGATAATTTCAGCTAACTAAACAGAAGCAGTCTCAGAATCTTCTTTGTGATGTTTGCATTCAAATCCCAGAGTTGAACGTTCCTTTGAACGTTCAGGTTTGAAACTCTCTTTTTGTAGAATCTGCGAGTGGATATATGGACCTCTCTGGGCATTTCGTTGGAAACGGGAAAAACTGCACATCACTAAACAGAAGTATTCTCAGAAATTTCCCCGTGGTGATTGCATTCAACTCAAACTGTTGAACCTTCTTTGATAGTTCAGGTTTGAAACACACTTTTTGTAGAATCTGCAAGAGGATATTTGGACCTCTCTGAGGATTTCGTTGGAAACGGGATTAACCGCACCTAACTAAACAGAAGCATTCTCAGAACTTTCCTCGTGAGGCTTGCATTCAACAAACACTGTTGAACGTTTCTTTGATAGTTTTGGTTTGAAACACTCTTCTTGTAGAAACTGCAAGTTGATATTTGGACCTCTCTGAGGGTTTCGTTGGAAACGGGATAAAGTGCACATAACTAAACAGAAGCATTCTCAGAACCTTCTTCGTGATGTTTGCATTCAACTCACAGTGTTGAAACTTTCTTTGATAGTTCAGGTTTGAAACACTCTTTTGTAGAAACTGCAGGTGGATAATTCCATCTCTTTGAGTCCTATCCTAGTAAAGGAGATAACTTCATATCAAAGCAAGACAGAAGCATTCTCAGAAATTTCTTTGGGATGATTGAGTCGGACTCAGCTGAACATTCCTTTGGATGGAGCACTTTCGAAACGCACTATTTGTAGAATCTGCAAGTGCATGTGTGGTCCTCTCTGAGGATTTCGTTGGAAACGGGATAAACCGCACACAACAAAACAGAAGCATTCTCAGAACCTTCTTCGTGATGTTTGCATTCAACTCACAGTGTTGACAGGTTTGAAACACTCCTTTTGTGGAAACTGCAAGTGGAGAATTGCACCTCTTTGAGGCCTATCCTAGTAAAGGAAATAACTTCATATCAAAACAAGACAGAAGCATTCTCAGAAAATTCCTTGGGATGATTGTGTTGGACTCACAGAGCTGAACATTCCTTGGGCTGGAGCAGTTTCGAAAGACGCTTTCTGTAGCATCTGCAAGTGGATATTTGGCCCTCTCTGAGGAATTCGTTGGAATCGGGGTAATATCAGCTAACTAAACAGAAGCAGTCTCAGAATCTTCTTTGTGATGTTTGCATTCAAATCCCAGAGTTGAAACTTCCTTTGAAAGTTCAGGTTAGAAACACTCTTTTTGTAGGATCTGCAATTGGATATTTGGACCACTCTGTGGCCTTCGTTCGAAACGGATATATCTTCACATAAAATCTAGACAGAAGCATTCTCAGAAACTTTTCTGTGATGACTGCATTCAACTCACAGAGTTGAACACTCGTTTTGAGAGCGCAGTTTTGAAACTCTCTTTCTGTGGAATCTGCAAGTGGATATGTGGACCTCTTTGAAGATTTCTTTGGAAACGGGAATATCTTCACATAAAATCTAAACAGAAGCATTCTCAGAAACAGAAGTGATGTTTGTGTTCAACTCACACAGTTTCACATGGCTTTTCAAAGAGAAGTTCTGAAACATTCTTTTCCTAGTGTCTGCAAGTGGACATTTGGAGAGCTTTCAGGCCTGTGGTGGAAAACGAATTATCGTCACATAAAAACAAGAGAGAAGCATTGTCAGAAACTTCTTTGTGATGATTGCATTCAACTCACAGAGTTGAAGGTTCCTTTTCAAACAGCAGTTTCCAAACACTCTTTCTGTGTAATGTGCAAGTGGATATTTCAACGTCTTTGAAGATTTCGTAGGAAACGGGATAATCTTCACAGAAAAGCTAAACAGAAGCATTCTCAGAAACACCTTTGTGATGATTAAATTCAACTCACAGAGTTGAACTTTTCTTTTGGGAGAGAATCTTTGAAACACTCTTTTACTACAATCTGCAAGTGGACATTAGGAGGGCTTTGAGGCCTCTGGTGGAAAAGGAAATATCTTCCAGTAAAAACTAGATAGAAGCATTCTCAGAAACTACTTTGTGATTCAAGACACAGAGTTGAACATTCCCTTTGACAGTGCAGTTTGGAAACTCTCTTTTTGTAGAATCTGCAAGTGGAGATATGGACCGCTTGGAGGCCTATGGTAGTCAAGGAAATAACTTCATATACAAACTAGACAGTAGCATTCTCAGAAAACTCTTTGTGACGACTGAGTTTAACTCACAGAGCTGAACATTCCCTGGGATGGAGCAGCTGCGAAACACACTATTTGTAGAATCTGCAAGGGGATTTTTGGACCTCTCTGAGGATTTCGTTGGAAACGGGATAAACTGCACATAACTAAACGGAAGTATTCTCAGAACTTTCTTCATGGTGATTGCATTCAACTCACACTGTTGAACCTTTCTTTGATAGTTCAGGTTTGAAACACTCTTTTTGTAGAATCTGCAAGAGGATATTTGGACCCCTCTGAGGATTTCGTTGGAAACGGGATTACCCGCACCTAACTAAACAGAAGCATTCTCAGAACTTTCCTCGTGATGCTTGCATTCAACAAACACTGTTGAACCTTTCTTTGATAGTTTAGGTTTGAAACACTCTTTTTGTAGAAACTGCAAGTTGATATTTGGACCTCTCTGAGGATTTCGTTGGAAACGGGATAAAGTGCACATAACTAAACAGAAGCATTCTCAGAAATTTCTTCGTGATGTTTGCATTCAACTCACAGCGTTGAAACTTTCTTTGATAGTTCAGGTTTGAAACACTCTTTTGTAGAAACTGCAGGTGGATAATTCCATCTCTTTGAGTCCTGTCCTAATGAAGGAGATAACTTCATATCAAAGCAAGACAGAAGCATTCTCAGAAATTTCTTTGGGATGATTGAGTCGGACTCAGCTGAACATTCCTTTGGATGGAGCACTTTCGAAACACACTATTTGTAGAATCTGCAAGTGGATATTTGGACCTCTCTGAGGATTTCGTTGGAAACGGGGTAAACCACACACAACTAAACAGAAGCATTCTCAGAGCCTTCTTCATGATGTTTGCATTCAACTCACAGTGTTGAACCTTTCTTTGATAGTTCAGGTTTGAAACACTCTTTTTGTAGAAACTGCAAGTGGAGAATTGCACCTCTTTGAGGCCTATCCCAGTAAAGGAAATAACTTCATATCAAAACAAGACCGAAGGACTCTCAGAAAATTCCTTGGGATGATTGTCTTGGACTCACCGAGCTGAACATTCCTTGGGCTGGAGAAGTTTTGAGGCACGCTTACTGGAGAATCTGCAAGTGGATATTTGGCCCTCTCTGAGGAATTCGTTGGAAACGGGATAATTTCAGCTAACTAAACAGAAGCAGTCTCAGAATCTTCTTTGTGATGTTTGCATTCAAATCCCAGAGTTGAACGTTCCTTTGAACGTTCAGGTTTGAAACTCTCTTTTTGTAGAATCTGCGAGTGGATATATGGACCTCTCTGGGCATTTCGTTGGAAACGGGAAAAACTGCACATCACTAAACAGAAGTATTCTCAGAAATTTCCCCGTGGTGATTGCATTCAACTCAAACTGTTGAACCTTCTTTGATAGTTCAGGTTTGAAACGCACTTTTTGTAGAATCTGCAAGAGGATATTTGGACCTCTCTGAGGATTTCGTTGGAAACGGGATTAACCGCACCTAACTAAACAGAAGCATTCTCAGAACTTTCCTCGTGAGGCTTGCATTCAACAAACACTGTTGAACGTTTCTTTGATAGTTTTGGTTTGAAACACTCTTCTTGTAGAAACTGCAAGTTGATATTTGGACCTCTCTGAGGGTTTCGTTGGAAACGGGATAAAGTGCACATAACTAAACAGAAGCATTCTCAGAACCTTCTTCGTGATGTTTGCATTCAACTCACAGTGTTGAAACTTTCTTTGATAGTTCAGGTTTGAAACACTCTTTTGTAGAAACTGCAGGTGGATAATTCCATCTCTTTGAGTCCTATCCTAGTAAAGGAGATAACTTCATATCAAAGCAAGACAGAAGCATTCTCAGAAATTTCTTTGGGATGATTGAGTCGGACTCAGCTGAACATTCCTTTGGATGGAGCACTTTCGAAACGCACTATTTGTAGAATCTGCAAGTGCATGTGTGGTCCTCTCTGAGGATTTCGTTGGAAACGGGATAAACCGCACACAACAAAACAGAAGCATTCTCAGAACCTTCTTCGTGATGTTTGCATTCAACTCACAGTGTTGACAGGTTTGAAACACTCCTTTTGTGGAAACTGCAAGTGGAGAATTGCACCTCTTTGAGGCCTATCCTAGTAAAGGAAATAACTTCATATCAAAACAAGACAGAAGCATTCTCAGAAAATTCCTTGGGATGATTGTGTTGGACTCACAGAGCTGAACATTCCTTGGGCTGGAGCAGTTTCGAAAGACGCTTTCTGTAGCATCTGCAAGTGGATATTTGGCCCTCTCTGAGGAATTCGTTGGAATCGGGGTAATATCAGCTAACTAAACAGAAGCAGTCTCAGAATCTTCTTTGTGATGTTTGCATTCAAATCCCAGAGTTGAAACTTCCTTTGAAAGTTCAGGTTAGAAACACTCTTTTTGTAGGATCTGCAATTGGATATTTGGACCACTCTGTGGCCTTCGTTCGAAACGGATATATCTTCACATAAAATCTAGACAGAAGCATTCTCAGAAACTTTTCTGTGATGACTGCATTCAACTCACAGAGTTGAACACTCGTTTTGAGAGCGCAGTTTTGAAACTCTCTTTCTGTGGAATCTGCAAGTGGATATGTGGACCTCTTTGAAGATTTCTTTGGAAACGGGAATATCTTCACATAAAATCTAAACAGAAGCATTCTCAGAAACAGAAGTGATGTTTGTGTTCAACTCACACAGTTTCACATGGCTTTTCAAAGAGAAGTTCTGAAACATTCTTTTCCTAGTGTCTGCAAGTGGACATTTGGAGAGCTTTCAGGCCTGTGGTGGAAAACGAATTATCGTCACATAAAAACAAGAGAGAAGCATTGTCAGAAACTTCTTTGTGATGATTGCATTCAACTCACAGAGTTGAAGGTTCCTTTTCAAACAGCAGTTTCCAAACACTCTTTCTGTGTAATGTGCAAGTGGATATTTCAACGTCTTTGAAGATTTCGTAGGAAACGGGATAATCTTCACAGAAAAGCTAAACAGAAGCATTCTCAGAAACACCTTTGTGATGATTAAATTCAACTCACAGAGTTGAACTTTTCTTTTGGGAGAGAATCTTTGAAACACTCTTTTACTACAATCTGCAAGTGGACATTAGGAGGGCTTTGAGGCCTCTGGTGGAAAAGGAAATATCTTCCAGTACAAACTAGATAGAAGCATTCTCAGAAACTACTTTGTGATTCAAGACACAGAGTTGAACATTCCCTTTGACAGTGCAGTTTGGAAACTCTCTTTTTGTAGAATCTGCAAGTGGAGATATGGACCGCTTGGAGGCCTATGGTAGTCAAGGAAATAACTTCATATACAAACTAGACAGTAGCATTCTCAGAAAACTCTTTGTGACGACTGAGTTTAACTCACAGAGCTGAACATTCCCTGGGATGGAGCAGCTGCGAAACACACTATTTGTAGAATCTGCAAGGGGATTTTTGGACCTCTCTGAGGATTTCGTTGGAAACGGGATAAACTGCACATAACTAAACGGAAGTATTCTCAGAACTTTCTTCATGGTGATTGCATTCAACTCACACTGTTGAACCTTTCTTTGATAGTTCAGGTTTGAAACACTCTTTTTGTAGAATCTGCAAGAGGATATTTGGACCCCTCTGAGGATTTCGTTGGAAACGGGATTACCCGCACCTAACTAAACAGAAGCATTCTCAGAACTTTCCTCGTGATGCTTGCATTCAACAAACACTGTTGAACCTTTCTTTGATAGTTTAGGTTTGAAACACTCTTTTTGTAGAAACTGCAAGTTGATATTTGGACCTCTCTGAGGATTTCGTTGGAAACGGGATAAAGTGCACATAACTAAACAGAAGCATTCTCAGAAATTTCTTCGTGATGTTTGCATTCAACTCACAGCGTTGAAACTTTCTTTGATAGTTCAGGTTTGAAACACTCTTTTGTAGAAACTGCAGGTGGATAATTCCATCTCTTTGAGTCCTGTCCTAATAAAGGAGATAACTTCATATCAAAGCAAGACAGAAGCATTCTCAGAAATTTCTTTGGGATGATTGAGTCGGACTCAGCTGAACATTCCTTTGGATGGAGCACTTTCGAAACACACTATTTGTAGAATCTGCAAGTGGATATTTGGACCTCTCTGAGGATTTCGTTGGAAACGGGATAAACCACACACAACTAAACAGAAGCATTCTCAGAGCCTTCTTCATGATGTTTGCATTCAACTCACAGTGTTGAACCTTTCTTTGATAGTTCAGGTTTGAAACACTCTTTTTGTAGAAACTGCAAGTGGAGAATTGCACCTCTTTGAGGCCTATCCCAGTAAAGGAAATAACTTCATATCAAAACAAGACCGAAGGACTCTCAGAAAATTCCTTGGGATGATTGTCTTGGACTCACCGAGCTGAACATTCCTTGGGCTGGAGAAGTTTTGAAGCACGCTTACTGGAGAATCTGCAAGTGGATATTTGGCCCTCTCTGAGGAACTCGTTGGAAACGGGATAATTTCAGCTAACTAAACAGAAGCAGTCTCAGAATCTTCTTTGTGATGTTTGCATTCAAATCCCAGAGTTGAACGTTCCTTTGAACGTTCAGGTTTGAAACTCTCTTTTTGTAGAATCTGCGAGTGGATATATGGACCTCTCTGGGCATTTCGTTGGAAACGGGAAAAACTGCACATCACTAAACAGAAGTATTCTCAGAAATTTCCCCGTGGTGATTGCATTCAACTCAAACTGTTGAACCTTCTTTGATAGTTCAGGTTTGAAACACACTTTTTGTAGAATCTGCAAGAGGATATTTGGACCTCTCTGAGGATTTCGTTGGAAACGGGATTAACCGCACCTAACTAAACAGAAGCATTCTCAGAACTTTCCTCGTGAGGCTTGCATTCAACAAACACTGTTGAACGTTTCTTTGATAGTTTTGGTTTGAAACACTCTTCTTGTAGAAACTGCAAGTTGATATTTGGACCTCTCTGAGGGTTTCGTTGGAAACGGGATAAAGTGCACATAACTAAACAGAAGCATTCTCAGAACCTTCTTCGTGATGTTTGCATTCAACTCACAGTGTTGAAACTTTCTTTGATAGTTCAGGTTTGAAACACTCTTTTGTAGAAACTGCAGGTGGATAATTCCATCTCTTTGAGTCCTATCCTAGTAAAGGAGATAACTTCATATCAAAGCAAGACAGAAGCATTCTCAGAAATTTCTTTGGGATGATTGAGTCGGACTCAGCTGAACATTCCTTTGGATGGAGCACTTTCGAAACGCACTATTTGTAGAATCTGCAAGTGCATGTGTGGTCCTCTCTGAGGATTTCGTTGGAAACGGGATAAACCGCACACAACAAAACAGAAGCATTCTCAGAACCTTCTTCGTGATGTTTGCATTCAACTCACAGTGTTGACAGGTTTGAAACACTCCTTTTGTGGAAACTGCAAGTGGAGAATTGCACCTCTTTGAGGCCTATCCTAGTAAAGGAAATAACTTCATATCAAAACAAGACAGAAGCATTCTCAGAAAATTCCTTGGGATGATTGTGTTGGACTCACAGAGCTGAACATTCCTTGGGCTGGAGCAGTTTCGAAAGACGCTTTCTGTAGCATCTGCAAGTGGATATTTGGCCCTCTCTGAGGAATTCGTTGGAATCGGGGTAATATCAGCTAACTAAACAGAAGCAGTCTCAGAATCTTCTTTGTGATGTTTGCATTCAAATCCCAGAGTTGAAACTTCCTTTGAAAGTTCAGGTTAGAAACACTCTTTTTGTAGGATCTGCAATTGGATATTTGGACCACTCTGTGGCCTTCGTTCGAAACGGATATATCTTCACATAAAATCTAGACAGAAGCATTCTCAGAAACTTTTCTGTGATGACTGCATTCAACTCACAGAGTTGAACACTCGTTTTGAGAGCGCAGTTTTGAAACTCTCTTTCTGTGGAATCTGCAAGTGGATATGTGGACCTCTTTGAAGATTTCTTTGGAAACGGGAATATCTTCACATAAAATCTAAACAGAAGCATTCTCAGAAACAGAAGTGATGTTTGTGTTCAACTCACACAGTTTCACATGGCTTTTCAAAGAGAAGTTCTGAAACATTCTTTTCCTAGTGTCTGCAAGTGGACATTTGGAGAGCTTTCAGGCCTGTGGTGGAAAACGAATTATCGTCACATAAAAACAAGAGAGAAGCATTGTCAGAAACTTCTTTGTGATGATTGCATTCAACTCACAGAGTTGAAGGTTCCTTTTCAAACAGCAGTTTCCAAACACTCTTTCTGTGTAATGTGCAAGTGGATATTTCAACGTCTTTGAAGATTTCGTAGGAAACGGGATAATCTTCACAGAAAAGCTAAACAGAAGCATTCTCAGAAACACCTTTGTGATGATTAAATTCAACTCACAGAGTTGAACTTTTCTTTTGGGAGAGAATCTTTGAAACACTCTTTTACTACAATCTGCAAGTGGACATTAGGAGGGCTTTGAGGCCTCTGGTGGAAAAGGAAATATCTTCCAGTACAAACTAGATAGAAGCATTCTCAGAAACTACTTTGTGATTCAAGACACAGAGTTGAACATTCCCTTTGACAGTGCAGTTTGGAAACTCTCTTTTTGTAGAATCTGCAAGTGGAGATATGGACCGCTTGGAGGCCTATGGTAGTCAAGGAAATAACTTCATATACAAACTAGACAGTAGCATTCTCAGAAAACTCTTTGTGACGACTGAGTTTAACTCACAGAGCTGAACATTCCCTGGGATGGAGCAGCTGCGAAACACACTATTTGTAGAATCTGCAAGGGGATTTTTGGACCTCTCTGAGGATTTCGTTGGAAACGGGATAAACTGCACATAACTAAACGGAAGTATTCTCAGAACTTTCTTCATGGTGATTGCATTCAACTCACACTGTTGAACCTTTCTTTGATAGTTCAGGTTTGAAACACTCTTTTTGTAGAATCTGCAAGAGGATATTTGGACCCCTCTGAGGATTTCGTTGGAAACGGGATTACCCGCACCTAACTAAACAGAAGCATTCTCAGAACTTTCCTCGTGATGCTTGCATTCAACAAACACTGTTGAACCTTTCTTTGATAGTTTAGGTTTGAAACACTCTTTTTGTAGAAACTGCAAGTTGATATTTGGACCTCTCTGAGGATTTCGTTGGAAACGGGATAAAGTGCACATAACTAAACAGAAGCATTCTCAGAAATTTCTTCGTGATGTTTGCATTCAACTCACAGCGTTGAAACTTTCTTTGATAGTTCAGGTTTGAAACACTCTTTTGTAGAAACTGCAGGTGGATAATTCCATCTCTTTGAGTCCTGTCCTAATAAAGGAGATAACTTCATATCAAAGCAAGACAGAAGCATTCTCAGAAATTTCTTTGGGATGATTGAGTCGGACTCAGCTGAACATTCCTTTGGATGGAGCACTTTCGAAACACACTATTTGTAGAATCTGCAAGTGGATATTTGGACCTCTCTGAGGATTTCGTTGGAAACGGGATAAACCACACACAACTAAACAGAAGCATTCTCAGAGCCTTCTTCATGATGTTTGCATTCAACTCACAGTGTTGAACCTTTCTTTGATAGTTCAGGTTTGAAACACTCTTTTTGTAGAAACTGCAAGTGGAGAATTGCACCTCTTTGAGGCCTATCCCAGTAAAGGAAATAACTTCATATCAAAACAAGACCGAAGGACTCTCAGAAAATTCCTTGGGATGATTGTCTTGGACTCACCGAGCTGAACATTCCTTGGGCTGGAGAAGTTTTGAAGCACGCTTACTGGAGAATCTGCAAGTGGATATTTGGCCCTCTCTGAGGAACTCGTTGGAAACGGGATAATTTCAGCTAACTAAACAGAAGCAGTCTCAGAATCTTCTTTGTGATGTTTGCATTCAAATCCCAGAGTTGAACGTTCCTTTGAACGTTCAGGTTTGAAACTCTCTTTTTGTAGAATCTGCGAGTGGATATATGGACCTCTCTGGGCATTTCGTTGGAAACGGGAAAAACTGCACATCACTAAACAGAAGTATTCTCAGAAATTTCCCCGTGGTGATTGCATTCAACTCAAACTGTTGAACCTTCTTTGATAGTTCAGGTTTGAAACACACTTTTTGTAGAATCTGCAAGAGGATATTTGGACCTCTCTGAGGATTTCGTTGGAAACGGGATTAACCGCACCTAACTAAACAGAAGCATTCTCAGAACTTTCCTCGTGAGGCTTGCATTCAACAAACACTGTTGAACGTTTCTTTGATAGTTTTGGTTTGAAACACTCTTCTTGTAGAAACTGCAAGTTGATATTTGGACCTCTCTGAGGGTTTCGTTGGAAACGGGATAAAGTGCACATAACTAAACAGAAGCATTCTCAGAACCTTCTTCGTGATGTTTGCATTCAACTCACAGTGTTGAAACTTTCTTTGATAGTTCAGGTTTGAAACACTCTTTTGTAGAAACTGCAGGTGGATAATTCCATCTCTTTGAGTCCTATCCTAGTAAAGGAGATAACTTCATATCAAAGCAAGACAGAAGCATTCTCAGAAATTTCTTTGGGATGATTGAGTCGGACTCAGCTGAACATTCCTTTGGATGGAGCACTTTCGAAACGCACTATTTGTAGAATCTGCAAGTGCATGTGTGGTCCTCTCTGAGGATTTCGTTGGAAACGGGATAAACCGCACACAACAAAACAGAAGCATTCTCAGAACCTTCTTCGTGATGTTTGCATTCAACTCACAGTGTTGACAGGTTTGAAACACTCCTTTTGTGGAAACTGCAAGTGGAGAATTGCACCTCTTTGAGGCCTATCCTAGTAAAGGAAATAACTTCATATCAAAACAAGACAGAAGCATTCTCAGAAAATTCCTTGGGATGATTGTGTTGGACTCACAGAGCTGAACATTCCTTGGGCTGGAGCAGTTTCGAAAGACGCTTTCTGTAGCATCTGCAAGTGGATATTTGGCCCTCTCTGAGGAATTCGTTGGAATCGGGGTAATATCAGCTAACTAAACAGAAGCAGTCTCAGAATCTTCTTTGTGATGTTTGCATTCAAATCCCAGAGTTGAAACTTCCTTTGAAAGTTCAGGTTAGAAACACTCTTTTTGTAGGATCTGCAATTGGATATTTGGACCACTCTGTGGCCTTCGTTCGAAACGGATATATCTTCACATAAAATCTAGACAGAAGCATTCTCAGAAACTTTTCTGTGATGACTGCATTCAACTCACAGAGTTGAACACTCGTTTTGAGAGCGCAGTTTTGAAACTCTCTTTCTGTGGAATCTGCAAGTGGATATGTGGACCTCTTTGAAGATTTCTTTGGAAACGGGAATATCTTCACATAAAATCTAAACAGAAGCATTCTCAGAAACTTCTCTGTGATGTTTGTGTTCAACTCACACAGTTTCACATGGCTTTTCAAAGAGAAGTTCTGAAACATTCTTTTCCTAGTGTCTGCAAGTGGACATTTGGAGAGCTTTCAGGCCTGTGGTGGAAAACGAATTATCGTCACATAAAAACAAGAGAGAAGCATTGTCAGAAACTTCTTTGTGATGATTGCATTCAACTCACAGAGTTGAAGGTTCCTTTTCAAACAGCAGTTTCCAAACACTCTTTCTGTGTAATGTGCAAGTGGATATTTCAACGTCTTTGAAGATTTCGTAGGAAACGGGATAATCTTCACAGAAAAGCTAAACAGAAGCATTCTCAGAAACACCTTTGTGATGATTAAATTCAACTCACAGAGTTGAACTTTTCTTTTGGGAGAGAATCTTTGAAACACTCTTTTACTACAATCTGCAAGTGGACATTAGGAGGGCTTTGAGGCCTCTGGTGGAAAAGGAAATATCTTCCAGTACAAACTAGATAGAAGCATTCTCAGAAACTACTTTGTGATGATTGCATTCAAGACACAGAGTTGTACATTCCCTTTGACAGTGCAGTTTGGAAACTCTCTTTTTGTAGAATCTGCAAGTGGAGATATGGACCGCTTGGAGGCCTATGGTAGTCAAGGAAATAACTTCATATACAAACTAGACAGTAGCATTCTCAGAAAACTCTTTGTGACGACTGAGTTTAACTCACAGAGCTGAACATTCCCTGGGATGGAGCAGCTGCGAAACACACTATTTGTAGAATCTGCAAGGGGATTTTTGGACCTCTCTGAGGATTTCGTTGGAAACGGGATAAACTGCACATAACTAAACGGAAGTATTCTCAGAACTTTCTTCATGGTGATTGCATTCAACTCACACTGTTGAACCTTTCTTTGATAGTTCAGGTTTGAAACACTCTTTTTGTAGAATCTGCAAGAGGATATTTGGACCCCTCTGAGGATTTCGTTGGAAACGGGATTACCCGCACCTAACTAAACAGAAGCATTCTCAGAACTTTCCTCGTGATGCTTGCATTCAACAAACACTGTTGAACCTTTCTTTGATAGTTTAGGTTTGAAACACTCTTTTTGTAGAAACTGCAAGTTGATATTTGGACCTCTCTGAGGATTTCGTTGGAAACGGGATAAAGTGCACATAACTAAACAGAAGCATTCTCAGAAATTTCTTCGTGATGTTTGCATTCAACTCACAGCGTTGAAACTTTCTTTGATAGTTCAGGTTTGAAACACTCTTTTGTAGAAACTGCAGGTGGATAATTCCATCTCTTTGAGTCCTGTCCTAATGAAGGAGATAACTTCATATCAAAGCAAGACAGAAGCATTCTCAGAAATTTCTTTGGGATGATTGAGTCGGACTCAGCTGAACATTCCTTTGGATGGAGCACTTTCGAAACACACTATTTGTAGAATCTGCAAGTGGATATTTGGACCTCTCTGAGGATTTCGTTGGAAACGGGGTAAACCACACACAACTAAACAGAAGCATTCTCAGAGCCTTCTTCATGATGTTTGCATTCAACTCACAGTGTTGAACCTTTCTTTGATAGTTCAGGTTTGAAACACTCTTTTTGTAGAAACTGCAAGTGGAGAATTGCACCTCTTTGAGGCCTATCCCAGTAAAGGAAATAACTTCATATCAAAACAAGACCGAAGGACTCTCAGAAAATTCCTTGGGATGATTGTCTTGGACTCACCGAGCTGAACATTCCTTGGGCTGGAGAAGTTTTGAGGCACGCTTACTGGAGAATCTGCAAGTGGATATTTGGCCCTCTCTGAGGAATTCGTTGGAAACGGGATAATTTCAGCTAACTAAACAGAAGCAGTCTCAGAATCTTCTTTGTGATGTTTGCATTCAAATCCCAGAGTTGAACGTTCCTTTGAACGTTCAGGTTTGAAACTCTCTTTTTGTAGAATCTGCGAGTGGATATATGGACCTCTCTGGGCATTTCGTTGGAAACGGGAAAAACTGCACATCACTAAACAGAAGTATTCTCAGAAATTTCCCCGTGGTGATTGCATTCAACTCAAACTGTTGAACCTTCTTTGATAGTTCAGGTTTGAAACACACTTTTTGTAGAATCTGCAAGAGGATATTTGGACCTCTCTGAGGATTTCGTTGGAAACGGGATTAACCGCACCTAACTAAACAGAAGCATTCTCAGAACTTTCCTCGTGAGGCTTGCATTCAACAAACACTGTTGAACGTTTCTTTGATAGTTTTGGTTTGAAACACTCTTCTTGTAGAAACTGCAAGTTGATATTTGGACCTCTCTGAGGGTTTCGTTGGAAACGGGATAAAGTGCACATAACTAAACAGAAGCATTCTCAGAACCTTCTTCGTGATGTTTGCATTCAACTCACAGTGTTGAAACTTTCTTTGATAGTTCAGGTTTGAAACACTCTTTTGTAGAAACTGCAGGTGGATAATTCCATCTCTTTGAGTCCTATCCTAGTAAAGGAGATAACTTCATATCAAAGCAAGACAGAAGCATTCTCAGAAATTTCTTTGGGATGATTGAGTCGGACTCAGCTGAACATTCCTTTGGATGGAGCACTTTCGAAACGCACTATTTGTAGAATCTGCAAGTGCATGTGTGGTCCTCTCTGAGGATTTCGTTGGAAACGGGATAAACCGCACACAACAAAACAGAAGCATTCTCAGAACCTTCTTCGTGATGTTTGCATTCAACTCACAGTGTTGACAGGTTTGAAACACTCCTTTTGTGGAAACTGCAAGTGGAGAATTGCACCTCTTTGAGGCCTATCCTAGTAAAGGAAATAACTTCATATCAAAACAAGACAGAAGCATTCTCAGAAAATTCCTTGGGATGATTGTGTTGGACTCACAGAGCTGAACATTCCTTGGGCTGGAGCAGTTTCGAAAGACGCTTTCTGTAGCATCTGCAAGTGGATATTTGGCCCTCTCTGAGGAATTCGTTGGAATCGGGGTAATATCAGCTAACTAAACAGAAGCAGTCTCAGAATCTTCTTTGTGATGTTTGCATTCAAATCCCAGAGTTGAAACTTCCTTTGAAAGTTCAGGTTAGAAACACTCTTTTTGTAGGATCTGCAATTGGATATTTGGACCACTCTGTGGCCTTCGTTCGAAACGGATATATCTTCACATAAAATCTAGACAGAAGCATTCTCAGAAACTTTTCTGTGATGACTGCATTCAACTCACAGAGTTGAACACTCGTTTTGAGAGCGCAGTTTTGAAACTCTCTTTCTGTGGAATCTGCAAGTGGATATGTGGACCTCTTTGAAGATTTCTTTGGAAACGGGAATATCTTCACATAAAATCTAAACAGAAGCATTCTCAGAAACAGAAGTGATGTTTGTGTTCAACTCACACAGTTTCACATGGCTTTTCAAAGAGAAGTTCTGAAACATTCTTTTCCTAGTGTCTGCAAGTGGACATTTGGAGAGCTTTCAGGCCTGTGGTGGAAAACGAATTATCGTCACATAAAAACAAGAGAGAAGCATTGTCAGAAACTTCTTTGTGATGATTGCATTCAACTCACAGAGTTGAAGGTTCCTTTTCAAACAGCAGTTTCCAAACACTCTTTCTGTGTAATGTGCAAGTGGATATTTCAACGTCTTTGAAGATTTCGTAGGAAACGGGATAATCTTCACAGAAAAGCTAAACAGAAGCATTCTCAGAAACACCTTTGTGATGATTAAATTCAACTCACAGAGTTGAACTTTTCTTTTGGGAGAGAATCTTTGAAACACTCTTTTACTACAATCTGCAAGTGGACATTAGGAGGGCTTTGAGGCCTCTGGTGGAAAAGGAAATATCTTCCAGTACAAACTAGATAGAAGCATTCTCAGAAACTACTTTGTGATTCAAGACACAGAGTTGAACATTCCCTTTGACAGTGCAGTTTGGAAACTCTCTTTTTGTAGAATCTGCAAGTGGAGATATGGACCGCTTGGAGGCCTATGGTAGTCAAGGAAATAACTTCATATACAAACTAGACAGTAGCATTCTCAGAAAACTCTTTGTGACGACTGAGTTTAACTCACAGAGCTGAACATTCCCTGGGATGGAGCAGCTGCGAAACACACTATTTGTAGAATCTGCAAGGGGATTTTTGGACCTCTCTGAGGATTTCGTTGGAAACGGGATAAACTGCACATAACTAAACGGAAGTATTCTCAGAACTTTCTTCATGGTGATTGCATTCAACTCACACTGTTGAACCTTTCTTTGATAGTTCAGGTTTGAAACACTCTTTTTGTAGAATCTGCAAGAGGATATTTGGACCCCTCTGAGGATTTCGTTGGAAACGGGATTACCCGCACCTAACTAAACAGAAGCATTCTCAGAACTTTCCTCGTGATGCTTGCATTCAACAAACACTGTTGAACCTTTCTTTGATAGTTTAGGTTTGAAACACTCTTTTTGTAGAAACTGCAAGTTGATATTTGGACCTCTCTGAGGATTTCGTTGGAAACGGGATAAAGTGCACATAACTAAACAGAAGCATTCTCAGAAATTTCTTCGTGATGTTTGCATTCAACTCACAGCGTTGAAACTTTCTTTGATAGTTCAGGTTTGAAACACTCTTTTGTAGAAACTGCAGGTGGATAATTCCATCTCTTTGAGTCCTGTCCTAATAAAGGAGATAACTTCATATCAAAGCAAGACAGAAGCATTCTCAGAAATTTCTTTGGGATGATTGAGTCGGACTCAGCTGAACATTCCTTTGGATGGAGCACTTTCGAAACACACTATTTGTAGAATCTGCAAGTGGATATTTGGACCTCTCTGAGGATTTCGTTGGAAACGGGATAAACCACACACAACTAAACAGAAGCATTCTCAGAGCCTTCTTCATGATGTTTGCATTCAACTCACAGTGTTGAACCTTTCTTTGATAGTTCAGGTTTGAAACACTCTTTTTGTAGAAACTGCAAGTGGAGAATTGCACCTCTTTGAGGCCTATCCCAGTAAAGGAAATAACTTCATATCAAAACAAGACCGAAGGACTCTCAGAAAATTCCTTGGGATGATTGTCTTGGACTCACCGAGCTGAACATTCCTTGGGCTGGAGAAGTTTTGAAGCACGCTTACTGGAGAATCTGCAAGTGGATATTTGGCCCTCTCTGAGGAACTCGTTGGAAACGGGATAATTTCAGCTAACTAAACAGAAGCAGTCTCAGAATCTTCTTTGTGATGTTTGCATTCAAATCCCAGAGTTGAACGTTCCTTTGAACGTTCAGGTTTGAAACTCTCTTTTTGTAGAATCTGCGAGTGGATATATGGACCTCTCTGGGCATTTCGTTGGAAACGGGAAAAACTGCACATCACTAAACAGAAGTATTCTCAGAAATTTCCCCGTGGTGATTGCATTCAACTCAAACTGTTGAACCTTCTTTGATAGTTCAGGTTTGAAACACACTTTTTGTAGAATCTGCAAGAGGATATTTGGACCTCTCTGAGGATTTCGTTGGAAACGGGATTAACCGCACCTAACTAAACAGAAGCATTCTCAGAACTTTCCTCGTGAGGCTTGCATTCAACAAACACTGTTGAACGTTTCTTTGATAGTTTTGGTTTGAAACACTCTTCTTGTAGAAACTGCAAGTTGATATTTGGACCTCTCTGAGGGTTTCGTTGGAAACGGGATAAAGTGCACATAACTAAACAGAAGCATTCTCAGAACCTTCTTCGTGATGTTTGCATTCAACTCACAGTGTTGAAACTTTCTTTGATAGTTCAGGTTTGAAACACTCTTTTGTAGAAACTGCAGGTGGATAATTCCATCTCTTTGAGTCCTATCCTAGTAAAGGAGATAACTTCATATCAAAGCAAGACAGAAGCATTCTCAGAAATTTCTTTGGGATGATTGAGTCGGACTCAGCTGAACATTCCTTTGGATGGAGCACTTTCGAAACGCACTATTTGTAGAATCTGCAAGTGCATGTGTGGTCCTCTCTGAGGATTTCGTTGGAAACGGGATAAACCGCACACAACAAAACAGAAGCATTCTCAGAACCTTCTTCGTGATGTTTGCATTCAACTCACAGTGTTGACAGGTTTGAAACACTCCTTTTGTGGAAACTGCAAGTGGAGAATTGCACCTCTTTGAGGCCTATCCTAGTAAAGGAAATAACTTCATATCAAAACAAGACAGAAGCATTCTCAGAAAATTCCTTGGGATGATTGTGTTGGACTCACAGAGCTGAACATTCCTTGGGCTGGAGCAGTTTCGAAAGACGCTTTCTGTAGCATCTGCAAGTGGATATTTGGCCCTCTCTGAGGAATTCGTTGGAATCGGGGTAATATCAGCTAACTAAACAGAAGCAGTCTCAGAATCTTCTTTGTGATGTTTGCATTCAAATCCCAGAGTTGAAACTTCCTTTGAAAGTTCAGGTTAGAAACACTCTTTTTGTAGGATCTGCAATTGGATATTTGGACCACTCTGTGGCCTTCGTTCGAAACGGATATATCTTCACATAAAATCTAGACAGAAGCATTCTCAGAAACTTTTCTGTGATGACTGCATTCAACTCACAGAGTTGAACACTCGTTTTGAGAGCGCAGTTTTGAAACTCTCTTTCTGTGGAATCTGCAAGTGGATATGTGGACCTCTTTGAAGATTTCTTTGGAAACGGGAATATCTTCACATAAAATCTAAACAGAAGCATTCTCAGAAACTTCTCTGTGATGTTTGTGTTCAACTCACACAGTTTCACATGGCTTTTCAAAGAGAAGTTCTGAAACATTCTTTTCCTAGTGTCTGCAAGTGGACATTTGGAGAGCTTTCAGGCCTGTGGTGGAAAACGAATTATCGTCACATAAAAACAAGAGAGAAGCATTGTCAGAAACTTCTTTGTGATGATTGCATTCAACTCACAGAGTTGAAGGTTCCTTTTCAAACAGCAGTTTCCAAACACTCTTTCTGTGTAATGTGCAAGTGGATATTTCAACGTCTTTGAAGATTTCGTAGGAAACGGGATAATCTTCACAGAAAAGCTAAACAGAAGCATTCTCAGAAACACCTTTGTGATGATTAAATTCAACTCACAGAGTTGAACTTTTCTTTTGGGAGAGAATCTTTGAAACACTCTTTTACTACAATCTGC
Organism: Pan troglodytes; assembly: GCF_028858775.2. Lineage (NCBI taxonomy): Eukaryota > Metazoa > Chordata > Mammalia > Primates > Hominidae > Pan > Pan troglodytes. Next base: position 64,981,577 of record NC_072403.2, read on the forward strand.
AAGTGGACATTAGGAGGGCTTTGAGGCCTCTGGTGGAAAAGGAAATATCTTCCAGTACAAACTAGATAGAAGCATTCTCAGAAACTACTTTGTGATGATTGCATTCAAGACACAGAGTTGTACATTCCCTTTGACAGTGCAGTTTGGAAACTCTCTTTTTGTAGAATCTGCAAGTGGAGATATGGACCGCTTGGAGGCCTATGGTAGTCAAGGAAATAACTTCATATACAAACTAGACAGTAGCATTCTCAGAAAACTCTTTGTGACGACTGAGTTTAACTCACAGAGCTGAACATTCCCTGGGATGGAGCAGCTGCGAAACACACTATTTGTAGAATCTGCAAGGGGATTTTTGGACCTCTCTGAGGATTTCGTTGGAAACGGGATAAACTGCACATAACTAAACGGAAGTATTCTCAGAACTTTCTTCATGGTGATTGCATTCAACTCACACTGTTGAACCTTTCTTTGATAGTTCAGGTTTGAAACACTCTTTTTGTAGAATCTGCAAGAGGATATTTGGACCCCTCTGAGGATTTCGTTGGAAACGGGATTACCCGCACCTAACTAAACAGAAGCATTCTCAGAACTTTCCTCGTGATGCTTGCATTCAACAAACACTGTTGAACCTTTCTTTGATAGTTTAGGTTTGAAACACTCTTTTTGTAGAAACTGCAAGTTGATATTTGGACCTCTCTGAGGATTTCGTTGGAAACGGGATAAAGTGCACATAACTAAACAGAAGCATTCTCAGAAATTTCTTCGTGATGTTTGCATTCAACTCACAGCGTTGAAACTTTCTTTGATAGTTCAGGTTTGAAACACTCTTTTGTAGAAACTGCAGGTGGATAATTCCATCTCTTTGAGTCCTGTCCTAATGAAGGAGATAACTTCATATCAAAGCAAGACAGAAGCATTCTCAGAAATTTCTTTGGGATGATTGAGTCGGACTCAGCTGAACATTCCTTTGGATGGAGCACTTTCGAAACACACTATTTGTAGAATCTGCAAGTGGATATTTGGACCTCTCTGAGGATTTCGTTGGAAACGGGGTAAACCACACACAACTAAACAGAAGCATTCTCAGAGCCTTCTTCATGATGTTTGCATTCAACTCACAGTGTTGAAACTTTCTTTGATAGTTCAGGTTTGAAACACTCTTTTTGTAGAAACTGCAAGTGGAGAATTGCACCTCTTTGAGGCCTATCCCAGTAAAGGAAATAACTTCATATCAAAACAAGACCGAAGGACTCTCAGAAAATTCCTTGGGATGATTGTCTTGGACTCACCGAGCTGAACATTCCTTGGGCTGGAGAAGTTTTGAGGCACGCTTACTGGAGAATCTGCAAGTGGATATTTGGCCCTCTCTGAGGAACTCGTTGGAAACGGGATAATTTCAGCTAACTAAACAGAAGCAGTCTCAGAATCTTCTTTGTGATGTTTGCATTCAAATCCCAGAGTTGAACGTTCCTTTGAACGTTCAGGTTTGAAACTCTCTTTTTGTAGAATCTGCGAGTGGATATATGGACCTCTCTGGGCATTTCGTTGGAAACGGGAAAAACTGCACATCACTAAACAGAAGTATTCTCAGAAATTTCCCCGTGGTGATTGCATTCAACTCAAACTGTTGAACCTTCTTTGATAGTTCAGGTTTGAAACACACTTTTTGTAGAATCTGCAAGAGGATATTTGGACCTCTCTGAGGATTTCGTTGGAAACGGGATTAACCGCACCTAACTAAACAGAAGCATTCTCAGAACTTTCCTCGTGAGGCTTGCATTCAACAAACACTGTTGAACGTTTCTTTGATAGTTTTGGTTTGAAACACTCTTCTTGTAGAAACTGCAAGTTGATATTTGGACCTCTCTGAGGGTTTCGTTGGAAACGGGATAAAGTGCACATAACTAAACAGAAGCATTCTCAGAACCTTCTTCGTGATGTTTGCATTCAACTCACAGTGTTGAAACTTTCTTTGATAGTTCAGGTTTGAAACACTCTTTTGTAGAAACTGCAGGTGGATAATTCCATCTCTTTGAGTCCTATCCTAGTAAAGGAGATAACTTCATATCAAAGCAAGACAGAAGCATTCTCAGAAATTTCTTTGGGATGATTGAGTCGGACTCAGCTGAACATTCCTTTGGATGGAGCACTTTCGAAACGCACTATTTGTAGAATCTGCAAGTGCATGTGTGGTCCTCTCTGAGGATTTCGTTGGAAACGGGATAAACCGCACACAACAAAACAGAAGCATTCTCAGAACCTTCTTCGTGATGTTTGCATTCAACTCACAGTGTTGACAGGTTTGAAACACTCCTTTTGTGGAAACTGCAAGTGGAGAATTGCACCTCTTTGAGGCCTATCCTAGTAAAGGAAATAACTTCATATCAAAACAAGACAGAAGCATTCTCAGAAAATTCCTTGGGATGATTGTGTTGGACTCACAGAGCTGAACATTCCTTGGGCTGGAGCAGTTTCGAAAGACGCTTTCTGTAGCATCTGCAAGTGGATATTTGGCCCTCTCTGAGGAATTCGTTGGAATCGGGGTAATATCAGCTAACTAAACAGAAGCAGTCTCAGAATCTTCTTTGTGATGTTTGCATTCAAATCCCAGAGTTGAAACTTCCTTTGAAAGTTCAGGTTAGAAACACTCTTTTTGTAGGATCTGCAATTGGATATTTGGACCACTCTGTGGCCTTCGTTCGAAACGGATATATCTTCACATAAAATCTAGACAGAAGCATTCTCAGAAACTTTTCTGTGATGACTGCATTCAACTCACAGAGTTGAACACTCGTTTTGAGAGCGCAGTTTTGAAACTCTCTTTCTGTGGAATCTGCAAGTGGATATGTGGACCTCTTTGAAGATTTCTTTGGAAACGGGAATATCTTCACATAAAATCTAAACAGAAGCATTCTCAGAAACTTCTCTGTGATGTTTGTGTTCAACTCACACAGTTTCACATGGCTTTTCAAAGAGAAGTTCTGAAACATTCTTTTCCTAGTGTCTGCAAGTGGACATTTGGAGAGCTTTCAGGCCTGTGGTGGAAAACGAATTATCGTCACATAAAAACAAGAGAGAAGCATTGTCAGAAACTTCTTTGTGATGATTGCATTCAACTCACAGAGTTGAAGGTTCCTTTTCAAACAGCAGTTTCCAAACACTCTTTCTGTGTAATGTGCAAGTGGATATTTCAACGTCTTTGAAGATTTCGTAGGAAACGGGATAATCTTCACAGAAAAGCTAAACAGAAGCATTCTCAGAAACACCTTTGTGATGATTAAATTCAACTCACAGAGTTGAACTTTTCTTTTGGGAGAGAATCTTTGAAACACTCTTTTACTACAATCTGCAAGTGGACATTAGGAGGGCTTTGAGGCCTCTGGTGGAAAAGGAAATATCTTCCAGTAAAAACTAGATAGAAGCATTCTCAGAAACTACTTTGTGATGATTGCATTCAAGACACAGAGTTGAACATTCCCTTTGACAGTGCAGTTTGGAAACTCTCTTTTTGTAGAATCTGCAAGTGGAGATATGGACCGCTTGGAGGCCTATGGTAGTCAAGGAAATAACTTCATATACAAACTAGACAGTAGCATTCTCAGAAAACTCTTTGTGACGACTGAGTTTAACTCACAGAGCTGAACATTCCCTGGGATGGAGCAGCTGCGAAACACACTATTTGTAGAATCTGCAAGGGGATTTTTGGACCTCTCTGAGGATTTCGTTGGAAACGGGATAAACTGCACATAACTAAACGGAAGTATTCTCAGAACTTTCTTCATGGTGATTGCATTCAACTCACACTGTTGAACCTTTCTTTGATAGTTCAGGTTTGAAACACTCTTTTTGTAGAATCTGCAAGAGGATATTTGGACCCCTCTGAGGATTTCGTTGGAAACGGGATTACCCGCACCTAACTAAACAGAAGCATTCTCAGAACTTTCCTCGTGATGCTTGCATTCAACAAACACTGTTGAACCTTTCTTTGATAGTTTAGGTTTGAAACACTCTTTTTGTAGAAACTGCAAGTTGATATTTGGACCTCTCTGAGGATTTCGTTGGAAACGGGATAAAGTGCACATAACTAAACAGAAGCATTCTCAGAAATTTCTTCGTGATGTTTGCATTCAACTCACAGCGTTGAAACTTTCTTTGATAGTTCAGGTTTGAAACACTCTTTTGTAGAAACTGCAGGTGGATAATTCCATCTCTTTGAGTCCTGTCCTAATGAAGGAGATAACTTCATATCAAAGCAAGACAGAAGCATTCTCAGAAATTTCTTTGGGATGATTGAGTCGGACTCAGCTGAACATTCCTTTGGATGGAGCACTTTCGAAACACACTATTTGTAGAATCTGCAAGTGGATATTTGGACCTCTCTGAGGATTTCGTTGGAAACGGGGTAAACCACACACAACTAAACAGAAGCATTCTCAGAGCCTTCTTCATGATGTTTGCATTCAACTCACAGTGTTGAACCTTTCTTTGATAGTTCAGGTTTGAAACACTCTTTTTGTAGAAACTGCAAGTGGAGAATTGCACCTCTTTGAGGCCTATCCCAGTAAAGGAAATAACTTCATATCAAAACAAGACCGAAGGACTCTCAGAAAATTCCTTGGGATGATTGTCTTGGACTCACCGAGCTGAACATTCCTTGGGCTGGAGAAGTTTTGAGGCACGCTTACTGGAGAATCTGCAAGTGGATATTTGGCCCTCTCTGAGGAATTCGTTGGAAACGGGATAATTTCAGCTAACTAAACAGAAGCAGTCTCAGAATCTTCTTTGTGATGTTTGCATTCAAATCCCAGAGTTGAACGTTCCTTTGAACGTTCAGGTTTGAAACTCTCTTTTTGTAGAATCTGCGAGTGGATATATGGACCTCTCTGGGCATTTCGTTGGAAACGGGAAAAACTGCACATCACTAAACAGAAGTATTCTCAGAAATTTCCCCGTGGTGATTGCATTCAACTCAAACTGTTGAACCTTCTTTGATAGTTCAGGTTTGAAACACACTTTTTGTAGAATCTGCAAGAGGATATTTGGACCTCTCTGAGGATTTCGTTGGAAACGGGATTAACCGCACCTAACTAAACAGAAGCATTCTCAGAACTTTCCTCGTGAGGCTTGCATTCAACAAACACTGTTGAACGTTTCTTTGATAGTTTTGGTTTGAAACACTCTTCTTGTAGAAACTGCAAGTTGATATTTGGACCTCTCTGAGGGTTTCGTTGGAAACGGGATAAAGTGCACATAACTAAACAGAAGCATTCTCAGAACCTTCTTCGTGATGTTTGCATTCAACTCACAGCGTTGAAACTTTCTTTGATAGTTCAGGTTTGAAACACTCTTTTGTAGAAACTGCAGGTGGATAATTCCATCTCTTTGAGTCCTATCCTAGTAAAGGAGATAACTTCATATCAAAGCAAGACAGAAGCATTCTCAGAAATTTCTTTGGGATGATTGAGTCGGACTCAGCTGAACATTCCTTTGGATGGAGCACTTTCGAAACGCACTATTTGTAGAATCTGCAAGTGCATGTGTGGTCCTCTCTGAGGATTTCGTTGGCAACGGGATAAACCGCACACAACAAAACAGAAGCATTCTCAGAACCTTCTTCGTGATGTTTGCATTCAACTCACAGTGTTGACAGGTTTGAAACACTCCTTTTGTGGAAACTGCAAGTGGAGAATTGCACCTCTTTGAGGCCTATCCTAGTAAAGGAAATAACTTCATATCAAAACAAGACAGAAGCATTCTCAGAAAATTCCTTGGGATGATTGTGTTGGACTCACAGAGCTGAACATTCCTTGGGCTGGAGCAGTTTCGAAAGACGCTTTCTGTAGCATCTGCAAGTGGATATTTGGCCCTCTCTGAGGAATTCGTTGGAATCGGGGTAATATCAGCTAACTAAACAGAAGCAGTCTCAGAATCTTCTTTGTGATGTTTGCATTCAAATCCCAGAGTTGAAACTTCCTTTGAAAGTTCAGGTTAGAAACACTCTTTTTGTAGGATCTGCAATTGGATATTTGGACCACTCTGTGGCCTTCGTTCGAAACGGATATATCTTCACATAAAATCTAGACAGAAGCATTCTCAGAAACTTTTCTGTGATGACTGCATTCAACTCACAGCGTTGAACACTCGTTTTGAGAGCGCAGTTTTGAAACTCTCTTTCTGTGGAATCTGCAAGTGGATATGTGGACCTCTTTGAAGATTTCTTTGGAAACGGGAATATCTTCACATAAAATCTAAACAGAAGCATTCTCAGAAACTTCTCTGTGATGTTTGTGTTCAACTCACACAGTTTCACATGGCTTTTCAAAGAGAAGTTCTGAAACATTCTTTTCCTAGTGTCTGCAAGTGGACATTTGGAGAGCTTTCAGGCCTGTGGTGGAAAACGAATTATCGTCACATAAAAACAAGAGAGAAGCATTGTCAGAAACTTCTTTGTGATGATTGCATTCAACTCACAGAGTTGAAGGTTCCTTTTCAAACAGCAGTTTCCAAACACTCTTTCTGTGTAATGTGCAAGTGGATATTTCAACGTCTTTGAAGATTTCGTAGGAAACGGGATAATCTTCACAGAAAAGCTAAACAGAAGCATTCTCAGAAACACCTTTGTGATGATTAAATTCAACTCACAGAGTTGAACTTTTCTTTTGGGAGAGAATCTTTGAAACACTCTTTTACTACAATCTGCAAGTGGACATTAGGAGGGCTTTGAGGCCTCTGGTGGAAAAGGAAATATCTTCCAGTACAAACTAGATAGAAGCATTCTCAGAAACTACTTTGTGATGATTGCATTCAAGACACAGAGTTGAACATTCCCTTTGACAGTGCAGTTTGGAAACTCTCTTTTTGTAGAATCTGCAAGTGGAGATATGGACCGCTTGGAGGCCTATGGTAGTCAAGGAAATAACTTCATATACAAACTAGACAGTAGCATTCTCAGAAAACTCTTTGTGACGACTGAGTTTAACTCACAGAGCTGAACATTCCCTGGGATGGAGCAGCTGCGAAACACACTATTTGTAGAATCTGCAAGGGGATTTTTGGACCTCTCTGAGGATTTCGTTGGAAACGGGATAAACTGCACATAACTAAACGGAAGTATTCTCAGAACTTTCTTCATGGTGATTGCATTCAACTCACACTGTTGAACCTTTCTTTGATAGTTCAGGTTTGAAACACTCTTTTTGTAGAATCTGCAAGAGGATATTTGGACCCCTCTGAGGATTTCGTTGGAAACGGGATTACCCGCACCTAACTAAACAGAAGCATTCTCAGAACATTCCTCGTGATGCTTGCATTCAACAAACACTGTTGAACCTTTCTTTGATAGTTTAGGTTTGAAACACTCTTTTTGTAGAAACTGCAAGTTGATATTTGGACCTCTCTGAGGATTTCGTTGGAAACGGGATAAAGTGCACATAACTAAACAGAAGCATTCTCAGAAATTTCTTCGTGATGTTTGCATTCAACTCACAGCGTTGAAACTTTCTTTGATAGTTCAGGTTTGAAACACTCTTTTGTAGAAACTGCAGGTGGATAATTCCATCTCTTTGAGTCCTGTCCTAATGAAGGAGATAACTTCATATCAAAGCAAGACAGAAGCATTCTCAGAAATTTCTTTGGGATGATTGAGTCGGACTCAGCTGAACATTCCTTTGGATGGAGCACTTTCGAAACACACTATTTGTAGAATCTGCAAGTGGATATTTGGACCTCTCTGAGGATTTCGTTGGAAACGGGGTAAACCACACACAACTAAACAGAAGCATTCTCAGAGCCTTCTTCATGATGTTTGCATTCAACTCACAGTGTTGAAACTTTCTTTGATAGTTCAGGTTTGAAACACTCTTTTTGTAGAAACTGCAAGTGGAGAATTGCACCTCTTTGAGGCCTATCCCAGTAAAGGAAATAACTTCATATCAAAACAAGACCGAAGGACTCTCAGAAAATTCCTTGGGATGATTGTCTTGGACTCACCGAGCTGAACATTCCTCGGGCTGGAGAAGTTTTGAGGCACGCTTACTGGAGAATCTGCAAGTGGATATTTGGCCCTCTCTGAGGAACTCGTTGGAAACGGGATAATTTCAGCTAACTAAACAGAAGCAGTCTCAGAATCTTCTTTGTGATGTTTGCATTCAAATCCCAGAGTTGAACGTTCCTTTGAACGTTCAGGTTTGAAACTCTCTTTTTGTAGAATCTGCGAGTGGATATATGGACCTCTCTGGGCATTTCGTTGGAAACGGGAAAAACTGCACATCACTAAACAGAAGTATTCTCAGAAATTTCCCCGTGGTGATTGCATTCAACTCAAACTGTTGAACCTTCTTTGATAGTTCAGGTTTGAAACACACTTTTTGTAGAATCTGCAAGAGGATATTTGGACCTCTCTGAGGATTTCGTTGGAAACGGGATTAACCGCACCTAACTAAACAGAAGCATTCTCAGAACTTTCCTCGTGAGGCTTGCATTCAACAAACACTGTTGAACGTTTCTTTGATAGTTTTGGTTTGAAACACTCTTCTTGTAGAAACTGCAAGTTGATATTTGGACCTCTCTGAGGGTTTCGTTGGAAACGGGATAAAGTGCACATAACTAAACAGAAGCATTCTCAGAACCTTCTTCGTGATGTTTGCATTCAACTCACAGCGTTGAAACTTTCTTTGATAGTTCAGGTTTGAAACACTCTTTTGTAGAAACTGCAGGTGGATAATTCCATCTCTTTGAGTCCTATCCTAGTAAAGGAGATAACTTCATATCAAAGCAAGACAGAAGCATTCTCAGAAATTTCTTTGGGATGATTGAGTCGGACTCAGCTGAACATTCCTTTGGATGGAGCACTTTCGAAACGCACTATTTGTAGAATCTGCAAGTGCATGTGTGGTCCTCTCTGAGGATTTCGTTGGAAACGGGATAAACCGCACACAACAAAACAGAAGCATTCTCAGAACCTTCTTCGTGATGTTTGCATTCAACTCACAGTGTTGACAGGTTTGAAACACTCCTTTTGTGGAAACTGCAAGTGGAGAATTGCACCTCTTTGAGGCCTATCCTAGTAAAGGAAATAACTTCATATCAAAACAAGACAGAAGCATTCTCAGAAAATTCCTTGGGATGATTGTGTTGGACTCACAGAGCTGAACATTCCTTGGGCTGGAGCAGTTTCGAAAGACGCTTTCTGTAGCATCTGCAAGTGGATATTTGGCCCTCTCTGAGGAATTCGTTGGAATCGGGGTAATATCAGCTAACTAAACAGAAGCAGTCTCAGAATCTTCTTTGTGATGTTTGCATTCAAATCCCAGAGTTGAAACTTCCTTTGAAAGTTCAGGTTAGAAACACTCTTTTTGTAGGATCTGCAATTGGATATTTGGACCACTCTGTGGCCTTCGTTCGAAACGGATATATCTTCACATAAAATCTAGACAGAAGCATTCTCAGAAACTTTTCTGTGATGACTGCATTCAACTCACAGAGTTGAACACTCGTTTTGAGAGCGCAGTTTTGAAACTCTCTTTCTGTGGAATCTGCAAGTGGATATGTGGACCTCTTTGAAGATTTCTTTGGAAACGGGAATATCTTCACATAAAATCTAAACAGAAGCATTCTCAGAAACTTCTCTGTGATGTTTGTGTTCAACTCACACAGTTTCACATGGCTTTTCAAAGAGAAGTTCTGAAACATTCTTTTCCTAGTGTCTGCAAGTGGACATTTGGAGAGCTTTCAGGCCTGTGGTGGAAAACGAATTATCGTCACATAAAAACAAGAGAGAAGCATTGTCAGAAACTTCTTTGTGATGATTGCATTCAACTCACAGAGTTGAAGGTTCCTTTTCAAACAGCAGTTTCCAAACACTCTTTCTGTGTAATGTGCAAGTGGATATTTCAACGTCTTTGAAGATTTCGTAGGAAACGGGATAATCTTCACAGAAAAGCTAAACAGAAGCATTCTCAGAAACACCTTTGTGATGATTAAATTCAACTCACAGAGTTGAACTTTTCTTTTGGGAGAGAATCTTTGAAACACTCTTTTACTACAATCTGCAAGTGGACATTAGGAGGGCTTTGAGGCCTCTGGTGGAAAAGGAAATATCTTCCAGTAAAAACTAGATAGAAGCATTCTCAGAAACTACTTTGTGATGATTGCATTCAAGACACAGAGTTGAACATTCCCTTTGACAGTGCAGTTTGGAAACTCTCTTTTTGTAGAATCTGCAAGTGGAGATATGGACCGCTTGGAGGCCTATGGTAGTCAAGGAAATAACTTCATATACAAACTAGACAGTAGCATTCTCAGAAAACTCTTTGTGACGACTGAGTTTAACTCACAGAGCTGAACATTCCCTGGGATGGAGCAGCTGCGAAACACACTATTTGTAGAATCTGCAAGGGGATTTTTGGACCTCTCTGAGGATTTCGTTGGAAACGGGATAAACTGCACATAACTAAACGGAAGTATTCTCAGAACTTTCTTCATGGTGATTGCATTCAACTCACACTGTTGAACCTTTCTTTGATAGTTCAGGTTTGAAACACTCTTTTTGTAGAATCTGCAAGAGGATATTTGGACCCCTCTGAGGATTTCGTTGGAAACGGGATTACCCGCACCTAACTAAACAGAAGCATTCTCAGAACTTTCCTCGTGATGCTTGCATTCAACAAACACTGTTGAACCTTTCTTTGATAGTTTAGGTTTGAAACACTCTTTTTGTAGAAACTGCAAGTTGATATTTGGACCTCTCTGAGGATTTCGTTGGAAACGGGATAAAGTGCACATAACTAAACAGAAGCATTCTCAGAAATTTCTTCGTGATGTTTGCATTCAACTCACAGCGTTGAAACTTTCTTTGATAGTTCAGGTTTGAAACACTCTTTTGTAGAAACTGCAGGTGGATAATTCCATCTCTTTGAGTCCTGTCCTAATGAAGGAGATAACTTCATATCAAAGCAAGACAGAAGCATTCTCAGAAATTTCTTTGGGATGATTGAGTCGGACTCAGCTGAACATTCCTTTGGATGGAGCACTTTCGAAACACACTATTTGTAGAATCTGCAAGTGGATATTTGGACCTCTCTGAGGATTTCGTTGGAAACGGGGTAAACCACACACAACTAAACAGAAGCATTCTCAGAGCCTTCTTCATGATGTTTGCATTCAACTCACAGTGTTGAACCTTTCTTTGATAGTTCAGGTTTGAAACACTCTTTTTGTAGAAACTGCAAGTGGAGAATTGCACCTCTTTGAGGCCTATCCCAGTAAAGGAAATAACTTCATATCAAAACAAGACCGAAGGACTCTCAGAAAATTCCTTGGGATGATTGTCTTGGACTCACCGAGCTGAACATTCCTTGGGCTGGAGAAGTTTTGAGGCACGCTTACTGGAGAATCTGCAAGTGGATATTTGGCCCTCTCTGAGGAACTCGTTGGAAACGGGATAATTTCAGCTAACTAAACAGAAGCAGTCTCAGAATCTTCTTTGTGATGTTTGCATTCAAATCCCAGAGTTGAACGTTCCTTTGAACGTTCAGGTTTGAAACTCTCTTTTTGTAGAATCTGCGAGTGGATATATGGACCTCTCTGGGCATTTCGTTGGAAACGGGAAAAACTGCACATCACTAAACAGAAGTATTCTCAGAAATTTCCCCGTGGTGATTGCATTCAACTCAAACTGTTGAACCTTCTTTGATAGTTCAGGTTTGAAACACACTTTTTGTAGAATCTGCAAGAGGATATTTGGACCTCTCTGAGGATTTCGTTGGAAACGGGATTAACCGCACCTAACTAAACAGAAGCATTCTCAGAACTTTCCTCGTGAGGCTTGCATTCAACAAACACTGTTGAACGTTTCTTTGATAGTTTTGGTTTGAAACACTCTTCTTGTAGAAACTGCAAGTTGATATTTGGACCTCTCTGAGGGTTTCGTTGGAAACGGGATAAAGTGCACATAACTAAACAGAAGCATTCTCAGAACCTTCTTCGTGATGTTTGCATTCAACTCACAGTGTTGAAACTTTCTTTGATAGTTCAGGTTTGAAACACTCTTTTGTAGAAACTGCAGGTGGATAATTCCATCTCTTTGAGTCCTATCCTAGTAAAGGAGATAACTTCATATCAAAGCAAGACAGAAGCATTCTCAGAAATTTCTTTGGGATGATTGAGTCGGACTCAGCTGAACATTCCTTTGGATGGAGCACTTTCGAAACGCACTATTTGTAGAATCTGCAAGTGCATGTGTGGTCCTCTCTGAGGATTTCGTTGGAAACGGGATAAACCGCACACAACAAAACAGAAGCATTCTCAGAACCTTCTTCGTGATGTTTGCATTCAACTCACAGTGTTGACAGGTTTGAAACACTCCTTTTGTGGAAACTGCAAGTGGAGAATTGCACCTCTTTGAGGCCTATCCTAGTAAAGGAAATAACTTCATATCAAAACAAGACAGAAGCATTCTCAGAAAATTCCTTGGGATGATTGTGTTGGACTCACAGAGCTGAACATTCCTTGGGCTGGAGCAGTTTCGAAAGACGCTTTCTGTAGCATCTGCAAGTGGATATTTGGCCCTCTCTGAGGAATTCGTTGGAATCGGGGTAATATCAGCTAACTAAACAGAAGCAGTCTCAGAATCTTCTTTGTGATGTTTGCATTCAAATCCCAGAGTTGAAACTTCCTTTGAAAGTTCAGGTTAGAAACACTCTTTTTGTAGGATCTGCAATTGGATATTTGGACCACTCTGTGGCCTTCGTTCGAAACGGATATATCTTCACATAAAATCTAGACAGAAGCATTCTCAGAAACTTTTCTGTGATGACTGCATTCAACTCACAGAGTTGAACACTCGTTTTGAGAGCGCAGTTTTGAAACTCTCTTTCTGTGGAATCTGCAAGTGGATATGTGGACCTCTTTGAAGATTTCTTTGGAAACGGGAATATCTTCACATAAAATCTAAACAGAAGCATTCTCAGAAACTTCTCTGTGATGTTTGTGTTCAACTCACACAGTTTCACATGGCTTTTCAAAGAGAAGTTCTGAAACATTCTTTTCCTAGTGTCTGCAAGTGGACATTTGGAGAGCTTTCAGGCCTGTGGTGGAAAACGAATTATCGTCACATAAAAACAAGAGAGAAGCATTGTCAGAAACTTCTTTGTGATGATTGCATTCAACTCACAGAGTTGAAGGTTCCTTTTCAAACAGCAGTTTCCAAACACTCTTTCTGTGTAATGTGCAAGTGGATATTTCAACGTCTTTGAAGATTTCGTAGGAAACGGGATAATCTTCACAGAAAAGCTAAACAGAAGCATTCTCAGAAACACCTTTGTGATGATTAAATTCAACTCACAGAGTTGAACTTTTCTTTTGGGAGAGAATCTTTGAAACACTCTTTTACTACAATCTGCAAGTGGACATTAGGAGGGCTTTGAGGCCTCTGGTGGAAAAGGAAATATCTTCCAGTAAAAACTAGATAGAAGCATTCTCAGAAACTACTTTGTGATGATTGCATTCAAGACACAGAGTTGAACATTCCCTTTGACAGTGCAGTTTGGAAACTCTCTTTTTGTAGAATCTGCAAGTGGAGATATGGACCGCTTGGAGGCCTATGGTAGTCAAGGAAATAACTTCATATACAAACTAGACAGTAGCATTCTCAGAAAACTCTTTGTGACGACTGAGTTTAACTCACAGAGCTGAACATTCCCTGGGATGGAGCAGCTGCGAAACACACTATTTGTAGAATCTGCAAGGGGATTTTTGGACCTCTCTGAGGATTTCGTTGGAAACGGGATAAACTGCACATAACTAAACGGAAGTATTCTCAGAACTTTCTTCATGGTGATTGCATTCAACTCACACTGTTGAACCTTTCTTTGATAGTTCAGGTTTGAAACACTCTTTTTGTAGAATCTGCAAGAGGATATTTGGACCCCTCTGAGGATTTCGTTGGAAACGGGATTACCCGCACCTAACTAAACAGAAGCATTCTCAGAACTTTCCTCGTGATGCTTGCATTCAACAAACACTGTTGAACCTTTCTTTGATAGTTTAGGTTTGAAACACTCTTTTTGTAGAAACTGCAAGTTGATATTTGGACCTCTCTGAGGATTTCGTTGGAAACGGGATAAAGTGCACATAACTAAACAGAAGCATTCTCAGAAATTTCTTCGTGATGTTTGCATTCAACTCACAGCGTTGAAACTTTCTTTGATAGTTCAGGTTTGAAACACTCTTTTGTAGAAACTGCAGGTGGATAATTCCATCTCTTTGAGTCCTGTCCTAATGAAGGAGATAACTTCATATCAAAGCAAGACAGAAGCATTCTCAGAAATTTCTTTGGGATGATTGAGTCGGACTCAGCTGAACATTCCTTTGGATGGAGCACTTTCGAAACACACTATTTGTAGAATCTGCAAGTGGATATTTGGACCTCTCTGAGGATTTCGTTGGAAACGGGGTAAACCACACACAACTAAACAGAAGCATTCTCAGAGCCTTCTTCATGATGTTTGCATTCAACTCACAGTGTTGAACCTTTCTTTGATAGTTCAGGTTTGAAACACTCTTTTTGTAGAAACTGCAAGTGGAGAATTGCACCTCTTTGAGGCCTATCCCAGTAAAGGAAATAACTTCATATCAAAACAAGACCGAAGGACTCTCAGAAAATTCCTTGGGATGATTGTCTTGGACTCACCGAGCTGAACATTCCTTGGGCTGGAGAAGTTTTGAGGCACGCTTACTGGAGAATCTGCAAGTGGATATTTGGCCCTCTCTGAGGAACTCGTTGGAAACGGGATAATTTCAGCTAACTAAACAGAAGCAGTCTCAGAATCTTCTTTGTGATGTTTGCATTCAAATCCCAGAGTTGAACGTTCCTTTGAACGTTCAGGTTTGAAACTCTCTTTTTGTAGAATCTGCGAGTGGATATATGGACCTCTCTGGGCATTTCGTTGGAAACGGGAAAAACTGCACATCACTAAACAGAAGTATTCTCAGAAATTTCCCCGTGGTGATTGCATTCAACTCAAACTGTTGAACCTTCTTTGATAGTTCAGGTTTGAAACACACTTTTTGTAGAATCTGCAAGAGGATATTTGGACCTCTCTGAGGATTTCGTTGGAAACGGGATTAACCGCACCTAACTAAACAGAAGCATTCTCAGAACTTTCCTCGTGAGGCTTGCATTCAACAAACACTGTTGAACGTTTCTTTGATAGTTTTGGTTTGAAACACTCTTCTTGTAGAAACTGCAAGTTGATATTTGGACCTCTCTGAGGGTTTCGTTGGAAACGGGATAAAGTGCACATAACTAAACAGAAGCATTCTCAGAACCTTCTTCGTGATGTTTGCATTCAACTCACAGTGTTGAAACTTTCTTTGATAGTTCAGGTTTGAAACACTCTTTTGTAGAAACTGCAGGTGGATAATTCCATCTCTTTGAGTCCTATCCTAGTAAAGGAGATAACTTCATATCAAAGCAAGACAGAAGCATTCTCAGAAATTTCTTTGGGATGATTGAGTCGGACTCAGCTGAACATTCCTTTGGATGGAGCACTTTCGAAACGCACTATTTGTAGAATCTGCAAGTGCATGTGTGGTCCTCTCTGAGGATTTCGTTGGAAACGGGATAAACCGCACACAACAAAACAGAAGCATTCTCAGAACCTTCTTCGTGATGTTTGCATTCAACTCACAGTGTTGACAGGTTTGAAACACTCCTTTTGTGGAAACTGCAAGTGGAGAATTGCACCTCTTTGAGGCCTATCCTAGTAAAGGAAATAACTTCATATCAAAACAAGACAGAAGCATTCTCAGAAAATTCCTTGGGATGATTGTGTTGGACTCACAGAGCTGAACATTCCTTGGGCTGGAGCAGTTTCGAAAGACGCTTTCTGTAGCATCTGCAAGTGGATATTTGGCCCTCTCTGAGGAATTCGTTGGAATCGGGGTAATATCAGCTAACTAAACAGAAGCAGTCTCAGAATCTTCTTTGTGATGTTTGCATTCAAATCCCAGAGTTGAAACTTCCTTTGAAAGTTCAGGTTAGAAACACTCTTTTTGTAGGATCTGCAATTGGATATTTGGACCACTCTGTGGCCTTCGTTCGAAACGGATATATCTTCACATAAAATCTAGACAGAAGCATTCTCAGAAACTTTTCTGTGATGACTGCATTCAACTCACAGAGTTGAACACTCGTTTTGAGAGCGCAGTTTTGAAACTCTCTTTCTGTGGAATCTGCAAGTGGATATGTGGACCTCTTTGAAGATTTCTTTGGAAACGGGAATATCTTCACATAAAATCTAAACAGAAGCATTCTCAGAAACTTCTCTGTGATGTTTGTGTTCAACTCACACAGTTTCACATGGCTTTTCAAAGAGAAGTTCTGAAACATTCTTTTCCTAGTGTCTGCAAGTGGACATTTGGAGAGCTTTCAGGCCTGTGGTGGAAAACGAATTATCGTCACATAAAAACAAGAGAGAAGCATTGTCAGAAACTTCTTTGTGATGATTGCATTCAACTCACAGAGTTGAAGGTTCCTTTTCAAACAGCAGTTTCCAAACACTCTTTCTGTGTAATGTGCAAGTGGATATTTCAACGTCTTTGAAGATTTCGTAGGAAACGGGATAATCTTCACAGAAAAGCTAAACAGAAGCATTCTCAGAAACACCTTTGTGATGATTAAATTCAACTCACAGAGTTGAACTTTTCTTTTGGGAGAGAATCTTTGAAACACTCTTTTACTACAATCTGCAAGTGGACATTAGGAGGGCTTTGAGGCCTCTGGTGGAAAAGGAAATATCTTCCAGTAAAAACTAGATAGAAGCATTCTCAGAAACTACTTTGTGATGATTGCATTCAAGACACAGAGTTGAACATTCCCTTTGACAGTGCAGTTTGGAAACTCTCTTTTTGTAGAATCTGCAAGTGGAGATATGGACCGCTTGGAGGCCTATGGTAGTCAAGGAAATAACTTCATATACAAACTAGACAGTAGCATTCTCAGAAAACTCTTTGTGACGACTGAGTTTAACTCACAGAGCTGAACATTCCCTGGGATGGAGCAGCTGCGAAACACACTATTTGTAGAATCTGCAAGGGGATTTTTGGACCTCTCTGAGGATTTCGTTGGAAACGGGATAAACTGCACATAACTAAACGGAAGTATTCTCAGAACTTTCTTCATGGTGATTGCATTCAACTCACACTGTTGAACCTTTCTTTGATAGTTCAGGTTTGAAACACTCTTTTTGTAGAATCTGCAAGAGGATATTTGGACCCCTCTGAGGATTTCGTTGGAAACGGGATTACCCGCACCTAACTAAACAGAAGCATTCTCAGAACTTTCCTCGTGATGCTTGCATTCAACAAACACTGTTGAACCTTTCTTTGATAGTTTAGGTTTGAAACACTCTTTTTGTAGAAACTGCAAGTTGATATTTGGACCTCTCTGAGGATTTCGTTGGAAACGGGATAAAGTGCACATAACTAAACAGAAGCATTCTCAGAAATTTCTTCGTGATGTTTGCATTCAACTCACAGCGTTGAAACTTTCTTTGATAGTTCAGGTTTGAAACACTCTTTTGTAGAAACTGCAGGTGGATAATTCCATCTCTGTGAGTCCTGTCCTAATAAAGGAGATAACTTCATATCAAAGCAAGACAGAAGCATTCTCAGAAATTTCTTTGGGATGATTGAGTCGGACTCAGCTGAACATTCCTTTGGATGGAGCACTTTCGAAACGCACTATTTGTAGAATCTGCAAGTGCATGTGTGGTCCTCTCTGAGGATTTCGTTGGAAACGGGATAAACCGCACACAACAAAACAGAAGCATTCTCAGAACCTTCTTCGTGATGTTTGCATTCAACTCACAGTGTTGACAGGTTTGAAACACTCCTTTTGTGGAAACTGCAAGTGGAGAATTGCACCTCTTTGAGGCCTATCCTAGTAAAGGAAATAACTTCATATCAAAACAAGACAGAAGCATTCTCAGAAAATTCCTTGGGATGATTGTGTTGGACTCACAGAGCTGAACATTCCTTGGGCTGGAGCAGTTTCGAAAGACGCTTTCTGTAGCATCTGCAAGTGGATATTTGGCCCTCTCTGAGGAATTCGTTGGAATCGGGGTAATATCAGCTAACTAAACAGAAGCAGTCTCAGAATCTTCTTTGTGATGTTTGCATTCAAATCCCAGAGTTGAAACTTCCTTTGAAAGTTCAGGTTAGAAACACTCTTTTTGTAGGATCTGCAATTGGATATTTGGACCACTCTGTGGCCTTCGTTCGAAACGGATATATCTTCACATAAAATCTAGACAGAAGCATTCTCAGAAACTTTTCTGTGATGACTGCATTCAACTCACAGCGTTGAACACTCGTTTTGAGAGCGCAGTTTTGAAACTCTCTTTCTGTGGAATCTGCAAGTGGATATGTGGACCTCTTTGAAGATTTCTTTGGAAACGGGAATATCTTCACATAAAATCTAAACAGAAGCATTCTCAGAAACTTCTCTGTGATGTTTGTGTTCAACTCACACAGTTTCACATGGCTTTTCAAAGAGAAGTTCTGAAACATTCTTTTCCTAGTGTCTGCAAGTGGACATTTGGAGAGCTTTCAGGCCTGTGGTGGAAAACGAATTATCGTCACATAAAAACAAGAGAGAAGCATTGTCAGAAACTTCTTTGTGATGATTGCATTCAACTCACAGAGTTGAAGGTTCCTTTTCAAACAGCAGTTTCCAAACACTCTTTCTGTGTAATGTGCAAGTGGATATTTCAACGTCTTTGAAGATTTCGTAGGAAACGGGATAATCTTCACAGAAAAGCTAAACAGAAGCATTCTCAGAAACACCTTTGTGATGATTAAATTCAACTCACAGAGTTGAACTTTTCTTTTGGGAGAGAATCTTTGAAACACTCTTTTACTACAATCTGCAAGTGGACATTAGGAGGGCTTTGAGGCCTCTGGTGGAAAAGGAAATATCTTCCAGTACAAACTAGATAGAAGCATTCTCAGAAACTACTTTGTGATGATTGCATTCAAGACACAGAGTTGAACATTCCCTTTGACAGTGCAGTTTGGAAACTCTCTTTTTGTAGAATCTGCAAGTGGAGATATGGACCGCTTGGAGGCCTATGGTAGTCAAGGAAATAACTTCATATACAAACTAGACAGTAGCATTCTCAGAAAACTCTTTGTGACGACTGAGTTTAACTCACAGAGCTGAACATTCCCTGGGATGGAGCAGCTGCGAAACACACTATTTGTAGAATCTGCAAGGGGATTTTTGGACCTCTCTGAGGATTTCGTTGGAAACGGGATAAACTGCACATAACTAAACGGAAGTATTCTCAGAACTTTCTTCATGGTGATTGCATTCAACTCACACTGTTGAACCTTTCTTTGATAGTTCAGGTTTGAAACACTCTTTTTGTAGAATCTGCAAGAGGATATTTGGACCCCTCTGAGGATTTCGTTGGAAACGGGATTACCCGCACCTAACTAAACAGAAGCATTCTCAGAACTTTCCTCGTGATGCTTGCATTCAACAAACACTGTTGAACCTTTCTTTGATAGTTTAGGTTTGAAACACTCTTTTTGTAGAAACTGCAAGTTGATATTTGGACCTCTCTGAGGATTTCGTTGGAAACGGGATAAAGTGCACATAACTAAACAGAAGCATTCTCAGAAATTTCTTCGTGATGTTTGCATTCAACTCACAGCGTTGAAACTTTCTTTGATAGTTCAGGTTTGAAACACTCTTTTGTAGAAACTGCAGGTGGATAATTCCATCTCTTTGAGTCCTGTCCTAATGAAGGAGATAACTTCATATCAAAGCAAGACAGAAGCATTCTCAGAAATTTCTTTGGGATGATTGAGTCGGACTCAGCTGAACATTCCTTTGGATGGAGCACTTTCGAAACACACTATTTGTAGAATCTGCAAGTGGATATTTGGACCTCTCTGAGGATTTCGTTGGAAACGGGGTAAACCACACACAACTAAACAGAAGCATTCTCAGAGCCTTCTTCATGATGTTTGCATTCAACTCACAGTGTTGAACCTTTCTTTGATAGTTCAGGTTTGAAACACTCTTTTTGTAGAAACTGCAAGTGGAGAATTGCACCTCTTTGAGGCCTATCCCAGTAAAGGAAATAACTTCATATCAAAACAAGACCGAAGGACTCTCAGAAAATTCCTTGGGATGATTGTCTTGGACTCACCGAGCTGAACATTCCTTGGGCTGGAGAAGTTTTGAGGCACGCTTACTGGAGAATCTGCAAGTGGATATTTGGCCCTCTCTGAGGAACTCGTTGGAAACGGGATAATTTCAGCTAACTAAACAGAAGCAGTCTCAGAATCTTCTTTGTGATGTTTGCATTCAAATCCCAGAGTTGAACGTTCCTTTGAACGTTCAGGTTTGAAACTCTCTTTTTGTAGAATCTGCGAGTGGATATATGGACCTCTCTGGGCATTTCGTTGGAAACGGGAAAAACTGCACATCACTAAACAGAAGTATTCTCAGAAATTTCCCCGTGGTGATTGCATTCAACTCAAACTGTTGAACCTTCTTTGATAGTTCAGGTTTGAAACACACTTTTTGTAGAATCTGCAAGAGGATATTTGGACCTCTCTGAGGATTTCGTTGGAAACGGGATTAACCGCACCTAACTAAACAGAAGCATTCTCAGAACTTTCCTCGTGAGGCTTGCATTCAACAAACACTGTTGAACGTTTCTTTGATAGTTTTGGTTTGAAACACTCTTCTTGTAGAAACTGCAAGTTGATATTTGGACCTCTCTGAGGGTTTCGTTGGAAACGGGATAAAGTGCACATAACTAAACAGAAGCATTCTCAGAACCTTCTTCGTGATGTTTGCATTCAACTCACAGTGTTGAAACTTTCTTTGATAGTTCAGGTTTGAAACACTCTTTTGTAGAAACTGCAGGTGGATAATTCCATCTCTTTGAGTCCTATCCTAGTAAAGGAGATAACTTCATATCAAAGCAAGACAGAAGCATTCTCAGAAATTTCTTTGGGATGATTGAGTCGGACTCAGCTGAACATTCCTTTGGATGGAGCACTTTCGAAACGCACTATTTGTAGAATCTGCAAGTGCATGTGTGGTCCTCTCTGAGGATTTCGTTGGAAACGGGATAAACCGCACACAACAAAACAGAAGCATTCTCAGAACCTTCTTCGTGATGTTTGCATTCAACTCACAGTGTTGACAGGTTTGAAACACTCCTTTTGTGGAAACTGCAAGTGGAGAATTGCACCTCTTTGAGGCCTATCCTAGTAAAGGAAATAACTTCATATCAAAACAAGACAGAAGCATTCTCAGAAAATTCCTTGGGATGATTGTGTTGGACTCACAGAGCTGAACATTCCTTGGGCTGGAGCAGTTTCGAAAGACGCTTTCTGTAGCATCTGCAAGTGGATATTTGGCCCTCTCTGAGGAATTCGTTGGAATCGGGGTAATATCAGCTAACTAAACAGAAGCAGTCTCAGAATCTTCTTTGTGATGTTTGCATTCAAATCCCAGAGTTGAAACTTCCTTTGAAAGTTCAGGTTAGAAACACTCTTTTTGTAGGATCTGCAATTGGATATTTGGACCACTCTGTGGCCTTCGTTCGAAACGGATATATCTTCACATAAAATCTAGACAGAAGCATTCTCAGAAACTTTTCTGTGATGACTGCATTCAACTCACAGAGTTGAACACTCGTTTTGAGAGCGCAGTTTTGAAACTCTCTTTCTGTGGAATCTGCAAGTGGATATGTGGACCTCTTTGAAGATTTCTTTGGAAACGGGAATATCTTCACATAAAATCTAAACAGAAGCATTCTCAGAAACTTCTCTGTGATGTTTGTGTTCAACTCACACAGTTTCACATGGCTTTTCAAAGAGAAGTTCTGAAACATTCTTTTCCTAGTGTCTGCAAGTGGACATTTGGAGAGCTTTCAGGCCTGTGGTGGAAAACGAATTATCGTCACATAAAAACAAGAGAGAAGCATTGTCAGAAACTTCTTTGTGATGATTGCATTCAACTCACAGAGTTGAAGGTTCCTTTTCAAACAGCAGTTTCCAAACACTCTTTCTGTGTAATATGCAAGTGGATATTTCAACGTCTTTGAAGATTTCGTAGGAAACGGGATAATCTTCACAGAAAAGCTAAACAGAAGCATTCTCAGAAACACCTTTGTGATGATTAAATTCAACTCACAGAGTTGAACTTTTCTTTTGGGAGAGAATCTTTGAAACACTCTTTTACTACAATCTGCAAGTGGACATTAGGAGGGCTTTGAGGCCTCTGGTGGAAAAGGAAATATCTTCCAGTACAAACTAGATAGAAGCATTCTCAGAAACTACTTTGTGATGATTGCATTCAAGACACAGAGTTGAACATTCCCTTTGACAGTGCAGTTTGGAAACTCTCTTTTTGTAGAATCTGCAAGTGGAGATATGGACCGCTTGGAGGCCTATGGTAGTCAAGGAAATAACTTCATATACAAACTAGACAGTAGCATTCTCAGAAAACTCTTTGTGACGACTGAGTTTAACTCACAGAGCTGAACATTCCCTGGGATGGAGCAGCTGCGAAACACACTATTTGTAGAATCTGCAAGGGGATTTTTGGACCTCTCTGAGGATTTCGTTGGAAACGGGATAAACTGCACATAACTAAACGGAAGTATTCTCAGAACTTTCTTCATGGTGATTGCATTCAACTCACACTGTTGAACCTTTCTTTGATAGTTCAGGTTTGAAACACTCTTTTTGTAGAATCTGCAAGAGGATATTTGGACCCCTCTGAGGATTTCGTTGGAAACGGGATTACCCGCACCTAACTAAACAGAAGCATTCTCAGAACTTTCCTCGTGATGCTTGCATTCAACAAACACTGTTGAACCTTTCTTTGATAGTTTAGGTTTGAAACACTCTTTTTGTAGAAACTGCAAGTTGATATTTGGACCTCTCTGAGGATTTCGTTGGAAACGGGATAAAGTGCACATAACTAAACAGAAGCATTCTCAGAAATTTCTTCGTGATGTTTGCATTCAACTCACAGCGTTGAAACTTTCTTTGATAGTTCAGGTTTGAAACACTCTTTTGTAGAAACTGCAGGTGGATAATTCCATCTCTTTGAGTCCTGTCCTAATGAAGGAGATAACTTCATATCAAAGCAAGACAGAAGCATTCTCAGAAATTTCTTTGGGATGATTGAGTCGGACTCAGCTGAACATTCCTTTGGATGGAGCACTTTCGAAACACACTATTTGTAGAATCTGCAAGTGGATATTTGGACCTCTCTGAGGATTTCGTTGGAAACGGGATAAACCACACACAACTAAACAGAAGCATTCTCAGAGCCTTCTTCATGATGTTTGCATTCAACTCACAGTGTTGAACCTTTCTTTGATAGTTCAGGTTTGAAACACTCTTTTTGTAGAAACTGCAAGTGGAGAATTGCACCTCTTTGAGGCCTATCCCAGTAAAGGAAATAACTTCATATCAAAACAAGACCGAAGGACTCTCAGAAAATTCCTTGGGATGATTGTCTTGGACTCACCGAGCTGAACATTCCTTGGGCTGGAGAAGTTTTGAGGCACGCTTACTGGAGAATCTGCAAGTGGATATTTGGCCCTCTCTGAGGAATTCGTTGGAAACGGGATAATTTCAGCTAACTAAACAGAAGCAGTCTCAGAATCTTCTTTGTGATGTTTGCATTCAAATCCCAGAGTTGAACGTTCCTTTGAACGTTCAGGTTTGAAACTCTCTTTTTGTAGAATCTGCGAGTGGATATATGGACCTCTCTGGGCATTTCGTTGGAAACGGGAAAAACTGCACATCACTAAACAGAAGTATTCTCAGAAATTTCCCCGTGGTGATTGCATTCAACTCAAACTGTTGAACCTTCTTTGATAGTTCAGGTTTGAAACGCACTTTTTGTAGAATCTGCAAGAGGATATTTGGACCTCTCTGAGGATTTCGTTGGAAACGGGATTAACCGCACCTAACTAAACAGAAGCATTCTCAGAACTTTCCTCGTGAGGCTTGCATTCAACAAACACTGTTGAACGTTTCTTTGATAGTTTTGGTTTGAAACACTCTTCTTGTAGAAACTGCAAGTTGATATTTGGACCTCTCTGAGGGTTTCGTTGGAAACGGGATAAAGTGCACATAACTAAACAGAAGCATTCTCAGAACCTTCTTCGTGATGTTTGCATTCAACTCACAGTGTTGAAACTTTCTTTGATAGTTCAGGTTTGAAACACTCTTTTGTAGAAACTGCAGGTGGATAATTCCATCTCTTTGAGTCCTATCCTAGTAAAGGAGATAACTTCATATCAAAGCAAGACAGAAGCATTCTCAGAAATTTCTTTGGGATGATTGAGTCGGACTCAGCTGAACATTCCTTTGGATGGAGCACTTTCGAAACGCACTATTTGTAGAATCTGCAAGTGCATGAGTGGTCCTCTCTGAGGATTTCGTTGGAAACGGGATAAACCGCACACAACAAAACAGAAGCATTCTCAGAACCTTCTTCGTGATGTTTGCATTCAACTCACAGTGTTGACAGGTTTGAAACACTCCTTTTGTGGAAACTGCAAGTGGAGAATTGCACCTCTTTGAGGCCTATCCTAGTAAAGGAAATAACTTCATATCAAAACAAGACAGAAGCATTCTCAGAAAATTCCTTGGGATGATTGTGTTGGACTCACAGAGCTGAACATTCCTTGGGCTGGAGCAGTTTCGAAAGACGCTTTCTGTAGCATCTGCAAGTGGATATTTGGCCCTCTCTGAGGAATTCGTTGGAATCGGGGTAATATCAGCTAACTAAACAGAAGCAGTCTCAGAATCTTCTTTGTGATGTTTGCATTCAAATCCCAGAGTTGAAACTTCCTTTGAAAGTTCAGGTTAGAAACACTCTTTTTGTAGGATCTGCAATTGGATATTTGGACCACTCTGTGGCCTTCGTTCGAAACGGATATATCTTCACATAAAATCTAGACAGAAGCATTCTCAGAAACTTTTCTGTGATGACTGCATTCAACTCACAGAGTTGAACACTCGTTTTGAGAGCGCAGTTTTGAAACTCTCTTTCTGTGGAATCTGCAAGTGGATATGTGGACCTCTTTGAAGATTTCTTTGGAAACGGGAATATCTTCACATAAAATCTAAACAGAAGCATTCTCAGAAACTTCTCTGTGATGTTTGTGTTCAACTCACACAGTTTCACATGGCTTTTCAAAGAGAAGTTCTGAAACATTCTTTTCCTAGTGTCTGCAAGTGGACATTTGGAGAGCTTTCAGGCCTGTGGTGGAAAACGAATTATCGTCACATAAAAACAAGAGAGAAGCATTGTCAGAAACTTCTTTGTGATGATTGCATTCAACTCACAGAGTTGAAGGTTCCTTTTCAAACAGCAGTTTCCAAACACTCTTTCTGTGTAATGTGCAAGTGGATATTTCAACGTCTTTGAAGATTTCGTAGGAAACGGGATAATCTTCACAGAAAAGCTAAACAGAAGCATTCTCAGAAACACCTTTGTGATGATTAAATTCAACTCACAGAGTTGAACTTTTCTTTTGGGAGAGAATCTTTGAAACACTCTTTTACTACAATCTGCAAGTGGACATTAGGAGGGCTTTGAGGCCTCTGGTGGAAAAGGAAATATCTTCCAGTACAAACTAGATAGAAGCATTCTCAGAAACTACTTTGTGATGATTGCATTCAAGACACAGAGTTGAACATTCCCTTTGACAGTGCAGTTTGGAAACTCTCTTTTTGTAGAATCTGCAAGTGGAGATATGGACCGCTTGGAGGCCTATGGTAGTCAAGGAAATAACTTCATATACAAACTAGACAGTAGCATTCTCAGAAAACTCTTTGTGACGACTGAGTTTAACTCACAGAGCTGAACATTCCCTGGGATGGAGCAGCTGCGAAACACACTATTTGTAGAATCTGCAAGGGGATTTTTGGACCTCTCTGAGGATTTCGTTGGAAACGGGATAAACTGCACATAACTAAACGGAAGTATTCTCAGAACTTTCTTCATGGTGATTGCATTCAACTCACACTGTTGAACCTTTCTTTGATAGTTCAGGTTTGAAACACTCTTTTTGTAGAATCTGCAAGAGGATATTTGGACCCCTCTGAGGATTTCGTTGGAAACGGGATTACCCGCACCTAACTAAACAGAAGCATTCTCAGAACTTTCCTCGTGATGCTTGCATTCAACAAACACTGTTGAACCTTTCTTTGATAGTTTAGGTTTGAAACACTCTTTTTGTAGAAACTGCAAGTTGATATTTGGACCTCTCTGAGGATTTCGTTGGAAACGGGATAAAGTGCACATAACTAAACAGAAGCATTCTCAGAAATTTCTTCGTGATGTTTGCATTCAACTCACAGCGTTGAAACTTTCTTTGATAGTTCAGGTTTGAAACACTCTTTTGTAGAAACTGCAGGTGGATAATTCCATCTCTTTGAGTCCTGTCCTAATGAAGGAGATAACTTCATATCAAAGCAAGACAGAAGCATTCTCAGAAATTTCTTTGGGATGATTGAGTCGGACTCAGCTGAACATTCCTTTGGATGGAGCACTTTCGAAACACACTATTTGTAGAATCTGCAAGTGGATATTTGGACCTCTCTGAGGATTTCGTTGGAAACGGGGTAAACCACACACAACTAAACAGAAGCATTCTCAGAGCCTTCTTCATGATGTTTGCATTCAACTCACAGTGTTGAACCTTTCTTTGATAGTTCAGGTTTGAAACACTCTTTTTGTAGAAACTGCAAGTGGAGAATTGCACCTCTTTGAGGCCTATCCCAGTAAAGGAAATAACTTCATATCAAAACAAGACCGAAGGACTCTCAGAAAATTCCTTGGGATGATTGTCTTGGACTCACCGAGCTGAACATTCCTTGGGCTGGAGAAGTTTTGAGGCACGCTTACTGGAGAATCTGCAAGTGGATATTTGGCCCTCTCTGAGGAATTCGTTGGAAACGGGATAATTTCAGCTAACTAAACAGAAGCAGTCTCAGAATCTTCTTTGTGATGTTTGCATTCAAATCCCAGAGTTGAACGTTCCTTTGAACGTTCAGGTTTGAAACTCTCTTTTTGTAGAATCTGCGAGTGGATATATGGACCTCTCTGGGCATTTCGTTGGAAACGGGAAAAACTGCACATCACTAAACAGAAGTATTCTCAGAAATTTCCCCGTGGTGATTGCATTCAACTCAAACTGTTGAACCTTCTTTGATAGTTCAGGTTTGAAACACACTTTTTGTAGAATCTGCAAGAGGATATTTGGACCTCTCTGAGGATTTCGTTGGAAACGGGATTAACCGCACCTAACTAAACAGAAGCATTCTCAGAACTTTCCTCGTGAGGCTTGCATTCAACAAACACTGTTGAACGTTTCTTTGATAGTTTTGGTTTGAAACACTCTTCTTGTAGAAACTGCAAGTTGATATTTGGACCTCTCTGAGGGTTTCGTTGGAAACGGGATAAAGTGCACATAACTAAACAGAAGCATTCTCAGAACCTTCTTCGTGATGTTTGCATTCAACTCACAGTGTTGAAACTTTCTTTGATAGTTCAGGTTTGAAACACTCTTTTGTAGAAACTGCAGGTGGATAATTCCATCTCTTTGAGTCCTATCCTAGTAAAGGAGATAACTTCATATCAAAGCAAGACAGAAGCATTCTCAGAAATTTCTTTGGGATGATTGAGTCGGACTCAGCTGAACATTCCTTTGGATGGAGCACTTTCGAAACGCACTATTTGTAGAATCTGCAAGTGCATGTGTGGTCCTCTCTGAGGATTTCGTTGGAAACGGGATAAACCGCACACAACAAAACAGAAGCATTCTCAGAACCTTCTTCGTGATGTTTGCATTCAACTCACAGTGTTGACAGGTTTGAAACACTCCTTTTGTGGAAACTGCAAGTGGAGAATTGCACCTCTTTGAGGCCTATCCTAGTAAAGGAAATAACTTCATATCAAAACAAGACAGAAGCATTCTCAGAAAATTCCTTGGGATGATTGTGTTGGACTCACAGAGCTGAACATTCCTTGGGCTGGAGCAGTTTCGAAAGACGCTTTCTGTAGCATCTGCAAGTGGATATTTGGCCCTCTCTGAGGAATTCGTTGGAATCGGGGTAATATCAGCTAACTAAACAGAAGCAGTCTCAGAATCTTCTTTGTGATGTTTGCATTCAAATCCCAGAGTTGAAACTTCCTTTGAAAGTTCAGGTTAGAAACACTCTTTTTGTAGGATCTGCAATTGGATATTTGGACCACTCTGTGGCCTTCGTTCGAAACGGATATATCTTCACATAAAATCTAGACAGAAGCATTCTCAGAAACTTTTCTGTGATGACTGCATTCAACTCACAGAGTTGAACACTCGTTTTGAGAGCGCAGTTTTGAAACTCTCTTTCTGTGGAATCTGCAAGTGGATATGTGGACCTCTTTGAAGATTTCTTTGGAAACGGGAATATCTTCACATAAAATCTAAACAGAAGCATTCTCAGAAACTTCTCTGTGATGTTTGTGTTCAACTCACACAGTTTCACATGGCTTTTCAAAGAGAAGTTCTGAAACATTCTTTTCCTAGTGTCTGCAAGTGGACATTTGGAGAGCTTTCAGGCCTGTGGTGGAAAACGAATTATCGTCACATAAAAACAAGAGAGAAGCATTGTCAGAAACTTCTTTGTGATGATTGCATTCAACTCACAGAGTTGAAGGTTCCTTTTCAAACAGCAGTTTCCAAACACTCTTTCTGTGTAATGTGCAAGTGGATATTTCAACGTCTTTGAAGATTTCGTAGGAAACGGGATAATCTTCACAGAAAAGCTAAACAGAAGCATTCTCAGAAACACCTTTGTGATGATTAAATTCAACTCACAGAGTTGAACTTTTCTTTTGGGAGAGAATCTTTGAAACACTCTTTTACTACAATCTGCAAGTGGACATTAGGAGGGCTTTGAGGCCTCTGGTGGAAAAGGAAATATCTTCCAGTACAAACTAGATAGAAGCATTCTCAGAAACTACTTTGTGATGATTGCATTCAAGACACAGAGTTGAACATTCCCTTTGACAGTGCAGTTTGGAAACTCTCTTTTTGTAGAATCTGCAAGTGGAGATATGGACCGCTTGGAGGCCTATGGTAGTCAAGGAAATAACTTCATATACAAACTAGACAGTAGCATTCTCAGAAAACTCTTTGTGACGACTGAGTTTAACTCACAGAGCTGAACATTCCCTGGGATGGAGCAGCTGCGAAACACACTATTTGTAGAATCTGCAAGGGGATTTTTGGACCTCTCTGAGGATTTCGTTGGAAACGGGATAAACTGCACATAACTAAACGGAAGTATTCTCAGAACTTTCTTCATGGTGATTGCATTCAACTCACACTGTTGAACCTTTCTTTGATAGTTCAGGTTTGAAACACTCTTTTTGTAGAATCTGCAAGAGGATATTTGGACCCCTCTGAGGATTTCGTTGGAAACGGGATTACCCGCACCTAACTAAACAGAAGCATTCTCAGAACTTTCCTCGTGATGCTTGCATTCAACAAACACTGTTGAACCTTTCTTTGATAGTTTAGGTTTGAAACACTCTTTTTGTAGAAACTGCAAGTTGATATTTGGACCTCTCTGAGGATTTCGTTGGAAACGGGATAAAGTGCACATAACTAAACAGAAGCATTCTCAGAAATTTCTTCGTGATGTTTGCATTCAACTCACAGCGTTGAAACTTTCTTTGATAGTTCAGGTTTGAAACACTCTTTTGTAGAAACTGCAGGTGGATAATTCCATCTCTTTGAGTCCTGTCCTAATGAAGGAGATAACTTCATATCAAAGCAAGACAGAAGCATTCTCAGAAATTTCTTTGGGATGATTGAGTCGGACTCAGCTGAACATTCCTTTGGATGGAGCACTTTCGAAACACACTATTTGTAGAATCTGCAAGTGGATATTTGGACCTCTCTGAGGATTTCGTTGGAAACGGGGTAAACCACACACAACTAAACAGAAGCATTCTCAGAGCCTTCTTCATGATGTTTGCATTCAACTCACAGTGTTGAACCTTTCTTTGATAGTTCAGGTTTGAAACACTCTTTCTGTAGAAACTGCAAGTGGAGAATTGCACCTCTTTGAGGCCTATCCCAGTAAAGGAAATAACTTCATATCAAAACAAGACCGAAGGACTCTCAGAAAATTCCTTGGGATGATTGTCTTGGACTCACCGAGCTGAACATTCCTTGGGCTGGAGAAGTTTTGAGGCACGCTTACTGGAGAATCTGCAAGTGGATATTTGGCCCTCTCTGAGGAACTCGTTGGAAACGGGATAATTTCAGCTAACTAAACAGAAGCAGTCTCAGAATCTTCTTTGTGATGTTTGCATTCAAATCCCAGAGTTGAACGTTCCTTTGAACGTTCAGGTTTGAAACTCTCTTTTTGTAGAATCTGCGAGTGGATATATGGACCTCTCTGGGCATTTCGTTGGAAACGGGAAAAACTGCACATCACTAAACAGAAGTATTCTCAGAAATTTCCCCGTGGTGATTGCATTCAACTCAAACTGTTGAACCTTCTTTGATAGTTCAGGTTTGAAACACACTTTTTGTAGAATCTGCAAGAGGATATTTGGACCTCTCTGAGGATTTCGTTGGAAACGGGATTAACCGCACCTAACTAAACAGAAGCATTCTCAGAACTTTCCTCGTGAGGCTTGCATTCAACAAACACTGTTGAACGTTTCTTTGATAGTTTTGGTTTGAAACACTCTTCTTGTAGAAACTGCAAGTTGATATTTGGACCTCTCTGAGGGTTTCGTTGGAAACGGGATAAAGTGCACATAACTAAACAGAAGCATTCTCAGAACCTTCTTCGTGATGTTTGCATTCAACTCACAGTGTTGAAACTTTCTTTGATAGTTCAGGTTTGAAACACTCTTTTGTAGAAACTGCAGGTGGATAATTCCATCTCTTTGAGTCCTATCCTAGTAAAGGAGATAACTTCATATCAAAGCAAGACAGAAGCATTCTCAGAAATTTCTTTGGGATGATTGAGTCGGACTCAGCTGAACATTCCTTTGGATGGAGCACTTTCGAAACGCACTATTTGTAGAATCTGCAAGTGCATGAGTGGTCCTCTCTGAGGATTTCGTTGGAAACGGGATAAACCGCACACAACAAAACAGAAGCATTCTCAGAACCTTCTTCGTGATGTTTGCATTCAACTCACAGTGTTGACAGGTTTGAAACACTCCTTTTGTGGAAACTGCAAGTGGAGAATTGCACCTCTTTGAGGCCTATCCTAGTAAAGGAAATAACTTCATATCAAAACAAGACAGAAGCATTCTCAGAAAATTCCTTGGGATGATTGTGTTGGACTCACAGAGCTGAACATTCCTTGGGCTGGAGCAGTTTCGAAAGACGCTTTCTGTAGCATCTGCAAGTGGATATTTGGCCCTCTCTGAGGAATTCGTTGGAATCGGGGTAATATCAGCTAACTAAACAGAAGCAGTCTCAGAATCTTCTTTGTGATGTTTGCATTCAAATCCCAGAGTTGAAACTTCCTTTGAAAGTTCAGGTTAGAAACACTCTTTTTGTAGGATCTGCAATTGGATATTTGGACCACTCTGTGGCCTTCGTTCGAAACGGATATATCTTCACATAAAATCTAGACAGAAGCATTCTCAGAAACTTTTCTGTGATGACTGCATTCAACTCACAGAGTTGAACACTCGTTTTGAGAGCGCAGTTTTGAAACTCTCTTTCTGTGGAATCTGCAAGTGGATATGTGGACCTCTTTGAAGATTTCTTTGGAAACGGGAATATCTTCACATAAAATCTAAACAGAAGCATTCTCAGAAACTTCTCTGTGATGTTTGTGTTCAACTCACACAGTTTCACATGGCTTTTCAAAGAGAAGTTCTGAAACATTCTTTTCCTAGTGTCTGCAAGTGGACATTTGGAGAGCTTTCAGGCCTGTGGTGGAAAACGAATTATCGTCACATAAAAACAAGAGAGAAGCATTGTCAGAAACTTCTTTGTGATGATTGCATTCAACTCACAGAGTTGAAGGTTCCTTTTCAAACAGCAGTTTCCAAACACTCTTTCTGTGTAATGTGCAAGTGGATATTTCAACGTCTTTGAAGATTTCGTAGGAAACGGGATAATCTTCACAGAAAAGCTAAACAGAAGCATTCTCAGAAACACCTTTGTGATGATTAAATTCAACTCACAGAGTTGAACTTTTCTTTTGGGAGAGAATCTTTGAAACACTCTTTTACTACAATCTGCAAGTGGACATTAGGAGGGCTTTGAGGCCTCTGGTGGAAAAGGAAATATCTTCCAGTACAAACTAGATAGAAGCATTCTCAGAAACTACTTTGTGATGATTGCATTCAAGACACAGAGTTGAACATTCCCTTTGACAGTGCAGTTTGGAAACTCTCTTTTTGTAGAATCTGCAAGTGGAGATATGGACCGCTTGGAGGCCTATGGTAGTCAAGGAAATAACTTCATATACAAACTAGACAGTAGCATTCTCAGAAAACTCTTTGTGACGACTGAGTTTAACTCACAGAGCTGAACATTCCCTGGGATGGAGCAGCTGCGAAACACACTATTTGTAGAATCTGCAAGGGGATTTTTGGACCTCTCTGAGGATTTCGTTGGAAACGGGATAAACTGCACATAACTAAACGGAAGTATTCTCAGAACTTTCTTCATGGTGATTGCATTCAACTCACACTGTTGAACCTTTCTTTGATAGTTCAGGTTTGAAACACTCTTTTTGTAGAATCTGCAAGAGGATATTTGGACCCCTCTGAGGATTTCGTTGGAAACGGGATTACCCGCACCTAACTAAACAGAAGCATTCTCAGAACTTTCCTCGTGATGCTTGCATTCAACAAACACTGTTGAACCTTTCTTTGATAGTTTAGGTTTGAAACACTCTTTTTGTAGAAACTGCAAGTTGATATTTGGACCTCTCTGAGGATTTCGTTGGAAACGGGATAAAGTGCACATAACTAAACAGAAGCATTCTCAGAAATTTCTTCGTGATGTTTGCATTCAACTCACAGCGTTGAAACTTTCTTTGATAGTTCAGGTTTGAAACACTCTTTTGTAGAAACTGCAGGTGGATAATTCCATCTCTTTGAGTCCTGTCCTAATGAAGGAGATAACTTCATATCAAAGCAAGACAGAAGCATTCTCAGAAATTTCTTTGGGATGATTGAGTCGGACTCAGCTGAACATTCCTTTGGATGGAGCACTTTCGAAACACACTATTTGTAGAATCTGCAAGTGGATATTTGGACCTCTCTGAGGATTTCGTTGGAAACGGGGTAAACCACACACAACTAAACAGAAGCATTCTCAGAGCCTTCTTCATGATGTTTGCATTCAACTCACAGTGTTGAACCTTTCTTTGATAGTTCAGGTTTGAAACACTCTTTCTGTAGAAACTGCAAGTGGAGAATTGCACCTCTTTGAGGCCTATCCCAGTAAAGGAAATAACTTCATATCAAAACAAGACCGAAGGACTCTCAGAAAATTCCTTGGGATGATTGTCTTGGACTCACCGAGCTGAACATTCCTTGGGCTGGAGAAGTTTTGAGGCACGCTTACTGGAGAATCTGCAAGTGGATATTTGGCCCTCTCTGAGGAACTCGTTGGAAACGGGATAATTTCAGCTAACTAAACAGAAGCAGTCTCAGAATCTTCTTTGTGATGTTTGCATTCAAATCCCAGAGTTGAACGTTCCTTTGAACGTTCAGGTTTGAAACTCTCTTTTTGTAGAATCTGCGAGTGGATATATGGACCTCTCTGGGCATTTCGTTGGAAACGGGAAAAACTGCACATCACTAAACAGAAGTATTCTCAGAAATTTCCCCGTGGTGATTGCATTCAACTCAAACTGTTGAACCTTCTTTGATAGTTCAGGTTTGAAACACACTTTTTGTAGAATCTGCAAGAGGATATTTGGACCTCTCTGAGGATTTCGTTGGAAACGGGATTAACCGCACCTAACTAAACAGAAGCATTCTCAGAACTTTCCTCGTGAGGCTTGCATTCAACAAACACTGTTGAACGTTTCTTTGATAGTTTTGGTTTGAAACACTCTTCTTGTAGAAACTGCAAGTTGATATTTGGACCTCTCTGAGGGTTTCGTTGGAAACGGGATAAAGTGCACATAACTAAACAGAAGCATTCTCAGAACCTTCTTCGTGATGTTTGCATTCAACTCACAGTGTTGAAACTTTCTTTGATAGTTCAGGTTTGAAACACTCTTTTGTAGAAACTGCAGGTGGATAATTCCATCTCTTTGAGTCCTATCCTAGTAAAGGAGATAACTTCATATCAAAGCAAGACAGAAGCATTCTCAGAAATTTCTTTGGGATGATTGAGTCGGACTCAGCTGAACATTCCTTTGGATGGAGCACTTTCGAAACGCACTATTTGTAGAATCTGCAAGTGCATGTGTGGTCCTCTCTGAGGATTTCGTTGGAAACGGGATAAACCGCACACAACAAAACAGAAGCATTCTCAGAACCTTCTTCGTGATGTTTGCATTCAACTCACAGTGTTGACAGGTTTGAAACACTCCTTTTGTGGAAACTGCAAGTGGAGAATTGCACCTCTTTGAGGCCTATCCTAGTAAAGGAAATAACTTCATATCAAAACAAGACAGAAGCATTCTCAGAAAATTCCTTGGGATGATTGTGTTGGACTCACAGAGCTGAACATTCCTTGGGCTGGAGCAGTTTCGAAAGACGCTTTCTGTAGCATCTGCAAGTGGATATTTGGCCCTCTCTGAGGAATTCGTTGGAATCGGGGTAATATCAGCTAACTAAACAGAAGCAGTCTCAGAATCTTCTTTGTGATGTTTGCATTCAAATCCCAGAGTTGAAACTTCCTTTGAAAGTTCAGGTTAGAAACACTCTTTTTGTAGGATCTGCAATTGGATATTTGGACCACTCTGTGGCCTTCGTTCGAAACGGATATATCTTCACATAAAATCTAGACAGAAGCATTCTCAGAAACTTTTCTGTGATGACTGCATTCAACTCACAGAGTTGAACACTCGTTTTGAGAGCGCAGTTTTGAAACTCTCTTTCTGTGGAATCTGCAAGTGGATATGTGGACCTCTTTGAAGATTTCTTTGGAAACGGGAATATCTTCACATAAAATCTAAACAGAAGCATTCTCAGAAACTTCTCTGTGATGTTTGTGTTCAACTCACACAGTTTCACATGGCTTTTCAAAGAGAAGTTCTGAAACATTCTTTTCCTAGTGTCTGCAAGTGGACATTTGGAGAGCTTTCAGGCCTGTGGTGGAAAACGAATTATCGTCACATAAAAACAAGAGAGAAGCATTGTCAGAAACTTCTTTGTGATGATTGCATTCAACTCACAGAGTTGAAGGTTCCTTTTCAAACAGCAGTTTCCAAACACTCTTTCTGTGTAATGTGCAAGTGGATATTTCAACGTCTTTGAAGATTTCGTAGGAAACGGGATAATCTTCACAGAAAAGCTAAACAGAAGCATTCTCAGAAACACCTTTGTGATGATTAAATTCAACTCACAGAGTTGAACTTTTCTTTTGGGAGAGAATCTTTGAAACACTCTTTTACTACAATCTGCAAGTGGACATTAGGAGGGCTTTGAGGCCTCTGGTGGAAAAGGAAATATCTTCCAGTACAAACTAGATAGAAGCATTCTCAGAAACTACTTTGTGATGATTGCATTCAAGACACAGAGTTGAACATTCCCTTTGACAGTGCAGTTTGGAAACTCTCTTTTTGTAGAATCTGCAAGTGGAGATATGGACCGCTTGGAGGCCTATGGTAGTCAAGGAAATAACTTCATATACAAACTAGACAGTAGCATTCTCAGAAAACTCTTTGTGACGACTGAGTTTAACTCACAGAGCTGAACATTCCCTGGGATGGAGCAGCTGCGAAACACACTATTTGTAGAATCTGCAAGGGGATTTTTGGACCTCTCTGAGGATTTCGTTGGAAACGGGATAAACTGCACATAACTAAACGGAAGTATTCTCAGAACTTTCTTCATGGTGATTGCATTCAACTCACACTGTTGAACCTTTCTTTGATAGTTCAGGTTTGAAACACTCTTTTTGTAGAATCTGCAAGAGGATATTTGGACCCCTCTGAGGATTTCGTTGGAAACGGGATTACCCGCACCTAACTAAACAGAAGCATTCTCAGAACTTTCCTCGTGATGCTTGCATTCAACAAACACTGTTGAACCTTTCTTTGATAGTTTAGGTTTGAAACACTCTTTTTGTAGAAACTGCAAGTTGATATTTGGACCTCTCTGAGGATTTCGTTGGAAACGGGATAAAGTGCACATAACTAAACAGAAGCATTCTCAGAAATTTCTTCGTGATGTTTGCATTCAACTCACAGCGTTGAAACTTTCTTTGATAGTTCAGGTTTGAAACACTCTTTTGTAGAAACTGCAGGTGGATAATTCCATCTCTTTGAGTCCTGTCCTAATGAAGGAGATAACTTCATATCAAAGCAAGACAGAAGCATTCTCAGAAATTTCTTTGGGATGATTGAGTCGGACTCAGCTGAACATTCCTTTGGATGGAGCACTTTCGAAACACACTATTTGTAGAATCTGCAAGTGGATATTTGGACCTCTCTGAGGATTTCGTTGGAAACGGGGTAAACCACACACAACTAAACAGAAGCATTCTCAGAGCCTTCTTCATGATGTTTGCATTCAACTCACAGTGTTGAACCTTTCTTTGATAGTTCAGGTTTGAAACACTCTTTCTGTAGAAACTGCAAGTGGAGAATTGCACCTCTTTGAGGCCTATCCCAGTAAAGGAAATAACTTCATATCAAAACAAGAC
Source organism: Pan troglodytes (assembly GCF_028858775.2). NCBI lineage: Eukaryota > Metazoa > Chordata > Mammalia > Primates > Hominidae > Pan > Pan troglodytes. The sequence goes on from NC_072403.2 coordinate 65,018,500, forward strand.
CGAAGGACTCTCAGAAAATTCCTTGGGATGATTGTCTTGGACTCACCGAGCTGAACATTCCTTGGGCTGGAGAAGTTTTGAGGCACGCTTACTGGAGAATCTGCAAGTGGATATTTGGCCCTCTCTGAGGAACTCGTTGGAAACGGGATAATTTCAGCTAACTAAACAGAAGCAGTCTCAGAATCTTCTTTGTGATGTTTGCATTCAAATCCCAGAGTTGAACGTTCCTTTGAACGTTCAGGTTTGAAACTCTCTTTTTGTAGAATCTGCGAGTGGATATATGGACCTCTCTGGGCATTTCGTTGGAAACGGGAAAAACTGCACATCACTAAACAGAAGTATTCTCAGAAATTTCCCCGTGGTGATTGCATTCAACTCAAACTGTTGAACCTTCTTTGATAGTTCAGGTTTGAAACACACTTTTTGTAGAATCTGCAAGAGGATATTTGGACCTCTCTGAGGATTTCGTTGGAAACGGGATTAACCGCACCTAACTAAACAGAAGCATTCTCAGAACTTTCCTCGTGAGGCTTGCATTCAACAAACACTGTTGAACGTTTCTTTGATAGTTTTGGTTTGAAACACTCTTCTTGTAGAAACTGCAAGTTGATATTTGGACCTCTCTGAGGGTTTCGTTGGAAACGGGATAAAGTGCACATAACTAAACAGAAGCATTCTCAGAACCTTCTTCGTGATGTTTGCATTCAACTCACAGTGTTGAAACTTTCTTTGATAGTTCAGGTTTGAAACACTCTTTTGTAGAAACTGCAGGTGGATAATTCCATCTCTTTGAGTCCTATCCTAGTAAAGGAGATAACTTCATATCAAAGCAAGACAGAAGCATTCTCAGAAATTTCTTTGGGATGATTGAGTCGGACTCAGCTGAACATTCCTTTGGATGGAGCACTTTCGAAACGCACTATTTGTAGAATCTGCAAGTGCATGTGTGGTCCTCTCTGAGGATTTCGTTGGAAACGGGATAAACCGCACACAACAAAACAGAAGCATTCTCAGAACCTTCTTCGTGATGTTTGCATTCAACTCACAGTGTTGACAGGTTTGAAACACTCCTTTTGTGGAAACTGCAAGTGGAGAATTGCACCTCTTTGAGGCCTATCCTAGTAAAGGAAATAACTTCATATCAAAACAAGACAGAAGCATTCTCAGAAAATTCCTTGGGATGATTGTGTTGGACTCACAGAGCTGAACATTCCTTGGGCTGGAGCAGTTTCGAAAGACGCTTTCTGTAGCATCTGCAAGTGGATATTTGGCCCTCTCTGAGGAATTCGTTGGAATCGGGGTAATATCAGCTAACTAAACAGAAGCAGTCTCAGAATCTTCTTTGTGATGTTTGCATTCAAATCCCAGAGTTGAAACTTCCTTTGAAAGTTCAGGTTAGAAACACTCTTTTTGTAGGATCTGCAATTGGATATTTGGACCACTCTGTGGCCTTCGTTCGAAACGGATATATCTTCACATAAAATCTAGACAGAAGCATTCTCAGAAACTTTTCTGTGATGACTGCATTCAACTCACAGAGTTGAACACTCGTTTTGAGAGCGCAGTTTTGAAACTCTCTTTCTGTGGAATCTGCAAGTGGATATGTGGACCTCTTTGAAGATTTCTTTGGAAACGGGAATATCTTCACATAAAATCTAAACAGAAGCATTCTCAGAAACTTCTCTGTGATGTTTGTGTTCAACTCACACAGTTTCACATGGCTTTTCAAAGAGAAGTTCTGAAACATTCTTTTCCTAGTGTCTGCAAGTGGACATTTGGAGAGCTTTCAGGCCTGTGGTGGAAAACGAATTATCGTCACATAAAAACAAGAGAGAAGCATTGTCAGAAACTTCTTTGTGATGATTGCATTCAACTCACAGAGTTGAAGGTTCCTTTTCAAACAGCAGTTTCCAAACACTCTTTCTGTGTAATGTGCAAGTGGATATTTCAACGTCTTTGAAGATTTCGTAGGAAACGGGATAATCTTCACAGAAAAGCTAAACAGAAGCATTCTCAGAAACACCTTTGTGATGATTAAATTCAACTCACAGAGTTGAACTTTTCTTTTGGGAGAGAATCTTTGAAACACTCTTTTACTACAATCTGCAAGTGGACATTAGGAGGGCTTTGAGGCCTCTGGTGGAAAAGGAAATATCTTCCAGTAAAAACTAGATAGAAGCATTCTCAGAAACTACTTTGTGATGATTGCATTCAAGACACAGAGTTGAACATTCCCTTTGACAGTGCAGTTTGGAAACTCTCTTTTTGTAGAATCTGCAAGTGGAGATATGGACCGCTTGGAGGCCTATGGTAGTCAAGGAAATAACTTCATATACAAACTAGACAGTAGCATTCTCAGAAAACTCATTGTGACGACTGAGTTTAACTCACAGAGCTGAACATTCCCTGGGATGGAGCAGCTGCGAAACACACTATTTGTAGAATCTGCAAGGGGATTTTTGGACCTCTCTGAGGATTTCGTTGGAAACGGGATAAACTGCACATAACTAAACGGAAGTATTCTCAGAACTTTCTTCATGGTGATTGCATTCAACTCACACTGTTGAACCTTTCTTTGATAGTTCAGGTTTGAAACACTCTTTTTGTAGAATCTGCAAGAGGATATTTGGACCCCTCTGAGGATTTCGTTGGAAACGGGATTACCCGCACCTAACTAAACAGAAGCATTCTCAGAACTTTCCTCGTGATGCTTGCATTCAACAAACACTGTTGAACCTTTCTTTGATAGTTTAGGTTTGAAACACTCTTTTTGTAGAAACTGCAAGTTGATATTTGGACCTCTCTGAGGATTTCGTTGGAAACGGGATAAAGTGCACATAACTAAACAGAAGCATTCTCAGAAATTTCTTCGTGATGTTTGCATTCAACTCACAGCGTTGAAACTTTCTTTGATAGTTCAGGTTTGAAACACTCTTTTGTAGAAACTGCAGGTGGATAATTCCATCTCTTTGAGTCCTGTCCTAATGAAGGAGATAACTTCATATCAAAGCAAGACAGAAGCATTCTCAGAAATTTCTTTGGGATGATTGAGTCGGACTCAGCTGAACATTCCTTTGGATGGAGCACTTTCGAAACACACTATTTGTAGAATCTGCAAGTGGATATTTGGACCTCTCTGAGGATTTCGTTGGAAACGGGATAAACCACACACAACTAAACAGAAGCATTCTCAGAGCCTTCTTCATGATGTTTGCATTCAACTCACAGTGTTGAACCTTTCTTTGATAGTTCAGGTTTGAAACACTCTTTTTGTAGAAACTGCAAGTGGAGAATTGCACCTCTTTGAGGCCTATCCCAGTAAAGGAAATAACTTCATATCAAAACAAGACCGAAGGACTCTCAGAAAATTCCTTGGGATGATTGTCTTGGACTCACCGAGCTGAACATTCCTTGGGCTGGAGAAGTTTTGAAGCACGCTTACTGGAGAATCTGCAAGTGGATATTTGGCCCTCTCTGAGGAATTCGTTGGAAACGGGATAATTTCAGCTAACTAAACAGAAGCAGTCTCAGAATCTTCTTTGTGATGTTTGCATTCAAATCCCAGAGTTGAACGTTCCTTTGAACGTTCAGGTTTGAAACTCTCTTTTTGTAGAATCTGCGAGTGGATATATGGACCTCTCTGGGCATTTCGTTGGAAACGGGAAAAACTGCACATCACTAAACAGAAGTATTCTCAGAAATTTCCCCGTGGTGATTGCATTCAACTCAAACTGTTGAACCTTCTTTGATAGTTCAGGTTTGAAACACACTTTTTGTAGAATCTGCAAGAGGATATTTGGACCTCTCTGAGGATTTCGTTGGAAACGGGATTAACCGCACCTAACTAAACAGAAGCATTCTCAGAGCTTTCCTCGTGAGGCTTGCATTCAACAAACACTGTTGAACGTTTCTTTGATAGTTTTGGTTTGAAACACTCTTCTTGTAGAAACTGCAAGTTGATATTTGGACCTCTCTGAGGGTTTCGTTGGAAACGGGATAAAGTGCACATAACTAAACAGAAGCATTCTCAGAACCTTCTTCGTGATGTTTGCATTCAACTCACAGCGTTGAAACTTTCTTTGATAGTTCAGGTTTGAAACACTCTTTTGTAGAAACTGCAGGTGGATAATTCCATCTCTTTGAGTCCTATCCTAGTAAAGGAGATAACTTCATATCAAAGCAAGACAGAAGCATTCTCAGAAATTTCTTTGGGATGATTGAGTCGGACTCAGCTGAACATTCCTTTGGATGGAGCACTTTCGAAACGCACTATTTGTAGAATCTGCAAGTGCATGTGTGGTCCTCTCTGAGGATTTCGTTGGAAACGGGATAAACCGCACACAACAAAACAGAAGCATTCTCAGAACCTTCTTCGTGATGTTTGCATTCAACTCACAGTGTTGACAGGTTTGAAACACTCCTTTTGTGGAAACTGCAAGTGGAGAATTGCACCTCTTTGAGGCCTATCCTAGTAAAGGAAATAACTTCATATCAAAACAAGACAGAAGCATTCTCAGAAAATTCCTTGGGATGATTGTGTTGGACTCACAGAGCTGAACATTCCTTGGGCTGGAGCAGTTTCGAAAGACGCTTTCTGTAGCATCTGCAAGTGGATATTTGGCCCTCTCTGAGGAATTCGTTGGAATCGGGGTAATATCAGCTAACTAAACAGAAGCAGTCTCAGAATCTTCTTTGTGATGTTTGCATTCAAATCCCAGAGTTGAAACTTCCTTTGAAAGTTCAGGTTAGAAACACTCTTTTTGTAGGATCTGCAATTGGATATTTGGACCACTCTGTGGCCTTCGTTCGAAACGGATATATCTTCACATAAAATCTAGACAGAAGCATTCTCAGAAACTTTTCTGTGATGACTGCATTCAACTCACAGAGTTGAACACTCGTTTTGAGAGCGCAGTTTTGAAACTCTCTTTCTGTGGAATCTGCAAGTGGATATGTGGACCTCTTTGAAGATTTCTTTGGAAACGGGAATATCTTCACATAAAATCTAAACAGAAGCATTCTCAGAAACTTCTCTGTGATGTTTGTGTTCAACTCACACAGTTTCACATGGCTTTTCAAAGAGAAGTTCTGAAACATTCTTTTCCTAGTGTCTGCAAGTGGACATTTGGAGAGCTTTCAGGCCTGTGGTGGAAAACGAATTATCGTCACATAAAAACAAGAGAGAAGCATTGTCAGAAACTTCTTTGTGATGATTGCATTCAACTCACAGAGTTGAAGGTTCCTTTTCAAACAGCAGTTTCCAAACACTCTTTCTGTGTAATGTGCAAGTGGATATTTCAACGTCTTTGAAGATTTCGTAGGAAACGGGATAATCTTCACAGAAAAGCTAAACAGAAGCATTCTCAGAAACACCTTTGTGATGATTAAATTCAACTCACAGAGTTGAACTTTTCTTTTGGGAGAGAATCTTTGAAACACTCTTTTACTACAATCTGCAAGTGGACATTAGGAGGGCTTTGAGGCCTCTGGTGGAAAAGGAAATATCTTCCAGTAAAAACTAGATAGAAGCATTCTCAGAAACTACTTTGTGATGATTGCATTCAAGACACAGAGTTGAACATTCCCTTTGACAGTGCAGTTTGGAAACTCTCTTTTTGTAGAATCTGCAAGTGGAGATATGGACCGCTTGGAGGCCTATGGTAGTCAAGGAAATAACTTCATATACAAACTAGACAGTAGCATTCTCAGAAAACTCTTTGTGACGACTGAGTTTAACTCACAGAGCTGAACATTCCCTGGGATGGAGCAGCTGCGAAACACACTATTTGTAGAATCTGCAAGGGGATTTTTGGACCTCTCTGAGGATTTCGTTGGAAACGGGATAAACTGCACATAACTAAACGGAAGTATTCTCAGAACTTTCTTCATGGTGATTGCATTCAACTCACACTGTTGAACCTTTCTTTGATAGTTCAGGTTTGAAACACTCTTTTTGTAGAATCTGCAAGAGGATATTTGGACCCCTCTGAGGATTTCGTTGGAAACGGGATTACCCGCACCTAACTAAACAGAAGCATTCTCAGAACTTTCCTCGTGATGCTTGCATTCAACAAACACTGTTGAACCTTTCTTTGATAGTTTAGGTTTGAAACACTCTTTTTGTAGAAACTGCAAGTTGATATTTGGACCTCTCTGAGGATTTCGTTGGAAACGGGATAAAGTGCACATAACTAAACAGAAGCATTCTCAGAAATTTCTTCGTGATGTTTGCATTCAACTCACAGCGTTGAAACTTTCTTTGATAGTTCAGGTTTGAAACACTCTTTTGTAGAAACTGCAGGTGGATAATTCCATCTCTTTGAGTCCTGTCCTAATAAAGGAGATAACTTCATATCAAAGCAAGACAGAAGCATTCTCAGAAATTTCTTTGGGATGATTGAGTCGGACTCAGCTGAACATTCCTTTGGATGGAGCACTTTCGAAACACACTATTTGTAGAATCTGCAAGTGGATATTTGGACCTCTCTGAGGATTTCGTTGGAAACGGGATAAACCACACACAACTAAACAGAAGCATTCTCAGAGCCTTCTTCATGATGTTTGCATTCAACTCACAGTGTTGAACCTTTCTTTGATAGTTCAGGTTTGAAACACTCTTTTTGTAGAAACTGCAAGTGGAGAATTGCACCTCTTTGAGGCCTATCCCAGTAAAGGAAATAACTTCATATCAAAACAAGACCGAAGGACTCTCAGAAAATTCCTTGGGATGATTGTCTTGGACTCACCGAGCTGAACATTCCTTGGGCTGGAGAAGTTTTGAAGCACGCTTACTGGAGAATCTGCAAGTGGATATTTGGCCCTCTCTGAGGAACTCGTTGGAAACGGGATAATTTCAGCTAACTAAACAGAAGCAGTCTCAGAATCTTCTTTGTGATGTTTGCATTCAAATCCCAGAGTTGAACGTTCCTTTGAACGTTCAGGTTTGAAACTCTCTTTTTGTAGAATCTGCGAGTGGATATATGGACCTCTCTGGGCATTTCGTTGGAAACGGGAAAAACTGCACATCACTAAACAGAAGTATTCTCAGAAATTTCCCCGTGGTGATTGCATTCAACTCAAACTGTTGAACCTTCTTTGATAGTTCAGGTTTGAAACACACTTTTTGTAGAATCTGCAAGAGGATATTTGGACCTCTCTGAGGATTTCGTTGGAAACGGGATTAACCGCACCTAACTAAACAGAAGCATTCTCAGAACTTTCCTCGTGAGGCTTGCATTCAACAAACACTGTTGAACGTTTCTTTGATAGTTTTGGTTTGAAACACTCTTCTTGTAGAAACTGCAAGTTGATATTTGGACCTCTCTGAGGGTTTCGTTGGAAACGGGATAAAGTGCACATAACTAAACAGAAGCATTCTCAGAACCTTCTTCGTGATGTTTGCATTCAACTCACAGTGTTGAAACTTTCTTTGATAGTTCAGGTTTGAAACACTCTTTTGTAGAAACTGCAGGTGGATAATGCCATCTCTTTGAGTCCTATCCTAGTAAAGGAGATAACTTCATATCAAAGCAAGACAGAAGCATTCTCAGAAATTTCTTTGGGATGATTGAGTCGGACTCAGCTGAACATTCCTTTGGATGGAGCACTTTCGAAACGCACTATTTGTAGAATCTGCAAGTGCATGTGTGGTCCTCTCTGAGGATTTCGTTGGAAACGGGATAAACCGCACACAACAAAACAGAAGCATTCTCAGAACCTTCTTCGTGATGTTTGCATTCAACTCACAGTGTTGACAGGTTTGAAACACTCCTTTTGTGGAAACTGCAAGTGGAGAATTGCACCTCTTTGAGGCCTATCCTAGTAAAGGAAATAACTTCATATCAAAACAAGACAGAAGCATTCTCAGAAAATTCCTTGGGATGATTGTGTTGGACTCACAGAGCTGAACATTCCTTGGGCTGGAGCAGTTTCGAAAGACGCTTTCTGTAGCATCTGCAAGTGGATATTTGGCCCTCTCTGAGGAATTCGTTGGAATCGGGGTAATATCAGCTAACTAAACAGAAGCAGTCTCAGAATCTTCTTTGTGATGTTTGCATTCAAATCCCAGAGTTGAAACTTCCTTTGAAAGTTCAGGTTAGAAACACTCTTTTTGTAGGATCTGCAATTGGATATTTGGACCACTCTGTGGCCTTCGTTCGAAACGGATATATCTTCACATAAAATCTAGACAGAAGCATTCTCAGAAACTTTTCTGTGATGACTGCATTCAACTCACAGAGTTGAACACTCGTTTTGAGAGCGCAGTTTTGAAACTCTCTTTCTGTGGAATCTGCAAGTGGATATGTGGACCTCTTTGAAGATTTCTTTGGAAACGGGAATATCTTCACATAAAATCTAAACAGAAGCATTCTCAGAAACTTCTCTGTGATGTTTGTGTTCAACTCACACAGTTTCACATGGCTTTTCAAAGAGAAGTTCTGAAACATTCTTTTCCTAGTGTCTGCAAGTGGACATTTGGAGAGCTTTCAGGCCTGTGGTGGAAAACGAATTATCGTCACATAAAAACAAGAGAGAAGCATTGTCAGAAACTTCTTTGTGATGATTGCATTCAACTCACAGAGTTGAAGGTTCCTTTTCAAACAGCAGTTTCCAAACACTCTTTCTGTGTAATGTGCAAGTGGATATTTCAACGTCTTTGAAGATTTCGTAGGAAACGGGATAATCTTCACAGAAAAGCTAAACAGAAGCATTCTCAGAAACACCTTTGTGATGATTAAATTCAACTCACAGAGTTGAACTTTTCTTTTGGGAGAGAATCTTTGAAACACTCTTTTACTACAATCTGCAAGTGGACATTAGGAGGGCTTTGAGGCCTCTGGTGGAAAAGGAAATATCTTCCAGTACAAACTAGATAGAAGCATTCTCAGAAACTACTTTGTGATGATTGCATTCAAGACACAGAGTTGAACATTCCCTTTGACAGTGCAGTTTGGAAACTCTCTTTTTGTAGAATCTGCAAGTGGAGATATGGACCGCTTGGAGGCCTATGGTAGTCAAGGAAATAACTTCATATACAAACTAGACAGTAGCATTCTCAGAAAACTCTTTGTGACGACTGAGTTTAACTCACAGAGCTGAACATTCCCTGGGATGGAGCAGCTGCGAAACACACTATTTGTAGAATCTGCAAGGGGATTTTTGGACCTCTCTGAGGATTTCGTTGGAAACGGGATAAACTGCACATAACTAAACGGAAGTATTCTCAGAACTTTCTTCATGGTGATTGCATTCAACTCACACTGTTGAACCTTTCTTTGATAGTTCAGGTTTGAAACACTCTTTTTGTAGAATCTGCAAGAGGATATTTGGACCCCTCTGAGGATTTCGTTGGAAACGGGATTACCCGCACCTAACTAAACAGAAGCATTCTCAGAACTTTCCTCGTGATGCTTGCATTCAACAAACACTGTTGAACCTTTCTTTGATAGTTTAGGTTTGAAACACTCTTTTTGTAGAAACTGCAAGTTGATATTTGGACCTCTCTGAGGATTTCGTTGGAAACGGGATAAAGTGCACATAACTAAACAGAAGCATTCTCAGAAATTTCTTCGTGATGTTTGCATTCAACTCACAGCGTTGAAACTTTCTTTGATAGTTCAGGTTTGAAACACTCTTTTGTAGAAACTGCAGGTGGATAATTCCATCTCTTTGAGTCCTGTCCTAATGAAGGAGATAACTTCATATCAAAGCAAGACAGAAGCATTCTCAGAAATTTCTTTGGGATGATTGAGTCGGACTCAGCTGAACATTCCTTTGGATGGAGCACTTTCGAAACACACTATTTGTAGAATCTGCAAGTGGATATTTGGACCTCTCTGAGGATTTCGTTGGAAACGGGGTAAACCACACACAACTAAACAGAAGCATTCTCAGAGCCTTCTTCATGATGTTTGCATTCAACTCACAGTGTTGAACCTTTCTTTGATAGTTCAGGTTTGAAACACTCTTTTTGTAGAAACTGCAAGTGGAGAATTGCACCTCTTTGAGGCCTATCCCAGTAAAGGAAATAACTTCATATCAAAACAAGACCGAAGGACTCTCAGAAAATTCCTTGGGATGATTGTCTTGGACTCACCGAGCTGAACATTCCTTGGGCTGGAGAAGTTTTGAGGCACGCTTACTGGAGAATCTGCAAGTGGATATTTGGCCCTCTCTGAGGAATTCGTTGGAAACGGGATAATTTCAGCTAACTAAACAGAAGCAGTCTCAGAATCTTCTTTGTGATGTTTGCATTCAAATCCCAGAGTTGAACGTTCCTTTGAACGTTCAGGTTTGAAACTCTCTTTTTGTAGAATCTGCAAGTGGATATATGGACCTCTCTGGGCATTTCGTTGGAAACGGGAAAAACTGCACATCACTAAACAGAAGTATTCTCAGAAATTTCCCCGTGGTGATTGCATTCAACTCAAACTGTTGAACCTTCTTTGATAGTTCAGGTTTGAAACACACTTTTTGTAGAATCTGCAAGAGGATATTTGGACCTCTCTGAGGATTTCGTTGGAAACGGGATTAACCGCACCTAACTAAACAGAAGCATTCTCAGAACTTTCCTCGTGAGGCTTGCATTCAACAAACACTGTTGAACGTTTCTTTGATAGTTTTGGTTTGAAACACTCTTCTTGTAGAAACTGCAAGTTGATATTTGGACCTCTCTGAGGGTTTCGTTGGAAACGGGATAAAGTGCACATAACTAAACAGAAGCATTCTCAGAACCTTCTTCGTGATGTTTGCATTCAACTCACAGCGTTGAAACTTTCTTTGATAGTTCAGGTTTGAAACACTCTTTTGTAGAAACTGCAGGTGGATAATTCCATCTCTTTGAGTCCTATCCTAGTAAAGGAGATAACTTCATATCAAAGCAAGACAGAAGCATTCTCAGAAATTTCTTTGGGATGATTGAGTCGGACTCAGCTGAACATTCCTTTGGATGGAGCACTTTCGAAACGCACTATTTGTAGAATCTGCAAGTGCATGTGTGGTCCTCTCTGAGGATTTCGTTGGAAACGGGATAAACCGCACACAACAAAACAGAAGCATTCTCAGAACCTTCTTCGTGATGTTTGCATTCAACTCACAGTGTTGACAGGTTTGAAACACTCCTTTTGTGGAAACTGCAAGTGGAGAATTGCACCTCTTTGAGGCCTATCCTAGTAAAGGAAATAACTTCATATCAAAACAAGACAGAAGCATTCTCAGAAAATTCCTTGGGATGATTGTGTTGGACTCACAGAGCTGAACATTCCTTGGGCTGGAGCAGTTTCGAAAGACGCTTTCTGTAGCATCTGCAAGTGGATATTTGGCCCTCTCTGAGGAATTCGTTGGAATCGGGGTAATATCAGCTAACTAAACAGAAGCAGTCTCAGAATCTTCTTTGTGATGTTTGCATTCAAATCCCAGAGTTGAAACTTCCTTTGAAAGTTCAGGTTAGAAACACTCTTTTTGTAGGATCTGCAATTGGATATTTGGACCACTCTGTGGCCTTCGTTCGAAACGGATATATCTTCACATAAAATCTAGACAGAAGCATTCTCAGAAACTTTTCTGTGATGACTGCATTCAACTCACAGAGTTGAACACTCGTTTTGAGAGCGCAGTTTTGAAACTCTCTTTCTGTGGAATCTGCAAGTGGATATGTGGACCTCTTTGAAGATTTCTTTGGAAACGGGAATATCTTCACATAAAATCTAAACAGAAGCATTCTCAGAAACTTCTCTGTGATGTTTGTGTTCAACTCACACAGTTTCACATGGCTTTTCAAAGAGAAGTTCTGAAACATTCTTTTCCTAGTGTCTGCAAGTGGACATTTGGAGAGCTTTCAGGCCTGTGGTGGAAAACGAATTATCGTCACATAAAAACAAGAGAGAAGCATTGTCAGAAACTTCTTTGTGATGATTGCATTCAACTCACAGAGTTGAAGGTTCCTTTTCAAACAGCAGTTTCCAAACACTCTTTCTGTGTAATGTGCAAGTGGATATTTCAACGTCTTTGAAGATTTCGTAGGAAACGGGATAATCTTCACAGAAAAGCTAAACAGAAGCATTCTCAGAAACACCTTTGTGATGATTAAATTCAACTCACAGAGTTGAACTTTTCTTTTGGGAGAGAATCTTTGAAACACTCTTTTACTACAATCTGCAAGTGGACATTAGGAGGGCTTTGAGGCCTCTGGTGGAAAAGGAAATATCTTCCAGTACAAACTAGATAGAAGCATTCTCAGAAACTACTTTGTGATGATTGCATTCAAGACACAGAGTTGAACATTCCCTTTGACAGTGCAGTTTGGAAACTCTCTTTTTGTAGAATCTGCAAGTGGAGATATGGACCGCTTGGAGGCCTATGGTAGTCAAGGAAATAACTTCATATACAAACTAGACAGTAGCATTCTCAGAAAACTCTTTGTGACGACTGAGTTTAACTCACAGAGCTGAACATTCCCTGGGATGGAGCAGCTGCGAAACACACTATTTGTAGAATCTGCAAGGGGATTTTTGGACCTCTCTGAGGATTTCGTTGGAAACGGGATAAACTGCACATAACTAAACGGAAGTATTCTCAGAACTTTCTTCATGGTGATTGCATTCAACTCACACTGTTGAACCTTTCTTTGATAGTTCAGGTTTGAAACACTCTTTTTGTAGAATCTGCAAGAGGATATTTGGACCCCTCTGAGGATTTCGTTGGAAACGGGATTACCCGCACCTAACTAAACAGAAGCATTCTCAGAACTTTCCTCGTGATGCTTGCATTCAACAAACACTGTTGAACCTTTCTTTGATAGTTTAGGTTTGAAACACTCTTTTTGTAGAAACTGCAAGTTGATATTTGGACCTCTCTGAGGATTTCGTTGGAAACGGGATAAAGTGCACATAACTAAACAGAAGCATTCTCAGAAATTTCTTCGTGATGTTTGCATTCAACTCACAGCGTTGAAACTTTCTTTGATAGTTCAGGTTTGAAACACTCTTTTGTAGAAACTGCAGGTGGATAATTCCATCTCTTTGAGTCCTGTCCTAATGAAGGAGATAACTTCATATCAAAGCAAGACAGAAGCATTCTCAGAAATTTCTTTGGGATGATTGAGTCGGACTCAGCTGAACATTCCTTTGGATGGAGCACTTTCGAAACACACTATTTGTAGAATCTGCAAGTGGATATTTGGACCTCTCTGAGGATTTCGTTGGAAACGGGGTAAACCACACACAACTAAACAGAAGCATTCTCAGAGCCTTCTTCATGATGTTTGCATTCAACTCACAGTGTTGAACCTTTCTTTGATAGTTCAGGTTTGAAACACTCTTTTTGTAGAAACTGCAAGTGGAGAATTGCACCTCTTTGAGGCCTATCCCAGTAAAGGAAATAACTTCATATCAAAACAAGACCGAAGGACTCTCAGAAAATTCCTTGGGATGATTGTCTTGGACTCACCGAGCTGAACATTCCTTGGGCTGGAGAAGTTTTGAGGCACGCTTACTGGAGAATCTGCAAGTGGATATTTGGCCCTCTCTGAGGAACTCGTTGGAAACGGGATAATTTCAGCTAACTAAACAGAAGCAGTCTCAGAATCTTCTTTGTGATGTTTGCATTCAAATCCCAGAGTTGAACGTTCCTTTGAACGTTCAGGTTTGAAACTCTCTTTTTGTAGAATCTGCGAGTGGATATATGGACCTCTCTGGGCATTTCGTTGGAAACGGGAAAAACTGCACATCACTAAACAGAAGTATTCTCAGAAATTTCCCCGTGGTGATTGCATTCAACTCAAACTGTTGAACCTTCTTTGATAGTTCAGGTTTGAAACACACTTTTTGTAGAATCTGCAAGAGGATATTTGGACCTCTCTGAGGATTTCGTTGGAAACGGGATTAACCGCACCTAACTAAACAGAAGCATTCTCAGAACTTTCCTCGTGAGGCTTGCATTCAACAAACACTGTTGAACGTTTCTTTGATAGTTTTGGTTTGAAACACTCTTCTTGTAGAAACTGCAAGTTGATATTTGGACCTCTCTGAGGGTTTCGTTGGAAACGGGATAAAGTGCACATAACTAAACAGAAGCATTCTCAGAACCTTCTTCGTGATGTTTGCATTCAACTCACAGTGTTGAAACTTTCTTTGATAGTTCAGGTTTGAAACACTCTTTTGTAGAAACTGCAGGTGGATAATTCCATCTCTTTGAGTCCTATCCTAGTAAAGGAGATAACTTCATATCAAAGCAAGACAGAAGCATTCTCAGAAATTTCTTTGGGATGATTGAGTCGGACTCAGCTGAACATTCCTTTGGATGGAGCACTTTCGAAACGCACTATTTGTAGAATCTGCAAGTGCATGTGTGGTCCTCTCTGAGGATTTCGTTGGAAACGGGATAAACCGCACACAACAAAACAGAAGCATTCTCAGAACCTTCTTCGTGATGTTTGCATTCAACTCACAGTGTTGACAGGTTTGAAACACTCCTTTTGTGGAAACTGCAAGTGGAGAATTGCACCTCTTTGAGGCCTATCCTAGTAAAGGAAATAACTTCATATCAAAACAAGACAGAAGCATTCTCAGAAAATTCCTTGGGATGATTGTGTTGGACTCACAGAGCTGAACATTCCTTGGGCTGGAGCAGTTTCGAAAGACGCTTTCTGTAGCATCTGCAAGTGGATATTTGGCCCTCTCTGAGGAATTCGTTGGAATCGGGGTAATATCAGCTAACTAAACAGAAGCAGTCTCAGAATCTTCTTTGTGATGTTTGCATTCAAATCCCAGAGTTGAAACTTCCTTTGAAAGTTCAGGTTAGAAACACTCTTTTTGTAGGATCTGCAATTGGATATTTGGACCACTCTGTGGCCTTCGTTCGAAACGGATATATCTTCACATAAAATCTAGACAGAAGCATTCTCAGAAACTTTTCTGTGATGACTGCATTCAACTCACAGCGTTGAACACTCGTTTTGAGAGCGCAGTTTTGAAACTCTCTTTCTGTGGAATCTGCAAGTGGATATGTGGACCTCTTTGAAGATTTCTTTGGAAACGGGAATATCTTCACATAAAATCTAAACAGAAGCATTCTCAGAAACTTCTCTGTGATGTTTGTGTTCAACTCACACAGTTTCACATGGCTTTTCAAAGAGAAGTTCTGAAACATTCTTTTCCTAGTGTCTGCAAGTGGACATTTGGAGAGCTTTCAGGCCTGTGGTGGAAAACGAATTATCGTCACATAAAAACAAGAGAGAAGCATTGTCAGAAACTTCTTTGTGATGATTGCATTCAACTCACAGAGTTGAAGGTTCCTTTTCAAACAGCAGTTTCCAAACACTCTTTCTGTGTAATGTGCAAGTGGATATTTCAACGTCTTTGAAGATTTCGTAGGAAACGGGATAATCTTCACAGAAAAGCTAAACAGAAGCATTCTCAGAAACACCTTTGTGATGATTAAATTCAACTCACAGAGTTGAACTTTTCTTTTGGGAGAGAATCTTTGAAACACTCTTTTACTACAATCTGCAAGTGGACATTAGGAGGGCTTTGAGGCCTCTGGTGGAAAAGGAAATATCTTCCAGTAAAAACTAGATAGAAGCATTCTCAGAAACTACTTTGTGATGATTGCATTCAAGACACAGAGTTGAACATTCCCTTTGACAGTGCAGTTTGGAAACTCTCTTTTTGTAGAATCTGCAAGTGGAGATATGGACCGCTTGGAGGCCTATGGTAGTCAAGGAAATAACTTCATATACAAACTAGACAGTAGCATTCTCAGAAAACTCTTTGTGACGACTGAGTTTAACTCACAGAGCTGAACATTCCCTGGGATGGAGCAGCTGCGAAACACACTATTTGTAGAATCTGCAAGGGGATTTTTGGACCTCTCTGAGGATTTCGTTGGAAACGGGATAAACTGCACATAACTAAACGGAAGTATTCTCAGAACTTTCTTCATGGTGATTGCATTCAACTCACACTGTTGAACCTTTCTTTGATAGTTCAGGTTTGAAACACTCTTTTTGTAGAATCTGCAAGAGGATATTTGGACCCCTCTGAGGATTTCGTTGGAAACGGGATTACCCGCACCTAACTAAACAGAAGCATTCTCAGAACTTTCCTCGTGATGCTTGCATTCAACAAACACTGTTGAACCTTTCTTTGATAGTTTAGGTTTGAAACACTCTTTTTGTAGAAACTGCAAGTTGATATTTGGACCTCTCTGAGGATTTCGTTGGAAACGGGATAAAGTGCACATAACTAAACAGAAGCATTCTCAGAAATTTCTTCGTGATGTTTGCATTCAACTCACAGCGTTGAAACTTTCTTTGATAGTTCAGGTTTGAAACACTCTTTTGTAGAAACTGCAGGTGGATAATTCCATCTCTTTGAGTCCTGTCCTAATGAAGGAGATAACTTCATATCAAAGCAAGACAGAAGCATTCTCAGAAATTTCTTTGGGATGATTGAGTCGGACTCAGCTGAACATTCCTTTGGATGGAGCACTTTCGAAACACACTATTTGTAGAATCTGCAAGTGGATATTTGGACCTCTCTGAGGATTTCGTTGGAAACGGGGTAAACCACACACAACTAAACAGAAGCATTCTCAGAGCCTTCTTCATGATGTTTGCATTCAACTCACAGTGTTGAACCTTTCTTTGATAGTTCAGGTTTGAAACACTCTTTTTGTAGAAACTGCAAGTGGAGAATTGCACCTCTTTGAGGCCTATCCCAGTAAAGGAAATAACTTCATATCAAAACAAGACCGAAGGACTCTCAGAAAATTCCTTGGGATGATTGTCTTGGACTCACCGAGCTGAACATTCCTTGGGCTGGAGAAGTTTTGAGGCACGCTTACTGGAGAATCTGCAAGTGGATATTTGGCCCTCTCTGAGGAACTCGTTGGAAACGGGATAATTTCAGCTAACTAAACAGAAGCAGTCTCAGAATCTTCTTTGTGATGTTTGCATTCAAATCCCAGAGTTGAACGTTCCTTTGAACGTTCAGGTTTGAAACTCTCTTTTTGTAGAATCTGCAAGTGGATATATGGACCTCTCTGGGCATTTCGTTGGAAACGGGAAAAACTGCACATCACTAAACAGAAGTATTCTCAGAAATTTCCCCGTGGTGATTGCATTCAACTCAAACTGTTGAACCTTCTTTGATAGTTCAGGTTTGAAACACACTTTTTGTAGAATCTGCAAGAGGATATTTGGACCTCTCTGAGGATTTCGTTGGAAACGGGATTAACCGCACCTAACTAAACAGAAGCATTCTCAGAACTTTCCTCGTGAGGCTTGCATTCAACAAACACTGTTGAACGTTTCTTTGATAGTTTTGGTTTGAAACACTCTTCTTGTAGAAACTGCAAGTTGATATTTGGACCTCTCTGAGGGTTTCGTTGGAAACGGGATAAAGTGCACATAACTAAACAGAAGCATTCTCAGAACCTTCTTCGTGATGTTTGCATTCAACTCACAGTGTTGAAACTTTCTTTGATAGTTCAGGTTTGAAACACTCTTTTGTAGAAACTGCAGGTGGATAATTCCATCTCTTTGAGTCCTATCCTAGTAAAGGAGATAACTTCATATCAAAGCAAGACAGAAGCATTCTCAGAAATTTCTTTGGGATGATTGAGTCGGACTCAGCTGAACATTCCTTTGGATGGAGCACTTTTGAAACGCACTATTTGTAGAATCTGCAAGTGCATGTGTGGTCCTCTCTGAGGATTTCGTTGGAAACGGGATAAACCGCACACAACAAAACAGAAGCATTCTCAGAACCTTCTTCGTGATGTTTGCATTCAACTCACAGTGTTGACAGGTTTGAAACACTCCTTTTGTGGAAACTGCAAGTGGAGAATTGCACCTCTTTGAGGCCTATCCTAGTAAAGGAAATAACTTCATATCAAAACAAGACAGAAGCATTCTCAGAAAATTCCTTGGGATGATTGTGTTGGACTCACAGAGCTGAACATTCCTTGGGCTGGAGCAGTTTCGAAAGACGCTTTCTGTAGCATCTGCAAGTGGATATTTGGCCCTCTCTGAGGAATTCGTTGGAATCGGGGTAATATCAGCTAACTAAACAGAAGCAGTCTCAGAATCTTCTTTGTGATGTTTGCATTCAAATCCCAGAGTTGAAACTTCCTTTGAAAGTTCAGGTTAGAAACACTCTTTTTGTAGGATCTGCAATTGGATATTTGGACCACTCTGTGGCCTTCGTTCGAAACGGATATATCTTCACATAAAATCTAGACAGAAGCATTCTCAGAAACTTTTCTGTGATGACTGCATTCAACTCACAGAGTTGAACACTCGTTTTGAGAGCGCAGTTTTGAAACTCTCTTTCTGTGGAATCTGCAAGTGGATATGTGGACCTCTTTGAAGATTTCTTTGGAAACGGGAATATCTTCACATAAAATCTAAACAGAAGCATTCTCAGAAACTTCTCTGTGATGTTTGTGTTCAACTCACACAGTTTCACATGGCTTTTCAAAGAGAAGTTCTGAAACATTCTTTTCCTAGTGTCTGCAAGTGGACATTTGGAGAGCTTTCAGGCCTGTGGTGGAAAACGAATTATCGTCACATAAAAACAAGAGAGAAGCATTGTCAGAAACTTCTTTGTGATGATTGCATTCAACTCACAGAGTTGAAGGTTCCTTTTCAAACAGCAGTTTCCAAACACTCTTTCTGTGTAATGTGCAAGTGGATATTTCAACGTCTTTGAAGATTTCGTAGGAAACGGGATAATCTTCACAGAAAAGCTAAACAGAAGCATTCTCAGAAACACCTTTGTGATGATTAAATTCAACTCACAGAGTTGAACTTTTCTTTTGGGAGAGAATCTTTGAAACACTCTTTTACTACAATCTGCAAGTGGACATTAGGAGGGCTTTGAGGCCTCTGGTGGAAAAGGAAATATCTTCCAGTAAAAACTAGATAGAAGCATTCTCAGAAACTACTTTGTGATGATTGCATTCAAGACACAGAGTTGAACATTCCCTTTGACAGTGCAGTTTGGAAACTCTCTTTTTGTAGAATCTGCAAGTGGAGATATGGACCGCTTGGAGGCCTATGGTAGTCAAGGAAATAACTTCATATACAAACTAGACAGTAGCATTCTCAGAAAACTCTTTGTGACGACTGAGTTTAACTCACAGAGCTGAACATTCCCTGGGATGGAGCAGCTGCGAAACACACTATTTGTAGAATCTGCAAGGGGATTTTTGGACCTCTCTGAGGATTTCGTTGGAAACGGGATAAACTGCACATAACTAAACGGAAGTATTCTCAGAACTTTCTTCATGGTGATTGCATTCAACTCACACTGTTGAACCTTTCTTTGATAGTTCAGGTTTGAAACACTCTTTTTGTAGAATCTGCAAGAGGATATTTGGACCCCTCTGAGGATTTCGTTGGAAACGGGATTACCCGCACCTAACTAAACAGAAGCATTCTCAGAACTTTCCTCGTGATGCTTGCATTCAACAAACACTGTTGAACCTTTCTTTGATAGTTTAGGTTTGAAACACTCTTTTTGTAGAAACTGCAAGTTGATATTTGGACCTCTCTGAGGATTTCGTTGGAAACGGGATAAAGTGCACATAACTAAACAGAAGCATTCTCAGAAATTTCTTCGTGATGTTTGCATTCAACTCACAGCGTTGAAACTTTCTTTGATAGTTCAGGTTTGAAACACTCTTTTGTAGAAACTGCAGGTGGATAATTCCATCTCTTTGAGTCCTGTCCTAATGAAGGAGATAACTTCATATCAAAGCAAGACAGAAGCATTCTCAGAAATTTCTTTGGGATGATTGAGTCGGACTCAGCTGAACATTCCTTTGGATGGAGCACTTTCGAAACACACTATTTGTAGAATCTGCAAGTGGATATTTGGACCTCTCTGAGGATTTCGTTGGAAACGGGGTAAACCACACACAACTAAACAGAAGCATTCTCAGAGCCTTCTTCATGATGTTTGCATTCAACTCACAGTGTTGAACCTTTCTTTGATAGTTCAGGTTTGAAACACTCTTTTTGTAGAAACTGCAAGTGGAGAATTGCACCTCTTTGAGGCCTATCCCAGTAAAGGAAATAACTTCATATCAAAACAAGACCGAAGGACTCTCAGAAAATTCCTTGGGATGATTGTCTTGGACTCACCGAGCTGAACATTCCTTGGGCTGGAGAAGTTTTGAGGCACGCTTACTGGAGAATCTGCAAGTGGATATTTGGCCCTCTCTGAGGAACTCGTTGGAAACGGGATAATTTCAGCTAACTAAACAGAAGCAGTCTCAGAATCTTCTTTGTGATGTTTGCATTCAAATCCCAGAGTTGAACGTTCCTTTGAACGTTCAGGTTTGAAACTCTCTTTTTGTAGAATCTGCAAGTGGATATATGGACCTCTCTGGGCATTTCGTTGGAAACGGGAAAAACTGCACATCACTAAACAGAAGTATTCTCAGAAATTTCCCCGTGGTGATTGCATTCAACTCAAACTGTTGAACCTTCTTTGATAGTTCAGGTTTGAAACACACTTTTTGTAGAATCTGCAAGAGGATATTTGGACCTCTCTGAGGATTTCGTTGGAAACGGGATTAACCGCACCTAACTAAACAGAAGCATTCTCAGAACTTTCCTCGTGAGGCTTGCATTCAACAAACACTGTTGAACGTTTCTTTGATAGTTTTGGTTTGAAACACTCTTCTTGTAGAAACTGCAAGTTGATATTTGGACCTCTCTGAGGGTTTCGTTGGAAACGGGATAAAGTGCACATAACTAAACAGAAGCATTCTCAGAACCTTCTTCGTGATGTTTGCATTCAACTCACAGTGTTGAAACTTTCTTTGATAGTTCAGGTTTGAAACACTCTTTTGTAGAAACTGCAGGTGGATAATTCCATCTCTTTGAGTCCTATCCTAGTAAAGGAGATAACTTCATATCAAAGCAAGACAGAAGCATTCTCAGAAATTTCTTTGGGATGATTGAGTCGGACTCAGCTGAACATTCCTTTGGATGGAGCACTTTTGAAACGCACTATTTGTAGAATCTGCAAGTGCATGTGTGGTCCTCTCTGAGGATTTCGTTGGAAACGGGATAAACCGCACACAACAAAACAGAAGCATTCTCAGAACCTTCTTCGTGATGTTTGCATTCAACTCACAGTGTTGACAGGTTTGAAACACTCCTTTTGTGGAAACTGCAAGTGGAGAATTGCACCTCTTTGAGGCCTATCCTAGTAAAGGAAATAACTTCATATCAAAACAAGACAGAAGCATTCTCAGAAAATTCCTTGGGATGATTGTGTTGGACTCACAGAGCTGAACATTCCTTGGGCTGGAGCAGTTTCGAAAGACGCTTTCTGTAGCATCTGCAAGTGGATATTTGGCCCTCTCTGAGGAATTCGTTGGAATCGGGGTAATATCAGCTAACTAAACAGAAGCAGTCTCAGAATCTTCTTTGTGATGTTTGCATTCAAATCCCAGAGTTGAAACTTCCTTTGAAAGTTCAGGTTAGAAACACTCTTTTTGTAGGATCTGCAATTGGATATTTGGACCACTCTGTGGCCTTCGTTCGAAACGGATATATCTTCACATAAAATCTAGACAGAAGCATTCTCAGAAACTTTTCTGTGATGACTGCATTCAACTCACAGAGTTGAACACTCGTTTTGAGAGCGCAGTTTTGAAACTCTCTTTCTGTGGAATCTGCAAGTGGATATGTGGACCTCTTTGAAGATTTCTTTGGAAACGGGAATATCTTCACATAAAATCTAAACAGAAGCATTCTCAGAAACTTCTCTGTGATGTTTGTGTTCAACTCACACAGTTTCACATGGCTTTTCAAAGAGAAGTTCTGAAACATTCTTTTCCTAGTGTCTGCAAGTGGACATTTGGAGAGCTTTCAGGCCTGTGGTGGAAAACGAATTATCGTCACATAAAAACAAGAGAGAAGCATTGTCAGAAACTTCTTTGTGATGATTGCATTCAACTCACAGAGTTGAAGGTTCCTTTTCAAACAGCAGTTTCCAAACACTCTTTCTGTGTAATGTGCAAGTGGATATTTCAACGTCTTTGAAGATTTCGTAGGAAACGGGATAATCTTCACAGAAAAGCTAAACAGAAGCATTCTCAGAAACACCTTTGTGATGATTAAATTCAACTCACAGAGTTGAACTTTTCTTTTGGGAGAGAATCTTTGAAACACTCTTTTACTACAATCTGCAAGTGGACATTAGGAGGGCTTTGAGGCCTCTGGTGGAAAAGGAAATATCTTCCAGTACAAACTAGATAGAAGCATTCTCAGAAACTACTTTGTGATGATTGCATTCAAGACACAGAGTTGAACATTCCCTTTGACAGTGCAGTTTGGAAACTCTCTTTTTGTAGAATCTGCAAGTGGAGATATGGACCGCTTGGAGGCCTATGGTAGTCAAGGAAATAACTTCATATACAAACTAGACAGTAGCATTCTCAGAAAACTCTTTGTGACGACTGAGTTTAACTCACAGAGCTGAACATTCCCTGGGATGGAGCAGCTGCGAAACACACTATTTGTAGAATCTGCAAGGGGATTTTTGGACCTCTCTGAGGATTTCGTTGGAAACGGGATAAACTGCACATAACTAAACGGAAGTATTCTCAGAACTTTCTTCATGGTGATTGCATTCAACTCACACTGTTGAACCTTTCTTTGATAGTTCAGGTTTGAAACACTCTTTTTGTAGAATCTGCAAGAGGATATTTGGACCCCTCTGAGGATTTCGTTGGAAACGGGATTACCCGCACCTAACTAAACAGAAGCATTCTCAGAACTTTCCTCGTGATGCTTGCATTCAACAAACACTGTTGAACCTTTCTTTGATAGTTTAGGTTTGAAACACTCTTTTTGTAGAAACTGCAAGTTGATATTTGGACCTCTCTGAGGATTTCGTTGGAAACGGGATAAAGTGCACATAACTAAACAGAAGCATTCTCAGAAATTTCTTCGTGATGTTTGCATTCAACTCACAGCGTTGAAACTTTCTTTGATAGTTCAGGTTTGAAACACTCTTTTGTAGAAACTGCAGGTGGATAATTCCATCTCTTTGAGTCCTGTCCTAATGAAGGAGATAACTTCATATCAAAGCAAGACAGAAGCATTCTCAGAAATTTCTTTGGGATGATTGAGTCGGACTCAGCTGAACATTCCTTTGGATGGAGCACTTTCGAAACACACTATTTGTAGAATCTGCAAGTGGATATTTGGACCTCTCTGAGGATTTCGTTGGAAACGGGGTAAACCACACACAACTAAACAGAAGCATTCTCAGAGCCTTCTTCATGATGTTTGCATTCAACTCACAGTGTTGAACCTTTCTTTGATAGTTCAGGTTTGAAACACTCTTTTTGTAGAAACTGCAAGTGGAGAATTGCACCTCTTTGAGGCCTATCCCAGTAAAGGAAATAACTTCATATCAAAACAAGACCGAAGGACTCTCAGAAAATTCCTTGGGATGATTGTCTTGGACTCACCGAGCTGAACATTCCTTGGGCTGGAGAAGTTTTGAGGCACGCTTACTGGAGAATCTGCAAGTGGATATTTGGCCCTCTCTGAGGAATTCGTTGGAAACGGGATAATTTCAGCTAACTAAACAGAAGCAGTCTCAGAATCTTCTTTGTGATGTTTGCATTCAAATCCCAGAGTTGAACGTTCCTTTGAACGTTCAGGTTTGAAACTCTCTTTTTGTAGAATCTGCAAGTGGATATATGGACCTCTCTGGGCATTTCGTTGGAAACGGGAAAAACTGCACATCACTAAACAGAAGTATTCTCAGAAATTTCCCCGTGGTGATTGCATTCAACTCAAACTGTTGAACCTTCTTTGATAGTTCAGGTTTGAAACACACTTTTTGTAGAATCTGCAAGAGGATATTTGGACCTCTCTGAGGATTTCGTTGGAAACGGGATTAACCGCACCTAACTAAACAGAAGCATTCTCAGAACTTTCCTCGTGAGGCTTGCATTCAACAAACACTGTTGAACGTTTCTTTGATAGTTTTGGTTTGAAACACTCTTCTTGTAGAAACTGCAAGTTGATATTTGGACCTCTCTGAGGGTTTCGTTGGAAACGGGATAAAGTGCACATAACTAAACAGAAGCATTCTCAGAACCTTCTTCGTGATGTTTGCATTCAACTCACAGCGTTGAAACTTTCTTTGATAGTTCAGGTTTGAAACACTCTTTTGTAGAAACTGCAGGTGGATAATTCCATCTCTTTGAGTCCTATCCTAGTAAAGGAGATAACTTCATATCAAAGCAAGACAGAAGCATTCTCAGAAATTTCTTTGGGATGATTGAGTCGGACTCAGCTGAACATTCCTTTGGATGGAGCACTTTCGAAACGCACTATTTGTAGAATCTGCAAGTGCATGTGTGGTCCTCTCTGAGGATTTCGTTGGAAACGGGATAAACCGCACACAACAAAACAGAAGCATTCTCAGAACCTTCTTCGTGATGTTTGCATTCAACTCACAGTGTTGACAGGTTTGAAACACTCCTTTTGTGGAAACTGCAAGTGGAGAATTGCACCTCTTTGAGGCCTATCCTAGTAAAGGAAATAACTTCATATCAAAACAAGACAGAAGCATTCTCAGAAAATTCCTTGGGATGATTGTGTTGGACTCACAGAGCTGAACATTCCTTGGGCTGGAGCAGTTTCGAAAGACGCTTTCTGTAGCATCTGCAAGTGGATATTTGGCCCTCTCTGAGGAATTCGTTGGAATCGGGGTAATATCAGCTAACTAAACAGAAGCAGTCTCAGAATCTTCTTTGTGATGTTTGCATTCAAATCCCAGAGTTGAAACTTCCTTTGAAAGTTCAGGTTAGAAACACTCTTTTTGTAGGATCTGCAATTGGATATTTGGACCACTCTGTGGCCTTCGTTCGAAACGGATATATCTTCACATAAAATCTAGACAGAAGCATTCTCAGAAACTTTTCTGTGATGACTGCATTCAACTCACAGAGTTGAACACTCGTTTTGAGAGCGCAGTTTTGAAACTCTCTTTCTGTGGAATCTGCAAGTGGATATGTGGACCTCTTTGAAGATTTCTTTGGAAACGGGAATATCTTCACATAAAATCTAAACAGAAGCATTCTCAGAAACTTCTCTGTGATGTTTGTGTTCAACTCACACAGTTTCACATGGCTTTTCAAAGAGAAGTTCTGAAACATTCTTTTCCTAGTGTCTGCAAGTGGACATTTGGAGAGCTTTCAGGCCTGTGGTGGAAAACGAATTATCGTCACATAAAAACAAGAGAGAAGCATTGTCAGAAACTTCTTTGTGATGATTGCATTCAACTCACAGAGTTGAAGGTTCCTTTTCAAACAGCAGTTTCCAAACACTCTTTCTGTGTAATGTGCAAGTGGATATTTCAACGTCTTTGAAGATTTCGTAGGAAACGGGATAATCTTCACAGAAAAGCTAAACAGAAGCATTCTCAGAAACACCTTTGTGATGATTAAATTCAACTCACAGAGTTGAACTTTTCTTTTGGGAGAGAATCTTTGAAACACTCTTTTACTACAATCTGCAAGTGGACATTAGGAGGGCTTTGAGGCCTCTGGTGGAAAAGGAAATATCTTCCAGTACAAACTAGATAGAAGCATTCTCAGAAACTACTTTGTGATGATTGCATTCAAGACACAGAGTTGAACATTCCCTTTGACAGTGCAGTTTGGAAACTCTCTTTTTGTAGAATCTGCAAGTGGAGATATGGACCGCTTGGAGGCCTATGGTAGTCAAGGAAATAACTTCATATACAAACTAGACAGTAGCATTCTCAGAAAACTCTTTGTGACGACTGAGTTTAACTCACAGAGCTGAACATTCCCTGGGATGGAGCAGCTGCGAAACACACTATTTGTAGAATCTGCAAGGGGATTTTTGGACCTCTCTGAGGATTTCGTTGGAAACGGGATAAACTGCACATAACTAAACGGAAGTATTCTCAGAACTTTCTTCATGGTGATTGCATTCAACTCACACTGTTGAACCTTTCTTTGATAGTTCAGGTTTGAAACACTCTTTTTGTAGAATCTGCAAGAGGATATTTGGACCCCTCTGAGGATTTCGTTGGAAACGGGATTACCCGCACCTAACTAAACAGAAGCATTCTCAGAACTTTCCTCGTGATGCTTGCATTCAACAAACACTGTTGAACCTTTCTTTGATAGTTTAGGTTTGAAACACTCTTTTTGTAGAAACTGCAAGTTGATATTTGGACCTCTCTGAGGATTTCGTTGGAAACGGGATAAAGTGCACATAACTAAACAGAAGCATTCTCAGAAATTTCTTCGTGATGTTTGCATTCAACTCACAGCGTTGAAACTTTCTTTGATAGTTCAGGTTTGAAACACTCTTTTGTAGAAACTGCAGGTGGATAATTCCATCTCTTTGAGTCCTGTCCTAATGAAGGAGATAACTTCATATCAAAGCAAGACAGAAGCATTCTCAGAAATTTCTTTGGGATGATTGAGTCGGACTCAGCTGAACATTCCTTTGGATGGAGCACTTTCGAAACACACTATTTGTAGAATCTGCAAGTGGATATTTGGACCTCTCTGAGGATTTCGTTGGAAACGGGGTAAACCACACACAACTAAACAGAAGCATTCTCAGAGCCTTCTTCATGATGTTTGCATTCAACTCACAGTGTTGAACCTTTCTTTGATAGTTCAGGTTTGAAACACTCTTTTTGTAGAAACTGCAAGTGGAGAATTGCACCTCTTTGAGGCCTATCCCAGTAAAGGAAATAACTTCATATCAAAACAAGACCGAAGGACTCTCAGAAAATTCCTTGGGATGATTGTCTTGGACTCACCGAGCTGAACATTCCTTGGGCTGGAGAAGTTTTGAGGCACGCTTACTGGAGAATCTGCAAGTGGATATTTGGCCCTCTCTGAGGAACTCGTTGGAAACGGGATAATTTCAGCTAACTAAACAGAAGCAGTCTCAGAATCTTCTTTGTGATGTTTGCATTCAAATCCCAGAGTTGAACGTTCCTTTGAACGTTCAGGTTTGAAACTCTCTTTTTGTAGAATCTGCGAGTGGATATATGGACCTCTCTGGGCATTTCGTTGGAAACGGGAAAAACTGCACATCACTAAACAGAAGTATTCTCAGAAATTTCCCCGTGGTGATTGCATTCAACTCAAACTGTTGAACCTTCTTTGATAGTTCAGGTTTGAAACACACTTTTTGTAGAATCTGCAAGAGGATATTTGGACCTCTCTGAGGATTTCGTTGGAAACGGGATTAACCGCACCTAACTAAACAGAAGCATTCTCAGAACTTTCCTCGTGAGGCTTGCATTCAACAAACACTGTTGAACGTTTCTTTGATAGTTTTGGTTTGAAACACTCTTCTTGTAGAAACTGCAAGTTGATATTTGGACCTCTCTGAGGGTTTCGTTGGAAACGGGATAAAGTGCACATAACTAAACAGAAGCATTCTCAGAACCTTCTTCGTGATGTTTGCATTCAACTCACAGTGTTGAAACTTTCTTTGATAGTTCAGGTTTGAAACACTCTTTTGTAGAAACTGCAGGTGGATAATTCCATCTCTTTGAGTCCTATCCTAGTAAAGGAGATAACTTCATATCAAAGCAAGACAGAAGCATTCTCAGAAATTTCTTTGGGATGATTGAGTCGGACTCAGCTGAACATTCCTTTGGATGGAGCACTTTCGAAACGCACTATTTGTAGAATCTGCAAGTGCATGTGTGGTCCTCTCTGAGGATTTCGTTGGAAACGGGATAAACCGCACACAACAAAACAGAAGCATTCTCAGAACCTTCTTCGTGATGTTTGCATTCAACTCACAGTGTTGACAGGTTTGAAACACTCCTTTTGTGGAAACTGCAAGTGGAGAATTGCACCTCTTTGAGGCCTATCCTAGTAAAGGAAATAACTTCATATCAAAACAAGACAGAAGCATTCTCAGAAAATTCCTTGGGATGATTGTGTTGGACTCACAGAGCTGAACATTCCTTGGGCTGGAGCAGTTTCGAAAGACGCTTTCTGTAGCATCTGCAAGTGGATATTTGGCCCTCTCTGAGGAATTCGTTGGAATCGGGGTAATATCAGCTAACTAAACAGAAGCAGTCTCAGAATCTTCTTTGTGATGTTTGCATTCAAATCCCAGAGTTGAAACTTCCTTTGAAAGTTCAGGTTAGAAACACTCTTTTTGTAGGATCTGCAATTGGATATTTGGACCACTCTGTGGCCTTCGTTCGAAACGGATATATCTTCACATAAAATCTAGACAGAAGCATTCTCAGAAACTTTTCTGTGATGACTGCATTCAACTCACAGCGTTGAACACTCGTTTTGAGAGCGCAGTTTTGAAACTCTCTTTCTGTGGAATCTGCAAGTGGATATGTGGACCTCTTTGAAGATTTCTTTGGAAACGGGAATATCTTCACATAAAATCTAAACAGAAGCATTCTCAGAAACTTCTCTGTGATGTTTGTGTTCAACTCACACAGTTTCACATGGCTTTTCAAAGAGAAGTTCTGAAACATTCTTTTCCTAGTGTCTGCAAGTGGACATTTGGAGAGCTTTCAGGCCTGTGGTGGAAAACGAATTATCGTCACATAAAAACAAGAGAGAAGCATTGTCAGAAACTTCTTTGTGATGATTGCATTCAACTCACAGAGTTGAAGGTTCCTTTTCAAACAGCAGTTTCCAAACACTCTTTCTGTGTAATGTGCAAGTGGATATTTCAACGTCTTTGAAGATTTCGTAGGAAACGGGATAATCTTCACAGAAAAGCTAAACAGAAGCATTCTCAGAAACACCTTTGTGATGATTAAATTCAACTCACAGAGTTGAACTTTTCTTTTGGGAGAGAATCTTTGAAACACTCTTTTACTACAATCTGCAAGTGGACATTAGGAGGGCTTTGAGGCCTCTGGTGGAAAAGGAAATATCTTCCAGTAAAAACTAGATAGAAGCATTCTCAGAAACTACTTTGTGATGATTGCATTCAAGACACAGAGTTGAACATTCCCTTTGACAGTGCAGTTTGGAAACTCTCTTTTTGTAGAATCTGCAAGTGGAGATATGGACCGCTTGGAGGCCTATGGTAGTCAAGGAAATAACTTCATATACAAACTAGACAGTAGCATTCTCAGAAAACTCTTTGTGACGACTGAGTTTAACTCACAGAGCTGAACATTCCCTGGGATGGAGCAGCTGCGAAACACACTATTTGTAGAATCTGCAAGGGGATTTTTGGACCTCTCTGAGGATTTCGTTGGAAACGGGATAAACTGCACATAACTAAACGGAAGTAT
Source organism: Pan troglodytes (assembly GCF_028858775.2). Taxonomy (NCBI): domain Eukaryota; kingdom Metazoa; phylum Chordata; class Mammalia; order Primates; family Hominidae; genus Pan; species Pan troglodytes. The sequence goes on from NC_072403.2 coordinate 65,047,821, forward strand.
TCTCAGAACTTTCTTCATGGTGATTGCATTCAACTCACACTGTTGAACCTTTCTTTGATAGTTCAGGTTTGAAACACTCTTTTTGTAGAATCTGCAAGAGGATATTTGGACCCCTCTGAGGATTTCGTTGGAAACGGGATTACCCGCACCTAACTAAACAGAAGCATTCTCAGAACTTTCCTCGTGATGCTTGCATTCAACAAACACTGTTGAACCTTTCTTTGATAGTTTAGGTTTGAAACACTCTTTTTGTAGAAACTGCAAGTTGATATTTGGACCTCTCTGAGGATTTCGTTGGAAACGGGATAAAGTGCACATAACTAAACAGAAGCATTCTCAGAAATTTCTTCGTGATGTTTGCATTCAACTCACAGCGTTGAAACTTTCTTTGATAGTTCAGGTTTGAAACACTCTTTTGTAGAAACTGCAGGTGGATAATTCCATCTCTTTGAGTCCTGTCCTAATGAAGGAGATAACTTCATATCAAAGCAAGACAGAAGCATTCTCAGAAATTTCTTTGGGATGATTGAGTCGGACTCAGCTGAACATTCCTTTGGATGGAGCACTTTCGAAACACACTATTTGTAGAATCTGCAAGTGGATATTTGGACCTCTCTGAGGATTTCGTTGGAAACGGGGTAAACCACACACAACTAAACAGAAGCATTCTCAGAGCCTTCTTCATGATGTTTGCATTCAACTCACAGTGTTGAACCTTTCTTTGATAGTTCAGGTTTGAAACACTCTTTTTGTAGAAACTGCAAGTGGAGAATTGCACCTCTTTGAGGCCTATCCCAGTAAAGGAAATAACTTCATATCAAAACAAGACCGAAGGACTCTCAGAAAATTCCTTGGGATGATTGTCTTGGACTCACCGAGCTGAACATTCCTTGGGCTGGAGAAGTTTTGAGGCACGCTTACTGGAGAATCTGCAAGTGGATATTTGGCCCTCTCTGAGGAACTCGTTGGAAACGGGATAATTTCAGCTAACTAAACAGAAGCAGTCTCAGAATCTTCTTTGTGATGTTTGCATTCAAATCCCAGAGTTGAACGTTCCTTTGAACGTTCAGGTTTGAAACTCTCTTTTTGTAGAATCTGCAAGTGGATATATGGACCTCTCTGGGCATTTCGTTGGAAACGGGAAAAACTGCACATCACTAAACAGAAGTATTCTCAGAAATTTCCCCGTGGTGATTGCATTCAACTCAAACTGTTGAACCTTCTTTGATAGTTCAGGTTTGAAACACACTTTTTGTAGAATCTGCAAGAGGATATTTGGACCTCTCTGAGGATTTCGTTGGAAACGGGATTAACCGCACCTAACTAAACAGAAGCATTCTCAGAACTTTCCTCGTGAGGCTTGCATTCAACAAACACTGTTGAACGTTTCTTTGATAGTTTTGGTTTGAAACACTCTTCTTGTAGAAACTGCAAGTTGATATTTGGACCTCTCTGAGGGTTTCGTTGGAAACGGGATAAAGTGCACATAACTAAACAGAAGCATTCTCAGAACCTTCTTCGTGATGTTTGCATTCAACTCACAGTGTTGAAACTTTCTTTGATAGTTCAGGTTTGAAACACTCTTTTGTAGAAACTGCAGGTGGATAATTCCATCTCTTTGAGTCCTATCCTAGTAAAGGAGATAACTTCATATCAAAGCAAGACAGAAGCATTCTCAGAAATTTCTTTGGGATGATTGAGTCGGACTCAGCTGAACATTCCTTTGGATGGAGCACTTTTGAAACGCACTATTTGTAGAATCTGCAAGTGCATGTGTGGTCCTCTCTGAGGATTTCGTTGGAAACGGGATAAACCGCACACAACAAAACAGAAGCATTCTCAGAACCTTCTTCGTGATGTTTGCATTCAACTCACAGTGTTGACAGGTTTGAAACACTCCTTTTGTGGAAACTGCAAGTGGAGAATTGCACCTCTTTGAGGCCTATCCTAGTAAAGGAAATAACTTCATATCAAAACAAGACAGAAGCATTCTCAGAAAATTCCTTGGGATGATTGTGTTGGACTCACAGAGCTGAACATTCCTTGGGCTGGAGCAGTTTCGAAAGACGCTTTCTGTAGCATCTGCAAGTGGATATTTGGCCCTCTCTGAGGAATTCGTTGGAATCGGGGTAATATCAGCTAACTAAACAGAAGCAGTCTCAGAATCTTCTTTGTGATGTTTGCATTCAAATCCCAGAGTTGAAACTTCCTTTGAAAGTTCAGGTTAGAAACACTCTTTTTGTAGGATCTGCAATTGGATATTTGGACCACTCTGTGGCCTTCGTTCGAAACGGATATATCTTCACATAAAATCTAGACAGAAGCATTCTCAGAAACTTTTCTGTGATGACTGCATTCAACTCACAGAGTTGAACACTCGTTTTGAGAGCGCAGTTTTGAAACTCTCTTTCTGTGGAATCTGCAAGTGGATATGTGGACCTCTTTGAAGATTTCTTTGGAAACGGGAATATCTTCACATAAAATCTAAACAGAAGCATTCTCAGAAACTTCTCTGTGATGTTTGTGTTCAACTCACACAGTTTCACATGGCTTTTCAAAGAGAAGTTCTGAAACATTCTTTTCCTAGTGTCTGCAAGTGGACATTTGGAGAGCTTTCAGGCCTGTGGTGGAAAACGAATTATCGTCACATAAAAACAAGAGAGAAGCATTGTCAGAAACTTCTTTGTGATGATTGCATTCAACTCACAGAGTTGAAGGTTCCTTTTCAAACAGCAGTTTCCAAACACTCTTTCTGTGTAATGTGCAAGTGGATATTTCAACGTCTTTGAAGATTTCGTAGGAAACGGGATAATCTTCACAGAAAAGCTAAACAGAAGCATTCTCAGAAACACCTTTGTGATGATTAAATTCAACTCACAGAGTTGAACTTTTCTTTTGGGAGAGAATCTTTGAAACACTCTTTTACTACAATCTGCAAGTGGACATTAGGAGGGCTTTGAGGCCTCTGGTGGAAAAGGAAATATCTTCCAGTAAAAACTAGATAGAAGCATTCTCAGAAACTACTTTGTGATGATTGCATTCAAGACACAGAGTTGAACATTCCCTTTGACAGTGCAGTTTGGAAACTCTCTTTTTGTAGAATCTGCAAGTGGAGATATGGACCGCTTGGAGGCCTATGGTAGTCAAGGAAATAACTTCATATACAAACTAGACAGTAGCATTCTCAGAAAACTCTTTGTGACGACTGAGTTTAACTCACAGAGCTGAACATTCCCTGGGATGGAGCAGCTGCGAAACACACTATTTGTAGAATCTGCAAGGGGATTTTTGGACCTCTCTGAGGATTTCGTTGGAAACGGGATAAACTGCACATAACTAAACGGAAGTATTCTCAGAACTTTCTTCATGGTGATTGCATTCAACTCACACTGTTGAACCTTTCTTTGATAGTTCAGGTTTGAAACACTCTTTTTGTAGAATCTGCAAGAGGATATTTGGACCCCTCTGAGGATTTCGTTGGAAACGGGATTACCCGCACCTAACTAAACAGAAGCATTCTCAGAACTTTCCTCGTGATGCTTGCATTCAACAAACACTGTTGAACCTTTCTTTGATAGTTTAGGTTTGAAACACTCTTTTTGTAGAAACTGCAAGTTGATATTTGGACCTCTCTGAGGATTTCGTTGGAAACGGGATAAAGTGCACATAACTAAACAGAAGCATTCTCAGAAATTTCTTCGTGATGTTTGCATTCAACTCACAGCGTTGAAACTTTCTTTGATAGTTCAGGTTTGAAACACTCTTTTGTAGAAACTGCAGGTGGATAATTCCATCTCTTTGAGTCCTGTCCTAATGAAGGAGATAACTTCATATCAAAGCAAGACAGAAGCATTCTCAGAAATTTCTTTGGGATGATTGAGTCGGACTCAGCTGAACATTCCTTTGGATGGAGCACTTTCGAAACACACTATTTGTAGAATCTGCAAGTGGATATTTGGACCTCTCTGAGGATTTCGTTGGAAACGGGGTAAACCACACACAACTAAACAGAAGCATTCTCAGAGCCTTCTTCATGATGTTTGCATTCAACTCACAGTGTTGAACCTTTCTTTGATAGTTCAGGTTTGAAACACTCTTTTTGTAGAAACTGCAAGTGGAGAATTGCACCTCTTTGAGGCCTATCCCAGTAAAGGAAATAACTTCATATCAAAACAAGACCGAAGGACTCTCAGAAAATTCCTTGGGATGATTGTCTTGGACTCACCGAGCTGAACATTCCTTGGGCTGGAGAAGTTTTGAGGCACGCTTACTGGAGAATCTGCAAGTGGATATTTGGCCCTCTCTGAGGAACTCGTTGGAAACGGGATAATTTCAGCTAACTAAACAGAAGCAGTCTCAGAATCTTCTTTGTGATGTTTGCATTCAAATCCCAGAGTTGAACGTTCCTTTGAACGTTCAGGTTTGAAACTCTCTTTTTGTAGAATCTGCAAGTGGATATATGGACCTCTCTGGGCATTTCGTTGGAAACGGGAAAAACTGCACATCACTAAACAGAAGTATTCTCAGAAATTTCCCCGTGGTGATTGCATTCAACTCAAACTGTTGAACCTTCTTTGATAGTTCAGGTTTGAAACACACTTTTTGTAGAATCTGCAAGAGGATATTTGGACCTCTCTGAGGATTTCGTTGGAAACGGGATTAACCGCACCTAACTAAACAGAAGCATTCTCAGAACTTTCCTCGTGAGGCTTGCATTCAACAAACACTGTTGAACGTTTCTTTGATAGTTTTGGTTTGAAACACTCTTCTTGTAGAAACTGCAAGTTGATATTTGGACCTCTCTGAGGGTTTCGTTGGAAACGGGATAAAGTGCACATAACTAAACAGAAGCATTCTCAGAACCTTCTTCGTGATGTTTGCATTCAACTCACAGTGTTGAAACTTTCTTTGATAGTTCAGGTTTGAAACACTCTTTTGTAGAAACTGCAGGTGGATAATTCCATCTCTTTGAGTCCTATCCTAGTAAAGGAGATAACTTCATATCAAAGCAAGACAGAAGCATTCTCAGAAATTTCTTTGGGATGATTGAGTCGGACTCAGCTGAACATTCCTTTGGATGGAGCACTTTTGAAACGCACTATTTGTAGAATCTGCAAGTGCATGTGTGGTCCTCTCTGAGGATTTCGTTGGAAACGGGATAAACCGCACACAACAAAACAGAAGCATTCTCAGAACCTTCTTCGTGATGTTTGCATTCAACTCACAGTGTTGACAGGTTTGAAACACTCCTTTTGTGGAAACTGCAAGTGGAGAATTGCACCTCTTTGAGGCCTATCCTAGTAAAGGAAATAACTTCATATCAAAACAAGACAGAAGCATTCTCAGAAAATTCCTTGGGATGATTGTGTTGGACTCACAGAGCTGAACATTCCTTGGGCTGGAGCAGTTTCGAAAGACGCTTTCTGTAGCATCTGCAAGTGGATATTTGGCCCTCTCTGAGGAATTCGTTGGAATCGGGGTAATATCAGCTAACTAAACAGAAGCAGTCTCAGAATCTTCTTTGTGATGTTTGCATTCAAATCCCAGAGTTGAAACTTCCTTTGAAAGTTCAGGTTAGAAACACTCTTTTTGTAGGATCTGCAATTGGATATTTGGACCACTCTGTGGCCTTCGTTCGAAACGGATATATCTTCACATAAAATCTAGACAGAAGCATTCTCAGAAACTTTTCTGTGATGACTGCATTCAACTCACAGAGTTGAACACTCGTTTTGAGAGCGCAGTTTTGAAACTCTCTTTCTGTGGAATCTGCAAGTGGATATGTGGACCTCTTTGAAGATTTCTTTGGAAACGGGAATATCTTCACATAAAATCTAAACAGAAGCATTCTCAGAAACTTCTCTGTGATGTTTGTGTTCAACTCACACAGTTTCACATGGCTTTTCAAAGAGAAGTTCTGAAACATTCTTTTCCTAGTGTCTGCAAGTGGACATTTGGAGAGCTTTCAGGCCTGTGGTGGAAAACGAATTATCGTCACATAAAAACAAGAGAGAAGCATTGTCAGAAACTTCTTTGTGATGATTGCATTCAACTCACAGAGTTGAAGGTTCCTTTTCAAACAGCAGTTTCCAAACACTCTTTCTGTGTAATGTGCAAGTGGATATTTCAACGTCTTTGAAGATTTCGTAGGAAACGGGATAATCTTCACAGAAAAGCTAAACAGAAGCATTCTCAGAAACACCTTTGTGATGATTAAATTCAACTCACAGAGTTGAACTTTTCTTTTGGGAGAGAATCTTTGAAAGTGGACATTAGGAGGGCTTTGAGGCCTCTGGTGGAAAAGGAAATATCTTCCAGTACAAACTAGATAGAAGCATTCTCAGAAACTACTTTGTGATGATTGCATTCAAGACACAGAGTTGAACATTCCCTTTGACAGTGCAGTTTGGAAACTCTCTTTTTGTAGAATCTGCAAGTGGAGATATGGACCGCTTGGAGGCCTATGGTAGTCAAGGAAATAACTTCATATACAAACTAGACAGTAGCATTCTCAGAAAACTCTTTGTGACGACTGAGTTTAACTCACAGAGCTGAACATTCCCTGGGATGGAGCAGCTGCGAAACACACTATTTGTAGAATCTGCAAGGGGATTTTTGGACCTCTCTGAGGATTTCGTTGGAAACGGGATAAACTGCACATAACTAAACGGAAGTATTCTCAGAACTTTCTTCATGGTGATTGCATTCAACTCACACTGTTGAACCTTTCTTTGATAGTTCAGGTTTGAAACACTCTTTTTGTAGAATCTGCAAGAGGATATTTGGACCCCTCTGAGGATTTCGTTGGAAACGGGATTACCCGCACCTAACTAAACAGAAGCATTCTCAGAACTTTCCTCGTGATGCTTGCATTCAACAAACACTGTTGAACCTTTCTTTGATAGTTTAGGTTTGAAACACTCTTTTTGTAGAAACTGCAAGTTGATATTTGGACCTCTCTGAGGATTTCGTTGGAAACGGGATAAAGTGCACATAACTAAACAGAAGCATTCTCAGAAATTTCTTCGTGATGTTTGCATTCAACTCACAGCGTTGAAACTTTCTTTGATAGTTCAGGTTTGAAACACTCTTTTGTAGAAACTGCAGGTGGATAATTCCATCTCTTTGAGTCCTGTCCTAATAAAGGAGATAACTTCATATCAAAGCAAGACAGAAGCATTCTCAGAAATTTCTTTGGGATGATTGAGTCGGACTCAGCTGAACATTCCTTTGGATGGAGCACTTTCGAAACACACTATTTGTAGAATCTGCAAGTGGATATTTGGACCTCTCTGAGGATTTCGTTGGAAACGGGATAAACCACACACAACTAAACAGAAGCATTCTCAGAGCCTTCTTCATGATGTTTGCATTCAACTCACAGTGTTGAACCTTTCTTTGATAGTTCAGGTTTGAAACACTCTTTTTGTAGAAACTGCAAGTGGAGAATTGCACCTCTTTGAGGCCTATCCCAGTAAAGGAAATAACTTCATATCAAAACAAGACCGAAGGACTCTCAGAAAATTCCTTGGGATGATTGTCTTGGACTCACCGAGCTGAACATTCCTTGGGCTGGAGAAGTTTTGAAGCACGCTTACTGGAGAATCTGCAAGTGGATATTTGGCCCTCTCTGAGGAACTCGTTGGAAACGGGATAATTTCAGCTAACTAAACAGAAGCAGTCTCAGAATCTTCTTTGTGATGTTTGCATTCAAATCCCAGAGTTGAACGTTCCTTTGAACGTTCAGGTTTGAAACTCTCTTTTTGTAGAATCTGCGAGTGGATATATGGACCTCTCTGGGCATTTCGTTGGAAACGGGAAAAACTGCACATCACTAAACAGAAGTATTCTCAGAAATTTCCCCGTGGTGATTGCATTCAACTCAAACTGTTGAACCTTCTTTGATAGTTCAGGTTTGAAACACACTTTTTGTAGAATCTGCAAGAGGATATTTGGACCTCTCTGAGGATTTCGTTGGAAACGGGATTAACCGCACCTAACTAAACAGAAGCATTCTCAGAACTTTCCTCGTGAGGCTTGCATTCAACAAACACTGTTGAACGTTTCTTTGATAGTTTTGGTTTGAAACACTCTTCTTGTAGAAACTGCAAGTTGATATTTGGACCTCTCTGAGGGTTTCGTTGGAAACGGGATAAAGTGCACATAACTAAACAGAAGCATTCTCAGAACCTTCTTCGTGATGTTTGCATTCAACTCACAGCGTTGAAACTTTCTTTGATAGTTCAGGTTTGAAACACTCTTTTGTAGAAACTGCAGGTGGATAATTCCATCTCTTTGAGTCCTATCCTAGTAAAGGAGATAACTTCATATCAAAGCAAGACAGAAGCATTCTCAGAAATTTCTTTGGGATGATTGAGTCGGACTCAGCTGAACATTCCTTTGGATGGAGCACTTTCGAAACGCACTATTTGTAGAATCTGCAAGTGCATGTGTGGTCCTCTCTGAGGATTTCGTTGGAAACGGGATAAACCGCACACAACAAAACAGAAGCATTCTCAGAACCTTCTTCGTGATGTTTGCATTCAACTCACAGTGTTGACAGGTTTGAAACACTCCTTTTGTGGAAACTGCAAGTGGAGAATTGCACCTCTTTGAGGCCTATCCTAGTAAAGGAAATAACTTCATATCAAAACAAGACAGAAGCATTCTCAGAAAATTCCTTGGGATGATTGTGTTGGACTCACAGAGCTGAACATTCCTTGGGCTGGAGCAGTTTCGAAAGACGCTTTCTGTAGCATCTGCAAGTGGATATTTGGCCCTCTCTGAGGAATTCGTTGGAATCGGGGTAATATCAGCTAACTAAACAGAAGCAGTCTCAGAATCTTCTTTGTGATGTTTGCATTCAAATCCCAGAGTTGAAACTTCCTTTGAAAGTTCAGGTTAGAAACACTCTTTTTGTAGGATCTGCAATTGGATATTTGGACCACTCTGTGGCCTTCGTTCGAAACGGATATATCTTCACATAAAATCTAGACAGAAGCATTCTCAGAAACTTTTCTGTGATGACTGCATTCAACTCACAGCGTTGAACACTCGTTTTGAGAGCGCAGTTTTGAAACTCTCTTTCTGTGGAATCTGCAAGTGGATATGTGGACCTCTTTGAAGATTTCTTTGGAAACGGGAATATCTTCACATAAAATCTAAACAGAAGCATTCTCAGAAACTTCTCTGTGATGTTTGTGTTCAACTCACACAGTTTCACATGGCTTTTCAAAGAGAAGTTCTGAAACATTCTTTTCCTAGTGTCTGCAAGTGGACATTTGGAGAGCTTTCAGGCCTGTGGTGGAAAACGAATTATCGTCACATAAAAACAAGAGAGAAGCATTGTCAGAAACTTCTTTGTGATGATTGCATTCAACTCACAGAGTTGAAGGTTCCTTTTCAAACAGCAGTTTCCAAACACTCTTTCTGTGTAATGTGCAAGTGGATATTTCAACGTCTTTGAAGATTTCGTAGGAAACGGGATAATCTTCACAGAAAAGCTAAACAGAAGCATTCTCAGAAACACCTTTGTGATGATTAAATTCAACTCACAGAGTTGAACTTTTCTTTTGGGAGAGAATCTTTGAAACACTCTTTTACTACAATCTGCAAGTGGACATTAGGAGGGCTTTGAGGCCTCTGGTGGAAAAGGAAATATCTTCCAGTACAAACTAGATAGAAGCATTCTCAGAAACTACTTTGTGATGATTGCATTCAAGACACAGAGTTGAACATTCCCTTTGACAGTGCAGTTTGGAAACTCTCTTTTTGTAGAATCTGCAAGTGGAGATATGGACCGCTTGGAGGCCTATGGTAGTCAAGGAAATAACTTCATATACAAACTAGACAGTAGCATTCTCAGAAAACTCTTTGTGACGACTGAGTTTAACTCACAGAGCTGAACATTCCCTGGGATGGAGCAGCTGCGAAACACACTATTTGTAGAATCTGCAAGGGGATTTTTGGACCTCTCTGAGGATTTCGTTGGAAACGGGATAAACTGCACATAACTAAACGGAAGTATTCTCAGAACTTTCTTCATGGTGATTGCATTCAACTCACACTGTTGAACCTTTCTTTGATAGTTCAGGTTTGAAACACTCTTTTTGTAGAATCTGCAAGAGGATATTTGGACCCCTCTGAGGATTTCGTTGGAAACGGGATTACCCGCACCTAACTAAACAGAAGCATTCTCAGAACTTTCCTCGTGATGCTTGCATTCAACAAACACTGTTGAACCTTTCTTTGATAGTTTAGGTTTGAAACACTCTTTTTGTAGAAACTGCAAGTTGATATTTGGACCTCTCTGAGGATTTCGTTGGAAACGGGATAAAGTGCACATAACTAAACAGAAGCATTCTCAGAAATTTCTTCGTGATGTTTGCATTCAACTCACAGCGTTGAAACTTTCTTTGATAGTTCAGGTTTGAAACACTCTTTTGTAGAAACTGCAGGTGGATAATTCCATCTCTTTGAGTCCTGTCCTAATGAAGGAGATAACTTCATATCAAAGCAAGACAGAAGCATTCTCAGAAATTTCTTTGGGATGATTGAGTCGGACTCAGCTGAACATTCCTTTGGATGGAGCACTTTCGAAACACACTATTTGTAGAATCTGCAAGTGGATATTTGGACCTCTCTGAGGATTTCGTTGGAAACGGGGTAAACCACACACAACTAAACAGAAGCATTCTCAGAGCCTTCTTCATGATGTTTGCATTCAACTCACAGTGTTGAACCTTTCTTTGATAGTTCAGGTTTGAAACACTCTTTTTGTAGAAACTGCAAGTGGAGAATTGCACCTCTTTGAGGCCTATCCCAGTAAAGGAAATAACTTCATATCAAAACAAGACCGAAGGACTCTCAGAAAATTCCTTGGGATGATTGTCTTGGACTCACCGAGCTGAACATTCCTTGGGCTGGAGAAGTTTTGAGGCACGCTTACTGGAGAATCTGCAAGTGGATATTTGGCCCTCTCTGAGGAATTCGTTGGAAACGGGATAATTTCAGCTAACTAAACAGAAGCAGTCTCAGAATCTTCTTTGTGATGTTTGCATTCAAATCCCAGAGTTGAACGTTCCTTTGAACGTTCAGGTTTGAAACTCTCTTTTTGTAGAATCTGCAAGTGGATATATGGACCTCTCTGGGCATTTCGTTGGAAACGGGAAAAACTGCACATCACTAAACAGAAGTATTCTCAGAAATTTCCCCGTGGTGATTGCATTCAACTCAAACTGTTGAACCTTCTTTGATAGTTCAGGTTTGAAACACACTTTTTGTAGAATCTGCAAGAGGATATTTGGACCTCTCTGAGGATTTCGTTGGAAACGGGATTAACCGCACCTAACTAAACAGAAGCATTCTCAGAACTTTCCTCGTGAGGCTTGCATTCAACAAACACTGTTGAACGTTTCTTTGATAGTTTTGGTTTGAAACACTCTTCTTGTAGAAACTGCAAGTTGATATTTGGACCTCTCTGAGGGTTTCGTTGGAAACGGGATAAAGTGCACATAACTAAACAGAAGCATTCTCAGAACCTTCTTCGTGATGTTTGCATTCAACTCACAGTGTTGAAACTTTCTTTGATAGTTCAGGTTTGAAACACTCTTTTGTAGAAACTGCAGGTGGATAATTCCATCTCTTTGAGTCCTATCCTAGTAAAGGAGATAACTTCATATCAAAGCAAGACAGAAGCATTCTCAGAAATTTCTTTGGGATGATTGAGTCGGACTCAGCTGAACATTCCTTTGGATGGAGCACTTTCGAAACGCACTATTTGTAGAATCTGCAAGTGCATGTGTGGTCCTCTCTGAGGATTTCGTTGGAAACGGGATAAACCGCACACAACAAAACAGAAGCATTCTCAGAACCTTCTTCGTGATGTTTGCATTCAACTCACAGTGTTGACAGGTTTGAAACACTCCTTTTGTGGAAACTGCAAGTGGAGAATTGCACCTCTTTGAGGCCTATCCTAGTAAAGGAAATAACTTCATATCAAAACAAGACAGAAGCATTCTCAGAAAATTCCTTGGGATGATTGTGTTGGACTCACAGAGCTGAACATTCCTTGGGCTGGAGCAGTTTCGAAAGACGCTTTCTGTAGCATCTGCAAGTGGATATTTGGCCCTCTCTGAGGAATTCGTTGGAATCGGGGTAATATCAGCTAACTAAACAGAAGCAGTCTCAGAATCTTCTTTGTGATGTTTGCATTCAAATCCCAGAGTTGAAACTTCCTTTGAAAGTTCAGGTTAGAAACACTCTTTTTGTAGGATCTGCAATTGGATATTTGGACCACTCTGTGGCCTTCGTTCGAAACGGATATGTCTTCACATAAAATCTAGACAGAAGCATTCTCAGAAACTTTTCTGTGATGACTGCATTCAACTCACAGAGTTGAACACTCGTTTTGAGAGCGCAGTTTTGAAACTCTCTTTCTGTGGAATCTGCAAGTGGATATGTGGACCTCTTTGAAGATTTCTTTGGAAACGGGAATATCTTCACATAAAATCTAAACAGAAGCATTCTCAGAAACTTCTCTGTGATGTTTGTGTTCAACTCACACAGTTTCACATGGCTTTTCAAAGAGAAGTTCTGAAACATTCTTTTCCTAGTGTCTGCAAGTGGACATTTGGAGAGCTTTCAGGCCTGTGGTGGAAAACGAATTATCGTCACATAAAAACAAGAGAGAAGCATTGTCAGAAACTTCTTTGTGATGATTGCATTCAACTCACAGAGTTGAAGGTTCCTTTTCAAACAGCAGTTTCCAAACACTCTTTCTGTGTAATGTGCAAGTGGATATTTCAACGTCTTTGAAGATTTCGTAGGAAACGGGATAATCTTCACAGAAAAGCTAAACAGAAGCATTCTCAGAAACACCTTTGTGATGATTAAATTCAACTCACAGAGTTGAACTTTTCTTTTGGGAGAGAATCTTTGAAACACTCTTTTACTACAATCTGCAAGTGGACATTAGGAGGGCTTTGAGGCCTCTGGTGGAAAAGGAAATATCTTCCAGTAAAAACTAGATAGAAGCATTCTCAGAAACTACTTTGTGATGATTGCATTCAAGACACAGAGTTGAACATTCCCTTTGACAGTGCAGTTTGGAAACTCTCTTTTTGTAGAATCTGCAAGTGGAGATATGGACCGCTTGGAGGCCTATGGTAGTCAAGGAAATAACTTCATATACAAACTAGACAGTAGCATTCTCAGAAAACTCTTTGTGACGACTGAGTTTAACTCACAGAGCTGAACATTCCCTGGGATGGAGCAGCTGCGAAACACACTATTTGTAGAATCTGCAAGGGGATTTTTGGACCTCTCTGAGGATTTCGTTGGAAACGGGATAAACTGCACATAACTAAACGGAAGTATTCTCAGAACTTTCTTCATGGTGATTGCATTCAACTCACACTGTTGAACCTTTCTTTGATAGTTCAGGTTTGAAACACTCTTTTTGTAGAATCTGCAAGAGGATATTTGGACCCCTCTGAGGATTTCGTTGGAAACGGGATTACCCGCACCTAACTAAACAGAAGCATTCTCAGAACTTTCCTCGTGATGCTTGCATTCAACAAACACTGTTGAACCTTTCTTTGATAGTTTAGGTTTGAAACACTCTTTTTGTAGAAACTGCAAGTTGATATTTGGACCTCTCTGAGGATTTCGTTGGAAACGGGATAAAGTGCACATAACTAAACAGAAGCATTCTCAGAAATTTCTTCGTGATGTTTGCATTCAACTCACAGCGTTGAAACTTTCTTTGATAGTTCAGGTTTGAAACACTCTTTTGTAGAAACTGCAGGTGGATAATTCCATCTCTTTGAGTCCTGTCCTAATAAAGGAGATAACTTCATATCAAAGCAAGACAGAAGCATTCTCAGAAATTTCTTTGGGATGATTGAGTCGGACTCAGCTGAACATTCCTTTGGATGGAGCACTTTCGAAACACACTATTTGTAGAATCTGCAAGTGGATATTTGGACCTCTCTGAGGATTTCGTTGGAAACGGGATAAACCACACACAACTAAACAGAAGCATTCTCAGAGCCTTCTTCATGATGTTTGCATTCAACTCACAGTGTTGAACCTTTCTTTGATAGTTCAGGTTTGAAACACTCTTTTTGTAGAAACTGCAAGTGGAGAATTGCACCTCTTTGAGGCCTATCCCAGTAAAGGAAATAACTTCATATCAAAACAAGACCGAAGGACTCTCAGAAAATTCCTTGGGATGATTGTCTTGGACTCACCGAGCTGAACATTCCTTGGGCTGGAGAAGTTTTGAAGCACGCTTACTGGAGAATCTGCAAGTGGATATTTGGCCCTCTCTGAGGAACTCGTTGGAAACGGGATAATTTCAGCTAACTAAACAGAAGCAGTCTCAGAATCTTCTTTGTGATGTTTGCATTCAAATCCCAGAGTTGAACGTTCCTTTGAACGTTCAGGTTTGAAACTCTCTTTTTGTAGAATCTGCGAGTGGATATATGGACCTCTCTGGGCATTTCGTTGGAAACGGGAAAAACTGCACATCACTAAACAGAAGTATTCTCAGAAATTTCCCCGTGGTGATTGCATTCAACTCAAACTGTTGAACCTTCTTTGATAGTTCAGGTTTGAAACACACTTTTTGTAGAATCTGCAAGAGGATATTTGGACCTCTCTGAGGATTTCGTTGGAAACGGGATTAACCGCACCTAACTAAACAGAAGCATTCTCAGAACTTTCCTCGTGAGGCTTGCATTCAACAAACACTGTTGAACGTTTCTTTGATAGTTTTGGTTTGAAACACTCTTCTTGTAGAAACTGCAAGTTGATATTTGGACCTCTCTGAGGGTTTCGTTGGAAACGGGATAAAGTGCACATAACTAAACAGAAGCATTCTCAGAACCTTCTTCGTGATGTTTGCATTCAACTCACAGTGTTGAAACTTTCTTTGATAGTTCAGGTTTGAAACACTCTTTTGTAGAAACTGCAGGTGGATAATTCCATCTCTTTGAGTCCTATCCTAGTAAAGGAGATAACTTCATATCAAAGCAAGACAGAAGCATTCTCAGAAATTTCTTTGGGATGATTGAGTCGGACTCAGCTGAACATTCCTTTGGATGGAGCACTTTCGAAACGCACTATTTGTAGAATCTGCAAGTGCATGTGTGGTCCTCTCTGAGGATTTCGTTGGAAACGGGATAAACCGCACACAACAAAACAGAAGCATTCTCAGAACCTTCTTCGTGATGTTTGCATTCAACTCACAGTGTTGACAGGTTTGAAACACTCCTTTTGTGGAAACTGCAAGTGGAGAATTGCACCTCTTTGAGGCCTATCCTAGTAAAGGAAATAACTTCATATCAAAACAAGACAGAAGCATTCTCAGAAAATTCCTTGGGATGATTGTGTTGGACTCACAGAGCTGAACATTCCTTGGGCTGGAGCAGTTTCGAAAGACGCTTTCTGTAGCATCTGCAAGTGGATATTTGGCCCTCTCTGAGGAATTCGTTGGAATCGGGGTAATATCAGCTAACTAAACAGAAGCAGTCTCAGAATCTTCTTTGTGATGTTTGCATTCAAATCCCAGAGTTGAAACTTCCTTTGAAAGTTCAGGTTAGAAACACTCTTTTTGTAGGATCTGCAATTGGATATTTGGACCACTCTGTGGCCTTCGTTCGAAACGGATATATCTTCACATAAAATCTAGACAGAAGCATTCTCAGAAACTTTTCTGTGATGACTGCATTCAACTCACAGAGTTGAACACTCGTTTTGAGAGCGCAGTTTTGAAACTCTCTTTCTGTGGAATCTGCAAGTGGATATGTGGACCTCTTTGAAGATTTCTTTGGAAACGGGAATATCTTCACATAAAATCTAAACAGAAGCATTCTCAGAAACTTCTCTGTGATGTTTGTGTTCAACTCACACAGTTTCACATGGCTTTTCAAAGAGAAGTTCTGAAACATTCTTTTCCTAGTGTCTGCAAGTGGACATTTGGAGAGCTTTCAGGCCTGTGGTGGAAAACGAATTATCGTCACATAAAAACAAGAGAGAAGCATTGTCAGAAACTTCTTTGTGATGATTGCATTCAACTCACAGAGTTGAAGGTTCCTTTTCAAACAGCAGTTTCCAAACACTCTTTCTGTGTAATGTGCAAGTGGATATTTCAACGTCTTTGAAGATTTCGTAGGAAACGGGATAATCTTCACAGAAAAGCTAAACAGAAGCATTCTCAGAAACACCTTTGTGATGATTAAATTCAACTCACAGAGTTGAACTTTTCTTTTGGGAGAGAATCTTTGAAACACTCTTTTACTACAATCTGCAAGTGGACATTAGGAGGGCTTTGAGGCCTCTGGTGGAAAAGGAAATATCTTCCAGTAAAAACTAGATAGAAGCATTCTCAGAAACTACTTTGTGATGATTGCATTCAAGACACAGAGTTGAACATTCCCTTTGACAGTGCAGTTTGGAAACTCTCTTTTTGTAGAATCTGCAAGTGGAGATATGGACCGCTTGGAGGCCTATGGTAGTCAAGGAAATAACTTCATATACAAACTAGACAGTAGCATTCTCAGAAAACTCTTTGTGACGACTGAGTTTAACTCACAGAGCTGAACATTCCCTGGGATGGAGCAGCTGCGAAACACACTATTTGTAGAATCTGCAAGGGGATTTTTGGACCTCTCTGAGGATTTCGTTGGAAATGGGATAAACTGCACATAACTAAACGGAAGTATTCTCAGAACTTTCTTCATGGTGATTGCATTCAACTCACACTGTTGAACCTTTCTTTGATAGTTCAGGTTTGAAACACTCTTTTTGTAGAATCTGCAAGAGGATATTTGGACCCCTCTGAGGATTTCGTTGGAAACGGGATTACCCGCACCTAACTAAACAGAAGCATTCTCAGAACTTTCCTCGTGATGCTTGCATTCAACAAACACTGTTGAACCTTTCTTTGATAGTTTAGGTTTGAAACACTCTTTTTGTAGAAACTGCAAGTTGATATTTGGACCTCTCTGAGGATTTCGTTGGAAACGGGATAAAGTGCACATAACTAAACAGAAGCATTCTCAGAAATTTCTTCGTGATGTTTGCATTCAACTCACAGCGTTGAAACTTTCTTTGATAGTTCAGGTTTGAAACACTCTTTTGTAGAAACTGCAGGTGGATAATTCCATCTCTTTGAGTCCTGTCCTAATAAAGGAGATAACTTCATATCAAAGCAAGACAGAAGCATTCTCAGAAATTTCTTTGGGATGATTGAGTCGGACTCAGCTGAACATTCCTTTGGATGGAGCACTTTCGAAACACACTATTTGTAGAATCTGCAAGTGGATATTTGGACCTCTCTGAGGATTTCGTTGGAAACGGGATAAACCACACACAACTAAACAGAAGCATTCTCAGAGCCTTCTTCATGATGTTTGCATTCAACTCACAGTGTTGAACCTTTCTTTGATAGTTCAGGTTTGAAACACTCTTTTTGTAGAAACTGCAAGTGGAGAATTGCACCTCTTTGAGGCCTATCCCAGTAAAGGAAATAACTTCATATCAAAACAAGACCGAAGGACTCTCAGAAAATTCCTTGGGATGATTGTCTTGGACTCACCGAGCTGAACATTCCTTGGGCTGGAGAAGTTTTGAAGCACGCTTACTGGAGAATCTGCAAGTGGATATTTGGCCCTCTCTGAGGAACTCGTTGGAAACGGGATAATTTCAGCTAACTAAACAGAAGCAGTCTCAGAATCTTCTTTGTGATGTTTGCATTCAAATCCCAGAGTTGAACGTTCCTTTGAACGTTCAGGTTTGAAACTCTCTTTTTGTAGAATCTGCGAGTGGATATATGGACCTCTCTGGGCATTTCGTTGGAAACGGGAAAAACTGCACATCACTAAACAGAAGTATTCTCAGAAATTTCCCCGTGGTGATTGCATTCAACTCAAACTGTTGAACCTTCTTTGATAGTTCAGGTTTGAAACACACTTTTTGTAGAATCTGCAAGAGGATATTTGGACCTCTCTGAGGATTTCGTTGGAAACGGGATTAACCGCACCTAACTAAACAGAAGCATTCTCAGAACTTTCCTCGTGAGGCTTGCATTCAACAAACACTGTTGAACGTTTCTTTGATAGTTTTGGTTTGAAACACTCTTCTTGTAGAAACTGCAAGTTGATATTTGGACCTCTCTGAGGGTTTCGTTGGAAACGGGATAAAGTGCACATAACTAAACAGAAGCATTCTCAGAACCTTCTTCGTGATGTTTGCATTCAACTCACAGTGTTGAAACTTTCTTTGATAGTTCAGGTTTGAAACACTCTTTTGTAGAAACTGCAGGTGGATAATTCCATCTCTTTGAGTCCTATCCTAGTAAAGGAGATAACTTCATATCAAAGCAAGACAGAAGCATTCTCAGAAATTTCTTTGGGATGATTGAGTCGGACTCAGCTGAACATTCCTTTGGATGGAGCACTTTCGAAACGCACTATTTGTAGAATCTGCAAGTGCATGTGTGGTCCTCTCTGAGGATTTCGTTGGAAACGGGATAAACCGCACACAACAAAACAGAAGCATTCTCAGAACCTTCTTCGTGATGTTTGCATTCAACTCACAGTGTTGACAGGTTTGAAACACTCCTTTTGTGGAAACTGCAAGTGGAGAATTGCACCTCTTTGAGGCCTATCCTAGTAAAGGAAATAACTTCATATCAAAACAAGACAGAAGCATTCTCAGAAAATTCCTTGGGATGATTGTGTTGGACTCACAGAGCTGAACATTCCTTGGGCTGGAGCAGTTTCGAAAGACGCTTTCTGTAGCATCTGCAAGTGGATATTTGGCCCTCTCTGAGGAATTCGTTGGAATCGGGGTAATATCAGCTAACTAAACAGAAGCAGTCTCAGAATCTTCTTTGTGATGTTTGCATTCAAATCCCAGAGTTGAAACTTCCTTTGAAAGTTCAGGTTAGAAACACTCTTTTTGTAGGATCTGCAATTGGATATTTGGACCACTCTGTGGCCTTCGTTCGAAACGGATATATCTTCACATAAAATCTAGACAGAAGCATTCTCAGAAACTTTTCTGTGATGACTGCATTCAACTCACAGAGTTGAACACTCGTTTTGAGAGCGCAGTTTTGAAACTCTCTTTCTGTGGAATCTGCAAGTGGATATGTGGACCTCTTTGAAGATTTCTTTGGAAACGGGAATATCTTCACATAAAATCTAAACAGAAGCATTCTCAGAAACTTCTCTGTGATGTTTGTGTTCAACTCACACAGTTTCACATGGCTTTTCAAAGAGAAGTTCTGAAACATTCTTTTCCTAGTGTCTGCAAGTGGACATTTGGAGAGCTTTCAGGCCTGTGGTGGAAAACGAATTATCGTCACATAAAAACAAGAGAGAAGCATTGTCAGAAACTTCTTTGTGATGATTGCATTCAACTCACAGAGTTGAAGGTTCCTTTTCAAACAGCAGTTTCCAAACACTCTTTCTGTGTAATGTGCAAGTGGATATTTCAACGTCTTTGAAGATTTCGTAGGAAACGGGATAATCTTCACAGAAAAGCTAAACAGAAGCATTCTCAGAAACACCTTTGTGATGATTAAATTCAACTCACAGAGTTGAACTTTTCTTTTGGGAGAGAATCTTTGAAACACTCTTTTACTACAATCTGCAAGTGGACATTAGGAGGGCTTTGAGGCCTCTGGTGGAAAAGGAAATATCTTCCAGTAAAAACTAGATAGAAGCATTCTCAGAAACTACTTTGTGATGATTGCATTCAAGACACAGAGTTGAACATTCCCTTTGACAGTGCAGTTTGGAAACTCTCTTTTTGTAGAATCTGCAAGTGGAGATATGGACCGCTTGGAGGCCTATGGTAGTCAAGGAAATAACTTCATATACAAACTAGACAGTAGCATTCTCAGAAAACTCTTTGTGACGACTGAGTTTAACTCACAGAGCTGAACATTCCCTGGGATGGAGCAGCTGCGAAACACACTATTTGTAGAATCTGCAAGGGGATTTTTGGACCTCTCTGAGGATTTCGTTGGAAACGGGATAAACTGCACATAACTAAACGGAAGTATTCTCAGAACTTTCTTCATGGTGATTGCATTCAACTCACACTGTTGAACCTTTCTTTGATAGTTCAGGTTTGAAACACTCTTTTTGTAGAATCTGCAAGAGGATATTTGGACCCCTCTGAGGATTTCGTTGGAAACGGGATTACCCGCACCTAACTAAACAGAAGCATTCTCAGAACTTTCCTCGTGATGCTTGCATTCAACAAACACTGTTGAACCTTTCTTTGATAGTTTAGGTTTGAAACACTCTTTTTGTAGAAACTGCAAGTTGATATTTGGACCTCTCTGAGGATTTCGTTGGAAACGGGATAAAGTGCACATAACTAAACAGAAGCATTCTCAGAAATTTCTTCGTGATGTTTGCATTCAACTCACAGCGTTGAAACTTTCTTTGATAGTTCAGGTTTGAAACACTCTTTTGTAGAAACTGCAGGTGGATAATTCCATCTCTTTGAGTCCTGTCCTAATGAAGGAGATAACTTCATATCAAAGCAAGACAGAAGCATTCTCAGAAATTTCTTTGGGATGATTGAGTCGGACTCAGCTGAACATTCCTTTGGATGGAGCACTTTCGAAACACACTATTTGTAGAATCTGCAAGTGGATATTTGGACCTCTCTGAGGATTTCGTTGGAAACGGGGTAAACCACACACAACTAAACAGAAGCATTCTCAGAGCCTTCTTCATGATGTTTGCATTCAACTCACAGTGTTGAACCTTTCTTTGATAGTTCAGGTTTGAAACACTCTTTTTGTAGAAACTGCAAGTGGAGAATTGCACCTCTTTGAGGCCTATCCCAGTAAAGGAAATAACTTCATATCAAAACAAGACCGAAGGACTCTCAGAAAATTCCTTGGGATGATTGTCTTGGACTCACCGAGCTGAACATTCCTTGGGCTGGAGAAGTTTTGAGGCACGCTTACTGGAGAATCTGCAAGTGGATATTTGGCCCTCTCTGAGGAACTCGTTGGAAACGGGATAATTTCAGCTAACTAAACAGAAGCAGTCTCAGAATCTTCTTTGTGATGTTTGCATTCAAATCCCAGAGTTGAACGTTCCTTTGAACGTTCAGGTTTGAAACTCTCTTTTTGTAGAATCTGCAAGTGGATATATGGACCTCTCTGGGCATTTCGTTGGAAACGGGAAAAACTGCACATCACTAAACAGAAGTATTCTCAGAAATTTCCCCGTGGTGATTGCATTCAACTCAAACTGTTGAACCTTCTTTGATAGTTCAGGTTTGAAACACACTTTTTGTAGAATCTGCAAGAGGATATTTGGACCGCTCTGAGGATTTCGTTGGAAACGGGATTAACCGCACCTAACTAAACAGAAGCATTCTCAGAACTTTCCTCGTGAGGCTTGCATTCAACAAACACTGTTGAACGTTTCTTTGATAGTTTTGGTTTGAAACACTCTTCTTGTAGAAACTGCAAGTTGATATTTGGACCTCTCTGAGGGTTTCGTTGGAAACGGGATAAAGTGCACATAACTAAACAGAAGCATTCTCAGAACCTTCTTCGTGATGTTTGCATTCAACTCACAGTGTTGAAACTTTCTTTGATAGTTCAGGTTTGAAACACTCTTTTGTAGAAACTGCAGGTGGATAATTCCATCTCTTTGAGTCCTATCCTAGTAAAGGAGATAACTTCATATCAAAGCAAGACAGAAGCATTCTCAGAAATTTCTTTGGGATGATTGAGTCGGACTCAGCTGAACATTCCTTTGGATGGAGCACTTTTGAAACGCACTATTTGTAGAATCTGCAAGTGCATGTGTGGTCCTCTCTGAGGATTTCGTTGGAAACGGGATAAACCGCACACAACAAAACAGAAGCATTCTCAGAACCTTCTTCGTGATGTTTGCATTCAACTCACAGTGTTGACAGGTTTGAAACACTCCTTTTGTGGAAACTGCAAGTGGAGAATTGCACCTCTTTGAGGCCTATCCTAGTAAAGGAAATAACTTCATATCAAAACAAGACAGAAGCATTCTCAGAAAATTCCTTGGGATGATTGTGTTGGACTCACAGAGCTGAACATTCCTTGGGCTGGAGCAGTTTCGAAAGACGCTTTCTGTAGCATCTGCAAGTGGATATTTGGCCCTCTCTGAGGAATTCGTTGGAATCGGGGTAATATCAGCTAACTAAACAGAAGCAGTCTCAGAATCTTCTTTGTGATGTTTGCATTCAAATCCCAGAGTTGAAACTTCCTTTGAAAGTTCAGGTTAGAAACACTCTTTTTGTAGGATCTGCAATTGGATATTTGGACCACTCTGTGGCCTTCGTTCGAAACGGATATATCTTCACATAAAATCTAGACAGAAGCATTCTCAGAAACTTTTCTGTGATGACTGCATTCAACTCACAGAGTTGAACACTCGTTTTGAGAGCGCAGTTTTGAAACTCTCTTTCTGTGGAATCTGCAAGTGGATATGTGGACCTCTTTGAAGATTTCTTTGGAAACGGGAATATCTTCACATAAAATCTAAACAGAAGCATTCTCAGAAACTTCTCTGTGATGTTTGTGTTCAACTCACACAGTTTCACATGGCTTTTCAAAGAGAAGTTCTGAAACATTCTTTTCCTAGTGTCTGCAAGTGGACATTTGGAGAGCTTTCAGGCCTGTGGTGGAAAACGAATTATCGTCACATAAAAACAAGAGAGAAGCATTGTCAGAAACTTCTTTGTGATGATTGCATTCAACTCACAGAGTTGAAGGTTCCTTTTCAAACAGCAGTTTCCAAACACTCTTTCTGTGTAATGTGCAAGTGGATATTTCAACGTCTTTGAAGATTTCGTAGGAAACGGGATAATCTTCACAGAAAAGCTAAACAGAAGCATTCTCAGAAACACCTTTGTGATGATTAAATTCAACTCACAGAGTTGAACTTTTCTTTTGGGAGAGAATCTTTGAAAGTGGACATTAGGAGGGCTTTGAGGCCTCTGGTGGAAAAGGAAATATCTTCCAGTAAAAACTAGATAGAAGCATTCTCAGAAACTACTTTGTGATGATTGCATTCAAGACACAGAGTTGAACATTCCCTTTGACAGTGCAGTTTGGAAACTCTCTTTTTGTAGAATCTGCAAGTGGAGATATGGACCGCTTGGAGGCCTATGGTAGTCAAGGAAATAACTTCATATACAAACTAGACAGTAGCATTCTCAGAAAACTCTTTGTGACGACTGAGTTTAACTCACAGAGCTGAACATTCCCTGGGATGGAGCAGCTGCGAAACACACTATTTGTAGAATCTGCAAGGGGATTTTTGGACCTCTCTGAGGATTTCGTTGGAAACGGGATAAACTGCACATAACTAAACGGAAGTATTCTCAGAACTTTCTTCATGGTGATTGCATTCAACTCACACTGTTGAACCTTTCTTTGATAGTTCAGGTTTGAAACACTCTTTTTGTAGAATCTGCAAGAGGATATTTGGACCCCTCTGAGGATTTCGTTGGAAACGGGATTACCCGCACCTAACTAAACAGAAGCATTCTCAGAACTTTCCTCGTGATGCTTGCATTCAACAAACACTGTTGAACCTTTCTTTGATAGTTTAGGTTTGAAACACTCTTTTTGTAGAAACTGCAAGTTGATATTTGGACCTCTCTGAGGATTTCGTTGGAAACGGGATAAAGTGCACATAACTAAACAGAAGCATTCTCAGAAATTTCTTCGTGATGTTTGCATTCAACTCACAGTGTTGAAACTTTCTTTGATAGTTCAGGTTTGAAACACTCTTTTGTAGAAACTGCAGGTGGATAATTCCATCTCTTTGAGTCCTGTCCTAATAAAGGAGATAACTTCATATCAAAGCAAGACAGAAGCATTCTCAGAAATTTCTTTGGGATGATTGAGTCGGACTCAGCTGAACATTCCTTTGGATGGAGCACTTTCGAAACACACTATTTGTAGAATCTGCAAGTGGATATTTGGACCTCTCTGAGGATTTCGTTGGAAACGGGATAAACCACACACAACTAAACAGAAGCATTCTCAGAGCCTTCTTCATGATGTTTGCATTCAACTCACAGTGTTGAACCTTTCTTTGATAGTTCAGGTTTGAAACACTCTTTTTGTAGAAACTGCAAGTGGAGAATTGCACCTCTTTGAGGCCTATCCCAGTAAAGGAAATAACTTCATATCAAAACAAGACCGAAGGACTCTCAGAAAATTCCTTGGGATGATTGTCTTGGACTCACCGAGCTGAACATTCCTTGGGCTGGAGAAGTTTTGAAGCACGCTTACTGGAGAATCTGCAAGTGGATATTTGGCCCTCTCTGAGGAACTCGTTGGAAACGGGATAATTTCAGCTAACTAAACAGAAGCAGTCTCAGAATCTTCTTTGTGATGTTTGCATTCAAATCCCAGAGTTGAACGTTCCTTTGAACGTTCAGGTTTGAAACTCTCTTTTTGTAGAATCTGCGAGTGGATATATGGACCTCTCTGGGCATTTCGTTGGAAACGGGAAAAACTGCACATCACTAAACAGAAGTATTCTCAGAAATTTCCCCGTGGTGATTGCATTCAACTCAAACTGTTGAACCTTCTTTGATAGTTCAGGTTTGAAACACACTTTTTGTAGAATCTGCAAGAGGATATTTGGACCTCTCTGAGGATTTCGTTGGAAACGGGATTAACCGCACCTAACTAAACAGAAGCATTCTCAGAACTTTCCTCGTGAGGCTTGCATTCAACAAACACTGTTGAACGTTTCTTTGATAGTTTTGGTTTGAAACACTCTTCTTGTAGAAACTGCAAGTTGATATTTGGACCTCTCTGAGGGTTTCGTTGGAAACGGGATAAAGTGCACATAACTAAACAGAAGCATTCTCAGAACCTTCTTCGTGATGTTTGCATTCAACTCACAGCGTTGAAACTTTCTTTGATAGTTCAGGTTTGAAACACTCTTTTGTAGAAACTGCAGGTGGATAATTCCATCTCTTTGAGTCCTATCCTAGTAAAGGAGATAACTTCATATCAAAGCAAGACAGAAGCATTCTCAGAAATTTCTTTGGGATGATTGAGTCGGACTCAGCTGAACATTCCTTTGGATGGAGCACTTTCGAAACGCACTATTTGTAGAATCTGCAAGTGCATGTGTGGTCCTCTCTGAGGATTTCGTTGGAAACGGGATAAACCGCACACAACAAAACAGAAGCATTCTCAGAACCTTCTTCGTGATGTTTGCATTCAACTCACAGTGTTGACAGGTTTGAAACACTCCTTTTGTGGAAACTGCAAGTGGAGAATTGCACCTCTTTGAGGCCTATCCTAGTAAAGGAAATAACTTCATATCAAAACAAGACAGAAGCATTCTCAGAAAATTCCTTGGGATGATTGTGTTGGACTCACAGAGCTGAACATTCCTTGGGCTGGAGCAGTTTCGAAAGACGCTTTCTGTAGCATCTGCAAGTGGATATTTGGCCCTCTCTGAGGAATTCGTTGGAATCGGGGTAATATCAGCTAACTAAACAGAAGCAGTCTCAGAATCTTCTTTGTGATGTTTGCATTCAAATCCCAGAGTTGAAACTTCCTTTGAAAGTTCAGGTTAGAAACACTCTTTTTGTAGGATCTGCAATTGGATATTTGGACCACTCTGTGGCCTTCGTTCGAAACGGATATGTCTTCACATAAAATCTAGACAGAAGCATTCTCAGAAACTTTTCTGTGATGACTGCATTCAACTCACAGAGTTGAACACTCGTTTTGAGAGCGCAGTTTTGAAACTCTCTTTCTGTGGAATCTGCAAGTGGATATGTGGACCTCTTTGAAGATTTCTTTGGAAACGGGAATATCTTCACATAAAATCTAAACAGAAGCATTCTCAGAAACTTCTCTGTGATGTTTGTGTTCAACTCACACAGTTTCACATGGCTTTTCAAAGAGAAGTTCTGAAACATTCTTTTCCTAGTGTCTGCAAGTGGACATTTGGAGAGCTTTCAGGCCTGTGGTGGAAAACGAATTATCGTCACATAAAAACAAGAGAGAAGCATTGTCAGAAACTTCTTTGTGATGATTGCATTCAACTCACAGAGTTGAAGGTTCCTTTTCAAACAGCAGTTTCCAAACACTCTTTCTGTGTAATGTGCAAGTGGATATTTCAACGTCTTTGAAGATTTCGTAGGAAACGGGATAATCTTCACAGAAAAGCTAAACAGAAGCATTCTCAGAAACACCTTTGTGATGATTAAATTCAACTCACAGAGTTGAACTTTTCTTTTGGGAGAGAATCTTTGAAACACTCTTTTACTACAATCTGCAAGTGGACATTAGGAGGGCTTTGAGGCCTCTGGTGGAAAAGGAAATATCTTCCAGTAAAAACTAGATAGAAGCATTCTCAGAAACTACTTTGTGATGATTGCATTCAAGACACAGAGTTGAACATTCCCTTTGACAGTGCAGTTTGGAAACTCTCTTTTTGTAGAATCTGCAAGTGGAGATATGGACCGCTTGGAGGCCTATGGTAGTCAAGGAAATAACTTCATATACAAACTAGACAGTAGCATTCTCAGAAAACTCTTTGTGACGACTGAGTTTAACTCACAGAGCTGAACATTCCCTGGGATGGAGCAGCTGCGAAACACACTATTTGTAGAATCTGCAAGGGGATTTTTGGACCTCTCTGAGGATTTCGTTGGAAACGGGATAAACTGCACATAACTAAACGGAAGTATTCTCAGAACTTTCTTCATGGTGATTGCATTCAACTCACACTGTTGAACCTTTCTTTGATAGTTCAGGTTTGAAACACTCTTTTTGTAGAATCTGCAAGAGGATATTTGGACCCCTCTGAGGATTTCGTTGGAAACGGGATTACCCGCACCTAACTAAACAGAAGCATTCTCAGAACTTTCCTCGTGATGCTTGCATTCAACAAACACTGTTGAACCTTTCTTTGATAGTTTAGGTTTGAAACACTCTTTTTGTAGAAACTGCAAGTTGATATTTGGACCTCTCTGAGGATTTCGTTGGAAACGGGATAAAGTGCACATAACTAAACAGAAGCATTCTCAGAAATTTCTTCGTGATGTTTGCATTCAACTCACAGCGTTGAAACTTTCTTTGATAGTTCAGGTTTGAAACACTCTTTTGTAGAAACTGCAGGTGGATAATTCCATCTCTTTGAGTCCTGTCCTAATGAAGGAGATAACTTCATATCAAAGCAAGACAGAAGCATTCTCAGAAATTTCTTTGGGATGATTGAGTCGGACTCAGCTGAACATTCCTTTGGATGGAGCACTTTCGAAACACACTATTTGTAGAATCTGCAAGTGGATATTTGGACCTCTCTGAGGATTTCGTTGGAAACGGGGTAAACCACACACAACTAAACAGAAGCATTCTCAGAGCCTTCTTCATGATGTTTGCATTCAACTCACAGTGTTGAACCTTTCTTTGATAGTTCAGGTTTGAAACACTCTTTTTGTAGAAACTGCAAGTGGAGAATTGCACCTCTTTGAGGCCTATCCCAGTAAAGGAAATAACTTCATATCAAAACAAGACCGAAGGACTCTCAGAAAATTCCTTGGGATGATTGTCTTGGACTCACCGAGCTGAACATTCCTTGGGCTGGAGAAGTTTTGAGGCACGCTTACTGGAGAATCTGCAAGTGGATATTTGGCCCTCTCTGAGGAACTCGTTGGAAACGGGATAATTTCAGCTAACTAAACAGAAGCAGTCTCAGAATCTTCTTTGTGATGTTTGCATTCAAATCCCAGAGTTGAACGTTCCTTTGAACGTTCAGGTTTGAAACTCTCTTTTTGTAGAATCTGCAAGTGGATATATGGACCTCTCTGGGCATTTCGTTGGAAACGGGAAAAACTGCACATCACTAAACAGAAGTATTCTCAGAAATTTCCCCGTGGTGATTGCATTCAACTCAAACTGTTGAACCTTCTTTGATAGTTCAGGTTTGAAACACACTTTTTGTAGAATCTGCAAGAGGATATTTGGACCGCTCTGAGGATTTCGTTGGAAACGGGATTAACCGCACCTAACTAAACAGAAGCATTCTCAGAACTTTCCTCGTGAGGCTTGCATTCAACAAACACTGTTGAACGTTTCTTTGATAGTTTTGGTTTGAAACACTCTTCTTGTAGAAACTGCAAGTTGATATTTGGACCTCTCTGAGGGTTTCGTTGGAAACGGGATAAAGTGCACATAACTAAACAGAAGCATTCTCAGAACCTTCTTCGTGATGTTTGCATTCAACTCACAGTGTTGAAACTTTCTTTGATAGTTCAGGTTTGAAACACTCTTTTGTAGAAACTGCAGGTGGATAATTCCATCTCTTTGAGTCCTATCCTAGTAAAGGAGATAACTTCATATCAAAGCAAGACAGAAGCATTCTCAGAAATTTCTTTGGGATGATTGAGTCGGACTCAGCTGAACATTCCTTTGGATGGAGCACTTTTGAAACGCACTATTTGTAGAATCTGCAAGTGCATGTGTGGTCCTCTCTGAGGATTTCGTTGGAAACGGGATAAACCGCACACAACAAAACAGAAGCATTCTCAGAACCTTCTTCGTGATGTTTGCATTCAACTCACAGTGTTGACAGGTTTGAAACACTCCTTTTGTGGAAACTGCAAGTGGAGAATTGCACCTCTTTGAGGCCTATCCTAGTAAAGGAAATAACTTCATATCAAAACAAGACAGAAGCATTCTCAGAAAATTCCTTGGGATGATTGTGTTGGACTCACAGAGCTGAACATTCCTTGGGCTGGAGCAGTTTCGAAAGACGCTTTCTGTAGCATCTGCAAGTGGATATTTGGCCCTCTCTGAGGAATTCGTTGGAATCGGGGTAATATCAGCTAACTAAACAGAAGCAGTCTCAGAATCTTCTTTGTGATGTTTGCATTCAAATCCCAGAGTTGAAACTTCCTTTGAAAGTTCAGGTTAGAAACACTCTTTTTGTAGGATCTGCAATTGGATATTTGGACCACTCTGTGGCCTTCGTTCGAAACGGATATATCTTCACATAAAATCTAGACAGAAGCATTCTCAGAAACTTTTCTGTGATGACTGCATTCAACTCACAGAGTTGAACACTCGTTTTGAGAGCGCAGTTTTGAAACTCTCTTTCTGTGGAATCTGCAAGTGGATATGTGGACCTCTTTGAAGATTTCTTTGGAAACGGGAATATCTTCACATAAAATCTAAACAGAAGCATTCTCAGAAACTTCTCTGTGATGTTTGTGTTCAACTCACACAGTTTCACATGGCTTTTCAAAGAGAAGTTCTGAAACATTCTTTTCCTAGTGTCTGCAAGTGGACATTTGGAGAGCTTTCAGGCCTGTGGTGGAAAACGAATTATCGTCACATAAAAACAAGAGAGAAGCATTGTCAGAAACTTCTTTGTGATGATTGCATTCAACTCACAGAGTTGAAGGTTCCTTTTCAAACAGCAGTTTCCAAACACTCTTTCTGTGTAATGTGCAAGTGGATATTTCAACGTCTTTGAAGATTTCGTAGGAAACGGGATAATCTTCACAGAAAAGCTAAACAGAAGCATTCTCAGAAACACCTTTGTGATGATTAAATTCAACTCACAGAGTTGAACTTTTCTTTTGGGAGAGAATCTTTGAAAGTGGACATTAGGAGGGCTTTGAGGCCTCTGGTGGAAAAGGAAATATCTTCCAGTAAAAACTAGATAGAAGCATTCTCAGAAACTACTTTGTGATGATTGCATTCAAGACACAGAGTTGAACATTCCCTTTGACAGTGCAGTTTGGAAACTCTCTTTTTGTAGAATCTGCAAGTGGAGATATGGACCGCTTGGAGGCCTATGGTAGTCAAGGAAATAACTTCATATACAAACTAGACAGTAGCATTCTCAGAAAACTCTTTGTGACGACTGAGTTTAACTCACAGAGCTGAACATTCCCTGGGATGGAGCAGCTGCGAAACACACTATTTGTAGAATCTGCAAGGGGATTTTTGGACCTCTCTGAGGATTTCGTTGGAAACGGGATAAACTGCACATAACTAAACGGAAGTATTCTCAGAACTTTCTTCATGGTGATTGCATTCAACTCACACTGTTGAACCTTTCTTTGATAGTTCAGGTTTGAAACACTCTTTTTGTAGAATCTGCAAGAGGATATTTGGACCCCTCTGAGGATTTCGTTGGAAACGGGATTACCCGCACCTAACTAAACAGAAGCATTCTCAGAACTTTCCTCGTGATGCTTGCATTCAACAAACACTGTTGAACCTTTCTTTGATAGTTTAGGTTTGAAACACTCTTTTTGTAGAAACTGCAAGTTGATATTTGGACCTCTCTGAGGATTTCGTTGGAAACGGGATAAAGTGCACATAACTAAACAGAAGCATTCTCAGAAATTTCTTCGTGATGTTTGCATTCAACTCACAGTGTTGAAACTTTCTTTGATAGTTCAGGTTTGAAACACTCTTTTGTAGAAACTGCAGGTGGATAATTCCATCTCTTTGAGTCCTGTCCTAATAAAGGAGATAACTTCATATCAAAGCAAGACAGAAGCATTCTCAGAAATTTCTTTGGGATGATTGAGTCGGACTCAGCTGAACATTCCTTTGGATGGAGCACTTTCGAAACACACTATTTGTAGAATCTGCAAGTGGATATTTGGACCTCTCTGAGGATTTCGTTGGAAACGGGATAAACCACACACAACTAAACAGAAGCATTCTCAGAGCCTTCTTCATGATGTTTGCATTCAACTCACAGTGTTGAACCTTTCTTTGATAGTTCAGGTTTGAAACACTCTTTTTGTAGAAACTGCAAGTGGAGAATTGCACCTCTTTGAGGCCTATCCCAGTAAAGGAAATAACTTCATATCAAAACAAGACCGAAGGACTCTCAGAAAATTCCTTGGGATGATTGTCTTGGACTCACCGAGCTGAACATTCCTTGGGCTGGAGAAGTTTTGAAGCACGCTTACTGGAGAATCTGCAAGTGGATATTTGGCCCTCTCTGAGGAACTCGTTGGAAACGGGATAATTTCAGCTAACTAAACAGAAGCAGTCTCAGAATCTTCTTTGTGATGTTTGCATTCAAATCCCAGAGTTGAACGTTCCTTTGAACGTTCAGGTTTGAAACTCTCTTTTTGTAGAATCTGCGAGTGGATATATGGACCTCTCTGGGCATTTCGTTGGAAACGGGAAAAACTGCACATCACTAAACAGAAGTATTCTCAGAAATTTCCCCGTGGTGATTGCATTCAACTCAAACTGTTGAACCTTCTTTGATAGTTCAGGTTTGAAACACACTTTTTGTAGAATCTGCAAGAGGATATTTGGACCTCTCTGAGGATTTCGTTGGAAACGGGATTAACCGCACCTAACTAAACAGAAGCATTCTCAGAACTTTCCTCGTGAGGCTTGCATTCAACAAACACTGTTGAACGTTTCTTTGATAGTTTTGGTTTGAAACACTCTTCTTGTAGAAACTGCAAGTTGATATTTGGACCTCTCTGAGGGTTTCGTTGGAAACGGGATAAAGTGCACATAACTAAACAGAAGCATTCTCAGAACCTTCTTCGTGATGTTTGCATTCAACTCACAGCGTTGAAACTTTCTTTGATAGTTCAGGTTTGAAACACTCTTTTGTAGAAACTGCAGGTGGATAATTCCATCTCTTTGAGTCCTATCCTAGTAAAGGAGATAACTTCATATCAAAGCAAGACAGAAGCATTCTCAGAAATTTCTTTGGGATGATTGAGTCGGACTCAGCTGAACATTCCTTTGGATGGAGCACTTTCGAAACGCACTATTTGTAGAATCTGCAAGTGCATGTGTGGTCCTCTCTGAGGATTTCGTTGGAAACGGGATAAACCGCACACAACAAAACAGAAGCATTCTCAGAACCTTCTTCGTGATGTTTGCATTCAACTCACAGTGTTGACAGGTTTGAAACACTCCTTTTGTGGAAACTGCAAGTGGAGAATTGCACCTCTTTGAGGCCTATCCTAGTAAAGGAAATAACTTCATATCAAAACAAGACAGAAGCATTCTCAGAAAATTCCTTGGGATGATTGTGTTGGACTCACAGAGCTGAACATTCCTTGGGCTGGAGCAGTTTCGAAAGACGCTTTCTGTAGCATCTGCAAGTGGATATTTGGCCCTCTCTGAGGAATTCGTTGGAATCGGGGTAATATCAGCTAACTAAACAGAAGCAGTCTCAGAATCTTCTTTGTGATGTTTGCATTCAAATCCCAGAGTTGAAACTTCCTTTGAAAGTTCAGGTTAGAAACACTCTTTTTGTAGGATCTGCAATTGGATATTTGGACCACTCTGTGGCCTTCGTTCGAAACGGATATGTCTTCACATAAAATCTAGACAGAAGCATTCTCAGAAACTTTTCTGTGATGACTGCATTCAACTCACAGAGTTGAACACTCGTTTTGAGAGCGCAGTTTTGAAACTCTCTTTCTGTGGAATCTGCAAGTGGATATGTGGACCTCTTTGAAGATTTCTTTGGAAACGGGAATATCTTCACATAAAATCTAAACAGAAGCATTCTCAGAAACTTCTCTGTGATGTTTGTGTTCAACTCACACAGTTTCACATGGCTTTTCAAAGAGAAGTTCTGAAACATTCTTTTCCTAGTGTCTGCAAGTGGACATTTGGAGGGCTTTGAGGCCTCTGGTGGAAAAGGAAATATCTTCCAGTAAAAACTAGATAGAAGCATTCTCAGAAACTACTTTGTGATGATTGCATTCAAGACACAGAGTTGAACATTCCCTTTGACAGTGCAGTTTGGAAACTCTCTTTTTGTAGAATCTGCAAGTGGAGATATGGACCGCTTGGAGGCCTATGGTAGTCAAGGAAATAACTTCATATACAAACTAGACAGTAGCATTCTCAGAAAACTCTTTGTGACGACTGAGCTTAACTCACAGAGCTGAACATTCCCTGGGATTGAGCAGCTGCGAAACACACTATTTGTAGAATCTGCAAGGGGATTTTTGGACCTCTCTGAGGATTTCGTTGGAAACGGGATAAACTGCACATAACCAAACGGAAGTATTCTCAGAACTTTCTTCATGGTGATTGCATTCAACTCACACTGTTGAACCTTTCTTTGATAGTTCAGGTTTGAAACACTCTTTTTGTAGAATCTGCAAGAGGATATTTGGACCCCTCTGAGGATTTCGTTGGAAACGGGATTACCCGCACCTAACTAAACAGAAGCATTCTCAGAACTTTCCTCGTGATGCTTGCATTCAACAAACACTGTTGAACCTTTCTTTGATAGTTTAGGTTTGAAACACTCTTTTTGTAGAAACTGCAAGTTGATATTTGGACCTCTCTGAGGATTTCGTTGGAAACGGGATAAAGTGCACATAACTAAACAGAAGCATTCTCAGAAATTTCTTCGTGATGTTTGCATTCAACTCACAGCGTTGAAACTTTCTTTGATAGTTCAGGTTTGAAACACTCTTTTGTAGAAACTGCAGGTGGATAATTCCATCTCTTTGAGTCCTGTCCTAATAAAGGAGATAACTTCATATCAAAGCAAGACAGAAGCATTCTCAGAAATTTCTTTGGGATGATTGAGTCGGACTCAGCTGAACATTCCTTTGGATGGAGCACTTTCGAAACACACTATTTGTAGAATCTGCAAGTGGATATTTGGACCTCTCTGAGGATTTCGTTGGAAACGGGATAAACCACACACAACTAAACAGAAGCATTCTCAGAGCCTTCTTCATGATGTTTGCATTCAACTCACAGTGTTGAAACTTTCTTTGATAGTTCAGGTTTGAAACACTCTTTTTGTAGAAACTGCAAGTGGAGAATTGCACCTGTTTGAGGCCTATCCCAGTAAAGGAAATAACTTCATATCAAAACAAGACCGAAGGATTCTCAGAAAATTCCTTGGGATGATTGTCTTAGACTCACCGAGCTGAACATTCCTTGGGCTGGAGAAGTTTTGAGGCACGCTTACTGGAGAATCTGCAAGTGGATATTTGGCCCTCTCTGAGGAATTCGTTGGAAACGGGATAATTTCAGCTAACTAAACAGAAGCAGTCTCAGAATCTTCTTTGTGATGTTTGCATTCAAATCCCAGAGTTGAACGTTCCTTTGAAAGTTCAGGTTTGAAACTCTCTTTTTGTAGAATCTGCAAGTGGATATATGGACCTCTCTGGGCATTTCGTTGGAAACGGGAAAAACTGCACATCACTAAACAGAAGTATTCTCAGAAATTTCCCCGTGGTGATTGCATTCAACTCAAACTGTTGAACCTTCTTTGATAGTTCAGGTTTGAAACACACTTTTTGTAGAATCTGCAAGAGGATATTTGGACCTCTCTGAGGATTTCGTTGGAAACGGGATTAACCGCACCTAACTAAACAGAAGCATTCTCAGAACTTTCCTCGTGATGCTTGCATTCAACAAACACTGTTGAACCTTTCTTTGATAGTTTAGGTTTGAAACACTCTTCTTGTAGAAACTGCAAGTTGATATTTGGACCTCTCTGAGGGTTTCGTTGGAAACGGGATAAAGTGCACATAACTAAACAGAAGCATTCTCAGAACCTTCTTCGTGATGTTTGCATTCAACTAACAGCGTTGAAACTTTCTTTGATAGTTCAGGTTTGAAACACTCTTTTGTAGAAACTGCAGGTGGATAATTCCATCTCTTTGAGTCCTATCCTAGTAAAGGAGATAACTACATATCAAAGCAAGACAGAAGCATTCTCAGAAATTTCTTTGGGATGATTGAGTCGGACTCAGCTGAACATTCCTTTGGATGGAGCACTTTCGAAACGCACTATTTGTAGAATCTGCAAGTGCATGTGTGGTCCTCTCTGAGGATTTCGTTGGAAACGGGATAAACCGCACACAACAAAACAGAAGCATTCTCAGAACCTTCTTCGTGATGTTTGCATTCAACTCACAGTGTTGACAGGTTTGAAACACTCCTTTTGTGGAAACTGCAAGTGGAGAATTGCACCTCTTTGAGGCCTATCCTAGTAAAGGAAATAACTTCATATCAAAACAAGACAGAAGCATTCTCAGAAAATTCCTTGGGATGATTGTGTTGGACTCACAGAGCTGAACATTCCTTGGGCTGGAGCAGTTTCGAAAGACGCTTTCTGTAGCATCTGCAAGTGGATATTTGGCCCTCTCTGAGGAATTCGTTGGAATCGGGGTAATATCAGCTAACTAAACAGAAGCAGTCTCAGAATCTTCTTTGTGATGTTTGCATTCAAATCCCAGAGTTGAAACTTCCTTTGAAAGTTCAGGTTAGAAACACTCTTTTTGTAGGATCTGCAATTGGATATTTGGACCACTCTGTGGCCTTTGTTCGAAACGGATATATCTTCACATAAAATCTAGACAGAAGCATTCTCAGAAACTTTTCTGTGGTGACTGCATTCAACTCACAGAGTTGAACACTCGTTTTGAGAGCGCAGTTTTGAAACTCTCTTTCTGTGGAATCTGCAAGTGGATATGTGGACCTCTTTGAAGATTTCTTTGGAAACGGGAATATCTTCACATAAAATCTAAACAGAAGCATTCTCAGAAATTTCTCTGTGATGTTTGTGTTCAACTCACACAGTTTCACATGGCTTTTCAAAGAGAAGTTCTGAAACATTCTTTTCCTAGTGTCTGCAAGTGGACATTTGGAGAGCTTTCAGGCCTGTGGTGGAAAACGAATTATCGTCACATAAAAACAAGAGAGAAGCATTGTCAGAAACTTCTTTGTGATGATTGCATTCAACTCACAGAGTTGAAGGTTCCTTTTCAAACAGCAGTTTCCAAACACTCTTTCTGTGTAATGTGCAAGTGGATATTTCAACGTCTTTGAAGATTTCGTAGGAAACGGGATAATCTTCACAGAAAAGCTAAACAGAAGCATTCTCAGAAACATCTTTGTGATGATTAAATTCAACTCACAGAGTTCAACTTTTCTTTTGGGAGAGAATCTTTGAAACACTCTTTTACTACAATCTGCAAGTGGACATTTGGCGGGCTTTGAGGCCTCTGGTGGAAAAGGAAATATCTTCCAGTAAGAACTAGATAGAAGCATTCTCAGAAACTACTTTGTGATGATTGCATTCAAGACACAGAGTTGAACATTCCCTTTGACAGTGCAGTTTGGAAACTCTCTTTTTGTAGAATCTGCAAGTGGAGATATGGACCTTGGAGGCCTATGGTACTCAAGGAAATAACTTCATATACAAACTAGACAGTAGCATTCTCAGAAAACACTTTGTGACGACTGAGTTTAACTCACAGAGCTGAACATTCCCTGGGATGGAGCAGCTGCGAAACACACTATTTGTAGAATCTGCAAGGGGATTTTTGGACCTCTCTGAGGATTTTGTTGGAAACGGGATAAACTGCACATAACTAAACGGAAGTATTCTCAGAACTTTCTTCATGGTGATTGCATTCAACTCACACTGTTGAACCTTTCTTTGATAGTTCAGGTTTGAAACACTCTTTTTGTAGAATCTGCAAGAGGATATTTGGACCCCTCTGAGGATTTCGTTGGAAACGGGATTAACCGCACCTAACTAAACAGAAGCATTCTCAGAACTTTCCTCGTGATGCTTGCATTCAACAAACACTGTTGAACCTTTCTTTGATAGTTTAGGTTTGAAACACTCTTCTTATAGAAACTGCAAGTTGATATTTGGACCTCTCTGAGGGTTTCGTTGGAAACGGGATAAAGTGCACATAACTAAACAGAAGCATTCTCAGAACCTTCTTCGTGATGTTTGCATTCAACTCACAGCGTTGAAACTTTCTTTGATAGTTCAGGTTTGAAACACTCTTTTGTAGAAACTGCAGGTGGATAATTCCATCTCTTTGAGTCCTATCCTAATAAGGGAGATAACTTCATATCAAAGCAAGACGGAAGCATTCTCAGAAATTTCTTTGGGATGATTGAGTCGGACTCAGCTGAACATTCCTTTGGATGGAGCACTTTCGAAACACACTATTTGTAGAATCTGCAAGTGGATATTTGGACCTCTCTGAGGATTTCGTTGGAAGCGGGATAAAACACACACAACTAAACAGAAGCATTCTCAAAACCTTCTTCATGATGTTTGCATTCAACTCACAGTGTTGAAACTTTCTTTGATAGTTCAGGTTTGAAACACTCTTTTTGTAGAAACTGCAAGTGGAGAATTGCACCTCTTTGAGGCCTATCCCAGTAAAGGAAATAACTTCATATCAAAACAAGACAGAAGGATTCTCAGAAAATTCCCTGGTATGATTGTCTTGGACTCACCGAGCTGAACATTCCTTGGGCTGGAGAAGTTTTGAAGCACGCTTACTGGAGAATCTGCAAGTGGATATTTGGCCCTCTCTGAGGAATTCGTTGGAAACGGGATAATTTCAGCTAACTAAACAGAAGCAGTCTCAGAATCTTCTTTGTGATGTTTGCATTCAAATCCCAGAGTTGAACGTTCCTTTGAAAGTTCAGGTTTGAAACTCTCTTTTTGTAGAATCTGCGAGTGGATATATGGACCTCTCTGGGCATTTCGTTGGAAACGGGAAAAACTGCACATCACTAAACAGAAGTATTCTCAGAAATTTCCCCGTGGTGATTGCATTCAACTCAAACTGTTGAACCTTCTTTGATAGTTCAGGTTTGAAACACACTTTTTGTAGAATCTGCAAGAGGATATTTGGACCTCTCTGAGGATTTCGTTGGAAACGGGATTAACCGCACCTAACTAAACAGAAGCATTCTCAGAACTTTCCTCGTGAGGCTTGCATTCAGCAAACACTGTTGAACGTTTCTTTGATAGTTTTGGTTTGAAACACTCTTCTTGTAGAAACTGCAAGTTGATATTTGGACCTCTCTGAGGGTTTCGTTGGAAACGGGATAAAGTGCACATAACTAAACAGAAGCATTCTCAGAACCTTCTTCGTGATGTTTGCATTCAACTCACAGTGTTGAAACTTTCTTTGATAGTTCAGGTTTGAAACACTCTTTTGTAGAAACTGCAGGTGGATAATTCCATCTCTTTGAGTCCTATCCTAGTAAAGGAGATAACTTCATATCAAAGCAAGACAGAAGCATTCTCAGAAATTTCTTTGGGATGATTGAGTCGGACTCAGCTGAACATTCCTTTGGATGGAGCACTTTCGAAACGCACTATTTGTAGAATCTGCAAGTGCATGTGTGGTCCTCTCTGAGGATTTCGTTGGAAACGGGATAAACCGCACATAACAAAACAGAAGCATTCTCAGAACCTTCTTCGTGATGTTTGCATTCAACTCACAGTGTTGACAGGTTTGAAACACTCCTTTTGTGGAAACTGCAAGTGGAGAATTGCACCTCTTTGAGGCCTATCCTAGTAAAGGAAATAACTTCATATCAAAACAAGACAGAAGCATTCTCAGAAAATTCCTTGGGATGATTGTGTTGGACTCACAGAGCTGAACATTCCTTGGGCTGGAGCAGTTTCGAAAGACGCTTTCTGTAGCATCTGCAAGTGGATATTTGGCCCTCTCTGAGGAATTCGTTGGAATCGGGGTAATATCAGCTAACTAAACAGAAGCAGTCTCAGAATCTTCTTTGTGATGTTTGCATTCAAATCCCAGAGTTGAAACTTC
This sequence comes from Pan troglodytes, assembly GCF_028858775.2. Classification (NCBI taxonomy): domain Eukaryota; kingdom Metazoa; phylum Chordata; class Mammalia; order Primates; family Hominidae; genus Pan; species Pan troglodytes. The sequence continues at coordinate 65,086,467 of NC_072403.2, forward strand.
CTTTGAAAGTTCAGGTTAGAAACACTCTTTTTGTAGGATCTGCAATTGGATATTTGGACCACTCTGTGGCCTTCGTTCGAAACGGATATATCTTCACATAAAATCTAGACAGAAGCATTCTCAGAAACTTTTCTGTGATGACTGCATTCAACTCACAGCGTTGAACACTCGTTTTGAGAGCGCAGTTTTGAAACTCTCTTTCTGTGGAATCTGCAAGTGGATATGTGGACCTCTTTGAAGATTTCTTTGGAAACGGGAATATCTTCACATAAAATCTAAACAGAAGCATTCTCAGAAACTTCTCTGTGATGTTTGTGTTCAACTCACACAGTTTCACATGGCTTTTCAAAGAGAAGTTCTGAAACATTCTTTTCCTAGTGTCTGCAAGTGGACATTTGGAGAGCTTTCAGGCCTGTGGTGGAAAACGAATTATCGTCACATAACAACAAGAGAGAAGCATTGTCAGAAACTTCTTTGTGATGATTGCATTCAACTCACAGAGTTGAAGGTTCCTTTTCAAACAGCAGTTTCCAAACACTCTTTCTGTGTAATGTGCAAGTGGATATTTCAACGTCTTTGAAGATTTCGTAGGAAACGGGATAATCTTCACAGAAAAGCTAAACAGAAGCATTCTCAGAAACACCTTTGTGATGATTAAATTCAACTCACAGAGTTGAACTTTTCTTTTGGGAGAGAATCTTTGAAACACTCTTTTACTACAATCTGCAAGTGGACATTAGGAGGGCTTTGAGGCCTCTGGTGGAAAAGGAAATATCTTCCAGTACAAACTAGATAGAAGCATTCTCAGAAACTACTTTGTGATGATTGCATTCAAGACACAGAGTTGAACATTCCCTTTGACAGTGCAGTTTGGAAACTCTCTTTTTGTAGAATCTGCAAGTGGAGATATGGACCGCTTGGAGGCCTATGGTAGTCAAGGAAATAACTTCATATACAAACTAGACAGTAGCATTCTCAGAAAACTCTTTGTGACGACTGAGTTTAACTCACAGAGCTGAACATTCCCTGGGATGGAGCAGCTGCGAAACACACTATTTGTAGAATCTGCAAGGGGATTTTTGGACCTCTCTGAGGATTTCGTTGGAAACGGGATAAACTGCACATAACTAAACGGAAGTATTCTCAGAACTTTCTTCATGGTGATTGCATTCAACTCACACTGTTGAACCTTTCTTTGATAGTTCAGGTTTGAAACACTCTTTTTGTAGAATCTGCAAGAGGATATTTGGACCCCTCTGAGGATTTCGTTGGAAACGGGATTAACCGCACCTAACTAAGCAGAAGCATTCTCAGAACTTTCCTCGTGATGCTTGCATTCAACAAACACTGTTGAACCTTTCTTTGATAGTTTAGGTTTGAAACACTCTTCTTATAGAAACTGCAAGTTGATATTTGGACCTCTCTGAGGGTTTCGTTGGAAACGGGATAAAGTGCACATAACTAAACAGAAGCATTCTCAGAACCTTCTTCGTGATGTTTGCATTCAACTCACAGTGTTGAAACTTTCTTTGATAGTTCAGGTTTGAAACACTCTTTTGTAGAAACTGCAGGTGGATAATTCCATCTCTTTGAGTCCTGTCCTAATAAAGGAGATAACTTCACATCAAAGCAAGACAGAAGCATTCTCAGAAATTTCTTTGGGATGATTGAGTCGGACTCAGCTGAACATTCCTTTGGATGGAGCACTTTCGAAACACACTATTTGTAGAATCTGCAAGTGGATATTTGGACCTCTCTGAGGATTTCGTTGGAAACGGGATAAACCACACACAACTAAACAGAAGCATTCTCAGAGCCTTCTTCATGATGTTTGCATTCAACTCACAGTGTTGAAACTTTCTTTGATAGTTCAGGTTTGAAACACTCTTTTTGTAGAAACTGCAAGTGGAGAATTGCACCTGTTTGAGGCCTATCCCAGTAAAGGAAATAACTTCATATCAAAACAAGACCGAAGGATTCTCAGAAAATTCCTTGGGATGATTGTCTTAGACTCACCGAGCTGAACATTCCTTGGGCTGGAGAAGTTTTGAGGCACGCTTACTGGAGAATCTGCAAGTGGATATTTGGCCCTCTCTGAGGAATTCGTTGGAAACGGGATAATTTCAGCTAACTAAACAGAAGCAGTCTCAGAATCTTCTTTGTGATGTTTGCATTCAAATCCCAGAGTTGAACGTTCCTTTGAACGTTCAGGTTTGAAACTCTCTTTTTGTAGAATCTGCGAGTGGATATATGGACCTCTCTGGGCATTTCGTTGGAAACGGGAAAAACTGCACATCACTAAACAGAAGTATTCTCAGAAATTTCCCCGTGGTGATTGCATTCAACTCAAACTGTTGAACCTTCTTTGATAGTTCAGGTTTGAAACACACTTTTTGTAGAATCTGCAAGAGGATATTTGGACCTCTCTGAGGATTTCGTTGGAAACGGGATTAACCGCACCTAACTAAACAGAAGCATTCTCAGAACTTTCCTCGTGATGCTTGCATTCAACAAACACTGTTGAACCTTTCTTTGATAGTTTAGGTTTGAAACACTCTTCTTGTAGAAACTGCAAGTTGATATTTGGACCTCTCTGAGGGTTTCGTTGGAAACGGGATAAAGTGCACATAACTAAACAGAAGCATTCTCAGAACCTTCTTCGTGATGTTTGCATTCAACTCACAGCGTTGAAACTTTCTTTGATAGTTCAGGTTTGAAACACTCTTTTGTAGAAACTGCAGGTGGATAATTCCATCTCTTTGAGTCCTATCCTAGTAAAGGAGATAACTTCATATCAAAGCAAGACAGAAGCATTCTCAGAAATTTCTTTGGGATGATTGAGTCGGACTCAGCTGAACATTCCTTTGGATGGAGCACTTTCGAAACGCACTATTTGTAGAATCTGCAAGTGCATGTGTGGTCCTCTCTGAGGATTTCGTTGGAAACGGGATAAACCGCACACAACAAAACAGAAGCATTCTCAGAACCTTCTTCGTGATGTTTGCATTCAACTCACAGTGTTGACAGGTTTGAAACACTCCTTTTGTGGAAACTGCAAGTGGAGAATTGCACCTCTTTGAGGCCTATCCTAGTAAAGGAAATAACTTCATATCAAAACAAGACAGAAGCATTCTCAGAAAATTCCTTGGGATGATTGTGTTGGACTCACAGAGCTGAACATTCCTTGGGCTGGAGCAGTTTCGAAAGACGCTTTCTGTAGCATCTGCAAGTGGATATTTGGCCCTCTCTGAGGAATTCGTTGGAATCGGGGTAATATCAGCTAACTAAACAGAAGCAGTCTCAGAATCTTCTTTGTGATGTTTGCATTCAAATCCCAGAGTTGAAACTTCCTTTGAAAGTTCAGGTTAGAAACACTCTTTTTGTAGGATCTGCAATTGGATATTTGGACCACTCTGTGGCCTTCGTTCGAAACGGATATGTCTTCACATAAAATCTAGACAGAAGCATTCTCAGAAACTTTTCTGTGATGACTGCATTCAACTCACAGAGTTGAACACTCGTTTTGAGAGCGCAGTTTTGAAACTCTCTTTCTGTGGAATCTGCAAGTGGATATGTGGACCTCTTTGAAGATTTCTTTGGAAACGGGAATATCTTCACATAAAATCTAAACAGAAGCATTCTCAGAAACTTCTCTGTGATGTTTGTGTTCAACTCACACAGTTTCACATGGCTTTTCAAAGAGAAGTTCTGAAACATTCTTTTCCTAGTGTCTGCAAGTGGACATTTGGAGAGCTTTCAGGCCTGTGGTGGAAAACGAATTATCGTCACATAAAAACAAGAGAGAAGCATTGTCAGAAACTTCTTTGTGATGATTGCATTCAACTCACAGAGTTGAAGGTTCCTTTTCAAACAGCAGTTTCCAAACACTCTTTCTGTGTAATGTGCAAGTGGATATTTCAACGTCTTTGAAGATTTCGTAGGAAACGGGATAATCTTCACAGAAAAGCTAAACAGAAGCATTCTCAGAAACACCTTTGTGATGATTAAATTCAACTCACAGAGTTGAACTTTTCTTTTGGGAGAGAATCTTTGAAACACTCTTTTACTACAATCTGCAAGTGGACATTAGGAGGGCTTTGAGGCCTCTGGTGGAAAAGGAAATATCTTCCAGTAAAAACTAGATAGAAGCATTCTCAGAAACTACTTTGTGATGATTGCATTCAAGACACAGAGTTGAACATTCCCTTTGACAGTGCAGTTTGGAAACTCTCTTTTTGTAGAATCTGCAAGTGGAGATATGGACCGCTTGGAGGCCTATGGTAGTCAAGGAAATAACTTCATATACAAACTAGACAGTAGCATTCTCAGAAAACTCTTTGTGACGACTGAGTTTAACTCACAGAGCTGAACATTCCCTGGGATGGAGCAGCTGCGAAACACACTATTTGTAGAATCTGCAAGGGGATTTTTGGACCTCTCTGAGGATTTCGTTGGAAACGGGATAAACTGCACATAACTAAACGGAAGTATTCTCAGAACTTTCTTCATGGTGATTGCATTCAACTCACACTGTTGAACCTTTCTTTGATAGTTCAGGTTTGAAACACTCTTTTTGTAGAATCTGCAAGAGGATATTTGGACCCCTCTGAGGATTTCGTTGGAAACGGGATTACCCGCACCTAACTAAACAGAAGCATTCTCAGAACTTTCCTCGTGATGCTTGCATTCAACAAACACTGTTGAACCTTTCTTTGATAGTTTAGGTTTGAAACACTCTTTTTGTAGAAACTGCAAGTTGATATTTGGACCTCTCTGAGGATTTCGTTGGAAACGGGATAAAGTGCACATAACTAAACAGAAGCATTCTCAGAAATTTCTTCGTGATGTTTGCATTCAACTCACAGCGTTGAAACTTTCTTTGATAGTTCAGGTTTGAAACACTCTTTTGTAGAAACTGCAGGTGGATAATTCCATCTCTTTGAGTCCTGTCCTAATGAAGGAGATAACTTCATATCAAAGCAAGACAGAAGCATTCTCAGAAATTTCTTTGGGATGATTGAGTCGGACTCAGCTGAACATTCCTTTGGATGGAGCACTTTCGAAACACACTATTTGTAGAATCTGCAAGTGGATATTTGGACCTCTCTGAGGATTTCGTTGGAAACGGGGTAAACCACACACAACTAAACAGAAGCATTCTCAGAGCCTTCTTCATGATGTTTGCATTCAACTCACAGTGTTGAACCTTTCTTTGATAGTTCAGGTTTGAAACACTCTTTTTGTAGAAACTGCAAGTGGAGAATTGCACCTCTTTGAGGCCTATCCCAGTAAAGGAAATAACTTCATATCAAAACAAGACCGAAGGACTCTCAGAAAATTCCTTGGGATGATTGTCTTGGACTCACCGAGCTGAACATTCCTTGGGCTGGAGAAGTTTTGAGGCACGCTTACTGGAGAATCTGCAAGTGGATATTTGGCCCTCTCTGAGGAACTCGTTGGAAACGGGATAATTTCAGCTAACTAAACAGAAGCAGTCTCAGAATCTTCTTTGTGATGTTTGCATTCAAATCCCAGAGTTGAACGTTCCTTTGAACGTTCAGGTTTGAAACTCTCTTTTTGTAGAATCTGCAAGTGGATATATGGACCTCTCTGGGCATTTCGTTGGAAACGGGAAAAACTGCACATCACTAAACAGAAGTATTCTCAGAAATTTCCCCGTGGTGATTGCATTCAACTCAAACTGTTGAACCTTCTTTGATAGTTCAGGTTTGAAACACACTTTTTGTAGAATCTGCAAGAGGATATTTGGACCGCTCTGAGGATTTCGTTGGAAACGGGATTAACCGCACCTAACTAAACAGAAGCATTCTCAGAACTTTCCTCGTGAGGCTTGCATTCAACAAACACTGTTGAACGTTTCTTTGATAGTTTTGGTTTGAAACACTCTTCTTGTAGAAACTGCAAGTTGATATTTGGACCTCTCTGAGGGTTTCGTTGGAAACGGGATAAAGTGCACATAACTAAACAGAAGCATTCTCAGAACCTTCTTCGTGATGTTTGCATTCAACTCACAGTGTTGAAACTTTCTTTGATAGTTCAGGTTTGAAACACTCTTTTGTAGAAACTGCAGGTGGATAATTCCATCTCTTTGAGTCCTATCCTAGTAAAGGAGATAACTTCATATCAAAGCAAGACAGAAGCATTCTCAGAAATTTCTTTGGGATGATTGAGTCGGACTCAGCTGAACATTCCTTTGGATGGAGCACTTTTGAAACGCACTATTTGTAGAATCTGCAAGTGCATGTGTGGTCCTCTCTGAGGATTTCGTTGGAAACGGGATAAACCGCACACAACAAAACAGAAGCATTCTCAGAACCTTCTTCGTGATGTTTGCATTCAACTCACAGTGTTGACAGGTTTGAAACACTCCTTTTGTGGAAACTGCAAGTGGAGAATTGCACCTCTTTGAGGCCTATCCTAGTAAAGGAAATAACTTCATATCAAAACAAGACAGAAGCATTCTCAGAAAATTCCTTGGGATGATTGTGTTGGACTCACAGAGCTGAACATTCCTTGGGCTGGAGCAGTTTCGAAAGACGCTTTCTGTAGCATCTGCAAGTGGATATTTGGCCCTCTCTGAGGAATTCGTTGGAATCGGGGTAATATCAGCTAACTAAACAGAAGCAGTCTCAGAATCTTCTTTGTGATGTTTGCATTCAAATCCCAGAGTTGAAACTTCCTTTGAAAGTTCAGGTTAGAAACACTCTTTTTGTAGGATCTGCAATTGGATATTTGGACCACTCTGTGGCCTTCGTTCGAAACGGATATATCTTCACATAAAATCTAGACAGAAGCATTCTCAGAAACTTTTCTGTGATGACTGCATTCAACTCACAGAGTTGAACACTCGTTTTGAGAGCGCAGTTTTGAAACTCTCTTTCTGTGGAATCTGCAAGTGGATATGTGGACCTCTTTGAAGATTTCTTTGGAAACGGGAATATCTTCACATAAAATCTAAACAGAAGCATTCTCAGAAACTTCTCTGTGATGTTTGTGTTCAACTCACACAGTTTCACATGGCTTTTCAAAGAGAAGTTCTGAAACATTCTTTTCCTAGTGTCTGCAAGTGGACATTTGGAGAGCTTTCAGGCCTGTGGTGGAAAACGAATTATCGTCACATAAAAACAAGAGAGAAGCATTGTCAGAAACTTCTTTGTGATGATTGCATTCAACTCACAGAGTTGAAGGTTCCTTTTCAAACAGCAGTTTCCAAACACTCTTTCTGTGTAATGTGCAAGTGGATATTTCAACGTCTTTGAAGATTTCGTAGGAAACGGGATAATCTTCACAGAAAAGCTAAACAGAAGCATTCTCAGAAACACCTTTGTGATGATTAAATTCAACTCACAGAGTTGAACTTTTCTTTTGGGAGAGAATCTTTGAAAGTGGACATTAGGAGGGCTTTGAGGCCTCTGGTGGAAAAGGAAATATCTTCCAGTAAAAACTAGATAGAAGCATTCTCAGAAACTACTTTGTGATGATTGCATTCAAGACACAGAGTTGAACATTCCCTTTGACAGTGCAGTTTGGAAACTCTCTTTTTGTAGAATCTGCAAGTGGAGATATGGACCGCTTGGAGGCCTATGGTAGTCAAGGAAATAACTTCATATACAAACTAGACAGTAGCATTCTCAGAAAACTCTTTGTGACGACTGAGTTTAACTCACAGAGCTGAACATTCCCTGGGATGGAGCAGCTGCGAAACACACTATTTGTAGAATCTGCAAGGGGATTTTTGGACCTCTCTGAGGATTTCGTTGGAAACGGGATAAACTGCACATAACTAAACGGAAGTATTCTCAGAACTTTCTTCATGGTGATTGCATTCAACTCACACTGTTGAACCTTTCTTTGATAGTTCAGGTTTGAAACACTCTTTTTGTAGAATCTGCAAGAGGATATTTGGACCCCTCTGAGGATTTCGTTGGAAACGGGATTACCCGCACCTAACTAAACAGAAGCATTCTCAGAACTTTCCTCGTGATGCTTGCATTCAACAAACACTGTTGAACCTTTCTTTGATAGTTTAGGTTTGAAACACTCTTTTTGTAGAAACTGCAAGTTGATATTTGGACCTCTCTGAGGATTTCGTTGGAAACGGGATAAAGTGCACATAACTAAACAGAAGCATTCTCAGAAATTTCTTCGTGATGTTTGCATTCAACTCACAGTGTTGAAACTTTCTTTGATAGTTCAGGTTTGAAACACTCTTTTGTAGAAACTGCAGGTGGATAATTCCATCTCTTTGAGTCCTGTCCTAATAAAGGAGATAACTTCATATCAAAGCAAGACAGAAGCATTCTCAGAAATTTCTTTGGGATGATTGAGTCGGACTCAGCTGAACATTCCTTTGGATGGAGCACTTTCGAAACACACTATTTGTAGAATCTGCAAGTGGATATTTGGACCTCTCTGAGGATTTCGTTGGAAACGGGATAAACCACACACAACTAAACAGAAGCATTCTCAGAGCCTTCTTCATGATGTTTGCATTCAACTCACAGTGTTGAACCTTTCTTTGATAGTTCAGGTTTGAAACACTCTTTTTGTAGAAACTGCAAGTGGAGAATTGCACCTCTTTGAGGCCTATCCCAGTAAAGGAAATAACTTCATATCAAAACAAGACCGAAGGACTCTCAGAAAATTCCTTGGGATGATTGTCTTGGACTCACCGAGCTGAACATTCCTTGGGCTGGAGAAGTTTTGAAGCACGCTTACTGGAGAATCTGCAAGTGGATATTTGGCCCTCTCTGAGGAACTCGTTGGAAACGGGATAATTTCAGCTAACTAAACAGAAGCAGTCTCAGAATCTTCTTTGTGATGTTTGCATTCAAATCCCAGAGTTGAACGTTCCTTTGAACGTTCAGGTTTGAAACTCTCTTTTTGTAGAATCTGCGAGTGGATATATGGACCTCTCTGGGCATTTCGTTGGAAACGGGAAAAACTGCACATCACTAAACAGAAGTATTCTCAGAAATTTCCCCGTGGTGATTGCATTCAACTCAAACTGTTGAACCTTCTTTGATAGTTCAGGTTTGAAACACACTTTTTGTAGAATCTGCAAGAGGATATTTGGACCTCTCTGAGGATTTCGTTGGAAACGGGATTAACCGCACCTAACTAAACAGAAGCATTCTCAGAACTTTCCTCGTGAGGCTTGCATTCAACAAACACTGTTGAACGTTTCTTTGATAGTTTTGGTTTGAAACACTCTTCTTGTAGAAACTGCAAGTTGATATTTGGACCTCTCTGAGGGTTTCGTTGGAAACGGGATAAAGTGCACATAACTAAACAGAAGCATTCTCAGAACCTTCTTCGTGATGTTTGCATTCAACTCACAGCGTTGAAACTTTCTTTGATAGTTCAGGTTTGAAACACTCTTTTGTAGAAACTGCAGGTGGATAATTCCATCTCTTTGAGTCCTATCCTAGTAAAGGAGATAACTTCATATCAAAGCAAGACAGAAGCATTCTCAGAAATTTCTTTGGGATGATTGAGTCGGACTCAGCTGAACATTCCTTTGGATGGAGCACTTTCGAAACGCACTATTTGTAGAATCTGCAAGTGCATGTGTGGTCCTCTCTGAGGATTTCGTTGGAAACGGGATAAACCGCACACAACAAAACAGAAGCATTCTCAGAACCTTCTTCGTGATGTTTGCATTCAACTCACAGTGTTGACAGGTTTGAAACACTCCTTTTGTGGAAACTGCAAGTGGAGAATTGCACCTCTTTGAGGCCTATCCTAGTAAAGGAAATAACTTCATATCAAAACAAGACAGAAGCATTCTCAGAAAATTCCTTGGGATGATTGTGTTGGACTCACAGAGCTGAACATTCCTTGGGCTGGAGCAGTTTCGAAAGACGCTTTCTGTAGCATCTGCAAGTGGATATTTGGCCCTCTCTGAGGAATTCGTTGGAATCGGGGTAATATCAGCTAACTAAACAGAAGCAGTCTCAGAATCTTCTTTGTGATGTTTGCATTCAAATCCCAGAGTTGAAACTTCCTTTGAAAGTTCAGGTTAGAAACACTCTTTTTGTAGGATCTGCAATTGGATATTTGGACCACTCTGTGGCCTTCGTTCGAAACGGATATGTCTTCACATAAAATCTAGACAGAAGCATTCTCAGAAACTTTTCTGTGATGACTGCATTCAACTCACAGAGTTGAACACTCGTTTTGAGAGCGCAGTTTTGAAACTCTCTTTCTGTGGAATCTGCAAGTGGATATGTGGACCTCTTTGAAGATTTCTTTGGAAACGGGAATATCTTCACATAAAATCTAAACAGAAGCATTCTCAGAAACTTCTCTGTGATGTTTGTGTTCAACTCACACAGTTTCACATGGCTTTTCAAAGAGAAGTTCTGAAACATTCTTTTCCTAGTGTCTGCAAGTGGACATTTGGAGGGCTTTGAGGCCTCTGGTGGAAAAGGAAATATCTTCCAGTAAAAACTAGATAGAAGCATTCTCAGAAACTACTTTGTGATGATTGCATTCAAGACACAGAGTTGAACATTCCCTTTGACAGTGCAGTTTGGAAACTCTCTTTTTGTAGAATCTGCAAGTGGAGATATGGACCGCTTGGAGGCCTATGGTAGTCAAGGAAATAACTTCATATACAAACTAGACAGTAGCATTCTCAGAAAACTCTTTGTGACGACTGAGCTTAACTCACAGAGCTGAACATTCCCTGGGATTGAGCAGCTGCGAAACACACTATTTGTAGAATCTGCAAGGGGATTTTTGGACCTCTCTGAGGATTTCGTTGGAAACGGGATAAACTGCACATAACCAAACGGAAGTATTCTCAGAACTTTCTTCATGGTGATTGCATTCAACTCACACTGTTGAACCTTTCTTTGATAGTTCAGGTTTGAAACACTCTTTTTGTAGAATCTGCAAGAGGATATTTGGACCCCTCTGAGGATTTCGTTGGAAACGGGATTACCCGCACCTAACTAAACAGAAGCATTCTCAGAACTTTCCTCGTGATGCTTGCATTCAACAAACACTGTTGAACCTTTCTTTGATAGTTTAGGTTTGAAACACTCTTTTTGTAGAAACTGCAAGTTGATATTTGGACCTCTCTGAGGATTTCGTTGGAAACGGGATAAAGTGCACATAACTAAACAGAAGCATTCTCAGAAATTTCTTCGTGATGTTTGCATTCAACTCACAGCGTTGAAACTTTCTTTGATAGTTCAGGTTTGAAACACTCTTTTGTAGAAACTGCAGGTGGATAATTCCATCTCTTTGAGTCCTGTCCTAATGAAGGAGATAACTTCATATCAAAGCAAGACAGAAGCATTCTCAGAAATTTCTTTGGGATGATTGAGTCGGACTCAGCTGAACATTCCTTTGGATGGAGCACTTTCGAAACACACTATTTGTAGAATCTGCAAGTGGATATTTGGACCTCTCTGAGGATTTCGTTGGAAACGGGATAAACCACACACAACTAAACAGAAGCATTCTCAGAGCCTTCTTCATGATGTTTGCATTCAACTCACAGTGTTGAAACTTTCTTTGATAGTTCAGGTTTGAAACACTCTTTTTGTAGAAACTGCAAGTGGAGAATTGCACCTGTTTGAGGCCTATCCCAGTAAAGGAAATAACTTCATATCAAAACAAGACCGAAGGATTCTCAGAAAATTCCTTGGGATGATTGTCTTAGACTCACCGAGCTGAACATTCCTTGGGCTGGAGAAGTTTTGAGGCACGCTTACTGGAGAATCTGCAAGTGGATATTTGGCCCTCTCTGAGGAATTCGTTGGAAACGGGATAATTTCAGCTAACTAAACAGAAGCAGTCTCAGAATCTTCTTTGTGATGTTTGCATTCAAATCCCAGAGTTGAACGTTCCTTTGAAAGTTCAGGTTTGAAACTCTCTTTTTGTAGAATCTGCAAGTGGATATATGGACCTCTCTGGGCATTTCGTTGGAAACGGGAAAAACTGCACATCACTAAACAGAAGTATTCTCAGAAATTTCCCCGTGGTGATTGCATTCAACTCAAACTGTTGAACCTTCTTTGATAGTTCAGGTTTGAAACACACTTTTTGTAGAATCTGCAAGAGGATATTTGGACCTCTCTGAGGATTTCGTTGGAAACGGGATTAACCGCACCTAACTAAACAGAAGCATTCTCAGAACTTTCCTCGTGATGCTTGCATTCAACAAACACTGTTGAACCTTTCTTTGATAGTTTAGGTTTGAAACACTCTTCTTGTAGAAACTGCAAGTTGATATTTGGACCTCTCTGAGGGTTTCGTTGGAAACGGGATAAAGTGCACATAACTAAACAGAAGCATTCTCAGAACCTTCTTCGTGATGTTTGCATTCAACTAACAGCGTTGAAACTTTCTTTGATAGTTCAGGTTTGAAACACTCTTTTGTAGAAACTGCAGGTGGATAATTCCATCTCTTTGAGTCCTATCCTAGTAAAGGAGATAACTACATATCAAAGCAAGACAGAAGCATTCTCAGAAATTTCTTTGGGATGATTGAGTCGGACTCAGCTGAACATTCCTTTGGATGGAGCACTTTCGAAACGCACTATTTGTAGAATCTGCAAGTGCATGTGTGGTCCTCTCTGAGGATTTCGTTGGAAACGGGATAAACCGCACACAACAAAACAGAAGCATTCTCAGAACCTTCTTCGTGATGTTTGCATTCAACTCACAGTGTTGACAGGTTTGAAACACTCCTTTTGTGGAAACTGCAAGTGGAGAATTGCACCTCTTTGAGGCCTATCCTAGTAAAGGAAATAACTTCATATCAAAACAAGACAGAAGCATTCTCAGAAAATTCCTTGGGATGATTGTGTTGGACTCACAGAGCTGAACATTCCTTGGGCTGGAGCAGTTTCGAAAGACGCTTTCTGTAGCATCTGCAAGTGGATATTTGGCCCTCTCTGAGGAATTCGTTGGAATCGGGGTAATATCAGCTAACTAAACAGAAGCAGTCTCAGAATCTTCTTTGTGATGTTTGCATTCAAATCCCAGAGTTGAAACTTCCTTTGAAAGTTCAGGTTAGAAACACTCTTTTTGTAGGATCTGCAATTGGATATTTGGACCACTCTGTGGCCTTTGTTCGAAACGGATATATCTTCACATAAAATCTAGACAGAAGCATTCTCAGAAACTTTTCTGTGGTGACTGCATTCAACTCACAGAGTTGAACACTCGTTTTGAGAGCGCAGTTTTGAAACTCTCTTTCTGTGGAATCTGCAAGTGGATATGTGGACCTCTTTGAAGATTTCTTTGGAAACGGGAATATCTTCACATAAAATCTAAACAGAAGCATTCTCAGAAATTTCTCTGTGATGTTTGTGTTCAACTCACACAGTTTCACATGGCTTTTCAAAGAGAAGTTCTGAAACATTCTTTTCCTAGTGTCTGCAAGTGGACATTTGGAGAGCTTTCAGGCCTGTGGTGGAAAACGAATTATCGTCACATAAAAACAAGAGAGAAGCATTGTCAGAAACTTCTTTGTGATGATTGCATTCAACTCACAGAGTTGAAGGTTCCTTTTCAAACAGCAGTTTCCAAACACTCTTTCTGTGTAATGTGCAAGTGGATATTTCAACGTCTTTGAAGATTTCGTAGGAAACGGGATAATCTTCACAGAAAAGCTAAACAGAAGCATTCTCAGAAACATCTTTGTGATGATTAAATTCAACTCACAGAGTTCAACTTTTCTTTTGGGAGAGAATCTTTGAAACACTCTTTTACTACAATCTGCAAGTGGACATTTGGCGGGCTTTGAGGCCTCTGGTGGAAAAGGAAATATCTTCCAGTAAGAACTAGATAGAAGCATTCTCAGAAACTACTTTGTGATGATTGCATTCAAGACACAGAGTTGAACATTCCCTTTGACAGTGCAGTTTGGAAACTCTCTTTTTGTAGAATCTGCAAGTGGAGATATGGACCTTGGAGGCCTATGGTACTCAAGGAAATAACTTCATATACAAACTAGACAGTAGCATTCTCAGAAAACACTTTGTGACGACTGAGTTTAACTCACAGAGCTGAACATTCCCTGGGATGGAGCAGCTGCGAAACACACTATTTGTAGAATCTGCAAGGGGATTTTTGGACCTCTCTGAGGATTTTGTTGGAAACGGGATAAACTGCACATAACTAAACGGAAGTATTCTCAGAACTTTCTTCATGGTGATTGCATTCAACTCACACTGTTGAACCTTTCTTTGATAGTTCAGGTTTGAAACACTCTTTTTGTAGAATCTGCAAGAGGATATTTGGACCCCTCTGAGGATTTCGTTGGAAACGGGATTAACCGCACCTAACTAAACAGAAGCATTCTCAGAACTTTCCTCGTGATGCTTGCATTCAACAAACACTGTTGAACCTTTCTTTGATAGTTTAGGTTTGAAACACTCTTCTTATAGAAACTGCAAGTTGATATTTGGACCTCTCTGAGGGTTTCGTTGGAAACGGGATAAAGTGCACATAACTAAACAGAAGCATTCTCAGAACCTTCTTCGTGATGTTTGCATTCAACTCACAGCGTTGAAACTTTCTTTGATAGTTCAGGTTTGAAACACTCTTTTGTAGAAACTGCAGGTGGATAATTCCATCTCTTTGAGTCCTATCCTAATAAGGGAGATAACTTCATATCAAAGCAAGACGGAAGCATTCTCAGAAATTTCTTTGGGATGATTGAGTCGGACTCAGCTGAACATTCCTTTGGATGGAGCACTTTCGAAACACACTATTTGTAGAATCTGCAAGTGGATATTTGGACCTCTCTGAGGATTTCGTTGGAAGCGGGATAAAACACACACAACTAAACAGAAGCATTCTCAAAACCTTCTTCATGATGTTTGCATTCAACTCACAGTGTTGAAACTTTCTTTGATAGTTCAGGTTTGAAACACTCTTTTTGTAGAAACTGCAAGTGGAGAATTGCACCTCTTTGAGGCCTATCCCAGTAAAGGAAATAACTTCATATCAAAACAAGACAGAAGGATTCTCAGAAAATTCCCTGGTATGATTGTCTTGGACTCACCGAGCTGAACATTCCTTGGGCTGGAGAAGTTTTGAAGCACGCTTACTGGAGAATCTGCAAGTGGATATTTGGCCCTCTCTGAGGAATTCGTTGGAAACGGGATAATTTCAGCTAACTAAACAGAAGCAGTCTCAGAATCTTCTTTGTGATGTTTGCATTCAAATCCCAGAGTTGAACGTTCCTTTGAAAGTTCAGGTTTGAAACTCTCTTTTTGTAGAATCTGCGAGTGGATATATGGACCTCTCTGGGCATTTCGTTGGAAACGGGAAAAACTGCACATCACTAAACAGAAGTATTCTCAGAAATTTCCCCGTGGTGATTGCATTCAACTCAAACTGTTGAACCTTCTTTGATAGTTCAGGTTTGAAACACACTTTTTGTAGAATCTGCAAGAGGATATTTGGACCTCTCTGAGGATTTCGTTGGAAACGGGATTAACCGCACCTAACTAAACAGAAGCATTCTCAGAACTTTCCTCGTGAGGCTTGCATTCAGCAAACACTGTTGAACGTTTCTTTGATAGTTTTGGTTTGAAACACTCTTCTTGTAGAAACTGCAAGTTGATATTTGGACCTCTCTGAGGGTTTCGTTGGAAACGGGATAAAGTGCACATAACTAAACAGAAGCATTCTCAGAACCTTCTTCGTGATGTTTGCATTCAACTCACAGTGTTGAAACTTTCTTTGATAGTTCAGGTTTGAAACACTCTTTTGTAGAAACTGCAGGTGGATAATTCCATCTCTTTGAGTCCTATCCTAGTAAAGGAGATAACTTCATATCAAAGCAAGACAGAAGCATTCTCAGAAATTTCTTTGGGATGATTGAGTCGGACTCAGCTGAACATTCCTTTGGATGGAGCACTTTCGAAACGCACTATTTGTAGAATCTGCAAGTGCATGTGTGGTCCTCTCTGAGGATTTCGTTGGAAACGGGATAAACCGCACATAACAAAACAGAAGCATTCTCAGAACCTTCTTCGTGATGTTTGCATTCAACTCACAGTGTTGACAGGTTTGAAACACTCCTTTTGTGGAAACTGCAAGTGGAGAATTGCACCTCTTTGAGGCCTATCCTAGTAAAGGAAATAACTTCATATCAAAACAAGACAGAAGCATTCTCAGAAAATTCCTTGGGATGATTGTGTTGGACTCACAGAGCTGAACATTCCTTGGGCTGGAGCAGTTTCGAAAGACGCTTTCTGTAGCATCTGCAAGTGGATATTTGGCCCTCTCTGAGGAATTCGTTGGAATCGGGGTAATATCAGCTAACTAAACAGAAGCAGTCTCAGAATCTTCTTTGTGATGTTTGCATTCAAATCCCAGAGTTGAAACTTCCTTTGAAAGTTCAGGTTAGAAACACTCTTTTTGTAGGATCTGCAATTGGATATTTGGACCACTCTGTGGCCTTCGTTCGAAACGGATATATCTTCACATAAAATCTAGACAGAAGCATTCTCAGAAACTTTTCTGTGATGACTGCATTCAACTCACAGCGTTGAACACTCGTTTTGAGAGCGCAGTTTTGAAACTCTCTTTCTGTGGAATCTGCAAGTGGATATGTGGACCTCTTTGAAGATTTCTTTGGAAACGGGAATATCTTCACATAAAATCTAAACAGAAGCATTCTCAGAAACTTCTCTGTGATGTTTGTGTTCAACTCACACAGTTTCACATGGCTTTTCAAAGAGAAGTTCTGAAACATTCTTTTCCTAGTGTCTGCAAGTGGACATTTGGAGAGCTTTCAGGCCTGTGGTGGAAAACGAATTATCGTCACATAACAACAAGAGAGAAGCATTGTCAGAAACTTCTTTGTGATGATTGCATTCAACTCACAGAGTTGAAGGTTCCTTTTCAAACAGCAGTTTCCAAACACTCTTTCTGTGTAATGTGCAAGTGGATATTTCAACGTCTTTGAAGATTTCGTAGGAAACGGGATAATCTTCACAGAAAAGCTAAACAGAAGCATTCTCAGAAACACCTTTGTGATGATTAAATTCAACTCACAGAGTTGAACTTTTCTTTTGGGAGAGAATCTTTGAAACACTCTTTTACTACAATCTGCAAGTGGACATTAGGAGGGCTTTGAGGCCTCTGGTGGAAAAGGAAATATCTTCCAGTACAAACTAGATAGAAGCATTCTCAGAAACTACTTTGTGATGATTGCATTCAAGACACAGAGTTGAACATTCCCTTTGACAGTGCAGTTTGGAAACTCTCTTTTTGTAGAATCTGCAAGTGGAGATATGGACCGCTTGGAGGCCTATGGTAGTCAAGGAAATAACTTCATATACAAACTAGACAGTAGCATTCTCAGAAAACTCTTTGTGACGACTGAGTTTAACTCACAGAGCTGAACATTCCCTGGGATGGAGCAGCTGCGAAACACACTATTTGTAGAATCTGCAAGGGGATTTTTGGACCTCTCTGAGGATTTCGTTGGAAACGGGATAAACTGCACATAACTAAACGGAAGTATTCTCAGAACTTTCTTCATGGTGATTGCATTCAACTCACACTGTTGAACCTTTCTTTGATAGTTCAGGTTTGAAACACTCTTTTTGTAGAATCTGCAAGAGGATATTTGGACCCCTCTGAGGATTTCGTTGGAAACGGGATTAACCGCACCTAACTAAGCAGAAGCATTCTCAGAACTTTCCTCGTGATGCTTGCATTCAACAAACACTGTTGAACCTTTCTTTGATAGTTTAGGTTTGAAACACTCTTCTTATAGAAACTGCAAGTTGATATTTGGACCTCTCTGAGGGTTTCGTTGGAAACGGGATAAAGTGCACATAACTAAACAGAAGCATTCTCAGAACCTTCTTCGTGATGTTTGCATTCAACTCACAGTGTTGAAACTTTCTTTGATAGTTCAGGTTTGAAACACTCTTTTGTAGAAACTGCAGGTGGATAATTCCATCTCTTTGAGTCCTGTCCTAATAAAGGAGATAACTTCACATCAAAGCAAGACAGAAGCATTCTCAGAAATTTCTTTGGGATGATTGAGTCGGACTCAGCTGAACATTCCTTTGGATGGAGCACTTTCGAAACACACTATTTGTAGAATCTGCAAGTGGATATTTGGACCTCTCTGAGGATTTCGTTGGAAACGGGATAAACCACACACAACTAAACAGAAGCATTCTCAGAGCCTTCTTCATGATGTTTGCATTCAACTCACAGTGTTGAAACTTTCTTTGATAGTTCAGGTTTGAAACACTCTTTTTGTAGAAACTGCAAGTGGAGAATTGCACCTGTTTGAGGCCTATCCCAGTAAAGGAAATAACTTCATATCAAAACAAGACCGAAGGATTCTCAGAAAATTCCTTGGGATGATTGTCTTAGACTCACCGAGCTGAACATTCCTTGGGCTGGAGAAGTTTTGAGGCACGCTTACTGGAGAATCTGCAAGTGGATATTTGGCCCTCTCTGAGGAATTCGTTGGAAACGGGATAATTTCAGCTAACTAAACAGAAGCAGTCTCAGAATCTTCTTTGTGATGTTTGCATTCAAATCCCAGAGTTGAACGTTCCTTTGAACGTTCAGGTTTGAAACTCTCTTTTTGTAGAATCTGCGAGTGGATATATGGACCTCTCTGGGCATTTCGTTGGAAACGGGAAAAACTGCACATCACTAAACAGAAGTATTCTCAGAAATTTCCCCGTGGTGATTGCATTCAACTCAAACTGTTGAACCTTCTTTGATAGTTCAGGTTTGAAACACACTTTTTGTAGAATCTGCAAGAGGATATTTGGACCTCTCTGAGGATTTCGTTGGAAACGGGATTAACCGCACCTAACTAAACAGAAGCATTCTCAGAACTTTCCTCGTGATGCTTGCATTCAACAAACACTGTTGAACCTTTCTTTGATAGTTTAGGTTTGAAACACTCTTCTTGTAGAAACTGCAAGTTGATATTTGGACCTCTCTGAGGGTTTCGTTGGAAACGGGATAAAGTGCACATAACTAAACAGAAGCATTCTCAGAACCTTCTTCGTGATGTTTGCATTCAACTCACAGCGTTGAAACTTTCTTTGATAGTTCAGGTTTGAAACACTCTTTTGTAGAAACTGCAGGTGGATAATTCCATCTCTTTGAGTCCTATCCTAGTAAAGGAGATAACTACATATCAAAGCAAGACAGAAGCATTCTCAGAAATTTCTTTGGGATGATTGAGTCGGACTCAGCTGAACATTCCTTTGGATGGAGCACTTTCGAAACGCACTATTTGTAGAATCTGCAAGTGCATGTGTGGTCCTCTCTGAGGATTTCGTTGGAAACGGGATAAACCGCACACAACAAAACAGAAGCATTCTCAGAACCTTCTTCGTGATGTTTGCATTCAACTCACAGTGTTGACAGGTTTGAAACACTCCTTTTGTGGAAACTGCAAGTGGAGAATTGCACCTCTTTGAGGCCTATCCTAGTAAAGGAAATAACTTCATATCAAAACAAGACAGAAGCATTCTCAGAAAATTCCTTGGGATGATTGTGTTGGACTCACAGAGCTGAACATTCCTTGGGCTGGAGCAGTTTCGAAAGACGCTTTCTGTAGCATCTGCAAGTGGATATTTGGCCCTCTCTGAGGAATTCGTTGGAATCGGTGTAATATCAGCTAACTAAACAGAAGCAGTCTCAGAATCTTCTTTGTGATGTTTGCATTCAAATCCCAGAGTTGAAACTTCCTTTGAAAGTTCAGGTTAGAAACACTCTTTTTGTAGGATCTGCAATTGGATATTTGGACCACTCTGTGGCCTTTGTTCGAAACGGATATATCTTCACATAAAATCTAGACAGAAGCATTCTCAGAAACTTTTCTGTGATGACTGCATTCAACTCATAGCGTTGAACACTCGTTTTGAGAGCGCAGTTTTGAAACTCTCTTTCTGTGGAATCTGCAAGTGGATATGTGGACCTCTTTGAAGATTTCTTTGGAAACGGGAATATCTTCACATAAAATCTAAACAGAAGCATTCTCAGAAACTTCTCTGTGATGTTTGTGTTCAACTCACACAGTTTCACATGGCTTTTCAAAGAGAAGTTCTGAAACATTCTTTTCCTAGTGTCTGCAAGTGGACATTTGGAGAGCTTTCAGGCCTGTGGTGGAAAACGAATTATCGTCACATAACAACAAGAGAGAAGCATTGTCAGAAACTTCTTTGTGATGATTGCATTCAACTCACAGAGTTGAAGGTTCCTTTTCAAACAGCAGTTTCCAAACACTCTTTCTGTGTAATGTGCAAGTGGATATTTCAACGTCTTTGAAGATTTCGTAGGAAACGGGATAATCTTCACAGAAAAGCTAAACAGAAGCATTCTCAGAAACACCTTTGTGATGATTAAATTCAACTCACAGAGTTGAACTTTTCTTTTGGGAGAGAATCTTTGAAACACTCTTTTACTACAATCTGCAAGTGGACATTAGGAGGGCTTTGAGGCCTCTGGTGGAAAAGGAAATATCTTCCAGTAAAAACTAGATAGAAGCATTCTCAGAAACTACTTTGTGATGATTGCATTCAAGACACAGAGTTGAACATTCCCTTTGACAGTGCAGTTTGGAAACTCTCTTTTTGTAGAATCTGCAAGTGGAGATATGGACCGCTTGGAGGCCTATGGTAGTCAAGGAAATAACTTCATATACAAACTAGACAGTAGCATTCTCAGAAAACTCTTTGTGACGACTGAGTTTAACTCACAGAGCTGAACATTCCCTGGGATGGAGCAGCTGCGAAACACACTATTTGTAGAATCTGCAAGGGGATTTTTGGACCTCTCTGAGGATTTCGTTGGAAACGGGATAAACTGCACATAACTAAACGGAAGTATTCTCAGAACTTTCTTCATGGTGATTGCATTCAACTCACACTGTTGAACCTTTCTTTGATAGTTCAGGTTTGAAACACTCTTTTTGTAGAATCTGCAAGAGGATATTTGGACCCCTCTGAGGATTTCGTTGGAAACGGGATTAACCGCACCTAACTAAGCAGAAGCATTCTCAGAACTTTCCTCGTGATGCTTGCATTCAACAAACACTGTTGAACCTTTCTTTGATAGTTTAGGTTTGAAACACTCTTCTTATAGAAACTGCAAGTTGATATTTGGACCTCTCTGAGGGTTTCGTTGGAAACGGGATAAAGTGCACATAACTAAACAGAAGCATTCTCAGAACCTTCTTCGTGATGTTTGCATTCAACTCACAGTGTTGAAACTTTCTTTGATAGTTCAGGTTTGAAACACTCTTTTGTAGAAACTGCAGGTGGATAATTCCATCTCTTTGAGTCCTGTCCTAATAAAGGAGATAACTTCACATCAAAGCAAGACAGAAGCATTCTCAGAAATTTCTTTGGGATGATTGAGTCGGACTCAGCTGAACATTCCTTTGGATGGAGCACTTTCGAAACACACTATTTGTAGAATCTGCAAGTGGATATTTGGACCTCTCTGAGGATTTCGTTGGAAACGGGATAAACCACACACAACTAAACAGAAGCATTCTCAGAGCCTTCTTCATGATGTTTGCATTCAACTCACAGTGTTGAAACTTTCTTTGATAGTTCAGGTTTGAAACACTCTTTTTGTAGAAACTGCAAGTGGAGAATTGCACCTGTTTGAGGCCTATCCCAGTAAAGGAAATAACTTCATATCAAAACAAGACCGAAGGATTCTCAGAAAATTCCTTGGGATGATTGTCTTAGACTCACCGAGCTGAACATTCCTTGGGCTGGAGAAGTTTTGAGGCACGCTTACTGGAGAATCTGCAAGTGGATATTTGGCCCTCTCTGAGGAATTCGTTGGAAACGGGATAATTTCAGCTAACTAAACAGAAGCAGTCTCAGAATCTTCTTTGTGATGTTTGCATTCAAATCCCAGAGTTGAACGTTCCTTTGAAAGTTCAGGTTTGAAACTCTCTTTTTGTAGAATCTGCAAGTGGATATATGGACCTCTATGGGCATTTCGTTGGAAACGGGAAAAACTGCACATCACTAAACAGAAGTATTCTCAGAAATTTCCCCGTGGTGATTGCATTCAACTCAAACTGTTGAACCTTCTTTGATAGTTCAGGTTTGAAACACACTTTTTGTAGAATCTGCAAGAGGATATTTGGACCTCTCTGAGGATTTCGTTGGAAACGGGATTAACCGCACCTAACTAAACAGAAGCATTCTCAGAACTTTCCTCGTGATGCTTGCATTCAACAAACACTGTTGAACCTTTCTTTGATAGTTTAGGTTTGAAACACTCTTCTTGTAGAAACTGCAAGTTGATATTTGGACCTCTCTGAGGGTTTCGTTGGAAACGGGATAAAGTGCACATAACTAAACAGAAGCATTCTCAGAACCTTCTTCGTGATGTTTGCATTCAACTCACAGCGTTGAAACTTTCTTTGATAGTTCAGGTTTGAAACACTCTTTTGTAGAAACTGCAGGTGGATAATTCCATCTCTTTGAGTCCTATCCTAGTAAAGGAGATAACTACATATCAAAGCAAGACAGAAGCATTCTCAGAAATTTCTTTGGGATGATTGAGTCGGACTCAGCTGAACATTCCTTTGGATGGAGCACTTTCGAAACGCACTATTTGTAGAATCTGCAAGTGCATGTGTGGTCGTCTCTGAGGATTTCGTTGGAAACGGGATAAACCGCACACAACAAAACAGAAGCATTCTCAGAACCTTCTTCGTGATGTTTGCATTCAACTCACAGTGTTGACAGGTTTGAAACACTCCTTTTGTGGAAACTGCAAGTGGAGAATTGCACCTCTTTGAGGCCTATCCTAGTAAAGGAAATAACTTCATATCAAAACAAGACAGAAGCATTCTCAGAAAATTCCTTGGGATGATTGTGTTGGACTCACAGAGCTGAACATTCCTTGGGCTGGAGCAGTTTCGAAAGACGCTTTCTGTAGCATCTGCAAGTGGATATTTGGCCCTCTCTGAGGAATTCGTTGGAATCGGGGTAATATCAGCTAACTAAACAGAAGCAGTCTCAGAATCTTCTTTGTGATGTTTGCATTCAAATCCCAGAGTTGAAACTTCCTTTGAAAGTTCAGGTTAGAAACACTCTTTTTGTAGGATCTGCAATTGGATATTTGGACCACTCTGTGGCCTTCGTTCGAAATGGATATATCTTCACATAAAATCTAGACAGAAGCATTCTCAGAAACTTTTCTGTGGTGACTGCATTCAACTCACAGAGTTGAACACTCGTTTTGAGAGCGCAGTTTTGAAACTCTCTTTCTGTGGAATCTGCAAGTGGATATGTGGACCTCTTTGAAGATTTCTTTGGAAACGGGAATATCTTCACATAAAATCTAAACAGAAGCATTCTCAGAAATTTCTCTGTGATGTTTGTGTTCAACTCACACAGTTTCACATGGCTTTTCAAAGAGAAGTTCTGAAACATTCTTTTCCTAGTGTCTGCAAGTGGACATTTGGAGAGCTTTCAGGCCTGTGGTGGAAAACGAATTATCGTCACATAAAAACAAGAGAGAAGCATTGTCAGAAACTTCTTTGTGATGATTGCATTCAACTCACAGAGTTGAAGGTTCCTTTTCAAACAGCAGTTTCCAAACACTCTTTCTGTGTAATGTGCAAGTGGATATTTCAACGTCTTTGAAGATTTCGTAGGAAACGGGATAATCTTCACAGAAAAGCTAAACAGAAGCATTCTCAGAAACATCTTTGTGATGATTAAATTCAACTCACAGAGTTCAACTTTTCTTTTGGGAGAGAATCTTTGAAACACTCTTTTACTACAATCTGCAAGTGGACATTTGGCGGGCTTTGAGGCCTCTGGTGGAAAAGGAAATATCTTCCAGTAAGAACTAGATAGAAGCATTCTCAGAAACTACTTTGTGATGATTGCATTCAAGACACAGAGTTGAACATTCCCTTTGACAGTGCAGTTTGGAAACTCTCTTTTTGTAGAATCTGCAAGTGGAGATATGGACCGCTTGGAGGCCTATGGTAGTCAAGGAAATAACTTCATATACAAACTAGACAGTAGCATTCTCAGAAAACTCTTTGTGACGACTGAGCTTAACTCACAGAGCTGAACATTCCCTGGGATTGAGCAGCTGCGAAACACACTATTTGTAGAATCTGCAAGGGGATTTTTGGACCTCTCTGAGGATTTCGTTGGAAACGGGATAAACTGCACATAACCAAACGGAAGTATTCTCAGAACTTTCTTCATGGTGATTGCATTCAACTCACACTGTTGAACCTTTCTTTGATAGTTCAGGTTTGAAACACTCTTTTTGTAGAATCTGCAAGAGGATATTTGGACCCCTCTGAGGATTTCGTTGGAAACGGGATTACCCGCACCTAACTAAACAGAAGCATTCTCAGAACTTTCCTCGTGATGCTTGCATTCAACAAACACTGTTGAACCTTTCTTTGATAGTTTAGGTTTGAAACACTCTTTTTGTAGAAACTGCAAGTTGATATTTGGACCTCTCTGAGGATTTCGTTGGAAACGGGATAAAGTGCACATAACTAAACAGAAGCATTCTCAGAAATTTCTTCGTGATGTTTGCATTCAACTCACAGCGTTGAAACTTTCTTTGATAGTTCAGGTTTGAAACACTCTTTTGTAGAAACTGCAGGTGGATAATTCCATCTCTTTGAGTCCTGTCCTAATAAAGGAGATAACTTCATATCAAAGCAAGACAGAAGCATTCTCAGAAATTTCTTTGGGATGATTGAGTCGGACTCAGCTGAACATTCCTTTGGATGGAGCACTTTCGAAACACACTATTTGTAGAATCTGCAAGTGGATATTTGGACCTCTCTGAGGATTTCGTTGGAAACGGGATAAACCACACACAACTAAACAGAAGCATTCTCAGAGCCTTCTTCATGATGTTTGCATTCAACTCACAGTGTTGAAACTTTCTTTGATAGTTCAGGTTTGAAACACTCTTTTTGTAGAAACTGCAAGTGGAGAATTGCACCTCTTTGAGGCCTATCCCAGTAAAGGAAATAACTTCATATCAAAACAAGACAGAAGGATTCTCAGAAAATTCCCTGGTATGATTGTCTTGGACTCACCGAGCTGAACATTCCTTGGGCTGGAGAAGTTTTGAAGCACGCTTACTGGAGAATCTGCAAGTGGATATTTGGCCCTCTCTGAGGAATTCGTTGGAAACGGGATAATTTCAGCTAACTAAACAGAAGCAGTCTCAGAATCTTCTTTGTGATGTTTGCATTCAAATCCCAGAGTTGAACGTTCCTTTGAAAGTTCAGGTTTGAAACTCTCTTTTTGTAGAATCTGCGAGTGGATATATGGACCTCTCTGGGCATTTCGTTGGAAACGGGAAAAACTGCACATCACTAAACAGAAGTATTCTCAGAAATTTCCCCGTGGTGATTGCATTCAACTCAAACTGTTGAACCTTCTTTGATAGTTCAGGTTTGAAACACACTTTTTGTAGAATCTGCAAGAGGATATTTGGACCTCTCTGAGGATTTCGTTGGAAACGGGATTAACCGCACCTAACTAAACAGAAGCATTCTCAGAACTTTCCTCGTGAGGCTTGCATTCAGCAAACACTGTTGAACGTTTCTTTGATAGTTTTGGTTTGAAACACTCTTCTTGTAGAAACTGCAAGTTGATATTTGGACCTCTCTGAGGGTTTCGTTGGAAACGGGATAAAGTGCACATAACTAAACAGAAGCATTCTCAGAACCTTCTTCGTGATGTTTGCATTCAACTCACAGTGTTGAAACTTTCTTTGATAGTTCAGGTTTGAAACACTCTTTTGTAGAAACTGCAGGTGGATAATTCCATCTCTTTGAGTCCTATCCTAGTAAAGGAGATAACTTCATATCAAAGCAAGACAGAAGCATTCTCAGAAATTTCTTTGGGATGATTGAGTCGGACTCAGCTGAACATTCCTTTGGATGGAGCACTTTCGAAACGCACTATTTGTAGAATCTGCAAGTGCATGTGTGGTCCTCTCTGAGGATTTCGTTGGAAACGGGATAAACCGCACACAACAAAACAGAAGCATTCTCAGAACCTTCTTCGTGATGTTTGCATTCAACTCACAGTGTTGACAGGTTTGAAACACTCCTTTTGTGGAAACTGCAAGTGGAGAATTGCACCTCTTTGAGGCCTATCCTAGTAAAGGAAATAACTTCATATCAAAACAAGACAGAAGCATTCTCAGAAAATTCCTTGGGATGATTGTGTTGGACTCACAGAGCTGAACATTCCTTGGGCTGGAGCAGTTTCGAAAGACGCTTTCTGTAGCATCTGCAAGTGGATATTTGGCCCTCTCTGAGGAATTCGTTGGAATCGGGGTAATATCAGCTAACTAAACAGAAGCAGTCTCAGAATCTTCTTTGTGATGTTTGCATTCAAATCCCAGAGTTGAAACTTCCTTTGAAAGTTCAGGTTAGAAACACTCTTTTTGTAGGATCTGCAATTGGATATTTGGACCACTCTGTGGCCTTCGTTCGAAACGGATATATCTTCACATAAAATCTAGACAGAAGCATTCTCAGAAACTTTTCTGTGATGACTGCATTCAACTCACAGCGTTGAACACTCGTTTTGAGAGCGCAGTTTTGAAACTCTCTTTCTGTGGAATCTGCAAGTGGATATGTGGACCTCTTTGAAGATTTCTTTGGAAACGGGAATATCTTCACATAAAATCTAAACAGAAGCATTCTCAGAAACTTCTCTGTGATGTTTGTGTTCAACTCACACAGTTTCACATGGCTTTTCAAAGAGAAGTTCTGAAACATTCTTTTCCTAGTGTCTGCAAGTGGACATTTGGAGAGCTTTCAGGCCTGTGGTGGAAAACGAATTATCGTCACATAAAAACAAGAGAGAAGCATTGTCAGAAACTTCTTTGTGATGATTGCATTCAACTCACAGAGTTGAAGGTTCCTTTTCAAACAGCAGTTTCCAAACACTCTTTCTGTGTAATGTGCAAGTGGATATTTCAACGTCTTTGAAGATTTCGTAGGAAACGGGATAATCTTCACAGAAAAGCTAAACAGAAGCATTCTCAGAAACACCTTTGTGATGATTAAATTCAACTCACAGAGTTGAACTTTTCTTTTGGGAGAGAATCTTTGAAACACTCTTTTACTACAATCTGCAAGTGGACATTAGGAGGGCTTTGAGGCCTCTGGTGGAAAAGGAAATATCTTCCAGTACAAACTAGATAGAAGCATTCTCAGAAACTACTTTGTGATGATTGCATTCAAGACACAGAGTTGAACATTCCCTTTGAGAGTGCAGTTTGGAAACTCTCTTTTTGTAGAATCTGCAAGTGGAGATATGGACCGCTTGGAGGCCTATGGTAGTCAAGGAAATAACTTCATATACAAACTAGACAGTAGCATTCTCAGAAAACTCTTTGTGACGACTGAGTTTAACTCACAGAGCTGAACATTCCCTGGGATGGAGCAGCTGCGAAACACACTATTTGTAGAATCTGCAAGGGGATTTCTGGACCTCTCTGAGGATTTCGTTGGAAACGGGATAAACTGCACATAACTAAACGGAAGTATTCTCAGAACTTTCTTCATGGTGATTGCATT
Source organism: Pan troglodytes (assembly GCF_028858775.2). Taxonomy (NCBI): domain Eukaryota; kingdom Metazoa; phylum Chordata; class Mammalia; order Primates; family Hominidae; genus Pan; species Pan troglodytes. The sequence continues at coordinate 65,114,071 of NC_072403.2, forward strand.
CAACTCACACTGTTGAACCTTTCTTTGATAGTTCAGGTTTGAAACACTCTTTTTGTAGAATCTGCAAGAGGATATTTGGACCCCTCTGAGGATTTCGTTGGAAACGGTATTAACCACACCTAACTAAGCAGAAGCATTCTCAGAACTTTCCTCGTGATGCTTGCATTCAACAAACACTGTTGAACCTTTCTTTGATAGTTTAGGTTTGAAACACTCTTCTTATAGAAACTGCAAGTTGATATTTGGACCTCTCTGAGGGTTTCGTTGGAAACGGGATAAAGTGCACATAACTAAACAGAAGCATTCTCAGAACCTTCTTCGTGATGTTTGCATTCAACTCACAGTGTTGAAACTTTCTTTGATAGTTCAGGTTTGAAACACTCTTTTGTAGAAACTGCAGGTGGATAATTCCATCTCTTTGAGTCCTGTCCTAATAAAGGAGATAACTTCACATCAAAGCAAGACAGAAGCATTCTCAGAAATTTCTTTGGGATGATTGAGTCGGACTCAGCTGAACATTCCTTTGGATGGAGCACTTTCGAAACACACTATTTGTAGAATCTGCAAGTGGATATTTGGACCTCTCTGAGGATTTCGTTGGAAACGGGATAAACCACACACAACTAAACAGAAGCATTCTCAGAGCCTTCTTCATGATGTTTGCATTCAACTCACAGTGTTGAAACTTTCTTTGATAGTTCAGGTTTGAAACACTCTTTTTGTAGAAACTGCAAGTGGAGAATTGCACCTGTTTGAGGCCTATCCCAGTAAAGGAAATAACTTCATATCAAAACAAGACCGAAGGATTCTCAGAAAATTCCTTGGGATGATTGTCTTAGACTCACCGAGCTGAACATTCCTTGGGCTGGAGAAGTTTTGAGGCACGCTTACTGGAGAATCTGCAAGTGGATATTTGGCCCTCTCTGAGGAATTCGTTGGAAACGGGATAATTTCAGCTAACTAAACAGAAGCAGTCTCAGAATCTTCTTTGTGATGTTTGCATTCAAATCCCAGAGTTGAACGTTCCTTTGAAAGTTCAGGTTTGAAACTCTCTTTTTGTAGAATCTGCAAGTGGATATATGGACCTCTATGGGCATTTCGTTGGAAACGGGAAAAACTGCACATCACTAAACAGAAGTATTCTCAGAAATTTCCCCGTGGTGATTGCATTCAACTCAAACTGTTGAACCTTCTTTGATAGTTCAGGTTTGAAACACACTTTTTGTAGAATCTGCAAGAGGATATTTGGACCTCTCTGAGGATTTCGTTGGAAACGGGATTAACCGCACCTAACTAAACAGAAGCATTCTCAGAACTTTCCTCGTGATGCTTGCATTCAGCAAACACTGTTGAACCTTTCTTTGATAGTTTAGGTTTGAAACACTCTTCTTGTAGAAACTGCAAGTTGATATTTGGACCTCTCTGAGGGTTTCGTTGGAAACGGGATAAAGTGCACATAACTAAACAGAAGCATTCTCAGAACCTTCTTCGTGATGTTTGCATTCAACTCACAGCGTTGAAACTTTCTTTGATAGTTCAGGTTTGAAACACTCTTTTGTAGAAACTGCAGGTGGATAATTCCATCTCTTTGAGTCCTATCCTAGTAAAGGAGATAACTTCATATCAAAGCAAGACAGAAGCATTCTCAGAAATTTCTTTGGGATGATTGAGTCGGACTCAGCTGAACATTCCTTTGGATGGAGCACTTTCGAAACGCACTATTTGTAGAATCTGCAAGTGCATGTGTGGTCCTCTCTGAGGATTTCGTTGGAAACGGGATAAACCGCACACAACAAAACAGAAGCATTCTCAGAACCTTCTTCGTGATGTTTGCATTCAACTCACAGTGTTGACAGGTTTGAAACACTCCTTTTGTGGAAACTGCAAGTGGAGAATTGCACCTCTTTGAGGCCTATCCTAGTAAAGGAAATAACTTCATATCAAAACAAGACAGAAGCATTCTCAGAAAATTCCTTGGGATGATTGTGTTGGACTCACAGAGCTGAACATTCCTTGGGCTGGAGCAGTTTCGAAAGACACTTTCTGTAGCATCTGCAAGTGGATATTTGGCCCTCTCTGAGGAATTCGTTGGAATCGGGGTAATATCAGCTAACTAAACAGAAGCAGTCTCAGAATCTTCTTTGTGATGTTTGCATTCAAATCCCAGAGTTGAAACTTCCTTTGAAAGTTCAGGTTAGAAACACTCTTTTTGTAGGATCTGCAATTGGATATTTGGACCACTCTGTGGCCTTCGTTCGAAACGGATATATCTTCACATAAAATCTAGACAGAAGCATTCTCAGAAACTTTTCTGTGGTGACTGCATTCAACTCACAGAGTTGAACACTCGTTTTGAGAGCGCAGTTTTGAAACTCTCTTTCTGTGGAATCTGCAAGTGGATATGTGGACCTCTTTGAAGATTTCTTTGGAAACGGGAATATCTTCACATAAAATCTAAACAGAAGCATTCTCAGAAATTTCTCTGTGATGTTTGTGTTCAACTCACACAGTTTCACATGGCTTTTCAAAGAGAAGTTCTGAAACATTCTTTTCCTAGTGTCTGCAAGTGGACATTTGGAGAGCTTTCAGGCCTGTGGTGGAAAACGAATTATCGTCACATAAAAACAAGAGAGAAGCATTGTCAGAAACTTCTTTGTGATGATTGCATTCAACTCACAGAGTTGAAGGTTCCTTTTCAAACAGCAGTTTCCAAACACTCTTTCTGTGTAATGTGCAAGTGGATATTTCAACGTCTTTGAAGATTTCGTAGGAAACGGGATAATCTTCACAGAAAAGCTAAACAGAAGCATTCTCAGAAACATCTTTGTGATGATTAAATTCAACTCACAGAGTTCAACTTTTCTTTTGGGAGAGAATCTTTGAAACACTCTTTTACTACAATCTGCAAGTGGACATTTGGCGGGCTTTGAGGCCTCTGGTGGAAAAGGAAATATCTTCCAGTAAGAACTAGATAGAAGCATTCTCAGAAACTACTTTGTGATGATTGCATTCAAGACACAGAGTTGAACATTCCCTTTGACAGTGCAGTTTGGAAACTCTCTTTTTGTAGAATCTGCAAGTGGAGATATGGACCGCTTGGAGGCCTATGGTAGTCAAGGAAATAACTTCATATACAAACTAGACAGTAGCATTCTCAGAAAACTCTTTGTGACGACTGAGCTTAACTCACAGAGCTGAACATTCCCTGGGATTGAGCAGCTGCGAAACACACTATTTGTAGAATCTGCAAGGGGATTTTTGGACCTCTCTGAGGATTTCGTTGGAAACGGGATAAACTGCACATAACCAAACGGAAGTATTCTCAGAACTTTCTTCATGGTGATTGCATTCAACTCACACTGTTGAACCTTTCTTTGATAGTTCAGGTTTGAAACACTCTTTTTGTAGAATCTGCAAGAGGATATTTGGACCCCTCTGAGGATTTCGTTGGAAACGGGATTACCCGCACCTAACTAAACAGAAGCATTCTCAGAACTTTCCTCGTGATGCTTGCATTCAACAAACACTGTTGAACCTTTCTTTGATAGTTTAGGTTTGAAACACTCTTTTTGTAGAAACTGCAAGTTGATATTTGGACCTCTCTGAGGATTTCGTTGGAAACGGGATAAAGTGCACATAACTAAACAGAAGCATTCTCAGAAATTTCTTCGTGATGTTTGCATTCAACTCACAGCGTTGAAACTTTCTTTGATAGTTCAGGTTTGAAACACTCTTTTGTAGAAACTGCAGGTGGATAATTCCATCTCTTTGAGTCCTGTCCTAATAAAGGAGATAACTTCATATCAAAGCAAGACAGAAGCATTCTCCGAAATTTCTTTGGGATGATTGAGTCGGACTCAGCTGAACATTCCTTTGGATGGAGCACTTTCGAAACACACTATTTGTAGAATCTGCAAGTGGATATTTGGACCTCTCTGAGGATTTCGTTGGAAACGGGATAAACCACACACAACTAAACAGAAGCATTCTCAGAGCCTTCTTCATGATGTTTGCATTCAACTCACAGTGTTGAAACTTTCTTTGATAGTTCAGGTTTGAAACACTCTTTTTGTAGAAACTGCAAGTGGAGAATTGCACCTCTTTGAGGCCTATCCCAGTAAAGGAAATAACTTCATATCAAAACAAGACAGAAGGATTCTCAGAAAATTCCCTGGTATGATTGTCTTGGACTCACCGAGCTGAACATTCCTTGGGCTGGAGAAGTTTTGAAGCACGCTTACTGGAGAATCTGCAAGTGGATATTTGGCCCTCTCTGAGGAATTCGTTGGAAACGGGATAATTTCAGCTAACTAAACAGAAGCAGTCTCAGAATCTTCTTTGTGATGTTTGCATTCAAATCCCAGAGTTGAACGTTCCTTTGAAAGTTCAGGTTTGAAACTCTCTTTTTGTAGAATCTGCGAGTGGATATATGGACCTCTCTGGGCATTTCGTTGGAAACGGGAAAAACTGCACATCACTAAACAGAAGTATTCTCAGAAATTTCCCCGTGGTGATTGCATTCAACTCAAACTGTTGAACCTTCTTTGATAGTTCAGGTTTGAAACACACTTTTTGTAGAATCTGCAAGAGGATATTTGGACCTCTCTGAGGATTTCGTTGGAAACGGGATTAACCGCACCTAACTAAACAGAAGCATTCTCAGAACTTTCCTCGTGAGGCTTGCATTCAGCAAACACTGTTGAACGTTTCTTTGATAGTTTTGGTTTGAAACACTCTTCTTGTAGAAACTGCAAGTTGATATTTGGACCTCTCTGAGGGTTTCGTTGGAAACGGGATAAAGTGCACATAACTAAACAGAAGCATTCTCAGAACCTTCTTCGTGATGTTTGCATTCAACTCACAGTGTTGAAACTTTCTTTGATAGTTCAGGTTTGAAACACTCTTTTGTAGAAACTGCAGGTGGATAATTCCATCTCTTTGAGTCCTATCCTAGTAAAGGAGATAACTTCATATCAAAGCAAGACAGAAGCATTCTCAGAAATTTCTTTGGGATGATTGAGTCGGACTCAGCTGAACATTCCTTTGGATGGAGCACTTTCGAAACGCACTATTTGTAGAATCTGCAAGTGCATGTGTGGTCCTCTCTGAGGATTTCGTTGGAAACGGGATAAACCGCACACAACAAAACAGAAGCATTCTCAGAACCTTCTTCGTGATGTTTGCATTCAACTCACAGTGTTGACAGGTTTGAAACACTCCTTTTGTGGAAACTGCAAGTGGAGAATTGCACCTCTTTGAGGCCTATCCTAGTAAAGGAAATAACTTCATATCAAAACAAGACAGAAGCATTCTCAGAAAATTCCTTGGGATGATTGTGTTGGACTCACAGAGCTGAACATTCCTTGGGCTGGAGCAGTTTCGAAAGACGCTTTCTGTAGCATCTGCAAGTGGATTTTTGGCCCTCTCTGAGGAATTCGTTGGAATCGGGGTAATATCAGCTAACTAAACAGAAGCAGTCTCAGAATCTTCTTTGTGATGTTTGCATTCAAATCCCAGAGTTGAAACTTCCTTTGAAAGTTCAGGTTAGAAACACTCTTTTTGTAGGATCTGCAATTGGATATTTGGACCACTCTGTGGCCTTCGTTCGAAACGGATATATCTTCACATAAAATCTAGACAGAAGCATTCTCAGAAACTTTTCTGTGATGACTGCATTCAACTCACAGCGTTGAACACTCGTTTTGAGAGCGCAGTTTTGAAACTCTCTTTCTGTGGAATCTGCAAGTGGATATGTGGACCTCTTTGAAGATTTCTTTGGAAACGGGAATATCTTCACATAAAATCTAAACAGAAGCATTCTCAGAAACTTCTCTGTGATGTTTGTGTTCAACTCACACAGTTTCACATGGCTTTTCAAAGAGAAGTTCTGAAACATTCTTTTCCTAGTGTCTGCAAGTGGACATTTGGAGAGCTTTCAGGCCTGTGGTGGAAAACGAATTATCGTCACATAACAACAAGAGAGAAGCATTGTCAGAAACTTCTTTGTGATGATTGCATTCAACTCACAGAGTTGAAGGTTCCTTTTCAAACAGCAGTTTCCAAACACTCTTTCTGTGTAATGTGCAAGTGGATATTTCAACGTCTTTGAAGATTTCGTAGGAAACGGGATAATCTTCACAGAAAAGCTAAACAGAAGCATTCTCAGAAACACCTTTGTGATGATTAAATTCAACTCACAGAGTTGAACTTTTCTTTTGGGAGAGAATCTTTGAAACACTCTTTTACTACAATCTGCAAGTGGACATTAGGAGGGCTTTGAGGCCTCTGGTGGAAAAGGAAATATCTTCCAGTAAAAACTAGATAGAAGCATTCTCAGAAACTACTTTGTGATGATTGCATTCAAGACACAGAGTTGAACATTCTCTTTGACAGTGCAGTTTGGAAACTCTCTTTTTGTAGAATCTGCAAGTGGAGATATGGACCGCTTGGAGGCCTATGGTAGTCAAGGAAATAACTTCATATACAAACTAGACAGTAGCATTCTCAGAAAACTCTTTGTGACGACTGAGTTTAACTCACAGAGCTGAACATTCCCTGGGATGGAGCAGCTGCGAAACACACTATTTGTAGAATCTGCAAGGGGATTTTTGGACCTCTCTGAGGATTTCGTTGGAAACGGGATAAACTGCACATAACTAAACGGAAGTATTCTCAGAACTTTCTTCATGGTGATTGCATTCAACTCACACTGTTGAACCTTTCTTTGATAGTTCAGGTTTGAAACACTCTTTTTGTAGAATCTGCAAGAGGATATTTGGACCCCTCTGAGGATTTCGTTGGAAACGGGATTACCCGCACCTAACTAAGCAGAAGCATTCTCAGAACTTTCCTCGTGATGCTTGCATTCAACAAACACTGTTGAACCTTTCTTTGATAGTTTAGGTTTGAAACACTCTTCTTATAGAAACTGCAAGTTGATATTTGGACCTCTCTGAGGGTTTCGTTGGAAACGGGATAAAGTGCACATAACTAAACAGAAGCATTCTCAGAACCTTCTTCGTGATGTTTGCATTCAACTCACAGTGTTGAAACTTTCTTTGATAGTTCAGGTTTGAAACACTCTTTTGTAGAAACTGCAGGTGGATAATTCCATCTCTTTGAGTCCTGTCCTAATAAAGGAGATAACTTCACATCAAAGCAAGACAGAAGCATTCTTAGAAATTTCTTTGGGATGATTGAGTCGGACTCAGCTGAACATTCCTTTGGATGGAGCACTTTCGAAACACACTATTTGTAGAATCTGCAAGTGGATATTTGGACCTCTCTGAGGATTTCGTTGGAAACGGGGTAAACCACACACAACTAAACAGAAGCATTCTCAGAGCCTTCTTCATGATGTTTGCATTCAACTCACAGTGTTGAACCTTTCTTTGATAGTTCAGGTTTGAAACACTCTTTTTGTAGAAACTGCAAGTGGAGAATTGCACCTCTTTGAGGCCTATCCCAGTAAAGGAAATAACTTCATATCAAAACAAGACCGAAGGATTCTCAGAAAATTCCTTGGGATGATTGTCTTAGACTCACCGAGCTGAACATTCCTTGGGCTGGAGAAGTTTTGAGGCACGCTTACTGGAGAATCTGCAAGTGGATATTTGGCCCTCTCTGAGGAATTCGTTGGAAACGGGATAATTTCAGCTAACTAAACAGAAGCAGTCTCAGAATCTTCTTTGTGATGTTTGCATTCAAATCCCAGAGTTGAACGTTCCTTTGAAAGTTCAGGTTTGAAACTCTCTTTTTGTAGAATCTGCAAGTGGATATATGGACCTCTATGGGCATTTCGTCGGAAACGGGAAAAACTGCACATCACTAAACAGAAGTATTCTCAGAAATTTCCCCGTGGTGATTGCATTCAACTCAAACTGTTGAACCTTCTTTGATAGTTCAGGTTTGAAACACACTTTTTGTAGAATCTGCAAGAGGATATTTGGACCTCTCTGAGGATTTCGTTGGAAACGGGATTAACTGCACCTAACTAAACAGAAGCATTCTCAGAACTTTCCTCGTGATGCTTGCATTCAACAAACACTGTTGAACCTTTCTTTGATAGTTTAGGTTTGAAACACTCTTCTTGTAGAAACTGCAAGTTGATATTTGGACCTCTCTGAGGGTTTCGTTGGAAACGGGATAAAGTGCACATAACTAAACAGAAGCATTCTCAGAACCTTCTTCGTGATGTTTGCATTCAACTCACAGCGTTGAAACTTTCTTTGATAGTTCAGGTTTGAAACACTCTTTTGTAGAAACTGCAGGTGGATAATTCCATCTCTTTGAGTCCTATCCTAGTAAAGGAGATAACTACATATCAAAGCAAGACAGAAGCATTCTCAGAAATTTCTTTGGGATGATTGAGTCGGACTCAGCTGAACATTCCTTTGGATGGAGCACTTTCGAAACGCACTATTTGTAGAATCTGCAAGTGCATGTGTGGTCCTCTCTGAGGATTTCGTTGGAAACGGGATAAACCGCACACAACAAAACAGAAGCATTCTCAGAACCTTCTTCGTGATGTTTGCATTCAACTCACAGTGTTGACAGGTTTGAAACACTCCTTTTGTGGAAACTGCAAGTGGAGAATTGCACCTCTTTGAGGCCTATCCTAGTAAAGGAAATAACTTCATATCAAAACAAGACAGAAGCATTCTCAGAAAATTCCTTGGGATGATTGTGTTGGACTCACAGAGCTGAACATTCCTTGGGCTGGAGCAGTTTCGAAAGACGCTTTCTGTAGCATCTGCAAGTGGATATTTGGCCCTCTCTGAGGAATTCGTTGGAATCGGGGTAATATCAGCTAACTAAACAGAAGCAGTCTCAGAATCTTCTTTGTGATGTTTGCATTCAAATCCCAGAGTTGAAACTTCCTTTGAAAGTTCAGGTTAGAAACACTCTTTTTGTAGGATCTGCAATTGGATATTTGGACCACTCTGTGGCCTTCGTTCGAAACGGATATATCTTCACATAAAATCTAGACAGAAGCATTCTCAGAAACTTTTCTGTGGTGACTGCATTCAACTCACAGAGTTGAACACTCGTTTTGAGAGCGCAGTTTTGAAACTCTCTTTCTGTGGAATCTGCAAGTGGATATGTGGACCTCTTTGAAGATTTCTTTGGAAACGGGAATATCTTCACATAAAATCTAAACAGAAGCATTCTCAGAAATTTCTCTGTGATGTTTGTGTTCAACTCACACAGTTTCACATGGCTTTTCAAAGAGAAGTTCTGAAACATTCTTTTCCTAGTGTCTGCAAGTGGACATTTGGAGAGCTTTCAGGCCTGTGGTGGAAAACGAATTATCGTCACATAAAAACAAGAGAGAAGCATTGTCAGAAACTTCTTTGTGATGATTGCATTCAACTCACAGAGTTGAAGGTTCCTTTTCAAACAGCAGTTTCCAAACACTCTTTCTGTGTAATGTGCAAGTGGATATTTCAACGTCTTTGAAGATTTCGTAGGAAACGGGATAATCTTCACAGAAAAGCTAAACAGAAGCATTCTCAGAAACATCTTTGTGATGATTAAATTCAACTCACAGAGTTCAACTTTTCTTTTGGGAGAGAATCTTTGAAACACTCTTTTACTACAATCTGCAAGTGGACATTTGGCGGGCTTTGAGGCCTCTGGTGGAAAAGGAAATATCTTCCAGTAAGAACTAGATAGAAGCATTCTCAGAAACTACTTTGTGATGATTGCATTCAAGACACAGAGTTGAACATTCCCTTTGACAGTGCAGTTTGGAAACTCTCTTTTTGTAGAATCTGCAAGTGGAGATATGGACCTTGGAGGCCTATGGTACTCAAGGAAATAACTTCATATACAAACTAGACAGTAGCATTCTCAGAAAACACTTTGTGACGACTGAGTTTAACTCACAGAGCTGAACATTCCCTGGGATGGAGCAGCTGCGAAACACACTATTTGTAGAATCTGCAAGGGGATTTTTGGACCTCTCTGAGGATTTCGTTGGAAACGGGATAAACTGCACATAACTAAACGGAAGTATTCTCAGAACTTTCTTCATGGTGATTGCATTCAACTCACACTGTTGAACCTTTCTTTGATAGTTCAGGTTTGAAACACTCTTTTTGTAGAATCTGCAAGAGGATATTTGGACCCCTCTGAGGATTTCGTTGGAAACGGGATTAACCGCACCTAACTAAACAGAAGCATTCTCAGAACTTTCCTCGTGATGCTTGCATTCAACAAACACTGTTGAACCTTTCTTTGATAGTTTAGGTTTGAAACACTCTTCTTATAGAAACTGCAAGTTGATATTTGGACCTCTCTGAGGGTTTCGTTGGAAACGGGATAAAGTGCACATAACTAAACAGAAGCATTCTCAGAAATTTCTTCGTGATGTTTGCATTCAACTCACAGCGTTGAAACTTTCTTTGATAGTTCAGGTTTGAAACACTCTTTTGTAGAAACTGCAGGTGGATAATTCCATCTCTTTGAGTCCTATCCTAATAAGGGAGATAACTTCATATCAAAGCAAGACGGAAGCATTCTCAGAAATTTCTTTGGGATGATTGAGTCGGACTCAGCTGAACATTCCTTTGGATGGAGCACTTTCGAAACACACTATTTGTAGAATCTGCAAGTGGATATTTGGACCTCTCTGAGGATTTCGTTGGAAGCGGGATAAAACACACACAACTAAACAGAAGCATTCTCAGAACCTTCTTCATGATGTTTGCATTCAACTCACAGTGTTGAAACTTTCTTTGATAGTTCAGGTTTGAAACACTCTTTTTGTAGAAACTGCAAGTGGAGAATTGCACCTCTTTGAGGCCTATCCCAGTAAAGGAAATAACTTCATATCAAAACAAGACAGAAGGATTCTCAGAAAATTCCCTGGTATGATTGTCTTGGACTCACCGAGCTGAACATTCCTTGGGCTGGAGAAGTTTTGAAGCACGCTTACTGGAGAATCTGCAAGTGGATATTTGGCCCTCTCTGAGGAATTCGTTGGAAACGGGATAATTTCAGCTAACTAAACAGAAGCAGTCTCAGAATCTTCTTTGTGATGTTTGCATTCAAATCCCAGAGTTGAACGTTCCTTTGAAAGTTCAGGTTTGAAACTCTCTTTTTGTAGAATCTGCGAGTGGATATATGGACCTCTCTGGGCATTTCGTTGGAAACGGGAAAAACTGCACATCACTAAACAGAAGTATTCTCAGAAATTTCCCCGTGGTGATTGCATTCAACTCAAACTGTTGAACCTTCTTTGATAGTTCAGGTTTGAAACACACTTTTTGTAGAATCTGCAAGAGGATATTTGGACCTCTCTGAGGATTTCGTTGGAAACGGGATTAACCGCACCTAACTAAACAGAAGCATTCTCAGAACTTTCCTCGTGAGGCTTGCATTCAGCAAACACTGTTGAACGTTTCTTTGATAGTTTAGGTTTGAAACACTCTTCTTGTAGAAACTGCAAGTTGATATTTGGACCTCTCTGAGGGTTTCGTTGGAAACGGGATAAAGTGCACATAACTAAACAGAAGCATTCTCAGAACCTTCTTCGTGATGTTTGCATTCAACTCACAGTGTTGAAACTTTCTTTGATAGTTCAGGTTTGAAACACTCTTTTGTAGAAACTGCAGGTGGATAATTCCATCTCTTTGAGTCCTATCCTAGTAAAGGAGATAACTTCATATCAAAGCAAGACAGAAGCATTCTCAGAAATTTCTTTGGGATGATTGAGTCGGACTCAGCTGAACATTCCTTTGGATGGAGCACTTTCGAAACGCACTATTTGTAGAATCTGCAAGTGCATGTGTGGTCCTCTCTGAGGATTTCGTTGGAAACAGGATAAACCGCACACAACAAAACAGAAGCATTCTCAGAACCTTCTTCGTGATGTTTGCATTCAACTCACAGTGTTGACAGGTTTGAAACACTCCTTTTGTGGAAACTGCAAGTGGAGAATTGCACCTCTTTGAGGCCTATCCTAGTAAAGGAAATAACTTCATATCAAAACAAGACAGAAGCATTCTCAGAAAATTCCTTGGGATGATTGTGTTGGACTCACAGAGCTGAACATTCCTTGGGCTGGAGCAGTTTCGAAAGACGCTTTCTGTAGCATCTGCAAGTGGATATTTGGCCCTCTCTGAGGAATTCGTTGGAATCGGTGTAATATCAGCTAACTAAACAGAAGCAGTCTCAGAATCTTCTTTGTGATGTTTGCATTCAAATCCCAGAGTTGAAACTTCCTTTGAAAGTTCAGGTTAGAAACACTCTTTTTGTAGGATCTGCAATTGGATATTTGGACCACTCTGTGGCCTTCGTTCGAAACGGATATATCTTCACATAAAATCTAGACAGAAGCATTCTCAGAAACTTTTCTGTGGTGACTGCATTCAACTCACAGAGTTGAACACTCGTTTTGAGAGCGCAGTTTTGAAACTCTCTTTCTGTGGAATCTGCAAGTGGATATGTGGACCTCTTTGAAGATTTCTTTGGAAACGGGAATATCTTCACATAAAATCTAAACAGAAGCATTCTCAGAAATTTCTCTGTGATGTTTGTGTTCAACTCACACAGTTTCACATGGCTTTTCAAAGAGAAGTTCTGAAACATTCTTTTCCTAGTGTCTGCAAGTGGACATTTGGAGAGCTTTCAGGCCTGTGGTGGAAAACGAATTATCGTCACATAAAAACAAGAGAGAAGCATTGTCAGAAACTTCTTTGTGATGATTGCATTCAACTCACAGAGTTGAAGGTTCCTTTTCAAACAGCAGTTTCCAAACACTCTTTCTGTGTAATGTGCAAGTGGATATTTCAACGTCTTTGAAGATTTTGTAGGAAACGGGATAATCTTCACAGAAAAGCTAAACAGAAGCATTCTCAGAAACATCTTTGTGATGATTAAATTCAACTCACAGAGTTCAACTTTTCTTTTGGGAGAGAATCTTTGAAACACTCTTTTACTACAATCTGCAAGTGGACATTTGGCGGGCTTTGAGGCCTCTGGTGGAAAAGGAAATATCTTCCAGTAAGAACTAGATAGAAGCATTCTCAGAAACTACTTTGTGATGATTGCATTCAAGACACAGAGTTGAACATTCCCTTTGACAGTGCAGTTTGGAAACTCTCTTTTTGTAGAATCTGCAAGTGGAGATATGGACCTTGGAGGCCTATGGTACTCAAGGAAATAACTTCATATACAAACTAGACAGTAGCATTCTCAGAAAACACTTTGTGACGACTGAGTTTAACTCACAGAGCTGAACATTCCCTGGGATGGAGCAGCTGCGAAACACACTATTTGTAGAATCTGCAAGGGGATTTTTGGACCTCTCTGAGGATTTCGTTGGAAACGGGATAAACTGCACATAACTAAACGGAAGTATTCTCAGAACTTTCTTCATGGTGATTGCATTCAACTCACACTGTTGAACCTTTCTTTGATAGTTCAGGTTTGAAACACTCTTTTTGTAGAATCTGCAAGAGGATATTTGGACCCCTCTGAGGATTTCGTTGGAAACGGGATTAACCGCACCTAACTAAACAGAAGCATTCTCAGAACTTTCCTCGTGATGCTTGCATTCAACAAACACTGTTGAACCTTTCTTTGATAGTTTAGGTTTGAAACACTCTTCTTATAGAAACTGCAAGTTGATATTTGGACCTCTCTGAGGGTTTCGTTGGAAACGGGATAAAGTGCACATAACTAAACAGAAGCATTCTCAGAACCTTCTTCGTGATGTTTGCATTCAACTCACAGCGTTGAAACTTTCTTTGATAGTTCAGGTTTGAAACACTCTTTTGTAGAAACTGCAGGTGGATAATTCCATCTCTTTGAGTCCTATCCTAATAAGGGAGATAACTTCATATCAAAGCAAGACGGAAGCATTCTCAGAAATTTCTTTGGGATGATTGAGTCGGACTCAGCTGAACATTCCTTTGGATGGAGCACTTTCGAAACACACTATTTGTAGAATCTGCAAGTGGATATTTGGACCTCTCTGAGGATTTCGTTGGAAGCGGGATAAAACACACACAACTAAACAGAAGCATTCTCAGAACCTTCTTCATGATGTTTGCATTCAACTCACAGTGTTGAAACTTTCTTTGATAGTTCAGGTTTGAAACACTCTTTTTGTAGAAACTGCAAGTGGAGAATTGCACCTCTTTGAGGCCTATCCCAGTAAAGGAAATAACTTCATATCAAAACAAGACAGAAGGATTCTCAGAAAATTCCCTGGTATGATTGTCTTGGACTCACCGAGCTGAACATTCCTTGGGCTGGAGAAGTTTTGAAGCACGCTTACTGGAGAATCTGCAAGTGGATATTTGGCCCTCTCTGAGGAATTCGTTGGAAACGGGATAATTTCAGCTAACTAAACAGAAGCAGTCTCAGAATCTTCTTTGTGATGTTTGCATTCAAATCCCAGAGTTGAACGTTCCTTTGAAAGTTCAGGTTTGAAACTCTCTTTTTGTAGAATCTGCGAGTGGATATATGGACCTCTCTGGGCATTTCGTTGGAAACGGGAAAAACTGCACATCACTAAACAGAAGTATTCTCAGAAATTTCCCCGTGGTGATTGCATTCAACTCAAACTGTTGAACCTTCTTTGATAGTTCAGGTTTGAAACACACTTTTTGTAGAATCTGCAAGAGGATATTTGGACCTCTCTGAGGATTTCGTTGGAAACGGGATTAACCGCACCTAACTAAACAGAAGCATTCTCAGAACTTTCCTCGTGAGGCTTGCATTCAGCAAACACTGTTGAACGTTTCTTTGATAGTTTAGGTTTGAAACACTCTTCTTGTAGAAACTGCAAGTTGATATTTGGACCTCTCTGAGGGTTTCGTTGGAAACGGGATAAAGTGCACATAACTAAACAGAAGCATTCTCAGAACCTTCTTCGTGATGTTTGCATTCAACTCACAGTGTGGAAACTTTCTTTGATAGTTCAGGTTTGAAACACTCTTTTGTAGAAACTGCAGGTGGATAATTCCATCTCTTTGAGTCCTATCCTAGTAAAGGAGATAACTTCATATCAAAGCAAGACAGAAGCATTCTCAGAAATTTCTTTGGGATGATTGAGTCGGACTCAGCTGAACATTCCTTTGGATGGAGCACTTTCGAAACGCACTATTTGTAGAATCTGCAAGTGCATGTGTGGTCCTCTCTGAGGATTTCGTTGGAAACGGGATAAACCGCACACAACAAAACAGAAGCATTCTCAGAACCTTCTTCGTGATGTTTGCATTCAACTCACAGTGTTGACAGGTTTGAAACACTCCTTTTGTGGAAACTGCAAGTGGAGAATTGCACCTCTTTGAGGCCTATCCTAGTAAAGGAAATAACTTCATATCAAAACAAGACAGAAGCATTCTCAGAAAATTCCTTGGGATGATTGTGTTGGACTCACAGAGCTGAACATTCCTTGGGCTGGAGCAGTTTCGAAAGACGCTTTCTGTAGCATCTGCAAGTGGATATTTGGCCCTCTCTGAGGAATTCGTTGGAATCGGGGTAATATCAGCTAACTAAACAGAAGCAGTCTCAGAATCTTCTTTGTGATGTTTGCATTCAAATCCCAGAGTTGAAACTTCCTTTGAAAGTTCAGGTTAGAAACACTCTTTTTGTAGGATCTGCAATTGGATATTTGGACCACTCTGTGGCCTTCGTTCGAAACGGATATATCTTCACATAAAATCTAGACAGAAGCATTCTCAGAAACTTTTCTGTGATGACTGCATTCAACTCACAGAGTTGAACACTCGTCTTGAGAGCGCAGTTTTGAAACTCTCTTTCTGTGGAATCTGCAAGTGGATATGTGGACCTCTTTGAAGATTTCTTTGGAAACGGGAATATCTTCACATAAAATCTAAACAGAAGCATTCTCAGAAACTTCTCTGTGATGTTTGTGTTCAACTCACACAGTTTCACATGGCTTTTCAAAGAGAAGTTCTGAAACATTCTTTTCCTAGTGTCTGCAAGTGGACATTTGGAGAGCTTTCAGGCCTGTGGTGGAAAACGAAATATCGTCACATAAAAACAAGAGAGAAGCATTGTCAGAAACTTCTTTGTGATGATTGCATTCAACTCACGGAGTTGAAGGTTCCTTTTCAAACAGCAGTTTCCAAACACTCTTTCTGTGTAATGTGCAAGTGGATATTTCAACGTCTTTGAAGATTTCGTAGGAAACGGGATAATCTTCACAGAAAAGCTAAACAGAAGCATTCTCAGAAACACCTTTGTGATGATTAAATTCAACTCACAGAGTTGAACTTTTCTTTTGGGAGAGAATCTTTGAAACACTCTTTTACTACAATCTGCAAGTGGACATTAGGAGGGCTTTGAGGCCTCTGGTGGAAAAGGAAATATCTTCCAGTAAAAACTAGATAGAAGCATTCTCAGAAACTACTTTGTGATGATTGCATTCAAGACACAGAGTTGAACATTCCCTTTGACAGTGCAGTTTGGAAACTCTCTTTTTGTAGAATCTGCAAGTGGAGATATGGACCGCTTGGAGGCCTATGGTAGTCAAGGAAATAACTTCATATACAAACTAGACAGTAGCATTCTCAGAAAACTCTTTGTGACGACTGAGCTTAACTCACAGAGCTGAACATTCCCTGGGATTGAGCAGCTGCGAAACACACTATTTGTAGAATCTGCAAGGGGATTTTTGGACCTCTCTGAGGATTTCGTTGGAAACGGGATAAACTGCACATAACCAAACGGAAGTATTCTCAGAACTTTCTTCATGGTGATTGCATTCAACTCACACTGTTGAACCTTTCTTTGATAGTTCAGGTTTGAAACACTCTTTTTGTAGAATCTGCAAGAGGATATTTGGACCCCTCTGAGGATTTCGTTGGAAACGGGATTACCCGCACCTAACTAAACAGAAGCATTCTCAGAACTTTCCTCGTGATGCTTGCATTCAACAAACACTGTTGAACCTTTCTTTGATAGTTTAGGTTTGAAACACTCTTTTTGTAGAAACTGCAAGTTGATATTTGGACCTCTCTGAGGATTTCGTTGGAAACGGGATAAAGTGCACATAATTAAACAGAAGCATTCTCAGAAATTTCTTCGTGATGTTTGCATTCAACTCACAGCGTTGAAACTTTCTTTGATAGTTCAGGTTTGAAACACTCTTTTGTAGAAACTGCAGGTGGATAATTCCATCTCTTTGAGTCCTGTCCTAATAAAGGAGATAACTTCATATCAAAGCAAGACAGAAGCATTCTCAGAAATTTCTTTGGGATGATTGAGTCGGACTCAGCTGAACATTCCTTTGGATGGAGCACTTTCGAAACACACTATTTGTAGAATCTGCAAGTGGATATTTGGACCTCTCTGAGGATTTCGTTGGAAACGGGATAAACCACACACAACTAAACAGAAGCATTCTCAGAGCCTTCTTCATGATGTTTGCATTCAACTCACAGTGTTGAAACTTTCTTTGATAGTTCAGGTTTGAAACACTCTTTTTGTAGAAACTGCAAGTGGAGAATTGCACCTCTTTGAGGCCTATCCCAGTAAAGGAAATAACTTCATATCAAAACAAGACAGAAGGATTCTCAGAAAATTCCCTGGTATGATTGTCTTGGACTCACCGAGCTGAACATTCCTTGGGCTGGAGAAGTTTTGAAGCACGCTTACTGGAGAATCTGCAAGTGGATATTTGGCCCTCTCTGAGGAATTCGTTGGAAACGGGATAATTTCAGCTAACTAAACAGAAGCAGTCTCAGAATCTTCTTTGTGATGTTTGCATTCAAATCCCAGAGTTGAACGTTCCTTTGAAAGTTCAGGTTTGAAACTCTCTTTTTGTAGAATCTGCGAGTGGATATATGGACCTCTCTGGGCATTTCGTTGGAAACGGGAAAAACTGCACATCACTAAACAGAAGTATTCTCAGAAATTTCCCCGTGGTGATTGCATTCAACTCAAACTGTTGAACCTTCTTTGATAGTTCAGGTTTGAAACACACTTTTTGTAGAATCTGCAAGAGGATATTTGGACCTCTCTGAGGATTTCGTTGGAAACGGGATTAACCACACCTAACTAAACAGAAGCATTCTCAGAACTTTCCTCGTGAGGCTTGCATTCAGCAAACACTGTTGAACGTTTCTTTGATAGTTTTGGTTTGAAACACTCTTCTTGTAGAAACTGCAAGTTGATATTTGGACCTCTCTGAGGGTTTCGTTGGAAACGGGATAAAGTGCACATAACTAAACAGAAGCATTCTCAGAACCTTCTTCGTGATGTTTGCATTCAACTCACAGTGTTGAAACTTTCTTTGATAGTTCAGGTTTGAAACACTCTTTTGTAGAAACTGCAGGTGGATAATTCCATCTCTTTGAGTCCTATCCTAGTAAAGGAGATAACTTCATATCAAAGCAAGACAGAAGCATTCTCAGAAATTTCTTTGGGATGATTGAGTCGGACTCAGCTGAACATTCCTTTGGATGGAGCACTTTCGAAACGCACTATTTGTAGAATCTGCAAGTGCATGTGTGGTCCTCTCTGAGGATTTCGTTGGAAACGGGATAAACCGCACACAACAAAACAGAAGCATTCTCAGAACCTTCTTCGTGATGTTTGCATTCAACTCACAGTGTTGACAGGTTTGAAACACTCCTTTTGTGGAAACTGCAAGTGGAGAATTGCACCTCTTTGAGGCCTATCCTAGTAAAGGAAATAACTTCATATCAAAACAAGACAGAAGCATTCTCAGAAAATTCCTTGGGATGATTGTGTTGGACTCACAGAGCTGAACATTCCTTGGGCTGGAGCAGTTTCGAAAGACGCTTTCTGTAGCATCTGCAAGTGGATATTTGGCCCTCTCTGAGGAATTCGTTGGAATCGGGGTAATATCAGCTAACTAAACAGAAGCAGTCTCAGAATCTTCTTTGTGATGTTTGCATTCAAATCCCAGAGTTGAAACTTCCTTTGAAAGTTCAGGTTAGAAACACTCTTTTTGTAGGATCTGCAATTGGATATTTGGACCACTCTGTGGCCTTCGTTCGAAACGGATATATCTTCACATAAAATCTAGACAGAAGCATTCTCAGAAACTTTTCTGTGATGACTGCATTCAACTCACAGCGTTGAACACTCGTTTTGAGAGCGCAGTTTTGAAACTCTCTTTCTGTGGAATCTGCAAGTGGATATGTGGACCTCTTTGAAGATTTCTTTGGAAACGGGAATATCTTCACATAAAATCTAAACAGAAGCATTCTCAGAAACTTCTCTGTGATGTTTGTGTTCAACTCACACAGTTTCACATGGCTTTTCAAAGAGAAGTTCTGAAACATTCTTTTCCTAGTGTCTGCAAGTGGACATTTGGAGAGCTTTCAGGCCTGTGGTGGAAAACGAATTATCGTCACATAACAACAAGAGAGAAGCATTGTCAGAAACTTCTTTGTGATGATTGCATTCAACTCACAGAGTTGAAGGTTCCTTTTCAAACAGCAGTTTCCAAACACTCTTTCTGTGTAATGTGCAAGTGGATATTTCAACGTCTTTGAAGATTTCGTAGGAAACGGGATAATCTTCACAGAAAAGCTAAACAGAAGCATTCTCAGAAACACCTTTGTGATGATTAAATTCAACTCACAGAGTTGAACTTTTCTTTTGGGAGAGAATCTTTGAAACACTCTTTTACTACAATCTGCAAGTGGACATTAGGAGGGCTTTGAGGCCTCTGGTGGAAAAGGAAATATCTTCCAGTAAAAACTAGATAGAAGCATTCTCAGAAACTACTTTCTGATGATTGCATTCAAGACACAGAGTTGAACATTCCCTTTGAGAGTGCAGTTTGGAAACTCTCTTTTTGTAGAATCTGCAAGTGGAGATATGGACCGCTTGGAGGCCTATGGTAGTCAAGGAAATAACTTCATATACAAACTAGACAGTAGCATTCTCAGAAAACTCTTTGTGACGACTGAGTTTAACTCACAGAGCTGAACATTCCCTGGGATGGAGCAGCTGCGAAACACACTATTTGTAGAATCTGCAAGGGGATTTTTGGACCTCTCTGAGGATTTCGTTGGAAACGGGATAAACTGCACATAACTAAACGGAAGTATTCTCAGAACTTTCTTCATGGTGATTGCATTCAACTCACACTGTTGAACCTTTCTTTGATAGTTCAGGTTTGAAACACTCTTTTTGTAGAATCTGCAAGAGGATATTTGGACCCCTCTGAGGATTTCGTTGGAAACGGGATTAACCGCACCTAACTAAGCAGAAGCATTCTCAGAACTTTCCTCGTGATGCTTGCATTCAACAAACACTGTTGAACCTTTCTTTGATAGTTTAGGTTTGAAACACTCTTCTTATAGAAACTGCAAGTTGATATTTGGACCTCTCTGAGGGTTTCGTTGGAAACGGGATAAAGTGCACATAACTAAACAGAAGCATTCTCAGAACCTTCTTCGTGATGTTTGCATTCAACTCACAGTGTTGAAACTTTCTTTGATAGTTCAGGTTTGAAACACTCTTTTGTAGAAACTGCAGGTGGATAATTCCATCTCTTTGAGTCCTGTCCTAATAAAGGAGATAACTTCACATCAAAGCAAGACAGAAGCATTCTCAGAAATTTCTTTGGGATGATTGAGTCGGACTCAGCTGAACATTCCTTTGGATGGAGCACTTTCGAAACACACTATTTGTAGAATCTGCAAGTGGATATTTGGACCTCTCTGAGGATTTCGTTGGAAACGGGATAAACCACACACAACTAAACAGAAGCATTCTCAGAGCCTTCTTCATGATGTTTGCATTCAACTCACAGTGTTGAAACTTTCTTTGATAGTTCAGGTTTGAAACACTCTTTTTGTAGAAACTGCAAGTGGAGAATTGCACCTGTTTGAGGCCTATCCCAGTAAAGGAAATAACTTCATATCAAAACAAGACCGAAGGATTCTCAGAAAATTCCTTGGGATGATTGTCTTAGACTCACCGAGCTGAACATTCCTTGGGCTGGAGAAGTTTTGAGGCACGCTTACTGGAGAATCTGCAAGTGGATATTTGGCCCTCTCTGAGGAATTCGTTGGAAACGGGATAATTTCAGCTAACTAAACAGAAGCAGTCTCAGAATCTTCTTTGTGATGTTTGCATTCAAATCCCAGAGTTGAACGTTCCTTTGAACGTTCAGGTTTGAAACTCTCTTTTTGTAGAATCTGCGAGTGGATATATGGACCTCTCTGGGCATTTCGTTGGAAACGGGAAAAACTGCACATCACTAAACAGAAGTATTCTCAGAAATTTCCCCGTGGTGATTGCATTCAACTCAAACTGTTGAACCTTCTTTGATAGTTCAGGTTTGAAACACACTTTTTGTAGAATCTGCAAGAGGATATTTGGACCTCTCTGAGGATTTCGTTGGAAACGGGATTAACCGCACCTAACTAAACAGAAGCATTCTCAGAACTTTCCTCGTGAGGCTTGCATTCAACAAACACTGTTGAACGTTTCTTTGATAGTTTTGGTTTGAAACACTCTTCTTGTAGAAACTGCAAGTTGATATTTGGACCTCTCTGAGGGTTTCGTTGGAAACGGGATAAAGTGCACATAACTAAACAGAAGCATTCTCAGAACCTTCTTCGTGATGTTTGCATTCAACTCACAGTGTTGAAACTTTCTTTGATAGTTCAGGTTTGAAACACTCTTTTGTAGAAACTGCAGGTGGATAATTCCATCTCTTTGAGTCCTATCCTAGTAAAGGAGATAACTTCATATCAAAGCAAGACAGAAGCATTCTCAGAAATTTCTTTGGGATGATTGAGTCGGACTCAGCTGAACATTCCTTTGGATGGAGCACTTTCGAAACGCACTATTTGTAGAATCTGCAAGTGCATGTGTGGTCCTCTCTGAGGATTTCGTTGGAAACGGGATAAACCGCACACAACAAAACAGAAGCATTCTCAGAACCTTCTTCGTGATGTTTGCATTCAACTCACAGTGTTGACAGGTTTGAAACACTCCTTTTGTGGAAACTGCAAGTGGAGAATTGCACCTCTTTGAGGCCTATCCTAGTAAAGGAAATAACTTCATATCAAAACAAGACAGAAGCATTCTCAGAAAATTCCTTGGGATGATTGTGTTGGACTCACAGAGCTGAACATTCCTTGGGCTGGAGCAGTTTCGAAAGACGCTTTCTGTAGCATCTGCAAGTGGATATTTGGCCCTCTCTGAGGAATTCGTTGGAATCGGGGTAATATCAGCTAACTAAACAGAAGCAGTCTCAGAATCTTCTTTGTGATGTTTGCATTCAAATCCCAGAGTTGAAACTTCCTTTGAAAGTTCAGGTTAGAAACACTCTTTTTGTAGGATCTGCAATTGGATATTTGGACCACTCTGTGGCCTTCGTTCGAAACGGATATATCTTCACATAAAATCTAGACAGAAGCATTCTCAGAAACTTTTCTGTGATGACTGCATTCAACTCACAGCGTTGAACACTCGTTTTGAGAGCGCAGTTTTGAAACTCTCTTTCTGTGGAATCTGCAAGTGGATATGTGGACCTCTTTGAAGATTTCTTTGGAAACGGGAATATCTTCACATAAAATCTAAACAGAAGCATTCTCAGAAACTTCTCTGTGATGTTTGTGTTCAACTCACACAGTTTCACATGGCTTTTCAAAGAGAAGTTCTGAAACATTCTTTTCCTAGTGTCTGCAAGTGGACATTTGGAGAGCTTTCAGGCCTGTGGTGGAAAACGAATTATCGTCACATAACAACAAGAGAGAAGCATTGTCAGAAACTTCTTTGTGATGATTGCATTCAACTCACAGAGTTGAAGGTTCCTTTTCAAACAGCAGTTTCCAAACACTCTTTCTGTGTAATGTGCAAGTGGATATTTCAACGTCTTTGAAGATTTCGTAGGAAACGGGATAATCTTCACAGAAAAGCTAAACAGAAGCATTCTCAGAAACACCTTTGTGATGATTAAATTCAACTCACAGAGTTGAACTTTTCTTTTGGGAGAGAATCTTTGAAACACTCTTTTACTACAATCTGCAAGTGGACATTAGGAGGGCTTTGAGGCCTCTGGTGGAAAAGGAAATATCTTCCAGTAAAAACTAGATAGAAGCATTCTCAGAAACTACTTTGTGATGATTGCATTCAAGACACAGAGTTGAACATTCTCTTTGACAGTGCAGTTTGGAAACTCTCTTTTTGTAGAATCTGCAAGTGGAGATATGGACCGCTTGGAGGCCTATGGTAGTCAAGGAAATAACTTCATATACAAACTAGACAGTAGCATTCTCAGAAAACTCTTTGTGACGACTGAGTTTAACTCACAGAGCTGAACATTCCCTGGGATGGAGCAGCTGCGAAACACACTATTTGTAGAATCTGCAAGGGGATTTTTGGACCTCTCTGAGGATTTCGTTGGAAACGGGATAAACTGCACATAACTAAACGGAAGTATTCTCAGAACTTTCTTCATGGTGATTGCATTCAACTCACACTGTTGAACCTTTCTTTGATAGTTCAGGTTTGAAACACTCTTTTTGTAGAATCTGCAAGAGGATATTTGGACCCCTCTGAGGATTTCGTTGGAAACGGGATTAACCGCACCTAACTAAGCAGAAGCATTCTCAGAACTTTCCTCGTGATGCTTGCATTCAACAAACACTGTTGAACCTTTCTTTGATAGTTTAGGTTTGAAACACTCTTCTTATAGAAACTGCAAGTTGATATTTGGACCTCTCTGAGGGTTTCGTTGGAAACGGGATAAAGTGCACATAACTAAACAGAAGCATTCTCAGAACCTTCTTCGTGATGTTTGCATTCAACTCACAGTGTTGAAACTTTCTTTGATAGTTCAGGTTTGAAACACTCTTTTGTAGAAACTGCAGGTGGATAATTCCATCTCTTTGAGTCCTGTCCTAATAAAGGAGATAACTTCACATCAAAGCAAGACAGAAGCATTCTTAGAAATTTCTTTGGGATGATTGAGTCGGACTCAGCTGAACATTCCTTTGGATGGAGCACTTTCGAAACACACTATTTGTAGAATCTGCAAGTGGATATTTGGACCTCTCTGAGGATTTCGTTGGAAACGGGGTAAACCACACACAACTAAACAGAAGCATTCTCAGAGCCTTCTTCATGATGTTTGCATTCAACTCACAGTGTTGAACCTTTCTTTGATAGTTCAGGTTTGAAACACTCTTTTTGTAGAAACTGCAAGTGGAGAATTGCACCTCTTTGAGGCCTATCCCAGTAAAGGAAATAACTTCATATCAAAACAAGACCGAAGGATTCTCAGAAAATTCCTTGGGATGATTGTCTTAGACTCACCGAGCTGAACATTCCTTGGGCTGGAGAAGTTTTGAGGCACGCTTACTGGAGAATCTGCAAGTGGATATTTGGCCCTCTCTGAGGAATTCGTTGGAAACGGGATAATTTCAGCTAACTAAACAGAAGCAGTCTCAGAATCTTCTTTGTGATGTTTGCATTCAAATCCCAGAGTTGAACGTTCCTTTGAAAGTTCAGGTTTGAAACTCTCTTTTTGTAGAATCTGCAAGTGGATATATGGACCTCTATGGGCATTTCGTTGGAAACGGGAAAAACTGCACATCACTAAACAGAAGTATTCTCAGAAATTTCCCCGTGGTGATTGCATTCAACTCAAACTGTTGAACCTTCTTTGATAGTTCAGGTTTGAAACACACTTTTTGTAGAATCTGCAAGAGGATATTTGGACCTCTCTGAGGATTTCGTTGGAAACGGGATTAACTGCACCTAACTAAACAGAAGCATTCTCAGAACTTTCCTCGTGATGCTTGCATTCAACAAACACTGTTGAACCTTTCTTTGATAGTTTAGGTTTGAAACACTCTTCTTGTAGAAACTGCAAGTTGATATTTGGACCTCTCTGAGGGTTTCGTTGGAAACGGGATAAAGTGCACATAACTAAACAGAAGCATTCTCAGAACCTTCTTCGTGATGTTTGCATTCAACTCACAGCGTTGAAACTTTCTTTGATAGTTCAGGTTTGAAACACTCTTTTGTAGAAACTGCAGGTGGATAATTCCATCTCTTTGAGTCCTATCCTAGTAAAGGAGATAACTACATATCAAAGCAAGACAGAAGCATTCTCAGAAATTTCTTTGGGATGATTGAGTCGGACTCAGCTGAACATTCCTTTGGATGGAGCACTTTCGAAACGCACTATTTGTAGAATCTGCAAGTGCATGTGTGGTCCTCTCTGAGGATTTCGTTGGAAACGGGATAAACCGCACACAACAAAACAGAAGCATTCTCAGAACCTTCTTCGTGATGTTTGCATTCAACTCACAGTGTTGACAGGTTTGAAACACTCCTTTTGTGGAAACTGCAAGTGGAGAATTGCACCTCTTTGAGGCCTATCCTAGTAAAGGAAATAACTTCATATCAAAACAAGACAGAAGCATTCTCAGAAAATTCCTTGGGATGATTGTGTTGGACTCACAGAGCTGAACATTCCTTGGGCTGGAGCAGTTTCGAAAGACGCTTTCTGTAGCATCTGCAAGTGGATATTTGGCCCTCTCTGAGGAATTCGTTGGAATCGGGGTAATATCAGCTAACTAAACAGAAGCAGTCTCAGAATCTTCTTTGTGATGTTTGCATTCAAATCCCAGAGTTGAAACTTCCTTTGAAAGTTCAGGTTAGAAACACTCTTTTTGTAGGATCTGCAATTGGATATTTGGACCACTCTGTGGCCTTCGTTCGAAACGGATATATCTTCACATAAAATCTAGACAGAAGCATTCTCAGAAACTTTTCTGTGGTGACTGCATTCAACTCACAGAGTTGAACACTCGTTTTGAGAGCGCAGTTTTGAAACTCTCTTTCTGTGGAATCTGCAAGTGGATATGTGGACCTCTTTGAAGATTTCTTTGGAAACGGGAATATCTTCACATAAAATCTAAACAGAAGCATTCTCAGAAATTTCTCTGTGATGTTTGTGTTCAACTCACACAGTTTCACATGGCTTTTCAAAGAGAAGTTCTGAAACATTCTTTTCCTAGTGTCTGCAAGTGGACATTTGGAGAGCTTTCAGGCCTGTGGTGGAAAACGAATTATCGTCACATAAAAACAAGAGAGAAGCATTGTCAGAAACTTCTTTGTGATGATTGCATTCAACTCACAGAGTTGAAGGTTCCTTTTCAAACAGCAGTTTCCAAACACTCTTTCTGTGTAATGTGCAAGTGGATATTTCAACGTCTTTGAAGATTTCGTAGGAAACGGGATAATCTTCACAGAAAAGCTAAACAGAAGCATTCTCAGAAACATCTTTGTGATGATTAAATTCAACTCACAGAGTTCAACTTTTCTTTTGGGAGAGAATCTTTGAAACACTCTTTTACTACAATCTGCAAGTGGACATTTGGCGGGCTTTGAGGCCTCTGGTGGAAAAGGAAATATCTTCCAGTAAGAACTAGATAGAAGCATTCTCAGAAACTACTTTGTGATGATTGCATTCAAGACACAGAGTTGAACATTCCCTTTGACAGTGCAGTTTGGAAACTCTCTTTTTGTAGAATCTGCAAGTGGAGATATGGACCTTGGAGGCCTATGGTACTCAAGGAAATAACTTCATATACAAACTAGACAGTAGCATTCTCAGAAAACACTTTGTGACGACTGAGTTTAACTCACAGAGCTGAACATTCCCTGGGATGGAGCAGCTGCGAAACACACTATTTGTAGAATCTGCAAGGGGATTTTTGGACCTCTCTGAGGATTTCGTTGGAAACGGGATAAACTGCACATAACTAAACGGAAGTATTCTCAGAACTTTCTTCATGGTGATTGCATTCAACTCACACTGTTGAACCTTTCTTTGATAGTTCAGGTTTGAAACACTCTTTTTGTAGAATCTGCAAGAGGATATTTGGACCCCTCTGAGGATTTCGTTGGAAACGGGATTAACCGCACCTAACTAAACAGAAGCATTCTCAGAACTTTCCTCGTGATGCTTGCATTCAACAAACACTGTTGAACCTTTCTTTGATAGTTTAGGTTTGAAACACTCTTCTTATAGAAACTGCAAGTTGATATTTGGACCTCTCTGAGGGTTTCGTTGGAAACGGGATAAAGTGCACATAACTAAACAGAAGCATTCTCAGAACCTTCTTCGTGATGTTTGCATTCAACTCACAGCGTTGAAACTTTCTTTGATAGTTCAGGTTTGAAACACTCTTTTGTAGAAACTGCAGGTGGATAATTCCATCTCTTTGAGTCCTATCCTAATAAGGGAGATAACTTCATATCAAAGCAAGACGGAAGCATTCTCAGAAATTTCTTTGGGATGAT
The DNA here is from genome assembly GCF_028858775.2 of Pan troglodytes. Lineage (NCBI taxonomy): Eukaryota > Metazoa > Chordata > Mammalia > Primates > Hominidae > Pan > Pan troglodytes. Next base: position 65,141,362 of record NC_072403.2, read on the forward strand.
TGAGTCGGACTCAGCTGAACATTCCTTTGGATGGAGCACTTTCGAAACACACTATTTGTAGAATCTGCAAGTGGATATTTGGACCTCTCTGAGGATTTCGTTGGAAGCGGGATAAAACACACACAACTAAACAGAAGCATTCTCAGAACCTTCTTCATGATGTTTGCATTCAACTCACAGTGTTGAAACTTTCTTTGATAGTTCAGGTTTGAAACACTCTTTTTGTAGAAACTGCAAGTGGAGAATTGCACCTCTTTGAGGCCTATCCCAGTAAAGGAAATAACTTCATATCAAAACAAGACAGAAGGATTCTCAGAAAATTCCCTGGTATGATTGTCTTGGACTCACCGAGCTGAACATTCCTTGGGCTGGAGAAGTTTTGAAGCACGCTTACTGGAGAATCTGCAAGTGGATATTTGGCCCTCTCTGAGGAATTCGTTGGAAACGGGATAATTTCAGCTAACTAAACAGAAGCAGTCTCAGAATCTTCTTTGTGATGTTTGCATTCAAATCCCAGAGTTGAACGTTCCTTTGAAAGTTCAGGTTTGAAACTCTCTTTTTGTAGAATCTGCGAGTGGATATATGGACCTCTCTGGGCATTTCGTTGGAAACGGGAAAAACTGCACATCACTAAACAGAAGTATTCTCAGAAATTTCCCCGTGGTGATTGCATTCAACTCAAACTGTTGAACCTTCTTTGATAGTTCAGGTTTGAAACACACTTTTTGTAGAATCTGCAAGAGGATATTTGGACCTCTCTGAGGATTTCGTTGGAAACGGGATTAACCGCACCTAACTAAACAGAAGCATTCTCAGAACTTTCCTCGTGAGGCTTGCATTCAGCAAACACTGTTGAACGTTTCTTTGATAGTTTAGGTTTGAAACACTCTTCTTGTAGAAACTGCAAGTTGATATTTGGACCTCTCTGAGGGTTTCGTTGGAAACGGGATAAAGTGCACATAACTAAACAGAAGCATTCTCAGAACCTTCTTCGTGATGTTTGCATTCAACTCACAGTGTTGAAACTTTCTTTGATAGTTCAGGTTTGAAACACTCTTTTGTAGAAACTGCAGGTGGATAATTCCATCTCTTTGAGTCCTATCCTAGTAAAGGAGATAACTTCATATCAAAGCAAGACAGAAGCATTCTCAGAAATTTCTTTGGGATGATTGAGTCGGACTCAGCTGAACATTCCTTTGGATGGAGCACTTTCGAAACGCACTATTTGTAGAATCTGCAAGTGCATGTGTGGTCCTCTCTGAGGATTTCGTTGGAAACGGGATAAACCGCACACAACAAAACAGAAGCATTCTCAGAACCTTCTTCGTGATGTTTGCATTCAACTCACAGTGTTGACAGGTTTGAAACACTCCTTTTGTGGAAACTGCAAGTGGAGAATTGCACCTCTTTGAGGCCTATCCTAGTAAAGGAAATAACTTCATATCAAAACAAGACAGAAGCATTCTCAGAAAATTCCTTGGGATGATTGTGTTGGACTCACAGAGCTGAACATTCCTTGGGCTGGAGCAGTTTCGAAAGACGCTTTCTGTAGCATCTGCAAGTGGATATTTGGCCCTCTCTGAGGAATTCGTTGGAATCGGTGTAATATCAGCTAACTAAACAGAAGCAGTCTCAGAATCTTCTTTGTGATGTTTGCATTCAAATCCCAGAGTTGAAACTTCCTTTGAAAGTTCAGGTTAGAAACACTCTTTTTGTAGGATCTGCAATTGGATATTTGGACCACTCTGTGGCCTTCGTTCGAAACGGATATATCTTCACATAAAATCTAGACAGAAGCATTCTCAGAAACTTTTCTGTGGTGACTGCATTCAACTCACAGAGTTGAACACTCGTTTTGAGAGCGCAGTTTTGAAACTCTCTTTCTGTGGAATCTGCAAGTGGATATGTGGACCTCTTTGAAGATTTCTTTGGAAACGGGAATATCTTCACATAAAATCTAAACAGAAGCATTCTCAGAAATTTCTCTGTGATGTTTGTGTTCAACTCACACAGTTTCACATGGCTTTTCAAAGAGAAGTTCTGAAACATTCTTTTCCTAGTGTCTGCAAGTGGACATTTGGAGAGCTTTCAGGCCTGTGGTGGAAAACGAATTATCGTCACATAAAAACAAGAGAGAAGCATTGTCAGAAACTTCTTTGTGATGATTGCATTCAACTCACAGAGTTGAAGGTTCCTTTTCAAACAGCAGTTTCCAAACACTCTTTCTGTGTAATGTGCAAGTGGATATTTCAACGTCTTTGAAGATTTTGTAGGAAACGGGATAATCTTCACAGAAAAGCTAAACAGAAGCATTCTCAGAAACATCTTTGTGATGATTAAATTCAACTCACAGAGTTCAACTTTTCTTTTGGGAGAGAATCTTTGAAACACTCTTTTACTACAATCTGCAAGTGGACATTTGGCGGGCTTTGAGGCCTCTGGTGGAAAAGGAAATATCTTCCAGTAAGAACTAGATAGAAGCATTCTCAGAAACTACTTTGTGATGATTGCATTCAAGACACAGAGTTGAACATTCCCTTTGACAGTGCAGTTTGGAAACTCTCTTTTTGTAGAATCTGCAAGTGGAGATATGGACCTTGGAGGCCTATGGTACTCAAGGAAATAACTTCATATACAAACTAGACAGTAGCATTCTCAGAAAACACTTTGTGACGACTGAGTTTAACTCACAGAGCTGAACATTCCCTGGGATGGAGCAGCTGCGAAACACACTATTTGTAGAATCTGCAAGGGGATTTTTGGACCTCTCTGAGGATTTCGTTGGAAACGGGATAAACTGCACATAACTAAACGGAAGTATTCTCAGAACTTTCTTCATGGTGATTGCATTCAACTCACACTGTTGAACCTTTCTTTGATAGTTCAGGTTTGAAACACTCTTTTTGTAGAATCTGCAAGAGGATATTTGGACCCCTCTGAGGATTTCGTTGGAAACGGGATTAACCGCACCTAACTAAACAGAAGCATTCTCAGAACTTTCCTCGTGATGCTTGCATTCAACAAACACTGTTGAACCTTTCTTTGATAGTTTAGGTTTGAAACACTCTTCTTATAGAAACTGCAAGTTGATATTTGGACCTCTCTGAGGGTTTCGTTGGAAACGGGATAAAGTGCACATAACTAAACAGAAGCATTCTCAGAACCTTCTTCGTGATGTTTGCATTCAACTCACAGCGTTGAAACTTTCTTTGATAGTTCAGGTTTGAAACACTCTTTTGTAGAAACTGCAGGTGGATAATTCCATCTCTTTGAGTCCTATCCTAATAAGGGAGATAACTTCATATCAAAGCAAGACGGAAGCATTCTCAGAAATTTCTTTGGGATGATTGAGTCGGACTCAGCTGAACATTCCTTTGGATGGAGCACTTTCGAAACACACTATTTGTAGAATCTGCAAGTGGATATTTGGACCTCTCTGAGGATTTCGTTGGAAGCGGGATAAAACACACACAACTAAACAGAAGCATTCTCAGAACCTTCTTCATGATGTTTGCATTCAACTCACAGTGTTGAAACTTTCTTTGATAGTTCAGGTTTGAAACACTCTTTTTGTAGAAACTGCAAGTGGAGAATTGCACCTCTTTGAGGCCTATCCCAGTAAAGGAAATAACTTCATATCAAAACAAGACAGAAGGATTCTCAGAAAATTCCCTGGTATGATTGTCTTGGACTCACCGAGCTGAACATTCCTTGGGCTGGAGAAGTTTTGAAGCACGCTTACTGGAGAATCTGCAAGTGGATATTTGGCCCTCTCTGAGGAATTCGTTGGAAACGGGATAATTTCAGCTAACTAAACAGAAGCAGTCTCAGAATCTTCTTTGTGATGTTTGCATTCAAATCCCAGAGTTGAACGTTCCTTTGAAAGTTCAGGTTTGAAACTCTCTTTTTGTAGAATCTGCGAGTGGATATATGGACCTCTCTGGGCATTTCGTTGGAAACGGGAAAAACTGCACATCACTAAACAGAAGTATTCTCAGAAATTTCCCCGTGGTGATTGCATTCAACTCAAACTGTTGAACCTTCTTTGATAGTTCAGGTTTGAAACACACTTTTTGTAGAATCTGCAAGAGGATATTTGGACCTCTCTGAGGATTTCGTTGGAAACGGGATTAACCGCACCTAACTAAACAGAAGCATTCTCAGAACTTTCCTCGTGAGGCTTGCATTCAGCAAACACTGTTGAACGTTTCTTTGATAGTTTAGGTTTGAAACACTCTTCTTGTAGAAACTGCAAGTTGATATTTGGACCTCTCTGAGGGTTTCGTTGGAAACGGGATAAAGTGCACATAACTAAACAGAAGCATTCTCAGAACCTTCTTCGTGATGTTTGCATTCAACTCACAGTGTGGAAACTTTCTTTGATAGTTCAGGTTTGAAACACTCTTTTGTAGAAACTGCAGGTGGATAATTCCATCTCTTTGAGTCCTATCCTAGTAAAGGAGATAACTTCATATCAAAGCAAGACAGAAGCATTCTCAGAAATTTCTTTGGGATGATTGAGTCGGACTCAGCTGAACATTCCTTTGGATGGAGCACTTTCGAAACGCACTATTTGTAGAATCTGCAAGTGCATGTGTGGTCCTCTCTGAGGATTTCGTTGGAAACGGGATAAACCGCACACAACAAAACAGAAGCATTCTCAGAACCTTCTTCGTGATGTTTGCATTCAACTCACAGTGTTGACAGGTTTGAAACACTCCTTTTGTGGAAACTGCAAGTGGAGAATTGCACCTCTTTGAGGCCTATCCTAGTAAAGGAAATAACTTCATATCAAAACAAGACAGAAGCATTCTCAGAAAATTCCTTGGGATGATTGTGTTGGACTCACAGAGCTGAACATTCCTTGGGCTGGAGCAGTTTCGAAAGACGCTTTCTGTAGCATCTGCAAGTGGATATTTGGCCCTCTCTGAGGAATTCGTTGGAATCGGGGTAATATCAGCTAACTAAACAGAAGCAGTCTCAGAATCTTCTTTGTGATGTTTGCATTCAAATCCCAGAGTTGAAACTTCCTTTGAAAGTTCAGGTTAGAAACACTCTTTTTGTAGGATCTGCAATTGGATATTTGGACCACTCTGTGGCCTTCGTTCGAAACGGATATATCTTCACATAAAATCTAGACAGAAGCATTCTCAGAAACTTTTCTGTGATGACTGCATTCAACTCACAGAGTTGAACACTCGTCTTGAGAGCGCAGTTTTGAAACTCTCTTTCTGTGGAATCTGCAAGTGGATATGTGGACCTCTTTGAAGATTTCTTTGGAAACGGGAATATCTTCACATAAAATCTAAACAGAAGCATTCTCAGAAACTTCTCTGTGATGTTTGTGTTCAACTCACACAGTTTCACATGGCTTTTCAAAGAGAAGTTCTGAAACATTCTTTTCCTAGTGTCTGCAAGTGGACATTTGGAGAGCTTTCAGGCCTGTGGTGGAAAACGAATTATCGTCACATAAAAACAAGAGAGAAGCATTGTCAGAAACTTCTTTGTGATGATTGCATTCAACTCACGGAGTTGAAGGTTCCTTTTCAAACAGCAGTTTCCAAACACTCTTTCTGTGTAATGTGCAAGTGGATATTTCAACGTCTTTGAAGATTTCGTAGGAAACGGGATAATCTTCACAGAAAAGCTAAACAGAAGCATTCTCAGAAACACCTTTGTGATGATTAAATTCAACTCACAGAGTTGAACTTTTCTTTTGGGAGAGAATCTTTGAAACACTCTTTTACTACAATCTGCAAGTGGACATTAGGAGGGCTTTGAGGCCTCTGGTGGAAAAGGAAATATCTTCCAGTAAAAACTAGATAGAAGCATTCTCAGAAACTACTTTGTGATGATTGCATTCAAGACACAGAGTTGAACATTCCCTTTGACAGTGCAGTTTGGAAACTCTCTTTTTGTAGAATCTGCAAGTGGAGATATGGACCGCTTGGAGGCCTATGGTAGTCAAGGAAATAACTTCATATACAAACTAGACAGTAGCATTCTCAGAAAACTCTTTGTGACGACTGAGCTTAACTCACAGAGCTGAACATTCCCTGGGATTGAGCAGCTGCGAAACACACTATTTGTAGAATCTGCAAGGGGATTTTTGGACCTCTCTGAGGATTTCGTTGGAAACGGGATAAACTGCACATAACCAAACGGAAGTATTCTCAGAACTTTCTTCATGGTGATTGCATTCAACTCACACTGTTGAACCTTTCTTTGATAGTTCAGGTTTGAAACACTCTTTTTGTAGAATCTGCAAGAGGATATTTGGACCCCTCTGAGGATTTCGTTGGAAACGGGATTACCCGCACCTAACTAAACAGAAGCATTCTCAGAACTTTCCTCGTGATGCTTGCATTCAACAAACACTGTTGAACCTTTCTTTGATAGTTTAGGTTTGAAACACTCTTTTTGTAGAAACTGCAAGTTGATATTTGGACCTCTCTGAGGATTTCGTTGGAAACGGGATAAAGTGCACATAATTAAACAGAAGCATTCTCAGAAATTTCTTCGTGATGTTTGCATTCAACTCACAGCGTTGAAACTTTCTTTGATAGTTCAGGTTTGAAACACTCTTTTGTAGAAACTGCAGGTGGATAATTCCATCTCTTTGAGTCCTGTCCTAATAAAGGAGGACAGGACTCATATCAAACTTCATATCAAAGCAAGACAGAAGCATTCTCAGAAATTTCTTTGGGATGATTGAGTCGGACTCAGCTGAACATTCCTTTGGATGGAGCACTTTCGAAACACACTATTTGTAGAATCTGCAAGTGGATATTTGGACCTCTCTGAGGATTTCGTTGGAAACGGGATAAACCACACACAACTAAACAGAAGCATTCTCAGAGCCTTCTTCATGATGTTTGCATTCAACTCACAGTGTTGAAACTTTCTTTGATAGTTCAGGTTTGAAACACTCTTTTTGTAGAAACTGCAAGTGGAGAATTGCACCTCTTTGAGGCCTATCCCAGTAAAGGAAATAACTTCATATCAAAACAAGACAGAAGGATTCTCAGAAAATTCCCTGGTATGATTGTCTTGGACTCACCGAGCTGAACATTCCTTGGGCTGGAGAAGTTTTGAAGCACGCTTACTGGAGAATCTGCAAGTGGATATTTGGCCCTCTCTGAGGAATTCGTTGGAAACGGGATAATTTCAGCTAACTAAACAGAAGCAGTCTCAGAATCTTCTTTGTGATGTTTGCATTCAAATCCCAGAGTTGAACGTTCCTTTGAAAGTTCAGGTTTGAAACTCTCTTTTTGTAGAATCTGCGAGTGGATATATGGACCTCTCTGGGCATTTCGTTGGAAACGGGAAAAACTGCACATCACTAAACAGAAGTATTCTCAGAAATTTCCCCGTGGTGATTGCATTCAACTCAAACTGTTGAACCTTCTTTGATAGTTCAGGTTTGAAACACACTTTTTGTAGAATCTGCAAGAGGATATTTGGACCTCTCTGAGGATTTCGTTGGAAACGGGATTAACCGCACCTAACTAAACAGAAGCATTCTCAGAACTTTCCTCGTGAGGCTTGCATTCAGCAAACACTGTTGAACGTTTCTTTGATAGTTTTGGTTTGAAACACTCTTCTTGTAGAAACTGCAAGTTGATATTTGGACCTCTCTGAGGGTTTCGTTGGAAACGGGATAAAGTGCACATAACTAAACAGAAGCATTCTCAGAACCTTCTTCGTGATGTTTGCATTCAACTCACAGTGTTGAAACTTTCTTTGATAGTTCAGGTTTGAAACACTCTTTTGTAGAAACTGCAGGTGGATAATTCCATCTCTTTGAGTCCTATCCTAGTAAAGGAGATAACTTCATATCAAAGCAAGACAGAAGCATTCTCAGAAATTTCTTTGGGATGATTGAGTCGGACTCAGCTGAACATTCCTTTGGATGGAGCACTTTCGAAACGCACTATTTGTAGAATCTGCAAGTGCATGTGTGGTCCTCTCTGAGGATTTCGTTGGAAACGGGATAAACCGCACACAACAAAACAGAAGCATTCTCAGAACCTTCTTCGTGATGTTTGCATTCAACTCACAGTGTTGACAGGTTTGAAACACTCCTTTTGTGGAAACTGCAAGTGGAGAATTGCACCTCTTTGAGGCCTATCCTAGTAAAGGAAATAACTTCATATCAAAACAAGACAGAAGCATTCTCAGAAAATTCCTTGGGATGATTGTGTTGGACTCACAGAGCTGAACATTCCTTGGGCTGGAGCAGTTTCGAAAGACGCTTTCTGTAGCATCTGCAAGTGGATATTTGGCCCTCTCTGAGGAATTCGTTGGAATCGGGGTAATATCAGCTAACTAAACAGAAGCAGTCTCAGAATCTTCTTTGTGATGTTTGCATTCAAATCCCAGAGTTGAAACTTCCTTTGAAAGTTCAGGTTAGAAACACTCTTTTTGTAGGATCTGCAATTGGATATTTGGACCACTCTGTGGCCTTCGTTCGAAACGGATATATCTTCACATAAAATCTAGACAGAAGCATTCTCAGAAACTTTTCTGTGATGACTGCATTCAACTCACAGCGTTGAACACTCGTTTTGAGAGCGCAGTTTTGAAACTCTCTTTCTGTGGAATCTGCAAGTGGATATGTGGACCTCTTTGAAGATTTCTTTGGAAACGGGAATATCTTCACATAAAATCTAAACAGAAGCATTCTCAGAAACTTCTCTGTGATGTTTGTGTTCAACTCACACAGTTTCACATGGCTTTTCAAAGAGAAGTTCTGAAACATTCTTTTCCTAGTGTCTGCAAGTGGACATTTGGAGAGCTTTCAGGCCTGTGGTGGAAAACGAATTATCGTCACATAACAACAAGAGAGAAGCATTGTCAGAAACTTCTTTGTGATGATTGCATTCAACTCACAGAGTTGAAGGTTCCTTTTCAAACAGCAGTTTCCAAACACTCTTTCTGTGTAATGTGCAAGTGGATATTTCAACGTCTTTGAAGATTTCGTAGGAAACGGGATAATCTTCACAGAAAAGCTAAACAGAAGCATTCTCAGAAACACCTTTGTGATGATTAAATTCAACTCACAGAGTTGAACTTTTCTTTTGGGAGAGAATCTTTGAAACACTCTTTTACTACAATCTGCAAGTGGACATTAGGAGGGCTTTGAGGCCTCTGGTGGAAAAGGAAATATCTTCCAGTAAAAACTAGATAGAAGCATTCTCAGAAACTACTTTGTGATGATTGCATTCAAGACACAGAGTTGAACATTCCCTTTGAGAGTGCAGTTTGGAAACTCTCTTTTTGTAGAATCTGCAAGTGGAGATATGGACCGCTTGGAGGCCTATGGTAGTCAAGGAAATAACTTCATATACAAACTAGACAGTAGCATTCTCAGAAAACTCTTTGTGACGACTGAGTTTAACTCACAGAGCTGAACATTCCCTGGGATGGAGCAGCTGCGAAACACACTATTTGTAGAATCTGCAAGGGGATTTTTGGACCTCTCTGAGGATTTCGTTGGAAACGGGATAAACTGCACATAACTAAACGGAAGTATTCTCAGAACTTTCTTCATGGTGATTGCATTCAACTCACACTGTTGAACCTTTCTTTGATAGTTCAGGTTTGAAACACTCTTTTTGTAGAATCTGCAAGAGGATATTTGGACCCCTCTGAGGATTTCGTTGGAAACGGGATTAACCGCACCTAACTAAGCAGAAGCATTCTCAGAACTTTCCTCGTGATGCTTGCATTCAACAAACACTGTTGAACCTTTCTTTGATAGTTTAGGTTTGAAACACTCTTCTTATAGAAACTGCAAGTTGATATTTGGACCTCTCTGAGGGTTTCGTTGGAAACGGGATAAAGTGCACATAACTAAACAGAAGCATTCTCAGAACCTTCTTCGTGATGTTTGCATTCAACTCACAGTGTTGAAACTTTCTTTGATAGTTCAGGTTTGAAACACTCTTTTGTAGAAACTGCAGGTGGATAATTCCATCTCTTTGAGTCCTGTCCTAATAAAGGAGATAACTTCACATCAAAGCAAGACAGAAGCATTCTCAGAAATTTCTTTGGGATGATTGAGTCGGACTCAGCTGAACATTCCTTTGGATGGAGCACTTTCGAAACACACTATTTGTAGAATCTGCAAGTGGATATTTGGACCTCTCTGAGGATTTCGTTGGAAACGGGATAAACCACACACAACTAAACAGAAGCATTCTCAGAGCCTTCTTCATGATGTTTGCATTCAACTCACAGTGTTGAAACTTTCTTTGATAGTTCAGGTTTGAAACACTCTTTTTGTAGAAACTGCAAGTGGAGAATTGCACCTGTTTGAGGCCTATCCCAGTAAAGGAAATAACTTCATATCAAAACAAGACCGAAGGATTCTCAGAAAATTCCTTGGGATGATTGTCTTAGACTCACCGAGCTGAACATTCCTTGGGCTGGAGAAGTTTTGAGGCACGCTTACTGGAGAATCTGCAAGTGGATATTTGGCCCTCTCTGAGGAATTCGTTGGAAACGGGATAATTTCAGCTAACTAAACAGAAGCAGTCTCAGAATCTTCTTTGTGATGTTTGCATTCAAATCCCAGAGTTGAACGTTCCTTTGAACGTTCAGGTTTGAAACTCTCTTTTTGTAGAATCTGCGAGTGGATATATGGACCTCTCTGGGCATTTCGTTGGAAACGGGAAAAACTGCACATCACTAAACAGAAGTATTCTCAGAAATTTCCCCGTGGTGATTGCATTCAACTCAAACTGTTGAACCTTCTTTGATAGTTCAGGTTTGAAACACACTTTTTGTAGAATCTGCAAGAGGATATTTGGACCTCTCTGAGGATTTCGTTGGAAACGGGATTAACCGCACCTAACTAAACAGAAGCATTCTCAGAACTTTCCTCGTGAGGCTTGCATTCAACAAACACTGTTGAACGTTTCTTTGATAGTTTTGGTTTGAAACACTCTTCTTGTAGAAACTGCAAGTTGATATTTGGACCTCTCTGAGGGTTTCGTTGGAAACGGGATAAAGTGCACATAACTAAACAGAAGCATTCTCAGAACCTTCTTCGTGATGTTTGCATTCAACTCACAGTGTTGAAACTTTCTTTGATAGTTCAGGTTTGAAACACTCTTTTGTAGAAACTGCAGGTGGATAATTCCATCTCTTTGAGTCCTATCCTAGTAAAGGAGATAACTTCATATCAAAGCAAGACAGAAGCATTCTCAGAAATTTCTTTGGGATGATTGAGTCGGACTCAGCTGAACATTCCTTTGGATGGAGCACTTTCGAAACGCACTATTTGTAGAATCTGCAAGTGCATGTGTGGTCCTCTCTGAGGATTTCGTTGGAAACGGGATAAACCGCACACAACAAAACAGAAGCATTCTCAGAACCTTCTTCGTGATGTTTGCATTCAACTCACAGTGTTGACAGGTTTGAAACACTCCTTTTGTGGAAACTGCAAGTGGAGAATTGCACCTCTTTGAGGCCTATCCTAGTAAAGGAAATAACTTCATATCAAAACAAGACAGAAGCATTCTCAGAAAATTCCTTGGGATGATTGTGTTGGACTCACAGAGCTGAACATTCCTTGGGCTGGAGCAGTTTCGAAAGACGCTTTCTGTAGCATCTGCAAGTGGATATTTGGCCCTCTCTGAGGAATTCGTTGGAATCGGGGTAATATCAGCTAACTAAACAGAAGCAGTCTCAGAATCTTCTTTGTGATGTTTGCATTCAAATCCCAGAGTTGAAACTTCCTTTGAAAGTTCAGGTTAGAAACACTCTTTTTGTAGGATCTGCAATTGGATATTTGGACCACTCTGTGGCCTTCGTTCGAAACGGATATATCTTCACATAAAATCTAGACAGAAGCATTCTCAGAAACTTTTCTGTGATGACTGCATTCAACTCACAGCGTTGAACACTCGTTTTGAGAGCGCAGTTTTGAAACTCTCTTTCTGTGGAATCTGCAAGTGGATATGTGGACCTCTTTGAAGATTTCTTTGGAAACGGGAATATCTTCACATAAAATCTAAACAGAAGCATTCTCAGAAACTTCTCTGTGATGTTTGTGTTCAACTCACACAGTTTCACATGGCTTTTCAAAGAGAAGTTCTGAAACATTCTTTTCCTAGTGTCTGCAAGTGGACATTTGGAGAGCTTTCAGGCCTGTGGTGGAAAACGAATTATCGTCACATAACAACAAGAGAGAAGCATTGTCAGAAACTTCTTTGTGATGATTGCATTCAACTCACAGAGTTGAAGGTTCCTTTTCAAACAGCAGTTTCCAAACACTCTTTCTGTGTAATGTGCAAGTGGATATTTCAACGTCTTTGAAGATTTCGTAGGAAACGGGATAATCTTCACAGAAAAGCTAAACAGAAGCATTCTCAGAAACACCTTTGTGATGATTAAATTCAACTCACAGAGTTGAACTTTTCTTTTGGGAGAGAATCTTTGAAACACTCTTTTACTACAATCTGCAAGTGGACATTAGGAGGGCTTTGAGGCCTCTGGTGGAAAAGGAAATATCTTCCAGTAAAAACTAGATAGAAGCATTCTCAGAAACTACTTTGTGATGATTGCATTCAAGACACAGAGTTGAACATTCCCTTTGAGAGTGCAGTTTGGAAACTCTCTTTTTGTAGAATCTGCAAGTGGAGATATGGACCGCTTGGAGGCCTATGGTAGTCAAGGAAATAACTTCATATACAAACTAGACAGTAGCATTCTCAGAAAACTCTTTGTGACGACTGAGTTTAACTCACAGAGCTGAACATTCCCTGGGATGGAGCAGCTGCGAAACACACTATTTGTAGAATCTGCAAGGGGATTTTTGGACCTCTCTGAGGATTTCGTTGGAAACGGGATAAACTGCACATAACTAAACGGAAGTATTCTCAGAACTTTCTTCATGGTGATTGCATTCAACTCACACTGTTGAACCTTTCTTTGATAGTTCAGGTTTGAAACACTCTTTTTGTAGAATCTGCAAGAGGATATTTGGACCCCTCTGAGGATTTCGTTGGAAACGGGATTAACCGCACCTAACTAAGCAGAAGCATTCTCAGAACTTTCCTCGTGATGCTTGCATTCAACAAACACTGTTGAACCTTTCTTTGATAGTTTAGGTTTGAAACACTCTTCTTATAGAAACTGCAAGTTGATATTTGGACCTCTCTGAGGGTTTCGTTGGAAACGGGATAAAGTGCACATAACTAAACAGAAGCATTCTCAGAACCTTCTTCGTGATGTTTGCATTCAACTCACAGTGTTGAAACTTTCTTTGATAGTTCAGGTTTGAAACACTCTTTTGTAGAAACTGCAGGTGGATAATTCCATCTCTTTGAGTCCTGTCCTAATAAAGGAGATAACTTCACATCAAAGCAAGACAGAAGCATTCTCAGAAATTTCTTTGGGATGATTGAGTCGGACTCAGCTGAACATTCCTTTGGATGGAGCACTTTCGAAACACACTATTTGTAGAATCTGCAAGTGGATATTTGGACCTCTCTGAGGATTTCGTTGGAAACGGGATAAACCACACACAACTAAACAGAAGCATTCTCAGAGCCTTCTTCATGATGTTTGCATTCAACTCACAGTGTTGAAACTTTCTTTGATAGTTCAGGTTTGAAACACTCTTTTTGTAGAAACTGCAAGTGGAGAATTGCACCTGTTTGAGGCCTATCCCAGTAAAGGAAATAACTTCATATCAAAACAAGACCGAAGGATTCTCAGAAAATTCCTTGGGATGATTGTCTTAGACTCACCGAGCTGAACATTCCTTGGGCTGGAGAAGTTTTGAGGCACGCTTACTGGAGAATCTGCAAGTGGATATTTGGCCCTCTCTGAGGAATTCGTTGGAAACGGGATAATTTCAGCTAACTAAACAGAAGCAGTCTCAGAATCTTCTTTGTGATGTTTGCATTCAAATCCCAGAGTTGAACGTTCCTTTGAAAGTTCAGGTTTGAAACTCTCTTTTTGTAGAATCTGCGAGTGGATATATGGACCTCTCTGGGCATTTCGTTGGAAACGGGAAAAACTGCACATCACTAAACAGAAGTATTCTCAGAAATTTCCCCGTGGTGATTGCATTCAACTCAAACTGTTGAACCTTCTTTGATAGTTCAGGTTTGAAACACACTTTTTGTAGAATCTGCAAGAGGATATTTGGACCTCTCTGAGGATTTCGTTGGAAACGGGATTAACCGCACCTAACTAAACAGAAGCATTCTCAGAACTTTCCTCGTGATGCTTGCATTCAACAAACACTGTTGAACCTTTCTTTGATAGTTTAGGTTTGAAACACTCTTCTTGTAGAAACTGCAAGTTGATATTTGGACCTCTCTGAGGGTTTCGTTGGAAACGGGATAAAGTGCACATAACTAAACAGAAGCATTCTCAGAACCTTCTTCGTGATGTTTGCATTCAACTCACAGCGTTGAAACTTTCTTTGATAGTTCAGGTTTGAAACACTCTTTTGTAGAAACTGCAGGTGGATAATTCCATCTCTTTGAGTCCTATCCTAGTAAAGGAGATAACTACATATCAAAGCAAGACAGAAGCATTCTCAGAAATTTCTTTGGGATGATTGAGTCGGACTCAGCTGAACATTCCTTTGGATGGAGCACTTTCGAAACGCACTATTTGTAGAATCTGCAAGTGCATGTGTGGTCCTCTCTGAGGATTTCGTTGGAAACGGGATAAACCGCACACAACAAAACAGAAGCATTCTCAGAACCTTCTTCGTGATGTTTGCATTCAACTCACAGTGTTGACAGGTTTGAAACACTCCTTTTGTGGAAACTGCAAGTGGAGAATTGCACCTCTTTGAGGCCTATCCTAGTAAAGGAAATAACTTCATATCAAAACAAGACAGAAGCATTCTCAGAAAATTCCTTGGGATGATTGTGTTGGACTCACAGAGCTGAACATTCCTTGGGCTGGAGCAGTTTCGAAAGACGCTTTCTGTAGCATCTGCAAGTGGATATTTGGCCCTCTCTGAGGAATTCGTTGGAATCGGGGTAATATCAGCTAACTAAACAGAAGCAGTCTCAGAATCTTCTTTGTGATGTTTGCATTCAAATCCCAGAGTTGAAACTTCCTTTGAAAGTTCAGGTTAGAAACACTCTTTTTGTAGGATCTGCAATTGGATATTTGGACCACTCTGTGGCCTTCGTTCGAAACGGATATATCTTCACATAAAATCTAGACAGAAGCATTCTCAGAAACTTTTCTGTGGTGACTGCATTCAACTCACAGAGTTGAACACTCGTTTTGAGAGCGCAGTTTTGAAACTCTCTTTCTGTGGAATCTGCAAGTGGATATGTGGACCTCTTTGAAGATTTCTTTGGAAACGGGAATATCTTCACATAAAATCTAAACAGAAGCATTCTCAGAAATTTCTCTGTGATGTTTGTGTTCAACTCACACAGTTTCACATGGCTTTTCAAAGAGAAGTTCTGAAACATTCTTTTCCTAGTGTCTGCAAGTGGACATTTGGAGAGCTTTCAGGCCTGTGGTGGAAAACGAATTATCGTCACATAAAAACAAGAGAGAAGCATTGTCAGAAACTTCTTTGTGATGATTGCATTCAACTCACAGAGTTGAAGGTTCCTTTTCAAACAGCAGTTTCCAAACACTCTTTCTGTGTAATGTGCAAGTGGATATTTCAACGTCTTTGAAGATTTCGTAGGAAACGGGATAATCTTCACAGAAAAGCTAAACAGAAGCATTCTCAGAAACATCTTTGTGATGATTAAATTCAACTCACAGAGTTCAACTTTTCTTTTGGGAGAGAATCTTTGAAACACTCTTTTACTACAATCTGCAAGTGGACATTTGGCGGGCTTTGAGGCCTCTGGTGGAAAAGGAAATATCTTCCAGTAAGAACTAGATAGAAGCATTCTCAGAAACTACTTTGTGATGATTGCATTCAAGACACAGAGTTGAACATTCCCTTTGACAGTGCAGTTTGGAAACTCTCTTTTTGTAGAATCTGCAAGTGGAGATATGGACCTTGGAGGCCTATGGTACTCAAGGAAATAACTTCATATACAAACTAGACAGTAGCATTCTCAGAAAACACTTTGTGACGACTGAGTTTAACTCACAGAGCTGAACATTCCCTGGGATGGAGCAGCTGCGAAACACACTATTTGTAGAATCTGCAAGGGGATTTTTGGACCTCTCTGAGGATTTCGTTGGAAACGGGATAAACTGCACATAACTAAACGGAAGTATTCTCAGAACTTTCTTCATGGTGATTGCATTCAACTCACACTGTTGAACCTTTCTTTGATAGTTCAGGTTTGAAACACTCTTTTTGTAGAATCTGCAAGAGGATATTTGGACCCCTCTGAGGATTTCGTTGGAAACGGGATTAACCGCACCTAACTAAACAGAAGCATTCTCAGAACTTTCCTCGTGATGCTTGCATTCAACAAACACTGTTGAACCTTTCTTTGATAGTTTAGGTTTGAAACACTCTTCTTATAGAAACTGCAAGTTGATATTTGGACCTCTCTGAGGGTTTCGTTGGAAACGGGATAAAGTGCACATAACTAAACAGAAGCATTCTCAGAACCTTCTTCGTGATGTTTGCATTCAACTCACAGCGTTGAAACTTTCTTTGATAGTTCAGGTTTGAAACACTCTTTTGTAGAAACTGCAGGTGGATAATTCCATCTCTTTGAGTCCTATCCTAATAAGGGAGATAACTTCATATCAAAGCAAGACGGAAGCATTCTCAGAAATTTCTTTGGGATGATTGAGTCGGACTCAGCTGAACATTCCTTTGGATGGAGCACTTTCGAAACACACTATTTGTAGAATCTGCAAGTGGATATTTGGACCTCTCTGAGGATTTCGTTGGAAGCGGGATAAAACACACACAACTAAACAGAAGCATTCTCAGAACCTTCTTCATGATGTTTGCATTCAACTCACAGTGTTGAAACTTTCTTTGATAGTTCAGGTTTGAAACACTCTTTTTGTAGAAACTGCAAGTGGAGAATTGCACCTCTTTGAGGCCTATCCCAGTAAAGGAAATAACTTCATATCAAAACAAGACAGAAGGATTCTCAGAAAATTCCCTGGTATGATTGTCTTGGACTCACCGAGCTGAACATTCCTTGGGCTGGAGAAGTTTTGAAGCACGCTTACTGGAGAATCTGCAAGTGGATATTTGGCCCTCTCTGAGGAATTCGTTGGAAACGGGATAATTTCAGCTAACTAAACAGAAGCAGTCTCAGAATCTTCTTTGTGATGTTTGCATTCAAATCCCAGAGTTGAACGTTCCTTTGAAAGTTCAGGTTTGAAACTCTCTTTTTGTAGAATCTGCGAGTGGATATATGGACCTCTCTGGGCATTTCGTTGGAAACGGGAAAAACTGCACATCACTAAACAGAAGTATTCTCAGAAATTTCCCCGTGGTGATTGCATTCAACTCAAACTGTTGAACCTTCTTTGATAGTTCAGGTTTGAAACACACTTTTTGTAGAATCTGCAAGAGGATATTTGGACCCCTCTGAGGATTTCGTTGGAAACGGGATTAACCGCACCTAACTAAACAGAAGCATTCTCAGAACTTTCCTCGTGAGGCTTGCATTCAGCAAACACTGTTGAACGTTTCTTTGATAGTTTAGGTTTGAAACACTCTTCTTGTAGAAACTGCAAGTTGATATTTGGACCTCTCTGAGGGTTTCGTTGGAAACGGGATAAAGTGCACATAACTAAACAGAAGCATTCTCAGAACCTTCTTCGTGATGTTTGCATTCAACTCACAGTGTGGAAACTTTCTTTGATAGTTCAGGTTTGAAACACTCTTTTGTAGAAACTGCAGGTGGATAATTCCATCTCTTTGAGTCCTATCCTAGTAAAGGAGATAACTTCATATCAAAGCAAGACAGAAGCATTCTCAGAAATTTCTTTGGGATGATTGAGTCGGACTCAGCTGAACATTCCTTTGGATGGAGCACTTTCGAAACGCACTATTTGTAGAATCTGCAAGTGCATGTGTGGTCCTCTCTGAGGATTTCGTTGGAAACGGGATAAACCGCACACAACAAAACAGAAGCATTCTCAGAACCTTCTTCGTGATGTTTGCATTCAACTCACAGTGTTGACAGGTTTGAAACACTCCTTTTGTGGAAACTGCAAGTGGAGAATTGCACCTCTTTGAGGCCTATCCTAGTAAAGGAAATAACTTCATATCAAAACAAGACAGAAGCATTCTCAGAAAATTCCTTGGGATGATTGTGTTGGACTCACAGAGCTGAACATTCCTTGGGCTGGAGCAGTTTCGAAAGACGCTTTCTGTAGCATCTGCAAGTGGATATTTGGCCCTCTCTGAGGAATTCGTTGGAATCGGGGTAATATCAGCTAACTAAACAGAAGCAGTCTCAGAATCTTCTTTGTGATGTTTGCATTCAAATCCCAGAGTTGAAACTTCCTTTGAAAGTTCAGGTTAGAAACACTCTTTTTGTAGGATCTGCAATTGGATATTTGGACCACTCTGTGGCCTTCGTTCGAAACGGATATATCTTCACATAAAATCTAGACAGAAGCATTCTCAGAAACTTTTCTGTGATGACTGCATTCAACTCACAGAGTTGAACACTCGTTTTGAGAGCGCAGTTTTGAAACTCTCTTTCTGTGGAATCTGCAAGTGGATATGTGGACCTCTTTGAAGATTTCTTTGGAAACGGGAATATCTTCACATAAAATCTAAACAGAAGCATTCTCAGAAACTTCTCTGTGATGTTTGTGTTCAACTCACACAGTTTCACATGGCTTTTCAAAGAGAAGTTCTGAAACATTCTTTTCCTAGTGTCTGCAAGTGGACATTTGGAGAGCTTTCAGGCCTGTGGTGGAAAACGAATTATCGTCACATAAAAACAAGAGAGAAGCATTGTCAGAAACTTCTTTGTGATGATTGCATTCAACTCACAGAGTTGAAGGTTCCTTTTCAAACAGCAGTTTCCAAACACTCTTTCTGTGTAATATGCAAGTGGATATTTCAACGTCTTTGAAGATTTCGTAGGAAACGGGATAATCTTCACAGAAAAGCTAAACAGAAGCATTCTCAGAAACACCTTTGTGATGATTAAATTCAACTCACAGAGTTGAACTTTTCTTTTGGGAGAGAATCTTTGAAACACTCTTTTACTACAATCTGCAAGTGGACATTAGGAGGGCTTTGAGGCCTCTGGTGGAAAAGGAAATATCTTCCAGTAAAAACTAGATAGAAGCATTCTCAGAAACTACTTTGTGATGATTGCATTCAAGACACAGAGTTGAACATTCCCTTTGACAGTGCAGTTTGGAAACTCTCTTTTTGTAGAATCTGCAAGTGGAGATATGGACCGCTTGGAGGCCTATGGTAGTCAAGGAAATAACTTCATATACAAACTAGACAGTAGCATTCTCAGAAAACTCATTGTGACGACTGAGTTTAACTCACAGAGCTGAACATTCCCTGGGATGGAGCAGCTGCGAAACACACTATTTGTAGAATCTGCAAGGGGATTTTTGGACCTCTCTGAGGATTTCGTTGGAAACGGGATAAACTGCACATAACTAAACGGAAGTATTCTCAGAACTTTCTTCATGGTGATTGCATTCAACTCACACTGTTGAACCTTTCTTTGATAGTTCAGGTTTGAAACACTCTTTTTGTAGAATCTGCAAGAGGATATTTGGACCCCTCTGAGGATTTCGTTGGAAACGGGATTACCCGCACCTAACTAAACAGAAGCATTCTCAGAACTTTCCTCGTGATGCTTGCATTCAACAAACACTGTTGAACCTTTCTTTGATAGTTTAGGTTTGAAACACTCTTTTTGTAGAAACTGCAAGTTGATATTTGGACCTCTCTGAGGATTTCGTTGGAAACGGGATAAAGTGCACATAACTAAACAGAAGCATTCTCAGAAATTTCTTCGTGATGTTTGCATTCAACTCACAGCGTTGAAACTTTCTTTGATAGTTCAGGTTTGAAACACTCTTTTGTAGAAACTGCAGGTGGATAATTCCATCTCTTTGAGTCCTGTCCTAATAAAGGAGATAACTTCATATCAAAGCAAGACAGAAGCATTCTCAGAAATTTCTTTGGGATGATTGAGTCGGACTCAGCTGAACATTCCTTTGGATGGAGCACTTTCGAAACACACTATTTGTAGAATCTGCAAGTGGATATTTGGACCTCTCTGAGGATTTCGTTGGAAACGGGATAAACCACACACAACTAAACAGAAGCATTCTCAGAGCCTTCTTCATGATGTTTGCATTCAACTCACAGTGTTGAACCTTTCTTTGATAGTTCAGGTTTGAAACACTCTTTTTGTAGAAACTGCAAGTGGGGAATTGCACCTCTTTGAGGCCTATCCCAGTAAAGGAAATAACTTCATATCAAAACAAGACCGAAGGACTCTCAGAAAATTCCTTGGGATGATTGTCTTGGACTCACCGAGCTGAACATTCCTTGGGCTGGAGAAGTTTTGAAGCACGCTTACTGGAGAATCTGCAAGTGGATATTTGGCCCTCTCTGAGGAATTCGTTGGAAACGGGATAATTTCAGCTAACTAAACAGAAGCAGTCTCAGAATCTTCTTTGTGATGTTTGCATTCAAATCCCAGAGTTGAACGTTCCTTTGAACGTTCAGGTTTGAAACTCTCTTTTTGTAGAATCTGCGAGTGGATATATGGACCTCTCTGGGCATTTCGTTGGAAACGGGAAAAACTGCACATCACTAAACAGAAGTATTCTCAGAAATTTCCCCGTGGTGATTGCATTCAACTCAAACTGTTGAACCTTCTTTGATAGTTCAGGTTTGAAACACACTTTTTGTAGAATCTGCAAGAGGATATTTGGACCTCTCTGAGGATTTCGTTGGAAACGGGATTAACCGCACCTAACTAAACAGAAGCATTCTCAGAACTTTCCTCGTGAGGCTTGCATTCAGCAAACACTGTTGAACGTTTCTTTGATAGTTTTGGTTTGAAACACTTCTTGTAGAAACTGCAAGTTGATATTTGGACCTCTCTGAGGGTTTCGTTGGAAACGGGATAAAGTGCACATAACTAAACAGAAGCATTCTCAGAACCTTCTTCGTGATGTTTGCATTCAACTCACAGTGTTGAAACTTTCTTTGATAGTTCAGGTTTGAAACACTCTTTTGTAGAAACTGCAGGTGGATAATTCCATCTCTTTGAGTCCTATCCTAGTGAAGGAGATAACTTCATATCAAAGCAAGACAGAAGCATTCTCAGAAATTTCTTTGGGATGATTGAGTCGGACTCAGCTGAACATTCCTTTGGATGGAGCACTTTCGAAACGCACTATTTGTAGAATCTGCAAGTGCATGTGTGGTCCTCTCTGAGGATTTCGTTGGAAACGGGATAAACCGCACACAACAAAACAGAAGCATTCTCAGAACCTTCTTCGTGATGTTTGCATTCAACTCACAGTGTTGACAGGTTTGAAACACTCCTTTTGTGGAAACTGCAAGTGGAGAATTGCACCTCTTTGAGGCCTATCCTAGTAAAGGAAATAACTTCATATCAAAACAAGACAGAAGCATTCTCAGAAAATTCCTTGGGATGATTGTGTTGGACTCACAGAGCTGAACATTCCTTGGGCTGGAGCAGTTTCGAAAGACGCTTTCTGTAGCATCTGCAAGTGGATATTTGGCCCTCTCTGAGGAATTCGTTGGAATCGGGGTAATATCAGCTAACTAAACAGAAGCAGTCTCAGAATCTTCTTTGTGATGTTTGCATTCAAATCCCAGAGTTGAAACTTCCTTTGAAAGTTCAGGTTAGAAACACTCTTTTTGTAGGATCTGCAATTGGATATTTGGACCACTCTGTGGCCTTCGTTCGAAACGGATATATCTTCACATAAAATCTAGACAGAAGCATTCTCAGAAACTTTTCTGTGATGACTGCATTCAACTCACAGAGTTGAACACTCGTCTTGAGAGCGCAGTTTTGAAACTCTCTTTCTGTGGAATCTGCAAGTGGATATGTGGACCTCTTTGAAGATTTCTTTGGAAACGGGAATATCTTCACATAAAATCTAAACAGAAGCATTCTCAGAAACTTCTCTGTGATGTTTGTGTTCAACTCACACAGTTTCACATGGCTTTTCAAAGAGAAGTTCTGAAACATTCTTTTCCTAGTGTCTGCAAGTGGACATTTGGAGAGCTTTCAGGCCTGTGGTGGAAAACGAATTATCGTCACATAAAAACAAGAGAGAAGCATTGTCAGAAACTTCTTTGTGATGATTGCATTCAACTCACAGAGTTGAAGGTTCCTTTTCAAACAGCAGTTTCCAAACACTCTTTCTGTGTAATGTGCAAGTGGATATTTCAACGTCTTTGAAGATTTCGTAGGAAACGGGATAATCTTCACAGAAAAGCTAAACAGAAGCATTCTCAGAAACACCTTTGTGATGATTAAATTCAACTCACAGAGTTGAACTTTTCTTTTGGGAGAGAATCTTTGAAACACTCTTTTACTACAATCTGCAAGTGGACATTAGGAGGGCTTTGAGGCCTCTGGTGGAAAAGGAAATATCTTCCAGTAAAAACTAGATAGAAGCATTCTCAGAAACTACTTTGTGATGATTGCATTCAAGACACAGAGTTGAACATTCCCTTTGACAGTGCAGTTTGGAAACTCTCTTTTTGTAGAATCTGCAAGTGGAGATATGGACCGCTTGGAGGCCTATGGTAGTCAAGGAAATAACTTCATATACAAACTAGACAGTAGCATTCTCAGAAAACTCTTTGTGACGACTGAGCTTAACACACAGAGCTGAACATTCCCTGGGATGGAGCAGCTGCGAAACACACTATTTGTAGAATCTGCAAGGGGATTTTTGGACCTCTCTGAGGATTTCGTTGGAAACGGGATAAACTGCACATAACCAAACGGAAGTATTCTCAGAACTTTCTTCATGGTGATTGCATTCAACTCACACTGTTGAACCTTTCTTTGATAGTTCAGGTTTGAAACACTCTTTTTGTAGAATCTGCAAGAGGATATTTGGACCCCTCTGAGGATTTCGTTGGAAACGGGATTACCCGCACCTAACTAAACAGAAGCATTCTCAGAACTTTCCTCGTGATGCTTGCATTCAACAAACACTGTTGAACCTTTCTTTGATAGTTTAGGTTTGAAACACTCTTTTTGTAGAAACTGCAAGTTGATATTTGGACCTCTCTGAGGATTTCGTTGGAAACGGGATAAAGTGCACATAATTAAACAGAAGCATTCTCAGAAATTTCTTCGTGATGTTTGCATTCAACTCACAGCGTTGAAACTTTCTTTGATAGTTCAGGTTTGAAACACTCTTTTGTAGAAACTGCAGGTGGATAATTCCATCTCTTTGAGTCCTGTCCTAATAAAGGAGATAACTTCATATCAAAGCAAGACAGAAGCATTCTCAGAAATTTCTTTGGGATGATTGAGTCGGACTCAGCTGAACATTCCTTTGGATGGAGCACTTTCGAAACACACTATTTGTAGAATCTGCAAGTGGATATTTGGACCTCTCTGAGGATTTCGTTGGAAACGGGATAAACCACACACAACTAAACAGAAGCATTCTCAGAGCCTTCTTCATGATGTTTGCATTCAACTCACAGTGTTGAAACTTTCTTTGATAGTTCAGGTTTGAAACACTCTTTTTGTAGAAACTGCAAGTGGAGAATTGCACCTCTTTGAGGCCTATCCCAGTAAAGGAAATAACTTCATATCAAAACAAGACAGAAGGATTCTCAGAAAATTCCCTGGTATGATTGTCTTGGACTCACCGAGCTGAACATTCCTTGGGCTGGAGAAGTTTTGAAGCACGCTTACTGGAGAATCTGCAAGTGGATATTTGGCCCTCTCTGAGGAATTCGTTGGAAACGGGATAATTTCAGCTAACTAAACAGAAGCAGTCTCAGAATCTTCTTTGTGATGTTTGCATTCAAATCCCAGAGTTGAACGTTCCTTTGAAAGTTCAGGTTTGAAACTCTCTTTTTGTAGAATCTGCGAGTGGATATATGGACCTCTCTGGGCATTTCGTTGGAAACGGGAAAAACTGCACATCACTAAACAGAAGTATTCTCAGAAATTTCCCCGTGGTGATTGCATTCAACTCAAACTGTTGAACCTTCTTTGATAGTTCAGGTTTGAAACACACTTTTTGTAGAATCTGCAAGAGGATATTTGGACCTCTCTGAGGATTTCGTTGGAAACGGGATTAACCGCACCTAACTAAACAGAAGCATTCTCAGAACTTTCCTCGTGAGGCTTGCATTCAGCAAACACTGTTGAACGTTTCTTTGATAGTTTTGGTTTGAAACACTCTTCTTGTAGAAACTGCAAGTTGATATTTGGACCTCTCTGAGGGTTTCGTTGGAAACGGGATAAAGTGCACATAACTAAACAGAAGCATTCTCAGAACCTTCTTCGTGATGTTTGCATTCAACTCACAGTGTTGAAACTTTCTTTGATAGTTCAGGTTTGAAACACTCTTTTGTAGAAACTGCAGGTGGATAATTCCATCTCTTTGAGTCCTATCCTAGTAAAGGAGATAACTTCATATCAAAGCAAGACAGAAGCATTCTCAGAAATTTCTTTGGGATGATTGAGTCGGACTCAGCTGAACATTCCTTTGGATGGAGCACTTTCGAAACGCACTATTTGTAGAATCTGCAAGTGCATGTGTGGTCCTCTCTGAGGATTTCGTTGGAAACGGGATAAACCGCACACAACAAAACAGAAGCATTCTCAGAACCTTCTTCGTGATGTTTGCATTCAACTCACAGTGTTGACAGGTTTGAAACACTCCTTTTGTGGAAACTGCAAGTGGAGAATTGCACCTCTTTGAGGCCTATCCTAGTAAAGGAAATAACTTCATATCAAAACAAGACAGAAGCATTCTCAGAAAATTCCTTGGGATGATTGTGTTGGACTCACAGAGCTGAACATTCCTTGGGCTGGAGCAGTTTCGAAAGACGCTTTCTGTAGCATCTGCAAGTGGATATTTGGCCCTCTCTGAGGAATTCGTTGGAATCGGGGTAATATCAGCTAACTAAACAGAAGCAGTCTCAGAATCTTCTTTGTGATGTTTGCATTCAAATCCCAGAGTTGAAACTTCCTTTGAAAGTTCAGGTTAGAAACACTCTTTTTGTAGGATCTGCAATTGGATATTTGGACCACTCTGTGGCCTTCGTTCGAAACGGATATATCTTCACATAAAATCTAGACAGAAGCATTCTCAGAAACTTTTCTGTGATGACTGCATTCAACTCACAGCGTTGAACACTCGTTTTGAGAGCGCAGTTTTGAAACTCTCTTTCTGTGGAATCTGCAAGTGGATATGTGGACCTCTTTGAAGATTTCTTTGGAAACGGGAATATCTTCACATAAAATCTAAACAGAAGCATTCTCAGAAACTTCTCTGTGATGTTTGTGTTCAACTCACACAGTTTCACATGGCTTTTCAAAGAGAAGTTCTGAAACATTCTTTTCCTAGTGTCTGCAAGTGGACATTTGGAGAGCTTTCAGGCCTGTGGTGGAAAACGAATTATCGTCACATAACAACAAGAGAGAAGCATTGTCAGAAACTTCTTTGTGATGATTGCATTCAACTCACAGAGTTGAAGGTTCCTTTTCAAACAGCAGTTTCCAAACACTCTTTCTGTGTAATGTGCAAGTGGATATTTCAACGTCTTTGAAGATTTCGTAGGAAACGGGATAATCTTCACAGAAAAGCTAAACAGAAGCATTCTCAGAAACATCTTTGTGATGATTAAATTCAACTCACAGAGTTCAACTTTTCTTTTGGGAGAGAATCTTTGAAACACTCTTTTACTACAATCTGCAAGTGGACATTTGGCGGGCTTTGAGGCCTCTGGTGGAAAAGGAAATATCTTCCAGTAAGAACTAGATAGAAGCATTCTCAGAAACTACTTTGTGATGATTGCATTCAAGACACAGAGTTGAACATTCCCTTTGACAGTGCAGTTTGGAAACTCTCTTTTTGTAGAATCTGCAAGTGGAGATATGGACCTTGGAGGCCTATGGTAGTCAAGGAAATAACTTCATATACAAACTAGACAGTAGCATTCTCAGAAAACACTTTGTGACGACTGAGTTTAACTCACAGAGCTGAACATTCCCTGGGATGGAGCAGCTGCGAAACACACTATTTGTAGAATCTGCAAGGGGATTTTTGGACCTCTCTGAGGATTTCGTTGGAAACGGGATAAACTGCACATAACTAAACGGAAGTATTCTCAGAACTTTCTTCATGGTGATTGCATTCAACTCACACTGTTGAACCTTTCTTTGATAGTTCAGGTTTGAAACACTCTTTTTGTAGAATCTGCAAGAGGATATTTGGACCCCTCTGAGGATTTCGTTGGAAACGGGATTACCCGCACCTAACTAAACCAGAAGCATTCTCAGAACTTTCCTCGTGATGCCTGCATTCAACAAACACTGTTGAACCTTTCTTTGATAGTTTAGGTTTGAAACACTCTTTTGTAGAAACTGCAGGTGGATAATTCCATCTCTTTGAGTCCTATCCTAATAAGGGAGATAACTTCATATCAAAGCAAGACGGAAGCATTCTCAGAAATTTCTTTGGGATGATTGAGTCGGACTCAGCTGAACATTCCTTTGGATGGAGCACTTTCGAAACACACTATTTGTAGAATCTGCAAGTGGATATTTGGACCTCTCTGAGGATTTCGTTGGAAGCGGGATAAAACACACACAACTAAACAGAAGCATTCTCAGAACCTTCTTCATGATGTTTGCATTCAACTCACAGTGTTGAAACTTTCTTTGATAGTTCAGGTTTGAAACACTCTTTTTGTAGAAACTGCAAGTGGAGAATTGCACCTGTTTGAGGCCTATCCCAGTAAAGGAAATAACTTCATATCAAAACAAGACAGAAGGATTCTCAGAAAATTCCCTGGTATGATTGTCTTGGACTCACCGAGCTGAACATTCCTTGGGCTGGAGAAGTTTTGAAGCACGCTTACTGGAGAATCTGCAAGTGGATATTTGGCCCTCTCTGAGGAATTCGTTGGAAACGGGATAATTTCAGCTAACTAAACAGAAGCAGTCTCAGAATCTTCTTTGTGATGTTTGCATTCAAATCCCAGAGTTGAACGTTCCTTTGAAAGTTCAGGTTTGAAACTCTCTTTTTGTAGAATCTGCGAGTGGATATATGGACCTCTCTGGGCATTTCGTTGGAAACGGGAAAAACTGCACATCACTAAACAGAAGTATTCTCAGAAATTTCCCCGTGGTGATTGCATTCAACTCAAACTGTTGAACCTTCTTTGATAGTTCAGGTTTGAAACACACTTTTTGTAGAATCTGCAAGAGGATATTTGGACCCCTCTGAGGATTTCGTTGGAAACGGGATTAACCGCACCTAACTAAACAGAAGCATTCTCAGAACTTTCCTCGTGAGGCTTGCATTCAGCAAACACTGTTGAACGTTTCTTTGATAGTTTAGGTTTGAAACACTCTTCTTGTAGAAACTGCAAGTTGATATTTGGACCTCTCTGAGGGTTTCGTTGGAAACGGGATAAAGTGCACATAACTAAACAGAAGCATTCTCAGAACCTTCTTCGTGATGTTTGCATTCAACTCACAGTGTGGAAACTTTCTTTGATAGTTCAGGTTTGAAACACTCTTTTGTAGAAACTGCAGGTGGATAATTCCATCTCTTTGAGTCCTATCCTAGTAAAGGAGATAACTTCATATCAAAGCAAGACAGAAGCATTCTCAGAAATTTCTTTGGGATGATTGAGTCGGACTCAGCTGAACATTCCTTTGGATGGAGCACTTTCGAAACGCACTATTTGTAGAATCTGCAAGTGCATGTGTGGTCCTCTCTGAGGATTTCGTTGGAAACGGGATAAACCGCACACAACAAAACAGAAGCATTCTCAGAACCTTCTTCGTGATGTTTGCATTCAACTCACAGTGTTGACAGGTTTGAAACACTCCTTTTGTGGAAACTGCAAGTGGAGAATTGCACCTCTTTGAGGCCTATCCTAGTAAAGGAAATAACTTCATATCAAAACAAGACAGAAGCATTCTCAGAAAATTCCTTGGGATGATTGTGTTGGACTCACAGAGCTGAACATTCCTTGGGCTGGAGCAGTTTCGAAAGACGCTTTCTGTAGCATCTGCAAGTGGATATTTGGCCCTCTCTGAGGAATTCGTTGGAATCGGGGTAATATCAGCTAACTAAACAGAAGCAGTCTCAGAATCTTCTTTGTGATGTTTGCATTCAAATCCCAGAGTTGAAACTTCCTTTGAAAGTTCAGGTTAGAAACACTCTTTTTGTAGGATCTGCAATTGGATATTTGGACCACTCTGTGGCCTTCGTTCGAAACGGATATATCTTCACATAAAATCTAGACAGAAGCATTCTCAGAAACTTTTCTGTGATGACTGCATTCAACTCACAGAGTTGAACACTCGTTTTGAGAGCGCAGTTTTGAAACTCTCTTTCTGTGGAATCTGCAAGTGGATATGTGGACCTCTTTGAAGATTTCTTTGGAAACGGGAATATCTTCACATAAAATCTAAACAGAAGCATTCTCAGAAACTTCTCTGTGATGTTTGTGTTCAACTCACACAGTTTCACATGGCTTTTCAAAGAGAAGTTCTGAAACATTCTTTTCCTAGTGTCTGCAAGTGGACATTTGGAGAGCTTTCAGGCCTGTGGTGGAAAACGAATTATCGTCACATAAAAACAAGAGAGAAGCATTGTCAGAAACTTCTTTGTGATGATTGCATTCAACTCACAGAGTTGAAGGTTCCTTTTCAAACAGCAGTTTCCAAACACTCTTTCTGTGTAATATGCAAGTGGATATTTCAACGTCTTTGAAGATTTCGTAGGAAACGGGATAATCTTCACAGAAAAGCTAAACAGAAGCATTCTCAGAAACACCTTTGTGATGATTAAATTCAACTCACAGAGTTGAACTTTTCTTTTGGGAGAGAATCTTTGAAACACTCTTTTACTACAATCTGCAAGTGGACATTAGGAGGGCTTTGAGGCCTCTGGTGGAAAAGGAAATATCTTCCAGTAAAAACTAGATAGAAGCATTCTCAGAAACTACTTTGTGATGATTGCATTCAAGACACAGAGTTGAACATTCCCTTTGACAGTGCAGTTTGGAAACTCTCTTTTTGTAGAATCTGCAAGTGGAGATATGGACCGCTTGGAGGCCTATGGTAGTCAAGGAAATAACTTCATATACAAACTAGACAGTAGCATTCTCAGAAAACTCATTGTGACGACTGAGCTTAACTCACAGAGCTGAACATTCCCTGGGATTGAGCAGCTGCGAAACACACTATTTGTAGAATCTGCAAGGGGATTTTTGGACCTCTCTGAGGATTTCGTTGGAAACGGGATAAACTGCACATAACCAAACGGAAGTATTCTCAGAACTTTCTTCATGGTGATTGCATTCAACTCACACTGTTGAACCTTTCTTTGATAGTTCAGGTTTGAAACACTCTTTTTGTAGAATCTGCAAGAGGATATTTGGACCCCTCTGAGGATTTCGTTGGAAACGGGATTACCCGCACCTAACTAAACAGAAGCATTCTCAGAACTTTCCTCGTGATGCTTGCATTCAACAAACACTGTTGAACCTTTCTTTGATAGTTTAGGTTTGAAACACTCTTTTTGTAGAAACTGCAAGTTGATATTTGGACCTCTCTGAGGATTTCGTTGGAAACGGGATAAAGTGCACATAACTAAACAGAAGCATTCTCAGAAATTTCTTCGTGATGTTTGCATTCAACTCACAGCGTTGAAACTTTCTTTGATAGTTCAGGTTTGAAACACTCTTTTGTAGAAACTGCAGGTGGATAATTCCATCTCTTTGAGTCCTGTCCTAATAAAGGAGATAACTTCATATCAAAGCAAGACAGAAGCATTCTCAGAAATTTCTTTGGGATGATTGAGTCGGACTCAGCTGAACATTCCTTTGGATGGAGCACTTTCGAAACACACTATTTGTAGAATCTGCAAGTGGATATTTGGACCTCTCTGAGGATTTCGTTGGAAACGGGATAAACCACACACAACTAAACAGAAGCATTCTCAGAGCCTTCTTCATGATGTTTGCATTCAACTCACAGTGTTGAACCTTTCTTTGATAGTTCAGGTTTGAAACACTCTTTTTGTAGAAACTGCAAGTGGGGAATTGCACCTCTTTGAGGCCTATCCCAGTAAAGGAAATAACTTCATATCAAAACAAGACCGAAGGACTCTCAGAAAATTCCTTGGGATGATTGTCTTGGACTCACCGAGCTGAACATTCCTTGGGCTGGAGAAGTTTTGAAGCACGCTTACTGGAGAATCTGCAAGTGGATATTTGGCCCTCTCTGAGGAATTCGTTGGAAACGGGATAATTTCAGCTAACTAAACAGAAGCAGTCTCAGAATCTTCTTTGTGATGTTTGCATTCAAATCCCAGAGTTGAACGTTCCTTTGAACGTTCAGGTTTGAAACTCTCTTTTTGTAGAATCTGCGAGTGGATATATGGACCTCTCTGGGCATTTCGTTGGAAACGGGAAAAACTGCACATCACTAAACAGAAGTATTCTCAGAAATTTCCCCGTGGTGATTGCATTCAACTCAAACTGTTGAACCTTCTTTGATAGTTCAGGTTTGAAACACACTTTTTGTAGAATCTGCAAGAGGATATTTGGACCTCTCTGAGGATTTCGTTGGAAACGGGATTAACCGCACCTAACTAAACAGAAGCATTCTCAGAACTTTCCTCGTGAGGCTTGCATTCAGCAAACACTGTTGAACGTTTCTTTGATAGTTTTGGTTTGAAACACTTCTTGTAGAAACTGCAAGTTGATATTTGGACCTCTCTGAGGGTTTCGTTGGACACGGGATAAAGTGCACATAACTAAACAGAAGCATTCTCAGAACCTTCTTCGTGATGTTTGCATTCAACTCACAGTGTTGAAACTTTCTTTGATAGTTCAGGTTTGAAACACTCTTTTGTAGAAACTGCAGGTGGATAATTCCATCTCTTTGAGTCCTATCCTAGTAAAGGAGATAACTTCATATCAAAGCAAGACAGAAGCATTCTCAGAAATTTCTTTGGGATGATTGAGTCGGACTCAGCTGAACATTCCTTTGGATGGAGCACTTTCGAAACGCACTATTTGTAGAATCTGCAAGTGCATGTGTGGTCCTCTCTGAGGATTTCGTTGGAAACGGGATAAACCGCACACAACAAAACAGAAGCATTCTCAGAACCTTCTTCGTGATGTTTGCATTCAACTCACAGTGTTGACAGGTTTGAAACACTCCTTTTGTGGAAACTGCAAGTGGAGAATTGCACCTCTTTGAGGCCTATCCTAGTAAAGGAAATAACTTCATATCAAAACAAGACAGAAGCATTCTCAGAAAATTCCTTGGGATGATTGTGTTGGACTCACAGAGCTGAACATTCCTTGGGCTGGAGCAGTTTCGAAAGACGCTTTCTGTAGCATCTGCAAGTGGATATTTGGCCCTCTCTGAGGAATTCGTTGGAATCGGGGTAATATCAGCTAACTAAACAGAAGCAGTCTCAGAATCTTCTTTGTGATGTTTGCATTCAAATCCCAGAGTTGAAACTTCCTTTGAAAGTTCAGGTTAGAAACACTCTTTTTGTAGGATCTGCAATTGGATATTTGGACCACTCTGTGGCCTTCGTTCGAAACGGATATATCTTCACATAAAATCTAGACAGAAGCATTCTCAGAAACTTTTCTGTGATGACTGCATTCAACTCACAGAGTTGAACACTCGTTTTGAGAGCGCAGTTTTGAAACTCTCTTTCTGTGGAATCTGCAAGTGGATATGTGGACCTCTTTGAAGATTTCTTTGGAAACGGGAATATCTTCACATAAAATCTAAACAGAAGCATTCTCAGAAACTTCTCTGTGATGTTTGTGTTCAACTCACACAGTTTCACATGGCTTTTCAAAGAGAAGTTCTGAAACATTCTTTTCCTAGTGTCTGCAAGTGGACATTTGGAGAGCTTTCAGGCCTGTGGTGGAAAACGAATTATCGTCACATAACAACAAGAGAGAAGCATTGTCAGAAACTTCTTTGTGATGATTGCATTCAACTCACAGAGTTGAAGGTTCCTTTTCAAACAGCAGTTTCCAAACACTCTTTCTGTGTAATGTGCAAGTGGATATTTCAACGTCTTTGAAGATTTCGTAGGAAACGGGATAATCTTCACAGAAAAGCTAAACAGAAGCATTCTCAGAAACACCTTTGTGATGATTAAATTCAACTCACAGAGTTGAACTTTTCTTTTGGGAGAGAATCTTTGAAACACTCTTTTACTACAATCTGCAAGTGGACATTAGGAGGGCTTTGAGGCCTCTGGTGGAAAAGGAAATATCTTCCAGTAAAAACTAGATAGAAGCATTCTCAGAAACTACTTTGTGATGATTGCATTCAAGACACAGAGTTGAACATTCCCTTTGACAGTGCAGTTTGGAAACTCTCTTTTTGTAGAATCTGCAAGTGGAGATATGGACCGCTTGGAGGCCTATGGTAGTCAAGGAAATAACTTCATATACAAACTAGACAGTAGCATTCTCAGAAAACTCATTGTGACGACTGAGTTTAACTCACAGAGCTGAACATTCCCTGGGATGGAGCAGCTGCGAAACACACTATTTGTAGAATCTGCAAGGGGATTTTTGGACCTCTCTGAGGATTTCGTTGGAAACGGGATAAACTGCACATAACTAAACGGAAGTATTCTCAGAACTTTCTTCATGGTGATTGCATTCAACTCACACTGTTGAACCTTTCTTTGATAGTTCAGGTTTGAAACACTCTTTTTGTAGAATCTGCAAGAGGATATTTGGACCCCTCTGAGGATTTCGTTGGAAACGGGATTACCCGCACCTAACTAAACAGAAGCATTCTCAGAACTTTCCTCGTGATGCTTGCATTCAACAAACACTGTTGAACCTTTCTTTGATAGTTTAGGTTTGAAACACTCTTTTTGTAGAAACTGCAAGTTGATATTTGGACCTCTCTGAGGATTTCGTTGGAAACGGGATAAAGTGCACATAACTAAACAGAAGCATTCTCAGAAATTTCTTCGTGATGTTTGCATTCAACTCACAGCGTTGAAACTTTCTTTGATAGTTCAGGTTTGAAACACTCTTTTGTAGAAACTGCAGGTGGATAATTCCATCTCTTTGAGTCCTGTCCTAATAAAGGAGATAACTTCATATCAAAGCAAGACAGAAGCATTCTCAGAAATTTCTTTGGGATGATTGAGTCGGACTCAGCTGAACATTCCTTTGGATGGAGCACTTTCGAAACACACTATTTGTAGAATCTGCAAGTGGATATTTGGACCTCTCTGAGGATTTCGTTGGAAACGGGATAAACCACACACAACTAAACAGAAGCATTCTCAGAGCCTTCTTCATGATGTTTGCATTCAACTCACAGTGTTGAACCTTTCTTTGATAGTTCAGGTTTGAAACACTCTTTTTGTAGAAACTGCAAGTGGGGAATTGCACCTCTTTGAGGCCTATCCCAGTAAAGGAAATAACTTCATATCAAAACAAGACCGAAGGACTCTCAGAAAATTCCTTGGGATGATTGTCTTGGACTCACCGAGCTGAACATTCCTTGGGCTGGAGAAGTTTTGAAGCACGCTTACTGGAGAATCTGCAAGTGGATATTTGGCCCTCTCTGAGGAATTCGTTGGAAACGGGATAATTTCAGCTAACTAAACAGAAGCAGTCTCAGAATCTTCTTTGTGATGTTTGCATTCAAATCCCAGAGTTGAACGTTCCTTTGAACGTTCAGGTTTGAAACTCTCTTTTTGTAGAATCTGCGAGTGGATATATGGACCTCTCTGGGCATTTCGTTGGAAACGGGAAAAACTGCACATCACTAAACAGAAGTATTCTCAGAAATTTCCCCGTGGTGATTGCATTCAACTCAAACTGTTGAACCTTCTTTGATAGTTCAGGTTTGAAACACACTTTTTGTAGAATCTGCAAGAGGATATTTGGACCTCTCTGAGGATTTCGTTGGAAACGGGATTAACCGCACCTAACTAAACAGAAGCATTCTCAGAACTTTCCTCGTGAGGCTTGCATTCAGCAAACACTGTTGAACGTTTCTTTGATAGTTTTGGTTTGAAACACTTCTTGTAGAAACTGCAAGTTGATATTTGGACCTCTCTGAGGGTTTCGTTGGACACGGGATAAAGTGCACATAACTAAACAGAAGCATTCTCAGAACCTTCTTCGTGATGTTTGCATTCAACTCACAGTGTTGAAACTTTCTTTGATAGTTCAGGTTTGAAACACTCTTTTGTAGAAACTGCAGGTGGATAATTCCATCTCTTTGAGTCCTATCCTAGTAAAGGAGATAACTTCATATCAAAGCAAGACAGAAGCATTCTCAGAAATTTCTTTGGGATGATTGAGTCGGACTCAGCTGAACATTCCTTTGGATGGAGCACTTTCGAAACGCACTATTTGTAGAATCTGCAAGTGCATGTGTGGTCCTCTCTGAGGATTTCGTTGGAAACGGGATAAACCGCACACAACAAAACAGAAGCATTCTCAGAACCTTCTTCGTGATGTTTGCATTCAACTCACAGTGTTGACAGGTTTGAAACACTCCTTTTGTGGAAACTGCAAGTGGAGAATTGCACCTCTTTGAGGCCTATCCTAGTAAAGGAAATAACTTCATATCAAAACAAGACAGAAGCATTCTCAGAAAATTCCTTGGGATGATTGTGTTGGACTCACAGAGCTGAACATTCCTTGGGCTGGAGCAGTTTCGAAAGACGCTTTCTGTAGCATCTGCAAGTGGATATTTGGCCCTCTCTGAGGAATTCGTTGGAATCGGGGTAATATCAGCTAACTAAACAGAAGCAGTCTCAGAATCTTCTTTGTGATGTTTGCATTCAAATCCCAGAGTTGAAACTTCCTTTGAAAGTTCAGGTTAGAAACACTCTTTTTGTAGGATCTGCAATTGGATATTTGGACCACTCTGTGGCCTTCGTTCGAAACGGATATATCTTCACATAAAATCTAGACAGAAGCATTCTCAGAAACTTTTCTGTGATGACTGCATTCAACTCACAGCGTTGAACACTCGTTTTGAGAGCGCAGTTTTGAAACTCTCTTTCTGTGGAATCTGCAAGTGGATATGTGGACCTCTTTGAAGATTTCTTTGGAAACGGGAATATCTTCACATAAAATCTAAACAGAAGCATTCTCAGAAACTTCTCTGTGATGTTTGTGTTCAACTCACACAGTTTCACATGGCTTTTCAAAGAGAAGTTCTGAAACATTCTTTTCCTAGTGTCTGCAAGTGGACATTTGGAGAGCTTTCAGGCCTGTGGTGGAAAACGAATTATCGTCACATAACAACAAGAGAGAAGCATTGTCAGAAACTTCTTTGTGATGATTGCATTCAACTCACAGAGTTGAAGGTTCCTTTTCAAACAGCAGTTTCCAAACACTCTTTCTGTGTAATGTGCAAGTGGATATTTCAACGTCTTTGAAGATTTCGTAGGAAACGGGATAATCTTCACAGAAAAGCTAAACAGAAGCATTCTCAGAAACATCTTTGTGATGATTAAATTCAACTCACAGAGTTGAACTTTTCTTTTGGGAGAGAATCTTTGAAACACTCTTTTACTACAATCTGCAAGTGGACATTTGGCGGGCTTTGAGGCCTCTGGTGGAAAAGGAAATATCTTCCAGTAAGAACTAGATAGAAGCATTCTCAGAAACTACTTTGTGATGATTGCATTCAAGACACAGAGTTGAACATTCCCTTTGACAGTGCAGTTTGGAAACTCTCTTTTTGTAGAATCTGCAAGTGGAGATATGGACCTTGGAGGCCTATGGTAGTCAAGGAAATAACTTCATATACAAACTAGACAGTAGCATTCTCAGAAAACACTTTGTGACGACTGAGTTTAACTCACAGAGCTGAACATTCCCTGGGATGGAGCAGCTGCGAAACACACTATTTGTAGAATCTGCAAGGGGATTTTTGGACCTCTCTGAGGATTTCGTTGGAAACGGGATAAACTGCACATAACTAAACGGAAGTATTCTCAGAACTTTCTTCATGGTGATTGCATTCAACTCACACTGTTGAACCTTTCTTTGATAGTTCAGGTTTGAAACACTCTTTTTGTAGAATCTGCAAGAGGATATTTGGACCCCTCTGAGGATTTCGTTGGAAACGGGATTACCCGCACCTAACTAAACAGAAGCATTCTCAGAACTTTCCTCGTGATGCTTGCATTCAACAAACACTGTTGAACCTTTCTTTGATAGTTTAGGTTTGAAACACTCTTCTTATAGAAACTGCAAGTTGATATTTGGACCTCTCTGAGGGTTTCGTTGGAAACGGGATAAAGTGCACATAACTAAACAGAAGCATTCTCAGAACCTTCTTCGTGATGTTTGCATTCAACTCACAGCGTTGAAACTTTCTTTGATAGTTCAGGTTTGAAACACTCTTTTGTAGAAACTGCAGGTGGATAATTCCATCTCTTTGAGTCCTATCCTAATAAGGGAGATAACTTCATATCAAAGCAAGACGGAAGCATTCTCAGAAATTTCTTTGGGATGATTGAGTCGGACTCAGCTGAACATTCCTTTGGATGGAGCACTTTCGAAACACACTATTTGTAGAATCTGCAAGTGGATATTTGGACCTCTCTGAGGATTTCGTTGGAAGCGGGATAAAACACACACAACTAAACAGAAGCATTCTCAGAACCTTCTTCATGATGTTTGCATTCAACTCACAGTGTTGAAACTTTCTTTGATAGTTCAGGTTTGAAACACTCTTTTTGTAGAAACTGCAAGTGGAGAATTGCACCTGTTTGAGGCCTATCCCAGTAAAGGAAATAACTTCATATCAAAACAAGACAGAAGGATTCTCAGAAAATTCCCTGGTATGATTGTCTTGGACTCACCGAGCTGAACATTCCTTGGGCTGGAGAAGTTTTGAAGCACGCTTACTGGAGAATCTGCAAGTGGATATTTGGCCCTCTCTGAGGAATTCGTTGGAAACGGGATAATTTCAGCTAACTAAACAGAAGCAGTCTCAGAATCTTCTTTGTGATGTTTGCATTCAAATCCCAGAGTTGAACGTTCCTTTGAACGTTCAGGTTTGAAACTCTCTTTTTGTAGAATCTGCGAGTGGATATATGGACCTCTCTGGGCATTTCGTTGGAAACGGGAAAAACTGCACATCACTAAACAGAAGTATTCTCAGAAATTTCCCCGTGGTGATTGCATTCAACTCAAACTGTTGAACCTTCTTTGATAGTTCAGGTTTGAAACACACTTTTTGTAGAATCTGCAAGAGGATATTTGGACCTCTCTGAGGATTTCGTTGGAAACGGGATTAACCGCACCTAACTAAACAGAAGCATTCTCAGAACTTTCCTCGTGAGGCTTGCATTCAGCAAACACTGTTGAACGTTTCTTTGATAGTTTAGGTTTGAAACACTCTTCTTGTAGAAACTGCAAGTTGATATTTGGACCTCTCTGAGGGTTTCGTTGGAAACGGGATAAAGTGCACATAACTAAACAGAAGCATTCTCAGAACCTTCTTCGTGATGTTTGCATTCAACTCACAGCGTTGAAACTTTCTTTGATAGTTCAGGTTTGAAACACTCTTTTGTAGAAACTGCAGGTGGATAATTCCATCTCTTTGAGTCCTATCCTAGTAAAGGAGATAACTTCATATCAAAGCAAGACAGAAGCATTCTCAGAAATTTCTTTGGGATGATTGAGTCGGACTCAGCTGAACATTCCTTTGGATGGAGCACTTTCGAAACGCACTATTTGTAGAATCTGCAAGTGCATGTGTGGTCCTCTCTGAGGATTTCGTTGGAAACGGGATAAACCGCACACAACAAAACAGAAGCATTCTCAGAACCTTCTTCGTGATGTTTGCATTCAACTCACAGTGTTGACAGGTTTGAAACACTCCTTTTGTGGAAACTGCAAGTGGAGAATTGCACCTCTTTGAGGCCTATCCTAGTAAAGGAAATAACTTCATATCAAAACAAGACAGAAGCATTCTCAGAAAATTCCTTGGGATGATTGTGTTGGACTCACAGAGCTGAACATTCCTTGGGCTGGAGCAGTTTCGAAAGACGCTTTCTGTAGCATCTGCAAGTGGATATTTGGCCCTCTCTGAGGAATTCGTTGGAATCGGGGTAATATCAGCTAACTAAACAGAAGCAGTCTCAGAATCTTCTTTGTGATGTTTGCATTCAAATCCCAGAGTTGAAACTTCCTTTGAAAGTTCAGGTTAGAAACACTCTTTTTGTAGGATCTGCAATTGGATATTTGGACCACTCTGTGGCCTTCGTTCGAAACGGATATATCTTCACATAAAATCTAGACAGAAGCATTCTCAGAAACTTTTCTGTGGTGACTGCATTCAACTCACAGAGTTGAACACTCGTTTTGAGAGCGCAGTTTTGAAACTCTCTTTCTGTGGAATCTGCAAGTGGATATGTGGACCTCTTTGAAGATTTCTTTGGAAACGGGAATATCTTCACATAAAATCTAAACAGAAGCATTCTCAGAAATTTCTCTGTGATGTTTGTGTTCAACTCACACAGTTTCACATGGCTTTTCAAAGAGAAGTTCTGAAACATTCTTTTCCTAGTGTCTGCAAGTGGACATTTGGAGAGCTTTCAGGCCTGTGGTGGAAAACGAATTATCGTCACATAAAAACAAGAGAGAAGCATTGTCAGAAACTTCTTTGTGATGATTGCATTCAACTCACAGAGTTGAAGGTTCCTTTTCAAACAGCAGTTTCCAAACACTCTTTCTGTGTAATGTGCAAGTGGATATTTCAACGTCTTTGAAGATTTCGTAGGAAACGGGATAATCTTCACAGAAAAGCTAAACAGAAGCATTCTCAGAAACATCTTTGTGATGATTAAATTCAACTCACAGAGTTCAACTTTTCTTTTGGGAGAGAATCTTTGAAACACTCTTTTACTACAATCTGCAAGTGGACATTTGGCGGGCTTTGAGGCCTCTGGTGGAAAAGGAAATATCTTCCAGTAAGAACTAGATAGAAGCATTCTCAGAAACTACTTTGTGATGATTGCATTCAAGACACAGAGTTGAACATTCCCTTTGACAGTGCAGTTTGGAAACTCTCTTTTTGTAGAATCTGCAAGTGGAGATATGGACCTTGGAGGCCTATGGTACTCAAGGAAATAACTTCATATACAAACTAGACAGTAGCATTCTCAGAAAACACTTTGTGACGACTGAGTTTAACTCACAGAGCTGAACATTCCCTGGGATGGAGCAGCTGCGAAACACACTATTTGTAGAATCTGCAAGGGGATTTTTGGACCTCTCTGAGGATTTCGTTGGAAACGGGATAAACTGCACATAACTAAACGGAAGTATTCTCAGAACTTTCTTCATGGTGATTGCATTCAACTCACACTGTTGAACCTTTCTTTGATAGTTCAGGTTTGAAACACTCTTTTTGTAGAATCTGCAAGAGGATATTTGGACCCCTCTGAGGATTTCGTTGGAAACGGGATTACCCGCACCTAACTAAACAGAAGCATTCTCAGAACTTTCCTCGTGATGCTTGCATTCAACAAACACTGTTGAACCTTTCTTTGATAGTTTAGGTTTGAAACACTCTTCTTATAGAAACTGCAAGTTGATATTTGGACCTCTCTGAGGGTTTCGTTGGAAACGGGATAAAGTGCACATAACTAAACAGAAGCATTCTCAGAACCTTCTTCGTGATGTTTGCATTCAACTCACAGCGTTGAAACTTTCTTTGATAGTTCAGGTTTGAAACACTCTTTTGTAGAAACTGCAGGTGGATAATTCCATCTCTTTGAGTCCTATCCTAATAAGGGAGATAACTTCATATCAAAGCAAGACGGAAGCATTCTCAGAAATTTCTTTGGGATGATTGAGTCGGACTCAGCTGAACATTCCTTTGGATGGAGCACTTTCGAAACACACTATTTGTAGAATCTGCAAGTGGATATTTGGACCTCTCTGAGGATTTCGTTGGAAGCGGGATAAAACACACACAACTAAACAGAAGCATTCTCAGAACCTTCTTCATGATGTTTGCATTCAACT
This sequence comes from Pan troglodytes, assembly GCF_028858775.2. Classification (NCBI taxonomy): domain Eukaryota; kingdom Metazoa; phylum Chordata; class Mammalia; order Primates; family Hominidae; genus Pan; species Pan troglodytes. The sequence continues at coordinate 65,181,569 of NC_072403.2, forward strand.
CACAGTGTTGAAACTTTCTTTGATAGTTCAGGTTTGAAACACTCTTTTTGTAGAAACTGCAAGTGGAGAATTGCACCTGTTTGAGGCCTATCCCAGTAAAGGAAATAACTTCATATCAAAACAAGACAGAAGGATTCTCAGAAAATTCCCTGGTATGATTGTCTTGGACTCACCGAGCTGAACATTCCTTGGGCTGGAGAAGTTTTGAAGCACGCTTACTGGAGAATCTGCAAGTGGATATTTGGCCCTCTCTGAGGAATTCGTTGGAAACGGGATAATTTCAGCTAACTAAACAGAAGCAGTCTCAGAATCTTCTTTGTGATGTTTGCATTCAAATCCCAGAGTTGAACGTTCCTTTGAACGTTCAGGTTTGAAACTCTCTTTTTGTAGAATCTGCGAGTGGATATATGGACCTCTCTGGGCATTTCGTTGGAAACGGGAAAAACTGCACATCACTAAACAGAAGTATTCTCAGAAATTTCCCCGTGGTGATTGCATTCAACTCAAACTGTTGAACCTTCTTTGATAGTTCAGGTTTGAAACACACTTTTTGTAGAATCTGCAAGAGGATATTTGGACCTCTCTGAGGATTTCGTTGGAAACGGGATTAACCGCACCTAACTAAACAGAAGCATTCTCAGAACTTTCCTCGTGAGGCTTGCATTCAGCAAACACTGTTGAACGTTTCTTTGATAGTTTAGGTTTGAAACACTCTTCTTGTAGAAACTGCAAGTTGATATTTGGACCTCTCTGAGGGTTTCGTTGGAAACGGGATAAAGTGCACATAACTAAACAGAAGCATTCTCAGAACCTTCTTCGTGATGTTTGCATTCAACTCACAGCGTTGAAACTTTCTTTGATAGTTCAGGTTTGAAACACTCTTTTGTAGAAACTGCAGGTGGATAATTCCATCTCTTTGAGTCCTATCCTAGTAAAGGAGATAACTTCATATCAAAGCAAGACAGAAGCATTCTCAGAAATTTCTTTGGGATGATTGAGTCGGACTCAGCTGAACATTCCTTTGGATGGAGCACTTTCGAAACGCACTATTTGTAGAATCTGCAAGTGCATGTGTGGTCCTCTCTGAGGATTTCGTTGGAAACGGGATAAACCGCACACAACAAAACAGAAGCATTCTCAGAACCTTCTTCGTGATGTTTGCATTCAACTCACAGTGTTGACAGGTTTGAAACACTCCTTTTGTGGAAACTGCAAGTGGAGAATTGCACCTCTTTGAGGCCTATCCTAGTAAAGGAAATAACTTCATATCAAAACAAGACAGAAGCATTCTCAGAAAATTCCTTGGGATGATTGTGTTGGACTCACAGAGCTGAACATTCCTTGGGCTGGAGCAGTTTCGAAAGACGCTTTCTGTAGCATCTGCAAGTGGATATTTGGCCCTCTCTGAGGAATTCGTTGGAATCGGGGTAATATCAGCTAACTAAACAGAAGCAGTCTCAGAATCTTCTTTGTGATGTTTGCATTCAAATCCCAGAGTTGAAACTTCCTTTGAAAGTTCAGGTTAGAAACACTCTTTTTGTAGGATCTGCAATTGGATATTTGGACCACTCTGTGGCCTTCGTTCGAAACGGATATATCTTCACATAAAATCTAGACAGAAGCATTCTCAGAAACTTTTCTGTGGTGACTGCATTCAACTCACAGAGTTGAACACTCGTTTTGAGAGCGCAGTTTTGAAACTCTCTTTCTGTGGAATCTGCAAGTGGATATGTGGACCTCTTTGAAGATTTCTTTGGAAACGGGAATATCTTCACATAAAATCTAAACAGAAGCATTCTCAGAAATTTCTCTGTGATGTTTGTGTTCAACTCACACAGTTTCACATGGCTTTTCAAAGAGAAGTTCTGAAACATTCTTTTCCTAGTGTCTGCAAGTGGACATTTGGAGAGCTTTCAGGCCTGTGGTGGAAAACGAATTATCGTCACATAAAAACAAGAGAGAAGCATTGTCAGAAACTTCTTTGTGATGATTGCATTCAACTCACAGAGTTGAAGGTTCCTTTTCAAACAGCAGTTTCCAAACACTCTTTCTGTGTAATGTGCAAGTGGATATTTCAACGTCTTTGAAGATTTCGTAGGAAACGGGATAATCTTCACAGAAAAGCTAAACAGAAGCATTCTCAGAAACATCTTTGTGATGATTAAATTCAACTCACAGAGTTCAACTTTTCTTTTGGGAGAGAATCTTTGAAACACTCTTTTACTACAATCTGCAAGTGGACATTTGGCGGGCTTTGAGGCCTCTGGTGGAAAAGGAAATATCTTCCAGTAAGAACTAGATAGAAGCATTCTCAGAAACTACTTTGTGATGATTGCATTCAAGACACAGAGTTGAACATTCCCTTTGACAGTGCAGTTTGGAAACTCTCTTTTTGTAGAATCTGCAAGTGGAGATATGGACCTTGGAGGCCTATGGTACTCAAGGAAATAACTTCATATACAAACTAGACAGTAGCATTCTCAGAAAACACTTTGTGACGACTGAGTTTAACTCACAGAGCTGAACATTCCCTGGGATGGAGCAGCTGCGAAACACACTATTTGTAGAATCTGCAAGGGGATTTTTGGACCTCTCTGAGGATTTCGTTGGAAACGGGATAAACTGCACATAACTAAACGGAAGTATTCTCAGAACTTTCTTCATGGTGATTGCATTCAACTCACACTGTTGAACCTTTCTTTGATAGTTCAGGTTTGAAACACTCTTTTTGTAGAATCTGCAAGAGGATATTTGGACCCCTCTGAGGATTTCGTTGGAAACGGGATTACCCGCACCTAACTAAACAGAAGCATTCTCAGAACTTTCCTCGTGATGCTTGCATTCAACAAACACTGTTGAACCTTTCTTTGATAGTTTAGGTTTGAAACACTCTTCTTATAGAAACTGCAAGTTGATATTTGGACCTCTCTGAGGGTTTCGTTGGAAACGGGATAAAGTGCACATAACTAAACAGAAGCATTCTCAGAACCTTCTTCGTGATGTTTGCATTCAACTCACAGCGTTGAAACTTTCTTTGATAGTTCAGGTTTGAAACACTCTTTTGTAGAAACTGCAGGTGGATAATTCCATCTCTTTGAGTCCTATCCTAATAAGGGAGATAACTTCATATCAAAGCAAGACGGAAGCATTCTCAGAAATTTCTTTGGGATGATTGAGTCGGACTCAGCTGAACATTCCTTTGGATGGAGCACTTTCGAAACACACTATTTGTAGAATCTGCAAGTGGATATTTGGACCTCTCTGAGGATTTCGTTGGAAGCGGGATAAAACACACACAACTAAACAGAAGCATTCTCAGAACCTTCTTCATGATGTTTGCATTCAACTCACAGTGTTGAAACTTTCTTTGATAGTTCAGGTTTGAAACACTCTTTTTGTAGAAACTGCAAGTGGAGAATTGCACCTCTTTGAGGCCTATCCCAGTAAAGGAAATAACTTCATATCAAAACAAGACAGAAGGATTCTCAGAAAATTCCCTGGTATGATTGTCTTGGACTCACCGAGCTGAACATTCCTTGGGCTGGAGAAGTTTTGAAGCACGCTTACTGGAGAATCTGCAAGTGGATATTTGGCCCTCTCTGAGGAATTCGTTGGAAACGGGATAATTTCAGCTAACTAAACAGAAGCAGTCTCAGAATCTTCTTTGTGATGTTTGCATTCAAATCCCAGAGTTGAACGTTCCTTTGAACGTTCAGGTTTGAAACTCTCTTTTTGTAGAATCTGCGAGTGGATATATGGACCTCTCTGGGCATTTCGTTGGAAACGGGAAAAACTGCACATCACTAAACAGAAGTATTCTCAGAAATTTCCCCGTGGTGATTGCATTCAACTCAAACTGTTGAACCTTCTTTGATAGTTCAGGTTTGAAACACACTTTTTGTAGAATCTGCAAGAGGATATTTGGACCTCTCTGAGGATTTCGTTGGAAACGGGATTAACCGCACCTAACTAAACAGAAGCATTCTCAGAACTTTCCTCGTGAGGCTTGCATTCAGCAAACACTGTTGAACGTTTCTTTGATAGTTTAGGTTTGAAACACTCTTCTTGTAGAAACTGCAAGTTGATATTTGGACCTCTCTGAGGGTTTCGTTGGAAACGGGATAAAGTGCACATAACTAAACAGAAGCATTCTCAGAACCTTCTTCGTGATGTTTGCATTCAACTCACAGCGTTGAAACTTTCTTTGATAGTTCAGGTTTGAAACACTCTTTTGTAGAAACTGCAGGTGGATAATTCCATCTCTTTGAGTCCTATCCTAGTAAAGGAGATAACTTCATATCAAAGCAAGACAGAAGCATTCTCAGAAATTTCTTTGGGATGATTGAGTCGGACTCAGCTGAACATTCCTTTGGATGGAGCACTTTCGAAACGCACTATTTGTAGAATCTGCAAGTGCATGTGTGGTCCTCTCTGAGGATTTCGTTGGAAACGGGATAAACCGCACACAACAAAACAGAAGCATTCTCAGAACCTTCTTCGTGATGTTTGCATTCAACTCACAGTGTTGACAGGTTTGAAACACTCCTTTTGTGGAAACTGCAAGTGGAGAATTGCACCTCTTTGAGGCCTATCCTAGTAAAGGAAATAACTTCATATCAAAACAAGACAGAAGCATTCTCAGAAAATTCCTTGGGATGATTGTGTTGGACTCACAGAGCTGAACATTCCTTGGGCTGGAGCAGTTTCGAAAGACGCTTTCTGTAGCATCTGCAAGTGGATATTTGGCCCTCTCTGAGGAATTCGTTGGAATCGGGGTAATATCAGCTAACTAAACAGAAGCAGTCTCAGAATCTTCTTTGTGATGTTTGCATTCAAATCCCAGAGTTGAAACTTCCTTTGAAAGTTCAGGTTAGAAACACTCTTTTTGTAGGATCTGCAATTGGATATTTGGACCACTCTGTGGCCTTCGTTCGAAACGGATATATCTTCACATAAAATCTAGACAGAAGCATTCTCAGAAACTTTTCTGTGGTGACTGCATTCAACTCACAGAGTTGAACACTCGTTTTGAGAGCGCAGTTTTGAAACTCTCTTTCTGTGGAATCTGCAAGTGGATATGTGGACCTCTTTGAAGATTTCTTTGGAAACGGGAATATCTTCACATAAAATCTAAACAGAAGCATTCTCAGAAATTTCTCTGTGATGTTTGTGTTCAACTCACACAGTTTCACATGGCTTTTCAAAGAGAAGTTCTGAAACATTCTTTTCCTAGTGTCTGCAAGTGGACATTTGGAGAGCTTTCAGGCCTGTGGTGGAAAACGAATTATCGTCACATAAAAACAAGAGAGAAGCATTGTCAGAAACTTCTTTGTGATGATTGCATTCAACTCACAGAGTTGAAGGTTCCTTTTCAAACAGCAGTTTCCAAACACTCTTTCTGTGTAATGTGCAAGTGGATATTTCAACGTCTTTGAAGATTTCGTAGGAAACGGGATAATCTTCACAGAAAAGCTAAACAGAAGCATTCTCAGAAACATCTTTGTGATGATTAAATTCAACTCACAGAGTTGAACTTTTCTTTTGGGAGAGAATCTTTGAAACACTCTTTTACTACAATCTGCAAGTGGACATTTGGCGGGCTTTGAGGCCTCTGGTGGAAAAGGAAATATCTTCCAGTAAGAACTAGATAGAAGCATTCTCAGAAACTACTTTGTGATGATTGCATTCAAGACACAGAGTTGAACATTCCCTTTGACAGTGCAGTTTGGAAACTCTCTTTTTGTAGAATCTGCAAGTGGAGATATGGACCTTGGAGGCCTATGGTACTCAAGGAAATAACTTCATATACAAACTAGACAGTAGCATTCTCAGAAAACTCTTTGTGACGACTGAGTTTAACTCACAGAGCTGAACATTCCCTGGGATGGAGCAGCTGCGAAACACACTATTTGTAGAATCTGCAAGGGGATTTTTGGACCTCTCTGAGGATTTCGTTGGAAACGGGATAAACTGCACATAACTAAACGGAAGTATTCTCAGAACTTTCTTCATGGTGATTGCATTCAACTCACACTGTTGAACCTTTCTTTGATAGTTCAGGTTTGAAACACTCTTTTTGTAGAATCTGCAAGAGGATATTTGGACCCCTCTGAGGATTTCGTTGGAAACGGGATTAACCGCACCTAACTAAACAGAAGCATTCTCAGAACTTTCCTCGTGATGCTTGCATTCAACAAACACTGTTGAACCTTTCTTTGATAGTTTAGGTTTGAAACACTCTTCTTATAGAAACTGCAAGTTGATATTTGGACCTCTCTGAGGGTTTCGTTGGAAACGGGATAAAGTGCACATAACTAAACAGAAGCATTCTCAGAACCTTCTTCGTGATGTTTGCATTCAACTCACAGCGTTGAAACTTTCTTTGATAGTTCAGGTTTGAAACACTCTTTTGTAGAAACTGCAGGTGGATAATTCCATCTCTTTGAGTCCTATCCTAATAAGGGAGATAACTTCATATCAAAGCAAGACGGAAGCATTCTCAGAAATTTCTTTGGGATGATTGAGTCGGACTCAGCTGAACATTCCTTTGGATGGAGCACTTTCGAAACACACTATTTGTAGAATCTGCAAGTGGATATTTGGACCTCTCTGAGGATTTCGTTGGAAGCGGGATAAAACACACACAACTAAACAGAAGCATTCTCAGAACCTTCTTCATGATGTTTGCATTCAACTCACAGTGTTGAAACTTTCTTTGATAGTTCAGGTTTGAAACACTCTTTTTGTAGAAACTGCAAGTGGAGAATTGCACCTCTTTGAGGCCTATCCCAGTAAAGGAAATAACTTCATATCAAAACAAGACAGAAGGATTCTCAGAAAATTCCCTGGTATGATTGTCTTGGACTCACCGAGCTGAACATTCCTTGGGCTGGAGAAGTTTTGAAGCACGCTTACTGGAGAATCTGCAAGTGGATATTTGGCCCTCTCTGAGGAATTCGTTGGAAACGGGATAATTTCAGCTAACTAAACAGAAGCAGTCTCAGAATCTTCTTTGTGATGTTTGCATTCAAATCCCAGAGTTGAACGTTCCTTTGAACGTTCAGGTTTGAAACTCTCTTTTTGTAGAATCTGCGAGTGGATATATGGACCTCTCTGGGCATTTCGTTGGAAACGGGAAAAACTGCACATCACTAAACAGAAGTATTCTCAGAAATTTCCCCGTGGTGATTGCATTCAACTCAAACTGTTGAACCTTCTTTGATAGTTCAGGTTTGAAACACACTTTTTGTAGAATCTGCAAGAGGATATTTGGACCTCTCTGAGGATTTCGTTGGAAACGGGATTAACCGCACCTAACTAAACAGAAGCATTCTCAGAACTTTCCTCGTGAGGCTTGCATTCAGCAAACACTGTTGAACGTTTCTTTGATAGTTTAGGTTTGAAACACTCTTCTTGTAGAAACTGCAAGTTGATATTTGGACCTCTCTGAGGGTTTCGTTGGAAACGGGATAAAGTGCACATAACTAAACAGAAGCATTCTCAGAACCTTCTTCGTGATGTTTGCATTCAACTCACAGCGTTGAAACTTTCTTTGATAGTTCAGGTTTGAAACACTCTTTTGTAGAAACTGCAGGTGGATAATTCCATCTCTTTGAGTCCTATCCTAGTAAAGGAGATAACTTCATATCAAAGCAAGACAGAAGCATTCTCAGAAATTTCTTTGGGATGATTGAGTCGGACTCAGCTGAACATTCCTTTGGATGGAGCACTTTCGAAACGCACTATTTGTAGAATCTGCAAGTGCATGTGTGGTCCTCTCTGAGGATTTCGTTGGAAACGGGATAAACCGCACACAACAAAACAGAAGCATTCTCAGAACCTTCTTCGTGATGTTTGCATTCAACTCACAGTGTTGACAGGTTTGAAACACTCCTTTTGTGGAAACTGCAAGTGGAGAATTGCACCTCTTTGAGGCCTATCCTAGTAAAGGAAATAACTTCATATCAAAACAAGACAGAAGCATTCTCAGAAAATTCCTTGGGATGATTGTGTTGGACTCACAGAGCTGAACATTCCTTGGGCTGGAGCAGTTTCGAAAGACGCTTTCTGTAGCATCTGCAAGTGGATATTTGGCCCTCTCTGAGGAATTCGTTGGAATCGGGGTAATATCAGCTAACTAAACAGAAGCAGTCTCAGAATCTTCTTTGTGATGTTTGCATTCAAATCCCAGAGTTGAAACTTCCTTTGAAAGTTCAGGTTAGAAACACTCTTTTTGTAGGATCTGCAATTGGATATTTGGACCACTCTGTGGCCTTCGTTCGAAACGGATATATCTTCACATAAAATCTAGACAGAAGCATTCTCAGAAACTTTTCTGTGGTGACTGCATTCAACTCACAGAGTTGAACACTCGTTTTGAGAGCGCAGTTTTGAAACTCTCTTTCTGTGGAATCTGCAAGTGGATATGTGGACCTCTTTGAAGATTTCTTTGGAAACGGGAATATCTTCACATAAAATCTAAACAGAAGCATTCTCAGAAATTTCTCTGTGATGTTTGTGTTCAACTCACACAGTTTCACATGGCTTTTCAAAGAGAAGTTCTGAAACATTCTTTTCCTAGTGTCTGCAAGTGGACATTTGGAGAGCTTTCAGGCCTGTGGTGGAAAACGAATTATCGTCACATAAAAACAAGAGAGAAGCATTGTCAGAAACTTCTTTGTGATGATTGCATTCAACTCACAGAGTTGAAGGTTCCTTTTCAAACAGCAGTTTCCAAACACTCTTTCTGTGTAATGTGCAAGTGGATATTTCAACGTCTTTGAAGATTTCGTAGGAAACGGGATAATCTTCACAGAAAAGCTAAACAGAAGCATTCTCAGAAACATCTTTGTGATGATTAAATTCAACTCACAGAGTTCAACTTTTCTTTTGGGAGAGAATCTTTGAAACACTCTTTTACTACAATCTGCAAGTGGACATTTGGCGGGCTTTGAGGCCTCTGGTGGAAAAGGAAATATCTTCCAGTAAGAACTAGATAGAAGCATTCTCAGAAACTACTTTGTGATGATTGCATTCAAGACACAGAGTTGAACATTCCCTTTGACAGTGCAGTTTGGAAACTCTCTTTTTGTAGAATCTGCAAGTGGAGATATGGACCTTGGAGGCCTATGGTACTCAAGGAAATAACTTCATATACAAACTAGACAGTAGCATTCTCAGAAAACACTTTGTGACGACTGAGTTTAACTCACAGAGCTGAACATTCCCTGGGATGGAGCAGCTGCGAAACACACTATTTGTAGAATCTGCAAGGGGATTTTTGGACCTCTCTGAGGATTTCGTTGGAAACGGGATAAACTGCACATAACTAAACGGAAGTATTCTCAGAACTTTCTTCATGGTGATTGCATTCAACTCACACTGTTGAACCTTTCTTTGATAGTTCAGGTTTGAAACACTCTTTTTGTAGAATCTGCAAGAGGATATTTGGACCCCTCTGAGGATTTCGTTGGAAACGGGATTAACCGCACCTAACTAAACAGAAGCATTCTCAGAACTTTCCTCGTGATGCTTGCATTCAACAAACACTGTTGAACCTTTCTTTGATAGTTTAGGTTTGAAACACTCTTCTTATAGAAACTGCAAGTTGATATTTGGACCTCTCTGAGGGTTTCGTTGGAAACGGGATAAAGTGCACATAACTAAACAGAAGCATTCTCAGAACCTTCTTCGTGATGTTTGCATTCAACTCACAGCGTTGAAACTTTCTTTGATAGTTCAGGTTTGAAACACTCTTTTGTAGAAACTGCAGGTGGATAATTCCATCTCTTTGAGTCCTATCCTAATAAGGGAGATAACTTCATATCAAAGCAAGACGGAAGCATTCTCAGAAATTTCTTTGGGATGATTGAGTCGGACTCAGCTGAACATTCCTTTGGATGGAGCACTTTCGAAACACACTATTTGTAGAATCTGCAAGTGGATATTTGGACCTCTCTGAGGATTTCGTTGGAAGCGGGATAAAACACACACAACTAAACAGAAGCATTCTCAGAACCTTCTTCATGATGTTTGCATTCAACTCACAGTGTTGAAACTTTCTTTGATAGTTCAGGTTTGAAACACTCTTTTTGTAGAAACTGCAAGTGGAGAATTGCACCTCTTTGAGGCCTATCCCAGTAAAGGAAATAACTTCATATCAAAACAAGACAGAAGGATTCTCAGAAAATTCCCTGGTATGATTGTCTTGGACTCACCGAGCTGAACATTCCTTGGGCTGGAGAAGTTTTGAAGCACGCTTACTGGAGAATCTGCAAGTGGATATTTGGCCCTCTCTGAGGAATTCGTTGGAAACGGGATAATTTCAGCTAACTAAACAGAAGCAGTCTCAGAATCTTCTTTGTGATGTTTGCATTCAAATCCCAGAGTTGAACGTTCCTTTGAACGTTCAGGTTTGAAACTCTCTTTTTGTAGAATCTGCGAGTGGATATATGGACCTCTCTGGGCATTTCGTTGGAAACGGGAAAAACTGCACATCACTAAACAGAAGTATTCTCAGAAATTTCCCCGTGGTGATTGCATTCAACTCAAACTGTTGAACCTTCTTTGATAGTTCAGGTTTGAAACACACTTTTTGTAGAATCTGCAAGAGGATATTTGGACCTCTCTGAGGATTTCGTTGGAAACGGGATTAACCGCACCTAACTAAACAGAAGCATTCTCAGAACTTTCCTCGTGAGGCTTGCATTCAGCAAACACTGTTGAACGTTTCTTTGATAGTTTAGGTTTGAAACACTCTTCTTGTAGAAACTGCAAGTTGATATTTGGACCTCTCTGAGGGTTTCGTTGGAAACGGGATAAAGTGCACATAACTAAACAGAAGCATTCTCAGAACCTTCTTCGTGATGTTTGCATTCAACTCACAGCGTTGAAACTTTCTTTGATAGTTCAGGTTTGAAACACTCTTTTGTAGAAACTGCAGGTGGATAATTCCATCTCTTTGAGTCCTATCCTAGTAAAGGAGATAACTTCATATCAAAGCAAGACAGAAGCATTCTCAGAAATTTCTTTGGGATGATTGAGTCGGACTCAGCTGAACATTCCTTTGGATGGAGCACTTTCGAAACGCACTATTTGTAGAATCTGCAAGTGCATGTGTGGTCCTCTCTGAGGATTTCGTTGGAAACGGGATAAACCGCACACAACAAAACAGAAGCATTCTCAGAACCTTCTTCGTGATGTTTGCATTCAACTCACAGTGTTGACAGGTTTGAAACACTCCTTTTGTGGAAACTGCAAGTGGAGAATTGCACCTCTTTGAGGCCTATCCTAGTAAAGGAAATAACTTCATATCAAAACAAGACAGAAGCATTCTCAGAAAATTCCTTGGGATGATTGTGTTGGACTCACAGAGCTGAACATTCCTTGGGCTGGAGCAGTTTCGAAAGACGCTTTCTGTAGCATCTGCAAGTGGATATTTGGCCCTCTCTGAGGAATTCGTTGGAATCGGGGTAATATCAGCTAACTAAACAGAAGCAGTCTCAGAATCTTCTTTGTGATGTTTGCATTCAAATCCCAGAGTTGAAACTTCCTTTGAAAGTTCAGGTTAGAAACACTCTTTTTGTAGGATCTGCAATTGGATATTTGGACCACTCTGTGGCCTTCGTTCGAAACGGATATATCTTCACATAAAATCTAGACAGAAGCATTCTCAGAAACTTTTCTGTGGTGACTGCATTCAACTCACAGAGTTGAACACTCGTTTTGAGAGCGCAGTTTTGAAACTCTCTTTCTGTGGAATCTGCAAGTGGATATGTGGACCTCTTTGAAGATTTCTTTGGAAACGGGAATATCTTCACATAAAATCTAAACAGAAGCATTCTCAGAAATTTCTCTGTGATGTTTGTGTTCAACTCACACAGTTTCACATGGCTTTTCAAAGAGAAGTTCTGAAACATTCTTTTCCTAGTGTCTGCAAGTGGACATTTGGAGAGCTTTCAGGCCTGTGGTGGAAAACGAATTATCGTCACATAAAAACAAGAGAGAAGCATTGTCAGAAACTTCTTTGTGATGATTGCATTCAACTCACAGAGTTGAAGGTTCCTTTTCAAACAGCAGTTTCCAAACACTCTTTCTGTGTAATGTGCAAGTGGATATTTCAACGTCTTTGAAGATTTCGTAGGAAACGGGATAATCTTCACAGAAAAGCTAAACAGAAGCATTCTCAGAAACATCTTTGTGATGATTAAATTCAACTCACAGAGTTCAACTTTTCTTTTGGGAGAGAATCTTTGAAACACTCTTTTACTACAATCTGCAAGTGGACATTTGGCGGGCTTTGAGGCCTCTGGTGGAAAAGGAAATATCTTCCAGTAAGAACTAGATAGAAGCATTCTCAGAAACTACTTTGTGATGATTGCATTCAAGACACAGAGTTGAACATTCCCTTTGACAGTGCAGTTTGGAAACTCTCTTTTTGTAGAATCTGCAAGTGGAGATATGGACCTTGGAGGCCTATGGTACTCAAGGAAATAACTTCATATACAAACTAGACAGTAGCATTCTCAGAAAACACTTTGTGACGACTGAGTTTAACTCACAGAGCTGAACATTCCCTGGGATGGAGCAGCTGCGAAACACACTATTTGTAGAATCTGCAAGGGGATTTTTGGACCTCTCTGAGGATTTCGTTGGAAACGGGATAAACTGCACATAACTAAACGGAAGTATTCTCAGAACTTTCTTCATGGTGATTGCATTCAACTCACACTGTTGAACCTTTCTTTGATAGTTCAGGTTTGAAACACTCTTTTTGTAGAATCTGCAAGAGGATATTTGGACCCCTCTGAGGATTTCGTTGGAAACGGGATTAACCGCACCTAACTAAACAGAAGCATTCTCAGAACTTTCCTCGTGATGCTTGCATTCAACAAACACTGTTGAACCTTTCTTTGATAGTTTAGGTTTGAAACACTCTTCTTATAGAAACTGCAAGTTGATATTTGGACCTCTCTGAGGGTTTCGTTGGAAACGGGATAAAGTGCACATAACTAAACAGAAGCATTCTCAGAACCTTCTTCGTGATGTTTGCATTCAACTCACAGCGTTGAAACTTTCTTTGATAGTTCAGGTTTGAAACACTCTTTTGTAGAAACTGCAGGTGGATAATTCCATCTCTTTGAGTCCTATCCTAATAAGGGAGATAACTTCATATCAAAGCAAGACGGAAGCATTCTCAGAAATTTCTTTGGGATGATTGAGTCGGACTCAGCTGAACATTCCTTTGGATGGAGCACTTTCGAAACACACTATTTGTAGAATCTGCAAGTGGATATTTGGACCTCTCTGAGGATTTCGTTGGAAGCGGGATAAAACACACACAACTAAACAGAAGCATTCTCAGAACCTTCTTCATGATGTTTGCATTCAACTCACAGTGTTGAAACTTTCTTTGATAGTTCAGGTTTGAAACACTCTTTTTGTAGAAACTGCAAGTGGAGAATTGCACCTCTTTGAGGCCTATCCCAGTAAAGGAAATAACTTCATATCAAAACAAGACAGAAGGATTCTCAGAAAATTCCCTGGTATGATTGTCTTGGACTCACCGAGCTGAACATTCCTTGGGCTGGAGAAGTTTTGAAGCACGCTTACTGGAGAATCTGCAAGTGGATATTTGGCCCTCTCTGAGGAATTCGTTGGAAACGGGATAATTTCAGCTAACTAAACAGAAGCAGTCTCAGAATCTTCTTTGTGATGTTTGCATTCAAATCCCAGAGTTGAACGTTCCTTTGAACGTTCAGGTTTGAAACTCTCTTTTTGTAGAATCTGCGAGTGGATATATGGACCTCTCTGGGCATTTCGTTGGAAACGGGAAAAACTGCACATCACTAAACAGAAGTATTCTCAGAAATTTCCCCGTGGTGATTGCATTCAACTCAAACTGTTGAACCTTCTTTGATAGTTCAGGTTTGAAACACACTTTTTGTAGAATCTGCAAGAGGATATTTGGACCTCTCTGAGGATTTCGTTGGAAACGGGATTAACCGCACCTAACTAAACAGAAGCATTCTCAGAACTTTCCTCGTGAGGCTTGCATTCAGCAAACACTGTTGAACGTTTCTTTGATAGTTTAGGTTTGAAACACTCTTCTTGTAGAAACTGCAAGTTGATATTTGGACCTCTCTGAGGGTTTCGTTGGAAACGGGATAAAGTGCACATAACTAAACAGAAGCATTCTCAGAACCTTCTTCGTGATGTTTGCATTCAACTCACAGCGTTGAAACTTTCTTTGATAGTTCAGGTTTGAAACACTCTTTTGTAGAAACTGCAGGTGGATAATTCCATCTCTTTGAGTCCTATCCTAGTAAAGGAGATAACTTCATATCAAAGCAAGACAGAAGCATTCTCAGAAATTTCTTTGGGATGATTGAGTCGGACTCAGCTGAACATTCCTTTGGATGGAGCACTTTCGAAACGCACTATTTGTAGAATCTGCAAGTGCATGTGTGGTCCTCTCTGAGGATTTCGTTGGAAACGGGATAAACCGCACACAACAAAACAGAAGCATTCTCAGAACCTTCTTCGTGATGTTTGCATTCAACTCACAGTGTTGACAGGTTTGAAACACTCCTTTTGTGGAAACTGCAAGTGGAGAATTGCACCTCTTTGAGGCCTATCCTAGTAAAGGAAATAACTTCATATCAAAACAAGACAGAAGCATTCTCAGAAAATTCCTTGGGATGATTGTGTTGGACTCACAGAGCTGAACATTCCTTGGGCTGGAGCAGTTTCGAAAGACGCTTTCTGTAGCATCTGCAAGTGGATATTTGGCCCTCTCTGAGGAATTCGTTGGAATCGGGGTAATATCAGCTAACTAAACAGAAGCAGTCTCAGAATCTTCTTTGTGATGTTTGCATTCAAATCCCAGAGTTGAAACTTCCTTTGAAAGTTCAGGTTAGAAACACTCTTTTTGTAGGATCTGCAATTGGATATTTGGACCACTCTGTGGCCTTCGTTCGAAACGGATATATCTTCACATAAAATCTAGACAGAAGCATTCTCAGAAACTTTTCTGTGGTGACTGCATTCAACTCACAGAGTTGAACACTCGTTTTGAGAGCGCAGTTTTGAAACTCTCTTTCTGTGGAATCTGCAAGTGGATATGTGGACCTCTTTGAAGATTTCTTTGGAAACGGGAATATCTTCACATAAAATCTAAACAGAAGCATTCTCAGAAATTTCTCTGTGATGTTTGTGTTCAACTCACACAGTTTCACATGGCTTTTCAAAGAGAAGTTCTGAAACATTCTTTTCCTAGTGTCTGCAAGTGGACATTTGGAGAGCTTTCAGGCCTGTGGTGGAAAACGAATTATCGTCACATAAAAACAAGAGAGAAGCATTGTCAGAAACTTCTTTGTGATGATTGCATTCAACTCACAGAGTTGAAGGTTCCTTTTCAAACAGCAGTTTCCAAACACTCTTTCTGTGTAATGTGCAAGTGGATATTTCAACGTCTTTGAAGATTTCGTAGGAAACGGGATAATCTTCACAGAAAAGCTAAACAGAAGCATTCTCAGAAACATCTTTGTGATGATTAAATTCAACTCACAGAGTTCAACTTTTCTTTTGGGAGAGAATCTTTGAAACACTCTTTTACTACAATCTGCAAGTGGACATTTGGCGGGCTTTGAGGCCTCTGGTGGAAAAGGAAATATCTTCCAGTAAGAACTAGATAGAAGCATTCTCAGAAACTACTTTGTGATGATTGCATTCAAGACACAGAGTTGAACATTCCCTTTGACAGTGCAGTTTGGAAACTCTCTTTTTGTAGAATCTGCAAGTGGAGATATGGACCTTGGAGGCCTATGGTACTCAAGGAAATAACTTCATATACAAACTAGACAGTAGCATTCTCAGAAAACACTTTGTGACGACTGAGTTTAACTCACAGAGCTGAACATTCCCTGGGATGGAGCAGCTGCGAAACACACTATTTGTAGAATCTGCAAGGGGATTTTTGGACCTCTCTGAGGATTTCGTTGGAAACGGGATAAACTGCACATAACTAAACGGAAGTATTCTCAGAACTTTCTTCATGGTGATTGCATTCAACTCACACTGTTGAACCTTTCTTTGATAGTTCAGGTTTGAAACACTCTTTTTGTAGAATCTGCAAGAGGATATTTGGACCCCTCTGAGGATTTCGTTGGAAACGGGATTAACCGCACCTAACTAAACAGAAGCATTCTCAGAACTTTCCTCGTGATGCTTGCATTCAACAAACACTGTTGAACCTTTCTTTGATAGTTTAGGTTTGAAACACTCTTCTTATAGAAACTGCAAGTTGATATTTGGACCTCTCTGAGGGTTTCGTTGGAAACGGGATAAAGTGCACATAACTAAACAGAAGCATTCTCAGAACCTTCTTCGTGATGTTTGCATTCAACTCACAGCGTTGAAACTTTCTTTGATAGTTCAGGTTTGAAACACTCTTTTGTAGAAACTGCAGGTGGATAATTCCATCTCTTTGAGTCCTATCCTAATAAGGGAGATAACTTCATATCAAAGCAAGACGGAAGCATTCTCAGAAATTTCTTTGGGATGATTGAGTCGGACTCAGCTGAACATTCCTTTGGATGGAGCACTTTCGAAACACACTATTTGTAGAATCTGCAAGTGGATATTTGGACCTCTCTGAGGATTTCGTTGGAAGCGGGATAAAACACACACAACTAAACAGAAGCATTCTCAGAACCTTCTTCATGATGTTTGCATTCAACTCACAGTGTTGAAACTTTCTTTGATAGTTCAGGTTTGAAACACTCTTTTTGTAGAAACTGCAAGTGGAGAATTGCACCTCTTTGAGGCCTATCCCAGTAAAGGAAATAACTTCATATCAAAACAAGACAGAAGGATTCTCAGAAAATTCCCTGGTATGATTGTCTTGGACTCACCGAGCTGAACATTCCTTGGGCTGGAGAAGTTTTGAAGCACGCTTACTGGAGAATCTGCAAGTGGATATTTGGCCCTCTCTGAGGAATTCGTTGGAAACGGGATAATTTCAGCTAACTAAACAGAAGCAGTCTCAGAATCTTCTTTGTGATGTTTGCATTCAAATCCCAGAGTTGAACGTTCCTTTGAACGTTCAGGTTTGAAACTCTCTTTTTGTAGAATCTGCGAGTGGATATATGGACCTCTCTGGGCATTTCGTTGGAAACGGGAAAAACTGCACATCACTAAACAGAAGTATTCTCAGAAATTTCCCCGTGGTGATTGCATTCAACTCAAACTGTTGAACCTTCTTTGATAGTTCAGGTTTGAAACACACTTTTTGTAGAATCTGCAAGAGGATATTTGGACCTCTCTGAGGATTTCGTTGGAAACGGGATTAACCGCACCTAACTAAACAGAAGCATTCTCAGAACTTTCCTCGTGAGGCTTGCATTCAGCAAACACTGTTGAACGTTTCTTTGATAGTTTAGGTTTGAAACACTCTTCTTGTAGAAACTGCAAGTTGATATTTGGACCTCTCTGAGGGTTTCGTTGGAAACGGGATAAAGTGCACATAACTAAACAGAAGCATTCTCAGAACCTTCTTCGTGATGTTTGCATTCAACTCACAGCGTTGAAACTTTCTTTGATAGTTCAGGTTTGAAACACTCTTTTGTAGAAACTGCAGGTGGATAATTCCATCTCTTTGAGTCCTATCCTAGTAAAGGAGATAACTTCATATCAAAGCAAGACAGAAGCATTCTCAGAAATTTCTTTGGGATGATTGAGTCGGACTCAGCTGAACATTCCTTTGGATGGAGCACTTTCGAAACGCACTATTTGTAGAATCTGCAAGTGCATGTGTGGTCCTCTCTGAGGATTTCGTTGGAAACGGGATAAACCGCACACAACAAAACAGAAGCATTCTCAGAACCTTCTTCGTGATGTTTGCATTCAACTCACAGTGTTGACAGGTTTGAAACACTCCTTTTGTGGAAACTGCAAGTGGAGAATTGCACCTCTTTGAGGCCTATCCTAGTAAAGGAAATAACTTCATATCAAAACAAGACAGAAGCATTCTCAGAAAATTCCTTGGGATGATTGTGTTGGACTCACAGAGCTGAACATTCCTTGGGCTGGAGCAGTTTCGAAAGACGCTTTCTGTAGCATCTGCAAGTGGATATTTGGCCCTCTCTGAGGAATTCGTTGGAATCGGGGTAATATCAGCTAACTAAACAGAAGCAGTCTCAGAATCTTCTTTGTGATGTTTGCATTCAAATCCCAGAGTTGAAACTTCCTTTGAAAGTTCAGGTTAGAAACACTCTTTTTGTAGGATCTGCAATTGGATATTTGGACCACTCTGTGGCCTTCGTTCGAAACGGATATATCTTCACATAAAATCTAGACAGAAGCATTCTCAGAAACTTTTCTGTGGTGACTGCATTCAACTCACAGAGTTGAACACTCGTTTTGAGAGCGCAGTTTTGAAACTCTCTTTCTGTGGAATCTGCAAGTGGATATGTGGACCTCTTTGAAGATTTCTTTGGAAACGGGAATATCTTCACATAAAATCTAAACAGAAGCATTCTCAGAAATTTCTCTGTGATGTTTGTGTTCAACTCACACAGTTTCACATGGCTTTTCCAAGAGAAGTTCTGAAACATTCTTTTCCTAGTGTCTGCAAGTGGACATTTGGAGAGCTTTCAGGCCTGTGGTGGAAAACGAATTATCGTCACATAAAAACAAGAGAGAAGCATTGTCAGAAACTTCTTTGTGATGATTGCATTCAACTCACAGAGTTGAAGGTTCCTTTTCAAACAGCAGTTTCCAAACACTCTTTCTGTGTAATGTGCAAGTGGATATTTCAACGTCTTTGAAGATTTCGTAGGAAACGGGATAATCTTCACAGAAAAGCTAAACAGAAGCATTCTCAGAAACATCTTTGTGATGATTAAATTCAACTCACAGAGTTCAACTTTTCTTTTGGGAGAGAATCTTTGAAACACTCTTTTACTACAATCTGCAAGTGGACATTTGGCGGGCTTTGAGGCCTCTGGTGGAAAAGGAAATATCTTCCAGTAAGAACTAGATAGAAGCATTCTCAGAAACTACTTTGTGATGATTGCATTCAAGACACAGAGTTGAACATTCCCTTTGACAGTGCAGTTTGGAAACTCTCTTTTTGTAGAATCTGCAAGTGGAGATATGGACCTTGGAGGCCTATGGTACTCAAGGAAATAACTTCATATACAAACTAGACAGTAGCATTCTCAGAAAACACTTTGTGACGACTGAGTTTAACTCACAGAGCTGAACATTCCCTGGGATGGAGCAGCTGCGAAACACACTATTTGTAGAATCTGCAAGGGGATTTTTGGACCTCTCTGAGGATTTCGTTGGAAACGGGATAAACTGCACATAACTAAACGGAAGTATTCTCAGAACTTTCTTCATGGTGATTGCATTCAACTCACACTGTTGAACCTTTCTTTGATAGTTCAGGTTTGAAACACTCTTTTTGTAGAATCTGCAAGAGGATATTTGGACCCCTCTGAGGATTTCGTTGGAAACGGGATTAACCGCACCTAACTAAACAGAAGCATTCTCAGAACTTTCCTCGTGATGCTTGCATTCAACAAACACTGTTGAACCTTTCTTTGATAGTTTAGGTTTGAAACACTCTTCTTATAGAAACTGCAAGTTGATATTTGGACCTCTCTGAGGGTTTCGTTGGAAACGGGATAAAGTGCACATAACTAAACAGAAGCATTCTCAGAACCTTCTTCGTGATGTTTGCATTCAACTCACAGCGTTGAAACTTTCTTTGATAGTTCAGGTTTGAAACACTCTTTTGTAGAAACTGCAGGTGGATAATTCCATCTCTTTGAGTCCTATCCTAATAAGGGAGATAACTTCATATCAAAGCAAGACGGAAGCATTCTCAGAAATTTCTTTGGGATGATTGAGTCGGACTCAGCTGAACATTCCTTTGGATGGAGCACTTTCGAAACACACTATTTGTAGAATCTGCAAGTGGATATTTGGACCTCTCTGAGGATTTCGTTGGAAGCGGGATAAAACACACACAACTAAACAGAAGCATTCTCAGAACCTTCTTCATGATGTTTGCATTCAACTCACAGTGTTGAAACTTTCTTTGATAGTTCAGGTTTGAAACACTCTTTTTGTAGAAACTGCAAGTGGAGAATTGCACCTCTTTGAGGCCTATCCCAGTAAAGGAAATAACTTCATATCAAAACAAGACAGAAGGATTCTCAGAAAATTCCCTGGTATGATTGTCTTGGACTCACCGAGCTGAACATTCCTTGGGCTGGAGAAGTTTTGAAGCACGCTTACTGGAGAATCTGCAAGTGGATATTTGGCCCTCTCTGAGGAATTCGTTGGAAACGGGATAATTTCAGCTAACTAAACAGAAGCAGTCTCAGAATCTTCTTTGTGATGTTTGCATTCAAATCCCAGAGTTGAACGTTCCTTTGAAAGTTCAGGTTTGAAACTCTCTTTTTGTAGAATCTGCGAGTGGATATATGGACCTCTCTGGGCATTTCGTTGGAAACGGGAAAAACTGCACATCACTAAACAGAAGTATTCTCAGAAATTTCCCCGTGGTGATTGCATTCAACTCAAACTGTTGAACCTTCTTTGATAGTTCAGGTTTGAAACACACTTTTTGTAGAATCTGCAAGAGGATATTTGGACCTCTCTGAGGATTTCGTTGGAAACGGGATTAACCGCACCTAACTAAACAGAAGCATTCTCAGAACTTTCCTCGTGAGGCTTGCATTCAGCAAACACTGTTGAACGTTTCTTTGATAGTTTAGGTTTGAAACACTCTTCTTGTAGAAACTGCAAGTTGATATTTGGACCTCTCTGAGGGTTTCGTTGGAAACGGGATAAAGTGCACATAACTAAACAGAAGCATTCTCAGAACCTTCTTCGTGATGTTTGCATTCAACTCACAGCGTTGAAACTTTCTTTGATAGTTCAGGTTTGAAACACTCTTTTGTAGAAACTGCAGGTGGATAATTCCATCTCTTTGAGTCCTATCCTAGTAAAGGAGATAACTTCATATCAAAGCAAGACAGAAGCATTCTCAGAAATTTCTTTGGGATGATTGAGTCGGACTCAGCTGAACATTCCTTTGGATGGAGCACTTTCGAAACGCACTATTTGTAGAATCTGCAAGTGCATGTGTGGTCCTCTCTGAGGATTTCGTTGGAAACGGGATAAACCGCACACAACAAAACAGAAGCATTCTCAGAACCTTCTTCGTGATGTTTGCATTCAACTCACAGTGTTGACAGGTTTGAAACACTCCTTTTGTGGAAACTGCAAGTGGAGAATTGCACCTCTTTGAGGCCTATCCTAGTAAAGGAAATAACTTCATATCAAAACAAGACAGAAGCATTCTCAGAAAATTCCTTGGGATGATTGTGTTGGACTCACAGAGCTGAACATTCCTTGGGCTGGAGCAGTTTCGAAAGACGCTTTCTGTAGCATCTGCAAGTGGATATTTGGCCCTCTCTGAGGAATTCGTTGGAATCGGGGTAATATCAGCTAACTAAACAGAAGCAGTCTCAGAATCTTCTTTGTGATGTTTGCATTCAAATCCCAGAGTTGAAACTTCCTTTGAAAGTTCAGGTTAGAAACACTCTTTTTGTAGGATCTGCAATTGGATATTTGGACCACTCTGTGGCCTTCGTTCGAAACGGATATATCTTCACATAAAATCTAGACAGAAGCATTCTCAGAAACTTTTCTGTGGTGACTGCATTCAACTCACAGAGTTGAACACTCGTTTTGAGAGCGCAGTTTTGAAACTCTCTTTCTGTGGAATCTGCAAGTGGATATGTGGACCTCTTTGAAGATTTCTTTGGAAACGGGAATATCTTCACATAAAATCTAAACAGAAGCATTCTCAGAAATTTCTCTGTGATGTTTGTGTTCAACTCACACAGTTTCACATGGCTTTTCAAAGAGAAGTTCTGAAACATTCTTTTCCTAGTGTCTGCAAGTGGACATTTGGAGAGCTTTCAGGCCTGTGGTGGAAAACGAATTATCGTCACATAAAAACAAGAGAGAAGCATTGTCAGAAACTTCTTTGTGATGATTGCATTCAACTCACAGAGTTGAAGGTTCCTTTTCAAACAGCAGTTTCCAAACACTCTTTCTGTGTAATGTGCAAGTGGATATTTCAACGTCTTTGAAGATTTCGTAGGAAACGGGATAATCTTCACAGAAAAGCTAAACAGAAGCATTCTCAGAAACATCTTTGTGATGATTAAATTCAACTCACAGAGTTCAACTTTTCTTTTGGGAGAGAATCTTTGAAACACTCTTTTACTACAATCTGCAAGTGGACATTTGGCGGGCTTTGAGGCCTCTGGTGGAAAAGGAAATATCTTCCAGTAAGAACTAGATAGAAGCATTCTCAGAAACTACTTTGTGATGATTGCATTCAAGACACAGAGTTGAACATTCCCTTTGACAGTGCAGTTTGGAAACTCTCTTTTTGTAGAATCTGCAAGTGGAGATATGGACCTTGGAGGCCTATGGTACTCAAGGAAATAACTTCATATACAAACTAGACAGTAGCATTCTCAGAAAACACTTTGTGACGACTGAGTTTAACTCACAGAGCTGAACATTCCCTGGGATGGAGCAGCTGCGAAACACACTATTTGTAGAATCTGCAAGGGGATTTTTGGACCTCTCTGAGGATTTCGTTGGAAACGGGATAAACTGCACATAACTAAACGGAAGTATTCTCAGAACTTTCTTCATGGTGATTGCATTCAACTCACACTGTTGAACCTTTCTTTGATAGTTCAGGTTTGAAACACTCTTTTTGTAGAATCTGCAAGAGGATATTTGGACCCCTCTGAGGATTTCGTTGGAAACGGGATTAACCGCACCTAACTAAACAGAAGCATTCTCAGAACTTTCCTCGTGATGCTTGCATTCAACAAACACTGTTGAACCTTTCTTTGATAGTTTAGGTTTGAAACACTCTTCTTATAGAAACTGCAAGTTGATATTTGGACCTCTCTGAGGGTTTCGTTGGAAACGGGATAAAGTGCACATAACTAAACAGAAGCATTCTCAGAACCTTCTTCGTGATGTTTGCATTCAACTCACAGCGTTGAAACTTTCTTTGATAGTTCAGGTTTGAAACACTCTTTTGTAGAAACTGCAGGTGGATAATTCCATCTCTTTGAGTCCTATCCTAATAAGGGAGATAACTTCATATCAAAGCAAGACGGAAGCATTCTCAGAAATTTCTTTGGGATGATTGAGTCGGACTCAGCTGAACATTCCTTTGGATGGAGCACTTTCGAAACACACTATTTGTAGAATCTGCAAGTGGATATTTGGACCTCTCTGAGGATTTCGTTGGAAGCGGGATAAAACACACACAACTAAACAGAAGCATTCTCAGAACCTTCTTCATGATGTTTGCATTCAACTCACAGTGTTGAACCTTTCTTTGATAGTTCAGGTTTGAAACACTCTCTTTGTAGAAACTGCAAGTGGAGAATTGCACCTCTTTGAGGCCTATCCCAGTAAAGGAAATAACTTCATATCAAAACAAGACAGAAGGATTCTCAGAAAATTCCCTGGTATGATTGTCTTGGACTCACCGAGCTGAACATTCCTTGGGCTGGAGAAGTTTTGAAGCACGCTTACTGGAGAATCTGCAAGTGGATATTTGGCCCTCTCTGAGGAATTCGTTGGAAACGGGATAATTTCAGCTAACTAAACAGAAGCAGTCTCAGAATCTTCTTTGTGATGTTTGCATTCAAATCCCAGAGTTGAACGTTCCTTTGAAAGTTCAGGTTTGAAACTCTCTTTTTGTAGAATCTGCGAGTGGATATATGGACCTCTCTGGGCATTTCGTTGGAAACGGGAAAAACTGCACATCACTAAACAGAAGTATTCTCAGAAATTTCCCCGTGGTGATTGCATTCAACTCAAACTGTTGAACCTTCTTTGATAGTTCAGGTTTGAAACACACTTTTTGTAGAATCTGCAAGAGGATATTTGGACCTCTCTGAGGATTTCGTTGGAAACGGGATTAACCGCACCTAACTAAACAGAAGCATTCTCAGAACTTTCCTCGTGAGGCTTGCATTCAGCAAACACTGTTGAACGTTTCTTTGATAGTTTAGGTTTGAAACACTCTTCTTGTAGAAACTGCAAGTTGATATTTGGACCTCTCTGAGGGTTTCGTTGGAAACGGGATAAAGTGCACATAACTAAACAGAAGCATTCTCAGAACCTTCTTCGTGATGTTTGCATTCAACTCACAGTGTTGAAACTTTCTTTGATAGTTCAGGTTTGAAACACTCTTTTGTAGAAACTGCAGGTGGATAATTCCATCTCTTTGAGTCCTATCCTAGTAAAGGAGATAACTTCATATCAAAGCAAGACAGAAGCATTCTCAGAAATTTCTTTGGGATGATTGAGTCGGACTCAGCTGAACATTCCTTTGGATGGAGCACTTTCGAAACGCACTATTTGTAGAATCTGCAAGTGCATGTGTGGTCCTCTCTGAGGATTTCGTTGGAAACGGGATAAACCGCACACAACAAAACAGAAGCATTCTCAGAACCTTCTTCGTGATGTTTGCATTCAACTCACAGTGTTGACAGGTTTGAAACACTCCTTTTGTGGAAACTGCAAGTGGAGAATTGCACCTCTTTGAGGCCTATCCTAGTAAAGGAAATAACTTCATATCAAAACAAGACAGAAGCATTCTCAGAAAATTCCTTGGGATGATTGTGTTGGACTCACAGAGCTGAACATTCCTTGGGCTGGAGCAGTTTCGAAAGACGCTTTCTGTAGCATCTGCAAGTGGATATTTGGCCCTCTCTGAGGAATTCGTTGGAATCGGGGTAATATCAGCTAACTAAACAGAAGCAGTCTCAGAATCTTCTTTGTGATGTTTGCATTCAAATCCCAGAGTTGAAACTTCCTTTGAAAGTTCAGGTTAGAAACACTCTTTTTGTAGGATCTGCAATTGGATATTTGGACCACTCTGTGGCCTTCGTTCGAAACGGATATATCTTCACATAAAATCTAGACAGAAGCATTCTCAGAAACTTTTCTGTGGTGACGGCATTCAACTCACAGAGTTGAACACTCGTTTTGAGAGCGCAGTTTTGAAACTCTCTTTCTGTGGAATCTGCAAGTGGATATGTGGACCTCTTTGAAGATTTCTTTGGAAACGGGAATATCTTCACATAAAATCTAAACAGAAGCATTCTCAGAAATTTCTCTGTGATGTTTGTGTTCAACTCACACAGTTTCACATGGCTTTTCAAAGAGAAGTTCTGAAACATTCTTTTCCTAGTGTCTGCAAGTGGACATTTGGAGAGCTTTCAGGCCTGTGGTGGAAAACGAATTATTGTCACATAAAAACAAGAGAGAAGCATTGTCAGAAACTTCTTTGTGATGATTGCATTCAACTCACAGAGTTGAAGGTTCCTTTTCAAACAGCAGTTTCCAAACACTCTTTCTGTGTAATGTGCAAGTGGATATTTCAACGTCTTTGAAGATTTCGTAGGAAACGGGATAATCTTCACAGAAAAGCTAAACAGAAGCATTCTCAGAAACATCTTTGTGATGATTAAATTCAACTCACAGAGTTCAACTTTTCTTTTGGGAGAGAATCTTTGAAACACTCTTTTACTACAATCTGCAAGTGGACATTTGGCGGGCTTTGAGGCCTCTGGTGGAAAAGGAAATATCTTCCAGTAAGAACTAGATAGAAGCATTCTCAGAAACTACTTTGTGATGATTGCATTCAAGACACAGAGTTGAACATTCCCTTTGACAGTGCAGTTTGGAAACTCTCTTTTTGTAGAATCTGCAAGTGGAGATATGGACCTTGGAGGCCTATGGTACTCAAGGAAATAACTTCATATACAAACTAGACAGTAGCATTCTCAGAAAACACTTTGTGACGACTGAGTTTAACTCACAGAGCTGAACATTCCCTGGGATGGAGCAGCTGCGAAACACACTATTTGTAGAATCTGCAAGGGGATTTTTGGACCTCTCTGAGGATTTCGTTGGAAACGGGATAAACTGCACATAACTAAACGGAAGTATTCTCAGAACTTTCTTCATGGTGATTGCATTCAACTCACACTGTTGAACCTTTCTTTGATAGTTCAGGTTTGAAACACTCTTTTTGTAGAATCTGCAAGAGGATATTTGGACCCCTCTGAGGATTTCGTTGGAAACGGGATTAACCGCACCTAACTAAACAGAAGCATTCTCAGAACTTTCCTCGTGATGCTTGCATTCAACAAACACTGTTGAACCTTTCTTTGATAGTTTAGGTTTGAAACACTCTTCTTATAGAAACTGCAAGTTGATATTTGGACCTCTCTGAGGGTTTCGTTGGAAACGGGATAAAGTGCACATAACTAAACAGAAGCATTCTCAGAACCTTCTTCGTGATGTTTGCATTCAACTCACAGCGTTGAAACTTTCTTTGATAGTTCAGGTTTGAAACACTCTTTTGTAGAAACTGCAGGTGGATAATTCCATCTCTTTGAGTCCTATCCTAATAAAGGAGATAACTTCATATCAAAGCAAGACGGAAGCATTCTCAGAAATTTCTTTGGGATGATTGAGTCGGACTCAGCTGAACATTCCTTTGGATGGAGCACTTTCGAAACACACTATTTGTAGAATCTGCAAGTGGATATTTGGACCTCTCTGAGGATTTCGTTGGAAGCGGGATAAAACACACACAACTAAACAGAAGCATTCTCAGAACCTTCTTCATGATGTTTGCATTCAACTCACAGTGTTGAAACTTTCTTTGATAGTTCAGGTTTGAAACACTCTTTTTGTAGAAACTGCAAGTGGAGAATTGCACCTGTTTGAGGCCTATCCCAGTAAAGGAAATAACTTCATATCAAAACAAGACAGAAGGATTCTCAGAAAATTCCCTGGTATGATTGTCTTGGACTCACCGAGCTGAACATTCCTTGGGCTGGAGAAGTTTTGAAGCACGCTTACTGGAGAATCTGCAAGTGGATATTTGGCCCTCTCTGAGGAATTCGTTGGAAACGGGATAATTTCAGCTAACTAAACAGAAGCAGTCTCAGAATCTTCTTTGTGATGTTTGCATTCAAATCCCAGAGTTGAACGTTCCTTTGAAAGTTCAGGTTTGAAACTCTCTTTTTGTAGAATCTGCGAGTGGATATATGGACCTCTCTGGGCATTTCGTTGGAAACGGGAAAAACTGCACATCACTAAACAGAAGTATTCTCAGAAATTTCCCCGTGGTGATTGCATTCAACTCAAACTGTTGAACCTTCTTTGATAGTTCAGGTTTGAAACACACTTTTTGTAGAATCTGCAAGAGGATATTTGGACCTCTCTGAGGATTTCGTTGGAAACGGGATTAACCGCACCTAACTAAACAGAAGCATTCTCAGAACTTTCCTCGTGAGGCTTGCATTCAGCAAACACTGTTGAACGTTTCTTTGATAGTTTAGGTTTGAAACACTCTTCTTGTAGAAACTGCAAGTTGATATTTGGACCTCTCTGAGGGTTTCGTTGGAAACGGGATAAAGTGCACATAACTAAACAGAAGCATTCTCAGAACCTTCTTCGTGATGTTTGCATTCAACTCACAGCGTTGAAACTTTCTTTGATAGTTCAGGTTTGAAACACTCTTTTGTAGAAACTGCAGGTGGATAATTCCATCTCTTTGAGTCCTATCCTAGTAAAGGAGATAACTTCATATCAAAGCAAGACAGAAGCATTCTCAGAAATTTCTTTGGGATGATTGAGTCGGACTCAGCTGAACATTCCTTTGGATGGAGCACTTTCGAAACGCACTATTTGTAGAATCTGCAAGTGCATGTGTGGTCCTCTCTGAGGATTTCGTTGGAAACGGGATAAACCGCACACAACAAAACAGAAGCATTCTCAGAACCTTCTTCGTGATGTTTGCATTCAACTCACAGTGTTGACAGGTTTGAAACACTCCTTTTGTGGAAACTGCAAGTGGAGAATTGCACCTCTTTGAGGCCTATCCTAGTAAAGGAAATAACTTCATATCAAAACAAGACAGAAGCATTCTCAGAAAATTCCTTGGGATGATTGTGTTGGACTCACAGAGCTGAACATTCCTTGGGCTGGAGCAGTTTCGAAAGACGCTTTCTGTAGCATCTGCAAGTGGATATTTGGCCCTCTCTGAGGAATTCGTTGGAATCGGGGTAATATCAGCTAACTAAACAGAAGCAGTCTCAGAATCTTCTTTGTGATGTTTGCATTCAAATCCCAGAGTTGAAACTTCCTTTGAAAGTTCAGGTTAGAAACACTCTTTTTGTAGGATCTGCAATTGGATATTTGGACCACTCTGTGGCCTTCGTTCGAAACGGATATATCTTCACATAAAATCTAGACAGAAGCATTCTCAGAAACTTTTCTGTGGTGACTGCATTCAACTCACAGAGTTGAACACTCGTTTTGAGAGCGCAGTTTTGAAACTCTCTTTCTGTGGAATCTGCAAGTGGATATGTGGACCTCTTTGAAGATTTCTTTGGAAACGGGAATATCTTCACATAAAATCTAAACAGAAGCATTCTCAGAAATTTCTCTGTGATGTTTGTGTTCAACTCACACAGTTTCACATGGCTTTTCAAAGAGAAGTTCTGAAACATTCTTTTCCTAGTGTCTGCAAGTGGACATTTGGAGAGCTTTCAGGCCTGTGGTGGAAAACGAATTATCGTCACATAAAAACAAGAGAGAAGCATTGTCAGAAACTTCTTTGTGATGATTGCATTCAACTCACAGAGTTGAAGGTTCCTTTTCAAACAGCAGTTTCCAAACACTCTTTCTGTGTAATGTGCAAGTGGATATTTCAACGTCTTTGAAGATTTCGTAGGAAACGGGATAATCTTCACAGAAAAGCTAAACAGAAGCATTCTCAGAAACATCTTTGTGATGATTAAATTCAACTCACAGAGTTCAACTTTTCTTTTGGGAGAGAATCTTTGAAACACTCTTTTACTACAATCTGCAAGTGGACATTTGGCGGGCTTTGAGGCCTCTGGTGGAAAAGGAAATATCTTCCAGTAAGAACTAGATAGAAGCATTCTCAGAAACTACTTTGTGATGATTGCATTCAAGACACAGAGTTGAACATTCCCTTTGACAGTGCAGTTTGGAAACTCTCTTTTTGTAGAATCTGCAAGTGGAGATATGGACCTTGGAGGCCTATGGTACTCAAGGAAATAACTTCATATACAAACTAGACAGTAGCATTCTCAGAAAACACTTTGTGACGACTGAGTTTAACTCACAGAGCTGAACATTCCCTGGGATGGAGCAGCTGCGAAACACACTATTTGTAGAATCTGCAAGGGGATTTTTGGACCTCTCTGAGGATTTCGTTGGAAACGGGATAAACTGCACATAACTAAACGGAAGTATTCTCAGAACTTTCTTCATGGTGATTGCATTCAACTCACACTGTTGAACCTTTCTTTGATAGTTCAGGTTTGAAACACTCTTTTTGTAGAATCTGCAAGAGGATATTTGGACCCCTCTGAGGATTTCGTTGGAAACGGGATTAACCGCACCTAACTAAACAGAAGCATTCTCAGAACTTTCCTCGTGATGCTTGCATTCAACAAACACTGTTGAACCTTTCTTTGATAGTTTAGGTTTGAAACACTCTTCTTATAGAAACTGCAAGTTGATATTTGGACCTCTCTGAGGGTTTCGTTGGAAACGGGATAAAGTGCACATAACTAAACAGAAGCATTCTCAGAACCTTCTTCGTGATGTTTGCATTCAACTCACAGCGTTGAAACTTTCTTTGATAGTTCAGGTTTGAAACACTCTTTTGTAGAAACTGCAGGTGGATAATTCCATCTCTTTGAGTCCTATCCTAATAAGGGAGATAACTTCATATCAAAGCAAGACGGAAGCATTCTCAGAAATTTCTTTGGGATGATTGAGTCGGACTCAGCTGAACATTCCTTTGGATGGAGCACTTTCGAAACACACTATTTGTAGAATCTGCAAGTGGATATTTGGACCTCTCTGAGGATTTCGTTGGAAGCGGGATAAAACACACACAACTAAACAGAAGCATTCTCAGAACCTTCTTCATGATGTTTGCATTCAACTCACAGTGTTGAAACTTTCTTTGATAGTTCAGGTTTGAAACACTCTTTTTGTAGAAACTGCAAGTGGAGAATTGCACCTCTTTGAGGCCTATCCCAGTAAAGGAAATAACTTCATATCAAAACAAGACAGAAGGATTCTCAGAAAATTCCCTGGTATGATTGTCTTGGACTCACCGAGCTGAACATTCCTTGGGCTGGAGAAGTTTTGAAGCACGCTTACTGGAGAATCTGCAAGTGGATATTTGGCCCTCTCTGAGGAATTCGTTGGAAACGGGATAATTTCAGCTAACTAAACAGAAGCAGTCTCAGAATCTTCTTTGTGATGTTTGCATTCAAATCCCAGAGTTGAACGTTCCTTTGAAAGTTCAGGTTTGAAACTCTCTTTTTGTAGAATCTGCGAGTGGATATATGGACCTCTCTGGGCATTTCGTTGGAAACGGGAAAAACTGCACATCACTAAACAGAAGTATTCTCAGAAATTTCCCCGTGGTGATTGCATTCAACTCAAACTGTTGAACCTTCTTTGATAGTTCAGGTTTGAAACACACTTTTTGTAGAATCTGCAAGAGGATATTTGGACCTCTCTGAGGATTTCGTTGGAAACGGGATTAACCGCACCTAACTAAACAGAAGCATTCTCAGAACTTTCCTCGTGAGGCTTGCATTCAGCAAACACTGTTGAACGTTTCTTTGATAGTTTAGGTTTGAAACACTCTTCTTGTAGAAACTGCAAGTTGATATTTGGACCTCTCTGAGGGTTTCGTTGGAAACGGGATAAAGTGCACATAACTAAACAGAAGCATTCTCAGAACCTTCTTCGTGATGTTTGC
Organism: Pan troglodytes; assembly: GCF_028858775.2. Taxonomy (NCBI): domain Eukaryota; kingdom Metazoa; phylum Chordata; class Mammalia; order Primates; family Hominidae; genus Pan; species Pan troglodytes. Next base: position 65,212,530 of record NC_072403.2, read on the forward strand.
ATTCAACTCACAGCGTTGAAACTTTCTTTGATAGTTCAGGTTTGAAACACTCTTTTGTAGAAACTGCAGGTGGATAATTCCATCTCTTTGAGTCCTATCCTAGTAAAGGAGATAACTTCATATCAAAGCAAGACAGAAGCATTCTCAGAAATTTCTTTGGGATGATTGAGTCGGACTCAGCTGAACATTCCTTTGGATGGAGCACTTTCGAAACGCACTATTTGTAGAATCTGCAAGTGCATGTGTGGTCCTCTCTGAGGATTTCGTTGGAAACGGGATAAACCGCACACAACAAAACAGAAGCATTCTCAGAACCTTCTTCGTGATGTTTGCATTCAACTCACAGTGTTGACAGGTTTGAAACACTCCTTTTGTGGAAACTGCAAGTGGAGAATTGCACCTCTTTGAGGCCTATCCTAGTAAAGGAAATAACTTCATATCAAAACAAGACAGAAGCATTCTCAGAAAATTCCTTGGGATGATTGTGTTGGACTCACAGAGCTGAACATTCCTTGGGCTGGAGCAGTTTCGAAAGACGCTTTCTGTAGCATCTGCAAGTGGATATTTGGCCCTCTCTGAGGAATTCGTTGGAATCGGGGTAATATCAGCTAACTAAACAGAAGCAGTCTCAGAATCTTCTTTGTGATGTTTGCATTCAAATCCCAGAGTTGAAACTTCCTTTGAAAGTTCAGGTTAGAAACACTCTTTTTGTAGGATCTGCAATTGGATATTTGGACCACTCTGTGGCCTTCGTTCGAAACGGATATATCTTCACATAAAATCTAGACAGAAGCATTCTCAGAAACTTTTCTGTGGTGACTGCATTCAACTCACAGAGTTGAACACTCGTTTTGAGAGCGCAGTTTTGAAACTCTCTTTCTGTGGAATCTGCAAGTGGATATGTGGACCTCTTTGAAGATTTCTTTGGAAACGGGAATATCTTCACATAAAATCTAAACAGAAGCATTCTCAGAAATTTCTCTGTGATGTTTGTGTTCAACTCACACAGTTTCACATGGCTTTTCAAAGAGAAGTTCTGAAACATTCTTTTCCTAGTGTCTGCAAGTGGACATTTGGAGAGCTTTCAGGCCTGTGGTGGAAAACGAATTATCGTCACATAAAAACAAGAGAGAAGCATTGTCAGAAACTTCTTTGTGATGATTGCATTCAACTCACAGAGTTGAAGGTTCCTTTTCAAACAGCAGTTTCCAAACACTCTTTCTGTGTAATGTGCAAGTGGATATTTCAACGTCTTTGAAGATTTCGTAGGAAACGGGATAATCTTCACAGAAAAGCTAAACAGAAGCATTCTCAGAAACACCTTTGTGATGATTAAATTCAACTCACAGAGTTGAACTTTTCTTTTGGGAGAGAATCTTTGAAACACTCTTTTACTACAATCTGCAAGTGGACATTTGGCGGGCTTTGAGGCCTCTGGTGGAAAAGGAAATATCTTCCAGTAAGAACTAGATAGAAGCATTCTCAGAAACTACTTTGTGATGATTGCATTCAAGACACAGAGTTGAACATTCCCTTTGACAGTGCAGTTTGGAAACTCTCTTTTTGTAGAATCTGCAAGTGGAGATATGGACCTTGGAGGCCTATGGTACTCAAGGAAATAACTTCATATACAAACTAGACAGTAGCATTCTCAGAAAACACTTTGTGACGACTGAGTTTAACTCACAGAGCTGAACATTCCCTGGGATGGAGCAGCTGCGAAACACACTATTTGTAGAATCTGCAAGGGGATTTTTGGACCTCTCTGAGGATTTCGTTGGAAACGGGATAAACTGCACATAACTAAACGGAAGTATTCTCAGAACTTTCTTCATGGTGATTGCATTCAACTCACACTGTTGAACCTTTCTTTGATAGTTCAGGTTTGAAACACTCTTTTTGTAGAATCTGCAAGAGGATATTTGGACCCCTCTGAGGATTTCGTTGGAAACGGGATTAACCGCACCTAACTAAACAGAAGCATTCTCAGAACTTTCCTCGTGATGCTTGCATTCAACAAACACTGTTGAACCTTTCTTTGATAGTTTAGGTTTGAAACACTCTTCTTATAGAAACTGCAAGTTGATATTTGGACCTCTCTGAGGGTTTCGTTGGAAACGGGATAAAGTGCACATAACTAAACAGAAGCATTCTCAGAAATTTCTTCGTGATGTTTGCATTCAACTCACAGCGTTGAAACTTTCTTTGATAGTTCAGGTTTGAAACACTCTTTTGTAGAAACTGCAGGTGGATAATTCCATCTCTTTGAGTCCTATCCTAATAAGGGAGATAACTTCATATCAAAGCAAGACGGAAGCATTCTCAGAAATTTCTTTGGGATGATTGAGTCGGACTCAGCTGAACATTCCTTTGGATGGAGCACTTTCGAAACACACTATTTGTAGAATCTGCAAGTGGATATTTGGACCTCTCTGAGGATTTCGTTGGAAGCGGGATAAAACACACACAACTAAACAGAAGCATTCTCAGAACCTTCTTCATGATGTTTGCATTCAACTCACAGTGTTGAACCTTTCTTTGATAGTTCAGGTTTGAAACACTCTCTTTGTAGAAACTGCAAGTGGAGAATTGCACCTGTTTGAGGCCTATCCCAGTAAAGGAAATAACTTCATATCAAAACAAGACAGAAGGATTCTCAGAAAATTCCCTGGTATGATTGTCTTGGACTCACCGAGCTGAACATTCCTTGGGCTGGAGAAGTTTTGAAGCACGCTTACTGGAGAATCTGCAAGTGGATATTTGGCCCTCTCTGAGGAATTCGTTGGAAACGGGATAATTTCAGCTAACTAAACAGAAGCAGTCTCAGAATCTTCTTTGTGATGTTTGCATTCAAATCCCAGAGTTGAACGTTCCTTTGAAAGTTCAGGTTTGAAACTCTCTTTTTGTAGAATCTGCGAGTGGATATATGGACCTCTCTGGGCATTTCGTTGGAAACGGGAAAAACTGCACATCACTAAACAGAAGTATTCTCAGAAATTTCCCCGTGGTGATTGCATTCAACTCAAACTGTTGAACCTTCTTTGATAGTTCAGGTTTGAAACACACTTTTTGTAGAATCTGCAAGAGGATATTTGGACCTCTCTGAGGATTTCGTTGGAAACGGGATTAACCGCACCTAACTAAACAGAAGCATTCTCAGAACTTTCCTCGTGAGGCTTGCATTCAGCAAACACTGTTGAACGTTTCTTTGATAGTTTTGGTTTGAAACACTCTTCTTGTAGAAACTGCAAGTTGATATTTGGACCTCTCTGAGGGTTTCGTTGGAAACGGGATAAAGTGCACATAACTAAACAGAAGCATTCTCAGAACCTTCTTCGTGATGTTTGCATTCAACTCACAGTGTTGAAACTTTCTTTGATAGTTCAGGTTTGAAACACTCTTTTGTAGAAACTGCAGGTGGATAATTCCATCTCTTTGAGTCCTATCCTAGTAAAGGAGATAACTTCATATCAAAGCAAGACAGAAGCATTCTCAGAAATTTCTTTGGGATGATTGAGTCGGACTCAGCTGAACATTCCTTTGGATGGAGCACTTTCGAAACGCACTATTTGTAGAATCTGCAAGTGCATGTGTGGTCCTCTCTGAGGATTTCGTTGGAAACGGGATAAACCGCACACAACAAAACAGAAGCATTCTCAGAACCTTCTTCGTGATGTTTGCATTCAACTCACAGTGTTGACAGGTTTGAAACACTCCTTTTGTGGAAACTGCAAGTGGAGAATTGCACCTCTTTGAGGCCTATCCTAGTAAAGGAAATAACTTCATATCAAAACAAGACAGAAGCATTCTCAGAAAATTCCTTGGGATGATTGTGTTGGACTCACAGAGCTGAACATTCCTTGGGCTGGAGCAGTTTCGAAAGACGCTTTCTGTAGCATCTGCAAGTGGATATTTGGCCCTCTCTGAGGAATTCGTTGGAATCGGGGTAATATCAGCTAACTAAACAGAAGCAGTCTCAGAATCTTCTTTGTGATGTTTGCATTCAAATCCCAGAGTTGAAACTTCCTTTGAAAGTTCAGGTTAGAAACACTCTTTTTGTAGGATCTGCAATTGGATATTTGGACCACTCTGTGGCCTTCGTTCGAAACGGATATATCTTCACATAAAATCTAGACAGAAGCATTCTCAGAAACTTTTCTGTGGTGACGGCATTCAACTCACAGAGTTGAACACTCGTTTTGAGAGCGCAGTTTTGAAACTCTCTTTCTGTGGAATCTGCAAGTGGATATGTGGACCTCTTTGAAGATTTCTTTGGAAACGGGAATATCTTCACATAAAATCTAAACAGAAGCATTCTCAGAAATTTCTCTGTGATGTTTGTGTTCAACTCACACAGTTTCACATGGCTTTTCAAAGAGAAGTTCTGAAACATTCTTTTCCTAGTGTCTGCAAGTGGACATTTGGAGAGCTTTCAGGCCTGTGGTGGAAAACGAATTATCGTCACATAAAAACAAGAGAGAAGCATTGTCAGAAACTTCTTTGTGATGATTGCATTCAACTCACAGAGTTGAAGGTTCCTTTTCAAACAGCAGTTTCCAAACACTCTTTCTGTGTAATGTGCAAGTGGATATTTCAACGTCTTTGAAGATTTCGTAGGAAACGGGATAATCTTCACAGAAAAGCTAAACAGAAGCATTCTCAGAAACATCTTTGTGATGATTAAATTCAACTCACAGAGTTCAACTTTTCTTTTGGGAGAGAATCTTTGAAACACTCTTTTACTACAATCTGCAAGTGGACATTTGGCGGGCTTTGAGGCCTCTGGTGGAAAAGGAAATATCTTCCAGTAAGAACTAGATAGAAGCATTCTCAGAAACTACTTTGTGATGATTGCATTCAAGACACAGAGTTGAACATTCCCTTTGACAGTGCAGTTTGGAAACTCTCTTTTTGTAGAATCTGCAAGTGGAGATATGGACCTTGGAGGCCTATGGTACTCAAGGAAATAACTTCATATACAAACTAGACAGTAGCATTCTCAGAAAACACTTTGTGACGACTGAGTTTAACTCACAGAGCTGAACATTCCCTGGGATGGAGCAGCTGCGAAACACACTATTTGTAGAATCTGCAAGGGGATTTTTGGACCTCTCTGAGGATTTCGTTGGAAACGGGATAAACTGCACATAACTAAACGGAAGTATTCTCAGAACTTTCTTCATGGTGATTGCATTCAACTCACACTGTTGAACCTTTCTTTGATAGTTCAGGTTTGAAACACTCTTTTTGTAGAATCTGCAAGAGGATATTTGGACCCCTCTGAGGATTTCGTTGGAAACGGGATTAACCGCACCTAACTAAACAGAAGCATTCTCAGAACTTTCCTCGTGATGCTTGCATTCAACAAACACTGTTGAACCTTTCTTTGATAGTTTAGGTTTGAAACACTCTTCTTATAGAAACTGCAAGTTGATATTTGGACCTCTCTGAGGGTTTCGTTGGAAACGGGATAAAGTGCACATAACTAAACAGAAGCATTCTCAGAACCTTCTTCGTGATGTTTGCATTCAACTCACAGCGTTGAAACTTTCTTTGATAGTTCAGGTTTGAAACACTCTTTTGTAGAAACTGCAGGTGGATAATTCCATCTCTTTGAGTCCTATCCTAATAAAGGAGATAACTTCATATCAAAGCAAGACGGAAGCATTCTCAGAAATTTCTTTGGGATGATTGAGTCGGACTCAGCTGAACATTCCTTTGGATGGAGCACTTTCGAAACACACTATTTGTAGAATCTGCAAGTGGATATTTGGACCTCTCTGAGGATTTCGTTGGAAGCGGGATAAAACACACACAACTAAACAGAAGCATTCTCAGAACCTTCTTCATGATGTTTGCATTCAACTCACAGTGTTGAAACTTTCTTTGATAGTTCAGGTTTGAAACACTCTTTTTGTAGAAACTGCAAGTGGAGAATTGCACCTCTTTGAGGCCTATCCCAGTAAAGGAAATAACTTCATATCAAAACAAGACAGAAGGATTCTCAGAAAATTCCCTGGTATGATTGTCTTGGACTCACCGAGCTGAACATTCCTTGGGCTGGAGAAGTTTTGAAGCACGCTTACTGGAGAATCTGCAAGTGGATATTTGGCCCTCTCTGAGGAATTCGTTGGAAACGGGATAATTTCAGCTAACTAAACAGAAGCAGTCTCAGAATCTTCTTTGTGATGTTTGCATTCAAATCCCAGAGTTGAACGTTCCTTTGAAAGTTCAGGTTTGAAACTCTCTTTTTGTAGAATCTGCGAGTGGATATATGGACCTCTCTGGGCATTTCGTTGGAAACGGGAAAAACTGCACATCACTAAACAGAAGTATTCTCAGAAATTTCCCCGTGGTGATTGCATTCAACTCAAACTGTTGAACCTTCTTTGATAGTTCAGGTTTGAAACACACTTTTTGTAGAATCTGCAAGAGGATATTTGGACCTCTCTGAGGATTTCGTTGGAAACGGGATTAACCGCACCTAACTAAACAGAAGCATTCTCAGAACTTTCCTCGTGAGGCTTGCATTCAGCAAACACTGTTGAACGTTTCTTTGATAGTTTAGGTTTGAAACACTCTTCTTGTAGAAACTGCAAGTTGATATTTGGACCTCTCTGAGGGTTTCGTTGGAAACGGGATAAAGTGCACATAACTAAACAGAAGCATTCTCAGAACCTTCTTCGTGATGTTTGCATTCAACTCACAGCGTTGAAACTTTCTTTGATAGTTCAGGTTTGAAACACTCTTTTGTAGAAACTGCAGGTGGATAATTCCATCTCTTTGAGTCCTATCCTAGTAAAGGAGATAACTTCATATCAAAGCAAGACAGAAGCATTCTCAGAAATTTCTTTGGGATGATTGAGTCGGACTCAGCTGAACATTCCTTTGGATGGAGCACTTTCGAAACGCACTATTTGTAGAATCTGCAAGTGCATGTGTGGTCCTCTCTGAGGATTTCGTTGGAAACGGGATAAACCGCACACAACAAAACAGAAGCATTCTCAGAACCTTCTTCGTGATGTTTGCATTCAACTCACAGTGTTGACAGGTTTGAAACACTCCTTTTGTGGAAACTGCAAGTGGAGAATTGCACCTCTTTGAGGCCTATCCTAGTAAAGGAAATAACTTCATATCAAAACAAGACAGAAGCATTCTCAGAAAATTCCTTGGGATGATTGTGTTGGACTCACAGAGCTGAACATTCCTTGGGCTGGAGCAGTTTCGAAAGACGCTTTCTGTAGCATCTGCAAGTGGATATTTGGCCCTCTCTGAGGAATTCGTTGGAATCGGGGTAATATCAGCTAACTAAACAGAAGCAGTCTCAGAATCTTCTTTGTGATGTTTGCATTCAAATCCCAGAGTTGAAACTTCCTTTGAAAGTTCAGGTTAGAAACACTCTTTTTGTAGGATCTGCAATTGGATATTTGGACCACTCTGTGGCCTTCGTTCGAAACGGATATATCTTCACATAAAATCTAGACAGAAGCATTCTCAGAAACTTTTCTGTGGTGACTGCATTCAACTCACAGAGTTGAACACTCGTTTTGAGAGCGCAGTTTTGAAACTCTCTTTCTGTGGAATCTGCAAGTGGATATGTGGACCTCTTTGAAGATTTCTTTGGAAACGGGAATATCTTCACATAAAATCTAAACAGAAGCATTCTCAGAAATTTCTCTGTGATGTTTGTGTTCAACTCACACAGTTTCACATGGCTTTTCAAAGAGAAGTTCTGAAACATTCTTTTCCTAGTGTCTGCAAGTGGACATTTGGAGAGCTTTCAGGCCTGTGGTGGAAAACGAATTATCGTCACATAAAAACAAGAGAGAAGCATTGTCAGAAACTTCTTTGTGATGATTGCATTCAACTCACAGAGTTGAAGGTTCCTTTTCAAACAGCAGTTTCCAAACACTCTTTCTGTGTAATGTGCAAGTGGATATTTCAACGTCTTTGAAGATTTCGTAGGAAACGGGATAATCTTCACAGAAAAGCTAAACAGAAGCATTCTCAGAAACACCTTTGTGATGATTAAATTCAACTCACAGAGTTGAACTTTTCTTTTGGGAGAGAATCTTTGAAACACTCTTTTACTACAATCTGCAAGTGGACATTAGGAGGGCTTTGAGGCCTCTGGTGGAAAAGGAAATATCTTCCAGTAAAAACTAGATAGAAGCATTCTCAGAAACTACTTTGTGATGATTGCATTCAAGACACAGAGTTGAACATTCCCTTTGACAGTGCAGTTTGGAAACTCTCTTTTTGTAGAATCTGCAAGTGGAGATATGGACCGCTTGGAGGCCTATGGTAGTCAAGGAAATAACTTCATATACAAACTAGACAGTAGCATTCTCAGAAAACTCTTTGTGACGACTGAGTTTAACTCACAGAGCTGAACATTCCCTGGGATGGAGCAGCTGCGAAACACACTATTTGTAGAATCTGCAAGGGGATTTTTGGACCTCTCTGAGGATTTCGTTGGAAACGGGATAAACTGCACATAACTAAACGGAAGTATTCTCAGAACTTTCTTCATGGTGATTGCATTCAACTCACACTGTTGAACCTTTCTTTGATAGTTCAGGTTTGAAACACTCTTTTTGTAGAATCTGCAAGAGGATATCTGGACCCCTCTGAGGATTTCGTTGGAAACGGGATTACCCGCACCTAACTAAACAGAAGCATTCTCAGAACTTTCCTCGTGATGCTTGCATTCAACAAACACTGTTGAACCTTTCTTTGATAGTTTAGGTTTGAAACACTCTTTTTGTAGAAACTGCAAGTTGATATTTGGACCTCTCTGAGGATTTCGTTGGAAACGGGATAAAGTGCACATAACTAAACAGAAGCATTCTCAGAAATTTCTTCGTGATGTTTGCATTCAACTCACAGCGTTGAAACTTTCTTTGATAGTTCAGGTTTGAAACACTCTTTTGTAGAAACTGCAGGTGGATAATTCCATCTCTTTGAGTCCTGTCCTAATAAAGGAGATAACTTCATATCAAAGCAAGACAGAAGCATTCTCAGAAATTTCTTTGGGATGATTGAGTCGGACTCAGCTGAACATTCCTTTGGATGGAGCACTTTCGAAACACACTATTTGTAGAATCTGCAAGTGGATATTTGGACCTCTCTGAGGATTTCGTTGGAAACGGGATAAACCACACACAACTAAACAGAAGCATTCTCAGAGCCTTCTTCATGATGTTTGCATTCAACTCACAGTGTTGAACCTTTCTTTGATAGTTCAGGTTTGAAACACTCTTTTTGTAGAAACTGCAAGTGGAGAATTGCACCTCTTTGAGGCCTATCCCAGTAAAGGAAATAACTTCATATCAAAACAAGACCGAAGGACTCTCAGAAAATTCCTTGGGATGATTGTCTTGGACTCACCGAGCTGAACATTCCTTGGGCTGGAGAAGTTTTGAGGCACGCTTACTGGAGAATCTGCAAGTGGATATTTGGCCCTCTCTGAGGAATTCGTTGGAAACGGGATAATTTCAGCTAACTAAACAGAAGCAGTCTCAGAATCTTCTTTGTGATGTTTGCATTCAAATCCCAGAGTTGAACGTTCCTTTGAAAGTTCAGGTTTGAAACTCTCTTTTTGTAGAATCTGCGAGTGGATATATGGACCTCTCTGGGCATTTCGTTGGAAACGGGAAAAACTGCACATCACTAAACAGAAGTATTCTCAGAAATTTCCCCGTGGTGATTGCATTCAACTCAAACTGTTGAACCTTCTTTGATAGTTCAGGTTTGAAACACACTTTTTGTAGAATCTGCAAGAGGATATTTGGACCTCTCTGAGGATTTCGTTGGAAACGGGATTAACCGCACCTAACTAAACAGAAGCATTCTCAGAACTTTCCTCGTGAGGCTTGCATTCAGCAAACACTGTTGAACGTTTCTTTGATAGTTTTGGTTTGAAACACTCTTCTTGTAGAAACTGCAAGTTGATATTTGGACCTCTCTGAGGGTTTCGTTGGAAACGGGATAAAGTGCACATAACTAAACAGAAGCATTCTCAGAACCTTCTTCGTGATGTTTGCATTCAACTCACAGTGTTGAAACTTTCTTTGATAGTTCAGGTTTGAAACACTCTTTTGTAGAAACTGCAGGTGGATAATTCCATCTCTTTGAGTCCTATCCTAGTAAAGGAGATAACTTCATATCAAAGCAAGACAGAAGCATTCTCAGAAATTTCTTTGGGATGATTGAGTCGGACTCAGCTGAACATTCCTTTGGATGGAGCACTTTCGAAACGCACTATTTGTAGAATCTGCAAGTGCATGTGTGGTCCTCTCTGAGGATTTCGTTGGAAACGGGATAAACCGCACACAACAAAACAGAAGCATTCTCAGAACCTTCTTCGTGATGTTTGCATTCAACTCACAGTGTTGACAGGTTTGAAACACTCCTTTTGTGGAAACTGCAAGTGGAGAATTGCACCTCTTTGAGGCCTATCCTAGTAAAGGAAATAACTTCATATCAAAACAAGACAGAAGCATTCTCAGAAAATTCCTTGGGATGATTGTGTTGGACTCACAGAGCTGAACATTCCTTGGGCTGGAGCAGTTTCGAAAGACGCTTTCTGTAGCATCTGCAAGTGGATATTTGGCCCTCTCTGAGGAATTCGTTGGAATCGGGGTAATATCAGCTAACTAAACAGAAGCAGTCTCAGAATCTTCTTTGTGATGTTTGCATTCAAATCCCAGAGTTGAAACTTCCTTTGAAAGTTCAGGTTAGAAACACTCTTTTTGTAGGATCTGCAATTGGATATTTGGACCACTCTGTGGCCTTCGTTCGAAACGGATATATCTTCACATAAAATCTAGACAGAAGCATTCTCAGAAACTTTTCTGTGGTGACTGCATTCAACTCACAGAGTTGAACACTCGTTTTGAGAGCGCAGTTTTGAAACTCTCTTTCTGTGGAATCTGCAAGTGGATATGTGGACCTCTTTGAAGATTTCTTTGGAAACGGGAATATCTTCACATAAAATCTAAACAGAAGCATTCTCAGAAACTTCTCTGTGATGTTTGTGTTCAACTCACACAGTTTCACATGGCTTTTCAAAGAGAAGTTCTGAAACATTCTTTTCCTAGTGTCTGCAAGTGGACATTTGGAGAGCTTTCAGGCCTGTGGTGGAAAACGAATTATCGTCACATAAAAACAAGAGAGAAGCATTGTCAGAAACTTCTTTGTGATGATTGCATTCAACTCACAGAGTTGAAGGTTCCTTTTCAAACAGCAGTTTCCAAACACTCTTTCTGTGTAATGTGCAAGTGGATATTTCAACGTCTTTGAAGATTTCGTAGGAAACGGGATAATCTTCACAGAAAAGCTAAACAGAAGCATTCTCAGAAACATCTTTGTGATGATTAAATTCAACTCACAGAGTTCAACTTTTCTTTTGGGAGAGAATCTTTGAAACACTCTTTTACTACAATCTGCAAGTGGACATTTGGCGGGCTTTGAGGCCTCTGGTGGAAAAGGAAATATCTTCCAGTAAGAACTAGATAGAAGCATTCTCAGAAACTACTTTGTGATGATTGCATTCAAGACACAGAGTTGAACATTCCCTTTGACAGTGCAGTTTGGAAACTCTCTTTTTGTAGAATCTGCAAGTGGAGATATGGACCTTGGAGGCCTATGGTAGTCAAGGAAATAACTTCATATACAAACTAGACAGTAGCATTCTCAGAAAACACTTTGTGACGACTGAGTTTAACTCACAGAGCTGAACATTCCCTGGGATGGAGCAGCTGCGAAACACACTATTTGTAGAATCTGCAAGGGGATTTTTGGACCTCTCTGAGGATTTCGTTGGAAACGGGATAAACTGCACATAACTAAACGGAAGTATTCTCAGAACTTTCTTCATGGTGATTGCATTCAACTCACACTGTTGAACCTTTCTTTGATAGTTCAGGTTTGAAACACTCTTTTTGTAGAATCTGCAAGAGGATATTTGGACCCCTCTGAGGATTTCGTTGGAAACGGGATTAACCGCACCTAACTAAACAGAAGCATTCTCAGAACTTTCCTCGTGATGCTTGCATTCAACAAACACTGTTGAACCTTTCTTTGATAGTTTAGGTTTGAAACACTCTTCTTATAGAAACTGCAAGTTGATATTTGGACCTCTCTGAGGGTTTCGTTGGAAACGGGATAAAGTGCACATAACTAAACAGAAGCATTCTCAGAACCTTCTTCGTGATGTTTGCATTCAACTCACAGCGTTGAAACTTTCTTTGATAGTTCAGGTTTGAAACACTCTTTTGTAGAAACTGCAGGTGGATAATTCCATCTCTTTGAGTCCTATCCTAATAAGGGAGATAACTTCATATCAAAGCAAGACGGAAGCATTCTCAGAAATTTCTTTGGGATGATTGAGTCGGACTCAGCTGAACATTCCTTTGGATGGAGCACTTTCGAAACACACTATTTGTAGAATCTGCAAGTGGATATTTGGACCTCTCTGAGGATTTCGTTGGAAGCGGGATAAAACACACACAACTAAACAGAAGCATTCTCAGAACCTTCTTCATGATGTTTGCATTCAACTCACAGTGTTGAAACTTTCTTTGATAGTTCAGGTTTGAAACACTCTTTTTGTAGAAACTGCAAGTGGAGAATTGCACCTGTTTGAGGCCTATCCCAGTAAAGGAAATAACTTCATATCAAAACAAGACAGAAGGATTCTCAGAAAATTCCCTGGTATGATTGTCTTGGACTCACCGAGCTGAACATTCCTTGGGCTGGAGAAGTTTTGAAGCACGCTTACTGGAGAATCTGCAAGTGGATATTTGGCCCTCTCTGAGGAATTCGTTGGAAACGGGATAATTTCAGCTAACTAAACAGAAGCAGTCTCAGAATCTTCTTTGTGATGTTTGCATTCAAATCCCAGAGTTGAACGTTCCTTTGAAAGTTCAGGTTTGAAACTCTCTTTTTGTAGAATCTGCGAGTGGATATATGGACCTCTCTGGGCATTTCGTTGGAAACGGGAAAAACTGCACATCACTAAACAGAAGTATTCTCAGAAATTTCCCCGTGGTGATTGCATTCAACTCAAACTGTTGAACCTTCTTTGATAGTTCAGGTTTGAAACTCACTTTTTGTAGAATCTGCAAGAGGATATTTGGACCTCTCTGAGGATTTCGTTGGAAACGGGATTAACCGCACCTAACTAAACAGAAGCATTCTCAGAACTTTCCTCGTGAGGCTTGCATTCAGCAAACACTGTTGAACGTTTCTTTGATAGTTTTGGTTTGAAACACTCTTCTTGTAGAAACTGCAAGTTGATATTTGGACCTCTCTGAGGGTTTCGTTGGAAACGGGATAAAGTGCACATAACTAAACAGAAGCATTCTCAGAACCTTCTTCGTGATGTTTGCATTCAACTCACAGTGTTGAAACTTTCTTTGATAGTTCAGGTTTGAAACACTCTTTTGTAGAAACTGCAGGTGGATAATTCCATCTCTTTGAGTCCTATCCTAGTAAAGGAGATAACTTCATATCAAAGCAAGACAGAAGCATTCTCAGAAATTTCTTTGGGATGATTGAGTCGGACTCAGCTGAACATTCCTTTGGATGGAGCACTTTCGAAACGCACTATTTGTAGAATCTGCAAGTGCATGTGTGGTCCTCTCTGAGGATTTCGTTGGAAACGGGATAAACCGCACACAACAAAACAGAAGCATTCTCAGAACCTTCTTCGTGATGTTTGCATTCAACTCACAGTGTTGACAGGTTTGAAACACTCCTTTTGTGGAAACTGCAAGTGGAGAATTGCACCTCTTTGAGGCCTATCCTAGTAAAGGAAATAACTTCATATCAAAACAAGACAGAAGCATTCTCAGAAAATTCCTTGGGATGATTGTGTTGGACTCACAGAGCTGAACATTCCTTGGGCTGGAGCAGTTTCGAAAGACGCTTTCTGTAGCATCTGCAAGTGGATATTTGGCCCTCTCTGAGGAATTCGTTGGAATCGGGGTAATATCAGCTAACTAAACAGAAGCAGTCTCAGAATCTTCTTTGTGATGTTTGCATTCAAATCCCAGAGTTGAAACTTCCTTTGAAAGTTCAGGTTAGAAACACTCTTTTTGTAGGATCTGCAATTGGATATTTGGACCACTCTGTGGCCTTCGTTCGAAACGGATATATCTTCACATAAAATCTAGACAGAAGCATTCTCAGAAACTTTTCTGTGATGACTGCATTCAACTCACAGCGTTGAACACTCGTTTTGAGAGCGCAGTTTTGAAACTCTCTTTCTGTGGAATCTGCAAGTGGATATGTGGACCTCTTTGAAGATTTCTTTGGAAACGGGAATATCTTCACATAAAATCTAAACAGAAGCATTCTCAGAAACTTCTCTGTGATGTTTGTGTTCAACTCACACAGTTTCACATGGCTTTTCAAAGAGAAGTTCTGAAACATTCTTTTCCTAGTGTCTGCAAGTGGACATTTGGAGAGCTTTCAGGCCTGTGGTGGAAAACGAATTATCGTCACATAAAAACAAGAGAGAAGCATTGTCAGAAACTTCTTTGTGATGATTGCATTCAACTCACAGAGTTGAAGGTTCCTTTTCAAACAGCAGTTTCCAAACACTCTTTCTGTGTAATGTGCAAGTGGATATTTCAACGTCTTTGAAGATTTCGTAGGAAACGGGATAATCTTCACAGAAAAGCTAAACAGAAGCATTCTCAGAAACACCTTTGTGATGATTAAATTCAACTCACAGAGTTGAACTTTTCTTTTGGGAGAGAATCTTTGAAACACTCTTTTACTACAATCTGCAAGTGGACATTAGGAGGGCTTTGAGGCCTCTGGTGGAAAAGGAAATATCTTCCAGTAAAAACTAGATAGAAGCATTCTCAGAAACTACTTTGTGATGATTGCATTCAAGACACAGAGTTGAACATTCCCTTTGACAGTGCAGTTTGGAAACTCTCTTTTTGTAGAATCTGCAAGTGGAGATATGGACCGCTTGGAGGCCTATGGTAGTCAAGGAAATAACTTCATATACAAACTAGACAGTAGCATTCTCAGAAAACTCTTTGTGACGACTGAGTTTAACTCACAGAGCTGAAAATTCCCTGGGATGGAGCAGCTGCGAAACACACTATTTGTAGAATCTGCAAGGGGATTTTTGGACCTCTCTGAGGATTTCGTTGGAAACGGGATAAACTGCACATAACTAAACGGAAGTATTCTCAGAACTTTCTTCATGGTGATTGCATTCAACTCACACTGTTGAACCTTTCTTTGATAGTTCAGGTTTGAAACACTCTTTTTGTAGAATCTGCAAGAGGATATTTGGACCCCTCTGAGGATTTCGTTGGAAACGGGATTACCCGCACCTAACTAAACAGAAGCATTCTCAGAACTTTCCTCGTGATGCTTGCATTCAACAAACACTGTTGAACCTTTCTTTGATAGTTTAGGTTTGAAACACTCTTTTTGTAGAAACTGCAAGTTGATATTTGGACCTCTCTGAGGATTTCGTTGGAAACGGGATAAAGTGCACATAACTAAACAGAAGCATTCTCAGAAATTTCTTCGTGATGTTTGCATTCAACTCACAGCGTTGAAACTTTCTTTGATAGTTCAGGTTTGAAACACTCTTTTGTAGAAACTGCAGGTGGATAATTCCATCTCTTTGAGTCCTGTCCTAATAAAGGAGATAACTTCATATCAAAGCAAGACAGAAGCATTCTCAGAAATTTCTTTGGGATGATTGAGTCGGACTCAGCTGAACATTCCTTTGGATGGAGCACTTTCGAAACACACTATTTGTAGAATCTGCAAGTGGATATTTGGACCTCTCTGAGGATTTCGTTGGAAACGGGATAAACCACACACAACTAAACAGAAGCATTCTCAGAGCCTTCTTCATGATGTTTGCATTCAACTCACAGTGTTGAACCTTTCTTTGATAGTTCAGGTTTGAAACACTCTTTTTGTAGAAACTGCAAGTGGGGAATTGCACCTCTTTGAGGCCTATCCCAGTAAAGGAAATAACTTCATATCAAAACAAGACCGAAGGACTCTCAGAAAATTCCTTGGGATGATTGTCTTGGACTCACCGAGCTGAACATTCCTTGGGCTGGAGAAGTTTTGAAGCACGCTTACTGGAGAATCTGCAAGTGGATATTTGGCCCTCTCTGAGGAATTCGTTGGAAACGGGATAATTTCAGCTAACTAAACAGAAGCAGTCTCAGAATCTTCTTTGTGATGTTTGCATTCAAATCCCAGAGTTGAATGTTCCTTTGAACGTTCAGGTTTGAAACTCTCTTTTTGTAGAATCTGCGAGTGGATATATGGACCTCTCTGGGCATTTCGTTGGAAACGGGAAAAACTGCACATCACTAAACAGAAGTATTCTCAGAAATTTCCCCGTGGTGATTGCATTCAACTCAAACTGTTGAACCTTCTTTGATAGTTCAGGTTTGAAACACACTTTTTGTAGAATCTGCAAGAGGATATTTGGACCTCTCTGAGGATTTCGTTGGAAACGGGATTAACCGCACCTAACTAAACAGAAGCATTCTCAGAACTTTCCTCGTGAGGCTTGCATTCAGCAAACACTGTTGAACCTTTCTTTGATAGTTTTGGTTTGAAACACTCTTCTTGTAGAAACTGCAAGTTGATATTTGGACCTCTCTGAGGGTTTCGTTGGAAACGGGATAAAGTGCACATAACTAAACAGAAGCATTCTCAGAACCTTCTTCGTGATGTTTGCATTCAACTCACAGTGTTGAAACTTTCTTTGATAGTTCAGGTTTGAAACACTCTTTTGTAGAAACTGCAGGTGGATAATTCCATCTCTTTGAGTCCTATCCTAGTAAAGGAGATAACTTCATATCAAAGCAAGACAGAAGCATTCTCAGAAATTTCTTTGGGATGATTGAGTCGGACTCAGCTGAACATTCCTTTGGATGGAGCACTTTCGAAACGCACTATTTGTAGAATCTGCAAGTGCATGTGTGGTCCTCTCTGAGGATTTCGTTGGAAACGGGATAAACCGCACACAACAAAACAGAAGCATTCTCAGAACCTTCTTCGTGATGTTTGCATTCAACTCACAGTGTTGACAGGTTTGAAACACTCCTTTTGTGGAAACTGCAAGTGGAGAATTGCACCTCTTTGAGGCCTATCCTAGTAAAGGAAATAACTTCATATCAAAACAAGACAGAAGCATTCTCAGAAAATTCCTTGGGATGATTGTGTTGGACTCACAGAGCTGAACATTCCTTGGGCTGGAGCAGTTTCGAAAGACGCTTTCTGTAGCATCTGCAAGTGGATATTTGGCCCTCTCTGAGGAATTCGTTGGAATCGGGGTAATATCAGCTAACTAAACAGAAGCAGTCTCAGAATCTTCTTTGTGATGTTTGCATTCAAATCCCAGAGTTGAAACTTCCTTTGAAAGTTCAGGTTAGAAACACTCTTTTTGTAGGATCTGCAATTGGATATTTGGACCACTCTGTGGCCTTCGTTCGAAACGGATATGTGTTCACATAAAATCTAGACAGAAGCATTCTCAGAAACTTTTCTGTGATGACTGCATTCAACTCACAGAGTTGAACACTCGTTTTGAGAGCGCAGTTTTGAAACTCTCTTTCTGTGGAATCTGCAAGTGGATATGTGGACCTCTTTGAAGATTTCTTTGGAAACGGGAATATCTTCACATAAAATCTAAACAGAAGCATTCTCAGAAACTTCTCTGTGATGTTTGTGTTCAACTCACACAGTTTCACATGGCTTTTCAAAGAGAAGTTCTGAAACATTCTTTTCCTAGTGTCTGCAAGTGGACATTAGGAGGGCTTTGAGGCCTCTGGTGGAAAAGGAAATATCTTCCAGTAAAAACTAGATAGAAGCATTCTCAGAAACTACTTTGTGATGATTGCATTCAAGACACAGAGTTGAACATTCCCTTTGACAGTGCAGTTTGGAAACTCTCTTTTTGTAGAATCTGCAAGTGGAGATATGGACCGCTTGGAGGCCTATGGTAGTCAAGGAAATAACTTCATATACAAACTAGACAGTAGCATTCTCAGAAAACTCTTTGTGACGACTGAGCTTAACTCACAGAGCTGAACATTCCCTGGGATTGAGCAGCTGCGAAACACACTATTTGTAGAATCTGCAAGGGGATTTTTGGACCTCTCTGAGGATTTCGTTGGAAACGGGATAAACTGCACATAACCAAACGGAAGTATTCTCAGAACTTTCTTCATGGTGATTGCATTCAACTCACACTGTTGAACCTTTCTTTGATAGTTCAGGTTTGAAACACTCTTTTTGTAGAATCTGCAAGAGGATATTTGGACCCCTCTGAGGATTTCGTTGGAAACGGGATTACCCGCACCTAACTAAACAGAAGCATTCTCAGAACTTTCCTCGTGATGCTTGCATTCAACAAACACTGTTGAACCTTTCTTTGATAGTTTAGGTTTGAAACACTCTTTTTGTAGAAACTGCAAGTTGATATTTGGACCTCTCTGAGGATTTCGTTGGAAACGGGATAAAGTGCACATAACTAAACAGAAGCATTCTCAGAAATTTCTTCGTGATGTTTGCATTCAACTCACAGCGTTGAAACTTTCTTTGATAGTTCAGGTTTGAAACACTCTTTTGTAGAAACTGCAGGTGGATAATTCCATCTCTTTGAGTCCTGTCCTAATAAAGGAGATAACTTCATATCAAAGCAAGACAGAAGCATTCTCAGAAATTTCTTTGGGATGATTGAGTCGGACTCAGCTGAACATTCCTTTGGATGGAGCACTTTCGAAACACACTATTTGTAGAATCTGCAAGTGGATATTTGGACCTCTCTGAGGATTTCGTTGGAAACGGGATAAACCACACACAACTAAACAGAAGCATTCTCAGAGCCTTCTTCATGATGTTTGCATTCAACTCACAGTGTTGAAACTTTCTTTGATAGTTCAGGTTTGAAACACTCTTTTTGTAGAAACTGCAAGTGGAGAATTGCACCTCTTTGAGGCCTATCCCAGTAAAGGAAATAACTTCATATCAAAACAAGACCGAAGGATTCTCAGAAAATTCCTTGGGATGATTGTCTTAGACTCACCGAGCTGAACATTCCTTGGGCTGGAGAAGTTTTGAGGCACGCTTACTGGAGAATCTGCAAGTGGATATTTGGCCCTCTCTGAGGAATTCGTTGGAAACGGGATAATTTCAGCTAACTAAACAGAAGCAGTCTCAGAATCTTCTTTGTGATGTTTGCATTCAAATCCCAGAGTTGAACGTTCCTTTGAAAGTTCAGGTTTGAAACTCTCTTTTTGTAGAATCTGCAAGTGGATATATGGACCTCTCTGGGCATTTCGTTGGAAACGGGAAAAACTGCACATCACTAAACAGAAGTATTCTCAGAAATTTCCCCGTGGTGATTGCATTCAACTCAAACTGTTGAACCTTCTTTGATAGTTCAGGTTTGAAACACACTTTTTGTAGAATCTGCAAGAGGATATTTGGACCTCTCTGAGGATTTCGTTGGAAACGGGATTAACCGCACCTAACTAAACAGAAGCATTCTCAGAACTTTCCTCGTGATGCTTGCATTCAACAAACACTGTTGAACCTTTCTTTGATAGTTTAGGTTTGAAACACTCTTCTTGTAGAAACTGCAAGTTGATATTTGGACCTCTCTGTGGGTTTCGTTGGAAACGGGATAAAGTGCACATAACTAAACAGAAGCATTCTCAGAACCTTCTTCGTGATGTTTGCATTCAACTCACAGCGTTGAAACTTTCTTTGATAGTTCAGGTTTGAAACACTCTTTTGTAGAAACTGCAGGTGGATAGTTCCATCTCTTTGAGTCCTATCCTAGTAAAGGAGATAACTACATATCAAAGCAAGACAGAAGCATTCTCAGAAATTTCTTTGGGATGATTGAGTCGGACTCAGCTGAACATTCCTTTGGATGGAGCACTTTCGAAACGCACTATTTGTAGAATCTGCAAGTGCATGTGTGGTCCTCTCTGAGGATTTCGTTGGAAACGGGATAAACCGCACACAACAAAACAGAAGCATTCTCAGAACCTTCTTCGTGATGTTTGCATTCAACTCACAGTGTTGACAGGTTTGAAACACTCCTTTTGTGGAAACTGCAAGTGGAGAATTGCACCTCTTTGAGGCCTATCCTAGTAAAGGAAATAACTTCATATCAAAACAAGACAGAAGCATTCTCAGAAAATTCCTTGGGATGATTGTGTTGGACTCACAGAGCTGAACATTCCTTGGGCTGGAGCAGTTTCGAAAGACGCTTTCTGTAGCATCTGCAAGTGGATATTTGGCCCTCTCTGAGGAATTCGTTGGAATCGGGGTAATATCAGCTAACTAAACAGAAGCAGTCTCAGAATCTTCTTTGTGATGTTTGCATTCAAATCCCAGAGTTGAAACTTCCTTTGAAAGTTCAGGTTAGAAACACTCTTTTTGTAGGATCTGCAATTGGATATTTGGACCACTCTGTGGCCTTCGTTCGAAACGGATATATCTTCACATAAAATCTAGACAGAAGCATTCTCAGAAACTTTTCTGTGGTGACTGCATTCAACTCACAGAGTTGAACACTCGTTTTGAGAGCGCAGTTTTGAAACTCTCTTTCTGTGGAATCTGCAAGTGGATATGTGGACCTCTTTGAAGATTTCTTTGGAAACGGGAATATCTTCACATAAAATCTAAACAGAAGCATTCTCAGAAACTTCTCTGTGATGTTTGTGTTCAACTCACACAGTTTCACATGGCTTTTCAAAGAGAAGTTCTGAAACATTCTTTTCCTAGTGTCTGCAAGTGGACATTTGGAGAGCTTTCAGGCCTGTGGTGGAAAACGAATTATCGTCACATAAAAACAAGAGAGAAGCATTGTCAGAAACTTCTTTGTGATGATTGCATTCAACTCACAGAGTTGAAGGTTCCTTTTCAAACAGCAGTTTCCAAACACTCTTTCTGTGTAATGTGCAAGTGGATATTTCAACGTCTTTGAAGATTTCGTAGGAAACGGGATAATCTTCACAGAAAAGCTAAACAGAAGCATTCTCAGAAACATCTTTGTGATGATTAAATTCAACTCACAGAGTTCAACTTTTCTTTTGGGAGAGAATCTTTGAAACACTCTTTTACTACAATCTGCAAGTGGACATTTGGCGGGCTTTGAGGCCTCTGGTGGAAAAGGAAATATCTTCCAGTAAGAACTAGATAGAAGCATTCTCAGAAACTACTTTGTGATGATTGCATTCAAGACACAGAGTTGAACATTCCCTTTGACAGTGCAGTTTGGAAACTCTCTTTTTGTAGAATCTGCAAGTGGAGATATGGACCTTGGAGGCCTATGGTACTCAAGGAAATAACTTCATATACAAACTAGACAGTAGCATTCTCAGAAAACACTTTGTGACGACTGAGTTTAACTCACAGAGCTGAACATTCCCTGGGATGGAGCAGCTGCGAAACACACTATTTGTAGAATCTGCAAGGGGATTTTTGGACCTCTCTGAGGATTTCGTTGGAAACGGGATAAACTGCACATAACTAAACGGAAGTATTCTCAGAACTTTCTTCATGGTGATTGCATTCAACTCACACTGTTGAACCTTTCTTTGATAGTTCAGGTTTGAAACACTCTTTTTGTAGAATCTGCAAGAGGATATTTGGACCCCTCTGAGGATTTCGTTGGAAACGGGATTACCCGCACCTAACTAAACAGAAGCATTCTCAGAACTTTCCTCGTGATGCTTGCATTCAACAAACACTGTTGAACCTTTCTTTGATAGTTTAGGTTTGAAACACTCTTCTTATAGAAACTGCAAGTTGATATTTGGACCTCTCTGAGGGTTTCGTTGGAAACGGGATAAAGTGCACATAACTAAACAGAAGCATTCTCAGAACCTTCTTCGTGATGTTTGCATTCAACTCACAGCGTTGAAACTTTCTTTGATAGTTCAGGTTTGAAACACTCTTTTGTAGAAACTGCAGGTGGATAATTCCATCTCTTTGAGTCCTATCCTAATAAGGGAGATAACTTCATATCAAAGCAAGACGGAAGCATTCTCAGAAATTTCTTTGGGATGATTGAGTCGGACTCAGCTGAACATTCCTTTGGATGGAGCACTTTCGAAACACACTATTTGTAGAATCTGCAAGTGGATATTTGGACCTCTCTGAGGATTTCGTTGGAAGCGGGATAAACCACACACAACTAAACAGAAGCATTCTCAGAACCTTCTTCATGATGTTTGCATTCAACTCACAGTGTTGAAACTTTCTTTGATAGTTCAGGTTTGAAACACTCTTTTTGTAGAAACTGCAAGTGGAGAATTGCACCTGTTTGAGGCCTATCCCAGTAAAGGAAATAACTTCATATCAAAACAAGACAGAAGGATTCTCAGAAAATTCCCTGGTATGATTGTCTTGGACTCACCGAGCTGAACATTCCTTGGGCTGGAGAAGTTTTGAAGCACGCTTACTGGAGAATCTGCAAGTGGATATTTGGCCCTCTCTGAGGAATTCGTTGGAAACGGGATAATTTCAGCTAACTAAACAGAAGCAGTCTCAGAATCTTCTTTGTGATGTTTGCATTCAAATCCCAGAGTTGAACGTTCCTTTGAAAGTTCAGGTTTGAAACTCTCTTTTTGTAGAATCTGCGAGTGGATATATGGACCTCTCTGGGCATTTCGTTGGAAACGGGAAAAACTGCACATCACTAAACAGAAGTATTCTCAGAAATTTCCCCGTGGTGATTGCATTCAACTCAAACTGTTGAACCTTCTTTGATAGTTCAGGTTTGAAACACACTTTTTGTAGAATCTGCAAGAGGATATTTGGACCTCTCTGAGGATTTCGTTGGAAACGGGATTAACCGCACCTAACTAAACAGAAGCATTCTCAGAACTTTCCTCGTGATGCTTGCATTCAACAAACACTGTTGAACCTTTCTTTGATAGTTTAGGTTTGAAACACTCTTCTTGTAGAAACTGCAAGTTGATATTTGGACCTCTCTGAGGGTTTCGTTGGAAACGGGATAAAGTGCACATAACTAAACAGAAGCATTCTCAGAACCTTCTTCGTGATGTTTGCATTCAACTCACAGCGTTGAAACTTTCTTTGATAGTTCAGGTTTGAAACACTCTTTTGTAGAAACTGCAGGTGGATAGTTCCATCTCTTTGAGTCCTATCCTAGTAAAGGAGATAACTACATATCAAAGCAAGACAGAAGCATTCTCAGAAATTTCTTTGGGATGATTGAGTCGGACTCAGCTGAACATTCCTTTGGATGGAGCACTTTCGAAACGCACTATTTGTAGAATCTGCAAGTGCATGTGTGGTCCTCTCTGAGGATTTCGTTGGAAACGGGATAAACCGCACACAACAAAACAGAAGCATTCTCAGAACCTTCTTCGTGATGTTTGCATTCAACTCACAGTGTTGACAGGTTTGAAACACTCCTTTTGTGGAAACTGCAAGTGGAGAATTGCACCTCTTTGAGGCCTATCCTAGTAAAGGAAATAACTTCATATCAAAACAAGACAGAAGCATTCTCAGAAAATTCCTTGGGATGATTGTGTTGGACTCACAGAGCTGAACATTCCTTGGGCTGGAGCAGTTTCGAAAGACGCTTTCTGTAGCATCTGCAAGTGGATATTTGGCCCTCTCTGAGGAATTCGTTGGAATCGGGGTAATATCAGCTAACTAAACAGAAGCAGTCTCAGAATCTTCTTTGTGATGTTTGCATTCAAATCCCAGAGTTGAAACTTCCTTTGAAAGTTCAGGTTAGAAACACTCTTTTTGTAGGATCTGCAATTGGATATTTGGACCACTCTGTGGCCTTCGTTCGAAACGGATATATCTTCACATAAAATCTAGACAGAAGCATTCTCAGAAACTTTTCTGTGGTGACTGCATTCAACTCACAGAGTTGAACACTCGTTTTGAGAGCGCAGTTTTGAAACTCTCTTTCTGTGGAATCTGCAAGTGGATATGTGGACCTCTTTGAAGATTTCTTTGGAAACGGGAATATCTTCACATAAAATCTAAACAGAAGCATTCTCAGAAACTTCTCTGTGATGTTTGTGTTCAACTCACACAGTTTCACATGGCTTTTCAAAGAGAAGTTCTGAAACATTCTTTTCCTAGTGTCTGCAAGTGGACATTTGGAGAGCTTTCAGGCCTGTGGTGGAAAACGAATTATCGTCACATAAAAACAAGAGAGAAGCATTGTCAGAAACTTCTTTGTGATGATTGCATTCAACTCACAGAGTTGAAGGTTCCTTTTCAAACAGCAGTTTCCAAACACTCTTTCTGTGTAATGTGCAAGTGGATATTTCAACGTCTTTGAAGATTTCGTAGGAAACGGGATAATCTTCACAGAAAAGCTAAACAGAAGCATTCTCAGAAACATCTTTGTGATGATTAAATTCAACTCACAGAGTTCAACTTTTCTTTTGGGAGAGAATCTTTGAAACACTCTTTTACTACAATCTGCAAGTGGACATTTGGCGGGCTTTGAGGCCTCTGGTGGAAAAGGAAATATCTTCCAGTAAGAACTAGATAGAAGCATTCTCAGAAACTACTTTGTGATGATTGCATTCAAGACACAGAGTTGAACATTCCCTTTGACAGTGCAGTTTGGAAACTCTCTTTTTGTAGAATCTGCAAGTGGAGATATGGACCTTGGAGGCCTATGGTACTCAAGGAAATAACTTCATATACAAACTAGACAGTAGCATTCTCAGAAAACACTTTGTGACGACTGAGTTTAACTCACAGAGCTGAACATTCCCTGGGATGGAGCAGCTGCGAAACACACTATTTGTAGAATCTGCAAGGGGATTTTTGGACCTCTCTGAGGATTTCGTTGGAAACGGGATAAACTGCACATAACTAAACGGAAGTATTCTCAGAACTTTCTTCATGGTGATTGCATTCAACTCACACTGTTGAACCTTTCTTTGATAGTTCAGGTTTGAAACACTCTTTTTGTAGAATCTGCAAGAGCATATTTGGACCCCTCTGAGGATTTCGTTGGAAACGGGATTACCCGCACCTAACTAAACAGAAGCATTCTCAGAACTTTCCTCGTGATGCTTGCATTCAACAAACACTGTTGAACCTTTCTTTGATAGTTTAGGTTTGAAACACTCTTCTTATAGAAACTGCAAGTTGATATTTGGACCTCTCTGAGGGTTTCGTTGGAAACGGGATAAAGTGCACATAACTAAACAGAAGCATTCTCAGAACCTTCTTCGTGATGTTTGCATTCAACTCACAGCGTTGAAACTTTCTTTGATAGTTCAGGTTTGAAACACTCTTTTGTAGAAACTGCAGGTGGATAATTCCATCTCTTTGAGTCCTATCCTAATAAGGGAGATAACTTCATATCAAAGCAAGACGGAAGCATTCTCAGAAATTTCTTTGGGATGATTGAGTCGGACTCAGCTGAACATTCCTTTGGATGGAGCACTTTCGAAACACACTATTTGTAGAATCTGCAAGTGGATATTTGGACCTCTCTGAGGATTTCGTTGGAAGCGGGATAAACCACACACAACTAAACAGAAGCATTCTCAGAACCTTCTTCATGATGTTTGCATTCAACTCACAGTGTTGAAACTTTCTTTGATAGTTCAGGTTTGAAACACTCTTTTTGTAGAAACTGCAAGTGGAGAATTGCACCTGTTTGAGGCCTATCCCAGTAAAGGAAATAACTTCATATCAAAACAAGACAGAAGGATTCTCAGAAAATTCCCTGGTATGATTGTCTTGGACTCACCGAGCTGAACATTCCTTGGGCTGGAGAAGTTTTGAAGCACGCTTACTGGAGAATCTGCAAGTGGATATTTGGCCCTCTCTGAGGAATTCGTTGGAAACGGGATAATTTCAGCTAACTAAACAGAAGCAGTCTCAGAATCTTCTTTGTGATGTTTGCATTCAAATCCCAGAGTTGAACGTTCCTTTGAAAGTTCAGGTTTGAAACTCTCTTTTTGTAGAATCTGCGAGTGGATATATGGAC
Organism: Pan troglodytes; assembly: GCF_028858775.2. Lineage (NCBI taxonomy): Eukaryota > Metazoa > Chordata > Mammalia > Primates > Hominidae > Pan > Pan troglodytes. Next base: position 65,238,562 of record NC_072403.2, read on the forward strand.
CTCTCTGGGCATTTCGTTGGAAACGGGAAAAACTGCACATCACTAAACAGAAGTATTCTCAGAAATTTCCCCGTGGTGATTGCATTCAACTCAAACTGTTGAACCTTCTTTGATAGTTCAGGTTTGAAACACACTTTTTGTAGAATCTGCAAGAGGATATTTGGACCTCTCTGAGGATTTCGTTGGAAACGGGATTAACCGCACCTAACTAAACAGAAGCATTCTCAGAACTTTCCTCGTGAGGCTTGCATTCAGCAAACACTGTTGAACGTTTCTTTGATAGTTTTGGTTTGAAACACTCTTCTTGTAGAAACTGCAAGTTGATATTTGGACCTCTCTGAGGGTTTCGTTGGAAACGGGATAAAGTGCACATAACTAAACAGAAGCATTCTCAGAACCTTCTTCGTGATGTTTGCATTCAACTCACAGTGTTGAAACTTTCTTTGATAGTTCAGGTTTGAAACACTCTTTTGTAGAAACTGCAGGTGGATAATTCCATCTCTTTGAGTCCTATCCTAGTAAAGGAGATAACTTCATATCAAAGCAAGACAGAAGCATTCTCAGAAATTTCTTTGGGATGATTGAGTCGGACTCAGCTGAACATTCCTTTGGATGGAGCACTTTCGAAACGCACTATTTGTAGAATCTGCAAGTGCATGTGTGGTCCTCTCTGAGGATTTCGTTGGAAACGGGATAAACCGCACACAACAAAACAGAAGCATTCTCAGAACCTTCTTCGTGATGTTTGCATTCAACTCACAGTGTTGACAGGTTTGAAACACTCCTTTTGTGGAAACTGCAAGTGGAGAATTGCACCTCTTTGAGGCCTATCCTAGTAAAGGAAATAACTTCATATCAAAACAAGACAGAAGCATTCTCAGAAAATTCCTTGGGATGATTGTGTTGGACTCACAGAGCTGAACATTCCTTGGGCTGGAGCAGTTTCGAAAGACGCTTTCTGTAGCATCTGCAAGTGGATATTTGGCCCTCTCTGAGGAATTCGTTGGAATCGGGGTAATATCAGCTAACTAAACAGAAGCAGTCTCAGAATCTTCTTTGTGATGTTTGCATTCAAATCCCAGAGTTGAAACTTCCTTTGAAAGTTCAGGTTAGAAACACTCTTTTTGTAGGATCTGCAATTGGATATTTGGACCACTCTGTGGCCTTCGTTCGAAACGGATATGTGTTCACATAAAATCTAGACAGAAGCATTCTCAGAAACTTTTCTGTGGTGACTGCATTCAACTCACAGAGTTGAACACTCGTTTTGAGAGCGCAGTTTTGAAACTCTCTTTCTGTGGAATCTGCAAGTGGATATGTGGACCTCTTTGAAGATTTCTTTGGAAACGGGAATATCTTCACATAAAATCTAAACAGAAGCATTCTCAGAAACTTCTCTGTGATGTTTGTGTTCAACTCACACAGTTTCACATGGCTTTTCAAAGAGAAGTTCTGAAACATTCTTTTCCTAGTGTCTGCAAGTGGACATTTGGAGAGCTTTCAGGCCTGTGGTGGAAAACGAATTATCGTCACATAAAAACAAGAGAGAAGCATTGTCAGAAACTTCTTTGTGATGATTGCATTCAACTCACAGAGTTGAAGGTTCCTTTTCAAACAGCAGTTTCCAAACACTCTTTCTGTGTAATGTGCAAGTGGATATTTCAACGTCTTTGAAGATTTCGTAGGAAACGGGATAATCTTCACAGAAAAGCTAAACAGAAGCATTCTCAGAAACACCTTTGTGATGATTAAATTCAACTCACAGAGTTGAACTTTTCTTTTGGGAGAGAATCTTTGAAACACTCTTTTACTACAATCTGCAAGTGGACATTAGGAGGGCTTTGAGGCCTCTGGTGGAAAAGGAAATATCTTCCAGTAAAAACTAGATAGAAGCATTCTCAGAAACTACTTTGTGATGATTGCATTCAAGACACAGAGTTGAACATTCCCTTTGACAGTGCAGTTTGGAAACTCTCTTTTTGTAGAATCTGCAAGTGGAGATATGGACCGCTTGGAGGCCTATGGTAGTCAAGGAAATAACTTCATATACAAACTAGACAGTAGCATTCTCAGAAAACTCTTTGTGACGACTGAGTTTAACTCACAGAGCTGAAAATTCCCTGGGATGGAGCAGCTGCGAAACACACTATTTGTAGAATCTGCAAGGGGATTTTTGGACCTCTCTGAGGATTTCGTTGGAAACGGGATAAACTGCACATAACTAAACGGAAGTATTCTCAGAACTTTCTTCATGGTGATTGCATTCAACTCACACTGTTGAACCTTTCTTTGATAGTTCAGGTTTGAAACACTCTTTTTGTAGAATCTGCAAGAGGATATTTGGACCCCTCTGAGGATTTCGTTGGAAACGGGATTACCCGCACCTAACTAAACAGAAGCATTCTCAGAACTTTCCTCGTGATGCTTGCATTCAACAAACACTGTTGAACCTTTCTTTGATAGTTTAGGTTTGAAACACTCTTTTTGTAGAAACTGCAAGTTGATATTTGGACCTCTCTGAGGATTTCGTTGGAAACGGGATAAAGTGCACATAACTAAACAGAAGCATTCTCAGAAATTTCTTCGTGATGTTTGCATTCAACTCACAGCGTTGAAACTTTCTTTGATAGTTCAGGTTTGAAACACTCTTTTGTAGAAACTGCAGGTGGATAATTCCATCTCTTTGAGTCCTGTCCTAATAAAGGAGATAACTTCATATCAAAGCAAGACAGAAGCATTCTCAGAAATTTCTTTGGGATGATTGAGTCGGACTCAGCTGAACATTCCTTTGGATGGAGCACTTTCGAAACACACTATTTGTAGAATCTGCAAGTGGATATTTGGACCTCTCTGAGGATTTCGTTGGAAGCGGGATAAACCACACACAACTAAACAGAAGCATTCTCAGAACCTTCTTCATGATGTTTGCATTCAACTCACAGTGTTGAAACTTTCTTTGATAGTTCAGGTTTGAAACACTCTTTTTGTAGAAACTGCAAGTGGAGAATTGCACCTGTTTGAGGCCTATCCCAGTAAAGGAAATAACTTCATATCAAAACAAGACAGAAGGATTCTCAGAAAATTCCCTGGTATGATTGTCTTGGACTCACCGAGCTGAACATTCCTTGGGCTGGAGAAGTTTTGAAGCACGCTTACTGGAGAATCTGCAAGTGGATATTTGGCCCTCTCTGAGGAATTCGTTGGAAACGGGATAATTTCAGCTAACTAAACAGAAGCAGTCTCAGAATCTTCTTTGTGATGTTTGCATTCAAATCCCAGAGTTGAACGTTCCTTTGAAAGTTCAGGTTTGAAACTCTCTTTTTGTAGAATCTGCGAGTGGATATATGGACCTCTCTGGGCATTTCGTTGGAAACGGGAAAAACTGCACATCACTAAACAGAAGTATTCTCAGAAATTTCCCCGTGGTGATTGCATTCAACTCAAACTGTTGAACCTTCTTTGATAGTTCAGGTTTGAAACACACTTTTTGTAGAATCTGCAAGAGGATATTTGGACCTCTCTGAGGATTTCGTTGGAAACGGGATTAACCGCACCTAACTAAACAGAAGCATTCTCAGAACTTTCCTCGTGAGGCTTGCATTCAGCAAACACTGTTGAACGTTTCTTTGATAGTTTTGGTTTGAAACACTCTTCTTGTAGAAACTGCAAGTTGATATTTGGACCTCTCTGAGGGTTTCGTTGGAAACGGGATAAAGTGCACATAACTAAACAGAAGCATTCTCAGAACCTTCTTCGTGATGTTTGCATTCAACTCACAGTGTTGAAACTTTCTTTGATAGTTCAGGTTTGAAACACTCTTTTGTAGAAACTGCAGGTGGATAATTCCATCTCTTTGAGTCCTATCCTAGTAAAGGAGATAACTTCATATCAAAGCAAGACAGAAGCATTCTCAGAAATTTCTTTGGGATGATTGAGTCGGACTCAGCTGAACATTCCTTTGGATGGAGCACTTTCGAAACGCACTATTTGTAGAATCTGCAAGTGCATGTGTGGTCCTCTCTGAGGATTTCGTTGGAAACGGGATAAACCGCACACAACAAAACAGAAGCATTCTCAGAACCTTCTTCGTGATGTTTGCATTCAACTCACAGTGTTGACAGGTTTGAAACACTCCTTTTGTGGAAACTGCAAGTGGAGAATTGCACCTCTTTGAGGCCTATCCTAGTAAAGGAAATAACTTCATATCAAAACAAGACAGAAGCATTCTCAGAAAATTCCTTGGGATGATTGTGTTGGACTCACAGAGCTGAACATTCCTTGGGCTGGAGCAGTTTCGAAAGACGCTTTCTGTAGCATCTGCAAGTGGATATTTGGCCCTCTCTGAGGAATTCGTTGGAATCGGGGTAATATCAGCTAACTAAACAGAAGCAGTCTCAGAATCTTCTTTGTGATGTTTGCATTCAAATCCCAGAGTTGAAACTTCCTTTGAAAGTTCAGGTTAGAAACACTCTTTTTGTAGGATCTGCAATTGGATATTTGGACCACTCTGTGGCCTTCGTTCGAAACGGATATATCTTCACATAAAATCTAGACAGAAGCATTCTCAGAAACTTTTCTGTGATGACTGCATTCAACTCACAGCGTTGAACACTCGTTTTGAGAGCGCAGTTTTGAAACTCTCTTTCTGTGGAATCTGCAAGTGGATATGTGGACCTCTTTGAAGATTTCTTTGGAAACGGGAATATCTTCACATAAAATCTAAACAGAAGCATTCTCAGAAACTTCTCTGTGATGTTTGTGTTCAACTCACACAGTTTCACATGGCTTTTCAAAGAGAAGTTCTGAAACATTCTTTTCCTAGTGTCTGCAAGTGGACATTTGGAGAGCTTTCAGGCCTGTGGTGGAAAACGAATTATCGTCACATAACAACAAGAGAGAAGCATTGTCAGAAACTTCTTTGTGATGATTGCATTCAACTCACAGAGTTGAAGGTTCCTTTTCAAACAGCAGTTTCCAAACACTCTTTCTGTGTAATGTGCAAGTGGATATTTCAACGTCTTTGAAGATTTCGTAGGAAACGGGATAATCTTCACAGAAAAGCTAAACAGAAGCATTCTCAGAAACACCTTTGTGATGATTAAATTCAACTCACAGAGTTGAACTTTTCTTTTGGGAGAGAATCTTTGAAACACTCTTTTACTACAATCTGCAAGTGGACATTAGGAGGGCTTTGAGGCCTCTGGTGGAAAAGGAAATATCTTCCAGTAAAAACTAGATAGAAGCATTCTCAGAAACTACTTTGTGATGATTGCATTCAAGACACAGAGTTGAACATTCCCTTTGACAGTGCAGTTTGGAAACTCTCTTTTTGTAGAATCTGCAAGTGGAGATATGGACCGCTTGGAGGCCTATGGTAGTCAAGGAAATAACTTCATATACAAACTAGACAGTAGCATTCTCAGAAAACTCTTTGTGACGACTGAGTTTAACTCACAGAGCTGAAAATTCCCTGGGATGGAGCAGCTGCGAAACACACTATTTGTAGAATCTGCAAGGGGATTTTTGGACCTCTCTGAGGATTTCGTTGGAAACGGGATAAACTGCACATAACCAAACGGAAGTATTCTCAGAACTTTCTTCATGGTGATTGCATTCAACTCACACTGTTGAACCTTTCTTTGATAGTTCAGGTTTGAAACACTCTTTTTGTAGAATCTGCAAGAGGATATTTGGACCCCTCTGAGGATTTCGTTGGAAACGGGATTACCCGCACCTAACTAAACAGAAGCATTCTCAGAACTTTCCTCGTGATGCTTGCATTCAACAAACACTGTTGAACCTTTCTTTGATAGTTTAGGTTTGAAACACTCTTTTTGTAGAAACTGCAAGTTGATATTTGGACCTCTCTGAGGATTTCGTTGGAAACGGGATAAAGTGCACATAACTAAACAGAAGCATTCTCAGAAATTTCTTCGTGATGTTTGCATTCAACTCACAGCGTTGAAACTTTCTTTGATAGTTCAGGTTTGAAACACTCTTTTGTAGAAACTGCAGGTGGATAATTCCATCTCTTTGAGTCCTGTCCTAATAAAGGAGATAACTTCATATCAAAGCAAGACAGAAGCATTCTCAGAAATTTCTTTGGGATGATTGAGTCGGACTCAGCTGAACATTCCTTTGGATGGAGCACTTTCGAAACACACTATTTGTAGAATCTGCAAGTGGATATTTGGACCTCTCTGAGGATTTCGTTGGAAACGGGATAAACCACACACAACTAAACAGAAGCATTCTCAGAGCCTTCTTCATGATGTTTGCATTCAACTCACAGTGTTGAACCTTTCTTTGATAGTTCAGGTTTGAAACACTCTTTTTGTAGAAACTGCAAGTGGGGAATTGCACCTCTTTGAGGCCTATCCCAGTAAAGGAAATAACTTCATATCAAAACAAGACCGAAGGACTCTCAGAAAATTCCTTGGGATGATTGTCTTGGACTCACCGAGCTGAACATTCCTTGGGCTGGAGAAGTTTTGAAGCACGCTTACTGGAGAATCTGCAAGTGGATATTTGGCCCTCTCTGAGGAATTCGTTGGAAACGGGATAATTTCAGCTAACTAAACAGAAGCAGTCTCAGAATCTTCTTTGTGATGTTTGCATTCAAATCCCAGAGTTGAACGTTCCTTTGAACGTTCAGGTTTGAAACTCTCTTTTTGTAGAATCTGCGAGTGGATATATGGACCTCTCTGGGCATTTCGTTGGAAACGGGAAAAACTGCACATCACTAAACAGAAGTATTCTCAGAAATTTCCCCGTGGTGATTGCATTCAACTCAAACTGTTGAACCTTCTTTGATAGTTCAGGTTTGAAACACACTTTTTGTAGAATCTGCAAGAGGATATTTGGACCTCTCTGAGGATTTCGTTGGAAACGGGATTAACCGCACCTAACTAAACAGAAGCATTCTCAGAACTTTCCTCGTGAGGCTTGCATTCAGCAAACACTGTTGAACGTTTCTTTGATAGTTTTGGTTTGAAACACTCTTCTTGTAGAAACTGCAAGTTGATATTTGGACCTCTCTGAGGGTTTCGTTGGAAACGGGATAAAGTGCACATAACTAAACAGAAGCATTCTCAGAACCTTCTTCGTGATGTTTGCATTCAACTCACAGTGTTGAAACTTTCTTTGATAGTTCAGGTTTGAAACACTCTTTTGTAGAAACTGCAGGTGGATAATTCCATCTCTTTGAGTCCTATCCTAGTAAAGGAGATAACTTCATATCAAAGCAAGACAGAAGCATTCTCAGAAATTTCTTTGGGATGATTGAGTCGGACTCAGCTGAACATTCCTTTGGATGGAGCACTTTCGAAACGCACTATTTGTAGAATCTGCAAGTGCATGTGTGGTCCTCTCTGAGGATTTCATTGGAAACGGGATAAACCGCACACAACAAAACAGAAGCATTCTCAGAACCTTCTTCGTGATGTTTGCATTCAACTCACAGTGTTGACAGGTTTGAAACACTCCTTTTGTGGAAACTGCAAGTGGAGAATTGCACCTCTTTGAGGCCTATCCTAGTAAAGGAAATAACTTCATATCAAAACAAGACAGAAGCATTCTCAGAAAATTCCTTGGGATGATTGTGTTGGACTCACAGAGCTGAACATTCCTTGGGCTGGAGCAGTTTCGAAAGACGCTTTCTGTAGCATCTGCAAGTGGATATTTGGCCCTCTCTGAGGAATTCGTTGGAATCGGGGTAATATCAGCTAACTAAACAGAAGCAGTCTCAGAATCTTCTTTGTGATGTTTGCATTCAAATCCCAGAGTTGAAACTTCCTTTGAAAGTTCAGGTTAGAAACACTCTTTTTGTAGGATCTGCAATTGGATATTTGGACCACTCTGTGGCCTTCGTTCGAAACGGATATGTGTTCACATAAAATCTAGACAGAAGCATTCTCAGAAACTTTTCTGTGATGACTGCATTCAACTCACAGAGTTGAACACTCGTTTTGAGAGCGCAGTTTTGAAACTCTCTTTCTGTGGAATCTGCAAGTGGATATGTGGACCTCTTTGAAGATTTCTTTGGAAACGGGAATATCTTCACATAAAATCTAAACAGAAGCATTCTCAGAAACTTCTCTGTGATGTTTGTGTTCAACTCACACAGTTTCACATGGCTTTTCAAAGAGAAGTTCTGAAACATTCTTTTCCTAGTGTCTACAAGTGGACATTAGGAGGGCTTTGAGGCCTCAGGTGGAAAAGGAAATATCTTCCAGTAAAAACTAGATAGAAGCATTCTCAGAAACTACTTTGTGATGATTGCATTCAAGACACAGAGTTGAACATTCCCTTTGACAGTGCAGTTTGGAAACTCTCTTTTTGTAGAATCTGCAAGTGGAGATATGGACCGCTTGGAGGCCTATGGTAGTCAAGGAAATAACTTCATATACAAACTAGACAGTAGCATTCTCAGAAAACTCTTTGTGACGACTGAGCTTAACTCACAGAGCTGAACATTCCCTGGGATTGAGCAGCTGCGAAACACACTATTTGTAGAATCTGCAAGGGGATTTTTGGACCTCTCTGAGGATTTCGTTGGAAACGGGATAAACTGCACATAACCAAACGGAAGTATTCTCAGAACTTTCTTCATGGTGATTGCATTCAACTCACACTGTTGAACCTTTCTTTGATAGTTCAGGTTTGAAACACTCTTTTTGTAGAATCTGCAAGAGGATATTTGGACCCCTCTGAGGATTTCGTTGGAAACGGGATTACCCGCACCTAACTAAACAGAAGCATTCTCAGAACTTTCCTCGTGATGCTTGCATTCAACAAACACTGTTGAACCTTTCTTTGATAGTTTAGGTTTGAAACACTCTTTTTGTAGAAACTGCAAGTTGATATTTGGACCTCTCTGAGGATTTCGTTGGAAACGGGATAAAGTGCACATAACTAAACAGAAGCATTCTCAGAAATTTCTTCGTGATGTTTGCATTCAACTCACAGCGTTGAAACTTTCTTTGATAGTTCAGGTTTGAAACACTCTTTTGTAGAAACTGCAGGTGGATAATTCCATCTCTTTGAGTCCTGTCCTAATAAAGGAGATAACTTCATATCAAAGCAAGACAGAAGCATTCTCAGAAATTTCTTTGGGATGATTGAGTCGGACTCAGCTGAACATTCCTTTGGATGGAGCACTTTCGAAACACACTATTTGTAGAATCTGCAAGTGGATATTTGGACCTCTCTGAGGATTTCGTTGGAAACGGGATAAACCACACACAACTAAACAGAAGCATTCTCAGAGCCTTCTTCATGATGTTTGCATTCAACTCACAGTGTTGAAACTTTCTTTGATAGTTCAGGTTTGAAACACTCTTTTTGTAGAAACTGCAAGTGGAGAATTGCACCTCTTTGAGGCCTATCCCAGTAAAGGAAATAACTTCATATCAAAACAAGACCGAAGGATTCTCAGAAAATTCCTTGGGATGATTGTCTTAGACTCACCGAGCTGAACATTCCTTGGGCTGGAGAAGTTTTGAGGCACGCTTACTGGAGAATCTGCAAGTGGATATTTGGCCCTCTCTGAGGAATTCGTTGGAAACGGGATAATTTCAGCTAACTAAACAGAAGCAGTCTCAGAATCTTCTTTGTGATGTTTGCATTCAAATCCCAGAGTTGAACGTTCCTTTGAAAGTTCAGGTTTGAAACTCTCTTTTTGTAGAATCTGCAAGTGGATATATGGACCTCTCTGGGCATTTCGTTGGAAACGGGAAAAACTGCACATCACTAAACAGAAGTATTCTCAGAAATTTCCCCGTGGTGATTGCATTCAACTCAAACTGTTGAACCTTCTTTGATAGTTCAGGTTTGAAACACACTTTTTGTAGAATCTGCAAGAGGATATTTGGACCTCTCTGAGGATTTCGTTGGAAACGGGATTAACCGCACCTAACTAAACAGAAGCATTCTCAGAACTTTCCTCGTGAGGCTTGCATTCAGCAAACACTGTTGAACGTTTCTTTGATAGTTTTGGTTTGAAACACTCTTCTTGTAGAAACTGCAAGTTGATATTTGGACCTCTCTGAGGGTTTCGTTGGAAACGGGATAAAGTGCACATAACTAAACAGAAGCATTCTCAGAACCTTCTTCGTGATGTTTGCATTCAACTCACAGTGTTGAAACTTTCTTTGATAGTTCAGGTTTGAAACACTCTTTTGTAGAAACTGCAGGTGGATAATTCCATCTCTTTGAGTCCTATCCTAGTAAAGGAGATAACTTCATATCAAAGCAAGACAGAAGCATTCTCAGAAATTTCTTTGGGATGATTGAGTCGGACTCAGCTGAACATTCCTTTGGATGGAGCACTTTCGAAACGCACTATTTGTAGAATCTGCAAGTGCATGTGTGGTCCTCTCTGAGGATTTCGTTGGAAACGGGATAAACCGCACACAACAAAACAGAAGCATTCTCAGAACCTTCTTCGTGATGTTTGCATTCAACTCACAGTGTTGACAGGTTTGAAACACTCCTTTTGTGGAAACTGCAAGTGGAGAATTGCACCTCTTTGAGGCCTATCCTAGTAAAGGAAATAACTTCATATCAAAACAAGACAGAAGCATTCTCAGAAAATTCCTTGGGATGATTGTGTTGGACTCACAGAGCTGAACATTCCTTGGGCTGGAGCAGTTTCGAAAGACGCTTTCTGTAGCATCTGCAAGTGGATATTTGGCCCTCTCTGAGGAATTCGTTGGAATCGGGGTAATATCAGCTAACTAAACAGAAGCAGTCTCAGAATCTTCTTTGTGATGTTTGCATTCAAATCCCAGAGTTGAAACTTCCTTTGAAAGTTCAGGTTAGAAACACTCTTTTTGTAGGATCTGCAATTGGATATTTGGACCACTCTGTGGCCTTCGTTCGAAACGGATATGTGTTCACATAAAATCTAGACAGAAGCATTCTCAGAAACTTTTCTGTGATGACTGCATTCAACTCACAGAGTTGAACACTCGTTTTGAGAGCGCAGTTTTGAAACTCTCTTTCTGTGGAATCTGCAAGTGGATATGTGGACCTCTTTGAAGATTTCTTTGGAAACGGGAATATCTTCACATAAAATCTAAACAGAAGCATTCTCAGAAACTTCTCTGTGATGTTTGTGTTCAACTCACACAGTTTCACATGGCTTTTCAAAGAGAAGTTCTGAAACATTCTTTTCCTAGTGTCTGCAAGTGGACATTAGGAGGGCTTTGAGGCCTCTGGTGGAAAAGGAAATATCTTCCAGTAAAAACTAGATAGAAGCATTCTCAGAAACTACTTTGTGATGATTGCATTCAAGACACAGAGTTGAACATTCCCTTTGACAGTGCAGTTTGGAAACTCTCTTTTTGTAGAATCTGCAAGTGGAGATATGGACCGCTTGGAGGCCTATGGTAGTCAAGGAAATAACTTCATATACAAACTAGACAGTAGCATTCTCAGAAAACTCTTTGTGACGACTGAGCTTAACTCACAGAGCTGAACATTCCCTGGGATTGAGCAGCTGCGAAACACACTATTTGTAGAATCTGCAAGGGGATTTTTGGACCTCTCTGAGGATTTCGTTGGAAACGGGATAAACTGCACATAACCAAACGGAAGTATTCTCAGAACTTTCTTCATGGTGATTGCATTCAACTCACACTGTTGAACCTTTCTTTGATAGTTCAGGTTTGAAACACTCTTTTTGTAGAATCTGCAAGAGGATATTTGGACCCCTCTGAGGATTTCGTTGGAAACGGGATTACCCGCACCTAACTAAACAGAAGCATTCTCAGAACTTTCCTCGTGATGCTTGCATTCAACAAACACTGTTGAACCTTTCTTTGATAGTTTAGGTTTGAAACACTCTTTTTGTAGAAACTGCAAGTTGATATTTGGACCTCTCTGAGGATTTCGTTGGAAACGGGATAAAGTGCACATAACTAAACAGAAGCATTCTCAGAAATTTCTTCGTGATGTTTGCATTCAACTCACAGCGTTGAAACTTTCTTTGATAGTTCAGGTTTGAAACACTCTTTTGTAGAAACTGCAGGTGGATAATTCCATCTCTTTGAGTCCTGTCCTAATAAAGGAGATAACTTCATATCAAAGCAAGACAGAAGCATTCTCAGAAATTTCTTTGGGATGATTGAGTCGGACTCAGCTGAACATTCCTTTGGATGGAGCACTTTCGAAACACACTATTTGTAGAATCTGCAAGTGGATATTTGGACCTCTCTGAGGATTTCGTTGGAAACGGGATAAACCACACACAACTAAACAGAAGCATTCTCAGAGCCTTCTTCATGATGTTTGCATTCAACTCACAGTGTTGAAACTTTCTTTGATAGTTCAGGTTTGAAACACTCTTTTTGTAGAAACTGCAAGTGGAGAATTGCACCTCTTTGAGGCCTATCCCAGTAAAGGAAATAACTTCATATCAAAACAAGACCGAAGGATTCTCAGAAAATTCCTTGGGATGATTGTCTTAGACTCACCGAGCTGAACATTCCTTGGGCTGGAGAAGTTTTGAGGCACGCTTACTGGAGAATCTGCAAGTGGATATTTGGCCCTCTCTGAGGAATTCGTTGGAAACGGGATAATTTCAGCTAACTAAACAGAAGCAGTCTCAGAATCTTCTTTGTGATGTTTGCATTCAAATCCCAGAGTTGAACGTTCCTTTGAAAGTTCAGGTTTGAAACTCTCTTTTTGTAGAATCTGCAAGTGGATATATGGACCTCTCTGGGCATTTCGTTGGAAACGGGAAAAACTGCACATCACTAAACAGAAGTATTCTCAGAAATTTCCCCGTGGTGATTGCATTCAACTCAAACTGTTGAACCTTCTTTGATAGTTCAGGTTTGAAACACACTTTTTGTAGAATCTGCAAGAGGATATTTGGACCTCTCTGAGGATTTCGTTGGAAACGGGATTAACCGCACCTAACTAAACAGAAGCATTCTCAGAACTTTCCTCGTGAGGCTTGCATTCAGCAAACACTGTTGAACGTTTCTTTGATAGTTTTGGTTTGAAACACTCTTCTTGTAGAAACTGCAAGTTGATATTTGGACCTCTCTGAGGGTTTCGTTGGAAACGGGATAAAGTGCACATAACTAAACAGAAGCATTCTCAGAACCTTCTTCGTGATGTTTGCATTCAACTCACAGTGTTGAAACTTTCTTTGATAGTTCAGGTTTGAAACACTCTTTTGTAGAAACTGCAGGTGGATAATTCCATCTCTTTGAGTCCTATCCTAGTAAAGGAGATAACTTCATATCAAAGCAAGACAGAAGCATTCTCAGAAATTTCTTTGGGATGATTGAGTCGGACTCAGCTGAACATTCCTTTGGATGGAGCACTTTCGAAACGCACTATTTGTAGAATCTGCAAGTGCATGTGTGGTCCTCTCTGAGGATTTCGTTGGAAACGGGATAAACCGCACACAACAAAACAGAAGCATTCTCAGAACCTTCTTCGTGATGTTTGCATTCAACTCACAGTGTTGACAGGTTTGAAACACTCCTTTTGTGGAAACTGCAAGTGGAGAATTGCACCTCTTTGAGGCCTATCCTAGTAAAGGAAATAACTTCATATCAAAACAAGACAGAAGCATTCTCAGAAAATTCCTTGGGATGATTGTGTTGGACTCACAGAGCTGAACATTCCTTGGGCTGGAGCAGTTTCGAAAGACGCTTTCTGTAGCATCTGCAAGTGGATATTTGGCCCTCTCTGAGGAATTCGTTGGAATCGGGGTAATATCAGCTAACTAAACAGAAGCAGTCTCAGAATCTTCTTTGTGATGTTTGCATTCAAATCCCAGAGTTGAAACTTCCTTTGAAAGTTCAGGTTAGAAACACTCTTTTTGTAGGATCTGCAATTGGATATTTGGACCACTCTGTGGCCTTCGTTCGAAACGGATATGTGTTCACATAAAATCTAGACAGAAGCATTCTCAGAAACTTTTCTGTGATGACTGCATTCAACTCACAGAGTTGAACACTCGTTTTGAGAGCGCAGTTTTGAAACTCTCTTTCTGTGGAATCTGCAAGTGGATATGTGGACCTCTTTGAAGATTTCTTTGGAAACGGGAATATCTTCACATAAAATCTAAACAGAAGCATTCTCAGAAACTTCTCTGTGATGTTTGTGTTCAACTCACACAGTTTCACATGGCTTTTCAAAGAGAAGTTCTGAAACATTCTTTTCCTAGTGTCTGCAAGTGGACATTAGGAGGGCTTTGAGGCCTCTGGTGGAAAAGGAAATATCTTCCAGTAAAAACTAGATAGAAGCATTCTCAGAAACTACTTTGTGATGATTGCATTCAAGACACAGAGTTGAACATTCCCTTTGACAGTGCAGTTTGGAAACTCTCTTTTTGTAGAATCTGCAAGTGGAGATATGGACCGCTTGGAGGCCTATGGTAGTCAAGGAAATAACTTCATATACAAACTAGACAGTAGCATTCTCAGAAAACTCTTTGTGACGACTGAGCTTAACTCACAGAGCTGAACATTCCCTGGGATTGAGCAGCTGCGAAACACACTATTTGTAGAATCTGCAAGGGGATTTTTGGACCTCTCTGAGGATTTCGTTGGAAACGGGATAAACTGCACATAACCAAACGGAAGTATTCTCAGAACTTTCTTCATGGTGATTGCATTCAACTCACACTGTTGAACCTTTCTTTGATAGTTCAGGTTTGAAACACTCTTTTTGTAGAATCTGCAAGAGGATATTTGGACCCCTCTGAGGATTTCGTTGGAAACGGGATTACCCGCACCTAACTAAACAGAAGCATTCTCAGAACTTTCCTCGTGATGCTTGCATTCAACAAACACTGTTGAACCTTTCTTTGATAGTTTAGGTTTGAAACACTCTTTTTGTAGAAACTGCAAGTTGATATTTGGACCTCTCTGAGGATTTCGTTGGAAACGGGATAAAGTGCACATAACTAAACAGAAGCATTCTCAGAAATTTCTTCGTGATGTTTGCATTCAACTCACAGCGTTGAAACTTTCTTTGATAGTTCAGGTTTGAAACACTCTTTTGTAGAAACTGCAGGTGGATAATTCCATCTCTTTGAGTCCTGTCCTAATAAAGGAGATAACTTCATATCAAAGCAAGACAGAAGCATTCTCAGAAATTTCTTTGGGATGATTGAGTCGGACTCAGCTGAACATTCCTTTGGATGGAGCACTTTCGAAACACACTATTTGTAGAATCTGCAAGTGGATATTTGGACCTCTCTGAGGATTTCGTTGGAAACGGGATAAACCACACACAACTAAACAGAAGCATTCTCAGAGCCTTCTTCATGATGTTTGCATTCAACTCACAGTGTTGAAACTTTCTTTGATAGTTCAGGTTTGAAACACTCTTTTTGTAGAAACTGCAAGTGGAGAATTGCACCTCTTTGAGGCCTATCCCAGTAAAGGAAATAACTTCATATCAAAACAAGACCGAAGGATTCTCAGAAAATTCCTTGGGATGATTGTCTTAGACTCACCGAGCTGAACATTCCTTGGGCTGGAGAAGTTTTGAGGCACGCTTACTGGAGAATCTGCAAGTGGATATTTGGCCCTCTCTGAGGAATTCGTTGGAAACGGGATAATTTCAGCTAACTAAACAGAAGCAGTCTCAGAATCTTCTTTGTGATGTTTGCATTCAAATCCCAGAGTTGAACGTTCCTTTGAAAGTTCAGGTTTGAAACTCTCTTTTTGTAGAATCTGCAAGTGGATATATGGACCTCTCTGGGCATTTCGTTGGAAACGGGAAAAACTGCACATCACTAAACAGAAGTATTCTCAGAAATTTCCCCGTGGTGATTGCATTCAACTCAAACTGTTGAACCTTCTTTGATAGTTCAGGTTTGAAACACACTTTTTGTAGAATCTGCAAGAGGATATTTGGACCTCTCTGAGGATTTCGTTGGAAACGGGATTAACCGCACCTAACTAAACAGAAGCATTCTCAGAACTTTCCTCGTGAGGCTTGCATTCAGCAAACACTGTTGAACGTTTCTTTGATAGTTTTGGTTTGAAACACTCTTCTTGTAGAAACTGCAAGTTGATATTTGGACCTCTCTGAGGGTTTCGTTGGAAACGGGATAAAGTGCACATAACTAAACAGAAGCATTCTCAGAACCTTCTTCGTGATGTTTGCATTCAACTCACAGTGTTGAAACTTTCTTTGATAGTTCAGGTTTGAAACACTCTTTTGTAGAAACTGCAGGTGGATAATTCCATCTCTTTGAGTCCTATCCTAGTAAAGGAGATAACTTCATATCAAAGCAAGACAGAAGCATTCTCAGAAATTTCTTTGGGATGATTGAGTCGGACTCAGCTGAACATTCCTTTGGATGGAGCACTTTCGAAACGCACTATTTGTAGAATCTGCAAGTGCATGTGTGGTCCTCTCTGAGGATTTCGTTGGAAACGGGATAAACCGCACACAACAAAACAGAAGCATTCTCAGAACCTTCTTCGTGATGTTTGCATTCAACTCACAGTGTTGACAGGTTTGAAACACTCCTTTTGTGGAAACTGCAAGTGGAGAATTGCACCTCTTTGAGGCCTATCCTAGTAAAGGAAATAACTTCATATCAAAACAAGACAGAAGCATTCTCAGAAAATTCCTTGGGATGATTGTGTTGGACTCACAGAGCTGAACATTCCTTGGGCTGGAGCAGTTTCGAAAGACGCTTTCTGTAGCATCTGCAAGTGGATATTTGGCCCTCTCTGAGGAATTCGTTGGAATCGGGGTAATATCAGCTAACTAAACAGAAGCAGTCTCAGAATCTTCTTTGTGATGTTTGCATTCAAATCCCAGAGTTGAAACTTCCTTTGAAAGTTCAGGTTAGAAACACTCTTTTTGTAGGATCTGCAATTGGATATTTGGACCACTCTGTGGCCTTCGTTCGAAACGGATATGTGTTCACATAAAATCTAGACAGAAGCATTCTCAGAAACTTTTCTGTGATGACTGCATTCAACTCACAGAGTTGAACACTCGTTTTGAGAGCGCAGTTTTGAAACTCTCTTTCTGTGGAATCTGCAAGTGGATATGTGGACCTCTTTGAAGATTTCTTTGGAAACGGGAATATCTTCACATAAAATCTAAACAGAAGCATTCTCAGAAACTTCTCTGTGATGTTTGTGTTCAACTCACACAGTTTCACATGGCTTTTCAAAGAGAAGTTCTGAAACATTCTTTTCCTAGTGTCTGCAAGTGGACATTAGGAGGGCTTTGAGGCCTCTGGTGGAAAAGGAAATATCTTCCAGTAAAAACTAGATAGAAGCATTCTCAGAAACTACTTTGTGATGATTGCATTCAAGACACAGAGTTGAACATTCCCTTTGACAGTGCAGTTTGGAAACTCTCTTTTTGTAGAATCTGCAAGTGGAGATATGGACCGCTTGGAGGCCTATGGTAGTCAAGGAAATAACTTCATATACAAACTAGACAGTAGCATTCTCAGAAAACTCTTTGTGACGACTGAGCTTAACTCACAGAGCTGAACATTCCCTGGGATTGAGCAGCTGCGAAACACACTATTTGTAGAATCTGCAAGGGGATTTTTGGACCTCTCTGAGGATTTCGTTGGAAACGGGATAAACTGCACATAACCAAACGGAAGTATTCTCAGAACTTTCTTCATGGTGATTGCATTCAACTCACACTGTTGAACCTTTCTTTGATAGTTCAGGTTTGAAACACTCTTTTTGTAGAATCTGCAAGAGGATATTTGGACCCCTCTGAGGATTTCGTTGGAAACGGGATTACCCGCACCTAACTAAACAGAAGCATTCTCAGAACTTTCCTCGTGATGCTTGCATTCAACAAACACTGTTGAACCTTTCTTTGATAGTTTAGGTTTGAAACACTCTTTTTGTAGAAACTGCAAGTTGATATTTGGACCTCTCTGAGGATTTCGTTGGAAACGGGATAAAGTGCACATAACTAAACAGAAGCATTCTCAGAAATTTCTTCGTGATGTTTGCATTCAACTCACAGCGTTGAAACTTTCTTTGATAGTTCAGGTTTGAAACACTATTTTGTAGAAACTGCAGGTGGATAATTCCATCTCTTTGAGTCCTGTCCTAATAAAGGAGATAACTTCATATCAAAGCAAGACAGAAGCATTCTCAGAAATTTCTTTGGGATGATTGAGTCGGACTCAGCTGAACATTCCTTTGGATGGAGCACTTTCGAAACACACTATTTGTAGAATCTGCAAGTGGATATTTGGACCTCTCTGAGGATTTCGTTGGAAACGGGATAAACCACACACAACTAAACAGAAGCATTCTCAGAGCCTTCTTCATGATGTTTGCATTCAACTCACAGTGTTGAAACTTTCTTTGATAGTTCAGGTTTGAAACACTCTTTTTGTAGAAACTGCAAGTGGAGAATTGCACCTCTTTGAGGCCTATCCCAGTAAAGGAAATAACTTCATATCAAAACAAGACCGAAGGATTCTCAGAAAATTCCTTGGGATGATTGTCTTAGACTCACCGAGCTGAACATTCCTTGGGCTGGAGAAGTTTTGAGGCACGCTTACTGGAGAATCTGCAAGTGGATATTTGGCCCTCTCTGAGGAATTCGTTGGAAACGGGATAATTTCAGCTAACTAAACAGAAGCAGTCTCAGAATCTTCTTTGTGATGTTTGCATTCAAATCCCAGAGTTGAACGTTCCTTTGAAAGTTCAGGTTTGAAACTCTCTTTTTGTAGAATCTGCAAGTGGATATATGGACCTCTCTGGGCATTTCGTTGGAAACGGGAAAAACTGCACATCACTAAACAGAAGTATTCTCAGAAATTTCCCCGTGGTGATTGCATTCAACTCAAACTGTTGAACCTTCTTTGATAGTTCAGGTTTGAAACACACTTTTTGTAGAATCTGCAAGAGGATATTTGGACCTCTCTGAGGATTTCGTTGGAAACGGGATTAACCGCACCTAACTAAACAGAAGCATTCTCAGAACTTTCCTCGTGAGGCTTGCATTCAGCAAACACTGTTGAACGTTTCTTTGATAGTTTTGGTTTGAAACACTCTTCTTGTAGAAACTGCAAGTTGATATTTGGACCTCTCTGAGGGTTTCGTTGGAAACGGGATAAAGTGCACATAACTAAACAGAAGCATTCTCAGAACCTTCTTCGTGATGTTTGCATTCAACTCACAGTGTTGAAACTTTCTTTGATAGTTCAGGTTTGAAACACTCTTTTGTAGAAACTGCAGGTGGATAATTCCATCTCTTTGAGTCCTATCCTAGTAAAGGAGATAACTTCATATCAAAGCAAGACAGAAGCATTCTCAGAAATTTCTTTGGGATGATTGAGTCGGACTCAGCTGAACATTCCTTTGGATGGAGCACTTTCGAAACGCACTATTTGTAGAATCTGCAAGTGCATGTGTGGTCCTCTCTGAGGATTTCGTTGGAAACGGGATAAACCGCACACAACAAAACAGAAGCATTCTCAGAACCTTCTTCGTGATGTTTGCATTCAACTCACAGTGTTGACAGGTTTGAAACACTCCTTTTGTGGAAACTGCAAGTGGAGAATTGCACCTCTTTGAGGCCTATCCTAGTAAAGGAAATAACTTCATATCAAAACAAGACAGAAGCATTCTCAGAAAATTCCTTGGGATGATTGTGTTGGACTCACAGAGCTGAACATTCCTTGGGCTGGAGCAGTTTCGAAAGACGCTTTCTGTAGCATCTGCAAGTGGATATTTGGCCCTCTCTGAGGAATTCGTTGGAATCGGGGTAATATCAGCTAACTAAACAGAAGCAGTCTCAGAATCTTCTTTGTGATGTTTGCATTCAAATCCCAGAGTTGAAACTTCCTTTGAAAGTTCAGGTTAGAAACACTCTTTTTGTAGGATCTGCAATTGGATATTTGGACCACTCTGTGGCCTTCGTTCGAAACGGATATATCTTCACATAAAATCTAGACAGAAGCATTCTCAGAAACTTTTCTGTGGTGACTGCATTCAACTCACAGAGTTGAACACTCGTTTTGAGAGCGCAGTTTTGAAACTCTCTTTCTGTGGAATCTGCAAGTGGATATGTGGACCTCTTTGAAGATTTCTTTGGAAACGGGAATATCTTCACATAAAATCTAAACAGAAGCATTCTCAGAAACTTCTCTGTGATGTTTGTGTTCAACTCACACAGTTTCACATGGCTTTTCAAAGAGAAGTTCTGAAACATTCTTTTCCTAGTGTCTGCAAGTGGACATTTGGAGAGCTTTCAGGCCTGTGGTGGAAAACGAATTATCGTCACATAAAAACAAGAGAGAAGCATTGTCAGAAACTTCTTTGTGATGATTGCATTCAACTCACAGAGTTGAAGGTTCCTTTTCAAACAGCAGTTTCCAAACACTCTTTCTGTGTAATGTGCAAGTGGATATTTCAACGTCTTTGAAGATTTCGTAGGAAACGGGATAATCTTCACAGAAAAGCTAAACAGAAGCATTCTCAGAAACATCTTTGTGATGATTAAATTCAACTCACAGAGTTCAACTTTTCTTTTGGGAGAGAATCTTTGAAACACTCTTTTACTACAATCTGCAAGTGGACATTTGGCGGGCTTTGAGGCCTCTGGTGGAAAAGGAAATATCTTCCAGTAGGAACTAGATAGAAGCATTCTCAGAAACTACTTTGTGATGATTGCATTCAAGACACAGAGTTGAACATTCCCTTTGACAGTGCAGTTTGGAAACTCTCTTTTTGTAGAATCTGCAAGTGGAGATATGGACCTTGGAGGCCTATGGTACTCAAGGAAATAACTTCATATACAAACTAGACAGTAGCATTCTCAGAAAACTCTTTGTGACGACTGAGTTTAACTCACAGAGCTGAACATTCCCTGGGATGGAGCAGCTGCGAAACACACTATTTGTAGAATCTGCAAGGGGATTTTTGGACCTCTCTGAGGATTTCGTTGGAAACGGGATAAACTGCACATAACCAAACGGAAGTATTCTCAGAACTTTCTTCATGGTGATTGCATTCAACTCACACTGTTGAACCTTTCTTTGATAGTTCAGGTTTGAAACACTCTTTTTGTAGAATCTGCAAGAGGATATTTGGACCCCTCTGAGGATTTCGTTGGAAACGGGATTACCCGCACCTAACTAAACAGAAGCATTCTCAGAACTTTCCTCGTGATGCTTGCATTCAACAAACACTGTTGAACCTTTCTTTGATAGTTTAGGTTTGAAACACTCTTTTTGTAGAAACTGCAAGTTGATATTTGGACCTCTCTGAGGATTTCGTTGGAAACGGGATAAAGTGCACATAACTAAACAGAAGCATTCTCAGAAATTTCTTCGTGATGTTTGCATTCAACTCACAGCGTTGAAACTTTCTTTGATAGTTCAGGTTTGAAACACTCTTTTGTAGAAACTGCAGGTGGATAATTCCATCTCTTTGAGTCCTGTCCTAATAAAGGAGATAACTTCATATCAAAGCAAGACAGAAGCATTCTCAGAAATTTCTTTGGGATGATTGAGTCGGACTCAGCTGAACATTCCTTTGGATGGAGCACTTTCGAAACACACTATTTGTAGAATCTGCAAGTGGATATTTGGACCTCTCTGAGGATTTCGTTGGAAACGGGATAAACCACACACAACTAAACAGAAGCATTCTCAGAGCCTTCTTCATGATGTTTGCATTCAACTCACAGTGTTGAACCTTTCTTTGATAGTTCAGGTTTGAAACACTCTTTTTGTAGAAACTGCAAGTGGAGAATTGCACCTCTTTGAGGCCTATCCCAGTAAAGGAAATAACTTCATATCAAAACAAGACCGAAGGACTCTCAGAAAATTCCTTGGGATGATTGTCTTGGACTCACCGAGCTGAACATTCCTTGGGCTGGAGAAGTTTTGAAGCACGCTTACTGGAGAATCTGCAAGTGGATATTTGGCCCTCTCTGAGGAATTCGTTGGAAACGGGATAATTTCAGCTAACTAAACAGAAGCAGTCTCAGAATCTTCTTTGTGATGTTTGCATTCAAATCCCAGAGTTGAACGTTCCTTTGAAAGTTCAGGTTTGAAACTCTCTTTTTGTAGAATCTGCGAGTGGATATATGGACCTCTCTGGGCATTTCGTTGGAAACGGGAAAAACTGCACATCACTAAACAGAAGTATTCTCAGAAATTTCCCCGTGGTGATTGCATTCAACTCAAACTGTTGAACCTTCTTTGATAGTTCAGGTTTGAAACACACTTTTTGTAGAATCTGCAAGAGGATATTTGGACCTCTCTGAGGATTTCGTTGGAAACGGGATTAACCGCACCTAACTAAACAGAAGCATTCTCAGAACTTTCCTCGTGAGGCTTGCATTCAGCAAACACTGTTGAACGTTTCTTTGATAGTTTTGGTTTGAAACACTCTTCTTGTAGAAACTGCAAGTTGATATTTGGACCTCTCTGAGGGTTTCGTTGGAAACGGGATAAAGTGCACATAACTAAACAGAAGCATTCTCAGAACCTTCTTCGTGATGTTTGCATTCAACTCACAGCGTTGAAACTTTCTTTGATAGTTCAGGTTTGAAACACTCTTTTGTAGAAACTGCAGGTGGATAATTCCATCTCTTTGAGTCCTATCCTAGTAAAGGAGATAACTTCATATCAAAGCAAGACAGAAGCATTCTCAGAAATTTCTTTGGGATGATTGAGTCGGACTCAGCTGAACATTCCTTTGGATGGAGCACTTTCGAAACGCACTATTTGTAGAATCTGCAAGTGCATGTGTGGTCCTCTCTGAGGATTTCGTTGGAAACGGGATAAACCGCACACAACAAAACAGAAGCATTCTCAGAACCTTCTTCGTGATGTTTGCATTCAACTCACAGTGTTGACAGGTTTGAAACACTCCTTTTGTGGAAACTGCAAGTGGAGAATTGCACCTCTTTGAGGCCTATCCTAGTAAAGGAAATAACTTCATATCAAAACAAGACAGAAGCATTCTCAGAAAATTCCTTGGGATGATTGTGTTGGACTCACAGAGCTGAACATTCCTTGGGCTGGAGCAGTTTCGAAAGACGCTTTCTGTAGCATCTGCAAGTGGATATTTGGCCCTCTCTGAGGAATTCGTTGGAATCGGGGTAATATCAGCTAACTAAACAGAAGCAGTCTCAGAATCTTCTTTGTGATGTTTGCATTCAAATCCCAGAGTTGAAACTTCCTTTGAAAGTTCAGGTTAGAAACACTCTTTTTGTAGGATCTGCAATTGGATATTTGGACCACTCTGTGGCCTTCGTTCGAAACGGATATATCTTCACATAAAATCTAGACAGAAGCATTCTCAGAAACTTTTCTGTGATGACTGCATTCAACTCACAGCGTTGAACACTCGTTTTGAGAGCGCAGTTTTGAAACTCTCTTTCTGTGGAATCTGCAAGTGGATATGTGGACCTCTTTGAAGATTTCTTTGGAAACGGGAATATCTTCACATAAAATCTAAACAGAAGCATTCTCAGAAACTTCTCTGTGATGTTTGTGTTCAACTCACACAGTTTCACATGGCTTTTCAAAGAGAAGTTCTGAAACATTCTTTTCCTAGTGTCTGCAAGTGGACATTTGGAGAGCTTTCAGGCCTGTGGTGGAAAACGAATTATCGTCACATAAAAACAAGAGAGAAGCATTGTCAGAAACTTCTTTGTGATGATTGCATTCAACTCACAGAGTTGAAGGTTCCTTTTCAAACAGCAGTTTCCAAACACTCTTTCTGTGTAATGTGCAAGTGGATATTTCAACGTCTTTGAAGATTTCGTAGGAAACGGGATAATCTTCACAGAAAAGCTAAACAGAAGCATTCTCAGAAACACCTTTGTGATGATTAAATTCAACTCACAGAGTTGAACTTTTCTTTTGGGAGAGAATCTTTGAAACACTCTTTTACTACAATCTGCAAGTGGACATTAGGAGGGCTTTGAGGCCTCTGGTGGAAAAGGAAATATCTTCCAGTAAAAACTAGATAGAAGCATTCTCAGAAACTACTTTGTGATGATTGCATTCAAGACACAGAGTTGAACATTCCCTTTGACAGTGCAGTTTGGAAACTCTCTTTTTGTAGAATCTGCAAGTGGAGATATGGACCGCTTGGAGGCCTATGGTAGTCAAGGAAATAACTTCATATACAAACTAGACAGTAGCATTCTCAGAAAACTCTTTGTGACGACTGAGTTTAACTCACAGAGCTGAACATTCCCTGGGATGGAGCAGCTGCGAAACACACTATTTGTAGAATCTGCAAGGGGATTTTTGGACCTCTCTGAGGATTTCGTTGGAAACGGGATAAACTGCACATAACCAAACGGAAGTATTCTCAGAACTTTCTTCATGGTGATTGCATTCAACTCACACTGTTGAACCTTTCTTTGATAGTTCAGGTTTGAAACACTCTTTTTGTAGAATCTGCAAGAGGATATTTGGACCCCTCTGAGGATTTCGTTGGAAACGGGATTACCCGCACCTAACTAAACAGAAGCATTCTCAGAACTTTCCTCGTGATGCTTGCATTCAACAAACACTGTTGAACCTTTCTTTGATAGTTTAGGTTTGAAACACTCTTTTTGTAGAAACTGCAAGTTGATATTTGGACCTCTCTGAGGATTTCGTTGGAAACGGGATAAAGTGCACATAACTAAACAGAAGCATTCTCAGAAATTTCTTCGTGATGTTTGCATTCAACTCACAGCGTTGAAACTTTCTTTGATAGTTCAGGTTTGAAACACTCTTTTGTAGAAACTGCAGGTGGATAATTCCATCTCTTTGAGTCCTGTCCTAATAAAGGAGATAACTTCATATCAAAGCAAGACAGAAGCATTCTCAGAAATTTCTTTGGGATGATTGAGTCGGACTCAGCTGAACATTCCTTTGGATGGAGCACTTTCGAAACACACTATTTGTAGAATCTGCAAGTGGATATTTGGACCTCTCTGAGGATTTCGTTGGAAACGGGATAAACCACACACAACTAAACAGAAGCATTCTCAGAGCCTTCTTCATGATGTTTGCATTCAACTCACAGTGTTGAACCTTTCTTTGATAGTTCAGGTTTGAAACACTCTTTTTGTAGAAACTGCAAGTGGAGAATTGCACCTCTTTGAGGCCTATCCCAGTAAAGGAAATAACTTCATATCAAAACAAGACCGAAGGACTCTCAGAAAATTCCTTGGGATGATTGTCTTGGACTCACCGAGCTGAACATTCCTTGGGCTGGAGAAGTTTTGAAGCACGCTTACTGGAGAATCTGCAAGTGGATATTTGGCCCTCTCTGAGGAATTCGTTGGAAACGGGATAATTTCAGCTAACTAAACAGAAGCAGTCTCAGAATCTTCTTTGTGATGTTTGCATTCAAATCCCAGAGTTGAACGTTCCTTTGAAAGTTCAGGTTTGAAACTCTCTTTTTGTAGAATCTGCGAGTGGATATATGGACCTCTCTGGGCATTTCGTTGGAAACGGGAAAAACTGCACATCACTAAACAGAAGTATTCTCAGAAATTTCCCCGTGGTGATTGCATTCAACTCAAACTGTTGAACCTTCTTTGATAGTTCAGGTTTGAAACACACTTTTTGTAGAATCTGCAAGAGGATATTTGGACCTCTCTGAGGATTTCGTTGGAAACGGGATTAACCGCACCTAACTAAACAGAAGCATTCTCAGAACTTTCCTCGTGAGGCTTGCATTCAGCAAACACTGTTGAACGTTTCTTTGATAGTTTTGGTTTGAAACACTCTTCTTGTAGAAACTGCAAGTTGATATTTGGACCTCTCTGAGGGTTTCGTTGGAAACGGGATAAAGTGCACATAACTAAACAGAAGCATTCTCAGAACCTTCTTCGTGATGTTTGCATTCAACTCACAGTGTTGAAACTTTCTTTGATAGTTCAGGTTTGAAACACTCTTTTGTAGAAACTGCAGGTGGATAATTCCATCTCTTTGAGTCCTATCCTAGTAAAGGAGATAACTTCATATCAAAGCAAGACAGAAGCATTCTCAGAAATTTCTTTGGGATGATTGAGTCGGACTCAGCTGAACATTCCTTTGGATGGAGCACTTTCGAAACGCACTATTTGTAGAATCTGCAAGTGCATGTGTGGTCCTCTCTGAGGATTTCGTTGGAAACGGGATAAACCGCACACAACAAAACAGAAGCATTCTCAGAACCTTCTTCGTGATGTTTGCATTCAACTCACAGTGTTGACAGGTTTGAAACACTCCTTTTGTGGAAACTGCAAGTGGAGAATTGCACCTCTTTGAGGCCTATCCTAGTAAAGGAAATAACTTCATATCAAAACAAGACAGAAGCATTCTCAGAAAATTCCTTGGGATGATTGTGTTGGACTCACAGAGCTGAACATTCCTTGGGCTGGAGCAGTTTCGAAAGACGCTTTCTGTAGCATCTGCAAGTGGATATTTGGCCCTCTCTGAGGAATTCGTTGGAATCGGGGTAATATCAGCTAACTAAACAGAAGCAGTCTCAGAATCTTCTTTGTGATGTTTGCATTCAAATCCCAGAGTTGAAACTTCCTTTGAAAGTTCAGGTTAGAAACACTCTTTTTGTAGGATCTGCAATTGGATATTTGGACCACTCTGTGGCCTTCGTTCGAAACGGATATATCTTCACATAAAATCTAGACAGAAGCATTCTCAGAAACTTTTCTGTGATGACTGCATTCAACTCACAGCGTTGAACACTCGTTTTGAGAGCGCAGTTTTGAAACTCTCTTTCTGTGGAATCTGCAAGTGGATATGTGGACCTCTTTGAAGATTTCTTTGGAAACGGGAATATCTTCACATAAAATCTAAACAGAAGCATTCTCAGAAACTTCTCTGTGATGTTTGTGTTCAACTCACACAGTTTCACATGGCTTTTCAAAGAGAAGTTCTGAAACATTCTTTTCCTAGTGTCTGCAAGTGGACATTTGGAGAGCTTTCAGGCCTGTGGTGGAAAACGAATTATCGTCACATAAAAACAAGAGAGAAGCATTGTCAGAAACTTCTTTGTGATGATTGCATTCAACTCACAGAGTTGAAGGTTCCTTTTCAAACAGCAGTTTCCAAACACTCTTTCTGTGTAATGTGCAAGTGGATATTTCAACGTCTTTGAAGATTTCGTAGGAAACGGGATAATCTTCACAGAAAAGCTAAACAGAAGCATTCTCAGAAACACCTTTGTGATGATTAAATTCAACTCACAGAGTTCAACTTTTCTTTTGGGAGAGAATCTTTGAAACACTCTTTTACTACAATCTGCAAGTGGACATTAGGAGGGCTTTGAGGCCTCTGGTGGAAAAGGAAATATCTTCCAGTACAAACTAGATAGAAGCATTCTCAGAAACTACTTTGTGATGATTGCATTCAAGACACAGAGTTGAACATTCCCTTTGACAGTGCAGTTTGGAAACTCTCTTTTTGTAGAATCTGCAAGTGGAGATATGGACCGCTTGGAGGCCTATGGTAGTCAAGGAAATAACTTCATATACAAACTAGACAGTAGCATTCTCAGAAAACTCTTTGTGACGACTGAGTTTAACTCACAGAGCTGAACATTCCCTGGGATGGAGCAGCTGCGAAACACACTATTTGTAGAATCTGCAAGGGGATTTTTGGACCTCTCTGAGGATTTCGTTGGAAACGGGATAAACTGCACATAACCAAACGGAAGTATTCTCAGAACTTTCTTCATGGTGATTGCATTCAACTCACACTGTTGAACCTTTCTTTGATAGTTCAGGTTTGAAACACTCTTTTTGTAGAATCTGCAAGAGGATATTTGGACCCCTCTGAGGATTTCGTTGGAAACGGGATTACCCGCACCTAACTAAACAGAAGCATTCTCAGAACTTTCCTCGTGATGCTTGCATTCAACAAACACTGTTGAACCTTTCTTTGATAGTTTAGGTTTGAAACACTCTTTTTGTAGAAACTGCAAGTTGATATTTGGACCTCTCTGAGGATTTCGTTGGAAACGGGATAAAGTGCACATAACTAAACAGAAGCATTCTCAGAAATTTCTTCGTGATGTTTGCATTCAACTCACAGCGTTGAAACTTTCTTTGATAGTTCAGGTTTGAAACACTCTTTTGTAGAAACTGCAGGTGGATAATTCCATCTCTTTGAGTCCTGTCCTAATAAAGGAGATAACTTCATATCAAAGCAAGACAGAAGCATTCTCAGAAATTTCTTTGGGATGATTGAGTCGGACTCAGCTGAACATTCCTTTGGATGGAGCACTTTCGAAACACACTATTTGTAGAATCTGCAAGTGGATATTTGGACCTCTCTGAGGATTTCGTTGGAAACGGGGTAAACCACACACAACTAAACAGAAGCATTCTCAGAGCCTTCTTCATGATGTTTGCATTCAACTCACAGTGTTGAACCTTTCTTTGATAGTTCAGGTTTGAAACACTCTTTTTGTAGAAACTGCAAGTGGAGAATTGCACCTGTTTGAGGCCTATCCTAGTAAAGGAAATAACTTCATATCAAAACAAGACCGAAGGATTCTCAGAAAATTCCTTGGGATGATTGTCTTGGACTCACCGAGCTGAACATTCCTTGGGCTGGAGAAGTTTTGAGGCACGCTTACTGGAGAATCTGCAAGTGGATATTTGGCCCTCTCTGAGGAATTCGTTGGAAACGGGATAATTTCAGCTAACTAAACAGAAGCAGTCTCAGAATCTTCTTTGTGATGTTTGCATTCAAATCCCAGAGTTGAACGTTCCTTTCAAAGTTCAGGTTTGAAACTCTCTTTTTGTAGAATCTGCAAGTGGATATATGGACCTCTCTGGGCATTTCGTTGGAAACGGGAAAAACTGCACATCACTAAACAGAAGTATTCTCAGAAATTTCCCCGTGGTGATTGCATTCAACTCAAACTGTTGAACCTTCTTTGATAGTTCAGGTTTGAAACACACTTTTTGTAGAATCTGCAAGAGGATATTTGGACCTCTCTGAGGATTTCGTTGGAAACGGGATTAACCGCACCTAACTAAACAGAAGCATTCTCAGAACTTTCCTCGTGAGGCTTGCATTCAACAAACACTGTTGAACGTTTCTTTGATAGTTTTGGTTTGAAACACTCTTCTTGTAGAAACTGCAAGTTGATATTTGGACCTCTCTGAGGGTTTCGTTGGAAACGGGATAAAGTGCACATAACTAAACAGAAGCATTCTCAGAACCTTCTTCGTGATGTTTGCATTCAACTCACAGCGTTGAAACTTTCTTTGATAGTTCAGGTTTGAAACACTCTTTTGTAGAAACTGCAGGTGGATAATTCCATCTCTTTGAGTCCTATCCTAGTAAAGGAGATAACTTCATATCAAAGCAAGACAGAAGCATTCTCAGAAATTTCTTTGGGATGATTGAGTCGGACTCAGCTGAACATTCCTTTGGATGGAGCACTTTCGAAACGCACTATTTGTAGAATCTGCAAGTGCATGTGTGGTCCTCTCTGAGGATTTCGTTGGAAACGGGATAAACCGCACACAACAAAACAGAAGCATTCTCAGAACCTTCTTCGTGATGTTTGCATTCAACTCACAGTGTTGACAGGTTTGAAACACTCCTTTTGTGGAAACTGCAAGTGGAGAATTGCACCTCTTTGAGGCCTATCCTAGTAAAGGAAATAACTTCATATCAAAACAAGACAGAAGCATTCTCAGAAAATTCCTTGGGATGATTGTGTTGGACTCACAGAGCTGAACATTCCTTGGGCTGGAGCAGTTTCGAAAGACGCTTTCTGTAGCATCTGCAAGTGGATATTTGGCCCTCTCTGAGGAATTCGTTGGAATCGGGGTAATATCAGCTAACTAAACAGAAGCAGTCTCAGAATCTTCTTTGTGATGTTTGCATTCAAATCCCAGAGTTGAAACTTCCTTTGAAAGTTCAGGTTAGAAACACTCTTTTTGTAGGATCTGCAATTGGATATTTGGACCACTCTGTGGCCTTCATTCGAAACGGATATATCTTCACATAAAATCTAGACAGAAGCATTCTCAGAAACTTTTCTGTGATGACTGCATTCAACTCACAGAGTTGAACACTCGTTTTGAGAGCGCAGTTTTGAAACTCTCTTTCTGTGGAATCTGCAAGTGGATATGTGGACCTCTTTGAAGATTTCTTTGGAAACGGGAATATCTTCACATAAAATCTAAACAGAAGCATTCTCAGAAACTTCTCTGTGATGTTTGTGTTCAACTCACACAGTTTCACATGGCTTTTCAAAGAGAAGTTCTGAAACATTCTTTTCCTAGTGTCTGCAAGTGGACATTTGGAGAGCTTTCAGGCCTGTGGTGGAAAACGAATTATCGTCACATAAAAACAAGCGAGAAGCATTGTCAGAAACTTCTTTGTGATGATTGCATTCAACTCACAGAGTTGAAGGTTCCTTTTCAAACAGCAGTTTCCAAACACTCTTTCTGTGTAATGTGCAAGTGGATATTTCAACGTCTTTGAAGATTTCGTAGGAAACGGGATAATCTTCACAGAAAAGCTAAACAGAAGCATTCTCAGAAACACCTTTGTGATGATTAAATTCAACTCACAGAGTTGAACTTTTCTTTTGGGAGAGAATCTTTGAAACACTCTTTTACTACAATCTGCAAGTGGACATTAGGAGGGCTTTGAGGCCTCTGGTGGAAAAGGAAATATCTTCCAGTAAAAACTAGATAGAAGCATTCTCAGAAACTACTTTGTGATGATTGCATTCAAGACACAGAGTTGAACATTCCCTTTGACAGTGCAGTTTGGAAACTCTCTTTTTGTAGAATCTGCAAGTGGAGATATGGACCGCTTGGAGGCCTATGGTAGTCAAGGAAATAACTTCATATACAAACTAGACAGTAGCATTCTCAGAAAACTCTTTGTGACGACTGAGTTTAACTCACAGAGCTGAACATTCCCTGGGATGGAGCAGCTGCGAAACACACTATTTGTAGAATCTGCAAGGGGATTTTTGGACCTCTCTGAGGATTTCGTTGGAAACGGGATAAACTGCACATAACCAAACGGAAGTATTCTCAGAACTTTCTTCATGGTGATTGCATTCAACTCACACTGTTGAACCTTTCTTTGATAGTTCAGGTTTGAAACACTCTTTTTGTAGAATCTGCAAGAGGATATTTGGACCCCTCTGAGGATTTCGTTGGAAACGGGATTACCCGCACCTAACTAAACAGAAGCATTCTCAGAACTTTCCTCGTGATGCTTGCATTCAACAAACACTGTTGAACCTTTCTTTGATAGTTTAGGTTTGAAACACTCTTTTTGTAGAAACTGCAAGTTGATATTTGGACCTCTCTGAGGATTTCGTTGGAAACGGGATAAAGTGCACATAACTAAACAGAAGCATTCTCAGAAATTTCTTCGTGATGTTTGCATTCAACTCACAGCGTTGAAACTTTCTTTGATAGTTCAGGTTTGAAACACTCTTTTGTAGAAACTGCAGGTGGATAATTCCATCTCTTTGAGTCCTGTCCTAATAAAGGAGATAACTTCATATCAAAGCAAGACAGAAGCATTCTCAGAAATTTCTTTGGGATGATTGAGTCGGACTCAGCTGAACATTCCTTTGGATGGAGCACTTTCGAAACACACTATTTGTAGAATCTGCAAGTGGATATTTGGACCTCTCTGAGGATTTCGTTGGAAACGGGATAAACCACACACAACTAAACAGAAGCATTCTCAGAGCCTTCTTCATGATGTTTGCATTCAACTCACAGTGTTGAACCTTTCTTTGATAGTTCAGGTTTGAAACACTCTTTTTGTAGAAACTGCAAGTGGAGAATTGCACCTCTTTGAGGCCTATCCCAGTAAAGGAAATAACTTCATATCAAAACAAGACCGAAGGACTCTCAGAAAATTCCTTGGGATGATTGTCTTGGACTCACCGAGCTGAACATTCCTTGGGCTGGAGAAGTTTTGAAGCACGCTTACTGGAGAATCTGCAAGTGGATATTTGGCCCTCTCTGAGGAATTCGTTGGAAACGGGATAATTTCAGCTAACTAAACAGAAGCAGTCTCAGAATCTTCTTTGTGATGTTTGCATTCAAATCCCAGAGTTGAACGTTCCTTTGAACGTTCAGGTTTGAAACTCTCTTTTTGTAGAATCTGCGAGTGGATATATGGACCTCTCTGGGCATTTCGTTGGAAACGGGAAAAACTGCACATCACTAAACAGAAGTATTCTCAGAAATTTCCCCGTGGTGATTGCATTCAACTCAAACTGTTGAACCTTCTTTGATAGTTCAGGTTTGAAACACACTTTTTGTAGAATCTGCAAGAGGATATTTGGACCTCTCTGAGGATTTCGTTGGAAACGGGATTAACCGCACCTAACTAAACAGAAGCATTCTCAGAACTTTCCTCGTGAGGCTTGCATTCAGCAAACACTGTTGAACCTTTCTTTGATAGTTTTGGTTTGAAACACTCTTCTTGTAGAAACTGCAAGTTGATATTTGGACCTCTCTGAGGGTTTCGTTGGAAACGGGATAAAGTGCACATAACTAAACAGAAGCATTCTCAGAACCTTCTTCGTGATGTTTGCATTCAACTCACAGTGTTGAAACTTTCTTTGATAGTTCAGGTTTGAAACACTCTTTTGTAGAAACTGCAGGTGGATAATTCCATCTCTTTGAGTCCTATCCTAGTAAAGGAGATAACTTCATATCAAAGCAAGACAGAAGCATTCTCAGAAATTTCTTTGGGATGATTGAGTCGGACTCAGCTGAACATTCCTTTGGATGGAGCACTTTCGAAACGCACTATTTGTAGAATCTGCAAGTGCATGTGTGGTCCTCTCTGAGGATTTTGTTGGAAAC
The DNA here is from genome assembly GCF_028858775.2 of Pan troglodytes. NCBI lineage: Eukaryota > Metazoa > Chordata > Mammalia > Primates > Hominidae > Pan > Pan troglodytes. The sequence goes on from NC_072403.2 coordinate 65,271,382, forward strand.
GGGATAAACCGCACACAACAAAACAGAAGCATTCTCAGAACCTTCTTCGTGATGTTTGCATTCAACTCACAGTGTTGACAGGTTTGAAACACTCCTTTTGTGGAAACTGCAAGTGGAGAATTGCACCTCTTTGAGGCCTATCCTAGTAAAGGAAATAACTTCATATCAAAACAAGACAGAAGCATTCTCAGAAAATTCCTTGGGATGATTGTGTTGGACTCACAGAGCTGAACATTCCTTGGGCTGGAGCAGTTTCGAAAGACGCTTTCTGTAGCATCTGCAAGTGGATATTTGGCCCTCTCTGAGGAATTCGTTGGAATCGGGGTAATATCAGCTAACTAAACAGAAGCAGTCTCAGAATCTTCTTTGTGATGTTTGCATTCAAATCCCAGAGTTGAAACTTCCTTTGAAAGTTCAGGTTAGAAACACTCTTTTTGTAGGATCTGCAATTGGATATTTGGACCACTCTGTGGCCTTCGTTCGAAACGGATATATCTTCACATAAAATCTAGACAGAAGCATTCTCAGAAACTTTTCTGTGATGACTGCATTCAACTCACAGCGTTGAACACTCGTTTTGAGAGCGCAGTTTTGAAACTCTCTTTCTGTGGAATCTGCAAGTGGATATGTGGACCTCTTTGAAGATTTCTTTGGAAACGGGAATATCTTCACATAAAATCTAAACAGAAGCATTCTCAGAAACTTCTCTGTGATGTTTGTGTTCAACTCACACAGTTTCACATGGCTTTTCAAAGAGAAGTTCTGAAACATTCTTTTCCTAGTGTCTGCAAGTGGACATTTGGAGAGCTTTCAGGCCTGTGGTGGAAAACGAATTATCGTCACATAAAAACAAGAGAGAAGCATTGTCAGAAACTTCTTTGTGATGATTGCATTCAACTCACAGAGTTGAAGGTTCCTTTTCAAACAGCAGTTTCCAAACACTCTTTCTGTGTAATGTGCAAGTGGATATTTCAACGTCTTTGAAGATTTCGTAGGAAACGGGATAATCTTCACAGAAAAGCTAAACAGAAGCATTCTCAGAAACACCTTTGTGATGATTAAATTCAACTCACAGAGTTGAACTTTTCTTTTGGGAGAGAATCTTTGAAACACTCTTTTACTACAATCTGCAAGTGGACATTAGGAGGGCTTTGAGGCCTCTGGTGGAAAAGGAAATATCTTCCAGTAAAAACTAGATAGAAGCATTCTCAGAAACTACTTTGTGATGATTGCATTCAAGACACAGAGTTGAACATTCCCTTTGACAGTGCAGTTTGGAAACTCTCTTTTTGTAGAATCTGCAAGTGGAGATATGGACCGCTTGGAGGCCTATGGTAGTCAAGGAAATAACTTCATATACAAACTAGACAGTAGCATTCTCAGAAAACTCTTTGTGACGACTGAGTTTAACTCACAGAGCTGAACATTCCCTGGGATGGAGCAGCTGCGAAACACACTATTTGTAGAATCTGCAAGGGGATTTTTGGACCTCTCTGAGGATTTCGTTGGAAACGGGATAAACTGCACATAACCAAACGGAAGTATTCTCAGAACTTTCTTCATGGTGATTGCATTCAACTCACACTGTTGAACCTTTCTTTGATAGTTCAGGTTTGAAACACTCTTTTTGTAGAATCTGCAAGAGGATATTTGGACCCCTCTGAGGATTTCGTTGGAAACGGGATTACCCGCACCTAACTAAACAGAAGCATTCTCAGAACTTTCCTCGTGATGCTTGCATTCAACAAACACTGTTGAACCTTTCTTTGATAGTTTAGGTTTGAAACACTCTTTTTGTAGAAACTGCAAGTTGATATTTGGACCTCTCTGAGGATTTCGTTGGAAACGGGATAAAGTGCACATAACTAAACAGAAGCATTCTCAGAAATTTCTTCGTGATGTTTGCATTCAACTCACAGCGTTGAAACTTTCTTTGATAGTTCAGGTTTGAAACACTCTTTTGTAGAAACTGCAGGTGGATAATTCCATCTCTTTGAGTCCTGTCCTAATAAAGGAGATAACTTCATATCAAAGCAAGACAGAAGCATTCTCAGAAATTTCTTTGGGATGATTGAGTCGGACTCAGCTGAACATTCCTTTGGATGGAGCACTTTCGAAACACACTATTTGTAGAATCTGCAAGTGGATATTTGGACCTCTCTGAGGATTTCGTTGGAAACGGGGTAAACCACACACAACTAAACAGAAGCATTCTCAGAGCCTTCTTCATGATGTTTGCATTCAACTCACAGTGTTGAACCTTTCTTTGATAGTTCAGGTTTGAAACACTCTTTTTGTAGAAACTGCAAGTGGAGAATTGCACCTGTTTGAGGCCTATCCTAGTAAAGGAAATAACTTCATATCAAAACAAGACCGAAGGATTCTCAGAAAATTCCTTGGGATGATTGTCTTGGACTCACCGAGCTGAACATTCCTTGGGCTGGAGAAGTTTTGAGGCACGCTTACTGGAGAATCTGCAAGTGGATATTTGGCCCTCTCTGAGGAATTCGTTGGAAACGGGATAATTTCAGCTAACTAAACAGAAGCAGTCTCAGAATCTTCTTTGTGATGTTTGCATTCAAATCCCAGAGTTGAACGTTCCTTTCAAAGTTCAGGTTTGAAACTCTCTTTTTGTAGAATCTGCAAGTGGATATATGGACCTCTCTGGGCATTTCGTTGGAAACGGGAAAATCTGCACATCACTAAACAGAAGTATTCTCAGAAATTTCCCCGTGGTGATTGCATTCAACTCAAACTGTTGAACCTTCTTTGATAGTTCAGGTTTGAAACACACTTTTTGTAGAATCTGCAAGAGGATATTTGGACCTCTCTGAGGATTTCGTTGGAAACGGGATTAACCGCACCTAACTAAACAGAAGCATTCTCAGAACTTTCCTCGTGAGGCTTGCATTCAACAAACACTGTTGAACGTTTCTTTGATAGTTTTGGTTTGAAACACTCTTCTTGTAGAAACTGCAAGTTGATATTTGGACCTCTCTGAGGGTTTCGTTGGAAACGGGATAAAGTGCACATAACTAAACAGAAGCATTCTCAGAACCTTCTTCGTGATGTTTGCATTCAACTCACAGCGTTGAAACTTTCTTTGATAGTTCAGGTTTGAAACACTCTTTTGTAGAAACTGCAGGTGGATAATTCCATCTCTTTGAGTCCTATCCTAGTAAAGGAGATAACTTCATATCAAAGCAAGACAGAAGCATTCTCAGAAATTTCTTTGGGATGATTGAGTCGGACTCAGCTGAACATTCCTTTGGATGGAGCACTTTCGAAACGCACTATTTGTAGAATCTGCAAGTGCATGTGTGGTCCTCTCTGAGGATTTCGTTGGAAACGGGATAAACCGCACACAACAAAACAGAAGCATTCTCAGAACCTTCTTCGTGATGTTTGCATTCAACTCACAGTGTTGACAGGTTTGAAACACTCCTTTTGTGGAAACTGCAAGTGGAGAATTGCACCTCTTTGAGGCCTATCCTAGTAAAGGAAATAACTTCATATCAAAACAAGACAGAAGCATTCTCAGAAAATTCCTTGGGATGATTGTGTTGGACTCACAGAGCTGAACATTCCTTGGGCTGGAGCAGTTTCGAAAGACGCTTTCTGTAGCATCTGCAAGTGGATATTTGGCCCTCTCTGAGGAATTCGTTGGAATCGGGGTAATATCAGCTAACTAAACAGAAGCAGTCTCAGAATCTTCTTTGTGATGTTTGCATTCAAATCCCAGAGTTGAAACTTCCTTTGAAAGTTCAGGTTAGAAACACTCTTTTTGTAGGATCTGCAATTGGATATTTGGACCACTCTGTGGCCTTCATTCGAAACGGATATATCTTCACATAAAATCTAGACAGAAGCATTCTCAGAAACTTTTCTGTGATGACTGCATTCAACTCACAGAGTTGAACACTCGTTTTGAGAGCGCAGTTTTGAAACTCTCTTTCTGTGGAATCTGCAAGTGGATATGTGGACCTCTTTGAAGATTTCTTTGGAAACGGGAATATCTTCACATAAAATCTAAACAGAAGCATTCTCAGAAACTTCTCTGTGATGTTTGTGTTCAACTCACACAGTTTCACATGGCTTTTCAAAGAGAAGTTCTGAAACATTCTTTTCCTAGTGTCTGCAAGTGGACATTTGGAGAGCTTTCAGGCCTGTGGTGGAAAACGAATTATCGTCACATAAAAACAAGCGAGAAGCATTGTCAGAAACTTCTTTGTGATGATTGCATTCAACTCACAGAGTTGAAGGTTCCTTTTCAAACAGCAGTTTCCAAACACTCTTTCTGTGTAATGTGCAAGTGGATATTTCAACGTCTTTGAAGATTTCGTAGGAAACGGGATAATCTTCACAGAAAAGCTAAACAGAAGCATTCTCAGAAACACCTTTGTGATGATTAAATTCAACTCACAGAGTTGAACTTTTCTTTTGGGAGAGAATCTTTGAAACACTCTTTTACTACAATCTGCAAGTGGACATTAGGAGGGCTTTGAGGCCTCTGGTGGAAAAGGAAATATCTTCCAGTAAAAACTAGATAGAAGCATTCTCAGAAACTACTTTGTGATGATTGCATTCAAGACACAGAGTTGAACATTCCCTTTGACAGTGCAGTTTGGAAACTCTCTTTTTGTAGAATCTGCAAGTGGAGATATGGACCGCTTGGAGGCCTATGGTAGTCAAGGAAATAACTTCATATACAAACTAGACAGTAGCATTCTCAGAAAACTCTTTGTGACGACTGAGTTTAACTCACAGAGCTGAACATTCCCTGGGATGGAGCAGCTGCGAAACACACTATTTGTAGAATCTGCAAGGGGATTTTTGGACCTCTCTGAGGATTTCGTTGGAAACGGGATAAACTGCACATAACCAAACGGAAGTATTCTCAGAACTTTCTTCATGGTGATTGCATTCAACTCACACTGTTGAACCTTTCTTTGATAGTTCAGGTTTGAAACACTCTTTTTGTAGAATCTGCAAGAGGATATTTGGACCCCTCTGAGGATTTCGTTGGAAACGGGATTACCCGCACCTAACTAAACAGAAGCATTCTCAGAACTTTCCTCGTGATGCTTGCATTCAACAAACACTGTTGAACCTTTCTTTGATAGTTTAGGTTTGAAACACTCTTTTTGTAGAAACTGCAAGTTGATATTTGGACCTCTCTGAGGATTTCGTTGGAAACGGGATAAAGTGCACATAACTAAACAGAAGCATTCTCAGAAATTTCTTCGTGATGTTTGCATTCAACTCACAGCGTTGAAACTTTCTTTGATAGTTCAGGTTTGAAACACTCTTTTGTAGAAACTGCAGGTGGATAATTCCATCTCTTTGAGTCCTGTCCTAATAAAGGAGATAACTTCATATCAAAGCAAGACAGAAGCATTCTCAGAAATTTCTTTGGGATGATTGAGTCGGACTCAGCTGAACATTCCTTTGGATGGAGCACTTTCGAAACACACTATTTGTAGAATCTGCAAGTGGATATTTGGACCTCTCTGAGGATTTCGTTGGAAACGGGATAAACCACACACAACTAAACAGAAGCATTCTCAGAGCCTTCTTCATGATGTTTGCATTCAACTCACAGTGTTGAACCTTTCTTTGATAGTTCAGGTTTGAAACACTCTTTTTGTAGAAACTGCAAGTGGAGAATTGCACCTCTTTGAGGCCTATCCCAGTAAAGGAAATAACTTCATATCAAAACAAGACCGAAGGACTCTCAGAAAATTCCTTGGGATGATTGTCTTGGACTCACCGAGCTGAACATTCCTTGGGCTGGAGAAGTTTTGAAGCACGCTTACTGGAGAATCTGCAAGTGGATATTTGGCCCTCTCTGAGGAATTCGTTGGAAACGGGATAATTTCAGCTAACTAAACAGAAGCAGTCTCAGAATCTTCTTTGTGATGTTTGCATTCAAATCCCAGAGTTGAACGTTCCTTTGAACGTTCAGGTTTGAAACTCTCTTTTTGTAGAATCTGCGAGTGGATATATGGACCTCTCTGGGCATTTCGTTGGAAACGGGAAAAACTGCACATCACTAAACAGAAGTATTCTCAGAAATTTCCCCGTGGTGATTGCATTCAACTCAAACTGTTGAACCTTCTTTGATAGTTCAGGTTTGAAACACACTTTTTGTAGAATCTGCAAGAGGATATTTGGACCTCTCTGAGGATTTCGTTGGAAACGGGATTAACCGCACCTAACTAAACAGAAGCATTCTCAGAACTTTCCTCGTGAGGCTTGCATTCAGCAAACACTGTTGAACGTTTCTTTGATAGTTTTGGTTTGAAACACTCTTCTTGTAGAAACTGCAAGTTGATATTTGGACCTCTCTGAGGGTTTCGTTGGAAACGGGATAAAGTGCACATAACTAAACAGAAGCATTCTCAGAACCTTCTTCGTGATGTTTGCATTCAACTCACAGTGTTGAAACTTTCTTTGATAGTTCAGGTTTGAAACACTCTTTTGTAGAAACTGCAGGTGGATAATTCCATCTCTTTGAGTCCTATCCTAGTAAAGGAGATAACTTCATATCAAAGCAAGACAGAAGCATTCTCAGAAATTTCTTTGGGATGATTGAGTCGGACTCAGCTGAACATTCCTTTGGATGGAGCACTTTCGAAACGCACTATTTGTAGAATCTGCAAGTGCATGTGTGGTCCTCTCTGAGGATTTCGTTGGAAACGGGATAAACCGCACACAACAAAACAGAAGCATTCTCAGAACCTTCTTCGTGATGTTTGCATTCAACTCACAGTGTTGACAGGTTTGAAACACTCCTTTTGTGGAAACTGCAAGTGGAGAATTGCACCTCTTTGAGGCCTATCCTAGTAAAGGAAATAACTTCATATCAAAACAAGACAGAAGCATTCTCAGAAAATTCCTTGGGATGATTGTGTTGGACTCACAGAGCTGAACATTCCTTGGGCTGGAGCAGTTTCGAAAGACGCTTTCTGTAGCATCTGCAAGTGGATATTTGGCCCTCTCTGAGGAATTCGTTGGAATCGGGGTAATATCAGCTAACTAAACAGAAGCAGTCTCAGAATCTTCTTTGTGATGTTTGCATTCAAATCCCAGAGTTGAAACTTCCTTTGAAAGTTCAGGTTAGAAACACTCTTTTTGTAGGATCTGCAATTGGATATTTGGACCACTCTGTGGCCTTCGTTCGAAACGGATATATCTTCACATAAAATCTAGACAGAAGCATTCTCAGAAACTTTTCTGTGATGACTGCATTCAACTCACAGCGTTGAACACTCGTTTTGAGAGCGCAGTTTTGAAACTCTCTTTCTGTGGAATCTGCAAGTGGATATGTGGACCTCTTTGAAGATTTCTTTGGAAACGGGAATATCTTCACATAAAATCTAAACAGAAGCATTCTCAGAAACTTCTCTGTGATGTTTGTGTTCAACTCACACAGTTTCACATGGCTTTTCAAAGAGAAGTTCTGAAACATTCTTTTCCTAGTGTCTGCAAGTGGACATTTGGAGAGCTTTCAGGCCTGTGGTGGAAAACGAATTATCGTCACATAAAAACAAGAGAGAAGCATTGTCAGAAACTTCTTTGTGATGATTGCATTCAACTCACAGAGTTGAAGGTTCCTTTTCAAACAGCAGTTTCCAAACACTCTTTCTGTGTAATGTGCAAGTGGATATTTCAACGTCTTTGAAGATTTCGTAGGAAACGGGATAATCTTCACAGAAAAGCTAAACAGAAGCATTCTCAGAAACACCTTTGTGATGATTAAATTCAACTCACAGAGTTGAACTTTTCTTTTGGGAGAGAATCTTTGAAACACTCTTTTACTACAATCTGCAAGTGGACATTAGGAGGGCTTTGAGGCCTCTGGTGGAAAAGGAAATATCTTCCAGTAAAAACTAGATAGAAGCATTCTCAGAAACTACTTTGTGATGATTGCATTCAAGACACAGAGTTGAACATTCCCTTTGACAGTGCAGTTTGGAAACTCTCTTTTTGTAGAATCTGCAAGTGGAGATATGGACCGCTTGGAGGCCTATGGTAGTCAAGGAAATAACTTCATATACAAACTAGACAGTAGCATTCTCAGAAAACTCTTTGTGACGACTGAGTTTAACTCACAGAGCTGAACATTCCCTGGGATGGAGCAGCTGCGAAACACACTATTTGTAGAATCTGCAAGGGGATTTTTGGACCTCTCTGAGGATTTCGTTGGAAACGGGATAAACTGCACATAACCAAACGGAAGTATTCTCAGAACTTTCTTCATGGTGATTGCATTCAACTCACACTGTTGAACCTTTCTTTGATAGTTCAGGTTTGAAACACTCTTTTTGTAGAATCTGCAAGAGGATATTTGGACCCCTCTGAGGATTTCGTTGGAAACGGGATTACCCGCACCTAACTAAACAGAAGCATTCTCAGAACTTTCCTCGTGATGCTTGCATTCAACAAACACTGTTGAACCTTTCTTTGATAGTTTAGGTTTGAAACACTCTTTTTGTAGAAACTGCAAGTTGATATTTGGACCTCTCTGAGGATTTCGTTGGAAACGGGATAAAGTGCACATAACTAAACAGAAGCATTCTCAGAAATTTCTTCGTGATGTTTGCATTCAACTCACAGCGTTGAAACTTTCTTTGATAGTTCAGGTTTGAAACACTCTTTTGTAGAAACTGCAGGTGGATAATTCCATCTCTTTGAGTCCTGTCCTAATAAAGGAGATAACTTCATATCAAAGCAAGACAGAAGCATTCTCAGAAATTTCTTTGGGATGATTGAGTCGGACTCAGCTGAACATTCCTTTGGATGGAGCACTTTCGAAACACACTATTTGTAGAATCTGCAAGTGGATATTTGGACCTCTCTGAGGATTTCGTTGGAAACGGGATAAACCACACACAACTAAACAGAAGCATTCTCAGAGCCTTCTTCATGATGTTTGCATTCAACTCACAGTGTTGAACCTTTCTTTGATAGTTCAGGTTTGAAACACTCTTTTTGTAGAAACTGCAAGTGGAGAATTGCACCTCTTTGAGGCCTATCCCAGTAAAGGAAATAACTTCATATCAAAACAAGACCGAAGGACTCTCAGAAAATTCCTTGGGATGATTGTCTTGGACTCACCGAGCTGAACATTCCTTGGGCTGGAGAAGTTTTGAAGCACGCTTACTGGAGAATCTGCAAGTGGATATTTGGCCCTCTCTGAGGAATTCGTTGGAAACGGGATAATTTCAGCTAACTAAACAGAAGCAGTCTCAGAATCTTCTTTGTGATGTTTGCATTCAAATCCCAGAGTTGAACGTTCCTTTGAACGTTCAGGTTTGAAACTCTCTTTTTGTAGAATCTGCGAGTGGATATATGGACCTCTCTGGGCATTTCGTTGGAAACGGGAAAAACTGCACATCACTAAACAGAAGTATTCTCAGAAATTTCCCCGTGGTGATTGCATTCAACTCAAACTGTTGAACCTTCTTTGATAGTTCAGGTTTGAAACACACTTTTTGTAGAATCTGCAAGAGGATATTTGGACCTCTCTGAGGATTTCGTTGGAAACGGGATTAACCGCACCTAACTAAACAGAAGCATTCTCAGAACTTTCCTCGTGAGGCTTGCATTCAGCAAACACTGTTGAACGTTTCTTTGATAGTTTTGGTTTGAAACACTCTTCTTGTAGAAACTGCAAGTTGATATTTGGACCTCTCTGAGGGTTTCGTTGGAAACGGGATAAAGTGCACATAACTAAACAGAAGCATTCTCAGAACCTTCTTCGTGATGTTTGCATTCAACTCACAGTGTTGAAACTTTCTTTGATAGTTCAGGTTTGAAACACTCTTTTGTAGAAACTGCAGGTGGATAATTCCATCTCTTTGAGTCCTATCCTAGTAAAGGAGATAACTTCATATCAAAGCAAGACAGAAGCATTCTCAGAAATTTCTTTGGGATGATTGAGTCGGACTCAGCTGAACATTCCTTTGGATGGAGCACTTTCGAAACGCACTATTTGTAGAATCTGCAAGTGCATGTGTGGTCCTCTCTGAGGATTTCGTTGGAAACGGGATAAACCGCACACAACAAAACAGAAGCATTCTCAGAACCTTCTTCGTGATGTTTGCATTCAACTCACAGTGTTGACAGGTTTGAAACACTCCTTTTGTGGAAACTGCAAGTGGAGAATTGCACCTCTTTGAGGCCTATCCTAGTAAAGGAAATAACTTCATATCAAAACAAGACAGAAGCATTCTCAGAAAATTCCTTGGGATGATTGTGTTGGACTCACAGAGCTGAACATTCCTTGGGCTGGAGCAGTTTCGAAAGACGCTTTCTGTAGCATCTGCAAGTGGATATTTGGCCCTCTCTGAGGAATTCGTTGGAATCGGGGTAATATCAGCTAACTAAACAGAAGCAGTCTCAGAATCTTCTTTGTGATGTTTGCATTCAAATCCCAGAGTTGAAACTTCCTTTGAAAGTTCAGGTTAGAAACACTCTTTTTGTAGGATCTGCAATTGGATATTTGGACCACTCTGTGGCCTTCGTTCGAAACGGATATATCTTCACATAAAATCTAGACAGAAGCATTCTCAGAAACTTTTCTGTGATGACTGCATTCAACTCACAGCGTTGAACACTCGTTTTGAGAGCGCAGTTTTGAAACTCTCTTTCTGTGGAATCTGCAAGTGGATATGTGGACCTCTTTGAAGATTTCTTTGGAAACGGGAATATCTTCACATAAAATCTAAACAGAAGCATTCTCAGAAACTTCTCTGTGATGTTTGTGTTCAACTCACACAGTTTCACATGGCTTTTCAAAGAGAAGTTCTGAAACATTCTTTTCCTAGTGTCTGCAAGTGGACATTTGGAGAGCTTTCAGGCCTGTGGTGGAAAACGAATTATCGTCACATAAAAACAAGAGAGAAGCATTGTCAGAAACTTCTTTGTGATGATTGCATTCAACTCACAGAGTTGAAGGTTCCTTTTCAAACAGCAGTTTCCAAACACTCTTTCTGTGTAATGTGCAAGTGGATATTTCAACGTCTTTGAAGATTTCGTAGGAAACGGGATAATCTTCACAGAAAAGCTAAACAGAAGCATTCTCAGAAACACCTTTGTGATGATTAAATTCAACTCACAGAGTTGAACTTTTCTTTTGGGAGAGAATCTTTGAAACACTCTTTTACTACAATCTGCAAGTGGACATTAGGAGGGCTTTGAGGCCTCTGGTGGAAAAGGAAATATCTTCCAGTAAAAACTAGATAGAAGCATTCTCAGAAACTACTTTGTGATGATTGCATTCAAGACACAGAGTTGAACATTCCCTTTGACAGTGCAGTTTGGAAACTCTCTTTTTGTAGAATCTGCAAGTGGAGATATGGACCGCTTGGAGGCCTATGGTAGTCAAGGAAATAACTTCATATACAAACTAGACAGTAGCATTCTCAGAAAACTCTTTGTGACGACTGAGTTTAACTCACAGAGCTGAACATTCCCTGGGATGGAGCAGCTGCGAAACACACTATTTGTAGAATCTGCAAGGGGATTTTTGGACCTCTCTGAGGATTTCGTTGGAAACGGGATAAACTGCACATAACCAAACGGAAGTATTCTCAGAACTTTCTTCATGGTGATTGCATTCAACTCACACTGTTGAACCTTTCTTTGATAGTTCAGGTTTGAAACACTCTTTTTGTAGAATCTGCAAGAGGATATTTGGACCCCTCTGAGGATTTCGTTGGAAACGGGATTACCCGCACCTAACTAAACAGAAGCATTCTCAGAACTTTCCTCGTGATGCTTGCATTCAACAAACACTGTTGAACCTTTCTTTGATAGTTTAGGTTTGAAACACTCTTTTTGTAGAAACTGCAAGTTGATATTTGGACCTCTCTGAGGATTTCGTTGGAAACGGGATAAAGTGCACATAACTAAACAGAAGCATTCTCAGAAATTTCTTCGTGATGTTTGCATTCAACTCACAGCGTTGAAACTTTCTTTGATAGTTCAGGTTTGAAACACTCTTTTGTAGAAACTGCAGGTGGATAATTCCATCTCTTTGAGTCCTGTCCTAATAAAGGAGATAACTTCATATCAAAGCAAGACAGAAGCATTCTCAGAAATTTCTTTGGGATGATTGAGTCGGACTCAGCTGAACATTCCTTTGGATGGAGCACTTTCGAAACACACTATTTGTAGAATCTGCAAGTGGATATTTGGACCTCTCTGAGGATTTCGTTGGAAACGGGATAAACCACACACAACTAAACAGAAGCATTCTCAGAGCCTTCTTCATGATGTTTGCATTCAACTCACAGTGTTGAAACTTTCTTTGATAGTTCAGGTTTGAAACACTCTTTTTGTAGAAACTGCAAGTGGAGAATTGCACCTGTTTGAGGCCTATCCCAGTAAAGGAAATAACTTCATATCAAAACAAGACCGAAGGATTCTCAGAAAATTCCTTGGGATGATTGTCTTAGACTCACCGAGCTGAACATTCCTTGGGCTGGAGAAGTTTTGAGGCACGCTTACTGGAGAATCTGCAAGTGGATATTTGGCCCTCTCTGAGGAATTCGTTGGAAACGGGATAATTTCAGCTAACTAAACAGAAGCAGTCTCAGAATCTTCTTTGTGATGTTTGCATTCAAATCCCAGAGTTGAACGTTCCTTTCAAAGTTCAGGTTTGAAACTCTCTTTTTGTAGAATCTGCAAGTGGATATATGGACCTCTCTGGGCATTTCGTTGGAAACGGGAAAAACTGCACATCACTAAACAGAAGTATTCTCAGAAATTTCCCCGTGGTGATTGCATTCAACTCAAACTGTTGAACCTTCTTTGATAGTTCAGGTTTGAAACACACTTTTTGTAGAATCTGCAAGAGGATATTTGGACCTCTCTGAGGATTTCGTTGGAAACGGGATTAACCGCACCTAACTAAACAGAAGCATTCTCAGAACTTTCCTCGTGAGGCTTGCATTCAGCAAACACTGTTGAACGTTTCTTTGATAGTTTTGGTTTGAAACACTCTTCTTGTAGAAACTGCAAGTTGATATTTGGACCTCTCTGAGGGTTTCGTTGGAAACGGGATAAAGTGCACATAACTAAACAGAAGCATTCTCAGAACCTTCTTCGTGATGTTTGCATTCAACTCACAGCGTTGAAACTTTCTTTGATAGTTCAGGTTTGAAACACTCTTTTGTAGAAACTGCAGGTGGATAATTCCATCTCTTTGAGTCCTATCCTAGTAAAGGAGATAACTTCATATCAAAGCAAGACAGAAGCATTCTCAGAAATTTCTTTGGGATGATTGAGTCGGACTCAGCTGAACATTCCTTTGGATGGAGCACTTTCGAAACGCACTATTTGTAGAATCTGCAAGTGCATGTGTGGTCCTCTCTGAGGATTTCGTTGGAAACGGGATAAACCGCACACAACAAAACAGAAGCATTCTCAGAACCTTCTTCGTGATGTTTGCATTCAACTCACAGTGTTGACAGGTTTGAAACACTCCTTTTGTGGAAACTGCAAGTGGAGAATTGCACCTCTTTGAGGCCTATCCTAGTAAAGGAAATAACTTCATATCAAAACAAGACAGAAGCATTCTCAGAAAATTCCTTGGGATGATTGTGTTGGACTCACAGAGCTGAACATTCCTTGGGCTGGAGCAGTTTCGAAAGACGCTTTCTGTAGCATCTGCAAGTGGATATTTGGCCCTCTCTGAGGAATTCGTTGGAATCGGGGTAATATCAGCTAACTAAACAGAAGCAGTCTCAGAATCTTCTTTGTGATGTTTGCATTCAAATCCCAGAGTTGAAACTTCCTTTGAAAGTTCAGGTTAGAAACACTCTTTTTGTAGGATCTGCAATTGGATATTTGGACCACTCTGTGGCCTTCGTTCGAAACGGATATATCTTCACATAAAATCTAGACAGAAGCATTCTCAGAAACTTTTCTGTGGTGACTGCATTCAACTCACAGAGTTGAACACTCGTTTTGAGAGCGCAGTTTTGAAACTCTCTTTCTGTGGAATCTGCAAGTGGATATGTGGACCTCTTTGAAGATTTCTTTGGAAACGGGAATATCTTCACATAAAATCTAAACAGAAGCATTCTCAGAAACTTCTCTGTGATGTTTGTGTTCAACTCACACAGTTTCACATGGCTTTTCAAAGAGAAGTTCTGAAACATTCTTTTCCTAGTGTCTGCAAGTGGACATTTGGAGAGCTTTCAGGCCTGTGGTGGAAAACGAATTATCGTCACATAAAAACAAGAGAGAAGCATTGTCAGAAACTTCTTTGTGATGATTGCATTCAACTCACAGAGTTGAAGGTTCCTTTTCAAACAGCAGTTTCCAAACACTCTTTCTGTGTAATGTGCAAGTGGATATTTCAACGTCTTTGAAGATTTCGTAGGAAACGGGATAATCTTCACAGAAAAGCTAAACAGAAGCATTCTCAGAAACACCTTTGTGATGATTAAATTCAACTCACAGAGTTGAACTTTTCTTTTGGGAGAGAATCTTTGAAACACTCTTTTACTACAATCTGCAAGTGGACATTAGGAGGGCTTTGAGGCCTCTGGTGGAAAAGGAAATATCTTCCAGTAAAAACTGGATAGAAGCATTCTGAGAAACTACTTTGTGATGATTGCATTCAAGACACAGAGTTGAACATTCCCTTTGACAGTGCAGTTTGGAAACTCTCTTTTTGTAGAATCTGCAAGTGGAGATATGGACCGCTTGGAGGCCTATGGTAGTCAAGGAAATAACTTCATATACAAACTAGACAGTAGCATTCTCAGAAAACTCTTTGTGACGACTGAGTTTAACTCACAGAGCTGAACATTCCCTGGGATGGAGCAGCTGCGAAACACACTATTTGTAGAATCTGCAAGGGGATTTTTGGACCTCTCTGAGGATTTCGTTGGAAACGGGATAAACTGCACATAACCAAACGGAAGTATTCTCAGAACTTTCTTCATGGTGATTGCATTCAACTCACACTGTTGAACCTTTCTTTGATAGTTCAGGTTTGAAACAGTCTTTTTGTAGAATCTGCAAGAGGATATTTGGACCCCTCTGAGGATTTCGTTGGAAACGGGATTACCCGCACCTAACTAAACAGAAGCATTCTCAGAACTTTCCTCGTGATGCTTGCATTCAACAAACACTGTTGAACCTTTCTTTGATAGTTTAGGTTTGAAACACTCTTTTTGTAGAAACTGCAAGTTGATATTTGGACCTCTCTGAGGATTTCGTTGGAAACGGGATAAAGTGCACATAACTAAACAGAAGCATTCTCAGAAATTTCTTCGTGATGTTTGCATTCAACTCACAGCGTTGAAACTTTCTTTGATAGTTCAGGTTTGAAACACTCTTTTGTAGAAACTGCAGGTGGATAATTCCATCTCTTTGAGTCCTGTCCTAATAAAGGAGATAACTTCATATCAAAGCAAGACAGAAGCATTCTCAGAAATTTCTTTGGGATGATTGAGTCGGACTCAGCTGAACATTCCTTTGGATGGAGCACTTTCGAAACACACTATTTGTAGAATCTGCAAGTGGATATTTGGACCTCTCTGAGGATTTCGTTGGAAACGGGGTAAACCACACACAACTAAACAGAAGCATTCTCAGAGCCTTCTTCATGATGTTTGCATTCAACTCACAGTGTTGAAACTTTCTTTGATAGTTCAGGTTTGAAACACTCTTTTTGTAGAAACTGCAAGTGGAGAATTGCACCTGTTTGAGGCCTATCCTAGTAAAGGAAATAACTTCATATCAAAACAAGACCGAAGGATTCTCAGAAAATTCCTTGGGATGATTGTCTTGGACTCACCGAGCTGAACATTCCTTGGGCTGGAGAAGTTTTGAGGCACGCTTACTGGAGAATCTGCAAGTGGATATTTGGCCCTCTCTGAGGAATTCGTTGGAAACGGGATAATTTCAGCTAACTAAACAGAAGCAGTCTCAGAATCTTCTTTGTGATGTTTGCATTCAAATCCCAGAGTTGAACGTTCCTTTCAAAGTTCAGGTTTGAAACTCTCTTTTTGTAGAATCTGCAAGTGGATATATGGACCTCTCTGGGCATTTTGTTGGAAACGGGAAAAACTGCACATCACTAAACAGAAGTATTCTCAGAAATTTCCCCGTGGTGATTGCATTCAACTCAAACTGTTGAACCTTTCTTTGATAGTTCAGGTTTGAAACACTCTTTTTGTAGAAACTGCAAGTGGAGAATTGCACCTCTTTGAGGCCTATCCCAGTAAAGGAAATAACTTCATATCAAAACAAGACCGAAGGACTCTCAGAAAATTCCTTGGGATGATTGTCTTGGACTCACCGAGCTGAACATTCCTTGGGCTGGAGAAGTTTTGAAGCACGCTTACTGGAGAATCTGCAAGTGGATATTTGGCCCTCTCTGAGGAACTCGTTGGAAACGGGATAATTTCAGCTAACTAAACAGAAGCAGTCTCAGAATCTTCTTTGTGATGTTTGCATTCAAATCCCAGAGTTGAACGTTCCTTTGAACGTTCAGGTTTGAAACTCTCTTTTTGTAGAATCTGCGAGTGGATATATGGACCTCTCTGGGCATTTCGTTGGAAACGGGAAAAACTGCACATCACTAAACAGAAGTATTCTCAGAAATTTCCCCGTGGTGATTGCATTCAACTCAAACTGTTGAACCTTCTTTGATAGTTCAGGTTTGAAACACACTTTTTGTAGAATCTGCAAGAGGATATTTGGACCTCTCTGAGGATTTCGTTGGAAATGGGATTAACCGCACCTAACTAAACAGAAGCATTCTCAGAACTTTCCTCGTGAGGCTTGCATTCAACAAACACTGTTGAACGTTTCTTTGATAGTTTTGGTTTGAAACACTCTTCTTGTAGAAACTGCAAGTTGATATTTGGACCTCTCTGAGGGTTTCGTTGGAAACGGGATAAAGTGCACATAACTAAACAGAAGCATTCTCAGAACCTTCTTCGTGATGTTTGCATTCAACTCACAGTGTTGAAACTTTCTTTGATAGTTCAGGTTTGAAACACTCTTTTGTAGAAACTGCAGGTGGATAATTCCATCTCTTTGAGTCCTATCCTAGTAAAGGAGATAACTTCATATCAAAGCAAGACAGAAGCATTCTCAGAAATTTCTTTTGGATGATTGAGTCGGACTCAGCTGAACATTCCTTTGGATGGAGCACTTTCGAAACGCACTATTTGTAGAATCTGCAAGTGCATGTGTGGTCCTCTCTGAGGATTTCGTTGGAAACGGGATAAACCGCACACAACAAAACAGAAGCATTCTCAGAACCTTCTTCGTGATGTTTGCATTCAACTCACAGTGTTGACAGGTTTGAAACACTCCTTTTGTGGAAACTGCAAGTGGAGAATTGCACCTCTTTGAGGCCTATCCTAGTAAAGGAAATAACTTCATATCAAAACAAGACAGAAGCATTCTCAGAAAATTCCTTGGGATGATTGTGTTGGACTCACAGAGCTGAACATTCCTTGGGCTGGAGCAGTTTCGAAAGACGCTTTCTGTAGCATCTGCAAGTGGATATTTGGCCCTCTCTGAGGAATTCGTTGGAATCGGGGTAATATCAGCTAACTAAACAGAAGCAGTCTCAGAATCTTCTTTGTGATGTTTGCATTCAAATCCCAGAGTTGAAACTTCCTTTGAAAGTTCAGGTTAGAAACACTCTTTTTGTAGGATCTGCAATTGGATATTTGGACCACTCTGTGGCCTTCGTTCGAAACGGATATATCTTCACATAAAATCTAGACAGAAGCATTCTCAGAAACTTTTCTGTGATGACTGCATTCAACTCACAGAGTTGAACACTCGTTTTGAGAGCGCAGTTTTGAAACTCTCTTTCTGTGGAATCTGCAAGTGGATATGTGGACCTCTTTGAAGATTTCTTTGGAAACGGGAATATCTTCACATAAAATCTAAACAGAAGCATTCTCAGAAACTTCTCTGTGATGTTTGTGTTCAACTCACACAGTTTCACATGGCTTTTCAAAGAGAAGTTCTGAAACATTCTTTTCCTAGTGTCTGCAAGTGGACATTTGGAGAGCTTTCAGGCCTGTGGTGGAAAACGAATTATCGTCACATAACAACAAGAGAGAAGCATTGTCAGAAACTTCTTTGTGATGATTGCATTCAACTCACAGAGTTGAAGGTTCCTTTTCAAACAGCAGTTTCCAAACACTCTTTCTGTGTAATGTGCAAGTGGATATTTCAACGTCTTTGAAGATTTCGTAGGAAACGGGATAATCTTCACAGAAAAGCTAAACAGAAGCATTCTCAGAAACACCTTTGTGATGATTAAATTCAACTCACAGAGTTGAACTTTTCTTTTGGGAGAGAATCTTTGAAACACTCTTTTACTACAATCTGCAAGTGGACATTAGGAGGGCTTTGAGGCCTCTGGTGGAAAAGGAAATATCTTCCAGTACAAACTGGATAGAAGCATTCTGAGAAACTACTTTGTGATGATTGCATTCAAGACACAGAGTTGAACATTCCCTTTGACAGTGCAGTTTGGAAACTCTCTTTTTGTAGAATCTGCAAGTGGAGATATGGACCGCTTGGAGGCCTATGGTAGTCAAGGAAATAACTTCATATACAAACTAGACAGTAGCATTCTCAGAAAACTCTTTGTGACGACTGAGTTTAACTCACAGAGCTGAACATTCCCTGGGATGGAGCAGCTGCGAAACACACTATTTGTAGAATCTGCAAGGGGATTTTTGGACCTCTCTGAGGATTTCGTTGGAAACGGGATAAACTGCACATAACCAAACGGAAGTATTCTCAGAACTTTCTTCATGGTGATTGCATTCAACTCACACTGTTGAACCTTTCTTTGATAGTTCAGGTTTGAAACAGTCTTTTTGTAGAATCTGCAAGAGGATATTTGGACCCCTCTGAGGATTTCGTTGGAAACGGGATTACCCGCACCTAACTAAACAGAAGCATTCTCAGAACTTTCCTCGTGATGCTTGCATTCAACAAACACTGTTGAACCTTTCTTTGATAGTTCAGGTTTGAAACAGTCTTTTTGTAGAATCTGCAAGAGGATATTTGGACCCCTCTGAGGATTTCGTTGGAAACGGGATTACCCGCACCTAACTAAACAGAAGCATTCTCAGAACTTTCCTCGTGATGCTTGCATTCAACAAACACTGTTGAACCTTTCTTTGATAGTTTAGGTTTGAAACAGTCTTTTTGTAGAAACTGCAAGTTGATATTTGGACCTCTCTGAAGATTTCGTTGGAAACGGGATAAAGTGCACATAACTAAACAGAAGCATTCTCAGAAATTTCTTCGTGATGTTTGCATTCAACTCACAGCGTTGAAACTTTCTTTGATAGTTCAGGTTTGAAACACTCTTTTGTAGAAACTGCAGGTGGATAATTCCATCTCTTTGAGTCCTGTCCTAATAAAGGAGATAACTTCATATCAAAGCAAGACAGAAGCATTCTCAGAAATTTCTTTGGGATGATTGAGTCGGACTCAGCTGAACATTCCTTTGGATGGAGCACTTTCGAAACACACTATTTGTAGAATCTGCAAGTGGATATTTGGACCTCTCTGAGGATTTCGTTGGAAACGGGATAAACCACACACAACTAAACAGAAGCATTCTCAGAGCCTTCTTCATGATGTTTGCATTCAACTCACAGTGTTGAACCTTTCTTTGATAGTTCAGGTTTGAAACACTCTTTTTGTAGAAACTGCAAGTGGAGAATTGCACCTGTTTGAGGCCTATCCCAGTAAAGGAAATAACTTCATATCAAAACAAGACCGAAGGATTCTCAGAAAATTCCTTGGGATGATTGTCTTGGACTCACCGAGCTGAACATTCCTTGGGCTGGAGAAGTTTTGAAGCACGCTTACTGGAGAATCTGCAAGTGGATATTTGGCCCTCTCTGAGGAATTCGTTGGAAACGGGATAATTTCAGCTAACTAAACAGAAGCAGCCTCAGAATCTTCTCTGTGATGTTTGCATTCAAATCCCAGAGTTGAACGTTCCTTTGAACGTTCAGGTTTGAAACTCTCTTTTTGTAGAATCTGCAAGTGGATATATGGACCTCTCTGGGCATTTCGTTGGAAACGGGAAAAACTGCACATCACTAAACAGAAGTATTCTCAGAAATTTCCCCGTGGTGATTGCATTCAACTCAAACTGTTGAACCTTCTTTGATAGTTCAGGTTTGAAACAGACTTTTTGTAGAATCTGCAAGAGGATATTTGGACCTCTCTGAGGATTTCGTTGGAAACGGGATTAACCGCACCTAACTAAACAGAAGCATTCTCAGAACTTTCCTCGTGAGGCTTGCATTCAACAAACACTGTTGAACGTTTCTTTGATAGTTTTGGTTTGAAACACTCTTCTTGTAGAAACTGCAAGTTGATATTTGGACCTCTCTGAGGGTTTCGTTGGAAACGGGATAAAGTGCACATAACTAAACAGAAGCATTCTCAGAACCTTCTTCGTGATGTTTGCATTCAACTCACAGTGTTGAAACTTTCTTTGATAGTTCAGGTTTGAAGCACTCTTTTGTAGAAACTGCAGGTGGATAATTCCATCTCTTTGAGTCCTATCCTAGTAAAGGATATAACTTCATATCAAAGCAAGACAGAAGCATTCTCAGAAATTTCTTTTGGATGATTGAGTCGGACTCAGCTGAACATTCCTTTGGATGGAGCACTTTCGAAACGCACTATTTGTAGAATCTGCAAGTGCATGTGTGGTCCTCTCTGAGGATTTCGTTGGAAACGGGATAAACCGCACACAACAAAACAGAAGCATTCTCAGAACCTTCTTCGTGATGTTTGCATTCAACTCACAGTGTTGACAGGTTTGAAACACTCCTTTTGTGGAAACTGCAAGTGGAGAATTGCACCTCTTTGAGGCCTATCCTAGTAAAGGAAATAACTTCATATCAAAACAAGACAGAAGCATTCTCAGAAAATTCCTTGGGATGATTGTGTTGGACTCACAGAGCTGAACATTCCTTGGGCTGGAGCAGTTTCGAAAGACGCTTTCTGTAGCATCTGCAAGTGGATATTTGGCCCTCTCTGAGGAATTCGTTGGAATCGGGGTAATATCAGCTAACTAAACAGAAGCAGTCTCAGAATCTTCTTTGTGATGTTTGCATTCAAATCCCAGAGTTGAAACTTCCTTTGAAAGTTCAGGTTAGAAACACTCTTTTTGTAGGATCTGCAATTGGATATTTGGACCACTCTGTGGCCTTCGTTCGAAACGGATATATCTTCACATAAAATCTAGACAGAAGCATTCTCAGAAACTTTTCTGTGATGACTGCATTCAACTCACAGAGTTGAACACTCGTTTTGAGAGCGCAGTTTTGAAACTCTCTTTCTGTGGAATCTGCAAGTGGATATGTGGACCTCTTTGAAGATTTCTTTGGAAACGGGAATATCTTCACATAAAATCTAAACAGAAGCATTCTCAGAAACTTCTCTGTGATGTTTGTGTTCAACTCACACAGTTTCACATGGCTTTTCAAAGAGAAGTTCTGAAACATTCTTTTCCTAGTGTCTGCAAGTGGACATTTGGAGAGCTTTCAGGCCTGTGGTGGAAAACGAATTATCGTCACATAACAACAAGAGAGAAGCATTGTCAGAAACTTCTTTGTGATGATTGCATTCAACTCACAGAGTTGAAGGTTCCTTTTCAAACAGCAGTTTCCAAACACTCTTTCTGTGTAATGTGCAAGTGGATATTTCAACGTCTTTGAAGATTTCGTAGGAAACGGGATAATCTTCACAGAAAAGCTAAACAGAAGCATTCTCAGAAACACCTTTGTGATGATTAAATTCAACTCACAGAGTTGAACTTTTCTTTTGGGAGAGAATCTTTGAAACACTCTTTTACTACAATCTGCAAGTGGACATTAGGAGGGCTTTGAGGCTTCTGGTGGAAAAGGAAATATCTTCCAGTAAAAACTAGATAGAAGCATTCTCAGAAACTACTTTGTGATGATTGCATTCAAGACACAGAGTTGAACATTCCCTTTGACAGTGCAGTTTGGAAACTCTCTTTTTGTAGAATCTGCAAGTGGAGATATGGACCGCTTGGAGGCCTATGGTAGTCAAGGAAATAACTTCATATACAAACTAGACAGTAGCATTCTCAGAAAACTCTTTGTGACGACTGAGTTTAACTCACAGAGCTGAACATTCCCTGGGATGGAGCAGCTGCGAAACACACTATTTGTAGAATCTGCAAGGGGATTTTTGGACCTCTCTGAGGATTTCGTTGGAAACGGGATAAACTGCACATAACCAAACGGAAGTATTCTCAGAACTTTCTTCATGGTGATTGCATTCAACTCACACTGTTGAACCTTTCTTTGATAGTTCAGGTTTGAAACACTCTTTTTGTAGAATCTGCAAGAGGATATTTGGACCCCTCTGAGGATTTCGTTGGAAACGGGATTACCCGCACCTAACTAAACAGAAGCATTCTCAGAACTTTCCTCGTGATGCTTGCATTCAACAAACACTGTTGAACCTTTCTTTGATAGTTTAGGTTTGAAACACTCTTTTTGTAGAAACTGCAAGTTGATATTTGGACCTCTCTGAGGATTTCGTTGGAAACGGGATAAAGTGCACATAACTAAACAGAAGCATTCTCAGAAATTTCTTCGTGATGTTTGCATTCAACTCACAGCGTTGAAACTTTCTTTGATAGTTCAGGTTTGAAACACTCTTTTGTAGAAACTGCAGGTGGATAATTCCATCTCTTTGAGTCCTGTCCTAATAAAGGAGATAACTTCATATCAAAGCAAGACAGAAGCATTCTCAGAAATTTCTTTGGGATGATTGAGTCGGACTCAGCTGAACATTCCTTTGGATGGAGCACTTTCGAAACACACTATTTGTAGAATCTGCAAGTGGATATTTGGACCTCTCTGAGGATTTCGTTGGAAACGGGATAAACCACACACAACTAAACAGAAGCATTCTCAGAGCCTTCTTCATGATGTTTGCATTCAACTCACAGTGTTGAAACTTTCTTTGATAGTTCAGGTTTGAAACACTCTTTTTGTAGAAACTGCAAGTGGAGAATTGCACCTGTTTGAGGCCTATCCCAGTAAAGGAAATAACTTCATATCAAAACAAGACCGAAGGATTCTCAGAAAATTCCTTGGGATGATTGTCTTAGACTCACCGAGCTGAACATTCCTTGGGCTGGAGAAGTTTTGAGGCACGCTTACTGGAGAATCTGCAAGTGGATATTTGGCCCTCTCTGAGGAATTCGTTGGAAACGGGATAATTTCAGCTAACTAAACAGAAGCAGTCTCAGAATCTTCTTTGTGATGTTTGCATTCAAATCCCAGAGTTGAACGTTCCTTTCAAAGTTCAGGTTTGAAACTCTCTTTTTGTAGAATCTGCAAGTGGATATATGGACCTCTCTGGGCATTTCGTTGGAAACGGGAAAAACTGCACATCACTAAACAGAAGTATTCTCAGAAATTTCCCCGTGGTGATTGCATTCAACTCAAACTGTTGAACCTTCTTTGATAGTTCAGGTTTGAAACACACTTTTTGTAGAATCTGCAAGAGGATATTTGGACCTCTCTGAGGATTTCGTTGGAAACGGGATTAACCGCACCTAACTAAACAGAAGCATTCTCAGAACTTTCCTCGTGAGGCTTGCATTCAGCAAACACTGTTGAACGTTTCTTTGATAGTTTTGGTTTGAAACACTCTTCTTGTAGAAACTGCAAGTTGATATTTGGACCTCTCTGAGGGTTTCGTTGGAAACGGGATAAAGTGCACATAACTAAACAGAAGCATTCTCAGAACCTTCTTCGTGATGTTTGCATTCAACTCACAGCGTTGAAACTTTCTTTGATAGTTCAGGTTTGAAACACTCTTTTGTAGAAACTGCAGGTGGATAATTCCATCTCTTTGAGTCCTATCCTAGTAAAGGAGATAACTTCATATCAAAGCAAGACAGAAGCATTCTCAGAAATTTCTTTGGGATGATTGAGTCGGACTCAGCTGAACATTCCTTTGGATGGAGCACTTTCGAAACGCACTATTTGTAGAATCTGCAAGTGCATGTGTGGTCCTCTCTGAGGATTTCGTTGGAAACGGGATAAACCGCACACAACAAAACAGAAGCATTCTCAGAACCTTCTTCGTGATGTTTGCATTCAACTCACAGTGTTGACAGGTTTGAAACACTCCTTTTGTGGAAACTGCAAGTGGAGAATTGCACCTCTTTGAGGCCTATCCTAGTAAAGGAAATAACTTCATATCAAAACAAGACAGAAGCATTCTCAGAAAATTCCTTGGGATGATTGTGTTGGACTCACAGAGCTGAACATTCCTTGGGCTGGAGCAGTTTCGAAAGACGCTTTCTGTAGCATCTGCAAGTGGATATTTGGCCCTCTCTGAGGAATTCGTTGGAATCGGGGTAATATCAGCTAACTAAACAGAAGCAGTCTCAGAATCTTCTTTGTGATGTTTGCATTCAAATCCCAGAGTTGAAACTTCCTTTGAAAGTTCAGGTTAGAAACACTCTTTTTGTAGGATCTGCAATTGGATATTTGGACCACTCTGTGGCCTTCGTTCGAAACGGATATATCTTCACATAAAATCTAGACAGAAGCATTCTCAGAAACTTTTCTGTGGTGACTGCATTCAACTCACAGAGTTGAACACTCGTTTTGAGAGCGCAGTTTTGAAACTCTCTTTCTGTGGAATCTGCAAGTGGATATGTGGACCTCTTTGAAGATTTCTTTGGAAACGGGAATATCTTCACATAAAATCTAAACAGAAGCATTCTCAGAAACTTCTCTGTGATGTTTGTGTTCAACTCACACAGTTTCACATGGCTTTTCAAAGAGAAGTTCTGAAACATTCTTTTCCTAGTGTCTGCAAGTGGACATTTGGAGAGCTTTCAGGCCTGTGGTGGAAAACGAATTATCGTCACATAAAAACAAGAGAGAAGCATTGTCAGAAACTTCTTTGTGATGATTGCATTCAACTCACAGAGTTGAAGGTTCCTTTTCAAACAGCAGTTTCCAAACACTCTTTCTGTGTAATGTGCAAGTGGATATTTCAAAGTCTTTGAAGATTTCGTAGGAAACGGGATAATCTTCACAGAAAAGCTAAACAGAAGCATTCTCAGAAACACCTTTGTGATGATTAAATTCAACTCACAGAGTTGAACTTTTCTTTTGGGAGAGAATCTTTGAAACACTCTTTTACTACAAATTGCAAGTGGACATTAGGAGGGCTTTGAGGCCTCTGGTGGAAAAGGAAATATCTTCCAGTAAAAACTGGATAGAAGCATTCTCAGAAACTACTTTGTGATGATTGCATTCAAGACACAGAGTTGAACATTCCCTTTGACAGTGCAGTTTGGAAACTCTCTTTTTGTAGAATCTGCAAGTGGAGATATGGACCGCTTGGAGGCCTATGGTAGTCAAGGAAATAACTTCATATACAAACTAGACAGTAGCATTCTCAGAAAACTCTTTGTGACGACTGAGTTTAACTCACAGAGCTGAACATTCCCTGGGATGGAGCAGCTGCGAAACACACTATTTGTAGAATCTGCAAGGGGATTTTTGGACCTCTCTGAGGATTTCGTTGGAAACGGGATAAACTGCACATAACCAAACGGAAGTATTCTCAGAACTTTCTTCATGGTGATTGCATTCAACTCACACTGTTGAACCTTTCTTTGATAGTTCAGGTTTGAAACAGTCTTTTTGTAGAATCTGCAAGAGGATATTTGGACCCCTCTGAGGATTTCGTTGGAAACGGGATTACCCGCACCTAACTAAACAGAAGCATTCTCAGAACTTTCCTCGTGATGCTTGCATTCAACAAACACTGTTGAACCTTTCTTTGATAGTTTAGGTTTGAAACACTCTTTTTGTAGAAACTGCAAGTTGATATTTGGACCTCTCTGAGGATTTCGTTGGAAACGGGATAAAGTGCACATAACTAAACAGAAGCATTCTCAGAAATTTCTTCGTGATGTTTGCATTCAACTCACAGCGTTGAAACTTTCTTTGATAGTTCAGGTTTGAAACACTCTTTTGTAGAAACTGCAGGTGGATAATTCCATCTCTTTGAGTCCTGTCCTAATAAAGGAGATAACTTCATATCAAAGCAAGACAGAAGCATTCTCAGAAATTTCTTTGGGATGATTGAGTCGGACTCAGCTGAACATTCCTTTGGATGGAGCACTTTCGAAACACACTATTTGTAGAATCTGCAAGTGGATATTTGGACCTCTCTGAGGATTTCGTTGGAAACGGGGTAAACCACACACAACTAAACAGAAGCATTCTCAGAGCCTTCTTCATGATGTTTGCATTCAACTCACAGTGTTGAAACTTTCTTTGATAGTTCAGGTTTGAAACACTCTTTTTGTAGAAACTGCAAGTGGAGAATTGCACCTGTTTGAGGCCTATCCTAGTAAAGGAAATAACTTCATATCAAAACAAGACCGAAGGATTCTCAGAAAATTCCTTGGGATGATTGTCTTGGACTCACCGAGCTGAACATTCCTTGGGCTGGAGAAGTTTTGAGGCACGCTTACTGGAGAATCTGCAAGTGGATATTTGGCCCTCTCTGAGGAATTCGTTGGAAACGGGATAATTTCAGCTAACTAAACAGAAGCAGTCTCAGAATCTTCTTTGTGATGTTTGCATTCAAATCCCAGAGTTGAACGTTCCTTTCAAAGTTCAGGTTTGAAACTCTCTTTTTGTAGAATCTGCAAGTGGATATATGGACCTCTCTGGGCATTTTGTTGGAAACGGGAAAAACTGCACATCACTAAACAGAAGTATTCTCAGAAATTTCCCCGTGGTGATTGCATTCAACTCAAACTGTTGAACCTTTCTTTGATAGTTCAGGTTTGAAACACTCTTTTTGTAGAAACTGCAAGTGGAGAATTGCACCTCTTTGAGGCCTATCCCAGTAAAGGAAATAACTTCATATCAAAACAAGACCGAAGGACTCTCAGAAAATTCCTTGGGATGATTGTCTTGGACTCACCGAGCTGAACATTCCTTGGGCTGGAGAAGTTTTGAAGCACGCTTACTGGAGAATCTGCAAGTGGATATTTGGCCCTCTCTGAGGAACTCGTTGGAAACGGGATAATTTCAGCTAACTAAACAGAAGCAGTCTCAGAATCTTCTTTGTGATGTTTGCATTCAAATCCCAGAGTTGAACGTTCCTTTGAACGTTCAGGTTTGAAACTCTCTTTTTGTAGAATCTGCGAGTGGATATATGGACCTCTCTGGGCATTTCGTTGGAAACGGGAAAAACTGCACATCACTAAACAGAAGTATTCTCAGAAATTTCCCCGTGGTGATTGCATTCAACTCAAACTGTTGAACCTTCTTTGATAGTTCAGGTTTGAAACACACTTTTTGTAGAATCTGCAAGAGGATATTTGGACCTCTCTGAGGATTTCGTTGGAAATGGGATTAACCGCACCTAACTAAACAGAAGCATTCTCAGAACTTTCCTCGTGAGGCTTGCATTCAACAAACACTGTTGAACGTTTCTTTGATAGTTTTGGTTTGAAACACTCTTCTTGTAGAAACTGCAAGTTGATATTTGGACCTCTCTGAGGGTTTCGTTGGAAACGGGATAAAGTGCACATAACTAAACAGAAGCATTCTCAGAACCTTCTTCGTGATGTTTGCATTCAACTCACAGTGTTGAAACTTTCTTTGATAGTTCAGGTTTGAAACACTCTTTTGTAGAAACTGCAGGTGGATAATTCCATCTCTTTGAGTCCTATCCTAGTAAAGGAGATAACTTCATATCAAAGCAAGACAGAAGCATTCTCAGAAATTTCTTTGGGATGATTGAGTCGGACTCAGCTGAACATTCCTTTGGATGGAGCACTTTCGAAACGCACTATTTGTAGAATCTGCAAGTGCATGTGTGGTCCTCTCTGAGGATTTCGTTGGAAACGGGATAAACCGCACACAACAAAACAGAAGCATTCTCAGAACCTTCTTCGTGATGTTTGCATTCAACTCACAGTGTTGACAGGTTTGAAACACTCCTTTTGTGGAAACTGCAAGTGGAGAATTGCACCTCTTTGAGGCCTATCCTAGTAAAGGAAATAACTTCATATCAAAACAAGACAGAAGCATTCTCAGAAAATTCCTTGGGATGATTGTGTTGGACTCACAGAGCTGAACATTCCTTGGGCTGGAGCAGTTTCGAAAGACGCTTTCTGTAGCATCTGCAAGTGGATATTTGGCCCTCTCTGAGGAATTCGTTGGAATCGGGGTAATATCAGCTAACTAAACAGAAGCAGTCTCAGAATCTTCTTTGTGATGTTTGCATTCAAATCCCAGAGTTGAAACTTCCTTTGAAAGTTCAGGTTAGAAACACTCTTTTTGTAGGATCTGCAATTGGATATTTGGACCACTCTGTGGCCTTCGTTCGAAACGGATATATCTTCACATAAAATCTAGACAGAAGCATTCTCAGAAACTTTTCTGTGATGACTGCATTCAACTCACAGAGTTGAACACTCGTTTTGAGAGCGCAGTTTTGAAACTCTCTTTCTGTGGAATCTGCAAGTGGATATGTGGACCTCTTTGAAGATTTCTTTGGAAACGGGAATATCTTCACATAAAATCTAAACAGAAGCATTCTCAGAAACTTCTCTGTGATGTTTGTGTTCAACTCACACAGTTTCACATGGCTTTTCAAAGAGAAGTTCTGAAACATTCTTTTCCTAGTGTCTGCAAGTGGACATTTGGAGAGCTTTCAGGCCTGTGGTGGAAAACGAATTATCGTCACATAACAACAAGAGAGAAGCATTGTCAGAAACTTCTTTGTGATGATTGCATTCAACTCACAGAGTTGAAGGTTCCTTTTCAAACAGCAGTTTCCAAACACTCTTTCTGTGTAATGTGCAAGTGGATATTTCAACGTCTTTGAAGATTTCGTAGGAAACGGGATAATCTTCACAGAAAAGCTAAACAGAAGCATTCTCAGAAACACCTTTGTGATGATTAAATTCAACTCACAGAGTTGAACTTTTCTTTTGGGAGAGAATCTTTGAAACACTCTTTTACTACAATCTGCAAGTGGACATTAGGAGGGCTTTGAGGCCTCTGGTGGAAAAGGAAATATCTTCCAGTAAAAACTGGATAGAAGCATTCTGAGAAACTACTTTGTGATGATTGCATTCAAGACACAGAGTTGAACATTCCCTTTGACAGTGCAGTTTGGAAACTCTCTTTTTGTAGAATCTGCAAGTGGAGATATGGACCGCTTGGAGGCCTATGGTAGTCAAGGAAATAACTTCATATACAAACTAGACAGTAGCATTCTCAGAAAACTCTTTGTGACGACTGAGTTTAACTCACAGAGCTGAACATTCCCTGGGATGGAGCAGCTGCGAAACACACTATTTGTAGAATCTGCAAGGGGATTTTTGGACCTCTCTGAGGATTTCGTTGGAAACGGGATAAACTGCACATAACTAAACGGAAGTATTCTCAGAACTTTCTTCATGGTGATTGCATTCAACTCACACTGTTGAACCTTTCTTTGATAGTTCAGGTTTGAAACACTCTTTTTGTAGAATCTGCAAGAGGATATTTGGACCCCTCTGAGGATTTCGTTGGAAACGGGATTACCCGCACCTAACTAAACAGAAGCATTCTCAGAACTTTCCTCGTGATGCTTGCATTCAACAAACACTGTTGAACCTTTCTTTGATAGTTTAGGTTTGAAACACTCTTTTTGTAGAAACTGCAAGTTGATATTTGGACCTCTCTGAGGATTTCGTTGGAAACGGGATAAAGTGCACATAACTAAACAGAAGCATTCTCAGAAATTTCTTCGTGATGTTTGCATTCAACTCACAGCGTTGAAACTTTCTTTGATAGTTCAGGTTTGAAACACTCTTTTGTAGAAACTGCAGGTGGATAATTCCATCTCTTTGAGTCCTGTCCTAATAAAGGAGATAACTTCATATCAAAGCAAGACAGAAGCATTCTCAGAAATTTCTTTGGGATGATTGAGTCGGACTCAGCTGAACATTCCTTTGGATGGAGCACTTTCGAAACACACTATTTGTAGAATCTGCAAGTGGATATTTGGACCTCTCTGAGGATTTCGTTGGAAACGGGATAAACCACACACAACTAAACAGAAGCATTCTCAGAGCCTTCTTCATGATGTTTGCATTCAACTCACAGTGTTGAACCTTTCTTTGATAGTTCAGGTTTGAAACACTCTTTTTGTAGAAACTGCAAGTGGAGAATTGCACCTGTTTGAGGCCTATCCCAGTAAAGGAAATAACTTCATATCAAAACAAGACCGAAGGATTCTCAGAAAATTCCTTGGGATGATTGTCTTGGACTCACCGAGCTGAACATTCCTTGGGCTGGAGAAGTTTTGAAGCACGCTTACTGGAGAATCTGCAAGTGGATATTTGGCCCTCTCTGAGGAATTCGTTGGAAACGGGATAATTTCAGCTAACTAAACAGAAGCAGCCTCAGAATCTTCTCTGTGATGTTTGCATTCAAATCCCAGAGTTGAACGTTCCTTTGAACGTTCAGGTTTGAAACTCTCTTTTTGTAGAATCTGCAAGTGGATATATGGACCTCTCTGGGCATTTCGTTGGAAACGGGAAAAACTGCACATCACTAAACAGAAGTATTCTCAGAAATTTCCCCGTGGTGATTGCATTCAACTCAAACTGTTGAACCTTCTTTGATAGTTCAGGTTTGAAACACACTTTTTGTAGAATCTGCAAGAGGATATTTGGACCTCTCTGAGGATTTCGTTGGAAACGGGATTAACCGCACCTAACTAAACAGAAGCATTCTCAGAACTTTCCTCGTGAGGCTTGCATTCAGCAAACACTGTTGAACGTTTCTTTGATAGTTTTGGTTTGAAACACTCTTCTTGTAGAAACTGCAAGTTGATATTTGGACCTCTCTGAGGGTTTCGTTGGAAACGGGATAAAGTGCACATAACTAAACAGAAGCATTCTCAGAACCTTCTTCGTGATGTTTGCATTCAACTCACAGTGTTGAAACTTTCTTTGATAGTTCAGGTTTGAAGCACTCTTTTGTAGAAACTGCAGGTGGATAATTCCATCTCTTTGAGTCCTATCCTAGTAAAGGATATAACTTCATATCAAAGCAAGACAGAAGCATTCTCAGAAATTTCTTTGGGATGATTGAGTCGGACTCAGCTGAACATTCCTTTGGATGGAGCACTTTCGAAACGCACTATTTGTAGAATCTGCAAGTGCATGTGTGGTCCTCTCTGAGGATTTCGTTGGAAACGGGATAAACCGCACACAACAAAACAGAAGCATTCTCAGAACCTTCTTCGTGATGTTTGCATTCAACTCACAGTGTTGACAGGTTTGAAACACTCCTTTTGTGGAAACTGCAAGTGGAGAATTGCACCTCTTTGAGGCCTATCCTAGTAAAGGAAATAACTTCATATCAAAACAAGACAGAAGCATTCTCAGAAAATTCCTTGGGATGATTGTGTTGGACTCACAGAGCTGAACATTCCTTGGGCTGGAGCAGTTTCGAAAGACGCTTTCTGTAGCATCTGCAAGTGGATATTTGGCCCTCTCTGAGGAATTCGTTGGAATCGGGGTAATATCAGCTAACTAAACAGAAGCAGTCTCAGAATCTTCTTTGTGATGTTTGCATTCAAATCCCAGAGTTGAAACTTCCTTTGAAAGTTCAGGTTAGAAACACTCTTTTTGTAGGATCTGCAATTGGATATTTGGACCACTCTGTGGCCTTCGTTCGAAACGGATATATCTTCACATAAAATCTAGACAGAAGCATTCTCAGAAACTTTTCTGTGATGACTGCATTCAACTCACAGAGTTGAACACTCGTTTTGAGAGCGCAGTTTTGAAACTCTCTTTCTGTGGAATCTGCAAGTGGATATGTGGACCTCTTTGAAGATTTCTTTGGAAACGGGAATATCTTCACATAAAATCTAAACAGAAGCATTCTCAGAAACTTCTCTGTGATGTTTGTGTTCAACTCACACAGTTTCACATGGCTTTTCAAAGAGAAGTTCTGAAACATTCTTTTCCTAGTGTCTGCAAGTGGACATTTGGAGAGCTTTCAGGCCTGTGGTGGAAAACGAATTATCGTCACATAACAACAAGAGAGAAGCATTGTCAGAAACTTCTTTGTGATGATTGCATTCAACTCACAGAGTTGAAGGTTCCTTTTCAAACAGCAGTTTCCAAACACTCTTTCTGTGTAATGTGCAAGTGGATATTTCAACGTCTTTGAAGATTTCGTAGGAAACGGGATAATCTTCACAGAAAAGCTAAACAGAAGCATTCTCAGAAACACCTTTGTGATGATTAAATTCAACTCACAGAGTTGAACTTTTCTTTTGGGAGAGAATCTTTGAAACACTCTTTTACTACAATCTGCAAGTGGACATTAGGAGGGCTTTGAGGCTTCTGGTGGAAAAGGAAATATCTTCCAGTAAAAACTGGATAGAAGCATTCTCAGAAACTACTTTGTGATGATTGCATTCAAGACACAGAGTTGAACATTCCCTTTGACAGTGCAGTTTGGAAACTCTCTTTTTGTAGAATCTGCAAGTGGAGATATGGACCGCTTGGAGGCCTATGGTAGTCAAGGAAATAACTTCATATACAAACTAGACAGTAGCATTCTCAGAAAACTCTTTGTGACGACTGAGTTTAACTCACAGAGCTGAACATTCCCTGGGATGGAGCAGCTGCGAAACACACTATTTGTAGAATCTGCAAGGGGATTTTTGGACCTCTCTGAGGATTTCGTTGGAAACGGGATAAACTGCACATAACCAAACGGAAGTATTCTCAGAACTTTCTTCATGGTGATTGCATTCAACTCACACTGTTGAACCTTTCTTTGATAGTTCAGGTTTGAAACACTCTTTTTGTAGAATCTGCAAGAGGATATTTGGACCCCTCTGAGGATTTCGTTGGAAACGGGATTACCCGCACCTAACTAAACAGAAGCATTCTCAGAACTTTCCTCGTGATGCTTGCATTCAACAAACACTGTTGAACCTTTCTTTGATAGTTTAGGTTTGAAACACTCTTTTTGTAGAAACTGCAAGTTGATATTTGGACCTCTCTGAGGATTTCGTTGGAAACGGGATAAAGTGCACATAACTAAACAGAAGCATTCTCAGAAATTTCTTCGTGATGTTTGCATTCAACTCACAGCGTTGAAACTTTCTTTGATAGTTCAGGTTTGAAACACTCTTTTGTAGAAACTGCAGGTGGATAATTCCATCTCTTTGAGTCCTGTCCTAATAAAGGAGATAACTTCATATCAAAGCAAGACAGAAGCATTCTCAGAAATTTCTTTGGGATGATTGAGTCGGACTCCGCTGAACATTCCTTTGGATGGAGCACTTTCGAAACACACTATTTGTAGAATCTGCAAGTGCATATTTGGACCTCTCTGTGGATTTCGTTGAAACGGGATAAACTGCTCACAACTAAACAGAAGCATTCTCAGAACCTTCTTCGTGATGTTTGCATTCAACCCACAGTGTTGAACCTTTCTTTGAAAGTTCAGGTTTGAAACACTCTTTTTGTACAAACTGCAAGTGGAGAATTGCACCTCTTTGAGGCCTATCCTAGTAAAGGAAATAACTTCATATCAAAGCAAGACAGAAGCATTCTCAGAAATTTCTTTGGGATGATTGAGTCGGACTCAGCTGAACATTCCTTTGGATGGAGCACTTTCGAAACACACTATTTGTAGAATCTGCAAGTGGATATTTGGACCTCTCTGAGGATTTCGTTGGAAACGGGATAAACCACACACAACTAAACCGAAGCATTCTCAGAGCCTTCTTCATGATGTTTGCATTCAACTCACAGTGTTGAAACTTTCTTTGATAGTTCAGGTTTGAAACACTCTTTTTGTAGAAACTGCAAGTGGAGAATTGCACCTGTTTGAGGCCTATCCCAGTAAAGGAAATAACTTCATATCAAAACAAGACCGAAGGATTCTCAGAAAATTCCTTGGGATGATTGTCTTGGACTCACCGAGCTGAACATTCCTTGGGCTGGAGAAGTTTTGAGGCACGCTTACTGGAGAATCTGCAAGTGGATATTTGGCCCTCTCTGAGGAATTCGTTGGAAACGGGATAATTTCAGCTAACTAAACAGAAGCAGTCTCAGAATCTTCTTTGTGATGTTTGCATTCAAATCCCAGAGTTGAACGTTCCTTTCAAAGTTCAGGTTTGAAACTCTCTTTTTGTAGAATCTGCAAGTGGATATATGGACCTCTCTGGGCATTTCGTTGGAAACGGGAAAAACTGCACATCACTAAACAGAAGTATTCTCAGAAATTTCCCCGTGGTGATTGCATTCAACTCAAACTGTTGAACCTTCTTTGATAGTTCAGGTTTGAAACACACTTTTTGTAGAATCTGCAAGAGGATATTTGGACCTCTCTGAGGATTTCGTTGGAAACGGGATTAACCGCACCTAACTAAACAGAAGCATTCTCAGAACTTTCCTCGTGAGGCTTGCATTCAGCAAACACTGTTGAACGTTTCTTTGATAGTTTTGGTTTGAAACACTCTTCTTGTAGAAACTGCAAGTTGATATTTGGACCTCTCTGAGGGTTTCGTTGGAAACGGGATAAAGTGCACATAACTAAACAGAAGCATTCTCAGAACCTTCTTCGTGATGTTTGCATTCAACTCACAGCGTTGAAACTTTCTTTGATAGTTCAGGTTTGAAACACTCTTTTGTAGAAACTGCAGGTGGATAATTCCATCTCTTTGAGTCCTATCCTAGTAAAGGATATAACTTCATATCAAAGCAAGACAGAAGCATTCTCAGAAATTTCTTTGGGATGATTGAGTCGGACTCAGCTGAACATTCCTTTGGATGGAGCACTTTCGAAACGCACTATTTGTAGAATCTGCAAGTGCATGTGTGGTCCTCTCTGAGGATTTCGTTGGAAACGGGATAAACCGCACACAACAAAACAGAAGCATTCTCAGAACCTTCTTCGTGATGTTTGCATTCAACTCACAGTGTTGACAGGTTTGAAACACTCCTTTTGTGGAAACTGCAAGTGGAGAATTGCACCTCTTTGAGGCCTATCCTAGTAAAGGAAATAACTTCATATCAAAACAAGACAGAAGCATTCTCAGAAAATTCCTTGGGATGATTGTGTTGGACTCACAGAGCTGAACATTCCTTGGGCTGGAGCAGTTTCGAAAGACGCTTTCTGTAGCATCTGCAAGTGGATATTTGGCCCTCTCTGAGGAATTCGTTGGAATCGGGGTAATATCAGCTAACTAAACAGAAGCAGTCTCAGAATCTTCTTTGTGATGTTTGCATTCAAATCCCAGAGTTGAAACTTCCTTTGAAAGTTCAGGTTAGAAACACTCTTTTTGTAGGATCTGCAATTGGATATTTGGACCACTCTGTGGCCTTCGTTCGAAACGGATATATCTTCACATAAAATCTAGACAGAAGCATTCTCAGAAACTTTTCTGTGGTGACTGCATTCAACTCACAGAGTTGAACACTCGTTTTGAGAGCGCAGTTTTGAAACTCTCTTTCTGTGGAATCTGCAAGTGGATATGTGGACCTCTTTGAAGATTTCTTTGGAAACGGGAATATCTTCACATAAAATCTAAACAGAAGCATTCTCAGAAACTTCTCTGTGATGTTTGTGTTCAACTCACACAGTTTCACATGGCTTTTCAAAGAGAAGTTCTGAAACATTCTTTTCCTAGTGTCTGCAAGTGGACATTTGGAGAGCTTTCAGGCCTGTGGTGGAAAACGAATTATCGTCACATAAAAACAAGAGAGAAGCATTGTCAGAAACTTCTTTGTGATGATTGCATTCAACTCACAGAGTTGAAGGTTCCTTTTCAAACAGCAGTTTCCAAACACTCTTTCTGTGTAATGTGCAAGTGGATATTTCAACGTCTTTGAAGATTTCGTAGGAAACGGGATAATCTTCACAGAAAAGCTAAACAGAAGCATTCTCAGAAACACCTTTGTGATGATTAAATTCAACTCACAGAGTTGAACTTTTCTTTTGGGAGAGAATCTTTGAAACACTCTTTTACTACAATCTGCAAGTGGACATTAGGAGGGCTTTGAGGCCTCTGGTGGAAAAGGAAATATCTTCCAGTAAAAACTGGATAGAAGCATTCTCAGAAACTACTTTGTGATGATTGCATTCAAGACACAGAGTTGAACATTCCCTTTGACAGTGCAGTTTGGAAACTCTCTTTTTGTAGAATCTGCAAGTGGAGATATGGACCGCTTGGAGGCCTATGGTAGTCAAGGAAATAACTTCATATACAAACTAGACAGTAGCATTCTCAGAAAACTCTTTGTGACGACTGAGTTTAACTCACAGAGCTGAACATTCCCTGGGATGGAGCAGCTGCGAAACACACTATTTGTAGAATCTGCAAGGGGATTTTTGGACCTCTCTGAGGATTTCGTTGGAAACGGGATAAACTGCACATAACTAAACGGAAGTATTCTCAGAACTTTCTTCATGGTGATTGCATTCAACTCACACTGTTGAACCTTTCTTTGATAGTTCAGGTTTGAAACACTCTTTTTGTAGAATCTGCAAGAGGATATTTGGACCCCTCTGAGGATTTCGTTGGAAACGGGATTACCCGCACCTAACTAAACAGAAGCATTCTCAGAACTTTCCTCGTGATGCTTGCATTCAACAAACACTGTTGAACCTTTCTTTGATAGTTTAGGTTTGAAACACTCTTTTTGTAGAAACTGCAAGTTGATATTTGGACCTCTCTGAGGATTTCGTTGGAAACGGGATAAAGTGCACATAACTAAACAGAAGCATTCTCAGAAATTTCTTCGTGATGTTTGCATTCAACTCACAGCGTTGAAACTTTCTTTGATAGTTCAGGTTTGAAACACTCTTTTGTAGAAACTGCAGGTGGATAATTCCATCTCTTTGAGTCCTGTCCTAATAAAGGAGATAACTTCATATCAAAGCAAGACAGAAGCATTCTCAGAAATTTCTTTGGGATGATTGAGTCGGACTCCGCTGAACATTCCTTTGGATGGAGCACTTTCGAAACACACTATTTGTAGAATCTGCAAGTGCATATTTGGACCTCTCTGTGGATTTCGTTGAAACGGGATAAACTGCTCACAACTAAACAGAAGCATTCTCAGAACCTTCTTCGTGATGTTTGCATTCAACCCACAGTGTTGAACCTTTCTTTGAAAGTTCAGGTTTGAAACACTCTTTTTGTACAAACTGCAAGTGGAGAATTGCACCTCTTTGAGGCCTATCCTAGTAAAGGAAATAACTTCATATCAAAGCAAGACAGAAGCATTCTCAGAAATTTCTTTGGGATGATTGAGTCGGACTCAGCTGAACATTCCTTTGGATGGAGCACTTTCGAAACACACTATTTGTAGAATCTGCAAGTGGATATTTGGACCTCTCTGAGGATTTCGTTGGAAACGGGATAAACCACACACAACTAAACCGAAGCATTCTCAGAGCCTTCTTCATGATGTTTGCATTCAACTCACAGTGTTGAAACTTTCTTTGATAGTTCAGGTTTGAAACACTCTTTTTGTAGAAACTGCAAGTGGAGAATTGCACCTGTTTGAGGCCTATCCCAGTAAAGGAAATAACTTCATATCAAAACAAGACCGAAGGATTCTCAGAAAATTCCTTGGGATGATTGTCTTGGACTCACCGAGCTGAACATTCCTTGGGCTGGAGAAGTTTTGAGGCACGCTTACTGGAGAATCTGCAAGTGGATATTTGGCCCTCTCTGAGGAATTCGTTGGAAACGGGATAATTTCAGCTAACTAAACAGAAGCAGTCTCAGAATCTTCTTTGTGATGTTTGCATTCAAATCCCAGAGTTGAACGTTCCTTTCAAAGTTCAGGTTTGAAACTCTCTTTTTGTAGAATCTGCAAGTGGATATATGGACCTCTCTGGGCATTTCGTTGGAAACGGGAAAAACTGCACATCACTAAACAGAAGTATTCTCAGAAATTTCCCCGTGGTGATTGCATTCAACTCAAACTGTTGAACCTTCTTTGATAGTTCAGGTTTGAAACACACTTTTTGTAGAATCTGCAAGAGGATATTTGGACCTCTCTGAGGATTTCGTTGGAAACGGGATTAACCGCACCTAACTAAACAGAAGCATTCTCAGAACTTTCCTCGTGAGGCTTGCATTCAGCAAACACTGTTGAACGTTTCTTTGATAGTTTTGGTTTGAAACACTCTTCTTGTAGAAACTGCAAGTTGATATTTGGACCTCTCTGAGGGTTTCGTTGGAAACGGGATAAAGTGCACATAACTAAACAGAAGCATTCTCAGAACCTTCTTCGTGATGTTTGCATTCAACTCACAGCGTTGAAACTTTCTTTGATAGTTCAGGTTTGAAACACTCTTTTGTAGAAACTGCAGGTGGATAATTCCATCTCTTTGAGTCCTATCCTAGTAAAGGATATAACTTCATATCAAAGCAAGACAGAAGCATTCTCAGAAATTTCTTTGGGATGATTGAGTCGGACTCAGCTGAACATTCCTTTGGATGGAGCACTTTCGAAACGCACTATTTGTAGAATCTGCAAGTGCATGTGTGGTCCTCTCTGAGGATTTCGTTGGAAACGGGATAAACCGCACACAACAAAACAGAAGCATTCTCAGAACCTTCTTCGTGATGTTTGCATTCAACTCACAGTGTTGACAGGTTTGAAACACTCCTTTTGTGGAAACTGCAAGTGGAGAATTGCACCTCTTTGAGGCCTATCCTAGTAAAGGAAATAACTTCATATCAAAACAAGACAGAAGCATTCTCAGAAAATTCCTTGGGATGATTGTGTTGGACTCACAGAGCTGAACATTCCTTGGGCTGGAGCAGTTTCGAAAGACGCTTTCTGTAGCATCTGCAAGTGGATATTTGGCCCTCTCTGAGGAATTCGTTGGAATCGGGGTAATATCAGCTAACTAAACAGAAGCAGTCTCAGAATCTTCTTTGTGATGTTTGCATTCAAATCCCAGAGTTGAAACTTCCTTTGAAAGTTCAGGTTAGAAACACTCTTTTTGTAGGATCTGCAATTGGATATTTGGACCACTCTGTGGCCTTCGTTCGAAACGGATATATCTTCACATAAAATCTAGACAGAAGCATTCTCAGAAACTTTTCTGTGGTGACTGCATTCAACTCACAGAGTTGAACACTCGTTTTGAGAGCGCAGTTTTGAAACTCTCTTTCTGTGGAATCTGCAAGTGGATATGTGGACCTCTTTGAAGATTTCTTTGGAAACGGGAATATCTTCACATAAAATCTAAACAGAAGCATTCTCAGAAACTTCTCTGTGATGTTTGTGTTCAACTCACACAGTTTCACATGGCTTTTCAAAGAGAAGTTCTGAAACATTCTTTTCCTAGTGTCTGCAAGTGGACATTTGGAGAGCTTTCAGGCCTGTGGTGGAAAACGAATTATCGTCACATAAAAACAAGAGAGAAGCATTGTCAGAAACTTCTTTGTGATGATTGCATTCAACTCACAGAGTTGAAGGTTCCTTTTCAAACAGCAGTTTCCAAACACTCTTTCTGTGTAATGTGCAAGTGGATATTTCAACGTCTTTGAAGATTTCGTAGGAAACGGGATAATCTTCACAGAAAAGCTAAACAGAAGCATTCTCAGAAACACCTTTGTGATGATTAAATTCAACTCACAGAGTTGAACTTTTCTTTTGGGAGAGAATCTTTGAAACACTCTTTTACTACAATCTGCAAGTGGACATTAGGAGGGCTTTGAGGCCTCTGGTGGAAAAGGAAATATCTTCCAGTAAAAACTGGATAGAAGCATTCTCAGAAACTACTTTGTGATGATTGCATTCAAGACACAGAGTTGAACATTCCCTTTGACAGTGCAGTTTGGAAACTCTCTTTTTGTAGAATCTGCAAGTGGAGATATGGACCGCTTGGAGGCCTATGGTAGTCAAGGAAATAACTTCATATACAAACTAGACAGTAGCATTCTCAGAAAACTCTTTGTGACGACTGAGTTTAACTCACAGAGCTGAACATTCCCTGGGATGGAGCAGCTGCGAAACACACTATTTGTAGAATCTGCAAGGGGATTTTTGGACCTCTCTGAGGATTTCGTTGGAAACGGGATAAACTGCACATAACCAAACGGAAGTATTCTCAGAACTTTCTTCATGGTGATTGCATTCAACTCACACTGTTGAACCTTTCTTTGATAGTTCAGGTTTGAAACACTCTTTTTGTAGAATCTGCAAGAGGATATTTGGACCCCTCTGAGGATTTCGTTGGAAACGGGATTACCCGCACCTAACTAAACAGAAGCATTCTCAGAACTTTCCTCGTGATGCTTGCATTCAACAAACACTGTTGAACCTTTCTTTGATAGTTTAGGTTTGAAACACTCTTTTTGTAGAAACTGCAAGTTGATATTTGGACCTCTCTGAGGATTTCGTTGGAAACGGGATAAAGTGCACATAACTAAACAGAAGCATTCTCAGAAATTTCTTCGTGATGTTTGCATTCAACTCACAGCGTTGAAACTTTCTTTGATAGTTCAGGTTTGAAACACTCTTTTGTAGAAACTGCAGGTGGATAATTCCATCTCTTTGAGTCCTGTCCTAATAAAGGAGATAACTTCATATCAAAGCAAGACAGAAGCATTCTCAGAAATTTCTTTGGGATGATTGAGTCGGACTCAGCTGAACATTCCTTTGGATGGAGCACTTTCGAAACACACTATTTGTAGAATCTGCAAGTGGATATTTGGACCTCTCTGAGGATTTCGTTGGAAACGGGGTAAACCACACACAACTAAACAGAAGCATTCTCAGAGCCTTCTTCATGATGTTTGCATTCAACTCACAGTGTTGAAACTTTCTTTGATAGTTCAGGTTTGAAACACTCTTTTTGTAGAAACTGCAAGTGGAGAATTGCACCTGTTTGAGGCCTATCCTAGTAAAGGAAATAACTTCATATCAAAACAAGACCGAAGGATTCTCAGAAAATTCCTTGGGATGATTGTCTTGGACTCACCGAGCTGAACATTCCTTGGGCTGGAGAAGTTTTGAGGCACGCTTACTGGAGAATCTGCAAGTGGATATTTGGCCCTCTCTGAGGAATTCGTTGGAAACGGGATAATTTCAGCTAACTAAACAGAAGCAGTCTCAGAATCTTCTTTGTGATGTTTGCATTCAAATCCCAGAGTTGAACGTTCCTTTCAAAGTTCAGGTTTGAAACTCTCTTTTTGTAGAATCTGCAAGTGGATATATGGACCTCTCTGGGCATTTTGTTGGAAACGGGAAAAACTGCACATCACTAAACAGAAGTATTCTCAGAAATTTCCCCGTGGTGATTGCATTCAACTCAAACTGTTGAACCTTTCTTTGATAGTTCAGGTTTGAAACACTCTTTTTGTAGAAACTGCAAGTGGAGAATTGCACCTCTTTGAGGCCTATCCCAGTAAAGGAAATAACTTCATATCAAAACAAGACCGAAGGACTCTCAGAAAATTCCTTGGGATGATTGTCTTGGACTCACCGAGCTGAACATTCCTTGGGCTGGAGAAGTTTTGAAGCACGCTTACTGGAGAATCTGCAAGTGGATATTTGGCCCTCTCTGAGGAACTCGTTGGAAACGGGATAATTTCAGCTAACTAAACAGAAGCAGTCTCAGAATCTTCTTTGTGATGTTTGCATTCAAATCCCAGAGTTGAACGTTCCTTTGAACGTTCAGGTTTGAAACTCTCTTTTTGTAGAATCTGCGAGTGGATATATGGACCTCTCTGGGCATTTCGTTGGAAACGGGAAAAACTGCACATCACTAAACAGAAGTATTCTCAGAAATTTCCCCGTGGTGATTGCATTCAACTCAAACTGTTGAACCTTCTTTGATAGTTCAGGTTTGAAACA
Source organism: Pan troglodytes (assembly GCF_028858775.2). Lineage (NCBI taxonomy): Eukaryota > Metazoa > Chordata > Mammalia > Primates > Hominidae > Pan > Pan troglodytes. Next base: position 65,313,368 of record NC_072403.2, read on the forward strand.
CACTTTTTGTAGAATCTGCAAGAGGATATTTGGACCTCTCTGAGGATTTCGTTGGAAACGGGATTAACCGCACCTAACTAAACAGAAGCATTCTCAGAACTTTCCTCGTGAGGCTTGCATTCAACAAACACTGCTGAACGTTTCTTTGATAGTTTTGGTTTGAAACACTCTTCTTGTAGAAACTGCAAGTTGATATTTGGACCTCTCTGAGGGTTTCGTTGGAAACGGGATAAAGTGCACATAACTAAACAGAAGCATTCTCAGAACCTTCTTCGTGATGTTTGCATTCAACTCACAGTGTTGAAACTTTCTTTGATAGTTCAGGTTTGAAACACTCTTTTGTAGAAACTGCAGGTGGATAATTCCATCTCTTTGAGTCCTATCCTAGTAAAGGATATAACTTCATATCAAAGCAAGACAGAAGCATTCTCAGAAATTTCTTTGGGATGATTGAGTCGGACTCAGCTGAACATTCCTTTGGATGGAGCACTTTCGAAACGCACTATTTGTAGAATCTGCAAGTGCATGTGTGGTCCTCTCTGAGGATTTCGTTGGAAACGGGATAAACCGCACACAACAAAACAGAAGCATTCTCAGAACCTTCTTCGTGATGTTTGCATTCAACTCACAGTGTTGACAGGTTTGAAACACTCCTTTTGTGGAAACTGCAAGTGGAGAATTGCACCTCTTTGAGGCCTATCCTAGTAAAGGAAATAACTTCATATCAAAACAAGACAGAAGCATTCTCAGAAAATTCCTTGGGATGATTGTGTTGGACTCACAGAGCTGAACATTCCTTGGGCTGGAGCAGTTTCGAAAGACGCTTTCTGTAGCATCTGCAAGTGGATATTTGGCCCTCTCTGAGGAATTCGTTGGAATCGGGGTAATATCAGCTAACTAAACAGAAGCAGTCTCAGAATCTTCTTTGTGATGTTTGCATTCAAATCCCAGAGTTGAAACTTCCTTTGAAAGTTCAGGTTAGAAACACTCTTTTTGTAGGATCTGCAATTGGATATTTGGACCACTCTGTGGCCTTCGTTCGAAACGGATATATCTTCACATAAAATCTAGACAGAAGCATTCTCAGAAACTTTTCTGTGATGACTGCATTCAACTCACAGAGTTGAACACTCGTTTTGAGAGCGCAGTTTTGAAACTCTCTTTCTGTGGAATCTGCAAGTGGATATGTGGACCTCTTTGAAGATTTCTTTGGAAACGGGAATATCTTCACATAAAATCTAAACAGAAGCATTCTCAGAAACTTCTCTGTGATGTTTGTGTTCAACTCACACAGTTTCACATGGCTTTTCAAAGAGAAGTTCTGAAACATTCTTTTCCTAGTGTCTGCAAGTGGACATTTGGAGAGCTTTCAGGCCTGTGGTGGAAAACGAATTATCGTCACATAACAACAAGAGAGAAGCATTGTCAGAAACTTCTTTGTGATGATTGCATTCAACTCACAGAGTTGAAGGTTCCTTTTCAAACAGCAGTTTCCAAACACTCTTTCTGTGTAATGTGCAAGTGGATATTTCAACGTCTTTGAAGATTTCGTAGGAAACGGGATAATCTTCACAGAAAAGCTAAACAGAAGCATTCTCAGAAACACCTTTGTGATGATTAAATTCAACTCACAGAGTTGAACTTTTCTTTTGGGAGAGAATCTTTGAAACACTCTTTTACTACAATCTGCAAGTGGACATTAGGAGGGCTTTGAGGCCTCTGGTGGAAAAGGAAATATCTTCCAGTAAAAACTGGATAGAAGCATTCTCAGAAACTACTTTGTGATGATTGCATTCAAGACACAGAGTTGAACATTCCCTTTGACAGTGCAGTTTGGAAACTCTCTTTTTGTAGAATCTGCAAGTGGAGATATGGACCGCTTGGAGGCCTATGGTAGTCAAGGAAATAACTTCATATACAAACTAGACAGTAGCATTCTCAGAAAACTCTTTGTGACGACTGAGTTTAACTCACAGAGCTGAACATTCCCTGGGATGGAGCAGCTGCGAAACACACTATTTGTAGAATCTGCAAGGGGATTTTTGGACCTCTCTGAGGATTTCGTTGGAAACGGGATAAACTGCACATAACCAAACGGAAGTATTCTCAGAACTTTCTTCATGGTGATTGCATTCAACTCACACTGTTGAACCTTTCTTTGATAGTTCAGGTTTGAAACACTCTTTTTGTAGAATCTGCAAGAGGATATTTGGACCCCTCTGAGGATTTCGTTGGAAACGGGATTACCCGCACCTAACTAAACAGAAGCATTCTCAGAACTTTCCTCGTGATGCTTGCATTCAACAAACACTGTTGAACCTTTCTTTGATAGTTTAGGTTTGAAACACTCTTTTTGTAGAAACTGCAAGTTGATATTTGGACCTCTCTGAGGATTTCGTTGGAAACGGGATAAAGTGCACATAACTAAACAGAAGCATTCTCAGAAATTTCTTCGTGATGTTTGCATTCAACTCACAGCGTTGAAACTTTCTTTGATAGTTCAGGTTTGAAACACTCTTTTGTAGAAACTGCAGGTGGATAATTCCATCTCTTTGAGTCCTGTCCTAATAAAGGAGATAACTTCATATCAAAGCAAGACAGAAGCATTCTCAGAAATTTCTTTGGGATGATTGAGTCGGACTCAGCTGAACATTCCTTTGGATGGAGCACTTTCGAAACACACTATTTGTAGAATCTGCAAGTGGATATTTGGACCTCTCTGAGGATTTCGTTGGAAACGGGGTAAACCACACACAACTAAACAGAAGCATTCTCAGAGCCTTCTTCATGATGTTTGCATTCAACTCACAGTGTTGAAACTTTCTTTGATAGTTCAGGTTTGAAACACTCTTTTTGTAGAAACTGCAAGTGGAGAATTGCACCTGTTTGAGGCCTATCCTAGTAAAGGAAATAACTTCATATCAAAACAAGACCGAAGGATTCTCAGAAAATTCCTTGGGATGATTGTCTTGGACTCACCGAGCTGAACATTCCTTGGGCTGGAGAAGTTTTGAGGCACGCTTACTGGAGAATCTGCAAGTGGATATTTGGCCCTCTCTGAGGAATTCGTTGGAAACGGGATAATTTCAGCTAACTAAACAGAAGCAGTCTCAGAATCTTCTTTGTGATGTTTGCATTCAAATCCCAGAGTTGAACGTTCCTTTCAAAGTTCAGGTTTGAAACTCTCTTTTTGTAGAATCTGCAAGTGGATATATGGACCTCTCTGGGCATTTTGTTGGAAACGGGAAAAACTGCACATCACTAAACAGAAGTATTCTCAGAAATTTCCCCGTGGTGATTGCATTCAACTCAAACTGTTGAACCTTTCTTTGATAGTTCAGGTTTGAAACACTCTTTTTGTAGAAACTGCAAGTGGAGAATTGCACCTCTTTGAGGCCTATCCCAGTAAAGGAAATAACTTCATATCAAAACAAGACCGAAGGACTCTCAGAAAATTCCTTGGGATGATTGTCTTGGACTCACCGAGCTGAACATTCCTTGGGCTGGAGAAGTTTTGAAGCACGCTTACTGGAGAATCTGCAAGTGGATATTTGGCCCTCTCTGAGGAACTCGTTGGAAACGGGATAATTTCAGCTAACTAAACAGAAGCAGTCTCAGAATCTTCTTTGTGATGTTTGCATTCAAATCCCAGAGTTGAACGTTCCTTTGAACGTTCAGGTTTGAAACTCTCTTTTTGTAGAATCTGCGAGTGGATATATGGACCTCTCTGGGCATTTCGTTGGAAACGGGAAAAACTGCACATCACTAAACAGAAGTATTCTCAGAAATTTCCCCGTGGTGATTGCATTCAACTCAAACTGTTGAACCTTCTTTGATAGTTCAGGTTTGAAACACACTTTTTGTAGAATCTGCAAGAGGATATTTGGACCTCTCTGAGGATTTCGTTGGAAACGGGATTAACCGCACCTAACTAAACAGAAGCATTCTCAGAACTTTCCTCGTGAGGCTTGCATTCAACAAACACTGCTGAACGTTTCTTTGATAGTTTTGGTTTGAAACACTCTTCTTGTAGAAACTGCAAGTTGATATTTGGACCTCTCTGAGGGTTTCGTTGGAAACGGGATAAAGTGCACATAACTAAACAGAAGCATTCTCAGAACCTTCTTCGTGATGTTTGCATTCAACTCACAGTGTTGAAACTTTCTTTGATAGTTCAGGTTTGAAACACTCTTTTGTAGAAACTGCAGGTGGATAATTCCATCTCTTTGAGTCCTATCCTAGTAAAGGATATAACTTCATATCAAAGCAAGACAGAAGCATTCTCAGAAATTTCTTTGGGATGATTGAGTCGGACTCAGCTGAACATTCCTTTGGATGGAGCACTTTCGAAACGCACTATTTGTAGAATCTGCAAGTGCATGTGTGGTCCTCTCTGAGGATTTCGTTGGAAACGGGATAAACCGCACACAACAAAACAGAAGCATTCTCAGAACCTTCTTCGTGATGTTTGCATTCAACTCACAGTGTTGACAGGTTTGAAACACTCCTTTTGTGGAAACTGCAAGTGGAGAATTGCACCTCTTTGAGGCCTATCCTAGTAAAGGAAATAACTTCATATCAAAACAAGACAGAAGCATTCTCAGAAAATTCCTTGGGATGATTGTGTTGGACTCACAGAGCTGAACATTCCTTGGGCTGGAGCAGTTTCGAAAGACGCTTTCTGTAGCATCTGCAAGTGGATATTTGGCCCTCTCTGAGGAATTCGTTGGAATCGGGGTAATATCAGCTAACTAAACAGAAGCAGTCTCAGAATCTTCTTTGTGATGTTTGCATTCAAATCCCAGAGTTGAAACTTCCTTTGAAAGTTCAGGTTAGAAACACTCTTTTTGTAGGATCTGCAATTGGATATTTGGACCACTCTGTGGCCTTCGTTCGAAACGGATATATCTTCACATAAAATCTAGACAGAAGCATTCTCAGAAACTTTTCTGTGATGACTGCATTCAACTCACAGAGTTGAACACTCGTTTTGAGAGCGCAGTTTTGAAACTCTCTTTCTGTGGAATCTGCAAGTGGATATGTGGACCTCTTTGAAGATTTCTTTGGAAACGGGAATATCTTCACATAAAATCTAAACAGAAGCATTCTCAGAAACTTCTCTGTGATGTTTGTGTTCAACTCACACAGTTTCACATGGCTTTTCAAAGAGAAGTTCTGAAACATTCTTTTCCTAGTGTCTGCAAGTGGACATTTGGAGAGCTTTCAGGCCTGTGGTGGAAAACGAATTATCGTCACATAACAACAAGAGAGAAGCATTGTCAGAAACTTCTTTGTGATGATTGCATTCAACTCACAGAGTTGAAGGTTCCTTTTCAAACAGCAGTTTCCAAACACTCTTTCTGTGTAATGTGCAAGTGGATATTTCAACGTCTTTGAAGATTTCGTAGGAAACGGGATAATCTTCACAGAAAAGCTAAACAGAAGCATTCTCAGAAACACCTTTGTGATGATTAAATTCAACTCACAGAGTTGAACTTTTCTTTTGGGAGAGAATCTTTGAAACACTCTTTTACTACAATCTGCAAGTGGACATTAGGAGGGCTTTGAGGCCTCTGGTGGAAAAGGAAATATCTTCCAGTAAAAACTGGATAGAAGCATTCTCAGAAACTACTTTGTGATGATTGCATTCAAGACACAGAGTTGAACATTCCCTTTGACAGTGCAGTTTGGAAACTCTCTTTTTGTAGAATCTGCAAGTGGAGATATGGACCGCTTGGAGGCCTATGGTAGTCAAGGAAATAACTTCATATACAAACTAGACAGTAGCATTCTCAGAAAACTCTTTGTGACGACTGAGTTTAACTCACAGAGCTGAACATTCCCTGGGATGGAGCAGCTGCGAAACACACTATTTGTAGAATCTGCAAGGGGATTTTTGGACCTCTCTGAGGATTTCGTTGGAAACGGGATAAACTGCACATAACCAAACGGAAGTATTCTCAGAACTTTCTTCATGGTGATTGCATTCAACTCACACTGTTGAACCTTTCTTTGATAGTTCAGGTTTGAAACACTCTTTTTGTAGAATCTGCAAGAGGATATTTGGACCCCTCTGAGGATTTCGTTGGAAACGGGATTACCCGCACCTAACTAAACAGAAGCATTCTCAGAACTTTCCTCGTGATGCTTGCATTCAACAAACACTGTTGAACCTTTCTTTGATAGTTTAGGTTTGAAACACTCTTTTTGTAGAAACTGCAAGTTGATATTTGGACCTCTCTGAGGATTTCGTTGGAAACGGGATAAAGTGCACATAACTAAACAGAAGCATTCTCAGAAATTTCTTCGTGATGTTTGCATTCAACTCACAGCGTTGAAACTTTCTTTGATAGTTCAGGTTTGAAACACTCTTTTGTAGAAACTGCAGGTGGATAATTCCATCTCTTTGAGTCCTGTCCTAATAAAGGAGATAACTTCATATCAAAGCAAGACAGAAGCATTCTCAGAAATTTCTTTGGGATGATTGAGTCGGACTCAGCTGAACATTCCTTTGGATGGAGCACTTTCGAAACACACTATTTGTAGAATCTGCAAGTGCATATTTGGACCTCTCTGTGGATTTCGTTGAAACGGGATAAACTGCTCACAACTAAACAGAAGCATTCTCAGAACCTTCTTCGTGATGTTTGCATTCAACCCACAGTGTTGAACCTTTCTTTGAAAGTTCAGGTTTGAAACACTCTTTTTGTACAAACTGCAAGTGGAGAATTGCACCTCTTTGAGGCCTATCCTAGTAAAGGAAATAACTTCATATCAAAGCAAGACAGAAGCATTCTCAGAAATTTCTTTGGGATGATTGAGTCGGACTCAGCTGAACATTCCTTTGGATGGAGCACTTTCGAAACACACTATTTGTAGAATCTGCAAGTGGATATTTGGACCTCTCTGAGGATTTCGTTGGAAACGGGATAAACCACACACAACTAAACAGAAGCATTCTCAGAGCCTTCTTCATGATGTTTGCATTCAACTCACAGTGTTGAACCTTTCTTTGATAGTTCAGGTTTGAAACACTCTTTTTGTAGAAACTGCAAGTGGAGAATTGCACCTGTTTGAGGCCTATCCCAGTAAAGGAAATAACTTCATATCAAAACAAGACCGAAGGATTCTCAGAAAATTCCTTGGGATGATTGTCTTGGACTCACCGAGCTGAACATTCCTTGGGCTGGAGAAGTTTTGAGGCACGCTTACTGGAGAATCTGCAAGTGGATATTTGGCCCTCTCTGAGGAATTCGTTGGAAACGGGATAATTTCAGCTAACTAAACAGAAGCAGTCTCAGAATCTTCTTTGTGATGTTTGCATTCAAATCCCAGAGTTGAACGTTCCTTTCAAAGTTCAGGTTTGAAACTCTCTTTTGGTAGAATCTGCAAGTGGATATATGGACCTCTCTGGGCATTTCGTTGGAAACGGGAAAAACTGCACATCACTAAACAGAAGTATTCTCAGAAATTTCCCCGTGGTGATTGCATTCAACTCAAACTGTTGAACCTTCTTTGATAGTTCAGGTTTGAAACACACTTTTTGTAGAATCTGCAAGAGGATATTTGGACCTCTCTGAGGATTTCGTTGGAAACGGGATTAACCGCACCTAACTAAACAGAAGCATTCTCAGAACTTTCCTCGTGAGGCTTGCATTCAGCAAACACTGTTGAACGTTTCTTTGATAGTTTTGGTTTGAAACACTCTTCTTGTAGAAACTGCAAGTTGATATTTGGACCTCTCTGAGGGTTTCGTTGGAAACGGGATAAAGTGCACATAACTAAACAGAAGCATTCTCAGAACCTTCTTCGTGATGTTTGCATTCAACTCACAGCGTTGAAACTTTCTTTGATAGTTCAGGTTTGAAACACTCTTTTGTAGAAACTGCAGGTGGATAATTCCATCTCTTTGAGTCCTATCCTAGTAAAGGAGATAACTTCATATCAAAGCAAGACAGAAGCATTCTCAGAAATTTCTTTGGGATGATTGAGTCGGACTCAGCTGAACATTCCTTTGGATGGAGCACTTTCGAAACGCACTATTTGTAGAATCTGCAAGTGCATGTGTGGTCCTCTCTGAGGATTTCGTTGGAAACGGGATAAACCGCACACAACAAAACAGAAGCATTCTCAGAACCTTCTTCGTGATGTTTGCATTCAACTCACAGTGTTGACAGGTTTGAAACACTCCTTTTGTGGAAACTGCAAGTGGAGAATTGCACCTCTTTGAGGCCTATCCTAGTAAAGGAAATAACTTCATATCAAAACAAGACAGAAGCATTCTCAGAAAATTCCTTGGGATGATTGTGTTGGACTCACAGAGCTGAACATTCCTTGGGCTGGAGCAGTTTCGAAAGACGCTTTCTGTAGCATCTGCAAGTGGATATTTGGCCCTCTCTGAGGAATTCGTTGGAATCGGGGTAATATCAGCTAACTAAACAGAAGCAGTCTCAGAATCTTCTTTGTGATGTTTGCATTCAAATCCCAGAGTTGAAACTTCCTTTGAAAGTTCAGGTTAGAAACACTCTTTTTGTAGGATCTGCAATTGGATATTTGGACCACTCTGTGGCCTTCGTTCGAAACGGATATATCTTCACATAAAATCTAGACAGAAGCATTCTCAGAAACTTTTCTGTGGTGACTGCATTCAACTCACAGAGTTGAACACTCGTTTTGAGAGCGCAGTTTTGAAACTCTCTTTCTGTGGAATCTGCAAGTGGATATGTGGACCTCTTTGAAGATTTCTTTGGAAACGGGAATATCTTCACATAAAATCTAAACAGAAGCATTCTCAGAAACTTCTCTGTGATGTTTGTGTTCAACTCACACAGTTTCACATGGCTTTTCAAAGAGAAGTTCTGAAACATTCTTTTCCTAGTGTCTGCAAGTGGACATTTGGAGAGCTTTCAGGCCTGTGGTGGAAAACGAATTATCGTCACATAACAACAAGAGAGAAGCATTGTCAGAAACTTCTTTGTGATGATTGCATTCAACTCACAGAGTTGAAGGTTCCTTTTCAAACAGCAGTTTCCAAACACTCTTTCTGTGTAATGTGCAAGTGGATATTTCAACGTCTTTGAAGATTTCGTAGGAAACGGGATAATCTTCACAGAAAAGCTAAACAGAAGCATTCTCAGAAACACCTTTGTGATGATTAAATTCAACTCACAGAGTTGAACTTTTCTTTTGGGAGAGAATCTTTGAAACACTCTTTTACTACAATCTGCAAGTGGACATTAGGAGGGCTTTGAGGCCTCTGGTGGAAAAGGAAATATCTTCCAGTAAAAACTGGATAGAAGCATTCTCAGAAACTACTTTGTGATGATTGCATTCAAGACACAGAGTTGAACATTCCCTTTGACAGTGCAGTTTGGAAACTCTCTTTTTGTAGAATCTGCAAGTGGAGATATGGACCGCTTGGAGGCCTATGGTAGTCAAGGAAATAACTTCATATACAAACTAGACAGTAGCATTCTCAGAAAACTCTTTGTGACGACTGAGTTTAACTCACAGAGCTGAACATTCCCTGGGATGGAGCAGCTGCGAAACACACTATTTGTAGAATCTGCAAGGGGATTTTTGGACCTCTCTGAGGATTTCGTTGGAAACGGGATAAACTGCACATAACCAAACGGAAGTATTCTCAGAACTTTCTTCATGGTGATTGCATTCAACTCACACTGTTGAACCTTTCTTTGATAGTTCAGGTTTGAAACACTCTTTTTGTAGAATCTGCAAGAGGATATTTGGACCCCTCTGAGGATTTCGTTGGAAACGGGATTACCCGCACCTAACTAAACAGAAGCATTCTCAGAACTTTCCTCGTGATGCTTGCATTCAACAAACACTGTTGAACCTTTCTTTGATAGTTTAGGTTTGAAACACTCTTTTTGTAGAAACTGCAAGTTGATATTTGGACCTCTCTGAGGATTTCGTTGGAAACGGGATAAAGTGCACATAACTAAACAGAAGCATTCTCAGAAATTTCTTCGTGATGTTTGCATTCAACTCACAGCGTTGAAACTTTCTTTGATAGTTCAGGTTTGAAACACTCTTTTGTAGAAACTGCAGGTGGATAATTCCATCTCTTTGAGTCCTGTCCTAATAAAGGAGATAACTTCATATCAAAGCAAGACAGAAGCATTCTCAGAAATTTCTTTGGGATGATTGAGTCGGACTCAGCTGAACATTCCTTTGGATGGAGCACTTTCGAAACACACTATTTGTAGAATCTGCAAGTGGATATTTGGACCTCTCTGAGGATTTCGTTGGAAACGGGATAAACCACACACAACTAAACAGAAGCATTCTCAGAGCCTTCTTCATGATGTTTGCATTCAACTCACAGTGTTGAACCTTTCTTTGATAGTTCAGGTTTGAAACACTCTTTTTGTAGAAACTGCAAGTGGAGAATTGCACCTGTTTGAGGCCTATCCCAGTAAAGGAAATAACTTCATATCAAAACAAGACCGAAGGATTCTCAGAAAATTCCTTGGGATGATTGTCTTGGATTCACCGAGCTGAACATTCCTTGGGCTGGAGAAGTTTTGAAGCACGCTTACTGGAGAATCTGCAAGTGGATATTTGGCCCTCTCTGAGGAATTCGTTGGAAACGGGATAATTTCAGCTAACTAAACAGAAGCAGCCTCAGAATCTTCTCTGTGATGTTTGCATTCAAATCCCAGAGTTGAACGTTCCTTTGAACGTACAGGTTTGAAACTCTCTTTTTGTAGAATCTGCAAGTGGATATATGGACCTCTCTGGGCATTTCGTTGGAAACGGGAAAAACTGCACATCACTAAACAGAAGTATTCTCAGAAATTTCCCCGTGGTGATTGCATTCAACTCAAACTGTTGAACCTTCTTTGAGAGTTCAGGTTTGAAACACACTTTTTGTAGAATCTGCAAGAGGATATTTGGACCTCTCTGAGGATTTCGTTGGAAACGGGATTAACCGCACCTAACTAAACAGAAGCATTCTCAGAACTTTCCTCGTGAGGCTTGCATTCAACAAACACTGTTGAACGTTTCTTTGATAGTTTTGGTTTGAAACACTCTTCTTGTAGAAACTGCAAGTTGATATTTGGACCTCTCTGAGGGTTTCGTTGGAAACGGGATAAAGTGCACATAACTAAACAGAAGCATTCTCAGAACCTTCTTCGTGATGTTTGCATTCAACTCACAGTGTTGAAACTTTCTTTGATAGTTCAGGTTTGAAGCACTCTTTTTGTAGAAACTGCAAGTGGAGAATTGCACCTCTTTGAGGCCTATCCCAGTAAAGGAAATAACTTCATATCAAAACAAGACCGAAGGACTCTCAGAAAATTCCTTGGGATGATTGTCTTGGACTCACCGAGCTGAACATTCCTTGGGCTGGAGAAGTTTTGAAGCACGCTTACTGGAGAATCTGCAAGTGGATATTTGGCCCTCTCTGAGGAATTCGTTGGAAACGGGATAATTTCAGCTAACTAAACAGAAGCAGCCTCAGAATCTTCTTTGTGATGTTTGCATTCAAATCCCAGAGTTGAACGTTCCTTTGAACGTTCGGGTTTGAAACTCTCTTTTTGTAGAATCTGCAAGTGGATATATGGACCTCTCTGGGCATTTCGTTGGAAACGGGAAAAACTGCACATCACTAAACAGAAGTATTCTCAGGAATTTCCCCGTGGTGATTGCATTCAACTCAAACTGTTGAACCTTCTTTGATAGTTCAGGTTTGAAACACACTTTTTGTAGAATCTGCAAGAGGATATTTGGACCTCTCTGAGGATTTCGTTGGAAACGGGATTACCCGCACCTAACTAAACAGAAGCATTCTCAGAACTTTCCTCGTGAGGCTTGCATTCAACAAACACTGTTGAACGTTTCTTTGATAGTTTTGGTTTGAAACACTCTTCTTGTAGAAACTGCAAGTTGATATTTGGACCTCTCTGAGGGTTTCGTTGGAAACGGGATAAAGTGCACATAACTAAACAGAAGCATTCTCAGAACCTTCTTCGTGATGTTTGCATTCAACTCACAGTGTTGAAACTTTCTTTGATAGTTCAGGTTTGAAACACTCTTTTGTAGAAACTGCAGGTGGATAATTCCATCTCTTTGAGTCCTATCCTAGTAAAGGAGATAACTTCATATCAAAGCAAGACAGAAGCATTCTCAGAAATTTCTTTGGGATGATTGAGTCGGACTCAGCTGAACATTCCTTTGGATGGAGCACTTTCGAAACGCACTATTTGTAGAATCTGCAAGTGCATGTGTGGTCCTCTCTGAGGATTTCGTTGGAAACGGGATAAACCGCACACAACAAAACAGAAGCATTCTCAGAACCTTCTTCGTGATGTTTGCATTCAACTCACAGTGTTGACAGGTTTGAAACACTCCTTTTGTGGAAACTGCAAGTGGAGAATTGCACCTCTTTGAGGCCTATCCTAGTAAAGGAAATAACTTCATATCAAAACAAGACAGAAGCATTCTCAGAAAATTCCTTGGGATGATTGTGTTGGACTCACAGAGCTGAACATTCCTTGGGCTGGAGCAGTTTCGAAAGACGCTTTCTGTAGCATCTGCAAGTGGATATTTGGCCCTCTCTGAGGAATTCGTTGGAATCGGGGTAATATCAGCTAACTAAACAGAAGCAGTCTCAGAATCTTCTTTGTGATGTTTGCATTCAAATCCCAGAGTTGAAACTTCCTTTGAAAGTTCAGGTTAGAAACACTCTTTTTGTAGGATCTGCAATTGGATATTTGGACCACTCTGTGGCCTTCGTTCGAAACGGATATATCTTCACATAAAATCTAGACAGAAGCATTCTCAGAAACTTTTCTGTGATGACTGCATTCAACTCACAGAGTTGAACACTCGTTTTGAGAGCGCAGTTTTGAAACTCTCTTTCTGTGGAATCTGCAAGTGGATATGTGGACCTCTTTGAAGATTTCTTTGGAAACGGGAATATCTTCACATAAAATCTAAACAGAAGCATTCTGAGAAACTTCTCTGTGATGTTTGTGTTCAACTCACACAGTTTCACATGGCTTTTCAAAGAGAAGTTCTGAAACATTCTTTTCCTAGTGTCTGCAAGTGGACATTTGGAGAGCTTTCAGGCCTGTGGTGGAAAACGAATTATCGTCACATAAAAACAAGAGAGAAGCATTGTCAGAAACTTCTTTGTGATGATTGCATTCAACTCACAGAGTTGAAGGTTCCTTTTCAAACAGCAGTTTCCAAACACTCTTTCTGTGTAATGTGCAAGTGGATATTTCAACGTCTTTGAAGATTTCGTAGGAAACGGGATAATCTTCACAGAAAAGCTAAACAGAAGCATTCTCAGAAACACCTTTGTGATGATTAAATTCAACTCACAGAGTTGAACTTTTCTTTTGGGAGAGAATCTTTGAAACACTCTTTTACTACAATCTGCAAGTGGACATTAGGAGGGCTTTGAGGCCTCTGGTGGAAAAGGAAATATCTTCCAGTAAAAACTAGATAGAAGCATTCTCAGAAACTACTTTGTGATGATTGCATTCAAGACACAGAGTTGAACATTCCCTTTGACAGTGCAGTTTGGAAACTCTCTTTTTGTAGAATCTGCAAGTGGAGATATGGACCGCTTGGAGGCCTATGGTAGTCAAGGAAATAACTTCATATACAAACTAGACAGTAGCATTCTCAGAAAACTCTTTGTGACGACTGAGTTTAACTCACAGAGCTGAACATTCCCTGGGATGGAGCAGCTGCGAAACACACTATTTGTAGAATCTGCAAGGGGATTTTTGGACCTCTCTGAGGATTTCGTTGGAAACGGGATAAACTGCACATAACCAAACGGAAGTATTCTCAGAACTTTCTTCATGGTGATTGCATTCAACTCACACTGTTGAACCTTTCTTTGATAGTTCAGGTTTGAAACACTCTTTTTGTAGAATCTGCAAGAGGATATTTGGACCCCTCTGAGGATTTCGTTGGAAACGGGATTACCCGCACCTAACTAAACAGAAGCATTCTCAGAACTTTCCTCGTGATGCTTGCATTCAACAAACACTGTTGAACCTTTCTTTGATAGTTTAGGTTTGAAACACTCTTTTTGTAGAAACTGCAAGTTGATATTTGGACCTCTCTGAGGATTTCGTTGGAAACGGGATAAAGTGCACATAACTAAACAGAAGCATTCTCAGAAATTTCTTCGTGATGTTTGCATTCAACTCACAGCGTTGAAACTTTCTTTGATAGTTCAGGTTTGAAACACTCTTTTGTAGAAACTGCAGGTGGATAATTCCATCTCTTTGAGTCCTGTCCTAATAAAGGAGATAACTTCATATCAAAGCAAGACAGAAGCATTCTCAGAAATTTCTTTGGGATGATTGAGTCGGACTCAGCTGAACATTCCTTTGGATGGAGCACTTTCGAAACACACTATTTGTAGAATCTGCAAGTGGATATTTGGACCTCTCTGAGGATTTCGTTGGAAACGGGGTAAACCACACACAACTAAACAGAAGCATTCTCAGAGCCTTCTTCATGATGTTTGCATTCAACTCACAGTGTTGAAACTTTCTTTGATAGTTCAGGTTTGAAACACTCTTTTTGTAGAAACTGCAAGTGGAGAATTGCACCTGTTTGAGGCCTATCCTAGTAAAGGAAATAACTTCATATCAAAACAAGACCGAAGGATTCTCAGAAAATTCCTTGGGATGATTGTCTTGGACTCACCGAGCTGAACATTCCTTGGGCTGGAGAAGTTTTGAGGCACGCTTACTGGAGAATCTGCAAGTGGATATTTGGCCCTCTCTGAGGAATTCGTTGGAAACGGGATAATTTCAGCTAACTAAACAGAAGCAGTCTCAGAATCTTCTTTGTGATGTTTGCATTCAAATCCCAGAGTTGAACGTTCCTTTCAAAGTTCAGGTTTGAAACTCTCTTTTTGTAGAATCTGCAAGTGGATATATGGACCTCTCTGGGCATTTTGTTGGAAACGGGAAAAACTGCACATCACTAAACAGAAGTATTCTCAGAAATTTCCCCGTGGTGATTGCATTCAACTCAAACTGTTGAACCTTTCTTTGATAGTTCAGGTTTGAAACACTCTTTTTGTAGAAACTGCAAGTGGAGAATTGCACCTCTTTGAGGCCTATCCCAGTAAAGGAAATAACTTCATATCAAAACAAGACCGAAGGACTCTCAGAAAATTCCTTGGGATGATTGTCTTGGACTCACCGAGCTGAACATTCCTTGGGCTGGAGAAGTTTTGAAGCACGCTTACTGGAGAATCTGCAAGTGGATATTTGGCCCTCTCTGAGGAACTCGTTGGAAACGGGATAATTTCAGCTAACTAAACAGAAGCAGTCTCAGAATCTTCTTTGTGATGTTTGCATTCAAATCCCAGAGTTGAACGTTCCTTTGAACGTTCAGGTTTGAAACTCTCTTTTTGTAGAATCTGCGAGTGGATATATGGACCTCTCTGGGCATTTCGTTGGAAACGGGAAAAACTGCACATCACTAAACAGAAGTATTCTCAGAAATTTCCCCGTGGTGATTGCATTCAACTCAAACTGTTGAACCTTCTTTGATAGTTCAGGTTTGAAACACACTTTTTGTAGAATCTGCAAGAGGATATTTGGACCTCTCTGAGGATTTCGTTGGAAACGGGATTAACCGCACCTAACTAAACAGAAGCATTCTCAGAACTTTCCTCGTGAGGCTTGCATTCAACAAACACTGCTGAACGTTTCTTTGATAGTTTTGGTTTGAAACACTCTTCTTGTAGAAACTGCAAGTTGATATTTGGACCTCTCTGAGGGTTTCGTTGGAAACGGGATAAAGTGCACATAACTAAACAGAAGCATTCTCAGAACCTTCTTCGTGATGTTTGCATTCAACTCACAGTGTTGAAACTTTCTTTGATAGTTCAGGTTTGAAACACTCTTTTGTAGAAACTGCAGGTGGATAATTCCATCTCTTTGAGTCCTATCCTAGTAAAGGAGATAACTTCATATCAAAGCAAGACAGAAGCATTCTCAGAAATTTCTTTGGGATGATTGAGTCGGACTCAGCTGAACATTCCTTTGGATGGAGCACTTTCGAAACGCACTATTTGTAGAATCTGCAAGTGCATGTGTGGTCCTCTCTGAGGATTTCGTTGGAAACGGGATAAACCGCACACAACAAAACAGAAGCATTCTCAGAACCTTCTTCGTGATGTTTGCATTCAACTCACAGTGTTGACAGGTTTGAAACACTCCTTTTGTGGAAACTGCAAGTGGAGAATTGCACCTCTTTGAGGCCTATCCTAGTAAAGGAAATAACTTCATATCAAAACAAGACAGAAGCATTCTCAGAAAATTCCTTGGGATGATTGTGTTGGACTCACAGAGCTGAACATTCCTTGGGCTGGAGCAGTTTCGAAAGACGCTTTCTGTAGCATCTGCAAGTGGATATTTGGCCCTCTCTGAGGAATTCGTTGGAATCGGGGTAATATCAGCTAACTAAACAGAAGCAGTCTCAGAATCTTCTTTGTGATGTTTGCATTCAAATCCCAGAGTTGAAACTTCCTTTGAAAGTTCAGGTTAGAAACACTCTTTTTGTAGGATCTGCAATTGGATATTTGGACCACTCTGTGGCCTTCGTTCGAAACGGATATATCTTCACATAAAATCTAGACAGAAGCATTCTCAGAAACTTTTCTGTGATGACTGCATTCAACTCACAGAGTTGAACACTCGTTTTGAGAGCGCAGTTTTGAAACTCTCTTTCTGTGGAATCTGCAAGTGGATATGTGGACCTCTTTGAAGATTTCTTTGGAAACGGGAATATCTTCACATAAAATCTAAACAGAAGCATTCTGAGAAACTTCTCTGTGATGTTTGTGTTCAACTCACACAGTTTCACATGGCTTTTCAAAGAGAAGTTCTGAAACATTCTTTTCCTAGTGTCTGCAAGTGGACATTTGGAGAGCTTTCAGGCCTGTGGTGGAAAACGAATTATCGTCACATAACAACAAGAGAGAAGCATTGTCAGAAACTTCTTTGTGATGATTGCATTCAACTCACAGAGTTGAAGGTTCCTTTTCAAACAGCAGTTTCCAAACACTCTTTCTGTGTAATGTGCAAGTGGATATTTCAACGTCTTTGAAGATTTCGTAGGAAACGGGATAATCTTCACAGAAAAGCTAAACAGAAGCATTCTCAGAAACACCTTTGTGATGATTAAATTCAACTCACAGAGTTGAACTTTTCTTTTGGGAGAGAATCTTTGAAACACTCTTTTACTACAATCTGCAAGTGGACATTAGGAGGGCTTTGAGGCCTCTGGTGGAAAAGGAAATATCTTCCAGTAAAAACTGGATAGAAGCATTCTCAGAAACTACTTTGTGATGATTGCATTCAAGACACAGAGTTGAACATTCCCTTTGACAGTGCAGTTTGGAAACTCTCTTTTTGTAGAATCTGCAAGTGGAGATATGGACCGCTTGGAGGCCTATGGTAGTCAAGGAAATAACTTCATATACAAACTAGACAGTAGCATTCTCAGAAAACTCTTTGTGACGACTGAGTTTAACTCACAGAGCTGAACATTCCCTGGGATGGAGCAGCTGCGAAACACACTATTTGTAGAATCTGCAAGGGGATTTTTGGACCTCTCTGAGGATTTCGTTGGAAACGGGATAAACTGCACATAACCAAACGGAAGTATTCTCAGAACTTTCTTCATGGTGATTGCATTCAACTCACACTGTTGAACCTTTCTTTGATAGTTCAGGTTTGAAACACTCTTTTTGTAGAATCTGCAAGAGGATATTTGGACCCCTCTGAGGATTTCGTTGGAAACGGGATTACCCGCACCTAACTAAACAGAAGCATTCTCAGAACTTTCCTCGTGATGCTTGCATTCAACAAACACTGTTGAACCTTTCTTTGATAGTTTAGGTTTGAAACACTCTTTTTGTAGAAACTGCAAGTTGATATTTGGACCTCTCTGAGGATTTCGTTGGAAACGGGATAAAGTGCACATAACTAAACAGAAGCATTCTCAGAAATTTCTTCGTGATGTTTGCATTCAACTCACAGCGTTGAAACTTTCTTTGATAGTTCAGGTTTGAAACACTCTTTTGTAGAAACTGCAGGTGGATAATTCCATCTCTTTGAGTCCTGTCCTAATAAAGGAGATAACTTCATATCAAAGCAAGACAGAAGCATTCTCAGAAATTTCTTTGGGATGATTGAGTCGGACTCAGCTGAACATTCCTTTGGATGGAGCACTTTCGAAACACACTATTTGTAGAATCTGCAAGTGCATATTTGGACCTCTCTGAGGATTTCGTTGGAAACGGGATAAACCACACACAACTAAACAGAAGCATTCTCAGAGCCTTCTTCATGATGTTTGCATTCAACTCACAGTGTTGAAACTTTCTTTGATAGTTCAGGTTTGAAACACTCTTTTTGTAGAAACTGCAAGTAGAGAATTGCACCTGTTTGAGG
Source organism: Pan troglodytes (assembly GCF_028858775.2). NCBI lineage: Eukaryota > Metazoa > Chordata > Mammalia > Primates > Hominidae > Pan > Pan troglodytes. The sequence continues at coordinate 65,331,838 of NC_072403.2, forward strand.
CCTATCCCAGTAAAGGAAATAACTTCATATCAAAACAAGACCGAAGGAGTCTCAGAAAATTCCTTGGGATGATTGTCTTGGACTCACCGAGCTGAACATTCCTTGGGCTGGAGAAGTTTTGAAGCACGCTTACTGGAGAATCTGCAAGTGGATATTTGGCCCTCTCTGAGGAATTCGTTGGAAACGGGATAATTTCAGCTAACTAAACAGAAGCAGTCTCAGAATCTTCTTTGTGATGTTTGCATTCAAATCCCAGAGTTGAACGTTCCTTTCAAAGTTCAGGTTTGAAACTCTCTTTTTGTAGAATCTGCAAGTGGATATATGGACCTCTCTGGGCATTTCGTTGGAAACGGGAAAAACTGCACATCACTAAACAGAAGTATTCTCAGAAATTTCCCCGTGGTGATTGCATTCAACTCAAACTGTTGAACCTTCTTTGATAGTTCAGGTTTGAAACACACTTTTTGTAGAATCTGCAAGAGGATATTTGGACCTCTCTGAGGATTTCGTTGGAAACGGGATTAACCGCACCTAACTAAACAGAAGCATTCTCAGAACTTTCCTCGTGAGGCTTGCATTCAGCAAACACTGTTGAACGTTTCTTTGATAGTTTTGGTTTGAAACACTCTTCTTGTAGAAACTGCAAGTTGATATTTGGACCTCTCTGAGGGTTTCGTTGGAAACGGGATAAAGTGCACATAACTAAACAGAAGCATTCTCAGAACCTTCTTCGTGATGTTTGCATTCAACTCACAGCGTTGAAACTTTCTTTGATAGTTCAGGTTTGAAACACTCTTTTGTAGAAACTGCAGGTGGATAATTCCATCTCTTTGAGTCCTATCCTAGTAAAGGAGATAACTTCATATCAAAGCAAGACAGAAGCATTCTCAGAAATTTCTTTGGGATGATTGAGTCGGACTCAGCTGAACATTCCTTTGGATGGAGCACTTTCGAAACGCACTATTTGTAGAATCTGCAAGTGCATGTGTGGTCCTCTCTGAGGATTTCGTTGGAAACGGGATAAACCGCACACAACAAAACAGAAGCATTCTCAGAACCTTCTTCGTGATGTTTGCATTCAACTCACAGTGTTGACAGGTTTGAAACACTCCTTTTGTGGAAACTGCAAGTGGAGAATTGCACCTCTTTGAGGCCTATCCTAGTAAAGGAAATAACTTCATATCAAAACAAGACAGAAGCATTCTCAGAAAATTCCTTGGGATGATTGTGTTGGACTCACAGAGCTGAACATTCCTTGGGCTGGAGCAGTTTCGAAAGACGCTTTCTGTAGCATCTGCAAGTGGATATTTGGCCCTCTCTGAGGAATTCGTTGGAATCGGGGTAATATCAGCTAACTAAACAGAAGCAGTCTCAGAATCTTCTTTGTGATGTTTGCATTCAAATCCCAGAGTTGAAACTTCCTTTGAAAGTTCAGGTTAGAAACACTCTTTTTGTAGGATCTGCAATTGGATATTTGGACCACTCTGTGGCCTTCGTTCGAAAGGGATATGTGTTCACATAAAATCTAGACAGAAGCATTCTCAGAAACTTTTCTGTGATGACTGCATTCAACTCACAGAGTTGAACACTCGTTTTGAGAGCGCAGTTTTGAAACTCTCTTTCTGTGGAATCTGCAAGTGGATATGTGGACCTCTTTGAAGATTTCTTTGGAAACGGGAATATCTTCACATAAAATCTAAACAGAAGCATTCTCAGAAACTTCTCTGTGATGTTTGTGTTCAACTCACACAGTTTCACATGGCTTTTCAAAGAGAAGTTCTGAAACATTCTTTTCCTAGTGTCTGCAAGTGGACATTAGGAGGGCTTTCAGGCCTGTGGTGGAAAACGAATTATCGTCACATAACAACAAGAGAGAAGCATTGTCAGAAACTTCTTTGTGATGATTGCATTCAACTCACAGAGTTGAAGGTTCCTTTTCAAACAGCAGTTTCCAAACACTCTTTCTGTGTAATGTGCAAGTGGATATTTCAACGTCTTTGAAGATTTCGTAGGAAACGGGATAATCTTCACAGAAAAGCTAAACAGAAGCATTCTCAGAAACACCTTTGTGATGATTAAATTCAACTCACAGAGTTGAACTTTTCTTTTGGGAGAGAATCTTTGAAACACTCTTTTACTACAATCTGCAAGTGGACATTAGGAGGGCTTTGAGGCCTCTGGTGGAAAAGGAAATATCTTCCAGTAAAAACTGGATAGAAGCATTCTCAGAAACTACTTTGTGATGATTGCATTCAAGACACAGAGTTGAACATTCCCTTTGACAGTGCAGTTTGGAAACTCTCTTTTTGTAGAATCTGCAAGTGGAGATATGGACCGCTTGGAGGCCTATGGTAGTCAAGGAAATAACTTCATATACAAACTAGACAGTAGCATTCTCAGAAAACTCTTTGTGACGACTGAGTTTAACTCACAGAGCTGAACATTCCCTGGGATGGAGCAGCTGCGAAACACACTATTTGTAGAATCTGCAAGGGGATTTTTGGACCTCTCTGAGGATTTCGTTGGAAACGGGATAAACTGCACATAACCAAACGGAAGTATTCTCAGAACTTTCTTCATGGTGATTGCATTCAACTCACACTGTTGAACCTTTCTTTGATAGTTCAGGTTTGAAACACTCTTTTTGTAGAATCTGCAAGAGGATATTTGGACCCCTCTGAGGATTTCGTTGGAAACGGGATTACCCGCACCTAACTAAACAGAAGCATTCTCAGAACTTTCCTCGTGATGCTTGCATTCAACAAACACTGTTGAACCTTTCTTTGATAGTTTAGGTTTGAAACACTCTTTTTGTAGAAACTGCAAGTTGATATTTGGACCTCTCTGAGGATTTCGTTGGAAACGGGATAAAGTGCACATAACTAAACAGAAGCATTCTCAGAAATTTCTTCGTGATGTTTGCATTCAACTCACAGCGTTGAAACTTTCTTTGATAGTTCAGGTTTGAAACACTCTTTTGTAGAAACTGCAGGTGGATAATTCCATCTCTTTGAGTCCTGTCCTAATAAAGGAGATAACTTCATATCAAAGCAAGACAGAAGCATTCTCAGAAATTTCTTTGGGATGATTGAGTCGGACTCAGCTGAACATTCCTTTGGATGGAGCACTTTCGAAACACACTATTTGTAGAATCTGCAAGTGCATATTTGGACCTCTCTGTGGATTTCCTTGAAATGGGATAAACTGCTCACAGCTAAACAGAAGCATTCTCAGAACCTTCTTCGTGATGTTTGCATTCAACCCACAGTGTTGAACCTTTCTTTGAAAGTTCAGGTTTGAAACACTCTTTTTGTACAAACTGCAAGTGGAGAATTGCACCTCTTTGAGGCCTATCCTAGTAAAGGAAATAACTTCATATCAAAGCAAGACAGAAGCATTCTCAGAAATTTCTTTGGGATGATTGAGTCGGGCTCAGCTGAACATTCCTTTGGATGGAGCACTTTCGAAACACACTATTTGTAGAATCTGCAAGTGGATATTTGGACCTCTCTGAGGATTTCGTTGGAAACGGGATAAACCACACACAACTAAACAGAAGCATTCTCAGAGCCTTCTTCATGATGTTTGCATTCAACTCACAGTGTTGAAACTTTCTTTGATAGTTCAGGTTTGAAACACTCTTTTTGTAGAAACTGCAAGTGGAGAATTGCACCTGTTTGAGGCCTATCCCAGTAAAGGAAATAACTTCATATCAAAACAAGACCGAAGGAGTCTCAGAAAATTCCTTGGGATGATTGTCTTGGACTCACCGAGCTGAACATTCCTTGGGCTGGAGAAGTTTTGAGGCACGCTTACTGGAGAATCTGCAAGTGGATATTTGGCCCTCTCTGAGGAATTCGTTGGAAACGGGATAATTTCAGCTAACTAAACAGAAGCAGTCTCAGAATCTTCTTTGTGATGTTTGCATTCAAATCCCAGAGTTGAACGTTCCTTTCAAAGTTCAGGTTTGAAACTCTCTTTTTGTAGAATCTGCAAGTGGATATATGGACCTCTCTGGGCATTTCGTTGGAAACGGGAAAAACTGCACATCACTAAACAGAAGTATTCTCAGAAATTTCCCCGTGGTGATTGCATTCAACTCAAACTGTTGAACCTTCTTTGATAGTTCAGGTTTGAAACACACTTTTTGTAGAATCTGCAAGAGGATATTTGGACCTCTCTGAGGATTTCGTTGGAAACGGGATTAACCGCACCTAACTAAACAGAAGCATTCTCAGAACTTTCCTCGTGAGGCTTGCATTCAGCAAACACTGTTGAACGTTTCTTTGATAGTTTTGGTTTGAAACACTCTTCTTGTAGAAACTGCAAGTTGATATTTGGACCTCTCTGAGGGTTTCGTTGGAAACGGGATAAAGTGCACATAACTAAACAGAAGCATTCTCAGAACCTTCTTCGTGATGTTTGCATTCAACTCACAGCGTTGAAACTTTCTTTGATAGTTCAGGTTTGAAACACTCTTTTGTAGAAACTGCAGGTGGATAATTCCATCTCTTTGAGTCCTATCCTAGTAAAGGAGATAACTTCATATCAAAGCAAGACAGAAGCATTCTCAGAAATTTCTTTGGGATGATTGAGTCGGACTCAGCTGAACATTCCTTTGGATGGAGCACTTTCGAAACGCACTATTTGTAGAATCTGCAAGTGCATGTGTGGTCCTCTCTGAGGATTTCGTTGGAAACGGGATAAACCGCACACAACAAAACAGAAGCATTCTCAGAACCTTCTTCGTGATGTTTGCATTCAACTCACAGTGTTGACAGGTTTGAAACACTCCTTTTGTGGAAACTGCAAGTGGAGAATTGCACCTCTTTGAGGCCTATCCTAGTAAAGGAAATAACTTCATATCAAAACAAGACAGAAGCATTCTCAGAAAATTCCTTGGGATGATTGTGTTGGACTCACAGAGCTGAACATTCCTTGGGCTGGAGCAGTTTCGAAAGACGCTTTCTGTAGCATCTGCAAGTGGATATTTGGCCCTCTCTGAGGAATTCGTTGGAATCGGGGTAATATCAGCTAACTAAACAGAAGCAGTCTCAGAATCTTCTTTGTGATGTTTGCATTCAAATCCCAGAGTTGAAACTTCCTTTGAAAGTTCAGGTTAGAAACACTCTTTTTGTAGGATCTGCAATTGGATATTTGGACCACTCTGTGGCCTTCGTTCGAAAGGGATATGTGTTCACATAAAATCTAGACAGAAGCATTCTCAGAAACTTTTCTGTGATGACTGCATTCAACTCACAGAGTTGAACACTCGTTTTGAGAGCGCAGTTTTGAAACTCTCTTTCTGTGGAATCTGCAAGTGGATATGTGGACCTCTTTGAAGATTTCTTTGGAAACGGGAATATCTTCACATAAAATCTAAACAGAAGCATTCTCAGAAACTTCTCTGTGATGTTTGTGTTCAACTCACACAGTTTCACATGGCTTTTCAAAGAGAAGTTCTGAAACATTCTTTTCCTAGTGTCTGCAAGTGGACATTAGGAGGGCTTTCAGGCCTGTGGTGGAAAACGAATTATCGTCACATAACAACAAGAGAGAAGCATTGTCAGAAACTTCTTTGTGATGATTGCATTCAACTCACAGAGTTGAAGGTTCCTTTTCAAACAGCAGTTTCCAAACACTCTTTCTGTGTAATGTGCAAGTGGATATTTCAACGTCTTTGAAGATTTCGTAGGAAACGGGATAATCTTCACAGAAAAGCTAAACAGAAGCATTCTCAGAAACACCTTTGTGATGATTAAATTCAACTCACAGAGTTGAACTTTTCTTTTGGGAGAGAATCTTTGAAACACTCTTTTACTACAATCTGCAAGTGGACATTAGGAGGGCTTTGAGGCCTCTGGTGGAAAAGGAAATATCTTCCAGTAAAAACTGGATAGAAGCATTCTCAGAAACTACTTTGTGATGATTGCATTCAAGACACAGAGTTGAACATTCCCTTTGACAGTGCAGTTTGGAAACTCTCTTTTTGTAGAATCTGCAAGTGGAGATATGGACCGCTTGGAGGCCTATGGTAGTCAAGGAAATAACTTCATATACAAACTAGACAGTAGCATTCTCAGAAAACTCTTTGTGACGACTGAGTTTAACTCACAGAGCTGAACATTCCCTGGGATGGAGCAGCTGCGAAACACACTATTTGTAGAATCTGCAAGGGGATTTTTGGACCTCTCTGAGGATTTCGTTGGAAACGGGATAAACTGCACATAACCAAACGGAAGTATTCTCAGAACTTTCTTCATGGTGATTGCATTCAACTCACACTGTTGAACCTTTCTTTGATAGTTCAGGTTTGAAACACTCTTTTTGTAGAATCTGCAAGAGGATATTTGGACCCCTCTGAGGATTTCGTTGGAAACGGGATTACCCGCACCTAACTAAACAGAAGCATTCTCAGAACTTTCCTCGTGATGCTTGCATTCAACAAACACTGTTGAACCTTTCTTTGATAGTTTAGGTTTGAAACACTCTTTTTGTAGAAACTGCAAGTTGATATTTGGACCTCTCTGAGGATTTCGTTGGAAACGGGATAAAGTGCACATAACTAAACAGAAGCATTCTCAGAAATTTCTTCGTGATGTTTGCATTCAACTCACAGCGTTGAAACTTTCTTTGATAGTTCAGGTTTGAAACACTCTTTTGTAGAAACTGCAGGTGGATAATTCCATCTCTTTGAGTCCTGTCCTAATAAAGGAGATAACTTCATATCAAAGCAAGACAGAAGCATTCTCAGAAATTTCTTTGGGATGATTGAGTCGGACTCAGCTGAACATTCCTTTGGATGGAGCACTTTCGAAACACACTATTTGTAGAATCTGCAAGTGCATATTTGGACCTCTCTGTGGATTTCCTTGAAATGGGATAAACTGCTCACAACTAAACAGAAGCATTCTCAGAACCTTCTTCGTGATGTTTGCATTCAACCCACAGTGTTGAACCTTTCTTTGAAAGTTCAGGTTTGAAACACTCTTTTTGTACAAACTGCAAGTGGAGAATTGCACCTCTTTGAGGCCTATCCTAGTAAAGGAAATAACTTCATATCAAAGCAAGACAGAAGCATTCTCAGAAATTTCTTTGGGATGATTGAGTCGGACTCAGCTGAACATTCCTTTGGATGGAGCACTTTCGAAACACACTATTTGTAGAATCTGCAAGTGGATATTTGGACCTCTCTGAGGATTTCGTTGGAAACGGGATAAACCACACACAACTAAACAGAAGCATTCTCAGAGCCTTCTTCATGATGTTTGCATTCAACTCACAGTGTTGAAACTTTCTTTGATAGTTCAGGTTTGAAACACTCTTTTTGTAGAAACTGCAAGTGGAGAATTGCACCTGTTTGAGGCCTATCCCAGTAAAGGAAATAACTTCATATCAAAACAAGACCGAAGGAGTCTCAGAAAATTCCTTGGGATGATTGTCTTGGACTCACCGAGCTGAACATTCCTTGGGCTGGAGAAGTTTTGAGGCACGCTTACTGGAGAATCTGCAAGTGGATATTTGGCCCTCTCTGAGGAATTCGTTGGAAACGGGATAATTTCAGCTAACTAAACAGAAGCAGTCTCAGAATCTTCTTTGTGATGTTTGCATTCAAATCCCAGAGTTGAACGTTCCTTTCAAAGTTCAGGTTTGAAACTCTCTTTTTGTAGAATCTGCAAGTGGATATATGGACCTCTCTGGGCATTTCGTTGGAAACGGGAAAAACTGCACATCACTAAACAGAAGTATTCTCAGAAATTTCCCCGTGGTGATTGCATTCAACTCAAACTGTTGAACCTTCTTTGATAGTTCAGGTTTGAAACACACTTTTTGTAGAATCTGCAAGAGGATATTTGGACCTCTCTGAGGATTTCGTTGGAAACGGGATTAACCGCACCTAACTAAACAGAAGCATTCTCAGAACTTTCCTCGTGAGGCTTGCATTCAGCAAACACTGTTGAACGTTTCTTTGATAGTTTTGGTTTGAAACACTCTTCTTGTAGAAACTGCAAGTTGATATTTGGACCTCTCTGAGGGTTTCGTTGGAAACGGGATAAAGTGCACATAACTAAACAGAAGCATTCTCAGAACCTTCTTCGTGATGTTTGCATTCAACTCACAGCGTTGAAACTTTCTTTGATAGTTCAGGTTTGAAACACTCTTTTGTAGAAACTGCAGGTGGATAATTCCATCTCTTTGAGTCCTATCCTAGTAAAGGAGATAACTTCATATCAAAGCAAGACAGAAGCATTCTCAGAAATTTCTTTGGGATGATTGAGTCGGACTCAGCTGAACATTCCTTTGGATGGAGCACTTTCGAAACGCACTATTTGTAGAATCTGCAAGTGCATGTGTGGTCCTCTCTGAGGATTTCGTTGGAAACGGGATAAACCGCACACAACAAAACAGAAGCATTCTCAGAACCTTCTTCGTGATGTTTGCATTCAACTCACAGTGTTGACAGGTTTGAAACACTCCTTTTGTGGAAACTGCAAGTGGAGAATTGCACCTCTTTGAGGCCTGTCCTAGTAAAGGAAATAACTTCATATCAAAACAAGACAGAAGCATTCTCAGAAAATTCCTTGGGATGATTGTGTTGGACTCACAGAGCTGAACATTCCTTGGGCTGGAGCAGTTTCGAAAGACGCTTTCTGTAGCATCTGCAAGTGGATATTTGGCCCTCTCTGAGGAATTCGTTGGAATCGGGGTAATATCAGCTAACTAAACAGAAGCAGTCTCAGAATCTTCTTTGTGATGTTTGCATTCAAATCCCAGAGTTGAAACTTCCTTTGAAAGTTCAGGTTAGAAACACTCTTTTTGTAGGATCTGCAATTGGATATTTGGACCACTCTGTGGCCTTCGTTCGAAACGGATATATCTTCACATAAAATCTAGACAGAAGCATTCTCAGAAACTTTTCTGTGATGACTGCATTCAACTCACAGAGTTGAACACTCGTTTTGAGAGCGCAGTTTTGAAACTCTCTTTCTGTGGAATCTGCAAGTGGATATGTGGACCTCTTTGAAGATTTCTTTGGAAACGGGAATATCTTCACATAAAATCTAAACAGAAGCATTCTCAGAAACTTCTCTGTGATGTTTGTGTTCAACTCACACAGTTTCACATGGCTTTTCAAAGAGAAGTTCTGAAACATTCTTTTCCTAGTGTCTGCAAGTGGACATTTGGAGAGCTTTCAGGCCTGTGGTGGAAAACGAATTATCGTCACATAACAACAAGAGAGAAGCATTGTCAGAAACTTCTTTGTGATGATTGCATTCAACTCACAGAGTTGAAGGTTCCTTTTCAAACAGCAGTTTCCAAACACTCTTTCTGTGTAATGTGCAAGTGGATATTTCAACGTCTTTGAAGATTTCGTAGGAAACGGGATAATCTTCACAGAAAAGCTAAACAGAAGCATTCTCAGAACTTTCCTCGTGATGCTTGCATTCAACAAACACTGTTGAACCTTTCTTTGATAGTTTAGGTTTGAAACACTCTTTTTGTAGAAACTGCAAGTTGATATTTGGACCTCTCTGAGGATTTCGTTGGAAACGGGATAAAGTGCACATAACTAAACAGAAGCATTCTCAGAAATTTCATCGTGATGTTTGCATTCAACTCACAGCGTTGAAACTTTCTTTGATAGTTCAGGTTTGAAACACTCTTTTGTAGAAACTGCAGGTGGATAATTCCATCTCTTTGAGTCCTGTCCTAATAAAGGAGATAACTTCATATCAAAGCAAGACAGAAGCATTCTCAGAAATTTCTTTGGGATGATTGAGTCGGACTCAGCTGAACATTCCTTTGGATGGAGCACTTTCGAAACACACTATTTGTAGAATCTGCAAGTGGATATTTGGACCTCTTTGAGGATTTCGTTGGAAACGGGATAAACCACACACAACTAAACAGAAGCATTCTCAGAGCCTTCTTCATGATGTTTGCATTCAACTCACAGTGTTGAAACTTTCTTTGATAGTTCAGGTTTGAAACACTCTTTTTGTAGAAACTGCAAGTGGAGAATTGCACCTGTTTGAGGCCTATCCCAGTAAAGGAAATAACTTCATATCAAAACAAGACCGAAGGATTCTCAGAAAATTCCTTGGGATGATTGTCTTGGACTCACCGAGCTGAACATTCCTTGGGCTGGAGAAGTTTTGAGGCACGCTTACTGGAGAATCTGCAAGTGGATATTTGGCCCTCTCTGAGGAATTCGTTGGAAACGGGATAATTTCAGCTAACTAAACAGAAGCAGTCTCAGAATCTTCTTTGTGATGTTTGCATTCAAATCCCAGAGTTGAACGTTCCTTTCAAAGTTCAGGTTTGAAACTCTCTTTTTGTAGAATCTGCAAGTGGATATATGGACCTCTCTGGGCATTTCGTTGGAAACGGGAAAAACTGCACATCACTAAACAGAAGTATTCTCAGAAATTTCCCCGTGGTGATTGCATTCAACTCAAACTGTTGAACCTTCTTTGATAGTTCAGGTTTGAAACACACTTTTTGTAGAATCTGCAAGAGGATATTTGGACCTCTCTGAGGATTTCGTTGGAAACGGGATTAACCGCACCTAACTAAACAGAAGCATTCTCAGAACTTTCCTCGTGAGGCTTGCATTCAGCAAACACTGTTGAACGTTTCTTTGATAGTTTTGGTTTGAAACACTCTTCTTGTAGAAACTGCAAGTTGATATTTGGACCTCTCTGAGGGTTTCGTTGGAAACGGGATAAAGTGCACATAACTAAACAGAAGCATTCTCAGAACCTTCTTCGTGATGTTTGCATTCAACTCACAGCGTTGAAACTTTCTTTGATAGTTCAGGTTTGAAACACTCTTTTGTAGAAACTGCAGGTGGATAATTCCATCTCTTTGAGTCCTATCCTAGTAAAGGAGATAACTTCATATCAAAGCAAGACAGAAGCATTCTCAGAAATTTCTTTGGGATGATTGAGTCGGACTCAGCTGAACATTCCTTTGGATGGAGCACTTTCGAAACGCACTATTTGTAGAATCTGCAAGTGCATGTGTGGTCCTCTCTGAGGATTTCGTTGGAAACGGGATAAACCGCACACAACAAAACAGAAGCATTCTCAGAACCTTCTTCGTGATGTTTGCATTCAACTCACAGTGTTGACAGGTTTGAAACACTCCTTTTGTGGAAACTGCAAGTGGAGAATTGCACCTCTTTGAGGCCTATCCTAGTAAAGGAAATAACTTCATATCAAAACAAGACAGAAGCATTCTCAGAAAATTCCTTGGGATGATTGTGTTGGACTCACAGAGCTGAACATTCCTTGGGCGGGAGCAGTTTCGAAAGACGCTTTCTGTAGCATCTGCAAGTGGATATTTGGCCCTCTCTGAGGAATTCGTTGGAATCGGGGTAATATCAGCTAACTAAACAGAAGCAGTCTCAGAATCTTCTTTGTGATGTTTGCATTCAAATCCCAGAGTTGAAACTTCCTTTGAAAGTTCAGGTTAGAAACACTCTTTTTGTAGGATCTGCAATTGGATATTTGGACCACTCTGTGGCCTTCGTTCGAAACGGATATATCTTCACATAAAATCTAGACAGAAGCATTCTCAGAAACTTTTCTGTGGTGACTGCATTCAACTCACAGCGTTGAACACTCGTTTTGAGAGCGCAGTTTTGAAACTCTCTTTCTGTGGAATCTGCAAGTGGATATGTGGACCTCTTTGAAGATTTCTTTGGAAACGGGAATATCTTCACATAAAATCTAAACAGAAGCATTCTCAGAAACTTCTCTGTGATGTTTGTGTTCAACTCACACAGTTTCACATGGCTTTTCAAAGAGAAGTTCTGAAACATTCTTTTCCTAGTGTCTGCAAGTGGACATTTGGAGAGCTTTCAGGCCTGTGGTGGAAAACGAATTATCGTCACATAAAAACAAGAGAGAAGCATTGTCAGAAACTTCTTTGTGATGATTGCATTCAACTCACAGAGTTGAAGGTTCCTTTTCAAACAGCAGTTTCCAAACACTCTTTCTGTGTAATGTGCAAGTGGATATTTCAACGTCTTTGAAGATTTCGTAGGAAACGGGATAATCTTCACAGAAAAGCTAAACAGAAGCATTCTCAGAAACACCTTTGTGATGATTAAATTCAACTCACAGAGTTGAACTTTTCTTTTGGGAGAGAATCTTTGAAACACTCTTTTACTACAATCTGCAAGTGGACATTAGGAGGGCTTTGAGGCCTCTGGTGGAAAAGGAAATATCTTCCAGTAAAAACTGGATAGAAGCATTCTCAGAAACTACTTTGTGATGATTGCATTCAAGACACAGAGTTGAACATTCCCTTTGACAGTGCAGTTTGGAAACTCTCTTTTTGTAGAATCTGCAAGTGGAGATATGGACCGCTTGGAGGCCTATGGTAGTCAAGGAAATAACTTCATATACAAACTAGACAGTAGCATTCTCAGAAAACTCTTTGTGACGACTGAGTTTAACTCACAGAGCTGAACATTCCCTGGGATGGAGCAGCTGCGAAACACACTATTTGTAGAATCTGCAAGGGGATTTTTGGACCTCTCTGAGGATTTCGTTGGAAACGGGATAAACTGCACATAACCAAACGGAAGTATTCTCAGAACTTTCTTCATGGTGATTGCATTCAACTCACACTGTTGAACCTTTCTTTGATAGTTCAGGTTTGAAACACTCTTTTTGTAGAATCTGCAAGAGGATATTTGGACCCCTCTGAGGATTTCGTTGGAAACGGGATTACCCGCACCTAACTAAACAGAAGCATTCTCAGAACTTTCCTCGTGATGCTTGCATTCAACAAACACTGTTGAACCTTTCTTTGATAGTTTAGGTTTGAAACACTCTTTTTGTAGAAACTGCAAGTTGATATTTGGACCTCTCTGAGGATTTCGTTGGAAACGGGATAAAGTGCACATAACTAAACAGAAGCATTCTCAGAAATTTCTTCGTGATGTTTGCATTCAACTCACAGCGTTGAAACTTTCTTTGATAGTTCAGGTTTGAAACACTCTTTTGTAGAAACTGCAGGTGGATAATTCCATCTCTTTGAGTCCTGTCCTAATAAAGGAGATAACTTCATATCAAAGCAAGACAGAAGCATTCTCAGAAATTTCTTTGGGATGATTGAGTCGGACTCAGCTGAACATTCCTTTGGATGGAGCACTTTCGAAACACACTATTTGTACAATCTGCAAGTGCATATTTGGACCTCTCTGTGGATTTCGTTGAAACGGGATAAACTGCTCACAACTAAACAGAAGCATTCTCAGAACCTTCTTCGTGATGTTTGCATTCAACCCACAGTGTTGAACCTTTCTTTGAAAGTTCAGGTTTGAAACACTCTTTTTGTACAAACTGCAAGTGGAGAATTGCACCTCTTTGAGGCCTATCCTAGTAAAGGAAATAACTTCATATCAAAGCAAGACAGAAGCATTCTCAGAAATTTCTTTGGGATGATTGAGTCGGACTCAGCTGAACATTCCTTTGGATGGAGCACTTTCGAAACACACTATTTGTAGAATCTGCAAGTGGATATTTGGACCTCTCTGAGGATTTCGTTGGAAACGGGATAAACCACACACAACTAAACAGAAGCATTCTCAGAGCCTTCTTCATGATGTTTGCATTCAACTCACAGTGTTGAAACTTTCTTTGATAGTTCAGGTTTGAAACACTCTTTTTGTAGAAACTGCAAGTGGAGAATTGCACCTGTTTGAGGCCTATCCCAGTAAAGGAAATAACTTCATATCAAAACAAGACCGAAGGAGTCTCAGAAAATTCCTTGGGATGATTGTCTTGGACTCACCGAGCTGAACATTCCTTGGGCTGGAGAAGTTTTGAGGCACGCTTACTGGAGAATCTGCAAGTGGATATTTGGCCCTCTCTGAGGAATTCGTTGGAAACGGGATAATTTCAGCTAACTAAACAGAAGCAGTCTCAGAATCTTCTTTGTGATGTTTGCATTCAAATCCCAGAGTTGAACGTTCCTTTCAAAGTTCAGGTTTGAAACTCTCTTTTTGTAGAATCTGCAAGTGGATATATGGACCTCTCTGGGCATTTCGTTGGAAACGGGAAAAACTGCACATCACTAAACAGAAGTATTCTCAGAAATTTCCCCGTGGTGATTGCATTCAACTCAAACTGTTGAACCTTCTTTGATAGTTCAGGTTTGAAACACACTTTTTGTAGAATCTGCAAGAGGATATTTGGACCTCTCTGAGGATTTCGTTGGAAACGGGATTAACCGCACCTAACTAAACAGAAGCATTCTCAGAACTTTCCTCGTGAGGCTTGCATTCAGCAAACACTGTTGAACGTTTCTTTGATAGTTTTGGTTTGAAACACTCTTCTTGTAGAAACTGCAAGTTGATATTTGGACCTCTCTGAGGGTTTCGTTGGAAACGGGATAAAGTGCACATAACTAAACAGAAGCATTCTCAGAACCTTCTTCGTGATGTTTGCATTCAACTCACAGCGTTGAAACTTTCTTTGATAGTTCAGGTTTGAAACACTCTTTTGTAGAAACTGCAGGTGGATAATTCCATCTCTTTGAGTCCTATCCTAGTAAAGGAGATAACTTCATATCAAAGCAAGACAGAAGCATTCTCAGAAATTTCTTTGGGATGATTGAGTCGGACTCAGCTGAACATTCCTTTGGATGGAGCACTTTCGAAACGCACTATTTGTAGAATCTGCAAGTGCATGTGTGGTCCTCTCTGAGGATTTCGTTGGAAACGGGATAAACCGCACACAACAAAACAGAAGCATTCTCAGAACCTTCTTCGTGATGTTTGCATTCAACTCACAGTGTTGACAGGTTTGAAACACTCCTTTTGTGGAAACTGCAAGTGGAGAATTGCACCTCTTTGAGGCCTGTCCTAGTAAAGGAAATAACTTCATATCAAAACAAGACAGAAGCATTCTCAGAAAATTCCTTGGGATGATTGTGTTGGACTCACAGAGCTGAACATTCCTTGGGCTGGAGCAGTTTCGAAAGACGCTTTCTGTAGCATCTGCAAGTGGATATTTGGCCCTCTCTGAGGAATTCGTTGGAATCGGGGTAATATCAGCTAACTAAACAGAAGCAGTCTCAGAATCTTCTTTGTGATGTTTGCATTCAAATCCCAGAGTTGAAACTTCCTTTGAAAGTTCAGGTTAGAAACACTCTTTTTGTAGGATCTGCAATTGGATATTTGGACCACTCTGTGGCCTTCGTTCGAAACGGATATATCTTCACATAAAATCTAGACAGAAGCATTCTCAGAAACTTTTCTGTGATGACTGCATTCAACTCACAGAGTTGAACACTCGTTTTGAGAGCGCAGTTTTGAAACTCTCTTTCTGTGGAATCTGCAAGTGGATATGTGGACCTCTTTGAAGATTTCTTTGGAAACGGGAATATCTTCACATAAAATCTAAACAGAAGCATTCTCAGAAACTTCTCTGTGATGTTTGTGTTCAACTCACACAGTTTCACATGGCTTTTCAAAGAGAAGTTCTGAAACATTCTTTTCCTAGTGTCTGCAAGTGGACATTTGGAGAGCTTTCAGGCCTGTGGTGGAAAACGAATTATCGTCACATAACAACAAGAGAGAAGCATTGTCAGAAACTTCTTTGTGATGATTGCATTCAACTCACAGAGTTGAAGGTTCCTTTTCAAACAGCAGTTTCCAAACACTCTTTCTGTGTAATGTGCAAGTGGATATTTCAACGTCTTTGAAGATTTCGTAGGAAACGGGATAATCTTCACAGAAAAGCTAAACAGAAGCATTCTCAGAACTTTCCTCGTGATGCTTGCATTCAACAAACACTGTTGAACCTTTCTTTGATAGTTTAGGTTTGAAACACTCTTTTTGTAGAAACTGCAAGTTGATATTTGGACCTCTCTGAGGATTTCGTTGGAAACGGGATAAAGTGCACATAACTAAACAGAAGCATTCTCAGAAATTTCATCGTGATGTTTGCATTCAACTCACAGCGTTGAAACTTTCTTTGATAGTTCAGGTTTGAAACACTCTTTTGTAGAAACTGCAGGTGGATAATTCCATCTCTTTGAGTCCTGTCCTAATAAAGGAGATAACTTCATATCAAAGCAAGACAGAAGCATTCTCAGAAATTTCTTTGGGATGATTGAGTCGGACTCAGCTGAACATTCCTTTGGATGGAGCACTTTCGAAACACACTATTTGTAGAATCTGCAAGTGGATATTTGGACCTCTTTGAGGATTTCGTTGGAAACGGGATAAACCACACACAACTAAACAGAAGCATTCTCAGAGCCTTCTTCATGATGTTTGCATTCAACTCACAGTGTTGAAACTTTCTTTGATAGTTCAGGTTTGAAACACTCTTTTTGTAGAAACTGCAAGTGGAGAATTGCACCTGTTTGAGGCCTATCCCAGTAAAGGAAATAACTTCATATCAAAACAAGACCGAAGGATTCTCAGAAAATTCCTTGGGATGATTGTCTTGGACTCACCGAGCTGAACATTCCTTGGGCTGGAGAAGTTTTGAGGCACGCTTACTGGAGAATCTGCAAGTGGATATTTGGCCCTCTCTGAGGAATTCGTTGGAAACGGGATAATTTCAGCTAACTAAACAGAATCAGTCTCAGAATCTTCTTTGTGATGTTTGCATTCAAATCCCAGAGTTGAACGTTCCTTTCAAAGTTCAGGTTTGAAACTCTCTTTTTGTAGAATCTGCAAGTGGATATATGGACCTCTCTGGGCATTTCGTTGGAAACGGGAAAAACTGCACATCACTAAACAGAAGTATTCTCAGAAATTTCCCCGTGGTGATTGCATTCAACTCAAACTGTTGAACCTTCTTTGATAGTTCAGGTTTGAAACACACTTTTTGTAGAATCTGCAAGAGGATATTTGGACCTCTCTGAGGATTTCGTTGGAAACGGGATTAACCGCACCTAACTAAACAGAAGCATTCTCAGAACTTTCCTCGTGAGGCTTGCATTCAGCAAACACTGTTGAACGTTTCTTTGATAGTTTTGGTTTGAAACACTCTTCTTGTAGAAACTGCAAGTTGATATTTGGACCTCTCTGAGGGTTTCGTTGGAAACGGGATAAAGTGCACATAACTAAACAGAAGCATTCTCAGAACCTTCTTCGTGATGTTTGCATTCAACTCACAGCGTTGAAACTTTCTTTGATAGTTCAGGTTTGAAACACTCTTTTGTAGAAACTGCAGGTGGATAATTCCATCTCTTTGAGTCCTATCCTAGTAAAGGAGATAACTTCATATCAAAGCAAGACAGAAGCATTCTCAGAAATTTCTTTGGGATGATTGAGTCGGACTCAGCTGAACATTCCTTTGGATGGAGCACTTTCGAAACGCACTATTTGTAGAATCTGCAAGTGCATGTGTGGTCCTCTCTGAGGATTTCGTTGGAAACGGGATAAACCGCACACAACAAAACAGAAGCATTCTCAGAACCTTCTTCGTGATGTTTGCATTCAACTCACAGTGTTGACAGGTTTGAAACACTCCTTTTGTGGAAACTGCAAGTGGAGAATTGCACCTCTTTGAGGCCTGTCCTAGTAAAGGAAATAACTTCATATCAAAACAAGACAGAAGCATTCTCAGAAAATTCCTTGGGATGATTGTGTTGGACTCACAGAGCTGAACATTCCTTGGGCGGGAGCAGTTTCGAAAGACGCTTCCTGTAGCATCTGCAAGTGGATATTTGGCCCTCTCTGAGGAATTCGTTGGAATCGGGGTAATATCAGCTAACTAAACAGAAGCAGTCTCAGAATCTTCTTTGTGATGTTTGCATTCAAATCCCAGAGTTGAAACTTCCTTTGAAAGTTCAGGTTAGAAACACTCTTTTTGTAGGATCTGCAATTGGATATTTGGACCACTCTGTGGCCTTCGTTCGAAACGGATATATCTTCACATAAAATCTAGACAGAAGCATTCTCAGAAACTTTTCTGTGGTGACTGCATTCAACTCACAGCGTTGAACACTCGTTTTGAGAGCGCAGTTTTGAAACTCTCTTTCTGTGGAATCTGCAAGTGGATATGTGGACCTCTTTGAAGATTTCTTTGGAAACGGGAATATCTTCACATAAAATCTAAACAGAAGCATTCTCAGAAACTTCTCTGTGATGTTTGTGTTCAACTCACACAGTTTCACATGGCTTTTCAAAGAGAAGTTCTGAAACATTCTTTTCCTAGTGTCTGCAAGTGGACATTTGGAGAGCTTTCAGGCCTGTGGTGGAAAACGAATTATCGTCACATAAAAACAAGAGAGAAGCATTGTCAGAAACTTCTTTGTGATGATTGCATTCAACTCACAGAGTTGAAGGTTCCTTTTCAAACAGCAGTTTCCAAACACTCTTTCTGTGTAATGTGCAAGTGGATATTTCAACGTCTTTGAAGATTTCGTAGGAAACGGGATAATCTTCACAGAAAAGCTAAACAGAAGCATTCTCAGAAACACCTTTGTGATGATTAAATTCAACTCACAGAGTTGAACTTTTCTTTTGGGAGAGAATCTTTGAAACACTCTTTTACTACAATCTGCAAGTGGACATTAGGAGGGCTTTGAGGCCTCTGGTGGAAAAGGAAATATCTTCCAGTAAAAACTGGATAGAAGCATTCTCAGAAACTACTTTGTGATGATTGCATTCAAGACACAGAGTTGAACATTCCCTTTGACAGTGCAGTTTGGAAACTCTCTTTTTGTTGAATCTGCAAGTGGAGATATGGACCGCTTGGAGGCCTATGGTAGTCAAGGAAATAACTTCATATACAAACTAGACAGTAGCATTCTCAGAAAACTCTTTGTGACGACTGAGTTTAACTCACAGAGCTGAACATTCCCTGGGATGGAGCAGCTGCGAAACACACTATTTGTAGAATCTGCAAGGGGATTTTTGGACCTCTCTGAGGATTTCGTTGGAAACGGGATAAACTGCACATAACCAAACGGAAGTATTCTCAGAACTTTCTTCATGGTGATTGCATTCAACTCACACTGTTGAACCTTTCTTTGATAGTTCAGGTTTGAAACACTCTTTTTGTAGAATCTGCAAGAGGATATTTGGACCCCTCTGAGGATTTCGTTGGAAACGGGATTACCCGCACCTAACTAAACAGAAGCATTCTCAGAACTTTCCTCGTGATGCTTGCATTCAACAAACACTGTTGAACCTTTCTTTGATAGTTTAGGTTTGAAACACTCTTTTTGTAGAAACTGCAAGTTGATATTTGGACCTCTCTGAGGATTTCGTTGGAAACGGGATAAAGTGCACATAACTAAACAGAAGCATTCTCAGAAATTTCTTCGTGATGTTTGCATTCAACTCACAGCGTTGAAACTTTCTTTGATAGTTCAGGTTTGAAACACTCTTTTGTAGAAACTGCAGGTGGATAATTCCATCTCTTTGAGTCCTGTCCTAATAAAGGAGATAACTTCATATCAAAGCAAGACAGAAGCATTCTCAGAAATTTCTTTGGGATGATTGAGTCGGACTCAGCTGAACATTCCTTTGGATGGAGCACTTTCGAAACACACTATTTGTAGAATCTGCAAGTGGATATTTGGACCTCTCTGAGGATTTCGTTGGAAACGGGGTAAACCACACACAACTAAACAGAAGCATTCTCAGAGCCTTCTTCATGATGTTTGCATTCAACTAACAGTGTTGAAACTTTCTTTGATAGTTCAGGTTTGAAACACTCTTTTTGTAGAAACTGCAAGTGGAGAATTGCACCTGTTTGAGGCCTATCCTAGTAAAGGAAATAACTTCATATCAAAACAAGACCGAAGGATTCTCAGAAAATTCCTTGGGATGATTGTCTTGGACTCACCGAGCTGAACATTCCTTGGGCTGGAGAAGTTTTGAGGCACGCTTACTGGAGAATCTGCAAGTGGATATTTGGCCCTCTCTGAGGAATTCGTTGGAAACGGGATAATTTCAGCTAACTAAACAGAAGCAGTCTCAGAATCTTCTTTGTGATGTTTGCATTCAAATCCCAGAGTTGAACGTTCCTTTCAAAGTTCAGGTTTGAAACTCTCTTTTTGTAGAATCTGCAAGTGGATATATGGACCTCTCTGGGCATTTTGTTGGAAACGGGAAAAACTGCACATCACTAAACAGAAGTATTCTCAGAAATTTCCCCGTGGTGATTGCATTCAACTCAAACTGTTGAACCTTTCTTTGATAGTTCAGGTTTGAAACACTCTTTTTGTAGAAACTGCAAGTGGAGTATTGCACCTCTTTGAGGCCTATCCCAGTAAAGGAAATAACTTCATATCAAAACAAGACCGAAGGACTCTCAGAAAATTCCTTGGGATGATTGTCTTGGACTCACCGAGCTGAACATTCCTTGGGCTGGAGAAGTTTTGAAGCACGCTTACTGGAGAATCTGCAAGTGGATATTTGGCCCTCTCTGAGGAACTCGTTGGAAACGGGATAATTTCAGCTAACTAAACAGAAGCAGTCTCAGAATCTTCTTTGTGATGTTTGCATTCAAATCCCAGAGTTGAACGTTCCTTTGAACGTTCAGGTTTGAAACTCTCTTTTTGTAGAATCTGCGAGTGGATATATGGACCTCTCTGGGCATTTCGTTGGAAACGGGAAAAACTGCACATCACTAAACAGAAGTATTCTCAGAAATTTCCCCGTGGTGATTGCATTCAACTCAAACTGTTGAACCTTCTTTGATAGTTCAGGTTTGAAACACACTTTTTGTAGAATCTGCAAGAGGATATTTGGACCTCTCTGAGGATTTCGTTGGAAACGGGATTACCCGCACCTAACTAAACAGAAGCATTCTCAGAACTTTCCTCGTGAGGCTTGCATTCAACAAACACTGTTGAACGTTTCTTTGATAGTTTAGGTTTGAAACACTCTTCTTGTAGAAACTGCAAGTTGATATTTGGACCTCTCTGAGGGTTTCGTTGGAAACGGGATAAAGTGCACATAACTAAACAGAAGCATTCTCAGAACCTTCTTCGTGATGTTTGCATTCAACTCACAGTGTTGAAACTTTCTTTGATAGTTCAGGTTTGAAACACTCTTTTGTAGAAACTGCAGGTGGATAATTCCATCTCTTTGAGTCCTATCCTAGTAAAGGATATAACTTCATATCAAAGCAAGACAGAAGCATTCTCAGAAATTTCTTTGGGATGATTGAGTCGGACTCAGCTGAACATTCCTTTGGATGGAGCACTTTCGAAACGCACTATTTGTAGAATCTGCAAGTGCATGTGTGGTCCTCTCTGAGGATTTCGTTGGAAACGGGATAAACCGCACACAACAAAACAGAAGCATTCTCAGAACCTTCTTCGTGATGTTTGCATTCAACTCACAGTGTTGACAGGTTTGAAACACTCCTTTTGTGGAAACTGCAAGTGGAGAATTGCACCTCTTTGAGGCCTATCCTAGTAAAGGAAATAAGTTCATATCAAAACAAGACAGAAGCATTCTCAGAAAATTCCTTGGGATGATTGTGTTGGACTCACAGAGCTGAACATTCCTTGGGCTGGAGCAGTTTCGAAAGACGCTTTCTGTAGCATCTGCAAGTGGATATTTGGCCCTCTCTGAGGAATTCGTTGGAATCGGGGTAATATCAGCTAACTAAACAGAAGCAGTCTCAGAATCTTCTTTGTGATGTTTGCATTCAAATCCCAGAGTTGAAACTTCCTTTGAAAGTTCAGGTTAGAAACACTCTTTTTGTAGGATCTGCAATTGGATATTTGGACCACTCTGTGGCCTTCGTTCGAAACGGATATATCTTCACATAAAATCTAGACAGAAGCATTCTCAGAAACTTTTCTGTGATGACTGCATTCAACTCACAGAGTTGAACACTCGTTTTGAGAGCGCAGTTTTGAAACTCTCTTTCTGTGGAATCTGCAAGTGGATATGTGGACCTCTTTGAAGATTTCTTTGGAAACGGGAATATCTTCACATAAAATCTAAACAGAAGCATTCTCAGAAACTTCTCTGTGATGTTTGTGTTCAACTCACACAGTTTCACATGGCTTTTCAAAGAGAAGTTCTGAAACATTCTTTTCCTAGTGTCTGCAAGTGGACATTTGGAGAGCTTTCAGGCCTGTGGTGGAAAACGAATTATCGTCACATAACAACAAGAGAGAAGCATTGTCAGAAACTTCTTTGTGATGATTGCATTCAACTCACAGAGTTGAAGGTTCCTTTTCAAACAGCAGTTTCCAAACACTCTTTCTGTGTAATGTGCAAGTGGATATTTCAACGTCTTTGAAGATTTCGTAGGAAACGGGATAATCTTCACAGAAAAGCTAAACAGAAGCATTCTCAGAAACACCTTTGTGATGATTAAATTCAACTCACAGAGTTGAACTTTTCTTTTGGGAGAGAATCTTTGAAACACTCTTTTACTACAATCTGCAAGTGGACATTAGGAGGGCTTTGAGGCCTCTGGTGGAAAAGGAAATATCTTCCAGTAAAAACTAGATAGAAGCATTCTCAGAAACTACTTTGTGATGATTGCATTCAAGACACAGAGTTGAACATTCCCTTTGACAGTGCAGTTTGGAAACTCTCTTTTTGTAGAATCTGCAAGTGGAGATATGGACCGCTTGGAGGCCTATGGTAGTCAAGGAAATAACTTCATATACAAACTAGACAGTAGCATTCTCAGAAAACTCTTTGTGACGACTGAGTTTAACTCACAGAGCTGAACATTCCCTGGGATGGAGCAGCTGCGAAACACACTATTTGTAGAATCTGCAAGGGGATTTTTGGACCTCTCTGAGGATTTCGTTGGAAACGGGATAAACTGCACATAACCAAACGGAAGTATTCTCAGAACTTTCTTCATGGTGATTGCATTCAACTCACACTGTTGAACCTTTCTTTGATAGTTCAGGTTTGAAACACTCTTTTTGTAGAATCTGCAAGAGGATATTTGGACCCCTCTGAGGATTTCGTTGGAAACGGGATTACCCGCACCTAACTAAACAGAAGCATTCTCAGAACTTTCCTCGTGATGCTTGCATTCAACAAACACTGTTGAACCTTTCTTTGATAGTTTAGGTTTGAAACACTCTTTTTGTAGAAACTGCAAGTTGATATTTGGACCTCTCTGAGGATTTCGTTGGAAACGGGATAAAGTGCACATAACTAAACAGAAGCATTCTCAGAAATTTCTTCGTGATGTTTGCATTCAACTCACAGCGTTGAAACTTTCTTTGATAGTTCAGGTTTGAAACACTCTTTTGTAGAAACTGCAGGTGGATAATTCCATCTCTTTGAGTCCTGTCCTAATAAAGGAGATAACTTCATATCAAAGCAAGACAGAAGCATTCTCAGAAATTTCTTTGGGATGATTGAGTCGGACTCAGCTGAACATTCCTTTGGATGGAGCACTTTCGAAACACACTATTTGTAGAATCTGCAAGTGCATATTTGGACCTCTCTGTGGATTTCCTTGAAATGGGATAAACTGCTCACAACTAAACAGAAGCATTCTCAGAACCTTCTTCGTGATGTTTGCATTCAACCCACAGTGTTGAACCTTTCTTTGAAAGTTCAGGTTTGAAACACTCTTTTTGTACAAACTGCAAGTGGAGAATTGCACCTCTTTGAGGCCTATCCTAGTAAAGGAAATAACTTCATATCAAAGCAAGACAGAAGCATTCTCAGAAATTTCTTTGGGATGATTGAGTCGGACTCAGCTGAACATTCCTTTGGATGGAGCACTTTCGAAACACACTATTTGTAGAATCTGCAAGTGGATATTTGGACCTCTCTGAGGATTTCGTTGGAAACGGGATAAACCACACACAACTAAACAGAAGCATTCTCAGAGCCTTCTTCATGATGTTTGCATTCAACTCACAGTGTTGAAACTTTCTTTGATAGTTCAGGTTTGAAACACTCTTTTTGTAGAAACTGCAAGTGGAGAATTGCACCTGTTTGAGGCCTATCCCAGTAAAGGAAATAACTTCATATCAAAACAAGACCGAAGGAGTCTCAGAAAATTCCTTGGGATGATTGTCTTGGACTCACCGAGCTGAACATTCCTTGGGCTGGAGAAGTTTTGAGGCATGCTTACTGGAGAATCTGCAAGTGGATATTTGGCCCTCTCTGAGGAATTCGTTGGAAACGGGATAATTTCAGCTAACTAAACAGAAGCAGTCTCAGAATCTTCTTTGTGATGTTTGCATTCAAATCCCAGAGTTGAACGTTCCTTTCAAAGTTCAGGTTTGAAACTCTCTTTTTGTAGAATCTGCAAGTGGATATATGGACCTCTCTGGGCATTTCGTTGGAAACGGGAAAAACTGCACATCACTAAACAGAAGTATTCTCAGAAATTTCCCCGTGGTGATTGCATTCAACTCAAACTGTTGAACCTTCTTTGATAGTTCAGGTTTGAAACACACTTTTTGTAGAATCTGCAAGAGGATATTTGGACCTCTCTGAGGATTTCGTTGGAAACGGGATTAACCGCACCTAACTAAACAGAAGCATTCTCAGAACTTTCCTCGTGAGGCTTGCATTCAGCAAACACTGTTGAACGTTTCTTTGATAGTTTTGGTTTGAAACACTCTTCTTGTAGAAACTGCAAGTTGATATTTGGACCTCTCTGAGGGTTTCGTTGGAAACGGGATAAAGTGCACATAACTAAACAGAAGCATTCTCAGAACCTTCTTCGTGATGTTTGCATTCAACTCACAGCGTTGAAACTTTCTTTGATAGTTCAGGTTTGAAACACTCTTTTGTAGAAACTGCAGGTGGATAATTCCATCTCTTTGAGTCCTATCCTAGTAAAGGAGATAACTTCATATCAAAGCAAGACAGAAGCATTCTCAGAAATTTCTTTGGGATGATTGAGTCGGACTCAGCTGAACATTCCTTTGGATGGAGCACTTTCGAAACGCACTATTTGTAGAATCTGCAAGTGCATGTGTGGTCCTCTCTGAGGATTTCGTTGGAAACGGGATAAACCACACACAACAAAACAGAAGCATTCTCAGAACCTTCTTCGTGATGTTTGCATTCAACTCACAGTGTTGACAGGTTTGAAACACTCCTTTTGTGGAAACTGCAAGTGGAGAATTGCACCTCTTTGAGGCCTATCCTAGTAAAGGAAATAACTTCATATCAAAACAAGACAGAAGCATTCTCAGAAAATTCCTTGGGATGATTGTGTTGGACTCACAGAGCTGAACATTCCTTGGGCTGGAGCAGTTTCGAAAGACGCTTTCTGTAGCATCTGCAAGTGGATATTTGGCCCTCTCTGAGGAATTCGTTGGAATCGGGGTAATATCAGCTAACTAAACAGAAGCAGTCTCAGAATCTTCTTTGTGATGTTTGCATTCAAATCCCAGAGTTGAAACTTCCTTTGAAAGTTCAGGTTAGAAACACTCTTTTTGTAGGATCTGCAATTGGATATTTGGACCACTCTGTGGCCTTCGTTCGAAACGGATATATCTTCACATAAAATCTAGACAGAAGCATTCTCAGAAACTTTTCTGTGATGACTGCATTCAACTCACAGAGTTGAACACTCGTTTTGAGAGCGCAGTTTTGAAACTCTCTTTCTGTGGAATCTGCAAGTGGATATGTGGACCTCTTTGAAGATTTCTTTGGAAACGGGAATATCTTCACATAAAATCTAAACAGAAGCATTCTCAGAAACTTCTCTGTGATGTTTGTGTTCAACTCACACAGTTTCACATGGCTTTTCAAAGAGAAGTTCTGAAACATTCTTTTCCTAGTGTCTGCAAGTGGACATTTGGAGAGCTTTCAGGCCTGTGGTGGAAAACGAATTATCGTCACATAACAACAAGAGAGAAGCATTGTCAGAAACTTCTTTGTGATGATTGCATTCAACTCACAGAGTTGAAGGTTCCTTTTCAAACAGCAGTTTCCAAACACTCTTTCTGTGTAATGTGCAAGTGGATATTTCAACGTCTTTGAAGATTTCGTAGGAAACGGGATAATCTTCACAGAAAAGCTAAACAGAAGCATTCTCAGAACTTTCCTCGTGATGCTTGCATTCAACAAACACTGTTGAACCTTTCTTTGATAGTTTAGGTTTGAGACACTCTTTTTGTAGAAACTGCAAGTTGATATTTGGACCTCTCTGAGGATTTCGTTGGAAACGGGATAAAGTGCACATAACTAAACAGAAGCATTCTCAGAAATTTCATCGTGATGTTTGCATTCAACTCACAGCGTTGAAACTTTCTTTGATAGTTCAGGTTTGAAACACTCTTTTGTAGAAACTGCAGGTGGATAATTCCATCTCTTTGAGTCCTGTCCTAATAAAGGAGATAACTTCATATCAAAGCAAGACAGAAGCATTCTCAGAAATTTCTTTGGGATGATTGAGTCGGACTCAGCTGAACATTCCTTTGGATGGAGCACTTTCGAAACACACTATTTGTAGAATCTGCAAGTGGATATTTGGACCTCTCTGAGGATTTCGTTGGAAACGGGATAAACCACACACAACTAAACCGAAGCATTCTCAGAGCCTTCTTCATGATGTTTGCATTCAACTCACAGTGTTGAAACTTTCTTTGATAGTTCAGGTTTGAAACACTCTTTTTGTAGAAACTGCAAGTGGAGAATTGCACCTGTTTGAGGCCTATCCCAGTAAAGGAAATAACTTCATATCAAAACAAGACCGAAGGATTCTCAGAAAATTCCTTGGGATGATTGTCTTGGACTCACCGAGCTGAACATTCCTTGGGCTGGAGAAGTTTTGAGGCACGCTTACTGGAGAATCTGCAAGTGGATATTTGGCCCTCTCTGAGGAATTCGTTGGAAACGGGATAATTTCAGCTAACTAAACAGAAGCAGTCTCAGAATCTTCTTTGTGATGTTTGCATTCAAATCCCAGAGTTGAACGTTCCTTTCAAAGTTCAGGTTTGAAACTCTCTTTTTGTAGAATCTGCAAGTGGATATATGGACCTCTCTGGGCATTTCGTTGGAAACGGGAAAAACTGCACATCACTAAACAGAAGTATTCTCAGAAATTTCCCCGTGGTGATTGCATTCAACTCAAACTGTTGAACCTTCTTTGATAGTTCAGGTTTGAAACACACTTTTTGTAGAATCTGCAAGAGGATATTTGGACCTCTCTGAGGATTTCGTTGGAAACGGGATTAACCGCACCTAACTAAACAGAAGCATTCTCAGAACTTTCCTCGTGAGGCTTGCATTCAGCAAACACTGTTGAACGTTTCTTTGATAGTTTTGGTTTGAAACACTCTTCTTGTAGAAACTGCAAGTTGATATTTGGACCTCTCTGAGGGTTTCGTTGGAAACGGGATAAAGTGCACATAACTAAACAGAAGCATTCTCAGAACCTTCTTCGTGATGTTTGCATTCAACTCACAGCGTTGAAACTTTCTTTGATAGTTCAGGTTTGAAACACTCTTTTGTAGAAACTGCAGGTGGATAATTCCATCTCTTTGAGTCCTATCCTAGTAAAGGATATAACTTCATATCAAAGCAAGACAGAAGCATTCTCAGAAATTTCTTTGGGATGATTGAGTCGGACTCAGCTGAACATTCCTTTGGATGGAGCACTTTCGAAACGCACTATTTGTAGAATCTGCAAGTGCATGTGTGGTCCTCTCTGAGGATTTCGTTGGAAACGGGATAAACCGCACACAACAAAACAGAAGCATTCTCAGAACCTTCTTCGTGATGTTTGCATTCAACTCACAGTGTTGACAGGTTTGAAACACTCCTTTTGTGGAAACTGCAAGTGGAGAATTGCACCTCTTTGAGGCCTATCCTAGAAAAGGAAATAACTTCATATCAAAACAAGACAGAAGCATTCTCAGAAAATTCCTTGGGATGATTGTGTTGGACTCACAGAGCTGAACATTCCTTGGGCTGGAGCAGTTTCGAAAGACGCTTTCTGTAGCATCTGCAAGTGGATATTTGGCCCTCTCTGAGGAATTCGTTGGAATCGGGGTAATATCAGCTAACTAAACAGAAGCAGTCTCAGAATCTTCTTTGTGATGTTTGCATTCAAATCCCAGAGTTGAAACTTCCTTTGAAAGTTCAGGTTAGAAACACTCTTTTTGTAGGATCTGCAATTGGATATTTGGACCACTCTGTGGCCTTCGTTCGAAACGGATATATCTTCACATAAAATCTAGACAGAAGCATTCTCAGAAACTTTTCTGTGATGACTGCATTCAACTCACAGAGTTGAACACTCGTTTTGAGAGCGCAGTTTTGAAACTCTCTTTCTGTGGAATCTGCAAGTGGATATGTGGACCTCTTTGAAGATTTCTTTGGAAACGGGAATATCTTCACATAAAATCTAAACAGAAGCATTCTCAGAAACTTCTCTGTGATGTTTGTGTTCAACTCACACAGTTTCACATGGCTTTTCAAAGAGAAGTTCTGAAACATTCTTTTCCTAGTGTCTGCAAGTGGACATTTGGAGAGCTTTCAGGCCTGTGGTGGAAAACGAATTATCGTCACATAACAACAAGAGAGAAGCATTGTCAGAAACTTCTTTGTGATGATTGCATTCAACTCACAGAGTTGAAGGTTCCTTTTCAAACAGCAGTTTCCAAACACTCTTTCTGTGTAATGTGCAAGTGGATATTTCAACGTCTTTGAAGATTTCGTAGGAAACGGGATAATCTTCACAGAAAAGCTAAACAGAAGCATTCTCAGAAACACCTTTGTGATGATTAAATTCAACTCACAGAGTTGAACTTTTCTTTTGGGAGAGAATCTTTGAAACACTCTTTTACTACAATCTGCAAGTGGACATTAGGAGGGCTTTGAGGCCTCTGGTGGAAAAGGAAATATCTTCCAGTAAAAACTAGATAGAAGCATTCTCAGAAACTACTTTGTGATGATTGCATTCAAGACACAGAGTTGAACATTCCCTTTGACAGTGCAGTTTGGAAACTCTCTTTTTGTAGAATCTGCAAGTGGAGATATGGACCGCTTGGAGGCCTATGGTAGTCAAGGAAATAACTTCATATACAAACTAGACAGTAGCATTCTCAGAAAACTCTTTGTGACGACTGAGTTTAACTCACAGAGCTGAACATTCCCTGGGATGGAGCAGCTGCGAAACACACTATTTGTAGAATCTGCAAGGGGATTTTTGGACCTCTCTGAGGATTTCGTTGGAAACGGGATAAACTGCACATAACCAAACGGAAGTATTCTCAGAACTTTCTTCATGGTGATTGCATTCAACTCACACTGTTGAACCTTTCTTTGATAGTTCAGGTTTGAAACACTCTTTTTGTAGAATCTGCAAGAGGATATTTGGACCCCTCTGAGGATTTCGTTGGAAACGGGATTACCCGCACCTAACTAAACAGAAGCATTCTCAGAACTTTCCTCGTGATGCTTGCATTCAACAAACACTGTTGAACCTTTCTTTGATAGTTTAGGTTTGAAACACTCTTTTTGTAGAAACTGCAAGTTGATATTTGGACCTCTCTGAGGATTTCGTTGGAAACGGGATAAAGTGCACATAACTAAACAGAAGCATTCTCAGAAATTTCTTCGTGATGTTTGCATTCAACTCACAGCGTTGAAACTTTCTTTGATAGTTCAGGTTTGAAACACTCTTTTGTAGAAACTGCAGGTGGATAATTCCATCTCTTTGAGTCCTGTCCTAATAAAGGAGATAACTTCATATCAAAGCAAGACAGAAGCATTCTCAGAAATTTCTTTGGGATGATTGAGTCGGACTCAGCTGAACATTCCTTTGGATGGAGCACTTTCGAAACACACTATTTGTAGAATCTGCAAGTGCATATTTGGACCTCTCTGTGGATTTCGTTGAAACGGGATAAACTGCTCACAACTAAACAGAAGCATTCTCAGAACCTTCTTCGTGATGTTTGCATTCAACCCACAGTGTTGAACCTTTCTTTGAAAGTTCAGGTTTGAAACACTCTTTTTGTACAAACTGCAAGTGGAGAATTGCACCTCTTTGAGGCCTATCCTAGTAAAGGAAATAACTTCATATCAAAGCAAGACAGAAGCATTCTCAGAAATTTCTTTGGGATGATTGAGTCGGACTCAGCTGAACATTCCTTTGGATGGAGCACTTTCGAAACACACTATTTGTAGAATCTGCAAGTGGATATTTGGACCTCTCTGAGGATTTCGTTGGAAACGGGATAAACCACACACAACTAAACAGAAGCATTCTCAGAGCCTTCTTCATGATGTTTGCATTCAACTCACAGTGTTGAAACTTTCTTTGATAGTTCAGGTTTGAAACACTCTTTTTGTAGAAACTGCAAGTGGAGAATTGCACCTGTTTGAGGCCTATCCCAGTAAAGGAAATAACTTCATATCAAAACAAGACCGAAGGATTCTCAGAAAATTCCTTGGGATGATTGTCTTGGACTCACCGAGCTGAACATTCCTTGGGCTGGAGAAGTTTTGAGGCACGCTTACTGGAGAATCTGCAAGTGGATATTTGGCCCTCTCTGAGGAATTCGTTGGAAACGGGATAATTTCAGCTAACTAAACAGAAGCAGTCTCAGAATCTTCTTTGTGATGTTTGCATTCAAATCCCAGAGTTGAACGTTCCTTTCAAAGTTCAGGTTTGAAACTCTCTTTTTGTAGAATCTGCAAGTGGATATATGGACCTCTCTGGGCATTTCGTTGGAAACGGGAAAAACTGCACATCACTAAACAGAAGTATTCTCAGAAATTTCCCCGTGGTGATTGCATTCAACTCAAACTGTTGAACCTTCTTTGATAGTTCAGGTTTGAAACACACTTTTTGTAGAATCTGCAAGAGGATATTTGGACCTCTCTGAGGATTTCGTTGGAAACGGGATTAACCGCACCTAACTAAACAGAAGCATTCTCAGAACTTTCCTCGTGAGGCTTGCATTCAGCAAACACTGTTGAACGTTTCTTTGATAGTTTTGGTTTGAAACACTCTTCTTGTAGAAACTGCAAGTTGATATTTGGACCTCTCTGAGGGTTTCGTTGGAAACGGGATAAAGTGCACATAACTAAACAGAAGCATTCTCAGAACCTTCTTCGTGATGTTTGCATTCAACTCACAGTGTTGACAGGTTTGAAACACTCCTTTTGTGGAAACTGCAAGTGGAGAATTGCACCTCTTTGAGGCCTATCCTAGTAAAGGAAATAACTTCATATCAAAACAAGACAGAAGCATTCTCAGAAAATTCCTTGGGATGATTGTGTTGGACTCACAGACCTGAACATTCCTTGGGCTGGAGCAGTTTCGAAAGACGCTTTCTGTAGCATCTGCAAGTGGATATTTGGCCCTCTCTGAGGAATTCGTTGGAATCGGGGTAATATCAGCTAACTAAACAGAAGCAGTCTCAGAATCTTCTTTGTGATGTTTGCATTCAAATCCCAGAGTTGAAACTTCCTTTGAAAGTTCAGGTTAGAAACACTCTTTTTGTAGGATCTGCAATTGGATATTTGGACCACTCTGTGGCCTTCGTTCGAAACGGATATATCTTCACATAAAATCTAGACAGAAGCATTCTCAGAAACTTTTCTGTGGTGACTGCATTCAACTCACAGAGTTGAACACTCGTTTTGAGAGCGCAGTTTTGAAACTCTCTTTCTGTGGAATCTGCAAGTGGATATGTGGACCTCTTTGAAGATTTCTTTGGAAACGGGAATATCTTCACATAAAATCTAAACAGAAGCATTCTCAGAAACTTCTCTGTGATGTTTGTGTTCAACTCACACAGTTTCACATGGCTTTTCAAAGAGAAGTTCTGAAACATTCTTTTCCTAGTGTCTGCAAGTGGACATTTGGAGAGCTTTCAGGCCTGTGGTGGAAAACGAATTATCGTCACATAAAAACAAGAGAGAAGCATTGTGAGAAACTTCTTTGTGATGATTGCATTCAACTCACAGAGTTGAAGGTTCCTTTTCAAACAGCAGTTTCCAAACACTCTTTCTGTGTAATGTGCAAGTGGATATTTCAACGTCTTTGAAGATTTCGTAGGAAACGGGATAATCTTCACAGAAAAGCTAAACAGAAGCATTCTCAGAAACACCTTTGTGATGATTAAATTCAACTCACAGAGTTGAACTTTTCTTTTGGGAGAGAATCTTTGAAACACTCTTTTACTACAATCTGCAAGTGGACATTAGGAGGGCTTTGAGGCCTCTGGTGGAAAAGGAAATATCTTCCAGTAAAAACTGGATAGAAGCATTCTCAGAAACTACTTTGTGATGATTGCATTCAAGACACAGAGTTGAACATTCCCTTTGACAGTGCAGTTTGGAAACTCTCTTTTTGTAGAATCTGCAAGTGGAGATATGGACCGCTTGGAGGCCTATGGTAGTCAAGGAAATAACTTCATATACAAACTAGACAGTAGCATTCTCAGAAAACTCTTTGTGACGACTGAGTTTAACTCACAGAGCTGAACATTCCCTGGGATGGAGCAGCTGCGAAACACACTATTTGTAGAATCTGCAAGGGGATTTTTGGACCTCTCTGAGGATTTCGTTGGAAACGGGATAAACTGCACATAACCAAACGGAAGTATTCTCAGAACTTTCTTCATGGTGATTGCATTCAACTCACACTGTTGAACCTTTCTTTGATAGTTCAGGTTTGAAACACTCTTTTTGTAGAATCTGCAAGAGGATATTTGGACCCCTCTGAGGATTTCGTTGGAAACGGGATTACCCGCACCTAACTAAACAGAAGCATTCTCAGAACTTTCCTCGTGATGCTTGCATTCAACAAACACTGTTGAACCTTTCTTTGATAGTTTAGGTTTGAAACACTCTTTTTGTAGAAACTGCAAGTTGATATTTGGACCTCTCTGAGGATTTCGTTGGAAACGGGATAAAGTGCACATAACTAAACAGAAGCATTCTCAGAAATTTCTTCGTGATGTTTGCATTCAACTCACAGCGTTGAAACTTTCTTTGATAGTTCAGGTTTGAAACACTCTTTTGTAGAAACTGCAGGTGGATAATTCCATCTCTTTGAGTCCTGTCCTAATAAAGGAGATAACTTCATATCAAAGCAAGACAGAAGCATTCTCAGAAATTTCTTTGGGATGATTGAGTCGGACTCAGCTGAACATTCCTTTGGTTGGAGCACTTTCGAAACACACTATTTGTAGAATCTGCAAGTGGATATTTGGACCTCTCTGAGGATTTCGTTGGAAACGGGGTAAACCACACACAACTAAACAGAAGCATTCTCAGAGCCTTCTTCATGATGTTTGCATTCAACTCACAGTGTTGAAACTTTCTTTGATAGTTCAGGTTTGAAACACTCTTTTTGTAGAAACTGCAAGTGGAGAATTGCACCTGTTTGAGGCCTATCCTAGTAAAGGAAATAACTTCATATCAAAACAAGACCGAAGGATTCTCAGAAAATTCCTTGGGATGATTGTCTTGGACTCACCGAGCTGAACATTCCTTGGGCTGGAGAAGTTTTGAGGCACGCTTACTGGAGAATCTGCAAGTGGATATTTGGCCCTCTCTGAGGAACTCGTTGGAAACGGGATAATTTCAGCTAACTAAACAGAAGCAGTCTCAGAATCTTCTTTGTGATGTTTGCATTCAAATCCCAGAGTTGAACGTTCCTTTGAACGTTCAGGTTTGAAACTCTCTTTTTGTAGAATCTGCGAGTGGATATATGGACCTCTCTGGGCATTTCGTTGGAAACGGGAAAAACTGCACATCACTAAACAGAAGTATTCTCAGAAATTTCCCCGTGGTGATTGCATTCAACTCAAACTGTTGAACCTTCTTTGATAGTTCAGGTTTGAAACACACTTTTTGTAGAATCTGCAAGAGGATATTTGGACCTCTCTGAGGATTTCGTTGGAAACGGGATTACCCGCACCTAACTAAACAGAAGCATTCTCAGAACTTTCCTCGTGAGGCTTGCATTCAACAAACACTGTTGAACGTTTCTTTGATAGTTTTGGTTTGAAACACTCTTCTTGTAGAAACTGCAAGTTGATATTTGGACCTCTCTGAGGGTTTCGTTGGAAACGGGATAAAGTGCACATAACTAAACAGAAGCATTCTCAGAACCTTCTTCGTGATGTTTGCATTCAACTCACAGTGTTGAAACTTTCTTTGATAGTTCAGGTTTGAAACACTCTTTTGTAGAAACTGCAGGTGGATAATTCCATCTCTTTGAGTCCTATCCTAGTAAAGGATATAACTTCATATCAAAGCAAGACAGAAGCATTCTCAGAAATTTCTTTGGGATGATTGAGTCGGACTCAGCTGAACATTCCTTTGGATGGAGCACTTTCGAAACGCACTATTTGTAGAATCTGCAAGTGCATGTGTGGTCCTCTCTGAGGATTTCGTTGGAAACGGGATAAACCGCACACAACAAAACAGAAGCATTCTCAGAACCTTCTTCGTGATGTTTGCATTCAACTCACAGTGTTGACAGGTTTGAAACACTCCTTTTGTGGAAACTGCAAGTGGAGAATTGCACCTCTTTGAGGCCTATCCTAGTAAAGGAAATAAGTTCATATCAAAACAAGACAGAAGCATTCTCAGAAAATTCCTTGGGATGATTGTGTTGGACTCACAGAGCTGAACATTCCTTGGGCTGGAGCAGTTTCGAAAGACGCTTTCTGTAGCATCTGCAAGTGGATATTTGGCCCTCTCTGAGGAATTCGTTGGAATCGGGGTAATATCAGCTAACTAAACAGAAGCAGTCTCAGAATCTTCTTTGTGATGTTTGCATTCAAATCCCAGAGTTGAAACTTCCTTTGAAAGTTCAGGTTAGAAACACTCTTTTTGTAGGATCTGCAATTGGATATTTGGACCACTCTGTGGCCTTCGTTCGAAACGGATATATCTTCACATAAAATCTAGACAGAAGCATTCTCAGAAACTTTTCTGTGATGACTGCATTCAACTCACAGCGTTGAACACTCGTTTTGAGAGCGCAGTTTTGAAACTCTCTTTCTGTGGAATCTGCAAGTGGATATGTGGACCTCTTTGAAGATTTCTTTGGAAACGGGAATATCTTCACATAAAATCTAAACAGAAGCATTCTCAGAAACTTCTCTGTGATGTTTGTGTTCAACTCACACAGTTTCACATGGCTTTTCAAAGAGAAGTTCTGAAACATTCTTTTCCTAGTGTCTGCAAGTGGACATTTGGAGAGCTTTCAGGCCTGTGGTGGAAAACGAATTATCGTCACATAACAACAAGAGAGAAGCATTGTCAGAAACTTCTTTGTGATGATTGCATTCAACTCACAGAGTTGAAGGTTCCTTTTCAAACAGCAGTTTCCAAACACTCTTTCTGTGTAATGTGCAAGTGGATATTTCAACGTCTTTGAAGATTTCGTAGGAAACGGGATAATCTTCACAGAAAAGCTAAACAGAAGCATTCTCAGAAACACCTTTGTGATGATTAAATTCAACTCACAGAGTTGAACTTTTCTTTTGGGAGAGAATCTTTGAAACACTCTTTTACTACAATCTGCAAGTGGACATTAGGAGGGCTTTGAGGCCTCTGGTGGAAAAGGAAATATCTTCCAGTAAAAACTAGATAGAAGCATTCTCAGAAACTACTTTGTGATGATTGCATTCAAGACACAGAGTTGAACATTCCCTTTGACAGTGCAGTTTGGAAACTCTCTTTTTGTAGAATCTGCAAGTGGAGATATGGACCGCTTGGAGGCCTATGGTAGTCAAGGAAATAACTTCATATACAAACTAGACAGTAGCATTCTCAGAAAACTCTTTGTGACGACTGAGTTTAACTCACAGAGCTGAACATTCCCTGGGATGGAGCAGCTGCGAAACACACTATTTGTAGAATCTGCAAGGGGATTTTTGGACCTCTCTGAGGATTTCGTTGGAAACGGGATAAACTGCACATAACCAAACGGAAGTATTCTCAGAACTTTCTTCATGGTGATTGCATTCAACTCACACTGTTGAACCTTTCTTTGATAGTTCAGGTTTGAAACACTCTTTTTGTAGAATCTGCAAGAGGATATTTGGACCCCTCTGAGGATTTCGTTGGAAACGGGATTACCCGCACCTAACTAAACAGAAGCATTCTCAGAACATTCCTCGTGATGCTTGCATTCAACAAACACTGTTGAACCTTTCTTTGATAGTTTAGGTTTGAAACACTCTTTTTGTAGAAACTGCAAGTTGATATTTGGACCTCTCTGAGGATTTCGTTGGAAACGGGATAAAGTGCACATAACTAAACAGAAGCATTCTCAGAAATTTCTTCGTGATGTTTGCATTCAACTCACAGCGTTGAAACTTTCTTTGATAGTTCAGGTTTGAAACACTCTTTTGTAGAAACTGCAGGTGGATAATTCCATCTCTTTGAGTCCTGTCCTAATAAAGGAGATAACTTCATATCAAAGCAAGACAGAAGCATTCTCAGAAATTTCTTTGGGATGATTGAGTCGGACTCAGCTGAACATTCCTTTGGTTGGAGCACTTTCGAAACACACTATTTGTAGAATCTGCAAGTGGATATTTGGACCTCTCTGAGGATTTCGTTGGAAACGGGGTAAACCACACACAACTAAACAGAAGCATTCTCAGAGCCTTCTTCATGATGTTTGCATTCAACTCACAGTGTTGAAACTTTCTTTGATAGTTCAGGTTTGAAACACTCT
Organism: Pan troglodytes; assembly: GCF_028858775.2. NCBI lineage: Eukaryota > Metazoa > Chordata > Mammalia > Primates > Hominidae > Pan > Pan troglodytes. Next base: position 65,368,452 of record NC_072403.2, read on the forward strand.
TTTTGTAGAAACTGCAAGTGGAGAATTGCACCTGTTTGAGGCCTATCCTAGTAAAGGAAATAACTTCATATCAAAACAAGACCGAAGGATTCTCAGAAAATTCCTTGGGATGATTGTCTTGGACTCACCGAGCTGAACATTCCTTGGGCTGGAGAAGTTTTGAGGCACGCTTACTGGAGAATCTGCAAGTGGATATTTGGCCCTCTCTGAGGAACTCGTTGGAAACGGGATAATTTCAGCTAACTAAACAGAAGCAGTCTCAGAATCTTCTTTGTGATGTTTGCATTCAAATCCCAGAGTTGAACGTTCCTTTGAACGTTCAGGTTTGAAACTCTCTTTTTGTAGAATCTGCGAGTGGATATATGGACCTCTCTGGGCATTTCGTTGGAAACGGGAAAAACTGCACATCACTAAACAGAAGTATTCTCAGAAATTTCCCCGTGGTGATTGCATTCAACTCAAACTGTTGAACCTTCTTTGATAGTTCAGGTTTGAAACACACTTTTTGTAGAATCTGCAAGAGGATATTTGGACCTCTCTGAGGATTTCGTTGGAAACGGGATTACCCGCACCTAACTAAACAGAAGCATTCTCAGAACTTTCCTCGTGAGGCTTGCATTCAACAAACACTGTTGAACGTTTCTTTGATAGTTTTGGTTTGAAACACTCTTCTTGTAGAAACTGCAAGTTGATATTTGGACCTCTCTGAGGGTTTCGTTGGAAACGGGATAAAGTGCACATAACTAAACAGAAGCATTCTCAGAACCTTCTTCGTGATGTTTGCATTCAACTCACAGTGTTGAAACTTTCTTTGATAGTTCAGGTTTGAAACACTCTTTTGTAGAAACTGCAGGTGGATAATTCCATCTCTTTGAGTCCTATCCTAGTAAAGGATATAACTTCATATCAAAGCAAGACAGAAGCATTCTCAGAAATTTCTTTGGGATGATTGAGTCGGACTCAGCTGAACATTCCTTTGGATGGAGCACTTTCGAAACGCACTATTTGTAGAATCTGCAAGTGCATGTGTGGTCCTCTCTGAGGATTTCGTTGGAAACGGGATAAACCGCACACAACAAAACAGAAGCATTCTCAGAACCTTCTTCGTGATGTTTGCATTCAACTCACAGTGTTGACAGGTTTGAAACACTCCTTTTCTGGAAACTGCAAGTGGAGAATTGCACCTCTTTGAGGCCTATCCTAGTAAAGGAAATAACTTCATATCAAAACAAGACAGAAGCATTCTCAGAAAATTCCTTGGGATGATTGTGTTGGACTCACAGAGCTGAACATTCCTTGGGCTGGAGCAGTTTCGAAAGACGCTTTCTGTAGCATCTGCAAGTGGATATTTGGCCCTCTCTGAGGAATTCGTTGGAATCGGGGTAATATCAGCTAACTAAACAGAAGCAGTCTCAGAATCTTCTTTGTGATGTTTGCATTCAAATCCCAGAGTTGAAACTTCCTTTGAAAGTTCAGGTTAGAAACACTCTTTTTGTAGGATCTGCAATTGGATATTTGGACCACTCTGTGGCCTTCGTTCGAAACGGATATATCTTCACATAAAATCTAGACAGAAGCATTCTCAGAAACTTTTCTGTGATGACTGCATTCAACTCACAGAGTTGAACACTCGTTTTGAGAGCGCAGTTTTGAAACTCTCTTTCTGTGGAATCTGCAAGTGGATATGTGGACCTCTTTGAAGATTTCTTTGGAAACGGGAATATCTTCACATAAAATCTAAACAGAAGCATTCTCAGAAACTTCTCTGTGATGTTTGTGTTCAACTCACACAGTTTCACATGGCTTTTCAAAGAGAAGTTCTGAAACATTCTTTTCCTAGTGTCTGCAAGTGGACATTTGGAGAGCTTTCAGGCCTGTGGTGGAAAACGAATTATCGTCACATAAAAACAAGAGAGAAGCATTGTCAGAAACTTCTTTGTGATGATTGCATTCAACTCACAGAGTTGAAGGTTCCTTTTCAAACAGCAGTTTCCAAACACTCTTTCTGTGTAATGTGCAAGTGGATATTTCAACGTCTTTGAAGATTTCGTAGGAAACGGGATAATCTTCACAGAAAAGCTAAACAGAAGCATTCTCAGAAACACCTTTGTGATGATTAAATTCAACTCACAGAGTTGAACTTTTCTTTTGGGAGAGAATCTTTGAAACACTCTTTTACTACAATCTGCAAGTGGACATTAGGAGGGCTTTGAGGCCTCTGGTGGAAAAGGAAATATCTTCCAGTAAAAACTAGATAGAAGCATTCTCAGAAACTACTTTGTGATGATTGCATTCAAGACACAGAGTTGAACATTCCCTTTGACAGTGCAGTTTGGAAACTCTCTTTTTGTAGAATCTGCAAGTGGAGATATGGACCGCTTGGAGGCCTATGGTAGTCAAGGAAATAACTTCATATACAAACTAGACAGTAGCATTCTCAGAAAACTCTTTGTGACGACTGAGTTTAACTCACAGAGCTGAACATTCCCTGGGATGGAGCAGCTGCGAAACACACTATTTGTAGAATCTGCAAGGGGATTTTTGGACCTCTCTGAGGATTTCGTTGGAAACGGGATAAACTGCACATAACCAAACGGAAGTATTCTCAGAACTTTCTTCATGGTGATTGCATTCAACTCACACTGTTGAACCTTTCTTTGATAGTTCAGGTTTGAAACACTCTTTTTGTAGAATCTGCAAGAGGATATTTGGACCCCTCTGAGGATTTCGTTGGAAACGGGATTACCCGCACCTAACTAAACAGAAGCATTCTCAGAACTTTCCTCGTGATGCTTGCATTCAACAAACACTGTTGAACCTTTCTTTGATAGTTTAGGTTTGAAACACTCTTTTTGTAGAAACTGCAAGTTGATATTTGGACCTCTCTGAGGATTTCGTTGGAAACGGGATAAAGTGCACATAACTAAACAGAAGCATTCTCAGAAATTTCTTCGTGATGTTTGCATTCAACTCACAGCGTTGAAACTTTCTTTGATAGTTCAGGTTTGAAACACTCTTTTGTAGAAACTGCAGGTGGATAATTCCATCTCTTTGAGTCCTGTCCTAATAAAGGAGATAACTTCATATCAAAGCAAGACAGAAGCATTCTCAGAAATTTCTTTGGGATGATTGAGTCGGACTCAGCTGAACATTCCTTTGGATGGAGCACTTTCGAAACACACTATTTGTAGAATCTGCAAGTGCATATTTGGACCTCTCTGTGGATTTCCTTGAAATGGGATAAACTGCTCACAACTAAACAGAAGCATTCTCAGAACCTTCTTCGTGATGTTTGCATTCAACCCACAGTGTTGAACCTTTCTTTGAAAGTTCAGGTTTGAAACACTCTTTTTGTACAAACTGCAAGTGGAGAATTGCACCTCTTTGAGGCCTATCCTAGTAAAGGAAATAACTTCATATCAAAGCAAGACAGAAGCATTCTCAGAAATTTCTTTGGGATGATTGAGTCGGACTCAGCTGAACATTCCTTTGGATGGAGCACTTTCGAAACACACTATTTGTAGAATCTGCAAGTGGATATTTGGACCTCTCTGAGGATTTCGTTGGAAACGGGATAAACCACACACAACTAAACAGAAGCATTCTCAGAGCCTTCTTCATGATGTTTGCATTCAACTCACAGTGTTGAAACTTTCTTTGATAGTTCAGGTTTGAAACACTCTTTTTGTAGAAACTGCAAGTGGAGAATTGCACCTGTTTGAGGCCTATCCCAGTAAAGGAAATAACTTCATATCAAAACAAGACCGAAGGAGTCTCAGAAAATTCCTTGGGATGATTGTCTTGGACTCACCGAGCTGAACATTCCTTGGGCTGGAGAAGTTTTGAGGCACGCTTACTGGAGAATCTGCAAGTGGATATTTGGCCCTCTCTGAGGAATTCGTTGGAAACGGGATAATTTCAGCTAACTAAACAGAAGCAGTCTCAGAATCTTCTTTGTGATGTTTGCATTCAAATCCCAGAGTTGAACGTTCCTTTCAAAGTTCAGGTTTGAAACTCTCTTTTTGTGGAATCTGCAAGTGGATATATGGACCTCTCTGGGCATTTCGTTGGAAACGGGAAAAACTGCACATCACTAAACAGAAGTATTCTCAGAAATTTCCCCGTGGTGATTGCATTCAACTCAAACTGTTGAACCTTCTTTGATAGTTCAGGTTTGAAACACACTTTTTGTAGAATCTGCAAGAGGATATTTGGACCTCTCTGAGGATTTCGTTGGAAACGGGATTAACCGCACCTAACTAAACAGAAGCATTCTCAGAACTTTCCTCGTGAGGCTTGCATTCAGCAAACACTGTTGAACGTTTCTTTGATAGTTTTGGTTTGAAACACTCTTCTTGTAGAAACTGCAAGTTGATATTTGGACCTCTCTGAGGGTTTCGTTGGAAACGGGATAAAGTGCACATAACTAAACAGAAGCATTCTCAGAACCTTCTTCGTGATGTTTGCATTCAACTCACAGCGTTGAAACTTTCTTTGATAGTTCAGGTTTGAAACACTCTTTTGTAGAAACTGCAGGTGGATAATTCCATCTCTTTGAGTCCTATCCTAGTAAAGGAGATAACTTCATATCAAAGCAAGACAGAAGCATTCTCAGAAATTTCTTTGGGATGATTGAGTCGGACTCAGCTGAACATTCCTTTGGATGGAGCACTTTCGAAACGCACTATTTGTAGAATCTGCAAGTGCATGTGTGGTCCTCTCTGAGGATTTCGTTGGAAACGGGATAAACCGCACACAACAAAACAGAAGCATTCTCAGAACCTTCTTCGTGATGTTTGCATTCAACTCACAGTGTTGACAGGTTTGAAACACTCCTTTTGTGGAAACTGCAAGTGGAGAATTGCACCTCTTTGAGGCCTATCCTAGTAAAGGAAATAACTTCATATCAAAACAAGACAGAAGCATTCTCAGAAAATTCCTTGGGATGATTGTGTTGGACTCACAGAGCTGAACATTCCTTGGGCTGGAGCAGTTTCGAAAGACGCTTTCTGTAGCATCTGCAAGTGGATATTTGGCCCTCTCTGAGGAATTCGTTGGAATCGGGGTAATATCAGCTAACTAAACAGAAGCAGTCTCAGAATCTTCTTTGTGATGTTTGCATTCAAATCCCAGAGTTGAAACTTCCTTTGAAAGTTCAGGTTAGAAACACTCTTTTTGTAGGATCTGCAATTGGATATTTGGACCACTCTGTGGCCTTCGTTCGAAACGGATATATCTTCACATAAAATCTAGACAGAAGCATTCTCAGAAACTTTTCTGTGATGACTGCATTCAACTCACAGAGTTGAACACTCGTTTTGAGAGCGCAGTTTTGAAACTCTCTTTCTGTGGAATCTGCAAGTGGATATGTGGACCTCTTTGAAGATTTCTTTGGAAACGGGAATATCTTCACATAAAATCTAAACAGAAGCATTCTCAGAAACTTCTCTGTGATGTTTGTGTTCAACTCACACAGTTTCACATGGCTTTTCAAAGAGAAGTTCTGAAACATTCTTTTCCTAGTGTCTGCAAGTGGACATTTGGAGAGCTTTCAGGCCTGTGGTGGAAAACGAATTATCGTCACATAAAAACAAGAGAGAAGCATTGTCAGAAACTTCTTTGTGATGATTGCATTCAACTCACAGAGTTGAAGGTTCCTTTTCAAACAGCAGTTTCCAAACACTCTTTCTGTGTAATGTGCAAGTGGATATTTCAACGTCTTTGAAGATTTCGTAGGAAACGGGATAATCTTCACAGAAAAGCTAAACAGAAGCATTCTCAGAAACACCTTTGTGATGATTAAATTCAACTCACAGAGTTGAACTTTTCTTTTGGGAGAGAATCTTTGAAACACTCTTTTACTACAATCTGCAAGTGGACATTAGGAGGGCTTTGAGGCCTCTGGTGGAAAAGGAAATATCTTCCAGTAAAAACTAGATAGAAGCATTCTCAGAAACTACTTTGTGATGATTGCATTCAAGACACAGAGTTGAACATTCCCTTTGACAGTGCAGTTTGGAAACTCTCTTTTTGTAGAATCTGCAAGTGGAGATATGGACCGCTTGGAGGCCTATGGTAGTCAAGGAAATAACTTCATATACAAACTAGACAGTAGCATTCTCAGAAAACTCTTTGTGACGACTGAGTTTAACTCACAGAGCTGAACATTCCCTGGGATGGAGCAGCTGCGAAACACACTATTTGTAGAATCTGCAAGGGGATTTTTGGACCTCTCTGAGGATTTCGTTGGAAACGGGATAAACTGCACATAACCAAACGGAAGTATTCTCAGAACTTTCTTCATGGTGATTGCATTCAACTCACACTGTTGAACCTTTCTTTGATAGTTCAGGTTTGAAACACTCTTTTTGTAGAATCTGCAAGAGGATATTTGGACCCCTCTGAGGATTTCGTTGGAAACGGGATTACCCGCACCTAACTAAACAGAAGCATTCTCAGAACTTTCCTCGTGATGCTTGCATTCAACAAACACTGTTGAACCTTTCTTTGATAGTTTAGGTTTGAAACACTCTTTTTGTAGAAACTGCAAGTTGATATTTGGACCTCTCTGAGGATTTCGTTGGAAACGGGATAAAGTGCACATAACTAAACAGAAGCATTCTCAGAAATTTCTTCGTGATGTTTGCATTCAACTCACAGCGTTGAAACTTTCTTTGATAGTTCAGGTTTGAAACACTCTTTTGTAGAAACTGCAGGTGGATAATTCCATCTCTTTGAGTCCTGTCCTAATAAAGGAGATAACTTCATATCAAAGCAAGACAGAAGCATTCTCAGAAATTTCTTTGGGATGATTGAGTCGGACTCAGCTGAACATTCCTTTGGATGGAGCACTTTCGAAACACACTATTTGTAGAATCTGCAAGTGCATATTTGGACCTCTCTGTGGATTTCGTTGAAACGGGATAAACTGCTCACAACTAAACAGAAGCATTCTCAGAACCTTCTTCGTGATGTTTGCATTCAACCCACAGTGTTGAACCTTTCTTTGAAAGTTCAGGTTTGAAACACTCTTTTTGTACAAACTGCAAGTGGAGAATTGCACCTCTTTGAGGCCTATCCTAGTAAAGGAAATAACTTCATATCAAAGCAAGACAGAAGCATTCTCAGAAATTTCTTTGGGATGATTGAGTCGGACTCAGCTGAACATTCCTTTGGATGGAGCACTTTCGAAACACACTATTTGTAGAATCTGCAAGTGGATATTTGGACCTCTCTGAGGATTTCGTTGGAAACGGGATAAACCACACACAACTAAACAGAAGCATTCTCAGAGCCTTCTTCATGATGTTTGCATTCAACTCACAGTGTTGAAACTTTCTTTGATAGTTCAGGTTTGAAACACTCTTTTTGTAGAAACTGCAAGTGGAGAATTGCACCTGTTTGAGGCCTATCCCAGTAAAGGAAATAACTTCATATCAAAACAAGACCGAAGGATTCTCAGAAAATTCCTTGGGATGATTGTCTTGGACTCACCGAGCTGAACATTCCTTGGGCTGGAGAAGTTTTGAGGCACGCTTACTGGAGAATCTGCAAGTGGATATTTGGCCCTCTCTGAGGAATTCGTTGGAAACGGGATAATTTCAGCTAACTAAACAGAAGCAGTCTCAGAATCTTCTTTGTGATGTTTGCATTCAAATCCCAGAGTTGAACGTTCCTTTCAAAGTTCAGGTTTGAAACTCTCTTTTGGTAGAATCTGCAAGTGGATATATGGACCTCTCTGGGCATTTCGTTGGAAACGGGAAAAACTGCACATCACTAAACAGAAGTATTCTCAGAAATTTCCCCGTGGTGATTGCATTCAACTCAAACTGTTGAACCTTCTTTGATAGTTCAGGTTTGAAACACACTTTTTGTAGAATCTGCAAGAGGATATTTGGACCTCTCTGAGGATTTCGTTGGAAACGGGATTAACCGCACCTAACTAAACAGAAGCATTCTCAGAACTTTCTTCGTGAGGCTTGCATTCAGCAAACACTGTTGAACGTTTCTTTGATAGTTTTGGTTTGAAACACTCTTCTTGTAGAAACTGCAAGTTGATATTTGGACCTCTCTGAGGGTTTCGTTGGAAACGGGATAAAGTGCACATAACTAAACAGAAGCATTCTCAGAAACTTCTTCGTGATGTTTGCATTCAACTCACAGCGTTGAAACTTTCTTTGATAGTTCAGGTTTGAAACACTCTTTTGTAGAAACTGCAGGTGGATAATTCCATCTCTTTGAGTCCTATCCTAGTAAAGGAGATAACTTCATATCAAAGCAAGACAGAAGCATTCTCAGAAATTTCTTTGGGATGATTGAGTCGGACTCAGCTGAACATTCCTTTGGATGGAGCACTTTCGAAACGCACTATTTGTAGAATCTGCAAGTGCATGTGTGGTCCTCTCTGAGGATTTCGTTGGAAACGGGATAAACCACACACAACAAAACAGAAGCATTCTCAGAACCTTCTTCGTGATGTTTGCATTCAACTCACAGTGTTGACAGGTTTGAAACACTCCTTTTGTGGAAACTGCAAGTGGAGAATTGCACCTCTTTGAGGCCTATCCTAGTAAAGGAAATAACTTCATATCAAAACAAGACAGAAGCATTCTCAGAAAATTCCTTGGGATGATTGTGTTGGACTCACAGAGCTGAACATTCCTTGGGCTGGAGCAGTTTCGAAAGACGCTTTCTGTAGCATCTGCAAGTGGATATTTGGCCCTCTCTGAGGAATTCGTTGGAATCGGGGTAATATCAGCTAACTAAACAGAAGCAGTCTCAGAATCTTCTTTGTGATGTTTGCATTCAAATCCCAGAGTTGAAACTTCCTTTGAAAGTTCAGGTTAGAAACACTCTTTTCGTAGGATCTGCAATTGGATATTTGGACCACTCTGTGGCCTTCGTTCGAAACGGATATATCTTCACATAAAATCTAGACAGAAGCATTCTCAGAAACTTTTCTGTGGTGACTGCATTCAACTCACAGAGTTGAACACTCGTTTTGAGAGCGCAGTTTTGAAACTCTCTTTCTGTGGAATCTGCAAGTGGATATGTGGACCTCTTTGAAGATTTCTTTGGAAACGGGAATATCTTCACATAAAATCTAAACAGAAGCATTCTCAGAAACTTCTCTGTGATGTTTGTGTTCAACTCACACAGTTTCACATGGCTTTTCAAAGAGAAGTTCTGAAACATTCTTTTCCTAGTGTCTGCAAGTGGACATTTGGAGAGCTTTCAGGCCTGTGGTGGAAAACGAATTATCGTCACATAAAAACAAGAGAGAAGCATTGTCAGAAACTTCTTTGTGATGATTGCATTCAACTCACAGAGTTGAAGGTTCCTTTTCAAACAGCAGTTTCCAAACACTCTTTCTGTGTAATGTGCAAGTGGATATTTCAACGTCTTTGAAGATTTCGTAGGAAACGGGATAATCTTCACAGAAAAGCTAAACAGAAGCATTCTCAGAAACACCTTTGTGATGATTAAATTCAACTCACAGAGTTGAACTTTTCTTTTGGGAGAGAATCTTTGAAACACTCTTTTACTACAATCTGCAAGTGGACATTAGGAGGGCTTTGAGGCCTCTGGTGGAAAAGGAAATATCTTCCAGTAAAAACTGGATAGAAGCATTCTCAGAAACTACTTTGTGATGATTGCATTCAAGACACAGAGTTGAACATTCCCTTTGACAGTGCAGTTTGGAAACTCTCTTTTTGTAGAATCTGCAAGTGGAGATATGGACCGCTTGGAGGCCTATGGTAGTCAAGGAAATAACTTCATATACAAACTAGACAGTAGCATTCTCAGAAAACTCTTTGTGACGACTGAGTTTAACTCACAGAGCTGAACATTCCCTGGGATGGAGCAGCTGCGAAACACACTATTTGTAGAATCTGCAAGGGGATTTTTGGACCTCTCTGAGGATTTCGTTGGAAACGGGATAAACTGCACATAACTAAACGGAAGTATTCTCAGAACTTTCTTCATGGTGATTGCATTCAACTCACACTGTTGAACCTTTCTTTGATAGTTCAGGTTTGAAACACTCTTTTTGTAGAATCTGCAAGAGGATATTTGGACCCCTCTGAGGATTTCGTTGGAAACGGGATTACCCGCACCTAACTAAACAGAAGCATTCTCAGAACTTTCCTCGTGATGCTTGCATTCAACAAACACTGTTGAACCTTTCTTTGATAGTTTAGGTTTGAAACACTCTTTTTGTAGAAACTGCAAGTTGATATTTGGACCTCTCTGAGGATTTCGTTGGAAACGGGATAAAGTGCACATAACTAAACAGAAGCATTCTCAGAAATTTCTTCGTGATGTTTGCATTCAACTCACAGCGTTGAAACTTTCTTTGATAGTTCAGGTTTGAAACACTCTTTTGTAGAAACTGCAGGTGGATAATTCCATCTCTTTGAGTCCTGTCCTAATAAAGGAGATAACTTCATATCAAAGCAAGACAGAAGCATTCTCAGAAATTTCTTTGGGATGATTGAGTCGGACTCAGCTGAACATTCCTTTGGATGGAGCACTTTCGAAACACACTATTTGTAGAATCTGCAAGTGCATATTTGGACCTCTCTGTGGATTTCGTTGAAACGGGATAAACTGCTCACAACTAAACAGAAGCATTCTCAGAACCTTCTTCGTGATGTTTGCATTCAACCCACAGTGTTGAACCTTTCTTTGAAAGTTCAGGTTTGAAACACTCTTTTTGTACAAACTGCAAGTGGAGAATTGCACCTCTTTGAGGCCTATCCTAGTAAAGGAAATAACTTCATATCAAAGCAAGACAGAAGCATTCTCAGAAATTTCTTTGGGATGATTGAGTCGGACTCAGCTGAACATTCCTTTGGATGGAGCACTTTCGAAACACACTATTTGTAGAATCTGCAAGTGGATATTTGGACCTCTCTGAGGATTTCGTTGGAAACGGGATAAACCACACACAACTAAACAGAAGCATTCTCAGAGCCTTCTTCATGATGTTTGCATTCAACTCACAGTGTTGAAACTTTCTTTGATAGTTCAGGTTTGAAACACTCTTTTTGTAGAAACTGCAAGTGGAGAATTGCACCTGTTTGAGGCCTATCCCAGTAAAGGAAATAACTTCATATCAAAACAAGACCGAAGGATTCTCAGAAAATTCCTTGGGATGATTGTCTTGGACTCACCGAGCTGAACATTCCTTGGGCTGGAGAAGTTTTGAGGCACGCTTACTGGAGAATCTGCAAGTGGATATTTGGCCCTCTCTGAGGAATTCGTTGGAAACGGGATAATTTCAGCTAACTAAACAGAAGCAGTCTCAGAATCTTCTTTGTGATGTTTGCATTCAAATCCCAGAGTTGAACGTTCCTTTCAAAGTTCAGGTTTGAAACTCTCTTTTTGTAGAATCTGCAAGTGGATATATGGACCTCTCTGGGCATTTCGTTGGAAACGGGAAAAACTGCACATCACTAAACAGAAGTATTCTCAGAAATTTCCCCGTGGTGATTGCATTCAACTCAAACTGTTGAACCTTCTTTGATAGTTCAGGTTTGAAACACACTTTTTGTAGAATCTGCAAGAGGATATTTGGACCTCTCTGAGGATTTCGTTGGAAACGGGATTAACCGCACCTAACTAAACAGAAGCATTCTCAGAACTTTCCTCGTGAGGCTTGCATTCAGCAAACACTGTTGAACGTTTCTTTGATAGTTTTGGTTTGAAACACTCTTCTTGTAGAAACTGCAAGTTGATATTTGGACCTCTCTGAGGGTTTCGTTGGAAACGGGATAAAGTGCACATAACTAAACAGAAGCATTCTCAGAAACTTCTTCGTGATGTTTGCATTCAACTCACAGCGTTGAAACTTTCTTTGATAGTTCAGGTTTGAAACACTCTTTTGTAGAAACTGCAGGTGGATAATTCCATCTCTTTGAGTCCTATCCTAGTAAAGGAGATAACTTCATATCAAAGCAAGACAGAAGCATTCTCAGAAATTTCTTTGGGATGATTGAGTCGGACTCAGCTGAACATTCCTTTGGATGGAGCACTTTCGAAACGCACTATTTGTAGAATCTGCAAGTGCATGTGTGGTCCTCTCTGAGGATTTCGTTGGAAACGGGATAAACCGCACACAACAAAACAGAAGCATTCTCAGAACCTTCTTCGTGATGTTTGCATTCAACTCACAGTGTTGACAGGTTTGAAACACTCCTTTTGTGGAAACTGCAAGTGGAGAATTGCACCTCTTTGAGGCCTATCCTAGTAAAGGAAATAACTTCATATCAAAACAAGACAGAAGCATTCTCAGAAAATTCCTTGGGATGATTGTGTTGGACTCACAGAGCTGAACATTCCTTGGGCTGGAGCAGTTTCGAAAGACGCTTTCTGTAGCATCTGCAAGTGGATATTTGGCCCTCTCTGAGGAATTCGTTGGAATCGGGGTAATATCAGCTAACTAAACAGAAGCAGTCTCAGAATCTTCTTTGTGATGTTTGCATTCAAATCCCAGAGTTGAAACTTCCTTTGAAAGTTCAGGTTAGAAACACTCTTTTTGTAGGATCTGCAATTGGATATTTGGACCACTCTGTGGCCTTCGTTCGAAACGGATATATCTTCACATAAAATCTAGACAGAAGCATTCTCAGAAACTTCTGTGGTGACTGCATTCAACTCACAGAGTTGAACACTCGTTTTGAGAGCGCAGTTTTGAAACTCTCTTTCTGTGGAATCTGCAAGTGGATATGTGGACCTCTTTGAAGATTTCTTTGGAAACGGGAATATCTTCACATAAAATCTAAACAGAAGCATTCTCAGAAACTTCTCTGTGATGTTTGTGTTCAACTCACACAGTTTCACATGGCTTTTCAAAGAGAAGTTCTGAAACATTCTTTTCCTAGTGTCTGCAAGTGGACATTTGGAGAGCTTTCAGGCCTGTGGTGGAAAACGAATTATCGTCACATAAAAACAAGAGAGAAGCATTGTCAGAAACTTCTTTGTGATGATTGCATTCAACTCACAGAGTTGAAGGTTCCTTTTCAAACAGCAGTTTCCAAACACTCTTTCTGTGTAATGTGCAAGTGGATATTTCAACGTCTTTGAAGATTTCGTAGGAAACGGGATAATCTTCACAGAAAAGCTAAACAGAAGCATTCTCAGAAACACCTTTGTGATGATTAAATTCAACTCACAGAGTTGAACTTTTCTTTTGGGAGAGAATCTTTGAAACACTCTTTTACTACAATCTGCAAGTGGACATTAGGAGGGCTTTGAGGCCTCTGGTGGAAAAGGAAATATCTTCCAGTAAAAACTGGATAGAAGCATTCTCAGAAACTACTTTGTGATGATTGCATTCAAGACACAGAGTTGAACATTCCCTTTGACAGTGCAGTTTGGAAACTCTCTTTTTGTAGAATCTGCAAGTGGAGATATGGACCGCTTGGAGGCCTATGGTAGTCAAGGAAATAACTTCATATACAAACTAGACAGTAGCATTCTCAGAAAACTCTTTGTGACGACTGAGTTTAACTCACAGAGCTGAACATTCCCTGGGATGGAGCAGCTGCGAAACACACTATTTGTAGAATCTGCAAGGGGATTTTTGGACCTCTCTGAGGATTTCGTTGGAAACGGGATAAACTGCACATAACTAAACGGAAGTATTCTCAGAACTTTCTTCATGGTGATTGCATTCAACTCACACTGTTGAACCTTTCTTTGATAGTTCAGGTTTGAAACACTCTTTTTGTAGAATCTGCAAGAGGATATTTGGACCCCTCTGAGGATTTCGTTGGAAACGGGATTACCCGCACCTAACTAAACAGAAGCATTCTCAGAACTTTCCTCGTGATGCTTGCATTCAACAAACACTGTTGAACCTTTCTTTGATAGTTTAGGTTTGAAACACTCTTTTTGTAGAAACTGCAAGTTGATATTTGGACCTCTCTGAGGATTTCGTTGGAAACGGGATAAAGTGCACATAACTAAACAGAAGCATTCTCAGAAATTTCTTCGTGATGTTTGCATTCAACTCACAGCGTTGAAACTTTCTTTGATAGTTCAGGTTTGAAACACTCTTTTGTAGAAACTGCAGGTGGATAATTCCATCTCTTTGAGTCCTGTCCTAATAAAGGAGATAACTTCATATCAAAGCAAGACAGAAGCATTCTCAGAAATTTCTTTGGGATGATTGAGTCGGACTCAACTGAACATTCCTTTGGATGGAGCACTTTCGAAACACACTATTTGTAGAATCTGCAAGTGGATATTTGGACCTCTCTGAGGATTTCGTTGGAAACGGGGTAAACCACACACAACTAAACAGAAGCATTCTCAGAGCCTTCTTCATGATGTTTGCATTCAACTCACAGTGTTGAAACTTTCTTTGATAGTTCAGGTTTGAAACACTCTTTTTGTAGAAACTGCAAGTGGAGAATTGCACCTGTTTGAGGCCTATCCTAGTAAAGGAAATAACTTCATACCAAAACAAGACCGAAGGATTCTCAGAAAATTCCTTGGGATGATTGTCTTGGACTCACCGAGCTGAACATTCCTTGGGCTGGAGAAGTTTTGAGGCACGCTTACTGGAGAATCTGCAAGTGGATATTTGGCCCTCTCTGAGGAATTCGTTGGAAACGGGATAATTTCAGCTAACTAAACAGAAGCAGTCTCAGAATCTTCTTTGTGATGTTTGCATTCAAATCCCAGAGTTGAACGTTCCTTTCAAAGTTCAGGTTTGAAACTCTCTTTTTGTAGAATCTGCAAGTGGATATATGGACCTCTCTGGGCATTTTGTTGGAAACGGGAAAAACTGCACATCACTAAACAGAAGTATTCTCAGAAATTTCCCCGTGGTGATTGCATTCAACTCAAACTGTTGAACCTTCTTTGATAGTTCAGGTTTGAAACACACTTTTTGTAGAATCTGCAAGAGGATATTTGGACCTCTCTGAGGATTTCGTTGGAAACGGGATTAACCGCACCTAACTAAACAGAAGCATTCTCAGAACTTTCCTCGTGAGGCTTGCATTCAGCAAACACTGTTGAACGTTTCTTTGATAGTTTTGGTTTGAAACACTCTTCTTGTAGAAACTGCAAGTTGATATTTGGACCTCTCTGAGGGTTTCGTTGGAAACGGGATAAAGTGCACATAACTAAACAGAAGCATTCTCAGAACCTTCTTCGTGATGTTTGCATTCAACTCACAGCGTTGAAACTTTCTTTGATAGTTCAGGTTTGAAACACTCTTTTGTAGAAACTGCAGGTGGATAATTCCATCTCTTTGAGTCCTATCCTAGTAAAGGATATAACTTCATATCAAAGCAAGACAGAAGCATTCTCAGAAATTTCTTTGGGATGATTGAGTCGGACTCAGCTGAACATTCCTTTGGATGGAGCACTTTCGAAACGCACTATTTGTAGAATCTGCAAGTGCATGTGTGGTCCTCTCTGAGGATTTCGTTGGAAACGGGATAAACCGCACACAACAAAACAGAAGCATTCTCAGAACCTTCTTCGTGATGTTTGCATTCAACTCACAGTGTTGACAGGTTTGAAACACTCCTTTTGTGGAAACTGCAAGTGGAGAATTGCACCTCTTTGAGGCCTATCCTAGAAAAGGAAATAACTTCATATCAAAACAAGACAGAAGCATTCTCAGAAAATTCCTTGGGATGATTGTGTTGGACTCACAGAGCTGAACATTCCTTGGGCTGTAGCAGTTTCGAAAGACGCTTTCTGTAGCATCTGCAAGTGGATATTTGGCCCTCTCTGAGGAATTCGTTGGAATCGGGGTAATATCAGCTAACTAAACAGAAGCAGTCTCAGAATCTTCTTTGTGATGTTTGCATTCAAATCCCAGAGTTGAAACTTCCTTTGAAAGTTCAGGTTAGAAACACTCTTTTTGTAGGATCTGCAATTGGATATTTGGACCACTCTGTGGCCTTCGTTCGAAACGGATATATCTTCACATAAAATCTAGACAGAAGCATTCTCAGAAACTTTTCTGTGGTGACTGCATTCAACTCACAGAGTTGAACACTCGTTTTGAGAGCGCAGTTTTGAAACTCTCTTTCTGTGGAATCTGCAAGTGGATATGTGGACCTCTTTGAAGATTTCTTTGGAAACGGGAATATCTTCACATAAAATCTAAACAGAAGCATTCTCAGAAACTTCTCTGTGATGTTTGTGTTCAACTCACACAGTTTCACATGGCTTTTCAAAGAGAAGTTCTGAAACATTCTTTTCCTAGTGTCTGCAAGTGGACATTTGGAGAGCTTTCAGGCCTGTGGTGGAAAACGAATTATCGTCACATAAAAACAAGAGAGAAGCATTGTCAGAAACTTCTTTGTGATGATTGCATTCAACTCACAGAGTTGAAGGTTCCTTTTCAAACAGCAGTTTCCAAACACTCTTTCTGTGTAATGTGCAAGTGGATATTTCAACGTCTTTGAAGATTTCGTAGGAAACGGGATAATCTTCACAGAAAAGCTAAACAGAAGCATTCTCAGAAACACCTTTGTGATGATTAAATTCAACTCACAGAGTTGAACTTTTCTTTTGGGAGAGAATCTTTGAAACACTCTTTTACTACAATCTGCAAGTGGACATTAGGAGGGCTTTGAGGCCTCTGGTGGAAAAGGAAATATCTTCCAGTAAAAACTGGATAGAAGCATTCTCAGAAACTACTTTGTGATGATTGCATTCAAGACACAGAGTTGAACATTCCCTTTGACAGTGCAGTTTGGAAACTCTCTTTTTGTAGAATCTGCAAGTGGAGATATGGACCGCTTGGAGGCCTATGGTAGTCAAGGAAATAACTTCATATACAAACTAGACAGTAGCATTCTCAGAAAACTCTTTGTGACGACTGAGTTTAACTCACAGAGCTGAACATTCCCTGGGATGGAGCAGCTGCGAAACACACTATTTGTAGAATCTGCAAGGGGATTTTTGGACCTCTCTGAGGATTTCGTTGGAAACGGGATAAACTGCACATAACTAAACGGAAGTATTCTCAGAACTTTCTTCATGGTGATTGCATTCAACTCACACTGTTGAACCTTTCTTTGATAGTTCAGGTTTGAAACACTCTTTTTGTAGAATCTGCAAGAGGATATTTGGACCCCTCTGAGGATTTCGTTGGAAACGGGATTACCCGCACCTAACTAAACAGAAGCATTCTCAGAACTTTCCTCGTGATGCTTGCATTCAACAAACACTGTTGAACCTTTCTTTGATAGTTTAGGTTTGAAACACTCTTTTTGTAGAAACTGCAAGTTGATATTTGGACCTCTCTGAGGATTTCGTTGGAAACGGGATAAAGTGCACATAACTAAACAGAAGCATTCTCAGAAATTTCTTCGTGATGTTTGCATTCAACTCACAGCGTTGAAACTTTCTTTGATAGTTCAGGTTTGAAACACTCTTTTGTAGAAACTGCAGGTGGATAATTCCATCTCTTTGAGTCCTGTCCTAATAAAGGAGATAACTTCATATCAAAGCAAGACAGAAGCATTCTCAGAAATTTCTTTGGGATGATTGAGTCGGACTCAGCTGAACATTCCTTTGGATGGAGCACTTTCGAAACACACTATTTGTAGAATCTGCAAGTGGATATTTGGACCTCTCTGAGGATTTCGTTGGAAACGGGGTAAACCACACACAACTAAACAGAAGCATTCTCAGAGCCTTCTTCATGATGTTTGCATTCAACTCACAGTGTTGAAACTTTCTTTGATAGTTCAGGTTTGAAACACTCTTTTTGTAGAAACTGCAAGTGGAGAATTGCACCTGTTTGAGGCCTATCCTAGTAAAGGAAATAACTTCATATCAAAACAAGACCGAAGGATTCTCAGAAAATTCCTTGGGATGATTGTCTTGGACTCACCGAGCTGAACATTCCTTGGGCTGGAGAAGTTTTGAGGCACGCTTACTGGAGAATCTGCAAGTGGATATTTGGCCCTCTCTGAGGAACTCGTTGGAAACGGGATAATTTCAGCTAACTAAACAGAAGCAGTCTCAGAATCTTCTTTGTGATGTTTGCATTCAAATCCCAGAGTTGAACGTTCCTTTGAACGTTCAGGTTTGAAATTCTCTTTTTGTAGAATCTGCAAGTGGATATATGGACCTCTCTGGGCATTTCGTTGGAAACGGGAAAAACTGCACATCACTAAACAGAAGTATTCTCAGAAATTTCCCCGTGGTGATTGCATTCAACTCAAACTGTTGAACCTTCTTTGATAGTTCAGGTTTGAAACACACTTTTTGTAGAATCTGCAAGAGGATATTTGGACCTCTCTGAGGATTTCGTTGGAAACGGGATTACCCGCACCTAACTAAACAGAAGCATTCTCAGAACTTTCCTCGTGAGGCTTGCATTCAACAAACACTGTTGAACGTTTCTTTGATAGTTTTGGTTTGAAACACTCTTCTTGTAGAAACTGCAAGTTGATATTTGGACCTCTCTGAGGGTTTCGTTGGAAACGGGATAAAGTGCACATAACTAAACAGAAGCATTCTCAGAACCTTCTTCGTGATGTTTGCATTCAACTCACAGTGTTGAAACTTTCTTTGATAGTTCAGGTTTGAAACACTCTTTTGTAGAAACTGCAGGTGGATAATTCCATCTCTTTGAGTCCTATCCTAGTAAAGGATATAACTTCATATCAAAGCAAGACAGAAGCATTCTCAGAAATTTCTTTGGGATGATTGAGTCGGACTCAGCTGAACATTCCTTTGGATGGAGCACTTTCGAAACGCACTATTTGTAGAATCTGCAAGTGCATGTGTGGTCCTCTCTGAGGATTTCGTTGGAAACGGGATAAACCGCACACAACAAAACAGAAGCATTCTCAGAACCTTCTTCGTGATGTTTGCATTCAACTCACAGTGTTGACAGGTTTGAAACACTCCTTTTGTGGAAACTGCAAGTGGAGAATTGCACCTCTTTGAGGCCTATCCTAGTAAAGGAAATAACTTCATATCAAAACAAGACAGAAGCATTCTCAGAAAATTCCTTGGGATGATTGTGTTGGACTCACAGAGCTGAACATTCCTTGGGCTGGAGCAGTTTCGAAAGACGCTTTCTGTAGCATCTGCAAGTGGATATTTGGCCCTCTCTGAGGAATTCGTTGGAATCGGGGTAATATCAGCTAACTAAACAGAAGCAGTCTCAGAATCTTCTTTGTGATGTTTGCATTCAAATCCCAGAGTTGAAACTTCCTTTGAAAGTTCAGGTTAGAAACACTCTTTTTGTAGGATCTGCAATTGGATATTTGGACCACTCTGTGGCCTTCGTTCGAAACGGATATATCTTCACATAAAATCTAGACAGAAGCATTCTCAGAAACTTTTCTGTGATGACTGCATTCAACTCACAGAGTTGAACACTCGTTTTGAGAGCGCAGTTTTGAAACTCTCTTTCTGTGGAATCTGCAAGTGGATATGTGGACCTCTTTGAAGATTTCTTTGGAAACGGGAATATCTTCACATAAAATCTAAACAGAAGCATTCTCAGAAACTTCTCTGTGATGTTTGTGTTCAACTCACACAGTTTCACATGGCTTTTCAAAGAGAAGTTCTGAAACATTCTTTTCCTAGTGTCTGCAAGTGGACATTTGGAGAGCTTTCAGGCCTGTGGTGGAAAACGAATTATCGTCACATAACAACAAGAGAGAAGCATTGTCAGAAACTTCTTTGTGATGATTGCATTCAACTCACAGAGTTGAAGGTTCCTTTTCAAACAGCAGTTTCCAAACACTCTTTCTGTGTAATGTGCAAGTGGATATTTCAACGTCTTTGAAGATTTCGTAGGAAACGGGATAATCTTCACAGAAAAGCTAAACAGAAGCATTCTCAGAAACACCTTTGTGATGATTAAATTCAACTCACAGAGTTGAACTTTTCTTTTGGGAGAGAATCTTTGAAACACTCTTTTACTACAATCTGCAAGTGGACATTAGGAGGGCTTTGAGGCCTCTGGTGGAAAAGGAAATATCTTCCAGTAAAAACTAGATAGAAGCATTCTCAGAAACTACTTTGTGATGATTGCATTCAAGACACAGAGTTGAACATTCCCTTTGACAGTGCAGTTTGGAAACTCTCTTTTTGTAGAATCTGCAAGTGGAGATATGGACCGCTTGGAGGCCTATGGTAGTCAAGGAAATAACTTCATATACAAACTAGACAGTAGCATTCTCAGAAAACTCTTTGTGACGACTGAGTTTAACTCACAGAGCTGAACATTCCCTGGGATGGAGCAGCTGCGAAACACACTATTTGTAGAATCTGCAAGGGGATTTTTGGACCTCTCTGAGGATTTCGTTGGAAACGGGATAAACTGCACATAACCAAACGGAAGTATTCTCAGAACTTTCTTCATGGTGATTGCATTCAACTCACACTGTTGAACCTTTCTTTGATAGTTCAGGTTTGAAACACTCTTTTTGTAGAATCTGCAAGAGGATATTTGGACCCCTCTGAGGATTTCGTTGGAAACGGGATTACCCGCACCTAACTAAACAGAAGCATTCTCAGAACTTTCCTCGTGATGCTTGCATTCAACAAACACTGTTGAACCTTTCTTTGATAGTTTAGGTTTGAAACACTCTTTTTGTAGAAACTGCAAGTTGATATTTGGACCTCTCTGAGGATTTCGTTGGAAACGGGATAAAGTGCACATAACTAAACAGAAGCATTCTCAGAAATTTCTTCGTGATGTTTGCATTCAACTCACAGCGTTGAAACTTTCTTTGATAGTTCAGGTTTGAAACACTCTTTTGTAGAAACTGCAGGTGGATAATTCCATCTCTTTGAGTCCTGTCCTAATAAAGGAGATAACTTCATATCAAAGCAAGACAGAAGCATTCTCAGAAATTTCTTTGGGATGATTGAGTCGGACTCAGCTGAACATTCCTTTGGATGGAGCACTTTCGAAACACACTATTTGTAGAATCTGCAAGTGCATATTTGGACCTCTCTGTGGATTTCCTTGAAATGGGATAAACTGCTCACAACTAAACAGAAGCATTCTCAGAACCTTCTTCGTGATGTTTGCATTCAACCCACAGTGTTGAACCTTTCTTTGAAAGTTCAGGTTTGAAACACTCTTTTTGTACAAACTGCAAGTGGAGAATTGCACCTCTTTGAGGCCTATCCTAGTAAAGGAAATAACTTCATATCAAAGCAAGACAGAAGCATTCTCAGAAATTTCTTTGGGATGATTGAGTCGGACTCAGCTGAACATTCCTTTGGATGGAGCACTTTCGAAACACACTATTTGTAGAATCTGCAAGTGGATATTTGGACCTCTCTGAGGATTTCGTTGGAAACGGGATAAACCACACACAACTAAACAGAAGCATTCTCAGAGCCTTCTTCATGATGTTTGCATTCAACTCACAGTGTTGAAACTTTCTTTGATAGTTCAGGTTTGAAACACTCTTTTTGTAGAAACTGCAAGTGGAGAATTGCACCTGTTTGAGGCCTATCCCAGTAAAGGAAATAACTTCATATCAAAACAAGACCGAAGGAGTCTCAGAAAATTCCTTGGGATGATTGTCTTGGACTCACCGAGCTGAACATTCCTTGGGCTGGAGAAGTTTTGAGGCACGCTTACTGGAGAATCTGCAAGTGGATATTTGGCCCTCTCTGAGGAATTCGTTGGAAACGGGATAATTTCAGCTAACTAAACAGAAGCAGTCTCAGAATCTTCTTTGTGATGTTTGCATTCAAATCCCAGAGTTGAACGTTCCTTTCAAAGTTCAGGTTTGAAACTCTCTTTTTGTGGAATCTGCAAGTGGATATATGGACCTCTCTGGGCATTTCGTTGGAAACGGGAAAAACTGCACATCACTAAACAGAAGTATTCTCAGAAATTTCCCCGTGGTGATTGCATTCAACTCAAACTGTTGAACCTTCTTTGATAGTTCAGGTTTGAAACACACTTTTTGTAGAATCTGCAAGAGGATATTTGGACCTCTCTGAGGATTTCGTTGGAAACGGGATTAACCGCACCTAACTAAACAGAAGCATTCTCAGAACTTTCCTCGTGAGGCTTGCATTCAGCAAACACTGTTGAACGTTTCTTTGATAGTTTTGGTTTGAAACACTCTTCTTGTAGAAACTGCAAGTTGATATTTGGACCTCTCTGAGGGTTTCGTTGGAAACGGGATAAAGTGCACATAACTAAACAGAAGCATTCTCAGAACCTTCTTCGTGATGTTTGCATTCAACTCACAGCGTTGAAACTTTCTTTGATAGTTCAGGTTTGAAACACTCTTTTGTAGAAACTGCAGGTGGATAATTCCATCTCTTTGAGTCCTATCCTAGTAAAGGATATAACTTCATATCAAAGCAAGACAGAAGCATTCTCAGAAATTTCTTTGGGATGATTGAGTCGGACTCAGCTGAACATTCCTTTGGATGGAGCACTTTCGAAACGCACTATTTGTAGAATCTGCAAGTGCATGTGTGGTCCTCTCTGAGGATTTCGTTGGAAACGGGATAAACCGCACACAACAAAACAGAAGCATTCTCAGAACCTTCTTCGTGATGTTTGCATTCAACTCACAGTGTTGACAGGTTTGAAACACTCCTTTTGTGGAAACTGCAAGTGGAGAATTGCACCTCTTTGAGGCCTATCCTAGAAAAGGAAATAACTTCATATCAAAACAAGACAGAAGCATTCTCAGAAAATTCCTTGGGATGATTGTGTTGGACTCACAGAGCTGAACATTCCTTGGGCTGTAGCAGTTTCGAAAGACGCTTTCTGTAGCATCTGCAAGTGGATATTTGGCCCTCTCTGAGGAATTCGTTGGAATCGGGGTAATATCAGCTAACTAAACAGAAGCAGTCTCAGAATCTTCTTTGTGATGTTTGCATTCAAATCCCAGAGTTGAAACTTCCTTTGAAAGTTCAGGTTAGAAACACTCTTTTTGTAGGATCTGCAATTGGATATTTGGACCACTCTGTGGCCTTCGTTCGAAACGGATATATCTTCACATAAAATCTAGACAGAAGCATTCTCAGAAACTTTTCTGTGGTGACTGCATTCAACTCACAGAGTTGAACACTCGTTTTGAGAGCGCAGTTTTGAAACTCTCTTTCTGTGGAATCTGCAAGTGGATATGTGGACCTCTTTGAAGATTTCTTTGGAAACGGGAATATCTTCACATAAAATCTAAACAGAAGCATTCTCAGAAACTTCTCTGTGATGTTTGTGTTCAACTCACACAGTTTCACATGGCTTTTCAAAGAGAAGTTCTGAAACATTCTTTTCCTAGTGTCTGCAAGTGGACATTTGGAGAGCTTTCAGGCCTGTGGTGGAAAACGAATTATCGTCACATAAAAACAAGAGAGAAGCATTGTCAGAAACTTCTTTGTGATGATTGCATTCAACTCACAGAGTTGAAGGTTCCTTTTCAAACAGCAGTTTCCAAACACTCTTTCTGTGTAATGTGCAAGTGGATATTTCAACGTCTTTGAAGATTTCGTAGGAAACGGGATAATCTTCACAGAAAAGCTAAACAGAAGCATTCTCAGAAACACCTTTGTGATGATTAAATTCAACTCACAGAGTTGAACTTTTCTTTTGGGAGAGAATCTTTGAAACACTCTTTTACTACAATCTGCAAGTGGACATTAGGAGGGCTTTGAGGCCTCTGGTGGAAAAGGAAATATCTTCCAGTAAAAACTGGATAGAAGCATTCTCAGAAACTACTTTGTGATGATTGCATTCAAGACACAGAGTTGAACATTCCCTTTGACAGTGCAGTTTGGAAACTCTCTTTTTGTAGAATCTGCAAGTGGAGATATGGACCGCTTGGAGGCCTATGGTAGTCAAGGAAATAACTTCATATACAAACTAGACAGTAGCATTCTCAGAAAACTCTTTGTGACGACTGAGTTTAACTCACAGAGCTGAACATTCCCTGGGATGGAGCAGCTGCGAAACACACTATTTGTAGAATCTGCAAGGGGATTTTTGGACCTCTCTGAGGATTTCGTTGGAAACGGGATAAACTGCACATAACCAAACGGAAGTATTCTCAGAACTTTCTTCATGGTGATTGCATTCAACTCACACTGTTGAACCTTTCTTTGATAGTTCAGGTTTGAAACACTCTTTTTGTAGAATCTGCAAGAGGATATTTGGACCCCTCTGAGGATTTCGTTGGAAACGGGATTACCCGCACCTAACTAAACAGAAGCATTCTCAGAACTTTCCTCGTGATGCTTGCATTCAACAAACACTGTTGAACCTTTCTTTGATAGTTTAGGTTTGAAACACTCTTTTTGTAGAAACTGCAAGTTGATATTTGGACCTCTCTGAGGATTTCGTTGGAAACGGGATAAAGTGCACATAACTAAACAGAAGCATTCTCAGAAATTTCTTCGTGATGTTTGCATTCAACTCACAGCGTTGAAACTTTCTTTGATAGTTCAGGTTTGAAACACTCTTTTGTAGAAACTGCAGGTGGATAATTCCATCTCTTTGAGTCCTGTCCTAATAAAGGAGATAACTTCATATCAAAGCAAGACAGAAGCATTCTCAGAAATTTCTTTGGGATGATTGAGTCGGACTCAGCTGAACATTCCTTTGGATGGAGCACTTTCGAAACACACTATTTGTAGAATCTGCAAGTGCATATTTGGACCTCTCTGTGGATTTCGTTGAAACGGGATAAACTGCTCACAACTAAACAGAAGCATTCTCAGAGCCTTCTTCGTGATGTTTGCATTCAACCCACAGTGTTGAACCTTTCTTTGAAAGTTCAGGTTTGAAACACTCTTTTTGTACAAACTGCAAGTGGAGAATTGCACCTCTTTGAGGCCTATCCTAGTAAAGGAAATAACTTCATATCAAAGCAAGACAGAAGCATTCTCAGAAATTTCTTTGGGATGATTGAGTCGGACTCAGCTGAACATTCCTTTGGATGGAGCACTTTCGAAAGACACTATTTGTAGAATCTGCAAGTGGATATTTGGACCTCTCTGAGGATTTCGTTGGAAACGGGATAAACCACACACAACTAAACAGAAGCATTCTCAGAGCCTTCTTCATGATGTTTGCATTCAACTCACAGTGTTGAAACTTTCTTTGATAGTTCAGGTTTGAAACACTCTTTTTGTAGAAACTGCAAGTGGAGAATTGCACCTGTTTGAGGCCTATCCCAGTAAAGGAAATAACTTCATATCAAAACAAGACCGAAGGATTCTCAGAAAATTCCTTGGGATGATTGTCTTGGACTCACCGAGCTGAACATTCCTTGGGCTGGAGAAGTTTTGAGGCACGCTTACTGGAGAATCTGCAAGTGGATATTTGGCCCTCTCTGAGGAATTCGTTGGAAACGGGATAATTTCAGCTAACTAAACAGAAGCAGTCTCAGAATCTTCTTTGTGATGTTTGCATTCAAATCCCAGAGTTGAACGTTCCTTTCAAAGTTCAGGTTTGAAACTCTCTTTTGGTAGAATCTGCAAGTGGATATATGGACCTCTCTGGGCATTTCGTTGGAAACGGGAAAAACTGCACATCACTAAACAGAAGTATTCTCAGAAATTTCCCCGTGGTGATTGCATTCAACTCAAACTGTTGAACCTTCTTTGATAGTTCAGGTTTGAAACACACTTTTTGTAGAATCTGCAAGAGGATATTTGGACCTCTCTGAGGATTTCGTTGGAAACGGGATTACCCGCACCTAACTAAACAGAAGCATTCTCAGAACTTTCCTCGTGAGGCTTGCATTCAGCAAACACTGTTGAACGTTTCTTTGATAGTTTTGGTTTGAAACACTCTTCTTGTAGAAACTGCAAGTTGATATTTGGACCTCTCTGAGGGTTTCGTTGGAAACGGGATAAAGTGCACATAACTAAACAGAAGCATTCTCAGAAACTTCTTCGTGATGTTTGCATTCAACTCACAGCGTTGAAACTTTCTTTGTTAGTTCAGGTTTGAAACACTCTTTTGTAGAAACTGCAGGTGGATAATTCCATCTCTTTGAGTCCTATCCTAGTAAAGGAGATAACTTCATATCAAAGCAAGACAGAAGCATTCTCAGAAATTTCTTTGGGATGATTGAGTCGGACTCAGCTGAACATTCCTTTGGATGGAGCACTTTCGAAACGCACTATTTGTAGAATCTGCAAGTGCATGTGTGGTCCTCTCTGAGGATTTCGTTGGAAACGGGATAAACCGCACACAACAAAACAGAAGCATTCTCAGAACCTTCTTCGTGATGTTTGCATTCAACTCACAGTGTTGACAGGTTTGAAACACTCCTTTTGTGGAAACTGCAAGTGGAGAATTGCACCTCTTTGAGGCCTATCCTAGTAAAGGAAATAACTTCATATCAAAACAAGACAGAAGCATTCTCAGAAAATTCCTTGGGATGATTGTGTTGGACTCACAGAGCTGAACATTCCTTGGGCTGGAGCAGTTTCGAAAGACGCTTTCTGTAGCATCTGCAAGTGGATATTTGGCCCTCTCTGAGGAATTCGTTGGAATCGGGGTAATATCAGCTAACTAAACAGAAGCAGTCTCAGAATCTTCTTTGTGATGTTTGCATTCAAATCCCAGAGTTGAAACTTCCTTTGAAAGTTCAGGTTAGAAACACTCTTTTTGTAGGATCTGCAATTGGATATTTGGACCACTCTGTGGCCTTCGTTCGAAACGGATATATCTTCACATAAAATCTAGACAGAAGCATTCTCAGAAACTTTTCTGTGGTGACTGCATTCAACTCACAGCGTTGAACACTCGTTTTGAGAGCGCAGTTTTGAAACTCTCTTTCTGTGGAATCTGCAAGTGGATATGTGGACCTCTTTGAAGATTTCTTTGGAAACGGGAATATCTTCACATAAAATCTAAACAGAAGCATTCTCAGAAACTTCTCTGTGATGTTTGTGTTCAACTCACACAGTTTCACATGGCTTTTCAAAGAGAAGTTCTGAAACATTCTTTTCCTAGTGTCTGCAAGTGGACATTTGGAGAGCTTTCAGGCCTGTGGTGGAAAACGAATTATCGTCACATAAAAACAAGAGAGAAGCATTGTCAGAAACTTCTTTGTGATGATTGCATTCAACTCACAGAGTTGAAGGTTCCTTTTCAAACAGCAGTTTCCAAACACTCTTTCTGTGTAATGTGCAAGTGGATATTTCAACGTCTTTGAAGATTTCGTAGGAAACGGGATAATCTTCACAGAAAAGCTAAACAGAAGCATTCTCAGAAACACCTTTGTGATGATTAAATTCAACTCACAGAGTTGAACTTTTCTTTTGGGAGAGAATCTTTGAAACACTCTTTTACTACAATCTGCAAGTGGACATTAGGAGGGCTTTGAGGCCTCTGGTGGAAAAGGAAATATCTTCCAGTAAAAACTGGATAGAAGCATTCTCAGAAACTACTTTGTGATGATTGCATTCAAGACACAGAGTTGAACATTCCCTTTGACAGTGCAGTTTGGAAACTCTCTTTTTGTAGAATCTGCAAGTGGAGATATGGACCGCTTGGAGGCCTATGGTAGTCAAGGAAATAACTTCATATACAAACTAGACAGTAGCATTCTCAGAAAACTCTTTGTGACGACTGAGTTTAACTCACAGAGCTGAACATTCCCTGGGATGGAGCAGCTGCGAAACACACTATTTGTAGAATCTGCAAGGGGATTTTTGGACCTCTCTGAGGATTTCGTTGGAAACGGGATAAACTGCACATAACTAAACGGAAGTATTCTCAGAACTTTCTTCATGGTGATTGCATTCAACTCACACTGTTGAACCTTTCTTTGATAGTTCAGGTTTGAAACACTCTTTTTGTAGAATCTGCAAGAGGATATTTGGACCCCTCTGAGGATTTCGTTGGAAACGGGATTACCCGCACCTAACTAAACAGAAGCATTCTCAGAACTTTCCTCGTGATGCTTGCATTCAACAAACACTGTTGAACCTTTCTTTGATAGTTTAGGTTTGAAACACTCTTTTTGTAGAAACTGCAAGTTGATATTTGGACCTCTCTGAGGATTTCGTTGGAAACGGGATAAAGTGCACATAACTAAACAGAAGCATTCTCAGAAATTTCTTCGTGATGTTTGCATTCAACTCACAGCGTTGAAACTTTCTTTGATAGTTCAGGTTTGAAACACTCTTTTGTAGAAACTGCAGGTGGATAATTCCATCTCTTTGAGTCCTGTCCTAATAAAGGAGATAACTTCATATCAAAGCAAGACAGAAGCATTCTCAGAAATTTCTTTGGGATGATTGAGTCGGACTCAGCTGAACATTCCTTTGGATGGAGCACTTTCGAAACACACTATTTGTAGAATCTGCAAGTGGATATTTGGACCTCTCTGAGGATTTCGTTGGAAACGGGGTAAACCACACACAACTAAACAGAAGCATTCTCAGAGCCTTCTTCATGATGTTTGCATTCAACTCACAGTGTTGAAACTTTCTTTGATAGTTCAGGTTTGAAACACTCTTTTTGTAGAAACTGCAAGTGGAGAATTGCACCTGTTTGAGGCCTATCCCAGTAAAGGAAATAACTTCATATCAAAACAAGACCGAAGGATTCTCAGAAAATTCCTTGGGATGATTGTCTTGGACTCACCGAGCTGAACATTCCTTGGGCTGGAGAAGTTTTGAGGCACGCTTACTGGAGAATCTGCAAGTGGATATTTGGCCCTCTCTGAGGAATTCGTTGGAAACGGGATAATTTCAGCTAACTAAACAGAAGCAGTCTCAGAATCTTCTTTGTGATGTTTGCATTCAAATCCCAGAGTTGAACGTTCCTTTCAAAGTTCAGGTTTGAAACTCTCTTTTGGTAGAATCTGCAAGTGGATATATGGACCTCTCTGGGCATTTCGTTGGAAACGGGAAAAACTGCACATCACTAAACAGAAGTATTCTCAGAAATTTCCCCGTGGTGATTGCATTCAACTCAAACTGTTGAACCTTCTTTGATAGTTCAGGTTTGAAACACACTTTTTGTAGAATCTGCAAGAGGATATTTGGACCTCTCTGAGGATTTCGTTGGAAACGGGATTAACCGCACCTAACTAAACAGAAGCATTCTCAGAACTTTCCTCGTGAGGCTTGCATTCAGCAAACACTGTTGAACGTTTCTTTGATAGTTTTGGTTTGAAACACTCTTCTTGTAGAAACTGCAAGTTGATATTTGGACCTCTCTGAGGGTTTCGTTGGAAACGGGATAAAGTGCACATAACTAAACAGAAGCATTCTCAGAACCTTCTTCGTGATGTTTGCATTCAACTCACAGCGTTGAAACTTTCTTTGATAGTTCAGGTTTGAAACACTCTTTTGTAGAAACTGCAGGTGGATAATTCCATCTCTTTGAGTCCTATCCTAGTAAAGGATATAACTTCATATCAAAGCAAGACAGAAGCATTCTCAGAAATTTCTTTGGGATGATTGAGTCGGACTCAGCTGAACATTCCTTTGGATGGAGCACTTTCGAAACGCACTATTTGTAGAATCTGCAAGTGCATGTGTGGTCCTCTCTGAGGATTTCGTTGGAAACGGGATAAACCACACACAACAAAACAGAAGCATTCTCAGAACCTTCTTCGTGATGTTTGCATTCAACTCACAGTGTTGACAGGTTTGAAACACTCCTTTTGTGGAAACTGCAAGTGGAGAATTGCACCTCTTTGAGGCCTATCCTAGTAAAGGAAATAACTTCATATCAAAACAAGACAGAAGCATTCTCAGAAAATTCCTTGGGATGATTGTGTTGGACTCACAGAGCTGAACATTCCTTGGGCTGGAGCAGTTTCGAAAGACGCTTTCTGTAGCATCTGCAAGTGGATATTTGGCCCTCTCTGAGGAATTCGTTGGAATCGGGGTAATATCAGCTAACTAAACAGAAGCAGTCTCAGAATCTTCTTTGTGATGTTTGCATTCAAATCCCAGAGTTGAAACTTCCTTTGAAAGTTCAGGTTAGAAACACTCTTTTTGTAGGATCTGCAATTGGATATTTGGACCACTCTGTGGCCTTCGTTCGAAACGGATATATCTTCACATAAAATCTAGACAGAAGCATTCTCAGAAACTTCTGTGGTGACTGCATTCAACTCACAGAGTTGAACACTCGTTTTGAGAGCGCAGTTTTGAAACTCTCTTTCTGTGGAATCTGCAAGTGGATATGTGGACCTCTTTGAAGATTTCTTTGGAAACGGGAATATCTTCACATAAAATCTAAACAGAAGCATTCTCAGAAACTTCTCTGTGATGTTTGTGTTCAACTCACACAGTTTCACATGGCTTTTCAAAGAGAAGTTCTGAAACATTCTTTTCCTAGTGTCTGCAAGTGGACATTTGGAGAGCTTTCAGGCCTGTGGTGGAAAACGAATTATCGTCACATAAAAACAAGAGAGAAGCATTGTCAGAAACTTCTTTGTGATGATTGCATTCAACTCACAGAGTTGAAGGTTCCTTTTCAAACAGCAGTTTCCAAACACTCTTTCTGTGTAATGTGCAAGTGGATATTTCAACGTCTTTGAAGATTTCGTAGGAAACGGGATAATCTTCACAGAAAAGCTAAACAGAAGCATTCTCAGAAACACCTTTGTGATGATTAAATTCAACTCACAGAGTTGAACTTTTCTTTTGGGAGAGAATCTTTGAAACACTCTTTTACTACAATCTGCAAGTGGACATTAGGAGGGCTTTGAGGCCTCTGGTGGAAAAGGAAATATCTTCCAGTAAAAACTGGATAGAAGCATTCTCAGAAACTACTTTGTGATGATTGCATTCAAGACACAGAGTTGAACATTCCCTTTGACAGTGCAGTTTGGAAACTCTCTTTTTGTAGAATCTGCAAGTGGAGATATGGACCGCTTGGAGGCCTATGGTAGTCAAGGAAATAACTTCATATACAAACTAGACAGTAGCATTCTCAGAAAACTCTTTGTGACGACTGAGTTTAACTCACAGAGCTGAACATTCCCTGGGATGGAGCAGCTGCGAAACACACTATTTGTAGAATCTGCAAGGGGATTTTTGGACCTCTCTGAGGATTTCGTTGGAAACGGGATAAACTGCACACAACTAAACGGAAGTATTCTCAGAACTTTCTTCATGGTGATTGCATTCAACTCACACTGTTGAACCTTTCTTTGATAGTTCAGGTTTGAAACACTCTTTTTGTAGAATCTGCAAGAGGATATTTGGACCCCTCTGAGGATTTCGTTGGAAACGGGATTACCCGCACCTAACTAAACAGAAGCATTCTCAGAACTTTCCTCGTGATGCTTGCATTCAACAAACACTGTTGAACCTTTCTTTGATAGTTTAGGTTTGAAACACTCTTTTTGTAGAAACTGCAAGTTGATATTTGGACCTCTCTGAGGATTTCGTTGGAAACGGGATAAAGTGCACATAACTAAACAGAAGCATTCTCAGAAATTTCTTCGTGATGTTTGCATTCAACTCACAGCGTTGAAACTTTCTTTGATAGTTCAGGTTTGAAACACTCTTTTGTAGAAACTGCAGGTGGATAATTCCATCTCTTTGAGTCCTGTCCTAATAAAGGAGATAACTTCATATCAAAGCAAGACAGAAGCATTCTCAGAAATTTCTTTGGGATGATTGAGTCGGACTCAGCTGAACATTCCTTTGGATGGAGCACTTTCGAAACACACTATTTGTAGAATCTGCAAGTGGATATTTGGACCTCTCTGAGGATTTCGTTGGAAACGGGGTAAACCACACACAACTAAACAGAAGCATTCTCAGAGCCTTCTTCATGATGTTTGCATTCAACTCACAGTGTTGAAACTTTCTTTGATAGTTCAGGTTTGAAACACTCTTTTTGTAGAAACTGCAAGTGGAGAATTGCACCTGTTTGAGGCCTATCCTAGTAAAGGAAATAAGTTCATACCAAAACAAGACCGAAGGATTCTCAGAAAATTCCTTGGGATGATTGTCTTGGACTCACCGAGCTGAACATTCCTTGGGCTGGAGAAGTTTTGAGGCACGCTTACTGGAGAATCTGCAAGTGGATATTTGGCCCTCTCTGAGGAATTCGTTGGAAACGGGATAATTTCAGCTAACTAAACAGAAGCAGTCTCAGAATCTTCTTTGTGATGTTTGCATTCAAATCCCAGAGTTGAACGTTCCTTTCAAAGTTCAGGTTTGAAACTCTCTTTTTGTAGAATCTGCAAGTGGATATATGGACCTCTCTGGGCATTTTGTTGGAAACGGGAAAAACTGCACATCACTAAACAGAAGTATTCTCAGAAATTTCCCCGTGGTGATTGCATTCAACTCAAACTGTTGAACCTTCTTTGATAGTTCAGGTTTGAAACACACTTTTTGTAGAATCTGCAAGAGGATATTTGGACCTCTCTGAGGATTTCGTTGGAAACGGGATTAACCGCACCTAACTAAACAGAAGCATTCTCAGAACTTTCCTCGTGAGGCTTGCATTCAGCAAACACTGTTGAACGTTTCTTTGATAGTTTTGGTTTGAAACACTCTTCTTGTAGAAACTGCAAGTTGATATTTGGACCTCTCTGAGGGTTTCGTTGGAAACGGGATAAAGTGCACATAACTAAACAGAAGCATTCTCAGAACCTTCTTCGTGATGTTTGCATTCAACTCACAGCGTTGAAACTTTCTTTGATAGTTCAGGTTTGAAACACTCTTTTGTAGAAACTGCAGGTGGATAATTCCATCTCTTTGAGTCCTATCCTAGTAAAGGATATAACTTCATATCAAAGCAAGACAGAAGCATTCTCAGAAATTTCTTTGGGATGATTGAGTCGGACTCAGCTGAACATTCCTTTGGATGGAGCACTTTCGAAACGCACTATTTGTAGAATCTGCAAGTGCATGTGTGGTCCTCTCTGAGGATTTCGTTGGAAACGGGATAAACCGCACACAACAAAACAGAAGCATTCTCAGAACCTTCTTCGTGATGTTTGCATTCAACTCACAGTGTTGACAGGTTTGAAACACTCCTTTTGTGGAAACTGCAAGTGGAGAATTGCACCTCTTTGAGGCCTATCCTAGTAAAGGAAATAACTTCATATCAAAACAAGACAGAAGCATTCTCAGAAAATTCCTTGGGATGATTGTGTTGGACTCACAGAGCTGAACATTCCTTGGGCTGGAGCAGTTTCGAAAGACGCTTTCTGTAGCATCTGCAAGTGGATATTTGGCCCTCTCTGAGGAATTCGTTGGAATCGGGGTAATATCAGCTAACTAAACAGAAGCAGTCTCAGAATCTTCTTTGTGATGTTTGCATTCAAATCCCAGAGTTGAAACTTCCTTTGAAAGTTCAGGTTAGAAACACTCTTTTTGTAGGATCTGCAATTGGATATTTGGACCACTCTGTGGCCTTCGTTCGAAACGGATATATCTTCACATAAAATCTAGACAGAAGCATTCTCAGAAACTTCTGTGGTGACTGCATTCAACTCACAGAGTTGAACACTCGTTTTGAGAGCGCAGTTTTGAAACTCTCTTTCTGTGGAATCTGCAAGTGGATATGTGGACCTCTTTGAAGATTTCTTTGGAAACGGGAATATCTTCACATAAAATCTAAACAGAAGCATTCTCAGAAACTTCTCTGTGATGTTTGTGTTCAACTCACACAGTTTCACATGGCTTTTCAAAGAGAAGTTCTGAAACATTCTTTTCCTAGTGTCTGCAAGTGGACATTTGGAGAGCTTTCAGGCCTGTGGTGGAAAACGAATTATCGTCACATAAAAACAAGAGAGAAGCATTGTCAGAAACTTCTTTGTGATGATTGCATTCAACTCACAGAGTTGAAGGTTCCTTTTCAAACAGCAGTTTCCAAACACTCTTTCTGTGTAATGTGCAAGTGGATATTTCAACGTCTTTGAAGATTTCGTAGGAAACGGGATAATCTTCACAGAAAAGCTAAACAGAAGCATTCTCAGAAACACCTTTGTGATGATTAAATTCAACTCACAGAGTTGAACTTTTCTTTTGGGAGAGAATCTTTGAAACACTCTTTTACTACAATCTGCAAGTGGACATTAGGAGGGCTTTGAGGCCTCTGGTGGAAAAGGAAATATCTTCCAGTAAAAACTGGATAGAAGCATTCTCAGAAACTACTTTGTGATGATTGCATTCAAGACACAGAGTTGAACATTCCCTTTGACAGTGCAGTTTGGAAACTCTCTTTTTGTAGAATCTGCAAGTGGAGATATGGACCGCTTGGAGGCCTATGGTAGTCAAGGAAATAACTTCATATACAAACTAGACAGTAGCATTCTCAGAAAACTCTTTGTGACGACTGAGTTTAACTCACAGAGCTGAACATTCCCTGGGATGGAGCAGCTGCGAAACACACTATTTGTAGAATCTGCAAGGGGATTTTTGGACCTCTCTGAGGATTTCGTTGGAAACGGGATAAACTGCACATAACTAAACGGAAGTATTCTCAGAACTTTCTTCATGGTGATTGCATTCAACTCACACTGTTGAACCTTTCTTTGATAGTTCAGGTTTGAAACACTCTTTTTGTAGAATCTGCAAGAGGATATTTGGACCCCTCTGAGGATTTCGTTGGAAACGGGATTACCCGCACCTAACTAAACAGAAGCATTCTCAGAACTTTCCTCGTGATGCTTGCATTCAACAAACACTGTTGAACCTTTCTTTGATAGTTTAGGTTTGAAACACTCTTTTTGTAGAAACTGCAAGTTGATATTTGGACCTCTCTGAGGATTTCGTTGGAAACGGGATAAAGTGCACATAACTAAACAGAAGCATTCTCAGAAATTTCTTCGTGATGTTTGCATTCAACTCACAGCGTTGAAACTTTCTTTGATAGTTCAGGTTTGAAACACTCTTTTGTAGAAACTGCAGGTGGATAATTCCATCTCTTTGAGTCCTGTCCTAATAAAGGAGATAACTTCATATCAAAGCAAGACAGAAGCATTCTCAGAAATTTCTTTGGGATGATTGAGTCGGACTCAGCTGAACATTCCTTTGGATGGAGCACTTTCGAAACACACTATTTGTAGAATCTGCAAGTGGATATTTGGACCTCTCTGAGGATTTCGTTGGAAACGGGGTAAACCACACACAGCTAAACAGAAGCATTCTCAGAGCCTTCTTCATGATGTTTGCATTCAACTCACAGTGTTGAAACTTTCTTTGATAGTTCAGGTTTGAAACACTCTTTTTGTAGAAACTGCAAGTGGAGAATTGCACCTGTTTGAGGCCTATCCTAGTAAAGGAAATAACTTCATATCAAAACAAGACCGAAGGATTCTCAGAAAATTCCTTGGGATGATTGTCTTGGACTCACCGAGCTGAACATTCCTTGGGCTGGAGAAGTTTTGAGGCACGCTTACTGGAGAATCTGCAAGTGGATATTTGGCCCTCTCTGAGGAATTCGTTGGAAACGGGATAATTTCAGCTAACTAAACAGAAGCAGTCTCAGAATCTTCTTTGTGATGTTTGCATTCAAATCCCAGAGTTGAACGTTCCTTTCAAAGTTCAGGTTTGAAACTCTCTTTTTGTAGAATCTGCAAGTGGATATATGGACCTCTCTGGGCATTTTGTTGGAAACGGGAAAAACTGCACATCACTAAACAGAAGTATTCTCAGAAATTTCCCCGTGGTGATTGCATTCAACTCAAACTGTTGAACCTTCTTTGATAGTTCAGGTTTGAAACACACTTTTTGTAGAATCTGCAAGAGGATATTTGGACCTCTCTGAGGATTTCGTTGGAAACGGGATTAACCGCACCTAACTAAACAGAAGCATTCTCAGAACTTTCCTCGTGAGGCTTGCATTCAGCAAACACTGTTGAACGTTTCTTTGATAGTTTTGGTTTGAAACACTCTTCTTGTAGAAACTGTAAGTTGATATTTGGACCTCTCTGAGGGTTTCGTTGGAAACGGGATAAAGTGCACATAACTAAACAGAAGCATTCTCAGAACCTTCTTCGTGATGTTTGCATTCAACTCACAGCGTTGAAACTTTCTTTGATAGTTCAGGTTTGAAACACTCTTTTGTAGAAACTGCAGGTGGATAATTCCATCTCTTTGAGTCCTATCCTAGTAAAGGAGATAACTTCATATCAAAGCAAGACAGAAGCATTCTCAGAAATTTCTTTGGGATGATTGAGTCGGACTCAGCTGAACATTCCTTTGGATGGAGCACTTTCGAAACGCACTATTTGTAGAATCTGCAAGTGCATGTGTGGTCCTCTCTGAGGATTTCGTTGGAAACGGGATAAACCGCACACAACAAAACAGAAGCATTCTCAGAACCTTCTTCGTGATGTTTGCATTCAACTCACAGTGTTGACAGGTTTGAAACACTCCTTTTGTGGAAACTGCAAGTGGAGAATTGCACCTCTTTGAGGCCTATCCTAGTAAAGGAAATAACTTCATATCAAAACAAGACAGAAGCATTCTCAGAAAATTCCTTGGGATGATTGTGTTGGACTCACAGAGCTGAACATTCCTTGGGCTGGAGCAGTTTCGAAAGACGCTTTCTGTAGCATCTGCAAGTGGATATTTGGCCCTCTCTGAGGAATTCGTTGGAATCGGGGTAATATCAGCTAACTAAACAGAAGCAGTCTCAGAATCTTCTTTGTGATGTTTGCATTCAAATCCCAGAGTTGAAACTTCCTTTGAAAGTTCAGGTTAGAAACACTCTTTTTGTAGGATCTGCAATTGGATATTTGGACCACTCTGTGGCCTTCGTTCGAAACGGATATATCTTCACATAAAATCTAGACAGAAGCATTCTCAGAAACTTTTCTGTGGTGACTGCATTCAACTCACAGAGTTGAACACTCGTTTTGAGAGCGCAGTTTTGAAACTCTCTTTCTGTGGAATCTGCAAGTGGATATGTGGACCTCTTTGAAGATTTCTTTGGAAACGGGAATATCTTCACATAAAATCTAAACAGAAGCATTCTCAGAAACTTCTCTGTGATGTTTGTGTTCAACTCACACAGTTTCACATGGCTTTTCAAAGAGAAGTTCTGAAACATTCTTTTCCTAGTGTCTGCAAGTGGACATTTGGAGAGCTTTCAGGCCTGTGGTGGAAAACGAATTATCGTCACATAAAAACAAGAGAGAAGCATTGTCAGAAACTTCTTTGTGATGATTGCATTCAACTCACAGAGTTGAAGGTTCCTTTTCAAACAGCAGTTTCCAAACACTCTTTCTGTGTAATGTGCAAGTGGATATTTCAACGTCTTTGAAGATTTCGTAGGAAACGGGATAATCTTCACAGAAAAGCTAAACAGAAGCATTCTCAGAAACACCTTTGTGATGATTAAATTCAACTCACAGAGTTGAACTTTTCTTTTGGGAGAGAATCTTTGAAACACTCTTTTACTACAATCTGCAAGTGGACATTAGGAGGGCTTTGAGGCCTCTGGTGGAAAAGGAAATATCTTCCAGTAAAAACTGGATAGAAGCATTCTCAGAAACTACTTTGTGATGATTGCATTCAAGACACAGAGTTGAACATTCCCTTTGACAGTGCAGTTTGGAAACTCTCTTTTTGTAGAATCTGCAAGTGGAGATATGGACCGCTTGGAGGCCTATGGTAGTCAAGGAAATAACTTCATATACAAACTAGACAGTAGCATTCTCAGAAAACTCTTTGTGACGACTGAGTTTAACTCACAGAGCTGAACATTCCCTGGGATGGAGCAGCTGCGAAACACACTATTTGTAGAATCTGCAAGGGGATTTTTGGACCTCTCTGAGGATTTCGTTGGAAACGGGATAAACTGCACATAACTAAACGGAAGTATTCTCAGAACTTTCTTCATGGTGATTGCATTCAACTCACACTGTTGAACCTTTCTTTGATAGTTCAGGTTTGAAACACTCTTTTTGTAGAATCTGCAAGAGGATATTTGGACCCCTCTGAGGATTTCGTTGGAAACGGGATTACCCGCACCTAACTAAACAGAAGCATTCTCAGAACTTTCCTCGTGATGCTTGCATTCAACAAACACTGTTGAACCTTTCTTTGATAGTTTAGGTTTGAAACACTCTTTTTGTAGAAACTGCAAGTTGATATTTGGACCTCTCTGAGGATTTCGTTGGAAACGGGATAAAGTGCACATAACTAAACAGAAGCATTCTCAGAAATTTCTTCGTGATGTTTGCATTCAACTCACAGCGTTGAAACATTCTTTGATAGTTCAGGTTTGAAACACTCTTTTGTAGAAACTGCAGGTGGATAATTCCATCTCTTTGAGTCCTGTCCTAATAAAGGAGATAACTTCATATCAAAGCAAGACAGAAGCATTCTCAGAAATTTCTTTGGGATGATTGAGTCGGACTCAGCTGAACATTCCTTTGGATGGAGCACTTTCGAAACACACTATTTGTAGAATCTGCAAGTGGATATTTGGACCTCTCTGAGGATTTCGTTGGAAACGGGGTAAACCACACACAGCTAAACAGAAGCATTCTCAGAGCCTTCTTCATGATGTTTGCATTCAACTCACAGTGTTGAAACTTTCTTTGATAGTTCAGGTTTGAAACACTCTTTTTGTAGAAACTGCAAGTGGAGAATTGCACCTGTTTGAGGCCTATCCTAGTAAAGGAAATAACTTCATATCAAAACAAGACCGAAGGATTCTCAGAAAATTCCTTGGGATGATTGTCTTGGACTCACCGAGCTGAACATTCCTTGGGCTGGAGAAGTTTTGAGGCACGCTTACTGGAGAATCTGCAAGTGGATATTTGGCCCTCTCTGAGGAATTCGTTGGAAACGGGATAATTTCAGCTAACTAAACAGAAGCAGTCTCAGAATCTTCTTTGTGATGTTTGCATTCAAATCCCAGAGTTGAACGTTCCTTTCAAAGTTCAGGTTTGAAACTCTCTTTTTGTAGAATCTGCAAGTGGATATATGGACCTCTCTGGGCATTTTGTTGGAAACGGGAAAAACTGCACATCACTAAACAGAAGTATTCTCAGAAATTTCCCCGTGGTGATTGCATTCAACTCAAACTGTTGAACCTTCTTTGATAGTTCAGGTTTGAAACACACTTTTTGTAGAATCTGCAAGAGGATATTTGGACCTCTCTGAGGATTTCGTTGGAAACGGGATTAACCGCACCTAACTAAACAGAAGCATTCTCAGAACTTTCCTCGTGAGGCTTGCATTCAGCAAACACTGTTGAACGTTTCTTTGATAGTTTTGGTTTGAAACACTCTTCTTGTAGAAACTGTAAGTTGATATTTGGACCTCTCTGAGGGTTTCGTTGGAAACGGGATAAAGTGCACATAACTAAACAGAAGCATTCTCAGAACCTTCTTCGTGATGTTTGCATTCAACTCACAGCGTTGAAACTTTCTTTGATAGTTCAGGTTTGAAACACTCTTTTGTAGAAACTGCAGGTGGATAATTCCATCTCTTTGAGTCCTATCCTAGTAAAGGAGATAACTTCATATCAAAGCAAGACAGAAGCATTCTCAGAAATTTCTTTGGGATGATTGAGTCGGACTCAGCTGAACATTCCTTTGGATGGAGCACTTTCGAAACGCACTATTTGTAGAATCTGCAAGTGCATGTGTGGTCCTCTCTGAGGATTTCGTTGGAAACGGGATAAACCGCACACAACAAAACAGAAGCATTCTCAGAACCTTCTTCGTGATGTTTGCATTCAACTCACAGTGTTGACAGGTTTGAAACACTCCTTTTGTGGAAACTGCAAGTGGAGAATTGCACCTCTTTGAGGCCTATCCTAGTAAAGGAAATAACTTCATATCAAAACAAGACAGAAGCATTCTCAGAAAATTCCTTGGGATGATTGTGTTGGACTCACAGAGCTGAACATTCCTTGGGCTGGAGCAGTTTCGAAAGACGCTTTCTGTAGCATCTGCAAGTGGATATTTGGCCCTCTCTGAGGAATTCGTTGGAATCGGGGTAATATCAGCTAACTAAACAGAAGCAGTCTCAGAATCTTCTTTGTGATGTTTGCATTCAAATCCCAGAGTTGAAACTTCCTTTGAAAGTTCAGGTTAGAAACACTCTTTTTGTAGGATCTGCAATTGGATATTTGGACCACTCTGTGGCCTTCGTTCGAAACGGATATATCTTCACATAAAATCTAGACAGAAGCATTCTCAGAAACTTTTCTGTGGTGACTGCATTCAACTCACAGAGTTGAACACTCGTTTTGAGAGCGCAGTTTTGAAACTCTCTTTCTGTGGAATCTGCAAGTGGATATGTGGACCTCTTTGAAGATTTCTTTGGAAACGGGAATATCTTCACATAAAATCTAAACAGAAGCATTCTCAGAAACTTCTCTGTGATGTTTGTGTTCAACTCACACAGTTTCACATGGCTTTTCAAAGAGAAGTTCTGAAACATTCTTTTCCTAGTGTCTGCAAGTGGACATTTGGAGAGCTTTCAGGCCTGTGGTGGAAAACGAATTATCGTCACATAAAAACAAGAGAGAAGCATTGTCAGAAACTTCTTTGTGATGATTGCATTCAACTCACAGAGTTGAAGGTTCCTTTTCAAACAGCAGTTTCCAAACACTCTTTCTGTGTAATGTGCAAGTGGATATTTCAACGTCTTTGAAGATTTCGTAGGAAACGGGATAATCTTCACAGAAAAGCTAAACAGAAGCATTCTCAGAAACACCTTTGTGATGATTAAATTCAACTCACAGAGTTGAACTTTTCTTTTGGGAGAGAATCTTTGAAACACTCTTTTACTACAATCTGCAAGTGGACATTAGGAGGGCTTTGAGGCCTCTGGTGGAAAAGGAAATATCTTCCAGTAAAAACTGGATAGAAGCATTCTCAGAAACTACTTTGTGATGATTGCATTCAAGACACAGAGTTGAACATTCCCTTTGACAGTGCAGTTTGGAAACTCTCTTTTTGTAGAATCTGCAAGTGGAGATATGGACCGCTTGGAGGCCTATGGTAGTCAAGGAAATAACTTCATATACAAACTAGACAGTAGCATTCTCAGAAAACTCTTTGTGACGACTGAGTTTAACTCACAGAGCTGAACATTCCCTGGGATGGAGCAGCTGCGAAACACACTATTTGTAGAATCTGCAAGGGGATTTTTGGACCTCTCTGAGGATTTCGTTGGAAACGGGATAAACTGCACATAACTAAACGGAAGTATTCTCAGAACTTTCTTCATGGTGATTGCATTCAACTCACACTGTTGAACCTTTCTTTGATAGTTCAGGTTTGAAACACTCTTTTTGTAGAATCTGCAAGAGGATATTTGGACCCCTCTGAGGATTTCGTTGGAAACGGGATTACCCGCACCTAACTAAACAGAAGCATTCTCAGAACTTTCCTCGTGATGCTTGCATTCAACAAACACTGTTGAACCTTTCTTTGATAGTTTAGGTTTGAAACACTCTTTTTGTAGAAACTGCAAGTTGATATTTGGACCTCTCTGAGGATTTCGTTGGAAACGGGATAAAGTGCACATAACTAAACAGAAGCATTCTCAGAAATTTCTTCGTGATGTTTGCATTCAACTCACAGCGTTGAAACTTTCTTTGATAGTTCAGGTTTGAAACACTCTTTTGTAGAAACTGCAGGTGGATAATTCCATCTCTTTGAGTCCTGTCCTAATAAAGGAGATAACTTCATATCAAAGCAAGACAGAAGCATTCTCAGAAATTTCTTTGGGATGATTGAGTCGGACTCAGCTGAACATTCCTTTGGATGGAGCACTTTCGAAACACACTATTTG
Source organism: Pan troglodytes (assembly GCF_028858775.2). Lineage (NCBI taxonomy): Eukaryota > Metazoa > Chordata > Mammalia > Primates > Hominidae > Pan > Pan troglodytes. The sequence continues at coordinate 65,410,149 of NC_072403.2, forward strand.
TAGAATCTGCAAGTGGATATTTGGACCTCTCTGAGGATTTCGTTGGAAACGGGGTAAACCACACACAGCTAAACAGAAGCATTCTCAGAGCCTTCTTCATGATGTTTGCATTCAACTCACAGTGTTGAAACTTTCTTTGATAGTTCAGGTTTGAAACACTCTTTTTGTAGAAACTGCAAGTGGAGAATTGCACCTGTTTGAGGCCTATCCTAGTAAAGGAAATAACTTCATATCAAAACAAGACCGAAGGATTCTCAGAAAATTCCTTGGGATGATTGTCTTGGACTCACCGAGCTGAACATTCCTTGGGCTGGAGAAGTTTTGAGGCACGCTTACTGGAGAATCTGCAAGTGGATATTTGGCCCTCTCTGAGGAATTCGTTGGAAACGGGATAATTTCAGCTAACTAAACAGAAGCAGTCTCAGAATCTTCTTTGTGATGTTTGCATTCAAATCCCAGAGTTGAACGTTCCTTTCAAAGTTCAGGTTTGAAACTCTCTTTTTGTAGAATCTGCAAGTGGATATATGGACCTCTCTGGGCATTTTGTTGGAAACGGGAAAAACTGCACATCACTAAACAGAAGTATTCTCAGAAATTTCCCCGTGGTGATTGCATTCAACTCAAACTGTTGAACCTTCTTTGATAGTTCAGGTTTGAAACACACTTTTTGTAGAATCTGCAAGAGGATATTTGGACCTCTCTGAGGATTTCGTTGGAAACGGGATTAACCGCACCTAACTAAACAGAAGCATTCTCAGAACTTTCCTCGTGAGGCTTGCATTCAACAAACACTGTTGAACGTTTCTTTGATAGTTTTGGTTTGAAACACTCTTCTTGTAGAAACTGCAAGTTGATATTTGGACCTCTCTGAGGGTTTCGTTGGAAACGGGATAAAGTGCACATAACTAAACAGAAGCATTCTCAGAACCTTCTTCGTGATGTTTGCATTCAACTCACAGCGTTGAAACTTTCTTTGATAGTTCAGGTTTGAAACACTCTTTTGTAGAAACTGCAGGTGGATAATTCCATCTCTTTGAGTCCTATCCTAGTAAAGGAGATAACTTCATATCAAAGCAAGACAGAAGCATTCTCAGAAATTTCTTTGGGATGATTGAGTCGGACTCAGCTGAACATTCCTTTGGATGGAGCACTTTCGAAACGCACTATTTGTAGAATCTGCAAGTGCATGTGTGGTCCTCTCTGAGGATTTCGTTGGAAACGGGATAAACCGCACACAACAAAACAGAAGCATTCTCAGAACCTTCTTCGTGATGTTTGCATTCAACTCACAGTGTTGACAGGTTTGAAACACTCCTTTTGTGGAAACTGCAAGTGGAGAATTGCACCTCTTTGAGGCCTATCCTAGTAAAGGAAATAACTTCATATCAAAACAAGACAGAAGCATTCTCAGAAAATTCCTTGGGATGATTGTGTTGGACTCACAGAGCTGAACATTCCTTGGGCTGGAGCAGTTTCGAAAGATGCTTTCTGTAGCATCTGCAAGTGGATATTTGGCCCTCTCTGAGGAATTCGTTGGAATCGGGGTAATATCAGCTAACTAAACAGAAGCAGTCTCAGAATCTTCTTTGTGATGTTTGCATTCAAATCCCAGAGTTGAAACTTCCTTTGAAAGTTCAGGTTAGAAACACTCTTTTTGTAGGATCTGCAATTGGATATTTGGACCACTCTGTGGCCTTCGTTCGAAACGGATATATCTTCACATAAAATCTAGACAGAAGCATTCTCAGAAACTTTTCTGTGGTGACTGCATTCAACTCACAGAGTTGAACACTCGTTTTGAGAGCGCAGTTTTGAAACTCTCTTTCTGTGGAATCTGCAAGTGGATATGTGGACCTCTTTGAAGATTTCTTTGGAAACGGGAATATCTTCACATAAAATCTAAACAGAAGCATTCTCAGAAACTTCTCTGTGATGTTTGTGTTCAACTCACACAGTTTCACATGGCTTTTCAAAGAGAAGTTCTGAAACATTCTTTTCCTAGTGTCTGCAAGTGGACATTTGGAGAGCTTTCAGGCCTGTGGTGGAAAACGAATTATCGTCACATAAAAACAAGAGAGAAGCATTGTCAGAAACTTCTTTGTGATGATTGCATTCAACTCACAGAGTTGAAGGTTCCTTTTCAAACAGCAGTTTCCAAACACTCTTTCTGTGTAATGTGCAAGTGGATATTTCAACGTCTTTGAAGATTTCGTAGGAAACGGGATAATCTTCACAGAAAAGCTAAACAGAAGCATTCTCAGAAACACCTTTGTGATGATTAAATTCAACTCACAGAGTTGAACTTTTCTTTTGGGAGAGAATCTTTGAAACACTCTTTTACTACAATCTGCAAGTGGACATTAGGAGGGCTTTGAGGCCTCTGGTGGAAAAGGAAATATCTTCCAGTAAAAACTGGATAGAAGCATTCTCAGAAACTACTTTGTGATGATTGCATTCAAGACACAGAGTTGAACATTCCCTTTGACAGTGCAGTTTGGAAACTCTCTTTTTGTAGAATCTGCAAGTGGAGATATGGACCGCTTGGAGGCCTATGGTAGTCAAGGAAATAACTTCATATACAAACTAGACAGTAGCATTCTCAGAAAACTCTTTGTGACGACTGAGTTTAACTCACAGAGCTGAACATTCCCTGGGATGGAGCAGCTGCGAAACACACTATTTGTAGAATCTGCAAGGGGATTTTTGGACCTCTCTGAGGATTTCGTTGGAAACGGGATAAACTGCACATAACCAAACGGAAGTATTCTCAGAACTTTCTTCATGGTGATTGCATTCAACTCACACTGTTGAACCTTTCTTTGATAGTTCAGGTTTGAAACACTCTTTTTGTAGAATCTGCAAGAGGATATTTGGACCCCTCTGAGGATTTCGTTGGAAACGGGATTACCCGCACCTAACTAAACAGAAGCATTCTCAGAACTTTCCTCGTGATGCTTGCATTCAACAAACACTGTTGAACCTTTCTTTGATAGTTTAGGTTTGAAACACTCTTTTTGTAGAAACTGCAAGTTGATATTTGGACCTCTCTGAGGATTTCGTTGGAAACGGGATAAAGTGCACATAACTAAACAGAAGCATTCTCAGAAATTTCTTCGTGATGTTTGCATTCAACTCACAGCGTTGAAACTTTCTTTGATAGTTCAGGTTTGAAACACTCTTTTGTAGAAACTGCAGGTGGATAATTCCATCTCTTTGAGTCCTGTCCTAATAAAGGAGATAACTTCATATCAAAGCAAGACAGAAGCATTCTCAGAAATTTCTTTGGGATGATTGAGTCGGACTCAGCTGAACATTCCTTTGGATGGAGCACTTTCGAAACACACTATTTGTAGAATCTGCAAGTGGATATTTGGACCTCTCTGAGGATTTCGTTGGAAACGGGGTAAACCACACACAACTAAACAGAAGCATTCTCAGAGCCTTCTTCATGATGTTTGCATTCAACTCACAGTGTTGAAACTTTCTTTGATAGTTCAGGTTTGAAACACTCTTTTTGTAGAAACTGCAAGTGGAGAATTGCACCTGTTTGAGGCCTATCCTAGTAAAGGAAATAACTTCATATCAAAACAAGACCGAAGGATTCTCAGAAAATTCCTTGGGATGATTGTCTTGGACTCACCGAGCTGAACATTCCTTGGGCTGGAGAAGTTTTGAGGCACGCTTACTGGAGAATCTGCAAGTGGATATTTGGCCCTCTCTGAGGAATTCGTTGGAAACGGGATAATTTCAGCTAACTAAACAGAAGCAGTCTCAGAATCTTCTTTGTGATGTTTGCATTCAAATCCCAGAGTTGAACGTTCCTTTCAAAGTTCAGGTTTGAAACTCTCTTTTTGTAGAATCTGCAAGTGGATATATGGACCTCTCTGGGCATTTCGTTGGAAACGGGAAAAACTGCACATCACTAAACAGAAGTATTCTCAGAAATTTCCCCGTGGTGATTGCATTCAACTCAAACTGTTGAACCTTCTTTGATAGTTCAGGTTTGAAACACACTTTTTGTAGAATCTGCAAGAGGATATTTGGACCTCTCTGAGGATTTCGTTGGAAACGGGATTAACCGCACCTAACTAAACAGAAGCATTCTCAGAACTTTCCTCGTGAGGCTTGCATTCAACAAACACTGTTGAACGTTTCTTTGATAGTTTTGGTTTGAAACACTCTTCTTGTAGAAACTGCAAGTTGATATTTGGACCTCTCTGAGGGTTTCGTTGGAAACGGGATAAAGTGCACATAACTAAACAGAAGCATTCTCAGAACCTTCTTCGTGATGTTTGCATTCAACTCACAGCGTTGAAACTTTCTTTGATAGTTCAGGTTTGAAACACTCTTTTGTAGAAACTGCAGGTGGATAATTCCATCTCTTTGAGTCCTATCCTAGTAAAGGAGATAACTTCATATCAAAGCAAGACAGAAGCATTCTCAGAAATTTCTTTGGGATGATTGAGTCGGACTCAGCTGAACATTCCTTTGGATGGAGCACTTTCGAAACGCACTATTTGTAGAATCTGCAAGTGCATGTGTGGTCCTCTCTGAGGATTTCGTTGGAAACGGGATAAACCGCACACAACAAAACAGAAGCATTCTCAGAACCTTCTTCGTGATGTTTGCATTCAACTCACAGTGTTGACAGGTTTGAAACACTCCTTTTGTGGAAACTGCAAGTGGAGAATTGCACCTCTTTGAGGCCTATCCTAGTAAAGGAAATAACTTCATATCAAAACAAGACAGAAGCATTCTCAGAAAATTCCTTGGGATGATTGTGTTGGACTCACAGAGCTGAACATTCCTTGGGCTGGAGCAGTTTCGAAAGACGCTTTCTGTAGCATCTGCAAGTGGATATTTGGCCCTCTCTGAGGAATTCGTTGGAATCGGGGTAATATCAGCTAACTAAACAGAAGCAGTCTCAGAATCTTCTTTGTGATGTTTGCATTCAAATCCCAGAGTTGAAACTTCCTTTGAAAGTTCAGGTTAGAAACACTCTTTTTGTAGGATCTGCAATTGGATATTTGGACCACTCTGTGGCCTTCGTTCGAAACGGATATATCTTCACATAAAATCTAGACAGAAGCATTCTCAGAAACTTTTCTGTGATGACTGCATTCAACTCACAGAGTTGAACACTCGTTTTGAGAGCGCAGTTTTGAAACTCTCTTTCTGTGGAATCTGCAAGTGGATATGTGGACCTCTTTGAAGATTTCTTTGGAAACGGGAATATCTTCACATAAAATCTAAACAGAAGCATTCTCAGAAACTTCTCTGTGATGTTTGTGTTCAACTCACACAGTTTCACATGGCTTTTCAAAGAGAAGTTCTGAAACATTCTTTTCCTAGTGTCTGCAAGTGGACATTTGGAGAGCTTTCAGGCCTGTGGTGGAAAACGAATTATCGTCACATAAAAACAAGCGAGAAGCATTGTCAGAAACTTCTTTGTGATGATTGCATTCAACTCACAGAGTTGAAGGTTCCTTTTCAAACAGCAGTTTCCAAACACTCTTTCTGTGTAATGTGCAAGTGGATATTTCAACGTCTTTGAAGATTTCGTAGGAAACGGGATAATCTTCACAGAAAAGCTAAACAGAAGCATTCTCAGAAACACCTTTGTGATGATTAAATTCAACTCACAGAGTTGAACTTTTCTTTTGGGAGAGAATCTTTCAAACACTCTTTTACTACAATCTGCAAGTGGACATTAGGAGGGCTTTGAGGCCTCTGGTGGAAAAGGAAATATCTTCCAGTAAAAACTAGATAGAAGCATTCTCAGAAACTACTTTGTGATGATTGCATTCAAGACACAGAGTTGAACATTCCCTTTGACAGTGCAGTTTGGAAACTCTCTTTTTGTAGAATCTGCAAGTGGAGATATGGACCGCTTGGAGGCCTATGGTAGTCAAGGAAATAACTTCATATACAAACTAGACAGTAGCATTCTCAGAAAACTCTTTGTGACGACTGAGTTTAACTCACAGAGCTGAACATTCCCTGGGATGGAGCAGCTGCGAAACACACTATTTGTAGAATCTGCAAGGGGATTTTTGGACCTCTCTGAGGATTTCGTTGGAAACGGGATAAACTGCACATAACCAAACGGAAGTATTCTCAGAACTTTCTTCATGGTGATTGCATTCAACTCACACTGTTGAACCTTTCTTTGATAGTTCAGGTTTGAAACACTCTTTTTGTAGAATCTGCAAGAGGATATTTGGACCCCTCTGAGGATTTCGTTGGAAACGGGATTACCCGCACCTAACTAAACAGAAGCATTCTCAGAACTTTCCTCGTGATGCTTGCATTCAACAAACACTGTTGAACCTTTCTTTGATAGTTTAGGTTTGAAACACTCTTTTTGTAGAAACTGCAAGTTGATATTTGGACCTCTCTGAGGATTTCGTTGGAAACGGGATAAAGTGCACATAACTAAACAGAAGCATTCTCAGAAATTTCTTCGTGATGTTTGCATTCAACTCACAGCGTTGAAACTTTCTTTGATAGTTCAGGTTTGAAACACTCTTTTGTAGAAACTGCAGGTGGATAATTCCATCTCTTTGAGTCCTGTCCTAATAAAGGAGATAACTTCATATCAAAGCAAGACAGAAGCATTCTCAGAAATTTCTTTGGGATGATTGAGTCGGACTCAGCTGAACATTCCTTTGGATGGAGCACTTTCGAAACACACTATTTGTAGAATCTGCAAGTGGATATTTGGACCTCTCTGTGGATTTCGTTGAAACGGGATAAACTGCTCACAACTAAACAGAAGCATTCTCAGAACCTTCTTCGTGATGTTTGCATTCAACCCACAGTGTTGAACCTTTCTTTGAAAGTTCAGGTTTGAAACACTCTTTTTGTACAAACTGCAAGTGGAGAATTGCACCTCTTTGAGGCCTATCCTAGTAAAGGAAATAACTTCATATCAAAGCAAGACAGAAGCATTCTCAGAAATTTCTTTGGGATGATTGAGTCGGACTCAGCTGAACATTCCTTTGGATGGAGCACTTTCGAAACACACTATTTGTAGAATCTGCAAGTGGATATTTGGACCTCTCTGAGGATTTCGTTGGAAACGGGGTAAACCACACACAACTAAACAGAAGCATTCTCAGAGCCTTCTTCATGATGTTTGCATTCAACTCACAGTGTTGAAACTTTCTTTGATAGTTCAGGTTTGAAACACTCTTTTTGTAGAAACTGCAAGTGGAGAATTGCACCTGTTTGAGGCCTATCCCAGTAAAGGAAATAACTTCATATCAAAACAAGACCGAAGGAGTCTCAGAAAATTCCTTGGGATGATTGTCTTGGACTCACCGAGCTGAACATTCCTTGGGCTGGAGAAGTTTTGAGGCACGCTTACTGGAGAATCTGTAAGTGGATATTTGGCCCTCTCTGAGGAATTCGTTGGAAACGGGATAATTTCAGCTAACTAAACAGAAGCAGTCTCAGAATCTTCTTTGTGATGTTTGCATTCAAATCCCAGAGTTGAACGTTCCTTTCAAAGTTCAGGTTTGAAACTCTCTTTTTGTAGAATCTGCAAGTGGATATATGGACCTCTCTGGGCATTTCGTTGGAAACGGGAAAAACTGCACATCACTAAACAGAAGTATTCTCAGAAATTTCCCCGTGGTGATTGCATTCAACTCAAACTGTTGAACCTTCTTTGATAGTTCAGGTTTGAAACACACTTTTTGTAGAATCTGCAAGAGGATATTTGGACCTCTCTGAGGATTTCGTTGGAAACGGGATTAACCGCACCTAACTAAACAGAAGCATTCTCAGAACTTTCCTCGTGAGGCTTGCATTCAGCAAACACTGTTGAACGTTTCTTTGATAGTTTTGGTTTGAAACACTCTTCTTGTAGAAACTGCAAGTTGATATTTGGACCTCTCTGAGGGTTTCGTTGGAAACGGGATAAAGTGCACATAACTAAACAGAAGCATTCTCAGAACCTTCTTCGTGATGTTTGCATTCAACTCACAGCGTTGAAACTTTCTTTGATAGTTCAGGTTTGAAACACTCTTTTGTAGAAACTGCAGGTGGATAATTCCATCTCTTTGAGTCCTATCCTAGTAAAGGATATAACTTCATATCAAAGCAAGACAGAAGCATTCTCAGAAATTTCTTTGGGATGATTGAGTCGGACTCAGCTGAACATTCCTTTGGATGGAGCACTTTCGAAACGCACTATTTGTAGAATCTGCAAGTGCATGTGTGGTCCTCTCTGAGGATTTCGTTGGAAACGGGATAAACCGCACACAACAAAACAGAAGCATTCTCAGAACCTTCTTCGTGATGTTTGCATTCAACTCACAGTGTTGACAGGTTTGAAACACTCCTTTTGTGGAAACTGCAAGTGGAGAATTGCACCTCTTTGAGGCCTATCCTAGAAAAGGAAATAACTTCATATCAAAACAAGACAGAAGCATTCTCAGAAAATTCCTTGGGATGATTGTGTTGGACTCACAGAGCTGAACATTCCTTGGGCTGGAGCAGTTTCGAAAGACGCTTTCTGTAGCATCTGCAAGTGGATATTTGGCCCTCTCTGAGGAATTCGTTGGAATCGGGGTAATATCAGCTAACTAAACAGAAGCAGTCTCAGAATCTTCTTTGTGATGTTTGCATTCAAATCCCAGAGTTGAAACTTCCTTTGAAAGTTCAGGTTAGAAACACTCTTTTTGTAGGATCTGCAATTGGATATTTGGACCACTCTGTGGCCTTCGTTCGAAACGGATATATCTTCACATAAAATCTAGACAGAAGCATTCTCAGAAACTTTTCTGTGATGACTGCATTCAACTCACAGAGTTGAACACTCGTTTTGAGAGCGCAGTTTTGAAACTCTCTTTCTGTGGAATCTGCAAGTGGATATGTGGACCTCTTTGAAGATTTCTTTGGAAACGGGAATATCTTCACATAAAATCTAAACAGAAGCATTCTCAGAAACTTCTCTGTGATGTTTGTGTTCAACTCACACAGTTTCACATGGCTTTTCAAAGAGAAGTTCTGAAACATTCTTTTCCTAGTGTCTGCAAGTGGACATTTGGAGAGCTTTCAGGCCTGTGGTGGAAAACGAATTATCGTCACATAAAAACAAGAGAGAAGCATTGTCAGAAACTTCTTTGTGATGATTGCATTCAACTCACAGAGTTGAAGGTTCCTTTTCAAACAGCAGTTTCCAAACACTCTTTCTGTGTAATGTGCAAGTGGATATTTCAACGTCTTTGAAGATTTCGTAGGAAACGGGATAATCTTCACAGAAAAGCTAAACAGAAGCATTCTCAGAAACACCTTTGTGATGATTAAATTCAACTCACAGAGTTGAACTTTTCTTTTGGGAGAGAATCTTTGAAACACTCTTTTACTACAATCTGCAAGTGGACATTAGGAGGGCTTTGAGGCCTCTGGTGGAAAAGGAAATATCTTCCAGTAAAAACTAGATAGAAGCATTCTCAGAAACTACTTTGTGATGATTGCATTCAAGACACAGAGTTGAACATTCCCTTTGACAGTGCAGTTTGGAAACTCTCTTTTTGTAGAATCTGCAAGTGGAGATATGGACCGCTTGGAGGCCTATGGTAGTCAAGGAAATAACTTCATATACAAACTAGACAGTAGCATTCTCAGAAAACTCTTTGTGACGACTGAGTTTAACTCACAGAGCTGAACATTCCCTGGGATGGAGCAGCTGCGAAACACACTATTTGTAGAATCTGCAAGGGGATTTTTGGACCTCTCTGAGGATTTCGTTGGAAACGGGATAAACTGCACATAACCAAACGGAAGTATTCTCAGAACTTTCTTCATGGTGATTGCATTCAACTCACACTGTTGAACCTTTCTTTGATAGTTCAGGTTTGAAACACTCTTTTTGTAGAATCTGCAAGAGGATATTTGGACCCCTCTGAGGATTTCGTTGGAAACGGGATTACCCGCACCTAACTAAACAGAAGCATTCTCAGAACTTTCCTCGTGATGCTTGCATTCAACAAACACTGTTGAACCTTTCTTTGATAGTTTAGGTTTGAAACACTCTTTTTGTAGAAACTGCAAGTTGATATTTGGACCTCTCTGAGGATTTCGTTGGAAACGGGATAAAGTGCACATAACTAAACAGAAGCATTCTCAGAAATTTCTTCGTGATGTTTGCATTCAACTCACAGCGTTGAAACTTTCTTTGATAGTTCAGGTTTGAAACACTCTTTTGTAGAAACTGCAGGTGGATAATTCCATCTCTTTGAGTCCTGTCCTAATAAAGGAGATAACTTCATATCAAAGCAAGACAGAAGCATTCTCAGAAATTTCTTTGGGATGATTGAGTCGGACTCAGCTGAACATTCCTTTGGATGGAGCACTTTCGAAACACACTATTTGTAGAATCTGCAAGTGCATATTTGGACCTCTCTGTGGATTTCGTTGAAACGGGATAAACTGCTCACAACTAAACAGAAGCATTCTCAGAACCTTCTTCATGATGGTTGCATTCAACTCACAGTGTTGAAACTTTCTTTGATAGTTCAGGTTTGAAACACTCTTTTTGTAGAAACTGCAAGTGGAGAATTGCACCTGTTTGAGGCCTATCCCAGTAAAGGAAATAACTTCATATCAAAACAAGACAGAAGGATTCTCAGAAAATTCCTTGGGATGATTGTCTTGGACTCACCGAGCTGAACATTCCTTGGGCTGGAGAAGTTTTGAGGCACGCTTACTGGAGAATCTGCAAGTGGATATTTGGCCCTCTCTGAGGAATTCGTTGGAAACGGGATAATTTCAGCTAACTAAACAGAAGCAGTCTCAGAATCTTCTTTGTGATGTTTGCATTCAAATCCCAGAGTTGAACGTTCCTTTCAAAGTTCAGGTTTGAAACTCTCTTTTTGTAGAATCTGCAAGTGGATATATGGACCTCTCTGGGCATTTCGTTGGAAACGGGAAAAACTGCACATCACTAAACAGAAGTATTCTCAGAAATTTCCCCGTGGTGATTGCATTCAACTCAAACTGTTGAACCTTCTTTGATAGTTCAGGTTTGAAACAGACTTTTTGTAGAATCTGCAAGAGGATATTTGGACCTCTCTGAGGATTTCGTTGGAAACGGGATTAACTGCACCTAACTAAACAGAAGCATTCTCAGAACTTTCCTCGTGAGGCTTGCATTCAGCAAACACTGTTGAACGTTTCTTTGATAGTTTTGGTTTGAAACACTCTTCTTGTAGAAACTGCAAGTTGATATTTGGACCTCTCTGAGGGTTTCGTTGGAAACGGGATAAAGTGCACATAACTAAACAGAAGCATTCTCAGAACCTTCTTCGTGATGTTTGCATTCAACTCACAGCGTTGAAACTTTCTTTGATAGTTCAGGTTTGAAACACTCTTTTGTAGAAACTGCAGGTGGATAATTCCATCTCTTTGAGTCCTATCCTAGTAAAGGATATAACTTCATATCAAAGCAAGACAGAAGCATTCTCAGAAATTTCTTTGGGATGATTGAGTCGGACTCAGCTGAACATTCCTTTGGATGGAGCACTTTCGAAACGCACTATTTGTAGAATCTGCAAGTGCATGTGTGGTCCTCTCTGAGGATTTCGTTGGAAACGGGATAAACCGCACACAACAAAACAGAAGCATTCTCAGAACCTTCTTCGTGATGTTTGCATTCAACTCACAGTGTTGACAGGTTTGAAACACTCCTTTTGTGGAAACTGCAAGTGGAGAATTGCACCTCTTTGAGGCCTATCCTAGTAAAGGAAATAACTTCATATCAAAACAAGACAGAAGCATTCTCAGAAAATTCCTTGGGATGATTGTGTTGGACTCACAGAGCTGAACATTCCTTGGGCTGGAGCAGTTTCGAAAGACGCTTTCTGTAGCATCTGCAAGTGGATATTTGGCCCTCTCTGAGGAATTCGTTGGAATCGGGGTAATATCAGCTAACTAAACAGAAGCAGTCTCAGAATCTTCTTTGTGATGTTTGCATTCAAATCCCAGAGTTGAAACTTCCTTTGAAAGTTCAGGTTAGAAACACTCTTTTTGTAGGATCTGCAATTGGATATTTGGACCACTCTGTGGCCTTCGTTCGAAACGGATATATCTTCACATAAAATCTAGACAGAAGCATTCTCAGAAACTTTTCTGTGGTGACTGCATTCAACTCACAGAGTTGAACACTCGTTTTGAGAGCGCAGTTTTGAAACTCTCTTTCTGTGGAATCTGCAAGTGGATATGTGGACCTCTTTGAAGATTTCTTTGGAAACGGGAATATCTTCACATAAAATCTAAACAGAAGCATTCTCAGAAACTTCTCTGTGATGTTTGTGTTCAACTCACACAGTTTCACATGGCTTTTCAAAGAGAAGTTCTGAAACATTCTTTTCCTAGTGTCTGCAAGTGGACATTTGGAGAGCTTTCAGGCCTGTGGTGGAAAACGAATTATCGTCACATAAAAACAAGAGAGAAGCATTGTCAGAAACTTCTTTGTGATGATTGCATTCAACTCACAGAGTTGAAGGTTCCTTTTCAAACAGCAGTTTCCAAACACTCTTTCTGTGTAATGTGCAAGTGGATATTTCAACGTCTTTGAAGATTTTGTAGGAAACGGGATAATCTTCACAGAAAAGCTAAACAGAAGCATTCTCAGAAACACCTTTGTGATGATTAAATTCAACTCACAGAGTTGAACTTTTCTTTTGGGAGAGAATCTTTGAAACACTCTTTTACTACAATCTGCAAGTGGACATTAGGAGGGCTTTGAGGCCTCTGGTGGAAAAGGAAATATCTTCCAGTAAAAACTAGATAGAAGCATTCTCAGAAACTACTTTGTGATGATTGCATTCAAGACACAGAGTTGAACATTCCCTTTGACAGTGCAGTTTGGAAACTCTCTTTTTGTAGAATCTGCAAGTGGAGATATGGACCGCTTGGAGGCCTATGGTAGTCAAGGAAATAACTTCATATACAAACTAGACAGTAGCATTCTCAGAAAACTCTTTGTGACGACTGAGTTTAACTCACAGAGCTGAACATTCCCTGGGATGGAGCAGCTGCGAAACACACTATTTGTAGAATCTGCAAGGGGATTTTTGGACCTCTCTGAGGATTTCGTTGGAAACGGGATAAACTGCACATAACCAAACGGAAGTATTCTCAGAACTTTCTTCATGGTGATTGCATTCAACTCACACTGTTGAACCTTTCTTTGATAGTTCAGGTTTGAAACACTCTTTTTGTAGAATCTGCAAGAGGATATTTGGACAACTCTGAGGATTTCGTTGGAAACGGGATTACCCGCACCTAACTAAACAGAAGCATTCTCAGAACTTTCCTCGTGATGCTTGCATTCAACAAACACTGTTGAACCTTTCTTTGATAGTTTAGGTTTGAAACACTCTTTTTGTAGAAACTGCAAGTTGATATTTGGACCTCTCTGAGGATTTCGTTGGAAACGGGATAAAGTGCACATAACTAAACAGAAGCATTCTCAGAAATTTCTTCGTGATGTTTGCATTCAACTCACAGCGTTGAAACTTTCTTTGATAGTTCAGGTTTGAAACACTCTTTTGTAGAAACTGCAGGTGGATAATTCCATCTCTTTGAGTCCTGTCCTAATAAAGGAGATAACTTCATATCAAAGCAAGACAGAAGCATTCTCAGAAATTTCTTTGGGATGATTGAGTCGGACTCAGCTGAACATTCCTTTGGATGGAGCACTTTCGAAACACACTATTTGTAGAATCTGCAAGTGCATATTTGGACCTCTCTGTGGATTTCGTTGAAATGGGATAAACTGCTCACAACTAAACAGAAGCATTCTCAGAACCTTCTTCATGATGTTTGCATTCAACTCACAGTGTTGAAACTTTCTTTGATAGTTCAGGTTTGAAACACTCTTTTTGTAGAAACTGCAAGTGGAGAATTGCACCTGTTTGAGGCCTATCCCAGTAAAGGAAATAACTTCATATCAAAACAAGACAGACGGATTCTCAGAAAATTCCTTGGGATGATTGTCTTGGACTCACCGAGCTGAACATTCCTTGGGCTGGAGAAGTTTTGAGGCACGCTTACTGGAGAATCTGCAAGTGGATATTTGGCCCTCTCTGAGGAATTCGTTGGAAACGGGATAATTTCAGCTAACTAAACAGAAGCAGTCTCAGAATCTTCTTTGTGATGTTTGCATTCAAATCCCAGAGTTGAACGTTCCTTTCAAAGTTCAGGTTTGAAACTCTCTTTTTGTAGAATCTGCAAGTGGATATATGGACCTCTCTGGGCATTTCGTTGGAAACGGGAAAAACTGCACATCACTAAACAGAAGTATTCTCAGAAATTTCCCCGTGGTGATTGCATTCAACTCAAACTGTTGAACCTTCTTTGATAGTTCAGGTTTGAAACACACTTTTTGTAGAATCTGCAAGAGGATATTTGGACCTCTCTGAGGATTTCGTTGGAAACGGGATTAACCGCACCTAACTAAACAGAAGCATTCTCAGAACTTTCCTCGTGAGGCTTGCATTCAGCAAACACTGTTGAACGTTTCTTTGATAGTTTTGGTTTGAAACACTCTTCTTGTAGAAACTGCAAGTTGATATTTGGACCTCTCTGAGGGTTTCGTTGGAAACGGGATAAAGTGCACATAACTAAACAGAAGCATTCTCAGAACCTTCTTCGTGATGTTTGCATTCAACTCACAGCGTTGAAACTTTCTTTGATAGTTCAGGTTTGAAACACTCTTTTGTAGAAACTGCAGGTGGATAATTCCATCTCTTTGAGTCCTATCCTAGTAAAGGAGATAACTTCATATCAAAGCAAGACAGAAGCATTCTCAGAAATTTCTTTGGGATGATTGAGTCGGACTCAGCTGAACATTCCTTTGGATGGAGCACTTTCGAAACGCACTATTTGTAGAATCTGCAAGTGCATGTGTGGTCCTCTCTGAGGATTTCGTTGGAAACGGGATAAACCGCACACAACAAAACAGAAGCATTCTCAGAACCTTCTTCGTGATGTTTGCATTCAACTCACAGTGTTGACAGGTTTGAAACACTCCTTTTGTGGAAACTGCAAGTGGAGAATTGCACCTCTTTGAGGCCTATCCTAGTAAAGGAAATAACTTCATATCAAAACAAGACAGAAGCATTCTCAGAAAATTCCTTGGGATGATTGTGTTGGACTCACAGAGCTGAACATTCCTTGGGCTGGAGCAGTTTCGAAAGACGCTTTCTGTAGCATCTGCAAGTGGATATTTGGCCCTCTCTGAGGAATTCGTTGGAATCGGGGTAATATCAGCTAACTAAACAGAAGCAGTCTCAGAATCTTCTTTGTGATGTTTGCATTCAAATCCCAGAGTTGAAACTTCCTTTGAAAGTTCAGGTTAGAAACACTCTTTTTGTAGGATCTGCAATTGGATATTTGGACCACTCTGTGGCCTTCGTTCGAAACGGATATATCTTCACATAAAATCTAGACAGAAGCATTCTCAGAAACTTCTGTGGTGACTGCATTCAACTCACAGAGTTGAACACTCGTTTTGAGAGCGCAGTTTTGAAACTCTCTTTCTGTGGAATCTGCAAGTGGATATGTGGACCTCTTTGAAGATTTCTTTGGAAACGGGAATATCTTCACATAAAATCTAAACAGAAGCATTCTCAGAAACTTCTCTGTGATGTTTGTGTTCAACTCACACAGTTTCACATGGCTTTTCAAAGAGAAGTTCTGAAACATTCTTTTCCTAGTGTCTGCAAGTGGACATTTGGAGAGCTTTCAGGCCTGTGGTGGAAAACGAATTATCGTCACATAAAAACAAGAGAGAAGCATTGTCAGAAACTTCTTTGTGATGATTGCATTCAACTCACAGAGTTGAAGGTTCCTTTTCAAACAGCAGTTTCCAAACACTCTTTCTGTGTAATGTGCAAGTGGATATTTCAACGTCTTTGAAGATTTCGTAGGAAACGGGATAATCTTCACAGAAAAGCTAAACAGAAGCATTCTCAGAAACACCTTTGTGATGATTAAATTCAACTCACAGAGTTGAACTTTTCTTTTGGGAGAGAATCTTTGAAACACTCTTTTACTACAATCTGCAAGTGGACATTAGGAGGGCTTTGAGGCCTCTGGTGGAAAAGGAAATATCTTCCAGTAAAAACTAGATAGAAGCATTCTCAGAAACTACTTTGTGATGATTGCATTCAAGACACAGAGTTGAACATTCCCTTTGACAGTGCAGTTTGGAAACTCTCTTTTTGTAGAATCTGCAAGTGGAGATATGGACCGCTTGGAGGCCTATGGTAGTCAAGGAAATAACTTCATATACAAACTAGACAGTAGCATTCTCAGAAAACTCTTTGTGACGACTGAGTTTAACTCACAGAGCTGAACATTCCCTGGGATGGAGCAGCTGCGAAACACACTATTTGTAGAATCTGCAAGGGGATTTTTGGACCTCTCTGAGGATTTCGTTGGAAACGGGATAAACTGCACATAACCAAACGGAAGTATTCTCAGAACTTTCTTCATGGTGATTGCATTCAACTCACACTGTTGAACCTTTCTTTGATAGTTCAGGTTTGAAACACTCTTTTTGTAGAATCTGCAAGAGGATATTTGGACAACTCTGAGGATTTCGTTGGAAACGGGATTACCCGCACCTAACTAAACAGAAGCATTCTCAGAACTTTCCTCGTGATGCTTGCATTCAACAAACACTGTTGAACCTTTCTTTGATAGTTTAGGTTTGAAACACTCTTTTTGTAGAAACTGCAAGTTGATATTTGGACCTCTCTGAGGATTTCGTTGGAAACGGGATAAAGTGCACATAACTAAACAGAAGCATTCTCAGAAATTTCTTCGTGATGTTTGCATTCAACTCACAGCGTTGAAACTTTCTTTGATAGTTCAGGTTTGAAACACTCTTTTGTAGAAACTGCAGGTGGATAATTCCATCTCTTTGAGTCCTGTCCTAATAAAGGAGATAACTTCATATCAAAGCAAGACAGAAGCATTCTCAGAAATTTCTTTGGGATGATTGAGTCGGACTCAGCTGAACATTCCTTTGGATGGAGCACTTTCGAAACACACTATTTGTAGAATCTGCAAGTGCATATTTGGACCTCTCTGTGGATTTCGTTGAAACGGGATAAACCGCTCACAACTAAACAGAAGCATTCTCAGAACCTTCTTCATGATGTTTGCATTCAACTCACAGTGTTGAAACTTTCTTTGATAGTTCAGGTTTGAAACACTCTTTTTGTAGAAACTGCAAGTGGAGAATTGCACCTGTTTGAGGCCTATCCCAGTAAAGGAAATAACTTCATATCAAAACAAGACAGAAGGATTCTCAGAAAATTCCTTGGGATGATTGTCTTGGACTCACCGAGCTGAACATTCCTTGGGCTGGAGAAGTTTTGAGGCACGCTTACTGGAGAATCTGCAAGTGGATATTTGGCCCTCTCTGAGGAATTCGTTGGAAACGGGATAATTTCAGCTAACTAAACAGAAGCAGTCTCAGAATCTTCTTTGTGATGTTTGCATTCAAATCCCAGAGTTGAACGTTCCTTTCAAAGTTCAGGTTTGAAACTCTCTTTTTGTAGAATCTGCAAGTGGATATATGGACCTCTCTGGGCATTTCGTTGGAAACGGGAAAAACTGCACATCACTAAACAGAAGTATTCTCAGAAATTTCCCCGTGGTGATTGCATTCAACTCAAACTGTTGAACCTTCTTTGATAGTTCAGGTTTGAAACAGACTTTTTGTAGAATCTGCAAGAGGATATTTGGACCTCTCTGAGGATTTCGTTGGAAACGGGATTAACTGCACCTAACTAAACAGAAGCATTCTCAGAACTTTCCTCGTGAGGCTTGCATTCAGCAAACACTGTTGAACGTTTCTTTGATAGTTTTGGTTTGAAACACTCTTCTTGTAGAAACTGCAAGTTGATATTTGGACCTCTCTGAGGGTTTCGTTGGAAACGGGATAAAGTGCACATAACTAAACAGAAGCATTCTCAGAACCTTCTTCGTGATGTTTGCATTCAACTCACAGCGTTGAAACTTTCTTTGATAGTTCAGGTTTGAAACACTCTTTTGTAGAAACTGCAGGTGGATAATTCCATCTCTTTGAGTCCTATCCTAGTAAAGGATATAACTTCATATCAAAGCAAGACAGAAGCATTCTCAGAAATTTCTTTGGGATGATTGAGTCGGACTCAGCTGAACATTCCTTTGGATGGAGCACTTTCGAAACGCACTATTTGTAGAATCTGCAAGTGCATGTGTGGTCCTCTCTGAGGATTTCGTTGGAAACGGGATAAACCGCACACAACAAAACAGAAGCATTCTCAGAACCTTCTTCGTGATGTTTGCATTCAACTCACAGTGTTGACAGGTTTGAAACACTCCTTTTGTGGAAACTGCAAGTGGAGAATTGCACCTCTTTGAGGCCTATCCTAGTAAAGGAAATAACTTCATATCAAAACAAGACAGAAGCATTCTCAGAAAATTCCTTGGGATGATTGTGTTGGACTCACAGAGCTGAACATTCCTTGGGCTGGAGCAGTTTCGAAAGACGCTTTCTGTAGCATCTGCAAGTGGATATTTGGCCCTCTCTGAGGAATTCGTTGGAATCGGGGTAATATCAGCTAACTAAACAGAAGCAGTCTCAGAATCTTCTTTGTGATGTTTGCATTCAAATCCCAGAGTTGAAACTTCCTTTGAAAGTTCAGGTTAGAAACACTCTTTTTGTAGGATCTGCAATTGGATATTTGGACCACTCTGTGGCCTTCGTTTGAAACGGATATATCTTCACATAAAATCTAGACAGAAGCATTCTCAGAAACTTTTCTGTGGTGACTGCATTCAACTCACAGAGTTGAACACTCGTTTTGAGAGCGCAGTTTTGAAACTCTCTTTCTGTGGAATCTGCAAGTGGATATGTGGACCTCTTTGAAGATTTCTTTGGAAACGGGAATATCTTCACATAAAATCTAAACAGAAGCATTCTCAGAAACTTCTCTGTGATGTTTGTGTTCAACTCACACAGTTTCACATGGCTTTTCAAAGAGAAGTTCTGAAACATTCTTTTCCTAGTGTCTGCAAGTGGACATTTGGAGAGCTTTCAGGCCTGTGGTGGAAAACGAATTATCGTCACATAAAAACAAGAGAGAAGCATTGTCAGAAACTTCTTTGTGATGATTGCATTCAACTCACAGAGTTGAAGGTTCCTTTTCAAACAGCAGTTTCCAAACACTCTTTCTGTGTAATGTGCAAGTGGATATTTCAACGTCTTTGAAGATTTCGTAGGAAACGGGATAATCTTCACAGAAAAGCTAAACAGAAGCATTCTCAGAAACACCTTTGTGATGATTAAATTCAACTCACAGAGTTGAACTTTTCTTTTGGGAGAGAATCTTTGAAACACTCTTTTACTACAATCTGCAAGTGGACATTAGGAGGGCTTTGAGGCCTCTGGTGGAAAAGGAAATATCTTCCAGTAAAAACTAGATAGAAGCATTCTCAGAAACTACTTTGTGATGATTGCATTCAAGACACAGAGTTGAACATTCCCTTTGACAGTGCAGTTTGGAAACTCTCTTTTTGTAGAATCTGCAAGTGGAGATATGGACCGCTTGGAGGCCTATGGTAGTCAAGGAAATAACTTCATATACAAACTAGACAGTAGCATTCTCAGAAAACTCTTTGTGACGACTGAGTTTAACTCACAGAGCTGAACATTCCCTGGGATGGAGCAGCTGCGAAACACACTATTTGTAGAATCTGCAAGGGGATTTTTGGACCTCTCTGAGGATTTCGTTGGAAACGGGATAAACTGCACATAACCAAACGGAAGTATTCTCAGAACTTTCTTCATGGTGATTGCATTCAACTCACACTGTTGAACCTTTCTTTGATAGTTCAGGTTTGAAACACTCTTTTTGTAGAATCTGCAAGAGGATATTTGGACAACTCTGAGGATTTCGTTGGAAACGGGATTACCCGCACCTAACTAAACAGAAGCATTCTCAGAACTTTCCTCGTGATGCTTGCATTCAACAAACACTGTTGAACCTTTCTTTGATAGTTTAGGTTTGAAACACTCTTTTTGTAGAAACTGCAAGTTGATATTTGGACCTCTCTGAGGATTTCGTTGGAAACGGGATAAAGTGCACATAACTAAACAGAAGCATTCTCAGAAATTTCTTCGTGATGTTTGCATTCAACTCACAGCGTTGAAACTTTCTTTGATAGTTCAGGTTTGAAACACTCTTTTGTAGAAACTGCAGGTGGATAATTCCATCTCTTTGAGTCCTGTCCTAATAAAGGAGATAACTTCATATCAAAGCAAGACAGAAGCATTCTCAGAAATTTCTTTGGGATGATTGAGTCGGACTCAGCTGAACATTCCTTTGGATGGAGCACTTTCGAAACACACTATTTGTAGAATCTGCAAGTGCATATTTGGACCTCTCTGTGGATTTCGTTGAAACGGGATAAACTGCTCACAACTAAACAGAAGCATTCTCAGAACCTTCTTCATGATGTTTGCATTCAACTCACAGTGTTGAAACTTTCTTTGATAGTTCAGGTTTGAAACACTCTTTTTGTAGAAACTGCAAGTGGAGAATTGCACCTGTTTGAGGCCTATCCCAGTAAAGGAAATAACTTCATATCAAAACAAGACAGAAGGATTCTCAGAAAATTCCTTGGGATGATTGTCTTGGACTCACCGAGCTGAACATTCCTTGGGCTGGAGAAGTTTTGAGGCACGCTTACTGGAGAATCTGCAAGTGGATATTTGGCCCTCTCTGAGGAATTCGTTGGAAACGGGATAATTTCAGCTAACTAAACAGAAGCAGTCTCAGAATCTTCTTTGTGATGTTTGCATTCAAATCCCAGAGTTGAACGTTCCTTTCAAAGTTCAGGTTTGAAACTCTCTTTTTGTAGAATCTGCAAGTGGATATATGGACCTCTCTGGGCATTTCGTTGGAAACGGGAAAAACTGCACATCACTAAACAGAAGTATTCTCAGAAATTTCCCCGTGGTGATTGCATTCAACTCAAACTGTTGAACCTTCTTTGATAGTTCAGGTTTGAAACACACTTTTTGTAGAATCTGCAAGAGGATATTTGGACCTCTCTGAGGATTTCGTTGGAAACGGGATTAACCGCACCTAACTAAACAGAAGCATTCTCAGAACTTTCCTCGTGAGGCTTGCATTCAGCAAACACTGTTGAACGTTTCTTTGATAGTTTTGGTTTGAAACACTCTTCTTGTAGAAACTGCAAGTTGATATTTGGACCTCTCTGAGGGTTTCGTTGGAAACGGGATAAAGTGCACATAACTAAACAGAAGCATTCTCAGAACCTTCTTCGTGATGTTTGCATTCAACTCACAGCGTTGAAACTTTCTTTGATAGTTCAGGTTTGAAACACTCTTTTGTAGAAACTGCAGGTGGATAATTCCATCTCTTTGAGTCCTATCCTAGTAAAGGAGATAACTTCATATCAAAGCAAGACAGAAGCATTCTCAGAAATTTCTTTGGGATGATTGAGTCGGACTCAGCTGAACATTCCTTTGGATGGAGCACTTTCGAAACGCACTATTTGTAGAATCTGCAAGTGCATGTGTGGTCCTCTCTGAGGATTTCGTTGGAAACGGGATAAACCGCACACAACAAAACAGAAGCATTCTCAGAACCTTCTTCGTGATGTTTGCATTCAACTCACAGTGTTGACAGGTTTGAAACACTCCTTTTGTGGAAACTGCAAGTGGAGAATTGCACCTCTTTGAGGCCTATCCTAGTAAAGGAAATAACTTCATATCAAAACAAGACAGAAGCATTCTCAGAAAATTCCTTGGGATGATTGTGTTGGACTCACAGAGCTGAACATTCCTTGGGCTGGAGCAGTTTCGAAAGACGCTTTCTGTAGCATCTGCAAGTGGATATTTGGCCCTCTCTGAGGAATTCGTTGGAATCGGGGTAATATCAGCTAACTAAACAGAAGCAGTCTCAGAATCTTCTTTGTGATGTTTGCATTCAAATCCCAGAGTTGAAACTTCCTTTGAAAGTTCAGGTTAGAAACACTCTTTTTGTAGGATCTGCAATTGGATATTTGGACCACTCTGTGGCCTTCGTTCGAAACGGATATATCTTCACATAAAATCTAGACAGAAGCATTCTCAGAAACTTTTCTGTGGTGACTGCATTCAACTCACAGCGTTGAACACTCGTTTTGAGAGCGCAGTTTTGAAACTCTCTTTCTGTGGAATCTGCAAGTGGATATGTGGACCTCTTTGAAGATTTCTTTGGAAACGGGAATATCTTCACATAAAATCTAAACAGAAGCATTCTCAGAAACTTCTCTGTGATGTTTGTGTTCAACTCACACAGTTTCACATGGCTTTTCAAAGAGAAGTTCTGAAACATTCTTTTCCTAGTGTCTGCAAGTGGACATTTGGAGAGCTTTCAGGCCTGTGGTGGAAAACGAATTATCGTCACATAAAAACAAGAGAGAAGCATTGTCAGAAACTTCTTTGTGATGATTGCATTCAACTCACAGAGTTGAAGGTTCCTTTTCAAACAGCAGTTTCCAAACACTCTTTCTGTGTAATGTGCAAGTGGATATTTCAACGTCTTTGAAGATTTCGTAGGAAACGGGATAATCTTCACAGAAAAGCTAAACAGAAGCATTCTCAGAAACACCTTTGTGATGATTAAATTCAACTCACAGAGTTGAACTTTTCTTTTGGGAGAGAATCTTTGAAACACTCTTTTACTACAATCTGCAAGTGGACATTAGGAGGGCTTTGAGGCCTCTGGTGGAAAAGGAAATATCTTCCAGTAAAAACTAGATAGAAGCATTCTCAGAAACTACTTTGTGATGATTGCATTCAAGACACAGAGTTGAACATTCCCTTTGACAGTGCAGTTTGGAAACTCTCTTTTTGTAGAATCTGCAAGTGGAGATATGGACCGCTTGGAGGCCTATGGTAGTCAAGGAAATAACTTCATATACAAACTAGACAGTAGCATTCTCAGAAAACTCTTTGTGACGACTGAGTTTAACTCACAGAGCTGAACATTCCCTGGGATGGAGCAGCTGCGAAACACACTATTTGTAGAATCTGCAAGGGGATTTTTGGACCTCTCTGAGGATTTCGTTGGAAACGGGATAAACTGCACATAACCAAACGGAAGTATTCTCAGAACTTTCTTCATGGTGATTGCATTCAACTCACACTGTTGAACCTTTCTTTGATAGTTCAGGTTTGAAACACTCTTTTTGTAGAATCTGCAAGAGGATATTTGGACAACTCTGAGGATTTCGTTGGAAACGGGATTACCCGCACCTAACTAAACAGAAGCATTCTCAGAACTTTCCTCGTGATGCTTGCATTCAACAAACACTGTTGAACCTTTCTTTGATAGTTTAGGTTTGAAACACTCTTTTTGTAGAAACTGCAAGTTGATATTTGGACCTCTCTGAGGATTTCGTTGGAAACGGGATAAAGTGCACATAACTAAACAGAAGCATTCTCAGAAATTTCTTCGTGATGTTTGCATTCAACTCACAGCGTTGAAACTTTCTTTGATAGTTCAGGTTTGAAACACTCTTTTGTAGAAACTGCAGGTGGATAATTCCATCTCTTTGAGTCCTGTCCTAATAAAGGAGATAACTTCATATCAAAGCAAGACAGAAGCATTCTCAGAAATTTCTTTGGGATGATTGAGTCGGACTCAGCTGAACATTCCTTTGGATGGAGCACTTTCGAAACACACTATTTGTAGAATCTGCAAGTGCATATTTGGACCTCTCTGTGGATTTCGTTGAAACGGGATAAACTGCTCACAACTAAACAGAAGCATTCTCAGAACCTTCTTCATGATGTTTGCATTCAACTCACAGTGTTGAAACTTTCTTTGATAGTTCAGGTTTGAAACACTCTTTTTGTAGAAACTGCAAGTGGAGAATTGCACCTGTTTGAGGCCTATCCCAGTAAAGGAAATAACTTCATATCAAAACAAGACAGAAGGATTCTCAGAAAATTCCTTGGGATGATTGTCTTGGACTCACCGAGCCGAACATTCCTTGGGCTGGAGAAGTTTTGAGGCACGCTTACTGGAGAATCTGCAAGTGGATATTTGGCCCTCTCTGAGGAATTCGTTGGAAACGGGATAATTTCAGCTAACTAAACAGAAGCAGTCTCAGAATCTTCTTTGTGATGTTTGCATTCAAATCCCAGAGTTGAACGTTCCTTTCAAAGTTCAGGTTTGAAACTCTCTTTTTGTAGAATCTGCAAGTGGATATATGGACCTCTCTGGGCATTTCGTTGGAAACGGGAAAAACTGCACATCACTAAACAGAAGTATTCTCAGAAATTTCCCCGTGGTGATTGCATTCAACTCAAACTGTTGAACCTTCTTTGATAGTTCAGGTTTGAAACACACTTTTTGTAGAATCTGCAAGAGGATATTTGGACCTCTCTGAGGATTTCGTTGGAAACGGGATTAACCGCACCTAACTAAACAGAAGCATTCTCAGAACTTTCCTCGTGAGGCTTGCATTCAGCAAACACTGTTGAACGTTTCTTTGATAGTTTTGGTTTGAAACACTCTTCTTGTAGAAACTGCAAGTTGATATTTGGACCTCTCTGAGGGTTTCGTTGGAAACGGGATAAAGTGCACATAACTAAACAGAAGCATTCTCAGAACCTTCTTCGTGATGTTTGCATTCAACTCACAGCGTTGAAACTTTCTTTGATAGTTCAGGTTTGAAACACTCTTTTGTAGAAACTGCAGGTGGATAATTCCATCTCTTTGAGTCCTATCCTAGTAAAGGAGATAACTTCATATCAAAGCAAGACAGAAGCATTCTCAGAAATTTCTTTGGGATGATTGAGTCGGACTCAGCTGAACATTCCTTTGGATGGAGCACTTTCGAAACGCACTATTTGTAGAATCTGCAAGTGCATGTGTGGTCCTCTCTGAGGATTTCGTTGGAAACGGGATAAACCGCACACAACAAAACAGAAGCATTCTCAGAACCTTCTTCGTGATGTTTGCATTCAACTCACAGTGTTGACAGGTTTGAAACACTCCTTTTGTGGAAACTGCAAGTGGAGAATTGCACCTCTTTGAGGCCTATCCTAGTAAAGGAAATAACTTCATATCAAAACAAGACAGAAGCATTCTCAGAAAATTCCTTGGGATGATTGTGTTGGACTCACAGAGCTGAACATTCCTTGGGCTGGAGCAGTTTCGAAAGACGCTTTCTGTAGCATCTGCAAGTGGATATTTGGCCCTCTCTGAGGAATTCGTTGGAATCGGGGTAATATCAGCTAACTAAACAGAAGCAGTCTCAGAA
This sequence comes from Pan troglodytes, assembly GCF_028858775.2. Lineage (NCBI taxonomy): Eukaryota > Metazoa > Chordata > Mammalia > Primates > Hominidae > Pan > Pan troglodytes. The sequence continues at coordinate 65,435,505 of NC_072403.2, forward strand.
TCTTCTTTGTGATGTTTGCATTCAAATCCCAGAGTTGAAACTTCCTTTGAAAGTTCAGGTTAGAAACACTCTTTTTGTAGGATCTGCAATTGGATATTTGGACCACTCTGTGGCCTTCGTTCGAAACGGATATATCTTCACATAAAATCTAGACAGAAGCATTCTCAGAAACTTTTCTGTGGTGACTGCATTCAACTCACAGCGTTGAACACTCGTTTTGAGAGCGCAGTTTTGAAACTCTCTTTCTGTGGAATCTGCAAGTGGATATGTGGACCTCTTTGAAGATTTCTTTGGAAACGGGAATATCTTCACATAAAATCTAAACAGAAGCATTCTCAGAAACTTCTCTGTGATGTTTGTGTTCAACTCACACAGTTTCACATGGCTTTTCAAAGAGAAGTTCTGAAACATTCTTTTCCTAGTGTCTGCAAGTGGACATTTGGAGAGCTTTCAGGCCTGTGGTGGAAAACGAATTATCGTCACATAAAAACAAGAGAGAAGCATTGTCAGAAACTTCTTTGTGATGATTGCATTCAACTCACAGAGTTGAAGGTTCCTTTTCAAACAGCAGTTTCCAAACACTCTTTCTGTGTAATGTGCAAGTGGATATTTCAACGTCTTTGAAGATTTCGTAGGAAACGGGATAATCTTCACAGAAAAGCTAAACAGAAGCATTCTCAGAAACACCTTTGTGATGATTAAATTCAACTCACAGAGTTGAACTTTTCTTTTGGGAGAGAATCTTTGAAACACTCTTTTACTACAATCTGCAAGTGGACATTAGGAGGGCTTTGAGGCCTCTGGTGGAAAAGGAAATATCTTCCAGTAAAAACTAGATAGAAGCATTCTCAGAAACTACTTTGTGATGATTGCATTCAAGACACAGAGTTGAACATTCCCTTTGACAGTGCAGTTTGGAAACTCTCTTTTTGTAGAATCTGCAAGTGGAGATATGGACCGCTTGGAGGCCTATGGTAGTCAAGGAAATAACTTCATATACAAACTAGACAGTAGCATTCTCAGAAAACTCTTTGTGACGACTGAGTTTAACTCACAGAGCTGAACATTCCCTGGGATGGAGCAGCTGCGAAACACACTATTTGTAGAATCTGCAAGGGGATTTTTGGACCTCTCTGAGGATTTCGTTGGAAACGGGATAAACTGCACATAACCAAACGGAAGTATTCTCAGAACTTTCTTCATGGTGATTGCATTCAACTCACACTGTTGAACCTTTCTTTGATAGTTCAGGTTTGAAACACTCTTTTTGTAGAATCTGCAAGAGGATATTTGGACAACTCTGAGGATTTCGTTGGAAACGGGATTACCCGCACCTAACTAAACAGAAGCATTCTCAGAACTTTCCTCGTGATGCTTGCATTCAACAAACACTGTTGAACCTTTCTTTGATAGTTTAGGTTTGAAACACTCTTTTTGTAGAAACTGCAAGTTGATATTTGGACCTCTCTGAGGATTTCGTTGGAAACGGGATAAAGTGCACATAACTAAACAGAAGCATTCTCAGAAATTTCTTCGTGATGTTTGCATTCAACTCACAGCGTTGAAACTTTCTTTGATAGTTCAGGTTTGAAACACTCTTTTGTAGAAACTGCAGGTGGATAATTCCATCTCTTTGAGTCCTGTCCTAATAAAGGAGATAACTTCATATCAAAGCAAGACAGAAGCATTCTCAGAAATTTCTTTGGGATGATTGAGTCGGACTCAGCTGAACATTCCTTTGGATGGAGCACTTTCGAAACACACTATTTGTAGAATCTGCAAGTGCATATTTGGACCTCTCTGTGGATTTCGTTGAAACGGGATAAACTGCTCACAACTAAACAGAAGCATTCTCAGAACCTTCTTCATGATGTTTGCATTCAACTCACAGTGTTGAAACTTTCTTTGATAGTTCAGGTTTGAAACACTCTTTTTGTAGAAACTGCAAGTGGAGAATTGCACCTGTTTGAGGCCTATCCCAGTAAAGGAAATAACTTCATATCAAAACAAGACCGAAGGATTCTAAGAAAATTCCTTGGGATGATTGTCTTGGACTCACCGAGCTGAACATTCCTTGGGCTGGAGAAGTTTTGAGGCACGCTTACTGGAGAATCTGCAAGTGGATATTTGGCCCTCTCTGAGGAATTCGTTGGAAACGGGATAATTTCAGCTAACTAAACAGAAGCAGTCTCAGAATCTTCTTTGTGATGTTTGCATTCAAATCCCAGAGTTGAACGTTCCTTTCAAAGTTCAGGTTTGAAACTCTCTTTTTGTAGAATCTGCAAGTGGATATATGGACCTCTCTGGGCATTTCGTTGGAAACGGGAAAAACTGCACATCACTAAACAGAAGTATTCTCAGAAATTTCCCCGTGGTGATTGCATTCAACTCAAACTGTTGAACCTTCTTTGATAGTTCAGGTTTGAAACAGACTTTTTGTAGAATCTGCAAGAGGATATTTGGACCTCTCTGAGGATTTCGTTGGAAACGGGATTAACTGCACCTAACTAAACAGAAGCATTCTCAGAACTTTCCTCGTGAGGCTTGCATTCAGCAAACACTGTTGAACGTTTCTTTGATAGTTTTGGTTTGAAACACTCTTCTTGTAGAAACTGCAAGTTGATATTTGGACCTCTCTGAGGGTTTCGTTGGAAACGGGATAAAGTGCACATAACTAAACAGAAGCATTCTCAGAACCTTCTTCGTGATGTTTGCATTCAACTCACAGCGTTGAAACTTTCTTTGATAGTTCAGGTTTGAAACACTCTTTTGTAGAAACTGCAGGTGGATAATTCCATCTCTTTGAGTCCTATCCTAGTAAAGGATATAACTTCATATCAAAGCAAGACAGAAGCATTCTCAGAAATTTCTTTGGGATGATTGAGTCGGACTCAGCTGAACATTCCTTTGGATGGAGCACTTTCGAAACGCACTATTTGTAGAATCTGCAAGTGCATGTGTGGTCCTCTCTGAGGATTTCGTTGGAAACGGGATAAACCGCACACAACAAAACAGAAGCATTCTCAGAACCTTCTTCGTGATGTTTGCATTCAACTCACAGTGTTGACAGGTTTGAAACACTCCTTTTGTGGAAACTGCAAGTGGAGAATTGCACCTCTTTGAGGCCTATCCTAGTAAAGGAAATAACTTCATATCAAAACAAGACAGAAGCATTCTCAGAAAATTCCTTGGGATGATTGTGTTGGACTCACAGAGCTGAACATTCCTTGGGCTGGAGCAGTTTCGAAAGACGCTTTCTGTAGCATCTGCAAGTGGATATTTGGCCCTCTCTGAGGAATTCGTTGGAATCGGGGTAATATCAGCTAACTAAACAGAAGCAGTCTCAGAATCTTCTTTGTGATGTTTGCATTCAAATCCCAGAGTTGAAACTTCCTTTGAAAGTTCAGGTTAGAAACACTCTTTTTGTAGGATCTGCAATTGGATATTTGGACCACTCTGTGGCCTTCGTTCGAAACGGATATATCTTCACATAAAATCTAGACAGAAGCATTCTCAGAAACTTTTCTGTGGTGACTGCATTCAACTCACAGAGTTGAACACTCGTTTTGAGAGCGCAGTTTTGAAACTCTCTTTCTGTGGAATCTGCAAGTGGATATGTGGACCTCTTTGAAGATTTCTTTGGAAACGGGAATATCTTCACATAAAATCTAAACAGAAGCATTCTCAGAAACTTCTCTGTGATGTTTGTGTTCAACTCACACAGTTTCACATGGCTTTTCAAAGAGAAGTTCTGAAACATTCTTTTCCTAGTGTCTGCAAGTGGACATTTGGAGAGCTTTCAGGCCTGTGGTGGAAAACGAATTATCGTCACATAAAAACAAGAGAGAAGCATTGTCAGAAACTTCTTTGTGATGATTGCATTCAACTCACAGAGTTGAAGGTTCCTTTTCAAACAGCAGTTTCCAAACACTCTTTCTGTGTAATGTGCAAGTGGATATTTCAACGTCTTTGAAGATTTCGTAGGAAACGGGATAATCTTCACAGAAAAGCTAAACAGAAGCATTCTCAGAAACACCTTTGTGATGATTAAATTCAACTCACAGAGTTGAACTTTTCTTTTGGGAGAGAATCTTTGAAACACTCTTTTACTACAATCTGCAAGTGGACATTAGGAGGGCTTTGAGGCCTCTGGTGGAAAAGGAAATATCTTCCAGTAAAAACTAGATAGAAGCATTCTCAGAAACTACTTTGTGATGATTGCATTCAAGACACAGAGTTGAACATTCCCTTTGACAGTGCAGTTTGGAAACTCTCTTTTTGTAGAATCTGCAAGTGGAGATATGGACCGCTTGGAGGCCTATGGTAGTCAAGGAAATAACTTCATATACAAACTAGACAGTAGCATTCTCAGAAAACTCTTTGTGACGACTGAGTTTAACTCACAGAGCTGAACATTCCCTGGGATGGAGCAGCTGCGAAACACACTATTTGTAGAATCTGCAAGGGGATTTTTGGACCTCTCTGAGGATTTCGTTGGAAACGGGATAAACTGCACATAACCAAACGGAAGTATTCTCAGAACTTTCTTCATGGTGATTGCATTCAACTCACACTGTTGAACCTTTCTTTGATAGTTCAGGTTTGAAACACTCTTTTTGTAGAATCTGCAAGAGGATATTTGGACAACTCTGAGGATTTCGTTGGAAACGGGATTACCCGCACCTAACTAAACAGAAGCATTCTCAGAACTTTCCTCGTGATGCTTGCATTCAACAAACACTGTTGAACCTTTCTTTGATAGTTTAGGTTTGAAACACTCTTTTTGTAGAAACTGCAAGTTGATATTTGGACCTCTCTGAGGATTTCGTTGGAAACGGGATAAAGTGCACATAACTAAACAGAAGCATTCTCAGAAATTTCTTCGTGATGTTTGCATTCAACTCACAGCGTTGAAACTTTCTTTGATAGTTCAGGTTTGAAACACTCTTTTGTAGAAACTGCAGGTGGATAATTCCATCTCTTTGAGTCCTGTCCTAATAAAGGAGATAACTTCATATCAAAGCAAGACAGAAGCATTCTCAGAAATTTCTTTGGGATGATTGAGTCGGACTCAGCTGAACATTCCTTTGGATGGAGCACTTTCGAAACACACTATTTGTAGAATCTGCAAGTGCATATTTGGACCTCTCTGTGGATTTCGTTGAAACGGGATAAACTGCTCACAACTAAACAGAAGCATTCTCAGAACCTTCTTCATGATGTTTGCATTCAACTCACAGTGTTGAAACTTTCTTTGATAGTTCAGGTTTGAAACACTCTTTTTGTAGAAACTGCAAGTGGAGAATTGCACCTGTTTGAGGCCTATCCCAGTAAAGGAAATAACTTCATATCAAAACAAGACCGAAGGATTCTCAGAAAATTCCTTGGGATGATTGTCTTGGACTCACCGAGCTGAACATTCCTTGGGCTGGAGAAGTTTTGAGGCACGCTTACTGGAGAATCTGCAAGTGGATATTTGGCCCTCTCTGAGGAATTCGTTGGAAACGGGATAATTTCAGCTAACTAAACAGAAGCAGTCTCAGAATCTTCTTTGTGATGTTTGCATTCAAATCCCAGAGTTGAACGTTCCTTTCAAAGTTCAGGTTTGAAACTCTCTTTTTGTAGAATCTGCAAGTGGATATATGGACCTCTCTGGGCATTTCGTTGGAAACGGGAAAAACTGCACATCACTAAACAGAAGTATTCTCAGAAATTTCCCCGTGGTGATTGCATTCAACTCAAACTGTTGAACCTTCTTTGATAGTTCAGGTTTGAAACAGACTTTTTGTAGAATCTGCAAGAGGATATTTGGACCTCTCTGAGGATTTCGTTGGAAACGGGATTAACTGCACCTAACTAAACAGAAGCATTCTCAGAACTTTCCTCGTGAGGCTTGCATTCAGCAAACACTGTTGAACGTTTCTTTGATAGTTTTGGTTTGAAACACTCTTCTTGTAGAAACTGCAAGTTGATATTTGGACCTCTCTGAGGGTTTCGTTGGAAACGGGATAAAGTGCACATAACTAAACAGAAGCATTCTCAGAACCTTCTTCGTGATGTTTGCATTCAACTCACAGCGTTGAAACTTTCTTTGATAGTTCAGGTTTGAAACACTCTTTTGTAGAAACTGCAGGTGGATAATTCCATCTCTTTGAGTCCTATCCTAGTAAAGGATATAACTTCATATCAAAGCAAGACAGAAGCATTCTCAGAAATTTCTTTGGGATGATTGAGTCGGACTCAGCTGAACATTCCTTTGGATGGAGCACTTTCGAAACGCACTATTTGTAGAATCTGCAAGTGCATGTGTGGTCCTCTCTGAGGATTTCGTTGGAAACGGGATAAACCGCACACAACAAAACAGAAGCATTCTCAGAACCTTCTTCGTGATGTTTGCATTCAACTCACAGTGTTGACAGGTTTGAAACACTCCTTTTGTGGAAACTGCAAGTGGAGAATTGCACCTCTTTGAGGCCTATCCTAGTAAAGGAAATAACTTCATATCAAAACAAGACAGAAGCATTCTCAGAAAATTCCTTGGGATGATTGTGTTGGACTCACAGAGCTGAACATTCCTTGGGCTGGAGCAGTTTCGAAAGACGCTTTCTGTAGCATCTGCAAGTGGATATTTGGCCCTCTCTGAGGAATTCGTTGGAATCGGGGTAATATCAGCTAACTAAACAGAAGCAGTCTCAGAATCTTCTTTGTGATGTTTGCATTCAAATCCCAGAGTTGAAACTTCCTTTGAAAGTTCAGGTTAGAAACACTCTTTTTGTAGGATCTGCAATTGGATATTTGGACCACTCTGTGGCCTTCGTTCGAAACGGATATATCTTCACATAAAATCTAGACAGAAGCATTCTCAGAAACTTTTCTGTGGTGACTGCATTCAACTCACAGAGTTGAACACTCGTTTTGAGAGCGCAGTTTTGAAACTCTCTTTCTGTGGAATCTGCAAGTGGATATGTGGACCTCTTTGAAGATTTCTTTGGAAACGGGAATATCTTCACATAAAATCTAAACAGAAGCATTCTCAGAAACTTCTCTGTGATGTTTGTGTTCAACTCACACAGTTTCACATGGCTTTTCAAAGAGAAGTTCTGAAACATTCTTTTCCTAGTGTCTGCAAGTGGACATTTGGAGAGCTTTCAGGCCTGTGGTGGAAAACGAATTATCGTCACATAAAAACAAGAGAGAAGCATTGTCAGAAACTTCTTTGTGATGATTGCATTCAACTCACAGAGTTGAAGGTTCCTTTTCAAACAGCAGTTTCCAAACACTCTTTCTGTGTAATGTGCAAGTGGATATTTCAACGTCTTTGAAGATTTCGTAGGAAACGGGATAATCTTCACAGAAAAGCTAAACAGAAGCATTCTCAGAAACACCTTTGTGATGATTAAATTCAACTCACAGAGTTGAACTTTTCTTTTGGGAGAGAATCTTTGAAACACTCTTTTACTACAATCTGCAAGTGGACATTAGGAGGGCTTTGAGGCCTCTGGTGGAAAAGGAAATATCTTCCAGTAAAAACTAGATAGAAGCATTCTCAGAAACTACTTTGTGATGATTGCATTCAAGACACAGAGTTGAACATTCCCTTTGACAGTGCAGTTTGGAAACTCTCTTTTTGTAGAATCTGCAAGTGGAGATATGGACCGCTTGGAGGCCTATGGTAGTCAAGGAAATAACTTCATATACAAACTAGACAGTAGCATTCTCAGAAAACTCTTTGTGACGACTGAGTTTAACTCACAGAGCTGAACATTCCCTGGGATGGAGCAGCTGCGAAACACACTATTTGTAGAATCTGCAAGGGGATTTTTGGACCTCTCTGAGGATTTCGTTGGAAACGGGATAAACTGCACATCACTAAACGGAAGTATTCTCAGAACTTTCTTCATGGTGATTGCATTCAACTCACACTGTTGAACTTTTCTTTGATAGTTCAGGTTTGAAACACTCTTTTTGTAGAAACTGCAAGTTGATATTTGGACCTCTCTGAGGATTTCGTTGGAAACGGGATAAAGTGCACATAACTAAACAGAAGCATTCTCAGAAATTTCTTCGTGATGTTTGCATTCAACTCACAGCGTTGAAACTTTCTTTGATAGTTCAGGTTTGAAACACTCTTTTGTAGAAACTGCAGGTGGATAATTCCATCTCTTTGAGTCCTGTCCTAATAAAGGAGATAACTTCATATCAAAGCAAGACAGAAGCATTCTCAGAAATTTCTTTGGGATGATTGAGTCGGACTCAGCTGAACATTCCTTTGGATGGAGCACTTTCGAAACACACTATTTGTAGAATCTGCAAGTGCATATTTGGACCTCTCTGTGGATTTCGTTGAAACGGGATAAACTGCTCACAACTAAACAGAAGCATTCTCAGAACCTTCTTCGTGATGTTTGCATTCAACCCACAGTGTTGAACCTTTCTTCGAAAGTTCAGGTTTGAAACACTCTTTTTGTACAAACTGCAAGTGGAGAATTGCACCTCTTTGAGGCCTATCCCAGTAAAGGAAATAACTTCATATCAAAACAAGACAGAAGGATTCTCAGAAAATTCCTTGGGATGATTGTCTTGGACTCACCGAGCTGAACATTCCTTGGGCTGGAGAAGTTTTGAGGCACGCTTACTGGAGAATCTGCAAGTGGATATTTGGCCCTCTCTGAGGAATTCGTTGGAAACGGGATAATTTCAGCTAACTAAACAGAAGCAGTCTCAGAATCTTCTTTGTGATGTTTGCATTCAAATCCCAGAGTTGAACGTTCCTTTCAAAGTTCAGATTTGAAACTCTCTTTTTGTAGAATCTGCAAGTGGATATATGGACCTCTCTGGGCATTTCGTTGGAAATGGGAAAAACTGCACATCACTAAACAGAAGTATTCTCAGAAATTTCCCCGTGGTGATTGCATTCAACTCAAACTGTTGAACCTTCTTTGATAGTTCAGGTTTGAAACACACTTTTTGTAGAATCTGCAAGAGGATATTTGGACCTCTCTGAGGATTTCGTTGGAAACGGGATTAACCGCACCTAACTAAACAGAAGCATTCTCAGAACTTTCCTCGTGAGGCTTGCATTCAGCAAACACTGTTGAACGTTTCTTTGATAGTTTTGGTTTGAAACACTCTTCTTGTAGAAACTGCAAGTTGATATTTGGACCTCTCTGAGGGTTTCGTTGGAAACGGGATAAAGTGCACATAAATAAACAGAAGCATTCTCAGAACCTTCTTCGTGATGTTTGCATTCAACTCACAGTGTTGAAACTTTCTTTGATAGTTCAGGTTTGAAACACTCTTTTGTAGAAACTGCAGGTGGATAATTCCATCTCTTTGAGTCCTATCCTAGTAAAGGATATAACTTCATATCAAAGCAAGACAGAAGCATTCTCAGAAATTTCTTTGGGATGATTGAGTCGGACTCAGCTGAACATTCCTTTGGATGGAGCACTTTCGAAACGCACTATTTGTAGAATCTGCAAGTGCATGTGTGGTCCTCTCTGAGGATTTCGTTGGAAACGGGATAAACCGCACACAACAAAACAGAAGCATTCTCAGAACCTTCTTCGTGATGTTTGCATTCAACTCACACTGTTGAACCTTTCTTGGATAGTCCAGGTTTGAAACCCTCTTTTTGTACAAACTGCAAGTGGAGAATTGCACCTCTTTGAGGCCTATCCTAGTAAAGGAAATAACTTCATATCAAAGCAAGACAGAAGCATTCTCAGAAATTTCTTTGGGATGATTGAGTCGGACTCAGCTGAACATTCCTTTGGATGGAGCACTTTCGAAACACACTATTTGTAGAATCTGCAAGTGGATATTAGGACCTCTCTGAGGATTTCGTTGGAAACGGGGTAAACCACACACAACTAAACAGAAGCATTCTCAGAGCCTTCTTCATGATGTTTGCATTCAACTCACAGTGTTGAAACTTTCTTTGATAGTTCAGGTTTGAAACACTCTTTTTGTAGAAACTGCAAGTGGAGAATTGCACCTGTTTGAGGCCTATCCCAGTAAAGGAAATAACTTCATATCAAAACAAGACCGAAGGATTCTCAGAAAATTCCTTGGGATGATTGTCTTGGACTCACCGAGCTGAACATTCCTTGGGCTGGAGAAGTTTTGAGGCACGCTTACTGGAGAATCTGCAAGTGGATATTTGGCCCTCTCTGAGGAATTCGTTGGAAACGGGATAATTTCAGCTAACTAAACAGAAGCAGTCTCAGAATCTTCTTTGTGATGTTTGCATTCAAATCCCAGAGTTGAACGTTCCTTTCAAAGTTCAGGTTTGAAACTCTCTTTTTGTAGAATCTGCAAGTGGATATATGGACCTCTCTGGGCATTTCGTTGGAAACGGGAAAAACTGCACATCACTAAACAGAAGTATTCTCAGAAATTTCCCCGTGGTGATTGCATTCAACTCAAACTGTTGAACCTTCTTTGATAGTTCAGGTTTGAAACACACTTTTTGTAGAATCTGCAAGAGGATATTTGGACCTCTCTGAGGATTTCGTTGGAAACGGGATTAACCGCACCTAACTAAACAGAAGCATTCTCAGAACTTTCCTCGTGAGGCTTGCATTCAGCAAACACTGTTGAACGTTTCTTTGATAGTTTTGGTTTGAAACACTCTTCTTGTAGAAACTGCAAGTTGATATTTGGACCTCTCTGAGGGTTTCGTTGGAAACGGGATAAAGTGCACATAACTAAACAGAAGCATTCTCAGAACCTTCTTCGTGATGTTTGCATTCAACTCACAGTGTTGAAACTTTCTTTGATAGTTCAGGTTTGAAACACTCTTTTGTAGAAACTGCAGGTGGATAATTCCATCTCTTTGAGTCCTATCCTAGTAAAGGAGATAACTTCATATCAAAGCAAGACAGAAGCATTCTCAGAAATTTCTTTGGGATGATTGAGTCGGACTCAGCTGAACATTCCTTTGGATGGAGCACTTTCGAAACGCACTATTTGTAGAATCTGCAAGTGCATGTGTGGTCCTCTCTGAGGATTTCGTTGGAAACGGGATAAACCGCACACAACAAAACAGAAGCATTCTCAGAACCTTCTTCGTGATGTTTGCATTCAACTCACAGTGTTGACAGGTTTGAAACACTCCTTTTGTGGAAACTGCAAGTGGAGAATTGCACCTCTTTGAGGCCTATCCTAGTAAAGGAAATAACTTCATATCAAAACAAGACAGAAGCATTCTCAGAAAATTCCTTGGGATGATTGTGTTGGACTCACAGAGCTGAACATTCCTTGGGCTGGAGCAGTTTCGAAAGACGCTTTCTGTAGCATCTGCAAGTGGATATTTGGCCCTCTCTGAGGAATTCGTTGGAATCGGGGTAATATCAGCTAACTAAACAGAAGCAGTCTCAGAATCTTCTTTGTGATGTTTGCATTCAAATCCCAGAGTTGAAACTTCCTTTGAAAGTTCAGGTTAGAAACACTCTTTTTGTAGGATCTGCAATTGGATATTTGGACCACTCTGTGGCCTTCGTTCGAAACGGATATATCTTCACATAAAATCTAGACAGAAGCATTCTCAGAAACTTTTCTGTGGTGACTGCATTCAACTCACAGCATTGAACACTCGTTTTGAGAGCGCAGTTTTGAAACTCTCTTTCTGTGGAATCTGCAAGTGGATATGTGGACCTCTTTGAAGATTTCTTTGGAAACGGGAATATCTTCACATAAAATCTAAACAGAAGCATTCTCAGAAACTTCTCTGTGATGTTTGTGTTCAACTCACACAGTTTCACATGGCTTTTCAAAGAGAAGTTCTGAAACATTCTTTTCCTAGTGTCTGCAAGTGGACATTTGGAGAGCTTTCAGGCCTGTGGTGGAAAACGAATTATCGTCACATAAAAACAAGAGAGAAGCATTGTCAGAAACTTCTTTGTGATGATTGCATTCAACTCACAGAGTTGAAGGTTCCTTTTCAAACAGCAGTTTCCAAACACTCTTTCTGTGTAATGTGCAAGTGGATATTTCAACGTCTTTGAAGATTTCGTAGGAAACGGGATAATCTTCACAGAAAAGCTAAACAGAAGCATTCTCAGAAACACCTTTGTGATGATTAAATTCAACTCACAGAGTTGAACTTTTCTTTTGGGAGAGAATCTTTGAAACACTCTTTTACTACAATCTGCAAGTGGACATTAGGAGGGCTTTGAGGCCTCTGGTGGAAAAGGAAATATCTTCCAGTAAAAACTAGATAGAAGCATTCTCAGAAACTACTTTGTGATGATTGCATTCAAGACACAGAGTTGAACATTCCCTTTGACAGTGCAGTTTGGAAACTCTCTTTTTGTAGAATCTGCAAGTGGAGATATGGACCGCTTGGAGGCCTATGGTAGTCAAGGAAATAACTTCATATACAAACTAGACAGTAGCATTCTCAGAAAACTCTTTGTGACGACTGAGTTTAACTCACAGAGCTGAACATTCCCTGGGATGGAGCAGCTGCGAAACACACTATTTGTAGAATCTGCAAGGGGATTTTTGGACCTCTCTGAGGATTTCGTTGGAAACGGGATAAACTGCACATAACCAAACGGAAGTATTCTCAGAACTTTCTTCATGGTGATTGCATTCAACTCACACTGTTGAACCTTTCTTTGATAGTTCAGGTTTGAAACACTCTTTTTGTAGAATCTGCAAGAGGATATTTGGACAACTCTGAGGATTTCGTTGGAAACGGGATTACCCGCACCTAACTAAACAGAAGCATTCTCAGAACTTTCCTCGTGATGCTTGCATTCAACAAACACTGTTGAACCTTTCTTTGATAGTTTAGGTTTGAAACACTCTTTTTGTAGAAACTGCAAGTTGATATTTGGACCTCTCTGAGGATTTCGTTGGAAACGGGATAAAGTGCACATAACTAAACAGAAGCATTCTCAGAAATTTCTTCGTGATGTTTGCATTCAACTCACAGCGTTGAAACTTTCTTTGATAGTTCAGGTTTGAAACACTCTTTTGTAGAAACTGCAGGTGGATAATTCCATCTCTTTGAGTCCTGTCCTAATAAAGGAGATAACTTCATATCAAAGCAAGACAGAAGCATTCTCAGAAATTTCTTTGGGATGATTGAGTCGGACTCAGCTGAACATTCCTTTGGATGGAGCACTTTCGAAACACACTATTTGTAGAATCTGCAAGTGCATATTTGGACCTCTCTGTGGATTTCGTTGAAACGGGATAAACCGCTCACAACTAAACAGAAGCATTCTCAGAACCTTCTTCATGATGTTTGCATTCAACTCACAGTGTTGAAACTTTCTTTGATAGTTCAGGTTTGAAACACTCTTTTTGTAGAAACTGCAAGTGGAGAATTGCACCTGTTTGAGGCCTATCCCAGTAAAGGAAATAACTTCATATCAAAACAAGACAGAAGGATTCTCAGAAAATTCCTTGGGATGATTGTCTTGGACTCACCGAGCTGAACATTCCTTGGGCTGGAGAAGTTTTGAGGCACGCTTACTGGAGAATCTGCAAGTGGATATTTGGCCCTCTCTGAGGAATTCGTTGGAAACGGGATAATTTCAGCTAACTAAACAGAAGCAGTCTCAGAATCTTCTTTGTGATGTTTGCATTCAAATCCCAGAGTTGAACGTTCCTTTCAAAGTTCAGGTTTGAAACTCTCTTTTTGTAGAATCTGCAAGTGGATATATGGACCTCTCTGGGCATTTCGTTGGAAACGGGAAAAACTGCACATCACTAAACAGAAGTATTCTCAGAAATTTCCCCGTGGTGATTGCATTCAACTCAAACTGTTGAACCTTCTTTGATAGTTCAGGTTTGAAACACACTTTTTGTAGAATCTGCAAGAGGATATTTGGACCTCTCTGAGGATTTCGTTGGAAACGGGATTAACCGCACCTAACTAAACAGAAGCATTCTCAGAACTTTCCTCGTGAGGCTTGCATTCAGCAAACACTGTTGAACGTTTCTTTGATAGTTTTGGTTTGAAACACTCTTCTTGTAGAAACTGCAAGTTGATATTTGGACCTCTCTGAGGGTTTCGTTGGAAACGGGATAAAGTGCACATAACTAAACAGAAGCATTCTCAGAACCTTCTTCGTGATGTTTGCATTCAACTCACAGCGTTGAAACTTTCTTTGATAGTTCAGGTTTGAAACACTCTTTTGTAGAAACTGCAGGTGGATAATTCCATCTCTTTGAGTCCTATCCTAGTAAAGGATATAACTTCATATCAAAGCAAGACAGAAGCATTCTCAGAAATTTCTTTGGGATGATTGAGTCGGACTCAGCTGAACATTCCTTTGGATGGAGCACTTTCGAAACGCACTATTTGTAGAATCTGCAAGTGCATGTGTGGTCCTCTCTGAGGATTTCGTTGGAAACGGGATAAACCGCACACAACAAAACAGAAGCATTCTCAGAACCTTCTTCGTGATGTTTGCATTCAACTCACAGTGTTGACAGGTTTGAAACACTCCTTTTGTGGAAACTGCAAGTGGAGAATTGCACCTCTTTGAGGCCTATCCTAGTAAAGGAAATAACTTCATATCAAAACAAGACAGAAGCATTCTCAGAAAATTCCTTGGGATGATTGTGTTGGACTCACAGAGCTGAACATTCCTTGGGCTGGAGCAGTTTCGAAAGACGCTTTCTGTAGCATCTGCAAGTGGATATTTGGCCCTCTCTGAGGAATTCGTTGGAATCGGGGTAATATCAGCTAACTAAACAGAAGCAGTCTCAGAATCTTCTTTGTGATGTTTGCATTCAAATCCCAGAGTTGAAACTTCCTTTGAAAGTTCAGGTTAGAAACACTCTTTTTGTAGGATCTGCAATTGGATATTTGGACCACTCTGTGGCCTTCGTTCGAAACGGATATATCTTCACATAAAATCTAGACAGAAGCATTCTCAGAAACTTTTCTGTGGTGACTGCATTCAACTCACAGAGTTGAACACTCGTTTTGAGAGCGCAGTTTTGAAACTCTCTTTCTGTGGAATCTGCAAGTGGATATGTGGACCTCTTTGAAGATTTCTTTGGAAACGGGAATATCTTCACATAAAATCTAAACAGAAGCATTCTCAGAAACTTCTCTGTGATGTTTGTGTTCAACTCACACAGTTTCACATGGCTTTTCAAAGAGAAGTTCTGAAACATTCTTTTCCTAGTGTCTGCAAGTGGACATTTGGAGAGCTTTCAGGCCTGTGGTGGAAAACGAATTATCGTCACATAAAAACAAGAGAGAAGCATTGTCAGAAACTTCTTTGTGATGATTGCATTCAACTCACAGAGTTGAAGGTTCCTTTTCAAACAGCAGTTTCCAAACACTCTTTCTGTGTAATGTGCAAGTGGATATTTCAACGTCTTTGAAGATTTCGTAGGAAACGGGATAATCTTCACAGAAAAGCTAAACAGAAGCATTCTCAGAAACACCTTTGTGATGATTAAATTCAACTCACAGAGTTGAACTTTTCTTTTGGGAGAGAATCTTTGAAACACTCTTTTACTACAATCTGCAAGTGGACATTAGGAGGGCTTTGAGGCCTCTGGTGGAAAAGGAAATATCTTCCAGTAAAAACTAGATAGAAGCATTCTCAGAAACTACTTTGTGATGATTGCATTCAAGACACAGAGTTGAACATTCCCTTTGACAGTGCAGTTTGGAAACTCTCTTTTTGTAGAATCTGCAAGTGGAGATATGGACCGCTTGGAGGCCTATGGTAGTCAAGGAAATAACTTCATATACAAACTAGACAGTAGCATTCTCAGAAAACTCTTTGTGACGACTGAGTTTAACTCACAGAGCTGAACATTCCCTGGGATGGAGCAGCTGCGAAACACACTATTTGTAGAATCTGCAAGGGGATTTTTGGACCTCTCTGAGGATTTCGTTGGAAACGGGATAAACTGCACATAACCAAACGGAAGTATTCTCAGAACTTTCTTCATGGTGATTGCATTCAACTCACACTGTTGAACCTTTCTTTGATAGTTCAGGTTTGAAACACTCTTTTTGTAGAATCTGCAAGAGGATATTTGGACAACTCTGAGGATTTCGTTGGAAACGGGATTACCCGCACCTAACTAAACAGAAGCATTCTCAGAACTTTCCTCGTGATGCTTGCATTCAACAAACACTGTTGAACCTTTCTTTGATAGTTTAGGTTTGAAACACTCTTTTTGTAGAAACTGCAAGTTGATATTTGGACCTCTCTGAGGATTTCGTTGGAAACGGGATAAAGTGCACATAACTAAACAGAAGCATTCTCAGAAATTTCTTCGTGATGTTTGCATTCAACTCACAGCGTTGAAACTTTCTTTGATAGTTCAGGTTTGAAACACTCTTTTGTAGAAACTGCAGGTGGATAATTCCATCTCTTTGAGTCCTGTCCTAATAAAGGAGATAACTTCATATCAAAGCAAGACAGAAGCATTCTCAGAAATTTCTTTGGGATGATTGAGTCGGACTCAGCTGAACATTCCTTTGGATGGAGCACTTTCGAAACACACTATTTGTAGAATCTGCAAGTGCATATTTGGACCTCTCTGTGGATTTCGTTGAAACGGGATAAACTGCTCACAACTAAACAGAAGCATTCTCAGAACCTTCTTCATGATGTTTGCATTCAACTCACAGTGTTGAAACTTTCTTTGATAGTTCAGGTTTGAAACACTCTTTTTGTAGAAACTGCAAGTGGAGAATTGCACCTGTTTGAGGCCTATCCCAGTAAAGGAAATAACTTCATATCAAAACAAGACCGAAGGATTCTCAGAAAATTCCTTGGGATGATTGTCTTGGACTCACCGAGCTGAACATTCCTTGGGCTGGAGAAGTTTTGAGGCACGCTTACTGGAGAATCTGCAAGTGGATATTTGGCCCTCTCTGAGGAATTCGTTGGAAACGGGATAATTTCAGCTAACTAAACAGAAGCAGTCTCAGAATCTTCTTTGTGATGTTTGCATTCAAATCCCAGAGTTGAACGTTCCTTTCAAAGTTCAGGTTTGAAACTCTCTTTTTGTAGAATCTGCAAGTGGATATATGGACCTCTCTGGGCATTTCGTTGGAAACGGGAAAAACTGCACATCACTAAACAGAAGTATTCTCAGAAATTTCCCCGTGGTGATTGCATTCAACTCAAACTGTTGAACCTTCTTTGATAGTTCAGGTTTGAAACACACTTTTTGTAGAATCTGCAAGAGGATATTTGGACCTCTCTGAGGATTTCGTTGGAAACGGGATTAACCGCACCTAACTAAACAGAAGCATTCTCAGAACTTTCCTCGTGAGGCTTGCATTCAGCAAACACTGTTGAACGTTTCTTTGATAGTTTTGGTTTGAAACACTCTTCTTGTAGAAACTGCAAGTTGATATTTGGACCTCTCTGAGGGTTTCGTTGGAAACGGGATAAAGTGCACATAACTAAACAGAAGCATTCTCAGAACCTTCTTCGTGATGTTTGCATTCAACTCACAGCGTTGAAACTTTCTTTGATAGTTCAGGTTTGAAACACTCTTTTGTAGAAACTGCAGGTGGATAATTCCATCTCTTTGAGTCCTATCCTAGTAAAGGATATAACTTCATATCAAAGCAAGACAGAAGCATTCTCAGAAATTTCTTTGGGATGATTGAGTCGGACTCAGCTGAACATTCCTTTGGATGGAGCACTTTCGAAACGCACTATTTGTAGAATCTGCAAGTGCATGTGTGGTCCTCTCTGAGGATTTCGTTGGAAACGGGATAAACCGCACACAACAAAACAGAAGCATTCTCAGAACCTTCTTCGTGATGTTTGCATTCAACTCACAGTGTTGACAGGTTTGAAACACTCCTTTTGTGGAAACTGCAAGTGGAGAATTGCACCTCTTTGAGGCCTATCCTAGTAAAGGAAATAACTTCATATCAAAACAAGACAGAAGCATTCTCAGAAAATTCCTTGGGATGATTGTGTTGGACTCACAGAGCTGAACATTCCTTGGGCTGGAGCAGTTTCGAAAGACGCTTTCTGTAGCATCTGCAAGTGGATATTTGGCCCTCTCTGAGGAATTCGTTGGAATCGGGGTAATATCAGCTAACTAAACAGAAGCAGTCTCAGAATCTTCTTTGTGATGTTTGCATTCAAATCCCAGAGTTGAAACTTCCTTTGAAAGTTCAGGTTAGAAACACTCTTTTTGTAGGATCTGCAATTGGATATTTGGACCACTCTGTGGCCTTCGTTCGAAACGGATATATCTTCACATAAAATCTAGACAGAAGCATTCTCAGAAACTTTTCTGTGATGACTGCATTCAACTCACAGAGTTGAACACTCGTTTTGAGAGCGCAGTTTTGAAACTCTCTTTCTGTGGAATCTGCAAGTGGATATGTGGACCTCTTTGAAGATTTCTTTGGAAACGGGAATATCTTCACATAAAATCTAAACAGAAGCATTCTCAGAAACTTCTCTGTGATGTTTGTGTTCAACTCACACAGTTTCACATGGCTTTTCAAAGAGAAGTTCTGAAACATTCTTTTCCTAGTGTCTGCAAGTGGACATTTGGAGAGCTTTCAGGCCTGTGGTGGAAAACGAATTATCGTCACATAAAAACAAGAGAGAAGCATTGTCAGAAACTTCTTTGTGATGATTGCATTCAACTCACAGAGTTGAAGGTTCCTTTTCAAACAGCAGTTTCCAAACACTCTTTCTGTGTAATGTGCAAGTGGATATTTCAACGTCTTTGAAGATTTCGTAGGAAACGGGATAATCTTCACAGAAAAGCTAAACAGAAGCATTCTCAGAAACACCTTTGTGATGATTAAATTCAACTCACAGAGTTGAACTTTTCTTTTGGGAGAGAATCTTTGAAACACTCTTTTACTACAATCTGCAAGTGGACATTAGGAGGGCTTTGAGGCCTCTGGTGGAAAAGGAAATATCTTCCAGTAAAAACTAGATAGAAGCATTCTCAGAAACTACTTTGTGATGATTGCATTCAAGACACAGAGTTGAACATTCCCTTTGACAGTGCAGTTTGGAAACTCTCTTTTTGTAGAATCTGCAAGTGGAGATATGGACCGCTTGGAGGCCTATGGTAGTCAAGGAAATAACTTCATATACAAACTAGACAGTAGCATTCTCAGAAAACTCTTTGTGACGACTGAGTTTAACTCACAGAGCTGAACATTCCCTGGGATGGAGCAGCTGCGAAACACACTATTTGTAGAATCTGCAAGGGGATTTTTGGACCTCTCTGAGGATTTCGTTGGAAACGGGATAAACTGCACATCACTAAACGGAAGTATTCTCAGAACTTTCTTCATGGTGATTGCATTCAACTCACACTGTTGAACTTTTCTTTGATAGTTCAGGTTTGAAACACTCTTTTTGTAGAAACTGCAAGTTGATATTTGGACCTCTCTGAGGATTTCGTTGGAAACGGGATAAAGTGCACATAACTAAACAGAAGCATTCTCAGAAATTTCTTCGTGATGTTTGCATTCAACTCACAGCGTTGAAACTTTCTTTGATAGTTCAGGTTTGAAACACTCTTTTGTAGAAACTGCAGGTGGATAATTCCATCTCTTTGAGTCCTGTCCTAATAAAGGAGATAACTTCATATCAAAGCAAGACAGAAGCATTCTCAGAAATTTCTTTGGGATGATTGAGTCGGACTCAGCTGAACATTCCTTTGGATGGAGCACTTTCGAAACACACTATTTGTAGAATCTGCAAGTGCATATTTGGACCTCTCTGTGGATTTCGTTGAAACGGGATAAACTGCTCACAACTAAACAGAAGCATTCTCAGAACCTTCTTCGTGATGTTTGCATTCAACCCACAGTGTTGAACCTTTCTTCGAAAGTTCAGGTTTGAAACACTCTTTTTGTACAAACTGCAAGTGGAGAATTGCACCTCTTTGAGGCCTATCCCAGTAAAGGAAATAACTTCATATCAAAACAAGACAGAAGGATTCTCAGAAAATTCCTTGGGATGATTGTCTTGGACTCACCGAGCTGAACATTCCTTGGGCTGGAGAAGTTTTGAGGCACGCTTACTGGAGAATCTGCAAGTGGATATTTGGCCCTCTCTGAGGAATTCGTTGGAAACGGGATAATTTCAGCTAACTAAACAGAAGCAGTCTCAGAATCTTCTTTGTGATGTTTGCATTCAAATCCCAGAGTTGAACGTTCCTTTCAAAGTTCAGATTTGAAACTCTCTTTTTGTAGAATCTGCAAGTGGATATATGGACCTCTCTGGGCATTTCGTTGGAAATGGGAAAAACTGCACATCACTAAACAGAAGTATTCTCAGAAATTTCCCCGTGGTGATTGCATTCAACTCAAACTGTTGAACCTTCTTTGATAGTTCAGGTTTGAAACACACTTTTTGTAGAATCTGCAAGAGGATATTTGGACCTCTCTGAGGATTTCGTTGGAAACGGGATTAACCGCACCTAACTAAACAGAAGCATTCTCAGAACTTTCCTCGTGAGGCTTGCATTCAGCAAACACTGTTGAACGTTTCTTTGATAGTTTTGGTTTGAAACACTCTTCTTGTAGAAACTGCAAGTTGATATTTGGACCTCTCTGAGGGTTTCGTTGGAAACGGGATAAAGTGCACATAAATAAACAGAAGCATTCTCAGAACCTTCTTCGTGATGTTTGCATTCAACTCACAGTGTTGAAACTTTCTTTGATAGTTCAGGTTTGAAACACTCTTTTGTAGAAACTGCAGGTGGATAATTCCATCTCTTTGAGTCCTATCCTAGTAAAGGATATAACTTCATATCAAAGCAAGACAGAAGCATTCTCAGAAATTTCTTTGGGATGATTGAGTCGGACTCAGCTGAACATTCCTTTGGATGGAGCACTTTCGAAACGCACTATTTGTAGAATCTGCAAGTGCATGTGTGGTCCTCTCTGAGGATTTCGTTGGAAACGGGATAAACCGCACACAACAAAACAGAAGCATTCTCAGAACCTTCTTCGTGATGTTTGCATTCAACTCACACTGTTGAACCTTTCTTGGATAGTCCAGGTTTGAAACCCTCTTTTTGTACAAACTGCAAGTGGAGAATTGCACCTCTTTGAGGCCTATCCTAGTAAAGGAAATAACTTCATATCAAAGCAAGACAGAAGCATTCTCAGAAATTTCTTTGGGATGATTGAGTCGGACTCAGCTGAACATTCCTTTGGATGGAGCACTTTCGAAACACACTATTTGTAGAATCTGCAAGTGGATATTAGGACCTCTCTGAGGATTTCGTTGGAAACGGGGTAAACCACACACAACTAAACAGAAGCATTCTCAGAGCCTTCTTCATGATGTTTGCATTCAACTCACAGTGTTGAAACTTTCTTTGATAGTTCAGGTTTGAAACACTCTTTTTGTAGAAACTGCAAGTGGAGAATTGCACCTGTTTGAGGCCTATCCCAGTAAAGGAAATAACTTCATATCAAAACAAGACCGAAGGATTCTCAGAAAATTCCTTGGGATGATTGTCTTGGACTCACCGAGCTGAACATTCCTTGGGCTGGAGAAGTTTTGAGGCACGCTTACTGGAGAATCTGCAAGTGGATATTTGGCCCTCTCTGAGGAATTCGTTGGAAACGGGATAATTTCAGCTAACTAAACAGAAGCAGTCTCAGAATCTTCTTTGTGATGTTTGCATTCAAATCCCAGAGTTGAACGTTCCTTTCAAAGTTCAGGTTTGAAACTCTCTTTTTGTAGAATCTGCAAGTGGATATATGGACCTCTCTGGGCATTTCGTTGGAAACGGGAAAAACTGCACATCACTAAACAGAAGTATTCTCAGAAATTTCCCCGTGGTGATTGCATTCAACTCAAACTGTTGAACCTTCTTTGATAGTTCAGGTTTGAAACACACTTTTTGTAGAATCTGCAAGAGGATATTTGGACCTCTCTGAGGATTTCGTTGGAAACGGGATTAACCGCACCTAACTAAACAGAAGCATTCTCAGAACTTTCCTCGTGAGGCTTGCATTCAGCAAACACTGTTGAACGTTTCTTTGATAGTTTTGGTTTGAAACACTCTTCTTGTAGAAACTGCAAGTTGATATTTGGACCTCTCTGAGGGTTTCGTTGGAAACGGGATAAAGTGCACATAACTAAACAGAAGCATTCTCAGAACCTTCTTCGTGATGTTTGCATTCAACTCACAGTGTTGAAACTTTCTTTGATAGTTCAGGTTTGAAACACTCTTTTGTAGAAACTGCAGGTGGATAATTCCATCTCTTTGAGTCCTATCCTAGTAAAGGAGATAACTTCATATCAAAGCAAGACAGAAGCATTCTCAGAAATTTCTTTGGGATGATTGAGTCGGACTCAGCTGAACATTCCTTTGGATGGAGCACTTTCGAAACGCACTATTTGTAGAATCTGCAAGTGCATGTGTGGTCCTCTCTGAGGATTTCGTTGGAAACGGGATAAACCGCACACAACAAAACAGAAGCATTCTCAGAACCTTCTTCGTGATGTTTGCATTCAACTCACAGTGTTGACAGGTTTGAAACACTCCTTTTGTGGAAACTGCAAGTGGAGAATTGCACCTCTTTGAGGCCTATCCTAGTAAAGGAAATAACTTCATATCAAAACAAGACAGAAGCATTCTCAGAAAATTCCTTGGGATGATTGTGTTGGACTCACAGAGCTGAACATTCCTTGGGCTGGAGCAGTTTCGAAAGACGCTTTCTGTAGCATCTGCAAGTGGATATTTGGCCCTCTCTGAGGAATTCGTTGGAATCGGGGTAATATCAGCTAACTAAACAGAAGCAGTCTCAGAATCTTCTTTGTGATGTTTGCATTCAAATCCCAGAGTTGAAACTTCCTTTGAAAGTTCAGGTTAGAAACACTCTTTTTGTAGGATCTGCAATTGGATATTTGGACCACTCTGTGGCCTTCGTTCGAAACGGATATATCTTCACATAAAATCTAGACAGAAGCATTCTCAGAAACTTTTCTGTGATGACTGCATTCAACTCACAGAGTTGAACACTCGTTTTGAGAGCGCAGTTTTGAAACTCTCTTTCTGTGGAATCTGCAAGTGGATATGTGGACCTCTTTGAAGATTTCTTTGGAAACGGGAATATCTTCACATAAAATCTAAACAGAAGCATTCTCAGAAACTTCTCTGTGATGTTTGTGTTCAACTCACACAGTTTCACATGGCTTTTCAAAGAGAAGTTCTGAAACATTCTTTTCCTAGTGTCTGCAAGTGGACATTTGGAGAGCTTTCAGGCCTGTGGTGGAAAACGAATTATCGTCACATAAAAACAAGAGAGAAGCATTGTCAGAAACTTCTTTGTGATGATTGCATTCAACTCACAGAGTTGAAGGTTCCTTTTCAAACAGCAGTTTCCAAACACTCTTTCTGTGTAATGTGCAAGTGGATATTTCAACGTCTTTGAAGATTTCGTAGGAAACGGGATAATCTTCACAGAAAAGCTAAACAGAAGCATTCTCAGAAACACCTTTGTGATGATTAAATTCAACTCACAGAGTTGAACTTTTCTTTTGGGAGAGAATCTTTGAAACACTCTTTTACTACAATCTGCAAGTGGACATTAGGAGGGCTTTGAGGCCTCTGGTGGAAAAGGAAATATCTTCCAGTACAAACTAGATAGAAGCATTCTCAGAAACTACTTTGTGATGATTGCATTCAAGACACAGAGTTGAACATTCCCTTTGACAGTGCAGTTTGGAAACTCTCTTTTTGTAGAATCTGCAAGTGGAGATATGGACCGCTTGGAGGCCTATGGTAGTCAAGGAAATAACTTCATATACAAACTAGACAGTAGCATTCTCAGAAAACTCTTTGTGACGACTGAGTTTAACTCACAGAGCTGAACATTCCCTGGGATGGAGCAGCTGCGAAACACACTATTTGTAGAATCTGCAAGGGGATTTTTGGACCTCTCTGAGGATTTCGTTGGAAACGGGATAAACTGCACATAACTAAACGGAAGCATTCTCAGAACTTTCTTCATGGTGATTGCATTCAACTCACACTGTTGAACCTTTCTTTGATAGTTCAGGTTTGAAACACTCTCTTTGTAGAATCTGCAAGAGGATATTTGGACCCCTCTGAGGATTTCGTTGGAAACGGGATTACCCGCACCTAATTAAACAGAAGCATTCTCAGAACTTTCCTCGTGAGGCTTGCATTCAGCAAACACTGTTGAACGTTTCTTTGATAGTTTTGGTTTGAAACACTCTTCTTGTAGAAACTGCAAGTTGATATTTGGACCTCTCTGAGGGTTTCGTTGGAAACGGGATAAAGTGCACATAACTAAACAGAAGCATTCTCAGAACCTTCTTCGTGATGTTTGCATTCAACTCACAGTGTTGAAACTTTCTTTGATAGTTCAGGTTTGAAACACTCTTTTGTAGAAACTTCAGGTGGATAATTCCATCTCTTTGAGTCCTATCCTAGTAAAGGATATAACTTCATATCAAAGCAAGACAGAAGCATTCTCAGAAATTTCTTTGGGATGATTGAGTCGGACTCAGCTGAACATTCCTTTGGATGGAGCACTTTCGAAACGCACTATTTGTAGAATCTGCAAGTGCATGTGTGGTCCTCTCTGAGGATTTCGTTGGAAACGGGATAAACCGCACACAACAAAACAGAAGCATTCTCAGAACCTTCTTCGTGATGTTTGCATTCAACTCACACTGTTGAACCTTTCTTGGATAGTCCAGGTTTGAAACCCTCTTTTTGTACAAACTGCAAGTGGAGAATTGCACCTCTTTGAGGCCTATCCTAGTAAAGGAAATAACTTCATATCAAAGCAAGACAGAAGCATTCTCAGAAATTTCTTTGGGATGATTGAGTCGGACTCAGCTGAACATTCCTTTGGATGGAGCACTTTCGAAACACACTATTTGTAGAATCTGCAAGTGGATATTTGGACCTCTCTGAGGATTTCGTTGGAAACGGGGTAAACCACACACAACTAAACAGAAGCATTCTCAGAGCCTTCTTCATGATGTTTGCATTCAACTCACAGTGTTGAAACTTTCTTTGATAGTTCAGGTTTGAAACACTCTTTTTGTAGAAACTGCAAGTGGAGAATTGCACCTGTTTGAGGCCTATCCCAGTAAAGGAAATAACTTCATATCAAAACAAGACAGAAGGATTCTCAGAAAATTCCTTGGGATGATTGTCTTGGACTCACCGAGCTGAACATTCCTTGGGCTGGAGAAGTTTTGAGGCACGCTTACTGGAGAATCTGCAAGTGGATATTTGGCCCTCTCTGAGGAATTCGTTGGAAACGGGATAATTTCAGCTAACTAAACAGAAGCAGTCTCAGAATCTTCTTTGTGATGTTTGCATTCAAATCCCAGAGTTGAACGTTCCTTTCAAAGTTCAGGTTTGAAACTCTCTTTTTGTAGAATCTGCAAGTGGATATATGGACCTCTCTGGGCATTTCGTTGGAAACGGGAAAAACTGCACATCACTAAACAGAAGTATTCTCAGAAATTTCCCCGTGGTGATTGCATTCAACTCAAACTGTTGAACCTTCTTTGATAGTTCAGGTTTGAAACAGACTTTTTGTAGAATCTGCAAGAGGATATTTGGACCTCTCTGAGGATTTCGTTGGAAACGGGATTAACCGCACCTAACTAAACAGAAGCATTCTCAGAACTTTCCTCGTGAGGCTTGCATTCAGCAAAGACTGTTGAACGTTTCTTTGATAGTTTTGGTTTGAAACACTCTTCTTGTAGAAACTGCAAGTTGATATTTGGACCTCTCTGAGGGTTTCGTTGGAAACGGGATAAAGTGCACATAACTAAACAGAAGCATTCTCAGAACCTTCTTCGTGATGTTTGCATTCAACTCACAGTGTTGAAACTTTCTTTGATAGTTCAGGTTTGAAACACTCTTTTGTAGAAACTGCAGGTGGATAATTCCATCTCTTTGAGTCCTATCCTAGTAAAGGATATAACTTCATATCAAAGCAAGACAGAAGCATTCTCAGAAATTTCTTTGGGATGATTGAGTCGGACTCAGCTGAACATTCCTTTGGATGGAGCACTTTCGAAACGCACTATTTGTAGAATCTGCAAGTGCATGTGTGGTCCTCTCTGAGGATTTCGTTGGAAACGGGATAAACCGCACACAACAAAACAGAAGCATTCTCAGAACCTTCTTCGTGATGTTTGCATTCAACTCACACTGTTGAACCTTTCTTGGATAGTCCAGGTTTGAAACCCTCTTTTTGGAGAAACTGCCAGTGGATATTTGGACCTCTCTGAGGATTTCGTTGGAAACGGGATAAACCGCACACAACTAAACAGAAGAATTCTCTGAACCTTCTTCATGATGTTTGCATTCAACCCACAGTGATGAAACTTTCTTAGATAGTTCAGATTTGAAACACTCTTTTTGTAGAAACTGCAAGTGGAGAATTGCACCTCTTTGAGGCCTATCCTAATAAAGGAAATAACTTCATATCAAAGCAAGACAGAAGCATTCTCAAAAAATTCCTTCGGATGATTGTGTTGGACTCATCGAGCTGAACATTCCTTGGACTGGAACAGTTTTGAAGCACGCTTTCTGGAGAATCTGCAAGTGGATATTTGGCCGTCTCTGAGGAATTCGTTGGAAACGGGATAAATTCAGCCAACTAAACAAAAGCAGTCTGAGAATCTGCTTTGTGATGTTTGCATTCAAATCCCAGAGTTGAACTTTCCTTTGAAAATTCAGGTTTGAAATACTCTTTTTGTAGGATCTGCAATTGGATATTTGGACCACTCTGTGGCCTTCATTCGAAACGGGTATATCTTCACATAAAATCTAGACAGAAGCATTCTCAGAAACTTTTCTGTGATGACTGCATTCAACTCACAGAGTTGAACACTCGTTTTGAGAGCGCAGTTTTGAAACTCTCTTTCTGTGGAATCTGCAAGTGGATATGTGGACCTCTTTGAAGATTTCTTTGGAAACGGGAATATCTTCACATAAAATCTAAACAGAAGCATTCTCAGAAACTTCTCTGGATGTTTGTGTTCAACTCACACAGTTTCACATTGCTTTTCATAGAGCAGTTCTGAAACATTCTTTTCGTAGTGTCTGCAAGTGGACATTTGGAGAGCTTTCAGGCCTGTGGTGGAAAACGAATTATCGTCACATAAAAACAAGAGAGAAGCATTGTCAGAAACTTCTTTGTGATGATTGCATTCAACTCACAGAGTTGAAGGTTCCTTTTCAAACAGCAGTTTCCAAACACTCTTTCTGTGTAATGTGCAAGTGGATATTTGAACGTCTTTGAAGATTTCGTTGGAAACGGGATAATCTTCACAGAAAAGCTAAACAGAAGCATTCTCAGAAACATCTTTGTGATGATTAAATTCAACTCACAGAGTAGAACTTTTCTTTTGAGAGAGAAGCTTTGAAACACTCTTTTACTACAATCTGCAAGTGGATATTAGGAGGGCTTTGAGGCCTGTGGTGGAAAAGGAAATATCTTCCAGTAAAAACTAGATAGAAGCATTCTCAGAAACTACTTTGTGATGATTGCATTCAAGACACAGAGTTGAACATTCCCTTTGACAGTGCAGTTTGGAAACTCTCTTTTTGTAGAATCTGCAAGTGGAGATATGGACCGCTTGGAGGCCTATGGTAGTCAAGGAAATAACTTCATATACAAACTAGACAGTAGCATTCTCAGAAAACTCTTTGTGACGACTGTGTTTAACTCACAGAGCTGAACATTCCCTGGGATGGAGCAGCTGCGAAACACACTATTTGTAGAATCTGCAAGGGGATATTTGGACCTCTCTGAGGATTTCGTTGGAAACGGGATAAACCGCACATTACTAAACAGAAGCATTCTCAGAACCTTCTTCGTGATGTTTGCATTCAACTCACAGTGTTGAACCTTTCATTGATAACTCAGGTTTGAAACACTCTTTTTGTAGAAACGGCAAGTGGATAATTGCATCTCTTTGAGTCCTATCCTAGTAAAGGAAGTAACTTCATATCAAAACAAGACAGAAGCATTCTCAGAAAATTCTTTGGGGTGGTTCAGTTGGACTCAAAGAGGTGAACATTCCTTTGGATGCAGCAGTTTCAAAACACACAATTTGTAGAATCTGCAAGAGGATGATTGGACCTCTCTGAGGATTTCGTTGGAAACGGGATAAACCGCACACAACTAAACAGAAGCATTCTCAGAACCTTCTTCGTGATGTTTGCATTCAACTCACAGTGTTGAACCTTTCTTGGATAGTTCAGGTTTGATACCCTCTTTT
This sequence comes from Pan troglodytes, assembly GCF_028858775.2. Taxonomy (NCBI): domain Eukaryota; kingdom Metazoa; phylum Chordata; class Mammalia; order Primates; family Hominidae; genus Pan; species Pan troglodytes. The sequence continues at coordinate 65,463,746 of NC_072403.2, forward strand.
TGGAGAAACTGCAAGTGGATATTTGGACCTCTCTGAGGATTTCGTTGGAAACAGGATAAAGCGCACACAAATAAACAGAAGCATTCTCAGAATCTTCTTCATGATGTTTGCATTCAACTCACAGTATTGAACCTTTCTTTGATAGTTCAAGTTTGAAACACTCTTTTTGTAGAAACTGCAAGTGGAGAATTGCAACTCTTTGAGGCCTATCCTGGTAAAGGAAATAACTTCATATCAAAGCAAGACAGAAGCATTCTCAGAAAATTCCTTGGGATGATTATGGTGGGCTCACAGAGGTGAACATTCCTTGGGCTGGAGCAGTTTCGAAACACGCTATCTGTTGAATCTGCAAGTGGATATTTGGCCCTCTCTGAGGAATTCGTTGGAAACGGGATAATTTCATCTAACTAAACAGAAGCAGTCTCAGAATCATCTTTGTGATGTTTGCATTCAAATCCCAGAGTTAAACTTTCCTTTGAAAGTTCAGGTTTGAAACACTCTTTTTGTAGAATCTGCAAGGGGATATTTGGACCTTTCTGAGGATTTCATTGGAAACGGGATAAACCGCACATAACTAAACAGAAGAATTCTCAGAACTTTCTTCGTGGTGTTTGCATTCAACTCACACTGTTGAACCTTTCTTTCATATTTCAGGTTTGAAACACTCTTTTTGTAGAATCTGCAAGAGGATATTTGGACCTCTCTCAGGATTTCGTTGGAAACGGGATTAACTGCACATAACTAAATAGAAGCATTCTCAGATCTTTCTTCGTGATGCTTGCATTCAACAAACAATGTTGAACCTTTCTTTGATAGTTTAGGTTTGTAACACTCTTTTTGTAGAAACAGCAAGTGGATATTTGGACCTCTCTGAGGATTTCGTTGGAAACGGGATAAACCGCACATAACTAAACAGAAGCATCCTCAGAACTTTCTTCGTGATGTTTCCATTCAACTCACAGTGTTGAAACTTTCTTTGATAGTTCAGGTTTGAAACACACTTTTGTAGAAACTGCAGGTGGATAATTCCATCTCTTTGAGTCCTGTCCTAGTAAAGGATATAACTTCATATGAAAGAAAGACAGAAGCATTCTCAGAAATTTCTTTGGGATCATTGAGTCAGACTCAGCTGAACATTCCTTTGGATGGAGCACTTTCGAAACACACTATTTGTAGAATCTGCATGTGGATACTTGGACCTCTCTGAGGATTTCGTTGGAAACGGGATAAACCGCACTGAACTAAACAGAAGCATTCTCAGAACCTTCTTCGTGAGGTTTGCATTCAACTCACAATGTTGAACCTTTCTTTGATAGTTCAGGTTTGAAACACTGTTTTGTAGAAACGGCAAGTGGATAATTGCATCACTTTGATTCCTATCCTAGTAAAGGATGTAACGTCATATAAAAACAAGACAGAAGCATTCTCAGAAAATTCTTTGGGATGATTCAGTTGGACTCAAAGAGGTGAACATTCCTTTGGATGCAGCAGTTTCGAAACACACAATTTGTAGAATCTGCAAGAGGATATTTGGTCCTCCCTTAGGATTTCGCTGGAAACGGGATAAGCCGCAGATAACTAAACAGAAGCATTCTCAGAACTTTCTTCGTGATGTTTGCATTCAACTCACACTGTTGAACCTTTCTTTTCTAGCTTAGGTTTGAAACACTCTTTTTGTAGAAACTGCAAGAGGATATTTGGACCTCTCAGAGGATTTCATTGGAAACGGGATAAACCGCACATAACTAAACAGAGGCATTCTCAGAACTTTCTTCGTGATGTTTGCATTCAAGTCACAGTGTTGAAACTTTCTTTGATAGCTCAGGTTTGAAACACTATTTTGTAGAAACTGCAGGTGGATAATTGCATCTCTTTGAGTTCTAACCTTGTAAAGAAAATAACTTCATATCAAAGCAAGACATAAGCATTCTCAGAAATTCCTTTGGGATGATTGAGTCGGACTCAGAGAGCTGAACTTTCCTTTGGATGGAGCACTTTCGAAACACACTATTTGGAGAATCTGCAAGTGGATATTTGGACCTCCCTGAGTATTTCTTTGGAAATGGGATAAACCGCACAAACTAAACAGAAGCATTCTCAGAACTTTCTTCGTGATGTTTGCATTCAACTCACAGTGTTGAACCTTTCTTTGATAGTTCAGGTTTGAAACCCTCTTTTTGGAGAAACTGCAAGTGGATATTTCGACGTCTCTGAGGATTTCGTTGGAAAAGGGACAAACCTCACACAACTAAACAGAAGCATTCTCAGAACCTTCTTCGTGATGTTTGCATTCAACTCACAGTGTTGAACCTTTCTTTGATAGTTCAGGTTTGAAACACTCTTTTATAGAAACTGCAAGTGGAGAATTGCACCTCTTTGTGGTCTATCCTAGTAAAGGAAATAACTTCATATCAAAACAAGAGAGAAGCATATTCAGAAAATTCCTTGGGATTGTTGTGTTGGACTCACAGAGCTGAACATTCCTTGGGCTGGCGCAGTTTTGAAACACTCTTTGTGTAGAAGCTGCAAGTGGATATTTGGACCTATTTGAGGGCTTCGTTGGAAATGGGATTTCTTCATATAAATCTAGATAGAAGAATTCTCAGAAACTCCTTTGTGATGTGTGCATTCAACTCATAGAATGAAATCTTCCTTTTGACAGAGCAGTTTTGAAACACTGTTTTTGTAGGATTTCCAAGGGGATATTTAGAGTGCCTTGAAGCCTACGGTAGAAAAGGAAACATCTTCATATAAAAACTAGACAGAATAATTCTCAGAATCTGCTTTGTGATATGTGCGTTCAACTCACAGAGTAAAACTTTTCTTTTGATAGAGCAGTTTTGAAACACTCTTTTTGTAGTATTTGCAAGTGTATATTTAGAGCGCATTGAAGCCCACGGTAGAAAAGGAAATATCTTCACCTAAAACCTAGACAGAAGCAATTTCAGAAACTACTTTGTGATGTGTGCATTCAACTCACAGAGTGGAACTTTCCTCTTTATAGAGCAGTGTTGAAACACTCTTTTTGTAGAAACTGCAAGTGGATATTTGGACCTCTTTGAGGCCTTCGTTGGAAACGGGATTTCTTCATATAACCCTAGATAGAAGAATTTTCAGAAACTTCATTGTGATGTGTGCGTTCATCTCACAGAGTGGAGTCTTCCTTTTGATAGAGAAGTTTTAAAACCCTGTTCTTGTAGGATTTCCAAGTGGATATTTAGACCACTTTGAAGCCTATGATAGAAAAGGAAACATCTTCATGGAAAACATAGATAGAATCATTCTCAGAAACCACTTTGTGATGTGTGTGTTGAACTCAGAGACTTTAACCTTTCTTTTGGCAGAGAAGTTTTGAAACACTCTCTTTGTAAAGTCTACAAGTGGATATTTTGAGCCCTTGGAGGCATTCTTTGGAAAAGGGAATGTCTTCACATAAAAGGCAGACAGAAGTGTTCTCAGAAACTGCTTTGTGATGTCTGCGTTCAACTCACAGAGTTTAACATTTCCTTTGATAGAGCAGTTTTGAAACACTCTCTTTGTAGAATTTGGAAGTGTATATTAAGAGCGCTTTGAGGCCTATGGTAGAAAAATAAAGATCTTCACATAAAAACTAGACAGAAGAATTCTCAGAAACTACTATGTGATGTTTGCATTCAACACACAGCGTGGAACATTCCTCTTGATAGAGCAGTTTGGAAACACTCTTTTTGTAGAATCTGCAAGGGGATATTTGGACCTCTTTGAGGCCTTCGTTGGAAATGGAATTTCATCATATAAATCTAGACAGAAGAATTCTCAGAAACTTCTTTGTGATGTGTGCATTCAACTCACTGAGTTAAACATTTCTTTTGATAGAGCAGTTTGGAAACACTCTTTTTGTAGAATTTGCAAGGGTACATTTAGAGCGCTTTCAGGCCTATGGTAGAAAAGGAAATATCTTTCCATAAAAGCTAGATAGAAGCAATCTCAGAAACTCCTTTGTGATGTCTGCATTCAAGTCACCGAGTGGAACATTCCTCTTGATAGAGCAGTTTGGAAACACTGTTTCTGTACAATCTGCAAGTGGATATTTGGGCCTCTTTGAGGCCTTTGTTGGAAACGGGATTTCTTCATATAAACCCAGACAGAAGAATTCTCAGAGACTTCTTTGTTATGTGTGCATTCAACTCACAGTGTGGATCCTTCCTTTCGATAGAGCAGTTTTGAAACACTGTTTTTGTAGGATTTCCAAGTGGATATTTAGAGCGCCTTGAAGCCTGTGATAGAAAAGGAAACATCTTCATATAAAAAGTAGACAGAATAATTCTCAGAATCTGCTTTGTGATGTATGCGTTCCACTCACAGAGTAAAACTTTTCTGTTGATTGAGCAGTTTTGAAACACTCTTTTTGTAGAATCTGCAAGTGGATATTTGGACCTCTTGGGGGCCTTCGTTGGAAACGGGAGCAGCAGAATTATTGAAATGTTCGTAGTTGCTAGTTAATAGGGTTTATGTTAAAGATCGTGGACTCAGACGTGGTCATTGTTAAATCCCCTTTAGGAATTTATGGTGAAGTAGCCGACTAAACTTGGTATGTGCAAAGCCAAGGGAAGCTTCATGTTGCCTTAGTAAACATCTGTATTTGAATACTAAAGGATCCGGTGCTGACTGGTGGGTATATCCCCTAGAGTAGTACTCACTGTGATTAAGGGTTCGTTGTTTCAATAACTGATCCTTTGAGGCAATGAATTGCCCAGTCAGGGCAGGAGTTTTAAGGGTCCAGGTCTAAAGGTGGAATTGCATCTCTTGGCTCTGTTTGAAGTTCCTTCTTGTGTGCCTGCACAGGAGTGTAGTGGGTACATACCTGTGAGCACATTTACCCTATTTCTTGGAATGACATTCTTGCTTTTAATTTTGGGCTGACTAGAAATTTTTGTCTGTTATGCCAGTTGTGGGTAGATAGGTAAGGATGGGCACAGTTTAGCCAGCGTGGATTGTGAAAAAGTACATTTATTTCAGGAAATTGTAAGAAAAACAAAACAGGGACCTAATTTAAACATCAGGCACTCGGAGAAAGTAGAGATTCTTTTTCTGTTTTTTCACTGTTAGCTGTCTGGAGCTTAGCTGAGAAATCAAGATAAGTTCAGTTCTTCTTTGTCACATCCACATCTTACTATACTTGAAGCAATGTACTTTATTAACATAAAGATAGTAAATTTCTGGCCAAAGTAGAGGATTTAGGGAAAAGTTCTTTTAAATTTTATCCAGGGTGAGATTAAACAACATTGAGAGCCTGGGCAAAGAAAAGCAACTAGATTTTAAATATTTAGTTAATTATATAAGAACAGATGGAAAAGATATGAGCAAGTGCCTGACTCCACAAGATAACATGATTAAGTGCTAAAATAAAGGTATTTAAACTTGTCTAGTAGTTGGTAAACAGCATATCAAGAATGGAGATCTTTGCAACAGCTTCATAAAAAGACTTTATCAAATTTGGGAAACTCTTATATTAAGGAGATTACCATTAAATCAAAGCAATGCCTTAAAAACACAATACTGGTCTGTAATTTAAGGAGGATCATATTTATATAAGAAGAATACATTAAAAATACATTGAGTTGGATAATTTAAGTGGAAGAGATTAGAATGTGCATTTTTGACATCAGTTATTCCACCTGAAGCTAGAAATATTTTTTGATCAGCAGTCATTACAAATAAGTTATATTAGTCTTAATGTAATTTGCATAATTTGAGATAACTAAAATATATTATTGAATGAACTAATAACTGTCACTTTAGAGCTTTTATATATATGCAAATAAATACTGTTCAACTAAAATAACTCAAGAAAAACCTTGCTAATGTTCCCTCAAGTGTAGGATAGAGGAATACCAAATGAATGAATAAATGAATAAATACACATGTGTACACATATATTTTATCTTGGTTAAACAGATAACTGTGAAATATTATACTTAGGAATAGCTTTGACTTTTGAAGTTTTTCTCACTTAAAATACGTTCTGTGTCTATCTAGTTTTTATTATGCAACGTGTATTTAAATTACATTTTCATTTCTTTTCCTTTTTGAACAAATAATTAGGATTTATTTGATTTAGATTCTAAACACATTTTTAATGGAATTATTATTATTATTATTATTATTATTATTATTATTATTGAGACAGAGTCTCGCTCTGTCGCCCAGGCTGGAGTGCAGTGGCGCAATCTTGGCTCACTGCAACCTCCACCTCTTGGGTTCAGCCTCCCAAGTAACTGGGACTACAGGCGCACATCACGCCCAGCTAATTTTTGTATTTTTAGTAGAGATGGGGTTTCACCATGTTGGCCAGGATGGTCTCGATCTCTTGACCTTGTGATCTGCCCACCTTGGCCTCCTAAAGTGCTGGGATTACAGGCGTGAGCCACCACACCCTGCCAATGGAATTATTTTAAATTGTTCATAGTATGGTTTAATTTATAACAACATTAGATATTTGAAATGTTACTCAAAGATTAGAAATCTCCACCAAGCATAGGAAACATTTGGTCAACATAATTTTAATGGCCTTTTTAGAGATTGTAGTAATAATCCTCAGAAGCCAGAAATTATTAATAGTCTGAATAATGATGAGAGTCATTCTAGGAATAGAATTAGAAGGTACTTACAGGAGGCCAGAGATCTGAGGGACAGAGGTTGGTGGAGACAACGGTAATCACACCTCTCAGATATAGTGTACCTTTTATTAATTCATTTTTTTCTTAGTGGTCAGTTGAAGTATGGTAAAAATAGATGGAAACTCAGAATTTCAGGGTCTTTTACTCAAATATAGGCCTGTATGTATGCCCAGAAGAGACCCTGAACGTAGACTTCAGAAGAATTATCAATTTATATTTTAAAAGTTGAGTATATGTGGACAGCTAATAACTCAGCATTTCTTTTCACATAAAGAAATATTTTAATTCAAATATGATAATTGAAGATGGAAAGTAACTCATGTAGTGTCTGCTCATATAACTTTACATATAGTAATCTGCACAGATTTTAAATACACAGGTCTCTAATATTCGGCAAAAGTATACACTCATCATGTAAGTATTATGCCAAATGAGATAAGGAACTTTCCCACCTTCCCAAATATAACCTTGTGCTTTTTGTAATCATTCATCTCAAACTCTCCATCCCAAGCAACCACTGAGTGATTTTGAATATTATAGATTAGTTTTGCCTATTTTAGAGTTTTATGTAAGTAGACTCACATAGTATGTACTTTTTTGTGTCTGGTTTCTTTTATTTAGCCAGATTTCTGTGTGTGTCATTATTTGTTCTGTTTTATTTCTTTTTATTTAGGATCAGTATTCAAGTGTTCAAGAATCCCAAAGTGAGGAAAAGATTTGAATAGACATTTTACAAAGGCAGATATACTAATGCCCTTAAGTGTGTGAAAAAGGATGCTCAGTATTGCTAGTCATCAAGGAAATGCAAATTAAAGCCACAGTGAGATACAGCAGTACACCCACTCGAATGGCTAAAATTTAAAAACTGGTAAAACCAGGTGGTGGGGACCAAGTTGTATTCTCAAGCATTGCCGTTGAGGGGTGTACATAAGACTTGTTCATGATTATTCATAGCAGCTTTATTCATAATAGCCACAAATTAGAATCAAATGAAATGTTTCTCAACAGGTGATTAGATAAATACATTTTGATATAGTTTTGATTTTGTTCTTCTACCTGAGGTTTATCCTTGGCTAAAGTAGGAATGTGTAAAATTTTCCAAAATTTTGATAAGGAAAGATTATTGAAATAAATAGCCAGGTCTTTGTTAAGCCAAAGCTATGATAGAATCCTATTTCATATAATTAATACATTAAAAAGCAGGAAATTTCTGCCTTGTGTTTGTGATCTAGAGTAAGCTAGTAGGATGTGATTGAAAATGTTGTCCAGCTATACTTTTGGCTTGTGTGAAAATGGCTGCCAACTGAAATTTCTCCTCTTCTTTTTTAGAACTGAATTATCTAGAAAATGGAATGAACTTCTTTATCACCCTGGCAGAAATTGGCAAAAACTATAAAGCAGTTTGTTTTAATTCATCCTGTATTTTTTCAGTCTTAGTTTTCGTGTTACAGGTTTTCTTATTTTCCAGATTTCATAAGTATTTAATGAGATTTTGGGAATGGATTTGTTAAAAACTATTAGCCAAATTGTAATTTAAACCAAAAAACTTCTTTGGAATTGTATTTTAACTGGGTTATTCAATTCTTTTTTCTTTGAGACTTGTTGTTGCTCTGTTGCTCAGGCTGGAGTGCAGTGGCCCGATCTCAGCTCACTTCAACCTCCGTCTCCCGGGTTCAAGCTATTCTTTTGCCTCAGCCTCCCTAGTAGCTGGGATTCCAGGCATGCGCCACCAAGCCCAGCAAATTTTTGTATTTTAGTGAGGACGGAGTTTCACCATGTTGGCCAGGCTGGTCTCGAACTCCTGACCTCAAGCAATCCAGCTACCTCGGCCTCCCAAAGTGCTGGGATTACAGGTGTGAGCCACCATGCCCAGCCTGGTTATTCAATTATTAACAGCATCACATAGCAAATTTTTATCAATGTCATTGTATTACAGTGATAATTTTTTGGGGGGAGATTGTTGTTTATTTATAAATGAGATTAAACTCTATGAATATGTTAAGGATGATGAATTAAGGGACCTGTCAGGAATACTTTCTGAGATGGCAGAAAATTGGTGAGATCAGAAGTCAGAATTCTTGAATCCTTTATGTATAGTTTGTATATTGTAATGCTGCTTTTCCTTGAAATGAGAATACTATAAATTTGAACTTTATTCTTATAAATGCAACTTGGAGGATTAACTGCAATTTTCAAGCTGTTTCAAATTAATTTAAATTTGCATGGAAAACTCACATGGTGATTATGTCCTAAGGGGACTCTAGGAATCCTGTGGCTGCATTTAGACAGGAGAGAAGCTAGGTTAAAAATTGACTTAAAAAAAATTGCAGTAGAATTATGGCAGGCTTAATTTTAAACATTTAGAATTGACATTTTTTTAATTTAAATACCCAAGGTTTATTTTTACCCTGGAAAGTTTTTTTTTTTTTTAATTTATACATACAAGAAATGTGTTAAACCTGTCATTGTCTTATTGCTGAAGTGTAATCATTTTTGAGGCAACTCTGCAGTAAATTGATTATGAATCAATATCAAGTTGTAAAGTTGTTTGCTTTTCTCCTCACCATCTTACTTCCTTGTTTCCAAAAGTAAATCAAGGGAGATTAAAACTAACAAACAGACATTAGTGTGAAATTGCTGTTAAGATCCAAGACTATATATTCAAGGTAGATTTTTCAAATCTTCATGTAAATATACTTGAAGAAAGAAGTAATAAAACTATTGATAATCTTTGCCTAAAACCCTGTTTCACAAACATTTTTCAGTAGGGCTCCCTATTCAAGTTTTCTCAAACCATTGACAGCATGCCTACAAGTACTGTGGTGTGGGACATGAGTGTTTGGGTTAGGGGACAACCTGATAATATAATTGTTTCTTTTGATGGGGAGTTATGAAGGGAGGTCATTGTGCTTGTTGCATAACCTCTAAATATGGTTCTCTAGGCTTCCCTAGAGATTCTATGAGCTATAAAGAGATATTTAAAAACTTTTTATTTGGAAATGATTTTAGACTCACATTTACAAAAATAGTAGAGAGTTTCAATTGTACCTCCCATTGAGCTTTCCTTAATAATATCTTATATAACCATAGTATTAGTGTTAACTAAACTACAGACCTTATTCATATTTCGCCAGTTTTAACATGCATTATTTGTATGTGTGTATGTATTCTGTGAACTTTTACCACATGTATTGATACTTGTAATCACCACCACAATCAGGGTATAGAACTTTCTCATCATCCAAGAGAAACTATTTCATGCTACTCCTTTATACCATCTCTGCAACCTTGGCAACCATAATCTGTTCTTCATCACTATAATTTTGCCATATTGAGAATGTTATATAAATGGAATCATACTGTTGTTAAAGAAAAAACTTATTTAAACTCTTGTTAAAGACAGTAAGACCAGACTTAATTCACTACTCCATTGAGGTTTTGCAACTCAGAATATAACAAGGACAAGTGGATATTTATAGCCAAGGAGCAGGGTGGGAGTCAGTGGATGGAAAATTACTAAGAGAAAACATCAAGGCTGGAGGGACTCTTGCTAGACCAACTCAACAGGATTCTTGCTGAAGACAGGCCAGGGTGATAAATTATTGAGAATGGGGGATTTTCAGTAAACGGACTTATTAGCAGGATTCTTGCTGACATTGGACTAAGTGGACCAAGGACAGAACCCAAAGTCAAGGCCCAGTCAGAAAGAGGACCCAGAGGAGCCTGACTCAAGTTTGATAAAGGAGTCTTTATCAGTCTTACGGGCTGAATTGTGACCCCCCAACATTTATATGTTGAAGCCCTAACTTCCTGTACTTCAGAATGTGACCGCATTTGGAGATAGGGCCTTTAAAGAAACAATTAAGTTAAAACGAGGCTTTTAGGGTGGGCCCTAATACAATCTGATTGGCCCTAATACAGTCTGATTGTTGTCCCATAAAGGAAATTGGGAGACAGAGACAGGAGGGCTGTGAGAACAGAGGAAAGACCCTGTGAGGTTGTAGTGAGAAGGCAGCTGTCTTATTCTGGTTGGGCTGCTATAACAAAAATTCCGTAAATTTCAGTGGCTTAATCCTGGCCATTTTAATAGGCATATCTAATAATGTTGGTATCTCATCACGGCTTTAATTTGCAATTCCCCAATGGCTAGTGCTGTTGAACATCTTTTCATTTGCTTATTTTCCAATCCCTATATTCTCACTAGTTGAGTAATTGTTTCTTATTTTAGTTCAGATATAGAACATTGCCAGCCTAGAGTCAAGGCTAGGAAGTTGAAATTGGGGATGGGGGATAAAGGGCATTTGGTATTAGCAGAGAGGTGGGATACTTTAGGGACTGTGAATTGTTAGTTCAGTCACAATCAAATAGCCCTTTGAATTTAGTTCTGAAATTGGGGTCTGTCCTTGGGGTTATGCTTTTTGTGTCATGTTAAGAAAAATCAGTGCTTGAGTGAGATATGTATTTTGCTAGAGACTGTTAAAATATATGAATGTTATTCTGAAGGGAATAGGTGAACTAATTGCTACCCCTTTACATACTTGCTCATAGCATTAAGTAGCTAGTAAAAAACCAGAGTCCAGAAGACATTGGATTAAAGGCTGTCTATAAATAAGATATGGAAAACTAAAGTAATTTTGTATGAAATGTTAGCTTTGTATAGGAGTTTCTTTCCTTGTGTGTTTTTTTTTTTTTTTTTTGAGATGGAGTCTCGCTCTGTTGCCCAGGCTGGAGTGCAGTGGCGCAATCTCAGCTCACTGCAACCTCTACCTCCCATGTTCAAGTGATTCTCCTGCCTCAGCCTCCCGAGTAGCTGGGACTACAGGTGCCCACCACCATGCCCAGCTATTTTTATATTTTTGTGTTTTTAATAGAGATGAGGTTTCACTATGTTGGCCAGGCTGGTCTCGAACTACTGACCTCAGGCAATCTGCCCACCTTGGCCTCCCAAAGTGATGGGATTATAGGTGTGAGTCACTGTGCCCGGGAAGGAGTTTTCTTAAATCTTGAAAAGCTACTGTTGATAGAAGCAAATGAGGCTAAAAGACCAAGAAAATAAATCTCTTAATATAAGTTTTGTAGATTCTTTGGATAATTTTAAAGTGTATCCTCTGTTGACTTCAGGCATTTACTTCAAATAATCTTATCTTAGTTTTAATGGGACTGATTGTAGAACATCAAAACAGAAAAGCTTTTGCATGTTTTTGAAGATCTATTATCCTTTCATATCAGATTGCTTTTTCATATAGCACTCATAACTGGATTTTAGGTTATATAATTTTAGGGAGAGTTTAAGAGTGAACATCTGTACACACACACACACACACACACACACACAATCTTTGCTGTGTCCCTCTTCATTTTTCTTTGGGTTTGACATTTCTTCTCATCTGTTTTATTGCCTCTTTTTTTAAATGTGTCCAAATAGAGATTTGTACTATTTAGGTTTCTGTTATATGTAGAACAATGGAAAGCACACTCAGAGAAGCATTGCCATTTCTCCGGTGGTCACATAGCCTAACTATCTGTCCCCAATTTAGATAACAACTGTGAACTACCTCAGTTCTGATTTCAGTGTCCTGACATGCTTTTAAAGAAAATTTGGAGTCTGGGCACAGTGGCTCACACCTGTAATCCCAACACTTCGGGAGGCCAAGGTGGGAGGATCACTTGATCCCAGGAGTTTGAGACCAGCCTGGGCAATAAAGTGAGACCTCCATCTCTCCTACAAAAAAATTAAACCATTAGCCAGGCCTGGAGGTGCACCCGGCTACTTGGGGGGCTGAGGTAAGAGGATTGCCTTAGCCCAGGATTCGAGGCTACAGTGAGCAATGATAGTGTCACTGCATGCCAGCCTGGTTGACAGAGAAAGACCCTGCCTTTAAAAAAATGTGATTTGTTTTGTTTGAGCAGTTCATTTTTGAGAGATAAACCTAGGGATTGTAAGTCATCATGCACCTAATGATACTTTCATAGAAAAGCTGCTAAATGCATGCTGATATTGTGGCCTAGGTCTATTTTTGATAACTTCACTTTGTTTACCTTATCTCTCTTCCTTCACTAATGAAGATAACATTGTTTCATTCTTATGAGATTCCTGTGTATGTGTGTGTATGTTTTATTTCTGTATATATTTTGGACTTAATAAAATTGCATGGGTAGTTGTGGCTGAAAGGGAGTGAGACTGAAGCAGTCTTCTTAGATCACTGCGGCATTTGGGTCTAACGTAGGTATTTTAGGATATTAAAAACATTAATTTTCTTCCTTAATATGAATGTATTCTAAACCAAGTAATATGTTATCACCAATTTAGCCTTTTTACAAATGAGATGAATGAAATACTGGCATTTGAGGTTTCTTTTTGTTTGTGACAGAGGAGGAAGTAAGATTATAAATTTGCCAACAATTGGACTAAATGAAGTTGGAAATAAAGTGAGAAAACCTTCAATTTTTTTTGGTGGGGGTGGGTAAGTTATATAATTGCTTTCATGAAAGGAATTTGTTTAGATTCTACTGAAAATGGCAAAGGAGGAAATTTCAAAACTTAGGATATGTATGTGGAAATACTAAGAATTGTATTCATATTTTTCTGTGAAGTCAGAAGACTGAAGGGCATTGAATGAGAAATCTGGGAGGCAGGAGTTCAGTTCTACTTGTTCTGTGACGGGCACTACTAAACCTAAAAAGAATGGACACTTAATAGCTTCCTAGAAAATGTACAAAAAGAAAATCTGTTTGCCTTGATTATAGCCAATTAGCAAGTGAAGTGTTTGCACTTTAAAAAAGTCCTTAGTGTTATTATGGCATTAAAATAAAATTTTTATATTTTCCATTTTAATGTTAAGAATATGACAGTTAAAAATAGTTTTGAGAAGAATTTCTATAATTCAGAGGTTTACATGATCATATGTTCAGATTTTTTCTTTTTAAGACCTTATATACCTCACAGGATGTTAAGCTTTTAAAAAGATTCCTGTAGAACATTGAAGAACTGAGTAGTCCTTTGTCATCTACATAGCAGGCAGTCAAATATTTGTTTCTTTGATTTGACAACTAAATTTTGCTGTAGTTCAGCTGTATTAGCAGAATGCCCAAAGGCTTGTCTAACTCCGTATCATAATCTAAACAGGAACATTTACTAGAAGCAATTAGGACTTTTAGTTCACAATACAAGTAATACAGCTTTTTCTAAATTCTACCATTAGTACTTGCAGGTACCTGCTAAATCAGGAGTTGACACACTAAAGCCATTCAAGCCAAATATAGCCAGCTGCTTATTTTGTAAATAAAATTTTATTGGAACACAGTCATACCTATTCGTTATGTATTGTGTATGGTTTCAGTGGCAGTGTTAAATAGTTGTGACAGAGATCCTGTGGCCTTCACAGCTAAAACATTTACTATCACATTGCCAACCCCAGTGCTAAATGATGGCATGAAAAAAACATATATAAACCTTTGTTCTATTTTTTTATTTTATTATTATTATACTTTAAGTTTTAGGGTACACGTGCACAATGTGCTGGTTAGTTACATATGTATACATGTGCCATGCTGGTGTGCTGCACCCATTAACGCGTCATTTAGTATTAGGTATATCTCCTAATGCTATCCCTCCCCCCTCCCCCATCCCACAACAGTCCCCAGAGTGTGATGTTCCCCTTCCTGTGTTCTATTTTAAATAGTGTTGAAAGACTAGAACACTTTTAAAAAAATCAAACTATTGCTCTTACTGAAAGGAAGCAGAGCACATATTTTGTCCACTTTCGGAATCCTTAGGGGAGCAATTTGTTCCCTTGAGTATGAAGCAGAAGTTACTAAAGAAACTTGACTTTAACTGCAGTTACATTATAAACTTAAGGAGCTGGCCAGAAGTTTCAATAGTTGAATAAAGGTGAAAAACTAGTGTCTTTACAGAAGTTAGCGGTTAAATTATTCAAGACACTCAAAACAGACATTTAAAACCATTTCTCTACATATTTTATTTTGTTTGGTTTACAGTGTGTAGCAACTTATTTCATTTGTTTTATGATATAAAAGTCATTCAAATTTCCTAAAGCTTGAATGAGGCCATTATGTGGCATATCTAGAAAGACTTGGGTTTGAATCCTGCTTTCTCCACTTAATAGTTGTGTGGGACAAGCAACTTCTCTGTTCCCTGTTTTTTTTTTTTGAGACAGAGTTTCGCTCTTGTTGCCCAGGCTGGAGTGCAGTGGCGTGATCTCAGCTCACAGCAACCTCTGCCTTCAAGGTTCAAGTGATTCTCCTGCCTCAGCCTCCCTGGTAGCTGGGATTACAAGCGTGCGCCACCATGCCCAACTAATTTTGTATTTTTAGTAGAGATGGGGTTTCTCCATGTTGGTCAGGCTGGGTCTTGAACTCCTGACCTCAGGTGATCTACCCGCCTCAGCCTCCTAAAGTGTTGGGATTACAGGTGTAAGCCACAATGCGCAGACTTCCTGAATTTTTAATATGTAAAATGTACAAGGTCTACCTCATAGGGTGGTTGGGTTAACACACGTAAAGCACTTAGAACAGTACCTTGCATGGTTATACTGATAACCATGTTCAGTATGGTTTGCTTTTATAATGCTTTATTGAAACTCCTCCAGTCACAAGGTGGCAGCTTTTGTTGAAAGCTATGTAATTGATTAAAGCCTTAAAAAAAAAATCACAAGAATTTGCCCTGAAAAGCCCCAGTTTTTTTTCTGTAACACCAATAATTGACAAGTGATGCCATTCATGAGGTATCAGAATTGAAAACCAATCAAGGAAGTTATGTTTTTGAAGTAACATGGAAGTTACCCATATAGTAAAATCAATTTTAATTATGGATGGCAACATTGAGGCCATCTATTGTCAAAGATAAACATAACCAGACATTTGTTAAAGTGGTACAAACAGATTTTATTCAGTAAGTACTGATATTACGGGAAAGAGCTGAGCTCATTCCAATGTGCACAGGTGGTTTGGGCATTTTAAAGGGTGCTTATTCTTTTAATGCACCAATGGGGTATATTATGTTTTTTGAGTGTAGTCACTGATCATTTTTAAATTTGGAATCATCTACAGCTGATGCTTGATTTGCCTTGTCAGCATTTGCCAAATTACATTCGGAGGCTAGGAAAATTATGCCATCCCCTTTTCATTGATAAAATTAGTTCTACATTCAGCTTGCAAGTTTTAAATAATTTCTTCTCCCATCTCCTGTTTTTGTTCTGTTACCGTCTTCTCTTTTCCTGTTTATCTCTTCCTTGGATTCATTCTCTCCTCTTGTGTTTTAGAATGAGGAGGCTAATATTAGATTTTAGGGATTTTGCTTAGTTTGCCAACAGTGGTATTGACTGGGTTGTGATTTTTAAAAACCACTGGGACAGCTTGGTTTTAGATGAAGAAGATTTGAGTGAGTAAAGGTATGAATAAACCACACCATATCTTATAAATCCTCATAAAGTCGCTAAGTCTCTTTCAGAACATAATGTGATTTGTCAGTTGTCACACTTTGTGAACTGCAGATGCCATCAATCATGAGAGAGAGAAATTCCTATTTAAATGTTTGATCATTTATCTTCAGAAAATGTGATTTTCAACTATTTTAGAGTCACAAACCTTATAAGCAATAATGAACTGGACTCCCATTAGTAGTCCTGAACACTGGGGAGTGTTCATGAGTGAAATACAGACTGATTTAACTTAGTTGGATGCTGCTTACCTAGCTCTTAAGGCTTTAAAAGTTATGCATTAGGCTGGAATGTTGATATGCTAAGGATTTGTAAAGAAATATATTTCTAGTTAGTGCATTTCATGTAAAGATTTAACCCTTTTTTGTTGTTGTGATAAACAGATTTATTTTCCTGAAAATGGACATTTTCTCTATAGATTATTTTCTTTTATTTAATAAAATTGCATATGCCCCGGGAGTCTCATAGGTATGTACACACTTAATAAATATTATTTTGTGGTTTGGTTTTGAAATTGAAACAAAGTGCTGGCTACTTAAGATTCTCTCTTTCTTGTCACTGCAGTGTTAATAGAACATAATTACATACCTTATATAAAAACTTGGTGTATTAGTCCATTCTTGCATTGCTATAAGGAAATACTCGAGACTGGGTAATTTATAAAGAAAAGAGGTTTAATTGGCTCATGGTTCCACAGGCTGTACAGGAAGCGTGGCAACATCTGCTTCTGGGGAGGCATCAGGGAGCTTTTACTCATGGCAGAAGGCAAAACAGGAGTAGGTGTCTTACATGGCAGGAGCAGGAACAAGGAGAGGGGCAGGCACTGGACACTTAAACAACTAGATCTCAAGAAAACTCAGTCACTGTTACAAGAGCAGCGCCAAGGACATTGTGGTAAACCATTCATGAGAAATCCACTCGCATGACCCAGTGACCTCTCACCAGGTCCCACCTCCAACAATGGGGACTACAGTTTGGCCTGAGAGTTGATAGGGACGCAGATCCAAATCATATCCCTAGGTATTCTATTTTGCTTCGAGACTATCATTATTTCTCCCTACCTTTATTCACTCATTCTTTGTCATCTTCCATTACTCTGTTTTCACCTGGTGGGCTCTCTATGTGCTCCTGCTCAAACTTTCTCTCCTACTCTTTACTTAGCACAGAGCTGAGGTGACAGAGGTAAAATCATAGAGTGACACAGGAACAAAAAGTTTTTTTGAGGAGGGAGTAAGACCTAGATTTCATTTTCAGTATAGAATTTTATGAGATAAAGTGATTGAGAGATTATCTGTACATTCTTGGGAAGGATTTTTTTTTTTTTTTTAGACAGGGTCTTACTCTGTCATTCAGGCTGGAGTGCAAAGGTGCGATCTTGGCTCACTGCAGCCTTGAACTCCTGGGCTCAAGCGTTCCTCCTATCTAGCCTCTCGAGTAGCTAGGACGAAAGGCAGGTAGCACCATGCCTGGCTAATTTTTGTATATTTGGTAGGGATGGTGTTTCACCATGTTGCCCAGGCTGGTTTTGAACTCAAGTGATCTGCCTGCCTTAGCTTTCCCAAATGCTGGAATTACAGGTATGAGCCACCCTGCCTGGACAGGAAAGATTTTAAAGTACATTCTTTCCCTGAATCCTACTCCATAGTTACATGGTTATTGGTCACTGAAAGAGGAAGTCAAATTTTTCCCAACAACATTTTAAAACTATGGTTTAAAAAATCAGTTTTCAACTTTGAAACATTTTCTGTGTAGTCTTTTGTTTAAAAGAATCAACTAAAAATCCATTAGATATTTTTCTCAAATATATAATTTGTTCTTTTAGATTTTTTTTAAAACCTCATGAATGTAAAATTCACGTTTTAATATTGTATCTGTGATGAGTTTTCTCTGCAACAATGTTCAGCTTTACAAATTCTGCTACTTTAAAACAAAACATACTTCAAGGAATTGTTACTGTTTGTGGCTGGGTTTACATACTCTTGAATCTGAGGGACTGTTATGAAAGGAAATGAAAAGATGGAAAATTGTTGCTAAAAATAATATATAGGAAGTGCTTTACTGGCTCTTACATCTTCAATAAACAGCTGATGGCTTCTGAAATGACCAGCTTTAATGAATGTGATTATACTTTAAAATTAAGGTATTTTAGAAATCATCTCAAATCTGAATATTGGTACATAAGAAGTTATATTACCTAAGCATTAAGGGAAATGGAATACATTTAAATACTCTTGGAAAGACTTAGTTTAAAAAGATCAATTTCTGAAACTTGGAGAATTTTATGGAGTCTATTTAAAGACAATGTTCATTTACGTGGGCAGAAAACCATACTATCTCCAGGGGGAGGGTGTTCCCTGTTTCTCTAGGTTTATTCCCCAAGTTTATAAATTGTGCATCTAGTTTTTAGCTTTTTTTTTTTTTTGGGGGGGGGGGGTGAAACGGAGTCTCTCTCTTGTGCCTAGGCTGGAGTGCAGTAGTGTGATCTCGGCTCACTGCAACCTCCGCCTCTGGGGTTCAAGTGATTCTCCTGCCTCAGCCTTCCGAGTAGCTGCCATGTTGGCCAGGCTGGTCTGGAACTCCTAACCTCAAGTGATCCGCTCACCTTGGCCTCCCAAAGTGTTGGGATTACAGAGTGGGCCACCGTGCCTGTCCTAGTGTTTGAGCTTTTTAAGGAAATGTTGCATCTTAGGATAGAAATCACTTAGTCACTATTGGGTTTTTGAGGAGTTCAGCAGTCATAACTTGGACTTATTACATTGTTTAGATGAAACTCTTTATTATTTAAAAAACATTTTTAGTCATGGTCACTTTGGCTTTGGGTTTGTGGTTGAAGAATTTAGATATTTTGTCTTTTTAGTGGAATTGGCAGTATTGTATAGGAAATCTTAAATATGCATTTTACCTTTTTTATTTAATTGAATCTAACCTTGGAAAACCTTTCTGTTTCTGAGCGTTCTCTGTATTCTGGCCAGTAGTTTGAATGATTTTACTACCTTTGCTCTGTGTTGAGAGGGTTGGACTGCCATGAGCTTTGAGTACAGGTACTCTGTTTTTTTTTTTTTTTTTTTTT
This sequence comes from Pan troglodytes, assembly GCF_028858775.2. Classification (NCBI taxonomy): domain Eukaryota; kingdom Metazoa; phylum Chordata; class Mammalia; order Primates; family Hominidae; genus Pan; species Pan troglodytes. The sequence continues at coordinate 65,482,933 of NC_072403.2, forward strand.
TTTTTTTTGAGACAGAGTCTTGCTCTGTCACCCAGGCTGGAGTGTAGTGGCACCATCACGGCTCACTGCAACCTTTGCCTTCTGGGTTCTAGCAATTCTCCTGCCTCAGCCTCCCGAGTAGCTGAGATTACAGGCACCTGCCACCATGCCCAGCTACTTTTTGTATTTTAGTAGGGATGGGGTTTTGTCATGTTGGTCAGGCTGGTCTCAAACTCCTGACCTCAAGCAATCCACCCTCCTTGGCCTCCCGAAGTGCTGGTATTACAGGCCTGAGCCACCGTGCCTGGCCGAGGTGTTCCTTTTTAATGTTAAACTTAGGTAAAATATGTTATTTCAGATTATGTAAAATATGTTTAAAGCACATGCCCAAATTTTAATTTTCATGCGTCAAAAACACTGAAATTGACATCCAGAATTTTTTGAAGCATTTTAATAAGGCTAATAATTAGATTATTAATTCAAAATTCAGGCTTACTTCCTGAATTAATTTAAAGTGGAAGACTTTGGAGTGGTTACTGCTCATTTAAAAATATTATAAATTGCATGTATATGCATATAAATAAATATTTGTGTTTTTCTGTTGACTAGAGTAATATATGTTCTTTTTGGAAATTTCAGAAGATACGGAAAAGTACCAATAAGAAAATTAAAACTATTGAGAATCCCATCATGTAGAAGTAACCACCATTTACATTCTGGCAAATAAGCTGTTCATTACCTTTTCTAGCTCAAATTGTATTATATTTTATTTTTAGGAGGACCTTTTATTTTTTTCTTTTCCTTTTTTCCCCCAGACACCAGTGTTACTTGCCAACAGGAAGACATTTTAAATCCACATTTTCTTTCTGGTTATTTATTTTTATTTTTTATTTCTTTTCAAGACAGAGTCTTGCTCTGTCGCTTAGGCTGCAGTGCTATAGTGTGATCATAGCTCACTGTAACCTTGAGTTCCTGGGCTCAAGCATACATCCACATTTTCAACCAAGAATCCTGTAAACAGTCTTGATTATTTGTTGAGAGCAAGAGAGAAATATATTAAAAAGAATTAGAAGTTAATACCTGGTTTAGGATCATATTCCTCTCTAATTTCCTCTTTTGAGAAAGTAATTGTAGTTGTTTGTAGATAGCTGATTAACTTTGAAGCATATACATATATTCCTCTGTGCCCATGACTCAAGAGTTTTCTTTGGGTTTCAAGCTCTGCAGTATTCTCACTAACCCAGTCTTCATGAAATCTTTTGACATTGAGGGAATACCTTTGACTTTTGACTGGCAGCACTGTGAACCATTCCATCAGCTAACAAGGTTTTACAGTAACTGTCTGTTGACCAAATTAAATTGCTTCCCAGGAGTCTTGTTTGTTCTCTGTGAAGCTGTCTCTGTCTAAATCTTTTCCCTATAGAAATTCCTACAGACAAATCTTGAAGTAAGACCTTTACGTTTGCCATTTAAACAGCAAAATTCAAACAATGCCCTGGTGCAAAATAAGTATAGCAGAACAGAAATTATGCTGATTTGGCATAAACAGTATCAGATCCTCTCATTGAACCATCATGAATGTCTGCAACTCTGACTTAGCAACTGTGAAAGCTATTGAATTATATGTTACTATTTATTGCTTGCTGAAGTCAAATGCATTGTTTGTCATTTAATAAGAGTCAGTGACGTTGTGCTGATTGTCACTAGATAGGTCCCATTGCTCATCAATGTATGAATGTGTATAGGTTGTTCACAACTCTGTGCATTCTTTCATTGTCAAGCATAATTTAAAGAGAAGCCCAATCAAGAAGATAACCCCCTTGCTAGCTGCCAGAGCTGTAGCTCTCTTGTCTATGACTCGTTCATTCTGCCAGACTTAATGGTTCAGACCTTTTTCCCCGCTAGCTTTTTCGAGCTTACCAGGGAAATTGTAATAAATTCAGTGGGAGGAAATGAGCCAGTACATTAACATTTTTCTTTTTTTTCTTTTTATTTGCTTTTTCATACTGAAAATAATGGTTTTTTTCTAAGGGAGGCAATAGCATGTGATAGTATGTAAATGGTTTTGGTTTTCATCAACATTTTTTTTGAACTAAGCAGTTAAGGAACAGTGGTCACATAAATACACCTACCATTCTGTACAGACATGGTTTCTGCTTTTACAAGTGTTATATGGTATTTTCAAAAAGGCAAAATCACTTAAGTCGGGAAATTAATGAAGAAATCATTAAGATATTATGACTGCCTCAAAGAACATTTGAAAAGTTAGGCATACACAAGCAGTTTGTCAAATAAATATTTCTGGATTAGAAGGAAAATTGGTTAATGCCCAACTCAGCCATCATTCTTTGTAGATATCTATTCCACCAGACAGAAATTATTTGCATCTCAATTAGTTGGAAATCTGCAAGTTAACAGGCAATTCAGTAAGTCTGAGACTTTAATCAAAGGTAAACTGTGTGGTGCATTGAGTACTTTTGCTAGGAGTGCCTTTTGCCTCCCCCATATAATATTAAAAAGATGTACCCAGTTGTTTTTTATATTTCTAAAGTTTTGGAAATATTTTCTGATATAAGCAGGAAAAGAAAAAAAAATAGGACATAATGTTTTCCTTTACTAACAAGAAACAAGAAAATGAAGAGGAACATATTAGGAAAAAGGATGGATTCGGCAAGAAAGTTTTACTTTGGTAATGTTTCATGTAAAAAACTAAATACATTTCACATTATTTCTATAATAAACAACTTCTTCCTTTTTCTCCTGGTCTGTAATTAGGTGCTTCTCCACCTAAGTGGAAAAGGTTAACTTGGTTGAATTCATGTCTTAGGCCCTCTGTTTGTCCCACAACTGAGTGGGATGAACCCTTAGTAGAACTGTGATCTAGTTAGTTAACATTGTAGCAGATGACTTACTGAGTCATTTTCTATATTGGTTCATTTGTGAGACACAGCTCATGGCACAGGGAAGGATATACAAAGTATTCAGTGAAAAATTAATAGGAATATGTGCTATAGGAATTTACAAGAAGAAGGGGACTGAGATGAAGATGCTAAAAATGTAAATAATTATGCAAAACAGCAGATGGGTAAGGGCCCAAAGGACTAGAGAATCATGGTCAGGAAGCTTTTTTTTTCTCCAGGGAGGCAAACTTGCTGCAGCACCAATCCTCCGTTTGTCACCTAATTTAATCCTGGTGGTATTTTTTTGGTTCTGTCATTGTCATAGTAATTTTACTTGGTGGTGCCATTAAAAGTTAATTTAAATGGAATTTTTATTGTAAATTGTCAGTTTATAATTATACAAAGTTATGGGTCACAAAGTTATGTTATAATTTATGAATACAATGTGGAATAATGAAATCAAGCTAGTTAATATGTCTGTCACCTCATTGGAATATACTCAGCAAGTTTTGAAATGTGCAATACCCTATTATTAACTATATTCATCATGCTGTGCAAGAGGACTCAAAGAAAGAAAAAAAATTTCTCTTAACTGATATTTTGTACCCTTTGACCATCATCTCCTTATAACTCCCACTCCCCCAGCCTCTGTAACTACCTTCTATTCTCTGCCTCTGAGTTCGATTATTTTAGATTCCCCCTGTGAGAACAGATGACTTTTTTCACTTATCATAATGTTCTCTAATTCCATCCATATTGTTGCAGATGACAGAACATCCTTCTTTTTGTAAGGCTGAATAGTATTCTATTGTGTACACATACCATATTTTCTTTATTCTTTTATCTGTTGATAGATACTTAGGTTGATTCCATTATTTAGCTATTGTGAATAGTGCTTCAGTGGACATGGGAGTGCAGATACCTCCTCAGCCTACCGATTTCAAATCTTTTGGGTCAGTACCCAGAAATAGGATTGCTGGATTTTGTGGTAATTCTATATCTAGTTTTTTGAGGAATCCTCATAACGTTTTCCATATTTGCTGTATTAGTTTACATTCCTGCCAATGGTTTACAAGGGTTCCCTTTTACTCCATGTCCTTGCCACCACTTAGTCTTTCATCTTTTTGATAAAAGTCATTCTGGAAGGTGTGAGATGGTATCTCATTGTGGTTTTGATTTTTCATTTTCCTAATAATTAGTGAAGTTGAACGTTTTTTAAAAAATGTGTCTTTTGGCCATTTGCATGTCTGCTCTTGACAAATGTCTATTCTGGTCCCTTGCCCATTTTTAAACTGGATTTTTTTTGGTTTGTTTTCTTGCTATTGAGTTGTTTGAGCTTCTTATGCATTTTGGATGTTAAACCCTTATCAGGCATAACACTGGGAAATATTTTCTCCCAATTCATAGGTTGTCTCTGCGTATTGTTGTTTCCTTGGCTGTGTAGAAGCTTTTTAGTTTGATGTAATCCTAGTTGTCTGTTTTGCATTTGTTGTCTGTGCTTTCGGGGTCAAATTAAAAAAAAGTGATTGCCTAGATCAATGTCATGTAGTTTTTTCATGTCCAGCCTGGGTGACAGGGCGAGATTCCATCTCAAAAAAAAAAAAATTATGGTATTATAATGTCTATGTTAAATTTGTTTCGTTACTTGTAGGAATGGCAAAGTTGTGAAAAAGCAGAAGAGTTCATAGACACATGTTTATTTTACAAGGGCATTTTATGTGTTTTAGCAGAAAGGTTAACATTTTGACTGATATATTTACCAAGGTTATAAGAAGGAAAAGCTAAAATTAATATTTCACAATTCTAATTGCTTTTGCTTGGCTCCTCTCTGCATAGTATGTATTCTGGTTTTTAAATATTTAAAATTTCATCTCCTGTGGTGTAAAGTGGAAATGAAATAATTTGGGGTGGCAGATTTTTGTTAATGATAGTCTCCTTGCTCCTTTTTTAAAGCAGAGTAATGCTCATGTTGTATCTTTCTAGCATTAAGAAAAATTATTTGCTGAAATGACAATTTCTTAAGCAGTAACATCTAGAGAGTGAACATTTATAACATGCTACTTTGTGTTGTGTGGTAGACATAATTTATAATTCTGCTTTTTCCCGTTGACTAATTTCTAACTGTCATGATATATGTCTTTCTGAAGTATTATTTTTGGTAGGTTCAGGCAGATTGCAGAAAGGCAGTTATCTTTTTTTGCCAACATTCTCGTATAATCATGGATTGTTAGAAGTGGAAGGGATTCAGAATGATTCTAGGGTATCTCTTCATTTTCATAGTTGAAGAAACTGAGACCCTATCAGGGGACAGAGTTAGGAGAGGGGTGTGTTTGTGTGTGTATGAGTACGTAAGAAAATCATGGGTTCCTACTGATATCTTCAGTTCTAACCTTGCATCTTGGAGTTGTTTGTAAATACCTCCTTTGGCAGTAACATAGCACCCATTATCCTCAATATATTTTATTTGCACAATCAAAAATAATTTTCTGTATGTAGACCTCCCAATTACACTGCTATCTTCATTGTTTATCACCTCTAGGCCATCTTTGTTCCTCTGCCACTGCACGTGTTGCCCTGGGCCTGTGCACACCCCCAACCCTTTCTCACTGCCCTGTGTCCTTAGCTACCTCAACCACTATGCTGATTCCCACATACTGGAGACAAAAGGGAAGGCAAGATGAAAAGGGAAGGTTATACTTCTTTATTAATTCACATAGATTACCCTTGGCTCTGCCTGCCACATTTTCATGAGAATTTCTTTTATTTTTCAGATTCCTCTCTTTATAGTAGCCTGAGAATCTCTAGGTAGTTACTCATTCTTAGAATTGGTCCTGGTTACTATTTTCACAGAAGAGAAACATGAAAATCTGATTACCAAAGGGGTTGTGCTTCCTGCAGTTCAGTGTAGTCTTCGTCCACTAGAGGGAAGAACATTGTTCTCCCAGCAGCCTGACACACCACAGTAATGTATGTATATGCTGCCATTGCTGGTTCAGCATTTATTTCTGATGGTGGAGTGAGGCTCAGCCATGGTCTTTCTAGTTCTGTAGTTACAGCTTCTTCAGAATACACAGACACAGAAAGCCATTTCTTGGTAATTCACTCTGAGGAGTGAATACTTCCTCAGAGCCAGGGGATTGGTTGGGAGGAGTTTGCAGTTCTAGACAGCTAGATAGCATTGTTTCTGAAAAGACCTCTTGTAAAACTTTAGCATTCTGGCCCTTGAGCATAGAACAGTCCTTTCTGTTCTCAAATCTATTGTCTTAAGCCTTTTCCTACCTCAGGATGATGAGTAACTGTTTTTTTTTTTTTTTTTTTTTTTTTTTTTTTTTTTTTTAGAAGTAGTAGAAAACTTGCCTCAGAATAGCTTAAATAAGAAAGGAAATGAATGTGCTCAGATAACTGGCAGAATTCACTGATAGCATGGGCATAGGCCTGGCACACGCCACTTCTATTTTTTTTTTTTTTTTGAGACAGAGTCTTGCTCTGTCACCCAGGCTGGAGTGTAGTGGCACCATCATGGCTCACTGCAACCTCTGCCTTCTGGGTTCAAGCAGTTCTCTTGCCTCAGCCTCTCGAGTAGCTGAGATTACAGGCACCTGCCACCACGCCCAGGGCTGCTTTCCTAGATACACAGAAAACAAGGTGGATAGGTGAGAAACACTAGAAATATCCATTCAGTTATTAGTGGGGATTAGGTTCAGGGCTGTTGTTTAAGGAGCCCTTAAACTTTAAATTTCAACACAGGAATTCCCTGTGTAAGGATTGGGAATGAGACCTAATAACTTCTCCCTCAAGGTGAATTGTGAGTCAGCTGGCCATCTCCATCTCCCATGCATTACCTTGATGTACCTTCCAGTCCACAATCCGCTTGTGCACCAGGCTGCACCTACAGGTAGAAGTTGGGCTGGAAGGAGATGTTGGTCCAGATCTGGGTACATTTACCCTTTTGGTACCTCTTGGGAGCAAGAAAGTCCAGGCCCTGGAGACTTCCACTGACAACTCTTGGAGGCCCACCTCAACTGAAGCCTCACTTATAGCACTTTCATGAGATGCTGGTCAGGGAAGAGCTTCTGACTTGGCCCAGGCTAGTGGCAGTGCCACCAGGCAATTGCTTAAAATCTTCTTTCTGCCAAATTCTGTAATGTATTAAAGTATGTGATACATGAAAATTGAGAGTGGCTTTGGTTTTGCTGTGGGTCTGGATCTATTTACCTTTATTAAGCTCTGGAGACTGACATATGATATTTTTAGATGTATGAGTGCAGATTTATGGAGATATTCGTTCTGGATTTAGTATGAGATGCTAAACCTGGTCCCCATTGTTCTCAAGGAGATGATTACAGAAGTGACACACATATGAAACAATTGAAGAACAAAGTAACACCTCTGTGGCAATTATTATTAAAGTTATTAGAGATTCAGAGATCAGATCCTTCTGGTGCAAAGCTAAGAGATGGGTATTAAGCTATTCCTGAAGATGAGCCAAATATGGGTAGTTGGAGAGGAAAAGGAAGGCAGGCATTCCTGAGAGAATGAGCATGGGTAGGAAGGTGTGATGAATGAAATAAACAGTGGGAGATAATGATCACATTGATTTAATTGAAGCAGAATCTATTAGGAGCATAGAAATAAACTTGAATAGGGTAAGATACCATAATAGAAGGCTGTAGAAGTGAGGCAGAGTAAATTTGTATACTGGGAATATGGTATTTGTGGAACTATTAAAATCAAGCTTGTCAGCAATAGTTTCTTTAAGTATAGAAAGAAGTTATCTTTCACATGATTCATTCCAAATTGAAGAAATGTTAGAGAATTAGGAAAACCTTCTACTTTCTTATCAAAATGACCAAAAGCACAAAAACATGTATATATGCTTTGATAATTAATTGAAGGAAAATTCTGTATTTGGGATGCATAACCTTTTGTTTTTGGTATTATCCTAATAGAGAAAAAAATATTCCCAGGCTTCCAAGAGTAAATTTGAAGGTAGTTCATTTTGGAGTGTTTATGAGTATTTGCTTTATTTACTTCTGGAAAATGAAATAACCAAATCATCTCTCAGTTTTTGAAAGTAAATTTGAAAGAATATAAAAATATTTCCTTCAAATGTGTAGCATGCACTTTCTCCAGTGCCAATCCCTATTTATTAAGACAATATTGTATAGAACATTTTCCAGAGAAATGTTATTAAGGCATGTTCCTGACAAGTGATTTTAATCAAAATGGATTAATTTAAAATGCAACCATTTTTATAAGATATTTTAATTTTCAAATCAGCAAGGATTTCACAGTAATGTAATGAAAATGGAATATTCCTTTAAAGTTTGTAGGTTTTTTGAAGCATCAACATAGTTTTTGAGGGTGAGAGTAGGATTGGCAGGGGCAGGCAGTTCAAAGGAATGCATTGTTAATGGAATAACCAAACTCTGTAATACATTTTAAAGAGCTTTATTCGGAGCCAATATGAGTGACCATGGCCCAGGGAAGCACAGTCTCAAGAGGTCCTAAGAAAGTGCACACAGGGCAGTCAGATTATAGTTTGAGTTTTTACATTTTAGGGAGACAGGAGTTAATAAGCAAATTCATAAATTGATACATGGAGGTTATACATTGGTTTGGCCCAAAAGGTGGGATATCTTGAGGCAGGGACTTACAGGTCATAGGTGGGTTCAGAGATTTTTAAATTTGCAATCAGTTAAAGAGTAAAGCTTTGTCTAAAAATTTGGAGTTGGCAGAAAGGAATGTTTAAGATAAAGAAGTTTTTAACCATTACATTCAGTCAGCATGACTTATAGGGGTGCATAACTTAGCCCTTGTCTGGTGTGACATTAGGTCCTATTTATAATTTGGTATCTTATTGCCACAAAGAGTCTGTTTTGTCAGTTTTATGATCTCTGTTTTAACATTACTGCTGGTCAGTTGTGCCTAAACATCAAAGGAAGGGGATGTAAGGAAGTGTGTCTGACCTCCCTTCTCATCATGGCCAAGAACTCAGTTTTTTAGGTTTCTCTGGGGTCCTCTTGGCCAAGGGGGAGTCTATTCAGACAGATGCAGAGCTTAGGATTTTTAGCTTACAGCACTTTACCTAACAACATTTGTGAGAATATAAGCTTGGGATTGTATGAATTTTTTTTTTAAAACAATCTTTAAATCAAATTGAGGTTTATGTTTCATTTTGATCAGTGATTAATTTGGAAAGTAAAAATAAAGGGTTGCTATACATGTAAATTTCTATCTAAGAGATGACTATTTAGCCCTAGGTGCAGAATTTGAATCAAAGAATTATGATCAAATAATTTCTCATTAAATTGGCAAACATTTGCTAGGAAAAGTCTTTAAACGTTTATCTTGAACAATTAAAATTACTTTATTGTTGTTCTTAGGCCTGACTCTAAACTTGAGAAACTAAATCTTCTCCTTGTAAGGAGAATAAAATGGCAAAATGTGTCAGGATTATTCAATTATTTTATGTAAATACATCCCATTTACTTTGAGGAGACTCATCATACCTTTTAAAATGAGATCAATCAACACCTTTCTTAGAGTTGATTTCATTAAGCTAATGAATAGGTATTTTTATTCTTGAAGTATTGCATTTTTATTCTTCTTCTTAATGGCCTTCCCTCTGTATGAATAAATAAATCATTTCACCGCTAGTAGCTTTAAGTGCTTTTCAAGCATTTAAGTGCTTGTAATCACTAAGCAAAGGAGTACTATAGATTAAATGTGTTGTAAACTACACATGAAAGCAATGTCTTTTTTATTATCTGTAACTTTAATGAAAAGAAAATGTTAATTTACGGTAATGAAATAGACCTCCAAGTATGATCGGTGAATAGATCATTAGGTTAATTAAAATGAGGATATGTGTCACTGTTGTGGTGGAACTACCATTGTGGAGAAGACAGATTCATTTAGTGCTGGAATAGTAAAATTCAGACTGTGTCACTCTCAACCTAGACTGACTACACAAAGGAACAAGATTAATGACAAAGGTAACTCAGTTTTGTTTCATTTACTTTTGCCTGTCACATTACTTGTTATTCTAGAGAGCCTGTCACTTAAAGGTGAGAATTTATACAATCTTTAAAAAAACCAACTAAATCTAAATTTTGTTACTTTATTATCTGTCATCCCAGGTGAATTAAATACAAAAACAAGATTTAAGTAATAGTAAGTTAATAGTAACGTATACAGATTTTATAACATAACACTCATAAAGCTAGCAACTTTATAGATTTGTAAAAATGCAGTTGAAATGACCACTGCTGCTTAATAGTTAATAGTTCTTTTTGGTGTCTAATACTCAGAAACCTGTTGGAAACTAATTTTGTGTAGTTTGATATCCACTGTCCAAATTGAATTTACTAAAGAATTCATTGCTTCACTACTGTACCATAGTTTATAAAGGACTTTTTGAGTGCTCTTTGATTCTTGTCTCTGAAGAATCTTAGCATAATGCCAACATAGTGCCAACCATAATAGTTTTCCAGTTAAGTACTTCCTATTTCTATCTAAAAGGCTTGGCATGTGTTTAAACAAATATTAAGTTCAGTATGCTGTTGAGCTTCTCAGTTTCCCCTGTCATATGGCTAATTTAACGTGTTAATATCTATTTGGGTTTTAGATTTAGAATTACTACATCTGGCCCATTAGCCAAGCTAGCCATCATTGGTAGCTTTTTGTTTGTGATATGAAGCATGAATGCATGCAGTAAGTGATTTATAAAGCATGTGCTTTCCCTAATGATTTATATGATCTATCAGTCAAATATTTATTGAATTCTAGTTCTGAGTCCAGTATTGTAGTAGGTACTTAAGGCTTGCATATACTATACTTTAGTATACTGTACTTTATACTTCATTCAGTTCATTACAGAATCTGCATATGTTTATAAAAGAATTGTTTCTTTCCTTAGCTTTACAAGTAAGAAAACTTTTTAGGAAGGTAAGATTCTCTTCCTCTTTTGTTTTAGCCTCTTGATTCTGGGAAATGTTTTCTTATCCTTGCCTTATTTCTCTATTTTCCTGAAATTTACCTTGATGATATTTAGTAGGAGCTATTTAATGAGTTTAGGTATATTTAATGTTTATGACGATGCATGAATGTTACCTTTACTAAATTTGATATAGTAAAATTTTGTTTTAATTATTATTATTTTTTTGAGACAAAGTCTCACTCTGTTGCCCAGGCTGGAATGCAATGGTTTCACCTCGGCTCAATGCAGCCTCCTCCTCCTGGGTTCAAGCAATTCTCCTGCCTCAGCCTCCTGAGTAGCTGGGATTACAGGTGCCCACCACCATGCTTGGCTAATTTTTGTATTTTTAGTAGAGATGAGATTTCACTGTGTCGGCCAGGCTGGTCTCGAAACCCTGACCTCAAGTGATCTACCACCTCAGCCTCTCAAAGTGCTGGGATTACAGGTGTGAGCCACTGCATCTAGCCTGATATAGTAACATTGTAGTACTTATGTTAGGAAGTGAATCTTTATTCGATAATTGGATTCACCATAAAATTTTTCTGAAGAATTGACTTAGAACATTACACAGATCTCATTTTGTCCCATTTTTTTCATTTAAGGCTCATTCCAGCATTTAAACAAAAGGAAAGAATTGTAAAGATTCTTAATAGGTCCAGAAAGCTGTAGCAGTGAAGGCAATGCTAGAGTATGAAAACTCTCATGAATTTATCCATAGGCCACGTGATCTCTTTTGATGTATCTGTTTTGTGTGTGTGTGTGTGTGTCTGCTTTTTTCTAACTACATACTGGCTTGTTCATTTCCTTTCTTTTTTTTTATTATACTTTAAGTTTTAGGGTACATGTGCACTACGTGCAGGTTAATTACATATGTATACATGTGCCATGTTGGTGTGTTGAACCCAGTAACTCGTCATTTAACATTAGGTATATCTCCAAATGCTATCCCTCCCCCATCCCCTCACCCCACAACAGGCCCTGGTGTGTGATGTTCCCCTTCCTGTGTCCATGTGTTCTCATTGTTCAATTCCCACCTATGAGTGAGAACATGCGGTGTTTGGTTTTTTGTCCTTGCAATAGTTTCCGGAGAATGATGGTTTCCAGCTTCATCCATGTCCCTACAAAGGACATGAACTCATCATTTTTATGGCTGCATAGTATTCCCTGGTATATATGTGCCACATTTTCTTTATCAAGTCTATCATTGTTGGACATTTGGGTTGGTTCCAAGTCTTTGCTATTGTGAATAGTGCCACAATAAACATACGTGTGCATGTGTCTTTATAGCAGCATGATTTATAATCCTTTCGGTATATACCCAGTAATGGGATGGCTGGGTCAAATGGTATTTCTAGTTCTAGATCCCTGAGGAATCACCACACTGACTTCCACATGGTTGAACTAGTTTACAGTCCCACCAACAGTGTAAAAGTGTTCCTATTTCTCCACATCCTCTCCAGCACCTGTTGTTTCCTGACTTTCTAATGATCGCCATTCTAACTGGTGTGAGATGCAATCTCATTGTTGTTTTGATTTGCATTTCTCTGATGGCCAGTGATGATGAGCATTTTTTCATGTGTCTTTTGGCTGCATAAATGTCTTCTTTTGAGAAGTGTCTGTTCATATCCTTTGTCCACTTGTTGATGGGGTTGTTTGTTTTTTTCTTGTAAATTTGTTTGAGTTCATTGTGGATTCTGGATATTAGCCCTTTGTCAGATGAATAGATTGCAAAAATTTTCTCCCATTCTGTAGGTTTCCTGTTCACTCTGATGGTAGTTTCTTTTGCTGTGCAGAAGCTCTTTAGTTTAATTAGATCCCATTTGTCAATTTTGTCTTTTGTTGCCATTGCTTTTGGTGTTTTAGACATGAAGTCCTTGCCCTTGCCTATGTCCTTAATGGTATTGCCTAGGTTTTCTTCTAGGGTTTTTATGGTTTTAGATCTAACATTTAAGTCTTTAATCCATCTTGAATTAATTTTAGTATAAGGTGTAAGGAAGGGATCCAGTTTCAGCTTTCTACATATGGCTAGCCAGTTTTCCCACCACCATTTATTAAATAGGGAATCCTTTACCCATTTATTGTTTTTGTCAGGTTTGTCAAAGATCAGATGGCTGTAGATATGCGGCACTATTTCTGAGGGCTCTGTTCTGTTCCGTTGGTCTGTATCTCTGTTTTGATACAAATACCATGCTGTTTTGGTTACTGTAGCCTTGTAGCATAGTTTGAAGTCAGGCAGCCTGATGCCTCCAGCTTTGTTCTTTTGGCTTAGGATTGACTTTGCAATGCGGGTTCTCTTTTGGTTCCATATGAACTTTAAGGTAGTTTTTTTTCAATTCTGTGAAGAAAGGCATTGGTAGCTTGATGGAGATGGCATTGAATCTATAAATTACCTTGGGCAGTATGGCCATTTTCACGATATTGATTCTTCCTACCCATGAGCATGGAATGTTCTTCCATTTGTTTGTATCCTCTTTTATTTCATTGAGTAGTGGTTTGCAGTTCTTCTTGAAGAGGTCCTTCATATCCCTTGTAAGTTGGATTCCTAGGTATTGTATTCTCTTTGAAGCAATTGTGAATGGGAGTTCACTCATGATTTGGCTCTCTGTTTGTCTGTTATTGGTGTATAAGAATGCTTGTGATTTTTGCACATTGATTTTGTATCCTGAGACTTTGCTGAAGTTACTTATCAGCTTAAGGAGATTTTGGGCTGAGACAATGGGGTTTTCTAGATATACAATCATGTCATCTGCAAACAGGGACAATTTAACTTCCTCTTTTTGTAATTGAATACCCTTTATTTCCTTCTCCTGCCTGATTGCTCTGGCCAGAACTTCCAACACTACGTTGAATAGGAGTGGTGAGAGAGGGCATCCCTGTCTTGTGCCAGTTTTCAAAGGGAATGCTTCCAGTTTTTGCCCATTCAGTATGATATTGGCTGTGGGTTTTTCATAGATAGCTCTTATTATTTTGAGATATGTCCCATCAATACCTAATTTATTGAGAGTTTCTAGCATGAAGCATTGTTGAATTTTGTCAAAGGCCTTTTCTGCATCTATTGAAATAATCATGTGGTTTTTGTCTTTGGTTCTGTTTATATGCTGGATTACATTTATTGATTTTCGTGTGTTGAACCAGCCTTGCATCCCAGGGATGAAGCCCACTTGATCATGGTGGATAAGCTTTTTGATGTGCTGCTGGATTTGGTTTGCCAGTATTTTTTTGAGGATTTTTGCATTGATGTTCATCAGGGATATCGGTCTAAAATTCTCTTTTTTTGTTGTGTCTCTGCTAGGCTTTGGTATCAGGATGATGCTGGCCTCATAAAATGAGTTAGGGAGGATTCCCTCTTTTTCTACTGATTGGAATAGTTTCATAAGGAATGGTACCAGCTCCTCCTTGTACCTCTGGTAGAATTCGGCTGTGAATCCATCTGGTCCTGGACTTTTTTTGGTTGGTAAGATATTAATTATTGCCTCAATTTCAGAGCCTGTTATTGGTATATTCAGAGATTCAACTTCTTCCTGGTTTAGTCTTGGGAGAGTGTATGTGTCCGGGAATTTATCCATTTCTTCTAGATTTTCTAGTTTATTTGCGTAGAGGTGTTTATAGTATTCTCTGATGGTAGTTTGTATTTCTGTGGGATCGGTGGTGATATACCCTTTATCATTTTTTATTGCGTCTATTTCATTCTTCTCTCTTTTCTTCTTTATTAGTCTTGCTAGTGGTCTATCAATTTTGTTGATCTTTTCAAAAAACCAGCTCCTGGATTCCTTGATTTTTTGAAGGGTTTTTTTGTGTCTCTATTTCCTTCAGTTCTGCTCTGATCTTAATTACTTCTTGCCTTTTGTTAGCTTTTGAATGTGTTTGCTCTTGCTTCTCTAGTTCTTTTAATTGTGATATTAGGGTGTCCATTTTAGATCTTTCCTGCTTTGTCATGTTGGCATTTCGTGCTATAAATTTCCCTCTACACACTGCTTTGAATGTGTCCCAGAGATTCTGGTATGTTGTGTCTTTGTTCTCATTGGTTTCAAAGACCATCTTTATTTCTGCCTTCATTTCATTATGTACCCAGTAGTCATTCAGGAGCAGGTTGCTCAGTTTCCATGTCGTTGAGCAGTTTTGAGTGAGTTTCTCAATCCTGAGTTCTAGTTTGATTGCACTGTGGTCTGAGAGACAGTTTGTTATAATTTCTGTTCTTTTACATTTGCTGAGGGGTGCTTTACTTCCAACTATGTGGTTCATTTTGGAATAAGTGAGGTGCAGTGCTGAGAAGAATGTATATTCTGTTGATTTGGGGTGGAGAGTTCTGTAGTTGTCTATTAGGTCCACTAGGTGCAGAGCTGAGTTCAATTCCTGGATATCCTTGTTAACTTTCTTCCTCGTTGATCTGTCTAATGTTGACAGTGGGGTGTTAAAGTCTCCCATTATTATTGTGTGGTAGTCTGAGTCTCTTTGTAGGTCTCTAAGGACTTGCTTTAGGATTCTGGGTGCTCCTGTATTGGGTGCATATATATTTACGATAGTTAGGTCTTCCTGTTGAATTGATCCCTTTACCATTATGTAATGGCCTGCTTTGTCTCTTTTGATCTTTGTTGGTTTAAAGTCTGTTTTATCAGAGACTAGGACTGCAACCCCTGCCTTTTTTTGTTTTCCATTTCCTTGGTAGATCTTCCTCCATCCCTTTATTTTGAGCCTATATGTGTCTCTGCATGTGAGATGGGTTCCCTGAATACAGCACATTGATTGGTCTTGACTCTTTATCCAATTTGCCTGTCTGTGTCTTTTAATTGGAGCATTTAGTCCATTTACATTTAAAGTTAATATTGTTATGTGTGAATTTGATCCTGCCATTATGATGTTAGCTGGTTATTTTGCTCCTTAGTTGATGCAGTTTCTTCCTAGCCTGGATGGTCTTCACAATTTGGCATATTTTTGCAGTGCTGGTACTGGTTGTTCCTTTCCATGTTTAGTGCTTCCTTCAGGAGTTCTTTTAGGGCAGGCCTGGTGGTGACAAAATCTCTCAGCATTTGCTTGTCTGTAAAGGATTTTATTTCTCCTTCACTATGAAGCTTAGTTTGGCTGGATATGAAATTCTGGGTTGAAAATTCTTTTCTTTAAGAATATTGAATACTGGCCCCCATTCTCTTCTGGCTTGTAGAGTTTCTGCCGAGAGATCCGCTGTTAGTGTGATGGGCTTCCCTTTGTGGGTAACCCGACCTTTCTCTCTGGCTGCCCTTAACATTGTTTCCTTCATTTCAACTTTGGTGAATCTGACAATTATGTGTCTTGGAGTTGCTCTTCTCGAGGAGTATCTCTGTGGCATTCTCTGTGTTTCCTGAATTTGAATGTTGGCCTTCCTTGCTAGATTGGTGAAGTTCTCCTGGATAATATCCTGCAGAGTGTTTTCCAACTTGGTTCCATTCTCCCCATCACTTTCAGGTACACCAATCAGACGTAGACGTGGTCTTTTCACATAGTCCCATATTTCTTGGAGGCTTTGTTCGTTTCTTTTTATTCTTTTTTCTCTAAACTTCTCTTCTTGCTTCATTTCATTCATTTGATTTTCCATCACTGATACCCTTTCTTCCAGTTGATCGAATCAGCTACTGAGGCTTGTGCATTCATCACGTAGTTCTCGTGCCTTGGTTTTCACCTCCATCAGGTCCTTTAGGGACTTCTCTGCATTGGTTATTCAGTTAGCCATTCATCTAGTTTTTTTTCAAGGTTTTTAACTTCTTTGCCATGGGTTCGCACTTCCTCCTTCAGCTCGGAGTAATTTGATCATCTGAAGCGTTCTTTTCTCAACTCGTCAAAGTCATTCTCCATCCAGCTTTGTTCCGTTGCTGGTGAGGAGCTGTGTTCCTTTGGAGGAGGAGAGGCACTCTGATTTTTAGAGTTTCCAGTTTTTCTGCTCTGTTTTTTCCCCATCTTTGTGGTTATATCTACCTTTGGCCTTTGATGATGGTGACGTACAGATGGGGTTTTGGTGTGGATGTTCTTTCTGTTTGTTTGTTTTCCTTCTAACAGTCAGGACCCTCAGCTACAGGTCAGTTGGAGTTTGCTGGAGGTCCACTCCAGACCCTGTTTGCCTGGGTATCAGCAGTGGAAGCTGCAGAACAGTAGATATTGGTGAGCAGCAAATGTTCCTGCCTGATTGTTCCTCTGGAAGTTTTGTCTCAGAGGAGTAGCCGGCTGTGTGAGGTGTCAGTCTGCCCCTACTGGGAGGTGCCTCCCAGTGAGGCTACTTGGGGGTCAGGGACCCACTTGAGGGTTTGCTCGTTACACAGTTCTTTCATTTTCTTAGTTCACATTCCTGAGAGAATCTGTTTGACTTGTGCATCAGTCAAAATAAGCTAACTGATGTTGAAATAATAGAAATGACCCACATTATTATTTCTTATTCATGCTTCATGTGCATCGTGGGTTGATTGGGGGCTCTGTTCCATATTGTCTTCATTCAGGATTTAGATTGCAGTCATAATTTGAAGCATTGCAGGAAAAAAACATCATGCATGTGTACAGCTTTCAATCAAAAGTTACATATCACCTTGGCTTATATTTCATTGATCAAAGCAAGTTATCTGGCTACAGAGGACATTAATTAGGTAAGGAAGTATAGTTCTTCCATATGCCCTGGAAAAGAACTGTGATTATAGAGTGGGTGTGGTGACTCACGCCTGTAATCCCAGCACTTTGGGAGGCCAAGGTTGGCAGATCACCTGAGGTCAGGAGTTCCAGACCAGCCTGGCCAACGTGGTAAAACCCTGTCTCTACTAAAAATACAAAAAATTAGTCAGCCATGGTGGTGGGCACCTGTAATCCCAGCTACTCTGGAGGCTGAGGAAGGCGAATTCCTTGAACCGGGGAGGTGGAAGTTGCAGTGAGCCGAGGTTGCACCATTGCACTCCAGCCTGGGCAACAAGAGTGAAACTCTGTCTCAATAAAGACAAACAAACAAACAAACAGAAACAAAACTATGATTATTTGATGAAAACACTAGTGACTCTTATAGTTAGCCCCCCTAGCTACTAGGCATTCACTTCATTTTTGTTTCCTACCCAGAATACATACTTTGTCTTCATAAAAAAATTGTATGGGAGGAATTATGTATTTGTACTCTTAGCCAGGTGACATCTGGTAACTTCCTCCTTTAGCTTGCATCCCACAATGAGAAGACCTGTGAAGAGGACCTGCGGCGTTGAGCAGTGCTTTACTCAGCCCTTAACTTTTGTTTAGTATGAACAAAAAAATAACTATTTGGTGTGGTAAGTCACTGAGATTTTGGGATTATTATTATCAGCAAGAGCTGACTTAACACAATGAGTTTTGGAGTAAGACCACCTGGGATGAGTGTTAAATCTGCTTGTTTTGTGATTTTGCATCAGTTTAAGTTCTCTGAGGCTGGGTTTCTTTATCTGTAAAATGATGTTAATAATGCCTATCTCACAGTTATGATGTGAGGATTAAAGTGAATGACTTTTGTAAAATGCTTAGGGTAGCACTCAACACATGAGAAGAATTCATTAAATGTCATTTCCCTTTCCTTTCCTTTCTACCTTGCTGTCCCTGTTGGTAGAGTTATTCAAGTGCATGATTACTTGTTAAAAATCTCATAGAAAGGAATCAGCTGTGAGATTAGGAATTGAATAAAATGATCTTAGGTGGACATTTTTAGTCCAAATTTAAGAATTTCTTTTTGAAGAGAATCTAAGATGCTCTTATAACTGATCTTTTTCACAAATGGCAGGTTCCTGTACAGTGATAAACTAGGTTTTTAAACTGAGCTAACTAGACCACACTACAACATACCTGGCTTATGAAATGGGAGGGCTGAAGTCTGTAGGGCTGCCCGGAAACTCAGGTAAGAGTTGAAGTTATAATCTTGAGTCTGAAATTCATAGGGAAAGCCTCCATGCAGGAAACTTGAGCAGGATTTCTATATTACAATATTGAGGCAGAATTCCTTCTTCTTCAAAAACATGTTTTTGCTTTTAAGGCCTTGAGCTGATGGGATGAGAGCCAGCCATGTTATCCAGGGTACTTTCCCTTTACTTAAAGTCAGCTGATTGTAAATTGTTAATCATCTCTACAAAACCTTCACAGTGCCACCTCGATTAGTATTTGACCAACTAACTAGGCACCATCATGTAGCCAAGCTGACACATAAAAATTAAGCACCCCTAGGTGAAAAGTTACTGCCTGCAGCAGAAGAGGGTGTGAGGGGCACAGAGCCCCCTCCTGGTCATGAAATATTGAAGTCATGCTTCACCTAGTCATGAAGCATTAAAGGTTGTGGCGGCCTTGTTCTCCATGCTTTTTCAGTACATTTGATGTTGTATGGTGGGGGCAGGAGCATATAAGCAAGTGTGAATGGTTTTTGTTGCAGTCTCCATACAGACCAGGGCTCTATTTTTTTTTTCAAACTTGAAAGAAAAGTAGAATATTTTACTTACACTTAGAGCTACAAGTGGCTTGTTAGATATCAGAGAGTGTACTGAATTAGAAAAAATGTTCTACTGTTGGCCAGTTGCCACCAACAGAAAAGTTAGGTACATGTTTAACTTGATGGAGTGCTTAATTTAGTGATAGTTTTTGGTGAGCTTTTGGAAAGCTTTACTAGGATTTTAGGAATATGCCTGAGTCTCAGTAAGCTTCTCTTTAGAGAATTGAAGAGTCTCTGCAATTCCACAGAAGGCAGTACTTCCGAAAACCATCAAAAGGATATTATTCTGTAATGCTCGTAAGTTCTGTCTTTAGCCAGTTAAATATGATATCTACTGAATTTTAAATGACTGCCATTTTAAAGAATGTCTTTTAAGAGTTTACTGATTTAAGTCTTTTGATAGGCCTGTCTTATGGCTGTCATCCTGATTTAAAAAAAAAAAAAAAGCTTTTCAATTGAACTTTCAGGTTGACCACTAGTTATAACTTCTAAAATCTCTGTGGATTTGATTTACTGCAAAAGTAATATCATTAATTTTATAAGACTACTTCTAAGCTGTGTTTTCCTTGCTTTTGGATTTTCCCTATGACAAATGGAGAAGGACTGTTAACCAAGTTTTATTGGGGTAAGATCAATTTTATGAAGCCTGATGACTTCTTATTCTAAATTTTACCTGAGCAATGTTCCAGCTTAACTGAATGGTTCATAATATTGAGTGACTCTCTTGTCAGCTCTTTATTGATTAATGACACAGATAAGAAAGATGTACCTTGTCACAGAAGGATTAGAATCGAGGAAACTAGAAGTCCCTCATCTCATCTCAAAACAGATGAAAGTCTATATTTAAGGATGATACAATCCATGAAAGAGAAGGAAAAGTCAGGGTTTAGTTAAGCAATGTGGAGATGAGAGGAGGGATAAGGAAAGAGAAAGCTCATGCAGAGATACTGTTTTGAAGATAACTCGTGGGGAAGAAATGGGCAGTCGTCTGAGCAGCCAGCAAAACCTATTCCATGAACCCTTGGTAAGTAAGTGGCTTTGATGACATAGTGGAAAGATGAGCACTGTTACTGGCTGTCTTGTTGTTTAGCTGTCAGAAAAGATTGTGCTGCTTCCTATATCTGCTGTCACATGCTCCTTCACCTGCTCTGTCTTACTGAGATGGATAAACCTTGTAGTTCAGGACTGTCAAGGGCACTGCAATTAGTACTAAATCATCCTCGCTCTGACAAGTTCTGGCAACAGAAGTTTCTGGCAGATGTGTAAGTGCATTTTCAGTGTTTCCTGAGTGTCTGAAGGCATAGCAGAGCCCTCCATACACTGTGCAACTTTTAGAACAGGAGAAATATTAGAAATAAAGATGGGCTGTTGTTTTTTGCAAGTCATGATCAACTTTGTTTAATTTTCAATGTATGTATCTTTAATAAGGTAATAGGAAATCCATGTTTCATCTTGAAACTCCAGAAAGGGTTTTTATATGTAAATGTTGCTGTACCTCAGATGCTGGTGTACTTCAGATACTTCTTCCCAGAATCGAATTAGCTAGTTCTGGAAGAGCATATAAATAATAGTAATCAAAGAATATACCTAGTAGCTAGAAAATAAGAAATGATCACTGAGAAATTAAAACATTATGGATTTAAAATGTTGGTCTAACATGAAAGACAGCTCTAGAGCAGTGGTTAAAAGCCCTGGCTCTGGGACCAGACTATGTGGAGTTAGATCCCTTTGCCTTTATTATTTAAGCACTCCAAACATTTTTTTTTTCTGCAACCCAAGGGTAGTAACATACAGGCAAAAGGATTAAATGAGATATTAGGTTAAAAGATGACTGACATAGGTATCTGTCCAATGCATGTTGATTGTCTTTATGATAGTGATGAAGATGAGACTTCCATTTTCCATGCTCAAGTAAGTCAAAATGAGTGCAGAAAGCTGGATAAACATAGATTGTTTGTAACCATTTTGGCAAAAAAATCACAGGAGAGTGTGGTAAAAGATTAAAATAAAACCTAAGGAGGTATAAAAAGATGAAGGTATTAGAAATCCTATCTCTACAAAAATCGAGGAAATGGAGAAAAGATAATTTGTGGGCTTTCAGAATAATTTGTTAGCATTTTCAGTTTTATGCATTTGAATATGGTTTTGGATTTGCAAAACTATTGTCCTGAAACTTTTGAATTAATGTTGTAATTGTGTACTAGTGTTTTATCCTATTTCACAGAAGTCCCATGGACATTTGATAAATTAGATTAATTAGCCTCTTTGTTACCAGTTGTCAGAACTATAAAGAATCCTTTCACGTGTCTGGCCTAACCGTGATATTGGATTTGGTCAGGGGTTATGTAGGTGTTTGTTTTCTTAGTTTGGTTCTTTGTGATCTGGCTGTAACCTTAGTCTTAGGCTGCCATAGTAGAAGAGCTCTGTTGCAGGGAGTATTTCCTTTGTTGCTTAAGAGAACCCCACTTACCTGGAGCTGCTGTCTCGACCGTGTCTTCTTTTTGTGATATGGCTAATGTGCGAGAGTCACCCGGTTGCTGTAGAAGTTTTTATTCCTTCTATTATTTTTAACAAAACTCTGATGTTAGTTCTTCAGTTTTTATCTGATTCCTCTTGAAAGTAGAGTCTTTAACAAATACAAAAAAAGGAAGCTTCCAGTTAATCAAGATTTAACTGCTTCGTAGAGAAGCTGAGAGCTGTTAAACAAATGTAGTCGGACATCCCCTGCTATGTGCTACTCTTTAGTTTCTGGTTCATTATGTCACATGTTAGTATTGTTTATATCAGAGCAGGCTTGTGTTCAACAGTGAGAAGTGAGCTAGCTGTTTCAGGGTGTTAAGACAGTTTTGGCTTTTGGGCAGATTAAATAAATGGGATCTTCTAAGTGGCAGAGGGGTGGTGGGAAAAGCACTGGCTCAGAAATCTAGAACTGAGTTCTAGTTCTGTTTTTTGTTGGTGACTACCAGCCTGTGATATCCACAACTAGAAAATGAGGAGAGGCTGGGCATGGTTGCTCATGCCTATAATCCTAGTGCTTTGGGAGGCCAAGGCAGGAGGATCGCTTGAGGCGAGGAGTTTGATACCAGTTTGGGCAACATGGTGAGACCCCCGTCTCTACAAAAAATAAAAAATTAGCCAGGTGTGGTGGCCTGCAGCTGTTGTCCTAGCTACTCAGGCGGCTGAGCTGGGAGGATCACTTGAGCTTAGGAGATCAAGGCTGCAGTGAGCTGTGATTATACTACTGCAGCCCAGCCTGGGTGACAGAGCGAGCCCCCATCTCTAAAACAAAACAAAACCAAGAAAATAAAGGAGATTGGCTAGATAATATCTCTGGTTGTTTCTATCTTTAATTATTTATCCTGATTTGGTTCTACGATTCAAAAAACCGTTTTTTAGGAGATGGAGGGAAGGAGAAATGCCACCAAATGCCTTTTAAAGCATCTTCAGAGATTTCAAACCCGTCTGACCTTCTTTACATCAGGGCACTGAAACACATGGGGGTACCAGGCATTAACAGTATCTCAAACCCACACAAGCTATATTCCTCACACAGAGGTTCCCATCTTCAGATGGTGGTGGTACCATCCTGGGGTGGGTTAGCTGGCTGGTTAAAGAAATGTGGCCTACTCACTGGTCTTGAATCAGCATTCCTTGTGTGGTTTGGAAGTCTTTTTATGATCGAGTCCCTGCCTCTTCCTCTCCAGTTGTGCTGGCCTTCTTTTAGTTCCTGGAATGCTGAGTGCTTCCTCCTGACATAAGATCTTCTTTATCCTTGCTACTGTCTTTGCCAGGAATGCTATTTGCACCACCCTCAGTCGAATGCTGTTTGTTGTGGCACCTCTCTCAGTTAGCTAACTCCTACTCACTCTCTGGGTCTTCCCTCAAAAGGGCCATTCTCCTGATCTGCCTGACTTGGTCACTTGTCCTTATTATGCACACTCTCAGTGCCATGTAATAATGTCACGTTTGTTTGTGTGGTTACTTGATTAGTCTGTTCCTTCCCCGATATTCTGTAAGCTCCGAGAATGCAAATCACATGCTTTGCTGTCTTTTGTATTTCTTTTTTTCCTTTTCTTTTCCCCCCGAGACGGAGTCTTGCTCTGTCACCCAGGCTGGAGGGCAATGGCGTGATCTCAGCTCACTCCAACCTCCGTCTCCCAGGTTCAAGAGATCCTCCTTCCTCAGCCTCCCAAGTAGCTGGAATTACAGGCACGTGCCACCACACGTGGCTAATTTTTATGTTTTCAGTAGAGATAGGGTTTCACCATGTTGGCAAGTTTGTCTTGAACTCCTGATTTCATGATCTGCCTACCTCGACCCCCCAATGTGTTGAGATTACAGGCAGGAGCCACCACGCCTGGCCTGCCTTTTGTATTTCTGGTGCCTAACTCAGTGACTGGAACCAAATAGGTACTCAGTGTAGATGGGTTGAATGAATAAATAAGCCAGCTACCAAAGCCTCTTGACTTGGAATAAATTATGATAATAATGATAACAACCACCACAATAACAGCAGATATTTATTATGTACTTCCTGTGTGCCAGGCACTATTCTCCTCCTCTCCATCATCATCGTTTCCAAAATCACCATTACCACCTCTTTTTGAGTAGTTACTGTGCAGAGTACTTCATGTGTTATTACATTTAATCTTAACAGTACACTTTAAGGTAGGCACTATTACTGTCCCTCTTTTTCAGATAAGGAAGTTGAGACTCAGAAATTTAATAAGTGGCTTATTAACTCAGGAATTCTAGGTCCCTAGTATTCACATCCTTGGCAACTATGTCTTTACAGTTGGGATTATTATAGGAAAAAGTCAGGAGCTTGCTGTAACGTTTGCTACTCTGATCATTGTAACACAATGTAATTTCATGTAGGTCCGCCACTGCAGTAAGAGTGTAGTGGATATCTTGTCACTTATTAGATGTTATCCAGCATCTAATTTCCTGGGAAATTCCTATGTGTGGAAATCCCTTCTCCCTTCCATGAAGACAGAGCCTCCCTTCTATTAAGCTGAAAATGTCAGACACTTGCTTTCTCAGCTTTTCTTGTAGCTAGGGTATGGACGTATGATGCATTTGCCCCAGTTTCTGAACCAGAAGCTAGTGACACAAAGAAGTTACCAGGGAGAGAATCCATTCTGCTGAAGTTAGGCAGGAGCAACAGCTATACTGGGTTTCCAGACAGGACTGTCAGCCAACCTAGAGGTAGCATCCAGGGCCCAGAGTTAGTGGTACAGACTCTAGGGTTGTGGTTTCTTCATGGAACCTGTTTTAAGGCATGATTTTGGAATTTGTCCCAGATCTGGATGTCCAAAAGGCAGTATAAAGCATGGACTCTCGTGCTAGACTGACTGGGTTCATATCCCAGCTTTTATCTCAGCTCTGCCACTTACCAGTCTTGTAACCTTGTTTGAGATGGTTAGTTAACCTCTGTGTGCCTCAAGAAGGGGAAATAATAGCATGTACCTCATAGGCTTCCTTTGAGGATTAGGTGACTTATTTAAAGTAAAACTCTTAGGACAGAGTCTGGCATATTTATTGTAATGTACATTAGTGCTTTCTATCATTTTTTTCTTGATAATGATTTTTTTTTATTATTATACTTTAAGTTCTGGGATACATGTGCAGAACGTGCAGGTTTGTTACATAGGTATACACGTGTCATGGTGGTTTGCTGCACCCAACACCCTGTCATCTACATTAGGTATTTCTTCTAATGCTATCCCTCCCCCAGCTCCCCACCCCCTGACAGGCCCCGGTGTGTGATGTTCCCCTCCCTGTGTCCATGTGTTCTCATTGTTCAGTTCCCACTTATGAGTGAGAACATGAGGTGTTTGGTTTTCTGTTCCTGTGTTAGTTTGTTGAGGATGATGGTTTCCAGCTTCATCCATCTCCCTGCAAAGGACATGAACTCATCCTTTTCTATGACTGCATAGTATTCCATGGTGTATATGTGCCACATTTTCTTTATCAAGTCTATCATTGATGGACATTTGGGTTGGTTCCAAGTCTTTGCTATTGTGAACAGTGCTGCAATGAACATACATGTGCATGTGTCTTTAGAGTAGAATGATTTATAATCCTTTGGGTATATACCCAGTAATGGGATTGTTGGGTCAAATGGTATTTGTGGTTCTAGATCCATAAGGAATTGCCACACTGTCTTCCACAATGGTTGAACTAATTTACACTCCCACAAACAGTGTAAAAGCGTTCCTATTTCTCCACATCCTCTCCAGCATCTCTTGTTTCCTGACTTTTTAAGGATTGTCATTCTAACTGGTGTGAGATGGTATCCCATTGTGGTTTTGATTTGCATTTCTCTAATGACCAGTGCTGATGAGCTTTTTTCATATGTATGTTGGCTGCATAAATGCCTTCTTTTGAGAAGTGTCTGTTCATATCCTTTGCCCACTTTTTGAAGGGATTTTTTTTTCTTGTAAATTTGCTTAAGTTCTTTGTAGATTCTGGATATTAGCTGTTTGTCAGATGGATAGATTGCAAACATTTTCTCCCATTCTGTAGGTTGCCTGATCACTCTGATGATAGTTTCTTTTGCTGTGCAGAAGCTCTTTAGTTTAATTAGATCCCATTTGTTGGCTGGGCGTGGTGGCTCACACCTGTAATCCCAGCACTTTGGCAGGCCGAGGTGGGCTGATCACCTCAGGTTGGGAGTTAAGAGACCAGCCTGACCAAATGGAGAAACCCTGTCTCTACCTAAAATACAAAATTAGCCAGGCATGGTGGCACATGTGTATAATCCCAGCTACTAGGAGAATCGCTTGAACCTGGGAAGCGGTGGTTGCAGTGAGCCAAGATTGTGCCATTGCACTCCAGCCTGGGCAACAAGAGTGAAACTCCATCTCAAAAAAAAAAAAAAAAGAAGAAGAAAAGATCCCATTTGTTAGTTTTGGCTTTTGTTGCCATTGCTTTTGTTTCAGTCATGAAGTCTTTGCCCATCATGCCTATGTCCTGAATGGTATTGCCTAGGTTTTCTTCTAGGGTTTTATGGTTTTAGGTCTTATGTTTAAGTCTTTAATCCACCTTGAGTTAATTTTTGTGAAAGGTGTAAGGAAGGGGTCCAGTTTCAGTTTTCTGCATATGGCTGGCTAGTTTTTCCAACACTATTTTTTAAATACGGAATCCTTTCCCCATTGCTTGTTTTTGTCAGGTTTGTCAAAGCCAAGATGTTCATAGATGTGTGGTGTTATTTGTGAGGCCTCTGTTTTGTTCCATTGGTCTATATATCTGTTTTGGTACCAATACCATGCTGTTTTGGTTACTGTAGCCTTATAGGATAGTTTGAAGTCAGGTAGCATGATGCTTCCAGCTTTGTTCTTTTTGCTTAGGATTGTCTTGGCTGTACAGGCTCTTTTTTGGTTCTATGTGAAGTTTAAAGTAGTTTTTTTCTAATTCCGTGAAGAATGTAAATGGCAGCTTGATGAGGATAGCATTGAATATATAAATTACTTTGGGCAGCATGGCCATTTTCATGACATTGATTCTTCGTATTCTTCATATTTATGAGCATGGAATGTTTTTCCATTTGTTTGTGTCCTCCTTGAGTTCCTTGAGCAGTGGTTTGTAGTTCTCCTTCAAGAGGTCCT
Source organism: Pan troglodytes (assembly GCF_028858775.2). Classification (NCBI taxonomy): domain Eukaryota; kingdom Metazoa; phylum Chordata; class Mammalia; order Primates; family Hominidae; genus Pan; species Pan troglodytes. The sequence goes on from NC_072403.2 coordinate 65,509,846, forward strand.
TCACATTCCCTTGGAAGTTGTATTCCTAGGTATTTAATTCTCTTTGTAGCAGTTGTGAATGGAAGTTCACTCATGATTTGGCTGTTTTTCTGTTATTGGTATATAGGAATGCTTGTGATTTTTGCACATTGATTTTGTATCCTGAGACTTTGCTGAAGTTGCTCATCAGCTTAAGGAGATTTTGGGCTGAGATGATGATGGGGTTTTCTAAATATACAATTATGTCATCTGCAAACAGAGACAATTTGACTACCTCTCTTCCTATTTGAATACCCTTTATTTCTTTCTCTTGCCTGATTTCCCTAGCCAAAACTTCCAATACTATGTTGAATAGGAATGGTGAGAGAAGGCATCCTTGTCTTGTGCCGATTTACAAAAGGAATGCTTACAGTTTTTGCCCATTCAGGATGATATTGGCTGTGGGTTTGTCATAAATAGCTCTTATTATTTTGCGATACGTTCCATCAATACCTAGTTTATTGAGAGTTTTTAGTATGAAGAAGTGTTGGATGTTATCAAAAGCCTTTTCTGCATCTATTGAGATAACTGTGTGGTTTTTGTCTTTGTTTCTGTTTGTGTGATGGATTACGTTTATTGATTTTCATGTGTTGAACCAGCCTTGCATCCCAGGGATGAAGCCAAGTTTATTGTGCTGTATAAGGTTTTTGATGTGCTGCTGGATTCGGTTTGCCAGTATTTTATTAAAAATTTTTGCATCGGTGTTCATCAGGGATATTAGCCTGAAATTTTCTTTTTTTGTTGTCTCTGCCAGGTTTTGGTATCAGGATGATGTTGGCCTCATAATATGGCCCAGGTGTTTGGGGCCCCTGTTCTAAGTACTTACTATTTTTAGCAAATATTTTGTCTGATTAAATTTATTAGTTGGTGTATGTCACTGACAACTTAGAACCCTGACTAATATATACAGCCCATACTTAGTGAATAACTATGTGTGGGATATAGTATAATCATGGGTTTCCTTTTAGGAGGGGATTTATAGAACCATTTCTTCATGTATGTTCAGGGCCAAGGCTAATGTTATTTTTATTGAATGCCCAAGTCATTTGCTCTCAGTTTATTTCAGGTTGATTTATTTCATTGAAGACCTTAGGCCTTGACTCCAGGCTTGTTGCAATTTTTGTTTGTAAGCCCTGAAACAGCGATTCTATTCTCCCTGAGGGAGAAATGGTTATGAAGAGAGCTTCTCATGTTAGGATGTAGTGGCTGGTGTCAAGCAGTGATTTCCTTATCATCACTGTTGTGATTATCTTGGCATACATATATTGATGATAATTGATATTCTGCATGAAGAGCCTGTTTAACTCACTTCTCATCCCAAGTGAAGGGCCTGAGTTTCCCTCTGGAACTCTCTTTATGTTGCTGAGAAGCACAGTGCCTCCTGGCACATTAGCTTTCAGTCTGTGAAAGCAGATACTTTCAAATGGGAAAATGTCATGCAAGGTGAACTGTTGGTATTTTCACAGCAGGCAAATTCTTAGCACCCTCAGTATAAAAACACTAGTGAATCACATTTATGGTTTTGTAACCATTACAATGAGAACAGACAGTGACATTCAAATCTCAGAAAATTGAACCCTTGATATTGGTTGTTAATGTGGAAAACTTGAAGAAGCAGGTAGAACACTGTGACCTTACGATGTGAATTCTCTAATCAGACCATACAGATCACTCAAATATTTGACTTATTGATTTTTGGAGAAACAAGCTAATTTGTATGCAAGATATGAAAATACTAGAAGTTTTCACCCTTGATTCAGAATAAGCAATGAGAGTCAAGGTCTTATGCAGTAAATTTGAAGTTATGTTAAGTACTATATATTTTCAATATTTTAACAGAAGGGATCATCAATTTTCTCATACATGTAGCTACATATTTAAAACAGTATTATTTGCATTTATATTTTAATTTATGTTTTATCTCATATTAATTTATTAATACAGATGTAATGCTATTAAGAACCAAGCCTACTATTCTAAATATTTAAAAGATCTCCACCACACAGAATTATAAACTTCTGCTGCCCACAACTGAACATACTTCTTTTCTGCAGTCTCATCTCTGTAAACTTTGCTCACTTAAAAAACTACTCATTTAGAGCTTTATCTCCATTTTCTAGTACTTTGGAGGCTAAAAATGCAGTTGGCTGAGTTACCCTGACCTGTTAAAGCAGTCTTTCCATTTTAACTTAAGTTCACCTTAAGAAACATAGATTATCTTTGGACAAATGGTGTTGGATGAATTCTGCTTCCTAAAAGAATAATGTAAGTAGTATTTGAGTAAGTAAGTATTTGAGCATTGTGGCATTTTATCAGAACAATTTAAATTTTCCCCTAATCTCTTCAATCACATCTTACAAATATTTGAAAACAATTATTTCCTCACTCTGGATAACCCTGTTGTACTTGCAGCCTCTCCTCCTTGCGACCTTCTTTTCTCCTTGGTGCTGTGTTCTGCAGCTGGCTCTTCATTTAAATTCCACCACAAATTAGTTGGCTTGGGTTTTTAGTGTTCTGCTTTAAGTAAGAGGGGCCTCTCCCCCTCTCCTTCTCCCCCTCTCCCCCTCTCACCCTCTCTCCCTCTTCCTCTTTTTTTGGCAAAGAGTAATCTTTAGGCAGTCTTAGCTTCTCCCAAAGCTTAAGACTAGAGCATTGCTGCTTAGGTAGAATAATGTGTAGAGAGAACTCTCATGTTTCAGAATGACTTTGAGAAACCCCAAATCCCAAAATTGTTTTAATCTTTAAATGACGTTGAGATATTTATATCAAAAGTATTAAATAATTGTATGTAGCCTTTTGTTGGTAGATATTCTAATTTGGTAGGATTAAAACACATTGTCCTTTAAAAGCTTACTAGTTATAGCTAGTTTTAGTTTCAGCCTACATCTTGTGTTTTTATTTTTATGGTTCAAATAGTGCCTGAATTCTAGATTTGCATGAAAACCATGCTTTCTTCTCAGTGTTTGGCACTTTAGTTGTCCCTCTCTGCCAACTACCCTCTCTACATATACACTTCAGAAGTTAAATAAGAGGAAGCTAGAATGAGTCCGAATAGTAGATTCTAAGGCACAATTACAGTATTAAAATCGCATTCATCTCTGCTCCAGTTTTGAAAGAGCATTGGTGGGAAATTATAATTATAGCAATAGCTGAGTTGGCTCCTTGTGACACAGATTTATAATGTTAGATATTAGGGATACTTTTTTTTTTTTCCATCCAAAGTCTAATTTTCCGAGTCCCTTGGAATTTTAGATCTTGCCTTTCTCCAGGGACCATCTGGTTTGGAAAAGGTACAAAGATTGTGAGCTGTGGTATGGGCATGTGGAAGAGATACTAGCACAAGGCACTAAACAAATAGAGGAGAGAGATGGCTAAGGCAGAAAGAGCAGGAGAGCCAAAGGGAGGGATTAATAAGGCAAGAACAATAAAAAAGAGTGGTTGGTGAAGAAGGTGTTGTGGTGAAAAGGAAGAGGAGATTGAGGAGAGAGAATGTAGAGAAAAATAAATGGTGATAAAAGGATGGAGGGAGAATGGATTCAAAGGCAGAAAAATTAGTAATAAAAGAGCAGTTAAAGGAGAGTAGGAGGTAGAGAGTAGAGGAGGGTGAGGAAAGGAAGGTTAGAAAGATGGTGAGGAAGGAAGAAAGAAATGGATTGACTCCATATCCAGTGTTCTGCTAACATTGGTGGTAGTCACTGCTGTTAGCTACATGGTCTGTTTATATTGAAGGTGAAATCACAGCAGTATAGGGCCGATCAAGTGGCATTTAATGCTTCACAGTTCCTGGAGGTGAATGGATGAACAATGAATGATTTGCATCTTTTTACTTTTGTAAAGAGTCATGAAGTTAAACGGAATTAAGTGAATCATCAAATCACCTTGTTTTCCTCTGAAAAAAATTAAGTATATGCTTTGGAAAGAGAATTTATTTGTGTAGCAATAACATTTTATTAAGTACATGAAAAGTTGAATTTTACATATTTCATTCAAGATAGGAGAAAAAAGAAAACTTAAGCTAAACTTTTAAAAGATTCAAGGTATTATAAAGCAGCTTTTGGTGACATTTATTGTGGAGCCCTTGTTTTGAGATATGCGGTTTTTTTTGGAGAACTGTTGTTGCTGACCAGGGAATATTTTAAAACTAGAAACAGGGCCTTCATTAACTTGGAGTTATTCAGAAGTCAGCTGCTATTTAGATGATTTTTGATGTAGGGTAGAGGAAGAGACCTCAAGGATATACCTGAAACTATGCACTTTGGCTGGGCGTGGTGGCTCACATTTGTAATCCCCGCACTTTGGGAGGCAAAGGTGGGTGGATCACCTGAGGTCAGAAGTTCAACATCAGCCTGGCCAACACAGTGAAACCCTGTCTCTACTAAAAATACAAAAATTAGCTGGGCGTGGTGGTGGGCTCCTGTAATCCCAGCTACTCGGGAGGCTGAGGCAGGAGAATCGCTTGAACCCGGTAGGCGGAAGTTGCAGTGAACTGAGATTGCGTGTGTCAAAAAAAAAGAAAAAGAAAAAGAAAAAAGAAACTATGCAGTTTGTCAAAACGGGCAAACCGAGTCTCCTAAAGAGGGCCTTTCTGTGTAAAGTGAAGTTCTGCCTAGGATTGGTCCTTCCTGTGTAAGTGAAGGTCTGGTGTGGAGCACTTCAGTTATCACTTGATGGATTCCTAGCTGGCTACACTTGATACTTGTATCGTTAAATTTTTCTTGATTTGTATTTTTGTGTGGGGCAATTTTACCTAACATATTATTCCATTCATAGAATAGAGGAATTTAATCAGCATGAAATCTTGGAATGTTCATATCTCAGAATAACTAATTAAATATATATTAAGCCATTGTGAAAGTTGGCCTTACTGGTCTATTAGATTGAATATAAAAAGGGACAGCTGAAGAAAAATTATTTTGCTTAAAATAAAAACATTCTTTTAAAAGTTTGCTTTGGAGAGCAGGAAGCAATTGTATTGTAAGTATGTATAATTATCTGCATTCCTTTCCAACCTCTTTGGGATCAAATTGGTTTTCTCCAGGAAAGGCAATTATATGCAGGAGGCCACTTTTTGTTGAATTAGTGTGTGTTACATGTGGTGCATCCCACAAACCTGATATCAGAGATGTACTGCTATGATTTATAATACCCATTAATTACAGCTTTGTATTAAAGGCTTTTAGTTTTCTGCTTCAGTAAACCTAAATTCTCCCTTTGAAGAAGAATTGCTTACATTAGGTCTTATGCTAACTAGTGAATCCTGTCTTTTAGAATCTCATCAAGGGTACTTGATGCAGCAAGAACTTCTCAGTTGGCTTTAAATGGGCTTTGCTGAAGCTGTTTAACATTGTAGGGTGATGAGATAACTGGAAGAGATTCTGGTCTTGTGATGGGGAGGCGGCACACAACATGATTCAAAGCATTAATCAAAAAGTATTTATGCACCAGATGTTTATCATCCTTATAGCACCATGCCAGACTTTGTACTGTATCTGATGTACACACTTTCCAGCTTCTTCAGTGGTTCTTAACCCCAGCTGTTCTTTAGATTCACCTGGAAAACTTTTTTTAAAAAGTGCTCTGTTTTCACCCCAGAAGAATTAAATACTAGGCATGGATGTTTGTAAAGGGCCCCTTGTTAAATCTAATATGCAGTCAAGACTGAAAACAGAAGTCTATTCAGTCCTTCATAGCCGCTTTTTACTTGAAAAGTTAGATTTCCCCTTCCCTTTGTTTTCAGCTTCTTATTCCTTCCAGAAGTAAATGATGTGACCAAGCAAAACAAACGAACAAAACCGTGTTGCATTATTTTTTCCTGAGCTTCTGTGATAGTTTCATTCTATATTTGGGGGACAAATATTTCCCTGGCAACCCTCTTAAGTTTTGTAACTTTACCTTCCACCACCCCTGCGCCCTATCTGAAGAATATCTAGTCTAAGTCTAAGGTCTCTTTGCTAAACTTGAATAACTTTGCCAGAGACCTGCTTTTCAGTGGGGCTCTACTGTTTTATTTTTTTTCTCTGTGAATATTTAAAATCACATTTCGACTTAGAAAAGTTTTGAAATTAGGATGATAGTGTTTTTCATTACATCTTTTCTTGTGCAAATTACTCATTAAACTTCATTTTGTTTAGATTTCACATGCTTGAGGAATTTGTAATATTACCCATCCATTTTTTAAGGAAAGGAAGCATGATTAAGTATAGACTAATCTTCCAAAGCATCAGTTTGTCCATTTGAAAAATGTCTGTGTTTGCTATCTACTTTTTCTGCAATTCTGCTATTTTTTTTTTTTGAGTCGGAGTCTCGCTCTGTCACCCAGGCTGGAGTTCAGTGGCGCCATCTTGGCTTACTGCAAGCTCCGCCTCCCGGGGTTCATGTCATTCTCCTGCCTCAGCCTCTGAGTAGCTGAGACTACAGGCACCTGCCACCATGCCAGGCTAATTTTTTGTTTTTATTAGTAGACAGGGTTTCACCTTGTTAGCCAGGATGGTCTCTATCTCCTGACCTCGTGATCTGCCTGCCTCAGCCTCCCAAAGTGCTGGGATTACAGGCGTGAGCCACCGCGCCCAGCTTACTCTGCTATCTTTAAAAACATTTAAAATTTTTTTTCATTTTTATGTGTACATAGTAGGTGTATACCTGCCGTTTTTAATTTGAATATATTTGGAAATAATACTCTACTTGTGGCGGGTATTCCTAAATGATGTTGCAAGAAGTTAAGCAGGGAGAATACTACTACTGTTGCTGCTGCTGCTGCTGTTTGAATGTGGCCTCTCCGAAATCCAGGTGTTGCCAGTGTGAGACTATTAAGAGGTGGGGTCTTTTAAGAGGTGATTAAAGAGGTGTACTCAGTTTATGATCCCTATTTAATAGGTGAGAAGAAAGTAGAGGCTAGTGTGTGAGAGAGCCCAGGTTTGCCAGACACCAGAGCCAAGTTTTAACCCATGCTGTTCAGCCTTTTCTCCTACCTCTGTGCACTTCAATGCTGACACTGGCATAGAACTCCTGGTAGCATACTCTTTTTTTTCCAGGGGAGCATATTGACTTGATTTGCTTTAGATTCTTTGTTTCTTTCCTCCCAATATTGAGCATTAGGCAATCGGCTGCTCTGGGCATCGTTTATTTGCACGCAGTGGACTAGGCACTGAGGAATGCAGGCATGCTTTGAGGCTCCGTCATGAAGGGAGAGCCAGAAGGGCCTATGGAGAACAATTAATATGTTTCCCCTCACAGATATAAATACAGTTTGATTGGTGACTGTATTTTCTTTTAGCCTCCTCCCTTCCTCCCCCTACAGCTTTTTTGTAATCAGCTTCCAAGTATAACTCACATATCATACAATTACTCATTTAAAGTATATAATTCTATGGTTTTTACGTATTCAGAGTTGTGCAACCATCACTTCAATTTCAAAACATTTTCATCACCCCCAAAAGAAACCCTGTAACTATTAGCTTTCATCCCCAATCTACCCATCCTCCCAGACCTAGACAAACACTAATCTACTTTCCCACTCCATAGATTTGCGTATTTTGGACATTTCATATAAATGGAATCATATGTGGTCTGTTGTGACTGGTTTCTTTCAGGTAGCATGTTTTTAAGGTTCAACCATTTTGTAGCATATGTCAGTACTCCATTCTTTTTTACTGCTGAATGATATTTCATCGTGTGCATATACCAGAATAATGACTGTTTTCTAGCTTGTGCATTTCACTTGTCAAACTCCCAGCATGGTTTTGACTGCCACAGCCAACGTCCCGCCCCTCGCTAATACAGGACATAATAGGCCCAGAGCATGTCAAGGATTTTCCAAAGTTGCATAGCTAGACTATGGGTAAAATGGAACCATTCATTCTTTTGCACATTTATCACATTTTTATTGAGTGCCTAACATGTGCAAAACACTATGTTAGGTTTTATGATATATACAAACATAAAAGACATGGCATGTTTCCTTAAAGAACTTAGGATCCTCTAGGGATGTTGAAATATGAAGCAATCTGTGTCTGTGCCCTAAGTGTGTCATGGGCAAAGTCAGGTTCAGAGGAAGGACAGAATTTTTTCTGTTTGTGATTTGTGGCTACCAGTTTTCCTGACTCCTAGGTCAGTGTTGTTGTTGTTGTCGTGGTTTTGTTTGTGTTTTTTAAAAAAAATCATTACCTTACCTCTCTGATGTCGCTTTGGGTGTCCTAGATACACTCTATATTCGACAAGTTTATTCCCATCCCCCTACCCCCTCATAAACTTAAATATTAAACATGAGTTCTTAATATATTTTGGATACAAGACTCTTATTAGATAGATATATGATTTGCAAATATGTTCTCTTATTCTGTAGGTTTTCTTGTCAACAATTTCTTAATGTCTATTGGTGGACAAAAATTTTAATTTTGATGAAGTTTGTTTTCTTTTGTTACTTGTGCTTTTAGTGTCATAATTATCTATAGTCAAATTCAAGGTTGTGAATATTGACATCTATGGCTTTGTATACAAGTATTATAGCTCTAGCTTTTATATTTAGGTGATTGATCCATTTTGAGTTAATTTTTGTAGATGGTATGATGTAGGGGTTTATCTTCATTCTTTTGCTTGTGAATATCCAGTTTTCTGACACTATTTCTTGAAGAGACAATTTCCCCATTGATGGTCTTGCACCCTTGTCAAAACTCAACTGGACATAGATGTATGGGATAATTTCTGGAATCTCAATTTCTACTGTATTGGTCTATATGTCTGTCCTTATGCCAGCCAGTACCACGCTGTTTTGATTTCTGTACCTTGTATTGAGTTTTGAAATCAGGAAGCATGGAATCTTCCAATTTTGTTCTTTTTCAATATTATTTTGGCTCTCTGGAGCTCCTTGCAATTCCATATGAATTTGAGGATCAACTTTTTTATTTCTGCAAAAACAGCCATTAGAACTTTGATACGGATTGCATTGAATCTGTAGATTGTGTATAAAGAGGGATCATGGCAGATGGGAGGCAGGGCTAGATTGCAGCTCCTGACAGAGGAGCATGTGGAGGCTTAAATTGTGAATTTTAGCTCCAGATCGACTGCAAGAACAAACCAGCAATCCTGAGAGGACCCTCAGACTCTCTGAAGGAAGCAGACTGCTCCTGCAGGACCCGGGAGACACCCCAAATACTCTGGGAGGTGAAAGCCTCAGGCAAGTTTTCAAGCCCACCTTCCACCTGGAAACAGGTCTGGGGCTGTTGTGGGGGGCATGGTGGGAGTGAGACCAGCCCTTCAGTTTGCATGGGAGCTGGGTGAGGCCTGTGACTGCTGGCTTTCCCCCACTTCCTTGACAACCTGCATGACTCAGCAGAGGCAGCCATAATCCTCCTAGGTGCACAACTCCAGTGACCTGGGAATCTCACCCCATCCCCCACAGCAGCCACAGCAAGACCCTCCAAAGGAGAGTCTGAGCTCGGACATGCCTAGCCCTGCCCCCCACCTGACAGTCCTTCCCTACCCACCCAGGTAGCAGAAGACAAAGGACATATAATCTTGGGAATTCTAGGGCCCCAACCGCTGCCGATCCCTCTGCACTGCTACTGCTGATGCTCTCTGGAAAGCGCCACCTCTTGGCAGGAGGCCAACCAGCACAAAAATAGAGCATTAAATAACCAAAACTAAGAACCCTCATGGAGTTCATTGCACCTTCTGCCACCTCCAATGGAACAGGCACTGGTATCCGTGGTTGAGAGACCCATAGACGGTTCATATCACAGGACTGTGCAGAAACCCCCAGTACTAGCATGGTGCCAGGTAGACTCACTGGATGGTTAAACCCAGAAGAGAGACAACAATCATTGCAGTTTGGCTCACAGAAAGCCACAACCACAGGAAAAGGGGAGAGTACTACATCAAGGGAACACCCTGTGTACTAGAATCTGAACAACAGCATTCAGCCCTAGACCTTCCCTCTGACAGAGCCTACCCAAACGTGATGGAACCAGAAAACCACCCCTGGTAATATGACAAAACAAGGCTCATCAACACCCCCTAAAAATCATACTAGTTCACCAGCAATCGATCCAAACCAAGAAGAAATCCCTGATATAACTGAAAAAGGAATTCAATAGGTTAGTTATTAAGCTAATCAGGGAGAACCAGGGAAAGGCAAAGCCCAATGCAAGGAAATTCAAAAAGTGACACAGGAAGTGAAGAGAGAAAGATTCAATGAAATAGATAGCTAAAAGAAAAAACAATACAAAATTCAGGAAACTTTGGATACACTTTTAGAAACGCAAAATGCTCTGGAAAGTCTCAGCAATAGAATTGAACATGTAGAAGGAAGAAATTCAGAGCTTGAAGACAAGTTGTTCGAATTAACCCAATCCAACAAAGACAAAAAAGAATAAGAAAATATGAACAAAGCCTCTAAGAAGTTTGGGATTATGTTAAACTACCAAACCTAAGAATAATCGGTATTCTTGTGGAAGAAGACAATTCTAAAAGCTTGGAAAACATATTTGGGGGAATAATTGAGGAAAACTTCCCCAGCCTTGCTAGAGACCTAGACATGCAAATATAAGAAGCACAGGGCCAGGTGCGGTGGGTCACCCCTGTAATCCCAGCACTTTGGGAGGCTGAGGCAGGCAGATCATGAGGTCAGGAGATCAAGACCATTCTGGCTAACACAGTGAAACCCCATCTCTACTAAAAATGCAAAAAATTAGCTGGGCGTGGTGGCACACACCTATAGTCCCAGCTACTTGGGAGGCTGAGGCAGGAGAATCGCTTGAACCTGGGAGGCTGAGGTTGCAGTGAACCAAGATCATGCCACTGCACTCCAACTTGGGTGATAGAGTGAGACTCCATCTCAAAAAAAAGACAAAGAACACCCAAGAAATTCATTACAAAAAGATCTTCGCCTAGGCACATTGTCATCAGGTTATCCAAAGTTAAGATGAAGGAATGAATCTTAAGAGCGTGAGACAGAAGCACCAGGTAACCTATAAAGGAAAACCTAACAGATTAACAACAGATTTCTCAGCAGAAACCCTATAAGCTAGAAGGGATTAGGGCCCTATCTACAGCCTCCTCAAACAAAGCAAACATCAGCCAAGAATTTTGTATCCAGTGAAACTAAGCACCACATATGAGGGAAAGATAACAGTCATTTTCAGACAAACAAATGCTGAGAGAATTCGCCATTACTAAGCCACCACTAGAAGAACTGCTAAAAGGAGCTCTAAATCTTCAAACAAATCCAGGAAACACATCAAAACAGAATATCTTTAAAGCATAAATCTCACAGGACCTGTAAAATAAAAATACAAGTTAAAAAACAAAAACAAAAAACCCAAGTATGCAGGCAACCAAGAGCATGATGAATGCAAAGGCACCTCACATTTCAATACTAACATTGAATGTAAATGGCCTAAATGCTCCACTTAAAAGGTACGGAACTGCAGAATGCATAAGAACTCATCAACCAACAATCTGCTGCCTTCAGGAGACTAACTTAACACATAAGGACTCACATAAACTTAAACTAAAGGTGTGGAAAAAGGCATTTCATGCAAATGGACACTGAAAGCAAGCAGGGGTAGATGTTCTTATATCAGATGAAACAAACTTTAAAGTAACAGCATTACAGGCAGGAGCTGCCATGCCAGGCATTTTGCTCATTGCTTTCAATGATGTCATGTCTTTTTTGTCCCTCAGTTTCTCCATTAGTGCCTTCTTTTGCATTAAATTTTTTTTTGGTAGTGTACTTAGTCTGTTTTGTGCTGCTGTAACAGGATACCACAGACCAGCTAATTTATAAATGAAAGAAATTTATTTCTCACAATTATAGAGGCTGAGAAGTCCAACGTTGAGGAGCCTATTTCTGATCTGATGAAGACTTTCTTGTTCAGTCTTCACATTGCAGAAGGACAAGAGAACAAGCTAGCCAAATGTCACCTGAAGCTGCTGCTGCTTTTTTTCTTTATAAGGGCCTTAGTTCTATTAATGAGGAATGAGCCCTCTATGGCCTCATCATGTATTAAAGGTTCCACCTCTTAATACTAGCAGATTTGTAGCACCTGAACTTTGGAGGGGACAGATTCAGACCACAGTACCATAGTACCATTTTTATTCCCATCACTTTTTTTTGATGTATTTTTTTCTCATTATTTGCTTAGTCGTTATCCTGGAGACTGTAACCTTTTATATGTATAACAATTTTTAATATCAACTTAGCATCTATTATATACAAAAACTCCACTTCTATATAGCTCTGTCCCTCCCCCTTATACTGTTGTCACAAATTACATCTTCATACATTGTGTGCCCATTAACTTATAATTACGTTTTATGCATCTGTCTTTTAAATCATTTGAGAAAAAAGAAGAGTTACAAATCAAAAACACAATAATACTGGATTTTTAATACCTATATGGTTACCTTAGCTCGTGTTCATTCTTTTTGAATGGCTTTGAGTTACTTTGTAGTGATCTTTTCTTTCTGCCTGAAGGATTTACTCTAGCATTTCTTGTTGGGCAGGTCTACTAACAACAGACTCCCTCAGCATTTGTTTATCTGGGAATGTCTTACTTTTTCCTTATGAATCTTGGATGACAGTTTTTTTTTTCTTTCTTTCTTTTTTGAGATGGAGTCTCACTCTGTCGCCCAGGCTGGAGTGCAGTGGCACGATCTCGGCTCACTGCAACCTCTGCCTCCTGGGTTCAAGCAATTTTCCTGCCTAAGCCTCCCAAGTAGCTGGGATTACAGCCAGTTTGTGTTAGCTCCAGTATACCACTGGCTGTAGTAAAATGTATACCAAGTTTCACAGAGTAATAATAGTATCGAAAAAAAGCATTACAAAATATCTCAGTAATATTTTTATATTGATTACATTTTGAAATGACAATATTTTAGATCTATATTGCTTTGAATAAAATATATTACTGAAAGTAATTGCTTAATTTTACTGTTTTAATTGTGGTTATAGAAAATCTAAAATTACAGATATGTCATATTTCTGTTGAGAGCACTGCTTTAAGTATCGAGCACTTGAGAATGTTGAGTATTTGAGTGATTAGGTTCTGTTTCTACAGTGTATTTTAATGTTTGCTTCTGCTGTACAATTGTGTTAGACCTATTACAACCAATACTTACTTTTACATGTTGGCCCATAAGTAAGTATACATAAGGCTATTCATTTTTCAAGATATTGATTGAAATGATACATTATTTACAAATGTATTTCTGCACTAATGCTTTTAAAACTCTCTCTTTATTTCTCATTTTAGTTTTTTTAATAGAGGAAGGAAATGTGTTTTAGAATTTTCACTCAACTATTAATGATTTTTTTTAAAGTTTTTTTTTCTTTTATTATTATACTTTAAGTTTTAGGGTACATGTGCACATTGTGCAGGTTAGTTACATATGTATACATGTGCTATGCTGGTGCACTGCACCCACTAACTCGTCGTCTAGCATTAGGTATATCTCCCAATGCTATCCCTCCCCCCACCCCCACCCCACAACAGTTCCCAGAGTGTGATGTTCCCCTTCTTGTGTCCATGTGATCTCATTGTTCAATTCCCACCTATGAGTGAGAATATGCAGTGTTTGTTTTTTTGTTCTTGCGATAGTTTACTGAGAATGATGATTTCCAATTACATCCATGTCATCATTTTTTATGGCTGCATAGTATTCCATGGTGTATATGTGCCACATTTTCTTAATCCAGTCTATCATTGTTGGACATTTGGGTTGTTTCCAAGTCTTTGCTATTGTGAATAATGCCACAATAAACATACGTGTGCATGTGTCTTTATAGCAGCATGATTTATAATCCTTTGGGTATATACCCAGTAATGGGATGGCTGGGTCAAATAGTATTTCTAGTTCTAGATCCCTGAGGAATCGCCACACTGACTTCCACAATGGTTGAACTAGTTTACAGTCCCACCAACAGTGTAACCCACAGAAATACAAACTAACATCAGAGAATACTACAAACACCTCTATGCAAATAAACTAGAAAATCTAGAAGAAATGGATAAATTCCTCGACACATACACTCTCCCAAGACTAAACCAGGAAGAAGTTGAATCTCTGAATAGACCAATAACAGGATCTGAAATTGTGGCAATAATCAATAGCTTACCAACCAAAAGAGTCCAGAACCAGACGGATTCACAGCCGAATTCTACCAGAGGTACAAGGAGGAACTGGTACCATTCCTTCTGAAACTATTCCAATCAATGGAAAAAGAGGGAATCCTCCATAACTCATTTTATGAGGCCAGCATCATCCCGATACCAAAGCCCGGTGGAGACACAACCAAAAAAGAGAATTTTAGACCAATATCCTTGATGAACACTGATGCAAAAATTCTCAATAAAATACTGGCAAAACGAATCCAGCAGCACATCAAAAAGCTTATCCACCATGATCAAGTGGGCTTCATCCCTGGGATGCAAGGCTGGTTCAATATACGCAAATCAATAAATGTAATCCAGCATATAAATAGAGCCAAAGACTAAAACCACATGATTATCTCAATAGATGCAGAAAAGGCCTTTGACAAAATTCAACAACCCTTTATGCGAAAAACTCTCAATAAATTAGGTATTGATGGGATGTATTTCAAAATAATAAGAGCTATCTATGACAAACCCACAGCCAATATTAATGATTTTTAAAACAAATCTAATTGGTGCTTCTAAGAAACTTAAGAGTGAATTAAAACCATGAAATATGAAAAAATATATGCTCTTATTGCTTCTTGAGAGGTTGGTTAACCTCTGTTTTTCACAGTCAAAAATTCTCAAGAAGTTAGTGACTATATTAAATCTAAAACTGGCAAATGCCTTTTAATGAAGAAAACTTTCAAAAGGGACAGTTTAAAAGACTTAAAAGTAACTCTTTGTCAAGAAGATTTTATGACAAAGATAAATTTCAATGACTCTTTACTTAATGTTCCTAAAAATCTGAGCTACCTAAAAACTCCTATGATTTTCTTAGGTAAGGGGGACTTACCAGTGGATGATAGTATTCAGGCTGTCTATTACTTTATGGAAATTAACTGCTTGTAAGGGCAGCTTTTGTATCTATTTCATCTTCAGGAGTATCTCTTCTGATTTTTGAGAACAGTAGTTTGATTGCTGCACTTAGCTTTGCTTTTCTTAGTGTTGTAGTTGAAGATGTGTAACGTTCTTGGTAAAACTCAGAACTGCATTAAGGAAAAGATGGGAAGTTGAGCATTAGAATTGGTTTCACCAGGCCATGGTTGTACTTTTGGCTTTAATACTTGATTTCTGTGTATATCCTTCCTTTCTTATAGGCTGAAGATAAATGGTTGCTTGAAGATTTAATGTTCAAAGTGGTTCAAAGAAAAATCACTTTGAAAGTCAAGTAACATATGTCATTGTTAGCTAAGCCTATTAATTAAAACTTATATTCATTAAAATTGCATTCAAATGGAAAACATCCTTTCTTAAAATTTAATACTCTGTTTATATAGTTACACATCTTTCTATATTTATTATGTATTCATTACATGAAAAATTACTGATACCTATGGAAGAATTTTATTCAGTCACATATGATACTGTCACTTAGGATATTTTTGTAAAGTCAAACTTAACTACCTATAGTCATAAAACTATTCTAACTTAGTTCTATCTCTTGATCAGTTTTATAGAGTATACTCCCAGAGGCATCCCGGCTTCTTTTGAAGAAGTAAGCTTAAGGTACCCAGAAGGTTAAGTAAATTTATTTCATAAAGCAAGTAGTTTAGATTTTTAGACTGGGTAGCTTTAAGTCATTTCATTCTTCTTGGTGGTGTTTACCATCAATTTGCAATGTATTTCTTGTTAAAGTTTCTATCTCTGAATTTATATGATTATTTTTACTTCTTAATTCTTAAGTGACAGATTTTAACATTAGCTTCTGTTTTCAATAGCATATCCAGGAGATATGATACATCTTTTAATAAACAATCTAAAGTAATTATTAAATCAGTACATGATACATGTTTTAATAAGCATAATCTTCTAAAGTAATTATATAATCAGTATGAATATCTTTCATTATTTTCATAAAGATCATAGAGCATAGTGATTGTGAAGTGGCTTGCTTTTATATTAGGCCAAAAAATAGAATACTCAAAGCACAGTAATAACTAGTGACTGAACCATGGAACTGAGGTTTGACAATACATTTCTCCGTATCTCTAAGCAGGCTTTACATGTGTCTTCTCGTTTGTCCTCCCTTCCCCCTCATTATCTTTCCTCTCTTCTTCCTTCTCTTTCCTTCCCTCCTTGCTTTCTAAGTTTACTTAGTTGTTAATGTTCCCTAAGAGCTTAAATCCTTTAATCCAAAATGTTGGTATTAATGTGCACTAAGAAAATCAGTATTTTGGGTAGCAGTTTAAATTGCTTCTCAACAATCCTTTTATTGGTACCTAACTACAATAGAGTATGATAAGTACTTTAATAATTAACTATTATAAAGTATGCTAAATGCTTTTATAAAAATATATTCAAAGTGCCAGAGGGGAAAGATCTTCTGTTGAAGAGGGAGCAGAAGAGAATGCTTCATATAAGAAGTGACATTTTAATTGGGTTTGAAAGTTGAGTAGGAGTTTCCCCTGTGCCTGATGTAAGGCAGATTAGGCAAAAAGAGCAGCATTCATTCAACATCAACAAATAATAATTGCGTGAGGATTGTATTCCATTTACTGTTCAAGACATTGGGAATATAATGATGACTAAAACTAGTGAGACTTCTACCTTCATGGAGCTGATATTCCAGTGGGTAGACAGACTGTATTAGTCTGTTTTCATGCTGCTGATAAAGACATGCCCAAGACTTGGTACTTTATAAGGAAAAAAAGGTTTAATGGACTCATAGTTCCATGTGGCATAGGAGGCCCCACAATCATGGTGGAAGGTGAGAGGCACGTCTTACATAGCAGCAGACAAGAGAGACAATGAGATCCAAGTGAAAGGGGTTTCCCCTACGAAACCATCATCAGATCTCGTGAGACTTACTCACTACCACGTGAACAGTATGGGGGAAACCGCCCACATGATTCAATTATCTCCCACCAGGTCCCCCCCATGACACGTGGGAATTATGGGAGCTACAGTTCAAGATGAGATTTGGGTCAGGATAGAGCCAAACCATATATCGCAGATAAACAAGTAAGTGTAGTGAAATAAAACTATGGCAGGATAAGAGAGAAGAATGAGACTTGTGGAGGTGACTCTATTAATTTAAATAAGGTTGTTTGGTGTTTTTTTTGAGGAACCCTAGTCCTGAGAGATCTATGAAAAATGGATTCTGGGGACAGATTAGTTTGAGAAACGTTACCCTATTAAGTTCTGCCGTAAAGAAACTTAGGTAATTGTGGATTAAAGCCAGTTAAACAAGTTATTAGACAAGAAAACCCCCGATCATCACTAGGATTTCGTGACCTAAAGTTCCAAAGAGCACATTGCAGGAGAAGCTGGACCAGAGTAGGAGGATCCAGTGGCCAGGTAGGACAGGGTAGGAGCCTTTGAATCATGATGAAAAGTTTGTGCCCCAGCCATGCCAGGATTAGATTTGGCTTTTAGAAAAGGTACTCTCGTGGCAATGTGGCAGCTATCTTGAGTGAAGAAAATAGAAATCAAGAAGCTTTCCAATAAAAAAGAGAGTGATAAAGACTTCAAAAATGGAGAGAAAAGGGTAGATTTTAATGACATTTGGAGGTAGAATTGACTCAGATAACTTTGTTTATAGATAATAAAGAGTCAGAAAAATTCTTGCCATATAATGTTTTAAAGAAATGAAAGTACATCTTCAAGAGAGGGAAACTTGGCCCTGATCTGCCATTAAGTGAAGGTCACAGCAAGGCAGCAGCAGGCTAAGCTGTGCTGAGTGTGTGAGAAATGGGAGCAAAGTCGTATGTTCAAAAATGTGCAAGACTTGGCATCTCCACCACATTTTTCTTTCACCTTTGAAATATGGGAAGGTTAGAAATGGAGTGGAAAAATATCAGCCCAGTCTAGTTTTGAAAGATTGAGTTTTTTAGGAAGAAGCAAGCTTGTTATCACTTTTAAATAAGACAAAACATGACCTTGAATTAGATCAGCCACATATCTAATTGGTGAGTGCAGCATACCTAGCTGTACAGCGCTCTGCTCACCAAAGCCAAAGATGGGCAGGTGGCTGCATTCTGCTGCCAGGTAATCATCTGAACCTCGTTGGCAGATGTTGAAGCAAAAGAGAGAGAGGAATTTGCAGCTGACTAGAAATATTAAGAGTATTAGCAAGAGGGAGGAAGTGTGGCTCAAAGTTATGAAATGTTGTGTGTGTATAAAAACAAGAGTTCTATTTTTGTATATGTATGTGTTATAAATAGACATACCTATAGCCTTTCCCACCAGTGTTCTGTATCATCTATGTTCCATCACTGATTAAATCAGAAAAATATCACCTTATTTGCTTTTTGCTCCTCAACTGCAAAGATGTCTTTGGTGAGGTGCTTTACTCGAATTCTCTTACAGAAAAAAAAAAAATCAGTAATTCATCTTGAGGATGAAATAGTAGATGAAGTATAATTAATGCTTCTAGCAAACTTAGCAAATACAAATATGAACTTTTTGTGAAGATGAAAACTGCATTGCTTTTTTTTTTTTTTTTTTAAGACAGGGTCTCATTCTGTCACCCAGGCTGGAGTGCAGTGGCATGGTCAGGACTCACTGCAGCCTTGACCTCCCCGACTCAAGAGAACCTCCCACCTCAGTCCCCCAAGTAGCTGGGACTACAGGCATGTGCCGCCATGCCTGGCTAATTTTTTGTATTTTTATTAGAGACAGGGTTTCTCCGTGTTGCCTAGGCTGGTCTTTAACTCCTGGACTTAAGCAATCCACCTGCCCTGGCCTCCCAAAGTGCTGGGATTACAGGTGTGAGCCACCACACTCAGCCTGTTTTTAAAAACTGTAATATTCTTAATGGTGGACTTTATTCAACTGATAGAGAATAGTTAAAAATAAAGAGAGGCCAGGCATGGTGGCTCACACCTCTAATCCTAGCACTTTTGGAGACCGAGGCTGGTGGGTTGCTTGAGGCCAGGAGTTTAAGAACAGTCTGGCCAACATGGCAAAACCCCATCTCTATTAAAAATTCAAAAATTAGCTGGGTGTTATGGTGCGCATCTGTAATCCTGGCTACTTGAGAGCTGAGGCAGGAGAATCACTTGAACCCGGGAGGTGGAGGTTGTAGTGAGCTGAGATTGTGCCACTGCCCTCCAGCCTGGGTGACAGAGTGCGACTCTGTCTCCAAAAAAAAAAAAAAAAAAAAAAAGTGTAAAAATATATAGAGTTTAAAAATACGAATTACCAAAATATTGTAGTTTGATGTCACTACTACTCACTTTTTCTTTCTTTGTTTTGTTTTTTTCTGAGATGGAGTCTTGCTCTGTCACCAAGACTGGAGTGTAGGGTTGCAATCTTGGCTCACTGTAACCTCCACATCCCGGGTTCAAGTGATTCTCCTGCCTCAGCCTCCTGAGTAACTGGGATTACAGACACGCACCACCACACCCAGCTAATTTTTGCATTTTTAGTAGACATGGGGTTTCCCAAAGTGCTGGGATTACAGGCGTGAGCCACCATGCCCGTCCACTACTCACTTTTTCTTAGCCTTTTGATTACTGAGGAACTAGATTAGAACAGTAAGTGGATTGTTACACTTGACATTTTGTACTTTATCTGGAAATACTGGCATTAAAAACTAAGTCACGCTGCCATTTGTATAATATTCTTAGATATTTATATGAGTTTCTTCTTCAAATAAAAATTGTGTTTTTAAATGTCTTTGATATGACTGTTCAAAATGTTTGATATTTTTCTAAAACAGATTTAGGAAACTTCTGGCCCCAGCATCAGAATGGACCCTTGATTTGGTTTCCTCTGACCTTCGGAAAACTGTTCTTTGTTATTATTGCAATATGCAAGAGGACCTCATAAGGTGCTCTGGTTCTTTCAGAATGGAACATGAAAACTGGAGAGTTAGTGTCAGTGCTCGTTGAAACATCTTTTGTGAGCTGTGGGTTAGACTTTGATGCTTACAAGCCACATAAATAGCAAGCCATGGACTCCATTTACTTATCCCATTTCTCTGGCTTTCCACATTTTTCTTCCTATTCTTGTTTTTTGTCTCTTCATCATATTTCTTCCTCTTGATGGGTTTCCATCTCTATGTAGTATGTGTTTTCCTGACCTATTCTATTTCTGACCCTCACTCTGGGCAGTCCTGGCCTGCCATCTTGGGAAGCTATCTTTTTAGGAGCCAAGACCAGCTTGTGAGGATGGAGGTCTGGGCTTTCAGAAGCTATGCTGCAGAAACAAACACAGGCAAAAAGTACTCTTGCCTAACAACATCTGCATTACTTTGTGGAGTATTTCAGTTTTTTCTTAATGCGTTTTTTAAAATTTTTATTTTAGATTCAGGGGGGCACATGTGCAGGTTTATTATATGGGTATATTGCATGATGCTGAGGCTTGGGCTTCTAATGATCCCATTGCCCAAGTAGTGAACATAGTACCTGATAGGTAGTTTTTCAACTCTTGTCTCCCTCCCCCCAGTTTTAGAATCCCCAGTGTTTATTGTTGCCTTTTTTTGTGTCCATGTATAACCAATATTTAGCTCCCACTTTAAGTGAGAACATGTGGTATTTGAATTTTTTTCTGCATTAATTTGCT
Organism: Pan troglodytes; assembly: GCF_028858775.2. Classification (NCBI taxonomy): domain Eukaryota; kingdom Metazoa; phylum Chordata; class Mammalia; order Primates; family Hominidae; genus Pan; species Pan troglodytes. Next base: position 65,530,566 of record NC_072403.2, read on the forward strand.
TAGGATAATGGCCTTCAGCTGCATCTGTGTTGCCAAAAAGGACATGATTTTGTTCTTTTTTTGTGGCTGCATAGTACTCCATGGTGTATAAGTATCTTGTGGAAATTTGATCCTAAATTCTGTTTCATGCAGTGTACCTTAGGCATCTGTTCTTGGATTTTGGTGTTTGCCAGGTTTATAATTTTGATCCTATATCATAAGCTGAATTTTAGTGTCTTGGTCATACCTTAATGCTTCATTTCCTTCACCTGATTTTTAGTTTGTATTTCCTGCCTTGGAGTCATCCAACCCCCTCAGCAAGTTGTATTAGTATCAACATCAAAATAGAGTTACCTGCAGAATATCTTAATACAGTGCTTAGTGGTGATGTTCATATTGGAAAAATTTAACAAAACAAAGTGCAGAAGAAGTGTCAGATTGCAGTCCATATACAAATTCTAGAACATCAGAATCACTTGGGAAGATTTTGACGTCAGCAAAGTGTGCATCTAAGAAGTCCTAACTCTAAGAGACATGAGGTATCATGCTCCTGTTTCTACACAGAAAATATCTGTTTGTTAATCATATTGTTTAGTGGCTACTACATGATATTTTGGGTATTTTACATTTATTTTATATGATAGGTTTGTTTTTCATATTGGCATTTTCCCGAGTTTTAGAACTAGTTATTTAGGAAATCAGTTGGCAGGGAAAGGGATTGAGTGGTAGCTCATGCATTATTTTAAGACATTGGAGGACAGGTTCCTCTTGAGTATTTTCATGCAGAACATCTGATTTTAGAAATATTTTATAGCCATTAAGTGGGAAATGCTCCTGTCTCCAAATCTGACCACTTACCATCGCCGCTGATATTGCCACCCTGGTCCATGGATCTACCATCTATTCCCTGAATTCCTGTAATGAGCTCTCTGTTTCTACCTCTGTCCTTTCCAATCTGTTCCCAGCACAGCAGGCAAAAATGAACCCTCTGTAAATGTCAGTTCACTTTAGTCCTGCACATAGAGTATTGTATTAACTCCCCATTTTACTCAGAGAAAAAGTCAAACTTCATTCCTTGGTCCATCTTTTCTTTTCCTATATCTCTGTAATATAGATCATAATCTGAAATGAAACTATATATATATTAGTTGGATTTTTTGGAGTAATGTTTTATATTTTCTACCTTAATTTTAAAAGCATGTAAGTTATCTTCCTTTAAAAGAAAGATTATTAATTTGTATGTGATTTTTAAAATTCTTTCTGCGGTTAATGGCCCTCACCCTCAGGAGACAGATACTCCAATTTTAGTATATTTCCTAATTTCTGAAGTGAAGATAAAAGTATCTACCAATAATACTTGTTTACCTCAAAAACCTCTATTGCCTTTTTTTCTCATCACACCTTTACTTATTTATAGAAACCTTCACTTATCTCAAATATGCTGGGACATGATTAAAGTTCTTTAATCTATCCTGATCATAGTTGAATGACTTGTTTATAGATTTGCAAGTAGATTTTAAATAAAAATTCATCCTAATAAAATAAAACAAAAATAAAAGTAAATTATTTTTGTTAAGGAAGAGCCCTCTCTGCAAGTGGGGTCAGGTCAGGGGAAGATTGTAGTGTGATTAATTTAAATTTAATTTTTTTATGTACCCTAAAAATTGAACCTAAAATTTGCAATACATCTGTTTTTCTCACATTCTGTGGCTTTTATGTCAGTTTTCTTTAGTAAGTTTTTTACACATGTGGATTACCCAACTAAATTTTTTATTAATATGATTTATTATTTCTTTATAGCATGTTTCCCAAACATATACATACTAGATTGTATGTATGTATGTATATCATGTTACATATTTACTTTTTATATGGTTGAGCTTCTTTGTTTCTGTGAATCCATTTCCTCTTCAGGTAATTTATGGGATCATCTAAAGCTTAAATTTATGTTTGAAGTCTTTACTTCTCCAAAATTCTAATTCAGATATTAATATATTATTATAGATGTTTGTCAGTAATTATTTGCAAGTTTATCTCATCACAATTTGAAAATCTGTGTGAAGAGCATCAGACAACATGAACTCAGTGTTAGCGTTACTTGGAAAACTTGCAGAATAAATTTAGAAATGAAGCAAGTCTCATTTTAATTTGATTTTTCATATTTTGCTGTAATAATTCAAGAAAAGTAGACAGGCCAGATAGGCAGACTGGCAGAAACCTGGCTTCTGTGGTTGGCTGGCATTTACACAGGTCTTTCATATATGATTTAATAAAAGGTGACACGAAATTCAGAAATGTAATCTATAAGACAATCAGAGGAAAACAATTTTTGAAGCACATTCTTGTCAGTATTGCATAATGCCTGTTCTGTAACTGTAATTTTTTTGTGTGTATCTGTCAAATGACATTAAGCTATATTCAATAATGAGGACAGCAAGAATTTGAGACCCCATGTTCATTTCTTTTTGTGACAGGAAGATCAGCCTTTTAAAACATAAAAAAGGAATAGAAATTAACATTTCTCCAGAATTATGTTTCCATTCATTTGAGGTTATCTCTTAATTCCAGCATTTTACTACATTTGATAAATAGGCCAAATATGTGTTTTATTTATTTGAGGGCTTGGGGGAGGCAATGAAACTTTACAAATTTCAACTGGCATTGCAGTCTGCTGATAAGGATGGGAGTTTGCACCGCTCTGAAGAGATTACATGAAGTAGAATTGGAAAGCAAATTGTATTTACAAAAGATAGGATGATGTTCCTAATAGGTGTTCAGAATAGGCTATTCACTCTCATATTCTGCTGAGCTTTGCTAGAAATAACTTCATTTCAAAAAGGACAAATCTGACTGAAGGTAAAAGCATTCCCTCTTCACAGATACTTGTCCAAAAGGGTTTACATTAAATTTTCCTGATGGGCACACAGCAGTATTTTATGCTGTATCTGTATAAACCATTAACGTGGAAAATAAATATCTAAATAGTACACTTGATTGCTTCATGCACCAACCATTAGATTACTAGATTTCTATCTACAGTTTTCGGAGAGATGTTGCAATATGATGTTCTGACAATAACTGTCAAAGTCATCATACCAGGATCCATTTTCATCTTGTTGTTGAGGTAAAGTTATTAAAATGTACAGTTGGTAGGTCAGAAAGATCACTATCTCTTGTCATCTGTGGTTTAATGCTGACCTAAACCACTACTGTATAATGTCAGAATTATCACAGTGTCCAGGCTGCAGAAGTACAACATGCTACATGATTTATTGCATTTCCTGTCTGGAATGAAGATTATGAAAAGGCCAATAACTGTGAGCTACAGTGGTTTAGAAGAAAACTTAATTTCTAATTTTTATTTGTCTTTTTCCTCATTCATTTTAGATTTTGGATTTAGTAAGGGGGACACATTACCAGGTAGCCTGTCAAAAATACTTTGAGATGATACACAATGTAAGTATTTTTTTTAACTTTATATCCTAATAATTTTCTTTTGTTACTGTGTCACATTCAGGGTTTTTAGTTGCAGCAATGGAAACCACTCTAGCTATTTTCAGCAGAAAAGGGGATTGCACGGTATTAAGTAACTTACAGCATTTATTGAATGACCAGACAAACTAAGCTTGGATGCTGCAGAACCAGGAATATTTTGTAACTAGGAGAAGCTACATCATGAGAAAATCTTTACTACAGTTGTCACCCACCACTCCATATCTAGGGATGAGCCCAAGGGTCAATAAAGTTTTTCTGTAAAGAGCCAGAGTGTAAAAATTGTAGGATTCATGATCCATATGGTCTGTGTCACAGCTACTCAACTCTACTGTTGTAGTGCAAAAGCAGCTGTAGAAAATATGCAAATGAACAGGTATGACTGTTGATCCAATAGAACTCTATTGATAAAATTAGGTAGTAGACCCAGTTTGACCCACGGGCCTTGATTTGCCAACCTCTAGACTAGATCTGGAATCTTTGCCACAGCTGCCTAGAAGAACCAAGGCTTTTGCCATCTTCCATGCAGAAAATCTGATCCTTGTACTTGTGGCTGCCACCTGATGTTACTGTAATCCACTTCCCAAGTCTCATACTTATCTGCATGGCAAAACCTAGATTGCATGTGAACCCCTAACTATACACGAGTCAGGGAAATGTGTTTGGTTTTTATCTTGCCAGCTTCCTTAGTACAAAAAAGCCTGCTTGATTATTAGAGTAAGAGTGGAATGACCCAGTCTGGCACAGAATAGATTTTGAAGTGTGTAAAGCCAATGTCACAAACTCAGAGGCCTACAGAGATTGGGCATATAGCCCAAAAAAGTGAAGCGTCCTGAGATTAGTACCATAGAGTATGGCAGAATTATGGTGCACTAAACATGTTTGCCCTATTAGAGGCATTCACACTGACAAATTGTGAGGCCCTCTGCAGGCCAACAAAACACATCTCCAAGTCCAATTCAGTCCTCTGGCCCCTAGTTTGCATCCACTGATCCTGAGCCTGGATTTCTAACCTGGGAAAGACATCCAAGAACGGACTTTGGAGATCCTTGTACTTCTTGAAACATTTTGTCTCTAAGTACATATGTGTATTTTTCCAGAGTCCATGTTACTTATTAAAGATCCATGCCCTCCCAAAAAGGAAGTTGCATTTGTTGAAATCATCATCAGCTACCATGCTAAAGTTTTACAATGATTTTTATGTTTTTTATTTGGTTGTTACGAAGTAGTTTTTCTATTATGGTTATATAATTGCAGAATTTCTTACTTGATAAAATATCTCATAGGAAAAAGATATTTTATAATATTACCAATAATAATGAAAATAATAATGGTAATACCAGCCAATATCTATGGAACCCTTAATGCAGTGGTCCCCAACCTTTTTGGCACCAGGGACCAGTTTCATGGAAGACAGTTTTTCCATGGTTAAACAGGGGCTGGTGGGAGCGCACATTAGATAATCACCAGAAGCATGTAACCTAGATCCCTTGCATGCGGGGTTCACAATAGGGTTCACACCCCCATGAGAATGTAAGGCCACTGCTGATCTGACAGGAGGTGGAACTCAGGCAGTGATGCAAGTGATGGGGAGTGGCTGTAAATACAGATGAAGCTCCACTCCCTCACCCACTGCTCACCTCCTGCTGTGAGGCCCAATTCCTAACGGGCCGCGGAGTGGGTTGGGAACCCCTGCCTTAATGTATACCAGGCACAGCACTAAAATTTTTGAACGCATTAGCTCTTTTGATTGACATGACAGCAAGATACTATGTGTATATTTCCCTGTCTATGAATAAAACTTAGAGAAGTTAAACAATCTGTGTGGGGTCACACTACTTATAGGGGATAGAACTTAGATTTAAATTCAAGCTGTGTAACTCATCTAAAGCTTGTGAGCATAACTATAACTGTACTGTCCTATGATATTTGGTATTAAATTTGTGATAATGACAGCAGAGGTAATTGGCATTTTCCTGTTTATCTTCATAACATGGTAAACAGGTAGGGACTCTAACTTGCCTTACATGCTGTAATTGATTAATGGAAGATCTGGAGCTAGAGCCCCAGTCTGTTGTGGGTCCTGTCCTCATTCTTCTATACCTAACTTTTGAAAGTATTATTCTTATTTAAAAGCTTTTTTTAAAACAAAACTCAAGGAGTAAACATCAAGAAAATAGCAACAACAAAATCTCATTAGTTTTATCACAATAGGAATCTCGCCAGATAAGCCATGTTTGGCAACACCAGGTTTATATGACTCACTCTCTCGGAGACTGCATTCTTTAATTTGGTTGCTCCGCTTGAGAGTTTTAATTTCCTATTGTTCTTTAATCATTTGTGGATGCTTTTAATTAAGAGGCCTCAGAATTTTCACAAGTGAGGTCTGTTATCCAACCTCTTCTTATAAAAATAAGATATGAAAATTAGATTTAAATATTGAGTTTGTGGCATAATCACCAAAAACTAAGGAGTGGTTTTTATTTCTCAAATCTGCTTTTGTAATATCTCTCCTATTGATTATTCCCTCAAGTATTGCCACTATTGCCAATTTTTAAAACTTGTTTTAGATTAATGAAGATTTTGGAAAGACATATATCTAAATCCCCTCACATATAAAAATAGTCTAACTTAAACCACACTTAAATCAACAAAATAAAAAGGCTGTTTGTATTCACTAGATCTCTCACTGTGGACTTTTAGATGTGAATATCCTCCTTCATTTATATTTTTTCCAATTTAATTTAAAAATAGAATCTATTTTTATTGTCAGGTTTCTGCCATCCTACCCCTCCCCCAAATAAAATCCTGTGTTTATTTTCCCAAGGCCTCTGTGATCAAACTTACTTAAATGGAAGTTTTGAAAATAAACCAGTTAATTGATACCATTTGCAGCAGCACTATGATAGTTCTATATGGCTTTTTTGGTAATACCAGCTGCCTCATTATAAGCTGTCATTGCAAAACCTCTTGATTAAAACCCAAATATCCCATAGGTAAAACAATATTGCTTTCATTCCTTCAAACTCTACATTTGCAGTGGCAGAAATATGAGACCCATGTTTGTGTGAAGGTCATTGTGTTCAAAATGTGCTGATTCCAAGCAAATGTTTGAGAGAGATTCATTTAGTAGATGTTAAAAGCTGGCCTGCTTGAAACCTGTTTTCCTCTGTATTTTTAGGGTCAATGTTTAAAATAATTTTATACCAATAGTATATTCTTTACTTTCTGCATGTTCCATGTATAAATGAAAACACTAGGTCATGTGTAGATTAACCACAGAATTTTAATAGAAAATAATGTTTTCAGAGGTAGACCTCTTTGGACACTGAGTAACTGTGGGTACTATTTTCCAAATGGCTGAGCATAATTTTTCCCCACCATATAAATCTCTAGAGAAATCTTATTAAAACTTATCACACATTTTCCTGCAATCTTAAACAGGATATATATGATACAATTAAGCCCTTTTATAATAACTCAGGGTCATCATTATGGATATCAGTTAGAATGCTGGACTAGAAGCCACCATCATCTCACTTGGATCACTGCAATAGCTTCCTAACTCGTTTCCCAGCATCTACACCTGCCCCATTCCAATTCTTTCTCCTCTACACAGCTGCTGGAGTGACCTTTAAAATAGAGGAATCTGATCATTTCAGGAACCTGCTTTTTAAAACCTTCAATGGCTTCCTATTTCTCTTAAGATGAAATCTAAAATTTATAATGTATCCTCTAAAGGCCTCCACTCCACCCACCTTCCTCTAGACTCCTAAATTTGTTTCAGATCCTTTACAGGACTTTGGACCTGAAACACTAGGACCAAGCTAGTGTGATAGAATGCAAATGCTTCACAGAATTTTCCCATCTCAATACATAAAATAATGCACAAAACATAATTTTTTAAATCATCAACCACAAAGAAAAACATCAGCAATAGTAACCAAAAAAGAAAACAGGCAAGGAAAGAAACAAAAGAGTCACAGTAGACAAAGTCATGAAAATGCTTACTTAATATTTCCAAACAGAGTAAAGGAAATAGCTGCTGACTTGAGAAGAAATAAGTGAAATGGAGGATTTAGATGTGGATACCTCTATTTCTCTATTCCTTTTCCTAATTTAATTTTAAAGTGAAGATTTCCATTCTGTTTAGTTTATGCTCTTCCCCTTCCCCCTACATACAAAAAAAAAAAACCCTAAGTTTATTTTCCTAAACAAGACAAAAGGAAACAGCCATGTACACTTCCTTTAAAAATGAAAGTGAAAGAAACAGAACACAAAGAACTCATCCTAGAAGAAAATAGAATTCTATAAAAAGGAAACTTCATCATTTCATTTTGCTATCAAGCAACTTAGTAGATCACAAAGAACATCACAAAATGAGTTAAGGACAATTGCAGATCAAGAAAAAGGAGAAACAACATCACAGAGCCATGGCACGAATCCTCACTTCAAGGCCCTTGGCACTTTTTTAGTGGTTAATAAAAAAAAGATTAATTATCTCTGAAAAAAAGGCAGCAGCCCCAGTCAGGGGCTTATAGATAAAATCCCCATCTCCCTGGGATGGAGCACATGTGGGAAGGGGCAGCTGTGGGTGCAGCTTCAGCAGACTTAAACGTTCCTGCCTGCCAGCTCTAAAGAGACCAGCAGATCTCCCAGCATTGCATTCGAGCTCTGTTAAGGGATGCCTCCTCAAGTGGGTCCCTGACCACCATGTCTCCTGACTGGGAGACACCTTCCAGCAGGGGCCGACAGACACCTCATACAGGAGAGCTCCGGCTGGCATCTGGTGGGTGCCCCTCTGGGACGAAGCTTCCAGAGGAAGGAACAGGGCACAGTCTTTGCTGTTCTGCAGCCTCCACTGGTGATACACAGGCAAACAGGGTCTGGAGTGGACCTCCAACAAACTCCAGCAGACCTGCAGCAGAGGGGTCTAACTGTTAGAAGGAAAATTAACAAACAGAAAGGAATACCTTCAACATCAATTGAAAGGACATCTACTCAGAAACCCCATGCAAAGTTCACCAACATCAAAGACCAAAGGTAGATAAATCCACAAAGACTGGGAGAAACCAGCGCAAAAAGGCTGAAAATTCCAAAAACCAGAATATCTCTTCTTCTCCAAAGGATCACAACTCCTCACCAGCAAGGGAATAAAACTGGATGGAGAATGAGTTTGACAAATTGCCAGAAGTAGGCTTCAGAAGGTGGGTAATAACAACTTCCTCCGAGCTAAAGGAGCATGTTCTAACCCAATGCAAGGAAGCTAAGAACCATTGAAAAAAAGTTAGAGGAAATGCTAACTAGAATAACCAGTTTAGAGAACATAAATGACCTGATGGAACTGAATAACACAGCAAGAGAACTTCATGAAGCATACACAAGTATCCATAGCTGAATTGATCAAGCGGAAGAACAGATATCAGAGATTGAAGATTAACTTAATGAAATAAAGCAAGAAGACAAGATTAGAGAAAAAAGAGTGAAAAGGAATGAACAAAGCCTCCAAGAAATATGGGACTATGTGAAAAGACCAAATCTACGTTTGATTGGTGTACCTGAAAGTGACCAGGAGAATGGAACCAAGTTGGAAAACACTTCAGGATATAATCCAGGAGAACTTCCCCAACCTAGCAAGACAGGCCAACATTCAAATTCAGGAAATGCAGAGAACACCACAAAGATACTCCTCGAGAAGAACAACCCCAAGACACATAATTGTCATATGCGCCAAGGTTGAAATGAAGGAAAAAATGTTAAGGGCAGCCAGAGAGAAAGGTCAGGTTACCCACAAAGGGAAACCCATCAGACTAACACCGAATCTCTCTGCAGAAACCCTACAAGCCAGAATAGAGTGGGAACCAATATACAACATTCTTAAAGAAAAGAATTTTCAACCCAGAATTTCATATGCAGCCAAACTAACCTTCATAAGTGAAGGAGAAATAAAATCCTTTACAGACAAGCAAATGCTGAGAGATTTTATCACCACTAGGCCTGCCTTACAAGAGCTCCTAATGGAGGCACTAAACGTGGAAAGGAACAACTGGTACCAGCAACTGCAATAACATATCAAATTCTAAAGACTATCGACACTATAAAGAAATTGCATCAACTAACGGGCAAAATAACCAGCTAGCATCATAAGGACAGGGTCAGATTCACACATAACAATATTAACTTGAAATGTAAACAGGCTAAATGCCCCAGTTAAAAGACACAGACTGGCAAATTGGATGAAGAGTCAAGACACATTGGTGTGCTGTATTCAGGAGACCATCTCACAGGCAAAGACACACATAGGCTCAAAATAAAGGGATGGAGGAATATTTATCAAGCAAACAGAAAGCAAGAAAAAAAAAAAAAAAAGCAGGGATTGCAATCCTAGTCTCTGATAAAACAGACTTAAAACCAACAAAGATCAAAAGAGAGAAGGGCATTACATAATGGTAAATGGATCAATGCAAAAAGAAGAGCTGACTATCCTAAATATATACACACCCAATACAGGAGTGCCCAGATTCATAAAGCGAGTTCTTAGAGATGTACAAAGAGACGTAGACTCTTGCACAATAATAGTGGGAGACTTTAACACCCCACTGTCAATATTAGATCAATGAGACAGAAATTTAACAAGAATATTCTGGGCTTCAACTCAGCTCTGGACCAAGCGGACCTAATAGACATCTACAGAACTCTCCACCCCAAATCAACAGAATATACATTCTTCTCAGCACCACATTGCACTTATTCTAAAATTGACCACATAATTAGAAGTAAAACACTCCTCAACATATGTAAAAGAATGGAAATCTTAACAAACAGTCTCTCAGACCACAGTGCAATCAAATTAGAACTCAAGATTAAGAAACTCACTCAAAACCGCACAACTACATGGAAACCAAACAGTCTGCTCCTGAATTACTACAGGGTAAATAATAAAATTAAGGCAGAAATAAATAAGTTCTTGAAACCATTGAGAACAAAGACACAACGTACCAGAATCTCTGGGACATAGCTAAAGCAGTGTTTAGAGGGAAATTTATAGCCTTAAATGCCCACAAGAGAAAGCAAGAAAGATCTAAAGTCAACACCCTAGCATCACAATTAAAAGAACTAGAGAAGCAAGAGCACACAAATTCAAAAGCTACCAGATGGCAAGAAATAACTAAGATCTGAGCAGAACTGAAGGAGATAGAGACACAAAAAACCCTTCAAAAAATCAATGAATCCAGAAGCTGGTTTTTTGAAAAGATCAAAAAAGTAGACTGCTAGCCAGACTAACAAAGAAGAAAAGAGAGATGAATCTAATAGATGCAATAATAAATGATAAAGGGGATATCACCACTGATCCCACAGAAATACAGACTACCATCAGAGAATACTGTAAACACCTCTACACAAATAAACTAGAAAGTTTAGAAGAAATGAATACATTTCTGGACACATACACCCTCCCAAGACTAAACCAGGAAGAAGTCAAATCCCTAAAGAGACTAATAACAAGTTCTGAAATTGAGGCAGTAATAGCCTATCAACCAAAAAAAAAGCCCAGAACCAGACAGATTCACAGACAAATTCCACCAGAGGTACAAAGCAGAGCTGGTACCATTCTTTCTGAAACTATTCTAAACAACAGAAGAAGAGGGAGTCCTCTCTAACTCATTTTATGAGGCCAGCATCATCCTGATTCCGAAACCTGGCAGAGACACAACAAGAAAAGAAAATTTCTGGCCAATATCCCTGGTGAACATCGATGCAAAAAATCCTCAATAAAATACTGGCAAACTGAATCCAGCAACACATCAAAAAGCTTATCTAACATGATCAAGTCTGCTTCATCCCTGGGATGCAAGGCTGGTTCAACATACGCAAATCAATAAACATAATCCAGTGCATAAACAGAACCAATGACAAAAACCACATGATTATCTCAATAGATGCAGAAAAGGCCTTCAACAAAATTCAACATCCCTTCATGCTAAAAACTCTCAATAAACTAGGTATTGATGGCACATATCTCAAAATAGTAAGAGTTATTTTTTGACAAACCCACAGCCAATATCATACTGAATGGGCAAAAACTGGAAGCATTCCCTTTGAAAACCGGCACAAGACAAGGATGCCCTCTCTCACCACTCCTATTCAACACAACATTGGAAGTTCCAGCCAGGGCAATCAGGCAAGAGAAAGAAATAAAGGGTATTCAAATAGGAAGAGAGGGAGTCAAATTGTCTCTGTTTGCAGATGACATGATTTTACATTTAGAAAACCCCGTTATCTCAGCCCAAAAACTTCACAAGCTGATCAGCAACTTCAGCAAAGTCTCAGAATACAAAATCTCTGTGCAAAATCACAAGCATTCCTATACACCACTAATAGACAGAGACCCAAATCATGAGTAAACTTCCATTCACAACTGCTACAAAGAGAATTAAATACCTAGGAATACAACTTCCAAGGGAATGTGAAGGACCTCTTGAAGGAGAACTACAAACCACTGCTCAAGGAAATAAGAGAGGACACAAACAAATGGGAAAACATTCCATGCTCATGGATAGGAAGAATCAATATCGTGAAAATGGCCATAATGCACAAAGTAATTTACAGATTCAATGCTATCCCCATCAAGGTACCACTGACTTTCTACACAGAATTAGAAAAAACTACTTTAAATTTCATATGGAACCAAAAAAGAGCCCACACAGCCAAGACAATCCTAAGCAACAACAAAAAAAAAAAAAAAAAAAAAAAAAAAAAAACAATGCTAGAGACATCAGGCTACCTGACTTCAAACTATACTACAAGGCTACAGTAACCACAACAGCATGGTACTGGTACCAAAACAGATATATAGACCAATGGAACAGAACAGAGGCCTCAGAAATAATGCCACAGATCTACAACCTTCTGATTGTTGACAAACCTGACAAAAACAATCAATGTGGAAAAGATTCTCTATTTAATGAATAGTTTTGAAAAAACTGGCTAGCCATATGCAGAAAACTGAAACTGGACCCCTTCCTTACACCTTATACAAAAATTAACTCAAGTTGGATTAAAGACTTAAACATAAGACCTAAAACCATAAAAACACTAGAAGAAAACCTAGGCAAAACCAATCAGGACATAGGCATGGGCAAAGACTTCATGACTAAAACACCAAAAGCAATGACAACAAAAGCCAAAATTGATAAATGAGATCTAATTAAACTAAAGAGCTTTTGCACAGCAAAAGAAACTATCATCAGAGTGAACAGGCAACCTACAGAATGGGAGAAAATTTTTGCAATCTATCCATCTGACAAAGGACTAATATCCAGAATCTACAAAGAACTTAAACAAATTTACAAGAAACAAACAATCCCATCAAAAAGTGGGCGAAGGATATGAACAGACACTTTGCAAAAGAAGACATTTATGTGGCCAACAAACATATGAAAAAATGCTCATCATCACTGATCATCAGAGAAATGCAAATCAAAACTGCAATGAGATATCATCTCATGACAGTTAGAATGACAATCCTTAAAAAGTCAGGAAACAACAGATGCTGGAGAGGATGTGAAGAAATAGGAATGCTTTTACACTGTTGGTGGGAGTGTAAATTAGTTCTACCATTGTGGAAGACAGTGTGGCGATTCCTCAAGGATCTAGAACCAGAAATATCATTTGACCCAGCAATCCCATTACTGGGTTGTACCCAAAGGATTATAAATCATGCTACTGTAAAGACACATGCACAGGTATGTTTATTGTGGCATTGTTCACAATAGCAAAGACTTGGAACCAACCCAAATGCCCACCAATGATAGACTGGGTAAAGAATATGTGGCACATATACACCATGGAATACTATGCAGCCATTAAAAAGGTTGAGTTCATGTCCTTTGCAGGGACATGGATGAAGCTGGAAACCATCATTCTCAGCAAACTAACACGAGAGCAGAAACCAAACACTGCAAGTTCTCACTCATAAGTGGGAGTTGGACAATGAGAACACATGGACACAGGGACGGAAATATCACACACCAGGGTCTGTTTGTTGCGGGAGGTGCTAGGGGAGGGATGGCATTAGTAGAAGTCCCTAATGTAGATAACAGGTTGGTGGGCGCAGCAAACCACCATGGCATGTGTATACCTATGTAACCTGCATGTTCTGCACATGGACTCCAGAACTTTAAGTATAATTTAAAAAATATTAATTAAAATGAGGATTCATTAACAATATGCACATACCTTAAATATTATATCTTAAAGTTAAGATATTTAAATGCCATTCATTAGTTAGGGCAGGGTCTTTTGAGTATCGTTTAGTGTTTGGAATTTGATTTTATCTTTCTTTTATAAACTATACCCATAATACAGCATCAGCAATTTCCAGTTTGGATTCCTTAAAGTAGAAAAGGAACTTGATATATGCAAAGCAATAGGATCTTTCTCCCTCTCCTTCTGTGACTCCCACCTTTTTTTAAGTGACTTGCTTTTCTTGACTCTTTAAAAACATTTTATTTAGATTTCATAGAACAACTCTTTTTTTTACATTCATTTTTATTTACTTTTCCCGTAGCAACCCTATGACCTAACACTGTTATCTCCATTTCATAGATGGAGAAACTCAGACTTTAAAAAGATTACCCTATTTTGTGCACATTGAAGTCTAATAAATGTATTGATAACTGACAACTTGAAGCGAGGTATAGAAAATGCCAAGATATTATTATAGCATAAGATACTAGGTTATTTTTGCATGAAATAATACAACTATGTTTTTATAATCTTTGTAGCCAAGTTTATCTCTAGAAATAAAATTTATAATGGAGATATCATTATCAGTATGATTTTGCATACAATCTCTTAAAACAGATTTCAGAACAACTAATGATCTAGTCAGAAGGCTTGAATTTTAATTCAGACAAAACCAGTTACTAATTCTATGACCTTGAATAAACTATCTATTCTCCTTAGGCCTCTGTACATGGAGGAGATTGAATTTAATGGATTCCCCAAGGTCTTTCTAATCTCTAATTTTCTGTTTACAAACTATTTCACAAACTTTAAAGCCTTCTGATTAAAATGTATTAGACAATAAGCATACTTTTTGTGAAATACACTGCAAAATGCAAAGTTTATATTGGATTTCCCAGTTTTTAATGAATTGGGTGAAAATTGAATGTAATAAAAAAGTTCATAAATGATTCCATTGTTAATAAAAATTATAAAACACTTCAGAAACATTTTGAAATCAAGCAGCTAGGTTAAAAAAATAAAGCAAAGATAAAAATTTGTTCTTAATGATCTATAACTCTTAAAATCAGTCTGTATACTATCCATCTGTTACACACTGGAATTACTATAAAATTAGCCTAACATGTATTAACAACTAGCAAAAGAGAATCAGAGATTCCTAGGGTGCTTAAATAAGTATTACCAGAAAAGACTCATGTTTCTGTCTGCTGGTCCGTCCATCAGTAGGGTTCATTCTAGACCATGGCAGCAACCCCTTTTTCCCTGGCCAATTCATTTTAATCTACTAAAAGATTATACATAGCTTTAATCACACCACGTCTCTTTTTAAGGGTTTTTGGTGACTCTATGTTGCCTAGAGAATTAGGTCTTGACCACTTACCCTGATTTTCAAGGCTCTCTCAGGCTGGCCCCTGCCTGTCTTTCCAACCTCATTCCTTATTGTCTCCTTGTATGTGCCTTTCATAGTAGGCTATGTGAACTATTTAATATTTGCTTTCCCAGGACATTCCCTCTTTACCTTGCTCATGTGGTCCTGCTGCAAATATTGCCTTTCCCCTCATCATCCCAGCTTTTCACTCTCTCCATCTTTCCAGATGCAACTCAAATAGCACTCCTCTTACAAAGCCTTCCTTGATCTCCTCAGCCAAAATTTCTCTCTACTGCGGAGTGTAATAGGCCTTCATCTGTGACCCTCATCAGTTCTCCATTCTTGGTAGAGGTTCTTAAGTATATGACTTACTGGGTTGGAAATTTGAGTTAGTCAAATGTATTCCTGTATGCTGAATAGCAAATAGTTTATAACACAGTCTTTTATATAGTAAGGCTTTAATTAAATATGCAAAATTATCACTGGTATACACTATTTCTGGGTTCACTTCACCAAATATTTATTAGATACCTACAGTGTGCAAGTCACTTCAGTACGAAGGGTGAGACATAAAAGGATTAGTTAATACAAGACAGATGAACAAAAGAAATGGAATCACTTCTCAGTTTCCAAAAACTTGATAAATGAAAATACCACCCAAGAAACCAACAGTCACTCACTCAAGCAAAATGATATTTTTGTTGTCAACTCCAACTGCAGAAGGCGAGAAGGCAGGGATTTGAGACTGTGGAAAGTGAAACTGAATATAAGGAGAGATTACTAGAGTGCATAATTTGAAGTGATACTCAAAATTAAAGTTTAATGATAGTATTTGAGAAAAAATAACATAAGTTATGAACCAGGCATGTTTGTATTCAGTCACAGTGAAATTTACAAGAAGAGATTTTCTGTAAAAAGACCAAGGAAAGGCCAAGATTAGAATGAACAATTACATTGACTTAGGTTGCTTTTTCAGTTTATATCATACTAAATGAGTGCATATGCCAGACTTACAAGTCAGCTGTAAAACACAAGTGGTATCAGGGACCAGTATCAAAGTGATCAAAAATGATTTTACGATCAATTAAAAACCCACAAATATTTATTGGCCTACAATGTGGTAGGCCTTTTGCTTGGAACTGGGGATACAATAATGAATCACACAGGTCCCTAACCTGTGCCTCACTAACATACAATGTCATTCACACACACACACACCCACAGAGAGAGACACACACACACACACACTCACAGAGGTTTGTATTCCAAACATATTTTTATAGTTTTCTAATTTTTTGTTTTGACGTAATTGTCAAGCAGAATTGGTAATGTTTTGGGTATTGCCAGAATTGAGGGCTTGGTGTAGATGGGAGGTGGCAGGTGGGAGTTGGGGGCTGGGGAGGTGAGAGAAAGGTGTCTAGTATGCCCCAAGGATGAATCGTGATACCAGTCACTGAGAGCAAAGGATGGGGAGAGGGGAAAGGATATGTTTCCTGTTGGGTTTGAGCTGCCTTTGAGCCATCTTAGATGTTGAGTAGGTGTTGGATATGGGACTGAAACTAGATAGGGAACTGGAGCCAAACACAGAGGCTCAGACTAGAAATATAAATGTGGGAGCCATTTAGGTTTGGGTAGTGGTTGAAGCTCTCTTTGAATGAAAATGTGTAAGTAGCTGATTAAGTGTTAGAATGCATACAGCTAGAATCCATGTTTCAGGTATTAAGTTTTAAACAAGTACTAAAACAGCTTTTGAAACTCATATATTTATAGCTTTGCCATGTATTAATGCAATATAAATTTCCTTCCTTTACAGGTGGTTGATTGTGGCTTTTCTTTGAATCATCCTAATCAGTTCTTTTGTGAGAGCCAACGTATTCTAAATGGTGGTAAAGGCATAAAGAAGGAAACTTTCCAACCAGAAACTCCTCAACCCAAAACAAGTGTCCAGAAAACCAAGGATGCATCATCTGCTCTGGCCTCTTTAAATTCCTCTCTGGAAATGGATATGGAAGGACTAGAAGATTACTTTAGTGAAGATTCTTAGGCAGTTTTGTAACCCTTTTTCCTCAATAGCCTGTTTCCTGTTTTTAAGATTTTGCCTTTGTTGTTGAAAAAGGGTTTCACTCTGTCACCAAGGCTTAGTACAGAGACACAATTACAGCTGATTGCAGCCTCGACCTTCCCAGCTCAAGTGATCCTGCTACCTCAGCCTCCCAAGTAGTTGGGACCACAGGTGTGCACCCCATATCCAGCTAATTTTTTTCAATTTTTTTTTGTAGAGGTGGGGGTCTCCCTATGTTGCCCAGGCAGATCTCAAACTCCTGGGCTCAAGCGATCCTCACACCTCAGCCTCCCAGAGTGCTGGGATTACAGTTGTGAGCCACTGTGCCTGGCCTTTCTTTTTTTAACATCTTTGTTTAACTTCTCTCTTCACTGCATCCCAATCCATCTACAGGCATGCACACTTAATAGGAAAGCAGGTTTGAGGTAACAACAGAGACTTTCACTATATTTTACTTTGACAGAAGGAAAGAGGAAGAGTTTCTATCAAAATCTGTCACTTGAGTGATGTCATTTAAGTCCTATTTTAGGAGATAAAAACAGCTTTGGGGACTGGTTAAAGTCCCCCAGAAACTACAATAAAGAACAACTTCTGTTTTAACTCTTAATCGCTTTGTAATTTTGACTCAATCCTTTCCTGGACCATTTTTGTTAATAAATATCAAAGTGTACATGACAGTGTCTGCGTATAATTGGGAGAGTCTTATGTCGTAACAGATTGGACATTACTTCAGTTTTAAAGTGGTAATTTGAAGTATCCAACATACTGCTGATCACTAATGAAGATTTTAAACTTTTCTTTACCTTTTTTTTAAGAGTTGACCTATTTGTGGTTATTCTACATCAGGCACCAGACTCTCCTGAGTGAACTGTGACTTGGGAATTAAAATAAAGTATAGCCAGTTATATTTATTAAGGAATAATAGGGATATTTTATTATGTAAAATAATGGCACGTCTTATCTGCTGCCATTACTCTGGGGACAGGTTCATGAAGAATAGACAATTACCAAGCAAGAAGGTTGTACATATAAAATAAAGTGTTTATTTTACCCTCCAACTTCCATAACTTATTACTTCTGTAGTTGTTGTGAATTACCAAATAGATTTGGTAAATTAATTAACTTCAGCAATGAATAGTGATACTTACTTATAGTAACCCCCTCCTTTCAGTGCCAGCAATAGAATTTAATAAATGTTGTGGATGATTACAGACATACGAGATCAATGCCCTGTTCTCTCTGCCTGCTTTTGTCAAGGGAGTAAGGTGAAGTTGATGATCCCTGGCACGTATGCCTTGTGGAGCAGTGCCATTGTGGATACCCTCGTCTAAACAGTGATTTCCTCCGGGGCTCTACTCACTCACCAATAGGATTTGGGGTGCTCAGGAAACCCTGTCTGAAACATAGTTCTTCCTCATCTATTACCTAGGAATATGTGAAAAGTATTAGTCTATTTCTGTCTTCTTTTCCTGGTAAAGAGGGATACTTTTATCCTTTTGAATCAGATACTAACTAAATTGAAAAGAGCACATTGTATTCAGAAAACTAGACTTTTAGCA
Organism: Pan troglodytes; assembly: GCF_028858775.2. Lineage (NCBI taxonomy): Eukaryota > Metazoa > Chordata > Mammalia > Primates > Hominidae > Pan > Pan troglodytes. The sequence goes on from NC_072403.2 coordinate 65,549,275, forward strand.
GCACCATATTTTTAATCATGTGATAAACTGCATCACGATGAAAAGGATTAAACAGGATCAGATAATCAGAAACTAAAAATGTCAACTAATTGAGTTTTCATTTTAGGCTTCTGAGTCAAAGATTTCTTGGAATATTTAGCAACATATAATTAAATGAGATACTATCTAAACTTTTACTTGTCTTGGTGAATTATTATTACCTAGTGCAGAAAATAGTATTTATTATTCCACTACAAATTACCTCTATAAATCTCTGCCTTCTGAAACCATCTGCTACTACCTTCATCATTTGTCATTCTCAACAGGAATCTGATGATTGCCTACCACTTTATCCATGGACTGCAAAACCACAAGTCCTTTAAAAAAAAAAAAAAAGAACAAGTGCTACCTGGAGCTGTTTTAACCACAGATTAAGTTAGCTTTAGAAAGCCGAGCATAGAAATGTAGGTCTTCTTTGTGTTAAAAGGGAGATATTAGAAGCATTCTCGCCACTGTAGTTCAATGAGAAATTTTCTGATAGAATGTTTTGTATCTGGCAGCATTTTGCAAGGCTGTCTTTTTCTACTGCTTCAAGTTCTCCTTCTTTTATGAAGCCTGTGCTCCCACCAGCTAAAAGGACAGAGTCATTAACGGCATGGTAGATGCAGCTTACTGGACTGTTTATTTTATACTGGCAGCCCCAGGAATTTGTGTCATCTTACTTGAATGTTTTATATGTGTCTAGTTGAACTCCAAAATAACACTAGTTTAAATATTAGTTGTATTACAGGTTCAATTCAATTTATTCATAATAAGGTTTGATCTCCTGTCATGTATTATACAGAAGAATATATAAATATTCTGTGAAATCTATAGATTAGAGCATAGGGGATAGAGGTTTATAAAAGAAGATCAAAATTAATGCTTTTCTGGTGCTTTTTGGAGTTGGAAGAAGCAATTTATTATTTTTCATGCTTCACAGGTCTTCACAATTTTGATTTGTTTTCTTTGAGAGCAGACCTGTTTGAATTGGGCGATGTAAAGAACCCAAAAGAAAAAATCAAAAGCCAACAGCCTCTTTTCAAAACCGTAGCCAGTGAAAAAGAATATGAGTCTTCCAGATCTTTTAACTGTTAGTGTTTTATTATCTCTTCAAGGAAGAGAGGCTGTATGATTGTATCAAAGACAAAAGAAGAAACAGCAAAAGAAAGAAACTAGGTTGGAAATTTGTAGCTGGTTGAAGCAATGACATTGTTAGTAGAAATTCTGTCATATTTCTTTCAAGTTGTTTTTCCATAATGTTTTTCACTCTGTCCATACAGTACAAAACTTAATTGCCATGTGCATAAAAGAACACTAGGAAGGTTTTAAGTAAACTTTTTAGGACTGCTTATAATATTGTAGAGTCATAAAAGTGAATAGTTATAGATTTCAAATGAGCTGGGAATGGAATAAAGCAATGGGAAAGATCTTTAATTCACATAGAATTTTAATAAGCTAAGGGAATTCTTCTCTCTCTAAAAGCATGCAGGGTGTTTTGCTTGTTACACTTTGCTGTCTTATTAATACTCAGGGTCTTTGCAAGCAAATTTCTGTAATTCTTTACAAAGAAGAGAAGAAAACTTCTGGGATTTAAGCTTGAAAGGTGAAATGAGACAATTCTAAAGTTCTGTTTCAGTTAGAGTCTACTCTGCAAATTTAATCAAGGTCTTCCACAGGCATCAGCTTGACATTAAATTTAAGTGCCCATTAAAGTGAGAGTTTGACAGCAGTTCTGAATGTGAAAGCTCTGTCTGAGGACATCTTTACAGCTGGAAGGGAAAAATAAAAACGTTGTTGAGAAGCCTGAAACCACTGTGGTAATTAGACCCATTTGTTAACTTCTTTTTTAATGTTGGCAAAGGGAGGGAGAGAAAAGGTTGACAGAGTCTGGAATCAGGAAGACAGTCCAGAGCTCCCTGTAGAAATCGGGTAAGCACAGCGTCCTGTATTGCAGAGAATACTGGCAGATATTCCCTCTGACAAATGAGTGAGATGGGGAATTTATTTTATGAACTTCATTCGGTTTGTCTTTCTTTCAACACACAGAGCCATGGTGTGTGGAAGCTGCGTTTTGGATAGGTGTGCTGGTTTGGTTGTAAGGCCCTTTGGAAGACACAGAGCGTTATTTGGGAGTGGACCTCTGGTGGTACGTTGTTGGCCTGAAGAGTTAATGTTTCTCACAAGGGTATCTAACTTATATTCAGGTAATCACTTACTTACCTAAAGCATCTGGTCTTTTCAGTATTGAATTCCTTTTTCACAGGTCGCGATTGCCCTAGTCTAAGGCTTCTCACCATAATTGGCATTGTAGGCAATTAGCTTCGTGGAAATCATGTCACCGGTAGGAAATTATCTTCCTACTTCACTGACCTGCCTGCCAAAAATGATACTAGTTCTTGTTATTGGTTTGCTTTCTATCCTGTAAGCTCTTTTTTTTCATTGCTTCATGACATTTTACTTTTTCCAGAATTATCACTGTAGAACCTTATCAAAGGCTAAAGAATATGTCTTCATATGAAGCTCCTGCATTTCCCTTGAGCTTTCCATTGCAGTACTGTTTTTGAACATTGATGACAAGGTAGTGAAACAACACTGCTAATAAATATATAATGGGTTTTTCAATTTAACCTTGCATTTCTAGGTATTCATTCACCACACTGAAACTATGAGGCTTTTTAAGGTTTTGTTTAGTTTTGCACTGAAAGCACAGGGAAAAATAAATTCAACAAATACTGCATTTAATTTAAGACTGACCATCTTGTGAACATTTCCCCGATTACTCCCACACATTTTTTTAAGAGATCTTACCTTCTATTTGAGTCATGGGATACCAAGGTCTTCATTACTGATTAAAAATGACATAATGATACATACTTCTCTTTTCCCTTTCATTGGCAAGAATTAAACTGTGATTTAAACAATGCTCTATCACCCTTAACTCTTGGTTGTCCATAGAGTTCCTGCCTGGTTCTCTTCTTACTTCATGAGTCTGCCCGAGTGAACTCATTCACCCCTATGGTATTTTTTTCCATCCATATGCAAATAATCCCCAAATCTGTATCTCCAGCTGAGAATTCTCTGAGCACAGATCCATCTATCCAGCTATCTCTTGGATCTCTTTTTAGGATATCCCACAAGTATCTCAAATTTAATTTGTTCAAAGATCAAACCTGTTCTCTCATCTATTTCTCACCTATTTTGTCAATACAGAAACCCTAAAGTTAACCTTGACTGTGATTTTCCACCTTCTCCATCCAAATCCAATTGATTCTATTCTAATACCAGTGTGTCTAAACCAGTAGATCTCAAATGGGGGTAATTTTGCCATGCAGGAGACATTTTGGTGATCACAAATGGAGGAGGGCCTGCTCTTGGCATCTAGTGGATGGAGGCTGAGGATGCTACTAAACATCCTACAGTGCCCCTACAGTGCACAGGACAGCCCTTCACCACAAAGAAATATGTGGCCCGAAATGTGCAGAAACCCTGTTCTAAACAGTTTCCTCTCCTCCCTTCCTTCCTTGTACTACATTAGTTTGCCCTCTCATCATTCTAAGCGAAGTGGTCTCAACTAACTAGCCTAGTCTCCATTTGCCCACCCTGAACCCCATCCCATATCCTTCTTCAAAATCTAATCCAAATACTTTTCCCCTGGGTGTGTGTCTTGCACATGGCTCTCCATTACCTATATGAGGAAGTCCAACCACCTATTATTTTGTGCATGAGGCCCTCCATGACCTGGTTCTGTCTACCTCTCCAGTCCCATCTATTGCCATTCAGCTCCCTACTCTATAATCCAATCCAGTGATTTAGCCATTCTGCACAAACTTTCCCCGCACATTCAACTACAAACTCCCTCTTTCCTCATATTACCCTCCCTGCCTGGAATGCCCTTCCATTCCCCACCATGCTAACTACTGTTTCTCCTCTAAGGCTCAGGTTAGGTACATTCCTTCAGCCTTCTCTGTTGACCCCAGTATAGATTCATTGTCCCTTTCAGTTCATCTAACATATGCCATGGATGTTATACTTAATAGCTATATGACAGTACTTATACTTACAATCATCCATTTACTTATGTTTCCCTTATGTTTTATAGTACCCATTTACTTATGTTTCCCTTCATTACACTATAAAGTCCTTGAGGACAGAAACTATATCACTTTCATATTTGAATCCCTAATAATTAGCATTGTCTCTAGTTCTTAGCATCGTGTATGACATTCTTGGGCACTCAGTAAACATGGGTAGAGTGCATGAATGGTTACTTGCTTATTAGGAATCTCAAATTCATTGTTTTTAAGACCTACAAACAAACAAGAGGTGGAATGGATTCTGGGCCCCAGATTGGAGGCATCACTTACAATCAAAACTTGGGCAAGCTCTTCTTTAATTTTCCATGCTTCATTTGCTTCATATGACAAGGGGATAATGATTACACCTACTTCAAGATGATTCTATTAGCTGCTATTACATCTACAACAGTCAGAATTCTGTCTGTCACATGGAAACACTTGTTTTGTTTGATAATCAACCCTTCCAACAAATGTTATACTACTACATGGATTCTCCCTATTTCAGGGGCATTCATTCTGAATATCCCTTACCTGGAGTAATCCTCTTATATCCACTATAATGTGGTAGAGTGTGGGAGCTAGGGGAACCCACCAAACAAAGTTTTAGCAAAAAGCACACACGTCAATGGATCTATGACTGCCACACCTTTGACACCTTTGTAGCCAGGCAGGGTAGATGGAGAATTGCCAACTATGAAACTGGAGGATTTCCTATGTATGGGATATACTGTGGTAAGAAAAGTTGCTCACAGGGTGTCACGGAGTACTGCTTGTTCTTAAAAAGGAAGAACTGAGGCAACTTGAGCTTTGGAATATAGAAATGTCAGTGGGTTTACATATGACTCCCAGTGAAAGTGATACCTGTGGGGTACCTAGTCTCCAAGCACTTTAAAAAGTACTTTTAGGTAGATCAAATCAGGTGCCACCATGGCACTTCTGGAAGTGGATAAGAATAGTAATCATCTGCATTTTCCCTAAAAATGACTCTGAGAGGCCTGGCATGGTGGCTCACACCTGTCACCATCACTTCAGGAGGTCAAAGTGGGAAGATCACGTGAGGCCAAGAGCTTGAGACTAGCCTGGGCCACACAGTAAGACTGTCTCTACAAAAAATAAACTAGCCAGGTATGGTGGCACTCACCTATAGACCCAGCTACTCAGGAGGCTGAGGCAGGAGGATCACTTGAACGTAGGAGTTCGAGGCTGCAGTGAGCTATATCTAGCCACTGTGCTCCAGGCTAGGTGACAGAGTGAGACCCTGACTCTAGGGGGGAAAAATAGATTAAATTCCCTGAGCTGGCTCACAGGTTCTCTGATCAAATCAGGCACGGTGACTTCTTGGCCTGTGCACTTCCTTCTTCATCATGGTTTTCTCACCAAGGGCCTTAGGACCAGCTCCCATGACTGAGCAGCCCAAACTGCAGGCCACGACTAAACCAACTCATTTCTATTATGTGGCAAGTTAATTAATCCTCCTGCTTCAGTTTCTCTATCTATAAAATTGGGATAATAGCATTACCTAAGTCACAGAATTTGTATGAGATGAAATGAGATAGCCAGTGTCAAATGCTTTGTGAACAGTCTGACACATGGTAAGCTCTAAATAATTGTTAGCTATTATTATACAAAAGTTCTACCAAATTTTGTTTGAAATAGGGTTATCCAAATAAAGTTTGGAAACTATAATAAACTTTTGTGCATCAAAGGGTAAGAATTCTATGGAATACAAATTCTAAAACCCTTAGCCCTTCAGATAAAAAAATGAACTACAGACTCTCAGAATTATAAAGAATTTCTACTACCAGGATTTCTCCTAACTGTGTTTTGCTTGGCATCATGGAATAATCTATGCAAAGTAGAGCCAGGATTCCTCAAGGATCTAGAACTAGAAATACCATTTGACCCAGCAATCCCATTACTGGGTATATACCCAAAGGATTATAAATCATGCTACTCTAAAGACACATGCACACATATGTTTATTGTGGCACTATTCACAATAGCAAAGACTTGGAACCAACCCAAATGCCCATCAATGATAGACTGGATTAAGATAATGTGGCACATATACACCATGGAATACTATGCAGCCATAAAAAAGGATGAGTTAATGTCCTTTGCAGGGACATAGATGAAGCTGGAAACCATCATTCTCAGCAAAATATTACAAGGACAGAAAATGAAACACCGCATGTTCTCACTCATAGGCGGAAATTGAATGATGAGAACACTTGGACACAGGGAGGGGAACGTCAGACACTGGGGCCTGTTGGGGGGTGGGGGGCTAGGGGAGGGATAACATTAGGAGAAATACCTAATGTAAATGATGAGTTTATGGGTGCAGCAAACCAGCATGACACACGTATACCTATGTATCAAACCTACACATTTTGCACATGTACCCTAGAACTTAAAGTATAATAAATATTTAAAAAAAGAAAAAAAGAGTTTCCGGGACAAGTCCTCACCCTACAGTTGTTCACATTCAAAGCTTTTTAGAGAGGCTAAATACAATGCAGGGTGTGTCTCAAAAGAAAACACATAAGGGAATGGACTACCCTCAATTTCCTTCTCTAAACTGAGGACTTGTTTTTGAAGACTGAAAAAAAAAAATTCCTCTTGCAATCTCAAATGGTAATATAATAATTTCAAAAGTTGCTCAGAAGCTGTTGGTTTTTGATAGTAAAATGAAAAGTTAAAATTGTAAAATTGTAAGCATCAAAAATCAATCAGCATCTTTCTTATTTGAACCTTGATATGAAATTATATAGGTATTCATTTTACTTGTCCCTTCCTTCTTTTGCTTTAAATGCAAAAATGACAGAAAATTCTTACTCAGCTAAAGATTATTTTAATATTCCAGCTTCTCTTGTGATACTTCTTGCACCCATATTAGGAAACAAAGTCTTGAAGTTCTTTGTAATGTTATATGTTACTTCAATTAAGTATGTACAAATGTCATTTTTTAATTTTTAAATTACAAAACAAGTTAAATTTTTTGAATTTCTAGCCACTTAGACTTATTTTTACAATTTGGCTCTTTATTCAGTCATATTGTCTGTCATTTCCTTTCTTTTATATTTGGTAAAAATTTTCATAGACAAAAATTTTCCCATTATGATCTAATGATTTTAAAATTTTCCACATTCCTAGAATTCTGATTAAACAATCTCCAGGTATTTTTCAATTCGAAGCTCAAATCAAGCATAATTCAGGTTCATGAACATATGGAGATAATGATGGCTTAGAAAATTTGCTATGACCAAACTGCTGCTTTTGCTGCCTTGAAGCTCTGTGGCTATTTGCTTTGTAAATTTCTCCCCACTGTGGTTTTAGATACATTGGGGAAAATAGACTCCTAGGCATACGAGGAGGACAGGATGGTAGTGGGTATGTAGAAGGATAAAGGTTCTACTCTATTGCTCTGGTTTTACACCCTTCAATTATATTACAGGGGGTCAACACTGAGGTGGCACTTCTAACTCTCAGAACTTTGTTAAGAACATCTCTATCTCCTAATGGTCTTTTTGTTGATTCCTTTGTCTGTTTTACTAATAATGTATTGCATTTTAACTATTATAGCTTTTATACCATTTAAACTGTTTTTCTGATAATTTTACCCCAATTTACATCTGTCCTACTATGTAAGTGTCATGCTTTGATGTGCTTCCTTTTTTCATATAATATACTTTTTAATTGAAGATAAAATACATACAGAAAAGTGCAGGAAACATTAATGTACAAACTTTTACAAATTGACCTCACCCTATAACAACGCAGATTAAGAAACTGAATCTCAACAGCACTCCCGAAGGCCCTCCTCATACCACCTTCTAGTCACTAGCCCCTTTCTCTTCAAAGGTAATCACCTATTGTAACTTTTAGCACCACAGGTGCCCTGCTCTGTCCAGGTCTGAGAGTTAACAAAGGCTAAAGTCACCTTCAGGAGTATGGCTATCATTGGTGGATTGACACCTATGGCTGTGCTCCATTGCAGCTGTTCCCATGCCAAATCTGGGCTCTGCACAGGCTGGAGTGCTGTCTGTTTCAACTCTCTGGGTAGTTCTCTCTGCCAGCTCAGATGTCCATGGGGGTGTGGGGTCTCCTGCAGCTTAGGATTCTAGAGGTTGATGGTGAGAGTGGGCCACTCCATGTCTACTTCACTCGTTCCTTCCCTAGGGGCTGCTCAGGGCCAAGAACAAGTCCTGAGGCTCAGCAACCCCATGCAGGGTTCCCAACTTCCTTCCTTTCTTTTTAAATTTTTTTGTTTTGTTTTGTTTTGTTTTTTTCTGAGACAGAGTTTCACTCTTGTTGCCCAGGCTGGAGTGCAATGGTACGATCTTGGCTCATTGCAACCTCTATCTCCTGGGTTCAAGCGATTCTCCTGCCTCAGCCTCCTGAATAGACGGATTACAGGCATGGCCCACTAATCCTCCCTCCCCTTTCACTCTGCGGTCTGTGTCCTCTTTCTGTTCACTCTCAATGCCCTCTTTCCAAAGAGCATGCCAGTTTACCTGATGGTCTTGTTGGGAGACCAAAATGGGCTCTCTTGGTGGGAGAAGCTTTTCTTGGCTGTGTCTAGTCAGCTGTCTTGGCTCTTACCCCTTTCTTGTCTTCTTAAAGTCTACTTTGTCAGATATTTATACAGCTACATGTTTGTTTTGTATTGTATTTTAACTATTATATTTATATGTATTTTAATTATTTTATGTATTTTAATTATTATAGCTTTTATACCATTTTGTTTGTTTCTGTGGGATATATTTTTCTGCAATTTTATTTTTAAACTTTCTATATCATTATACTTAAAGTCATCTCCTCTAAGCAGCATACAGTTTAGGCTTTGCTTTTGTATACAATCTGGTAATCTTTGTCTTTATTTGCACATTGGTTCCATTTACATCTAATGTAATCACTGATATATTTGGTTTTAAATCTACCACTTATGTTTTGTTTTCTATTTGTTTCATCTGTTCTATGGTGTTCCTTTTCTCTCCTTTCTGGATTTCTTTAAAAAATTTTGTTTTGCTCTTACATTTGCTTGTTAATTATATAGTATTTTACTATTCTTTTACTGTTTAACCTAGAATATATAACAGGAATCCTTAACTTATTAAAATCTAATATAAATTAGTACTTATGTTTACTATTTCAAGATAATGCAAGCACCTTTATTCCATTTATCTTTCTCCTGCCTTATATGTTAACATTTAATTATATATTTTAAACCCTTCTCTCTGTATTTTAAGCAATACATTATTATTGTTTTATACAGTTATTGTTTATTTAGCTCTATCTACATATTTATTTACCCTTTTCATTACTCTTTATTCTTTCTTGAATTTTCATCTGGAATTATTTTCCTTCTAACTGAATAACTCCTTTTAGTATTTTCTTTCGTATGGGTAAGCTGATGACAAATTCTCTTAGTTCTTGTTTGGTAATTTCTTTATTTAACATTCCCTTTTGAAGGATATTTTTACAATGTATAAAATTCTAGGTTTGAATCCAAGTACACATTAATAAATAGTTTAAAAATTTTATTTATGTATATACAATAGAATATCATTCAACCTTTAAATAGAAGAAAATTGACACATTGCAACATAGATGAATTTTGAGGACATTGTGCTAAGTGAAATATACCAGTCACAAAAAGACAAATAGTACATGATTACACTTATATGAGATATCTAAGGCAGTGAAATACATAGAAACAGAAAGTAGAATGGTGATTGCCAGGTCACTTGGGGGAGGAGAAAGAAGAAAAGGGGTTGTTTAATTATATGTACTGAATGCTATGTTCACCCCAAATCCATGTTAACACCCTAATTCCCATTGTGCTGGTAGTTGCAAGTGGGACCTTTGGGAGGTAGTTAGGTCACAAAGGTAGAGCTCTCATGAGTAGTACCAGTGTGCCCTTTATAAGAGGAGACATAAGAAAGATGATCTCTCTCTCACCACCATGTGAGGATGCAGCAAGAAGGCAGCTATTTGCAAACCAAGAGGACTCACACCAGACACCAAATCTGCTGGCACTCTAATCTTGGTCTTCTTAACCTCCAGAACTGTGAGAAATACATGTTTGTAGTTTAAGCCACCCAGTCTATGATATCTTGCTATTGCAGCCTGAATTAAAACAAATAGGGGTAGAGTTTCTGTTTTGCAACACAAGCAAGTTCTAGAGATTGGTTGCACAATAATGTACATATATTTAATACTGCCTAACTTTACTCTTAAAATGGTTAAAATGGTAAATTTTAGTTATGTGTATCTTCTCACAACTTTTTTTTAAAGTCTAGGTTTGCAGTTGTTTTCTGTACCACTTTAAACTTTATTTTTTTTTGTCTTTTGGTTTCCATTGTTTCTGTTGAGAAGTTAGCTGTCAGTCCTAAAATTGCTCCTTTGTAGGTAATACATCTTTTGTTTCACACTGCTTTTATGTTGTTCTCTTTGTCTTTAGTTTTCAATAGTTTATTTTATACATAGGGTATTTTTTCTAGTTCTGTAGGAGATGTGTGGTACTTCTGAAATCTGAAATTTGATGTCTTCAGCTTTAGAAGATTTCCTGCCATTGTCTCTTCAAATATTGCTTCTTCTCTTTCATTTCTAGAGACTGTCTTTTTACTTTCTGTTTTTTAGTTCATATATTTTTATTGAGGGACTATTCTCCATGACATTTCTATATATTTTGTAGATCTTTTCAAGGATGTTTGTATAGCAAAGCAAGATAGAAGTAGTGTTTCCTTCTAGGGTGGAGGGTAACTTTGTTTCATCAGCATCATAAAGATAATGTCCTCCTCTGAGACAAAGATTGGTCAGGTTTGCTAGAAGTCCCGCATAAGATTGGGGATTTCCTAAGCCTGAGACTCCTCAGCAGTGACACAGATCTATTATGTCCACAGACTCTACTTAGACTCACCTCTGTATCACTCCCATGGGACTGGGGATGGGGAGTGGGTTACAGGGGAACTAAAGCCTTGAGTAGTATCTTTGTCTCTGACACAGCAGTCTGATGCTTTCTTTCAGCATCTGTGAAATTATGACAGTCTAACTTAGCTTGCAAGTAGGCTAAAATCTCAGAACACTCAGAGTCCATGACAATTTTCTACTGAGGTATATTTTAGTTCACTAATGCTCTTTATTGTTGTGACTAATCCACTGTTAAATATACTGGGATTTTAATTTCTCTTACTGTATTTTTTTAGTTCTAGAATATCCATTTGATTCTTTCGTGTAGCTTCTAGTTCTCTGTTAGGATTCTGAATCTAATTCTTGATTTTTTAAAAAACGTAACTTTCACAGGTATTTTTAAGCCCCAGTTTGTTAACTCCAGTGTCTGGATTGCCTGTGAATTTATTTATGTTGTTTGATTTTTTTTGATGGGCTTATCTCTACATTTGCCTTATAATTTTTGACTGAATGTTGGAATAGTGTTTGAAAAATTATAGAAATAATTTGAGGATGTGAATGATGTTATCTTCTTTCAGAAATAATTTACTTCTGTTTCTGTAAGGCAGTTAGGCAGTAGCATATCGCTCCAATCCAATCAGGAGTTGGAGTGACTTGAGGCATGGTTTTAGTCTTTATGAGAGCTGGTCTATTTTTCACTTTGCACATCTTCCTGATTGTAGTTTTTCAGGGGTCCCAGCCAGAAGCCTTGGTTTATCAAGGCTAGTATTCCTTGGAAATCCCAGGACTCCAATTTTTATCTTCCCCAACTCCATGAATCTGCTGTAAGGTGTGCTCACTTTTCAGCCTTCCAGGCTGCAGTTTAGGCTAGAAGCAGACTACTGCAATCTGAATAGGGATGGATGTTATTTAAGACTAGGTTTCAGCCTTCATGACAACAAAGACTATATATAGCTTTTGAGGGGTCCAAAATGAAAGCTCAGGTTATTAAGGAGGACTCATCTTGCTAGGCCTTGAAAGATTGACAAAATTCTTCCAGTTTATCTAAGACTTTCCCAATTGTAGTACTAAAAGCCCCAAATCCTGAGAAACCCCTCAGTCCCATGAAAACTGGACAGTCATCCTAGTTTTGAATTCCAATTTTTTAAATCTCAATCTTTATTTCAGAAGGCTAAAAACTCCAATTATCTTTTCAGTTTTTTGACTGGTCATTGTGAATCAGCAAATATCTAACAGGTTGAAAGGATGCCATGTCCCCATATAAACCAAGCTCATTTCCATTGTTTGGCCTTTAAACTTGCTTTTCCTTTGTCTGACATGGTCTTCTACTAAATTTTCTTGCAACTGTCATTATTCATGGCTCAGCTCAAGCATCATCTCTTAAGAACAACTTATGTAAAGCAGCCCCATTCTCAGTGTACTTTCTGTCCCAATGCTCCATTATATGTTCTTCATAACTCATCACTATCTCAAATTACTCACTTGTTAGATTACATTTTTATTACCTGTCTTACCCTCATCTAAGTATATATTCTGGGAAATAAACTCCGTAAGAGCAAGTACCTTGTTTATCTAGTTTATTTCCATATACACAGCATCTAGAACAGTCCTAGAACTTAATAGGGGCTCAATAAATACTTACTGAATAAATAAATAAATGCCTTCTGCTGATTCGTATTTTCCAAAATTTCTCAAAACCTTGAGGCTGCCTAAATGCAAGTTGCACCACAGTTAATAATTCCTTACCTATTTGAGTCCTTTCTCAAGTAGATTGAAATTGAGTTGTTTTATAGGGCTCATTTTCCCAATTGTTTTTGCAGTTAACCAATGCTATGGTTGAATGTCCCTTCCAAAACTCATGTTGAAATTTCATTGCCATATGATAGTATAAAAGGTAAAACCTTTAAGAGGGGATTAAAGGTAATCCATTATCACCCCTGAGATTAACGCTATTATTACAGGCATGGATTAGTTATCATAGGAAGTGAGTTCCTGATAAAAAGGAGTTCTGCTCAATTTCTCTCTTGTGCAAGTGCTTCTCATTATGTGATGCCTTCTGCCATGTTATGATGCAGAAAGAAGACCCTCACCAGATGCAACCCCTCAGCCTTGGACTTACCCGACTCCAGACCTTTTCTGTATAAGTTACCCAGTCTGTGGTACTCTGTTATAGAGAGAAAATGTGCTAAGACAACCAAAGATCACACTGCAGGACCTAGAAGTTTAACTTAGAATAATTTAAATTCTCTGAGAAATTCACAGCTTAATGGCCCATGAACATCTTCATATGTCCTTCAGAAAGTCATGCAGGAGTGGCTTTATATTAATGATCAATCTGTCAAAGCAAAATGCAAATGATGATGAGTCACTTTGTCAAGTGGGTGTACTAGTTCTGTGGACTATTGATGAGCTCAAAGGAAGAGGTCGTGCACTAGGGAACTCACACTGTGACAAAGATTCTCATTAGTGTTATTACTCTAAGACCTCTTATCAGCCAATAAGGCTCAAAAGGAAAAATAAAGAAAACCAGAACTGAGGGCTGACATTGGGAAAATAATTATGCTGCTATTGTGATATTGCTTATGAAGTACACCCTCAAAAATAAATGACAAAATGCCTAAAATACAATTTCCTTGGGATACATTACTCAGTAAGATGAAGAGTATCTTATCCATGAAGCAGTGATATGAGGATCTGATGATGGGCAAACATTTTTATTGCATGCTTACAGAAGCCAGGTTAAGAAAGTAAGATGTATAAATATAATTAAACATCATACTCCTAGCTACCATTTGTTGGGAGAACCAGCATCCTTGGCACCATCTTCAACACCATTCTTCCTCTCCTGCAAACCTTGTTGCTTCTAAAATCAAACATATCCACAACATGACCATATCCCACCACCTCATTGTTGTATCCTGTTCAAAAGTGTTATCACTTCTTGCCCAAATTATTGTAGTAACCTTTAACTGTTATAATCCGTTTATAATTGCTTGAACACCTATTGATGGCTCAGCAAAAACTAGCATTTTAAAATGTATTCATGAATAGTAAGGTACACCAAACAGAAACAGCTGTTTTTCTAAGTCTTTGCAAAGAAGGGGGAAAGCTATTGGGTGTGGAGGTGGGACAGAGGAAAACTATAGCCAGTGGGCCAAATCTCACCTGTTTCCTATCTTTGTAAATAAAATTGTATTGGAGTACAACCATAGCTATTTATTTATGTGTTGCCTTTGGCTGTCTGTACTACCATGGCAGGGTTGAGTAGTCCAAACAGAGATGTATGACCATCAAAGCTTATTATATTTACTATTTGACCTTTAAAGAAAAAAACTTGTCAGTTCCTGAACTTAGGATATAGCTCATGTTCTTGTAGAACCATTATAATAGATCATACTATGTTTATTTTCCTTAAGTGTAGTTAGGAAGTATCTATATACACTATTCTTAAACTTCCAGAATATTTCTGTAAAGAAATTTTGTCAAAAGTCAAACCTAAACAAAGCTGCCTTCCTAACACAACCTTAATGTTTCCAAGAAGTATATAGCTCAGTTCCAGCCATCTAAAAACTAATGTCCTGTCCATCGAAGTAATTAAAGTCTTCAGTCCACCACCATTTAAAATTAGTGCTCTGGCCAAACCGCCACAAATGCTCTATGTGACTCCATTTTCTGTTGTGTTTCCTTGTCAGATTTGATTCTTTATTTCACTGAAATGGACCAATTTTTGGAAGAACATTATTCCATCCTGAAAACTTCCTGTAAGCCATGCATTTATTACATGGCATGAGGTGCTTGAATTAATGCACTACCTATATTCTCAAGGCTTTGAATACCATATATCAAGTATATATTCTTATAGATTTGAACTTAAAGCATTCCTTCTGCTCACTTGACATTTCCATGCATCTTCTAGCTGTCCAAAACTAAACTCTCAGTCTAACCCCTTCCCCTGCCCAGACCTGCTTACTTCAGCCATCTCCATCTAGTTACAGCAGCTCCATCCTTCTCGTCACCTAGGCTAAACCACTTGAGTTCATCCTTAGTTTGGATATACAATGTGTGGGAGAGGAGTCTAACAGACAGTCTGTGATGGTTAAAACTGAGTGTCAACTTGACTGGATTGGAGGATGTATAGGTGTGTCTGTGAGGGTGTTGCCAAAGGAGATTAACATTTGAGTCAGTGGGCTGGGGAAGGCAGACCCACCCTTAATGTTGGAGGCACAATCTAATCAGCTGCCAGCAAAAATAAAGCAGGCAGAAAAAGGTGAAAAGGCGAGACTGGCCTAGCCTCCCAACCTACATCTTTCTCCTGTGCTGGATGCTTCCTGCCCTGAAACATCAGACTCCAAGCTCTTCAGTTTTGAGACTTGGACTAGCTCTCTTTGCCCCTCAAGCTTGCAGACAGCCTATTGTGGGACCTCGTGATTTATGAACTCATATATACATATACATACACACACAGACATATATACACACATATATACAAATATATGTATATATACACATGTATACAAATATATGTATATATACACATATATACACATATATGTATACACATATATACACATATATGTATACACATATATGTATATATACACATATATGTATACACATATATGTATACACATATATGTATACACATATATGTATACACATATATGTATACACATATATGTATACACATATATGTATACACATATATGTATATATGTATACATATGTATATATACACATTTATATATACATACATACACGTGTGTGTATACACGTATACGCAAATATACATGTGTGTATACGTGTATACACATACATATGTGTAAACACGTACACATATAAACACATGTACATACACACACATATATACATGCATACATGTATATACACATACATATATACACGCATACATGTATATACACATACATACATACACGCATACATATATACATACACACATACATGTATATACATACATATATACACGTATACATGTGTGTATGTACACATGCATACACACATGTATACGTCTATACATATGTACATATACATGTATATATATGAACACGTACATATATACATGTATATATGTATACATGCATGCGCATATACAAGCACACATGCACGTACACATGTACACATACATGTGCGTATACATGCATACATGTGTGTAAATGTATGTGTACAAATATACATATGCATACATGTAAGTGTGTATACATGCATACATGTGTGTACACACGTGTATACATGTATGCGTGTACACATCTATATATGCATGCACACACGTATACATGTATGCGTATATACGTGTGTGCATGTGTGTATATACACATATACATGAATACGTGTATATATACATGTATGTGTGTATATATACATGCATATATGCATGCATACATGTGTGTATGCATGCATGTATACATGTGTGTATGCATGCATGTATGCATGTATACATGCGTATATGCATGCATATACGCATGTATACCTGTGTATTATGCATGCATATATGCATGTATACCTGTGTATTATGCATGCATACATGCATGTATACATGTGTATTATACATGCATATATACTCTATACGTGTGTGTATATATATACACATGTATACATACATATATGGGGAATTCCCTATGATCAGTTGACAGAGGAAGAGAAGAATAGGGCCTGATTCACTGATGGTTCTGCACAATATGCAGGCACCACCCAAAAGTGGACAGCTGCAGCATGACAGCCCCTTTCTAGGACATCCCTGGACAGCAGTGAAGAAAAATCTTCCCAGTGGGCAGAACTTCAAGCAGTGCATCTAGTTGTACACTTTGCATGGAAGGAGAAATGGCCAGATGTGCGATTATATATTGATTCGTGGGCTGTAGCCAATGGTTTGGCTGGATGGTCATGAACTTGGAAGAAGCATGATTGGAAAATTGGTGACAAAGAAATTTGGGGAAGAAGTATGTTGATGGACCTCTCTGAGTAGTCAAAATCTGTGAAGATATTTGTATCGCATGTGAGTGCTCACCAACAAGTGACCTTGGCAGAGGAGGATTTTAATAATCAAGTGGATAGGATGACCTGTTCTATGGACACCACTCAGCCTCTTTCCCCAGCCACCCCTGTCATTGCCGAACAGGCCCATGAACAAAGTGGCAATGGTGGCAGGGATGGATGTTGTGCATGGGCTCAGCAACATGGACTTCCACTCACCAAGGATGACCTGGCTATGGCCACTGCTGAGTGCCCAATTTGCCAGCAGCAGAGAGCAACACTGAGCCCTCGATATGACACCATTCCTTGGGTGATCAGCCAGTGTCCTGGTGGCAGGTTGATTATATTGGAACTCTTCCATCATGGAAAGGGCAGAGGTTTGTCCTCATTGGAATAGACGCTTACTCTGGATATGGGTTTGCCTATCCTGCCTGCAGTGCTTCTGGCAAGACTACTATCCGTAGACTCACAGAGTGCCTTATCTACCATCATGGTATTCCACACAGCATTGCCTCTGACCAAGGCACTCACTTTATGGCTAAATAAGTGAAGCAGTGAGCTCATGCTCATGGAATTCACTGCTCCTACCATGTTCCCTATCACTCTGAAGCAGCTGGATTAATAGAATGGTGGAATGGCCTTTTGAAGTCACAATTACAATGCCAACTAGGTGACAATACTTTGCAGGGCTGGGACAAAGTTCTCCCGAAGGCTGTGTATGCTCTGTATCAGAGTCCAATATATGATACTGTTTCTCCCATAGCCAGGATTTATGGGTCTGGGAATCACAGGGTGAAAGTGGAAGTGGCACCACTCACCATCACCCCTAGTGATCCACTAGCAAAATTTTTGCTTCCTGTTCCCGCGACATTACGTTCTGCTGGCCTAGAGGTCTTAGTTCCAGAGGAAGGAACACTGCCACCAGGAGGCACAACAACAATTCCATTAAACTGGAAGTTAAGATAGCCACCTTGGGCTCCTCCTACCTTTAAGTCAACAGGCTAAGAGGAGAGTTACAGTGTTTGCTGAGGTGACTGACCCAGACTATCAAGATGAAATCAGTGTACTACTTCATAATGAAGGTAAGGAGAAGTATGTATGGAATACAGAAGATGCATTAGGCTGTCTCATAGTATTACTATGCCCTGTGATTAAGGTCAATGGGAAACTACAACAGCCCAAGCCAGGCAGGACTACAAATGGTCCAGACTCTTCAGAAATGAAGATTTGGTTCACTCTACCAGGAAAAATTCTGCTACCTGCTGAGGTGCTTTCTAAAGGCAAAGGGAATACAGAATGGGTAGTAGAAGAAGGTAGTTATCAATACCAGCTGCGACCACATGACCAGCTGCAGAAACAAGGACGGTAACTGTCATGAGTATTTTCTCCTTTAGTTAATAAAATATTTGTGCATTATACACTTGTACTAATAAAATATCTTCATTTCCTTTTCCTTTATCATGTGACATAAGATTTATTGACTTCCTATCAGCATTTAAGTATTGTTAACTTTATGTAATAGTATTTGGGTTGGGTGTTGGTGCGTTTCCAGTTGTATGAAGGATGGTTGTATTATGTTAGTGTAGTTATGACCTCATTATTGTCTTTCTTTGAGATTGTGTATGATCTCAGGAGATGTGTATGGGTTCAAGTTGACAAGGGGTAGACCTGTGATGGTTAATACTTAGTGTCAAATTAATTGGATTGAAGGATGCAAAGTATTGATCCTAGGTGTGTCTGTGAGGATGTTGCAAAAGGAGATTAACACTTGAGTCAGTGGGCTGGAGAAGGCAGATCCACCCTTAATCTGGTGGGCACAATCTAATCAGCTGCCAATGAATATAAAGCAGGCAGAAAAACGTGAAAAGGTGAGACTGGCCTAGCACCCCCAGCCTACGTCTTTCTCCCGTGCTGGATGCTTCCTGCTCTCAAACGCTGGACTCCAAGTTCTTCACTTTTGGGAATAGGACTGGCTCTCCTTGCTCCTCAAGCCTGCAGATGGCCTATTGTGGGACCTTGTGATTTATTAAGACTTAATAAACTCATATATATATTTATATATATAAAATATATAAATAAATATATTTATATATAAAAATATATAAATATATAATTTATATATATTTATATAAATTATATATTTATAAAATATATTTATATATTATATATATTTATAAAATATATTTATATATATCTATGTATATATGTATTTATATATAATTTATATTATATATAATATATTATATATAATATATAATATATTTAATTATATATAAATATAATATATAATATATATTCTATTTATATACATATATACTATATATTTATTTATATATATAAATATATGTAGGATCTCAAGAGATGTCTATGGGTTCAAGTTGACAAGAGGTGGACTTGTGATGGTTAATTCTGAGTGTCAACTTGATTGGATTGAAGGATGCAAAGTATTGATGCAAAGTATTGATGCAAAGTATTGATCCAAGATATATATATATTTATATATATCATATGTATATATATATCCTATTAGGAAGTACTACAACGGATCCGTTGCTTATTCTGATGTAGTTACATAGGCCTCTTTATTATTCTCGGAACATGATAGGCAAACCCCTCCTTTGCACTTGCTCTCTCTATATATATCTCCTATTAGTTCTGTCCCTCTAGGGAACCCCAATACACAGTCTTATCACCTTCTAAGTAGATTCAGAACCTTCTTACTTCAAACTGTCTCCACAGCCACGCCCCTAGCTCAGGCCACTATTGTCTCCACCTGGATGATTGCAGAAGCCTCCCTGCTGGTTTCCCTGCTCCTGTCCCTTACAATCTGTTCCGAACAGAGCAGCCAGAGTGATCCCATCAAAACTTGAGTCTGATCATGTCCACTCCTCTGCTCAAAACCCTCTGATGGCATCCTGATTTGCTCAGGATAAAATTGGAAGTTTCTACAGTGATCTACAGGGTAGGTACCTATGACCTCTCTGGCTTCATCTCCTTATTATCTCCCTTGCTTATTCTGATGTAGTTACATAGGCCTCTTTATTATTCTTGGAACATGATAGGCAAACCCCTCCTTTGCACTTGCTCTTCCCTTTGTCTGGAACTGGCTTTCTCCCAGGTAATCCAGACAGCTTCCTCCCTCACTTACTTAAAGTCTTTGCTCAAATTCACTCCGTCATAAAAGCCTTTGTTGAACACCCTGTAAGTCAGCATCCCTGCCTAGAATATCCTTATCCCTTATTCTGGCAGCTATCACCATCATTTCATTTTTAGGGTCTCAGAACAGAGACTTTGCTTTGTTCACTACTGTAAGCCCAGTACGTAGTATAGTGCTTAATCTAGGAGATACTTTTTTTTTTTTTTTTCCAGATGGAGTCTTTCCCTGTTGCCTAGGCTGGAGTGCAGTGGCATGATCTCAGCTCACTGCAAACTCTGCCTCCCGGGTCCAAGCAATTCTCTGCCTCAGCCTCCCGAGTAGCTGGGATTATAGGCGCTTGCCACCAGGCATGGCTAATTTTTGTATTTTTAGTAGAGACAGGGTTTCACCATCTTGGCCAGGCTGGTCTTGAACTCCTGACCCTTGTGATCCACCCACCTTGGCCTCCCAAAGTGCTGGGATTACAGGTGTGAATGCCCAGCCAGTACCTAGGAGATTCTTAATACATATTTCCTGAATGAATGAATGGGCACTTAACTATGTTCCAGGCTCTGTGTTAAATTCCTTACATACATTTTCTCATTGAACCCTCAGAACAAAAAAATTGGCCTGTGTTGTTACATACTTTTAATGCTGAGGAGTAACTCTCTCCAAGTCACACAGACTGGAAGTACATCAAGATATGCTGGCTCTGAATCACTAAGCTTTATTACCATCTCTCCTACTTCTTATGAGAAGCTTATAAGGAACTTACAAAAAGATGACTAATGTTAGAGGGGCAGAAATAAGTTTCCTGACCTTTAGCTGTTCTTTCACAGTGAGGGAGGAAAAGGGAGGTGCCTAAATTGGCCAAGGAGTTGAAGCTTAAACGAGGGGTTTCTTTAGAGAGATTTGGTGCCTGCCTTAGTAGGGATAAATAAAATTTCCCTCAAGGTTAATGTGAGAGTTTAATAAAAGGAGTGTTTACAAAACTGTAGGAAGAGTGTAGGGAAACCACAAAGCATGTTTCTGTACCCTGGAACTCATATCAGCTGAGTGCTCCTAGGACTGGAAGAGTCACCGGGGTGGAGAATGGAGCTGGACATGTGAGGGCAAGATATCCAGCAGAACAAAGGAAGGAGGGACCTTGGGTTTCCCAAGTGTCCAGACAGATTCAATTTGCCATGTCACATAAGACCTTGTGGTGGACACTCTTGCTGCAAGTACTTGGGACTCTCCTAAGGGGTTTTTCTGGCCTCAGGAGGAAGCCTGGGCATTTGCACAGCAGGTTGAAAGTGCCACGTGAATGAACACCCCAGGAGGCATCCTCACAAATGACAAACATAAGTTGGTAGACAGTTATCCAAACATCCTCTCTTTTTGAGTAGGACCACACTGTAGCTGGTTCTTGACCATCTCCCAGAGCCTCCTGGCAGGATTGAGTTCCAGTTGCCTCCAGCAGTAATTTACTTACCAACACACAACATGGCTTCTTTCCCTTTCCTGTTTCACTCCATCCCTCTCTCACTAGGTGTTTCTTGGGATCACCCCCAAACAAATGGCTCTCAAATCTTAGTCTTAAGGCAAGGTGCATGGCTCATGCTTGTAATCCCAGCACTTTGGGGGCTGAAGTGGGCAGGACACTTGAGGTAAGGAGTTTGAGACCAGCCTGGCCAACATAGTGAAACCCCATCTCTACTAAAACTACAAAAATTAGCCGGGTGTGGTGGTATGCACCTGTAATCCCAGCTACTTGGGAGGCTGAGGCAGGAGAATCCCTTGAACCTGGGAGGCGGAGGTTGCAGTGAGCCAAGATCAAGCCACTGCACTCCAGCCTAGGAGACAGAGTGAGACTCTGACTCAAAAACAACAACAACAGCAAAAAAACAAAATAAGCAACCTTAGTCTTAGGATCCACTTTTGGGGAACTCAACCTAACAGAGACCTTGACAAAAACCTATGACAAACTGGAGTTTAGGAATAGTAAACATTCAAACAGATTTTCAAGTTAGGCCACTGGTATAATTTCGGAGGCTACAGGGCAAATTTTCCTCTTGATCTGCAAAAAGCAATGGAAACCATAGGCTTTATATCCTTGGATTCTTTGAGTGATATTGGGAGGCAGAGAAAGGAGGGGAAGAAATGGTTATTAATCCCGGGTTTACCAAATACATTGTCAGGCTGGGCAACTTGCAGATGGTCTTGTCTGTTGTCTGGGAGGAGTGACTGAACAGCGTTCTCCCAGGCTGTCTGTGTTCTTAGTCAACTGAGTGAGGCTAAGACATGAGAAATGAAGAGCTCCAACTTTGTTTGGGTGGAATTCATTCATTCATCTATTGAATGAATATGGAGTAAACATGACAAAATGCCACGTAAGATGCTAATTATTATGCAAGTTGCATTCACTAACACCACCTTAGAAAATAAACTCATGAGAATAATTAAGTTCAAATACAATAGACTAGAAAATAATCAAATTTAACCATTTATTTTCTAGGATGTTTTCTACAAGACATTATTTAGACAAACTTTTGACTGCTAAGGCTATTCTATACATTGTAAATGAAAATTTTATTGTTATAGATGTTATACATACTTTAGAAGTTAAATTTTCTCTTTACTAAAATTCTATTAGTCTGTAAAACCATTTTGTAAGACCAAAAATATATTTATGTATCACAATTTTAGTTACACTTCATCAAATTCCTATTCGTCTGTATAAGTCACATATCCTTTTTCATCTTAATATTTTATCATCTGGTTAAAAAAACAAACAAACCAAACTTTTCAGCTTAGCTCTTTAAATTGCAAACCATCTTACTTTTTTAACTATAGCATATATGGTTCAGTAAAATCATATTATACCTCTCTTACTAGGTAAACTTTATGTACAGACTGTTGTTTCTAAAATATATTTTACCATTTCTTAAGTTTCCACGTGTAAGTGTAAGGTGTTTGCCTAAATTGAAGAAATTAGCTTTTCTCTCCAAAATTTATTATCTGAGCTCCCTATAATTTTTCAACATAACATCTTTTATTTTAGACATACATTTAAAGCACAGATTTCATCATAATTACAGAATTAAAATAACCTTTAAATATATAGACACGCTTTTTTTCTCCTCATAGAAAGTCCACTTCTATGGTATTAACTTTTTAATATTTAGTATCATGAGGTGAACTATTTAATCTCATGTTAGATTTTCACTGGGCTGACTGATACCTAAGCTATTGTAGTTTATATCTTGAATCTCATTGTTTTACATATACACTATATGTAAATATTTTTATACACACGTACACATATACAGACACGCAATGTTTTTAACTTCATTTTCAATTGTTTCTTTTTATCTCTCTGATGTTCATTCTTCAGAAGTCCTCTCCTTCCTTATCTTGTAGGTATGCTTTATTTACGAGTTTTTCTCAGGGGTAGGTATGCTTTATTTACGAGTTTGACTTTTCGTTAGCATTTGTAGTGCTGATGTGTAATGTGTTATGTTAATCTACTTAGGTAGCAATTGTGTCATGTCCTTCCTTGGAAAGTCAATTGGGGCTCAGTGGAGAAGATGCGGGAATGTGTGAGAGGTGGCAGCAGCCCACATGCTCATTCTCCTTCTGAAATGTAATTTGCTCTGGTTTTGGGTAAGTTACATCAGCTTTTCTTGAAAATACAAAGCTGCTTGATCATAGTTGAGGGCAAATAACTGAGTTGAATTTGTAGTTTTGCCACTGGAATTAACCTTGGGCAGGCAACAGAAGCACATCTCTCCACTTTGTTTTGGCAGCGTGAGGAATGAGAATAATAATGCTGTCTACTTTACGAGGAGAGCCTTAATGCATTGTACTTCTGTAGAACATTGTGAGATCCTGCCGCAAGGGGTGCTGGGAGGGCCTGGATGCCATAGAAATCTAAATGCCATTATTCTTGGTATTTCAAAGCTGTTCTCTCAGGGTTATAGCAGCCTCTCACCAGTGGGCTATTGAATTATTGTTATGAATAAGAACTGGAATCTAGTCAGAAGAAACTGGAAATCTTAAGTTTTTATTGTTGCCCCAGACCTGAGATTTTTGTATACATATGTGATTCTCTAAGATTAATTAGCTTAGTTGTTCCACATAAAAACAAAAACAGACTGGAAATGGTTTCTGCTGCATCTCTAACAAAACAGGATATCAGCACTCAGACGTCCAGAATGCAGACAAGGCCAGCAGGAGAGGGAAGAGGATGATGATGGCAAGATGGACATCCAGCCCCATTCTGGGAGATTTCATTATGGATGTGGGTTGTAACAGGAACAGTGGCATATGATGAATGTCAGTCATAAATCAGGCTGTTTGAAGATTGTCGCTGTTGGCCTGGAGAGTCAGATTATTATCACTGGAACTCCTGGAAAGTCTTTCTGTACTTCTGTATCTACTGCTGATCAAATTAGAAGGAAGTAGTACAACGGATGTATAAATATAATTCAGCCTCCCACCTCTACCTCCAAATGGTTATCTGCTCTGCAGGAGCCTCTTCTCCGGTATCCCTACTGCCAGCCTTTCTCAGGTTCTTCCATCCGCCGTGCTACTGCCAGAACATTTTTCTCCTGGGAACAAAATCAGAATTTCTCTCACTCTCTCTTGCTTGAAAACCTCTCAATTCCCAGATGTTGCCCACAAGACTCATTCCAAATTCCTCTGGCAGGAATATAAAGCCAGTTACAATTTGGCCTCAAGCTGACTCATTCCTTTTATTCCTGGCCACTGTAATCCTATGCTTTAAATTCCAGCTTCAGTAAATTTTTTAGCACTTCTTTAAACAGCAGGGCCCTTTGGTCTGCCTTTACCCAAACTGTTCCCTTCACCTGAAAACGCTGTCTGCCCGAAGCCACCTTGTGGACACTCATTCTTCTGCATCCTGCTCAAAGGCTGTGCACCCTTCCTTGGAACCTCTCTCTCTCTGGTCTCCCCAGCCCTGAGTACATCCCCTCTCTACCAACCACAGAGTTAAAGTTACCTCTGCTTTTGTGAGGGTAAGTACTATGCTTCTCACTTTTTTTTTCTTTGAGACACATTCTCGCTTTGCCACCCAGGCTGTAGTATAGTGGCATGATTACAGCTTACTGTAGCCTCAACCTCCCAGTCTCAAGCAATCCTCCTACCTCAATCTCCTGAGTAGTTGGGACTATAGGCCCATGCCACCACCCTTGGCCAATTTTTGGATTTTTTATAGAGATGAGCTTTTGCCATATTGCCCAGGCTGGATTCAAACTCCTGGGCTCAAGTGATCCTCCTGCCTGGGCCTCCCAGTGTGCTGGGAGTATTAGGTGTGAGCCACTGTGCACAGCGCTTTTTACCGTCTTACCCCCACCTCTTTAATCCTAGAGACTGGCATTTGTATTTCTGAATGAGTGGACTATATCTCAGGTTTTCCTTTTATAGGCATACTGTACAGTGGCATTCTAAAGGCTTATGGGAGATGTGGCTTCTAAAACTGAGCTTGAGCATATTTTTGTCTTAGGTGATGAGATTAGTGGAGATGCTGGGCTCTCGTGTAGTCCTGCCACACACAGACAGGGTCCCAGTGGACTCATGTCTTGTCTCACTGAATCTCATGCAAGGCAGGCTACGTTAAGGCAAGGCTCTGATCAGGAGATGCTCAACCCGTGTCGTCACAGGGTGCTAGAGGTGGAAGGGCCTCATAGAGGTCACCAGTCTCACCTTAGTTTACTAGAAAAAGAGACCGAAGCTAAAAAAGATTGAGCGATGCTCAAGGAAACACAACAAGCTATTATAACTGAAATTTGCATCTGAGTGCCCCCACACTCCAGTGGCAGGCCATTGCTCTTTATGTCCAGCCCTGCCTCTGCTGTGGTACTTTCTCAGCCACTCAGCAACCACAGAGGGGCAGGCAGAGGCCAACAAGCTAAGACTCTCTTACTCCAAATGGGAACAAGTGGATATGGAAACTTGACCATGGTATTTTTTTCTAAACTGTGGCTCTGTCACAGCAGGCTGACACCTCTTCCTCTTCTCCTTTTGGTTAGCTGTTCTGACCTACTTAGACCAAAGGAATCTGAGTCTTTCCTTTGTCCCTACTCTTCTGTCTACCCCTGGGTTCTTACATATGCCTTCTCTAGTTTGGTTTTGCCTCCCCTGGGTTCTTACATATGCTTTCTCTAGTTTGGTTTTGCCTCTTCTCTATCTCACTACTCCTTGCTCCCTTAGTATTTGGGTATCTCAGGAACAAGGATTTAATATGTGTGTGTGTGTGCATGTGTGTTTATATATGTGCATTTCCTAATGCTTATTCAGGAATGGTCATTACATTAAAGGTTTAAGGAGGCAAAGTACAAAGGAAATCCAATAATCTATAATAAACATCCCGTGTAACTTTCACATTGGATATTCATGTATGCATTTGTATATGTATAGAAATTTTGAATACGGGTATTTATGCCAACACATGGGTAAATGAGGTATGAAATAAGATTGGGAGTGGAGGGAGATGTTGAACTAGAAGATACCTAACAATGTTTTAAGGAAAAAATTTTGTGATTCTTTTAAGTGATGGAATCCAGTAGGAAAAACCCTAAAAGTTTTCACTAGAGCTGTTTGATGGTTTTTCTTTTGGTTAAAATGGAAATAAAAACTAGGCCAAACACTTTTTTTGTGGGAGTGGGGTGGTACATGAGCTTGGGGTGTTTATCAGTTTTATTCATGGCAGTGACAGGTTCCGTCTCCTCTCTTATAAACACTCCCTATACTCATTTATTAGCATAACATAAAGGACATCCAGTGAAAGCTTGCCCTTTGGTCTCTGACACAGAGAGATCGTCACAGCACTCCTTCACACAGAGGGAACATTTAATACACACTGAGATCCTTGATTGTCTTCCTTGGTCCTCATCAGGGTCCAGCATTAAAGGCAATTGAACACATTTCCAGAGTGTGCCTTCCAGTTTCCAAAATTAGTGTCACAACTAAGTTTACATTTGTGACAAGATCAAATGTTATAGGATTTATAATAATTCATTATAATTACGTATAGCTAATATCTTCAGACAAATTGGGTAAGACATGTTTAAAGGGTTCAAAAGGAAAACAGAAAAAACCCAACTTTAAGAACCTAAAATAGTCCCATAATTTACACAAGATTACACAATTGATAAATGCTTAATAGAAATTAGAAATGTCCTTTGAATATTAAAATATTCTTTAAAAGTTTAATTATAGTCCTATAAGAGAACATATATGAGAATGGTTAAAAAATATCTTAAAATTTCAGAGATAGGCAAAAATGCAAACAGAGCTTAAGAACAGTTCTAAAGACATTAAAAAAGGCACTAAGAGTTCAACAATCTCATTATTTGATTTGAGCATCAGGTGAATGGGTTTTAGGAGGAAAGGCAAGACTGAAAAACTCTCTCAAGTGTACAGATGAAAAGCTATGAATGTAATGCTACTTACATTTGACATTTCTTTCTTTTCTTTCTTTTTCTTTTTCTTTTTTCAGATGGTGTCTTGCTCTGTCACCCAGGCTAGAGTGCAGTGGTGCGATCTCAGCTCACTGCAGCCTCCTTCTCCCGGGTTCAAGTGATTCTCGTGCTTCAGCCTCCCGAGTAGCTAGGATTACAGCATGTGCCACCATGCCTGGCTAATTTTTGTATTTGTAGTAGAGATGGGGTTTTCATCATGTTGGCCAGGCTGGCCTTGAACTCCTGACCTCAGCTGATCTGTCTCCTTGGCCGCCCAAGGAGCTGGGATTACAGGCATGAGCCACTGCACCTGGGTGTATTTGACATTTCTTTTGATAATTCTTTTGCTTGTCTTCCATCTGTCCCCCCTTTCATTTCTCGACAGGCAATATCAAACCTTAAACATCCTCTATGCCTCTACCAACTTCCAGTGGTTGTAGTAGGAAAAAAAAACGGCCCCCTAAAAATGTCCACATTATAATCCCTGATCATGTGAATGTGTTAGGTTATGTTATAGCAAAAGGGAATTAAAGTTGTAGATAGAATTAAGGCTGCTAATCACGTGACTTTGAAAAGGTGAGACTGATCTTATAAGTGGAAGAGGGAGACACATGAGACAAAACCACAGAGACGGCAATATAAGAAGGCCTTGGCCTCATGTTACTGGCTGTGAAGATGGAGAAATGGGGTCATGAGTCAAGAAATGTGAGTAGCTCTGAAGTTGGAAAGGCAAGAACACAGATTCTGTCCCAGATCCCCAATGAAGAGATTCAGACTTGCCAACACCTTGCTTTAAACCCAGTGAGATCCATGATAAATTTCTCACCTATAGACCTGTAAATAATAAATGTATTGTTTCAAGTCACTATGTTTGTGGCAACTTGTTAGAGTAGCAAAAGGAAATAAATATAGTGGTCTTCAAATATTTTTGCTAAGATAATGCGAAAACAATTTTTATTTTTTGAGACAGGGTCTTGCTCTGTCACCCAGGCTGGTATGCAGTGGTGCAATTTTGGCTTGCTGCAACCTCCACATGCTGCTCCAGCAACCCTCCTACCTTAGCATCTTGAGTAGCTGCAATTACAGGTGTGCACCACCATGTCTGGCTTTTTTTTTTGTAGAGATGAGGTTTTACCATGTTGCCCAGGCATCAAAGAAATTTTGAACAAACACATACCTCTTCAAGTTTTCATGCAAATATCTAAAAATTTTTCAACATAAGTCTAATATATAAATATATATAAATATATTTCTATATATTTATATATTTATATTTATATATTATATATTTATATATTATATATTTATATATTTATATATTATATATTTATATATATTATATATTATATATTTATATATTATGTATTTAATATATAATATAAATTATATATTATATATTATATATTATAACATATAATATATATTATATATTTATATATTATATATTATAATATATAATATATAATATATATTTATATTTATATATTTATATATATTTATATATATTTGTATATTTATATATAAATATATAAATAAGTTTAAATAGTTGAAAAGGATGTGATTTTGGTGCATAGATATATTGTGTTTAAAACCTAAACCTAAAAGAAAAAGAATAAGAAGGAATAAAAAAGCCTTACAAGATTTATAAACCAGCATCAAAGGAACAAATATTTGAGCTACAGGAATTAAAGAAGAAGAGAGAAACAAAGGGTTAGAAAACTTATTTAAAGAAATAATAGCAGAACACATTTCAATCTTGGAGATATAAATATCTAGGAACAGGAAGGTCAAAAATGTCCAATCAGGCCGGGTGCAGTGGCTCACGCCTGTAATCCCAGCACTTTGGGAGGCCAATGTGGGTGGATCACGAGGTCAGGAGATCAAGACCATCCTGGCTAACATGGTGAAACCCCGTCTCTACTAAAAATACAAAAAATTAGCTGGGCGTGGTGGTGGGTGCCTGTAGTTCCAGCTACTCAGGAGGCTGAGGCAGGAGAATGGCATGAACCTGGGAGGTGGAGCTTGCAGTTGAGCTGAGATCACACCATTGCACTCCAGCCTGGGTGACAGAGAGAGACTCCATCTCAAAAAAAAAAAAAAAAAAAGTCCAATCAGATTTAATCCAATTCCAAGACCACACCAAGATATATTAAAATTGAATTGTAAAATATCAAAGACAAAAGAGAGGATCCTGAAAGCAGCAAGAGAAAACAAGCAAGTCACATATAAAGGAGGTCCAATAAAGCTAGCAACAAACAGACTTCTCAACAGAAGCCTTACAAGCCAGGATAGAGGAAGATGATATATTCTGAGTGCTTAAGAAAAAAAAGAAAAAAAAAAAAAACCTGTCAACCAAGAATACTGTACCCAGCAAAGCTATCCTTCAGAAATGAAGGATAAAAGCCTTTCTCAGACAGACAAAAGCTGAGGGAGTTCATCACCCCAGACCAGTCTTAAGAAATGTTAAAGTGACTAATTAGCATTCCTTTCTTCCAGTTTAAAGAACACGAGAATAGTAAGTCCTTACCTGCCAGTAATTACCTGGCATATCAAATCAAAAGAAACAGAGTGACTTAGTAGATTAAAAAAAGGACCCAACTATATGCTACTTACAAGAGACTCACTTCAACCTTAAATGCACACATAGACTGAAGCAAAGGGATAGAAAAAGATATTCTATGCAAATAGAAACCAAAAGAGAGCAGGAGTAGTTATACACATATCAGATAAAACAGAGAGTTAAAAGCTGTAAAAAGAAACAAAGGAGGTTATTATATAATGATAAAGGGGTCAATTCAGGAAGAGCGTATAACAATTATAAATATATATACAGCCAACCTCAGAACACCTAAATATATAAAGCAAATATTAATAGATCTGAAGGGAGAGAGAGATTTTTATAAAATAGTAACAGACATCAACAACCCACTTTCAGCAATGAATAGATTATCCAGCCACAAGAATTTAATATAGAAACATTGAAAGTAGATGACCCTATAGACCAAATGGACCTAAAAGACATATATAGAACACTGCATCCAACAGCTGCAGAATACACATTCTTCTTAATTGGCATGGCACATTCTCCAGGATAGATCAGATAGATCATATGGTAGGCCACAAAATAAGTCTTAATAAATTTAAAGATTGAAATTGTATCAAGCATCTTTTCTGACCACACTGGTATAAAACTAGAAATAAGTAACAGAAGTTTTGGAAAATTCAAAAATTAATCAATATGCTCCTGAATAACCAATGGGTCAAAGAAGAAATTGAAAGGGAAATTAAAAAAAATCTTAAGATAAGTGAAAATAAATGAACAATATATAAAAGCTTCTGAAATACAACAAAAGCAGTTCTGAAAGGGAAGTCTATCACAATGAATGCCTACATCAAAAAAGAAGAAAAATCTCCAAAAAACTATACTACACCTCAAGGAACTAGAAAAAGGAGAACAAACTAAGCTCCAAGATTAGTCAAAGGAAGGAAATAATGATCAGAGGAGAAATAAATAAAATAGAGACTAGAAAAACAATAGAAAAGATCAATGAAGATAAAAGCTAATTTCTTAATCCTTTCCCCATCTGCCTCAAGAAAATTTGCCAGCAGCACTTGCAGCTGCAGAGTTTATCCAGAAATAACTGCCATGACATATCTTGCTTTGCTATTTTTGCATTACTCTAGTATATCAACTTTGGAAACAAAAGACATCATCCTATTTTAGCAGTGATTTTCCATTTACAAAATATGGTAATGCTCGATTGCTGAAAATGTCTAATCCTAGAAAACATAGCATTACTACACATGATGTTAGTGTCATTTTCAGTTTTTATTTGATGAATCAGATTTTTCTAAAATAGATGATTCTGATGATTCAGAAGATTCTGATGTTAGTTCTGTTTAGAAATAACTCCAAGAAAAGTTTTTGTATTTCATTTTCACATTGAAAATTAGTCAGATTTACTTCAGCCTCAAAGAGGGTACTTATGTAAAATTAAATGAGTGCTGGTAGCAAGTGGTACTTTTTTTTCCTAATTGAGCAAAGGGTTAAAAAGAGAAGCAAAGTTGACAAATCTTTAGCAAGATTAAGAAAAAAAACCTGAGGACTCAAAATGAGTAAGAGGGAGAGTTCACAACTGATATCACAGAAATACAAAAAATTATAAAAGACTACTCTGTATAATTATATCTCAACAGATTAGATAGCCTAAAAGAAATGAATAAATTCTTACACACATTCAACCTACCATGAAATAGCAAATCTGAACAGATCAATAACAAGTAAGACTGAATCAGTAATAGAAATTGTTCCCTCAATGAAAAGCCCATACCTTGATGGATTCCTAACTGAATTCTGACAATCACTTGAAGAAAACCTATTTCCAATCCTTCTCAAACTCTTCCAAAATATTGAAGAAGAGGAAATATTTCCAAACTTTTTACAAGGCCAACATTACCCTGATACTAAGGCCAAACAAGGATACTACAAACAATAAAATTACAGGTCAATATCTCTGATGAACATGAACATCTTAAAAAATACTAGCAAATCATATTCAATAGCACATTAAAAGGTTCATTCACCTTGAGCAAATGAGATTTAAACTAGGAATATAAGGATGGTTCAACGCATGCAAATAATAAATATGGTACATCAGGAGAGCTGTCAAGATGGTCAAATAGGAAGAGTTCTGGTCTGCAGCTCCCAGCGAGATTGATGCAGAAGGTGGGTGATTTCTGCATTTCCAACTGAGGTACCCAGTTCATCTCACTGGGACTGGTGGGACAGTGGGTGCAGCCCACAGAGGGCAAGCTGAAGCAGGGAGGGGTGTGGCCTCATCCAGGAAGCTCAAGGGGTTGGGGGATTTCCCTTCCCTAGTCAAAGGAACTTGTGAGAGACTGTATCAGGAGGAATGGTACAATCTGGCCCAGATAGTGTGCTTTTCCCATGGTCTTCACAACCAGCAGACCAGGAGATTCCCTCTGGTGCCTGGCTTGGTGGGTACCACCCTCACAGAGCCTAGCAAGCTAAAATCCACTGGCTTGAAATTCTTGCTGCTAGCACAGCAGTCTGAGGTGGAACTGTGATGCTCAAGCTTGGTGGTGGGAGGGGCACCTGCCAATGCTGAAGGTTGAGTAGGCTGTTTTACCCTCACAATGTAAACAAAGCTGCTGGGAAGTTTGAACTGGGTGGAGACCACTGCAGCTCAGCAAGACCAACTGTCTCTCTAGATTCCTCCTCTCTAGGCAGGGCATCTATGAAAAAAAGGCAGCAGCCCCAGTCAGGGACTTATAGATAAAACCCCCATCTCCCTAGGGCAGAGCACATGGGGGAAGGAGTGGCTGTGGGCACAGCTTCGGCAGACTTAAACATCCCTGCCTGACAGCTCTGAAGAGAGCAGTGGATCTCCCAGCACAGCGTTCAAGCTCTGATAAGGAACAGACTGTGTCCTCAAGTTAGTCCCTGACCCCTGTGTATCCTGACTGGGAGACACCTCCTAGTAGGGATCAAAAGACCCCATATACGGGAGACTTCTGGCTGGCATCTAGCAGGTGCCCCTCTGGGATGAAGCTTCCAGAGGAAGGAACAGGCAGCAACGTTTGCTGTTCTTCAGGCTCTGCTGGTGATACATAGGCAAACAGGGTCTGAAATGGACCCCCAGCAAACTCCAGCAGACCTGCAGCAGAGGGGCCTGACTGTTAGAAGGAAAACTAACAGAAGGGAATAGTAACATCAACATCAACAAAAAGGATGTCCACTCAGAGACCCCATCCAAATGTCACCAATATCAAAGACCAAAGATAGGTAAATCCATGAAGATGGGGAGAAACCAGTGCAAAAAAGCTGAAAATTCCAAAAACCAGAATGCCTTTTCTCCTCCAAAGGATCACAACTTGCCAGCAAGGGAACAAAACTGGATGGAGAATGAGTTTGACAAATTGCCAGAAGTAGGCTTCAGAAGGTGGATAATAACAACCTCCTCCGAGCTAAAGGAGCATGTTCTAACCTGAAGCAAGGAAGTTAAGCACCTTGAAAAAAAGTTTAGAGGAATTGCTAACTAGAATAACCAGTTTAGAGAAGAACATAAATGACCTGATGGAGCTGAAAAACACAGCATGAGAACTTCGTGAAGCATACACAAATATCAATAGGTGAATTGATCAAGTGGAAGAAAGGATATCAGAGAGTGAAGATCAACTCAATGAAATAAAGTGAGAAGACAGGATTAGAGAAAAAAAGAGTGAAAAGAAATGAACAGAGCCTCCAAGAAATAAGGTCTATGTGAAAAGACCAAATCTATGTTTGATTGGTGTTCCTGAAAGTGATGGGGAGAATGGAACCAGTTGGAAAACACACTTCAGGATATTATCCAGGAGAACTTCCCCAACCTAGTAAGGCAGGCCAACATTCAAATTCAGGAAATACAGAGAACACCACAAAGATACTCCTTGAGAAAAGCAACCCCAAGACACATAATTGTCAGATGCACCAAGGTTGAAATGCAGGAAAAAATGGTAAGGGCACCCAGAGAGAAAGGTCAGGTTACCCACAAAGGAAGCCCATTAGACTAACAGTGGATCTCTCGGCAGCAACCCTACAATCAAGAAGAGAGTGGGGGCAATATTCAACATTCTTAAAGAAAAGAATTTTCAACCCAGATTTTCAACCCAGCCAAACTAATCTTCATAAGCAAAGAAGAAATAAAATCTTTAACAGACAAGCAAATGCTGAGAGATTTTGTCACCACCAGGACTGCCTTACAAGAGCTCCTGAAGGATGCACTAAACATGGAAAGGAACAGCTGGTACCAGCCACTGCAAAAACATGCCAAATTGTAAAGACCATCAACACCATGAAGAAACTGCATCAACTAATGGGCAAAATAACCAGCTAGCATCAAGATGACAGGATCAAATTCATACATAACAGTATAATCTGAAACGTAAAGGGGCTAAATGCCCCAATTAAAAGACAAAGACAGGCAAATTGGATAAACAGTCAAGACTCCTCAGTGTGCTGTATTCAGGAGACCCATCTCATATGCAAAGACACACATAGGCTCAAGATAAAGGGATGGAGGAATATTTACCAAGTAAATGGAAAGCAAAAAAAAAAAAAAAAAAAAAAAAAAAAGGCAGGGGTTGCAATCCTAGTCTCTGATAAAACAGACTTTAAACCAACAGAGATTAAAAAAAAGCCCAAGAAGAGCATTACATAATGGTAGAGTGATCAATGCAACAAGAAGAGCTAACTATCCTAAATATATATGCGCCCAATACAGGAGCACCCAGATTCATAAAGCAAGTTCTTAGAGACCTACAAAAAGACTTAGACTCCTACACAATAATAGTGGGAGACTTTAACATCCCACTGTCAATATTAGACAGATTAATGAGACAGAAAATTAATAAGGATATCCAGGACTTGAACTTAGCTCTGGACCAAGTGGACCTAACAGACATCTACAGAACTCTCCACCCCAACTCAACAGAATATACATTCTTCTCAGCACCACATTGCACTTATTCTAAAATTGACCACATAATTGGAAGTAAAGCACTCCTCAGCATATGCAAATAATGGAAATCATAACAAACAGTCTCTCAGACCACAGTGCAATTAAATTAGAACTCAGGATTAAGAAACTCACTCAAAACCACACAACTACATGGAAACTGAACAACCTGCTCCTGAATGACTATTGGGTAAATAACAAAATTAAGGCAGGAATAAAGATGTTTTTCAAAACCAATGAGAATAAAGACACAACATACCAGAATCTCTGGGACACAGCTAAAGCAGTGTGCAGAGGGAAATTTCTGGCACTGAATGCCCACAAGAGAAAGCAGCAAAGATCTAAAATTGACAGCCTAGCATTAAAATTGAAAGAACTAGAGAAGCAAGAGCAAACACTTTCAAAAGCTAGCAGAAACAAGAAATAACTAAGATCAGAGCAGAACTGAAGGAGATAGAGACACAAAAACCCCTTCAAAAAAATCAATGAACTAGGAGCTGGTTTTTAGAAAAGATCAACAAATTAGATAGACTGCTAGCAAGACTAAGAAGAAAAGAGAGAAGAATCAAATAGATGCAATAAAAAATGATAAAGGGGATATCACCACTGATCCCACAAAAATACAAGGTAACCATCAGAGAACACATAAACACCTCTACACAAATAAACTAGAAAATGTAGAAAAAATGGATAAATTCCTGGACACATACACCCTCCCAAGAATATACCAGGAAGAAGTCAAATCCCTGAATAAACCAATAACAAGTTCTGAAATTGAGGCAGCAATTAATAACCTACCAACCAAAAAAAAGTCCAGGACCAGACGGATTCATAGCTGAATTCTACCAGAGGTACAAAGAGGAGCTGGTACCATTCCTTCTGAAACTATTCCAAACAATAGAAAAAGAGGGAATCCTCC
Source organism: Pan troglodytes (assembly GCF_028858775.2). NCBI lineage: Eukaryota > Metazoa > Chordata > Mammalia > Primates > Hominidae > Pan > Pan troglodytes. Next base: position 65,585,307 of record NC_072403.2, read on the forward strand.
CTAACTCATTTTATGAGGCCAGCATCATCCGATAACAAAACCTGGCAGAGACACAATAAAAAAAGAAAATTGTATGCCAATATCAGTGATGAACATCGATGTGAAAATCCTCAAGAAAATACTGGCAAACTGAATGCAGCAGCACATCAAAAAGCTTATCCACCATGATCAAGTCGGCTTCATCACTGGGATGCAAGTCTGGTTCAACATACACAAATCAATAAACATAATCCATCACATAAACAGAACCAACTACAAAAACCACATGATTATCTCAATAGATGCAGAAAAGGCCTTCAATAAAATTCAACACCAATTCATGCTAGAAACTCTCAATAAACTAGGTATTGATGGAACATATCTCAAAATAATAAGAGACATTTATGACCAACCCACAGCCGATATCATACTGAATGGGCAAAAACTGGAAGCATTCCCTTTGAAAACCGGCACAAGACAAGGATGCCCTCTCTCACCACTCCTATTCAACATAGTATTGGAAGTTCTGGCTGGGGCAATGAGGCAAGATAAAGAAATAAAGGGTATTCAATTTGGAAAAGAGGAAGTAAAATTGTCTCTGTTTGCAGATGACCTGACTGTATATTTAGAAAACCCCATTGTCTCACCCCAAAATCTTAAGCTGACAAACAACTTCAGCAAAGTCTCAGGATACAAAATCAATGTGCAAAAAATCACAAGCATTCCTATATGCCAATAATAGATAAACAGAAGGCCAAATAATTAGTGAACTCCCATTCACAATTGCTACAAAGAGAATAAAATACCTATGAGTACAACTTACAAGGGATGTGAAGGACCTTATCCAGGAGAATTACAAACCACTGCTCAAGGAAATAAGAGGACACAAGCAAATGGAAAAACATTACATGCTCATGAATAGGAAGAATCAATATCATGAAAATGGCCATGCTATCCAAAGTAATTTATAGATTCAATGCTATCCCCATCAAGCTACCACTGACTTTCTAAACAGAACTAGAAAAAACTACTTTAAATTTCATATGGAACCAAAAAAGAGCCCACATAGCCAAGACAATCCTAAGCAAAAAGAACAAAGCTGGAGACATCATGCTACCTGACTTCAAACTATACTACAATGCTACAGTAACCAAACAGCATGGTACTTGAACAAAAAGAGATATACAGACCTATGGAACAGAATAGAGGCCTCAGAAATAACACCACACATCTACAACCATCTGATCTTTGACAAACCTGACAAAAACGAGCAATGGGGAAAGGATTCCCTATTTAATAAATGGTGTTGGGAAAACTGGCTACCTGTATGCAGAAAGCTAAAACTGAATCCCTTCCTTATGCCTTACACAAAAATTATCTCAAGATGGATTAAAAACTTCAATGTAACACCTAAAACCATAAAAACCCTAGAAGAAAACCTAGGCAATACATTTTAGGACATAGGCATGGGCAAAGACTTCATGACTAAAACACCAATTAGCAACAATCCAGCAATGGCAACAAAAGCCAAAATAGACAAATGGGATCTAATTAAACTAAAGAACTTCTGCACAGCAAAGAAACTATCATCAGAGTGAACAGGCAACCTACAGAAGGGAGAAAATTTTTGCAATCCATCCATCTGACAAAGGGCTAATATCCAGAATCTACAAAAAACTTAAACAAATTTACAAGAAAAAAACAACCCCATCAAAAAATAGGTGAAGGATATGAACAGACACTTCAAGGGAGTTATGCAACCAACAAACATATGAAAAAATGCTCATCATCACTGGTCATTAGAGAAATGCAAATCAAAACCACAATGAGATACCATCTCATGCCAGTTAGAATGGCAATCATTAAAAATTGAGGAAACAACAGATGCTGGAGAGGATGTGGAGAAATAGGAATGCTTTTACACTGTTGGTGGGAGTGTAAATTAGTTCAACCATTATGGAAGACAGTGTGGTGATTCCTCAATGATCTAGAACTAGAAATACCATTTGACCCAGCAATCTCATTACTGGGTATATACCCAAAGGATTATAAATCATGCTACTATAAAGACACATGCACAGTTATGTTTAATGTAGAAATATTCACAATAGCAATGACATGGAACCAACCCAAATTCCTATCAATGTTATACTGGATAAAGAAAACGTGGCATATATACACCATGGAATACTAAGCAGCCATAAAAAAGAATGAGTTCATGTTTTTTACAGGAACAGGGATGGAGCTGGAAACCATCATTCTCAGCAAACTAACACGGAATAGAAAACCAAACACTGCTTGTTCTCACTCATAAGTGGGAGTTGAACAATGTGAACACATGTACACAAGGAGGGGAATATCTCACACTGGGGCCTGTTGGGGGATGGCAGGCAAGGGGAGGGATAGCATTAGGAGAAATACCTAATGTAGATGATGGGTTGATGGTTGTAGCAAACCACTGTGGCACATGTATACCTGTGTAACAAAACTGAACATTCTGCACATGTACCCCAGAACTTAAAGTATAAAAAAAGAAAAAAAGTATAATAAAAAATAATATACTTTATAATAAAGTATAATTAAAAAAGAAAAAATATTGTACATCACATTAACAGAGCAGAATGAAGGTCAAAAAATATAATCTACAAAATATAATAGATGCAGCAAAAGCATTTGAAAAAATTCAACACCCTTTCGTGGTAACTTTCAACAAAAAACTTTTAACAAGTTTAGAAGGAATGCAACTCAACACAATAAAGACCACATTTGACAAGCCCATTGCAAACATTACACTCATTGCTGAAAAGTTGAAAGCTTTTCCTTTAAGAAAAGGAACAAGACAAGGATCCCTCTCCTCATCTCTTTTCAACATACTATTGAACTTCTAGCCAGAGAAATTAGACAAGAGAAAGAAATAAAAGCATTCAAATTGGAAAAAAAGAAGGGAAAATGGTTCTGTTTGCCAATGAGATGATCTTATATAGAGAGAACACTAAGAATTCCCTTAAAAACTAATTAGTTAGAATAAATTCAGTAAAGTTGCAGAATAGAAAAATCAACATACAAAGAATCAGTAGCATTTCTATACATTAGGGATGATCAATCCAAAAAAAAAAAAAAAAAAAGGAAAAAGAAAAAAATCCTATTTGTGGTAGCTACCAAGAATAAAATACATAGAAATAAATTTACCCAAGGAGGTGAAAGACATGTATACTGAAAACTCTAAAATACTGGTGAAATAAATTTATAAATACATAAATAAATGAAAAGATATCCCACGTTCATGGAATTGAAGAATATTGTTAAAACATTCATACTATCCAAAGTGACCTACAGTCAATGCAATTGCTATCACAATTCCAATAACATTTTTCACAGAAACAGAAATAAATCCTAAAATTTATATGAAATCAGAAAAGACTCCTAATAATCAAAGTAATGTTGAGCAAAAAGAACAAAGCTTGACGTATTGTACTGTACTATCTGACTTGAGACTATATCACAAAGCCACAGTAATCAAAACAACATGGCACTGGCATAAAAACAGATACATAGACCAATGGAACACAACAGCAAGCACAGAAATATAACTACACATTTACAGTCAATGGATTTTTAATAAAGGTGCCAAGAAGAAACAATGGGGAAACATAATATTTTCAATGAATGGTCTTAGAAAAACTCTATTTCCACATGCAGAAATATTAGCAGTCAATGGATTTTTAATAAAGGTGCCAAGAAGAAACAATGGGAAAACATAATATTTTCAATGAATGGTCTTAGAAAAACTGTATTTCCACATACAGAATAATTAAATTAGAAAAAAATATTACAGGCCCAATCTCATACCGTATATGTTTTCCTCCAAGATGAGAGATGAGGCTTTTAGTGAGCCTCAACCACTTGGAAATAACAAGGTAGTGCATAAAGAACAACTCTGTGAAAAATAACTGCATTTTTGATAAGGAAAATGGGAATCCACTGGAATTGTGAAGAACACTACAGACCCAGGGGAGGAGAATGTGGGCAAACAGCTCCTGTGATGGTGTCCAGCTGATAAAAGTGAGTAAACTTCCATTAAGTGAGAGAGAAAGAGTGCCTCTCTCTGTGACTCACCCTTCCACTGAGAATCCAAGCAACCCAGAGGCTTGGAAGTGCTGAGAGGGAAAGACTTGGAAAAGCTGCAGGCATTTTCCTGTATCTCTGACTGAGAGAAAAATGCCATTTGGTTTTTTTTTTTTTTTTTTTTTTTTAAGATTTAGTCTTGCTCTGTTGCCCAGGCTGCAGTGCAATGGTGTGATCTTGGCTCACTGCAACCTCTACCTCCCAGGTTCAAGTGATTCTCCTGCCTCAGCCTCCTGAGTAACTGGGACTACAGGTACCCACCACCACGCCTGGCTAATTCTTGTATTTTTTCATAGAGACAGGGTTTCACCATGTTAGCCAGGCTTGTCTCAAACTTTAGATCACAACTGATCTGCCCCCACTCGGCCTCCCAAAGTGCTGGGGTTACAGGCATAATCCACCACACCTGGCCCAAGATGCCATTTTTAATCTGAGTACACACAAAGTTAACCATTCTTTGGCAACCTGGCAGCATGGCCATGCAGGCATTATAGTCTCAGGCCAAAGACTGAGGTGTTTGTTCTGGAGCCAGGTAGGTGCCTCCACAGCCAGAAATGTGGAAAACATCTCAGCAGAAGGTGCTGGAATTGTGTTCTCCCTGGTCACAGTCCTGGGGTGGGAGGACAGCTGCTATGGCTACAATTTCTCCTGGGTGATGAGACTTGCAGCTATACCCAGCATGGAGATCGAAACTAGTCGTGTGTGTCATTGCTGGGTGCCCAGCCTGCTTCCCTGAGATCGTGGTGCAGTGGGACCCTGTATTAGTCTGTTCTTACACTGCTATAAAGAAATACTTTATAAAATACCCAGCCAAATTGGTAACTCATGAAGAAAAGAAGTTTAATTGGCTCACAGTTCTGCAAGCTGTACAGAAAACATGGCTGGGAAGGCCTCAGAAAACTTACAATCATAGCAGAAGGCAAAGAGGAAGCAGGTCTGTATTACATGACTGGAGCCGGAGGAAGGAAGGGAGGGGAGGCGCTACACAGTTTTAAGCAACCAGATCTCGTGATAACTTACTATCATGAGTACAGCACCAAAGGGGAAATATGTTCTCATGATCCAATCACCTCCCAGCAGGTGCCTACTCCAATGTTGGTATTATAATTTGACATGTGATTTGGGTGGAGACACAGACCCGAACCATATTATTCCATCCCTAGCCCCTCCAATATCCCATGTCCTTCTCACATTTCAAAATACAGTAATGCCTCCCAAACGCTACCCCAAAGCCTTAATTCATTCCAGCATTAACTCAAAAGTCCAAAGTCCAAAGCCTCATCTAACACAAGGCTATTCCCTTCCACCTATGAGCCTGTAAAATCAAAAACAAATTAGTTACTTCATGGATACAATGGGAGTACAGGCATTGGGTAAATACTCCCTTTCCAGATGGGAGAAACTGGGGAGAAGAAAGGGCTACAGGCACTATGCAAATCTGAAACCCAGCAGGGCAGTTATTAAATCTTAAAGCTCCAAAATAATCTCTTTCGACTCTATGTCTCACACTCAGGGCACACTGGTGTGAAGGGTAGGCTCCCAAGGCCTTGGGCAGCTCCACCTGAGGCTCTACAGGGTACAGTCCCTGAGGCTGTTTTCAGGGGTGGCATTTAGTGTCTGTGTCTTTTCCAGGTGCAGGGTACAAGCTGTCAGTGTATCTAGCCCTCTTCTCACAGGTCCAGTAGGCAGTGTCCCATTGGGGACTCTGTGTGGAGGCTTCTGCTTGGTGTTCCAGGCTTTTCCATACATCTTCTGAAATCTAGGCAGAGGCTCCCAAGCCTCAACTTTTACACTCTGTGCAGCTGCAGGCTTAACACCATATAGAAGCTGTTAAGGTTTGTGGCTTGAATCCTCAGAAGCAGCAGCCTGAGATATAGCTAGGATCCTTTGAGCCACAGCTGGAACTGGAGCAGCCAGGATGCAGGGAGCAGTGTTTTGAGGCTGCACAGGAAAGCAGGGCCCTGTGTCTGGCCCATGAAACCATTCTTCCTTCTTAGGCTTTGGGGCCCGTGATTGGAGGGGCTGCTGTGAGGTCTCTGATGTGTCTTCAAGGGCTTTTTTCCCCCATTGTCTTGGCTACTAGTTCTTGCCTTCCTTTTAGTTATGCAAATTTCTTCAGCTGGCTTGAATTTCTTCCCAGAAAATGGGTTTTTCTTTTCTACTGCATGGCCTTTTACATATAAGTTCCAGTTTCAGATCATTTCTTTGCTCATGCATATGACCATAGGCTTTTAGAAGCAGCCAGGATTTAGCAGTTCAGGTTTACCTTGAACACTTTGCTGCTTAGAAATGTCTTCCACCAGGTACTCTAAATCATCTCTCTCAAGTTCAAAATTCTACAGACCCCTAGAGCTGGGGCACAATGCCACCAATCTCTGCTAAAGCATATCAAGAGTGACCTTTACTCCAGTTCCCAATAAGTTTCTCATTTCCATCTGAGGCCTCCTCAACCTCGACTTCACCATCCATATCACTACCTGCATTTTGGTCACAACCATTCAGCAAGTCTCTAGGAATTCCAAACTTTCCCTCATCTTCCTGTCTTCTTCTGAGCCCTTTGAACTGTTCAAACTTCTGCCCATTACCCAGTTCCAAAGCCATTTCCACCACATTTTCAGGTATCTTTATAGCAATGCCCCATTCCTGGTACCAATTTTCTATATTACTCTGTTCTTGCATTGCTATAAAGAAATACCTGAGACTGGGTAATTTACAAAGTAAAGAGGTTTAATTGATTCACACTTCTGCAGGCTGTAGAGGAAACATTGCTGGGAAGGCCTCGGTAAACTTACAATCACAGTGGAAGGTGAAGGGGAGGCAGGCATGTTTTACATGGCTGAAGCAGGAGGAAGAGAGAGAGAGGGGAGGTGTTGCACACTTTTAAACAACCAAATCTCGAGATAATTCACTCACTGTCATGAGAAGAGCATCAAATGGGAAATATGATTCCAAGATTTAATTACCTCCCACCAAGCTCCACCTCCAATATTGGGGATTACAGTTTGACTTGAGATTTGGGTGGGAACACAGACCCAAATCATATTAGAACCTGGTGTGCTCCACCCCCAGGTAAATCTCCAGACATTTGAAGTACTCTTCACCTGGATCAGCAGGTGGATCTTCTTGTGTGTAGATCATGGTGCAGTATGGCCCTCTCTACTCCACACCTAGACATTTTGGACATTATCCAAATTGCCAGGCATTTGAAGCACTTGCTCAAAAGTACTAGCAGCTTCAGCCATGCTGCCCTTCCTGCACAAAGATCCTGGTGCAGGGGAGGCCTTTGTGCTTCATACTGAGGCAGATCATCAGGCATTTGGAGCACCTGCTCAACTGGGTGACAACCCAAGTCACCCCATCCATTCTTTGCAGAGATGAATAAAACTGGACTCCTACCTCTCACTATATACAAAAATTAACCCAAGAAGGATTAAATATTTAAATGTAAGTCCTCAAAGTATAAGGACCCTAGCAGAAAATCTAGGAATACCATTTTAGATATGAGCCTTGGGATAGAATTAGTGACTAAGTCCTCAAAAGCAATTCCAACAAAACCAAAAATTGATAAGTTGAACCTAATTAAACTAAAAGGCTTCTGAATAGCAAAAGAAAACTCTCAACAGTAAATAGACAACCTGCAGAATGAAAGAAAATATTTGCAAACTATGCATATGACTAAGTTCTAATATCCAGAATCCATAGAGAACTTAAGCTATTGAAAAAGCAACAAGAGCAAAACTCCATCTCAAAAAAATATGTAGGCAAAAGACATGGACACTTCTCAAAAGAAGACATGCAAGTGGCCAGCAGACATATGAAAAAATGCTCATCACTAAACATCACAGAGAAATGCAAATTGAAAACACAATGAGATATTATTTCACACCAGTTAGAATGGCTATTATTAAAAAGTGAAAAAACAACAGATTCTGGGCAAGGCTATGGAGAAAATAAAATGTTTATACATTGTTGGTGGAAATATAAATTAGTTCAGCCACCGCAGAAAGCAGTTTGGACATTTCTCAAAGAACTAAAAACAACTACCATTCCACCCAGGTTTATATCCAAAAGAAAATAAATCATTCTACCAAAAAGACACACATACTCTTATGTTCATGGAATCAACCTAGATGCCCATCCACAGTGGATTGGACAAAAAAAAAATGTCGTACATATATACCATGGAATACCACGCAGCCATAAAAAATGAAATCATGTTCTTTGCAGCCATGTAGATGCAGCTGGAGGCCATTATCCTAAGTGAATTAACACAGGAACAGAAAACCAAATACCACATGTTGTCACTTATAAATGGGAGCTAAACACTTGGTAATTATGGATATAAAGATGGCAACAACAGACATGGGGGATTTCTAGTGGAGAGATGGAAGGAGTGGTCAAGGGCTGAAAAACTATCTATTGGGTACTATGCTCAGTACCTGGGTGAAAGATCATTCATACCCCAAACCTCAGCATCACACAATATACCCAGGTAACAAACCTGCACATATACCCCCTGAATCTAAAATAAAATATAAAATTATTTAAAAAATATATAGCTCAGGGAAATATCAACTCAAAATAGATTAAGGAATTGAATGTAAACCCAGAAATTATAAAACTACAAGAAATCATAGGCAAAATCTTCATGACATTGGTCTTGGTGATGTTTTTTTTTTTTTTTTACAGACTCCAAAGGCACAGGTAACAAAAGCACAGTTAGACAAATGGCATTACATCAAACTAAAAAGCGTCTGTGCAGCCAAGGAAATATTCAACATGTGAAGAGACCACCTAGCAAATGAAAGAAAATATTTGACACATGAGAAGGGGTTAATATCCAAAATATATAAGCAACTCTAACAATTCAATAGCAGGAAAACAATCTGATTTAAAAATGGGCAAAGGACTCGAACAGACATTTCTCAAAAGACCACATACAGTCAATAGGTACATGAAAAAATGCTGAACATTACTAATCAATTATAAAATGCAAATTAAAACCACAATGATCACCTTACACATATTAGAGTAGGTATTATTAAAAAGAAAAGAGATAAATGTTGGCAAGAATGCAGATTAAAGGGAATTCTTGTACACTTGGTGGGAATGTAAATTAGTTAGAGTCATTATGAAAAACAGCATGGTGGTTCCTCAAAAACAATATACATATGTAACTACCATATGATCGAGCTATCCCACTACTGGATACATATTCAGAGGACATGAAATCAGTATGCTGAAGAGATCAGCATTCTCATATTCATTGCAACATTATTCACAATAGCTAAGACATGGAATCAACCTAAGTGTTCATTAATGGATGAATGGATTAAAAAAAATCATATATATACACAATGGAATAGTATTCAGTCATAAAAAAGAAGGAAATTCTGTCATTTGTGGAAACATTAATGGAACTGGAGGTCATTATATTAAATTAAATAAGCCAGGCATAAAAAGACAAATACTGCATGACCTCACTTACATGTGGAATCTAAAAAAGTTGAACTCATAGAAACAGAGAGCAGAATGGTGGTTACCAGGGGCTGGGGTGGAGGAAGTTAGGGAGATGTTGGTCAGAGGATACAAAATTTCAGTGAAGAGGAGTAAATTCAGGAGATCTACCTGGTGTACAACCTGGTGACTACAGTTAATATGAACACATTATATTCTCAAAAATCACTGAGATTTTAAATATTCCCACCACAAAAAAGGATATGTGAGGTAATGCATACGTTATATTTATTTACCCTATGTCATATACACATTTCAGAACCTTAGATTGAACACAAATATATGCAATATTTTTGTCAATTAAAAAAATAAATTGTGGGGGGGTGTGGGCAAAACAATCCCAAAACTGTTACATTGCTCTTTAAATGTAAATAAGGAAATTAAATGTTATAAAAAATTTGACATTTACCATCATCTGTTAAAATTATCAATATATATTGGAGTTCTTTAAATAGCTGAAAAATCTCCATTGTTACCTTTTCTTCTTGAAATCATATTTTTATTTCATTTTCCCTCAGAATTTTATTCCAATGTATTATTTTATGCATAAATATATATCATTCTACAAACTTCTCTGCAATAAAAATTTGTATATGAATGAAAATAATATTTTCTCAAAGACTGCATGTTTTAGTGTAAGTTATAGTAGGTTATTAATATGAATATTATTGATAATTATCAAACCTAGAAATTGAAATTTTATGACAAAACATTGCCTTGTCAGATAGTTTTCTTTTTGTCTACTTAAATAATGTATCCATGGATAAATAGGACTTACTGATAGAATGAGACAGGATTCAGCATTAACTATATTCTTTTTTATATAGTAAATGAGAAATATTTACTTACATAGTAAATAAAGAATATAATTTTTTATAACATCACTCAATTCTTAGAAATTCATCCAGGTCATACACTCAAATTCATAGTGATATGTTATCAAAAATTATATTTAAAAATCTAGCTATTGACCACTGTTATACCTCCCTTTAATTTTGTTGAAGACAAAAAACAGAAAAGTGCTGACTTAAAAGGATTCTTTAACCTGGCCCTTAGAATAACTTTCTCATTTCCTGGGAAATATATCAAGAAGGCTTTATCAAGTCTTATCAATGCCTTTTTTTTTCTTTTTTTTTTTTTGAGATAGGGTTGCTCAGGCTGGAATGCAGTGGTGGTATCATGGCTCACGGCAAACTTGACCTCCCAGGCTCAAGCAATCCTCTCTCCTGAGATGAAAGGCTCCTTATACCAACTATACTTTCACTTAGAGGCAACCTGTTTATGGAGCTAACATTAGATGGCCATTGAGTAAAACCACTCCCCGCCAAAAAACAAAAACAAAAACAAAACAAAAAAAAACACCAAGAAACCCTGGAAATTGTGCATTTTAGGACTTTTCCCATTGACGGTGAATCCAGACCTACATATTCATCTAAATTACAATTTTCCAGGTAATCTCAAAGTACCTTGGAAAGATGTGAGGTTAGAAAGAATCACGTTCTTGAGTATTTTTATACATAGCTAGATTGGTAGTTCCATTTTATAGTTTAAGACAACTGCTCACACATTTGAAAGAATTGAACAGCGTATCTGCTTTGAAGAGGGAGAAAAAAACACTAATAGAGTGAGTTTTCTAAACTTCAAGGCATTATATCCTAATTGCTCTGGAAACATTTTATCCTATTTCCATACACAAGGAAATGTTTTGCTTTAAAGGTACATTTTAACTGCTTTGTGGAAATTTATAGCAAGAAATAAAGACAAAAAAAAAAAGAAGGTATTGGGCCACCAGTAAATTTAGAACTTACAAGAAGTGAATTGACAATTTTAAACTATGTATAATAAAATCAATAACATATTTCTATTAAGTTAACCTAAATCTAATAAACACAAAATAGAAATCAATGAGCAGAGAAGTGAGTGACAAGAGGCAGCAAGCAGGTTTCAAGTTGCTTAAACATTTTAGTAATGAGTTAATAAAATTGTTTCTTTTACATGTCTGAATAAATGTTTAATATAAAATGCTAACTTACCTTCAATATGTGTTCCTTTTATTTGAAGCTGTAACACTGGCTGACTGAGGAGCTTTTTCACCTCATCCTTGAAATCATGAACACATACACCTGTGCCCTAGATGAAGCAGCAGCTGAATTGAGTTCTTCTCACGCTCTTTTCATTAAAAAAAAAAAATGCAGAGGGTTGAACCCCATACTCGACTGGATTTCCCGAAATGCCTACCGCATATCTCAAATAGTCTATTCTCGGGCAAATAGAAGGGTACTCCACAGAGCCTTGCCTTGAGTTTGTTGCTTGGGTAAAATAAGGCACTGAAGCTTCCACGTTTTCCTGTATTCTCTCTCATTGCTTTGCTCTCATAGCATTCTTCTTAACGTGATATGTTCCTTGGTAGTAGTCCAGAGATGGAAGAGGGGAAGTTGGCAAATGAAATCACCCTCATTTCTTCTGCCCCATCCTACAAAATATCTGAATTCAGAACATCTTAACTCTCTTTTCCTGGGTTCTCCCACAGCAAAGCCTAAAACAAATGCTTGCATACAGGGAGGAGTGACACAGGTGAGTGAAGGAGGAAGCAGGAGAGCCAATAAAGGAAGCTTTATTCAGCTGGCTACTATTATAGGAGATTGGCTGCTGGATAACAGTGGATCATCAGAGAATCCTAATGAAATGTGTCTCAGAATTGTCTCTTGGTGAACAGAGGGGGAAGCCTTTATCTACCTACTGCCATGGTTCAAGGATTACTCTACAGAGTAACTTCCCACACAGTTGGGTTGCATTTGTGTGAGTTCCCACTGGTATCCACATCAGAGAAACTGAAGCCAGAAGCTTCTAGGTTGTACCTGCATGAAGCTGGTCAAAGCCTTTGAAGAACTGGATATGGGAATAAGAGGTGAGATGAAAAGGAGTGAAAGTGGTCACAAAAGGAGATGGATACAGAACATAGGCTTCTAGAGCCAGGCTGTGCCCTTAACAGAAATGTGTAAGGGAAAAACGTAGGCTCATCATATGTTTTTGGTGCCTTAATCAATTCAAGAGGACTTTGCTCAAGGCTAAAATCTTGATGTGTTTCTTTGAGTTGTTGGAGGTTTTCATATTCTAAGGAAATTTATCTGATTACCATTAGGGATAGATGAGGAGAATGCCTTTCTTTTGTGAAGGGGAAAGATGGTGACTGCTAACGGAGAAGTGAGAAAGGAGAATTTTTTCAGTGCCTGAACCCAAAGTATGTAGGTCAGTTTTAGGAGGGTTCGTATGGAATTTTAGGATATGGAAATTGATCCCCTTAAGACTTTTCTTGGCAGCAGATCAGTATTCTACATGGGTTTACACATTCACTTTTGAAGTTATTTAAAGCTCAGGTGGAGAAATTAGCCTTCAGGATGAGGAGGCATTTCTCAATCATTTTTAGTACAAGAGAGGGCAGAGGGTTTGTGCTGTGATTCTAGCACTCAGGCTTAATGTCATGAAGCTGCCTTCCATGATCTCTGCACTCTTCTGCCACATTTCCACCAATTTATGCTCAGCCTTCTGTGTGGAATTCTCTTCGCTGTGTCTCATTCAATGTGGTGGTGATTCCAGATTCTGTCCTCGGTTCTCTTCTCTCCTTAATCTCCAGTCTCTATACTATCCCAGGAGATTTCCTTCATTTTCATGGTTTTAACTGCCAGCTATACATGCATGAACACCAAATATTTATCTTTATGAATTTTCTCCTAAAGCTGCAGATCTACTCATCCACCTGCCTCATGGATATCCTCCTCAGGAATGTCTCAATTGAGACTGGAATTCAACATGCATTAATTCTTTATCTTCCCTGCCACGCCCAAATCTGCACTTCCTTCCCCTTACTCCCCATTCCAGTGAGCACAATCATTATCCACTCATTCCAACAGGCTAGAAAACTGAAAGGCACCCTGGACTTCCTTCTGCACTTTGCACATCAGACTCCTGTTGAGTTTATTTCTCCTTCTTCCTTCCTTCTTCCTTCTTCCTCTTCTTTTTTTTTTTTTTTTTTTGAGATGGAGTCTCACTCTGTCACCCAGGCTGGAGTGCAATGGCTCAATCTTGGCTCACTGCAACCTTCGCCTCCCAAGTTCAAGTGATTCTCCCACCTCAGCCTACTGAGTAGCTGGGATTACAGGTGTTTGCCACCATGTCTGTCTAATTTTTGTATTTTTACTAGAGACAAGGCCATGTTGGCCAGGCTGGTCTTGAACTCCTGACCTCAAGTGATTCACCCACCTTGGTCTCCCAAAGTGCTGGGATTACAGGCATGAACCACCGTGCCTGGCCTGATTTTACTTCTTAAACACTTTTACATTCATCTACTTTTCTCCATCATCAGTGCCACTTACTCCAGGACTCCCTTATATCTTGCATGGATCATTGTAAAAGCCTCCAAACTGGTCTTACTAGTTCCATTCATTTTAACCCTCTATTCTATTCCCCAGATTGCTCCTCAAGAGTGATCTCAATAAAATTTAAATCATGTTACTCCCTTGCTTAAAATTCAATGATTTTCAAGTGCCAACAGGATAAAATTCCAACTGCTTATTATGACTTACAAGATCCTTCATGATTTAACTCTATCAGTGTTACCCAAAATAAGCATTTATGCAAATACAGTTTTTCCACCTGGAATGCCCTTGTAAACATAATTGAATCTCATTAATGCCACACTGTGTTGAGGGGACTGTTTATCTGGTTATCCTCAATTTTGGGGGAATGGAGTCTTTTTCTAAATTATGAAATATTCCAAGCACATAGGAAAGCAAAGAGAAATACTGAAAAATACCACCAAGTTTCGTCAAATCTTAAAACCTTGACATATTCCTGCAGATATATGTTGTTTTCAAGAAATAAGTCACTGCAGATACAGTCAAAGCCCCTCATTACCTCTTTCCCTTCCTATTGTGTCTCCCACAGAAGACAGTGGGATGAGGCAGTCACTCTACTAAAATTGATGTTTATCATTTTATACTCTTACTATGTTTCTTATACATCCACAAGTTATATATAGTATTGTGTTACACATTTTAAGTTTATGTATATGATATGGTATATATCCTGCAACTTGTTCAGTTGCTCAATCAATGCTTTTGAGATTTATCCAGGCCCTAATTCTGAAGTACCAGTTAATATTCTACTGTATGAATCTACCATAGTGCATTTATCCATTTTCCCGTTGATGGATATTTAGATTGTTTCCAATTTTCCTCCATTATGAATAATGCTGCAGTGAACATTTTGTGTGTATCTCTTATATGCATATGTGAGAGGATTTTCTTAGGTTACATACCTAGGATGAAATTGCTAGTAGAAGGACATGCACAAATTAAACTTTACTACTTATATTTCTCCAAAAGTTCTTACAGAAAAATTTTAGTATAAATTTTTCTCCAAAGGCAGTAGAATCTGGACCCTACTAGTCAGGTAAAGTTCGAGTATGAATCTAGTCCAAATATTTAACTCTACTTAAGAAGATGTTTTTTTCTATAGCTTCTTTTGTGCTACAATGGCAGAGCTGAGTAGTTGAACAGAGATCATATGGAACAGATATCAAAAAGCTTAAACTATTTACTATCTTGTGTTCACTATAGAAAATGTTTGCCAACTAAGAAGAGGTTCTTAAATTAGCAACTTTGTGAAGTTTATAAGAGGGCCTTACAGTGATTGAGTCTATATTTGGTTATGAGAATTTCAGTGCGTACTATGTGTCTGTGCATGTATGAGTGCATGTGCATGTGTTTTGTTTATATAAGCAAGAAAGGAATGATGTGTTTTTGACATCAATCCCTAGCTGCTTCTTTCTGAACTGGCTTTCTTCTGAGTGTTCAGGTGCTAGGAGCCTTTTCTTTTCTTTCTCTTTTCTTTTTTCTTTTCTTTTCTTTCCTTTTCTTTTCCTTCTTTCTTTCTTTCTTTTTTTTTTTTGAGACAGAGTCTCACTCTATTGCTCAGGCTGCAGTGCAGTGGCATGATTTCTGCTCACTGCAACCTCTGCCTCCTGGGTTCAATGATCCTCCTGCCTCAGCCTCCTGAGTAGCTGGGATTACAGGCATGCACCACCACACCCGGCTAATTTTGTATTTTTAGTAGAGATGGGGTTTCGTCATGTTGGTCATGCTGGTCTTGAAGTCCTGACCTCAGGTGATCCGCCCACCTCAGCCTCCCAAAGTGCTGGGATTACGGGTGTGAGCCACCACAGCTGGCCTCCATTTCTTTTCATTCATGCAGTCAGTCAATAAATATTTATTGGGTGCCTATTGTACAACTGGCACTATTGTAGGTGCTGGGGGTACACCAGTGAACACAGCAGATAATGTTCTGACCTTCAAGAACTTATATTCTGATGGGGGTAGACAGACAAATAAATATACACATATATTATATGGCAATTTTGCAATTTAGGAAAAGCAGGGAAAGGGGAATAGAAAATGTTAGAGTCGGGGGGAGAGTTGCTGTTTTATAAAAAGTGTTCCTTGAAGACATTATTGCACAGGTGTATTTTAAATATAAAGAAAGTCAGGAAGGGAACCATGTGATTCCATGAGGTAAGACCTTTTGAAGCAGGGGAAATAGTAAGTGCAAAGGTCCTGAAGTGGGGGAGCACTTGGCACTTTTGAGGACTAGCAATGAGGTCAACATGGCTGAGGCAGAGCCAGCAGGGAGTAGGCAAATGTGATAGCAGGTGAGGTCAGGATAGTGCTGGGAGGGAACTGTTGATTTTACTCTGACTCAGGTAGGAAGTCATTGGACAGACCTGAGCAGAGGAATGCCATAATCTGATTGACGTTTTTGAACTATCATTCTGATAACAGGAATAGATAGAAGCAGGGAGGCCCATTGTGGAGGCTATTACAATATTCCCAATGAGAGATGATTGCCCTATTGACCAGGATTTTTGCAATAAAAATTCTGAGAAAGGGTCAGATTCTGGATGTATTTTGGAAGAAGAGTCAATAAGATTTGGTGCTGAGGTTGAATATGGGATGTGAGTGAAAAAGAAGACTCATGGGTGACCAAGATTTCTGACATGAATAATAAAAAATGGAGATGCTATTACTTAGGTGGGGAAGATCTAAGTAATAGCAACCTGTAGGAACAGATTGAGGAGGGAGTAAGGAGTTTCTTTTGAGATATGTTAAGACTGAGATTTCTATGAGACTTACAAGTAGAATTCTTTATTAGGCAGTGAGATATATGGACTTGAAATTCGTGGTTGAGATCCAGACCAGAGGTTTGAATTTTGGAGTCATCAACATGCAGGTGCTTTTTAAAAGTATGAGACTGGGTGAGATCTCTTAGGAAGTTAATTTGGATAGATTAAAGAAGAAAGAGGACTGAGGGCCTTGTCCTGAGGCCCTCCAACATTTAAAGTGCAAAGAAATGAGGGAGAAACTGCAAAGGAGACCTAAGGAGTGGTCTTAGAGATTGGAGGAGAAGAAAGAGACTGTGCTGTCCCAGAAGCCAAAGGAAGAAATTGCTTCCAAAAAGAGTATGTAGTATATTCTATTAAATGTTGCCAGTAGATGAAACTGTAGGATTGGAAATTGATTTTGAATTCAGCAACAGAATGATTATTGGTGACCTTGGCATAGTGTATTTTAGTGAAGCAGTAGCATCAAATGACTGTTTGGAGTAGGTTCAAGAGAAAATATGAGGGTGGAGCCAAGATGGCCAAATAGGAACAGCTCCAGTCTACGGCTCCCAGCATGAGCAATGCAGAAGACGAATGATTTCTGCATTTCCAACTGAGGTACCGGGTGCATCTCACTGGAGATTGTCAGACAGGGGATGCCATGCACCGAGCCTGAGCCAAAGCAGAGTGAGGCATCACCTCACCAGGCAAGTGCAAGGGGTCAGAGAATTCTCTTTCCTAGCCAAGGAAAGGGGTGATGGATGGCACCTGGAAAATCGGGTCACTCCCACTCTAATACTGCACTTTTCCGACAGTCTTAGCAAAGGGCACACCAGGAGATTATATTGCATGCCTGGCTTGGAGGGTCGCAAGCCCATGGAGCCTTGCTCATTGCCAGCACAGTAGTCTGAGATCAAACTGCTAGCTGGCAGCAAGGCTAGGGAAGGGGCACTTGCCATCACTCAGGCTTGAGTAAGTAAACAAAGCAGCTGGGAAGCTCAAACTGGGTGGAGCCCACTGCAGCTCAAGGTGGACTACCTGCCTCTATAGACTCCACCTCTGGGGACAAGGCATAGCCAAACAAAAGACAGCAGAAACCTCTGCAGACTTCAATGTCCCTGTCTGACAGCTTTGAAGAGAGTAGTGGTTCTCCCAGCACGCAACATGAGATCTGAGAATGGACAGACTGCCTCCTCAAGTGGGTCCCTGACCCCCAAGTAGCCTAACTGGGAGGCATCCCCCATTAGGGGCAGACTGACACCTCACATGGCCAGGTACTCCTCTGACACAAAACATCCAGAGGAATGATCAGGCAGCAACATTTGCTGTTCACCAATATCCACTGTTCTGCAGCCTCCGCTGCTGATACCCAGGCAAACAGGGTCTGGAGTGGACCTCCAGCAAACTCCAACAGACCTGCAGCTGAGGGTCCTGACTGTTAGAAGGGAAAACAAACAAACAGAAAGAATATCCACACCAAAACCCCATCTGTAGATCACCATCATCAAAGACCAAAGGTAGATAAAACCAGAAAGATGGGGAAAAAAACAGCAGAAAAACTGAAAAATCTAAAAATCAGAGCACCTCTCCTCCTCCAAAGGAACACAGCTCCTCACAAGCAATGGAACAAAGCTGGACGGAGAATGAATTTGATGAGTTGAGAGAAGAAGGCTTCAGATGATCAAACTACTCCGAGCTAAAGGAGGAAGTTGAACCCATGGCAAAGAAGTTAAAAACCTTGAAAAAAGATTAGACGAATGGCTAACTAGAATAACCAATGCAGAGGAGTCCTTAAAGACCCTGATGGAGCTGAAAACCATGGCATGAGAACTACGTGATGAATGCACATGCCTCAGTAGCCTATTCAATCAACTGGAAGAAAGGGTATCAGTGATGGAAGATCAAATGAATGAAATGAAGCAAGAAGAGAGTTTAGAGAAAAAAGAATAAAAAGAAATTAACAAAGCCTCCAAGAAATATGGGACTATGTGAAAAGACCAAATCTACGTCTGATTGGTGTAACTGAAAGTGCTGGGGAGAATGGAACCAAGCTGGAAAACACTCTGCAGGATATTACCCAGGAGAACTTCCCCAATCTAGCAAGGCAGGCCAACATTCAAATTCAGGAATACAGAGAACACCAGAAAGATACTCCTCAAGAAGAGCAACTCCAAGACACATAATTATCAGATTCACCAAAGTTGAAATGAAGGAAAAAGTTTTGAGGGCAGCCAGAGAGAAAGGACGGGCTACCCACAAAGGGAAGCCCATCAGACTAACAGCTGATCTCTCAGCAGAAACTTTACAAGCCAGAAGAGAGTGGGGGCCAATATTCAACATTCTTAAAGACAAGAATTTTCAACCCAGAATTTCATATCCAGCCAAACTAAGCTTCATAAGTGAAGGAGAAATAAAATCCTTTACAGACAAGCAAATGCTGAGAGATTTTGTCACCACCAGGCCTGACTGAAAAGAGCTCCTGAAGGAAGCACTAAACATAGAAAGGAAAAACCAGTACCAGCCACTGCAAAAATATGCCAAATTGTAAAGATCATCAAGGCTAGGAAGAAAGTACATCACCTAACGAGCAAAATAACCAGCTAACATCATAATGACAGGATGAAATTCACACATAATGATAATAACTTTAAATGTAAATGGGCTAAATGCTCCAATTAAAAGACACAGACTGGCAAATTGGATAAAGAGTCAAGACCCATCAGTGTGCTGTATTCAGGAAACCCATCTCATGTGCAAAGACACACATAGGTTCAAAATAAAGGGATGGAGGAAGATCTACCAAGCAAATGGAAAAGAAAAAAAGGCAGGGGTTGCAATCCTAGTCTCTGATAAAACAGACTTTAAACCAGCAAAGATGAAAAGAGACAAAGAAGGCCATTACATAATGGTAAAGGGATCAATTCAACAAGAAGAACTAACTATCCTAAATATATATGCACCCAATACAGGAGCACCCAGATTCATAAAGCAAGTCCTTAGAGACCAATAAAGAGACTTAGACTCCCACACAATAATAATGGGAGACTTTAACACCCCACTGTCAACATTAGACAGATCAATGAGACAGAAAGTTAACAAGGATATCCAGGAATAGAACTCAGCTCTGCACCAAGTGGGCCTAATAGACTTCTACAGAATTCTCCATCCCAAATCAATAGAATATACATTCTTTTCAGCACCACACCTCACCTATCCCAAAACTGACCACTTAGTTGGAAGTAAAGCACTCCTCAGCAAATGTAAAAGAACAGAAATTATAACAAAGTGTCTCTCAGACAACAGTGCAATCAAACTAGAACTCAGGATTAAGAAACTCACTCAAAACCACTCAATGTCATGGAAACTGAACAACCTGCTCCTGAATGACTACTGGGTACATAACAAAATAAAGGCAGATATAAAGATGATCTTTGAAACCAATGAGAACAAAGACACAGCATACCAGAATCTCTGGGAAACATTCAAAGCAGTGTGTAGAGGGAAATTTATAGCAATAAATGCCCACACAACAAAGCAGAAAAGATCTAAAATGGACACCCTAATATCACAATTAAAAGAACTAGAGAAGCAACAGCAAACACCTTCAAACACTAGCAGAAGACAAGAAATAACTGGAATCAGAGCAGAACTGAAGGAAATAGAGAAATAAAAATCCCTTCAAAAAATCAATGAATCCAGGAGCTTGTTTTTTGAAAAGATCAACAAAATTGATAGACCACTAGCAAGACTAATAAAGAAGATAAGAGAGAAGAATCAAATAGATGCAATAAAAAATAATAAAGGGGATATCACCACCAATCCCACAGAAATACAAACTACTATCAGAGAATACTATAAACACCTCTGTGCAAATAAACTAGAAAATCTGAAAGAAATGGATAAATTACTTGACACATACACTCTCCAAAGACTAAACCAGGAAGAAGTTGGATCTCTGAATACACCAATAACAGGTTCTGAAATTGAGGCAATAATTAATAGCTTACCAACCAAAAAAAGTCCAGGACCAGATGGATTCACAGCCAAATTCTACCAGAGGTACAAGGAGGAGCTGGTACCATTCTTCTGATATTATTCCAATCAATAGAAAAAGAGGGAATCGCCCCTAACTCATTTTATGAGGCCAGTATCATCCTGATACCAAAGTCTGGCACAGGCACAACAAAAAAAGAGAATTTTAGACCAATATCCCTGATGAACATCGATGCAAAAATCCTCAATAAAATACTGGGAAACCAAATCCAGCAGCACATCAAAAAGCTTATCCACCATGATCAAGTGGGCTTCATCCTTGGGATGCAACGCTGGTTCAACATACACAAATCAATAAATGTAATCCACCATATAAATACAACCAATGACAAAAACCACATGATTATCTCAATAGATGCAGAAAAGGCCTTTGACAAAATTCAACAATGCTACATGCTAAAAACGCTCAATAAATTAGATATTTATGGGACGTATCTCAAAATAATAAGAGCTATCTATGACAAACTCACAGCCAATATCATACTGAATGGGCAAAAACTGGAAGCATTCCTTTTGAAAACGTGCACAAGACAGGGATGCCCTCTCTCACCACGCCTATTCAACATAGTGTTGGAAGTTCTGGCCAGGGCAATCAGGCAGGAGAAAGAAATAAAGGGCATTCAATTAGTAAAAGAGGAAGTCAAATTGTCCCTGTTTGCAGATGACATGACTGTATATCTAGAAAACCCCATCATCTCAGCCCAAAATCTCCTTAAGCTGATAAGCAACTTCAGCAAAGTCTAAGGATACAAAATCAATGTGCAAAAATCACAAGCATTCTCATACACCAATAGCAGACAAACATAGAGCCAAACCATGAGTGAACTCCTATTCACAATTGCTTCAAAGAGAATAAAATACCTAGGAATCCAACTTACAAGGGATGTGAAGGACCTCTTCAAAGAGAACTACAAACCACTGCTCAATGAAATAAAAGAGGATACAAACAAATGGAAGAACATTCCATTCTCATGGGTAGGAAGAATCAATATCATGAAAATGGCCATACTGTCCAAGGTAATTTATAGATTCAATGCCATCCCCATCAAGCTACCAATGACTTTCTTCACAGAATTGGAAAAAACTACTTTAAAGCTCATATGGAACCAAAAAAGAACCCACATTGCCAAGTCAATCCTACGCCAAAAGAACAAAGCTGGAGGCATCATGCTACCTGACTTCAAACTATACTACAAGGCTACAGTAACCAAAACAGCATGGTACTGGTACCAAAACAGAGATATAGACCAATGGAACAGAACAGAGCCCTCAGAAATAATGCCACATATCTACAACTATCTGATCTTTGACAAACCTGAGAAAAACAAGCAATGGGGAAAGGATTCCCTATTTAATAAATGGTGCTGGGAAAACTGGCTAGCCATATGTAGAAAGCTGAAACTGGATCCCTTCCTTACATCTTATACAAAAATTAATTCAAGATGGATTAAAGATTTGAATGTTAAACTTGAAACCATAAAAACCCTAGAAGAAAACCTAGGCAATGCCATTCAGGACATAGGCATGGGCAAGGACTTCATGTCTAAAACACCAAAAGCAATGGCAACAAAAGCCAAAATTGAAAAATGGGATCTAATTAAACTAAAGAGCTTCTGTACGGCAAAAGAAACTACCAACAGAGTGAACAGGCAACCTACAGAATGGGAGAAAATTTTTGCAATCTACTTATCTGACAAAGGGCTAATATCCAGAATCTACAATGAACTCAAACAAATTTACAAGAAAAAAACAAACAACCCCATCAACAAGTGGGCAAAGGATATGAACAGACACTTCTCAAAAGAAGACATTTATGCAGCCAAAAGACACATGAAAAAATGCTGGCCATCAGAGAAATGCAAATCAAAACCACAAATGAGATACTATCTCACACCAGTTAGAATGGCAATCATTAGAAAGTCAGGAAACAACAAGTGCTGGAGAGGATGTGGAGAAATAGGAACACTTTTACACTGTTGGTGGGACTGCAAACTAGTTCAACCATTGTGGAAGTCAGTGTGGCAATTCCTCAGGGATCTAGAACTAGAAATACCATTTGACCCAGCCATCCAATTACTGGGTGTATATACCCAAAGGATTATAAATCATGCTGCTATAAAGATACATGCACATGGACGTTTATTGCAGCACTATTCACAATAGCAAAGACTTGGAACCAACCCAAATGTCCAACAACCATAGACTGGATTAAGAAAATGTGGCCCATATACACCATGGAATACTATGCAGCCATAAAAAATGATGAGTTCATGTCCTTTGTAGGGACATGGATGAAGCTGGAAACCATCATTCTCAGCAAACTATTGCAAGGACAAAAAACCAAACACCACATGTTCTCACTCATAGCTGGGAATTGAACAATGAGAACACATGGACACAGGAAGGGGAACCTCACACACCTGGGCCTGTTGTGGGGTCGGGGGAGAGGGGAGGGATAGCATTAGGAGATATACCTAATGTTAAATGATGAGTTAATGGGTGCAGCACACCAACATGGCACATGTATATATATGTAACAAACCTCCACGCTGTGCACATGTACCCTAAAACTTTAAGTATAATTAAAAAAAAAACAAAAAACAAATTCTAGGGATTACACCCTTAAAAAAAAAAAAGAAAATGTGAAGAGAGGAATTGGAGAAAAAGAAAATAGTTCCTTGGCAATAGTGGTTCTGGATATTCACTCCAATTATAATACTTCATTCTTAGGGCCAGGTTGGTATGTCCTTTCCTGACCCTTCTGCATAGTGAATTCATATTCACACTTCAAACCCATGCTTACCATGTCTGCATGTGTGGATTCTTTTTGGTTTTTCAGATAGAACAAATCATTTTTGGCTTTATATGTGTTTTTAGCATAAACAGATTGTAGTACATAATTTATTCTCCACCAGGCAGTAACTTCATG
Source organism: Pan troglodytes (assembly GCF_028858775.2). NCBI lineage: Eukaryota > Metazoa > Chordata > Mammalia > Primates > Hominidae > Pan > Pan troglodytes. Next base: position 65,609,066 of record NC_072403.2, read on the forward strand.
ACAGCAAGTGTTGTGATTTTCTAGAATTCTCAGTGCTAAGTATAGTGTCTGCCTATCATTTAATAATGTTCAGTTAATGTTTGTTGAACTAAACTGAATTATCTTAAAGAAATGTAGGGTCCATGTTTTCCCTTCCATTTCCAAAGGCATAATTGTGTGCCCTGCACTATGCCTTCTCCCTCACCCCCCACTCTCCTGTCCACCCACCGGGAGCCTCAAACAGGATTCTTGTGGGAAGTTTGGCAAAGCCCTTGTTTTCATTTTTACTTTTATTATCATAAGTTCTTCCAGTTGAAGTCAGAGGGGCCCTCGCTGATGCATACAGCCAAGGAGTCTGCTTGGCGTCTTTGATGTGTTCCATCATGTTGATTTGTGGTGGCATGAAATGAGTGACCCCATAATGTTCCTTTTTTCCATACATCATTAGGCCCAGCTAAGGGCTTTGTGAGTTTTCTACTCAGGCAACTGTGTTTTCCTAATATGCCTTCACCAAATGCTGACATCATTTCATCTCCAGAATCATTTCAGTTACATTAGAAGGAGTCTTTTATTGCACTTTGGAAGCATTTTGAGATGACAAATTATTTATTTCTATATTCAATCGGCTGTTCTTTTCTTTCTCTGGCTCTTCAATTACAGCTGTTGAACCATAGCTGTAATTTGGAGTCTTAGCTCAAAGTGACTGCTCTGTGTTTTTCTCAAGGGTCAGAAAATCGAATCTGTATTCTGCTAGTCAGGCACACTGTAAAGAGTGCCACCTTTGCCTGGGTTGTTTGGAAGGCCCATAGGTCTTGGTAACTTGGTGGATTTTGATGCACAGCCATGAGTTCCGCAGGGCATTAATTCTGCTCCATTGCCTGTCCATTTGAACTAAAAAGTGCCAGTGAATACATTATACTTGGGGACCTCCAAATCCCACTTTAGTTCTTGAGGTCACTGATGTTTGCTATCTTTCGGTATCCAGAGCACATTTGAAGTGTGTTGCTATTGTGTCCTTTTTTGTTTATCTTTGACAAATGCATCAGCTCTTGCTCTTGAGGAAATTAATATTTCCTTTGGTTCACAAAGTAAGATTATTGGAAAGGTCAATGTATGTGGCACAGCACTCTGTTATGTTTCTACAGAGACACGTGTCTGGTATATGTCAGTGATGCCTCAGCTTAAAGGCTAACTTATTTATACTGAATAGCCACATAGAAATGATCACTATAAATTCATTTGTTATTTGAAAGAAACTGCTTTCATGTAGATTTTATGAGGGAATCCATTAAAAGAAATATTATCAAACCTGAGCTTAAGGAGCCATTTCTGTTATGTTTAAACCAGATTCTAAGTAACAGATGTATTTCTCCCTTCTAACATGACAGTGATTCAGAATGTGTCATAGAGTGGAGCAAGAAAGAGAAACCCATAGAAGACTGACCATAGAGACCTCAGGAGTTTGTCAATCCTGCAGAGAAAAAGCCTATAGGAAAAAAAGCAAAAGTTGAACACAGAAAGGAGCAGTCAGGATAGCAACACAGAGATAAAAGAAGCCACCTTTTCTCTCCTTTCAAGACATGGAACCATGCACAAGATTGACTTGCCTCTGGGCTATGGAAGATCTGAAATGCTGCCCTAAGGAGAGGCCAGAGGATTTCCTCAGCCCAGTGGGTAAAGTAAAAATCTATCAATTGGATTTTGATGGCAGGGAGTGGGAATTTATTCACTTTATATTCTTTTTATGGCTTTCACTGTTCATTATATTTCTTTTAAATTAACTGGTAGAAAACGTGCCTGACCTCTGTGTCAGATACTTTCAGGAGGGCCAGTTGGAGATTGGAAATGGGGTAGGGATTTGAAGGGTGAGATTAGACAGCCAGTTTCAACCCTACCTGAATATTAGAATTGCCAGAGGAGCCCAGACTCCACTCATTGTGATGTCTTAATTAATTGCCTTGGAGTGGAACTTGAATAATCTATTTTTTTAAAGTTCCTCAGTTATAATGTGTAGCCAGGCTGGGAACCCTTGAGTTACAGTATATGACAACACAGCAATAGTCCATGAAAGTAATTCCCAGCAGGAATCTAGCGTTAAGCCTACATAGTTTTACTTAAAAGTCTGTAGTTCATTACCTTGGTTATTTAGGTGCAGCTGTGCTGCTGATATTCTCTCAACTTTTGCTGATATGAACAAGACTTTAGTTTTCTTTTACTCTTAGAGGATAGTTTCTTTGGATACAATCTAGTTTGACAAGTTTTCTATTTCATCACCTTAAAAATATCATCCCATTGTCTTCTGGTCTTCATGGTTTTGGTATAGGAATCAGCTGTTATTATCTTTGTTCTTTTATAATTAATATGGGTTTTTTTCCTTCTAGCCTCATTTAAGATTTTCCCTTTATTACTTATTTTCAGCAATTTGATTTTGATGTACCTTGGTTTTGTTTTCTTTGTGTGTTCCTGGAATTTGTTGAGCACCTCGGATCTGTTGTTTTATAATTTTCATCACATTTTTGGTCACTATTTCTTCAAATATTTTTATTTCCTGTCTGCTTCTTCTATAGGACTCTAATTTATGTTGTCTTAGTCCATTTTGTGTTGCTGTAACAGAATACTACAGACTTGGTAATTTACAAAGAACAGATTTTTTTTTCTCATGGATCCAGAGGCTGGGAAGTCCAAAATTGAAGGGCTGCATCTGGTAAGGACTTTCTTGCTGTATCATAATGTGGTGGAAAGCATCACATGACAAGAGAGTGCATGCATGTGAGAGAGGAAGGGGGCCAAACATCATTTTATCAAGAATTCACTGTCATAATAACTAATCTACTCCTGAGATAATGGCTTTAATAAATTCATGAGGAGAGAGCCCTTATGACCTAATCACATCTTAAAGTTTCCTTCTCTCAATACTGTTGCATAGGGGATTAGGTTTTCAACATACAAATGTTGAAGGACACATTCAAACCACAGCAGAGGTATATTAAACTATTTGATATTACCCCAAAGCTCAATGAGGATATGTTTATTTTTTCTTTTTTTTTTTGAGATAGAGTCTTGCCCTGTCTCCCAGGCTGGAGTGCAGTGGCATGATCTCAGCTCACTGCAACCTCCACCTCCTGGGTTCAAGCAATTCTTCTGCCTCAGCCTCCCAAGTAGCTGGGACTACAGGTGCACGCTGCCACGCCTGGCTAATTTTATTTTGTATTTTAGTAGAGACGGGCTTTCACTGTGTTGATCAGGCTGGCCTTGAATTCCTGAGCTCAGGCAATCCACCCACCTTGGTCTCCCAAAGTGCTGGGATTACAGGCATGAACCACCGTGCCTGGCCTTCTGCTGTGTCCTATATGCTATTAATCCTACCCAGTGCATTTTTCATTTAAGATTGTGTCTTTAATCTCTGTAAATTCCATTTGAGCTTTTAAAGATATCTTCCATTTTCTCTTCTCAGTTTGTTTAGTAGTTCTTTACATCCTTAAGCATATTCATACAATTTATCTTAGCAGTTTAAAAGTCCTTGTCTTCTTTTTAAATCATTTTTGCTATTTCTCAGTCTAGTTTTATTGACTATATTTTCTGCTGGTTATGGATCATGTTTTTCTGCTTTTCATGCCTGATAATTTTATTTTTTGTATTTTAAAAATTTATATCTGTTATTTTTTGTGAGTTTTATTTAAATTCAGGGATACATGTGCAAGATGTGCAGGTTTGTTACATAGGTAAATGTATATCGAGGGGGTTTGTTTTATATTCATCAGCTAGGTATTAAGCCTAGTATCCATTAGTTATTTTTCCTGACTCTCTTCCTCCTCCAAACTTCTGCCATCTGGTAGGCCCCAATGTACGTTGTTCCTCTTTATGTGTCCATGTGTTCTCATCATTTAGCTCCCACTTATAAGTCAGAACATGTGGCATTTGGTTTTCTCTTCCTTGGTTAGTTTGCTAAAGATGATGGCCTCCAGCTCCATCCATGTTCCTGCAAAAGACATGATCTTTTTCCTTTTTATGGCTGCAGAGTATCCCATGGTATATATGTACCACATTTTCTTTAACCAGTCTATCATTGATGGACATATAGGTTGATTCCATGTCTTTGCTACTGTGAATAGTGCTACACTAAACATATGTATGCATTTATCTTTATAATAGAAGAATTTATAGTCCTTTGGGTATATACCCAGTAAGACATTGATGGGTTGAATTGTATTTCTGTCTCTAGGTCGCTGAGGAATCACCACACTGTCTTCCACAATGGTTGAACTAATTTACACTCCCAAAAACAGTGTAAAAGTGTCTCTTTTTCTCTACAACCTCACCAACATCTATTATTTTTTGACTTTTTAATAACAGCCTTTCTGACTGGTGTGAGATGGTATCTCATTGTGGTTTTGATTTGTATTTCTCTAAAGATCAGTGATATTGAGCTTTTGAAAATATGATTGCTGGCCATGTGAATATCTTCTTTAGAAAACTGTCTGTTCATGTCCTTTGCCCACTTTTTAATGGGGTTGTTTCTTTCTTGTAAATTTGTTTAAATTCCCTATGGATGCTGGATATTAGGCCTTTGTGAGATGCATAGTTTGCAAACATTTTCTCCCATTCTGTAGATTGTCTGTTTACTCTGTTGATAGTTTCTTTTGTTGTGCAGAAGCTCTTTAATTAGATCCCATTTGTCAATTTTTGCTTTTGTTGCAGTTGCTTTTGGCATCTTTGTCATGAACTCTTTGCCCATTCTTATGTTCAGGATGGTACTGCCTAGGTTGTCTTCCAGGGTTTTTATAGTGTTATTCTTTACATTTAAGTCTTTACTCAATCTTGAGTTGATTTATGTATATGGTGTAGGGAACGGGTCCAGTTTCAATACTCTGTATATGCCTAGCCAGTTCTCCAGCATTTATTAAATAGGGAACCATTTCCCCATTGCTTGTTTTTGTTGGCTTTGTTGAAGATCAGATGGTTGTAGGTGTGTGGTCTTATTTCTGGGTTCTCTATTCTGTTCCATTGGTTGATGTGTCTATTCTTGTACCAGTACCATGCTGTTTTGGTTAGGTTACTGTAGCCCTGTAGTATAGTTTGAAGTCAGGTAACATGATGCCTCCAAATTTGTCCTTTTTGTTTAGGATTGCCTTGGCTTTTGGGCCCTTTTTTTGGTTCCATATGAATTTTAAAGTAGTTTTTTTCTAGTTCTGTGAAGAATGTCAATGGTAGTTTAGTGTCAATAGCATTAAATCTATAAATTGCTTGTGGCAGTATGGTCATTTTAACAATACTGATTCTTCCTATCCATGAGCATAGCATGTTTTTCTATTTCTTTGTGTCATCTCTGATTTATTTGAGCAACGTTTTGTAATTTATTTGAGCAGCGTTTTCCTGTAGAGATCCTCCACTTCTCTTGGTAGTGATATTCCTAGGTATTTTATGCTTTTTGGGGCAATTGTGAATGGGGGTTCATTCATGATTTGCATGCCTAATAATTCTAAAATTATGTCTGACATTGTGAGTTTTATGGTTTGCTGAAATTATTTGTATTCCTTTAAAGAGTGTTGGGTTTTATTCTGGTGTGTAGTTTCATAACTTGCAGGTAAATTTGAAACTTTTAAGATTTAATTTTAAGCTTTGCTAGGTGTTCCCAGAGAAGCCTTTATCCTGGGATTAATTTAGCTACAATATTAAGGCAGGACCCTTCTGTGGACTGTATGCAATGACCCATGTTAGGAGGTCTCTTCATTCTGGTTTGTGGAAACATAAGCTATTTTCACTTCTGTGTGAGCTCTGAGAAGCTGTTTTATAGCTTTCCTCAGTCTTTGGTAGTTTCTTATCATTCATGGGTAGGTCAGTATTCAGCCAAAGACTCGAGAAGATCCCTATGCAGAACTCCAGAGCTCTCTGTGAAGTTCTGTTATGCAATGAATTGTATACCATAAAATTTATGTATTGAAGCCCTAATCCCTAATGTAATGGTATTTGGAGATGGGGCCTTTAGGAGACAATTGGTCTAGATGAGGTCATGGGGTGGTGTTCTCAAGTGTGACTACCTCACCCTACCCTTCTCTTTCCCCCACTCCTCTCTCTGCCATGTTAGGGTACAGCAAGAAGGCAGTGATCTGCCAACCAGGAAGAGAGTCCTCATCAGAACCTGGCATCCTGATCTCAGACTTCCAGCCTCTAGAACTTTGAGAAAATAAATCCTTGCTTCCTAAGCCACCCAGCCATGGTATTTTGTTATGAAAGTCTGAGCTGAGTCAAGTTGTCTCTTCTTTGTTTTTAAATCTGCAAGTTATAGGAGTCTCCACCTTCCCAAACTTTAATCCCTATTCCTTAATTTGGAGCCCCCTCCTTGACTGTGATCTGAAAACTCTTTGAAGGCATTAACTTAGAGTTCACTGATAGTCTTGTTTCCCTTTTCTCAGGGATCACATTCTGTTGCCCAGAATCTGAAAAACTTTGTTTTATATACTTTGTCTGGTTTTCTTGGCTATGGCGAAGTGGCAATTCCTATGGCAGCTAACCCTCATAGGCAGAAACCTGTGTCTTTTTAATACAATCTCATTTTATTTTATTGCTTCTGGATGTTGAATGATAGTTTGAAACATTCCTCCCTATCCCAGGTAACAGAGGAATTTACCCATGTCTTAGTCTAATAGTTCTGTAGTTTTCTTTTTAACAAATTTAGTATATTTAACAAATTAGTATATGATGAATATTTTTATCTCTAAAAATTATTTTTGTTTAAAGTGGAAGTTATTAATCCTCATTCTGTATCATAAGTACCTAGGGAACTTTTAGAAACATCCATGCTCAGGCCTCACTTTTAGAAGTTAATCGGTGGGGGTAAAACATTGGTAACTTAAAAACATTTTCCAAAATTATTATAATGTGTAAACAGGTCTGAGAACTATTAAAGTCTTCTTTTTGCTTTCTGATATTAATCCAGCACCTTCGACCAGCCATGAAACCTTCTTTCCAATATTAATTATACTGGCTTTCATTTGATTAGTTTGGCCTTAGTGGTTTTTCTGTGCTTTAACTTTCTAACTTTTTCTCTTCTTTATATTTTAAACTTGTCTTTTTGTTTACTTGTCTTTTATAAGTAGCATAAACCTGGATTAAAAAAAATTCTCTAATTTGAAACATTTATCTCTTTGCTGGTATGTTTAGTCCATTTACTTTTATTGTTATTTCTAATATTTTGGATTTACTTCTACTAGTTTACTTAGCATTTTCTCTGTGTACTGCTTTTCCTATATCCCCTTTTTCTTCCTTTCTGATTTTCTATCTTCTGAATTTATTACAGTCAAAAACTTTCACCCCCCACCCCCGCTGCCAACATCTGGTTTGGAAGTCACACACTCTACTTCCATTCTTTTTGTGATTACTTTTGAAATTATTATGGAATATACCTAAAGCCTAAAGTTAATAAATATCTTAACCTCCTTCTGAACTTTGGAAAGACCTTAGAACACTTGAATTCTAATCATATGTTTGCATCATATATCTAATTTTTGCCCAATATTTTAAGTCTATCATATTTTAAACACCACAAATTAAATATTATTATTTTATATGGATATATTTTAGATTTATTATCATGTTTACCAAGAAGACACGGAAAGACAGAAATAAGTACTGAGAGTTAATATGTAGAAGAGTGGCAAATGAATTTGAATACCAAAATAGAATTATAAAATAGTTACACAACTTCTCTGTATGAAAACAAAAATTTGTGGTTACAACCTAAAGACAAAGAATTGTTATAGAATGTTTTCTGATGACATCAGATCAACCTAAGGCTAAAATTTAAAATAGTTGGCATTTTTATCAAGGAAATGAAAATCTAAACGATATATTCTATAACTTTATTATAGTATTTTCACCTGAAATCTGGAAGAGTGTCGTCAGTTCTAATGCATCTCAAGAGACAAATGGTAGATCAATGACCAAAGATGTGTTTCTGGCTTTGGTAATAATAGCCATCATATAAAGGACAATTGGGAAACTTCAATCTAGGAGGTTAAGGCTAAAGAAAGACATGACTAAAATTTATAAATTAAGCAGTGTATAAGGTAATACATGATCTTCATCAAACTGTGAAGGAACAGTGTGTCATTCTTTAAAACTTGTTCCTGCATTTAAGCAAATGAAGGACAAAATTTTTGTAGATGTGTGGAGATTAATAAATGGGGGCAGTTGTAAATGAATTCATAGTGATTTGAGTGAATTTAGGAATGGCAAAGCTACAAGGAGATAGAAAAAAAGAAGCTGCAATATAAATATGAATATATTATGTGCACATGCATGTGTGTGCACACGCACATACACACATGTGCCCACACACACAACCACATCATGTCACTTGGAAACATTTGATACAGCAGAATACTAGATTGTATTGTCCAGTTTGACAATTTCCACATTTTGATGTTGCAGTGAGAGAATGAAAATGTATTTTGGAACAGATAACAAGAAAAGTCATACCCTATTGGTAGAACTGGAGCTAATAAATCATTGAGAGAAGGCTAGAGAGTGAAGAGGATAAGATGTTTCAAGATACCTGCCACATAGTGGGGGGTGAGAGGGAAAAGCAGGGAGCCTGAATTTTGCCAGTTTGAATAATAGATCCTTGTTACCACATAAGCACTGAATTGAAAGCTTCCTGAGAGTTGGAATAGTGTAAGATAAGAGGATAGACTCTAGACAAGTGGAGCCCAACAGAACTATTACTTGTGCCAGTTATTAAAAAGACAAAAAATAACATGCTGGCAAGGCTGTGGAGAAAAGAGTATGCTTATAAACAGTGGGAATGTAAATTAGTTCAGACACTGTGGAAAGCAGTTTGGAGATGTCTCAATGACCTTCAAACAGAACTACCATTTGACTTAGCAATCCCATCACTGGGTATATACCCTAAGGAAAAGAAATCATTTTACAAAAAAAAGACACATGCACTTGTATGTTCATCACAGTACCATTAACAATAGCAAAGTCATGGAATCAATCTGGGTGCCCATTAGCAGTGGATTGGGTAAAGAAACTGTGGTACATATACACCACAGAATACCATGCAGCCACAAAAATAATGAAATCATGTTCTTTGCAGCAATATGGATGCAGCTGGAGGCTATCATCTTAAGCAAATTAATGCAGAAAGGGAAAACCAAATGCTGCATGTTCTCACTTATAGGTCGAAGTTAAACTTTGGGTACATATGACATGAAAATGAGAACAATAGTCACTGGGGACTACTAGAGGGAGAATGAAGGGAGTGGGAAAAGGGCTGAAAAACTATTGGGTACTATGCTCAGTGCCTGGATGATGGGTTCAGTCATACCCTAAACCTCAGCATCATGCAATATACCCATGTAACAAACCTGCACATGTACTCCTTGAATCTAAAACAAAAGTTGAAATTATTAAAAAAAGGTAGTTTCTATGCAGTAAAAAAGAAATATAATGTGAGCCATATCTGTACTTTTAAATTTTCTTATGCAAAAGAAATAGATGACATTGTACTAATATGTTTTTATTGAACCCAATATATCAAAAATATTTCCATATGTAGTCAATATAAAAAATTACCAATGAGATATTTTACAGTCTTGTTTTTAATACCAAGTCTTCAAAGTCTAATTTTACACTTATAGCATATATTAGTTTGAAAGCTAAATTTTCATCAGAAATACTTGATCTGTATTTAGATTTCATAAATTTCATAAATGTATGGTTGAAAAGTATATTCACATACTCAATAACCAACTTAACTATTGGTTTTTAAAATTAAATTTAAATTAATTTAATGAAATTAAAAAATTTTCCCAGTTGCATTAGCTGTATTTTAAATGCTCATTAGCTGTATGTGGCTATTGGACAGTGAAGCTCTAATGCCTGATTTTTCAAAACCTGTCTGCAAGTTAACCACTTCCTAGTTATTTGAACATGTTACTTAACCTTTCTAAATCTTGGTTTCCTTACTTGTCAAGTGAACTAGTAATACTATCTGGTTCATAGGAATATTTTGAAGGTTAAAGCAGATAACCCATGTAATGCACATAACGCAATGCATTGCACATACCAAGTGCTAATTTTGGGTTATTATTTTGACAATTAGAAACCTGGGGATGAGAACCAGGCTGGACTTAGGAAGAATGAAAAATCTGTCTTGAGCATCCTGACTTTGAGGTGAAGATGGTGAATCTAACTGAAGAAGAAGATTAGAATTTAGGTGAAGGGGTTATGCCCAGAAAAAGCACAGGAGAATAGAGCCTCATGGATGTTCTTATGACTGGCTATAGCAGGGATCATCCACTTTTCTTTCTTTCCCACTAGACTGTAAAGCATTTGATGTTTCCTAGATGTGATTAGTGCAACTTAGAAACTGATTAGATTTTGGCCGGGCACAGTGGCTCATGTCTATAATCCCAGCTCTTTGGGAGGCCAAGGCAAGGAGATCACCTGAGGTCAAGAGTTGGAGACCACTTGAGGTCAGGAGTTGGAGACCTGTCTGGCCAACATGGTGAAACCCCATCCTACTGAAAATACAAAAATTAATGGGGCCTGGTGTTGTACACCTGTAATCCCAGCTTCTCGGGAGGCTGAGGCAGGAGAATTGCTTGAACTCAGGAGGCAGAGGTTGCAGTGAGCCAAGATGGCACCGCTTCACTCCAGCCTGGACAAGACTCTCCTAAAAAAAAAAAAAAAAAAATCTGATTCGATTTTAAGTGACTGGAATCGATCCTGCACAGAGTAGTCATTTAAGAAATGCCTATTAAATGAAAAAATTGGAACCACCAAGGGACTAAATATAACAAGGGAATAGAAAATTGAATACCAAAAATAAATGTTTTAGAGGGCTTTGGCTGATTACTACCTGATCATATGCTTCTAAAGTAATGACAGTTCAAATGAACATTTTAGGCATACTCTCAGATATACCTTTCGATATGGATGAAAAGCATCAATTTTAGCTAAAAGTTTGGTGTATAAGAGTGACTCTGAGATATTAAAAATAAAATTCTTCATTCTCAAAAGGGCACTGTTATAATTCAAATTAATATAGTCTTTGTGGTTGTTGTTTCTTCTCATTATTTGCATTTTAAGCCCATCTCTATGTTTTGAGATTTTGAAGACTGTGAAAGTCATATGAAAGGTATAAAAAAGATTACCCGCTATTCCTCCCTCCTAGGAAATCTTTCTCTCTCAACAGTTATGTGTCAGAGAATTCTATTAGTGGACAACGAAGAGGCAATCTAGTTAGTGTGACGTCTTTTCCCCATTTGGTGACACTTTTCTATAGCATTCTTCAGACTATTTCATTTGACACTTTGGAACAGCTGCCAAGTCCTTTCCTGCTCCCTGTAAACAAGGCTGTCATTCACAGAGCTTTCCCTTACCTTGCATAGGGAATGGAGGTTAATGACTTTGGAAATCAAAAACAGAACAGCCATCAAAAGGACTTTTAATACCAGGAGAATTATAGGAGAATAATTGAATCAAATAAAATAAGAATATAAATAGACCGTGTTACAAGCTGCATTTGTTAAAAGGTTTCATATCAGTTGAAGTTTTGTGTTACCTGGGAAGAGTAATAAAAAGAAATAAAATAGATTGAAAATGGTTACCCTTGAGAAGCTATTTCTGACTTTTTGGCAGGATTCCCCGGTGGCTGCGGATGCCCATATAGTGTGTCTCATCCGTACTTTCTTTCAACTTCAATTCTGCTTTACAAGTAAGACTTCTGATTGTTTTTTTTTCCCCTTAGAGTGTCTTTGATTTATCATTTAGTTTAGTGGTTAAAGAATGAGACAGGCGTTTGTATCTGGGGAAATACTGACACTTTTAGGCTTCTGATAGGTGGCCTTTTTAGGTCAACTACTCTAAGAGGAATCAAGAGCTTTTTTTTTTTTTTTTTTGGAGAGATCCTGTTCAATCTGTATCTGAAGATACTAGAAACAGGAATGAGAAGAGTAGAGAAGGATATTGTTTGGATGTTTGTCTCCTCCAAATCCCGTATTTAAATGTAATTCCCAATGTTGGAAGTGTTTGGATCATGGAGGGTGATCTCTTATGAATGGCTTAGGGCCATCACCTTGGTGATAAGTGAATTCTCACTCTGACTTCACGTGATATCTGGTTGTTTCAAAGAGTCTGGCCCCTCCCTTTCTCTCCTTTGCTCCCGCTCTCATCATGTGACTTGCTGGCTCCCTGTCACCTTCCACCATTATTGAAAACTTCCTGAAGCCTCACCAGAAACCAGATGTCGGTGCCATGCTTCCTGTACAGCCTGCAGAACCCAGAGCCAATTAAGCCTCTTTTCTTTGTAAGTTACCCAATTTCAGGTATTCCTTTAGAGCAACGCAAAAATGGCCTAATACAAGGACTTTTAAGAAAGAAATACAATCTCATACATACACATATACAAATATGCAGCTGATGGAGAAGGAAATGGAGAGATTTTGCATCACAGTGTTTAATAAGCTTCTTAAATGCAAGGCACGTTGACAACATATGTACCTTTTACAAAAGACTGGCTGGTTTGCTTATAAAGGTCTTTTGATTTTGTAGCTCTCAAACTGAATATTCTTTGATTCTATGAGTCTTATATGGCATTATCATTATTATTAATTCAACAAATAGTAATAAGAGCTTAATATATTCAGAGTATTGTTCTAGACACTGGATTTAGAATAAAAAATGAAGAAGACATGGTAATTTGCTTACAGAGTTTGTATCTCTAGTAAGGGTAGAGATGCACTAGACAAATTTACTATTAAAAAGTGTAAAAAATGTATTTAAAAAAGGAGAGAAGAGGAAATCTGGTTAAGAAATTAGGTAATATTTAATCTCAAATAGGAGGGATAATAAAAAACTAATCTGGCAAAGAACCTGGTAGATGGAACAGGGGTGGCAGCTTACTTTAGGCAGATTGAAATTGGGGAAATTTTTAATGCAGCAACAGATAACTAATATACTATTACATTCTTTCCACTCCACAAGCTGCCTATTTTCTGAGAGCTATTAAATATTTACAATTTACAATGGTAATTATGAAGATGCAAGATAGGAAATAACTTAATTTGCTCTAGTAAAGGAAAAGTCCATGTGATTATAGTTTATAAGTGGGGGAATGACACTGGGTGAGGGTGAAGATGTAGTCAGGGAGTTGTGAGCTTGTTATTGAGCTTAAGAGTCATTTTTTTAGATGATTTTTCTGGCTACTGTGTGAAGAATGGATTAGTGGGAGGCAAAACTGAAAAAGGGAGCTATTAAGTATTATAGATGAAAGATGGTGGTGGCTTCTAGTAGGTTGGCAGCATTGAACGTAGAGGTAAGTGCATGAATTCAAGACACATTTTGGAGGTAGACTATAGAGGACTTGTTATTGGGTTGAATGTGGAGACAGGTCATGGGAGTAGAAGAAATCAGGGATAACACCCCAGTTAGTTTCAGGCTTGAGTATCTATGTGGATGGGGATGCCAGGGACAGTAATGTTTTGGGAATGAAGAGTTCTGTTGTAGACATGTTAAGTTTAACATGCATGTGTGACAACTGGAGACCTCAACTTAACTGTTGGATGTATGAATCAAGAGGCATAAATGTGGGATTCTTTGGCATTTATATAGATTTTCATGTGTTGGAAGTAGATGAGCAATTTGGAGTAGAGGAAAAAGATGGCATTGGACTGAATCCTGAGAAATAGTAACATTTATAAAGCAGGCAGAAGAGGAAGAGTCAGAAAAGGAGACTGAGCAGAAGTCCCCAGAGAGGTAGGAGGAAGACTGAGATGGTGTGGTGTCCTAGGAACCAAGGGAGGAGAGTATGTTCATAGGATGGAATGACTACCTGATTGGATGTGGGATTAAGATAAGGATAAGGAAGCTTCCACTGTAAATGGTGAAAGATGATAATTAATACTGATAAATGTAATATCAGTATAATAATGGGACCAAAACCCAAGTAGAATGAATAAAGGCAACAATGAAAGATGCAAAAACAGAGAAATCAAAAATAAACATCTGCCTTGGAGGTATTTCCCAGGAAGATCAGATAAATGGGGCTAAGGAAGGGCTTTTTTGGAATAGTGGCATCAAGGCATGTTTCTGAAATTAATATAAAGAGAGGGACGAATTGATGATGCAAGAGAGAGTAGAAACTATTGGAAGTAAAATTCTTTAATAGGTGAGAGGGCATGGGGTATTAAGGTATTGGCCATAGAGAGAAGCATGGATGGGACTTTGTGGATACAGATGCAGATTGATTGGTGGGTTTGGTGGGAAGAGAGTGAGAATGTCTTTGATTGCTTCAATTTTCATAGTGAGGTCACTGATAATGACATGAATAAAGGGGAGGAGACTTAAAGCCAGTGGCTGGAGTCTTTAAGGCCAGAAGAACGTGAATGTCAGTAATAATAAACTTTTCCTTGAATATATCTCTCCTCTTGGATGTTTTGCTTCCACAGTGTAAAGGATAAAATATGCTAATTTTTTCTTCTCTATGATTTCCCTCCTGTCTGGCTTCCTGTCTGGCTCTTTGTTTTTTAGTAACATTAAAAGACTCTTGGGAAGTTTGACCAGAGCATATGGAGAAACATGAGTAGGTTCATTTACAGTTAGCATAACCAGAGAGTTGAAAGTAGTGTCTACAGTATCCCTCTGCTTCAATGAACATTTGGAGCCTCCACCAGAAGGAAAATGATATGACTGAATTTAATTGCCTTGTGGCAAAAGCAGTAAAAATTTACCTGAGAAGTTATCTTACGTTAAAATGCTATATCTTGCTCTTATGATGTTGCAAAACAGACAGAAACTCCTAGAGTTAGGAGAAAAAAATTGACAAAAATATATAATGTTTAATTTTTTTCTTCTTATATGGAGAAATGTAAATCAAAGTCATACCCATACAGAGTGATTAACGTTTGAATTTTAGCCAATGCATCCTAGAAAACAATTGTGAATGTAACAGTAGTTGTGTAAGAGGCAGGTTTTAGAGTGTAAAGAGCAAAAATATGTACTAGTTATCCATAATGGCATAACAGATTTCCCCAAGCCCATAGCTTAAAATAATTTATTATTTCATTATTGATGTGGGTCAGGAATTAAGGAGTGGCTTAGCTGGATGATTCTGGGTCTTGGTCTCTCATGAGGTTTAATCAGGCTGACGTTTTTAGCTGGGGTTGCAGTCTCATCTGAAAGCTCAAGCAGGGGAGGATATGCTTCCAAGCTTACTCATGGAGTTGATAGCAGACCTCAGTCCCTGGGCACATAGGCCTCTTCATAATCTTCATGAATGTCATATGGCTTTCAGCTAGTTTCCCTGGAGTGAGTGATGGGAGAGGGAGGGAAGGGAGGAGGGGCCTACATAAAGATGTGAATACCAAGAGGTGAGAATCATTGCAGATGATTGTGGAGGCTGACTATCACAGTGGTTTTCAAATATACAATATCCTCATCATTTGGCTGTGTAATTTTGGAGAATCAGTTAACATTTTTGAGATGCAATTTTCTCATTTGGTAGATCTCTAGCAACTTTTCTTACTCTAAAAAAAATTAGCCTATTCCCTAAACATTGTTTATACAGGTGGCTAAAAAGTGAAATTGCAGTTTTCATCTACCTTCTTAACTATATATTTTTCAGTGTTGATGGATAACTTTAGCAAGATTACAGAAAATTTATAAGGGAATGAATACTAGTCAATCAACCATAGAGAAGAGTTTCCAAATTCTGTGAAGATATTTTAAAGCAGAATATTCAAAATGATATTTGAGAATAGTTAAACCACTGAATATCATTCATATTTGGCTACTATTATCTTTTTTAAATAACAGATTTATTGAGATATATTTACATACTATATAATTTACCCACTTATAGTGTACAATTTAATGGTGTTTAATACATTCACAGGAGTGACTTCCTCACCATCAATTTTAAAATGTTTTCATCCTCCAAAAAGAAACTCCATACCCATTAGCAGTTGTTTCTCATCACAACTATCGTCTGCCACCATTAATATACTTTCATCTCTGTAGATTTGCCTATTCTGGACTTTTCTTATAACTTGAATGTATAATAGGCACTCTTTTGTGTCTAGCTTCTTTACGTTAGCATGTTTTCAAGATTCACCCATGTTGTAGTACATATTGGTACTACATTCTCTTTATTGCTGAATAATACTCCATTGCAGGAAACACCACATTTTACTTGTCCATTCAACAACGGATAAATGCATTGATGAATATGTGATTTGATTCCACTTTTTGGCTATTATGAATATGTTGCTATGAACATTAGTATATAAGTTTTTGTGTGAACATGCATTTTCATTTCTCCAGCATATATATATTTAGGAGTGGAATTGCTGGTTCATATGGTAATTCTGTGTTCAATATTTTGAGGAACTGTCAAACTGTTTTCCAAAGCAGTTGCACCATTTTACATTCCTCCCAGCAATGTATGAGACTCCAATTCTGCACATCAATGCCAAATGTTTTTGTCTGTCTTTTTCATTACAGTCATCCTAGTGGATGTGAAGTGGTATTTCCTTGCATTTCCCTAATGGCTAATAATGTTGAGCATCTTTTTATGTGCTTGTGGGCCATTTGTTATCTTCTTTGGATATATGTCTTTTGAAATCCTTTACCCATCTTCTTTTTATTTGCTTTAGTATATCTGTGTTTTCTTTTTTGATTTTTTAAAATAAATTTTGTTGTATATATTTAGGGTATACAACATGATCTTATGGGATACACATAGTAAAAAGATTACTATAATGAAGCAAATTAACATATCCATTATTTCACATAGTTACCCTTTTTTTTTGTGGTGAGAGCAGGTAAAATCTAATCATTTAGCATGAATCCCATATACAGCACAATTTTATTACCTATAGTCTTCACATGATACATTAAATCTCTAGACATATTCATCCTACATGTCTTCTACTTTATATTTTCTTTTTTCTTATTATTATTATACCTTAAGTTTTAGGGTACATGTGCACAACATGCAGGTTTGTTACATATGTATACATGTGCTATGTTGGTGTGCTGCACCCATTAACTCATCATTTAGCATTAGGTATGTCACCTAATGCTATCCCTCCCCCCTCCCCCGACCCCACAACTGTCCCTGGTGTGTGATGTTCCCCTTCCTGTGTCCATGTGTTCTCATTGTTCAATTCCCACCTATAAGTGAGAACATGTGGTGTTTGGTTTTTTGTCCTTGCAATAGTTTGCTGAGAATAATGGTTTTCAGCTTCATCCATGTCCCTACAAAGGACATGAACTCATCATTTTTTATGGCTGCATAGTATTCCATGGTGTATATGGGCCACATTTTCCTAATCCAGTCTATCGTTGTTGGACATTTGGGTTGGTTCCAAGTCTTTGCTATTGTGATTAATGCCGCAATAAACATCTGTGTTCATGTATCTTTATAGCAGCATGATTTATAATCCTTTGGGTATATACACCCAGTAATTGGATGGCTGGGTCAAATGGTATTTCTAGTTCTAGATCCCTGAGGAATTGCCACACTGACTTCCACAATGGTTGAACTAGTTTGTGGTCCCACCAACAGTGTAAAAGTGTTCCTATTTCTCCACATCCTCTCCAGCACTTGTTGTTTCCTGACTTTCCAATGATTGCCATTCTAACTGGTGTGAGATGGTATCTCATTTGTGGTTTTGATTTGCATTTCTCTGATGGCCAGCATTTTTTCATGTGTCTTTTGGCTGCATAAATGTCTTCTTTTGAGAAGTGTCTGTTCATATCCTTTGCCCACTTGTTGATGGGGTTGTTTGTTTTTTTCTTGTAAATTTGTTTGAGTTCATTGTAGATTCTGGATATTAGCCCTTTGTCAGATAAGTAGATTGCAAAAATTTTCTCCCATTCTGTAGGTTGCCTGTTCACTCTGACAGTAGTTTACTTTGCCATGCAGAAGCTCTTAAATTTAATTAGATCCCATTTGTCTATTTTCGCTTTTGTTGCCATTGCTTTTGGTGTTTTAGACATGAAGTCCTTGCCCATGCCTATGTCCTGAATGGTATTGCCTAGGTTTTCTTCTAAGGTTTTTATGGTTTTAGGTCTAACATGTATGTCTTTAATCCATCTTGAATTAATTTTAGTATAAGGTGTAAGGAAGGAATCCAGTTTCAGCTTTCTACATATGGCTAGCCAGTTTTCCCAGCACCATTTATTAAATAGGAATCCTTTCCTCATTTCTCGTTTTTGTCAGGTTTATCAAAGATCAGATAGTTGTAGATATGTGGCATTATTTCTGAGGGCTCTGTTGTGTTCCATTGGTCTATATCTCTGTTTTGGTACCAGTATCATGCTGTTTTGGGTACTGTAGCCTTGTAGTATAGCTTGAAGTCAGGTAGCGTGATGCCTCCAGCTTTATTCTTTTGGCTTAGGATTGACTTGGTGATGTGGGCTCTTTTTTGGTTCCATATGAGCTTTAAAGTAGTTTTTTCCAATTCTGTGAAGAAAGTCATTGGTAGCTTGATGGGGATGGCATTGAATCTATAAATTACCTTGGGCAGTATGGCCATTTTCACAATATTGATTCTTCCTACCCACGAGCATGGAATGTTCTTCCATTTGTTTGTATCCTCTTTTATTTCTTTGAGCAGTGGTTTTTAGTTCTCTTTGAAGAGGTCCTTCACATCCCTTGTAAGTTGGATTCCTAGGTATTTTATTCTCTTTGAAGCAATTGTGAATGAGAGTTCACTCATGATTTGGCTCTCTGTCTGTTATTGGTATATAAGAATGCTTGTGATTTTTGCACATTAATTTTGTATCCTTAGACTTTGCTGAAGTTGCTTATCAGCTTAAGGAGATTTTGGGCTGAGATGATGGGGTTTTCTAGATATACAATCATGTCATCTGCAAACAGGGACAATTTGACTTCCTCTTTTCCTAATTGAATGCCCTTTATTTCCTTCTCCTGCCTGATTGCCCTGGCCAGAACTTCCAACACTATGTTGAGTAGGAGTTGTGAGAGAGGGCATCCCTGTCTTGTGCACGTTTTCAAAGGGAATGCTTCCAGTTTTTGCCCATTCAGTATGATATTGGCTGTGGGTTTTTCATAGATAGCTCTTATTATTTTGAGATATGTCCCATCAATACCTAATTTATTGAGCATTTTTAGCATGAAGCATTGTTGAATTTTGTCAAAGGCCTTTTCTGCATCTATGGAGATAATCATCTGGTTTTTGTCTTTGGTTCTGTTTATATGCTGTATTACATTTATTGATTTGCATATATTGAACCAGCCTTGCATCCCAGGAATGAAGCATACTTGTTCATGGTGGATAAGCTTTTTGATGTGTTGCTGGATTTGGTTTGCCACTATTTTATTGAGGATTTTTGCATCAGTGTTTATCAGGGATATTGGTCTAAAATTCTCTTTTTTTTGTTGTCTCTGCCAGGCTTTGGTATCAGGATGATGCCGGCCTCATAAAATGAGTTAGGAAGGATTCCCTCTTTTTCTATTGATTGGAATAGTTTCAGAAGGAATGGTACCAGCTCCTCCTTTACCTCTGGTAGAATTTGGCTGTGAATCCATCTGGTTCTGGACTTTTTTTGGTTGGTAAGCTATTAATTATTGCCTCAATTTTATAACCTGTTATTGGTCTATTCAGAGATTCAACTTCTTCTTGGCTTAGTCTTGGGAGAGTGTATGTATTGAGGAATTTATCCATTTCTTCTAGATTTTCTAGTTTATTTGTGTAGAGGTTTTTATAGTATTCTCTGATGGTAGTTTGCATTTCCGTGGGATTGGTGGTGATATCCCCTTTGTCATTTTTTATTGGTCTATTTGATTCTTCTCTCTTTTCTTCTTTACTAGTCTTGCTAGCAGTCTATCAATTTTGTTGATCTTTTCAAAAAACCAGCTCCTGGATTCCTTGATTTTTTGAAGGATTTTTTTGTGTCTCTATTTCCTTCAGTTCTGCTCTGATCTTAGTTATTTCTTGCCTTCTGCTAGCTTTTGAATGTGTTTGCTCTTGGTTTCCTAGTTCTTTTAATTGTGATGTTAGGGTGTCCATTTTATATCTTTCCTGCTTTGTCTTGTGGGCATTTATTGCTATAAATTTCCCTCTACACACTGCTTTGAATGTGTCCCAGAGATTGTGGTATGTTGTGTCTTTGTTCTCATTGGTTTCAAAGAGTATCTTTATTTCTGCCTTCATTTCATTATGTACCCAGTATTCATTCAGGAGCAGGTTGTTCAGTTTCCATGTAGTTGAGCAGTTTTGAGTGAGTTTCTTAATCCTGAATTCTAGTTTGATTGCACTGTGGTCTGAGAGACAGTTTGTTATAATTTCAGTTCTTTTACATTTGCTGAGGGGTGCTTTACTTCCAACTATGAGGTCAATTTTGCAATAGGTGTGGTGTGGTGCTGAAAAGAATGTACATTCTGTTGATTTGGGGTGGAGAGTTCCGTAGATGTCTATTAGGCCCACTTGGTGCAGAGCTGAGTTCAATTCCTGGATATCCTTGTTAACTTTCTGTCTCGTTGATCTTTCTAATGTTGACAGTGGGGTGTTAAAGTCTCCCGTTATTATTGTGAGGGAGTCTATGTTTCTTTGTATGTCACTAAGGACTTGCTTTATGAATCTGGGTGCTCCTGTATTGAGTGCATATATATTTAGGATAGTTAGTTCTTCTTGTTGAATTGATCCCTTTACCATTATGTAATGGCCTTCTTTGTCTCTTTTAATCTTTGTTGGTTTAAAGTCTGTTTTATCTGAGAGTAGGATTGTAACCCCTGCCTTTTCTTCTTTTCCATTTGCTTGGTAGATTTTCCTCCATCCCTTTATTTTGAGCCTATTTGTGTCTCTGCACATGAGATGGGTTTCCTGAATACAGCACACTGATGGGTCTTGACTCTTTATCCAATTTGCCAGTCTGTGTGTTTTAACTGGAGCATTTAGCCCATTTACATTTGAAGTTAATATTGTTATGTGTGTATTTGATCATGTCATTATGATGTTAGCTGGTTATTTTGCTCATTAGTTGATGCAATTTCTTCCTAGCCTTGATGGTCTTTACAATTTGGCATGTTTTTGCAGTGGCTGGTACTGGTTTTTCCTTTCCATGTTCAGTGCTTCCTTCAGGAGCTCTTTTAGGGCAGGCCTGGTGGTGACAAAATCTCTCAGCATTTGCTTGTCTGTAAGGGATTTTATTTCTCCTTCACTTATGAAGCTTACTTTGGCTGGATATGAAATTCTGGGTTGAAAATTCTTGTTTTTAAGAATGTTGAATATTTGCCCCTGGTCTCTTCTGGCTTGTAGAGTTTCTGCCGAGAGATCCACTGTTAGTCTGATGGGCTTCCCTTTGTGCATAGCCCGACCTTTCTCTCTGGCTGTCCTTAACATTTTTTCCTTCATTTCCACTTTGGTGAATCTGACAATTATGTGTCTTAGAGTTGCTCTTCTTGAGGAATATCTTTGTGGCATTCTCTGTATTTCCTGAATTTGAATGTTGGCCTGCCTTGCTAGATTGGGGAAGTTCTCCTGGATAATATCCCACAGAGTGTTTTCCAACTAGGTTCCATTCTCCCCGTCACTTTGAGGTACACCAGTTAGATGTAGATTTGGACTTTTCACATAGCCCCATATTTTTTTGGAGGCTTTGTTCATTTCTTTTTGTTCTTTTTTTCTTTAAACTTCTCTTCACACTTCCTTTCATTCATTTTGTCTTCCATCGCTGACACCCTTTCTTCCAGTTGATCGCATCAGTTACTGAGGCTTGTGCATTCATCAGGTAGTTCTCATGCCATGGTTTTCAGCTCCTTCAGGTCTTTTAAGGACTTCTCTGCATTGGTTATTCTAGTTATCCATTTGTCTAATTATTTTTCAAAGTTTTTAACTTCTTTGCCATTGGTTCAAACTTCCTCCTTTAGCTCAGAGTAGTTTTATCTCCTGAAACCTTCCTCTCTCAACTCGTCAAAGTCATTCTCCATCCAGCTTCGTTCTGTTGTTGGTGAGGAGCTGCAGTCCTTTGGAGGAGGAGAGGCACTCCAATTTTCAGTGTTTCCAGTTTTTCTGCTCTGTTTTTTTCCCCATCTTTTTGGTCTTATCTACCTTTGGTCTTTGATGATGGTGACGTACAGATGGGTTTTTGGTGTGGATGTCCTTTATGTTTGTTAGTTTTCCTTCTAACAGTCAGGACTCTCACCTGCAGGTCTGGTGGAGTTTACCAGAGGTCCACTCCAGACCCTGTTTGCCTGGGTATCAGCAGTGGTGGCTGCAGAACAGCGGATATTGGTGAACCACAAATGCTCCTGCCTGATCGTTCCTCTGGACGTTTTGTGTCAGAGGAGTACCCGGCCTTGTGAGGTGTCAGTCCACCCCTACTGGGGGCTGCCTCCCAGTTAGGCTACTTGGGGGTCAGGGATCCACTTGAGGAGGAAGTCTGGCCATTCTCAGATCTCAAGCTGCATGCTGGGAGAACCACTGCTCTCTTCAAAGCTGTCAGACAGGGACATTGAAGTCTGCAGGGGTTATTGCTGTCTTTTGTTTGTCTGTGCCCTGACCCCAGAGGTGGAGCCTACAGAGGCAGGCAGGCCTCCTTGAGCTTTGGTGGGCTCCACCCAGTTCAAGCTTCCCTGCAGCTTTGTTTACCTACTCAAGCCTGAGTAATGGCGGGCGCCCCTTCCCCGGCCTCGCTGCCACCTTGCAGTTTGTTCTCAGACTGCTGTGCTAGCAATGAGTGTGGCTCCATGGGCATAGGACCCTCTGAGCCAGACACGCAATATAATCTCCTGGTGTGCCATTTGATAAGCCCATTGGAAAAGTGCAGTATTAGTGTGGGAGTGACCCGATTTTCTAGGTGCCATCTGTCACCCCTTTCTTTGACTAGGAAAGGGAATTCCCTGACCCCTTGTGCTTCCCAGGTGAGGCAATGCCTCGCCCTGCTTCAGCTTATGTGTGGTGCGCTGCACCCACTGTCCTGCATCCACTGTCTGGCACTCCCCAGTGAGATGAACCCAGTTCATCTCAGTTGGAAATGCAGAAATCACCCATCTTCTGCATCGCTCACTCTGGCAGCTGTAGACTGGAGCTGTTACTATTTGGCCATCTTGGCTCCACCCTTCTACTTCATATTTTCTGACCTACATCTCCCATTTCCTTACCCACAACATGTCTTTGGAAACCACTCTTTCATTTTCTATTTCTGTATATTTGAATTTTTAAAAAATATTTCACATCTTTGTGAGATCATGCAATTATTTTCCTTCCTGTGTTTGGTTTATTTCACTTAGCATAATTTCTTCTAAGCTCATCCATGTTGTGATGAATGACAATATATCATTCTTTTTTAGGGCTGAATAATATTCCATTGTATATATGTGCTACAGTTTAAACATTTGTCCATTGATGGTCATTTAGATTGTTTCCATATCTTGGCTGTTATGAATAATGCTGCAGTAAATATGGGAGTGCAGACATCTTTATGAAGTGGTGATTTCACTTGCTTTGGGTATATTCCCATAAGGGGGATTGATGGTAGTTCTAATTTTAATTCCTTTAGTTGTCTCCGTATTGTTTCTCATAATGGCTGTACCAAGCTACATTCCTACTGACAGTGTGTAAGAATTCCCTTTTCTCTTTGCCTCACCAACATTTGTTATCTTTTGACTTTTTGACAATAACCATCATAACAGGTGTAATGTGGTATCTCATAGTGATTTTGATTTGCATTCCCCAATGATTAGTGATGTTAAGCACCTTTTCATATACCTCTTGGCCATTTTTATGTCTTCTCTGGGGAAATGTCTATTCAGATCCTTTGCCCATTTTAAAATCAGCTTATTTGTTTTTTTCCAGTGTTGACTATATGAGTTCTTTATAAATTTTGATTATTAATTCCTTATCAGATTTATGGTTTGCAAATATTTTTTTCCAATCCATAAGCTGCCATTTCATTTCGTTGGTTATGTAGAAGCTCATACAAGTCTTGTTGGACATACACATATCAGTCAATGTGATACATCACATTTACAGAATGAAAGGTAAAAACCACATTATCACCTCAACTGACACTGTAAAAGCTTTTGACAAAGTCCAACATTCTTTCTTGATAAAACCTCTCAACAGTGTTAAAAATAATAAATTCAGTAAAGATACAAAATGCAAGATGCAAAATGAATATAGCAAAATCAGTAGCATTTTTATATATGAATAATGATCTAACTGAAAAAGACATCAAGAAAGCAATTCCACTTATGATAGCATAAAAAATTCCTAGGAATAAATCTAAGCAAGGAATTAGGATATCTGTACATTGAAAACTCTAAAGCACTGAAAGAAATTGATGAAGACACAAATAAATAGAAAGATGTCCTGTGCTCATGGAGCAGAAGAATTATTATGATTAAAATGACCATATTGGCCGGGCGCGGTGGCTCACGCCTGTAATCCCAGCACTTTGGGAGGCCGAGGCAGGCGGATCACGAGGTCAGGAGATCGAGACCATCCTGGCTAACACTGTGAAACCCCGTCTCTACTAAAAATACAAAAAATTAGCCGGGCGTGGTAGCGGGCGCCTGTAGTCCCAGCTACTCGGGAGGCTGAGGCAGGAGAATGGCGTGAACCCAGGAGGCGGAGCTTGCAGTGAGCCGAGATCGCGCCACTGCACTCCAGCCTGGGCGACAGAGCGAGACTCCGTCTCAAAACAAAACAAAACAAAACAAAACAAAACAAAATGACCATATTACCCAAAGTAATCTACAGATTAAATGCAAGCCCTATCCAAATCCTAATGGCATTCTTCACAGAAATAGAAAGAACAATCATAAATTTTATATGGAAATGTAAAAGACCCTGAATGGCCAAAACAATTTTGAGAAAGAAAACACTGGAGGCACCACACTTCCTGATTTAAAATATATTACAAAGCTACAGCTCATCACAACAGTTTTATGGTACTGACATAAAAACAGACCCATAGACCAGTGGAACAGAATAGAGAGCCCAGAAGTAAACCCAAATACATGTGGTCGACTAATTTTTGACAAAGACACCAAAAAAGAACAATGGGGAAAAGGACAATCTCTTCCAATAAATGGTGCTGGGAATGTTGAATTTCCACAAGCAAAATAATAAAATTGGGGGCTGGGCATGGTTACTCACACCAGTAATCCCAGACTTTGGGAGGCTGAGGTGGGAGAATTGCTTGAGCCCAGGGGTTTAAGAACAGACTAGGTGACATAGTGAGACACCATCTATTAAAA
Organism: Pan troglodytes; assembly: GCF_028858775.2. Classification (NCBI taxonomy): domain Eukaryota; kingdom Metazoa; phylum Chordata; class Mammalia; order Primates; family Hominidae; genus Pan; species Pan troglodytes. The sequence goes on from NC_072403.2 coordinate 65,634,282, forward strand.
AAATAAATATTAGCTGGGCGTTGTAGCACGTTCCTTAGTTCCAGCTACTTGGCAGGCTGAGACCAAAGAATCGCTTAAGCCCAGGAATTCAAGGCTGTAGTGAGCTGTGATTCCACCACTGTGCTATACTCCAGCTTGGGTGACAGAGTGAGACCCTGTCAAAAAAAAAAAAAAAAAAAAAAAAAGAAAAGAAAAGAAAAGAAAAAAAATGGAATCCTCATCTTACACCATATGCAAAAATCAACTCAAAATGGATAAAAGACCTAAATATAAAAATTGATATTTGAGACTAGTCAAACCACTGAACATCAGTCATATTTAGGCTATTTATTACATTTGAAACTATGAAACTCCTAGAAGAGACAGACTATAGGAGAAAAGCTCCTAGACATTGGCCTTGGCAGTGATGTTTTAGATTTTATGCCAAACGCTCAGGCCACAAAAGCAAAAATAAATAAGTGGGACTACATCAAGCCTTTATCCGTTTTAAAATTGAATTATATGTATTTTTATTGTTGAATTGTAAGTCTTTTTTATAGATTCAGGATACATATGCCTAACAAGATTTGGTGGCATAATATGTAAAATTAAGGTTCAATATTATGTGCTGCCTTCACACTTGGAAAAATCGCAAGGGCCTCGAATGGCCTAACTGCAGGTTCTCCTCCCCATTCTGCTGCCATAGATAAGGTCCCCTAGAAATAGCCCTGCTTATGAAATGGACCAGATGTGGTTCCTGCTTATTCGTGAGTGGCAGGTCTCAATTTCCTGCCAGTCCATGGGATTTTTCCAATAAGCCAATCACATCCTCTCATGGGAACCAGGGGATGTTGCATCCTCTTGATACTACAAAGTCAGCTTCCCACAGTCCTTGTCATTCACTCTGTTCCTGAGTAGACCTCTGTGTGGTCCTGTGTGGTGTGGTGTCCTCCTCCCCTCAGGTATGAGTGCATGTGACTAACAAACTGCTGTCGATCTCCTCTTTCTGGTGGCGGAAGTTGGGCAATCCCCATAACTCTGGGGTGGGAATCCCTCCTTTCACCAATGAGCTGAACAGGAGGCAATCAAAACAAATTTGCAAATATTTTTTGCCATTTTGTGTGTGGTCTTTCACTTCCTGGATTGTCTCATTTGAAGCATAAAAGTTTTAAATTTTGATGAAGTCCTATTTATCTTTTTGTTTTGTTTTGTTGGTGGTTGCTTCTGCTTTTGGTCCCATATCTAAGAAGGCTTTACTTAACCCCAAATCACATAGATGCACTCCTATGTTTTCTTCTAAGAATTTATAGTTTTAGCTCTTACATTTGGTTTGTGATCCATTTGGAGTTAATTTTAGTGTGTGGTAAAAGGAATGGCTTCAACCTTATTCTTTTACATGTGGATATCCATTTATTCAATACCATTTGTTGAAGAGTATTTTCCCCCACTGAATTATTTTGGCACCTCTGCCAAAAGTTGCCCATTACCTTTTGAATAGTTTTTCTATATTTGGAGAAGTTTCCATTTTTTAGTCCCACATTTCTGCTGTAGAGTCAAAACTTAAGTTTATAGCTTTTCTTGCAGCTAAATGTGAGCATGTGTCTGAGGATTCTGCTATCACATAAGCCCATGAAAGACTCTGATACACAGGAGAGCAATATGAGCAAACAGGCTCTAGGTGGAACCACCTACCTGCTGATGAAGTGGTGGCAATGGCTACAGGGGTCCCTAGTCTTCGATGGGGCCATGGAAGTGGTGTTTGTTTCTTTAACAAGTCAGCTGTATCTTGGTTTTTTTTTTTTGCATTATATCCAAGCTCATGCTTGGGCCTTGTTCTCCAACATTTCTATGGATTATCATATGTTTTTTCTTTTTGATTAATCAGCCAATGTCAGCTTCTGTTGTTCACAACCAACAGCCTGGGTAATATGCACTTAATGGAAAAAGAAAATAGAATTTAAGGTAATAAATTGCACTTTAACTTTGCATAGAACATGCATTTGACAATTTCTACTGGCCTTTGTGATGGGGGTTTAGGGGACTTAGAAAACAGTATCTCTTTCAAGCCAGTCAGATGCAATGGTCTGCTGCCAAATTACAGACAAGCAGTGGACTCTGCAATTAAATTTGCATAGATGCTTTATATTTTCATCTCTGACCAGCTTTGCTTCAGTTCTTTTCCTGTTTCAGAACTTGAGCTCTATACCACAGTTAGGCCCGTATGACATTCTCAGACCTGGTTGTACAAGTAGGCTCCCTGGTTTGATTCATTTGACTTACATCTCTTCCTTGAAGAATGGGATGTGACAGACCTCTCTGGCCCTTCACATCTAAATTATCAGCCTGTTCATCAATCCCTTAAGACCCAATCCTTGGCTCCATGTAGCTTAGCATGTTAAAGATTGGACCTGCCTAGCCAAACTCAATCCGTTTTGCTCTAGTTCTCTGGATTCAACGGCATGCCAATTGCTACGTGAGGTAGAGAAAAGTTGTATGTCATGAAAAATGTCACATGGAGGAAATAAAACACTGACATTTGATGGGAGATAACAGTTATAATGAGTCAATTGAAGGGGTGAGAGAGCAGTAAGCCACCTGTTACTTTCTGACCTCTCCTTGACAAAGACCCCCAGTTCTAATCCCTCTCATTTCTCCTGTAAAAACTTTTTGATAAGCTAGACAAATGGCTTTGCTTCTTCATGGAGATTCAAATCCTTAAGAAACAGAGCCCACCACTTGTTAATGAATTCAAAGATTTGGTCTTTTTTATGTTCTATCTGTAAAGGGATTAAACTAAATATGTTACCGGAATCCTCTCTTCTCTGGAAATTACATATTCTGTATTTCCTACTTCTCCTCATCACTAAATTCACACTTCAGGGCTTGGAGCTACTTATATTGGCAACCTCAGTAGCTACAAATAATGATCTTGGCATAAGTTGTGGGGTGGATGGAGGAGGAGATTTATTTAGAGATCTTGTGAAGATGTCGAGATTGTCTCCTGTAGATGTCGTAGTGGTTGCTGGGTAATGCAATACTGATGGTTTCTAGTATGAAGATGTATATTGCATGTTCTCTATCTTGGAGAATTGAAATCTACTGTCATTTTATTTTTGCCTCTTAGACAATCAGCTTAAATCTTTGCCTACATTATTAAAAACTAGAATCAGTGTGAACAGTGTTGTTGGGGAAAGTTAGATATTTTTGAGAACATGAGCCAAGAAAAATAGACAGGTAAAAGTAATGTGAAATGGTCTCTGTCAAAGTCATTATGTTTGATAGGTTTTTCTAAGGCATTAACCTCAGAGGTGTCTTCAAGAGATGCTTTCAAGATACAGCATTCTTATAAAAGCAGACATCAGTCAGTGGGCTAAAAAATAGGCTAGGACCTAGAGGGACTCTATTTGAAATTCCATTTCGGTACTGAATTTCTGAAGCACAGTGGCAAACTCATTTAGTTCAACATGGCTTCAGTTTTGCTACCTGTAAATGGGAACCATAGCTTCTTATGTAGTTTAATAGCTTATACTTTCTTCAGATTACAGAAGCATTATACATGTATTCATGAAAAAATGCATTTAGACAAAAGGAATGTCGAATACATCTTCAATCTTCCTCCAACCCAGAGGAAATAATTATGTTGGTGCATATCCTTTAAGATTTGCAGATTATCTTTGCATCCTCGGTTTCAAGAACCATCATTAGTTAAATGACTGATGAACAATGAAAATTTAGTCAAATTTTACCACATTTCACTCTATTACCTTTCTCTATCTGAGGTAAAATAAGTGCAATCATAACAAAAGGTCAATAAAATCGGCTTGAGCAATAGACTTTATGTTATATCACAAAACTGTAATTTTGTACCATCTGAAGCAGATACAATTTTAAGCATGGATATATATGCCTAAGGCAGCCATAGTGGCAAACTGCTCTTATTTTGTAGAATATCTTGTAAATGGTTCTCAATCAACAGTGTATGGGAGAATAATAGTTGCCAATTCGATGACACAGGGTGGGGTGGGGCAAGCCCCTTTGCTGATGGAAAAACACTCCTAAGGTAGGAGCCACAGTTCAAGAAATAGGAAAGCCCCTCACCTCTGTGTGATGCTATGTAAGCCAGCCAGTGATGACCAGGTGACCAAGACTACACAGGGGCTGGTTAGTTCCTTTATACCTTTGCTGTCTTCATGGAATGGTATGTTTTCCTAACATGCCTAGGGACTCAGGCTAGCTCTAGGGCTCCTCACCCAGAGGGCCTCTCTGGACTGCTCTGTTTGTAAGGGTTTTTGTGGCAAGGTAAGTGGAGTTCCTTCTAGTATTATTGTCTCAGTGGGGGGAGAAAGAGACTGAGGTCTAGATCTTTTGAGATGGCACGTCTCCAAAACATTGATTGCTCATGAACAGGAAACTAGCTGCCTGTGGAAGAGGGGTGGAAGGGAAATTTTACAGAGTATATAACTTCATGTACATTTGAGTTTTATACCATGTACAAATACTATCTATTCTAAAAACAAATATAAATTAACATTTAAAATGTTTAAAAATGGAAACAACAAAAATCAGGTATTTTCAGTGGAGGTTAAATTGCTTTGTGGAATTTTAAAACTCTATATATGGTTTGATTCTCTTGGAGGCTTTAAGGGAATATGATGAAATATTTACATGCAGAAAATACTACTTCCTTTACCATCCTGGATTAATTTTAAAAAGGTATAAGTGATGTTGCATTTATAGCAGACTGTATTCCAATATGAGTGCTATGGCTACAGGATTCAAATTGCTCTAGCTAAACCCACCAGGGAATATAAAAGGATATCCCCTAAGTCACCTGTGAAGTAAGTGTCGCATACTGCTATCTTCGCTCACTGAGTAAACCTTGTCTTCTCCACAACAGTAGAGCTTCTCAAATCCTAACTGTGTTTTGCATTTTTAACTTTATAAGGAGGTTTTGGGTTAATGAGCACTTTTTAGACTCTCCGAGAGACAGTTTTTGTCTTTTGGTTTATTAGGCTGTGCACAGTAGCATTGGAATGTCATTTACTGCACAAATAGGTAATTTATGTAATCCGTTCATATGATTTGAATACATGCAAATAGTCGTACTAGACTGGAATTTGTTATCCTTCCACATGGTAGATTACACAGTTACTGAATAAGCCATTAATATGACTACACTTAAATAGTCTGCATTCATCCTATGACCTTGTATTTATTTTCCTAATATTTTATATTTCAAATTTAATTTGGGCAAGGAATGAGCTCGACTGCTAGGAAACATACTTAACATAGACTGTATTCTGTTAACCTTTGTTTAGAAATTTCTTTTAGAGTTTTAGGCAAGTAGACATTTTGAATTTTCTACTTATTCATTTTATGGTGCTATTAAGATTATTAAGAAGTTAGTAACTAAAAACATGTCAAGTGAAATTGTCTCCATGTTAATAACCCAAGCACAGATGTAAGCATACATTTATTGTGTGCCCTCATGGTATCTAGCCACCTTTGCAATACTAAAAGTAACTTGGTTTTGTGCATTTCCGATCTCTTTTTTTCAATCTCTTCCTTCTCATTGTCATTGGGCCTTCTTGCTCAAGTTCTCCATCTCTTTCTCTGCCTACTTGCCTTTCCTTCTATTCCCCTCTGGGCCAACCAAATCAACTGGAGGCTTTTAAACTGATTACCCTGGTTATAACTCAGTGCAATCAGAGGAAAAGGGTTCTTAACATTCTTGATTTCTGCCTTTCTCTCTAAACTGTGAGTCTGATTAAATTATGCATTTGATGTTGATATTCTTAAAAGCACATTTAATGGGATGCAGCAATCAAGTAAAATTTCCTCCTTGTTTTATTTTTTCTGAGTTCTTTTTATAGTGAAAAATAGCAAACACGTAGCAAAATTGAATAAAACATAAATGTGCCACTTAATAAATATTTAAGGCCATCACCCAGGTAAATAGGTTGCCAGCACCTAAGAATTTCCTTGCATTTCCTTCCCTTTCTCCCCACCAATTTACCATTATCCAGACTTTTATGGTAATTATTTCCTTTTCTCTATAATTTCACCACCTATGTATGCATTCTCTCAAACAGTAGTCTAGTTTTGTGTATATTTTTAAACTTCATATAAGTTTAGCTTATAAGTGTTTGGGTCTGGTTTTGTATGGGTCAGGAAACAAGTAGTGTATTTAAAAGGAGGATTTAAAATTTCACCAAGAGACTGTATACAAGTTGTGTGCAAGGTTAAAGGAAATCAATAAAGGATGACGTAATACTCCAGGGCTGGCAATGGCTGTGGAGTGGGGAATGTTTACTACCCCTGGATTTGAAGGACTCAGGCAAAGGGCTAGCAGTTACAGGAACCCTGTGCTTGCCACTGCTGTAGGGGAGAGCAGCCAGCATGGGCTTTGGTTAGAGGAATCCAGCCCAACCATCTGTGCACTGGCAGGGAGAGTACTAAGGAACAAATATCCTGGCCTCTTGCCCTCTGCTCTGTCTCTTGTTGGTTGTATCTGACTAAAAGTCAGAGTGCAAGTGGCTTCTTTGAAGTCCATACCGGTGAGGCCCTCAGACACAGAGAAGGGTAGAGAGTGTACCTGGAGGGTCAAATAGACCATGTCCTGAACAGGCTTCTTTTGCTTGCCCTTATTTCACATTGTTGTAAATGGCTGTATTTTGTTATTTTCACCGCTGTATAGTGCTTTATTATGGAAACATCATTATTTATAGATTTTATTGTTGATGAACATTTGGGTTGTATCTTGTTTTTGGCTATTAATGCATGTCTGTTGAGACACATGGGGATGTTTTCTCTTGGGTGTATATCAAGGAGCAGAATTACTAGAAAATGTGGTGTGTGTATATGCAGCTTTGGTAAATAATGTCAAAGTATTTTCCAGAGTCCTTGTTTTACACTGCCACCTGCAGTCATTGAGATTTCTGTTTTTCCACAGCCTTTCAAATCTTACGTTGTCAATCTTTTTACTTTTACCCATATTGGTGTGTGGTATAATATTATTCAGTTTACATTTTCTTTGTCAGTAACAGGTCCACACATTGTTCATTTTCATTAGCTATTTGGATAATTTGTATATTCAACCCTCTTGTTCATTTTCTATTGCATGTTCTCCCTTTTCCTTATTTATATGTAGGAAGATTTAAAAATATATTCCTAATTACTAGTTCTTTGTTGGATATAGAGGCACACACATACACACACACACACACAACTTCCTACTTAATGGTCTTTGTTTCCTGTTTTAATCATGTATTTTGATGGATAGAAGCTTTTTATTTTATTATTACCTAATTTACCAATCATTTCTCTTATAGTTAGTGCTTTTGTGTTCCATATAAAAACTAACTCCCTCTCCATTAATTTAGACTCTTTCCAATTTCTCTTAATAATATTTTATAGTTTATGTATAAAAGCTTTACATATCTTTTATTGCTTTTATTCCTATTTTATATTTTTTACAGTATTACAAATAGTACCTTTTAAAACTTAATTTTCTAATTCTTTATGCTCTTGCAGAGAAATAAAATTTTATATAGCAATTTATTTTCCAAGTAGGAAACTGAAGACTATTCTAGGCATTTTATACAGAGGGAATTTAATATAGGGGATTTATAACATAGGTGGTAGAGGATCTGAGAATCGAAAGAGGGTAAAAATGGGGCAACCAAGAAGTTATAAAAGGGGGGTAAGCTGCTTGCACTTCTAGACCAAAGGGACAATGAAACGAGGCAGTACTACTGAAGCCCGGAGCCCAGCATCACTCAGCAGAAGTGGAACCGCGAGTATCCTGTGTAGCAGGAGCTAGAATCAGTAGTTACCTGAGATGCTACAGAAGACAGAGGGAGAGAGGAAAATGCCTTTTTCCTTCTCTGCCTACTAATATTCATAAGTACCTTCCATTGGCTGAATACATGTAGAAGCCAGAGGCAAAGGAGGCTGAAATTCAGGGGAAAACATGGGAAAATGGAGTGTAGATCCGATATGAATAGGTAGCTGATTGACCTATTACTTATTCTGATAATTTATTGCTCCTACCCATCTATCTTTTTATTTGTATTTGAATACATGCAACGATATCTTCTACAAATAATGGCATTTTTATTATTTCCCTTTCAATCCTTATAACTTGTTCATTTTTGTACTGGCTAGATGTGAGCAGATTTATAGGCTCCAGAGGCTACCAGAGTATTCTGAGTTGCCCTGAAGTCTTCCTGGATCCATCTAAGGATCTTCTTGGATACTTCAAGCCCACTTGACAGGTCTTACTGCATCTAACTTATTATTAGAATTACAGCCTCTTGGAATTTTTTGAGCTGGAAGGGATCTAAGAGGTCACCTATCCAAGGGTTGATAAACTATGGATCTTGGGCCAAATCTGGCTGCTACCTGTTTTCATAAATAAAGTTTTCTTGGAACATAGCACATTTCTTTGTTTACATAATATCTGTGCATACTTGCTTTTGAGCTATAATGGCAGAGTTGTTTAGTTGAATAAAGACTATATGGCCCTCAAAGCCCAAAATATTTATTATCTGGCTCTTGACAGAATAAGTTTGCTGACTCCTGATCTAGTTTATTCTCTTCAATTGAGAGATGAGGAGATTGGTCACCACACATAGTCACACAGCTGTTACAGGCAGAATGTAGATTGAATCAGAATTCTAGATTTATAAACTAGTGTTTCATCACTGCACTATATGATTGAAATCCTCTCCCTGATCCGACATGAAAGTCTGCCTCCTAGGATGAGGCTTATCCTGGCAGGATGGAGCTCCTAAAGTTGAGATGGTCAGGGAACCCACAGCCAGATGGGAAACCAGCTCAGACTCAGTGGGAGCAATCTGTCAAAGCCTTTATTCCTATCATAGATAAGACCCTGACAATAATAGTGTACTTTAGCCCTTGAGCAATAAAGAAAGGAAAAAGTATCAGCAATAAGCTCCTTCTCTTTTTTCTCTATAGCTCCACATGCAGTAACAATATGATGTTAGATAATGTTTAGTAAAAGTACTAGACAAATTTAAATTTGTTTGTTAATTTCAACTTGGAAATATTCTGTTACTGTTTACTTGAAAGTTAAAAATCCCAAAGGACCTTGAATTATTATTTACTGTCCTTGTTGCCATTATTCACAGCTTCTTAGGCATACAAACATTCAATTAAATTTTCAAGCCATGCTATTTGGATGGATGCAGGGAGAATTTCTGTTGAAAAAGTGATGACCTCAAATCTTTCTTTTTCAATATTGAGGTCTAGGCTTTCTTCTATTTGAAAAGGCATAAGCAATTATTAAAGAACATGTTATATTATTTTACATTTTTTCTTTCTCATACTCTTTATCTCCTACTTTCTCACTATTTCTAACACAACTCAGGAGTCTTCAGATGGAAAGAATGTGAACTTTAAGCTTGTCCTTGTCCTCTTGTTTACCGCTGCATTGTTTCTGGGTGTGAAGTGCCAATTACCATAAAAAAGCTTTTACTGAACTAGATATTTCTACAAATGAGGACTTTTTAGTACGAGCAATAAGGAAATTAATTTGTTTTTTTATTAACCCAAACTTGTCATTCTTCTTTTACTACACTGTAGGGTAATTTTCTTTTTAAAAAGTTCACTTCGGGTCCTCTCTGCTTTGACTTTCTTTGCAAAGCTATGACTTCAGCAGGACCACTTTAGAACCAAAATATCAGATTTAATTTTTTTTGTTTTTATTTATTTAAATATTTAAGAGAATGGTTGTGCTTTCTCTCCATGAGTACTTTCTTTTGGCTCTGACCCAGCATCTCTCTATCTTTTCCCCTAGATAACCCATGGACAAGTGTCTTAGTAGTATGGAGATAGTTGCAGAGGGGATACCTGCATCATTTCACAGAACTCCCAATACATGACTCTGCCATTCTCTGAACCATTTCCTTCTTCTTGAGGAAGAGACAATGTGAAAAGAGACAATCTGGGTTGCTTGCCTTGTTGTTATTTTCTGTGCCGGGGAACTAGCAGCTCTATATTATGTCAGACATTTCATTATGCCATAGTTCCAAAATCAGGCTAGATACTTGTATTAAAAGTAGAGAGGGGAGGAATGGGTAATATTAAGTTGAGCATGAAATCTAGTGTCTCATCTTTTCCTTTTTTTGACATGAGTCCCCTAGAGCCAACAATCTGAACATTTAATTCCCTATTGACTGTGTAATGGGAAAAGCTCAGGTTTTTCTCACCTATTCCTAAACGAGGCCACAGTCACAGTGATAACCAAATCTCAGTCCCTTAAGGTTCTACTTCCTTGACCAAAGACAATTTTGTTGCTTTTTTCACCCATAGTTTCCCCCTGTTGATTTCTGAGACTCCTCAGGGGGCTCATATGTCTCCACAATTTTGTTCTGGTTACTGCCCACTGCTGCTGCATGCAGAGGTAGGATGTCATGATATCTCTCCTGCAGAACACACAAGTGTTCTTAGCCCTATAGCTCTACCTCATTCAGAGATTTTTTTCTCCTAGCCCTGGTTCTGCTGCTGCCTCAAATAAGTGCTGAAGTCCAGTATCTAAAGAACTCAGTGCCACTTGGCCACTCAGCTGCAGAACCAGAGATCTGTAAATGGACATATGCAAGTGGAAAAGGACAATGTTCCTTTCATGCCATGTACCCACACCAGTTGTACATGGGCACATGCAATGTTATAGCTCTCCTACCTGCCTTGATCTAGCAATTTGCTTCTGGGCAGGAAGCTCTAATTAAGATCTTACTGTCTTCAAGGAGGATCTCAGGCAATTTGTCCATATGATCATGATGATCATGATATTATAAGGTGAGAGAATATTTTTTTCTGAGTGATGTTTCGTCAGAGCCCATAAGTGTCAAAGTTAATAACTGTTAATAGTGCAGCTTTTCCAATTCATAAATTTTCCAATTCATAAATTCCCATTTCCTCACTCTGATCTTCCCATCCAGGGGTGATAACAATTTATCTGTCCAATTATTCTCACATATCCAGAATGGTTGGACAGAAACAAGTACAAGTATTAATGCTTTAGAGACATATCCAGTGAAGTCAGGATAGGCTGGGCATAAAGACAGGGCTAGGACCTTTGACTTTGAGAGAAGCAAATGCTTAAAGAGATTCTGTCTCTGCTTTCCTTCTCTCCATATCTCAAGATCCTGTATTCCTATTGATTACTTTTATGCCTTTTCATCACAAGTTTACAAAGAGTTGCATCAACATGTTACCTTAAAAATGTCATCACTTTTGGAGAATATGCTTAGAGGGCAACTGTTGCCCTTTCTTACCACCCACCACAGTTATATTTGGATGACTTTGCTGTATTTAGAACAAACTCCCCTCTATTTCTCAAGTTTGGTGCTGAGTCTGACTTTTAGAACAAATTCCTAACTCCTGTATGAATATAAGTTCTTACTTTTTTTTAATAGCTATGAACCTCTTCGGAAGTCTGAAGTCTGGAGCCTGTGGACCTTTCTCAGGATATGTTTAAATAGTGTCAAATACACAGAATTATAAAGAAGGCTAATTAAAGGACAGTTAACAAAACTTTTAAAAAAAATTTGTTTCTCTGTTTACACATTTTGTAACAAGATCCAGTGATAGGTCTAGTAACCAATTTTGAAGTAGTGCTAAAATGATATTTTGAATTAATTGCAATAACTGTAACATTAGATGAAAATATCTGTGTTTTCCATTGGTGATAAAGTTACAAATATTGCTAACACTGCTCTGGTTTGTAATAGAGGAAATATTATTGAGTAGTTAAAGATTAGTAAAAACAAACATGTATTGTTTTTCCATGCAAGTTCATGGACTCCCTGAATTTGGAGTTTGTAGACCCTTAGCTAATATGGTAAGCTCTGATAATATTGTGGTAAGTATTGTAGTTCTTCCTGTTATCTAGTCTTGGTCAAGGTGGCTGTAATCCATTCTGTGATATCTTTGTCTCTTGAAGGGAATCAGAATTTCTTCTGGTTCAATAACAACTTTTGGCCCCTTAAGAAATTATAAGAAAAGAAATGCTGCTCAATTACACTGCTGAGAAGAATCCAATGCTCAAGGACAAATGGGGCTTCGGGCAGTAGGGAGGAGGGTTGCCATCTACTCTCTTCTGCAGCATTTCAACCCAGCTCCCTCTTAGGACTTTTAGGCATTTTGGTGCTTACCTCAGGTTTATGGAGTAGACAAAAATTTTTCCATTCTTCCATACACAAACCTTGTATCCCATATAAACTGGCTCTCTTAATGTTTTCTTACCTCTCCTTGTGCCTTCCCACCTCTGTGCTTGGTGTGTGCTGTCCTTTCTCCTGAGGTGCTCCACTTTCTATCACTCTGTCAAAAGTCTTTGGATCTGGTGAGACCATGGATGATTTGTTTTATTTATTTTCCTCATTAAAATCCCCCCTTAACGCCTGTGGAATAGCTAAGATTTGTGTTGTATGCACTACTTTTATAGAAGAATATGCAGTGTTTATTTTGAAACATTGTGCCAACATTTTTGGTCCCATTCAAATCCAACTACCTCCTTGGGGCCTTCCCTGATATTCTCAGTTTCACAGGGACTCTCAACATGAATTCACATTACCTCCCCTGTGCTTCTCACATTCTGTCTACATTAGTGAATGAATTGCTTATTGAACAAATTCCTCATCTTGTCTTTCCTTCCAGATTAAGTCCTTTGAAAATAGTGCCCATGTGTTTATTAATGGCCATATTCTCCCAGCACCCAGCCCAATATCTTGCACATAATATCCTATTTTATCATATTCTAATTACCCAATTATTTAAGATGCCACATGGTAAGCACTTAAGAAAAAAACACTTGTGGCCATATTTTGAATGTAAACAATGATAAGAAACATTTCATTTAAATTAATGTAAAGTTGTTTTGAAAAGGCTACTTACTATTCACCGCAATAAGAGATGTTAAGAGGGCAGTATTTCTACTCATCTTTCTGCATCAGGCCCCAGCCCAGCCCTGGCCTGGCTCCATTTAGCCAAAGAAGGATTTATTTTTGGTTGTTAATCAGGTTGGTCAAGCCATTTATTGGGCTTTCTGAGGAAGGCATTTCCTTTAATTCCTAATCTTCTATTATATTTTGCATATTATTTCCCCAGTTCTGATTTTCTCAGGGAGGACCTGATTGTTTCTGAGTCTCTATCTATAAGTGATATATGCCATCAGAATTTTGCCAAAATTGTACCTATCTTGTAAACATCACAGAGGAGAGGTACAATGGAAAGCTGACTTCATTCTTTTTATTACATAGGCAGCTGTGTTTTCTGTACTTATTTAGAATTTTAGAACATTATGATACATTGTCCAATTTCATAGTATTGATGGTAGGAAGTACTGTTCGCTGGCTTCAGACCCTCATGGCAGGTTTGTGGCAGATTTTGAAATTTGTGCAGTGAAAGGAGATCCAAATGACATAGACTTCTTGCGGTAGCATTTTTTTTTTTTTTTTTTTTTTTGCTGTGTTCAGGAGTGCAAGAAAGCAGATTGGGCTCAGCGGGGCGGGTTTGCTCTACTTTGAAGTGATGAGAAGAAACCCTTAGTGGAGCTGCAAGTTTTGCACCCAGCTCTGCCAGCTCTGCAGCTGGCAGCCATGGTATCAGTGTGGCCTTTCCAGCTACCTCTGGTCTTGATATGCACTTCCCTTGTATGCAATAAACTCTATGTCATTTCTCAGCTTATATTTCCTTCTGTTGGAGCTGTGATCTGGTTCTGCAACATATCCAATTGTGATATAAACAATGTGGATAAAAATCTATTAATGTCACAGAACAATGCAAGTATAGAGTGCCTATGGCATGGTTTTGTAATATTTCCACTGTTTACAGCTTAAACTTTTTATACTCTGCCTGCCTTAATTTATTGTTGTCATGTTTTGTTTTGTTTTAGACTTTTTGCAACCTGAAGCCACAGTTTTTAGTTTTTATCTCTACTGATAAGTGGAAAAGAGGGATGAGGAAGGGGCTTTACTGGCCCAACCAGAAACAGAAACTAAGATCCCATGACTGTATTCTCTCCCTTGTACAGTCCTGAAGTCTAAACCATGTTTTAGGATCCCTGCCTCTTTGTAACACTGTTCTTTCAACAGGAAGCAATAGTTATGGAAATTGGGGACTACGTTAACCAACCAGCACTTTCTATTTTTTGTTGTTGTTATTACTCTATTGTATTCTTTTTTTTTTATTATTATACTTTAAGTTCTGGGATACATGTTCAGAATGAGCAGGTTTGTTACATAGGTATACATGTGCCATGGTGGTTGGCTGCACCTATCAACCCATCACCTACATTAGGTATTTCTCCTAATGCTATCCCTCCCCTTGTCCCCCACTGGGCCCTGACAGGCCCCAGTGTGTAATGTTCCCCTCCCTGTGTCCATGTGTTCTCATTGTTCAACTCCCACGTATGCGTGAGAACATGCAGTGTTTGGTTTTCTCTTCCTGTGTTAGTTTGCTGAGAATGCTGGTTTCCAGCTCCATCCATGTCCTTGCAAAGGACATGAACTCATTCTTTTTTATGGCTGCCTAGTATTCCATGGTGTATACATGCCACATTTTCTTTATCCAGTCTGATGTTGATGGGCATTTGGGTTGGTTCCACATCTTTGCTATTACGAATGGTGCCACAATAAACATACGGGTGCATGTGTATTTATCGTAGAATGATTTATAATCCTTTGGGTATATACCCAGTAATGAGATTGCTGGGTCAAATGGTATTTCTAGTTCTAGATCCTTGAGGGATCACCACACTGTCTTCCACAATGGTTGAACTAATTTACACTCCCACCAACAGTGTAAAAGCATTCCTATTTCTCCACATCCTCCCCCAGCACCTGTTGTTTCCTGACTTTTCAATGATCATCATTCTAACTGGTGTGAGATGATATCTCATTGTGGTTTTGATTTGCATTTCTCTAATGACCAGTGATGATGAGCTTTTTTTCATATGCTTGTTGGCCACATAAATGTCTTCTTTTGAAAACTGTCTGTTCATATCCTTCACCCACTTTTTGATGGAATTATTTGTTTTTATCTTGTAAATTTGTTTAAGTTCCTTGTAGATTCTGGATATTAGCCCTTTGTCAGATGGATAGATTGCAAAAATTTTCTATGACTCTGTAGGTTGCCTGTTTACTCTGATGATAGTTTCTCTTGCTGCGCAGAAGCTCTTTAGTTTAATTAGATCCCGTTTGTCAATATTGGCTTTTGTTGCCATTGCTTTTGGTGTTTTAGTCATGAAGTCTTTGCCCATGCCTATGTCACGAATGGTATTGCCTAGGTTTTCTTCTAGGGTTTTTATGGTTTTAGGTCTTACATTTAAATCTTTAATCTATCTTGAGTTGATTTTTGTATAAAGTGTAAGGAAGTGGTCCAGTTTCACTTTTCTGCATATGGCTAGCCAGTTTTTTCAATACCATTTATTAAATAGGGAACCCTTTCCCCATTGCTTGTTTTTGTCATGTTTGTCAAAGATCAGATGGTTGTAGATGTTTGACATTATTTCTGAGGCCTCTGTTCTGTTCCATTGGTCTATATATCTGATTTGGTACCAGATACCGTGCTGTTTTGATTACTGTAGCATTGTAGTATATTTGAAGTCAGGTAGTGTGATGCCTTCAGCTTTGTTCTTTTTGCTTAGGATTGTCTTGGCTATACAGGCCCCTTTTGGTTCCATATGAAATTTAAAGTATTTTTTTCTAATTCTCTGAAGAAAGTCAATGGTAGCTTGATGGGAATAGCATTGAAGCTATAAATTACTTTGGGCAGTATGACCATTTTCACAATATTGATTCTGAGCATGGAATATTTTTTCCATTTGTTTGTGTCCTCTCTTATTTCCTTGAGCAGTGGTTTGTAGTTCTCCTTGAAGAGGCCCTTTGCATCTCTTTTAAGTTGGATTCCTAGGTATTTTATTCTCTTTATAGCAATTGTGAATGGTAGTTTGCTCATGATTTGGCTGTTTGTCTATTATTGATGTATAGGAATGTTTGTGATTTTTGGACATTGATTTTGTATCCTGAGACATTGCTGCAGTTGCTTATCAGCTTATGGGGTTTTTGGGCAGAGACAATGGGGTTTTCTAAATACACAGTCATGTCATCTGCAAATAGAGATAATTTGACTTCCTCTCTTCCTATTTGAATATGCTTTATTTCTTTATTTTGCCTGATTGCCCTGGCCAAAACTTCCAATACTATATAGGAATGGTGAGAGAGGGCATCCTTGTCTTGTGCCAGTTTTCAAAGGAAATGCTTCCAGCTTTTGCCCATTCAGGATGATATTGACTGTGGGTTTGTCATAAGTAACTCTTATTATTTTGAGACATATTCCATCAATACCTAGTTTATTGAGTGTTTTTAGCATGAAAGGGTGTTGAATTTTATTGAAGGCCTTTTCTGCATCTATTGAGAAAATCATGTAGTTTTTGCCATTGGTTCTGTTTAGGTGATGGATTACATTTATTGTTTTGCATATTTTGAACCAGCCTTGCATCCCAGGGATGAAGCCAACTTAAGCATGGTGGATAAGCTTTTTAATGCACTGCTGGATTCAGTTTGCCAGTATTTTATTGAGGATTTTCACATCAACGTTCATTAAGGATATTTACCTGAAATTTTCTTTTTTTGTTGTTTCTCTGCCAGGTTTTGGTATCAGGATGATGCTGGCTTCTTAAAATGAGTTAGGGAGGAGTCCCTATTTTTCTGTTGTTTGGAATAGTTTAAGAAGGAATAGTCTCAGCTCCTCTTTGTACATCTGGTAGAATTTGGCTGTGAATCCATCCAGTCCTGGGCTTTTTGTGGTTGGTAGGCTATTAATTACTGCCTCAATTATAGAACTTGTTATTGGTCTATTCAGGGATTTGAATTCTTCCTGGTATAGTCTTGGGAGGGTGCATGTGTCCAGGAATTTACCCATTTTTTCTACATTTTCTAGTTCATTTGTGTAGAGGTGTTTATAGCATTCTCTTATGGTAGTTTGTATTACTGTGGGATCAGTGGTGATCTCCCCTTTATCTTTTTTTATTGTGTCTATTTGATTCTCTCTTTTCTTCTATATTTGTCTGGCTAGTGGTATATTTTGTTAATCTTTTCAAAAAGCCAGCTCCTAGATTCACTGATGTTTTGAAAGATTTTTCATGTCTCTATCTCCTTCGGTTTTGCTCTAATCATAGTTATTTCTTGTTGTAGGGAAAAGAAAGAGAGATCAGACTGTTACTGTGTCTATGTAGAAAGGGAAGACATAAGAGACTCCATTTTGAAAAAGACCTGTACTTTAAACAATTTGCTTTGCTGAGTTGTTAATTTGTAATTTTGCACCAATCACTTTCCCCAGTCACTTTGTCCCAACCTAAAGCTCACAAAAACATGTGTTGTATAAAATCAAGGTTTAAGGGATCTAGGGCTGTGCAGAATGTACCTTGCTAACAAAATGTTTACAAGCAGTGTAATTGGTAAAAATCATCACCATTCTCTAGTCTCAATAAACCAGGGGTACCATGCACTGCAGAAAGCCACAGTGGCCTCTGCCCTTGAAAGCGGGATATTGTCCAAATTTTCTCCCCATGTAATAGTCTGAAATATGGCCTCATGGGATGAGAAAGACCTGACTGTCCCCCAGCCTGACACCTGTAAAGGTCTGTGCTCAGGTGGATTAGTAAAAAGGAAAGCCTCTTGCAATTGGGATAGAGGAAGGCCACTGTCTCCTGCCTGCCCCTGGGAACTGAATGTCTCAGTATAAAACCTGACTGTACATTTGTTCAATTCTGAGATGAGAGAAAAACCACCCTATTGTGGGAGGCAAGACATGTTTGCAGCAATGCTGCCTTGTTATTCTTTACTCCACTGAGATGTTTGGGTGGAGAGAAACATAAATCTGGCTTATGTGCACATCCAGTCATAGTATCTTCCCTTGAACTTAATTATGACATAGATTCTATTGCTCAAATGTTCGTTGCTGACCTTCTCCTTATTATCACCCTGCCCTCCTACTACATTCTTTTTTACTAAAATAATGAAGATAATAATCAATAAAAACTGAAGGAACTCAGAGACCGGTGCCAGTGCAGCTCCTTGGTATGCTGAGCACCGGTCCACTGGACCCACTGTTGTTTCTCTATACTTTGTCCCTTTGTCTTATTTCTTTTCTCAGTCTCTCATCCCACTCGACTAGAAATACCCACAGGTGTGGAGGGGCAGGCCACCCCTTCATCTGGCACCCAACATGGGGCCTTTCTCTAAGGTGAAGGTATGCTAAGAACATGAGCATTGAGGACAGATGATGAGAGATCCCCGAGTATGTGCATGGTCAGCCTTGAGGTAAGCTTGTGCACTCGGAGGAATGCAGGGTAAAAGGGGGGCAAACTAAAAGTAAATATGCCTCTTATCTCACCTTCATTAAAATTCTCTTAAGAAGAGGGGGAGGTAAAGCTTCTACAGAAAATCTAATTATGCTATTTCAAACGATAGAAAAATTCTGCCCATGGTTTCCAGAACAGGGAATTTTAGATTTAAAAGATTGGGAAAAAATTGGCAAAGAATTAAAAGAAGCCACTAGGGAAGGTAAAATCATCCCACTTACCTTCTATGGTATGGTATGGAATGATTGGGCCATTATTAAAGCAACTTTAGAACCATTTTAAATAGAAGAAGATAGTGTTTCAGTGTCTGATGCCCCTAAAAACTGTGTAATAGATTGTGAAGAAGAGGCAGGAACAAGAGTTCAAGAAAGGAATGAAAAGTTCACATTGTAAATATGTAGCAGAGCTGGTAATGGATCGTTCAACACAAAATGTTGACTACAATCAATTACAGGAGGTAATATATCCTAAAACATTAAAACTAAAAGGAAAATGTCCAAAACCATCAGGCCATTGGGGCTAAAACCACAATGGTCACCTCCTCCTCAGTCAAGTGAGTGTTGGGGGAGGGAGTCTGAAACTAGGCTCGCTGTGACTTGGCTCACAGCACTCATTATTGCCCAACCTACAGCTCATTACAATGAAGGACCAATTCAGACTCACCCTGCAGTGACCAGTATGGTTCAAACAGTGGCCGCTCTCTAAGGAAAAGTTGGGTGTGCTACACAAAATAGTTAAAAAACTATTTTAAAAGGACATGTTTCACCCACTTTCTCTCTTTAAAATTCTGCAGTGTTTATAATTCAGAAAAAATCAGGAAGATGGCACATGTTAACTGATTTGAGAGTCATTAATGCAGTAATTCAACCCATGGGGTCTCTCGAATCTGGGCTGCCCTCTCTGGCCATGATCCTGAAAGATTGACCTTTAATTATAATTGATCTAAAGGATTGCTTTCTTAGCATTCCTCTGACAAAACAGAATTAAAAAAAATTGCTTTTACTATACCAGCCATAAACAATAAAGAACCAGTCACCAGATTTCAGTGGAAAGTGTTGCCTCAGGGAATGCTTAATAGTCCAACTATTTGTCAGACTTTTGTAGCTCAAGTTCTTCAACCAGTTAGAGACAAGTTATCAGACTGTTATATTGTGATGCAGATAATATTTTGTGTGCTACAAAAACAAGAGACAAATTAATTGACTGTTACACATTTTTGCAAGCAGAGGTTGCCAACACAGGACTGAAAATAACATCTAATAAGATTCAGACCTACACTCCTTTTCAATATTTCAGAATACAGGCAGAGAAAAAATATTAAACCACAAAAACTGAAAAAAAGAAAAGACACATTAAAACATTAAATGACTTTCAAAAATTGCTAGGAAATATTAATTGGATTCGGCCAACTCTAGGCATTCCTACTTATGCCATGTCAAATTTGTTTTCTATCTTGAGAGGGGATCCAGACTTACATAGTTTTGAAACACTCGTTTTGTAGAATCTGCAAGTGGATATTTGGAACTCTTTGAGGCCTTCATTGGAAACGGAAATTTATTCATATAAAAACTAGACAGAAGAATTCTCAGAAGTTTTTTTGTGATGTGTGCATTCAACTCAGAGAGTTGAACGTTCCTTTTGATAGAGCAGTTTTGAAACACTCTTTTTATAGAATTTCCATGTGAATATTTAGAGCACTTGGAAGCCTATGGTAGAAAAGGAAATATCTTCATAGAAAAACTAGACAGAATCATTCTCAGAAACTACTTTGTGATGTGTGCATTCAACTCACAGAGTTTAACCTTTCTTTTGATAGAGCAATTTTGAAACATTCTTTCTGTGGAATTTGCAAGTGTATATTTAGAGTGCTTTGAGGCCTTTGGTAGAAAAGGAAATATCTTCATATAAAAACTAGACAGAATGATTCTCAGAAACTATTTTGTGATGTGTGGGTTCAACACCCAGAGTTTAAACTTTCTTTTGGTAGAGCAGTTTTGAAACACCCTTTTGTAGAATTTGCAAGTGTATATTTAGAGTGTTTTGAGGCCTATGGTAGAAAATGAAATATCATAACATAAAAACAAGACAGAAGCATTCTCTGAAACTATTTTGTGATGTTTGCAATCAACTGACAGAGTTGAACATTCGTCTTCACAGAACAGTTTTGAAACACTCTTTTTGTAGAATCAGCAAGTGGTTATTTGTACCTCTTTGAGGCCTTCATTGGAAATGGGAGTTCTTCATATAAAAGTAGACAGAAGAATTTTCAGAAACTTCTTTGTGACGTGTGCATTGAACTCACAGAGTTGAACTTTTCTTCTAGTTCCAAGTGAATATTTAGAGCGCTTGGAGACCTATCATAGAAAAGGAAATATCTTCATAGAAAAGTTAGACAGAATTATTCTCAGAAACTATTTTCTGAATGGTGTGATGAACTCGCTGAGTTTAACTTTTCTTTTGATAGAGCAGTTTTGAAACACTCTTTTTGTAGAATTTGAAAGTGTATATTTAGAGCGATTTGAGGCCTGTGGTAGAAATGGAATTATCTTCGTCGAAAAACTAGACAGAATCATTCTCAGAAACTACTTTGTGATGTGAGTGTTCAGCTTATAGAGTTTAACCTTTCTTTTGATAGAGCAGTTTTGAAACACTCTTTTTGTGGAATTTGCAAGTGTATATTTAGAGTGCTTTGAGGCCTATGGTAGAAAAGGAAATATCTTCACATAAAAACAAGAGCAAAGCATTGTCAGAAACTACATTGTGATATTTACATTCAATTCACAGAGTTGAACATTCCTGTTGATAGAGCAGTTTGGAAACACTCTTTTTGTAGAATCTGCAGGTGGATATTTGGACCTCTTTAAGGCCTTCGTTGGAAACGGGATTGCTTCATGTAAAACTAGACAGAAGAATTCTCAGAAACTATTTTGTGATGTGTGCGTTCCACTCACAGAGTTTTACATTTCTTTTGATAGAGCAGTTTTGAATCACTCTTTTTCTAGGATTTGCAAGTGGATATTTAGAGCACTTTGAGGCCTATTTTAGAAAAGGAAATATATAGAAAATGTTTAGAAAAGGAAAAACTAGACAGAATGATTCTCAGAAACTTTTTGTGATGTGTGCGTTCAACTCAGAGTTTAACCTTTCTTTTGATAGAGCAGTTTTGAAAGACTCTCTTTGTAGAATCTGCAAGTGAATATTTGGACTTTTTTGAGGCCTTCGTTGGAAACGGGATTTCCTCATTTAAACTTTGACAGAAGAATTCTTAGAAACTTCTTTGTGATGTGTGCATTGAACACAGAGAGTTGAACCTTCGTTTTGATAGAGCAGTTTTGAAATACTCTGTGTAGAGTTACCAAGTGGATATTTAGAGTGGTTTGAGGCCTATGGAAGACAAAGAAATATCTTCATAGAAAAACTTGACAGAATCATTCTCAGAAAGTACTTTGTGATGTGTGCATTCAGCTTACGGAATTTAACCTTTCTTTTGATAGAGCAGTTTTGAAACACAATTTTTGTGGAATTTGCAAGTGTATATTTCGAGCACTTTGAGGCTAACGGTAGAAAAGGAAATATCTTCACGCAAAAACTAGCAGAAGCATTGTCAGAAACTACTTTGTGATATTTGCATTCAACTCACAGAGTTGAACATTCGTCTTGATACAGCAGTTTTGAAACACTCTTTTAGGAGAATCTGCAAGTGAATATTTGGACTTTTTGGAGGCCTTCATTGGAAATGGGATTTCTTTATATGAAACTTGACAGAAGAATTCTCAGAAACTTTTTTGTGATGTGTGCCTTCAACTCACAGAGTTGAACACTCCTTTTGAAAGAGCAGTTTTGAAATACTCTGTTTTGTAGAATTTCCAAGTGGATATTCAGAGTGGAACGATGCCTATGGTAGAAAAGAAATTATCTTCATAGAAAAACTAGACAGAATCATTCTCAGAAACTCCTTTGTGATATGTGCATTCAGCTTAAAGAGTTTAACCTTTCTTTAGATAGAGCAGTTTTGAAACACACTTTTTGTGGAAATTGCAAGTGTATATTTAGAGTGCTTTGAGTCCTACGGTAGAAAAGGAAATAACTTCACATAAAAACTAGACAGAAGAATTCTTAGAAACTTCTTTGGGATGTGTGCTTTCAACACACAGAGTTGAACCTTCCTTTCAATAGAGCAGTTTTGAAATTCTCTTTTTGTAGAATTTCCAAGTGGATATTTAGCGACGTTTGTGGCCTATGGTAGAAAAGGCAATATCTTCATAGAAAAACAAGACAGAATGACTCTCAGGAACTACTTTGTGATGTGTGCATTCAACTCCCAGAGTTTAAACTTTCTTTTGATAGAGCAGTTTTGAAACACTCTTTTTGTAGAATCTTCAAGTGAATATTTGGACTTTTTTGAGGCCTTCATTGGAAATGGAATTTCTTCATATGAAACTTGACAGAAGAATTCTCAGAAAATTTTTTGCAATGTGTGCCTTCAACTCACAGAGTTGAACATTCCTTTCGATAGAGCAGTTTTGAAATACTCTTTTTGTAGAATTTCCAAGTGGATATTTAGAGTGGTTCAAGGCCTATGGTAGAAAAGGTATTATCTTCATAGAAAAACTAGACAGAATCATTCTCAGAAACTACTTTGTGATGTGTGCATTCAGCTTACCGAGTTTAACCTTTCTTTTGTTAGAGCAGTTTCAAAACACTCCTTTTGTGGAATTTGCAAGTGTATATTTAGAGCGCTTTGAGCCCTACGGTAGAAAAGGAAATAACTTGACATAAAAACTAGACTGAAGCATTGTCAGAAACTACTTTGTGATATTTGCATTCGACTCACAGAGTTGAATATTCTTCTTGATAGAGCAGTTTTGAAACACTCTTTTTGTAGAATCTCCAAGTGGATATTTGGACCTCTTTGTGGAATTCGTTTGAAACGTGCTTTCTTCATATAAAAGTAGACAGAAGAATTCTCAGAAACTTCTTTGTGATGTGTGCTTTCAACTCACAGAGTTGAACCTTCCTTTCGATAGAGCAGTTTTGAAACGCTTTTTGTAGAATTTCCAAGTGGATATTTAGTGCCGTTTGAGGCCTATGGTAGAAAAGGCACTATCTTCATAGAAAAACTACACAGAATGATTCTCAGAAACTACATTGTGATGTGTGCGTTCAACTCACAGAGTTCAACCTTTCTTTTGATAGAGCAGTTTTGAAACACTCTTTTTGTAGAATCTGCAAGTCAGTATTTGGACTTTTTTGAGGGCTTCGTTGGAAACGGGATTTCCTCATTTAAACCTTGACAGAAGAATTCTCAGAAACGTCTTTTAGACATGTGCATTCAACTCACAATGTTGAACCTTCCTTTGGATAGAGCAGTTTCGAAATACTCCGTGTAGTGTTTCCAAGTGGATATTTAGAGCGGTTTTATTCCTATGGTAGAAAAGGACATATCTTCATAGAAAAACTAGACAGAATAATTCTCAGAAACTACTTTGTGATGTGGGCATTCAGCTTACAGAGTTTAACCTTTCTTTTGATAGAGCAGTTTTGAAATACTATTTTTGTGGAATTTGCAAGTGTATATTTAGAGCGCTTTGAGGTCTATGGTAGAAAAGGAAATATCTTCACATAAAAACTAGACAGAAGCATTGTCAGAAACTGCTTTGTGATATTTGCATTCAACTCACAGAGTTGAACATTCCTCTTGATAGAGCAGTTTGAAGCACTCTTTTTGTAGAATCTGCAAGTGGATATTTGGACCTCTTAGTGCCTTCGTTTGAAACGTGATTTCTTCATATAAAACTAGACAGAAGAATTCTCTGAAACGTCTTTGTGATGTGTGCATTCGACTCACGGAGTTGAACCTTCCTTTCGATAGAGCAGTTTTGAAAAACTCTGTGTAGAGTTTCCAAGTGGATATTTAAAGCGGTTTGATTCCTATGGTAGAAAATGAAATATCTTCATGGAAAAACTAGACAGAATAATGCTCAGAAACAACTTTGTCATGTGTGCATTCAGCTTACCGAGTTTAACCATTCTTTTGATAGAGCAGTTTTGAAACACTATTTTTGTGGAATTTACAAGGGTATATTTAGAATGCTTTGAGGCCTATGGTAGAAAAGGAAATATCTTCACATAAAAACTAGACAGAAGCATTGTCAGAAACTACTTTGTGATATTTGCTTTTAACACACAGAGTTGAACATTCCTGTTGATAGAAAAGTTTTTAAACTCTGTTTTTGTAGAATCTCCAAGTGTATATATGGACCTCTTTGTGGCCTTCGTTTGAAACGTGATTTCTTCATATAGAACTAGACAGAAGAATTCTCAGAAGCTTCTTTGTGATGTGTGCTTTCAACTCACAGAGTTGAACCTTCCTTTCGATAGAGCAGTTTTGAGACTCTTTTTGTAGAATTTCCTAGTGGATATTTAGCGCCGTTTGAGGCCTATGGTAGAAAAGGCAATAACTTCATAGAAAAACTAGACAGAATGATTCTCAGAAACTACTTTGTGATGTGTGCATTCAACTCACTGAGTTTAACCTTTCTTTTTATAGAGCAGTTTTGAAACAGTCTTTTTGTAGAATCTGCAAGTGAATATTTGGAGTTTTTTGAGGCCTTCATTGGAAACGGGATTTCCTCATTTAAATCTTGACAGAAGAATTCTCAGAAACGTCTTTGTGATGTCTGCATTCAACTCACAGAGTTGAACCTTGTTTTCGATAGAGCAGTTTTGAAATACTCTGTGTAGAGTTTCCAAGCGGAAATTTAGAGCGGTTTGATTCCTATGGTAGAAAAGGAAATATCTTCATACAAAAACTGGACATAATCATTCTCAGAAACAACTTTATGATGTGGGCATTCAGCTTACAGTGTTTGACCTTTCTTTTGCTAGAGCAGTTTTGAAACACTCTTTTTGTGGAATGTGCTAGTGTATATTTAGAGCGCTTTGAGACTTACAGTGGAAAAGGAAATATCTTCACATAAAAACTAGGCAGAAGCATTGTCAGAAACTACTATGTGATATTTGCTTTCAACTCACAGAGTTGAACATTCCTCTTGATAGTGCAGTTTTGAAACACTCTTTTTGTAGAATCTGCAAGTGGACATTTGGACCTCGTAGTGGCCTTCATTTGAAACGTGATTTCTTCATATAAAACTAGACAGAAGAATTATCAGAAACTTCTTTGTGTTGTGTGCTTTCAACTGACAGAGTTGAACCTTATTTTTGAAGGAGCAGTTTTGAAACTCTCTTTCTGTAGGATTTCCAAGTGGATATTTAGCGCCATTTGTGGCCTATGGAAGAAAAGGCAGTATCTTCATAGAAAAACTAAACAGAGTGATTCTCAGAAACTACTTTGTGATGTGTCCATTCAACTCACAGAGTTGAACCTTCTTTTCGATGGAGCAGTTTTGCAATACTCTTTTTGTAGAATTTCCAATTGGATATTTTGAGCAGTTCGAGGCCTATGGTAGAAAAGGACATATCTTCATAGAAAAACCAGAAAGAATCATTCTCAGAAACTACATTGTGATGTGTGCATTCTGCTTACAGAGTTTAACCTTTCTTTTGATAGAGCAGTTTTAAACACTTTTTTTGTAGAATCTGCAAATGAATATTTGGACTTTTTTGAGGCCTTCTTTGGAAACGGGATTTCTTCATATGAAACTTGACAGAAGAATTCTCAGAAACTTCTTTGTGATGTGTGCATTCAACTCACAGTGTTGAACCTTCCTTTCGATAGAGCAGTTTTGAAATACTCTTTTTGTAGAATTTCCAAGTGGATATTTAGAGCGGTTCGAGGCCTATGGTTGAAAAGGAAATATCTTCATAGAAAAACTAGACAGAATCATTCTGAGAACCTAGTTTGTGATGTGAGCATTCAACTTACAGAGTTTAACCTTTCTTTTGATACAGCAGTTTTGAAACACTACTTTTGTGGAATTTGCAAGTGTATTTTTAGAGCGCTTTGAGGCCTACTGTAGAAAAGGAAATATCTTCACACAAAAACTAGACAGAAGCATTGTCAGAAACTACTTTGTGATATTTGCATTCAAGTCACAGAGCTGAATATTCCTCTTGATAGAGCAGTTTTGAAACACTGTTTTTGTAGAATCTGAAAGTGGATATTTGGATCTCTTTGTGGCTTTCGTTTGAAAAGTGATTCATTCATATAAAACAAGACAGACGAATTCTCAGAAACGTCTTTGTGATGTGTGCTTTCAACTGACAGAGTTGAACCTTCCTTTCATTAGAGCAGTTTTGATACTCTTTTTGTAAAATTTCCAAGTGGATATTAGTATCGTTTGAGGCCTGTGGTAGAAAAGGCAATATCTTCATACAAAAACTAGAGAGAATGATTGTCAGAAACTACTTTGTGATGTGTGCATTCGGCTTACAGAGTTTAACCTTTCTTTTGATAGAGGAGTTTTGAAACACTCTTTTTGTGGAATTTGCAAGAGTATATTTAGAGGGCTTTGAAGCCTACTGTAGAAAAGGAAATATCTTCTCATAAAAAGTAGACAGAAGCATTGTCAAAAACTACTTTGTGATATTTGCATTGAAGTAACAGAGTTGAACATTCCTCTTGATAGAGCAGTTTTCAAACACTCTTTTTGCAGAATCTGCAAGTGGATATTTGGACCTCTTTAATTCCTTCGTTAGAAATGGGATTTCTTCCTATAAAACTAGATGGAAGAATTCTCAGAAACTATTTTGTGATGTGTGATTTCAACTCACAGAGTTGAACTTTACTTTTGATAGAGGAGTTTTGAAACTCTCTTTTTGTAGAATTTCCAAGTGGATATTTTGCACGGTTTGAGGCCTATGGTAGAAAAGGAAATATCTTCATACAAAAACTAGACAGAATCATTCTCGGAAACTACGTTGTGATGTGTGCGTTCGCCTCACAGAATTTAACCTTTCTTTTGATAGAGCAGTTTTGACACACTCTTTTCATAGAATTTGCAAGGGTATATTTAGAGTGATTTGAGGCCTATGGTAGAAAAGGATGTATGTTCACATGAAAACCAGACAGAAGCCTTCTCAGAAACTACTTCTTGATGTTTGCATAAAACTCACAGTGTTGAACATTCCTCTTGATAGAGTAGTTTTGAAACACTCTTTTTGTAGAATCTGCAAGAAGATATTTGGAAATCTTTGCTGACTTCGTTGCAAACGGGATTTCTTCATATAATATTAGACAGAATAATTCTCAGAAACTTTTTTGTGATGTGTGCATTCAACTCACAGTGTTGCAACTTCCTTTCCATAGAGCAGTTTTGAATCACTCTTTTTGTAAAATACCAAGTGGATATTTAAAGCACTTTGAAGGCTATGGTAGAATAGGTAATATCTTAATTGAAAAACTAGACAGAATTATTCTCAGAAACTACATTGTGATGTGTGCGTTCAACTCAGAGAGTTTAACTTTTCTTTATGTAGAGCAGTTTTGAAACACTGTTTTGTAGAATTTGCAAGTGTATGTTTAGAGCGCTTTGAGTCCTATCGTAGAAAAGGAAATATCTTCATATAAAAACTAGACAGTAGCATTCTCAGAAACTATTTTGTGATGTTTGCATTCAACTCACAGAGTTGAACATTCCTCTTGATAGGGCAGTTTTGAAACACTCTTTTTATAGAATCTGCAAGTGGATATTTGGGACTCTTAAAGGCCTTCGTTAGAAACGGGATTTCTTTGTATAAAACTAGACAGAAGAATTCTCAGAAACTGTTTTGTCATGTGTGCGTTCAACTCACAAAGTTTAAACTTACTGTTTATAGAGCAGTTTTGAAACGTTCTTTTTGTAAAATTTGCAAGTGTATATTTACAGCGCTTTGAGGACTTTTGTAGAAAAGGAAATATCATCACATAAAAAGTAGACAGAAGCCTTCTCAGAAACTACTTTGTGATGTTTGTATTCAACTCCCTGAGCTGAACATTCCTCTTTATATAGTAGTTTTGAAACTCTCTTTTGTAGAATCTGCAAGTGGATATTTGGGCCTCTTTGAGGCCTTCTTTGGAAACGGGATTTCTTCATATAAAACTAGACAGAAGAATTCTCAGAAACTTCTTTGTGATGTGTAATTCAACTCACAGTGTTGGACATTCCTTTCAATAGAGCAGTTTTGAAACACTCTTTTTGTCGAATTTGTAAGTGGATATTTAAAGTGCTTTGAGGCCTATGGTAGAAAAGGAAATATCTTCATAGAAAAACTTGACAGAATCATTATCAAAAACTAGTTCCTGATGGGTGCGTTGAGCTTAGAGCGTTTAACCTTTCTTTTGTTAATGCAGTTTTGAAACAGTCTTTTTGTGAAATTTACAAGTGTATATTTAGAGCGCTTTGAGGCCTATGGTAGAAAAGGAAAGATCTTCACCTAAAAACTAGACAGAAGTATTTTCAGAAACTGCTTTTTGATATTTGCATTCAACTCATAGATTTGAACATTACTCTTGATAGAGCAGTTTTGAAACAGTCTTTTTGTAGAATCTGCAAGTGTATATTTTGACTTCTCTGAGGCCTTCTTTGGAAACGGGATTTCTTCATATAAATCTAGACAGAAGAATTCTCAGAAACTTCTTTGTGATCTGTGCATTCAAATCACTGATTTGAACCTTGCTTTTGATAGAGCGGTTTTGAAACACTCTTTTTATAGAATTTCCAAGTCGATATTTAGAGCACTTGGAGGTCTATGGTAGAAAAGGAAATATCTTCATAGAAAAACTAGACAGAATCATTTTCAGAAACCACTTTGTGATGTGTGTGTTCAACTCACAGAGTTTAACATTTCTTTTGGTAGAGCAGTTTTGAAACGCTCTTTTTGTAGAATTCACAAGTGTGTATTTAGAGGGCTTTGAGGCCTGTGGTAGAAAAGGATATATCTCCGTAAAAAACTAGACAGAAGGATTCTCAGAAACTAATTTGTGATGTTTGCATTCAACTCACAGAGTTGAACATTCCTCTTGATAGAGCAGTTTTGAAACACTCTTTTTGTAGAATCTGCAAGTGGATATTTGGACCTCTTTAAAGCCTTCATTGGAAATGGGATTTCTTCATATAAAACTAGACAGAAAAATTCTCAGAAACTATTTTGTGATGCATGCATTCAACTCACAGAGTTTAAACTTTCCATTGATAGAGCAGTTTTGAAACGCTCTATTTGTAGAATTTGCAAGTGTATATTAAGAGCGCTTTGAAGACTGTTGTAGAAAAGGAAATATCGTCACATAAAAAATAGCTAGAAGTATTCTCAGAAACCACTTTGTGATGTTTGTATTCAACTCCCAGAGCTGAACATTCCTCTTTATAGAGCAGTTTTGAAAAACTCTTTTTGTAGAATCTGCAAGTGGATATTTGGACCTCTTTGAGGCCTAAGTTGGAAACGGGATATCTTCATATAAAAATAGACTGAAGAATTCTCAAAGACTTCTTTGTGATGTGTGCATTCACCTCACAGAGTAGAACATTCCTTTTGATAGAGCAGTTTTGAAACTCTCTTTTTGTAGAATTTCCAAGTGTATGTTTAGGTCGGTTTGAGGTCTATGGTAGAAAAGGAAATATCTTCATAGATAAACTAGACAGAATGATTCTCAGAAACTACTTTGTGAAGTGTGAGTTCAACTAACAGAGTTTAAAATTTCTATTGATAGAGCAGTTTTGAAACACTCTTTTTGTGGAATTTGCAAGTGTATATTTAGGGTGCTTTGAGGCCTATGGAAGAAAAGGATATATCTTCACATAAAAACCAGACAGAATAATTCTCAGAAACTACTTTGTGATGTGTGTGTTCAGCTTAGATTGTGTAACCTTTCTTTTGATAGTGCAGTTTTGAAACACTCTTTTTGAGAAATTTGCAAGTGTGTATTTAGAGTGCTTTGTGGCCTATGGTAGAAAAGGAAAGATCTTCACCTTAAAACTAGGCAGAAGCATTCTCAGAAACTACTTTGTGATATTTGTATTCAACTCACAGAGTTGAACATTCCTCTTGAAGAGCAGTTTTGAAACACGCTTTTTGTAGAATCTGCAAGTGGATATTTTGACCTCTTTGACCTTTGTTGGAAACGGCATTTCTTCATAGAAAACTAGACAGAAAAATTCTCAGAATGTTCTTTGTGATGTGTGCTTTGAACTCACAGATTTGAACCTTCCTTTCAATATAGCAGTTTTGAAACACTCTTTTTTGTAGTATTTCCAAGTGAATATTTAGAGCACTTTGAGGCACATGGTAGAAGAGGAAATATCTTCATAGAAAAACTAGACAGAATGATTCTCAGAAACTACTTTGTGAAGTGTGAGTTCAACTAACAGAGTTTAAAATTTCTATTGATAGAGCAGTTTTGAAACACTCTTTTTGTGGAATTTGCAAGTGTATATTTAGGGTGCTTTGAGGCCTATGGAAGAAAAGGATATATCTTCACATAAAAACCAGACAGAATAATTCTCAGAAACTACTTTGTGATGTGTGTGTTCAGCTTAGATTGTGTAACCTTTCTTTTGATAGTGCAGTTTTGAAACACTCTTTTTGAGAAATTTGCAAGTGTGTATTTAGAGTGCTTTGTGGCCTATGGTAGAAAAGGAAAGATCTTCACCTTAAAACTAGGCAGAAGCATTCTCAGAAACTACTTTGTGATATTTGTATTCAACTCACAGAGTTGAACATTCCTCTTGAAGAGCAGTTTTGAAACACGCTTTTTGTAGAATCTGCAAGTGGATATTTTGACCTCTTTGACCTTTGTTGGAAACGGCATTTCTTCATAGAAAACCAGACAGAAAAATTCTCAGAATGTTCTTTGTGATGTGTGCTTTGAACTCACAGATTTGAACCTTCCTTTCAATATAGCAGTTTTGAAACACTCTTTTTTGTAGTATTTCCAAGTGAATATTTAGAGCACTTTGAGGCACATGGTAGAAAAGGAAATATCTTCATAGAAAAACTAGACAGAATAATTCTCAGAAACTACTTTGTGATGTGTGTGTTCAACTCGCAGAGTTTAACATTTCTTTCAATAGAGCAGCTTTGAAACACTCTTTTTGTAGAATTTGCAAGTGTGTATTTAGAGGGCTTTGAGGCCTATGGTAGAAAAGGAAATATCATCATATAAAAAGTAGACAGAAGCATTCTTAGAAAGTACTTTGTGATGTTTGCATTCAATTCACAGAGTTTAACCTTTCTTTTGATAGAGCAGTTTTGGAATGCTGTTTTTGTAGAATTTGCAAATGTGTATTTAGAGGGCTTTGAGGCCTATGGTAGAAAAGGAAATATCTACATATAAAAACTAGGCAGAAGAATTCTCAGAAACTACTTTTTGATGTTTGCATTTAACTCTCGGATTTCAACATTCCTTTTGATAGAGCAGTTTTGAGACACACATTTTCTAGGATCTGCAAGTGGATATTTGGACCTCATTGAGGCCTTCTTTGGAAACGGTAATTTCTTCACATAAAAACTAGACAGAAAAATTCTCAGAAACTTCTTTGTGATGTCTGCACTCAAGTCACAGAGGTGAAACTTCCTTCTGATAGAGCAGTTTTGAAACACGCTTTTTGTAGAATTTGCAAGTGGATATTTAGAGCGCTTTGAGGCCTATGTTAGAAAAGGAAATATCTTCATATAAAAAGTAGACAGAAGCATTCTCAGAAACTACTTTGTGATGTGTACGTTCAACTCACAGAGTTTAACCTTTCTTTTGATAGAGCAATTTTGAAACCCTCTGTTTGTGAAGTCTGCAAGTAGATATTTGGAGTGCTTTGAGGCCTTCTTTGGAAATGGGAATATCTTCACATAAAAAGTAGACAGAAGTATACTCAGAAACTTCTTTGTGGTGTCTGCACTCAACTCACAGAGTTGAACCGTTCTTTTGATAGAGCAGTTTTGAAACACTCTTTTTGTAGAATTTCCAAGTGTATATGTAGTGCAGTTTGAGACCTATGGTAGAAAAGGAAATATCTTCATAGAAAAACCGGACAGAATCATTCTCAGAAACTAGTTTGTGATGTGTGCGTTCAACTCACAGAGTTTATCCTTTCTTTTGATAGAGAAGTTTTGAAGCACTCTTTTGTAGAATTTGCAAGTGTATGTTTAGAGTGCTATGAGGCCTATGCTAGGAAAGGAAATATTTTCACATAAAAACTAGACAGAAGCATTCTCAGAAATTACTTTGTGATGTTTGCATTCAACTCACAGAGTTCAACATTCCTTTTGATAGAGCAGTTTTGAGACACATGTTTTCTAGAATCTGCAAGTGGATATTCGGACCTCTTTGAGGCCTTCTTTGGAAACGGGAATTTCTTCACATAAAAACTAGACTGAAAAATTCTCAGAAACTTTTTGTGATGTATGTATTCAACTCACGGAGTTGAACCTTCCTTTTGATTGAACAGTTTTGAAACACTTTTTTGTAGAATTTCCAAGTGGGTATTTGAGTTCTTGAAGGCTATGGTAGAAAAGAAAGTATCTTCATATAAAAACTAGACAGAATCATTCTCAGAAACTTCTTTCTGATGTGTGCATTCAACTCACAGAGTTTAATCTTTGTTTTGATAGAGCAGTTTTGAAACCCTCTGTTTGTAAAGTCTACAAGTAGATATTTGGGGCACCTTGAGGCCTTCTTTGGAAACGAATGTATCTTCACATAAAAAGTAGACAGGAGTATTCCCAGAAAGTCCTTTGTGATGTCTGCACTCAACTCACAGAGGTGAACTTTCCTTTTGATAGAGCAGTTTTGAAACGCTCTTTTGGTAGAATTTGCAAGTGTGTATTTAGAGGGCTTTGAGGCCTATGGTAGAAAAGGAAACATCTTCATAGAAAAACTACACAGAATCATTCTCAGAAACTACTTCGTAATATGTACATTCAACTCACAGAGTTGAGAATGTCTTTTATAGAGCAGTTTTGAAACACTCTGTTTGTAATATCTGCAAGTGGATATCTGGAGCTCTTTCAGTCCTTCTTTGGAAACGGGAATATCTTCACATAAAAAGTAGACAGAAGTATTCTCAGAAACTTCTTTGTGATGTCTGCACTCAACTCACAGAGGTGAACCTTCCTTTTGATAGAGCAGTTTTGAAACACTCTTCTTGTAGAATTTGCAAGTGGATATTTAGAGTGCTTTGAGGCCTACGGTAGAAAAGGAAATATCTTTATATAAAAACTAGACAGAATCATTCTCAGAAACTACTTTGTGATGTGTGCGTTCAACTGATAGAGTTGAACCTTTCTTTTGATAGAGGAGATTTGAAGCCCTCTGTTTGTAAAGTCTGCCAGTAGATATTTGGAGCGCTTTGAGGCCTTCTTTGGAAATGGGATTATCTTCACATAAAAAGTATAAAGAACTATTCTCAGAAACTTCTTTGCGATGTCTGCACTCAACTCACAGAGTTGAACCTTTCTTTTGATAGAGCAGTTTTGAAACACTCTTTTTGTAGAATTTGCAAGTGGATATTTTGAGCGCTTTGGGGCCTATGGTGGAAAAGGAAATATATTCATAGTAAAACTACACAGAAGCATTCTCCGAAACTACTTTGTGATGTGCGTTCAAGTCACAGAGTTTAAACATTCTTTTGATAGAGCAGTTTTGAAACTGCTTTTTGTGGAATTTGCAAGTGTATATTTAGAGCGCTTTGAGGCCTACAGTAGAAAAGTAAATATCTACACATAAAAATTTGACAGAAACATTGTCAGAAACTACTTTGTGATATTTTCATTCAACTCACAGAGTTGAACATTCCTCTTGACAGAGCAGTTTTGAAACACTCTTTTTGTAGAATCTGCAAGTGGATATTTGGATCCTCTTTGTGGCCTTCGTTTAAAACGTGTTTTCCTCACTTAAAATTAGACAGAAGAATTCTCAGAAACTTCTTTCTGATGTGTGGTTTCAACTCGCAGAGTTGAACCTTCCTATTCATAGAGCTGTTTTGAAACTCTCCTTTTGTAGAATTTCCAAGTGGATATTTTTGGCTGTTTGAGGTCTCTTGTAGGAAAGGAAATATCTTCATAAAAAAACTACACAGAATCATTCTCAGAAAATACTTTGTGTTGTGTGCATTCAGCTTACAGAGTTTAACCTTTCTTTTGATACAGCAGTTTTGAAACACTCTTTTGTGGTATTTGCAAGTGTATATTTAGAGCGCTTTGAGGCCTATGGTAGAAAAGGAAATATCTTTACATTAAAACTAGACAGAAGCATTGTCAGAAACTACTTTGTCATGTGTGCATTCAACTTATGGAGTTGAACATTCCTCTGCATATAGCAGTTTTGAAATACTCTTTTTGTAGAATCTGAAAGTGAATATTTGGTCTTTTTTGAGGCCTTCTTTGGAATCGGGATTTCTTCATATTAAACTTGAAAGAAGAATACTCAGGGACTTCTTTGTGATGTGTGCATTCAACTCACATAGTTGAAGCTACCTTTCAATAGAGCTGTTTTGAAATATTCTTTTTGTAGAATTTCCAAGTGGATATTTAGTGGGGTTTGAGGCCTATGGTAGAAAAGGCAATATCTTCATAGAAAAAAGTGACAGAATCATTCTCAGAAACTAATTTGCGATGTGTGCATTCAACTCACAGGGTTTAAACTTTCTTTTGTTAGAGCAGTTTTGAAACATCTTTTTGTAGAATTTCCAAGTGGATATTTTGACTCCTTTTGGACTTTGTTTGAAATGTGAATTCTCCATAGAAAACTAGACAGAAGAATTCTCAGAAACTTCTTTGTGATGTTTGCTTTCAACTCACAGATTTGAACCTTCCTTTCCATAGAGCAGTTTTGAAAATCTGTTTTTTTAATAATTTCCATGTAGTTATTTAGAGCCGTTTGAGGCCAAGTGTAGAAAAGGCAATATCTTCATAGAAAAACTAGACATAATTATTCTCAGAAACTACTTTGTGATGTGGGCTTTCAATACACGGAGTTTAACATTTCTTTTGTTAGAGCAGTTTTGAAACACTCTTTTTTTAGAATCTGCAAGTGAATTTTTGGACTTTTTCAAGGCCTTCATTGGAAACGGAATTTCTTCCTATAAGACTTGACAGAAAAATTCTCAGGAACTACTTTGTGATGTGTGCATTCAACTCACAGAGTTGAACCTTCCTTTCAATAGAGCAGTTTTAAAATACTCCTTTTGTAGAATTTCCATGTGTATATTTAGAGTGGTTTGAAGCCTATGGCAGAAAAGGAAATATCTTCATAGAAAAACTAGACAGAATGATTCTCAGAAACTACTTTTTGATGTGAGCATTCAGCTTACAGAGTTGATCCTTTCTTTTGATAGAGAAGTTTTGAAACACTCTTTATGTGGAATTTGCAAATGTATAATCAGAGCGCTTTGAGGCCTACATTAAAAATAGTAATATCTTCACATAAAAACTAGACAGAAGAATTGTCAGAAACTACTTTGTGATATTTGCATTCAACTCACAGAGTTGAACATGTCACTTGATAGAGCAGTTTTAAACACTCTCTTTGTAGAATCTGCAAGTGGATATTTGGACCTCTTTGAGGCATTCGTTTGAAACGTGATTTCTTCATATAAAACTAGACAGAAGAATTCTCAGAAACTTCTTTGTGGCGTGTGCTTTCAACTCACAGAGTTGAACCATCCTTTCGATAGAGCAGTTTTGAAACTCTCCTATTGTAGTATTTCCATGAGGATATTTAGAGCTATTTGAGGCCTACAGTAGAAAAGGCAATATCTTCCTAAAAAAAGTAGACAGAATTATTCTCAGAAACTACTTTGTGATGTGGGTGTTCAACTCGCCGAGTTTAAACTTTCTTTACATATAGGAGTTTTCAATCACTCTTTTTGTAGAATCTGCAAGTGAATATTTGGACTTTTCTAAAGCCTTCGTTGGAAATGGGTTTTCTTCATATAAAACTTTACAGAAGTATTCTCAGATACTACTTTGTGATGTTTCCAATCAATTCACAGAGTTGAACCTTCCTTTCAATAGAGCAGTTTTGAAATACTCTTTTTATAGAATTTCCATGTGGATATTTAGTGTGGTTTGAGGCCTATGGTAGAAAAAGAAATATCTTCAAAGAAAAACTAGACAGAATCATTCTCAGAAACTACTGTGTGATGTGTGCATTCGGCTTACAGAGTTTAACCTTTCTTTTGATAGAGAAGTTTTGAAACACTGTTTATGTGGAATTTGCAAGTGTATATTCAGAGCGCTTTGAGGCCTATTGTAGAAAATTAAATATCTTCACATGAAAATTAAACAGAATAATTGTCAGAACCGACTTGGTGATATTTGCATTCAACTCACACAGTTGAACATTCCAGTTGATGGAGCAGTTTTGAAACACTCTTATTGGAGAATCTGCAAGTGGATATTTGGACCTCTTGGAGGCATTCTTTTGAAACATGATTTCTTCATATAAAGCTAGACAGAAGAATTCTCATAAACTTCTTTGAATGTGTGCTTTCAACTCACAGAGTTGAACCTTCTTTTGATAGAGCCGTTTTGAAACTCTCCTTTTGTAGATTTCCATGTGGATATTTTGAGCCGTTTGAGGCCTATGGTAGAAAAGGCAATATATTCATTAAAAAACTAGACAGAATTATTCTCAGAAACTACTTTGTGATGTGGGCGTCAGCTCACCGAGTTTAACCTTTCTTGTGATAGAGCAGTTCTGAAACACTCTTTATGTGGAATTTGCAAGTGTATATTCAGAGCGATTTGAGGACTACGGTAAAAAAGGGAATATCTTCGTATAAAAGCCAGAGAGAAGCATTGTCAGAAACAATTTTGTGATATTTGCATTCAACCCACAGAATTGAACATTCCTCTTTATAGAGCAGTTTTGAAACACTCTTTTTTAGAATCTGCAAGTGGATATTTGGACCTCTTTGTGGCCTTCGTTTGAAACGAGGTTTCTTCATATAAAACTTGACAGAAGAATTCTCAAAAACTACTTTGTGATTTGTGCTTTCAACTCACAGAGTTTAAACTTTCTTTTGATAGGGCAGTTTGGAAACACTCTTTTTGTAGAATCTGCAAGTGAATATTTGGACTTCTTGATGTCTTCATTGGAAACGGGATTTCTTCATATAAAACCTGAAAGAAGAATTCTCAGAAACCTCTTGTTATGTGGGCATTCAACTCACAGAGTTGAACCTTTCTTTCGATAGAGCTGTTTTGAAATACTCTTTTTGTAGAATTTCCAAGTTTAAGTTTAGAGCGGTTTGAGGCCTATAGTAGAAAAAAAAATCTTCATTGAAAAACTAGAAAGAATCTTTCTCAGAAACTACTTTGTGATGTGTGCATTTAGCTTACAGAGTTTAACCTTTTTTTTGATAGAGCAGTTTTGAAACCCTCTTTTTGTGGAATTTGAAAGTGTATATTTACAGAACTTTGAGGCCTACAGTAGAAAAGGAAATATCTTCACATGAAAACTAGAAAGAAGCACTGTCAGATGCTTTGGGATATTTGCATTCAACTCACAGAGTGGAACATTCCTCTGGATGGAGCAG
Source organism: Pan troglodytes (assembly GCF_028858775.2). Classification (NCBI taxonomy): domain Eukaryota; kingdom Metazoa; phylum Chordata; class Mammalia; order Primates; family Hominidae; genus Pan; species Pan troglodytes. The sequence continues at coordinate 65,672,118 of NC_072403.2, forward strand.
TTTTGAAACACCCTTTTTGTAGAATCTGCAAGTGGATATATGAACCTCTTGGTGGCCTTCGTTTGAAACGTGATTTCTTCATATAAAACTAGACAGAAGAATTCTCAGAAACTTCTTTGTGATGTCTGGTTTCAACTCACAGGGTTGTACCTTCCTTTCGATAGAGCAGTTATGAAACTCACTTTTTGTAGAATTTCCAAGTGGATATATTGTGCCGTTTGAGGCCTATGGTAGAAAAGGAAATATCTTCATAGAAAAACCAGACAGAATGATTCTCAGAAACTACATTGTGATGTGTGCGTTCAACTCACAGAGTTTAACCTTTCTTTTGACAGAGCATTTTTAAACACTCTTTTGTAGATTCTGCAAGTGAATATTTAGAGCGCTTTGAGGTCTATGGTAGAAAAGGAAATATCCTCACATAAAAACTAGACAAAAGCATTGTCAGAAACTACTTTGTTATATTTGCATTCAACTCACAGAGTTGAACATTCCTCTTGATAGAGCAGTTTTGAAACACTCTTTTTGTAGAATCTGCAAGTGGATATTTGGACCTCTTTGTGGCCTTCGTTTGAAACGTTATTACTTCATATAAAACTTGACAGAATAATTCTCAGAAAATTCTATGTGATGTGTGCTTTCAACACACAGAGTTGAACCTTCCTTTTGATTGAGCATTTTTGAGACTCTCTTTTCTAGAATTTCCAAGTGGATATTTAGTGCCGTCTGAGGCCTATGTTCGAAAACGCAATATCTTCATAGAAAAACTAGACAGAATGATTCTCAGAAACTGCTTTGTGTTGTGTGCGTTCAACTCACAGAGTTGACCCTTTCTCTTGATAGAGCAGTTTTGAAACACTGTTTTTGAAGAATGTGCAAGTGAATATTTGGACTTTTTTGAGACCGTTGTTGGAAACGGGATTTCTTCATATAAAAGCTGCCAGAAGAATTCTCAGAAACTTGTTTGTGATCTTTGCATTCAACTCCCAGAATTTAGCTTCCTTTTGATAGAGCGGTTTTGAAACACTCTTTTTGAGGAATTTGCAAGTGTATATTTAGTCCGCTTTGAGGACTACGGTAGAAAAGAAAATATCTTCACAGAAAAACTAGACAGAAGCATTGTCAGAAACGACTTTGTGAAATTTGCATTCAACTCACAGAGTTGGACATTACCCTTGATGGAGCAGTTTTGAAAACCTGTTTTAGTAGAATCTGCAAGTGGATATTTGGACCACTTTGTGGCCTTCGTTTGAAACCTGATTTCTTCATATAAAACTAGACAGAAGAATTATCAGGAACTACTCCATGATGTGTGCTTTCAGCTCACAGAGTTGAACATTCCTTTCAATAGAACAGTTTTGAAATACTCTTTTTGTAGAATTTTCAAGTGGATATTTAGGGCGGTTCGAGGCCTATTTTATTAAAGGAAATATCTTCAAAGAAAAACTAGACAGAATCATTCTCAGAAACTACTTTGTGATGTGTGCGTTCAACACAGAGAGTTTATCCTTTCTTTTGATAGAGCAGTTCTGAAACACACTTTTTGTAGAATCTGCAAGTGAATATTGGACTTTTTTTAGGCCTTTGTTGGAAACGGGCTCTCTTCATATAAAACTTGACAGAAGAATTCTCAGAAACTTCTTTATGATGTGTGCTTTCCACTCACAGTGTTGAAAGTTCCTTTTGATAGAGCAGTATTGAAATACTCTTTTTGTAGAATTTCCAAGTGGATATTTAGAGCGGTTGGAGGCCTATGATAGAAAAGGAAACATGTTCATAGAAACACTAGACAGAATCATTCTCATAAACTAATTCGTGATGTGTGTATTCAGCGTACAGAGTTTTACTTTTATTTTGATAGAGCAGTTTTGAAACACTATTTTTGTGGAATTTGCAAGTGTATATTTAGAGCGCTTTGAGGCCTACGGTAGAAAAGGAAATATCTTCACATAAAAACTAGATAGAAGCATCATCAGAAACTGCTTTGTGTTATTTGCATTCAACTCACAGAGTAGAACATTCCTCTTGATAGAGCAGTTTTGAAACACCCTTTTTGTAGAATCTGCGAGTGGATATTTGGACCTTTTCGTGGCCTTCTATTGAAATGTGATTTCTTCATATAAAACTAGACAGAAGAATTCTCAGAAACTTCTTTGTGATGTGTGCTTTCCACTCTCAGAGTTGAACTTTCCTTTCAATAGATCAGTTTTGAAACTCTCTTTTTGTGGAATTTCGAAGTGGATATTTAGAGCGGTTCGAGGTCTATTGTAGAAAAGGAAATATCTTCATAGAAAAAGACAGAATCATACTCAGAAACTCCATTGTGATGTGTGCATTCAGCTAACAGAGTTTAAACTTGCTTTTGATAGAAGAGTTTTGGAACACATTTTTTGTGGAATGTGCAAGTGTATATTTAGAGGGCTTTGAGGTCTATGGTAGAAAAGAAAATATCCTCACATAAAAACTAGACAAAAGCATTGTCAGAAACTACTTTGTGATATTTGCTTTCAACTCACAGAGTTGAACATTCCTCTTGATAGAGCAGTTTTGAAACACTCTTTTTGTAGAATCTGCAAGTGGATATTTGCACCTCTTTGTGATCTTCGTTTGTAATGTTATTACTTCATTTAAAACTAGACAGAATAATTCTCAGAAAATTCTATGTGATGTGTGCTTTCAACACACAGGGTTGAATCTTCCTTTTGATTGAGGATTTTTGAGACTCTCTTTTCTAGAATTTCCAAGTGGATATTTAGCGCTGTTTGAGGCCTATGGTAGAAAAGGCAATATCTTCATAGAAAAACTGGACAGAATGATTCTCAGAAACTACTTTGTGATGTGTGCGTTCAACTCACAGAGTTTTTCCTTTCTTTTGATAGGGCTGTTTTGAAACACTCTTTTTGTAGAATGTGGAAGTGAATATGTGGACTTTTTTGAGGCCTTCGGTGGAAACGGGATTTCTTCATAGAAAGCTTGACAGAAGAATTCTCAGAAACTTCTTTGTGATGTGTGCATTCAACTCACAGAGTTGAGCCTTCCTTTTGCTAGTGCGGTTCTGAAACACTCTTTTTGTGGAATTTGCAAGTGTATATTTAGAGCGCTTTGAGGCCTATGGTAGAAAAGAAAATATCTTCACCTAAAAAGTAGACAGAAGCATTGTCAGAAACGACTTTGTGAAATTTGCATTCAACTCACAGAGTTAGATATTACTCTTGATAGAGCAATTTTGAAACCCTGTTTTAGTAGAATCTGTAGGGGGATATTTGTACTGCTTTGAGGCCTTCGTTTGAAACCTGATTTCTTCATATAAAACTAGACATTATCAGAAACTACTCTGTGATGTATGCTTTCAATTCACAGAGTTGAACATTCCTTTCGATAGAGCAGTTTTGAAATACTGTTTTTGTGGAATTTTCAAGTGGATATTTAGAGCGGTTCGAGGCCTATTGTAGAATAGGAAATATCTTCATAGAAAAACTAGTCAGAATCATTCTCAGAAACTACTTTGTGATGTGTGCATTCAGCTTACAGAGTTTAACCTTTCTTCTGATAGAGCAGTTTTGAAAAACTCTTTTTTGGAATTTGCAAGTGTATATTTGGAGTGCTTTGAGGCCTGTGGTAGAAAAAGAAATATCTTCACATAAAAACTATACAGAAGCATTGTCAGAAACTACTTTGTGATATTTGCATTTAACCCGCAGAGCTGAACATTCCTCTTGATAGAGCAGTTTTGCAACAGTCTTTTTGTAGAATCTGCAAGTGGATATTTGGACCTGTTTGTGGCCTTCGTTTGAAACGTGATTTCTTCATATAAAACTAGACAGAAGAATTCACAGAAACTACTCTGTGATGTATGCTTTCAACTAACAGAGTTGAACATTCCTTTTGATAGAGCAGTTTTGAAATACTCTTTTTGTGGAATTTTTAAGTGGATATTTAGAGCAGTTCGAGGCCTATTGTAGAAAAGGAAATATCTTCATAGAAAAACTAGACAGAATCATTCTCAGTAACTACTTTATGATGTGTGCATTCAGCTTACAGTGTTTAACCTTTCTTTTGATAGAGCAGTTTTGAAAAACTCTTTTTTGGAATTTGCAAGTGTATATTCTGAGCGATATGATGCCTGCGGTAGAAAAGGAAATATCTTCACATAAAAACTAGACAGAAGCATTGTCAGAAACTACTTTGTGATATTTCTATTGAACTCACAGAGCTGAACATTCCTGTTGATAGAGCAGTTTTGCAACACTCTTTTTTTGGAATCTGCAAGTGGATATTTGGACCTCTTTGTGGCCTTCGTTTGAAACGTTATTTCTACATATGAAACTAGACAGAAGAATTCTCAGAAACTACTCTGTGATGTGGTCTTTCAACTCACAGAGTTGAACCTTCCTTTCGATTGAGCAGTTTTGAGACTCTCTTTTTTAGAATTTCCAAGTGGATATTTTGCGCTGTTTGAGGCCTATGGTAGAAAAGGCAATATCTTCAGGGAGAAACTAGACAGAATGATTCTCTGAAACTACTTTGTGATGTGTGCGTTCAACTCACAGAGTTTAGCCTTTCTTTTCATAGAGCAGTTTTGAAACCCTCTTTTTGTAGAATCTGCGAGTGAATATTTGAACTTTTTGAGAGCTTCATTGTAAACGGGATTTCTTGATATAAAACTTGACAGAAGAATTCTCAGAAACTTCTTTGTGATGTGTGCGTTCAACTCACAGAGTTGAATCTTCCTTTCGATAGAGTAATATTGAAATATTCTTTTTGTAGAATTTCCAAGTGGATATTTAGAGCGGTTCAAGGCCTATGGTAGAAAACGAAACATGTTCATCGAAAAACTAGACAGAATCATTCTCAGAAACTACTTTGTGATGTGTGCATTCAGCTTACACAATTTAATTTTCTTTTGATAGAGTAGACTTGAAGCACTCTTTTCGTGGAATTTGCAAGTGTATATTTAGAGCGCTTCGAAGCCTACGGTAGAAAAAGCAATATCTTCACATAAAAACTAGACAGAAACATTGTCAGAAACTGCTTTGTGTTATTTGCATTCAACTCACAGAGTAGAAGATTCCTCTTGATAGAGCAGTTTAGAAACACTCTTTTTGTAGAATCTGCAAGTGGATATTTGGACCTCTTTGTGGCCTTCGATTGAAACGTGATTTCTTCATATTAAACTAGACACAAGAATTCTCAGAAACTTCTTTGTGATGTGTGCTTTCAACTCTTAGAGTTGAACTTTCCTTTCAATAGATCAGTTTTGAAACTCTGTTTTTCTGGAATTTCGAAGTGGATATTTAGCGCCGTTTGAGGCCTATTGTGGAAAAGGCATATCTTCATTGAAAAACTAGACAGAATGATTCTCAGAAACTACTCTGCGATGTGTGGGTTCAACTCACAGAGTTTAACCTTTCTTTTGATAGAGCAGTTTTGAATCACTCTTTTTGTAGAATCTGCAGGTGAATATTTGCACTTTTTTTGACGCCTTCATTGGAAACGAGATTTCTTCATATAAAACCTGACAGAAGAACTCTCAGAGACTTCTTTGTGATGTGAGCATTCAACTCCCAGAGTCGAACCTTCCTTTTGATTGAGCAGTTTTGAAATACTCTTTCTGAGGAAATTCCACGTGAATACTTAGAGTGATTCGAGGCCTATAGTATTAAAGGATATATCTTCTTAGCAAAACTAGACCGAATATTTCTCAGAAACTACTTTGTGATGTGTGCATTCCGCTTAGAGAATTTAACCTTTCTTTTGATAGAGCCGTTTTGAAAGACTCTTTTCGTGAAACTTGAAAGTGTATATTTAGAGTGCTTTGAGGCCTGCGGTAGAAAAGGAAATATCTTCACATAAATAATAGACAGAAGCATTGTGAGAAACTACTTTGTGATATGTGCATTCAACTCACAGAGTTGAACATTCCTCTTGATAGAGCTGTTTTGAAACACTCTTTTTGTAGAATCTGCAAGTGAATATTTGCACTTTTTTTGAGGCCTTCGTTGGAAATGGGATTTCTTCTTATAAAACTTGACAGAAGAATTCTGAGAAACTTCTTTGTCATGTGTGCTTTCAACTCACGGAGTTGAACCTTCCTTTCCATAGATCAGTTTTGTAATACTCTTTTTGTATAATTTCCAAGTGGATATTAAGAGCAGTACGAGGGTTATGGTAGAAAAGGAAATATTTTCATAGAAAAACTAGGCAGAATCATTCTCAGAAACTATTATGTGATGTGTGATTTCAGCTTACAAAGTTTAACCTTTATTTTGATAGAGTAGTTTTGAAACACTCTTTTTGTGGAATTTGCAAGTGTATATTTAGAGTTTTGAGGCCTACAGTAGAAAAGGAAATATCTTCACATAAAAACTAGACAGAAGCATTGTCAGAAACTGCTTTGTCATATTTGCGTTCAGCTCACAGAGTTGAGCATTCCTCTTGATAGAGTAGTTTGAAACACTCTTTTTGTGGAATCTGCAAGTGGGCAATTTGACCTCTCTGTGGCCTTCGTTTGAAACGTGATTTCTTCATATAAAACTAGAAAGAAGAATTCTCAGAAACTTCTTTTTGATGTGTTCTTTCAACTTACAGAGTTGAAGCCTCCTTTCGAGAGAGCAGCTTTGATACTCTCTTTTTGTAGAATTTCCAAGTGGTATTTAGGGCCGTTTGAGGCCTTTGATAGAAAAGGCAATTTCTTCATAGAAATTCTAGACGGAATGATTCTCAGAAAGTGCTTTGTGATGTGCACGTTCAACTCACAGAGTTTAACCTTTCTTTTGATAGAGCAGTTTTGAAACACTCTTTTTGTGGTATTTGCAATTGTATATTTAGAGCACTTTGTGGCCTACAGTAGAAAAGAAAATAACTTCACATAAAAACTAGACAGAAGCATTGTCAGAAACTACTATGTGATATTTGCATTCAACACACAGAGTTGAACATTCCTCTTGATAGTGCAGTTTTGAAACATTCTTTTTATAGAAACTGAAAGTGGATATTTGGACCTCTTTGTGGTCTTCTTTTGAAACGTGATTTCGTCATATAAAAGTAGACAGAAGAATTCCCAGAAACTTCTTTGAGATGTGTGCTTTCAACTCACAGAGTTGAACCATCCTTTCGATAGAGCAGTTTTGAGACTCTCTTTTTGTAGAATTTCCAAGTGGATACTTAGCGTCGTTTGAGGCCAATGGTAGAAAAGGCAATATCTTCATAGAAAAAATATACACAATGATTCTCAGAAACTACTTTGTGATGTGTGCGTTCAACTCACAGAGTTTAAGCTTTCTTTTGAGAGAGCAGTTTTGAAACCCTCTTTTTGTAGGATCTGCAAGTGAAAATTTTACTTTTTTGAGGCCTTCGTTGGAAACGGGATTTCTTCATATAAAACTTGACAGAAGAATTCTCAGAAACTTCTTTGCAATGTGCACATTCAAGTCACAGAGTTGAAACTTCCTTCCGATAGAGCAGTTTTGAAATTCTATTTTTGAAGTATTTAAAAGTGGATATATAGTGCCCCTTGAGTCCTAAGGTAGGAAAGACAATATCTTCATAGAAAAACTAGACAGAATGATTCTCAGAAACTACTTTGTTAGGTGTGCATTCAACTCACAGAGTTTAACCTTTCTTTTGATAGAGCAGTTTTGAAGCAGTCTTTTTGTAGAATCTACAATTGAATATTTCGACTTTTTTGAGACCTTCGTTGGAAAAGGGATTTCTTCATATAAAACTTGACAGAAGAATTCTCAGAAACTTCTTTGGGATGTAGGCATTCAGCACACGCAGTTGAACCTTCCTTTCAATAGAGCAGTTTTGAAATACTCTTTTTGTAGAATTTCCAACTGGACATTTGTAGCGGTTTGAGGCCAATGGTAGAAACGGAAATATCTTCATAGAAAAAGTAGACAGAATCATTCTGAGAAACAACTTTGTGATGTATGCGTTCAGTTTACAGAGTTTAACCTTTCTTTTGATGGAGCAGTTTTGTAATTCTCTTTTTGTGGACCTTGCAAGTGTATATTTAGAGCTCTTTGAGGCCTATGGTAGAAAATGAATTATCTTCCCCTAAAAACTAGACAGAAGCATTGTCAGAAACTACTTTGTGATATTTGCATTCAACTCACAGAGTTGAACATTCTTGATAGACGAGTTTTGAAACATTCTTTTTGTAGAATGTGCAAGGGGATATTTGGACCTATTTTTGGTCTTCGTTTGAAAAGTGATTTCTTCATATACACCAAGACAGAAGAATTCTCAGAAACTTCATTGTGATGTGTGGTTTCTACACACAGAGTTGAACCTTCCTTTCGATAGAGCAGTTTTGAGACTCTCTTTTTGTTGAAATTCCAAGAGGATATTTAGAGCCATTTGAGGCCTATGGTAGAAAAGGCAATACCTTCATTGAAAAAATAGAGAGAATGATTCTCAGAAACTACTTTGTGATGTGTGCTTTCAACTCACTGAGTTTAACCTTTCTTTTGAGAGAGCAGTTTTCAAACACTCTTTTTGTATAATCTGCAAGTGAATACTTGGACATTTTAGAGGCCCTCATTGGAAAAGGGATTTCGTCATATAAAACTTGACAGAAGAATTCTCAGAAACTTCTTTGTAATGTGTGCATTGAACTCACAGAGTTCAACCGAGCTTTCGATAGAGCAGTTTTGAAATTCTCTTTTTGTAGAATTTCCAAGTGGATATTTTTAGCGGTTTGAGGCCTGCGGTTTAAAAGGCAACATCTTCATAGAAAAACTAGACAGAATCACTATCAGAAACTACTTTGTGATGTGTACATTCAACTCACAGAGTTTAACCTTTCTTTTGTAGAGCAGTTTTGAAACACTCCTTTTGTAGAATACTACAAGTGAATATTTGGACTTTTTTGAGGCATTCGTTGGAAACGGGATTTCGTCTTATAAAACTAGACAGAAGAATTCTTAGAAATTTCTGTGTGACACGTGCGTTCAACTCACAGAGTTGAACCTTACTTTCCATAGAGCAGTTTTGAAATACTCTTTTTGTAGAATTTCCAAGTGGATATTTAGAGCAGTTCGAGGCCTATGGTAGAAAAGGGAATAACTTCATAGAAAAACTAGACAGAATCATTCTCAGAAACTTCTTTGTGATGTGTGCATTCAGCTTACAGAGTTTAACTTTTCTTTTGATACAGCAGTTTTGAAACCTCCTTTTTGTGGAATTTGAAAGTGTATATTTAGAGAGCTTTGAGGCCTAATGTACAAATGGAAATATCGTCACAAAGAAACTAGACAGAAGCACTGTCAGAAACTAGTTTGTTATATTTGCATTCAACTCACAGAGTTGAACATTCCTCTTGAAAGAGAAGTTTTGAAGCACTCTTTTTGTAGAATCTGCAAGGGGATATTTAGTCCTCTTTGTGGCCTTCGTATGATACGTGATTTCTTCCTATAAAGCTAGACAGAAGAATTCTCAGATATTTCTTTGTGATGTGTGCTTTCATCTCTCAGAGTTGAACCTTCCTTTCAATAGAACAGTTTTGAAGGCCTCTTTTTGTAGATTTTCCAAGTGTATATTTAGCGCCGTTTGAGGCCTACGGTAGAAAAGGCAATAACTTCATAGAAAAATTCGATAGAATGATTCTCAGAAACTACTTAGTGAAATGTGCGTTCAACTCACAGAGTTTAACCTTTCTTTTGATAGAGCAGTTTTGAAACACTCTTTTTGTATAATCTGCAAGTGTATATTTGGACTTTTTTGAGGCCTTCGTTGGAAACGGGATTTCTTCACATAAAACTACACAGAAGAATTCTCAGAAACTTCTTTGTGATGTGTGCATTCAACTCACAGAGTTGACCCTTAATTTCGATAGAGCAGTTTTGAAATGCTCTTTTTATAGAACTTTCCAATTGATATTTAGGGCGGTTCGAGGCCTATGGTAGAAAAGGAAATATCTTCACATAAAAATTGGACAGAAGCACTGTGAGAAACTGCTTTGAGGTATTTGCATTTAACTCACAGAGTTGAACATTCCTCTTGATAGAGCAGTTTTGGAACACTCTTTTTGTAGAATCTTCAAGTGGATATTTGGACCTCCTTGTGGTTCGTTTGAAACGTGGTTTCTTCGTATAAAGCTAGACAGAAGAATTCTCAGAAACTTCTTTGTGATGTGTGCTTTCAACTCACAGAGTTGAACCTTCCTTTCGATATAGCAGTTTGGAGACTTTCTTTTTGTATAATTTCCAAGTGGATACTTAGCGCCATTTGAGGCCTATGGTAGAAAAGGCAATATCTTCATAGAAACACTAAACAGAATGATTCTCAGAAACTACTTTGTAATGCCTGCGTCCAACTAACAGAATTTAAACTTTCTTTTGATAGAACAGTTTTGAAACGCTCTTTTTGTGGAATCTCCAAGTGAATATTTGTACTTTTTTGGGGCCTTCGTTGGGATTTCTTCATATAAAACTTGACAGAAGAATTCTCAGAAACGTCTTTGTGATGTGTGCTTTCAACTCACAGAGTTGAACCTTCCTTTGGATAGAGCAGTTTTGAGACTCTCTTTTTGTAGAATTTCCAAATGAATCTTTAGCGCCATTTGAGGCCTATGGTAAAAAAGGCAATTTCTTCATAGAAAAACTAGACAGAATGATTCTGAGAAACTACTTTGTGATGTCTCATTTGAACTAATGGAGTTTAACCTTTCTTTTATAGGGCAGTTTTGAAACACTCTTTCTGTAGAATCTGCCAGTGAATATTTGGACTTTTTTGAGGCCATCGTTGGAAATGGGATTTCTTCATATAAAACTTGACAGAAGAATTCTCAGAAACTTCTTTCCGATGTGCGCTTTGAACTCACAGAGTTGAAAATTCCTTTCGATAGAGCAGGTTTGATACTCTCTTTTTGCAGAATTTCCAAGTGGATATTTATCGCCCTTTGAGGCCTATGGTAGAAAAGGCAATATCGTCATAGAAAAACTAGACAGAATGAGTCTCAGAAACTGCTTTGGGATGTGTGCATTGAACTCACAGAGTTTAAGCTTTCCTTTGATAGAGCAGTTTTGAAACACTCTTTTTGTAGAATCTGCAAGTGAATATTTCGACTTTCTTAAGGCCTTTTTGGATACGGGATTTCTCATGTAAAATTTGACAGAAGAATTCTCAGAAACTACTTTGTGATGTGTGCGTTCAACTCACAGAGTTGAACCTTCCTTTAGATAGAGCAGTTTTGAAATTCTCTTTTTGTAGTTTTTCCATGTGGATACTTAGAGCAGTTCGAGGCCTATGTTAGAAAAGGAAATATCTTCATAGAAAAACTAGACCGAATCATTCTCAGAAACTACTTTGTGATATTTGAGTTCAACTCACAGAATTGAACATTCCTCTTGATAGAGCAGTTTTGAAACACTCTTCATGTAGAATCAGTAAGTGGATATTTGGACCTATTTGTGGCATTCCTTGACACGTGATTTCTTCATATAAAACTAGACAGAAGAATTCTCAGAATCTTCATTGTGATGTGTGCATTCCACTCACAGAGGTGAACCTTCCTTTCGATAGAGCAGCTTTGATATACTCTTTTTGAAGTATTTCCAATTGGATATTTAGAGTGGTTCGAGGTCTATGGTAGAAAAGGAATTATCTTCATAAAAAATTTGACAGAATCATTCTCAGAAACTACTATGTGATGTGTCCATTCAGCTTACAGTGTTTAACCTTTCTTTTGATAGAGAAGTATTGAAATACTCTTTTTGTGGAATCTGCAAGTGTATATTCAGAGTGCTTTGAGGTCTATGGTAGAAAAGGAATTATCTTCACATAAAAGTAGACAGAAGCTTTGTCAGAAACTGCTTTGTGATATTTGCATTCAACTCACAGACTTGAACATTCCTCTTGATAGAGCAGTTTTGAAACAGTCTTTTTGCAGAATCTGCAAGTGGATATTTGGACCTATTTGTAGCTTTCATTTGAAACGTGATTTCTTCATATAAAACTACACAGAAGAATTCTCAGAAACTTCTTTGTGATGTGTGCTTTCAACTTACAGAGTTTAACCTTTCTTTTGATGGAACAGTTTTGAAACACTCTTTTTGTAGAATCTGCAAGTGAATATTTGGACTTCTTTGAGGCCGTCTTTGGAAACGGGATTTCTTCATATAAAACTTGACAGAAGAATTCTCAGAACCTACTTTGTGATGTGTGCATTCAACACACAGAATTGAACCTTCCTTTCAATAGAGCAGTTTTGAAATACTCTTTTTGTAGATTTTCCAAGTGGATGTTTAGAGCAGTTCGAGGCCTTTGGTAGAAAAGGAAACGTCTTCATAGAAAAGCTAGACAGAATGAGTCTCAGAAACTACTTTGTGATGTGTGCATTCAGCTTCTGGAGTTTAAGCTTTCTTTTGACAGAGCAGTTTTTAAATTCCCTTTTTGTGAAATTTGCAAGTGTATATTTAGATCGCTTTGGCGCCTATGGTAGAAAAGGATATATCTTCACAAAAATCTAGACAGAAGCATTGTCAGAAATTACTTTGTGATATTTGCATTCAACTCACAGAGTTGAACATTCCTCTTGATAGAGTAGTTTTAATACACTTTTTTTGTAGAATCTGCAAGTGGATATTTGGTCCACTTCGTAGCCTTCTTTTGAAATGAGATTTCTTCATATAAAACTAGATAGAGGAATTGTCAGAAACTCCTTTGTGATGTGTGCTTTCAACTCGCGGAGTTGAACGTTCCTTTCGATAGACCAGTTTTGAAATTCTCTTTTTGTAGAATTTCCAGGTGGACATTTATAGCCTTTTGTGGCTTATGTTAGAAAAGGAAATATCTTCATAGAAAAACTAGACAGAGTGATTGTCTGAAAATATTTTGTGATGTGTGTGTTCATGTCACAGAGTTTAACCTTTCTTTTGATATAGTAGTTTTGAAAGAAACTTTTTGTAATATCTGCAAGTTAATATTTGTACTTTTTTGAGGCCATCGTTTGAAACGGGATTTCATCATATAAAAGTTGATAGAAGAATTCTCAGAAACTTCTTTGTGATGTGTGCGTTCCACTCACAGAGTTGGACCTTCCTTTCAATAGAGCAGTTTTGACATTCTCTTTTTGTAGAATTTCCAAGTGGGTATTTAGAGTGGTTAGAGGCCTATGTTAGAAAAGAAAATATCTTCATAAAAAAACTTGACAGAAAAATTCTCAGAAATTACTTTGTGATGTGTGCTTTCAGCTTACAGAGTTTAACCTTTCTTTTGATAGAGAAGTTTGGAAACCCCCTTTTTGTGGTATTTGCAAGTGTATATGTAGAGCACTTTGAGGCCTATGGTAGAAAAGGAAATATCTTCACAAAAAAACTAGACAGAAGCATTTTCAGAAACTACATTGTGATATTTGCTTTCAGCTCACAGAGTTGAACATTCTCCTTGATAGAGCAGTTATGAAACACTCTTTTTGTAGAATCTGTAAGTGAATATTTGGACTTTTTTGAGGTCTTCGTTGGAAACGGGATTTCTTCATATAAAAGTTGACAGAATAATTCTCAGAAACTTCTATTGTGATGTGTGCATTCAACTCACAGATTTGAACGTTCCTTCAATAGAGCAGTTTTGAAATACTCTTTCTGTAGAATTTTCAAGTGGATATTTAGTGCGGTTCGAGGCCTATGATAGAAAATTAATTATGTTCATAGAAAAAATAGACAGAATGATTCTCAGAAACTACTTTGTGATGTGTGCATTCAACTCACAAAGTTTACCCTTTCTTTTGATAGAGCAGTTTTGAAACACTCTTTGTAGAATCTGCAAGTGAATATTTGGACTTTTTTAAAGCCTTCATTGAAAATGGGATTTCTTCATATAAAATTGCAGAAGAATTCTCAGAAACTGCTTTGTGATGTGTACATTTCACTCACAATGTTGAACCTTCCTTTCGATAGAACAGTTTTGAACTAGTCTTTTAGCAGTATTTCCAAGTGGATATTTAAGGTGGTTTGAGGCCTGTGGTAGAAAAGGAAATAACTTCATCGAAAAACTAGACTGAATCATTCTCAGAAACTACTTTGTGTTGTGTGCATTCAGCTTCCAGAGTTTAATCATTCTTTTGATAGACCAGTTTTGAAACACTCTTTTCGTGGAATTTGCAAGTGTACATTTAGAGCGCTTTGAGGCATGCGGTAGAAGGGGAAATATCATCAGATAAAAACTAGACAGAAGCATTGTCAGAAACTACTTCGTGATATTTGCATTCAACTCACAGAGTTGAACATTCCTCGTGATACAGCAGTTTTGAAATACTCTTTTTCTAGAATCTGCAAGTAGATATTTGGACATCCTTGTTGCCTTCGTTTGAAACATAATTTCTTCGTATACAACTAGACAGAAGAATTCTCAGAAACTTCTGTGTGTTGTGTGCTTTCAACTCACAGATTTGAACCTTCCTTTCAATAGAGCAGTTGTGAAATTCTCTTTTTGTAGAATTTCCAAGTTGATATTTTGCACCGTTTGAGGCCTGTGGTAGAAAAGGCAATATATTCATTAAAAACTAGAGAGAATGATTCTCAGAAACTACTTTGTGACGTGCGCGTTCAACTCACCGAGTTTAACCTTTCTTTTGATAGAGCAGTTTTGAAACACTCTTTTCGTAGAATCTGCAAGTGAATATTTGGAATTTTTTGAGACCTTAGTTGGAAAAGGGATTTCTTCATTTAAAACTTGACAGAAGAATTATCAGAAACTTCTTTGTGATGTGTGCATTCAACTCACAGAGCTGAACCTTCCTTTCAATAGAGCAGCTTTGAAATACTCCTTTGTAGAATTTTCAAGTGGATATTTAGAGCAGTTCGAGGCCTATGGTAGAAAAGGAAATATCTTCATAGAAAAACTAGACAGAATCATTCTCAGAAACTACTTTGTGATGTGTGCATTCATCTTAGAGAGTTTAACTTTCTATTGATAGAGCAGTTATGTAACCCCCTTTTTGTGGAATTTGCAAGTGTATATTTAGTGTGCTTTGAGGCCTACCTTATACGTCTGATTGGTGTACCTGAAAGTGATGGGGACAATGGAACCAAGTTGGAAAACACTCTGCAAGATATTATCCAGGAGAATTTCCCCAATCTAGCAAGGCAGGCCAACGTTCAGATTCAGGAAATACAGACAATGCCACAAAGATACTCCTCGAGAAGAGCAACTCCAAGACACATAATTGTCAGATTCACCGAAGTTGAAATGAAGGAAAAAACGTTAAGGGCAGCCAGAGAGAAAGGCGGGTTACCCTCAAAGGGAAGCCCATCAGACTAACAGTGGATCTCTCGGCAGAAACCCTACAAGCCAGAAGACAGTGGGGGCCAATATTCAACATTCTTAATGAAAAGAATTTTCAACCCAGAATTTCATATCCAGCCAAACTAAGCTACATAAGTGAAGGAGAAATAAAATACTTCACAGACAAGCAAATGCTGAGAGATTTTGTCACCACCAGGCCTATGAGACAGAAAGTCAACAAGGATACCCAGGAATTGAACTCAGCTCTGCACCAAGCGGACCTAATAGACATCTACAGAACTCTCCACCCCAAATCAACAGAATATACATTTTTTTCAGCACCACACCACACCTATTCCAAAATTGACCACATAGTTGGAAGTAAAGCACTCGTCAGCAAATGTAAAAGAACAGAGATTATAACAAACTATCTCTCAGACCACAGTGCAATCAAACAAGAACTCAGGATTAAGAATCTCACTCAAAACTGCTCAATTACATGGAAACTGAACAACCTGCTCCTGAATGACTACTGTATACATAACGAAATGAAGGCAAAAATAAAGATGTTCTTTGAAACCAACGAGAACAAAGACACAACATACCAGAATCTCTGGGACACATTCAAAGCAGTGTGTAGAGGGAAATTTATAGCACTAAATGCCCACAAGAGAAAGCAGGAAAGATCCAAAATTGACACCCTAACATCACAATTAAAAGAACTAGAAAAGCAAGAGCAAACACATTCAAAAGCTAGCAGAAGTCAAGAAATAACTAAGATCAGAGCAGAACTGAAAGAAATAGAGACACAAAAAAACCCTTCAAAAAATTAATGAGTCCAGGAGCTGGTTTTTTGAAAGGATCAACAAAATTGGTAGACCGCTAGCAAGACTAATAAAGAAAAAAAGAGAGAAGAATCTAATAGACGCAATAAAAAATGATAAAGGGGATATCACCACCAATCCCACAGAAATACAAACTACCATCAGAGAATACGACAAACACCTCTACGCAAATAACGTAGAAAATCTAGAAGAAATGGATAAATTCCTTGACACATACACTCTCCCAAACTAAACCAGGAAGAAGTTGAATCTCTGAATAGACCAATAACAGGATCTGAAATTGTGGCAATAATCAATAGCTTACCAATCAAAGAGAGTCCAGGACCAGATGGATTCACAGATGAATTCTACCAGAGGTACAAGGAGGAACTGGTACCATTCCTTCTGAAACTATTCCAATCAATAGAAAAAGAGGGAATCCTCCCTAACTCATTTTATGAGGCCAGCATCATTCTGATACCAAAGCTGGTCAGAGACACAACCAAAAAAGAGAATTTTAGACCAATATCCTTGATGAACATTGATGCAAAAATCCTCAATAAAATACTGGCAAACCGAATCCAGCAGCACATCAAAAAGCTTATCCATCATGATCAAGTGGGCTTCATCCCTGGGATGAAGGCTGGTTCAATATATGCAAATCAATAAATGTAATCCAGCATATAAACAGAGCCAAAGACAAAAACCACATGATTATCTCAATAGATGCAGAAAAGGCCTTTGACAAAATTCAACGACCTTTCATGCTAAAAACTCTCAATAAATTAGGTATTGAAGGGACATATTTCAAAATAATAAGAGGTATCTATGACAAACCCACAGCCAATATCATCCCGAATGGGCAAAAACTGGAAGCATTCCCTTTGAAAACTGGCACAAGACAGGGATGCCCTCTCTCACTACTCCTATTCAACATAGTGTTGGAAGTTCTGGCCAGGGCAATTAGGCAGGAGAAGGAAATAAAGGGTATTCAATTAGGAAAAGAGGAAGTCAAATTGTCCCTGTTTGCAGACAACATGATTGTATATCTAGAAAACCCCATTGTCTCAGCCCAAAATCTCCTTAAGCTGATAAGCAACTTCAGCAAAGTCTCAGGATACAAAATCAATGTGCAAAAACCACAAGCATTCCTATACACCAATAACAGACAAACAGAGAGCCAAATCATGAGTGAACTCCCATTCACAATTGCTTCAAAGAGAATAAAATACCTAGGAATCCAACTTACAAGGGATGTGAAGGACCTCTTCAAGGAGAACAACAAACCACTGCTCAATGAAATAAAAGAGGATACAAACAAATGGAAGAACATTCCATTCTCATGGGTAGGAAGAATCAATATCGTGAAAATGGCCATACTGTCCAAGGTAATTTACAGATTCAATGCCATCCCCATCAAGCTACCAATGCTTTTCTTCACAAAATTGGAAAAAACTGCTTCAAAGTTCATATGGAACCAAAAAAGAGCCCACATCACCAAGTCAATCCTAAGCCAAAAGAACAAAGCTGGAGGCATCACACTACCTGACTTCAAACTATACTACAAGGCTACAGTAACCAAAATAGCATGGTACTGGTACCAAAACAGAGATATAGATCAATGGAACAGAACAGAGCCCTCAGAAATAATGCAACTATCTGATCTTTGACAAACCTGAGAAAAACAAGCAATGGGGAAAGGATTCCCTATTTAATAAATGGTGCTGGGAAAACTGGCTAGCCATATGTAGAAAGCTGAAACTGGATCCCTTCCTTACACCTTATACAAAAATCAATTCAAGATGGATTAAAGACTTAAACATTAGACCTAAAACCATAAAAACCCTAGAAGAAAACCTAGGTATTACCATTCAGGACATAGGCATGGGCAAGGACTTCAAGTCTTAAACACCAAAAGCAATGGCAACAAAAGACAAAATTGACAAATGGGATCTAATTAAACTAAAGAGCTTCTGCACAGCAAAAGAAACTACCATCAGAGTGAACAGGCAACCTACAAAATGGGAGAAAATTTTCGCGACCTACTCATCTGACAAAGGGCTAATATCCAGAATCTACAATGAACTCAAACAAATTTACAAGAAAAAAACAACCCCATCAAAAAGTGGGTGAAGGACATGAACAGACACTTCTCAAAAGAAGACATTTATGCAGATAAAAACCAAATGAAAAAATGCTCACCATCACTGGCCATCCGAGAAATGCAAATCAAAGCCACAATGGGATACCATCTCACACCAGTTAGAATGGCAATCATTAAAAGTCAGGAAACAACAGGTGCTGGAGAGGGTGTGGAGAATTAGGAACACTTTTACACGGTTGGTGGGACTGTAAACTAGTTCAACCATTGTGGAAGTCGGTGTGGCAATTCCTCAGGGATCTACAACTAGATATACCATTTGACCCAGCCATCCCATTACTGGGTATATACCCAAAGGACTACAAATCATGCTGCTATAAAGACACATGCACACGTATGTTTATTGCGGCATTATTCACAATAGCAAAGACTTGGAACCAACCCAAATGTCCAACAATGATAGACTGGATTAAGAAAATGTGGCACATATACACCATGGAATACTATGCAGCCATAAAAAATGATGAGTTCATGCCCTTTGTAGGGACATGGATGAAATTGGAAACCATCATTCTCAGTAAACTATCGTAAGAACAAAAAACCAAACACTGCATATTCTCACTCAGGTAGGAAATGAACAATGAGATCACATGGACACAGGAAGGAGAACATCACACTCTGGGGACTGTTGTGGGGTGGGAGAAGCGGGGAGGGATAGCATTGGGAGATATACCTAATGCTAGATGACGAGTTAGTGGGTGCAGCACACAAGCATGGCACATGTATACATATGTATCTAACCTGCACAATGTGCACATGTACCCTAAAATTTAAGTATAATAATAATAATAAAAAAGAAAAGGCAATAACTTCATAGAAAAACTAGACAGAATGATTCTCAGAAACTACTTTGTGATGTGTGCGTTCAACTCACAGAGTTTAACCTTTCTTTTGATAGAGCAGTTTTGAAACAATCTTTTTGTAGAATCTGCAAGTTAATATTTGGACCTCTTTGTGGCCTTCGTTTGAAACGTGATTTCTTCATCAAAAACTAGACAGAAGAATTCTCAGAAACTTCTCTGCGATGTGTGATTTCAACTCAAAGAGTTGAACTTTCCTTTCGACAGAGCAGTTTTGAAACTCTCTTTTTGTGGAATTTGCAAGTTTATATTTAGAGCGCTTTGAGGTCTATGGTAGAAAAGAAAATGTCTTCACACAAAAACTAGACAGAAGAATTGTCAGAAACTACTTTGTGATATTTGCATTCAACTCACAGACTGGAACATTCCTCTTGATAGAGCAGTTTTGAAACACTCTTTTTTAACAATCTGCAAGTGGTTATTTGGACCTCTCTTTGGCCGTCGTTAGAAACGTGATTTCTTCATATAAAACTAGACAGAGGAATTCTCAGAAACTTCTCTGTGATGTGTGCTTTCAACTAACAGAGCTGAACCTTCCTTTTGATAGAGCAGTTTTGAAACTCTCTTTCTGTAGAATAACCAAGTGGATATTTAGCGCCATTTGAGGCCTACTGTAGAAAAGGCAATATCTTCACAGAATAACTAGACAGAATGATTCTCAGGAACTACTTTTTGATGTGTGCTTTCAACTCACAGAGTTTAACCTTTCTTTTGATAGAGCAGTTTTGAAACACTCTTTTTGTAGAATCTGCAAGTGAATATTTGGATTTTTTTGAGGTCTTCATTGGAAAAGATATTTCTTCATATAAAACTTGACAGAAGAATTCTGAGAAAATTCTTTGTGATTTGTGCATTCAACTCACCGAGTTGAACCTTCCTTTCAATAGAGCAGTTTTGAAATACTCTTTTTGTAGTATTTCCAAGTGGATATTTAGAGCGGTTCGAGGCCTATGGTAGAAAAGGAAATATCTTCATAGAAAAACTGGACAGAATCATTCTCAGAAACTACTTTGGGATGTGTGCATTCAGCTTACAGAGTTTAACCTTTCTTCTGATAGAGCGTTTTTGAGACACTCTTTTTGTGGAATTTGCAGGTGTATATTTAGAGCGCTTAGACGCCTACGGTAAAAAAGGAAATATCTTCCCATAAAAACTAGACAGAAGCATTGTCAGAAACTAATTTGTGATATTTGCATTCAGGTCACAGAGTTGAACATTCCTCTTGATGGAACAGTTTTGAAACACTCTTTTTGTAGAATCTGCGATTGGATATTTGGACCTCTTTGTGGCCTTCGTTTGAAACGTGATTTCTTCATATAAAACTAGACAGAAGAATTCTCAGAAATTTCCTTGTGATGTGTGCCTTCCTTTCGATAGAGCAGTTTTGAAATACTCTTTTTGTAGTATTTCCAAGTGGATATTTAGAGAGGTTTGAGGCCTATGGTTGAAAAGGAAATATCTTCATAGGAAAACTAGAAAGAATGATTCTCAGAAACTACATTGTGATGTGTGCATTCAGCTTACAGAGTTTAACGTTTCTTTTGATAGAGCAGTTTTGAAAAACTCTTTCTGTGGAATTTGCAAGTGTATATTTAGAGCGCTTTGAGGCCTACAGTAGAAAAGGAAATATCTTCACGTAAAAAGTAGACAGAAGTATTGACAGAAACTACTTTGTGATATTTGAATTCAACTCACAGTGTTGAACATTCCTCTTCATAGAGCAGTTTTGAAACACTCTTTTTGTAAAATCTGCAAGCGGATATTTTGACCTCTGTGTGGCCTTCAGTTGAAACGTGATTTCTTCATTTAAAGCTAGACAGAAGAATTCTCAGAAACTTCTTTGTGATGTGTGCTTTCAACTCACGGAGTTCCACCTTTCTTTTGATAGAGCAGTTTTGAAACTCTCTTTTTGTAGAATTTCCAAGAGGATATTGAGTGACTTCTGAGGCCTATGGCAGAAAAGGCAATATCTTCATATGAAAACTAGAGAGAATGATTCTCAGAAACTACTTTGTGATGCGCGCATTCGACTCACAGAGTTTAACCTTTCCTTTGATAGAGCAGTTTTCAAACACACTTTTTGTAGTATCTGCAAATGAATATTTAGATTTGTTTGAGGCCTTCGTTATAAATGGGATTTCTTCATATAAAACTTGACAGAAGAATTCTCAGAAAATTATTTGTGATGTGTGTATTCGACTGCCGATTTGAACCTTCCTTAAGATAGAGTAGTTTTGAATTACTCTTTTTGTAGTACTTCCAAGTGGATAATTAGAGTGTTTCGAGGCGTATGGTAGAAAAGGAAATATCTTCACAGAAAAACTAGACAGAATCATACTCAAAAACTAACTTTTGATTTGTGCATTCAGCTTACAGAGATTAACATTTTTTTCATAGAGCATTTTTGAAACACTCTTTTTGTGGAATTTGCAAGTGTATATTTAGAGCGCTTTGACGCCTACGGTAGAAAAGGAAATATGATCCCATAAAATCTAGACAGAAGCATTGTAAGAAACTCCTTTGTGATATTTGCATTCAACTCACAGAGTTGAAAATTCCCCTTGATAGAGCAGTTTTGAAACACTCTTTTCGGAGAATATAAAAGTGGATATTTGGACCACTGTGTGGCCTTCGTTTGAAACGTGATTTTTTCATTTAAAACTAGACAGAAGAATTCAAATAAACCTCTTTGTGATGTGTGCTTTCAACTCACAGAGTTGTACCTTCCTTTCGATAGAGCAGTTTTAAAACTTTGTTTTTGTAGGATTTCCAAGTGGATATTTAGGGCCGTTTGTGGCCTACTGTAGAAAAGGCAATATCTTCATAGAAAAAGTAGACAGAATGATTCTGAGAAACTACTATGTGATGTGTGCGTTCAACTCTGAGAGTTTAACCTTTCTTTTGATGGAGCAGTTTTGAAACACTCTTTTTGTAGAATCTGCAAGTAATATTTGAACTTTTTTGAGGCCTTCGTTGGAAAAGGGATTTCTTCATATAAAACTTGACAGAAGAATTCTCAGAAATTTATTTGTGATGTGTGCATTCAAGTAACAGAGTTGAACCTTCTTTTCTTTAGAGCAGTTCTAAAATACTATTTTTGTAGAATTTCCAGGTGGATAACTAGAGCCTGTTGTAGAAAAGGAAATATGTTCATAGAAAAACCAGACAGAATCATTCTCAGAAACTACTTTTTGATGTGTGCATTCAGCTTACAGAGTTTAAACTTTCTTTTGACACAGCAGTTTTGAAAGACTCTTTTTGTGGAATTTGCAAGTGTATATTTAGAGCGCATTGAGGCCTATGGTAGAAATGGAAATATCTTCACATAAAAACTAGGCACAAGCATTGTCAGAAACTACTTTTTGATATTTGCATTCAACTCACAGAGTTGAACATTTTGAAACACTCTTTTTGTAGTATCTGCAAGCGAATATTTAGACCTTTTTGAGGCCTTCGTTGGAAACGGTATTTCTTCATATAAAAGTTGACAGAAGAATTCTCAGAAACTTCTTTGTGATTTGTGCATTCAACTCACAGAGTTGAACCTTCCTTTCCATAGAACAGTTTTGAATACACTTTTCATTGAATTCCCATGTGGATATTTAGAGATGTTCGAGGCCTATGGTAGGAAAGGAAGTATCTTCATAGAAAAACTAGACAGAATCATTCTCAGAAACTACTTTGTGATGTGTGCATTCAGCTTTCAGAGCTTAACATTTCCTTTGGTAGAGTATTTTTGAAACACTCTTTTTGTGGAATTTACAAGTGTATATTTAGAGCGCTTTGACGCCTACGGTAGAAAAGGAAATATCTTCCCATAAAAACTAGACAGAAGAATTGTCAGAAACTACTGTGCGATATTTGTATTCAACTCACAGAGTTGAACATTCCTCTTGATAGAGCAGTTTTGAAACACTCTTTTAGGAGAATCTACAAGTGGATATTTGGACCTCTGTGTGGCCTTCGTTTGAAACGTGATTCCTTCATTTAAAACTAGACAGAAAAATTCTCAGAAACTTCGTTGTGCTGTGTGCTTTCAACTCACAGAGTTGAACCGTCCTTTCGATAGAACAGTTTTGAAAGACTCTTTTTGTAGAATTTCCAAGTGGATATTTAGTGCCGTTTGAGGCCTACTGTAGAAAAGGCAATATCTTCATAGAAAAACTAGACGGAATGATTCTCAGAAACTACTTTGTGATGTGTGCGTACAACTCACAGAGTTTAACCTCTCTTTTGATAGAGCAGTTTTGAAACACTCTTTTTGAGGAATTTGCAACTGTATATTTAGAGTGCTTTGAGGCCTACGGTAGAAATAGAAATAACTTCACATAAAAACTAGACAGAAGCATTGTCAGAAACTACTTTGTGAAATTTGCATTCAACTCACAGAGTTGAACATTCCTCTTGATAGAGCAGTTTTGAAACTCTCTTTTTGTAGAATCTGCAAGTGGATATTTGGAACTATTTGTGGCCTTCGTTTGAAACGTGATTTCTCCATAAAAAACTAGACATAAGAATTGTCAGAAACTTCTTTGTGATGTGTGCTTTCAACTCACAGAGTTGAACCTTCCTTTCGATAGAGCAGTTTTGAAACTGTCTTTTTTTAGTATTTCTAAGTGGGTATTTACCGCCGTTTGAGGCCTATGGTAGAAAAGGCAATATCTTCATAGAAAAACTAGACAGAATAATTCTCAGAAACTGCTTTGTGATGTGTGCGTTCACCTCACTGACTTTAACTTTTCTTTTGATAGTGCAGTTTTGATTCACACTTTTGTAGAATCTGAAAGTGAATATTTGGACTTTTTTGAGGCCTTCATTGGAAACGGTATTTCTTCATATAAAATTTGGCAGAATAATTCACAGAAACTTCTTTTTGATGTGTGCATTCCACACACAGCGCTGAACCTCCCTTTCGATAGAATAGTTTTGAAATACTCTTTTTGCAGAATTTCAAAGTGGATATTTAGAGCCTTTCGAGGCCAATGCTGGAAAAGGAAATATCTTCACAGAAAAACTAGACAGAATCATTCTCAGAAACCACTTTGTGATGTGTGCATTCAGCTTGCAGAGATTAACCTTTCTTTGAATAGAGCAGTTTTGAAACATTCCTTTTGTGGAATTTGAAAGTTTGAAACACTGGTTTCATAGAATTTCCAAGTGTATATTTAGAGCACTTTGAAGCCTCTGCTAGAAAAGGAAACATCTTCATGTAAAAATTAGATAGAATCGTTCTCAGCAACTCCTTTGTGATGTGGGCGTTCAACTCACAGATATTAACATTTCTTTTGATACAGCATTTCTGAAATACTCTTTTTGTAGAATCTGCAAGTGGATATTTGGACCTCTTTCAGGCCATCTTTGGTAACGGGATTTCTTCATATAAAAAAGACAGAATAATTCAAAGAATCTACTTTGTGTTTTGTGCGTTCAACTCACAGAGTTTAAACTTTCTATTGAGAGAGCAGCTTTGAAACACTCTTTTTCTGGAATTTGCAAGTGTATATTTAGTGCCCTTTAGGCCTATCGTAAAAAAGGAAATATCTTCACATAAAAACTAGACGGAAGCATTCTCAGAAACTACTTTGTGATGTTTGCATTCAACCCACAGAGTTGAATATTCCTCTTGATAGAGCAGTTTTGAAACACTGTTTTTGTGGAATCTGCAAGTGGACATTTTGACTTCTTTGAGGCCTTCATTGGAAATGGGAATTCTTCATATAAACAAGACAAAAGAATTCTCAGAAAGTACTTTGTGATGTGTGCGTTCAACTCAAGAGTTTAACCTTAGTTTCGATAGAGCAGTTTGGAAACACTCTTTTTGTAGAATTTGCAAGTGCATATTTAGAGCACTTTGAGGCCTATGGTAGAAAAGGAAATATCTTCACATAAAAACTAGACGGAAGCATTCTCAGAAACTTGTTTGTGATGTTTGCATTCAGTTCACAGAGTTGAACATTCCTCTTGATAGGGTAGTTTTGAAAAAACTCTTTTTGTACAATCTGCAAGTGCAAATTTGGACCTCTTTGAGGGTTTTGTTAGAAATGGGATTTCTTCATATAAAACTTGACAGAAGAATTCACAGAAACTTCATTGTGAAGTGTGCATTCATCTCACAGAGTCGAACCTTCCTTTCGATAGAACTGTTTTGAAACACTGTTTTTGTAGAATTTCCAGGTGGATATTTAGAGCGTTTTCAGACCTATGGTAGAAAAGGAAATATCTTCATAGAAAAATTAGACAGAATCATTCTCAGAAAGTACTTCTTGATGTGTTTTTTCAACTCACAATGTTTAACCTTTCTTTTGATAGAGTAGTTTTGAAACAGTCTTTTTGTAGTATTTACAGGTGTATATTTAGAGTGCTTTGAGGACAACGGTATAAAAGGAAATATCTTCATATAAAACTAGACGGATCCATTCTCAGAAACTACTTGTGATGTTTGCATTCAACTCGCAGAGTTGAACATTCCTCTTGATAGAGCAGTCTTGAAACTCTCTTTTTGTAAAATCTGCAAGTGAATATTTGGAACTCTTTGAGGCCTTCCTTTTAAACGGGATTTCTTCATACAAAACTAGACAGAAGAATTCTCAGAAACTTCTTTGTGATGTGTGCATTGATCTCACAGAGTTGAATCTTCCTTTCGATAGAGCAGTTTTGAAAAACTCTTTTGGTAGAATTTCCAAGTGGTTATTTAGAGCGCTTTGAGGCCTACGGAAGAAAGGTAAATATCTTCATAGAAAAACTACAGAGAATCATTCTCAGAAACTACTATGTGATGTGTGCATTCAACTCACACAATTTAATCTTTCTTTTGATAGAGCAGTTTTGAATCACTCTTTTTGTACAATTTGCATGTGTTTATTTTGAGTGCTATGCGGCCTGCGGTAGAAAGGGAATATCTTCACATAAAAACTAGACAGAAGCATTCTCAGAAACTACTTTGTGATGATTGCATTCAACTCACAGAGATGAACATTCCTCTTGATAGAGGAGTTTTGAAACACCGTTTTTGTGGAATCTGCAAGTGGACATTTGGACCTCTTTTAGGCCTTCGTTGGAGATAGGAATTCTTCATATAAACAAGACAGAAGAATTCCCAGAAACTACTTTGTGATGTGTTCATTCATCTCACAGAGTTTAACCTTCGTTTCGATAGAGCAGTTTTGAAACACTCTTTTTGTAGATTTTCCAAGTGGATAATTAGAGCGTTTTGAGGAATATATTAGAAAAGGCAATATCTTCATAGAAAACTAGACAGAATAATTCTCAGAAACTACTTTGTGATGTGTGGTTTCAACTCACTATGTTTAACCTTTCTTTTGATAGAGTAGTTTTGAAACATTTTTTGTAGAATTTGCAAGTGTATATATAGAGTACTTTGAGGCCAACGGTAGAAAAGGAAATATCTTCATATAAAAACTAGATGGAAGCATTCTCAGAAACTCTTTGTGATGTTTGCATTCAACACACAGAGTTGAACATTCATCTTGATAGAGCCGTTTTGAAACACTCTTTTTGTAGAATCTGCAACTGGTTATTTGGACCTGTTTGAGGCCTTCGTTTTAAACGTGATTTCTTCGTATAAAACAAGACAGAAGAATTCTCAGAAACTTCTTTGTGATGTTTGCATTGAACTTAGAGAATTAAACCTTGCTTTCGATAGATAAGTATTGAAAAACTCTTTTTGTAGAATTTCCAAGTGGATATTTAGAGCGCTTTGAGGCCTACGGTAGAAAAGGAAATATCTTCATAGAACAAGTGGGAAGAATCTTTCTCAGAAACTACTATGTGGTGTGTGCGTTCAAGAAACAGAGTTTAACCTTTCTTTTGATAGAGCAGTTTTGAAACACTCTTCTTTTAGAATTTCCAAGTGGATATTTGGAGCGTTTTGAGGCCTATGATAGAGGAGGAAATATCTTCATAGAAAAATTAGACAGAATCATTCTCAGAAATTACTTTTTGATGTTTGCATTCAACTCACAGAGTTTAGCCTTTCATTTGATAGAGCAGTTTTGAAATACTCTTCTTTTACAATTTGCATGTGTATATTTAGAGTGCTTTGAGTCCTGTGTTTCCAAGGCAATATCTTCACATAAAAACTTGACAGAAGCATTCTGAGAAACTGCATTGTGATGTTTGCATTCAACTGACAGAGTTGATCATTCCTCTTGATAGAGCAGTTTTGAAACACTCCTTTGGAAGTGTCTGCAAGTGGACATTTGTGCATCTTTGTGGCCTTCGTTGGAAACGGAATTTCTTCATACAAAACTGGAGAGAAGAATTCTCAGAAATTTCTTTGTGTTGTGTGCATTGAACTCACAGAGTTGAACCTTCCTTTCTATACAGCATTTTTGAATCACTCTTTTTGTAGAATTTCCAAGTGGATATTTAGAGCGATTTGAGGCCTATTGTGGAAAAGGAAATACCTTCATAGAAAAACTACACAGAATAATTCTCAGAAACTACTTTTTGATGTGTGGGTTCAAATCAGAATGTTTAACTTTTTTTTAATAGAGTAGTTTTGAAACAGTCTTTTTGTAGTATTTGCAGGTTTATATTTAGAGTGCTTTGAGGCCAACGGTAGAAATGGAATTATCTTCATATGAAAACTAGACGGAAGCATTCTCAGAAACTACTTGTGATGTTTGCATTCAACTCACAAAGTTGAACATTTCTCTTGATAGAGCAGTTTTGAAACAATCTTTTTGTAGAATCTGCAAGTGGATATTTGGACTTCTTTGAGGCCATTGTTTTTAACAGGATTTCTTCATATAAAAAAGACATAAAAATTCAAAGAAATTACTTTGTGATTTGTATGTTCACCTCACAGTGTTTAAAATTTGTGTTGATACAGCAGCTTTGAAACACTCTTTTTCTGGTATTTGCCAATGTATATTTAGTGCGCTTTGAGGCATATGGTAAAAACGGAAATATCTTCACATAAAAACTAGGTGGAAGCATTCTCAGAAACTACTTTGTGATGTTTGCATTCAACGCACACAGTTGAACATCTCTATTGATAGAGCAGTTTTGTAACACTCTTTTTTTAGAATCTGCAAGTAGATATTTGGACCTCTTTGTGGCCTTCGTCTGCAACGTGATTTCTTCATATAAAACTTGACAGAAGAATTCTCAGAAAGTTCTTGGTGATGTCTGCTTTCAACTCACAGAGTTGAACATTCCTTTAGATAGAACAGTTTTGAGACTCTCTTTTGTAGAATTTCCAATTGAATATTTAGTGCCGTTTGAGGCCCATAGTAGAAAAGGTAATATCTTCATAGAAAAACTAGACAGAATGATTTTCAGAAAGTATTTTGTGATGTGCGCGTTCAACTCACAGAGTTTAACATTTCTTTTGATAGAGTAGATTTGAAATACTCTTTTTGTAGAATCTGCAAGTGTATGTTTGGACTTTTTGAGGCCTTTGTTAGAAACGGGATTTCTTCATATAAAACTAGACAGAAGAATTATCCGAAACTTCTTTGTGTTGTGTGCATTCAACTCACACAGTTGAACCTTCCTTTCGATAGAGCAGTTTTGAAATATCCTTTTTGTAGGATTTCCGAGTGGATATTTAGAGCGGTTCAAGGCCATTGGTAGAAAAGGAAATATCTTCACAGAAAAACTAGACGGAATCATTCTCAGAAACTACTTTGAGATGTGTGCATTCAGCTTATAGAGTTTATCCTTTCTTTTGATAGAGCAGTTTTGAAACACTATTTTTGTGGAATTCGCAAGTGTATATTTAGAGTGCTTTGAGGCCTGGGGTAGAAAAGGAAATATCTTCACATTAAAAGTAGACAGAAGCATTGTCAGAAACTATTTTGTGATATTTGCCTTCAACTCACAGAGTTGAACATTCTTCTTGATTGAGCAGTTTTGAAACACTCTTTTTATAGAATCTGCAAATTGATATTTGAACCTATTTGTGGCCTTCGTTTGAAATGTGATTTCTTCATATAAAACCAGACAGAAGAATTCTCAGAAGCTTCTTTCTGATGTGTGCTTTCGGCTCATGGAGTTGAACCTTGCTTTCGATAGAGCAGTTTTGAGACTCTTTTTTTGTAGGATTTCCAATTGGATATATAGCGCCGTTTGAGGAGTATGGTAGAAAAGGCAATATCTTCATAGAAAAACTAGAGAGAAGGATTCTCAGATACTCCATTGTGATGTGTGTGTTGAACTCACAGAGTTTAAACTTTCTTTTGATAGAGCAGTTTTGAAACACTCCTTTTCTGGAATTTGCATGTGTATATTTAGAACGCTTTGTGGCCTACGGTAGAAAAGGAAATATCTTCACATAAATACTAGACAGGAGCACTGTCAGAAACTATTTTGTGATAGTTGCATTCAACTCACAGAGTTGAACATTCCTTTTGATAGAGCAGTTTTGAAACACTCTTTTATAGAATCTGCAATTGGATATTTGGACCTCTTGGTGGCCATCTTTTGATACGTGATTTCTTCATATAAAACTAGACAGAAGAATTCTCAGAAACTTCTTTGTGATGTGTGCTTTCAACTCACAGAGTTGAAGCTTCCTTTTGATAGAGCCGTTTTGAAACTCTCTTTTTGTAGTATTTCCACGGGGAAAATTAACGCCATTTGAGGACTATGGTAGAAAAGGCAATATCTTCATAGAAAAAAATAGATAGAATCATTCTCAGAAACTACTTTGTGATGTGTGCATTGAACCCACAGAGTTTAACCTTTCTTTTGATAGAGCAGTTTTGAAACACTTTTTTTGTAGAATCTGCAAGTGAATATTTGTTTTTTTTGAGGCCTTCATTGTAAACGGGATTTCTTCATATAAAACTGGACAGAAGAATTCTCAGAAACTTCTTTGTGATGTGTGCATTCAACTCACAGAGTTGAACCTTGTTTTCAATACAGCAGTTTTGAAATACTCTTTTTGTAGAATTTCCAGGTGGATATTTATAGCGCTTCGAGGCCTATGGTAGAAAAGGCAATATCTTCATACAATAACTAGATAGAACCATTCTCAGAAACTACTTTGTGATGTGTGCATTCAGCTTACAGATTTTAACCTTTCTTTTGATAGAACAGTTTTGAAACAACCTTTTTGTGGAATTTGCAAGTATATATTTAGAGCGCTTTGATTCTTACGGTTGAAAAGAAAATATCTTCATAAAAAAACTAGACAGAAGCATTGTCAGAAACTACTTTGTGATATTTGCATTCAACTCACAGAGTTGAACATTCCTCTTTATAGAGCAGTTTTGAAACACTCTTTATGTAGAATCTGCAAGTGGATATGTGGATCTCTTTTTGGCATTCTTTTGACACGTGATTTCTTCATATAAAGTAGACAGAAGAATTCTCAGGAACTTCTATGTGATGTATGCTTTCAATTCACAGAGTTGAAACTGCCTTTCAATAGAGGAGTTTTTAACCTCTCTTTTTGCAGTATTTCCAAATGGATATTTAGCGCCATTTGAGGCCTAAGGTAGAAAAGGTAATATCATCATATAAAAACTAGACAGAATGATTCTCAGAAACGACTTTGTGAGGTGTGCGTTAAACTCGGTGAGTTTAACCTTTCTTTTGATAGAGTAGTTTTGAAAAACTTTTTTTATAGACTCTGCAAGTGAATATTTGCAATTTTTTGTGGCATTCTTTGGAAACGGGATTTCTTCATATAAAACTTGACAGAAGAATACTCAGAAACTTTTTTGTGTTGTGTGCATTCAACTCACAGAGTTGAACTTTCCTTTCGATAGAGCAGCTTTGATATACTCTTTTAGTAGAATTTCCACGTGGATATTTAGAGCGGTTCGAGGCCTATGGTAGAAAAGGAAATACCTTCATAAAAAAACTTCACAGAATCGTCCTCAGAAACTACTGTGTAAGGTGTGCATTTAGCTTACAGACTTTAAACTTTCTTTTGATGGAGAAGTTTTGAAACACTCTTGATATGGAATTTGCAAGGATATATTTAGAGCGCTTTGGGGCCTACGTTAGTAAAGGAAATATCTTTACTTCAAAACTAGACAGAAGCATTGTCAGAAACTACTTTGTGATATTTTCATTCAACTCACTAATTTGAATATTCTTTTTGATAGAGCAATTTTGAAACACTCTTTTTGTTGAATTTGCATGTGGATTTTTGGACCTCTCTGTGGCCTTCGTTTGAAATGTGATTTCTTCATATGAAAATAGACAGAAGAATTCTCAGAAACTTCCTTGTGATGTGTGCATACAACTCACAGAGTTGAACCTACCTTTCTGTAGCGCAGTTTTGAAATTCTCTTTTTGTAGAATTTCTAAGGGGTTATTAAGAACGGTTTGAGGCCTATGGTATAAAAGGCAATATCTTCATAGAAAAACTAGACAGAATCATTCTCAGAAAAAATTTTTTGATGTGGGCATTCAGCTTACAGAGTTTAACATTTATTTTGATAGAGCTGTTTTGAAGCACACTTTTTGTGGAATTTGCAAGTGTATATTCAGAGCGCTTTGAGGCCTATGGTAGAAAAGGAAATATCCTCACAAATACTGTACAGAAGCATTGTCAGAAACTACTTTGTGATATTTGCATTCAACTCACAGAGATGAACATTACTCTTGATAGAGCAGTTTTGAAACACTCTTTTTGTAGAATATGCAAGTGGATACTTGTACTTCTTTGTGGCCTTCGTTTGAAACGTGATTTCTTCATATAAAGCTAGACAAAAGAATTCTCTGAAACTTCGTTGTGCTGTGTGCTTTCAACTCACAGATTTGAGCCTTCCTTTCGATAGAGCAGTTTTGAAACTCTCTTTTTGTAGAATTTCCAAGTGGATATTTAGCGCAGGTAGAGGACTAAGGTAGAAAAGGAAATATCTTCATAGAAAAAGTAAACAGAATGATTCTCAGAAACTGCTTTGTGATGTGTGTGTTCAACTCACAGAGTGTAAACTTTCTTTTTATAGAGCAGTTTTGAAACACTCTTTTGCTAGAATCTGCAAGTGAATATTTGGACTTTATTGAGGCCTTCGTTGGAAACGGGATTTCTTCATATAAAACTTGACAGAAGAATTCTCAGAAACTTCTTTGTGATGCGTGCATTCAACTCACAGAGTTGAACCTTCCTTTCGATAGAGCACTTTTGAAATACTCTTTTTGTTGCATTTCCATGTGGATATTTAGAGAGGCTCGAGGCCTATGGAAGAAAAGGAAACATCTTCATAGAAAAACTAAATAGAATAATTCTCAGAAACTACTTTGTCATGCGTGCATTCAGCTTACACAGTTTAACCTTGCTTTTGATAGAGCAGTTTTGAAACACTCTTTTTGTGGAATTTGCAAGTGTATTTTTAGAGCGCTTTGAGGCCTGCGGTAGAAATAGAAATGACTTCACATAAAAACTAGACAGAAGCATTGTCAGCAACTACTTTGTGATATTGGCATTCAACTCACAGATTTGTACATTCCTCTTGATAGAGCAGGTTTGAAACACTCTTTTTGTGTAATCTGCAAGCGAATATTTGGACTTTATTGAGGCCTTCTTTGGAAACTGGATTTCTTCTCATAAAACTTGACAGAAGAATTCTCAGAAACCTCTTTTTGATGTGTGTATTCAACTCACATTGTTGAACCTTAGTTTCCATAGAGCAGTTTTGGAATACAATTTTTGTTGGACTTCCAAGTGGATATTTTGAGATGTCCGAGGCCTATGGTAGAAAACGAAATATCTTCATAGAAAAACTAGACAGAATCATTCTCACAATATACTGTGTGATGTGTGTATTCAGCTTACAGAGTTTAACCATTCTTTTGATAGCGTAGTTTTGCCACACTCTTTTTGCGGAATTGGCAAGGGTATATGTAGAGTGCTTTGAGGCCTACGGTAGAAAAGGAAATATCTTCACATAAAAACTAGACAGAAGCATTGTCAGAAACTACTTTGTGATATTTGCCTTCAACTCACAGAGCTGAACATTCCTGTTGATATAGCAGTTTTGAAACACTCTTTTTTAGATCTAGAGGTGGATATTTGAACCTCTTTGTGGCCTTCGTTTGAGACGTGATTTCTTCATATAAAACAAGACAGAGGAATTCTCAAAAACTTCTTTCTTATGTGTGCTTCCAGCTCACTGATTTGAACATTGCTTTCGATAGAGCTGTTTTGAGACTCTTTTTTTGTAGGATTTCCAAGCGGGTATTTAGGGCATTTTGAGGCCTATGGTAGAAAATGCAATATCTTCGTAGAAAACTAGACAGAATGATTCTCAGAAACTGCTTGGTGATGTGTGCTTTCAGCTCACAGGGTTTAACCTTTCTTTTGATAGAGCAGCTTTGAAACACTCTTTTTGTAGAATCTGCAAGTGAATATTTGGACTTTTTTGAGGCCTTCGTTGGAAACCTGATTTCTTCATATAAAATTTGGCAGAAGAATTCTCAGAAAATTCTTTGTGATGTAGGCATTTAACTCACAGAGTTGAAACTTCCTTTGGATAGAGCTGTTTTGATACTCTCTTTTTGTAGATTTTCCAAGTGTATATTTTGTGTCATTTGAGGCCTATGGTAGAAAAGGCAATATCTTCATAGAAAAACTAGACAGAATGAGTCTCAGAAACTTCTTGGTGATGTGTGCATTAAACTCACCGAGTTTAACGTTTCTTTTGATACAGCAGTTTTGAAACACTGTTTTTGTAGAATCTGCAAGAGAATATTTGGACTTTTTGTGGCCTTCGTTGGAAATGGGATTTCTTCTAAAATTTGACAGTAGAATTCCCAGAAACTTATATGTGATGCGTACGTTCAACTCACAGAGTTGAAACTTCCTTTCGAAAGAGCATTTTTGAAATACTCTTTTTGTAGAAATTCCAAGTGGATATTTAGAGCGGTTCAAGGCATATGGTAGAAAAGGAAATATCTTCGTAGAAAAACTTGACAGAATCATTCTCAGAAACTAATTTGTGATGTGTGCATTCATCTTACAGAGTTTCACCTTTCTTTAGATAGTGCAGTTTTGAAACATTCTTTTTGTGGAATTTGCAAATCTATATTTTGAGCGCTTTGAGTCATACGGTAGAAAAGGAAATATATTCACATAAAAACTAGACGGAAGCATTGTCAGAAATTACTTTGTGATATTTGCATTCAACTCACAGGGTTGGACATTTCTCTAGATAGAGCAGTATTGAAACACTAACACTCTTTCATAGAATCTGCAAGTGGATATTAGGACCTCTTTGTGGCCTTCGTTTGAAACGTGATTTCTTCATATGAAACTAAACAGAAGAATTCTCAGAAACAATTCTTTGATGTGTGCTTTCAACTCACAGAGTTGAACCTTCCTTTCGATAGAGCAGTTTTGAAACTCTCTTTTTGTAGAATTTCCAAGTGGATATTTAGCGCCGTTTCCCGCCTATGGTAGAAAAGGAAATATCTTCATAGAAAAACTAGACAGAATCATTCTCAGAAACTTTGTGATGTGTGCATTCAGCTTACAGAGTTTAACATTTCTTTTCATGGAGCAGATTTGAAACATCCTTTTTGTGGAACTTGCAAGTGTATATCTAGTGCGTTTTGAAGTCTACTGTAGAAAAGGAAATATCTTCACATAAAAACAAAACTGAAGCATTGTCAGAAATTAACTTGTGATATTTGCATTCTACTCACAGAGTTGAACATTCCTCTTGATAGAGCAGTTTTGAAACACTCTTTTTGTAGAATCAGCAAGTGGATATTTGGACCTCTTTTTGGCGTTCTTTTGAAACGTGATTTCTTCATATAAAACTAGAAAGAAGAATTCTCAGAAACTTCTTTGTGATGTGTGACTTCAACTCACAGAGTTGAACCTTCCTTTCGATAGAGCCGTTTTGAGACTCTCTTTTTGTAGAATTCCAGGTGGATATTTAGCGCCATTCGAGTCCTATGGTTGAAAAGGCAATATCTTCATAGAAAAACTAAACAGAATGATTCTCAGAAGCTACTTTGTGATGTGTGCTTTCAGCTTAAGGAGTTCAACCTTTCTTTTGATAGATTAGTTTTGAAACACTCTGTTTGTAGAATCTGCAAGTGAATACTTGGACTACTTTGAAGCTTTCATTGGAAAAGGGATTTCTTCATATGAAACTTGACAGAAGAATTCACAGAAACTTCTTTGTGATGTGTGCATTCAACTTACAGTTTAAAACCTCCTTTCGATGGAGCAGTTTTGAAAATGTCTTTTTGAACAATTTCCAAGTGGATATTTAGTGCGGTTCGAGGCATGTGTTAGAAAAGGGAATATCTTCCCAGCACTTTGGTAGGCCGAGGCGGGCGGATCACGAGGTCAGGAGATCGAGACCATCCTGGCTAACATGGTGAAACCCCGTCTCTACTAAAAATACAAAAAATTAGCCGGGTGTGGTAGCGGGCACCTGTAGTCCCAGCTACTTGGGAGGCTGAGGCAGGAGAATGGCGTGAACCCAGGAGGCGGAGCTTGCAGTGAGCCGAGATCGCGCCACTGCACTCCAGCCTGGGCGACAGAGCGAGACTCCATCTCAAAAAAAAAAAAAAAAAAAAAGAAAAGGGAATATCTTCATAGAAAAACTAGACAGAATCTAGTAGAAACTACTTTGTGATGTGTGCATTCAGCTTACAGAGTTTAACTTTCCTTTTGATAGAGCAGTTTGGAAACACTCTGTGATATTTGCAAGTGTATATTTAGAGCTCTTTGAGGCCAACGGAAGGAAAGGAAATATCTTCACATAAAAACTACATAGAATCATTGTCAGAAACTGCTTTGTGATATTCGCTTTCAACTCACAGAATTGAAACTTCCTCTTGATAGAGCAGTTTGTACACACTCTTTTTGTACAATCTGCAAGCGGATATTTGGACCTCTTTGTGGCCTTCGTTTGAAACGTGATTTCTTCACTTAAAACTAGACAGAAGAATTCACAGAAACTTCTTTTTAATGTGTGATTTCAACTCTCAGGGTTGAAACTTCCTTTCGATAGATCAGTTGTGAAACACTCTTTCTGTAGAGATTCCAATTTGATATTTAGCTCCGTTTGTGGCCTAAGGTAGAAAAGGAAATATCTTCATAGAAAAACTGGACAGAATGATTCTCAGAAACTACTTTGTGATGTGTCCGTTCAACTCACAGAGTTTAAACTTTCGTTTGATAGAGCAGTTTTGAAACACTCTTTTTGTAGAATCTGCAAGTGGATATTTGGAACTCTTTGTGGCCTTCGTTGGAAACGTGATTTCTTCCTATAAAACTAGACAGAAGTATTCTCAGTAACTCCAAATCACAGAGCTGAACCTTCCTTTCGATAAAGAAGTTTTGAAACTCTCTTTTTGTAGTTTTTCCATGTGGATATTTAGCGCTGTTTGAGGCCTTTGGTAGAAAAGACAATATCTTAATAGAAAAACTAGACAGAATCATTCTCAGAAACTTCTTTGTGATGTGTGCATTCAACTCACAGAGTTGAACCTTCCTTTCAACAGAGCAGTTTTGAAATGCTCTTTTTGTAGAATTTCCAAGTGGATATTTAAATGGGTTCAAGGCCTATGGTAGAAAAGGAAATATCTTCTTATAAAAACTAGACAGAAGAATTCTGAGAAACTTCTTTGTGATGTGTTCATTTAACTCACAGAGGTCAACCTTCCTTTCGGTAGAGCAGTTTTGAAATTTTCTTTTTGTAAAATTTCCAAGTGGATATTTATAGTGGTTCGAGGCCTATGGTAGAAAAGGAAATATCTTCATAGAAAAACTAGACAGAATCATTCTCAGAAACTTCTTCTTTGTGATGTGTGAATTCAACTCAAAGAGTTGAACCTTCCTTTCAATAGAGCGGCTTTGAAATACTCTTTTTGTAGAATTTTCAAGTGGATATTTAGATGGGTTTGTGGCCTATGGTAGAAAACGGAATATCTTCACAGAGAAATTAGACAGAATCATTCTCAGAAAATACTTTGTGATGTGTGTATTCAGCTTACAGAAGTTAACCTTTCTTTTGATAGAGCAGTTTTGAAACACACTTTTTGTAATATTTGCAAGTCTCCATTTAGAGCGATTTGTGCACTATGATAGAAAAGGAAAAATCTTCACATAAAAACTTGACAGAAGCATTTTCAGAAACTACTTTGTTATATTTGCATTCAACTCACAGAGTAGAACATTCCTCTTGATAGAGCAGTTTTGAAACACACTTTTGTAGAATCTGCAAGTGGGTATTTGGACCTCTTTGTGGCCTTCGTTTATTACGTGACTTCTTCATATAAATTTAGAAAGAAGAATATGCAGAAATTTCTTTGTGATGTGTGTTTTCAACTCACAGAGTTGAAACTTCTTTTCGATAGAGCAGTTTTGAAAATCTCTTTTTGTAGAATTTCCAAGTGGATATTTAGCGCCATTTGAAGCCTATAGTAGAAAAGGAAATATCTTCATAGAAAAACTAGACAGAATGATTCTCAGAAACTACTTGGTGTTGTGTGCCTTCAACTCACAGAGTTTAACATTTCTTTTGATAGAGCAGTTTTGAAACACTCCTTTTGTAGAATCTGCAAGTGAATATTTGGACATTTTTGAGGCCTTCTTTGTAAACGGGGTTTATTCATATAAATCTTGACAGAAGAATTCTCAAAAACTTCTTTGTGATGTTTGCATTCAACACACAGAGCTAATCCTTCCTTTCGATAGAGCAGTTTGAAATACTCATTTTCTAGAATTTCTAAGGGGATATTTCGAGCAGTTCGAGGCCTATGGTAGAAACGAAATATCTTCATAAAAAAACTAGACAGAATCATCCTCAGAAACTGCTTTGTGATGTGTGCATTCAGCTTACGGAGTTTAACCTTTCTTTTTATAGAGCAGTTTTGATACACTCTTATTGTGGAATTCACAAGTGTATATTCAGAGCGCTGTGATGCCTACGGTATAAAAGGAAATACCTTCACATAAAAACAAGACAGAAGCCTTGTAAGAAACTACTTTGTGATGTTTGCATTCAACTCACGGAGTTGAACATTCCTCTTGATAGAGCAGTTTTGAAATATTCTTTTTGTAAAATCTGCAAGAGGATATTTGGACCTCTTTGTGTCCCTCATTTGATACGTGATTTCTTCATATAAAAATAGACAGAACAATTCTCAGAAACTTCTATGTGATGGCTGCTTTCAAATCACAGAGTTGAAACTTCCTTTCGATAGGGCAGTTTTGAAACTCTCCTTTTGTTGAATTTCCAAGTGGATATTTAGCGCCACTTCAGGCCTATGGTAGAAAAGGCAATATCCTCATAGAAAAACTAGAGAAAATTATTCTCAGAACCTACTTTGTGATGTGTGCACTGAACTCACAGAGTTTAACCTTTCTTTTGAAAGACCAGTTTTGAAACAGTCTTTTTGTAGAATCTGCAAGTGAAAATTTGGACTTTTTGGAGGCCTTCATTGGAAATGGGATATCTTCATATAAAAGTAGACAGAAGAATTCTCAGAAACTTCTTTTTGATGTGTGCTTTCAATTCACAGAGTTGTACCTTCCCTTCGATATAGCAGTTTTGAAACTCTCTTTTTGTAGGATTTCCAAGTGGATATTTAGCGCCGTTTGAGGCCTATGTTAGTAAAGGAAATATCTTCATAGAAAAACTAGACAGAATGATTCTCAGAAACTACTTTGTGATGTGTGCGTTCAACTCACAGAGCTTAACCTTTCTGTTGTTATAGCTGTTTTGAAACACTCTTTTTGTAGAATCTGCATGTGAATACTGGGACTTTCTTGAGGCCCTTGTTGGAAACGGGATTTCTTCTTAAAAAACTTGAAAGAAGAATTCTCAGAAAATCCTTTGTGATGTGTGCCTTCAACTAACAGCGTTGAAACTTCCTTTTGACCGAGCAGTTTTGAAATACTCATTTGTTTAATTTCCAAGTGGATATTTAGAGAGGTTCGAAGCCTATTGTAGAAAAGGAAATATCTTCATAGAAAAAATAGACAGTATCATTCACAGAAAGTACTTTGTGATGTGTGCATTCAGCTTACAAAGTGTAACCTTTCTTTTGATAGATTAGTTTTGAAACACTCTTTTTGTAGAATCAGCAAGTGAATATTTGGACTTTTTGGAGGCTTCCTATGGAAACAGGATTTCTTCATGTGAATCTTGACAGAAGAATTCTCAGAAACTTCTTAGCTATGTGTGCATTCAACTCACAGATTTGAACCTTCCTTTTGATAGAACAGTTTCAAAATTCTCTTTTGGTACAATTTCCAAGTGGATATTTAGAGTGGTTCGAGGCCTAAAGTAGAAAAGGAAATATCTTCATAGAAAAACTAGACAGAATCATTATTAGAAACTACATTGTGATATGTGCATTCAGCTTAGAGAGTTTAACCTGTCTTTTGATAGAGCAGCTTTGAAACATTCCTTTTGTGGAATTTGCAAGTGTATATTTAGAGCGCTCTGAGGCCTATGGAAGAAAAGGAAATATCTTCTCAAAAAAACTACACAGAAGCATTGTCATAAACTACGTTGTGATGTTTGCTTTCACCTCACAGAGTTGAACATTTCTCTTGATAGAGCAGTTTCGAAACACTCTTTTTGTAGAATCTGCAACTGCATAGTTGGACCTCTTTGTAGCCTTCGTTTGAAACGTGGTTTCTTCATATAAAACTTGACGGAAGAATTCCCAGAAATTTCTTTGTGATGTGTGCTTTCAACTCAATAGAGCAGTTTTGAAACTCTCTTTTTGTAGAATTTCCAAGTGGTTATTTAGCGCCGTTTGAGGCCGACGTTAAAAAAAGCAATATCTTCATAGAAAAACTAGACAGAATAACTCACAATAACTGCTTTGTGATACGTGCATTCAGCTTACAGAGATTAACCTTTCTTTTCATAGATCAGGTTTGAAACACTCGTTTTGTGGAGTTTGCAAGTGTATATTTAGAGCGTTTTGAGGCCTATGGTAGAAAAGGATATATCCTCACAAAAAAACTAGACAGAAGCATTTTCAGAAACTACTTTGTGATATTTGCATTCAACTCATAGAGTTGAACATTCCTCTTGATAGAGCAGTTTTAAAACATTCTTTTTGTGGAATCTGCAAGTGAATACTTGGACTTTTTTGAGGCCTTCGTTGGAAATGGGTTTTCTTCATATAAAACTTAACAGAAGAATTCTCATAAACTTCTTTGTAATGTGTGAATTCAACTCACATAGTTGAGCCTTCCTTTTGATAGAGCACTTTTGAAAATCTTTTTGTAGAATTTCCAAGTGGATATTTAGAACGGTTGCAGTCCTTTGGTATAAAAGGCAATATCTTCATAGAAAAACTTGACAGAATCATTCTCAGAAACTACTTTGTGATGTGGTCATTCAGCTTACAGAGTTTAACTTTTCTTTTGTTAGACAAGTTTTGAAACACCTTTTTTTTTGGAATTTGCAAGTGTATATTTAGAGCACTTTGAGTCCTATGGTAGAAAAGGAAATATCTTCACAAAAAAACTGTACAGAAGTTTTGTTGGAAACTACTTCATGATATTTGCATTCAACTCACAGGGTTGAACATTCCTCTTGATAGGGCTGTTTTTAAACACTCTTTTTTTAGAATATGCAAGTGGATATTTGGATCCTCTTTGTGGCCTTCGTTTGAAACGTTATTTCTTCATGTAAAACTAGACAGAAGGATTCTCAGAAACTTCTTTGTGACATGTGCTTTCAACTCACGGAGTTAAACCTTCCTTTCAATAGAGCAGTTTTGAAACTCTCTTTTTGTAGAATTTCCAAGTAGATATTTAGCACCGTTTGAAGCCTATTTTAGAAAAGGCAGTATTTTCATAGAAAAACTAGACAGAATGATTCTCAGAAACTACTTTGTGATGTGTGCGTTCAACCCACAGAGCTTAACTTTTCTTTTGATAGAGCAGTTTTGAAACACACTTTTTGTAGAATCTGCAAGTGAATATTTCGACTTTTTTGAGGCCTTCATTGGAAACGGGATTTCTTCATATAAATCTAGACAGAAGAATTCTCAGAAACTTCTTTGTGATGTGTGCTTTCAACTCACAGAGATGAAACTTCCTTTCAATAGAGCATTTTTGAAACTCTCTTTTTGTAGAATTTCCAAGTGGATATTTAGCGCAGTTTGAGGCCTATGGTAGAAAAGGCAATATCCTCATAAAAAAATAGACAGAATCATTCTCAGAAACTAATTTGTGATGTGTGCATTCAGCTTACAGACTTTAACATTTCTTTTGATAGAGCAGTTTTGAAACCACCTTTTTGTGGAATTTCCAAATGTATATTTAGAGGGCTTTGAGGCCTACTCTAGAAAAGGTTATATCTTCACAAAAAAACTAGACAGAAGCATTGTCAGAAACTAATTTGTCATATTTGCATTCAACTCACAGAGTTGAACATTCCTCTTTACAGGGCTGTTTTGAAACACTCTTTTTGTAGAATCTGCAAGTGGATATTTGGATCCTCTTTGTGGCCCTCATTTGAAACCTGATTTCTTCATATAAAATTAGACAGAAGAATTCTCAGAAACTTCTTTGTGATGTGTGCATTCAACTCAAGGAGTTGAACCTTCCCTTCGATAGAGCAGTTTTGAAATACTCTTTTTTTAGGATTTTCAAGTGGATATTTAGTGCGGTTTGAGGCCTATGGTAGAAAAGGAAATATCTTCATAGAAAAACCAGACAGAATCATTCTCAGAAACTACTTTGTGATGTGTGCATTCAGCTCACAGAGTTTAACCTTTCTTTTGATATAGCAGTTTTGAAACAACATTTTTGTTCAATTTGCAAGTGTATATTTTGAGTGCTTTGAGGCCTATGGTAGAAAATGAATTATCTTCACATAAAAGCTAGACAGAATCATTCTCAGAAGC
This sequence comes from Pan troglodytes, assembly GCF_028858775.2. NCBI lineage: Eukaryota > Metazoa > Chordata > Mammalia > Primates > Hominidae > Pan > Pan troglodytes. The sequence continues at coordinate 65,714,012 of NC_072403.2, forward strand.
TACTTTGTGATGTTTGCGTTCAACTCACAGAGTTGAATATTCCTCTGGATAGAGCAGTTTTGAAACATTTTTTGTAGATTCTGCAAGTGGATATTTGGACCTCTTTGAGGACTTCGTTGGTTGCGGGAATTTCTTCACATAAAAATAGACAGAAGATTTCTCAGAATCATTTGTGATGTGTGCATTGGACTCTCAGAGTTCAACCTTCACTTTGATAGAGCAGTTTTGAGAAACTCTTTTTGTAGGATTTCCAAGTGCATATTTAGAGTGCTATTCAAAGCCTATGGTAGAAAAGGAAATATCTTCATATAAAACCTATACAGAATCAAACTCAGAAGCTACTTTGTGATGTGTGCATTCAACTCACAGAGTTTAACCTTTCTTTTGATAGAGCAGTTTTCAAACACTCTGTGTGTAAAGTCTGCATGTGGATATATGGAGCCCTTTGAGGCCTTCTTTGGAAACGGGAATATCTTCAAATAAAAAGTAAACAGAAGTATACTCAGAAACTTGTTTGTGATACCTGCACTCAACTCACAGCGTTGAACCTTTCTTTTGATAGGGCAGCTTTGAAACATTCTTTTTGTAGAAGTTGCAAGTAGATATTTAGATCGCTTTGAGGCCTATGGTAGAAAAGGAAATATCTTCATATAAAAACTAGACAGAATCGTTCTGAGAAACTACTTTGTGATGTGTGCGTTCAACTCACAGAGTTTAACCTTTCCTTTGATAGAGAAGTTTTGGAACCCTCTGTTTCTTAAGCCTGCAATTAGATATTTGAAGCGCTTTTAGGCCTTCTTTGGAAATGGGAGTATCTTCACATAAAAAGTGGACAGAAGTATTCTCAGATACTCCTTTGTGATGTCTGCACTCAACTCAAAGAGTTGAGACTTCCTTGTGATAGAGTAGTTTTGAAACACTCCTTTGTAGAATTTGCAAGTGGATATTTAGTACGCTTTGTGGCCTATGGTGGAAAAGGTAATAAGTTCATAGAAAAACTACACAGAATCATTCTCAGAAACACTTCTGTGATGTGTGCGTTCAACTCACAGGGTTTAACGTTTCTTTTGATAGAGCAGCTTTGAAACACTCTTTTTGTGGAATTTGCAAGAGAATATTTAGAGTGCTTTGAGGCCTATGGAAGAGAAGGAAATATCTTTACAGAAAAACTAGACAGAAGCATTCTCAGAAATTACTTTGCGATGTTTGCATTCAGCTCACAGAGTTGAACATTCCTATTGATGGAACAGTTTTGAAACACTCTTTTTGTAGAATCTGCAAGTGAATATTTGAACCTTTTTGAGGCATTCGTTGGAAACAGGATTTCTTCATATAAAACTAGACAGAAAAATTCTAAGAAACTTCTTTGTGATGTGTGCATTGAACTCACAGAGTTGACATTTCTTTTCGATAGATAAGTTTTGAAACACTCTTTTTGTAGAAATTCCAAGGGTACATTTGGAGTGCTTGGAGGCCTATGGTAGAAAAGGAAACCTATTCTCATAAAAACTAGACAGAAGCATTCTCAGAAAACACTTTGTGATATTTGCATTCAACTCACAGAGTTGAACAGTCCCCTTGATAGTGTACTTTTGAAATACTCTTTTTGTACAATCTGCAAGTGGATATTTGGACCTCTTTGAGGCATTCGTTGAAAATGGGATTTCTTCATATAAAACTAGACGGAAGAATTCGCAGAAACTTCTTTGTGAAGTGTGCATTCATGTCACAGAGTTGAACCTTCCTTTCCATAGTGCAGTTTTGAAAAACTCTTTTGGTAGAATTTCCAAGTGGTTATTTAGAGCGCTTTGAGGCCTACGGTAGAAAGGTAAATATCTTCACAGAAAAACTGGACAGAATGATTCTCAGAAACAACTATGTGATGTGTGCATTCAACTCACAGAGTTTAATTTTTCTTTTCATAGAGCAGTTTTGAAACACTCTTTTTGTACAATTTCCGTGTGTTTATTTTGAATGCTATGAGGCCTGTGGTCGAAAGTGAATATCTTCACACAGAAACTAGACAGAAGCATTCTCAGAAACTACTTTTTGATGTTTGCATTCAACTCACAGTGTTGAACATTCCTCTTCATAGAGCAGTTTTGAAACACTCTTTTGGTAGTATCTGCAAGTGCATATTTGGAACATTTTGAGGCCTTCGTTGGAAACGGGATTTCTTCATATAAAACTAGACAGAAGAAGTCTCAGAAACTTCTTTGTGATGTGTGCATTGAACTCAGAGAGATGAACCTTCCGTTCGATAGAGCAGTTTTGAAACACTCTTTTGTACAATTACCAAGTGGATATTTAGAGCGTTTTGAGGCCTATTGCAGAAAAGGAAATACCTTCATAGAAAAACTAGACAGAATCATTCTCAGAAACTATTTTTTGATGTGTGAGTTCAACTCACCGAGTTTAACCTTTCTCTTGATAGAGTAGTTTTCAAACAGTCTTTTTGTAGAATTTGCAAGTGTATATTTAGAGTGCTTCGAGGCCAACGGTAGTAACGGAAATATCTTCATATAAAAACTAGACGGAAGCATTCTCAGAAACTACTTGTGATGTTTGCATTCAACTCACAGAGTTGAACATTTCTCTTGATACAGCAGTTTTGGAACCCTCTTTTTGTAGAATCTGCAAGTGGATATTTGGACCTCTTTGAGGCCATCGTTGGTAACGGGATTTCTTCATATAAAAAAGACAGAAGATTTCAAGGAATCTACTTTGTGATTTGTGGGTTCACCTCCCAGAGTTCAAAATTTCTCTTGAGAGAACAGCTTTGAAACACTCTTTTTCTGGAATGTGCAAGTGTATATTTAGTGCGCTTTGAGGCCTATGGTAAAAAAGGGAATATCTTCACATAAAAACTAGATGGAAGCATTCTCAGAAACTACTTTGTGATGTTTGCATTCAACCCACAGAGTTGAATATTCCTCTTGATGGAGCAGTTTTGAAACACTGTTTTTGTGGAATCTGCAAGGGGACATTTGGACCTCTTCGAGGCCTTCGTTGGAAATGGGAATTATTCATATAAACAAGACAAAAGAATTCTCAGAAACTACTTTGTGATGTGTGCGTTCAACCCAACAGTTTAACCTTCATTTCGATGGAGCAGTTTGGAAACATCCTTTTTGTAGAATTTGCAAGTGCATATTTAGAGCGCTTTGAGGCCTGTGGTAGAAAAGGAAATATCTTCACATAAAAACTAGACGGAAGCATTCTCAGAAACTAGTTTGTGATGTTTGCATTGAATTCACAGAGTTGAACATTCCTCTTGATAGGGTAGTTTTGAAAAAACTCTCTTTGTACAATCTGCAAGTGCATATTTGGACCTTTTTGAGGGTTTTGTTTGAAATTGGATTTCTTCTTATAAAACTTGATAGAAGAATTCGCAGAAACTTCTTTGTGAAGTGTGCATTCATCTCACAAATTTGAACCTTCCTTTCGATAGAGCTGTTTTGAAACACTCTTTTTGTAGAATTTCCAAGTGGTTATATAGAGCTTTTTCAGACCTATGGTAGAAAAAGAAATATCTTCATAGAAAAACTAGACAGAATCATTCTCAGAAACTACTTCTTGATGTGTTTATTCAACTCACAATGTTTAACCTTTCTTTTGATAGAGTAGTTTTGAAACACTCTTTTTGTAGAATTTGCAAGTGTATATTTAGAGTGCTTTGAGGCCAACGGTAGAAAAAGAAATATCTTCATATAAAAACTAGATGGAAGCATTCTCAGAAATTACTTGTGGTGTTTGCACTCAACTCACAGATTTGAACATTCCTCTTGATAGAGCCGTTTTGAAACACTCTTTTTGTAGAATGTGCAAGTGGATATTTTGAGCTCTTTGAGGCTTTCGTTTTAAACGGGATTTCTTCATACAAAACTAGACGGAAGAATTCTCGAAACTTCTTTGTGATGTGTGCATTGAACTCACAGAATTGAACCTTCCTTTCTATAGATCAGTATTGAAAGACTCTTTTCGTAGAATTTCCAAGTGGATATTTAGAGCGCTTTGAGGCCTATGGTAGAAAAGGAAATATCTTCATAGAACAACTGGAAAGAATCTTTCTCAAAAACTACTATGTGATGTATGCGTTCAACTCACAGCGTTTAACCTTTCTTTTGATGGAGCAGTTTTGAAAAAATCTTGTTGTACAATTTGCATGTGTTTATTTTGAGTGCTGTGAGGCCTATGGTATAAAGTGAATATCTTCACAAAGAAACTAGACAGAAGCATTCTAAGGAACTACTTTGTGATGTTTGCATCCAACTCAAAGAGTTCAACATTCCTCTTGATAGAGCAGTTTTGAAACACTCTTTTGGTAGAATCTGCAAGTGAATATTTGGAACACCTTTAGGCCTTTGTTGGAAACGGGATTTCTTCATAGAAAACTAGACGAAAGAATTCTCAGAAACTTCTTTGTGATGTATGCATTGAACCCACAGAGTTGAAACTTCCGTTCGATAGAGCTGTGTTGAAACACTCTTTTTGTAGAATTTACAAGTGTATATTTAGACCGTTTTGAGGCCTATTGCAGAAAAGGAAATACTTTCATAAAAAACTAGACAGAACCATTCCAAAAACTACTTTTTGATGCGTGGGTTGAACTCACAGAATTTTACCTTTCTTTTAATAGAGTAGTTTTGAAACAGTCTTTCTGTAGAATTTGCAAGTGTATATTTAGAGTGCTTTGAGGCCAACGGTAGAAACGGAAATATCTTCATATAAAAACTAGACGGAAGCATTCTCAGAAAGTACTTTTGATGTTTGCATTCAACTCACAGAGTTGAACATTTCTCTTGATAGAGCAGTTTTGAAACACTCTTTTCGTAGAATCTTCAAGTGGATATTTCGACCTCTTTGAGGCGATCGTTGATAATGGGATTTCTTCATATAAAAAAGACAGAAGAATTCAAAGATACAACTTTGTGATTTGTGCATTCACCTTCCAGAATTTTAAATTTCTGTTGATAGAGCAGCTTTGAAACACTCTTTTTCTGGAATGTGCAAGTGTATATTTAGTGCGCTTTGAGGCCTATGGTAAAAAAGGGAATATCTTCACATAAAAACTAAACGGAAGCATTCTCAGAAACTACTTTGTGATGTTTGCATTCAACCCACGGAGTTGAAAATTCCTCTTGATAGAGCAGTTTTGAAACACTATTTTTGTGGAATCTGCAAGTGGATATTTCGACCTCTTTGAGGCCTTCGTTGGAAATGTGAATTCTTCATATAAACAAGAAAGAAGAATTCTCAGGAACTACTTTGTGATGTGTGCGTTCAACTCACAGAGTTTAACATTCTTTTCCATTGAGCACTTTTGAAACAGTCTTTTTGTGGAATTTGCAAGTGCATATTTAGAGCGCTTTGAGGCCTACGGTAGAAAAGGAAATATATTCACATAAAAACTAGACAGAAGCATTCTCAGAAACTACTTTGTGATGTTTTCATTCAACTCACAGAGTTTAGCCTTTAATTTGATAGAGCAGTTTTGAAACACTCTTTTTGTACAATTTGCATGTGTATATTTAGAGTGCTTTGATGCCTATGTTTGAAAGGGAATATCTTCACATAAAAACTAGACAGAAGCATTCTCAGAAACTACTTTGTGATGTTTGCATTCAACTCACAGAGTTGAACAGTCCTCTTGATAGAGCAGTTTTGAAACACTCTTTTGGAAGTGGCTGCAAGTGGATATTTTGGCATCTATGAGGCCTTCGTTGGAAACGGGATTTCCTCATGCAAAACTAGAGAGAAGAATTCTCAGAAACTACTTTGTGATGTGTGCATTGAACTCACAGAGTTGAACCTTCCGTTCGATAGAGCTGTTTTGTAACACTCTTTTTGTAGAATTTCCAAGTGGATATTTAGAACGTCTTGAGGCCTATTGCAGAAAAGGAAATACCTTCATAGAAAAACTAGACAGAATCATTCTCAGAAACTACTTTTTGATGTGCGGTTCAACTCACAGAGTTTTACCTTTCTTTTGATGGAGTGGTTTTGAAATAGTCTTTTTGTAGAATTTGCAAGTGTATATTTAGAGTGCTTTGAGGCCAATGTTAGAAACGGAAATATCTTCATATTAAAACTAGACGGAAGCATTCTCAGAAAGTACTTGTGATGTTTGCATTCAACTCACACCGTTGAACATTTCTCTTGATAGAGCAGTTTTGAAACACTCTTTTTGTATGATCTGCAATTGAATATTTGGACTTTTTTGAGGAGTTCATTGGAAACGGGATTTCTTCATATGAAACTTGACAGAAGAATTCTCAGAAATTTCTTTGTGATGTGTGCGTTCAGCTTACAGAGTTTAACCTTTCTTTTGATAGAGCAGTCCTGAAACACTCTTTTTGTAGAATTTGCAAGTGTATATTTAGAGGGCTTTGAGGCCTAATGTAGAAAAGGAAATATCTTCACTTAAAAACTAGACAGAATAATTGTCAGAAACTACTTTGTGATATTTGCATTCAACTCACAAAGTTGAACATTCTTTTTCATAGGGCTGTTTTGAAACACTATTTTTGTAGAATCTGCAGTTGAATATTTGGACCTCTTTGTTGCCTTCGTTTGAAAGGGGATTTCTTCATATAATACTGGACAGAAGAATTCTCAGAAACTTCTTTGTGATGTGTGCAATCAACTCACAGAGTTGAACCTTCCTTTCGATAGAGCAGTTTTGAAATACTCTTTGTGTAGAATTTCCAAGTGGATATTTACAGCGGTTCGTGGCCTACGGTAGAAAAGGCTGTGTCTTCATAGAAAACTAGACAGAATCCTTCTCAGAAACTACTTTGCGATGTGTGCATTCAGCTTACAGACTTCAACCATTCTTTTGATAAAGCAGTTTGGAAACACTCTTTTTGTGGAATTTGCAATTGTGTATTTTCATCGCTTTGAGGCCTACGGTAGAAAAGGAAATATCTTCACATAAGAACTAGACAGACGCATTGTCAGAAACTGCTTTGGGATAGTCGCATTCAACTCACAGAGTTGAACAGTCCTCTTCATAGAGCAATTTTGAAACGCTCTTTTTGTAGAATCTGCAAGAGGTTACTTGTACCTCTTTATGTCCTTCATTTGATACGTGATGTCTTCATATAAAACTATACTATGATTTCTCAGAAACTTCTTTGTGATTTCTGCTTTCATCTCACAGTGTTGAATTTTCCTTTCTATAGAGCAGTTTTGAGATTCTCTTTTTGTAGAATTTCCAAGTTAATATTTAGCGCCCTTTGCGGCTTATGGTAGAAAAGGCAATATCTTCGTTGAAAAACTAGACAGAATCATTTTCAGAAACTACTTTGTGATGTGTGCGTTCAACTCACAGAGTATAACCTTTCTTTTGATAGAGCAGTTTTGAAACACTCTTTTTGTAGGATCTGCAAGTGAACATTTGGACTTTTTTGAGGCTTTCGTTAGAAACGGTATTTCTTCATATAAAACTTGACAGAAAAATTCTCAGAAACTTCTTTGTGATGTGTGCATTCAACTCGCAGAATTGAACCTTCCTTTCAATAGAGCAGTTTTGAAATACTCTTTTTGTAGATTTTCCAAGTCGATATTTACAGCAATTCGAGGCCTACAGTAGAAGAGGAAATATCTTCATAGAAAAAATAGACAGAATCATTCTCTGAAACTACTTTGTGATATGTGCATTCAGCTTGCTGAATTTAACCTTGATTTTGTTAGAGCAGTTTTGAAACACTCTTTTTGTGGAATTTGCAAGTGTATATTTAGAGCGCTTTGAGGCCTACAGCAGAAAAGGAAATATCTTCACAAAAAAACTGTACAGAAGTATTGTCAGAAACTACATTATGATATTTGCATTCAACTCACAGAGTTGAACATTCCTCTTGATAGGGCTGTTTTGAAACACTCTTTTTGTAGAATCTGCAAGTGGATATTTAGATCCTCTTTGTGGCCTTCGTTTGAAATGTGATTTGTTCATATACAACTAGTCAGAAGAATTCTCAGAAACTTGTGATGTGTGCTTTCAAATCACAGAGTTGAACCTTCCTTTCTATAGAGCCGTTTTGAGACTTTTTGGATAATTTCCAGGTGGATATTTATCGCTGTTTGAGGCCTATGTTTGAAAAGGCAATATTTTCATAGAAAAACCAGACAGAATGATTCTCAGAAACTACTCTGTGATGTGTGCATTCAATTCACAGAGTTATTCTTTCTTTTGATAGAACGGTTTTCAATCACTCTTTTTGTAGAATCTGCAAGTGAATATTTGGACTTTTTTGAGGCCTTCGTTTGAAACAGGATTTCTGCATATAAAAATTGACGGGACAATTCTCAGAAATATCTTTGTGATGTGTGCATTCAACTCACAGAGTTGAACCTTCCTTTCGATACAGCAGTTTTGAAATAGTCTTTTTGTAGAATTTCCAAGTGGATATTTAGAGCGGTTTGAGGCCTATTGTAGAAAAGGAAATATCTTCATAGAAAAACAAGACAGAATCATTCTCAGATACTAATTTGTGATGTGTGCATTCAGCTTACAGTGTTTAAAATTTCTATTGATAGAGCAGTTTTGAAACACTCTTTTTGTGGAATTTGCAAGTGTATATTTAGAGTCCTTTGAGCCCTACGGTAGAAAAGGAAATATCTTCACATAAGAACTAGACAGCAGCATTGTCAGAAACTATTTTGAGATATTTGCATTCAAGTCATAGAGTTGAACATTTCTCTTGAGAGAGCAGTTTTGAAACACTCTTTTGTAGAATCTGTAAGTGGATATTTGGACCTCTGTGTGGCCGTCGTTTGAAACGTGATTTCTTCATGTAAAACTAGACAGAATAATTCTCAGAAACTTCTTTTTGATGTGTGCTTTCAACTCATGGTGTTGAACCTTCCTTTTGATAGAGAAGTTTTGACACTCTCTTTTTGAAGTAATTCCAAGAGGATATTTATCGCCGTTTGAGGCCTATGGCAGAAAAGGCAATATCTTCATAGGAAAACTAGACAGAATGATTCTTAGAAACTACTTTGTGATGTGTGCGTTCGACTCTCAGAAGTTCACCTTTCTTCTGATAGAGCAGTTTTCAAACACTCTTTATGTAGAATCTGCAAGTGAATAGTTGGAGTTTTTTGAGGCCTTCATTGGAAACGGGAATTATTCATATTAAACTTGAGAGAAGAATTCTCAGAAACTTCTTTGTGATGAGTGCATTCTACTCACAGCGTTGAAACTTCCTTTCGATAGAGCAGTTTTGAAGTACTCTTTCTGTAGCATGTCCAAGTGGAGATTTACAGCGGTTCAAGGCCAATGGTAGAAAACAATATATCTTCATTGAAAAATTGACAGAATCCTTCTCAGAGACTAAATTGTGATGTGTGCATTTAGCTGACAGAGTTTAACCTTTCTTTTGATAGAGCAATTTTGAAACACTCTTTCTGTGGTATTTGCTAGGGTATATTTAGTTGGCTTTGAGGCCTACGGTAGAAAAGGAAATAACTTCACAGAAAAACTAGACAGAATCATTGTCAGAAACTAATTTGTGATATTTGCATTCAACTCACCTAGATGAACTTTCCTCTTGATAGAGCAGTTTTCAAACACTCATTTTGTAGAATCTGCAAATGGATATTTGGACGTCTTTGTGGCCTTCCTTTGAAAAGTGATTTGTTCATATAAAACTAGACAGAAGAATTCTCAGAAAATACTTTGTGATGTGTGCTATCAACTCACAGAGTTGAACATTCCTTTTGATAGAGAAATTTTGAGAGTCTCTATTTGTATTCTATTTTATTCTCTATTTGTAGAATTTCCAAGTGGATATTTGACGCCAGTTGAGGCCTCTGGTAGAAAAGGAAATATCTTCATAGAAATACTACACCGAATGATTCTCAGAAACTACTTTGTGATGTGTGCGTTCAACTCACAGAATTAAAACTTTCTTTTGAAAGAGCAGTTTTGAAAAACTCTTTTTGTGGAATCTGCAAGTGAATATTTGGACTTTTTGGAGGCCTTTTTTGGAAACGGGATTTCTTCATATAAAACCTGACAGAAGAATTCTCAGAAACTTCGTTGTCATGTGTGCATTCACCTCACAGAGTTGAACCTTCCTTTCGATAGAGCATTTTTGAAATGCTCTTTTGTAGAATTTCCAAGAGGATATTTACAGCGGTTCGAGGCCTATTTTAGAAAAGGATATATCTTCACAGAAAAACTAGACAGAATCATTCTCTGAAACTACTTTGTGTTGTGTGCATTAAGCTTACAGGGTTTAAATTTTCTTTTGATAGAGCAGTATTGAAACACTCTTTGTGGAATTTGCACGTCTATATTTTGAGTGCTTTGAGGCCTATGGAGGAAAAGGAAATATCTTCACATAAAAACTAGACAGAAGCACTGTCAGAAACTACTTTAAGATATTTGCATTCAACTCACAGAGTTGAACATTCCTCTTGATAGAGCAGTTTTGAAACACTCTTTTTGTAGAATCTGCAAGTGGACATTTGGACCTCTTTGTGGCCTTCGTTTGAAATGAAATTTCTTCATACAAAACTGGACAGAAGAATTCTCAGAAACTTCTTTGTGATGTGCGCTTTTAACTCACAGAGTTGAACCTTCCTTTCGATAGTTCAGTTTTGAGACTCTCTTTGTAGGATTTCCAAAGTATATATTTAGCGCCGTTTGAGGCCTATGGTAGAAAAGGCAATATCTTCATAAAAAGCTAGACAGAATGATTCTCAGAAACTTCTTTGAGATGTGAGCATTTAACTCACAGAGTTTAACCTTTCTTTTGATAGAGCAGTTTTGAAACACACTTTTTGTTGAATCTGCTAGTGAATATTTGAAGTTTTTAGAGGTCTTCATTATAAACGGGAATTCTTCATATTAAAATTGACCTAAGAATTCTCAGGAACTTCTTTGTGATGTGTGCATTCAACTCACAGTGTTGAACCTTCCTTTCGATAGAGCAGTTTTGAAATAATCTTTCTGTAGAATTTCCATGTGGATATTTACAGCGGTTCATGGCCTATGGTAGAAAAGGATATATCTTCATAGAAAAACTAAACAGAATCCTTATCAGAAACTACTTTGCGATGTGAGCATTCAGCTGACAGAGTTTAACCTTTCTTTTGATACAGCAGTTTGGAAACACTCTTTTTGTAGAATTTGCAAATGTATTTTTTCAGCGCTTTGTGGCCTACAGTAGAAAGGAATTATCTTCACATAAAAACTAGACAGATGCATTGTCAGAAACTGCTTTGGGATATTTCCATTCAACTTACACATTTGAACATTCCTCTTGATAGAGCAGTTTTGAAACCCTCTTTTTGCAGAATCTGCAAGTGGATGTTTGTACCTGTTTGTGGCCTTCGTTTGAAACGTGATTTCTTCATATAAAACTAGACAGAAGCCCAGCTACTCGGGAGGCTGAGGCAGGAGAATGGCGTGAACCCGGGAGGCGGAGCTTGCAGTGAGCCGAGATCGCGCCACTGCACTCCAGCCTGGGCGACAGAGCGAGACTCCGTCTCAAAAAAAAAAAAAAAAAAAAAAAACTAGACAGAAGAAATCTCACAAACTTCTTTGTGATGTGTGACACCAACTCACAGTGTTGAACCTTCCTTTCGATAGAGCAGTTTTGAAACACTCTTTTTGTAGAATCTGCAAGTTAATATTTGGACTTTTTTGAGGCTTTGGTTGGAAATGGGATTTCTTCAAATAAAACTTGACAGAAGAATTATCAGAAACTTCTTTGTGATGTGTGCATTGAACTAACAGAATTGAACCTTCCCCTTGATAGAACAGTTTAAAATACTCTTTTTGTAGAATTTTCAAGGGGACAATTATTGCGGTTCGAGGCCTATGGTAGAAAGGGAAATAACTTCATAGAAAAAAAGACGGAATTATTCTGAGAAAGTACTTTGTGATGTGTGCATTCTGCTTACAGAGTTTAATCTTTATTTTGATAGAGCAGTTTTGAAACAACCTATTTGTGGAATTTGCAATAGTATATTTAGAGTGCTTTGAGGCCTGTGGTAGAAAAGGAAATATCTTCACAAAAAAACTAGACAGAAGCATTGTCAGAAATTACTTTGTGATATTTGCATTCAAGTCACAGTGTTGAACATTCCTCTTGATAGAGCAGTTTTGAAACACTCTTTTTATAGAATCTGCTAGTGGATATTTGGACCTCTTTGTGTTCCTCTTTTGATACGTGATTTCCTCATAAAAAACTAGACAGAAGAATTCTCAGAAACTTTTTGTGATGTGTGCTTTCAACTCTCAGAGTTGAACATTCCCTTTGATAGAGCAGTTTTGAAACTCTCTTTTTGTAGAATTTCCAAATGGATATTTGGCGCCATTTGAGACCTCTGGTAGAAAAGGCAATATCTTCATAGAAAAACTAGACAGAATCATTCTCAGAAAATACTGTGTGATTGTGCATTCAACTCACAGAGTTTAACCTTTCTTTTGATAGAGCAGTTATGAGACATTCTTTTTAGAGTATCTGCAAGTGAGTATTTGGACTTTTTTGAGGCCATCGTTGGAAAAGGGATTTCATCATATAAAACTTGGCAGAAGAATTCTCAGAAACTTCTTTGTGATGTGTGCATTCAACTCACAGAGTTGAACCTACCTTTGAAAGAGCAGTTTCGAAATTCTCTTTTTGTAGAATTTCCAATAGGATATTTAGAACAGTTTGAGGCCTCTGATATAAAAGGCAATATCTTCCTAGAAAAATTAGACAGAATTATTCTCAGAAACTACATTGTGATGTGGGCATTCAGTTTACAGAGTTTAACATTTCTTTTGATAGAGGAGTTTTGAAACACACTTTTTGTGGAATTTGCAAGTGTATATTTACAGCGCTTTGAGGCCTGCGGTAGAAAAGGAAATATCTTAACAAATACTGTACAGAAGCATTGACAGAAACTATTTTGTGATATTTGCATTCAACTCACAGAGTTGAACATTCCTCTTGATTGGGGTGTTTTGAAACACTCTTTTTGTAGAATCTGCAAGTCGATATTTGGATCCTCTTTGTGGCCTTCGTTTGAAACGTGATTTCTTCATATAAAACTAGGCAGAATAATTCTCAGAAACTTCTTTGTAATGTGTGCTTTCAACTCAGAGAGTTGAACCTTCCTTTTGATAGAGCAGTTTTATAACTCTCTTTTTGCAGATTTTCCAAGTGGATATTTAGCGCCGTTTGAAGCCTATGGTGTAAAAGACAATATCTTCATAGAAAAATTCGACACAATCATTCTCAAAGACTACTTTGTGATGTGTGCCTTCAACTCACAGAGTTTAAACTTTCTTTTGATAGAGCAGTTTGAAACACTCTTTTTGTAGTATCTCCAAGTGAATATTTAGACTTTTTTCAGGCCTTCATTGGAAACGGGATTTCTTCATATAAATCTTGACAGAAGAATTTTCAGAAACTTCTTTGTGATGTGTGCATTCAATTCACAGTGTTTAAGCTTCCTTTCGATAGAGCAGTTTAGAAATACACTTTTTGTAGAATTTCCAACTGGATATTTACAGCGGTTCGTCGCCTATGGTAGAAAAGGAAATATCTTCACAGAAAAACTAGACAGAATCATTCTCAGAAACTACTTTGTGATGTTTGCATTCAGCTTATGGAGTTTAACCTTTCTTTCGATAGAGCAGTTTTGAAACACTCTTTTTATGGAATTTGCAAGTGTATATCTAAAGCGCTTTGAGGCCTACGGTAGAGAAGGAAATATCTTCACATAAAAACCACACGGAAGCATTGTCAGAAACAGCTTTGTGATATTTGCATTCAACTCACAGAGTTGAACATTCCTCTTGATAGAGTAGTTTTGAAACACTCCTTTTGTAGAATCTGCAAGTGGATATTTGGACCTCTTTGTGGCTTTCGTTTAAAGTTGATTGCTTCATATAAAACTAGACAGAATCATTCTCAGAAATTACTTTGTGATGTGTGCGTTCAGCTTACAGAGTTTAACCTTTCTTTTCATAGAGCAGTTTTAAAACAAACTTTTTGTGGAATTTGCAAGTGTATTTATAGAGCGCCTAGAGGCCTACTGTAGAAAAGGAAATATCTTCACAAAAGAACTAGACAGAAGCATTGTCAGAAACTTCTTTGTGATGTGGGCATTCAGCTTACAGAATTTAACATTTCTTTTGATAGAGCAGTTTTGAAACACTCTTTTTTGGTAATGTGCAAGTGTATATTTAAAGTGTATTGAGGCCTACAGTAGAAAAGGAAATATCTTCACAAAAAAAAATGTACAGAATCATTGTCAGAAACTACTTTGTTATATTTGCATTCAACTCACTGAGTTGAACATTCCTCTTGATAGGGCTGTTTTGAAACACTCTTTTTGTAGAATCTGCAAGTGGATATTTGGATCCTCTTTGTGGCCTTCGTTTGAAACGTGATTTCTTCATATAAAACTAGACAGAAGAATTCTCAGAAACTTCTTTGTGATGTGCGCTTTCAACTTACAGAGTTGAACCTTCCTTTCGATAGAGCAGTTTTGAAACTCTGTTTTGGTAGAATTTCCAAGTGGATATTTAGCGCCGTTTGAGCCCTACGGTAGAAAAGGCAATATCTTCATAGAAAAAGTAGACAGAATGATTCTCAGAGACTACTTTGTGATGTGTGCGGTCAACTCACAGAGTTTAACCTTTCTTTTGATAGAGCAGTTTTGAAACACTCTTTTTGTAGAATTTTCAAGTGGATATTTAGTGCTGTTCAAGGTCTATGGTTGAAAGGGAAATACCTTCATAGAAAAGCTATACAGAATCATTCTCAGAATCTATTTTGTGATGTGTACTTTCAGCTTACAGAGTTTAACATTTCTTTTGATAGAGCAGTTTTGAAACAACCTTTTTTTGATATTTGCATGTGTATATTTAGAACTCTTGAGGCCTACGGTAGAAAAGGAAATATCTTCACAAAAAAAGTAGACAGAAGCATTGTTAGAAAATACTTTGTCAAATTTGCATTCAACTCACAGTGTTGATCATTCCTCTTGATAGAGCAGTTTTGAAACACTCTTTTTGTAAAATCTGCAAGTGGATATTTGGAACGCTTTGTGTCCATCGTTTGCTAAGTGATTTCTTCATATAAAACTAGACAGAAGAATTCTCAGAAACTTCTTTTTCATGTGGGCTTTCAACTCACAAAGTTGAACCTTCCTTTCAATAGAGCAGTTTTGAAACTCTGTTTTTGTAGAATTTTCAAGTGGATATTTACTGCCGTTTGAGGCCTCTGGTAGAAAAGGACTTATCTTCATATAAAAACTAGACAGAATCATTCTCAGAAACTACCTTGTGATGTGTGCGTTCAAGTCACAGAGTTTAAACTTTCTTTTGATATAGCAGTTTTGAAACACTCTTTTTTTAGAATCTGCAAGTGAATATTTGGCCTTTTTGGAGGCCTTCGTTGGAAACGGTATTTTTTCATATAAAACTTAATGAAAGAATTCTCAGAAACTTCTTTGTGATGTGTGCGTTCAACTCACATAGTTGAACCTTCTCTTCGATAGAGCAGTTTTGAAATACTCTTTTTGTATTATTTACAAGTGGATATTTAGAGCGGTTCGGAACCTACGTTAGAAAAGAAAATATCTTCATAGAAAAACTAGACAGAACCATTCCAAGAAACTAATTTGTGATATGTGCATTCAGCTTACAGTGTTTAACCTTTCTTTTGATAGAGCAGATTTGCAACACTCTTTTTTTGGGATTTGCAATTGTATATTTAGAGTGCTTTGTGGCATACTTTAGAAAAGGAAATATCCTCACATAAAATATAGACAGAAGCATTGTCAGAAACTACTTTGTGAATTTTGCATTCATCTCACAGAGTTGAACATTCCTCTTAATAGAGCAGTTTTGAAACACTCTTTTTGAAGAATCTGCAAGTGGATAATTGGACCTCTCTATGGCCTCGTTTGATACGTGATTTCTTCATCTAAAACTAGACAGAAGAATTCTCAGAAACTTCTTTGTGATGTGTGCTTTCAACTCACAGTGTTGAACCTTCCTTTCGATAGAGCAGTTTGGAAACTCTCTTTTTGTAGAATTGCCAAGAGGATAATTAGCGCTGTTTGAGGCCTGTGGTAGAAAAGGTAATATCTTCGTAGAAAAGCTAGACAGAATCATTCTGAGAAACAACTTTGTGATGTGTGCATTCAGCTTACAGAGTTTAACTTTTCTTTTGATAGAACAGTTTTGAAACACTCTATTTGTGGCATTTGCAAGTGTATATATAGAGCGCTTTGAGACCTACGGTTGAAAAGGAAATATCTTCAAATACAAACTAGACAGAAGCATTGTCAGAAACTACTTTGAGATATTTGCATTCAACTCACAGAGTTGAACATTCCTCTTGATAGAGCAGTTGTGAAACACTCTTTTTGTAGAATCTGCAAGTAGATATTTGGACCTCTCTATGGCCTTCGTTTGAAACGGATTTCTTCATGTAAAACTACACAGAAGAATTCTCAGAAGCTTCTTTGTGATGTGTGCTTTCAACTCACAGAGTGGAACCTTCCTTTGTATAGAGCAGTTTTGAGACTCCCTTTTTGTAGACTTTACAAGCGGTTATTTAATGCCGTTTGCGGGCCTATTGGAGAAAATGAAATATCTTCATAGAAATACTAGACAGAATGATTGTCAGAAACTATTTTGTGATGTGTGCATTCAACTCTCAGTGTTTAACTTTTCTTTTGATAGAGCAGTTTTGAAAAACAGTTTTTGTAGAATCTGCAAGTGAATATTTGCACTCCTTTGAGGCCTTATTTGGAAAAGGGATTTCTTCTTATAAAACTAGAAAGAAGAATTCTCAGAAACTTCTTAGTGATGTGTGCATTCAACTCACAGAGTTGAACCTTCCTTTAGATAGAGCAGTTTTGAAATATTCTTTTTGTAGAATTTCCTAGTGGATATTTAGAGCGGTTCGAGGCCAATGGTAGAAAAGGAAATATCTTCATAGAAAGAATAAACAGAATCATTCTCAAAAACTTCTTTGTGATATGTGCATTTAGCTGACAGAGTTTAACATTTTTTTAGATAGAGCAGATTATAAACACTCTTTTTGTGGAATTTGCAAGTGTGTATTTAGTGTGCTTTCAGGCCTATGGGAGAAAGGGAAGTGTCTTCACATAAAAACAAGACAGAAGCATTGTCAGAAACGATTTTGTGATATTTGCATTCAACTCATAGAGTTGAACATTCCTCTCGATAGGGCAGTTTTGAAACACTCTTTTTGAAGAATCTGCAAGTGGATATTTGGACCTCTTTGTGGCCTTCGTTTGAAACGAGATTTCTTCATATAAAACTAGAAAGAAGAATTCTCACAAACTTCTTTGTGATGTATGCTTTCAACTCACAGAGTTGAAACTTCCTTTGGACAGAGCAGTTTTGAGACTCTCTTTTTGTAGGATATCCAAGTGGATATTTAGTGCTGATTGAGGCCCATGGTAGAAAAGTAAATATCTTCATAGAAAAACTAGACAGAATGATCTTCAGAAAGTACTTTGTGATGTGTGCGTTCAACTCAGAGAGTTTAACCTTTTTTTTTGATAGAGCAGTTTTGAAACACTCTTTTTGTGGAATTTCGAAGGGGTTATTTAGCGCCGTTTGAGGGCTGGGGTAGAAAAGGCGATATCTTTGTAGAAAAGCTAGACAGAATCATTGTTAGAAACAACTTTGTGATGTGTGCATTCAGCTTACATAGTTTAACCTTTCTTTTGATAGATCAGTTTTGAAACACTCTTTTTATGGAATTTGCATGTGTGTATTTTGAGCGCTTTGAGGCCTACGGTGGAAAAGGATACACCTTTACCTAAAAACTAGACAGAAGCATTGTCAGAAACTACATTGAGATATTTGCATTCAACTCACAGAGTTGAACATTCCTCTTGATAGTGCAGTTTTGAAACACTCTTTTTGTAGAATCTCCAAGAGGTTATTTGGACCTCTTTGTGACCTTCGTTTGATACGTGATTTCTTCCTATAAAGGTCGACAGAAGAATTCTCAGAAACTTCTTTGTGATGTGTGCCTTCAACTCACAGAGTTGAACCTTCCTTTCGATAGAGCACTTTTGAAACTCTCTTTTTGTAGTGTTTCCAATCGGATATTTAGCGTTGTTCGAGGCCTATGGTAGAAAAGGAAATAACTTCATAGAAAAAATAGACACAATCATTCTCGGAAACTAGTTTGTGATGTGTGCATTCAGCTTACAGAGATTAACTTTTCTTTTGATAGACCAGTTTTGAAAACATCTTTTTGTGGAATTTGCAAGTGCATATTTAGAGCACTTTGAGGCCTACGGAAGAAAAGGAAATATCTTCACGAAAAAACAAGATAGAAGCATTGTCAGAAACTACTTTGTGATATTTGCATTCAGTTCACATAGATGAACATTCCTCTTAATAGAGCAGTTTTGAAACACTCTTTTTGTAGAATCCGCAAGTGGATATTTCGACCTGTTTGTGGCCTTCGTTTGATACGTGATTTCTTCCTATAAAGCTAGACAGAAGAATTCTCAAAAACTTCTTTGTGATGTGTGCTTTCAACTCACAGAGTTGAACCTTCGTTTCAATAGAGCAGTTTTGAATCTCCCTTTTTGTAGATTTTCCATGTGGATATTTAGCGCTGTTTGAGGCCAATGGTAGAAAAGGAAATATCTTCATGGAAAAATTAGACATAATGATTCTCAAAAACTACTTTGTAATGTGTGCATTCAACTCAAAGAGTTTAACCTTTCTTTTGATAGAGCAGTTTTGAAACCCTCTTTTTGAAGTATCTGCAAGTGAATATTTGGACTTTTTTGAGGCCTTCATTGGAAACGGAATTTCTTCATATAAAACCTGAGAGAAAAATTCTCAGGGACTTCTTTGTGATGTGTGAATTCAACTCACAATGTTGAACCTTCCTTTTGAAAGAGCAGTTTTGAAATGCTCTTCGATAGAATTTTGCAGTTGATATTTAGAGTGGTTCAAGCGTATGGTAGAAAAGGAAATATCTTCATAAAAAAACTAGACAGAATCATTCTCAAAAACTACTTTGTGATCTGTGCATTAATCTTAGAGAGTTTAAACTTTCTTTTGATAGAGCAGTTTTTAAACATTCTTTTTGTGGTATTTGAAAGTGTGTATTTGGAGCACTTTGAGCCCTACGGTAGAAAAGGAAATATCTTCACATAAAAACTAGACAGAAGCATTGTCAGAAACTATTTTGGGGTATTTGCATTCAAATCACAGAGTTCAACATTGCTCTTGATAGAACAGTTTTGAAACACTCTCTTTGTAGAATCTGCAAGTGCATATTTGCACCTCTTTGTGGCCTTCGTTTGAAACGTGATTTCTTCATATAAAACTAGACAGAAGAATTCTCAGAAACTTCTTTGTGATGTGTGCTTTCAACTCACAGAGTTGAACGATCCTTTTGATAGAGCAAATTGGAGACTCTCTTTTTGTGGATTTTCCAAGTAGATATTTAGAGCCGTTTGAGGCCTATAGTAGAAAAGGAAATATCTTCATTGAAAAACTAGACAGAATGATTCTCAGAACCTACTTTGTCATGTGTGCATTCAACTCACAGAGTTTAAACTTTCTTTTGATAGAGCAGTTTTGAAACACTCTTTTTGTAGATTATGCAAGTGAATATTTGGACTTTTTTGAGGCCTTCGTCGGAAAAGGGATTTCTTCATATAATACTAGACAGAAGAATTCTCAGAAACTTCTTTGTGATGTGTGCATTCAACTCACAGTGTTGAAGCTTCCTTTCGATAGAGCAGTTTTGAAATACTCTTTTTGTAGAATTTCCAAGTGGATAGTTGGAACCGTTCGTGGCCTATGGTAGAAAAGGAAATATCTTCATAGAAAAACTAGACAGAATCGTTCTCAGAAACTACTTTGTGATGCGTGCATTCAGCTTACACAGTTTAACCTTTGTTTTGATAGAGAAGTTTGGAAACACTTTTTGTGGAATTTGCAAGTGTATATTTAGAACGCTTTGAGGCATACGTTAGAAAAGGAAATATCTTCACATAAAAACAAGACAGAAGCACTGTCAAAAACTACTTTGAGATATTTGCATTCAACTCACAGAGTTGAACACTCCTCTTGATAGAGCAGTTTTGAAACACTCTTCTTGTAGTTTCTCCAAATGGATACTTGGACCTCTTTCTAGCTTTCGTTTGAAACGTGATTTCTTCATATAAAACTAGACAGAAGAATACTCAGAAACTTCTTTGTGATGTGTGCTTTGAACTCAGAGTTGAACCTTCCTTTCAATAGAGCAGATTGGAGACTCTCTTTTTGTAGAATTTCCAAGTATATATTTATCACCATTTTAGGCCTACGATAGAAAAGGAAATATATTCATAGAAAAACTAGACAGAATGATTCTCAGAAACTACTTTGTGATGTGTGCGTTCAACTCACAGAGTTTAAACTTTCTTTTGATAGAGCAGTTTTGAAACATTCTTTTTGTACAATCTGGAAGTAAATATTAGGATTTTTTTAAGGCCTTTGTAGGAAACGGGATTTCTTCATATAAAGTTTGACAGAATAACTCTCAGAAACTACTTTGTGATGTGTGCATTCAATTCACAGAGTTTCACTTTTCTTTTGATAGAACAGTTTTCAAACACTCTTTTTGTAGAATCTGCAAGTGAATATTTGGACTTTTTTGAGGCCTTCGTTGGAAAAGGGATTTCTTCATGTAAAAGTTGGCAGAAGAACTCTCAAAAACTACTTTGTGATGTGTGCATTCCAATCACATTATTGAACCTTCATTTACATAGAGCCGTTTTGAAATACTCTATTTGTAGAATTTCCAAGTGGATATTTAGAGCGATTCGAGGCCTATGGTAGAAAACGAAATATCTTCATAGAAGAACTAGACAGAATCATTCTCAGAAACTACTTTTTGATGCGTGCATTCAGCTTATAGTGTTTAACCTTTCTTTTGATAGAGCTGTTCTGAAACACTCTTTTTGTGGTATTTGCAACTGTACATTAAGAGCACTTTGAGTCCCATGGTAGAAAAGGAAATGTCTTCACATAGAAACTAGACAGAAGCATTGTTAGAAAGTACTTTGTGATATTTGCATTCAAGTCACAGAGTTGAACATTCCTCTTGATAGAGCAGTTTTCAAACACTCTTTATGTAGAATCTGCAAGTCGATATCTTGACCTCTTTTTGGCATTATTTTGAAAAGTGATTTCTTCATATAAAAGTAGACGAGAGAATTCTCAGAAACTTCTATGTGATGTGTTCTCTCATTTCACAGAGTTGAACCTTCCTTTCGATAGTTCAGTTTTGAAACTCTCTTTTTGTAGAATTTCCAAATGGATATTTAGCGCCATTTAAGGCCTAAGGTAGAAAAGGCAATATCATCATAGTAAAACTAGTCAGAATGATTCTCAGAAACGACTTTTTGAGGTGTGCGTTCAACTCTCAGAGTTTAAACTTTCCTTTGATAGAGAAGTTTTGAAAAATCCTTTTTATAGAATCTGCAAGTGAATATTTGGACTTTTTTGAGGCCTTCGTTGGAAATGGGATTTCTTCATATAAAACTTGACAGAAGAATACTCAGAAACTTCTTTATGATGTGTCCATTCAAGTCACAGAGTTGAACTTTCCTTTCAATAGAGCAGCTTTGAAATACTCTTTTTGTAGGATTTCCAAGTGGATATTTAGAGCAGTTTGAGGCCTATGGTGGAAAAGGAAATACCTTCATAAAAAACTTGACAGAATCGTTCTCAGAAACTTCTTTGTAATGTGTGCATTCAGCTTACAGAGTTTAAACTTTCTTTTGACAGATAAGTTTTGAAAAACTCTTTTTGTGGAATTTGCAAGGGTATATTTAGAGCTCTTTGAGGCCTACATTAGTAAAGGAAATATCTTCACTTAAAAACTAGACAGAAGCATTGTCAGAAACTACTTTATGATATTTGCATTCAACTCACTAATTTGAACATTCTTTTTGGTAGAGCAGTTTTGAAACACTCTTTTTGTTGAATCTGCATGTGGATATTTGGACCTCTCTGTGGTCTTCGTTTGAAATGTGATTTCTTCATATGAAACTAGACAGAAGAATTCTTAGAAATTTCTCTGTGATGTGTGATTTCAACACACAGGGTTGTACCTAACTTTAGATAGAGCAGTTTTGAAACTCACTTGTTGTAGAACTTCCAAATGGATATTTAGCGCCGTTTGAAATCTAAGGTAGAAACAAAAATATCTTCATAGAAAAACTAGGCAGAATGATTCTCAGAAACTACTTTGTGATGTCTGCATTCAACTCACAGAGTTTAACCTTTCTTTTGATAGAACAGTATTGAAACACTCTT
This sequence comes from Pan troglodytes, assembly GCF_028858775.2. NCBI lineage: Eukaryota > Metazoa > Chordata > Mammalia > Primates > Hominidae > Pan > Pan troglodytes. The sequence continues at coordinate 65,736,342 of NC_072403.2, forward strand.
TTTGTAGAATCTGCAAGTGAATATTTGGACTTTTTTGAGGCCTTGTTGGAAAAGAGATTTCTTCATATAAAACTTGACAGAAGAATTCTCAGATACTTCTTTGTGATGTGTGCATTCAACTCACAGAGTTGAAACTTCCTTTCGATAGAACAGCTTTGATATACTCTCTTTGTAGAATTTCCAAGTGGATATTTAGAGCGGTTCGAGGACTATGGTAGAAAAGGAAATATCTTTATAGAAAAACTAGACAGAATCATTCTCAGAAACTACTTTCTTATGCGTGCATTCAGCTTACACAGTTTAACCTATATTTTGATATAGAAGTTTGGAAACACTCTTTTTGTGGAATTTGCAAGTGTATATTTAGAACGTTTTGTGGTGTATGTTAGAAAAGGAAATATCTTCACATAAAAACAATACGGAACCACTGTCAAAAACTACTTTAAGATATTTGCATTCAACTCACAGAGTTGAACACTCCTCTTGATAGAGCAGTTTTGAAACCCTCTTCTTGTAGAATCTGCAAGTGGACATTTGGACCTTTTTGTGTCCTTCGTTTGAATCGTGATTTCTTCATATAAAGAACACAGAAGAATTCTCAGAAACTTCTTTGTGATGTGTGCATTCAACTCACAGGGTTGAACCTTCCTTTCAATAGAGCAGTTTTGAAATACTCTTTTTGTAGAATTTGCAAGTGTGTATTTAAAGAGCTTTGAGGCCATTGTTAAAAAAGCAAATATCTTCACATAAAAACTAGATGGAAGGATTCTCAGAAACTATTTCGTGATGTCTGCATTCAACTCACAGAGTTGAACATTCTCTTGATAGAGCAGTTTTGAAACCATGTTTTTGTAGAATCTGCAAGTGAATATTTGGTCCTCTTTGTGGCCTTCGTTGGAAATGGGAATTCTTCATATAAACAAGACAGAAGGATTCTCAGAAACTACTTTGTGATATGTGCGTTCAACTCACAGAGCTTAACCTTTCTTTTGATAGAGCACTTTTGAAACCCTCTTTATGTAGTATTTGCAAGTGTATATTTAGAGCGCTTTGAGGCCTATTGTAGAAAAGGGAATATGTTCACATAAAAACTAGACAGAAGCATTCTCAGAAACTAATTTTTGAAGTTTGCATTCAACTCACAGAGTTGAACATTCCTCTTGATAGAGTAGTTTTGAAACACTCTTTTTGTAGAACCTGATAGTGGATATTTAGACCTCTTTGAGGCTTTCATTTGCAAATGGGATTTCTTCATATAAAACTATACAAAAGAATTCGCAGAAACTCCTTTTTGAACTGTGCATTTGTCTCACAGAGTTGAACCTTCCTTTTGATAGAGCAGTTTGGAAACACTCTTTTTGTAGAATTTCCAATTGGATATTTAGAGCGCTTTTCAAAGCCTATGGTAGAAAAGGAAATATCTTCATATAAAAACTAAACAGAATCATTCTCAGAAGCTACATTATGATGTGTGCATTCAACTGACAGAGTTTAACCTTTCTTTTGATAGAGCAGTTTTGAAACACTCTTTTTGTAGAATTTGCAATTGTATATTTAGAGTGCTTTGAGGACAATGGTAGAAAAGAAAATATCTTCATATAAAAACTAGACGGAAGCATTCTCAGAAACTACTTTGTGATGTTTGAATTCAACTCACAGAGTTGAACATTCCTCTTCAGAGAGCAGTTTTGAAACACTCTTTTTGTAGGATTTCATAGTGAATATTTAGAGCACTTGGAGGCCTATGGTAGAAAAGGAAATATCTTCATAGAAAAACTAGACAGAATCATTCACAGAAACTACTTTTTGATGTGTGCGTTCAACTCTCAGAGTTTAACCTTTCCTTTGACATGGCAGTTTTGAGACGCTCTTTTTGTAGAATTTGCAAGTGTGTATTTAGAGAGCTTTGAGGCCTATGGTAAAAAAGGCAATATCTTCACATAAAAACTAGATGGAAGCATGCTCAGAAACTACTATGTGATGTTTGCATTCAACTCACAGAGTTGAACATTCCTCTTGATAGAGCATTTTTGAAACACTCTTTTTGTAGAAACTGCAAGTGGATACTTTTACCTATTTGAGGCCTTCATTGGAAACGGGAATACTTCATATAAACAAGACAGAAGGATTCCCAGAAACTACTTTGTGATATGTGCGTTCAACTCACAGAGTTTAACCTTTCTTTTGATAGAGCAATTTTAAAACCCTCTTTTTGTAGAATTTGCAAGTGTATATTTAGATCTCTTTGACGATTATGGTAGAAAAAGGAGTATATTCACATAAAAACTAGACAGAAGCATTCTCAGAAACTACTTGTGATGTGAGCATTCAACTCACAGAGTTTAATCTTTCCTATGACATAGCAGTTTTGAGACGCTCTTTTTGTAGAATTTCCAAGTGGATAGTTAGAGCGCTTTTCAATGCCTGTGGTAGAAACGGAAATACCTTCATATAAAAAATACACATTATCATTCTCAGAAACTACTTTGTGATGTGTGCGTTCAACTCACAGAGTTTAAGATTCCTTTTGATAGAGTAGTTTTGAAACACTCTTTTTGTACAATTTGCATGTGTATACTTAGAGTGCTTTGAGACAAATGTTTGAAAGCGAATATCTTCACATAAAAACTAGACAGAAGCATTTTCCAAAACTAATTTGTGATGTTTGCATTCAACCCACAGAGTCGAATATTTCTTTTTATAGAGCAGTTTTGAAACACTGTTTTCGTAGTGTCTGCAAGAGGATATTTGGGCATCTTTGAGGCATTCGTTGGAAACGGGATTTCTTCATACAAATCTAGAGAGAGGAATTCACAGAAACTTCTCTGTGATGTGTGCATTGAACTCACAGCGTTGAACATTCCTTTCGATATAGAAGTTTTGAAACACTCTTCATGGAAAAACTAGACAGAATAATTCTCAGAAACTACTATGTGATATGTGCGTTCAACTCATAGAGTTTAACTTTTCTTTTGATAGAGCAGTTTTGAAATGCTCTTTTTGTACAATATGCAAGAGTATATTAAAAGTGTATAGAGGCCTATGGTAGAAAAGAAAATATCTTCACATAAAAACTAGACAGAAGCATTCTCAGAAACTACTTTGTGATGTTTGCATTCAACACACAGAGTTGAACATTCCTCTTGATGGAGTAATTTTGAAACACTCTTTTTGTAGTATCTGCAAGTGGATATTTGGACCACTTTGAGCCTTTCAATGGAAATGGGATTTCTTCATATAAAACTAGACAGAAGTGTTCGCAGTATCTTCTTTGTGAAGTGCGCATTCATCTCACAGAGTTGAACCTTCCTTTGGATGGAGCAGTTTTGATACACTCTTTTTGTAGAATTTCCAAGTGGATATTTAGAGCGTTTTGAGGCCTATGGTAGAAAAGGAAATATCTTCATAGAAAATCTTGACAGAATCATTCTCAGAAACTGCTTTTTGATGTGTGCGTTCAACACACGGAGTTTAAACTTTTTTGGTAGAGCAGTTTTGAAACTCTCTTTTTGTAGAATTTGCAAGTGTATATTTAGAGTGCTTTGAGGCTAACGGTAGAAAAGAAAATATCTTCATATAAAAACTAGACGGAAGCATTCTCAGAAACTATTTTGTAAAGTTTGCTTTCAACTCACAGAGTTGAACATTCCTCTTGATGGTGCAGTTTTGAAACACTCTTTTGGTAGAATCTGCAAGTGGATATTTGGAATTCTTCAAGGCCTTCATTGGAAATGGGATTTTTTCATATAAAACTAGACAGAAGAATTCTCAGAGACTTCTTTGTGATGTGTGCATTGAACTCACAGTGTTGAACCTTCCTTTCGATAGAGCAGTTTTGAAACACTCTTTTTGTAGAATTTCCAAGTGGATCTTTACAGCACTATGAGGCCTATGGTAGAAAAGAAAATATCTTCATAGAAAAATTAGACAGAATCATTCTCAGAAACTACTATGTGATGTGTGCCTTTAACTCACAGAGTTTCTCATTTCTTTTGATAGAGCAGTTTTGAAACACTCTTTTTGTACAATTTGACAGTGTATATTTAGAGTGCTTTGAGGCCTATGGTAGAAAATGAAATATCTTCACATAAAAACTAGACAGAAGCATTCTCAGAAACTACTTTGTGATGTTTGCATTCAGCTCACACAGTTGAACATTTCTCTAGATAGAGCAGTTTTGGAACCCTCTTTTTGTAGATTCTGCAAGTGGATATTTGGACTTCTTTGAGGCCATCGTTGGTAACGGGATTTCTTCATATAAAAAATACAGAATAATTCAAAGAATCTACTTTGTGATTTGTGGGTTCACCTCCCAGAGTTTAAAATTTCTCTTGAGAGAGCAGCTTTGAAACACTCTTTCTCTGGAATGTGCAAGTGTATACTTAGTGCGCTTTGAGGCCTATGGTAAAAAAGGGAATATCTTCACATAAAAACTAGACGGAAGCATTCTCAGAAACTACTTTGTGATGTTTGCATTCAACCCACAGAGTTGAATATTCCTCTTGATAGAGCAGTTTTGAAACACTGCTTTTGTGGAATCTGCAAGTGGACATTTTGACCTCTTTGAGGCCTTCGTTGGAAATGGGAATTATTCATATAAACAAGACAAAAGAATTCTCAGAAAGTACTCTGTGATGTGTGCATTTAACTCAAGAGTTTAACCTTCGTTTCGACAGAGCAGTTTGGAAGCACTCTTTTTGTAGAATTTATAAGTGCATATTTAGAGCACTTTGAGGCCTATGGTAGAAAAGGAAATATCTTCACATAAAAACTAGACGGAAGCATTCTCAGAAACTTGTTTGTGGTGTTTGCATTCAATTCACAGAGTTGAACATTCCTCTTGATAGGGTAGTTTTGAAAAAACTCTTTTTGTACAATCTGCAAGTGCAAATTTGGACCTCTTTGAGGGTTTTGTTGGAAATGGGATTTCTTCATATAAAACTTGACAGAAGAATTCACAGAAACTTCTTTGTGAAGTGTGCATTCATCTCACAGAGTTGAACCTTCCTTTCGATAGAGCTGTTTTGAAACACTCTTCCTGTAGAATTTCCAAGTGGATATTTAGGGCGTTTTCAGACCTATGGTAGAAAAAGAAATATCTTCATAGAAAAACTAGACAGAATCATTCTCAGAAACTACTTCTTGATGTGTTTTTTCAACTCACAATGTTTAACCTTTCTTTTGATAGAGTAGTTTTGAAACACTCTTTTTGTAGTATTTGCAAGTGTATATTTAGAGTGCTTTGAGGCCAAAGGTAGAAAAGGAAATATCTTCATATAAAAACTAGACGGAAGCATTCTCAGAAACTACTTTGATGTTTGCATTCAACTCACTGAGTTGAACATTCCTCTTGATAGAGTAGTTTTCGAAGACTCTTTTTGTAGAATCTGCAAGTGCATATGTGGACCTCTTTGAAGCTTTCGTTTTTAAAGGGATTTCTTCACACAAAACTGGACGGAAGAATTCTGAGAAACTTCTTTGTGATGTGTGCATTGAACTCACAGAATTGAATCTTCCTTTCGATAGATCAGTATTGAAAAACTGTTTTTGTAGAATTTCCAAATGGATATTCAGAGCATTTTGAGGCCTACGGTAGAAAAGGGAATAACTTCATAGAACAACTGGAAAGAATCTTTCTCAGAAACTACTATGTGATATGTGCGTTCAAATCACAGCGTTTAACCTTTCTTTTGATAGAGAAGTTTTGAAACACTCTTTTTGTAGAATTTTCATGTGTATATTTAGAGTGTTTTGAGGCCTATTGTAGGAAAGGAAATATCTTCACATAAATCTAGACAGAAGCATTCTCAGAAACTACTTTGTGATGTTTGCATTAAACTCACAGATTTCAACATTCCTCTTCATAGAGCAGTTGTGAAACACTGTTTTTGTGGAATCTGCAAGTGGACATTTGGACCTCTTTGAGGCCTTCGTTGGAAATGAGAATTCTTCATATAAACAAGACAGAAGAATTCTCAGAAACTACTTTGTGATGTGTGAGATCAACTCACAGAGTTTAACATTCGTTTCAATAGAGTAGTTTGGAAACACTGTTTTTGTAGAATTTCCAAGTGTAAATTTAGAGTGCTTGGACACCTATGGTAGAAAAGGAAATATATTCACATAAAAACTGGAATGAAGCATTCTCGGAAAGTACTTTGTGATATTTGCATTCAACTCACAGAGTTGAAAAGACCTCTTGATGGCGTAGTTTTGAAAGACTCTTTTTGAACAATCTGCAAGTGGATATTTGGACCTCTTTGAGGCTTTCTTTGGAAAGGGGATTTCATCATATAAAACTAGACAGAAGAATTCACAGAAACTTATTTGAGAAGTGTTAATTCATCTCACAAAGTTGAACATTCGTTTCGATAAAGCAGTTTTGAAACACTCTTTTTGTAGAATTTCCAAGTGGATATTTGAAGCGTTTTGAGGCCTATGGTAGAAGAGGAAATGTCTTCATGGAAAAACTAGACAGAATCTTTCTCAGAATCTACTTTTTGATGAGTGCACTCAACTCAAAGATTTTAACATTTCTGTTGATAGAGCAGTTTTGAAACACTCTTTTTGTACAATTTGCAAGTGCATATTAAGAGTGCTTTGAGGCCTATGGTAGAAAAGGAAATATCTTCACAGAAAACTAGACAGAAGCATTCTCAGAAACTATTTTGTGATATTTGCATTCTACTCACAGAGTTGAACATTCCTCTTGATAAAGCAGTATTGAAACACAATTTTTGAAGAATCTGCAGGTGAATATTTGGACTGCTTTGAGGCCTTCGTTGGAAAAGGGATTTCTTCATATAAACAAGACAGAAGAATTCTCAGATACTACTTTGTGATGTGTTCGTTCAACTGACAGGGTTTAAACTTTCTGTTGATAGAGCAGCTTTGAAACACTCTTTTTGTGGAATTTGCAAGTGTATATTTAGAGCGGTTTCAGCCCTATGGTAAAAAAGGAAATATCTTTAAATAAAAACTAGATGGAAGCATTCTCAGAAACTAATTTGTGATGCTTGCATTCAACTCACAGAGTTGAACATTCCACTTGATAAAGCAGTTTGGAAACACTCTTTTTGTGGAATCTGCAAGTGGATATTTGGACCTCTTTGAGACCTTCGTTGGAAATGGGAATTCTTCATATAAACAAGAAAGAAGAATTCTCAGAAACTGCTTTGTGATGTGAGCCTTCAACTCACCAAGTTTAACATTCCTTTCTTTTGAGCAGTTTTGAAAAACTCTTTTTGTAGTATTTGCAAGTGCATATTTAGAGTGCTTTGAGGCCTATGGTAGAAAACGAAATATATTCCCATAAAAACTAGACAGAAGCATTCTCAGAAACTACTTTGTGATGTTTGCATTCAACTCACAGAGTTTAGCCTTTCATTTGATAGAGCAGTTTTGAAACACTCTTTTTGTACAATATGCATGTGTATATTTAGAGTGCTTTGAGACCTATGTTTGAAAGTTAATGTCTTCACATAAAAACTAGACAGAAGCATTCTCAGAAACTAATTTGTGATATCTGCATTCAGCTCACAGAGTTGAACATTCCTCTTGATAGAGCAGTTTTGAAGCACTCTTTTGGAAGTGGCTGCAAGTGGATATTTGGGCATCTTTGAGGCCTTTGTTGGAAGCGCGATTTCTTCATACAAAACTAGACAGAAGAATTCTCGGAAACTTCTTGGTGATGTGTGCATTGAACTCAAAGAGTTGAACCTTCCTTTCAATCGAGCAGTTTTGAAACACTCTTTTTATAGAATTTCCAAGTGGATATTTCGAGCGTTTTGAGGCTCATTGTGGAAAAGGAAATCCTTCACAGAAAAACTAGACAGAATAATTCTCAGAAACTACTTTTTGATGTATGGGTTCAACTCGCAGACTTTAAGGTTTCTTTTGATAGAGTAGTTTTGAAACAGTCTTTTTGTAGAATTTGCAGGTGTATATTTAGAGTGCTTTGAGGCCAACAGTAGAAAAGGAATTATCTTCATATAAAAACTAGACGGAAGCCTTCTCAGAAACTACTTGTGATGTTTGCATTCAACTCACAGAGTTGAACCTTTCTCTTGATAGAGCAGTTTTGAAACACTCTTTTTGTAGAATCTGCAAGTGGATATTTGGACCTCTTTGAGACCTTCGTTGGTAACGGGATTTCTTCATCTAAAAAAGACAGAAAAAGTCAAAGATACTACTTTGTGTTTTGTGCGTTCACCTCCCATAGTTTAAAATTTCTGATGATAGAGCAGCTTTGAAACACTCTTTTTCTGAAGTTTGCAAGTGTAAGTTTAGTGTGCTTTGAGGCCTATGTTAAAAAACAGTATATCTTCACATAAAAATTTGAGGGAAGCATTCTCAGAAACCACTTTGTGATGTTTGCATTCAACCCACAGAGTTGAATATTCCTCTTGATAGAGCAGTTTTGAAACACTGTTTTTGTTTAATCTGCAAGTGGACATTTGGACCTCTTTGAGGCCTTTGTTGGAAATGGGAATTCTTCATATAAACAAGACAGAAGAATTCTCAGAAGGTACTTTGTGATGTGTGCGTTCAACTCACAGAGTTTAACCTTCGTTTCGATAGAGCAGTTTGGAAACACTTTTTGTAGAATTTGCAAGTGTATATTTAGAGCGCTTTGAGGCCTATAATAGAAAAGGAAATATCTTCATATAAAAACTAGACCGAAACATTCTCAGAAACTAGTTTGAGATGTTTGCATTCACTTCACAGAAATGAACCTTCCTCTTGATAGGGTAGTTTTGAAAAATTCTTTTTGTAACATCTGCAAGTGCAAATTTGGACCTCTTTGAGAGTTTTGTTGGAAATGGGATTTCTTCATATAAAACTTGAGAGAAGAATTCGCAGAAAATTCTTTGTGAATTGTGCATTCATCTCACAGAGTTGAAACTTCCTTTGATAGAGCAGTTTTGAAACACTCTTTTTGTAGAATTTCCAAGTGGATATTTAGAGCATTTTGAGATCTCTGGAAGAAAAAGAATTATCTTCATAGCAAAACTAGACAGAATCATTCTCAGAAACTTCTTTTTGATGTGTGGTTTCAACTCACAATGTTTAACGTTTTTTTGATAGAGTAGTTTTCAAACAGTCTTTTTGTAGAATTTGCAGGTGTATATTTAGAGTGCTTTGAGGCCAACGGTAGAAACGGAAATATCTTCATTTTAAAACTAGATGGAAACTTTCTCAGAAACTAATTTTGATGTTTGCATTCAACTCACAGAGTTGAACATTTCTCTTGATAGAGCAGTTTTGAAACACTCTTCTTGTAGAATCTGCAAGTGGTTATTTGGACCTCTTTGAAGCCATCGTTGGTAACAGGATTTCTTCATATAAAAAAGACAGAAGAATTCAAAGAAACTACTTTGTGTTTTGTGCGTTCAACTCACAGAGTTTACACTTTCTCTTGAGAGAGCAGCTTTGAAACACTCTTTTTCTGGAATTTGCAGGTGTATATGTAGTGCGCTTTGAGGCCTATAGTAAAAAAGGAAATATCTTCACATAAGTACTACATGGAAACATTCTCAGAAACTAGTTTGTGATGTTTGCATTCAATTCACAGAGATGAACATTCCTCTTGATAGAGCAGTTTTGAAACACTGTTTTTGGGGAATCTGCAAGAGGACATTTGGACCTCTTTGAGGCCTTCGTTGGAAATGGGAATTCTTCATATAAACAAGACAGAAGAATTCTCAGAAACTACTTTGTGATGTGTGCATTCAACTCACAGGGTTTAACCTTCCTTTCGCTGGAGCAGTGTTGAAACACTCTTTTTGTAGTTTTTCCAAGTGGATAATTAGAGCATTTTGAGGACTATGGTAGAAAAGGCAATATCTTCATAGAAAAACTAGATAGAATCATTCTCAGAAACTACTTTTTAATGTGTCATTTCAACTCACTATGTTTAACCTTTCTTTTGATAGAGTAGTTTTGAAACACTTTTTGTAGAATTTGCAAGTGTATATATAGAGTGCTTTGAGGCCAACGGTAGAAAAGGAAATATCTTCATATAAAAAGTAGACGGAAGCATTCTCAGAAACTACTTGTGATGTTTGCATTCAATTCACAAAGTTGAACATTCCTCTTGATAGAGCAGTTTTCAAACATTCTTTTTGTAGAATCTGCAACTGGATATTTGGACCTGTTTGATGCCTTCATTTTAAAAGTGATTTCTTCATATAAAACTAGACAGAAGAATCCTCAGAAACTTCTTTGTGATGTGTGCATTGACCTTAGAGAATTGAACCTTCCTTTCGATAGATAAGTAATGAAAAACTCTTCTTGTAGAATTTCCAAGTGGATATTTAGAGCCTTTGAGGCCGACGGTAGAAAAGGAAATATCTTCATAGAACAATTGGAAAGAATCTTTCTCTGAAACTACTATGTGGTGTGTGCGTTCAACACACAGAGTTTAACCTTTCTTTTGATACAGCAGTTTTGAAACACTCTTCTTTTAGAATTCCAAGTGGGTATTTGGAGCTTTTTGAGGCCTGTGGTAGAGGAGGAAATATCTTCACAGAAAAACTAGTCAGAATCATTCTCAGAAATTACTTTTTGATGTGTGCATTCAACTCACAGACTTTAACTTTTCTGTTGATAGAGCAGTTTTGAAACACTCTTTTTGTACAATTTGCAAGTGCATATTAAGAGTGCTTTGAGGCCTATGGTAGAAAAGGAAATATCTTCACAGAAAACTAGACAGAAGCATTCTCAGAAACTATTTTGTGATATTTGCATTCTACTCACAGAGTTGAACATTCCTCTTGATAAAGCAGTATTGAAACACAATTTTTGAAGAATCTGCAGGTGAATATTTGGACTGCTTTGAGGCCTTCGTTGGAAAAGGGATTTCTTCATATAAACAAGACAGAAGAATTCTCAGATACTACTTTGTGATGTGTTCGTTCAACTGACAGGGTTTAAACTTTCTGTTGATAGAGCAGCTTTGAAACACTCTTTTTGTGGAATTTGCAAGTGTATATTTAGAGCGGTTTCAGCCCTATGGTAAAAAAGGAAATATCTTTAAATAAAAACTAGATGGAAGCATTCTCAGAAACTAATTTGTGATGCTTGCATTCAACTCACAGAGTTGAACATTCCACTTGATAAAGCAGTTTGGAAACACTCTTTTTGTGGAATCTGCAAGTGGATATTTGGACCTCTTTGAGACCTTCGTTGGAAATGGGAATTCTTCATATAAACAAGAAAGAAGAATTCTCAGAAACTGCTTTGTGATGTGAGCCTTCAACTCACCAAGTTTAACATTCCTTTCTTTTGAGCAGTTTTGAAAAACTCTTTTTGTAGTATTTGCAAGTGCATATTTAGAGTGCTTTGAGGCCTATGGTAGAAAACGAAATATATTCCCATAAAAACTAGACAGAAGCATTCTCAGAAACTACTTTGTGATGTTTGCATTCAACTCACAGAGTTTAGCCTTTCATTTGATAGAGCAGTTTTGAAACACTCTTTTTGTACAATATGCATGTGTATATTTAGAGTGCTTTGAGACCTATGTTTGAAAGTTAATGTCTTCACATAAAAACTAGACAGAAGCATTCTCAGAAACTAATTTGTGATATCTGCATTCAGCTCACAGAGTTGAACATTCCTCTTGATAGAGCAGTTTTGAAGCACTCTTTTGGAAGTGGCTGCAAGTGGATATTTGGGCATCTTTGAGGCCTTTGTTGGAAGCGCGATTTCTTCATACAAAACTAGACAGAAGAATTCTCGGAAACTTCTTGGTGATGTGTGCATTGAACTCAAAGAGTTGAACCTTCCTTTCAATCGAGCAGTTTTGAAACACTCTTTTTATAGAATTTCCAAGTGGATATTTCGAGCGTTTTGAGGCTCATTGTGGAAAAGGAAATCCTTCACAGAAAAACTAGACAGAATAATTCTCAGAAACTACTTTTTGATGTATGGGTTCAACTCGCAGACTTTAAGGTTTCTTTTGATAGAGTAGTTTTGAAACAGTCTTTTTGTAGAATTTGCAGGTGTATATTTAGAGTGCTTTGAGGCCAACAGTAGAAAAGGAATTATCTTCATATAAAAACTAGACGGAAGCCTTCTCAGAAACTACTTGTGATGTTTGCATTCAACTCACAGAGTTGAACCTTTCTCTTGATAGAGCAGTTTTGAAACACTCTTTTTGTAGAATCTGCAAGTGGATATTTGGACCTCTTTGAGACCTTCGTTGGTAACGGGATTTCTTCATCTAAAAAAGACAGAAAAAGTCAAAGATACTACTTTGTGTTTTGTGCGTTCACCTCCCATAGTTTAAAATTTCTGATGATAGAGCAGCTTTGAAACACTCTTTTTCTGAAGTTTGCAAGTGTAAGTTTAGTGTGCTTTGAGGCCTATGTTAAAAAACAGTATATCTTCACATAAAAATTTGAGGGAAGCATTCTCAGAAACCACTTTGTGATGTTTGCATTCAACCCACAGAGTTGAATATTCCTCTTGATAGAGCAGTTTTGAAACACTGTTTTTGTTTAATCTGCAAGTGGACATTTGGACCTCTTTGAGGCCTTTGTTGGAAATGGGAATTCTTCATATAAACAAGACAGAAGAATTCTCAGAAGGTACTTTGTGATGTGTGCGTTCAACTCACAGAGTTTAACCTTCGTTTCGATAGAGCAGTTTGGAAACACTTTTTGTAGAATTTGCAAGTGTATATTTAGAGCGCTTTGAGGCCTATAATAGAAAAGGAAATATCTTCATATAAAAACTAGACCGAAACATTCTCAGAAACTAGTTTGAGATGTTTGCATTCACTTCACAGAAATGAACCTTCCTCTTGATAGGGTAGTTTTGAAAAATTCTTTTTGTAACATCTGCAAGTGCAAATTTGGACCTCTTTGAGAGTTTTGTTGGAAATGGGATTTCTTCATATAAAACTTGAGAGAAGAATTCGCAGAAAATTCTTTGTGAATTGTGCATTCATCTCACAGAGTTGAAACTTCCTTTGATAGAGCAGTTTTGAAACACTCTTTTTGTAGAATTTCCAAGTGGATATTTAGAGCATTTTGAGATCTCTGGAAGAAAAAGAATTATCTTCATAGCAAAACTAGACAGAATCATTCTCAGAAACTTCTTTTTGATGTGTGGTTTCAACTCACAATGTTTAACGTTTTTTTGATAGAGTAGTTTTCAAACAGTCTTTTTGTAGAATTTGCAGGTGTATATTTAGAGTGCTTTGAGGCCAACGGTAGAAACGGAAATATCTTCATTTTAAAACTAGATGGAAACTTTCTCAGAAACTAATTTTGATGTTTGCATTCAACTCACAGAGTTGAACATTTCTCTTGATAGAGCAGTTTTGAAACACTCTTCTTGTAGAATCTGCAAGTGGTTATTTGGACCTCTTTGAAGCCATCGTTGGTAACAGGATTTCTTCATATAAAAAAGACAGAAGAATTCAAAGAAACTACTTTGTGTTTTGTGCGTTCAACTCACAGAGTTTACACTTTCTCTTGAGAGAGCAGCTTTGAAACACTCTTTTTCTGGAATTTGCAGGTGTATATGTAGTGCGCTTTGAGGCCTATAGTAAAAAAGGAAATATCTTCACATAAGTACTACATGGAAACATTCTCAGAAACTAGTTTGTGATGTTTGCATTCAATTCACAGAGATGAACATTCCTCTTGATAGAGCAGTTTTGAAACACTGTTTTTGGGGAATCTGCAAGAGGACATTTGGACCTCTTTGAGGCCTTCGTTGGAAATGGGAATTCTTCATATAAACAAGACAGAAGAATTCTCAGAAACTACTTTGTGATGTGTGCATTCAACTCACAGGGTTTAACCTTCCTTTCGCTGGAGCAGTGTTGAAACACTCTTTTTGTAGTTTTTCCAAGTGGATAATTAGAGCATTTTGAGGACTATGGTAGAAAAGGCAATATCTTCATAGAAAAACTAGATAGAATCATTCTCAGAAACTACTTTTTAATGTGTCATTTCAACTCACTATGTTTAACCTTTCTTTTGATAGAGTAGTTTTGAAACACTTTTTGTAGAATTTGCAAGTGTATATATAGAGTGCTTTGAGGCCAACGGTAGAAAAGGAAATATCTTCATATAAAAAGTAGACGGAAGCATTCTCAGAAACTACTTGTGATGTTTGCATTCAATTCACAAAGTTGAACATTCCTCTTGATAGAGCAGTTTTCAAACATTCTTTTTGTAGAATCTGCAACTGGATATTTGGACCTGTTTGATGCCTTCATTTTAAAAGTGATTTCTTCATATAAAACTAGACAGAAGAATCCTCAGAAACTTCTTTGTGATGTGTGCATTGACCTTAGAGAATTGAACCTTCCTTTCGATAGATAAGTAATGAAAAACTCTTCTTGTAGAATTTCCAAGTGGATATTTAGAGCCTTTGAGGCCGACGGTAGAAAAGGAAATATCTTCATAGAACAATTGGAAAGAATCTTTCTCTGAAACTACTATGTGGTGTGTGCGTTCAACACACAGAGTTTAACCTTTCTTTTGATACAGCAGTTTTGAAACACTCTTCTTTTAGAATTCCAAGTGGGTATTTGGAGCTTTTTGAGGCCTGTGGTAGAGGAGGAAATATCTTCACAGAAAAACTAGTCAGAATCATTCTCAGAAATTACTTTTTGATGTGTGCATTCAACTCACAGACTTTAACTTTTCTGTTGATAGAGCAGTTTTGAAACACTCTTTTTGTACAATTTGCAAGTGCATATTAAGAGTGCTTTGAGGCCTATGGTAGAAAAGGAAATATCTTCACAGAAAACTAGACAGAAGCATTCTCAGAAACTATTTTGTGATATTTGCATTCTACTCACAGAGTTGAACATTCCTCTTGATAAAGCAGTATTGAAACACAATTTTTGAAGAATCTGCAGGTGAATATTTGGACTGCTTTGAGGCCTTCGTTGGAAAAGGGATTTCTTCATATAAACAAGACAGAAGAATTCTCAGATACTACTTTGTGATGTGTTCGTTCAACTGACAGGGTTTAAACTTTCTGTTGATAGAGCAGCTTTGAAACACTCTTTTTGTGGAATTTGCAAGTGTATATTTAGAGCGGTTTCAGCCCTATGGTAAAAAAGGAAATATCTTTAAATAAAAACTAGATGGAAGCATTCTCAGAAACTAATTTGTGATGCTTGCATTCAACTCACAGAGTTGAACATTCCACTTGATAAAGCAGTTTGGAAACACTCTTTTTGTGGAATCTGCAAGTGGATATTTGGACCTCTTTGAGACCTTCGTTGGAAATGGGAATTCTTCATATAAACAAGAAAGAAGAATTCTCAGAAACTGCTTTGTGATGTGAGCCTTCAACTCACCAAGTTTAACATTCCTTTCTTTTGAGCAGTTTTGAAAAACTCTTTTTGTAGTATTTGCAAGTGCATATTTAGAGTGCTTTGAGGCCTATGGTAGAAAACGAAATATATTCCCATAAAAACTAGACAGAAGCATTCTCAGAAACTACTTTGTGATGTTTGCATTCAACTCACAGAGTTTAGCCTTTCATTTGATAGAGCAGTTTTGAAACACTCTTTTTGTACAATATGCATGTGTATATTTAGAGTGCTTTGAGACCTATGTTTGAAAGTTAATGTCTTCACATAAAAACTAGACAGAAGCATTCTCAGAAACTAATTTGTGATATCTGCATTCAGCTCACAGAGTTGAACATTCCTCTTGATAGAGCAGTTTTGAAGCACTCTTTTGGAAGTGGCTGCAAGTGGATATTTGGGCATCTTTGAGGCCTTTGTTGGAAGCGCGATTTCTTCATACAAAACTAGACAGAAGAATTCTCGGAAACTTCTTGGTGATGTGTGCATTGAACTCAAAGAGTTGAACCTTCCTTTCAATCGAGCAGTTTTGAAACACTCTTTTTATAGAATTTCCAAGTGGATATTTCGAGCGTTTTGAGGCTCATTGTGGAAAAGGAAATCCTTCACAGAAAAACTAGACAGAATAATTCTCAGAAACTACTTTTTGATGTATGGGTTCAACTCGCAGACTTTAAGGTTTCTTTTGATAGAGTAGTTTTGAAACAGTCTTTTTGTAGAATTTGCAGGTGTATATTTAGAGTGCTTTGAGGCCAACAGTAGAAAAGGAATTATCTTCATATAAAAACTAGACGGAAGCCTTCTCAGAAACTACTTGTGATGTTTGCATTCAACTCACAGAGTTGAACCTTTCTCTTGATAGAGCAGTTTTGAAACACTCTTTTTGTAGAATCTGCAAGTGGATATTTGGACCTCTTTGAGACCTTCGTTGGTAACGGGATTTCTTCATCTAAAAAAGACAGAAAAAGTCAAAGATACTACTTTGTGTTTTGTGCGTTCACCTCCCATAGTTTAAAATTTCTGATGATAGAGCAGCTTTGAAACACTCTTTTTCTGAAGTTTGCAAGTGTAAGTTTAGTGTGCTTTGAGGCCTATGTTAAAAAACAGTATATCTTCACATAAAAATTTGAGGGAAGCATTCTCAGAAACCACTTTGTGATGTTTGCATTCAACCCACAGAGTTGAATATTCCTCTTGATAGAGCAGTTTTGAAACACTGTTTTTGTTTAATCTGCAAGTGGACATTTGGACCTCTTTGAGGCCTTTGTTGGAAATGGGAATTCTTCATATAAACAAGACAGAAGAATTCTCAGAAGGTACTTTGTGATGTGTGCGTTCAACTCACAGAGTTTAACCTTCGTTTCGATAGAGCAGTTTGGAAACACTTTTTGTAGAATTTGCAAGTGTATATTTAGAGCGCTTTGAGGCCTATAATAGAAAAGGAAATATCTTCATATAAAAACTAGACCGAAACATTCTCAGAAACTAGTTTGAGATGTTTGCATTCACTTCACAGAAATGAACCTTCCTCTTGATAGGGTAGTTTTGAAAAATTCTTTTTGTAACATCTGCAAGTGCAAATTTGGACCTCTTTGAGAGTTTTGTTGGAAATGGGATTTCTTCATATAAAACTTGAGAGAAGAATTCGCAGAAAATTCTTTGTGAATTGTGCATTCATCTCACAGAGTTGAAACTTCCTTTGATAGAGCAGTTTTGAAACACTCTTTTTGTAGAATTTCCAAGTGGATATTTAGAGCATTTTGAGATCTCTGGAAGAAAAAGAATTATCTTCATAGCAAAACTAGACAGAATCATTCTCAGAAACTTCTTTTTGATGTGTGGTTTCAACTCACAATGTTTAACGTTTTTTTGATAGAGTAGTTTTCAAACAGTCTTTTTGTAGAATTTGCAGGTGTATATTTAGAGTGCTTTGAGGCCAACGGTAGAAACGGAAATATCTTCATTTTAAAACTAGATGGAAACTTTCTCAGAAACTAATTTTGATGTTTGCATTCAACTCACAGAGTTGAACATTTCTCTTGATAGAGCAGTTTTGAAACACTCTTCTTGTAGAATCTGCAAGTGGTTATTTGGACCTCTTTGAAGCCATCGTTGGTAACAGGATTTCTTCATATAAAAAAGACAGAAGAATTCAAAGAAACTACTTTGTGTTTTGTGCGTTCAACTCACAGAGTTTACACTTTCTCTTGAGAGAGCAGCTTTGAAACACTCTTTTTCTGGAATTTGCAGGTGTATATGTAGTGCGCTTTGAGGCCTATAGTAAAAAAGGAAATATCTTCACATAAGTACTACATGGAAACATTCTCAGAAACTAGTTTGTGATGTTTGCATTCAATTCACAGAGATGAACATTCCTCTTGATAGAGCAGTTTTGAAACACTGTTTTTGGGGAATCTGCAAGAGGACATTTGGACCTCTTTGAGGCCTTCGTTGGAAATGGGAATTCTTCATATAAACAAGACAGAAGAATTCTCAGAAACTACTTTGTGATGTGTGCATTCAACTCACAGGGTTTAACCTTCCTTTCGCTGGAGCAGTGTTGAAACACTCTTTTTGTAGTTTTTCCAAGTGGATAATTAGAGCATTTTGAGGACTATGGTAGAAAAGGCAATATCTTCATAGAAAAACTAGATAGAATCATTCTCAGAAACTACTTTTTAATGTGTCATTTCAACTCACTATGTTTAACCTTTCTTTTGATAGAGTAGTTTTGAAACACTTTTTGTAGAATTTGCAAGTGTATATATAGAGTGCTTTGAGGCCAACGGTAGAAAAGGAAATATCTTCATATAAAAAGTAGACGGAAGCATTCTCAGAAACTACTTGTGATGTTTGCATTCAATTCACAAAGTTGAACATTCCTCTTGATAGAGCAGTTTTCAAACATTCTTTTTGTAGAATCTGCAACTGGATATTTGGACCTGTTTGATGCCTTCATTTTAAAAGTGATTTCTTCATATAAAACTAGACAGAAGAATCCTCAGAAACTTCTTTGTGATGTGTGCATTGACCTTAGAGAATTGAACCTTCCTTTCGATAGATAAGTAATGAAAAACTCTTCTTGTAGAATTTCCAAGTGGATATTTAGAGCCTTTGAGGCCGACGGTAGAAAAGGAAATATCTTCATAGAACAATTGGAAAGAATCTTTCTCTGAAACTACTATGTGGTGTGTGCGTTCAACACACAGAGTTTAACCTTTCTTTTGATACAGCAGTTTTGAAACACTCTTCTTTTAGAATTCCAAGTGGGTATTTGGAGCTTTTTGAGGCCTGTGGTAGAGGAGGAAATATCTTCACAGAAAAACTAGTCAGAATCATTCTCAGAAATTACTTTTTGATGTGTGCATTCAACTCACAGACTTTAACTTTTCTGTTGATAGAGCAGTTTTGAAACACTCTTTTTGTACAATTTGCAAGTGCATATTAAGAGTGCTTTGAGGCCTATGGTAGAAAAGGAAATATCTTCACAGAAAACTAGACAGAAGCATTCTCAGAAACTATTTTGTGATATTTGCATTCTACTCACAGAGTTGAACATTCCTCTTGATAAAGCAGTATTGAAACACAATTTTTGAAGAATCTGCAGGTGAATATTTGGACTGCTTTGAGGCCTTCGTTGGAAAAGGGATTTCTTCATATAAACAAGACAGAAGAATTCTCAGATACTACTTTGTGATGTGTTCGTTCAACTGACAGGGTTTAAACTTTCTGTTGATAGAGCAGCTTTGAAACACTCTTTTTGTGGAATTTGCAAGTGTATATTTAGAGCGGTTTCAGCCCTATGGTAAAAAAGGAAATATCTTTAAATAAAAACTAGATGGAAGCATTCTCAGAAACTAATTTGTGATGCTTGCATTCAACTCACAGAGTTGAACATTCCACTTGATAAAGCAGTTTGGAAACACTCTTTTTGTGGAATCTGCAAGTGGATATTTGGACCTCTTTGAGACCTTCGTTGGAAATGGGAATTCTTCATATAAACAAGAAAGAAGAATTCTCAGAAACTGCTTTGTGATGTGAGCCTTCAACTCACCAAGTTTAACATTCCTTTCTTTTGAGCAGTTTTGAAAAACTCTTTTTGTAGTATTTGCAAGTGCATATTTAGAGTGCTTTGAGGCCTATGGTAGAAAACGAAATATATTCCCATAAAAACTAGACAGAAGCATTCTCAGAAACTACTTTGTGATGTTTGCATTCAACTCACAGAGTTTAGCCTTTCATTTGATAGAGCAGTTTTGAAACACTCTTTTTGTACAATATGCATGTGTATATTTAGAGTGCTTTGAGACCTATGTTTGAAAGTTAATGTCTTCACATAAAAACTAGACAGAAGCATTCTCAGAAACTAATTTGTGATATCTGCATTCAGCTCACAGAGTTGAACATTCCTCTTGATAGAGCAGTTTTGAAGCACTCTTTTGGAAGTGGCTGCAAGTGGATATTTGGGCATCTTTGAGGCCTTTGTTGGAAGCGCGATTTCTTCATACAAAACTAGACAGAAGAATTCTCGGAAACTTCTTGGTGATGTGTGCATTGAACTCAAAGAGTTGAACCTTCCTTTCAATCGAGCAGTTTTGAAACACTCTTTTTATAGAATTTCCAAGTGGATATTTCGAGCGTTTTGAGGCTCATTGTGGAAAAGGAAATCCTTCACAGAAAAACTAGACAGAATAATTCTCAGAAACTACTTTTTGATGTATGGGTTCAACTCGCAGACTTTAAGGTTTCTTTTGATAGAGTAGTTTTGAAACAGTCTTTTTGTAGAATTTGCAGGTGTATATTTAGAGTGCTTTGAGGCCAACAGTAGAAAAGGAATTATCTTCATATAAAAACTAGACGGAAGCCTTCTCAGAAACTACTTGTGATGTTTGCATTCAACTCACAGAGTTGAACCTTTCTCTTGATAGAGCAGTTTTGAAACACTCTTTTTGTAGAATCTGCAAGTGGATATTTGGACCTCTTTGAGACCTTCGTTGGTAACGGGATTTCTTCATCTAAAAAAGACAGAAAAAGTCAAAGATACTACTTTGTGTTTTGTGCGTTCACCTCCCATAGTTTAAAATTTCTGATGATAGAGCAGCTTTGAAACACTCTTTTTCTGAAGTTTGCAAGTGTAAGTTTAGTGTGCTTTGAGGCCTATGTTAAAAAACAGTATATCTTCACATAAAAATTTGAGGGAAGCATTCTCAGAAACCACTTTGTGATGTTTGCATTCAACCCACAGAGTTGAATATTCCTCTTGATAGAGCAGTTTTGAAACACTGTTTTTGTTTAATCTGCAAGTGGACATTTGGACCTCTTTGAGGCCTTTGTTGGAAATGGGAATTCTTCATATAAACAAGACAGAAGAATTCTCAGAAGGTACTTTGTGATGTGTGCGTTCAACTCACAGAGTTTAACCTTCGTTTCGATAGAGCAGTTTGGAAACACTTTTTGTAGAATTTGCAAGTGTATATTTAGAGCGCTTTGAGGCCTATAATAGAAAAGGAAATATCTTCATATAAAAACTAGACCGAAACATTCTCAGAAACTAGTTTGAGATGTTTGCATTCACTTCACAGAAATGAACCTTCCTCTTGATAGGGTAGTTTTGAAAAATTCTTTTTGTAACATCTGCAAGTGCAAATTTGGACCTCTTTGAGAGTTTTGTTGGAAATGGGATTTCTTCATATAAAACTTGAGAGAAGAATTCGCAGAAAATTCTTTGTGAATTGTGCATTCATCTCACAGAGTTGAAACTTCCTTTGATAGAGCAGTTTTGAAACACTCTTTTTGTAGAATTTCCAAGTGGATATTTAGAGCATTTTGAGATCTCTGGAAGAAAAAGAATTATCTTCATAGCAAAACTAGACAGAATCATTCTCAGAAACTTCTTTTTGATGTGTGGTTTCAACTCACAATGTTTAACGTTTTTTTGATAGAGTAGTTTTCAAACAGTCTTTTTGTAGAATTTGCAGGTGTATATTTAGAGTGCTTTGAGGCCAACGGTAGAAACGGAAATATCTTCATTTTAAAACTAGATGGAAACTTTCTCAGAAACTAATTTTGATGTTTGCATTCAACTCACAGAGTTGAACATTTCTCTTGATAGAGCAGTTTTGAAACACTCTTCTTGTAGAATCTGCAAGTGGTTATTTGGACCTCTTTGAAGCCATCGTTGGTAACAGGATTTCTTCATATAAAAAAGACAGAAGAATTCAAAGAAACTACTTTGTGTTTTGTGCGTTCAACTCACAGAGTTTACACTTTCTCTTGAGAGAGCAGCTTTGAAACACTCTTTTTCTGGAATTTGCAGGTGTATATGTAGTGCGCTTTGAGGCCTATAGTAAAAAAGGAAATATCTTCACATAAGTACTACATGGAAACATTCTCAGAAACTAGTTTGTGATGTTTGCATTCAATTCACAGAGATGAACATTCCTCTTGATAGAGCAGTTTTGAAACACTGTTTTTGGGGAATCTGCAAGAGGACATTTGGACCTCTTTGAGGCCTTCGTTGGAAATGGGAATTCTTCATATAAACAAGACAGAAGAATTCTCAGAAACTACTTTGTGATGTGTGCATTCAACTCACAGGGTTTAACCTTCCTTTCGCTGGAGCAGTGTTGAAACACTCTTTTTGTAGTTTTTCCAAGTGGATAATTAGAGCATTTTGAGGACTATGGTAGAAAAGGCAATATCTTCATAGAAAAACTAGATAGAATCATTCTCAGAAACTACTTTTTAATGTGTCATTTCAACTCACTATGTTTAACCTTTCTTTTGATAGAGTAGTTTTGAAACACTTTTTGTAGAATTTGCAAGTGTATATATAGAGTGCTTTGAGGCCAACGGTAGAAAAGGAAATATCTTCATATAAAAAGTAGACGGAAGCATTCTCAGAAACTACTTGTGATGTTTGCATTCAATTCACAAAGTTGAACATTCCTCTTGATAGAGCAGTTTTCAAACATTCTTTTTGTAGAATCTGCAACTGGATATTTGGACCTGTTTGATGCCTTCATTTTAAAAGTGATTTCTTCATATAAAACTAGACAGAAGAATCCTCAGAAACTTCTTTGTGATGTGTGCATTGACCTTAGAGAATTGAACCTTCCTTTCGATAGATAAGTAATGAAAAACTCTTCTTGTAGAATTTCCAAGTGGATATTTAGAGCCTTTGAGGCCGACGGTAGAAAAGGAAATATCTTCATAGAACAATTGGAAAGAATCTTTCTCTGAAACTACTATGTGGTGTGTGCGTTCAACACACAGAGTTTAACCTTTCTTTTGATACAGCAGTTTTGAAACACTCTTCTTTTAGAATTCCAAGTGGGTATTTGGAGCTTTTTGAGGCCTGTGGTAGAGGAGGAAATATCTTCACAGAAAAACTAGTCAGAATCATTCTCAGAAATTACTTTTTGATGTGTGCATTCAACTCACAGACTTTAACTTTTCTGTTGATAGAGCAGTTTTGAAACACTCTTTTTGTACAATTTGCAAGTGCATATTAAGAGTGCTTTGAGGCCTATGGTAGAAAAGGAAATATCTTCACAGAAAACTAGACAGAAGCATTCTCAGAAACTATTTTGTGATATTTGCATTCTACTCACAGAGTTGAACATTCCTCTTGATAAAGCAGTATTGAAACACAATTTTTGAAGAATCTGCAGGTGAATATTTGGACTGCTTTGAGGCCTTCGTTGGAAAAGGGATTTCTTCATATAAACAAGACAGAAGAATTCTCAGATACTACTTTGTGATGTGTTCGTTCAACTGACAGGGTTTAAACTTTCTGTTGATAGAGCAGCTTTGAAACACTCTTTTTGTGGAATTTGCAAGTGTATATTTAGAGCGGTTTCAGCCCTATGGTAAAAAAGGAAATATCTTTAAATAAAAACTAGATGGAAGCATTCTCAGAAACTAATTTGTGATGCTTGCATTCAACTCACAGAGTTGAACATTCCACTTGATAAAGCAGTTTGGAAACACTCTTTTTGTGGAATCTGCAAGTGGATATTTGGACCTCTTTGAGACCTTCGTTGGAAATGGGAATTCTTCATATAAACAAGAAAGAAGAATTCTCAGAAACTGCTTTGTGATGTGAGCCTTCAACTCACCAAGTTTAACATTCCTTTCTTTTGAGCAGTTTTGAAAAACTCTTTTTGTAGTATTTGCAAGTGCATATTTAGAGTGCTTTGAGGCCTATGGTAGAAAACGAAATATATTCCCATAAAAACTAGACAGAAGCATTCTCAGAAACTACTTTGTGATGTTTGCATTCAACTCACAGAGTTTAGCCTTTCATTTGATAGAGCAGTTTTGAAACACTCTTTTTGTACAATATGCATGTGTATATTTAGAGTGCTTTGAGACCTATGTTTGAAAGTTAATGTCTTCACATAAAAACTAGACAGAAGCATTCTCAGAAACTAATTTGTGATATCTGCATTCAGCTCACAGAGTTGAACATTCCTCTTGATAGAGCAGTTTTGAAGCACTCTTTTGGAAGTGGCTGCAAGTGGATATTTGGGCATCTTTGAGGCCTTTGTTGGAAGCGCGATTTCTTCATACAAAACTAGACAGAAGAATTCTCGGAAACTTCTTGGTGATGTGTGCATTGAACTCAAAGAGTTGAACCTTCCTTTCAATCGAGCAGTTTTGAAACACTCTTTTTATAGAATTTCCAAGTGGATATTTCGAGCGTTTTGAGGCTCATTGTGGAAAAGGAAATCCTTCACAGAAAAACTAGACAGAATAATTCTCAGAAACTACTTTTTGATGTATGGGTTCAACTCGCAGACTTTAAGGTTTCTTTTGATAGAGTAGTTTTGAAACAGTCTTTTTGTAGAATTTGCAGGTGTATATTTAGAGTGCTTTGAGGCCAACAGTAGAAAAGGAATTATCTTCATATAAAAACTAGACGGAAGCCTTCTCAGAAACTACTTGTGATGTTTGCATTCAACTCACAGAGTTGAACCTTTCTCTTGATAGAGCAGTTTTGAAACACTCTTTTTGTAGAATCTGCAAGTGGATATTTGGACCTCTTTGAGACCTTCGTTGGTAACGGGATTTCTTCATCTAAAAAAGACAGAAAAAGTCAAAGATACTACTTTGTGTTTTGTGCGTTCACCTCCCATAGTTTAAAATTTCTGATGATAGAGCAGCTTTGAAACACTCTTTTTCTGAAGTTTGCAAGTGTAAGTTTAGTGTGCTTTGAGGCCTATGTTAAAAAACAGTATATCTTCACATAAAAATTTGAGGGAAGCATTCTCAGAAACCACTTTGTGATGTTTGCATTCAACCCACAGAGTTGAATATTCCTCTTGATAGAGCAGTTTTGAAACACTGTTTTTGTTTAATCTGCAAGTGGACATTTGGACCTCTTTGAGGCCTTTGTTGGAAATGGGAATTCTTCATATAAACAAGACAGAAGAATTCTCAGAAGGTACTTTGTGATGTGTGCGTTCAACTCACAGAGTTTAACCTTCGTTTCGATAGAGCAGTTTGGAAACACTTTTTGTAGAATTTGCAAGTGTATATTTAGAGCGCTTTGAGGCCTATAATAGAAAAGGAAATATCTTCATATAAAAACTAGACCGAAACATTCTCAGAAACTAGTTTGAGATGTTTGCATTCACTTCACAGAAATGAACCTTCCTCTTGATAGGGTAGTTTTGAAAAATTCTTTTTGTAACATCTGCAAGTGCAAATTTGGACCTCTTTGAGAGTTTTGTTGGAAATGGGATTTCTTCATATAAAACTTGAGAGAAGAATTCGCAGAAAATTCTTTGTGAATTGTGCATTCATCTCACAGAGTTGAAACTTCCTTTGATAGAGCAGTTTTGAAACACTCTTTTTGTAGAATTTCCAAGTGGATATTTAGAGCATTTTGAGATCTCTGGAAGAAAAAGAATTATCTTCATAGCAAAACTAGACAGAATCATTCTCAGAAACTTCTTTTTGATGTGTGGTTTCAACTCACAATGTTTAACGTTTTTTTGATAGAGTAGTTTTCAAACAGTCTTTTTGTAGAATTTGCAGGTGTATATTTAGAGTGCTTTGAGGCCAACGGTAGAAACGGAAATATCTTCATTTTAAAACTAGATGGAAACTTTCTCAGAAACTAATTTTGATGTTTGCATTCAACTCACAGAGTTGAACATTTCTCTTGATAGAGCAGTTTTGAAACACTCTTCTTGTAGAATCTGCAAGTGGTTATTTGGACCTCTTTGAAGCCATCGTTGGTAACAGGATTTCTTCATATAAAAAAGACAGAAGAATTCAAAGAAACTACTTTGTGTTTTGTGCGTTCAACTCACAGAGTTTACACTTTCTCTTGAGAGAGCAGCTTTGAAACACTCTTTTTCTGGAATTTGCAGGTGTATATGTAGTGCGCTTTGAGGCCTATAGTAAAAAAGGAAATATCTTCACATAAGTACTACATGGAAACATTCTCAGAAACTAGTTTGTGATGTTTGCATTCAATTCACAGAGATGAACATTCCTCTTGATAGAGCAGTTTTGAAACACTGTTTTTGGGGAATCTGCAAGAGGACATTTGGACCTCTTTGAGGCCTTCGTTGGAAATGGGAATTCTTCATATAAACAAGACAGAAGAATTCTCAGAAACTACTTTGTGATGTGTGCATTCAACTCACAGGGTTTAACCTTCCTTTCGCTGGAGCAGTGTTGAAACACTCTTTTTGTAGTTTTTCCAAGTGGATAATTAGAGCATTTTGAGGACTATGGTAGAAAAGGCAATATCTTCATAGAAAAACTAGATAGAATCATTCTCAGAAACTACTTTTTAATGTGTCATTTCAACTCACTATGTTTAACCTTTCTTTTGATAGAGTAGTTTTGAAACACTTTTTGTAGAATTTGCAAGTGTATATATAGAGTGCTTTGAGGCCAACGGTAGAAAAGGAAATATCTTCATATAAAAAGTAGACGGAAGCATTCTCAGAAACTACTTGTGATGTTTGCATTCAATTCACAAAGTTGAACATTCCTCTTGATAGAGCAGTTTTCAAACATTCTTTTTGTAGAATCTGCAACTGGATATTTGGACCTGTTTGATGCCTTCATTTTAAAAGTGATTTCTTCATATAAAACTAGACAGAAGAATCCTCAGAAACTTCTTTGTGATGTGTGCATTGACCTTAGAGAATTGAACCTTCCTTTCGATAGATAAGTAATGAAAAACTCTTCTTGTAGAATTTCCAAGTGGATATTTAGAGCCTTTGAGGCCGACGGTAGAAAAGGAAATATCTTCATAGAACAATTGGAAAGAATCTTTCTCTGAAACTACTATGTGGTGTGTGCGTTCAACACACAGAGTTTAACCTTTCTTTTGATACAGCAGTTTTGAAACACTCTTCTTTTAGAATTCCAAGTGGGTATTTGGAGCTTTTTGAGGCCTGTGGTAGAGGAGGAAATATCTTCACAGAAAAACTAGTCAGAATCATTCTCAGAAATTACTTTTTGATGTGTGCATTCAACTCACAGACTTTAACTTTTCTGTTGATAGAGCAGTTTTGAAACACTCTTTTTGTACAATTTGCAAGTGCATATTAAGAGTGCTTTGAGGCCTATGGTAGAAAAGGAAATATCTTCACAGAAAACTAGACAGAAGCATTCTCAGAAACTATTTTGTGATATTTGCATTCTACTCACAGAGTTGAACATTCCTCTTGATAAAGCAGTATTGAAACACAATTTTTGAAGAATCTGCAGGTGAATATTTGGACTGCTTTGAGGCCTTCGTTGGAAAAGGGATTTCTTCATATAAACAAGACAGAAGAATTCTCAGATACTACTTTGTGATGTGTTCGTTCAACTGACAGGGTTTAAACTTTCTGTTGATAGAGCAGCTTTGAAACACTCTTTTTGTGGAATTTGCAAGTGTATATTTAGAGCGGTTTCAGCCCTATGGTAAAAAAGGAAATATCTTTAAATAAAAACTAGATGGAAGCATTCTCAGAAACTAATTTGTGATGCTTGCATTCAACTCACAGAGTTGAACATTCCACTTGATAAAGCAGTTTGGAAACACTCTTTTTGTGGAATCTGCAAGTGGATATTTGGACCTCTTTGAGACCTTCGTTGGAAATGGGAATTCTTCATATAAACAAGAAAGAAGAATTCTCAGAAACTGCTTTGTGATGTGAGCCTTCAACTCACCAAGTTTAACATTCCTTTCTTTTGAGCAGTTTTGAAAAACTCTTTTTGTAGTATTTGCAAGTGCATATTTAGAGTGCTTTGAGGCCTATGGTAGAAAACGAAATATATTCCCATAAAAACTAGACAGAAGCATTCTCAGAAACTACTTTGTGATGTTTGCATTCAACTCACAGAGTTTAGCCTTTCATTTGATAGAGCAGTTTTGAAACACTCTTTTTGTACAATATGCATGTGTATATTTAGAGTGCTTTGAGACCTATGTTTGAAAGTTAATGTCTTCACATAAAAACTAGACAGAAGCATTCTCAGAAACTAATTTGTGATATCTGCATTCAGCTCACAGAGTTGAACATTCCTCTTGATAGAGCAGTTTTGAAGCACTCTTTTGGAAGTGGCTGCAAGTGGATATTTGGGCATCTTTGAGGCCTTTGTTGGAAGCGCGATTTCTTCATACAAAACTAGACAGAAGAATTCTCGGAAACTTCTTGGTGATGTGTGCATTGAACTCAAAGAGTTGAACCTTCCTTTCAATCGAGCAGTTTTGAAACACTCTTTTTATAGAATTTCCAAGTGGATATTTCGAGCGTTTTGAGGCTCATTGTGGAAAAGGAAATCCTTCACAGAAAAACTAGACAGAATAATTCTCAGAAACTACTTTTTGATGTATGGGTTCAACTCGCAGACTTTAAGGTTTCTTTTGATAGAGTAGTTTTGAAACAGTCTTTTTGTAGAATTTGCAGGTGTATATTTAGAGTGCTTTGAGGCCAACAGTAGAAAAGGAATTATCTTCATATAAAAACTAGACGGAAGCCTTCTCAGAAACTACTTGTGATGTTTGCATTCAACTCACAGAGTTGAACCTTTCTCTTGATAGAGCAGTTTTGAAACACTCTTTTTGTAGAATCTGCAAGTGGATATTTGGACCTCTTTGAGACCTTCGTTGGTAACGGGATTTCTTCATCTAAAAAAGACAGAAAAAGTCAAAGATACTACTTTGTGTTTTGTGCGTTCACCTCCCATAGTTTAAAATTTCTGATGATAGAGCAGCTTTGAAACACTCTTTTTCTGAAGTTTGCAAGTGTAAGTTTAGTGTGCTTTGAGGCCTATGTTAAAAAACAGTATATCTTCACATAAAAATTTGAGGGAAGCATTCTCAGAAACCACTTTGTGATGTTTGCATTCAACCCACAGAGTTGAATATTCCTCTTGATAGAGCAGTTTTGAAACACTGTTTTTGTTTAATCTGCAAGTGGACATTTGGACCTCTTTGAGGCCTTTGTTGGAAATGGGAATTCTTCATATAAACAAGACAGAAGAATTCTCAGAAGGTACTTTGTGATGTGTGCGTTCAACTCACAGAGTTTAACCTTCGTTTCGATAGAGCAGTTTGGAAACACTTTTTGTAGAATTTGCAAGTGTATATTTAGAGCGCTTTGAGGCCTATAATAGAAAAGGAAATATCTTCATATAAAAACTAGACCGAAACATTCTCAGAAACTAGTTTGAGATGTTTGCATTCACTTCACAGAAATGAACCTTCCTCTTGATAGGGTAGTTTTGAAAAATTCTTTTTGTAACATCTGCAAGTGCAAATTTGGACCTCTTTGAGAGTTTTGTTGGAAATGGGATTTCTTCATATAAAACTTGAGAGAAGAATTCGCAGAAAATTCTTTGTGAATTGTGCATTCATCTCACAGAGTTGAAACTTCCTTTGATAGAGCAGTTTTGAAACACTCTTTTTGTAGAATTTCCAAGTGGATATTTAGAGCATTTTGAGATCTCTGGAAGAAAAAGAATTATCTTCATAGCAAAACTAGACAGAATCATTCTCAGAAACTTCTTTTTGATGTGTGGTTTCAACTCACAATGTTTAACGTTTTTTTGATAGAGTAGTTTTCAAACAGTCTTTTTGTAGAATTTGCAGGTGTATATTTAGAGTGCTTTGAGGCCAACGGTAGAAACGGAAATATCTTCATTTTAAAACTAGATGGAAACTTTCTCAGAAACTAATTTTGATGTTTGCATTCAACTCACAGAGTTGAACATTTCTCTTGATAGAGCAGTTTTGAAACACTCTTCTTGTAGAATCTGCAAGTGGTTATTTGGACCTCTTTGAAGCCATCGTTGGTAACAGGATTTCTTCATATAAAAAAGACAGAAGAATTCAAAGAAACTACTTTGTGTTTTGTGCGTTCAACTCACAGAGTTTACACTTTCTCTTGAGAGAGCAGCTTTGAAACACTCTTTTTCTGGAATTTGCAGGTGTATATGTAGTGCGCTTTGAGGCCTATAGTAAAAAAGGAAATATCTTCACATAAGTACTACATGGAAACATTCTCAGAAACTAGTTTGTGATGTTTGCATTCAATTCACAGAGATGAACATTCCTCTTGATAGAGCAGTTTTGAAACACTGTTTTTGGGGAATCTGCAAGAGGACATTTGGACCTCTTTGAGGCCTTCGTTGGAAATGGGAATTCTTCATATAAACAAGACAGAAGAATTCTCAGAAACTACTTTGTGATGTGTGCATTCAACTCACAGGGTTTAACCTTCCTTTCGCTGGAGCAGTGTTGAAACACTCTTTTTGTAGTTTTTCCAAGTGGATAATTAGAGCATTTTGAGGACTATGGTAGAAAAGGCAATATCTTCATAGAAAAACTAGATAGAATCATTCTCAGAAACTACTTTTTAATGTGTCATTTCAACTCACTATGTTTAACCTTTCTTTTGATAGAGTAGTTTTGAAACACTTTTTGTAGAATTTGCAAGTGTATATATAGAGTGCTTTGAGGCCAACGGTAGAAAAGGAAATATCTTCATATAAAAAGTAGACGGAAGCATTCTCAGAAACTACTTGTGATGTTTGCATTCAATTCACAAAGTTGAACATTCCTCTTGATAGAGCAGTTTTCAAACATTCTTTTTGTAGAATCTGCAACTGGATATTTGGACCTGTTTGATGCCTTCATTTTAAAAGTGATTTCTTCATATAAAACTAGACAGAAGAATCCTCAGAAACTTCTTTGTGATGTGTGCATTGACCTTAGAGAATTGAACCTTCCTTTCGATAGATAAGTAATGAAAAACTCTTCTTGTAGAATTTCCAAGTGGATATTTAGAGCCTTTGAGGCCGACGGTAGAAAAGGAAATATCTTCATAGAACAATTGGAAAGAATCTTTCTCTGAAACTACTATGTGGTGTGT
This sequence comes from Pan troglodytes, assembly GCF_028858775.2. NCBI lineage: Eukaryota > Metazoa > Chordata > Mammalia > Primates > Hominidae > Pan > Pan troglodytes. Next base: position 65,767,077 of record NC_072403.2, read on the forward strand.
GCGTTCAACACACAGAGTTTAACCTTTCTTTTGATACAGCAGTTTTGAAACACTCTTCTTTTAGAATTCCAAGTGGGTATTTGGAGCTTTTTGAGGCCTGTGGTAGAGGAGGAAATATCTTCACAGAAAAACTAGTCAGAATCATTCTCAGAAATTACTTTTTGATGTGTGCATTCAACTCACAGACTTTAACTTTTCTGTTGATAGAGCAGTTTTGAAACACTCTTTTTGTAGAGTTTGCAAGTATATATTAAGTGTGCTTTGAGGCCTATGGTAGAAAAGGAAATATCTTCACATAAAAACTAGACAGAAGCATTCTCAAAACTACTTTGTGATGTTTGCATTCAACTCACAAAGCTGAACATTCCTCTTGATAGAGCAGTAGTGAAACACAATTTCTGAAGAATCTGCAAGTGAAAATTTGGACTGCTTTGAAGCCTTCGTTGGAAACGGGATTTCTTCATATAAACAAGAGAGAAGAATTCTCAGATACTACTTTGTGGTGTTTGCTTTCAACTGACAGAGTTTAAACTCTCTGTTGATACAGCAGCTTTGAAACACTCTTTTTGTGGAATTTGGAAGTGTATATTTAGAGCGCTTTGAGCCCTATGGTAGAAAAGGAAATATATTCACATAAAAACTAGACGGAAGCATTCTCAGAAACTACTTTTTGATGTTTGCATTCAACTCACAGAGTTTAGCCTTTCATTTGATAGAGCAGTTTTGAAATGCTCCTCTTGTACAATTTGCATGTGTATGTTTAGAATGCTTTGAGGCCTGTGTTTGTAAGGCAATATATTCACATAAAAACTTGACAGAAGCATTCTGAGAAACTACATTTTGATGTTTGCATTCAACTCACAGAGTTGAACATTTCTCTTGATAGAGCAGTTTTGAAACACTCTTTTGGAAATGTCTGCAAGTGGATATTTGTGCATATTTGTGGCCTTCTTTGGAAATGGGAATTCTTCATAAAAAACTAGAGAGAAGAATTCTCAGAAATTTCTTTGTGTTGTGTTCATTGAACTCACAGAGTTGAACCTTCATTTCTGTACAGCAGCTTTGAGTCACTCTTTTTGTAGAATTTCCAAGTGGATATTTAGAGCGATTTGAGGCCTATTGTGGAAAAGGAAATACCTTCATAGAAAAAGTACACAGAATCATTCTGGAAAACTACTTTTTGACGTGTGGCTTCAAATCAGAAGGTTTAAGGTTTTTTTTGATAGAGTAGTTTTGAAACAGTCTTTTTGTAGAATTTGCAGGTGTATATTTAGAGTGCCTTGAGGTCAACGGTAGAAAAAGAATTATCTTCATATGAAAACTAGACGGAAGCATTCTCAGAAACTACTTGTGACGTTTGCTTTCAACTCACAGACTTGAACATTTCTCTTGATAGAGCAGTTTTGAAACACTCTTTTTTTAGAATCCGCAAGTGGATATTTGGACCACTTTGAGGCCATTTTTGGTAACGGGATTTTTTCATATAAAAAAGACAGAAGAATTCAAAGAAACTACTTTGTGATTTGTATGTTCACCACAAAGAATTTAAACTTTGCGTTGATACAGCAGCTTTCAAACACTCTTTTTCTGGAATTTGCCAGTGCATATTTAGTGCGCTTTGAGGCATATGGTAAAAATGGAAATATCTTCACATGAAAAATAGGTGGAAGCATTCTCAGAAACTACTTTGTGATGTTTGCATTCAGCACACACAGTTGAACATTTCTCTTGATAGAGCAGTTTTGAAACACTCTTTTTGTAGAATCTGCAAGTGGATATTTGAACCTCTTTATGGCCTTAGTTTGAAACGTGATTTCTTCATATAAAACTAGACAGAAGAATTCTCAGAAACTTCTTGGTGATGTGTGCTTTCAACTCACAGAGTTGAACCTTCCTTTAGATAGAGCAGTGTTGAGAGTCTCTTTTGCAGAATTTCGAAGTGAATATTTAGTGTCATTTGAGGCCCATGGGAGAAAAGGTAATATCTTCATAGAAAAACTTGACAGAATGATTCCCAGAAAGTAATTTGTGATGTGCGCGTTCAACTCACAGAGTTTATCGTTTCCTTTGATATAGCAGATTTGAAATACTCTTTTTGTAGAATCTGCAAGTGTATATTTGGACTTTTTGAGGCCTTCGTTGGAAAGGAGATTTCTTCATACAAAACTAGTCAGAAGAATTATCAGAAACTTCTTTGTGAAGTGTGCATTCAACTCACAGAATTGAACCTTCCTTTCGATAGAGCAGTTTTGAAATATTCTTTTTGCACGATTTCCAAGTGGATATTCAGAGCCTTTCGAGGCCAATGGGAGAAAAGGAAATATCTTCACAGAAAAACTGGACGGAATCATTCTCAGAAACTACTTTGAGATGTGTGCATTCAGCTTACAGAGTTCATCCTTTCTTTTGATAGAGCAGTTTTGAAACATTATTTTTGTGGAATTCGCAAGTGTATATTTAGAGCGCTTTGAGGCCAATGGTAGAAAAGGTAATATCTTCACATAAAAAGTAGACAGAAGCATTGTCAGAAACTATTTTGTGATATTTACCTTCAACTCACAGAGTTTAAAATTCCTATTGATTGAGCAGTTTTCAAACACTCTTTTTATAGAATCTGCAAGGTGATATTTGGACCTCTTTGTGGCCTTCGTTTGAAACGTGATTTCTGCATATAAAACCAGAGAGAAGATTTTTCAGAAGCTTCTTTCAGATGAGTGCTTCCAGCTCATGGAGTTGAACCTTGCTTTCGATAGAGCAGTTTTGAGACTCTTTTTTTGTAGAATTTCCACGTGGATATTTGGCGCTATTTGAGGCTTATGGCAGAATAGGCAATATCTTCATAGAAGAACTAGACAGAATGATTCTCAGATACTACATTGTGATGTGTGTGTTGAACTCACAGAGTTTAACCTTTCTTTTTATAGAGCAGTTTTGAAACACTCTTTTTGTAGAATCTGCAAGTGAATATTTGGACTTTTTTGAGGCCTTGGTTGGAAACGGGATTTCTTCATGTAAAACTAGACAGAAGAATTCTCAGAAACTTCTCTGTGATGTGTGCATTCAACTCACAGAGTTGAACCTTCCTTTCCATAGAGCAGTTTTGAAATACTCTTTTTGTAGAATTTCCAAGTGCATATTTGGAACTGTTCATGGCCTATGGTAGAAAAGGAAATATCTTCATAGAAAAACCAGACAGAATCATTCTCAGAAACTACTTTGTGATGCGTGAATTCAGCTTACAGAGTTTAACCTTTCTTTTGATAGAGCAGTTTTGAAACACTCTTTTTCTTGAATTTGCATGTGTATATTTAGAACGCTTTGAGGCCTACGGTAGAAAAGGAAATATCTTCACATAAATACTAGACAGAAGCACTGTCAGAAACTATTTTGTGATATTTGCATTGAACTCAAAGAGTTGAACATTCCCCTTGATAGAGCAGTTTTAAAACACTCTTTTGTTGAATCTGCAATTGGATATTTGGACCTCTTGGTGGCCATCTTTTAATACGTGATTTCTTCATATAAAACTAGACAGAAGAATTCTCAGAAACTTCTTTCTGATGTGTGCTTTCAACTCACAGAGTTGAAGCTTCCTTTTGATAGAGCAGTTTTGAAACTCTTTTTGTAGTATTTCCAAGGGGATATTTAGCGCCATTTGAGGACTATGGTAGAAAAAGCAATATCTTCATAGAAAAACTAGATGGAATCATTCTCACAAACTACTTTGTGATGTGTGCATTCAACCCACAGAGTTTAACCTTTCTTTTGATAGAGCAGTTTTGAAACACTCTTTTTGTAGAATCTGCCGTTGAATATTTTTGTAGAATCTGCAGTTGGTCTTTTTTGAGGCCTTCATTGTAAACAAGATTTCTTGATATAAAACTTGACAGAAGAATTCTCAGAAACTTCATTGTGATGTGTGCATTCAACTCACAGAGTTGAACCTTGTTTTCGATAGATCAGTTTTGAAATACTCCTTATGTAGTATTTCCAAGAGGGTATTTATAGCGACTCAAGGCCTATGGTAGAAAAGACAATATCTTCATACAATAACTAGACAGAATCATTCTCAGAAACTACTTTGTGATGTTTGCATTCAGCTTACAGATTTTAAACTTTCTTTTGATAGATCAGTTCTGAAACAACCTTTTTGTGGGATTTGCCAATGTATATTTAGAGCGCTTTGAGGCCTATGGTAGAAAAGGAAATATCTTCACACATAAACTAGACAAAAGCATTGTCAGAAACTAATTTGTGATATTTGCATTCATCTCACAGAGTTGAACATTCCTCTTGATAGAGCAGTTCTGAAACAACCTTTTTGTGGGATTTGCCAATGTATATTTAGAGCGCTTTGAGGCCTATGGTAGAAAAGGAAATATCTTCACACATAAACTAGACAGAAGCATTGTCAGAAACTAATTTGTGATATTTGCATTCATCTCACAGAGTTGAACATTCCTCTTGATAGAGCAGTTTTGAAACTCTCTTTTTGTAGAATCCGCAATTGGATATTTGGACCTCTTTGGGTCCATCGTTTCGTACGTGATTTCTACATATAAAACTAGACAGAAGAACTCTCAGAAACTTCTTTGTGATGTGTGCTTTCCACTCAAAGAGTTGAACTTTCCTTTGGATAGGACAGTATTGAGACTCTCTTTTTGTAGAATTTCCAAGTGGATATTAAGTGCCTTTTGAGGCCCACGTTAGAAAAGGAAACATCTTCAAAAAAAACTAGAAAAAATGATTCTCAGAAACTACTTTGTGATGTGTGCGTTCAACTCACAGAATTTAAACTTTCTTTTGATCAGTTTTGAAACACTCTTTTTGTAGAATCTGCAAGTGAATATTTGGACTTTTTAAAGGCCTTCTTTGGAAATGGGATTTCTTCATATAAAACTTGACAGAAGAATTCTCAGAAACTTATTTGTGATGTGTGCTTTCAACTCACAGATTTCAAACTTCCTTTCGATAGAGCAGTTTTGAAATACTCTTTTTGTAGTATTTCCATGTTGATATTTAGAGTGGTTCGAGGCCTATGGTAGAAAAGGAAATATCTTCATAGAAAAACTAGACAGAATATGCTCAGAATCTATTTTGTGATATGTGCATTCAGCTTACAGAGTTTAAGCTTTCTTTTGATAGAGCAGTTTTGAAACACTCTTTTTGTGGTATTTTCAAGTGTATATTTAGAGCGCTTTGAGCCCTACGGTAGAAAAGGAAATATCTTCACATAAAAACTAGACAGCAGCATTGTCAGAAAGTATTTTGAGATATTTGCATTCAAATCACAGAATTGAACATTCCTCTTGATAGAGCAGTTTTGAAACACTCTCTTTGTAGTATCTGCAAGTGGATATTTGGACCTCTTTGTGGCCTTCGTTTGAAACGTTATTTCTACATATAAAACTAGACAGAAGAACTCTCAGAAATTTCTTTGTGATGTGTGCTTTCAAATCACAGAGCTGAAACTTCCTTTCGATAGAGCAGATTCGAGACTCTCTTCTTGTGGAATTTCCAAGTAGATATTTGGCGCCGTTTGAGGCCTATGGTAGAAAAGGAAATATCTTCATAGAAAACTAGAAAGAATGATTTTCAGAACCTACTTTGTGATGTGTGCGTTCAACACACAGAGTTTAACCTTCCTTTTGATAGAGCAGTTTTGAAACACTCTTTTTGTAGAATCTGCAGTTGAATATTTGGACTTTTCTGAAGCCTTCGTTATAAACGGGATTTCTCCATATAAAACATGACAGAAGAATTCTCAGAAAATTCTCTGTGATGTGTTCATTCAACTCTCAGAGTTGAACCTTCCTTTCGATAGAGCAGTTTTGAAATACTTTTTGTAGAATTTCCAAGTTGATATTTCTAGCGGTCCAAGACTATGTTAGAAAGGAAATATCTTCATAGAAAAATTAGACAGAATTATTCTCAGAAACTACATTGTGATGTGTGCATTCTGTGTACAGAGTTTAACCTTTCTTTTGATAGAGCAATTTTGAAACACTCTTTTTGTGGAATTTGCAAGTGTATATTTAGAGCGCTTTGAGGCCTACGGTAGAAAAGGTAATATCTTCACATAAAAAGTAGACAGAAGCATTGTCAGAAACTACTTTGTGATATTTACATTCAACTCAGAGAGTTGAACATTAATCTTGATAGAGCAGTTTTGAAACACTCTTTTTGTAGAATATGCAAGTGGATATTTGGACCTCTTTGTGGCCTTCCTTGGAGACGTGATTGCTTCATATAAAACAAGACAGAAGAAGTCGCAGAAACTTGTTTGTGATGAGTGCTTTCAAGTCACAGAGTTGAACCTTCCTTTCGATAGAGCAGTTTTGAAACTCTCTTTGTAGAATGTCCAAGAGGGTATTTAGCGCCGTTTGGGGCCACTGGTATAAAAGGCAATGTCTTCACAGAAAAACTAGACAGAATGATTCTCAGAAACTACTTTGTGGTGTGTGCGTTCAACTCACAGAGTATAACCTTTTTTTTTTATAGAGCAGTTTTGAAACACTCTTTTTGTAGAATCTGCATGTGAATATTTTGATTTTTGGAGGAATTCGTTGGAAACGGAATTTCTTCATATAAAAATAGACAGAAGAATTCTCAGAAACTTCTTTGTGATGTGTTCTTTCAACTCACTGTGTTGAACATTCCTTTGGATAGAGCAGTTATGAAACTCTCTTTTATAGCATTTCCAAGTGGATAATTAGCGCCATTTGAGGCCTATGGTAGAAAAGGCAGTATCTTCATAGAAGAATTAGACAGAATGATTCTCAGATACTACATTGTGATGTGTGTGTTGAACTCACAGAGTTTAACCTTTCTTTTTATAGAGCAGTTTTGAAACACTCTTTTTGTAGAATCTGCAAGTGAATATTTGGACTTTTTTGAGGCCTTGGTTGGAAACGGGATTTCTTCATGTAAAACTAGACAGAAGAATTCTCAGAAACTTCTCTGTGATGTGTGCATTCAATTCACAGAGTTGAACCTTCCTTTCCATAGAGCAGTTTTGAAATATTTTTTGTTGTAGAATTTCCAAGTGCATATTTGGAACCGTTCATGGCCTATGGTAGAAAAGGAAATATCTTCATAGGAAAACCAGACAGAATCATTCTCAGAAACTACTTTGTGATGCGTGAATTCATCTTACAGAGTTTAACCTTTCTTTTGATAGAGCAGTTTTGAAACACTCTTTTTCTTGAATTTGCATGTGTATATTTAGAACGCTTTGAGGCCTACGGTAGAAAAGGAAATATCTTCACATAAATACTAGACAGAAGCTCTGTCAGAAACTATTTTCTGATATTTGCATTGAACTCAAAGAGTTGAACATTCCCCTTGATAGAGCAGTTTTAAAACACTCTTTTGTTGAATCTGCAATTGGATATTTGGACCTCTTGGTGGCCATCTTTTAATACGTGATTTCTTCATATAAAACTAGACAGAAGAATTTTCAGAAACTTCTTTATGATGTGTGCTTTCAACTCACAGAGGTGAACCTTCCTTTCGGTAGAGCAGTTTTGAAACTCTCTTTCTGTAGAATTTCCAACTGCATATTTAGCGCGTTTGAGGCCTATTGTAGAAAAGGCAATATCTTCATAGAAAAGCTAGACAGAATTATTCTCAGAAACTACTTTGTGATGTGTGGGTTCCACTCACCGAGTTTAACCTTTCTTTTGATAGAGCAGTTTTGAAACACTCTTTTTGTAGAATCTAAAAGTAAATATTTGGACCTCCTTGTGACCTTCGTTTAAAACGTGATTTCTTCGTGCACAACTAGACAGAAGAATTCTCAAACTTCTGTGTGATGTGTGCTATCAACTCACAGGGTTAAACCTTCCTTTCAATAGAGCAGTTGTGAAACTCTCCTTTTGAAGAATTTCCAAGTGGATATTTAGCGCCGTTTGCGGCCTAAGGTAGAAAAAACAATATATTCATTGAAGAACTAGACAGAATTATTCTCAGAAACTTCTTTGTGATTTGTGTGTTCATCTCACAGAGTTTAACTTTTCAAAGAGCACCTTTGAAACACCCTTTTTGTAGAATCTGCAAGTGAATATTTGGACTTTTTTGAGGCCTTCGTTGGAAACGGAATTCTTCATATGAAACTTGACAGAAGAATTCTCAGTAACTTTTTTGTGATGTGTGCATTCAACACACAGAGATGATCTTTCCTTTCAATAGAGCAGTTTTGAAATACTCTTTTTGTAGAATTTTCAAGTGGATATTTAGAGCGGTTCAAGGCCTATGCTAGAAAAGGAAATATCTTTATAGGAAAACTGGACAGAATGATTCTCAGAAACTACTTTGTGATGTGTGCATTCAACTTAAAGAGTTTAACATTTGTTTTGATAGAGCAATTTTGAAACACCCTCTTTGTGATATTTGCAAGTATATATTTAGAGCGCTTTGAGTCTTACAGTAGAAAACGGAATATCATCACATAAAAACTAGACAGAAGCATTTTCAGAAACTACTTTGTGATATTTGCATTCAACCGACAGAGTTTAACATTCCTCTTGATTGAGAAGTTTCGAAACACTCTTTGTGAAGAATCTGCAACTGCATATTTGGACCTCTTTGTGGCCTTCGTTGGAAACGTGATGTCTTCATATAAAATTAGACAGAAGAATTCTCAGAATCTTTTTTTTGATGGGTGCTTTCAAATCACAGAGTTGAACCTTACTTTAGACAGAGCAGTTTTGAAACTCTCTTTTTGCAGAATTTCCAGGTGGATATTTAACGCCGTTTGAGGGCTTTTGTAGAAAAGGCAATATCTTCATAGAAAAACTTGACAGAATGATTCTCAGGAACTACTTTGTGAAGTGTGCGTTCACCTCACAGAGCTTAACCTTTCTTTTGCTAGAGCAGTTTTGAAACACTCTTTTTGTAGAATCTGCAAGTGAATATTTGGACTTCTTTGAGGCCTTCGTTGCGAAAGGGATTTCCTCATATGAAACTTGACAGAAGAATTCTCAGAAACTTCTTTGTGATGTGAGCCTTCAACTAACAGCGTTGAAACGTTGTTTCGACAGAGATGTTTTGAAATACTCTTTTTGTTGAATTTCCAAGTGGATATTTAGCGCTGTTTGAGGTGTATGTTAGAAACGGCAATATCTTCATAGAAAAACTAGAGAGAATCATTATCAGAAACTACTTTGTGATGTGTGCATTCAGATTACAGAGTTTAACCTTTCTTTTGATAGATCAGTTTTGAAACATTCTTTTTTGTGGAATTTGCAAGTTTATATATAGAGCGCTTTGAGGCCTATGGTAGAAAAGGAAATATCTTCACTTGAAAACTACAAAGAAGCATTGTCAGAAACTACTTTGTGATATTTGCATTCAACTCACAGAGTTTAACATTCCTCTTGATTGAGTAAATTGGAAACACCCTTTTTGTAGGATCTGCAAGTGGATATTTGGACCTCTATGTGGCCTTCGTTTCAATCGAGGTTTCCTCATACAAAACTAGAGGGAAGAATTCTCAGAAACTTCTTTGTGATGTGTGCTTTCAACTCACAGAGTTGAAACTTCCTTTCGATGCAGCAATTTGGAAACTCTCCTTTTGTAGAATTTCCAAGTGGATAATTAGCACGGTTTGAGTCCTATGGTAGAAAACAAAATATCTTCATAGAAAAACTAGACAGAATGATTCTCAGAAACTATTTTGTGATGTGTGCCTTCAACTCAAGGAGTTTAACCTTTCTTTTGTTAGAGCAGTTTTGAAACACTCTTTTTGTAGAATCTGCATGTGAATATTTGGACTTTTTGGAGGACTTCGTTGGAAACGGAATTTCTTCATATAAAACTAGACAGAATAATTCTCAGAAACTTCTTGTGATGTGTCCTTTCAACTAACAGAGTTGAAAATTCCTTTCGATAGAGCAGTTTTGAAACGCTCTTTTTATAGAATTTCCAAGTGGATATTTAGAGCCGTTTGAGGCTTATGTTAGAAAAGGAAATATCTTCATGGAAAAACTAGACAGAAAGATTCTCAGAAACTACTTTGTGATGTGTGCGTTTACCTCACAGAGTTTAATATTTGTTTTGATAGAGAAGGTTTGAAACACTCTTTTTGTAGAATCTGCAAGTGAATATTTGGATTTTTTTGAGGCCTTCGTTAGAAACGGGATTTCATCATGCAAAACTTGACAGGAGAATTCTCAGAAACTTCTTTCTGTTGTGTGCATTAAACTCACAGTGTTGAACCTTCTTTTTGATAGAGCAGTTTTGTAATACTCTTTTTGTATATTTTCCAAGTGGATAATTAGTGCGGTTCGAGGCCTGTGGTAGAAAAGGAAATATCTTCATAGAAAAACTAGACAGAATCATTCTCAGAAACTACTTTTAATGTGTGCATTCAGCTTACAGGGTTTAACCTGTGTTTTGATAGGGCAGTTTTGAAACCCACTTTTTGTGAAATTTGAAGTGTATATTTAGAGCGCTTTGAGGCCTATGGAAGAAAAGGAAATATCTTCACATATAAACTAGACAGAAGCATTGTCAGAAACTACTTTGTGATATTTGCATTCAACTCACAGAGTTGAACATTCATCTTGACAGAGCAGTTTTGAAACACACTTTGTGAAGTATCTGCAAGTGGATATTTGGACCTCTCTTTGGCCGTCGTTTGTAACGTGATTTCTTCTTATAAAACTAGACAGAAGACTTCTCAGAAACTTCTTTGTGATGTGTGCTTTCCACTCACAGATTTGAGCCTTCCTTTTGATAGAGCATTTTTGAAACTCTCTTCTTGCAAAATTTCCAAGTGGATATTTAGCGCCATTTGAAGCCTATGCTAGAAAAGGCAATATCTTAATAGAAAAACTAGACAGAACGATTCTCAGAAACTAGTTTGTGATGTGTCCGTTGATCTCACAGAGTTTAACTTTTCTTTGATATAGGATTTTTGAAACACTCTTTTTGTAGAATCTGCAAGTGAATATTTGGACTTTTTTGAGGCCTTCATTGGAAACGGGATTTCTTCATATAAAACTTGACAGAAAAATTCTCAGGAACTACATTGTGATGTGTACATTCAACTCCCACAGATGAACCTTCCTTTCGATAGAACAGTTTTGAAATACCCTTTTTGTTGAATTTCCATATGGATATTTAGAGCGTTTCATGGCCAATGGAGGAAAAGTAAATATCTTCATAGAAAAACTAGACACAATCATTCTCAGTAACCACTTTGTGATGTGTGCATTCAGCTTTCAGAATTTAACATTTCTTTTGAAAGAGCAGTTTTGAAACACTCTTTTTGTGGAATTTGATAGTGTATATGTAGAGCGCTTTGAGGCCTATTGTAGAAAAGGAAGTATGTGCACATTAAAACCGGACCGAAGTGTTTTCAGAAACTAATTTGTGATATTTGCATTCAACTCACAGAGTTGAACATTCCTCTTGATAGGGCTTTTTGAAACACTCTTTTTGTAGAATCTGCAAGTGGATATTTGGACCTCTTTGTGGCTTTCATTTGAAATGTGATTTCTTCATATTAAGCTAGACAGGAGAATTCTAAGAAACTTCTTTGAGAAGTGTGCTTTCAAATGACAGAGTTGAACCTTCCTTTCGAAAGAGCAGTTTTGGAACTCCCTTTTTGTAGAATTTCCAAGTGGATATTTAGCGCAGTTTGAGTCCTGTGGTAGAAAAGCCAATATTTTCAAGAAAAACTAGACAGAATGATTCTCTGAAACTACATTGTGATGTGTGAGTTCAACTCACAGAATTTAACATTTCTTTTGATAGAGCAGTTTTGAAACACTCTTTTTGTAGAATCTGCAAGTGAATATTTGGACTTTTTTGAGCCTTCTTTGGAAACAGGCATTCTTCATATAAAACTTGACAGAAGAATTCTCAGAAACTTCTTTGTGATGTGTGCATTCAACTCACAGAGTTGAACCTTCCTTTTGATAGAGCAGTTTTGAAATACTCTTTTTATAGAATTTTCAAGTGGATATTCAGAGCAGTTCGAGCCCTGTGGTAAAAAAGGAAATGTCTTCATATAAAAACTAGACAGAATCATTCTCAGAAACTAGACTTTGATGGCAGCATTCAGCTTACAGAGTTTAACTTTTCTTTTCATAGAGCAGTTTTGAAACCCCCTTTTTGTGGAATTTGCAAGTGTATATTTATAGGGCTTTGAGGCTTACGGTAGAAAAGGAAATATCTTCTCAAAAACATTAGAAGCATTGTCAGAAACTACTTTGTGATATTTGCATTGAACTCAAAGTGTTGAACATTCCTCTTGATTGAGCAGTTTTGAAACACTCTTTTCGTAGGATCTGCAAGTGGTTATTAGGACCTCTTTGTGGCCTGCGTTTGATACGTGATTTCTTCCTATGAAGCTAGACAGAAGAATTCTCAGAAACTTCTTTGTGATGTGTGCTTTCAACTCACAGATTTGAACCTTCCTTTCAATAGATCAGTTTTGAAACTCTCTTTTTGTAGAATTTCCAAGTGGATATTTAGCGCCGATGAGGCCTATGGTAGAAAAGACAATATCTTCATTGAAAAACTAGACAGAATGATTCTCAGAAACTACTTTGTGATGTGTGCATTCAACTCACAGAGTTTAACTTTTCTTTTGATAGAGCGTTTTTGAAACACTCTTTTTAAAGAATCCGCAAGTGAATATTTGGACTTTTTTGAGGCCTTCATTGGAAACGGGATTTCTTCATATAAAACATGACAGAATAATTCTCAGAAACTTCTTTGGGATGTGTGCATTCAACTCACAGAGTTGAACCTACCTCTCGATAGAGCAGTTTTGAAATACTCTTTTTATAGGATCTTCAAGTTGATAATTACAGAGGTATGAGGCCTATGGTAGAAAAGGAAATATCTTCATAGAAAAACTAGACCGAATCATTCTCAGAAACTACTTTGTGATGTGTGCATTAACCTTACAGAGTTTAACCTTTCTTTTGATAGAGCAGTTTTGAAGCAATCTATTTGTGTAGTTTACAAGTGTATATTTAGAGCGCCTTGAGGCCTACAGTAGAAAACGTAATATCTTCACAAAAAAACGAGACAGAAGCATCGTCAGAAACTACTTTGTGACATTTACATTCAACTCACAGAGTTGAACATTCCTCTTGATAGAGCAGTTTTGAAACCCTCTTTTGTAGAATCTGCAAGTGGATATTCTGACCTCATGGTGGCCATCTTTTGATAAGTGATTTCTTCATATAAAACTTGACAGAAGAATTCGCAGAAACATTTTTGTGATGAGTGTATCCAACTCACAGAGTTGAAACTTCCTTTCAATAGAGCAACTTTGAGATTCTCTTTTTGTAGAAATTCCAAGTGGATATTTAGGGGGGATAGAGGCCTATGGTAGAAAAGGAAATATCATCATAGAAAAACTAGACAGAATCATTATCAGAAACCAGTTTGTGATGTGTGCATTCACCTTACAGAGTTTAACCTTTCTTTTAATAGAACAGTTTTGAAACAACTTTTTGTGGAATTTGCAAGTGTATATTTAGAGCGTTTTGAGGCCTACGGTAGAAAAGGAAATATCTTCACAAAAAAATAGACAGAAGCATTGTCAGAAACTACTTTGTGATATCTGCATTCAGCTCACATAGTTGAACATTCCTCTTGATAGAGGAGTTTTGAAACACTCGTTTTGTAGAATCTGCAAGTGGATATTTAGACCTCTTTGGGTAGACAAAAAATTCTCTCTTTGTTCAATTTCCAAGTGGATATTTAACGTTGTTTGAGGCCTATGGTAGAAAAGGCAATATCATCATAGAAAAACTAGACAGAAGAATTCTCATAAACTTATTTGTGATGTGTGCTTTCAACTCACAGAGCTGAACCTTCTTTTCAGTAGAGCAGTTTAGAAACTCTCTTTCTGTAGAATTTCCAAGTGGATATTTAGAGCGGTTTGAAGCCTATGGTATAAAAGGCAATATCTTCATAGAAAAACTAGACATATTCATTCTCAGAAACTAATTTGTGATGTGTGCATTCAGCTTACAAAGTTAAACCTTTATTTGCTAGATTAGTTTTGAAACACTCTTTTTGTAGAATCTGCAAGTGAATATTTGAACTTTTTTGAGGCTGTCATTGGAATCGGGATTTCTTCATATGAAACTTGACAGAAGAATTATCAGAAACTTCTTTGTGTTGTGTGCATTTAACTCACAGTGTTGAACCTTCTTTCTGATAGAGCAGTTTTGAAATACTCTTTTTGTAGAATTTCCAAGTGGATAATTAGAGAGGTTCGAGGCCTGTGGAAGAACAGGCAATATCTTCATAGAAGAACTAGACAGAATCATTCTCAGAAACTACTTTTTGATGTGTGCATTCAGCTTACAGAGTTTAGTCTGTCTTTTGATAGAGCAGTTTTGAAATACACTTTTTGTGGGATTTGCAAGTGTATATTTAGAGCGCTTTGAGGTCTACGGTAGAAAACGAAATATCTTCACATAAAAACTAGACAGAAGCATTCTCAGAAACTACTTTGTGATATTTGCATTCAACCCACAGAGTTGAACATTTCTCTTGATAGAGCAGTTTTGAAACACTTTTTTTGTAGAACGTGCAAGGGGATATGGGGGGCTCTTTGTGGCTTTCGTTGGAAACGCGTTTTCTTCATATAAAATTAGACAGAAGAATTCTCAGAAACTTCTTTGTGATGTGTGCTTTCAACTCACAGAGTTGGACCTTTCTTTAGATAGAGCAGTTTTGAAAGTCTCTTTTTGCAGTATTTCCAAGTTGATATTGATCGCCGAATGAGGCCTGTGGTAGAAAAGGCAATATCTTCATAGTAAAACTAGACAGAATGATTCTCAGAAACTACTTTGGGATGAGTGCGTTCAACACATCGAGGTTAACCTTTCTTTTGATAGAGAAGTTTTGAAACACTCTTTTTGCAGAATCTGCAAGTGAATATTGGACTTTTTTGAGGCCTTCGTTCAAACGGGATTTCTTCATATAAAACTTGACAGAAGATTTCTCAGAAACTACTTTGTGATGAGCGCATTCAACACACAGAGTTGAACTTTTCTTTCTATAGAGCACTTTTGAAATACTCTTTTTGTAGAATTTCCAATTGGATATTTAAAACGTTTCGAGGCCAGTGGTGGAAAAGGGAATATCTTCATAGAAAAACTAGACAGAATCTTTCTCAGAAACTACTTTGTGTTCTGTGCATTCAGCTTACAGAGTTTAAACTTTCTTTTGATAGAGCAGTTTTGAAACACTGTTTTTCTGGAATTTTCTGGTGTATATTTAGAGCGCTTTGAGGCCTATGGTAGAAATAGAAATAACTTCACATAAAAACTAGACGGAAGGATTGTCAGAAACAAGTTTGTGATATTTGCATTCAACTCACAGAGTTGAACATTCCTCATGATAGAGCAATTTTGAAACATTCTTTTTGTAGAATCTGCAAGTGGATATTGGGACTTTTTTGAGACCTTCCTTTAAAACGTGATTTCTTCATATAAAACTAGACAGAAGAATTCTCAGAAACTTCTTTGTGATTTGTGCTTTCAACTCACTGTGCTGAACCTTTCTTTAGATAGAGCAGTTTTGAAACTCTCTTTTTGCAGTGTTTCCAAGTTAATATTTATCGCCCAATGAGGCCTGTGGTAGAAAAGGGAATATCTTCATAGTAAAACTAGACAGAATGATTCTCAGAAACTACTTTGGGATGAGTGCATTCAACACATCGAGGTTAACCTTTCTTTTGATAGAGAAGTCTTGAAACACTCTTTTTGCAGAATCTGCAAGTGAATATTGGACTTTTTTGAGGCCTTCGTTCGAAACGGGCTTTCTTCATATAAAACTTGACAGAAGATTTCTCAGAAACTACTTTGTGATGAGCGCATTCAACTCACAGAGTTGAACCATTCTTTCGATGGAGCACTTTTGAAATACTCTTTATGTAGAATTTCCAATTGGATATTTAAAGCGTTTCGAGGCCAATGGTGTAAAAGGGAATATCTTCATAGAAAAACTGGACAGAATCATTCTCAGAAACTACTTTGTGTTGTGTGCATTCAGCTTAGAGAGTTTAAACTTTCTTTTGATAGAGCAGTTTTGAAACACTATTTTTCTGGAATTTTCCGGTGTATATTTAGAGCGCTTTGAGGCCTATGGTAGAAATATAAATAACTTCACATAAAAACTAGACAGAAGAATTGTGAGAAACTAGATTGTGATATTTGCATTCAACTCACAGTGTTGAACATTCCTCTTGATAGAGCAGTTTTGAAACACTCTTTTTGTAGAATCTGCAAGTGGATATTGGGACTTTTTTGAGGCCTTCGTTTAAAACGTGATTTATTCATATAAAACAAGACAGAAGAATCCTCAGAAACTTCTTTGTGATTTGTGGTTTCAACTCACTGTGCTGAACCTTTCTTTAGATAGAGCAGTTTTGAAACTTTCTTTTTGCAGAATTTCCAAGTGGATATTTATTGCCGTTTGAGGCCTATGGCAGAAAAGGCAATATCTTCATAGTAAAATTGACAGAATGATTCTCAGAAACTGTTTTGTGATGTGTGCGTTCAACTCACAAAGTTTAACAGTTCTTTTGATAGAGCAGTTTTGAAACACTCTTTTTGTAGAATCTGCAAGTGTATATTTGGACTTATTTGAGTCCTGCTTTGGAAACGGGATTTCTTCATATGAAACTTCACAGAAGAATTCTCAGAAACTTCTTGGTGATGTGTGCATTCAACTCACAGATTTGAATCTTCTTTCCGATAGAGCAGTTTTGAAATTCTCTTTTTGTAGAATTTCCAAGTGGATATTTAGAGCGGTTCGAGGACTATGGTAGAAAAGGAAATATCTTCATAGAAAAATTAGACAGAATCATTCTCAGAAACGATTTTGTGATGTGTGCATTCAGCTTACAGAGTTTAACCTTTCTTTTGTTAGAGCAGTTTTGAAACGCTCTTTTTGTGTAATTTGCAAGTGCATATTTAGGGCGTTTTGCGGCCTACGGTAGAAAAGGAAATATCTTCACATAAAAACTAGACAGAAGCATTGTCAGAAACTACGTTGTGATATTTGCATTCAACTCGCACAGTTGAGCATTCCTCTTCATAGAGCAGTTTTGAAACCCTCTTTTTGCAGAATCTGCAAGTGGATATTTGGACCTCTTAGTGGCCTTCGTTTGAAAAGTGATTACTTCATATAAAACTAGACAGAAGAAATCTCAGAAACTTCTTTGTGATGAGTGCTATCAACTCACAGAGTTGAACCTTCATTTCGATAGAGCAGTTTTAAGACCCTATTTTTGTAATATTTCCAAGAGAATATTTAGCTCCGTTTGAGGCCCATGGTAGAAAACGCAATAAATTCATAGAAAAACTAGACAGAATCATTCTCACAAACATCTTTGTGATATGTGCGGTCACCTCCCAGAGTCTAAACTTACTTTTCATAGAGCAGTTTTTAAACAGTCTTTTTGTAGAACTGCAAGTGAATATTTGGACTTTTTTGAGGCCTTCTTTGGAAACAGAATTTCTTCATATAAAACTCGACAGAAGAATTCTCAGAAGCTTCTTTGTGATGTGTGCATTCAACTCACATTGTTGAACCTTCCTTTCCACAGAGCAGTTTTGAAATACTCTTATTGTAGAATTTCCAAGTGGATATTTAGTGCGGTTCGGGGCCTATGGTAGAAAAGGAAATGTCTTCATAGATAAACTAGGCAGAATCATTCTCAGAAACTACTTTGTGATGTGTGCATTCAGCTTACAGAGTTTAACCTTTCTTTTGATAGAGCAGTTGTGAAACTCTCTTTCTGTGGAATTTATAAGTGTATGTTTAGACCGCTTTGAGGCATACGGTAGAAAAGGAAATATCTTCACATAAAAACTAGGCAGAAACATTATCAGAAACTAATTTGTTATAATTACATTCAACTCACACAGTTGAACATTCCTCTTGATAGAGCAGTTTTGAAACCCTCTTTTTGTAGAATCTGCAAGTGGATATTTGGACTTCTTTGTGGCCTTTGTTTCAAACGTGATTTCTTCATATAAAACTAGATAGAAGAATGCTCAGAAACTTCTTTGTGATGTGAGCTTTCAACTCACAGAGTTGAACCTTCCTTTCGATAGAGCAGTTTTGAGACTCTTTTTGGAGAATTTCCAAGTATATATATAGCGCCGTTTGAAGCCTATGGTAGAAAAGGCAATATCTTCATAGAAAAAATACGCAGAATGATTCTCAGAAACTAGTTTGTCATGTCTGCGTTCAACTCACAGAGTTTAAGCTTTCTTTTGATAGAGCAGTTTTGAAACAGTCTTTTTGTAGAATCTGCAAGTGGATATTTGGACTTTTGAGGCCTTCGCTGTAAACGGGATTTCTTCACACAAAACTTGACAGAAGAATTCTCAGAAAATTCTTTGTGATGTGTGCATTCAACTCACAGAGTTGAACCTTCCTTTCGATAGAGCAGTTTTGAAATCCTCTTCTTATAGAATTTCAAGTTGCAATTTAGACCGGTTCGAGGCCTATGGTAGAAAAGGAAATATCTTCATAGAAAAGCTAGACAGAATCATTCTCAGAAACTGCTCTGTGCTGTGTGCATTAATCTTACAGAGTGTAACCTTTCTTTTGATAGAGCAGTTTTGAAACAACCTTTTTTTTTGTATGGTACAAGTGTATATTTAGAGCGCTTTGAGGCCTATGGTAGAAAAGGAAATATCTTCACATAAAAACTAGACAGAAGCATTGTCAGAAACTACTTTGTGATATTTTCATTCAACTCACGGATTTGAACATTCCTCTTGATAGAGCAGTTTTGAAACCCTCTTTTGTAGAATCTGCAAGTGGATATTCTGACCTCATAGTGGCCGTCTTTTGATACGTGATTTCTTCATATAAAACTTGAAAGAAGAATTCTAAGAATCTTCTCTGTGATATGTGCTTTCAACTCACAGAGTTGAACCTTCCTTTCGATAGAGCAGTTTTGAAACTCTCTTTCTGAGCTGTTTCCAAGGGGATACTTAGTGCCATTTGAGGCCTATGGTAGAAAAGGCAATATCTTCATAGAAAAACTAGACAGAATCATATTCAGAATCAACTTTGTGATGTGTGCGTTCAACTCACAGAGTTTAACCTTTCTTTTGATAGAGCACTTTTGAAACACTCCTTTTGTAGAATCTGCAAGTGAATATTTGGACTTTTTTGAGGCCTTCTTCGGAAACGGGCTTTCTTCTTATAAAAGTTGACTGAAGAATTCTCAGAAACTTCTTTGTGATGTGTGCATTCCACTCTCAGATTTGAACCTTCCTTTTGATAGAGCAGTTTGGAAAATCTCTTTTTGTAGAATTTCCAAATGGATATTTAGAGGTGTTCGAGGACTGGGAGAGAAAACTAAATATCTTCATAGAAAAACTATACAGAATCATTCTCAGAAACTATTTTGTGATGTTTGCATTGAGCTGACGGAATTTAACCATTCTTCTGATAGAGCAGTTTTGACACACTCTTCTTATAGAATTTGCAAGTGTATATTTAGAGCGCTTTGTGGCCTACGGTAGAAAAGGAAATATCTTCACAAAAAAACTCAACAGAAGCATTGTCAGAAACTACTTTGTGATATTTGTATTCAACTCACAATGATGAAAATTCCTCCTGATAGAACAGTATTGAAAAACTCTTTTTGTAGAATCTGCACGTGTATATTTGAAGCTATTTGTGGTCTTCGTTTGATACGTGATTTCTTCATATAAAACTAGGCAGAAAAATTCTCAGAAACTTCTTTGGGATGTTTGCCTTCAACTCACAGAGTTGAACCTTCCTTTCGATAGAGCAGTCCTGAAACTCTTTTTGTAGAATTTCCAAGTGGATATTTGGCGCCGTTTGAGGCCTATGCTAGAAAAGGCAATATCTTCATGGAAATATTAGACAGAATGATTCTCAGAAACTGCTTTGTTATGTGTGTGTTCAACTCAGAAAGTTTAACCTTTCTTTTGATAGAGCAGTTTTGAAACACACTTGTAATATCTGCAAGTGAATATTGGGACGTTTTTAAGGCCTTCGTGGGAAACGGGATTTCCTCATATAAAAGTTGACAGAAGTATTCTCAGAAACTTCTTTGTGATGTGCGCATTCAACTCTCAGTATTGGACCTTCCTTTCGATAGAGCAGTTTTGAAATTCTCTTTTTCTAGAATTTCCAAGTGGATATTTAGAGCAGTTAGAGGCGTATGGTGGAAAAGGAAATATCTTCATAGAAAAACTAGATAGAATCATTCTTAGAAACTAATTTGTGATGTGAGAATTCAGCTTAGAGAATTTAACCTTTCTTTTGATAGTGAATTTTGGAAACTCCATTTTTGTGGTATTTGCAAGTGTATATTTAGAGCGCTTTGAGGCCTACAGTAGAAAAGGAAATATCTTCACAAAAAAAAAAAAAAGAAGCATTTTCAGAAACTATATTGTGATATTTGCTTTCAAATCTCAGAGTTGAACATTCCTCTTGATAGAGCAGTTTTGAAACACTCTTTTTGTAGAATCTGCAACTGGATAGTTCGATCTATTTGTGGGATTCCTTTGAAAAGTGATTTCCTCTTTTAAAACTAGACAGAAGGATTCTTGGAAACTTCTTTGTGATGCGTGCACTCAACTCACAGAGTGGAAACTTCTGTTCGATAGAGCAGTTTTGAAATACTATTTTTGAAGAATTTTCAAGTGGGTATTTACTGCAGTTCGAGGCCTATGGTAGAAAAGGAAATATCTTCATAGAAAAACTAGAAAGAATCATTCTCAGAAACTATTTTGTGATGTGTGCATTGAGCTTACAGAGTTTAACTTTTCTTTTGATAGAGCAGTTTTAAAAGCCCCTTTTTGTGGAATTTGCAAGTGTATATTTAGAGCGCTTTGAGGCCTACTGTAGAAAAGGAAATATCTTCACAAAAAACTAGACAGAAGCATTGTCAGAAACTACTTAGTGATATTTGCATTCAACAAACAGAGTTGAACATTCCTCTTGATAAAGCAGTTTTGAGACACTCTTTTTGTAGAATTTGCAAGGGAATATTTGGACCTCTTTCTGGCCTTCGTCTGATACGTGATTTCTTCCTATAATGCTGGACAGAAGAATTCTCAGAAACTTCTTTGTGATATGTGCTTTCAACTCACAGAGTTGAACTTTCCTTTCGATAGAGCAGTTTTTATACTCTCTTTTTGTATAATTTACCAGTGGATATTTAGCGCCATTTGAGGCCTATGGTAGAAAAGGAAACACCTTCATAGAAAAACTAGACAGAACGATTCTGAGAAACTACTTTGTGATGTGTGCGTTCAACTCACGGAGTTTAACCTTCCTTTTGATAGAGCAGTTTGAAAAACTCTTTTTGTAGAATCTGACAGTGAATGTTTGGACTTTTTTGAGGCCTTCTTTAGCAACGGGATTTCTTCATATAAAACTTGACAGAAGAATTTTCAGAAACTTCTTTGTGATTGGTGCATTAAACTCACAGAGTTGAACCTTCCCTTCGATAGAGCAGTTTAGAAATACTCTTTTTATAGAATTTTCAAATGGATATTTAGAGCAGTTTGAGGCCTATGGTAGAAAAGGAAATATCTTCATAGAAAAACTAGACAGAATCATTCTCAGAAATTAGTTTGTGATGTGTGCATTCAGCTTACAGAGTTCAACTTTTGTTTTGAGAGAGCAGTTTTGAAACCCGCTGTTTGTGTTATTTGCAAGTGTATAATTAGGGCGCATTGAGACCTACGGTAGAAAAGGAAATATGTTCTCAAAAAAAATAGACAGAAGCATTGTCAGAAGCTACTTTGTGATATTTGCATTCAACTCACGGAATTGAACATTCCTCTTGATAGAGCAGTTTTGAAACACTCTTTTTGTAGAATCTGCAAGTGGATATTTGGACAAGTTTGTGGTCTTCGTTTGAAACGTGATTTCTTCATTTAAAACTAGGCAGAAGAATTCTCAGAAACTTCTCTGTGATGTGTGCTTTCATCTTACGCGGTTGAACCTTCCTTTTGATAGAGCAGTTTTGAAAGTCTGTTTTTGTAGAATTTCCAAGTGGATATTTAGCACCGTTTGAGGCCTATGGTAGAAAAGGAAATAACTTCATAGAAAAACTAGACAGAATGATTCTTAGAAACTGCTTTCTGTTGTCTGCGTTCAACTCACAGATTTTAAACTTCCTTTTGATAGAGCAGCTTTCAAACACACTTTTTGTAGAATCTGCAAGTGAATATTTGGACTTTTTGGAGGCCTTCATTGGAAACGGAATTTCTTTATATAAACCTGGAGATAATTCTCAGAAACTTCTTTGTGATGTGTGCATTCAACTCACAGAGTTGAACATTCCTCTTGATAGAGCAGTGTTGAAACGCTTTTTTTGTAGGATCTGCAAGTGGATATTTGGACCTTTTTGTGGCCTTCTTTTGAAACGTGATTTCTTCATATAAAACAGAAAAATTCTCAGAAACTTCTTTGTGACGTGTGCTTTCATCTCACAGAGTTAAACCTTCCTTTTTATATAGCAGTTTTGAAACTTTCTTTTTGTAGAATTTCCAAATGTATATTTAAAGCAGTTCGAGGCCTATGGTAGAAAAGGAAATATCTTCATAGAAAAAGTAGACAGAATCATTCTTAGAAACTACTTTGTCATGTGTGCATTCAGCTTACAGAGTTTAAAATTTCTTTTGATAGAGCAGTTTTGAAACTCTCTTTTTGTGGAATTTGAAAGTGTATATTTAGAGCGCTTTGAGTCCTATGGTAGAAAAGGAAATATCTTCACATAAAAACTACAGAGAAGCATTTTCAGAAACTACATTGTGATATTTGCTTTCAACTCACAGAGTTGAACATTCCTCTTGATAGAGCAGTTTTGAAGCACTCTTTTTATAGAATCTGCAAGTGGATATACGGAACTCTTGGTGGCCTGCCTTTGAAATCTTCATATAAAACTTGACAGAAGAATTCTCAGAAAATTCTTTCTGAAGAGTGCTTTGAACTCACAGAGTTGAACCTTCCTTTCAATAGTTCAGTTTTGAAAGTTTCTTTTTGTAGAATTTCCAATAGGATATTTAGCTCCCTTTAAGGTCTATGGTACAAATGGCAATATCTTCATAGCAAAAGTAGACAGACTAATTCTCAGAAACAATATTTTGTTGTGTGCGTTCAACTCACAGAGTTTAACCTTTCTTTTGATAGAGCAGTTTGAAACACATTTTTTGTAGTATCTTCAAGTGAATATTTGGACTTTTGTGAGGCCTTCGTTGTTAACGGGATTTCTTCATATAAAACTTGACAGAAGAACTCTCAGAAACTTCTTTGTGATGTGTGCTTTCAACTCACAGAGTTGAACTTTCCTTTCGATAGAGCAGTTTTGAAATACTCTTTTTATAGACTTTTCAAATGGATATTTAGAGCAGTTCGAGGCCTATGGAAGAAAAGGAAATATCTTCATAGAAAAACTAGACAGAATCATTCTCAGAAACTACTTTGTGATGTTTGCATTCAGCTTACAGAGTTTAACTTTTCTTTTGATAGAGCCGTTTTGAAACCAGCTTTTTGTGGTATTTCCAAGTGTATAATTAGGGCGCATTGAGACCTACGGTAGAAAAGGATATATCTTCTCAAAAAAATTATACAGAAGCATTGTCAGAAGCTACTTTGTGATATTTGCATTCAACTCACGGATTTGAACATTCCTCTTGATAGAGCAGTTTTGAAACACCCTTTTTGTAGAATCTGCAAGTGGATATAAGGACCTCTTTGTGGCCTTCGTTTGATAAGTGTTTTCTTCCTATAAAGCTAGACAGAAGATTTCTCAGAAAGTACTTTGTGATGTGTGCTTTCAACTCACAGAGTTGAACCTTCCGTTAGACAGAGCAGTTTTGAAACTCTGTTTTTGTAGAATTTCCAAGTGGATATTTAGCGCCATTTGAGGTCTATGCTAGAAAAGGCAATATCTTCATAGAAAAACTAGACAGAATGATAAAGAGAAACTACTTTGTGATGTGATCGTTCAACTCACAGAGTTTAACCTGTCTTTTGATAGAGCATTTTTGAAACACTCCTTTTGTAGTATCTGCAAGTGAATATTTGGACTTTTTTGAGGACTTCCTTGGAAACAGGTTTTCATCATATAAAAGTAGACAGAAGAATTCTCACTAACTTCTTTGTGATATGTGCTTTCAACTCACAGAGTTGAACCTTCCTTTCAAAAGAGCAATTTTGAAACTTTCTTTTGTAGAATTTCCAAGTGGATAATTAGCGCCATTTTAGGCTTATGGTAGAAAAGACAATATCTTCATAGAAAAACTAGACAAAATGATTCTCAGAAACTACTTTGTGATGTGTGCGTTCAACTCACAGGGTTTAACTTTTCTTTTGATAGAGCAGTTTTGAAACACTCTTTTCGTGGAATTTGCAAGTGTATATTCAGAGCGCTTTGAGGCCTACGGTAGAAAAGAATATATATTCACAAAAAAAAAATTGTACAGAAGCATTGTCGGAAACGACTTTGTGTTATTTCCATTCAACTCATAGAGTTGAACATTCCTCTTGATAGGACTGTTTTGAAACACTCTTTTTGTAGGATCTGCAAGTGGATATTTGGATGCATTGAGGCCTTCGTTTGAAAGGTGATTTCTTCATATAAAGCTAGAAAGAAGAATTCTCAGAAACTTCTTTGTGATGTGTGCATTCAACTCACATAGTTGAACATTTCTCTCGAAAGAGCAGTTTTGAAACACTCTTTTTGTAGAATCTGCAAGTGGATATTTGGACCTTTTTGTGGCCTTCGTTTGAAACGGAATTTCTTCAAGTAAAACTGGACAGAAGAATTCTCAGAAACTTCTTTGTGATGTGTGCTTTCAACTCACAGAGGTAAAACTTCCTTTCGATGTAGCAGTTTTGAAACTCTCTTTTTGTAGAATTTCGAAGTGGATATTTAAAGCGGTTCGAGGCCTATGGTAGAAAAGGAGATATCTTCATAGAAAAACTAGAGAGAATCATTCTGAGAAACTAGTTTGTGTTCTGTGCATTCAGCTTACAGAGTTTAATAGTTCTTTTGATAGAGCAGCTTTGAAGTGCTGTTTTTGTGGAATTTGAAAGTGTATACTTAGAGCGCTTTGAGGCCTATGGTAGAAAAGGAAATATCTTCACATAAAAACTAGACAGAAGCATTTTCAGAAACTACATTGTGATATTTGCTTTCAACTCACTGAGTTGAACATTCCTCTTGATAGAGCCGTTTTGAAGCACTCTTTTTATAGAATCTGCAAGTGGATACTTAGACCTCTTTGTGGCCTTCGTTTGAAATTTGATTTCTTCATATAAAACTTGACAGAAGAATTCTCAGAAACTTCTTTCTGATGAATGCTTTGAACTCACAGAGTTGAACCTTCCTTTCAATAGTGGAGTTTTGAAAGTATCTTTCTGTAGAATTTCCAATAGGATATTTAGCTCCGTTTGAGGCCTATGGTACAAAAGGCAATATCTTCATTTAAAAACTAGACAGAATAATTCTCAGAAACTTCATTTTGTTGTGTGCGTTCAACCCACAGAGTTTAACCTTTCTTTTGATATAGCAGTTTGAAACACACTTTTTGTAGTATCTGCAAATGAATATTTGGACTTTTATGAGGCCTTCGTTGTTAACAGGATTTCTTCATATAAAACTTGACAGAAGAATTCCCAGAAACTTCTATGGGTTTGTGCATTCAACTTACAGAGTTGAACGTTCGTTTCGATAGAGCAGTATTGAAATACTCTTTTTGTAGAATTTCCGAGTGGATATTTGGAACAGTTCCAGATCTATTTTAGAAAAGGAAATATCTTCATAGAAACACTAGACAGAATCATTCTCAGAAACTTCTTTGTGATGCGTGCATTCAACTTACAGAGTTTAACCTTTCTTTTGATAGAGCAGTTTTGAAACACTCTTTTTGTGGTCTTTGCAAGTGTATATTTAGAGCGCTTTGAGGCCTACGGTAGAAAAGGAAATATCTTCACATAAAAAGTAGACAGAAGCACTGTCACAAACTACTTTGAGATATTTGCGTTCAACTCACAGAGTTGAACATTCCTCTTGATAGAGCAGTTTTGAAACACTCTTTTTGTAGGATCTGCAAGTGGTTATTTGGACCTCTTTGTGGCTTCCGTTTGAAACGTGATTTCTTCATATAAAACTAGACAGAAGAATTTTCAGAAAGTTCTTTGTGATGTGTTCTTTCAACTCGCAGAGTTGAACCTTCCTTTCAATAGACCAGATTCGAGACTCTCTTTTTGTAGAATTTCCAAGTAGATATTTAGCGCCGATTGAGGCCTATGGTTGAAAAGGCAATATCTTCATAGAAAAACTAGACAGAATAATTCTCAGAAACTACTTCACAATGTGTGCGTTCATCTCACAGAGTTTAACCTTCTTTTGATAGAGCAGTTTTGAAACACCCTTTTTGTAGAATCTGCAAGTGAATATTTGGACTTTTTTGAGGCCTGTGTTGCAAACGGGATGTCTTCATATAAAACTTGACAGAAGAATTCCCAGAAACTTCTTTTTGATTTGTGCATTCAACTCACAGAGTTGAACCTTCCCTTCCTTCGATAAAGCAGTTTTGAAATACTCTTTTTGTAGAATTTTCAAGTGGATATGTAGTGCGGTTCAAGGCCTGTGTAAGAAAAGGAAATATCTTCATAGAAAAACTGGACAGAATCATTCTCATAAACTAATTTGTGATGTGTGCATTCAGCTTACAGAGTTTAACTTTCTTTTGATACAGCAGTTTTGAAACAACCTTTTTGTGGAAGTCGCAATTGTATATTTAGAGCGCTTTGATTCCTATGGTAGAAAAGGAAGTATTTTCACAAAAAAACTAGACAGAAGCATTGTCAGATACTACTTTGTCATATTTGAATTCAACTCACTGTTGAATTCAAATCACATTCATATCACATTCCTCTTGATAGAGCACTTTTGTAACACTCTTTTTGTAGAATCTGCAAGGGGATATTTGGAATTCTTTGTGTCCATCATTTGATACGTGATTTCTTCATATAAAATTAGAGAGAAGAATTTTGAGAAACTACTTTGTGATGTGCGCGTTCAACTCACTGAGTTTTACCTTTCCTTTGATAGAGCAGGTTTGAAACACACTTTTTGTAGTATCTGCAAGTGAATATTTGGACTTTTTTGAAGCCTTCTTTGGAAACGGGATTTCTTCATATAAAACTTGACAGAAGAATTCTCAGAAACTTCTTTGTGTTGTGTGCGTTCAACTCACAGAGTTTAAACTTTCTTTTGATAGAGCAGTTTTGAAACACAGTTTTTGTAGAATTTCCAAGTGGATATTTAGAGCGTTTCAAGGCGAATTGTGGGAAAGGAAATATCTTCATAGAAAAACTGGATAGAATCATTCTCAGAAACTGCTTTGTGATGTGTGCATTCAGCTTTCAGAGTTTAAGCTTTCTTTTGATAGAGCAGTTTTGAAACACTCTTTTTGTGGTATTTGCAAATGCATATTTAGAGCGTTTTGAGGCCTACGGTAGAAAAAGAAATATCTTCACATAAAAACTAGACAGTTGCATTGTCGGAAATTACTTTGTGAAATTTGCATTCAACTCACAGAGTTGAACATTCCTCTTCATAGAGCAGTTTTGAAACACTCTTTTTGTAGAATCTGCTGGTGAATATTTGGACCTTTTTGTGACATTCGTTTGAAACGTGATATCTTCATAAAAAACTGGACATAAGAATTCTCAGAAACTTCTTTGTGATGTTTGCTTTCAACTCACAGAGATGAACCTTCCTTTCGATAGAGCAGTTTTGAAACTGTCTTTTTGTAGAATTTCCAAGTGGGTATTTAGCGCCGTTTGAGGCCTATGGTAGAAAAGGCAATATCTTCATAGAAAAACTAGACAGAATTATTCTCAGAAACTGCTTTGTGATGTGTGCGTTTAACTCACCGACATTAACCATTCTTCTGATAGAACAGTTTTGACACACTCTTTTTCTAGAATCTGCATGTGACTATATGGACTTTTTTGAGGCCTTTTTGGAAACGGGATTTCTTCATATAAAACTTGTCAAAAGATTTTCAGAAACTTGTTTGTTATGTGTGCATTCAACTCACAGAGTTGAGCCTTCCTTTTGATAGAGCAGTTTTGAAATGCTCTTTTTGTAGAATTTCCAATTGGATATTTACAGCGGTTCGAGGCCTATGGTAGAAAAGTTAATATATTCATAGAAAAATTAGACGGAATCATTCTCAGAAAATATTATGTGGTGTGTGCATTCAGCTAAAAGAGTTTAACTTTTCTTTTGATAGATCATTTTAGAAGCACCATTTGTGGAATTTGAATGTGTATATTTAGAGCATTTTGAGGCCTACGTTAGAACAGGAAATATCTTCTCATAAAAACTAGCTGAAGCATTGTCAGAAACTACTTTGTGATCTTTACATTCAACTCACAGAGTTGAACATTCCTCTTGAGAGAGCAGTTTTGAAACACTCTTTTTGTAGAATCTGCAAGTGGATATTTGGACACCTTTGTGGTCTTCATTTGAAACGTGATTTCTTCATTTAAAACTAGACAGAAGAATTCTCAGAAACTTATTGGTGATGTGTGCTTTCATCTCACAGGGTTCAACCTTCCTTTTGATCGAGCAGTTTTGAAAGTCTCTTTTTGTAGAATTTCCAAGTGGATATTTAGAGTGGTTCGAGGCCTATTGTATTAAAGGAAATATCTTCAGAGAAAAACTAGACAGAATCATTCTCAGTATATACATTGTGATGTGTGCTTACAGCTTACAGAGTTTAACCTTTCTTTTCAAAGAACAGTTTTGAAACAGACTTTCTGTGGAATTTGCAAGTGTATATATAGAGCGCTTTGGGTCCTACAGTAGAAAAGGAAATATCTTCACATAAAAACTAGACAGAAGCATTGGCAGAAACTACTTTGTGATATTTGCATTCATTTCACAGATTTGAACATTCCTCTTGATGTAGCAGCATTGAAACACCCTTTTTGTAGAATCTGCAAGTGGATATTTGGACCTCTTTGTGGCCTTCGATTGAAACATGATTTCTTTATATAAAACAAGACAGAAGAATTCTCAGAAGCTTCTTTCTGATGTGTGCTTCCAGCTCACCGAGTTGAACCTTCCTTTCGATAGAGCAGTTTTGAGACTCCTTTTCTGTACAATTTCCAAGTGGATATTTAGCGCCGTTTGAGTCCCATGGTAGAAAAGGCAATATCTTCATAGAAAAAGCACACATAATTAGTTTCAGAAACTACTATGTGATGTGTGAGTTCACCTCACAAAGTTTAACCTTTCCTTTGATAGAGTAGTTTTGAAACACTCTTTTTGTAGAATCTGCAAGTGAATATTTGGACTTTTTTGAGGCCTTCTTTGGAAACGTAATTTCTTCATATAAAAGTAGACAAAAGAATTCTCAGAAACTTTTTTGTGATGTGTGCATTCAACTCACAGAGTTGAACCTTCCTTTCGACAGAGCAGATTTGAAATCCTCTTTTTGTAGAATTTCCAAGTGGATATTTGGAATGGTTTGAGGCCTATGGTAGAAAAGGAAATATCTTCATAGAAAAACAAGACAGAAATATTCTCAGAAACTTCTTTGCGATGTGTGCATTCAGCTTACAGAGTTTAACCTTTCTTTTGATAGAGCAGATTTGAAACAGCCTTTTTGTGGAATTTGCAAGTGTGTAATTAGAGCGTTTTGTAGCTTACGGTAGAAAAGGAAATATCTTCACAATAAAACTAGACAGAAGCATTGTCAGAAACTAATTTGTGATATTTGTATTCATCTCAATGTGTTGAACATTCCTCTTGATAGAGCAGTTTTAAAACACTCTTTTTGTAGAATCTGCAAGTGGATATTTGGACCTCTTTGTGGCCTTCGTTTAAAACGTGATTTCTTCATATAAAACTAGACAGAAGAGTTCTCAGAAACTTCTTTGTGATGTGTGCTTTCCACTCACAGAGTTGAACCTTCCTTTCGATAGTGCAGTTTTGAAACTCTCTTTTTGTAGTATTTCCAAGTGGATAATTAGCGCCGCTTGAGGCCTATGGTAGAAAAGGCAATACCTTCATAGAAAAAGTAGACAGAATAATTCTCAGAAATTTTGTGATGTGTGCACTCAGCTTCCATAGTTTAACCTTTCTTTTGATAGAGCAGTTTTGAAACACTCATTTGTGGAATTTGCAAGTGTATATTTAGAGCGCTTTGAGGCCTACGGTAGAAAAGGAAATATCTCCTCTCCCCTCTCCCCTCTCCCCTCTTTCCACGGTCTCCCTCTGATGCCGAGCCGAAGCTGGACGGTACTGCTGCCATCTCAGCTCACTGCAACCTCCCTGCCCGATTCTCCTGCCTCAGCCTGCTGAGTGCCTGCGATTGCAGGCGCGCGCCGCCACGCCTGACTGGTTTTCGTATTTTTTTGGTGGAGACGGGGTTTCGCTGTGTTGGCCAGGCTGGTCTCCAGCTCCTAACCGTGAGTGATCCGCCAGCCTCGGCCTCCCGAGGCGCCGGGATTGCAGACGGAGTCTCGTTTACTCAGTGCTCAATGGCGCCCAGGCTGGAGTGCAGTAGCGTGATCTCGGCTCGCTTCAACCACCTCCCAGCCGCCTGCCTTGGCCTCCCTAAGTGCCGAGATTGCAGCCTCTGCCTGGCAGCCACCCCGTCTGGGAAGTGAGGAGCGTCTCCGCCTGACCGCCCATCATCTGGGATGTGAGGAGCCCCTCTGCCTGGCTGCCCAGTCTGGAAAGTGAGGAGCGTCTCTGCCCGGCCGCCATCCCATCTAGGAAGTGAGGAGCACCTCTTCCCGGCCGCCATCACATCTGGGAAGTGAGGAGCGTCTCTGCCCAGCCGCCCATCGTCTGAGATGTGGGGAGCACCTCTGCTCTGCCGCCCCATCCGGGATGTGAGGAGCGTCTCTGCCCGGCCGCCCTGTCTGAGAAGTGAGGAGACCCTCTGCCTGGCAACCGCCCCATCTGAGAAGTGAGGAGCCCCTCCGCCCGACAGCCACCCCGTCTGAGAAGTGAGGAGCGTCCTCCCTCCTCGTCCGGGAGGGAGGTGGGGGGGTCAGCCCCCCGCCCAGCCAGCCGCCCCATCCGGGAGGGAGGTGGGGGGGTCAGCCCCCCGCCCGGCCAGCCGCCCCGTCTGGGAGGGAGGTGGGGGGATCAGCCCCCCACCTGGCCAGCCGCCCCCTCCTGGAGGGAGGTGAGGGGATCAGCCCCCCGCCCGGCCAGCCACCCTGTCCAGGAGGTGGGGGGCGCCTCTGCCCGGCCGCCCCTACTGGGAAGTGAGGAGCCCCTCTGCCCGGCCAGCCGCTCTGTCTGGGAGGGAGGTGGGGGGGTCAGCCCCCCGCCCCGCCAGCCGCCCCATCCGGGAGGGAGGTGGGGGGTTAGCCCCCTGCCTGGCCAGCCGCCCCGTCCAGGAGGTGAGGGGCGCCTCTGCCCGGCCACCCCTACTGGGAAGTGAGGAGCCCCTCTGCCCGGCCAGCCGCTCCGTCTGGGAGGGAGGTGGGGGGGTCAGCCCCCCGCCCGGCCAGCCGCCCCGTCCGGGAGGGAGGCGGGGGGGTCAGCCCCTCGCCCGGCCAGCCGCCCCATCCGGGAGGGAGGCGGGGGGGTCAGCCCCCTGCCCGGCCAGCCGCCCCGTCCGGGAGGGAGGCGGGGGTGTCAGCCCCCCGCCCGGCCAGCCGCCCTGTCCGGGAGGTGAGGGGTGCCTCTGCCCGGCCGCCCCTACCGAGAAGTGAGGAGCCCCTCTGCCCGGCCAGCTGCCCCGTCCGGGAGGGAGGTGGGGGGGTCAGCCCCCTGCCGGGCCAGCCGCCCCGTCGGGGAAGTGAGGGGCACCTCTGCCCGGCCGCCCCTACTGGGAAGTGAGGAGCCCCTCTGCCCGGCCAGCCGCCCTGTCTGGGAGGGAGGTTGGGGGGTCAGCCCCCCGCCCAGCCAGCCGCCCCGTCCGGGAGGGAGGTGGGGGGGTCAGCCCCCCACCCGGCCAGCCGCCCCGTCCAGGAGGGAGGTGGGGGGGTCAGCCCCCCGCCCAGCCAGCCGCCCTGTCCGGGAGGTGAGGGGTGCCTCTGCCCGGCCGCCCCTACCGGGAAGTGAGGAGCCCCTCTGCCCGGCCAGCCGCCCCATCCGGGAGGGAGGTGGGGGGGTCAGCCCCCCACCGGGCCAGCTGCCCCGTCGGGGAAGTGAGGGGCGCCTCTGCCTGGCCGCCCCTACTGGGAAGTGAGGAGCCCCTCTGCCCGGCCAGCCGCCCTGTCCGGGAGGGAGGTGGGGGGTCAGCCCCCCGCCCGGCCAGCCACCCCGTCCGGGAGGGAGGTGGGGGGGGTCAGCCCCCCGCCCAGCCAGCCGCCCCGTCCGGGAGGTGAGGGGCGCTTCTGCCCGGCCGCCCCTACTGGGAAGTGAGGAGCTCCTCTGCCCGGCCACCACCCCATCTGGGAGGTGTACTCAACAGCTCATTGAGAATGGGCCATGAAGACAATGGTGGTTTTGTGGAATAGAAAGGGGGGAAAGGTGGGGAAAAGATTGAGAAATCGGATGGTTGCCATGTCTGTGTAGAAAGAGGTAGACATGGGAGACTTTTCATTTTGTTCTGTACTAAGAAAAATTCTTCTGCCTTGGGATCCTGTGATCTGTGACCTTACCCCCAACCCTGTGCTCTTTGAAACATGTGCTGTATCCACTCAGGGTTGAATGGATTAAGGGCGGTACAAGATGTGCTTTGTTAAACAGATGCTTGAAGGCAGCATGTTCGTTAAGGGTCATCACCACTCCCTAATCTCAAGTACGCAGGGACACAAGCACTGCGGAAGGCCGCAGGGTCCTCTGCCTAGGAAAACCAGAGAACTTTGTTCACTTGTTTATCTGCTGACCTTCCCTCCACTATTGTCCTGTGACCCTGCCAAATCCCCCTCTGCGAGAAACACCCAAGAATGATCAAAAAAGAAAAAAAAAAAAAAGAAAAAAAAATGGATATAATTCTTATATTACTGAAAATAAACTTTAGGACGTCTTTATTGAACAATCATTGTTAATGCCTAAAATGTAACATGAATCTCTTAAATATCCTGGATAATGGATGGTTTCTGTATGTCTTGTTTTGTTTTTAAGGAACTAGAAAATGTATTTAATTTTCTTTGAGCAATGGATAATGTGGAATTTCTATTTTAGCTTGTGTATCTCTGAGGGTTGAAAAATAATTTACATTGAACACTTTTATGCAAAAAAAAAAAAAAAGAAAAGGAAATATCTTCACATAAAAACTAGCCAGAAGCACTGTCAGAAACTACTTTGTGATATTTGTATTCATCTCACAGAGTTGAACATTCCTCTTGATAGAGCAGTTTTGAAACACTCTTTGTGGAATCTGCAAGTGGATATTTGGACCTCTTTGTGGCCTTCGTTTGAAACGTGATTTCTTCATATAAAACTAGACTGAAGAACTCTCAGAAACTTCTTTGTGATGTGTGCTTTCAAATCACAGAGTTGAAACTTCCTTTCGATAGACCAGATTCGAGACTCTCTTTTTGTGGAATTTCCAAGTAGATACTTAGCGCCGTTTGAGGCCTATGGTAGAAAAGGAAATATCTTCATAGAAAAGTAGACAGAATGATTTTCAGAACCTACTTTGTGATGTGTGCCTTCAACACACAGAGTTTAACGCTTCTTTTGATAGAGCAGTTTTGAAACACTCTTTTTGTATATTATGCAAGTGAATATTTGGACTTTTTTGAGGCCTTCTTTGGAAACGGGATTTCTTCATATAAAACTAGACACAAGAATTCTCAGAAACTTCTTTGTGATGCGTGCTTTCAACTCACAGATTTGAAGCTTCTTTTCGATAGAGCAGTTTTGAAATACTCTTTTTGTTGAATTTCCAAGTGCGTATTTGTAACCTTTCATGACCTATGGTAGAAAAGGAGATATCTTCTTAGAAAAACTAGACAGAATCATTCTCAGAAACTACTTTGTGATGCTTGCATTCAGCTTACGGAGTATAACCTTTCTTTTGATAGAGAAGTTTGGAAACACTCTTTTTGTGGAATTTGCAAGTGTATATTTAGAACACTTTGAGGCCTACGTTAGAAAAAGAAATATCTTCACAAAAAAACAAGACAGATGCACTATCAAAACCTACTTTGAGATATTTGCATTCAACTCACAGAGTTGAACACTAATCTTGATAGAGCAGTTTTGAAACACTCTTCTTGTAGAATCTGCAAGTGGATACTTGGACCTCTTTGTGGCTTTCATTTGAAACGTGATTTCTTCATATAAAACTTGACAGAAGAATTCTCAGAAACTTCTTTGTGATGTGTGCTTTCAACTCACAGAGTTGAAACTTCCTTTCGATAGACCAGATTCAAGACTCTCTTTTTGT
The DNA here is from genome assembly GCF_028858775.2 of Pan troglodytes. Taxonomy (NCBI): domain Eukaryota; kingdom Metazoa; phylum Chordata; class Mammalia; order Primates; family Hominidae; genus Pan; species Pan troglodytes. Next base: position 65,801,456 of record NC_072403.2, read on the forward strand.
GGAATTTCCAAGTAGATACTTAGCACCGTTTGAGGCCTATGGTAGAAAAGGAAATATCTTCATAGAAAAGTAGACAGAATGATTTTCAGAACCTACTTTGTGATGTGTGCATTCAACACACAGAGTTTAACGCTTCTTTTGATAGAGCAGTTTTGAAACACTCTTTTTGTATATTATGCAAGTGAATATTTGGACTTTTTTGAGGCCTTCTTTGGAAACGGGATTTCTTCATATAAAACTAGACACAAGAATTCTCAGAAACTTCTTTGTGATGTGTGCTTTCAACTCACAGAGTTGAACCTTGCTTTTGATAGAGCAGATTCGAGACTCTCTTTCTGTAGTATTTCCAAGTAGATGTTTAGCGCCATTTGAGGCCTACGGTAGAAAAGGCAATATCTTCAGAGAAAAAGTAGACAGAATGATTCTCAGAAACTACCTTGTGATGAATCCGTTCAACTCACAGAGTTTAACCTTTCTTTGATAGAGCAGTATTAAAACACTCTTTTTGTACAATCTGCAAGTAAATATTAGGACTTTTTTAAGTCCTTTGTAGGAAACGGGATTTCTTCATATAAAGGTAGACAGAATAACTCTCAGAAACTACTTTGTATGTGTGCGTCCAACTCACAGAGTTTAACTTTTCTTTTGATAGAACAGTTTTCAAACACCCTTTTGGAGAATCTGCAAGTGAATATTTGGACTTTTTTTGAGGCCTTCGTTGGAAAAGGGATTTCTTCATATAAAGTTGACAGAAGAATTCTCAAAAACTACTTTGTGATGTGTGCATTCCACTCACAGAGTTGAACCTTCCTTTACATAGAGCGGTTTTGAAATACTCTATTTGTAGAATTTCCAAGTGGATATTTAGAGCGGTTCGAGGCCTATGGTAGAAAACGAAATATCTTCATAGAAAAACAAGACAGAATCATTCTCAGAAACTGCTTTGCGATGCGTGCATTCAGCTTACAGTGTTTAACCTTTCTTTTGACAGAGCTGTTTTGAAACACTCCTTTTTTGGTATTTGCAATTGTATATTTAGAGCGCTTTGAGGCCTACGGTAGAAAAGGAAATGTCTTCACATAAAAACTAGACAGAAGCATTGTTAGAAACTGCTTTGTGATATTTGCATTCAACTCACAGAGTTGAAATTTCCTCTTGATAGAGCAGTTTTGAAACACTCTTTATGTTGAATCTGCAAGTGGATATGTGGACCTCTTTTTGACATTCTTTTTACACGTGATTTTTTCATATAAAACTAGACAGAAGAATTATCAGAAACTTCTATGTGATGTGTGCTTTCAATTCACAGATTTGAACCTTCCTTTCAATAGAGCAGTTTTTAAACTCTCTTTTTGCAGTATTTCCAAATGGATATTTAGCGCCATTTGAGTCCTAAAGTAGAAAAGGCAATATCATCATATAAAATCTAGACAGAATGATTCTCAGAAATGACTCTGTGAGGTGCACGTTGAACTCACAGAGTTTATCCTTTCTTTTGCTAGAGTAGTTTTGAAAAAACCTTTTTATAGAATCTGCAAGTAAATATTTGGACTTTTTTGGGCATTCTTTGGAAACGGGATTTCTTCATATAAAGCTTGACAGAAGAATACTCAGAAACTTCTTTGTGATGTGTGCATTCAACTCACAGAGTTGAACTTTCCCTTCAATAGAGCAGCTTTGATATATTCTTTTTGTAGAATTTCCAAGTGGATATTTAGAGCGGTTCGAGGCATATGGTAGAAAAGGAAATACCTTCATAAAAAAACTTGACAGAATCGTCCTCAGAAACTACTTTGTAATGTGTGCATTTAGCATAAAGAGTTTAAACTTTCTTTTGATACAGAAGTTTAGAACACTCTTTTTCTGGAATTTGCAAGCGTATATTTACAGCGCTTTGAGGCCAACGTTAGTAAAGGAAATATCTTCACTTAAAAACTAGACAGAAGCATTCTCAGAAACTACTTTGTGATATTTGCATTCAACTCACTAATTTGAACTTTCTTTTTGATAGAGCAGTTTTGAAACTCTCTTTTTGTAAAATTTCCAAGTGGATATTAAGCGCCGTTTCAGGCCTATGGTAGATAAGGCAATATCTTCAGAGAAAGACTACACAGAATGATTCTCAGATACTACTTTTTGATGTGTGCATTCAACTCACAGAGTTTAACTTTTCTTTTGATAGAGCAGTTTTGAAACACTCTTTTTGTACAATCTGCTGGTGAATATTTAGACGTATTTTAGGTCTTCGTTGGAAAAGGGATTTCTTCATGTAAAACTTGACAGAAGAATTCTCAGAAAATTCTTTGTGTTGTGTGCATTCAACTCACAGAGTTGAACCTTCCCTTTGATAGAGCAGTTTTGAAATACTCTTTTTGTAGAATTTTCAACTGGATATTTAGTGCGGTTCGAGGCCTATTGTGGAAAAGGAAATATCTTCATAGAAAAACTAGACAGAATCATTCTCAGAAACTACTTTGTGATGTGTGTATTCAGCTTGCAGAGTTTAACCTTTCTTTTGATAAAGCAGTTTTGAAACAACCTTTTTATGGAATTTGCAAGTGTATATTTAGAGGGCTTTGAGGCCTACAGTAGAAAAGGAAGTATCTTCACTTGAAAACTACGCAGAAGCACTGTCAGAAACTACTTTGTCATATTTGAATTCAGCTCACAGTGTTGAACATTCCTCTTGGTAGAGCAGTTTTGAAATACTCTTTTTGTAGAAGGTTCAAGTGGATACTTAGTGCGGTTGGAGGCCTTTGGTAGAAAAGGAAATATCATCATAGAAAAACTAGACAGAATCATTCCCAGAAACTACTTTGTGATGTGTGCATTCAGCTTACAGAGTTCAACCTTTCTTTTGATAGAGCAGTTTTGAAAGACTCTTTTTGTAGAATTTGCAAGTGAATATTTGGATCCTCTTTGTGTCCGTAGTTTGATACGTGATTTCTTCATAAAAAACTAGACAGAAGTATTTTGAGAAACTGCTTTGTAATCCGTGCTTTCAACTCACAGATTTGAAGCTTCCTTTTGATAGAGCAGTTTTGGCACTCTCTTTTTGGAGAATTTCCAAGTGGATATTTAGCGCCTTTGAGGCCTATGTTAGGAAAGGCAATACCTTCATATGAAAACTAGACAGAATAATTCTCAGAAACAACTTTGTGATGTGTGCGTTTAACTCTCAGAGTTTAACCGTTCTTTTGATAGAGTAGTTTTATAACACTCTTTTTGTAGTATCTTCAAGTGAATATTAGGACTTTTTTGAGGCCTTCGTTGGAAACGGGATTTCATGATATAAAAGTTGACAGAAGAATTCTCACAAACTTCTTTGTGATGTGTGCATTCAACTCACAGAGTTGAACCTACTTTTCGAAAGAGCAGGTTTGAAATTCTCTTTTTGTAATATTTCCAAGTGGATATTTACTACGGTTCAAGGCCTGTGGTAGAAAAGGAAATATCTTCATAGAAAAACTAGACAAAATCATTTGCAGAAACTAATTTGTGATGTTTGCATTCAGCTTACAGATTTTAACCTTTCTATTGATAGAGCAGTTTTGAAACAACATTTTGTGGAATTTTCAAGTGTATATTTAGAGCGCTTTGAGGTCTACAGTAGAAAAGGAAATATCTTCACAAAAAACTAGACAGAAGAATTGTCAGAAACTACTTTGTCATATTTGCATTCAACTCACAGTGTTGAACATTCCTCTTGATAGAGCAATTTTGAAACACTCTTTTTGTAGAATCTGCAAGTGGTTATTTGGACCTCTTTGTGTCCATCTTTTGGTACATGATTTCTTCATATAACACTAGACTGAAGAATTCTCAGAAAATTTTTTGGATGTGTGCTTTCAACTCACAGAGTTGAACATTCCTTTCAAAAGAAGAGTTTTGAAACTCTCTTTTTTTGTAGAATTTCCAAGTGGATATTTAGCGCCGTTTGAGGCCTGTGGTAGAAATGGCAATATCCTCATAGAAAAACTAGACAGAATGATTCACAGAAACTACTTTGTGATGTGTGCGTTCAACTCACAGACTTTAACCTTTCTTTTGATAGAGCAGTTTTGAAACATTCTTTTTGTGGAATCTGCAAGTGAATATTTGGACTTTTTTGAAGCCTTCGTTGGAAACGGGATTTCTTCATTTAAAACTTGACAAAAGAATTCCCAGAAACTTCTTTGCGATGAGTGCATTCAAATCACAGAGTTGAACCTCACTTTCGATAGAGTAGTTTTGAGATACTCTTTTTGTAGAATTTCCAAGTGGATATTTAGATCATTTCTAGGTGAACGGTAGAAAAGGAAATATTTTCATAGAAAAACTAGACAGAATCATTCACAGAAACTAATTTGTGATGTGTGTATTCAGCTTACAAAGTTTAACATTTCTTTTGATAGACCAGTTTTGAAACATTCTTTTTGTGGAATTTGAAAATGTATATTTAGGGTGCTTTGTGGCCTATGGTAGAAAAGGAAATATCTTCACATAAAAACTAGAGAGAAGCATTGTCAGAATCTACTTTGTGATTTTTGCATTCAACTCACAGAGTTGAACATTCCTCTTGATAGAGCAGTTTTGAAAAACTCTTTTAGAAGAATCTGCAAGTGGATATTTGGACCTGTTTGTGGCCTTCGTTTCATACGTGATTTCTTCATATAAAACTAGACGGAAGAATTCTTAGAAACTTCTTTTTGATGTGTGATTTCAACTCACATAGATGAGCCTTCCTTTCGACAGAGCAGTTTTCAAACTCTCTTTTTGTAGTACTTCCAAATGGATATTTAGCGCCGTTTAAGGCCTATGGAAGAAAAGGCAATATCTTCATAGAAAAACTAGACAGAATGATTCTCAGAAACTAATTTGTGTTCTGTGAGTTCAGCTCACAGAGTTTTACCTTTCTTTTAATAGAGCAGTTTTGAAACACTCTTTTTGTAAAATCGGCAAGTTAATATTTGGACTTTTTTGCGGCCTTCGTTGGAAACGGATTTTCTTCATATAAAATTTGACAGAAGAATTCCGAGAAATTTCTTTTTGATGTGTCCATTCAACTCACAGAGTTGAAACTTCCTTTCTGTAGAGCAGTTTTGAAATAATTTTTTGTAGAATTTTCAAGCGGATATTTTTAGCGTTCCGAAGCCAATGGAGGAACAGGAAATATTTTCGTAGAAAAACTAGACAGAATCATTCTCAGAAACTACTTTGTGATGTTGGCATTCAACTTTCAGAGTTTAACCTTTCCTTTGATTGAGCAGTTTTGAAACACTCTTTTTGTGGGATTTGAAATTGTATATTTAAAGCGCTTTGAGGCTTACAGTACAAAAGGGAATATCTTCATAAAAAACTAGACAGAAGCATTGTCAGAAACTGCTTTGTGATATTTGCATTCAACTCACAGAGTTGAATTTTCCTCTTTATAGAGTGGTTTTGAAACACTCTTTTTGTAGAATCTGCAAGTGGATTTTTGGACCTTTTTGTGGCCTTTGTTGGAAACATGATTTCTTCATATAAAACTAAACAGAAGAATTCTCAGAAACTTCTTTGTGATGTGTGCTTTCAACTCACAGAGTTGAACCCTCCTTTCGATAGAGCAGTTTTGAAGCTCTCTTTTTGTAGAATTTCCAAATGGATATTTAGCTCCGTTTGAGGCCTATGGTAGAAAAGGCAATATCTTTATAGAAAAACTAGATAGAATCATTCTCAGAAACTACTTCTTGTTGTGTGCGTTCAACTCACAGAGTTTAAACTTTCTTTTGACAGAGCAGTTTTGAAACACACTTTTTGTAGAATTTCCAAGTGGATAATTAGAGCGTTTCGAGGCCAATGGTGGAAAACGAAATATCTTCATAGAAAAACTAGACAGAATCATTCTCAGAAACTGTTTTGTGATGTGTGCATTCAGCTTTCAGAGTTTAAGCTTTCTTTTAATAGAGCAGTTTTCAAACACTCTTTTTGTGGTATTTGCAAATGCATATTTAAAGCGTTTTGAGGCCTACGGTAGAAAAAGAAATATCTTCACATAAAAACTAGACAGTTGCATTGTCGGAAATTACTTTGTGAAATTTGCATTCAACTCACAGAGTTGAACATTCCTCTTCATAGAGCAGTTTTGAAACACTCTTTTGGTGGAATTTGCAAGTGTATATTTGGAGAGCTTTGATACCTACGGTAGAAAAGGAAATATCTTCCCATAAAAACTAGATCGAAGCGTTGTCAGAAACTACTTTGTGGTGTTTCCATTCAACTCACAGAGTTGAACATTCCTCTTGATTGAGCAGATTGGAAACACTCTTTTTTTAGTATCAGCAAGTGGATATTTGGACATCTGGGTGGCCTTCATTTGAAACGTGATTTCTTCATATAAAACCAGAGAGAAGATTTCTCAGAAGCTTCTTCCTGATATGTGCTTCCAGATCACAGAATTGAACCTTCGTTTCGATAGAGCAGTTTTGAGAATCTTTTTTTGTAGAATTTCCAAGTGGATATTTAGCGACGTTTGAGGCCTATGGCAGAAAAAGTCATATCTTCAGAGAAAAAGTAGACAGAATGATTTTCAGAAACTACTATGTGATGTGTGCATTCAACTCACAGAGTTTAACCTTTTTTTCATACAGCAGTTTTGAAACACTATTTTTGAAGAATAGGCAACTGAATATTTGGACTTTTTTGAGGCCTTCGTTGGAAAAGGGATTTCTTCATATAAAAGTAGACCAAAGAATTCTCAGAAAATTCTTTGTGATGTGTGCATTCAACTCACAGAGTTGAAACTTCCTTTCAATAGATCAGATTTGAAATACTCTTTTTGTAGAACTTTCAAGTGGATACATGGAATGGTTCGAGGCCTATGGTAGAAAAGGAAATATCTTCATAGAAAAACTAGACAGAATCATTTTCAGAAACTACTTTGCAATGCGTGCATTCAGCTTACAGAATTTAACCTTTCTTTTCATAGAGCAGTTTCGTAACTGCCTTTTTGTGGAATTTGCAAGTGTATACGTAGAGCGTTTTGAGGCCTTTGGTAGAAAAGGAAATATCTTCACAAAAAAACTAGACAGAAGCTTTGTCAGAAACTACTTTGTGATATTTGCCTTCAACTCACAGAGTTGAACATTCTTCTTGATAGAGCAGTTTTGAGACACTCTTTTTGTATAGTCTACATGTGGATATTTGGACTTATTCATGGCCATCGTTTGAAAAGTGATTTCTTCATATAAAATTAGACACAAGAATTCTCAGAAACTTCTTTGTGATGTGTGCTTTCAACTCACAGAGTTGAACCCTCCTTTCAATAGAGCAGTTTGTAAACTCTCTTTTTGTAGAATTTCCAAGTGGATATTTAGCGCCGCTTGAGACCTACGGTAGAAAGGGAAATAAATTCATAGAAAAACTATACAGAATCATTCTCAGAAAATTTTGTGATATGTGCATTCAACTTCCATAGTTTAACCTTTCTTTTGATAGAGCAGTTTTGAAACACTAATTTTGTTGAATTTGCAAGTGTATATTTATAACGCTTTGAGGTCTACGGTAGAAAAGGAAATATCATCACATAAAAACTGGACAGAAGCATTGTCAGAAACTAATTTGTGATATTTGCATTTATCTCACAGTGTTGAACATTCCTCTTGATAGAGCAGTTTTAAAACACTCCTTTTGTAGAATCTGCAAGTGGATATTTGGACCTCTTTGTGGCCTTCGTTTAAAACGTGATTTCTTCATATAAAACCTGACAGAAGAATTCTCAGAAAATTATTTGTGATGTGTGCTTTCAACTCACAGATTTGAACCCTCCTTTCAATAGAGCAGTTTGGAAACTCTCTTTTTGTAGAATTTCCAAGTGGATATTTCGCGCTGCTTTTGTCCTGTGGTAGAAAAGGAAATAAATTCATAGAAAAACTAGACAGAATCATTCTCATAAACTTTTGTGATGTGTGCATTCAGCCTCCATAGTTTAAACTTTCTTTTGATAGAGCAGTTTTGAAACACTCATTTTGTGGAATTTGCAAGTGTATATTTAGAGCGCTTTGAGGCCTGCAGTAGAAAAGGAAATATCTTCACATAAAAACTAGACAGAATCATTGTCAGAAACTAATTTGTGATATTTGCCTTCATCTCACAGAGCTGAACATTCCTCTTGATACAGCAGTTATAATACACTGTTTTTGAAGAATCTCCAAGTGGATATTTGGACCTCTCTGAGGCCTTCGTGTGAAACGTGATTTCTTCATATAAATCTAGACACAAGAATTCCCAGAAACTTCTTTGTGATGTGTGCTTTCAACTCACAGAATTGAACCCTCCTTTCGATAGAGCAGTTTGAAAACTCTCTTTTTGTAGAATTTCTAATTGGATATTTTGCGCCGCTTGAGGCCTGTGGTAGAAAAGGAAATAATTTCATAGAAAAACTAGACAGAATCATTCTCAGAACTATTGTGATGTGTGCATTCAGCGTCCATAGTTTATCCTGTCTTTTGATAGAGCAGTTTTGAAACACTCTTTTTGTGGAATTTGCAAGTGTATATTCCGAGTTTTTGAGGCCTACGTTAGAAAAGGAAATATCTTCACATAAAACCTAGACAGAAGCATTGTCAGAAACTACTTTGTGATATTTGAATTCAACTCACAGGTCTGAACATTTCTCTTGATAGGGCAGTTTTGAAACACTCTTTTTGTTGATTCTGCAAGTGGATATTTGGACCTCATTTTGGCCTTCGTTTGAAACGCAATTTCTTCTTATAAAATTAGACAGAAGAATTCTCGGAATCTTCTGTGTTATGTGTGCTTTCAACTCACAGAGTTGAACCTTTCTTTCAATAGAGCAGTGTTGAAACTCTTTATGTAGAATTTCCAAGAGGATATTTAGCGCCGTTTGAGGCCTATGGTAGAAAAGGCAATATCTTCCTAGAAAAACTAGACAGAATGATTCTCAGAACCTACTTTGTGAAGTGTGCGTTCAACTCCCAAAGTTTAACCTTTCTTTTGATAGAACAGTTTTGAAACACTTTTTTGTAAAATCAGCAAGTGAATATTTGGACTTTTTTGAGGCCTTCGTTCGAAACGGTGTTTCTTCATACAAAACTTGACAGAAAAATTCTCAGAAACTTCTTGGTGATTTGTGCATTCAACTCACAGAGGTGAACCTTCCTTTCGATAGACCAGATATGAAATATTCTTTTTCTAGATTTTCCAAGTGGATATTTAGAGCGGTTAGAGGCCTTTTGTAGAAAAGGAAATATCTCCATAGAAAAACGAGAAAGAATCATTCCCAGAAACTGCTTTGTGATATGTGCATTCAGCATAGAGAGTTTAACATTTCTTTTGATAGAACAGTTTTGAGACTCCCTTTTTGTGGAATTTGCAAGTGTATATTTAGAGCGCTTTCGGGTGTACGGTACAAAGGGGAATATCTTCACAAAAAAACTAGACAGAAGTATTGTAAGAAACTGCTTTGTGATATTTGCATTCAACTCACAGAGTTGAATATTCCTGTTGTTAGAGCAGTGTTGAAACACTCTTTTTGTAGTATCTGCCAGTGAATATTTGGACTTTTTTGAGGCCTTCGTTGTAAACAGGATTTCTTCGTATAAAACTTGACAGAAGTATTCTGAGAAACTTCTTTGAGAAGTGTGCATTCTACTCACAGAGTTGAACCTTCCCTTCGATAGAACAGTTTTGAAATACTCTTTTTGTAGTTTTTCCAAGTGGGTATTTAGAGCGGTACAAGGCCTATGGTAGAAAAGGAAACACCTTCATAGAAAAACCTGACAGAATCCTTCTCAGAAACTACCTTGTGATGTGTGCCTTCAGCTTACATAGTTTAACATTTCTTTGTATACAGCACTATGAAACACTCTTATTGTGGAATTTGCAAGTGTATGTTTAGAGCGCATTGAGGCCTAAGGTAGAAAAGGAAATATCTTCACATAAAAAATTGACAGAGGCACTGTCATTAACTACTTGGTGGTATTTGAATTCATCTCACAGAGTTGAACATTCCTCTTGATAGAACAGTTTTGAAACACTCTTTTCGTAGAATAGGCAAGTGGATATTTGGACCTTGTTGTGGCCTTCGTTAGAAACGTGATTTCTTCATATAAAACTAGACAGAAGAATTATCAGAAACTTCTTTCTGATATCTGCTTTCAACTGACAGAGTTGAACCTTCCTTTCCATAGAGCAGTTCTGAGACTCTCTTTTTGTAGAATTTCCAAGTGGATATTTAGCGCCGTTTGAGACCTATGGTAGAAAAGGCAATATCTTCATAGAAAAACTGGACAGAATGATTCTCAGAATCTACATTGTGATGTGTGCGTTCAACTCATAGTGTTTAACCTTTCTTTTGATAGAGCAGTTTTGAAACACTCTTTTTGAAGAATCTGCAAGTGAATATTTGTACTTTTTTGAGGCCTTTGTTGGAAGCAGGATTTCTTCATATAAAACTAGACAGAAGAATTCTCAGAAACTTCTTTCTGATGTCTGCTTTCAACTGACAGAGTTGAACCTTCCTTTCCATAGAGCAGTTTTGAGACTCTCTTTTTGTAGAATTTCAAAGTGGATATTTAGCGCCGTTTGAGACCTATGGTAGAAAAGGCAATATCTTCATAGAAAAACTAGACAGAATCATTCTCAGAATCTGCTTTGTGATGTGTGCATTCAGCTCACAGAGTTTAACCTTTATTTTGATATAACAGTTTTGAAACAGTCTTTTTGTGGAATTTGCAAGTGTATATTTAGAGGGCTTTGAGGCCTACGTTAGAAAAGGAAATATCTTCACATAAAAACTACACAGAAGAATTGTCAGAAACTACTATTTGATATTTGCATTCAACTCACAGAGTTGAACATTCCTCTTGATAGAGCAGTTTTGAAACTTTCTTTTTGTAGAATCTGCAAGTGGCTATTTGGACCTCTTTTTGGGCTTCGTTTGAAACGTGATTTCATCATATAAAACTAGACAGAAGAATTCTCAGAAACTTCTTTGTGATGTGTACTTTAAGCTCACAGAATTGAACCTTCCTTTCGATAGAGCAGTTTTGAAAATCTTTTTTTGTAGTATTTCCATGTGGATATTTAGCGCCGTTTGATTCATATGGTAGAAGAGGTAATATCTTCATAGAAAAACTAGACAGAATGATTCTCAGAAACTGGTTTATGATCTGTGCATTCAACTCACAGAGCTTAACCTTTCCGTTAATAGAACAGTTTTGAAACACTCTTTGTAGAATCTGCTAGTGAATATATGGACATTTTTGAGGCCCTTGTTGGAAACGGGAATTCTTCTTAGAAAACTTGACAGAAGAATTCTCAGAAACTTCTTTGTGATGTGTCCATTGAACTCACAAAGTTGAACATGCCTCTTGATAGAGCAGTTTTGAAAAACTCTTTTTGTAGGATCTGCCAGTTGATATTTTGACCTCTCTGTGGCCTTCGTTTGCAAAGTTATTTCTTCAAATAAAGCTAGACAGAAGAATTCTCAGAAACTTCTTTGTGATGTGTGCTTTCAACTCACAGAGTTGAACCTTCCTTTTGATTGAGCAGTTTTGAAATACTCTTTTTGTAGTATTTCCCAGTGGATATTCAGCGCCGTTTGGGGCTATGATAGAAAAAGCAATATCTTCATAGAAAAACTACACAGAATGATTCTCAGAGACTTCATAGTGATGTGTGCGTTCAAGTCACAGAGTTTAACATTTCTTTTGACAGAGCAGTTTTGAAACACTCTTTTTGTACTATCTGCAAGTGAATATTTGGACTTTTTTGAGGCCTTCGTTGGAAACGGAATTTCTACATATAGAACTTGACAGAAGAATTCTCAGAAACTTCTTTGTGATGTGTGCATTCAACTCACAGGGTTGAACCTTCCTTTCCATAGAGCAGTTTTGAAATACTTTTTTTTTTGAATTTCCAAGTGGATATTGAGAGCGGTTTGAGGCTTATGGTAGAAAAGGCAATATCTTCACAGAAAAAGTAGACAGAAACATTCTCAGAAACTACTTTGTGATGTGTGCATTCAGCTTACAGAGTTTAACCTTTCTTTTGATAGAGCAGTTTTGAAACACTCTTTTTGTGGAATTTGCAAGTGTATATTTAGAGCGTTTGGCGGCCTACGGTAGAAAAGGAAATATCTTCACATAAAAACTAGACAGAAGCATTGTCAGAAAGTACATTGTGAAATTTGCATTTAACTCACAGAGTTGAACATTCCTCTTGATAGAACAGATTTTAAAACTCTTTTTGTAGAACCTGCAAGTGGATATTTGGACGTCTTTGTGGCCTTCGTTTGAAACGTGATTTCTTCATACAAAACAAGCAGAAGAATTATCAGAAACTTTTTTGTGATGTGTGATTTCACCTCACAGAGTTGAACCTTCCCTTCGATAGAGCAGCTTTGAAATTCTCGTTTTGTGGAATTTCCAAGTGGATATTTAGTGCCGTTTGATGCCTAACGTATATAAGGAAATACATTCAGAGAAAAACTAGACAGAATGATTCTCAGAAACTACTTTGTGATGTGCGCTTTCAACTCACGGAGTGTAAACTTTCTTTTGATAGAGCAGTTTTGAAACACTCCTTTTGTAGAATCTGCAAGTGAATATTTGGACTTTTTTGAGGCCTTCGTTGGAAACGTGATTTCTTCATTTAAAACTTTACAGAAGAATTCTCAGAAACTTCTTTGTGATGTTTGCATTGAACTCACAGAATTGAACCTTCCTTTCGATAGAGCAGTTTTGAAACACTCTTTTTGTAGAATCTGCAAGTGAATATTTGAACTTTTATGAGGCCTTCATTCGAAACAGAATTTCTTCATATAAAACTTGACAGAAGAATTCTCAGAAACTTCTTTGTGATGTGCGCATTCAACTCACAGAGTTGAACCTTCTTTCAATATCACAGTTTTGAAAACTCTGTTTGTAGAATTTCCAAGTGGATAATTAGAGCGTTTCGAGGCCAATGGTGGAAAAGGAAATATCTTCATAAAAAAACTAGACAGAATCATTCTCAGAAACTACTTTGTGATGTGTGCATTCAGCTTTCAGAGTTTAACATTTCTTTTGAGAGAGCAGTTTTGAAACCCTCTTTTTGTGGAATTTACAAGTGTATATTTGGAGCGTTTTACGGCCTACGGTAGAAAAGGAAATAACTTCACATAAAAACTAGACAGAAGTATTGTCAGAAACTACTATGTGATATTTGTATTCAACTCACAGAGTTGAACATTCCTCTTGATAGAGCAGTTTTCAGACACTCTTTTTGCAGAATCTGCAAGTGGATATTTGGACCTCTTTGTGACCTTCGTTTTAAATGTTATTTGTTCATATAAAACTTGACAGAAGAATTCACAGAAACTTCTTTGTGATGTGTGCTTTCAGCTCACAATGTTGAACCTTCCTTTCGATAGATCAGTTTTGAAAATCTCTTTTTGTAGAATTTCCAAGAGAATATTTATCGTGTTTGAGGCCTATGGTAGAAAAGGACATATCTTCATAGAAAAACTAGACAGAATGATTCTCAGAAACTACTTTGTGATGTTTGCATTCAACTCACAGAGTTGAACATTCCTCTTGATAGAGCAGTTTTGAAACACTCTTTTTGTAGAATCTGCAAGGGAATATTTGGACTTTTTTGAGGCCTTCGTTGGAAGCGGGATTTCTTCATATAATACTGGACGGAAGAATTCTCAGAAACTTCTTTGTGATGTGTGCATTCAACTCACAGAGTTGAACCTTCCTTTCAATAGAGCAGCTTTGAAATACTCTTTCTGTGGAATTTCCAAGTGCATATTAACAGCGGTTCACGGCCTATGGTAGAAAAGGATATATCTTCATAGAAAAACTAGACAGAATCCTTCTCAGAAACTACTTTGCGATGTGTGCATTCAGCTTACAGAGTTTAACCTTTTTTTTGATAGAGAAGTTTGGAAACACTCTTTTTGTTGAATTTGCAAATGTATATTTTCATCACTTTGAGGCCTACAGTAGAAAAGGAAATATCCGCACATAAGAACTAGACAGACGCATTGTCAGAAAGTGCTTTGGGATATTCGCATTCAACTCACAGAGTTGAACAGTCCTCTTCATAGAGCAGTTTTGAAACACTCTTTTCGTAGAATCTGTAAGTGGTTATTTGTTCCTCTTTGTGGTCTTCGTTTGATACGTGATGTCTTCCTATAAAACTAGACAATGATTTCTCATAAATTTCTTTATGTGTGCTTTCTTCTCACAGTGTTGAATTTTCCTTTCTATAGAGCAGTTTTGAGACTCTCTTTTTGCAGAATTTCCAAGTTAATATTTGGCGCCGTTTGAGTCCTATGGTAGAAAAGGCAATATCTTCATTGAAAAACTAGACAGAATCATTTTCAGAAACTACTTTGTGATATTTGCGTTCAACTCACAGAGTTTAACCTTTCTTTTGATAGAGCAGTTTTGAAACACTCTTTTTGAAAGATCTGCAAGTGAACATTTGGACTTTTTTGAGTCCTTCATTAGAAACGGTATTTCTTCATATAAAACTTGACAGAAAAATTCTCAGAAACTTCTTTGTGATGTGTGCATTCAACTCACAGAACTGAACCTTCCTTTTGATAGAGCAGATTTGAAATACTCTTTTTGTAGGTTTTCCAAGTCGATATTCAGAGCGATTCGAGGCCTCGGGTAGAAAAAGTAATATCTTCATAGAAAAACTAGACAGAATCATTCTCAGAAACTACTTTGTGATGGGTGCATTCAGATTGCAGAATTTAACCTTTGTTTTGGTAGAGCAGTTTTGAAATTCTCTTTTTGTGGAATTTGCAAGTGTATATTTAGAGTGCTTTGAGGCCTACGGTAGAGAAGGAAATATCTTCACATAAAAACTAGACAGAACCATTGTCAGAAACTACTTTGTGATATTTGCATTCAACTCACAGAGTTGAACATTCCTCTTGATAGAGCAGTTTTGCAAAACACTTTTTGAAGAATCTTCAAGTGGATATTTTGACCTCTTTGTGGCCTTAGTTTGAAACGTGATTTCTTCATATAAAATTATACAGAATTCTCAGAAACTTCTTTGTGATGTGTCCTCTCAATTCACAGGGTTGAATCTTCCTTTGGATAGAGCAGTTTTTAAACTCTCTTTTGGTAGAATTTCCAAGTGGATATTTAGAGACGTTTGAGGCCTATGGTAGAAAGGGAAATTTCTTCATAGAAAAACTAAGCAGAATCATTCTCAGAAACTACGTTGAGATGTGTGCCTTCAGTTTACGATGTTTAACATTTCTTTTGATAGAGCAGTTTTGAAACAATCTTTTTGTGGGATGAGCAAGTGTATATTTAGAGCGCTTTGAGGCTTATGGTAGAAAAAGAAATATCTTCACATAAAAACTAGACAGAAGCATTGCCAGAAACTTCTTTGTGATATTTGCCTTCAACTCACAGAGTTGAGCATTCCTCTTATTAGAGCAGTTTTGAAACACTCAATTTGTGGAATCTGCAAGTGGATATTTGGACCCCTTTGTGGCCTTCGTTTGAAATGCAGTTTCTTCATAGAAACTAGACAGAAGAATTCTCAGAAACTTCTTTGTGATGTGTGTGTTCAACTCAGTGAGATGAACCTTTCGATAGAGGAATTAAAAAACTCTCCTCTTGTATAATTTCCAAGTGGATATTTTCCGCCGTTTGAGTCCTACGGTAGAAAAAGAAATATCGTCATAGAAAAACTAGACAAAATTATTCTGAGAAACTGCTTTGTGACGTGTGCATTCAGGTTACAGGGTTTAATCCTTCTTTTGATGGACCAGTTTTGAAGCACTCTTTTTGTGGAATTTGCAAGTGTATATTTACAGCGCTTTGAGGCCTGCGGTAGAAAAGGAAATATCTTCACATAAAAACTAGACAGAAGCATTGTCAGAAACTACTTTCTGATATTTGCATTCAACTCACAGAGTTGAACATTCCTCTTATTAGAGTAGTTTTGAAACACTCTTTTTGTAGAATCTGCAAGTGGATATTTGGACCTCTTTGTGGCCTTCGATTGAAACGTGATTTCTTCATATAAAACTTGATAGAAGAGTTCTCAGAAACTTATTTGTGATGTATGCTTTCAACTCCCAGAGTTGAAACTTCCTTTCGATAGAGCAGTTTTGAGACTCTCTTTTTGTAGAATTTCCAAGTGAATATTTAGCGCCGTTTGAGGCCTGTGGTATAAAAGGCAATATCTTCATATAAAAATTAGACAGAATGATTCTCAGAAACTACTTTGTGATGTCTGCATTCAACTCACAGAGTTTAACCTTTCTTTTGATAGAGCAGGTTTGAAACACTCTTTTTGTAGGATCTGCAAGTGAATATTTGGACTTTTTTGAGGCCTTCTTTGGAAACGGGATTTCTTCATATAAAACTTGACAGAAGAGTTCTCAGAAATTTCTTTGTGTTGTGTGCATTCAACTCACAGAGTTGAACCTTCCTTTCTTTAAAGCAGTTTTGAAATACTCGTTTTGTATAATTTCCAAGTGGATATTTAGAGCAGTTCGAGGACTATGGTAGAAAAGGAAATATCTTCATAGAAAAACTAGACAGAATCAGTCTCAGAAACAACTTTGTGATATGTGCATATAGTTTACAGAGTTTAATATTTCTTTTTGATAGAGCTGTTTTGAAACCCCCTTTTTGTGGAATTTGGAAGTGTATAATTATAGCACTTTGAGGCCTATGGTACAAAAGGAAACATCTTCACATAAAACATAGGGAGAAACATTGTGAGAAACTACTGTGCGATATTTGCATTCAACTCACAGAGTTGAACATTCCTCTTGATAGGGAAGTTTTGAAACACTCTTCTTGTAGAATCTGCAAATGGATGTTTTGACCTGTTTGTGGTCTTCGTTTGAAATGGGATTTCTTCATATAAAAATAGGCTGAAGAATTCTCAGAGACTTCTTTCCATAGAGGAGTCTTGAAACTATCTTTTTGTAGAATTTCCAATTGGTTATTCAGCACCGTTTGAGTCCTATGGCAGGAAAGGCAATATCTTCATAGAAAAACTAGACAGAATGATTCTCAGAAACTACTTTGTGATGTGTGCGTTCAACTCACAGAGTTTAACCTTTCTGTTGATAGAGAAGTTTTGAAACACTCTATTTGGAGGGTCTGCTAGTGAATATTTGTACTTTTTTGGGGCCTTCTTTGGAAACGGGATTTCTTCATATAAAACTTGACAGAAAAATTCTCAGAAACTTCTTTGTGATGTGTGCTTTCAACTCACAGAGTTGAACTTTATATTCCATAGAGCAGTTATGTGACTCTCTTTTTTAGAATTTCCAAGTGGGTATTTAGTGCAGTGTGAGGCCTATGGGAGAAAAGGGAATATCTTCATTTAAAACTAGGCAGAATGATTCTCAGAAACTACTTTGTGATGTGAGCATTCAGCTTGCGGTGTTTAACCTTTCTTTTGATAGAGCTGTTTTGAAACACTCTTTTTCTGGGATTTCTAAGTGTATGTATATAGCGCTTTGAAGCCTACTTTAGAAAAGGAAATATCTTCACATAAAAATTTGACAGAAGCATTGTCAGAAACTACATTGTTATATTTGCATTCAACTCACAGAGTTGAACATTCCTCTTGATAGAGCAGTTTTGGAACTCTCTTTTTGTAGAATCTGCAAGTGGTTATTTGGACCTCTTTGTGGCTTTCGTTTGAAACGTGATTTCTTCATATAAAACTAGACTGAAGAATTCTCAGAAACTTCTCTGCGTCGTGTGCTTTCAACTCACAGAGATGGACTTTCCTTTTGAAAGAGGAGTTTTGAGACTCTGTTTTTGAAGAATTTCCAAGTGGATATTTAGCACCATTTGAGGCCTAATGTAGAAAAGGCAATATCTTCATAGAAAAACTAGACAGAATGATTCTCATTAACTACTTTGTGTTGCGGTGATCAATTCACAGACTTTAACTTTTCTTTTGATAGAGCAGTGTTGAAACACTCTGTTTGTAGAATTTGCAAGTGAATATTTGGACTTTTTTGAGGCCTTCGTTGGAAATGGGATTTCTGCATATAAAACTTGACAGAAGAATTCTCAGAAACTTCTTTGTGATGTGTGCATTGAACTCACGGAGTTTAACCTTCCTTTTCATATAGCAGGTTTGAAATATTCTTTTCATAGAATTTTCAAGTCGATATTTAGAGAGTTTCGAGGCCAAAGGTGGAAAAGGAAATATCTTCATAGAAAAACTACACAGAATCTTTCTCAGAAACTGCTTTGTGATGTGTGCATTCGGCTTTCAGAATTTAACCTTTCTTTTCAGAGAGCAGTTTTGAAACACTCTTTTTGGGGAATTTGAAAGTGTATAATTAGAGCGCTTTGAGGCCTACGGTAGAAAAGGAAATGTCTTCACATAAAAACTAGACAGAAGCGTTGACAGAAACTAATTTGTGATATTTGCATTCAACTCACAGAGTTGAACATTCCTCTTGGTAGAGCAGTTTTGAAACACTGTTTTTGTAGAATCTGCAAGTGGATATTTGGACTTCTTTGTGGCCTTCGTTTGAAATGTGATTTCTTCCTGTAAAACTAGACAGAATAATTCTCAGAAACTTCTTTGTTATGTGTGCACTCAACTCACAGAGTTGAACATTCCTTTTGATAGAGCAGGTTTGAGACTCTCTGTAGAATTTCCAAATGGATATTAAGCGCCGTTTGAGGCCTATGTTAGAAAGGGCAATATCTTCATAGAAAAACTAGACAGAATGATTCATAGAAACTACTTTGTGATGTGTGCATTCAACTCACAGAATTTAATCTTTCTTGTGAAAGAGCAGTTTTGAATCACTCCTTTTTAGAATCTGCAAGTGAATCTTTAGACTTCTTTGAGGACTTTGTTGAAACGGGATTTCTCCATATAAAACCTGCAAGAGGAACCATCAGAAGCTCCTTTGTGATGTTTGCATTCAACTCACAGTGTTGAGCCTTCCTTCGATAGAGCAGTTTTAAAGTACTCTTTTTGTAGAATTTCCAAGTGGATTTTTAGAGCGCTTTGAGGCCTATTGTAGAAAAGGAAATATCTTCATAGAAAAACTAGACAGAATCATTCTCAGAAACTACTTTGTGATGTGTGCTTTCAGCTTACAGAGTTTAAATTTTCTTTGGAAAGAGCCGTTTTAAACACTCTTTTTGTGGAATTTGCAAGTGAATATTTAGAGCGCTTTGAGGCCTACGGTAGAAAAAGAAATATCTTCACATAAAAAGTAGACAGAAGCATTGTCAGAAACTACTTTGTGATATTTGCATTCAACTCACAGAGTTGAACATTCTTCTTGATAGATCAGTTTTGAAACACTCTTTTTGGAGAATCTGCAAGTGGATATTTGGACTTCTTAGTGGCCTTCGTTTGAAACGTGATTTCTTCATATAAAAGTTGACAGAAGAATTCTCAGGAACTTTTTGTGATGTGTGCTTTAAACTCACAAAGTTGAAACTTCCTTTCGATAGAGCAGTTTTGAGACTCTCTTTTTGTGGAATCTCCAGGTGGATATTTTGAGCCGTTCATGTCCTATGGTAGAAAAAGAAATTTGTTGATTGAAAAACTAGACAGAATCATTCTCAGAAACTACTTTTTGATGTTTGCATTCAGCTTACAGAGTTTAACCTTTCTTTTGAAAGACCAGTTTTGAAACACTATTTTGTGGAATTTACAAGTATATATTTAGAGCACATTGGGGCCTGCATTAGAAAAAGAATTATCTTCACATAAAAACAAGACAGAAGCTTTGCCAGAAACTACTTTGTGATATTTGAAATCAACTCACAGAATTGAACATTCCTCTTGATAGAACAGTTTTGAAACACTCTTTTCATAGAATCTGCAAGTGGATATTTGGACTTCTTTGTGGCCTTCATTCGAAACGTGATTTCTTCATATAAAACTACACAGAAGAATTCTCAGAAACTTCTTTGTGTTGTGTGCTTTCAACTCATGGAGTTGAACCTTCCGTTTGATAGAACAGTTTTGAGTATCTCTTCTTTTTAGAATTTCCACGTGGAAATTTATTCCCATTTGAGGCCAATGTTAGAAAACGCAATATCTTCACAGAAAAACAAGACAGAATGATTCTCAGAATCTACTTTTTGATGTGTGTGTTCAACTCACAAAGTTTAAACTCTCTTTTGATAGGGCAGTTTTGAAACACTCTTTTCGTAGGATCTGCAAGTGGATATTTGGACCTGTTTGTAGCCTTCGTTTGAAATGTGATTTCTTCATAGAAGTCTTGAGAGAAGGATTCTCAGAAACTTCTTTGTGATGTGTGCTTTCAACCCACAGAGTTGTACCTGCCTTTCGATGGAGGAGTTTCATAACTCTCTTTTTGTAGAATTTACAAGTGGATGTTTAGCGCCGTTTGAGGCCTATGGTAGAAAAAGCAATATCTTCGTTGAAAAACTAGACGGAATGATTCTCAGAAACTACTTTGTGAAGTGTGCATTCAGCTTACAGAGTTTAACCTTTCTTTTGATAGATAAGTGTTGAAATGCTCTTTTTGCGGTATTTGCAGGTGTAAACTTTGAGTGCTTTGAGGCCTGCGGTAGAAAAGGAAATATCTTCACATAAAAACAAGACAGAAGCATCGTCAGGAACTACATTGTGATATTTGTATTCATCTCACAGAGTTGAAGAGTCCTCTTGATAGAGCAGTTTTAAAACACTCTTTGTGTAGAATCTGCAGTTGGATATTAGGACATCTGTGTGGCCTTCATTTGAAACGTGATTTCTTCATATAAAACTAGACAGAAGAATTCTCAGAACCCTCTTTGTGATGTGTGATTTCAACTCAGAGTTGAATCTTCCTTTTAATAGAGCAGTTTTGAAATACTCTTTTTGTAATATTTTCAAGGGGTTATTTAGCACCGTTTGAGGCCTATGGTAGAAAAGGCAATGTCTTTACAGATAAAGTTTCTCAGAAACTACTTTGATGTGTGCGTTCAACCCACAGAGTTTAACCTTTCTTTTGATAGAGCAGTTTTGAAACACTCTTTTTGTGGAACAAGGAAGTGAATATTTGGACTTTTTGAGGCCTTCGTTGGAAAAGGGATTTCTACACATAAAACTTGACAGAAGAATTCTCAGAAACTACTTTGTGATGTGAGCATTCATCTCACAGAGTTGAACCTTCCTTTCAATGGAGCAGTTTTGAAACACTCTTTTTGTTGAACTTCCAACTGGATATTTAGAGCGTTTTGAGGCCTATGGTAGAAAAGGAAATATCTTCATAGAAAAACTGACAGAATCATTCTCAGAAACTACTTTGTGATGTGTGCATTCAGCTTACAGAGTTTAACCTTTCTTTTGATAGAGCAGTTTTGAAACACTGTCTTTGTGGAATTTGCAAGAGTATATGTAGAGCGCTTTGAGGCCTACGGTTTAAAAGGAAATATCTTCACATAAAAAATAGACAGAAGCATTGTCAGTAACTACTTTGTGATATTTGCATTTATGTCACATATTTGAACATTCGTCTTTATAGAGCAGGTTTGAAACAATCTTTTTGTAGAACCTGCTGGTGGATATTTGGACCTCTTTGGGGCCTTCGTTTGAAACGTGATTTCTTCATATAAAACTAGACAGAAGAATTCTCAGAAACTTCAATGTGATGTGTGCTATCAACTTACAGAGATGAACCTTCCTTTCGATAGAGCAGTTTTGAACCTCTCTTTTTGTAGAATTTCCAAGAGTATATTTATCGCCGTTTGAGTCCTATGGTAGAAAAGGCAGTATCTTCATAGAAAAACTAGACAGAATGATTCTCATAAACCACTTTGTGATATTTGCATTCAACTCACAGAGCTGAAAATTCCTCTTGATAGAGGAATTTTGAAAAACTCTTTTTGTAGAATCTGCAGAAGATATTTGGACCTCCTTGAGACCTTCGTTGGAAACGTGATTTCTTCATATAAACTTGAAAGAAGAATTCTCAGAAACTTTTTTGTGATGTGTGAGTTCAACTCACAGTGTTGAACCTTCCTTTCCATAGAGCATTTTTGAAATACTCTTTTTGTAGAAATTCCTAGTGCATATTTAGAGCACTTAGAGGCCTATGGTAGAAAAGGAAATATCTTCATAGAAAAACTAGTCAGAATGTTTCTCAGAAACTACTTTGTGATGTATGCGTTCAACTCGCAGAGTGTAACATTTCTTTTGATAGAGCGGTTTTGAAACGCTCTTTTTGTAAAATTTGCAAATGTGCATTTAGAGGGCTTTGAGGCCTATGGTTGAAAAGGAAATGTCTTCATATTAAAACTAGACAGAAGCATTCTCAGAAACCACTTTGCGATGTTGGCGTTCAACTCACAGAGTTCAACCTTTCCTTTGTTAGAGCAGTTTTTAAACAGTCTTTTTCTTGAATCTACAAGTGGATATTTGGACTTCTTTGAGGCCTTCTTTTGATACGGGAATTTCTTCACATAAAAACTAGATAGAAAAATTCTCAGAAATATTTGTGATGTGTTCATTCAACTCTCTGAGTTCAACCTATCTTTTGAAAGAGCAGTTTTGAAACACTTTTTTTGTAGAATTTCCAAGTGCATATTTAAAGCGCTTTTCATACCCTACGATAGAAAATGAAATATTTTCATATAAAAACTACACGGAATCATTCTCAGAAGCGTCATTGTGATGTGTGCGTTCATCTCACAGAGTTTAACCTTTCTTTTGATAGAGCAGTTTTGAAACACTTTTTTTGTAGTATTTGCGAGTGTATATTTAGAGCGCTTTGAGGCCAATGGTAGAAAAGAAAATATCTTCATATAAAAACCTGACGGAAGCATTCTCATAAACTACTTTGTGATGTTTGTCTTCAATTCACAGAGTTGAACATTCCTCTAGATAGAGCTGTTTTGAAGCACCCTCTTTGTAGGATCTGCAAGTGGATATTAGGACATTTTGAGGCCTTCATTGGAAACGGGATTATTCATATGAAGAAGACAGAAGAATTCTCAGAAACTACTTTGTCATGTGTGCGTCCAACACACAGAGACTAAACTTTCTGTTGTTAAAGCAGCTTTGAAACACTCTTTTTGTGGAAATGGCAAGTGTATATTTAGAGTGCTATAAGATCTACGGTAAAAAAGGAAATATCTTCACCTAAATACAAGAAAGAACTATTTTCACAAACTAATTTGTGACGTTTGCATTCAACTTACAGAGTTGAACATTCCTCTTGATAGAGCAGTTTTGAAACACTCTTTTTGTAGAATCTGCAAGTGGTTATTTGGCCCTCTTTGAGGCCTTCGTTATAAAAGGGAATTCTTCATATAAACAAGATAGAAGAATTCTCCGAAACTACATTGTGATGTGTGCGTTCAACTCACAGAGTTTAACCTTTCTTTTGATAGAGCAGTTTTGAAACACTCTTTTTGTAGAATTTGCAAGTGTATATTTAGAGCGCTTTGAGTCCTATGGTAGAAAAGGGAATACATTCACATAAAAACTAGACAAAGGCAAGCTCAGAGTCTACTTTGCGATGTATGCATTCAACTCACAGAGTTGAACATTACTCTTGATACTGTAGTTTTGAAACACTCTTTTTGTAGAATCTGCAAGTGGATATTTGACCTCTTTGAGGTTTTTGTTGGAAATGGGATTTCTTCATATAAAACTAGGCAGAAGAATTCGCAGAAAGTTCTTTGTGAAGTGTGCATTCATCTCACAGAGTTGAACCTTCCTTTCAATAGAGCGCTTATGAAACACTCTTTTTGTAGAATTTCCAAGTGGATAATTAGAGCGTTTTCAGGCCTATGGTAGAAAAAGAAATATCTTCATAGAAAAACTAGAGAGAATCATTCTCAGAAACTAATTTTTGATGTATGCGTTCAACTCACCGAGTTTAACCTTTCTTTTGATAGAGCAGTTTTGAAACAGTTTTTGTAGAATTTGCTAGCGTATATTTAGACTTCTTTGAGGCCAACAGTAGAAAAGGAAATATCTTCACATAAAAACCAGACGGAAGCGTTCTCAGAAACTACTATGTGATGTTTGCATTCAACTCACAGAGTTGAACATGTCTCTTGATGGAACAATTTAGAAACACTCTTTTTGTAGAATCTGTAAGTAGATATTTGGACCTCTTGGAGGCCTTCCTTGTAAATGGGATTTCTTCATATAAATCTAGAAAGAAGAATTCTCAGAAACTTCTTTCTGATATGTTCATTGAACTCACAGAGTTGAACCTTCCTTTCGATATAGCAGTTTTGAAACACTCTTTTTGTAGAATTTCCCAGTGTACACTTAGAGCGCTTGGAGGCGTATCGTAGAAAAGGAAATATCTTCATAGAAAAACTAGACAGAATGATTCTCAGAAAATAATTTGTGATGTGTGCGTTAAGCTCGCAGAGTTTAACCTTTCTTTTGATAGAGCAGTTTTGAAACACTCTTTTTGCGGAATTTGCAAGTGTATATTTAGAGCGCTTGAGGCCTACGGTAGAAAAGGAAATATCTTCACAGAAAATGTAGACAGAAGCATTGTCAGAAACTACTTTGTGATATTTGCATTCAACTCACAGAGTTGAACATTCATCTTGATAGAGCAGTTTTGAAACCCTCTTCTTGTAGAATCTGCAAGTGGATATTTGGACCTTTTTGTGGCCTTCGTTTGAACCGTGATTTCTTCATATAAACAAGACAGAAGAATTCTCAGAAACTTCTTTGTGATGTGTGCATTCAACTCAGAGGGTTGAACCTTCCTTTGATAGAGCAGTTTTGAAACACTCTTTTTGTAGAATTTGCAAGTGTTTCTTTAGAGAGCTTTGAGGCCTTTGTTAAAAAAGCAAATATTTTCACATAAAAACTAGATGGAAGGATTCTCAGAAACTACTTCGTGATGTTTGCCTTCAACTCACAGAATTGAACATTCCTCTTGATAGAGCAGTTTTGAAACCCTCTTTTTGTAGAATCTGCAAGAGGATATTTGGACCTCTTTGTGGCCTTCGTTGGAAACGGGAATTCTTCATATAAACATGACAGAAGGATTCTCAGAAACCACTTTGTGATATGTGCGTTCAACTAACAGAGTTTAAACTTTCTTTTGATAGAGCAGTCTTGAAACACTCTTTTTGTAGAATTTGCAAGTGTACATTTAGAGTGCTTTGAGGCCTATTGTAGAAAAGGTAATATGTTCACATAAAAACTAGACAGAAGCATTCTCAGAAACTAATTTTTGAAGTTTGCATTCAACTCACAGAGTTGAACCTTCCTTTTGATAGAGCAGTTTGGAAACACTCTTTTTGTAGAATTTCCAAGTGGATATTTTGAGCGCTTTTCAAAGCCTATGGTAGAAAAGGAAATATCTTCATATAAAAACTACACAGAATCATTCTCAGAAGCTACTTTATGATGTGTGCGTTCAACTCACAGAGTTTAACCTTACTTTTGATAGAGCAGTTTTGAAACACTCTTGTAGAAATTGCAAGTGTATATTTAGAGAGCTTTGAGGACAACAGTAGAAAAGAAAATATCTTCATATAAAAACTAGACGGAAGCATTGTCAGAAACTACTTTGTGATGTTTGAATTCAACTCACAGAGTTGAACATTCCTCTTGATAGAGCAGTTTCGAAACACTATTTTTGTAGGATTTGGTAGTGAATATTTAGAGCGCTTGGAGGCCCATGGTAGAAAAGGAAATATCTTTATAGAAAAACTAGACAGAATCATTCGCAGAAACTGCTTTTTGATGTGTGCGTACAACTCTCAGGGTTTAACCTTTCTTTTGACAGAGCAGTTTTGAGACGCTCTTTTTGTAGAATTTGCAAGTGTATATTTAGAGAGCTTTGAGGCCTATGGTAAAAAAGGAAATATCTTCACATAAAACCTATATGGTAGCATTCTCACAAACTACTTTGTGATGTTTGCATTCAACTCACAGAGTTGAACATTCCTCCTGATAGAGCACTTTTGAAACACTCTTTTTGTAGAATCTGCAAGTGGATACTTTTATCTCTTTGAGGCCTTCGTTGGAAAAGGGGTATTCTTCATAGAAACAAGACAGAAGGGTTCTCAGAAACTACTTTGTGATATGGGCGTTCAACTCACAGAGTTTAACCTTTCTTTTGATAGAGCAATTTTAAACCCTCTTTTTGTAGAATTTGCAAGTGTATATTTAGAGCTCTTTGATGCTTATGGTAGAAAAAGGAGTATATTCACATAAAAATTAGACAGAAGCATTCTCAGAAACTACTTGTGATGTGAGCATTCAACTGGCAGAGTTTAATCTTTCTTATGATAGAGCAGTTTTGAGATGCTCTTTTTGTTGAATTTCCAAATGGATAGTTAGAGTGCTTTTCAAAGCCTGTGGTAGAAAAGGAAATATCTTCATATAAAAAATACACATTATCATTCTCAGAAGCTACTTTGTGATGTGTGGGTTCAACTCACAGAGTTTAGCCTTCCTTTCGATAGAGCAGTTTTGAAACAAACTTTTTGTAGAATTTGCAAGTGTATATTTAGACCGCTTTCAGGGCTATGGTGGAAAAGGAAATATATTCATATAAAAACTTGGCAGAAGCATTCTCAGAAACTACTTTGTGATGTTTGCATTCAACTCACAGAGTTTAACCTTTCTTTTGATAGAGCAGTTTTGAAACATTCTTTTTGTACAAATTGCATGTGTATATTTAGAGTGCTTTGAGGCCCATATTTGGAAGCGAATATCTTCACATAAAAACTAGACAGAAGCATTTTCCGAAACTGCTTTGTGATGTTTGCATTCAACCCACAGAGTTGGATATTCCTGTTGATAGAGCAGTTTTGAAACACTCTTTTCGTAGTGTCTGCAAGAGGATATTTGGGCGTCTTTGAGGTGTTCGTTGGAAACGGGATTTCTTCATACAAAACTAGAGAGAAGAATTCACAGAAACTTCTTTGTGATGTGTGCATTGAACCCACAGCGTTGAACATTCCTTTCGATAGAGAAGTTTTGAAAAATTCTTTTTGTAGAATTTCCAAGTTGATAATTAGAGCGTTTTGAGGCCTATGGTAGAAAAGGAAATATCTTCATAGAAAAGCTAGAGAGACTCATTCTCAAAAACTACTATGTGATGTGTGCGTTCAACTCATAGAGTTTAACTTTTCTTTTGAGAGAGCTGTTTTGAAACGCTCTTTTTGTACAATATGCAAGAGTATATTAAGAGTGCATAGAGGCCTATGGTAGAAAAGAAAATATCTTCACATTAAAACTAGACAGAAGCATTCTCAGAAACTACTTTGTGATGTTTGCATTCAACTCACAGCGTTTAACCTTTCTTTTGATAGAACAGTTTTGAAAAACTCTTTTGGTAGTATCTGCAAGTGCATATTTGGAACACTTTGAGGCCTTCGTGGGAAACGGGATTTCTTCATATAAAACTAGACAGAAGGATTCTCAGAAACTTCTTTCAGATGTGTGCATTGAACTCACAGAGTTTAACCTTCCGTTTGATAGAGCAGTTTTGAAACACTCTTTTTGTAGAATTTCCAAGTGGATATTTAGAACGTTTTGAGGCCTATTGCACAAAAGGAAATACCTTCATAGAAAAACTAGACAGAATCATTCTCAGAAACTACTTTTTGATGTGTGAGTTCAACTCACAGAGTTTAAACTTTCTTTTGATAGAGTAGTTTTGAAACGGTCTTTTTGTAGAATTTGGAAGTGTATATTTAGAGTGACTTGAGGCCAACGGTAGAAATGGAAATATCTTCATATAAAAACTAGACGGAAGCATTCTCAGAAACTACTTGTGATGTTTGCATTCAACTCACAGAGTTGAACATTTCTCTTGATACAGTAGTTTTGAAACCCTCTTTTTGTAGAATCTGCAAGTGGATATTTGGACCTCTTTGAGGCCATCGTTGGTAAGGGGATTTATTCATATAAAAAAGACAGAAGAATTCAAAGAATCTGCTTTGTGATTTGTGGGTTCACCTCCCAGAGTTTAAAATTTCTCTTGAGAGAACAGCTTTGAAACACTGTTTTTCTGGAATGTGCACGTGTATATTTAGTGTGCTTTGAGGCCTATGGTAAAAAAGTGAATATCTTCACATAAAAACTAGACGGAAGCATTCTCAGAAACTACTTTGTGATGTTTGCATTCAACCCACAGAGATGAATATTCCTCTTGATAGATCAGTTTTGAAGCACTGTTTTTGAGAAATCTGCAAGTGGACATTTTGACCTCTTTGAGACGTTCATTGGAATTGGGAATTCTTCATATAAACAAGACAAAAGAATTCTCAGATATTACTTTGTGATGTGTGCGTTTAACTCAAGAGTTTAACCTTCGTTTCGATAGAGCATTTTGGAAACACTCTTTTTGTAGAATTTGCAAGTGCATATTTATAGCGCTTTGAGGCCTATGGTAGAAAAGAAAATATCTTCACATAAAAACTAGACGGAAGCATTCTCAGAAACTAGTTTGTGATGTTTACATTCAATTCACAGAGTTGAACATTCCTCTTGAAAGGGTAGTTTTGAAAAAACTCTTTTTGTACAATCTGCAAGTGCAAATTTGGACCTGTTTGAGGGTTTTGTTGGAAATGGGTTTTCTGCATATAAAACTTGACAGAATTCACAGAAACTTCTTTGTGAAGTGTGCATTCACCTCACAGAGTTGAACCTTCCACTCGATTGAGCAGCTTTGAAACACTCTTTTTGTAGAAGTTCCAAGTGGATATTTAGAGCGTTTTGAGGCCTATGGTAGGAAAAGAAATATCCTCACAGAAAAACTAGACAGAATCATTCTCAGAAACTACATTTTGATGTGTGGTTTCAACTCACAATCTTTACCCTTTCTTTTGCTAGAATAGTTTTGAAATAGTCTTTTTGTAGAATTTGCAAGTGTATATTTACAGTGCTTTGAGGCCAACGGTAGAAAAGGAAATATATTCATATAAAAACTAGACGGAAGCTTTCTCAGAAACTACTTGTGACGTTTGCATTCAACTCACAAAATTGAACATTCCTCTAGATATGGCAGTTTTGAAATACTCTTTTTGAAGA
Organism: Pan troglodytes; assembly: GCF_028858775.2. Taxonomy (NCBI): domain Eukaryota; kingdom Metazoa; phylum Chordata; class Mammalia; order Primates; family Hominidae; genus Pan; species Pan troglodytes. The sequence continues at coordinate 65,830,442 of NC_072403.2, forward strand.
ATCTGCAAGTGGATATTTTGGCCTCTTTGAGGTTTTCGTTTTAAACGGGATTTTTCATACAAAACTAGACAGAAGAATTCTCAGAAACTTCTTTGTGATGTGTGCATTGAACTCACAGAATTGAAACTTTCTTTCGATAGATCAGTATTGAAATCTCTTTTTGTAGAATTTCCAAATGCTTATTTAGAGCGCTTTGTGGCCTACAGTAGAAAAGGAAATATCTTCATAGAACAACTGGAAAGAATCTTTCTCAGAAACTACTATGTGTTGTATGTGTTCAACCCACAGCGTTTAACCTTTCTTTTGATAGTGCAGTTTTGAAACACTCTTTTTGTAGAATTTTCTTGTGAATATATAGAGGGCTTTGAGGCCTAAGGTAGGAAGGGAAATATCTTCACATAAATCTAGACAGAAGCATTCTCAGAAACTACTTTGTGATGTTTGCATTAAGCTCACAGAGTTGAACATTCCTCTTGATAGAGCAGTTTTGGAACACTGTTTTTGTTGAATCTGCAACTGGACATTTGGACTTCTTTGAGGCCTTCGTTGGAAATGGGAATTCTTCATATAAACAAAACAAAAGAATTCTCAGAAACTACTTTGTGATGCGTGCTTTCAACTCACAGAGTTTAACCTTCGTTTCGATAGAGCAGTTTGGAAAGACTCTTTTTGTAGAATTTCCAAGTGTAAATTTAGAACGCTTGGAGGCCTATGGTAGAAAAGGAAATATATTCCCATAAAAATTGGAATGAAGCATTCTCGGAAACTACTTTGTGATGTTTGCATTCAACTCACAGAGTTGAAAAGACCTCTTGATAGCGTAGTTTTGAAAGACTATTTTTGTACAATCTGCAAGTGGATATTTGGACCTCTTTGATGCTTTCGTTGGAAAGGGGTTTTCTTCATATAAAACTAGACAGAAGAATTCACAGAAACTTCTTTGAGAACTGTGAATTCATCTCACAGAGTTGAACATTCCTTTCGATAGAGCAGTTTTGAAACATACTCTTTGTAGAATTTCCAAGTGGATATGTAAAGCGTTTTGAGGCCTATGGTAGGAGAGGAAATATCTTCATAGAAAAACTAGACAGAATCATTCTCAGAATCTACTTTTTGATGTGTGCGTTCAACGCAAAGATTTTAACATTTCTGTTGATAAAGCAGTTTTGAAACACACTTTTTGTACAATTTGCAAGTGTATATTAAGAGTGCTTTCTGGCCTATGGTAGAAAAAGAAATATCTTCACACAAAGCTAGACAGAAATATTGTCAGAAACTATTTTGCGATGTTTGCATTCAACTCACAGAGTTGAACATTCCCCTTGATAGAGTAGTATTGAAACACAATTTTTGAAGAATCTGCAGGTGAATATTTGGACCGCTTTGAGGCCTTCGTTGGAAACGGGATTTTTTCATATAAACAAGACAGAAGAATTCTCAGCTACCACTTTGTGATGTGTTGATTCAACTGACAGAGTTTAAACTTTCTATTGATAGAGCAGCTTTGAAACACTCTTTTTGTGGAATTTGCAAGTGCATATTTAGAGCGCTTTGAGGCCTATGGTAAAAAAGGAAACATCTTTACATAAAAACTAGATGGAAGCATTCTCGGAAACTAATTTGTGATGCTAGCATTCAACTCACAGAGTTGAGCATTCCTCTTGATAAAGCAGTTTTGAAACACTCTTTTTGTGGAATCTGCAAGTGGATATTTGGACCTCTTTGAGGCTTTCGTTGGAAATGGGAATTCTTCATATAAACAAGAAAGAAGAATTCTCAGAAATTACTTTGTGATGCGTGCTTGCAACTCACAGAGTTTAACGTTCCTTTCGATAGAGCAGTGTTGAAACACTCTTTCTGTAGAATTTGCAAGTGTATATTTAGAGCGCTTTGAGGCTTATGGTAGAAAAGGAAATATATTCACATAAAAACTAGACTGAAACTTTCTCAGGAACTACTATGTGATGTTTGCATTCAACTCACAGAGTTGAACATTTCTCTGGATAGAGCAGTTTTGAAACACTCTTTTTGTACATTTTGCATGTGTATATTTAGAGTGTTTTGAGGCCTATGTTTGAAAGTTAATATCTTCACATAAAAACTAGACAGAAGCATTCTCAGAAACTACTTTGTGATGTTTGCATTCAACTCACAGAGTTGAACATTCCTCTTGATAGAGCCGTTTTGAAACACTCTTTTGGAAGTGTCTGCGAGCGGATATTTGGGCATCTTTGAGGCCTTCGTTGAAAATGGGATTTCTTCATACAAAACTGGAGAAAAGAATTCTCATAAACTTCTTTGTGATGTGTGCATTGAGCTCATGGTGTTGAACCTTCCTTTCTATAGAGCAGTTTTGAAGCACTCTTTTTGTAGGATTTCCAAGTGGGTATTTAGAGCGTTTTGAGGCCTATTGTGGAAAAGGAAATCCTTCACAGAAAAACTAGACAGAATCATTCTCAGAAACTTCTTTTTCATGTGTGGGTTCAACTCGCAGAGTTTAACCTTTCTTTTGATAGAGCAGTTTTGAAACAGTCTTTTTGTAGAATTTGCAGGTGTATATTTAGAGTGCTTTGTGGACAACGGTAGAAAAAGAAATATCTTCATATAAAAACTAGACAGAAGCATTCTCAGAAACTACTTGTGATGTTTGCATTCAACTCACAGAGTTGAACATTCCTCCTGATAGAGCAGTTTTGAAACACTCTTTTTGTAGAATTTGCAAGTGCATATTTATAGTACTTTGAGGCCTACAGCAGAAAAGGAAATATATTCCCATAAAAACTAGACAGAAGCATTCTCAGAAACTACTTTGTGATGTTTGCATTCAACTCACAGAGTTTAGCCTTTCATTCGATAGAGCAGTTTTGGAACACTCTTTTTGTACAATTTGCATGTGTATATTTAGAGTGCTTTGAGGCCTCTGTTTGAAAGTTAATATCTTCACTTAAAAACTAGACAGAAGCATTCTCAGAAACTACTTTGTGATGTTTGCATTCAACTCACAGAGTTGAACATTCCTCTTGATAGAGCAGTTCTGAAACACTCTTTTGGAAGTGGCTGCAAGTGGATATTTGGGCATCTTTGAGGCCTTCGTTGGAAGCGCGATTTCTTCATACAAAACTAGAGAGAAGAATTCTCAGAAACTTCTTGGTGATGTGTGCATTGAACTTACAGAGTTGAACCTTCCTTTCAATAGAGCAGTTTTGAAACACTCTTTTTATAGAATTTCCAAGAGGATATTTAGAGCTTTTTGAGGCCCATTGTGGAAAAGGAAATCCTTCATAGAAAAACTAGACAGAATCATTCTCAGAATCTACTTTTTGATGTGTGGGTTAAAATCGCTGACTTTAACCTTTCTTTTGATAGAGTAGTTTTGAAACAGTCTTTTTGTAGAATTTGCAGTTGTATATTTAGAGTGCTTTGAGGCCAAAAGTAGAAACGGAATTATCTGCATATAAAAACTAGACGGAAGACTTCACAGAAAATACTTGTGATGTTTGCATTCAACTCACGGAGTTGAACATTTCTCTTGATAGAGCAGTTTTGAAACACTCTTTTTATAGAATCTGCAAGTGGATATATGGACCTCTTTGAGACCATCGTTGGTAACAGTATTTCTTCATATAAAATAGACAGAAGAATTCAAAGAAACTGCTTTGTGTTTTGTGCGTTCACCTCCCAGAGTTTAAAATTTCTGTTGATAGAGCAGCTTTGAAACAGTCTTTTTCTCGAGTTTGCAATTGTATATTTAGTGAGCTTTGTGGCCTATGGTAAGAAAGGGTATATCTTCACATAAAAACTTGACCGAAGCATTCTAAGAAACCACTTTGTGATGTCTGCATTCAACCCACAGAGTTGAACATTCCTCTTGATAGAGCAGTTTTGAAACACTCTTTTTGTGGAATCTGCCAGTGGACATTTCCTCTTTGAGGCCTTCGTTGGAAATGGGAATTCTTCATATAAACAAGACAGAAGAATCCCCTGAAAGTACTTTGTGATGTGTGCGTTCAACTCACAGAGTTTAACCTTCGTTTCGATAGAGCTGTTTGGAAACACTCTATTTGTAGAATTTGCAAGTGTATATTTAGAGCGTTTTGAGGCCTATGGTAGAAAAGGAAATATCTTCACATAAAAACTCGATGGAAACATTCTCAGGAACTACTTTGTGATGTTTGCATTCAATTCACAGAAATGAACGTTCCTCTTGATAGGGTAGTTTTGAAAAATTCTTTTTGTACAATCTGCAAGTGCAAATTTGGACCTCTTTGAGAGTTTTGTTGGAAATGGGATTTCTTCATATAAAACTTGAGAGAAGAATTCGCAGAAAATTCTTTGTGAAGTGTGCACTCATCTCACAGAGTTGAACTTTCGTTTGATAGAGCAGTTTTGAAACACTCTTTTTGTAGAATTTCCAAGTGGATATTTAGAGCGTTTTGAGGCCTACGGTAGAAAAAGAATTATCTTCATATAAAAACTAGACAGAATCATTCTCAGAAACTACTTTTTGATGTGTGGTTTCAACTCACAATGTTTAACCTTTTTTTTGATAGAGCAGTTTTGATACAGTCTTTTTGTAGAATTTTAGGTGTATATTTAGAGTGCTTTGAGGCCAACGGAAGAAATGGAAATATCTTCATATAACAACTAGACGGAAGCATTCTCAGAAAGTACTTGTGATGTTTGTATTCAACTCACAGAATTGAACATTTCTCTTGATAGAGCAGTTTTGCAACCCTCTTTTTGTAGAATCTGCAAGTGGATATTTGGACCTCTTTGAGGCCTTCTATGGAAACGTGATTTCTTCAAACAAAAATAGAGAGAAGAATTCTCAGAAATTTCTATCTGATGTGTGCATTGAACTCAAAGATTTGAACCTTCCTTTCAGTAGAGCAGTTTTTAAAAACTGTTTTTGTAGAATTTCCAAGTGGATTTTTAGCGCCGTTTGTGTCCTATGGTAGAATAGGCAATATCTTCATAGAAAATGTAGACAGAATGATTCTCAGAAACTACTTTATGATGTGTGCGTTCATTTCACGGAGTTGAACCTTCCTTTCGATAGAGCAGTTTTGAAACACTCTTTTTGTAGAATCTGCAAGTGGATATATCGACCTCTTTGTGGCCTTCGTTGGAAATGGGATTTTTTCTTACAAAACTAGACAGAAGAATTCTCAGAAACTTCTGTGTGATGTGCGCATTCAACTCACAGAGTTGAACCTTTGTCTCATTAAAGCAGTTTTGAAATAATCTTTTTGTAGAAATTCCTATTGGATATTTAGAGCGCTTCGAGGCCTATGGTAGAAAATTAAATAACTTCATAGAAAAACCAGAGAGAATCATTCTCAGAAACCATTTTGTGATGTGTGCATTCAGCTTACGGAGTTTAACTTTTCTTTTCGCAGAGCAGTTTCGAAACCCCCTTTTTGTGGAATTTGCAAGTGTATATTTAGAGTGCTATGAGGCCTACGGTAGAAAAGGAAATATCTTCACAACAAAATTAGACAGAAGCATTATCAGAAACTACTTTGTGATATTTGCATTGAACTCACAGAGTTGAACATTCCTCTTTATAGAGTAGTTTTGAAACCCTCTTTTTGTAGAATCTGCAAGTGGATATTTGGACCTCTTCGTGGCCTTCGTCTGCTACGTGATTTCTTCCTATAAAGCTAGACAGAAGAATTCTCAGAAACTTCTTTGTGATGTGTGCTTTCAACACACAGAGTTGAACCTACCTTTCGATAGAGCAGTTTTGAAACTCTCTTTTTGTAGATTTTCCAAGTGAATATTTAGCGCCGTTTGAAGCCTATGGTAGAAAAGGCAATATCTTCATAGAAAAATTAGACAGAATCAATCTCAGAAATTACTTTGTGATGTGGGCTTTCAACTCACAGAGTATAACTTTTGATAGAGCAGTTTTGAAACACTGTTTTTGTAGAATCTGAAAGTGAATATTTGGACTTTTTTGAGGCCTTCATTGGAAACGGGATTTCTTCATATAAAACTTGACAGAATAATTCTCAGAAACTTCTTTGGGATGTGCGCATTCAACTCACAGGATTGAACCTTCCCTTCGATAGAGCAGTTTTGAAATACTCTTTTGTAGGATTATCAAGTCGATATTTAGAGAGGTTCGAGGCCTATGGTAGATAAGGAAATATCTTCATAGAAAAACTAGACAGAATCATTCTCAGAAACTACTTTGTGATGTGTGCATTAACCTTACATAGTTTAACCTTTCTTTTGATAGAACACCTTTGAATCTACCTTTTTGTGTAATTTACAAGTGTGTATTTAGAGCGCCTTGAGGCCTACGGTAGAAAAGGAAATATCTTCACAAAAAAACTCGACAGAAGCATTGCAGAAACTACTTTGTGATATCTGCATTCAACTCACAGAGTTGAACATTCCTCCTGACAGAGCAGTTTTGAAACCCTGTTTTGTAGAATCTGCAAGTGGATATTCCGACCTCATTGTGGCCATCGTTTGATACGTGATTTCTTCATATAAAACTTGATGGAGGAGTTCTCCGAAACATTTTTGTGATGTGTGCATCCAACTTAGAGAGTTGAACTTTCCTTTTTTTTTTAAATTGAACAATTTCAAAATTTTTATTTATCAGTGATTAGCTTTAAATTTACGTTCCTATGCACATGGAGTTATGTCAGGAAACTCTTGTTGGTACCACCTCTTTCTGGCAGCCTTCAGGAAATGAAGTAGCATCATCAGCAGCATGCTAATCATTGATGATGAATGTGGCCTGGGATGAATTGGATTACAGGATTGCTGTGTACCATGTGACATGAGGGGCTCATAATAGGCTTAAAGATGATAATAATATTTTTTGTTCTCTTAAATATCATAGAAATAACTGGAAACATTAATAGAAATACAGTTGGCTCTCCGTATCCATAGGTTCCCCATCAGCAGATTCAACCAACCATGGATCAAAAATATTTAGGGGGAAAATCTTCACAAAGTTCCAAAAGGCAAAATTTGAATTTGCCACACACTGAGGACTATGTTGAATCCACATGAATGAAGAGATGTGTAGGCATTATATAAGTAATCTAGAGATTATGTAAAGGGTACAGGAGGATGTGTGTGGGTTATCTGCAAATACTATACCACTTTATATAAGAGGCTTGAGCATCTGTGGATTTTGGTATCTGCAGTGGTCCTGGAGCCATTCTCTCATAGATATAGACGGACAGCTATAATTTCTTTATAAATTGGTATTGACCACATAAAGAACCTCATTGACTACATATAGAAACTCATTACATTTTTTTTTTTTTTAAGATGGAGTCTCACTCTGTCACCCAGGCTGGAGCGCAGTGGTGCGACCTCGGCTCACTGCAACCTCCGCCTCCCGGGTTCACACCATTCTCCTGCCTCAGCCTCCCAAGCAGCTGGGACCACAGGCACCCGCCACCACATCGGCCAATCTTTTGTATTGTTAGTAGGAACGGGATCTCAATCTCCTGACCCCATGATCCGCCCGCCTTGGCCACCCTTTCAATAGAGCAGCTTTGAGATTCTCTTTTTGTAGAATTTCCAAGTGGATATTTAGGGAGGTTTGAGGCCTATGGTAGAAAAGGAAATATCTTCATAGAAAAACAAGACAGAATCATTATCAGAAACTACCTTGTGGTGTGTGCATTCAGCTTACAGAGTTTAAAATTTCTTTTGTTAGAGCAGTTTTGAAACAACTTTTTGTGGAATTTGCAAGTGTATATTTAGAGCGTTTTGAGGCCTCAGGTAGGAAATGAAATATTTTCACAAAAACACTAGAAAGAAGCATTATCAGAAATTACTTTGTGATATTTGCATTCAACTCACAGTGTTGAACATTCCTCTTGATAGAGCAGATTTGAAACACTCTTTTTGTAGCATCTGCAAGTGGCTATTTAGACCTCTTTGGGTCCACAAAAAACTCTCTTTTTGGAGAATTTCCAAGTGGATATTTAGCGTGATTTGTGGCCTGTTCTAGAAAAGGCAATATCTTCATAGAAAAACTAGACAGAAGAATTCTCATAAACATCTTTGTGATGTGTGCTTTCAAGTCACAGAGTTGAAACTTCCTTTCGATAGAGCAGTTTTGAAACTCTCTTTTTGTAGAATTTCCAAGTGGATATTTAGCGCCATTTGAGGCCTAAGGTAGAAAAGGAAATATCTTCATAGAAAAACTAGACAGAATGATTCTCAGAAACTACATTGTGATGTGTGCGTTCAACTCACAGAGTTTAACCTTTCTTTTGATAGAGCAGTTTTGAAACATTATTTTTGTAGAATCTGCAAGTGAATATTTGGACTTTTTTGAGCCTTCTTTGGAAACGGGCTTTCTTCATATAAAACTTGACAGAAGAATTGTCAGAAACTTCTTTGTGATGTGTGCATTCAACTCACAGAGTTGAACCTTCCTTTCGATAGAGCAGTTTTGAAATACTATTTTTATAGAATTTTCAAGTGGATATTTAGAGCAGTTCGAGGCCTATGGGAAAAAAGGAAATGTCTTCATATAAAAACTAGACAGAATCATTCTCAGAAATTAGATTTTGATGGCGACATTCAGCTTACAGAGTTTAACCTTTCTTTTCATAGAGCAGTTTTGAAACCCCCTTTTTGGGGAATTTGCAAGTGTATATTTATAGGGCTTTGAGTCTTATGGTAGAAAAGGAAGTATCTTCTCAAAAAAATTAGACAGAAGCATTGTCAGAAACTACTTTGTGATATTTGAACATTCCTCTTGATTGAGAAGTTTTGAAACACTCTTTTCGTAGAATCTGCAAGTGGTTATTTGGACCTCTTTGTGGCCTGCGTTTGATACGCGATTTCTTCCTATAAAGCTAGACAGAAGAATTCTCAGAAACTTCTTTGTGATGTGTGCTTTCAACTCACAGATTTGAACCTTCCTTTCGATAGATCAGTTTTGAAACTCTCTTTTTGTAGAATTTCCAAGTAGATATTAAGCGCCGATGAGGCCTATGGTAGAAAAGACAATATCTTCATTGAAAAACTAGACAGAATGATTCTCAGAAACTACTTCGTGATGTGTGCGTTCAACTCACAGAGTTTAACGTTTCTTTTGATAGAGCACTTTTGAAATACTCTTTTTGTAGAATCTGCAAGTGAATATTTGGACTTTTTTGAGGCCTTCGTTGGAAATGGGATTTCTTCATATAAAACATGACAGAATAATTCTCAGAAACTTCTTTGGGATGTGTGCATTCAACTCACAGAGTTGAACCTTCCTTTCGATATAGCAGTTTTGAAATACTCTTTTTATAGGATTTTCAAGTTGATAATTAGAGAGGTTCGAGGCCTATGGTAGAAAAGGAAATATCTTCATAGAAAAACTAGACAGAATCATTCTCAGAAACTACTTTGTGATGTGTGCATTAACCTTACAGAGTTTAACCTTTCTTTTGATAGAGCAGTTTTGAAGCAAACTTTTTGTGTAATTTACAAGTGTATATTTAGAGCGCCTTGAGGCCTACGGTAGAAAAGGTAATACTTTCACAAAAAAACTAGACAGAAGCATTGTCAGAAACTACTTTGTGATATTTGCATTCAACTCACAGAGTTGAACATCCCACTTGATAGAGCAGTTTTGAAACCCTCTTTTGTAGAATCTGCAAGTGGATATTCTGACCTCATGGTGGCCATCGTTTGATAAGTGATTTCTTCATATAAAACTTGACAGAAGAATTCACAGAAACATTTCTGTGATGAGTGCATCCAACTCACAGAGTTGAACATTCCTTGCAATAGAGCAGCTTTGAGATTCTCTTTTTGTAGACATTCCAAGTGGATATTTAGGGCGGATTGAGGCCTATGGTAGAAAAGGAAATATCTTCATAGAAAAACTAGACAGAATCATTATCAGAAACCAGTTTGTGATGTGTGCATTCACCTTACAGGGTTTAACCTTTCTTTTGATAGAGCAGTTTTGAAACAACTTTTTGTGGAATTTGCAAGTGTATATTTAGAGGGTTTTGAGGCCTATGGTAGAAAAGGAAATATCTTCACAAAAAATAGACAGAAGCATTGTCAGAGACTACTTTGTGATATTTGCATTCAACTCACGGAGTTGAACATTCCTCTTGATAGAGGAGATTTGAAACACTCTTTTTGTAGAATCTGCAAGTGGATATTTAGACCTCTGGGTAGACAAAAAACTCTCTTTTTGTTGAATTTCCAAATGGATATTTAACGCTGTTTGAGTCCTATGGTAGAAAAGGAAATATCTTCATAGAAAAACTAGACAGAATAATTCTCATAAACTTATTTGTGATGTGTGCTTTCAACTCACAGAGTTGAACCTTCTTTTCAATAGAGCAGTTTAGAAACTCTCTTTTTGTAGAATTTCCAAGTGGATATTTACAGCTGTTTGAAGCCTATGGTGTAAAAAGCAATATCTTCATAGAAAAACTAGACATATTCATTCTCAGAAACTAATTTGTGATGTGTGCATTCAGCTTACAAAGTTAAAACTTTATTTGATAGATTAGTTTTGAAACACTCTTTTTGTAGAATCTGCAAGGGAATATTTGAACTTTTTTGAGGCTTTCATTAGAATCGGGATTTCTTCATATGAAACTTGACAGAAGAATTCTCAGAAACTTCTTTGTGATGTGTGTTTTCAACTCACAGAGTTGAAAATTTCTTTTTGATAGAGCAGTTTTGAAAGTCACTTTTTGAAAAAATTCCAAGTGGATATTTAGCGCCGTTTGAGGCTTATTGTAGAAAAGGCAATATCTTCATAGAAAAACTAGACAGAATGATTCTCAGAATCTACTTTGTGATGTGTGCGTTCAACTAACAGAGTTTAAACTTTCTTTTGATAGAGCAGTTTTGAAACACTCCTTTTGTAGAATCTGAAAGTGAATATTTGGACATTTTGAGGCCTTCGTTGGAAACGGGATTTCATCATATACAGGTTGACAGAAGAATTCTCAGAGACTTCTTTGTGATGTGTGCATTCAACTCACAGTGTTGAACCTACCTTTCAATAGAGCAGTTTTGAAATTTTGTTTTTGTAGAATTTCCTAGTGGATATTTTGAGCGGTTTGAAGACTACGGTATAAAAGGCAATATCTTCATAGAAAAACTAGACAGAATCATTCTCAGAAAGTACTTTGTGATGTGGGCATTCAGCTTACAGAGTTTAACTTTTGTTTTGATAGATCAGTTTGAAACACTCTTTTTGTGGAATTTGCCAGTGTATATTTAGAGCGCTTTGAGGCCTACAGTAGAAAAGGATATATCTTCACAAAAAAAACTATACAGAAGCCTTGTCAGAAACTACTTTGTCATGTTTGCATTCAACTCACAGTGTTGAACATTCCCCTTGATAGAGCAGTTTGAAAACACTCTTTTTTTAGAATCTGCAAGAGGATATTTGGACATCTTTGTGTCCATCGTTTGATACGTGATTTCTTCATATAAAAGTAGACAGAAGAATTCTCAGAAACTTCTTTGTGATGTGTGCTTTCAACTCACAGAGTTGAACCTTCCTTTTGATAGAGCAGTTTTGAAACTCTCTTTTTGTAGTATTTCCAAGTGGATATTTAGTGCCGTTTGAGGCCTATGGCAGAAAAGGAAATATCTTCATAGAAAAACTAGACAGAATCATTCTCAGAAACTACTTTGTGATGTGGGCATTCAGCTTACAGACATTAACTTTTCTTTTGGTAGAGCAGTTTTGAAAAGCTCTTTTTGTGGAATTTGCAAGTATATATTTAGAGAGCTCTGACGCCTACGGTAGAAAAGGAAATATCTTCACAAAAAAACTGTACAGAAGCTTCGTCTGAAACTACTTTTTGATACTTGCATTCAACTCACGGAGTTCAACATTCCTCTTGATAGGGCTGTTTTGAAATACTCTTTTTGTAGAATCTGTAAGTGGATATTTGTATCCTCTTTGTGGCCTTCGTTTGAAACCTGACATCTTCATATGAAACTAGACAGAAGAATTCTCAGAAACTTCTTTATGAAGTGTGCTTTCAACTCACAGAGTTGAACCTTCCTTTCGAGAGAGCAGTTTTGAAACTCACTTTTTGTGGAATTTCCAAGTGGATATTTAGCGCCGTTTGAGGCCTATGGTAGAGAAGGCAATATCTTCATAGAAAAACTAGATAGAATGGTTCTCGGAAACTACTTTGTGTTGTGTGCGTTCAACTCACAGAGTTTAACCTTTCTTTTGATAGAGCAGTTTTGAAACACTCTTTTTGTAGAATCTGCAAGTAGATATTTGGACCTCCTTGTGGCCTTCTTTTGAAACGTGATTTCTTCGTATACAACTAGACAGAAGAATTCTCAGAAACTTCTGAGTGATGTCTGCTTACAACACAGAGGGGTGAACATTCCTTTCAATAGAGCAGTTGTGAAACTCTTTTTGTGGAATTTCCAAGTGGATATTTAGCGCCGTTTGAGGCCTAAGGTAGAAAAGGCAATATATTCATTGTAAAACTACCCAGAGTCATTGTCAGAAACTACTTTGTGATATTTGCATTCAACTCACAGAGTTGAACATTCCTTTTGATAGAGCAGTTTCGAAACACTCTTTTTGTTGAATCTGCATGTGGATATTTGGACCTCTCTGTGGCCTTCGTTTGAATCATGATTTCCTCATATAAAACTAGACGGAAGAATTCTCAGAAACTTCTTTGTGATGTGTGCTTTCAACTCACACATTTGAACCTTCCTTTCGATGCAGCAGTTTAGAAACTCTCTTTTTGTAGAATTTCGAAGTTGATAATTAGCACGGTTTGAGTCCTATGGTAGAAAAGACAATATCTTCTTAGAAAAACTAGACAGAATGATTCTCAGAAACTATTTTGTGATGTGTGCCTTCCACTCAAGGAGGTTAACCTTTCTTTTGTTATAGCAGTTTTGAAACACTCTTTTTGTAGAATATGCATGCGAATATTTGGTCTTTTTGGAGGACTTCGTTGGAAATGGAAATTCTTCATATAAACTAGACAGAAGAATTCTCAGAAAATCCTTTGTGATGTGTCCTTTAAATTAACAGAGTTGAACCTTCCTTTCAATAGAGCAGTTTTGAAACTCTCTTTTTGTAGAATTTCCAAGTGGATATTTAGAGCCTTTTGAAGCCTATGTTAGAAAAGGCAACATCTTCATAGAAAAATTAGACAGAAAGTTTCTCAGAAACTACTTTGTGATGTATGCATTCAACTCACAGAGTGTAATCTTTCTTTTGATAAAGCAGTTTTGAAACACTCTTTTTGTAGAATCTGCAAGTGAATATTTGGACTTTTTTGAGGCCTTCATTGGAAACGGGATTTCATCATATAAAACTTGTCAGAAGAATTCTCAGAAACTTCTTTGTGTTGTGTGCATTAAACTCACAGTGTTGAACTTTCTTTTTAATAGAGCAGTTTTGAAATACTCTTTTTGTAGAATTTCCAAGTGGATAATTAGAGCGGTTCGAGGCCTGTGGTAGAAAAGGAAATGTCTTCATAGAAGAACTAGACAGAATCATTCTCAGAAACTAATTTTTGATGTGTGCATTCAGCTTACAGAGTTTAACCTGTCTTTTGATACAGCAGCTTTGAAACACTCTTTTTGTGGAATTTGCAAGTGTATATTTAGAGCGCTTTGAGGCCTACTGTAGAAAAGGAAATATCTTCACATCAAAGGTAGAGAGACAACTCACAGAGTTGAACATTCATCTTGATAGAGCAGTTTTTAAACACACTTGGTGAAGTATCTGCAAGTGGATATTTGGACCTCTCTTTTGCCGTCGTTTGAAACGTGATTTCTTCTTATAAAACTAGACAGAATACTGCTCAGAAACTTCTTTGTGATGTGTGCTTTCCACTCACAGATTTGAAACTTCCTTTCGATAGAGCATTTTTGAATCTCTCTTTTTGTAGAATTTCCAAGTGGATATTTAGCGCCATTTGAGGCCTCTCCTAGTAAAGGCAATATCTTAATAGAAAAACTAGACAGAACGATTCTCAGAAACTACTTTGTGAAGCATCCATTGAACTCACAGAGTTTAACCTTTCTTTGATAGAGCATTTTTGAAACACTCTTTTTGTAGAATCTGCAAGTGAATATTTGGACTTTTTTGAGGCCTTCACTGGAAACGGGATTTCTACATATAAATCATGAGAGAAAAATTCTCAGGAACGACTTTGTGATGTGTGCATTCAACTCACAAAATTGAACCTTCCTTTCGATAGAGCAGTTTTGAAATACCCTTTTTGTTGAATTTCCATATGGATAATTAGAGCATTTTGAGGCCAATTGAGGAAAAGTAAATATCTTCATAGAAATACTAGACAGAATCATTCTCAGAAACCACTTTGTGATGTGTGCATTCAGCTTTCAGAGTTTAACTTTCTTTTGATAGAGCAGTTTTTAAACACTCTTTTTGTGGAATTTGAAAGTGTATAGTTAGAGCGCTTTGAGGCCTATTGTAGAAAAGGAAATATCTTCACATTAAAACTGGACAGAAGTATTTTCAGAAACTAATTTGGGATACTTGCATTCAACTCACAGAGTTGAACATTCCTCTTGATAGAGCAGTTTTGAAACACTCTTTTTGTAGAATCTGCAAGTGGATATTTGGAACTCTTTGTGGCCTTCGTTCGAAATGTGATTTCTTCATATAAACCTAGACAGAAGAATTCTCAGAAATTTCTTTGTGGTGTGTGCTTTCAACTCAGAGAGTTCAAAATTCCTTTCGATAGAGCAGTTTTGAAAATCTCTTTTTGTAGAATTTCCGAGTGCATGTTTAGCGCCGTTTGAGGCCTAGGTTAGAAAAGGCAATATCTTCATGGAAAAACTAGACAGAATGATTCTCAGAAACTACTTTGTGTTGTGTGCGTTGAACTCACAGAGTTTCACCTTTCTTTTGATAGAGCAGTTTTGAAACACTCTTTTTGTAGTATCTGAAAGTGAATATATGGACTTTTTTGTGGCCTTCTTTGGAAAAGGGATTTCTTCATATAAACTTGACAGAAGAATTCTCAGAAACTTCTTTGTGATGTGGGCATTCAACTCACAGGGTTGAACTTTTCTTTCAATAGAGCAGTTTTGAAATACTTTTTTGTAGAATTTCCAAGTGGATATTTAGAGTGGTTCGAGGACTATGGTATAAAAGGAAATATCTTCATAGAAAAACTAGACAGAATCATTCTCAGAACTACTTTGTAATGTGTGCATTCAGCTTACACAGTTCAACCTTTCTTATAATAGGGCAGTTTTGAAACACTCTTTTTGTGGAATTTACAAGTGTATGTTTAGAGCGCTTTGAGGCCTACTGTAGAAATAGAAATAACTTCACATAAAAACTAGACAGAAGCATTTTCAGAAACTACTTTGTGATATTGGCATTCAACTCACAGAGTTGAACATTCCTCTTGATAGAGCAGTTTCGAAATACACTTTTTGTAGAATGCACAAGTGGATATTTGGACTTTTTTGAAGCCTTCGTTTGAGACGTGATTTCGCCATATAAAAATAAACAGAAAAATTCTCAGAAACTTCTTTGTTATGTGTGGTTTCAACTCATAGAGTTGGTCCTTTCTTTAGATAAAGCAGTTTTGAAACTCTCTTTTTGCAGTATTTCCAAGTGTATATTTATCGCCAAAAGAGGCCTATGGTGGAAAAGGCAATATCTTCATTGTAAAACTAGACAGAATGATTCTCAGAAACTACTTTGTGATGAGTGCGTTCAACTCATGGAGTTAACCTTTCTTTTGTTAGAGAAGTCTAGAAACACTGTTTTTGTAGAATCTGCAAGTGAATATTTGGACTTTTTTGAGGCCTTCGTTGGAAACGGGATTTCTTCATATAAAACTTGACAGAAGAATTCTCAGAAACTTCTTTGTGATGTGTGCATTCAACTCACAGAATTGAACCTTTCTTTCGATAGAGCACTTTTGAAATACTCTTTTTGTAGAATTTCCAAGTGGAGACTTAGAGCGGTTCGAGGCCTAACGTAGAAAAGGAAATATCTTCATAGAAAAACAAGACAGAATCATTCTCAGACACTAATTTTTGATGTGTGCATTCAGCTTACAGAGTTTAACATTTTTTTTTGATAGAGCAGTTTTGAAACACTCTTTTTATGGAATTTGCTGGTGCATACTTAGAGCGCTTTGAGGCCTATGATAGAAAAGGAAATATCTTCACATAAAAACTAGACAGAAGCATTGTTGGAAAATATTTTGTGATATTTGCATTGAACTGACAAATATGAACGTTCCTCTTGATAGAGCAGTTTTGAAACACTCTTTTTGCAGAATCTGCAAGTGGATATTTGGACCCCTTTGTGGCCTTCTTTTGAAACGTGATTTCTTCATATAAATCTAGAAAAAAGAATTCTCAGAAACTTCTCTGTGATGTGTGCCTTCAACTCACAGAGTTGAACCTTCCTTTTTGTAGAGCAGTTTTCAAATTTTCTCTTTGTAGTATTTCCAAGTGGATATTTAGAGGGGTACGAGGCCTATGGTTGAAAAGGAAATATCTTCATAGAAAAACTAGAGAGAATCATTCTCAGAAACTGTTTTGTGATGTGTGCATTCAGCTTCAAGAGTTTAACCTTTCTTTTTGTAGAGCAGTTTTGAAATCACCTTTTTGTGGAATGTGCAACTGTCTATTTAGAGCGCTGTGAGGCCTACGGTAGTAAAGGAAATATCTGCATATAAAAACTAGAAAGAAGCATTGTCAGAAACTACTTTGGATATTTGCATTCAACTCACAGAGTTGAACATTCCTCTTGATAGAGCAGTTTTGAAACACTCTTTTTGTAATATAAGAAAGTGGATATTTGGACCTCTTTATGGCCTTCGTTTGAAACGTGATTTCTTCATGTAAAACTAGACAGAAGAATTCTCAGAAACTTCTTTGTGATGTGTGCTTTCAACTCTCAGATTTGAAACTTCCTTTCGATAGAACAGTTTTGAAACTCTACTTTTGTAGAATTTCCAAGTGAATATTTAGCTCCGTTTGAGGCCTATGGCAGAAAAAGCAATATCGTCATAGAAAAACTAGACAGAATGATTCTCAGAAACTACTTTGTGATGTGTGCTTTCAACTCACAGAGTTTAACCTTTCTTTTGATGGAGCAGTTTTGAAACACTCTTTTTGTGGTATCTGCAAGTGAATATTTGGACTTTTTTGGGGCCTTCGTTGGAAAAGGGTTTTCTTCATATGAAACATGACAGAAGAATTTTCAGAAACTTCATTGTGATGTGTACAATCAACACAGAATTGATCCTTCCTTTCGATAGAGCAGTTTTGAAATACTTTTTTTGTAGAATTTCCAAGTGGATAATTAGAGCAGTTCGTGGCCTGTGTTAGAAAAGGAAATATCTTCATAGAAAAAATAGACAGAATCATTCTCAGAAACTACTATGTGGTGTGTGCATTCAGTTTACAGAGTTTAGCTTTTCTTTTGACAGAGAAGTTTTGAAACACTCTTTTTGTGGAATTTGCAAGTGTATATTTAGAGCGCTTTTAGGCCTATGGTAGAAAACAAAATATATTCAAATAAAAACCAGACAGAAGCATTGTCAGAAACTACTTGGTGATATTTGCATTCAACCCACAGAGTTGAACAATTCTCTTGATAGAGCAGTTTTGAAACACTCTTTTTGTAGAATGTGCAAGGGATATGTGGAGCTCTTTGTTGCTTTCGTTGGAAACGTGTTTTCTTCATATAAAACTAGACAGAAGAATTCTCAGAAACTTCTTTGTGATGTGTGATTTCAACTCACAGAGTTGAACCTTCCTTTCGATTGAGCAGTTTTGAAACACTCTGTTTGTTGAATTTCCAAGTGGATATTAAGCGCCTTTTGAGGCCTATAATTGAAAAGGCAATATCTTCATGGAAAAAAAGGAGAGAATGATTGTCAGAAACTACTTTGTGATGTGTGCTTTCAACTCACATGTTAGCCTCTCTTTTCATAGAGTAGTTTTGAAACACTCTTTTTGTAGAATCTGCAAGTGATAATTTGACCCTTTTTGAGGACTTCGTAGGAAACGGGATTTCTTCACATGAAAATTGACAGAAGAATTCTCAGAAACTTCTTTGTGATGTTTACATTCAATTCACAGAGTTGAACCTTCCTTTCGATAGAGCAGTTTTGAAATACTCTCTTTGTAGTATTTCCAGATGGATATTTAGAGCGGTTTCAGGCCTATGGTAGAAAAGAAAATATCTTCATAGAAAAGCTAGACAGAATGGTTCTCAGAAACGACTTTCTGATGTGTGCATTCAGCTTACAGAGTTTAAAGTTTCTTTTGATAGATCAGTTTTGAAACACTCTTTTTGTGGAATTTACAAGTGTATATTTAGTGCACTTTGAGGCCTACGGTAGAAAAGGAAATATTTTCACTTAAAAACTAGACAGAAGCATTTTCAGGAAATACATTGTGATATTTGAATTCAACTCACAGAGTTGAACATTCCTCTTCATAGAGCAGTTTTGGAACACTCTTTTTGTAAAATCTGCAAGTGGATATTTGGACCTCTTTGTAGCCTTTTGTTGAAACTTGGTTTCTTCATATAAAACTAGACAGAAGAATTCTCAGAAACTTCTTTGTAATGTGTGCTTTCAACTCATAGAGTTGAAACTTCGTTTCGATGGAGCAGTTTTGAACCTCTCTTTTTGTAGAATTTTCAAGAGGATATTTAGCGACTTTTGAGTCCTTTGGTAGAAAAGGAAATAACTTCCTAGAAAAATTAGAGAAAATGATTCTCAGAAACTACTTGGTGATGTGTGCATTCAGCTCAGAGAGTTTAATCTTTCCTTTGATAGAGCAGTTTTGAAACACTCTTTTTGTAGTATCTGCAAGTGAATAGTTAGACTTTTATGATGCCTTCTTTGGAAACGGGATTTCTTCATATAAAACTTGACAGAAGAATTCTCAGAAAATACTTTGTGATGTGTGCATTCAACTCACAGTGTTGAACCTTCCTTTGGATAGAGCAGTTTTGAAATAATCTTTTTTTAGTATTTCCAAGTGGATATTTAGAGCGGTTTGAGGCCTATGGTAGAAAAGGAAATTGCTTCATAGAAAAACTAGACAGAATTATTCTGAGAAACTAATTTTTGATGTGTGCATTCAGTTTACAGTTTAACCTTTCTTTTGATAGAGCAGTTTTGAAACACCCTTTTTGTGGAATTTGCAAGTGTATATTTAGAGCGCTTTGAGGCCTATGGTTGAAACCAAAATAACTTCCCATAAAACTAGAAAGAAGCATTGTCAGAAACTTCTTTGTGATATTGACATTCCTCTTGCTAGAGCAGTTTTGAAACACTCTTTTTGTAGAATCCGCAAGTGGATATTTGGTCTTTTTTGAGACCTTCTTTGCAACGTGATTTCCTCCTTTAAAACTAGACAGAAGAATTCTCAGAAACTTCTTTGTGATGTGTGCTTTCAACTCACAGAGTTGTACCTTCCTTTCGATAGAGCAGTTTTGAAACTCTCTTTCTGTAGAATTTCCAAATGGATATTTAGCGCCATTTGAGGCCTACTGTAGAAAAGGAAATATCTTAATAGAAAAACTAGACAGAAATATTCTCAGAAACTACTTTGTGAACTGTGCCTTCAACTGACAGAGTTTAACCTTTCTTTTGATAGAGCAGTTTTGAAACACTCTGTCTGTAGAATCTGCACGTAAATATTTAGACTTTTTTGAGGCCTTCGTAGGAAAGGGGATTTCTTCATATAAAACTTGACAGAAGAATTCTCAGAAAATTATTTGTGATGTGTGCTTTCAACTCACAGGTTTGAACCTTCCTTTTGATAGAGGCGTTTTGAAACTCTCTTTTTGTAGAATTTCCAGGTGGATACTTAGAGCAGTTTGAGGCCTATGGTAGAAAAGGCAATATCTTCATAGAAAAGCTAGACAGAATCTTTCTAAGAAACTACTTTGTGATATTTGTGTTCAACTCACAGAGTTTAAACTTTCTTTTGATAGAGCAGTTTTGAAACACTCTTTTTGTAGTATATGCAAGTGAATATTTGGACTTTTTTGAGGCCTGCTTTGAAAAATAGTTTTCTTCATATAAAACTTAACAGAAGAATTCTCAAAAACTTCTGTGTGATGCGTGAATTCAACTCAGAGAGTTGAACATACCTTTCGATAGACTAGTTTTGAAATTCTCTTTTTGTAGATTTTCCAAGTGGATATTTAGTGCAGTTCGAGTCCTATGGTATAAAAGGCAATATCTTCATAGAAAAACTTGACAGAATCATTCTCAGAAACTACTTTGTGATGAGTGCATTCAGCTTAGGGAGTTTAACCTTTCTTTTGATAGAGCAGTTTTGAAACAACCTTTTTGTGGAATTTGCAATTGTATATTTAGAGCGCTTTGAGGCCTACGGTAGGAAAGGAAATATTTTCACAAAAAAAACTAGACAGAAGCATTGTCAAAAACAATTTTGTCATATTTGCATTCAACTCACAGTGTTGAACATTCCTCTTGAAAGAGGACTTTTTAAACAGTCTTTTTGTAGAATCTGCAAGTGGATATTTGGACCCCTTTGTGTCCATCATTTGATAAGTGATTTATTCATATAAAACTAGACAGAAGAATTTTGAGAAACTACTTTGTGATGTGTGCGTTCAACTCACAGAGTTTAATCTTAACTTTGATAGAGCATTTTTGAGACACTCTTCTTGCAGTATCTGCAGGTGAATATTTGGACATTTTTGAGGCCTTTTTTGGAAATGGAATTTCATCATATAAAAGTTGACAGAAGAATTCTCAGAAACTTCTTCGTGATGTGTGCATTCAACTCACAGAGTTGAACCTACCTTTCGATAGAGCAGCTTTGAAATTCTCTTTTTATAAAACCTCCAGATGGATATTTAGAGTGGTTTGAGTCCTATGGTGTGAAAGGCAATATCTTCATAGAAAAACTAGACAGAATCATTCTCAGAAACTACATTTTGATGTGGGCATTCAGCTTACAGAGTTTAACTTTTGTTTTGATAGAGCGGTTTTGAAACACTCTTTTTGTGGGATTTGCAAGTGTATATTTAGTGCGCTTTGAGTCCTACGGTAGAAAAGGAAATATCTTCACAAAAAAACTGTACAGAAGAATTGTCAGAAACTACTTTGTGATATTTGCATTCAACTCACAGAGTTGAACATTCCTCTTGATAGCGCTGTTTTGAAACACTCTTTTTGTAGAATCTGCAAGTGGATATTTGGATACTCTTTGTGGCCTTCGTTTGAAACGTGATTTCTTCATTTAAAACTAGACAGAAGAATTCTCAGAAACTTCTACAGGGTTGAAGCTTCTTTTCAATAGAGCAGTATTGAAACTTTCTTTTTCTAGAATTTCCAGGTAGATATTTAGCACCGTTTTAGGCTTATGGTAGAAAAGGAAATATCTTCATTGAAAAACTAGACGGAATGATTCTCAGAATCTACTTTGTGATGTGTGCGTTCAACTCACAGAGTTTAACATTTCTTTTGATAGAGCAGTTTTGAAACACTGTTTTTGTAGAATCTGCAAGTGAATATTTGGACTTTTTTGAGGCCTTCGTTGGAAATGGGATTTCTTCATATAAAACTTGACAGAAGAATTCTCATAAACTACTTTGTGATGTGTGGATTCAACTCACAGCATTGAACATTCCCTTCAGTAGAGCAGTTTTGAAATACTCTTTTTGTAGTATTTTCAAGTGGATATGAAGTCCAGTTTGAGGCCAGTGTTATTAAAAGAAATATCTTCATAGAAAAACTTGACAGAATCATTCTCAGAAACTACTTTGTGATGTGTGCATTCAGCTTAAGGAGTTTAACCTTTCTTTTGATAGAGCAGTTTTGAAACAACCTTTTTGTGGAATTTGCAATTGTATATTTAGAGCGCTTTGAGGCCTACGGTAGAAAAGAAAATATCTTCACAAAAAAACTAGACAGAAGCATTGTCAGATACTATTTTGTCATACTGGCATTCAACACACAATGTTGAACATTCCTCTTGAAAGAGGACTTTTGAAACAGTCTTTTTGTAGAATCTGCAAGTGGATATTTGGACCTCTTTGTTTCCATCATTTGATACATGATTTCTTCATATAAAACTAGACAGAAGAATTTTGAGAAACTACTTTCTGATGTGTGCATTCAACTCACAGAGTTTAACCTTAACTTTGATAGAGCAGTTTTGAAACACTCTTTTTGTAGTATCTGCAAATGAATATTTGGACTTTTTAGAGGCCTTTGTTGGATATGGGGTTTCTGCAGATAAAACTAGACAGAAGAATTCTCAGAAACTTCTTTGTGATGTATGATTTCAACTCACAGAATTGAACCTTCGTTTCGATAGAGCAGTTTTGAAACTCTCTTTTTGTAGTATTTCCAAATGGATATTTGGCACCGTTTGAGGCCTGTGGTAGAAAAGGCAATCTTCATAGAAAAACTAGACAGAATCATTCTCAGAAACTACTTTGTGATGTGTGTGTTCATCTCACAGAATTTAACCTTTCTTTTGATAGAGCAGTTTTGAAACACTCTTTTTTTGTGGAATGTGCAAGTGTATATTTAGAGCGCTTTGAGTCCTACAGTAGAAAAGGAAATATCTTCACAAAAAAGCTGTACAGAAGCTTTGCCAGAAACTACTTTGTGATATTTGCATTCAACTCACGGGGTTGAATATTCCTCTTGATAGGGCTGTGTTGAAACACTCTTTTTGTAGAATCTGCAAGTGGAAATTTGGACCTCTTTGTGTCCATCGTTTGATACGTGATTTCTTCAAACAAAACTAGACAGAAGAATTCTCAGAAACTTCTTTGTGATGTGTGCTTTCAACTCACAGAGTTGAACCCTCCTTTCAATAGAGCAGTTTTGAGACTCTCTTTCTGTAAATTTCCAAGTGGATATTTAGCGCCATATGAGACCTCTGGTAGAAAAGGCCTTATCTTCATAGAAAAACTGAGAGAATCAATCTCAGAAACTACATTGTGACGTGTACATTCAACAGACTGAATTGAACCTACCTTTCGATAGAGCAGTTTTGAAATGCTCTTTTTGTAGTATTTCCAAGTGGATATTTAGAGAGTTTTGAGGCCTATGGTGTAAAGGGTAATATCTTCATAGAAAAACTACACAGAATCATTCTCAGAAACTACTTTGTGATGTGGGCATTCAGCTTACAGAATTTAACTTTTCTTTTGATAGACCAGTTTTGAAGCACTCTTTTTTGGAATTTGCAAGTGTATATTTTGAGCGCTTTGAAGCCTACAGTAGAAAAGGAAATGTCTTCACAAAAAAACTAGACAGAAGCATTGTCAGAAACTATTTTGTCATATTTGCATTCAAATCACAGTGTTGAACATTCCTCTTGATAGAGCACTTTTGAAACACTCTTTTTGTAGAATCTGCAACTGGATATTTGGACATCATTGTTTCCATCATTTGATACGTGATTTCTTCATATAAAACTAGACAGAAGAATTTTGAGAAACCACTTTGTGATGTGTGAGTACAACTCACAGAGTTGAAACTTTCCTTTGATAGAGCAGGTTTGAAACACTGTTTTTGTAGAATCTGCAAGTGAATATTTGGACTTTTTTGAGGCCTTCGTTGGAAACGGAATTTGTTCATATAAAACTTGACGGAAGAATTCTCATAAATTTCTTTGTGATGTGTGCATTCTACTCACAGGGTTGAACATTCCCTTCAATAGAGCAGTTTGGAAATACTCTTTTGTAGAATTTTCAAGTGGATATGTTGTGCGGTTTGAGGCCAATGTTAGAAAAAGAAATATCTTCATAGAAAAACTAGACAGAATCATTCTCAGAAGTTACATTGTGGTGTGTGCATTCAGCTTAAAGAATTTAACCTTTCTTTTGATAAAGCAGTTTTGAAACAACCTTTTTGTGGAATTTGCAAGTGTATATTTAGAGCGCTTTGAGGCCTACCGTAGAAAAGGAAATATCTTCACATAAAAATTAGACAGAAGCATTGTCAGAAACTACTTTGTGATATTTGCATTCAACTCACAGTGCTGAACATTCCTCTTAAAAGAGAAGTTTTGAAAAACTCTTTTTGTAGAATCTGCAAGTGGATATTTGGAACACTTTGTGGTCTTCGTTTGAAACGTGATTTCTTCATAAAAACTAGACAGAATAATTCTCAGAAACTTATTCGTGATGTGTGCTTTCAACTCACACAATTGAACCTTCGTTTCGATGGAGCAGTTTTGAAACTCTCTTTTTGTAGAATTTCCTCGTGGAGAGTTAGCACCGTTGAGGCCTATGGTAAGTAAGAAAATATCTTCATAAAAAAACTAGACAGAGTGATTCTCCGAAAGTACTTTGTGTCGTGTGCGTTGAACTCACAGAGTTAAACCTTTCTTTTGATAGAACAGTTTTGAAACACTCTTTTTGTAGAATCTGCAAGTGAATATTTGGAGTTTTTTGAGGCCTTAATTGGAAACGGGATTTCTTCATATAAAATTTGAGAGAAAAATTCTCAGAAACTTCTTTGTTATGTGTGCATTCGACTCACAGTGTTGAACCTTCCTTTCGATAGAGCAGTTGTGAAATACTCTTTTTGTAGAATTTCCAAGTGGATATTTAGAGCTTTTCGAGGCCAACGGTGGAAAAGGAAATATCTTCATAGAAAAACTGGACAGAATCATTCTCAGAAACTTCTTTATGATGTGTGCATTCAGCTTACAGAGTTAAAGCTTTCTTTTGATAAAGCAGTTTTGAAACCCTCTTTTTGTGGAATTTGAAAGTGTGTATTTAGAGCGCTTTGAGTCCTAAGGTAGAAAAGAAAATATCTTCACATAAAAACTAGACCGAAGCTTTGTCAGAAACAACTTTGTGATATTTGCATTAAACTTTTTTTTTTTTCTTTTCTTTTTTTTTTTTTTTTTTGAGACGGAGTCTCGCTCTGTCGCCCAGGCTGGAGTGCAGTGGCGCGATCTCGGCTCACTGCAAGCTCCGCCTCCCGGGTTCACGCCATTCTCCTGCCTCAGCCTCCCGAGTAGCTGGGACTACAGGCGCCCGCTACCACGCCTGGCTAATTTTTTGTATTTTTAGTAGAGACGGGGTTTCACCGTGTTAGCCAGGATGGTCTCGATCTCCTGACCTCGTGATCCGCCCGCCTCGGCCTCCCAAAGTGCTGGGATTACAGGCGTGAGCCACTGCGCCCGGCCTATTTGCATTAAACTCACAGAGTTGAACATTCCTCTTGATAGAGCAGTTTTGAAACACTCTTTTTGTAGAATCTGCATGTGGATATTTGGAACTCTTTGTGGAATTCGTTTAAAACAGGACTTCTTCATATAAAACTGGAGAGAGGAATTCTCAGAAACTTCTTTGTGATGTGTGCTTTCAAGTCACAGAGTTGAAACTTCCTTTGAATAGAGCAGTTTTGAAATACTCTTTTTGTAGATTTCCAATTGGATATTTAGAGCAGTTTGAGGCCTATATTAGAAAAGGACATATCTTCATAGAAAAACTAGACAGAATCATTCTCAGAAACTGCTTTGTGATGTGTGCATTCAGCTTTCAGATTTTAACTTTTCCTTTGATAGAGCAGTTTTGAAACACTCTTTTTGTGGAAATTGAAAGTTTATATTTAGAGTGCTTTGAGGCCTACCGTAGAAAGGGAAATATCTTCATATAAAACTAGACTGAAGCATTGTCAGAAACTACTTTGTGACATTTGCATTCAACTAACAGTGTTGAACATTCCTCTTGAAAGACCAGTTTTTAAACACTCTTTTTGTACAATCTGCAAGTAGATATTTGGACCTCCTTGTGGCCTTCGTTTGATCATGATTTCTTCGTATAAAACTAGACAGAAGAATTCTCAGAAACTTCTTTGTGATGTGTGCCTTCAACTCGCAGAGTTTAACATTTCTTCTGATAGAGCAGTTTTGAAACACTCTTTCTGTAGAATCTGCAAGTGAATATTTGGACTTTTTTGAGACCTTCGTTGGAAAGGGGATTTCTTCATAAAAAACTTGACAGAAGAATTCTCAGAAAATTATTTGTGATGTGTGCTTTCAACTCACTGATTTGAACCTTCCTTTCGATAGAGCCCTTTTGTAACTCTCTTTTTGTAGAATTTCCAAGTGGATATTTAGAGCCTTCTGAGGCCTATGGTAGAAAACTAGACAGAAAGATTCTCAGAAACTACTTTGTGATGTGTGCATTCAACTAACATAGTTTAACCTTTCTTTTGATAGAGCAGTTTTGAAACACACTTTTTGTAGAATCTGTAAGTGAATATTTGGACTTTTTTGAGGCCTTCTGTGGAAATGGAATTTCATCACGCAAAACTTGACAGAAGAATTCTCAGAAACGTTTTTCTGATGTGTGCATTCAAATCACAGAGTTGAAACTTCTTTTTGATAGAGCATTTTTGAGATACTCTTTTTGTAGTATTTCCAAGGGGATAATTAGAGCGGTTCGATGCCTGTGGTAGAAAAGGAAATATCTTCATAGAAAAACTAGACAGCATCATTCTCAGAAACTACTTTTTGGTGTGTGCATTCAGCTTTCAGAGTTTAACTTTTCTTTTGATGGAGCGATTTTGAAACACTCTTTTTGTAGTATTTGCAAGTGTATATTTAGAGCGCTTTGAGGCCTACGGAAGAAAAGGAAATATCTTGACATAAAAACTAGACAGAAGCATTGTCAGAAACTACTTTGTGATATTTGCATTCAACTCACAGAGATGAACATTCCTTTTCATAGAGCAGTTTTGAAACACACTTTTTGTAGAATATGCAAGTGGATATTTGGACTTTTTTGAAGCCTTCGTTTGAAACGTGATTTCTACATATAAAACTAGACAGAAAAATTATCAGAAACTTCTTTGTGATGTGTGCTTTCAACTCACAGAGTTGGACCTTTCTTTAGATAGAGCAGTTTTCAAACTCTTTTTGCAGTACTTCCAAGTGGATATTTATCTCTGAATGACGCCTGTGGTAGAAAAGGCAATATCTTCATAATAAAACTAGACAGAATGGTTCTCAGAAACTACTTTTTGATGAGTGTGTTCAACTCATCAAGGTTAACCTTTCTTTCGATAGAGAAGTCTTGCAACTCTCTTTTTGCAGAATCTGCAAGTGAATATTTGGACGTTTTTGAGGCCTTCGTTCAAAACAGCATTTCTTCATATAAAACTTGACAGAAGAATTCTCAGAAACTACTTTGGGATGTGTGCATTCAACTCCCAGAGTTGAACCTTTCTTTCGATAGAGAACTTTTGAAATACTCTTCTTGTAGAATTTCCAAGTGCATATTTTGAGCGTTTCGAGGCCAATGGTGGAAAAGGGAATATCTTCATAGAAAAACTAGAGACAATCATTCTCAGAAACTAATTTGTGATGTGTGCAGTCAGCTTAAAGAGATTAAACTTTATTTTGATAGAGCAGCTTTGAAACACTCTTTTTGTGGAATTTGCAGGTGTATATTTAGACCGCTTTGAGGCCTATGATAGAAAACGAAATATATTCAAATAAAAACCAGACAGAAGCATTGTCGGAAATTACTTTGTGATATTTGCATTCAACCCACAGAGTTGAACATTCCTCTTCATAGAGCAGTTTTGAAACACTCTTTTTGTAGAATCCGCAAGTGGATATTTGGACTTTTTTGGGGCCTTCATTTGAAACGTGATTTCTTCATATAAAACTAGATGGAAGAATTCTCAGAAACTTCATTGTGTTTTGTTCTTTCAATTCACTGTGCGGAAAATTTCTTTAGATAGAACATTTTTGAAACTCTCTTTTTGCAGAATTTCCAACTGGATATTTATCGCCGTTTGAGGCCTATGGCAGAAAAGGCAATATCTTCATAGTAAAATTAGACAGAATGATTCTCAGAAACTACTTTATGATATGTGCGTTCAACTCACAAAGTTTAACCTTTCTTTTGATAGAGCAGTTTTGAAACACTCTTTTTGCAGCATCTGCAAGTGTATATTTGGACGTATTTGAGTCCTTCGTTGGAAACAGGATTTCTTCATATAAAACTTGACAGAAGAATTCTCAGAAACTTCTTTGTGATGTGTGTATTCAACTCACAGAGTTGAACCTTCCTTTCAATAGAGCAGTTTTGAAATACTGTTTTTGTAGAATTTCCAAGTGGATATTTAAAGTGGTTCGAGGCCTACGGTAGAAAAAGAAATATCTTCATAGAAAAACTAGAGAGAATCATTCTCAGAAACTATTTTGTGATGTGTGCATTCAGCTTACAGAGTTTAACCTTTCTTTCGTTAGAACAGTTTGGAAACACTCTTTTTGTGGAATTTGCAAGTCCATATTTAGAGATTTTTGCGGCCTATGGTAGAAAAGGAAATATCTTCACATAAAAACTAGACAGAAGCATTGTCAGAAACTACGTTGTGATATCTGCATTCAACTTGCAGAGTTGAACATTCCTCTTGATAGAGCAGTTTTGAAACACTCTTTTTGTAGAATCTACAAGTGGATATTTGGACCTCTTTGTGGGCTTCGTTTGAAACGTGATTTCTTCATATAAAACTAGACAGAAGAATTCTCAGAAAGTTCTTTGTGATGTGTGGTTTCAACTCACATGTTTGAACCTTCCTTTCGATAGAGCAGTTTTGAAACTCTCTTTCTGTATGATTTTCAAGTGTATATTTAGCGCCGTTTGAAGCCTATGGTAGAAAAGGCAACATCTTCTTTGAAAAACTAGAGAGAATGATTCTCAGAAACTGCTTTGTGATGTGTGCGTTCATCTCACCGACTTTAAGCTTTCCTTTGATAGAGCAGTTTTGAAACATTCTTTTTGTAGAATCTGCAAGTGAATATTTGGACTTTTTTAAGGCCTTCATTGGAAACGGGATTTCTTCATATAAAACTTGACAGAAGAATTCTCAGAAACTTCTTTCTGATGTTTGCATTCAACTCACAGAGTTGAACCTCCCTTTCAATAGAACAGTTTTGAAATACTCTTTCTGTATAATTTCCAAGTGGAATTTAGAGCGTTTCGAGGCCAATGGTGGAAAAGCAAATATCTTCATAGAAAAACTAGACAGAATCATTCTCAGAAACTACTCTATGATGTGTGCATTCAGCTTACAGGGTTTAAGCTTTCTTTTGATAGAGCAGTTTTGAAATATTCTTTTGTGGAATTTGCAATTGTATATTTAGGGTGCTTTGCGGCCTATGGTAGAAAAAGAAATATCTTCACATGAAAACTAGACAGAAGCATTTTCAGAAACTACTTTGTGAAATTTAAATTCAACTCACAGTGTTGAACATTCCTCTTTATAGAGCAGTTTTGAAACACTCTGTTTGTAGAATCTGCAAGAGGATATTTGGACCTTTTAGTGGCCTTCATTTGAAACGTGATTTCTTCATATAAAACTAGACAGAAGAGTTCTCAGAAGCTTCTTTGTGATTTGTGCTTTCAACTCACAGAGTTGAACCTTCCTTTCGATGGAGCAGTTTTGAAACTCTCCTTTTGTAGAATTTCCAAATGGATATTTAGCGCCGTTTCAGGCCTAGGGTAGAAAAGGCAATATCTTCATAGAAAAACTAGACAGAATCATTCTCAAAACTACTTTCTGATATGCGACTTCAACTCACAGAGTTTAACCTTTGTTTTGATAGAGCACTTTTGAAACACTCCTTTTGTATTATCTGCAAGTGAATATTTGGAATTTTTGAGGCCTGCATTGCAAACAGGAATTCATCATATAAAAGTTAACAGAGGAATTCTCAGAAACTTCTTTGAGACGTGTGCATTCAACTCACAGAGGTGAACCTCTCTTTCGGTAGAGCAGAGTTGAAATACTCTTTTTGTATTATTTCCAAGTGGATATTTAGAGGTTTTCAAGGCCAATGGTGGAAAAGCAAATATCTTCATAGAAAAACTAGACGGAATCATTCTCAGAAACTACTCTGTGATGTGTGCATTCAACTTTCAGGGTTTAAGCTTTCTTTTGGTAGAGCAGTTTTGAAATATTCTTTTTGTGGAATTTGCAAGTGTATATTTAGGGTGCTTTGTGGCCTACGGTAGAAAAGGAAATATCTTCACATGAAAACTAGACAGAAGCATTGTCAGAAACAACTTTGTTATATTTAAATTCAACTCACAGTGTTGAACATTCCTCTTTATAGAGCACTTATGAAACACTCTTTTTGCGGAATCTGCAAGTGGATATTTGGAAATTTTAGTGGCGTTCATTTGAAACATGATTTGTTCATATAAAACTAGACAGAAGAGTTCTCAGAAACTTCTTTGTGATTTGTGCTTTCAATTCACAGTGTTGAAACTTCCTTTCGATAGAGCAGATTTGAAATCCTCTTTTTGTAGAATTTCCAAGTGGACATTTAGCGCCGTTTCAGGCCTATGGTAGAAAAGGAAATATCTTCGTAGAAAAACTAGACAGAATCATTCTCAAAACTACTTTGTGATGTGCACCTTCAACTCTCAGAGTTTAACCTTTGTTTTGATAGAGCACTTTTGAAACACTCTTTCGTAGTATCTGCAAGTGTATATTTGGACTTTATTGAGGCTTTCATGGGAAACGGGATTTCTTCATATAAAACTTGACAGAAGAATTCTCAGAAACTTCTTTGTGATATGTGCATTCAACTCATAGAGTTGAAATTTCGCTTCGATAGAGCAGTTTAGAAATGCTCTTTTTGTAGAATTTTCAAGTGGATATGTAGTGCGGTTCGAGGCCTATGGTATAAAAGGAAATATCTTCATAGAAAAACTAGACCGAATCATTCTCAGAAACTACTTTGTGATGCCTACAGAGTTCAACGTTTCTTTTGATAGAGCAGATTTGAAAAAACCTTTTTGTGACATTTGCAATGGTATATTTAGAGCGCTTTGAGGCCTATGGTAGAAAAGGAAGTATCGTCACAAAAAAACTAGACAGAAGCCTTGTCTGAAACTACTTTGTCATATTTGCATTCAACACACAGTGTTGAACATTCCTCTAGATAGAGCACTTTTAAACACTCTTTTTGTAGAATCTGCAAGGGATTTTTGGACCTCTTTGTTTCCATCGTTTGATACGTGACTTCTTCTTATAAAACTAGACAGAAGAATTTTGAGAAACTTCCTTGTGATGGGGGCTTTCACCTCAAAGGTTTGAACCTTCCTTTCGATAGTGCAGTTTTGGAAATCTCTTTTTGTAGAGTTTCCAAGTGGGTATTTAGCGCCTTTTGAGACCTCTGGTAGAAAAGGCAATATCTTCATAGAAAAATTAGACCGAATCATTCTGAGAAACTACTTTCTGATGTGTGCATTTAGATTACGGAGTTTAACCTTTCTTTTGATAGCGCAGTTTTGAAACACTCTTTTTGTGTTATTTGCAAGTCTATATTTACAGCGCTTTGAGTACTATGGTAGAAAAGGAAATATCTTCACATAAAAATTAGACAGAAGCATTGTCAGAAACTACTTTGCGATATTTGCATTCACCTCACGGTGTTGAACATTCCTCTTGATAGAGCAGTTTTGAAACACTCTTTTTGTAGTATCTGCAAGTGGATGTTTTGTTGTCTTAGTGGCCTTCGTTTGAACCATGATTTCTTCAAATAAAACCAGACAGAATAATTCTCAGAAACTTGTTTGTTATTTGTGCTTCTAACTCACAGAGTTGAACCTTCATTTCGATAGAGCAGTTTTGAGAGTCCCTTTATGTAGAATTTCCAAGTGGATACTTAGTGCCGATTGAGGCCTAAGGTTGAAAAGGAAATATCTTCATAGAAAAACTAGACAGAATGATTCTCAGAAACTACTTTGCGATGTGTGCATTCAACTCACAGAGTTTAACCTTTCTTTTGATAGAGCAGTTTTGAAACAGTCTTTTTGTAGAATCGGCAAGTGAATATTTACACTTTTTTGAGGCCTTCGTTGGAAACGGGATTTCTTCATATAAAACTTGACAGAAGAATTCTCAGAAACTTCTTTTTGATGTGTGCATTCAACTCACAGAGTTGAGTTTTCCTTTCGATACAGCAGTTTTGAAATACTCTTTTTGTAGAATTTTCAATTGGATATGTAGTGCGGTTCGAGGCCTATGTTAGAAGAGGAAATATCTTCATAGAAAAACTAAACAGAATCATTCTCAGAAACTGCTTTGTGATATTTGCATGCAGCTCACAGAGTTTAACCTTTCTTTTGATAGAGTAGTTTTGAAACAACCTTTTTGTGGAATTTGGAATTGTATATTTAGACGTCTCTGAGGCCTACAGACGAAAAGGAAATATCTTCACAAAAAAACTAGACAGAAGCATTGTCAGAAACTACTTTGTGATATTTGCATTCAATTCACAGTGTTGAACATTCCTCTTGATAGAGTAGTTTTGAAACACTCTTTTTGTAGTATCTGCAAGTGGATATTTGGAACTCTTTGTATACATCGTTTGATACGTGATTTGTTCATATAAAACTAGACAGAAGAATTCTCAGAAACTTCTTTGTGAAGAGTTGAACCTACCTTTTGATAGAGCACTTTGAAATTCTCTGTTTGTAGAATTGCCAAGTGGATATTTAGAGCCGTTTGAGGCCTATTTTATAAAAGGCAATATCTTCATAGAAAAACAAGACAGAATCATTCTCAGAAACTACATTGTGATGTGAGCATTCAGCTTACAGAGTTTAACATTTCTTTTGATTGAGCAGTTTTGAAACACACTTTCTGTGGAATTTGCAAGTGTATATTTAGGGCACTTTTAGGCCTACGGTAGAAAAGGAAATATCTTTACAAATACTGTACAGAAGCATTGTCAGAAGCCACTTTGTGATATTTGTATTCAACTCACAGAGTTGAAGATTCCTCTTGATAGGGCTGTTTTGAAACACTATTTTTGTAGAATCTGCAAGTAGATATTTGGATCCTCTTTGTGGCCTTCGTTTGAAACGTGATTTCTTCATATGAAAGTAGGCAGAAGAGTTCTCAGAAACTTCTTTGTGATGTGTGCTTTCGACTCACAGAGTTGAACCTTCCTTTCTATAGAGCAGTTTTAAAACTCTCTTTTTACAGAATTTCCAAGTGGATATTTAGCGCCATTTGAGGCCTATGGTAGAAAAGGCAATATCTTCATAGAAAGATTAGACAGAATCATTCTCAGAGACTACTTTGTGATGTGTGCGTTCAACTCACAGAGTTTAACCTTTCTTTTGATAGAGCAGTTTTGAAACACTCTTTTTGTAGTATCTGCAAGTGAATATTTGGACTTTTTTGAGGCCTTCGTTGGAAATGGGATTTCATCATATGAAAGTTGACAGACGAATTCTCAAAAACTACTTTGTGAGGTGTGCATTCAACTCACAGAGTTGCACCTACCTTTCAATAGAGCAGTTTTGTAATTCTCTTTTTGTAGAACTTCCAAGTGGATATTTAGAGCGGTTTGAGGCCTATGATGTAAAAGGAAATATCTTCATAGAAAAACTAGATAGAATGATTCTCAGAAACCACTTTGGATGTGTGCGTTCAACTCACAGAGTTTAACCTTTCTTTTGATAGAGCAGTATTGAAACACGTTTTTTGTAGAATCTGCAAGTGAATATTTGGACTTTTTTTAGGCCTCCGTTGGAAACGGGATTTCTGCATATAAAACTTGACATAAGAATTCTCAGAAACTTCTTTGTGATGTGTGCATTCAACTAACAGATTTGAACCTTCCCTTCGATAGAGCAGTTTCGAAATACTATTTTTGTAGAATTTTAAAGTGGATATTTAGTGCAGTTCGAGGCCTATGTTAGAAAAGGAAAATCTTCATTTGAAAACTAGACAGAATCATTCTCAGAAATTACATTGTGATGTGTGCATTCAGCTTACAGAGTTTAACCTTTCTTTTCATAGAGCAGTTTTGAAACAACCTTTTTGTGTAATTTCCAAGTGTATATCTAGAGCGCCTTGAGGCCTACGGTGGAAAAGGTAACATCTTCAAAAAAAAACTAGACAGAAGCATTGTCAGAAGCTACTGTGTGATGTGGGCATTCCACTCACAGAGTTGTATCTTCCTTTCGATAGAGCAGTTTTGAAATACTCTTTGTGGAATTTCCAAGTGGATATTTAGAGTGGTTCAAGGCCTATGGTAGAAAATGAAATATCGTCATAGAAAAACTAGACTGAATCATTCTCAGAAACTTCTTTGTGATGTGCGCATTCAGCTTACAGAGTTTAACCTTTCTTTTGATTGAGTAGTTTTGAAACACTCTTTTTGTGGAATTTGCAAGTGTATATTTGGAGCGCTTAGCAGCCAACGGTAGAAAAGGACATATCTTCACATAAAATCTAGACAGAACCATTGTCAGAAACTACTTTGTGATATTTGCATTCAACTCACGGAGTTGAACATTCCTCTTGATAGAGCAGTTTTGAGAGTCTCTTTTTGTAGAACCTGCAAGTGGATATTTGGACCTCTTTGTGGCCTTCGTTTGAAACGTGATTTCTTCATATAAAACTAGACAGAAGAATTCTCAGAATCTTCTTTGTGATGTGTGCATTCAACTCACAGGGTTGAACCTACCTTTTGATAGAGCAGTTTTGAAATTCTCTTTTTGTAGAATTTTAAAGTGGATATTTAGCGCAGTTCGAGGCCTATGGTAGAAAAGGAAATATCTTCATAGAACAACTAGTCAGAATCATTCTCAGAAACTACTTTGTGATGTGTGCATTCAGCTTACGGAGTTTAAGCCTTCTTTTGTTAGAACAGTTTTGAAACAACCTTTTTGTGGAGTTTGCAAGTGTATATGTAGATCGCTTTGAGGCCTACTGTAGAAAAGGATATATCTTCACAAAAAAAATGTACAGAAGCATTGTCATAAACTATGTTGTGATATTTGTATTCAACTCACAGAATTGAACATTCCTCTTGATAGAGCAGTTTTGACATACTCTTTTTGTAGAATCTGCAAGTGGATATTAGGACCTCTTTGTGGCCTTCTTTTGAAACGTGATTTCTTCATATAAAACTAGACAGAAGATTTTCCAGAAACTTCTTTGTGTGTGTCCTTCCAACTCACAGAGTTGAACCTTCCTTTGGATAGAGCAGTGTGGGACTCTCTTTAGGAGAATTTCCTAGTGGATATTTAGTGCCGTTTGAGGACCATGTTAGAAAAGGAAATATCTTCATAGAAAAACTAGACAGAATGATTGTCAGAAAGTAGTTTGTGATGTGTGCATTCAGCTCACAGAGTTTAACGTTTCTTTCGATAGAGGAGCTTTGAAACAATCTTTTTGTATAATCTGCAAGTGAATATTTGGACTTTTTTGAGGCCGTCATTGGAAATGGGATTTCTTCATATAAAATTTCGCTGAAGAATCCTCTGAGACTTCTTTGTGATGTGTGCTTTCAACTCACAGATTTTTACCTTCCTTTTGATAGAGCAGATTTCGAGACTCTCTTTTTCTAGAATTAGCAAGGAGATATTTAGCGCCGCTTGAGGCCTATGGTAGAAAAGGAAATATCTTCATAGAAAAAGTAGACAGAATATTTCTCAGAAACCACTTTGTGATGTGTGCATTCAGCATACAGAGTTTAACCTTTCTTTTGATAGAGAAGTTTTGAAACACTCTATTTGTGGAATTTGCAAGTGTGTATATAGAGCGCTTTGAGGCCTACTGTTGAAAAGGAAATATCTTCACGTACAACCTAGACAGAAGCATTGTCAGAAACCACTTTGAGTTATTTGCATTCAACTCACAGAGTTGAACATTCCTCTTGCTAGAGCAGTTTTGAAACACTCTTTTTGTAGAATCTGCAAGTAGATATTTGGACCTCTTCACAGCCTTCTTTTGAAACGGATTTCTTCATATAAATCTAGACAGAAGAATTCTCAGAATCTTCTTTGTGATGTGTGCTTTCAACTCACAGAGTTGAACCTTCCTTTGGATAGAGCAATTTTGAGACTCTCTTTTTGTAGCATTTCCAAGTGGATATTTAGTGCCATTTGAGGCCCATGGTTGAAAACGAAATATCTTCATAGAAATACTAGACAGAATGATTCTCAGAAAATACTTTGTGATGTGTGCATTCAACTCCCAGTGTTTAACTTTTCTTTTGATAGAGCAGTTTTGAAACACACTTTTTGTAGAATCTGCAAGTGAATATTTGGCCTTCTCTGAGGACTTCTTTGGAAAAGGGATTTCTTCTTATAAAACTAGAAAGAAGAATTATCAGAAACTTCTTACTGATGTGTGCATTCAACACACAGAGTTGAAACTTCCTTTCAAGAGAGCAGTTTTGAAATACTCTTTTTGAAGTATTTCCAAGTGGATATTTAGAGCGGTTCGACGCCTGTGGTAGAAAAGGATATATCTTCATGGAAAAACTAGGCAGAATCATCCTCAGAAACTACTTTGTGATGTGTGCATTCAGCTTACATTTTTTTTCTTTTGATGGGGTAGTTTTGAAACTCTCTTTTTGTGGAATTTGCAATTGTCTATTTAGAGCGCTTTGAGGCCAAAAGTAGAAAAGGAAATATCTTCACATAAAAAGTAGACAGAATCATTGTCAGAAACTACTTTGTGATATTTGCCTTCAACTGACAGAGTTAAACATTACTTTTGATTGATCAGTTTTCAAACACTCTTTTTGTAGAATCTGCAAGTGGATATTTGGACCTCTTTGTGGCCTTCGTTTGAAACGTGATTTCTTCTTATAAAGCTAGACAGAAGAATTCTCAGAAACTTCTCTGTGATGTGTGCTTTCAACTCACAGAGTTGAACCTTCCTTTTGATAGAGCAGATTCGAGATTCTGTTTTTGTAGAATTTCCAAGTAGATATTTAGCGCCGTTCGAGGCCTATGGTAGAAAAAGAAATATCTTCAGAGAAAAACAAGACAGAATGATTCTCAGTACCTAATTTTTGGTGTGTGTGTCCAGCTCACAGAGTTTAACCTTTCTTTTGATAGAGCAGTTTTGAAACGCTCTTTTTGTAGTTTATGCAAGTGAACATTTGGACTTTTTTGAGGCCTTCTTTGGAAACCGGATTTCTTCATA
This sequence comes from Pan troglodytes, assembly GCF_028858775.2. NCBI lineage: Eukaryota > Metazoa > Chordata > Mammalia > Primates > Hominidae > Pan > Pan troglodytes. The sequence goes on from NC_072403.2 coordinate 65,867,398, forward strand.
TAAAACTTGAGAGAAGAATTCTCAGAAACTTCTTTGTGATGTGTGCATTCAACTCACAGAGTTGAACCTTCTTTTCGATAGAGCAGTTTTGAGACTCTTTTTGTAGAATTTCCTAGTGGATATTTAGAGCGGTTCGAGGCAATGGTAGAAAAGGAAATATCTTCATAGAAAAAATAGACAGAATCATTCTCAGAAACTACTTTGTGATGTGAGCATTCAGCTTACAGAGTTTAACCTTTCTTTGGATGGAGCAGTTTTGAAACACCTTTTTGTAGAATTTGCAAGTGTTTATATTGAGCTCTTTGAGGCCTATGCTTGAAAAGGAAATATCTTCACATTCAAACTAGACAGAAGCATTGTCAGTAACTATTTTGAGATATTTGCATTCAACTTACAGAGTTGAACATTCCTCTTGATAGAGCAGTTTTGAAACACTCTTTTTGTAGAATCTGCAAGTGGATATTTTTACCTCGTTGTGGCCTTCGTTTGAAAGGTGATTTCTTCAAATTAAACTAGAAAGAATTCTCAGAAACTTCTTTTTGATATGTGCTTTCAACTCACAGTTGTACCTTCCTTTGGAAAGAGCAGTTTTGAGACTCTCTTTTTGTAGCATTTCCAAGTGGATACTTAGTGCCGTTTGAGGCCCATGGTAGAATAGGGAATATCTTCATAGAAAAAGTAGACAGAATGATTCTCAGAAAGTACTTTTTGATGTGTGCCTTCAACTCACAGAGTTTAATGTTTCTCTCGATAGAGCAGTTTTGAGACTCTCTTTTTGTAGAAATTTCAAGTGGATATTTAGCGCCGTTAGAGGCCTATGTTACAAAAGGCAATATCTTCATAGAAAAACTAGACAGAATGATTCTAAGAAACTACTTTGAGATGTCTGCGTTCAACTCAGAGAGTTTAACCTTCTTTTTATAGAACAGTTTTGAAACACTCTTTTTGTGGAATTTGCAACTGAATATTTGGAGTGCGTTGATGCCTATGGTTTAAAAGGAAATATCTTCACATACAAACTAGACAGAAGCATTGTCGGAAGCTACTTTGAGATATTTGCATTCAACTCACAGAGTTCAACATTCCTCCTGATAGAGCTGTTTTGAAACACTCTTTTTGAAGAATCTGCAAGTGGATATTTGGACCTCTTTGTGGACTTCGTTTGAAACGTGATTTCTTCATAAAAAGAGACAGAAGAATTCTCAGAAACTTCTTTGTGATGTATGCGTTCAACTCTCAGAGTTTAACCTTCTTTGGATAGAGCAGTTTTGAAAGACTCTTTTTGTAGAATTTGCAAGTGTATATTTAGACCGCTTTCAGGGCTATGGTAGAAAAGGAAATATATTCACATAAAAACTAGGCAGAAGCGTTCTCAGAAACTACTTTGTGATGTTTGCATTCAATTCACAGTTTAACCTTTCATTTGATAGAGAAGTTTTGAAACACTCTTTTTGTACAATTTGCATGTGTATATTTAGAGTGCTTTGAGGCCAATGTTTGAAAGCGAATATCTTCACATAAAAACTAGACATAAGCATTTTCTGAAACTACTTTGTGATGTTTGCATTCAACCAACAGAATTGGATATTCCTTTTGATAGAGCAGTTTTCAAACACTCTTTTCGTAGTGTCTGCAAGAGGATATTTGGGTATCTTTGAGGCGTTCTTTGGAAACGGGATTTCTTCATACAAAACTAGAGAGAAGAATTCACAGAAACTTCTTTGTGATGTGCGCATTGAACTCACAGCATTGAAGATTCCTTTCGATATAGAAGTTATGAAACACTCTTCATGGAAAAACTAGACAGAATAATTCTCAGAAACTACTGTGTGATGTGTGCGTTCAACTCATAGAGTTTAACTTTTCTTTTGATAGAGCAGTTTTGAAATGCTCTTTTTGTACAATATGCAAGAGTATATTAAGAGTGCATAGTGGCCTATGGTAGAAAAGAAAATATCTTCACATAAAAACTAGACAGAAGCATTCTCAGAAACTACTTTGTGATGTTTGCATTCAACTCACAGAGTTGAACATTCCTCTTGATGGAATAATCTTGAAACACTCTTGTTGTAGTATCTGCAAGTGGATATTTGAACCTCTTTGAGCCTTTCGATGGAAATGGGATTTCATCATATAAAACTAGACAGAAGTGTTCGCAGAAACTTCTTTGTGAAGTGTGCATTCATCTCACAGAGTTGAACCTTCTTTCGATGGAGCAGTTTTGAAACACTCTTTTTGTAGAATTTCCAAGTGGATATTTAAAGTGTTTTGAGGCCTATGGTAGAAAAGGAAATATCTTCATAGGAAAACTTGACAGAATCATTCGCAGAAACTGCTTTTTGATGTGTGCATTCAACACACGGAGTTTAACCTTTCTTTTGATAGAGCAGTTATAAAACACTCTTTTTGTAGAATTTCCAAGTGAATATTTAGAGTGCTTTGAGGCCAACGGTAGAAAGAAAATATCTTCATATAAATACTACACGGAAGCATTCTCAGAAACTACTTGTGATGTTTGCATTAAACTCACAGAGTTGAACATTCCTCCTGATAGAGCAGTTTTGAAACACTCTTTTTGTAGAATCTGCAAGTGGATATTTGGAATACTTTAAGGCCTTTGCTGGAAACGGGATTTCTTCATATAAAACTAGACAGAAGAATTCTCAGAAACTTCTTTGTGATGTGTGCATTGTACTCACAGTATTGAACTTTCCTTTCGATAGTGCAGTTTTGAAACACTTTTTTTGTAGAATTTCCAAGTGGATCTTCAGAGCACTATGAGGCATATGGTAGAAAAGAAAATATCTTCATAGAAAAATTGGACAGAATCATTCTCAGATACTACTATGTGATGTGTGCCTTTAAATCACAGAGTTTATCTTTTCTTTTGATAGAGCAGTTTTGAAATACTCTTTTTGTACAATTTGCAAGTGTATATTTAGAGTGCTTTGAGGCCTATGGTAGAAAATGGAATATCTTCACAAAAAAACTAGACAGAAGCATTCTCAGAAACTACTTTGTGATGTTTGCATTCAACTCACAGAGTTGAATATTCCTCTGGATAGAGCAGTTTTGAAACACTTTTTTGTAGATTCTGCAAGTGGATATTTGGACCTCTTTGAGGACTTCGTTGTTTACGGGAATTTCTTCACTTAAAAATTAGATCGAAGATTTCTCAGAAATATTTGTGATGTGTGCACTGAACTCTCAGAGTTCAACCTTCCCTTTGATAGAGCAGTTTTGAAACACTATTTTTGTAGAATTTCCAAGTGCATATTTAGAGCGCTATTCAAAACCTATGGTAGAAAAGGAAATATCTTCTTATAAAAACTACACATAATCGTACTCAGTGGCTACTTTATGATGTGTGCATTCAACTCACAGAGTTTAACCTTTCTTTTGATAGAGCAGTTTTCAAACACTCTGTGTGTGAAGTCTGAATGTGGATATTTGGAGCCCTTTGAGACCTTCTTTGGAAACGGGAATATCTTCACATAAAAAGTAGACAGAAGTATACTCAGAAACTTCTTTGTGATGTCTGCACTCAACTCACAGAGTTGAACCTTTCTTTTGATAGAGCAGTTTTGAAACATTCTTTTTGTAGAAGTTGCAAGTAGATATTTAGATCGCTTTGATAACTATGGTACAAAAGGAAATATCTTCATATAAAAACTAGACAGAAACATTCTCAGAAACTACTTTCTGATGTGTACGTTCAACTCACAGAGTTTAACCTTTCTTTCGATAGAGCAGTTTTGAAACCTTCTGTTTGTTAAGTCTGCAATTAAGTATTTGGAGTGCTTTTAGGCCTTTGGAAACGGGAGTACCTTCACATAAAAAGTAGACAGAACTATTCTCAAATACTTCTTTGTGATGTCCGCACTCAACTCAAAGAGTTGAGACTTCCTTTTGACAGAGCAATTTTGAAACACTCCTTTTGTAGAATTTGTAAGTGGATATTTAGTACGCTTTGTGGGCTATGGCGGAAAAGGAAATAAGTTCATAGAAAAACTACACAGACTCATTCTCAGAAACACTTTTGTGATGTGTGCATTCAACTCACAGGGTTTAACCTTTCTTTTGATAGAGCAGCTTTGAAACACTCTTTTTGTGGAATTTGCAAGACAATATTTAGAGTGCTTTGAGGCCTATGGAAGAGAAGGAAATATCTTTACAGAAAAATTAGACAGAAGCATTCTCACAAACTACTTTGCGATATTTGCATTCAGCTCACAGAGTTGAACATTCATCTTGATGGAGCAGTTTTGAAACAATCTTTTTTTGTAGAATCTGCAAGTGAATATTTGAACCTTTTGAGGCGTTCGTTGGAAACAGGATTTCTTCGTATAAAACTATACAGAGAAATTCTAAGAAACTTCTTTGTGATGTGTGCATTGAACTCACAGAGTTGAAATTTCTTTTTGATAGATCAGTTTTGAAACACTCTTTTTGTAGAATTTCCAAGGGTACATTTAGAGTGCTTGGAGGCCTATGGTAGAAAATGAAACCTATTCTCATAAAAACTAGACAGAAGCATTCTCAGAAACCACTTTGTGATGTTTGCATTCAACTCACAGAGTTGAACAATCCCCTAGATAGTGTTGTTTGAAATACTCTTTTTGTACAATCTGCAAGTGGATAATTGGACCTCTTTGATTCATTCGTTGAAAATGGGATTTCTTCATATAAAACTAGACAGAAGAATTCGCAGAAACTTCTCTGTGAAATGTGCATTCATGTCACAGAATTGAACCTTCCTTTCCATAGAGCAGTTTTGAAACACTCTTTTTGTAGAATTTCCAAGTGGATATTTAGAATGTTTTGAGGCCTATTGCAGAAAAGGAAATACCTTCATGGAAAAACTACACAGAATCATTCTCAGAAACTACTTTTTGATGTGTGGGTTCAACTCACAGTGTTTAACCTTACTTTTGATAGAGTAGTTTTGAAACAGTCTTTTTGTAGAATTTGCAAGTGTATATTTAGAGTGCTTTGAGGACAATGGTAGAAAAGGAAATAACTTCATATAAAAACTAGAGGGAAGCATTCTCAGAAACTACTTGTGATGTTTGCATTCAACTCACAGAGTTGAACATTCCTCTTGATAGAGCAGTTTTGAAACACTCTTTTTGTAGAATCTGCAAGGGAATATTTGGAACTCTTTGAGGCCTTCCTTTTAAACGGTATTTCTTCATTCAAAACTAGACAGAAGAATTCCCAGAAACTTCTTTGTGATCTGTGCATTGAACTCACAGAGTTGAACCTTCCTTTCGATAGAGCAGTTTTGAAGGACTCTTTTGGTAGAATTTGCAAGTGGTTATTTAGAGTGCTTTGAGGCCTCCGGTGGAAAGGTGAATATCTTCATAGAAAAATTGGACAGAATCATTCTCAGTAACTACTATGTGATGTGTGCATTCAACTCACAGAGTTTAATCTTTTTTTAGATAGAGCAGTTTTGAAACACTCTTTTTTTACAATTTGCGTGTGTTTATTTTTAGTGCTATGAGGCCTGTGGTAGAAAGTGAATATCTTCACTAAGAAACTAGACAGAAGCATTCTCAGAAACTACTTGTGATGTTTGCATTCAATTCACAGAGTTGAACATTCCTCTTGACAGAGCAGTTTTGAAACACTCTTTTGGTAGTATCTGCAAGGGCATATTTGGAACACTTTAAGGCCTTCGTTGGAAACGAGATTTCTTCATATAGAACTAGATACAAGAATTCTCAGAAACTTCTTTGTGATGTGTGCATTGAACTCACAATGTTGAACCTTCCATTCGATAGAGCAGTTTTGAAACACTCTTTTTGTAGAATTTCCAAGTGGATATTTAGAACGTTTTGAGGCCTATTGCAGAAAAGGAAATACCTTCATAGAAAAACTAGACAGAATCATTTTCAGAAACTACTTTTTGATGTGTGGGTTCAACTCACAGAGTTTAACCTTTCTTTTGATAGAGAAGTTTTGAAACAGTCTTTTTGTAGAATTTGCAAGTGTATATTTAGAGTGCTTTGAGGCCAACGGTAGAAACGGAAATATCTTCATATAAAAACAAGACGGAAGCATTCTCAGAAAGTACCTGTGATGTTTGCATTCAACTCACAGAGTTGAACATTTCTCTCGATAGAGCAGTTTGAAACCCTCTTTTTGTAGAATTTGCAAGTGGATATTTGGACCTCTTTGAGGCTTTCGTTTTATACGGGATTTCTTCATATAAAATTAGACAGAAGAATACTGAGCAACTGCTTTGTGATGTGTGCATTGAACTCACAGAATTGAACCTTCCTTTCGATAGATTAGTATTGAAAAACTCTTTTTGTAGAATTTCCAAATGGATATTTAGAGCTCTTTGAGGCCTATGGTAGAAAAGGAAATATCGTCATAGAACAACTGGAAAGAATCTTTCTCAGAAACTACTATGTGATGTATGCATTCAACTCACAGCGTTTAACCTTTCTTTTGATAGAGCAGTTTTGAAACACTATTTGTAGAATTTTTGATGGGTATATTTAGAGTGCTTTGAGGCCTATTGTAGTAAAGGAAATATCTTCACATAAGTCTAGACAGAAGCATTCTCAGAAACTACTTTGTGATGTTTGCATTAAACTCACAGAGTTGAACATTCCTCTTCATAGAGCAGTTTTGACAACAGTTTTTTTGTAGAATCTGCAAGTGGATATTTGGACCTCTTTTAGGCCCTCGTTGGAGATGAGATTTCTTCATCGAAATCTAGACAGAAGAATTCTCAGAAACTTCTTGGTGATGTGTGCATTGAACTCACAGAGTTCAACCTTCCTTTCGAAAGATCAGTTTTGAAACACTCTTTTTGTAGAATATCCAAGTGTAAATTTAGAGCGCTTGGAGGCCTATGGTAGAAAAGGAAATATATTCACATAAAAACTGGAATGATGAATTCTCAGAAACTACTTTGTGATGTTTGCATTCAACTCACAGAGTTGAACAGTCCTCTTTAAAGCGTAGTTTCGAAAGAATCTTTTTGTCCAATCTGCAAGTGGATATTTGGACCTCTTTGAGGCTTTCGTGGGAAAGGGGATTTCTTAATGTAAAACTAGACGGAAGAATTCACAGAAACTTCTTTGGAAGTGTGAACTCATCTCATAGAGTTGAACATTCCTTTCGATAGAGCAGTTTTGAAACACTATTTTTGTAGAATTTCCAAGTGTATATTTAAAGCGTTTTGAGGCCTATGGTAGAAGAGGAAATATCTTCATAGAAAAACTAGACAGAATCATTATCAGGAACTACTTTTTGATGTGTGCGTTCAACTCACAGATTTTAACTTTTCTCTTGATAGAGCGTTTTTGAAACAATTGCAAGTGTATATTTAGATATTTAGAGCGCTTTGGGGCCTACGGTAGAAAAGGAAATATCTTCACATAAAAACTAGAAGGAAGCATTCTCAGAAACTAGTTTGTGATATTTGCATTCAATTCACAGAGTTGAACATTCCTCTTGTTAAGGTACTTTTCAAAAAACTCTTTTTTTACAATCTGCAACTGCAAATTTGGACCTCTGTGAGGGTTTTATTGGAAATGGGATTTCTTCATATAAAACTTGACAGAAGAATTTGCAGAAACTTCCTTGTGAATTGTGCATTCATCTCACAGAGTTGAACAATCCTTTCGATGGAGCAGTTTTGAAACACACTTTTTGTAGGATTTCCAAGTGGATATTTAGAGCATTTTGAGGCCTATGGTAGAAAAAGAAATATCTTCATAGAAAAACTAGACAGAATCATTCTCAGCAACTACTTTGTGATGTGTTTTTTCAACTCACAATGTTTAACCTTTCGTTTGATAGAGTAGTTTTGAAACACTCTTTTTGTAGAATTTGCAAGTGTATATTTAGAGTGCTTTGAGGCCAACGGTAGAAAAGGAAATATCTTCATACAAAAACTAGACGGAAGCATTCTCAGAAATTACTTGCGATGTTTGCATTCAACTCACAGAGTTGAACATTCCTCTTGACAGAGCAGTTTTGAAACACTCTTTTTGTGGAATCTGCAAGTGGATTTGAGGCTTTCGTTTTAAACGGGATTTCTTCATACAAAACTAGACAGAAAAATTCTCAGAAACTTCTTTGTGATGTGTGCTTTGAACTCACAGAAATGAACCTTCCTGTCAATAGATAAGTATTGAAAAATTCTTTTTGTTGAATTTCCAAGTAGATATTTAGAGCGCTTTGAGGCCTATGGTAGACAACGAAATATCTTCATCGAATAACTGGAAAGAATCATTCTCAGAAACTACTATGTGATGTATGCGTTCAACTCACAGCATTTAACCTTTCTTTTGATAGAGCAGTTTTGAAACACTCTTTTTGTAGAATTTTCATGTGTATATATAGAGCGCTTTGAGGCCTATGATAGGAAAGGAAATATCTTCACATAAATCTAGACAGAAGCATTCTCAGCAACTACTTTCTGATGTTTACATTAAACTCAGAAAGTTGAACAATCCTCTAAATAGAGCAGTTTTGACAGCACTTTTTTTGTAGAATCTGCAAGTTGATATTTGTACGTCTTTTAGTCCTTCGTTGGATATGAGTATTCTTCATCAAAATCTACACAGAAGAATTCTCAGAAAATTCTTGTTGATGTGTGCATTGAACTCACAGAGTTCAACCTTCCTTTCAAAAGATCAGTTTTGAAACAATCTTTTTGTAGAATTTCCAAGTGTAAATTTAGTGCGCTTGGAGGCCTATGGTAGAAAAGGAAATGTATTCACATAAAAATTGGAATGAAGCATTCTCAGAAACTGCTTTGTGATGTTTGCATTCAACTGACAGAGTTAAACAGTCCTCTTGATAGCGTAGTTTTGAAAGAATCTTTTGGACAATCTGCAAGGGGATATTTGGGCCTCTTTGAAGTTTTCGTTGGAAAGGGGATTTCTTCATATAAAACTAGACAGAAGAATTCACAGAAACTTCTTTGAGAAGTGTGAATTCATCTCACAGAGTTGAACATTCCTTTCGATAGAGCAGTTTTGAAACACTCTTTTTGTAGAATTTCCAAGTAGATATGTAAAGCGTTTTGAGGCCTATGGTAGAAGAGGAAATATCTTCATAGAAAAACTAGACAGAATCATTCTCAGAAACTACTTTTTGATGTGTGCGTTCAACCCACAGATTTTAACTTTTCTGCTGATAGAGCAGTTTTGAAACACCATTTTGTACAATTTGCAAGTGTATATTAGGAGTGCTTTGAGGGCTACGGGAGAAAAGGAAATATCTTCACATAAAAACTAGACAGAAGCATTCTCAAAAACTACTTTGTGATGTTTGCCTTCAACTCACAGAGTTGAACATTCCTCTTGATAGGGCAGTATTGAAACACAATTTTTGAAGGATCTGCAAGTGAATATTGGACCGCTTTGAAGCCTTTGTTGGAAACAGTATTTCTTCATATAAACAAGACAGAAGAATTATCAGATACTACTTTGTGATGTGTTCGTTCAACTGACAGGGTTTAAACTTTCTGTTGATAGAGCGGCTTTGAAACACTCTTTTTGTGGAATTTGCAAGTGTATATTTAGAGCGCCTTCAGGCCTATGGTAAAAAAAGAAATATCTTCACATAAAAACTAGATGGAAGCATTCTCAGAATCTAATTTGTGATGGTAGCATTCAACTCACAGAGTTGAACATTCCTCTTGATAAAGCAGTTTTGAAACATCTTTTTGTGGAATCTGCAAGTAGACATTTGGACCACTTTGAGGCCTTCGTTGGAAATGGGAATTCTTCATATAAACAAGAAAGAAGAATTCTCAGAAACTACTTTGTGATGTGTGCGTGCAACTCACAGAGTTTAACGTTCCTTTCGATAGACCAGTTTTGAAACACTCTTTTTGTAGAATTTGCAAGTGTATATTTAGAGTGCTTTGAGGCCTATGGTAGAAAAGCAAATATATTTACATAAAAACTAGACAGAAGCATTCTCAGAAACTAATTTGTGATGTTTGCACTCAATGCATAGAATTTAGCCTTTCATTTGATAGAGCAGTTTTGAAACACTCTTTTTGTACAATTTGCATGTCTATATTTAGAGCGCTTTGAGGCCAATATTTGAAAGGGAATATCTTCATATAAAAACTAGACAGAAGCATTCACAGAAACTGCTTCGTGATGTTTGCATTCAACTCACAGAGTTGAACTTTCCTTTCAGTAGAGCAGTTTCGGAACAGTCTTTTTGTAGAATTTCCAAGTGGATATTTAGAGCATTTTGAGGCCTATTATGGAAAACGAAATCCTTCATAGAAAAACTAGACAGAATCATTCTCAGGAACTACTTTTTGATGTGTGGGTTCAACTCACAGAGTTTAACCTTTCTTTTGATACAGTAGTTTTGAAACAGTCTTTGTATAGAATTTGCAGGTGTATATATAGAGTGCTTTGAGGACAACGGTAGAAAAGGAAATATCTTCTTATAAAAACTGGACAGAATCATTCTCAGATACTACTAGGTGATGTGTGCGTTCGACTCACAGAGTTTAACCTTTCTTTTGACAGAGCAGTTTTGAAACACTCTTTTTGTACGATTTGCAAATGTATATTAAGAGTACTTTGAGGCCCGTGGTAGAAAAGGAAAATCTTCTCATAAAAACTAGACAGAAGCATTCTCAGAAACTACTTTGTGATGTCTGCATTCAATTCACAGAGTTTAAACTTTCATTTGATAGAGCAGTTTTGAAAAACTCTTTTTGTACAATTTGCGTATGTATATTTAGAGTGCTTTGAGGCCTATGTTTGAAAGTTAATATCTTCACATAAAAACTAGACAGAAGCATTCTCAGAAACTGCTTTGTGATGTTTGCATTCAACTCACAGAGTTGAACATTTCTCTTGATAGAGCAGTTTTGAAACACTCTTTTGGAAGTGGCTGCAAGTGGATATTTGGGCATCTTTGAGGCCTTCGTTGGAAGCGCGATTTCTTCATACAAAACTAGAGAGAAGAATTCTCAGAAACTTCTTGATGATGTGTGCATTAAACTCACAGAGTTGAACCTTCCTTTCAATAGAGCAGTTTTGAAATACTCTTTTTATAGAATTTCTAAGTGGATATTTAGAGCGTTTTGAGGCCTATTGTGGAAAAGGAAATCCTTCATAGAAAAACTAGACAGAATCATCTCTGAAACTACATTTTGATATGTGGGTTCAACTCGCAGACTTTACCCTTTCTTTTGATAGAGTAGTTTTGAAACAGTCTTTTTGTAGAATTTGCAGGTGTATATTTAGAGTGCTTTGAGGCCAAATGTAGAAACGGAATTATCTTCATATAAAAACTAGACGGAAGACTTCTCAGAAAATACTTGTGATGTTTGAATTCAACTCACACAGTTGAACATTTCTCTTGATAGAGCAGTTTTGAAACACTCTTTTTGTAGAATCTGCAAGTGGATATTTGGACCTCTTTGAGACCATCTTTGGTAACGGGATTTCTTCATCTAAAAAAGACAGAAGAATTCACAGAAACTACTTTGTGTTTTGTGCGTTCACCTCCCAGAGTTTAAAATTTCTGTGGATAGAGCAGCTTTGAAATAATCTTTTTCTGGGGTTTGCAAGTGTATATTTAGTGTGCTTTGATGCCTATGGTAAAAAAGGTAATATCTTCACATAAAAACTTGACGGAAGCATTCTCAGAAACCACTTTTTGATGTTTGCATTCAACCCACAGAGTTGAACATTTCTCTTGATGGAGCAGTTCTGAAACACTGTTTTTGTGGAATCTGCAAGTGGACATTTGGACTTCTTTGAGGCCTTCGTTGGAAATGGGTATTCTTCATATAAACAAGACAGAAGAATTCTCAGAAAGTACTTTGTGATGTGTGCGTTCAACTCAAAGAGTTTAATCTTCGTTTCTATAGAGCAGTTTGGAAACACTCTTTTTGTAGAATTTGCAAGTGTATATTTAGAGCGCGTTGAGGCCTATGGTAGAAAAGGAAATATCTTCACATTAAAACTAGACGGAAGCATTCTCAGAAACTTGTTTGTGATGTTTACATTCAATTCACCAAGTTGAACATTCCTCTTGATAGAGTAGTTTTGAAAAATTCTTTTTGTACAATCTGCAAGTGCAAATTTGGGCCTCTTTGAGGGTTTTGTTGGAAATGGGATTTCTTCATATAAAATTTGAGAGAAGAATTCTCAGAAAATTCTTTGTGAAGTGTGCATTCATCTCACAGAGTTGAAGCTTCCTTTGATAGAGCAGTTTTGAAACACTATTTTTGTAGTATTTTCAAGTGGATATTTAAAGCGTTTTGAGGCCTATGGTAGAAAAAGAATTATCTTCACAGAAAAACTAGACAGAATCATTCTCAGAAACTACTTTTTCATGTGTGGTTTCAACTCACAATGTTTAATCTTTTTTTTGATAGAGTAGTTTTGAAACAGTCTTTTTGTAGAATTTTCACGTGTATATTTAGAGTGCTTTGAGGCAAATGGTAGAAACGGAAATATCTTCATATTAAAACCAGACGGAAGCTTTCTCAGAAACTACTTGTGATGTTTGCATTCAACTCACAGAGTTGAACATTTCTCTTGATAGAGCAGTTTTGAAACACTCTTTTTGTAGAATCTGAAAGTGAATATTTGGACCTTTTTGTGGCCATCGTTGGTAATGGGATTTCTTTCTATAAAAAAGACAGAATAATTCAAAGAAACTACTGCGTGTTTTGTGCGTTCAACTCACAGAGTTTAGCCCTTCATTTGATAGAGCAGTTTTGAAATACTCTTCTTGTACAATTTGCATGTGTATGTTTAGAGTGCTTTGAGGCCTGTGTTTGAAAGGCCATATCTTCACATAAAAACTAGACAGAGGCATTCTGAGAAACTACATTGTGATGTTTGCATTCATCTCACAGAGTTGAGCATTCCTCTTGATAGAGCAGTTTTGAAAAACTCTTTTGGAAGTGTCTGCAAGTGGATATTGGTGCATCTTTGTGGCCTTCGTTGGAAAAGGGATTTCTTCATACAAAACTAGAGAGAAGAATTCTCAGAAATTTCTTTGTGTTGTGTGCATTGAACTCACAGTGTTGAACCTTCCTTTCTATACAGCAGTTTTGAATCACTCTTTTTGTAGAATTTCCAAGTTGATATTTTGACCGGTTTGAGACCTATTGTGGAAAAGGAAATACCTTCATAGAAAAACTACACAGAATCATTCTCAGAAACTACTTTTTGATGTGTGGGTTCAAATCAGAACGTTTAACGTTTTTTTTGATAGAGTAGTTTTGAGACAGACTTCTTGTAGGATTTGCAGGTGTATATTTACAGTGCTTTGAGGAAAACGGTAGAAACGGATTTATCTTCATATGAAAACTAGACGGAAGCTTTCTCAGAAACTATTTGTGATGTTTGCATTCAACTCACAGAGTTGAACATTTCTCTTGATAGAGCACTTTGAAACACTCTTTTTGTAGAATCTGCAAGTGGATATTTGGACCTCTTTGAGTCCATTGTAGGCAAAGGAATTTCTTCATATAAAAAAGACAGAAGAATTCAAAGAAACTACTTTGTGATTTGTATGTTCACCTCACAGAGTTTAAACTTTGTGTTGATAGAGCTGCTTTGAAACACTCTTTTTCTGGAATTTGCCAGTGTATATTTAGTGCGCTTTGAGGCTTATGGTAAAAAAGGGAATATCTTCACATAAAAACTAGGTGGAAGCATTCTCAGAACCTACTTTGTGATGTTTGCATTCAACACACACAGTTGAACATTTCTCTTGATAGAGCAGTTTTGAAACACTCTTTTTTTAGAATCTGCAAGTGGATATTTGGACCTCTTTGTGGCCTTCGTTAGAAACGTGATTTCTTCATATAAAACTGGACAGAAGAATTCTCAGAAACTTCTTTGTGATGTGTACTTTCAACTCACAGAGTTGAACCTTCCTTTAGATAGAGCAGTTTTGAGACTCTCTTTTGTAGAATTTCCAAGTGAATATGTAGTGCCCTTTGAGGCCCATGGTAGAAAAGTTAATATCTTCATAGAAAAACTAGACGGAATGATTCTCAGAAAGTACTTTGTGATGTGCACGTTCAACTCACAGAGTTTAACGTTCCTTTTGATAGAGCAGATTTGAAATGCTTTGTATAGAATCAGGTAGTGTATATTTGGACTTTTTTGAGGCCTTCGTTGGAAACGAGATTTCTTCATATAAAACTGGACAGAAGAATTATCAGAAACTTCTTTGTGATGTGTGCATTCAACTCACACAGGTGAACCTTCCTTTCAATAGAGCAGGTTTGAAATATTCTTTTTGTAGGATTTCCGAGTGGATATTTAGAGTGGTTCGAGGGCACTGGTAGGAAAGGAAATATCTTCACAGAAAAACTAGACGGAATCATTCTCAGAAACTACTTTGTGATATGTGCATTCAGCTTACAGCGTCTATCCTTTCTTTTGATATAGCGGTTTTGAAACACTATTTTTGTGGAATTCACAAGTGTATACTTAGAGTGCTTTGAGGCTAACGGTAGAAAAGGAAATATCTTCACATAAAAAGTAGACAGAAGCATTGTCAGAGACTATTTTGTGAAATTTACCTTCAACTCACAGAGTTGAACATTCCTCTTGATTGAGCAGTTTTGAAACACTCTTTATGTAGAATCTGCAAGTTGATATTTGGACGTATTTGTGGCCTTCGTTTGAAACCTGATTTCTTCATATAAAACCAGACAGAAGAATTCTCAGGAGCTTCTTTCTGATGTGTGCTTCCAGCTCACGGAGTTGAACCTTCCTTTCGATAGAGCAGGTTTGAGGCTCTTTTTTTGTAAAATTTCCAAGTGGATATTTAGCGGCGTTTGAGGCCTATCGTAGAAAAGGAAATATCTTCATAGAAAAACTAGACAGAATGATTCTCAGATACTACATTGTGATATGTTCTTTGAATTCACAGAGTTTAACCTTTCTTTTGATAGAGCAGTTTTGGAACATTCTTTTTGTTGAATCTGCAAGTGAATATTTGGACTTTTTTGGAGGCGTTCATTGGAAACGGCATTTCTTCATGTAAAACTAGACAGAAGGATTCTCAGAAACTTTTTGAGATGTGTGCATTCAACTCACAGAGTTGAAACTTCCTTTCAATAGAGCAGTTTTGAAATACTCTTTTTGTAGAATTTCTAAGTGTTTATTTGGAACGGTTCCAGGTCTATGGTAGAAATGTAAATATCTTCATAGAAAAACTAGACAGAATCATTCTCAGAAACTACTTTGTGATGCGTGAATTCAGCTTAAAGAGTTGAATCTTTCTTATGATAGAGCAGTTTTGCAACACTCTTTTTCTGGAATTTGCGTGTGTATATTTAGAACGCTTTGAGATCTATGGTAGAAAAGGTAACAACTTCACATAAATACTAGACAGAAGCACTGTCAGAAACTATTTTGTGATATTTCCATTCAACTCACAGAGTTGAACATTCCTCTTGATAGAGCAGTTTTGAAAAACTCTTTGTAGAATCTGCAATTGTATATTTGGACCTCTTGGTGGCCATCATTTGATACGTGATTTCTTCAAATAAAACTAGACAGAAGAATTCTCAGAAACTTCTTTGTGATGTGTGCTTTCCACTCACAGAGTTGAAGGTTCCTTTTGATAGAGCAGTTTTGAAACTCTCTTTTTGTAATATTTCAAAGGGGATATTTAGCGCCATTTGAGGACTATTTTAGAAAAGGCAATATCTTCATAGAAAAACTAAATAGAATCATTTTCAGAAACTACTTTGTGATGTGTGTGTTCAACCCACAGAGTTTAAACTTTCTTTTGATAGAGCACTTTTGAAACACTCTTTTTGTAGAATGTGCAAGTGAATATTTGGACTTTTTTGAGGCCTTCATTGTAAACGGGATTTCTTCATATGAAACTTGACAAAAGAATTCTCAGAAACGTCTTTGTGATGTGTGCATTCAACTCACAGAGTTGAACATTCTTTTCAATAGAGCAGTTTAGAAATACTCTTCTTCTAGAATTTCCAAGTGGATATTTAGAGCAGTTCGATGCCTATGGTAGAAAAGGCAATATCTTCATACAATAACTAGACAGAATCATTCTCAGAAACTACTTTGTGATGTGTGCATTCAGCTTACAGATTTTAAACTTTCTTTTGATAGAACAGTTTTGAAACAACTTTTTGTGGAATTTGTAAGTGTATATTTAGAGCGCTTTGAGGCCTATGGTAGAAAAGGAAATATCTTCACAAAAAAACTAGACAGAAGCATTGTTAGAAACTACTTTGTGATATTTGCATTCAACTCACAGAGTTGAACATTCCTCTTGATAGAGCAGTTTTGAAACACTCTTTTTGTAGAATCTCCAAGTGGATATTTGGACCTGTTTGGGTCCATCGTTTCGTATGTTATTTCTACATATAAAACTAGACTGGAGAATTCTCAGAAACTTCTTTGTGATGTGTGCTTTCCACTCACAGTGTAGAACCTTCCTTTGGATAGAGCAGTTTTGAGACTCTCTTTTTGTAGAATTTCCAAGTGGATATTAAGTGCCGTTTGAGTCCCATGTTAGAAAAGGAAATATCTTCAAAAAAACTAGACAGCATTACACTCAGGAACTACTTTGTGATGTGTGCGTTCAACTCACAGAATTTAAACTTTCTTGTGATAGAGCAGTTTTGAAACACTCTTTTTGTAGATTCTGCAAGTGAATATTTGGACTTTTTTGAAACCTTCTTTTGAAACGGGATTTCTTCATATAAAACTTGACAGAAGAATTCTCAGAAACTTCTTTGTGATGTGTGCATTCAACTCACAGATTTGAACCTATCTTTCGAGAGAGCAGTTTTGAAATACCCTTTTTTTTTTGAATTTCCAATTGGATATTTAGAGTGGTTCAAGGCCTATGGTAGAAAAGGAAATATCTTCATAGAAAAACTAGACAGAATCATTCTCAGAATCTACTTTGTGATGTGTGCATTCAGCTTACAGGGTTTAACCTTTCTTTTGATAGTGCAGCATTGAAACACTCTTTTTGTGGTATTTGCAAGTGTATATTTAGAGTGCTTTGAGCCCTACGGTAGAAAAGGAAATATCTTCATATAAAAACTAGACAGCAGCATTGTCAGAAACTATTTTGAGATATTTGCATACACATCACAGAGTTGAACATTCCTCTTGATAGAGCAGTTTTGAAACACTCTCCTTGTAGAATCTGCAAGTAGATATTTGGACCTCTTTGTGGCCTTCGTTTGAAAAGTGATTTCTTCATATAAAACTAGACAGAATAATTCTCAGAAACTTCTTTGTGATGTGTGCTTTCAACTCACAGAGTGGAACCTTCCTTTCAATAGAGCAGATTCGAGACTCTCTTTTTTGGAATTTCCAGGTAGATATTTAGCGCCATTTGAGGCCTATGGTAGAAAATGAAATATCTTCATAGAAAAACTAGACAGAATGATTCTTAGAACCTACATTGTGATTTGTGCATTCAATTCACAGAGTTTAACCTTTCTTTTGATAGAGCAGTTTTGAAACACTCTTTTTGTGCCTTATGCAAATGAATATTTGGACTTTTTTGAGTCCTTCATTGGAAAAGGGTTTTCTTCATATAAAACTAGACAGAAGAATTCTCAGAAACTTCTTTGTGATGTGTGCTTTCAACTCACGGATTTGAAGCTTCTTTTTGATAGAGCAGTTTTGAAATACTCTTTTTGTGGAATTTTCAAGTGGATATTTGGAACCGTTCATGGCCTATGTTAGAAAAGGAAATATCTTCATAGAAAAATTAGACAGAATTATTCTCAGAAACTCTTTTGTGATACTCTGTGCATTCAGCTTACAGAGTTTAACCTTTCTATTGATATAGAAGTTTGGAAACACTCTTTTTGTGGCATTTGCAAGTGTATATTTAGATATCTTTGAGGCCTACGTTAGAAAAGGAAATATCTTCCCAAAATAACAATACAGAAGCACAGTCAAAAACTACTTTGAGATATTTGCATTCAACTCACAGAGTTGAACACTCCTCTTGATAGAGCAGTTTTGAAACACTCTTCTTGTAGAATCTCCAAGTGGACACTTGGACCTCTTTGTGGTTTTCGTTTGAAACGTGATTCCTTCATATATAAAACTAGACAGAAGAATTCTCAGAAACTTCTTTGTGATGTGTGCTTTCAACTAACAGAGTTGAACCTTCCTTTCGATAGAGCAGATTCGAGACTCTATTTTTGTAGAATTTCCAAGTAGATATTTAGCGCCGTTCGAGGCCTACGGTAGAAAAGGCAATATCTTCGTAGAAAACTTGACAGAATGATTCTCAGAAACTACCTTGTGATGTGCGCGGTCAACTCACAGAGTTTAACCTTTCTTTGATAGAGCAGTTTTGAAACACTCTTTTTGTACAATCTGCAAGTAAATATTAGGACTTTTTTAAGGCCTTTGTAGGAAAAGGGATTTCTACATATAAAGGTTGACAGACTAACTCTCAGAAACAACTTTGTGATTTGTGCATTGAACTCACAGAGTTTAACTTTTCTCTTGATAGAACAGTTTTCAAACACTCTTTTGGAGAATCTGCAAGTGAATATTTGGACTTTTTTTGAGGCCTTCGTTGGAAAAGGGATTTCTTCATATAAAAGTGGACAGCAGAATTCTCAAAAACTACTTTGTGATGTGTGCATTACATTCACAGTGTTGAACCTTCCTTTCCTTAGAGTGGTTTTGAAATACTCTATTTGTAGAATTTCCAAGTGGATATTTAGAGCGGTTTTGAAACACTCTTTTTGTGGTATTTGCAAGTGTATATTTAGAGCACTTAGACACCTATGGTAGAAAAGGAAATGTCTTCACATAAAAATTAGACAGAAGCATTGTTAGAAACTACATTGTGATATTTGCATTCAACACACAGAGTTGAACATTACTCTTGATAGAGCAGTTTTGAAACACTCTTTATGTGGAATCTGCAAGTGGATATGTGGACCTCTTTTTGGCATTCTTTTGACACGTGATTTCTTCATTTAAAACTAGACAGAAGAATTCTCAGAAACTTCTATGTGATGTATGCTTTCAATTCACAGAGTTGAACCTTCCTTTCGATAGAGCAGTTTTGAAACTCTCTTTTTGCAGAATTTCCAAATGGATATTTAGCACCATTTGAGGCCTAAGATAGAAAAGGCAATATCATCAAATAAAAACTAGACAGAATGATTCTCAGAAAGGGCTTTGTGATGTGTGCATTCAACTCACAGAGTTTAACCTTTATTTTGATAGAGTAGTTTTGAAAAACCCTTTTTATAGAATCTGCAAGTGAATATTTGGACTTTTTTGAGGCATTCTTTGGAAACGGGATTTCTTCGTACAAAACCTTACAGAAGAATATTCAGAAACTTCTTTGTGATATGTGCATTCAACGCACAGAGTTGAACTTTCCTTTCGATAGAGCAGCTTTCATATATTCATTTTATAGAATTTCCAAGTGGATATTTGGAGCAGTTCGAGGCCTATGGTAGAAAAGAAAATACCTTCATAAAAAAAAATTGACAGAATCGTTCTCAGAAGCTACTTTGTAATGTGTCCATTCAGCTTACAGAGTTTAAACTTTCTTTTCATAGAGAAGTTTTGAAACACTCTTTTTGTGGAATTTGCAAGGGTATATTTAGAGCGCTTTGAGGCCTATGTTAGTAAAGGAAATATCTTCACTTAAAAACTTGACAGAAGCATTGTCAGAAACTACTTTGTGATATGTACATTCAACTCACTAATTTGAACATTATTTTTGATAGAGCAGTTTAGAAACACTCTTTTTGTTGAATCTGCATGTGGATTTTTGGACCTCTCTGTGTCCTTCGTTTGAAATGTGATTTCTTCATATGAAACTAGACAGAAGAATTCTCAGAAACTTCTCTGTGATGTGTGCTTTCAACTCACAGGGTTGAACCTAACTTTCGATAGAGCAGTTTTGAAACTCTTTTGTAGTAGAACTTCCAAATGGATATTTAGCGCTGTTTGAGGTCTAAGGCAGAAAAAAAAATCTTCATAGAAAAACTAGACAGAATGTTTCTGAGGAACTACTTTGTGATGTGTGCATTTAACTCACAGAGTTTAACCTTTGTTTTGATAGAACAGTTTTGAAACACTCTTTTTGTATACTCTGCAAGTGAATATTTGGACTTTTTTGAGGCCTTGTTGGAAAAGAGATTTCTTCATATAAATGTTGACAGAAGAATTCTCAGAAACTTTTTTGTGATGTGTGCATTCAACTCACAGAGTTGAACCTTTCTTTTGATAAAGCAGCTTTGATATACTCTTTTTGTAGAATTTCCAAGTGGATATTTAGAGCAGTTGGAGGCCTATGGTAGAAAAGGAAATATCTTCATAGAAAAACTTGACAGAATCATTCTCAGAAACTACTATGTTATGTGTTCATTCAGCTTACAGTGTTTAACTTTTCTTTTGATAGAGAAAGTTTGAAACGCCTTTTTTGTGGAATTTGAAAGTGTATATTTAGAGTGCTTTGATGCCTATGGTAGAAAAGGAATTATCTTCACATAAAACTAGACAGAAGCTTTGTCAGAAACTGCTTTGTGATATTTGCATTCAACTCACAGACTTGAACATTCCTCTTGATAGAGCAGTTTTGAAACACTCTTTTTGCAGAATCTGCAAGTGGATATTTGGTCCACTTCGTGGCCTTCTTTTGAAACGAGATTTCTTCATATAAAACTAGACAGAAGAATTTTCAGAAACTTCTTTGTTTTGTGTGCTTTCAACTCACGGAGTTGAACGTTCCTTTTGATAGAGCATTTTTGAAACTCTCTTTTGGTAGAATTTCCAAGTGGACATTTATCCCCTTTTGTGGCTTATGGTAGAAAAGGAAATATCTTCATAGAAAAACTAGACAGAGTGATTCTCTGAAACTATTTTTTGATGTGTGTGTTCAACTCACAGAGTTTAACCTTTCTTTTGATAGAGCAGTTTTGAAACAATTTTTTGTAATAGCTGCAATTTAATATTTGGACTTTTGTGAGGCCATCGTTGGAAACAGCATTTCATCATATTGAATTTGACAAAAGAATTCTAGGAAACTTCTTTGTGATGACTGCACTCAACTCACAGAGTTGGACCTTCCTTTCGATAGAGCAATTTTGACATTCTCTTTTTGTTGAATTTCCAAGTGGATATTTAGAGCGGTTAGACGTCTATGGTAGGAAAGGAAATATCTTCATAAAAAAACTAGACAGAATAACTCTCAGAAACTACTTTGTTTTGTGTGCATTCAGCTTAGAGAGTTTAACCTTTCTTTTGATAGAGAAGTTGGAAATCCTCTTTTTGTGGTATTTGCAAGTGTTTATTTAGAGGGCTTTAAGGCCTACGGCAGAAAAGGAAATATCTTCACAAAAAAACCACACAGAAGCATTTTCAGAAACTAAATTGTGATATTTGCTTTCAACTCACAGAATTGAACTTTCTTCTTGATAGAGCAGTTTTGATACACTCTTTTCGTAGAATCTGTAATTGAATATTTGGATTTTTTTTGAGGGCTTGGTTGGAAATGGTATTTCTTCCTATAAAACTTGACAGAAGAATTCTCAGAAACTCCTTTGTGATGTGTTCATTCAACTCACAGATTTGAACCCTCCCTTCGATAGGGCAGTTTTGAAATACTCTTTTTGTAGAATTGTCAAGAGGATATTTAGTGCGATTTGAGGCCTATGGAAGAAAATTAATTATCTTCATAGAAAAAATAGACAGAATGATTCTTAGAAACTACTTTGTTATGTGTGCTTTCAACTCACAGAGTTTAACCTTCCTTTTGATACAGCAGTTTTGAAACACACTTTGTAGAATCTGCAAGTGAATATTTGAAATTTTTTGAGGCCTTCTTTGGAAACGGGATTTCTTCATATAAAACTTGACAGAAGACTTCTCAGGAACTTCTTTGTGATGTGTGCATTCAACTCACAGAGTTGAACGTACCTTTCGATAGAGCAGTTTTGAAATTCTCTTTTTGTAGAATTTCCAAGTTCATATTTAGAGCGGTTTGAGGCCTATGGTGTAAAAGGCAATATCTTCATAGAAAAACTAGGCAGAATCATTCTCAGAAACTACTTTGTGATGTGGGCATTCAGCTTACAGAGTTTAACTTTTCTTTTGATAGAGCAGTTTTGAAACTCTCTTTTTGTGGAATTTGCAAGTCTATGTTTACAGCGCTTTGAGTATTACGGTAGAAAAGGAAATATCTTCACAAAAAACTGTACAGAAGGATTGTCAGAAACTACTTTGTGATATTTGCATTCAACTCACAGAGTTGAACATTCCTCTTGATTGGGCTGTGTTGAAACACTCTTTTTATAGAATCTACAAGGGGATATTTGGGTCCTATTAGTGGCCTTCGTTTGAAACGTGATTTCTTCATATAAACCTAGACAGAAGAATTCTCAGAAACCACTTTGTGATGTGTGCTTTCAACTCACAGAGTTGAACCTTCTTTTCGATAGAGCAGTTTTGAAACTCTCTTTTTGTAGAATTTCGAAGTGGATATTTAGTGCCGTTTGAGGCCTATGGTAGAAAAGGAAATATCTTCATAGAAAAACTAGACAGAATGTTTCTCAGAAACGACTTTGTGATGTGTGCGTTCAACTCACAGAGTTTAACCTTGCTTTTGATAGAGCAGTTTTGAAACACTCTTTTTGTAGAATCTGAAAATGAATATTTGGGATTTTTTGAGGCGTTCTTTGGAAAAGGGATTTCTTCATATAAAACTTGACAGAAGAATTCTCAGAAACTTCTTTGTGATGTGTGCATTCAACTCACAGAGTTAAACCTTCCTTTCGATAGAGCAGTTTTGAAATACTCTTTTTATAGAATTTTCAATTAGATATTTAGACCAGTTCGAGTCCTATGGTAGAAAAGCAAATGTCTTCATAGAAAAACTAGACAAAATCATTCTCAGAAACTAATTTGTGATGTCTGCATTCAGCTTACAGAGTTTAATCTTTCTTTTGATAGGGCACTTTCGAAACCCCTTTTTGTGGAGTTTGCAAGTGTATATTCAGAGCGTTTTGAGGCCTACAGTAGAAAAGGAAATATCTTCCCAAAAAAATTAGACAGAATCATTGTCAGAAACTACTTTGTGATATTTACATTCAACTCACAGAATTCAACATTCCTCTTGATAGCGCACTTTTGAAGGACTCTTTTTGTAGAATCTGCAAGTAGATATTTGGACCTCTTTGTGGCCTGGGTTGTTACGTGATTTCTTCCTGTAACGCTAGAAAGAACAATTCTCAGAAACTTCTTTGTGATGTGTGCTTTCAACTCACAGAGTTGAACTTTCCTTTCGATAGAGCAGTTTTCAAACTCTCTTTTTGTAGAATTCCCAAGTGGATATTTAGCACCGTTTGAGGCCTATGGTAGAAGAGGCAATATCTTCATTGAAAAACTAGACAAAATGATTCTCATGAACTAGTTTGTGATGTGTGCGTTCAACTCACAGCCTTTAACCTGTCTTTTGATAGAACACTTTTTAAACACTCTTTTTATAGGATCTGCAAGTGAATGTTTGGACTTTTTTGTGTCCTTCCTTGGAAACGGGATTTCTTCATATAAAACTTGACAGAAGAATTCTCAGAAACTTCATTGTGATGTTTGCATTCAACTCACAGAATTGAACTTTCATTTCGATAGAACAGTTTTGAAATACTCTTTTTGTAGAATTTCCAAGTGGATTTTTAGAGCGGTTTAAGGGCTATGGTAGAAAAGGCTATATCTTCTTAGAAAAACTAGGCAGAATCATTCTCAGAAACTACTTTGTGATGTGTGCATTCAGCTTACAGAGTTTAACCTTTCTTTTGATAGAGTAGTTTTGAGACAACCTTTTTGTGGAGTTTGCAAGTGTATATTTAGAGCACCTTGAGGCTTATGGTTGAAAAGGAAATATCTTCACAAAAAAACGAGACAGAAGCATTGTCAGAAACTACTTTGTGATATTTGCATTCAACTCACAGAGTTGAACATTCATCTTGATAGAGCAGTTTTGAAACCCTCTTCTTGTAGAATATGCAAGTGAATATTTGGACCTTTTTGTGGCTTTCGTTTGAATCGTGATTTCTTCATATAAACAAGACAGAATAATTCTCAAAAACTTCTATGTGATGTGTGCATTGAACTCAGAGGGTTGAACCTTCCTTTCAATAGAGCAGTTTTGAGACACTCTTTTTGTAGAATTTGCAAGTGTGTATTTACAGAGCTTTGAGGCCTTTGTTATAAAAGCAAATATCTTCACATAAAAACTAGATGGAAGGATTCTCAGAAACTACTTTGTGATGTTTGCATTCAACTCACAGAATTGAACATTCCTCTTGATAGAGCAGTTTTGAAACCCTCTTTTTGTAGAATCTGCAAGTGGATATTTTGACCTCTTTGTGGCCTTTGTTGGAAATGGGAATTCTTCATATAAACAAGACAGAAGGATTCTCAGAAACTACTTTGTGATATGTGCGTTCAACTCAAAGAGTTTAACCTTTCTTATGATAGAGCAGTTTTGAAACCCTCTTTTTGTAGAATTTGCAAGTGTATATTTAGAGCGCGTTGAGGTCGATTGTAGAAAACGGAATATGTTCACATAAAAACTAGACAGAAGCATTCTCAGAAACTAATTTTTGAAGTTTGCATTCAACTCACAGAGTTGAACATTCCTCTTGATAGAGTACTTTTGAAACACTCTTTTTGTAGAATCTGATAGTGGATATTTGGACCTCTTTGAGGATTTCGTTTGCAAATGGGATTTCTTCATATAAAACTATACAGAAGAATTCGCAGAAACTCCTTTGTGAACTGTGCATTCATCTCACAGAGTTGAACCTTCCTTTCGATAGAGTAGTTTGGAAACGCTCTTTTTGTAGAATTTCCAAGTGGATATTTAGAGCGCTTTTCAAAGCCTATGGTAGAAAAGGAAATATCTTCATATAAAAACTACACAGAATCATTCTCAGAAGCTACATTATGATGTGTGCATTCAATTCACAGAGTTAAACCTTTTTTTAATAGAGTAGTTTTGAAACACTCTTTTTGTAGAATTTGCAAGTGTATATTTAGAGGGCTTTGAGGACAATGGTAGAAAAGAAAATATCTTCATATAAAAACTAGACGTAAGCATTCTCAGAAACAACTTTGTGATGTTTGAATTCAACTCACAGAGTTGAATATTCCTCTCCGTAGAGCAGTTTTGAAACACTCTTTTTGTAGGATTTCGTAGTGAATATTTAGAGCGCTTGGAGGCCTATGGTAGAAAAGGAAATATCTTCATAGAAAAAATACACAGAATCATTTGTGGAAACTACTTTTTGATGTGTGCATTCAACTCTCAGAGTTTAACATTTCTTTTGACAGAGCAGTTTTGAGACGCTCTTTTTGTGGAATTTGCAAGTGTGTATTTAGAGAGCTTTGAGGCCTATGGTAAAAAAGGAAATATCTTCACATAAAAATTATATGGAAGCATTCTCAGAAACTACTTTGAGATATTTGCATTCAACTCACACAGTAGAATATTCCTCTTGATAGAGCCCTTTTGAAACACTCTTTTTGTAGAATCTGCAAGTGGATACTTTTACCTCTTTGAGGCCTTCGTTGGAAACAGGAATTCTTCATATAAACAAGACAGAAGGATTCTCAGAAACTACTTTGTGATATGTGCGTTCAACTCACAGAATTTAACGTTTCATTTGATAGAGTACTTTTGAAACACTCTTTTTGTACAATTTGCATGTGTATATTTAGAGTGCTTTGAGGCCAATGTTTGAAAGCGGATATCTTCACATAAAAACTAGACAGAAGCATTTTCCAAAACTACTTTGTGATGTTTGCATTCAACCCACAGAGTTGGATATTCCTTTTGATACAGCAGTTTTGAAACACTCTTTTCGTAGTGTCTGCAAGAGGATATTTGGGCATCTTTGAGGCGTTTGTTGGAAACGGGATTTCTTCATACAAAACTAGAGAAAAGAATTCACAGAAACTTCTTTGTGATGTGTGCATTGAACTCACAGCGTTGAACATTCCTTTTGATAGAGAAGTTTTGGAACACTCTTTTTGTAGAATTTAAGTTGATATTTAGAGCACTTTGAGGTCTCTAGTAGAAAAGGAAATACCTTCATGGAAAAACTAGACAGAATCATTCTCAGAAACTACTATGTGATGTGTGGGTTCAACTCATAGAGTTTAACTTTTCTTTTGATAGAGCATTTTTGAAACACTCTTTTTGTACAATATGCAAGAGTATATTAAGAGTGCATAGCGGCCTATGGTAGAAAAGAAAATATCTTCACATAAAAACTAGACAGAAGCATTCTCAGAAACTACTTTGTGATGTTTGCATTCAACTCCCAGAGTTGAACATTCCCCTTGATGGAGTAATTTTGAAACACTCTTTTTGTAGTATCTGCAAGTGGATATTTGGACCTCTTTGAGCCTTTCGTTGGAAATGGGATTTCTTCATATAAAACTAGACAGAAGTGTTCGCAAAAACTTCTTTGTGAAGTGTGCGTTCATCTCACAGAGTTGAACATTCCTTTCGGAGGAGCAGTTTTGAAACACTCTTTTTGTAGAATTTCCAAGTGGATATTTAGAGCGTTTTGAGGCCTGTGGTAGAAAAGAAAATATCTTCATAGAAAAATTGGACAGAATCATTCTCAGAAACTACTATGTGATGTGTGCCTTTAACTCACAGAGTTTATCACTTCTTTTGATAGAGCAGTTTTGATACACTCTTTTTGTACAATTTGCAAGTGTATATTTAGATTGCTTTGAGGCCTATGGTAGAAAATGGAATATCTTCACATAAAAACTACACAGAAGCATTCTCAGAATCTAGTTTGTGATGTTTGCATTCAACTCACAGAGTTGAATATTCCTCTGGATAGAGCAGTTTTGAAATACTTTTTTGTAGATTCTGCAAGTGGATATTTGGACCTCTTTGAGGACTTCGTTGGTTAGGGGAATTTCTTCACATAAATCTAGACAGAAGATTTCTCAGAAACATTTGTGATGTGTGCATTGAACTCTCAGAGTTCAACCTTCCCTTTGATAGAGCAGTTTTGAAACAATCTTTTTGTAGAATTTCCAATTGCATATTTAGAGTGCTATTCAAAGCCTATGGTAGAAAAGGAAATACCTTCATATAAAAACTACACAGAATCATACTCAGAAGCTACTTTGTGATGTGGGCATTCAACTCACAGAGTTTAACCTTTCTTTTGATAGAGCAGTTTGGAAACCTTCTGTTTGTTAAGTCTGCAATTAGATATTTGGAGCGCTTTTAGGCCTTCTTTGGAAACGGGAGTATCTTCACATAAAAAGTAGACAGAACTATTCTCAAATACTTCTTTGTGATGTCCGCACTCAACTCAAAGAGTTGAGACTTCATTTTGACAGAGTAATTTTGAAACACTCCTTTTGTAGAATTTGCAAGTGGATATTTAGTACGCTTTGTGGGCTACGGTGGAAAAGGAAATAAGTTCATAGAAAAACTACACAGACTCATTCTCAGAAACACTTTTGTGATGTGTGCGTTCAACTCACAGGGTTTAACCTTTCTTTTGATAGAGCAGCTTTGAAACACTCTTTTTGTGGAATTTGCAAGACAATATTTAGAGTGCTTTGAGGCCTATGGAAGAGAAGGAAATATCTTTACAGAAAAACTAGACAGAAGCATTCTCAGAAACTACTTTGTGATGTTTGCATTCAGCTCACAGAGTTTAACATTCCTCTTGATGGAGCAGTTTTGAAACACTCTTTTTGTAGAATTTCCAAGTGGATATTTAGAACATTTTGAGGCCTACTGCAGAAAAGGAAATACCTTCATAGAACAACTAGACAGAATCATTCTCAGAAACTACCTTTTGTTGTGTGGGTTCAACTCACAGAGTTTAACCTTTCTTTTGATAGAATAGTTTTGAAACAGTCTTTTTATTGAATTTGCAAGTGTATATTTAGAGTGCTTTGAGGACAACGGTAGAAAAGGAAATAACTTCATATAAAAACTAGAGGGAAGCATTCTGAGAAACTACTTGTGATGTTTGCATTCAACTCACAGAGTTGAACATTCCTCTTGATAGAGCAGGTTTGAAACACTCTTTTTGTAGAATCTGCAAGTGAATATTTGGAGCTCTTTGAGGCCTTCCTTTTAAACAGTATTTCTTCATACAAAACTAGACAGAAGAATTCTCAGAAACTTCTTTGTGATGTGTGCATAGAACTCACAGAGTTGAACCCTCCTTTCGATAGAGCAGTTTTGAAAAACTCTTTTGGTAGAATTTCCAAGTGGTTATTAAGAGCGCTTTGAGGCCTACGGTGGAAAGGTGAATATCTTCATAGAAAAACTGGACAGAATAATTCTCAGAAACTAGTATGTGATGTGTGCATTCAACTCACAGAGTTTAATCTTTCTTTTGATAGAGCAGTTTTGAAACACTCTTATTTTACAATTTGCGTGTGTTTATTTTGAGTGCTATGAGGCCTGTGGTAGAAAGTGAATATCTTTACAAAGAAACTAGACGGAAGCATTCTCAGAAATTATTTGTGATGTTTGTCTTCAACTCACAGAGTTGAACATTCCTCTTGATAGAGCAGTTTTGAAACACTCTATGTAGAATCTGCAAGTGGATATATGGACCTCTTTTTGGCATTCTTTTGAGACGTGATTTCTTCATATAAAACTCGACAGAAGAATTCTCAGAAACTTCTATGTGATGTGCGCTTTCAATTCACAGAGTTGAGCCTTCCTTTCGATAGAACAGTTTTGAAATTCTCTTTTTGCAGAATTTCCAAATGGATATTTAGCACCATTTGGGGCCTAAGATAGAAAAGGCAATATCATCCTAGAAAAACTAGACAGAATGATTCTCAGAAACGACTTTTTGAGGTGTGCGTTCAACTCACATAGTTTAACCTTTCTTTTGATAGAGCAGTTTTGGAACACTCGTTTTGTAGAATCTGCAAGTGAATATTTGGACTTTTTTGAGGCATTCTTTGGAAACGGGTTTTCTTCATAGGAAACTTGACAGAAGAATACTCAGAAACTTCTTAGTGATGTGTGCATTCAACTCACAGAGTTGAACTTTCCTTTCAATAGAGCAGCTTTGCTATACTCTTTTTGTAGAATTTCCAAGTGGATATTTAGAGTGGTTTGAGGCCTATGGTAGAAAAGGATATACCTCGAAAAAACTTGACAGAATCGTTCTCAGAAACTACTTTGTAATGTGTGCATTCAGCTTACAGAGTTTAAACTTTCTTTTGACAGAGAAGTTTTGAAACACTCTTTTTTTGGAATTTGTAGGGTATATTTAGAGCGCTTTGAGTCCTACGTTAGTAAAGGAAATATCTTCCCTTAAAAACTAGACAGAAGCATTGTCAGAAACTACTTTGTGATATTTGCATTCAACTCACTAATTAGAACATTCTTTTTTATAGAGCAGTTTTGAAACACTCTTTTTGTTGAACCTGCATGTGTATATTTGGACCTCTCTGTGGCCTTCGTTTGAAATGTGATTTCTTCATATGAAACTAGACAGAAGAATTCCTGGAAACTTCTCTCTGATGTGTGCTTTCAACACACAGGGTTGAACCTAACTTTCGAAAGAGTAGTTTTGAAACTCTCTTGTTGTAGAACTTCCGAATGGATATTTAGTGCTGTTTGAGGTCTAAGGTAGAAAAAAAAATCTTCATAGTTAAACTAGACACAATGATTCTCAGAAACTACTTTGTGACGTGTGCTTTCAACTCATAGAGTTTAACCTTTCTTTTGATAGAACAGTTTTGAAACACCCTTTTTGTAGAATATGCAAGTGAACATTTGGACTGTTTCAGTCCTAGTTGGAAAAGAGATGTCTTCATATAAACTTCACAGAAGACTTCTCAGAAACTTCTTTGTGATGTGTGCTTTCAACTCACAGAGTTGAAACTTCCTTTCGATAGAGCAGCTTTGATATACTCTTTTTGTGGAATTTCCAAGTGGATATTTAGAGCGGTTCGAGGCCTATGGTAGAAAAGGAAATATCTTCATAGAAAAACATGACAGAATCATTCTCAGAAACTAATATGTGATGTGTGCATTCAGCTTACAGTGTATAACTTTAATTTTGATAGAGTAGTTTTGAAACACTCTTTTTGTGGGATTTGAAAGTGTATATTCAGAGTGCTTTGAGGCCTATGTTAGAAAAGGAATTACCTTCAAATAAAACTATACAGAAGCTTTGTCAGAAACTGCTTTGTGATATTTGCATTCAACTCACAGACTTGAACATTCCTCTTGATAGAGCAGTTTTGATACACTCTTTTTGTAGAATCTGCAAGTGGATATTTGGACCTCTTTGTAGCCTTCATTTGAAAAGTGATTTCTTCATATAAAACTACACAGAAGAATTCTCAGAAACTTCTTTGTGATGTGTGCTTTCAACTCACAGAGTTGAAACTTCCTTTCAATAGATTAGTTCTGAAAGTCTCATTTTGTAGAATTTCCTAGTCGATATTTAGTTCTGTTTGAGGTCTACTGTAGAAAAGGAAATATCTTCATAGAAAAACTAGACAGAATGATTCTCAGAAACTACTTTGTGATGTGTGCATTCAACTGAAAGAGCAGATTTCAACACTCTTTTTGCAGAATCTGCAAGTGAATATTTGGATTTTTTGAGGCCTTTGATGGAAACGGGATTTCTTCATATGAAACTTGAAAGAAGAATTCTCAGAAACCTCTTTGTTGTGTGTGCACTCAACTCACAGACTTGAGCCTTCATTTAGAGGGAGCAGTTTTGAAATTCTCTTTTTGTAGAATTTCCAAGTGGATATTTAGAGAGGTTCGAGGACTACGGTAGAAAAGGAAATATCTTCACAGAAAAATTAGACAGAATCATTATCAGAAACTACTTTGTGAGGTGTGTGTTCAACTCACAGAGTTTAA
The DNA here is from genome assembly GCF_028858775.2 of Pan troglodytes. Classification (NCBI taxonomy): domain Eukaryota; kingdom Metazoa; phylum Chordata; class Mammalia; order Primates; family Hominidae; genus Pan; species Pan troglodytes. The sequence continues at coordinate 65,898,316 of NC_072403.2, forward strand.
CCTTTCTTTTGATAGCCAGTTTTGAAACACTCTTTTTGTAAAATCTGCACGTGAATATTTGGACTTTTTTGAGGCCTTCTTTGGAAAATGGATTTCTTCCTTTAAAACTTGACAGAAGAATTCTCAGAAACTTCTTTGTGATGTGTGCATTCAACTCACAGGGTTGAACCTTCCTTTCGATAGAGCAGTTATGAAATACTCTTTTTGTAGATTTTCCAAGTGGATGTTTAGAGTGGTTCGAGGCCTCTGGTAGAAAAGGAAATATCTTCATAGAAAAGCTAGACAGAATCATTATCAGAAACTATTTTGAGATGTGTGCATTCAGCTTCCGGAGTTTAACCTTTCTTTTGACAGAGCAGTTTTTAAACTCCCCTTTTGTGAAATTTGCAAGTGTACATTGAGATCGCTTTGGCGCCTTCGGTAGAAAAGGAAATATCTTCACAAAAATCTAGACAGAAGCATTGTCAGAAACTACTTTGCGTTATTTGCATTTAACTCACAGAGTTGAACATTCCTCTTGATATTGTAGTTTTGATACACTCTTTTTGTAGAATCTGCAAGTGGATATTTGGTCCTCTTCATGGCCTTCTTTTGAAACGAGATTTCTTCATATAAAACTAGACAGAAGAATTCTCAGAAACTTCTTTGTTATGTGTGCTTTCAACTCACGGAGTTGAATGTTCCTTTTGATAGAGCATTTTTGTAACTCTCTTTTTGTTGAATTTCCATGTGGAAATTTATCGCCTTTTGTGGCTTATGGTAGAAAAGGAAATATCCTCATAGAAAAGCTAGACAGAGTGCTTCTCTGAAACTATTTTGTAATGTGTGTGTTCAATTCACAGAGTTTAACCTTTCTTTTGATAGAGCAGTTTTGAAACCAACTTTTTGTAATATCTGCAAGTTAATATTTGGACTTTTTTGAGTCCATTGTTGGAAACGGGGTTTCATCATATAAAAGTTGACAGAAGAATTCTCAGAAACTTCTTTGTGATGTGTGCATTCAACACACAGATTTGGACCTTCCTTTCGATAGAGCAATTTTGACATTCTCTTTTTGTAGAATTTCCAAGTGGATATTTAGAGCGGTTAGAGGCCTATGGTAGAAAAGGAAATATCTTCATAAAAGGAAGAGACAGAATAATTATCAGAAACTACTTTGTGATGTGTGCATTCAGTTTACAGAGTTTAAACTTTCTTTTGATGGAGAAGTTTGGAAACCCCCTTTTTGTGGTATTTGCAAGTGTATATTTAGAGCCCTTTGAGTCCTACGGTAGAAAAGGAAATATCTTCACAAAAAAACTAGACAGAAGCATTTTCAGAAACTACAATGTGATATTTGTTTTCAACTCACAGAGTCAAACATTCCTCTTGATAGAGCAGTTTTGACACACTCTTTTCGTAGAATCTGTAAATGAATATTTGAACTTTTTTGAGGGCTTCTTTGGAAACGGTATTTCTTCCTGTAAAACTTAACAGAAGAATTCTCAGAAACGTCTTTGTGATGTGTGCATTCAATTCACAGACTTGAACCCTCCCTTCGATAGAGCAGTTTTGAAATACTCTTTTTGTAGAATTGCCAGGTGGATATTTAGAGCGGCTCGAGGCCTATGGAAGAAAACTAATTATCTTCATAGAAAAACTAGACAGAATGATTCTGAGAAACTACTTTGTGATGTGTGCTTTCAACTCAGAGAGTTTAACCTTTCTTTTGATAGAGCAGTTTTGAAACACTCTTCATAGAATCTGCAAGTGAATATTTGGAATTTTTTGAAGCTTCTTTGGAAACGATAATTCTTCATATAAAACTTGACAGAAGAATTATCAGAAACTTCTTTGTGATGTGTGCATTCAACTCACAGAGTTGAACCTTTCTTTTGATAGAGCAGTTTTGAAATACTCATTTTGTAGAATTTCCAAGTGGATATTTAGAGCGGTTGGAGGCCTATAGGAAATAACTCCATAGAAAAACTAGACAGAATCATTCTCAGAAACTAATTAGTGATGTGTGCATTCAGCTTACAGACTTGAACCTTTCTTTTGATAGAGCAGTTTAGAAACCCACATTTGTGGAATTTGCAAGTGCATATTTAGAGCCCTTTGAGGGCTACAGTAGAAACGTAAATATCTTCACAAAAAAACTAGACAGAAGAATTGTCAGAAACTACTTTGTGATATTTGCATTCAACTCACAGAGTTGAACATTCCTCTTGATAGAGCAGTTTTGAAACACTCCTTTTGTAGAATCTGTAAGTGGATATTAGGACCTCTTTGTGTCCATCATTTGATACATGATTTCTTCATATAAAGCTAGACAGAAGAATTCTCAGAAACTACTTTGTAATGTGTGCTTTCAACTCAAAGATTTGAAACTTTCTTTCGATTGAGCTGTTTTGAAACTCTGTTTTTGAAGAATTTCCAAGTGGATATTTAGTGCCGTTTGAGGCCTATGGTAGGAAAGGCAATATCTTCATAGAAAAACTAGACAGAATGATTCTCTCTAACTACTTTGTGATGTGTGCATTCAACTCACAGAGTATAAACTCTCTTTGGATAGAGCAGTTTTGAAACATTCTTTTTGTAGTGTCTGAAAGTCAATACTTGGGCTTATTGGAGTCCTTTTTTGGAAACGTGATATCATCCTGTACAACTTGACAGAAGAGTTCTCAGAAACTTATTTGTGATGTGTGCATTCAACTCACAGAATTGAATCTACCTTTCAATAGAGCACTTATGAAATTATCTTTTTGTGGAATTTCCAACTGGATATTTAGAGGGTTTTGAGGCCTATGGTATAAAAGGAAATATCTTCGTAGAAAAACTAGACAGAATCATTCTCAGAAACTACTTTGTGATGTGGGCATTCAGCTTACAGAGTTTAACTTTTGTTTTGATAGATCAGTTTGAAACACTCTTTTTGTGGAATTTGCCAGTGTATATTTAGAGCGCTTTGAGGCCTACGGTAGAAAAGGAAATATCTTCACAAAAAAACTATATAGAAGCATTGTGAGAAACTTATTTGTGATATTTGCATTCCACTCACAGAGCTGAACTTTCCTCTTGATAGGGCTGTTTTGAAACACTCTTTTTGTAGAATCTGCAAGTGGATATTTGGATCCTCTTTGTGGCCTTCGTTTGAAACGTGATTTCTTCATATTAAAGTACACAGAAGAATTTTCAGAAACTTCTTTGTGATGTGTGCTTTCAACTCACAGAGTTGAATTTTCCTTTCGATAGAGCAGTTTTGAAACTTTCTTTTTGTTGAATTTCCGAGTGGTTATTTAGCGCCGTTTGAGGCCTATGGTAGAAAAGGCAATATCTTCATAGAAAAACTAGATAGAATGATTCTCAGAAACTACTTTGTGATGTGTGCATTCAGCTTAAACAGTTTAACCTTTCTTTCCACAGAGCAGTTTTGAAACACTCTGTTTTGGAATTTGCAAGTGTATATTTAGAGAGCTTTTAGGCCTACGGTAGAAAAGGAAATATCTTCACATAAAAACTAGACAGAAACATTGTCAGAAACTACTTTGTGATATTGGCATTCAACTCACAGAGTTGCATATTCCTCTTGATAGAAAAGTTTTGAAGCACTCTTTTTGTACAATCTGCAAGTGTATAATTGGACCTCTTTGTGGCCTTCGTTTGAAACGCGATTTCTTCATATAAAACTAGACAGAAGAATTCTCAGAAACTTCTTTGTGATGTGTGCATTCAACTCACAGAGTTCAACCTTCCTTTCGAAAGATCAGTTTTGAAGCACTCTCTTTGCAGAATTTCCAAGTGTAAATTTAGAGCGCTTGGAGGCCTATGGTAGAAAAGGAAATATATTCACATAAAAACTGGAATGATGCATTCTCAGAAGCTAATCTGTGATGTTTGCATTCAACTCACAAAGTTGAACAGTCCTCTTTATACCATAGTTTTGAAAGAATCTTTTTGTAAAATCTGCAAGTGGATATGTGGACCTCTTTGAGGCTTTCGTGGGAAAGGGGATTTCTTCATGTTAAACTAGACAGAAGAATTCACAGAAACTTCTTTGAGAAGTGTGAATTCATCTCACAGAGTTGAACATTGCTTTCGATAGAGCAGTTTTGAAACACTCTTTTTCTAGAATTTCCAAGTGGACATTTAAATCGTTTTGAGGCCTATGGTAGAAGAGGAAATATCTTCATAGAAAAACTAGAAACAATCATTCTCAGAAACTACTTTTTGATGTGTGCGTTCAACTCACAGATTTTAACTTTTCTGCTGAGAGAGCAGTTTTGAAACACTCTTTTTGTACAATTTGCAAGTGTATATTAGGAGTGCTTTGAGGCCTACGGGAGAAAAGGAAATATCTTCACAGAAAAACTAGAGAGAAGCATTCTCAAAAACTACTTTGTTATGTTCGCCTTCAACCCATAGAGTTGAACATTCCTCTTGATAGAGCAGTATTGAAACACAATTTTTGAAGAATCTGCAAGTGAATATTGGACCGCTTTGAGGCCTTCGTTGGAAACGGGATTTCTTCATATAAACAAGACAGAAGAATTCTCAGATAATACTTTGTGATGTGTTCGTTCAACTGACAGGGTTTAAACTTTCAGTTGACAGAGCAGCTTTGAAGCACTCTTTTTGTGGAATTTGCAAGTGTATATTTAGAGCGCCTTGAGGCCTATGGTAAAAAAGGAAATATCTTCACATAAAAAATAGACAGAAGCATCGTCAGAAACTACTTGGTGATATTTGCATTCATTTCACAGAGTTGAACATTCCTCTTGATAAAGCAGTTTTGAAACACTCTTTTTGTGGAATCTGCAAGTGGATATTTGGACCACTTTGAGGCCTTCGTTGGAAATGGGAATTCTTCATATAAACAAGAAAGAAGAATTCTCAGAAACTACTTTGTGATGTGTGCGTGCACCTCACAGAGTTTAACATTCCTTTCGATAGAGCAGTTTTGAAACACTCTTTTTGTAGAATTTGCAAGTGTATATTTAGAGCGCTTTGAAGCCTACGGTAGAAAAGGAAATATATTTACATAAAAAATAGACAGAAGCATTCTCAGAAACTAATTGGTGATGTTTGCACTCAACGCATAGAATTTAGCCTTTCATTTTATAGAGCAGTTTTGAAACACTCTTTTTGTACAATTTGCATGTGTATATTTAGACTGCTTTGAGGCCTATGTTTGAAAGGGAATATCTTCATATAAAAACTAGACAGAAGCATTCTCAGAAACTACTTTGTGATGTTTGCATTCAACTCACAGAGTTGACCCTTCCTTTCAATAGAGCAGTTTTGCAACTCTCTTTTTGTGGAATTTCCAAGTGGATATTTAGAGTGTTTTGAGGCCTATTGTGGAAAAGGAAATCCTTCATAGAAAAACTAGACAGAATCATTCTCAGAAACTACTTTTTGATGTGTGGGTTCAACTCGCAGTGTTTAACCTTTCTTTTGATGGAGTAGTTTTGAAACAGTCATTTTGTAGAATTTGCAGGTGTATATTTAGAGTGCTTTGAGGACAAGGGTAGAAAAGGAAATATCTTCATATAAAAACTAGACAGAAGCATTCTGAGGAACTACTTGTGATGTTTGCATTCAACTCACAGAGTTGAACATTCCTCTTGAAAGAGCAGTTTAGAAACACTCTTTTTGTAGAATCTGCAAGTGAATATTTGGACCTCTTTCAGGCTTTCGTTTTAAGCGATATTTCTTCATTCAAGACTAGACAGAAGAATTCTCAGAAACTTCTTTGTGATCTGTGCAGTGAACTCACAGAGTTGAACCTTTCTTTCGATTGAGCAGTTTTGAAACATTCTTTCTGTAGAATTTCCAATTGGATATTTAGATCGCTTTGAGGCCTACGGTAGAAAGGTAAATATCTTGATAGAAAAACTGGACAGAATCTTTCTCAGAAACTACTATGTGGTGTGTGCATTCAATTCACAGAATTTAACCTTTCTTTTGATAGAGCAGTTTTGAAATACTCTTTTTGTACAATTTGCATGTGTTTATTTTGAGTGCTATGAGGCCTATTGTATAAAGTGAATATCTTCACAAAGAAACTAGACAGAAGCATTCTCAGAAACTACTTTGTGATGTCTGCATTCAACTCACAGAGTTTAACCTTTCATTTGATAGAGCAGTTTTGAAACACTCTTTTTCTACAATTTGCATATGTATATTTAGAGTGCTTTGTGGCCTATGTTTGAAAGTTAATATCTTCACATAAAAACTAGACAGAAGCATTCTCAGAAACTATTTTGTGATGTTTGCATTCAACTTACAGAGTTGAACATTCCTCTTGATAGAGTAGTTTTGAAACACTCTTTTGGAAGTGGCTGCAAGTGGATATTTGGGCATCTTTGAGGCCTTCGTTGGAAGTGCGATTTCTTCATACAAAACTAAAGAGAAGCATTCTCAGAAACTTCTTGGTGATGTGTGCATTGAACTCACAGAGTTGAACATTCCTTTCAGTAGAGCAGTTTTGAAACACTTTTTTCATAGAATTTCCAAGTGGATATTTAGAGCGTTTTGAGGCCTATTGTGGAAAAGGAAATCCTTCATAGAAAAACTGGACAGAATCATGCTCTGAAACTGCTTTTCGATGTGTGGGTTCAACTCGCAGACTTTAACCTTTCTTTTGATAGAGTAGTTTTGAAACAGTCTTTTTGTAGAATTTGCAGGTGTATATTTAGAGTGCTTTGAGGCCAACAGTAGAAACGGAATTATCTTCATATAAAAACAAGAAGGAAGCCTTCTCAGAAACTATTTGTGATGTTTGCATTCAACTCACAGAGTTGAACATTTCTCTTGATAGAGCAGTTTTGAAACCCTCTTCTTGTAGAATCTGCAAGTGGATATTTGGACCTCTTTGAGGCCATCTTTGGTAACGGGATTTCTTCATCTAAAAAAGACAGAAGAATTCAAAGAAACTACTTTGTGATTTGTGCGTTCACCTCCCAGAGTTTAAAATTTCTGTTGATAGAGCAGCTTTGAAACAATCTTTTTCTGGAGTTTGCAAGTGTATATTTAATGTGCTTTGATGCCTATGGTAAAAAAGGGAATATCTTCACATAAAAACTTGATGGAAGCATTCTCGGAAATCATTTTGTGATGTTTGCATTCAACCCACAGAGTTGAACATTCCTCTTGATAGAGCAGTTTTGAAACACTGTTTTTGTGGAATCGGCAAGTGGACATTTGGACCTCTTTCAGGCTTTCGTTGGAAATGGAATTCTTCATATAAATGAGACAGAAGAATTCTCAGAAAGTATGTTGTGATGTGTGCGTTCAACTCACAGAGTTTAACCCACATTTCGATGGAGCAGTTTGGGAACACTCTTTTTGTAGAATTTGCAAGTGTATATTTAGAGCGCTTTGAAGCCTATGGTAGAAAAGGAAATATCTTCACATTAAAACTAGACGGAAGCATTCTCATAAACTAGTTTGTGATGTGTGCATTCAATTCACAGAGTTGAACATTCATCTTGATAGAGCAGTTTTGAAAAATTCTTTTTGTACAATCTGCAAGTGCAAATTTGGACCTCTTTGAGGGTTTTGTTGGAAATGGGATTTCTTCATATAAAACTTGAGAGAAGAATTCGCAGAAAATTCTTTGTGAAGTGTGCATTCATCTCACAGAGTTGAACATTCCTTTGATAGAGCAGTTTTGAAACACTTTTTTGTAGAATTTCCAAGTGGATATTCAGAGCTTTTTGAGGCATATGGTAGAAAAAGAAATATCTTCATAGAAAAACTAGACAGAATCATTCTCAGAAACTACTTTTTGATGTGTGGTTTCAACTCAAAATGTTTAATCTTTTTTTGATAGAGTAGTTTTGAAACAGTCTTTTTGTAGAATTTGCAGGTGTATATTTAGAGTGCTTTGAGGCCAACAATAGAAACGGAAATATCTTCATATTAAAACTAGACGGAAGCACTGTCAGAAACTACTTGTGATGTTTGCATTCAACTCACAGAGTTGAACATTTCTCTTGATAGAGCAGTTTTGAAACCCTCTTTTTGTAGAGTCTGCAAGTGGATATTTGGACCTCTTTGAGGCCATCGTTGGTAACGGGGTTTCTTCATATAAAAAAGACAGAATAATTCAAAGAATCTTCTTTGTGTTTTGTGCGTTCAACTCACAGAGTTTAAACTTTCTGTTGAGAGAGCAGCTTTGAAACACTCTTTTTCTGGAATTTGCAAGTGTATATTTAGTGCGCTTTGAGGCCTATGGTAATAAAGGAAATATCTTCACCAAAAACTAGCCGGAAGCATTCTCAGAAACTACATTGTGATGTTTGCATTCAACTCACAGAGATGAACATTCTTCTCGATAGAGCAGTTTTGAAACACTGTTTTTGTGGAATCTGCAAGTGAACATTTGGACCTCTTTGAGGCCTTCGTTGTAAATGGGAATTCTTTATATAAACAAGACAGAAGAATTCTCAGAAACTACTTGGTGATGTGTGCATTCAACTCGCAGGGTTTAACTTCCGTTTGGATAGAGCAGTTTTGAAACACTCTTTTTGTAGATTGTCCAAGGGGATAATTAGTGACTTTTCAGAACTATGATAGAAAAGGCAATAGCTTCATAGAAAAACTAGACAGAATCATTCTCAGAAACTACTTTTTGATGTGTGGTTTCAACTCCCAATGTTTAACCTTTTTTTTGATAGAGTAGTTTTGAAACACTTTTTGTAGAATTTGCAAATGTATATATAGAGTGCTTTGAGGCCACCAGTAGAAAAGGAAATATCTTCATACAAAAATTAGACGGAAGCATTCTCAGAAACTACTTTTGATGTTTGCATTCAACACACAGATTTGGACATTTCTCTTGATAGAGCAGTTTTGAAACACTCTTTTTGTAGAATCTGCAACGGGATATTTGACCAGTTTGAGGCTTTCTTTTTAAACGTGATTTCTTCATATAAAACTAGACAGAAGAATTCTCAGAAACTTCTTTGTGATGTGTGCATTGAACTTAGAGAATTGAACGTTCCTTTTGATAGATAAGTATTGAAAAACTCTTTTTGTAGAATTTCCAAGTGGATATTTAGAGCGATTTGAGGCCTATGGTAGGAAAGGAAATATCTTCATAGAACAACTGGAAAGAATCTTTCCCAGAAACTACTATGTTATGTGTGCGTTCAACTCACAGAGTTTAACCTTTCTTTTGATGGAGAGTTTTGAAACACTCTTCTTTTAGAATTTCGTAGTGGATATTTGGAGCGTTTAGAGGCCTACGGTAGAGGAGGAAATATCTTCTCAGAAAAACTAAACAGAATCATTCTCAGAAATTACTTCTTCATGTGTGCGTTCAACTCACAGAGTTTATCTTTTCTGTTGATAGAGCAGTTTTGAAACACTCTTTTTGTAGAATTTGCAAGTGTATATTAAGAGTGCTTTGAGGCCTATGGTAGAAAAGGAAATATCTTCACATAAAAACTAGAGAGAAGCATTCTAAGAAACTAATTTGTGATGTTTGCATTCAACTCACAAAGTTGAACATTCCTCTTGATAGAGCAGTATTGAAACACAATTTTTGAAGAATCTGCAAGTGAATATTTGGACCGCTTTGAGGCCTTCGTTGGAAACGGGATTTCTTCATATAAACAAGACAGAAGAATTCTCAGATACTACTTTGTGAAGTGTGCGTTCAACTGACAGAGTTTAAACTTTCTGTTGATAGAGCAGCTTTGAAACACTCTTTTTGTGGAATTTGCAAGTGTATATTTAGAGCGCTTTGAGCCCTATGGCAGAAAAGTAAATATATTCACATAAAAACTACACAGAAGCCTTCTCAGAAAGTACTTTTTGATGTTTGCATTCAACTCACAGAGTTTAGCCTTCCATTTGATAGAGCAGTTCGGAATTACTCTTCTTGTACAATTTGCATGTGTATGTTTAGGGTGCTTTAGGCCTGTGTTTGAAAGGCCATATCTTCACATAAAAACTAGACAGAGGCATTCTGAGAAACTATATTGTGATGTTTGCATTCAACTCACAGAGTTGAACATTCCTCTTGATAGAGCAGTTTTCAAACACTCTTTTGGAAATGTCTGCAAGTGGATATTTGTGCATCTCTGTGGCCTTCTTTGGAAACGGGATTTCTTCATACAAAACTAGAGAGAAGAATTCTCAGAAATTTCTTTCTGTTGTGTGCATTGAGCTCACAGAGTTGAACCTTCTTTTCTATACAGCAGTTTTAAATCACTCTTTTTGTAGGATTTCCAAGTGGATATTTAGAGCAATTTGAGGCCTATTGTGGAAAAGGAAATACCTTCATACAAAAACTATACAGAATCATTCTCAGAAACTACTTTTTGAAGTGTGGGGTCAAATCAGAATGTTTAATTTTTTTTTTTTGATAGAGTAGTTTTGAAAAAGTCTTTTTGTAGAATTTGCAGGTGTATATTTAGAGTGCTTTGAGGCCAACTGTAGAAACGGAATTATCTTCATATGAAAACTAGACGGAAGCATTCTCAGAAACTATTTGTGATGTTTGCATTCAACTCACAGAGTTGAACATTTCTCTTTATAGAGCAGTTTTGAAACACTCTTTTTGTAGAATCTGCAAGTGGATATTTGGACCTCTTTGAGGCCATTGATGGTAACGGGATTTCTTGATATAGAAAAGAAAGAAGAATTCAAAGAAACTACTTTGTGATTTGTATGTTCACCTCACAGAGTTTAAACTTTGTGTTGACACAGCAGCTTTCAAACACTCTTTTTTTGGAATTTGCCAGTGTATTTTTATTGCGCTTTGAGGCATATGGTAAAAAAGGGAATATCTTCACATAAAAACTAGGTGGAAGCATTCTCAGAACCTACTTTGTGATGTTTGCATTCAACACACACAGTTGAACATTTCTCTTGATAGAGCAGTTTTGAAACACTCTTTTTTTAGAATCTGCAAGTGGATATTTGGACCTCTTTGTGGCCTTCGTTAGAAACGTGATTTCTTCATATAAAACTGGACAGAAGAATTCTCAGAAACTTCTTTGTGATGTGTACTTTCAACTCACAGAATTGAACCTTCCTTTAGATAGAGCAGTTTTGAGACTCTCTTTTGTAGAATTTCCAAGTGAATATTTAGTGCCATTTGAGGCCCATGGTAGAAAAGGTAACATCTTCATAGAAAAACTAGACAGAATGATTCTCAGAAAGTACTTGTGATGTGCACACTCAACTCACAGAGTTTAACGTTTCTTTTGATAGAGCAGATTTGAAATACTCTTTTTGTAGAATCTGCAAGTGTATATTTGGACCTTTTTGAGGCCTTCGTTGGAAACGAGATTTCTTCATATAAAACTGGACAGAAGAATTATCAGAAACTTCTTTGTGATGTGCGCATTCAACTCACACAGTTTAACCTTCCTTTCGATAGAGCAGGTTTGAAATATTCTTTCTGTAGGATTTCCGAGTGGATATTTAGAGCGGTTCGAGGCCTATGGTAGAAAACGAAATATCTTCACAGAAAAAAAAGATGGAATCATTCTCAGAAACTACTTTGTGATGTGTGCATTCAGCTGACAGCGTTTATCCTTTCTTTTGATAGAGCAGTGTTGAAACACTATTTTTCTGGAATTCGCAAGTGTATATTTAGAGCGCTTTGAGGCCTACGGCAGAAAAGGAAATATCTTCACATAAAAACTAGACAGAAGCATTGTCAGAAACTATTTTGTGATATATGCCTTCAACTCACAGAGTTGAACATTCCTCTTGATTGAGCAGCTTTGAAACTCTCTTTATATAGAATCTGCAAGTCGATATTTGGACCTATTTGTGGCCTTCATTTGAAACTTGATTTCTTCATATGAAACCAGACAGAAGAATTTTCAGAAGCTTCTTTCTGATGTGTGCTTCCAGCTCATGGAGTTGAACCTTCCTTTCGATAGAGCAGTTTTGAGACTCTTTTTTTGTAGAATTTCCAATTGGATATTTGGCGCCGTTTGAGGCCTATGGTAGAAAAGGCAATATCTTCATAGAAAAACTAGACAGAATGATTCTCAGATACTACATTGTGATGTGTGCATTGAACTCACAGAGTTTAACCTTTCTTTTGATAAAGCAGTTTTGAAACACTCTTTTTGTAGAATCTGCAAGTGAATATTAGGACTTTTTTGAGGCCTTCATTGGAAACGGGATTTCTTCAGGTAAAACTAGACAGAAGAATTCTCAGAAACTTCTTTGAGATGTGTGCATTCAACTCACAGAGTTGAACCTTCCTTTCAATAGAGCAGTTTTGAAATACTCTTTTTGTAGGATTTCCAAGTGGTTATTTGGAACGGTTCCAGGCCTATGGTAGAAAAGGAAATATCTTCATAGAAAAACTAGAGAGAGTCATTCTCAGAAACTACTTTGTGATGCGTGAATTCAGCTTACAGAGTTTAACCTTTCTTTTGATAGAGCAGTTTTCAAACACTCTTTTTCTGGAATTTGCATGTGTATATTTAGAACTCTTTGAGACCTACGGTAGAAAAGGAAATATCTTCACATAAATACTAGACAGAAGCACTGTCAGAAACTATTTTGTGATATTTGCATTCAACTCACAGAGTTGAACATTCCTCTTGATAGAGCGGTTTTGAAACACTCTTTTGTAGAATCTGCAATTGGATATTTGGACCTCTTGGTGGCCATCGTTTGATACGTGATTTCTTCATATAAAACTAGACAGAAGAATTCTCAGAAACTTCTTTGTGATGTGTGCTTTCAACTCACAGGGTTGAAGCTTCCTTTTGATAGAGCAGTTTTGAAACTCTCTTTTTGTAGTATTTCCAAGGGGATATTTTGTGCCATTTGCGGACTATTTTAGAAAAGGCAATATCTTCATAGAAAAACTAGACCGAATCATTCTCAGAAACTGCTTTGTGATGTGTGCGTTCAACCCACAGAGTTTAAACTTTCTTTTGATAAAACAGTTTTAAAACACTCTTTTTGTAGAAACTGCAAGGGAATATTTGGTCTTTTTTGAGGCCTTCATTGTAAACGGGATTTCTTCATATAAAACTTGACAGAAGAATTCTCAGAAACTTCTTTGTAATGTGTGCATTCAACTCACAGAGTTGAACCTTCTTTTGGATAGAGCAGTTTTGAAATACTCTTTTTGTAGAATTTCCAAGTGGATATTTAGAGCGGTTCGATGCCTATGGTAGAAAAGGAAATATCTTCATACAATAACTAGACAGAAGCATTCTCAGAAACAAGTTTGTGATGTGTGCATTCAGCTTACAGATTGTAACCTTTCCTTTGATAGAACAGTTTTGAAACAACCTTTTTGTGATATTTGCAAGTGTATATTTAGAGCGCTTTGAGGCCTACGGTAGAAAAAGAAATATCTTCACAAAAAAAAATTGACAGAAGCATTGTCAGAAACTACTTTGTTATATTTGCATTCAACTCACAGAGGTGAACATTCCTCTTGATAGAGCAGTTTTGAAACACACTTTTTGTAGAATCTGCAAGTGGATATTTGCACCTCTTTGGGTCCATCATTTCGTATGTGATTTCTACATATAAAACTAGACAGAATAACTCTCAGAAACTACTTTGTGATGTGTGCATCCAGCTTAGAGAGTTTAACCTTTCTTTTGATAGAGAAGTTTGGAAAACCCCTTTTTGTGGTATTTGCAAGTGTATATTTAGAGGGCTTTGAGGCCTATGGCAAAAAAGGAAATATCTTTACAAAGAACTAGACAGAAGCATTTTCAGAAACTACATTGTGATATTTGCTTTCAACTCACAGAGTTGAACATTCTTGATAGAGCAGTTCTGATACACTCTTTTCATAGTATCTGTAAGTGAATATTTGAACTTTTTTTGAGGGCTTGGTTGGAAAGGGTATTTCTTCATATAAAATTTGACAGAAGAATTCTCAGAAACTTCTTTGTGATGTGTGCATTCAACTCACAGATTTGAACCCTCCCTTCGATAGAGCAGTTTTGAAATACTCTTTTTGTATAATTGTCAAGTGGATATTTAGTGCGGTTCGAAGCCTATGGAAGAAAATTAATTATCTTCATAGAAATCTAGACAGAATGATTCTCAGAAACTACTTTGTTATCTGTGCTTTCAACTCACAGAGTTTAACCTTCCTTTTGATAGAGCAGTTTTGAAACACACTTTGTAGAATCTGCAAGTGAATATTTGGAATTTTTTGAGGCCTTTGGAAACGGGATTTCTTCATATAAAACTTGACAAAAGACTTCTCAGAAATTACTTTGTGATGTATGCATTCAACTCACAGAGTTGACCGTACCTTTTGATAGAGCAGTTTTGAAATTCTCTTTTTGTAGAATTTCCAAGTGGATATTTAGAACGTTTTGAGGCCTATAGTGTAAAAGGAAATATCTTCATAGAAAAACTAGACAGAATCATTCTCAGAAATTACTTTGTGATGTGGGCATTGAGCTTACAGAGTATATCTTTTCTTTTGATACAGCAGTTTTGAAACACTCTTTTTGTGGGATTTGAAAGTGTATATTTAGAGCGCTTTGAGGCCTATGGTAGAAAATGAAATATCTTCACAAAAAAACTCTAAAGAAGTATTGTCAGAACCTACTTTGTGATATTTGCATTCAACTCACAGAGTTGAATATGCCTCTTGATAGGGCTGTTTTGAAAAACTCCTTTTGTAGAATCTGTATGTGGGTAATTTGAACCTCTTTTTGGCCTTCTTTTGAAAAGTGATTTCTTGATATAAACCACACAGAAGAATTCTCAGAAACTTCTTTGTGATGTGTGCTTTCAACTCACAGATTTGAACCTTCCTTTCTATAGAGTACTTTTGAAACTCTCTTTTTGTAGAATTTCCAAGTGGATATTTAGAGACGTTTCAGGCCTATGGTAGAAAAGGCAATATCTTCATTGAAAAACTAGACAGAATGATTCTCAGAAACCACTTTGTGATGTGTGCATTCAACTCACAGAGTTTAACCTTTCTTTTCATAGAGCAGCTTTGAAACAATCTTTTTGTAGAATCTGCAAGTGAATATTTGGACTTTTTTGAGGCCTTCGTTGGAAACGGGATTTCATCATATAAAACCTGACAGAAGAATTCTCAGAAAGTTCTTTGTGATGTGTGCATTCAACTCACAGAGTTGAACCTATCTTTCGATAGAACAGTTTTGAAATTCTCTTTTTGTAGAATTTCCAAGTTCATATTTAGAGCGGTTTGAGGCCTATGGTGTAAAAGGCAATACCTTCATAGAAAAACTAGGCAGAATCATTCTCAGAAACTACTTTGTGATGTGGGCATTCAGCTTACAGAGTTTAACTTTTCTTTTGATAGAGCAGTTTTGAAACTCTCTTTTTGTGGAATTTGCAAGTCTATATTTATAGCACTTTGAGTATTACGGTAGAAAAGGAAATATCTTCACAAAAAAACTGTACAGAAGGATTGTCAGAAACTACTTTGTGATATTTGCATTCAACTCACAGAGCTGAACATTCCTCTTAGTAGGGCTGTGTTGAAACACTCTTTTTTAGAATCTGCAAGTGGATATGTGGACCTCTTTGAGTCCATCCTTTGATACGTTATTTCTTCATATAAAATTGAACAGAAGAATTTTGAGAAAATTCTTTGTGATGTGTGCTTTCAACTCACAGAGTTGAACCTTTCTTTCTATAGAGCAGTTTTGAAAGTCTCCTTTTGTAGAATTTCCAAGAGGATATTTAGAGTCGTTTCAGGCCTATTGTAGAAAAGGAAATATCTTCATAGAAAAACTAGACAGAATAATTCTCAGAAACTTCTTTGTAATGTGTGCTTTCTCCTCACAGAGTTGAACCTTCCTTTCGATAGAGCAGTTTGGAGACTCTCTTTTTGTGGAATTTCTACGTAGATATTTAGCGCCATTTGAGGCCAATGATAGAAAAGGCAATATGTTCATAGAAAAACTAGACTGAATTATTCTCAGAAACTACATTTTGATGTGTGCGTTCAACTCACAGAGTTTAAGCTTTCTTTTGATAGAGCAGTTTTGAAACACTGTTTTTATAGATTCTGCATGTGAATATTTGGACTTTTTTGAGGCCTTCGTTGGAAACGGGATTTCTTCATATAAAACTTCACAGAAGAATTCTCAGAAAATTCTGTGTGATGTGTGCATTCAACTCAGAGTATTGAACCTTCCTTTCGATAAAGCAGTTTTGAAATACTCTTTTTGGAGTATTTCCAAGTGGATATTTAGAGCGGTTCGTGGCCTGTGGTAGAAAACGAAATATGTTCATAGAAAAGCTAGACAGAAACATTCTGAGAAACTACTTTGTGAAGTTTGTATTCAGCTTACAGAGTTAAACCTTTCTTTGAAAGTGCAGTTTTGAAACACTAATTTGTGGAATTTACAAGTGTATATTTAGAGTGCATTGAGACCTAAGGTAGAAAAGGAAATATCTTCACATAAATACTAGACAGAAGCATTGTCAGAAACTACTTTGAGATATTTGCATTCAACTCACTGAGTTGAACATTCCTCTTGATAGAGCAGTTTTGAAACACTCTTTTTGGAGAATCTGCAAGTGGATATATGAACCTCTTTGTGGCCTTCCTTTGAAACGTGATTTCTTCATATAAAACTAGACAGAAGAATTATCAGAAACTTCTTTGTGATGTGTGCTTTCAACTCACAGAGTTGAATGTTCCTTTCAATAGAGCAGATTTGAGACTCTCTTTTTGTAGAATTTCCAAGTGGATATTTAGCTCCGTTTGAGGTCTATGGTAGACAAGGCAATATCTTCACAGAAAAACTAGACAGAATGATTCTCAGAAACTACTTTGTGATGTGTGCGTTCAACTCACAGAGTTTAACCTTTCTTTTGATAGACCAGTTTTGAAACACTCTTTTTGTGGTATCTGCAAGTGAATATTTGGACTTTTTTGAGGCCCTCGTTGGAAACGGGGTTTCTTCATATAAAACTTGATAGAAGAATTCTCAGAAACTTCTTCGTGATGTGTGCATTCAACTCACGGAGATGAACCTCCCTTTCGATAGAAAAGTTTTGAAATACGCTTTTTGCCCGATTTCCAAGTGGATATTTAGAGCGGTTCGAGGTCTATGGTAGAAAAGGATTTATCTTCATATAAAAACTAGACAGAATCATTCTCAGAAAATGCATTGTGATGTGTGCATTCAGCATAGAGAGTTTAACCTTTCTTTTTATAGAGCAGTTTTGAAACACTCTTTTTGTGGAATTGGCAAGTATATATTTTGAGCGCTTTGAGGCCTACAGTAGAAAAGGAAATATCTTCACAAAAAAATTAGACAGAAGCATTGTCAGAAACTGCTTTGTGATATTTGCCTTCAACTCACAGAGTTGAACATTCCTCTTGATAGAGCAGTTTTGAGACACTCTTTTTGTAGAATCTGCATGTGGATATTTGGACTTCTTTGTGGCCTTCGTTTGAAAAGTGATTTCTTCATATAAAACTAAACTGAAGAACTCTCAGAAACTTCTTTGTGATGTGTGCTTTCAACTAACAGTGTTGAACCCTCCTTTCGACAGAGCAGTTTCGAAACTCTCTTTTTGTGGAATATCCAAGTGTATATTTAGCGCTGCTTGAGACCTATGGTAGTAAAGGAAATAACTTCATAGGAAAACTAGACAGAATAATTCTGAGAAACTTTTGTGATGTGTGCATTCAGCTTCCATAGTGTAACCTTTCTTTTGATAGAGCAGTTTTGAAACACCATTTTTTGGAATTTGCAAGTGTATATTTAGAGCGCTTTGAGTCCTACGGTAGAAAAGTAAATATCTTCATCTAAAAACTAGATAGAATCATTGTCAGAAACAAATTTGTGTCATTTGCCTTCATCTCACAGAGTTGAACATTCCTCTTGATAGAGCAGTTTTCAAACACTCTTTTCATAGAATCTGCAAGTGGATATTTGGACCTCTTTGTGGCCTTCGTTAGAAACGTGATTTCTTCATATAAGACAGGACAGAAGAATTCTCAGAAACTTCTTTGTGATGTGTGCTTTAAACTCACAGATTTGAACCTTCCTTTCAATAGAGCAGTTTTGAAATACTCTTTTTGTAGTATTTCCAAGTGGATATTCAGCGCTGTTTGGGGCCAATGGTAGAAAAAGCAATATCTTCATAGAAAAACTAGACAGAATGATTCTCAGAAACTTCTTTGTGATGTGTACATTCAGCTCACAGGGTTGAACGTGCCTCTTGATAGAGCAGTTTTGAAACACTCTTTTTGTAGAATCTGCAAGTGGATATTTGGACTTCTCTGTGGCCTTTGTTGGAAAAGGGATTTCTTCATATAAAGCTAGACAGAAGAATTCTCAGAACCTTCCTTGTGATGTGTTCCTTCAACTCACAGAGTTGAACCTTCCTTTTGATAGAGCAGTTGTGAAATACTCTTTTTGTAGTATTTCCAAGTGGATATTCACTGCTGCTTGGGTCCTATGGTAGAAAAAGCAATAACTTCGTAGAAAACCTAGACAGAATGATTCTCAGGTACTTTGTGATGTGAGCGTTGAACTCACAGAGTTTAACATTTCTTTTGACAGAGCAGTTTTGAAACACTCCTTTTGTAGTATCTGCAAGTGAATATTTGGACTTTTTTGAGGCCTTCGTTGGAAACGGAATTTCTACATATATAACTTGACAGAAGAATTCTCAGAAACTTCTTTGTGATGTGTGCATTCAACTCACAAGGTTGAATCTTCCTTTCCATATAGCAGTTTTAAAATAGATTTTTTTTTGAATTTCCAAGTGGATATTTAGAGCAGTTTGAGGCCTATGTTACAAAAGGCAATATCTTCATAGAAAAACTAGACAGAATAATTCTCAGAGACTACTTTGTGATGTGTGCATTCAGTTTACAGAGTTTAACCTTTCTTTTGATAGAGCAGTTTTGAAACACTCTTTTTGTGGAATTTGCAAGTGAATATTTACAGCGTTTGTCAGCCTATGGTAGAAAAGAAAGTATCTTCACATAAAAACTAGACAGAAGCATTGTCAGAAACTACTTTGTGATATTTGCATTTAACCCACATAGTTGAACATTCCTCTTGATAGAACAGATTTTAAAAACTCTTTTTGTATAATCTGCAAGTAGATATTTGGATCCTCTTTGTGGCCTTCGTTTGAAACATGATTTCTTCATACAAAACAAGACAGAAGAATTATCAGAAACTTTTTTGTGATGTGTCCTCTCAACTCACAGAGTTGAACCTTCCCTTTGTTAGAGCAGCCTTGAAACTCTCTTTTTGTCGAATTTCCAAGTGGATATTTAGCGCCGTTTGAGGCCTAAGGTATGAAAGGAAATATCTTCAGAGAAAAACTAGACAGAATGATTCTTAGAAACTACTTTGTGATGTATGTGTTCAACTCACGGAGTTTAACCTTTCTTTTGATAGAGCAGATTTGAAGCACTCTTTTTGTAGAATCTGCAAGTGAATATTTGGACTTTTTTGAGGCCTTTGTTGGAAAAGTGATTTCTTCATATAAAACTTTAAAGAAGAATTCTCAGAAACTTCTTTGTGATGTTTGCATTGAACTCACATAGTTGAACCTACCTTTCTATAGAGCAGTTTTGAAACACTCTTTTTGTAGAATCTGCAACTGGATATTTCGACCTCTCTGTGGCCTTCGTTTGAAACGTGATTTCTTCATATAAAAATACAAAGAAGAATTTTCAGAAACTTCTTTGTGATGTGTGCTTTCAACTCACACAGTTGAAGTTTCCTTTCGATAGAGCAGTTTTGATATACTCTTTTTGTAGAATTTAAAAGTGGATATTTAGAGCTTTTCCAGGCCAATGGTGGAAAAGGAAATATCTTCATAGAAAAACTACACAGAATCATTCCCAGAAACTACTTTGTGAGGTGTGCATTCAGCTTACAGATTTTATCTTATCTTTTGATAGAGCAGTTTTGAAACACTCTTTTTGTGGAATTTGCAAGTGTATATTTTGAGCGCTTTCAGGCCTATGGACGAAAACGAAATATCTTCACATAAAAACTAGATAGAAGTATTGTCAGAAACTAATTTGTGATATTTGCATTCAACTCACAGAGTTGAACATTCCTCTTGATAGAGCAGTTTTGAAACACTCTTTTTGTAGAATCTGCAATTGCATATTGGGACCTCTTTGTTGCCTTCATTTGAAACGTGATTTCTTCACATAAAACTAGAGAGAAAAATTCTTAGAAACTTCTTTGTCATGTGTGCTTTCAACTCATAGAGTTGAACCTTCCTTTCGATAGAGCAGTTTTGAAACTCTCTTTTTTTAGAATTTCCACGTGGATATTTAGCGCCGTTTGAGGCCTAAGGTAGAAAAGGCAATATCTTCATAGAAAAACTAGGCAGAATGATTCTCAGAAACTACTTTGTGATGTGTGGGTTCAACTCACAGAGTTTAACTTTTCTTTTGATAGAGCAGTTTTGGAACACTCTTTTTGTAGAATCTGCAAGTGAATATTTATACTTTTTTGAGGCCTTCGTTGGAAACGGTATTTCTTCATATAAAACTTGACAGAAGAATTCTCAGAAACTTCTTGGTGATGTGTGCATTCAACTCACAGAGTTGAACCTTAGTTTCAATAGAGTAGTTTTGAAATATTCTTTTCGCAGTATTTCCAAATGGATATTTAGAACGGTTGGAGGCCTATTGTAGAAAAGGAAATATCTTCACAGAAAAACTAGACAGAATCATTTTCAGAAGCTACTTTGTGATGTGTGCATTCAGCTTTCACTGTTTAACCTTTCTTTTGATAGAGCAGTTTTGAAACACGCCTTTTGTTAAATTTGCAAGTGTATATTTAAAGCGCTTTGCGGCCTATGGTAGAAAAGGAAATATCTTCACATAAAAAATAGACAGAAGCATTGTCAGAAACTACTTGGTGATATTTGCATTCATTTCACAGAGTTGAACATTCCTCTTGATAGAGTAGTTTTTAAACACTCTTTTTGTAGAATCTGCAAGTGGATAATTGGACCTCTTTGAGGCCTTCGTTTGAAACGTGATTTCTTCATATAAAAGGAGACAGAAGAATTCTCAGAAACTTCTTTGAGATGTGTGCTTTCAACTCACAGAGTTGAATCTACCTTTCGTTAGAGCAATTTTGAAATATTCTTTCTGTAGAATTTTCAAGTGTATATTTATAGCGGTTTGAGGCCTATGGTAGAAAAGGAAATATCTTCATAGAAAAACTAGACAGAATCATTCTCAGAAACTACTTTGTGATGTGTGCATTCATCTCACAGAGTTTAACCTTTCTTTTGACAGAGCAGTTTTGAAACAATGTTTTTGTGGAATTTGCAAGTGTATATTTGGAGCGTTTGGCGGCCTGCAGTAGAAAAGGAAATATCTTCACATAAAAACTAGACAGAAGCATTGTCAGAAACTACTTTGTGATATTTGCATTTAACTCACAGATTTGAACATTCCTCTTGATAGAACAGATTTTAAAATCTCTTTTTGTAGAATCTGCAAGTAAATATCTGGACGTCTTTGTGGCCTTCGTTTGAAACGTGATTTCTTCATACAAAACAAGACAGAGGAATTCTCAGAAACTTTTTTGTGATGTGTGCTTTCAACTCACAGAGTTGAACCTTCCCTTTGATAGAGCAGTTTTGAACCTCTCTTTTTGTAGTATTTCCAAGTGGATAATTAGCGCCGTTTGAGGCCTATGGTATAAAGGAAATATCTTCAGAGAAAAACTAGACAGAATGTTTCTCAGAAACTACTTTGTGATGTGCGCATTCAACTCAGAGAGTTTAAACTTTCTTTTGATAGAGCAGTTTTGAAAGACTCTTTTTGTAGATTCTGCAAGTGAATATTTCGACTTTTTGAGGCCTTCGTTGGAAACGGGATTTCTTCTTATGAAACTTCACAGAAGAATTCTCAGAAAATCCTTTTTGATGTGTGCATTCAACTCACAAGATTGAACCTTCCTTTCGATATAGTAGTTTTGAAATACTCTGTAGGATTTCCAAGTGGATATTTAGAGCGGATGGAGGCCTAAGGTATAAAAGGAAATATCTTCATAGAAAAACCAGACAGAATCATTCTCAGAAACTACTTTCGGATGTGTGCATCCAGCTTATAGAGTTTAACCTTTCTTTTGATAGAGCAGTTTTGAAACACTCTTTTTTTGGAATTTGCAAGTGTCAATTTAGAGCGCTTTCATGTCTACTTTAGAAAATGAAATATCTTCACATAAAAACTAGACAGAAGCACTGTGAGAAACTATTTTGTGATATTTGCATTCATCCCACAGAGTTGAACATGCCTCTTGATAGAGCAGTTTTGAAACACCCTTTTTGTAGAGTCTGCAAGTGGATATTTAGACCTCACTGTGGCCTTCGTTTGAAATGTTGATTTCTTCAAATAAAACTAGACAGAAGAATTCTCAGAAACTTCTTTGTGAAGTGCGCTTTCAACTCACGGAGTTGGAACTTCCTTTCGATAGAGCAGTTTTGAAATTCTCTTTTTGATGAATTTCCAAATGGATATTTAGCGCCGCTTGAGGCCTATGGTAGAAAAGGAAATATCTTCATTGGAAAACTAGACAGAATGATTCTCAGAAACTACTTTGTGATGTGAGCATTCAACTCACAGAGTTTAACCTTTCCTTTGATAGAGCAGTTTTGAAACACTCTTTTTGTGGAATCTGCAAGTGAATATTTGGACTTTTTTGAGGCCTTCGTTGGAAACGGGATTTCTTCATATAAAATTGACTGAAGAATTCTCAGAAACTTCTTGGTGATGTGTGCATTCAACTCACAGAGTTGAACCTTAGTTTCGATAGGGCAGTTTTGAAATATTCTTCTTGCAGTATTTCCAAGTGGATATTTAGAATGGTTCGAGGCCTATTGTTGAAAACCAAATATCTTCACAGAAAAACTAGACAGAATCATTCTCAGAAACTACTTTGTGATGTGTGCATTCAGTTTTCAGAGTTTAACATTTCCTTTGAGAGAGCAGATTTGAAACACTCTTTTTGTGGATTTTACAAGTGCATATTTAGAGCGTTTTACGGCCTATGGTAGACAAGGAAATATCTTCACATAAAAACTAGACAGAAGCATTGTCAGAAACTACTTTGTGATATTTGCATTCAGCTCACAGAGCTGAACATTCCTCTTGATAGAGCAGATTTCAGACACTCTTTTTGTAGAATCTGCAAGTGGATATTTGGACCTCTTTGTGGCCTTCGTTTGATACGCGATTTCTTCATATAAAACTAGACAGAAGAATTCTCAGAAACTTCTTTGTGATGTGTGCTTTCAACTATGGTAGAAAAGGCAATATCTTCATAGAAAAACTAGACAGAATGATTCTCGGAAACTACTTTGTGATGTGTGTGTTCAACTCACCGAGTTTAACCTTTCTTTTGATAGAACAGTTTTGAAACGCTCTTTTTGTAGAATCTACAAGTGAATATTTGGACTTTTTCGAGGCCTTCTTTGAAAACAGGATTTTTTCATATAATACTGGAAAGAAGAATTCTCAGAAACTTCTTCATGATGTGTGCATTCAACTCACGGAGTTGAACCTTACTTTCAATATAGCAGTTTTGAAATACTCTTTTTGTAGAATTTCCAAGTGGATATTTACAACAGTTGACGGCCTATGGTAGAAAAGGATATATCTTCATAGAAAAACTAGACAGAATTCTTCTCAGAAACTACTTTGTGATGTGTGCATTTAGCTTACAGAGTTTAAGCTTTCTTTTGATAGAGCAGTTTGGAAACACTCTTTTTGTGAAATTTGCAAATGTATATTTTCATCACTTTGAGGCCTACGGTAGAAAAGGAAATATCATAACACAAGAACTAGACAGACGCATTGTCAGAAACTTCTTTGGGATATTCGCATTCAACTCACAGAGTTGAACAGTCCTCTTCATAGGGCAGTTTTGAAACACTCTTTTTGTAGAATCTGCAAGTTGTTATTTGGACCTCTTTGTGGCCTTCTTTTGATAAGTGATGTCTTCATATAAAACTAGACAAAGATTCTTCAGAAATTTCTTTGTGATGTGTGCTTTCTACTCACAGTGTTGAATTTTCCTTTCTATAGAGCAGTTTTGAGACTCTCTTTTTGCAGAATTTTCAAGTTAATATTTAGCGCAGTTTGAGGCCTATGGTAGAAAAGGCCATATCTTCATTGAAAAACTAGACAGAACCATAGTCAGAAACTACTTTGTGATATTTGCATTCAACTCACAGAGTTGAACATTCTTCTTGATAGAGCAGTTTTGAAACACTCTTTTCGTAGAATCTGCAAGTGGATATTTGGACCTCTTTGTGGCCTTCGTTTGAAACGTGATTTATTGATATAAAACTAGACAGAAGAATTCTCAGAAACTTCTTTCTGATGTGTGCTTTCAACTCACGGTGTTGAACCTTCCTTTCTATAGAAAACTTTTGAGAGTCTCTTTTTGAAGGATTTCAAAGAGGATATTTAGCGCCGTTTAAGGCCTATGGTAGAAAAGGCAATATCTTCATAGGAAAACTAGACAGAATGATTCTCAGAAAATATTTTGTGAAGTGTGTTTTCAACTCACAGAGTTTATCCTTTCTTTTGATAGAGCAGTTTTGAAACTCTCTTTTCGTGGAATTTGCAAGTGTATATTTAGAGCACTCTGAGGCCTACGGTAGAAAAGTAAATATCGTCATATAAAAACTAGACAGAAACTTTGTCAGAAACTAGTTTGTGATATCTGCCTTCAAATTAGGGAGTTGAACATTCCTCTTGATAGAGCACTTTTGAAACCCTCTTTTTGTAGAATCTGCAAGTGGATATTTGGACTTCTTTGTGGCCTTCGTTTGAAACGTGATTTCTTCATATAAAACTAGACAGAACAATTCTCAGAATCTTCTTTGTGATGTGTGCTTTCAACTTACAGGGTTGAACCTTCCTTTCATTAGAGCAGATTTGAAACTCTCTTTTTGTGGAATTTCCAAGTGGATATTTTCGCCGTTTGAGGCCTATGGTAGAGAAAGGAATATGTTCATAGAAAAACTAGACAGAATGACTCTAAGAAACTACGTTGTGTTGTGTGCGTTCAACTCACAGAGTTTAACCTTTCTCTTGATAGAGCAGTTTTGAATCACTCTTCTTGTAGAATTTGCAAGTGAATATTTGAACTTTTTTGAGGCCTTCGTTGGAAAGGGGATTTCTTCATATAAAACTTGACAGAAGAATTCTCAGAAAATTCTTTGTGATGTGTGCATTCAACTCGAAGAGTTGAAACTTGCTTTCAATAGAGAAGTTTTGAAATACTCTTTTTGTAGTATTTCAAATTAGATATTTAGAGCGGTTCAAGGCCTATGGTAGAAAAGGATATATCTTCATAGAAAAACTAGACAGAATCATTCTCAGAAACTACTTTGTGATGTGTGCCTTAAGCTTACAGAGTTTAACCTTTCTTTCCAGAGAGCAGTTTTTAAACACTCTTTTTGTGGAACTTGCAAGTGTATCTTTAGAGCGCTTTGAGGCCTACGGTAGGAAAGGAAATATCTTCACATAAAAACTAGACAGAAGCATTGTCAGAAACTACTTTGTGATATTTGCATTCAACTCACAGAGTTGAACATTCCTCTTGATAGAGCAGTTTTGAAACACTCTTTTTGAAGAATCTTCAAGTGGATATTTTGACCTCTTTGTGGCCTTTGTTTGAGACGTGATTTCTTCATATAAAACTATAACAGAAGAATTCTCAGAAACTTCTTTGTGATGTGTCCTCTCAACTCTCAGAGTTGAACCTTCCATTCGATAGAGCACTTTTTAAACTCTCTTTTTAGAGAATTTCCAAGTGGATATTTAGAGCCGTTTGAGGCCTATGGTAGAAAAGGAAGTATCTTCATAGAAAAACTAAGCAGAATCATTCTCAGAAACTACGTTGAGATTTGTGCCTTCAGTTTACGGAGTTTAACATTTCTTTTGATAGAGCAATTTTGAAACACTCTTTTTGTGGGATGTGCAAGTCTATATTTAGAGCGCTTTGAGGCTTATGGTAGAAAAAGAAATATCTTCACATAAAAACTAGACAGAAGTATTGTCAGAAACTACTTTGTGATATTTGCATTCAACTCACAGAGTTGAACATTCCTCTTATTAGAGCAGTTTTGAAACACTCATTTTGTGGAATCTGCAAGTGGATATTTGGACCTCTTTGTGGCCTTCGTTTGAAATGCAGTTTCTTCATAGAAAACTAGACAGAAGAATTCTCAGAAACTTCTTCGTGATGTGTGCTTTCAACTCACTGAGTTGAACCTTCCTTTCGATAGAGCAATTTAAAAACTCTCCTTTTGTATAATTTCCAAGTGGATATTTACTGCCGTTTGAGTCCTATGTTAGAAAAGGAAATATCTTCATAGACAAACTAGACAGAATCATTCTCAGAAACTACTTTGTGATGTGTACATTCAGCTTACAGAGTTTATCCGTTCTTTTGATAGATCAGTTTTGAAGCACTCTTTTTGTGGAATTTGGAAGAGTATATTTACAGCGCTTTGAGGCCTGTGGTGGAAAAGGAAATATCTTCACATAAAAACTAGACAGAAGCATTGTCAGAAACTACTTTGTGATATTTGCATTCAACTTACAGAGTTGAACATTCCTCTTATTAGAACAGTTTTGAAACACTCTTTTTGTAGAATCTGCAAGTGGATATTTGGACCTCTTTGTGGCCTTCGTTTGAAACGTGATTTCTTCATTTAAAAACAGATGGAAGAATTCTCAGAAACTTCTTTGCAATGTGTGCTTTCTACTCCCAGAGTTGAAACTTCCTTTTGATAGAACAGTTTTGATACTCTCTTTTTGTAGAATTTCCAAGTGGATATTTTGCGCCGTTTGAGGCCTGTGGTAGAAACGGCAATATCTTCATTGAAAAATTAGAATGATTCTCAGAAACTACTTTGGGATGTGTGAGTTCAACTCACAGAGTTTATCGTTTCTTTTGATAGAGCAGGTTTGAAACACTCTTTTTGTAGGATCTGCAATGGATATTTGGACTTTTTTGAGGCCTTCGTTGGAAACGGGATTTCTTCATATAAAACTTGACAGAATAGTTCTCAGAAGCTTCTTTGTGTAGTGTGCATTCATCTCACAGAGTTGAACCTTCCTTTTGTTAGAGCTGTTTTGAAATACTCTTTTTGTGTAATTTCCAAGTGGATATTTTGAGCGGTTCAAGGCCTATGGTAGAAAAGGAAGTATCTTCATAGAAGAACTAGACACAATCCTTCTCAGAAACTACTTTGTGATGTGTGCATTTAAGTTACAGAGTTTAACCTTTCTTTTTCATAGAGCTGTTTTGAAATCCCCTTTTTGTGTAAGTTGCAAGTGTATAATTAGAGCCCTTTGAGGCCTATGGTACAAAAGGAAATATCTTCACATAAAAACTAGAGAGAAACATTGTGAGAGGCTACTGTGTGATATTTGCATTCAACTCACAGAGTTGAACATTCCTCTTGATAGAGAAGTTTTGAAACACTCTGCTTGTAGAATCTGCAAGCGGATATTTGTACCTGTTTGTGGCCTTCGTTTGAAACGGGATTTCTTCATATAAAACTAGAATGAAGAATTCTCAGAAACGTCTTTGTGATGTGTGCTTTCAACTCACACAGTTGAAACTTCCTTTTCATAGAGCAGTCTTGAAACTCTATTTTTGTAGAATTTCCAATTGGCTCTTTACCACCGTCTGAGTCCTATGGCAGGAAAGGCAATATCTTCATAGAAAAACTAGACAGAATGATTCTCAGAAGCTACTTTGTGATGTGTGCGTTCAACTCACAGAGTTTAACCTTTCTGTTGATAGAGCAGTTTTGAAAAACTCTATTTGGAGGGTCTGAAAGTGAATATTTGGACTTTTTTGAGGCCTTCTTTGGAAACGAGATTTCTTCATATAAAACTTGACAGAAGAATTCTCAGAAACTTCTTTGTGATGTGTGCTTTCAACTCACAGAGTTGAACCTTCCTTTCGCTGGAGCAGTTTTGAAATACTCTTTTTGTAGAATTTCCAAGGGGATATTTAGAGCTTTTCAAGGCCTCTGGTAGAAAAGGAAATACCTTCATAGGAAAACTAGACAGAATCATTCTCAGAAACTACTCTGTGGTGTGTGCATTCAGCTTTCAGTGTTTTAACTTTCTTTTCATAGAGCAGTTTTGAAATCCCCTTTTTGTGGAGTTTGTAAGTGTATATTTAGAACGCTTTTAGGCCTACGGTAGGAAAGGAACTGTCTTCACAGAAAAAACAGAAAGAAGCATTGTCAGAAACTAATTTGTGATATTTGCATTCAACTCACAGAGTTGAACATTCCTCTTGATAGAGCAGTTTTGAAACCCTCTTCTTGTAGAATCAGCAAGTGGATATTTGGACCTCTTTGTGGCCTTCGTTTGAAACGTGATTTCTTCATATAAAACAAGACAGAAGAATTCTCAGAAACTCCTTTGTGATGTGTGCTTCCAACTCACAGAGTTGAACCTTCCTTTCAATAGAGCAGCTTTGAAACTCTCTTTTTGTAGAATTTAAAAGTGGATATTTATCACTTTTCGAGGCCTATGGTACAAAAGATAATATCATCATAGAAAAACTAGACAGAATGATTCTCAGAAACTACGTTTGAGGTACGCGTTCAACTCACAGAGTTTAACCTTTCTTTTGATAAATCAGTTTTGAAACGCTCTTTTTGCGGTATTTGCAAGTGTATGCTTAGAGCGCTTTCAGGCCTATGGTAGAAAAGGAAATATCTTCACATAAAAAGTAGATAGAAGCATCGTCAGGAACTACACTGTGATATTTGCATTCAACTCAAAGAGTTGAAGATTCCTCTTGATAGAGCACTTTTGAAACACTCTTTTTGTAGAATCTGCAAGTGGATATTTGGACCTCTTTGTGGCTTTCGTTTGAAACGTGATTTCTTCATATAAAACTAGACAGAAGAATTCTCAGAGACTTCTTTGTGGTGTGTGGTTTCAACTCACAGAGTTGAACCTTCCTTTCGATAGAGCAGTTTTGAGATTCTCTTTTTGTAGAATTTCCTGGAGGATATTAAGCGCCGTTTGAGGCCTGTGGTAGAAAAGGCATTATCTTCATAGAAAAACTAGACAGAATGATTCACAGAAACTACTTTGTGATGTGTGCATTCAACTCACAGAATTTAACCTTTCTTTTGATAGAGCAGTTTGAATCACCCTTTTTGTAGAATCTGCAAGAGAATATTTGGACTTTTTTGAGGCCTTCGTTCAAACGGGATTTCTCCATATAAAACCTGACCCAAGAACTCTCAGAAACTCCTTTGCGATGTGTGCATTCAACTCACAAAGTTGAAACTTCCTTTCGATAGAGCAGTTTTGAGACTCTCTTTTTGTAGAATTTCCAAGTGGATATTTTGAGCAGTTCATGGAATATGGTAGAAAAAGAAATTTGTTCATAGAAAAACTAGACAGAATCATTCTCAGAAACTACTTTGTGATGTTTGCATTCAGCTTACAGAGTTTAACCTTTCTTTTGAAACACCAGTTTTGAAACACTATTTTGCGGAATTTACAAGTGTATATTTGGAGCGCATTGAGGCCTACGTTAGAAAAGGAATTATCTTCACATAAATACAAGACAGAAGCATTGGCAGAAACTACTTTGTGATATTTGAATTCAACTCACGGTATTTAACATTCCTCTTGATAAAGCAGTTTTGAAACTCTCTTATTGTAAAATCTGCAAGTGGATATTTGGTCCTTCTTGTGGCCTTCGTTCAAAACGTGATCTCTTCATATAAAACTAGACAGAAGAATTCTCAGAAACTTCTTTGTGATGTGTGCTTTCAACTTATGGAGTAGAACCTTGCTTTTGATAGAAAAGTTTTGAGAATCTCTTTTTTTTAGAATTTCCACGTGGAAATTTTGTCCCGTTTGAGGCCAATGTTACAAAACGCAATATCTTCACAGAAAAACAAGACAGAATGATTCTCAGAACCTACTTTTTGATGTGTGTGTTCAACTCACAGAGTTCAAACTCTCTTTTGATAGAGCAGTTTTGAAACACTCTTTTCGTAGAATCTGCAAGTGGATATTTGGACCTATTTGCAGCCTTTTTTGAAATATGATTTCTCATATAAATCTTGAGAGAAGGATTCTCAGAAACTTCTTTGTGATGTGTGCTTTCAACCCACAGAGTTGTACCTGCCTTTCAATGGAGCAGTTTCAAAACTCTCTTTTTGTAGAATTTACAAATGGATGTTTAGCGCCGTTTGAGGCCTATGGTAGAAAAAGAAATATCTTCATAGAAAAACTAGACGGAATGATTCTCAGAAACTAATTTGTGAAGTGTGCATTCAGCTTACAGAGTTTAATCTTTCTTTTGATAGATAACTTTTGAAACGCTCTTTTTGCAGTATTTGCAAGTGTATATTTTGAGAGCTTTGAGGCCTAAGGTAGAAAAGGAAATATCTTCACATAAAAACTAGACAGAAACATCGTCAGGAACTACATTGTGATATTTGCATTCAACTCACTGAGTTGAAGATTCCTCTTGATAGAGCAGTTTTAAAACACTTTTTGTGTAGAATCTGCAAGTGGATATTTGGACCTCTTTGTGGCCTTCGTTTGAAACGTGATTTCTTCATATAAAACTACACAGAAGAATTCTCAGAACCTTCTTTGTGATGCGTGCTTTGAACTCACAGAGTTGAATCTTCCTTTTAATAGAGCAGTTTTGAAATACTCTTTTTGGAATATTTTCAAGGGGATATTTAGCACCGTTTGAGGCCTATGGTAGAAAACGCAATGTCTTCATAGATAAACTAGACAGAATGATTCTCAGAAACTACTTTGATGTGTGCGTTCAACTCACAGAGTTTAACCTTTCTTTTGATAGAGCAGTTTTTAAACACTCTTTCTGTAGAACATGCAAGTGAATATTTGGACTTTTTGAGGCCTTCGTTGGAAAAGGGAATTCTTCCCATAAAACTTGACGGAAGAATTCTCAGAAACTTCATTGTGATGTGTGCATTCAACTCACAGAGTGGAACATTCCTTTCGATAGAGTAGTTTTGAAATACTCTTTTTGTAGTATTTCCAAGTGGATATTTTGTGCAGTTTCAGAGCTGTGGTAGAAAAGGAAATATCTTCATAGAAAAACTAGACAGAATCATTCTCAGAAACTACTTTGTGATGTGTGCATTCAGCTTACAGAGTTTAACCTTTCTTTTGATAGAGCAGTTTTGAAACACTCTCTTTGTGGAATTTGCAAGAGTATATTTAGAGCACTTTGAGGTCTACGGTTTAAAAGGAAATATCTTCACATAAAAACTAGACAGAAGCATTGTCAGTAACTACTTTGTGATATTTGCATTTATCTCACATATTTGAACATTCGTCTTTATAGAGCAATTTTGAAACAATATTTTTGTAGAATCAGCTGGTGGATATTTGGACCTCGTTGGGGCCTTCGTTTGAAACGTGATTTCTTCATGTAAAACTAGACAGAAAAATTCTCAGAAACTTCTCTGTGATGTGTGGTATCAACTCACAGAGTAGAGCCTTCCTTTCAATACAGCAGTTTTGAACCTCTCTTTTTGTAGAATTTCCAAGAGTATATTTATCGCCATTTGAGGCCTATGGTAGAAAAAGTAATATCTTCATAGAAAAACTAGACAGAATGATTCTCATAAACCACTTTGTGATATTTGCATTCAACTCACAGAGTTGAACATTCCTCTTGATAGAGCAATTTTGAAAAACTCTTTTTGTAGAATCTGCTGAAGATATTTCGACCTCTTTGAGGCCTTCGTTGGAAACGTGATTTCTTCATATAAAACTTGAAAGAAGAATTCTCAGAAACTTTTTTGTGATGTGTGAGTTCAACTCACAGAGTTGAACCTTCCTTTCCATAGAGCAGTTTTGAAATACTCTTTTGTAGAAATTCCTAGTGCATATTTAGAGCGTTTAGAGGCCTATGGTAGAAAAGGAAATATCTTCATAGAAAAACTAGTCAGACATGTTTCTCAGAAACTACTTTGTGATGTATGCGTTCAAGTCGCAGAGTTTAACATTTCTGTTGATAGAGCAGTTTTGAAACGCTCTTTTTGTAGAATTTGCAAATGTGCATTTAGAGGGCTTTGAGGCCTATGGTGGAAAAGGAAATATCTTCATATAAAAGCTAGACAGAAGGATTCTCAGAAACCACTTTTTGATGTTGGCATTCAACTCACAGAGTTCAACCTTCCCTTTGATAGAGCAGTCTTGAAACAGTCTTTTTCTTGAATCGGCAAGTGGATATTTGGACCTCTTTGAGGTTTTCTTTTGTTACGGGAATTTCTTCACATAAAAAGTAGACAGAAGAATTCTCAGAAATATTTGTGATGTGTGCATTCAACTCTCAGAGTTCAACCTATCTTTTGATAGAGCAGTTTTGAAACACTTTTTTTGTAGAATTTCCAAGTTCATATTTAGAGCGCTTTTCAAACCCTATGATAGAAAAGGAAATATTTTCATATAAAAACTACACAGAATCATTCTCAGAAGCTTCATTGTGATGTGTGCATTCAACTCACAGAGTTTAACCTTTCTTTTTACAGAGCAGTTTTGAAACACTCTTTTTGTACGATTTGCAAATGTATATTAAGAGTACTTTGAGGCCCGTGGTAGAAAAGGAAAATCTTCTCATAAAAACTAGACAGAAGCATTCTCAGAAACTACTTTGTGATGTTTGCGTTCAACTCACAGAGTTTAGCCTTTCATTTGATTGAGCAGTTTTGAAGCACTCTTTTTGTACAATTTGCATGCGTATATTTAGAGTGTTTTGAGACCTATGTTTGAAAGTTAATATCTTCACATAAAAACTAGACAGAAGCATTCTCAGAAACTACTTTGTGATGTTTGCATTCAACTCACAGAGTTGAACATTCCACTTGATAGAGTAGTTTTGAAACACTCTTTTGGAAGTGGCTGCAAGTGGATATTTGGGCATCTTTCAGGCCTTCATTGGAAGCGTGATTTCTTCATACAAAACTAGAGAGAAGAATTCTCAGAAACTTCTTGGTGATGTGTGCATTGAACTCACAGAGTTGAACCTTCCTTTCAATAGAGCAGTTTTGAAACACTCTTTTTATAGAATTTCCAAGAGCATATTTAGAGCGTTTTGAGGCCTATTGTGGAAAAGGAAATTCTTCATAGAAAAACTACACAGAATCATTCTCAGAAACTATTTTTTGATGTGTGGGTTCAACTCGCAGACTTTAACCTTTCTTTTGAAAGAGTAGTTTTGAAACAGTCTTTTTGTAGAATTTCCAGATTTATATTTTGAGTGCTTTGAGGCCAAAAGTAGAAACGGAAATATCTTCATATAAAAAGTAGACGGAAGCCTTCTCAGAAACTACTTGTGATGTTTGCATTCAACTGACAGAGTTGAACATTTCTCTTGATAGAGCAGTTTTGAAACACTTTGTTTTTAGAGTCTGAAAGTGGATATTTGGACCTCTTTGAGACCATCTTTGGTAATGGGATTTCTTCATATAAAAAAGACAGAAGAATTTAAAGAAACTGCTTTGTGTTTTGTGCGTTCACCTCCCTGAGTTTAAAATTTCTTTTGATAGAACAGCTTTGAAACAGTCTTTTTCTGGAGGTTGCAGGTGTATATTTAGTGCACTTTGAGGCCTATGGTAAAAAAGGGAATATCTTCACATAAAAACTTGACGGAAGCATTTTCAGAAACCACTTTGTGATGTTTGCATTCAACCCACAGTGTTTAGCATTCCTCTTGATATAGCAATTTTGAAACACTGTTTTTGTGGAATCTGCCAGTGGACATTTGGACTTCTTTGAGGCCTTCGTTGGAAATGGGAATTCTTCATATAAACAAGACAGAAGAATTCTCAGAAAGTACTTTGTGATGTGTGCGTTCAACTCACAGAGTTTAACCTTCCTTTCGGTAGAGCAGTTTGGAAACACTCTTTTTGTAGAATTTGCAAATGTATATTTATAGCGCTTTGAGGCATTTTTTAGAAAAGGAAATATCTTCACATAAAAACTAGACGGAAGCATTCTAAGAAACTAGTTTGTGATGTTTGCATTCAATTCACAGAGTTGAACATTCCTCTTGATAGAGTAGTTTTGAAAAAATTCTTTTTGTACAATCTGCAAGTGCAAATTTGGACCTCTTTGAGGGTTTTGTTGGAAATGGGATTTCTTCATATATAACTTGACAGAAGAATTCGCAGAAAATTCTTTGTGAAGTGTGCATTCAACTCACAGTGTTGAACCTTCCTTTGGATAGAGCAGTTTTGAAACACTCTTTTTGTAGAATTTCCAAGTGGATATTTATAGCGTTTTGAGGCCCATGGTAGAAAAAGAAATATCTTCATAGAAAAACTAGACAGCATCATTCTCAGAAACTACCTTTTGATGTGTGGTTTCAACTCAGAATGTTTAAACTTTTTTTTTGATAGAGTTGTTTTGAAACAGTCTTTTTGTAGAATTTGCAAGTGTATATTTAGAGTGCTTTGAGGCCAACAATAGAAACGGAAATATCTTCATATTAAAACTAGACGGAATCATTCTCAGAAAATACTTGTGATATTTGCATTCAACTCACAGAGTTGAACATTTCTCTTGCTAGAGCAGTTTTGAAACACTCTTTTTGTAGAATCTGTAAGTGGATATTTGGACTCTTTTAGGTCATCTTTGGTAATGGTATTTCTTCATATAAAAAAGACAGAAGAATTCAAAGAAACTACTTTGTGATTTGTGCGTTCACCTCACAGAGTTTAAAATGTCTGTTGATAGAGCAGCTTTGAAACACTCTTTTTCTGGCATTTGCATGTGTATATTTAGTGCGCTTTGAGGCCTGTGGTAAAAAATGAAATATCTTCACATAAAAACTAGATGGAAGCATTCTCAGAAACTACTTTGTGATGTTTGCATTCAAATCAAAGAGTGGAACGTTCCTCTTAATAGAGCAGTTTTGAAGCACTCTTTTTGTGGAATCTGCAAGTTGACATTTAGACCTCTTTGACGCCTTCGTTGGAAATGGAATTCTTCATATAAACAAGACAGAATAATTCTCGGAAACTACTTTGTGATGTATGCGTTCAACTCACAGAGTTTAAACTTCCTTTCGATAGAGCAGTTTTGAAATACTCTTTCGGTAGAATTTCCAAGTGGATATTTAGAGCAGTTCGAGGCCTATGGTAGAAAAGGCAATATCATCATAGAAAAACTGGACAGAATCATTCTCAGAAACTACTATGTGATGTGTGCGTTCAACTCACAGAATTTGACCTTTCTTTTGGTAGAGCAGCTGTGGAACACTCTTTTTGTACAATTTACATATGTTTATTTTGAGTGCTATGAGGCCTATTGTATGAAGTGAATATCTTCACAAAGAAACTAGACAGAAGCATTCTCAGAAAATACTTTGTGATTCTTGCATTCAGCTCACAGAGTGGAACATTCCTCTTGATAGAGCAGTTTTGAAACACTCTTTTGGTAGAATCTGCAAGTGGATATTTGGGCATCTTTGAGGCCTTCGTTGGAAACGGGATTTTTTCATATGAAACTAGAGAGAAGAATTCTCAGAAACTTCTTTGTGATGTGTGCATTGAACTCACAGAGTTGAAACTTCCCTTCGATAGAGCAGTTTTGAAATACTCTTTTTGTAGAATTTCCAAGAGGATATTTAGAGCTTTTTGAGGCCTATTGTGGAAAAGGAAATCCTTCATAGAAAAACTAGACAGAATCATTCTCAGAAACTACTTTTTGATGTGTGGGTTCAACTCGTAGAGTTTAACCTTTCTTTTCCTAGAGCAGTTTTGAAAGAGTCTTTTTGTTGTATTTGCAGGTGTATATTTAGAGTGCTTTGAGGACAACGGTAGAAAAAGAAATATCTTCATATAAAAACCAGACAGAAGCATTCTCAGAAACTACCTTTGATGTTTGCATTCAATTCACAGAGTTGAACATTTGTCTTGATAGAGCAGTTTTGAAACACTCTTTTTGTAGAATCTGCAAGTGAATATTTGGACCTCTTTGAGGCCTTCGTTTTAAACGGTATTTCTTCATTCAAAACTACACAGAAGAATTCTCGGAAATTTCTTTGTGATGTGTGCATTGAACTCACAGAGTTGAACCTTCCTTTTGATAGAGCAGTTTTGAAAAACTCTTTTGGTAGAATTTCCAAGTGGATATTTAGAGCGTTTTGAGGCCTACGGTAGAAAGGTAAATATCTTCATAGAAAAACTGGACAGAGTCATTCTCAGAAACTACTATGTGATGTGTGCGTTCAACTCACAGAGTTTGACCTTTCTTTTGGAAGAGCAGTTGTGAAACACTCTTTTTGTACAATTTGCATGTGTTTATTTTGAGTGCTATGAGCCCTATGGTATAAACTGAATATCTTCACAAAGAAACTAGACAGAAGCATTCTCAGAAAATACTTTGTGATGCTTGCATTCAACTCACAGAGTTGAACATTCCTCTTGATAGAGCAGTTTTGAAACACTCTTTTGGTAGAATCTGCAAGTGGATGTTTGGAACTCATTGAGGCCTTCGTTGGAAACAGGATTTCTTCATACAAAACTAGACAGAAGAATTCTCAGAAACGTCTTTATGATGTGTGCATTGAACTCACACAGTTTAACCTTCTCTTCACTAGAGCAGTTTTGAAATACTCTTTTTGTAGAATTTCCAAGTGGATATTTAGAGCGGTTCGAGGCCTATGGTAGAAAAGGCAATGTCTTCATAGAAAAACTGGACAGAATCATTCTCAGAAACTACTATGTGATATGTGTGTTCAACTCACACAGTTTAACCTTTCTTTGGATAGAGCAGTTTTGAAACACTCTTTTTGTACGATTTGTAAGTGTATATTAAGAGTGCTTTGAAGCCCATGGTAGAAAAGGAAATATCTTCGCATAAAAACTAGACAGAAACATTCTCAGAATCTACTTTGTGATGTCTGCATTCAACTCACAGAGTTTAACCTTTCATTTGATAGAGCAGTTTTGAAACACTCTTTTTGTACTATTTGCATGTGTATATTTAGAGTGCTTTGAGGACTGTGTTTAAAAGGGAATATCTTCACATAAAAACTAGACAGAAACAGTCTCAGAAACTGCGTTGTGATGTTTGCATTCAACTCACAGAGTTGAACATTCCACTTGATAGAGCAGTTTTGAAACACTCTTTTGGAAGTGTCTGCAAGTGGATATTTGGGCATCTTTGAGGCCTTCGTTGGAAACGGGATTTCCTCATACAAAACTAGAGAGAAGAATTCTCAGAAACTTCTTGGTGATGTGTGCATTGAACTCACAGAGTTGAACCTTCCTTTCAATAGAGCAGTTTTGAAACACTCTTTTGGTAGAATTTCCAAGTGGATATTTAGAGCGTTTTGAGGCCTACGGTAGAAAGGTAAATATCTTCATAGAAAAACTGGACAGAATCATTCTCAGAAACTACTATGTGATGTGTGTGTTCAACTCACAGAGTTTGACCTTTCTTTTGGTAGAGCAGTTGTGAAACACTCTTTTTGTACAATTTGCATGTGTTTATTTTGAGTGCTATGAGGCCTATGGTATAAAGTGAACATCTTCACAAAGAAACTAGATAGAAGCATTCTCAGAAAATACTTTGTGATGCTTGCATTCAACTCACAGAGTTGAACATTCCTCTTGATAGAGCAGTTTTGAAACACTCTTTTGGTAGAATCTGCAAGTGGATATTTTGAACACTTTGAGGCCTTCGTTGGAAACGGGATTTCTTCATACAAAACTAGACAGAAGAATTCTCAGAAACGTCTTTATGATGTGTGCATTGAACTCACACAGTTTAACCTTCTCTTCACTAGAGCAGTTTTGAAATACTCTTTTTGTAGAATTTCCAAGTGGATATTTAGAGTGGTTCGAGGCCTATGGTAGAAAAGGCAATATCTTCATAGAAAAACTGGAGAGAATCATTCTCAGAAACTACTATGTGATGTGTGCGTTCAACTCACAGAGTTTAACCTTTCTTTGGATAGAGTTTTGAAACACTAGACAAAAGAATTCTCAGAAACGTCTTTATGATGTGTGCATTGAACTCACACAGTTTAACCTTCTCTTCGCTAGAGCAGTTTTGAAACACTCTTTTTGTACCATTTGCAAGTGTATATTAAGAATGCTTTGAAGCCCATGGTAGAAAAGGAAATATCTTCGCATAAAAACTAGACAGAAACATTCTCAGAATCTACTTTGTGATGTCTGCATTCAACTCACAGAGTTTAACCTTTCATTTGATAGAGCAGTTTTGAAACACTCTTTTTGTACTATTTGCATGTGTATATTTAGAGTGCTTTGAGACCTGTGTTTGAAAGGGAATATCTTCACATAAAAACTAGACAGAAACAGTCTCAGAAACTGCTTTGTGATGTTTGCATTCAACTCACAGAGTTGAACATTCCACTTGATGGAGCAGTTTTGAAACACTCTTTTGGAAGTGTCTGCAAGTGGATATTTGGGCATCTTTGAGGCCTTCGTTGGAAACGGGATTTCTTCATACAAAACTAGAGAGAAGAATTCTCAGAAACTTCTTTGTGATGTGTGCATTGAACTCACAGAGTTGAACCTTCCTTTCAATAGAGCAGTTTTGAAACACTCTTTTTGTAGAATTTCCACGTGGATATTTAGAACGTTTTGAGGCCTATTGCAGAAAAGGAAATACCTTCATAGAACAACTAGACACAATCATTCTCAGAAACTACTTTGTGATGAGTGTGTTCAACTCACAGAGTTTTACCTTTCTTTTGATAGAGTAGTTTTGAAACAGTCCTTTTGTAGAATATGCAAGTGTATATTTAGAGTGCTTTGAGGCCAACGGTAGAAACGGAATTATCTTCATATAAAAACTAGACGGAAGCCTTCTCAGAAACTACTTGTGATGTTTGCATTCAACTCACAGAGTTGAATATTTCTCTTGATAGAGCAGTTTTGAAACACTCTTTTTGTAGAATCTGCAAGTGGATATTTGGACCTCTTTGAGGTCATCGTTGGTACCAGGATTTATTCATATAAAAAAGACAGAAGAATTCAAAGAAACTACTTTGTGATTTGGGCGTTCACCTTCCAGAGTTTTAAATTTCTGTTGACAGAGCAGCTTTGAAACACTCTTTTTCTGGAATGTGCAAGCGTATATTTAGTGCGCTTTGAAGCCTATGGTAAAAAAGGGCATATCTTCACATAAAAACCAGACGGAAGCATTCTCAGAAACTACTTTGTGATGTTTGCATACAACCCACAGAGTTGAACCTTCCTCTTGATAGAGCAGTTTTGAAAAACTATTTTTGTAGAATCTGCAAGTGGACATTTGGACCTCTTTGAGGACTTCGTTGGAAATGGGAATTCTTCATATAAACAAGACAGAAGAATTCTGAGAAACTACTTGTGATGTGTACGTTCAACTCACAGAGTTTAACCTTCGTTTTCATAGACCAGTTTGGAAATACTTTTTGTAGAATTCTTTTTGTAGAATTTGCAAGTGTATATTTAAAGCGCTTTGAGGCCTATGGTAGAAAAGGAAATATCTTCACATAAAAACTAGACAGAAGCATTCCCAGAAACTAGTTTGTGATGTTTGCATTCAATTCACAGAAATGAACATTCCTCTTGATAGGGTAGTTTTGAAAAAACTCTTTTGGTACAATCTGGAAGTGCAAATTTGGACCTCTTTGAGGGTTTTGTTGGAAATGGGATTTCTTCATATAAAACTTCAGAGAAGAATTCGCAGAAACTTCTTTGTGAGGTGTGCATTCAACTCACAGAGTTGAACCTTCCTTTCGATAGAGCAGTTTTGAAACACTCTTTTTGCAGTATTTCCAAGTGGATATTTAGAGCGTTTTGAGGCCTATGGTAGAAAAAGAAATATCTTCATAGAAAAACTAGACAGAATCATTCTCAGAAACTACTTTTTGATGTGTGGTTTCAACCCACAATGTTTAACCTTTCTTTTGATAGAGTAGTTTTGAAACAGTCCTTTTGTAGAATTTGCAAGTGTATATTTAGACTGCTTTGAAGCCAACAGTAGAAACGGAAATGTCTGCATGTTAAAACTAGACGGAAGCATTCTCAGAAACTACTTGTGATATTTGCATTCAACTTACGGAGTTGAACATTTCTCTTGATAGAGCAGTTTTGAAACACTCTTTTTGTAGAATCTGCAAGTGGATATTTGGACCTCTTTGAGGCCATCGTTGGTAACGGGATTTCTTCTTATAAAAAAGAAGAATTCAAAGAAACTGCTTTGTGTTTTGTGTGTTCAACTCACAGAGTTTAAACTTTATGTTGAGAGAGCAACTTTGAAACACTCTTTTTTTCAAATTTGCAAGTGTATATTTAGTGCGCTTTGAGGCCTATGGTAAACAAGGAAATATCTTCTCATAAAAACTAGACGGAAGCATTCTTAGAAACTACTTTGTGATGTTTTTATTCAACTCACGGAGATGAACATTCCTCTTGATAGAGCAGTTTTGAAACACTGTTTTTGTGGAATCTGCAAGAGGACATTTGGACCTCTTTGAGGCCTTCGTTGGAAATGGGAATTCTTCATATAAGCAAGACAGAAGAATTCTCAGAAACTAGTTTGTGATGTGTGCATTCAACTCACAGAGTTTAACCTTCCTTTCGATAGAGCAGTTTGGAAACACTCTTTTTGTAGAATTTCCAAGTGGATAATTAGAGCGTTTTGAGGACTATGGTAGAAAAGGCAATATCTTCATAGAAAAACTAGACAGAATCATTCTCAGAAACTACTTTTTGATGTGTGGTTTCAACTCACAATGTTTAACCTTTCTTTTAATAGAGTAGTTTTGAAACAATTTTTGTAGAATTTGCAAGTGTATATATAGGGTGCTTTGAGGCCAACAGTAGAAAAGGAAATATCTTCATATAAAAACTAGATGGAAGCATTCTCAGAAACTAATTGTGATGTTTGCATTCAACACACAGAGTTGAACATTTCTCTTGATAGAGCAGTTTTGAAACACTCTTTTTGTAGAATCTACAACTGGATATTTGGACCTGTTTGAGGCCTTCCTTTCGATAGATAAGTATTGTAAAACTCTTTTTGTAGAATTTCCAAGTGGATATTTAGAGCGCTTTGAGGCCTACGGTAGAAAAGGAAATATCTTCATAGAACAACTGGAAAGAATCTTTCTCTGAAACTGCTATGTGTTGTGTGCGTTCAACTCACAGAGTTTAACTTTTCTTTTGATAGAGCAGTTTTGAAACACTCTTCTTTTAGAATTTCCAAGTGGATATTTAGAGGGTTTTGAGGCCTATGGTAGAGGAGGAAATATCTTCATACAAAAACTAGACAGAATCATTCTCAGAAATTACTTTTTGATGTGTGCGTTCAACTCACATAGTTTAACTTTTCTGTTGATAGAGCACTTTTGAAACACTCTTTTTGTAGAATTTGCAAGCGTATATGAAGAGTGCTTTGAGGCCTATGGTAGAAAAGGAAATATCTTCACATAAAAACCAGACAGAAGCATTCTGGGAAACTACATTGTGATGTTTGCATTCAACTCACAGAGTTGAACATTCCTCTTGATAGAGCAGTTTTGAAACACTCTTTTGGAAGTGTCTGCAAGTGGATATTTGTGCATCTTTGTGGCCTTCGTTGGAAACAGAATTTCTTCATACAAAACTAGAGAGAAGAATTCTTAGAAATTTCTTTGTGTTGTGTGCATTGAACTCACAGAGTTGAACCTTCCTTTCTATACAGCAGTTTTGAGTCACTCTTTTTGTAGAATTTCCAAGTGGATATTTAGAGCAATTTGAGGCCTATTGTGGAAAAGGAAATACCTTCATAGAAAAACTACACAGAATCATTCTCAGAAATAACTTTTTGATGTGTGGGTTCAAATCAGAATATTTAATGTTTTTTTGATAGAGTAGTTTTGAAACAGTCTTTCTGTAGAATTTGCAGGTGTATATTTAGAGTGCTTTGAGGCCAACAGCAGAAACTAAATTATGTTCATATGAAAACTAGACGGAAGCTTTCTCAGAAACTACTTGTGATATTTGCATTCAACTCGCAGAGTTGAACATTTCTCTTGATAGAGCAGTTTTGAAACATTCTTTTTGTAGAATCTGCAAGTGGATATTTGGACCTCTTTGAAGCCATCGTTGGTAATGGGATTTCTTCATATAAAAAAGACAGAAGAATTCAAAGAAACTACTTTGTGATTTGTGTGTTCACCTCATAGACTTTAAACTTTCTGTTGATACAGCAGCTTTGAAACACTCTTTTTCTGGAATTTGCCAGTGTATATTTAGTGCGCTTTGAGGCATATGGTAAAAAAGGAAATATCTTCACATAAAAACTAGATGGAAGCATTCTCAGAAACTACATTGTGATGTTTGCATTCAAATCACAGAGTTGAACATTCCTCTTGATAGAGCAGTTTTGAAACAACCTTTTTGTAGAATCTGCAAGTGGATATTTGGACCTCTTTGTGGCCTTCGTTTGAAAAGTGATTTCTTCGTATAAAACTAGACAGAAGAATTCTCAGAAACTTTTTTGTGATGTGTGCTTTCAACTCACAGAGTTGAACCTTGCTTTCCATAGAGCGGTTTTGAAATACTCTTTTTGTAGAATTTCCAAGTGGATATTTAGTGCCGTTTGATGCCTATGGTAGAAAAGGCAATGTCTTCATAGATAAACTAGACAGAATTATTCTCAGAAACTGCTTTGTGATGTGCACGTTGAACTCACAGAATTCAAATTTTCTTTTGATAGAGCAGTATTGAAAAAGTATTTTTGTAGAATCTTAAAATGAATATTTGGATTTTTAAGGCCTTCATTGGAAACGGGGTATCTTCATATAAAACTTGACAGAAGAATTCACAGAAACTACCTTGTGATGTGTGCATTCAACTCACAGAGTTGTACCTACCTTTTGATAGAGCAGTTTTGAAATATTCTTTTTGTAGAATTTCCAAGTGGATATTTAGAGGGTGTTGAGGCCTATGGTGGAAAAGGAAATATCTTAATAGAAAAACTAGACAGAATCATTCTCAGAAACTACACTGTGATGTGTGCATTTAGCTTACAGAGTTTAACCTTTCTTTTGGAAGAGCAGTTTTGAAACCCTCTTTTTGTGGAATTTGCAAGTGTATATTTTGAGCGCTTGAAGGCCTACCGTAGAGAAGGAAATATCTTTACATAAAAAATAGACAGAAGCATTTTCAGAAACTACATTGTCATATTTGCATACCCCTCACAGAGTTGAATATTGCTCTTGATAGAGCAGTTCTGAAACACTCTTTTTGTAGAATCTGGAAGTTTATATTCGGACCTCTTTGTGGAATCCGTTTGAATCGTGATTTCTTCATATAAAACTAGACAGAAGAATTCTCAGAAACTTCTTTGTAATGTATGCTTTAAACTCACAGAGTTGAATCTTCCTTTTAATAGAGCAGTTTTAAACTCTCTTTTTGTTGAATTTCCAATTGGATATTTAGCACAGTTTGAAGCCTATAGTAGAAAAGGCAATATCTTCATAGAAAAAATAGACATATAATTCTCAGAAACTACTTTGTGATGAGTGCGTTCAACTCACAGAGTTTAACCTTTCTTTAGATAGAGCAGTTTTGAAATGCTCTTTTTGTAGAACATGCAAGTGAATATTTGGACTTTTTTGAGGCCTTCATTGGAAACGGGATTTCTTCATATAAAACTTGACAGAAGAATTCTCAGAAACTTCTTTGTGATGTGTGCATTCAACTCACAGAGTTGAACCTTCCTTTCGATAGAGCAGTTTTGAAATAACTCTGTTTGTAGAATTTCCAAGTGGATATTTAGAGCGGTTAGAGACCTATGGTAGAAAAGGAAATATCTTCATAGAAAAACTAGACAGAAGAATTCTCAGAAACTACTTTGTGATGTGTGCATTCAGCTTACAGAGTTTAACCTTTCTTTAGATAGAGCAGTTTTGAAACCCTCTCTTTGTGGAATTTGCAAGAGTTTATTTAGAGCGCTTTGAGGCCTACGGTTTTAAAGGAAATATCTTCACATAAAAACTAGACTGAAGCATTGTCAGTAACTACTCTGTGATATTTGCATTTATCTCACAGATTTGAACATTGCTCTTTATAGAGCAGTTTTGAAACTATCTTTTTGTAGAATCTACAAGTGGATATTTGGACCTCGTTGGGGTCTTCTTTTGAAACGTGATTTCTTCATATAAAACTAGACAGAAGAATTCTCAGAAACTTCTTTGTGATGTGTGGTATCAACTCACAGAGTTGAACCTTCCTTTCAATAAAGCATTTTTGAAACTCTCTTTTTGTAGAATTTCCAAGTGTATATTTATCGCCGTTTGAGGCCTATGGTAGAAAAGGCAATATCTTCATAGGAAAACTAAACAGAATGGTTCTCA
Organism: Pan troglodytes; assembly: GCF_028858775.2. Lineage (NCBI taxonomy): Eukaryota > Metazoa > Chordata > Mammalia > Primates > Hominidae > Pan > Pan troglodytes. The sequence continues at coordinate 65,942,679 of NC_072403.2, forward strand.
GAAACTACTTTGTGATGTGTGCGTTGAACTCACAGAGTTTAACCTTTCTTTTGATAGAGCAGTTTTGAAACACACTTTTTGTCGAATTTGCAAGTGTATATATAGAGCGCTTTGAGGCCTATGGTAGAAAAAGTAATATCTTCATAGAAAAACTAGACAGAATCATTCTCAGAACCCACTTTGTGATGTGTGCATTCAGCTTACAGAGTTTAACATTGTTTTGATGGAGCAGTTTTGAAACACTGTTTTTGTGGAATTTGCATGTGTATATTTAGAGCGCATTGAGTCCTATGGTAGAAAAGGAAATATCCTCACATAAAAACTAGACAGAAGAATTGTCAGAAACTGCTTTGTGATATTTGCATTCAAAACACAGAGCTGAACATTCCTCTTGATAGAGCAGTTTTGAGACACACTTTTTGTAGAATCTGCAAGAAGATATTTGGACCTCTTTGAGGCCTTCGTTGGAAACATGATTTCTTCATATAAAACTTGACTGAAGAATTCTCAGAAGCTTTTTTGTGATATGTGCATTCAACTCACAGAGTTGAACCTTCCTTTCCATAGAGCAGTTTTGAAACACTCTTTATGGTAGAAATTCCTAGGGCATATTTAGAGGTCTTAGAGGCCTATGGTAGAAAGGAAATATCTTCATTGAAAAACTAGACGGGATAATTCTCAGAAACTACTTTGTGATGTGTGCGCTCTACTCACAGAGTATAACCTTTCTTTTGAGAGAGCAGTTTTGAAACGCTCTTTTTGTAGAATTTGCAAGTATGCATTTAGAGGGCTTTGAGGCCTATGGTAGAAAAGGAAATATCTTCATATAAAAACCAGACAGAAGCGTTCTCAGAAACCACTTTGTGATGTTGGCATTCAACTCACAGAGTTCAACCTTCCCTTTGATAGAGTAGTTTTGAAACACTCTTTTTCTTGAATCTGCAAGTGGATATTTGGACATCTTTGAGGACTTCTTTTGCTACGGGAATTTCTTCACATAAAAACTAGACAGAAGGATTCTCAGAAATATTTGTGATGTGTGCGTTCATCTCTCAGGGTTCAACCTACCTTTTGATAGAGCAGTTCTGAAACAATCTTTTTGTAGGATTTCCAATTGCATATTTAGAGCGCTTTCAAACCCTACGATAGAAAAGGGAATATCTTCATATAAAAACTACACAGAATCATTCTCAGAAGCTTCATTGTTATGTGTGCGTTCAACTCACAGAGTTTAACCTTTCTTTTGATAGAGCAGTTTTGAAACACTCTTTTTGTAGAATTTGCAAGTGTATATTTAGAGCACTTTGAGGTCAATGGTAGAAAAGAAAACATCTTCGTATAAAAACTAGAGGGAAGCATTCTCAGAAACTACTTTGTGATATTTGCCTTGAATTCACAGAGTTTAACATTCCTCTAGATAGAGCTGTTTTGAAACACCCTTTTTGTAGAATCTGCAAGTGGATATTTGGACCTTTTGAGGCCTTCGTTGGAAACGGGATTTATGCACATAAAGAAGACAGAATAATTATCAGAAACTACGTTGTGATGTGTGCATTCGACTCACAGAGTTTAAACTTTCCCTTGATAAAGCAGCTTTGAAACACACTTTTTCTGGAAATTGCAAGTGTACATTTAGAGTGCTATGAGGCCTATGGTAAAAAAGGAAATCTCTTTTCCTAAATACTAGAAAGAAGTATTTTCAGAATCTAATATGTGACGTTTGTATTCAACTCACAGAGATGAACATTCCTCTTGATAGAGCAGTTTTGAAACACCCTTTTTGTAGAATCTGCAAGTGGATATTTGGCCCTCTTTGAGGCCTTCGTTGTAAATGGGAATTCTTCATATAAACATGACAGAAGAATTCTCGGAAACTACTTTGTGATGCGTCTGTTCAACTCACAGAGTTTAACCTTTCTTTTGATAGAGCAGTTTTGAAACACTCTTTTTGTAGAATTTGCAAGTATATATTTAGAGCACTTTGAGTCCTATGGTAGTGAAGGAAATATATTCACATAAAAACTAGAGAAAAGCATGCTCAGAAACTACTTCATGATGTATGCATTCACTCACAGAATTGAACATTACTCTTGATATTGTAGTTATGAAACACTCTTTTTGTAGAATCTGCAAGTGGCTATTTGACCTCTTTGAGGTTTTTGTTGGAAAAGGGATTTCTTCATATAAAACGACAGAAGAATTCGCAGAAACTTCTTTGTGAAGTGTGCATTCATCTCACAGAGTTGAACCTTCCTTTTGATAGAGCGGTTATGAAACACTCTTTTTGTAGAATTTCCTAGTGGATAATTAGAGCTTTTTGAGGCCTATTGTAGAAAAGGTAATATCTTCATAGAAAAACTAGAGAGAATCATTCTCAGAAACTACTTTTTGATGTGTGCGTTCAACTCACCGAGTTTAACCTTTCTTTTGATAGAGCAGTTTTGAAACAATCTTTTTGTAGAATTTGCTACTTTATATTTAGAGTACTTTGAGGCCAACGGTAGAAAAGGAAATATCTTCATATAAAAACTAGACGGAAGCACTCTCAGAAACTACTTTGTGATGTTTGCATTCAACTCACAGAGTTTAACATTTCTTCTGATAGAACAGTTTAGAAACACTCCTTTTGTAGATTCTGTAAGTGGATATTTGGACCTCTTGCAGGCCTTCGTTGTAAACGGGATTTCTTCATATAAAACTAGAAAGAAGAATTCTCAGAAAATTCTTTGTAATATGTGCATTGAACTCACTGAGTTGAACATTCCTTTCGATACAGCAGTTTTGAAACACTCTTTCTGTAGTATTTCCCAGCGTACACTTAGAACGTTTGGAGGCCTATGGTAGAAAAGTAAATATCTTAATAGAAAAACTAGGCAGAATGATTCTCAGAAAGTAATTTGTGATGTGTGCGTTAAACTCGCAGAGTTTAACCTTTCTTTTGATAGAGCAGTTTTGAAACACTCTTTTTGCGGAATTTGCAAGTGTATATTTAGAGCGCTTGAGGCCTACGTTAGAAAAGGAAATATCTTCACATAAAAAATAGACAGAAGCATTGTCAGAAACTACCTTGTGATATTTGCATTCAACTCACAGAGTTGAGCATTCCTCTTGATAGAGCAGTTTTGAAACCCTCTTTTTGTAGAATCTGCAAGTGGATATTAGGACCTCTTTGTGGCCTTCATTTGAAACGTGACTTCTTCATATAAACAAGACAGAAGAATACTCAGAAACTTACTTCTTTGTGATGTGTGCATTCAACTCACAGAGTTGAACCTTCTTTCCAATAGACCAGTTTTGAAACACTATTTTTGTAGAATTTGAAAGTGTGTATTTAGAGAGCTTTGAGGCCTATGGTAAAAGAGTAAATATCTTCACATAAAAACTAGATGGAAGGTTTCTCAGAAACTAATTTGTGATGTTTGCATTCAACTCACAGAGTTGAACATTCTTCTTGATAGAGCAGTTTTGATACCCTCTTTTTGTAGAATCTGCAAGTGGATATTCGGACCTCTTTGTGGCCTTCGTTTGAAACGTGATTTCTTCATATAAACAAGACAGAAGAATTCTCAGAAACTTCTTTGTGACGTGTGCATTCAGCTCACAGAGTTGAACCTTCTTCTTGATAGAGCAGTTTTGAAACACTCTTTTTGAAGAATTTGCAAGTGTATATTTAGAGCGCTTTGAGGCCTATGGTAGAAAGGGGAACATATTCACATAAAAACTAGACAGAAGCATTCTCAGAAACTAATTTTTGAAGTTTGCATTCAACTCACAGAGTTGAACATTCCTCTTGATAGAGTAGTTTTGAAACACTCTTTTTGTAGAATCTGCTAGTTGATATTTGGATCTCTTTGAGGCTTTCGTTGGAAGTGGGATTTCTTCATATAAAACTGTACAGAAGAATTCACAGGAACTCCTTTGTGAACTGTGCATTCATCTCACAGTGTTGCACCTTCCTTTTGATAGAGCAGTTTAGAAACACTCTTTTTGTAGAATTTCCAAGCGGATATTTAGAGCGCTTTTCAAAGCCTACAGTAGAAAAGGAAATATCTTCATATATAAAGTACACAGAATCATTCTCAGAAGCTACATTATGATGTGTGCATTCAACTCACAGAGTTTAACTTTTCTTTTGATAGAGCTGTTTTGAAACACTCTTTTTGTAGAATTTGCAAGTGTATATTTAGAGAGCTTTGAGGACAACAGTAGAAAAGAAAATATCTTCATATAAAAACTAGACGGAAGCATTTTCAGAAACTACTTTGTGATATTTGAACTCAACTCACAGAGTTGAACATTCCTCTTAATAGAGCAGTTTTGAAACACTCTTTTTGTAGGATTTCGTAGTGAATATTTAGAGCGCTTGGAGGCCTATGGTAGAAAAGGAAATATCTTCATAGAAAAACTAGAAAGAATCATTCGCAGAAACTACTTTTTGATGTGTGCGTTCAACTCTTAGAGTTTAACCTTTCTTTTGATAGAGCAGTTTTGAGATGCTCTTTTTGTAGAATTTGTAGGTGTATATTTAGAGAGCTTTGAGGCCTATGGTAAAAAAGGAAATATCTTCACATAAAAACTAGGTGGAAGCATTCTCAGAAACTACTTTTTGATGTTTGCATTCAACTCACAGAGTTGAACATTCCTCTTGATAGAGTACTTTTGAAACACTCTTTTAGTAGAATCTGCAAGTGGATACATTTACCTCTTTGAGGCCTTCGCTGGAAATGGGAATTCTTCATAGAAACAAGACAGAAGGATTCTCAGAAACTACTTTGTGATATGTGCATTCAACTCACAGAGTTTGAACTTTCTTTTGATAGAGCAGTTTTGAAACCCTGTTTTTGTAGAATTTGCAAGTGTATATTTACAGCTCTTTGACGCTTATGGTAGAAAAAGGAGTATATTCACCTAAAAACTAGACAGAAGCATTCTCAGAAACTACTTGTGATGTCATCATTCAACTCACAGAGTTTAATCTTATGATAGAGCAGTTTTGAGATGCTCTTTTTGTAGAATTTCCAAGTGGATAGTTAGAGCGCTTTTCAAAGCCTGTGGTAGCAAAGGAAATATCTTCATACAAAAAATACACATTATCATTCTCAGAAACTACTTTGTGATGTGTGCGTTCAACTCACAGAGTTTAACCTTCCTTTCAATTGAGTAGTTTTGAAACAGTCTTTGTGTAGAATTTGCAAGTGTATATTTAGAGCGCTTTGATGTCTATGGTAGAAAAGGAAATATATTCACATAAAAACTAGGCAGAAGCATTCTCAGAAACTACTCTGTGATGTTTGCACTCAACTCACAGAATTTAACCTTTTATTTGATAGAGCAGTTTTGAAACACTCTTTTTGTACAATTTGCATGTGTATATTGAGAGTGCTTTGAGGCCTATGTTTGAAAGGGAATATCTTCACATAAAAACTAGACAGTAGCATTTTCAGAAACTTCTTTGTGATGTCTGCACTCAACTCATGGAGTTGAACCTTCCTTTTGATAGAGCAGTTTTGAAGCACTCTTTTTGTAGGAGTTGCAAGTGGATATTTAGATCGCTCTGAGTCCTATGGTAGAAAAGGAAATATCTTCATATAAAAACTAGACAGAATCATTCTCAGAAACTACTTTGTGATGTGTGCGTTCAACTCACAGAGTTTAACCTTTCTTTTGATAGAGCAGTTTTGAAACCCTCTATTTGTTAAGTCTGCAGTTAGATATTTGGAGCGCTTTTAGGCCTTCTTTGGAAATGGGAGTATCTTCACATAAAAAGTATACAGAAGTATTCTCAGAAACTTCTTTGTGATGTCTGCACTCAACTCAAAGAGTTGAAAGTTCCTTTTGATAGAGCAGTTTTGAAACACTCTTTTTGTAGAATTTACAATTGGATATTTAGTACGCTTTGTGGCCTATCATGGAAAAGAAAATATGTTCATAGAAAACTACACAGAAGCATTCTCTGAAACAATTTTGTGATGTGTGTGTTCAACTCGCAGGGTTTAACTTTTCTTTTGATACAGCAGCTTTGAAACACTCTTTTTGTGGAATTTGCAAGAGAATATTTAGAGCGCTTTGAGGCCTATGGTAGAAAAGGAAATATCTTCATAGAAAAACTAGACGGAAGCATTCTCAGAAACTACTTTGCGATGTTTGCATTCAACTCACAGAGTTCAACATTCCTCTTGATGGAGCAGTTTTGAAACACTCTTTTTGTAGAATCTGCAAGTGAATATTTGAACCTTTTTGAGGCATTCGTTGGAAACAGGATTTCTTCATATAAAATTAGACAGAAGAATTCTAAGAAACTTCTTTGTGATGTGTGCATTGAACTCACAGAGTTGAAACTTCTTTTCGATAGATCAGTTTTGAAACACTCTTTTTGTAGAATTTCCAAGTGTACATTTAGAGCACTTGGAGGCCTTTGGTAGAAAAGGAAATATATTCTCATAAAAACTAGACAGAAGCATTCTCAGAAACCACTTTGTGATGTTTGCATTCATCTCACAGAGTTGAACATTCCCTTCGATAGAGCAGTTTTGAAACACACTTTTTGTAGAATTTCCAAGTGGATATTTAGAGCTTTTTGAGGCCTATGGTAGAAAAGGGAATATCCTCATAGAAAAACTAGACACAATCATTCTCAGAAACTACTTTGTGATGTGTGCATTCAGCTCACAGAGTTTAACCTGTCTTTTGATAGAGCAGTTTTGAAACACTTTTTTTGTGGTATTTTCAAGTGTATATTAAGAGCACTTTGAGGTCTACGGTAAAAAAGGATGTATCATCACAAAAAACTAGACAGAAGCATTGTCTGAAACTACTTTGTGATATTTGCATTCAACTCACCGAGTTGAACATTCCTCTTGATAGAGCAATTTTAAAACACTCTTTTTGTAGGATCTGCAGGTGGCTATTTAGACCTCTTTGTGGCCTTCGTTTGAAACGTGAATTCTTCATATAAAACTAGGCAGAAGAATTCTCAGAAACTTCTTTGTGATGTGTGCTTCCAACTCACAGAGTTGAAACTTCCTTTCGATAGAGCAGTTTTGAAACTCTCTTTTTGTAGCATTTCCAAGTGGATATTTAGCGCCATTTGAAACCTATGGTAGAAAAGGCAATATCTTAGTAGAAAAACAAGACAGAATGATTTTCAGAAACTCCTTTGTGATGTGTCCGTTCAACTCACAGAGTTTAACCTTTCTTTTGATAGAGCAGTTTTGAAACACACTATTTGTAGTATCTGAAAGTGAATATTTGGACTTTTTTGATGCCTTCATTGAAAACGGGATTTCTTCATATGAAATTGACAGAAGAATTCTCAGAAACTTCTTTGTGATGTGTGCTTTCAACTCACAGAGTTGAACCTTCCTTTCGATAGAGCAGTTTTGAAAGACTCTTTTTGTAGAATTTCCAAGTGTATATTTAGAGCAGTTCGAGGCCTGTGGTAGAAAGGGAAATATCTTCATAGAAAATTAGACAGAATGATTCTGAGAAACTACTTTGTGATGTGGGCATTCAACTTACAGAGTTGAACCTTCCTTTCAATAGAGCAATGTTGAAATACTTTTTGTAGAATTTCCAAGTGGATATTTAAAGGAGTTCGAGGCCTATGGTAGAAAAGGAAATATCTTCATAGAAAAACTAGACAGAATCATTCTCAGAAACTGCTTTGTGATGTGTGCATTCAGCTAACGGAGTTTAACATTTCTTTTGATAGAGCAGTTTTGAAACACTCTTTTTGTGGAATTTGCAAGTGTATATTTAGAGCGCTTTGAGGCCTATGGTAGAAAACGGAATATCTTCACATAAAAACCAGATAGAAGCATTGTCAGAAACTACTTTGTGATATTTGCATTCAACTCGCAGAGTTGAACATTCCTCTTGATAGAGCAGTTTTGAAACGCTCTTTTTGTAGAATCTGCAAGTGGATACTTGAGCCTCTTTGTGGCCTTCGTTTGAAACGTGATTTCTTCATATAAAACTAGACAGAAGAATTCTCAGAAACTTCTTTGTGATATGTGCTTTCAACTAACAGTGTTGAACTTTCCTTTCGATAAAGAAGTTTTGAAACTCTGTTTTTGTAGAATTTCCAAGTGGATATTTAGCGCCGTTTGAGGCCTGTTGTAGGAAAGATAATATCTTCATAGAAAAACTAGACAGAATTATTCTCAGAAACTACTTTGTGATGTGTGTGTTCAACTCACAGAGTTTAACCTTTCTTTTCATAGAGCAGTTTTGAAACACTCTTTTTGTAGAATCTGCAAGTTAATATTTGGACTTTTTTGAAGTCTTCATTAGAAACGGGATTTCTTCTTTGAAACTGGACAGAAGATTTCTCAGAAACTTCTTTGTGATGTGTGCATTCAGGTTACAGAGTTGAACCTTCCTTTCAATAGAGCAGTTTTGAATTACTGTTTTTGTAGAATTTCCAAGTGGATATTAAGAGCGATTCGAGGCCTATGGTAGAAAAGGAAGTATCTTCATAGAAAGACTAGACAGAATGATTCTCGGAAACTACTTTGTGATGTGTGCATTCAACTCGAAGAGTTTAACCTTTCTTTTGATAGAGCAGTTTTGAAACGCTCTTTTTGTAGAATTTGCAAATGTACATTTAGAGGGCTTTGAGGCCTGTGGTAGAAAAGGAAATATCTTCATATAAAAACTAGACAGACGCATTCTCAGAAACTACTTTGTGATGTTTGCATTAAACTCACAGAGTTGAACATTCCTCTTCATAGAGCAGTTTTGACAACACGTTTTTTGTAGAATCTGCAAGTGGTTATTTGGACCCCTTTTAGGCCTTCGTTGGATACGGGATTTCTTCTTCGAAATCTAGACAGAAGAATTCTCAGAAACTTCTTTGTGATGTGTGCATTGAACTCACGGAGTTGAACCTTCCTTTCAATACATCAGTTTTGAAACAATCTTTTTGTAGAATTTGCAAGTGTAAATTCAGAGCGCTTGGAGGCCTATGGTAGAAAAGGAAATATATTCACATAAAAATTAGAATGAAGCATTCTCAGAAACTACTTTGTGATGTTTGCATTCTACTCACAGAGTTGAACAGTCCTCTTGATATCCTAGTTTTGAAAGGCTCTTTTTGTACAATCTGCAAGTGGATATTTGGACCTCTTAGAGGCTTTCGTTGGAAAGGCGATTTCTTCATATAAAACTAGACAGAAGAATTCGCAGAAACTTCTTTGAGAAGTGTGAATTCATCTCACAGAGTTGAACATTCCTTTCAAAAATGCTGTTTTGAAACATTCTTTTTGTAGAATTTCCAAGTGGATATTTAAAGCGTTTTGAGGACTATCATAGAAGAGGAAATATCTTCATAGAAAAACTAGACAGAATCATTCTCAGAATCTACTTTTTGATGTGTGCATTCAACTCAAAGATTTTAACGTTTCTGTTGATAGAGCAGTTTTGAAACACTCTTTTTGTACAATTTGAAAGTATATTTTAAGAGTGCTTTGAGGTCTATGGTAGGAAATGAAATATCTTCACATAAAAGCTAGACAGAATCATTTTCAGAAACTACTTTGTGATGTTTGCATTCAACTCACAGAGTTGAACATTCCTCTTGATAGAGCAGTATTGAAACACAATTTTTGAAGAATCAGCAAGTGAATACTTGGACCGCTTTGAGGCCTTCGTTGGAAATGGGATTTCTTCATCTAAACAAGACAGGAGAATTCTCAGATACTACTTTGTGATGTGTGCGTTCAACTGACACAGTTTAAACTTTCTGTTGATAAAGCAGCTTTGAAACACTCTTTTTGTGGAATTTGCAATTGTTTATTTAGTGCGCTTTGAGGCCTATGGTAAAAAAGGAAATATCTTCACATAAAAAGTAGATGGAGGCATTCTCAGAATCTAACTTGTGATGCTAGCATTCAACTCACAGAGTTGAACATTCCTCTTGATAGAGCAGTTTTGAAACTCTCTTTTTGTCAAATCTGCAAGTGGATAGTTGGACCTCTTTGAGGCCTTCATTCGAAATGGGTATTCTTCATATAAACATGAAAGAAGAATTCTCAGAAACTACTTTGTGATGTGTGCGTTCAACTCACAGAGTTTAGCATTCCTTTCGATAGAGCAGTTTTGAAACACTTTTTTTGTAGAATTTGCAAGCGTATATTTAGAGCGCTTTGAGGCCTATGGTAGAAAAGGAAATATATTTACATAAAAACTAGACAGAAGCATTCTCAGAAACTACTTTGTGATGTTTGCATTCAACTCACAGAGTTTAGCCTTTCATTTGATAGAGCAGTTTTGAAACACTCTTTCTGTACAATTTGCATGTGTATATTTAGAATGCTTTGAGGCCTATGTTTGAAAGTAAATATCTTCACATAAAATCTAGACAGAAACATTCTCAGAAACTACTTTGTGATGTTTGCATTCAACTCACAGAGTTGAACATTCCTCTTGATAGAGCAGTTTTGAAACACTCTTTTTGTAGAATCTGCAAGTGGATATTTGGACCTCTTTGAGGCCTTTGTTGGCAATGGGATTTCTTCATATAAAACAAGACAGAAGAATTCTCAGAAACTTCTTTGTGATGTGTGCATTCAACTCACAGAGATGAAACTTCCTTTCAATAGAGCAGCTTTGAAACACTCTTTTTGTAGAATTTCCAAGTGGATATTTAGAGCACTTTGAGGCCTATGGTAGAAAATGAAATATCTTCATATAAAAACTAGACAGAGTCATTCTCAGAAACTACTTTGTGATGTGTGCGTTCAACTCACAAAGTTTAACCTTTCTTTTGATAGAGCAGTTTTGAAACATGATTTTTGTAGAATTTGCAAGTGTGTATTTAGAGGGCTTTGATGCCAATGTAGAAAAGGAAATATCTTCCTATAAAAACTAGACAGAAGCATTCTCAGAAACTGCTTTTTGATGTTTGCATTCAACTCACTAAGTTCAACATTCCTTTTGATAGAGCAGTTTTGAAACACTCTTTTTGTAGAATCTGCATGTGGATATTTGGACCTCTTTGAGGCCTTCGTTGGAAGTGGTAATTTCTTCACATAAAAACTAGACAGAAGAATTCTCAGAAACTTTTTGTGATATGTGCATTCAACTCACAGAGTTGAACCTTCCTTTTGATAGAGCAGTTTTGAAACACTCTTTTTGTAGAATTTCCAAGTGGATATTTAGAGCGCTCTGGAGCCTATGGTAGAAAAGGAAATATCTTCATATAAAAACTACACAGAATCATTCTCAGATACTACTTTGTGATGTGTCCGTTCAACTCACAGAGTTTAACCTTTCTTTTGATAGAGCAGTTTTCAAACGCTCTGTTTGTTAAGTCTGAAAGTGGATATTTGGAGCGCTACAAGGCCTTCTTTGGAAACCGGAATATCTTCACATAAAAAGTAGACAGAAGTATGCTCAAAAACTTCTTTGTGATGTCTGCACTCAACTCACAGAGTTGAACCTTCCTTTTGATAGAGCAGTTTTGAAACACTCTTTTTGTAGAATTTGCAAGTGTATATTTAGAGCGCTTTGAGGCCTATGGTAGAAAAGGAAATATCTACACTTAAAAAGTAGACAGAAGCATTCTCGGAAACTACTTTGTGATGTTTGCATTCAACTCACAGAGTTGAACATTCCTCTTGATAGAGCAGTTTTGAAACACTCTTTTTGTAGAATCTGCAAGTGGATATTTGGACCTCTTTGTGGCCTTCGTTGGAAACGGGATTTCTTCATATAAAACTAGACAGAAGAATTCTCAGAAACTTCTTTGTGATGTGTGCATTCAACTCACATAGTTGAACCTTCCTTTCGATATAGCAGTTGTGGGAGAAAATTTTCACAACCTACTCATCTCAGAAAGGGCTAATATCCAGAATCTACAATTTACAAGAAAAAAACAAACAACCCCATCAAAAATGGGTGAAGGACATGAACAGACACTTCTCAAAAGAAGACATTTATGCAGCCAAAAAACACATGAAAAAATGCTCACCATCACTGGCCATCAGAGAAATGCAAATCAAAACCACAATGAGATACCATCTCACACCAGTTAGAATGGCAATCATTAAAAAGTCAGGAAACAACAGGTGCTGCAGAAGATTTGGAGAAATAGGAACACTTTTACACTGTTGGTGGGACTGTAAACTAGTTCAACCATTGTGGAAGTCAGTGTGGCGATTCCTCAGGGATCTGGAACTAGAAATACCATTTGACCCAACTATCTCATTACTGGGTATGTACCCAAAGGACTATAAATCATGCTGCTATAATGACACATGCACACGTATGTTTATTGTGGCATTATTCACAGTAGCAAAGACTTGGAAACAACCCAAATGTCCAACAATGATAGACTGGATTAAGTAAATGTGGCACATATACACCATGGAATACTATGCAGCCATAAAAAATGATGAGTTCACATCCTTTTTAGGGACATGGATGAAATTGGAAATCATCATTCTCAGTAAACTTTCGCAAAAACAAAAAACCAAACACTGCATATTCTCACTCATAGGTGGGAATTGAACAATGAGAACACTTGGACACAGGAAGGGGAACATCACACTCTGGGTACTTTTTTGGGGTGGGGGAAGGAGGGAGGGATAGCATTGGGAGATATACCTAATGCTAGATGACGAGTTTGTGAGTGCAGTGCACCAGCATGGCACATGTATACATATGTAACTAACCTGCACATTGTGCACATGTATCCTAAAACTTAAAGTATAATAATAAAAAAAAATGGTTTTGAGTCTTTTTGTTTTAAGAAACAGGAATTTATGGGAAATGTATGCAGTTTTAACAAGTGTGTTGGTGTTTAAAATTACTCTAGTTGCTTCTAGTCTGTTTGCCATATTTTATTTATTTATAAATTTATATCCTGTTTCACTTTGCTAATCATTTGAGGTGCATTATAATGAACCTGTACATTAAAGTAAGATGCATAAATTTGGATAAACTTGAAAGATTGGGTGAAGGGATGATTAATATCCATATTTATACATCCCAGTGTGGTGTTATACAGCTTCTAACGGGAGCAGTAACTTTGCCTTCTTGTGTGACTGTTTCAGTTTTTCTAGTTCAGTGATTCTCAGTGGGGGGATGGGATGGAGAGGTAGTCCTCCTAGGGTGTTTATCAGAACATGGGTGGAGTTTAGTATAGAGTATAGTAAACATTATGCCTTAGGTTTTTGAAATATAAACCATAGAATGTAAAGCTTGATCAAGTATTTGTGGTTGATGGGGATTCATGGAAGATAGAGTAACAAAGTATTGCAGAGGGCTTGACAGAGTAACCATTCCCATGATAGTCTTCAATCACTTTCCAGGCAGAGACCTTTTCCCATCTTTTTCATGGACTCTCCCATGGCATCTGATACCGGTAATTAAGGCACTTGAATTCAGGTGCTGTTGATTAGCTTGTCCCCATGTCTCTGTAAGCTCTTTCCATTTCATTGTAGGCTTTCCCAACTTTTACCATTTCATTAATAGGAACATGCACACTTTCATCACTTTGGTTAGAATATTTAGTTTGCATTTGAAAACTACTATACCTAGTCAGGTATCAATGATGCTTTTAGACTCATGACAAAGCAAGGTTTGGGGGAAAGTTACTAGCATTTGTTTCATGAGGTGGTGTCTGATGTGTGACCTGCTGCCTAAGTCAGGTGCTGCTGCATAAGTTGAGGTGGAAGGAAACAGAAGAGAGTGGGCAGCCACGGGGCCATCTTGTTTGTCACAGAAGCTGGATTGTTGGCACACATGTCTTTGAGTCAACCTGGACTTAAAGTGCTTGTGTGCTGTGTTTGTGAGCATTTCTCTGTCTTTTCAGTTTCCTCAATGCTGCAATTGCTTTTATGTTGATCTACTTCTGTAAAATAAATATATTTTTACCTTAGGAGGAGCTGCAGTGTTATACCTGAGTTGTATTGTGTCCTTCGATGGAGAAATATGTACATAAAAAGGGATCATTAATTTCTGGTGTTCTATTACTGGCTTGGGCAGTGCATTGATACTTTTTTAGTCTATACTGGGTTTCTGGTGGATAGTAGATTCTGAATCCTTATCACGTAGAATGGGAAGCCTTAATATGAAGTGTTCAAAAAGGAAACACTGATATTTTTCATTCTTTGACCTATATGTAAATAAATTGGATTTTAAATCTGAAATTTCTAAGGCGTTTCAATGAGTAAATATTGCTGTCCATGGGGACTATTTTGCATCTCCCATTGCTGAGTTGATTGACTTAACCTTGGTCACATTAAAGGTGAATGGGTAAGGTTAAACAGATTCTATTAATGTTTCTTCAGTTGGCCAGTTAGGGAAAGGTCAGGCTTTGGCAGCTGTCAGCCTTACAGACAAAGGGTTTCTGTGCTTTTGCAGTCTAGAGTCTGACAGCAGCTTATAATTTACTTGGATGCTTTTTAAAACCTCCTTAAGACAGTCAAGAAATATTTCTTATTGGCTTTGCAATACCAGTGGGTCTAATGGTAGGATGCTTTTCAGTAGAGTACTACAGAATGGCAGGGACAGTGAAAATGAGCATTCTTAAAGATGTGGAAGAATATTCTGTGTGTCACAAATGGTGACTCTACCTCATATTAAAAAGACCTAGTGTTCAGTTGCTATTTATGTTCAGGGAAGTGAGGGCTTTTAGGTGAAGGCAAGTGAAGTTGGTAACCTCATTGCCTCACTGAAAACAAGTACACGTAAAACTTTGAATTACTTCTGTTTATTTAAAAGTAGTTTTTCTCATCCTGAGCCTGACATTTAAAATTTGTTTCTCATCCCTTTTAGTTTAAAGCCTTAGTTTCTTTTATCTTAGAAATTATTTCATGTCATTCTTGGTTGGTAATTACTTTTCAGTGAGGATGAATTCAAGTTTAATTTGTCATTGGTTATTGAACATGTCAGTTATGAATTTATTAGGAGCCTTTGGAGGCTTTTCTCCAGTTAACATTGGAACACTGAGTTTATGTTGATTTAATAGTTTTAGGTGTATTGAATTTTAAAATACTTTTGGTATTCTGTCTTTATTTCTGAGATACTGCAAGTTGGCCTTAAATAGTCATAGCTTTTTGATCATTTTGGCCCTTACTGTATTGTTTTTATTGTTTATTGGTATAGTTTGGGTTGTCATAGTTCGTTTCGAATGTGTATTCATTATCATGACCTACTCCATTTCTATTATGTAAAATACGAACATCCCATGCATTGATATACATGACTCTCTTTATACCTACCCTCTTGGGTCTCAAGTTATTATAAGCCTATTAACAAGTTGCAAAGCAATTTTTGTGTGATGCCTGCAAAATAGAGAGCTGTGTGTACTTTTTTATATCTTTTGACACAGAATGAACTACAGCCAATAAGGAGTCTGGTGGAACAGCTGAGACAGGACACACAGATGTAACAGTAGAACGGGCTAGAGAACACATGTGTGTGATAAGCCTGGAAGATTTTCACAGGGCTTCTGGCAAGCCATTGACTATGACAGGAGTGAAAATGGAGCCCGAAGAAGAGTGAAGTGGGATGGTAAAACACACACTCTCAAACACTCTTAGTGGAAATTACCTAAAAAGAATTAGGAGGAATGGGATTAATAATCAGATGAAGAGTGTTAAAGAAAAAAATTATTCATGTCATTTGTTAAGGATAGTAAGGAAGACTTTATTCAAAGGGGCTACTATAATAGGTTTTTGTAGTAGGAGAGAGAGATAAGCTGAAGTTGGAATATGATAGGATAGGTGGGGATTTGGGGCAGGGGTCAGGGTGGATGGAAAATTATTAAGAGGTAGTAAAGTGACCTAAGGAATTTTGCTGAAGGCAGACCAGGATCATAAGATATTAAAGATGGTCAGACCAAGGGTGGGGGATTTTCCCTAAACTTACTTAGCAGGATTCTCACTGAAACGGAATTAGCAGGCCTTATCAAGAAGAGGTTTCAGGAGCTTGACAAGAGTTAGGTCAAGGAGAGAGCCTTGTCAAGTGTCAAACATAACTTCTGAATAGAGAAATAAATTGTTTTATGTTCCAAGGCTGTGAAGTAGGCAAGATTGACAGTCCCAGGCAGGGTACTCTCTGAGTGTTGAGTGAATGTTTAATGTCTAGAGAAAATACTAACTGAATTCAAAAGATTTATCTCAATTCTGTTTCATAAACACTAGACATCTTTAAGATGAGTATAGCAAAATTGAGTACTTATTTTTTTCAAGGTTAAATATTAGATAATAGGTATATGTTATACATCAAATGAGCTTTTCTATTGAGCCAGATTTGAGGGATTATGCTGCCTTGCAAACTTTTATTTGTTCTATTTCTAGGGAAGTTTATGATTTAGAAAGAGCACTGTGTATTTCTGTTACAATTGAATACCTTTCAAAATGATTTAAATGAAGGCATTAACACAGGGCTTCCTTTTTAAAAGTAAACACTACAAGTATAATACTTTTGTTCTCATAGTGGTTTTTGGCATCCAATAATTATGGAAGCCAACCTGGTATTATTTTACGTATATTTATTGGGCAGTTACAGTAAAATATTGATACATTTTATATTTGGAGAATGGAGAAAAGTTTATTAAGTTTTCTAGTTAGTTGAGGCCTAACCATTTATGCATACAGTTGTAAAAATACACCATGGCAGATGGTCTTAGTGACAATATTTTAGAGTTCACAGAATTTGGGTTTTTCTAATCAACCTACAAAATTAGATTCTGCTCATGATAATATGGTTTAAGTCTAGAGACGCTATGGCTAAATGTGAAACTTCAAGCTGAATTACCCTTAAAGGCTAAAATTAACATATGCAGAAATTTTCAAAATGACTTGTGAAAGTCATTTCTCTTTTTTAAAGTTTTCATATAGATTTCGAATATAGGACTCTTTGTATTCTTATTGTTGATGGCTTTCCATGCCTATAACTTTTGCCCTTGAAAAAAAAGTATGTCTTTAAATTAGCTGAAGTTTCCCCCACACAGAGCTATGTCCTATTTGTTTTATAATGATATATATCTATTTCAATTTTATTAATTTTTTTTTGAGACAGGGTTTCACTCCATTGCCCAGGCTTGAGTGCAGTGACGTGATCTTGGCTCACTGCAACCTTTGCCTCCTGAGTTCAAGAGTTTCTCTTGCCTCAGCCTCCCTAATAGCTGGAATTGCAGGCATGCGCCACCAGGCCCAGCTGATTTGCGTATTTTTTGTGTTTTTAGTAGAGACAGGGTTTTGTCATGTTGGCCAGGCTGGTCTCAAACTCCTGGCTTCAAGTGATTCATCCACCTCAGCCTCCCAAAGTTCTGGGTCTACAGGCGTGAGCCACCATGCCTGATATATATGTGTGTGTGTGTGTGTGTGTGTGTGTGTGTGTGTGTGTACATACGTACATATATATTTATATCCTCAAAGAATGAAATTAATTACACTAAATATAATTTCCAGTGTTAAATATTCTCTGTAGTTTAACATTTACATTATGGAATGTAGTTTCCAGAAAGGGGTTCTGATCCAGACACCAAGAGAGGGTTCTTGGATCTTGTGCAAGAAAGAATTTGGGGTGAGTCCATAGAGGAAAGTGAAAGCAAGTTTATTAAGAAAGTAAAGAAACAAAAGAATGGCTACTGCATAGGCAGAGTAGCCCCACGGGCTGCTGGTTGGCTATTTTTAAGGTTATTTCTTGATCATATGCTAAACAAGAGGTGGATTATTCTTGAGTTTTCTAGGGAAGGGATGGACAATTCCCAGAACTCTGGGTTTCTCCCCTTTTTAGACTATATAGGGTAATTTTTGGATGTTGCTATGGTATTTGTAAACTGTACTGGTGCTGGTGGGAGTATCTTTTAGCATGCTAATGGATTATAATTAGCATATAGTGAGCAGTAAGGATGACCAGAGGTCACTTTTGTGGCCATCTTGGTTTTGGTGGGTTTTGGCCGGCTTCTTTAATGCATCCTGTTTTATCAGCAGGGTCTTTAGGACCTGTTGTCTTGTCATAGCCAGTCTTGCCGACCCCTTATCTCATCCTGTGCCTGAGAATGCCTAACCTCCTGGGAATGCAGCCCATCAAGTGCAAGCCTCATTTGATCCAGCCTCTGTTCAAGATGGAGTTGCTCTCGCTCTACTAGAGTCTTTTGGCAGTGTTACTCATGTTTTCTGAAGGTGTTCTGAAAAAAGATACTGAGCTTTTAAATGTATACTTTTTTTTTTTTGAGACAGAGTCTCACTCTGTCACCCAGGCTAGAGTCCAATGGCATGATCTCAGCTCACTGCAACCTCCTCCGCCTCCTGGGTTCAAATGATTCTCCTGCCTCAGCCTCCCGAGTAGCTGGGATTACAGGCGCCCACCACCATGCCTGGCTAATTTTTGTATTTTTGGTAGAGACGGGGTTTCACTATCTTGGCCAGGCTGGTCTTGAACTCCTGACCTTGTGATCCGCCTACCTCGGCCTCCCAAAGTGTTGGGATTACAGGCATGAGTCACCACGCCCAACCATGTATACATTTTTAAAAATTTCATAATCTTTATAATCTTTCCCTCTTTCCTCCAAGTTCCCTGAAAAGTTAATTCTTTTTGGCTGAAGTCTTGTGTCATGGTCTAGTTCAGAGTCTAGGTCAGATTGCCTTATCCTAGGTCTTTTGGATGAGAATAAGAACCAGGGATGTGGAGGGCAAATGGAGTTGTAAAGGTAATCATTTTGTGTTCTCAATCTTTGAGTGACTTAATCTGAGTTACAAAGGGAGGAGGAAGTAGTTGCTTAACAGATCCATTTGGCCCAGGCCCTGTGAATATATCCATTCTGCTACTCCCCACCCCTCTGAAGGCATACAAAGGACAACAGCACAGTTAATACCCCTATTCTGGACTTGTCTCCATTTATTCTCTACCTGCCTCTGTTTGTTTATCTCCATGACTTTCAAATACCTTGTGCTGTACTTCAGCTATTGATACCTGCCTCCTGTCTGGCTTTGTTTCCTGTTCATCTCTGGTCAAAATGTGCTCTCCCCATTCCAGGAGAATCTTTCTGTTATCTTGGAGCTTAATAGTCAAATATATTCCAATTCCCTTTAGTTGGTCCAAGGAATAAGGCTTCTGTATGAATATTGGAAAACCCAGAGGACTGTTTCCAGACTTGCATGGGGTCCTTGTTTTCTAAAGGAGGAATATTTATTGATGACTGTATAAGTAGTGGACTTATTAAGGTTTAGATTTATCTGGTGATATAAGGAGACCGAGGAGAGATTATCACTAATAGCTAACATTTGTAATGTGTTTGTTAAGTGCCAGGCACTTTGGTAAATACTTCACTTGGGTAAAAAAATTTAACTTCTTCTTCTGTGGTAGAGACAGTTTTGCTCTGTCGCCTAGGCTGGAGTGCAGTGATGTGATCACAGCTCACTGCAGCCTTGAACTCTTGGGCTGAAGTGGTCCTTCCACCTCAGCCTCCCAAGTAGCTGGGAATACAGGCGCATGCCACCATGCCTGGCTAATTTTTTCTTTTTCTTTTTTTCTTTTATAGAAATAAGTTCTCACTGTGTTGCCTAGGCTGGTCTTGAACTACAGGCCTTAAGTGATCCTTGCAACTTGGCCTCCCATAGTGCTGGAATTACAGGTGTGAGTCACTGTGACCAGCCAGGTTTATGTAATTTAATCCTCACAACAGCTCCATGAGGAAACTGAAGCTCAGACAGGTTAAGTAAATTTCCTTAAAATTAGTCTTCTAAATATTTAGAGATGTATAAGTCACAAAGCATGTTACTAAATATATGAGTAGATTTCAAAGCTTAACTATTGAAATGAAGTGGAATAGATGCTGACATTTAAGGTGACAGGGCCCATCAAAAGTGCTATACAAACACAGGTGTGAGTTTAGAGATTTACTTTAGTGTCAGAAATTAAAGCATTAACTATAATTTTACTGAGATGTTTCGTTTTAGCTGACAGTTGTTGGCAGGAATGGAAACCAAATATATTAAATATACCATTGGTAGCTTTCTCGGTATAATATTGCCATCTCTAGGGAAAACATTATATTCACCCAACTTAGTCGTTGAGGGGTTTGTTTCCTAGCCCGTAGTTTTTCTATGCCCTTTTTCTTTTTCTTCTCTGCTACCTTTTGTTTATCTTTTTAAAAACATTTTTCAGATCACATTGTATATTTTAGTTCATGTTGAACAATTGACTCATGTATAATATTCAAAGATCAGTGTAAATCAAAATCCAGGCAGTAGATACAAAATATATTTTTAAATTTTTAAATTAAATTTTATCAGGCAGTAGATTCTGTACTTGAGGTGGGAGTCATTATTTTAATAGGCCAGGAAAAGAAAAGTTATGGACTTGAGTTGGTTTTTTTTACTATCTCACAAGAGAGATGCCATAGAGGAAAGCCTACTGTTTCAAACTGGGCCTTTCACAAGGATGGCTTGTTGGTTCAGTCCAGTAGTTCTGGACTATAGGGGTTATAGTCACCCCTGCTAGATATATTGGCCATCTTTATGGTATTTTTGGTGTTTGTAGAAATGATTGGCAAGTACAACAGGTGTTTAGTAGACAGGAGATGGGGATGCTGGTGCATTTACAGTGCACTGAGTAGTTCTGTACAACCACAGATTTTCCTACATCCTTCCTGCCATTTTTTTTTTTTTTTTTTTTTTGAGACAGAGTCTCTCTCTGTTGCCAAGCTGAAGTGCAGTGGCGCGATCTCGGCTCACTGCAACCTCTGCCTCCCGGGTTCAAGATATTATCTCCCTCAGTCTCCCGAGTAGCTGGGACTATAGGCATGTGCCACCCCGCCCAGCTAATTTTTGTAGTTTTAGTAGAGACGGGGTTTCACCATTTTCGTCAGGATGGTCTTGATCTCTTGACCTGGTGATCTGCCTGCTTCGGCCTTCCAAAGTGCTGGGATTACAGACGTGAAACACCATACCTGGCCTCCTTCTTGACTTTTTATATTCATGTGAACAACAACAGAAACCTAGAAACCAAAAAACTAAACTGTTTCTAATTATCTGAATCTACAACTAAACACTGTTCTATAAATCAACACAAAATATTTTTCCCCCATGTTTTTGGTATACCCTCATTGTTCCTGGACTGCAACTAGCCTATGAGTTGAGGAAGATAATACTTTGTTTCGTTCTGAGTGTTTCTGAGTTCACTTTTTTGACAAAGAACATCACTGATGTGGTATTTGAAACACCAATGCACACACCGTGTCAGTTTGCATTGGTAGGTGGGTTATTCCTGATGTTTTTGCTGATGGGTATGGTATCTAACTACTTGATCATGTAGTCTAGGGCACTGTGTCTGATCAATTATGTATGCCACTATTTTTTGTTTTAAATTTTTAAATATTTTACATATATTTAGTTATGGAATTCTATTGATATTAAAAAATTGTGAATTTTATTTTTGGATAGTAATACAAGTATTGCAACATATTTTAAGTATTAAAATATTTAAAGAAGCATTGGGTCTGATCAGGTTGTTAACCACTAGTTCCACCCAAGGTGTGTTCCTTTGCTTTGCAGATTCTCAGGTATGATTCTGTTACATTCTTGCGTGTAGTATTATTAGCACTGACTGTAGCATATTTCTTATTTTTTTTTGTCTTTTTGGAAGATTTAAAGTAGTTTTGGCTTACAGTTCTACTTTTCTTTTTTAACACTTTTCTCTTTTTGAAAAAAAAGATATTGTTTGCCTCGCTAATACTAAAGTAGCTTTCACTGCAGTCACATTGTTTTCATAACTCAAGTTATATCTGGATATTTTCCTATTTTTTGTAAAAACAAAAAAAAAAATCTTCTTAAACCTTCAATATGACTTACTTTCGGTACCCTTAAGAACTTATTAGCAAAGTAGATGAAGGAAAGACCCAAAGCAAAAATAATAATAATAACTTCTTCTTGGACCCCTTCATATACAGAGTTCAAAGCTCTTCATATCTTGTGAATGCAGAGCTTCCCAGAATCCCTGTGGAACAGGGCAAGCTAACCTCTCAGATAGGAAGGATTAAGACTGATTGTCTGTTTACAGATTTTTTGGTGGGGATATTCAGTTCTTTCTATTTCCCTTGGAGAGTTCTTCATAGAACATGTAGTGAAGGTGCCTTTTTTCTGAGCTTGTGCTGTTGATATAGTGAGGTTTCTGGTCTTTGGATCACTTTTGTATAGAATCCTAGAAATCATCCATTTATGACTATGATTTAAAATAGCCAGTCTTGAGGAATTCTAATCATAAAAAGAATTCTAATTTTCAAAATTAATTTTATTTGTTTATTTACATTTTGATGATGTTAGTGTAAAGAAAACCATAGAGAAATCTCACATATCATAAATCACTGAGAGAACTTTGCCTTTGGATTAAGGGACCACTGAAATTTAACTTGTCAATCTGCAAGCCTCGAAGATAAATAAACCTCAGGGGAGGCGTAGGAGGGGTGGTTTGGGATGAGATGAGTAGGTCGGGGTGATCTCTTTCCCTTGCTTCTTTGAGAAGGCTAAGTGCTGCTAGAGCTCTGTTCTGAGGACCAGCTGGTGATAAATGAGCTTCAGTTCCTTCTTTTTTCCAGCAACAGCAGCCTTAGTGCAATAGTTCCTCAGTGCCGCGTGGTTCTTTCTTCCCTTTCCAGCTTGAACACAGACATAGGCCCATCATCTCATTTTTTCTAACCATAGTATAACCTTTACTTTTGTGGACATTTCCTAGATGTCATATATTCTGTTTACTTAACATTATTTTAATGATACCATCTCCTTTTTTTATTTCAAGGTAATGTGCTCATGTATTTTCCACATTAATCTTGATTCTGGTTTTACATTTTTACTAAAAAGAAGTTTGTCATGGGAAAGAGTGGAAGATGAGACTAGCAAGATAGGAGGGCAGGAAGGAATTGTGGAAGGTTTTTGAGGATCAGGGTGACATGTTATAATCTAGTATGATGAAGAGAACTGCAACAGCTGAGTAAATAAAGGATTGGGGAATTGAGACCCAAGTTGAGACATAAGGTCACCAAGTAATTAATTATAGGCTGAGTATCCCTTATCTAAAATGCTTGGGATCAGATGTGTTTTGGATTTCTATTTTTTTTCAGATTTTGGAAAGTTTATCTTATACACTTACTGGTTGAGCATCTGAAAATCTGAAATGTTCCAGTGAGCATTTAATCTGAGTGTCATGTTGATGCTCAAAAAGTTGTAGATTTTGGAGCACTTTGGATTCTGTATTTTCAGGTTTGGGATGTTCAACCTGTCGAATGTTGAGACTTATGGTAGAGACCTCTTAGAAGGATATTGCCAGTGTTCAGGTTAATGATAAAGATAATTATTTGTTGAGCAAATAGTGAGTGACCAAATGAAAGACTGAATGAGGATGTGAACTATATTAGTAGCTGTGAGAATGAAAAGAAGTGGGCAGATGTGGTAGACATTATGGAAATAGCCTAAAGACTTGATGGCTAATGGAATGTGCAGTGAAGATGACTCCAAGCCATCTGGTATAGAGGACAAGAGTAGTGTAATGTTAGTAATGATAGTGAACATAAAAAAAAAGGAGTATGTTTTTGGGTTAGGATAGTATATTTGATGTGAAGATATTGCTTGTGAGTGCTATGGGCCAGTAGAGATAGACAGTGGGCAGTTCAAAATGTTAGGTTGAGTTCAGGAGATCGTTGTTGAAAGTATATAATCACAATATCACAGAAAATAGTATTTGCAACTGTGAAAACAAAGCTTGCTAAGGGAGAGAGGATGAATAAGATCTGGGAAAATTAATCTTATAGTAGATTTTTCATGACCCCATGCAAGTTACTGACCCTTTCAACGCCTCATTTTCTTCTACTATAAAATGAGGAAAATTATAGTATCTCCTTAATAGAATTGTTGTGAAATTGAATGGAATTATCTATGTAAATTGCATAGAGCTTGGCAGGCATATAGTAAATACTCATTAAAAGTTAGCTATCTTATTGTTTATTGAAGGTTTAAAATTAAACAAGTGATCTTATTAGCAGTGATATTTTTATTTCTCAAGTTAAAACTGTTTGGTTTTTGTAGGTGTGGTTAGTTGTAATCTTGGAACTAATTTTTTGTGATAAATATGTAATTCACGTTTGAGTATTTTTATTTAAAGTGTTCACTTTTCTTTTCTTTTTTTGAGCCAGAGTCTCGCTCTGTTGCCCAGGCTGGAGTGCAATGGCATGATCTCGGCTCACGGCATCCTCCACCTCCCAGGTTTAAGCAATTCTCCTCCCTCAGCCTCTTAAGTAGCTGGGATTACAGGTGTTTGCCACCATGCCTGGCTAGCTTTTGTATTTTTAGTAGAGATGGGGTTTCACCATGTTGGCCAGGCTGGTCTCAAACTCCTGAGCTCGTGATCCATCTGCTTCGGCCTCCCAAAGTGCTGGGATTACAGGTGTGAGCCACCACGCCCGGCCTATTAAAGTGCCCACTTTTCTTGACATCCTCTAAGATGTAGACTTTACCCTTGGTTGAATATATAATGTTTTTCTTTGATTAGAGTGGGGTAAATGAAGGGTGATGATACTCACACTGAATCCTGAATTTGACACATTTCTTCCAATGAAAATGGGCTGCAAGGAACCCAGTTGTATGTGGCACCGTTTTTTAGTTTTTTTTTTCTCTGACACAGGATTACTGTGCTGTAGAAGTGTCATTTGGGGGAGCCAAAGCACTGTACTATAATATATATACCAGTCCATTCAGTGTAGAAGGGGAAAAAAAATAGTGTCATGAATTGAAGTTCATGCTATTCAGGTGTTTGTATGTTTCTTCCTTCTGCTTTAATAGTAAATGGTTAGAGGGATTTGTTAAATAGTAAATGAATAAAACTAAATGCAGAGCACATATATAGCTAGAATTTTAATTTTTTTACATTTGTATTTTAGTTCTATTGATATTTTAAAGGTAATGAGAAATTAGCATCTTCAGTTGGATATGTATCATATCCCTTCAAAGCTGTAATTGCTTTAAATTAGACTGTCAATTCCTTGTCTAATTGAGACCTGTGGTGAAATCCCCCCCCCCCCCAAAAAAGCAGTCTTTGGATTTTTCCGGTCAGTGAACTGGCTAATATTTTCTGAGTTCCTGTAGATACAAAGCACTGTAAATTATATTTACAATATCACCACTTGAGTAAGTACTTAAAAAGACAATTTTGGAACTGTTTGGTTGATTAGTGTATATCAGAGCTTTTGTTTGGTTTCTCTAGGTAGAGGTTGTTCAGGGATGTAATAGGATCTGCATACAAATAGATTGCAATTTGTGTTTAGAAAGGATAACTTACTTTTAAAATTCTGTCTCTCCTGATTTTCATTTAGTTTGCTGTATACCACTTAAAATGGATTAGAATTCATTTTCTTATTCCTGTTTAAAATAACCTTGGCCTGATTACTTTTCTTTTTATTTACCACTCCTCTTGAGACAGGTGTGTGCGCATGCACACATACATAAAAGAAGATCTACGGTTTTGGTGGTATTTATAGCAGGGAAAAGAGATGATTTATTTGAACTTTTTAGTAGATTACTATCGGTAGTCTTAGGAAAAGTCTATTTTGGAATTTCACTGCCTCTTTTTAATTTTTTTATTTTTTGGTGAGAGGTTGCTAGAGCAGAGGGGCTGTCTCCAAGACCATGTCTTCATCAGAAACTGGGGTTTAATAGATGTTAGAAATGGTATATATTTCTTCCACCATCTCTTAAGCTCTTCTGTTTATTACCTGACTTTTGTTTATCAAATTCCAGAGTTGCTTACTTTTGTTTTGTTAGCTAATAGGGGTGCTTCGGGTGGGTTAAGAGAAGAAATACTTTTTTCAAAAGTCACCATCATTCTGTGTGAGAGAGAATGAAATTCCTATAGAGAAAAGTAATTAGTTAGCTTGGTGTGTTGTAATGGCAGGTTTGCTATTTTTTTGTACTCTTTCTCTTTCTTCGTTTCACAAAGAAGGTTGACAAGCTACTTACCTTTCTATGAATGCTTTTCTTTAAAACTATATAATTGAATGCCTAGAGAAATGAACCTTGGCTTCAGCAGTACTGAATGGCAAAAGTGGAAAGAAACTCATTTTTCCCTTCCTTCCTTCCCTACTTCTCTTTCTCCTTCCATGCTTTCCTTCCTTCTTTCCCTGTTTCTTAAAAAATGCGATTTGAATCTAGTTTGGGTAAAGTTGACCTGTGGGGAGTTGAAGGAGAAAACTGAAATTAAGTATTTTTCTTCTCTTATGAGTATTGTGTTAATTTGCTCCAAATGATGGAATTAGCCTAAATGTTAAGAAGTGCTAAGTTTCAGCAAATGAAGTTGAGCTTAATTTGTATTTCTTTATGTTTACTGTGTATGTGGTAAAATGAGATAATTAATAAAGGTTTAAAGGGATTCTAACTGATAAACTCACCGTTTCACCTTCTTAAACCTAAGAGGCATAATTTGCCTAAATTATGCAAAATGCTAATTAAAGGGTTTAATTTGCTAATCATATCCATTTGATTAGAGGCAGATGCTGATTATCTGCACAATTCTAAATGGACCTTTCAAAGATGGCTTTCATTATTTAAAATCAACTTGTCAAATTAAGGCATAAACTTAAGGAATAACAAATACCAGTAGTTAACTACATACTTCCAGTGTAACGCAGGGCAAGATGATTCACAAATGCTGTGCATCAAAGACTTGGTGTATTCAATGTCATTGTGAATTTCAGTAGTCCCAAAGTTTAAGAGTTGAACTTTGTTTGGCTTTTTTATTGAGCTTATTAGATTCTCTAGTCATACCTTTGTTGGTCCTTTGGGTCTTTGACTATTTTCCTGGCTCTTTTTTCTTCCTGCTGTGAGTCAGACAGCACAAAGAGCAGAGGCAGTCTTGTCCATGTGCATTCACACCATGCATAGAAATGGTCAGAACATATCGGGCCGGGCGCAGTGGCTCACGCGTGTAATCCCAGCACTTCGGGAGGCTGAGGTGGGCAGTTCACTTGAGGTCAGGAGTTTGAGACCAGCCTTAACAGCATGGTGAAATCCCGTCTCTACTAAAAATACAAAAATTAGCTAGATGTGGTGGCGGGCGCCTGCAATCCCAGCTACTTGGGAGGCTGAGGCAAGAGAATCACTTGAACTCGAGAGGCGGAGGTTGCAGTAAGCTGAGATTGCGCCACTGCACTCCAGCCTGGGTAACAGCGAGACTCTGTCTCAAAAAAAAAATAAATAAATAAATAAATAAATAAATAAGAGGAAAAAAAAGAATATTTAACAGACAAGTATGCCACGCTCCCTTTATGGGTTACCAAATCTTCCTCTTACATATCTAAGAGATGTGGCAGGAAACAGACAACAGGTATGGGTCAGTGTTACTGCCGGGAAGGAGGGGGAACATCTCAGTTCAATAACTGAACAAGAATTTGGATCCAGGCACCCAGCCTTTGTATTCTCCCTGGCTTGTCTTTTTCTTAGAGTGAAGACAGAAAACTATTTATAGACTGGTCAAGTGTGTCTGTGGCTGATTTAGGGCAAAGACTAGGGAAACCAAGGCAGAAACTGCATTACTTTTTTCTTTTTTTTTGAGATGGGGTCTCATTCTATTGCCCAGGCTGGAGTGCAGTGGTGCGATCATGGCTTCACCTCCCCAGGCTCAGGTGATCCTTCCACCTCAGCCTCTTGAGTAGCTGGGACTACAGGTATGTGTCACCACGCGTGGCTAATTTTTGTACTTTTTTTTTCTGTAGAGATGGGTTTTGCCATGTTGCCTGGGCTGGTCTCAAACTCCTGGGTTCAAGTGATCTGCCTGCCTCGGCCTCCCAAAATGTTAGGATTGCAGGTATGAGCCACTGTGCCTGGCCAAAACTGCATTACTTCTAATCCAAGTTAGAAACAAATGGCCCAGTAACAGAAAATGTTTGGGGTTTTGCATTCGAGACCTAGGGTGTTAGGATAGGGCATCTGAGGTGTAGACATATGAATCCTGCTTTGACCTGCATCAAGATCAAGGGTAGTAGGATGAGAGCATGCTATCTAAGCGGGGATACACCAGAGAGGTCATATAGCTTGTGAGTGAAGAGCATAGGCTCTGGTGCTGTAACACCTGTAGTTGAATACTGGTGCTGCTATTTACTAGTTGTTTTTCTTCTCTGACTTGGTTTCGTCATCTGTAAAATAGAGTATATAATAGTATTACCTCATAACTTTGGGAGGCTTTAATAAGTTAGTACCTTTTATAAAGTACTTATTAACATTGCCTAGCATATAGTAAGTACACAACAAATATTAACTATTATTTATTATTATTTGTTACCATTCTAGCTTTTGTATGAGATTTGCAAATGATAATGTATAGGGAGAACACCGGATTTCATCCCCCAATACCCACTTGAGTTGTTTAACTGTGCTACAAATATATGTAGAGTAATAAGTTATAAGAACTTCAGTAGTATAAAGCTAATAGAACTTGAAATACTAGAGTCTTATTAAAATGAATAAACACAGATTTGAGTCCAAATCTTCTTTTCATGCAGTCTGAGGAGGTTAAGGATATGTGTAAATTGTTGCTAAACTGACAGCTATTGGAAGAACCTGAACATGAGCACTTTTTACATTTGAATTCAAAGGGTAAAAGGGGAGGTTCCTTTAAATTTAGTTATTTTTTAGGTTTTAGAGGATTAGATTTGTGATAGGATAAGGAATAATAGAGTGCTGTTGATTTTATCCTGGCTAAGATTAATAGTCTGTTTGCCACTTCTATGCCTAAATGTCTCTAGAATCTGTCCATCTC
Source organism: Pan troglodytes (assembly GCF_028858775.2). NCBI lineage: Eukaryota > Metazoa > Chordata > Mammalia > Primates > Hominidae > Pan > Pan troglodytes. Next base: position 65,971,434 of record NC_072403.2, read on the forward strand.
CTTTCAGTTTCATCGTCACTATTCTAGCTTGGGCTACCATGATTTCTTATCCAATCCATTCTTTTTTTTTTTTTTTTTTTTTTTTGAGATGGAGTCTTGCTCTGTTGCCCAGGCTGGAGTGTAGTGGTGCAATCTCAGCTCACTGCAACCTTGGCCTCCTGGGTTCAAGTGATTCTCCTGCCTCAGCCTCCCAAGTAGCTGGGACTACAGGCGCACACCACCATGCCCAGCTCATTTTTGTAGCTTTAGTAGAGACAGGGTTTCACCATGATGGCCAAGCTGGTCTCGAACTCCTGACTTTGTGATCCCCCCACATTGGCCTCCCAAAGTGCTGGGATTACAGGAGTGAGCCACCGTGCCGGCCCATCCAATCCATTCTTTACCCTGAAGCAAGAGTGCAGATATTTACAGATGTCTATGCTACAGCCCCTCCCCAACTCTTCAGCAATTTCCTATTAATATAATGTTAATCTTCAAAATTCATAATAAGTTACCTCAAGCTCTGATCCCTGTTTACCTCCCTAGCCTGATCTCCTACCACTAATCTGTAAACTGTATGGACCAGCCATGTGAACTTCCTTTAGTTGTGAAAACACATTTTTTTCCCTTGACTTTGGATACTCTTCCCTACATTTCATCTAATTCTGACTCATCTGTCATGTATCAGCTTAAACAGTTTTCTTTCTGGGACATTTTCTTAAGTTTGGCATAGAAACCCATCCTCTGTGGCTTTTTTTTTTTTTTTTTTTTTTGAGACAGTTTCGCTCTTGTTGCCCAGGCTGGAGTGCACTGGTGCGATCTCGGCTCACTGAAACCTCTGCCTTCTGTGTGTTCAAGAGATTCTCCTCCCTCAGCCTCCTGAGTAGCTAGGATTACAGGTGCCTGCCACCACTCCTGGCTAATTTTTGTATTTTTAGTAGAGATGGGGTTTCACCATGTTGGTGAAGCTGGTATCGGATTCCTGACCTCGTGATCCACCCGCCTTGGCCTCCCAAAGTGCTGGGGTTGCAGGCATGAACCACCGCACCCGGCTTCCTCTGTCAGAGCACTTATACTTGAGGGTTATCACCCGCCTGTCTTGAAATGGGCTCTAAGTCTCCTGAAAGCAAAAAGGACCCTGAATATGGTGTTTATTACCTAACACAATGTCTAGCCTATAGGAGGTACTTAATATATGTTGGTTGAACAAAGGAGTAAATAAATGAAGTAGCTACCTACAGTTGTTCCCCAGAAGATACATTACTTAAGCACCGTAAAAACTGTTTGGCCTTTTGAATGTTTATTGTAAAGTTTAAATTCTCAGTCGTTTGTTCTTAGTTTGTGCTAACAGCTTCATAAAATGGGTGGATCAAGCAATAGTGTGCAGTTAGCGAACTGGGTCCACAAACTCAAGATTCAAATCACTTTTGGCTAATTGTGTACTTATGGACATCAGATTGCTCTTGCATTAAAATTTATTAGGCAGACTTTGAGTGGGAAAATAAAAATCTTGATTCGGTAGATGCTGGAGAACAGTAAAAAATAGAAAAATTTGCAGGTTGGTGAGATTTCCCAGATTCAGTGTGTGGTGTATCTCTAAAGTTCAAAATCTTTCAAGAAGGTTGCTGGTGTATGCTGGGTGTCAGAACAGGAGAGATGTTTTTAACACCTAGCACAGCTGCAAACTAGATGGTCTGGAATTTGCAAGTACATCTTTCAGTTTTATTTCATCTTGAAGCTTTCATGTGGGTTTAACAGTTATTCAATGTAATTGAAGTTAATGTAGCTAAAATTGCATATTATTTTTGAAGTGTTCAGAATGAAAATAATTTATGGTCTTTAAGAATGAGTATGCCGATATTTCATATTCTGTATTGGCAGTAAAGTAAAAATTAATTATTTTCACTATAAGTATTATATAAACAATAAAGATATTTAGGAGGGAGTATATATGCTTATAGGAAATAAATGTTTTGCCTCCCAGGAGATCATCTTAGGTGGTACAGTGGATTAAAAATGGCCTCAAATTATTTGATATTTTCTCATTGAGAAGTGGGATCTATGTCACCACCCCTTGAATCTCAGTGGGTTTAAAAAATTATGGTTAAATATACATAATCTTTACATTTTAAACTATTTTTAAGTGTACAGTTCTTTGTCATTAAGTGTATTCACATTGTTGTGCAACCATCCCCATTCATCTCCAGAACTTTTTCATCTTCTCCAGCTGAAACTCATTACCCTTTAAATACTAACTCCTCATTCTTCCCCTGCCCACCTCTTGATGTGAGTGGGTTTTGGCAAATAGAGTATGGATGGCAGCAGTGACAGAGTACCAGTGTCTGGGTACAGGCTTTAAGAAACTGGGGGCTTCCACTTTCTGTCTCTGGTACACAGTCTTCAGGAGCTCTGGGATGCCATTAAGAATTCTAAGTAGATTTGATGGAGAATCTGTTCTGAAACCTGGCAGTAACTAGTAATTGCCATGCTGGAGAGGCATGTTGACATTCCCACCTGAGCCCAGCCTTTTAAGCATCCCTGTCAAGGTGCCATACATGAGAGCAGAGCCATCTAAGAACCTCCAGATTAATCTGTTCACCAGCTCAGTACCTCTGGTGACTTCATTTGGTGCCACATGGAGTAGAGACATTGCCAGCAGCACCCTTTCTGAATACCTGACCATCAGAATTGAGAGCTGTAATACAGTGGCTGCTATTTTAAACTGTTAAGTTTTGGGATAGTTTGTTATGCAGTGATAGATAATTAGAACTGGTAGCTAGAGCTTCTGGCTTCTTGAGTTTGAGCTGAAAATAACAATCAGTGTATCCTAAATACCTCAAAACAATTGGAAAGACTATATAAAATGTAATGAAAGATGCTATTAACAATTAAATAATATGGATAATGAAATTCCAATAATTAGTTGAGTGGAGAAGACAACTCTGAGGAGCCCAGATTACTTAGAAGGGACAGAAATGGGAAAATTGTTGATAAATGCTTTTCACCTTTCAGAAATTTGATTCGTGAATCTGCTTAAAAGTTAGCTGAGAAGTTTGTGGCTTTTTCATTTTGAAGAAGAGATTTGCCAGGAGTCTGAGAATCCTTTAAATTCTTCCAAAGACAGCTTTATTATGTTTAGGACAGTGGAAAGTAATGTAATAAGGTATAAAGTATGAGATAATGAGGTTGATATTTTTATGTGGTGCTCTTAGCCCCTTAGAGTTTGCCAAAATTTAAAGCAGACCAAGTTTAATGAGTGTACTTCATAGTATAGATTGTGGACAGTCCTTTTTGCTTGCTAAATTCAGTTTAGCTCAGATGGTGAATACCAATATGTTCAGAGTACTGTGTAGGTGCTATGGGGGATTTAAAAACACCTTCTTAAGTAGAAAGAGGTATAAATAAATGAATGAAACAATCATAAGTTACTATAGACACCACATTATACAGGCTTCTTAATTTTTGTATGCCATTTCTAAATGGTTGCAGATTTTTCTCCTTTTATTTTCAGCATTTAATGCTTTATATTGGCTCTTGATATATGGAGTTTGGATTATGGAAGGTAAGGGGGAGATTTTAATTCATATGGAAATCTATGGAAATTATTTCTTACTGAAAAACTGAAAATAGATAAAATTAAAAAATACAATTTCGTAAGTGCAGGAAAGCCGGACAGTTGAGGCCTAATATACCCTTTTGTGTTGGCAGACAGATTTGCTGCTATTATGACACTTTGCTTAAGGAATGGGAGTATCGTGGATGAATATAAACCTATACACAGCTGTTTGTGTTTGCTGCACAGCTTTCTGGATACCTTAAGCTGTATCACTTTTGGATTGTAATGATTTTACTGGAGGCAAGAAACAAAGTGAACAAGATACAGCATCAAAATTCTCTTTTAAGTTTCCCAAGGCTGCTCTTATTTCTCTCTACAAAATAGAAATAATAATTTTGCCCTTTTTTTGATAACACTAGCAGTAGCAAGCAAAGTATAGATAAGAACAAGTGACATATTTTGAGTAAGTGATCAATGTCAGGATCTTTACAGAAAACAATAGGATGGATCTAAAATGAATGAACTGAGTGTTTTCTCTTTTTTTTTTTTGCAGTTTTGGGGGGCATCGAATGAAAATGGCCACATTTAGGTAGGGTAGGAGAACAGGCTTTGGAAGGAGCGGGTATTTTATTACAGTGTGAATAAAATAAATATTTAGAACATTACAAGAATGATGGCTGACACTGAGAGATTCATGTTAATGTTATAGGTTTCTCAAGGCTGATAGGAGCTCTTATCTTGTATTTCTAATGTAGAGGAATAGAAGGAAATCTATGGATGGATGGGGTGCAGAAGAATGGCCCTTTGGCAGTGTCGGTAGTGCTGCTTCCTGTCACACTCTAGTGTTACAGCACTTATAAACTGGATGTGCCTTCTGAGGATACTATCCTTTCTGAGTGCATCGTGGCCTCTTCCTATATTTGAATCCATGTTTTAAGTGCAGATGAAGTGCTTGGACACTGTGGCACTGTAAGTAGGATTAGAACTGTGACTTAGGATAGGGTATAACCAAGGGGAGGAAGCTTGGTGGACCTTGAAGTAAGATAAATGTGTGAGTAGCCTCTTTCTCCTTCTTGATTCAGGGCACATGGATGAGATGGTTGGGAAACACTTTTTAAGTCCCTGTCAATGTCAAGAAGTGGCTTGAAGGGGCTTTAATCTCTCAATCCCTTCCCCACCAAGGTACCCCAGATTAATGAACAATTGATAAAAAGTGTGCTTTCTATGCAAATGTATCTTTTAAGATAAGTTCCCTAGCAAAATCCCACTCCTAAGCACATCCTATGTAGAAATTCTGGAGCCACTGTTGTCCTTTATATTATTTTATAGCTAATATTTAATAAATGCTTTATGTGTGTCCAGCATTATGTTGTATGTTATGGAAGATTTGCATTAACATGTTTATAGTTGAAGAGAGCAGGAAAAGTCTGATTTCAGGAAACAGAACAAGGTAAAATAATATGGTGTCAGAATATTTAATATGGTCTACCAGGGTTATAGGGGGGAAAAAAAAGTGGGCATTGCCATGGGCTGGATTAATATAGGAAGGCGTCATTGAGCTGACAGCTGTGAACAGCATCTTAAAAGATAAGGCAGAAAGGAGGTAGCAGAAATACTCCAATGGATGGAATATCATGTGCCAACTGCAACTTTAAATGTCTGAATAATTTTCTGAGGAACTAAAAATATTGAATTGGGTCAACAAATAGGACACCTTTGTCAAAGCCATAGAGCTGACTTCTAATATTTTCAGTTACAAATATATATATTTGAGCATCTTTTAGAATAAACACCTCCCTTCTCTTCACACCAGGTAAAAAAATAGCTGGTATTCTACCATCCATATGAATTTGAAATATATGATAGAAATATAAATTTAGTAACACCTGACTTATTAAAACTTAATTGCCAAAGATTTGATTTCCTATGGTCTATAAGAGAAAATTGCTACAAATCAATTTATTTTTTGGAATTTATTTTTCCTTACTCTTATTGCTTGAATAAACGTGGCTGCATCAGTGGTTCATGTTGACTCGAAGCAAGTTTCTCCCTTTCCTCTCCAGCTAAGGAAAGCCATATTTTTTTTTTGTACTATGCTACTGTTAGCTGCTTGACTTGGAAGACTTCGGTTATCATTATATCTTTCATGAATCAGAATCTGGCTGCCTCTCTTTCAATGATCTTGAAAATGTCCGAGATACTGCATGGTTTAGAAATGTAGAACCAAGTTAAGTTCAACAGTTTTCTACTGGGCTACATTGTAAAAATGGGAAAGGGAAATTACTTCCTTTTTTTTTTTTGGAAAACATTTGCCAGTTGGAGCCTCAAAGAAGATTGAGTTTGAGAGGCCTTTAATTGTGCACCAAAAGGTTATTGCAGAAGATAACATAAGGGAGATGTCATAAAGAAGAAAATTTGAAGCTCAGTAAGAGAAAGCTGTGTGAAAAAATAGGCATTCTGCCAATTAACTGGGTGCTTGAAATAAATAGTTTGGAATTAAAGAAACGGTTGCAAATTTCAAAGACTTGATCAGTTTAACTTAGCTCATAGGGAAACTGGGGTGGTGGTGGGTACAAATTTCACTTGTGAAAGCATACTTACTCTTATTCAAGTTTTGCTTATCATTCATTAAATATTTACTGTTTGTAAGGTTTAGTAATATAAGATCAGAAAGTTTGTTAATCTAATATTTAATGTTAAATTATTGAAATAAAATTTCAACTACATTTGGGTAAAAGTGAATTATGATCTTAGGAGTTCAGTCATGAACTATTGACCATCTCAGTAGTTAATATTTCCCAAACTGGGCAAAGTATGGGTGAGAGTGTGTAGAGGGGAGACCCAAGAAAACATAGAAATGGTCCATCACCCTTGGGTCTACTCATCTACTGAAGAACCATGACACAATTATATATGTAAGCAATTAGTAATAAAAAATCATATGTTTATAAGTATAAAGGAGACATACAAGAAAACATTAAATGTTCATGTTTCCATACATGTCTGTCTTCATCTTGCATTAGTTTCAAGTGAAATGTGTTTTTTATGTTTTATTACTATATACTATACCTTTTCATCCAAAGAAGAAATAAGAGATTGTCTCCTTTATTGGAAGACATTTTTGCTGGATGTAGAATTCTAGGTTGGCATGTACTTTCTTTTAGCACATTAAGATATATCACTCTGTTGTCTTCTGGCTTCTCCTCTTGCTGTGGGGAAATCAGCTGTTAGTCTAACTGTAGCTCATTTGAAGGTAAGATAGCCACCCTGCTCTTAGTCTCCTTTTAAGATATTCTATTTAATTTACTTTTGTTTGATTTAAATATTCTGTTTGTCTAGGAGTAGAATTCTTTTTATTTATCCTGCTTGAGTTTCACCAGCATTCTTGAATTTGTAGATTGGTGTCTTGTATTAATTCTGGAAAATTCTCAGCCATTATTGCTTTTAAACTTCCCTCTACCTGTTCTTTCTCCTCTCTGTCTGGTGTGTTAGTCAGCTGTATTTTAGGTCTTCTGAGTCATTCACTTTTCATCCTCAGGTTGTGTCTTCCTTCTTTTTGTTCTTTCTCTGCTGAGTTACAGATTATTTTTTCTGAACTATTTCCCAGTTTGTTATTTCTCTATTCTGTTTTGTCTGTTCTACTCCCATTGAATTTTAAATTTTGGCTACTGTAATTTATTTGTTTTTTTTCCCACATCTGCTATGTTACTTTTTATGGATTCCTATTCCTTGCAGATATTTTAATATTTGCTTTTCTTTTTCAAATTTGTTGTAGGTTGCTTTTTAATCTGTCTGATAATTCTAAGAGTTAAAATCTGTGTGGTTTGTTCCTGCTATGGTTTGTGATTGTCTTTCTCCCATGTTGCCTTATTTCCTTGCGTGGTTGGTTATCTTTAACTGGTTATTACCCTCCCACAGCCTTTTTTCAGGACATTTTCAGGGTGAATGTGCTCTCCTCTGAGAGGTACTGTGTTTGCTTTTGCCAGGTTTCTGGGAGTATTACTTTAGGGGTATTATGTCAGGTATTAAGTCAAGGACACTTTTTAAACCGCATTTAGGATTGTGTCTCTGGCCCATCCACACCATATATACTTTGGGTGGCCACAGCTTCTCAAAAACTTCATTTTTCTACTTTTTTCTTTTCCTGCTTTGCTCAGTGACAAGTCAGCTTGCCCTTCATTCTTATGTGGTTAGGAGAGAGATGGTGGGTCAATTCTAGTTCACTCTTTCTCGGAAGATGTTATCGTTTGGGTCTCCAGTTTAATATAGGGAGGGCCTCTTGCAAGAGTCTTCTGCTTGGCAGGCCCTAATCCTTGTCTTTTGCTACCTTGCCCCTTGAGACTGAAGATCTGAAGTATGAGGAGATGGCATTTACTAATGTCCTCAGAGCAAAAATGGCGTTAGTTCTCCTGGGTTTGCCTCAAAATTTGGCCAGCAAGTTCCCTTTTAAACTAAATATTAGTTTAACAGCATTTTTAAAATGCTGCTAAGCTAATATTTTTAAGTGTTTTGTCCATCATTTTTGTTGTTTTCAGTGAGATGTAGATCTGAATAACTTAAGAAATCAGAAACTGATAATAGCACGGAGCCCATCTGCTGCTGTTGGTGATGTTGCAAATTGTTCCCCTCTCCCCTTAACATATGCTGAGCATCAAGTCAAGACAGCTTACTGGGCTGGAGAGGTGATGGTCTAAAGAATTATAAAGATTTTTTAAAAATTTAAGTTAAAATAGCTTCTTAAATTATTATATCAAATTAATAGAGAAGTATTATTTCTTTAATTTGTTTAACTATTATTTCTTTAATTTGTTGTGCTCATCTGGAGAAACTGTCAGGAAAGATGATTTTTATTAAAGGCACTGCTGTTACATTCACTCAGGCATGATTCTGTCATAACTTCTTGGTATTTCCTTTCTATCTTTCTTAATTGCATGTTTTCTCTCTATCTCTGTCACAGTGCCAATTCTAGGACTGCCTTATTACTGCTTGTTGGTCTAGCAACTTCTTAACTGTTCTTTAATTATTAGCAGAATTGAACATTATTTTGTGTGTATGAATTTTTGTGCCTTTTCGTGAATTAATCTGTTTTTTATCTTTTGATGAATTTATTTTATTACATCCTATCATTAATAATTTTTAGTCTTTTGGGGTTTCATCACACAGAATATTTATTTTTCTCTTATTCTAAGCTTTTCTGTATTTCTTCAGTTTGAATATTGTCACTTTCCATAGTTTGTATATTTCAGTCAGTAAACATTTCATCAGGTATTGTGGTAGGAACTGGGAATATAGGCTGTGTGTGGTAGCTCGCGCCTGTGATCCCAGCACTTTGGGAGGCCAAGGCAGGAGGATTGTTTGAGCTAAGGGGTTTGAGACCAGCCTGGGTAACATAATGAGACCCAGTCTCTACAGAAAATTAAAAATCAGCTGGGCATGGTGGCGCGTTAGCACGCCTGTAATCCCAGGCTATTTGGGAGGCTGAGGCCGTAGAATTGCTTGAGCTTGGGAGATCAAGGCTGTAGTGAGCTGTTCCAGCCTGAGCAACAGAGTGAGACCATATCTCAGAAAAAAAAAAAAAAAAACTGAGAATGTAATCGTTATGACATATTTACCTGTGCCTAGGGAATATAATCGTTATGACATATTTACCCGTGCTTAGGTTCATATGTTAGTGAGAGAGATATAAATGCTTCTAGTATTGTACATAAATAATATAAAAAAACTGTATCTTCAAGCAGACAGGTATGTACCAGCATGGATGTGGGAGTAACTATGCCTGAGGAAATCTGGTGCAACTTTGCAGAGGTAACGTGTTGGTTGCATAGAAATTTGCCAGTAGAAACACAGGGTATAGAAAGACATTTCAGATGTGGTAAATATGCGTTAAGTCATAGAAGTGAAAGAAAGACATGGTGCGCTATAGGAAGTGCAGATAGGTTGGTATAATTGGAGGGCAAAGTATTTTAGGGGAAGAAAATTGAAACTAGAAAGAGTTTAAAGGCCTGGGATAAAAAGGAACTTTGAGGGACACAAAGAGCCTGTGTAGTGGGGATAATGGAGTAAGTGAGCAGGAAAGACATGGAGATGTGGTTGGGGAAAATGTGTGAGGGTAGGGGTGATGCATTGCTTGTGAATTGTGCTGTGATCGTGGGAGTGGGCTGCAGAAGTGGAGTGTGAGTGGGTCAGAGGACGCCGGCAACTGTGTGAAACTAGTGTTGACTGGATAATCCATATGGGTGTAGCAGTCCATTTGGACAGTGGCAAGAAGGTGGATGTTATGATGTCGACAAGATTTGGATTTGGACCGTGCCTGTTCCAGTTTTAGTACTGAAAGTCCCACATCCTTAGAAACCTCTCATTCCTGGACAAACTGGGATGGTTGGTCACCATAATGAGGTGCCAGAAGGATATGATGAACTTGAGGCATTGAAACGTGGAGAGCAATAATCTGTAAGTGGGGAGCAGCTGGCTAGGGTGGAGGAAAAAGGAGGGAATAAGGTTATGTTAATTTACGCTAGCACGGTGTTCTCATGAGATAGCAAGGAGGTAGAGGTCTTGATTAAATTACCTATTTTTTTTCAAAAATATTTGTTTTCTTGTAGAAGAGAAGAAATATGCTTTAGTATAAGTAAATAATCTTTCCTTTTTAGTGTTAATTTTACTATATTCAAAATGTGCCTATGCTATTAAAAAAGAAACAGTAATGAAGTAACCAGACAATTGATTTTTATATTGATTAGCTTGACAGTATTACTGAGACATCAACATACTAATTAGAATGTCAGGATATTAAATTATTCATTTTCTAACTTTCAATGTTTTGGATGATTATAAATGACAAAAAAATTTGTGAGTGAAGTACCATACTATCCTATCAATTTTTGTTAATTAATTCAACCACAGAGTGGTAATTATTTCCTTTTTTATTTTCTATTTTTGTCTCTTTGTTAAAGATTTTCCAATTGAAGTTTTTTCCTATTACATGGCTCTCCTTTATACATTTAAATGAAGAAAGTACGTTGTAAGAATTGGATTACAGATAGAAAAAAATGTTTAAAACTAACTTATTTTAGGTTGATAAATATTTGGGTTATTTATCACTGTGTCAGAAATACCTCCAAACCTAAAACAACAATTACAAAACCTAACATTAAAACTTAAAATCAAAACTTAATTCTAAAACTTAATACCCATCTTATTATATCTCACACTTTTGAGGGTTAGGGATTCAGATTGGGCTTACAGGGCAATTGTTCTGTTCCACATAGTATTATATATGGGGTTTCTAGGTCTAGGATGTCTAAGACAGCTTTACTCACATGCTTGTGCATGTGTGAGGACTTCTAAAAGGCTGGACTCTGCTGGAAGCCTTTCCATGTGATCCCTCAAACGAGGTGGTTGGACTTCTTACTTCGTGATCTAGGACTCCAAGAGAACAAGGCAGAATCTGCCAGTCCTCTCAAAAAATAGGCCTGGGCCTGGCAGGGCATCACTCGTTCCTGTCAAAGTAGTCACAGGCCAGGCCAGATTCAAGGGGAGGGCAAATAGATCTTAGCTCTCAACAGAGAATGTGTCAAAGACTTTGCAGCCATCTTTAATCCCCATGTACTCCAGATTGATGATTACATCACAGTGCATTTGGGAAACAAATTGCCCTTTATAATCACAGTATTTGCTACCAATATAGAACCTATATTTATTTGAAATGATAATAACAGTATTAAAAAGTATGATATTTGCTTTCAGCATTTGATCTATTCACAAAGTTTTAATTTCTTTATAAATGAAATGATTCCTAATTGTTTTATTATATATATATATATATATCTCATACGCTTATTTTAGAAAAGCGGATTCTTTTCCTGGGATATGCTGTTTAGACCAGTGATGTATGTCGAACCACTAATGGACCTTAAAAAAAAAATACACCTCAGGGCTTCAATCTGTAGGTCTGGGTGACACAAGGAATCTGTAATTTTAAAAAGCTTCACTGGCAAGTAATGTACATACTTACTTAATGAGCAGGGTCTAAGAGAGCTCTGTAGATTCAAATAGAAAACTATCCAAACTATTTATAAACGTGATTGAGTATTGTTGATTGGAAGCTTATAGAAGCTTAAATCTCTGAGAAGCCTTATTTATATCTTTACTTTTGAGGCCAGTGTACTAGACTAGTGGTTCCAACATGGCATCCCCGAGATGATCATTTGGGAATGTGGGAAAGAAATAAATAATACAACATATATTTTTAGTCTCATCCGTTCCACATTTTGGGGGTGGGTATGGCATGTTTTAAGTGCAAAATGTACAGTAATACATGCATATAATTTATAAATAAATATACATATATTGGAAGTATGTGCTGAAAAAACTTTATTGATGACAATGTGTGATGCAAAGATGAAGGTCACTATTCCAGTCAGTTTAGGTTATGCATTGGTAACGACCCCCAAACCTCAGTGACTTATAGAAAGGTTTGTTCCTTGTTCATATTCTATGTCTTCATGGGTCAGCTACAACCCTGCTGTGTGTCATTTTGTCCCTGGACTCAGGCGGATCGAGTAGGCTCTGTATACCGGAACTTCACCAGTTGCTGCGGCAAAAGGAGGAGATCCCTGGGTAAACTACATGCTCATAAAGCTTTTGCTTAGGAATAACACACATCACTTCCACTCACATTTCACTGGCCAAAGCAAGTCACTTGGCTACGCTTTAGTTCAGCAGGTAGGGGGTGTATAATTCTCCCTCAGTGAGGGACTCAGTACAGGGTGAATAGCGATACAGTCTACACAGACATCCATTACCCTTCTATTTACTGTGTAGAGTATTTGCCTCTCTAGAGCTGCTCCTTAATCTGCTTTCAGGATTTCAACAGAGTGAAATTGCCTCTCTCAGTTCCTGGTTTGATGAAGAATATAAAAAAGGAAAAGACACACAGCCAAAATCCTTAATTCTATTAGCAAGGCAGCATATAAAACAACATAATTTTGGAATATGGAAATGTAACTTTGCCAAAACAGTTAAAACCCAGTGTAATTTTTACTTGATAAAAAATTATACCATTATACCATGTGCTACCATTTGAAACATTCAGGTACTGACTGTTGAGTGGGTGGATATGAATAATAGGGATTGAGATGTGGGGAATTATGAGTAGTAGTGGCAAGAGCAGAACTTCAAAGCTAGAATGTTCATAATCTCTATTGATTGAACATTAATCAGAGTGAAGGTTGAGCATCTCTAAAATAGTAATGTAAGTCACTCAAAAAATGTGTGTTTCATGTTGAGCCATTTGTTTATACACCTCTTTTTAGGAGGATGTTTACTTTGTGAAGCATACTACACCTTGATTATAAGATGTTGCAGTGATAACCTAGCTGGCTTTTATCAGTTATTTTGAACTCCCCTATACACCAAGACCTGTGCTAGTTTAATGAAATGACAAGTTTATAGAAACTGCATTAGTTGCAGTAAACATTTCATTTTATTACTTGAGGAAAAAGCCTGAAATATAGAAACTAATCAAAATGTAAATTACAGGTAGTAACAAGTGTCTACCATGTACTAAGGGTGTGCTGTATGTTAGGCCTATTGTACACACTTCACGTACTTTATTTAATCCCAAGAAAAGCTACATGAGATAGGTATGATTTTCTTCATTTTATCCCTGAAGAAACTAAGGTGTAAAGAGGTTAACTAACCTGTTTAAGATTCAAAGACAGGTTTCTATGATTTCGAAAACTATTCTCTCTACTACTTTACTCTGCTTTTATAATTGTTCCACTCTATCTGTTTTTACTTGTATTCTTTGTTAGTAGAAGTAGGAAGCCATTTAATCTTGTCTTGCTCTTTCAGAGAATGAGTATTTTTTTTAGGTATGCAGCAGGTAATCTCATTTAGGAGAACCTAAATAAATGAAATATCCTTACATTTTGTCCAATAGTTTTTAAGGAGAAAGCAAGAGTAAAGAGAATATTCAGGATTATTTTAGGATTTCGAAATAATGAAGTTAATATCAGTTTATACTAATTATTTAATAGTAAAGTTTCAGACAGTCATCCTACATTTTTCAGTGAGAATTGTCTTGTATTTTCCATTTCCATTTTGGTTATAACTAAATAGATAAATGAAGATTTAGAATTTGTTTGACAAATGGATGTATTTTTTAATTCATCAAAGAAAACCAGAATATTTACTCATAGGCCATGAAACAGGAAGTGACATGAAATTTAGATCGAATGTGCATGATTTAGAGTGTGTTTGCTTACTTTGGGTGAAAAGTTTAGAAACACATTGAATTCCTTAGAATTCTATCTATAACTTTTTTTTTTTTTTTTTTTTTTGAGATGGAGTCTCACCCTGCCACACACGCTGGAGTGCAGTGGTGCGATCTCAGCTCACTGCAACCTTTGCCTGCCTCCTTGGTTCAAGCTATTTTTATGCCTCAGCCTCCTGAGTAGCTGGGATTACAGGCGTGGGCCACCATGCCCAGCTAATTTTTGTATTTTTAGTAAAGGTGGGGTTTCACTATGTCGGCCAGGCTGGGCTCAAACTCCTGACCTCAGGTGATCTGCCCACCTCAGCCTCCCAAAGTGCTGGGATTTCAGGCATGAGTCACTGCGCCCAGCCCAGAATTTTATCTATAACTTCTAATCTGAGCAAGACTAGATAGCTTTTATTCTTCTTTGGGTGGGGGTAGATTTCAATGAGAAGAAATATTGCATTAAACTCTAATTTTTATTTAAGTTCTTGAGGTTTTTTTTTTTTTGTCAAAATTATATCTTGTATATTTCCAAGGCAGAAGACTATTTGGAGAAGTAAAGTCTCTTGTAGCTAAAGTATTCTGTTGTGTGGCAGTTGAACTGATGTGTGCTTCCCTGACATTTACTTGGTAAGTAGTTAATTGCTTACCAAGTTAGAAATAACTGTGGTATCAGTAATACAAATACTTGAATTTAGGGAAAGGTGAGATACTATATTATACTAGGTGAAGTATTAGTGGTACTTAGTTATTAATGTGGGATTTGTTTAGTTAGAACCTAAAACAATATTAGGACAAACGTGTATGTTCAAAGACTAGTTTCTTTATTGCTGGGTAAAAGGTGATTATAAAAGGATCATGACAGGTTAACACATTTGGCTTCAATTTCAGTTTTGCCAGATCTAGGCAGGATTTATTTGGGCAACAAACAATACATGTAATCAATTATAATTATTCTTATTAATGGTGGGGAACACATAGATGTATATTAAAATTTCATTTAATTTCAGATAAATGTTTACTGGGAAAATTTGAAATATATTTTTATATTTAGATTGGATGCTTACTTAAAAAGCAATGAAAGAGCATTGTGAAGACATGAAGATTTCTTCTCCTTTCACCCTATCTCCCCAATCAGTTTCTTCCTTCATTAATTGCTGTTTGAGAATTATAGCTTGGCTCTAAAACTTAAAATAGCTACTTCCTCTCAGATATTTTCTGCATTGTGTGTCTGGTTGCCTATTTGAGTTTCAGAGAATTTCCCTTATGGAATGCAAAGTGAAAGGTAAATAGTCAATTAAGTAGAGAAGTTACTGTCAACAGAGATATATGTAAACATAGCAAATACTAAAGCAAAATAATCTGGCTTTAGCTCTTAGGGAAATATTTGCTATTGCTAAACCTCAATTTACATACTCTACAATGAGTGTTGATTATCTGTAATTTGTGCTCTGGCCCTTTAAAATTTTTACCTATGAAACTTCTCAGGGCATCTAGTTGTATTACATTTTTAGTTTCTGTATCTTTATCTTGTCCATCACCAAAGAGGAATTGAGGTGAAAATTTCCAGTTGATGAATTTGTCTTCCATTGCTTTTAATGTTACATGTTTGTTTAGCTTTCCTGCAAAGTAGTATCTGTTTATTTGTTTGGAGACCACATGGCCTAGTGGACCTTAGCATTGGATAGACTTTGGTTGGAAATCCAGTTTGGTTTCTACTCATATTAATTAGCTATAAAACTAAGATAATATCCAGCTTATAGGGTTATTAGTAGGATTAAGTGAGATAGTATAAGTAAAATAGCATAGTAACTAGTAGATAGTACACATGGATTTCAGTCATCATCAACTTTTGAATAATCTACTAGATTGACACACCTAAACTTCATCCTCTGCTGTATTTCAACTTTCATATAATAAATGGTGAGTGAGGTATTAAGCCCAGCATCTGATGCACTCCCTCCTCTCACCTCCCACCCTCCAAAAGGCCCAGTGTGTGTTTTTCTCCACCAAGTGTCCATGTGTTTTTATCATTCAGCTCCCACTTATAAATGAGAACATGTGGTATTTGGTTTTCTGTTGCTGTGTTAGTTTGTTAAGGATAATGGCCTCTAGCTCCATCCATGTCCCCGCAAAGGACATGAGCTCATTCCTTCTTAAGGCTGCATAGTATTCCGTGGTGTATATGTACCACATTTTCTTTATCCAGTCTATCATTAATGGGCATTTGGGTTGATTCCATGTCTTTGCTATTGTGAATAGTGCTGCAGTGAACATATGTGTGCATGTATCTTTATAATAAAATAATAAAATGATTTATATTCC
The DNA here is from genome assembly GCF_028858775.2 of Pan troglodytes. Lineage (NCBI taxonomy): Eukaryota > Metazoa > Chordata > Mammalia > Primates > Hominidae > Pan > Pan troglodytes. The sequence goes on from NC_072403.2 coordinate 65,987,555, forward strand.
TTTGGGTATATACCCGGTAATGGGATTGCTGGCTCCAATGGTATTTCTGCCTCTAGGTCTTTGAGGAATCCCCACACTGTCTTCCACAATGGTTGAACTAATTTACTCTTCCACCAGCAGTGTAAAAGCATTCCTTTTTCTCCACAACCTTGCCAGCATCTGTTGTTTTTTGATTTTTTAGTAGTAGCCATTCTGACTGGTGTGAGATGGTACCTCATTGTGGTTTTGATTTGCATTTGTCAAATGATCACTGACATTGAGTTTTTTTTTTTCGTATGTTTGTTGGCTGCATGTATGTCTTCTTTTGAGAAGGGTCTGTTCGTGTCCTTTGCCCACTTTTTAATGTTTTTTTTTTCTTGTAAATTTGAGTTCCTTATAGATACTGGATATTAGACTTTTGTCAGATGTATAGATTGCAAAAATTTTCTCCCAATCTTTAGATTGTCTGTTTACTCTGTTGATAGTTTATTTTGCTGTGCAGAAGCTCTTTAATTTAATTGGATCCCATGTGTCAATTTTTGCTTTTGTTTCAATTGTTTTTGGTGTTTTCATCATGAAATCTTTGCCTGTGCTTATGTCCTGATTGGTAATGCCAATTCTGGGGTTTTCATAGTTTTAGGTTTTACATTTAAGTATTTAATCCATCTTGAGTTGATTTTTGTATATAGTATAAGGAAGGGGTCCAGTTTCAATTTTCTATGTATGGCTAGCCAGTTCTCACAGCACCATTTATTATATAGGGGAATCTTTCCCTGTTGCTTGTTTTTGTTAGGTTTGTTGATGATCAAGTGTTGTAGGCATGCAGTCTTACTTCTGGTTTCTCTAATCTGTTCCATTGGTCTATGTGCCCGTTTTTATACCAGTGCCATGCTCTTTTGGTTACTGTAGCCCTATAGTATAGTTCAAAATAGGGTAGTGTGATGCCACCAGCTTTGTTCTTTTTGCTTAGGGTTGTCTTGGTTATTTGGGCTCCTTTTTGGTTCCATATGAATTTTAAAATAGTTTTAAAAAAATTCTGTGAAGAATGTCAGTGGTAGTCTGATGGGATTAGCATTGAATCTATAAATTGCATCAGATAGTATGGACATTTTCGTGATACTGATTCTTTCTATCCATGAGCATGGAATATTTTTCCATTTGTTTGTGTTATCTCTGATTTCTTTGAACAGTGGTTTGTAGTTCTCCTTGAAGAGGTCCTTTACTTCCTTTGTTAGCTGTATTCCTAGGAATTTTATTCTTTTTGTGGCAATTGTAAATGGGATTGCCTCCTTGATTTGGCTGTTGGCTTGGCTATTGTTGGTGTATAGGAATGCTATTTATTTATTATTTATTTATTTATTTATTTATTTATTTATTTTTTGAGACAGAGTCTTGCTCTGTCGCCCAGGCTGGACTGCAGTGGCGCGATCTCAGCTCACTACAAGATCCACCTCCCAGGTTCAAGGGATCTTCCTGCCTCAGCCCACTGAGTAGCTGGGATTACAGGTGTGGGCCACCATGTCCGGCTAATTTTTGTATTTTTAGCAGAGACGGGGTTTCACCATGTTGGGCAGTCATGAACTCCTGACCTGAGGTGGTTCACCTGCCTCAGCCTCCCAAATTGCTGGTATTACAGGTATGAGCCACCTCACTCAGCTGGAATGCTAGTGATTTTTGCATGTTAGTTTACTATCTTGAGACTTTGCTGAAGTTGCTTATCAGCTTAAGAAGCTTTTGGGCTGAGACAATGGGGTTTTCTAGATATAGGATTATGTCATCTGTAAACAAAGATAGTTTGACTTTCTCTCCTCCTATTTGAATACTCTTTATTTTTTTCTCTTGCCTGATTGCCTTAGCAGGAACTTTCAAGACTATGTTGAATAGGGGTGGTGAGAAAGGGCAAACTTGTCTTGTGCGGGTTTTCAGGGGGAATGTTTCCAGCTTTTGCCCATTCAATATGATATTGGCTGTGGGTTTGTCATATATGGCTCTTATTATTTTGAGGTATGTTCCTTCAACACCCAGTTTATTGAGAGTTTTTAACATGAAGGGATGTTGAATTTTATTGAAGGCTTTTTCTGCATCTATTGAGATAATCATGTGGTTTTTATCTTTAGTTCTGTTTATGTGATGAATCACATTTATTGATTTCTGTATGTTGAACCAACCTTGCATCCTGGAGATGAAGCCAAGTTGATCGTGGTGGATAAGCTTTTTGATGTGCTGCTGGATTCGGTTTAGAAGTATTTTGTTGAGGATTTTTGCATCAGTGTTCATCAAGGATATTGGCCTGATGTTTTCTTTTTTTTGTTGTATCTCTGCCAGATTTTGGTATAAGGATGATGCTGACCCTTTCTCTGTTGCCCAGTCTAGAGGGTAGTGGTGTGATCATAGTTCACTGTAGCCTTAAACTCCTGGGCTCAAGAGATCTTCCCGCCTCAGCCTTTTTTTTTTTTTTTTTTGAATTAGCTGTGTGTAATGGTGTGTGTCTGTAGTCCTATCTCAGCTGGGACTACTAGGTACGCACCATCACACCCAGCTAATTAAAAAAAATTTTTTTTAGGTTGGGCATAATGGTTTATGCCTGTAATCTTAGCCTATTGGGAGGCCAAGGTGGGAGAATCACTTGATTCTAGGGATTTGAGACTAGCCTGGGTAACATAGTAAGACCGTGTCTCTATAAAAAATTTAAAAAATGGCCAGGCATGGTGGCTCACATCTGTAATTCTAACACTTTGAGAGGGCAAGGGAGTAGGATCCCTTGAGCCCAGGAGTTCGAGACCAGCCTGAGCAACATAGGGAGATCCCATCTCTATAAGAAAAAATATAATATTAAAAAAATTTAAGAATAATTAGCTGGGCATGGTGGTTTGTGCCTGTAGTCCCAATTACTCAGAAAGTTCAATTACTCAGTGAGCCGTGATCATACCATTGCATTCCAGCCTGGGTGAACAAACAAGACCCTGTTAGAGATGGGGGTTTCTCTTAGTCGCCCAGGCTAGTCTCAAACTCCTGGCCTCAAGCGATCCAACCACCTCAGCCTCCCAAGTAGCTGGGATTACAGATGCCAACTCCCATGCCTGACCATTTGTATATTTTAACCATTCTAATTGCCATGTAGTGGTATGTCATTGAGGTTTCCATTATGGTTTCAAACCCTGATGACTAAGGAGGTTGAGCATCTTTTAATACATTTTTTGGCTCTTTGAGTTTTCTCGCTTGTGCCTGTTAATGTCTTTTGCTAATGTTTCTATTGGATTGACTCTTTTTTTGTTGTTATTTCTGTTCTGGCTGTTCTTGGCCCTTTGCATGTTCATGTACATTTTAGAACCAGAACGTCCACACACAGAGGCATACACAAAAGCTATTATGATTTTGTTTGGGATTGTATTGAATCTATAGGTTAATTTGAAGAGATTTAAAACATTTACAATATTAAGTTTTCTGGTTGATGTTTAGGGTATCTCTGTTAATTAATTTTTCTCCAGTTTCTCTAAGATTTTATATTTTTGTTGGTGAAGGCCTTGCACATATTTTGTTAGATTTATTCCTAAATCCTTGATAGTTTTAATTCTGTTGTAAATTGTAGCTTAAAAAATTCCCTTACTGAATTTTGTTGCTGGCATATAGAAATACAATTAGTTTTTCTATATTTTTTTATTTCTATTTTTTATTTTTTGAGACCGAGTCTCACCTTGTCACCCAGGCTGGAGTGCAGTGGCACAATCTTGGCTCACCGCAACCTCCACCTTCCAGGTTCAAGCAATTCTTCTTCCCCACCCTCCTGAGTAGCTGGGATTACAGGCATGCACCACCATGCCCAGCTAATTTTTTTTTTTTTTGGTATCTTTAGTAGAGATGGGGTTTCACCATGTTGGCCAGGGTGGTCTCAAACTCCTGACCTCATGATCCACCAGCCTCAGCCTCCTGAAGTGCTGGGATTACAGGTGTGAGTCACCGCACCCTGCCAGTTTTTCTATATTTGAATCCAGAAACCTGACTCAATTAGGCCAATAGTTTTAATAATTTATAGTGGATTCTTCTGGATTTTCTAAGTATACTAAATCATATAATCTGCAAATAGAGTTTCAGTTCTTCTTTTTCAATCTTGATACTTTTTTGTTCTTACCTATATTGTTTTTATTCATGGAGTCTCATTTCCTGGTGTGCTTTGTTACTGTTGTATGCTGGAGATGGTGTTTCGAAAGTTATTTGTGGACTATATTGAAGCTTAGGAGGATTATATCTTTCTAGAAGGGTTTTCATTTGTTTTTGTTTTTTGTTTTTTTTCATTGGCCTGGAGTCATTGCTGATCCAGGACAATTTTAATTTAAATCTGGGATCTGAGATCTCAGAACCACTAGATAAGTTGAAAATGGGTTGTAGATCCATAAGAAGGCTGATAAGGTTCTGGTTCATCCTCAAGTAATTGTTCACAGCTACAGGAATTTCAGGGGTTTCTTCCTGACTCCATTGAGTTTTAAATTTCTGTGCCTAAATTTTTTTGTCTATTTCTAGAAATTTTTTTTCTTTTTCCTTTTTTTCCTTATATAGGCCTAATCATCTCTGAAATGTCATTTCTTACATTCATCTAAACGTGTGTTTGGAACCTGTTTAATAAAACACAGGTTTCATTTATTGATATAAAACAACACATCACAAAGGTTTTGTGCACGCTGCTTGATTTTAGGTCTTAGGGCTGGATGTTTGTATGTTCCTGTAAGGGCTCAATGGGCTCAGAAATGTCATTTCTTAGATTCTACAAACTGTGTGTTTGGAACCTTTTTAATGAAAACCCAGGTTCCATTCAGTGATGTAAAACAGCACATCAGAAAGCTTTTTCTTCTTCTTCTTCTTTTTTTTTTTTTTTTTTGATAAGGATTTGCTGTGTCACCCAGACTGGAGTGCAGTAATGTGATCATGGCTTACTGCAGCCTCTAACTCCTGGGCTCAAGCAATCCTCCCACCTTAGCCTCCCAAGTAGCTGAGATAACAAGTGTATACCACCATACCTGGCTAATGTTTTATTATTTTTTTTTTTTTTGTAGAGATGGGGTCTCACCGTGTTGCCCAGGCTGGTCTCAAACTCCTGGACTCAAGTGATACTGCCGCCTTGGCCTCCAAAAGTGCTGGGATTATAGACGTGAGCCACCGTGCCCAGCCTTTTGCTTTTAAAAAGAAAATCACTTTTTATAGTTTCCACTTCATACAGATTGTGCTTGTCTTTTATTTCTGTACACATGGTAGCATAGTTATTATCTGTAAACTTTGTGAATTCTTCTCTGTTGTTTTTGTTCGTGAAGTATAGTTTTATTCTGTACCTTGTTATAAAATACAACGTGCTTGACATTGTATTTGGAAATTTATTTGTAGCAATACTTTGAGGTGTACTGTGAAGGTTCCTCCAGAGAGGATTTGAGTTTGCTTTTGTGAGGTGCCTGGGCATTTGAATCAGGTACCGCCTTAAAACAAGTTCAAGGCTTGGGATTCCCTGATATCCTACATCATTTGAGCAGGAAGGTCTCTCGTCAGATATCCCACTTTGTGTGGGCCTGACTTTGTGTATTAACTTTCTGTGCTGTAAAGATGTTTTTAAAATTTTATCAGTGTTTTGTTTTGTTTTCTCTAGGAGGTTGACCTAAATAATATAGCCTGTTTTACTGAAACAGCAAGTTCTACTGCAGTTTGTTTAACTAGATACATGTTGGACATTTAGTTTTTTTCTTTATTATTATAAATAACACTGTAATAAAGAAACGTTTTTATTGGTGTGCTTGTCCTGTTATTTACTTGTGATTAATCTGAAAATAAAATAGTTACAATCTGCGTTTTTAAAGGCTATTTGATATGTATTATCAAAGTATGGTACACAAAGATTGTCCTAACACTGTGTATTCTAAATCTTTTTAACTTTTACCATTTTGATAGATGGAAAATAGTACACATTATTATTTTAATTTAGCATTTATTATTTTTACTTATATAACTATTGGCTGTTCATGTTTTACTACTTTTGGGTTATGAAAGCTTACATACTGCCAACTAGGGGCTTACTGAGGCTAACTCACATATCAGATGATGTAAATATTTCCCTCAGTTTGTCACTTATATTTTATCTTCATTTACAAAAATATATATATGTTTTGGTATAGAAGTTTAACGCTTGTGCTAATCAGATCTATCAATATTTTATAAAGCCATAATCAGTCTGAGATAATAAATTTATATTTGTTCCTAGAAAAACTAGTGTTTTAAATTTGGAATTGTCTTATGTGGCTAGAAAATTGAGAAATAGTCAAACCACTCTAACCTCAATTAGGATATTTTAATATATTAACATAACTCAAATTAGGATAATGCTAATTTTTAGTCTATGTTAACCTGAGTTTTTATGATAAGTTTTTTCCTTTTTCTCATTAAAATATTTTCTCTTTGTCTGCTACTGTTCTTTTGATGTATACCTTCAGAAATTGGCAGGGTTGAAATTTGGAAGAATATTCAATGTAGGTTTTTTTCTGTATTTTGCCTTCACTAATGATAGTGATTTAGATATCATGTTAGAAATGATTTGAGATATCAAGGTTTTAAAATTTTTAATAAAAGTAAACAGTATTCATTAAAACAGGAAATCATTTTATTGAAACTGAATGAGGACTTCAAATTTTTATAACAGCTTAAAATATGTTTCTTTAGATAAGTGATGAAGAGAAGACTCTTTGAGAACAGGAGATTGTTGCCTCATCACCAAGTTTAAGTGGACTTAAGTTGGGGTTCGAGTCCATTTATAAGGTATGTAAACATGTAAAATACTTCCTAGGTTTTGTAAAATATGTCGCATTGAGCGTTATATACATATTTAATTAATCCATTTTTATAGCCTCTCATCACCACAGCTACTCTGTCTACTGCACAGATACCGTCCTCTGCACAGATACTGTCCTCATTGCACTAATGGTGTGCCAATGTTCTCTCCTGGGCTGTCTCCTTCCACAGATGCATTCCCAACCCTGCTTGGGCTCTGACCTCCCATTACAGGCTGTTTTCCTAATGGAATATCTCCTTGCATTGTTTGGGTTCTTACACCCTGCACTGGGCCAGGAAACCCTCATCACCCATTTGGCCCAACACTCTGTTTGGATTGCTGCCTTGCGTGGAAGCCCCCCTTCATTTCTCTTGGCCTCTGACATCGCGGTGTCTCGCCTCATGGTCTCTCTGTCATTCCACTGGGCTCTGACATTGTAAGCCTAAGTTTTTTCCTATGGGAATGCCCTCCTTAACCTACTCAGATTCCATCATCCTGTGCTTGGCCACCTCAGTTTCCCCTCCCCACTCAGTTCAGATAACTACTTCATATGAACCCTTCCAGAAGGGGAAGAGGGAAGAGTTTAAATTCATTTTACAATTTGATAACTGAAACCCCACAATTTCCTTTGAAAAGAATGTGCTAATTATTATGAGTGAGTGCCAGTAGTTTAAAATCCTGCCCCATTCTAGCTTCTTCATTTTGATTGTTGGGCCATCATTCAGTCAGCCTTTCAAGCTTAGAGTGTGGCGATCAATATTTATTTCTCTTACACCACACATTTCCAGTTACTCTGCCTTCACATCATCTTTTGCTTCTACTTGGGCATTTTTGTTTCCACTGTGACCACCTTAATAAGCTGGAATCATGAAATATTATGGCTAAAGAATCCCTAAGGGTCAGTTAGCCTATCTCTTCCTCCCCTCTCTCAGTTTTACAGATCTGGCTGCTGAGATTTAGAGGCATTCATTAAATTCACCAAATAAGTCTAGTCAGTATCAGAGCTTGGACTAGAACTCATGTTTCTTCCCTATATTATTGCAGTAAACCCTCTTACCTGCTCATCTAATATGTCCTATGTAAGCTACCTATTTGGTGCAGTATCACACAATTCTACCCTGTAGGGCTGTTTGACTTTCCGTGTGTGCCCATGAGGGCGGGGACTGTGTTGTAGTTGTAGAAATCGGTAAATTAATTGAAAGTTGTTAAAAAGCACATGATCTGTTTATAGTGTGAGATGTCGTTGGATATACAGAAAATTGTATGCATTTATATTTAATTCTTCCTTAAAACTTGAATGAATAGGCAATTTGGGAATCATTTTTCACCTAATTTTTTAACCTCATTTTTTTAAAAAAGAAAAATTCTATTGGAGAGTAAGAATGATTTTTACAGTTTACTAATATCATACTTTGCTCATCTCTTAGAATTTTAAGATTGTTCATAGGGTTTAAAAATCTAAGATTTTTAAAAATAAATTCTTGGGGCAAATACTTATTTTAATAGCAAAACTGAATGCTTATTATTTCCATTTCTTAGCACTGAGATTAGCTTTCTCAGTATATTTCTCTGGAGTGAGAATGGAAACATACATGAAGAAATTAGAATTTACTTACAAGTAATTTTCAGCTCTGAATATGTTGTTTACAAATTAGGATTCTCTCTGATGCAGAATACAATGTGGGATATGTGAGGTGAATGCAACATGTGTAGAAGTCTTGAGTTAAGAGTTTGAAATCCTGGGGATTATGTTTTGTAAATTCAGAGGTTAAGGAATAAAAGAAAGCATTCCAACTTGGCCTTTTAGTGTTACTATTTTTCAAAACATCAACTCTGAAACGAACATATTTTTGTACTGCCACTGTTTGCTAATGCTGTTGAGTTTTAAGGAGGATAAATTAATCATTTTGATATTCTTTTGGCTCTGCTAGGACTAATGAATTTCTTTGTTTATACATATGAAGACTTAGGAGGATTTCTTAATGACAGGTGCTGACTTATTTTGCCTGTTTCACTCTTAATTCAGATCCCTTTTGCTGATGCTCTGGATTTGTTTCGAGGAAGGAAAGTCTATTTGAAAGGTGGCTTTGCTTACGTACCACTTAAGGACATTGTGGCAATCATCCTGAATGAATTTAGAGCCAAACTGTCCAAGGCTTTGGCAGTAAGTATTTTACTTCATTTCTGTATCTGACATATTCACACTTTCAGTTATATACTCCTGGTAGTTTTATTCTGTGTTTCTCTAGGAAATAAGTTAATTCAGTTTTCATAATGATATTCAGATTACTTATGATGTTGTACTATTAATCCCAAAACTCCTAGGTTTTTATTTGTTACTATCCATAGTTGGTTTTTAAGTTTTTTTTCTTGATCCTACTAATACCAATGCTGAGTGATTAATTTTGTGAGTAACCTCTGTGGGTTTCTTCATGGTCATGTCTTTTTTCCTTAGAAATAGACTTCGTATATGGCTCTTAACAATTAGTGTGGCCTGTGGTAGATATAACTCCTAGATTTCTGTTCTGAATTAGTATTTGGTATCAGTAGAAGACAATATAGAAGAAAATCTTAAGTACTAACACTGTGATATGCTAGTGCTGCAATGAGTAGCTCCGTACTGGGTGAATTTGGAGGTAGCTGTGTTGAACAAATGACGTGATCAGTGATTTTTAAGTAGTTTGTTGGAAGTGTGACTCTTAAGTGGTGATATTTTAAAACTATACACATTTTTATATGTAAAACACGTATGTTACAGTTGTTGTCTCTTAATCTGAGTCAGTTTTTAATATTTTTTTTTGTACCTAATGCAGAAGAAGACTTCAAAGGTTTGTGACATGGCTGTTTTAAACTGTACTGATTATAGTGTAAGCATATGCCAAGCTTTCCTTCTGAGTTAAAAATTGTAGTATTTTCTGATATAAATAAATTTTTATTGACTCTCTGGGGTTACCTAAATATGTATAATTTAGCTATGTCAGCACTTGGGAAGACTAAAATACTAACTCTGTGTTTATTAAATGAAGGAATTTATGAGAACACCTAGCATAACAGGTATTTAGTAACTGTTAATATTCTTTCTCCATTCCTAATCCCGTTATTTCTTTATCCTCATGAAAGGTGATGCTTTTAAATTTTTTCTTTACTTGTCTGTCACTACCCTAGATTATATTCTAGTTATAGCTAAGAATAGTGTCTTTCACCACTGTGGAAGACACTGATACTTGTCTACTGTTTGGCCATTGCTCTTTTATTATTCTTAGTTTTATTCACCCATATTCTCTCTGTTGACATTTTAGACCACACTTCTTTGTGTGAAATAGACAAATATTTTCCAGCATATTGGATAGTTTTAGCTGTCATCTATTAAATGCTGGTGGTAGACCCCAGTCTCCATGACAACCAAAAATATCACCATGCATTTCAGAAAACTTCTGGCATGTTAATGCTACTATTAATCTGATCACAGTCATTTCCTTCTTAACAAATTTTTAATTTATGCCTGTGACAATGTAATTGTGGCTAAAAAGTATGAGTTCTTTGGGGGCTTCTGAAAAAAGTTTTTCTTGCTAAAAAAAAGGCATGTGGGATGAAGTAGTCTTTTTTCCCCCCTCTGGATATTGTTGTAACTGAATGTGATGCCTGGAACAGCTACAGCCATCTAGAGATGAGGCAGGTAACTTCGGGACAACCCAATTTGCTGCATAGACATGTAGAAAGATGGAAAGAATCTGAGTCCTTGTTGTTGTCGTTGAGTTGCTGAATTAACCTATTCTGGAACCACCAAACTTTTTATTACATGGGATAATGAAGTTTTAATTTTTAAAGGCACTAACTTAGGTACTCATATTTGAGTGGAATTCTCTTTCTCTAGTAGCAGAAAGCATCCTGTTACCTAGATCAGTGTCTCCGTTAGTTAGTATTTTCTTTTCTAGTTGCAGGTAACAGCCTATGCTACATTAACCAATAAATAGAATCTGCTAGCTCATAAAAGTGCGAAGTCTAGATATAATATGGACTTCAGACATAGCTTGCCGAATGTTTCATCCCTTTCTCTGAATATGTCTTCACCCTTATGTGTATGCCTTATCCTCAGTCTGGCTTTCTGATGGTTGCAAAAATAGTTACCATGGGATCAGGCTTTATTTCTGTATAGCATACTATCTGAAAGAATTTCTTTGTCCCTGGGCAGAAGTTTGAAATCAAGGTGTCGGCATGGCCATGCTTCCTCTGAAGGTGCTGGGGAAAGATCTATTCCACATCTGTCTTCTGGCTTCTGGTAGTTCTTTGACTTGTGGCAACATAACTCCAGTCTTCACATGGCATTCACCCTGCATGTCCCAAATTCTACTTTTTCTAAGGATATCAGTCATATTGGGATATCATTTTTCTAAGGATATCAGTCACCTCTCAACTCCAATGTGACCTCATTTTAACTAAGTACATCTGCAACAATCCTATTTCTAAATAAGGTCACATTCTGAGGTACTGGGGGTTAGTACCTCAACATATGATTTTCTTGGGACAGAGTTTAACCCATGTCACATGTCTATCACTAAAGCAGCTATTGTGGTTTAAGGGATGGCCTAGCCTAAGATCATGTGTCTGCCCCTTTACATGGGGGATCATGGGAGCTGAGAGTCAGTGTGTTCCTGAAACCACAATATCCCAAACAAAAATGGATGATTGTTAGGAATGGGGAGAGGGGAGAATGAAGATGGGGAGGCAGACAACAATTGTCTACTACCTAGAAAAGACACTGAATATGAATTAAATGTACAAAGTTTTTCACTTTGTAATTTCTTTCAAGCCAAGCTGCCCAGTGCCCAAAAACCTAACTATGAAAATGAATCTGAAATTCTTTTACTTTTGGGTTTAAAGCTACTTCTGATTTTGTGTATTGCAAAGTTTAAATAATTTTTTAATAAGTTTTGACTGTTTGTTTTATAAATTTGCCTTGAAAGTAACTTTAAAAATGTAAAAAAAAATTTTACATTTGCCACACATTTTTATTTTAGATAAGTCAAGATATTCTATGTATATTTGTGATGTATCATCCCAATATTCCAGTGTAGAAAGAAGGATATGTGGCAGATTTTTGCAAAATTTTACAATTTTTTTCTACTTTCTGGGTAGAAATGAGGGGTCTATACTGAGAGAAAAGACAAAACTTGGGTTCCTAAGTTTGTAATAAATTCATTTCAGCCAACTGCACCTAAGCTTTCTACCTTGTTGATAAGAAATGAGTATTTATGAACTTTGAATTCCATTCTTCTTCACTTCTTTCTACTCATTCTTCCCCTTCCAAACATACTTTTTAAAAAATTAATACTTTAAAAAAATTTGAAATATCACAGACTTACAGAAAATTAAGTAGAAAATAGCAACTTTTTCTTTAAATCATTTGAGAATAAGTTCCCAGCCTGATGTCTTGGCACCCCCAATACTTGTTAGTGTTTATTTCCTTCAAACAGAACATTTTCCTGCATGACCACAATTCAACATCAAAATAAGAAAATTAATGTTGATAAGTTACTACCATCTAACCTCCAGACCCCATTCAAGTTTCACCAGTTGTCTCAATCACATCCCACAGGCAATTTTAATTCACATGTATTATTTAGTTGTCACGTCTCTTTAGTCTCCTTCAGTCTGCAATAGATTCTTAGTTTCTCTTAGATTTTCATGGACTTTGTTACTTTTGAAGATTATCAGCAGTTATTTTGTATCTCTCAGTTTGGGTTTATCTGATGTTTCTGCCTAGATTCAAGTTAGACATTTTAAGCAGTACTGTAACAGAAGTTATGCTATGTTCTTTTCATTGCATTCTATCAGATTACATGATTTTGATTCAGCCCAATTCTGATTGACTTTATCAAAATTTATCCATTCTATTGTTGATAGGCATTTCGCTTTTGTTTTCTTTTTTTTTTTTTTTTTTGGTTATCACAAATACTGCTGCTCTGAACATTGTAGCACATATTTTGGAAAACATATTTCTGTTGGTTATGTGTTTAGGAATGGAATTGTAGGGTATTGAGTATATCTGTGTACAGCTTTAATGGATTTAGATTTACTTTAAATGGATTTATTCTGGCTGAGTGGGGTGGCTCACACCTGTAACCCTAGTCCTTTGGGAGGATGAGGTGGGAGGATTGCTTGAGCTCAGGAGTTTGAGACCAGCCTGGGCAACATAGTGAGAATCCGTCTCTACTAAAAACAACAACAACAACAACAACAAACTAGCCAGTCGTGGTGGCATGCGCCCGTAGTCCCAGCTACTTGGGAGGCTGAGGTGGGGGGATCACTTGAGCCTGGGAGATCAAGGCTGCAATGAGCTATAATCATACCATTGCACCCCAGCTTGGGCGACAGAGTGATACCCTGCCTAAAAAAAAAAAAGAAAGAAAGAAAGAAAGAAAAGAAAGAAAGAAAGAAAGAAAGAAAAGGATTTGTCCTGATTACAGGTGGGTTGTGGAGAGTCCTGGCCTTGGTGTCTTGGATTTAATAGAAGACAGACAGTGACTTGCTTTCTCCTGGGTGGTTCAGGGCCAAGCCTGGTTGAGAGGAGGTCCAGAGAACACTTTTTCTTATGTAGGAGAGTGGTGGGAGTTGTTGCCTGGGAGCCTGTCCTGACAGCTGTGGAAAGGAGCAGGAAGGAAGCGAAGGAGTTCATTTAGGGCTGTGGCGAAGTAGAAATCTAAACCTATTGCTATGGTCTCTTTATTACTGTCCTTTCCGTTGAGGAAGGTTTTGACCTTGGAGTATGTAATTGAAAACTTTCAGCTTTATAAATGGAAATATTCTTGTAGGATAAGAAAAAGTACCCTAAAGTATATTTTTGAAAGGTATTTTGATGAGTGGTAGAGGATGAAATAAATGGTTCTGGGGGAAGTTGTAAATTGATGAGAGTTTTACCCCAGGTGACAACTGAAAGCTTATTCTTAACCTACGACCATATGACTTTTATAATATAACTATCTAGCTTTTGAACATGGTTTAGGACTGATAAAAAATTGACATTACTTTTTCCTTTGATAGGAACTCTGTGGCCCTACTTCCTCTCAGAACCTTCCCTTAAGTCCCAAGATTGTGCTAAGTATATCTCCTTTGTGTTCCCACAGCATTCTGCACACGACCAAATTACGGTGAAATTATTTTCATTATGTGTTTTCCTCCTCAATTAAAATGTAAGTTCTTTAAGAGTGAGGGATTTCTCTTAATTCAAATTTTTATCTGGTATAGCATGTGGCACATAGGGTTAGTGGTCAGTAAAATTTTATTGAACTGACAGATACCAAATAATGATATAAATTTGCTTTTGTTCACAGTTTACTGTTTATACATACTGTTAATCCCACTATAAGTCACTGAGAGAGAAAGGGGTTATAATGTGCATTATATGGATGAGGAAAATGCAGCACAGAGAGACCAAAGTAATTTGTCTAAGATTATGTTGGCTAATAATTGCTAGAGCCCTGACTTGATCTCAGGTTTTCTGATTGTAATTCTTAGGTTCTTTTGATGGTAACTGTGCCTTTGTCAGGAGTTGTATAACCAGGTGATTTAGGTCTTCAAACTCTGATAAAATATTCATAGGTAAGTATATTAAGGTCCAGTCACAGAGCAGGCACAAGGGGTGAATTTGGAGCTACGGTAGAATAGATTGATAACCAGTTAGGGAAAAGAATGAGGGAAAGATAGATTTTTTTTGCTTCATATGGCAATTTTAGAAGCCATAGCCTGTTCTTTTATTTAATGGTTTATTTTTAAATAACTTTTTATTTGTTCATCCATGCATAGGTTTGGGTACTAGAGATACTACTTAACAAATTAGATGAGATTTCTTCTCTTACAAAGCTTATATTCTAGTGGGAGACAGACAATTACTGAAGAAATAAACAGTAACAATATTGTAAATGACATGAAGGAGCCAGCTGAACAAATATAGAGGAAACTGCATTCCAGGCAGGAAAAGTCACTAATGCAAAGGCCCCCAAAGGGAGGAATCTTGGCCTGTTTTTTTAGAATCAAAAAGGCCAGTGTAGCTAGAGCATAGTGAGCTACGGTAGAGTGCCACCATGTGAGGCTGCAATGGCTAGGTGTAGACTCTGTGAGACTTTGAGGTAGAGTCCCAGGGTAAAGAGTTTGATTTTTTTTTAGCCTAATGTAGTGGAAAGACATTGGATGATTTTGAATAAGTGAGTGATATGATCTGATTTATGTTTTAAATAGATGACTGTGGCTGCTGCTTGAAAGCCACTTTGGAGGATAAAAAAGGAATGGAAGCAGGAGGACTAGCCTGGAAGTTTTCACATTAATCTAGATAGCGGCTTGAAATGGATTGGTTGTGGTGATATGACTGAGAGAAGTCAGTGGATTTCAGTTAGTTTTTAAAGTATTATTGACATGGTGGATTGGTTGTGAGAGAAAGAGAAGAATCAGCATAATGATGATGATGATGAGAGCTTAAGCATAGTGAAAATTTAATATTTGCCAAGTGCTATTCTAAATTCTTTATATGAATTAATGCATTTAGTCTTTATGGTAACCCTATAAGGCAGGTACCATTATCACTCTCTGAGGCTTGTAGTATCTTTATACAGGTAGTGAGGAGCAGAAGCAGGATTTGAATCCATACGGTCTGGCATCAAGGTCTATGTTCTTGACCATTATATTACACTGCCTAGAATTTTGGCTTGAATAATTTATTAGGGGGTGATGCCTTTGCCAAGATGTAGAAGACTCTGAGAGAAATATGTAAAATAAAATAAAGAGTTATATTCTGACCTCGTTAAGTAGAAGGTGCTTATTGGTTACACAAATGGAGATGGCAAGTTTGAAGTTGGATTTGAGTGTCTAAATTTTTGGGGAGGAGAATGTGAAGCCATGAGACTCCAGGAAGAGTGTGGGATGTCAGTGGAGAAGAGAGGGGGCCCACAGCTGAGCTTGGTTTCCATACACTTCCACTTGATGTCATTAAGCAGAGAACATACTTCATTTGTTGTTAGAAAATGGGGCAGATCCTTAAATTGGAGCTGGATTTCTTTAAGGCAAAAATCTCTTTCTCCTCACACAGTGTGACTATTTATTTTTATTTTTATTTTTTATTTTTAGACAGGGTCTCTACTCTGTCACCCAGGCTGGAGTGCAGTGGTGCAATTACAACTCACCATGGCCTTGACCTCCCAGGCTCAAGCAGTCCTCCTGCCTTAGCTTCCTAAGTAGCTGGAGCCACAGGCCTGTGCCAACAGTGCCTGGCTAATTTTTTATTAATAAAAGTTTATGTAGAGTTGGGGGTATCCCTATGTTGCCTGGGTTGGTCTAGAACTCCTGTGCTCAAGTGATCCTTCTACCTGAGCCTCCTAAAGTTCTGGAATTACAGGCATGAGTCCCCATGCCTGGCCTTAATTTCACTTTCTATTTGTGAGACTCATCTTTAGAAGGTACTGGTAAAACGTTAAAGAAACCAGACTTCCAAAAAATGTACTTATACACATCTCATTTAGATACAGAAAAAAGGACTGAGAAGTTCCCAGGAAGATAATTGACAGGCAGGTAAGTGGCTCTTACTTGGAGTCACAGAGAAAAGCAAGGATTTTCTTTTTTGAAAAGGATTTCCTTTTTCACATTTAGAAAGTACCAGTTGGGTCTGTGGCTCATTAAGTATTTGTTGGTTTGGAAAAATATGTTTTGTAGGTACTTGATCAGGTAATTTTTATTTCTAAAGAGTTTGGAATCCTCTTAAATCTTGTATCCTCTTTTTAAAAGTAGTGTTCAATTTTCTTCCTTAAACTGTGATTAAATATAATTAATTTTCTTGAATGGTTACTTAGTTGGGAATCATATAGGAGTTTTCTTACTATTTGTGTACAACTAGCTGATTTCTTGGGTTCTGGTTAACATGTCTTTTTAAATATACTGATCATTTAATGCCATTTTAAAGTGGGTCACTGTGAACTTGTCAGTGCTGCAGCAAATCCGTCAATATGCAAGTAGCATACCGCAATATGCAAGCAGCATATCGCGATATGCAAGCATAACATGCTTTCACCTCCACCATTATGTCAGGCACCAGTTCATTTGGTCTCCCTTGCTGCTGATCTGTGGGAAACAAAATGTTGCAGTTGAAAGCCATGAGACTATTAGGATGGTGCAAAAGTAATTGTGGTTTTTTTCTTTACTTTTAATGGCAAAGGCTGCAATTACTTTTGCGCCAACCTAATAACAGAAAAAAAAATCATTTTTGGGGGGAAAATAAGCATATACTCTTTCTAGTTTGACAGGTTTGTTGACTGAGGATGCTCAGCTGAACTTGATTGTTGTTCTATTTGTGAGATACTGGTTTGTTAACCTTTTTCTAAGATGCAGTTTACAATCTGTTGTCTATTCAACACATATTTCTCTTTTTTTAACTTTTAGGTTTGGGGGTACATGCGAAGGTTTGTTACATAGGTAAACTCATGTCATGGGGACTTGTTGTACAGATTATTTCATCACCCAGGTATTAAACTCAGTACCCAATAGTTACCTTTTCTGCTCCTCTCCTTCCTCCCAACCTCCACCCTCAGGTAGACCCCAGTGTCTGTTGTTCTTTTCTGTGTGTGCAAGAGTTCTCATCATTTAGCTCTCACGAAGTGAGAACATGTGGTATTAGGTTTTTTATTCTTGCGTTAGTTTGCTAGTTAGTAGCCTCCGGCTCCATCCATGTTCCCACAAAAGACATGATCTCATTCTTTTTTATGGCTACATAGTATTCCATAATGTATGTGTACCACACTTTCTTTATCTAGTCTGTCACTGAAGGACATTTAGGTTGATTCCATGTCTTTGCTATTGTGAATAGTGCTGCAATGAACATTGGTGTACATATGTCTTGATGGTAGAATGATTTATATTCCTCTGGGTATATACCCAGTAATGGGATTGCAGGGTTGAATGATAGTTCTGCTTTTAGCTCTTTGAGGAATCAGTATACTGCTTTCCACATTGGTTGAACTAATTTACACTCCCTCCAACAGTGTATAAGTGTTCCCTCCTCTTTGCAACTTCATCAGCATCTGTTATTTTTTGACTTCTTAGTAATAGCCATTCTGACTGGTATGAGATGGTATCTCATTGTGGTTTGGATTTGCATTTCTCTAATGATCATTGATATTGAACTTTTGTTCATATGCTTCTTGGCCACATGTATGTCCTCTTTAGAGAAGTGTCTGTTCATGTCCTTTGCCCACTTTTTAATGGGGTTGTTTATCTCTTGTATATTTACATTCCTTATAGATGTTGAATATTAGACCTTTGTCAGATGCATAGTTTGCAAGTATTTTCTTCCATTCTGTGGGTTGTCTGTGTACTCTGTTGATAATTTCTTTTGCTGTGCAGAAGCTGTTAAGTTTAATTAGATCCCATTTGCCAATTTTTGCTTTTGGTGTCTTTGTCATCAAAGTTTTGCCCATTCCTATGTCCAGATGGTATTGCCTAAGTTGTCTTCCATGGTTTTCATTGCTTTGGATTTTACATTTAAGCCTTTAATCCATTTTGAGTTGATTTTTATATATGGTATAAGGAAAAGTCCAGCTTCAATCTTCTGCATATGGCTAGCCAGTTATCCAGCACCATTTATTGAATAGGGAGTCTTTTCCCCATTGCTTGTTTTTGTCAGCTTTGTTGAAGATCATATGGTTGTAGGTGTGTGGGCTTATTGCTGGGCTCTCTATTCTGTTCCATTGGTCTATGTGCTTGTTTTTGTACCTGTACCATGCTGTTTTGGTTACTGTATCCTGTGCTGTAGTTTGAAATTGGTAGTGTGATGCCTCAAGTTTTGTTCTTTCTGCTTAGGATTGCCTTGGCTATTCGGGCTCTTTTTTAGTTTCATATGAACTTTAAAATAGTTTTTATTTATTTATTTTTGTAGTTCTGTGAAGAATGTCATTGATAGTTTGATAGGAATAGGACTGAATTATATAAACTGCTTTGGGCAGTATGACCATTTTAATGATACTGACTTTTCCTGTCCATGAGCATGGGATTTTTTTCCATTTATTTGTGTATCTCTGATTTCTTTGAGCAGTATTTTGTAATTCTTATTATAGCAATCTTTCACCTCGCTGGTTAGCTGTATTCCTAGGTATTTTATTCTTTTTGTGGCAATTGTGAATGGGATTGCCTTGTTGATTTGGCTCTCAGCTTGGCTTTTGTTGGTGTATAGGAATGCTAGCGATTTTCGTTCATTGATTTTGTATCCTGAAACTGCTGAAGGTGTTTATCAGCTGAAGGAGCTTTTGGACTGAGACTGTGGAATTTTCTAGATATAAAATTACATCATCTGCAAACAGGGATAGTTTGATTTCCTGTCTTCCTATTTGGATGCCTGCCCTTCATTTCTTTTTTTAAAATTAATAATAGCTGAATAGTAACTTTATTCTCCTTTATTCTTAGCATTTACATTATATTTATAGTTTATTAATCCATCTGATTCTAAAAAGTTTTGCAATAGCCAAAAATTCATCAAATATCAAAATTCTTTCCTAAATCCAAAACTAGTGAAAAATTAGGTCTCAAATAAAAAGGAACATAGAACTGATAAAGACAGTCATAGTTTTCATGGAATAGAAGGGCCACTAATAGCCTAGAGAGGGAGAAGGAAAATATTCATTTTTTTTAAGTGGATATCCAAATTTTTATTTATTTTTATTATTTTTAATTTTTCCATAAGTTATTAGGGTACGTACAGGTGGTATTTGGTTACATGAGTAAGTTCTTTAGTGTTGATTTGTGAGATTTTTGGTGTACCCATCACCCGAGCAGTATATGCTACACCATTATTTGTAGTCTTATTTTTTGTCCATTGTATCATTCTTATGCCTTACATCCTCATAGCATAGCTCCCACATATCAGTGAAAACTTATGATGTTTGGTTTTCCATTCCTGAGTTACTTCACTTAGAATAATAGTGTCTCATTCAGGTCACTGCAAATGCTGTTAATTATTGCTTTTTATGGTTGCATAGTATTCCTTATTTTATATATATATATGTATGTGTATATATATATATATATATATATATATACACACACACACACACACACACACACACACACACACCACAGTTTCTTTACCCACTCATAGATTGATGGGCATTTGGATTGGTTCCATGATTTTGCAATTGTCAGTTGTGCTGCTATAAACATGCATGTGCAAATACCTTTTTCGAATAATGACTTCTTTTCCTCTGGTAGATACCCAGTAGTGGTGTTGCTGGATCAAGTGGCAGTTCTTGATTCTTTTAGTTCTTTAAGGAATCTCCACACTGTTTTCCATAGTGGCTGTACTAGTTTACACTCCCATCAGCAGTGTAGAAGTGTTCCCTGTTCATCACATCCATGCCAACATCTACTGTTTTTTGATTTTGATTATGGCCATTCTTGCAAGAGTAAGGTGATACTGCAAAGTGGTTTTAATTTGCATTTCCCTGATCATTAGTGATGTTGAGCATTTTTTCATATGTTTGCCGGCCATTTGTATATCTTCTTCTGAGAATTGTCTGTTCATATCCTTAGCCCACTTTTTGATGGAATTGTTTTTTTTTTTTTTTCCTTACTGATTTGTTTGAGTTTGTTGTAGATTCTGGATACTAGTCCCTTGTCAGATATATAGATTGTGAAGATTTTCTCCCACTCTGTGGGTTGTCTGTTTACTCTACTGACTGTTCCTTTTGCCATGTGAAAGCTCTTTAGTTTAAGTAGGTCCCAGCTATTTATCTTTGTTGTTATTGCATTTGCGTTTCAGTTCTTGGTCATGAAATCCTTGCCTAAGCCAGTGTCTAAAAGGGTTTTCCCAATGTTATCTTCTAGAATTTTTATAGTTTCAGGTCTTAGGTTTAAGTCCTTAATCCATCATCAGTTGATTTTTGCATAAGGCGAGTTGATTTTTGCATAAGTCCAGTTTCATTCTCTTACATGTGGCTAGCCAATTATCCCCACACCATTTGTTGAAAAGGGTGTCTTTTCCCCACTTTATGTTTTTGTTTGCTTTGTTGAAGATCAGCTGGCTGTAAGCATTTGGGTTTATTTCTGGATTCTCTATTCTGTTCCATTGGTTTGTGTGCCTGTTTTTATACCAGTACCATGCTGTTTTGGTGACTATGGCCTATAGTATAGTTTGAAATCAGGTAATGTGACGCCTCCAGATTTGCTCTTTTTGCTTAGCCTTGCTTTGGCTATGCGGGCTCTTTTTTGGTTCCGTATGAATTTTAGAATTGTTTTTTTCTAGTTCTGTGAAGAATGATGGTGGTATTTTGATGGGATTGCATTGAATTTGTAGATTGCTTTTGGCAGTATGGTCATTTTCACAATATTGATTTTACTCCTGCATGAGCATGGGATGTGTTTCCATTTGTTTGTGTTATCTATGATTTCTTTCAACAGTGTTTTGCGGTTTTCCTTGTAGAGGTCTTTTGACTCCTTGGTTAGGTATATTCCTAAGTATTTTATTTTATTTTTTTGCAGGTATTGTAAAAGGGATTGAGTTCTTGATTTGAATCTCTGCTTGGTTGCTGTTGGTGTATAGCAGAGCTACTGATTTGTGTTCATTAATCTTGTATCCGGAAACTTTGCTCCAATTCTTTTATCAGTTCTAGGAGCTTTCTGGAGGAGTCCTTAGGGTTTCCAAGGTAAACGATCATAACGCCAGCAAACAGCGACAGTTTGACTTCCTCTTTACCGATCTGGATGCCCTTTCTTTCTCTTGTCTGATTGCTCTGGCTAGGACTTCCAATACTATGTTGAAGAGGAGTGATGAGAGTGGGCATCCTTGTCTTGTTCCCATTCTCAGAGGGAATGCTTTGAACTTTACCCCATTCAGTATTATGTTGGCTGTGGGTTTGTCATAGATGGCTTTTATAACATTAAGGTATGTCCCTTGTATGCTGATTTTGTGGAGAGTTTTAATCATAAAGAGATGCTGAATTTTGTGGAATGCCTTTTCTGCATCTATTGAGATGATCATGTGATTTTTTGTTTTTAATTCTGTGTATGTGGTGTATCACATTTATTGACTTGCATATGTTAAACCATCCCTGCATCTGTGGTGTGAAACCCACTTGATCATGGTGATTATCTTTTTGATATGTTGTTGTATTCGGTTAGCTAGTATTTTGTTAAGGATTTTAGCAGCTATGTTCATCAAGGATATCAGTCTGTAGTTTTCTTTTTTGGTTATGTTGTTTCCTGGTTTTGGTATTAGGGCGATGCTGGTTTCATATAATGAATTAGGGAGGGTTCCTTCTTTCTCTATCCTGTAGAATAGTTTTAAAAGGATTGATACCAATTCTTCTTTGAATGTCTGGTAGAATTCTGCTGTGAATCCATCTGGTCCTGGACTTTTTGTTGTTGGTAATTTTTAAATTACCATTTCAATCTTGCTCCTTGTTATTGGTCTGTTCAGGGTATCTAATTCTTCCTGATTTAAGCTAGGAGGGTTGTATTTTTCCAGGAATTTATCCATCTCTTCTAGGTTTTCTAGTTTATGTGCATAAAGGTGTTCATAGTAGCCTAGAATGATCTTTTGTATTTCAGTGGTGTCAGTTGTAGTATCTCCTGTTTTGTTTCTTAGTTATGTTATTTGGATTTTCTCCCTTCTTTTCTTGGTTAATCTTGCTAATGGTCTATTAATTGTATTTATCTTTTGAAAGGACCAGCTTTTTGTTTCATTTATCTTTTGTATTGTTTTTCTTGTTTCAGTTTCATTTAGTTCTGCTCTGATCTTGGTTATTTCCTTTCTTCTGCTGGGTTTGGGTTTGGTTTGTTTTTGTTTCTCTAGTCCTTGAGGTGTGACCTTAGAATGTCAATTTGTGCTCTTACAGTCTTTTTGATGTAGGCATTTAGGGCTATGAACTTTCCTCTTAGCACTGCCTTTGCTGTATCCCAGAGGTTTTGATAGGTTGTGTCATTATTGTTATTCAGTTCAAATAATTTCTATCTTGATTTTGTTTTTGACCCAATGCTCATTCAGGAGCAGGTTATTTAACTTCTATGTATTTGCATGATTTTGAAGGTTCCTTTTGGAGTTGATTTCCAGTTATATTCCATTGTGGTCTGAGAAAGTGCTTGATATGATTTCAATTTTCTAAAATTTATTGAGGCTCGTTTCATGGCCTGTCATATAGTCTATCTTGGAGAAGGTTCTATGTGCTATTGAATAGAATGTGTATTCTGACGTTGTTGGATGAAATGTTCTGTAAATATCTGTTAAGTCCAATTGTTCCAAGGTATAGTTTAAATCCATTGTTTCTTTGTTGACTTTCTGTCTTGATGACCTGTCTAGTGCTGTCAGTGGAGTATTGAAGTCTCCCACTGTTTTGTCTTGCTGTCTATCTCATTTCTTATGTCTATTAGTAATTGTTTTATAAATTTGGGAGCTTGAGTATTAGGTGAATATATGTTTAGGATTGTGATATTTTCCTGTTGGACAAGGCCTTTTACCATTATATAATGTCCCTCTTTCTGTCTTTTAACTGCTATTGCTTTAAAGTTTGATTTGTTTGATACAGGAATAGCTACCCCTGCTCACTTTTGTTGTCCATTTGCATGAAATGCCTTATTCCACCCCTTACTTTAAGTTTACATGAGTCCTTATGTGTTAGGTGAGTCTCTTGAAGGCAGCAGATAATTGGTTGGTGAATTTTTATCCATTCTGCAATTCTGTATCTTTTGAGCGGAGCATTTAGGCCATTTACATTCAATGTTAGTATTGAGATGTGAGGTACCATTCCATTCATTGTGCTATTTGTTGCTTGTATATCTTGGTTTTTTGTTTTTGTTTTTTAAATTGTATTTTTGTTTTGTAGGTCTTGTGAGATTTATGCTTTAAAATGGTTCTGTTTTGATGTGTTTCCAGGATTTATTTCAAGATTTAGAGCTCCTTTTAGCAGTTCTTGTAGTGGTGGCTTGATAATGGCGAATTCTCTCAGCATTTGTTTGTCTGAAAAAGATTATATCTTTCCTACATGTATGATGCTTAGTTTTTCTGGATATAAAATTCTTGGCTGATAATGGTTTTGTTTGAGGAGGCAGAAGACAGGGTCCCAATCCCTTCTAGCCTGTATGGTTTCTGTTGAGAAATGTGCTGTTAATCTGTTAGGTTTTCTTTTATAGGTTACCTGGTGCTTCTGTCTCACAGCTCTTAGGATTCTTTCCTTCATCCTATCTTTGGATAATCTGATGAAAATGTCCCTAGGTGAAGATCTTTTTGTGATGAATTTCCTGGGTATTCTTTGTGCTTCTTGTATTTGGATGTCTAGGTCTCTAGCATTGCCGGGAAAGTTTTCCTTTATTATTTCCCCAAATATGTTTCCCAAGCTTTTAGAATTGTCTTCTTTCTCAGGAACACCGATTATTCTTAGGTTTGCTTGTTTAACATAATCCCAGACTTCTTGGAGGCTTTGTTCATATTTTCATATTCTTTTTGCTTTGTCTTTGCTGATTGGGTTAATTCGAAGACCTTGTCTTCAAGCTCTGGTTTTCTTTCTTCTACTTGTTCAGTTCTATTGCTGAGACTTTCCAGAGCATTTCACATTTCTAAAAGTGTGTCCACAGTTTCGTGAATTTTTGATTGTTTTTTCTTTAAGCTATCTATTTCCTTGACTATTTCCCCCTTCACTTCTTGTATCTTTTTTTGGATTTCCTTGCACTGGGCTTCACCTTTCTTGGCCCCTCCCTGATTAGCTTAATAACTAACCTGAATTCTTTTTCAGGTGAATCAGGGATTTCTTCTGGTTTTGGATCCATTGCTGGTGAACTAGTTTGCAAAAAAATCAACTCCTGGGTTTGTTGATCTTTTGAATGGTTTTTCATGTCTTGAATTCCTTCAGTTCAGCTCTGATTTTGGTGATTTCTTGTCTTTTGCTTGCTTAGAGGCTGATTTGTTTAGGCTTCTCTAATTCTTTCAGTTGTGATATTAAGTTGCTAATTTGAGATCTTTCTAACTTTTTTGTTTTTTTTGAGACGGAGTCTTACTCTGTTGCCAGGCTGTGAGATCTTTCTTTCTTTCTTTCTTTTTTTGAGATGGAGTCTTGCTCTGTTTCCAGGCTGGAGTGCAGTGGCGTGATCTTGGCTCACTGCAGCCTCTGCCTCCTGGGTTCAAGCGATTCTCCTACCTCAGCCTTCTGAGTTGCTGGGACTACAGGTGCACACCACCACACCCAGGTAATTTTTGTATTTTTAGTAGAGGTGGGGTTTCACCATGTTGGCCAGGATGGTCTCGATCTCTTGACCTCGTGATCTGCTTGCCTTGGCCTCCCAGAATGGTGGGATTACAGACATGAGCCACCATGCCTGGCCAATCTTTCTAACTTTTTATGTGGCTATTTAGTGCTATGAATTTCCCTCTTAACACTGCCTTAGCTGTATCCCAGAAATTCTAATATGTTGTATCTTTGCCCTCATTAGTTTAAAAGAACTTCTTAATTTCTGCCTTAATTTCATTTTTTACCCAAAAGTCATTCAGAAGCATGTTAATTTTCATGTAATCACATGGTTTTGAGTGATTTTCTTAGTCTTGACTTCTATTATTATTGCATGGTGGTCCGTGAGTGTGTTTGTTATGATTTATGTTATTTTGCATTTGCTGAGGATATTTTATGTCCAACTATGTGGTCGCTTTTAGAGCATTTGCTGTGTGGTGATGAGAAGAATGTATATTTTATTGGTTTTGGATGAAGAGTTCTGTAGAGGTCCATCAGATCCATTTGGTCCAGTGTTGAGTTCAGGTCCTAAATATCTTTGTTAATTTTCTGCCTCAATGATTTGTCTAATACTGTTGGTGGAATGTTGAAGTTTCACAGTATTATTTTGTGGGAATCTATGTCTCTTTGTAGGTCTCTAAGAACTTGCTCTATGAATCTGGGTGCTCCTGAGTTGAGTGCATATATATTTAGGATGGTTAGGTATTTTATTCAATTGAAATCTTTACTGTTATTAAATGCCCTTCTTTGTCTTTTTTTTTATCTTTTGTTTTGTTTGAATTCTGTTTTGTCTGAAATTGGGATTGCAACCCCTGTTTTTTTCTGATTTCCATTTGCTTGGTAGATATTCCTCTATCCCTTTATTTATTTAATTATTTTTTATTTATTTATTTTATTATACTTTAGGTTCTAGGGTACATGTGTACAACATGCAGGTTTGTTACATATGTATACATGTGTCATGTTATTGTGCTGCACCCATTAACTCATCATTTACATTAGGTATATCTCCTAGTGCTATCCCTCCTCTGTCCCCTGACCCCATGACAGGCCCCGGTGTGTGATATTCCCCACCCCGTGTCCAAGTGTTCTCATTGTTCAGTTCCCACCTATGAGTGAGAACATGCAGTGTTTTGTTTTCTGTCCTTGCAATAGGTTGCTCAGAATGATGGTTTCTAGCTTCATCCATGTCCCTACGAAGGACATGAACTCTTCCTTTTTTATGGCTGCATAGTATTCCATGGTGTACATGTGCCACATTTTCTTAATCCAGTTTATCATTGTTGGACATTTGGCTTGGTTGCAAGTCTTTGCTATTGTGAATAGTGCCGCAGTAAACACACGTGTGCATGTGTCTTTATAGCAGCATGATTTATAATCCTTTGGATATATACCCAGTATGGGATTGCTGGGTGAAATGGTATTTCTAGTTCTAGATCCTTGAGGAATTGCCACACTGTCTTTCACAATGGTTGAACTAGTTTACAGTCCCACCAACAGTGTAAAATTGTTCTTATTTCTCCACATCCTCTCCAGCACCTGTTGTTTCCTGACTTTTTAATGATCACCATTCTAACTGGTGTGAGATGGTATCTCATTGTGCTTTTGATTTGCATTTCTCTGATGGCCAGTGATGATGAGCATTTTTTCATGTGTCTGTTGGCTGCATAAATGTCTTCTTTTGAGAAGTGTCTGTTCATATCCTTTGCCCACTTTTTGATGGGGTTGTTGGATTTTTTTTCTTGTAAATTTGCTTGAGTTCATTGTAGATTCTGGATATTAGCCCTTTGTCAGATGTGTGTTCCTTTATTTTGAGCCTATGGTTGTCATTACAAGATCCATTAAGAAATGGGTCTCTTGAAGACAGCATACCATTGGGTCTTGCTTTTTTATCCAGATTGCCACCTGTGCCTTTGAAGTGGGACATGTAGTCCATTTACATTAAATGTTTGTATTGATATGTGTACATTTGATCCTGTCATTGTATTGTTAGCTGGTTATTCTGCTGGCTTGTTTGTGTGGTTGCTTTATAGTGTCACTGATCTGTGTATTTCAGTGTCTTTTTGTATTAGCTGGTAGCAGTCTTTCCTTTCTATATATAATGCTCCTTTCAAGATCTCTTGTAAGGCAGATCTGGTGGTAATTAACTGCCTCAACATTTTCTTATCTGAAAAGGATCATATTTCTCCTTCACTTAGGAAGCTTAGTTTGGCTGGATATGAAATTCTTGATTGAAGTTTTCTTTAATGAATATTGAATATAGGCCCCTAATCTTTTCTGGATTGTAAGGTTTCACCTGAGTGGTCTGCTGTTAGCCTGATGGGGTTCCCTTTGTAGGTGACATGTCCTTTCTCTCTAGCTGCCTTTAACATACTTTCTTCCATTTTGACCTTTGAAAATCTGATGAATATGTGTCTTGGGGATGATCTTCTTATGTAGAATCTTGCAAGAGTTCTCTGTATTTCCTGAATTTAACTGTTGGCCTCTCTCACAAGATTAGGAAAGTTTTCATGGATGATATTCTGAAATATGTTTTCCAAGTTGTTTGCTTTTTCCCCTTCGCTTTCAGGGATAAAAGTGAATAATCCCATACTTCTTGGGGGTTTTGTTCATTCCATTTTATTATTTTTGCTTTATTTTTGTCTGACTGTCTTATTTCAGAGAGCCAGTCTTTAAGTTCTGAGTTTCTTTCTTCAGCTTGGTTTATTCTGCTGTTAATACTTGTGATTGGATAGTGAAATTCTTGTATTGTGTTATTCAGCCCTGTCAGATGCGTTACGTTCTTTTTTGTACTGGCTATTTCCTCCTTCAGCTCCTTTATCATTTTGTTGTGATTCTTAGTTTTCTTGGACTGGGTTTGAGTCTTGACGATCTTTATTCCTGTCCATATTTTGAACTTTATTTCCGTCATTTCAGCCAGCTCAGCCTGGTTAAGAACTCTTGTTGGAGGGCTGGTGTGGTTGTTTGGAGAACATGCATCACTCTGGTCATTTGAGTTATTGGAGTTCTTGCTTTGGTTCTTTCTCATCTTTGTATATGGCTGTTACTTTAACCTCAGTGTAGATCAAGTAGTCAGTAGTCTATTGAGAAGAAAATAGACTTCTTTTCTTGTGTTTTCACAGGGCCAAGCCCTTGTGCAGGGTCTTGATGTGAAGCTGACTTCTTGTCTTTAGTTTAAGAGGAGGGTATATTAGCAAGCTATTTCTGGTGTTGAAGCTTTGGGGTGTGATGCGGTAGGTGGCATTTAGGCATATTAATCAGCTGGTAGACTCTTGCTTGGTTTTGTGGCTCCCTTATATTTCCTCACAGTTGGAGCCATGTTCCCTCTTAATGTGTGGGGTCCTCTCCTCTTTGAGTGCTGGCTGTAGATTGCAGCTTGGCACTCCTGGGCCTGCCCATTGCAGTTCTGGATGTGCTCAGTGTTTATGTTCCTTCCCCATCTTGGAGACAGCAGAGAAAGGGACCTTAGTAGTGTTTGTGCCAAGGGTCTTTTGCTTGTCTCATGGGGGCTCCACTCCAGAGAGGTGCAGGTCTGCAATCACCCAGTGCAATCAGCCCAGGATGGAAGGCCTGTGCTGTGGCCCCAGCCAGGGGTTCTCTGTCTGGTGATGAGCAC
The DNA here is from genome assembly GCF_028858775.2 of Pan troglodytes. Classification (NCBI taxonomy): domain Eukaryota; kingdom Metazoa; phylum Chordata; class Mammalia; order Primates; family Hominidae; genus Pan; species Pan troglodytes. Next base: position 66,016,194 of record NC_072403.2, read on the forward strand.
TGGGGGTGGGTAGGTGGAACCCATGGGAGATGGACTGGTCTCCTCCCCTTGGCTCAACTGCAGCTTGTTGGAGGTATGGATAAGGCATTGAGGGTCTTTGCTCCTTCATTAGTCTGAGGGTAGCAAGGGCAGTTCTGCTGCAGAGGCAGTGGCAGGGAGGCTTTCAGTTGCCCCTGGTTGCTCAGTCAAGGGCGTTGCAGAGCTGCTACTGGTTTGATATATCTGGCAGGGGGTGGCTGGAGGCCCAGGCCTGGAGGACCCGCCCAGTGAGGAGATAATATGGGAATGGGCACCTACGTAACAGGCTGGCCACTTTTCCATAGGGCTGCTGTGGTATCCTGGGGGCCCACTCCAGTCCCTAGTCACCTTGGATTTTCCAGTACCTGGAGGTATCAACAGTGAAGACTATGAAACAGCAAAGATGGTAGTCTGCTCCTTCCTCTGGGAGCTCCATGCCAGCAAGGTATGGACCTGTTGCTTGCCCAAACACACCTGTAGTTGGTGGCTGGAGACCCCACATTTCTCTAATATATGTCAAGTTTACTGCATGGTGCCTAGGTCTGGGAAATGGGAAGTTGATGAGACATAACCCTGGTCCTCAAGAACCCTCTTTGTAGTGGGGGGAGCTAAGATGTCCATAAAGGACTCAATGACAAGGTGAAAGAGAGGAGTAGCCTGAGAGCTGTATTACCTAAGTTCAGAGAAGTTTGAGAAAAGATAGAGTTGATACTGGCTTTAAATGATTTGGGTAAATGGAGATGTGCAGCTTACAGAGAGTAGTAGATGTAAATGGTTAGGTGCTGGAAAGCATAACTATGTTTGGGGAATGGTGTTAGTGGTATGATTGGTATGGTTTAATGTCTATGAATAAGAATAGCAGAAGATCAAATTGTCAAAGTAAGTATTACTAAGCTTATGACTTTGAATTTTAGTGTGTGTGCTGGTGGTTTCCAAACTTTTGATTGTGTCCCCTCAGTTAAAATATTACCCCTGTGCACAGATGTAGGCAATATAAAATGGGGGTTTTAAAAAGGAGAAAAATAGAAATACATATTAGTAATTTCTTCCCCCACCTCAGTAGTTCCTCTTGCACATATCTAGTTTAGAATCATTGTAAACTACTGGTGTTATTGTTGGAGATGTGTTTTAGCAATAGGGATATGAAACATCTTCATGTTTTTCTCCATATGTATATGTATGTACAGAAAAATTACACATTATATATACACACATAATTTTATTTTAGAAAAACAAAGCTATTGGCAATATTTACGGAATAGTATTGGATAAAAGTTATTTTCTTGTTTTAGTGAAATATTCTAGGTTTTTGATAGAACTTGTTTAATTCCTTACAGAAGTCAGTATTGTATATGAAAGTTTTTTGAAAATTCCAAAGTGCTATGTATATTAGGTGTTTATTTGAAGGGATAGTTCAGGTGAAGAATTTTTTTTTTTTTTTTTTTTTTTTTTTGGAGATCCAGTCTCGCTCTGTTGCCCAGGCTGGAGTGCAGTGGCGCGAACTCGGCTCACTGCAAGCTCCGCCTTCCGGGTTCACACCATTTTCCTGCCTCAGCCTCCCTAGTAGCTGGGACTACAGGCGCCTGCCATCACGCCCGGCTAATTTTTTTTTTTGTATTTTTTAGTAGAGACGGGGTTTCACCATGTTAGCCAGGATGGTCTCAATCTCCTGACCTCATGGTGCGTCCGCCTTGGCCTCCCAAAATGCTGGAATTAAAGGTGTAAGCCACCGCGCCTGGCCCATGTGAAGAATATTTTAAGAAGTTTTGGATTCTCCTTTTATTTCTCTCTATAGTGCTTTGCGCAATTCTGTGTTTCATAATTATGGAAATTATTGGCAAGAATGTTAATGATTCTCTCATTTCAAGTTTTCTTTGTTTTCTAGTTGCCAGTAAATTTTATCATGTAGAAATAATTTTTAGAGCAGGAAAGCATTTTAGAGTTTGTGTAGTAATTATTTGTGTGCTATCTTGCCCTCTTCCTTGGCAAGTAGACTATAAAAAACTGTAGGCTTATAGATATTCTCTTAGTTTGGGCTGCTGTAACAAATTATCATAGACTGGGCAACATCAACAGCAGACTTTTGTCATCATTTTGGAGGCTGGTGGGGGCCTGCTTCCTGGTTTGCAGATGGCTGTCTTCTCATTGTATCTTCAAATGGTTGAGAGCAGAGAAAGAAGCAGCAAACTCTCATGACCTTATTACCTCCCAAAGGCCAATGGATATATTTGCTTTTTCTGTTATTCATGGTAGTGCTTAGCAAAGTGTTTTCTAAGAGGCTGTCTATAAAACTTACCAAGCAGGCCTCTTCATTTTGCCCATGAACGTCTAGCCTCAGAAAGGTTGAGCGGCCTGCAAGAACTCACGTTGCTCATTAGTGAAAGACCTGGGTCTTTTGCTATATGTCTCTCGAAACTCAAGTTCATTGCCTGTTCTACTATAGTTTGTTGCCTCTCCTGCTTTCTCTGATTTACCCTCAAGCAGGTGTGTCCATTGCATATTTTAAATACTTCAGCAGCTCCAGGGTACAGATTGTGTTATATTCAACTTAGTGATCTCTGATACCCAGCACAATGCCTTATGGAGTAGATGCTCAGGATCTGATGAATTACCTTGTGAGAGCTGCATGTTTGCATTCTCTTGATTTGTTGAGAAAACTAAAGTAACTTGGGGTTGCACCTCAGTGTACTGTTTATAAAAGCAAAGATTAAACTGTGTACCTGATAATATGTGTGAAGTGCTGTAAGTGCAGAATATTTCTGAAATCCCAATTGCAAATGTTTATGAACTCGGAAAACTCCTGAAGAACTGTTGCAGTTGGCTGCAGTAGTTCAAGCTGTTATTCATTGGACAGTTTTCCTCTGCAGTATGTAAGATGTGAATTTTATATTTTGCTTCAAAATTTATGATGCAGCATAAACCAGGTTTAAAGTCTAGCTACCTTACAAGGAGCAGCTTCATTCTTCATGGTTGAACTCTCCAGAGTAATGCTTGGGTTGCTATTTTTGTGGTCACCTTTGTGGATTTTTTTCTCTTTCCTCATTCATGGAAAAGACCAGACCCCCTATACTTTTTATAATAAACTCTAATTTTCCAGATCATTTATCATACTTAAGAATTATAATTACCCATTTTAAAAGCTTCAGCCTAGATTGGCTAGAAAATACTTAATATTTTTACACATTATTTATCCTTTTTTTTTTCACTGAGCTGTGTTGCTTTCATTGACACCTGAATGCACTGAAACACAGATTTTATCCCTATGCCTACTTGTGATGAGAGTATCAGCAGATTCAGTTGCTAGGAAACAGCTGAATACTGAAATAGTTTTTTTTTTGGTGGGGGGAGGGGTACTTGTAAATTCGGTTCTTTGACACTTCTACTCTCATACAGCAAAAATTTCTACAGTCACTACAAAGACAGATGCATCACCTGTTAGTTTTCCAATTTAGAAATTTTGCACAGGGGAGCTGGGCATATGTAAATGTTACAGGGTTGATAAATTGCTGAGAGTGTAATTTTTAACAGTGACTGGACATTGTAAAGTAATGATTATGTATATGCCTTTGAGTTTTAGTTTTCTCAAAATTTTCTGATTCATCATTAATGAGAGAAAGAGCAAGAACAAGAGAGAAACATATGCAAACACATACACATGACACATAGGAATTTAAACCAAAGTTTAATACTGTATTAATTAAACTAACTTTCTCATAGTAATAGGATTGGCCACATCCTATATTAAATCACCCAGCTCTGGATTTTTACCTGTGATGCTTAATAATTATGTGCCAGAGCAAGAATAAATATTAAAAAGAAGTGTGTGGTTTAACTTTCTTTTATAACTGATTGCCATTTATTTTTGTCATAGTAGTATAACCTTTAAGTAACTTTTCCTGAGTACCCACTATGTGCCAGGCAAAAACATGGGAGACATAGGTACGTTTAAGCTCTCAGGGTGCCTAGTATGTGTGAGAGGGGGCAGCCAACAGATTAAATTGAGAACACATATGATAAATTTAATTGTGTCTGGTACACAGTATATGCTTATTAAAAAATTAGAAACCCGCCTTCATCACCAGTACCACCATCATCATCATCACCCAGCAAGCCAATTCTTCAACTAAAATCAGTTCAGAGTAAGCAGGGAGACATATAAACAGTCATCATATGTGTGGTCAATAAAAAGAGAAGTCTGTACCAGGTAAAGAGGCAGCACAGAAAAGAGAGTGATGGACTTGTCTGGGGATCGCAGAGAGAGCTTCAGAGATGTCAGATCTGAGCTGGATTTTGCAAGGCTCTCTCTTAGATGTAAGCATTCCCTTGACCTTGTCTTTTTTAGGGAGTAGGGAGTGGGGAGTAAGACCACTACTTTTTTTTTCCTTCTTAATTTTTTTAAGTTCTCTCATCTCTTCCTTGTCCATACCCTTGCTGATAATGAGGCTTGACATCTATCTTCCTGCCTGCTCCATTCAGACAGATGAGTACCGTCCATGGTTTCTAATTCTGTACCTTCAATTTTCACTGCTTGTCTGTTTAATTGCACATATACATTTAGAAATTTGTCAAGGAGTACAGAATCCATCTTCTGATTTACATACATTGAGAGTCTTGTGTCTCAGAAATGAAAATCTTAATAAGGCTTTTCCATCTTTATCCGAGTGACAGAGAGAACCCTGTGAACTTAAGTAGGCAGTATATATACTAAAATTGGAGTGGTGCAGAAAATGTTACCCAACAAGTTCTAGGAGAGTAATGTGTAAGTTCAAATAAAAAATAAAAACAAAAAATGAAAATCGTCTGAGACTAGTTGATTGGAAATAACCAAGGAATGAGAGAATTGAGAATGACAGGCTTGGTTTCCCTTAAAATTTTAAAGGAGTACTAAGAGCAGAAGGAAATGTTTTATGAGACTCTTGCTGTTTTGTATAAAATCTTATTTTTTATAATTTTATATTTTTCATGCCTACATTTTAAAAGAGAAACCTAACATACAGTTATGAGACTTCAGAAATATCATGGAAAGTACTTATGCTCTGGTTGCGGTTGTCCCTTGTGGCACTATGATTTTGTTCATGTATAAGATTATATTTGTTGAGTTGCAAAACAGCCAGGTGAACAGTGTCATTGAGTTTACTAAATTGAGGTGTGAATAAGGTAATGATCTAGAAAACAGATAACTGAACCTGGAAAAAGATATAGAAGACAGATTACTTGCTTATAAATTGGAAACAAAAGAATGGTAAACAAGATTGGTAACCCGAATGTTATCTTCTTTAACTGTGTCATCAAAAACTCCACAGTTATAACATTGACTATTAAAGGCTAAAATAATGGAAAGACAATGAAATAATGTGCAATCTTTGAGGAAAAAATGAATATACCTTTTTGGATTTTGGCGGGGCAACTATAATCTCAAAGAAAGAGAATAACAATTTGCATTTATAGTCTTTTCTTCTAAGTAGCTTAAAGTTTTTTAAGTATATTTTCATTAATCCTTTGGATTATGTTTGAATTTTGTTCAAAATATTAAGAAGGAAATAATCTGTACTTCTTGCAGATGGCTGAAAAAATGACATACTGAAAGTCACAGATTTTTTTTTTCACTAAAATGGCTTCATTGTTTTATGTTTGCAGTGTGGGTTTTTTTTTCTGTTTTGTTTTTTTGTGAAAGCAAGTTTATTAGGAAAGTAAAGGAATAAAGAATGGCTACTTTATAGGCTGAGCAGCCTCCACTGTTATTTTTTAGCACTTTGCCTAAGGAATTTATTTATCCTTCAAATATGTATCATTTGCATATTGCAGGTTAGGCCTGAGGGGGTACACAGTGGCACACCCACATAGGGTGAAGAGCAGGGAGAAAAAGAGAATTTGAAACTGTGTATTTTCTCCTTCAATTTCATGTGGCATCAAATCATTCTTTTGAGGTCAAGAGCCTCTGAACTGATTAGTTAAAGAATTGGCTTGCTGGGTGATGATGGTGGTGGTAGTGGTGGTGAAGGCAGGTTTCTAATTTTTTAATAAGCACATACTGTGTACCAGACACAATTAAATGTATTATATATGTTCTCAATTTAACCCTGTTGGCAATGTTATGAGATGGTTATTTGCATGAATTTTGCAGACGGGGAAACTTGGGAAGGCTGGGTAACTTATCCAAGGTCACAGAATTCTAAGCCAGTGTACCTGTATCTGTAATTTTTATGCTCGTGATCTTTAATGATGTTACTCTCCCCCTTTGTGGGAAGCAGGCACAAATATTCCTTTTTTTTTTCCACTTTGGATATGTGTTGGTGAGCATAAATGTGCCAATCATTGTGATATGGCTTCGATGAGTGACAAGACACCAGGGCTCTTGTCTCATGCCCAATTAGATAAGATGACATGGGTGCATGTGGAGTGGTTTTAAGGAGCAGAGAGTTTAATAGGCAAGACAGAAGGGAGAAGAAAGAAGGAAGAAGCGCCCCTTTACAGAGCCAGAGGGAGTGGGAGCTCCAAAGCTGAGAGAAGAGACCCCCAGTGTGGTGGAAACCTGCCAGGTATATGAAGAGGCTGGAGGAGACGGTGTCTGATTTGCATACGGCTCAGGTGATTGGTTTGACCAGGCATGTCATTCACATAGCCACCCACATAATAAATGCATAATAAATGCTATGAGAAAGTAGATTTGCGGGGGGAGTAAATTGACAAATCAGAAGATTTTATTGTACATTTGTACAATAAATAGCCTTTAGCATTTAATTTCCTCCCTCCACCCCTGGCCCTGGGCAAACACTCATCTGTTTCTGTCATGATAATTTTGTTTGTTTTAGAATTCCGTGTAAATTGAATCATACACTATGTATTCTTCTGCATTTGGCTTTTGTTGATATGCATTGTGCTTTCAACATTCATCTATGTTGTTGTTGTTTTTAGAGGTAGGGTCTCACTCTGTCACCCAAACTGGAATGCTATGGTGAAATCATAGCTCATTGCAACCTTGATCTCCTGGCTCATGGGACCCTCCTGCCTCAGCCTCCCAAGTAGCTAGGATTATAGGTGCATACCAGTACACCTGGCTAATTTGTAAAATTTTTTGTAGAGACAGGGTCTCGCTGTGTTTCCCAGACTTGTCTCAAACTCCTCCCATCTCAGCCTCATCTATGTTGTTTCATGTATTGGTAATTCATTCTTCTATTCTTTTATTTTTTAATTTAAAACATTTTTTCCATTCTTTTTAATTGTTAGGTAGTATTCCATTGTATGAATATACCACAATTTGTTTATCTAGTCCCCAATTCAAATGTCCACTTGATGGACATTTAGATCGTTTCCAGTTCTTGGCTATTATGAATAAAACTGCTGTGAATATTTAGATAAATACTTTTTTTAAATTTTTTTCCAAGATGGAGTCTCGCTCTGTCGCCCAGGCTGGAGTGCACTGGCACGATCTCGGCTCACTGCAAGCTCCGCCTCTCAGGTTCACGCCATTCTTCTGCCTCGGCCTCCCAAGTAGCTGGGACTACAGGTGCCCACCACCGCACCGGCTAAATGTTTCGTATTTTTAGTAGAGGCAGGGTTTCACCGTGTTAGCCAGGATGGTCTCAATCTCCTGACCTCGTGATCGCCCTCCTTGGCCTCCCAAAGTGCTGGGATTACAGGTGTGAGCCACTGCTCCTGGCCTGGATAAATACTTTTAAGGAGGATTGCTGGGCTGACCAATAAATATGTTTAAAGTATGTTTAACTTTATGAGAAATTGCCAAACTATTTCCAAAGTGGATAGATATGTTCATCTCCAGTAGTGTATGTGTTCCAGTTATTCTACCTTGCCAAAAGTTGATATTGTCAGTTTTAAATTTTAATCATTCTAGTGGATGTATGATGATATCTCATTGTGCTTTTAATTTCCATATCTTGAATATGTGTGTGTTGCAAATATTTTGTCCTAGTCTGTGGTTTGCCTTTTGTTTTAACAATATCTTTTGAAGATCAAAAGTTTTACAATTTGATTCAGTCTATTTTATCAGTTTCTTTCTTTTATGGTTTACTTTTATTAAGAAGTATTCAACTGACCCAAGAGCATGAAGAATTTTTCCTGTATTATCTTTTTGAAATTTTATAATTTTAGCTCTTGCATTTAACTCTATGACCCATTTTTTGGTTAGGTTTTAGACATGTTGATTTTTTTTTTCCTTGTTGGTTTCCAGTTGTTTTGGCACTGTTAGTAGAAAAGACTGGGCCAGGCCAGTGGCTCACGCCTGTAATCTCAGCACTTTGGGAGCCCCAGATGGGCGGATCACATGAGGTCAGGAGTTTGAGACCAGCCTGGTCAACATGGTGAAACCCTGTCTAAAATACTAAAAAATACAAAAAATTAACCGGCTGTGGTGGCGGGTACCTGTAATCCCAGCTACTCAGGAGGCTGAGGCAGGAGAATTGCTTGAATCTGGGAGGCAGAGGTTGCAGTGAGCTGAGATTGCACTACTGCACTTCAGCACTCCAGCCTGGGTGACAGAGTGAAATTCCACCTCAAAAAAAAAAAAAAAGAAAAAAAAAAAAGAAAAGACTTTTCTTTTTCATTGGATTCCCCATTTTTCACCTTTTAAAGAATAATTTGATCATGGGTATGTTTCTGTACTTTTTTCTGTTCCATTGATATAAATGTCTCTCCTTGTAACAGTACCACTCTGTCTTGATTATTGTAGCTTTATAATAAGTTTTGAAATTAGGTAGAGTCAGTGTTTCAATTTTGATCTTTTTCCAAAAATTGTTTTGGCTCTTCTAGGTCTTGTAACTATGCTAAACTTATTAATTTTAGTAGCCTCTTAGTAGATTATTTGGTATATTCTACATAGATGTCTATGTTGTCTGTGAATATAGTTTTATTTTTTTTCTCTCCAACTGTATGCCTTTTATTTATTTTTCTTGCCAATTACCCTGGCTAGGACCTCTGCTACGGTGTTTAATAGAAGTGATGAGAGTGTGCATTCTTGTCTTGTTCCTGAACTTAAGGATAGATACATTTAGTCTGTCACTATTAAGTGTGATATTACCTATTGGTTTTTCATAGATGGCCTTTTATCAGGTTAAGGAAGCTTCTTTCTGTTTCTCGTTTGCTTTTTTTTTTTTGGTTATCAATGTGATATAGCTTGGATATTTGTCCCTGTCCAAATCTCATGTTGAAATATAATCCCCAAAGCTGGAGATGGGGTCTGGTGGGAGGTGTTTGGATCATGCGGGCAGATCTCTCATGGTTGGTGATGTCTTCATGGTAATGAGTTCTCTTGAGATCTGGTCATTTAAAAGTGTGTGGCACCTATCCCCCCAACTCTCTCTCTCTTGCTCCTGCTCTCACCATGTGAAGTGCCTGCTCCTGCTTGACCTTCCTCCATCAGTAAAAGCTCCCTGAGGCCTCCCCAGATGCAGATGTCGCTATGCTTCTTGTACAGCCTGCAGAACTGTGATCCAATTAAACCTCTTTTCTTATAAATTACCCAATCTTGCCTAGGCCTAGTAGCTTACACCTATAATCCTTGCACTTTGGGAGGCTGAGGTAGGTGAATTGCTTGAGCCCAGGAGTTTGAGACTAGTCTGGGCAACATGGTGAAACCTTGTCTCTACAAAAAATATGATTAATGAATGTGGTGGTGCAGGCCAGTAGGCACAGCTACTTGGGAGGATCACCTGAGCCTGGAGACGTCGAGGTTGCAGTGAGCTGTGATTGCACCACTGCACTGCAGCCTGGGCCACAGAGTGAGGCCTTGACCATTTATTCATCTATTGGGTTGACAATATGGTTTAAATTTTTTAAAATCTGTGAATATGTACTTGATTACATTGATTAAAACAATATTAAGTCAATTTTGCATTCCTGGGATAAACCTACTATGTCAAGGTATATTATCTATTTTTTATATTACTGAATTTTTGCTTTACTGCCCATGAGGGATATTGATCTAGACTTTTCCTTTCATGTAAGGGCTATCTAATTTTGGTATCAGGTAATGCTGACCTTGTTAATGAGTTGGGAAGTATATTCCTTCTTAAGTAAGTATGCAATTTATATAGCAGCATAGTATGAATAATACAATTTAATAATGTAATATATAGAGTTGTATAAATTGCCAACTTTTTTTCTTTTTTAAAGTTTTGTCTAAAATAGATCTTAACTAGGTTTGTTTTATAAGCTGGTTTAATATTTTATAATTAAAATATTTTTAATATTAAGATTTTTTGAGAACATGGGGAAAAAGCTCTGTGGTTTTAACAAATATATAAGTATGCTAATTTTAAAACACTAAGCCTTTTTGTAGAAAATTTGGAAAGTACAAGACTGCATGAAGACAAAATCAATATGTAGATTTTATTGTTGAGATAATATGGAATTTAACATTTGGAACTCATTTTCTTAACATTCACAAGCATTTTCTCAATATTTTAATTTTTATTAACAGCATGCTTACGACTGTGTAATCTATCACATGGATTTAGAATATTTGTCTATAATATAAGTATATTTATTTATCTAATTATTGATATTAGACTTTTACCCTGTTAGTAATTTTCTACAATCACATATAATGTTGTGATGAGCACTTCCTATGTAAGCCTCTGTTTTTATTTACGATTTGTTTCTTTAGGTAGATTTATAAATTAAATTATTGGGTCAGAGAGTCTAAATGTCTTGAAGCTCTTGATACATTTATGGAATGGCTTTTATCTATACTACTTCAGTTTGTACTTCTCCAAATGATATATGAGAAGGGTTGGTTCAACTCTTCAATTATTCAGGATTTTACAGTTAAATATCTTAGCTAACATGATGGGTAAAAGTAGTAACTTATTGCATTAATTTTCATTTCTTTACTTACTTGGGAAAGAATTTTTTAATTTTCTTGAAAAGTTTTAGACAAGTCACTCAGAAGAGTTATGCAACAGAAATATTAAGAGGAAATAAATATATGGGAAAACAAGTTCCTGTAATAAAAGAAACAGAAATGGAAAAACAAAGGCATAAGGCTATATAAAATCTGTATGCCATGAAGAAAGAGAAAGTAGTTTTAGTTTGTATTAAGTGATTTCATTACCTTACTGGGAAATGGATAGAGTGATACAGAGTATAAGAACCATAGTCTTATCTTCTCCTTTCTTCGAAATGTACTAACACTTCATAAGCTTAATAAAAGAACCTCAATACTTGTAAGTTTGTTTTTTGTGGCTTCTATCATTGATGAAAGTTTCTAGGGAGTAGCTACCTGTTAACTAAAAATAGATATCTGGAGCATGGCAAAAGAGACCACTTCAGCCTTGCAACTATGATATTGATCCACTCAAAAGCAGTAATTTGAAAGAAGTGAAAGAAAATAGCGGTGAAGCTCAAACTATGTGAAGGTAGAAAATTTGGTCTTTACAGTAAATTTGATAGTTGTCTAACAGAAACTTAGGGGAGAAGGAAAAAATGGAGGGGAATAAATTTGAATCGAAGTGTATTTTGATGGATAGAAGAAAATGTGAATTTTTAAATATAAACTTGGTATATAACTTTTCCATAGTAGGTAAGTTTATTTATAACCTATTTGTTTCCCTAAAACATCTAAGGCAGCTTATAATAAAATCCATTGACCGAAATATGTATTCCAATATCAAATGGCAAATTCCAACAATACAAAAGCTGCAATTATGTTTGCACCAACCTAATAGTAAAAGAAATAGAAAATTAGAACTAATGGACAACTCATAACTCTTGAATGTCAGCATGGATCCTGTGCTTGGGCTTCACATTTGGTCATAAACATCCAGGGAGTAAAGATGAAAAGGAAGCTACTCATTTACATAGAAAGGAGGGGCTGTAGCAAATTCTGAAATATGAGACTTAAGAACTTAAGTAACTTGCTGTATTAGTTAAAATTTTTACTGGAGGATATATGAATTAACATTAAAAAATCATCAAAGTGTCAAATATTCCAATATATTAATAGTGTTGTAAAACATTATAGTAGACGTGATTTGACCTCTCAACTGTGTATCCTGGGATTTATGTATTTATCTCATCTATGCAGTATTCAGTGAGAAGCTACTATACACTTAGCATTCTTACCAGGGCTTTGAAGAGTACAGATGCTTTAAGTATTCCCACATTAAAATTTAAGTGTTAGACAAGAAGGCAAATGAACAGCAGGAAATGCTTAAATGTAAAGTTAGGGGTACTTGCTATGACTACATTGCTGTGGACTAGGCACAATACTTCATTTAGTTAAGTAGGAAATAAGCATTTGGTTAAGTGGAGAATAAGTCATGGTATAGGAAGAAGTTCTGTTGAGATCTGCTGTGGGAAGGATTGAGGTGCACCTGAGCTTTTTCTTTTGAATTCAGTTCAGAGCCCAAATAATATCATAATATAGAACGTTAAGAGATCCCTTTTGATATCTTCTTCAAAGGATGCACAAATGATACTTATTTGAAGAACATGAATATTTCTATGACAGTTGAGAAACATAGGTCCATCTTGGTATCCCTAATGCTTACCATACTGCTTTGCATATTATACTGGTTCTATAACTGTTTATTGAATGAACTACTTAAAAGAGAAAATGGGAGAGAGGTGTTCTCAATTTGTAAGGATAAATATTAAGTATAAAATAGAAACCTTTAAACCTGTAAAGAAAGGATTTAGTGATGAGAGTTGTTTATTTTTCTAACGTAATTATGGTGACAACTTGTTAGTATTGTTTTCACTGGAATCTTATTAATCTTAGGAAGTTTTATGTACTTACAAAATAATTCCATATATGAATCTTTTATTACTAACCTGGTAAAGAAACACAGATTTTGAACAGCTAGATGGTAGTAGCTGATGAAGCATTGCTTCTTAATTATCAGAGTTCTCTGATTGCCTTGTTTATTGCCTATCGGCCTGCTGGACTGTTATGTATTGGATATTTCTGACACAGCTAAAATTACTTTGCCTTTCTTTATGATATATAAATTGTATAGCCTTTATGCCTTTGTTCATTTATTTCTGTTTCTTTTACCTCAGGAACTTATTTTCCCTTATATTTATTTCCCCTTAATACTTGTGTTGCATAACTTGTCTAAAAGTCTTGAAGAGACTGAAGAAGTATTTTTCAAGTAATTAAAGAAATGGAAATTAAAAGCAACTTGTTATTTGTAGAATATGTAAACAAATGTTTCTGAAGTGCTTTCTACATATGAGGTATAGACTAGAAGTGGTTTAAGGTAGGATTTTTGATGTAAGTGACTTATATACTCTTCTACTTGACATGAACAAATAAACAGATAATTTGTATAGCATTAAAAAAACACTCACTATCCAAGAGCTATGTCAGTTCAGAGAAGGATGGACTAGCTATAATTTGTTAAACACTAAAAGCAACACTAATTAATCTTTAAAACAAAGATAGATGTTTTATTTACTTATTCAGTCACCTTTAACTTGTTAAAGTAAGAAAAGGAATTACAGGCCTACATTGAAGATATTGCAGGTTCTGTTTGAGACTAATAGAGTGAATATTGCAATAAGGCATGCCATATAAATTTTTGTTTCCCAGTGCATATAAAACTTATGTTTACAATATACTGTAGTCTATTAAGAATGCAATAGCATCTTTTAAAAAACAATGTACATACCTTAATTTAAAAGTGCTTTATTGCTAAAAAATGCTAATGATCATCTATCTGAGTCTTCAGTGAGTTGTAATCTTTTTGCTGGTGGAGGGTCTTGCCTCAATGTTGATGTCCGCTGACTAATCAGAGTGGTGATTGCTGAAGGTTGGAGTGTCTGTGGCAATATCTTAAAATAAGACAACCATTCAGTGTGCTGCATTATTTCAAAAGAATGAGAGTCTGTCCTCTCAAAGCATTCTACTACTTGATAAACTAAGTTTGTATAATAATCTAACTTCTTTGTTGTCATTTCAACAATGTTCATAGCATCTTCACCAGGAGTAGAGTCTATCTCAAGAAACCACTTTCTTTGCTCATCCATGGGAAGCAACTCCACATCCTTTAAAGTTTCATCACCAGATTGCAGCTGTTTAGTCCCATCTTCAGGCTCCACTTCTAATTCTAGTTCTCTTGTGATTTCCACCACATTTGCAGTGAACTTCCTCCGTTGAAGACTTGAACCCCTCAAAGTCAACCATGAGAGTTGGAATCAACTTCTATATCCCTGTTAATGTTGGTATTTCCTCTCCCGTGAATCACAAGTGTTCTTAATGGCATCTAGATTGGTGAATCGTTTCAGAAAGTTTTCCACTTACTTTGCTCAGATCCATCAGAGGAATCACTATCTATAGTAGCTCTAGTCTTACAAAATGTATTTCTTAAATAATAAGATGAGAAAGTTAAAATATTCCTGATCCATGGGCAGCAGAATGGATATTGTGTTAGCAGATATGAAGACATTAATCTCCTTGTACATCTCTATCAGAGCTCTTCAGTGACCAGGTGCATTGCCAACAAGCAGTAATATTTTGAAAGGAAACTTGTTCTGAGCAGTGGGTCTCAACAGCAGGCTTAAAATATTCAGGAAACTACGCTGTAAACGTATGTGCTATTATTTAGACATTATTGTTCCATTTCTAGAGCACAAGCAGAGTGCATTTGGCCTAATTCTTAAGGGCCCTAGGATTTTCAGAATGGTAAATGAGCTTTGGCTTCCACTTACAGTCACCAGTTGCATTAGCCCCTAACAAGGGAGTGAGCCTGTCCTTTGAAGCTTTGAAGCCAGGCTTTGACTTCTGTCTAGCTATGAAAGTCCTATATGGCATCTTCTTCCAGTATTAGGCGGTTTCATCTACATTAAAAAGCTGTTGTTTAGTGTAGCCACCTAAACAACAGCTTTTTCATGATCTTAGCTAGATATTCTGGATAACTTGCTGCAGCTTCTGAAGCTCTTGCTGCTTCACCTTGCACTTTTATGTTATAGAGATGGCTGCTCTCCTTAAACCTCATGGACCCACCTCTGCTAGCCTCCAACTTTTCTTCCGCAGCTTCCCCACCTTTCTCAGCCTTTATAGAATTGAAGAGAGTTAGGGGCTTGCTCTGGATTAGGCTTAAGTTTAACGGAATGTTGTGGTCCATCCAGACCATTAAAACTTTCTTTATATTGGTAATAAGGCTGCTTCACTTCACTTTCTTCTTTTTTTCTTTTTTTTTTTTTTTTTTGAGACAGAGTCTTGCTCTGTCACTCAGGCTGGAGTGCAATGGCGCATTTTCAGCTCATTGCAGTCTCCGCCTCCCGGGTTCAAGCAATTCTCCTGCTTCAGCCTCCCGAGTAGCTGGGATTACAGGCATGCACCACCATACCCGGCTAATTTTTGTATTTTTAGCAGAGATGGGGTTTCACCATGTTGGTCGGGCTAGCCTCGAACTCCTGACCTCAGGTGATCCACCTGCCTCAGCCTCCCAAAGTGCTGGGATTACAGGCGTGAGCCAGCATGCCTGGCCTTCACTTTCATATCATTTATGTGTTAACTGGATTAGCACTTTGAATTTCCTTCAGGAACTTTTCCTTTGCATTTACGACTTTGCTCACTGTATGGCACATGAGGCCTAGCTTTCAACCTATCTCCATTTTTGATATACCTTTCTCACTAAGCTTAGTCACTTCTAGCATTTGATTTAAAGTGAGAGAGGTGAGAATCTTCCTTTCACGTCAATACTTAAAGGCCATTGTGAGTTACTAATTTCGATATTATTGTGTCTCAGAGAATAGGGAAGCTCTAAGGAGAGGAGAGAGACAAGGGAATGGCTGGTTGGTGAAATAGCCACAAGACACACAATATTTCCTGATGAAGCTCATCTTATAGGGGCATAGTTGATGGTGCCCCAAAACAATTACATTAGTAACATCAGAGATCACTGATCATAGATCACCATAACAGATATGATAATAATGAAAAAGTTTGAGTTATTGCAAGAATTACCAAAATGTGACACAGAAACATGAAGTGAGCACATGCTATTGGAAAAATGCAGCCCATTGTCTATCTCAATGCAGGGTTGCCACAGACCTTCAAATTGTGTTCAGTTTTAACACAATTTGAAGTGCAGTAAAGTGAAACATGGTGAAATGAGGTATGCTTGCATGCATTTCTCTTCTTTTGGCAAGTATGTGTGCAGCCATCTAGATCCTTGCTAATCAATTAGAGCACAAAGATTATAAATCATTATTTTAACAGGAATATATCCTAATTGCAAATATGTGAATACTTATAGCCAGAAGGTTGCTTTAACGCAGCTCTGAGGAAAATTGTATTGTAAAATAAATGCTTTAAAAAATGCCTCAACAAACAAGGGAGAATAGGAGGTACTTATAAATAAGAAGGCTTAAAAATGGCCATGTAAAAATGCTATGATAATAAGAGTAAATGGAGAAAATAAGCAGAGGACCACAAAATGTAGCGGAGATTTTAGGGAGGAAACGCAAATAGAACAAAGTTTATTTTGGTCAAAAGGAGGTTTTAAAAAAAGAATCCTAGAGCCGAATTAAAAAGATATAGGATGAATAAAGATTAAGCTTAGAAGTAGTGATGGGATAAGGTAATGTTTCCTATGTGTGTGTGTGTGTGTGTGTGTTTTTTTTTTAATGGATTCTCACTCTGTTGCCAGGCTGGAGTGCAGTGGCATAATCTCGGCTCACTCCAACCTCTGCCTCCCAGGCTCAAGCGATTCTCCTGCCTCAGCCTTCCGAGTAGCTGGGGCTATAGGCGCATGCCACCACGCTCAGCTAATTTTTTAAATATATTTTTAGTAGAGATGGGGTTTCACCATGTTGGCCAGGATGGTCTTGATCTCTTGACCTCTTGATCCACCCTCCTCGGCCTCCCAAAGTGCTGGGATTACAAGCATGAACCACTGTGCCCGGCCTGTTTCTTATATTTTTATATTCTTATTAATTCATTAAATATTTCATGATTGCCTCCTCAGTCCACAGTCTGTATAGAGGGACTTAGGAAATAGTTTTCATGTTTTACTTTTGTCATGCCAGTCAGAAACTAGATTAATTATTTGCTTGCCAAACCTGATTATCTTTTGTATTGCTACTCACATTTCATTGTGTAAAAGGGGTGAGGCTGATGGACAAATTGTAGGTCTCCTTTCTTCTAGGAATGTACTTTAGAATACTGAGATTTAATTATTTTGGGGTATATTTTCCATAGTGCTTTCTGTATTTACTTTTACTTTATTGAGTTGTTCAGAGAATTAAGTATTTGATGTGAATTTTATATGCATGTGTGATTGTAGTGGTGATGGTACAAGGGGAACTTTGGTGTAGAAGAATTTGTTAGGATGCTCTTGCAATATTCATGTAAGAAGTTATGAAGACCCAGACTGGAATGGTGACAGTGAGGATAGGAGGGAGGGACGAGTGTGAGAGATGTGCCCTAGGATCTTGGTGGCCATTGATGGGGAATGACTGGTTCTGCAGAATGCGGTGGTTAGACTATGGGGAGTTGCCATCCATATCCTAGAATTCAAAGGGTATGTTGAACTTAGGCTTATTCTAGGTTGGTTTTGGTGTCCAATAGGGTTCACTTTGGTGTATGGGATACAGTGACAAAAGTTTCTTGTTATTTCCAATTTATAAAGCCTGTAATGGCATTGAGGAGGTTTTTGGTGGTCTGTACTGTGTGGAGGAGGAACCAGCTATGACAAAGGGAGGGAGTATTTACTGGTCTTAGGAACAAGGTGCGGTTTCCTAGGGCATAGTGGCTGGCATCATGCAGGCAGGGAATTTGGACTCCAGCCAAATACTCTGAGCTAGAGACTGGGTCCAGTTCCAGCAATTCTGTTAATATATATTTACCAAACTCTGGTATGATTTTGTATGAATTTATTATAGGATTGGAGATGAAAGCAGGAGGGAGGGGTAGTATGTAGTAGTGGTTGCATTCATATTTAACCCTCGGTTTTTGAAAAAAGTCTTACATTTGGGAATTTTTTTTTAATAAATAAAATGTCTTGCTAATGTAAGTGTTACTCCCACCAATATAGAAGACAGCACTCAAATTCTCATTCTCTTTTGTAACCAGATCATAAGCATATGACTTATACTTCGTTGATTACACTCACCTCTCACAGGACTTTGATTTGGAACTGAGGAAACAGAATAGGACTTTGATTTGGAACTGAGGAAACAGAATCTTCATCGAGCTTTTGTGTTTGGTGGTGGCAGTGGTGGATGTGAGCAGAGACTTTCTGCCTTTGGCAGTGGTGGATGTGAGCAGAGACTTTCTGCCTTTGGTGGCAGTGGTGTCTTTTTGGTGGTTGCTAGATTGATTTCCCACAGTGGGAGTGGTTTTCTTTAGTACTCTGTGGGATGCTAAACAGCAGTGATGGCCATTTTCTATTAATAATTAGTCCTGTTTTAGAACTAATTAGTTCCTCTTTTGAGCCTGGAAGCTTGACTTTAAGAATAATTTTTTGGCCAGGCACAGTGGCTTGCGCCTGTAATCCCAGCACTTTGGGAGACCAAGGCGGGCAGATCACGAGGTCAGGAGTTCGAGACCAATGTGACCAACATGGTGAAACCCTGTCTCTACTGAAAATACAAAAATTAGCTGGGTGTGGTGGTGTGCGCCTGTAATCCCAGCTACTCAAGAGGCTGAGGCAGGAGAATCCCTTGAACCCAGAAGGCGGAGGTTGCAGTGAGCTGAGATTGCACCATTGCACTCCAGCCTGGGTGACAGAGGGAGACTCCATCTCAAAAAAAAAAAAAGAATAACTTTTCATCTTCCCAACAATTCTGTGAGCTTCCTAGTAGCCTTTTAATAAACTCATTTTCTGCTAGTCAGCTTCTTCCATGTTCAACTAACAATCTTAGCTGGTCCTGGGTTGATTAGAAGATAAGCCAGCAAAATGAAGACAGAGGCTTTTTGATATCTGCCAGGATGGCTAAGAATTGATCCAACATCCATGGGGACTTGGTATCAGATTGTATTTTGGGGTGAATTGGAGGAGGAAGGAAAATAACTATGTTGATAGTAGGTCTGTTTGGATGTTGGAGAGTATGGAACAATGATTTTAGTTTTGGACATGTTTACTGTGAGATGCCATAGAAATATTCACTTGTGGAGATATCTGGCATGTAATTGGAAATGCAATTCTAGCATTCAGAAAAGAGATTGGGGATAGTAGTGACAGTTATTCAAGGTTGCATTGAAATTGGATTAGAATACTAAAGGTAACAGCATGAAATGGGGAGAAAGGAGAGGCTTTTCACAATTACAGGGCAGATGGTGGAAGGAGACAGTGAAGAAATCTGAAAATGAATCTTCTAGAAGGATGGAAGAGCACTCAGAGAAGCTCAAAGATGGTAGAGTTCCAAGGAGCAGATAGTCATGAGTATGAAGACTGAGAAGAGGCCATTGTATTTAGTGATTTTCAAGAAAGTCATAGAAAATACAACAAAACCTTACAGTGGTGAATAAAGGACTAAAGTAATATCTGGAACAAAAGAGATTAAATAAAATTTGAGTCAAATTTTATTAGACATATTTAGAGCCCAAATCACAAAATAAAGTTTGAAACCAGAGACACAACCCCTATCTTTTTCCTTAACAGATTTTTATCAGGCTAGTTGTTAAGTTTGTCTATTTGAGTAATGGCACTGATATACCAAATTCTTTTGTTTTAATGAAGCAACAGCTGTCTAGTATGCAAAACTTGGGAAAATATTTTGCTTTACAATTTTAGTGTTCATTAAGCATTATTATGTAATCTGTAAGAAAATGTTAGAGAATTTTAAATGTTTGTGACATCTGTGTTTTTATTGTGAATGTGAGAAGTTTTCTTTGGTAAGTATTACAATGATCATTGTTAACAGTTTGACCTTGCTTTACATTTTTGCCAGACTATTCAGTGATAGCTATTTGCATGCTGTCTTTCCTTTTATTTCAGCTTTCCTTCCCACTTCCTCTTATGTTGCCAAATGAGAAGCTTGACTATTGGTTGTTAGAGTCTCTGTCACTCAAGATTTTCATTTTTCTGTATTTTGAAGTACTGTCTTTGTATGCTTTTATTTTCTCCATTCAAAGAGCAGTCTCTTTACATTTGATATTCTGATAGAATTTATCTGCTGAAAATCAAAGTCTGTGCTCCTTGAATTCTGGCTTCAAAATAATCATCTAGAATAGATGTAAGATACTAGAACCAGATGAAAGATCCAAAGATGCCAGTCTTAATTTATAAGTTTATTATCTACAAGACTGGATCTTGACTGTACCAGTCTTAAAAATATATCTTGCATTATAATTTGAGCTATGACATTTCATCAAACATACAGTTTAAATTTATAGAACTCTTTTTTTGCATTAATTTACGTAGTCAAATAGAAGACATTAAATTCAAAAGTATTTCTTTTCTTTTCTTTTCTTTTTTTTTTTTGGAGATGGAGTCTCTCTCAGTCGCCCAGCCTGGAATGCAATGGTGTGATCTCGGCTCACTGCAACCTCTGCCTCCTGGATCAAGTAATTCTCCCACCTCAGCCTCCCAAGTAGCTGGGATTACAGACACCCACTTTTTGATTTTTTGTAAAGACAGAGTTTCACCATGTTGGCCGGGCTGGTCTTGAACTCCTGACCTCAGGTGATCCTCCCGCCTTGGCCTCCCAAAGTGCTGGGATTACAGGTGTGAGCCATCATGCCCAGCTGAAAATATTTCTTAAAGATTTATATTTTCTGTCATTATTTTATGCAGTGCTTTAAAATTAATTGCTATTAACTTTTAATTAATGGAATATGATGACCTGAGTATTATTACATATCACAGAACTTTAATGTAAAGATACATCAGTGAAATTTAGCATTTTACTTAGATACCAAGTTAACATACCAAAAATACCTTTAGACTAATTTTATTAAAACAAATGTATCAGAATTTCAGTGGCAATAATACTGTTTACATTTTTTTGATGGAATTCTTTTTTTTTTACATGGTATGGCTAGTATACAAATGATAGGGTTTTATGCTAAACAGGTTTTTTTTCCCACATGCAGCAGAACTCTGCTTACATTGTGACCTTTCAGAATAAATTGGCAAGCAGGTCAGATACCAAGAGCTAAGAAAGGATGGAAAAAAATGTAGTATTTTGCAGGTGAATTTTTTTTTTCTTTTTTTTTTTTTTTAATTATACTTTAAGTTTTAGGGTACATGTGCACATTGTGCAGGTTAGTTACATATGTATACATGTGCCATGCTGGTGTGCTGCACCCACTAACTCGTCATCTAGCATTAGGTATATCTCCCAATGCTATCCCTCCCACCTCCCCCCTCCCCACCACAGTCCCCAGAGTATGATATTCCCCTTCCTGTGTCCATGTGATCTCATTGTTCAATTCCCACCTATGAGTGAGAATATGTGGTGTTTGGTTTTTTGTTCTTGCGATAGTTTACTGAGAATGATGGTTTCCAATTTCATCCATGTCCCTACAAAGGATATGAACTCATCATTTTTTATGGCTGCATAGTATTCCATGGTGTATATGTGCCACATTTTCTTAATCCAGTCTATCATTGTTGGACATTTGGGTTGGTGAATTTTTGAGATGCCCCATTTACTTGAAATTTTAAATAATGGAGGTAAAAGACTTTAGTTGAAGTTTGAATGTCTCAGAATGATGAATAAGGAGATTGTCAGGTATTATATTTTCAGTGTTAGTGCAGAGTAATTCCTTGTAACACAAATGGCTTATTTTTGTAATATGTACACACAAGCTTAGCATGGTATGATAATAACACAACAAAAACCTAGCAGCCTTTGCTTTTTTTCACTTTGGAGTTGACTTTGTAGCCTATCGGAAAGTCTGTTTTCATTTCTTCATTACTATTATACCTTGGTGTTTTTCTAATAATTTATGGTAGTTTTTTCTTTAATCAGAGAAGTTCCAGATGTAGGAACATGTTTTCATAGACTTTTGCATGCTTTCACGTAGTTCCTTTAATTTTCCATTATTTTTCAAAGAAGCATATATATAATTTTCATTTGGGGCCAGTGTACTGTGGTTGACAATATATAAAATTAATCAGAGTCAAGCAGTTGAAGGTTAACAAGAAAGAAATCTAGAAGAACCCAGTGCAAAATATAAGACAACACAAACTTTACATTAGACCCTATTGCTCTGAATGGATTGGAGGGATGGCGACCTTGCCAGTTGGAGTGACGTGAGGGCAGTGGATGAGCTGTGGCAGTCAGGAAGCTTGGGAGCAGCAGAATTAGTGAAATGTTAGTAGTTGCTAGGTAATAGGGTTTATGTTGAAGATTGGAGACTAAGACGTGGTCATTGTTAAATTCCCGTGAGGAATTTATGGTGAAGTAGCCGACTAAACTTGGTATGTGCAAAGCCAAGGGAAGCTTCATGTTGCCTTAGTAAACATCTCTAATTGAATACTAAAGGATCCGGTGTTGCCTGGTGGGTATATCCCCTAGAGTAGTACTCACTGTGATTAAGGGTACGTTGTTTCAATAACTGATCCCTTGAGGCAGTGAATTGCCCAGTCAGTGCAGGAGTTTTAAGGGTCCAGGTCTAAAGGTGGAATTGCATCTCTTGGCTCTGTTTGAAGCTCCTTCTTGTGTGCCTGCACAGGAGTGTAGTGGGTACATACCTGTGAGCACATGTACCCTATTTCTTGGAATGACATTCTTGCTTTTAATTTTGGGCTGACTAGAAATTTTTGTCTGTGATGCCAGTGGTGGGTAGATAGGTAAGGATGGGCACAGTTTAGCCAGCCTGGATTGTGCAAAAGTACATTTATTTCAGGAAATTGTAAGAAAAACAAAACAGGGACCTAATTTAAACATCAGGCACTCCGAGAAAGTAGAGATTCTTTTTCTGTTTTTCACTGTTAGCTGTCTGGAGCTTAACTGAGAGATCAAGATAAGTTCAGTTCTTCTTTGTCACATCCACATCTTACAGTACTTGAAGCAATGTACTTTATTAACATAAAGATAGTAAATTTCTAGCCAAAGTAGAGGATTTAGGGAAAAGTTCTTTTAAATTTTATCCAGGGAGAGATTAAACAACATTGAGAGCCTGGGCAAACAAAAGCAACTAGATTTTAAATATTTAGTTAATTATATAAGAACAGATGGAAAAGATATGAGCAAGTGCCTGACTCCACAAGATAACATGAGTAAGTGCTAAAATAAAGGTATTTAAACTTGTCTAGTAGTTGGTAAACAGCATATCAAGAATGGAGATCTTTGCAACAGCTTCATAAAAAGACTTTATCAAATTTGGGAAACTCTTATATTAAGGAGATTACCATTAAATCAAAGCAATGCCTTAAAAACATAATACTGGTCTGTAATTTAAGGAGGATCGTATTTATATAAGAAGAATACATTAAAAAGACATTGAGTTGGATAATTTAAATGGAAGAGATTAGGATGTGCATTTTTGACATCAGTTATTCCACCTGAAGCTAGAAATATTTTTTGATCAGCAAAGTCATTACAAATAAGTTATATTAGTCTTAATGTAATTTGCATAATTTGAGACAACTAAAATATATTAATTATTAAATGAACTAATAACTGTCACTTTAGAGCTTTTATATATATGCAAATAAATACTGTTCAACTAAAATAACTCAAGAAAAACCTTGCTAGTGTTCCCTTAAGTGTAGGATAGAGGAATACCAAATGAATGAATAAATGAATAAATACACATGTGTACACATATATTTTATCTTGGTTAAATAGATAACTGTGAAATATTATACTTAGGAATAGCTTTGACTTTTCAAGTTTTTCTCGCTTAAAATACGTTCTGTGTCTATCTAGTTTTTATTATGCAATGTGTATTTAAATTATATTTTCATTTCTTTTCCTTTTTGAACAAATAATTAGGATTTATTTGATTTAGATTCTAAACACATTTTTTAATGGAATTATTATTATTATTATTATTATTATTATTATTGAGACGGAGTCTCGCTCTGTCGCCCAGGCTGTAGTGCAGTGGCACAATCTTGGTTCACTGCAACCTCCACCTCCTGGGTTCAGCCTCCCAAGTAACTGGGACTACAGGCGCACATCATGCCCAGCTAATTTTTGTATTTTTAGTAGAGATGCGGTTTCACCATGTTGGCCAGGAAGGTCTCGATCTCTTGACCTTGTGATCTGCCCACCTTGGCCTCCTAAAGTGCTAGGATTACAGGTGTGAGCCACCACACCCTGCCAATGGAATTATTTTAAATTATTCATAGTATGGTCTAATTTATAACAACATTAGATATTTGAAATGTTACTCAAAGATTAGAAATCTCCACCAAGCATAGGAAACATTTGGTCAACATAATTTTAATGGCCTTTTTAGAGACTGTAGTAATAATCCTCAGAAGCCAGAAATTATTAATAGTCTGAGTAATGATGAGAGTCATTCTAGGAATAGAATTAGAAGGTACTTACAGGAGGCCAGAGATCTGAGGGACAGAGGGTGGTGGAGACAATGGTAATCACACCTCTCAGATATAGTGTACCTTTTTATTAATTCATTTTTTTCTTAGTGGTCAGTTGAAGTATGGTAAAAATAGATGGAAACTCAGAATTTCAGGGTCTTTTACTCTTCTGTGTATGCCCAGAAGAGACCCTGAATGTAGACTTCAGAAGCATTATCAATTTCTATTTTAAAAGTTGAGTATATGTGGACAGCTAAAAACTCAGCATTTCTTTTCACATAAAGAAATATTTTAATTCAAATATGATAATTTAAGATGGAAAGTAACTCATGTCGTGTCTACTCATATATACTTTACATATAATAATCTGCACAGATTTTAAATACACAGGTCTCTAATATTTGGCAAAAGTATACACTCATCATGTAAGTATTACGTCAAATGAGATAAGGAACATTCCCACCTTCCCAAATATAACCTTGTGCTTTTTGTAATCATTCATCTCAAACTCTCCGTCCCAAGCAACCACTGAGTGATTTTGAATATTATAGATTAGTTTTGCCTATTTTAGAATTTTATGTAAGTAGACTCACATAGTATGTACTTTTTTGTGTCTGGTTTCTTTTCCTCAGCCAGATTTCTGTATGTGTCATTATTTGTTCTGTTTTATTTCGGATCAGTATTCAAGTGTTCAAGAATCCCAAAGTGAGGAAAAGATTTGAACAGACATTTTACAAAGGCAGATATACTAATGCCCTTAAGTGTGTGAAAAAGGATGCTCAGTATTGCTAGTCATTGAGGAAATGCAAATTAAAGCCACAGTGAGATACAGCAGTACACCCACTCGAATGGCTAAAATTTAAAAACTGGTAAAACCAGGTGGTGGGGACCAAGTTGTATTCTCATGCATTGCCGTTGAGGGGTGTACATAAGACTTGTTCATGATTATTCATAGCAGCTTTATTCATAATAGCCACAAATTAGAATCAAATGAAATGTTTCTCAACAGGTGATTAGATAAATACATTTTGATATAGTTTTGATTTTGTTCTTCTACCTGAGGTTTATCCTTGGCTAAAGTCGAAATGTGTAAAATTTTCCAAAATTTTGATAGGGAAAGATTACTGAAATAAATAGCCAGGTCTTTATTAAGCCAAAGCTATGATAGAATCCTATTTCATATAATTAATACATTAAAAAGCAGGAAATTTCTGCGTTGTGTTTGTGATCTAGAGTAAGCTAGTAGAATGTGATTGAAAACGTCCAGCTATATTTTCGGCTTGTGTGAAAACGGCTGCCAACTGAAATTTCTCCTCTTCTTTTTTAGAACTGAATTATCTAGAAAATGGAATGAACTTCTTTATCACCCTGGCAGAAATTGGCAAAAACTATAAAGCAGTTTGTTTTAATTCATCCTGTATTTTTTCAGTCTTAGTTTTCGTGTTACAGGTTTTCTTATTTTCCAGATTTCATAAGTATTTAATGAGATTTTGGGAATGGATTTGTTAAAAACTATTAGCCAAATTGTAATTTAAACCAAAAAACTTCTTTGGAATTGTATTTTAACTGGGTTATTCAATTCTTTTTTCTTTGAGACTTGTTGTTGCTCTGTTGCTCAGGCTGGAGTGCAGTGGCCCGATCTCAGCTCACTTCAACCTCCGTCTCCTGGGTTCAAGCTATTCTTTTGCCTCAGCCTCCCTAGTAGCTGGGATTCCAGGCATCCGCCACCAAGCCCAGCAAATTTTTGTATTTTAGTGAGGACGGAGTTTCACCATGTTGGCCAGGCTGGTCTCGAACTCCTGACCTCAAGCAATCCAGCTACCTCGGCCTCCCAAAGTGCTGGGATTACAGGTGTGAGCCACCATGCCCAGCCTGGTTATTCAATTATTAACAGCATCACACAGAAAATTTTTATCAATGTCATTTGTATTATAGTGATAATTTTTTTGGGGGGAGATTGTTGTTTATTTATAAATGAGATTAAACTCTATGAATATGTTAAGGATGATGAATTAAGGGACCTGTCAGGAATACTTTCTGAGATGGCAGAAAATTGGTGAGATCAGAAGTCAGAATTCTTGAATCCTTTATGTATAGTTTGTATATTGTAATGCTGCTTTTCCTTGAAATAAGAATACTATAAATTTGAAATTTATTCTTATAAATGCAACTTAGAGGATTAACTGCAAGTTTCAAGCTATTTCAAATTAATTTAAATTTGCATGGAAAACTCACATGGTGATTATTTCCTAAGGGGACTCTAGGAATCCTGTGGCTACATTTAGACAGGAGAGAAGCTAGGTTAAAAACTGACTTAAAAAAAAAATTGCAGTAGAATTATGGCAGGCTTAATTTTAAACATTTAGAATTGACATTTTTAAATTTAAATACCCAAGGTTTATTTTTACCCTGGAAAGTGTTTTTTTTGTTTGTTTTTTAATTTATACATACAAGAAATGTGTTAAACCTGTCATTGTCTTATTGCTGAAGTGTAATCATTTTTGAGGCAACTCTGCAGTAAATTGATTATGAATCAATATCAAGTTGTAAAGTTGTTTGCTTTTCCCCTCACCATCTTACTTCCTTGTTTCCAAAAGTAAATCAAGGGAGATTAAAACTAACAAACAGACATTAGTGTGAAATTGCTGTTAAGATCCAAGACTATATATTCAAGGTAGATTATTCAAATCCTCATGTAAATATACTTGAAGAAAGAAGTAATAAAACTATTGATAATCTTTGCCTAAAACCCTGTTTCACAAATATTTTTCAGCAGGGCTCCCTATTCAAGTTTTCTCAAACCATTGACAGCATACCTACAAGTACTGTGGTGTGGGACATGAGTGTTTGGGTTAGGGGACAACCTGATAATATAATTGTTTCTTTTGATGGGGAGTTATGAAGGGAGGGCATTGTGCTTGTTGCATAACCTCTAAATATGGTTCTCTAGGCTTCCCTAGAGATTCTATGAGCTATAAAGAGATATTTAAATACTTTTTATTTGGAAATGATTTTAGACTCACATTTACAAAAATAGTAGAGAGTTTCAATTGTACCTCCCATTGAGCTTTCCTTAATAATATCTTATATAACCATAGTATTAGTGTTAACTAAACTACAGACCTTATTCATATTTCACCAGTTTTAACATGCATTATTTGTATGTGTGTATGTATTCTATGAACCTTTACCACATGTATTGATACTTGTAATCACCACCACAATCAGGGTATAGAACTTTCTCATCATCCAAGAGAAACTTTTTCATGCTACTCCTTTATACCATCTCTGCAAACTTGGCCACCATAATCTGTTCTTCATCACTATAATTTTGCCATATTGAGAATGTTGTATAAATGGAATCATACTGTTGTTAAAGAAAAAACTTATTTAAACTCTTGTTAAAGACAGTAAGACCAGACTTAATTCACTACTCCATTGAGGTTTTGCCCTATGGGAGGGAGATTGGGCTCAACTCAGAATATAACAAGGACAAGTGGATATTTATAGCCAAGGAGCAGGGTCAGTGGATGGAAAATTACTAAGAGAAAACATCAAGGCTGGAGGGACTCTTGCTAGACCAACTCAACAGGATTCTTGCTGAAGACAGGCCAGGGTGATAAATTATTGAGAATGGGGGATTTTCAGTAAACGGACTTATTAGCAGGATTCTTGCTGACATTGGACTAAGTGGACCAAGGACAGAACCCAAGGTCAAGGCCCAGTCAGAAAGAGGACCCAGAGGAGCCTGACTCAAGTTTGATAAAGGAGTCTTTATCAGTCTTATGGGATGAATTGTGACCCCCCAACATTTATATGTTGAAGCCCTAACTTCCTGTACTTCAGAATGTGACTGCATTTGGAGATAGGGCCTTTAAAGAGACAATTAAGTTAAAACGAGGCTTTTAGGGTGGGCCCTAATACAATCTGATTGGCCCTAATACAGTCTGATTGTTGTCCCATAAAGGAAATTGGGAGACAGAGACAGGAGGGCTGTGAGAACAGAGGAAAGACCCTGTGAGGTTGTAGTGAGAAGGCAGCTGTCTTATTCTGGTTGGGCTGCTATAACAAAAATTCCATAAACTTCAGTGGCTTAATCCTGGCCATTTTAATAGGCATATCTAATAATGTTGGTATCTCATCACGGCTTCAATTTGCAATTCCCCAATGGCTAGTGCTGTTGAACATCTTTTCATTTGCTCATTTTCCAATCCCTGTATTCTCACTAGTTGAGTAAATTGTCTCTTATTTTAGTTCAGATGTAGAACATTGCCAGCCTAGAGTCAAGGCTAGGAAGTTGAAATTGGGGATGGGGGATAAAGGGCATTTGGTATTAGCAGAGAGGTGGGATACTTTAGGGACCGTGAATTGTTAGTTCAGTCACAATCAAATAGCCCTTTGAATTTAGTTCTGAAATTGGGGTCTGTCCTTGGGGTTGTGCTTTTTGTGTCATGTTAAGAAAAATCAGTGCTTGAGTGAGATATGTATTTTGCTAGAGACTGTTAAAATATATGAATGTTATTCTGAAGGGAATAGGTGAACTAATTGCTACCCCTTTACATAGTTGCTCATAGCATTAAGTAGCTAGTAAAAAACCAGAATCCAGAAGACATTGGATTATAGGCTGTCTATAAATAAGATATGGAAAACGAAAGTAATTTTGTATGAAATGTTAGCTTTGTATAGGAGTTTCTTTCTTTGTTTTGGTTTTTTTTTTTTTTTTTGAGATGGAGTCTCACTCTGTTGCCCAGGCTGGAGTGCAGTGGTGCAATCTCAGCTCACTGCAAACTCTACCTCCCAGGTTCAAGTGATTCTCCTGCCTCAGCCTCCCGAGTAGCTGGGACTACAGGTGCCCACCACCACGCCCAGCTATTTTTATATTTTTAATAGAGATGAGGTTTCACTATGTTGGCCAGGCTGGTCTCGAACTACTGACCTCAGGCAATCTGCCCACCTTGGCCTCCCAAAGTGCTGGGATTACAGGTGTGAGTCACTGTGCCCGGGCAGGAGT
Organism: Pan troglodytes; assembly: GCF_028858775.2. Taxonomy (NCBI): domain Eukaryota; kingdom Metazoa; phylum Chordata; class Mammalia; order Primates; family Hominidae; genus Pan; species Pan troglodytes. The sequence goes on from NC_072403.2 coordinate 66,045,627, forward strand.
TTCTTAAATCTTGAAAAGCTACTGTTGATAGAAGCAAATGAGGCTAAAAGACCAAGAAAATAAATCTCTTAATATAAGTTGTGTAGATTCTTTGGATAATTTTTAAGTGTATCCTCTGTTGACTTCAGGCATTTACTTCAAATAATCTTATCTTAGTTTTAATGGGACTGATTGTAGAACATCAAAACAGAAAAGCTTTTGCATGTTTTTGAAGATCTATTATCCTTTCATATCAGATTGCTTTTTCATATAGCATTCATAACTGGATTTTAGGTTATATAATTTTAGGGAGAGTTTAAGAGTGAACATGTGTACACACACACACACACACACACATAATCTTTGTTGTGTCCCTTCTCATTTTTCTTTGGGTTTGACATTTCTTCTCACCTGTTTTATTGCCTCTTTTTTTTAATGTGTCCAAATAGAGATTTGTACTATTCTTAGGTTTCTGTTATATGTAGCACAATGGAAAGCACACTCAGAGAAGCATTGCCATTTCTCAGGTGGTCACATAGCCTAACTATCTGTCCCCAATTTAGATAACAACTGTGAACTACCTCAGTTCTGATTTCAGTGTCCTGACATGCTTTTAAAGAAAATTTGGAGTCTGGGCACAGTGGCTCACACCTGTAATCCCAACACATCAGGAGGCAAAGGTGGGAGGATCACTTGATCCCAGGAGTTTGAGACCAGCCTGGGCAATAAAGTGAGACCTCCATCTCTCCTACAAAAAAATTAAACAATTAGCCAGGCCAGGAGGTGCACCCAGCTACTTGGGGGGCTGAGGTAAGAGGATTGCCTTAGCCCAGGATTCGAGGCTACAGTGAGCAATGATAGTGTCACTGCATGCCAGCCTGGTTGACAGAGAAAGACCCTGCCTTTAAAAAAAAATGTGATTTGTTTTGTTTGAGCAGTTTATTTTTGAGAGATAAACCTAGGGATTGTAAGTCATCATGCACCTAATGTTACTTTCATAGAAAAGCTGCTAAATGTATGCTGATATTGTGGCCTAGGTCTAGTTTTGATAACTTCACTGTGTTTACCTTATCTCTCTTCCTTCACTAATGAAGATAACATTGTTTCATTCTTATGAGATTCCTGTGTATGTGTGTGTATGTTTTATTTCTGTATATATTTTGGACTTAATAAAATTGCATGGGTAGTTGTGGCTGAAAGGGAGTGAGACTGAAGCAGTCTTCTTAGATCACTGCAGCATTTGGGTCTAACGTAGGTATTTTAGGATATTAAAAACATTAATTTTCTTCCTTAATATGAATGTATTCTAAGCCAAGTAATATGTTATCACCAATTTAGCCTTTTTACAAATGAGATGAATGAAATACTGGCATTTGAGGTTTCTTTTTGTTTGTGACAGAGGAGGAAGTAAGATTATAAATTTGCCAACAATTGGACTAAATGAAGTTGGAAATAAAGTGAGAAAACCTTCAATTTTTTTTGGGGGGGGGTGGGTAAGTTATATGATTGCTTTCATGAAAGGAATTTGTTTAGATTCTACTGAAAATGGCAAAGGAGGAAATTTCAAAACTTAGGATATGTATGTGGAAATACTAAGAATTGTATTCATATTTTTCTGTGAAGTCAGAAGACTGAAGGGCATTGAATGAGAAATCTGGGAGGCAGGAGTTCAGTTCTACTTGTTCTGTGATGGGCACTACTAAACCCGTCACAGCTATTAAGTGTGCTTAATAGCTTCCTAGAAAATGTACAAAAAGAAAATCTGTTTGCCTTGATTATAGCCAATTAGCAAGTGAAGTGTTTGCACTTTTAAAAAGTCCTTAGTGTTATTATGGCATTAAAATAAAATTTTTATATTTTCCATTTTAATGTTAAGAATATGAGTTAAAAATAGTTTTGAGAAGAATTTCTATAATTCACAGGTTTACATGATCATATGTTCAGATTTTTTCTTTTTAAGACCTTATATACCTCACAGGATGTTAAGCTTTTAAAAAGATTCCTGTAGAACATTGAAGAACTGAGTAGTCCTTTGTCATCTACATAGCAGGCAGTCAAATATTTGTTTCTTTGATTTGACAACTAAATTTTGCTGTAGTTCAGCTGTATTAGCAGAATGCCCAAAGGCTAGTCTAAGTCCATATCATAATCTAAAAAGGAACATTTACTAGAAGAAGTTAGGACTTTCAGTTCACAATACAAGTAATACAGCTTTTTCTAAATTCTACCATTAGTACTTGCAGGTACCTGCTAAATCAGGAGTTGACACACTAAAGCCATTCAAGCCAAATATAGCCAGCTGCTTATTTTGTAAATAAAATTTTATTGGAACACAGTCATGCCTATTCGTTATGTATTGTGTATGGTTTCAGTGGCAGTGTTAAATAGTTGTGACAGAGATCCTGTGGCCTTCACAGCTAAAACATTTACTATCACATTGCCAACCCCAGTGCTAAATGATGGCATGAAAAAATGTATATAAACCTTTGTTCTATTTATTTTATTATTATTATACTTTAAGTTTTAGGGTATACATGTGCCATGCTGGTGTGCTGCACCCATTAACGCGTCATTTAGTATTAGGTATATCTCCTAATGCTATCCCTCCACCCTCCCCCCACCCCACAACAGTCCCCAGAGTGTGATGTTCCCCTTCCTGTGTTCTATTTTAAATAGTGTTGAAAGACTAGAACACTTTTAAAAAAATCAAACTATTGCTCTTACTGAAAGGAAGCAGAGCACATATTTTGTCCACTTTTGGAATCCTGAGGGGAGCAATTTGTTCCCTTGAGTATGAAGCAGAAGTTACTAAACAAACTTGACTTTAACTGCAGTTACATTATAACCTTAAAGAGCTGGCCAGAAGTTTCAATGGTTGAATAAAGGCGAAAAACTAGTGTCTTTACAGAAGTTAGCGGTTAAATTATTCAAGACACTCAAAACAGACATTTAAAACCATTTCTCTACATATTTTATTTTGTTTGGTTTACAGTGTGTAGCAACTTATTTCATTTGTTTTATGATATAAAAGTCATTCAAATTTCCTAAAGCTTGAATGAGGCCATTATGTGGCATATCTAGAAAGACTTGTGTTTGAATCCTGCTTTCTCCATTTAATAGTTATGTGGGACAAGCAACTTCTCTGTTCCCTGTTTTTTTTTTTTTTTTTTTTGAGACAGAGTTTCTCTCTTGTTGCCCAGGCTGGAGTGCAGTGGCGCGATCTCAGCTCACGGCAACCTCTGCCTTCCAGGTTCAAGCGCTTCTCCTGCCTCAGCCTCCCTGGTAGCTGGGATTACAAGCGTGCGCCACCATGCCCAACTAATTTTGTATTTTTAATAGAGACGGGGTTTCTCCACGTTGGTCAGGCTGGGTCTTGAACTCCTGACCTCAGGTGATCTACCCGCCTCGTCCTCCTAAAGTGTTGGGATTACAGGTGTGAGCCACCATGCCCAGACTTCCTGAGTTTTTAATATGTAAAATGTACAAGGTCTACTTCATAGGGTGGTTGGGTTAACACATGTAAAACACTTAGAACAGTACCTTGCATGGTTATACTGATAACCATGTTATCAGTATGGTTTGCTTTTATAATGCTTTATTGAAACTCCTCCAGTCACAAGGTGGCAGCTTTTGTTGAAAGCCATGTAATTGATTAAAGCCTTAAAAAAAAAAAACACAAGAATTTGCCCTGAAAAGCCCCAGTTTTTTTTCTGTAACACCAATAATTGACAAGTGATGCCATTCATGAGGTATCAGAATTGAAAACCAATCAAGGAGGTTACTTTTTTGAAGTAACATGGAAGTTACCCATAAAGTAAAATCAATTTTAAATATTGAGTAAAAGTTAATTGAAGCACATGTTTCTTTTAATCTCTTGATTTATTTTTTTTCTTTCTCTTGACTGCCTTCTGCCATTTAACTATCTTCCTCCACCAGCTTGGGTTTCTGAAAGTGTAGTGTATTTTTTAATATATCAGATTCCTGGGTCTCTGCTCTCTCTCTCTCTCTCTCTTTTTTTTTTCTTTTCTTTTCTTTTTTTTCTTGAGACAGCCTTGCTCTGTCCTCCAGGCTGGATGGCACAATCTTGGCTCACTACAACCTCTGCCTCCTGGGCTCAAGTGATCCTCCCACCCCAGCCTCTGAGTAGCTGGGACTACAGGCACATGCCACCATACTCAGCTGATTTTTTTTTTTTTTTTTTTTTTTTTGTAGATATGGGGTCTTGCCATGTTGCCCAGGCTGGTCTTGAACTCCTAGCCTCAAGTGATCCACCCACCTCAGCCTCCCAAAGTGCTGGGATTATAGGCACTAGGTGGCATGCCTGGGCCCTCTACTCTGTTCTGAATAAAAAGTCTCTGGGGATGGACCCTAGGTGATTCATAGGCACACTGAAATCTGAGAACCAGGTACATGAAATAAAATTATTTGAAACGCAAACCATTGAATTTTCTGACTTTTTCATTGCTTTTGGTAAGAGGCTGGACTGTGGAGGAGATGAAAACTTGACCAAAAATGGATTTCTGTGAGCACCACAGAATTTGGTGAGGTTTAGTAGGGACTCCGGAGGAATAACATTCGGGAAGGACAAGATGTCTGAACTGTATGACCAGTCCTGTCCTTTTTGCTGTTCTGTCCCTGAGACTCTTTTTTTCATCCAGATGATTCCTTCCCCTTTTAACTCCCAGCCAAAACTGTGCTTACAGTGATCAGGCAACAGCCTGATCATTCCAAAGGAACTTTTAAAACTGAGGAGAAACAAATACTTAAAAGAAGAAACATCATAAAAGTATGGACTTCTGAAATATGGGCTTCTGCTCCTAAGATCCTGTTGAAGGGACTGAAGAATTTATTGAGCCTCAGTTCTCTTTCTGCTAGTACCTGATGAGCTGCTGTAACCTGCCTGGCTGAACTTTGCCCCCAGTCTTCATCTCATGGGTACCTTCTTATTTATTGCCACATTGAGGCCATCTATTGTCAAAGATAAACATAACATAACCAGACATTTGTTAAAGTGGTACAAACAGATTTTATTCAGTAAGTACTGATAGTATGGGAAAGAGCTGAGCTCATTCCAATGTGCACAGGTGGTTTGGGCATTTTAAAGGGTGTTTATTCTTTTAATGCACCAATGGGGTATATTATGTTTTTTGAGTGTAGTCACTGATCATTTTTAAATTTGGAATCCTCTACAGCTGTTGCTTGATTTGCCTTGTCAGCATTTGCCAAATTACATTCAGAGTCTAGGAAAATTATGCCATCCCCTTTTCATTGATAAAATTAGTTCTACATTCAGCTTGCAAGTTTTAAATAATTTATTCTCCCATCTCCTCTTTTTGTTCTGTTAACCATCTTCTCTTTTCCTGTTTATCTCTTCCTTGGATTCATTCCCTCCTCTTGTATTTTAGAATGAGGAGGCTAATATTAGATTTTAGGGATTTTGCTTAGTTTGCCAACAGTGGTATTGACTGGGTTGTAATTTTTAAAAACCACTGGGACAGCTTGGTTTTAGATGAAGAGGATTTGAGTGAGTAAAGGTATGAATAAACCACACCATATCTTATAAATCCTCATAAAGTCGCTAAGTCTCTTTCAGAACATAATGTGATTTGTCAGTTGTCACACTTTGTGAACTGCAGATGCCATCAATCATGAGAGAGAGAAATTCCTATTTAAATGTTTGATCATTTGTCTTCAGAAAATGTGATTTTCAACTATTTTAGAGTCACAAACCTTATAAGCAATAATGAACTGGACTCCCATTGGTAGTCCTGAACACTGGGGAGTGTTCATGAGTGAAATACAGACTGATTTAACTTAGTTTGGATGCTGCTTACCTAGCTCTGAAGGCTTTAAAAGTTGTGCATTAGGCTGGAATGTTGATATGCGAAGGATTTGTAAAGAAATATATTTCTAGTTGGTGCGTTTCATGTAAAGATTTAACCCTTTTTTGTTGCTGTGATAAACAGATTTATTTTCCTGAAAATGGACATTTTCTCTATAGATTATTTTCTTTTATTTAATTTAATTGCATATGTCCCGGGAGTCTCATGGGTATGTACACACTTAATAAATATTTTGTGGTTTGGTTTTGAAATTGGAACAAAGTGCTTACTACTTAAGATTCTCTCTTTCTTGTCACTGCAGTGTTAATAGAACATAATTACATACCTTATATAAAAACTTGGTGTATTAGTCCATTCTTGCATTGCTATAAGGAAATACTCGAGACTGGGTAATTTATAAAGAAAAGAGGTTTAATTGGCTCATGGTTCCACAGGCTGTACAGGAAGCATGGCAACATCTGCTTCTGGGGAGGCATCAGGGAGCTTTTACTCATGGCAGAAGGCAAAACAGGAGTAGGTGTCTTACATGGCAGGAGCAGGAGCAAGGAGAGGGGCAGGCACTGGACACTTAAACAACTAGATCTCAAGAAAACTCAGTCACTGTTACAAGAGCAGCGCCAAGGACATTGTGGTAAACCATTCATAAGAAATCCACTCGCATGACCCAGTGACCTCTCACCAGGTCTCACCTCCAACAATGGGGACTACAGTTTGGCATGAGAGTTGATAGGGATGCAGATCCAAATCATATCCCTAGGTATTCTATTTTGCTTAGAGACTATCATTATTTCTCCCTACCTTTATTCACTCATTCTTTGTCATCTTCCATTACTCTGTTTTCACCTGGTGGGCTCTCTATGTGCTCCTGCTCAAACTTTCTCTCCTACTCTTTACTTAGCACAGAGCTGAGGTGACAGAGGTAAAATCATAGAGTGACACAGGAACAAAAAGTTTTTCTGAGGAGGGAGTAAGACTTAGATTTCATTTTCAGTATAGAATTTTATGAGATAAAGTGATTGAGAGATTATCTGTACATTAACAACTAACAAAGATCCTTGGGAAGGATTTTTTTTTTTTTTTTTAGACAGGGTTTTACTCTGTCATTCAGGCTGGAGTGCAAGGTGCGATCTTGGCTCACTGCAGCCTTGAACTCCTGGGCTCAAGCGTTCCTCCTACCTAGCCTCTCGAGTAGCTAGGACGAAAGGCAGGTAGCACCATGCCTGGCTAATTTTTGTATATTTGGTGGGGATGGGGTTTCACCATGTTGCCCAGGCTGGTTTTGAACTCAAGTGATCTGCCTGCCTTAGCTTCCCCAAATGCTGGAATTACAGGCATGAGCCACTCTGCCCGGACAGGAAAGATTTTAAAGTACATTCTTTCCCTGAATCCTACTCCATAGTTACATGGTTATTGGTCACTGAAAGAGGAAGTTAAATTTTTCCCAACAACATTTTAAAATTATGATTTAAAAAATCAGTTTTCAACTTTGAAACATTTTCTGTGTAGTCTTTTGTTTAAAAGAATCAACTAAAAATCCATTAGATATTTTTCTCAAATATATAATTTGTTCTTTTAGATTTTTTTTAAAACCTCATGAATGTAAAATTCACTTTTTAATATTGTATCTGTGATGAGTTTTCTCTGCAACAATGTTCAGCTTTACAAATTCTGCTACTTTAAAACAAAACGTACTTCAAGGAATTGTTACTGTTTGTGGCTGGGTTTACATACTCTTGAATCTGAGGGACTGTTATGAAAGGAAATGAAAAGATGGAAAATTGTTGCTAAAAATAATATATAGGAAGCCCTTTACTGGCTCTTACATCTTCGATAAAGAGCTGATGGCTTCTGAAATGACCAGCTTTGATGAATGTGATTATACTTTAAAATTAAGGTATTTTAGAAATCATCTCAAATCTGAATATTGGTACATAAGAAGTTATATTACCTAAGCATTAAGGGAAATGGAATACATTTAAATACTCTTGGAAAGACTTAGTTTAAAAAGATCAATTTCTGAAACTTGGAGAATTTTATGGAGTCTATTTAAAGACAATGTTCATTTACGTGGGCAGAAAACCATACTATCTCCAGGGGGAGGCTGTTCCCCGTTTCTCTAGGTTTATTCCCCAAGTTTATGAATTGTGCATCTAGTTTTTGGCTTTTATTTTATATTATTTTATTTTTGTTTGGGGAAACAGAGTATCTCTCTTGTGCCCAGGCTGGAGTGCAGTAGTGTGATCTCGGCTCACTGCAACCTCCGCCTCCGGGGTTCAAGCGATTCTCCTGCCTCAGCCTCCTGAGTAGCTGCCATGTTGGCCAGGCTGGTCTGGAACTCCTAACCTCAAGTGATCTGCCCACCTTGGCCTCCCAAAGTGTTGGGATTACAGAGTGGGCCACCATGCCTGTCCTAGTGTTTGAGCTTTTTAAGGAAATGTTGCATCTTAGGATAGAAATCACTTAGTCACTATTGGGTTTTTGAGGGGTTCAGCAGTCATAACTTGGATTTAATACACTGTTTAGATGAAACTCTTTATTATTTAAAAACATTTTTAGTCATGGTCACTTTGGCTTTGGGTTTGTGGTTGAAGACTTTAGATATTTTGTCTTTTTGGTGGAATTGGCAGTATTGTATAGGAAAACTTAAGTATGCATTTTACCTTTTTTATTTAATTGAATCTAACCTTGGAAAACCTTTCTGTTTCTGAGAGTTCTCTGTATTCTGGCCAGTAGTTTGAATTATTTTACTACCTTTGCTCTGTGTTGAGAGGGTTGGACTGTCATGAGCTTTGAGTAGAGGTACTGTGTTTTTTTTTTTTTTTTTGAGACAGAGTCTTGCTCTGTTACCCAGGCTGGAGTGTAGTGGCACCATCACGGCTCACTGCAACCTTTGCCTTCTGGGTTCTAGCAATTCTCCTGCCTCAGCCTCCCGAGTAGCTGAGATTACAGGCACCTGCCACCACGCCCAGCTACTTTTTGTATTTTAGTAGAGATGAGGTTTTGCCATGTTGGTCAGGCTGGTCTCAAACTCCTGACCTCAAGCAATCCACCCTTCTTGGCCTCCCGAAGTGCTGTTATTACAGGCCTGAGCCACCGTGCCTGGCCGAGGTGTTCTTTTTTAATGTTAAACTTAGGTAAAATATGTTATTTCAGATTATGTAAAATATGTTTAAAGCACATGCCCAAATTTTAATTTTCATGCATCAAAAACACTGAAATTGACATCCAGAATTTTTTGAAGCATTTTAATAAGGCTAATAATTAGATTATTAATTCAAAATTCAGGCTTACTTCCTGAATTAATTTGAAGTGGAAGACTTTGGAGTGGTTACTGCTCATTTAAAAATATTTTAAATTACATGTATATGCATATAAATAAATATTTTTTGTGTTTTTCTGTTGACTAGAGCAATATATGTTCTTTTTGGAAATTTCAGAAGATACAGAAAAGTACCAATAAGAAAATTAAAACTATTGAGAATCCCATCATGTAGAAGTAACCACCATTTACATTCTGGCAAATAAGCTGTTCATTACCTTTTCTAGCTCAAATTGTATTACATTTTATTTTTAGGAGGACCTTTTATTTTTTTATTTTCCTTTTTTCCCCCAGACACCAGTGTTACTTGCCAACAGGAAGACATTTTAAATCCACATTTTCTTTTTGTTTATTTATTTTTATTTTTTATTTCTTTTCAAGACAGAGTCTTGCTCTGTCACTTAGGCTGCAGTGCTATAGTGTGATCATAGCTCACTGTAACCTTGAGTTCCTGGGCTCAAGCATACATCCACATTTTCAACCAAGAATCCTGTAAACAGTCTTGATTATTTGTTGAGAGCAAGAGAGAAATATATTAAAAAGAATTAGAAGTTAATACCTGGTTTAGGATCATATTCCTCTCTAATTTCCTCTCTTGAGAAAGTAATTGTAGTTGTTTGTAGATAGCTGATTAACTTTGAAGCATATACATATATTCCTCTGTGCCCATGACTCAAGAGTTTTCTTTGGGTTTCAAGCTCTGCAGTATTCTCACTAACCCAGTCTTCATGAAATCTTTTGACTTTGAGGGAATACCTTTGACTTTTGACTGGCAGCACTGTGAACCATTCCATCAGCTAACAAGGTTTTACAGTAACTGTCTGTTGACCAAATTAAATTGCTTCCCAGGAGTCTTGTTTGTTCTCTGTGAAGCTGTCTCTGTCTAAATCTTTTCCCTATAGAAATTCCTACAGACAAATCTTGAAGTAAGACCTTTACGTTTGCCATTTAAACAGCAAAATTCAAACAATGCCCTGGTGCAAAATAAGTATAGCAGAACAGAAATTATGCTGATTTGGCATAAACAGTATCAGATCCTCTCATTGAACCATCATGAATGTCTGCATCTCTGACTTAGCAACTGTGAAAGCTATTGAATTATAGGTTACTATTTATTGCTTGCTGAAGTCAAATGCATTGTTTGTCATTTAATAAGAGTCAGTGACGTTGTGCTGATTGTAGCTAGATAGGTCCCATTGCTCATCAATGTATGAATGTGTATAGGTTGTTCACAACTCTGCATTCTTTCATTGTCAAGCATAATTTAAAGAGAAGCCCAATCAAGAAGATAACCCCCTTGCTAGCTGCCAGAGCTGTAGCTCTCTTGTCTATGACTTGTTCATTCTGCCAGACTTAATGGTTCAGACCTTTTTTCCCCCTAGCTTTTTCAAGCTTACCAGGGAAAATGTAATAAATTCAGTGGGAGGAAATGAGCCAGTACATTAACATTTTTCTTTTTTTTCTTTTTATTTGCTTTTTCATACTGAAAATAATGTTTTTTTTTTCCTAAGGGAGGCAATAGCATGTGATAGTATGTAAATGGTTTTGGTTTTCATCAACTTTTTTTTTTAACTAAGCAGTTAAGGAACAGTGGTCACATAAATACACCTACCATTCTGTACAGACATGGTTTCTGCTTTTACAAGTGTTATATGGTATTTTCAAAAAGGCAAAATCACTTAAATCGAGAAATTAATGAAGAAATCACTAAGATATTATGACTGCCTCAAAGAACATTTGAAAAGTTAGGCATACACAAGCAGTTTGTCAAATAAATGTTTCTGGATTAGAAGGAAAATTGGTTAATGCCCAACTCAGCCATCATTCTTTGTAGACATCTATTCTACCAGACAGAAATTATTTGCATCTCAATTAGTTGGAAATCTGCAAGTTAACAGGCAATTCAGTAAGTCTGAGTCTTTAATCAAAGGTAAACTGTGTGGTGCATTGAGTACTTTTGCTTGGAGTGCCTTTTGCCTCCCCATATAATATTAAAAAGATGTACCCAGTTGTTTTTTATATTTCCAAAGTTTTGGAAATATTTTCTGATATAAGCAGGAAAAGAAAAAATAATAGGACATAATGTTTTCCTTTACTAACAAGAAACAAGAAAATGAAGAGGAACATATTAGGAAAAAGAATGGATTCGGCAAGAAAGTTTTACTTTGGTAATGTTTCATGTAAAAAACTAAATACATTTTACATTATTTCTATAATAAACAACTTCTTCCTTTTTCTCCTGGTCTGTAATTAGGTGCTTCTCCACCTAAGTGGAAAAGGTTAACTTGATTGAATTCATGTCTTAGGGCCTCTGTTTGTCCCACAACTGAGTGGGATGAACTCTTAGTAGAACTGTGATCTAGTTAGTTAACATTGTAGCAGATGACTTACTGAGTCATTTTCTATTTTGGTTCATTTGTGAGACACAGCTCATGGCACAGGGAAGGATATACAAAGTATTCGATGAATAATTAATGGAAATATGTGCTATAGGAATTTACAAGAAGAAGGGGACTGAGATGAAGATGCTAAAAATGTAAATAATTATGCAAAACAGCAGATGGTTAAGGGCCCAAAGGACTAGAGAATCATGGTCAGGAAGCATTTTTTTTCTCCAGGGAGGCAAACTTGCTGCAGCACCAATCCTCCTTTTGTCAGCTAATTTAATCCTGGTGGTATTTTTTTGGTTCTGTCATTGTTGTAGTAATTTTACTTGGTGGTGCCATTAAAAGTTAATTTAAATGGAATTTTTATTGTAAATTGGCAGTTTATAATTATACAAAGTCATGGGTCACAAAGTTATGTTATAATTTATGAATACAATGTGGAATAATGAAATCAAGCTAGTTAATATGTCTGTCACCTCATTGGAATTTACTCTTAGCAAGTTTTGAAATGTGCAATACCCTATTATTAAATATATTCATCATGCTGTGCAAGAGGACTCAAAGAAAGAAAAAAAATTTCTCTTAACTGAGATTTTGTACCCTTTGACCATCATCTCCTTATAACTCCCACTCCCCCAGCCTCTGTAACTACCTTCTATTCTCTGCTTCTGAGATGGATTATTTTAGATTCCCCATGTGAGAACAGATGACTTTTTTCACTTATCATAATGTTCTCTAATTCCATCCATATTGTTGCAGATGACAGAACATCCTTCTTTTTGTAAGGCTGAATAGTACTCTATTGTGTATACATGCCATATTTTCTTTATCCTTTCTTCTGTTGATAGATACTTAGGTTGATTCCATAATTTAGCTATTGTGAATAGTGTTTCAGTGGACATGGGAGTGCAGATACCTCCTCAGCCTACTGATTTCAAATCTTTTGGGTAAGTACCCAGAAGTAAGATTGCTGGATTTTGCGGTAATTCTATTTTCAGTTTTTTGAGGAATCCTCATAACGTTTTCCATATTTGATGTATTAGTTTACATTCCTACCAGCAGTTTACAAGGGTTCCCTTTTACTCCATGTCCTTGCCACCACTTAATCTTTCATCTTTTTGATAAAAGCCATTCTGGCAGGTATGAGATGGTATCTCATTGTGGTTTTGATTTTTCATTTTCCTAATAATTAGTGAAGTTGAACATTTTTTTAAAAATGTGTCTTTTGGCCATTTGCGTGTCTGCTCTTGACAAATGTCTATTCTGGTCCCTTGCCCATTTTTAAACTGGATTTTTTTTTGGTTTGTTTTCTTGCTAGTGAGTTGTTTGAGCTTCTTATGCATTTTGGATGTTAAACCCTTATCAGGCGTAACACTTGGAAATATTTTCTCCCAATTCATAGGTTGTCTCTGCATATTGTTGTTTCCTTGGCTGTGTAGAAGCTTTTCAGTTTGATGTAATCCCAGTTGTCTGTTTTGCATTTGTTGCCTGTGCTTTTGGGGTCAAATTAAAAAAAAAAAGTGTTTGCCTAGATCAATGTCATGTAGTTTTTCCCATATGTTGTCTTCTAGTAGTTTTAGAGTTGCTGGTCTTATGTTTAAGTCTTTAATTCATTTTGAGTTGATTTTTATATATGGTGTGAGATAAGGATCCAAGTTCATTCTTCTGCATGTGGAAATCCAGTTTTCCCAGCACCATTTGTTGAATAGACCGTCCTTTCCCCATTGTTTATTTTTGGCACCTTTGTCTTAAATCAGTTGGCTGCACTTGTGCAGGTTTATTTCTGGGCTCTGTATTTGGCCACTTTTTATTGGCCAAAATTATTTATATACTTAAAAATTTGGGTGATTCAGACACCTCTCAAAGTATATATGTTGGTGGCTAGACATAATCCTGTGTAGTCTTATGGTAGGCAGCTACTTAAATATGTATTTCCTAAAAGAATCATTTGAGTAGAATAAAAATTATGGTATTATAGGCTGGGCGCGGTAGCTCATGTCTGTAATCCCAGCACTTTGGAAGGCCGAGGCGGGCGGATCACTAGGTCAAGAGTTCGAGACCAGCCTGACCAACATGCTGAAACCCCGTCTCTACTAAAAATATAAAAATTAGCTGCGTGTAGTGGCACACGCCTGTAATCCCAGCTACTTGGGAGGCTGGGGCAGGAGAATTGCTTGAACCTGGGAGGCAGAGGTTGCAGTGAGCCGAAATCGTACCACTGCATTCCAGCCTGGGTGACAGAGCGAGACTCCATCTCAAAAAAAAAAAAAAAAAAAAAATATGGTATTATAATGTCTATGTTAAATTTGTTTCGTTACTTGTAGGAATGGCAAAGTTGTGAAAAAGCAGAAGAGTTCATAGATACATGTTTATTTTACAAGGGCATTTTATGTGTTTTAGCAGAAAGGTAAACATTTTGACTGATATATTTACCAAGGTTATAAGAAGGAAAAGCTAAAATTAATATTTCACAATTCTAATTGCTTTTGCTTGGCTCCTCTCTGCATAGTATGTATTCTGGTTTTTAAATATTTAAAATTTCATCTCCTCTGGTGTAAAGTGGAAATGAAATAATTTGGGGTGGCAGATTTTTGTTAATGATAGTCTCCTTGCTCCTTTTTTAAAGCAGAGTAATGCTCATGTTGTATCTTTCTAGCATTAAGAAAAATTATTTGCTGAAATGACAATTTCTTAAGCAGTAACAACGTCTAGAGAGTGAACATTTATAACATGCTACTTTGTATTGTGTGATAGATATAATTGATAATTCTGCTTTTTCCCGTTGACTAATTTCTAACTGTCATGATATATGTCTTTCTGAAGTATTACTTTTGGTAGGTTCAGGCGGATTGCAGAAAGGCAGGTATCTTTGTTTGCCAACATTCTCGTATAATCATGGATTGTTAGAAGTGGAAGGGATTCAGAATGATTCTAGGGTAGCTCTTCATTTTCATAGTTGAAGAAACTGAGACCCTATCAGGGGACAGAGTTAGGAGAGGGGTGTGTGTGTGTGTATATGAGTACGTAAGAAAATCATGGGTTCCTACTGATATCTTCAGTTCTAACTTTGCATCTTGGAGTTGTTTGTAAATACCTCCTTTGGCAGTAACATAGCACCCATTATCCTCAATATATTTTATTTGCACAATCAAAAATAATTTTCTGTATGTAGACCTCCCAGTTACACTGCTATCTTCATTGTTTATCACCTCTAGGCCATCTTTGTTCCTCTGCCACTGCACCTGTTGCCCTGGGCCTGTGCACACCCCCAACCCTTTCTCACCGCCCTCTGTCCTTAGCTACCTCAGCCACTACGCTGATTCCCGCATACTGGAGACAAAAGGGAAGGCAAGATGAAAAGGGAAGGTTATACTTCTTTATTAATTCACATAGATTACCCTTGGCTCTGCCTGCCACATTTTCATGAGAATTTCTTTTATTTTTCAGATTCCTCTCTTTATAGTAGCCTGAGAATCTCTAGGTAGTTACTCATTCTTAGAATTGGTCCTGGTTACTATTTTCACAGAAGAGAAACATGAAAATCTGATTACCAAAGGGGTTGTGCTTCCTGCAGTTCAATGTAGTCTTCGTCCACTAGAGGGAAGAACATTGTTCTCCCAGCAGCCTGACACACCACAGTAATGTATGTATATGCTGCCATTGCTGGTTCAGCATTTATTTCTGATGGTGGAGTGAGGCTCAGCCATGGTCTTTCTAGTTCTATAGTTACAGCTTCTTCAGAATACACAGACACAGAAAGCCATTTCTTGGTAATTCACTCTGAGGAGTGAATACTTCCTCAGAGCCAGGGGATTGGTTGGGAGGAGTTTGCAGTTCTAGACAGCTAGATAGCATTGTTTCTGAAAAGACCTCTTGTAAAACTTTAGCATTCTGGCCCTTGAGCATAGAACAGTCCTTTCTGTTCTCAAATCTATTGTCTTAAGCCTTTTCCTACCTCAGGATGATGAGTAACTGTTTTTTTTTATTTTTATTTTTATTTTTTTAGAAGTAGTAGAAAACTTGCCTCAGAATAGCTTAAATAAGAAAGGAAATGAATGTGCTCAGATAACTGGCAGAATTCACTGATAGCATGGGCATAGGCCTGGCACACGCCACTTCTATTTTTTTTTTTTTTTTTGAGACAGAGTCTTGCTCTGTCACCCAGGCTGGAGTGTAGTGGCACCATCACGGCTCACTGCAACCTCTGCCTTCTGGGTTCAAGCAGTTCTCTTGCCTCAGCCGCCCCAGTAGCTGAGATTGCAGGCACCCACCACCACGCCCGGGGCTGCTTTCCTAGATACACAGAAAACAAGGTGGATAGGTGAGAAACACTAGAAATATCCATTCAGTTATTAGTGGGGATTAGGTTCAGGGCTGTTGTTTAAGGAGCCCTTAAACTTTAAATTTCAACACAGGAATGGAGGTCCCTGTGTAAGGATTGGGAATGGGACCTAATAACTCCTCCCTCAAGGTGAGTTGTGAGTCAGCTGGCCATCTCCATCTCCCATGCATTACCTTGATGTACCTTCCAGTCCATCATCCGCTTGTGCACCAGGCTGCACCTACTGTTCCATGATGGAAGGGAAGGTAGAAGTTGGGCTGGAAGGAGATATTGGTCCAGATCTGGGTACATTTACCCTTTTGGTACCTCTTGGGAGCAAGAAAGTCCAGGCCCTGGAGACTTCCACTGACAACTCTTGGAGGCCCACCTCAACTGAAGCCTCACTTATAGCACTTTCATGAGATGCTGGTCAGGGAAGAGCTTCTGACTTGGCCCAGGCTAGTGGCAGTGCCACCAGGCAATTGCTTAAAATCTTCTTTCTGCCAAATTCTGTAATGTATTAAAGTATGTGATACATGAAAATTGAGAGTGGCTTTGGTTTTGCTGTAGGTCTGGATCTATTTACCTTTATTAAGCTCTGGAGACTGACATATGATATTTTTAGATGTATGAGTGCAGATTTATGGAGATATTGGTTCTGGATTTAGTATGAAATGCTAAACCTTGTCCCCATTGTTCTCAAGGAGATGATTACAGAAGTGACACACATATGAAACAATTGAAGAACAAAGTAACACCTCTGTGGCAATTATTATTAAAGTTATTAGAGATTCAGAGATCAGATCCTTCTGGTGCAAAGCTAAGAGATGGGTATTAAGCTATTCCTGAAGATGAGCCAAATATGGGTAGTTGGAGAGGAAAAGGAAGGCAGGCATTCCTGAGAGAATGAGCATGGGTAGGAAGGTGTGATGAATGAAATAAACAGTGGGAGATAATGATCACATTGATTTAATTGAAGCAGAATCTATTAGGAGCATAGAAATAAACGTGACTAGGGTAAGATACTGCAAGAGAAGGCTGTAGAAGTGAGGCAGAGTAAATTTGTATACTGGGAATATGGTATTTGTGGAACTATTAAAATCAAGCTTGTCAGCAATAGTTTCTTTAAGTATAGAAAGAAGTTATCTTTCATATGATTCATTCCAAATTGAAGAAATGTTAGAGAATTAGGAAAGCCTTCTACTTTCTCATTAAAATGACCAAAACCACAAAAACATGTATATATGCTTTGATAATTAATTGAAGGAAAAATCTTTATTTGGGATGCATAACCTTTTGTTTTTGGTATTATCCCAATAGAGAGAAAAATATTCCCAGGCTTCCAAGAGTAAATTTGAAGGTAGTTCATTTTGGAGTGTTTATGAGTATTTGCTTTATTTACTTCTGGAAAATGAAATAACCAAATCATCACTCAGTTTTTGAAAGTAAATTTGAAAGAATATAAAAATATTGCCTTCAAATATGTAGCATGCACTTTCTCCAGTGCTGATCTCTATTTATTAAGACAATGTTATATAGAACATTTTCCAGAGAAATGTTATTAAGGCATGTTCCTGACAAGTGATTTTAATCAAAATGGATTAATTTAAAATGCAACCATTTTTATAAGATATTTTAATTTTCAAATCAGCAAGGATTTCACAGTAATGTAATGAAAATGGAATATTCCTTCAAAGTTTGTAGGTTTTTTGAGGCATCAACATAGTTTTTGAGGGTGAGAGTAGGATTGGCAGGGGGAGGCAGTTCAAAGGAATGCATTGTTAATGGAATAACCAAACTCTGTCGTACATTTTAAAGAGCTTTATCCGGAGCCAATATGAGTGACCATGGCCCAGGGAAGCACAGTCTCAAGAGGTCCTAAGAAAGTGCACGCAGGGCAGTCAGATTATAGTTTGAGATTTTACATTTTAGAGAGACAGGAGTTAATAAGCAAATTCATAAATTGATACATGGAGGTTATACATTGGTTTGGCCCAAAAGGTGGGATATCTTGAAGCAGGGACTTACAGGTCATAGGTGGGTTCAGAGATTTTTAAATTTGCAATCAGTTAAAGAGTAAAGCTTTGTCTAAAAATTTGGAGTTGGCAGAAAGGAATGTTTAAGATAAAGAAGTTGTTAACCATTACACTCAGTCAGCATGACTTATGGGGTGCATAACTTAG
The DNA here is from genome assembly GCF_028858775.2 of Pan troglodytes. Classification (NCBI taxonomy): domain Eukaryota; kingdom Metazoa; phylum Chordata; class Mammalia; order Primates; family Hominidae; genus Pan; species Pan troglodytes. The sequence continues at coordinate 66,063,659 of NC_072403.2, forward strand.
CCCTTGTCTGGTGTGACATTAGGTCCTATTTATAATTTGGTATCTTATTGCCACAAAGAGTCTGTTTTGTCAGTCTTATGATCTCTGTTTTAACATTAATGCTGGTCAGTTGTGCCTAAACCTCAAAGGAAGGGGATGTAAGGAGGTGTGTCTGACCTCCCTTCTCATCATGGCCAAGAACTCAGTTTTTTAGGTTTCTCTGGAGTCCTCTTGGCCAAGGGGGAGTCTGTTCAGACAGACGGGGAGCTTAGGATTTTTAACTTACAGCACTTTGCCTAACAACATTTGTGAGAATATAAGCTTGGGATTGTATGAAATTTTTTTTTAAACAATCTTTAAATCAAATTGAGGTTTATGTTTCATTTTGATCAGGGATTTAATTTGGAAAGTAAAAATAAAGGGTTGCTATACATGTAAATTTCTATCTAATAGATGACTATTTAGCCCTAGGTGCAGAATTTGAATCAAAGAATTATGATCAAATAATTTCTCATTAAATTGGCAAACATTTGCTAGGAAAAGTCCTTAAACAGTTCTCTTGAACAATTAAAATTACTTTATTGTTGTTCTTAGGCCTGACTCTAAACATGAGAAACTAAATCTTCTTGTAAGGAGAATAAAATGGCAAAATGTGTCAGGATTATTCAATTATTTTATGTAAATACATCCCATTTACTTTGAGGAGACTCATCATACCTTTTAAAATGAGATCAATCAACACCTTTCTTAGAGTTGATTTCATTGAGCTAATGAATAGGTATTTTTATTCTTGAAATATTGCATTTTTATTCTTCTTATTAATGGCCTTCCCTGTGTATGAATCAATAAATCATTTCACCGCTAGTAGCTCTAAGTGCTTTCAAGCATTTAAGTGCTTGTAATCACTAAGCAAAGGAGTACTATAGATTAAATGTGTTGTAAACTACACATGAAAGCAATGTCTTTTTTATTATCTGTAACTTTAATGGAAAGAAAATGTTAATTTACGGTAATGAAATAGACCTCCAAGTATGATCTGTGAATAGACCATTAGGTTAATTAAAATGAGGATATGTATCACTGTTGTGGTGGAACTACCATTGTGGAGAAGACAGATTCATTTAGTGCTTGAATAGTAAAGTAGACTGACTACACAAAGGAACAAGATTAATGACAAAGGTAACTCGGTTTTGTTTCATTTACTTTTGCCTGTCACATTACTTGTTATTCTAGAGAGCCTGTCACTTAAAGGTGAAAATTTATACAATCTTTAAAAAAACCAACTAAATATAAATTTTGTTACTTTATTATCTGTCATCCCAGGTGAATTAAACACCAAAACAAGATTTAAGTAATAGTAAGTTAATAGTAATGTATACAGATTTTATAACATAACACTCATAAAGCTAGCAACTTTATAGATTTATAAAAAGGCAGTTGAAATGACCACTGCAGCTTAATAGTTAATAGTTCTTTTTGGTGTCTAATACTCAGAAACCTGTTGGAAACTAATTTTGTGTAGTTTGATATCCACTGGCCAAATTACCATTTGAATTTACTAAAGAATTCATTGCTTCACTACTGTACCATAGTTTATAAAGGACTTTTTGAGTGCTCTTTGATTCTTGTCTCTGAAGAATCTTAGCATAATGCCAACATAGTGCCAACCATAATAGTTTTCCAGTTAAGTACTTCCTATTTCTATCTAAAAGGCTTGGCATGTGTTTAAACAAATATTAAGTTCAGTATGCTCTTGAGCTTCTCAGTTTCCCCTGTCATATGGCTAATTTAACGTGTCAGTATCTATTTAGGTTTTAGATTTAGAATTACTACATCTGGCCCGTTAGCCAAGCTAGCCATCATTGGTAGCTTTTTGTTTGCGATATGAAGCATGAATGCATGCAGTAAGTGATTTATAAAGCACGTGCTATCCCTAATGATTTATATGATCAATCAGTCAAATATTTGTTGAATTCTAGTTCTGGGTCCAGTATTGTAGTAGGTACTTAAGGCTTGCATATACTATACTTTAGTATACTGTACTTTATACTTCATTCAGTTCATTACAGAATCTGCATATGTTTATAAAAGAATTATTTCTTTCCTTAGCTTTAAAAGTAAGAAAACTTTTTAGGAAGGTAAGACTCTCTTCCTCTTTTGTTTTAGCCTCTTGATTCTGGGAAATGTTTTCTTATCCTTGCCTTATTTCTCTATGTTCCTGAAATTTACCTTGATGATATTTAGTAGGAGCTATTTAATGAGTTTATGTGTATTTAATGTTTTTGATGATGCATGAATGTTACATTATAACTAAGTTTGGTATAGTAAAATTTTGTTTATTATTTTTTTAATTATTATTTTTTTGAGACAAAGTCTCACTCTGTTGCCCAGGCTGGAATGCAGTGGTGTGACCATGGCTCAATGCAGCCTCCTCCTCCTGGGTTCAAGCAATTCTCCTGCCTCAGCCTCCTGAGTAGCTGGGATTACAGATGCCCACTACCATGCTTGGCTAATTTTTGTACTTTTAGTAGAGATGAGATTTCACTGTGTTGGCCAGTCTGGTCTCGAAACCCTGACCTCAAGTGATCTACCACCTCAGCCTCTCAAAGTGCTGGGATTACAGGTGTGAGCCACCACATCTAGCCTGATATAGTAACATTGTAGTACTTATGTTAGGAAGTGAATCTTTATTCGATAATTGGATTCACCATAAAATTTTTCTGAAGAATTGACTTAGAACATTTCACAGGTCTCATTTTATCCCACTTTTTTCATTTAAGGCTCATTCCAGCATTTAAAGAAAAGGAAAGAATTGTAAAGATTCTTAATAGGTCCAGAAAGCTGTAGCACTGAAGGCAATGCTAGAGTATGAAAACTCTCATGAATTTATCCATAGGCCACGTGATCTCTTTTGATGTATCTGTTTTGTGTGTATGTGTGTCTGCTTTTTTCTAACTACATACTGGCTTGTTCATTTCCTTTCTTTTTTTTTTTTTATTATACTTTAAGTTTTAGGGTACATGTGCACTACGTGCAGGTTAATTACATATGTATAGATGAGCCATGTTGGTGTGCTGAACCCAGTAACTCGTCATTTAACATTAGGTATATCTCCAAATGCTATCCCTCCCCCCTCCCCTCACCCCACAACAGGCCCTGGTGTGTGATGTTCCCCTTCCTGTGTCCATGTGTTCTCATTGTTCAATTCCCACCTATGAGTGAGAACATGCGGTGTTTGGTTTTTTGTCCTTGCAATAGTTTGCTGAGAATGACGGTTTCCAACTTCATCCATGTCCCTACAAAGGACATGAACTCATCATTTTTTATGGCTGCATAGTATTCCCTAGTATATATGTGCCACATTTTCTTTATCAAGTCTATCATTGATGGACATTTGGGTTGGTTCCAAGTCTTTGCTATTGTGAATAGTGCCACAATAAACATACGTGTGCATGTGTCTTTATAGCAGCATGATTTATAATCCTTTGGGTATATACCCAGTAATGGGATGGCTGGGTCAAGTGGTATTTCTAGTTCTAGATCCCTGAGGAATCACCACACTGACTTCCACAATGGTTGAACTACTTTATAGTCCCACCAACAGTGGAAAAGTGTTCCTATTTCTCCACATCCTTTCCAGCATCTGTTGTCTCCTGACTTTTTAATGATCGCCATTCTAACTGGTGTGAGATGGTATCTCATTGTGGTTTTGATTTGCATTTCTCTGATGGCCAGTGATGATGAGCATTTTTTCATGTTTTTTGGCTGCATAAATGTCTTCTTTTGAGAAGTGTCTGTTCATATCCTTTGCCCACTTGTTGATGGGGTTGTTTGTTTTTTTCTTGTAAATTTGTTTGAGTTCATTGTAGATTCTGGATATTAGCCCTTTGTCAGATGAATAGATTGCAAAAATTTTCTCCCATTCTGTAGGTTGCCTGTTCACTCTGATGGTAGTTTCTTTTGCTGTGCAGAAGCTCTTTAGTTTAATTAGATCTCATTTGTCAATTTTGGCTTTTGTTGCCATTGCTTTTGGTGTTTTAGACATGAAGTCCTTGCCCTTGCCTATGTCCTGAATGGTATTGCCAAGTTTTCTTCTAGGGTTTTTATGGTTTTACATCTAACGTTTAAGTCTTTAATCCATCTTGAATTAATTTTAGTATAAGGTGTAAGGAAGGGATCCCATTTCAGCTTTCTACATACGGGTAGCCAGCTTTCCCAGCACCATTTATTAAATAGGGAATCCTTTCCCCATTTCTTGTTTTTATCAGGTTTGTCAAAGATCAGATGGTTGTAGATATGCGGCATTATTTCTGAGGGCTCTGTTCTGTTCCATTGGTCTATATCTCTGTTTTGATACCAACACCATGCTGTTTTGGTTACTGTAGCCTTGTAGTATAGTTTGAAGTCAGGTGGCGTGATGCCTCCAGCTTTGTTCTTTTGGCTTAGGATTGACTTTGCAATGTGGGCTCTCTTTTGGTTCCATATGAACTTTAAGGTAGTTTTTTCCAATTCTGTGAAGAAAGTCATTGGTATCTTGATGGGGATGGCATTGAATCTATAAATTACCTTGGGCAGTATGGCCATTTTCACAATATTGATTCTTCCTACCCATGAGCATGGAATGTTCTTCCATTTGTTTGTATCCTCTTTTATTTCATAGAGTAGTGGTTTGTAGTTCTCCTTGAAGAGTTCCTTCACATCCCTTGTAAGTTGGATTCCTAGGTATTTTATTCTCTTTGAAGCAATTGTGAATGGGAGTTCACTCATGATTTGGCTCTCTGTTTGTCTGTTATTGGTGTATAAGAATGCTTGTGATTTTTGCATGTTGATTTTGTATCCTGAGACTTTGCTGAATTTGCCTATCAGCTTAAGGAGATTTTGGGCTGAGACAATGGGGTTTTCTAAATATACAATCATGTCATCTGCAAACAGGGACAATTTGACTTCCTCTTTTCGTAATTGAATACCCTTTATTTCTTTCTCCTGCCTAATTGCCCTGGCCAGAACTTCCAACACTATGTTGAATAGGAGTGGTGAGAGAGGGCATCCCTGTCTTGTACCAGTTTTCAAAGGGAATCCTTCCAGTTTTTGCCCATTCAGTATGATATTGGCTGTGGGTTTGTCATAGATAGCTCTTATTATTTTGAGATACGTCCCATCAATACCTAATTTCTTGAGAGTTTTTAGCATGAAGCATTGTTGAATTTTGTCAAAGGCCTTTTCTGCATCTATTGAAATAATCATGTGGTTTTTGTCATTGGTTCTGTTTATATGCTGGATTATGTTTATTGATTTCATATTTTGAACCAGCCTTGCATCCCACGGATGAAGCCCACTCGATCATGGTGGATAAGCTTTTTGATGTGCTGCTGGATTTGGTTTGCCCGTATTTTATTGAGGATTTTTGCACTGATGTTCATCAGGGATATCGGTCTAAAATTCTCTTTTTTTGTTGTGTCTCTGCTAGGCTTTGGTATCAGGATGATGCTGGCCTCATAAAATGAGTTAGGGAGGATTCCCTCTTTTTCTACTGATTGGAATAGTTTCATAAGGAATGGTACCAGCTCCTCCTTGTACCTCTGGTAGAATTCGGCTGTGAATCCATCTGGTTCTGGACTTTTTTTGGTTGGTAAGCTATTAATTATTGCCTCAATTTCAGATCCTGTTACTGGTCTATTCAGAGATTCAACTTCTTCCTGGTTTAGTCTTGGGAGAGTGTATGTGTCCGGGAATTTATTCATTTCTTCTAGATTTTCTAGTTTATTTGCGTAGAGGTGTTTATAGTATTCTCTGATGGTAGTTTGTATTTCTGTGGGATCGGTGGTGATATCCCCTTTATCATTTTTTATTGCATCTATTTGATTCTTCTCTCTTTTCTTCTTTATTAGTCTTGCTAGTGATCTATCAATTTTGTTGATCTTTTCAAAAAACCAGCTCCTGGATTCATTAATTTTTTGAAGGGTTTTCTGTGTCTCTATTTCCTTCAGTTCTGCTCTGATCTTAGTTATTTCTTGCCTTCTGTTAGCTTTTGAATGTGTTTACTCTTGCTTTTCTAGTTCTTTTAATTGTGATGTTAGGGTGTCCATTTTAGATCTTTCCTGCTTTCTCTTGTGGGCATTTAGTGCTATAAATTTCCCTCTACACACTGCTTTGAATGTGTCCCAGAGATTCTGGTATGTTGTGTCTTTGTTCTCGTTGGTTTCAAAGAACATCTTTATTTCTGCCTTCATTTCGTTATGTACCCAGTAGTCATTCAGGAGCAGGTTGTTCAGTTTCCCTGTAATTGAGCAGTTCTGAGTGAGTTTCTTAATCCTGAGTTCTAGTTTGATTGCACTGTGGTCTGAGAGACAGTTTGTCATAATTTCTGTTCTTTTACATTTGCTGAGGAGAGCTTTACTTCCAAGTATGTGGTCAATTTTGGAATAGGTGTGGTGTGGTGCTGAAAAAAATCTATATTCTGTTGATTTGGGGTGGAGAGTTCTATAGATGTCTATTAGGTCCGCTTGGTGCAGAGCTGAGTTCAATTCCTGGGTATCCTTGTTGACTTTCTGTCTCGTTGATCTGTCTAATGTTCACAGTGGGGTGTTAAAGTCTCCCATTATTATTGTGTGGTAGTCGAAGTCTCTTTGTAGGTCTCTAACGACTTGCTTTATGATTCTGGGTGCTCCTGTATTGGGTGCATATATATTTAGGAGAGTTAGCTCTTCTTGTTGAATTGATCCCTTTACCATTATGTAATGGCCTGCTTTGTCTCTTTTGATCTTTGTTGGTTTAAAATCTGTTTTATCAGAGACTAGGACTGCAACCACTGCCTTTTTTTGTTTTCCATTTGCTGGATAGATCTTCCTCCATCCCTTTATTTTGAGCCTATATGTGTCTCTGCATGTGAGATGAGTTTCCTGAATACAGCACATTGATCGGTCTTGACTCTTTATTCAATTTGCCAGTCTGTTTCTTTTAATTGGAGCATTTAGCCCATTTACATTTATGGTTAATATTGTTATGTATGAATTTGATCCTGCCATTATGATGTTAGCTGGTTATTTTGCTTGTTAGTTGATGCAGTTTCTTCCTAGCCTGGATGGTCTTTACAATTTGGCATGTTTTTGCAGTGCTGGTACCGTTTGTTCCTTTCCATGTTTAGTGCTCTCTTCAGGAGCTCTTTTAGGGCAGGCCTGGTGGTAACAAAATCTCTCAGCATTTGCTTGTCTGTAAAAGATTTTATTTCTCCTTCCCGTATGAAGCTCAGTTTGGCTGGATATGAAATTCTGGGTTGAAAATTCTTTTCTTTAAGAATGTTGAATATTGGCCCCCACTCTCTTCTGGCTTGTAGAGTTTCTGCCGAGAGATCAGCTGTTAGTCTGATGGGCTTCCCTTTGTGGGTAACCCGACCTTTCTCTCTGGCTGTCCTTAACATTGTTTCCTTCATTTCAACTTTGGTGAATCTGACCATTATGTGTCTTGGAGTTGCTCTTCTCGCGGAGTATCTTTTTGGCATTCTCTGTGTTTCCTGAATTTGAATGTTGGCCTTCCTTGCTAGATTGGGGAAGTTCTCCTGGATAATATCCTGCAGAGTGTTTTCCACCTTGGTTCCATTCTCTCCATCACTTTCAGGTACACCAATCAGACGTAGACGTGGTCTTTTCACATAGTCCCATATTTCTTGGAGGCTTTGTTTGTTTCTTTTTATTCTTTTTTCTCTAAACTTCTCTTCTTGCTTCATTTCATTCATTTGATTTTCCATCACTGATACCCTTTCTTCCAGTTGATCGAATCGGCTACTGAGGCTTGTGCATTCATCACGTAGTTCTCGTGCTTTGGTTTTCACCTCCATCAGGTCCTTTAAGGACTTCTCTGCATTGGTTATTCTAGTTAGCCATTCGTCTAGTTTTTTTTCAAGGTTTTTAACTTCTTTGCCATGGGTTCGAACTTCCTCCTTCAGCTCGGAGTAGTTTGATCATCTGAAGCCTTCTTCTCTCAACTCGTCAAAGTCATTCTACATCCAGCTTTGTTCCGTTGCTGGTGAGGAGCTGCGTTCCTTTCGAGGAGGAGAGGCCCTCTGATTTTTAGAGTTTCCAGTTTTTCTGCTCTGTTTTTTCCCCATCTTTGTGGTTTTATCTACCTTTGGCCTTTGATGATGGTGACGTACAGATGGGGTTTTGGTGTGGATGTTCTTTCGTTTGTTAGTTTTCCTTCTAACAGTCAGGACCCTCAGCTGCAGGTCTGTTGGAGTTTGCTGGAGGTCCACTCCAGACCCTGTTTGCCCGGGTATCAGCAGTGGAAGCTGCAGAACAGCAGATATTGGTGAGCAGTAAATGTTCCTGCCTGATTGTTCCTCTGGAAGTTTTGTCTCAGAGGAGTAGCCAGCTGTGTGAGGTGTCAGTCTGCCCCTACTGGGAGGTGCCTCCCAGTTAGGCTACTTGGGGGTCAGGGACCCACTTGAGGAGGCAGTCTGTCTGTTCTCAGATCACCAGCTGCGTGCTGGGAGAGCCACTGCTCTCTTCAAAGCTGTCAGACAGGGACATTTAAGTCTGCGGAGGATTCTGCTGCCTTTTGTTTGGCAATGCCCTGCCTCCAGAGGTGGAGTCTGCAGAGGCAGGCAGGCCTCCTTGAGCTGTGGTGGGCTCCACCCAGTTGGAGTTCCTGGCTTCTTTTTTTACCTACTCAAGCCTCGGCAATGGAGGGCACCCCTTCCCCAGGCTCGCTGCTCCTTTGCAGTTTGATCTCAGACTGCTGTGCTAGCAATGAGGGAGGCTCTGTGGGTGTAGGACCCCCGAGCCAGGCACAGGATATAGTCTCCTGGTGTGCCGTTTGCTATGACCATTGTAAATGTGCAGTATTGGGGTGAGAGTGAACCGATTTTCCAGGTGCTGTCTGTCACCCCTTTCTTTGACTAGGAAAGGGAATTCCCTGACCCCTTGCGCTTCCCGGGGGAGGCAATGCCTGGCCCTGCCTTGGCTCACACACGGTGTGCTGCACCCACTGTCCTGCACCCACTTTCCGACACTCACCAGTGAGATGAACCCAGTACCTCAGTTGGAAATTCAGAAATCACCTGTCTTCTGCGTTGCTCATGCTGGGAGCTGTAGACTGGAGCTGTTCCTATTCGGCCATCTTCCTTGTTCATTTTCTTACTTTGCCTCTGTATTTTTCTGTCTCATAGCTTCTGCTTACTCATATTTAGGTTGTGGCATATCATAAAGTGTCTTAGATTCATTCAGCCTTGGCATTTATCTTCCTTTGCTCGTTACACAGTTCTTTCGTTTTCTTAGTTCACATTCCTGAGAGAATCTGTTTGACTTGTGTATCAGTCAAAATAAGCTAACTTATGTTGAAATAATAGAAATGATCCACATTATTATTTCTTATTCATGCTACATGTGCATCATGGGTTGATTGGGGGCTCTGTTCCATATTGTCTTCATTCAGGATTTAGATTGCAGTCATAATTTGAAGCATTGCAGGAAAGAAACATCATGCATGTGTACAGCTTTCAATCAAAAGTTACATATCACCTTGGCTTGTATTTCATTGATCAAAGCAAGTTATCTGGCTACAGAGGACAATGAGATAAGGAAGTATAATTCTTCCATATGCCCTGGAAAAGAACTGTGATTATAGAGTGGGTGTGGTGACTCACGCCTGTAATCCCAGCACTTTGGGAGGCCAAGGTGGGCAGATCACCTGAGGTCAGGAGTTCGAGACCAGCCTGGCTAACGTGGTGAAACCCTGTCTCTACTAAAAATACAAAAAATTAGTCAGCCATGGTGGTGGGCACCTGTAATCCCAGCTACTCTGGAGGCTGAGGAAGGCGAATTCCTTGAACTGGGGAGGCAGAAGTTGCAGTGAGCCAAGGTTGCGCCATTGCATTCCAGCCTGGGCAACAAGAGTGAAACTCTGTCTCAAAAAAGACAAAGAAAAAAACAGAAACAAAACTGCAATTATTTGATGAAAACACTAGTGACTCTTACAGTTAGCCCCCCTAGCTACTAGGCATTCACTTCATTTTTGTTTCCTACCCAGAATACACACTTTGTCTTCATAAAAAAATTGTATGGGAGGAATTATGTATTTATACTCTTAGCCAGGTGACATCTGGTAACTTCCTCCTTTAGCTTGCATCCCAGAATGAGAAGACCTGTGAAGAGGACTTGCAGCGTTGAGCAGAGCTTTACTCAGCCCTTAACTTTTGTTTAGTATGAACAAAAAAATAACTATTTGGTGTGGTAAGTCACTGAGATTTTGGGATTGTTATTATCAGCAAGAGCTGACTTAACACAATGAGTTTTGGAGTAAGACCACCTGGGCTGAGTGTTAAGTCTGCTTGTTTTGTGATTTTGCATCAGTTTAAGTTCTCTGAGGCTGGGTTTCTTTATCTGTAAAATGATGTTACTAATGCCTATCTCACAGTTATGATGTGAGGATTAAAGTGGATGACTTTTGTAAAATGCTTAGGGCAGCACTCAACACATGAGAAGAATTCAATAAATGTCATTTCCCTTTCCTTTACTTTCCACCTTGCTGTCCCTGTTGGTAGAGTTATTCAAGTGCATGATTACTTGTTAAAAATCTCATAGAAAGGAATCAGCTGTGAGATTAGGAATTGAATAAAACGATCTTCTTAGGTGGACATTTTTAGCCCAAATTTAAGAATTTCTTTTTGAAGAGAATCTAAGATGCTTTTATAACTGATCTTTTTCACAAATGGTAGGTTCCTGTACAGTGATAAACTAGGTTTTTAAACTGAGCTAACTAGACCACACTACAACATACCTGGCTTATGAAATGGGAGGGCTGAAGTCTGTAGGGCTGCCCGGAAACTCAGGTAAGAGTTGAAGTTGTAATCTTGAGTCTGAAATTCATAGGGAAGGCCTCCATGCAGGAAACTTGGGCAGGATTTCTATATTACAATATTGAGGCAGAATTCCTCCTTCTTCAAAAACATGTTTTTGCTTTTAAGGCCTTCAGCTGATGGGATGAGAGCCAGCCATGTTATCCAGGGTACTTTCCCTTTACTTAAAGTCAGCTGATTGTAAATTGTTAATCATCTCTACAAAACCTTCACAGTGCCACCTCAATTAGTATTTGACCAACTAACTAGGCACCATCATGTAGCCAAGCTGACACATAAAAATTAAGCACCCCTAGGTGAAAAGGTACTGCCTGCAGCAGAAGAGGGTATGAGGGGCACAGAGCCCCCTCCTGGTCATGAAACATTGAGGTCATGCTTCACCTAGTCATGAAACATTAAAGGTTGTGGCAGCCTTGTTCTCCATGCTTTTTCAGTACATTTGATGTTGTATGGTGGGGGCAGGAGCATATAAGCCAGTGTGAATGGTTTTTGTTGCGGTCTCCATACAGACCAGGGGTCTATTTTTTTTTTTTTTTCAAACTTGAAAGAAAAGTAGAACATTTTACTTACACTTAGAGCTACAAGTGGCTTGTTAGATATCAGAGAGTGTACTGAATTAGAAAAAAATGTTCTACTGTTGGCCAGTTGCCACCAACAGAAAAGTTAGGAACATGTTTAACTTGATAGAGTGCTTAATTTAGTGATAGTTTTTGGTGAGCTTTTGGAAAGCTTTACTAGGATTTAGGAATATGCCTGAGTCTCAGTAAGCTTCTCCTTAGAGAATTGAAGAGTCTCTGCAATTCCACAGAAGGCAGTACTTCCGAAAACCATCAAAAGGATATTATTCTGTAATGCTCGTAATTTCCGTCTTTAACCAGTTAAATATGATATCTACTGGAATTTAAATGACTGCCATTTTAAAGAATGTCTTTTAAGAGTTTACTGATTTAAGTCTTTTGATAGGCCTGTCTTATGGCTGTCATCCTGATTTAAAAAAAAAAAAGCTTTTCAATTGAACTTTCAGGTTGACCACTAGTTATAACTTCTAAAATCTCTATGGATTTGATTTACTGCAAAAGTAATATCATTAATTTTATAAGACTACTTCTAAGCTGTGTTTTCCTTGCTTTTGGATTTTCCCTATGACAAATGGAGAAGGACTGTTAACCAAGTTTTATTGGGGTAAGATCAATTTTATGAAGCCTGATGACTTCTTATTCTAAATTTTACCTGAGCAATGTTTGAGCTTAACTGAATGGCTCATAATATTGAGTGACTCTCTTGTCAGCTCTTTATTGATTAATGACACAGATAAAAAAGATGTACCTTGTCACAGGAGGATTAGAATCAAGGAAACTAGAAGTCTCTCATCTCATCTCAAGACAGATAAAAGTCTATATTTAAGGATGATACGATCCATGAAAGAGAAGGAAAAGTCAGGATTTAGTTAAGCAATGTGAAGATGAGAGGAGGGATAAGGAAAGAGAAAGCTCATGCAGAGATACTGTTTTGAAGATAACTCGTGGGGAAGAAATGGGCAGTCGTCTGGGCAGCCAGCAAAACCTATTCCATGAACTCTTGGTAAGTAAGTGGCTTTGATGACATAGTGGAAAGATGAGCACTGTTACTGGCTGTCTTGTTGTTTAGCTGTCAGAAAAGATTGTGCTGCTTCCTACATCTGCTCTCACATGCTCCTTCACCTGCTCTGTCTTACTGAGATGGATAAACCTTGTAGTTCAGGACTGTCAAGGGCACTGCAATTAGTACTTAATCATCCTCGCTCTGACAAGTTCTGGCAACAGAAGTTTCTGGCAGATGTGTAAGTGCATTTTCAGTGTTTCCTGAGTGTCTGAAGGCATAGCAGAGCCCTCCATACACTGTGCAACTTAATTCGATAGTGAATTCAATGCAAGTTTAGAACAGGAGAAATATTAGAAATAAAGATGGGCTGTTGTTTTTTGCAAGTCATGATCAACTTTGTTTAATTTTCAATGTATGTATCTTTAATAAGGTAATAGGAAATCCATGTTTCATCTTGAAACTCCAGAAAGGGTTTTTATATGTAAATGTTGCTGTACCTCAGATGCTGGTGTACTTCAGATACTTCTTCCCAGAATCGAATTAGCTAGTTCTGGAAGAGCATATAAATAATAGTAATCAAAGAATATACCTAGTAGCTAGAAAATAAGAAATGATCACTGAGAAATTAAAACATTGTGGATTTAAAATGTTGGTCTAACTTGAAAGACAGCTCTAGAGCAGTGGTTAAAAGCCCTGGCTCTGGGACCAGACTATGTGGAGTTAGATCCCTTTGCCTTTATTATTTAAGCACTCCAAACATTTCTTTTTCTGCAACCCAAGGGTAGTAACATACAGGCAAAAGGATTAAATGAGATATTAGGTTAAAAGATGACTGACACAGTTATCTGTCCAATGCATATTGGTTGTCTTTATGATGGTGATGAAGATGAGACTTCCATTTTCCATGCTCAAGTAAGTCAAAATGAGTGCAGAAAGCTGGATAACATAGATTGTTTGTAACCATTTTGGCAAAAAAATCACAGGAGAGTGTGGTAAAAGATTAAAATAAAACCTAAGGAGGTATAAAAAGATGAAGGTATTAGAAATCCTATCTACAAAAATCGAGGAAATGGAGAAAAGTTAATTTGTGGACTTCAGAATAATTTGTTAGCATTTTCAGTTTTATGCATTTGAATATGGTTTTGGATTTGCAAAACTATTGTCCTGAAACTTTTGAATTAATGTTGTAATTGTGTACTAGTGTTTTATCCTATTTCACAGAAGTCCCATGGACATTAGATAAATAAGATTAATTAGCCTCTTTGTTACCAGTTGTCAGAACTATAAAGAATCCTTTCACGTGTCTGGCCTAACCGTGATATTGGATTTGGTCAGGGGTTATGTAGGTGTTTGTTTTCTTAGTTTGGTTCTTTGTGATCTGGCTGTAACCTTAGTCTTAGGCTGCCATAGTAGAAGAGCTCTGTTGTAGGGAGTATTTCCTTTGTTGCTTAAGAGAACCCCACTTACCTGGAGCTGCTGTCTTGACCGTGTCTTCTTTTTCTGATATGGCTAATGTGCGAGAGTCACCCGGTTGCTGTAGAAGTTTTTATTTCTTCTATTATTTTTAACAAAACTCTGATGTTAGTTCTTCAGTTTTTATCTGATTCCTCTTGAAAGTAGAGTCTTTAACAAATACAAAAAAGGAAGCTTCCAGTTAATCAAGATTTAACTGCTTCGTAGAGAAGCTGAGAGCTGTTAAACAAATATAGTTGGACATCCCCTGCTATGTGCTGCTGTTTAGTTTCTGGTTCATTATGTCACATATTAGTATTGTTTATATCAGAGTAGGCTTGTGTTGAACAGTGAGAAGTGAGCTAGCTGTTTCAGGGTGTTAAGACAGTTTTGGCTTTTGGGCAGATTAAATAAATGGGATCTTCTAAGTGGCAGAGGGCTGGTGGGAAAAGCACTGGCTCGGAAATCTAGAACTGAGTTCTAGTTCTGGTTTTGTTGGTGACTACCAGCATGTGATATCCACAACTAGAAAATGAGGAGAGGCTGGGCATGGTGGCTCATGCCTATAATCCTAGTGCTTTGGGAGGCCAAGGCAGGAGGATCGCTTGAGGCGAGGAGTTTGATACCAGTTTGGGCAACATGGTGACACCCCCGTCTCTAAAAAACATAAAAAATTAGCCAGGTGTGGTGGCATGCAGCTGTTGTCCTAGCTACTCAGGCGGCTGAGCTGGGAGGATCACTTGAGCTTAGGAGATCAAGGCTGCAGTGAGCTGTGATTATACTACTGCAGCCCAGCCTTGGTGACAGAGCGAGCCCCCATCTCTAAAACAAAACAAAACCAAGAAAATAAAGGATATTGGCTAGATAATATCTCTGGTTGTTTCTATCTTTAATTATTTATCCTGATTTGGTTCTATGATTCAAAAAGCCTTTTTTTAGGAGATGGAGGGAAGGAGAAATGCCACCAAATGCCTTTTAAAGCATCTTCAGAGATTTCAAACCCGTCTGACCTTCTTTACATCAGGGCACTGAAACACATGGGAGTACCAGGCATTAACAGTATCTCAAACCCACACAAGCTATATTCCTCACACAGAGGTTCCCTTCTTCAGATGGTGGTGGTACCATCCCGGGGTGGGTTAGCTGGCTGGTGAAAGAAATGTGGCCTACTCACTGGTCTTGAATCAGCATTCCTTGTGTGGTTTGGAAGTCTTTTTATGATCGAGTCCCTGCCTCTTCCTCTCCAGTTGTGCTGGCCTTCTTTTAGTTCCTGGAATGCTGAGTGCTTCCTCCTAACATAAGATCTTCTTTATCCTTGCTACTGTCTTTGCCAGGAATGCTCTTTGCACCTCCCTCAGTCTAATGCTGTTTGTTGTGGCACCTCTCTCAGTTAGCTAACTCCTACTCACTCTCCGGGTCTTCCATCAAAAGGGCCATTCCCCTGATCTGCCTGACTTGGTCACTTGTCCTTATTATGCACACTCTCAGTGCCATGTAATAATGTCACGTATGTTTGTGTGGTTACTTGATTAGTCTGTTCCTTCCCCGATATTCTGTAAGCTCCGAGAATGCAGATCACATGCTTTGCTGTCTTCTGTATTTCTCTTTTTCCTTTTCTTTTCCTCCCGAGACGGAGTCTTGCTCTGTCGCCCAGGCTGGAGGGCAATGGCGTGATCTCAGCTCACTCCAACCTCCGTCTCCCAGGTTCAAGTGATTCTCCCTCAGCCTCCCAAGTAGCTGGAATTACAGGCACGTGCCACCACACGTGTCTAATTTTTATGTTTTCAGTAGAGATAGGGTTTCACCATGTTGGCTAGGCTGTCTTGAACTCCTGATCTCATGATCTGCCCACCTCAACCCCCAATTGTGTTGAGATTACAGGCATGAGCCACCACGCCCGGCCTGCCTTTTGTATTTCTGGTGCCTAACTCAGTGACTGGAACCTAATAGGTACTCAGTGTAGATGGGTTGAATGAATAAATAAGCCAGCTACCAAAGCCTCTTGACTTGGAATAAATTATGATAACAATGATAACAACCACCACAATAACAGAAGATATTTATTATGTACTTCCTGTGTGCCAGGCACTATTCTCCTCCTCTTCATCATGATCATTGTTTCCAAAATCACCATTACCACCACTTTTTGAGTAGTTACTGTGCAGAGTATTTCATGTGTTATTACATTTAATCTTAACAGTATACTTTAAGGTAGGTACTATTACTATCCCTCTTTTTCAGATAAGGAAGTTGAGACTCAGAAATTTAATAAATGGCTTATTAACTCAGGAATTCTAGGTCCCTAGTATTCACATCCAACTATGTCTTTATAGTTGGGATTATTATAGGAAAAAGTCAGGGGCTTGCTGTAACGTTTGCTACTCTGATCATTGTAACACAGTGTAACTTCATGTAGGTCCACCACTACAGTAAGAGTGTAGTGGATATCTTGTCACTTATTAGATGCTACCCAGCATCTAATTTCCTGGGAAATTCCTATGTGTGGAAATCCCTTCTCCCTTCCATGAAGACAGAGCCTCCCTTCTATTAAGCTGAAAATGTCAGACACTTGCTTTCTCAGCTTTTCTTGTAGCTAGGGTATGGGCGTATGATGCATTTGCCCCAGTTTCTGAATCAGAAGCTAGTGACACAAAGAAGTTACCAGGGAGAGAATCCATTCTGCTGAAGTTAGGCCGGAGCAGCAGCTATACTGGGTTTCCAGACAGGACTGTCAGCCAATCTAGAGGTAGCATTCAGGGCCCAGAGTTAGTGGTACAGACTCTAGGGTTGTGGTTTCTTCACGGAACCTGTTTTAAGGCATGATTTTGGACTTTGTCCCAGATCTGGATTTCCAAAAGGCAGTATAAAGCATGGACTCTCGTGCTAGACTGACTGGGTTCATATCCCAGCTTTTATCTCGGCTCTGCCACTTACCAGTCTTGTAAGCTTGCTTGAGGTGGTTAGTTAACCTCTGTGTGCCTCAGGTCCCTCAAATGTAAGAAGGGGAAATAATAGCATGTACCTCATAGGCTTCTTTTGAGGATTAGGTGACTTATTTAAAGTAAAACTCTTAGGACAGAGTCCGGCATATTTATTGTAATGTACATTAGTGCTTTCTATCATTTTTTTCTTGATAATGATTATTTTTTTTATTATTATACTTTAAGTTCTGGGATACATGTGCAGAACGTGCAGGTTTGTTACATAGGTATACACATGTCATGGTGGTTTGCTGCACCCATCAACCTGTCATCTACATTAGGTATTTCTTCTAATGCTATCCCTCCCCCAGCTCCCCACCCCCTGACAGGCCCCGGTGTGTGATGTTCCCCTCCCTGTGTCCATGTGTTCTCATTGTTCAGTTACCACTTATGAGTGAGAACATGAGGTGTTTGGTTTTCTGTTCCTGTGTTAGTTTGTTGAGGATGATGGTTTCCAGCTTCATCCATCTCCCTGCAAAGCACATGAACTCATCCTTTTCTATGGCTGCATAGTATTCCATGGTGTATATGTGCCACATTTTCTTTATCAAGTCTATCATTGATGGACATTTGGGTTGGTTCCAAGTCTTTGCTATTGTGAACAGTTCTGCAATAAACATACATGTGCATGTGTCTTTATAGTAGAATGATTTATAATCCTTTGGGTATATACCCAGTAATGGGATTGCTGGGTCAAATGGTATTTCTGGTTCTAGATCCATAAGGAATTGCCACACTGTCTTCGACAATGGTTGAACTAATTTACACTCCCACAAACAGTGTAAAAGCGTTCCTATTTCTCCACATCCTCTCCAGCATCTGTTGTTTCCTGACTTTTTAAGGATTGTCATTCTAACTGGTGTGAGATGGTATCCCATTGTGGTTTTGATTTGCATTTCTCTAATGACCAGTGCTGATGAGCTTTTTTCATATGTATGTTGGCTGCATAAATGCCTTCTTTTGAGAAGTGTCTGTTCATATCCTTTGCCCACTTTTTGATGGGATTGTTTTTTTCTTCTAAATTTGTTTAAGTTCTTTGTAGATTCTGGATATTAGCTGTTTGTCAGATGGATAGATTGCAAACATTTTCTCCCATTCTGTAGGTTGCCTGTTCACTCTGATGATAGTTTCTTTTGCTGTGCAGAAGCTCTTTAGTTTAATTAGATCCCATTTGTTGGCTGGGCGCGGTGGCTCACACCTGTAATCCCAGCACTTTGGCAGGTCGAGGTGGGCTGATCACCTCAGGTCGGGAGTTAAGAGACCAGCCTGACCAAATGGAGAAACCCTGTCTCTACCTAAAATACAAAATTAGCCAGGCATGGTGGCACATGCGTATAATCCCAGCTACTAGGAGAATTGCTTGAACCTGGGAAGCGGAGGTTGCAGTGAGCCAAGATTGTGCCATTGCACTCCAGCCTGGGCAACAAGAGTGAAACTCCATCTCAAAAAAAAAAAAAGAAGAAGAAAAGATCCCATTTGTTAGTTTTGGCTTTTGTTGCCATTGCTTTTGTTTCAGTCATGAAGTCTTTGCCCATCATGCCTATGTCCTGAATGGTATTGCCTAGGTTTTCTTCTAGGGTTTTATGGTTTTAGGTCTTATGTTTAAGTCTTTAATCCATCTTGAGTTAATTTTTGTGAAAGGTGTAAGGAAGGGGTCCAGTTTCAGTTTTCTGCATATGGCTGGCTAGTTTTTTCAACACTATTTTTTAAATAGGGAATCTTTTCCCCATTGCTTGTTTTTGTCAGGTTTGTCAAAGCTACGATGTTTATAGATGTGTGGTGTTATTTGTGAGGCCTCTGTTTTGTTCCATTGGTCTATATATCTGTTTTGGTACTAATACCATGCTGTTTTGGTTACTGTAGCCTTATAGCATAGTTTGAAATCAGGTAGCATGATGCCTCCAGCTTTGTTCTTTTTGCTTAGAATCGTCTTGGCTGTACAGGCTCTTTTTTGGTTCCATGTGAAATTTAAAGTAGTTTTTTTCTAATTCTGTGAAGAACGTAAACAGTAGCTTGATGAGGATAGCATTGAATATATAAATTACTTTGGGCAGCATGGCCATTTTCATGATATTGATTCTTCATATTCATGAGCATGGAATGTTTTTCCATTTGTTTGTGTCCTCCTTGAGTTCCTTGGGCAGTGGTTTGTAGTTCTCCTTCAAGAGGTCCTTCACATTCCCTTGGAAGTTGTATTCCTAGGTATTTAATTCTCTTTGTAGCAGTTGTGAATTGAAGTTCACTCATGATTTGGCTGTTTGTCTGTCATTGGTATATAGGAATGCTTGTGATTTTTGCACATTGATTTTGTATCCTGAGACTTTGCTGAAGTTGCTCATCAGTTTAAGGAGATTTTGGGCTGAGATGATGATGGGGTTTTCTAAATATACAATTATGTCATCTGCAAACAGAGACAATTTGACTACCTCTCTTCCTATTTGAATACCCTTTATTTCTTTCTCTTGCCTGATTTCCCTAGCCAAAACTTCCAATACTATGTTGAATAGGAATGGTGAGAGAAGGCATCCTTGTCTTGTGCCGATTTTCAAAAGGAATGCTTACAGTTTTTGCCCATTCAGGATGATATTGGCTGTGGGTTTGTCATAAATAGCTCTTATTATTTTGCGATACGTTCCATCAATACCTAGTTTATTGAGAGTTTTTAGTATGAAGAAGTGTTGAATGTTATCAAAAGCCTTTTCTGCACCTATTGAGATAACTGTGTGGTTTTTGTCTTTGGTTCTGTTTATGTGATGGATTACGTTTATTGATTTTCATGTGTTGAACCAGCCTTGCATCCCAGGGATGAAGCCAAGTTTATTGTGCTGTATAAGGTTTTTGATGTGCTGCTGGATTCGGTTTGCCAGTATTTTATTGAAAATTTTTACATCGATGTTCATCAGGGATATTAACCTGAAATTTTCTTTTTTTGTTGTGTCTCTGCCAGGTTTTGGTATCAGGATGATGTTGGCCTCATAATATGGCCCACGGGTTTGGGGCCCCTGTTCTAAGTACTTACTATTTTTAGCAAATATTTTGTCTGATTAAATTTATTAGTTGGTGTATGTCACTGACAACTTAGAACCCTGACTAATATATACAGCCCATACTTAGTGAACAACTATGTGTGGGATATAGTATAATCATGGGTTTCCTTTTAGGAGGGGATTTATAGAACCATTTCTTCATGTATGTTCAGGGCCAAGGCTAATGTTATTTTTATTAAATGCCCAAGTCATTTGCTCTCTAGTTTATTTCAGGTTGATTTATTTCATCGAAGACCTTAGGCCTTGACTCCAGGCTTGTTGCAATTTTTGTTTGTAAGCCCTGAAACAGAGATTCTATTCTCCCTGAGGGAGAAATGGTTATGAAGAGAGCTTCTCATGTTAGGATGTAGTGGCTGGTGTCAGGCAGTGATTTCCTTATCATCACCGTTGTGATTATCTTGGCATACATATATTGCTGATAATTGATATTCTGTATGAAGAGCCTGTTTAACTCACTTCTCATCCCAAGTGAAGGGCCTGAGTTTCCCTCTGGAACTCTCTTTATGTTGCTGAGAAGCACAGTGCCTCCTGGCACATTAGCTTTCAGTCTGTGAAAGCAGATACTTTCAAATGGGAAAATGTCATGCAAGGTGAACTGTTGGTATTTTCACAGCAGGCAAATTCTTAGCACCCTCAGTATAAAAACACTAGTGAATCACATTTATGGTTTTGTAACCATTACAATGAGAACAGACAGTGACATTCAAATCTCGGAAAATTGAACCCTTGATATTGATTGTTAATGTGGAAAACTTGAAGAAGCAGGTAGAACACTGTGACCTTACGATGTGAATTCTCTAATCAGACCATACAGATCACTCAAATATTTGACTTATTGATTTTTGGAGAAACAAGCTATTTTGTATGCAAGATATGAAAATACTAGAAGTTTTCGCCCTTGATTCAGAATAAGCAATGAGAGTCAAGGTCTTATGCAGTAAATTTGAAGTTATGTTAAGTAGTATATACTTTCAATATTTTAACAGAAGGGATCATCAGTTTTCTCATACATGTAGCTACATATTTAAAACAGTATTATTTGCATTTATATTTTAATTTCTGTTTTATCTCATATTAATTTATTAATACAGATGTAATGTTATTAAGAACCAAGCATACTATTCTAAATATTTAAAAGATCTCCACCACACAGAATTATAAACTTCTGCTGCCCACAATTGAACATACTTCTTTTCTGCAGTCTCATCTCTGTAAACTTTGCTCATTTAAAAAACTACTCATTTAGAGCTTTATCTCCAATTTCTAGTACTTTGGAGGCTAAAAATGCAGTTGGCTGAGTTACCCTGACCTGTTAAAGCAGTCTTTCCATTTTAACTTAAGTTCACCTTAAGAAACATAGATTATCTTTGGACAAATGGTGTTGGATGAATTCTGCTTCCTAAAACAATAATGTAAGTAGTATTTGAGTAAGTAAGTATTTGAGCATTGTGGCATTTTATCAGAACAATTTAAATTTTCCCCTAATCTCTTCAATCACATCTTACAAATATTTGAAAACAATTATTTCCTCACTCTGGATAACCCTGTTGTACTTGCAGCCTCTCCTCCTTGCGACCTTCTTTTCTCCTTGGTGCTGTGTTCTGCAGCTGGCTCTTCATTTAAATTCCACCACAAATTAGTTGGCTTGGGTTTTTAGTGTTCTGCTTTAAGTAAGAGGGGCCTCTCCCCTTCTCCTTCTCACCCTCTCCCCCTCTCCTTCTCACTCTCTCCCCCTCTCACCCTCTCTCCCTCTTCCTCTCTTTTTTTGGCAAAGAGTAATCTTTAGGCAGTCTTAGCTTCTCCCAAAGCTTAAGACTAGAGCATTGCTGCTTAGGTAGAATAATGTGTAGAGAGAACTCTCATGTTTCAGAATGACTTTGAGAAACCCCAAATACCAAAATTGTTTTAATCTTTAAATGACGTTGAGATTTTTATATCAAAAGTATTAAATAATTGTATGTAGCCTCTTGTTGGTAGATATTCTAATTTGGTAGGATTAAAACACATTGTCCTTTAAAAGCTTACTAGTTATAGCTAGTTATAGTTACAGCCTAGATCTTGTGTTTTTATTTTTATGGTTCAAATAGTGCCTGAATTCTAGATCTGCATGAAAACCATGCTTTCTTCTCAGCGTTTGGCACGTTAGTTGTCCCTCCCTGCCAACTACCTTCTCTACATATACACTTCAGAGGTTAAGTAAGAGGAAGCTAGAATGAATCCGAATAGTAGATTCTAAGGCACAATTACAGTATTAAAATCTCATTCATCTCTGCTTCAGTTTTGAAAGAGCATTGGTGGGAAATTATAATTATAGCAATAGCTGAGTTGGCTCCTTGTGACACAGATTTATAATGTTAGATATTAGGGATACTTTTTTTTTTTTTTTCCATCCAAAGCCTAATTTTCCAAGTCCCTTGGAATTTTAGATCTTGCCTTTCTCCAGGGACCATCTGGTTTGGAAAAGGTACAAAGATTGTGAGCTGTGGTATGGGCATGTGGAAGAGATACTAGCACAAGGCACTAAACAAATAGAGGAGAGAGATGGCTAAGGCAGAAAGAGCAGGAGAGCCAAGGGGAGGGAGTTAATAAGGCAAGAACAATAAAAAAGGGTGGTTGGTGAAGAAGGTGTTGTGGTGAAAAGGAAGAGGAGATTGAGGAGAGAGAATGTAGAGAAGAATAAATGGTGATAAAAGGATGGAGGGAGAATGGATTCAAAGGCAGAAAAATTAGTAATAAAAGAGCAGTTAAAGGAGAGTAGGAGGTAGAGAGTAGAGGAGGGTGAGGAAAGGAAGGTTAGAAAGATGGTGAGGAAGGAAGAAAGAAATGGATTGACTCCATATCCAGTGTTCTGCTAACATTGGTGGTAGTCACTGCTGTTAGCTACATGGTCTGTTTATATTGAAGGTGAAATCACAGCAGTATAGGGCCGATCAAGTGGCATTTAATGCTTCACAGTTCCTGGAGGTGAATGGATGAACAATGAATGATTTGCATCTTTTTACTTTTGTAAAGAGTCATGAAGTTAAACGGAATTAAGTGAATCGTCAAATCACCTTTTCCTCTGAAAAAAATTAAGTATATGCTTTGGAAAGAGAATTTATTTGTGTAGCAATAACAGTTTATTAAATACATGAAAAGTTGAATTTTACATATTTCATTCAAGATAGGAGAAAAAAGAAAACTTAAGCTAAACTTTTAAAAGATGCAAGGTATTATAAAGCAGCTTTTGGTGACATTTATTGTGGAGCCCTTGTTTTGAGATATGCGTGTTTTTTTTTTTGGAGAACTGTTGTTGCTGACCGGGGAATATTTTAAAACTAGAAACAGGGCTTTCATTAACTTGGAGTTATTCAGAAGTCAGCTGCTATTTAGATGATTTTTGATGTAGGGTAGAGGGAGAGACCTCAAGGATATACCTGAAACTATGCACTTTGGCTGGGCGCAGTGGCTCACATTTGTAATCCCAGCACTTTGGGATGCCAAGGTGGGCGGATCACCTGAGGTCAGAAGCTCAAGATCAGCCTGGCCGACACAGTGAAACCCCGTCTCTACTAAAAATACAAAAATTAGCTGGGCGTGGTGGTGGGCTCTTGTAATCCCAGCTACTCGGGAGGCTGAGGCAGGAGAATCGCTTGAACCCGGTAGGCGGAAGTTGCAGTGAACTGAGATAGCGTGTGTCAAAAAAAAAAAAAAAAAGAAAAAGAAAAAAGAAACTATGCAGTTTGTCAAAATGGGCAAACTGAGTCTCCTAAAGAGGGCCTTTCTGTGTAAAGTGAAGTTCTGCCTAGGATTGGTCCTTCATGTGTAAGTGAAGGTCTGGTGTGGAGCACTTCAGTTATCACTTGATGGATTCCTAGCTGGCTACACTTGATACTTGTATCTTTAAATTTTTCTTGATTTGTATTTTTGTGTGGGGCAATTTTACCTAATATGTTATTCCATTCAGAGAATAGAGGAATTTAATCAGCATGAAATCTTGGAATGTTCATATCTCAGAATAACTAATTAAATATATAATAGGCCATTGCGAAAGTTGGCCTTACTGGTCTATTAGATTGAATATAAAAAGGGACAGCTGAAGAAAAATTATTTTGCTTAAAATAAAAACATTCTTTTAAAAGTTTGCTTTGGAGAGCAGGAAGCAATTGTATTGTAAGTATGTGTAATTATCTGCATTCCTTTCCAACCTCTTTGGGATCAAGTTGGTTTTCTCCAGGAAAGGCAATTATATGCAGGAGGCCACTTTTTGTTGAATTAGTGTGTGTTGCATGTGGTGCATCCCACAAACCTGAAATCAGAGGTGCACTGCTATGATTTATAATACCCATTAATTACAGCTTTGTATTAAAGGCTTTTAGTTTTCTGCTTCAGTAAACCTAAATTCTCCCTTTGAAGAAGAATTGCTTACATTAGGTCTTATACTAACTAGTGAATCCTGTCTCATCAAGGGTACTTGATGCAGCAAGAACTTCTCAGTTGGCTTTAAATGGGCTTTGCTGAAGCTGTTTAACATTGTAGGGTGATGAGATAACTGGAAGAGATTCTGGTCTTGTGATGGGGAGGCGGCACACAACATGATTCAAAGCATTAATCAAAAAGTATTTATGCACCAGATGTTTATCATCCTTATAGCTCCATGCCAGACTTTGTACTGTATCTGAGGTACACACTTTCCAGCTAGCTCAGTGGTTCTTAACCCCAGCTGTTCTTTAGATTAACCTGGAAAACTTTTTTTAAAAAGTGCTCTGTTTTCACCCCAGAAGAATTAAATACTAGGCATGGGTGTTTGTAAAGAGCCCCTTGTTGAATCTAATATGCAGTCAAGACTGAAAACACAAGTCTATTCAGTCCTTCATCGTGGCTTTTTACTTGAAAAGTTAGATTTCCCCTTCCCTTTGTTTTCAGCTTCTTATTCCTTCCAGAAGTAAATAATGTGACCAAGCAAAACAAACGAACAAAACCGGGTTGCATTATTTTTTCCTGAGCTTCTGTGATAGTTTCATTCTATATTTGGGGGACAAATATTTCCCTGGCAACCCTCTTAAGTTTTGTAACTTTACCTTCCACCACCCCTGCACCCTATCTGAAGAATATCTAGTCTAAGTCTAAGGTCTCTTTGCTAAACTTGAATAACTTTGCCAGAGACCTGCTTTTCAGTGGGGCTCTACTGTTTTTTTTTTTCTCTGTGAATATTTAAAATCACATTTCGACTTAGAAAAGTTTTGAAATTAGGATGATAGTGTTTTTCATTACATCTTTTCTTGTGCAAATTACTCATTAAACTTCATTTTGTTTAGATTTCACATGCTTGAGGAATTTGTAGATAATATCCATCCATTTTTTAAGGAAAGGAAGCATGATTAAGTATAGACTAATCTTCCAAAGCATCAGTTTGTCCATTTGAAAAATGTCTGTGTTTGCTATCTACTTTTTCTGCAATTCTGCTATCTTTTTTTTTTCTTTTTGAGACAGAGTCTCGCTCTGTCACCCAGGCTGGAGTGCAGTGGCGCCATCTTGGCTCACTGCAAGCTCCGCCTCCCGGGGTTCATGCCATTCTCCTGCCTCAGCCTCTGAGTAGCTGAGACTACAGGCACCTGCCACCATGCCCGGCTAATTTTTTGTTTTTTTTTTTAGTAGAGACAGGGTTTCACCTTGTTAGCCAGGATGGTCTCTATCTCCTGACCTCGTGATCTGCCCGCCTCAGCCTCCCAAAGTGCTGGGATTACAGGCGTGAGCCACCGTGCCCAGCTTACTCTGCTATCTTTAAAAACATTTAAAATTTTTTTCATTTTTATGTGTACATAGTAGGTGTATACCTGCCATTTTAAATTTGAATATATTTGGAAATAATACTCTACTTGTGGCGGGTATTCCTAAATGATGTTGCAAGAAGTTAAGCAGGGAGAATACTACTACTGCTGCTGCTGCTGTTTGAATGTGGCCTCTCCCAAATCCAGGTGTTGCCAGTGTGAGACTATTAAGAGGTGGGGGCCTTTAAGAGGTGATTAAAGAGGTGTACTCAGTTTATGATCCCTATTTAATAGGTGAGAAGAAAGTGGAGGCTAGTGTGTGAGAGAGCCCAGGTTTGCCAGACACCAGAGCCAAGCTTTTAACCCATGCTGTTCAGCCTTTTCTCCTACCTCTGTGCACTTCAGTGCTGACACTGGCATAGAACTCCTGGTAGCATACTCTTTTTTTCCAGGGGAGCATATTGACTTGATTTGCTTTAGATTCTTTGTTTCTTTCCTCCCAATATTGAGCATTAGGCAATCGGCTGCTCTGGGCATCGTTTATTTGTATGCAGTGGACTAGGCACTGAGGAATGCAGGCATGCTTTGAGGCTCCGTCATGAAGGGAGAGCCAGAAGGGCCTATGGAGAACAATTAATATGTTTCCCCTCACAGATATAAATACAGTTTGATTGGTGACTGTATTTTCTTTTAGCCTCCTCCCTTCCTCCTCCTACAACATTTTTGTAATCAGCTTCGAAGTATAACTCACATATCATACAATTACTCATTTAAAGTATATAATTCAATGGTTTTTATGTATTCACAGAGATGTGCAACCATCACTTCAATTTCAAAACATTTTCATCACCCCCAAAAGAAACCCTGTAACTATTAGCTTTCATCCCCAATCTACCCATCCTCCCAGACCTAGACAAACACTAATCTACTTTCCCACTCCATAGATTTGCGTATTTTGGACATTTCATATAAATGGAATCATATGTGGTCTGTTGTGACTGGTTTCTTTCAGGTAGCATGTTTTTAAGGTTCATCCATTTTGTAGCATATGTCAGTACTCTATTCTTTTTTACTGCTGAATGATATTTCATCGTGTGCATATACCAGAATAATGACTGTTTTCTAGCTTGTGCATTTCACTTGTCAAACTCCCAGCATTGTTTTGACTGCCACAGCCAACGTCCTGCCCCTCGCTAATACAGGACATAATAGGCCCAGAGCATGTCAAAGATTTTCCAAAGTTGCATAGCTAGACTATGGGTAAAATGGAACCATTCATTCTTTTGCACATTTATCACATCTTTATTGAGTGCCTAACATGTGCAAAACACTATGTTAGGTTTGATGATATATACAAACATAAAAGACATGGCATGTTTCCTTAAAGAACTTAGGATCCTCTAGGGATGTTGAAATATGAAACAATCTGTGTCTGTGCCCTAAGTGTGTCATGGGCAAAGTCAGGTTCAGAGGAAGGAGAGAATTGTTTCTGTTTGTGATTTGTGGCTACCAGTTTTCCTGACTCCTAGGTCAGTGTTGTTGTTGTGGTGGTTTTATTTGTGTTTTTTTAAAAAAAATCATTACCTTACCTCTCTGATGTCACTTTGGGTGTCCTAGATACACTCTATATTCCACAGGTTTGTTCCCATCCCCCTACCCCCTCATGAACTTAAATATTAAACGTAGGTCATTATTGGAATTATTGTAGTTTTAACTAATAAATAGTAAAATTTTATTGGAATCTTGAAGGTCATGGGTCATAATGGACTTAAAAATTTTAGTATCAGTACCCAGTTGTCCAGAATTTAGAATTGGTAAAATACATTCAGCTACCAAAATTGCGCAGTGATATCATCCTGTTTAATTCAGCTGGAATTTAAGTTAATGGCAGATTTAATGGATGGGACACTTTGTAGCTTCTGCAGACCCTGATAAGCTTTACGTAAATACCAAGTTGCAGCTACTTGAGTGAACTACAGTTCCACAAGAGAAATTCACTTTAGGATATTTTGAAATACCATTCATCTGCTTCAGTTAGATATTTTAGGTACCATGTCATTCTTCCCTATTTATTAATGTTATATAATATTATACCACGTGAAAAGTATTAACAACGTAACCATCATTGTATTTGCATTGTAGCATAATCAGCTGTGAAAGATGAATTTTCAGATGTATACTTATAGTACTCTTTGCTAAAAATTCTGTAGGCCACCCTGACTCATTGGTTATAATATTGTGTAGTATAAGTAATTTCATGATGTAATTATTTTTATATTTATTTATTTATTTTTGAGATGGAGTTTACTCTTGTTTCCCAGGCTGGAGTGCAATGGTGCGATCTCGGCTCACTGCAACCTCCGCCTTCCGGGTTCAAGTGGTTATCCTGCCTCAGCCTCCCAAGTAGCTGGGATTACAGGCATGAGCCACCATGCCCAGCCTCATTATGTGATTTAAAACTTTATAATAAACTGTAAGAAACCAAAAACAGATTTTACTCATGAATTTTATGAATGAGTTGGATTTTAAGAGATTTATTTATTGGGCCTCACTCTGTCACCAAGGCTGGATTGCAGTAGCATGACCACAGCTCACTCCAGCTTCAACCTCTTGGGCTTCATCGATCCTCCCACTGCAGCCTCCTGAATAGCTGGGACCCCAGGTGCTTGCCACCATGCCCAGCTGATTTTTAATTTTTGTTTTATAGAAACAGAGTCTCCTATGTTGCCCAGGCTGGTCTTGAACTCCTGGGCTCAAGCAGTCCTCCCACCTCAGCCTCCTAAAGTTCTGGGATTATAGGCATGAGCTACTACTGTGCCTGGCCTAGTTTTATGAAATTTAATTCCTAGTTTTTGAAAATGATAAGTTATATATTGCTTACAAATACTACTTAATAGTTATAGTTTGGGGCATATGTATTCATTTAAAAGTAGTATAAAGGTATTTTTAGAATTAATAACGTCAAATATCATACAATATTATTCAGCAAAATTAAAATCCATAGAAGATAGCCTTTCTACCACTTTTCACAAGAAACCAGAATGCTTTCCATTTCTATAACATTTGTTGCTTAAAATATTTAAGTGAGCATTTATTTTTATGCCTTGTCGACACATAATTTTTTCATATTCACATATGTCTTAGCTAAATACTACTACTGTTAACAACACTACTCGTAATAGATATTTTAGTTAAATTGATATTTTAGTTGAAGACTATAGATTCTTTATTTAAGGGTAGACTGGTAGACAGGAGGTTATAGTAGTGAGAGTATTGGAGACCCTGGTAAGGAAAGACATATTTGTTTAAAACCAGATGATAACCTCTGTGAAGGATAAAGCAAAGTTTGTCTTTGTGATTATAAGCAATATTTTTAAAAAGTATTATAACCCCTATTTGTGTTGTAAGCTGTTTGCATCTTTTATAGCATAGTATTCCCTGTTCATAACGGATCATCTATGTCAGTGATATTGCACAATCATGCACTGCACTAAAATATAAATAAAAATAAATGAAACAACAATAGTAATAGCTAATGTTGATTGTTTTCTGTAAGTCTGATAACGTGTATGTTTAATACCCGTAATACTACGAGGTGTAGAGATTTCTCACTTTACAAATGAAGAAACTAAGGCACAGAAAGGTAAAGCAGTTTGTTAATGATCACTTAAACTTGACTAATCCCCTTATCTGTGTTGTTGACCTGCTATACTGCCTTTTAAAAAAATTACTCTATATTCCTTTTCTCAAACATGAAATACTGTATATTTTTTGTAACAAGTTGAACAAGTAAGAAAGAGGTACGTTGCCACTTAGACTATACATTTCATTTTATTAGTTGTTGTTGCTGTTGTTGTTGTGTTTTTTTTTTTTTTTTTTGAGAGAGAGTCTTGTTCTCTCATCCAGACTGGGGTGCTGGGGCATGGTAGCATGATCATAGTTCATTGCAGCCTCGAACTCCTGTGCTCAAGTCTTCCTCCTGCCTCTGCCTCCTGGGTAGCTGGGACTGCAGGCAAGAGTCAGAGTGCCTGGCTGCGTGTACATTTTTTGATACATACAAAAACACATATGAGTTTTTTAGAAATTAACATACTCTACTAAAATTATTTAATCTTGACTTTGTATGAAAGTACCTTCTTCTTAGTTGGAAATTTGCAAGTGATTTTAGGTTGGCCCGTGCACTAGAATTTATATTGACTTTGAATTAGACAGACATGGGTTTGAGTCTTGACCTGCCAGCATACTGTGTTCCCTTAGACAAGCTCTTTAACATCTCTGAGCCTAAGTTTCCTCATCTGTAAAGTAGTTATCATTTTTTCCAGGGTTCTTTTCTTGTCTTAAAGATGAAAGATAATCGATTAAACGATACTCTGGTTAAAGATTTATTACATTCGGCCGGGCGCGGTGGCTCACACCTATAATCCCAGCACTTTAGGAGCTCAAGGTGGGCAGATCACCTGAGGTCGGGAGTTTGAGATCAGCCTGACCAACATGGAGAAACTCCGTCTCTATTAAAAACACAAAATTAGCCAGGTGTAGTGGCGCATGCCTGTAATCCCAGCTTCTTGGGAGGCTGAGGCAGGAGAATTGCTTGAACCTGGGAGATGGAGGTTGCTGTAAGGCGAGATCGTGCCATTGCACTCCAGCCTAGGCAACAAGAACAAAACTCCACCTAAAAAAGGAAAAAAGGATTTATTACAGTCATTCCATATAATTTTGAGTCACTAAAAACGGAAAGAAACCCCATAAATTAAGAACAGATAATCAGAACTGATTTGTGTGTTGGTTGATAATTCTGAGCATTAACTGACTTGCTTATATAGTAATCCATTTGAAATTGGTTGATTGGCCATAATTACTTGGTTAATGTGTTGTAGACTACTAAAAAAAAGCATCAAAATTTAAAACAATTCTTTCAAGAATAACAGGAATAGGAAAAGTTACAGGTACACTGCTTTTATTCATAGCCCTTTTATGATTCATCTTGTTTTTCAGGTCTTAACTGAGTAGAGAGAGAACTAATTATTTTTTCTGTCTGAGTAGGCGATAGTTTCCAGCTGTTCTTTGCAGATTTTTAAAAGCTATGTTTTTAAGTGCAATTTAATGTTCTTATTACTGTATTACAGAGGGAAAAGATTTGCTCTCTCTTTCACAGCTGTATATATTGTCCCATACACATGTGGCCTTTAAAGAACATTCAAGTGCGCCACTGTCCTCATTATGGAGCTCAGATGGCTGAGGATATAGTGGATGAAGACCTGGCAACATTTTTAAGAGTGTGTATGTGTTATGGTTTTTTGGTGGTTGTTTATCTGTAAACTACTTTGCCTTTTGCAAATCCAGCTAATATATATTGCAAGGTCACCAGCTGCGTGGTAGGCAAGATGAAGTCTGAAGGGAAGCTAAAGCAAGTAACTATAGTATCAGGCAGAATACGATAATTTACATTACAGAGTAAGTAGTGTTCAGAGGAAAGGAGAGAGAATGTCTGGATGAAGAAAGCAAAGAAGGCAATTTGAAATGCAGCTGAGAAATGAGGAAGATTTATCAAGAGATGGGGATGGAGTATAAAGAGGTAGTTAGGCAGATGCTATAGGTAGAGAGAATCTTGTGGGCTGAGAGTTGGAGTCATAAATGCATGACATGTGTTTAGAGTATGGCAAAGATTCACTTGGAAGTAAGGAGAGGTGAAGAGTATGGAACAGTGTGAGGAGCTTGAAGTCTGAGTACATTTGTATTTAATATAGTAAGCAGTGGAAAACTGTGACTTTTTAAATTTAGTTTTTCTTCTTCCTTTTTATTATTTGTAAGCTTTTTATCTTGAAACAGTTTTACATACACAGGAAGTTGAAAAAGAAATGTATAGAGGAGTCCAGTGTATCCCTCACCCAGTTCCCCCCAATGAAAACATCTTGCGTAACTTTAGGTGTAATAAAAAAAACTAGGAAATTAATGTTAGTACACAGAGATATTTAGTCTTCATCAGTTTCATATGCACTTGTGTGTACTTGTGTATGTGAGTAAGGAATTTTATCATATTTATGGATTCATGTAACCATCACTACAAGACTTCCCTTTATCTATACTCACTTTCTCCACCTCCCCACCTCCTATGCTTGTCAGACACTAACTTATTCTCCATTTCTCTGATTTTCTTTTCTTTTTCCTTTTTGAGATGGAGTCTCACTCTGTCACCAGGCTGGAGTGCAATGGCGCGATCTCCGCTCACTGCAACCTCCGCCTCCCAGGTTCAAGCAATTCTCCTTTCTCAGCCTCCCGAGTAGCTGCTACTGCAGACACATGTCACCACGCCCAGCTAGTTTTTGTATTTTTAGTATAGACAGGGTTTCACCATGTTGCCAGGACGGTCTCGATTTCCTGACCTTGTGATCTGCCTGGCTCAGCCTCCTGAAGTGCTGAGATGACAGGCGTGAGCCACCACACCCGGCCCATTTCTTTTATTTTCTTATTTCAAGAATATTATATAAGTGGAATTATATAACTTTTAGCTCTTTAAAAATTTTTGAAATAATCATAAGTTCATAGAAAGTTGCAAATGTAGTACAGAGAGGTCCTTCTCATATATCCTTCACTCAGTTTGCCTGAGTGATTACATCTTACATTAACTATATTATAATATCAAAACCAAGAAGTTTACACTGGTACAATATGTGTTTGTATAGTTCTATGCTGTCTTATCATGTGAAAATTTGTGTAGCCATCCCTGCAAGAAAGATACAGAACTATTTAATCATTACAAAGATTTTCCTCATTCTACCCTGTTATAGTCATAACACCCCATCCTTAATCCCTGGCAACCACTGATCTGTTTTCCATAAATTTTGTCACTCCAGAAATGTTATATATATATAGACTCATACAGTATGTACATTTTAAGATTGGCTGCTCTGTTGTTGTTGTTCAGGATAATGCCCTGGAGATCCATCCAAGTTGTTGCATATATCAATAGTTTGCTTCTTTTTAAATCACTGCATAGTATTAGTTTGTTTAACCATTTATCTGTTGAAGGGCATTGAATTATTTCTCGTTTTTGGCTATTATAAATAAAGTTGCTATCAACATTTGTGTACAGGTTTTTGTGCGAACATAGGTTTTTGGGTTTTGTTTTTTTTTTTTTTTTCATTTCCTTGTGACAAACACCCAAGAGTATAAATGTTGGGTCATATGTTAATTACATATTTCATTTTTAAAGAAACTGCCAGATGATCCAGAGTGATTATACTATTTCACATTCCCACCAGCAATGTAAGAGTGACTCTGGTTTTGTATTCTTACTGGCATTTGGTGTCATCACTGTTTTATTTTTGCTCTTCTGATAGGTGTCTAGTAGTATCTCATTATGGTCTTGATTTGCCTTTTCCTAATGGCTAATGTTGTTGAACTTTCTTTTTCTATTACAGACTTTTTGTGTTAGAAACAGACATGATTCGGGATGATTTTTTCCTGGCTTCCATGAGGAGAGAAATAAGCGATAAGGAGGTTAGGTTAGAAGCTGTTGAACTAGTCTAGTTGGGAACTTCAGAAGGCTTCGTGGGTGGCCAGTGTTAGAATAGAAAGAATGATGGGTAAGTCTGCATGGCTGGGATGGGAAGGATTATGGAAAGAAAAAGTAAGATGAAAATTTGGGTATTGATGCCTGGTGACCAAAGGGTCAAGATATTGCTGACCAAAATAATTTGGATTTTTTTTTGTTGTAATTTAGGGGAAAATGATGAGTTTGGTTTGCAGTATGGTCATTTTGAGTGCAGATAGGTTATTTAAATTGAGTTTTTCAGAAAGAAGTTATAAATCTGAGTCTGTAGCTTAGAAAGGTTATGGCTAGAATTATTTGAAAATCAAATATAGAGGGATGATAATTTATGTTTTTCTTGGGGAAGAGCACTAGTAAGCAAAAGAAATATATAAATCAGAGATTCAGAAGAAAATCTGGTGGGGGGGGGACCAATTTAATAGACATTGGTGGTCAGCACAGCGACATTCTATAGAAGACTGAGGAATATAAGCACAGAAGAAAGGTGCTGAGGGCAGTTTCAGTTCATTGGTATATGCAAAGGCCAAATCTTAAGGTATTAAGGTGTGTATATGTGAACAATACATTTAGGGATTTTTTGTTTTTTTAAACACAGGAGAAACGTTTATATAAAGAGAAAAGAGGAACCAGTAGTACCGTGAAAGATTGAAGATGCATGTGAGAGCAAATTATCTCAAAGCTACAGAGCAAAGATGCTTGATAAGAGAAGCAAGATGTGAGCGGCACATTAGGGATAGCATCAAGAGACAGGAGAAAGTATCAGCTTTGTCAAGGAGATTAAATATATATTTTATAGACTCAAGAGGGAAGGAAAAAGTCTACCAAACACAAAGATTTTTTTGAGGCGAGAAGCTGAGGACCAGCATCAGATGGTCTCCTTGATCCTCTTAGGAAAGTAGATTTTTTTGTTGTTGTTAAGATGGAATCTTGCTTTGTCGCCCAGGCTGGAGTGCAGTGGTGCCATCTCTGCTCACAGCAGCCTCCGCCTCCCGGGTTCAATCTATTCTCTTGCCTCAGCCTCCAGAGTAGCTGGGATTACAGGTGCGACACCACGCCCGGCTAATTTTTGTATTTTTAGTAGAGATGGGGATTCATCATGTTGGCCAGGCTGGTCTCGAACTCCTGACCTCAGGTGATCTACCAGCCTCGGCCTCCCAAAGTGCTGGGATTACAGGCATGAGCCACTGCGCCTGGATGATTTTTTTTTATAAGACATTTTGGATGATTCTAGATTATTTATTTCCAAAACTATGGCTTTGATTAAAGCCTCAGGATATGAGCACAATACAATCTTTCATTAAAATGTTCAAACAGCAGCAGCAGCAAGAAAGGAATGCCAACAGCATAAACAATATGTCTTATAGTCCTACCAGTGGTTGTTACAAAAGGGACACACACATATCTACCAATATATCTTGCCAGAAGGAACTTATCTTTAAAAGTATTATGGTGAACATGGAAACATACTAGTCATATAAGAGACATAGTTTATAAAAAACCCCACCGAAACCAAACTTTATGAGTCTTGGATAACCCAGAAGCTAGTATTTTTCAGTAATGAGGAGTAGAGGAAACGGTCACTGGGCAAGGCAATTGCTAATAATGAGTGTTAATTCAGTGTAGATTATGAAGTTCTGCAGGCCTGGGGAGCAAAAGAAGGAAAAGACACATGCAGCAGGAAGAGAATGGGAATAGTGAATGAAGAGGCCATTTCTTGTATTGCATATAGGGTTTTTGATTAGGAGAGGGAGTGGTTGTTAGTGTTGATCATCAATCACTACGACCTGGTATTTCAAATAACAAAAGTACCTTTGTTGTAAAGTGAAATATTTATTTTATTTGAAATGTAAAGCTACATAACTTGCAATGAAATGTAAGCCAGTATTGGTCTAAACTAAACAAAACCATGAGAAGACAATTTAATTGTGATGTAGAAGCAGTAAAAAGGGTAAATAAAGTGGCCTGAGTTTGGTCCTAAAATGATTACGATATTAAATAGTTCTCATGCCATTAAAATATTACTAGGCCTTACTTCCTTTTATTCATTGATTTAATAATACCACATGCTATTTCATGTATTTATTTCTATGGGATTTTGGTTACTATTTATAGCTAAAATTTATTTACTTTATTCTGCTTATTCACAAATAGTATTTCGACCTGGCTTGAGCTTTATAGACCTAAAAGCTTTAGCACATGGAACACTAAAACAATGCTTTTCACTTGGATGATTGCATAAAGCCTTTTTATAACAGATTCTAAAGCCTGATGCAGGACAGTATTCACACAGATGTTGAAAGAGTAAGTAACAGAGATAGGGATTGTTGTAGGGATTATGCTGTTGTTAGCTGTTGTCGTCACTTTCTTTTTTCTTCCAGAGTATAGAATAAGAAGGCATAGACCTAAGTTTCAACTGAACTCAGTTTGCTTGGACTGAGAAGAAACTCACATGGTTTCTTGTTACACTCAGAATTTAAAAAAATCCCAACTCCTAACTGTGATCCAAAAGCATGCTCTGGTCCCTGTGTGTCTGCCTAATTTCATTTTTTAAAACTAGGATTTCTTTGTTCTTTTTTAGCCATACCATTTTGTTGCTGTTTCAGGGCCTTAAACTTGGCTTTTCCTTCACTATGGACCATTCCTTTCTGGTTTTTCTGTGACTCTCCAAATACAGGTGCTTTAAGCCCTTTACATTTGCTTTTTCTTCATCCTTCAGTGTTTTCCCCCTAGTTCTTTGCCCTTTTTTCAGGTCTGTTTCCTCAAGTGTCTCCTTCTCAGATAAATTTTTCCTGTCTAAAATAGCCTTTTAGTCCCAACCTTCCCTTATTACTCCCCACTCCCTTACCAGATTGTTTTCATTATAGCAGTAAATTATATCTGACAGTCAATTTTTGTATTTGCTTCCACCATTAGAAGACAGGGACTTTGCCTTGTTCATGTCTCTGTCCTTAGCATCTAGAATAGTGACTGTCAGGGAGTAATCTAGTCAAAGTACTCAAATAAGTACTGTTGAATGGATGCAGGCTTGCCTAATTAAGTTGTAAGGACAAGTTACGATGAAGCCATTATTTCGGAGATATTTGAATATGGGTTAGTTAGGTGGGATGATAAGTAGAGGGATGAATATCCATGGTAGAGATTGAGATTCCATGAACATGTGACAGACTGGGAAATCATACTTTCACATCCTTCTGGCCACCGTGGTTAGTCTAGGGCAGCTTGACTCAAATTGAACTTAACCCAAATTGAGCTAGGCAGAGTACCTAGCTTGATTCTATGAGGCCCTGCCCTTGCCCTGTTTACCTTAACTCTTCCTTAGATCCTGTGAGCTGCTGCAACCTGGAATCCTTTTGATACTGCTGTTTTCCCCTCTTTGGGTAGTTAGAATTTAGTTTCTATTCTTTGTGCGTGTAAGAATTCTGCCTAATATCAAGGGGTAGAGATAGGTCATGTGAATTAGGTCGGAGTTAGATGTATGTTTGTAACTATTAACATTAGACCTGAGCAAGTATTGGTTTATGCAAAGGGCTGATATATGCAGTACTGCATTTTCTTGTCCTTTTAATTTTAGGTCTCTAAGACAGAGTAGAAGCTACAGAAAAAAAAATGTGTGTCTATATGTTAGGAGTTCTTAGGTTATAGGAAATCTGAGCACCTGTAGTAGTCCACATATCATTATCAATGGCTAGAGAATCTATCCACTTATCTGGTTGGCATTTAACGAGTGTGTACCATGTGTAGGACATTTTCCTTACATACAAAGGTTAATTAATTCATTTTACAGAGACACTTATTGAATGAAAACTCCATGCTGTGTTTTGCAGGGTCACAGTTAAACAAGCCCTGGCTTCCCCCTTAAAGGAGCTTACAGTCCAAGAGAGTGAGCATAACAAGCAAACAGATTTGTGCAAAGCGGCATAGGAGTGTGTGTTGCAGGGATGCCAAGAAGGGAGTCATCAGTTCTAAGGTTAAGATAGGAGAAATTTCTTGGAAGGTTCTTAAGAGATGGAAAAGTTAAATAGGTGTTTGGCAGAGAGAGGTATTGGGTGTTTGTGGAAGGAGAATTGGAATTCCAAAGAGTAAAGGTGTGGAAGTGCTGGACCAGTGGAGGAGATGTTGTTCAGAATGTCTGGAGAGTATAGCCTAAAGGGAAGAAGTGTCAGGTGAGGAATGGGACAGAAGAGGAGGCTGAAAGAGGGAGAACAGGCTAAAGAGTTGGGACTGTATATGGAGGGTAGTAAGGAGTCATTTAACCCATTTATGCCTAGTGTTCCATTATTGGAAGGCTAAGCTTGTGTAGTAAGGAGTCATTTAACCCATTTATGCCTAGTGTTCCATTATTGAAACGCTAAGCTTGTGGGGGTTATTTATATCCTGCTCATGGTCATCAACAAGGTCTGATTTTTCACAAAACAATTTGCAACCTACGGCATGAATGGGTTAAGAGACTTATTCAAGGAAATAGTGGAACATATTTGTATTTTGGCAAGTTCCCTGCCATGACAAAGTAAAGAATGGGCTGGAGGCAGGAAGACCACGGAAAGCAGATAATCTGAAGCCTTATGTTCTTAGTCACAGATCCATCCTTAGGGAAAGTGAGGCCTTGCCTGAGCAGAGGCTCTAGATGGGCGGATTGAACTTCATGAGGATGCTGAGAACAGTGAACACATTCCTGATGTGTCCAGTATATATGGCATGTTCAACTCCCCCAACAGTTGTATCATCTTTATAGCTCAGCCAGTCATATTTCACATTAAATGGCAAACCTAGGCATCAGAAATGAGACCTTGGAAAACAGCTAGATAACTAGCATTGACATAGGAATTATTGTGTAACAACTTGGCTTGGTGAGATGGATGTCTGGGGAAAATGGATGAAAATTGAGTAGACACTCAATAAATATTTCTGTGGTTGGTTATTTATATAAAAGCCTTAATCTTTTTTCCCCTTACATAGAGTGTACATTTGATTTCTTCTAGTGTGAAGCATAAGGATTTGTTTTTCATATTCAGAAAATAAAGCAGTTGAGAAAATTGTGTGATGAATGGCAAAAGCATTTAATGTTTATTTTTGGTGACTTTTATGTAGCCCTTGAAGTTTTATAGTCATTGTTACATCAGGAAAACAATTTAAAAGATTACTAGTCAAGTTCTAACAATTCCCCTAGAAAGTTACAACAAAAATGACTTCTAATAAGCTTGTTTAATATTAAATTTAATTGGAATAAGCACTCGATTTTGAATCAGTGTCTTCAAGTTTACCACCTTCTGTGACATATTCATGTTGTTAAAGATGGACAAGAAGATGGAAACTTCCATGTTGCCCAGGCTGGAGTGCAGTGGTGTGATCTTGGCTCACTGCAACCTGTGCCTCCCAGGTTCAAGCTATTCTCCTGCCTCAGGCTCCTGAGTAGCTGGGACTACAGGTGCATGCCACCATGCCTGGCTAATTTTTGTATTTTTAGTAGAGATGGGGTTTTACCATGTTGCCCAGGCTGGTCTCAAGCTCCTTGCCTCAAGTGATCCTCCCACCTTGGCTTCCCAAAGTGCTGGGATTACAGGCATGAGCCGCTGCCCCTGGCCTGATCAATGAAATTTGGATCCCAAAATTATTTTTATGGTACTACAAGCACTACATTTAGAAATAATTAGAAGCAAACACATTTAACTTGCAGAAGAAACATTTTACTAAAAACCATATGGTGATAAATAATTTTATTTATTTTTAAAGAAGCAAATTGAACACATTGGGGATTGAAATAATTTGAGAATTCTGTAAATGTACTCTTAAAATAATTGTCTCTAGGGTAAGCATGTTAATTCTGAGTGAAGCTCAGTCAATTAATTTGAAATAGGAGAGGTGATAGTAGTGGTGATGGTGGGAGTTTTAGTAGTGTTTGTTACTAGCAGCAGCCACTAGCTTTCAGCACATAGTCCATTGTTTTATATAGTGAATATTTGTTGAATATATAGTTGAAGGCCTGTTTATATGTTCCCTTCATTTATTAATTTTAGTTAATACAGTAAAGTTTAGTTTACAGTAGCTGTGTAAAATTGGGACTAGTACCCTCATTTACAGATGAGAAAATTGAGGCACTAAGGAATGAATTAAAGGTCATATAGCTAGTAAGGGCTAGGATTTGAACTCAGGCATGTCTGACCTTCAACTCAGGCTTACATCATTTGTTACTATGTTCTTTCCATCTGACTTCTGAATTCCCCTTTCAGTTTTATTTATATTAAAATCCCTAGTACGTAATCTCTGACTACAATCAGAGCATGCATATATTGATTTTATATTGAAAGAGGTTGGAAAAGGAGAACCCCACTAGAATAAATGGCCAATAAGTTTTCTGGTGGTATTGGTTGGAATCCCAGCCAACCACATTTACCAGGATTATTGCCTTAGCAACAGCCTGCCTGCCTAATCTTTAATCTGCAAAGTAGTCTGCTTCAGGAGCAGTGTTCTTGGGAAAACTTTAATCTATACACCAGGGTTTCAAAGCTGGGCCTCTTTGGCAGTAGAAACTGTAATTAGTTCAAAAGTAGAATGTAGATTAAGTAGTCACTTGGAATTTTACTGAGAAATGATTCTGAGAATGTTTTTGTACTTACTGAGCAAGTGACACCTGTTACCACCTTCAGGGGAGGAGTCCCACTGTGTGGAGGACAGCAAGGAGCATAACAACACCTACTGTCAGGAGCAGCAGTCCCAGGATGTCAGCCCACCACATGGTTGCAACTGTTGGATTCCTGAAGAGATACATGACTCACACAGGCTGTGGATGGAACAATACTTTACTCACATAGAGAAGAGGTGGCAAAGTCAGCTTCAGTAGTGAGTTGGTTGCCATGTCTAGCGGGTCTCACCCTGCAGCCAAGGCAGGGAGGTTGTGGGTGTGCCCTCATCCCCTCATGCTACAGATGAACAACCCTGTTCTCTCCTTGCCAGATATAGCAGTGAGGTTGGCCAGGTACTATATGATGTACATGCTTAAACAGAACAAAGAAAGAAACCTCCAGCCCAGAACAGGGAAAGATAGTCCCTAAGAGATACACGCAGCACAGCTTGTGAGAACTCTATCTCTTTATAAGGAAATGTAGGCCCAGGCACATCCTTATGTGGCTGTGCAAGGGGCCACAGGCTGCACATGAGTGGGCTTCCCAAGGGTCCTTAAGCTGTAACTGAAACGTCTCATGCTTAGGAGTATAACAGAGTTCTCTGTTTTAAGAATTATTCTTAATTATCGGTTATTAGTCTGGCAACTGGATTTGAGATTTGTTTGCATTTTTAAGAGTATGTGTGGTGTTTTAAAAGTGTTAGATTATTTAGGCCGGGTGCAGTGGCTTACGCCTGTAATCCCAGCACTTTGGGAGGCCAAGGCAGGCAGATCATGAGGTCAGGAGATCGAGACCAACCTGGCTAACATGGTCTTTACTAAAAACACAAAAAACTAGCTGGGCGTGGTGGCGGGTACCTGTAGTCTCAGCTACTCAGGAGGCTGAGGCAGGAGAATGGCGTGAACCCGGGAGGCGGAGCTTGTAGTGAGCCAAGATCGTGCCACTGCACTCCAGCCTGGGCGACAGAGTGAGACCGTCTCCAAAAAAAAAAAAAAAAAAAAAGGTTTAGATTATTTACACTCAGTGTCATGAACTAATCCTTACAGGTAATTCTATTTTCTAATACTTTACCAGTTTCCTACACTGTAGCACAGGGAGCTGTTCCTTTGTTAACTTATTTGGGTTTCTGTCAAGATGGAGAGTTAATATAGGCTGTTGGCTCCTCCCAAAACTAACCATGGAGAAACTACAGAAGTAAGAGGAAAGCAGAGATCTGAGGAAATACCTAAAATAACTATGAAAAATTATAGGGGTGACTGAGGCTGTTGCAAATTGGTATGCCTGTGTATGTGGTTTCGTGTAGGGCGCAGGGTGTCCTGAGGCATCAATCAGGAGAAGCAAAATTGTTTTAAGTGTTTTTTTTTTTTTTTGTCTTTGAAGTTTGAGGTTTGATGTGACTTTCTCCAATTGCTTTGAGACAATGATTGCCCGCCCCTTGCCACAGAAATTGGTGTTAGTTGGGTTATTTCAGGGCAGCACTAAAGGCTGATGGGGTGAGGAGCTGATGAAAACGGGTACAAGCCAACCAGCTGCCCCAGGGCACTGACTCCTCCTGGAGCATGCAGATTATACCCTACTGAGATTGCCTTCTTCCAGTGCTGCTTCTTTCTGGGACTTTAAAGGCTAATCCCTTTAAAAGAGTTACCCTTTAAAGGATTTACATTTTAAAGGAGTTTCCTGGTGGTAGGCAGCAAACTGGAGTGATCAAGAGAGATTTTTGTTGCCAGTGGCTCATCCCTTCCATCCTTCTCAAATTCACCAAGAGGGACAGTACTAGGACTTGTGTTTTGGCCATTTTTTTCATGTATGTTTCTAGACCTAGTAGCTCATAGCTTGTGTTGAATATGATCCCAGAAGCCAAAATAAGTATATGGAGAGTACAGCCACTATTGGAAATATGAGGAGATAACAAAAGGAATAGTATAGACTTAATGAAGCAGAATTATCGAACTGAGGGATCAATAATTAAAAATAAACATAATAAATGTATTCAGCAATAAAGGACAATAGTAGCAGTATTAACAAACAAGAAGTCATAAAAAGAACAAAGTAGGAATGCTAGATTGACAAATATAGGACCTGAAGTAAAGAGCTTAATCAGATAAATAGGATGGATATAGATAAAAGTGGATTGTTGAACTTGAATATCACGTTGAGGACCTCTGAAGGCAGAAGGAAAAGCAGAGATAGAAAATATATATTTTTTATTTTTGAAGAGACATCTCACTAT
Source organism: Pan troglodytes (assembly GCF_028858775.2). NCBI lineage: Eukaryota > Metazoa > Chordata > Mammalia > Primates > Hominidae > Pan > Pan troglodytes. The sequence continues at coordinate 66,105,703 of NC_072403.2, forward strand.
GTTGCCCAGATTGGTCTCAAACTCCTGGGCTCAAGCGATCCTTTCACCTCGGCCTCCCAAAGTATTGGGATTACAGGTGTGAGTCAATGCACCTGGCTCAGCAGAGACAGAAAATATTGGAGAAAGCTAAGAAACATGGAGGGAGAGAGATAATAGTGCTAGCATTCAAATAATAGAATTCCCAGAAGGGAGAAAAGAATTTGAAGGAGAGAAAAATATTCAAATAAATAATGATGGTAAATTGTTCAGAATTAGGAAGAACAAAGACTTCAAATTCAAAGGGCTAAAAGAGTATCATGAAAGAAAGACAAGAAAAACCCATATCCTGGTAAACTGTAGTGTAGTGAAATTTAGGAATATCAAAACCAAAGAAATCTAAAATATTTTAGAATGATAGCATAGATTATCCATATGGAACATGAGTCAGACCAGATTATCTTTTCAGCCCCTATGTTCTCAGTTACTCTGCATATTTGAGGCGAGGGAAATCACCTATATAATGTATAATTCAAAACTTGCAAAATAAATTTATGAATTCATATTGCATTTGATAAAGTATTTCTCAACATAATAAGGGATATATTTTCTATATAACCTTCCTGATTGAAAAAGATACAGGGTGGCAGGTCATGATACATAACCTTGTAATTTTGTATAACTATTTGGGAGAAGTTACTAGCATTTTCATTAAAGAGATACATCTCTTTTTACTTTTGGGAGTGTGTACATGCTGTTTTCTTTGATCTCATATTGCAGTATGTATTTTTTAGAAACGTGCTTTTGCAGCCATAGATACAATGAAGTAGATGATTTTCTAACAATAATATATAACATAAATGATTTTTAATCACATTGATGCAGGATTTTTGCTCCTTTAGCTCAGCTACTTTTGGCTTCTTGTCTCACCACCAGGAACATTTAGGCTCACAGGCACCAGAGATTGAGTGGAGTAGAATTTATTAAGCAAAAGGAAAGCTCTCAGCAAAGAGAGGGGTCCTGAATGCAGGTTGCTGGATGCCCCCTCACAGTTAAATACCAGGGCTTTTATTTAAAAGCTGATGAGGCTGGGTTCCTTATTTGTATAAGATGCCAATTCCTGGCAGCTCCACCCAGTCCTTCCGGTGTGCATATGGCCCCTTAGTTTGAGCCGCTCCATATGGATTTATTTCCCCTACTGCCCATGTGTTAAGGAATGGAATTTTCTACTGCGGGCATGTTTAGGCAAGCCCCCTGTGTAAGTTCCCTTACCTGCACAAAACATCTGGTGTAAACACTTGTGGGGCGTGTCGGAGGTTGTCTGGGGACCCTTCCCTTACTGTCTGCCTAAAGCAAGATGGCTAACTCCTTTCAACATGTCCTCATGCTCCTAGATTTTAATTCATTTAAATATCATGTTATTATTGCTTGTGTACCGGACAGAAGTCTGTCCAATAGAAATGTGAAGCACATATGTAATTTAAAATTTTCTGATCTCACACCTGTAATCCCAGCACTTTGGGAGGCCGAGGCGGGCAGATCACCTGAGGTCAGGAGTTTGAGACCAGCCTGGCCAACATGGTGAAACCTTATCTCTACTAAAAATACAAAAATTAGCAGGGCATGGTGGTGGGTACCTGTAATCCCCGCTACTCAGGAGGCTGGGACAGGAGAATTGCTTGAACCCAGGAGGCAGAGGCTGCAGTGAGCCCAGATTGTGCCACTGCACTCCAGCCTGGGCGACAGAGGGAGAACTCTCTCTAAAAAAAAAATAAAATAAAATAAAAAAAAAAAAGGATGAAGTTAATTTTAATTTACTTGATTTAACCCAATATATTGCAAATATTGTCATTTTGATATATAATTAGTATACAAAGTTATTGAGATATTTTACATTCTTTTCTCTATGCTAAGTCTTTGAAGTTTTGTGTATATTTTATGGCATATCTCAATCTGGACTAGCCACATTTCAAGAACTCAGTAGCCACATGTGGCTAGTAGCTACTGTATTGTCAGCACATCTTTAAAGCAAATAATTGTTCAATATTCTGAGAATTGTTGAGCAACTTAAGAACTGCCTTTAAGACTTCCATTTTATTAAGAATTTGTAGAACTGGATAGTTCTGTAGCAAGTGAAACTTGTATCTATTATAGCTTGTAATAAAAAGCATTAACACAGCAATACGTTATATGTTTGCTCTAGTTTTAAGGATAGAAATTACATCAAAGCACATAAATCTACAAAAAGTTCTGAGATTGATCGATTGATTTCTACAGCTTTATTTTCTTAAGTCCAGATAGTTCTGCCTGGATGCTTAACAAGCAGTTCAGACTTAACATGGACAAAACTGAATCTTAGTTTTTCTTCCAGATTTATTCTTGCTCCTATTAGTGAGTAGCATCTTCATTCTTGCCTTGCATAGGGGCCAAAAAATCATGTCTTGACCTGCAGCTAGAATGTTGGTGAAAAGTCACAGCCTACTGTTGTAAATGTCCTGTTTCCTTAAGTCCTTTGTTGCCCATATGTTTACTATATGTCTTTAACCAAAAATATTTACTGTACTTTTAGGTAATGTTAATGTAATTAAAAAAATCAGTGGCAACTTATGGCAAATACATATGTTTTTTGGTAGTTGACTTTAAAATTATGTGAACTCTTTGATAGTTCACATGAGAGCACTGTTGAAGCATCTTAGTAGGACAGATTTTAATTCATGCTGGCATTAATTTGATTAAATAAAATTGATGATTAAAAGCTGATTAAAATAAACTGAGGGGGAAATAAATCAGGCACAAATAGCAGAACAGGAAAATCAAGCTTTACATTTGGTGCTCTGTGCTTTGTCCAGAGGATCTTGTGACCATTCATTCAAAACATTTTACTAAAGAAAACAAAATTTAACTAAGACATGCAAGATGAAAATCTCTCCCTCCTCCTAGTTGTATAACTGTTGGTGGTTCTTTAATTGCAACAAAGTGCATTTTTATTTAAAGATTGTGGCTGCTTCAAAATAATACTATTTGGTGCTTCCTGTGTGTATTGAGACCTCTTGGAACTAACATTGCCTATGGGTTTTTGTTCCCTTTCCCTTTTCCTAGGATGTGTAATGAAACATGAAGACGTCAAATATAAAGGATGGCAATTGCTCAGACTTGTCCTTTGCTTGTCTGGTTATCCATCAAACACTATCAGTGTGATTGTGCCAGAAAGTATGAAATAATGTTATTGGAAAGCAGTCAGTCAACTTTATGTCAAGGTCACTTAAAAGTCTCAGCCAGCTGTTCTGATATCAAAGAGCATTTTACAAATATGATATATTAAAATGATTACTCTTAGGAAGTGTATCCCCAAACATGCTTACTTTACCCTGACTCTTGATTTTATGCCTTGGTACTTTGAGTAGAATAGGGCAGGTACAGATAATAGTATGTCACAGTGGTCTAGAATCTACACCTTTCCTGCTTGCAGTATGGTATTAGCTAGGGTCCATTCCATCACGAAAGTGGCAGCTCATCATTTTGGGCAGTCAGAAAAATAGGCAGTTGTTATAATAGCTACATTGTTTTTTAAAAAACTTATGCAAGCAGGTAAGGGTTTTTTCACTTTTAGACCAGCATCTTTTCTTTACCGTAGAATCTAATTATTGTCTCTAATCTAAAAGGAGATAGAAAAATGTAGTAACCTAAAGGAAACAAAGAATAAGAAAAATATCTACTTTTCGTAAGAATGGAATTTTGCATGTAATTTGATTTACTAGGTGACCTAAGTTAACAGGGAACTGATTTATATTTTTACTGGTATTAATACATTACATTCAGGGGTTTCTGTGTTGTTAAAGGAATTCTGTGTCATTTGAAACTTCTATGAATTTAGAAATGAGAAGACATCAGTGATCTAGGTGGCTACTTGTGATGATTCCTAATTTTGTAAGGAAAATAAAAAGGAGATGGAAAAAGGATTTGGAACAACCCTGATGTGTTTGTTACAACATTTCAAAATATGTCTATTTCATTTTCCTTCCAACATCCTCAATAATGAGTTTTGTCTCTAAATTTGTGATGAATTAAACATTTGTGAAATGCATCCTATGTAATGTTGGATCAGAGGCTGAGTGAAATTTCCAATTGACATAAATGTGCTTATCACAGTGAAGACATTATACTTTTCTATTTTCATTTCATAATCAATGGTTTCTATTGATTTTTGTCTGTTAGCAATGGAAATTATTTACTTTTCTTCTTCTGTTTTGTTTTAAATATAATTAGGAAAGTTTTATAATTAATCACAAGGCTCTAGTTTTAATAGGTGAAACATGTTTATGTGTAACTGAAGTTAGTCACACAGTTTAAGAAGCTCATTTTAGAAGGGCTTAAAAATAAAAATCCTTTAGTAGAGCAACAAAATTGTGTAATAGTCTCATTTATTTTTAAAGAAAAACTGTAGTATTAGTTTATGAATAAAGAAAATAGCTTAAATTTAAACTAAACCGAATGAGTCCAAAAATAATGCAGTATCTGATTATTTCAGTTAGATAAATAAACTTTGAGTGAGATGTAGAGGCACACTGGGCTGTTCTATATTTTAAAACATTTTCAACATCTACAAAGGCAAGATGTCTATCGAGGAAGACATCATTGTGCTCTAAGAGAGCAGAGAAAATTAAGTCACAGAGGCAAGGAAAAGTAGCTGAAGTACTAAGCAAATGAATACTTTCTGCAGCATCTGTTAACATAAACATTAGAGGTATGTTGTTAGCCATCTGAGGCTACCGTCTTTGAATTATACATTTGGATCAGTGGTTTGAGGTTCAGCTGTTGGGGAAATGGAAATCTCTATGCATTCTTGTTGATTACTTGCTCTTCAGTTCTTCAAGTGCATTTCCAAGGACTATGTTTTGTTACACAACAGATTATTGTCACTGAGGCATTAGTAATAATCTTGTCCACCTCCTACACTCCACTCCCCATTGCCTTGTTGTTTCATTTTGTTTTTGTTTTTGAGACAGGATCTTGCTTTGTCACCTAGGTTGGAGTGTAGTGGTACAGTCATAGCTAACTGCAGCCTTGATCTCCTGAGCTTAAGGAATCCTTCTACCTCAGCCTCTCGAGTAGCTGGGATTACAGGCACGTGCCACCACACTTGGCTGATTTTTTTATTTTTATTTTTAGTGGAGATGAAGTCTTGCTATATTCCCAGGCTGGTCTCAAACTCCTGAGCTGAAGCAGTCCTCTTGCCTGGGCCTCCCTAAGTGCTGGGATTACAGACTTGAGTCACTGTGCCCAGCCCACTCTCAATTGTTTATAGCCATTCCCAAATGTTAATGAAAGTCCAAATTGGGGGAAAAAGCGTTCCTGCAGAAAATGATAGTGTATATTTACATATACATGTCTTTTCTGTGTCTCTTCACTTTGGTAATTAATATAATTGTGGATCTTTGACATTGATTTTAGATTACTTAATAAAGAATGTATTTAAGTGTAGTGCAGAATAGATTATCTTTAATGTTTGCAAAAAGTGGTACACTGTTTAGTAATATTTAGGTAAAATGGTAAGATTGCCAGTGTAATGGGCAGGCTATATGTCTGGAAATAGGCTCAGCAGGAAGTTAAAGGAATCATGGTCTATACTGCTGACAGAAGATAAACAACATGCACTATGAAACCCACTATTCAGTCTGGGCCCTCTTTTAAACATTTACTAGAAGCCTGTAGATACGGTCGGTAACTCCAGTGTACATAATAGAATTTATGTGCATATTTAGGAATTTCTATGAGAAACTTCCACATAATAAGATTTTGCGCAAGATTCATGCTTACAATAAACAGTAAAGGAACAGTTTTGGTTCTGGAAAACCTAGATAAGCATTTATTTCCTTACATTAAATAAGAAATTGACAAACGTATGTTTAGGTAAATATGGTATAGATGTTTAGAAGACAAAAATGATGAATGAAAATACAATAATAATAAGGAATTTTAGAACTTCAGTTATTGCCTCACAAATTTAAGTGAATGAAAAATCTAGGAATTTAAATGGTTTTTAGAGTCTTTGCATAAAACGATTTTCGGCTAAAAAAAATGTCATCTCTGTATCTCTGAACGGTGGTAGTCACATGCAATGACAGTGAAAAGATCCAGAATTGTCTCAGCCAACTCCCAGCCTCAATTGTACCACCAAAGACTTACCTCACATGGGCTGTACGGAGTAAAAATGTAGTAATATGTTTTCTAAAGTAATAAAATGGCCAAATGTATGGGGCTAAATATACTAAGGAATAGATAAAACCATAGGATAACAATGGCACTGTGTTACTCAGTGGTAAAATAATTAAACATATTTATAGTAAAAGCAAGAACATGTTCTAGAGTCAAATGTAAATTTTGTATACACTTTTAAGATAACTATATGACATTAAAGGAAGTTGATGGTTAGGGCATAAAGGTCACCTGTTGTTCACCCTCCTTTAATGTTCCAGGTACCTTTGGCTGAACAGTTTGAGAGGCCTTGAGGAGCCTCAGAGATAATATCCAAGGGAGAAAAGTCCGTGATCCATGTACATTTATCACTGCATATCTCTTAATACCTTTTTTCCCCTTGCTCAAGCGATTGTTTTACATTTCTAAGTGATGTAGAGCATCAGTAAGGTGCTTAGGTTAGCCTTTGAATAACAAGCTTCTTTTCACACCATAGGTTTCATGATCAAAAATCAGCACTGGGATGTCTGCTTGCACTATTCCCAGGTTTGCTTCCTCGGTTCTTCATATCATCCAGACCCCTGAACTGGAAATATCTTGTTAACTCTGCACTGTTTAATATTCTTTGGTAATTAAACTACTTGGGCATGTTTAGAGCTCAAATGGAATCTATGCGTTTTGCTTGACAAGGTCGTTGGTTGCTTTTTAGAGCTTACATATTGAAAATCATGTTTGCAGCCAGCTGATAGAGAAATTTCCGTGTGTCAAAGCATTGTTGTGATGAAACCACCTCTGTTGTGAAGATCACCTGAAATAATGTGTGTGAGAGCCCTGTGGAAACCAAAAAGTGCTGTGGGCATTTGAACACTAGACTGTTATGATTAGTGATGAACAGCATCTCAGCCTGCCAAGGGAGAACATGAAACTGGAGAACAAATTTGGTTCCAGGAGCAAGGGGAAATGTAATGTGGAATCTCACAGTTTGGGGTTTGTAATTGGGATCCGTTGCTATTATAAGAAAATGTAGTTCAAAAGACATAGGATTTTCTGTTGTTAAAATCAATGAAGTTAAAAGAGCAGCTGCTTGTAAAAGTTAATTTTATTTGACATCTGCCTTGGTCCCAGTAATAAAAGTGATAGTTCTGTTGAACAACCTGTTCTCTCTAAAGCTATATCTTTTTGTTGCTGTGAGGTCTGTTTAAATAAATTGTTGCCTTTTGATTTTTTTAAAAAATTTTCCTGATCTATAAATTGTTTATGTCTTAGAATACATACATAAGCATAACCTATGCATCTTTAATTTACTAGACAAGTGTTGGCATTCTAGATTTTGAATTGGCACTCTTGGGAGTTATAAAATGCAGTAGGAGCCATCTCAAATCTTGTATGAAATGAGGAAAATGCAAAGACATTTTGAACAATATTCCTTATTTATTTTCCATTAAAATAAACCTAAATTTGGTTCTTTGTCATTTTACATAATAAATAATATTTATCTCTTTGTCATTTGTAAATAATAAATGCCACTGCCCTAATACCACTGTAAGAGAGTACTATTCTGGTTCTTTGAATAGGCAATATTAAATGAAAACAAGGGACCTAAATTGCACTGATTACCTGTCTTGGATTTCTTGATGACAATTCAAGAGGAATTGTCATTCCTCTTGAGTTTTTGTAAGGAAGCTGAAGTGAGTGGTAGAGGGTAAAAACACCAGAGAACAAAATTGAGCAATATTTTCCAAGTGAGCATTGTTTTCCTGTCATTTTTATGTGTTTTAATTTTGCCAGTGTTGGGTGAACAGTTCAGAGAAGGGATTTATTATTTTAAAATGAAGCCACCCTCTTGCTCTTAATTTTCAACAGATTGAGCCACCTTTGCTTTTAAAATGTCTGTTGACTCTTTAAGAACCATTTACCATATTTGCTTACGTATTTACCTCCTTGTGTATTCTTGTTCCCTCCCTTCGTGCTCATCATTTGAAAAAGAAAATCATGAAAAATATATTCTTCCTACAGGCCCTTTTCAATCCTTTCAAACAATTCTACTTCAAAATAGCAATTGGCTAACAGCAGAATATCCTTTAGGGGGTTTTAAGAGCAACAGTCAGCTTCATAGCTGGAGGCAGAGGAACATTTTTTCACAAAGTGAAATTCATTTATTCTAGATGTACAACAAGAGTTATAGGAGCTACTGGTTATGCTTTCTAACTGATCTATAATTGCTTAAAATCAATGTTACACAACTTCAAGTCTATCGGCAAAATTTCTTGTTCCAGCTAAGAATGGCACATGCCTGACAGATATTTCTAATCTCCCATTCCTTATCCAGAGCAGACATTTCAATCTGTACTGTTTCCTTGATGTGGCTTGTAACTGATGGCATTTAGGACATACTTCTTGGCATTTGAGGGAACAACAGAAACAAGGAAGTCATTTTCACCTTCTCCTGGCTCCTTCTCTTCTGAAGCAGGCCATAAACCCTAGCCGACCTCCTCCTGAGGTAAGTTATAAAACCTTCATTAGCGATATGCCCTTCCCAAACCTGTCTTATCTCTGAAGACACAGGGACAAAGAGAATATTCTGAACAAACAGGACTTGCTAAGTTCCCCCCAGTTAATTACCATTAGACTATACCCTTTGGTCCTTCAGTCATACTTCTGCACAACTGTCCATAAAAAACACACGTTTCCCTGTTTCTTTGGGTCTTCATTTCTGAAGGCTCCCACATCACATAAAACTTAAATTTGTATGCTTTACTCTTGTTAATCTGTCTTTTGTTATAGGACTCTCAGTCATGAACCTAGTGATGGGAAAGAAAGATAATACTTTTTCTTCTCTACAGAATGAACCCTCAACATACTGCTCTAATGAGCTGCTAGTTAATGACAGTTGGACATCCCTGTTTTATGCATATAATATGGGAAGGTTTAGCCAGTTCTTGGCTTTATCTGCTACTTATTTGCTGATAACACTTAAATCTAAATGTAAATCTCTCCTGGTCTCTACATCCATATATATTTAGTTACCTCTTAGTTAGTTGAAAGCACCTCAAATTCAGCATGCCTAAAATGAAACACAATTTTCCTTCATTTCCCACCTTCCTCTTCTGTAGCCACTATCTTGCAGCTGATAGAACTATCTACCTACCTGCACGTCCTCTCCATCTTCCCCTTCTCTGACAGTCAGTTCTGTGGAGCATACCTTTACATATTTCTTATGTACATGTCTTCCTTTCTGTCGCTACTGCCTCTGCCATAATTTGGCTCTTCATCTTGGATCCCTAGATCACTGCATGTGCCACCTTTTGACCTCTTTGCCTCTACTTTAGTTTGCCCTCCTCCAAGCCATTCCTCACCCTGCTAGAAAATAAGTCAGTTTTCACTCTCTGCCTCTCTTGAACTATTGCAAACACAAATATATGCAAAATAGTAGAACATTCGTGTATTTACCTCTAGGAATTAACCAGTGTCAACATATTGTCAACCTAAAATAATCAAAAGGGTCAGAGTCTAGTTGAAAGAAGGTTTACTCAAGCAAAAAGTTTGGACTAGCCACATGGGAAACACAGACTCCAAAGAATGGAAGGCAGTGTTCCAAAGTGTAAAAGCATAGGATTGCTTATATAGACAAAACGTAGGGAAGTTTAACCCAATTTCAACATCTTTCTATGTTAGGCTTAATGCATACTTACAATGATTTGGTTAGTTAAGGTGGTTTTTTTCTTTCTGGAAAGATATTTAACATTCCACATTGAAGATGTAACTGTCATGGAGTCTTGGGTGCCATCTGGTCTGAGTTAGGTAAGGACAATAAAGAAGGCCAGTTAATCTGTAACAAAGGTCAGTGATTGGAAGCAGGGAGGTTTGGTCTGTCCTAGTTATTTACAGAACCAATACAATGAAAAGAGAGATAAGCTAAAATCTAAGAAACAGAATTGCAAACATGTTAAGTGATTCAGTCTCCAGAGTTTTACTTCTTCCTCGGCATAAATTTAGAGGGTTGTATTTGATTCAGAACTTTCTTGCATTGAATCCAAGGAAAGGATGAGAATATCTCTGATAAAACCAAAGCTTTCACTGTCCCTAGTCTCCTTTCCTCTTGCTTTTCCTAGGTGCAACCAAAATTGCTTCCTACCCTACTTGTTAAAAAGTGTTATTGAATAGAGAATGTAATTCTAACAATTACCTTTTCCATCCTGATCAAGTTTATTTTTAGCTATATTAAACAGATCTAATTTAAGAGGGAAGTCCAAAAAGAAAAAATATTTTCTGTTTGCTTTACTCTTGAAAAGATATGACAAGCATGCTTTATATCCAGATTTTTCTATATTTGAGTAGATTTACCTTATAATTACTATTGGATTTCAGTTTTTTTTTTTTTTTTTTGGAGACAGAGTTTTGCTCTTGTCAGCCAGGCTGGACTACAGTGGTGTGATCTCTGCTCACTACAACCTCTGCCTCCCAGGTTCAAGCGATTATCCTGCCTCAGCCTCCTGAGTAGCTGGGATTACAGGCGCCCGCCACCACGCCGAGCTAGTTTTTGTATTTTTAGTAGAGATGGGGTTTCACCATGTTGTCCAGGCTGGTCTCAAACTCCTGACCTCAGGCGATCCACTCGCCTTGGCCTCCCAAATTTCTGGGAATACAGGCATGAGCCACCGTGCCTGGCTGGATTTCAGTGTTTTTAAAACTTTATGTCCTTTTTAGGTGGGGTGTTTTGAGACAGATATTTTGGACTCTCTTTCAAAATAACTAACCTACCAGGAACTACAAGTTATTTATTTAGCAATAATATCTTGAAAGGTGTTTAAACACACACTTTTATTTTAGCATTGTGATTTAAATAACAAAGGCTATTTCTTTACATTGGTCTGAGTCTTATTTGAATACAGTCATATTTACACTGTCTGTTCCTTAGTTACTTTATATAAATTTTAGAAGCAGTCTCCGTCTTGGCTGGTTAGGCTTTTTTGTTCTTTTAAATGGCTGTTCACTGTAAACGACTTTGAACTTTGTGTGTTTGAAATTTTTAATAATGTTGGGAAAATATATATTCAGCCAATATTTCTGCTTTATTTCTAACAATCAATTGGTGACCCAACCCCCTCCACCAAAAACCAGAGAGACATAGATTAGAAGGAAGGAAGTATGTCATGGTCACTCTTTTGGTAGTGACTGTTATAGTATATTTTAAGAAATAAAAGTAAAATTTTAAACCCCCCAGCCAAGGGAACCCTAGAGAAACCTTGGAAGTTGAGTTCCCAGCCATGATGGAATGGGAGGTTGGACATGCCTCATTATGCCCCATCCCTTGCTAACTGCCATTAGGCTAAACAGAAATGAGCCCTCAGGAAAGACTCATTCCATCCCTGATATCAACCAACCACCTGATGCTCACCCTTCCCTTTGCAGTTTCCACACAACAGTTTACCAACATTCCCTCCTGACAAGAGACTACTAACTACAGAGTGGTTCAGGCCAGTCTATGGAGGATGCGCAGTGAGGGTTTTCATATTCTCTGCTTCACCATCCGATGCCGGAAAGCTCCACCTTTGGATCATGCTAATGCCGCCATTTTTTTACACGTGACTCATGAAGGGACGTGAACCTTAATTGCATGTGTGCATGCTTCTCCTCTCATAAATATTCATGACTTCTCCTATAGCTTATTAAATATGTGTATTTGGCTACCCTGTTCAGCATAAATTCCTGTTTCCTTTGCTCCTCCCTCGAAGTGTCTGTTTCTGGCTTCTGAGCAGAGGCTACACTTTCTAGTCTATCAGAATGGCCATCGGGCAGGCTGCAACCCTTTATGAGAAATAAAGCTTCTCTTTCCAGATTTATGAATCTCATCATTTTTCAGCTGACAATCCATAATTTGAGTTTTGGACTGCTAGTTTTGGGCTACTTGTTTCTTTTGAACCAGGAGGTCACAGTTTCAACTACATTGCAGGGTAGTGCACTTGCCCTCATTTTAACAGAAGGACTTGGATATTCCATTTAGCTGGAAATGAAAAGAGAAATGCGTATGACTCCTCTACCTGATAGGACATGTTTACTAATGAAAACAGTTAGAAATACAAGACCAAAAGGATCAGTGTCTAGGGCAGACTTTTCTAAATTTATGCCTCTGTTGGAAATATTTCAGAGGGGTAAACCTTACATTCACTCTACAAAACTTAGTGAGTATATACTGCATGCCATACCGTGGGCTGTTCTAAGCAGTCAGGGGAAAGTGATGACAAGATAGAAGAGGTTCCTGCCCTGACAGAGCTTATATTCTTGTGATGAGAGAAAGACACAGTAAGAAAATTAATCAGACAATTTCAGATAGTGATGAATGTTGTGAGGTACCTGAGTAATAGCTAGAATACCCTGCTGCTTTACGAAGGGTTAGGGAATACCTACTGCTTTACCAAACCTTTGTTGGGAAAGTATAGATTTAGTCAATATTTCTGCTTTATTTCTAACAATCATTTAGTGACCCAGCCCCCTCCACCAAAAATCAGAGAGACATAGATTAGAAGGAAGGAACTATGGCTGGGTGCAGTGGCTCACGTGTACGATCCCAGCACTTCGGGAGGCCAATGCGGGTGGATCACTTGAAGTCAGGAGTTCGAGACCAGCCTGGACAACATGGTGAAACCCCATCTCTATTAAAAATGCAGAAATTAGCTGGGCATGGTGGCACACACCTGTAATCCTAGCTACTCAGGAGGCTGAGGCAGGAGAATTGCTTGAATGCGGGAGGCGGAGGTTGGAGGTTGCAATGGGCCAAGATCACACCACTGCACTCCATCCTGGGTGACAAAGCAAGGCTCTGTCTTAAAAAAAAAAAAAGAAGGAACTATGTTGTGGTCAGTCTTTTGGTGGTGCGTGTTATAGTATATCTTGAGAAATAAAATTCTAAACCCTTGGTAAAGCATCAGTTACCCTTTACCAAAGGTTAGGGAAGGCCTCTGTGAGGAGGTGATATTTGAGCCAAATCCCAAATGATGTGAAGAAATTTTCCATGAAAAAAATTGGGAATCTTGAAGACTGAAAATCTGTGAGGTAAAGTGAATCTTGAAGAGTGCTGTCCTGTTTTGAGGGGTGAGGGACTCAAAGGAGACAGAAGTGCTCTGAGATTAGGTGAAGGCTTCTGGCCATGCCAGCAACTAGTTGCTTATGGCCTGAGGAACCTGCTTTCCTCATGCATAAAATGACAAAGTTGGACCAGGCACCTCCAGACTCTCTTTTGTCTCTTGTACTTTGAATGTATTTGACATTTATTGGCATTTTTCTTTATTTTTATGATTTACAAGGGTACAAGTGTAGTTTTGTTACATGGATATATTGTGTAGTGATGAAGTCTAGAGTAACCACCTGATTTATTGGCATTTAATGGAGGATTATTAGTTGGTAAAATGCATTACTTTTGTAACCAGATAGATGTCAAAGGGCAAAATTTACCCAGTAATACTAATTTTTAAAATGAGGTTTATATGAGTTAGTGATCTGTTATACTTGTCTAAAAACAGTGGAAACTGTATTAGTTAATTCAGTGGGCTAATATAGTTTTAATAATGAAAGGGCATCTTAACTCACCCCTAACCTTTCAACAATAATGAGAAATAAGCTATAAGTTATGCCAAATTGTATGATGGTTTTCATGAAATAGCCCAAACTTAGACAACTCGTTTAGGCTTTGCAGATGCAAACTGTGATAGATCTTCCTTCTCTTTCATTCTTGGTGATTTATGTGTCCGGTACATTGTTGTGTTTTCTATAAAAAGAAAAAAAAATTAAAACATAGTTGGAAGCCAAAGTCGATTTAACCTGGATAGATATAGCTTTCTAGTTGTAGAGGAAATGCTAAAAATCTCATTGTGACAGTGTATTGCTTTCTTGGAAGGCTTGATAATTGTTACTTAGTTTAGTTTTGATTTATATTTAGTTTTGCTCAAAGCAGGAATTTGAAAAGCTTTATGAAACATAGACATATACTTTCATTTTTATCAATTAATGAAATTACATACTTGCTAAACTAAACATCTGTTGTGTTGCAAGTGCTAGGGATGCAGTTACCACTCACAGTCCAGTGGATGTAAGTAGTAACTACGTTAGCTCAGAGAAAAATTTCAGAAGAAATGGAGCCAACAGTTCCTTAAATGAAGTTTGTATTCTGTCAGCAAAAGGTTAGCAGATGGGTTTGCCACTTTAAAGAGCTTTGGAATAGCTTTATTACTTCATATCCTTAACATGAAGAGATGCATGCTCTTTTTGTAAATGCTAATTGTTTTAAAAGTTGAAAAGAAAACCTTTGGAAAACTCAGAAATCTTCCTTGAAATAATTTTACTCAGAGCATTGGCCTCTCCCTGGTTTAGGAATCATTCTTGCCAGAGATTCAATCTCGAAAGTAAATTGGAGGTGGGAAGGGGAGGATGGGAGAACTCAAATCATCGAGCACATGTGTTCCAGAAAACTGGAGCTATGGAAAATTTCTACCTGATGTGCTGTCATTGTGTTTTGTGGAATTGGCAGAAGCTGTATAGTCAGTCAATCATTCTGTGCCTATTGTTTCAGTAATGCCGCCTAAAAGGAAAATTTTAAGAAAATGTCTGATGAAAGACTGATGTAGTAACTTTACCCTGGGAGCCAGAGGGAATTACTAGATGATTTTAATTAGGGGTGTGGTTAATTTTCATTTTGAAAATTTCACTCTGACCTTGGTATAAATTAGGGAAGGGGCAAGAATGGCAGCAGAAACAACAGTGGAGATGTATTAATAGTTTAGGGAAAAGGAAATGAAGACTGAAATTAAGATGAAGGGGTAGATGTGAAAATCTTTCCTATATGGACTTAACAGATATCTAGAATATTTTGCTGTTACTGAGGTGTTTTTTGTTTGCCTCTATTAGAAAGCATACTATATAGATTGACAGAAGTGACTGAAAAAGCCCACTCTGTCTGCTCTGTTTTCAGAGAACTGACTTTTGAAATGTCTAGATAAATTATTTAAATCATTTTAGAACACAGCTTTGGTTCTGAGACATGAAATCTCTTGAACAATGAAAATGGCATTTTGTAACAGGATTTGACATTAACAGATAAAGGATGTATTAAAGTATTAAAGTGTTTTGTTTATAGAATTTGATAACCTTGATAACATCTTATATGTTACATATATGTTGCTTAGTATTTTTTTAATACTTAGTACTTAGTATTTTAATACTTAGTATTTTTCAGGGATACTGAAAGTCTGTTGATTGTGCTAAAACTGCAGCAGATTAATTGTCTCACTTTATTGTATTTTAAATTAGTAACTGTCGACATGTTGACTCTTGTACAAAATTGGGAAAGCTTCTCCATTATTATTAGAATATGGCACTTTGGTCAACTTTTTTCCAAAAATGTAAAAGATATTTTTAGATGATAGTTTTATTTGCATAATATAAAAATTAGATTTGATTAATTAAATGTTTTCCATTTTTAGGAAATTGTAATTAATGTATGAAAAAAATTAAAAAGAGAGGATACACTATATAAACCCAAAAGACATCTTTCAGTTTGTTGCTCGTCTTAAGGTTCTTTTCTGTGAATTGTTAAATGATTGATTAGTAAAATATGAGAACCATTTTGATCATAATTGAATCTTGAAGAGAATTATCTTTTATTTTTGTTTTGATGTTTTACCTCAAGCTATCTGATTACTTTGAATGAATGTCTTTAATTTCCTTGTGTCAAATTCTTATAAAAAGGCATTCTCTTAAGAACAGAGAAGAAAATAGAGATACATAGATATATAATTAATATTATTGTAATAAAATAGATCATAAATTCACATTTTGATGATATGCTGTCAAGATGGTACACAGTATTGGCTCTGACTTCTTATTTCCTAGCTCAATTTGAGGTCATATTTCAATATTAAATACTTTGAGTTGCTTCTGTATACTTAAAAGATATCCTTGGTTCCTTATAGTCATGTGGCTGACAGAATAAAGTACATACACTTCTGTATGTAACCAGTTTCACAGTGGCTTAGCTATAAATCAGAATTTATCTTCCCAATTTATTCATCATCTTAGGACTCGGTGCTACAAGATTGGTTGTTATACAATTTTACATTTAGAAGTTTTTCCTTTTTTATTTACAAAGATAATAGTCTCATAAGTGAATGCTTTTTCATGACTCAGGACATTCCCTTTTACTCTCTGTTTTGCTCACCTTTTTCTTTACTTTTAAACTTAGTGACATACCCTATGTCCTTAGAACCGTGTAGCTAGCTTTGATCACGTAATGTGTCAGGTTTTTATATAATTTCTTGATTTGAAAAAAGAGAAATAGAACCTTATATTTTTAAGTATTGCCTCCCTATCTGCCCTTCAGCTCGTTTTACATTTAGTATTCAAATATGTTCGGTGTTCGGCCTTTGCTGTTTTTACTAATTTTCTTCCCTGTTTTTAGTTAACAGCCAGGTCCTTGCCTGCTGTGCAGTCTGATGAAAGACTTCAGCCTCTGCTCAATCACCTCAGGTAATCTAAAGGCACAGCCTTGTTATGCTCATAAATCCAAGTGCAGTAAAGTGAATAAAGTATATTAAAGTGGTGAAACCCCTTCAATTACTAAAACTTATTTTGTTTTCTTGCTTTCATTCCATTATTCAAATTGAAGTTCTTAATACCATGTACTTGTTACCCTTGACTTTAGGGCACTGTAGAAAGCTCTTTTAATTCAACAACAGTGTGCTGAACTGCTTGATAAGTTTAAGTTAAATGAGTAGAGATAACTAACTTTACAGAAAGATCTCAAATGAATGAGCTATTTACGTAAATACAAGGTTAAGGCATACTTTTATTGAGGATAGATGAGTTAGATGGAGTTTGTTTCTAAATACAAAAATAATATAGTCTCATTATTTAAAAAATAAAGTTAGAAAATACAGGAAAGGAAAAGGAAAAACCTATCATTACTACTCAGAAATAATATTTATCTTTTCTATGTTTTTAATTTTAATTTTAATTTTTTATTTTTTGAGATGGAATCTTGCTCTGTCGCCCAGGCTAGAGTGCAGTGGTGCGCTCTCCGCTCACTGCAACCTCCGCCTCCCAGATTCAAGCAATTCTTGTGCCTCAGCTTCCCAAGTAGCTAGGATTACAGGTGTGGGGCACCTCGCCTGTTTAATTTTTGTATTTTTAGTAGAGACAGGATTTCGCCATATTGGCCAGACTGGCTTCGAACTCCTGACCTCAGGTGATCCACCTGCCTCAGCCTCCCAAAGTGCTGGGATTACAGGCATAAGCCACCGCACCCTGCCCTTTCTATGTTTTTGTTGTTGTTGTTGTCATTGTTGTTTTTTACTTAGTGTTGAAATTATAGTTTATGTGACTATTTTTTCCATTTTTATAAATATTGTAATATTTTTTCCCTTAGTATTAAAATCTTTCTAAAAACATTATTGTTAGTGACTACATTATATTTTCTTGTATATCTGTACTATAGCATATTTATCTCCCTTTGGGAAGCTTTAGACCATTTCCAGTTTTTTATTCCTACTATAAAATAATGCTATATGTTAACCTTTATTTGTATTTTAGATCATTTTCTTAGGGTAGGTTTTCAGAATTGGAATTACTTTGTCAAAGGGTGTGAACCATTTTAAAGATTTAAGTGTATATGTATATTTCTTTTTCAAAATCTTATTCTACCTATACACTCATATTTGTATAAGACTGCCATGTAACTATACTCTGAACAAGATAGGGCAGTCAAAACAGTTGCTAATAGGTTAGATATAGAGATACTGTTGTGATCCTGTGCATTTTGTTGGTAATGATAATTCATTTTCCTTATTTTTGAGGTGGGATTAACTACCTGTATTCTTTGCTCACTTATTGATAGCATCTCCTGATCTTATTTGCTTTTACATACTTTAAAGGATAGTGACTCTTTGTTGTATTTGTTACATACTTTTTTTCTAAAATTCTAAAATTGTATTAGTCAACATACCTACATTTTCAGGTTTTATGTAGTCAAGCACCAATAGTGTTTTCCTTTATGGTTTTGAAAAATTCTTTTTAAAGTTCTCTTTCAGAAGTGTGGATAGATTTTTACTTTCACCAGAAAGTTTTAGTTTTAGTTTTCTTTTTCTTTCTTAGTATTTCTTTATTTTTCCTTTCTTTCTTCCTCCCCTCTCCACTTTCCTTGCCTTTTCTTCCTGCTCTCCAGTAACTGTTCCTTCCCAGACAGCTTTTTAACCTTTGTATAATTGTTTTGTTGGGTTACGAAGAAGTCGTAACCTTTGTGTAATTGTTTTGTTGGGTTGATCAAGTCTAATATTTCAGCAGGGACTGAATAGCATACATTTTTATGTATAACAACATTTATACATGATTGTTAAATTTACTAGAGCTCTGTGTTAGTGAGTTAAGAATCTCAGAAATTATTTTTGAGTCTCTTGCTTAATGCCCACCTGCCGCATTCAACTCTGTTGGCAATTTTATCTCTTAAGTATATCTCTGGCTATCATAGCATCTTGTCTGCTTGCTTTGCCCTTTCTGATATATTTCACATCATTGCCATATGTGTTTATATTATTCATTGGCTTAAGACCCATCTCTGCCTCTCCAATTTCATTCTGGAGGAAGTCCAAGCCTGGCATAAGAGGTCCTTCTGGAAGAGGCCTGGGCTGTCTGTCTCTTTGGACTCCTGTTTTAACACTGAGATCCTAGTTTCACCAAATGCCGTGCAGTTCCTTTAACACAACATGCTTTTTGCTCACTCACCTCTACGGCGTTACAAATATTTTTCCTTCTGCCACTTCTATTTATGTAAATTTGTAGATATATAATATATATAATTTTAAAACATTTTAAATGTATTTAATATAATTTTAAGGTATTTTAAATGTATTTAATATAATTTTAAAACATTTTAAATATATAATATAAATATATATTTTAGAAATATATATTTGAAATATATTGTAGATGTATATAAATATGCAAATCTATTTATATTCTCCTCATGCTCCACTTTTATAACAACTTTTGCTTGTCTTTTAAAACTCATCTCAAACATTACCTCTTCTGATAAGTTTTCCCTGACCATTAATTAGTTCACCTCCGTAGTCTGAATTGAAAGTCTTTTATAGATATTTTCATAATATCCCCTGCCTTCCTCTGTATTACAGAATTTGTGATATTGTTATTGTTTGTTTACTATTTGATTTCTCCATTATAGTATGCTTGAAAGCTTGTAAAGTGATGTTCATATTTGTATTTTCAATAGCAGAGACAGTATCTGGTGTGAGATAGGTATTATATGTTTTGTTGAATGAATGAATACAAGTTATATTAGTGAAATTTTCTTGTTTTTTCTGCATAAAGTTTTTATAATTTATAAATCATACTGTCAAAATTTTTTCCTAGAAAACCACTGGTTCAAAAGGTAAAAACCTAAAGGGTAGAATCTAGCTTCTAGTTAATCTCACAGTTGATTCTGAGAGATAATGATGGATTCTCCTTCCTCCATCTGAGTATGGTAATTGCCAGCTAGAATTTAGATTAACTGCTGACACATCTCTTTGAGTCCTTGAAAGTTGCACAAACTGTACATTCATTTAAGGGCTTTTATTCTCTGTGGATTTCACTCATGACTGGTTGCTAGGCAACCAGGACTAGATGCTACATGTAATGTGCACCCACTGCTGTTGCTTTATTATTATTATTAAACAAAACGGTTTCTCATTTTATTACCATGTCAGAGACATGTATATGTCGGGTGGCAGCTGATGTGCATAGTTTGACACTTCCTTTTCTACAAAGTAACCTTGTGATAACGCCTTTCAAGAATATTGAATTGTTGCTTTTGCTTGTCTAAATGTAATGTTTTTATTTTATCTTCCTTATGCTTAGTTCTAAATAGGAAATAATATTATTTGGTTTGAGAGATTTTAATAATAATTTTGTTAGAAAAAATTGATTTGCATGAACTGTGTAATTTAAATGTTACCTAGAGGCGGATGGAAATTAGGAGGTTGATACCGAGATCATTATTAGGTCTAATTTTGTTTATTGCCTCTAATGAGGAAAGAGGAATGATGAGTAGCATTTTAATTAAATTTGTCAATAAAACTAATTTGGGAGATAATACAAATACCTGTAAAAATTGAAGTAGCAATACAGAGAAATTCTCAAATCATTTTACAGGATTTAGAGACTCAAAGAGAATTAAGGTAACACTGCCAATCAAATAATCTAGAATATCGCTTAACAATATATATTATTTTGAGACTGCAGAAGTGATGTGTCCAAACTGTTTTAGTTGAATCCAATTCTCAAGTACAGAAAAACATCGTGCTTCAATATCTTATGGCAGTACAACTGTGTTTTTAATTCATTAGTATCGTCCATTCACTCATTAATTACTTAGTGCCCGTTATGTGCTTAGAATTTAAAGAAAACACACAATCTCTGTTTTCAGGGAGTTGGGTTTGATTTCATTTGAGAGATAGGCACTTGAACAAGTTATAAAATTTGTATCATTTTCTATCAGAATTAAATACAATGTACATAATTTTGTTAATTGAACTGTCTCCCTCGTGGAATTATCTCCTCAAGTAATCGGGCCATAACTTAATTGTTTTGGTTTCGGTGCATTCTAGCACAGTGGCTCACAGCGGGAGCTCAGATTGGAATGAAATTTATTCTTTTTTTGTTGTTTTATTCTTAGCTTTCTCAGGCTGAATGGACTGAACTGTAATCTCACTTGAGGGATAATATTGTCATTAACTAAGAAGGAGAATAAAGAAAGGAAGACAAGGCAATTAGGGAATGAATATGATTGCTTAGATGGTAATTTCAGTAGTTTCAGACATTTTAAGCTTGAGATACCTGTGGGGTCCTATGTGGGGGATGTTTAGTAAGCAGTTGAATACAGACCCACAGTTGAAGAGTGAGGTTTACATCAGGGAGACATTTGCTAATCATCACTGTGCAGGTCTTGGTTAAAATAAAGGGAATGGTTGAGATCACTCAGGAAGAGAGTATAGAGAGACAAGAAAAGGGTGAAGGGTTCTGAATTGAACCCACAGAATATCAGTGTTTAAATGACTTGTGATGGGCAGTGCGGGAGTTGGGATATGAGAAACTGGTAAAAATACCAGGGAGGAGCCTTGAACAAAAAAGGATAGTAGTATGATGGGTGCTAATGGTATGGATACAAGTCCCAGTCTTATGAGGATTTGAGGAATAAATAAGAAATGAGGCTGTGGAGATATAGGGAGTAGGCTACTCTTGGTAGAGCTTAATTCTGAGGACATGTAAGGAAGAAGGACTGCATCTGTGAGCTTCATGGTTGAAGAAAGTGTTTTATTTTTTCCTTAAGATTGGTAAGATGAGCATATTTACAGGTTAAGGCAGAAATGAGTAGTATGGGAGTAAGAGGGAATAATTGAAGGGACAATGTTTTAGGAGGGGTAGAAGGGGATAGGCCAGGAAATCAAACTGACTGGAGTTTAAAAAGTACTTTCCAATCTAGCTTTTTGGTGCATACTCAGAACAATCCAGTGTGGATGGTAGATAGTTATTTATCATAATCCCTATTTTACAGGTTGGTGATGGAGCCTCATGATGTTCTCATTAAGAAAACCTAATTTTTCTTTCTTTTTTTTTTTTTTTTTTTTTTTGAGACAAAGTCTCACTCTGTCGCCCAGGCTGGAGTGCAATGGCATGGTCTCAGCTTACTGCAACCTCCTCCTCCTGGGTTCAAGCGATTCTTCTGCCTCAGCTTCCTGAGTAGCTGGGACTACAGGCATGTGCCACCACATCCAACTAATTTTTTATTTTTAGTAGGGATGGGGTTTCATCATGTTGGCCAGACTGGTCTCTAACTCCAGACCTCAGGTGTTCTGCCTGCCTCGGCCTCCCAAAGTGTTGGGATTACAGGTGTGAGCCACTGTGCTCACCGTGCACCAGCCAAGAAAACCTGGTTTTTCTAATGAAAAATACTGCCTTTCCCTCTCCTCAAAAGAGATGAATTAATTATTTCATAAGACTATACCATTTTTCAAAATTGATACCAGAAACTTTTCTATTGGAAGAAATAAACTTACTTAGACTTACAATAATATAAAGTTTAGAGAGAATTTGTATAAATCATTATTTCTGCTTTCACCAAATTGCATATGATTAGATATGTAATCTAAGGAGCCTGCATCTCGTTGTGGCTTTACTGTCATTCTCATGGTTATATATCACTGCATTTTCTAGGGTGAATTATATCGTTCACTGATTTGGTAGTTTGGAGATACATAAAGGTCTTGGAATATGTTTCCATGAATGTAGAAGTTTATTGTAAATAAGTATCTTTGCTATCCTAATGATGGTACCATGGGATAATATTTATAAAAATGGCATTAGGCTAGCAAGTGTGCATGATAAAGATGCTTATTTTTATTTATTATCTCACTTATAAATATGAAGTATAAATAGATACAACTAGAGAGGAAAACTTGCAGCCCATATTATATATGTGATAACTTTTAGTTGTGTGATTGAGAATTTTTCCCCCTTAAAAATAACACCTACAGTGTATGTATCTTCCTCCTTTATCCCTTGACTTCAAGATATGAAGTGCATTGGGGGACAGCATATTATAAGTTACTGTAATAGTTGCTATTATTGGCTGGACGCGGCGGCTTATGCCTGTAATCCCAGCACTTTGGGAGGCTGAGGCAGGCAGATCACTTGAGGCCAGGAGTTCGAGACCAGCCTGTCTCTACTAAAAATACAAAAATTAGCCCACTGTGGTGGCGCGCACCTGTAATCCCAGCTGCTCAGGAGGCTGAGGCAGGAGAATCACTTGAACCTAGGAGGCAGAGGTTGTAGTGAGCCAGGATCACGCCACTGCACTCCAGGCTGGGCAACAGAGCAAGATTCTGTCTCAAAAAAAAAAAAATTGTTATTATTTAATGTTTTGTCATTAAAGAATAACTCATTTTTTAAATGTGTATTTGTCACACCACAATTTTGTGAGCATATTTCAGCCCAAGAATGAATTAGAAATCAAACAAAGATAAAGCAAGCTAAGACAAGTATTACTTATAGTAAACACTTGGACTGCATCATATGGATTAACTTTTAGTGCATACTGATTTTGTAAGCAGATGTTTATACAAACTGTTATTTTAAAATCATTTAAAGTAATAAAAGCATCTTCCTTCAGTTGGTATTATTACTACTTTTGTAAAATTCCTTTTCCGAAGGCAGTACATTTTGTTAATATGCACACATTTCTACTTATTTTTCTAAAGAATATGCTTTCACAAATTTTTTATCAGACATGTAATCTCTGTAAGAAAGCTTTTCTTACTGTCCAAAGTGGTACAGCTATCATTGTTTTCTTTTTGAATTAGTTCTCATTTTGAAATCAGAAAATTGTGTGGGCATTCATGTGTCTGTTGTGGTAAATATGAAAATAAACGCCAGAAAATGGTTTAGTAGATAGGGGCTTCATCAGTTGAGGGCTGAAATGAAAGCCTCATTAGCCTGGTCCACATGCTTCAGTTGTTTGTTAGCTCTTTCTCATCACCTGTTTCCAGTCTCTGGCAGTACCTTGAACATTTATTTCCTTTTCTACATGCAGCAGCACAAGCTTTTAGTTCACTGATTATAGTGAAGGTTTTCCAGGTGCTGTGTAAGATATTAATAAATTAGAATATATTGTTTTCCATTGTCACCTTTGAATTACAATTTTTTCACATCTGTATGGAAAATGTTAATGCCTTCTTAGAGGTATACTTGTGAATAGTCAGCATTTTGTTAGAATCAGCCCGTTGTGTTAAGGGCACTATAATTGGTACTGATTATGTACAAAAGAACTAATAGATGTGGTCCCTTAACTCAAGATGCTTATATTTTTAAGGGGAAAGAGGACCAAAATTTATAAATTGTCCCCCCCTCCCCACCCACACACATACCCAAAGCTGCACCGGAATAGTTGCTGCAAGTTAAGTAGATAGTAAAGAGAGTGATAGGAAGTCTTATGAGAAGCAGTATCTGCATGTGGATTATGTTACAAATTTAATGTCATTTAATGTTTTTGGTAAAATGTATAGTCACAATATATAAAATCACCTCCCTCCCTAATGCAACCAACATAAGCTTCTTTTGTGAACTTGATGCATACTTTAATTATAAAGTGGTTAACTTTTAAAATTTTCACTTAATATGTTATAACTAGGTAATAAAGTAAAAAAATTGATTTTCATGACTCCAATTTTAAGTATCTGCATAATAGTCAATCAAGAATAGATATATCTACTTTTACTTAGCCATTGTCATTTTATCAGATATGTATAGCTTTTGGGATTGAATAAACCTGTGGCAAAAAATTATAGAATGTGAACAGTTTCTGTGTATTCAGCCAAAGTAACTGAGAAGAAATACTGTAGTAACTTTATGTAGAAGGAATTGCATCATAGATGTTTTCCAGCAGATCAGATGGAGATAAGAACAAAGAACAGCAGCTGCCTAGGTGGTGTATAGCTTTGAAAATACAGGGAAGTTCATTAGTCTAAAAATGCCATCTTGCCCAAGTGAGAAAGTGGCAGATTTCTTAACAAGTGAACGAGTGACTTGAAAAAGGTGGAATTGAGGAAGCCAAATGTTAAAGCTTATTAGCGTGTGTAGATTAGAGCCTTTATACCCATTTTTTCAAACAATCCCTTAGAATATTTAAAAATCACTCGTGTCATATGTCTGTGTGCATAAGTACATTGCATATATATTCCCTGATATTTAGCAATGACACTAGCATTTTTATATAAAGAAAATAAAAAGTGACAAGTGTTTTCGTTTTCTATTCCAACCTTAACAAATGCCACACATTTAGTGGATTAAAACAATGCCCATTTATTATCTCACAGTCTGTAGGTTAGAAATCGGACATGGGTCTTGCCAGGCTAAAATCAAGGTGTCAGCAAGGCTTATATTCCTTACTGGAGGCTCTGGGGAAGAATTTACTTCCAAGGTTATTTAAGTTGTTGGAGATCCTGTTTTTATGCTGGCTGTCAGTTGAAGCCTGGTCTTTCCTCCTAGAGGCTGCCCACATTCCTTCTCATGCTTTCCATGATTTCCTAGAGGCCTCTGAAGTCCTTGCCTGTGGGTCCCATCTCAGAGCCTTCCCATGCTTCAGATCTCTCTAACTTATGCTGCTGTGTCACACTGCCTCCAACCTGAGAAAGTTTTCTGCTTTTAAAGGCCCATGCGATTAGATCAGACTACAGGGATATCCAGGATAATCTTTTCATCTAAGATCCTTAACCTTAATTACATCTGCAGAGCCCCTTTTACCATGTAACCTAACACATTCAGAGGATCCAGGAATTAGAGCATATGTGGAGGGTCACTGATTTGGCCTCTTATAGTGAAGGTTTTCTTTTGAGGTGGGAGTATGGAGTGAAAACAGCTTTTTGTATCACTTTTCATCAATTTTACACGTAAGTCACCATTCTTAATTTATGTAGAATACTAACGTTTCCTGGAGTTTTGTAGTTAATTTACTTTACTAGTTTAATATATCTTAAAGTTGAAAAAAGGTATAAGAAATGAGTTCTTAACAGAAATATAAAAAGTTACTGATTTTCTTTTTAATGCTATTGAAGGAAGATAGAAAAATCTTTCTTGTCTTATCAACCAGCTACCTAGAACAAGGCAAATAAACACTGCTGTAAATAGTAGACTTTGTAATGAGGTTACATATAGTGGCTGAGATGTACTGAGGTACTTTGTGTGAGAGCTGTTCAGTA
This sequence comes from Pan troglodytes, assembly GCF_028858775.2. Taxonomy (NCBI): domain Eukaryota; kingdom Metazoa; phylum Chordata; class Mammalia; order Primates; family Hominidae; genus Pan; species Pan troglodytes. Next base: position 66,131,667 of record NC_072403.2, read on the forward strand.
ATACATGCTCACACACCTTTTAGCATTCTAAGAGTTTGTTTTATTTATTGTTTATTGAACACATATTAAAGGAACTCTTACTGGTTGCCTCACATGATGTTAGGTTCTAGGGATACATTTATTTCTGCCTTTGTAGGACTGAATAGTTATCAGTAAAAAGAGAAGTTTAACTAAAGTAATTATAATAAATCATGATGACTCTTGGCATAGTGGAGGTATGTGATTATATGAGAGCACGTAGCATCCTGGAAATAATGAAACTTCGCTTGTCACAGTGGTCTTGTAGCTTATCTCCAACCAGACATTGTAGATTTCCCTTAGTCCTCTGACTCCAAAGTTTCTCAGGAATTTCTGGATTGTGGATACAGGATACTGGGAGCCTTGTATGTATGCAGTAAGTCAAGAACCAAGATACCACTGGAAAGTAAAATTTATGATTTCTTATGCTTTTTTAATAGTTTTAATATCTGCAGTTGTTAAATTTCCTATTCTTCGCTCATTGGGTTTCTTTAAAACATTGATCGCTCTCTGGTTAAGTTACAAAGGAAAATTAGTGATTTTACACTGTGTTAGTCATGAAACACTAACAGTGCAAAATAATAATGATGTTATGGGAAATAATATTCTTAAAAGGCCTGAGAAAGCATTGTGGCAGTATTGGTGATGTATTAGCAACAAAAAGCAACTTGTTGAATGCTATGTAATAGAACTTTCTGTGATGATGGAAGTGTTCTATACCTGTACTGTTTAATCCAGTAGCCAATAGCCACTTACAGCTATTGAGCATTTGAAACATGGCTAGTGCTACTAAAGAACTGAGTTTTAAATTTTATTTAATTTTAATTAATTAAAATTTTAATTTCAGCAACCAATTTTAGTTAATGGTATCTGTATTTGATAGTGTAGCTCCATATTGTATTGGAAATTTATTTAAATAATTACATATTTTTAAAAAATCATAGTAGTGGGGCTTAGAGTTTCAAATCTGAGGTAGCCCTGGAAAAGCTATATGTATGGAGCTGTTATAAGCAACTGTGGCCACTGAAGGTCATGAGGCTCCTAAGTCAGGGCAGCTCTCACATCTACTGGTGGGGATTTTGCCTCTGTACCTGAATGAGCTGTCCACCTGTGCAGGACTGTGTAAGGACTCCATGGAAGAGGAATACTTGAAGCTGCCCAGCTAGCAAGCTGTGATTCCTGTCCTGGATCTTTCCAAGTAAACTGATGCCACAAGGGGTCTATGGCATAGTCATGTGAGTCTAAATGTTTAGTTAACCTAAGAGCACCCCCTGGCATTCCAGAACCAATTAACCTTTATTTACTCAGAGTAAACACAAAACAAAATTAATAAATTGAGCTGAGGAAAGGCAGACTACCAAGACTCACCAAAAGTTTAATGCACTCTCAATTGTTTCTAATTACTATTTGGAAAGTAGTGCTAGAAAGGATAATACAAGATGAATTTTAAATGCCCACTTTTAGTAGCGGTATCTTGGTTCTTGACTTACTGCATACATACAATCTACCGGGAACAGTCATCAAATGTGTACAGTGGTGGAAACAAACAAAAATGGTATAGCGGTGCATCTTCTCAGGTCTTATTGAGGTGTGTCCTTAATCATCCAATGTAAAGTCACCCTCACAAGTGCTTTATCATATTTTCTCACTATGTTATGTTTTCTTCTCAGCAACATCACTAGTTGGAATGATCGTTTTGTTTGCTTGTTCAGTATTTTTTTGCCTAGGGTATGAGCTCCATTAGATGAAGGAATTTGGCCATCTTGTTTACCACTGTCTCCCCATTACTTATAAGAATGGCATAATAGGACCTCAGTAAACACTTGAATGAATGAATAAATGAATGAATGGATGAGTGAATTATAGAAACTGTCAGGTTAAAAAATTTTACCTTTAATTCCGTTTTCCAAGCTGCTAAATATTGAGACTGAATGAGATGGTAATTTGGACAAAAAGCTGATGGATTTTCTGTTATTTCCAAAGGGTAACTATGATAAGAAATGCTTTTTATCTTTGTAGAAATGTACTGCTGTTTTTATCTTTTGTTTTGGGACATAGGACTCTTCTTTATGCAATCAGGAACTAATCATGGAGGACAGAGAGTACTTTCTATTCCTCTGTGTGATCTCAGAAGTGCTCCCTCTTTTTCTTACCAATGACTTATTATCGGGGAACCTGCCCTGATATTCATGTAGGTTCTTTTCTATTTTCCTTAAACGTCGGCCAGCTTGAGAAATAAAGGGACAGAGTACAAAAGAGAGAAATTTTAAAGCAGGGTGTCCGGGGGAGACATCACATGTCGGTAGGTTCCGTGATGCCCCACAAGCCGCAAAAACCAGCAAGTTTTTATTAGGGATTTTCAAAAGGGGAGGGAGTGTGCAAATAGGTGTGGGTCACAGACATTAAGTACTTTACAAGGTAATAGAATATCACAAGGCAAGTGGAGGCTGGGCGAGATCACAGGACCACAGGACCGAGGTGAAATTAAAATTGCTAATGAAGTTTTGGGCACCATTGTTATTGATAGCATCTTATCAGGAGACAGGGCTTTTGAGATCAACCGGTCTGACCAAAATTTATTAGGCGGGAATTTCCTCTTCCTAATAAGCCTGGGAGCGCTATGGGAGACTGGGGTCTATTTCACCCCTGCAGTCTTGACCATAAGAGATGACTACGCCCGGGGGGCCATTCATAGGCCTACCCCCAGGCGCACATTCTCTTTCTCAGGGATGTTCCTTGCTGAGAAAAGGAATTCAGCGATATTTCTCCCATTTGCTTTTGAAAGAAGAGAAATATGGCTCTGTTCTGCCCGGCTCACCGGCGGTCAGAGTTTAAGGTTCTCTCTCTTATTCACTGAGCAATTGCTGTTATCTTGTTCTTTTTTCAAGGTGCCCAGATTTCATATTGCTCAAACACACATGCTGTACAATTTGTGCAGTTAATGCAATTATTACAGGGTCCTGAGGCGACATCCTCCTCAGCTGACAGGATTAAGAGATTAAAGTAAAGACAGGCATAGGAAATCACAAGGGTATTGATTGGGGAAGTGATAAGTGTCCATGAAATCTTAACAATTTATGCTTAGAGATTGCAGTAAAGACAGGCGTAAGAAATTATAAAAGTATTAATTTGGGGAACTAATAAATGTCCATGAAATCTTCACAATCCACGTTCTTCTGCCATGGCTTCAGCCGGTCCCTCTGTTTGGGGTTCCTTACTTCCCACAACAACTTATTCAAATGTTAACCACTTGTATTCAAAAACAAAACCAGCAACAAAACTGTTACATACCTTGCTCTTTTGATCTACGAAATGAAACCCTTAAACATTATGAGGCATTGTCAATGGCTATGTGAGACTGAAGTGGCGTATAAGGAAAGGATGTAATGTGACTGTTGGACCGTGACTTTTAATAATAATTCTCATTAACTGTTCCAGCACCCCCTACCAAAGCTCCCAAAACATTGTGGCAGTTAGTGGGGAACAAATGTGAGGGGATTATCCTAGAATGCCATAAATGTGTAATAGCTCATCTCAGTAGCATTCCACATTGTGTAAATTATTTGTGGGGGAATGGGAAGACGTTGTCCATCATTTTAACGTATTAATTTTGCTGGTTGTTGGAACTTTATTCCCTCGACCTCTTACTTTTTCATGACTAGCCTATTAAGAATCCTTTCTTTATTGTAGTCATTTGACTATCCTGGACCCAACCCAAAACCAAAACCATCTGTATTTGGGTTCATTATATTACTAGAATATATACTAAGAATATAGAGAGTAAAGGAACATAAAATTTTTACTCATGAAAATAGATATGTTTGTTGGGGGTCTTAAAGTTATATGGTGAAAATACCAATGTAAAGCTGTAGTTTGAATATATGTTACAGGGGTGTATGTGTGTATTTTACTTTTAAAATCAATTTTATTGAGGTACAATTTATACACAAAAAATCCACCCATTTAAAGAGTATAGTTCAATGTCTTTTGACAAATGTACAGATATTTTTATAGAAAAATGAGATGCAACTTTCACTTATCTTGGAGTTCATTGGATTTTGGTTATAACTTGGAATAAATAGGAAAATATGGGCCACATGGGGAAGATGAGGGAAACATAAAATAAAGTAGCAGTTGTACCATTTATAGTTCCTACCTGATATGGAAACCCGTATGGTTTCCATGGATATTTTAGCCTCTTGGAATCATACAATTTCTCCCAGTTATAAAGAAAAATAGATCATTATACTGCATGTTGTCTGATGGTAGTTTTCTGCGGAGACTTTTTTTTAAATAAAGTTGAATAAAATTTATGCTTGTGGAAAAATAATCTACTTTCAACCAATTTAAAACGGAATTTTATTGATTGTGTTCTCATTTGGAATAACTGCAGGGAAAATCACCTGGGCTAATACAAGTTGGATATCATTTACTAGGGATTTAGCTGGAGAAAAAAACCCAAACTCATTTCAATTTCCGTGGTGACAGCTGTTGACTGAATTTTCCTGTGATATCCTTCACCGCAGGAAATGATATATTATAGCTTTGGTTCCTTTGATTTCCTACCCACCCAACAAATCCAAAGTTCAGGGACTGTGCTTTCTAAATGTCTGAGTGGCTTAGTTTATGTGGATAGGGTTTTTATTTATTTATTTTTTTTAACACCCTAAGTGGGTAAAATTGTGATTGCAAAAAAAAGATATATGGGTAATGTACAGAAACATTTATTTCCTCTTCCTGAAATTGTTTTTCCATTTGTGCTATTATTACACCTGGCTTTATGTGAAAAGGCTGTATTGGAACTTGGTATACTTTTATGGAATAATGTAGGAGATTACAGTTCATTTTGAAAGATGTATTAGCTTACTTTTTAATGGTCCAAATAAATATGTTTCTTTGATACAGAGATCAGTTTTGATTATTTGTGATGCTTTCTTCACTGCTTTTTTATTTTATGCTAGTTTAAAAAATATGATAAACTATAACCTGCCAGATAGAAAGGAGTAAATGGTGTTAACCTCTTGAGGCTTAAGAATACTGGGAAATGCTTGACAAAGAATGGAAATATGTTTTATATGTTATTGTTTTATGAACGTCAGAAACTCTGTCTGCTGGTGGGGAGGGAGGGCAGAGAAATACCCCCTGAGGATGAGGGAGGAATTCTTTCCACTCTGGCTTAGGATTTTGCTGTAAGCCACGTTTGCATCCTGTCTATTATGGCTTCTTACAATTGAGAGAAGAATGGACAGTTGCAATTAGGTATTGAGGTTGAGGTTGGCCAAGCAGCCCCAAAGCCTCGCAGATAAACATGTTACAGCTTTCTTTGTCCCCAGAGAAACAATTCAGGTTACCGCCAAGCTAATCAGAATTCAAGACTGCTTCCCTAATAGTATAAATGGCAAACTATGACTTAAATATAAAAACTTGATTCCCAAGTAAAATGTTGTAAAAACAAGCACAAGCACTTCCTTTAGTTGGCCTAATTGCAGCCTGTATTTTGTTTATGACTGGCAGAGATTGATCTTAGTGCAGCAAATAGAAGTCAGGGCAAGTCATCTGGCTATTCTATAGGTATACCTAGTCCTCCAGAGAACTATTTGATTGTTTTATGTCATTGTGTCCTCACTATACAATAATGCTATCCAGTAGAATCATAATGAGAGCAACAAATATAAGCCACACATATAATTATATATAATTTTAAATTACTCAGTGAAATTAATTTTGATAACATACCTTATTTAACTCTTATTCAAAATATCTTTTATTTATTTATTTTTTTAAGAGATGGGGTCTCACTCTTTTGCCCAGGCTCAGCTACTTGAACTCCTAGGCTCAAGTAATCTTTCTTCCTTAGCTTCCTGAGTAGCTGGGACTACAGATATGTGCCACCACACCCAGCTCAAAATATTTTAATATGTAATCACTATGAAAAATTGTGAATGAAATATTTTACATTTTATGGACTAAGTCTTTGAAATCCAGTGTGTACTTTGTACTTGTTGAACATCTCAATTTAGTTTAAGCTACATTTCAAGTGCTCAATGGTCACATTTGGCTAATGGATACTATATAACAGTAAAGCTTTATAAAAATGGATTTCATTTAAATCTCTACTGTTTAAGTTGAATATTTGTACTTTGGACACTTCCTAAAAATGTGAATATAGACTATAATGATAGACTCACAAAATCTTCCAGATATCAGCTTATTCAAGGATATCTAAATTCTCCTATTAATACTTTGAGGTTAAACATTTTATGTGATAGTATGAAGAAGGCTGGAAGGAAATTATTTTTTCTAGTATTCATAGGAAGAAATTGGCGAACGTTAAGAACAGAGAAAAAAAAATCCAAAATGTTTAAGAATAATAAATTTAGGCTGAGATGATGATGATGTTTATTACAATTTAAGTGAAAAGTACTGTGATAAACACTACAGACATTTCATTTGTCCTCACAACAACTTTTTGAGAGCAGCACTTTTGTGATCTGTTTTATAATCCCTGTTTTACCAGTGATTAAGATGAAAGCAATTAAGAAATCTTTGCAAAATCACACAGATAGTGACTGTATGCAAACTTTTGCATGACTCTTGAATTCTGAAACTTACCCTCTTAATCATGCTTATCTATTTATTGCCTGGTTCTTTTATGCCTCCATGATTGCCTTGGGCAAACTGGACTTGGAGAAATTATACAAATGAAGAGAAGTTGCAGCCAATTCCTAAAGTGTTGCAACTATTCCACTACTTCCTGTTTACTCTGTCAAATTTTCATCAGTAGTCTGAAAAGGAGAAAATGACTGGAGTTGTAATCACCCATGAAAAGCTGACTTTTGCCCTCCCATTTTGTCAGTAATGCCCTGTGGCATTTATATCACAGTAGTGGAGCTGGTGAATACCACTCTTGGAGCTGAGGTGTGATGATCCATCTTCTGCTAACAATCAGTGCCACAGCATGAAAAGATTATTATTATTTTTCTTAACCAGCTAATCTTGCCATGAGACCCATAAATCCACTTTCATGTAATTTCTGCTTTTTGTTTTCAACTCTGAGTTTCAACACTCAAAAACAATTCCCTGTTGAGTACCTAAGTGCTCATATTGATATTCGTGGTACATTGAACAGGACTTAAATTTCTGTTGTTTCTACAAAGTCCAGGAGTAGGTCTGCCTTTCACTACAATTCACAGATCAGATGTGTGCAGATGCATCTGTTTCAGATTTATCCTTTTATATATCCATGGTATTTTTGCGCTGTACATTAGATGTTTGTGAGACAGTATTTGGGGGAAACTCTAGTTTAGTGTGGATATGATTAATTATGCCTTGCTGTCTTGGTCATTCCCCAACCCCTGCATTCTCCAAAATTAGATTGTTTTCATTGGATTTAAAATGGGATCATTTAAATTTGGTTGCGTAAATATGTGTTTTGTATGTTTTGAAAGTCTTAACCTTTCTCTTTTCAGTCTATAAATTATTGAAATTCTGTTAGCTTTATAATTTTCTGTTTACTGTGATTTTAAGCTATATTGGAAAACTAGCCATGCTGGCCTCTTATGTTTAATGAGCGAGATAATATGAGAGGGAAAATTTCCTCAGGTGCGACTGTGTTTTAATTAAGTTTTATGTAAGTTTATTGAACAAATGCAACTATTAAAAGATGCTTTTGGCTGGGCACGGTGGCTCATGCCTGTAATCCCAGCACTTTGGGAGGCTGAGGCGGGCTGATCACCTGAGATCAGGAGTTCAAGACCAACCTGACCAACATGGAGAAATCCCGTCTCTACTAAAAATACAAAATTAGCCAGGCATGGTGGCACGTGCATGTAATCCCAGCTACTCGGGAGGCTGAGGCAGGAGAATCACTTGAACCGGGGAGGCAGAGGTTGTGGTGAGCCGAGATCGTACCATTGCACTCCAGCCTGGGCAACAAGAGAAAAACTCCGTCTCAAATTAAAAAAAAAAAAAAAAAAAAAAGATGCTTTTATATATTTTGTGTATCATGAATTCTCTTATAGCAGAATATATAATTTAAGACCATCACCTCAAAACAAAACAAAAACACCAGATTACTTTTGTGTAGGCAGAGTTTGTTATACACAATTGCAAAATTCTGTTTTCTTAGAAGGCACTATTATATGTACACTTAGGTGTTTAGAAACCTGGAGAAAACCTCAAATTTTCATGAAAACAGAAACTTAGCACTATATTATTACAAAGGAAATAGGACTTACAGGGGTTTTTAAAATTATATTTTAATGGTCTTTGATTAAAGACCTATCTCAGGACCTGCCTAATTTCCTACCGAATTTCTCCCGCACCCCCTGCCCACCTGCCTTTGCTTGTGTTTTTTCTCTAACCTAACCTCTTCATCTATAAACTACTTTTTAGAAATTTTCTTGGTTTGCTTCTCTTTTCTGCCCCTCCATCTGTTATGTGATAAGCCTTCAGATCCCAAGAAAAAGACTTTATTATTCCAAAATGCTACGCCCTTATCACATTCTTACTTTAAAACCCCTTCAACAACCTTAGCAAACTTTAATCACATACTTTTATGAACCTGGTCAAAATGTCAGAATGTTTTAATATATTCAACATTGTTAAACTACAAATGATAAAAATATTCAAACAACCAGGCCTTTGACTTTTTTTGTGATTATCACATCCTACTTCTAAACCTCCAAGCTTAAATTATTTTCCAACTACAATCTCTAATTCTTCCACTTTACTCCCTAGTTGCTCATTCCTACTGATTGTCATCTTCCTTTCACCCCAGACTTCTATTTCAGTTCCCCAAGATCACCTCCCCCTGTGGCTCTGCAGGCTTCTCTATTCAACCTAGACCTGTTGTCTGGTATTTCAACTCTGCAGGCTTCTCTATTCAACCTAGACCTGTTGTCCGGTATTTCAACAACATTCTAATAACATTCTAGAATCCTGTAGTCTGTGTTTCTAAAGCATAACTCTCTCTATTCAGTGCCATTGTATTGCTCAAAAATCTGTAATGCTCCACATTGCCTACCTTCTCCTCTCACCCTTCATTTAGAAGAGACCTCCTCTCTGCGGGCTTGAGGAACAATTGTTTTGAGCATTGTTGTGGCACTCATCACATTATCCTCCCTGGACTATGTCTGGATCCTTCACTGCTTGGACCCTTCCTTGGTCACAAAGGTGCTTAATAAGTGTATGCTGAGAGATAGGGGGATTGTACAGGGATTCCTGAAGGTGTGTGTGTGGTGTTTTTTTATTTGTTTGTTTGTTTTAGTAATTAGAATCTTTTACATCCAGATAAGGACAACAACTGGGATGTGGAAAAAAAGTGTCTTATAGAGAGAGAATCTGACAATCTAGTGATATTAGAAAAGTAGTTTGTCCTGGGTTTTATGCATTTATATGGTTCTGTTTCAGTAGTGAAGGTGTTTATTTTGCTGTTACAGTGCAGCAATTGTTACCTTTTAGCAAAAATACACTGTATCCTTTTACAATCCAATGTCTTCAGATAGATTTCTAATGTAATTGAATATTCACTGAACCACATCTTTATTGTTTTCACTACTTTTCTATAACTTGAGAAAACTGATATTTCACCCTTAATGCCTTTCACCTGATACTTTAGCAAATAAATTATGCATAGGGAGTGTAAGTAAATCACTGCAATTCCTTATCCATTACCACACATATTTATGGATGAAAAAAATTGATGCATAGCTTGCCTTGTCTTTTTCCTTTTAATCTTGTGGAAAATTAGTGGCTAAACTGAGAATTAAGGAAATCAAATTCAGATTTTTCAAGATTCTCTGATTAATCAAACATTGGCCTTTATATTTGGCAAAATAGTCGTTAATGACATAATTTGAATTTTGTGACCCATTAAAATGTTCTTCGGTCTTTTATATTGAAAAAATGGTATTTGTGTTACATCTCACTGTATTCTTTTATGAAACATTAGGAGTAGGAAAGCTTTTATGCTTACTGAATCCCTTATTTAAAAAACTATGTTGGTGACAGTGAATGTCTCTCAAAATAAAGCTGTGAGTATTTTAAATGGACAGAAAACTGTTTTCTGCTGGGTTTGCATGTGTTTATAGATGTTGAAGCAATTAGAAATGTTTTTTGCATTTAAAAATGACTTTCTGTGTTTTCCCAATATAATTACTAAGACATGTTCCTTCATAAAATCGATCATTTTCAAATCATGAAAATAAGAATATATTTTGACAATTCATTAATATAGCAGCTTCATTTATTTGGCAGCAGTATGATAGAAAGCTGGCGCTGAGCTCTGAATGGAGAAGGGCGCGTCTCTTTCCCTGGCTACCTGTTAGGATTCTCCTTTAGAACCATCTTTTGGCACCTCCAGGTAAAAGCCAGTTTCATGAGCCAATGTGAATTGCTTTTAAGGGTTTTTTTATGTTATGGCAGCATTATTTGTTTTTCTTCTACCTTGATATTTGAGCTTCTGTCAATGTTTCATTATTATGAGGAAAAAACCATTCACCTGGAAACATTGTAAAGATGAGTGAAGAAAATTTATTATCAAAACTTGTATTTTCATAATTTCTTTGTAAGTTTATTCCTGAATTACAGTTTTATTGTTTAGGCTAAATAGTTTTTATCTTGTGGAAAGTGAAATCTTGGCTTGGAAGCACTCAGTCACTCAGGCTAGAAACTGATCTGTTATTCTTGACTTTTCTACCTCCTTCATCAAAGCATATCCATTCTTTTCCAGAAAATTTCCTGAACCCATCTATTGCCTTCCTTTCTCCATCGTTACTACTTTACTCAGGCTCTCACCTTTCCTCACCTGGATGTAACATTGCCTACAGTATTCTTCCAGTTAGTTGCCAGTCCCTCCCCTTTCTAATTATTTCCCCACACTGCTTTGTTTCTCAAGTGTAAACTGGATTATGTCAGTTCTTGCCTCACATCTTTTCATGATTTTTCACTGCCTGCAGAGCATGGGATACAGGCTTCTCACCATCTGCCTTTCTTGTGTTGTATCTAACAATCCCCCTGCCCCCCAGCTATCCTTAACTAGTTCAAATAGGTTTAAGTAGCTGTGATGTTTATTATCACTTCCTCTAATGCAGACATAAGTAAGCCTTTCTGATTATAGATGAGTAGAGGAGAAATGTCATGTCATTCCTAATTCTGATACTTAACATCTTCATTTCTATCATATTCATCCCCACCCCCATGGGTTCCATACTTGCCCACACTAGGCTGGTGGCCTTCTTTCTATTACGTATATGTCTTTTTTATAGAGTTTTTATTTTTTATTTTTGAGACAGGGTCTCAATCCCTCATCCAGGCTGGACTGCAGTGATGTGATCATAAATCACTGCAACCTCAAACTCCTAGGCTCAAGCAATCCTCCCACCTCAGCCTCCTGAGTAGCTGAGACTACAGGTGTGTGCCACCACACCCAGCTAATTTTTTTTTTTTTTGTAGCAATGATGTCTTGCTATATGTTGCCCAGGCTGATCTCTAACTCCTGGGCTCAAGCGGTCCTCCTGCCTTGGCTTCCCAAAGTGCTGGGAATAGAGGCATGAGCCACTAGGACTGGCCAAAAATATTTTTAGAAGTTTGATGTCTACACAGTTTAAGTCTACTTATATTCTCTCTGTAGGCATTTATACCAATAAAGTCTTTGCATTCATCGTTGCTAGCATTCTCTTGCTTTTTTTCTTTTTTTCCTTGAAATTTAGCCCTTTTGTATATTCTAGTGAGGTGTGGAAGAACAAGCATTTTATACTGTCATTTAGGCAAATGTATATGTCCTCTTTATATGTCTTCTCTTTGTACTTAGTATAGCATGCATTAATCTGGGCTGAGAACAACTTCCTTGTGGCATAGTAATCATTTGGCTTCATTTACTCAATAACTATAATTCTGTTTGTACATCATTTTACCATTTATAGAGGCCTTTCATATTTGTTTATTTGATCTGAACCAATCCTGTTACATCATTGTAATCACCACCTTCAGCTGATAGACTAAGAAGCTGAGACTTATAAGGGTCAATGGCATGGCCTAGTACTTCCCAGCTGGGTGATGGCTCCTCTACAGGATCATGCTGTTGTCTCTCTTACAATCCTGTTATTTCTGTACTTACTGGTCAAGACTGCAATTGCTCTTTGTGCTGGAGTATGCTTTACTGATTTTAATTAGCACTTTGGATACATTATTTCATTTGATTTCCCCAGTATTTCTGTTAATTAGGCAGGGCTGGCATTATTAGTGCCATTTTACAAATAAGGATGATGCAAATCAGAATGGTTAAGTGACTTGTCCCAGTTTGCAGAACTGGGATTTAAAGAACAAAAACCAGCCGGACGCAGTGGCTCACGCCTGTAATCCCAGCACTTTGGGAGGCTGAGGTGGGTGGATTACGAGGTCAGGAGGTCGACACCATCCTGGCTAACACGGTGAAACCCCGTCACTACTCAAAAATACAAAAATTAGCCGGGCGTGGTGGTGGGCGCCTGTATTCCCAGCTACTCGGGAGGCTGAGGCAGGAGAATGGCGTGAACCCAGGAGGCGGAGCTTGCAGTGAGCCGAGATCGCCCCACTGCACTCCAGCCTGGGCGACAGACAGAGCGAGACTCCGTCTCAAAAACAAACAAACAAACAAACAAAAAAAACCAAGAACGTGTCTTCATACTCCTAGCCTACTGCCATTCCCAATGCCCCATGCTGCCTCTTTGCTCTACTGTAAGACATGTTGGAAAAAGAAATAACATTTTTATTCCTGAGATTTCACTGAAACAATTATCTGGTTATGCTGTGTACTAAAGTCTAAAACATTAAAGTTAAATGGCAGCTATCAATTTAACTTTGCATGAGTTTTATATGCCATGGTGCTACTGAAATTAATGGAATGCACAGAATCCAATAACACATTGTCAGAAAGGTGTTACTCAAGGGAAAGATAATTCAAGGCAAGGGAAAATAATACAAGAGGAGATGTGTTTTAGGATATGGTCTCATAGGGGAAGAAGAAGAATTTTTTCTTCAAGCCCTATAGATTGGAAAGGACCCATGTAACAAAAGACAGATTAATAGGAGAAAAACAAACAAGTTTATTAACATTTTGTATCAGTTTTCTGTGCTTATAACAGAATATCTGAAATTGGGTAATTTATAAAGGAAACAAATTTATTTCTTACAGTTATGGAGAATGGGAAGTCCAAGGTCCAGAGGGTGTACCTGGTGAGAGCTTTCTTGCTGGTAGGGACTCTCTGAAGAGTCTTGAGGTGGTATAGGGCATCACATGGCGAGGGGGCTGAGTGTGTTAACATGCCAGCTCAAGTCTCTCTTCCTCATTTTGTAAAGCCGCAAGTTTCCTTCCCATGGCAACTCATTAATCTATTAATCCTCTATCCATTAATCCCACATCTCAATACTGCCACATTAGGGATTAAATTTAAACATGAGTTTTGGAAGGGACAGATATTCAAACCATAGCACATGTGTGTGCTATGGAAGACATATGCATGGAAAACATCCAGAAAGTAAGTAGTTCTCAAAAAAGGTGCTTTCAATTCAAGTTTACGTAGCAAATTCAACTAAGAGCAATACATTTCTAGAGAAGTGACATGGCAAAGGAAAAGGACTTTGAGTCTCTGGTGGCAGCAACTTGTGAGAAGGCAAATAAATGGCAGATAAAGACCAGTTGGTAAAGCTTGTTCATATAGTTTCCTCTGGTATCATCTCCACATAATAAGAATCTGAAGTTATCTTCACTGATCAACCTTTGTTCTCACTGGTAAAAGGTGGGCAGGATGACTTTTGTCTTTGTAAATCTGTGTTTTGCTTTTAGGCAGATAGAGGGAGGGCAGAGAGCTTTCCTGAATCTGCTTCTTCTTAAATTGCCTTCGCTCAATAATCCTTCATATTTTGGGGGTGGCATCTTCTGGTTTCCCTCAGTATTAGTCTACCCATTCTGCTCTCAGAGTAATTCTCAGGTCCTTCTTAGCCTGTAGAAGGAGGACTTGCAGGGAGGGGAAATCTGTACCTTTTTTTTTCCTTTTTTTTTGATACAAGGTCTTACTCTGTCACCCAGGGTGGAGCATGATCTCAGCTCATTGCATCCTACACCTCCTGGGCTCAAGCCATCCTACTGCTTCAGCCTCCTGAGTAGCTGGGACTACAGGCACACACTACCATGCCTGGCCAATTTTTGTCTTTTTTGTAGAGACAAGGTTTTGTCATGTTGTTGCTTAGGCTAGTCTTGAACTTCTGGGCTCAAGCCATCTGCCTGCCTCAGCCTCCCAAATTGCTGGGTTGACAGGTGTGAGCCAGCTATATTGTGGTTTTGCTTCATAATCCATACCCATTGTTTAATCAGTAAAATTGATTGATTATGGAAACAACAGCCTATCTACAGACCATCTTGAGCGTATATGTGGTTCAGCAGGAAGAATCTGTAACTGAGCAGATAGAAAGTAGTATCTGGATTTTTTGTTTGTTTGTTTGTTTGTTTGAGACAGAGTCTCACTCTATCACCTAGGCTCGAATGCTCAGGCATGATCATGGCTCACTACAGCCTTGATCTCCCTGGCTCAAGCAATCCTCTTACCTCAGCCTCCAGATAGCTAGGACTACAGGCATGCCACCATGCCCAGGTTTCTGTTTTTGTTTTTGTTTTTTTTAATTTTTATTATTTGTAGAGACAGAGTCTTACTCTGTTGCCCCGGTGGAATTCTTTATGATCATAATGACTCTTCACTCCAGGGTTTCCCTTTAGTTGTGGTATTTGTATAATCTTTGGTTTGATTGTGAATTTCTATGTAATCTAGCATCTGTTTTTTGCTATGTCACACCTGCATGCACCTGAGTCTGTGTTCATGGAGTTGGGCATGAGTAGTGTGTTGTGTGAAGGAGGTGAAACATTACTGAGGTGGGTGGCTTAAGGTAGTATATACCAAGTTATGTTTCCTAATTTGAAGATAATCATGCAGGAAAATTTATTATAGGGAAGAGGATGATATGGTGCAGTGAAAAAATGGGGAATTAGGAATCAAAAGCTTTGAGTTCCCACTGCACTGCTGACTTGCTTTCTGATCCTAACAAGTTTCTAACTCCTCCAAGCCTCCATTCATCAAATGATATACAGAAACGCTCTTTCAGGGGGTTGCAAGGATCTAATTAGAGGCTATTGAAGACTCTTGGTACACTGTAAAATGCTATTCAGATATTATTTATTTTAATAAACAGTGATTGCTTTATGTCAGGCTCTTTAACAAAAATTCTTACAATTCAGACCTCCTATCAACACTGCAAAGCAGGCATTATTATCGCCATTAGTCAATAAGGCACCTGGCATACAGAGAGTAACTAAGTAACTTGCTCACATGCTACTTTTAAGTGATGATTCCCAATTTAAGTTCCAGCTGCTTTTTTGCTATGTTGTCGTGCTGTTAATAAAGGATAAATGGTAGAGGTTTGAACTTTAACAACAACTTGGATTATGCTTCTAAAAAAATGGAAGTGGTGCTCTAGACTAGGAGTCAGGAGGTTCAGACTGTTACTATGTTTTTCTATTATTTTGGAGTAAGTTACTTAAATTAATTTCATTAAATATGTTTAAAACACTTGGCTATGTTTCTGCTAAGGTTTACATATAAAATGCTTTCTTATTTTAATCATTTTCAGAATTTAAAAAATTTCCTTCGAAGGGATCAAAAGTATTTTATGAATCTGTTTTAATATATTTTTTTTCTTTTTTTAAAGTCATTCCTACACTAGCCAAGATTACAGTACCCAGGGAAATGTTGGGAAGATTTCTTTAGATCAGATTGATTTGGTAAGTAGAACATTCTTTTAAACTTAGAACTGTATCAATGGAGGGAACATAGATTTTCTTAAATCAAAGACTTTTGGGTGAGGAGATAGAATATTATTTCACTGCTTGCTGATTAATTTTAAAGAAAATCCCATGTCCTACTTAGATGATTTTTTAAAAATCATAGGAAAATCATTTAATCAGAAAATTATCTGTACTTTTATGAAAACAGAATTTAATCAACGATTCCAAACAGGAATTCTTTTAAATAACTAAATGGAGTTTGTGTTTACATTTAAATACTGTATACATTTAATAAAGGGGAAATGGAAAGCACTAAGTGTATTAGTTTGTTAGGGCTGTCATGACAACAGAAATTTATTTTCTCACAGTCTAGAGGCTCGAAATCCAAGATCAAAGGGATAGTAGGTTTGATTTCTTCCAGGGCCTTTCTTGTCTCACAGATGGCTGCCTTCTCCTTGTGTTCTCCTGTGGTTTTCCCACTGCTTGCATACATCCCTGGTGTCTCTTCTTTTTGTAAGGACACTGAGTGTGTGAGATCAGGACCCCACCCCCATGGCCTCCTTTAATCTTAATGAGTTCTTTAAAGGCCCCATCTCTAAATATAGTCACATTTGGAGCTACTAGAGGTCAGGACTTGATATATGAATTTCAGGGGGAGAGGACAATTCATCATCTAGTGTAGGCTACGAGATTAATAGATAGCTTATTTTAGCATCATTTGACTTTGTGGTTCCATAGGGTAGCGTACTTTGCCATACTTGTAGAATTTCTCTTTAATACATAACAGCATTTGCACTCCATACACAAAGGGAAAATAAGCCAGCCATAAATAATCTTGGGTTAGACAACTACCAAATTATTCACAAGAAATTAAAAATACACAGGGATTTTAATGCTTGGAAACAAGAACTGTAATAAGACTAGTAGAGAAAGACCGTGAGTTTGGATCAGAATGAATAGGTCATCTTCCATTTGAAAAATTATAAAAAAGTACTTGCAGTTAATATGTCTAGAAATAACAATAGGGTTGCCTACTTTACACAGTTGATTTGTTGATTTGAAATTTGTTCTCAAAGATGTCCCATCTTTTAATTTTTTTATTAAACACTTATCTCTAACAGTCCCCTTTCCCACTTCCACTCATATAATTTGTGCTTATATAATGTGAATGGTTGGAGGTTAATTCTGTTCTTTGTTCTACCTAGATGTTTCCCCATTCACAAGCAAATGTGAATTTGGTTGGATACTGTTGGAGTTCATAGAAATATTAATTCATTTAATGGATATGTATTGAGCCCATCAGTTATGTAGCAGCCATTGTGCTGTGGATACAGAAGTGAGGAAAACAGAAAATCTCCCTGCCTTCATAGACCTTACATGAGGGAGAGGGACAACATAATAAATAATAAATAATAAATGAGCAATATAATGTTAAGTGCTATGATGATGATCTTGTCATGGGTCTGTGCCTGAGACCTCGTGGTGAGTAATACAGATGTATCTTTTTTTGGACTGCCTCCTAACTCTGTATCTATATTGTTTGATCTTCACAACAGCATGTCATTTGCATATCCCTTGGTATTTGCAACTCTTCTCCAAATTTTTTCTTTAGTTTTTTCTTCTAACAAATCTGGCTTTCTCAATGCTGTTTCCCCTGTGGGCCTCTTCAAGTAGAGACAACTTTCCCCCCGAGTTCGTATATAGGTATGCGGTGAGTGTCTTTCTTGGTCCACATTTCTCTGCCTTCCATTGTTACAGCTCCAGCTCCTTTAAAGCCCTTGTGATCTTATGATATCATCTGATACCTCCTTTGTTGCTATTCCACCCCCTCCACCCACACCTGTATTCGTTGATGATTTGAACACCTAGCTAATGGTTTTGTGTACTGGCGCTATTCTTGTTATTGTTCTTGGCCTCTGCAAGATCCAAGTTGATAATTTATCCCCTATCCTGGACTTATGATTCTTTTGTTTGCTTGTTTTCCATGATCATTTTTCTATCTGTATATAGCCAGACACTATCTTTTTAATTTTTATTATTTGGACTACTGCCCACACCTCTTAAGTATCCCTCCTGCTTCCATTCTTACTCTCATATAGTCTTTTCACTACATAACAGCCAGAGTTCTCTTTGTTTATTGAATCACATCAGTCTTCTGGTCAGAACCCTCCAGTGGGTTTTCATCATATGTAGACTTAAATCCAAACTCATGTTGTGGCCTCTGAAGCCATATGTGCTCATCATTTCTATTTTATCTTCTGCTCCATTCCAGCTCACTCACTTGCTCTGGTCACATGGATCTTATTCTCTCTTTTAGCACACCACATTTATTCCTTCTCAGGATCCTCATTTCACTAGAATCCAACTTACTTTGTCTTACTTGAAATGCCATCTCCTCAAAAAGGCTTCCCTGGCCACCCAAATGGAAGTACCTCTCCCCTAATCACACTTGATTTCATTTCTCTTATTTCATTTCCAGTGTTTTGGCATCAGATGTTATCTTTTTAATGTCTGTATTCATTGTCCGTCTCCTCCTATTAAAAATAAGCTCTTCGAGGACAGGGTTTTTGACTTCTTTGTTCACTACTGGTTCCCCAGGGCTGTACACATAGTAAGTGTTAAATAGATACTTGTTGGTTGAATGAATAAGAAGTAATCAAGGAATGTGCCAAAAGAAATAGAAATTGAGTTGGGTCTTGAATGATGACTTGGCTTTGGCTACATGGCATGTGCATGAGAAGGGTGCACCAGGCAGGGCTAGCAGAGTGAGAAAAATGAGAAGCTACAGAGCATGACTGCGTGGTCATGGGATAGTGAATAATCCAGTGGACTGGAGCCGAGGACTTATTTTGGTGTAGTAATAATATACTGGGCTTTCCCGGGCTCCCTGTCACAGTGCTTCTGTGGTGCTCAAGTTTTGCCCTTGTTGGAGCCCTCATTTTATCATTTATTTCATGTATTCACTACTATGTGTCACTTACATAGTAGTGAATATAATAATTGTGGTGTCTTTTTCCTTAACTGAATTAAAGGGGACAATTAGGTCCTAGCTTATATTCCAGAACACTTAATAAATAATTGTTCTGTTATGTATAATTGAAAAGTAGTTATTGGCCAGGCGCAGTGGGTCATGCCATCTGTAATCCTAGCACTTTGAGAGGCCAAGGTAGGAGGATCACCTGAGGTCAGGAGTTCGAGACCAGCCTGGCCAACATGGTGAAACCCTGTCTCTACTACAAATACCAAAATCAGCTGGGCATGTTGGCAGGCACCTGTAATCCCTGCTACTCAGGAGGCTGAAGAAGGAGAATCGCATGAACCTGGGAGGCAGAGGTTATAGTGAGCCGAGATGGCACTGCTGCACTCCAGCCTGGGCAACAGAGTGAGATTCCGTCTCAAAAAAAATAAAAAAAAGAAGAAAAAAAAGAAAAGTAGTTACCAGATATTGAGGAAACCTTGCATGTTCATACTAAGGATGTTGAATATTGATTGTATGGATTAGAACAATGTTTAGAAAAAAATCAGATATTAATATGAAGGAACAAAAATGGTCTCATGAAAAGGAGCTGAAAGGCTTTCTAGTTAGTTCTACCAAGGGAGGATATAGGTCTGAATGAACTAGACTGGGGATGGAAAAATTCAGAAGTTGTTACTGTAAAAGAATGAAGAGAAACTAGATGGTCACTAGAGGGAACAGCAAAGTCAAGCAAAGTGAGACCTGCTCTTTCTTATAGATGAAGTGAACTTGCTAAGGCATATGTGAGGGAGTAAGAATTTAAGTCTTGGGAGGATATTTAAGGAAGTCATAGAGAATGCAATTGAAACCGTAAGTGAAAAATTAAAGTAGGAAATGATATTTCATTTTTAGCACTAAGGCACTAACTACACTTTGTTCCTTTTAACTTGGTTTCTTTAACATATTTATTTGAATTTTCCTTATGAGAAGTTTCTCTTATTTTTGCGTTCTGCTTTGTATTTGAGTTATCTTAAAAGTTCATCTGCTATTCAGCAATTGTACTTTTATCTCAGGGAAATGAAATCTTATGTTCACATAAACACCTCTTCAAGAATGCTCATAATAGCTTCATTTGAAATAGCCCAAACTGGAAACAACCCAAGTGTTCTTCAATGAGTGAATAAATAAATTATGATACATTCATACCATGGAAAACTAGTTAGTAATAAAGAAATAAGCTTATATACAACTTAGATGAATCTTGAGGGAATTCTGCTGAGTAAAAAATGACAATCTCAAAACAATACATATTATATGATTCTATTATACTCTTGAAATGACAAAATTATAGAGATGGAGAACCAGATCAGTGGTTGCCAAAGATTAGGGAGCTGAGGGAGGGGAGCAGGGTGCAAAAGTTAGATGGGGGTGGTTATAAAATCATGAGAGATCTTTGTGGTGACAGAACTTTTCTGCATCTTGACTGTGGTGGTGGATGTATGAACCTACATGTGACAAAATTGTATAAAATTTAATACGGAAGTAAGTGCATGAGTACAACTGAGGAAACCTGAATAAGACTAGTGGATTGTATCAATGTCAGTATCCTGTTTGTGATAATCTACTGTAGTTGTACATGATTTTATCTTTGGGAGAATTTGGATATATGCTATCTCTTTGTATTATTTCTTGTAACTGTATGGGAGTCTATAGTTAACTTCAAAGAAAAAGTTTAATTAAATTAAAAAAAACAGGTAAAATAAATTTTAATAGTATGTTATTTAATCCAAAGTATCTAAAATATTAACTTGTAACCAATAAAAAATGTTAATAAGAAACATCTTATACAGATAAGAGTCATCTGTAACCACAGTAATAAAGTAGCACTTTCTTATGGTGTTTGTTTTTTTATTCCAATTAAATTGAATTAGCAACCATAACAAATATTACAGGGTACCTGATAAGTCTTCCACTTAACTTAAAACTCTACTGTTTTTTCTTGTAGCTTTCTACCAAATCCTTCCCACGTTGCATGCATCAGTTACATAAAGCCTTGCGGGAAAATCACCATCTTCGTCATGGAGGCCGAATGCAGTATGTCCTATTTCTGAAGGGCATTGGTTTAACTTTGGAACAGGCATTGCAGTTCTGGAAGCAAGAATTTATCAAAGGAAAGATGGATCCAGACAAGGTAATTTTGAAAAAAAATATCAGAGTGGTACCTGATATTTTAATTTGGTCTGAAAATGAAACGGTCTATTTTTTTTTTAAATATGCTCCCTGCAATGTAGTTGAAAATTCTAAAAGGATAAATGTGTTGACAATTCAGTTTAGATAAAAAGAAACTTGCATATTAATCTAATACAAAAGATTGGGAAAGGAATGTTTTCCTTTATAGGTATATTGCCAGTAGTAATTATAGGACTGAAATTGCTTTCAGAGTTATATATCTGTAGGAATATATGCACATAATGTTTTGAGCACTGGGAGATATGAACAAATAAAATGAAACAATTTAAAATATTTTCTATTATGTTATGCAGAATCTTTTATAAACTTTTGGTTTTTTTTTTTCGAGACAGGGTTGCCCAGGCTGGGCTGGAGTGCAATGGTGCAATCATGGCTCACTGCAGCCTCGACCTTTAGTGAACCTCCCACTTCATCCTTCCCAGTAGCTAGGGCCACAGGTGGACACCATTATGCCTGGCTAATTTTTTTCTTTTTTAAATTTTTTGTAGAGATGGAGTCTCACTATGTTGCCCAGGTTGGTCTCAAACTCTTGGGCTCAAGCCGTTCTCCTGCCTTGGCATGCTGAAGGGTTGTGATTAAAGCTGTGAGCCTGAGTCATCATACCTAGCCTATAGAACATTTTTAGATGGACAATAATTACTATAAACCGGAACAACTTTTTAAAAATCCTATCTGCAGTGCTTATATTCCCAATCCTATGCCTTATTTCTCTTTAATAGTGCCAGCTAATAACATTTTACTTGGAAATATGATTTCTTGCCCCTTCTATGCCATGACACTGTGGTATGAAGAACATTTTTTACTGTTTATTTCTTGATTTGCTGCCTCCTAAAAGTAAATTATAGAAGAAAGAATATTTACCAGGTACATTTTATAGTACTTTATTATGTTTTATGTTAGTTTGCAAGCATTGCCAAAATAAAATACCACAGACTGGTTGGCTTAAAAAAGAGAAGTTTATTTCCTCACACTTCCGGAGGCTGGAAGTCCAAGATCCAAGTATTGGCAGATTTGGTTTCTCCTGAGGCCTGTCTCCTTGGCTTACAGGTGGCCTTCTTCTTGCTTTGTGCTCACATGGCCTTTTCTCTGTGCATGTGCATCCCTGGTGTTTCTTCCTTTTCTTATAAATACACTAGTCTTACAGGATTAGGGCCCCACACTCATCTGACCTCATTTAACCTTAATTATCCCTTTAGAGGTCCTATCTCCAATTACAGTTGGATTTGGAGTTAGGGGTTCAACAAATGACTTTTAGGAGATCACAATTCAGCTCGTATCTGTAGCTATATACTTTATTAAAAAGCTTAGATTTTTAAAAATAACATTATAAAAAGCTGTTACAGTTTTTTCAGATTTGTTTTAAAAACTGTCTTCATCGACAATTATCCATAGAATCTTAATGAAGTCATTTAATAGGATTTTCTTTGAGCAGTTTTGGATAATATTTTTTATATTTCTTTTAAAGGTAATTTATTCTAATTATAGAAAATATGAAAAATACAGAAAAATTCACCTGTTATCCTCCAATTTGAAATAATTACTGTCAACATTGTAGCCTTTTACTCTAGTCTACAGAACTAAACACTGCTGATTTTCACCATTCTAAAAATTGTCATTATATTATGATTATTTTTCCATATTTTTGACCAATCTTTGAAAGTATCTTAATGAGTTACATAATATATCCTTTGAAAGTGATATAATTTGTTTAATCATTCTCCTATTGTTGGACATTTGGTTGTGTCTAATTTGACTCTGTTATTTATGTTACTAATATAAATAACAGAGTCAAATAGCTAATATCCTGTGGACATAGATAGTTGATTATAGTTTTGATTATATTCTCTGTGTGTGTGTGTGTGTGTGTGTGTGTGTGTGTGTGTATGCATTCACCAGGAAATAAAATTATAAGAAACTACACACAGCTGGGAAGGTTGGCTCACGCCTATAATCCTAGCACTTTGGGAGACCGAGGCAGGTGGGTCGCCTGAGGTCAGGAGTTCAAGACCAGCCTGGCCAACATGGTGAAATACCGTCTCTACTAAAACTACAAAAATTAACTGGGCGTGGTGGCAGGTGCCTGTAATCCCAGCTACTGGGGTGGCTGAGTCAGGAGAATCACTTGAACCTGGGAGGTGGAGGTTGCAGTGAGCTGAGATCGCACCACTGCACTCCAGCCTGAGTGACAGAGCGAGACTCCATCTCAAGAAAAAAAAAAAAAAAAGGAAACTACACACAATTTTAAAGTTTTAATGCATGCTGTGAAATGACTGTTCAGAAAGGTTTTAAATTAGACCCTCTTCAAGCGATGTGAGAATTTTGCTCTGCCATTGACATCATTATGTATTATTAATTTAAAACAGTTTTTGATCTTTTTATTAGGAATTCGATGTCTTAAGTAGGTAGATGTATTAGGGTTCTCCACAGAAATGGAACTGTGTGTGTGTCTGTCTTTCTGTCACTTACACACACATGCACACGGACATACACACACTCTCTCTCACACACACACAGAGCGAGAGAGAGAGAGAGAGTTGGGGGTTATGGAAGTTGACAAGTCTGAAGATCCGCAGTTGGCAAGTTGAAGACCTGGGAGAGCCAATGTTGTAGTTCTAGTCTGAATCCAAAAGCCTGAAAACCAGAAGAATGATAGTATACAAGTTGATGCTTGAAATACACAGGTGTGAACTGCATGGGTCCACTTACATGTGGATTTTTTTCAATAAGTATATTGGAAAATTTTCTGGGGATATGCAACAATTTGAAAAAATTTGCAGATGAACCACATAGCCTAGAAATATCAAAAAAAGGAAGAAAAAATTAAGTATATATGAATGTGTAAAATATATACTAGTCTTATTTACTAACATGAGATATACAGAAATCTATTGCAAAAAGTTAAAATTTATCAAAACACATGCACACAAATGTACAGACCATACATGGTGCTACTCCCAGTAGAGAGAAATGTAAACAAATATAAAGATGCAGTATTATAACCTACATAAAATTAACTGTAGCACATTCTGTACTACTATAGTAATTTAATAGCCCCACCCTGTTGCTACTGTGGTGAGCCTATAAGTGTTGCAAGTATCTGCTTAAAACGCTCTGTGATGCTAATCATCTCAGCGTAAGCAGTTTGCACAGTAAATTGTATATTACAGTAAAGTGATCTCTCACAGTTCTCAGGTATTTTTCATCGTGTTCAGTGCAATATCATAAACCTTGAATAACACCATCGGGCTCATAGGAAGTGTCACTAGTAATGCTGGAAATGCTTCCCCAAACCAGAGAAAAGTAATGATATTACAAGAAAAAGTTGAATTGCTTGATATGTAATATAGATTGAGGTCTCCAGCTAAGGTTGACTGCCATTTCAGACAGATGGTTCATCTTGTAAATAGATAATGTAAACTTACGGTATCGATCAATGTAGTACAGTACTGTAAATGTATTTTCTTATGACTTTCTTTCTCTTTTTGTATTTTTAGTTGAGACGGGGTTTCACCATTTTGGCTAGGCTGGTCTTGAACTCCTGACCTCAGGTGATCTGCCTGCCTCAGCCTCCCAAAGTGCTGGGATTACAGGTGTGAGCCACTGTGCCTGGCCTATTATGACTTTGTTAATTTTTTTTTCTCCAATTTACTTTATTGTGAGGTTACAGTGAATATATATAATACAGTGAATATATGTAATATTCAAAATATGTGTTAATCAGCTGTTTATGTTATTGGTAAGGCTTATGGTCAACAGTAGGGTTTTAGTTGTTAAGTATTTGGGGAATAAAAAGTTATACATGGATTTTTAACTGTATGGGGTGAGGGGTGGAGGTTGTTGCCTATAATCTCTGCGTTGTTCAAGGGTCAGCTTTAGTTCCAGCTCAAATGCCAACAGCTTCGAGACCCAGGAAGAGTCAATGTTTCAGTTTAAAAAATGAGGTCCCAGTTTAAGGAAGTCAGACAGAAGGAAATTCCCTCTTACTCACAGGAGGTCAGGCTTTTTGTTCTGTTTAGCCTTTCAACTGATTGGTTGAGAATTATTCACATTAGGTAGGGCAATCTGCTTTACTTTAACTACCAATTCAAATGTTAATCATATCCAGAAACACCCCCTCAGACACACCCACTGTAATGTTTGACCACATGTCTGGGCATCTCATGGCCCAGTCAAGAGCTGGGTTTTTTTGTTTGTTTGTTTGTTTGTTTTTTGAGACAGAGTCTCGCTCTGTCACCCAGGCTGGAGTGCAGTGGCGCAGTCTTAGCTCACTGCAACCTCTGCCTCCCAGGGTTCAAGCAATTCTCCTGCCTCAGCCTCCCAAGTAGCTGGGATTACAGGCATGCATCACCATGCTCAGCTAATTTTGTATTTCTAGTAGAGACGGGGTTTCACCATGTTGCTCAGGCTAGTCTCGAACTCCTGACCTCAGGTGATCCACCCGCCTTGGCTTGCCAAAGTGCTGGGATTACAAGTGTGAGCTACTGCCACCATGCCCGGCTGGCGAGTTGTGTTGTTTTGAAGTGAAA
Source organism: Pan troglodytes (assembly GCF_028858775.2). Classification (NCBI taxonomy): domain Eukaryota; kingdom Metazoa; phylum Chordata; class Mammalia; order Primates; family Hominidae; genus Pan; species Pan troglodytes. The sequence continues at coordinate 66,157,231 of NC_072403.2, forward strand.
AGAGAGAAGTTGAGCTAGCATTTTAGCTTGGTTTGTGCTGTAAACTGAGAGAAGAAAAAGGAAAGTAGAGAGGGAAAACCAGCTGCACCAGCCTATATGGACACTTACCCTGAGTACTAAGTCTTTGCCTTGGACACCTGTTCATTGACCTGCCTTCTTTTATGTACATCTGGAATAGCCTGTGGAGCAATATCATCAGTAGTCTTTTTTTTAACTTGTATGTTTAAATTTTTTTATTATGGAATTTTTATTTTGCAATGCAAACTTTTTTCAAAAATTCTTATAAAAGAAAATAAATAATTTTTTAGTTTTCTAGATAACATATAGTCTATATTTTTATTAGCTTATTAATTACAGCAAATGTTATTTTGACTAAAGGATTGTAAGACACATTTCTGACTTTCTATGACTATTTAGTGTTCTGTTGTTACATAGTCCATATTGTAAATGTTCATGTTTTTCTCAACTATATCGTTTAAATGTTTTTTCAATGACATGTAATAAACTAAGGCATACTAAATTACAATATTCTCTAATTGAACCATTGTATCTATTTGTTAAGTGATACATACAATTAAAAATATTCTTAAGAGGTATAAAAATTGTTGGCTTAAAATACTGCTTATAGGATATTTTTTAGGATGATTATAGAAGATGTTAAACATTTTTTATAGTGCTAATTAAAGGACTTGGGTGTTGAACCCAGCTCGAATGATTTGAAATAACAGCTTCTGTTTGGACAGCTTATGTCCTAACAGTGTAAGAAAAATGATGTGGTAACAGTCAATTTCAACTGGAATTTTTCTGTACTATTGTTTCCCAAATGATCATAATGTCTGATTTCTTTCTCTTAATATTTGTGTCCTCATTGTGACTTATTTGAGATACATTGCTATGTGAGTCTGAGCAAATATTTTGGGTACTTAGCCAGTACTTTTGAGTCAGCAGAGACTGGTATAATATCTCCAGCAATTTTGAGCTCTAACTCTGCAGCTACAACTACCATTCCTAGATATACTGCCTGGAACCAAATATTTCTTTACCCTAACTTCTAACGCAGCTCTGTTCTTGAATTGACTGCCTGATCAGTATCTGTCTCTTCCTCCCATCTTTACTTACTTGTGCTTGTTGCAGGCATTTTTTTTTTAACACTTTGCTTTTAAAACTAATGTTATACTTAATGTTGGAGGGGAATGTGTTGTCTGTATTCTGAAATAATTTACACCTGTATTAGTGTTTGTAACTGTCATCCAAAGTATAAATATTAAAGTATTGTGTCTCTAGATACCTTTTATTAAGGTTAAGCAGTTTTTGTGTTATAATGCACATAATTTCTGTTATAAACATTTTTGAGTAGTAATAATGGATTGTGGAAGCAGCTTAAGGTTCTGATGCTCACTGTTATTTTTTTATTAGGAATTTGATGTTGTAAGAGTTAAAGAAGGAGGAAAGAAACACGAAAAGCAGCTCAACAGTCAAAGACAGGTTTATTTTGGAGAATAAACCTGAGTGGGGCTTCTGGCCGAGTTTGGTCAGTAATGCTGTCTCTTACAGACTGAGAGTATTTATTGGTGAGAGAGCTTGGAATGTTTCTGTGTGGGGGAGAAGTTTATGGCAGGGTTGGAATGTCTCTGGTCGGAGAGGAGATTATGTTGGGGCTGACATCTCTCCAGCTGCAGGGGAGGATATCTCGGGGCTGGCATGTCTCTGGTCAGGGAGGGGTTTGGCGTGTTTCTGGTCACAGATGTTATTTGTGGTTTATGGTCATGCTGACTTTAGCCATTAAGCTGATGCCCTTTGGATTTAGGCAGTTTTTGATCAACGTAAATTTTAAGATGACGGTGCTTGTCCAAGATGGCAATGCTCCTGCTCTGTCAGATGTATTAAGTCAGTCCTACATATGTAAAAATTAGCCATCTGTCTATAAAATGCTTATTCAGAGTTACTAGTTTGGATTATTTTTCTGGCCTTTTGAAACTATTTTCTGGCTAGCATATATATTCCAATAAATGATATAGGTTATTTGCTACCAGATTATGTTCTTTTAATTTTGGGTGCTTATGACTACCTTATATTTATTGCTTATTTATTCATTTATTATCTGTATCCTACAATTAGAATATAAACTATATAAAAGCAGGTATCTTGTCTTTCTTGTTGACTGCTGCATGTTCAGGCACCTAGAACAGTGCCTGACTCGTAGCAGGCACTCAATAAATGTTTATTGAATAAACTAATACATGGAAATTTCCATATTATTTACATAGAAATAAATTTTCATACATGTTCATAGATATTATTTATTTATATTTTTCTGAATACAAGGTAAATTCTACCAAATCTTTAAAGTTTGGCTTTCGATATGAGAAAAAATAATCTTTATCTGTTTTGGTTCTTTTTAGATAGAGCTGTTTCTAACAAGTTATAGAATTTAAGTCATTTTAGTTGCTTTTTTATTTCTAAGAGCAGTAGATCTCAGCATCAGCATCATTTGGGAATTTGTTAGAAATATAGATTCCCAGAATCAAATTTGTTGTCGTCCATGTATTTTTCTAAATCAAAATATGGATTGGTAGAATATACAAATATACAAATATTTAACATAGTATCATATTACGATTTTTATAAAAAGTACAGAGAAATATATTTGTGTGTATATGTATATACATAGATACATACACATGTACATATTCCATCTACTTGGCATAGATCATTCAGCCGATTTTTATTGTGTGTTTATCATGAACATGTACCATTCCGAACATACTGAAATAAAAGAAACAGCCCTTATTTATGAAGACTTTCCAAGACCTTATTTTATTTATTATAATTATTTTTGAGATGGAGTTTCGCTCTTGTTGCCCAGGCTGGAGTGCAGTGGCGTGATCTCAGCTCACCACAACCTCCACCTCCTGGGTTCAAGCTATTCTCCTGCCTCAGCCTCCCAAGTAGCTGGGATTACAGGCATGTGCCACCAGGCCCGGCTAATTTTTTTTTGTATTTTTAGTAGAGGTGGGGTTTCTTCATGTTGATCAGACTGGTCTTGAACTCCCGACCTCAGGTGATCTGCGCACCTCAGCCTCCTAAAATGCTGGGATTACATGCGTGAGCCACCATGCCTGGCCCCTCCAAGACCTTATTTATGAGAGTCTTCCAAGAGATTTATTTGGAAAAACCAGATAAATACAAATGTACAGACAGAGAAAGAAGGGAATTTCATGTTAAAGGGACAACATTTTAAAGGACCTTAAAGTGCAGTCCATCCTGTAGGTGGTAGGAACCTGAACTGTACCAGTGTAATTGTGGCAAGAGGGGAGTCTGGAGACATAGATTTTTTAGCCTAATTACTAAAGATAGATTGAATTAGTAGGCCAGTAGGAACTGGTCTTGTTGGGTAGGTAGGTGCCAACCAGGATCCTGTCAGCCAGGATAGGGTCAACTGGTAACTGGAATTTAGTCAAATATGTGTAGTTTCACAACTTTGAATATTTACTAAAATAATATAATGAATGTTGGATGCTATGCAGGTTTACTGAAAAGCGGAAAATAGTATGAGTAAAGTTTCCACTTGGTTCAAATTAATTTCGCCTAACTTCGGATTTCTGATTATATAGGCCAACATTGATTTTTAAGAAACTATTTTGCTTTAGAGCAAATTTAAAAATTTTAATCTACTTGGTTATAGTTTAATTGAGAATGAAGGAATTGGAAACCAGTTCCAAAACACGTTGGTAAAAAGGAAAGTATTATTAAGGTGATGTGGAGTAAGAAAGTTATTAGAGTGGATCGTGTTAGAGACCAATCTTGAATTAAGATTTGGAGAAAGTGAATGACATGGATTAGTTGAGAAAGAACTGAGAGCAAGAATACACAGTGAACAAGGAATGAGGGGAAAGGACACAAAACATCGTTAACTCTTCCATTATTTTCTTTATTTTTATAATTATTTTAATAAAATAATTTTACAGTAATAATTCTTCCATTTATTACTCATTCACTTAGGCTTTTTATTACCTGTTTTTGGGATTGTTGTGGTTTTGACTGTTGTGATTTAAAATTCTCCATTTCCAGACTTTTTGTAATTTACCTTCTCAGTATATTTGAATACTGTTTTATTTAGATGCATATTATACTTGAGGATAGAGATTTTAGTATTAAAACATCAACCATTTCCAAGAGAACATTCCATTGTTGTATGATCTTATAGCAAACCAATTGCTTTTCACAGTATACCTTACTCCAAAAAACATTGGTTTCATAATGTAGGGTTTTTATTCTTAAATTGTTGAATATGAATATTGATATATGTAAAATGTTAAAATAAAGCTCTTTGAGTTAACCCTTGTCAGTGAAGGATGGAGAAATTTGAAAATTGCACTTAGGTTGCTGAATCAGATTTTTTGAATTTGTGAATGATTCACAAGAAGTATTTAAAGTTTTGAACGTCTTATTCCTTAAATAATTTCCCGTATTTCTGAAATAAATGCACCTATGCTTTATACAAATAAAATTTAATTAGTCAGAGTAAAGTTTTTCATGTTTTTCTTAGTTGTAATTATAATTTACAAGCCTGTCTACCTGAAAAAAGCATCACCCTGGGTGCAAGAGATATAAAATCAAACCTTTATTTATTTATTTTTTATTTTAAAAATTTCAACTTTTATTTTAGATATGGGGGTACATGTGCAGGTTTGTTACCTGAGTATATTTTGTGCTGTGACGTCATCTCCCAGGTAGTGAGCATAGTACCCAATAGGTAGTTTTTCAGTCCATCCTCCCTTCCGCCTCTAATAGTCCTCCGTGTCTATTGGTCCTATCTCTATGTCTGTGGGTGCTCAATGTTTAGCTCCCACTTATACGTCAGAGCATGCACAAACCTCTATTTAAAGTATGAATACCATGAAAATATTCTTTTACTTGGCACTTGGATATTAAATCACTTTGGCGACTAGCTTTGTTAAGTATTACATTGAACTGGATAATTCTTCTAATAAATTCAAAGCATGTGTCCTGTCAGATTGCTCATAGTGTTGTTATTCTGAATTGCTTTAAGCTGGTTTTATTGGATATTAGGTACAACATTGATAATGCACATTTTCTGTAGCTGTGGTTTCTGTCCTTGATGACAGCATGCTTAAGGTCTATTATATGTTGTTATAATTGGGTCAAGGAACATTTAGCACTGTTTAAAAAGCTTATCTTTTCTTCCAGAATCTAGCTTGCGTCAAGACTTAGAACCAACTTGTGTTGTTAAAAATTGACTACTGAAGGATTAAATATTTGGCAGGTGGGATGTGAGTATATGAAACATTTATTGTTAGGATTTTTTATTTCAGGGACAGGTAGATCTCAGCATCAGCATCATTTGGGAATTTGTTAGAAATGTGGAGTCTCAGAATCAAGTTCTGGGGTCAGGGCCCACAATTTGTGGTTTAACAAATCATCCAGATGAAATTGATGCACACTAAAGATTCAGAACTACTGTTTTAACTACTACCCTGTCATAGTCCATTTTCTAGTGCTTATCACAGAATATCTGAAAGTGGGTAATTTATAAAGAAGAGAAATTTATTTCTTCTAGTTATGACTGAGAAGTCCCAGGTCATGGGGCTGCATTTGTTGAGAGCCTCCTTACTTGTGGGGACTCTCTGAGGAGTGCCAAAGTTAAAGCAGGAGTGCCAAAAGTTAGAGCAGGAACCAGATTTCCTGGTCTTAGCATACAAGAAAATGGAGGCGATGGGAATAGAATGTGTGTTCCTAAAGTTTAAGAAGTCAGGAAGGAAAGAAATAGAGCATACTAGGTATAGAGGGTGACTGTGCCAAGCAAGGTTTTCAAGTTGGGGTGGGCAGGAGCAGTAAAACTCATGGAAATGGAGGATGTGCTGAGAATACTTGAGGAAACAAGGCCTGAGGAGATGGAAAGAGAATTTTAAACATTTATTTATTATGTGATTATTATAATATGAACCTCTGTTTCCTATGTGATGTTCCCTGAGTGTAGAATTTGTTTCTTTCTTACCGTGATATACCCAGCACTTGAGATGGTACTGACAGACTGTATATGCTCAGTAAAATTTGTTGAATGACTGAAAGAATTGCATTGGGAGTTTAGTTTATCTCACACCTGATGGATATATGAAAAATTATGAATTGGTAAAGGAGTGTTTAAAAGTAGAAAGAAGAGCTGTGGGAGCTCACATCCACTGCTCATCTTTCCAATAAAGTAGGCAGGGGAATTGCTTACCAGAAGGATTTGGTGTATTTAGGACTTAAAGAAAGTTGAAGAGTCTAGAATAATACCTTCCATAAGTGTGCTAAGTCATTAACTAATAAAAAAAAAAAAAAAGATTGCTAAGCTACAGAATGGTTACAGTTTGAGTTTCTAGCATATGCTAGGCACTATAACTAATATTCTACATACACAATTTTATGGAATCCTTAAAACAATCTTAGGAGATAAGTATTATTTATGTTGAGTTTACTAATGAAAAAACAGTACTAGGCTATAAATTTGTAACTGGCTAAGTCAGCACTATTATGTTGCTTTCTCTAGCAGTGTCTTATGGCCTTAGAGCAAAAGCAGAGATGGCATAAGGTAAAATTTATTCAGGTTTAGGAGTTAGCAAAGCAGGCATGCTGCTTTAAATTCTTCCTATGTTTTCTGTTTAATTTAATCTCACAGCACCACCATGAGGTAAATATTATCTTCATTCGATGCAGAGTTTAATGTGTTTTCCTCAGGCAGCAAAGGTGGTACATGATCAAACCTGGGTTAGACCCAGGTCTATTTTATTCCAAACCCTGAACTTCCCCCAGTACTCTCAGAAGGAAGACTAGACTTAGTGTTTAGGTTGACACTGATAATGATAACTATGTAAACTTTAGAGAACACAATTAACAATAGAGATTTTTCAGTTCTTGAGGACAATAGTAATGTCTGCTAAAATATTGCAAAGAATTAAGTATATATGTGAAATACTATGTAATCTATAATGTACTAAAGAAATTGAATAATTTTAAAATGTTGATAAAGGGGTTATTCTATATCATTCACATTTTCTCAATATATTTGTAAACCTGTTAACTTCCAGACACAAATATTAGTTTTCTAATTGCCTATGTCTTGGTTTTTCTTTCAAAGAAAAGCTTGTTTTGTTTGAATGTTCGTGTTAGTGAGATCCTAGGAAAGTAATTTGAATGTAATGAAAAAAATAGTTTCTTATGGCTCACGCCTGTAATCCCAGCACTTTGGGAGGCTGAGGCGGGCAGATGACCTGAGGTCGGGAGTTTGAGACCAGCCTGACCAACATGGAGAAACCCTGTCTCTACTAAAAAGACAAAATTAGCTAGGTATGGTGGTACATACCTGTAATCCCAGCTACTCGGGAGGCTGAGGCAGGAGAATTGCTTGAACCTGGGAGGCGGAGGTTGTGGTGAGCTGAGATCTCGCCGTTGCACTCTAGCCTGGGCAACAAGAGCGAAACTCCATGTCCCCCCTAAACCCCCGTCAAAAGAAAGTTTCTTGCAAAAATAGTCTAATCTTTCTTATTATTATTTTTGGGCAGCAATTTTAAAGGTACCCTTAACAGCTACCAAGTCATCTAAAACATATTTTTGAAGCTTTATTGCAGTGAAATTTGTTATATTCTCTCTTATAAATATTTTGGTGTATAATAAAGATATGTGTATGTTAAGGGTTTAATTCTTCTCTTGATGCTTTCCATAGCATGTGGAATACCAATTCTAGATTATACAGTATAATAATTAATATTTAAACATTGACTTGAACAGGTTGGGCTTGCTTTCATGAATTGTCAAGAGGCTAGCTAGTCAAAATTCAAATTAAATTATGTATTGGGTTAAGTCTATCATTAGAATAAAACAGGTGTTATTATCCTTCTCCTAACACTATTCTGGCAAAAATTAGCTTTAGTAAATTTAATTGCTCTTGATGTTGTACTCCAAATACTTTTTAATTCTTAAATTATGGAAATAAGATAAAAAATAGAAGACTTCAACTCTGTCATTCATTTATAAATGTCATTTTGCCAGTGATACCTTATGGATTATGCTGATATATTAAAATGAGATTAAAAAAATAAAATGACATTTTATTCAACATTTTAAAAGGTGGGTCAAATTTTTGTTGCTAATATATGTGGTACTTTTAGGGGAAAATGACAATAAAATATGTATCTTCTTAAAAAGATGCCAGTTTAAGATATCAAGAGTATGTTTTAATTGGCCATGTCTCTGGACAAATTGGGTACGTATAAGCTCCAAAATGGGTCAGACTTCTGATACGAAGGATTTTTCTTTGGGAGATTTATTAATATTAGGAATCTCAGGGGCTTGAAGTGTGGGGAAAGTATACTCTTGGCTTTCTTTAACAACCTGTTGTGTGTTTGTCACCCATCTTTTGCCTGTAAATCTTTGTTGAATTTATTATTTTGTTTTTACTTAAAAAAATTACTTTGAACCATCTTTCCAGTTTGTTTACTTCTATGTAAAGTAGGATTTTATTTTATTTAAAAAATAACCAAACAGTTATTTTGCACCTGCCTGTGTGCATGACTCTTTATAGTAAGAGAGTATATAAGTTTAAACTGTTGTGGGGACCCAGAGAATGGTTGTGCTTTAATAGTGCGATTGTTGTTGTTGTATGCAGCTCAGTCAGAAAAGCAGGAATCCTAATCAGGAAAGGGCTAGAGGGATGTTTACTCAAGGGGAAATCTAGATGGTTACTGTTCTGTATTGATAAGAATGTCACCTGTTAAGTGAAGTCAGCCTTTTAATTGAGAATAAGTTCAGAGAAGGAGACACAAAAACTCAGATTTAAAAAATTTGAATGGTAAGGATGATACTGATTAGGCACCCTAAGAAGTAGATTGCTTTTCGACTTTGATCCCAGAATAAGCTTGTCATTTTCTTTTGTACTATCTTGGACATAACCTGCCTTTTCCTAGGGGACTGTTTAAAGAGTGTATTTTGTTCATCCATTCAACAAACATTGAGTGTCTACTATGTCCCCGGCAGTCTTCTAGCTACTAGAGGTATAGCAGCAGTGAACAATATAGAAAAAAAAATTAAAACTCTGGAGCTTACATTCTGGTTAAGGAGAGACAGTAAACAAGTAAGTGAATTATTGATATATTACTTTGTGATTACTGCTATGAAGAAATTTTTTCATGAAGAAGATAAGGAATGCTGTTTAGTGCCTGGATGTGGTTTTAAATAGGGTGGTCGTGGAAGGCTTAAACAAAAACATGATGTTTTGCCACAACGTAAGTTTTATGTAAGAACTCTAGGCTTGGCATTTTTCTTTTCATATCTTAGTGGGATATGAATAGCAGGTCTGAGTGTTCACCATTTTACAATGAAGAAACTCGAGGCAAAGAGAACTGTCCAAGTGTACTCAGAATTAACAGACACTGGATCTTAAAACCTTTCGATATGATTTCAGTCTGTGGAGGTTTGAGCTGTAATGCAGCCAGATTTAGCTAAAAGTCAGTGGGTTCGGGGAAGACCAGCAGGAGGCAGTGGAGCACCAGCACAAGCTGAGGCCAACTCCCATTGGTGAGGCTTGGGCAAATGTAGCTTAAGTCAGGTGAGAAGCACTGGCTTGGTGGCCTGGGCTTACATGAGGCCTACACTAAGCTCACTGCGTCTCTGCTCTCCGTGAGGAAGGTGGTTTCAGACCCTTCATTTTGGAGGGGCTGTCATTTAAAACAAGGTACCAGGCTCTGTCTGTGACTCTAGGACTGAAAAGGCAGATTTCCTTGCTCTCAAGTCTTTGATCCCTGTAGCCTACCTACTAGGATTGAGTAAAGCAACACTGTCTTAATCATGCCTAGGCTCAAGGATCTTGTGATTTAGTCAAGTTCTTAGAGAGGGGAAAAGGATTTTCTACTAAAATCTCAAAAGAATTCCTATATTTTTATCCCCCACTGGAAAGATACACCAGAGGGAAATGAATGATGTCTACAATAAGGTGTGTGAGTCTTGGGCACAATTAATCTTTTTACCTACTATATGCTTTAGTTTGTCTCCACATCTTTGGACCTCAAGGCCTTTTATTTCAACCTCTCATTTCCTTTTCCTTTGCATTGGTTGAGACATTTTTTAAGCTCTCCAGTTGCATTCCTGTATGCCATCCTTACCCTTTGAATTTTCATGTAAGCCTCAAAAAAACAAATATTTCTACATAGTTTCTCTCCACCTATCTTTTCTGCCCCTTCCTTTGGCAGTTTTTAGACTTTTTTTTGTACGAAGAAACCCCTTGTTTTCCGTAGGCTTTCAAAACAACACTGTGATGAACATTCGTCTCAGATTTTCTCCACTGTAATATTTAAAAATTGCAAATAAATTGTATTTTATTCTATTAGATTTAGACAGTGTACTCAAAAACAAAATGTTTGTCAGAATGAGTAAATATGAAACAATACCATTGTCACTAGCTTAAATAGTGGTTAAGTGATATTGTTCAGTAAATCCATATGTAAGAATAAAGTCAGAATGGTAAAAGTTTGACATTTCACAGGAAATGTGTGGATTAAAGGGATTTTTATTTGTTTAAATATAGTCGCTTTGTAATTTAGATAGAATAATACTGTTAAACCAATTTGAAGACAAGGTGTGCTTTCTATGTTGATGTTTTTAGGTTATATTATAATTTGATGTCTCTTTACCAACAAAGGAAAGATATACATATATAGATTAATTCACTTTGATATGAGTTTTATCACAATAATGCTTTTATTTCTACCGTTAGTTTTAAAAATACTTAAAATTGCCTCTTGAAAAATCTATATTTTAAAAAACATGAATCCAGGATATAGTCATTTTAATTAGTATATTTGAATAGAATGTTCACTAATGAGAATGATCTCAAGGTAATTCAAGAAGAGATCATGAAGTCTTTGTTTTTCTAGGAAATTTCCAATTTTTTCTGTCTTTAAAGGTGGACTTATTTTTAAAGGTGGACTCTTTTTTTTGCCAACATTGCATGCACTTTCGTTGCCCTTCTTGTTTCCTGTTATGCTTGCTGTAACTCACTGTGTAAACCTTGAGGCTCCATTACTTGCTTTGAGGTTTGGTATCCTATTCTTTAGTGATAGGGCGACTGCAGAAACACTGCAGTGTGGTCTTTAGAGTTTCAAGGGTGTCATAGTACTTAAGGCTACTTTTTGTCCTCCTTTTTTGCTTCCTTATTCCTTGCAAAGCTTTGCCTTGGCCACATGTGAGATCAAGCAGTATGTTTCCACAGTTTCTAAATTCTTACTCTAAGGAATTAGGGACAAGATGATTTCCCCAAATCATCCCTATCCCATGTATGGGCCTTCTAGGAATAGTAACATAAAAATCTGCCTTTATTAATAGGTCCTTTCTGACAAATCAACACTTAAACATTATTTTAACACAATTTTATGATGATGATTATCTGCTACAGTTTTATGTATTTTAATCATTAACTTATTGATTGTGCCTTGAGGCCTCTTACATAAAGGATGCAATTTGAATAATGCCTTGGTAAAACCATTTAATCTCTGTTTACAACTATATTATGTTTCATCCCAAACAGTAATGATGACTCCTTTCTATGGATAACATGGCACATATTGTTTACATGTAAATGTTGTTTTAAAAGCTATATTTTGTTAGACTTAGATTTTCACATTCAAGATCATTCCTAAAGCTTTATGTGATTTTTTAAAAGATAATTTTAATCTACCTATAGTGTGTATAAATTTATTACCTAGAGAAAAGGAAGAAATTATACTGTCTGATAGGGGAGAGAATTCTGAATAATTAAGGGGCAACTAGTTGGAATTAATTTTAGTACACTGGGGATGAACTAGATTTAGTTTAAGCCTCTGTTGACAAGAGCTCTAGAATCCTTTCTGTTTATCACAGAAGGCCCAGCCCTGTGTTAATCCTTTCCTGAGCACCTTAGCCAGCAGTGACTAACACCTCTTTCAATCTTCACTAAATTTTAAGTGTCTAAATAGCAGGGATTCTATCTTAAAGTTTTTATATTCTCCCCACCCATCTCTTGCATAGGAAAGAATGCTCTGCACCTAGTCTTTTCTTAATATGTATTCGTTGGCCGAAAATGGACCTAAGTGTGTTAAGCCTTTAGTTTTCTCTTTGAAAAATTGAAGGATATGCTACTTCATGGTTTTTTCCTTCATATTTAAATCTTGCTGTTGTCGTAAAGACAGACTTTTCATTTAAAAAGTATAATTGCTAAGGAATGTGTTTTCGTTCTTTCAGGGAACCCTTCCAGCCAGATCATTTGCTTTTCTGACTGTTGAGTATAGATAGGCTTGTCCTTAGAGAAAGCAGACTGTGAGTGCCACAGTGAATGCCTTGTATTATTTTCTCTTTACAAAGATAAACCAAAGTTCTAAAAGAGCACATTGTCTGCTTTATTTGTAGGGAAAGAATGTGTATCAAAAGGGGATATAATATTTTGTTGATAGAGACAAATGGACTAAAAAATAATGTTATTTTTCTTAGAAACATTTAACATTTTAAGTGGCTTTTTGAGAAGATGGCTGATTTAAAGTAAACTTGCTATCCTTTGGCATGGTTGAGCCATTTAAAATAATTTGTTAGAGTGGGGAATGCTAACCTTTATTAAGTCCTGCAGTATGTCTGGCGCTTTGTGTAAATATTGTATCTATTTATTTATTTGAGACAGAGTCTTGCTCTGTCACCCAGGCTGGAGTGCAGTGACATGATCTTGGCTCACTGCAAGCTCCACCTCCCAGGTATGGGTGATTCTCCTGCTTCAGCCTCCCAAGTACCTGGGACTATAGTTGTGCACCACCACATCTGGCTAATTTTTGTATTTTTAGTAGAGACAGAGTTTTACTATGTTGGCCAGGCTTGTCTGGAACTCCTGACCTCAAGTGATCCACCCGCCTCGGCCTCCCAAAGTGCTGGGATTATAGGTGTGAGCCACCGTGCCTGGCCTACTTTGTATAAATATTCTTATTTAAGCTTAGAAATTCACCATATAAAAATAGGTATAATTACCTGGATTTTGCAAAGAAACACCCTGAAGATCAGTGAGTTTACTGCTAGGTAGAAGCTCCGGGATTCACATGATTTTTCTGTTCATTGGATGGGCCATACCACAAACACTAGATAAGCTTTATGACATTGTCTTCTTCCTTTAGAAAAATGAAAAATAAAAACAAAATATTGAAAGGAACAGAGAAATAGACATTGCTGAACACCTGGCTAAACTAATTATTCTACTTGAGCCCTAACTTTAGCTACGGGGGATAGAAAAAGTCCATGATTCTCATTTTTGGAAAGAAATATAATTTTTTTGGACAAGAAGAGCTTTTATTTTCATATTTATTAAACTCTGTCTGTATGCTAATATTTTAAGGACTGTCAGTAATCAGGAACACAATGCCATCATTCACAATTGCCATAATAAGAATAACATACTTAGGAATACAGCTAACAAGAGAGGGGAATGAGCTCTACAATGAGAATTAGAAAATACTGCTCAAAGAAATCAGAGATGACACAAACAAATGGAAAAACATCCGATACTCACAGATAGGAAAAATCAATATCATTAAAATGGCCATTCTGCCCAAAGTAATTTATAGATTCAATGCTATTCCTATCCAACTACCAATGACATTCTTCACAGAACTAGAAAAACTATTTTAAAATTCGTATGGAACCAAAAAAGCCTTAGTAGCCAAAGCAATCCTAAGCAAAAAGAACAAAGCTGGAGGCATCATGTTATCTGACTTCAAACTATACTACAGGGCTACAGTAACCAAAACAACATGGTACTGGTACAAAAACAGACATAGACCAATGGAACAGAATAGAAAGCCCAGAAATAAGGCCGCACACCTACGACCATCTGATCTTCAACAAAGCCGACAAAAGCAATGGGGAAAGGACTGCCTATTCAACAACTAGTGCTGGGATAACTGACTAGCCATATGTAGAAGATTGAAACTGGACCCTTTCCTTACACCATATAAAAAAATCAACTCAAGATGGATTAAAGACTTAAATGTTAAACCCAAAACGCTACAAACCCTGGAAGACAACCTAGACAGTACCATGCTGGACATTAGAAATGGACAAAGATTTCATGACAAAGATACCAGAAGCAATGGCAACAAAAGCAAATATTGGCAAATGGGATCTAATTAAACTTAAGAGCTTCTTCACAGCAAAAGAAACTATCAACAGAGTAAACAGACAACCTACCAAATGGGAGAAAATATTTGCCAACTGTGCATCTGACAAAGGTCTAATATCCAGCATCTATAAGGAACTTAAACTTAAAAGAAAAACAAAAAAAAGTCCATTAAAAAGTAGGCTAAGGACATGAACAGATACTTTTCTAAAGAAGACATACATGTGGCCAACAAGCATAGGAGAAAAAGCTTAGTATCACTGATCATTAGAGAAATGCAAATCAAAACCACAGTGAGATACCATCTCATACCAGTCAGAATGGCTATTATTAAAAAGTCAAAAAATAATAGATGCTGGTGAGGTTGTGGAGAAAAGGGAACACATACACTGTTGGTGGGAGTGTAAATTAGTTCAACCATTGTGGAAAGCAGTATGGCAATTCCTCAAAGAGCTAAATACAGAACTACCATTCGACCCAGCAATGCTGTTACCGAGTATAAGAGGAATATAAATCATTCTACCATAAAGTCCTATGCACGCGAATGTTCATTGCAGCACTATTCACAATAGCAAAGACATGGAATCACCCTAAGTGTCCATCGGTGACAGATTGGGTAAAGACAATGTGGTACACATATACCATGGAATACTCTTCAGCCATAAAAAAGAACAAGATCTTGTCTTTTGCAGGAACATAGATGGAGCTGGAGGCCATTATCCTTAGCAAACTAATGCAGGAACAGAAAATCAAATGCTGCATGTTCTCATTTATAAGTGGGAGTTAAATGATGAGAACTCACGAGCATAGAGAAGGGAACAACAGACACTGGAGCTTCCTTGAGGGTGGAGGGTGGGAGGAAGGAGAGGAGCAGAAAAAAATAACTATTGGGTACTAAGCTTAGTACGTGGGTGATGAAATATCTATACACCAAACTGCTATGATGTGAGTTTACCTATATAACAAACCTGCACATATCCCCCAAACTTAAAAGTTAAAAAAAAAAAAAAAAGAAAAAGATATGACTCTTGACCTCAGGGAACATAGTCTATACTAGACTGTTATAACTTGTATTTTAATATAACTATTGAATTGCCTTGTAAATAATAATAACCTCTTTGGAGACAGATACCACATTTTGTTAGGTTTAAATTCGAGTAAGTATTGGATATTTAGAAATATTTCACAAAACTTAATAAATAAATAGACATTAGTCTCCTGAGAGGGCAGTTCTCTTGTTTTGGAAGGCACTGTGGTGTGGCGGGGAGAATGTAGACTTTGGAATCAAACCAGAGCCCAGACCTATTTGCCAGTTATTTGCCATGTGACTTTGGTTAAGTCAGCCTCTCTGGACTTAGTTTTCTCGTCTTTCAAATAAGGATAATGATGGGATTGAGATGAAGATTACATATGATAATAACCCTTAGTATTGTGCTTATTAGCACAGTGTCTGATACATAGCAAATGATCAATAAAATGCCCTCCCCTAAGTTCTTATTTAATATGATGTTGAAAGTAGTAAGCATAGTAGGAGGACAAGCTCAAGAGTAAGATATATCTACCTAGGAGACTCAGAGAGGGCTTCATGGACAAATTGATATTTGAATTGAACCCTGAAGGATGGTATTATTTGGACATACAGAATTGGGATGCATGAATATTTTATGATCCATGAAGTATTCATATAAAGATTGTTGGTAACATAATAAAGGACCTTTTAAACCATGGTTTGGCTAAACACATAGAACCATTACTCAAGTGGAGAGTCTTACACTGAACCTTTGTAAAAGCTGAGAGCATGTTATTAAGTTTCAGTTAAAGTATTCCTGCTGGATGCTGAGAAATTACAGGTTGGTTTTATTGCTGTCTTCTGATCTTTATCTTTCTTAATATATATATAGAAGTTAGAAAATATATATGGCGGTTCCTTGATACACGTGTTTTTATTTCTTTTAAAATGTCAGATGTCCAAAGCAAGTTGGTTGAGGGTGCTGAGCTCTTTTCAGGGGTTCGATTTTCTAATCAATGCCAAGATGCTAACTTTTAGGTAGTCATTAATGAGATACATTTTGGGGCTGGGCACAGTGGCTCACACCTATAATCTCAGCGCTATGGGTGGCCAAGGTGGGAAGATCATTTGAGCCCAGGAGCTCAAGACCAGCCTAGGCAACACAGCAAGACTCTGTCTCTCCAAAAAAATAAAAAAATTAGCTGGGTATGGTGATACACACCTGTAGTCTCAGCTATTTGGGAGGCTGAGATGGGATTGAGCCCAGGAGTTCAAGGTTACAGTGAGCCATGAGCATGCCACTTCACTCTAGCCTGGGAGATAGAGTGACACCCTGCATCTTAAAGAAAAAAAAAAAAAAGTTTTGGGCTTTGAGGTGATACAAAGATATAAGATTAGTGCCTCTCAAACTTTTTATGTTTGTCATACATTTTTTGAATATTTGAATTTTTGGTAGCATGCTTAAAGTGTCTAAGTTGAATCCATGGAAGTTATTATGGCAGAAATCACTTGGGTCACCCTTCAGCACTGTGTCATCATCCAAGCAGAACTGTTGACTGCCCTGACTTCAGTGTTTACCTATTCTAGTGAATTTTTGCAGTCTTTCTTTGGCTTTACCTTGTACTTCTTATCTGCAGCTAGTTATGCCTTTCTCAAAATTGTATCTAAGGGCCTACTCAGGTCAAGGTTCCATCTGACTGATTTCACAATAACCATCTTTCCTCATTTTCAGCAAAGATAAATTTACTTGCTGATTTAAAATAATTGAAGAATTGGTTTAGAATAGTACATAGGATACTTGACGGGATAGATCCTAGACAACATAGATGTAGGTATTTAACATCGCTAAGGTGGAAGGGCATACCTAGAAGATATTGCAGGTTTTGCTCCAGACCACCACAATAAAATTTAAATAAAGGAAGTCACACAATTTGCTTTCCCAGTGCATATAAAACTCATATGTATACTACACTGCAGTCTATTAAGTGTGCATTATATCTAGAAAAACAATATAGACACCTTTATTTAAAAATACATTTTTTGTTACTAAAAATGGTAATGATCATTTGAGCCTTTGGTGAGTTGTAATCTTTTTGCTGGTGGAGGGTCTTGCCTTGATGTTGATGGCTGCTGACTGATCAAGGTGGTAGTTGCTGAAGATTGGAGTGGCTCTTACAATTTCTTAAAATAAGACAGCCATGAAGTTTGCTGCATTGATTGACTTTTCCTTTCATAAAAGATTTCTTTGTGGCATGCAGTGCTGTTTGATAGCATTTTACCTGTAACAGAACTTCTTTCAGTATTGCAGTCTATCCTATCAACCCTGATGCTGTTTGTAAGTTAAGTGTATATAATAATCTAAATCTTTTGTTGTCATTTCAACAGTGTTCACAGAATCTTCACCAGGAATAGTTTCCATCAGGGATAGAAACCACCTTCTTTGCTCATCCATGAGAAGCAACTCTTTATCCACTAAAAAGTTTTATCATGATGTTGCAGCAGTCAGCTCATCTTTAGGCTCCACTTCTAATTCTAGTTCTCTTGATATTTCCACTGCATCTGCAGTGACTTCCTTTCCTGAAGTCTTGAACCCCTCAAAGTCATCCGTGAAGGTTGGAAATCAACTTATTCCAAACTCCTGTTAATGTTGATATTTTGATCTCTTCCCAAGAGTCACAAATATTCTTAATGACATTTAGAATGGTGAATTCTTTCCAGGTTTTCCATTTACTTTACCTAGATCCATCAGAGGAATCACAATCTATGGCAATGATATCCTAATTAAATATATTTTTAAAATAATAAGACTTGAAAGTCAATATTATTCCTTGATCCATGGGCAGCAGAATGGATGTTGTGTTAACAAGCGTGAAAACATTAATCTCATCATACATCTCCGTCAAAGCACTTGGGTGACTAGGTGCATTGTCATGAAGCAGTAATATTTTGTAAGGAATCCTTTTATCTGAGCACCAAGTCTCAATAGTGGACTTAACTGTTCAGTAAACTCTGCTATAAACAGATATGCTGTTACCCCTATTTTGTTGTTCTATTTAGAGGTCACAGGCAGAGTAGATTTAGCATAATTCGTAAGGGTCCTAGGATTTTCAGAATGCTAAATTGTCTTTTACTTTAAGCTACAAGTTGCTATAGCCCCTAACAAGAAAGTTAGGGGCTAATTTGAAGCCAGGCATTGACTTCTCCTTTCTAGCTATGAAAGTCCTAGATGACATCTTCTTCCAATATAAGGCTGTTTTATTCACATTGAAAATGTGTTGTTTAGTATAGCCACCTTTGTCATCTTAGCTAGTTCTTCTGGATAACTTGCTGCAGCTTCTCCATCAGCACTTGCTGCTTCACCTTGTACTTTTATATTATGGAGATAGCTTCTTTCCTTAAACCTCATAAACCCACCTGTGCTAGCATCAAAGTTTTTTTTTTTTTTTTTTTTCGGTGGAGATGGAGTCCCGCTCTGTTGCCCATGCTGGAGTGCAGTGGCGTGATCTGGTCTCACTGGAACCTCTGCCTCCTGGGTGCAAACGATTCTCCTGCCTCAGCCTCCTGAGTAGCTGCGACTACAGGTGCACGCCACCACGCCCGGCTGATTTTTTGTATTTTAGTAGAGACGGGGTTTCACCGTTGTTGCCCAGGCTGGTCTCGAACTCCTGAGCTCAGGCAATCCGCCCTCCTCGGCCTCCCAAAGTGCTAGGATTACAGGCGTGAGCCACTCTGCCCAGCCAATTGTTTCAAACTTTTCTTCTATAGTTCCCTCACCTCTCTCAGCCTTCACAGAATTGAAGAGAGTTATAGCCTTCCTCTGGATTGGGCTTTCACTTAGGGGAATGTTGTGGCTGGTTTAATCTTCCATCTAGACTACTCAATCTTTCTCCACATCAGCACTAAGCCTGTATTGCTTTTTTATCATTCACATGTTCACTGGAGTATCACTTTTAATTTCCTTGAAAAACTTTTTTTTGCATTCACAGCTTGGCTGTTTGGCACGAGAAGCTTAGCTTTTGGCCTATCTCACTTAACTTTCTCAAAGAGGCTAGCTGTCAGCCCATCTTTGCTTTGTACATGGCTTCCTCACTAGCCTAATAATTTCTAACTTTTTACTTAAAGTGAGAGATGTGCGAGTCTTTTTTACACTTGGTCAGAGTCCTTATTAATTGGCCTGATTTCAATATTTTTGTGTTTCTGGGAATAGAGAGGCCTGAGGAGAGGGAGAGAGACAGGGTTATGGCCAGTTGGTGGAGCAGTCAGAAGACACACAACATTTATCAACTGTTTGCTGTGTTAGGTGGGTGTGTTTGTGACACCCCAAAACAATTCCATTAGTAACATCAAAGATCACTAATCACAGATCACCAAAACAGACATAATAATAAAATATATAGAATGAGATACAATAATGAAAAAGTTTGAAAAATTAAGAGAATTACCAAAATGTGACACACAGACACGAAGTGAGCATATCCTGTTGGAAAAATGGCATGGATAGACATGCTCAATGCAGGGTTCCACATACCTTCAATATGTAAAAAATGCACTATCTATGAAGCACAATGAAATGGGCACAATAAGATGAGGAATGTGGGTATTATATTCTTCTTAGATAGTTTAGCACTCCAGGAAACACCTTAGTTCTTTATATTTACACTCAGGTGATCTCATCCTTTTTTATGGCTTCATATAGATATCTATGCCAATAACTCCTAAGGGCATATTTTCAGCCTAACCAACTCCCTGAGCTCTAGACCCAGATATCCAAGTGCCTACTTATGATCTGTAGATGATCTATGTTCTAGATTATACAAACATCATAATACTTAGGAGGTATCTCAGACTTAAAGTGCTTAAAACTAAGCTGTTGGTATACCATTCTGCCCCAAACCAACTCCTCCTATCATCTTTCCAATCTCAGATAATGGCAATCTCATTGTTTTAGTTGCTCAGGTTAAAAACCTTGATGTATATAGTCTTTTATTTATTTATTTATTTTTATTATTATACTTTAAGTTTTAGGGTACATGTGCACATTGTGCAGGTTAGTTACATATGTATACATGTGCCATGCTGTTGCGCTGCACCCACTCACTCGTCATCTAGCATTAGGTATATCTCCCAATGCTATCCCTCCCCCTTCCCCCCACCCCACAACAGTCCCCAGAGTGTGATGTTCCCCTTCCTGTGTCCATGTGATCTCATTGTTCAGTTCCCACCTATGAGTGAGAATATGCGGTGTTTGGTTTTTTGTTCTTGCGATAGTTTACTGAGAATGATGATTTCCAATTTCATCCATGTCCCTAAAAAGGGCATGAACTCATCATTTTTTACGGCTGTATAGTATTCCATGGTGTATATGTGCCACATTTTCTTAATTCAGTCTATCCTTGTTGGACATTTGGGTTGGTTCCAAGTCTTTGCTATTGTGAATAATGCCACAATAAACATACGTGTGCATGTGTCCTTATAGCAGCATGATTTATAAACCTTTGGATATATACCCAGTAATGGGATGGCTGGGTCAAATGGTATTTCCAGTTCTAGATCCCTGAGGAATTGCCACACTGACTTCCACAATGGTTAAAATAGTTTACAGTCCCACCAACAGTGTAAAAGTGTTCCTATTTCTCCACATCCTCTCCAGCACCTGTTGTTTCCTGACTTTTTAATGATTGCCATTCTAACTGGTGTGAGATGGTATCTCATTGCAGTTTTGATTTGCATTTCTCTGATGGCCAGTGATGATGAACATTTTTTCATGTGTTTTTTGGCTGCATAAATGTCTTCTTTTGAGAAGTGTCTGTTCATGTCCTTTGCCCACTTTTTGATGGGGTTGTTTGTTTTTTTCTTGTAAATTTGTTGGAGTTCACTGTAGATTCTGGATATTAGCCCTTTGTCAGATGAGTAGGTTGTGAAAATTTTCTCCCATTTTGTAGGTTGCCTGTTCACTCTGATGGTAGTTTCTTTTGCTGTGCAGAAGCTCTTTAGTTTAATGAGATCCCATTTGTCAATTATGGCTTTTGTTGCCATTGCTTTTGGTGTTTTAGACATGAAGTCCTTGCCCATGCCTATGTCCTGAACGGTACTGCCTAGGTTTTCTTCTAGGATTTTTATGGTTTTGGGTCTAACATTTAAGTCTTTAATCCATCTTGAATTGATTTTTGTATAAGGTGTAAGGAAGGGATCCAGTTTCAGCTTTCTACGTATGGCTAGCCAGTTTTCCCAGCATCATTTATTAAATAGGGAATCCTTTCCCCATTGCTTGTTTTTCTCAGGTTTGTCAAAGATCAGATAGTTGTAGATATGCGGCGTTATTTCTGAGGGCTCTGTTCTGTTCCATTGATCTATATCTCTGTTTTGGTACCAGTACCATGCTGTTTTGATTACTGTAGCCTTGTAGTATAGTTTGAAGTCAGGTAGTGTGATGCCTCCAGCTTTGTTCTTTTGGCTTAGGATTGACTTGGTGATGCGGGCTCTTTTTTGGTTCCATATTAACTTTAAAGCAGTTTTTTCCCATTCTGTGAAGAAAGTCATTGGTAGCTTGATGGGGATGGCATTGAATCTATAAATTACCTTGGGCAGTATGGCCATTTTCACGATATTGATTCTTCCTACCCATGAGCATGGAATGTTCTTCCGTTTGTTTGTAACCTCTTTTATTTCGTTGAGCAGTGGATTGTAGTTCTCCTTGAAGAGGTCCTTCACATCCCTTGTAAGTTGGATTCCTAGATATTTTATTCTCTTTGAAGCAATTGTGAATGGGAGTTCACTCATGATTTGGCTGTCTGTTTGTCTGTTGTTGGTGTATAAGAATGCTTGTGATTTTTGTACGTTGATTTTGTATCCTGAGACTTTGCTGAAGTTGCTTATCAGCTTAAGGAGATTTTGGGCTGAGACAATGGGGTTTTCTAGATATACAATCATGTTGTCTGCAAACAGGGACAATTTGACTTCCTCTTTTCCTAATTGAATACCTTTTATTTCCTTCTCCTGCCTAATTGCCCTGGCCAGAACTTCCAACACTACGTTGAATAGGAGTGGTGAGAGAGGGCATCCCTGTCTTGTGCCAGTTTTCAAAGGGAATGCTTCCAGTTTTTGCCCATTCAGTATGATATTGGCTGTGGGTTTGTCATAGATAGCTCTTATTATTTTGAAATACGTCCCATCAATTCCTAATTTCTTGAGAGTTTTTAGCATGAAGGGTTGTTGAATTTTGTCAAAGGCCTTTTCTGCATCTATTGAGATAATCATGTGGTTTTTGTCTTTGGCTCTGTTTATATGCTGGATTACATTTATTGATTTGCGTATATTGAACGAGCCTTGCATCCCAGGGATGAAGCCTACTTGATCATGGTGGATAAGCTTTTTGATGTGCTGCTGGATTCGTTTTGCCAGTATTTTATTAAGGATTTTTGCATCAATGTTCATCAAGGATATTGATCTAAAATTCTTTTTTGGTTGTGTCTCTGCCCGGCTTTGGTATCAGAATGATGCTGGCCTCATAAAATGAGTTAGGGAGGATTCCCTCTTTTTCTATTGATTGGAATAGTTTCAGAAGGAATGGTACGAGTTCCTCCTTGTACCCCTGGTAGAATTTGGCTGTGAATCCATCTGGTCCTGGACTCTTTTTGGTTGGTAAGCTATTGATTATTGCCACAATTTCAGAGCCTGTTATTGGTCTATTCAGAGATTCAACTTCTTCCTGGTTTAGTCTTGGGAGAGTGTATGTGTCCAGGAATTTATCCATTTCTTCTAGATTTTCTAGTTTCTTTGCATAGAGGTGTTTGTAGTATTCTCTGATGGTAGTTTGTATTTCTGTGGGATGGGTGGTGATATCCCCTTTATCATTTTTTATTGCATCTATTTGATTCTTCTCTCTTTTTTTCTTTGTTAGTCTTGCTAGCGGTCTATCTATTTTGTTGATCCTTTCAAAAAACCAGCTCCTGGATTCATTAAGTTTTTGAAGGGTTTTTTTGTGTCTCTATTTCCTTCAGTTCTGCTCTGATTTTAGTTATTTCTTGCCTTCTGCTAGCTTTTGAATGTGTTTGCTCTTGCTTTTCTAGTTCTTTTAATTGTGATGTTAGGGTGTCAATTTTGGATCTTTCCTGCTTTCTCTTGTGGGCACTTAGTGCTATAAATTTCCCTTTACACACTGCTTTGAATGTGTCCCAGAGATTCTGGTATGTTGTGTCTTTGTTCTCGTTGGTTTCAAAGAACATCTTTATTTCTGCCTTCATTTCATTATGTACCCAGTAGTCATTCAGGAGCAGGTTGTTCAGTTTCCATGTAGTTGAGTGGTTTTGAGTGAGATTCTTAATCCTGAGTTCTAGTTTGATTGCACTGTGGTCTGAGAGATAGTTTGTTATAATTTCTCTTCTTTTACATTTGCTGAGGAGAGCTTTACTTCCAAGTATGTGGTCAATTTTGGAATAGGTGTGGTGTGGTGCTGAAAAAAGTGTATATTCTCTTTATTTGGGGTGAAGAGTTCTGTAGATGTCTATTAAGTCCGCTTGGTGCAGAGCTGAGTTCAATTCCTTGGTATCCTTTTTGACTTTCTCTCTCGTTGATCTGTCTAATGTTGACAGTGGGGTGTTAAAGTCTCCCATTATTAATGTGTGGGAGTCTAAGTCTCTTTGTAGGTCACTCAGGACTTGCTTTATGAATCTTGGTGCTCCTGTATTGGGTGCATATATATTTAGGATAGTTAGCTCTTGTTGTTGAATTGATCCCTTTACCATTATGTAATGGCCTTCTTTGTCTCTTTTGATCTTTGTTGGTTTAAAGTCTGTTTTATCAGAGACTAGGATTGCAACCCCTGCCTTTTTTTGTTTTCCATTTGCTTGGTAGATCTTCCTCCATCCTTTTATTTTGAGCCTATGTGTGTCTCTGCACGTGAGATGGGTTTCCTGAATACAGCACACTGATGGGTCTTGACTCTTTATCCAATTTGCCTGTCTGTGTCTTTTAATTGGAGCATTTAGTCCATTTACATTTAAAGTTAATATTGTTACGTGTGAATTTGATCCTGTCATTATGATGTTAGCTGGTTATTTTGCTCGTTAGTTGATGCAGTGTCTTCCTAGTCTCGATGGTCTTTACACTTTGGCATGATTTTGCAGCGGCTGGTAACGGTTGTTTCTTTCCATGTTTAGCACTTCCTTCAGGAGCTCTTTTAGGGCAGGCCTGGTGGTGACAAAATCTCTCAGCATTTGCTTGTGTGTAAAGCATTTTATTTCTCCTTCACTTATGAAGCTTAGTTTGGCTGGATATGAAATTCTGGGTTGAAAATTCTTTTCTTTAAGAATGTTGAATATTGGCCCCCACTCTCTTCTGGCTTGTAGGGTTTCTGCCAAGAGATCCGCTGTTAGTCTGATGGGCTTCCCTTTGAGGGTAACCCGACCTTTGTCTATGGCTGCCCTTAACATTTTTTCCTTCATTTCAACTTTGGTGAATCTGACAATTATGTGTCTTGGAGTTGCTCTTCTCGAGGAGTATCTTTGTGGTGTTCTCTGTATTTCCTGAATCTGAACGTTGGCCTGCCCTTTCTAGATTGGGGAAGTTCTCCTGGATAATATCCTGCAGAGTGTTTTCCAACTTGGTTCCATTCTCCCCATCACTTTCAGGTACACCAATCAGACGTAGATTTGGTCTTTTCACATAGTCCCATATTTCTTGGAGGCTTTGCTCTTTTCTTTTTATTCTTTTTTCTCTAAACTTCCCTTCTTGCTTCATTTCATTCATTTCATCTTCCATTGCTGATACCCTTTCTTCCAGTTGATCACATCGGCTCCTGAGGCTTCTACATTCTTCACGTAGTTCTCGAGCCTTGGTCTTCAGCTCCATCAGCTCCTTTAAGCACTTCTCTGTATTGGTTATTCTAGTTATACATTCTTCTAAATTTTTTTCAAAGTTTTCAACTTCTTTGCCTTTGGTTTGAATGTCCTCCCGTCGCTCAGAGTAATTTGATCGTCTGAAGCCTTCTTCTCTCAGCTCGTCAAAGTCATTCTCCCTCCAGCTTTGTTCCATTGCTGGTGAGGAGCTGCGTTCGTTTGGAAGAGGAGAGGCACTCTGCTTTTTAGAGTTTCCAGTTTTTCTGTTCTGTTTTTTCCCCATCTTTGTGGTTTTATCTACTTTTGGTCTTTGATGATGGTGATGTACAGATGTGTTTTTGGTGTGGATGTCCTTTCTGTTTGTTAGTTTTCCTTCTAATAGACAGGACCCTCAGCTGCAGGTCTGTTGGAGTACCCTGCCATGTGAGGTGTCAGTGTGCCCCTGCTGGGGGGTGCCTCCCAATTAGGCTGCTCGGGGGTCAGGGGTCAGGGACCCACTTGAGGAGGCAGTCTGCCTGTTCTCAGATCTCCAGCTGCGTGCTGGGAGAACCACTGCTCTCTTCAAAGCTGTCAGAGAGGGACATTTAAGTCTGCAGAGGTTACTGCTGTCTCTTGTTTTGTCTGTGGCCTGTCCCCAGAGGTGGAGCCTACAGAGGCAGGCAGGCCTCCTTGAGCTGTGGTGGGCTCCACCCAGTTTGAGCTTCCTGGCTGCTTTGTTTACCTAAGCACACCTGGGCAATGGTGGGCGCCCCTCCCCCAGCCTCTCGGCCGCCTTGCAGTTTGATCTCAGACTGCTGTGTTAGCAATCAGCGAGACTCTGTGGGCATAGGACCCTCCAAGCCAGGTGCGGGATATAATCTCGTGGTGCGCCGTTTTTTAAGCCCGTCGGAAAAGCGCAGTATTCGGGTGGGAGCGACCCGATTTTCCAGGTGCAGTCCATCACCCCTTTCTTTGACTAGGAAAGGGAACTCCCTGACCCCTTGCGCTTCCGGAGTGAGGCAATGCCTTGCCCTGCTTTGGCTCGCGCAGGGTACACGCACCCACTGAACTGCGCCCACTATCTAGCACTCCCTAGTGAGATGAACCCGGTACCTCAGATGGAAATGCAGAAATCACCCGTTTTCTGCATGGCTCATGCTGGGAGCTATAGACTGGAGCTGTTCCTATTCGGCCATCTTGCCTCCTCCCCGATGTATATAGTCTTTTACTCCTTTCTCTCATACCGATGCTCTCAGCAAATTGTTCTGTCTCAACCTTGAAAGTATATCATTATCCAGTTTGTACTGCCACAGTATTGGTCCACACCATCACCATCTCTTATCTAATTATTGCAATAGCTTCCTAATTCCTCTTCCAGCTTCTGTCTCAGAAGATTTGATCAGTGTCATTATAAGCAGAGAGTACAAGGGCCACTGTTTGGACCAATTTTTTTCAAAAAGGGGATTTAAAATTTCTTCAAGTCCTAGGACAGAATCTCTTAATGCCCTATAGAATTTCATGTCCCACGTCTTGAGAGAGGTGATTTTCTCCTCTATGTATAGTAAATTGACCATAATATTAAGAGCTTTCCAGTATAGCCTCTGTGAATATCTGATTTTGGGAATAGCCTTTTGATGGACACTTGCCCTATATATCCTAAATATGTTACTAATCTTAAAATAATGAGAATATAATGAAGTGTACTCACCACTGAAAGTCTACTGAACATAATCTTCTTTTTAATCATTTAGAATGAACTTCAGGATTTGGAACATGCTTCAGGCTGATCATTAGGAACATCAATTATCATTGTATAGTAGAGGAAGCACTGGTTAGTAGAGATTTCCAGTTGAGTTAGTGTCAGAAAAAGCAGCATTCTGTCTTCTAAAATTAAAAATAGTTTAATTCTTTCTGGTTATTTTCCCCTCTGAAATTTGGGGCATAAGGTTACCTACTGATATTGTGGTAGCAGTGATGGTTGACTGGATTTATATATTACTTAATGGCAGATTTTACTTTAAAAAGGGAAGTTCAGTCATTGAATTTTGCAAACACTTTATCTGACTTGTATATGTCTTAGCTTTTTTATTTATTTGGAGACAGACTCTTGCTTTGTCGCCCAGGTTGGAGTGCAGTGGTGCAATCTTCGCTCACTGCAACCTCCGCCTCCTGGGTTCAAGCAATTCTCCTGTGTCAGCCTCCCGAGTATCTGGGATTACAGGCACACGCCACCATGCCTGGCTAATTTTTGTATTTTTAGTAGAGACAGGGTTTTGCCATATTGGTCAAGCTGTTCTCAAACTCCTGCTCAGGTGATCCACCCTCCTCAGCCTCCCAAAGTGCTGGGATTATAGGCGTGAGCTGATGGGTACAGCCGGCCTTAGCTTTTTAAATTTTAAATGAATTTCCCAACTATGTAGACATGAAGTCCTTTCTGGTTTAGTGGCAAAATAAAAGATACTAATGAGAATGTCTTTGGGACATAATTATGTAGATTTAAAGGAGTGATGTAGTTTTAATTATGCCCTTTAGCTAGTGTACTTACATATTAAGCTCATTCATGTCTCCTTTTCCCTCCGAAACATTGCTTTTCTCAAGCCCTAAATTAGTAATCAGCTCATGGGCGTACCTGAAGGTTATGTAAGTTAAGTTGAAGACTGCCAAAGAATGTGTTTAAACTACTAATCCAAAACATACAGTTTATAGTTAGAAAAAAATGGCCCATGGGTTTACAGTGTTCTTCGCTGGATTGACATGGTAGAAATTCCAGCCTTGTATGTGTATGTGTTCCTTTCTCTTTCCCTCCCCAAATAAAAAACATCCTTTGGTTGGAATGCATTGAAACATGTAATATATTGTCTCCCTTTGGCTATTTTTATTAAACTCAGGGAACTTGAAGTAAAATAATAATAGTAATATGAAATTATAAGTTTTCTTTCTTTTTTTTACCTTTTTACTTTTTTGGTTTGTTTGTTTACTTTTATTATGGGCTTCTAGATTTAATAGAAAAGTAGCTACCTTGAAGCTATGAAGTGATTTATTCACTTTAGGGCAAAACTTATAAGGCTACCAGCCCCTATTTTGTGGGTGGTTTTGTTTTTATTTGTGAGAAGCTAGATAGGGAAAATCATTGGTAAATTTTAAAAAGAAAGGCTCTGAAAATGTTTTGAGGCTAAATTTTCTCTTAAATAATAGTAAAAATGTAGAATTTATAATAGGAGTCAGTAAACTTTCTTTAAAGGGCCAGATAGTAAATAAATTTTGCTTTATGAACCATGTGGTTTCTGTTGCACTTACTCTGCTGCTGCAGTATGAAAGCAACCATCAACAATATTTAAACAAATGGATGTAGCTGTGTTACTATCACAAAAACAGGCAGCTGTCTGGATTTGGCCTGTGGACTGGCCATAGTTGGCCATCTCCTAATTTAGAATGTGGATTCCTTAAATTTTTTTCTTTATTCCTTTTTCCAACTGACATTAAAACACACTGACATTAAAACACACTGATACGTGTTTTCGCTTTTATATACTTTTTCTCAATGATCATCATAATAGTTTATGAAACAAGTGGAGAAAATACTTTAAAAAAATTTAACATTATCAAAAATTCCAAATGTATACAAATACAAATTCTCACATATCTGTCATCATACTAAACAGTTATCAGTCTTTTCCATATTTTATTTATTTATTTATCCCTTTTTATTATTTGTGTTTTAGCTATTTTTGAAGCAAGTTTCAGACTAAGTCATATGCCGCTCTCTCTATATAAAGATATTTTTTATGAGGAACTGGCTCATGTGATTATGAAGCCTGAGAAGTTCTATGATCTGCTGTCAGCAAGCTGGAGACTCGGGAAAGCCAGTGGTGTAGTTCAATCTGAGTCCAAAGGCCTGAGAACTGGGGGAGCCAGTAAGTCCCAGTCCAAGGATAGGAGAAGACCAGTGTCTCAGCTCATGTGGTCAGGCAGACAGGAGAATTCTCCCTTCACCTTTTGTTCTATTCAGGCTCTCAACAAATTTGGTGCTGCCCTCCTACATTGGGGAGAGCAGTCTTCTTTACAGAGCATACTGATTCGAATACCAGTCTCATCTGGAGACACCAAGACACACTCCAAAATAATGTTTAGCTAAATATCTGGGCATGCTGTGATTTAGTCAACTTGGCATGTGAAATTAACCATCACAGATACGTATACACAGCAGTATGCACCTCTAAAAAAAAATAGACACTTCTTACATAATTGTAGTGTTACTGTCTTATGACTTGGCAAAATTAGCAATAATTTTTGGTGACATCAGATATCCAGATCATATTCAGATTTCTCCAATTGCTTAAAAAATGTTTTGTTTTTGTTTTTACATCTGGTTTGTTTGAACTAGGATTTACATCAGGTCACATGTTAGATTTGGCTGTTGTCCATAAATCTTTTAGTAATCCCTTACCTCTCCTTTTCTCTCTCCTTTTTTGTTTTTGTTTTTTTTCAGCCCATTAACTTGAAGAAATGAGCCAGTTCTATATGTTTCACATTTTGGGTTTATTTGTTTGCTTTTTTTGTGGTGTCATTTAATTTGTTACTGTATAACCCATTTTTTTTTTCTGTAAATGGAATTAGCTCTAAAGACTTATGTAGATTCAGGCACAACCTTTTTGGCAAGAATCCTTCATAAGTGGTACTTTATTTTTCATATTGTGTCACATAGGAAGCATATTGGGTAGCAGTAGTTTGAACCCTCTGTTTTGTTAAGTTCTTCAACAAGTCTATATCTAATGGTTTGTCTATCGAATGATCTTTCCAAAATCACTTATATTATTTTTATTTCTAAAGTTATTAGCTGGAATTCTTCTGTAAGAACATTTCCAAATCATCTTAAGTGTTTGGCTTCCTTGGAAATAAATAAGGGAGATCATATTTTTATTCCATTCTGTACCTTAGTATTGAGTCTCAAAAAGGTTAAATGAATTGTCCAAACATATAAACTTTGTATCCTATATAGCTCAGAATCAAACCTAAGTTTTTCATACCAATTCTAATTATTTCAGATGCACTGCCAATGGGAGTCAGTCACTTGACATCGTAACAGGTTCTTCTTTGTTGTTGTACGTATAGCTTTAAAAGTTAAGGGATGAGAAACAGGATGATTTAGGATAAGCCCCTTTCCTGTTTTATTTTCTGCATAAATTCAGGAAAGAATAGATAATTTCATCTGACAAACTACAGATATAGTTTTCAGAGCAATTAAGTGCTTGGAAATACAATTACTTGGATTCAAATTCTTGCTCTGCAACTTAGCAGCTGTAACCTGACTTTTGGCAGTTTCCTTAACCTTTCTGTGCTCCAGTTTCTTCATTTGTGAAAAGAGGATCCTAATAGTGTCTGTCCTAAAGGGTTGTTGTGAGGACTAAATAAAGCTAATACAAAGAAAGTGCTTAGAACCGTGCCTTGTACATAGTAAGTACTCAATATCATTTTGCTTTTCAGAAATAAAACTGTCCCATGGCCATACCTTTACTTCTACCAGTCATCCAAACCAAACATTAGAAATATTGTAATTTTGATCAGCATGGGGATTAGAAAAAAAAAGAAAAATATTGTAATAATCGTAAACTTGTAGATAGTGGTTGAGAAGATGTATAAAATCTGAATGTGTTTTAGATTTTTTGTGTTTGAATTTCTTGATGGCTTGACTTAAAATTTTTTTATTTTATGATGTAAAACCATTCTGTTTTTCACTTTTACTACAGTGTTCAATACATTACATGAGATATTTAATGCTTTTATAAGGTAAGCTTTGTGTTGGATTAGTTTGCCCAACTGTAGGCAAATGTAAGTGTTCTGAGCATGTTTAAAGTAAGCTGTGATTTTTGGTAGGCTGGGTGTATTAAAATTCATTTTTGACATGATATTTTCAACTTATGATGGGTTTATCAGGACATATCCCCACCATAAGTCGGGGAAGGTCTCCACTTTTCTTTAGAGTCTTAAAGCTCTTCCCCAAGTGCAGTAGGAAAAGCGATCATAAGTATTGCCTTATATTCACTAGGACATAAAATACGTGATTGTGTAGTATGTGAGAAAGCAAAATGCCCTTTGCCTTTCCCCCCCGTTTTTCATTAGCTACTTGCTAGAGTTATAGATAGTATCACTTGATTGAAATTGTGTTTATAATCACATCTTAGTCATGTTGGGGGAGATTTTTTATAGACATATTTTAAAAGATCCTTTTAGCAGGCTATTTCTCATCATTTAAAGAGCAAGGGAAATCATATTTTTCCAGAAGTACTGCAGTGAATTCTGCCTGTAACTGTAATTCTGCATTATGTTTTCATAGTTGACATCTTAAAATGTGAACGAAGGTATGTATATGCATTTGGTTTGATTTTAGACTGTTTGTTTGTTCATAGGCATTTCTTCTCTGATTTGTTATACAATATTATGAAAAGCTTTTTGCTATAGATTTCCTGAGCTGTCAAAAAGTATCTGACTTTTTGAGTATGACTGAAAAAAATACTTCAAAAGGACAATTGTGTTCAATAAATATATAGTCCATATTATTTAAAAATTTGCCCAGTATTTGAAAATGCTTTGTATTTGACCACATAAATCAGAGTGGGTATGCCAAGTCCAATTTTCTAGGTGGATAGGTAGGAAAATATGTTTTTCCCTGACCAATAATGTCATCTATTATGTCACCCAAATGCAATGAATAACTTGGTTTTGTTTTACTGTAAAGATCCTAAACCTTCTTTTATTGGTCTTTTCCCCTTTGTTTATGTGAGATTACATCACCTAATCTGTGGTAGGAAGAGCTGCCATCTGAAGAACTGCAGGTTTGCAGGCTTCTGTGTCAATATTTTATGGGGAAAACCCCTACTATTTATTATTTATTCCTTGAATCAGCTTTTCAGTATTACTTGTTCACTACGCCCCAGCATTTCTGTATTTGAGAATGAAACACCATTGTAGAACATTATGATAGACTAGAATAAAATTGGAAGCAGTAATCATGGCTTTTCTATTTAACAGTTTTGATTGTCAAAGGAAAATGTATAGAAAATTCTATTCTTACAAAGATATTAAGGGAATAATAAAAATGGTAAGCAACCATGTGGTTAAATGTGAAGATTGGAGAGCTATCTAAGACTTAAAGGGGGTGTGCCTGTCCAGGTACTTTGCTACAAATACATGCGTTTTCAACTATGCTGGTTAAAGCCTGAGCATTAGAAAGAAAATTGGATCTAAAGGCTGAAGGCCACAGGCCAGGCCCTTGCAACCTCTTTGGGAGCTCTGAAAAGCTTTTTACCCTCTCTGGGCCTCTGTTTTCCCCCCAACTAAAGGAAAGAAAGAGTGCCTGCTTTTTGGTGACGATCAAGACTTAAGTACGTTTTCTATAAGTGTAAGTTCTTTCTGAACTTCAGATTGCTATTGCACCAAAGTTAGGATGAGCTATATTGGTTATGAGGGAGTACAGTGATGATTATTTGGGTCTGTTAAGATTTAACTTGGTTCATTTCATCATTCTGGTCAAGATACTTACTTTTCCTAAGGTCTGTCTTATGCTCTCATTTTTATATGGGAATAATAATCTCTATTTTTTGTGGGTTCTTGTGAGGAGCAGGGATAATGTCTGTCAAGTGCCTGACACACTGCTGAGCACATATAGGCACTCTACGTTGTAGCTGTTGTTAATTTACTTTAAAAAAATTATTGATAGTTAACAAATACTATTTTATGCATGTTAATTTGAAAGGAAGTAAATGAGCCCTTTTGATAGTAGGAAAAATTGCAGATATTAACAGTAAGTGGCATTTGTGAAGAGCATAATTTTCTAATAATTTTTTAAGTAATTGGATTAGTTAAAAATTGTTGCAAAATTAAGTAAACAATATTGATTTTTCTTAAAACCAAAACACTGATAACTACAAAAAGTAAGGAAGTTCTAAGTCTAGATTTGCTTATGGTCTTTCTTTTCTCCCTGAATGCCATCATCTATGATCATTACTCAGACTTTTTTGAAAATAGAATTTGAACATAAACTTGTAGAAGTATAATTAAATGAGAAAAATATATATTGAGGTTTATAATCTGCCTATGAATTCTAAGGTGAATTCATCAACCTTCAGTTTTTATTTCAGTTCTTACCCTTTTCTTTTCTTTTCTTTTCTTTTTGAGATAGAGTCTTGCTCTGTTGCCAGGCTGGAGTGTAGTGGCGCGATCTTGGCTCACTACAACCTCTGCTTCCCAAGTTCAGGCTATTCTGCCTTAGCCTCCTGAGTAGCTGGGACTACAGGCACGTGCCACCACGCCCAGCTAATTTTTGTATTTTTAGTAGAGACAGGGTTTCACTATGTTAGCCAGGATGGTCTCGATCTCTTGACCTCATGATCCGCCCGCCTTGGCCTCCCAAAGTGCTGGGATTACAGGCGTGAGCCACCACGCCCTGCCGCTTTGTTTAACTTTATTAGTTATTCTTGCCCATTATTTTCTTGTGGATGTGAACATGAATTGTATGTGCATCAGAAGCCATATTTTTAGTTCATTAACTCATGGCAGCTGCTGAGCCATGGTGAGATCTTTAAGAAAGGTAATAGAAACACTTGTCTAAGAAAATGGTAGGAATCTAAGTTAACTGATGTGAAAGAGCTGTGTATACGTCTCTTTATTGTGCTGTTTTATATAGGTCTATAATGAAAGCCAAATGCCTTTGTTTCGTCTTTTTGGTTTGATGCCTTGCCAGTATCATAGAGCAGGAAATGAATTTTATCATTTCTTTTGTGATCACCTAATTAGCAAATGTCTTTAATTTCCTTTTAGAATTCATGAACTTGATTATATTTTCCTATTCACTGTCAGTAATAATCTTGACTATCCCATTTCTCTATATGCTGCTGGCTTTCTCTTCATATCTATGAACAGCACTGTTTTTCTAACATTAAGATAATTTTTCTAATTGTGTTGTCAAATACTCAGGAAATGAACATTGAAAGGATGGATTCTTTTCTGGGGATTCTAATAAAAAAGTATCAAGTGGCTTTCCAGGATGTAAAGCAGCAATAATATAGGTAAAACAGTGCCTAGAACAGAGTAAGCCCTCAATAAATAGCTATTATTATGGTTAGAAAATAACTTTTATTTGCCAAACAGTAAATCACAAATTTTGAACTATGCATTCAAGATTATTGAATTTTGCAGTCACTATTTTATGGCTGATGGGAAGAGAAATTTCCACTGGTCATCAGTTTTTAGTGAGAGACTTCAAGAAAGTGTGTAAACTTTCTTCATCTTCAGGTTGTAAAACTGAGGAGCATTTTTTTTTATTAAAGTTACCATGAAATTGGTGTCATTCCTATAATTTTTTTGCCAGCAAGATATGCACAGGGGCAATTTACAGATAGAGTTTTATTGGAAAAGAAAATCTATTTGATTTACATAATGATAAAACAGTAAAGAATGCTGTGTTCCTCTAGTTCCCTCATATTGAGGTATCTAAAACCCAAATAAAAAATACATGAAAAGCATTTTCTCATCTTTTTTACCTTTTAATCATTTCCCTTTAGAACACCTGTCATTTCTGTCAAAAGATTTTGCATAAACTTATAATTTTATTGCATTATTATTTTGAGCTTTAAGATGGCAAATTAGAAATGGCATATCTTCTTTAAATTATTATCAAAGCAAAAGTTCCTACATATCAGTAAGGTAATGAATAAGAATTATGTTTTTTCCTCATGATCTCCCTATTGTACCTATTATTATACAGAACAAAAACAACAATGAAGGCTGGGCGTGGTGGCTCACGCTTATAATCCCAGCACTTTGGGAGGCCAAGGTTGGCAGATTGCTTGAGGTCAGGAGTTCAAGACCAGCCTGGCCAACATGGTGAGACCCAGTCTCTACTGAAAATACAAAAAATTAGCCGGGCATGGTGGCGTAGCCTGTAATCCCAGCTACTTGGGAGGCTGAGGTGGGAGAATTGCTTCCACCTGGGAGGCGTAGGTTGCAGTGAGCCAAGATAGCGCCACTGCACTCCAGCCTGGGCAATAGAGCAAGAGTCCGTCTCAAAAAGAAACCAAACCAAACCAAAACAAAACAAAAAACAAAAAAACACAACAACAGTGAATACATTCCCTTCTTACGTAAGAAACACAAGTCAGGCTCACAAAACCAAAATTTATTTCTGAGGGTTCCAGCAAATTTGGCAAATTAGTCATTATTAACTGGGTCCATAGCCTCCAAAGACTTAAATTCATAACCCCTTTTCTAGTGGATGACAGAAAATGTGCAAGGCACCTGAATTGTTTCAGTTATCAAGGTGGAGGTGTCTTGATTCATGTAAAATCCGTGAGAGGAACCTCTAATCACTCCTAGTTCTGCCTCCATGTCAACCCCTGTGTGTGTTAAATACTTACCATCTTACTTTGCATTTGTTGAAATGTTTCTCTATATTTGTTTTATCGTTCATGAATATTTTGTATCTCCAACTACAATTTTTAAATCCTAGATTTTTTCTAAGTTATGCCTCTTATTTCCTGCCTGCTTCCTCAGTGTCCAGTATAGCACCCTACAGTCTATTTCTTTAAGGGAAGAAAAAGTTTAATTAATGAACAAGATGCTGTCAATGTAGTATAGCAAAAAGGAGAAGAAAATGCACATTAAAGCTCCCTTTTATTTTGCTTTGTTCAATCCCCAGTTGAATGGAATAGTGTTGAGCGGCAGCCAAAACCATGGAATTTGAGATTACTTGTTTCAATATTGAATGAAGCCTCAGCTCAGAGAGATGGGTTTTAGTGCATTTTTTTTCCCTTAGTGGAATTAAGGTGACTTTCCTTTGCACGTTGTGTCACCTCAATTTAAGAACTAAACAGCTTGCGCTTGTTGGTTGGGTAACTTAATTTTGCAGGTTTGTGGGATATGATGTTTTCATAACGGAAGGGAAGAGAGATAATAATCCTCTGAACCTTTAAGGAATTGAGATTTAACAGTACATTATACATTTATATGCAATTTTGTGTGCATACCTGTGGAATTTAATTTATAGTTTTTCAAGATCCTCACTGTCAAGCACAGTGGGCGTAAGGTAGAGAGATTTAAGGGAATAGAGAGATGTCCGTGCCATCACGGTTCACTGTCCAGATTGGATGAATATAGCTAAGAAAGAGAGACCAAATCACGTGATGGGGGATACATCCATTGTTTAAACAAGCCAGAGCAGCACATTTTGTGAAAGGTGAATTGTTTGGTATTATAAGGTAAAACAAATTCTAGCCTTTTTACAAATCACCTAATGTAGCTGCTTGGGAAAGGGCTCTCATCTGCCACTACTTAAGTTTGAAAAGTAATGTTATGCTTTTCTTTATTTAGTTACTTATTTATTTACTTTTGTTAGAGATAGGTTTTTGCTCTGTCTCCCAGGATAGAATGCAGTGGCACAGTCATAGAGTAACTTCACTGTATGTGAGGTTAACCTCAAACTCTTGGGCTCAAGCAATCCTTCTGCCTTGGCCTCTCAAATTGCTGGGATTACATGCTTGAGCCACCGCACCTGGCCTATACTTTCATTTATTTAGAAGCAAGTTAATTTGTCAACTTGTCTTGGGGATTATTATTATTCAACAAATTACTCTTTAAGCTGCACATCAAAATAGTATTATTCCCGTAATTTTACATGTATTGTGTTTCTCATTATTGTTCTGCTCATTTGTATGCTATATAGGACATCAGAGGCAGCTTTTGAGTTTTAAAGAAAGTTCATCTACATGTGAAGTGGCTAGTGGAGTTGCGATCCTAGAAGTTGTCCTATCAGAACACCATGCTCAGATTTGCATAGTCATCCTCAGCTTTCTTTTTTTATTACAGTCTATTTAAATGATTAAATTTGAATTAATATATATTAAAGTTCTTCAGGAATAGCATTTCTTTATAAAACAGAATAGAAAATAATTCTTATTTTATGCTCAGTTTATGACATGATAAACCAAAAAGAGAACTATGGAAATTGTATATAGCAGTATGGTAATTTAAAGATCACTCATATAAGCTTTTAAAGATTATATATATGTGTGTGTGTGTTTCAGGAGAAAAGTTGTTTCATGTGATAATCTATTCAGGTAAAGTATCCAGGTAAAATGATAAGCAATTGGATTTGTCTTTGGAAGTTTCTAAATGTGATATAGCATAGGAAAACAAATACGGGCAGAAAAATCCCTTAATGTAATTAAATAGCATAATAACATCCTTACACACATATATAGAGTTTCCGCGTAGTTGGTGGTAGAGACAAGTTGTAATGAATTAAGCCCAAAATTGAACTTCAGGACTTTTGAGTTTACCTATCTACTCTTCTGCTATGGCTTTGGAGAAATAATCTATTACTCAGAAACTTTAGCTATAAAATGATAACTGTAGTAGTGAGGCAAAAGAATAGGCTCTGAAGGCAGGGAACCTAAGGCCAATTCATGCAAACTTCCTGGAACTAAATTCTAGGACCTTCATTTGCATAAGGTGCCTATTCACACCAGCCTCCGATTGGCCATGAGGCAAACCTGCACTGTGGCCTATGATTGGTCCATTTTAGGACCTTCATTTGCATAAATAAGGTGCCAATCCCACTTGTCTTTGATTGGCCATGGGCCAGTTCACTTTGGCCTCTAATTGGCATGAGCCAGCCCTTCATTTACATAGGGTGTAACCAATGGGAGACCTCTAGAGGGTACTTAAACCCCAGAAGACTTTGCTACCAAGGCTTTTGAGCCACTTTCTCGGGCCTCTGCCATTCTGTGGAGTGTACTTTCACTACTATTGCCTCCCACTTCAATAAGTCTACACTTTCCTTGCTTGTTTGTGTATGCTGTTCAGTTCTGTGTTCAGTGTGCCAAGGACCTGGACAACTCACGATCAGAACCTTCTACCCAGTAACAGTACTGAGAAAAATACTGTAAATTTATTTAAAAATCAACTAGTTATATAATTTGCAAGTGGCTACTTTTAATTTTCTAATAATTACCTATAGGAAATATTAGGAAAAGGTAATTTCTGTCATCATCACCACCAACAATATTTAGTGTGCCTGTAATGCACTAGCCAGGAAAGAGGGAGACTGAGACCGTTGGGGTCTGAAAAGGAGCAAGGACCAACTTCAGGATCTTCTACCCACTCTGCTGTACTCTTTTTCCAGTAAGGCAGGAATTCTTTTAGCTCAGATCCAGAGGAGAGACTGTGAAATGAAAAATTACAGGGTATCGTTTATTCAGTAAGTACTAGATAGAATCATATGAAGTTGCTGTTAATATAGATCAAAAATAGTACAATGTCATGGCAGTTTCATGTAGTCCCATCTAATATTTATAGAGCTCTCGGTATGTCCTGGGCATTGTTATGGGTGCTTAAAGGTATAGAACTTAACAAAATAGACAAAATCTCTGTTTTCCTGGAGTTTGCATTCTCAGAGAACCTCCAGCAAGACTGCTCTTCTTACCCTAGAGTCAGGTATACCCAACTACCTGCTCTGTGTCTCCCCT
Organism: Pan troglodytes; assembly: GCF_028858775.2. NCBI lineage: Eukaryota > Metazoa > Chordata > Mammalia > Primates > Hominidae > Pan > Pan troglodytes. The sequence continues at coordinate 66,195,757 of NC_072403.2, forward strand.
TGGATGCCAAATAGGCTCCTCAAACATAACATGGCCCAGACCAATCTCCTGGTGGATAAACAATACACTTAGATTTTCTTCCTGCCTTATAGATAGAAATCAGGGCTAGAAGGACCATGAACGACCTAGCCCAAGATCCATCTTTTTCTCTCTTTCTCACTGTCGAGTTAATAGAGCCAATAAATAAGATAGTAATTTCTATCACACTAAATGGTAATTTTTATCTGTTGAATTGTAAAATGTACCCAGACATGAAAAGGGAGGCTGGTAGACTGCTGAACACAACTATGATGTATTTGCTTTTTCTAATACATTGCGACAAGCTATTCTGTATCCTTCACTACACATTGTAAATAGCTGAGAGGTGTTATGATTCAGTGAATGAGCTCTGGATAGGGAATCAGCAGACCTAGATTGGAGTTTTAGATTTGCTATTGAGGGACTCTGTTACTCAGCTAGCCATCAGCAAATATAAATAAGTTAACTATTCCTACATACTTAAATGATGTTGTGAAAATAAATGAGATAATTACCAAGTGGTTGGAAAATTTACTCTTGAGGGGTGATAATTGATATATAAAATATACGTAGTTTTAATATTCAGTTTAATTAATCTGTTTTTTTTCTTGATTAAGGTACTACAGACTTCAAAACTTTGATACGCTTTAAAGTGTATTAAATTGTCTGTTTTTGTTTGTTTGTTTGTTTTGAGACAGAGTTTTGCTTTTGTTGCCCAGGCTGTAGTGCAGTTGTGCGACCTAGACTCACTGCAACCTCCACCTCCTGGGTTCAAGCTATTCTCCTGCCTCAGCCTCCCAGATTGCTGGGATTACAAGCAAACGCCACCACCCCTGGCTAATTTTGTATTTTTAGTAGAGATGGGGTTTCACCATGTTGGCTAGGCTGGTCTCAAACTCCTGACCTCAGGTGATCCACCCACCTCAGCCTCCCAAAGTGCTGGGATTACAGGCGTGAGCCACCATGCCCAGACTAAATTGTCTGATTTAGTGTGTGCTCAGCTTGTTTTTCCCAACTGTTGTTTTAGGCATGTTCATGATAATATACCATTGATATTTTAATTTTTAAGTTAAATTCCTATAAATAAATATGAGAAATTTGTTAGGATATTTAAAGCATCTTCTAACCTTTAAAAATATGTGCTTTTAAAAATTATTAGGTTGTAGAATTGGGAAAAAATGCAATTTGTCTTATCTTTTTCTATTAGCATGTTTCCAGTGTACAGTTCATTCAAAGGGGGCATAGTGTGGCAAAACAAATTCAGTTTCTTAATGATAAATCACAGTGAAGTACAGAAGTAAACAGATAACCTGAAGCCAGACAATGAAGTTTACATAGCCCTTCCTTGGCAGAGCCATCTTTCCGCACTGCAGAGAACACAATCCATCAATAATTTAGTTCAGTTACATTTGGTTATGAGAAAGGAACCACTTTGTTTAGGGGCTTTAATTCTGATCCTTTATCGTCATTCACAAAATGAAGTAACCTATCATTACTGTGATGCCTGTAACGTATCACTAAAAGGGAAAAGGGGGAAGCATTTCTCTTCTGTCATGGACATTTTCTCAGATATTTCTATAGGGTTTGATATGCTGCTTCTTTGTATTAAATAATATTTATGTGGTGTTTATGTAGGTAAATGGTTTAATGTTGCAAATTGCAAGGAAAAAAAACACTAAGACATCTTAAAATTCCCCTCTTATCTGTTTTAGGTATCTTTGAACTATATAATAAAACATCTATGCCTATTGAAGTTAAATGACCTGTTACAAAATCATCTTTTTTATACTTCATATTGGGTAGCATAGCAGTATACTGTAATTTGTATAGTTTTATAAGACTTGCTGGATGTCATAGTAAAAACAAATGACTTTATTTAAATATATAGTAATTTGCTTTTGACAGAAAACCATGTTTCCCCAAAAACTGCATATTTTAAGCAAATTAAAAATTGCCACTAGATTCTGAATATAGCCTCTGCTGCGTTTTTAGCATTGCTGCCACTTTAAAATTTTACTCTAGTTTTAGAAGAGATTACTTGTGTTTCTTGGGTGGGTACAGGCCTGTGCAGATCCTCATAAAATGGTAGAAAGAATGGAGACTTTGAACAAGTCATAACAAGGTTTCAGTCCTGACACATCTTACTGTGTGCATTTGAACATTTCACTTAATATTTCGAAGTCTCAATTTCCTAGGCTGTAAAATAGGGATATTCACACCACCTTTGCCTAGTTATTAGGAGAATCAAATGAGGTAATCTATGTTGTACTTTTCCATTGCCTGGTATATAAATTTTTTTTTTTTTTTTTTTTTTTGAGACGGAGTGTCACTCTGTCGCCCAGGCTGGAGTGCAGTGGCACGATCTTGGCTCACTGCAACCTCCACCTCTGGGTTCAAGCGATTCTCCTGCCTCAGCCTCCCGAGTAGCTGGGATTACAGGTGCCCACCACCACATCCAGCTAATTTTTGTGTTTTTAGTAGAGATGGGGTTTCACCATATTGGCCAGACTGGTCTCAAACTCCTGACCTCAGGTGATCCACCCGCCTCAGCCTCCCAAAGTGCTGGATTTACAGGCATGAGCCACTGCACCTGGCCATAAACTTTTTGTTTGTGAGAAAAGTTTAGATTAATGGAAAAGTTACAAAACCAGTACAAAGAGTTCCATATACTCTTCACTGAGCTTCTCCTAATATTAGCATCTTGCACAAATATTATTCAACTATCAGAATGAAGAAATTAACATTGGTACAATACTGTAACTAGAGACTTCATTCACATTTTATCAGTTTTCTCACTAATGTCCTTTTGCTGTTCCAAGATCCAGTTCAAGACTCCACATTGCGTTTAGTTCTCATGTCTCCTTAATCTCTTCTAGTCTTTGACAATTTCTCAGTCTTTCCTTGTCTTTTCATGACCTTGATACTTTGGAAGGATACTGGTTACTTTGGGTTTGTCTGAAGTTTTCTCGTGATTAGATTGAGGTTATGCATTTTTGGCAGGACAGGCGTGATGTTCACTTCTCATCGTATCCCTCTAAGGGCATGTGATATCAACACTTATTACTTATTATTATTAATTATAACTTATTGCTGGTGATATTAACCTTGATCACTTGGTTAAAGTGGTATCTGCTGGATTTCTCCACTGTAGAGTTACTATGTTCTCCTCAGAACATCTTGGGGGACATACTTTTAGACTATGTAAATATCCTGTTTCCCCACTGATTTTTGTCATCCCTCCATGGATCTTGCCTGCAAGTATCATCACTAAGGTGCTCTAAAGGTTATTTTCTATTTCCCCTATTCCATCTACATTTATTATTGGAATGTTTCTATAAGGAAAAACTTTCCTTTCTCCCTGTTTATTTATGTATTCCGTTATTTATGTTGGTGCACATTCATGGATATGTATTTCATTCTATGGGTTATAATCCAGTCTTTGTTGTTGATTTTGTTGTCCAAAATGTTCAGCTTTGGCCACTGGGAGCTCTTTCAGGTTGGTTCCTGTGCTTTCTTGACACCCCTCCTTCCTTCTTTTGAGCACATCCTCCCTAGCACCACAAGATGCTTCAGACTCATCTTGTATTTTCCCTGCCTCAGTCCTGAATCAACCACATCTCCAAAAAGTCTTGTAAATTCTCTTAAAAAAATAAATTAGCCATCTGTCAGCTAACATACGTTTTTTCTAATTCTTGATACAGTTTTTTTTTTTTTTTTTTTTGGAGGGGGATACATTTCTCTCTTGATCTCCTTCAGAGGCAGCCCTTAGGGAATTTAGTCTCACCAAGGGTGAACTATTGGCTCCTGACCTTTAGAAAAGAAACAAACCCTCGCCTACAACAGGAGGCTTATAGATCCATGTTTTCTTTGTCCTTGAAATTGTACAGGAACAGTCTGGCTTGTCACAGTAAATTAAAACTTCATCTCATCACATTTGTCATTTCAAGGCACGGTATAGTCTTCTATTATTTATTGCTAGCTTTAAAAATTTTATGTAATTTTGTTCTTTTGGTTGTCTGTTATGTAGTAATGCTTAGATGACTAGAAGATAACATGTAATCTAATAAGTGAAACATCTCAGGATATTGTTGTGACTTTGTGAAAATAATTTAATCCTTCAGCAATTTAGTTTAAGAGCTATTCTGGAGCTAATTTGATAATTAACAGTGTAAGTAGAAGTGTGCTAAAGATCTTGGTTTTTTTTGTAAAGTTTGATTAATTTTGACATTGATAGAAAAAGGTATATTTTAATATGCTGTGAGTAACCACTAGAGGGTAGCCCTGGGTAACCAATTGCCCATTTGCTGCTTATTTAAGTTGTCCTGACACAGAAAGATTGAAAATAAAGGTGGGCATGGGGAGGGAGGGTGCAGATAAAAGCAAGGGGAATTTAAAAGAAACTTGGAGTGACAATGTTATACAAAATGCAGTACAAGGAGAAAAGTATTAAAATGGACAAAGTTATATTTTTATATGTGATAAAAGGTATAGTCTACTAATATAAGTCAATTCTAAACCTTTATGCACCCAGAAACATATTGAAATATATCAATATATACAAATATTTAAATGTTTATATAAAAATATTGTTTTTCTTAACATTTGTAGGATTAAGGAGTTATATTTTGCAGTCTTCTTGGTAGCTCTTCAAAACCCTAGACTTTGCCAGGTGCAGTGGCTCATGCCTGTAATCTCAGTGAGGCTCAAAGGCCTCATGCCTTTGAGAGGCCCAGGACAGAGGGTTGCTTGAGGCCAGGAATTTGAGACCTGCCCCGGCATCATAGCAAGATCTCCTGTTTACAAAAAATAAAATTAGTTAATTAATTGAAAGTTTAAAAACCTTAGACTTATTGCACATAATAGTTTTACTAGGTTATGAGTAGTGTAGGGGAGAAAAGATTTTTTCCTTACCCATCTTTAGGTTCATGGCTGAGGTCCTATAGCAAAAGACAGATTAATAAGAGAAATGCATACAAATTTATTTCATATGGGTTTTATATGACATGGGAACCTTCATAAGGATATGAAAACTCAAACAGGAAAAACGTTTTATGCTTAGTTTGATGACAAGTGGTCATAGGGAAGTATGATAAGATAAAAAGGATATAATCTAATAAACTGGGGAGAAGCTTGCAAGGCCTATTTTTCACATTCTTCTCTGTATCCCTGTGTCTTCAGCGATAAGGACATTTCTTTCCTCCAGGGCATCTCTGGAATGAAGTTCTTACTGAGAAGAGAGGTCAAAGAATTCTTTCTAGGTTTTATAACCTGCTTTAGGGGAGAAGGGTCGAGGGGATAATGAGAGTGATTTTTCTGGTTTTGCTATTTCCTGAAATGCCAAAGTGCCATATTTTGGGATAACATGTTTTGAACCCCATCTGTAGTATCTTTAGACATCTTTTTGATGATCAAGTTAGATTTTTAAAATTCTATCAAAATAGTCAATACTTGAAAATATTCACTGTTGAGTAAGGTGGCCAGATAATGAGTTCTAGAAAAACAACTATGAAAGAAAAAAAAAGAAAAGTGAGGTGAGGACAGAAAATAAATCTGGGAAAATAAGTAAATAGGGTGAAACTAATCTAGTAAAAGTGAAATAAATTTGCATTTAATTCCTCAAAACATTTTTAAAAATCATAATTCTTGTTTCTGTGAAGAAAAGGCAGCTTCTCTCTAGATTAGCTCTGATCAGCTAATTGTGCAGTCTCTGAATGCAGTATTGGATGATGTTTTCAGTTTTCTTGTTTCTGTGGAGTGAAAAGACCATTTATTCAAGCTGAGCCAACTATCTGGGACTAGCAAATTCAACATCACTCGGCGTACTCCTGTGGTTTTCTGGTGATACTTGTTTTATGTTGGCTCCTTTTCTGCTACTGAGGTAGAGACTAAATTGACCACCTTTTAAGGATTACTAAATCTAGTCTTTTAGGCTAGAAGTATGTGATTAGTAAATGTTTTACTTCCTAAGTGAAGGGTTGTCTGTGGTTTCTATCTCAAATTTTGGCAAATTATATTTGGAAGTTTAATAAATTTTCATTGCTGTTACATCAGTGGCATTCATATCAATGAATAAAGCAGATTTTTCTAAAACAAGGGTGAAAATTTTATCATTAATATATCGTTAATAGTAGGCACACCTGTCTGAACAGATAGCTGATGAAAATTATCTCCTGTAGAACTCCCCTTGACCATTTCCTCCAGGTTGAACTGTTGAAGGCCTCTATTTAAATAGTATGTTAAGTTATAGTATTTAGGGGCAGGAACTTACTTGCTAAATCTTTTTTTGGCACTGAAAGTTAACAGAGAAGTATGTCATAAGATTAGCTTTCAGTCCTCTGGTGGGGATGACCCTATGAACATACAGTCCAAAAAAGATTCCTAACAGTTCAGCCAAGTAAACATTCATTGAGCAGCTGCAATTTGCTAGGTTTTGTGCTACACACAGGGTTTAAAGAAGTGAACAAGAGGTGCATGAACTAGGCAATGCAGGGTCTAAGGCCTTCCAGACCAGCATCCCATGTAGCTGGGACTACAGGCATGGGTCAACATGCCTAGCTAATTTTTTAAATTTTTTGTCTCACTATGTTGCCCAGGCTGGTCTCAAACTCCTGGACTCAAGCAGTTCTCCTGCTCAGCCTCTCAAAGTGCTGGGATTAGAGGTGGGAGCCACCATGCCTGTTAGAAAGTTTTTTTTTCTAACTCACTTAGAAACTGCAACTTAGGGTTAGACCCTCTGTTCCTTGTTTTACTATCAAATAATGGCTGCACTAGGTAAGGTCTGAAGCCTGTTCCAGCTTTTAAATCCTAATTCTAACTGGTAAGAAAACTAAATTTGCTAAGGCTCCAGATCAAGTTGCTAGTTTAATAAGCAATGGCATGTTCTATATCCTTTCCTCTCCATTTGTATACTTTCTTTTCTCTGATTTTGTACTTCAGTTCCTTGTCGTGTCCTCAACTTGATAATTATAGGAAGTTGGAATGTGAAGAAAACTGGCCATTTGAAAGCATACTGAAACACTATTTAATATTTTTTAGTTCAGAATTTTAACTTCAAGTTTGCCATATTTTATTATTCTAAAGTTCTGTTAAATTAGAAACTGGATAAGTAATATGAGTGACTTGTTAGAGTTACTATTTCTTTAGAGAGTAGATAACTTTTCTCTGGTTTTCGTTGAAATCAGAAACATTTTGTTTAACCGTGGTTCAGTGCGACTTTCAGATGACCCTTGAAGCAACTGAGTGACAGTGGGGAAGCAGCCTGTAGTTGAATGGATAACTGATAGTTGGTTATATGTGTTTATTTCTTTTCTCCATTTATAATTTTATAATATTTTCTTCATTATTATTATTATTATACTTTAAGTTTTAGGGTACATGTGCACAATGTGCAGGTTAGTTACATATGTATACATGTGCCATGCTGGTGTGCTGCACCCATTAACTCATCATTTAGCATTAGGTATATCTCCTAATGCTATCCCTCCCCCCTCCCCCCACCCCACAACAGTCCCCAGCGTGTGATGTTCCCCTTCCTGTGTCCATGTGTTCTCATTGTTCAATTCCCACCTATGAGTGGTAACATGTGGTGTTTGGTTTTTTGTCCTTGTGATGGTTTACTGAGAATGATGATTTCCAATTTCATCCATGTCCCTACAAAGGACATGAACTCATCATTTTTTTATGGCTGCATAGTATTCCATGGTGTATATGTGCCACATTTTCTTTTTATTATTATTATTATTATTATTATACTTTAAGTTTTAGGGTACATGTGCACAGTGTGCAGGTTTGTTACATATGTATACATGTGACATGCTGGTGCACTGTACCCACTAACTCGTCATCTAGCATTAGGTATATCTCCCAATGCTATCCCTCCCCCCTCCCCCCAGCCCACAACAGTCCCCAGAGTATGATGTTCCCCTTCCTGTGTCCATGTGTTCTCATTGTTCAATTCCCACCTATCAGTGAGAATATGCAGTTTCTTTTTTGTTCTTGTGATAGTTTACTGAGAATGATGGTTTCCAATTTCATCCATGTCCCCATAAAGGACATAAACTCATCATTTCTTAAGGCTGCATAGTATTCCATGGTGTATATGTGCCACATTTTCTTAATCCAGTCTATCATTGTTGGACATTTGGGTTGGTTCCAAGTCTTTGCTATTGTGAATAATGCCGCAATAAACATACGTGTGCATGTGTCTTTATAGCAGCAGGATTTATAGTGCTTTGGGTATATACCCAGTATTGGGATGGCTGGGTCAAATGGTATTTCTAGTTCTAGATCCCTGAGGAATCGCCACACTGACTTCTACAATGGTTGAACTAGTTTACAGTCCCACCAATATTATAATTTTATAATATTTTCTAGAATGTAGAAGACTAGGATTTTAATTTCAGGTTTCCCATTAAGTAACTGAAATAACTATCCACTTGACTTCTGGAAACCTTAGTTTCCTCATTTATAAAATACAAATATCTAATTTGCATACCTTACAGTTAGTGAAAAGTCCAGGAAGAATCATCTTGTTAAACACTAAAGATCTGTAGAAATGTAAGCTACTGTTGTTGAAACATCACTAAGTGTTACCCTGGTTTTTTTTGTTTTTGTTTTTGTTTTTGTTTTTGCTAATAACAGTAGTGCATTTGTACTCAATTCCCCATTAGGAATTTAGAAATTTTATTTATTAAATATCTGACTGAATAGATATAGTTAGAATGATGCAAATCACAGAGCCCCAGGTGACAAATAGCCCTCAAGTGTTGTTTTCTGAGTCTATTTGGGTATAGTGAAAAAGATGAAACAAACCCACTAGCCAGCCTACCTCCAGTATTCCTGAACAGATAGCTCTCCATTTTCCTCTGATGATTATGGCAGAGCCTTTGATACACAGCTGACCTTTCTTTTGATCTATTGACATCACTGAAAGTGGTCTGCTTAATGAGTGGCCACATCCGTTTACATAAGGTTATTCTATTTAATACTTATTCTGTGGATTTTTGGCATTTCACTATTTCCTTTCCATTTTCTGAAAACAATGTGGTCAATGAAAATTTTAAAACTGTGTCTTGACCTTGCCCCACGGGAAATTTGAGAAAGAAATTCTGTATACTATGGAGTCCAGAACTGAAAATGTTCTCTATGACTTCAGGGGAAGAGATTAAGAAATGAAGATGAAGAACATATGTCCTGCTTTTTTGGATGGAACCTTCATAATAGGTGAAATTTTTACAATTTTTAACACCTTTTCAGGGGAACTCCCAGGAGTCTTCAGAGATATATTTGATTATAAAATGAACTATTTTATAAATTTCACCTTTCAAAAATGGCACAAACTAGTTTCTACAAATTTTATACACATAATTGTAGCATAAAATACATACTTACAGTTTAGTCTACAAAGAGACTGAGGTAACTTATAATTGCCTAACATAATTCAGCTAGTAGGTGGCAGAGTTAGAACCAAAATCTGTGTTATCTCTGTAACACTTTGCTGCTTCACAAGCCTGTGAAAAGTTCTCACCGATGAGAAATGAATTAACTCTTACAGAGCAGAAAAAGGAATATTTAATACACCATAGGAGGTAATTTGCTGAATTAGAGTAACAAAAGCAATGTTTTCCAGCTGTGTTACAGACTTCAAATTGCTTAACTGATTTTTTTAAGCTCCTATGAGGAGTTAGAGAGAGTAACTAGATGCAGGTTTTTCTAATGAAGAAGCTGGAGGCAAAACATAAGTAATTTAAGTAATATTAAACAACACACCGGGTCTCACCTACTCATGATAGCTTTTCCTAGTTAATAGTAAAACTGACAACCTTGGTAATGTTAGTAACTCTAAAGTATTGAGTGCTTACTATTTTTTAAAGAAAAGTGGAGCTGTACATTGCAGTAGTTAAAGTGGTAAAAACAGATTTTATTCAGGAACTACTGTAATAGGGGAAGAGAGACCTTAGTATAGAACAGGGTTCAATTCTGAATATAGCATAGACCAGTGGGGATTTATAGCCAAAGAGCAAGATGGCATTAATGGATGAAAAATTACAGAGATGAAAGAAACTTAAGGAGTGGGGAGATTGTGGTTAAGCCAACCTAAAATGATTCTTGCTCAAGACAGGCTGAGTGATGAGATACCAAGGCCGGTGTTGGAGAGTGCAGGGATGCGGAATTTGATTAGATACCGAGGGTGATCAAATATTGAAGGTGAACAGATAGTGAGGGTAGGGGGTTCTCTCTAAACTGATTGCAAGATTCTTACTACAACTGTGCTATGCAAAATTGAAACCAAAGGTCAAGGCCTGATTGAGAAGAGGATTCTGAGGATCCTGACTTAAGTTTGGCCAAGGAGGGCATCTTGTCAGTTGCTCCTTTTGTTCAAGGAAATAAAGCATTATTCTCTTCTCTCAGCAATCTAAGTCCATCTTGTGTTCAGTTCCTTTTCAGTAAAGATGTGCTGAACCATCTGTTGAGACTTCTTAATGTCTTGAGATCATGGGTAGAACTTATGCCCAGTTCTTGTAGCTGTTCTTTCTATCTAAGTCACCACCTGAGTAACCAAGATCACCTACAACAGAACCTATGATGTTCTGGATACCTCTTTTGCTCTCATAGTGAGAGTGAGGTCAACTGGAGGGAGTGGGTGATTGTTTTAGAGATAACTTTAAAAAATGAAAGAAATTGTGGGGAATCAAGTAGATGAAGGGATTAGTAAGATTAGAGAGGTAGTGAGATCCATTCCAGTTGGCTGGTAACAGCTAATAGGTTTGAGTTCCACAGACAGAATAAGAATCATTGAGTGCTAGCCTGGAGTCATAAGATAATTATCTGATGGCTGAAGGTGACCAAAGAATAAACATTTTGACGATTGAGAAAGGATTTTTTGGAGGTGGTCTGTGTGTGTTTGGGTTGGGTGAGAGAAATTAGGCTGAGAGGGGAATTGGGGACATTTCCATTCGTATGAGAGATGTCCAGGATCCTGTAGTGGCTTGGAGGCATTATGTTACATTTAATGACGGCTGGAGAAGTGTAATGACAAATGCTTGTTCCCAGAAAAGAATTGATGGTAAAATTATGATGGGAGTGGACATGACCCTTGCAAGGATAGACTGGAGTATATTCAGAGGTTTTTCTCACAATGGGTATTTGTCTGGTTTAAAATGGTGGAAGAAAAGAGAGGGAAGTTATAGCAAAATAGGAATTCTGATTTCTCACAGGAATCTTGGAAATGCCAGGTGTGCCCACAGGAAAGGAAGCACAGTACCCTCAGTCTGTGGCGTTATGGGAAGTGGTGACTAGTCCAGCCCAGGCTTGCCAAAGGCTCTGTGGATGAATAGTCTTGCTAACAGATAAGGAAAAGGCAGAGCTGGGGGAGAACAAGGAGCTCCTAAATTTAGGGACAGAAAAATGTAAGAGAAGACTAATCTCAGATGAGGAAAAGTCATAGTGAAGGCTGTGGACCTTAAAGGCAATCATCAGTCTATGAGAAATTAGGTATCCACATCCTACAATAGCCCACAAGATCCAAAAACCTCTGTTATTTTGTTTCAGGAAGAGGAAAATGATGAATAGTAGAAGCTCCGCCTGTGAAGATAATTTTACCTGCGGCTGAAATACCATGACCCAGATATTGAACACACAGAATAATTAAACTTTTCGTCTAGAAACTTTGTGGTCTTTTCTTGCCATTGCCTTAAAGTATTCAGTGTCCTAAAGGGAGTTGTCATAACTGAAAGTGCATAGAAAGAGGTGATTTACATATTGGATTACAGTGGAGTCTTCTGGGAATTTTAACTCCATCAAATAGGTTCATGAGAAATATGTAGGGCCTTAGTAAATCGTTGGGGCATAACAGTCCAGGTGTATTGTTTATTTTCCCAGGTGATGGCAAAGTAGTGAGATTCCTTATGAAGGGGAATATTATAAAAGGCAGAACACAGCGCAGAGCGGTGGCTCATGCCTGTAATTTCAGCACTTTGGGAGGCTGAGGCAGGCTGATCACAAGGTCAGGAGATTGAGACCATCTTGGCTAACATGGTGAAACCCCATCTCTACTAAAAATACAAAAAATTAGCTGGGTGTGGTGGCGGATGCCTGTAGTCACAGCTACTTGGGAGGCTGAGGTAGGAGAATGGCATGAACCCGGGAGGCAGAGCTTTCAGTGAGCTGAGATCAAGCCACTGTACTCCAGCCTGGGCAACAGAGTGAGACTCTGTCTCAAAAGAAAAAAAAAAAAAGGCAGAACACAAATGAATCACCATGAAATATTGCATGTTGGAAGAGATAACAGACAGGATAGTGTTAGGATTAGGCACCAAGGGAAATCTTGATTTGACAGTGTAATTGATAGATCCTAGGAAGGAACTGATATCCTTTCCCACTTGACTTTTTAATAGCCAAATGGGAGTAATGCACGGATTAGAAGTGGGGACTCATGTCTAATAAGCCTCTCATTATCAGGGAGATCAACCGCTAGTCCTTGTGGTTTTAAACGATATTGGGGAATCCTGGGGAGAGGCTTGGAAGGATCTGTTTCTACCTTATATGGGTTCTGTATCGCATATACCTTAGATAATTTTAATAGTTTGCTTAAATCTGTATTTAAGTAGATAGGTTGAAGTGGGCAAAGGAACTCCCTGCTTGGGGGAAGTCAGACAAAACCATTAGGGGACATAGACATGAAGAGGAAGACTCAGGGGTGGGTAGAAGCAGTCCAGCAGGAATTTTTGTACCTCCATTCATGAGAAGATACTTTCCACACAAGTTTACTGGGGTAGTGGAGCTGAGTAGAAAATTATGTTGACCTTTACGAGGTCCCATAGAGATATGAGGATAAGCTGAGGGCAAAGCATCAAAACCCACCACTGGTAAAGTTTGGTGACTGTGGGGAAGGGGGCAGGAAGTGAGGTCATGTTGAGGGTAGAATGTGTTGTCCTGGTATCGATGAGAGACGTGGAGGCCCTTTAACTTGTAGCATTATTTCTTCATGCAAGTTTAGTAGTAGTTGAGGGCATTGGGACATTTGCTTCTCTGGAGGAAAATAGACAATTCTCTGGTGAGGAGGGGGACTTGGGTTTTTCCCTCCTCTTGAGCACTGGGCAATTCCAGGCCCAGTGTCTTTTTTCCTCACGATATCAGCACATTGTTGAGATCAATGGGAGCCTTCCATTGCGGAGCTTGCTGTGAGTTAAAAATTTCAGGTTTTTCCAGTTGTTTTAACTGCAGTGCCACAAGCTTACATTGTGTATTTTCCAATGTTTTTGAAATACTATTTTCATATTATTGGTCTAATGTCTGCAGCCTAGACATGTATACATTTTGTTAATTAATATTATTTTTCTGTAATGTGTCATAGAGGTCTGGCCTGAAACTATTTATAAAGATTGCATGGCCTGAGCAGAGGCTGTTTGGAAAGTCAGTTCCACCCCTGAATTCTCTTTCCATGTTGTCTTTAATTGATGGTGATAGCCACAGTTTCATCAGTTTGTTATTTACAATGTTAGATATGTGACCAATCAATTTTAATGGGAGAGATTTGATGGATGGCTTCTAGTAATTTCTTATTGTTATTTACAATGTTAGATATGTGACCAATCAATTTTAATGGGAGAGATTTGATGGATGGCTTCTAGTAATTTCTTACTTCCCTCGGGGTATCAGGGGTAGCCTGAGACCCTTGAGTGCACCCAAGGAAGGAACTGAGGTTCATCAGAAATAGTGGTCCATTTAGCTTTTTCAAAGCAAAGGGAGGCATTTCCAGGCCCAACCAACAGGCAGATAAGTTGATTTAAATCAGGGAATCCCAGAGAGTATGCACCTAGAATGATTCTAAATTGTTCAACAAACCTTTCCCTTTCTTTTCTGTGGTCAGGAAAGTATTTGGTGATAGTATGCAATTCAGGCCTAGACCAAGGTTTAAATGTTCTCTCTTCTATTAGCCTCACTTGGGAACAGGTACTGGCTGATCCTGGGCTTCATCTGAAGGAGATGGAGGCCAGTGAACCTTTTGGTTACAGGGAGGTGAGGGACTGGAGGAGGGGGCAGATGGTGGAAGAGAGTTTGGGAGAGGAGGCTATAAAGGAAAGCTGGGAGGGGAATATGGAGGTGCTGTTGAGAGCTCTAGGAACTTTACTGAGTCAGAAAAATTTTTCTACAGACAGTGTGAAAGAGCCTCAGTAGTTTGACTGAGATTTGAATTATTTAGCTGTTTTTTGGCTTCTTAATACCAAGTGAAATAAGCAGACCGCTGTGCATCCAAAAGCTTTGTTCCTTTTTGCCCTAGGGCTGTTTTTAGATGGACTAATTTAGGGATATACCAGGAGCCCCCACCGTAGCTGAAGAGAGTTTTTGGTAAGGCTTTGCCAGTGAGAAAGCAAGCAGACAGTATTAGAACTATAGTGGCAAAGCAGGAGTTTGCTAAGGTGAGGTTTCAATTGAGAAGTTCCCATGGGAGAAGCAGGATTAAACAGATAGAAGAGAGAGGCCTCATAAAGAGCAGGGAAAAAATTCCAGCCCAGGCATTGGGGAGTGGATCCCCACTGAAAACAAAGAGCCAGGAGAAGTCTTCATCCCAGGAGACAAAGATCCAGGAAGAATTTTCCAGCCAAGAGCCAGGCTCAGGAGTCAGGGAGTAAATGTCTTCTTGACGCAGTGAGCCCCAGAAAGAAAGACTTCTAGCTGAGTAGACGCCTTTCAAACAAAGAAGTCTGGGCCTCTAATCCAGCTTCAGACAATGTAATCAGAATCTTAATCAAAATCTGTCCTCACTGTGATTCGATGGACGTTTATCTGGAGCACTGGATATTGGAGTCACTCACCACCAGATACCCAAAAAGCAAGCAGACTGAAGACAAAGTCTTGGTGTGTGCTTAGAGATTGGTTATTGTGTCCAAGAGTCTAATGGCGGTTCAGATCCAGATCTGAATCATGGACCAAAAACTGTTAAAGAAAAATAAGAGATAATAGTTAAAATGGTAAAAACAGATTTTATTCAGGAAAAGCTGCAATAGAAGAAGGGATTCCAGTATAGAACTGGGCTTAATTCCATATAGAGAGCATGCACAAGTGGGGATTCCTAATTCCAAATAGCATGGACAAGAGAGCAGGGATGGGGGTCGGTGGATGAAAAATTACTAAGAGGAAAGAAATGTCACGGGTAAAGGGATTCTGGTTAAACAGAACTAACAGGATCCTTGCTGCAGGTTGGCCAGGGTGATAAGATACCAAGGGTGGCAGTGAGGAATTTGATCAGATATTGAGGGTGATCTCAATATCTGGGGAGTTCTTTCTCAACTGACTTGGTGAGATTCCTGTTACAACTGGGTGATGTAAAGAGGAACACAGAAATCCAAAGCTCTAGGCCTAGTTGAGATGAGGATTCAGAAGAGCCTGACTAAAGTTTGGTCAAGGAGAGCATTTTATCACGGTGTGCAGGACGCTATACCAAGTACTTTATGAAAATGAGCTAACTTAATCCCCAAGTCAACCCTATGTGATAGATATAACTCCTTTTTTACATAAAAGAGAATTGTTGCAAAGAAGTTAAGTAAACTGTTCAAGGTCACACAGCTAGCATGTAGTAGAGACAATACTTAAACTTGAGTATCTGACTTCAACCATTAGTATTTACTGCCTCCTGAACTCCTTGGGGCCTCCACATCTCCTTTGGTGTGTTGTTTGGTTAGAATATGTGTGATGTTCCAATGATCTCTAAGAGTTAAACTGTGTTTGAAGTTAAGAGTTAAAGGGAAGTATTTGGATCTATAGGTGACTGATTACAAATTTAGTTTAATAGATAGTAATTGAGTAATGTAGTCACATAAGAATTTAAAAGGGGGCAGCATATATTAAATGCCTATAACATCACTCTGGTTATGAAAATTATACATTAGACTTTAAGGTAGTGACTCAAGACAACATAATCAATAGGTCAAAAAATTATCGCAAGAATGTGTGCTAAGAAAAGGCCATAAGATGGTTTCCTGCCCTTTTCCTCCTGGCAGGTTCACTTATATGTGTGACCCTGATGCTGAGCTTGAATTCTGTTAGTACTTATGATAACTAATCTTCATAGGACCTACTTCTAATGATTTTGGTATCCTAAATTCTGGGCACTGATGAGTAATAATGAGGTCACTTTGTAGTTTAGCAGACTCTCACTTTGTTTCTTTTAATATGTAAATTAGAGTTCCAAGTTCTTGAAGGTAAGAAACACCTGCCACTAAAAAGAAGGTTAAAATGTCCTCCTGAAGAAATGTTGTATCTGGCTGTTATTAAAAAGCAAAAAAATTAATGGATGATGGCGAGATCTTGGAGAAAAGGGAATCCTTACACACTACTGGCGAGAATGCAAATCAGTTCAGCCCCTGAGGAAATCCCCAGTTTGGAGATTTCTCAAACTAAAATAGAATTACCATTCCACCCAGGAATCCCATTACTATGTATATACCCAAAGGAAAATAAATTGTTCTACCAAAAAGACACCTGCACTTTTATGTTTATCACAGCACTCCTCACAATAGCAAAGATATGAAATCAACCCAGGTACCCATCAAAGGTGAATTAGATAAAGAAAATATGGCACATATACAACAAGGAATACTACACAGCCATAAAAAGAACAAAATCATGTCCTTTGCAGCAGCATGGATGCAGCTGGAGGTCATTAACCTAAGTGAATTAACACAGGAACAGAAAATCAAATACTGCATGTTCTCACTTATAAGTGGGAGCTAAACATTGGGTACGCATGGACATAAATATGGGAATAATAGACACTGAGGACCTAGAGCCAGGAGAGAGGGAAAAGAAGAAGGGTTGAAAAACTACCTATTGGGTACTTTGTTCACTACTTGGGTGATGGGATCATTAAAAGCCCTAACAGCTTCACACAATATAACGGTATAACAAACCTGCATGTGTAATAAATTTAAAAATTAAAAATTTTTAAATGCCATATCCTTATGCTGATTTCTGTGTACATATCCATGGCTCTTTTGCCTCATTTAGGTCAAGAAGATGTTCCTTTTTGAATACAAATCTCTCTCTAAAGGATACTTTTTAACCATTCTCACTTTATTGTTCAAGCCGACCTTGCATAATGAAGTTTTTGTTGCTTTGAAAATAGGAGTAGTAGGCCAGGCGTGATGGCTCACGCCTGTAATCTCAGCACTTTGGGAGGCTGAGGTGGGTGGATCACCTGAGGTTAAGAGTTCGAGACCAGCCTGGCCAACATGCAACATGGTCTCTACTAAAAATACAAAAATTAGCTGGGCGTGGTGGAGGGCACTTGTAATCCCAGCTACTCAGGAGGCTGAGGCAGGAGAATGGCTTGAACCTGGGAGGCGGAGGTCTCAGTGAACCAAGATCACACCACTGCACTCCAGCTTGGGTGACAGAGTAAGACTCTGTCTCAAAAAAAAAAAGAAAAAAAGAAAAAAAAAAAAGAAAATAGGAGTAATATTTAGTCTTGTGTTTTTTTCCTTGTAAGAAAGACTTTATTCTAAGGAAGACCATGCAATGCACCGTCCATGTCAGCAAAGAGATGTTTATACCATAGTGTTTGAATAGATTTGGGCATAAATACTTTAAAAAATATAATAAGGTCACTAGACCCTGGGTGGGCTCGGGATAGAAGACAAAGTTGTGAAAGAGGCTCTGAAAACAGGGTTGGAACTGGATAAAGGTGTGCCTGCTTTACAGTTTTTCTTGAGTTCATCATTTAACATAATGCCTCTGAAAGTAATTTACTGCAGTCTTTGATAGAAATGCATATTGGTGTATTGCCAGTGCCACATCTGGGATGTCTGGACTAACTTGGAAGGTTGCAAACTGCCACATACCCACCTTCAGATCTGTCTTGACTTTCTGGCCTTTCCCCACACTGAATGAATGGAGTGGGAGGGAAGAGCCTAGACAGAAACATATGTTTTCTATTTACTTCTTCCTACCTCTTTTTTTTGTTTTGTTTTTTGAGATGGAGTTTCGCTTTTGTCACCCAGGCTGGTGTGCAATGGTGCAATCTTGGCTCACTGCAACCTCTGCCTCCCGGGTTCAAGTGACTCTCCTGCCTTAGCCTCCTGAGTAGCTGGGATTACAGGCATGCACCACCACACCCAGCTAATTTTTGTATTATTAGTAGAGATGGGGTTTCACCATGTTGGCCAGGCTGGTCTCGAACTCCTGACCTCAAGTGATCCACCCGCCTCGGCCTCCCAAAGTACTGGCGTGAGCCACCGTGCCCGGCCTTCCTACCTCTTTTCATACCCAATGCTTAGAGGTTTTCCTTCGAGTCGTGGATATGAAGACCTAGAAAGTACTTGCTAAAAAATATCTCCAAGTAAATACAGTCTCTGTACAATATTTCTTGAATTTGTAAATTTGAAAACCATAGATGACAATTTGTTTGGTAAATACATGGATAGTTTGAAAGCTTAGTAAGATCCAAGTTTCATTTATTTTTATTTTTTTCTTGTTTCCAGTAGGCTTGGAAGGGTCCAAATTTTAGACATGTATACAAAGGCAGTAAATGAATTGGAAAGAAGAGGGAAGTTAATACTTTTAGCTTTTCTCTTTTAGAGAGATTAGCTTTCCATTATTTTAACAGAATAGCTTACCAAAATGTTCTTTCCCTATTTTGTGATGAACATAACTGAAATCTTGTATCTAATTAAATTCAATTCCTACCTAAAAGTTTTCACAAAAAAGATTATAGTTCATGTTTGTGACTAAAGAAACAAACAGAAGTTGTTTATAAAATGTTTGGTGGAAATTTTAATGTCCTTGTTTTCACCAGTGAAATTAATGATGACTTGAAAGTCTTTCTTCTTTCTTGAAAGTTTTCTTTTCTTTGAAATGCTATTTGTTTTTCTGGTTATTGGTTACTTGTGGACAGATAGCAGCTGTGAAGACATAAACTACTGATTGTTAAAAATTTCAGCATTCTCTTTTTAAAATAAATCGGCAAGCCAATTCTAAAATTTATATGGAAATGCAAGGATGTAGAATAGCCAAAATAATCTTGAAAATGAACAAAGTAGGACTCACCTTTGAAAGTTACTCTAAAGCTATTGTAATCAAGACTGTGTTATTGGCAAAAGGACAGACATATAGATCAGTGGGGTCCAGTTGGATCTGATCCAGTCAGATCCAGTTCCAAATACAGAACTACACATATGTGGTCAAATTTGATGAGGATGCTGAAGTGATTTATTGGGAAAAAGAAAGTGTCTTCAACATGTGGTGTTCAGAAATGTGGTTTTCCACATGCAGAATAAAAAAGAACTTTGATTCCTACCTTACACCACAGACAAAAATTAACTTGAGATGAATCAGGACCTAAACTTAAAAGCTAAACATTACAATTTCTAAAGGACAACATAAAAATATCTTTGCAATTTATCTTAGGACACAGAGAGCACTACCATTAAAAAGTTGATAAATTGGACTTCATCAAAAATAAAAACACCTGCTCATCAGAAGATAACATCAAGTAGATAAGCCTTTGTTAAAATTACATTTGACAAAAGGCTTGTGTCCAGAATATATAAAGAATTATTCAATTATGGAATAATTAAAAGAAGGCAATCAACATTTTTAAATGGGCAAAAGATTTGAACAGACATTTCATAAAATAAGGAATATCACTGGTCAAAAAGCACATGAAAAAGTGCTCATGATCATTAGTCATCAGGGAAATGCAAAGTGAGATACCACTGGCTACCCACCAGAATGGCTAAAATTAGCAATATTGATCATAACAAATGTTGGGGGGAATGTGGAACTGTCAGTGATTGTTGGTGGGGTATAAAATAGTACAACTACTCTGGAAAATGTTTGGCAGCAATTCCACTTCTATGTATTTATCCCAGAGAAATGAAAATATATACCTACAAAAGTCATATGTAAGACTGTTCATGGCCACTTGATTGAGAATAGCCAAAAACTGTAAAAGCCCAGTGTGTATGGTAGGAAAAAACCAATTTTCTCCTACTGTACTCTCAACACAGAGAGTATAGCGACCAGATGTGTGGATTTTTCTCACACTGACCAATTCTCTGATGCTAGCCGGATAGCCTATATTCAATTCACTTCTGACACTAACTAGAGCTCGTGCAGATCTCTCATGGATTAAGAGCTCAGTCTCACAAGACTGTGCCCTACTTCATATACCAATTGCAAGCAGTAGGTTCCCAGGTCACCACAACTTCTGACCAGTTTGGCCACAAGTGGGAGGTTACCACAACCCTCTTCTCAGGTTCAGTAATGTGCTAGGCGCTCATAGAACTCAGGGAAACACTTATATTTATCAGTTTATTATAAAGGATGTTTTAAGGGATACAGGTGAACAGCCAAAGAAGTACTCTGGGTAAGATATGTAGGAAGCGGCATGGACCTTCCATGCCCTCTCTGGGTGTTCCACCCTCCTGTCATCTCCATGTCTTCAGCATCCCAGATGCTTTCTAAACTCTGTAGTTTAGGGATTTTTATGGAGGCTTCATCATATAGGCTGAGCATTTATTAACTCATTTTTCAGCCCCCTCCTTTTCCTGGAGGCTGGCATAGTGTGGCTGAAAGTTCCAGGCTTCTAATTATGGCTTGGTCTTTCTGGTGACCAGCCCCCATCTAGGAGCCCACCAAGAGTCACCTCATTAGAACAAAAGACATTCTTATCAATGCCCAGGAAGTTCCAAGGGATTAGCAACTCTGTTAGAAACTGGGGCCACAGACCAAATATTAGAACAAAAGATGCACCTAGCATCCCTCTTGCTCAGGAAATTACAAGAGTTTTGGGAACTCTCTGCGAGGAACCAGGGTCAGGGATCAAATACACATTTCTTATTGTATCACAATATCACATCCAGGTGTCCATCAGCAAGAGCCTAGACAAGCAATCTGGTATATCCATACAGTAAAACACTGCTCGGCAATAAAAAAGAACAAATTGCTGATACATGTAATGGCAAGGATAAATCTCAGAAGCATTAAAGGACATGAAAGAAGCCAGACACAAAATACTTTATACTGTATGATTCCATTGATATACAGTTATAGAATAGTTAAAACTAATCTGTGATAACAAAAATCTGATCAGTAGTTGCTTCTGGTTGTGGAGGGAGGGGAATGTTGACTGAGAAGAAGCAAGAGGGAATTCTACAGGTTGATAGAAATGTTCTATCTTCTGGCAGGGGTGTGGGTTATATAGGTATAGTCACTTACCCAAACTGATCAAACTATAGACTTAAGATATCTGCATTTCACTATATTTAAATTATAACCTCAAATTAAAAAATCTCACACAAAAAATAGCAAGGTATTTTCCTATCTCTTATTCCGACTCTCTTTCTTATTCTCTTAAAGTATTGGACAGCCCAGTCCCACTATACTGAGGCAACTTTTGAAAGAAAATAAAATTTATTACTTTTATTATCTTTTAATGTATCCACTATACTCTATATAGGGCATCATTTAAACTCTTTTTCAGTCTTTGTTGTTGTTGTTGCAGTGAAGAAGAAAAGCTATCCAGAAGAACAAAATAGCACAGCCGTGTAAACTTGCAATGATTTGGCAAGTTTTTGAAGTTATTTAATCCTGATAAGTTAAAATCCCTTGAACCATATTTATACATTCATCTTTCCAAACAGCTACCGCTTATTTGCTCTTTCATTCAAGTGAAGGTTATTGAGCACCTCCTATGAGTAGATGTTTTATCAGATACTGAGTAGGCATGCTACAATGAGTACGCAACCAAGTCCCTGCCCTTAACAGCATTCCTAGTTTAGAAGTGATAAATACAAAAATAAATTCCATTGCAACAAGAAAGGTGCAGCACTGTACAAACTGCTGCTGGGCGTTCTTTTGAGGAAGCAACGTCTTCTGCCTTGGGTGCTTGGGAAGATTCCACAGAGGAAGTGACATTTGAGCCAGTTTGTATGAATAGTTAGAGTTGTGGATAGGAGTTGGAAGAAGGGGGACATTTTAAGAAGATGACTAGAAATGTAATTGAATAGTTTAGTGAGTCTTTTATCCTGCTTAAACCTTTAGGTAAAGGTTCTGTTAGTATCTACTGAAATAGAAGTCTTTTGCAGTAGCATAGTCAGTGTTTAAACTAGGATACCAAATATTTTTCATTTTTTCCCTCACCAATAGCAGCTAATATTTATTGAGAACAAAGGATGTGACAGGTACTCTGCTTAATGTTTTAATTTAATTTAATATAATCTCCATAGCAATTTAATGCATTAATATTACTGTCCCTATAGATTAGGATAATTGAGGATTGAAGTAATATCCTTTATAAATGGACAAGCTGGGGATTCTTTCCCAGGTTTCTCTGCCTCCAAAGCCTGAGATCTTTAAAAAGCCTACTCTGTGTGTGTTGCTCTTAGTATGAGCCCAGAGAAAGCAAGCCAAGGGCAACTCTGAAGTGTCTTGCGGTCACTTAAAAGAGGGGGGATTTACCTGTTTTCCAAAATATAGCCTGCCCACCTTTTGTATTTAAGTTTCAGTTCATTGCCAATATGTATAATTATTTATAAACTCAAAATAATCTGTTTTATTTTTATTTCTATCTACATGATACTTTAATTTCATGTATGAAAAACTGCCAAGTAATCATTCTCTAAGCTTTCTACAGTATCCATTTTATAAGTTAAAGAATCATAGCAGTAAAAACTTTATAGCCATTTCACTCTAATTATTAGAGTGAGAAACTTGAAGATTTTGCCCTTTGAAAATGACTTGTTATTTGGGCAATCTGGCTTCTCACTATTTAACAAGTGTTGCTTAAAGTATCATGTAGGAACATTTGATGTGCTCCACAGCCACTCACAGCTTCTGATAATTCTGTTTGTGACAGCCTTGAGAGATCACCCAGTGGTAGTTTAAGATTGTGCTCCAGTATAAAAGTGGCAAGGTTTGTCTTTTAAACAAACATGTATTTTTTTCAGAGAAGAAGATAAATTTTTGATTAAATCAGTCATTTGCCATACTCTAAAATTCGTTTTAGAAACTTGGTTTTAGGTTTGTAGTTTTTGCCCAAATGACCACTTAACATGGGACACCCACCCTAACCCCTACCTCTTTCCCAGGAAAGTTAGATTTTTGTCCAAGATTCCACCAGTATTGACTATTTGCTCTTGCCAGATATCTTGTCAAAGGTACATTGTCTGCTTTTGGTTGACCAATGGGGTATGGGTTGTTATGCCAGATGAGTGTCACCTAGTAGTGGAATTAGAAAATCATCAACCAAGGGCCCGGCATAGTGGCTCACATCTGCAATCCCAGGACTTTAGGAAGCCAAGGTGGGAGGATTGCTTGAGCCCAGGAGTTTGAGACCAGCCTGGGCAACATAGCAAGACCTTGTCTGGTGACACACACCTGTAGTCCTAGTCACCCAGGAGGCTGAGGTGGGAAGATCACTTGAGCCCAGGAGTTCTATGAGCTGCTCTAGCACATTACTGAACCTGAGAAGGGGGTTGTGGTAACCTCCCACTTGTGGCCAAACTGGTCAGAAGTTGTGGTGACCTGGGAACCTACTGCTTGCAATTGGTATATGAAGTAGGGCACAGTCTTGTGTGACTGAACTCTTAATCCATGAGAGATCTGCACGAGCTCTAGTTAGTGTCAGAAGTGAATTGAATATAGCCCACATTCTTTCCATAATACCACACTTCCTTAGTAATAAGAAATAACAAGATATTTAAAAATAATAACTTCCATTTAAATCTTTTTAGGATATAACTTCTCTCTTTCAGACTCCGTTTTAAATGACACTTCATTTTGTGGTCCAAAATCAGAAGTAATCTCTTCTTCCTACATATTTCAATAGCATTTTACCTATACTTATACCTAGACCTCTCTAGAAGATTTATCTTCATAACATATTTGATTTTTATAGCACTTTACTTCTTTTATGACACATTATCATGCTATTTTCTATTAATCACGCATTCACATAGGTGATTAGTTCCTCCAGGACCATAAACTCCTTGAGGTGAGACCTGTCTATTGGATCTTTGCACCCACCTCAGTACCAGCATGCATGAAGAAAAAAATGTGAAGTACTCCTTGGTCTACTATAGCATTAGGAAGGCTATCAACCCATTATTCTGCTCCATTAAATGTTTTCCAATGCCTGATGGTTAGTGACTTTTTAAATTTTATTTTTAATTTTTTTTAGAGTCAGAATATTGCTCTGTTGCCCTGACTGCAATGCCACGATCATAGCTCACTGCCTCAGGCTCCTGAGTAGGTGAGATGACAGGTGCATGCCACCACACACAGCTAATATTTAATTTTTTTGTAGAGATGGGTTTTGGAATCAGACTTGTCTGTACATGTCTACCATTTAATAACTGTCATACATCACATTGCTTCATTCTTTGAACTTCAGTTTTCTCAAGTGTAGCATCATAGAGGAGTTGTGATTATCTAAATGATTAAATGGGATTACACTTTTAAAAGCTGCTACAAAATGCCTGAAACCTGGTCACTTTTCATAATATGCTGGTTCCTTTTGTTCTCCTGTCTGACCCAATTCAAAGTCCCTTCTGTCCCATTAGCTTGTTTTATGAACATGGAGGCAAGGATTCTGGGTAGGAGGCAGTTGTAGTACTTCATTCATTAAGCATTTGCTGACTACTTTGTATAGTGGAAATCCAGAGGAAGGGATTATTATTATTATTATTATTATTATTATATTTTGAGACTGGGTCTCACTATGTTGCCCAGGCTGAAGTACAGTGGCACAATCATGGCTCACTGCAGCCTCAACCCCCCAGCCCAAGTGATAATTTTGCCTCAGGCTCCTGAGTAGCTGAGACAACAGGTGCATGCCGCCACACCCAGCTAATATTTAATTTTTTTGTAGAGATGGGTCTCACTGTGTTGCCCAGGCTGGTCTTGAACTCCTGGGCTCAAGCGATCCTCTTGTCTAAGCCTCCTGAAGTGCTGGGATTACAGGCATGAGCCACTGCACCTGGCCTAGGATTAACTATTTTAATAGGCATTTAGGAAGTAGAATGGGTAGATATGGGAATTCAGGGAGAATTAGGGGAATGTGGATAGAAAAGAGGCTAAACTGATTTTCTTCTATAATCTTTGGAATCAAACGAAGAAGGGCAAATCGATTATTCTTCTCAGGAAAAGATTTTCTTTATCTTTAAACGTATAAGTAACATTAGCTGTCTTCTACCTGATAAATTTGTTTTCTGTAAGTTTTGTACCTTTTTTAAAAAAATAAATTATTTGTATCATAAAGGACCTAAATAATATACATGGCATGAATGTACATCTGACCATGAATGCTGAATTTATTCTAGAAAATATCGCTTTGCACTCTTTGATTCTAGCTTGTGTTGCTGACCTCACTAGTATAATTATTGGCTGACTTTGTCTCTTTTTCCATTTCCTCCCAATCAGTTTGATAAAGGTTACTCTTAGAACATCCGTCACAGCTTTGGAAAGGAAGGCAAGAGGACAGACTATACACCTTTCAGTTGCCTGAAGATTATTCTATCCAATCCACCAAGCCAAGGGGATTATCATGGTAAGTGCCTCCACTGGATATGTTGGCCAAGTACAGAAACCCAAGAGCTCTGTTGGAAACACTGAAACAATGTTGTGGCTTTTTGCATTCCTGTCAGGACCTAGTTTGTAGCTTATGTCAGTCGTCACTGTCAAGCTAGAGCTCCATTACTCTTAGAACAATTTGTCTTATTACTGAACTAGGTCAGGCAAGAGAAATTCATTCAGCTGCACTTCAGTTTGTGCTGGATTAGGCTTTTCAGTTCTCACTTTCTTCCTTCCCGCTGTTCTCTGTCTCCCTCATCTTCTGCAGTGTTCTGCGAGTGTCTTAGAGGGCGATGTAAGTTTTACAAAGTTTTTGAAATTAGAATGTTCTAAGTTTGGAATAGTAGATTCATTAATTTTCCAAAGGCTAACTACTAAGGAAAAGTGTGAGGTTTTTTTCTTATCACCATCATCTGATTAACCAACAAAGATTAAGTGGGCAATTTAACATGTCGTGATATCTGCCATAACTATCAGTTTGCCTGAGTTATCTAAAAAGAAAAACAAAACATCTCATTTGTCTGGTACATCCAAGAATGAATTAATAGTTTATATCAGTAAATTTTCTGGATTATCAAAGCTTACTACAGTATGTGTCAAAACTTATTTTTGTTTTAGAATCTTCACCACTTTTTAAAAGACTGCACACTTTTGGACTGCTAAAGATCAAATAATCATAAACAATATTTTTAGAAAGACATTCTGTGTGACCAAATCACTAAAAAATGCCCATACTTTCATTAGTTAATAGATGAGGAAGTGGCCAGCACTCGTTATATAGATAGACAGATAAGATAGATCTATATATAGACATAGTTTTTTTTTTTTTTGAGACAGAGTTTCATTCTTGTTGCCCAGGCTGGAGTGCAATGGCGCGATCTCGGCTCACTGCAGTCTTCACCTCCTAGGTTCAAGCAATTCTCCTGCCTCAGCCTCCTGTGTAGCTAGGATTACAGGCACCTGCCACCCTGCCTGGCTAATTTTTTGTATTTTTAGTAGAGACGAGGTTTCGCCTAGTTGGCCAGGCTGGCGGGCCTCAGGTGATCTGCTCGCCTTGGCCTCCCAAAGTGCTAGGATTACAGGCCTGAGCCACCACACCCAGCCTGGTAATAGATATTGAGTGGTTTTTATCACTTATTTCAGAGTCCCTTGAGGTGCTTTTTTAGAAATGCAGATTCTCAGGGTGCACCCTCAGTCATATAAAATCAGACTTTATTTGGGTGAGTTTTATGTCTTCTAAAGTTTGAAAACCATGGGTCCAGGTACTTCTGTTAGGGAAGCCTGAAGCCTTTTTTAGCCTAGCAGCCATACCAGGCAGTCAACTTATGATTAAGCTTGTGGCCAAGTAAAACTCCCAGGGATTTGTCTGCAAATTTCCAGGTTCTAGCATTTGTCTCTTAATTAGTTGGTTTTCATTAGCTTAAATGCAAAACTTTATTTCTGTTAAGTTTATCTTGTTATCCCAGTGCTTTATGTTATTATTTTGTTTCTAAGTTCAACTTTGTCAGTCAAGAAATATTATACTTAGCACTCAATGAACTCATTATTTGTTGGAAACATTTACTTATTCCATTTTTAAAAAGTAATAAACTTAATTTTTTAGAGCTGTTTTAGGTTCACAGCAAAATCGTGTGGGAAGTTCATAGTTCCCATGTACCTCCACGCCCCAACACACGCACAACCTCCATTGCTGTCAGTATCCCACACCACACTGGTACATGTGTTACAACTGATGAACCTACATTGACAAATCCTTATCATCCAAAGCCCATAGTTTACAAGAGTTCATTGTGTATTTCGCATAACAGTACTTTATCAGATTTGTCTTTTGCAAATGTTTTCTCCCCATCTGTGCTTCTGTTCTTTTCTCTCTTTTTTCACCTTTTGGGATTTCATTTACACGTTATACCTTTTATAGTTGTCCCGTAGTTCTTAGATATTGTATTTAGTTTTGTTTTGTTTTTGTCTTTTTTCTCTTTGCTTTTTAGTTTCAGAAGTTTCTATTTGTCATATCCACAAGATCCAAGGATTTTCCCCAGTCATGTCCAGTCTACTGATGAACCCATTGAAGACATTCTTCATTTCTGTTACGGTGTTTTTGATCGCTAGCATTTCTTTTTTATTCTTAGAATTTTCATGTCTCTGCTAGCTGGTTATTCCAACACATTTATTGAATAGGGAGTCCTTTCTCCATTGCCTATTTTTATTGACTTTGTTGAAGGTCAGATAGTTTGTAGGTATGCTGTCTTATTTCTGATTCTCTATTCTGTTTCATTAGTCTATGTGTCGGTTTTTGTACCAGTACCATACTGTTTTGGTTACAATAGCCTTATAGTATAGTTTGGAGTTAGGTAGAGTGATGCCTCTGGCTTTGTTCCTTTTGCTTAGGATTGCTTTGGTCATTTAGGCTCTTTTTTAGTTCCCTATGAATTTTAGAATAGTTGTTTTCTTATTCTGTGAAAAATGACATTGGTAGTTTGATAGAAATAGCATTGAATCTGTACATTACTTAGGGTGGTATGGCCATTTACTTAGGGTGGTATGGCCATTTTAATGACATTGATTCTTCCAATCCATGAGCATGGAATGTTTTCCTGTTTGTGTTGTCTCTGATTTCTTTCAGCAGCGTTTTGTAGTTCTTCTTGTAGAGATCTTTCACTTCCTTGCTTAGATGTATTCCTAAATATTTTATTTATTTAATTTTTGGTGGCTACTCTAAAGAGAATTGTGTTTTTGATTTGGCTCTCAGCTTGAACATTGTTGGTATGTAGAAATGCTACTGATTTTTAAGGCTGGTTGTGGTGGATCATGCCTGTAATCCCAGCACTTTGGGAGGCCAACAGGGGTAGATCACTTAAGGTCAGGAGTTCAAGACCAGCCTGGCCAACATGGTGAAACCTCATTTCTACTAAAATTAAAAAGCAAAACAAAAATTAGCCAGGTGTGGTGGCGTGCACCTGTAATCCCAGCTATTCAGGAGGCGGAGGTTGCAGTTGGCTGAGATGGCACCACTGCACCAGGTGACAGAGTGAGACTCTGTCTCAAAAAAAGAAATGCTACTGATTTTTGTATATCAATTTTGTATCCTGAAACTTTGCTGAAGTCATTGATTAATTCCGGGAGACTTTTTGGTGCATTCTTTAGGGTTTTCTAGGTATAGAATCATATCATCAGCAAAGAAAGATAGTTTGACTTCTTTGCCTATTTGGATGGCTTTTATTTCTTTCTTTTGCCTGATTGCTCTGGGTAAGACTCCCAGTAGTATTTTGAGTAAGAGTGGTGAGAATGGGCATCCTTGTCTTGTTCCCATTCTCAAGGGGAATGGTTTGAGCTTTGGCCCATTCAGTATGATGTTGGCTGTGGGTTTCTCTTAGATAGTTCTTATTATTTTGAGGTATATTCCTTTGGTATCTAGTTTTTTGAGGGTTTTTGTCATGAAGGAATATTGGATTTTTTTTTTTTTTTTTTTTTTTTTTTTAAGACGGAGTCTCTGTTTCCCAGGCTGGAATGCAGTGGTGCCATCTGGGCTCACTGCAAGCTCCGCCTCCTGGGTTCATGCCGTTCTCCTGCCTCAGCCTCCTGAGTAGCTGGGACTACAGGTGCCTGCCGCCATGCCCAGCTAATTTTTTGTATTTTTAGTAGAGACGGGGTTTCACCGTGTTAGCCAGGATGATCTTGATCTCCTTACCTCGTGATCCGCCTGCCTCGGCTTTCCAACGTGCTGGGATTACAGGCGTGAGCCACCACGCTTGGCCAGGATATTGGATTTTATTGAAAGCTTTTTCTATTGAGATAATATGGTTTTTGTTTTTAATTCTGTTTATGTGGTGAATCACTTTTATTGATTTGCATATGTTGAGTCAGATTTGCATCCCAGAAATAAAGCCTATTTGATCATGGTGAATTAGCTTTTTGATGTGCTGCTGGATTCAGTTTGCTAGTATTTTGTTGAGGATTTTTGATTCTATGGTCATCAGAGATATTGGCCAGAAGTTTTCTTTTTTTCATTGTGTCTCGGCCAGATTTTGGTATCAGGGTGATGCTGGCTTCATAAATTGAGTTAATGGGGGGAGTCCCCCCTCCTCAGTTTTTTGGAATAGTTTTGGTAGGATTGGTACCAATTCTTTTTGTACATCTGGTAGAATTTGGCTGTGAGTCTACCTGGTCCAGGGCTTTTTCTGGTTGATAGGTTTTTTTATTCCAGATTCAATTTCAGACCTCATTATTGGTCTGTTCAGATTTTCACTTTCTTCCTGCTTCAGTCTCGGAAGGTTGTGTGTTTCCTGGAACTTAGTCATTTCCTCTAGATTTTCTAATTTGTGAAAAATGCACAATTATTAACTTACAAATCTATCAACTGTATGACTGAAAAAAAAAGACTTTTCTATATTAAATTTTTAATAAGCATTTTGACTTACCATTGCAGTTTATTAAAATATCTAAAATTTTCTAGATTTTGTCCTAAAACAGCTTTTGTATTTCAAATTCTTCTCTATTCTTATTTATGTGAATATTTCTAGTGGTCTTTCATTTTTTTCATGAAATAATATAGAGATGACACACATCCACCATAAGTTGTTTTTCTATGAAATAGTTTATTTTTTCATCTCATTTCCATCCATGATTCTTTTACTTTTTCATAGATTCTACGCTTTAGGAAATAGGCATATAATTTACATTTGAAAATTATGTTGAATTTTTTTCTTTCTCAGAGTTTGCATGTTTTTCCTTTTGTTTATCTATCTTCCTTCTCTCATATGCCTTTTATATAATTTTTAGACTAGAATATAAGAAGATTGTATAAAGTTTTAAAATAAACTATTATGCAGCTATTTTGTGATTATTTGTGCTTGTTAGCAAGGAGTGTAATTAAAGCTGTTTTCCCTCTTCCTGTTGAATGGACATCTTAGCCTGAGAATGCTGCAATGTTTTATGTAACTCTTGAGCCTGGAGTGCCCTGATAACCATACAGCTAAGTAATCATTTAGATAAAAAGAGGAAAGCAGTTGCACCCATGGGCAATTACCTTTTTTTATTAATAAGCTGTTAGACAATTAAGGGGAGCTTAGATGGTCTCTCGAGTGTGGTATTGTACTAAGTTGTGGGTAAATAACCTTGTTTGTGTGCTGGCTTATTTTTTGTTGTCAGGGTGCCCATTCCGTCACAGTGATCCAGAGCTGCTGAAGCAAAAGTTGCAGTCATACAAGATCTCTCCTGGAGGGATAAGCCAGGTAGGTCATATTCTTCTCTCTGCATCTGCAGTAACGAGGCCTTAGACAGATCTCTCGGTTTTATTTAATGTTCTTGCAGTGATACTGTGTACTACTTGTCAGGCCTCACACCAGACATCTTATCTTCAAGATGAATTAAGTTAAAACCTTGACTTATCTGGTTTAGTCTCTTGGGAAATTCTAGTTCCTCTGTCTGCTAAGCTGCATTTTTATTTTTCCTAATCATAAAGGAAGCTGGAAACCTTCCCCCGCACCTCAGTTTGTTTTACTATCTCACTTGAGGACTACATCTTTAAAAATAAAATTTTTGAGCAATGCATGGAAGCTTATTAATGAAGCTGAAAATTAATGACAGCATATTTCATTTTGGGAAATTGTTTTCTGAGCAGATGATAATGTAGTACACACTGGCTGAATGTTCTGATAGGCATCAGTTATTGCTGTGTTTAATCTACACTTCTGATGGCAGATCAAAGAGTTTGTCAAAATACTTTGTCTTATGAACAATGGAAATGCTCAGATTGTAAAACCAAATGTTAAATAGTACATTTTTTAGTAAGTCTACCTTTAAAAAATTAATATTGTGACATAGCAAAGACTATTTTCTATAGTGTGCTTTCAAGTTGACTGGAATTTTGAAGGAATAGGGGAAGAGCTTCTGCTTCCTTAGCTTAAGAAGAACATTATATATTTTAGAGTTAGAACATCTAAATCATCATACATCTTTAAATTGTTATTTTTATTTAAAGAAAATTGTTACTCTAGACAACTTTATGGCTGCTTCTGTGTCCAAAGTTCAGATAACAAATCTTACATAGTTTTTTAGTACTTTGAGCAAAGCAGTGTTCAAGGTGCCATAGAGTATGCAAGGAAGAATCAGATATAAATCCTGCTCCCACAAAACCAGTGTCTGAAAAAAAAAAAACATAAACCAAGTGTCATGAGAGGTACACATAGACTGTCTTGGGTCTTCTGATGAGGGAAAGACTATAACCAGCTGAAGAGGTCAAGGAACCCTTTATGGAAGAGATGCCCTTTGAATTAGGCCTTGCATGAAGGTTGGGAATTAGGGAGAGAGAATGCACAAATGAAAGACTATAGGAGTATTAAGATTTCAAGCTTAGGATAATGGTGGCACCAATACATAAATACTAATAGGTAACTTAAAGGAAGTATAGTTGGTTTCGGTTTGAGTGACTTAATTTTAGTGGTTATAAACTGCTGCTAACATATTTGATAAGGAATCTAGAAATAAAGAATTACTGGCTTTTTTTTTAAGCAGTCATAAAGGATCACCTTTTTGAAAACAATACAAGTGTTAACATATTATGTCTGCATTTAAATGGTATTAATGTGGATTTAGGGCATTAGATAATTTAGGACTAGAAATCTGATGGTCTTTTCAGTTAGAATTGTAGCATAGGTAGAAAGCCATTCTCTTTTTTGGAGTCCTAGGATGTGACATGCCACGGTGCATAGGTAGGAAGTCAGTGGTAGAACCAAAAATTGAAGCCATGCTTTCTGACTCCTAAGATTTTTTTTTTCCCCTGAACTCCACTCTACTTTACAGCTTATTATAATGAGTTTTCTGGAGAGAGAGAAGAGGTAGGGAGTCAAAACCTGTTTTATGAAAATGTAATCTTGGCTAATCCTTCTCTTTGTCAAGCATTAAAAGGAGGTGGGATCAATGAAGACTGAACAGAAATGGGGAGAGAGGGAGAAAATACATTAAGGTAGTGAAGTATCACAAAAATCAAGGAGAAAATTTTGAGAAGAGAATAAGTTCCACAGAGTCCCTTGTAGCAGAGATTTCTTTTCATGGAGAGAACTAAGAAAAGGTGGTTGGATATGCTGAGAGGATTATTTGACTTTGACTTTGGTGAGGTGTCAGTAAAATGGTGGAAACCAAAAGCAAGATTATACTTGCTTAAAAAATTAATGAAAGACAGTAAATAACCTTTTCAAAAAATGTGTCAGGCCAGGTGCAGTGGCTTGTACCTGTAATGCTAGCACTTAGTAGGGAGGCTGAGGCAGGCAGACTGCTGAGCCCAGGCATTCAAGACCAGCCTGAGCAACATGGCAAAAACCTGTCTCTACAAAAAATTAGCAGGTGTGGTGGCATTCAACTGTAGCCTCAGCTACTCAGGAGGCAGAGGTGGAAGAATCACCTGAGCCCAAGAAGTTGAGCCTCCAGGGAGCCGTGATCATGCCACTGCACTCCAGCATTGGCAATGGATTGAGATCCTGTCTCAAGAAAAAAAAAAAAAAGTGCCAGTAAAGGGGATGCTAGAGTGATATTAGCTTAAGCATCATAGGATTGTTCATTTCTGGGTTTAAGACCTGAGCCTATCTGTAGAAAGAGGAGGAGAAGAAAGAACTGTCAGAGAGGGTGGGCTTGATGAAGATATAAAAGAAAGAAAATAACTCTCTAACCAAGCAGAATTAAGTTCTCTTTCCTTTATACCATGACTGGATTGCACATGCCTTTGCTCTTAACATTTGTTATACTTGATTGTAATTATTTGTTTACCTGTTCATCTTTCCCAATAGTTTGTGAGTTTCCTGAAAGGAGGACTGGATTTTTACTTAACTTTCTATCTCATGGTAATCCAATGAGTTACACTTGTTAGGTGCTTTAAAAATGTTGGAAGAGTGAATGGGCATATTTAGGTATGAGGTGGATCCTAGAGTATGCATGGTGGTATGCAGAGAGAGGCAAATAGGAACTCAAAGACACAAGTGAAAAAGTAACTTATTGGAGGAAGGACGATATGCACTTGAACCAAAGAATGGTGACGGAGAAAGGCATACCCCTCAGCAATGTGGGAACATAGAGGAAATAGTTAAGACACAGCAAAGGGAAGTTGATGGAGTGTATCAACTGGTCTTACTCTTCCTTGTAAATAAAGTAAGGTCATCAGCTGGAGAGTAAAGGGGTTATGAATGATATTCTGGTTATAGAAAAGGTTAGAAACTACCACCAACAAATGTGATAGGGAATCTAGAAGAAATTAGAGGCGTTTTTTAGCAGTCATAAAGAATCACCTTTAAAAAAATAATCTTAATATACTAACATTATCTCAAGAAAATTAATGTTTATAGTTAATAGTAATGACCATGTTTGTATACTCTTTGCTTTTGACTCCACTGTATTTCTCCATTTGCCCTTGATCCATAAGTATACTCCTTACTTAGCTGAAGCTGGTTAGTAATTTTCACATTACCCTTTAGACCTGCATTGTAACCTTTTATCTGAGATGAACACAGATGTATAGTGCATGCCAGCAAGCTGTAAATAATATCTTGCTTTTATTTGATGTCTTT
This sequence comes from Pan troglodytes, assembly GCF_028858775.2. NCBI lineage: Eukaryota > Metazoa > Chordata > Mammalia > Primates > Hominidae > Pan > Pan troglodytes. Next base: position 66,229,899 of record NC_072403.2, read on the forward strand.
ATTGAGTGGATCTCACTAGAGTGAAGCAGCTGGTGGACTGTATTCTAAAGGGCAGAGAGTTAATGAATGAAAATTCCATGTAAAACATTTTGATAAGGTTGAATTTTGTAGGTTGGCCTAAGTGCAGATTAGATCTTGAAAACTCCAAGCGTACATTAAAATATTGAATGAGAGTTAAGAAAAACATCATTAAAATGTACATAAGGTAGAACTCCATGTGGTTATTTTTATCTCAGAGAAAACTACTTGAAAAAGATACCTTCAACTATAGGAAATAGATTTTTTTTTTAATTTTTGGAGACAGAGTCTTGCTCTGTCTTCCAGGCTGGAGTGCAATGGTGCAATCTCGGCTCACTGCAACCTCCACCTCCCGGGTTCAAGTGATTCTCCCACCTCAGCATCCCAAGTAGCTGGGATTACAGGCACCCTCCATCATGTCCAGCTAATTTTTGTATTTTTGTAGAGATGGGGTTTCACCATGTTGGCCAGGCCAGTCTTAAACTCCTGACCTTGGGTGATCCGCCTGCCTCGGCCTCCCACTGTGCTGGGATTACAGGCGTGAGCCACCACGCCTGGCCAAGAAATAGATGTTTTAAGTAATCAAAATGTTGGTGATCAGAAAAGAGATCATTGTGACTCAGCTGGTGTTGCTGATTTTTTTTATAAAGCATACTTACAGGATCACATTTCATTTTCCTTTTTAATTAACCTTAATAGTGTTACAAAATCACTGAAAATTAATGAGCTTGGTATCCAGCCTAAGAAACAGCAATTAAACAACAGAATATGGCCAAAGAAAATGGGTACCGCTGCATTTATTCTCCTCTCCTCCCCGAAAAGAGAAATACACAGCAGTCAATTCACCAACACGATATAAAAATTATAAATATTTATGCCCCAAAAACATAGCTTCAAAATACATGAATTAATAATAGAGAACTGAAAAGACAACTAGACAAATCCACAGTTATATTTGGAGACTTCAGCACTCCTCTTAATAATTAACAGAAGAAGCAGGCAGAAAGTCAGGAAGGATATAGAAGCCTTGAACAATACTGTCAACCAACTTTACCTAATTAACATCTGTAGAACATGTTACCCAACAACAGGAGACATGAAATAGTAACCCAGGTAGATCATAGTCTAGGTCTTTGAAATCCATTACAAATGTAAATAATTTGAAATCCTATAAAGTAGGATTTAAAGCAGAGCAATAAAGCAAGAAAAACAAAAGATTAGAAAAGAAGAAAGAAAACCTTTTTCTATTCTCAAAGTGATTATCAATGTAAAAAATCTCAAAGAACCTAGCAAGATGCTACTGTAACTAGTAGGTGGAAGGATACTAACTCAATATACAAAAATCAATTCTATTTCTTACAGTGAACAATTGGAAATTAAACATTTCAAAAAGTATTAGTTTGCTGCAAACATAATTGTGGCTTTTACTGCAAATACTTTTGTAGCAACCTAATACCATATACAGCAGTACCAGAAATCCAAAATATACATAAGATCTTTATATGAAAGACTGATGAAAATGAAAAACAAACTGGAGACACATGTTTCCTGATTTCAAAACTTACTGAAAACTATTGTAATTAAGATGGTGTGGTATTAGGGAAATGATGAAGACAGATTAATTGGACAGAATAGAGTTCAGAAATAGACCCACATATATATGGGCAACTGATTTTTAAACAAAGGTGCCAGGGCAATTTAATAAGGAAATGGTAATGTAGAGTTCCAGACAACTCCAGAGTTCTAGAACAAGTAGATCTAGAACAATTGGATATCCAAATGCAAAAATCCTAGACATATACCTCCAAGCTTATATAAAAATTATTTAAAAATGGATTATAGAACTAAGTAACTGTAAAATGTGAAACTTACAAAAGAAAACAGAATATCTGCACGACCTTCGGTTTGGTGTGTTCCCTGAAAGAAAATAGTGATAAATTAGACTTTACCAAAATTAAAAATTTTGCTCTGCAAAAGACAGCTTTAAGAGAACAAGATAAGCCACAGACTGGAGGAAAATATTTGCAAATCATAAATTTCATAAAAGATGTGAATCCAAAAGATATAAAGAACTCTCAAAACTCAGTAATTAGAAAACAGTTTTTTAAACGGGCAAAACATTTGAGTAGACAGTTCACCAAAGAAAAAGTGTGAATGGTAAATATAAGCACATGAAAAAATATAGCTCATTAGTGAAATGAAATTTAAAACTACAATGAATACCATGATATGCCAAATAGAATTGGTCTAATTTAAAAAAATCTAGCAATACTAAGTGCTAGTGAGGATGCAGAGTGACTGAAGGTCTCATACAATAGTGGAGGAAATGCAAGTCATAGAGTCACTTTGAAAAGGAGTGTGGCAATTTCTTATAAAGTGAAGCTTACACATGCTATGTGACACAGTGATACCTGTAACTAGTATTTATAGAATTGAAATAAAAGCATAAGTCCACATAAAAATCTGTTCCTAAGTGTTTATAGTGTAGGCATTATTCATAATTGCCAAAAACTAGAAACAACCCAGATGTTCTTCAGTGTGTGATTGGATAAACAAATTGTGGTATAGTCATACAATGGAATATTACCTGGCAATAGAAAGGAATAAATTACTGGCATACCCATTAAGATGTAAGGTTCTCGAATACATTATACCAAGTGAAAGAAGTCAGACTCAAAAGCACTATAGTGTATAATTCTATTTGTATGATAAATCTGTAGGTACATAGTGATTGCTGGGAGCAGGAGAGGTGTTATAAAGGACAAGGGAAATATTTTTGGGTAATGGGAATGATCTGTGTTGATCGCAGGGTAATATCAAAACTGAATTTGTCAAATGTTGCAGAACTATGATAAAAGGAAATATATTTTATTTAAAAACTTTTACTTTTTTAGAAAAAACTTAGTCCCTGAGTAAAAAGGGGATATATTTTACTGTGTGGAAATTATACCTTAATTTTTTTCTTTTTTTCTTTTTTTTTTAAATAAACAGGGCCTTGCTCTGTCACACAGGCTGGAGTGCAGTAGTGTGATCATATCTCATTGCAACCTCGAACTCCTGGGCCTAAGTGATCCTCTTGCCTCAGTCTCCTAAGTAGCTGGGGTTACAGGTGCACATCACCATGCCCAGCTAATTTTTTACTCTTTTGTAGAGATAGAGGTCTTGCTGTGTTGCCTAGGCTGGTCTTGAACTCATGGCTCAAGGAGTCCTGTCACCTTGGCCTCCCAAAGTGCTGAGATTATAGACATGAACCACTTAATTTCTTTTTTTTAATGGGGGGAGAAAGAAAGGGTAGATGGTAAGTAGCATAATGAGCCAAAATATTTACTTTTCATAGTAAAAATGCAGTGGATTAAGTTTATATCAGGAACTTAAAGTATAAACATATAACTTAGAGTGACATAGACAACATCCTATGTAATAAAAAATGGAAATGGTTAAAGTAATTGCCTCTTGGGAACTAACCAAGTAGTGGGAAGAAATGTGATATGAGAACTGTTAATTTTAATAATAAGCCATAATGTACTTCAGTTTTTTTCCTTACATACATTACTTTGATTAAAAGTTAGAAAGAAAGTATAATGTTATTAATGAAGTTTAAGTTAAATGGTCGTGTGCCTAATGGATAGATGGTAATAGCAGTAGTACTAGATGACTGCAAGGTCTTTGGGTATGAAATTCTAACCCTTATCCCTCTGAGCTCCCAGTACCTAGCATAGTATCTGATCCATGTTAGGAACTGTGAAGGATCTGAGATTTTACCCTACTTGCAAGCTAAGAACTTAGCTGCCACACTTTTATGGATTCTGGCAGAAGACATGACAATTCCAGCAATAGCAGTATGCCAGCCTTTTCTTGCATTCATTCCTTGAGCCCTACTTCCCACAGAGCAACATGAAGGCCAGGTACTACCTGCACATGCAGTGGCTTGTGTTGGAGGAGGGAAACCCTGAATTTAGGGAATCTGAACCTTTTATTATGGACAGTAAGTATGTATACTCTTTTTTTAATTTATTTTTAATTAATTAATTAATTTTTTGAGACAGAGTTTCACTCTTGTCACCCAGGCTAGAGTGCAATGGCGCGATCTCTGCTCACTGCAACCTCTGCCTCCTGGGTTCAAGCAATTCTCCTGCCATATGTCTGCTCTTTAATCCAGTGGAAGGAACCATTGTCTTCCAGGGCTGTTCATTATATCAGAGGTCCCCAACCCCTGGGCCACGGACTGGTACTTGTTCATGGCCTGTTAGTAACAGCAGGAGGTGGCCAGGGCAAGCAAGCATTACTGCCTGAGCTCCACCTCCTGTCAGATCAGTGGCCATGTTACATGGTACTGGTCCATGGCCTGTTAGGAACAGCAGGAGGTGAGCCAGGGCAAGCAAGCATTACTGCCTGAGCCCCACCTCCTGTCAGATCAGTGGCCATGTTAGATTCTCATAGGAGCTCGAACCCTATTGTGAACTGTGCATGTGAGGGATCTAGGTTGTGCCCTCCTTATGAGAATCGAACTAATAATGTCTGATGATCTGAGGCGGAACAGTTTCATCCTGAAACCACCTCTCCACCCTGGCCCATGGAAAAATTGTCTTCTACGAAACTGGTCCTTGGTTCCAAAAAGGTTGGAGACCATTGTGTTACATGAACATCTTTGAAAAAATGGTCTGAAGTAAAAGCCGTTGTTGCCTCTATTTGCAAAATGTTCAGAAATTTAAGACTATTGGAAAATTATTTCTCAGGAATACATAGCTGATGACCAGTGAATAATATATAGATATATAATCTATATTGGTCATTTCTTATTGGCACCTCAGCTTTTTCTCCTTAAAATATTGGTGTACGTTGGCTGGGTGTGGTGGCTCACACCTATAATCCCAGCACTTTGGGAGGCCGAGGCAGGCGGATCACAAGGTCAGGATATCGAGACCATCCTGGCTAACACGATGAAACCCCGTCTCTACTAATAATACAAAAAATTAGCCGGGCGTGCTAGCGGGCGCCTCTAGTCCCAGCTACTTGGGAGGCTGAGGCAGGAGAATGGTGTGAACCTGGGAGGTGGAGCTTGCAGTGAGCAGAGATCATGCCACTGCACTCCAGCCTGGGCAACAGAGCGAGACTCTGTCTCAAATATATATATATATATATATATGTGTGTGTGTGTGTGTGTGTGTGTGTGTGTGTGTGTGTGTGTGTGTACATTTTAATCTCAATACTTTCATTAATTTCTTTTCAAAATTGGCAGTGAGTTAAAAAATCCTTTCAATGTTTTGTTAGTTTGGGTATCGTATCTATCTATCAATAGTTTCTGCCTTAGTTAGATGTCTGAAGTTTCTAATTATTCTAAAAACACTTTTGTTTTTTAGCTTTTATTTTCCACTTCAGCTTTTCCTTTAAAAACCTGCAATTTTATGATAGAAATATTTATATTTTGAGATACAGAAATTTTAGAGCTGGGTGCGGTGGCTCATGCCTGAATCCCAGCATTTTGGGAAGCCAAGACCTATGGGTTGCTTGAGCCCAGGAGTTCGAGACCAGCCTGGGTAACTTGGCAAAACCCAGTCTCTACAAAAAAATACAAAAATTAGCCAGGCGTGGACGCATGCACCTGTAGTGTCAGCTATGCAGGAGGCTGAGGTGGGAGGATTGCTGGATTGCTTGAGCCCATGGGGACTGAGTGAGCCATGATCATGCCACTGCACTCCAGCCTGGGCCACAGAGTGAGACCCTGTCTCCAAAAAAAAAAAAAAAAAAAAAAAAATTGAGAATATGTGTTCAGAATATTGACAGTAAAATCTCTCATTGGCCTGAAATGGTTTGTTTCTCAGAAGAAGTTTTTTCTATTGTGGAAAGATGCACATGAAATTTTCAAATTGTACTTTGTTTCATGGGCTTATAATGGTGTGCTATGTCCTATTTTAATAGAAAAATTGGGGCTGGCCACAGTGGCTCACGCCTGTAATCCCAGCACTTTGGAAGGCCGAGGTGAGAGGATTGCTTGAAGCCAGGAGTTGGAGACCACCCTGGGCAACATAGGTAGACCCTGCCTTTAAAAAAGTAATAAAAATAACAGTTGTGGTGGTGCACACCTGTAGTTCTAGCTGTTTGGGAGGCTGAAGCAGGAAGCTCACTTGAGCCTAGTAATTGTTACAGTGAGCTATAATTGTGCCACTGTACTCCATCCTGGAAGACACAGCAAGACTCCATCTCTCCAAAAATTAACAAACAATAAATATATAAAGTTTATAGGAAAATTGTCTTTTTGTTATACTGAATCACTTGTGGCATATCTTTAATTCTCACAGAGCTTAATAAATAAACAATAATTGCTGCCTACAGACTAATCTAAAAGTGGTAGTTCATTGTAATATATGCCACAATGAAGGTAACATCTTTTATTGTAATCTCTGAATGCTATTACTCCTTAATAGTTTTTCTTTCTTATTATGTAGTAATGAGGGGTGTGCTTGATCTGTCTCTGGAAATAGAACAATTTGAAGCCACGGTAGTTTGTTTTATTTTTGGCCTGCTTATGCAAAGCATTGTGATGGAGGCTTTACACAAATAAACTGTATCTCATTTGATTCCCACCACTACATTATCCCTATTTTATAGAAGAGAAAGCTGAGGTTTGGAACAGGCAAGAAACTGCTCAGAACCATAGAACTAATATATGATAAGGCCAGAATTCACACCTATGCCTGGCAGTGAAGCTGAAGTTTCTTACAATACATTGTTCTGATTCTCTGTAGTATTTTTCTATTTTAAATCCAGTTGAAATTCTTTTTGGTTTCTTCTTTCATGGAAAGCCATCACTGTGAAGTGAATGGTAATTCTTCTGTACATAAACTTAAGAAAATGTATAATGCATTGTTGAAACACTGACAAATGTGAAATAAAGATGAGAATAATTCAGAAAATGTAAATTATATATGGTAACAGATTTTCAAAAGATCTGATTGCTTTTTTTATTGAGGTGAAAGTCACATAACATACAAATAACTATTTTAAAATGTACAATTCAGTGCATTTAGTACATTCACAATATTTTACAACTATTTCTATCAAGTTCCAAACCTTTTCATCACCCCCAAAGAAAACCTTACACCTATTAAACAATCACCTCCTGCCGCCCCTAGAAACCAATAATCTGCTTTCTATCTCTATGGATTTACCTATTCTGGATATTTCATAAATGCTAGCATCATACACTGTCTGGCTTACTTCATATAGCATGTTTACAAGGTTCATTTGTGTTTTGTTCTTTTGAATGGCTGAATGATACTCCATTGTATGTCTGTACCACATTTTGTTTATCCATTCGTACTTTGATGGACACTGGGTTGTTTCCACCAACTGGGTGACTTTAAAAATTTATCTCACGGTTTTGGAAGCCAGCAGTTAAGGTGTTGGCAGGTTAGTTCCTTCTGAGAGCTGTGAGGGAGAATCTGTTCCCACATTTTTCCCAGATTCTGGTGGTTTGTTGGCAATCTTTGACTTGTAGATGCATCACTCCAAACTCTATCTTTATTTTCACATGGCTTCCTCCCTGTATGTCTTCTCACCATCTTTGCTCTGTGCATTCTTTGTCTAGTTTCCTCTTTTTAGGAGGACACCAGTAATATTGGATTAGGGCTTACCTTAATGACCTCATTTTGATTACCTCTGTAAATACCCTATTTCCAAATAAGATCACATTTTTCGGTAGTGGGAGTTAGGACTTCAACATATCTTTATTTGAGGGACACAATTCATTTCATAACACCATCCTTTTAAGTATGCAGTGATATCTCATTGTGGTTTTGATTTGCATTTTTCTAATGAATAATGATGTTGAGCATCTTTTTATATGCTTTTTGGCCATTTGTACATCTTCTTTGAAGAAATGTCTACCCAATTCCTTTGTCTATTTTTGAATTGGGTCGTCTTTTTGTTGAGTTTAAGAGTTCTTAATATAGTTTGGATACAAGACTCTTATCAGATAGATATATGATTTGCAAATATGTTCTCCTATTCTGTAGGTTTTCTTGTCAACAACTTCTTAATGTCTATTGGTGGACAAAAGATTTTAATTTTGATGAAGTTTGTTTTCTTTTGTTACTTGTGCTTTTAGTGTCATAATTATCTATAGTCAAATTCAAGGTTGTGAATATTGACATCTATGGCTTTGTATAAAAGTATTATAGCTCTAGCTTTTATATTTAGGTCATTGATCCCTTTTGAGTTAATTTTTGTAGACGGTATGATGTAGGGGTTTATCTTCATTCTTTTTCTTGTGAATATCCAGTTTTCTAACACTATTTCTTGAAGAGACAATTTCCCCATTGATGGTCTTGCACCCTTGTCAAAACTCAATTGGACATAGATGTATGGGATAATTTCTGGAATCTCAATTTCTACTGTATTGGTCTATATGTCTGTCCTTATGCCAGTCAGTACCACACTGTTTTGATTTCTGTACCTTGTATTGAGTTTTGAAATCAGGAAGCATGGAATCTTCCAATTTTGTTCTTTTTCAATATTATTTTGGCTATCTGGAGCTCCTTGCAATTCCATATGAATTTGAGGATCAACTTTTTTATTTCTGCAAAAACAGCCATTAGAACTTTGATACGGATTGCATTGAATCTGTAGATTGTGTATAAAGAGGGATCATGGCAGATGGGAGGCAGGACTAGATTGCAGCTCCTGACAGAGCAGCATGTGGAGGCTTAAATTGTGAATTTTAACTCCAGATCGACTGCAAGAACAAACCAGCAATCCTGAGAGGACCCTCAGACTCTCTGAAGGAAGCAGACTGCTTCTGCAGGACCCGGGAGACACCCCAAATGGAGTGTCTCATGGAGTTCATTGCACCTTCTGCCGCCTCCAATGGAACAGGCACTGGTATCCGTGGTTGAGAGACCCATAGATGGTTCATATCACAGGACTGAGCAGAAACCCCCAGTACTAGCATGGTGCCAGGTAGACTCACTGGATGGTTAAACCCAGAAGAGAGACAACAATCATTGCAGTTCGCCTCACAGAAAGCCACAACCACAGGAAAAGGGGAGAGTACTACATCAAGGGAACACCCTGTGCGCTAGAATCTGAACAACAGCATTCAGCCCTAGACCTTCCCTCTGACAGAGCCTACCCAAATGTGATGGAACCAGAAAACCACCCCTGGTAATATGACCAAACAAGGCTCATCAACACCCCCTAAAAATCATACTAGTTCACCAGCAATCGATCCAAACCAAGAAGAAATCCCTGATATAACTGAAAAGGAATTCAGTAGGTTAGTTATTAAGCTAATCAGGGAGAACCAGGGAAAGGCAAAGCCCAATGCAAGGAAATTCAAAAAGTGACACAGGAAGTGAAGAGAGAAAGATTCAATGAAATAGATAGCTAAAAGACAAAACAATACAAAATTCAGGAAACTTTGGATACACTTTTAGAAATGCAAAATGCTCTGGAAAGTCTCAGCAATAGAATTGAACAAGTAGAAGAAAGAAATTCAGAGCTTGAAGACAAGGTGTTCGAATTAACCCAATCCAACAAAGACAAAGAAAAAAGAATAAGAAAATATGAACAAAGCCTCTAAGAAGTTTGGGATTATGTTAAACTACCAAACCTAAGAATAATCGGTATTCCTGTGGAAGAAGACAATTCTAAAAGCTTGGAAAACATATTTGGGGGAATAATTGAGGAAAACTTCCCCAGCCTTGCTAGAGACCTAGACATGCAAATATAAGAAGCACAGGGCCAGGTGCGGTGGCTCACACCTGTAATCCCAGCACTTTGGGAGCCTGAGGCAGGTGGATCATGAGGTCAGGAGATCGAGACCATTCTGGCTAACACAGTGAAACCCCATCTCTACTAAAAATGCAAAAAATTAGCTGGGCGTGGTGGCACACAGCTGTAGTCCCAGCTACTTGGGAGGCTGAGGCAGGAGAATCGCTTGAACCTGGGAGGCTGAGGTTGCAGTGAGCCAAGATCATGCCACTGCACTCCAACTTGGGTGACAGAGTGAGACTCCATCTCAAAAAAAAGACAAAGAACACCCAAGAAATTCATTACAAAAGATCTTCGCCTAGGCACATTGTCATCAGGTTATCCAAAGTTAAGATGAAGGAACGAATCTTAAGAGCTGTGAGACAGAAGCACCAGGTAACCTATAAAGGAAAACCTAACAGATTAACAACAGATTTCTCAGCAGAAACCCTACAAGCTAGAAGGGATTAGGGCCCTATCTACAGCCTCCTCAAACAAAACAAACATCAGCCAAGAATTTTGTATCCAGTGAAACTAAGCACCACATATGAAGGAAAGATAACAGTCATTTTCAGACAAACAAATGCTGAGAGAATTCGCCATTACTAAGCCACCACTAGAAGAACTGCTAAAAGGAGCTCTAAATCTTCAAACAAATCCAGGAAACACATCAAAACAGAATATCTTTAAAGCATAAATCTCACAGGACCTGTAAAATAAAAATACAAGTTAAAAAACAAAAACAAAAAACCAAAGTATGCAGGCAACCAAGAGCATGACGAATGCAAAGGTACCTCACATTTCATTACTAACATTGAATGTAAATAGCCTAAATGCTCCACTTAAAAGGTACAGAACTGCAGAATGCATAAGAACTCATCAACCAACAATCTGCTGCCTTCAGGAGACTAACCTAACTCATAAGGACTCACATAAACTTAAAGTAAAGGTGTGGAAAAAGGCATTTCATGCAAATGGACACTGAAAGCAGGCAGGGGTAACTGTTCTTATATCAGATGAAACAAACTTTAAAGCAACAGCATTACAGGCAGGAGCTGCCATGCCAGGCATTTTGCTCATTGATTTCAATGATGTCATGTCTTTTTTGTCTCTCAGTTTCTCCATTAGTACCTTCTTTTGCATTCAATTTTTTTTTGGTAGTGTACTTAGTCAGTTTTGTGCTGCTATAACAGGATATCACAGACCAGCTAATTTATAAATGAAAGAAATTTATTTCTCACAGTTATAGAGGCTGAGAGGTCCAAGGTTGAGGAGCCTATCTCTGATCTGATGAAGACTTTCTTGTTCAGTCTTCACATTGCAGAAGGACAAGAGAACAAGCTAGCCAAATGCCACCTGAAGCTGCTGCTGCTTTTTTTCTTTATAAGGGCCTTAGTTATATTAATGAGGAATGAGCCCTGATGGCCTCATCATGTCTTAAAGGTTCCACCTCTTAATACTAGCAGATTTGCAGCACCTGAACTTTGGAGGGGACACATTCAGACCACAGTACCATAGTACCATTTTTATTCCCATCACTTTTTTTTGATGTATTTTTTTCTCATTATTTGCTTAGTGGTTATCCTGGGGACTGTAACCTTTTATATGTATAACAATTTTTAATATCAACTTAGCATCTATTATATACAAAAACTCCACTTCTGTATAGCTCTGTCCCTCCCCCTTATATTGTTGTCACAAATTACATCTTCATACATTGCGTGCCCATTAACTTATAATTACTGTTTTATGCATCTGTCTTTTAAATCATTTGAGAAAAAAGAAGAGTTACAAATCAAAAACACAATAATACTGGATTTTTAATACCTATATAGTTACCTTAGCTCATGTTCATTCTTTTTGAATGGCTTTGAGTTACTTTGTAGTGATCTTTTCTTTCTGCCTGAAGGATTTACTCTAGCATTTCTTGTTGGGCAGGTCTACTAACAACAGACTCCCTCAGCATTTGTTTATCTGGGAATGTCTTACTTTTTCCTTATGAATCTTGGTTGACAGTTTTTTTTTCTTTCTTTCTTTTTTGAGATGGAGTCTCACTCTGTCGCCCAGGCTGGAGTGCAGTGGCACGATCTCGGCTCACTGCAACCTCTGCCTCCTGGGTTCAAGCAATTTTCCTGCCTAAGCCTCCCAAGTAGCTGGGATTACAGCCAGTTTGTGTTAGCTCCAGTATACCACTGGCTGTAGTAAAATGTACACCAAGTTTCACAGAGTTATAATAGTATCGAAAAAAAGCATTACAAAATATCTCAGTAATATTTTTATATTGATTACATTTTGAAATGACAATATTTTAGATATATTTCTTTGAATAAAATATATTACTGAAAGTAATTGCTTATTTTTACTGTTTTAATTGTGGTTATAGAAAATCTAAAATTACAGATATGTCATATTTCTGTTGAGAGCACGGCTTTAAGTATCGAGCACTTGAGAATGTTGAGTATTCGAGTGATTAGGTTCTGTTTCTACAGTGTATTTTAATGTTTGCTTTGCTGTACAGTTGTGTTAGACCTATTACAACCAGTACTTACTTTTACATGTTGGCCCATAAGTAAGTATACATAAGGCTATTCATTTTTCAAGATTTTGATTGAAATGATACATTATTTACAAATGTATTTCTGCACTAATGTTTTTAAAACTCTCTTTTTATTTCTCATTTTAGTTTTTTAAATAGAGGAAGGAAATGTGTTTTAGAATTTTCACTCAACTATTAATGATTTTTAAAACAAATCTAATTGGTGCTTCTAAGAAACTTAAGAGTGAATTAAAACCATGAAATATGAAAAAATGTATGCTCTTATTGCTTCTTGAGAGGTTGGTTAACCTCTGTTTTTCACAGTCAAAAATTCTCAAGAAGTTAGTGACTATATTAAATCTAAAACTGGCAAATGCCTTTTAATGAAGAAATCTTTCAAAAGGGACAGTTTAAAAGACTTAAAAGTAACTCTTTGTCAAGAAGATTTTATGACAAAGATAAATTTCAATGACTCTTTACTTAATGTTCCTAAAAATCTGAGCTACCTAAAAACTCCTATGATTTTCTTAGGTAAGGGGGACTTACCAGTGGATGATAGTATTCAGTCTGTCTATTACTTTATGGAAAGTAACTGCTTTTAAGGGCAGCTTTTGTATCTATTTCATCTTCAGGAGTATCTCTTCTGATTTTTGAGAACAGTAGTTTGATTGCTGCACTTAGCTTTGCTTTTCTTAGCGTTGTAGTTGAAAATGTGTAACGTTCTTGGTAAAAACTCAGAACTGCATTAAGGAAAAGATGGGAAGTTGAGCATTAGAATTGGTGTCACCAGGCCATGGTTGTACTTTTGGCTTTAATACTTGATTTCTGTGTATATCCTTCCTTTCTTATAGGCTGAAGATAAATGGTTGCTTGAAGATTTAATGTTCAAGGTGGTTCAAAGAAAAATCACTTTGAAAGTCAAGTAACATATGTCATTGTTAGCTAAGCCTATTAATTAAAACTTATATTCATTAAAATTGCATTCAAATGGAAAACATCCTTTCTTAAAATTTAATACTGTTTATATAGTTACACATCTTTCTATATTTATTATGTATTCATTACATGAAAAATTACTGATATCTATGGAAGAATTTTATTCAGTCACATATGATACTGTCACTTAGGATATTTTTGTAAAGTCAAACCTAACTACCTATAGTCATAAAACTGTTCTAACTTAGTTCTATTTCTTGATCAGTTTTATAGAGTATACTCCCAGAGGCATCCCGGCTTCTTTTGAAGACGTAAGCTTAAGGTACCCAGAAAGTTAAGTAAATTTATTTCATAAAGCAAGTAGTTTAGATTTTTAGACTGGGTAGCTTTAAGTCATTTCATTCTTCTTGGTGGTGTTTACCATCAATTTGCAATGTATTTCTTGTTAAAGTTTCTATCTCTGAATTTATATGATTATTTTTACTTCTTAATTCTTAAGTGACAGATTTTAACATTAGCTTCTGTTTTCAATAGCATATCCAGGAGATATGATACATCTTTTAATAAACAATCTAAGGTAATTATTAAATCAGTACATGATACATCTTTTAATAAGCATAATCTTCTAAAGTAATTATATAATCAGTATAAATATCTTTCATTATTTTCATAAAGATCATAGAGCATAGTGATTGTGAAGTGGCTTGCTTTTATATTAGGCCAAAAAATAGAATACTCAAAGCACAGTAATAATTAGTAACTGAACCATGGAACTGAGGTTTGACAATACGTTTCTCCGTATCTCTAAGCAGGCTTTACATGCGTCTTCTCGTTTGTCCTCCCTTCCCCTTCATTATCTTTCCTCTCTTCTTCTTTCTCTTTCCTTCCCTCCTTGCTTTCTAAGTTTACTTAGTTGTTAATGTTCCCTAAGAGCTTAAATCCTTTAATCCAAAATGTTGGTATTAATGTGCACTAAGAAAATCAGTATTTTGGGTAGCAGTTTAAATTGCTTCTCAACAATCCTTTTATTGGTACCTAACTACAATAGAGTATGATAAGTGCTTTAATAATTAACTATTATAAAGTATGCTAAATGCTTTTATAAAAATATATTCAAAGTGCCAGAGGGGAAAGATCTTCTGTTGAAGAGGGAGCAGAAGAGAATGCTTCATATAAGAAGTGACATTTTAATTGGGTTTGAAAGTTGAGTAGGAGTTTCCCCTGTGCCTGATGTAAGGCAGATTAGGCAAAAGGAGCAGCATTCATTCAACATCAACAAATAATAATTGCGTGAGGATTGTATTCCATTTACTGTTCAAGACATTGGGAATATAATGATGACTAAAACTAGTGAGACTTCTACCTTCATGGAGCTGATATTCCAGTGGGGAGACAGACTGTATTAGTCTGTTTTCATGCTGCTGATAAAGACATGCCCAAGACTTGGTACTTTATAAAGAAAAAAAGGTTTAATGGACTCACAGTTCCATGTGGCATAGGAGGCCTCACAATCATGGTGGAAAGTGAGAGGCATGTCTTATATAGCAGCAGACAAGAGAGACAATGAGATCCAAGTGAAAGGGGTTTCCCCTACAAAACCATCATCAGATCTCGTGAGACTTACTCACTACCACGCGAACAGTATGGGGGAAACCGCCCACATGATTCAATTATCTCCCACCAGGTCCCTCCCATGACACGTGGGAATTATGGGAGCTACAGTTCAAGATGAGATTTGGGTCAGGATAGAGCCAAACCACATATCGCAGATAAACAAGTAAGTGTAGTGAAATAAAACTATGGCAGGATAAGAGAGAAGAATGAGACTTGTGGAGGTGACTCTATTAATTTAAATAAGGTTGTTTGGTGTGTTTTGAGAAACCCTAGTCCTGAGAGATCTATGAAAAATGGATTCTGGGGGCAAATTAGTTTGAGAAACGTTACCCTATTAAGTTCTGCTACAAAGAAACTTAGGTAATTGTGGATTAAAGCCAGTTAAACAAGTTATTAGACAAGAAAACCCCCGATCATCACTAGGATTTTGTGAGCTAAAGTTCCAAAGAGCACATTGCAGGAGAAGCTGGACCAGAGTATGAGGATCCAGTGGCCAGGTAGGACAGGGTAGGAGCCTTTGAATCATGATGAAAAGTTTGTGCCCCAGCCATGCCAGGATTAGATTTGGCTTTTAGAAAAGGTACTCTTGTGGCAATGTGGCAGCTATCTTGAGTGAAGAAAGTATAAATCAAGAAGCTTTCCAATAAAAAAGAGAATGATGAAGCCTTCAAAAATGGAGAGAAAAGGGTAGATTTTAATGACATTTGGAGGTAGAATTGACTCAGATAACTTTGTTTATAGATAATAAAGAGTCAGAAAAATTCTTGACATATAATGTTTTAAAGAAATGAAAGTACATCTTCAAGAGAGGGAAACTTGGCCCTGATCTGCCAGTCAGTGAAGGTCACAGCAAGGCAGCAGCAGGCTAAGCTGTGCTGAGTGTGTGAGAAATGGGAGCAAAGTCATATGTTCAAAAATGTGCAAGACTTGGCATCTCCACCACATTTTTCTTTCACCTTTGAAATATGGGAAGGTTAGAAATGGAGTGGAAAAATATCAGCCCAGTCTAGTTTTGAAAGATTGAGTTTTTTAGGAAGAAGCAAGCTTGTTATCACTTTTAAATAAGACAAAACATGACCTTGAATTAGATTAGCCACATATCTAATTGGTGAGTACAGCATATCTAGCTGTACAGCGCTCTGCTCACCAAAGCCAAAGATGGGCAGGTGGCTGCATTCTGCTGCCAGGTAATCATCTGAACCTCGCTGGCAGGCATTGAAGCAAAAGAGAGAGAGGAATTTGCAGCTGGCTGGAAATATTAAGAGTATTAGCAAGAGGGAGGAAGTGTGGCTCAAAGTTATAAAATGTTGTGTGTGTATAAAAAGAAGAGAGTTCTATTTTTGTATATGTATGTGTTATAAATAGACATACCTATAGCATTTCCCACCAGTGTTCTGTATCATCTATGTTCCATCACTGATTAAATCAGAAAAATATCACCTTATTTGCTTTTTGCTCCTCAACCGCAAAGAAGTCTTTGGTGAGGTGCTTTACTAGAATTGTCTTACAGAAAAAAAAAATCAGTAATTCATCTTGAGGATGAAATAGTAGATGAAGTATAATTAATGCTTCTAGCAAACTTAGCAAATACAAATATGAACTTTTTGTGAAGATGAAAACTGCATTGCTTTTTTTTTTTTTTTTTAAGACAAGGTCTCATTCTGTCACCCAGGCTGGAGTGCAGTGGCATGGTCAGGACTCACTGCAGCCTCGACCTCCCTGACTCAAGCGAACCTCCCGCCTCAGCCCCCCAAGTAGCTGGGACTACAGGCATGTGCCACCATGCCTGGCTAATTTTTTGTATTTTTATTAGAGACAGGGTTTCTCCGTGTTGCCTAGGCTGGTCTTTAACTCCTGAACTTAAGCAATCCACCTGCCCTGGCCTCCCAAAGTGCTGGGATTACAGGTGTGAGCCACCACACCCAGCCTATTTTTAAAAACTGTAATATTCTCACTGGTGGACTTTATTCAACTGATAGAGAATAGTTAAAAATAAAGAGAGGCCAGGCATGGTGGCTCACACCTCTAATCCTAGCACTTTTGGAGACCAAGGCTGGTGGGTTGCTTGAGGCCAGGAGTTTAAGAACAGTCTGGCCAACATGGCAAAACCCCATCTCTATTAAAAATTCAAAAATTAGCTGGGTGTTATGGTGCGCATCTGTAATCCTGGCTACTTGAGAGCTGAGGCAGGAGAATCACTTGAACCCGGGAGGTGGAGGTTGTAGTGAGCCGAGATTGTGCCACTGCCCTCCAGCCTGGGTGACAGAGTGAGACTGTCTCAAAAAAAAAAAAGTTTAAAAATATATAGAGTTTAAAAATACGAATTACCAAAATATTGTAGTTTGATGTCACTACTACTCACTTTTTCTTTCTTTCTTTTGTTTTTTTCTGAGATGGAGTCTTGCTCTGTCACCCAGGCTGGAGTGTAGGGTTGCAATCTTGGCTCACTGTAACCTCCACATCCCGGGTTCAAGCGATTCTCCTGCCTCAGCCTCCTGAGTAGCTGGGATTACAGACACGCACCACAACACCCAGCTAATTTTTGCATTTTTAGTAGACATGGGGTTTCCCCATGTTGGCCAGGCTGGTCTTGAACTCCTGACCTCATGATCCGCCTGCCTTGGACTCCCAAAGTGCTGGGATTATAGGCGTGAGCCACTGTGCCCGTCCACTACTCACTTTTTCTTAGCCTTTTGATTACTGATGAACTAGATTAGAACAGTAAGTGGATTGTTACACTTGACATTTTGTACTTTATCTGGAAATACTGGCATTAAAAACTAAGTCATACTGCCATTTGTATAATATTCTTAGACTTTATATGAGTTTTTTCTTCAAATAAAAATTGTGTTTTTAAATGTCTTTGATATGACTGTTCAAAATGATATGACTGTTTGATATTTTTCTAAAACAGATTTAGGAAACTTCTGGCCCCAGCATCAGAATGGACCCTTGATTTGGTTTCCTCTGACCTTTGGAAAACTGTTCTTTGTTATTATTGCAATATGCAAGAGGACCTCATAAGGTGCTCTGGTTCTTTCAGAATGGAACATGAAAACTGGAGAGTTAGTGTCAGTGCTCGTTGAAACATCTTTTGTGAGCTGTGGGTTAGACTTTGATACTTACAAGCCATATAAATAGCAAGCCATGGACTCCATTTACTTATCCCATTTCTCTGGCTTTCCACATTTCTCTTCCTATTCCTGTTTTTTGTCTCTTCATTATATTTCTTCCTCTTGATGGGTTTCCACCTCTATGTAGTATGTGTTTTCCTGACCTATTCTATTTCTGACCCTCACTCTGGGCAGTCCTGGCCTGCCATCTTGGGAAGCTATCTTTTTAGGAGCCAAGACCAGCTTGTGAGGATGGAGGTCTGGGCTTTCAGAAGCTATGCTGCAGAAACAAACACAGGCAAAAAGTACTCTTGCCTAACAACATCTTCATTACTTTGTGGAGTATTTCAGTTTTTTCTTAATACGTTTTTTAAAATTTTTATTTTAGATTCAGGGGGGCACATGTGCCGGTTTATTATATGGGTATATTGCATGATGCTGAGGCTTGGGCTTCTAATGATCCCATTGCCCAAGTAGTGAACATAGTACCTGATAGGTAATTTTTCAAGTCTTGTCTCCTTCCCCCCAGTTTTAGAATCCCCAGTGTTTATTGTTGTCTTTTTTGTGACCATGTATAACCAATGTTTAGCTCCCATTTTAAGTGAGAACATGAGGTATTTGATTTTTTTTTCTGCATTAATTTGCTTAGGATAATGGCCTTCAGCTGCATCTGTGTTGCCATAAAGGACATGATTTTGTTCTTTTTTTTGTGGCTGCATAGTACTCCATGGTGTATAAGTATCTTGTGGAAATTTGACCCTAAATTATTCTGTTTCACGCAGTGTACCTTAGGCATCTGTTCTTGGATTTTGGTGTTCGCCAGGTTTGTAATTTTGATCCTATATCATAAGCTGAATTTTAGTGTCTTGGTCATACCTTAATGCTTCATTTCCTTCACCTGATTTTTAGTTTGTATTTCCTGCCTTGGAGTCATCCAACCCCCTCAGCAAGTTGTATTAGTATCAACATCAAAATAGAGTTACCTGCAGAATATCTTAATACAGTGCTTAGTGGTGATGTTCATATTGGAAAAATTTAACAAAACAAAGTGCAGAAGAAGTGTCAGGTTGCAGTCCATATACAAATTCTAGAACATCAGAATCACTTGGGAAGATTTTGATGTCAGCAAAGTGTGCATCTAAGAAGTCCTAACTCTAAGAGACATGAGGTATCATACTCCTGTTTCTACACAGAAAATATCTGTTTGTTAATCATATTGTTTAGTGGCTACTATGTGATATTTTGAGTATTTTACATTTATTTTATATGATAGGTTTGTTTTTCATATTGGCATTTTCCCGAGTTTTAGAACTAGTTATTTAGGAAATCAGTTGGCAGGGGAAGGGGTTGAGTGGTAGCTCATGCATTATTTTAAGACATTGGAGGACAGGTTCCTCTTGAGTATTTTCATGCAGAACATCTGATTTTAGAAATATTTTATAGCCATTAAGTGGGAAATGCTCCTGTCTCCAAATCTGACCACTTACCATCGCCACTGATATTGCCACCCTGGTCCATGGATCTACCATCTATTCCCTAAATTCCTGTAATGAGCTCCCTGTTTCTACCTCTCTCCTTTCCAATCTGTTCCCAGCACAGCAGGCAAAAATGAACCCTCTGTAAATGTCAGTTCACTTTAGTCCTGCACATAGAATATTGTATTAGCTCCCCATTTTACTCAGAGAAAAAGTCAAACTTCATTCCTTGGTCCATCTTTTCTTTTCCTATATCTCTGTATTATAGATCATAATCTGAAATGAAACTATATATTCATTAGTTGGATTTTTTGGAGTAATGTGTTATGTTTTCTACCTTAATTTTAAAAGCATGTAAGTTATCTTCCTTTAAAAGAAAGATTATTAATTTGTATGTGATTTTTAAAATTCTTTCTGCGGTTAATGGCCCTCACCCTCAGGAGACAGATACTCCAATTTTAATATATTTCCTCATTTCTGAAGTGAAGATAAAAGTATCTACCAATAATACTTGTTTACCTCAGAAACCTCTATTGCCTTTTTTTCTCATCATCTTTACTTATTTATAGAAACCTTCATCTATCTCAAATATGCTGGGACATGATTAAAGTTCTTTAAGCTATCCTGATCATAGTTTAATGACTTGTTTATAGAGTTGCAAGCAGATTTTAAATAAAAATTCATCCTAATAAAATAAAACAAAAATAAAAGTAAATTATTTTTGTTAAGGAAGAGCCCTCTCTGCGAGTGGGGTCAGGTCAGGGGAAGATTGTAGTGTGATTAATTTAAATTTAATTTTTTTATGGACCCTAAAAATTGAACCTAATATTTGCAATACATCTGTTTTTCTCACATTCTGTGGCTTTTATGTCAGTTTTCTTTAGTAAGTTTTTTACACGTGTGGATTACCCAACTAAAATTTTTATTAATATGATTTATTATTTCTTCATAGCATGTTTCCCAAACATATACATACTAGATTGTATGTATGTATGTATATCATGTTACATATTTACTTTTTATATGGTTGAGCTTTTTTATTTCTGTGAATCCATTTCTTCTTCAGGTAATTTATGGGATCATCTAAGGCTTAAATTTATGTTTGAAGTCTTCACTTCTCCAAAATTCTAATTCAGATATTAATATATTATTATAGATGTTTGTCAGTAATTATTTGCAAGTTTATCTCATCACAATTTGAAAATCTGTGTGAAAAGCATCAGACAACATGAACTCAGTGTTAGCGTTACTTGGAAAACTTGCAGAATAAATTTAAAAATGAAAAAAGTCTCATTTTAAGTTGATTTTTTATATTTTGCTCTAATAATTCAAGAACAGTAGACAGGCCAGATAGGCAGACTGGCAGAAACCTGGCCTCTGTGGTTGGGTGGCGTTTATACAGGTCTTTCATATATGATTTAATAAAAGGTGACACGAAATTCAGAAATGTAATCTATAAGACAGTCAGAAAAGCAATTTTTGAAGCACATTCTTGTCAGTATTGTATAATGCCTGTTCTGTAACTGTAATTTTTTTGTGTGTATCTCTGAAATGACATTAAGCTATATTCAATAATGAGGATAGCAAGAATTTGAGACCCCATGTTCATTTCTTTTTGTGACAGGAAGATCAGCCTTTTAAAACATAAAAAAGGAATAGAAATTAACATTTCTCCAGAATTATGTTTCCATTCATTTGAGGTTATCTCTTAATTCCAGCATTTTACTGCATTTGATAAATAGGCCAAATATGTGTTTTATTTATTTGAGGGCTTGGGGGAGGCAATGAAACTTTACAAATTTCAACTGGCATTGCTGTCTGCTGATAAGGATGGGAGTTTGCACCGCTCTGAAGAGATTACATGAAGTAGAATTGGAAAGCAAATTGTATTTACAAAAGATAGGATGATGTTCCTAATAGGTGTTCAGAATAGGCTATTCACTCTCATATTCTGCTGAGCTTTGCTAGAAATAACTTCATTTCAAAAAGGACAAATCTGACTGAAGGTAAAAGCATTCCCTCTTCAGAGATACTTGTCCAAAAGGGTTTACATTAAATTTTCCTGATGGGCACACAGCAGTATTTTATGCTGTATCTGTATAAACCATTAATGTGGAAAATAAATATCTAAATAGTATACTTGATTGCTTCATGCACCAACCATTAGATTACTAGATTTCTATCTACAGTTTTCGGAGAGATGTTGCAATATGATGTTCTGACAATAACTGTCAAAGTCATCATACCAGGATCCATTTTCATCTTGCTGTTGAGGTAAAGTTACAAAAATGTACAGTTGGTAGGTCAGAAAGATCACTATCTCTTGTCATCTGTGGTTTAGTGCTGACCTAAACCACTACTGTATAATGTCAGAATTATCACAGTGTCCAGGCTGCAGAAGTACAACATGCTACATGATTTATTGCATTTCCTGTCTGGAATGAAGATTATGAAAAGGCCAACAGCTGTGAGCTACAGTGGTTTAGAAGAAAACTTAATTTCTAATTTTTATTTGTCTTTTTCCTCATTCATTTTAGATTTTGGATTTAGTAAAGGGGACACATTACCAGGTAGCCTGTCAAAAATACTTTGAGACGATACACAATGTAAGTATTTTTTTTAACTTTATATCCTAATTATTTGTCTTTTGTTACTGTGTCACATTCAGGGATTTTAGTTGCAGCAATGGAAACCACTCTAGCTATTTTCAGCAGAAAAGGGGATTGCATGGTATTAAGTAACTTACAGCATTTATTGAACGACCAGACAACTAAGCTTGGATGCTGCAGAACCAGGAATATTTTGTAACTAGGAGAAGCTACATCATGAGAAAATCTTTACTACAGCTGTCACCCACCACTCCATATCTAGGGATGAGCCCAAGGGTCAATAAAGTTTTTCTGTAAAGAGCCAGAGTGTAAAAATTGTAGGCTTCATGGTCCATATGGTCTGCGTCACAGCTACTCAACTCTACTGTTGTAGTGCAAAAGCAGCTGTAGAAAATATGCAAATGAACAGGTATGACTGTTGATCCAATAGAACTCTATTGATAAAATTAGGTAGTAGACCCAGTTTGACCCATGGGCCTTGATTTGCCAACCTCTAGACTAGATCTGGAATCTTTGCCACAGCTGCCTAGAAGAACCAAGGCTTTTGCCATCTTCCATGCAGAAAATCTGATCCTTGTACTTGTGGCTGCCACCTGATGTTACTGTAATCCACTTCCCAAGTATCATACTTATCTGCATGGCAAAACCTAGATTGCATGTGGACCCCTAACTATACACGAGTCAGGGAAATGTGTTTGGTTTTTATCTTGCCAGCTTCCTTAGTACAAAAAAGCCTGCTTGATTATTAGAGTAAGAGTGAGATGACCCAATCTGACACAGAATAGATTTTGAAGTGTGTAAAGCCAATGTCACAAACTCAGAGGCCTACAGAGATTGGGCATATAGCCCAAAAAAGTGAAGCTGCCTGAGATTAGTACCACAGAGTATAGCAGAATTATGGTGCACTAAACATGTTTGCCCTATTAGAGGCATTCACACTGACAAATTGTGAGGCCCTCTGCAGGCCAACAAAACACATCTCCAAGTCCAATTCAGTCCTCTGGCCCCTAGTTTGCATCCACTGATCCTGAGCCTGGATTTCTAACCTGGGAAAGACATCCAAGAACGGACTTTGGAGATCCTTGTACTTCTTGAAACATTTTGTCTCTAAGTACATATGTGTATTTTTCCATAGTCCATGTTATTTATTAAAGATCCATGACCCTCCCAAAAAGGAAGTTGCATTTGTTGAAATCATCATCAGCTACCATGCTAAAGTTTTACAATTATTTTTATGTTTTTTATTTGGTTGTTACAAAGTAGTTTTTCTATTATGGTTATATAATTGCAGAATTTCTTACTTGATAAAATATCTCATAGGAAAAAGATATTTTATAATATTACCAATAATAATTAAAATAATAATAGTAATACCAGCCAATATCTATGGAACCCTTAATGCAGCGGTCCCCAACCTTTTTGGCACCAGGGACCAGTTTCATGGAAGACAATTTTTCCATGGTTAAACCGGGGCTGGTGGGAGGGCACATTAGATAATCACGAGAAGCACGCAACCTAGATCCCTTGTATGCGGGGTTCACAATAGGGTTCACACCCCCATGAGAATCTAAGGCCACTGCTGATCTGACAGGAGGTGGAACTCAGGCAGTGATGCAAGTGATGGGGAGTGGCTGTAAATACAGATGAAGCTCCACTCACTCACCCACTGCTCACCTCCTGCTGTGAGGCCCAATTCCTAACGGGCCGCGGACTGGGTTGGGAACCCCTGCCTTAATGTATACCAGGCACAGCACTAAAATTTTTGAACGCATTAGCTCTTTTGATTGACATGACAGCAAGATACTATATGTATATTTCCCTGTCTATGAATAAAACTTAGAGAAGTTAAACAATCTGTGTGGGGTCACACTACTTATAGGGGATAGAACTTAGATTTAAATTCAAGCTGTCTAACTCATCTAAAGCTTGTTATCATAACTATGACTGTACTGTTCTATGATATTTGGTACTAAATTTGTGATAATGACAGCAGAGGTAATTGGCATTTTCCTGTTTATCTTCATAGCATGGTAAACAGGTAGGGACTCTAACTTGCCTTACATGCTGTAATTGATTAATGGAAGATCTGGAGCTAGAGCCCCAGTCTGTTGTGTGTCCTGTCCTCATTCTTCTATACCTAACTTTTGAAAGTATTATTCTTATTTAAAAGCTTTTTTAAAAACAAAACTCAAGGAGTAAACATCAAGAAAATAGCAACAACAAAATCTCATTAGTTTTATCACAATAGGAATCTCGCCAGATAAGCCATGTTTGGCAACACCAGGTTTATATGACTCACTCTCTCGGAGACTGCATTCTTTAATTTGGTTGCTCCGCTTGAGAGTTTTAATTTCCTATTGTTCTTTAATCATTTGTGGATGCTTTTAATTAAGAGGCCTCAGAATTTTCACAAGTGAGGTCTATTATCCAACCTCTTTTTATAAAAATAAGATATGAAAATTAGATTTAAACATTGAGTTTGTGGCATAATCACCAAAAAGTAAGGAGTGGTTTTTACTTCTCAAATCTGCTTTTGTAATATCTCTCCTATTGATTATTCCCTCAAGTATTGCCACTATTGCCAATTTTTAAAACTTGTTTTAGATTAATGAAGATTTTGGAAAGACATATATCTAAATCCCCTCACATATAAAAATAGTCTAACTTAAACCACACTTAAATCAACAAAATAAAAAGGCTGTTTGTATTCACTAGATCTCTCACTGTGGACTTTTAGATGTGAATATCCTCCTTCATTTATATTTTTTCTAATTTAATTTAAAAATAGAATCTATTTTTATTGTCAGGTTTCTGCCATCCTACCCCTCCCCCAAATAAAATCCTATGTTTATTTTCCCAAGGCCTCTGTGATCAAACTTACTTAAATGGAAGTTTTGAAAATAAACCAGTTAATTGATACCATTTGCAGCAGCACTATGATAGTTCCATATGGCTTTTTTGGTAATACCAGCTGCCTCATTATAAGCTGTCATTGCAAAACCTCTTGATTAAAACCCAAATATCCCATAGGTAAAACAATATTGCTTTCATTCCTTCAAAATCTACATTTGCAGTGGCAGAAATATGAGACCCATGTTTGTGTGAAGGTCATTGTGTGCAGAATGTGCTGATTCCAAGCAAATGTTTGAGAGAGATTTATTTAGTAGATGTTAAAAGCTGGCCTGCTTGAAACCTGTTTTCCTCTGTATTTTTAGGGTCAATGTTTAAAATAATTTTATACTAATAGTATATTCTTTACTTTCTGCATGTTCCATGTATAAATGAAAACACTAGGTCATGTGTAGATTAACCACAGAATTTTAATAGAAAATAATGTTTTCAGAGGTAGACCTCTTTGGACACTGAGTAACTGTGGGTACTTATTTTCCAAAGGGCTGAGCATAATTTTTCCCCACCATATAAATCTCTAGAGAAATCTTATTAAAACCTATCACATATTTTCCTGCAATCTTAAACAGGATATATGTGATACAATTAAACCCTTTTATAATAACTCAGGGTCATCATTATGAATATCAGTTAGAATGCTGGACTAGAAGCCACCATCATCTCACTTGGATCACTGCAATAGCTTCCTAACTCGTTTCCCAGCATCTACACATGCCCCATTCCAATTCTTTCTCCTCCACACAGCTGCTGGAGTGACCTTTAAAACAGAGAAATCTGGTCATTTCAGGAACCTGCTTTTTAAAACCTTCAATGGCTTCCTATTTCTCTTAAGATGAAATCTAAAATTTATAATGTATCCTCTAAAGGCCTCCACTCCACCCACCTTCCTCTAGACTCCTAAATTTGTTTCAGATCCTTTACAGGACTTTGGACCTGAAACACTAGGACCAAGCTAGTATGGTAGAATGCAAATGCTTCACAGAATTTTCCCATCTCAATACATAAAATAATGCACAAAACACAATTTTTTTAAATCATCAACCACAAAGAAAAACATCAGCAATAGTAACCAAAAAAGAAAACAGGCAAGGAAAGAAACAAAAGAGTCACAGTAGACAAAGTCATGAAAATGCTCACTTAATATTTCCAAACAGAGTAAAGGAAATAGCTGCTGACTTGAGAAGAAATAAGTGAAATGGAGGATTTAGATGTGGATACCTCTATTTCTCTATTCCTTTTCCTAATTTAATTTTAAAGTGAAGATTTCCATTCTGTTTAGTTTATACTCTTCCCCTTCCCCCCACATACAAAAAAAACCCCTAAGTTTATTTTCCTAAACAAGACAAAAGGAAACAGCCATATACACTTCCTTTAAAAATGAAAGTGAAAGAAACAGAACACAAAGAACTCATCCTAGAAGAAAATAGAATTCTATAAAAAGGAAACTTCATCATTTCATTTTGCTATCAAGCAACTTAGTAGATCACAAAGAGCTTCACAAAATGAGTTAAGGACAATTGCAGATCAAGAAAAAGGAGAAACAGCATCACAGAGCCATGGCACAAATCCTCACTTCAAGGCCCTTGGCACTGTTTTAGTGGTTAATAAAAAAAGATTAATTATCTCTGAAAAAAAGGCAGCAGCCCCAGTCAGGGGCTTATAGATAAAATCCCCATTTCCCTGGGATGGAGCACATGTGGGAAGGGGCAGCTGTGGGTGCAGCTTCAGCAGACTTAAACGTTCCTGCCTGCCAGCTCTAAAGAGAGCAGCAGATCTCCCAGCATAGCATTTGAGCTCTGTTAAGGGACTGCCTCCTCAAGTGGGTCCCTGACCACCATGTCTCCTGACTGGGAGACACCTCCCAGCAGGGGCCGACAGACACCTCATACAGGAGAGCTCCGGCTGGCATCTGGTGGGTGCCCCTCCGGGACGAAGCTTCCAGAGGAAGGAACAGGGCGCAATCTTTGCTGTTCTGCAGCCTCCACTGGTGATACATAGGCAAACAGGGTCTGGAGTGGACCTCCAACAAACTCCAGCAGACCTGCAGCAGAGGGGTCTAACTGTCAGAAGGAAAATTAACAAACAGAAAGGAATACCTTCAACATCAATAAAAAGGACATCTACTCAGAAACCCCATGCAAAGTTCACCAACATCAAAGACCAAAGGTAGATAAATCCACAAAGACTGGGAGAAACCAGCGCAAAAAGGCTGAAAATTCCAAAAACCAGAATATCTCTTCTCCTCCAAAGGATCACAACTCCTCACCAGCAAGGGAATAAAACTGGATGGAGAATGAGTTTGACAAATTGCCAGAAGTAGGCTTCAGAAGGTGGGTAATAACAAATTCCTCCGAGCTAAAGGAGCATGTTCTAACCCAATGCAAGGAAGCTAAGAACCATTGAAAAAAAGTTAGAGGAAATGCTAACTAGAATAACCAGTTTAGAGAACATAAATGACCTGATGGAACTGAATAACACTGCATGAGAACTTCATGAAGCATACACAAGTATCCATAGCCGAATTGATCAAGTGGAAGAACAGATATCAGAGATTGAAGATTAAGTTAATGAAATAAAGCAAGAAGACAAGATTAGAGAAAAAAGAATGAAAAGGAATGAACAAAGCCTCCAAGAAATATGGGACAATGTGAAAAGACCAAACCTAAGTTTGATTGGTGTACCTGAAAGTGACCGGGAGAATGGAACCAAGTTGGAAAACACTTCAGGATATAATCCAGGAGAACTTCCCCAACCTAGCAAGACAGGCCAACATTCAAATTCAGGAAATGCAGAGAACATCACAAAGATACTCCTCGAGAAGAACAACCCCGAGACACATAATTGTCAGATTCACCAAGGTTGAAATGAAGGAAAAAATGTTAAGGGCAGCCAGAGAGAAAGGTCAGGTTACCCACAAAGGGAAACCCATCAGACTAACAGCAGATCTCTTTGCAGAAACCCTACAAGCCAGAATAGAGTGGGAGCCAATATACAACATTCTTAAAGAAAAGAATTTTCAACCCAGAATTTCATGTGCAGCCAAACTAACCTTCATAAGCAAAGGAGAAATAAAATCCTTTACAGAGAAGCAAATGCTGAGACATTTTATCACCACTAGGCCTGCCTTACAAGAGCTCCTAATGGAGGCACTAAGCATGGAAAGGAACAACTGGTACCAGCAACTGCAAAAACATATCAAATTCTAAAGACTATCGACACTATAAAGAAATTGCATCAACTAACGGGCAAAATAACTAGCTAGCATCATAAGGACAGGGTCAGATTGACACATAACAGTATTAACTTGAAATGTAAAGAGGCTAAATGCCCCAGTTAAAAGACACAGACTGGCAAATTGGATGAAGAGTCAAGACCCATCAGTGTGCTGTATTCAGGAGACCATCTCACAGGCAAAGACACACATAGGCTCAAAATAAAGGGATGGAGGAATATTTACCAAGCAAACAGGAAGCAAAAAAAAAAAAAAAAAAAAAAAAGCAGGGATTGCAATCCTAGTCTCTGATAAAACAGACTTAAAACCAACAAAGATCAAAAGAGAGAAGGGCATTACATAATGGTAAAGGGATCAATGCAAAAAGAAGAGCTAACTCTCCTAAATATATATACACCCAATACAGGAGTGCCCAGATTCATAAAGCGAGTTCTTAGAGATGTACAAAGAGACGTACACTCAAGCACAATAATAGTGGGAGACTTTAACACCCCACTGTCAATATTAGATCAACGAGACAGAAGATTAACAAGGATATTCTGGACTTCAACTCAGCTCTGGGCCAAGTGGACCTAATAGACATCTACAGAACTCTCCACCCCAAATCAACAGAATATACATTCTTCTCAGCACCACATTGCACTTATTCTAAAATTGACCACATAATTAGAAGTAAAACACTCCTCAGCATATGCAAAAGAATGGAAATCTTAACAAACAGTCTCTCAGACCACAGTGCAATCAAATTAGAACTCAAGATTAAGAAACTCACTCAAAACCGCACAACTACATGGAAACTGAACAGTGTGCTCCTGAATTACTACAGGGTAAATAATAAAATTAAGGCAGAAATAAATAAGTTCTTGAAACCATTGAGAACAAAGACACAACGTACCAGAATCTCTGGGACATAGCTAAAGCAGTGTTTAGAGGGAAATATATAGCCCTAAATGCCCACAAGAGAAAGCAAGAAAGATCTAAAGTCGACACCCTAGCATCACAATTAAAAGAACTAGAGAAGCAAGAGCACACAAATTCAAAAGCTACCAGATGGCAAGAAATAACTAAGATCTGAGCAGAAATGAAGGAGATAGAGACACAGAAAAACCTTCAAAAAATCAATGAATCCAGAAGCTGGTTTTTTGAAAAGATCAAAAAAATAGACTGCTAGCCAGACTAACAAAGAAGAAAAGAGAGAAGAATCGAATAGATGCAATAAAAAATGATAAAGGCGATATCACCACTGATCCCACAGAAATACAAACTACATCAGAGAATACTCTAAACACCTCTACACAAATAAACTAGAAAGTTTAGAAGAAATGGATACATTTCTGGACACATACACCCTCCCAAGACTAAACCAGGAAGAAGTCAAATCCCTGAATAGACTAATAACACGTTCTGAAATTGAGGCACTAATAGCCTATCAACCAAAAAAAAGCCCAGAACCAGACAGATTCACAGACAAATTCCACCAGAGGTACAAAGCAGAGCTGGTACCATTCTTTCTGAAACGATTCTAAACAACAGAAAAAGAGGGAGTCCTCTCTAACTCATTTTATGAGGCCAGCATCATCCTGATTCTGAAACCTGGCAGAGACACAACAAAAAAAGAAAATTTCTGGCCAATATCCCTGGTGAACATCGATGCAAAAAATCCTCAATAAAATACTGGCAAACTGAATCCAGCAGCACATCAAAAAGCTTATCTACCATGATCAAGTCAGCTTCATCCCTGGGATGCAAGGCTGGTTCAACATACACAAATCAATAAACATAATCCAGTGCATAAACAGAACCAATGACAAAAACCACATGATTATCTCAATAGATACAGAAAAGGCCTTCAACAAAATTCAACATCCCTTCATGCTAAAAACTCTCAATAAACTAGGTATTGATGGCACATATCTCAAAATAGTAAGAGCTATTTTTTTGACAAACCCACAGCCAATATCATACTGAATGGGCAAAAACTGGAAGCATTCCCTTTGAAAACCGGCACAAGACAAGGATGCCGTCTCTCACCACTCCTATTCAACACAACATTGGAAGTTCTAGCCAGGGCAATCAGGCAAGAGAAAGAAACAAAAGGGTATTCAAATAGGAAGAGAGGGAGTCAAATTGTCTCTGTTTGCAGATGACATGATTCTACATTTAGAAAACCCCATTATCTCAGCCCAAAAACTTCACAAGCTGATCAGCAACTTCAGCAAAGTCTCAGGATACAAAATCTCTGTGCAAAATCACAAGCATTCCTATACACCACTAATAGACAGAGACCCAAATCATGAGTGAACTTCCATTCACAACTGCTACAAAGAGAATAAAATACCTAGCAATACAACTTCCAAGGGATATGAAGGACCTCTTGAAGGAGAACTACAAACCACTGCTCAAGGAAATAAGAGAGGACACAAACAAATGGGAAAACATTCCATGCTCATGGATAGGAAGAATCAATATCGTGAAAATGGCTGTAATGCGCAAAGTAATTTACAGATTCAATGCTATGCCCATCAAGCTACCATTGACTTTCTACACAGAATTAGAAAAAAACTACTTTAAATTTCATATGGAACCAAAAAAGAGCCCACATAGCCAAGACAATCCTAAGCAAAAAAAAAAAAAAAAAAAAAAAAAAAAAACAACGCTAGAGGCATCACGCTACCTAACTTCAAACTATGCTACAAGGCTACAGTAACCACAACAGCATGGTACTGGTACCAAAACAGATATATAGACCAATGGAACAGAACAGAGGCCCCAGAAATAATGCCACAGATCTATAACCTTCTGATTGTTGACAAACCTGACAAAAACAATCAATGGGGAAAAGATTCTCTATTTAATAAATAGTTTTGAGAAAACTGGCTAGCCATATGCAGAAAACTGAAACTGGACCCCTTCCTTACACCTTATACAAAAATTAACTCAAGTTGGATTAAAGACTTAAACGTAAGACCTAAAACCATAAAAACCCTAGAAGAAAACCTAGGCAAAACCAATCAGGACATAGGCATGGGCAAAGACTTCATGACTAAAACACCAAAAGCAACGGCAACAAAAGCCAAAATTGATAAATGAGATCTAATTAAACTAAAGAGCTTTTGCACAGCAAAAGAAACTATCATCAGAGTGAACAGGCAACCTACAGAATGGGAGAAAATTTTTGCAATCTATCCATCTGACAAAGGGCTAATATCCAGAATCTACAAAGAACTTAAACAAATTTAAAAGAAACAAACAATCCCATCAAAAAGTGGGCAAAGGATATGAACAGACACTTCGCAAAAGAAGACATTTATGTGGCCAACAAACATGAAAAAATGCTCATCATCACTGGTCATCAGAGAAATGCAAATCAAAACTGCAATGAGATACCATCTCATGCCAGTTAGAATGACAATCCTTAAAAAGTCAGGAAACAACAGATGCTGGAGAGGATGTGGAGAAATAGGAATGCTTTTCCACTGTTGGTGGGAGTGTAAATTAGTTCAACCATTGTGGAAGACAGTGTGGCGATTCCTCAAGGATCTAGAACCAGAAATATCATTTGACCCAGCAATCCCATTACTGGGTTGTACCCAAAGGATTATAAATCATGCTACTCTAAAGACACATGCACACGTATGTTTATTGTGGCACTATTCACAATAGCAAAGACTTGGAACCAACCCAAATGCCCACCAATGATAGACTGGGTAAAGAATATGTGGCACATATACACCATGGAATACTATGCAGCCATTAAAAAGGATGAGTTCATGTCCTTTGCAGGGACATGGAAGAAGCTGGAAACCATCATTCTCAGCAAACTAACACAAGAACAGAAACCAAACACTGCATGTTCTCACTCATAAGTGGGAGTTGAACAATGAGAACACATGGACACAGGGAGGGAAATATCACACACCAGGGCCTGTTTTGGGGGGGTGGGGTGCTAGGGGAGAGATGGCATTAGTAGAAGTCCCTAATGTAAATAACAGGTTGGTGGGTGCAGCAAACCACCATGGCATGTGTATACCTATGTAACCTGCATTTTCTGCACGTGGACTCCAGAACTTTAAGTATAATTTAAAAAATATTAATTAAAATGAGGATTCATTAATGATATGCACATACCTTAAATATTATATCTTAAAGTTAAGATATTTAAATGCCATTTATTAGTTAGGGCAGGGTCTTTTGAGTATCGTTTAGTGTTTGGAATTTGATTTTATCTTTCTTTTATAAACTATACCCATAATACAGCATCAGCAATTTCCAGTTTGGATTCCTTAAAGTAGAAAAGGAACTTGATATATGCAAAGCAATAGGATCTTTCTCCCTCTCCTTCTGTGACTCCCACCTTTTTTTTAAGTGACTTGCTTTTCTTGACTCTTTAAAAACATTTTATTTAGATTTCATAGAACAACTCTTTTTTTTACATTCATTTTTATTTACTTTTCCCATAGCAACCCTATGACCTAACACTGTTATCTCCATTTCATAGATGGAGAAACTCAGACTTTAAAAAGATTATCCTATTTTGTGCACATTGAAGTCTAATAAATGTATTGATAACTGACAACTTGAAGCGAGGTATAGAAAATGCCAAGATATTATTATAGCATAAGATACTAGGTTATTTTTGCATGAAATAATACAACTATGTTTTTATAATCTTTGTAGCCAAGTTTATCTCTAGAAATAAAATTTATAATGGAGATATCATTATCAGTATGATTTTGCATACAATCTCTTAAAACAGATTTCAGAGCAACTAATGATCTAGTCAGAAGGCCTGAATTTTAATTCAGACAAAACCAGTTACTAATTCTATGACCTTGAGTAAACTGTCTATTCTCCTTAGGCCTCTGTACATGGAGGAGATTGAATTTAATGGATTCCCCAAGGTCTTTCTAATCTCTGATTTTCTGTTTACAAACTATTTTACAAACTATAAAGCCTTCTGATTAAAATGTATTAGACAATAAACATACTTTTTGTGAAACACATTGCAAAATGCAAAATTATATTGGATTTCCCAGTTTTTAATGAGTTGGGTGAAAATTGAGTGTAATAAAAAAGTTCATAATAAAAAAATTCATAAATGATTCCATTGTTAATAAAAATTATAGATATAAAACATTTCAGAAACATTTTGAAATCAAGTAGCTAAGTTAAAAAAAATAAAGCAAAGATAAAATTTGTTCTTAATGATCTATAACTCTTAAAATCAGTCTGTATACTATCCATCTGTTACACACTGGAATTACTATAAAATTACCCTAACATATATTAACAACTAGCAAAAGAGAATCAGAGATTCCTAGGGTGCTTAAATAAGTATTACCAGAAAAGACTCATGTTTCTGTCT
Source organism: Pan troglodytes (assembly GCF_028858775.2). Taxonomy (NCBI): domain Eukaryota; kingdom Metazoa; phylum Chordata; class Mammalia; order Primates; family Hominidae; genus Pan; species Pan troglodytes. The sequence continues at coordinate 66,263,457 of NC_072403.2, forward strand.
GTTGGTCTGTCCACCAGTAGGGTTCATTCTAGACCACAGCAGCAACCCCTTTTTCCCTGGCCAATTCATTTTAATCTACTATAAGATTATACATAGCTTTAATCACACCACGTCTCTTTTTAAGGGTTTTTGGTGACTCTGTTGCCTAGAGAATTAGGTCTTGACCACTTACCCTGATTTTCAAGGCTCTCTCAGGCTGGCCCCTGCCTGTCTTTCCAACCTCATTCCTTATTGTTTCCTTGTATGTGCCTTTCATAGTAGGCTATGTGAACTATTTAATATTTGCTTTCCCAGGACATTCCCTCTTTACCTTGCTCATGTGGTCCTGCTGCAAATATTGCCTTTCTCCTCATCATCCCAGCTTTTCACTCTCTCCATCTTTCCAGATACAACTCAAATAGCACTCCTCTTACAAAGCCTTCCTTGATCTCCTTAGCCGAAATTTCTCTCTACTGTGGAGTGTAATAGGCCTTTATCTGTGACCCTCATCAGTTCTCCATTCTTGGTAGAGGTTCTTAAGTATATGACTTACTGGGTTGGAAATTTGAGTTAGTCAAATGTATTCCTGTATGCTGAATAGCGAATAGTTTATAACACAGTCTTTTATATAGTAAGGCTTTAATTAAATATGCAAAATTATCACTGGTATACACTATTTCTGGGTTCACTTCACCAAATATTTATTAGATACCTACAGTGTGCAAGTCACTTCAGTACGAAGGGTGAGACGTAAAAGGATTAGTTAATACAAGACAGATGAACAAAAGAAATGGAATCACTTCTCAGTTTCCAAAAACTTGATAAATGAAAATACCACCCAAGAAACCAACAGTCACTCACTCAAGCAAAATGATATTTTTGTTGTCAACTCCAACTGCAGAAGGCGAGAAGGCAGGGATTTGAGACTGTGGAAAGTGAAACTGAATATAAGGAGAGATTACTAGAGTGCATAATTTGAAATGATACTCAATATTAAAGTTTAATGATAGTATTTGAGAAAAAATAACATAAGTTATGAACCAGGCATGTTTTTATTCGGTCACAGTGAAATTTACAAGAAGAGATTTTCTGTAAAAAGACCAAGGAAAGGCCAAGATTAGAATGAACAATTACATTGACTTAGGTTGCTTTTTCAGTTTATATCATACTAAATGAGTGCACATGCCAGACTTACAAGTCAGCTCTAAAACACAAGTGGTATCAGGGACCAGTATCAAAATGATCAAAAATGATTTTACGATCACTTAAAAACCCACAAATATTTATTGGCCTACAATGTGGTAGGCCTTTTGCTTGGAACCGGGGATACAATAATAAATCACACAGGTCCCTAACCTGTGCCTCACTAACATACAATGTCATTCACACACATACACACACACACACACACACACACAGGTTTGTATTCCAAACATATTTTTATAGTTTTCTAATTTTTTGTTTTGACGTAATTGTCAAGCAGAATTGGTAATGTTTTGGGTATTGCCAGAATTGAGGGCTTGGTGTAGATGGGAGGTGGCAGGTGGGAGTTGGGGGCTGGGGAGGTGAGAGAAAGGTATCTAGTATGCCCCAAGGATGAATGGTGGTACCAGTCACTGAGAGCAAAGGATGGGGAGAGGGGAAAGGATACGTTTCCTGTTGGGTTTGAGCTGCCTTTGAGCCATCTTAGATGTTGAGTAGGTGTTGGATATGGGACTGAAACTAGATAGGGAACTGGAGCCAAACACAGAGGCTCAGACTAGAAATATAAATGTGGGAGCCACTTAGGTTTGGGTAGTGGTTGAAGCTCTCTTTGAATGAAATGGTGTAAGTAGCTGATTAAGTGTTAGAATGCAAACAGCTAGAATCCATGTTTCAGGTATTAAGTTTTAAACAAGTACTAAAACAGCTTTTGAAACTCATATATTTATAGCTTTGCCATGTATTAATGCAATATAAATTTCATTCCTTTACAGGTGGATGATTGTGGCTTTTCTTTGAATCATCCTAATCAGTTCTTTTGTGAGAGCCAACGTATTCTAAATGGTGGTAAAGACATAAAGAAGGAACCTATCCAACCAGAAACTCCTCAACCCAAACCAAGTGTCCAGAAAACCAAGGATGCATCATCTGCTCTGGCCTCTTTAAATTCCTCTCTGGAAATGGATATGGAAGGACTAGAGGATTACTTTAGTGAAGATTCTTAGGCAGTTTTGTAACCCTTTTTCCTCAATAGCCTGTTTCCTGTTTTTAAGATTTTGCCTTTGTTGTTGAAAAGGGTTGCACTCTGTCACCAAGGCTTAGTGTAGTGACACAATTACAGCTGATTGCAGCCTTGACCTTCCCAGCTCAAGTGATCCTCCTACCTCAGCCTCCCAAGTAGTTGGGACCACAGGTGTGCACCCCATATCCAGCTATTTTTTTTCAATTTTTTTTGTAGAGGGGGGGGTCTCCCTATGTTGCCTAGGCAGATCTCAGACTGCTGGGCTCAAGCGATCCTCACACCTCAGCCTCCCAGAGTGCTGGGATTACAGTTGTGAGCCACTGTGCCTGGCCTTTCTTTTTTTAACCTTTTTGTTTAACTTCTCTCTTCACTGCATCCCAATCCATCTACAGGCATGCACACTTATTAGGAAAGCAGGTTTGAGGTAACGAGACTTTCACTATATTTTGCTTTGACAGAAGGAAAGAGGAAGAGTTTCTATTAAAATCTGTCACTTGAGTGATGTCATTCAAGTCCTATTTTAGGCGATAAAAACACCTTTGGGGACTGGTTAAAGTCCCCCAGAAACTACAATAAAGAACAACTTTTGTTTTAACTCTTAATCACTTTGTAATTTTGACTCAATCCTTTTCTGGGCCATTTTTGTTAATAAATATCAAAGTGTACATGACAGTGTCTGCGTATAATTGGGAGAGTCTTATGTCGTAACAGATTGGATATTACTTCAGTTTTAAAGTGGTAATTTGGATTATCCAACACACTGCTGATCACTAATGAAGATTTTAAACTTTTCTTTAACTTTTTTTAAGAGTTGACCTATTTGTGGTTATTCTACATCAGGCACCAGACTCTCCTGAGTGAACTGTGACTTGGGAATTAAAATAAAGTATAGCCAGTTATATTTATTAAGGAATAATAGGGATATTTTATTATGTAAAACAATGGCACGTCTTATCTGCTGCCATTACTCTGGGGACAGGTTCATGAAGAATAGACAATTACCAAGCAAGAAGACTGTACATATAAAATAAAGTGTTTATTTTACCCTCTAACTTCCATACCTTTTTACTTCTGTAGTTGCTGTGAATTACCAAATAGATTTGGTAAATTAATTAACTTCAGCAATGAATAGTGATACTTATAGTAACCCCCTCATTTCAGTGCCAGCAATGGAATTTAATAAATGTTGTGGATGATTACAGACATACAAGATCAATGTCCTGTTCTCTCTGCCTGCGTTTGTCAAGGGAGTAAGGTGAAGTTGATGATCCCTGGCACGTATGCCTTGTGGAGCAGTGCCATTGTGGATACCCTCGTCTAAATAGTGATTTCCTCCCGGGGCTCTACTCACTCACCAATAGGATTTGGGGTGCTCAGGAAACCCTGTTTGAAACATAGTTCTTCCTCATCTATTACCTTGGAATATGTGAAAAGTATTAGTCTATTTCTGTCTTCTTTTCCTGGTAAAGAGGGATACTTTTATCCTTTTGAATCAGATACTAACTAAATTGAAAAGAGGACATTGTATTCAGAAAACTAGACTGTTAGCAGGACCGTATTTTTAATCGTGATAAACTGCATCACGATGAAAAGGATTAAACAGGATCAGATCATCAGAAACTAAAAATGTCAACTAATTGAGTTTTCATTTTAGGCTTCTGAGTCAAAGATTTCTTGGAATATTTAGCAACATATAATTAAAGGAGATACTATCTAAACTTTTACTTGTCTTGGTGAATTATTATTACCTAGTTCAGAAAATAGTATTATTCCACTACAAATTACCCCTATAAATCTCTGCCTTCTGAAACCATCTGCTACTCCCTTCATCATTTGTTGTTCTCAACAGGAATCTGATGATTGCCTACCACTTTATCCATGGACTGCAAAACCACAAGTCCTTTAAAAAAAATAAGAAGAAGAACAAGTGCTACCTGGAGCTGTTTTAACCACAGAATTAAGTTAGCTTTAGAAAGCCGAGCATAGAAATGTAGGTCTTCGTTGTGTTAAAAGGGAGATATTAGAAGCACTCTTGCCACTGTAGTTCAATGAGAAATTTTCTGATAGAATGTTTTGTATCTGGCAGCATTTTGCAAGGCTGTCTTTTTCTACTGCTTCATGTTCTCCTTCTTTTATGAAGCCTGTGCTCCCACCAGCTAAAAGGACAGAGTCATTAACGGCATGGTAGATGCAGCTTACTGGACTGTTTATTTTATACTGGCAGCCCCAGGAATTTGTGTCATCTTACTTGAATGTTTTATATGTGTCTAATTGAACTCCAAAATAACACTAGTTTAAATATTGGTTGTATTACAGGTTCAATTCAATTTATTCATAATAAGGTTTGATCTCCTGTCATGTATTATACAGAAGAATATATAAACATTCTGTGAAATCTATAGATTAGAGGATAGGGGATAGAGGTTTATAAAAGAAAATCAAAATTAATGCTTTTCTGGTGCTTTTTGGAGTTGGAAAAAGCAATTTATTTTTCACGCTTCACAGGTCTTGACAATTTTGATTTGTTTTCTTTGAGAGCAGACCTGTTTGAACTGGGTGATGTAAAGAACCCAAAAGAAAAAATCAAAAGCCAACAGCCTCTTTTCAAAACCGTAGCCAGTGAAAAAGATTATGAGTCTTCCAGATCTTTTAACTGTTAGTCTTTTATTATCTCTTCAAGGAAGAGAGGCTGTATGATTGTATCAAAGACAAAAGAAGAAACAGCAAAAGAAAGAAACTAGGTTGGAAATTTGTAGCTGGTTGAAGCAATGACATTGTTAGGAGAAATTCTGTCATATTTCTTTCAAGTTGTTTTTCCATAATGTTTTTCACTCTGTCCATACAGTAAAAATCTTAGTTGCCATGTGCATAAAAGAACACTAGGAAGGTTTTAAGTAAACTTTTTAGGACTGCTTATAATATTATAGAGTCATAAAAGTGAATAGTTATAGATTTCGAATGAGCTGGGAATGGAATAAAGCAATGGGAAAGATCTTTAATTCACATAGAATTTTAATAAGCTAAGGGAATTCTTCTCTCTCTAAAAGCATGCAGGGTGTTTTGCTTGTTACACTTTGCTGTCTTATTGATACTCAGGGTCTTTGCAAGCAAACTTCTGTAATTCTTTACAAAGAAGAGAAGAAAACTTCTGGGATTTAAGCTTGAAAGGCGAAATGAGACAATTCTAAAGTTCTGTTTCAGTTAGAGTCTACTCTTTGCAAATTTAATCAAGGTCTTCCATAGGCATCAGCTTGACATTAAATTTAAGTGCCCATTAAAGTGAGAGTTTGACAGCAGTTCTGAATGTGAAGCTCAGTCTGAGGACATCTTTACAGCTGGAAGGGGAAAAAAAAACATTGAGAAGCCTCAAACCACTGTGGTAATTAGATCCATTTGTTAACTTCTTTTTTAATGTTGGCAAAGGGAGGGAGAGAAAAGGTTGACAGAGGCTGGAATCAGGAAGGCAGTCCAGAGCTCCCTGTAGAAATCGGGTAAGTATGGGTCCCGTATTGCAGAGAATACTAGCAGATATTCCCTCTGACAAATGAGTGAGATGGGGAATTTATTTTATGAACTTCATTAGGTTTGTCTTCCTTTCAACACACAGAGCCATGGTGTGTGGAAGCTGCGTTTTGGATAGGTGTGCTGGTTTGGTCGTAAGGCCCTTTGGAAGACACAGAGCGTTATTTGGGAGTGGACCTCTGGTGGTACGTTGTTGGCCTGAAGAGTTAATGTTTCTCACAAGGGTATCTAACTTATATTCAGGTAATCACTTATTTACCCAAAGCATCTGGTATTTTCAGTATTGAATTCCTTTCTCACAGGTCGCGATTGCCCTAGTCTAAGGCTTCTCACCATAATTGGCATTGTAGGCAATTAGCTTCATGGAAATCATGTCACCAGTAGGAAATTATCTTCCTACTTCACTGACCTGCCTGCCAAAAATGATACTAGTTCTTGTTATTGGTTTGCTTTCTATCCTGTAAGCTCTTTTTGTTCATTGCTTCATGACATTTTACTTTTTCCAGAATTATCACTGTAGAACCTTATCAGAGGCTAAAGAATATGTCTTTATATAAAGGTCCTGCATTTCCCTTGAGCTTTCCATTGCAGTACTGCTTTTGAACATTGATGACAAGGTAGTGAAACACTGATAATAAATATATAATGGGTTTTTCAATTTAACCTTGCATTTCTAGGTATTCATTCACCACACTGAAACTATGAGGCTTTTTAAGGTTTTGTTTAGTTTTGCACTGAAAGCACAGGGAAAAATAAATTCAACAAATACTGCATTTAAGACTGACCATCTTGTGAACATTTCCCCGATTACTCCCACACATTTTTTTAAGAGATCTTACCTTCTATTTGAGTCATGGGATACCAAGGTCTTCATTACTAATTAAAAATGACATAGTGATACATACTTCTCTTTTCCCTTTCATTGGCAAGAATTAAACTGTGATTTAAACAATGCTCTATCACCCTTAACTCTTGGTTGTCCGTAGAGTTCCTGCCTGGTTCTCTTCTTACTTCTACTTCATGGGTCTCCCTGAGTGAACTCATTCACCCCTATGGTATTTTTTTCCATCCATATGCAAATAATCCCCAAATCTGTATCTCCAGCTGAGAATTCTCTGAGCACAGGTCCATCTATCCAGCTATCTCTTGGATCTCTTTTTAGGATATCCCACAAGTATCTCAAATTTAATTTGTTCAAAGATCAAACCTGTTCTCTCATCTATTTCTCACCTATTTTGTCAATACAGAAACCCTAAAGTTAACCTTGACTGTGATTTTCCACCTTCTCCATACATCCAAATCCAATTGATTCTATTTTAATACCAGTGTGTCTAAACCAGTAGATCTCAAATGGTGGTAATTTTGCCATGCAGGAGACATTTTTGATGATCACGACTGGAGGAGGGTCTGCTCTTGGCATCTAGTGGATGGAGGCTGAGGATGCTACTAAACATCCTACAGTGCCCCTACAGTGCACAGGACAGCCCTTCACCACAAAGAAATATGTGGCCCGAAATGTGCAGAAACCCTGTTCTAAACAGTTTCCTCTCCTCCCTTCCTTCCTTGTACTACATTAGATTGCCCTCTCATCATTCTAAGCGAAGTGGTCTCAACTAACTATCCTAGTCTCCATTTGCCCACCCTGAACCCCATCCCATATCCTTCTTCAAAATCTAATCCAAATACTTTTCCCCTGGGTGTGTGTCTTGAACATGGCTCTCCATTACCTATATGAGGAAGTCCAACCACCTATTATTTTGTGCATGAGGCCCTCCATGACCTGGTTCTGTCTACCTCTCCAGTTCCATCTATTGCCATTCAGCTCCCTACTCTATAATCCAATCCAGTGATTTAGCCATTCTGCACAAACTTTCCCTGCACATTCAACTACACACTCCCTCTTTCCTCATATTACCCTCCCTGCCTGGAATGCCCTTCCATTCCCCACCATGCTAACTACTGTTTCTCCTCTAAGGCTCAGGTTAGGTACATTCCTTCAGCTTTCTCTGTTGACCCCAGTATAGATTCATTGTCCCTTTCAGTTCATCTAACATATGCCATGGATGTTATAGTTAATAGCTATATGACAGTACTTATACTTACAATCATCCATTTACTTATGTTTCCCTTATGTTTTACAGTACCCATTTACTTATGTTTCCCTTCATTACATTATAAAGTCCTTGAGGACAGAAACTGTATCACTTTCATATTTGAATCCCTAATAATTAGCATTGTCTCTAGTTCTTAGCATCGTGCATGACATTCTTGGGCACTCAGTAAACATGGGTAGAGTGCATGAATGGTTACTTGCTTATTAGGAATCTCAAATTCATTGTTTTTAAGACCTACAAACAAGAGGTGGAATGGATTCTGGGCCCCAGATTGGAGGCATCACTTACAATCAAAACTTGGGCAAGCTCTTTAATTTTCAATGCTTCATTTGCTTCATATGATGAGGGGATAATGATTACACCTACTTCAAGATGATTCTATTAGCTGCTATTACATCTACAACAGTCAGCATTCTGTCTGTCACATGGAAACACTTGTGTTGTTTGATAATCAACCCTTCCAACAAATGTTATACTACTACATGGATTCTCCCTATTTCAGGGGCATTCATTCTGAATATCCCTTACCTGGAGTAATCCTCTTATATCCACTATAATGTGGTAGACTGTGGGAGCTAGGGGAACCCACCAAACAAAGTTTTAGCAAAAAGCACACACGTCAATGGATCTATGACTGCCACACCTTTGACACCTTTGTAGCCAGGCAGGGTAGATGGAGAATTGCCAACTATGAAACTGGAGGATTTCCTATGTATGGGATATACTGTGGTAAGAAAAGTTGCTTACAGGGTGTCACAGAGTACTGCTTGTTCTTAAAAAGGAAGAACTGAGGCAACTTGAGCTTTGGAATATAGAAATGTCAGTGAGTTTACATATGACTCCCAGTGAAAGTGATACCTGTGGGGTACCTAGTCTCCAAGCACTTAAAAAAGTACTTTTAGGTAGATCAAATCAGGTACCACCATGGCACTTCTGGAAGTGGATAAGAATAGTAATCATCTGCATTTTCCCTAAAAATGACTCTGAGAGGCCTGGCATGGTGGCTCATACCTGTTACCATCACTTCAGGAGGTCAAGGTGGGAAGATCACGTGAAGCCAAGAGCCTGAGACTAGCCCGGGCAACACAGTAAGACTGTCTCTACAAAAAATAAACTAGCCAGGTATGGTGGCACTCACCTATAGACCCAGCTACTCAGGAGGCTGAGGCAGGAGGATCACTTGAACCTAGGAGTTTGAGGCTGCAGTGAGCTATATCTAGCCACTGTGCTCCAGACTAGGTGACAGAGTGAGACCCTGTCTCTAGGGGGGAAAAATAGACTAAATTCCCTGAGCTGGCTCACAGGTTCTCTGATCAAATCAGGCACGGTGACTTCTTGGCCTGTGCACTTCCTTCTTCATCATGGTTTTCTCACCAAGGGCCTTAGGACCAGCTCCCATGACTGAGCAGCCCAAACTGCAGGCCGCAACTAAACCAACTCATTTCTATTATGTGGCAAGTTAATTAATCCTCCTGCCTCAGTTTCTCTATCTGTAAAATTGGGATAATAGCATTACCTACATCACAGAATTTGTATGAGATGAAATGAGATAGCCAGTGTCAAATGCTTTGTGAACAGTCTGACACATGGTAAGCTCTAAATAATTGTTAGCTATTATTATACAAAAGTTCTACTAAATTTTGTTTGAAATACGGTTATCCAAATAAAGTTTGGAAACTATAATAAACTTTTGTGCATCAAAGGGTAAGAATTCTATGGAATACAAATTCTAAAACCCTTAGCCCTTCAGGTAAAAAAATAAACTACAGACTCTCAGAATTATAAAGAATTTCTACTACCAGGATTTCTCCTAACTGTGTTTTGCTTGGCATCATGGAATAATCTATGCAAAGTAGAGCCAGGATTCCTCAAGGATCTAGAACTAGAAATACCATTTGACCCAGCAATCCCATTACTGGGTATATACCCAAAGGATTATAAATCATGCTACTTTAAAGACACATGCACACATATGTTTATTGCAGCACTATTCACAATAGCAAAGACTTGGAACCAACGCAAATGCCCATCAATGATAGACTGGATTAAGATAATGTGGCACATATACACCATGGAATACTATGCAGCCATAAAAAAGGATGAGTTCATGTCCTTTGCAGGGACATGGATGAAGCTGGAAACCATCATTCTCAGCAAAATATTACAAGGACAGAAAATGAAACACCGCATGTTCTCACTCATAGGTGGAAATTGAATGATGAGAACACTTGGACACAGGGAAGGGAACATCAGACACTGGGGCCTTTTGGGGGGTAGGTGGCTGGGGGAGGGATAACATTAGGAGAAATACCTAATGTAAATGACGAGTTGATGGGTGCAGCAAACCAGCATGACACACGTATACCTATGTATCAAACCTACACGTTTTGCACATGTACCCTAGAACTTAAAGTATAATAAATATTTAAAAAAAAAAAAAAGAGTTTCCGGGACAAGTCCTCACCCTACAGTTGTTCACATTCAAAGCTTTTTAGAGAGGCTAAATATAATGCAGGGTGTGTCTCAAAAGAAAACACACAAGGGAATGGACTACCCTCAATTTCCTTCTCTAAACTGAGGACTTGTTTTTGAAGACTGAAAAAAAAAATTCCTCTTGCAATCTCAAATGGTAATATAATAATTTCAAAAGTTGCTCAGAAGCTGTTGGTTTTTGATAGTAAAATGAAAAGTTAAAATTATAAAATTGTAAGCATCAAAAATCAATCAGCATCTTTCTTATTTGAACCTTGATATGAAATTATATAGGTATTCATTTTACTTGTCCCTTCCTTCTTTTGCTTTAAATGCAAAAATGACAGAAAATTCTTACTCAGCTAAAGATTATTTTTATATTCCAGCTTCTCTTGTGTTGCTTCTTGCACCCATATTAGGAAACAAAGTCTTGAAGTTCTTTGTAATGTTATATGTTACTTCAATTAAGTATGTATAAATGTCATTTTTTAATTTTTAAACTACAAAACAAGATAAATTTTTTGAATTGCTAGTCACTTAGACATTTTTACAATTTGCCTCTTTATTCAGTCATATTGTCTGTCATTTCCTTTCTTTTATATTTGGTAAAAATTTTCATAGACAAAAATTTTCCCATTATGATCTAATGATTTTTAAATTTTCCACATTCCTAGAATTCTGATTAAACAATCTCAAGGCATTTTTCAATTCGAAGCTCAAATCAAGCATAATTCAGGTTCATGAACATATGGAGATAATGATGGCTTAGAAAATTTGCCATGACCAAACTGCTGCTTTTGCTGCCTTGAAGTTCTGTGGCTATTTGCTTTGTAAATTTCTCCCCACTGTGGTTTCAGATACCTTGGGGAAAATAGACTCCTGGGCATACGAGGAGGACAGGATGGTAGTGGGAATGTAGAAGGATAAAGGTTCTACTCTATTGCTCTGGTTCTACACCCTTCAATTATATTACAGGGGGTCAACACTGAGGTGGCACTTCTAACTCTCAGAACTTTGTTAAGAACATCTCTACCTCCTAATGGTCTTTTTGTTGATTCCTTTGTTTGTTTTACTAATAATGTATTGTATTTTAACTATTATAGCTTTTATACCATTTAAATTGTTTTTCTGATAATTTTACCCCAATTTACATCTGTCCTACTATGTAAGTGTCATACTTTGATGTGCTTCCTTTTTTCATATAATATACTTTTTAATTGAAGATAAAATATATACAGAAAAGTGCAGGAAACATTAATGTACAAACTTTTACAAATTGAACTCACCCTATAACAATGCAGATTAAGAAACTGAATCTCAACAGCACTCCCCAAGGCCCCCCTCATACGAGCTTCTAGTCACTAGCCCCTTTCTCTTCAAAGGTAATCACCTATTCTAACTTTTAGCACCACAGGTGCCCTGCTCTGTCCAGGTCTGAGAGTTACCAAAGGCTAAAGTCACCTTCAGGAGTATGGCCATCCTTGGTGAATTGACACCTATAGCTGTGCTCCATTGCAGCTGTTCCCATGCCAAATCTGGGCTCTGCACAGGCTGGAGTGCTGTCTGTTTCAACTCTCTGGGTAGTTCTCTCTGCCAGCTCAGATGTCCATGGGGGTGTGGGGTCTCCTGCAGCTTAGGATTCTGGAGGTTGATGGTGAGAGTGGGCCACTCCATGTCTACTTCACTCACTGCTTCCCTAGGGGCTGCTCAGGGCCAAGAACAAGTCCTGAGGCTCAGCAACCCCATGCAGCGTTCCCAACTTCCTTCCCTTTCTCTTTAAAATTTTTTTGTTTTGTTTTGTTTTATTTTTTTCTGAGACGGAGTTTCACTCTTGTTGCCCAGGCTGGAGTGCAATGGTATGATCTTGGCTCATTGCAACCTCCATCTCCTGGGTTCAAGCGATTCTCCTGCCTCGGCCTCCTGAATAGATGGATTACAGGCATGCCCCACTAATCCTCCCTCCCCTTTCACTCTGCGGTCTGTGTCCTCTTTCTGTTCACTCTCAATGCCCTCTTTCCAAAGAGTGTGCCAGTTTACTTGATGGTCTTGTTGGGAGACCAAAATGGGCTCTCTTGGTGGGAGAAGCTTTTCTTGGCTGTGTCTAGTCAGCTGTCTTGGCTCTTACCCCTTTCTTGTCTTCTTAAAGTCTACTTTGTCAGATATTTATACAGCTACATGTTTGTTTTGTATTGTATTTTAACTATTATATTAATATGTATTTTAATTATTTTATTATACGTATTTTAATTATTATAGCTTTTATACCATTTTGGTTGTTTCTGTGGGATATATTTTTCTGCAATTTTATTTTTAAACTTTCTATATCATTATACTTAAAGTCATCTCCTCTAAGCAGCATATAGTTTAGGCTTTGCTTTTGTATACAATCTGGTAATCTTTGTCTTTATTTGCACATTGGTTCCATTTACATCTAATGTAATCACTGATATATTTGGTTTTAAATCTACCACTTACGTTTTGTTTTCTATTTGTTTCATCTGTTCTATGGTGTTCCTTTTCTCTCCTTTCTGGATTTCTTTAAAAAATTTTGTTTTGCTCTTACATTTGCTTGTTAATTATATAATATTTTACTATTCTTTTACTGTTTAACCTAGAATATATAACAGGAATCCTTAACTTATTAAAATCTAATATAAATTAGTACTTATGTTTACTATTTCAAGATAATGCAAGCACCTTTATTTCCATTTATCTTTCTCCTGCCTTATATGTTAACATTTAATTATATATTTTAAACCCTTAATTCTCTCTGTATTTTAAGCAATACATTATTATTGTTTTATACAGTTATTGTTTATTTAGCTCTATCTACATATTTATTTACCCTTTTCATTACTCTTTATTCTTTCCTGAATTTTCATCTGGAATTATTTTCCTTCTCACTGAATAACTCCTTTTAGTATTTTCTTTAGTATGGGTAAGCTGATGACAAATTCTCTTAGTTCTTGTTCGGTAATTTCTTTATTTAACATTCCCTTTTGAAGGATATTTTTACAATATATAAAATTCTAGGTTTGAATCCAAGTATACATTAATAGATAAATAGTTTAAAAATTTTATTTATGTATATACAATAGAATCTCGTTCAACCTTTAAACAGAAGAAAATTGACACACGTTGCAACACAGATGAATTTTGAGGACATTGTGCTAAGTGAAATATACCAGTCACAAAAAGACAAATAGTACATGATTACACTTATATGAGATATCTAAGGCAGTGAAATACATAGAAACAGAAAGTAGAATGGTGATTGCCAGGTCACTGGGGGGAGGAGAAAGAAGAAAAGGGGTTGTTTAATTATATGTACCGAATGTTATATTCACCCCAAATCCATGTTAACACCCTAATTCCCATTGTGCTGGTAGTTGGAAGTGGGACCTTTGGGAGGTAGTTAGGTCACAAAGGTAGAGCTCTCATGAGTAGTACCAGTGTGCCCTTTATAAGAGGAGACATAAGAAAGATGATCTCTCTCTCTCACCACCATGTGAGGATGCAGCAAGAAGGCAGCTATTTGCAAACCAAGAGGACTCACACCAGACACCAAATCTGCTGGCACTCTAATCTTGGTCTTCTTAACCTCCAGAACTGTGAGAAATACATGTTTGTAGTTTAAGCCACCCAGTCTATGATATCTTGCTATTGCAGCCTGAATTAAAACAAATAGGGGTAGAGTTTCTGTTTTGCAACACAAACAAGTTCTAGAGATTGGTTGCACAATAATGTAAATATATTTAATACTGCCTAACTTTACTCCTAAAGTGGTTAAAATGGTAAATTTTATGTTATGTGTATCTTCTCACAACTTTTTTTAAAGTCTAGGTTTGCAGTTGTTTTCTGTACCACTTTAAACAGTATTTTTTTTTGTCTTTTGGTTTCCATTGTTTCTGTTGAGAAGTTAGCTGTCAGTCCTAAAATTGCTCCTTTGTAGGTAATACATCTTTTGTTTCACACTGCTTTTATGTTGTTCTCTTTGTCTTTAGTTTTCAAGTTTATTATATATATAGGGTATTTTTTTCTAGTTCTGTAGGTGATGTGTGATACTTCTGAAATCTGGAATTTGATGTCTTCAGTTTTAGAAGATTTCCTGCCATTGTCTCTTCAAATATTGCTTCTTCTCTTTCATTTCTAGAGACTATCTTTTTACTTTCTGTTTTTTAGTTCATATATTTTTATTGAGGGATAATTCTCCATGACATTTCTATATATTTTGTAGATATTTTCAAGGATGTTTGTATAGCAAACCAAGATAGAAGTAGTGTTTCCTTGTAGGGTGGAGGGTACTTTGTTTCATCAGCATCATAAAGATAATGTCCTCCTCTGAGACAAAGATTGGTCAGGTTTGCTAGAAGTCCTGCATAAGATTGGGGATTTCCTAAGCGTGAGATTCCTCAGCAGTGACACAGATCTATTATGTCCACAGACTCTACTTAGACTCACCTCTGTATCACTCCCATGGGACTGGGGATGGGGAGTGGGTTACAGGGGAACTAAAGCGTTGAGTAGTATCTTTGTCTCTGAAACAGCAGTCTGATGCTTTCTTTCAGCATCTGTGAAATTGTGACAGCCTAACTTAGCTTGCAAGTAGGCTAAAATCTCAGAACCCTCAGAGTTCATGACAATTTTCTACTGAGCTATATTTTAGTTCACTAATGCTCTCTTTATTGTTGTGTCTAATCCACTGTTAAATATATTGAGATTTTAAATTCTCTTACTGTATTTTTTTAGTTCTAGAATATCCATTTGATTCTTTTTTGTAGCTTCTAGTTCTCTGTTAGAATTCTGAATCTAATTCTTGATTTTTTAAAAAACGTAACTTTCACAGGTATTTTTAAGCCCCAGTTTGTTAACTCCAGTGTCTGGATTGCCTGTGAATTTATTTATGTTGTTTGATTTTTTTTGATGGGCTTATCTCTACATTTGCCTTATAATTTTTGATTGAATGTTGGAATAGTGTTTGAAAAATTATAGAAATAATTTGAGGATGTGAATGATATTATCTTCTTTCAGAAATAATTTACTTCTGTTTCTGTAAGGCAGTTAGGCAGTAGCATACCACTCCAATCCAATCAGGAGTTGGAGTGACTTGAGGCATGGTTTTAGTCTTTATGAGAGCTGGTCTATTTTTCACTTTGCACATCTTCCTGATTGTAGTTTTTCAGGAGTCCCAGCCAGAAGCCTTGAGTTTTTATCAAGGCTAGTATTCCTTGGAAATCCCAGGACTCCAATTTTTATCTTCCCCAACTCCATGAATCTGCTGTAAGGTGTGCTCACTTTTCAGCCTTCCAGGCTGCAGTTTAGGCTAGAAGCAGACTACTGCAATTCGAATAGGGATGGATGTTATTTAAGACTAGGTTTCAGCCTTTGTGACGACAAAGACTATATATAGCTTTTGAGGGGTCCAAAATGAAAGCTCAGGGTATTAAGGAGGACTCATCTTGCTAGGCCTTGAAAGATTGACAAAATTCTTCCAGTTTATCTAAGACTTTCCCAATTGTAGTATTAAAAGCCCCAAATCCTGAGAAACCCCTCAGTCCCATGAAAACTGGACAGTCATCCTAGTTTTGAACTCCAACTTTTTAAATCTCAATCTTTATTTCAGAAGGCTAAAAACTGCAATTATCTTTTCAGTTTTTTGACTGGTCATTGTGAATCAGCAAATATCTAACAGGTTGAAAGGATGCCATGTCCCCATATAAACCAAGCTCATTTCCATTGTTCGGCCTTTAAACTTGCTTTTCCTTTGTCTGACATGGTCTTCTACTAAATTTTCTTGCAACTGTCATTATTCATGGCTCAGCTTAAGCATCATCTCTTAAGAACAACTTATGTAAAGCAGCCCCATTCTCAGTGTACTTTCTATCCCAATGCTCCATTATATGTTCTTCATAACTCATCACTATCTCGAATTACTCACTTGTTAGATTACATTTTTATTACCTGTCTTACCCTCATCTAAGTATATATTCTGGGAAATAAACTCCATAAGAGCAAGTACCTTGTTTATCTAGTTTATTTCCATATACACAGCATCTAGAACAGTCCTAGAACTTAATAGGGGCTCAATAAATACTTACTGAATAAATAAATAAATGTCTTCTGCTGATTCGTATTTTCCAAAATTTCTCAAAACCTTAAGGCTGCCTAAATGCAAGTTGCACCACAGTTAATAATTCCTTACCTATTTGAGTCCTCTCTCAAGTAGATTGAAATTGAGTTGTTTTATAGGGCTCGTTTTCCCAATTGTTTTTGCAGTTAACCAACGCTATGGTTGAATGTCCCTTCCAAAACGCATGTTGAAATTTCATTGCCATATGATAGTATAAAAGGTAAAACCTTTAAGAGGGGATTAAAGGTAATCCATTATCACCCCTGTGATTAATGCTATTATTACAGGCATGGATTAGTTATCATAGGAAATGAGTTCCTGATAAAAAGGAGTTCTGCTCAATTTCTCTCTTGTGCAAGTGCTTCTCATTATGTGATGCCTTCTGCCATGTTATGATGCAGAAAGAAGACCCTCACCAGATGCAGCCCCTCAGCCTTTGACTTCCCAGCCTCCAGACCTTTTCTGTATAAGTTACCCAGTGTGTGGTACTCTGTTATAGAGAGAAAATGTGCTAAGACAACCGAAGATCACACTGCAAGACCTAGAAGTTTAACTTAGAATAATTTAAATTCTCTGAGAAATGCACAGCTTAACAGCCCATGAACATCTTCATATGTCCTTCAGAAAGTCATGCAGGAGTGGCTTTATATTAATGATCAATCTGTCAAAGCAAAATGCAAATGATGATGAGTCACTTTGTCAAGTGGGTGTACTAGTGCTGTGGACTATTGATGAGCTCAAAGGAAGAGGTCGTGCACTAGGGAACTCACACTGTGACAAAGATTCTCATTAGTGTTATTACTCTAAGACCTCTTATCAGCCAATAAGGCTCAAAAGGAAAAATAAAAAAAAAACAGAACTGGGGGCTGACATTGGGAAAATAATTATGCTGCTATTGTGATATAGCTTATGAAGTACACCCTCAAAAATAAATGACAAAATGCCTAAAATACAATTTCCTTGGGATACATTACTCAGTAAGATGAAGAGTATCTTACCCATGGAACAGTGGTATGAGGATCTGATGATGAGCAAAACATTTTTATTGCATACTTACAGAAGCCAGGTTAAGAAAGTAAGATGTATAAATATAATTAAACATCATACTCCTAGCTACCACTTGTTCAGAGAACCAGCATCCTTGGCACCATCTTCAACACCATTCTTCCTCTCCTGCAAACCTTGTTGCTTCTAAAATCAAACATATCCACAACATGACCATATCCCACCACCTCACTGTTGTATCCTGTTCAAAAGTGTTATCACTTCTTGCCCAAATTATTGTAGTTACCTTTAACTGATATAATCCGTTTCTAAATTGCTTGAACACCTAATGATGGCTCAGCAAAAACTAACATTTTAAAATGTATTCATGAATCGTAAGGTACACCAAACAGAAACAGCTGTTTTTCTAAGCCTTTGCAAAGAAGGGGGAAAGCTACTGGGTGTGGAGGTGGGACAGAGGAAAACTATAGCCAGTGGGCCAAATCTCACCTGTTTCCTATCTTTGTAAATAAAATTGTATTGGAGCACAACCATACCTATTTATTTATGTGTTGCCTATGGCTGTTCGTACTACAATGGCAGGGTTGAGTAGTCCAAACAGAGATGTATGACCATCAAACCTTATTATATTTACTATTTGACCTTTAAAGAAAAAACTTGTCAGTTCCTGAACTTAGGATGTAGCTTATGTTCTTGTAGAACCATTAGAATAGATCATACTATGTTTATTTTCCTTAAGTGTAGCTAGGAAGTATCTATATACATTATTCTTAAACTTCCAGAATATTTCTGTAAAGAAATTTTGTCAAAAGTCAAACCTAAACAAAGCTTCCTTCCTAACACAACCTTAGTGTTTCCAAGAAGTATATAGCTCAGTTCCAGTCATCTAAAAACTAATGTTCTGTCCATCGAAGTAATTAAAGTCTTCAGTCCACCACCATTTAAAATTAGTGCTCTGGCCAAACCGCCACAAATGCTCGATGTGACTCCATTTTCTGTTGTGTTTCCTTGTCAGATTTGATTCTTTATTTCACTGAAATGGACCAATTTTTAGAAGAACATTATTCCATTCTGAAAACTTCCTGTAAGGCATGCGTTCATTACATGGCATGAGGTGCTTGAATTAATGCACTACCTATATTCTCAAGGCTTTGAATACCATATGTCAAGTATATATTCTTATAGATTTGAACTTAAAGCATTCCTTCTGCTCACTTGACATTTCCCTGCATCTTCTATCTGTCCAAAACTAAACTCTCAATCTAACACTTACCCTGCCCAGACCTGCTAACTTCAGCCATCTCCATCTAGTTACAGCAGCTCCATCCTTCTCGTCACCTAGGCTAAACAACTTGAGTTCATCCTTAGTTTGGATATACAATGTGTGGGAGAGAAGTCTAACAGACAGTCTGTGATGGTTAAAACTGAGTGTCAACTTGACTGGATTGAAGGATGTATAGGTGTGTCTGTGAGGGTGTTGCCAAAGGATATTAACATTTGAGTCAGTGGGCTGGGGAAGGCAGACCCACCCTTAATCTGGTAGGCACAATCTAATCAGATGCCAGCAAAAATAAAGCAGGCAGAAAAATGTGAAAAGGCGAGACTGACTTAGCCTCCCAGCCTACATCTTTCTCCTGTGCTGCATGCTTCCTGCCCTGAAACATCAGACTCCAAGTTCTTCAGTTTTGAGACTTGGACTAGCTCTCCTTGCCCCTCAAGCTTGCAGACAGCCTATTGTGGGACCTTGTGATTTATGAACTCATATATACATATATATACAGAGACATATATACACATATATATGTATACATACACATATATTTATATATGTATACACATGTATGTATATATACACATTTATATATACATAGATACATGTGTGTGTATACATGTATACACAAATATACATGTGTGTATATGTGTATACACATACATATGTGTAAACATGTACACATATATACACACATACATGTATATACACATACATATATACACACATACATGTAGATGCACATACATATATATGCATACATGTATATACACATACATATACGCATACATGTATATACACACATATACGCATACATGTATATGCATACATATACACGTATAAATGTATATGTATATGTGCACATGCATACACACATGTATACATGCATGCATATGAACACGTACATATATACATGCATATATACATGTATACATACATGTACACATGCATGCACACATGTATACATGCATGTGCGTATACACACATACGTGTGTACATGTATGTGTACGTACAAATATACACATGCGTACATGTGACTGTATATACATGCACGCATATGCATACACACATGTATGAACGTATGCGTGTACACATGTATACATGTGTGCACACGTATACATGTATGCGTATATACATGTATACATGTGTGTATATACACATATACATGAATACATGTGTATATATACATGTATATATGTGTGTATATATACACACATATATGCATGTATACATGCATATATATACATATATGCATGTATATACGTATATATACACATATATGCATGTATACATGTGTATTATACATACATATATACTGTATACGTGTATATACACATATATACACGTATACATACATATATGGGGAATTCCCTATGATCAGTTGACAGAGGAAGAGAAGACTAGGGCCTGGTTCACTGATGGTTCTGCACAATATGCAGGCACCACCCAAAAGTGGACAGCAGCAGCATGACAGCCCCTTTCTAGGACATCTCTGAAGGACAGCAGTGAAATCTTCCCAGTGGGCAGAACTTCAAACAGTGCATCTGATTGTACACTTTGCATTGAAATAGAAATGGCCAGACATGCGATTATATATTGATTCGAGGGCTGTAGCCAATGGTTTGGCTGGATGGTCATGGACTTGGAAGAAGCATGATTGGAAAATTGGTGACAAAGAAATTTGGGGAAGAGGTATGTTGATGGACCTCTCTGAGTAGTCAAAAACTGTGAAGATATTTGTATCCCATGTGCGTGCTCACCAACAGGTGACCTTGGCAGAGGAGGATTTTAATAATCAAGTGGATAGGATGACCTGTTCTATGGACACCACTCAGCCTCTTTCCTCAGCCACCCCTGTCATTGCCGAGCAGGCCCATGAACAAAGTGGTAATGGTGGCAGAGATAGAGGTTGTGCATGGGCTCAGCAACGTGGACTTCCACTCACCAAGGATGACCTGGCTATGGCCACTGCTGAGTGCCCAATTTGCTAGCAGCAGAGAGCTACACTGAACCCTCAATATGACACCATTCCTCGTGGTGATCAGCCAGTGTGCTGGGGGCAGGTTGATTATATTGGAACTCTTCCATCATGGAAAAGGCAGAGGTTTGTCCTCATTGGAATAGACACTTACTCTGAATATGGGTTTGCCTATCCTACCTGCAGTGCTTCTGGCAAGACTACCATCTGTGGACTCACAGAATGCCTTATCTACCATCATGGTATTCCACACAGCATTGCCTCTGACCAAGGTACTCACTTTATGGCTAAATAAGTGAAGCAGGGAGCTCATGCTCATGGAATTCACTGGTCCTGCCATGTTCCCTATCACTCTGAAGCAGCTGGATTAATAGAATGGTGGAATGGCCTTTTGAAGTCACAATTACAATGCCAACTAGGTGACAATACTTTGCAGGGCTGGGACAAAGTTCTCCAGAAGGCCGTGTATGCTCTGAATCAGAGTCCAATATATGATACTGTTTCTCCCATAGCCAGGATTTATGGGTCCAGGAATCACGGGGTGAAAGTGGAAGTGGCACCACTCACCATCACCCCTAGTGATCCACTAGCAAAATTTTTGCTTCCTGTTCCCACGACATTATGTTCTGTTGGCCTAGAGGTCTTAGTTCCAGAGGAAGGAACACTGCCACCAGGAGGCACAACAATTCCATTAAAATGGAAGTTAAGATAGCCACCTTGGGCTCCTCCTACCTTTAAGTCAACAGGCTAAGAGGAGAGTTACAGTGTTTGCTGAGGTGACTGACCCAGACTATCAAGATGAAATCAGTCTACTACTTCATAATGAAGGTAAGGAGCAGTATGTATGGAATACAGAAGATCCATTAGGCTGTCTCATAGTATTGCCATGCCCTGTGATTAAGGTCAATGGGAAACTACAACACCCCAAGCCAGGCAGGACTACAAATGGTCCAGACTCCTCAGAAATGAAGATTTGGTTCACTCCATCAGGAAAAAATCTGCTACCTGCTGAGGTGCTTTCTAAAGGCAAAGGGAATACAGAATGGGTAGTAGAAGAAGGTAGTCATCAATACCAGCAGCTACCACATGACCAGCTGAAGAAACAAGGACGGTAACTGTCATGAGTATTTTCTCCTTTAGTTAATAACATATTTGTGCATTATACACTTGTACTAATAAAATATCTTCATTTCCTTTTCCTTTATCATGTGACATGAGATTTATTGACTTCCTATCAGCATTTAAGTATTGTTAACTTTATGTAATGGTATTTGGGTTGGGTGTTGGTGCGTTTCCAGTTGTATGAAGGATGGTTGTATTATGTTAGTGTAGTTATGACCTCATTATTGTCTTTCTTTGAGATTGTGTATGATCTCAGGAGATGTGTATGGGTTCAAGTTGACAAGGGGTGGACTTGTGATGGTTAATACTTAGTGTCAACTTGATTGGATTGAAGGATGCAAAGTATTGATCCTAGGTGTGTCTGTGAAGATGTTGCAAAAGGAGATTAACACTTGAGTCAGTGGGCTGGAGAAGGCAGATCCACCCTTAATCTGGTGGGCACAATCTAATCAGCTACCAATGAATATAAAGCAGGCAGAAAAACGTGAAAAGGTGAGACTGGCCTAGCCCCCCCAGCCTACGTCTTTCTCCTGTGCTGGACGCTTCCTGCCCTCAAACATTGGACTCCAAGTTCTTCAGTTTTGGGACTAGGACTGGCTCTCCTGGCTCCTCAAGCTTGCAGATGGCCTACTGTGGGACCTTGTGATTTATTAAGACTTAATAAACTCATATATATATATTTATATAAAAAATATATAAAATATATATTTTATATATATTTATGTATGTATAAAAATATATAAAATATATTTATAAAATATATATATTTATTTATATATAAAAATATATATATTTATTTATATATAAATATATATAAAAAATATTTATATATAATATATATATTTATTTATATATAAAATATATATATTTATTTATATATAAAATATATAAAAATATATTTATATAATATATATTTATATAAATTTTATGTATAAATTTTATATATAAAATAGATTTATAAATTATGTATTTATAAAATATATTTATTAATATATTTATTAATATATAAACATATTTATATATTATTTATATTTATATATTGTATATAAATACAAATATATATGTATTTATATACTATATATAAATACATATCTTTTATTTATATTTATATATGTATTTATATATAAATACATATATAAATATATATATTATATATATATAAATATATGTAGGATCTCAAGAGATGTCTACGGGTTCAAGTTGACAAGCGGTGGACTTGTGATGGTTAATACTGAGTGTCAACTTGATTGGATTGAAGGATGCAAAGTATTGATGCAAAGTATTGATCCAAGATATATATATATATATATATCTCCTATTAGTTCTGTCCCTCTAGGGAACCCTAATACACAGTCTTATCACCTTCTAAATAGATTCAGAACCTTCTTACTTCAAACTGTCTCCACAGCCACGCCCCTAGCTCAAGCCACCATTATCTCCACCTGGATGATTGCAGAAGCCTCCCTGCTGGTTTCCCTGCTCCTGTCCCTTACAATCTGTTTTGAACAGAGCAGCCAGAGTGATCCCATCAAAACTTAAGTCTGATCATGTCCACTCCTCTGGTCAAAACCCTCTGATGGCATCCTGACTTGCTCAGGATAAAATTGGAAGTTTCTACAATGATCTACAGGGTCTAGGTACCTATGACCTCTCTGGCTTCATCTCCTTATTATCTACCTTGCTTATTCTGATGTAGTTACATAGGCCTCTTTATTATTCTTGGAACATGATAGGCAAACCCCTCCTTTGCACTTGCTCTTCCCTTTGTCTGGAACTGGCTTTCTCCCAGGTAATCCACACAGCTTCCTCCCTCACTTAAAGTCTTTGCTCAAATTCACTCTATCATAAAAGTCTATGTTGAACACCCTGTAAGTCAGCATCCCTACCTAGAATATCCTTATCCTTTATTCTAGCAGCTATCACCATCATTTCATTTTTAGGGTCTCAGAACAGAGACTTTGCTCTGTTCACTACTGTAAGCCCAGTACCTAGTACAGTGCTTAATCTAGGAGATTCTTTTTTTTTTGAGATGGAGTCTTGCCCTGTCGCCCAGGCTGGAGTGCAGTGGCGTGATCTCAGCTCACTGCAAACTCTGCCTCCCGGGTCCAAGCAATTCTCTGCCTCAGCCTCCTGAGTAGCTGGGATTACAGGCGCTTGCCACCAGGCATGGCTAATTTTTGTATTTTTAGTAGAGACAGGGTTTCACCATCTTGGCCAGGCTGGTCTTGAACTCCTGACCCTTGTGATCCACCCACCTTGGCCTCCCAAAGTGCTGGGATTACAGGTGTGAATGCCCGGCCAGTACCTAGGAGATTCTTAATACATATTTCCTGAATGAATGAATGGGCACTTAACTATGTTCCAGGCTCTGTGTTAAATTCCTTACATACATTTTCTCATTGAACCCTCAGAACAAAAAAATTGGCCTGTGTTGTTACATACTTTTAATGCTGAGGAGTAACTCTCTCCAAGTCACACAGACTGGAAGTACATCAAGATATGCTGGCTCTGAATCACTAAGCTTTATCACCATCTCTCCTACTTCTAATGAGAAGCTTATAAGGAACGTACAAAAAGATGACTAATGTTAGAGGGGCAGAAATAAGTTCCTGACCTTTAGCTGTTCTTTCACAGTGAGGGAGGAAAAGGGAGGTGCCTAAATTGGCCAAGGAGTTGAAGCTTAAACGAGGGGTTTCTTTAGAGAGATTTGGTGCCTGCCATAGTAGGGATAAAGAAATTTTCCCTCAAGGTTAATGTGAGAGTTTAATAAAAGGAATGTTTACAAAACTGTAGGAAGAGTGGAGGGAAACCACAAAGCATGCTTCTGTACCCTGGAACTCATATCAGCTGAGTGCTCCTAGGACTGGAAGAGTCACCGGGGTGGAGAATGGAGCTGGACAGGTGAGGGCAAGATATCCAGCAGAGCAAAGGAAGGAGGGACTTTGGGTTTCCCAAGTATCCAGACAGATTCAATTTGCCATGCCACATAAGACCTTGTGGTAGACACTCTTGCTGCAAGTACTTGGGGCTCTCCTAAGGGGTTTTTCTGGCCTCAGGAGGAAGTCTGGGCATTTGCACAGCAGGTTGAAAGTGCCACGTGAATGAATACCCCAGGAGGCATCCTCACAAATGACAAACGTAAGTTGGTAGACAGTTATCCAAACTTCCTCTCTTTTTGAGTAGGACCACACTGTAGCTGGTTCTTGACCATCTCCCAGAGCCTCCTGGCAGGATTGAGTTCCAGTTGCCTCCAGCAGTAATTTGCTTACCAACACACAACATGGCTTCTTTCCCTTTCCAGTTTCACTCCATCCCTCTCTCACTAGGTGTTTCTTGAGATCACCCCCCAAACAAATGGCTCTCAAATCCTAGTCTTAGGGCAAGGTGCATGGCTCATGCTTGTAATCCCAGCACTTTGGGATTACAAAGTGGGCTGATCACTTGAGGTCAGGAGTTTGAGACCAGCCTGGCCAACATAGTGAAACCCCATCTCTACTAAAAGTACACAAATTAGCCGGGTGTGGTGGCATGCACCTGTAATCCCAGCTATTTGGGAGGCTGAGGCAGGAGAATCCCTTGAACCTGGGAGGCGGAGGTTGCAGTGAGCCAAGATCATGCCACTGCACTCCAGCCTAGGAGACAGAGTGATACTCTGTCTCAAAAACAACAACAACAGCAAAAAATCAAAATAAACAACCTTAGTCTTAGGATCCACTTTTGGGGAACTCAACCTAACAGAGAACTTGACAAAAACCTATGACAAACTGGAGTTTAGGAATAGTAAACATTCAAACAGATTTTCAAGTTAGGCCACTGGTATAATTTTGGAGGCTGCAGGGCAAATTTTCCTATTGATCTGCAAAAAGCAATGGAAATCATAGGCTTTATGTCCTTGGATTCTTTGAGTGGTATTGGGAGGCAGAGGAAGGAGGGGAATAAATGGTTATTAATCCCAGGTTTACCAAATACATTGTCAGGCTGCGCAACTTGCAGATGGTCTTGCCTGTTGTCTGGGAGGAGTGACTGAACAGCGTTCTCCCAGGCTGTCTGTGTTCTCAGTCAACTGAGTGAGGCTAAGACATGAGAAATGAAGAGCTCCAACTTTGTTTGGGTGGAATTCATTCATTCATCCATTCAATGAATATGGACGAAACATGACAAAATGCCACGTAAGATGCTAATTATTATGCAAGTTACATTCACTAACACCACCTTAGAAAATAAACTCATGAGAATAATTAAGTTCGAATACAATAGACTAGAAAATAATCAAATTTAACCATTTATTTTCTAGGATGTTTTCTACAAGACATTATTTAGGCAAACTTTTGACTGCTAAGGCCATTCTACACATTGTAAATGAAAACAATTTTATCGTTATAGATGTTATAAATATACATACTTAAGAAGTTAAATTTTCTCTTTACTAAAATTCTATTAGTCTGTAAAACCATTTTGTAAGGACCAAAAATATATTTATATATCACAATTTTAGTTACACTTCATCAAATTCCTATTCGTCTGTATAAGTCACATATCTTTTTTCATCTTAATATTTTATCCTCTGGTTAAACAAACAAACCAAACTTTTCAGCTTAGCTCTTTAAATTATAAACCATCTTTCTTTTTTAACTATAGCATATATGGTTCAGTAAAATCATATTGTACCTCTCTTAGTAGGTAAATTTTATGTACAGACTGTTGTTTCTAAAATATATTTTACCATTTCTTAAGTTTCCATTTGTAAGTGTAAGGTGTTTGCCTAATTTGAAGAAATTAGCTTTTCTCTCCAAAATTTATTATCTGAGCTCCCTATAATTTTTCAACATACCATCTTTTATTTTAGACATACATTTAAAGCACAGATTTCATCATAATTACAGAATTAAAATAACCTTTAAATATATAGACATGCTTTTTTTCTCCTCATAGAAAGTCCACTTCTATGGTATTAACTTTTTTATATTTACTATCATGAGGTGAACTATTGAATTTCATGTTAGATTTTCACTGGGCTGACTGATACTTAAGCTATTGTAGTTTATATCTTGAATCTCATTGTTTTACATATACACTATATGTAAATATGTTTTTTATACACACATACACATATACAGACATGCAATGTTTTTAACTTCATTTTCAATTGTTTCTTTTTATCTCTCTGATGTTCATTCTTCAGAAGTCCTCTCCTTCCTTATCTTGTAGGTATGCTTTATTTACGAGTTTTTCTCAGGGGTAGGTATGCTTTATTTACAAGTTTGACTGTTTTGGTTAGCATTTGTAGTGCTGATGTGTAATGTGTTATGTTAATCTACTTAGGTAGCAATTGTGTCATGTCCTTCCTGGGAAAGTCAACTGGAGCTCAGTGGAGAAGATGCGGGAATGTGTGAGAGGTGGCAGCGGCCCACATGCTCATTCTCCTTCTGAAATGTAATTTACTCTGGTTTTGGGTAAGTTACATCAGCTTTTCTTGAAAATACAAAGCTGCTTGATCATAGTTGAGGGCAAATAACTGAGTTGAATTTGTAGTTTCGCCACTGGAATTAACCTTGGGCAGGCAACAGAAGCACATCTCTCCACTTTGTTTTGGCAGCATGAGGAATGAGAATAATAATGCTGCCTACTTTATGAGGTGAGCCTTAATGCATTGTATTTCTGTAGAACATTGCAAGATCCTGCTGCAAGGGGTGCTGGGAGGGCCTGGATGCTATAGAAATCTAAATGCCATTATTCTTGGTATTTCAAAGCTATTCTCTCAGGGTCGTAGCAGTCTCTCACCAGTGGGCTATTGAATTATTGTTATTGTTATGAATAAGAACTGGAATCTAGTCAGAAGAAACTGGAAATCTTAAGTTTTTATTGCTGCCCCAGACCTGAGCTTTTTGTATACATATGTGATTCTCTAAGATTAATTAGCTTAGTTGTTCCACATAAAAACAAAAACAGACTGGAAATGATTTCTGCTGCATCTCCAACAAAACAGGATATCAGCACCCAGACATCCAGAATGCGGACAAGGCCAGCAGGAGAGGGAAGAGGATGATGACGGCAAGATGGACATCCAGCCCCATTCTGGGAGATTTCATTATGGATGTGGGTTGTAACAGGAACAGTAGCATATGATGAATGTCAGTCATAAATCAGGCTGTTTGAAGATTGTCACTGTTGGCCTGGAGAGTCAGATTATTCTCACTGGGACTCCTGGAAAGTCTTTCTGTACTTCTGTATCTACTGCTGATCAAATTAGAAGGAAGTAGTACAATGGATGTATAAATATAATTCAGCCTCCCACCTCTACCTCCAAATGGTTTTCTGCTCTGCAGGAGCCTCTTCTCTGGTTTCCCTACTGCCAGCCTTTCTCAGCCTCTTCCATCCACCGTGCTACTACCAGAACATTTTTCTCCTGGGAACAAAATCAGAATTTCTCTCTCTCTCTTGCTTGAAAACCTCTCAATTCCCAGATGTTGCCCACAAGGCTCATTCCAAATTCCTCTGGCAGGAATATAAGGCCAGTTACAATCTGGCCTCAAGCTGACTCATTCCTTTTATTCCTGGCCACTGTAATCCTATGCTTTAAATTCCAGCTTCAGTAAATTTTTTTAGCACTTCTTTAAACAGCAGGGCCCTTTGGTCTGCATTTACCCAAACTGTTCCCTTCACCTGAAAACGCTGTCTGCCCAAAGCCACCTTGTGGACACTCATCCTTCTGCATCCTGCTCAAAGGCTGTGCACCCTTCCTTGGAACCTTTCTCTCTCTGGTCTCCCCAGCCCTGAGTACATCCCCTCTCTACCAACCACAGAATTAAAGTTACCTCTGCTTTTGTGAGGGTAAGAACTATACTTCTCACTTTTTTTTTTTTTGAGACACATTCTCACTTTGCCATGCAGGCTGTAGTATAGTGGCATGATTACAGCTTACTGTAGCCTCAACCTCCCAGTCTCCAGCAATCCTTCCACCTCAACCTCCTGAGTAGTTGGGACTATAGGCACATGCCACCACGCTTGGTCAATTTTTGTATTTTTTATAGAGATGAGCTTTTGCCCAGGCTGGATTCAAACTCCTGGGCTCAAGTGATCCTCCTGCCTGGGCCTCCCAGTGTGCTGGGATTATAGGTGTGAACCACTGTGCCCAGCACTTTTCACTGTCTTACCCCCACCTCTTTAATCCTAGAGACTGGCATTTGTATTTCTGAATGAGTGGACTATATCTCAGGTTTTCCTTTTATAGGCATACTGTAAAGCAGCATTCTAAAGCCTTATGGGAGATGTAGCTTCTAAAACTGAGCTTGAGCATATTTTTGTCTTAGGTGATGAGATTAGTGGAGATGTTGGGCTCTCGTGTAGTCCTGCCACACACAGACAGGGTCCCAGTGGACTCAGGTCTTGTCTCACTGAATCTCATGCAAGGCAGGCTACGTTAAGGCAAGGCTCTGATCAGGAGATGCTCAACCCGTGTTGTCACAGGGTGCTACAGGTGGAAGGGCCTCATAGAGGTCACCAGTCTCACCTTAGTTTACTAGAAAAAGAGACTGAAGCTAAAAAAAATTGAGCGATACTCAAGGAAACACAATAAGCTATTATCATAACTGAAATTTGCACCTGAGTGCCCCCACACTCCAGTGGCAGGCCATTGCTCTTTATGTCCAGCCCTGCCTCTGCTGTGGTACTTTGGCCACTCAGCAACCACAGGGGGGCAGGCAGAGGCCAACAAGCTAAGACTCTCTTACTCCAAATGGGAACAAGTGGATATGGAAACTTGACCATGGTATTTTTTTCTAAACTGTGGCTCTGTCACAGCAGGCTGACACCTCTTCCTCTTCTCCTTTTGGTTAGCTGCTCTGACCTACTTAGACCAAAGGAATCTGAGTCTTTCCTTTGTCCCTACTCTTCTGTCTACCCCTGGGTTCTTACATATGCTTTCTCTAGTTTGGTTTTGCCTCTTCTCCATCTCACTACTCCTTGCTCCCTTAGCATCTGGGTATATCAGGAACAAGGATTTAATATGTGTGCGTGTGTGCACGTGTGTGTATATATGTGTATTTCCTAATGCTTATTCAGGAAAGGTCATTACATTAAAGGTTTAAGGAGGCAAAGTACAAAGGAAATCCAACAATCTATAATAAGCATCCTGTGTAACTTTCACATTGGATATTCATGTATGCATTTGTATATGTATAGAAATTTTGAATAGGGGTATTTATGCCAACAAATGGGTAAATGAGGTATGAAATAAGATTGGGAGTGGAGGGAGATGTTGAACTAGAAGATACCTAACAATGTTTTAAGGAAAAAATTTTGTGATTCTTTTAAGTGATGGAATCCAGTAGGAAAAAACCTAAAAGTTTTCACTAGAGATGTTTGATGGTTTTTCTTTTGGTTAAAATGGAAATAAAAACTAGGCCAAACACTGTTTTTGTGGGAGTGGGGTGGTACATGAGCTTGGGGTGTTTATCAGTTTTATTCATGGCAGTGACAAGTTCCCTCTCCTCTCTTATAAACACTCCCTATACTCATTTATTAGCATAACATAAAGGACCTCCAGTGAAAGCTTGCCCTTTGGTCTCTGACATAGAGAGATCATCACAGCACTCCTCCACACTGAGGGAACACTTAATACACACTGAGATCCTTGATTGTCTTCCTTGGTCCTCATCAGGGTCCAGCATTAAAGGCAATTGAACACATTTCCAGAGTGTGCCTTCCAGTGTCCAAAATTAGTGTCACAATTAAGTTTACATTTGTGACAAGATAAAATGTTACAGGATTTATAATAATTCATTATAATTACGTACAGCTAATATCTTCAGACAAATTGGCTAAGATGTGTTTAAAGGGTTCAAAAGGAAAACAGAAAAAACTCAACTTTAAGAACCTAAAATAGTCCCATAATTTACACAAGATTACACAATTGATAAATGCTTAATAGAAATTAGAAATGTCCTTTGAATATTAAAATATTCTTTAAAAGTTTAATTATAGCCCTATAAGAGAACATATATGAGAATGGTTAAAAAATATCTCAAAATTTCAGAGATAGGCAAAAATGCAAACAGAGCTTAAGAACACTTCTAAAGACATTAAAAAAGGCACTAAGAGTCCAACAATCTGATTATTTGATTTGAGCATCAGGTGAATGGGTTTTAGGAAGAAAGGCAAGAATGAAAAACTCTCTCAAGTGTACAGATGAAAAGCTGTGAATGTAATGCTACTTACATTTGACATTTCTTTCTTTTCTTTTCTTTTCTTTTTTTTTTTTTTTAGATGGTGTCTTGCTCTGTCACCCAGGCTAGAGTGCAGTGGTGCGATCTCAGCTCACTGCAGCCTCCTCCCGGGTTCAAGTGATTCTCGTGCTTCAGCCTCCCGAGTAGCTAGGATTACAGCATGTGCTACCATGCCTGGATAATTTTTGTATTTGTAGTGGAGATGGGGTTTTCATCATGTTGGCCAGGCTGGTCTTGAACTCCTGACCTCAGGTTATCTGTCTCCTTGGCCACCCAAAGAGCTGGGATTACAGGCATGAGCCACTGCGCCTGGGCATATTTGGCATTTCTTTTGATAATTCTTTTTCTTGTCTTCCATCTGTCCCCCCTTTCATTTCTCAACAGGTAATATCAAACCTTCAATATCCTCTATGCCTCTACCAACTTCCAGTGGTTGTAGTAGGAAAAAAAAAAAAACGGCCCCCTAAAAATGTCCACATTATAATCCCTGATCATGTGAATGTGTTAGGTTATGTTATAGCAAAAGGGAATTAAAGTTGTAGATAGAATTAAGGCTGCTAATCACGTGACTTTGAAAAGGGGAGACTGATCCTTATAAGTGGAAGAGGGAGGCACATGAGACAAAACCACAGAGACGGCAATATGAGAAGGCCTTGGCCTCATGTTACTGGCTGTGAAGATGGAGAAATGGAGTCATGAGTCAAGAAATGTGAGTAGCTCTGAAGTTGGAAAGGCAAGAACACAGATTCTGTCCCAGATCCCCAATGAAGAGATTCAGACTTGCCAACACCTTGCTTTAAACCCAGTGAGATCCATGACAAATTTCTCACCTATAGACCTGTAAGATAATAAATGTATTGTTTCAAGTCACTATGTTTGTGGCAACTTGTTAGAGTAGCAAAAGGAAATAAATATAGTGGTCTTCAAATATTTTTGCTAAGATAATGCAAAAAAAATTTTATTTTTTGAGACAGAGTTTTGCTCTGTCACCCAGGATGGTACGCAGTGGTGCAATTTTGTCTTGCTGCAACCTCCACATCCTGCTCCAGCGACCCTCCTACCTTAGCCTCTTGAATAGCTGCAATTATAGGTGTGCACCACCATGTCTGGCTTTTATTTATTTATTTATTTTTTTTTGTAGAGATGAGGCTTTACCGTGTTGCCCAGGCATCAAAGAAATTTTGAACAAACACATACCTCTTCAAGTTTTCATGCAAATATCTAAAAATTTTTCAACAGAAGTTTAAATAGTTGAAAAGGATGTGATTTTGGTGCATAGATATATTGTGTTTAAAACCTAAACCTAAAAGAAAAAGAATAAGAAGGAATAAAAAAGCCTTACAAGATTTATAAACCAGCATCAAAGGAACAAATATTTGAGCTACAGGAATTAAAGAAGAAGAGAGAAACAAAGGGTTAGAAAACTTATTTAAAGAAATAATAGCAGAACACATTTCAAACTTGGAGATATAAATATCTAGGAACAGGAAGGTCAAAAATGTCCAATCAGGCCGGGTGCAGTGGCTCACGCCTGTAATCCCAGCACTTTGGGAGGCCAATGTGGGTGGATCACGAGGTCAGGAGATCAAGACCATCCTGGCTAACATGGTGAAACCCCGTCTCTACTAAAAATACAAAAAATTAGCTGGGCGTGGTGGTGGGTGCCTGTAGTTCCAGCTACTCAGGAGGCTGAGGCAGGAGAATGGCATGAACCTGGGAGGTGGAGCTTGCAGTTGAGCTGAGATCACACCATTGCACTCCAGCCTGGGTGACAGAGAGAGACTCCATCTCAAAAAAAAAAAAAAAAAAAAAAGTCCAATCAGATTTAATCCAATTCCAAGACCACACCAAGATATATTAAAATTGAATTGTAAAATATCAAAGACAAAAGAGAGGATCCTGAAAGCAGCAAGAGAAAACAAGCAAGTCACATATAAAGGAGGTCCAATAAAGCTAGCAACAAACAGACTTCTCAACAGAAGCCTTACAAGCCAGGATAGAGGAAGATGATATATTCTGAGTGCTTAAGAAAAAAAAGAAAAAAAAAAAAAACCTGTCAACCAAGAATACTGTACCCAGCAAAGCTATCCTTCAGAAATGAAGGATAAAAGCCTTTCTCAGACAGACAAAAGCTGAGGGAGTTCATCACCCCAGACCAGTCTTAAGAAATGTTAAAGTGACTAATTAGCATTCCTTTCTTCCAGTTTAAAGAACACGAGAATAGTAAGTCCTTACCTGCCAGTAATTACCTGGCATATCAAATCAAAAGAAACAGAGTGACTTAGTAGATTAAAAAAAGGACCCAACTATATGCTACTTACAAGAGACTCACTTCAACCTTAAATGCACACATAGACTGAAGCAAAGGGATAGAAAAAGATATTCTATGCAAATAGAAACCAAAAGAGAGCAGGAGTAGTTATACACATATCAGATAAAACAGAGAGTTAAAAGCTGTAAAAAGAAACAAAGGAGGTTATTATATAATGATAAAGGGGTCAATTCAGGAAGAGCGTATAACAATTATAAATATATATACAGCCAACATCAGAACACCTAAATATATAAAGCAAATATTAATAGATCTGAAGGGAGAGAGAGATTTTTATAAAATAGTAACAGACATCAACAACCCACTTTCAGCAATGAATAGATTATCCAGCCACAAGAATTTAATATAGAAACATTGAAAGTAAATGACCCTATAGACCAAATGGACCTAAAAGACATATATAGAACACTGCATCCAACAGCTGCAGAATACACATTCTTCTTAATTGGCATGGCACATTCTCCAGGATAGATCAGATAGATCATATGGTAGGCCACAAAATAAGTCTTAATAAATTTAAAGATTGAAATTGTATCAAGCATCTTTTCTGACCACACTGGTATAAAACTAGAAATAAGTAACAGAAGTTTTGGAAAATTCAAAAATTAATCAATATGCTCCTGAATAACCAATGGGTCAAAGAAGAAATTGAAAGGGAAATTAAAAAAACATCTTAAGATAAGTGAAAATAAATGAACAATATATAAAAGCTTCTGAAATACAGCAAAAGCAGTTCTGAAAGGGAAGTCTATCGCAATGAATGCCTACATCAAAAAAGAAGAAAAATCTCCAAAAAACTATACTACACCTCAAGGAACTAGAAAAAGGAGAACAAACTAAGCTCCAAAATTAGTCAAAGGAAGGAAATAATGATCAGAGGAGAAATAAATAAAATAGAGACTAGAAAAACAATAGAAAAGATCAATGAAGATAAAAGCTAATTTCTTAATCCTTTCCCCATCTGCCTCAAGAAAATTTGCCATCAGCACTTGCAGCTGCAGAGTTTATCCAGAAATAACTGCCATGACATATCTTGCTTTGCTATTTTTGCATTACTCTAGTATATCAACTTTGGAAACAAAAGACATCATCCTATTTTAGCAGTGATTTTCCATTTACAAAATATGGTAATGCTCAATTGCTGAAAATGTCTAATCCTAGAAAACATAGCATTACTACACATGATGTTAGTGTCATTTTCAGTTTTTATTTGATGAATCAGATTTTTCTAAAATAGATGATTCTGATGATTCAGAAGATTCTGATGTTAGTTCTGTTTAGAAATAACTCCAAGAAAAGTTTTTGTATTTCATTTTCACATTGAAAATTAGTCAGATTTACTTCAGCCTCAAAGAGGGTACTTATGTAAAATTAAATGAGTGCTGGTAGCAAGTGGTACTTTTTTTTCCTAATTGAGCAAAGGGTTAAAAAGAGAAGCAAAGTTGACAAATCTTTAGCAAGATTAAGAAAAAAAACCTGAGGACTCAAAATGAGTAAGAGGGAGAGTTCACAACTGATATCACAGAAATACAAAAAATTATAAAAGACTACTCTGTATAATTATATCTCAACAGATTAGATAGCCTAAAAGAAATGAATAAATTCTTACACACATTCAACCTACCATGAAATAGAAAATCTGAACAGATCAATAACAAGTAAGACTGAATCAGTAATAGAAATTGTTCCCTCAATGAAAAGCCCATACCTTGATGGATTCCTAACTGAATTCTGACAATCACTTGAAGAAAACCTATTTCCAATCCTTCTCAAACTCTTCCAAAATATTGAAGAAGAGGAAATATTTCCAAACTTTTTACAAGGCCAGCATCACACTGATACTAAGGCTGGACAAGGATACTACAAACAATAAAATTACAGGTCAATATCTCCGATGAACATGAATGTGAACATTCTTAACAAAGTACTAGCAAATCATATTCAACAGCACATTAAAAGGTTCATTCACCTTGAGCAAGTGAGATTTAAACTAGGAATATAAGGATGGTTCAACACATGCAAATAATAAATATGGTACATCAGGAGAGCTGGCAAGATGACCAAATAGGAACAGTTCTGGTCTGCAGCTCCCAGCGAGATTGATGCAGAAGGTGGGTGATTTCTGCATTTCCAACTGAGTTCATCTCACTGCGACTGGTGGGACAGTGGGTGCAGCCCACGGAGGGCAAGCTGAAGCAGGGTGGGGTGTGGCCTCACCCGGGAAGCTCAAGGGGTTGGGGGATTTCCCTTCCCTAGTCAAGGGAACTTGTGAGAGACTGTATCAGGAGGAATGGTACAATCTGGCCCAGATACTGTGCTTTTCCCATGGTCTTCGCAACTAGCAGACCAGGAGATTCCCTCTGGTGCCTGGCTTGGTGGGTACCACCCTCACAGAGCCTAGCAAGCTAAGATCCACTGGCTTGAAATTCTTGCTGCTAGCACAGCAGTCTGATGTGGAACTGGGATGTTCAAGCTTGGTGGGGGGAGGGGCACCTGCCAATGCTGAAGCTTGAGTAGGCTGTTTTACCCTCACAGTGTAAACAAAGCTGCTGGGAAGTTTGAACTGGGTAGAGACCACTGCAGCTCAGCAAGTCCAACTGCCTCTCTAGATTCCTCCTCTCTAGGCAGGGCATCTCTGAAAAAAAGGCAGCAGCCCCAGTCAGAGACTTATAGATAAAACCCCCATCTCCCTGGGACAGAGCACATGGGGGAAGGAGCAGCTGTGGGCACAGCTTCAGCAGACTTAAACATCCCTGCCTGATAGCTCTGAAGAGAGCAGTGGATCTCCCAGCACAGCGTTCAAGCTCTGATAAGGAACAGACTGCCTCCTCAAGTGAGTCCCTGACCCCTGTGTATCCTGACTGGGAGACACCTCCTAGTAGGGACCAAAAGACCCCATATACAGGAGACTTCTGGCTGGCATCTAGCAGGTGCCCCTCTGGGATGAAGCTTCCAGAGGAAGGAACAGGCAGCAATCTTTGCTGTTCTTCAGGCTCTGCTGGTATTACGTAGGCAAACAGGGTCTGAAATGGATGCCCAGCAAACTCCAGCAGACCTGCAGCAGAGGAGCCTGACTGTTAGAAGGAAAACTAACAGAAGGGAATAGTAACATCAACATCAACAAAAAGGATGTCCACTCAGAGACTCCATCCAAAGGTCACCAATATCAAAGACCAAAGATAGGTAAATCCATGAAGATGGGGAGAAACCAGTGCAAAAAAGCTGAAAATTCCAAAAACCAGAATGCCTTTTCTCCTCCAAAGGATCACAACTTGCCAGCAAGGGAACAAAACTGGATGGAGAATGAGTTTGACAAATTGCCAGAAGTAGGCTTCAGAAGGTGGGTAATAACAACCTCCTCTGAGCTAATGGAGCATGTTCTAAACCGAAGCAAGGAAGCTAAGCACCTTGAAAAAAAGGTTAGAGGAATTGCTAACTAGAATAACCAGTTTAGAGAAGAACATAAATGACCTGATGGAGCTGAAAAACACAGCATGAGAACTTCGTGAAGCATACACAAGTATCAACAGGTGAATTGATCAAGTGGAAGAAAGGATATCAGAGAGTGAAGATCAACTCAATGAAATAAAATGAGAAGACAGGATTAGAGAAAAAAAGAGTGAAAAGAAATGAACAGAGCCTCCAAGAAATAAGGTCTATGTGAAAAGACCAAATCTATGTTTGATTGGTGTTCCTGAAAGTGATGGGGAGAATGGAACCAAGTTGGAAAACACACTTCAGGATATTATCCAGGAGAACTTCCCCAACCTAGTAAGTCAGGCCAACATTAAAATTCAGGAAATACAGAGAACACCACAAAGATACTCCTTGAGAAAAGCAACCCCAAGACTCATAATTGTCAGATTCACCAAGGTTGAAATGAAGGAAAAAATGGTAAGGGCAGCCAGAGAGAAAGGTCAGGTTACCCACAAAGGGAAGCCCATTAGACTAACAGTGGATCTCTTGGCAGCAACCCTACAATCAAGAAGAGAGTGGGGGCAATATTCAACATTCTTAAAGAAAAGAATTTTCAACCCAGATTTTCAACCCAGCCAAACTAATCTTCATAAGCCAAGAAGAAATAAAATCTTTAACAGACAAGCAAATGCTGAGAGATTTTGTCACCACCAGGACTGCCTTACAAGAGCTCCTGAAGGATGCACTAAACATGGAAAGGAACAGCTGGTACCAGCCACTGCAAAAACATACCAAATTGTAAAGACCATCAACACCATGAAGAAACTGTATCAACTAATGGGCAAAATAACCAGCTAGCATCATGATGACAGGATCATATTCACACATAACAGTATTAATCTGAAATGTAAAAGGGCTACATGCCCCAATTAAAAGACACAGACTGGTAAATTGGATAAACAGTCAAGACTCCTCGGTGTGCTGTATTCAGGAGACCCATCTCATATGCAAAGACACACATAGGCTCAAGATAAAGGGATGGAGGAATATTTACCAAGTAAATGGAAAGCAAAAAAAAAAAAAAAAAAAAAAGCAGGGGTTGCAATCCTAGTCTCTGATAAAACAGACTTTAAACCAACAAAGATTAAAAAAAAAAAAAGCCCAAGAAGGGCATTACATAATGGTAGAGTGATCAATGCAACAAGAAGAGCTAACTATCCTAAATATATATGCACCCAATACAGGAGCACCCAGATTCATAAAGCAAGTTCTTAGAGATCTACAAAAAGACTTAGACTCCTACACAATAATAGTGGGAGACTTTAACATCCCACTGTCACTATTAGACAGATCAATGAGACGGAAAATTAATAAGGATATCCAGGACTTGAACTTAGCTCTGGACCAAGTGGACCTAACAGACATCTATAGAACTCTCCACCCCAACTCAACAGAATATACATTCTTCTCAGCATCACATTGCACTTATTCTAAAATTGACCACATAACTGGAAGTAAAACACTCCTCAGCAAATGCAAAAGAACGGAAATCATAACAAACAGTCTCTCAGTCCAATTAAATTAGAACTCAGGATTAAGAAACTCACTCAGAACCACAAAACTACATGGAAACAACAACCTGCTCCTGAATGACTATTGGATAAATAACAAAATTAAGGCAGAAATAAAGATGTTTTTCAAAACCAATGAGAACAAAGACACAACATACCAGAATCTCTGGGATACAGCAAAAGCAGTGTGCAAAGGGAAATTTATGGCACTGAATGCCCACAAAAGAAAGCAGCAAAGATCTAAAATTGACAGCCTAGCATTAAAATAGAAAGAACTAGAGAAGCAAGAGCAAACAAATTCATAAGCTAGCAGAAGACAAGAAATAGCTAACATCAGAGCAGAATTGAAGGAGACAGAGACACAAAAACCCCTTCAAAAAAATCAATGAACTAGGAGCTGGTTTTTTGAAAAGATCAGCAAAATAGATAGACTGCTAGCCAGACTAAGAAGAAAAGAGAGAAGAATCAAATAGATGCAATAAAAAAAGATAAAGGGGATATCACCACTGATCCCACAAAAATACAAGGTACCATCAGAGAATACATAAAAACCTCTACACAAATAAACTAGAAAATGTAGAAAAAATGGGTAAATTCCTGGACACATACACCCTCCCAAGAATATACCAGGAAGAAGTCAAATCCCTGAATAAACAAATAACAAGTTCTGAAATTGAGGCAGCAATTAACAGCCTACCAACCAAAAAAGAGTCCAGGACCAGACAGATTCATAGCTGAATTCTACCGGAGATACAACGAGGAGCTGGTACCATTCCTTCTGAAACTATTCCAAACAATAGAAAAAGACGGAATCCTCCCTAACTCATTTTATGAGGCCAGCATCATCCGATAACAAAACCTGGCAGAGACACAACAAAACAAGAAAATTGTATGCCAATATCAGTGATGAACATCAATGTGAAAATCCTCAAGAAAATACTGGCAAACTGAATGCAGCAGCACATCAAAAAGCTTATCCACCACAATCAAGTCGGCTTCATCCCTGGGGTGCAAGTCTGGTTCAACATACACAAATCAATAAACATAATCCATCACATAAACAGAACCAACTACAAAAACCACACGATTATCTCAATAGATGCAGAAAAGGCCTTCAATAAAATTCAACACCAATTCATGCTAGAAACTCTCAATTAACTAGGTATCAATGGAACATACCTCAAAATAATAAGAGACATTTATGACCAACCCACAGCCGATATCATACTGAATGGGCAAAAACTGGAAGCATTCCCTTTGAAAACCGGCACAAGACAAGGATGCCCTCTCTCACCACTCCTATTCAACATAGTATTGGAAGTTCTGGCTGGGGCAATGAGGCAAGATAAAGAAATAAAGGGTATTCAATTTGGAAAAGAGGAAGTAAAATTGTCTCTGTTTGCAGATGACCTGATTGTATATTTAGAAAACCCCATCGTCTCAGCCCAGAATCTTAAGCTGATAAGCAACTTCAGCAAAGTCTCAGGATACAAAATCAATGTGCAAAAAATCACAAGCATTCCTATACGCCAATAATAGATAAACAGAAGGCCAAATCATGAGTGAACTCCCATTTACAATTGCTACAAAGAGAATAAAATACCTAGGAGTACAACTTACAAGGGATGTGAAGGACCTCATCCAGGAGAACTACCAACTACTGCTCAAGGAAATAAGAGGACACAAACAAATGGAAAAACATTACATGCTCATGGATAAGAAGAATCAATATCATGAAAATGGCCATGGTGTCCAAAGTAATTTATAGATTCAATGCTATCCCCATCAAGCTACCACTGACTTTCTAAACAGAACTAGAAAAAACTACTTTAAATTTCATATGGAACCAAAAAAGAGCCCACATATCCAAGACAATCCTAAGCAAAAAGAACAAAGCTGGAGACATCATGCTACCTGACTTCAAACTATACTACACTGCTACAGTAACCAAAACAGCATGGTACTTGAACAAAAAGAGATATACAGACCTATGGAACAGAATAGAGGCCTCAGAAATAACACCACACATCTACAACCATCTGGTCTTTGACAAACCTGACAAAAACAAGCAATGGGGAAAGGATTCCCTATTTAATAAATGGTGTTGGGAAAACTGGCTACCTGTATGCAGAAAGCCAAAACTGAATCCCTTCCTTATGCCTTATGCAAAAATTAACTCAAGATGGATTAAAGACTTCAATGTAACACCTAAAACCATAAAAACCCTAGAAGAAAACCTAGGCAATACATTTTAGGACATAGGCATGGGCAAAGACTTCATGACTAAAACACCAAATGGCAACAATGGCAGCAATGACAACCAAAGCCAAAATAGACAAATGGGATCTAATTAAACTAAAGAGCTTCTGCACAGCAAAGAAACTATCATCAGAGTGAACAGGCAACCTACAGAAGGGAGAAAATTTTTGCAATCCATCCATCTGACAAAGGGCTAATATCCAGAATCTACAAAGAACTTAAACAAATTTACAAGAAAAAAACAACCCCATCAAAAAATAGGTGAAGGATATGAACAGACACTTCAAGAGAGTTATGCAACCAACAAACATGAAAAAATGCTCATCATCACTGGTCATTAGAGAAATGCAAATCAAAACCACAATGAGATACCACCTCATGTCGGTTAGAATGGAGATCATTAAAAAGTCAGGAAACAACAGATGCTGGAGAGGATGTGGAGAAATAGGAATGCTTTTACATTGTTGCTGAGAGTGTAAATTAGTTCAACCATTGTGGAAGACAGTGTGGCAATTCCTCAATGATCTAGAACTAGAAATAACATTTGACCCAGCAATCACATTACTGGGTATATACCCAAAGGATTATAAATCATGCTACTATAAAGACACATGCACACTTATGTTTAATGTAGAAATATTCACAATAGCAAAGACGTGGAACCAACCCAAATGCCCATCAATGTTGTACTGGATAAAGAAAACGTGGCATATATACACCGTGGAATACTAAGCAGCCATAAAAAAGAATAAGTTCATGTTTTTTACAGGAACATGGATGGAGCTGGAAACCATCATTCTCAGCAAGCTAACACAGGAATAGAAAATGAAACACCACTTGTTCTCACTCGTAAGTGGGAGTTGAACAATGAGAACACATGTGCACAAGGAGGGGAACATCTCACACTGGGGCCTGTCAGGGGATGGCGGGCAATGGGAGGGATAGCATTAGGAGAAATACCTAATGTAGATGATGGGTTGATGGTTGCAGCAAAGCACTGTGGCACATGTATACCTGTGTAACAAAACTGAACATTCTGCACATGTACCCCAGAACTTAAAGTATATAAAAAAAGAAAAAAGGTATAATAAAGAAATAATATACTTTATAATAAAGTATAATAAAAAAGAAAAAAAATATTGTACATCACATTAACAGAACAGAATGAAGGTCAAAAAATATAATCCATAAAATATAATAGATGCAGCAAAAACATTTGAAAAAATTCAACACCATTTCATGGTAACTTTTAACAAAAAACTTTTAACAAGTTTAGAAGGAATGCACCTCAACACAATAAAGACCACATTTGACAAGCCCATTGCAAACATTATACTCATTGGTGAAAAGTTGAAAGCTTTTCCTTTAAGATCAGGAACAAGACAAGGATCCCTCTCAACATCTCTTTTCAACATACTATTGAACTTCTAGCCAGAGAAATTAGACAAGAGAAAGAAATAAAAGCATTCAAATTGGAAAAAAAGAAGGTAAAATGGATCTGTTTGCCAGTGAGATGATCTTATATATAGAGAACCCTAAGAATTCCCTTAAAAACTAATTAATTAGAATAAATTCAGTAAAGTTGCAGAATAGAAAAATCAACATACAAAGAATCAGTAGCATTTCTATACATTAGGGATGATCAATCCAAAAAAAAGGAAAAAGAAAAAAATCCTATTTGTGGTAGCTACCAAGAATAAAATACATAGAAATAAATTTACCCAAGGAGGTGACAGACATGTATACTGAAAACTCTAAAATACTAGTGAAATAAATTGATGAATACATAAATAAATGAAAAGATATC
The DNA here is from genome assembly GCF_028858775.2 of Pan troglodytes. Taxonomy (NCBI): domain Eukaryota; kingdom Metazoa; phylum Chordata; class Mammalia; order Primates; family Hominidae; genus Pan; species Pan troglodytes. The sequence continues at coordinate 66,305,883 of NC_072403.2, forward strand.
CAACATTCATGGAATTGAAGAATACTGTTAAAACATTCATACTATCCAAAGTGACCTACAGAGTCAATGCAATTGCTATCACAATTCCAATAACATTTTTCACAGAAATAGAAATAAATCCTAAAATTTATATGAAACCAGAAAAGACTCCTAATAATCAAAGTAATGTTGAGCAAAAAGAACAAAGCTTGATGTATTGTACTGTACTATCTGACTTAAGACTATACCACAAAGCCACAGTAATCAAAACAACATGGCACTGGCATAAAAACAGATACATAGACCAATGGAACACAACAGCAAGCAGAGAAATATAACTACACATTTACAGTCAATGGATTTTTAATAAAGGTGCCAAGAAGAAACAATGGGGAAACATAGTATTTTCAATGAATGGTCTTAGAAAAACTCTATTTCCACATGTAGAAATATTTACAGTCAATGGATTTTTAATAAAGGTGCCAAGAAGAAACAATGGGGAAACATAATATTTTCAATGAATGGTCTTAGAAAAACTGTATTTCCACATGCAGAATAATTAAATTAGAAAAAAATATTACAGGCCCTATCTCATACCATATATGTTTTCCTCCAAGATGAGAGATGAGGCTTTTAGTGAGCCTCAACCACTTGGAAATAACAAGGTAGTGCATAAAGAACAACTCTGTGAAAAATAACTGCATTTTTGGTAAGTAAAATGGGAATCCACTGGAATTGTGAAGAACACTACAGACCCAGGGGAGGAGAATGTGGGCAAACAGCTCCTGTGATGGTGTCCAGCTGATAAAAGTGAGTAAATTTCCATTAAGTGATAGAGAAAGAGTGCCTCTCTCTGTGACTCACCCTTCCACTGAGAATCCAAACAACCCAGAGGCTTGGAAGTGCTGAGAGGGAAAGACTTGGAAAAGCTGCAGGCATTTTCTTGTATCTGTGACTGAGAGCAAAATGCCATTTTTGTTTTGTTTTGTTTTGTTTTGTTTTGTTTTTTTAAGATTTAGTCTTGCTCTGTTGCTCAGGCTGGAGTGCAATGGTGTGATCTTGGCTCACTGCAACCTCTACCTCCCAGGTTCAAGTGATTCTCCTGCCTCAGCCTCCTGAGTAACTGGGACTACAGGTGCCCACCACCACGCCTGGCTAATTCTTGTATTTTTTCGTAGAGACAGGGTTTCACCATGTTAGCCAGGCTTGTCTCAAAGTTTAGACCACAACTGATCTGCCCCCGCTTGGCCTCCCAAAGTGCTGGGGTTACAGGCATAATCCATCACACCTGGCCCAAGATGACATTTTTAATCTGAGTACACACAAAGTTAACCATTCTTTGGCAACCTGGCAGCATGGCCATGCAGGCATTATAGTCTCAGGCCAAAGACTGAGGTCCTTGTTCTGGAGCCAGGTAGGTGCCTCCACAGCCAGAAATGTGGAAAGCATCTCAGCAGAGGGTGCTGGAATTGAGTTCTCCCTGGTCACAGTCCTGGGATGGGAGGACAGCTGCTATGGCTAGTTTCTCCCGGGTGATGAGACTTGCAGCTATAGCCAGCATGGAGATTGAAACTGTTCGTGTGTGTCATTGCTGGGTGCCCAGCCTGCTTCCCTGAGATCGTGGTGCAGTGGGACCCTGTATTAGTCTGTTCTTACACTGCTATAAAGAAATACTTTATAAAATACCCAGCCAACTTGGTAACTCATGAAGAAAAGAGGTTTAATTGGCTCACAGTTCTGCAAGCTGTACAGAAAACATGGCTGGGAAGGCCTCAGAAAACTTACAATCATAGCAGAAGGCAAAGAGGAAGCAGGTCTGTATTACATGACTGGAGCAGGAGGAAGGAAGGGAGGGGAGGAGCTACACAGTTTTAAGCAACCAGATCTCATGATAACTTACTATCATGAGTACAGCACCAAAGGGGAAATATGTTCTCATGATCCAATCACCTCCCATCAGGTGTCTACTCCAATGTTGGTATTATAATTTGACATGCGATTTGGGTGGAGACACAGAACCAAACCATATTATTCCATCCCTAGTCCCTCCAATATCCCATGTCCTTCTCACATTTCAAAATACAATAATGCCTTCCAAACACTACCCCAAAGCCTTAACTCATTCCAGCATTAACTCAAAAGTCCAAAGTCCAAAGCCTCATCTAACACAAGGCTAGTCCCTTCCACCTATGAGCCTGTAAAATCAAAAACAAATTAGTTACTTCATTGATACAATGGGGGTACAGGCATTGGGTAAATACTCCCTTTCCAGATAGGAGAAACTGGGGAGTAGAAAGGGCTACAGGCACTATGCAAATCTGAAACCCAGCAGGGCAGTTATTAAATCTTAAAGCTCCAAAATAATCTGTTTTGACTCTATGTCTCACACTCAGGGCACACTGGTGCGAAGGGTAGGCTCCCAAGGCCTTGGGCAGCTCCACCCGAGGCTCTACAGGGTACAGTCCCTGAGGCTGCTTTCAGGGGTGGCATTTAGTGTCTGTGTCTTTTCCAGGTGCAGGGTACAAGCTGTCAGTGTATCTAGCCCTCTTCTCACAGGTCCAGTAGGCAGTGTCCCATTGGGGACTCTGTGTGGAGGCTTCTGCTTGGTGTTCCAGGCTTTTCCATACATCTTCTGAAATCTAGGCAGAGGGTCCCAAGCCTCAACTTTTACACTCTGTGCAGCTGCAGGCTTAACACCACATAGAAGCTGCTAAGGTTTGTGGCTTGAAACCTCAGAAGCAGCAGCCTGAGATATACCTAGGATCCTTTGAGCCACAGCTGGAACTGGAGCAGCCAGGATGCAGGGAGCAGTGTTTTGAGGCTGCATAGGAAAGCAGGGCCCTGTGTCTGGCTCATGAAACCATTCTTCCTGCTTAGGCTTTGGGGCCCGTGATTGGAGGGGCTGCTGTGAGGTCTCTGGTGTGTCTTCAAGGGCTTTTTTTCCCCATCGTCTTGGCTACTAGTTCTTGCCTTCCTTTTAGTTATGCAAATTTCTTCAGCTGGCTTGAATTTCTTCCCAGAAAATGGGTTTTTCTTTTCTACTGCATGGCCAGGCTGCAAGGTTTTCAAACGTTTATGATCTGCTTCCCTTTTACATATAAGTTCCAGTTTCAGGTCATTTCTTTGCTCATGCATATGACCATAGGCTTTTAGAAGCAGCCAGGATTTAGCAGTTCAGGTTTACCTTGAACACTTTGCTGCTTAGAAATGTCTTCCACCAGGTACTCTAAATCATCTCTCTCAAGTTCAAAATTCTACAGATCCCTAGAGCTGGGGCACAATGCCACCAATCTCTGCTAAAGCATATCAAGAGTGATCTTTACTCCAGTTCCCAATAAGTTTCTCATTTCCATCTGAGACCTCCTCAACCTAGTCTTCACCATCCATATCACTATCTGCATTTTGGTCACAACTGTTCAGCAAGTCTCTAGGAATTCCAAACTTTCCATCATCTTCCTGTGTTCTTCTGAGCCCTTTGAACTCTTCAAACTTCTGCCCATTACCCAGTTCCAAAGCCATTTCTACCACATTTTCAGGTATCTTTACAGCAATGCCCCATTCCTGGTACCAATTTTCTATATTACTCTGTTCTTGCATTGCTATAAAGAAATACCTGAGACTGGGTAATTTACAAAGTAAAGAGGTTTAATTGATTCACCGTTCTGCAGGCTGTAGAGGAAACACTGCTGGGAAGGCCTCGGTAAACTTACAATCACAGTGGAAGGTGAAGGGGAGGCAGGTATGTTTTACATGGCTGAAACAGGAGGAAGAGAGAGAGAGGGGAGGTGTTGCACACTTTTAAACAACCAAATCTCGAGACAACTCACTCACTGTCATGAGAAGAGCACCAAATGGGAAATATACCTCCAAAATTTAATTACCTCCCACCGAGCTCCAACTCCAATATTGGGGATTACCGTTTGACTTGAGATTTGGGTGGGAACACAGACCCAAACCATATTGGAACCTGGTATGCTCCACCCCCAGGTAAATCTCCAGACATTTGAAGTACTCCTTCACCTGGATCAGCAGGTGGATCTTCTTGTGTGTAGATCATGGTGCAGTAGGGCCCTCTCTACTCCACACCTAGACATTTTGGACATTATCCAAATTGCCAGGCATTTGAAGCACTTGCTCAAATGAACTAGCAGCTTCAGCCATGCTGCCCTTCCTGTGCAAAGATCCTGGTGCAGGGGAGGCCTTTGTGCTTCATACTGAGGCAGATCTTCAGGCATTTGGAGAACGTGCTCAACTGGGTGGCAACCCAAGTCACGCCATCCACTCTGTGCAGATGTGAATAAAACTGGACTCCTATCTCTCACTATATACAAAAATTAACCCAAGAAGGATTAAATATTTAAATGTAAGGCCTCAAAGTATAAGGACCCTAGCAGAAAATCTAGGAATACCATTTTAGATATGAGCCTTGGGATAGAATTAGTGACTAAGTCCTCAAAAGCAATTCCAACAAAACCAAAAATTGATAAGTTGAACCTAATTAAACTAAAAGTCTTCTGAATAGCAAAAGAAAACACTTAACAGTAAATAGACAACCTACAGAATGAAAGAAAATATTTGCAAACTATGCATATGACAAAGTTCTAATATCCAGAATCCATAGAGAACTTAAACTATTAAAAAAGCAACAAGAGCAAAACCCCATCTCAAAAAAATATGTAGGCAAAAGACATGGACACTTCTCAAAAGAAGACATACAAGTGGCCAGCAGACATATGAAAAAATGCTCATCACTAAACATCAGAGAGAAATGCAAATTGAAACCATGATGAGATATTATTTCACACCAGTTAGAATGGCTATTATTAAAAAGTGAGAAAACAACAGATTCTGGGCAAGGCTATGGAGAAAATAAAATGTTTATACATTGTTGGTGGAAATATAAATTAATTCAGCCACTGTGGAAAGCAGTTTGGACATTTCTCAAAGAACTAAAAACAACTACCATTCCACCCAGGTTTATATCCAAAAGAAAATAAATCATTCTACCAAAAAGACACACATACTCTTATGTTCATGGAATCAACCTAGATGCCCATCCACAGTGGATTGGACAAAAAAAAAAAAAAATGTCGTACATATATACCATGGAATACCATGCAGCCATAAAAAATGAAATCATGTTCTTTGCAGCAATGTGGATGCAGCTGGAGGCCATTATCCTAAGTGAATTAACACAGGAACAGAAAACCAAATACCACATGTTCTCACTTATAAATGGGAGCTAAACACTTGGTAATTATGGATATAAAGATGGCAACAATAGACATGGGGGATTTCTAGTGGAGAGATGGAAGGCGTGGTCAAGGGCTGAAAAACTATCTATTGGGTACTATGCTCAGTACCTGGGTGAAAAGATCATTCATACCCCAAACCTCAGCATCACACAATATACCCAGGTAACAAACCTGCACATATACCCCCTGAATCTAAAATAAAATATAAAATTATTTTAAAAAAATATAGCTCAGGAAAAAATCAACTCAAAATAGATTAAGGAATTGAATGTAAACCCAGAAATTATAAAACTACAAGAAGAAATCATAGGCAAAATCTTCATGACATTGGTCTTGGTGATTTTTTTTTTACAGACTGCAAAGGCACAGGTAACAAAAGCACAGTGAGACAAATGGCATTTCATCAATCTAAAAAGCATCTGCACAGCCAAGGAAATATTCAACATGTGAAGAGACTACCTAGCAAATGAAAGAAAATGTTTGACACATGAGAAGGGGTTAATATCCAAAATATATAAGTAACTCCAACAATTCAATAGCAGGAAAACAATATGATTTTAAAATGGGCAAAGGACTTGAACAGACATTTCTCAAAAGACCACATACAGTCAATAGGTACATGAAAAAATGCTGAACATTACTAATCAATTATAAAATGCAAATTAAAACCACAATGATCACCTTACACATATTAGAGTAGGTATTATTAAAAAGAAAAAAGATAAATGTTGGCAAGAATGCAGATTAAGGGGAATTCTTGTACACCTGGTGGGAATGTAAATTAGTTAGAGTCATTATGAAAAACAGCATGGTGGTTCCTCAAAAACAATATACATATATAACTACCATATGATCCAGCTATCCCACTACTGGATACATATTCAGAGGACATGAAATCAGTATGCTGAAGAGATCAGCACTCTTATATTCATTGCACCATTATTCACAATAGCTAAGATATGGAATCAACCTAAGTGTTCATTAATGGATGAATGGATTAAAAAAATCATATATATACACAATGGAATACTATTCAGTCATAAAAAAGAAGGAAATTCTGTCATTTGTGGAAACGTTAATGGAACTGGAGGTCATTATATTAAATTAAATAAGCCAGGCATAAAAAGACAAATACTGCATGACCTCACTTACATGTGGAATCTAAAAAAGTTGAACTCATAGAAACAGAGAGCAGAATGGTGGTTACCAGGGGCTGGGGTGGAGGAAGTTAAGGAGATGTTGGTCAGAGGATACAAAATATCAGTGAAGAGGAGTAAATTCAGGAGATCTACCTGGTGTACAACCTGGTGATTACAGTTAATATGAACACATTATATTCTCAAAAATCACTGAGATTTTAAATGTTCCCACCACAAAAAAGGATATGTGAGGTAATGCATATGTTATATTTATTTACCCTATGAGATATACACATTTCAGAACCTCAGATTGAACACACAATATATGCAATATTTTTGTCAATTAAAAAAGTAAATGGTTGTGGGGGGTGGGTGGGCAAAACAGTCCCCAAACTGTTACATTGCTCTTTAAATGTAAATAAGGAAATTAAATGTTATAAAAAATTTGACATTTACCATCATCTGTTAAAAATATCAATATATATTGGAGTTCTTTAAATAGCTGAAAAAATCTCCGTTGTTACCTTTTCTTCTTGAAATCATATTTTTATTTCATTTTCCCTCAGAATTTTATTCCAATGTATTATTTTATGTTTAAATATATTATATATCATTCTATAAAGTTCTCTGCAATAAAAATATGTATATGAATGAAAATAATATTTTCTCAAAGACTGCATGTTTTAGTGTAAGTTATATTAGGTTATTAATATAAATGTTATTGATAATTATCAAACCTAGAAATTGAAATTTTATGACAAGACATTGCCTTGTCAGATAGTTTTCTTTTTGTCTACTTAAATAATGTGTCCATGGATAAATAGGACTTACTGATAGAATGAGACAGGATTCAGCATTAACTATATTCTTTTTTATGTAGTAAATGAGAAATATTTATTTACATATTAAATAAAGAATATATTTTTTTATAACATCACTCAATTCTTAGAAATTATTCCAAGTCATACTTTCAAATTCATAGTGATGTTATCAAAAATTATATTTAAAAATCTAGCTATTGACCACTGTTATACCTCCCTTTAATTTTGTTGAAGACAAAAAACAGAAAAGTGCTGACTTAAAAGCATTCTTTAACCTGGCCCTTAGAATAACTTTCTCATTTCCTGGGAAATACATCAAGAAGGCTTTATCAAAACTTATCAATGCCTTTTTTTTTTTTTTTTTTTTTTGAGATAGGGTTGCTCAGGCTGGAATGCAGTGGTGGGATCATGGCTCATGGCAAACTTGACCTCCCAGGTTCAAGCAATCCTCTCTCCTGAGATGAAAGGCCCCTTATACCAACTATGCTTTCATTTAGAGGAAACTTGTTTATGGAGCTAACACTAGATGGCCATTGAGTAAAACCACCGCCCGCCAAAAAAAAAAAAAAAAAAAAAAAAAAAAAAAAAACAAAGAAACCCTGGAAATTGTGCATTTTAGGACTTTTCCCATTGACTGTGAATCCAGACCTACATATTCATCTAAATTACAATTTTCCAGGTAATCTCAAAGTACCTTGGAAAGATGTGAGGTTAGAAAGAGTCACGTTCTTGAGTATTTTTATACATAGATAGATTGGTAGTTTCATTTTATAGTTTAAGACAACTGCTCACACATTTGAAAGAATTGAACAGCATATCTGCTTTGGAGAGGGAGAAAAAACACTAATAGAGTGAGTTTTCTAAACTTCAAGACATTATATCCTAGATTGCTCTGGAAACATTTTATCCTATTTCCATACACAAGGAAATGTTTTGCTTTAAAGGTACATTTTAACTGCTTTGTGGAAATTTACAGCAAGAAACAAATGAAAGACAAAAAAAAAAAAAAAAAAAAAAAAAAAAGAAGGTATTGGGCCACCAGTAAATTTAGAACTTACAAGAAGTGAATTGACAATTTTTAACTATGTATAATAAAATCAATAACATATTTCTATTAAGTTAACCTAAGTCTAATAAACACACAATAGAAATGAATGAGCAGAGAAGTGAGTGACAAGAGGCAGCAAACAGGAGGTTTCAAATTGCTTAAATATTTTAGTAATGAGTTAATAAAATTGTTTCTTTTACATGTCTGAATAAATGTTTAATATAAAATGCTAACTTACCTTCAATATGTGTTCCTTTTATTTGAAGCTGTAACACTGGTTGACTGAGGAGATTTTTCACCTCATCCTTGAAATCATGAACACATACACCTGTGCCCTAGATGAAGCAGCAGCTGAATTGAGTTCTTCTCACGCTCTTTTCATTAAAAAAAAAAAAATGCAGAGGGTTGAACCTCATACTCGACTGGATTTCCTGAAATGCCTACCGCATATCTCAAATAGTCTATTCTCGGGCAGATAGAAGGGTACTCCACAAAGCCTTGCCTTGAGTTTGTGCTTGGGTAAAATAAGGCACTGAAGCTTCCACGTTTTTCCTGTATTCTCTCTCATTGCTTTGCTCTCATAGCATTCTCCTTAACGTGTTGTGTTCCTTGGTAGTAGTCCAGAGATGGAAGAGAGGAAGTTGGCAAATGAAATAACCCTCATTTCTTCTGCCCCATCCTACAGAATATCTGAATTCAGAACATCTTAACTCTCTTTTCCTGGGTTCTCCCATAGCAGAGCCTAAAACAAATGCTTGCATACAGGGAGGAGTGACACAGGTGAGTGAAGGAGGAAGCAGGAGAGCCAATAAAGGAAGCTTTATTCAGCTGGCTACTATTATAAGAGATTGGCTGCTGGATAACAGTGGATCATCAGAGAATCCTAACGAAATGTGTCTCAGAATTGTCTCTTGGTGAACAGAGGGGGAAGCCTTTATCTACCTACTGCCATGGTTCAAGGATTACTCTACAGAGTTACTTCCCACACAGCTGGGTTGCATTTGTGTGAGTTCCCACTGGTATCCATATCAGAGAAACTGAAACCAGAAGCTTCTAGGTTGTACCTGCATGAAGCTGGTCAAAGCCTTTGAAGAATTGGACATGGGAATAAGAGGTGAGATGAAAAGGAGTGAAAGCTGTCACAAAAGGAGATGGATACAGAACATAGGCTTCTAGAGCCAGGCTGTGCCCTTAACAGAAATGTGTAAGGGAAAAACGTAGGCTCATCATATGTTTTTGGTGCCTTAATCAGTTCAAAAGGACTTTGCTCAAGGCCAAAATCTTGATGTGTTTCTTTGACCCATTGGAAGTTTTTATATTCTAAGGAAATTTATCTGATGACCATTAGGGATAGATGAGGAGAATGCCTTTCTTTTGTGAAGGGGAAAGATGGTGACTGCCAATGGAGAAGTGAGAAAGGAGAATTTTTTCAGTGCCTGAACCCAAAGTGTGTAGGTCAGTTTTAGGAGGGTTCATATGGAATTTTAGGATATGGAAATTGATCCCCTTAAGACTTTTCTTGACAGCAGATCAATATTCTACATGGGTTTACACATTCACTTTTGAAGTTATTTAAAGCTCAGGTGGAGAAATTAGCCTTCAGGATGGGGAGGCATTTCTCAATCATTTTTAGTACAAGAGAGGGCAGAGGGTTTGTGCTGTGATTCTAGCACTCAGGCTTAATGTCATGAAGCTGCCTTCCATGATCTCTGCACTCTTCTGCCACATTTCCACCAATTTATGCTCAGCCTTCTGTGTGGAATTCTCTTTGCTGTGTCCCATTCAATGTGGCAGCGATTCCAGATTCTGTCCTTGGTTCTCTTCTCTCCTTAATCTCCAGTCTCTATACTATTCCAGGAGATCTCCTTCATTTTCATGGTTTTAACTGCCAGCTATACATGGATGAACACCAAATATTTATCTTTATGAATATTCTCCTAAAGCTGCAGATCTACTCATCCACCTGCCTCATGGATATCCTCCTCAGGAATGTCTCAATTGAGACTGGAATTCAACATTCATTAATTCTTTATCTTCCCTGCCATGCCCAAATCTGCACTTCCTTCCCCTTACTCCCCATTCCAGTGAGCACAATCATTATCCACTCATTCCAACAGGCTAGAAAACTGAAAGGCACCCTGGACTTCCTTCTGCACTTTGCACATCAGACTCCTGTTGAGTTTACTTCTCCTTCTTCCTTCCTTCTTCCTTCTTCTTCTTTTTTTTTTTTTTTTTTGAGATGGAGTCTCACTCTGTCACCCAGGCTGGAGTGCAGTGGCTCAATCCCAGCTCACTGCAAACTTCGCCTCCCAGGTTCAAGTGATTCTCCCACCTCAGCCTACCGAGTAGCTGGGATTACAGGTGCTTGCCACCATGCCTGTCTAATTTTTGTATTTTTACTAGAGACAAGGCCATGTTGGCCAGGCTGGTCTTGAACTCCTGACCTCAAGTGATCCACCCAACTTGGCCTCCCAAAGTGCTGGGATTACAGGCATGAACCACCATGCCTGGCCTGACTTTACTTCTTAAGCACTTTTACATTCACCTACTTTTCTCCATCATCAGTGCCACTTACTCCAGAACTCCCTTATATCTTGCATGGATCATTGTAAAAGCCTCCAAACTGGTCTTACTACTTCCATTCATTTTAACCCTCTATTTTATTGCCCAAATTGCTCCCCAAGAGTGATCTCAATAAAATTTAAATCAAATCATGTTACTCCCTTACTTAAAATGCAATGGCTTTCAAGTGCCAACAGGATAAAATGCCAACTGCTTATTATGACTTACAAGATCCTTCATGATTTCACTCTATCAGTGTTACCCAAAATAAGCAGTTACGCAAATACAGTTTTTCCACCTGGAATGCCCTTGTAAACATAATTGAATCTCATTAATGCCACTCTGTGTTGAGGAGACTGTTTATCTGGTTATCCTCAATTTTGGGGGGAATGGAGTCTTTTTTTTAATTATGAAATATTTCAAGCACATATGAAAGCAAAGAGAAATACTGAGAAATACCACCAAGTTTTGTCAAATCTTAAAACCTTGACATATTCCTGCAGATATATGTTCTTTTCAAGAAATAAGTCACTGCAGATACAGTTGAAGCCCCTCATTACCTCTTTCCCTTCCTATTGTGTCTCCCACTGAAAACAGTGGGGTGAGGCAGTCACTCTACTGAAATTGGTGTTTATCATTTTATACTCTTACTATGTTTCTTATATATCCACAAGTTATATATGGTATTGTGTTACACATTTTAAGTTTATGTATATGGTATGGTATATATCCTGCAACTTGGTCAGATGTTCAATCAACGCTTTTGAGATTTATCCAGGCTCTAATTCTGAAGTACCAGTTAATATTCTACTGTATGAATCTACCATAAGGCATTTATCCATTTTCCCACTGATGGATATTTAGATTGTTCCCAATTTTCCCCTATTATGAATAATGCTGCAGTGAACATTTTGTGTGTATCTCTTCTGTGCATATATGAGAGGATTTTCTTAGGTTACATACCTAGGATGAAATTGCTAGTAGAAGGACATGCACAAATTAAACTTTAGTACTTATATTTCTCCAAAAGTTCTTACAGAAAAATTTTAGTATAAATTTTTCTCCAAAGGCAGTAGAATCTGGACCCTACTAGTCAGGTAAAGTTCGAGTATGACTCTAGTCCAAATATTTAACTCTACTTAAGAAGATTTTTTTTTTACACCTTCTTTTGTGCTACAATGGCAGAGCTGAGTAGTTGAACAGAGATCATATGGAACACATATCAAAAAGCTTAAACTATTTACTATCTTGTGTTCACTATAGAAAATGTTTTCCAACTAAGAAGAGGTTCTTAAATTAGCAACTTTGTGAAGTTTATAAGAGGGCCTTATAGTGATTGAGTCTATATTTGGTTATGAGAATTTCAGTGCATACTATGTGTCTGTGCATGTATGAGTACATGTGCATGTGTTTTGTTTATATAAGCAAGAAAGGAATGATGCGTGTTTGACATCAGTCTCTAGCTTCTTTCTGAACTGGCTTTCTTCTGAGTGTGCTCGGAGGCTTTTCTTTTCTTTTTTTTTTTCTTTTCTTTTCTTTTCCTTCTTTCTTTCTTGTTTTTTTTTTTTTTTTTTTTTTTTTTGAGACAGAGTCTCACTCTATTGCTCAGCCTGGAGTGCAGTGGCATGATCTCTGCTCACTGCAACCTCTGCCTCCTGGGTTCAACGATCCTCCTGCCTCAGCCTCCCGAGTAGCTGGGATTAGAGGCATGCACCACCACGCCTGGCTAATTTTGTATTTTTGTTAGAGATGGGGTTTCATCATGTTGGTCATGCTGGTCTTGAAGTCCTCACCTCAGGTGTTCCGCCCACCTCAGCCTCCCAAAGTGCTGGGATTACAGGTATGAGCCACCACAGCTGGCCTCCACTTCTTTTCATTCATGCAGTCAGTCAATAAATATTTATTGGGTGCCTATTGTGTAACTGGCAATATTGTAGGTGCTGGATGTACACCAGTGAACACAGCAGATAATGTTCTGACCCTCAAGAACTTATATTTTGATGGGGGTAGACAGACAAATAAATATACACATATATCATGTGGCAATTGTGCAATTTAGAAAAAGCAGGGAAAGGGGAATAGAAAATGTTCGAGTGAGGGGGGAGAGTTGCTGTTTTATAAAAAGTGCTCCTTGAAGACATTATTACAAAGGTGTATTTTAAATATAAAGAAAGTCAGGAAGGGAACCATGTGATTCCATGAGGTAAGACCTTTTGAAGCAGAGGAAATAGTAAGTGCAAAGGTCCTGAAGTGGGGGAGTGCTTGGCACTTTCGAGGACTAGCAATGAGGTCAACATGGCTGAGGCAGAGCCAGCAGGGAGTAGGGAAATATGATAGCAGGTGAGGTCAGGATAGTGTTGGGAGGGAACTGTTGATTTTACTCTGACTCAGGTAGGAAGTCACCGGACAGATCTGAGCAGAGGAATGCCGTGATCTGATTTACATTTTTGAACAATCATTCTGATAACAGGAATAGATAGAAGCAGGGAGGCCCATTGTGGAGGCTATTAACAATATTCCCAATGAGAGATGATTGCCCCATGGACCAGGATTTTTGCAATAGAAATTCTGAGAAAGGGTCAGATTCTGGATGTATTTTGGAAGAAGAGTCAATAAGATTTGGTGCTAAGGTTGAATATGGGATGTGAGTGAAAAAGAAGACTCATGGGTGACCAAGATTTCTGACATGAATAATAAAAAATGGAGATGCTATTACTTAGGTGGGGAAGATCTAAGTAATGGCAACCTGTAGGAACAGGTTGAGGAGGGAGTAAAGAGTTTCTTTTGAGATATGTTAAGGCTGAGATTTCTATGAGACTTACAAGTAGAATTCTTTAGTAGGCAGTGAGATATATGGACTTGAAATTCATGCTTGAGATCCAGACCAGAGGTTTGAATTTTGGAGTCATCAACATGCAGACACTTTTCAAAAGTATGAGACTGGGTGAGATCTCTTAGGAAGTTAATTTGAATAGATTAAAGAAGAAAGAGGACTGAGGGCCTTGTCCTGAGGCCCTCCAACATTTAGAGTGCAAAGAAATGAGGGAGAAACTGCAAAGGAGACCTAAGGAGTGGTCTTAGAGATTGGAAGAGAAGCAAGAGACTGTGCTGTCCCAGAAGCCAAAGGAAGAAAGTATTTCCAAAAAGAGTATGTAGTATATTCTATTAAATGTTGCCAGTAGATGAAATTGTAAGGATTGAAAATCAATTTTGAATTCAGCAACAGAATGGTTATTGGTGACCTTGGCATAATGTATTTTAGTGAAGCAGTAGCATCATATGACTGTTTGGAGTAGGTTCAAGAGAAAATATGAGGGTGGAGCCAAGATGGCCAAGGAGGAACAGCTCCAGTCTACGGCTCCCAGCATGAGCAATGCAGAAGACGAATGATTTCTGCATTTCCAACTGAGGTACTGGGTGCATCTCACTGGGAATTGTCAGACAGGGGGTGCACTGCACCAAGCCTGAGCCAAAGCAGGGCAAGGCATCACCTCACCAGGGAAGTGCAAGGGGTCAGGGAATTCCCTTTCCTAGCCAAGGAAAGGGGTGACGGGCGGCACCTGGAAAATCGGGTCACTCCCACCCTAATACTGCACTTTTCCAACAGTCTTAGCAAACGGCACACCAGGAGATTATATTGTGTGCCTGGCTTAGAGGGTCCTATGCCCACTGAGCCTTGCTCATTGCCAGCACAGTAGTCTGAGATCAAACTGCTAGGCAGCAGCAAGGCTGGGGGAGGGGTGCCCGCCATTGCTCAGGCTTGAGTAGGTAAACAAAGCAGCTGGGAAGCTCGAACTGGGTGGAGCCCACTGCAGCTCAAGGAGGCCTGCCTGCCTCTATAGACTCCACCTATGGGGACAGGGCATAGCCAAACAAAAGACAGCAGAAACCTCTGCAGACTTCAATGTCCCTGTCTGACAGCTTTGAAGAGAGTAGTGGTTCTCCCAGCACACAGCTTGAGATCTGAGAATGGACAGACTGCCTCCTCAAGTGGGTCCCTGACCCCCAAGTAGCCTAACTGGGAGGCACCCCCCAGTAGGGGCAGACTGACACCTCACATGGCTGGGTACTCCTCTGAGACAAAATGTCCAGAGGAATGATCAGGCAGCAACATTTTCTGTTCAGCAATATCTGCTGTTCTGCAGCCTCCACTGCTGATACCCAGGCAAATGGTCTGTAGTGGACCTCCAGCAAACTCCAACAGACCTGCAGCTGAGGGTCCTGACTGTTAGAAGGAAAACTAACAAACAGGACATCCACACCAAAACCCCATCTGTAGCTCACCATCATCAAAGACCAAAGGTAGATAAAACCACAAAGATGGGGAAAAAAACAGAGCAGAAAAACTGAAAAATCTAAAAATCAGAGCACCTCTCCTCCTCCAAAGGAACACAGCTCCTCACCAACAATGGAACAAAGCTGGATGAAGAATGACTTTGATGAGTTGAGAGAAGAAGGCTACAGATGATCAAACTACTCCGATCTAAAGGAGGAAGTTTGAACCCATGGCAAAGAAGTTAAAAACCTTGAAAAAAGATTATACAAATGGCTAACTAGAATAACCAATGCAGAGAAGTCCTTAAAGGGCCTGATGGAGCTGAAAACCATGGCATGAGAACTACGTGATGAATGCACAAGCCTCAGTAGCCTATTCGATCAACTGGAAGAAAGGGTATCAGTGATGGAAGATCAAATGAATGAAATGAAGCAAGAAGAGAGTTTAGAGAAAAAAGAATAAAAAGAAACGAACAAAGCCTCCAAGAAATATGGGACTATGTGAAAAGACCAAATTTACATCTGATTGGTGTACCTGAAAGTGACGTGGAGAATGGAATCAAGTTGGAAAACACTCTGCAGGATATTATCCAGGAGAACTTCCCCAATCTAGCAAGGAAGGCCAACATTCAAATTCAGGAAATACAGAGAACACCAGAAAGATACTCCTTGAGAAGAGCAACTCCAAGACACATAATTGTCAGATTCACCAAAGTTGAAATGAAGAAAAAAATGTTAAGGGCAGCCAGAGAGAAAGGTCAGGTTACCCACAAAGGGAAGCCCATGAGTCTAACAGCTGGTCTCTCGGCAGAAACTCTACAAGCCAGAAGAGAGTGGGGGCCAATATTCGACATTCTTGAAGAAAAGAATTTTCAACCCAGAATTTCATCTCCAGCCAAACTAAGCCTCATAAGTGAATGAGAAATAAAATCCTTTACAGACAAGCAAATGCTGAGAGATTTTGTCACCACCAGGCCTGCCCTAAAAGAGCTCCTGAAGGAAGCACTAAACATGGAAAGGAACAACAAGTACCAGCCACTGCAAAAACATGCCAAATTGTAAAGACCATCCAGGCAAGGAAGAAAGTGCATCAACTAATGAGCAAAATAACCAGCTAACATCATAATGACAGGATCAAATTCACACATAATGATATTAACTTTAAATGTAAATGGACTAAATGCTCCAATTAAAAGACACAGACTAGCAAATTGGATAAAGAGTCAAGACCCATCAGTGTGCTGTATTCAGGAAACCCATCTCATGTGCAAAGACACACATAGGCTCAAAATAAAGGGATGGAGGAAGATCTACCAAGCAAATGGAAAACAAAAAAAGGCAGGGGTTGCAGGCCTAGTCTCTGATAAAACAGACTTTAAGCCAACAAAGATCAAAAGAGCAAAGAAGGCCATTACATAATAGTAAAGGGATCAATTCAACAAGAAAAGCTAATTATCCTAAATATATATGCACCCAATACAAGAGCACCCAGATTCATAAAGCAAGTCCTTAGAGACCAATAAAGAGACTTAGACTCCCACACAATAATAATGGGAGACTTTAACACCCCACTGTCGACATTAGACAGATCAATGAGACAGA
The DNA here is from genome assembly GCF_028858775.2 of Pan troglodytes. NCBI lineage: Eukaryota > Metazoa > Chordata > Mammalia > Primates > Hominidae > Pan > Pan troglodytes. The sequence goes on from NC_072403.2 coordinate 66,322,564, forward strand.
AAGTTAACAAGGATATCCAGGAATTGAACTCAGCTCTGCACCAAGTGGACCTAATAGACTTCTACAGAACTCTCCACCCCAAATCAATAGAATATACATTCTTTTCAGCACCACACCACACCTATTCCAAAATTGACCACACAGTTGGAAGTAAAGCACTCCTCAGCAAATGTAAAAGAACAGGAATTATAACAAACTGTCTCTCAGACCACAGTACAATCAAACTAGAACTCAGGATTAAGAAACTCACTCAAAACCGCTCAACGACATGGAAACTGAACAACCTCCTTCTGAATGACTATTAGGTACATAACAAAATAAAGGCAGATATAAAGATGATCTTTGAAACCAATGAGAAAAAAGACACAACATACCAGAATCTCTGGGACACATTCAAAGCAGTGTGTAGAGGAAAATTTATAGCACTAAATGCCCACAAGAGAAAGCAGGAAAGATCTAAAATGGACACCCTAACATTACAATGAAAAGAACTAGAGAAGCAAGAGCAAACACCTTCAAAAGCTAGCAGAAGGCAAGAAACAACTATAATCAGAGCAGAACTAAAGGAAATAGAGACACAAAAATCCCTTCAAAAGATCAATGAATCCAGAAGCCGGTTTTTTGAAAAGATCAACAAAATTGATAGACTGCTAGCAAGAATAATAAAGAAGATAAGAGAGAAGAATCAAATAGATGCAATAAAAAATGATAAAGGGGGTATCACCACTGATCCCACAGAAATACAAACTACCATCAGAGAATACTACAAACACCTCTATGCAAATAAAGTAGAAAATCTGGAAGAAATGGATAAATTACTCGACACATACACTCCCCCAAGACTAAACCAGGAAGAAGTTGAATCTCTGAATAGAACAATAACAGGATCCGAAATTGAGGCAATAATCAATAGCTTACCAACCAAAAAAAGTCCAGGACCAGATGGATTCACAGCCAAATTCTACCAGAGGTACAAGGAGGAGCTGGTACCATTCCTTCTGAAACTATTCCAATCAATAGGAAAAGAGGGAATCCTCCCTAACTCATTTTATGAGGCCAGTATCATCCTGATACCAAAGCCTGGCAGAGACACAACAAAAAAAGAGAATTTTAGACCGATATCCTTGATGAACATCGATGCAAAAATCCTCAATAAAATACTGGCAAACCAAATCCAGCAGCACATCAAAAAGCTTATCCACCATGATCAAGTGGGCTTCATCCCTGGGATGCAAGGCTGGTTCAACATACACAAATCAATAAATGTAATCCACCATATAAATAGAAATAATGACAAAAACCACATGATTATCTCAATAGATGCAGAAAAGGCCTTTGACAAATTTCAACAACACTTCATGCTAAAAAATCTCAATAAATTAGGTATTGACGGGATGTATCTCAAAATAATAAGAGCTATCTATGACAAACCCATAGCCAATATCATACTGAATGGGCAAAAACTGGAAGCATTCCCTTTGAAAACTGGCACAAGACCGGGATGCCCTCTCTCACCACTCCTATTCAACATAGTGTTGGAAGTTCTGGCCAGGGCACTCAGGCAGGAGAAAGAAATAAAGGGTATTCAATTAGGAAAAGAGGAAGTCAAATTGTCCCTGTTTACAGACAACAGAATTGTATATCTAGAAAACCCCATTGTCTCACCCCAAAATCTCCTTAAGCTGATAAGCAACTTCAGCAAGGTCTCAGGGTACAAAATCAATGTACAAAAATCACAAGCATTCTTATACACCAACAACAGACAAACAGAGAGCCAAATCATGAGTGAACTCCCATTCACAACTGCTTCAAAGACAATAAAATACCTAGGAATCCAACTTACAAGGGATGTGAGGGACCTTTTCAAAGAGAACTAAAAACCACTGCTCAATGAAATAAAAGAGGATAAAAACAAATGGAAGAACATTCCATGCTCATGGGTAGGAAGAATCAATATCATGAAAATGGCCCTACTGCCCAAGGTAATTTATGGATTCAATGCCATCCCCATCAAGCTACCAATGACTTTCTTCACAGAATTGGAAAACACTACTTTAAAGCTCATATGGAACGAAAAAGGAGCCTGCATTGCCATGTCAATCCTAAGCCAAAAGAACAAAGCTGGAGGCATCATGTTACCTGACTTCAAACTATACTACAAGGCTACAGTAACCAAAACAGCAGGGTACTGGTACCAAAACAGAGATATAGACCAATGGAACACAACAGAGCCCTCAGAAATAATGCCACATATCTACAACTATCTGATCTTTGACAAACCTGAGAAAAACAAGCAATGGGGAAAGGATTCCCTATTTAATAAATGGTGCTGGGAAAACTGGCTAGCCATATGTATAAAGCTGAAACTAGATCCCTTTCTTACACTTTATACTAAAATTAATTCAAGATGGAGTAAAGATTTAAATGTTAGACCTAAAACCATAAAAACCCTAGAAGAAAACCTAGGCATTACCATCCAGGACATAGGCATGGGCAAGGACTTCATGCCTAAAACACCAAAAGCAATGGCAACAAAAACCAAAATTGAAAAATGGGATCTAATTAAATTAAAGAGCTTCTGCACAGCAAAAGAAACTACCCTCAGAGTGAACAGGCAACATAGAGAATGGGAGAAAATTTTTGCAATCTACTTATCTGACAAAGGGCTAATATCCAGAATCTACAATGAACTCCAACAAATTTACAAGAAAAAAACAACCCCATCAAAAAGTGGGCAAAGGATATGAACAGACACTTCTCAAAAGAAGACATTTATGCAGCCAAAAGACACATGAAAAAATGCTGGCCATCAGAGAAATCCAAATCAAAACCACAATGAGATACCATCTCACACCAGTTAGAATGGCGATCATTAGAACGTCAGGAAACAGCAGGTGCTGGAGAGGATGTGGAGAAATAGGAACACTTTTACACTGTTGGTGGGACTGTAAATTAGTTCAACCATTGTGGAAGTCAGTGTGGCAATTCCTCAGGGATCTAGAACTAGAAATACCATTTGACCCAGCCATCCCATTACTGGGTGTATATACGCAAAGGATTATAAATCATGATGCTATAAAGACACATGCACACGTATGTTTATTGTGGCACTATTCACAACAGCAAAGACTTGGAACCAACCCAAATGTCCAGCAATGATAGACTGGATTAAGAAAATATGGTCCATATACACCATGGAATACTATGCAGCCATAAAAAATGATGAGTTCATGTCCTTTGTAGGGACATGGATGAAGCTGGAAACCATTATTCTCAGCAAACTATCGCAAAGACAAAAAACCAAACACCACATGTTCTCACTCATAGGTGGGAATTGAACAATGAAAACACATGGACACAGGAAGGGGAACACCACACACCGGGGCGTGTTGTTTGATCGGGGGAGGGGGAGGGATAGCATTAGGAGATATACCTAATGTTAAATGACGTGTTAATGGGTGCAGCACACTAACATGGCACATGTATATATATGTAACAAACCTGCACATTGTGCACATGTACCCTAAAACTTAAAGTATAATTAAAAGAAAAACAAAAAACAAATTCTAGGGGTTACACACTTAAAAAAAAAAAAGAAAATGTGAAGAGAGGAATTGGAGAAAAAGGAAATAGTTCCTTGGCAATAGTGGTTCTGGATATTCACTCCAATTATAATACTTCATTCTTAGGGCCAGGTCGGTATGCCCTTTCCTGACCTTTCTGCATAGTGAATTCATATTCACACTTCAAACCCATGCTTACCATATCTGCATGTGTGGATTCTTTTTGGTCTTTCAGATAGAACAAATCATTTTCTGCTTTATATGTGTTTTTAGCGTAAACAGATTGTAATACATAATTTCTTCTCCACCAGGCAGTAACTTCATGACAGCAAGCGTTGTGATTTTCTAGAATGCTCAGTGCTAAGTATAGTGTCTGCCTATCATTTAGTAATGTTCAGTTAATGTTTGTTGATCTAAACTGAATTATCTTAAAGAAATGTAGGGTCCATGTTTTCCCTTCCATTTCCAAAGGCATAATTGTGTGCCCTGCACCATGCCTTCTCCCTCACCTCCCACTCTCCTGTCCACCCACCGGGAGCCTCAAACAGGATTCCTGTGGGAAGTTTGGCAAAGCCCTTGTTTTCATTTTTACTTTTATTATCATAAGTTCTTCCAGTTGAAGTCAGAGGGGCCCTCGCTGATGCATACAGCCAAGGAGTCTGCTTGGTGTCTTTGATGTGTTCCATCATGTTGATTTGTGGTGGCATGAAGTGGGTGACCCCATAATGTTCCTTTTTTCCATATATCATTAGGCCCAGCTAAGGGCTTTGTGAGTTTTCTACTCAGGCAACTGTGTTTTCCTAATATGCCTTCACCAAATGCTGACATCATTTCATCTCCAGAATCATATCAGTTATATTAGAAACAGTCTTTTATTGCACTTTGGAAGCATTTTGAGATGACATATTATTTATTTCTATATTCAATCGGCTGTTCTTTTCTTTCTCTGGCTCTTCAATTACAGCTGTTGAACCACAGCTGTAATTTGGAGTCTTAGCTCAAAGTGACTGCTCTGTGTTTTTCTCAAGGGTCAGAAAATCGAATCTGTATCTTTGCCTGGGTTGTTTGGAAGGCCCATAGGTTTTGGTAACTTGGTGGATTTTGATGCACAGACATAAGTTCCACAGGGCATTAATTCTGCTCCATTGCTTGTCCATTTGAACTAAAAAGTGCCAGTGAATACATTATACTTGGGGACCTCCAAATCCCACTTTAGTTCTTGAGGTCACTGATGTTTGCTATCTTTCGGTATCCAGAGCACATTTGAAGTGTGTTGCTATTGTGTCTTTTTCATTTATCTTTGACAAATGCATCAGCTCTTGCTCTTGAGGAAATTAACATTTCCTTTGGTTCACAAAGCAAGATTATTTGGAAAGGTCAATGTATGTGGCACAGCACTCTGTTATGTTTCTACAGAGACACGTGTCTGGTATATTTCAGTGATGCCTCAGCTTAAAGGCTAGCTTATTTATACTGAATAGTCACATAGAAATGATCACTATAAATTCATTTGTTATTTGAAAGAAACTGCTTTCATGTAGATTTTATGAGGGAATCCATTAAAAGAAATATTATCAAACCTGAGCTTAAGGAGCCATTTCTGTTCTCTTTAAATCAGATTCTAAGTAACAGATGTATTTCTCCCTTCTAACATGACAGTGATTCAGAATGTGTCATAGAGTGGAGCAAGAAAGAGAAACCCATAAAAGATTGACCATAGAGACTTCAGGAGTTTGTCAATCCTGCAGAGAAAAAGCCTATAGGAAAAAAAAGCAAAAGTTGAACACAGAAAGGAGCAGTCAGGATGGCAACACAGAGATAAAAGAAGCTACCTTTTCTCTCCTTTCAAGACATGGAACCATGCACAAGATTGACTTGCCTCTGGGCTATGGAAGATCTGAAATGCTGCCCTAAGGAGATGCCAGAGGATTTCCTCAGCCCAGTGGGTAAAGTAAAAATCTATGAATTGGATTTTGATGGCAGGGAGTGGGGATTTATTCACTTTATATTCTTTTTATGGCTTTCACTGTTCATTATATTTCTTTTAAATTAACTGGTAGAAAACATGCCTGACCTCTATGTCCGATACTTTCAGGAGGGCCAGTTGGAGATTGGAAATGGGGTAGGGATTTGAAGGGTGAGATTAGACAGCCAGTTTCAACCCTACCTGAATATTAGAATTTCCAGAGGAGCCCAGACTCCACTCATTGTGATGTTTTCATTAATTGCCTTGGAGTGGAAACTGAATAATCTGTTTTTTTTAAAGTTCCTCAGTTATAGTGTGTAGCCAGGCTGGGAACCCTTGAGTTACAGTATATGACAACACAGCAATAGTCCATGAAAGTAATTCCCAGCAGGAATCTAGTGTTAAGCCTACATAGATTTACTTAAAGGTCTGTAGTTCATTACCTTGGTTATTTAGGTGCAGCTGTGCTGCCGATATTCTCTCAACTTTTGTTGATATGAACAAGATTTTAGTTTTCTTTTATTCTTAGAGGATAGTTTCTTTGGATATAATCTAGGTTGACAAGTTTTCTATTTCATCACCTTAAAAATATCATCCCATTGTCTTCTGGTCTTCTTGGTTTTGGTATAGGAATCAGCTGTTATTATCTTTGTTCTTTTATAATTAATATGGGTTCTTTTCCTTCTAGCCTCATTTAAGATTTTCCCTTTATTACTTATTTTCAGCAATTTGATTTTGATGTACCTTGGCTTTATTTTGTTTCTGTGTTCCTGGAATTTGTTGAGCACCTCGGATCTGTTGTTTTATAATTTTCATCACATTTTTGGTCACTATTTCTTCAAATATTTTTATTTCCTGTCTGCTTCTTCTATAGGACTCTAATTATATGTTGTCTTAGTCCATTTTGTGTTGTTGTAACAGAATACTACAGACCGGGTAATTTACAAAGAACAGATTTTTTTTTTCTCATGGATCCAGAGGCTAGGAAGTCCAAAATTGAAGGGCTGCATCTGGTAAGGACCTTCTTGCTGTATCATAATGTGGTGGAAAGCATCACATGACAAGAGAGTGCATGCATGTGAGAGAGGAAGGGGACCAAATATCATTTTATCAAGAATTCACTCTCATAATAACTAACCTACTCCTGAGATAATGGCTTTAATAAATTCACGAGGACAGAGCCCTCATGACCTAATCACATCTTAAAGTTTCCTCCTCTCAATACTGTTGCATTGGGGATTAGGTTTTCAACACACAAATGTTGAAGGACACATTCAAACCACAGCACAGGTATATTAAACTATTTGATATTACCCCGAAGCTCAATGAGGATATGTTTATTTTTTCTTTTTCTTTTTTTTTTTTTTTGAGATAGAGTCTTGCCCTGTCTCCCAGGCTGGAGTGCAGTGGCATGATCTCAGCTCACTGCAACCTCTGCCTCCCGGGTTCAAGCAATTCTCCTGCCTCAGCCTCCCGAGTAGCTGGGACTACAGGTGCACGCTGCCACGCCTGGCTAATTTTTTTGTATTTTAGTAGAGACAGGCTTTCACTGTGTTGACCAGGCTGGTCTTGAACTCCTGAGCTCAGGCAGTCCACCCACCTTGGTCTCCCAAAGTGCTGGGATTACAGGCATGAACCACCATGCCTGGCCTTCTGCTGTGTCCTATATGCTATTAATCCTACCCAGTGCATTTTTCATTTAAGATTGTGTCTTTAATCTCTGTAAATTCCATTTGAGCTTTTAAAGATATCTTCCATTTTCTCTTCTCAGTCTGTTCTTGTATTTCTTTACCTCCTTAAGCGTATTCATACAATTTATCTTAGCAGTTTAAAAGTCCTTGTCTTCTTTTTAAATCATTTTTGCTATTTCTCAGTCTAGTTTTATTGACTACATTTTCTGCTGGTTATGGATCATGTTTTTCTGCTTTTCATGCCTGATAATTTTATTTTTTGTATTTTAAAAATTTATATCAGTTATTTTTTATGAGTTTTATTTAAATTCAGGGATACATGTGCAAGATGTGCAGGTTTGTTACATAGGTAAATGTATATCAAGGGGCTTTGTTTTATATTCATCAGCCAGGTATTAAGCCTAGTATCCATTAGTTATTTTTCCTGACACTCTTCCTCCTCCAAACTTCTGCCCTCTGGTAGGCCCCAATGAGCATTGTTCCTCTTTATGTGTCCATGTGTTCTCATCATTTATAAGTCAGAACATGTGGTATTTGGTTTTCTCTTCCTAGGTTAGTTTGCTAAGGATGATGGCCTCCAGCTCCACCCATGTCCCTGCAAAAGACATGATCTTTTTCCTTTTTAAGGCTGCATAGTATCCCATGGTATATATGTACCACATTTTCTTTAACCAGTCTATCATTGGTGGACATTTAGGTTGATTCCATGTCTTTGCTACTGTGAATAGTGCTACAGTGAACATATGTATGCATTTATCTTTATAATAGAAGAATTTATAGTCCTTTGGGTATATACCCAGTAAGACATTGATGGGTTGAATGGTATTTCTGTCTCTAGGTCTCTGAGGAATCACCACACTGTCTTCCACAATGGTTGAACTAATTTACACTCCCAAAAGCAGTGTAAAAGTGTTGCTTTTTCTCTACAACCTCACCAACATCTTTTATTTTTTGACTTTTTAATAACAGCCTTTCTGACTGGTGTGAGATGGTATCTCATTGTGGTTTTGATTTGTATTTCTCTAAAGATCAGTGATATTGAGATTTTGAAAATATGATTGCTGGCCATGTGTATATCTTCTTTAGAAACGTGTCTGTTCATGTCCTTTGCCCACTTTTTAATGGAGTTGTCTCTTTCTTGTAAATTTGTTTAAATTCCTTATAGATCCTGGATATTAGGCCTTTGTCAGAGGCATAGTTTGCAAACATTTTCTCCCATTCTGTAGATTGTCTGTTTACTCTGTTGATAGTTTCTTTTGCTGTGCAGAAGCTCTTTAATTAGATCCCATTTGTCAATTTTTGCTTTTGTTGCAATTGCTTTTGGCATCTTTGTCATGAACTCTTTGCCCATTCTTATGTTCAAGATGATACTGCCTAGGTTGTCTTCCAGGGTTTTTATAGTGTTATTCTTTACATTTAAATCTTTACTCTATCTTGAGTTGATTTATGTATATGGTGTAGGGAAGGGGTCCAGTTTCAATACTCTGTATATAGCTAGCCAGTTCTCCCAGCATTTATTAAATAGGGAACCATTTCCCCATTGCTTGTTTTTGTTGGCTTTGTTGAAGATCAGATGGTTGTAGGTGTGTGGTCTTATTTCTGGGTTCTCTATTCTGTTCCATTGGTCTATGTGTCTATTCTTGTACCAGTACCATGCTGTTTTTGTTAGGTTACTGTAGCCCTGTAGTATAGTTTGAAGTCAGGTAACATGATGCCTCCAGATTTGTTCTTTTTGTTTAGGATTGCCTTGGCTTTTGGGCTCTTTTTTTGGTTCCATATGAATTTTAAAATAGTTTTTTTCTAGTTCTGTGAAGAATGTCAATGGTAGTTTAGTGTCAATAGCATTAAATCTATAAATTGCTTGTGGCAGTATGGTCATTTTAACAATACTGATTCTTCCTATCCATGAGCATAGAATGTTTTTCTATTTGTTTGTGTCATCTCTGATTTATTTGAGCAGTGTTTTGTAATTTTCCTGTAGAGATCCTCCACTTCTCTTGTTAGTGATATTCCTAGGTATTTTATGCTTTTTGGGGCAATTGTGAATGGGGGTTCATTCATGATTTGCATGCCTAATAATTCTAAAATTATGTCTGACATTGTGAGTTTTATGTTTTGCTGAAATTATTTGTATTCCTTTAAAGAGTGTTGGGTTTTATTCTGGTGTGTAGTTTCATAACTTGCAGGTAAATTTGAAACTTTTAAGACTTAATTTTAAGCTTTGTTAGGTGTTCCCAGAGAAGCCTTTATCCTGGGATTAATTTAGCTCCACTATTAAGGCAGGACCCTTCTGTGGACTGTATGCAATGACCCATGTTAGGAGGTCTCTTCATTCTGGCTTGTGGAAACGTAAGCTATTTTCACTTCTGTGTGAGCCCTGAGAAGCTGTTTTATAGCTTTCCTAAGTCTTTGGCAGTTTCTTATCATTCTTGGGTAGGTCAGTATTCAGCCAAAGACTAAAGAAGATCCCTATGCAGAACTCCAGAGCTCTCTGTGAAGTTCTGTTATGCAATGAATTGTATACCATAAAATTTATGTATTGAAGCCCTAATCCCTAATGTAATGGTATTTGGAGATGGGGCCTTTGGGAGACAATTGGTCTAGATGAGGTCATGGGGTGGTGTTCTCAAGTGTGACTCCCTCACCCTCTCCTTCTCCTTCCCCCACTCCTCTCTCTGCCATGTTAGGGTACAGCAAGAAGGCAGTGATCTGCCAACCAGGAAGAGAGTCCTCATCAGAACCTGGCATCCTGATCTCAGACTTCCAGCCTCTAGAACTTTGAGAAAATAAACCCCTGCTTTCTAAGCCACCAGCCATGGTATTTTGTTATGACAGCCTGAGCTGAGTCAAGTTGTCTCCTCTTTGTTTTTAAATCTGCAAGTTATAGGAGTCTCCACCTTCCCAAACTTTAATCCCTATTCCTTAATTTGGAGCCCCCTCCTTGACTGTGATCGAAAACTGTTTGAAGGCATTAACTTAGAGTGCACTGATAATCTTGTTTCCCTTTTCTCAGGGATCACATTCTGTTGCCCAGAATCTGAAAAACTTTGTTTTATATACTTTATCTGGTTTTCTTGGCTATGGTGAAGTGGCAATTCCTATGGCAGCTAACCCTCATAGGCAGAAACCTGTGTCTTTTTAATACAATATCATTTTATTTTATTGCTTCTGGATGTTGAATGATAGTTTGAAACATTCCTCCCTCTCCCAGGTAATAGAGGAATTTACCCATGTCTTAGTCTAATAGTTCTGTATTTTCTTTTTAACAAATTTAGTATATTTAACAAATTAGTATATGATGAATATTTTTATCTCTAAAAATTATTTTTGTTTAAAGTGGAAGTTATTAATCCTCATTCTGTATCATAAGTACCCAGGGAACTTTTAGAAACATCCATGCCCAGGCCTCACTTTTAGAGGTTAATCGGTGGGGGTAAGACATTGGTAACTTAAAAACATTTTCCAAAATTATTGTAATGTGTAAACAGGTCAGAGAATGATTAAAGTCTTCTTTTTTCTTTCTGATATTAATCAGCACCTTTGACCAGCCATGAAACCTTTCCAATATTAATTATACTGGATTTCATTTGATTAGTTTTGTCTTAGTAGTTTTTCTATGCTTTAACTTTCTAACTTTTTCTGTTCTTTATATTTTAAACTTGCCTTTTGGTTTATTTGTCTTTTATAAGTAGCATAAACCTGGATTTTAAACAAATTCTCTAATTTGAAACATTTATCTCTTTGCTGGTATGTTTAGTCCATTTACTTTTATTGTTATTTCTAATATTTTGGATTTACTTATACTAGTTTACTTAGCATTTTCTCTGTGTACTGCTTTTCCTATATCCCCTTTTTCTTCCATTCTGATTTTCTATCTTCTGAATTTATTACAGTCAAAAACTTTCACACCCCGCCCCCGCTGCAAACATCTGGTTTGGAAGTAACACACTCTACTTCCATTCTTTTTGTGATTACATTTGAAATTACTATGGAATATACCTAAAGCCTAAAGTTAATAAATATCTTAACCTCCTTCTGAACTTTGGAAAGACCTTAGAACACTTGAATTCTAATTATATGTTTGTATCGTATATCTAATTTTTGCCCAATATTTTTAAGTCTATCATATTTTAAACACCACAAATTAGATATTATTATTTTATATGGATATATTTTAGATTTATTATCATGTTTACCAAGAAGACACGGAAAGACAGAAATAAGTACTGAGAGTTAATATGTAGAAAAGTGGCAAATGAATTTGAATACCAAAATAGAATTATAAAATAGATACACACCTTCTCTGTATGAAAGCAAAAATTTGTGGTTACAAACTAAAGACAAAGAATTGTTATAGAATGTTTTCTGATGACATCAGATCAACCTAAGGCTAAAATTTAAAATAGTTGGCATTTTTATCAAGGAAATGAAAATCCAAACAATATATTCTATAATGTTATTATAGTATTTTCATCTGAAATCTGGAAGAGTATAGTCAATTCTAATGCATCTCAAGAGAGATATGGTAGATCAATGACCAAAGATGTGTTTCTGGCTTTGGTAATAATAGCCATCATATAAAGGACAATTGGGAAACTTCAATCTAGGAGGTTAAGGCTAAAGAAAGACATGACTAAAATTTATAAATTAAGCAGTGTATAAGGTAATACATGATCTTCATCAAACTCTGAAGGAACAGTGTGTCATTCTTTAAAACTTGTTCCTGCATTTAAGCAAATGAAGGACATAATTTTGGAAGATGTGTGGAGCTTAATAAACGGGGGCAGTTGTAAATGAATTCATAGTCATTTGCGTGAATTTAGGAATGGCAAAGCTACAAGGAGATAGAAAAAAGAAGCTGGAATATAAATGTGAATATATTATGTGCACATGCATGTGTGTGCACACGCACATACACACGTGCCCACACACACAACCACATCATGTCACTTGGAACCATTTGGTACAGCAGAATACTAGATTCTATTTTCCAGTTTGACAATTTCCACATTTTGATGTTGCAGTGAGAGAATGAAAATGTATTTTGGAACAGATATCAAGAAAAGTCATACTGTATTGGTGGAACTTGAGCTAATAAATCATTGAGAGAAGGCTAGAGAGTGAAGAGGATAAGATGTTTCAAGATACCTGCCAGACAGTGGGGGTTGCGAGGGAAAAGCAGGGAGCCTGAATTTAGCCAGTTTGAATAATAGATCCTTGTTATCACATGAGCACTGAATTGAAAGCTTCCTGAGAGTTGGAATAGTGTAAGATAAGAGGATAGACTCTAGGCCAGTGGAGCCCAACAGAACTATTACTTGTGCCAGTTATTAAAAAGACAAAAAATAACAGATGCTGGCAAGGCTGTGGAGAAAAGAGTATGCTTATAAACATTGGGAATGTAAATTAGTTCAGCCACTGTGGAAAGCAGTTTGGAGATGTCTCAATGAACTTAAAACAGAACTACCATTTGACTTAGCAATCTCATCACTGGGTATATACCCTAAGGAAAAGAAATCATTTTACAAAAAAAAGAGACACATGCACTCGTATGTTCATCACAGCACCATTAACAATAGCAAAGTCACGGAATCAATCTAGGTGCCCATCAGCAGTGGATTGGGTAAAGAAACTCGTACATATACACCACAGAATACTATGGAGCCACAAAAATAATGAAATCATGTTCTTTGCAGCAACATGGATGCAGCTGGAGGCCATCATCTTAAGCAAATTAATGCAGGAACAGAAAACCAAATACTGCATGTTCTCACTTATAAGTGGAAGTTAAACTTTGGGTACATATGACATAAAGATAAGAACAATAGTCACTGGGGACTACTAGAGGGAGGATGAAGGGAGTGGGGAAAGGGCTGAAAAACTATTGGGTACTATGCTCAGTACCTGGGTGATGGGTTCAGTCATACCCCAAACCTCAGCATCATGCAATATACCCATGTAACAAACCTGCACATGTACTCCTTGAATCTAAAACAAAAGTTGAAATTATTAAAAAAGGTAGTTTCTATGCAGTAAAAAAGAAATATAATGTGAGGCATATCTGTACTTTTAAATTTTCTTATGCAAAAGAACTAGATGATATTGTACTAATATGTTTTTATTGAACCCAATATATCTAAAATATTTCCATATGTAGTCAATATAAAAAATTACCAGTGAGATAATTTACAGTCTTGTTTTTAATACCAAGTCTTCAAAGTCTAATTTTACACTTATACCATATATAAGTTTGGAAGCTAAACTTTCATCAGAAATACTTTTTTTTAAATTTTATTTATTTTTTTATTTTTAACAAATATTTATTTCTTAGACTGTTGAATCACCTTCTATTCCATAGAACAGTTACATTTCAGGACCCATTAATGTCCTCCACTTGAAAATAATAATAGTGATCATGTTCAAATGAAGGTTTTCTCAAAGTGAAGTCTGCATACCCCCTGAGGACTTGATTCCAGATGTTCATTCCAAATGCAGATTCCAGGGCTCTCTGTCCAGAGTTTTATTTAACCTGCCTAGAGGAGATCCAGGTATCTTCATTCTATTGAGTTCCTATAGAGATTTCTGACACATGCTAATTAGATTAAGAAATATTTCATAATTTGTAAATTTATTTATATATGAAGCTTGAAAAACAGTAGAAAAATGAAATATAAGTTGTATATAATGAAATGCTTCTGTGGAGTGAGGAGATGAGGAACACAGGGTAAATAAAGTCTAACAAGAAATAAAAGCATATCACGGAAAACCAAACCTCCCTATTATCCTATCTTCCAGTCTTCTTTTTATTTATTTATATATTTATTTATTTATTTTTTTTAATTATTATTATACTTTAAGATTTAGGGTACATGTGCACATTGTGCAGGTTAGTTACATATGTATACATGTGCCATGCTGGTACGCTGCACCCACTAGCTCGTCATCTAGCATTAGCTATGTCTCCCAATGCTATCCCTCCCCCCTCCCCCCACCCCACAACAGATCCCAGAGTGTGATGTTCCCCTTCCTGTGTCCATGTGATCTCATTGTTCAATTCCCACCTATGAGTGAGAATATGCAGTGTTTGGTTTTTTGTTCTTGCGATAGTTTACTGAGAATGATGATTTCCAATTTCATCCATGTCCCTACAAAGGACATGAACATATCATTTTTTATGGCTGTATACTATTCCATGGTGTGTATGTGCCACATTTTCTTAATCCAGTCTATCATTGTTGGACATTTGGGTTGGTTCCAAGTCTTTGCTATTGTGAATAATGCCGCAATAAACATACGTATGCATGTTTCTTTATAGCAGCATGATTTATAGTCCTTTGGGTATATACCCAGTAATGGGATGGCTGGGTCAAATGGTATTTCTAGTTCTAGATCCCTGAGGAATCGCCACACTGACTTCCACAATGGTTGAACTAGTTTACAGTCCCACCAACAGTGTAAAAGTGTTCCTATTTCTCCACAGCCTCTCCAGCACCTGTTGTTTCCTGACTTTTTAATGATTGCCATTCTAACTGGTGTGAGATGGTATGTCATTGTGGTTTTGATTTGGATTTCTCTGATGGCCAGTGATGATGAGCATTTTTTCATGTGTCTTTTGTCTGCATAAATGTCTTCTTTTGAGAAGTGTCTGTTCATGTCCTTCACCCACTTTTTGATGGGGTTGTTTGTTTTTTTCTTGTAAATTTGTTGGAGTTCATTGTAGATTCTGGATATTAGCCCTTTGTCAGATGAGTAGGTTGCAAAAATTTTCTCCCATTTTGTAGGTTGCCTGTTCACTCTGATGGTAGTTTCTTTTGCTGTGCAGAAACTCTTTAGTTTAATTAGATCCCATTTTTCAATTTTGTCTTTTGTTGCCATTGCTTTTGGTGTTTTAGACATGAAGACCTTGCCCATGCCTATGTCCTGAATGGTAATGCCTAGGTTTTCTTCTAGGGTTTTTATGGTTTTAGGTCTAACGTTTAAGTCTTTAATCCATCTTGAATTGATTTTTGTATAAGGTGTAAGGAAGGGATCCAGATTCAGCTTTCTACATATGGCTAGCCAGTTTTCCCAGCACCATTTATTAAATAGGGAATCCTTTCCCCATTGCTTGTTTTTCTCAGGTTTGTCAAAGATCAGATAGTTGTACATTTGCAGCGTTATTTCTGAGGGCTCTGTTCTGTTCCATTGATCTATATCTCTGTTTTGGTACCAGTACCCTGCTGTTTTGGTTACTGTAGCCTTGTAGTATAGTTTGAAGTCAGGTAGTGTGATGTCTCCAGCTTTGTTCTTTTGGCTTAGGATTGACTTTGCAATGCAGGCTCTTTTTTGGTTCCATATGAACTTTAAAGTAGTTTTTTCCAATTCTGTGAAGAAAGGCATTGGTAGCTTGATGGGCATGGCATTGAATCTATAAATTACCTTGGGCAGTATGGCCATTTTCATGATATTGATTCTTCCTACCCATGAGCATGGAATGTTCTTCCATTTCTTTGTATCCTCTTTTATTTCATTGAGCAGTGGATTGTAGTTCTCCTTGAAGAGGTCCTTCATGTCCCTTGTAAGTTGTATTCCTAGGTATTTTATTCTCTTTGAAGCAATTGTGAATGGGAGTTCACTCATGATTTGGCTCTCTGTTTGTCTGTTATTGGTGTATAAGAATGCTTGTGATTTTTGTACATTGATTTTGTATCCTGAGACTTTGCTGAAATTGCTTATCAGCTTAAGGAGATTTTGGGGTGAGACAATGGGCTTTTCTAGATATACAATCGTGTTGTCTGCAAACAGGGACAATTTGACTTCCTCTTTTCCTAATTGAATACCTTTTATTTCCTTCCCCTGCCTGATTGCCCTGGCCAGAACTTCCAACACTATGTTGAATAGGAGTGGTGAGAGAGGGCATCCCTGTCTTGTGCCAGTTTTCAAAGGGAATGCTTCCAGTTTTTGCCCATTCAGTATGATATTGGCTGTGGGTTTGTCATAGATAGCTCTTATTATTTTGAAATACGTCCCATCAATACCTAATTTATTGAGAGTTTTTAGCATGAAGAGTTGTTGAATTTTGTCAAAGGCCTTTTCTGCATCTATTGAGATAATCATGTGGTTTTTATCTTTGGCTCTTTTATATGCTGGATTACATTTATTGATTTGTGTATATTGAACCAGCCTTGCATCCCAGGGATGAAGCCCACTTGATCATGATGGATAAGCTTTTTGATGTGCTTCTGGATTCGTTTTGCCAGTATTTTATTGAGGATTTTTGCATCAATGTTCATCAAGGATATTGGTCTAAAATTCTCTTTTTTTGTTGTGACTCTGTCCAGCTTTGGTATCAGAATGATGCTGGCCTCATAAAATGAGTTAGGGAGGATTCCCTCTTTTTCTATTGATTGGAATAGTTTCAGAAGGAATGGTACCAGTTCCTCCTTGTACCTCTGGTAGAATTTGGCTGTGAATCCATCTGGTCCTGAACTCTTTTTGGTCGGTAAGCTATTGATTATTGCCACAATTTCAGATCTTGTTATTGGTCTATTCAGAGATTCAACTTCTTCCTGGTTTAGTCTTGGGGGAGTGTATGTGTCGAGGAATTTATCCATTTCTTCTAGATTTTCTAGTTTATTGGCGTAGAGGTGTTTGTAGTATTCTCTGATGATAGTTTGTATTTCTGTGGGATCGGTGGTGATATCCCCTTTATCATTTTTTATTGCATCTATTTGATTCTTCTCTCTTTTTTTCTTTATTAGTCTGGCTAGCGGTCTATCTATTTTGTTGATCCTTTCAAAAAACCAGCTCCTGGATTCATTAATTTTTTGAAGGGTTTTTGTGTCTCTATTTCCTTCAGTTCTGCTCTGATTTTAGTTATTTCTTGCCTTCTGCTAGCTTTTGAATGTGTTTGCTCTTGATTTTCTAGTTCTTTTAATTGTGATGTTAGGGTGTCAATTTTGGATCTTTCTTGCTTTCTCTTGTGGGCATTTAGTGCTATAAATTTCCCTCTACACACTGCTTTGAATGCGTCCCAGAGATTCTGGTATGTTGTGTCTTCGTTCTCGTTGGTTTCAAAGAACATCTTTATTTCTGCCTTCATTTCGTTATGTACCCAGTAGTCATTCAGGAGCAGGTTGTTCAGTTTCCATGTAGTTGAGCGGTTTTGAATGAGATTCTTAATCCTGAGTTCCAGTTTGATTGCACAGTGGTCTGAGAGATAGTTTGTTATAATTTCTGTTCTTTTACATTTGCTGAGGAGAGCTTTACTTCCAAGTATGTGGTCAATTTTGGAACAGGTATGGTGTGGTCCTGAAAGAAACGTATATTCTGTTGATTTGGGGTGGAGAGTTCTGTAGATGTCTATTAGGCCCGCTTGGTGCAGAGCTGAGTTCAATTCCTGGGTATCCTTGTTGACTTTCTGTCTCATTGATCTGTCTAATGTTGACAGTGTGGTGTTAAACTCTCCCATTATTAATGTGTGGGAGTCTAAGTCTCTTTGTAGGTCACTCAGGACTTGCTTTATGAATCTGGGTGCTCTTGTATTGGGTGCATATATATTTAGCATAGTTAGCTCTTGTTGTTGAATTGATCCCTTTACCATTATGTAATGGCCTTCTTTGTCTCTTATGATCTTTGTTGGTTTAAAGTCTGTTTTATCAGAAACTAGGTTTGCAACCCCTGCCTTTTTTTGTTTTCCATTTGCTTGGTAGATCTTCCTCCATCCTTTTATTTTGAGCCTATGTGTGTCTCTGCACATGAGATGGGTTTCCTGAATACAGCACACTGATGGGTCTTGACTCTTTATCCAATTTGCCAGTCTGTGTCTTTTAATTGGAGCATTTAGTCCATTTACATTTAAAGTTAATATTGTTATGTGTGGATTTGATCCTGTCATTATGATGTTAGCTGGTTATTTTGCTCGTTAGTTAATGCAGTGTCTTCCTCATCTCGACGGTCTTTACATTTTGGCATGATTTTGCAGCAGCTGGTACCCGTTGTTCCTTTCCATGTTTAGTGCTTCCTTCAGGAGCTCTTTTAGGGCAGGCCTGGTGGTGACAAAATCTCTCAGCATTTGCTTGTCTGTAAAGTATTTTATTTCTCCTTCACTTATGAAGCTTAGTTTGACTGGATATGAAATTCTGGGTTGAAAATTCTTTTCTTTAAGAATGTTGAATATTGGCCCCCAGTCTCTTCTGGCTTGTAGGGTTTCTGCCAAGAGATCCGCTGTTAGTCTGATGGGCTTCCCTTTGAGGGTAACCCGACCTTTCTCTCTGGCTGCCCTTAACATTTTTTCCTTCATTTCAACTTTGGTGAATCTGACAATTATGTGTCTTGGAGTTGCCCTTTTCAAGGGGTGTCTTTGTGGCATTCTCTATATTTCCTGAATCTGAATGTTGGCCTGCCTTGCTAGATTGGGAATGTTCTCCTGGATAATATCCTGTAGAGTGTTTTCCAACTTGGTTCCATTCTCCCCATCACTTTCAGGTAAACCAATGAGATGTGGATTTGGTCTTTTCACATAGTCCCATATTTCTTGGAAGCTTTTCTCATTTCTTTTTATTCTTTTTTCTCTAAACTTCCCTTCTCACTTCATTTCATCTTCCATTGCTGATACCCTTTCTTCCAGTTGATCACATCGGCTCCTGAGGCTTCTACATTCTTCACGTAGTTCTCGAGCCTTGGTTTTCAGCTCCATCAGCTCCTCTAAGCACTTCTCTGTATTGGTTATTCTAGTTATACATTCTTCTAAATTTTTTTCAAAGCTTTCAACTTCTTTGCCTTTGGTTTGAATGTCCTCCCATAGCTCAGAGTAATTTGATCATCTGAAGCCTTCTTCTCTCAGCTCGTCAAAGTCATTCTCCATCCAGCTTTGTTCCGTTGGTGGTGAGGATCTCCGTTCCTTTGGAGGAGGAGAGGCGCTCTGCTTTTTAGAGTTCCCATTTTTTCTGTTCTGTTTTTTCCCCATCTTTTGTGGTTTTATCTACTTTTGGTCTCTGATGATGGTGATGTACAGATGGGTTTTTGGTGTGGATGTCCTTTCTGTTTGTTAGTTTTCCTTCTAACAGACAGGACCCTCAGCTGCAGGTCTGTTGGAGTACCCTGCCATGTGAGGTGTCAGTGTGCCCCTGCTGGGGGGTGCCTCCCAGTTAGGCTGCTCAGGGGCCAGGGGTCAGGGGTCAGGGACCCACTTGAGGAGGCAGTCTGCCCATTCTCAGATCTCCAGCTGCGTGCTGGGAGAACCACTGCTCTCTTCAAAGCTGTCAGACAGGGACATTTAAGTCTGCAGAGGTTACTGCTGTCTTTTTGTTTGTCTGTGCCGTGCCCCCAGAGGTGGAGCCTACAGAGGCAGGCAGGCCTCCTTGAGCTGTGGTGGGCTCCACCCAGTTCGAGCTTCCCAGCTGCTTTTTTTTACCTAAGCAAGCCTGGGCAATGGTGGGCGCCCCACCCCCAGCCTCACTGCCACCTTGCAGTTTGATCTCAGACTGCTGCGCTAGCAATCAGCGAGGCTCCGTGGGCGTAGGACCCTCCAAGCCATGTGCGGGATATAATCTCATGGTGCACCGTTTTTTTAAGCCCGTCGGAAAAGCGCAGTATTTGGGTGGGAGTGACCCAATTTTCCAGGTGCCGTCCGTCACCCCTTTCTTTGACTAGGAAAGGGAACTCCCTGACCCCTTGCACTTCTCGAGTGATGCAATGCCTCACCCTGCTTCGGCTCATGCATGGTGCGCGCACCCACTGACCTGTGCCCACTGTCTGGCACTCCCTAGTGAGATGAACCGGGTACCTCAGATGGAAATGCAGAAATCACCCGCCTTCTGTATCACTCATGCTGGGAGCTGTAGACCGGAGCTGTTCCTATTCAGCCATCTTGGCTCCTCCCTCTTTCATCAGAAATACTTGATCTGTATTTAGATTTCATAAATTTCATAAATTTATGGTTGAAAAGTATATTCACATACTCAATAACCAACTTAACTATTGGTTTTTAATATTAAATTTAAATTAATTTAATGATGTTAAAAAATTTTCCCAGTTGCATTAGCTATATTTTAAATGCTCATTAGCTGTATGTGGCTATTGGACAGTGAAGCTCTAGTGCCTAATTTTTCAAAACCTGTCTGCAAGTTAACTACTTCCTAGTTATTTGAAAATGTTTCTTAACCTTTCCAAATCTTGGTTTCCTTACTTGTCAAGTGAACTAATAATATTATCTGGTTCTTAGGAATATTTTGAAGGTTAAATCAGATAACCCATGTAATGCACATAATGCAATGCATTGCACATACCAAGTGCTGATTTTGGGTTATTATTTTGACAATTAGAAACCTAGGGATGAGAACCAGGCTGATCTTAGGAAGAATGAAAAATGTGTCTTGAGCATCCTGACTTTGAGGTGAAGATGGTGAATCTAACTGAAGAAGAAGATTAGAATTTAGGTGAAGGGGTTATGCCCAGAGAAAGCACAGGAGAATAGAACCTCATGGATGTTCTTATGACTGGCTATAGCAGGGATCATCCACTTTTCTTTCTTTCCCACTAGACTGTAAAGCATTTGATGTTTCCTAGATGTGATTAGTGCAACTTAGAAACTGATTAGATTTTGGCTGGGCACAGTGGCTCATGTCTGTAATCCCAGCACTTTGGGAGGCCAAGGCGGGGAGATCACCTGAAGTCAGGAGTTGGAGACCTGTCTGGCCAACATGGCGAAACCCCATCCTACTGAAAATACAAAAACTAATGGGGCCTGGTGGTGTACGCCTGTAATCCCAGCTTCTCGGGAGGCTAAGGCAGGAGAATTCCTTGAACTCAGGAGGCAGAGGTTGCAGTGAGCCAAGATGGCACTGCTTCACTCCAGCCTGGGCAAGACTCTCCAAAAAAAAAAAAAGAAAAAAAAAAGAAACTGATTCGATTTTAAGTGCTTGGAATTGATCCTGCACAGAGTAGTCATTTAAGAAATACCTATTAAATGAACAAGTTGGAACCACCAAGGGACTAAATATCACAAGGGAATAGAAAATTGAATACTAAAAGTAAATGTTTTATAGGGCTTTCGCTGACTACTACCTGATCATATGCTTCTAAAGTAATGACTGTTCAAATGAACATTTTAGGCATACTCTCAGATATACCTTTTGATATGGATGAAAAGCGTCAATTTTAGCTAAAAGTTTAGTGTGTAAGAGTGACTCTGAGATATTAAAAATAAAATTCTTCATTCTCAAAAGGACACTGTTATAATTCAAATTAATATAGTCTTTGTTGTTGTTGTTGTTGTTTCTTCTCATTATTTGCATTTTAAGCCCATCTCTATGTTTTGAGATTTTGAAGACTGTGAAAGTCACATGAAAGGTATAAAAAAGATTACCCGGTATTCCTCCCTCCTAGCAAATCTTTCTCTCTCAACAGTTATGTGTCAGAGAATTCTATTAGTGGACAATGAAGAGGCAATCTAGTTCGTGTGACGTCGCTTCCCCGTTTGGTGACACTTTTCTATAGCATTCTTCAGGCTATTTCATTTGACACTTTGGAACAGCTGCCAAGTCCTTTCCTGCTCCCTGTAAACAAGGCTGTCATTCACAGAGCTTTCCCTTACCTTGCGTAAGGAATGGAGGTTAAAGACTTTGGAAATCGAAAACAGAACAGCCATCAAAAGGACTTTTAATACCAGGAGAATTATAGGAGAATAATTGAATCAAATAAAATAAGAATATAAATAGACCGTGTTACAAACTGCATTTGTTAAAAGGTTTCATATCAGTTGAAGTTTTGTGTTACCTGGGAAGAGTAATAAAAATAAATAAAATAGATTGAAAATGGTTACCCTTGAGAAGTTATTTCTGACTTTTTGGCAGGATTCTCCCGTGGCTGCGGATGCCCATATAGTGTGTCTCATCCCTACTTTCTTTCAACTTCAATTCTGCTTTACAAGTAAGATTTCTGATAGTTTTTTTTTCCCCTTAGAGTGTCTTTGATTTATCATTTAGTTTAGTGGTTAAAGAAATGAGACAGGCGTTTGTATCTGGGGAAATACTGACACTTTTAGGCTTCTGATAGGTGGCCTTTTAAGGTCAACTACTCTAAGAGGAATCAAGAGCATTTTTTTTTTTTGGACAGATCCTGTTCAATCTGTATCTGAAGATACTAGAAACAGGAATGAGAAGAGTAGAGAAGGATATTGTTTGGATGTTTGTCTCCTCCAAATCCTATATTTAAATGCAATTCCCAATGTTGGAGGTGTTTGAATTATGGAGGGTGATCTCTTATGAATGGCTTAGGGCCATCACCTTGGTGATAAGTGAATTCTCACTCTGACTTCACGTGATATCTGCTTGTTTCAAAGAGTGTAGCCCCTCCCTTTCTTTCTCTCTTTTGCTCCCGCTCTCATCGTGTGACATGCTGGCTCTCTGTCACCTTCCACCATTATTGAAAACTTCCTGAAGCCTCACCAGAAGCCAAACAGATGTCGGTGCCATGCTTTCTGTACAGCCTGCAGAACCCAGAGCCAATTAAACCTCTTTTCTTTGTAAGTTACCCAATTTCAGGTATTCCTTTAGAGCAACACAAAAATGGTCTAATACAAGGACTTTTAAGAAAGAAATACAATCTCATACATACACATATACAAATACGCAGCGGATGGAGAAGGAAATGGAGAGATTTTGCATCACAGTGTTTAATAAGCTTCTTAAATGCAAGGCACATTGATAACATATGGACATTTTACAAAAGACTGGCTGGTTAACTTATAAAGGTGTTTTGATTTTGTAGGTCTCAAACTGAATATTCTTTGATTCCATGAGTCTCATATGGCATTATCATTATTATTAATTCAACAAATAGTAATAAGAGCTTACTATATTCAGAGTATTGTTCTAGACACTGGATTTAGAATAAAAAATGAAGAAGACATGGTAATTTGCTTACAGAGTTTGTATCTCTAGTAAGGGTAGAGATGCACTAGACAAATTTACAATTAAAAAGTGTAAAAAATGTATTTAAAAAAGGAGAGAAGAGGAAATCTGGTTAAGAAATTAGGTAATATTTAATCTCAAACAGGAGGGATAATAAGAAACTACTCTGGCAAAGAACCTGGTAGATGGAACAGGGGTGCCATCTTACTTTAGGCAGATTGAAATTGGGGAAATTTTTAATGCAGCAACAGATAACTAATATACTATTACATTCTTTCCACTCTACAAGCTGCCTATTTTCTGAGAGCTATTAAATATTTACAATTTACAATGGTAATTATGAAGGTCCAAGGTAGGAAATACCTTAATTTGCTCTAGTAAAGGAAAAGTCCATGTGATTATAGTTTATAAGTGGGGGAATGACACTGGGTGAAGTTGAGGATGTAGTCAGGGAGTTGTGAGCTTGTTATTGAGCTTAAGAGTCATTTTTTTAGGTGATTTTTCTGGCTACTGTGTGAAGAATGGATTAGTGGGAGGCAAAACTGAAAAAGGGAGCTATTAAGTATTATAGATGAAAGATGGTAGGTTGGCAGCATTGAACATAGAGGTAAGTGCATGAATTCAAGACACATTTTGGAGGTAGACTATAGAGGACTTTTTATTGGGTTGAATATGGAGAGAGGTCATGGGAGTAGAAGAAATCAAGGATAACACCCCAGTTAGTTTCAGGCTTGAGTATCTATGTGGATGGTGATGCCAGGAACAGTAATGTTTTGGGAATGAAGAGTTCTGTTGTAGACATGTTAAGTTTAACATGCATGTGTGACAACTGGATACCTCAACTTAACTGTTGGATATATGAATCAAGAGGCATAAATGTGGGATTCTTTGACATTTATATAGATTTTCATGTGTTGGAAGTAGATGAGCAATTTGGACTAGAGGAAAAAGATGGCATTGGACTGAGTCCTGAGAAATAGTAACATTTATAAAACAGGCAGAAGAGGAAGAGTCAGAAAAGGAGACTGAGCAGAAGTCACCAGAGAGGTAGGAGGAAGACTGAGATGGTGTGGTGTCCTAGGAACCAAGGGAGGAGAGTAGGTTCATAGGATGGAATGACTACCTGATTGGATGTGGGATTAAGATAAAGATAAGGAAGCTTCCACTGTAAATGGTGAAAGATGATAATTAATACTGATAAATGTAATATCAGTATAATAATGGGACCAAAACCCAACTAGAATGAATAAAGGCAAAAATGAAAGATGGTAAAACAGAGAAATCAAAAATAAGCATCTGCCTTGGAGGTTTTGCCCAGGAAGATCAGATAAATGGGGTTAAGGAAAGGCGTTTTTGGAATAGTGGCATCAAGGCATATTGATATATTTCTGAAATTAATATAAAGAGAGGGATGAATTGGTGATGCAAGAAAGAGTAGAAACTATTGGAAGTAAAATTCTTTAGTAGTTGAGAGGGCATGGGGTATTAAGGTATTGGCCATAGAGAGAAGCATGGATGGGACTTTGTGGATACAGATGCAGATTGATTGGTGGGTTTGGTGGGAAGATAGTGAGAATGTCTTTGATTGCTTCAATTTTCATAGTGAGGTCACTGATAATAATGACATGAATAAAGGGAAGAAGGAGACTTAAAGCCAGTGGCTGGAGTCTTTAAAGCCAGAAGAACGTGAATGTCAGTAATAATAAACTTTTCCATGAATATATCTCTCCTTTTGGATGTTTTGTTTCCACAGTGTAAAGGATAAAATATGCTAATTTTTTCTTCTCTATGATTTCCCTCCTGTCTGGCTTCCTGTCTGGCTCTTTGTTTTTTAGTAACATTAAAAGACTCTTGGGAAGTGTGACCAGAGCATATGGAGAAACATGAGTAGGTTCATTTACAGTTAGCATAACCAGAGAGTTGAAAGTAGTGTCTACAGTATCCCTCTGCTTCAATGAACCTTTGGAGCCTCCACCAGAAGGAAAATGATATGACTGAATTTAATTGCCTTGTGGCAAAAGCAGTAAAAATTTACCTGAGAAGTTATCTTACGTTAAAATGCTATATCTTGCTCTTATGATGTTGCAAAACAAACAGAAACTCCTAGAGTTAGGAGAAAAAAAATGACAAAAATATATAATATTTAATTTTTTTCTTCTTAAATGGAGAAATGTAAATCAAAGTCATACCCACACAGAGTGATTAATGCTTGAATTTTAGCCAATGCATCCTAGAAAACAATTGTAAATATAACAGTAGTTATATAAGAGGCAGGTTTTAGAGTGTAAAGAGCAAAAATATGCACTAGTTATCCATAATGGCATAACAGATTTCCCCAAACCCATAGCTTAAAATAATTTATTATTTCATTATTGATGTGGGTCAGGAATTAAGGAGTGGCTTAGCTGGATGATTCTGGGTCTTGGTCTCTTACTAGGTTTAATCAGGCTGAGGTTGTTAGCTGGGGCTGCAGTCTCATCTGAAAGCTCAAGCAAGGGAGGATATGCTTCCAAGCTTACTCATGGAGTTGATAGCAGACCTCAGTCCCTGGGCACATAGGCCTCTTCATAATCTTCATGAATGTCATATGGCTTTCAGCTAGTTTCCTTAGAGTGAGTGATGGGAGAGGGAGGGAAGGGAGGAGGGGCCTACATAAAGATGTGAATGCCAAGAGGTGAGAATCATTGCAGATGATTGTGGAGGCTGGCTATCACAGTGGTTTTCAAATATACAATATCCTCACCATTTGTCTGTGTAATTTTGGAGAATCAGTTAACATTTTTGAGATGCAATTTTCTCATTTGGTAGATCTCTAGCAACTTTTCTTGCTCTAAAAAAATTAGCCTATTCCCTAAACATTGTTTATACAGGTGGCTAAAAAGTGAAATTGCAGTTTTCATCTACCTTCTTAACTATATATTTTTCAGTGTTGATGGATAACTTTGGCAAGATTACAGAAAATTTATAAGGGAATGAATACTAGTCAATCAACCATAGAGAAGAGTTTCCAAATTCTGTGAAGATATTTTAAAGCAGAAGATTCAAAATGATATTTGAGAATAGTTAAACCACTGAATATCATTCATATTTAGGCTACCATTATCTTTTTTAAATAACAGATTTATTGAGATATATTTACATACTATATAATTTACCCACTTACAGTGTACAATTTAATGGTTTTTAATACATTCACAGGAGTGTGCAATCTTCCTCACAGTCAATTTTAAAACGTTTTCATCCTCCAAAAAGAAACTCTATACCCATTAGCAGTTGTTTCTCATCACAACTATCATCTGCCACCATTAATATACTTTCATCTCTGTAGATTTGCCTACTCTGGACTTTTCTTATAACTTGAATATTATAATAGGCACTCTTTTGTGTCTAGCTTCTTTAAGTTAGCAAGTTTTCAAGATTCACCCATGTTGTAGTACATATTGGTACTACATTATCTTTATTGCTGAATAATACTCCATTGCAGGATACACCACATTTTACTTGATCATTCAACAACGGATAAATGCATTGATGAATATGTGATTTGATTCCACTTTTTGGCTATTATGAATAATGTTGCTATGAACATTAGTATATAAGTTTTTGTGTGAACATGCATTTTCATTTCTCCAGCATATATATTTAGGAGTGGAATTGCTGGTTCATATGGTAATTCTGTGTTTAATATTTTGAGGAACTGTCAAACTGTTTTCCAAAGCAGTTGCACCATGTTACATTCCTCCCAGCAATGTATGAGACTCCAATTTCTGCACATCAATGCCAACTGTTTTTGTCTGTCATTTTTATTACAGTCATCCTAGTGGATGTGAAGTGGTATTTCCTTGCATTTCCCTAATGGCTAATAATGTTGAGCATCCTTTTATGTGCTTCTGGGCCATTTGTTATCTTCTTTGGATATATGTCTTTTGAAATCCTTTACCCATCTTCTTTTTATTTGGTTTAGTATATCTCTGTGTTTTCATTTTTGATTTTTTAAAATAAACTTTGTTGTATATATTTAGGGTATACAACATGATGTTATGGGATACACAGAGTAAAAAGGTTACTATAATGAAGGAAATTAACATATCCATTATTTCACATAGTTATCCATTTTTTGTGTGTGTGGTGAGAGCAGGTAAAATCTATTCATTTAGCATGAATCCCATATACAGCACAATTTTATTACCTATAGTCTTCACATGATACATTAAATCTCTAGACTTTTTCATCCTACATATCTTCTACTTCATATTTTCTTTCTTTTTTTATTATTATTATCCTTTAAGTTTTAGGGTACATGTGCACAACGTGCAGGTTTGTTACATATTTATACATGTGCTATGTTGGTGTGCTGCACCCATTAACTCGTCACTTAGCATTAGGTATATCACCTAATGCTATCCCTCCCCGCTCCCCTGACCCCACAACTGTCCCTGGTGTGTGATGTTCCCCTTCCTGTGTCCATGTGTTCTAATTGGTCAATTCCCACCTATGAGTGAGAACATGTGGTGTTTGGTTTTTTGTCCTTGCGATAGTTTGCTGAGAATGATGGTTTCCAGCTTCATCCATGTCCCTACAAAGGACATGAACTCATCATATTTTATGGCTGCATAGTATTCCATGGTGTATATGGGCCACATTTTCTTAATCCAGTCTATCATTGTTGGACATTTGGGTTGGTTCCAAGTCTTTGCTATTGTGAATAGTGCCGCAATAAACATACATGTGCATGTGTCTTTATAACAGCATGATTTATAATCCTTTGGGTATATACACCCAGTAATGGGATGGCTGGGTCAAATGGTATTTCTAGTTCTAGATCCCTGAGGAATTGCCACACCAACTTCCACAATGGTTGAACTAGTTTACAGTCCCACCAACAGTGTGAAAGTGTTCCTATTTCTCCACATCCTCTCCAGCATCTGCTGTTTCCTGACTTTCCAATGATCACCATTCTAACTGGTGTGAGATGGTATCTCATTGTGGTTTTGATTTGGATTTCTCTGATGGCCAGCATTTTTTCATGTGTCTTTTGGCTGCATAAATGTCTTCTTTTGAGAAGTGTCTGTTCATATCCTTCACCCACTTTTTGATGGGGTTGTTTGTTTTTTTCTTGTAAATTTGTTGGAGTTCACTGTAGATTCTGGATATTAGCCCTTTGTCAGATAAGTAGATTGCAAAAATTTTCTCCCATTCTCTATGTTGCCTGTTCACACTGATGGTAGTTTCTTTTGCTGTGCAGAAGCTCTTTAATTTAATTACATCCCATTTCTCAATTTTGGCTTTGGTTGCCATTGCTTTTGGTGTTTTAGACATGAAGTCCTTGCCCATGCCTATGTCCTGAATGGCATTGCCTAGGTTTTCTTCTAGGGTTTTTATGGTTTTAAGTCTAACATGTAAGTCTTTAATCCATCTTGAATTAATTTTAGTGTAAGGTGTAAGGAAGGGATCCATTTTCAGCTTTCTACATATGGCTAGACAGTTTTCCTGGCACCATTTATTAAATAGGGAATCCTTTCCCTATTGCTTGTTTTTCTCAGGTTTGTCAAAGATCAGATAGTTGTAGATAAGTGGCATTATTTCTGAGGGCTCTGTTCTGTTCCATTGGTCTATATCTCTGTTTTGGTACCAGTACCGTGCTCTTTTGGTTACTGTAACCTTGTAGTACAGTTTGAAGTCAGGTAGTGTGATGTCTCCAGCTTTGTTCTTTTGGCTTAGGATTGACTTGGCAATGCAGGCTCTTCTTTCATCCATATGAGCTTTAAAGTAGTTTTTTTCCAATTCTGTGAAGAAAGGCATTGGTAGCTTGATGGGGATGGCATTGAATCTCTAAGTTACCTTGGGCAGTATGGCCATTTTCACAATATTGATTCTTCCTACCCATGAGCATGGAATGTTCTTCCATTTCTTTGTATCCTCTTTTATTTCATTGAGCAGTGGTTTGTAGTTCTCTTTGAAGAGGTCCTTCACATCCCTTGTAAGTTGGATTCCTAGATATTTTATTCTCTTTGAAGCAATTGTGAATGGGAGTTCACTCATGATTTGGCTCTCTGTTTGTCTGTTATTGGTGTATAAGAATGCTTGTGATTTTTGCACATTGATTTTGTATCCTGAGACTTTGCTGAAGTTGCTTATCAGCTTAAGGAGATTTTAGGCAGAGACCATGGGGTTTTCTAGATATACAATCATGTCATCTGTAAACGGGGACAATTTGACTTCCTATTTTCCTAATTGAATGCCTTTTATTTCCTTCTCCTGCCTGATTGCCCTGGCCAGAACTTCCAACACTATGTTGAATAGGAGTGGTGAGAGAGGGCATCCCTGTCTTGTGCCAGTTTTCAAAGGAAATGCTTCCAGTTTTTACCAATTCAGTATGATATTGGCTGTGGGTTTGTCATAGATAGCTCTTATTATTTTGAGATACGTCCCATCAATACCTAATTTATTGAGAGTTTTTAGCATGAAACATTGTTGAATTTTGTCAAAGGCCTTTTCTGCATCTACTGAGATAATCATGTGGTTTTTGTCTTTGGTTCTATTTATATGCTGGATTACATTTATTGATTTGTGTATATTGAACCAGCCTTGCATCCCAGGGATGAAGCGTACTTGATCATGGTGGATACGCTTTTTGATGTGTTGCTGGATTTGGTTTGCCAGTATTTTATTGAGGATTTTTGCATCAGTGTTCATCAAGGATATTGGTCTAAAATTCTCTTTTTTTGTTGTCTCTGCCAGGCTTTGGTATCAGGATGATGCTCGCCTCATAAAATGAGTTAGGGAGGATTCCCTCCTTTTTTATTGATTGGAATAGTTTCAGAAGGAATGGTACCAGTTCCTCCTTGTATCTCTGGTAGAATTCGGCTGTGAATCCGTCTGTTCCTGGACTTTTTTTGGTTGGTAAGCTATTGATTACTGCCTCAATTTCGGATCCTGTTATTGTTCTATTCAGAGATTCAACTTCTTCCTGGTTTAGTCTTGGGGGAGTGTATGTGTCAAGGAATTTATCCATTTCGTCTAGATTTTCTAGTTTATTTGTGTAGAGGTGTTTATAGTATTCTCTGATGGTAGTTTGCATTTCTGTGGGATTGGTGGTGATATCCCCTTTGTCATTTTTTATTGCGTCTATTTGATTCTTCTACCTTTTCTTCTTTACTAGTCTTGCTAACAGTCTATCAATTTTGTCGATCTTTTCAAAAAACCAGCTCCTGGATTCATTGATTTTTTGAAGGGTGTTTTTGTGTCTCTATTTCCTTCAGTTCTGCTCTGATTTTAGTTATTTCTTGCCTTCTAATAGCTTTTGAATGTGTTTGCTCTTGCTTCTCTCGTTCTTTTAATTGTGATGTTAGAGTGTCCATTTTAGATCTTTCCTGCTTTCTCTTGTGGGCATTTAGTGCTATAAATTTCCCTCTACACACTGCTTTGAATGCGTCCCAAAGATTCTGGTGTGTTGTGTCTTTGTTCTTGTTGGTTTCAAAGAGCATCTTTATTTCTGCCTTCATTTCGTTATGTACCCAGTAGTCATTCAGGAGCAGGTTGTTCAGTTTCCATATAGTTGAGTGGTTTTGAGTGAGTTTCTTAATCCTGAGGTCTAGTTTGATTGCACTGTGGTCTGAGAGACAGTTTGTTTTAATTTCTGTTCTTTTACATTTGCTGAGGAGTGCTTTACTTCCAACTATGTGGTCAATTTTGGAATAGGTGTCGTGTGGTGCTGAAAAGAATGTATATTCTATTGATTTGGGTTGGAGAGTTCTGTAGATGTCTATTAGGTCTGCTTGGTGCAGAGCTGAGTTCAATTCCTGGGTATCCTTGTTGACTTTCTGCCTCATTGATCTTTCTAATGTTGACAGTGGGTTGTTAAAGTCTCCCATTATTATTGTGTGGCAGTCTAGGTTTCTTTGTAGGTCATTAAGGAGTTGCTTTGTGAATCTGGGTGCTCCTGTATTGGGTGCATATATATTTAGGATGGTTAGTTCTTCTTGTTGAATTGATTTCTTTACCATGTGTAATAGCCTTATTTGTCTATTTTGATCTTTGTTGGTTTAAAGTCTGTTTTATCCGAGACTAGGATTGTAACCCCTGCCTTTTTGTTTTCCATTTGCTTGGTAGATCTTCCTCCATCCCTTTATTTTGAGCCTATTTGTGTCTCTGCACATGAGATGGGTTTCCTGAATACAGCACACTGATGGGTCTTGACTCTTTATCCAATTTGCCAGTCTGTGTCTCTTAATTGAGGCATTTAGCCCATTTACATTTCAGGTTTGTATTGTTATGTGTGGATTTGATCTTGTCATTATGAAGTTAGCTGGTTATTTTGTTCGTTAGTTGATGCACTTTCTTCCTAGCCTGGATGGTCTTTACAATTTGGCATGTTTTTGCAGTGGCTGGTACTGGTTGTTCCTTTCCATGTTTAGTGCTTCCTTCAGGAGCTCTTTTAGGGTAGGCCTGGTGGTGACAAAATCTCTCAGCATTTGCTTGTCTGTAAAGGATTTTATTTCTTCTTCACTTATGAATCTTAGTTTGGCTGGATATGAAATTCTGGGTTGAAAATTCTTGTTTTTAAGAATGTCGAATATTGGCCCCCAGTCTCTTCGGGCTTGGAGAGTTTCTGCCAAGAGATCCGCTGTTAGTCTGATGGGCTTCCCTTTGCGGGTAACCCGACCTTTCTCTCTGGCTGCCCTTAACATTTTTTCCTTCATTTCAACTTTGGTAAATCTGACAATTATGTGTCTTGGAGTTGCTCTTCTCGAGGAATATCTTTGTGTTTCCTGAATTTGAATGTTGGCCTTCCTTGCTAGATTGGGGAAGTTCTCCTGGATAATATCCTGCGGAGTGTTTTCCAACTTGGTTCCATTCTCCCCATCACTTTGAGGTACACCAGTTAGATGTAGATTTGGTCTTTTCACATAATCCCATATTTCTTGGGGGTTTTGTTCATTTCTTTTTGTTCTCTTTTCTTTAAACTTCTCTTCACACTTCACTTCATTCATTTTGTCTTCCATTGCTGATACCCTTTCTTCCAGTTGATTGCATCAGTTACTGAGGCTTGTGCATTCGTCACGTACTTCTCATGCCATGGTTTTCAGCTCCTTCAGGTCCTTTAAGGACTTCTCTGCATTGGTTATTCTAGTTATCCATTCGTCTAATTATTTTTCAAAGTTTTTAACTTCTTGCCATTGGTTCAAACTTCCTCCTTTAGCTCGGAGTAGTTTCATCTTCTGAAGCCTTCCTCTCTCAACTTGTCAAAGTCGTTCTCCATCCAGCTTTGTTCTGTTGCTGGTGAGGAGCTGCAGTCCTTTGGAGGAGGAGAGGCACTCTGATTTTTAGTGTTTCCAGTTTTTCTGCTCTGTTTTTTCCCCATCTTTGTGGTTTTATCTACCTTTGGTCTTTCGTGATGGTGACTTACAGATGGGTGTTTGGTGTGGATGTCCTTTGTGTTTGTTAGTTTTCCTTCTAACAGTCAGGACCCTCAGCTTCAAGTCTGTTGGAGTTTACTGGAGGTCCGCTGCAGACCCTGTTTGCCTTAGTATCAGCAGCGGTGGCTGCAGAACAGCAGATATTGGTGAACTGCAAATGCTGCTGCCTGATCATTCCTCTGGAAGTTTTGTCTCAGAGGAGTACCCGGACTTGTGAGGTGTCAGTCCACCCCTACTGGGGGCTGCCTCCCTGTTAGGCTACTTGGGGATCAGGGACCCACTAGAGGAAGCAGTCTGTCCATTCTCAGATCTCAAGCTGCATGCTAGGAGAACTACTACTCTCTTCAAAGCTGTCAGACAGGGACATTGAAGTCTGCGGGGGTTATTGCTATCTTTTGTTTGTGCCCTGCCCCCAGAGGTGGAGCCTACAGAGGCAGGCAGGCCTCCTTGAGCCATGGTGGGCTCCACCCATTTTGAGCTTCCCTGCAGCTTTGTTTACCTACTCAAGCCTGAGCAATGGCAGGCGACCCTCCCCCAGTCTCACTGCCACCTTGCAGTTTGATCTCAGTCTGCTGTGCTAGCAATGAGCGAGCCTCCATGGGTGTAGGCCCCTCCAAGCCATGTGCAGGATATAATCTCCTGGTGTGCCATTTGATAAGCCCATTGGAAAAGTGCAGTATTAGGGTGGGAGTGACCCGATTTTCCAGGTGCCGTCTGTCACCCCTTTCTTTGACTAGGAAAGGGAGTTCCCTGACCCCTTGCACTTCCCAGGTGAGGCGATGCCTTGCCCTGCTTCGGCTCATGCACGGTGCGCTGCATCCACTGTCTGGTACTCCCCAGTGAGATGAACCCGGTACCTCAGTTGGAAATGCAGAAATCACCCATCTTCTGCGTCGCTCACTCTGGCAGCTGTAGACTGGAGCTGTTCCTATTCGGCCATCTTGGCTCCACCCCCCTACTCTGTATTTTCTGACCTACATCTCCCATTTCCTTACTCACAAGATGTCCTTGGCAACCACTGTTTCATTTTCTATTTCTGTATATTTGAATTTTTAAAAAATTTTTCAGATCTACATGAGATCATGCAATTATTTTTCTTCCTGTGTTTGGTTTATTTCACTAAGCATAATTCTTCTAAGCTCATCCATGTTGTGATGAATGACAATATATCATTCTTTTTTTAGGGCTGAATAATATTCCATTCTATATATGTACTACAGTTTAAACATTTGTCCACTGATGGTCATTTAGATTGTTTCCATATCTTGGCTGTTATGAATAATGCTGCAGTAAATATGGGAGTGCAGACATCTTTATGAAGTGGTGATTTCATTTCCTTTGGGTATATTCCCATAAGGGGGATTGATGGTAGTTCTACTTTTAATTCCTTTAGTTGCCTCCATATTGTTTCTCATAATGGCTGTGCCAAGCTACATTCCTACTGACAGTGTGTAAGAATTCCCTTTTCTCTTTACCTCACCAACATTTGTTATCTTTTGACTTTTTGACAATAACCATCATAACAGGTGTAATGTGGTATAGTGTATAGTGATTTTGATTTGCATTCCCAATGATTAGTGATGTTAAGCACCTTTTCATATACCTCTTGGCCATTTTTATGTCTTCTCTGGGGAAATGTCTATTCAGATCCTTTGCCATTTTAAAATCAGCTTATTTGTTTTTTTCAGTATTGAATTTATGAGTTCTTTATAAATCTTGATTATTAATTCCTTATCAGATTTATCATTTGCAAATATATTTTCCAATCCTTAAGCTGCCATTTCATTTTGTTGGTTCTTTTATTATGTAGAAGCTCATACAAGTCTGGTGGAACATACACGTATCAGTCAATGTGATACATCACATTTACAGAATGAAAGTTAAAAACCACATGATCACCTCAACTGACACTGAAAAAGCTTTTGACAAAGTCCAACATTCTTTCTTGATAAAAACTCTCAACAGTGTTAAAAATAATAAATTCAGTAAAGATACAAAATGCAAGATGCAAAATGAATATAGCAAAATCAGTAGCATTTTTATATATGAATAATGATCTAACTGAAAAAGACATCAAGAAAGCAATTCCACTTATGATAGCATAAAAAAATCCTAGGAATAAATCTAAGCAAGGAATTAGGATATCTATACATAGAAAACTCTAAAGCACTGAAAGAAATTGATGAAGCCACAAATAAATAGAAATATGTCCTGTGATCATGGAGCAGAAGAATTAATATGATTAAAATGACCATATTACCCAAAGTAATCTACAGATTTAATGCAAGCCCTATCCAAACCTAATGGCATTCTTCACAGAAATAGAAAAAACAATCACAAATTTTATATGGAAACGTAAAAGACCCTGAATGGCCAAAACAATTTTGAGAAAGAAAACACTGGAGGCACCACACTTCCTGATTTAAAATATATTACAAAGCTAAAGCTCATCACAACAGTATGGTACTGACATAAAAACAGACCCATAGACCAGTGGAACAGAATAGAGAGCCCAGAAGTAAACCCAAATACATGCGGTCAACTAATTTTTGACAAAGGCACCAAAAAAGAACAATGGGGAAAAGGACAATCTCTTCCAATAAATCGTGCTGGGAACGTTGAATTTCCACATGCAAAATAATAAAATTGGGGGCAGGGCATGGTTACTCACACCTGTAATCCCAGACTTTGGGAGGTTGAGGTGGGAGAATTGCTTGAGCCTAGGGACTTAAGAACAGACTAGGTGACATAGTGAGACACTATCTATTAAAAAAAAAATAGCTGGGCATTGTAGCACGTTCCTTAGTTCTAGCTACTTGGCAGGCTGAGACCAAAGAATCGCTTGAGCCCAGAAGTTCAAGGCTGTAGTGAGTTGTGATTGCACCACTGCACTGCATTCCAGCTTGGCTGACAGAGTGAGACCCTGTCAAAAAAAAAAAAAAAAAAAAGGAAAAGAAAAGAAAAAAATGGAATCCTCATCTTATACCATATACAAAAATCAACTCAAAATGGATAAAAGACCTAAATATAAAAATTGATATTTGAGACTACTCAAACCACTGAACATAAGTCATATTTAGGCTATTTATTACATTTGAAACTATGAAACTCCTAGAAGAGACAGACTATAGGAGAAAAGCTCCTAGACATTGGCGTTGGCAGTGATGTTTTAGATTTTATACCAAACGCTCAGGCCATAAAAGTAAAAATAAATAAGTGGGACTACATCAAGCCTTTATCTGTTTTAAATTTGAATTATATGTATTTTTATTGTTGAATTGTAAGTCTTTTTTATAGATTCAGGATACATATGCCTAACAAGATTTGGTGGCATAATATGTAAAATTAAGGTTCAATATTATGTGCTGCCTTCACATTTGGAAAAATCGCAAGGGCCTCGAATGGCCTAACTGTAGGTTCTCCTCCCCATTCTGCTGCCATAGATAAGGTTGCCTAGAAATAGCCCCGCTTATGAAATGGACCAGATGTGGTTCCTGCTTATTTGTGAGTGGCAGGTTTCAATTTCCTGCCAGTCCATGGGATTTTTCCAATAAGCCAATCATATCCTCTCATTGGAACCAGGGGACGTTGCATCCTCTTGATACTACAAAGTCAGCTTCCCAAAGTCCTTGTCATTCACTCTGTTCCTGAGTAAACCTCTATGTGGTCCTATGTGGTGTGGTGTCCTCCTCCCCTGAGGTATGAGTGCATGTGACTAACAAACTGCTGTCGATCTCCTCTTTCTGGTGGCGGAAGTTGGGCCATCCCCATAACTCTAGGGTGGGAATCCCTCCTTTCACCAATGAGCTGAACAAGAGGCAATCAAAACAAATTTGCAAATATTTTTTTCCCATTTTGTGTGTGGTCTTTCACTTCCTTGATAGTCTCATTTGAAGCATAAAAGTCTTAAATTTTGATGAAGTCCTATTTATCTTTTTGTTTTGTTTTGTTGGTGGTTGCTTGTGCTTTTGGTCCCATATCTAAGAAGGCTTTACTTAACCCCAAATCACATAGATGCACTCCTATGTTTTCTTCTAAGAGTTTATAGTTTTAGCTCTTACATTTGGTTTATGATCCATTTGGAGTTAATTTTAGTGTGTGGTATAAGGAATGGCTTCAACCTTATTCTTTTACACGTGGATATCCGGTTATTCAATACCATGTGTTGAAGAGTATTTTCCCCCACTGAATTATTTTGGCACCTCTGCCAAAAGTTGTCCATTACCTTTTGAATAGTTTTTCTATATTTTGAGAAGTTTCCATTTTTGAGTCCCACATTTCTGCTGTAGAGTCAAAACTTAAGTTTATAGCTTTTCTTGCAGCTAAATGTGAGCATGTGTCTGAGGATTCTGCTATCAGATAAGCCCATGAAAGACTCTGATACATAGGAGAGCAATATGAGCAAACAGGCTCTAGGTGGAACCACCTACCTGCTGATGAAGTGGTGGCAATGGCTACAGGGGTCCCTAGTCTTTGATGGGGCCATGGAAGTGGTGTTTGTTTCTTTAACAAGTCAGCTGTATCTTGTTTTTTTTTTTGCATTATATCCAAGCTCATGCTTGGGCCTTGTTCTCCAACACTTCTATGGATTATCATATGTTTTTTCTTTTTGATTAATCAGCCAATGTCAGCTTCTGTTGTTCACAACCAACAGCCTGGGTGACACGCACTTAATGGAAAAAGAAAATAGAATTTAAGGTAATAAATTGCACTTTAACTTTGCATAGAACATGGATTTGCCAATTTCTACTGGCCTTTGTGATGGGGGTTTAGGGTACTTAGAAAACAGTATCTCTTTCAAGCCAGTCAGATGCAATTGTCTGCTGCCAAATTAAAGACAAGCAGTGGACTCTGCAATTAAATTTGCATAGATGCTTTATATTTTCATCTCTGACCAGCTTTGCTCCAGTTCTTTTCCTGTTTTAGAACTTTAGCTCTATACCACAGTTAGGCCCGTATTGTACGGGCCTGGTTGTACAAGTAGGCTCCCTGCTTTGACTCATTTGACTTACGTCTCTTCCTTGAAGAATGGGATGTGACAGACCTCTCCGGTCCTTCACATCTAAATAATCAGCCTGTTCATCAATCCCTTAAGACCCAATCCTTGGCTCCATGTAGCTTAGCATGTTAAAGATTGGACCTGCTTAGCCAAATTCAATCCATTTTGCTCTAGTTCTCTGGATTCAAGGGCATGCCAATTGCTATGTGGGGTAGAGAAAAGTTGTATCTCATGAAAAATGTCCCATGGAGGAAATAAAACACTGACATTTGATGGGAGAGAACAGCTATAATGAGTCAATTGAAGAGGTGAGAGAGCAGTAAGCCACCTGGTACTTTCTGACCTCTCCTTGACAGAGACCACCAGTTCTAATCACTCTCCTTTCTCCTGCAAAAACTTTTTGATAACCTAGACAAATGGCTTCGCTTCTTCATGGAGATTCAAATCCTTAAGAAACAGAGCCCATCATTTGTTAATGAATTCAAAGATTTGGTCTTTTTTATGTTCTATCTGTAAAGGGATTAAACTAAATATGTTACCAGAATCCTCTCTTCTCTGGAAATTACATATTCTGTATTTCCTATTTCTCCTCATCACTAAATTCACACTTCAGGGCTTGGAGCTACTTATATTGGCAACCTCAGTAGCTACAAATAATGATCTTGGCATAAGTTATGGGGTGGATGGAGGAGATTTCTTTAGAGATCTTGTGAAGATGTCAAGATTGTCTCCTTTAGATGTCGTAGTGGTTGCTGGGTAATGAAATACTGATGGTTCCTAGTATGAAGACGTATATTGCATGTTCTCCATCTTGGAGAATTGAAATCTACTGTCATTTTATTTTTGCCTCTTAGACAATCAGCTTAAATCTTTGCCTACATCATTAAAAACTAGAATTAGTCTGAACAGTGTCGTTGGGGAAAGTTAGATATTTTTGAGAGCATGAACCAAGAAAAATAGACAGGTAAAAGTAATGTGAAATGGTCTCTGTCAAAGTCATTATGTTTGATAGGTTTTTCTAAGGCATTAACCTCAGAGGTGTCTTCAAGAGATGCTTTCAAGATACAGCATTCTTATAAAAGAAGACATCAGTCAGTGGGCTAAAAAATAGGCTAGGACCTAGAGGGACTCTATTTGAAATTCCCTTTCAGTACTGAATTTCTGAGGCACAGTGGCAAAGTCATTTAGTTCAACATGGCTTCAGTTTTGCTACCTGTAGATGGGATAGCTTCTTATGTAGTTTAATAGTTTATACTTTCTTCAGATTACAGAAGCATTATACATGTATTCATGAAAAAATGCATTTAGACAAAAAGAATATCAAATACATCTTCAATCTTCCTCCAACCCAGAGGAAATAATTACGTTGGTGCGTATCCTTCAAGATTTGCAGATTATCTTTGCATCTTCAGTTTCAAGAACCATCATTAATTAAATGACTGATAAACAACGAAAATTTAGTCAAATTTTACATTTCACTCTATTACCTTTCTCTATCTGAGGTAAAATAAGTGCAATCGTAACAAAAGGTCAATAAAATTGGCATGAGCAATAGACTTTATGTTATATCACAAAATTGTAATTTTGTACCACCTGAAGCAGATACAATTTTAAGCATGGATATATATGCCTAAGGCAGCCATAGTGGCAAACTGCTCTTGCGGAATTTTGTAGAATATCTTGTAAATGGTTCTCAGTCAACAGTGTATGGGAGAAAAATAGTTGCCAATTCGATGACACAGGGTGGGGTACGGCAAGCCCCTTTGCTGATGGAAAAACACTCCTAAGGTAGGAGCCACAGTTCAAGAAATAGGAAAGCCCCTCACCTCTGTGTGATGCTATGTAAGCCAGCCAGTGATGACCAGGGTGACCGAGACTACACAGGGGCTGGTTAGTTCCTTTAAACCTTTGCTGTCTTCATGGAATGGTATGTTTTCCTAACATGCTTAGGGACTCAGGCTAGCTCTAGGGCTCCTCACCCAGAGGGCCTCTCTGGACTGCTCTGTTTGTAAGGGTTTTTGTGGCGAGGTAAGTGGAGTTCCTTCCAGTATTATTGTCTCAATGGGGGGAGAAAGAGACTGAGGTCTAGATCTTTTGAGATGGCACCTCTCCAAAACATTGATTGCTCATGAACAGGAAACTAGCTGCCTGTGGAAGAGGGGTGGAAGGGAAATTTTACAGAGTATATAACTTCATGTACATTTGAGTTTTATACCATGTACAAATACTATCTATTCTAAAAACAAATATAAATTAACATTTAAAATATTTAAAAATAGAAACAACAAAAATCAGGTATTTTCAGTGGAGGTTAAATTGCTTTGTGGAATTTTAAAACTCTATATATGGTTTGATTCTCTTGGAGGCTTTAAGG
Source organism: Pan troglodytes (assembly GCF_028858775.2). Lineage (NCBI taxonomy): Eukaryota > Metazoa > Chordata > Mammalia > Primates > Hominidae > Pan > Pan troglodytes. Next base: position 66,362,469 of record NC_072403.2, read on the forward strand.
GAATATGATGAAATATTTACATGCAGAAAATACTACTTCCTTTACCATCCTGGATTAATTTTAAAAAGGTATAAGTGATGTTGCATTTATAGCAGACTGTATTCCAATATGAGTGCTATGGCTACAGGATTCAAATTGCTCTAACTAAACCCACCAGGGAATATAAAAGGATATCCCCTAACTCACCTGTGAAGTAAGTATAGCATACTGGTGTCTTCGCCCACTGAGTAAACCTTGTCTTCTCCACAACAGTAGAGCTTTTCAAATCCTAACTGTGTTTTGCATTTTTAACTTTATAAGGAGGTTTTGAGTTAATGAGCACTTTTTAGACTCTCCGAGAGACAGTTTTTGTCTTTTGGTTTATTAGGCTGTGCACAGTAGCATTGGAATGTCATTTACTGCACAAATAGGTAATTTATGTAATCCGTTCATATGATTTGAATACATGCAAATAGTGGTACTAGACTGGAATTTGTTATCCTTCCACATGGTAGATTACACAGTTACTGAATAAGCCATTAATGTGACTACACATTAAATAGTCTGCATTCATCCTATGACCTCGTATTTATTTTCCTAATATTTTATATTTTAAATTTAATTTGGGCAAGGAATGAGCTTGACTGCTAGGAAACATACTTAACATAGACTGTATTCTGTTAATCTTTGTTTAGAAATTTCTTTTAGAGTTTTAGGCAAGTAGACATTTTGAATTTTCTACTTATTCATTTTATTGTGCTATTAAGATTATTAAGAAGTTAATAACTAAAAACATATCAAGTGAAATTGTCTTCATGTTAATAACCCAAGCACAGATGTAAGCATACATTTTTGTGTGCCCTCATTGTATCTAGCCACCTTTGCAATACTAAAAATAACTTGGTTTTGTGCATTTCTGATCTCTTTTTTTCAATCTCTTCCTTCTCATTATCATTGGGCCTTCTTGCTCAAGTTCTCCATCTCTTTCTCTGCCTACTTGCCTTTCCTTCTATTCCCCTCTGGGCCAACCAGATCAACTGGAGGCTTGTAAACTGATAACCCTGGTTATAACTCAGTACAATCAGAGGAAAAGGGTTCTTAACATTCTTGATTTCTGCCTTTCTCTCTAAACTGTGAGTCTGATTAAATTATGCACTTGATGTTGATGTTCTTAAAAGCACATTTAATGGGATGCACCAATCAAGTAAAATTTCCTTGTTTTATTTTTTCTGAGTTCTTTTTATAGTGAAAAATAGCAAACACATAGCAAAATTGGATAAAACATAAATGTACCACTTAATATATATTTTAAGGCCAAAGAGTATTTAACCATCACCCAGGTAAATAGGTTGCCAGCACCTAAGAATTTCCTTGCATTTCCTTCCCTTTATCCCCACCAATTAACCACTATCCAGACTTTTATGGTAATTATTTCCTTTTCTCTATAATTTCACCACCTATGTATGCATTCTCTCAAACAGTAGTTTAGTTTTGTGTATATTTTTAAACTTCATATAAGTTTAGCTTATAAGTGTTTGGGTCTGGTTTTGTATGGGTCAGGAAACAAGTAGTGTATTTAAAAGGAGGATTTAAAAGTTTCACAAAGAGACTATATACAAGTTGTGTGCAAGGTTAAAGGAAATCAATAAAGGATGATGTAATACTCCAGGGCTGGCAATGGCTGAGGAGTGGGGAATGTTTACTACCCCTGGACCCAAAGGGCTCAGGCAAAGTGCAAGCAGTTACAGGAACCCTGTGCTTGCCACTGCTGTAGGGGAGAGCAGCTCAACAGCCAGCATGGGCTTTGGTTAGAGGAATGCAGCCCAACAATCTATGCACTGGCAGGGAGAGTACTAAGGAACAAATATCCTGGCCTCTTGCCCTCTGCTCTGTCTCTTGTTGGTTGTATCTGACTAAAAGTCAGAGTGCAAGTGGCTTCTTTGAAGTCCATACTGGTGAGGCCCTCAGGCACAGAGAAGGATAGAGAGTGTACCTGGAGGGTCAAATAGACCATGTCCTGAACAGGCTTCTTTTGCTTGCCCTTATTTCACATTGTTGTAAATGGCTGTATTTTGTTATTTTCACTGCTGTATAGTGCTTTATTATGGAAACATCATTATTTATAGATTTTATTGTTGATGAACATTTGGGTTGTATCTTGTTTTTGGCTATTAATGCATGTCTGTTGAGACACATGGGGATGTTTTCTCTTGGGTGTATATCAAGGAGCAGAATTACTAGAAAATGTGGTGTGTGTATATGCAGCTTTGGTAAATAATGTCAAAGTATTTTCCAGAGTCCTTGTTTTACACTGCCACCTGCAGTCATTGAGATTTCTGTTTTTCCACAGCCTTTCAAATCTTACGTTGTCAATCTTTTTACTTTTACCCATATTGGTGTGTGGTATAATATTATTCAGTTTACATTTTCTTTGTCAGTAACAGGTCCACACATTGTTCATTTTCATTAGCTATTTGGATAATTTGTATATTCAACCCTCTTGTTCATTTTCTATTGCATGTTCTCCCTTTTCCTTATTTATATGTAGGAAGATTTAAAAATATATTCCTAATTACTAGTTCTTTGTTGGATATAGAGGCACACACATACACACACACACACACACAACTTCCCACTTTATAGTCTTTGTTTCCTGTCTTAATCATGTATTTTGATGGATAGAAGCTTTTTAATTTATTATTACCTAATTTACCAATCATTTCTCTTATAGTTAGTGCTTTTGTGTTCTATATAAAAACTAACTCCCTCTCCATTAATTTAGATTCTTTCCAATTTCTCTTAATAATATTTTATAGTTTTATGTATAAAAGCTTTACATATCTTTTATTGCTTTTATTCCTATTTTATATTTTTTACAGTATTACAAATAGTACCTTTTAAAACTTAATTTTCTAATTATTTATGCTCTTGCAGAGAAATAAAATTTTATATAGCAATTTATTTTCCAAGTAGGAAACTAAAGACTATTCTAGGCATTTTATACAGAGGGAGTTTAATATAGGGGATTTATAACATAGGTGGTAGAGGAACTGAGAATCGAAAGAGGGTAAATAATGGGGCAACCAAGAAGTTATAAAAGGGGGGTAAGCTGCTTGCACTTCTAGACCAAAGGGACAAAGACATGAGGCAATACTACTGAAGCCCAGAGCCCAGCATCACTCAGCAGAAGTGGAACCGTGAGGATCCTGTGTAGCAGGAACTAGAATCAGTAGTTACCTGAGATGCTACAGAAGACAGAGGGAGAGAGGAAAATGCCTTTTTCCCTCTCTGCCTACTAATATTCATAAGTACCTTCCATTGGCTGAATATATGTAGAAGCCAGAGGCAAAGGAGGCTGAAATTCAGGGGAAAACATGGGAAAATGGAGTGTAGATCCGATATGAATAGGTAGCTGATTGACCTATTACTTATTCTGATAATTTATTGCTCCTACCCATCTATCTTTTTATTTGTATTTGAATACATGCAACGATATCTTCTACAAATAATGGCATTTTTATTATTTCCCTTTCAATCCTTATAACTTGTTCATTTTTGTACTGGCTAGATGTGAGCAGATTTATAGGCTCCAGAGGCTACCAGAGTATTCTGAGTTGCCCTGAAGTCTTCCTGGATCCATCTAAGGATCTTCTTGGATACTTCATGCCCACTTGACATGTCTCACTGCATCTAGCTTATTATTAGAATTACAGCCTCATGGAATTTTTGAGCTGGAAGGGATCTAAGAGGTCACCTATCCAAGGGTTGATAAACTATGGATCTTGGGCCAAATCTGGCTGCTACCTGTTTTCATAAATAAAGTTTTCTTGGAACATAGCACATTTCTTTGTTTACATAATATCTGTGCGTGCTTGCTTTTAAGCTATAATGGCAGAGTTGTTTAGTTGAATAAAGACTATATGGCCCTCAAAGCCCAAAATGTTTATTATCTGGCTCTTGACAGATAAGCTTGCTGACTCCTTATCTAGTTTATCCTCTTCATTTGAGAGATGAGGAGATTGGTCACCACCCATGGTCACACAGCTGTTACAGGCAGAATGTAGATTGAATCAGAATTCTAGATTTATAAACTAGTGTTTCATCACTGCACTATATGATTAAAATCCTCTCCCTGATCCGACATGAAAGTCTGCATCCTAGGATGAGGCTTATCCTGGTAGGATGGAGCTCCTAAAGTTGAGATGGTCAGGGACCCCACAGCCAGATGGGAAGCCAGCTCAGACTCACTGGGTGCAACCTGTCAAAGCCTTTATTCCTATCATAGATAAGACCCTGACAATAATAGTGTACTTTAGCCCTTGAGCAATAAAGAAAGGAAAAAATATCAGCAATAAGTTCCTTCTCTTTTTTGTCTATAGCTCTCTCCTCCACATGCAGTAACAACATGATGTTAGATAATGGTTAGTAAAAGTACTAGACAAATTTAAATTTGTTAATTTCAACTTGGAAATATTCTGTTACTGTTTGCTTGAAAGTTAAAAATCCCAAAGGACCTTGAATTATTATTTACTGTCCTTGTTGCCATTATTCACAGCTTCTTAGGCATACAAACATTCAATTAAATTTTCAAGCCATGCTATTTGCATGGATGCAGGGAGAATTTCTGTTGAAAAAGAGATGACCTCAAATCTTTGTTTTTCAATATTGAGGTCTAGGCTTTCTTCTATTTGAAAAGGCATAAGCAATTATTAAAAAACATGTTTATATTATTTTACATTTTTTCTTTCTCATACTCTTTATCTCCTACTTTCTCACTATCTCTAACACAACTCAGGAGTCTTCAGATGGAAAGAATGTGAGCTTTAAGCTTGTCCTTGTCCTCTTGTTTACCGCTGCATTGTTTCTGGGTGTGAAGTGCCAATTACCATAAAAAAGCTTTTACTTAACTAGATATTTCTACAAATGAGGACTTTTCAGTAAGAGCAATAAGGAAATTAATTTGGTTTTTTATTAACCCAAACTTGTCATTCTTCTTTTACTACATTGTAGGGTAATTTTCTTTTTAAAAAGTTCACTTCAAGTCCTCTCTGCTTTGACTTTCTTTGCAAAGCTATGACTTCAGCAGGACCACTTTAGAACAAAAATATCAGATTTAATTTTTTTGTTTTTATTTATTTAACTATTTAAGAGAATGGTTGTGCTTTCTCTCCATGAGTACTTTCTTTTGGCTCTGACCCAGCATCTCTCTGTCTTTTACCCTAGATAACCCATGGACAAGTGTCTTAGTAGTATGGAGGTAGTTGCAGAGGGGATACCTGCATCATTTCACAGAACTCCCAATACATGACTCTGCCATTCTCTGAACCATTTCCTTCTTCTCGAGGAAGAGAAAATGTGAAAAGAGACAATCTGGGTTGCTTGCCTTGTTGTTATTTCCCGTACTGGGGAACTAGTAGCTCTATATTATGTAAGACTTTTCATTATGCCATAGTTCCAAAATCAGGCTAGATACTTGCATTAAAAGTAGAGAGCGGAGGAATGGGTAATATTAAGTTGAGCATGAAATCTAGTGTCTTATCTTTTCCTTTTTTTGACATGAGTACCCTAGAGCCAACAATCTGAACATTTAATTCCCTATTGACTATGTAATGGGAAAAGCTCAGGTTTTTCCCACCTATTCCTAAACGAGGCCACAGTCACAGTAATAACCAAATCTCAGTCCCTTAAGGTTCTACTTCCTTGACCAAAGACAATTTTGTTGCTTTTTTCACCCATAGTTTCCCCCTGTTGATTTCTGAGACTCCTCAGGGGGCTCATATGTCTCCACAATTTAGTTCTGGTTACTGCCCAGTGCTGCTACATGCAGAGGTAGGATGTCATGATATCTCTCCTGCAGAACACACAAGTGTTCTTAGCCCTATAGCTCTACCTCATTCAGAGATTTTTTTCTCCTAGCCCTGTTTCTGCTAGTGCCTCAAATAAGTGCTGAAGTCCAGTATCTAAAGAACTCAGTGCCACTTGGCCACTCAGCTGCGGAACCAGAGGTCTGTAAATGGACATATGCAAGTGGAAAAGGACAATGTTCCTTTCATGCCATGTACCCACACCAGTTGTACATGGGCACATGCAATGTTATAGCTCTCCTACCTGCCTTGATCTAGCAATTTGCTTCTGGGCAGGAAGCTCTAATTAAGATCTTACTGTCTTCAAGGAGGATCTCAGGCAATTTGTCCATATGATCATGATGATCATGATATTATAAGGTGAGAGAATATTTTTTTCTGAGTGATGTTTGGTCAGAGCCCATAAGTGTCAAAGTTAATAACTGTTAATAGTGCAGCTTTTCCAATTCATAAATTTTCCAATTCATAAATTCCCATTTCCTCACTCTGATCTTCCCATCCAGAGGAGATAACAATTTATCTGTCCAATTATTCTCATATATCCAGAATGGTTAGACAGAAACAAGTACAAGTATTAATGCTTTAGAGACATATCCAGTGAAGTCAGGATAGGCTGGGCATAAAGACAGGGCTAGGACCTTTGACTTTGAGAGAAGCAAATGCTTAAAGAGATTCTGTCTCTGCTTTCCTTCTCTCCATATCTCAAGATCCTGTATTCCTATTGATTACTTTTATGCCTTTTCATCACAAGTTTAGAAGGAGTTGCATCAACATGTTATCTTAAAAAATGTCATCACTTTTGGAGAATATGCTTAGAGGGCGACTGTTGCCCTTTCTTACCACAGACCACAGTTATATTTGGATGACTTTGCTGTATTTAGAACAAACTCCCCTCTATTTCTCAAGTTTGGTGCTGAGTCTGACTTTTAGAACAAATTCCTAACTCCTGTATGGCTAAAAGTTCTTACTTTTTTTAATAGCTATGAACCTCTTTGGAAGTCTGAAGTCTGGAGCCTGTGGACCTTTCTCAGGATATGTTTAAATAGTGTCAAATACACAGAATTATAAAGAAGGCTAATTAAAGGACAGTTAACAAATCTTTTTTTAAAAAAATTGCTTCTTTATTTACACATTTTATAACAAGATCCAGTGATAGGTCTAGTAACCAATTTTGAAGTAGTGATAAAATGATATTTTGAATTAATTGCAATAACTGTAACATTAGGTGAAAATATCTGTGTTTTCCATTGGTGATAAAGTTACAAATATTGCTAACACTGTTCTGGTTTGTAATAGAGGAAATATTATAGAGTAGTTAAAGATTAGTAAAAACAAACATGCATTTTTTTTTTCTATGCAAGTTCATGGACTCCCTGAATTTGGAGTTTGTAGATCCTTAGCTAATATGGTAAGCTCTGAGTAGGGTCCTCGTAGTTCTTCCTGTTATCTAGTCGTGGTCAAGATGGCTGTAATCCATTCTGCGATATCTTTGTCTCTTGAAGGGAATCAGAATTTCCTCTGGTTCGATAATAATTTTTGGCCCCTTAGGAAATTATGAGAAAAGAAATGCTGCTCAATTACACTGCTGAGAAGAATCCAATGCTCAAGGACAAATGGGGCTTCGGGCAGTAGGGAGGAGGGTTGCCATCTACTCTCTTCTGCAGCATTTCAACCCAGCTCCCTCTTAGGACTTTTAGGCATTTTGGTGCTTACCTCAGGTTTATGGAGTAGACAAAGATTGCTCCATTCTTCCATACACAAACCTTGTATCCCATATAAACTGGCTCTCTTAATGTTTTCTTACCTCTCCTTGTGCCTTCCCACCTCTGTGCTTGGTGTGTGCTGTCCTTTCTCCTGAGGTGCCCCACTTTCTATCACTCTGTCAAAAGACTTTGGATCTGGTGAGACCATGGATGATTTGTTTTATTTATTTTCCTCATTAAAATCCCCCCTTAATGCCTGTGGAATAGCTAAGATTTGTGTTGTATGCACTACTCTTATAGAAAAATATGCAGTGTTTATTTTGAAACATTGTGCCAACATTTTTGGTCCCATTCAAATCCAACTACCTCCTTGGGGCCTTCCCTGATATTCTCAGTTTCACAGGGACTCTCAACATGAATTCACATTACCTCCCCTGTGCTTCTCACATTCTGTCTACATTAGCGAATTAATTGCTTATTGAACAAATTCCTCATCTTGTCTTTCCTTCCAGATTAAGTCCTTTGAAAATAGTGCCCATGTGTTTATTAATGGCCATATTCTCCCAGCACCCAGCCCAATATCTTGCACATAATATCCTATTTTATCATATTCTAATTAGCCAATTATTTAAGATGCCACATGGTAAGCACTTAAGAAAAAAACACTTGTGGCCATATTTTGAATGTAAGCAATGATAAGTAACATTTCATTTAAATTAATGTAAAGTTGTTTTGAAAAGGCTACTTACTATTCACTGCAATAAGAGCTGTTAAGAGGGCAGTATTTCTACTCATCTTTCTGCATCAGGCCCCAGCCCAGCCCTGGCCTGGCTCCATTTAGCCAAAGAAGGATTTATTTTTGGTTGTTAATCAGGTTGGTCAAGCCATTTATTGGGCTTCCTGAGGAAGGCATTTCCTTTAATTCCTAGTCTTCTATTATATTTTGCATATTATTTCCCCAGTTCTGATTTTCTCAGGGAGGACCTGATTGTTTCTGAGTCTCTATCTATAAGTGATATATGCCATCAGAATTTTGCCAAAATTGTACCTATCTTGTAAACATCACAGAGGAGAGCTACAATGGAAAGCTGACTTCATTCTTTTTATTACATAGGCAGCTGTGTTTTCTGTACTTATTTAGAATTTTAGAACATTATGATACATTATCCAATTTCATAGTATTGATGGTAGGAAGTACTGTTCGCTGGCTGCAGACCCTCATGGCAGGTTTGTGCCAGATTTTGAGACTTGTGTAGTGAAAGGAGATCCAAATGACATAAACTTCTTGCAATAGCATTTTTTTTTTTTTTTTTTTTTTTTGCTGTGTTCAGGAGTGCAAGAAAGCAGATTGGGCTCAGCGGGGCGGGTTTGCTCTACTTTGAAGTGATGAGAAGAAACCCTGAGTGGAGCTGCAAGTTTTGCACCCAGCTCTGCCAGCTCTGCAGCTGGCAGCCATGGTATCAGTGTGGCCTTTCCAGCTACCTCTGGTCTTGATATGCACTTCCCTTGTATGCAATAAACTCTATGTTATTTCTCAGCTTATATTTCCTTCGGTTGGAGCTGTGATCTGGTTCTGCAACATATCCAATTGTGATATAAACAATGTGGATAAAAATCTATTAATGTCACAGAGAAATGCAAGTATAGAGTGCCTATGGCATGGTTTTGTAATATTTCCAATGTTTACAACTTAAACTTTTTATACTCTGCCTGCCTTAATTTGTTGTTGTCATGTTTTGTTTTGTTTTAGACTTTTCACAGCCTGAAGCCACAGTTTTTAGTTTTTATCTCTACTGATAAGTGGAAAAGAGGGATGAGGAAGGGGCTTTACTGGCCCAACCAGAAACAGAAACTAAGATCCCATGACTGTATTCTCTCCCTTGTACAGTCCTGCAGTCTAAACCATGTTTTAGGATACCTGCCTCTTTGTAACATTGTTCTTTCAACAGGAAGCAATAGTTATGGAAATTGGGGACTACATTAACCAACCAGCACTTTCTATTTTTTGTTGTTGTTATTACTCTATTTTATTCTTTTATTATTATTATTATACTTTAAGTTCTGGGATACATGTTCAGAATGTGCAGGTTTGTTACATAGGTATACATGTGCCATGGTGGTTGGCTACACCTATCAACCCATCACCTACATTAGGTATTTCTCCTAATGCTATCCCTCCCCTTGTCCCCCATTGGGCCCTGACAGGCCCCAGTGTGTAATGTTCCCCTCCCTGTGTCCATGTGTTCTCGTTGTTCAACTCCCATGTATGCGCAAGAACATGCAGTGTTTGGTTTTCTCTTCTTGTGTTAGTTTGCTGAGAATGCTGGTTTCCAGCTCCATCCATGTCCCTGCAAAGGACATGAACTCATTCCTTTTCATGGCTGCCTAGTATTCCATGGTGTATATATGCCACATTTTCTTTATCCAGTCTAACATTGATGGGCATTTGGGTTGGTTCCACATCTTTACTATTGTGAATGGTGCCACAATAAACATACGGGTGCATGTGTATTTATCGTAGAATGATTTATAATCCATTGGGTATATACCCAGTAATGAGATTGCTGGGTCAAATGGGATTTCTAGTTCTAGATCCTTGAGGAATCACCACACTGTCTTCCACAATGGTTGAACTAATTTACACTCCCACCAACAGTGTAAAAGCATTTCTATTTCTCCACATCCTCCCCCAGCACCTGTTGTTTCCTGACTTTTCAATGATCATCATTCTAACTGGTGTGAGATGATATCTCATTGTGGTTTTTATTTGCATTTCTCTAATGACCAGTGATGATGAGCTTTTTTTCATATGCTTGTTGGCCACATAAATGTCTTCTTTTGAAAATGGTCTGTTCATATCCTTCACCCACTTTTTGATGGGATTATTTGTTTTTATCTTGTAAATTTGTTTAAGTTCCTTGTAGATTCTGGATATTAGCCCTTTGTCAGATGGATAGATTGCAAAAATTTTCTATGACTCTGTAGGTTGCCTGTTTACTCTGATGATAGTTTCTCTTGCTGCGCAGAAGCTCTTTAGTTTAAGTAGATCCCATTTGTCAATTTTGGCTTTTGTTGCCATTGCTTTTGGTGTTTTAGTCATGAAGTCTTTGCCCATGCCTATGTCCTGAATGGTATTGCCTAGGTTTTCTTCTAGGGTTTTTATGGTTTTAGGTCTTAAATTTAAATCTTTAATCCATCTTGAGTTGATTTTTGTATAAGGTGGAAGGAAGGGATCCAGTTTCACTTTTCTGCATATGGCTAGCCAGTTTTTTCAATACCATTTATTAAATAGGGAATCCTTTCCCCATTGCTTGTTTTTGTCATGTTTGTCAAAGATCAGATGGTTGTAGATGTGTGACATTATTTCTGAGGCCTCTGTTCTGTTCCGTTGGTCTATATATCTGTTTTGGTATCAGATACCGTGCTGTTTTGATTACTGTAGCATTGTAGTATATTTGAAGTCAGGTAGTGTGATGCCTTCAGCTTTGTTCTTTTTGCTTAGGATTCTCTTGGCTATACAGGCCCCTTTTGGTTCCATATGAAATTTAAAGTATTTTTTTCTAATCCACTGAAGAAAGTCAATGGTAACTTGATGGGAATAGCATTGAAGCTATAAATTACTTTGGGCAGTATGACCATTTTCACAATATTGATTCTGAGCATGGAATGTTTTTTCCATTTGTTTGTGTCCTCTCTTATTTCTTGATCAGTGGTTTGTAGTTCTACTTGAAGAGGTCCTTTGCATCTCTTGTAAGTTGGATTCCTAGGTATTTTATTCTCTTTGTAGCAATTGTGAATGGTAGTTTGCTCATGATTTGGCTGTTTGTCTATTATTGATGTATAGGAATGCTTGTGATTTTTGGACATTGATTTTGTATCCTGAGACTTTGCTGCAGTTGCTTATCAGCTTATGGGGTTTTTGGGCAGAGACAATGGGGTTTTCTAAATATACAGTCATGTCATCTGCAAATAGAGGTAATTTGACTTCCTCTCTTCCTATTTGAATATGCTTTATTTCTTTATCTTGCCTGATTGCCTTGGCCAAAACTTCCAATACTATATAGGAATGGTGTGAGAGGGCATCTTTGTCTTGTGCCGGTTTTCAAAGGAAATGCTTCCAGCTTTTGCCCATTCAGGATGATATTGACTGTGGGTTTGTCATAAGTAGCTCTTATTATTTTGAGATATATTCCATCAATATCTAGTTTATTGAGTGTTTTTAGCAGGAAGGGGTGTTGAATTTTATTGAAGGCCTTTTCTGCATCTATTGAGAAAATCATATAGTTTTCGTCATTGGTTCTGTTTAGGTGATGGATTACATTTATTGTTTTGCATATTTTGAACCAGCCTTGCATCCCAGGGATGAAGCCAACTTGATCACGGTGGATAAGCTTTTTAATGCACTGCTGGATTCAGTTTGCCAGTATTTTATTGAGGATTTTCACATCAATGTTCATTAAGGATATTGGCCTGAAATTTTCTTTTTTTGTTGTGCCTTTGCCAGGTTTTTGTATCAGGATGATGCTGGCTTCTTAAAATGAGTTAGGGAGGAGTCCCTATTTTTCTGTTGTTTGGAATAGTTTAAGAAGGAATTGTCCCAGCTCCTCTTTGTACATCTGGTAGAATTTGGCTGTGAATCCATCCAGTCCTGGGATTTTTTTGGTTGGTAGGCTATTAATTACTGCCTCAATTTCAGAACTTGTTATTCGTCTATTTAGGGATTTGATTTATTTCTGGTATAGTCTTAGGAAGGTGTATGTGTCCAGGAATTTAACCATTTTTTCTACATTTTCTAGTTTATTTGTGTAGAGGTGTTTATAGCATTCTCTTATGGTAGTTTGTATTACTGTGGGATCAGTGGTGATCTCCCCTTTATCATTTTTTTATTGTGTCTATTTGATTCTCTCTTTTCTTCTATATTTGTCTGGCTACTGGTATATTTTGTTAATCTTTTCAAAAAGCCAGCTCATAGATTCACTGATGTTTTGAAAGATTTTTCATGTCTCTATCTCCTTCAGTTCTGCTCTGATCATAGTTACTTCTTGTTGTAGGGAAAAGAAAGAGAGATCAGACTGTTACTGTGTCTATGTAGAAAGGGAAGACATAAGAGACTCCATTTTGAAAAAGACCTGTACTTTAAACAATTGCTTTGCTGAGTTGTTAATTTGTAATTTTGCCCCAATCACTTTCCCCAGCCACTTTGACCCAACCTAAAGCTCACAAAAACATGTGTTGTATAAAATCAAGGTTTAAGGGATCTAGGGCTGTGCAGGATGTGCCTTGTTAACAAAATGTTTACAAGCAGTATACTTGGTAAAAATCATCACCATTCTCTAGTCTCAATAAACCTGGGGCACAATGCACTGCAGAAAGCCACAGGGGCCTCTGCCCTTGAAAGTGGGGTATTGTCCAAGGTTTTTCCCCATGTAATAGTCTGAAATATGGCCTCGTGGGATGAGAAAGACCTGACTGTCCCCCAGCCTGACACCCGTAAAGGGTCTGTGCTGAGGTGGATTAGTAAAAGAGGAAAGCCTCTTGCAGTTGAGATACAGGAAGGCCACTGTCTCCTGCCTGCCCCTGGGAACTGAATGTCTCAGTATAAAACCCGACTGTACATTTGTTCAATTCTGAGATGAGAGAAAAATTGCCCTATTGTGGGAGGCAAGACATGTTTGCAGCAATGCTGCCTTGTTATTCTTTTCTCCACTGAGATGTTTGGGTGGAAAGAAACATAAATCTGGCTTACGTGCACGTCCAGTCATAGTGTCTTCCCTTGAACTTAATTATGACATAGATTCTATTGCTCACATGTTTGTTGCTGACCTTCTCCTTATTATCACCCTGCCCTCCTGCTACATTCCTTTTTACTAAAATAATGAAGATAATAATCAATAAAAACTGAAGGAACTGAGAGACCAGTGCCAGTGCAGGTCCTTGGTATGCTGAGCACTGGTCCCCTGGGACCACTGTTGTTTCTCTATACTTTGTCTCTGTGTCTTATTTCTTTTCTCAGTCTCTCATCCCACCCGACTAGAAATACCCACAGGTGTGGAGGGGCAGGCCACCCCTTCATCTGGCACCCAATATGGGGCCTTTCTCTAAGGTGAAGGTACGCTAAGAACATGAGCAATGAGGACAGCTGACGAGCGAACCCTGAGTATGTGCACGGTCAGCCTTGCGGTAAGCTTGTGCACTTGGAGGAATGCAGAGTAAAAGAGGGGCAAACTAAAAGTAAATATGCCTCTTATCTCAGCTTCATTAAAATTTTCTTAAGAAGATGGGGAGTTAAAGCTTCTACAGAAAATCTAATTATACTATTTCAAACAATAGAACAATTCTGCCCATGGTTTCCAGAACAGAGAACTTTAGATTTAAAAGATTGGGAAAAAAATGGCAAAGAATTAAAACAAGCAACTAGGGAAGGTAAAATCATCCCACTTACCTTCTATGGTATGGTATGGAATGATTGGGCCATTATTAAAGCAACTTTAGAACAATTTCAAATAGAAGAAGATAGTGTTTCAGTGTCTGATGCCCCTAAAAACTGTGTAATAGATTGTGAAGAAGAGGCAGGAACAAAAGTTCAAGAAAGGAATGAAAAGTTCACATTGTAAATATGTAGCAGAGCTGGTAATGGCTCGGTCAACACAAAATGTTGACTACAATCAATTACAGGAGGTAATATATCCTAAAACATTAAAACTAAAAGGAAAATGTCCAAAACCATCAGGGCCATTGGGGCTAAAACCACAATGGCCACCTCCTCCTCAGCCAAGTGAGTGCTGGGGGAGGGAGCCTGAAAGTAGGCTTGCTGTGACTTGGCTCACAGCACTCATTATTGCGCAACCTACAGCTCACTACAATGAAGGAGCAATTCAGACTCACCCTGCAGTGTCCTGTATGGGTCAAACAGTGGCCACTCTCTAAGGAAAAGTTGGGTGTGCTACATAAAATAGTTAAAAAACTATTTTAAAAAGGACATGTTTCACCCACTTGCTCTCTTTAAAATTCTGCAGTGTTTGTAATTCAGAAAAAATCAGGCAGATGGTACATGTTAACTGATTTGAGAGTCATTAATGCAATAATTCAACCCATGGGGCCTCTCCAATCTGGACTGCCCTCTCTGGTCATGATCCCCAAAGATTGGCCTTTAATTATAATTGATCTAAAGGATTGCTTTCTTACCATTCCTCTGACAAAACATAATTAAAAAAAATTTGTTTTTACTATACCAGCCATAAACAATAAAGAACAAGTCACCAGATTTCAGTGGAAAGTGTTGCCTCAGGGAATGCTTAATAGTCCAACTATTTGTCAGACTTTTGTAGCTCAAGTTCTTCAACCAGTTAGAGACAAGTTTTCAGACTGTTATATTATTATGCTGATAATATTTTGTGTGCTACAAAAACAAGAGACAAATTAAATGACTGTTACACATTTCTGCAAGCAGAGGTTGCCAACACAGGACTGACAATAACATCTAATAAAATTCAGACCTCCACTCCTTTTCATTATTTGGGAATACAGGTAGAGAAAAAAAATTAAACCACAAAAAATAAAAATAAGAAAAGACACATTAAAAACATTAAATGACTTTCAAAAATTGCTAGAAAATATTAATTGGATTCGGCCAACTGTAGGCATTCCTACTTATGCCATGTCAAATTTGTTTTCTATCTTGAGAGGGGATCCAGACTTAAATAGTAAAAGAACATTAACTTCAAAAACAACTAAAGAAATTAAATTAGTTAAAAAAAATTCAGTCAACACAAGTTAATAAAATAAATCAGTTAGCCCTACTCCAACTCTTGATTTTTACTACTGCACATTCTCCAACAGGCATTATTGTTCAAAATACAGATCTTGTGAAGTGGTCATTCCTTCCTCACGGTACAGTTAAGACTTTTACGTTGTACTTAGATGAAATGGCTACATTAATTGGTCAGACAAGACTGCAAATAGTAAAATTGTGTGAAAGTAACCCAGATAAAATCATTGTTCCTTTAAATAAGGAACAGGTTAGACAAGCCTTTATCAATTCTGCTACATGGCAGATTGGTCTTGCTGATTTTGTAGAAATTATTGATAATCATTACCCAAAAACAAAAATCTTCCAGTTTTTAAAATTGACTACTTGGATTTTACCTAAAATTACCAGACAAAAACCTTTAAAAAATGCTCTGATGGTGTTTACTGATGGTTCCAGCAAGGGAAAAGCAGCTTACATGGGCCAAAAGAACAAGTCATGGAAACTCAATATCACTCAACTCAAAGAGCAAAATTGGTTGTTGTTATTTCAATGTTACAAGATTTTAATCAGCCTATTAACATTGTTTCAAATTCTGCATATGTGGTACAGGCTACAAAGGATGTTAAGACAGCCCTAATCAAATATAGTATGGATGATCAGTTAAATCAGCTGTTTAAATTGTTACAACAAACTGTAAAAAAAAGAAATTTCCCATTTTATATTACTCATATTCAAGCACATACTAATTTACCAGGGTCTTTAACTAAGGCAAATGAACAAACTGACTTGCTAGTATCATCTGCCTTCATGAAAACATAAGAACTTCATGCCCTAACTCATGTAAATACAATAGGATTAAAAAATAAATTTGATATAACATAAAAACAGGCAAAAAATATTGTACAACACTGTGCTCAGTGTCAAGTCTTACACCTGCCTACTCAGGAGGCAGGAGTTAATCCCAGAAGTTTATGTCCTAATACATTATGGCAAATGGATGTCACGCATGTACCTTCATTTAAAAAATTGTCATTTGTCCATGTGACAGTTGATACTTATTCACATTTCATATGGGCAACCTGCCAGACAGGAAAAAGTACTTCCCATGTTAAAAAACATTTATTATCTTGTTTAGCTGTCATGGGAGTTCCAAAAAAAAATTAAAACAGATAATGGGCCAAGATACTGTAGTAAAGCATTTCAAAAATTCTTAAGTCAGTGAAAAATTATACATATAACAGAAATCCCTTATAATTCCCAAGGACAGGCCATAATTAAAAAAATTAATAGAACGCTCAAAGCTCAATTGGTTAAACAAAAAAAGGAGAAAAAAACAGTAAAAAGTATAACACTCCCCAAATGCAACTTAATCTAGCACTCTATACTTTAAACTTTTCAAACATTTATAAAAATCAGACCACTACTTCTGCAAAACAACATTTTACTGGTAAAAAGAACAGCCCACATGAGGGAAAACTAATTTGGTAAAAAAACAACAAAAATAAAACATAGAAAATAGGTAAGGTAATAACATGGGAGAGAGGTTTTACTTGTGTTTCACCAGGAAAAAATCAACTTCCTGTTTAAATATCCACTAGACATTTAAAGTTCTACAATAAGCCCATCAGAAATGCAAATAACGGTGCCTCCACAAAGACGAAAAACCTGAATCAAGCATCATCAACTCACCAGGTAAACAAGATGATAATATCAAAAGAACAGATAAAGTTGCCATCCACCAAAAAAAAAGGCAGACGTGAAGAGCCAAAAAAAAAAAAAGACTAAGTGTGAAAGAAAAAGAGGACACAAAAAATAAGACAGAAAAAAAAGTAAAAAAAAAAAACTAAAAAAGACAAAAATCAAAAAAGACACAAAAAGTAAAACTAAAAAAAAAGTAAAAAAAAAATTTAAAAAAGACACAAAAAGTAAAACTGAAAATTAAAAAAGTGTAAAAAAAACAAAAAGACAAAAGGTACAAATAGTTAAAAAAAATTAAAAACTATAAAAGACAACAACTAAAAAACAAAGGAGGCAGAAGACTCCCTGGGTGCAAGCACCCACATTGTCCTCTTGCCCCCTGTCACTTGGGTTAAAACCGTTGAAAATTCCACTATTACAAATTTTGTATTAATCCTTATATGTCTGTCTTCTCTATTGTTAGTCTACAGGTGTATCCAACAACTCTGGAGAGACAATAACTAGCAAGAATGGGCCATAATGACGGTGACAGTTTTGTCAAAAAAAAAAGGAGGATATGTAGGGAAAAGAAAGAGAGATCAGACGGTTACTGTGACTATGTAGAAAGGGAAGACATAAGAGACTCCATTTTGAAAAAGACCTGTACTTTAAACAATTGCTTTGCTGAGATATTGTTAATTTGTAATTTTGCCCCAATCACTTTCCCCAGCCACTTTGACCCAACCTAAAGCTCACAAAAACATGTGTTGTATAAAATCAAGGTTTAAGGGATCTAGGGCTGTGCAGGATGTGCCTTGTTAACAAAATGTTTACAAGCAGTATACTTGGTAAAAATCATCACCATTCTCTAGTCTCAATAAACCTGGGGCACAATGCACTGCAGAAAGCCACAGGGGCCTCTGCCCTTGAAAGTGGGGTATTGTCCAAGGTTTATCTCCATGTAATACTCTGAAATATGGCCTTGTGGGATGAGAAAGACCTGACCGTCCCCCAGCCCAACACCCGTAAAGGGTCTGTGCTGAGGTGGATTAGTAAGAGGAAAGCCTCTTGCAGTTGAGATAGAGGAAGGCCACTGTCTCCTGCCTGCCCCTGGGAACTGAATGTCTCAGTATAAAACCTGATTGTACATTTGTTCAATTCTGAGATGAGAGAAAAACCGCCCTATTGTAGGAGGCAAGACATGTTTGCAGCAATGCTGCCTTGTTATTCTTTACTCCACTGAGATGTTTGGGTGGAGAGAAACATAAATCTGGCTTACATGCACGTCCAGTCATAGTACCTTCCCTTGAACTTAATTATGACATAGATTCTATTGCTCACATGTTTGTTGCTGACCTTCTCCTTATTATCACCCTGCCCTCCTGCTACATTCCTTTTTACTAAAATAATGAAGATAATAATCAATAAAAACTGAAGGAACTGAGAGACCAGTGCCAGTGCAGGTCCTTGGTATGCTGAGCGCCGGTCCCCTGGGCCCACTGTTGTTTCTCTATACTTTGTCCCTGTGTCTTATTTCTTTTCTCAGTCTCTCATCCTACCTGACTAGAAATACCCACAGGTGTGGAGGGGCAGGCCACCCTTTCACTTGTCTTCTGCTAGCTTTTGAATTTGTTTGCTCTTGCTTCTCTAGTTCTTCTAATTGCAATGTTAGAGTGTTGATATTAGATCTTTCCTGCTTTCTCTTGTGGGCATTTAGTGCTATGAATTTCCCTCTAAACACTGCTTTAGCTGTGTCCCAGAGATCCTGGTACATTGTCTTTGTTCTCATTCATTTCAAAGAACTTATTTATTTCTGCCTTAATTTCATTATTTCCCCAGTAGTAATTCAGGAGCAGGTTGTTCAGCTTCCATGTAGTCATGTGGTTTTGAGTGATTTTCTTAACGCTGAGTTCTAATTTGATACTGTTTGTTATGATTTCTGTTCTTTTGCACTTGCTGAGGAGCATTTTACTTAAAATTATATGGTCAATTTTAGAATAAATGTGATGTGGTGCTGAGAAGAATGTATATTCCGTTGACTTGCGGTGGAGAGTTTGTAGATGTCTGTTTGGTCCACTTGGTCCAGAGCTTTGTTCAAGTCCTGAATATCCTTGTTAATTTTGTGTCTTGATGATCTGTCTAATATTGACAATGGGGTATTAAAGTCTCCCATGATAATTGTGTGGGAGTCCAAGTCTCTCTGTAGGTCTCTAGGAACTTGCTTTATGAATCTGGGTACTCCTGTATTGGGTGCATATATATTTAGGATATTTAGCTCTTCTTGTTGCATTGATCACTTTACCATTACGTAATGTCCTTCTTTGTCTTTTTTGATTTTTATTGGTTTTAAGTCTGTTTTATCAGAGACTAGGATTACAACCCCTGCTTTTTTTTCTTTTCCTTTCTTTTTTTTTTTTTTTTTTTGGATTTCCATTTGCTTGGCAAATCCTCCTCCATTCCTTTATTTTGAGCCTATGTGTGTCTTTACATGTGAGATGGGTCTCCTGAATACAGCACACTTAGGGGTCTTGACTCTTTATCTATTTTGCCAATCTGTGCCTTTTAATTGGGGCATTTAGCCCATTTACATTTAAGGTTAATATTGTTATGTGTGAATTTGATCCTGTTAATATGATGCTAGCTAGTTACTTTGCCCATTAGTTGATGCAGTTTCTTCATAGTGTCGATGGTTTTTACGATTTGGATGTTTCTGCAGTGGCTGGTACTAGTTTTTCCTTTCCATGTTTAGTGCCTCCTTCAGGAGCTCTTGTAAGGCAGGCCTGATGGTGACAAAATCTCTCAGCATTAGCTTTTTTGTAAAGGATTTTATTTCTCCTTAACTTATGAAGCTTAGTTTGATTGGATATGAAATTCTGGGTTGAAAATTCTTTTCTTTGAGAATGTTGAATATTGGCCCCCACTCTCCTAGCTTGTTGGGTTTCTGCAGAGAGATCTGCTGTTAGTCTGATGGGCTTCCTTTCATGGGTAACCTGACCTTTCCCTCTGGCTGCCCTTAACATTTTTTCCTCTATTTCAACCTTGGTGAATCTGACTATTATATGTCTTGGGGTTGCTCTTCTTGAGTAGTATCTTTGTGATGTTCTCTGTATTTCCTGAATTTGAATGTTTGCCTGTCTTGCTAGGTTGGGGAAGTTCTCCTGGATAATATCATGAAGTGTTTTCCAAATTGGTTCCATTCTCCTGGTGACTTTCAGGTACATCAATCAATCATAGGTTTGGTCTTTTCACATAGTCCTGTATTTCTTAGAGGCTTTGTTCATTCCTTTTCATTTTCTCTCTAATCTTGTCTTCTTGCTTTATTTCATTAAGTTGATCTTCAATCTCGATATCCTTTCTTCTGCTTGATGGATTCTGCTATTGATGCTTGTGTATGCTTTACAAATTTCTCATGCTGAGTGTTTCAGCTCCATCAGGTCATTTATGTTCTTCTCTAAATGGTTATTCTAGTTAGCAATTTGTCTAACCTTTTTTCAAGGTTCTTAGCTTCCTTGCATTGGGTTAGAACATGCTCTTTTAGCTTGGAGGAGTTTGTTATTTACCCACTTTCTGAAGCCTACTTCTGTCAGTTTGTCAAACTCATTCTCCATCCAGTTTTGTTCTCTTGCTGGCAAGGAGTTGTGATCCTTTGGAGGAGGAGAGGCATTCTGGTTTTTGGAATTTTCAGCCTTTTTGTGCTGGGTTTTTCCTCATCTTCATAGATTTATCTACTTTGGTCTTTGCTGTTGGTGACCTTCAAATGGAGTTTTTGCATGTTCATCTTTTTTGTTGATGTTGGTGCTATTGCTTTCTGTTTGCTAGTTTTCCTTCTAACAGTCAGGCCCTTCTTCTGCAGGTCTGCTGGAGTTTGCTGGGGGTCCACTCTAGACCCTGTTTTTCTGGGTATCACCAGCGGAGGCTGCAGAACAGCAAAGATTGCTGCCTGCTCCTTCCTCTGGAAGCTTTGTCCCAGAGGAGCCCCTACCAGCTGCCAGCTGGAACTCTCCTGTGTGAGGTGTCTGTCGACCCTTGCTGGGAGGTGGTTCCCTGTCAGGAGGCACGGGGGTCAGGGACCCTCTTGAGGAGGCAGTCTGCCCTTTATCAGTGCTCAAGAGCTGTGCTGGGAGATCTGCAGCTCTCTTCAGAGCTGGCAGGCAGGAACATTTAAGTCTGCTGAAGCTGTGCCCACAGCTGCGCCTTCCTCCAGGTGCTGTGTCCCAGGGAGATGGGAGTTTTACTTATAAGCCCCTGACTAGGGCTCCAGCTAGGACTTTCTACAGCTCAACTCAGCAGCTTTTTGACAGTTTCTTAGAATTTCTTAAATATTTTAAGTGCCAAGTTTTTTTTGTCCAACATGCTGAAAACAATGCAGTGTTCAGATTTAACAGAAAAGAGATTGTGGTCAGTTGAAAAGAAGACATTCATCTCCAAGGACATGATTTTCTTTATCTGTAATATTTTGTTTTAAAGTTGAAGGGGCTTTAAGTAAGTTTATGAACTTTAAGTATCAGAGGGGAAAATGTATTTTGTTGAATTTCTGTTCCGTGTCCTTTTTTTTTCCAACATGAAATTGTAAGAGGTTTTCAGAATACTGGTGAAACTAGAGAACCAAATAGAGTGCTGGAAATAAATGGGCTTGGTCCTATGAGCTATTGCACTGTAAGAAAACTCATTATTTGTCCACAGTGGAAATGACTGTGGGAAAATAATGGTGACATTTGCACTGAACTCTACAAAATGTTAGCCACAGAGCTCCAGACTTGTATATACAATTGGCTTTTTAATGTTTCCCCTTGGATATCTCAAAGGCATCACAACTCATCATACCAGAAACCATACTTGTGGTCTGTTGCCTCAAACGTATTAACCTGAGGTATTTCTTATCTCATTGAATGGTACCACCTTTTCTCCAGTGAAATGTGGCAGAATATTGTATTTAAATGTGAAATTGTGCTTTTTCTTCATATGCTTTTCCCTATTCACTTAAAAACAGTGTCACTCTGTGACACAGTTGGTGTCTGTCTATGTGACTCCAAGCCTTAGGGACCTTGGCTGAGCCTAGAATCTAGGGCTGGTATTTGCAAATATCTTAAGTCACTGACAGAGGGAGGAGTTGAGGGAGAAAGCCATTTGAGACCAGGAAAGAGGAAAAAGAATGCCCCAATTGGGAAGGGAGAGAGAAGTCTAAGAGGGTCCCTTCAGGACACCTGTGTAGTGCTTCCACGGCTGTGTCCTGGGAGGTGGCTAGCCCTCAGGGAAATGACTGTATCAACACTGCATGGTGTCCCTAGGGAGGCTGGATGCAGCCCCATCAAAATTTCCTGTAACCTGCAAGTAGTAATACTGTAGGAGCCAAGTGGATGAAGTGGAAAGGCCAGCTCAATGGTGATGTGGGCAGACAATCACTGAACCAGGAGCGGGGGTGGCTGAGACTTGACAGGACCTGGGGAAGAGGCAGAGGAAGGAAGTCTGAGTAGCCTGAAAGGCTGGGTTTTATAATTGAAATTCAATTTAAGAGAGTTATAAATGTGATGTTTCTCATGCTCCTACTGGTCAAATAACGCCTATACCCATTACATAGGCAAGCCAGAGTCCTTCTTACCACTTTTATCACCCTCATGCGTCATAGCAAATACATCACCTGAAAGTGTGTATTCTACCTCCTGAATCCATTGACTTCTTTTCATCTCTACTGATGCCACCTTAGTCAAATTTTCCATAAGTTCAAGCCTTACCAACTGTTAATTTTTTGTATCAAATTGTATTTCCCTTAATTTTTTATATAAAATTGTAATTCCTTTGTTATTATGTGTTTGTCAAAACCCATAGAATGTACAACACCAAGAATGAACACTAACGTAAATGATGGGCTTTTGGTAATAATGATGTGCCAATGTAGCTTCACCAATTGAAACAAATGGACCACTCTGGGGGCCATGGGTGGTGCTGAAAATGGGAGAGGCTGTACATAATGGGGGAAGGAGGTATGTGGGAACTCTGTACTTTCTGTGCAATATATATATTTGAATATATATATATATATGTATTTTAAACACACACATCTGATCATGCAAACTCTTGAATGGATTCCGAATATTATTAAAATAAAGGCCAGATTATTTAACTTGAGCCACAGGTTTTGTATGGACTGCCTCCTGCCTACTTTCCAATCTTCCTCTCTCATCCTGATCACCCATGTTTTTCTGCTCTAGCAACTGCCAGTCCCAGGACCATTCCAGAGCTTATTCCTTCTACCTTGTTCTGCCTTGGGATGCTTATTCCCAAGGATTCCTGCTACCTTGGGATGCTTGTTCTAGTCCCTGTTGATTGATTATCTTCCCATTTTTTCTTTCTCAGGAAAGTCTTCCCAACCTCTTTGGTTATGCCAAATTCTTTACTATCATATTATATGCCTCATGGCATCATGACCTTCTTCATAGCACCTATTGCAGTTATATTTTTTTTTTTTGTATGATCATCTGATTCATGTCTCTTTATCAATAGTCTTGTAAACTCCAGGAAGGCATGGATATTGCAAATCTAGAACTTAGCTCACGTCATATACCTGGCTCTATGTTCGGAATTTCCAAGGTCACTACCGGGTTCAGTGATCATTAGAAAGACAGACTCAGAATGGAAACATATTCATATCTGTGATTTATCATGGTGAAAGGATAAAAATCAGAATCAGCTAAGGCAAAAGGCACATGGAGCCAAGTTTGGGAAAAAAACAAGAGCAAGCTTCCAGGAATTCTCCCCCAATGGAATCCCACAGGATGTACTTAGTTCTTCTGGTGGTGAGATATGTGAGCTTCTACCAGGGAAGCTCATTAGAGACTTAGTGTCCACAGTCTCTAGTGAGCTGGTCACTTAGGCATTGTATTAAGCCATTTTCACACTGCTATAAAGATACTACCTGATACTGGGTAATTTATGAAGAAAAGAGGTTTAATTGGGCTGGGCACGGTGGCTCACGTCTGTAATCCCAGCACTTTGGGAGGCTGAGGCAGGCGGATCACGAGGTCAGGAGATGGAGACCACCCTGGCTAAAACGGTGAAACCCCATCTCTACTAAAAATACAAAAAATTAGCCGGGCGTGGTGGTGGGCACCTGCAGTCCCAGCTACTCGGGAGGCTGAGGCAGGAGAATGTGAACCCGGGAGGTGGAGCTTGCAGTGAGCCGAGATCGCGCCCCTGCACTCCAGCCTGGGTGACAGAGCAACACTCTGTCTCCAAAAAAAAAAAAAAAGAGGTTTAATTGATTCACAATTTCGTATGGCTGGAGAGACCTCAGGAAACTTAACAAACATGGCAGAAGGTGAAGGGGAAGCAAAGCACATTTTACATGGCATCAGTAAAGAGAGAGTGAGCAAAGGAGAAGTGCCACAGTTCAAAACTATCAGATCTCGTGAGAACTCACTCACCATCATAAGAACAGCAAGGAGGAAACCGCCCCCGTGATCCAATTACCTCCCACCAGGTCCCACCCTCAATATACGGGGATTATAATTTGAGATGAAATTTGGGTGAGGACACAGAGCCAAACCGTATCAAGCATGTACCTAAATTAGACTCCCAGAAGAGGTTGTTCAGCATAAACCACATCGTGTGTAACATTTAGGTAGAGTAAGCCACTTTTTCATTTAGAGAAAGTTTTGCATCAGTGTAGGGAAATGTTTATCAGTCAGCTTCTTAAGTGCCAGGCAAAGACCAACCTTATAAGCAGAATTTTCTAAGGATGGGCAGTCAGTCTCCAGACTGCTATGCTAACTCTTTTCTGCACATAAATATTTGCCCTTTTCTGCAAATATATATTTGTTGAATGAATAAGTACACTTAGCATCAGTGAGGATTTGCCATACATTAACAAAATACTGAATTAAATTAGCCCTATGAAGCCTTCCCTGATTAATTATAACTCGCTGTGCCTCTGCCTCCACCTTTTTTTCTTTTAGTCACTGTTTACTACTCATAAGAGGCTTTGCTAGGTTCAAAACAACAAATGAGACATTGTCCCTACCCTTGAGGTGTCACCACAACACTTACATTTGGACCATACAGAGTTTATATTTCACATTTTACTTTTTTGTTGATGTCATATCACTTGAAATGTAATTAATGTAAATCCTCTTCATGTAAAATGTGTTATGACTAAGTAAAACGAGAGTTTTGATCCCTGAAATGAATCTTACCTTTCTTGAAGTTTTCACCTATAATGTCAAAGAAGATAAAAAACATTATCCCACATTTACTAAGTTTTTAATTTCCACCACTGCATTATAAGGCTCTTATGTCAGGGCTCCCTTGACTTGGCTGTAGAACCACATCAGGGCTTTGTAGGAAGCTGCCTCTCCCTGCTAAGGAGCAGGATTTTTCTACCTTTGACAGTCTCTTAATTGCGCTATCTCTTATGCCAGTGGCTGTATTAGTCCATTTTCATGTTGCTGATGAAGACATACCTGAGACTGGGCAATTTACAAAAGAGAAATGTTTATGGACTTACAATTCCACGTGGCTGGGGAGGCCTCACAATCATGTCAGAAGGTGAAAGGCACATATCTCACATGGCAGCAGACAAGAGAAGAGAGCTTGTCCAGGGAAACTCCCGTTTTCAAAACCATCAGATCTCATGAGATTTGTTTGCTATCATGAGAACAACATGGGAAAAACCCTCCCACATGATTCAATTATCTCCCACTGCATCCCTCTCACAACAAGTGGGAATTATGGGAGCTACAGGATGAGATTTGGGTGGGGACAGAGAGCCAAACCATATCAGTGGCCAAATACACAGCACTATCCTGTCTTGGGGTTGATTCCTCAGCACTGTGAGGAAACTTAAATGGTGAAGAGCTGTTAACATCAAACTAGTAAAATTACCTTTAGTGTTTTTTGTGCTCTACAACTATACGACTCACAAAGAGTCATGGGCTTGTGTGTAATTCTCTATGGCTTCTCTTCTAAATCAAATCTGCATTTGTCTCAGGATGTCTACTGGCTTTGTTAAATTTCTTCAGTTCTTTGAATCACTTAAAAGTGTATGATTACCTGATATGCAGGTAATTTTTAAAGTTGTTGTCTGTAAGATTTCCTTTTGTGAGGGAGAAAGCGCATCCATTTTCTCCTTGGCATCTTGTAAAGTCTCAGCCATGAAAGAACCCATCCAGGGCTCTATATTGCAGATCCCCATTATCTGCAGCTAGAGACTCTTGACTCTCCCATGTGCTCAGCTTGGTCCTGGGCCCTGGGCCAGTTAGATTCTTAAGGAGAACCGAAGGATTATGTACTTGGAAGCTTAGATGACTCAGGTCAGCTAGTTGCTCTTGTTTAGATTGGTACACCTTCTAATACCTGAACTCTGCCTCACTCCTTAGCCAGGCATTCTTGTAAACAAGACAATAATTTGTTCTCATCAAACTTACAGTCTAGCTAAGGAAACTGACAATGGCTGGTAATTAATGAATGGCTTACTATGTGCCAAACACTGTTTCGAGTAGTTTGGTCATTTAATTCTGATAACAACCTTATGTGATAAATGCGATTAATATCCCTTTCTAACAAATATGTGAAACTGGAGCACAGACAGGTTAAGTAACTCACCCCTGGTTACTACTGTAAAATTTCTTGTTGTATTAGATTCCTGTGGCTGCTGTAACAAATGACCATAAGCTTGGTGGATTAAAGCAACAGGAATTTATACTCCCACAGCTCTGGAGGCCAGTAGTTCAAGATCAGTATCACTGGGCTGAAATCAAGGTGTTAGTGGGTCCACTCTCCTTCTAGAGGCCCTCAGGAAGAATCTGTTCCTTGCTGCTTCCAGCTCCTGGTGGCTGTTGTCATTCCTTGATCTATGGCCACATCACCTCTATTTCTGTCTCTGTGTCATGCTGCCTTTTCCTCTTCTGTGTAAAATCTCCCTTTGTCTCCCTCTTATAGGGATATATGTGGTTATATTTAGGGTCCACTCAGCTAATCCTGGGTAATCTTCCCATCTCAAGATCCTTACTTTAATCACATCTGCAGAGACCCCACCACCTGCCCCGAGCAACTTTATTTTGCCATTCACAAATTTTTTTTTTCCATTGCAGATATCTTGGAAGAACATTTTCTACCCACTGCACTAGTGCTTGCCCATATTGCATTCTTCCCTTCTACCTAGGCATATGGAGGACTGCACTTCTCAGGCCTCTCATGATTAGGGGAAGTCATGTGGCTATTTCTAGGTAATGCAATGTGAATGGAAGTGAGGAGGATGCCCTTTGGCAGAGGCCATGTACAGACACTCCCTGTGTGCTCTGGCTTCTTTGACAATCATGGTTGCCGATGCTGATATGGAGGAGCCACAGATGAAAGCATTCTGGATTGTCAGGCTACCACACTGAACATGGGCCTTGGAGAGTGGACTTTATGGGCAAGGAATAAACTTTTTTTAGGCTAAATCACTGGGATTTTCCAGTTAATATGGTGCTGCTGTATAGCGTAACCTAGCCTCACTAACACGGCATCTAACAATTAGGTTTCAGAGATATAATTTAAATCCAAGCAGTCTGACCCTAGAAACAGGCTCTAAAATTACTCATAAAAGTAATTAACTGGAATTAAATATTGTAATTATTGAGAGAATATACCATAGGACCTGAACTTAGTTCTGGGAGATGTAGGTTGACTTTCTCTCAGGGTCTTAATCTGTGTCTTGAAGGATGCCAGGATTGACTAGGTTAAAGGTGGTGGAAGTGGTGAGGGCCAGGGCATCCCAAGCAAAGAGAACACTAGTTGCAAATGACTTCCTCTGGAATGTGTGAAAATAAACAAATGTGGCTGAAAAAGAAAAGCAAGCTGGAGAGCTGTACAAAATAAATCAGAGAAGCAGGAAGGGATCTCTTGGTACATAGGCCTGCCCAATGATCTGCTTAGCATACAGGCTTCTTAAAACAGGAGTGTCATCATCCTACCAGGGAAATGGTTCTCTGCCAGAAACTGAATGCCAAGGGGTCTTATCTACTCCTGTCCTCCGTTTCTCTTGCCCTGTGCTCCTCCCTTCTCTTCTTCTTTCCATTTAATTATGTCCCTAGCTGAAATTTACACACTGATTATAAAATTTACATAGAAGGGCAAATAAGCTAAAATTGCTAAAATGAATTTTTAAAATGTGTTCTTAATTTGGAGGACTCCAGTACAGGATTTCAGTGTTTCAAGATTTGTTATAAAAGTGTGGTATTAGTGAATAGATGGACATATAGGTAAATGGAACAGAATAGAATTCAGAAATATGCCACACATATATGGTCAATTGATTTTCAACCACAGTATAGAAAGAATAATCTTGTCAACAAATTGTGCTGAAACAACTGCACTACCATATACCAAGGCATGAACTCTAACACATACTTCACACTTTATGCAAAAATGAACTGAAAATAGGTGCCAGACCTAAATGTAGAACCTGACTTAACTTCCAGAAGAAAACACAGGGGAAAATATTTGTGACCTTGGATTAAGCAAAGACTTCCTTAGGTATGACACAAATGTCAAAAATAGAGAACAAATTGTTGAGTTGCACCTCATCAAAATTAAAAAACTTTTCTTATTCAAAGAAACTGTTGAAAGAATAAAAAGACAAGTCAAAGATTGGGATAAATATTTTCATATCACATTTTTAACAAAGGACTTGTATCCAGACTATATAAATAACTTTCAAAATTTGATAATGAGACAAAACAACCAAATAAAATTTTTGCAAAAGATCTGAACAGATACCTCACCAAAGAAACTCGGTATATAACAAATAAGCACATAAAGCAAGCAGGAAATGCAAATTATAGCCACAGTATGATACCATTAGTAGCCTACTGGGAGAGTTACATATATTTTAAAAAATGCGTAATACCAAGTTAGTTTGCAAGAATGTGGACCAAGCAGAATTCTCATACACTACTGGTGGGATTGCCAAATGGTATGCCCACCTTGAAAAACAGTTTAAAATTTTCTTATAAAGTTAAACATATCTCTGCCATACAAGTCAGCAATCCCACCCTTGGTATTTTTTTTTTTTCAAAGAATTACATATGTTTTAGAAGCTATGAAACTTGTAACTTCTCCTGGTTCTATAGAAAGATCTTTTCTCATCTTGATGGGAGGAAGTGAAGCCATTGTTATTTTGATGTTTCCTTTAAAGTGAAATGTAAGGCTTATGTCAGCAATCTTATGCCCTTCCACTTGCAGCAGGCAGCTTTCATTTTAATGCTAATAATGCTTATATTTCATTGCTTCTTCAACTGAGTGTCTCCCTGTGAGGACAAAAACTAGTCTTTAAAAAAAATATGCAAGCAATTCATGAAAATGTTTTTATAGTTAAAATTACATAGTATAAAACCTAAATATCCTTTACATGCCTTGCCCTCATCCAATCCTACTTCCCAAAGAGAGCCACTGTTAACCATTTGTTTCTATCTTTCCAGATCTTTCTCTGTATTTGCATGTATGTATACTTGAACCATTTTAAATGGTTGTATTTTCTGTTCATAAATAATAATGCCATGTATATTGCTCTGTAAATTTTTTATTTAACAATGTATGTAGGATAACTTTCCAACCAATACATATAGATCTGCTTCATTCTTTTTAATTCTTAGGTAATTTTCTTGCATCTATAATTTAATTAACCATGCACCAATTGATAAACATCCAGGTTATTTCTAATTTTTCCCACTGCAAATAATACTATAACAAATATCTACATACAAAAATTTTTTTGTTAC
Source organism: Pan troglodytes (assembly GCF_028858775.2). NCBI lineage: Eukaryota > Metazoa > Chordata > Mammalia > Primates > Hominidae > Pan > Pan troglodytes. The sequence continues at coordinate 66,392,197 of NC_072403.2, forward strand.
TTAGGTAAATATTTCTGTGAGATAGATTCTTAAGAGTAGAATTGCAAGAATTCACTTGATACTGACAAATTGTTCTCTTTGAGTCTGTACCAATTATATTCCCCATTAATAATAATTTCTGTTGAATTTATTACCAGGAGGAGGATCGTAGGGTCCTAGGTTATACATATATTTGTTTGAATTTATGGATGAGCTAAACCATATTCCCAAGTCGTTGCACCAGTTTACACTCCCACCATCAGTATGTGAGGGTTTCAGTTGTTCTACAATCTTGCCAATATTTGGTATTGTCACTTGCTAAAATTTTGGCCACTATTGTGGGAATGTTGTGGTATCTAACTTTTATTTTAATCTGCAGTTTCCTATTGACTTAAGTGGTTAACCACCTTTCCAAGTGTTCATTGGGCAGTTGGACACCTTTCCTTGTAAAGCTTCTGTTTAAATTTTTTGCCCATTTTAGAAACAAATCAGGCTGTCTTATTCTTACTGATTTGTAGGATACAAATCCTGCTGGGTGTTGCATAAATTCTCTATTCTATTTGTTGCTGTTTTTACTGTTTTAATGGTATTTATTAATGAACAGAAGTTTTAAATTTTAATGTAACCCAATTTATCTATCTTTTCCTTTGTGAATAGTGCTATTTTTGCCACATTTAAAAAATCTTTGCCTACCCTCAAGGTGAACAAAGACATTTTCTGTTATCTTTTATTAATAGAGATTTTCTTGTTTTATTTTTTACATTGAGATCCACAATCCACCTGGAGTTAATTTCAGAGTATGGTATAAGCTAGGAATCAAAATTTATTTTATTCTCCATGAATATCTGATTCAGCCAGCACCATTTGTTGAAAAGATCATTTTTCACCCACTGTTCTGTAGTGTAATTTTTAAAAATAAATCAAGTGACTGGATGTTTCTCAACTCTCTTATCCATGCTGTTGGTTTATTTCTCCAACCTTATGACATTATCACACTTTCTTAATTACTGAGCTGTATAGTAAGTCTTGATATCTTGTAGTGTATGTCCTCTAATTTTGTTCTTCAAAATTGTCTGATCTATAGTTGGCACTTTGCCTTTTTCATATAAATTTTGGAAAAAGCCTTTAATTTTCCACAAAAAAAAATCTTTTTGGAATTTTGTAGCAGCCCTAGTGAGATATAATCCACATATAATGAAGTGTACTTATTTAAAGGGTAATTTTATAAGTGCTGACATGTGTAATAATCTGTGAAGCAATCACCAGAATCAAGATAATGAATATATCCATCACCCAGCACTTTTCTTGTGCCCCTTGATAATTCCTCCATCCTATCCTTCCCAGTGCCCTATTGGCAGAAAACTGCTGCTATTATGGTTTATATAATTTGTTTGCATTTTATAGAATTTTATATAAATGGAATCATACAGTATTTACATTTTTCTTGGTCTGACTTCTTTCACTCAGCATACTTATTTAAGATTCATTCATTCTGTTTTTTATCAATAGTTCATTCTTTTTTTATTGTGGAATAGCATTTCATTGTATACTTTTGTTTATTTACCTGTTGATGAACATGTTGGTTGGCTTGTTTTTGGCTATTATAAATAAAACTGCTAAGTATGTTCATGTGCAAGTCTTTTATGGACTTATGCTTTTATTTCTCTTGAGTAAATTACTCAGAGTGGAAATGTTAGGCCATTAGCAGATACATGTTTAACTATTTAGGAAGCTGCCCAACTGTTTTCCAAACTGGTTGGCCATTTTACATGTTAAGCAGAATGCTGGTATTAGTTATTAATCCCAGTGGAGGACTCTAAAAACATCTACTCATTGTATCTTGGTATCAGAGTTGGCAAGGAAAACAGAACACAGTCAAGCACTGAATAGAACAACACTTGACTTACATTGAGAAGAAACAGAGCAAGATCAGCTTTAATAGTATGTGTTAATTTCCCATGGCCAGTGGGTATCTCCCAGCAGCAGATGCAGGGCAGTTTTCTCATATGCACCCCTCTTGTGCCACAGTAGAAGGACCCTGTCTCCTCCCACAAGGAAGACAGATATAGCAATGGGATTGGCCAGATGCCATGTGACACACATGCTTAAGCATAGCAAAGGATCACACACTGAGCTTGCAAAAGTGAAAGGCATTCCTACAGAAGGGAATAAGAGTGGCACAGGCCTTGTGAGCTCTTTACGTCTTGGTATCTCATGTGGCCAAGTGCGAGTCAAAAGGCTATGTGCATGAGACTACCATTCCCAACATTACATCTCACCAATGGTGTGTGAGAATTCCAACTGCTCAGCATTTTCAACTGGAACATGGTATGGTCAGTATTTTTAATTTTAGACATTCTAATAGATGTGAAGTGATTTTAATTTGCATTTTCCTAGTGACTAATGATGTTAAGCATCTTTTCATGTGCTTACCTGCCATCTGTATATATTTTTGGGTAAAGTGTTTATCCAGTGTTTTTTCCAGAGTTTACTGGGTTGTTAATTTTCTTATTGTTGAGTTTCGAGAGTTCATTATATCTTGCGGATACAAGCATGTATTATCAGATGCATGCTTTGCAATTATTTCCTCCCTGTTTGTGACTTTGTTTTCTTAAGAAAATCTTTGTTTGTTTGTTTGAGAAAGTGATTTACTCTGTCACTCAGGCTGGAATGCAATGGCAGGATCACAGCTCACTGCAGCCTCGTCCTCCTGGGCTCAAGTGTTCCTCCAACCTCAGCTTCCCTAGTAGCTGGGATAAGAATACCTTTTGAAGGACACAAGTTTTTAATTTTGGTGGAATCCAGTTTATCATTTTTTTCTATTATCGATTATGCTTTTGGTTTTGTATCTAAAAAAAATTTGCCCAATCCAAAATCACCAAGTTTTTTTCTACATTTTCTTCTAGAAGTTTTATAGTTTTCAGTTTTACATTTAGGCCTATGATCCATTTGAAATAATATTTGTAGATAACATGAGGTATGGAACAAGTTAACTTTTTTCTACAAATGGTTATCCAACTTGTCTATCTTGACACCAATGTGAGACTCTTTTAATTACCGTAGCTCTTAAGTAAGTCCTGAGATCATGTAATGTTAGTCCTCAACTTTGTTCTCTTATTTTCAATGCCATTTTGGCTATTTTAAGCCATTTGCATTCCTGTATTGATTTTAGAGTAAGCTTATTAATTTCTAGCACAAAAGCATGCTAGAATTTTGACTGTGATTACATTGATTTTATAGATCAATGTAGGGAGAATTGACATTTGAACAAAATTGAATCTTCTGATCCATAAACATGGTATATCTCTCCATTTATTTATGTATCCTCTAAAGTATTTCAGCAGTATTTCATAATTTTTATTATGCAAGTCTTACACACTTTTGACAGATTTATCCCTAAATATTTTATATATTTGATGTTATTATAAATGGTATTGTTTTATTTATAATTTCAATGTGCTTATTGCTACTATATGAAAAGATTATTGATTTTTATATTGATCTTTTATCCTGCAACATTATTTAAGTACTTATTAGTTGTAATAGGTTTTCTGAGGATGCCCTGGGATTTTCTGCATAGATAATCATATTGTCCATGAATATAAAGAGTTTTACTTCTTCCTTTACAATCTAGATGTCTTATATTTTTTTTTCTTGCCTTATTGCACTGCCTAGATTCTCTAGTGCAGTTTTGAATAGAAGTGATGAAAATGAGCATTGTTTCTTTGTTCATGGTGTTAGGAGGAAAGCATTAACTTTTCACTATTAAGTGTAATGTTACCTGTAAGTATTTTGTAGATGCCCTGAAAGCCTAGAGAAAAGTCTCTCCTATTCCTAATTTTCTGAGGGTTTTTGTAAAAATCAGCAATAGATACTGGGTTTTGTTAAATTCTTTTGCTCTATCTATCAAGATAATCATGTAGTTTTTTGTTTTCAGTTTGTTAATATGGTGAATTACATTGGTTTTCATTTGTTGGAATTTTGATCAGGATCTTATTAAATCTTTAAAAAAATAAAGATTAATATCTTTACAGAAATAAGTTCTTCAACCCATGAATCTTGATAATGTTTTATATTTTCTGTGTAGAGGTCTTGCACATCTTTCTTTTCCTTATTTATTTATTTAGAACCCTTTAAGAGTAGTTTGCTTACATACATGTTTGAAAACATGTATACATATTTTTGACACTCCTTCCACTAAGTTGTAGGGTTTATGTCTCCTTCCTTTGAATCTGGGTTGACCTTAGTAACTTGGTTTTAACCAATAGAATGCAGCAGAAGTGATGCTGTGTGATTTTGCAGGCTAGGTCAGAAAAGGTCAGATCTCATCATGAACATTTTCTTTTAAAATTTTGACATGAAATTATATTTTATTAATTCAGCCTCTACCGTGGTGCCTAGCACTAGACTCTATAAATACTTTTAAACAGTAGCTTTTTTTTTTTTTTTTTTTTTTTTTTTTTTTTTTTTTTTTTTTTTTTTTTTTGAGACAGAGTTTGGCTCTTTCACCCAGGCTGGAGTGAAGTGGCACGATCTTGGCCCACTGCAACGTCTGCCCCCCAGGTTCAAGCAATTCTCCTGCCTCAGCCTCCCGAGTAGCTGGGATTACAGGCACTGGCCATCACGCCTGGCTAATTTTTGTGTTTTTAGTAGAGACTGAGTTTTACCATGTTGGCCAGGCTGGTCTCGAATTCCTGACCTCAGGTGATCCACCCGCCTCAGCCTCTCAAAGTACTGGGATTACAGGTGTGAGCCACCGTGCCTGGCCAACAGTATCTTATTACACCTTTAGGGATGTGATAAGGCTGAAAGTAGTAGAATGGGGTGGGGGTGGGGAGGGTGGGAGAGGGAAGTGGAAGCAAACCCTGTGAGGGATATATTTCCCTTCCAACTCTACGTATGGGAAAACTAAGGCCTAGAGAGGTAAGTTACTTACCCATGTAAGAGGCAGAACCAAACCTCAAGCCTCCAAGCCATAACATGTTCTTCCTTCTTCACTATGTTTCTTAGAAGCAGGCACAGCATGTCACCAAGAAGTATAGGAATTACTATATTATATATTTCTAGAGGACAGAGAGTTAATTTAAATCTCAAAATATGCATGATACATTGTGGAATATGACAATCTGTCATTTTTTAAAAAGATAAAACAGAATTCAGAGAAATATCATTCTTACCGCTACATGTTTTAGACTATACCTCTTAAATTATCAAATTACATCCTCTGCTTTGGTAGGAATTTTCAAGATTCATTATGTTGTGCCTTATTACTTCTGATCCAGGGAAACAATGAAGTCTTTTTGTGCCATAATTTGCAGGCCATTGATGTATGCAATTCTAAAAATTACTAATTCTCCTTTGGTAGTTGCTATATGCCAAACACTTTGCTTAGCACTTTGCCTCACATATACTTACAGCATTCCAACAAAGTAGGCAACATTACATCCTATTCTAGGTCAGGCACCTGAGCCTTAGAAAGGATAAGCAATTTTCCTACATTTTCACAGGTAGAGCAGAGATTCAACAAAGGTCTGTTTATCTCCAAGGACTGTGCTCTTAACTCCTTTGTTTAAGCAAAAAATTTTTTGAAGTTGCCTGTATAATTCAGGGTGGGAATATTAGTTGTGGATATGGATAATACATGATCAGGCTTAAAACTCGTTTAATTCTGAATTCCAAAGTAGCTGAAAATGGGACCATTCCATACCAGTTGGATCTCTGATCTCCCTGGATAGAATTCATAATTGCTTCAGAGCGCAATTCTCAGCTCTTCTCTGATTGGCTGGGTTGTCTGCAGTGAGGTACCATACCTATGTGCACATCTGCTCAGCCATCTGTAGTGTAAAATGTTGTCAATCATTGTTACCTCAGGGAAACCATGAGATTTTAGTTTTGGAAAATTGCTGTCCTATAGAAGGATAAAACAGGATGCCAGTGGTAAAGATGTTTGAACATCACCTCTTACTTTAGATGAATTCCTAGATATATGGATTGTAGACTTATAATTTTAAAGCACGTAAATAATCTCCAAGCCTATAGAAGTAGTTCATTTTATGTCTACTGGATTACTAGGTCATAAGTTTTTCTCCTTGGTGCAAACTATATTATCAAGTCTAAGAGTCATGGTGTCTCAGACCAAATGAAACTGAAAAGATATAATAAATCATTCAAGAAAACAAAATACCACATATTCTCACTTACGTGTGGGAGATAAACTTTGGGTACATGTGGACATAAAGATGGGAACAATAGAAACTGGGGACTACTAGAGGAAGGAAGGAGAAGAGTGGGCAAGGGCTGAAAAACTTGCCCTTGCTGAGTACCTGAGTGATAGGATCATTCATACCCCAAACCTCAGCATCATGCAATATACCCAGGTAAAAAACCCAGCACATATACTCCCTAAATCTGAATTAAAAGTTAAAAAAAACAAGGGCAAAGAAAAATGATCTGTTCCCTAGAGATGAATATAATGTACTATGGAAGTTACACAAGTAAGCCAATGTTGAAAAATGAAAGGTAAGGACTATACTGATACCCATTTCCTGGTTTTAATGGTGTTCTACAGTAATGAAAATTGATGTGTTTGGGGGAAACTGAATAAAAGGTACACAGAATCTCCTTGTACATTTTTTTTGGAAATTTCCTGTGAATCTACATTAGTTCAAAATAAAATGATTCATATTGTCTTTAAAAAATACAAAATAAATAAATTGTTCAACCCCATTGTTTGGGCACTCTGTCAGTTCTCTGATTTTGGTAGTTGTTGTGGGAGGAATGAGGGGTGGTGGAAAGGGGTATAATGAACCATAACCCTGCTGGTAATTCAGCAGTTTCTCAAAAAGGCCACCAGCTCACTCAGGTGATAAGTCTACTAGTTGGTGATTTATTTTTTTAAAAAGCCTGAGACTCTTTCATATACCTTCAGCCCTCATCACCTCTACTGTTACCAAGCCAAATTACTTTGAATAACTTTACTTCCCATATATATCCAATCAACACAGACTGACTTTTCAGATTTATTTGAGCCCTGTATCACCTTTGCACAAATGCTGAGAATAAGTGTCCACAGGGAGATTTTATTTTAACTTCCAGTCATGACTCTCAAAACCGAAGGAACTGAACAGGGTCGTCAGGAGACCTATGGCTACTTCTCATTCCAGATTTACACTTTGGGCTTGTTTGGATGTATTTTCATTATTTCCTACTACCTTTGTGGACAGAATTCACAGATTGTGCTTATATAAATGGAAACTACTTTTGGTGACATAATGTGACCTTCCTTCTCACACTTGGCTCTTTTCCCATTCTCAATGAATGGGGCTGTCATCTGCCCAGTGGTTTATGCCAGAAACCTAGGAGCTATCCAGGTATCATCTGCTCTCCCTGGCTATATTTAATCCATCACCAAGTCCTTCTAATTAGTTCTCTTAAATGGCCTCCCTTGTACCACCTTGCTCTCCTCTCTTATCGGTATTCTCCACACTATAGCCAAAATAATACTCATAAAGTTATCTGTTCATGTATTAATTAATCTCACAAATATGTTTAGTGCCTGTTATGAGCAAGGGATACAGTGGGGAATGAGACAAACTTCTTCCCTCATGAAAATGTAAAACAAATGGTATTGGGCTCCTCCCCTGCCCACCTTCCCGCCATTTTATGTTAAAACCATTTGATAGATTTCTAGCTGTTCTTAGGTTAACATCTTTCCAATGTCCTTCATAATCAGGTCTCTCTCTATCCCTATAGCCTCGCCTTTTGTTAGCATTCATGTCACTCTAACCACCCTGACCTTGTTTCTGTTCTTTAATTATGCCACTTGCTCTGCCACCTCAGGACCTTTGCGTGTGCTGTACATTTGGACTAGAATGCTTTTAGCCCTTGCCACTTCTCATCAACTCTCAGATACCAGTCAAATGTCTCTTCCTCAAGAAGCCATCCAGATTCAACAGACTGAGGTCACATTATTAAATTCTATGCATCCATGGTACAATAAAATTTTTTTGTGTGGTAGTTATCAGAATTATTATTGGAATTAGTTGATTAATGACTTAATGCTGATCAGTGCATTGTGCTCATGAGTCTCAGAGAAAAAAAGCAAAACAGATGTCAGAATCATTACCTAACAGGAATTGGGAGGAAGGCAAGGAGGCTCATGTTCCTTTCATGTCTTAGTAAAAATCTGTATTGGCTAAGATTAGTTTGGGCTGTGACTAAAACTTCTCATGACAGTGGCTTGAACGAGCAGAAGTTTGTTTCTCTCTGATGTCAACATTGGGAGGGAAAGAGTCCAGAGTTGTGTGCTGACTCTGCCCCACAGAGCAGGTTTCTAACCTAAGAAGGCCTTGGGAATCGAGGCTCGACCTTGTAGCTCTGCCTTGCATAGCCTTCATTGTCATGGTCACTTCGTGGCCCAAAGTGGCAGATTCAACAGATTGAGGTCACATTATTAAATTCTATGCATCCATGTTACAATAAAAATGTTTTTGTGGTGGTCATCAGAATTATTATTGGAATTAGTTGATTAATGACTTATACTCCATGGGTTCCCCACCAGTCTTTAAGCTCTGTGGGTTTTTTTCTCACCATTTGTATCCCCAGAGGCCAGCAAACTTCATGGGATAAAAGTGCTTAAAATGATATTTTTAAAACAAATGATTGCTTGAATAAATGGATAGACTGAGTCTGAGTAGCTGTGATCATGGTGCTGCACCCATTTGTGTGAACGTGGTAGTATGATGGAGGACCCTTGAGGATAGAGAGATGTAGTGGCTGCTGGTGCCCAGAGTAGGGCATAGTCTAGCAGTGGCTCTGCTTTCAAGATGGCACTGTGCTGTAGCAGCTTGAGTCACGGAGACAGAGAGTACACAACATGTGCTCTTGTTCTGCAGCAATGTAGCCATGTGAATTCCAGACATCTTCCCAAACTGGGCTCAGGGCCTGTAAGGACTAGCGGGATTCTCTTGCAGCAAGAACTGCAGGTGTCTTCAGTGGAAATAGGGGCTGCTGGGGACCTCCTGCTTACCTTTTCTCTGCAAGGAAATGTCCTTCTTGGCTCTGAGCTGATCCCAGTGGAGGAGACAAGGTGGCAGAGGCAGGATGTTTTATTCTTTTCTCTGTGCTGCCATACTGGGTTTCTGTGCTCCGTGGGGATTTCTTCACAGCCTTGCTGAACTCTAGTGCTCTCCTTCAGAAACTCTATTTGAATTTTAGTTGCTTATTCATTGTTTCTTTATTTTTCTGTGTTGGCATGGGTACCAGGCACCTGTAGTCAATTATCTTGCTCTTGGATGTATTCTTGTTTATAGATTTTTCAATAACTCTGAGAGATAAAATATTTTGGAAAAGAAATTTAAATCTATAGTGTTGGGAAAATACTATAGCTTTTGATCACTGAAAAGTCATTGTTACTTTCAGTAACAATCTTTGAAGTGATTTTTTTAAGATTTAAGAATTGGTATTGAGTTCACAGGAACTTGACATTTTCTCGAGACTATTTTATTTGCTACTATAAGGTTTTCCTGTCGTAAATAATTTCATGTGTTGTAACATCTGCTTTAGTTTATGTCCAAACATTGAAAAAGCTAATTTCTTATCCTTTTGCAAACAAGTCAGGAAATACCCTCTCCATGACCTCATCTTCCATGGACACCCTTTCCTCTGGTCTTGGGGAGTGTTAGGCAGAATTTAATGCCTGTGCTTGAGTAGTATAGTATAAACAGCAACAAATCCTTATGGATTGATTGATTATTCCTGAAACCTCTAATATAGTCAGAACAGTTAAATTATGTTCTGCACTTTGGTTCAATGCTTACTAAGTCTAGTTCATGGCTTTTAAACACTTGTTTCCTATTTAGATTCTTAGCCCAGTGCATTCGAGCAGAGAATCTCAAACTTTAAAGTGCACATAAACTGCCTGGAGGTTTTATTAACATTTAGTTTCTGATGTAGTAGCTCTGGGGTGGGGCTTGAGTGTCTTCATTTGTGGCAAGCTCCCAAGTCAAGGACTACACTTTGAGTAGCCAAGGCCCTAGATTCTGAGAGGAGAAATATACCAAAAGCTGTGTTGTAAGGAACTGGGACAGGTTATCAAGGGACTTGTTGATTCTTCTTCCTTGGAGAATTTATGCATTAGCTATATGACAGTCTGACAGAAATGCTTTAGATGCACCTTTCTCTGGAGGTTGGGTTAACTAAATGACCTCTGACATTTTATCACTCTCCCTGCAGTTCTGTGATTAGATTACAAACTACTGTGGGGAGTGTTCCATAAACATTTATGTGCCCACACAGTACACAGCATTCTACCAGGTTGTTGACTAATTTCAAATCAATAGATTTCCAATATTGTAACATTTTTTGTTAAGAGTTCACTGTGATATTAACTGGCTGAGTGAAAGGTAAAACCTCTATGAAATTTTGTGATTTTATTTGACAGTAACTTTTATTTTACATTAAAAATTGACTTTATAGTATTGAGTAAAATGTGTTTTTAGATGTATAATAAAGTATCTGTGACATGTAAAAATATTGATGCATATCTATATGTTAGCATTGTAATTGACACAGAGGCAAAATGTCCAAAGAGCAAACTCTTAAAAGTATCAAACAGAAAACAGCATAATATATGCAAGTATACCATAGAATTAATAACAACTGATCACTCACTGTAAGTTACTTCTCTTACCCCTCCGCAATTTGTATCCTCCCTCAACCTAATTTATCCAGAATCAGGGTATTGCAGAGAGCTGATACAAGATAATTCCAGTTTTCATCATTGATGAATAATATTGATGACAGAAATGTATAGTGGCATAGGAAGAGAGATAACAAAGGATACATCCTTTTCCTCCTTAAGAATTTCAAATAATGTTGGAAAAAATATGTGCTTATATGAAACCACTTGTGAACAATTTAAAATAATACAGTACAGTGATTCTCAAAATTTGGTCAGTATCAGAAACACCTGGAGAACTGGTAAAAATACAAAAATCCAGGACTTCCCCTACTTCAGTGAGCCTGTGTTCTTGATTATCTCTCAGGGAGGATTCTGATAAGACTGTGAACCACTAGTATAATAAATACTTGTTTGCTAATTTACAAGGCAATTGAGATTCGAGAGACAGATGGGTTAGGACAATGGGAGGAGGCTTCGTGGGGGAAGGCTTTTTTGAACAGTATGGGTAGACATGGAAGCAAGAAGAAGCCTAACTTGTTAGGCAAAGAAAGACCTACATGTCTGCAGTAAAGGGCACAGGTGAAAGTGGAAGAGATGAGGTGAGAGAGATGGGCCAGAGAGTGAAGGGCATGGTCTGACCTGCAGGTTAGAAAGATTGCTGTGCAATTTTGTGCCTAGAAATAGGGAGCCAGGTTAATATTCTGTGGATACTGGTTGGGCAAGAAAGAATAAAATCATGAACCAAGGCTGTGAGAAGAGAAAGGAAGAGAGTGGGAGATAAAAAGGAGTCAGTGCAGTATGGAGGGAAATTGCCCAGGCTCCCAAGTGGAACAGACCTGAGTTCAAATTCTTTCTTTGTTAAAAATTAACTGTGTGGCCTTGAGCGAGTGACTGAACCCCTCCAAAGCTGTTTCCTCATATTTAAAATGGGCACGATAATCACTCCAACATTCCTAGAATGTAGAAATTTATGAGATACTGTATTTAAAAGACCCGACACGGTGTCCAACATGTAGGATTTATTCAATAAATGGTTTCTATTATTATTAGAGAAAATACAAATTGGGGCTTATTGATGGCAATGGCGCATATACAAGGCTGAAGAAAAAAGGATGGTTTTTAAGACAATGGTTCTTAGCTGATGATGATTCCTATCCCACAACCTCAGTGGATATTTGGCAATGAATGGAGACATCTTGGTTGTCACAACTAGAGGATGGGGTAGTGTTACTGGCAGCTAGTGGGCAGGAGACAAGTTCAATCCCTACAGTAAAAATTATCCAGCCCAAACTGTCAATGGTGCCAAGGTTGAGAAGCTCTTCATTAAGGTTTCTGCCATAGACTATGAAATTGATGGTAGAACATAGCACTGATAGAAAAACCAGGAAGAGAAGCAAGTTAAGGGAGAAAATAATGACTTTGATTTTATACATATTGACTTTGTGGTACCTATGGGACAGTGTTGGCTATTTAGATCCTTGTTCCTCATCACTACCTCTGTTCTCTATCACTTTGTCTAGTGCCAGTTTATAGATGAAATGAAGTGGTTAAGGATCTGGAAGAGGTGAATACAGTTGAAGAATAGTTATCTTGGGATGGGAAGAAAGAGACACAGAGAGAAGAGAAGAGAGAAGGAGGGAGGGAGGGAGAGATTGAGAGCTAGTGTAAGCATGACGGAGTGCACAAGCTGAGAGCAAGGGCAGGAGGTTCACAGAGAAAACGATTGGTGTTAGGAATTTCAAAGGTGGAATATTCCTGTTGATGACTTCTTAAACATGTGACACTGGCAAAAGGGTCGCTGATATGGAAGTAAGTTAAGATGATTGGAGTTGAAAGTTGAGAAGGTTAAGTAGTTGTGAGGCTATGGTTCTTCTTCTTGAACACTTAAATCATCCTAGATAATAGCTGGTTGACGGGACAAGTGTGAGACAGTAATCCTGATGTCATCTGTCCTTTTCCCCACACCAGGCTTGCCTCTTTCCACAGTCAATTTTCCAACTATTCTATAGGAAGGAATAATTGCTAATTTAATTGACTAGATAATCAGTGTGCCATGTTTTAATTGAGGAGTCACAAACCTATGCAATCTCTACTTCCTGCTTCAACAGGCTAAATGGACCTAAGCCAGTCTCTGTTTTTTTTTTTTTTTTCAATTTTATGTGGCTAGCCAGGAAAGTCAGATATCTTCCTGTATTTCAGCTCAAGATAATACATCTTCACTGTAATTGGTTCCTCCTCTTAATCTTTGTTCCAAATTTTCCCACCAAAATTTACATGGTTCTTGGTATTCTTGGCTATCCCATTTGATTTTTAACATAGTAGACGTTTGAGGACTTCAAATTTCTGCATCCATTCTGAGTGGCTTTTGGTATTTTCCAATTAAAACTCCATTGCCGGCCCATCAGTCTCTCACCACATTGCATTTTAATTCCCAGAAATAAAATAAAAAAGTCTATCATTATCCCATCACATCCATTTTATTCAAGGGCATGAAAGGCAAGAATTATTTTTTTCTATTCTTCTATTTTCTTCACTGGCTTGACTTCTTGCTTTTTTTCTTTGATACAGTTTAAACTTGATTACTTCCCAGCCCTCTGATGTTAATCTCTCTAGACTCTCTGTTGAGAATTTAGGAGATGTTTAAATTTTTAAATTTCAGTCCCAAATTGAACTTTTTAGACATGATCTCTGATTTGCACTCCATTAAGCTATTTATTGAGCACTTAACTATATAACAAAGGTTGAATGTTTTACATGCAAGATTTATTTTAATCCTCATTATACATCGTGCCTCTCATTATTTGATTTCTTTCCTAAATTGTCTTATTTTTCTAGTTGTCTTGTTATGTGTGTCTGTCCACTGCCTCAACTTGTAGAGAATCTTTTATAGACCTAAGAAAATTTCCCTGCAGCCTAATTTCTTGGCCAAATGCTTGCTGATCTTCTTATAAATTAAGTCAATTCTAAATCAGAGGAAATAAAAGAGAGATAAAGGAATAGAGTTAGTAAGTATATTAAGTTCCTATGAGTGAACTTCAGGTAAATGCCTTATTTTAATTTGTTTAGAATATAGGTATTCAAGTAATTACAACTGCATTTCTTTCCTTTCTCTCTCCTCTCCTAATTTCTCTTAATACCAAAAATGAAGGATATGCTTTCAGTATTTCATTCAAGGTTAAGCACATTTTTAAAATGTGTTATTTGCTTTCTATTTACAGAAATCATAGCAGTGAACAGTTTTAGACAATGAAATGAAATGCAGGGATTTCAGTGGATTGCAAAACCAGAAAAAACAAATTCATTAACATCTCCTTTATCGGGTAAAGTTATGTTTGTATTAGCTGGGGAATTTAAGTAAAAGAAAAACATTTTGGAGAAAGTGTATTGATTTTTGCATAGTAATACAGAGCAATGAAGGTGGATTGCCAGGTATAAGTTCCTCTAGCAATTATGAAGGGTACAAAAAAACCACACCAGCACAATGTTGGAACATATCCAGTAGCTATTATTGATTTATAAATGTATATCCAAATCAAAACTATTAGAAAATATAATTATTCTCTGACAATTCTTTTCCATACATATTATACAGACAGCATTTCATTTAGCTTAGAAAGCTTTATTTTTAAAGCAGCTTCTGGCCTTGCTATAATAATTCTTGCTTTTTACCCAATTTACCAGTTGGATAATTACTTTTAAAAATCTAAAAACTGAATTGTATAATTTGTGGATTAGTCAGGTTTAGGTAGTAAACAGGTATAACAGATTTTTAAGGCCATATTTTTATTCAGCAAACGTCTAAGGGGCAAGTGCTGAAGGCTTTGTTGTTTTTTTTGTTTGTTTTTATGAAATTGAATTTTTATGAAAGGTGTTGGTATTTGATGGGTTGTGCAAGCCCTTTGGAAGTTATGTAGTACAAAAAGGGAGATTTTAATATGGGACACTCATCCAAAAATGCACATCCTGAGCTGATTTAGAAAGCTAGTAGAGAACATAAGCAAACATACGTCATACTGTGTCATACTATATCAGCCTGCTACAAAGAAAGGCAAATGTTTTGTTCACCTACAGTGCTGTCAATTTGTTCTATTCAGTGTTTAGTGTTTAAAAGAAAAAGGGAAAAGAAAACTTAAGCAATTCCACACAAACAATAAGTTAATTCAAGCATTTGGCCAACTTTTAATTTTTTGATAAGTTGTTTAATTAAAATAATCAATTTGGTTATACATACTGGGTAGACAAAATTTAAATAAATGCTTTAAGTTGATGTAATAAGAAACCCAGTTCAATGTATCTGTTTTATTTCTTTTCTTTACTCACATATCCCCCATTGATAATATTAACTGCTAAGCTGATTTTCTGTTAAATATAGAAATATGATGAAATTTTAAATACACATTTGTTTCTCTTGAGTAGGTCACTTATGGCTGATCAGGTTCAGATCTATTATTCGGTATTTTCCTAATCCAAATCTGTTGTTAGGAGTTTGGACCCTTTATTGCCTCATTTGACAAATAGTAAATTTTCCTTTTTTTGTAGTTAATAGTGATTCCTTAGTGCCAAACAGGTTAAATATTTAACTCAATGACTGTCACAATCTTAGAAAACTCTCAGTTTAGAAAGATTGGTTTCTAAGCTAAAACAGAATTAGCATCTAGGTGATGCTATGTGAAGACAGCAGTGAGCACCTGGGTGCTATTTTTTTTTTTTAACCTTTTATTTCCTGTTAAAAAGGAAGCAAAGATTATCTTTAACAGCAGCTGGTGAAAAGATTGGAGTTTAGGAGGATACTTGGAGTAGAAGCCTTGTATAGGAATACTTAGCGTGATTGTGAAGATATGACTCATCATGCTTTAATTTCCTAAATGGATTCAGTGCTTTATTTAAGAAAACAAAGCAACAATGTGTTTTGTGTAACAACAAAGTAACACATTTTGCTTTGTTGTTAAGAAGCGAATTTAAGATCTGGCTGCTCTTGTCATGTTCTCACATCAATGAATGAAACACAGAAATCTGATACAAGAGGGGAAGATTGAGTGGTCAGGCAGAGAGAGGGTGCAGATTCCTGGGATCCAAAATAGGATTCAAATACACAAGCGTTAGTTTGACAGACAAGAGAATAAACTGTTTCCCTTTGAAATTTTGATAAAGCACTATATAATTGTCAGTGGAATAGCTACTGATGAGAAACACATTTTTTTAAGCCAAAGATGATTCTAGCTACTACTCAAAATATTTAAATTATAAGATATTTCAAACATAATGGAGACCTATAGAAAGTTACATAGCAATCCATGTATTCATTATGAAGATTACATACTTTTTTTTTGCCAAATTTGCTTAATATTTCTCTTTTTTTAGATAAAAAAATACATCATATGACTAAAGCCCAGCCATTCCATGCCTTCTTGACCTTGTCTTCTCAGGTTAGCCTCTCTCCTGAATTTGATGTATAGCATTCCTATGAATGTTATTTAGTATTTATTGTGTATATTTACGCATCTCAAAGCAATATTTGCTTTATTTTACAGGTTTAAAAAATTGACATAAACAGTGTAGATCTTTTTTGCAGTTTTCTTTTATTCACTCTTAACATTATTTTTAAAGATTTATCCATGTAGATACTGCATTAATTTAAATTACTGCATAATATTCATTATATAGACATGCCAGTTTATTCAAATGTTTTTCTGCTGAGGGACAGTTAGATTGTTTCCAAATTTTGCCAATAGTCTTCCAATGAACATCTGTGTTTTCCTCATCTTGTGGGTATGTGCAAGAGTGGAATTGTTGATTCACAGGATATGCCCGTATTCAACTTTTATAGGTATTGTCAAATTGCTTTATAAAGCAAATTGTATTAATTTTAGCACCTCAGCATTTGTGTATAAATGAAAACATTTCCTAACATCTCTGGTACTGATTTGGGTTATTGAATTAACAAATTTTCCCCAACCAAATGGGTTTAAAATAGTTTCTCCTTGGTTTGTATTTTACTGATTACTGATGAAGTTGTGTGTTTATTGAGATATTACTTAGCTACGAATGAATCTTATTTAATATGTTTATAAAAGACAACTTGAAACCAGATCTATGAGTATATTGGAAGTTATTACTGGGATGCTACACTGTTTAACTTACTGTATGTAGCATTATGGAACATTTTATTATGTTGTGGGTGATGGCCTTTTAATTACTTCTCTTCAAAATTGTCTTGCCTACTAGTCTTGACCTTTTCCTCGGATGAATTTTAGCCATAGGTAACCAAACTTTGGGAAAGAGTCTTTTGAATTTGTAGCTTTGAATCTATAGATTGGTTGGCAGAGACTGGCCATATTTAAGTGTCATTTTTGATATGGCATATTTTTCAATTAATTTAGGTCTTATTTACCTTCTTCAGTAATGAAGTTTTTATACTTTCCTCACATGTTCAGATTTATTTATAGTTACTTAATAATGTTTATATTGGATACATAAAAACTAATATTTTAGATATGTTTTATTGTAAATGGTAGCTTTTAAATACTTTTTAAAGCATTTGTTCATGATAGATAGAAATATATTTGCTTTTTGATTATGATCTTGAATCCATAAAATATGCCATACTCTATTATTAATTCTGCTAATTTGTCAATAGATTTTCAGAGATATTTCTATATAGGCAACCACACTGTTTTATTTGTTTCCCTTGGGCATATACTCAAAAGCAGAATTGCTGGAGGGAGAGAATACATAAACGTTTAGTTTTAGTTAAGAGATACTGCCAAACTGTTTTTCAAAGTACTTATACCAATTTACATTTCATCTCACAATCAAAGAATGTTACAGCTGTTTTTCATCCTTGCCAACACTGGGTGATGTCAGTCTTTTAAAGTTTAGACATTTTGATGGGTATGTGAAATCACCTTGTCATTTTCATTTGCATTTCTTTGATTACTAATGGCGTTTGAGTACCATTTCATATGTTTATTGGCTAAATAGTGTATTGATATTCTTTCCTGTAGAGTGTTTACTGAAATTTTTTCCCTGTTTTAAAATTGTATTTTCTGCATTTTAGATAATTGAAAATATCATTATGGGTAAAAATATAATTGATTTGTAGGATACAAATTCTTTGTTTGATGGAAGTATTCTCCCCAGTATGCAGTTAGTCTTTTTTTAACTTCTTAATGATATCTTTTGGTGAACAGATGTTCTTTATTTAATGAAGTCAAATGTATCAATTTTTTCTTTTATGATTAGTACATTTTATGTCTTAAGAAATTTTTATCTGTCTCCAAATCAAGAGTATATGCTCTTAGGTTTCTCTTAGAAATGTGATCGTTTTGGCTTTCACACTTAGGTGTATAACTATTTCCAATTTAATTTTTGTCTATGATTATAATATTTATAATTATAGCTTACTGCTTCAGCACCATTTATTGGAAATACCACCCTTTCTAACTGAGTTGAATTGGTACCTTTGTTATAAATCAGATGACTATGTGTTTGTTACCAGTGTTAATATATTTCACTCTTACCTGGCTCTAATTTTTTCTACCACTCATTATGATGTCTTTCTTTGAGCTATGTTTTAAAATTTCCAAATATTTCCTCTTTGTAATTCTTTTTAATTTTACCCTGAATATTTAATGACTTTGTTGTTACGTGCATATAAGCTCAAAAGAATTATATTTTCTCGGTGAACAAATTCCCTCATTCACTTAACAAATTCTATTGAGTATCACACATTTGTTTTTAAGGGACTAGGGATATAGCAATGAGCAAAAGAAAGAAAAAGCTGTTTACATGGGCCCTACATTCTACTGATGGAAGAAAGATAACAAACAACATAAAATATATGTATGTGTGTATATACATATGCATATATATACATATGCATATATATACATATGCATGTGCATATGTAAGTACATATATGTTTGTATACATACAAACACATACATGTACATATATGTTTACTTACATGTATGTTACTTATATATGTATTGTTTAGATGGGGTTAAGTGTACAATGTAGAAAAATTGCTGGGAATGGTGACAGGGTATGTTAGAAGGAGATACTTGCAATTTTAAATAGGGAGAACAGTGAAGACCTCACACTTGAAAGGAGACATTTCAGCAAAGGCTTGAAGCAGGTAAGAGTGCTAGTCCTGCAGATACCTGGAGGAAGAAGATTCTAGGTAGAAGGCACCACAAGCGCATATGCCCTGGATGACATGTTCTAAGAAAAGCAAGGAGCCAGTGTGGTTGAAAAGCAAGGAGCCAGTGTGGTTAGATTTGAATAAGTGAGACAGAAAGCAGTAAGAGACAAGTCATAGAGGTAATGGGACAAATATACTGAGTAGGGCCTTGAGAGCTATCTGAATGCCTTTGGATTCTTATTTTGAGTGAAATGAGAATCCATTGGGAGGTTTTGAGCAGAGGAGTGATAGGATATAGCTTTTGTTTTAACAGGATCACTCTGGCTGCTGTGTTAGGAACAGCCTGAAGGAGAACAAGGTTGGTAGTAGGAGACCATTAGGGGGCTATTGTCATAACAGAGGGGAAAGATAATCACTTGGATCAAAATGATAGATAGAGATGGAGGTAGTGAAAAGTGCTCTGGCTCTGGGAATTTCTTTTGAAGGCAGAGCCTGAATAATTTGCTGATGGTGTGGATTTATAATGTCAAAGAACAAAACGTCAAGAATAATTTTAAGTTTTTGGTTCAAACAACTTTTTTGCTCACTGTGTTATGTCCTATTGTATCTCTAATAATTTGTTTTTGCCTTAAAATCTATTCTAAATTATATTAATGCTGCTAAGTATTTGCCTTTTTTTTTCAACCTTTCTACGGCCTCTCTGGCTTATAGCTGAATTTTCTTTTTAAAATCCATACTCAAATCTTATAAATTTTACTGGGTTAATCTATTTGCATTTATAATTATTAGTGTTATTTATCTCTATCATCTTGTTTTGTACTTTCTATGTATCTTTCTTTTGTTTTTTTTCTTTCTTTTTGTTTTTGTTTTTTTCTTCTACTGTAGTGATTACTCTTCTTTATTTTCTTTTTTCCCCTTTATTGTTTTGAAAATTATCTATTTTATATTTATTTACTTAGTAATTACCCTTAAATATGTAACATACCATTCTTGATTTAACAAAGTCTAAAGGAAATCAGTACTTCTCTACTCCTCCCAAAACATATCCAGACAGAAAATTCTTGAACTTGAATTCTCCTTTCTATTTTATATATTATTGCTTTCAGTATTTTATTTTAAACTTTTCCTAATGGAATTTCACATCTATTCACAAAAGCATAGAGAAACATACAATAAACATTATGTACCCTTCACTTGGCTTCAATAACTACTTGTAAAGTCCCATCCTGTTTCATCTATACCTCTTCATCCCCCCCGTACCTTCCACGTATTCTTTATTTTAAATAAAGTAATTTCTTCTTTATTTAAAAACAAATTCCAGACATTTTAGGTATAAATAATTGTATATGTTTTCTAAGAGAGAAATGAGCCACTGTTTTAATTCCCTCTTGTTTGTATGCCTTCAAATTATTTATTTTTATTATTGTTCTACACTAATATCTGTTTAGATTTAGTATCTGTTAGATTTAGATATCCGTGGTATCTGTTTAGATTTAGCTGCACATTTACCCATTTTGTTGCTCATCTTTGCATTTTGCATTCATTTTAGCTTAGTTCCCTTCTTCCTAAACTACATTTTTAGTAGTTCTTTAAGGAAAAGTAATTAATTGTGACTCCTTGTGAATTCTCTTTGTATCAATATTTAAAAATGTGTGCTCCCTGTTGAATAATATTTATCTGAGAATAAAATACTTGATTGACAGTTATTTTCCATAACATTTTGAAGTTATTTCCCCATTGACTTCCAATCTTCACCATGCTTTTGTGAAATCAGGTATCAATCTAGTTGTCTATTTCATAGTTTTTCAATTCACTGCTGTATGTGAGGCTGTGGATTTTTAACCTATTTACCTTAGGTTTCTTAAGGCTGAGAATTCTTGGATGTAATCAATTCTGAGAATTTTTCACTATTATCTTTTTAAATTGTCTCTCCTTATTCTTTCAATTACCTTTTGGAAACTCTTATTTAAAAAATATTGGACTCTTAGTTGGTTTTCCATGATTTTTAACTTTTTTTTATGATTTCTGTCTCTGGGCTAGAGTAATTTTCTCAGATTTATTTTTCAGTTCTCTAATTTTCCTTTCAACTATAGTTTTCATTTCTCAAACTCCATTGATTTTCAGATAGTTACTGATTACCTATTTTCATAATGTCTTACCTTTTGGGGTAGTGCAATTAAGTCCTCTTATTGCTTTAAACATATTGCATTTATATTCTCTTTCAGTTATTTCACATTCCTGTTTGTGTCTATTGACTCTTTCTCAGGGTGGATTTATCCCCAAGTTATTGTGACTCATTTTTGAAGATACGTTGCCTTTTTTTTTTCCTTTGGTAGAAAATGCCCCTTCCTTAAAGCCTGGAATGTGGAAGAATTCCTCCAGAGCAGTTTGGCATTTTCTTTTGCTATATGATCCAGGGACACCACTGAGCCAGGATGAATTTTTTCTTTCTAATTATAATAATAATTTCTCAGCTTAGAATTCCCCAGACCACAAAGGTAGAAGAAATTAAGATTAAAAATATGTGTGGCTCACAAACCTGGAGCTTAAATTTATGAGGGAATATTTTTATTTCTTTTTTTATTTATTTTTCATCTTCTAGAATTAGATGCTTTCCTATGCAGATTTTTAAAATAAATAAATTTCTAAAACTCCTAAACTGTCATAATATACTACAAAAGAAATTTATATTTATTGTAGTAAATGGGAAAAAACTAGAAAATACACCATGAAGAAAGAAAACTTACTGATGATCCCACCACTAGGCTGATGATCACTTTAACATTTGATATTCTTAAAGTTCTATTCTTTATAAATGTATATATTTTTTCAAAAAATGAAATTGGGCCAGATAGTACATTTTATAACTATGTTTTACTTAAAGTAATATTTATTTAAAATAATATTTTAATTTTATAATATTAAAATATTTAAAATTTATTTTACTTAAAATAATATTATAAAAAAACTTGCATAACTTTAAATATTTTTCTACAACACATTTTCAACTAGGATGATTTTGCTCTCCCATGGGACCATTGGCAATATCTGGGGGACAGTTTTGATAGTCATTAATGAGCAGTGCCGCAGGAATTTAGTAGGTAGAGGCTAGGAATACTGCTAAGCCTACAATATACAGTACATCCCCTACAACAAAGAATTAATCAGCCCCAAATATCAATATTGTCAAGGTTAAGAAACTGTTCTACAACATCATTTGAATGGGTGCTAATAAGATTGTCTTTCTAATGTCCTTTATTCTGATCATGATAGTCCTCAAAAACTCCAGTAAGCCTTGTTTGTATTACTTCTTAAGCAGTAATATATGTTGTCTTGAAGTATTAATCATCTCTTTATGCTGTTCAACTAGTCTATGTGTTTTTAAGGAGCTGCTTCTCTGTGCTCTGTTTTGTTGATGACCAGTAGGCCGTCAATTCTTGTCGGATGATAATAGTAAAGTTGATCAGTATTACGAAATAATTAGAATGTGAGCTCTCCTTTTGTAGAGAGGCAATGTAGTGTGTTGAAATACACTTGGATCTGTCATCAGATTCAGGCTCTGTTTCTTAGCAGTTCATGTGACCTGGACATATATTTTTCTAGCCTTAATTTAAACAGCTATAATATGGACATAATAATATCAGCATACAGGGTTTCTGTTAGAATTTGAGAGCATGTGGGTAAAATGCCTGGTGAGAGTAGGTAATTTTTTAATTTTTAATTTTTATTTTTTGAGATGGGGTCTTGCTTTGCCACCCAGGCTGGAGTGCAGTGGTGGCAATCATGGCTCAATGCACCCTTGACCTCCTGAGCTCAAGTGATCCTCTCTCAGCCTCCCAAGTAACTGGGACCACAGGCATGTGGGTCCTCAGTAAGGCCCCACCTTTGGGCCAGGGAGGCCCTGAAGGCTGGGGGACAGGCTGCCAGTCCTGTGGACCAGAATGGGGACTCATGGTGCCTGTTCTGGGCACACCCATGGCAGCCCATGGACCAATTAGCATGCACTTCCTCCCCTCTGAGGTCTGTAAAAGCCCTGGGCTCAGTCAGAGCAGGGCAAAGGACAGCCAGAGGACAAAGGGAGACATGGGACCTGATGACCAGCTGCAGAAAGGAGTACCCTCTCTGCTGAGAGTTGGAGACAATGCCATGACCAGCTGCAGAGAAGAGTACACTCTCTGCTAAGAGCTGCAAAGAGGACCTGCCAGGAAGAGAGGGGATACCCTCTCTGCTGATAGCTTCAGGGACCTGCTGAGATGCGGGAATGACTTGCCTGTGGAGAGAAGCCACTCTTTCCAGGGCCGCCTCTCTGCTAAAAGCCAAACACTCAACTGGACAACTTGCCTACAGACAGAAGCTACTCACTCCTCTGAGCTGTTCTAACACTAAATAAAACTCTTCTTCACCCTTCACTTGTCTGTGTACTTCATTCTTCCTGGACACAGGACAAGAACTTGGGCAAAGGCCCTGTGGCCACAGAGTTTTCTGGCCAGAAAAAGCGACACCTCAGAGATCCCATAACATTTCTACCACCTCCAAAATCATATTTTGATATACTGCTTCTTTCTTATAAGGCTGATTAAGCCTTTGAAATTTAGGCAAATTCTGAGAATCACTGAAGAATTGTAAAGTACTTGCGGGTACTGTATCTTTATTTTAATTTATTAAACATCTATCATGGACAAGATACTGGGCCTGTTACTCTTGCATACATTAGTACCTCAGTGAATGTTTATATCTATATTCTTACATAGATAATTTTATTTATAGATGAAGTGGAAAAAGGTTGTATGAATACATCACAGAAGTTGTGAATGAACTCATTTTCATACAATTCACATGAGAAGAGTTACCATGTATTTCTCTTACTGGCCCTGAAAAACACCAGTCATTTCTGTGGTAGTTTGTGGTAAACTAGGAGATTAGGATTTCTGTACCTCTGTGTTCAAGGTTTCAAGGGATTCTGCCAGGATAAATGCTATGGGCCCTAGGGTGGAGAAAGAAATTATGGTTTATTTTATGTATTTCCTGTCATCTCTATTGCTGGTTATTCCTAGTCTAGTTTTGAAAAGGATGGGCCATAAATATATTTGTGTATATGTGCCAATGTACAGACTGTGTATGGGCCTGTGTGGCTATGTATATGAGGCTTTGAATTGACTTGGGTTTTGTAGCATCCTGGCCCATTGACCACAATATCTCTCAACCAGACCCAAGTAGTTTTAGAAAAAGTTAGTGTTGCCTGAGTATACATAACATCTGGTCTATCCACTGCCTTCCCTTCCACTCGATGAGTTTCATTTGGGTTTGTAGGACTTTGGTGAATTTTGAAGAGACTTCTAGATAGATATTGTAGGATCCATTCACTGCTTGTCACATCTTCCCTATGGTTTTATACTGAGAGAAAGCAAGAGCTTTGGAATCATAGAATGAAGTTCTAATCCTACAACATACTTACAATGTAACCTTCCAGAATTCCATCTGTAAACTGGGGATCATAATATCTACCTCTATAATTTGGGGGAATTGAAAATAATATGTTTAAAGCATGTACAACAATGTGTGACACATTGTAGGCATTTGAATAAAGGCCTATATCTGTCATCTTATAAATGAACTATTATATATGGAAGTCACTGAGCGCTGTGTCTTTCATATAGTGTTCTGTAATTGTTTTTGTGGACAGATACACAAATTGCATTTTATTCATTTGTGGTGTATATCCACACATGGCATACAACAGGGAACTGTGAATACTGGTCCTTAAATATGAGAAATTCACAGTGGTCCACCAAGAAAGGCTGCTGCTTCTAGAACTTGTCTACAGTGCAGTATAGATGACAAAATTCCCAATTAAAAAGTTTATTTTTGTGTGTGCAGTATTTGTGAGGTGAAAACATTTGTGTTGGCATTCACAAATTGATATGCTTTAATATTTTGAAAATTAGAACCGTAGTTCAGAGAACAAATTCTTAAATTTCATGAAAATTATATGCAATAATTTTCTTAATTTCTCTTAATATTTTAGGGAGCTTTTTAGGTAATGTTTCTAAAGTTGGAGTAAAAGATGACCCACAGAGGTGACATTCATTTTTCTTCTCTCCAGGCTCAGGATGGGCTGTTTCTACATATTAAGCGAAACGAGATCTTGACTGATGCAGTCTGTTTCAAAAAACAGGTCAAGGTTTTCTGACATTGCTCTGAGAGAAAAAGGAATCAGAATGTCTGGGAAAAAAATTGAGATGTCAGTCTTCTCTCTTTTACATGGAAAAAATCAGCAAGTTTCTGTTATTATCTCAGGATCTGAATACTCACAGACAATGCAGGAGAAAATTCTGTTTTGGATGCTTCTAATGTCCCCAAGTTTTTCAGGAGGAACAGAATTCTGAACTCAGTTCTTGACTGGTATGTGAATAGGATGACATGCATTTTTGATTTTCACAGGGTCACTTTTATAGCTCAGTACCTATAGGGCAGAATACAAAATAAGACTATAGAATACAGAATGCCCTAGAACAGCTATCCTTAAAATATCATGCTAAATATTCCAAGGAAAAACTCTGTTTACAATGGAAATAAAACCTTCAGCAATGCGTCCAAATAATAATTCAAACAGCACCAAATAAAATGTATCTCACTATGGTTTATGGTAAGCAGTGAGACCCTAGTGGAACAGTACTGGGTCATGAAGTGCTTTGGAAACACAAAATGGCAGCCTGGATCTCTTGCTACACTGTGAATTCCTTCAGGGCCAGAGGTATGTATCGTTTACCTTTGCACCACTGGCAGCAACGCTAAGACTGTCCTCTTCATGTGGTTGACACTCAATAACTATTTGTTGATGGGATGAATGAAAGACATAGTTGACCACACTGACAAGGGACAGGCTTCAGGCCACATTAATCAGGGCTGTAAAATATGTCATGCGGAGTTCTGGACAGATCCACTATCTCTGCCTTTGCACTTCCTGGGAGAGGCAGGGCAGACACATAGTATGTCTTGTGGCTGGAAGCTGTCACTGTACTGTTACATTGCTCTGGACAGAATGAGTTTCTAAAAGAAGCGTGCCTATATGTATGTCTGTATGTATATATATATATATTTTTGGCAGAAAACTGAGCATATTATATAATATATAAGTTGATAGTGTATCTACATTCTTGTCTTGATGCTTCTTGAATGTAACTTCTTTGAAAATCACATTTGTGTCTTGTTCTGTTACACTGAGACACAGTGTTGTTTAATGGATAAAAAATGGACTCTGGATCAGACTGCCTGCAGGAGAAGTCCTGGCTCTGGCAATTACTGTGCGACCTGGGCAGGTTATATAACCTACAGTTTCTTGGTATCCTCATCTGAAAAATGTGATTCGAGGGTTATTGTGAAGGTGAAATAAAGTTAATGTACAAAAATAGACATCTAAATGTTATTTGGCATACAGTACATTCTGAATAAAAGGTTGCCATTTGACAGTACTGTGTGCTTGTACTTTGCAACAGGAAGTAAGAACAAAGATGCCTATTTTATAAGCAGCTATTCTATGCCTGTTGCTTTACATAACTTATTTATTATGAAGTAAAGTGTTATATAAAGCATATCTGTCTTGCCTCCTATCCAAGGATATCTAGTAACTGTAGGCTAAAGTGCCTGTGTTAGTTTCCTAAGCCTCCTATAAAAAATTACCACAAATTTAGTGGCTTAAAAGAACAGATATTTATTCTCTTATAGAACTGGATGTCAGAAGTCTGCAATCAGTTTCGCAGGGCTGAAATCAAGGTGTCAACAGGGCCACACTCCATTTGGGTACTCTAGAGGAGAATTCATTTCTTGCCTCTTCTAGCTTCTGGTGACTGTCAACATTCCTTGGCTTGTGGAGGCATCAGTCCCAGCTCTGTCTCCATGGTCACATTGCCTGTTCCTCTGCCGTGTGTGTAAAATCTCCCTTTGCCTCCTCCTTATAAGGATACTTGTGATTACATGTAGGACCCACCCAGATAATTCAGGATAATCTCCTTATCTCAATATATTTAACTTAATCATATCTGCAAAGACCAATTTTGGTCATAAAGGTAACAGTCACAGCTTCCAGGGATTAGGACATGGATATCTTTTTGAGGGTCATTTCTCAGCCTACCACAGTATCCTATAAAGATATTTCAGAGAAGGAACTCTAAGACCCTATAGTGAGACTCAGTACACTTATTAAACTATCCCCAAAGCTGGGATTAAATAGTCAAAATAATGGGGTATCTCAGCATTGAGTATCACTAAATTTAAGTTAATCATTATTCCTTTTTATTTTTTACTGTTATTTTAAACTGATTTTAACAATTTCTGATACCATTTAAACGTCAATTACATTAATCCTGACATTCTATAATTTCATATTCCCAGCAATTCTCTGATTTTGTCATGACTGATGCTATCTTTTTATTATAAATGAGAAAACTAATGTTTAGAAAAGGTAAGTGCCTCACCCAAGATTAAAACTTTGAGTAGATCCATGATGCCAGCCAAGGTCTTTTGACTTCTAAACAAACACACACACACACACACACATACACACACACACACACGTATATACATATACATATATGTGTATATATGTATATATGTGTGTATATATGTACATATACATATATACATGTGTATATATGTACATATACATATATACACGTGTATATATGTATATATGTATATACACATATACATATATACATACATATATACATATATATACACACATATATAGATACATATATACACACATATACATACATATATACACACATATATACACATACATATATACACACACATATATACATACATATATACACACACATACATACATACATATACACACACATATACGTATATACATATGTATGTGTATATATGTGTGTGTGTATATATTTTTTAATAGCTCAATATAACAGAATAGATAAGCAAGTATTCTTAACATTTAATCCTTGTGCTTCTTAAAAGAGCTTTTTTTTTTCTTTTTTTCCCAGATGGGGTCTCACTCTGTCACTCACGTTGGAGTGCAGTGGTGCAATCATAGGTCACTGCAACTTCAAACCCCTGGGCTCAACGGACCTTCCTACCCCAGCCTCCCATGTAGCTGGGACTATAGGTACATGCCACCACACCCAGCTTATTTTTTCAATTTTTTGTAGACATGGTTTCTTCCTTTGTTGCCTAGGCTGGTCTTGAACTCCTTGGCTCAAGTGATCCTCCTGCCTTGGCCTCTCAAAGTGCTGGGATTATAGGCATGAGCTACTGTGCCTGGCCTGGGTTTTTGTTTTGTTTTGTTTTGTTTTAAATACGTTTTAATTTTTTGAAGAATCTTATACAAATTTTATAATTTTTTAGGGTTTAGAAATTGTTTTGATGATGAGCCAGATATTGTAGTTTAGAAAGGATAAATACTGCTTGGTATGAAGAAAAAGTAAAGAATAAGGAGGGAGCATTCTGGAAATTTTTATCTTTTTCTTCCCTATAGTTTAACACCCATAGTTTTTAAGAAAATATAGAGTTGCTATAGCATAACTCCTATGGAGTTCTATCTGTCTAAAAATCAGTCTGATATTGGTCTGTTGAACTGCCTGTGTACAATACAAGCATTAAAGCACTTACAATTGTTGCCTGGCAAGGTTGAAAGATTGGAGTGAAATATTGGCAATCATAGAAGGATTAATGGCAAGGAATAGCTGACAAAAGGAAATAGTGCACTGTTAGATGAGGAGAAATTGGTGGCTGGCTGCGAAGAGGGCCCACAACATTAACATCTTCATCAAATGTTTGTTTTCATGTTTTTCTTGTTCTTCTGCTGTCTTGTAATATTTGCTCATCAGATAATTATCAAAGATATAATTGGAAAAGATGGTTCCCAAGTGATTTTTTAAATCTTCATAGTTACAAGCATGAGCTCTAACCATGAAAGTCACATAAAGACTGCACTTAAGTAGTTCTCCATCCAAAAGAGGGAGGGGGAGGTGTCACTTAATGAATTATTCTATGTACATCGATTTAAAAAATTATAATATAGACAAATCTAACAAAATTGTAGCAAAAATTAAAATAAGTACATTTTGTGGTTCAGCTTATTTACCACTTTGTGAGGAAAATGGAATTTTCTGTAGCTATTTTGGAGAAATAACATCAGATTGGAAAAGAACAATAAAATGAGGCAAAGCAGGAAAATAATTGTCCCAGATGTTTCCTGGATATCCCTACATCATGCATTGACTAGTAAGTGACTTTCTTTCTATTTTAAAATCCATCCAAGGACCAAGGGAAAACTAAATAGTGAGTTCTCTGGTAGAATTGGGTTTTATAAATGCAAGGAATGTAAGAGCTCCTTAAGACAAAGAAAGCTCTACATCAGTTGAATGTTTCCAACTCAGGAACATAATAAATAGGTTAGATATCAGCAAATGTGGTTCCTAAAATGGTAAAAGGGCATAATCACAAAAATGAGGCCGACATTATTTGTATAGATGCTGTAGTTTTTTGTTAAAACTATGCATAAGCATATACACAAAACCCACCACTGACCTCACCTTCAGTTTGATTATTCTCTGTCTCTGTCTCTGTCTCTGTGTTTCTCTCTTTTATTTACTTTGAAACAACCTTTGTGGTGAGGTTAGTATCTGGGAAGAGTGTCCCAGAACCTAAGGTACCTTAAACCAGCACTCCCCAACCTTTTTGGCACCAGGGATGGATTTCGTGGAAGACTATTTTTCCACAGAACTCTGGCTCAAGCAGTCCTCCTGCCTTGGCCTCCCAAAGTGCTGGGGGTTGGGGGATGGTTTTAGGATGAAACTGTTCCATCTCAGATCATGAGGCGTTAGTTAGACTCTCCTAAGGAGTGCACCCTCGCATGCACAGTTCACAATAGGGTTCAGGTGCCTATGAGATTCTAACATGGCTGCTGATCTGACAGTGGAGCTCAGTGGTAATGCTCACTTACCCTCTGCTTACCTCCTGCTGTGCAGCCCACTGACTGGTACCGGTCCTGGGGACCCCTGCCTTAGACTATCAAATTATGATACAATGTCAAAGTTTCATAAAATGGCTGAAGTGAAAGAAGTTATTGAGAGGCAAATCTCAATGAGTTAGACTATTGGCCTAAATTAGGGAATCAATCAGTTTTTGTGGCTTAAAAACCACCCCAAATCTCAGTGGTTCAAAATAACATTGTTTACTTTTGATCTTGGCTACATGTTGATGTGGGAAGGGGGGCCGGTGACAGGTGTCTATGTATCTCTCTTCCCCTAACTGAATCATGTTCTTCTCATGGTGATGGTGGAAGCCAAAAAGAACAAGCCCAACCACAGGAACACATTTCAAATCTTGTGTCAAATCTGCTAACATCAACTCTGCAATGAGAATTGGCCAAAGTGAGTCACATGGCCAAGCCCAAGCTAAATGAAATGAAGATACTCTTCCTATGGAAGCTGGGGGAGGAGACCAAAAATTTCTGAACAATAATTTAAATTACCACAAATACAAAAAACTTACTTTTTCCTTGTGCATCGTAGCATGCAGAAGAAGAGTGACAGCTACAGTATTCCATGGCACCTAATGCCATTTCCCAGACTGCTGTGGCTTCTAGAGGAAGCTAAAGATGCTGTGCACTGCAGCTACCACTTGCCAGCATGCTTTGCAACCTCCACTTCTGTCTGCTATAACCAGGAAAGGAAACTGCCAGTTGGCATGTATGTGTTGTAAAGGGATGTGGGGCCTGCAATGCAAAGAGCTTGGGCTAGGCTGTAAGAGAATCATGGGCCAAATTCCAGTTCTGACACCACCTATACAACGTTAGATAGTATCATTACTTGTGAGTCTCATTTTCCTGAACATAAACTGAGAATAATATTTTCCTCTCAGTATCCTTGTGAAAGCAAAATTATCTCATAAGTGATATGTCTAGCATGGTGCCTGGCCCCAAGCAGGTGCTCTCTTCTTCTCTAAGGATCTAGGAGGAGTAAGTAGAATGAGTGAGATCAACCTCTGTGAGACAACCATTTATCTGTATATTATTGCCTTGTATGGCACTTACCACTGGTGGTGTTGTCTTACTTTTAATAGGCCTCTGTTTCTACAATTACATTAAAAGATTTTTGGAAGAAAGATTCTTTTTTTTTTTCTTGGTCTTTTTTTTTTAAGTTTTATTTTTCTTTTATTATTATACTTTAAGTTTTAGGGTACATGTGCACACTGTGCAGGTTAGTTACATATGTATACATGTGCCATGCTGGTGCGCTGCACCCACTAACTCGTCATCTAGCATTAGGTATATCTCCCAGTGCTATCCCTCCCCCCTCCCCCCACCCCACAACAGTCCCCAGAGTGTGATGTTCCCCTTCCTGTGTCCATGTGTTCTCATTGTTCAATTCCCACCTATGAGTGAGAATATGCGGTGTTTGGTTTTTTGTTCTTGCGATAGTTTACTGAGAATGATGATTTCCAATTTCATCCATGTCCCTACAAAGGACATGAACTCATCATTTTTTATGGCTGCATAGTATTCCATGGTGTATATGTGCCACATTTTCTTAATCCAGTCTATCATTGTTGGACATTTGGGTTGGTTCCAAGTCTTTGCTATTGTGAATAGTGCCGCAATAAACATACGTGTGCATGTTTCTTTATAGCAGCATGATTTATAGTCATTTGGGTATATACCCAGTAATGGGATGGCTGGGTCAAATGGTATTTCTAGTTCTAGATCCCTGAGGAATCGCCACACTGACTTCCACAATGGTTGAACTAGTTTACAGTCCCACCAACAGTGTAAAAGTGTTCCTATTTCTCCACAGCCTCTCCAGCACCTGTTGTTTCCTGACTTTTTAATGATTGCCATTCTAACTGGTGGGAGATGCTATCTCATTGTGGTTTTGATTTGCATTTCTCTGATGGCCAGTGATGATGAGCATTTTTTCATGTGTTTTTTGGCTGCATAAATGTCTTCTTTTGAGAAGTGTCTGTTCATATCCTTCACCCACTTTTTGATGGGGTTGTTTGTTTTTTTCTTGTAAATTTGTTGGAGTTCATTGTAGATTCTGGATATTAGCCCTTTGTCAGATGAGTAGGTTGCGAAAATTTTCTCCCATTCTGTAGGTTGACTGTTCACTCTTATGGTAGTTTCTTTTGCTGTGCAGAAGCTCTTTAGTTTAATTAGATTCCATTTGTCAATTTTGTCTTTGTTGCCATTGCTTTTGGTGTTTTAGACATGAAGTCCTTGCCCATGCCTATGTCCTGAATGGTAATGCCTAGGTTTTCTTCTAGGGTTTTTATGGTTTTAGGTCTAACGTTTAAGTCTTTAATCCATCTTGAATTGATTTTTGTATAAGGTGTAAGGAAGGGATCCAGATTCAGCTTTCTACATATGGCTAGCCAGTTTTCCCAGCACCATTTATTAAATAGGAAATCCTTTCCCCTTTGCTTGTTTTTCTCAGGTTTGTCAAAGATCAGATAGTTGTAGATATGCAGCATTATTTCTGAGGGCTCTGTTCTGTTCCATTGATCTATATCTTTGTTTTGGTACCAGTACCATGCTGTTTTGGTTACTGTAGCCTTGTAGTATAGTTTGAAGTCAGGTAGTGTGATGCCTCCAGCTTTGTTCTTTTGGCTTAGGATTGACTTGGCATGTGGGCTCTTTTTTGGTTCCATATGAACTTTAAAGTAGTTTTTTCCAATTCTGTGAAGAAAGGCATTGGTAGCTTGATGGGGATGGCATTGAATCTGTAAATTACCTTGGGCAGTATGGCCATTTTCACGATATTGATTCTTCCTACCCATGAGCATGGAATGTTCTTCCATTTGTTTGTATCCTCTTTTATTTCCTTGAGCAGCAGTTTGTAGTTCTCCTTGAAGAGGTCCTTCACATCCCTTGTAAGTTGTATTCCTAGGTATTTTATTCTCTTTGAAGCAATTGTGAATGGGAGTTCACTCATTATTTGGCTCTCTGTCTGTTGTTGGTGTATAAGAATGCTTGTGATTTTTGTACATTGATTTTTTATCCTGAGACTTTCTTATTGTATGCTCTATGTCTCACACAGCACCTAGTACAGTCTCACCCCTGTGAGGCAGTATCAGGAGAGGGAGAAAACTTGCCTTTAAAATTAAGCATCTCTGCTAGTTTTGGGCCTCACCTGTAGCTGGCAATTTCCTTCTCTGGCTCTCTTTTACGCATCTCTAAGATAAGTTTGGACTCCATTCCCTAGAACTGTTCCTGACACATAGTAAATGCTTAGTCAACATGTTCTGGGTGAATGAATAATATGTACATAAAATATCATGAGGCTCTAAAATTCTTTAATAAAGTTGAGTTCAGGCCGAGAAATAAGTAACTGAAAGCTTTTAAATAAAATGAATTAAATGTTATTTCTAACAATGCATTATCAGATTTCATATTTCTCCTTCCCAGAAAAATAATAAATGGAAGCAAATGAAATCCTGGGAAAAAAAACATTTGCCATGTGAAAAGACAGATGTGAGTAGCTTTCCTTTTGAAGTAAATTGTGATTTCTATTTAACCATGAAAACAATATCTATTCAGGCAGACATCTTCCTAAGTTCATCATGTTGACAAAAATCCCAAGTAGAGTATACAATTTGGCACATTTAGTTTGTCTTGATGAGTTACAGCTTTTATATGATAACTCAATGGATCTGTTGGACATTGAATAACTTTCGTGAGTTCCTTATTGACTCTCAATGACAAAAATTCCTGTATCAACCAAAAATACATTTACCATCAAAATGGAGGAATGTTCTTCATTGTTTTTTTTTTTTTCTGCAAACACATTGTTTGTAACCCTAGTTTTTCTATAAAAACTTGAAAGAAATACATCTAAACATCTTGGTCTATTAAACTAGCAGGAGAGATGGTTGAAACCAGACTGTTATGTTTTGTTGTGGAATTCCCAGCAGTAATTTATGGAGCTTTGGGTAGTGTTGCTGTTTTTATCATTCCCCTGACACCAACCTACCCTGAGAAACATTTTTTTTTTCACTGCCCTTAAGAAACTGTGAAGACTTTTGAAGAGATAAGAAAGGACGGAGTATCTATTCTCTCTGTCTCTCTCTCTGGCCTCACTGTTCCAAGAAACAGTCCTAGCAATTTCTTCCAGATCCATAGGATATTCTTAGTTGTCCTAAACTGGATGTTTTAGGCACTATTGTACTGTGGTTAGGACCTAGAATCTAGAGCCAGAGCTGCCTGTGTTTAAATCCTGGCTCCACACTTTGGGCAATTTGCTTAACCTTTTTGTGACTCAATTTCCTTACCTACAGAATGGAAATAAAAGTTACTCCTGTTGTGAAGATTAAATGGGTCACTATACACTACGGGTTTACAGTAGTGTCTGGCATGTAGTAAGCTATCATATAATTATTACTATCATTATATCATTATATAAATTATATAAATTATTACTATCATTATTAGATAAATAACGTCTTTCCAGGTTTATTGTTCTATTCCTTTGGTTGAGGCTGAATGCTATTGTGGTTAGAGTTTGTCAGCTTCTTTCCTCTTGTCTTTTCACCATTTATTCCATTTTTAGAAACATCCATTCAAATTTGAGGAGAAACAGTAAACTCTTTAATAAAAGCAATTCATCAGGCAGGGAGAAATTTCTAAGCTATTTAGAGATGTTACCGTCTTTCTCTAGCTTTGGTGTGTTTTATGTTTTCCTTTGGGCAGCAAACTCATTTTGAAATTATAAAAAGAGTTGTGAAGCTCTGGTCTTGCATCAGAATGATTTTGGATGCATCAAATTTGCATGCTGAAAATCATCTTTCCAGAAACACAAAGCCATGAGTTGGGGAAAAATAATTATGTCTCCAATTCAGTGTCAGTAAAGAATTTCCTGCAGCAGGAATGAAAGACAAGCTTAGAAGATACATCTGACAAGAAACTAAAAATGATCAGATTTTATTTAAAATGAAATTCGCAATGTATTAGACACCTCTGGGGCATCATCGTGTTCTTTTCATTAGTTTCTTATGTGTTCTGCTGTCCTTCATTAAGATGTCTGCTCTCTCTCTTTCTGGAGAATTAAAGCAGAAATTTGAACTTCCAGGGCATATCAATAAGCCACCTGTTGTACAGATTCTTCATATTGTTGTTGTGCAAGTGCAGATGGAAAAAAAAAAAGAGATGCAACATTTGAAAAAATTGGGGTGTTGCAAATTGGGTCAAATATTTGCCTTTAAAATTTAATCTCTTAGAATGCAAATTACTTATTTGACAAGTGCCCTAGATGGTTTATTAGAATACAGTAAGTGGGGTACAGATTGCCTGGACATTTTGCTGAAGAGAATAGCTTGCCTCTCTTGCCAAAAAAGTCACTTTGGATATGGTCAGTATATCCCTAGAATACGTATTAGGAGGCAGCCTGTGACCTTTGATAATGTACAGCAGAAATACTTAATGTCTGCTAAGAAATTCCAGTTTGGCATTTGTGTTTTGAAACAATGGTAAACTGGGGTCAGGAGGTGGGGCCTTCTGTAGATCAAGAGCAGGTGGCCTACTTTTCGGGACACTCCAATGTTTAAAGACTATTAAAATAAAGAAATCAATTTTGAAAAAAACAAAACACAAATATTGTTTCTATGAGTCTGATGAGATACAAAAATGTGCCTTGCTTATATTCACTTATTCCTTGCTCAGATTTAGGATGGAGACAGAAAAATGGAGATACAGTCTTGCTGCTATTGGGTATAATTCTTGTGACCTTTTCACATCTCTATGATGAAATGAAGAAGGTGAGAGGAGTAAGTTTCATCTACTCTTGGATAACATTAAAAAAAAAAAAACTACCTCTTTTCCTCCATTTTCACAGCCAGATCCTAATCAACTTTCCTCTGGGCTCTGATAAAGTTTCTTTGTCAGCCTCCTTGCCTGGCTCTTCTGCTGGAGCTGAAAAAATAATTGCTCTCTCTTAAGGGTCATTTTGACCATGTTATATCTCTTTATTTGAGTCCAGATTTCCTCTCAATTACTTTTTTCTTTGTTTTGGTCAGGAAGAAAACTTTCAAGCTTGTTTTTTTAAAAGTTGAAGAACATAGTAAGTCATGAAAAACAAAACAAGAGAAAACTCCAAACTTAAGTTCCCCACAATCCCTAAACTGTTCCTAATATTGGGGTGGATATATACGTATGTGTATACATGTGTTTGACTTATTTCTTGCAATAAAAAACTCCAAAACTTAGTGACTTAAAATACAACGGCTTTCACATCTCTTAAGACTTTGTGGCTTAGTAATTTGAACAGATCTTGGCTGGGTGATTCTTCTACTCCATGTTGTGTTGAATGAGGTCACTTGGTAGTTTTTAACTGGTAGCTTACCAGGATCTAGAGAT
Organism: Pan troglodytes; assembly: GCF_028858775.2. Classification (NCBI taxonomy): domain Eukaryota; kingdom Metazoa; phylum Chordata; class Mammalia; order Primates; family Hominidae; genus Pan; species Pan troglodytes. The sequence goes on from NC_072403.2 coordinate 66,428,377, forward strand.
TTCAAGGCAGCTTTACTCACCTGCCGGGTATCTTGACCACAATGACTCTGCTGGGCCCTTTTCCCTCGCCAGATGAGCTGAAGGTCTCTCCATAAGGTCTCTTCAGCTGGTAGTTGGAATCTTTACACTCAGGCCTCAGGGCTCCAAGAGTAAGTTTTGAGAGATAGGAAGAGGAAGCTGCCAGTGTCTTAGGGGTGAGGAAACTAACATGATGTCACTTCTGCTGTATTTAATTGGTCAAAGGAGTTCCAGAGTCTGTCCAGTTTCTCAGAGAGGAGTGTCAGATGATTTGTGGCCGTCTTTAATTTTCTATAATTTACGCTTTGGTCACGAATGATTTATACTTCTCTCATATGCAAAATATGCTTGTTCTAGATCACTAAAACCTCATCCCGTTACATCAGGGATTGGCAAACTATGGGCTTCCACTTATTTTCATAACGTTTTACAGGAACACAGACATGCCTTTTAATTTATATGTTGTCTAGTGCTGCTTTCATGCTGTAACAGTAGAGTCGAATAATTGTGACAGAGGCCTTATGGCCTGCAAGTCTAAAATATTTACTCTCTGGCCACCTCCTGCTATCAGCTCAAAGTCCAGGATCTCATCTTTTAAATTAAGGCAAGATACAGATAAGGATCCTTAAGCACAGTTCATCGAGTAGAGTTACTTTCTATCTGAAGAACTATGAACTCAAGAGACTAACCTCCACAATACACAATGGTAGCTCAGAGATAGGGGAACCCCAATGGACATTCCATTTCAGAACGAAATGGTAGGCACATAGCAGTCCCTAGTCCTTAGCAGTTCTAAAGTCTAATCAAGCACTTGCCAGTTCCTTGATTGTGGCCCTGCCCTACTCCTTGGGGAGACTTTTCCATGGCTCGTGGCTCAATCCTCCGGGCTTTTGGTTCTGCCAAAATTATCCTTCCTTTTCTATGTGACCTGTGTTTAGAGCTGAGTAGTTTTCTCAGCCTGCTTCTTGCCCATAGAAGGTTGGGATCCAGCAATGTGTTTTCATTCTAAATTGTTTCTGTCTCTTTTAGTTAAAGTGAAAAAAATTGTTTTATAAACTTTATGAGTTTGTTCGGCATCATTTTATAATAAATTTCTTTAGACAAAAGCCACACCAATATTTCTTTCTTAGATACCCCCTTCTCTACCTTTGGCAACTGTGAACCTGTTATGGGATAATACCCTGATGATTCTGAAAAGTCCAGCTGCTTAACTGAGAAGGTCTGTGAAGCATACCCCAGAGATTCTTTCCTACTAGGACTTAAATATTTCAGAATGGTCTTACAGCCATGCCTTGAAATCTTTAACTTGAAGTCATGCTTTACTGATGGCACTCTGGATTTCAGCTTTGCTTTGAAGCTATTTCACTGAGAATATTTTGCTGGGAGAGACTGGGAATAAGGAATAATTTTTACTTTCAAACTAAGCAAGTCCTAGATTCTTCATATTTTCTCTAAAATCTTCTGGAATACTTAATAGTTCCTTTTTAAGCCTGTCAGTCTTTTCTAGTCTGTGGTCATAGGCATCTAGAAGCAAGCTGGCACCTTCTACCTTCTGTGGGGCAATCTCCCCAGAACCGATTCCCAAATTCATTAGGCATCCTTTCTAGTTTCCACTTGACCACAGGTGTCAGTGTTGCCAAACTTCCCACGACCATTTTTTTTCACTCCCACCAACAGACTCCCTAGGCCCTTTGAGCTTCTTCTTCTTTTTTTTTTTTTTTTTTTGAGATGGAGTCTTGCTCTGTTGCCCAGGCTGGAGTGCAGTGGCGTGATCTCGGCTCACTGCAATGTCCACCTCCTGGGTTCACGCCATTCTCCTGCCTCAGCCTCCCAAGTAGCTGGGACTACAGGCGCCCGCCACCAAGCCTGGCTAATTTTTTGTATTTTTAGTAAAGACAGGGTTTCAGTCCCAGAACCAATGGATCATAGTTTAGATTTTTTGTTTGGGCATTATTCCATTTCCAGGTACCAAATTCTTATATATGTATTGCATAATTACTGACATCATTCTCTTTTACCTATCCTCTCCTGTAACTTGATATATTCTGCCTATTGCTCACACACCAAATTAAATAACTGTTTCTTATTCTTTCTCTAGGTATTTTGCTACAATGACTATGTGTTCTGAATATTCTGACAGAGTTAAGATTTGTGTGTCAAGGAATCCCTAAGTCAAATATAATTGTTTACACCTCAACTATTTCCTAGGATTGCTTTCCTCAATCTCTTTTAATGCTGCAACTTGGCAGGAAAAATATTGGAAAGAGAAAAACAGAAGGAAATTAAGTATAAGGACAGGAGAAAGGTCATAGGCAGCTACCTCTTTATCTTTGGAGTAGTTTAGTTTAGGAGTTTAGGACATAATTTAAGAAGTGCTTGGTAGTTAAGTGTATCATGATACATGGCCATAGCATGGACTCTGGCCCTTTTTTCCTGTTTTTGCTTCTCCATTTTTGAATTCTCTACACATCTTCAACCTAATAGATTGGCAAAGCTGAGAGGTTGGCAGGTGAGTGTGGGCTGTGCATACAAACAACTAGTTGTTTCTGGGTTGCAAATATTGTTTTGTGTCAACTGGTTTTTGGTTAATTGTCTTAATTCACTACCACTATTTTCTCAGACCTATTAGGGCAGTTATTCTTGGGGAGGTAGCAGAATGGGAATGGTAGAGATGAAGGAAATGGAAGGAGAGGGAAAGGAAGCATACATATCAGAAAAAAAATCACCTGGAAAGCTTATTCAAAATACACATATCTGGATTCCCAGTAGGAATCACTAGAGAAGTGGTGGTTGTTTTCCAGGGGCTCTTCACAGTCTGATGGTATCTTCTTCAATAATTGGGCTTTTAATTCTATTTTATCAAACAATTCTGCTTGCTTTACAATTTTTTCGCTCATGGTTGGGCACTGGATTCATGGTCAGAACTTTATAGTATAGACCTCTGAACAAGTAAGTTCTACTTCTTTGTGGGCCTAATTTAGTACTCATCCCTCCTACCTTACAGAGGAGTTTCAAATACTATAATGGATGTGAAGTACCTGAAAACTCTAAAGAGCCTTGAGCATCATTTTGAAGGGCTTTGAAAGGCTTTCCTGTGGAAAAGACTTCCCGTGGAAGAAGCATTATCCATGTTGTCTGTGCTCCCACAGGTAGCACAATTTAAAACAAAACTAAATCAGCTTAACTTTCCACTGCACACCCCAAGTGTGGGCAGCCAGCTGCTCTGCATTTGAGAGTGATGCATTAAAACATCATGAAAGACTTCCAAGGGGGTATTCAAAATCCAGTCAGGCAACCATTAGCAACTCTTCTTCCTTCAAGGAATAGATGGGTTCACCTGGAGTCCTGAAGATGATATTTGTGGAGAGGGCCCTTAGGGTGTTTTCACTCTCCCCAGTCATGTGTGGTAGGAATAAAGAAGGTCCTTTTTTCTCTTTCTAAGTTCAGGGAAAGAGGTTTTAGTGGACTGAACCACTGTTGAGAGCTAGACATGCTTTTCTTAAAGTTGCTGTCTGGCTTATTCAAAAAATATATCTACGTGGCTGAAGACTATGGTTATCTGGCTGTGATGGTGGTGAGAAAAGAGGTAGATACAGTGGCACTAACCTGCTCAGAAATTGGGATCTTAATGCCATTTGACCAGACCATTGCTACTTGCTCCTTTAGAGTTAGTCTAACTAAGGATGCATGGTTATCTCCTCTGGGCTGGATAAGGTCACGCAAGAGGAGTTGTCTTGGATCTTGCCCCAGAGTGTCACATAAGAAGGACACTGAAATGTCAAGGGAAGTACTAGCAAGAAATCCAACGATGGTGGGATGTCAAGGGGCTTGAAAGAAAGCCCAACTTTAAATTTCTGCTAAGATCAAACAGCATCAAACTTATACTGCCGTAAAATACCAATGAAAATGAGATCTTTCTTTATCTTTGCCTCCTCTCTCTCTCCATCCTCAACCTGGAGGCGGCAGAGGTAGCCTAGTGAGTGACTGGGAGGAAAAGTGCCAGGTGGGGAAAGAGATATATATATCATATGAATATAAAGAAAAAAGTCACGGGGACTTTCCAAGTGCTTATAAGGGCATGAAAACAAAAGAACCAGCTCCTCAGAGCAAGCTTTAATGGCAGTGGCAGTAAAAATAAATTTATTTTCTGTTGCACTTTTGGAGTCTTAACTTGTTCAATGCAATGATTGCACAGATGCTTGTATTAGAACCTAGGAGTGGAAGTTGCAGGCTTATTTCTAAGAAAACATTTGTAACCACAAGAGTTGTTCAAAAAAAGTTTTTCAATAGAAGAATGTTGTTTGACTTAATTATAAAAGTTCTGATACCTACAAAATTAGGACTAAAAAATATGCTATGTAATTTTTTTTATTGTCAGTGCTTATTAGTTCTTTTCTTCCCCCCTCACCTTATTTTGCAAGTTACTTTTGGCTGAAGCTGATATCAATTGCCACATTATTCCACACAATTTCCTGGTCTCACCTCTACAGATAACATATGGATTTAGCTACTAACATGTTTTTATAGCTTTCAGAAATGTAGGCAAAAGTTGGAAGCTATATATCATTTCAGAAAACCTACTAACTTATTGAGGGAGAGATATCATCCACAGATAATGAGGAAATAATCTTTTATCATGCTATGGACCATATTTTAATTCCAAGAGCTTGTCTGATTAATTCTCAACTAAAATTTGTAGACAGTAGATATAAAGATATGAAAGAATTCTAAATGGCATAACTTCCCAGAATCAGTGTCAGGGTAACAGTCCAACTGCTCATCAGAAGCAGAAACTGAGAACAAATTCACTGAGAAATACCTTTCAGAGACTGGAGAAGTCTCTTATTTTGAAAAGTTCTTCTCTGCTGCTATTTTCAGGCATTGAGTAATGCAAAAGATTTTCTAGGTGAACTCAGCTGACTACTTGTAAAAAAGTCAAATAATACAAAAGGAGATGTAGAATTCTTTTTCTTTTTTTTTTTTCTTTTTGGAATATTTGGAGCTTTCTGGGAATGGTTTGGGAGCTTTTCCTTTACACCCAGGCTTTCTTCATAAAAATGAACACAAGTTTGATCTATTCTCTAACTTTATAGTCTTTTACTTAAAAAAACTCCAGCCTAGTAGATGCATCTTTAGGGCATATGCCCAGCCACAACCCTCTTTCCCTTAGAGCTGCACTATCTCTACCCACCCACATGGGCAGGCCTAACAACAGTGCACACAACTCTTCCTCTTGGGCCATAGCAGATCAGACTAGAGGTAAACTTCTAAATATGGTGGGTCAATTTAGTCTTGTTTCCAGGAATTTGGAGTTGAGATTCAGAAATTCTAGCTGATTTATTCAGTTGTCTTAGTTGAGTAACACAAATTTCTGAAGAGAGGAAGGAATTTTCTATTGTGTTGGTCATTTTGAGTCACATTGGTTTCAAAAAAAAAAGAGAAATAGGAAGCCAACATGCTGGGTATATACCCAAAACAATAGAAATCATTCTACTATATATAAAAACACATGCTGATAGATAAAGTGAGGAGACCACATAGATGGACAGAATGAGAGCAAGAGTGAGAAAGGGAGACCAGAAGAGCCGTTGTCTTGGTTTTGGATGGATTTCCTCTGATGTTCCTAGACTTTGCTAATGCCATTGATAGGCCTTTGATTCCATGGCATACCTCAAGGTCATCATAACATTTTGTCCCTTTTACTTGTCCTTTGTCCTTTTTGAATTAAGTGGGTTTTATTATTTGCAACCAAAAAACAAAAGTTAGTGGAATATTCACCTAATTGCAAAAGTAAATTTCGATAGCTCAACACACTCTTCGACTTCCACTGCTAGTGACTGATCACTTAGAAGGGTACTTGTAATGCCAACTCAGTAATCTCAAAGAACATACTGTTTATATCCCCACATTTCCATGGTTGTTTGTACCTTTGTCTTGAAGTAGAGCACACTCACTTATTATGTATCATTGCAGGAAAACAGACTTTAAGAATACATCATCAGCCAATATTTATGTCCATCACTGGAGCTAGGGGTCCTCTATACTATGTCTTCTCCTGTTATCACCACAGGAGTCATAAAGACCAAGATTCAAATCCTCCAGGCTTTCTTCAAATCCTCCAGGTTTTTCTCAAATGATGAAGTTCTGCTGATGTTAAAAATTAATGTAGACACCACACCTTCCTCTCTAGACTTCTTAGTTCCTTCTGTTGCAATTTATAATGTGGCTTTTTAATTTAATTTAATTTAATTTTAATTTTTTGAAATATAATTTAATTTTAAATTCCAGGATACATGTGCAGGATATGGAGGATTGTTACATAGGTAAACATGTACCATGGTGGTTTGCAATTATTAAAAAGTCAAAAAAACAACAGATGCTGGCAAAGCTGTGGAGCAAGGGAATGCTTATACACTATTGGTGGGATGCAAATTAGTTCAATGACTGTGGAAAGTACTTTGGAGATTTCTCAAATAACTTAAAACAGAATTACCAATCAACCCAGTAATCCCATTACTGGGTATATATCTAAAGAAAAATAAATTGTTCTACCAAATGTCACATGCACTTGTATGTTAATCACAGCACTATTTGTGGTAGCAAAGACATGCAAACAACCTAAGTGCCCATAAACAGACTGGATAAAGAAAACAGGGTACATATATACAATGGAATACTATACAGCTATAAAAAAGAATGAAATCATGCCCTTTGCTGCAACATGGATGAAGCTGGAGGCCATTATCCTAAGTGAATTGATACAGGAAGGGAAAACCAAACACCGCATGTTCTCACTTATAAGTGGAAGCTAAACACTCATGGACATAAAGACAGCAACAATATACACTGGGACTACTAGAAGGAGGAGGGAGGAAGGGATATACGTGTTGAAAAACTAACTATTGGGTACTATGCTCAGTACCTGGGTGATGGTATCAGTTGTATCCCAAACCTCAGCATCATGCAAAATACCCAGGTAATAAACCTGCACATGTACCCCATGCATGTAAAATAAGTTGAAGTTATTAAATAAATACATGTATTTTTTTAAAAATTTAGTGTTTGTCTCTGAAAGCAATCTTATTAATCATATTGAGATTTTTCACTTATTTATCACCTACTGGTTTCCTCCAAGATTGGGAGCTGTGTTTAAATTCATCCTATATAATTAGGAAATTTTTTCCTTCTTCCATTTTTTCCTTGAATTTCTATCAGCTTTCCTTCATTCGACCAATTATTATTGATCGCTCATCATGTTTTAGGCCATGTACTAGACCCTGGCTATATGTTGGTGAACAATAACAATGAAAAAGACTTGGTTTTACTTTTATTGGGGGAAATAGATATTAAGTATATAAACGAGCATAATAATTAGCATTGGTGATAAAAGCTCTGAAAGAAACAAAGTGAAAATATGGAAGGCTACAGAGGAAACACAATTGCTAGAGGAGGCAGGGAAGGCTTCTCAGCAGAGGTGACATTTTGTCCATGATGGGACAGCTGAGGTAAAAAGCCAAAGAAGTCAGCCTACAGACAGGGAAGTGAGGGTTTTGAGATCTTTAGGATTTGAAGTAAGTGTGGAGGGCAGTGAACTTTACCTATATGGAAACCCTGGGCTGGGAAAAAGTTTGGCATTTTGGAATATTTTAAGGGAAGCCAATGTGAAATCCATTTATAACAAATATTTTACAGTACCCCTTTTACTATCCTGAAATGAAATTCACATGTACTTACATACATCATTTCAAAAAAAAATCAATACAATGCCTTAACTGGGATACAATGAAGAAACAAAAGTCAATAAATATATTGCAAGTTAATAAGAATTTTAGGTGTGAATTGTTGACCACAGATATTCTAGAAGGTATAATGAAGTTGTCAGATGTTTGTAATCCAAACATCAAATCACTATGAATGAAACACAGCATAGTTACGTTGGTTGGTAACTCACATTTCATGAGTTAGGTTGCTATTGATGACATGATATTCCTACATGAGGAACAATATTTGGTAAATTTCTGAATAAAATGAAATACCACTTCCCTTGATTAACACAGAAGTCATTTATATTAAAACCTTGCAAAAGTTATTTGTTAAATATAAAAAAAATCAGGTTTGGGTAATAAGTTTCAAAGAAATGTTTTAACTTACATGAATATTTAGTGGGATATTCTAAAGTTGTGTGGAATGAAGGAAGTTTCTTCACCATGCTAGCTCAACCCATCAAATGTTAATAGGGACCTCCAGTCACTCTGATAAGCAAAAATGTACTTCCCAGGGAATGTGCTACATCCTTAAGAGTCATTGGAGTTAATTAAGCCTTGTGACTAATTGGAAGAGATACTCAAGGCAAGGCTGGAGAATGAGCAGGGCTGGGTCATCCAGAAAGTCTACAACCCAGCAGGCTGGTCAAAGATTTGCAGGCCCCTCCTTCAAGGTCTCATGGGTCTTTGCCATAAACTTTTAACTTTTTAGTCTTTTGGCTTTGTTTGTTTTATGACTATTGCTTATAAACAACATATTTTTTTCTGAGTTGTTTTTAGACTCACTTTAAGAGACATTATCAACCCTTTGGGTCTCTAGGTTGCAAATCACTGCTGTATATACACAAACTGGAGCAGTGCCGATAAACAGAGGCTGCTCAAAATGTATTTGATAAACAAACACAAATCAACTACTTCCTTTAATTTTCTTAAATCTTTTAGAAGTTATACATCCTGATTTTATGTTATATGTGTTATTTGTAAACTTTCCTAAACCGTTCATTAATATTTTCTGTAATTACCAAAATTAAGAGTGAACTAGTTTATTTTGAAACCTCTTTATTCAAGAGTGCTTCTATTCTTCCCTTATTACTTGTCTTTGGTTAATCAAATCTTGGGATTTAGATCTATTTTATAACTAAGACTTTGTTTCATTAAGAAACCTTTCTTTTTGACATTTACCTCTAGTTTTATAACTAGATTTGCAATTATTTGGATATCTGATTTTAATTGATCTCCATGTTCACTGCCTATTCTTTTATGCTGACTTTTCTGTTCCTGAGTTGTTAATTATATCTCTTCTTCTTTTTGTCTTCAAATAATTTTTTTCAAGAGGGTTACAAAGGTGGCATCTTTCTAGAGACCTCATATTTGATCACCTTCAGTAAGAGGCCACTTGGATAAGTATTGAATTCTTGGGTTATAACCCTTGAATAATTAGCTCCTGAATAACTGAGAGTTGATTTGAATAACGTAGCATTTTAAAGAACACCATTTCCAAGAACACCGTTATTTACACTGTTTTGAAATGTAAATTTTTCAGAATCAATTTTTGTTTCAGCTTCTGTATGTGGAGCAACTTCTTTATTGCTAGATATGAGATGCCCTATCCCATCTCTCCCTTAGAAGATCAGATACGACAGAGACAGCAGAGGATTTGGCAGTCATTTATTCTTTCATTTGTTCAACCAAGAATACAAAGGTGTATGATTCACCTAAATTTTATTGAGCAGTTACATTTTTGCTCATAAACACCATTCAAAAGAAGAGAAGGTTATGATCCCTGACATTTGAGGAATTTACTATCTGTTTGGAGATAAGAAATCCATAAAAATAACTGGAGAGCCAATTTTAAGGCAGTGTACAAATAAAGCATGTCTGTAAAGTAATGAGATAGATGTTTCATGCTAGAAGTAAAAAACTAATAATGTCTCTACACACTTAATATACATAAAAGTCATAAAACTACTTATTTATTTAATTTTGCATTTGGTGTTTGCCCATCTCTGTTTAGCATATTGAATACCTATCTAAAAGTGATTAAAATTGAGTGAGGAACTCAAAGAGTTTATAGAACAGTGAGAAAGAGAATCCAGTCATAAGAAAATGCATCTGGAGTAAAACTGGATGTACAGACTTCCTGGAATGGGCATATATTTATGCTACCTCAGTGTGTTATTTGAGTAGATATGTAGTTAAACAGAAAGGATGTAAAACATCAGGCTGAAGGTAAAATGCCATTATGTTTATGATTTTTTTCTTTTGTTGAGTACAGGGGACTTTATTGATGGTACATGACAAGGTGGGGCTCCCTAGGCTTCTCCCATTTTTCAGGGGGTCTGGTGTGGAAACTGTGTTGAAGGGAGAGTCTCAGCATGTCAGGGACAGAATGTGGCAGGGACTTGCTAGCAGCTGAGGACCTCTTTTCCTGTTGTTTTCTCACTGGGGCTGATAGTCTAGGACAGTGTGGCAGGGACTTGCTGCAGCTGAGGGCCTCTGTTTTCTTGTTGTGTTCTCACTGGGGCTGATGGTCTAGGGGGCTCTTACTCCTTGGAGGCCATGTGTACCATAAAGTCTACCACCCTGTTGCTGTAGCCAAATTCATTGTCATATCAGAATATGAGCTTGACAGAGTTATCGCTGAGGACAATGCCAGCCCCAACGTCAAAAGTGGAAGGTCGATGTCACTGTTATAGTTGGAGGAGACAACTTGGTGCTCAGTGTAGCACCACGATGCTCTTGAGGGGCCCTTCTGTGCCTCCTTCATTACCTTCTTGGTGTTACCATATTTGGTAGGTTTCTTTAGATGGCAGGTCAGGTCCACAACCAACATGTTGGCAGTGGGGACACAGAAGGCCATGCCAGTGAGGTTCTCATTCAGTGTGGGGATGACTTTGCCTTGGCAACACTAGTTAATTGCAGGGGTGATGTCTGTGGAGCTCCATAGCTGTCATCCCAGTTTCCGAGAGGGGTTGTCTTCGTCTTCTAGGTGGCAGTGATGGCATGGACTGTGGTCATGAATCCCTCCATGATGCCAAAGTTGTCATGGATGACCTTGGCTGGGGGTGCTAAGCAGTTGGTGGAACAGAAAGCATTGTTGATGATTGTGAAGTTGTTTTTGTTTTTCTCGTGATTCACACCCATCACAAACATGGGGGCATCAGCAGAAGGGGGAGAAATCATGTCCCCTTTAAGTGAGCCCTAGTCTTTTCCAAGGTAGTGATGATGCTGGTGGATACCACAAGATAATCAGCACTGGCATCCCCTTGTTTGATTTGGATGGGATCTTGCTCCTGGAAGATGGTAATGGGATTGCCATTGATGACAAGCTTCCCATTCTCAGCCTTGATGGTGCGTGGAACTTGCCATGGGTGGAAACATACTGGAACATGTGGACCATGTAATTGAGGTCAATGAAGAGGTCATTGATGGTGACAATAATCACTTTGCTAGAGTTAAAACTGTCCTAGTGATCAGGCACCCAGTAAGGCCAAATCCGTTTACTCTGGCCTTCACTTCAACCTTCGTGTCTCAGGGACATGGCTGGCACTGCACAAGATGTGACTGTCTATGGAATGGGAGAGCAGAAAGCCTATATTTATGATTTTTATATAATCGCATCAGCACGGAAGAACTGTTGGTGCCTAGTATGCATCTTGCATATTTGGCATCCAAAACTATTGCTTGATTTGATTTCGTTTCAATCTAAAACTTTTTTTTTTGTAATATTAACATTTGGGGGAATTTATGCTCAGCTGCTCTTCAGAGAATAGAACGCAGAGATGGTAGAATTGGTAAACTGTAAACTAGTGTGGATGAATCTTTTGTAATGGTTGATTTTGTGTCACAGGGTGCCCAGATATTTGGTTAAACATTTTTTCTGTGTGTGTTTGTGAGAGTATTTCTGGATAAGATTAACATTTGAATTAGTAAACTGAGTATAGCCGATTGCCCTGCACAATGTCCCCAGGCCTCATCCGATCAGTTGAAGATTGAATAAAAACAGAAGGCTGAGTAAGGAAGAATTCACTCTCTCTGCTTGACTCCCTTTGAGCTGGGACATCAGTCTCCTCCTGCCTTTGGACTTGGACTGAGACTGAAACTTACACCATCAGCTCTCTTGCTTCTTGGGCCTTCAGACTTGGACTGGAGCTATACCATCAACTCTCAGCTCTCTTTGAGCCTGCTGACTTTCCTAGCTTGCAGATCTTAGGACTTGTCAGCCCTCATATTGCATGAGCCAATTCTTTATAATAAATCTCTCTCTCTCCTCACACACATGCGTGTGCATACACACACACACACAAACACACACACACACACACACACTAGTGGTTCTGTTCTCTGGAGAACCCTAATACACATTTTGGTATGGAGTCTAGAGGAACAGAATCTTAAGAATGAGCTTTCTGAATTGGTTCTGGGGTTTTGGAATTGGCTCTGTAATGTAATTGGATTTAGAGATTTTCATAACTCTATTTCCAGTAGTAAAGAGAGCATTGATAGTACATGTTGTGCTCTGGTGATAGCGATATACAAAATAGCACCATTTGATACTCTGAACCACTTGTAGGAAGTAAAGATCTGAATGACTGTTTATATGAGACTTTCTAACATTTTTGGCAAACTAATGAGTATAATGAGATTGACTGGTTGCTCCTATTGTCACTAGACAAAGTGGGAAAATTAAAGGATGAGCTCAGGGATTTGAATATGATAAAGATCAGTGTCCCAGAGGCTGATGGGTGGATCATAGGAATCCCTTAGCCTATTTACCTGAAAGGGTGCTTGTACCAGGTGTTAACAGACTGGGTGAGTAATTTGAGGGACTTGCTCCAATATTGGGAAAAATGAAAACATGAGGCCATCTTGGAAAGTTTTTAAGAGTAGAGATAAGCTTTGCTCATCTTTGAAAAAATTGCACATCCATGGGCTTGGTACCTTTTTACTGTTGTGTGTTTAATAAAGGCTGGTTAAACTGGGCCACATTCTTGATGATGGAGCATTTCCCTTCCTGTTGAGGCTTTTCAATGGCAATAGAATTGCCTAGTAGCTGAAGAATAAGTGCTGAGGTGCAATGTTCTGGCAAACTAATAAGGAAAGTTTATTGATATAAATTTGCCTTACTCCAGAATAAGTATTTTTTGGCTGGCAGTGTTTTTTTATTTTATAGCTGTCTTGACTACTAGCAAGAAACTCAGGGTATATAAATTCTAACTTGGTTTTAACGGTAGGAGAGCACATGGCATCTCTTGGCCTCAGATCCCTCTCCTTCAATTTAAGTAGGATAATCATATTAACCAAATCATCAGGCTGTTATAAAATATATTTTAATAAAAATATCCCCATACCAAAGAATCCCTTTGGTGATTAATAAAAAGTTGGTATAATGAGGTTGTAATCTCCAGCTCAGTAGGAGGGAGAGAACTACAATGGGAAGTATTGAGATTCTTCAACCCCATCAGGGAACAATTACAATAATAACCATAATAACAATAATAATAGCAAAAAAACCCAATAGTACTTGCCATTTATATTACGTTAGAGCCAGAAATTCTATACAGAAGGAGGGTGGCACCCTAGTTGGAAGGACGGAGCGAGGCTAGGAGACACCTTGTGGTTGAATTGGTATAGCACTTTACCTTCGATTGAGAAGATGACAACTGTTAGGATCAAAGAATGGGGATGGGCTGGGTGCAGTGGCTCACACCTGTAATCCCAGCACTTTGGGAGACCAAGATGGCGGATCACTTGAGGTCAGGAGTTTGAGACCAGCCTGGCCAACATGGTGAAACCCCGTCTCTACTAAACATATAAAGTTAGCTGGGCATGTTTGCGGGCACCTGTACAGCTACTTGGGAGGCTGAGGCAAGAGAATCACTTGAACCCGAGAGACGGAGGGTGCAGTGAGCCAAGACCATGCCATTGCACTTCAGTCTGGGCAACAAGAGTGAAACTCCATCTCAAAAAAAAAAAAAAAAAGAAAGAAAAGAAAAGAATGGGGATGGGGCAGGTGAGTGGAGGTGAGGAATAGGGATGGGGGTGGCACATATTCGGCTACCTCAATCTTGTGAGCTGAACTTTTCTAAGCCAAGCAGGCACCTCACTACCAAATGAAAGACCCAGTGATGATTTAAAATGCATATAATCCAAGCCTGTGCCTTTGACAGTCAGTTTTCTCTAAGAACTTATCCCTAATGTTGACAGGATACCCAACTAATTATCTTTGGTCACTTAATTAATTAATTCCTACAAGAAATTTAACACCTGAACCCTCTTCTCACTCCCCAGAAACTACTTCTTTATGGCTGATGCATGGTGCTTTGCCATTTCAGAACTTGAAATAGTTTATTCACATCAATATACCTACTGCAGATATAATTCCTGTATAGTCTTTGTTCAAAGAAAGTATTATTTGTTCTTTAATTTTTGTTATGTCATTCTCTCACAGGATGGTGCTAGCATATATAAGACTGAAACACCAAAGGCCTCCGTGGAAGTTAATGAACTTCTGTGAGTGCACTTTACATTACATAGGAAGTTGTTTGGTAGCAAGTAGCACATATTTGGGTGATAAGGGATTAATATGCTTCCATCTATATAAAAGTTCAAAGTTTGATTATTATGCATTGCATTTCAGGGTGGATGACTAGTTTTGATTTTGTCAGGATAAATGTGTTCTCCCTGCTCCAACCATTATGCCAAGGATGGCCTTATTCCAGAACCTCCTAATTCTGTTTTGAACATTCCTAGTCATCATTCCTAAAAATGAAATATTATATACTAGTACATGAGCTCATGAGTGCTTTCATAGCTGTAATTAAAGATGCATAAAAGGCATGTAACACTTTCAACTCAAGTCACATGCTGGTCTTTTTTATCAACTATTCGCAAAGGTTCTCCTGATTGGTGATTAAAAGTGGATTAACAATTCGACTTTCTTTCTTCAGGGTTATGAGTTGGATTCTTCAGCGGAGTATTTGAGCCATGCCTTGAGGCACATACTTCAAGTTGCTGCATCCAGTTTTAAACTCCAGATTGAGCTTTACATATTAAACGTGCGCATTTGTTTTCACATTTTTGAGCTTTGCCAGTGGCACCCTCTCTAATTAATCATCCCGCGGGCTTAGAAAACTTCTGCCCAATCCTTTCTGATTTGTTAAAAGAAAGAGAGAAGGTTTTAGTCTGAAAAAGGCCTTATGTGATAGACATCACATTATACGGATTTTTACATTTAAGTACATTTTCTTTTTAAATCCGGTGGCTTTCCCAAACTAGAAAGATGGAGTGTTTGCATACATCCACCAACCACCAACATCAGCAGAAAGAAAGCTTGATACAGTAAAGTAAAGAAATGGCAATTTAACAGTTCTTTTATTTTCCATTCAGATCACATACACATTAACCAAATGAGGCCTCACAGCATGAAATCTGATATCATAGCAATGTTTTCAGGAAGCAATAATTGAATACTCCTCATTAAAAAGGTTCATAAAAGAATCCTATTAAAACCAATACGAATAATAAACCTTGAAAATGCTGCTTTAAATTCCAAGAGGATGGCGAAGATCTGCGTTAGTAACAGTCTTCCTGTTCATAGAGTGATTTTGAAAATCTCGTGGGCTGAATTTTTCCAAGCCAAGCAGGCATCTCACTATTCAGTGAAAGACCCAGGGACTATTTTGAATGCATTCAATCCAAGCCTGTGCCTTTCACAATCAGTTTTCTCCAAGAATTTATCCCTAATCCTGACAGGATACCCAACCGAAAGGCTAATTATTTTTAATCACTTAATTAATAGATAATTCTTACAAAGAGCCCAACACCTGAACCTACCAAGTCCTCTTTGCATGGGCAAATCCAGCTGGTTTGATGCACTAATTTCACTAAATGAAAATTTGGACAAATTGTATGTTACTGCCAATAATGGTAAATGTATCCAATTCAAAAATAGTAATAAAAAAGTTATTTTTTTGTTCCCTTTTTAATCACAGAGGCAGCTGTGGTAGGCCCCAAATGCACAGGGCATATGGCTCACCTCACCACCCCAGATGGTGCTACTGGCCCAGCCTTCCCAGCGTCCACCCTGGCAGTCTTTCCTCATTCCCTTGGCCCTCACCCTGTCTCCTCAGCCTTCCAGCTGCACTGCTATTGTAGGCTGCTCTTTCTCGACAATCTCCTCTTATTTTCTGTGATGTCTCAGGATGTTTCTTCTTCTCAGGGGTTTTCCAAGCTTCTTCCACACTCAGGTGCTCAGACCTTTTTATGATCTGGCTTCTGAAGGAGATCAAAATTCATATGGACAGGCATTTGTGTATTAGCCAAGAGTTGCTAATGCATTTCTTGATCATAAGTCTCAGAGAAATGGGATGAAAGATCTTAGATTTTTATACACTCTGCTTCAATGATTTCTCAGCTTTTCTGATCTGAAAAGAATAAAGGACACCTTTTAGCTAAGCACTTTCTGTTTTATTTCCTATAATGCCATGTAGTGGCTGTTATTGGCAACACAGCAGTCATTTAATAAACCCTGAATGTCTGTAGCATTTCTTCTCATTCATTTCAGTGAGTGCTGTTCTTTTCTGTGTTTATTTTTTATTTTTTTTCCATGCAGTATTTCTTGCACCCTCTTATTACTCCTCAGCCTTTGGATTCTAGATCAGTGGTTCTCAAACTGCCTGCATCAGAACACCTGAAGGGCTTGTACAACACAGATTGCTGGATCTCATTCCCAGAGTTTATTAATTGTTAGGTCCAGGTGGGCCAGGGAATTTGCATTTCTAACATATTCTCAGGTGATTCTGCTGCTGCTGGTCCAGGCACAGCACTTTGGGAAACGCTGCTCTAGAGAGAAGAGAAACTAGAGGTTAAGTGTTTTAGCTTGAGAGTCAGTTGTAATCCCTGCTTCACTACCTTTCTAGCTGGGTAGTCTCTCAGCTGATAAAGCTCCCCCAAGTTCAGTTTCTTCACTCTTAAAATGAGTTTATTAAAACATCCCTAGCAGGGTTGTTTAAAGGAAGAAATTATGTAATGTTTATTAAGCCTTTGAAAGAAAAGCGATCATGGTGGGTGTTTTGCTGTTATTACTTTTTATTTCTTCCTGAGGACTCAGTTTTTAGAACTTCTAATTGAATCATAAAGGATCCTTCAAGCATCCAATTTGGTTAAGGAAATTGTGTGTCTGTTTAGAAAATAAGAAAATGAAATCCTTTTGAGAGGATCTTGACCAGATAGATTCTAAAATCTCTCTGGACCTGCTAAACAATAGTCAAGAGAATTTTGAAAGGAGGCACCTCTTTTGGTGTGAGTCTTACCACAATCAAAACAGTCACAAGAAATCAAAATATGTTATAAAGTCACAAAAATCAAAACAGCATGGTATTGGCTTAGGAAAATGTAAATCAATTAAATGACCAGAGTAAAAAATTCTATATCACATTGAGAGACAGGACTAGCTGGATTTCCTAGGCTGACTAAGAATTCTTAAGCCTAGCTGGGGAAGGTGACCACACCACACCTACCTTTAAACACAGGGCTTGTAACTCAGCTCGCACTCCACCAATCAGGTAGGAAAGAGGGCTCACTAAAATACTAATTAGGCTAAAAGCAGGAGGTAAAGAAATAGTCAAATCATATATCGCCTGAGAGCACAGGGGGAGGGGCAATGATTAGGATATAAACCCAGGCATTCTAGCAGGGAGGGGCAACCCCCATTGTATGGGAGTTCTGTTTTCACTCTATTAAATCTTGCAACTGCAGACTCTTCTGGTCTGTGTTTGTTATGGCTCGATCTGAGCTTTCACTCACTGTCCACCACTGCTGTTTGCCGCTGTCGCAGACCCGCCACTGACTTCCACCCATCCGGATCCAGCAGGATGTCCGCTGACCTCCTGATCCAGTGAGGTGCCCATTGCCACTCCAGATCAGGCTAAAGGCTCGCCATTGTTCCTGCACGGCTAAGTGCCCGGGTTTGTCCTAATTGAGCTGAACACTAGTTGCTGGGTTCCACTGTTCTCTTCCATGACCCATGGCTTCTAATAGGGCTATAACACTCACCGCATGGCCCAAGGTTCCATTCCTCGGAATCCGTGAGGCCAAGAACCCCAGGTCAGAGAACAAAAGGCTTGCCACTGTCTTGGGAGTGGCCCGCCACCATCTTGTGAGCTCTAAGGACAAAGAACCGCCAGTAACAACATGCAGGCACACACACATATGCACATACTCATATATATCGATATAGATATAGATATATAGACATAGATATCTATATCTATGTCTATATAGATATATCGATATATATGAGTATATATAAATGTGTGTATATGTGTGTGTATGTGTGTGTATATATATATGAATATTATTTCAAGCTAGTGAGGGAAATACAGAGCGTTAAGTGATATTGGGGCAACTAATTATTGATTTGAAAACAACTTTGATATTTGTCTTATATCACACAAAATCAACTTCTGGATTGGTTTTTAAAGCTTAAAAAAATCAAAAGAAAATATAATGTAATATTTCTATTATATTGGGGAATAAAAGGAAATAACGGTAAAAATGTTAGATTTGAAGTGACAGAAATTTGAAATTTCTGTATGAAAAAGGTGTTTATTATGGATAAAGTTGAAAGACAAAATAGACTGGAAGAAAATATTTCAATCAGATTATGGAAAAGGATTAATACCTGGATAATAAAACTACCTTATCAAAGCAACAAAATACATACAATACAATAAAAATACAAGTAAAGCATATCAATAGCCAATGCAGAAGAAAAGGAAGAGGAAGAGGAAGAAGAAGAAGAAGAAGAAATAATAATAATATTAATAGAAATGCCAGATAAAGATTGGTAAGATTTAGCACTGTTAAGGTTATGAAAACCCTGTCACTATCATTCAGTGTTCCTGGAAATGTAAATTTATCCAGCTTTTTGATGAGAAAACTTAAAGTGCACATATGCTTTGAAACATCCAGTCCACTTCTAGAAATATATGCAATAGAAGGGTTTTTATGTAGGCACAATAATATATTCACAGGAATTCTTGAGGCATTTCTATTAATACTAAAAAATTAAAAACAATCTAAGTGTGCATTAACAGGAAAATAGTTAATTATATTATGGTACGTCTACACTATGGGATACACATGTAAAAGGCAGGACTTGAAATTACAGCAAAATGAAAATCAGATATCATGAGACCCTTTGCTAGATAAAATATAACTATCCACTGAAAGGCATAATTGAACTTGGAAGAAAGTAGGAAATTTTCACAGGGGCCAAAAAGATGAATTAGAAAACCAGAATGTTAAGCAAGCCCAGAATGTTCTGAAGACATTTGTTTAGAGTGGAATTTGGAGATAGTGAATAGGTGACAAATTCTTGGGCCTGTGTGGGATGGGGAGCTGGAACTGAGGCTTCACGATAAAATGATTCATTGTGGTAGATCTTCTGTGAAAGAATGTGCTAAACATCTGCAACTGATAGTTAAGGAAGATGAAAAAGACACTTGTTTGTCTCAGACTGGCCCTGAGGGGGAAAATTAAATATATGTAAACTTCTTCACATTAATCAGAAAACCCTGATATAGTCCAACAGATAAATGGGAAAAAATACAAGCAATTTTCAGAAGAGGAAACATGAATAGCCAATAAGTATACAAAAGAGGCTTAAATCCCCTAGTGATTAGGAAATTGCAATGTAAAATCAAAATGAAATATCCATCAGATTGGCAAACCATTACAGGTCAGAGGATAACTCTTATTAGAGTATCAGAACTTATGGTGGGAGAATACAATGGAACAACTACCTTGCACAATAATATGGCAATAACTAGAAAATTAAAGATACAATATCCTATGAATCATCAATCTATTTCTACATTCATACCTTAGAGAAACTCCTATACAAGCACACAATGATGAATTTACAAGAATAATAATAGCATTTGTAATAGCAAAAAATTATAAACAACCAAAGTATTCAACAAGAAAATAATGTATAAATTATGATAAATCAAATAGTAGATGACATATTGCAGTGAAAATTAGGAAACTAGAGGACCCAGATTATCCTTACAAAATAATTTTGAGTGAAAAATTTAAGTTGTAGAGAAATACATACACTTTGGTACTGGATAGGGATAAAGTTTAAAAACATGCAAAATAATACTGAATTCAGCTCAGAAGTATATACATTTCTATTTGTAGGAAAAAGTAGAAATGGATGGGTTTGATAGATGCATTTAGAAAAATTATTGTCTTGGGTGGGGCCATGGGAAGTTCAGGTTGTTGTGGGATACACAATGTGGAACAAAATTTAGTGACTGGTGATAAGTAAGAATGTAATAAATGTTGACACATTTCAGAATATTTTCAATCTTTCCAAATGACAATTATGTAGATTACACATCAACCTGGAGAAAAATTTTGATGCAATTAATGAAAACAATACAAACTAGAGATATGTATATTATGCTACATTAAAAAATGCAGGCGCATGGAGATGAAGATTGAAAGGTATCGAGCAAAAATGGAAATAATTCTGTTAGAGCAGTCTGATTAATAAAAATTATCTTTAATTTTGATATATCATATTTTCAACTCTTAATCTTTTTTTAGATTTCCTTAAGAATCAGATAAAAACTTCCAAACACTGTAACTATTAATCTGATAATTCAATCAAAATCAAAATAATCTGTCATTCAGAACTTTTACAGCTCAGAGCCACTAAAATATGCAAAAGGTCTGAAGGAGCTAACTGAAGCACCTGTAATTTTTGTTATGGATAAAGTATATATGGCAGATTGTATTATTTAAGCAACTTTTATATCAATTTGAAATTTAAAAATGAAATGCTAAAATACTCATGTGTAAAAAGTAAATACAGAGTAAAGATTCTAAAAAATAAGAGCAGTGAGAATTATTGAAATGTATATTAAAACATATTTTAAAGTTTCTGTCATCAAAAGAATATGATACTGGAGGCAAATAACTAGACTTGATGCTTGCTACTCAGTTGGGAACAATGGAATCAAGAACTATACCCAACCATTTGGTGAGACTACTGGTCTCAAGGTGGTTCAAGTTAGTTGCTTCAGACCTTTCACATATTTTAGTGGCTCTGAGCTGTAAAAGTTCTGAATGACAGTTTATTCAGATTTTGACTGAGTTATCAGATTAATACTTACAGTCTTTGGATTTTTTTTTTTATTCTTACGTGAATCTAAAAATTGGCTAAAAATCACTTGGCATTAACAAGGCTACAGAAGCTCTGCCACAGCTCCCTAAGTCCTGGATATCCCCACCACTTGCTTTCCCAAGTGGTCATTGCTTCAGGCTGCCCTTTCCACATGCAGTTCTCATTCGAATGCATCTAGTTGGCATAACCTGGGCCACATTGCCCACTTACTAGGGAGAAGAAAGTGTAAGAAATTTAGTATTTATAAATCTACTTTGCGAGGGTGGGACATACAATATACAAAATTACCAAGATATCGAGGAGATGTTTAAATTTGCTGGTCAATCAAGAATATAGATGGTCATCTAATTCCTGACTCAGGAAATGACTATTCTTATAAAGGGTGTCCAGAAAGGGACACCAAGGCTTGGACAGAAAGATGGCATAGAATTGAATGAAAAGAAAAGTCAAGAGAAACTAGACTAAGGGGTCTTAAACTTGAATGTGCATTGGAATCACGCAGAGGGTTTGTTGAAGCACAGATTGTTTGGCCCCAGTTCCTTGTAGTTTCTGATGCAGGAGTCCTGGGGTGTGACAGAAGATTCTACAGTTCTCACAGAGTCCCAGGTACTCTTGATAATGACAATCCTAGGCTCACATACTGAGAATCACTGAACTACTTAGACCATACATATTTCCTTCTGTAATAGCTGGTTTTCACAAATTCACAAATTCGAGTTTTCACATGTTCAGTCTTAATGTCAGATTGAATGTTGGTAGCAAAAGTACAGTATAAATTATTAGTAATTTTATATATTTTTTGAGTAAGTTTACTTAAATTGAAAAACGAAACATACTGGCACATGAATAGATAGACCACTGTAAGTAATAGAAAGTTCAGGGCTGGGCATGGTGGCTCACACCTGTAATCCCAGAACTTTGGGAGGCCGAGGCGGCAGATCATGAGGTCAAGAGATTGAGACCATCCTGGCCAACATGGTGAAACCTCGTCTCTACTAAAAATACAAAAATTAGCTGGGCGTGGTGGTGTGTGCCTGTAATCCCAGCTACCAGGGAGGCTGAGGCAGGAGAATCGCTTGAACCAGGGAGCCACTTGGAGTGCAGTGAGCTGAGATTGTGCCACTGCACTCCAGCCTGGCGACAGAGCAAGACTCTGTCTCAAAAAAACAGACAGAAACTTCAGAAACAGAGACAGTATATACAGAAAACAGTATATACATAAATTAAATATAGAAAGTAAATATAAATTTGTATATTAAATTACTGTGAACACGACAGATAAAACGGTTTTGGAAAAACTGGATAATTTTGGAAAAAATAGAGTCCATATTCATAGTATGCATTTAAATAAACTCCAAATGGATCATCAATTTTATTGAGCTCATGACTTTAATAGATTCTCTTTCCTATCTCTGTCCACTGAAAGGGCCAAGATGCAGTGACACGTTGCAAACAAGGTTATATTAGTTTCCAAATATTATTCCCACCAAAAGGGCAGGACTCCCTGGAGTATTACATGATTCCAGGTCTTGCATTAAATAAACATGAAACATCTTGTGCCAGAAAGCAAGGAATTGCTGAAAGAGTGATGGGAAGATGTCAAAAGAACATAGGAACGACCACCTGACTGGCTAAATTTGAGACAATGTGAAAATAAAAAAAAGACAATAATAGATTATAGAACATTGAATATCCAGAAAATAATGACAAGGACCCTCAGACTAATCCAGATTGTAGGACATTTCCTAAGACAATTGATCTGAACTCTTCAAAAAATGTCAATGTCATGAAACACTGAAATGAACAAAAAGGCAGGACACTGTTTAAGTTAAAGAGGAATAAAGAGACATAAAAACTAAATGGCATGTGTGAACCTTGATTGGATCTTAGATTACAAAACACAGTTATAAAGGATATCTTTGTAGATAATCAGGAAAATCTGAGTATGGACTGTGTATTAGAAAATATTGTATCAATGTTAAATTTCTTGGGTATGATAATGGTATTGTGTTTATTTAAAAGAATGTTCTTGAGATTTTCATGAGATGTAAGTAGTGATGAGGTGTTACAATATCTTTAACTTATTTTCAAGTGGTTTTTTCATGAAGTGTACATGTCTGTCAAAGAGAGGGATACCAAGAGACAAAGCAATGTGAGAAGATGTTAACAACTGGTGCATCTAAGTGAGGATATATGCTGTTCATTGACCTGTTCTTTCAATTTCCGATAGCTTTGCAATTCTTCAAAATAAAAAGTAGAGAATAAAAATAAATAATATTATTAAATAATTAAATTACCATTTATATGTAAATAATATTCATAGATCATGCTATTATGTCAAATTCTTTATAAATTAAGGCAAATGTAAGAAATAAATGTACGAGTATATAAAGGAATAAATGATGTAAGTAGAAACCATCTGTCTCCTTACTTGGTAGATGAAGACACAGATCCATGAATAAATGATCTCCCCTAAGGTCACCCTCTACTATGTGTAAGATTCCATTTCTGGGAGCTTTATATGGCAACTGAACATCAAATATGGTCCTTTGAATACTTGAAATTTTCTTTCCAATTTGTTGGTTTGAAGAAGCACATTGTGTTACACCTTATCAAAGAGAACAGACCTTTTGAGGATTTTGTTTTTCTTTTTGTAGCTGCTATTTTTATCTCACATTTCAGTAGGGATTGAAATATCAGTAGGGATGCTTTCTGTTTCTCAACCCAGTTCTTTATAGACTGGTTCTTAACCCATTTCTTCATAGGTGGTTGGAAGTCCATTAGATCTGTGGAATAAAGTAATAGAGATGCTGAAACGAACAATAAAGCCAGGATGTTAAAATAGATTCTAGTCAAAACTTAATATTTTGAAAATGTACATGGTCCTCTGTTCCTCTGAGTTAAGCAAGGATTCACTTTCCAACCATGGATCGTCACGGATCATGATGTCATACATCATTATCACTACCACCTGCCTGGACAAGGAAACTGTGTGACACCACTGATTGTTCCAGCAGTGCAGTTGGAGTGCTGGCTCCATTTCTTGCTCTGCTTCTTACTGGCAGCGTGACTTGGAGCAAGTTACTTAGCCTCTCTAGTTTCAGTTTCTTCCAGGGAAACTGAATGGAAATAACAGTATCTAATAGATAGATTTGTTGAGAAGATTAAATGAGAATGGTCATAGCACAGGGCCTTGTATATCGTAAACGTAGTTTTTTTTTTATTAAGCTCTATATTATTAATTAGATATTTCTCAAAAGACTAGAAAAAATTTAAATGGTTTCTGTTTTACAGATATCTCTGACCTTTCTATTTTCACATTTACATATTATGATGACTTAACTAGAAATTGTCGCCCATAAAAACTAGAAACTTTTAATTTAATTAATTTATTTATTTAGAGGTGGAGTCTCACTCTGTCACCCAGGCTGGAATGCAGTGGCATGATCTCGGCTAAAGCCCTGGTTCAAGCAATTTCCCTGCCTCAGCCTCCCAAGTAGCTGGGATTACAGAAGCCTGCCACTGCGACCGGCTAATTTTTTTGTATTTTTAGTAGAGACGGGTCTTGTTGGCCAGACTGGTCTTGAACTCCTGACCTCAGGCAATCTGCCCACCTCGGCCTCCCAAAGTGCTGGGATTATAGGCATGAGCCACCGCGCCCTGCTGAAACTATATTTTTGACATGAAAATACATTTAACAAAATAATTTCTGTCTGCCATGCTTCCAGAATTTTTATTTTGGTCACGTGCAATTGTTTAATATGTGTTTCTTCTTATATATAGATAGAATCTATTAAAGTCATGAGTTCATTGAAATAGATGATCCATTTGGAGTTTATTATAATGCATGCTATGAATATGGACTCTTTCCAAAATTATCCGGTTGTTCCAAAGCCATTTTGTCTATTTTGTTCACAGTAATTTAATATACAAATTATTATATACTTTCTATATTTACTTGAATCTAATTTCTGTATAAAATATATAGGAAATATTACTGTGATATATAAGCCAAAGTTAGGGTTTTTTTTTTAGATTTTTATATGGAAACTGGTGCTAGTAATGCTTTTATTCTCACATTTTTTCTGTGGAGTAATTTCATATTTGATTGGCTTTTACAATATGTTTAAGGATTTGGAGTTAAACACGGACATTCAGCAATGAAGATTTAGGGTTCAACAAGAATCACTATTAATCTGACTTCTTCCCATTTCTTTACTTCATATAAAATCAAACTGCACGTTGGCTAATTTGCTCATTCTTCTCTAAGTATTTGTCAAGTGGCTGCTATGTTCAGTGTTAAGGGGAAAAATGTAAGGAACAGTACCTCTTCTCTAGGAACAACCAATATAATTAGAAATATAAATTATACACATAAACATGTATATAAGAATGGATGATAACATATAAATGGCCAAAATGAGTGGTGTAGGTGGGTGAAGGTCAAAAGAGCCAGAAATGGTCAGGAAGAGACCCCCTTGGGCTTGTGTTAAATGAGTTACTTTTTAAAGAATGAGCAAGAATTATCTGGAAAAGAAGGGAGAAGTATTTCTATGTGAGGGTAACTGCATGATCAAAGACTTAAAATGGAGACTAAGGCCCATTTATAGGCTCACGCCTATAATCCCAGCACTTTGGGAGGCCGAGGTTGGCGGATCATGAGGTCAGGAGATCGAGACTATCCTGGCTAACATGGTGAAACCCTGTCTCTACTAAAAATACAACAAAAATTAGCTGCGCGTGGTGGCGGGTGCCTGTAGTCCCAGCTACTGGGGAGGCTGAGGCAGGAGAATGGCGTGAACCTGGGAGGCGGAGCTTGTAGTGAGCCGAGATCGCGCCACTGCACTGCACTCCAGCCTGGGCGACAAAGCAAAAGCAAGACTCCGTCTCAAAAAAAAAAAAAAAAAAAAAAAAAAAAAAAAAAAAGGAGCATTAGCTCAACATGTTGTCAAAATAATGAAATAATAAGCAATCTAGAGTGTAGGAAAGGTTTTTGGAGAAATCAGAGATATTACAGAGCATCTTAGCTAGAGAAATGATGTATTTTGCCCTGAAGGAAACAGAAAGCTTTAGAGGATATGCAGCAGTGGGATAACTTGATGAAATAATATTTTATGGAAATTTAAAATGTGTTGGTATAATTAAAAGGATGGAGCAAAAGAAGCTGGGAGCAGAGAAAAATGATAAAAATATGCTCTGCATTTAGTTTTCCCAAGGAAGATGATGCTGGACATGTTGCATTTACCAGAATAGTAGAACACACACACGGGAATTCGGGGCTGCAGATAGAGCCTGAGTTATTATTCAGAGGTTAAGCTGTCTGATATAACTGTTTCAGTGGGCCCAAATGCCAGACATAGTTTTGTGAAGGATCATAGCATCATCTGTTTTGCCTAATGACTCTGGATTGGAAAACATTTGATAAGGCATTAAATGTGCTGCCTAAGTAACTTAAAGGGGTTCATGTTCAATGTCCTTGCAACATGCTATTTTTAACCTTTGGAATGAATATTATGGGAACTTATGATCATAAAGAATATTCTAGATTCAAATAGAAAGACCACAGAAGCTCTTTATTTGTGACAGGTGGATTAATTAGGAAGTCAATGGGGGAAAATAGTGAAAGCAGAAGGTTTGGTGGAGAGTCATGCGAGCTTTTGTGGGTAAACTTTGATTATATCAAAGTTAGTATAGGAGAGGGAGTGGATTATAAAGGAGCTTGACTTTTCAAAGGCCAACTATGCATTAGGTGTAATGTCCTGAAATCCAAGTTTAGGGCTGCACATTCTTGGATCCAGGTGAAGACTGAGCAAGGCTGGTTCACCAAGTTTATTGCAGCTGTGAACAGGCATGGATCAGTGGCTTAGTCAAAAGCAAATGATCACCCACAGGGGCACATGGAAATGGGGACATAAAGGGAAGGGCGACTCTTCTCAGTTGTCTGGGGAAAGAGGGATATGATTGCCACCTGATTTGGTAGCCAACCTGACCCAGTTAGTATACTTGTGACAGCCTGGACAGTGAATCTTAACACAGTCCTGGTCAGAATACTCACTGGACCTCTGGGGAAGTGCCAAAGAAGATACTCTTAGTCTTCAGCGGCTTCTTGATCCTTACACCATTTGAAGTCTGAGATGGAGATCTGAGCATAACAGCTTCTCCCTAGCCTTCATATTCCTACCTTCTTACCTGTGATCCTTTAAGGCATCCTTTTCTCTTGGGTGACATTACTACATTGCCCTGGGGAGAGGGCAGGGGAGGGCCTTATCTTTTAACAGTTCTGTTTGGGCATTGGTCCACAACGTTTTCTTGGCTTAACTTACATGTGTTACTGTGCTCGGTGCTTTATATACATTTCAAAACTGCTAGGGAATTACAATGTGAAACACCTGGCAATTTCAATTAGAATCTTGAAGCCCACTGGGGATTTGGCTGACAGTTGGGGAACAAACATTTACAGTGGGTCTAGGGAAAGAATAACATTTGAGGAATTTGGTGATAGCTAGGTCATTTTCTTTGCCTTAAACTTCTTAAAATAAAATGATTTATGTGTGGACTTTTCTTGGAGGTGCCAAATATGAAGATAAGCTCCAAGGAGTGATTTTCTAATGAATAGGAAGTCTTTCCATAAACAACCTATCTCAATGGAAATATTGTCCTTGTTGAGAGAGAAACTGAGGAGAACTTATGTCTCAGTGTAAAAGTCATGGTGATTTTTCTTTTGGTAATTTGTTTCCTGGCCTGAGAAAATATGTGCATATAAATATATAAGGAAAATTATAGAAATGGAGCTAAAATGTATTTTCTCTGAGTACTTGTTAATATAATACTATTGAAATGCAAAGATCTGGTTGTCTGAATACAATACTAAAGTATTCCTAGACCCCCCACCTCAAAACTGGTCAATATTTATTAAAACATATATTTAGGCTGAAGGGCAAAGAGGAGAAACAAGTATCAATAGAATGGACTTCTTATTGTTTCCAAGTGTGTGCATATGTGTGCTTTCTCTGGAGATACTCTTCCTCCTTAAGAAGAAATGTTATACTTATTCCTCAGAGGCTTATTCTAAGGGAATGATGAAAGCAAATGGGAGTATTTATGTGTGGTTTGAGTTGTTAATTTTGTTAAATATTTGCATCCCTGCCTATGGGTTCCAGAAGAAAACAGAATGAGCGTGTTTAAAGAAATGAATAAATTAGAATCGATGAATTTAGATGACTTAATCTTATTAAAAATTCAGGATATAGGATAAATTGTAAGCAGAACATGGATGATTTAATTTTTGTTGTCTACAATGGGAGAATATTTCATTCCCTGATCTTGCTGTCTTAGAAGGGTACTAAATGCAGTGTAGAGCTTTTGGGAAGCAGCTTCGAACCTGGATATCCCAGTCACTTGCCAATATTTTATGACCAAGCAGATGTGTAAGCAAATCACACCTGTTCTAGTCCCAGAAGCTCTGCTTCAGTCAATCACTTTAAAATAACTTCTGTCTCTAAGATACAAAATGTACTAAAGAATCTTGAAGGCTGGACAATGAAGGTGTCAGCAGCTCCCCGACCAAGGGCACAGCTGAAACATATGGTCACATTTTCCATGCTTTCATGGGACTCCAGGGAGCACTCAATGACAAATCAATGAAAACTTCTCACGGACGAGAAAGTGAGAAGCCCAGAGAATGTGTTGGGAGAACAATAAGGCACATCTTGCTCTGTGGATGCTTTTCTTTTGCTGCTCTGTTCAGAAAAACCTTGAAGTAGTAATGGCCTTTGGCGATATAGTAACAGCAGGTAAATCTTATTTTGAAGTCAAAATTGTTCTCTGAGAAGGTGAAAGGTGAAATACTTGGCATTAACTGTTTTGATTGCTTTTAAAATATTTTTGTGTTTGTCTGGCACAAAACAGATATCATAACCTAGAAGAACAGACTGATACTTTTTCTGTAATGATTTACTAACAAAGTGAGAATTGCCTGGTTTTATAACTCACATCCCTAAGCACCATTGTTTGAGTTGGATCCTGAGTATTTAAACAATTCTGAAGAGATTTTTTCACAGAACAATAAACAGGTTTTGAATTTATGATGGGCATTGTGTAATCTGGGTTCTGACAGATCCTTGTACTTTTCTTCTCTGCTCATGGCCACATGTTATTTCTGCTTTGTAAAAGTAGGCTGTTTTGTATAAGGTCAGAATTTACTGTGTTCTGTTTGAACACAACACAATGATTTTTCATTGCATTCCTTGCAGACACTTAACAGTTAATTGTTGATGAGAGCCACTGTCTCTATTGTGTCTGGCTTTTTAATCCACAGTAGCCACATTTACGGCAGTGCCCATAGTTACCCAGCTGATGATCTCTCACCGGTAGCCACTGTTCTTTGTCATAAGTTTCACATCCTTTTTGTTGTCAATTGTCCTTTCCTGTATCACCATTGTAAAATTTTTGATACAAAGAGAGCAAGCTTAGATCTTTTTAAAAAATAATTTTTAAAATTTTATTGTTTACTATTTATTTACCTATGGCATGCATAAAGAAAAATGAATGTACTATAAGTGTGAATACTGTATGTAAAAGTTCAAATGAACACACCCAGGTAACCCGGACCCAGATAGGAAAATGCAGTATTGCCAGCACCACCTTCAGATTCTATCCCCACCTACCATAGATAACCACAGTTTTGATTTCTAGGAGCCTAGCTTAGCTTTGCATGTTTCTGAACTTTATTTAAATGTTTGTATGTACAAACATTTTGCTTGTATGTAGTTTAGTATGTTTATTTTCATTGCTATATAATATCCCATTTTTTTCATCCATTCTAGGATTGGGCATTTACACAGTCTGTAATGTTTAGCTAATATGAAGAGAGTTGTTACTCACATTCTAGTAAATGCCACTTGATGAACATATGTATGCATACCTCTATGAGTGGAGTTGCTAGATTATGTGTATGCTTGATTGTAGAAGTTTTAAAAAGTAACCAATCAAATTAGGCTTTCAGAAAGACTTTCTTACAGCAGTGAAAAGAATGGATGAAAGAATGGTAAGAATAATTTAGATGAGGAATGATAAGAATTTGAACTGATGATTATCAGTGAGATAGAAATAAAAAGATGATTATGAGAACATTTGCATGGATAAATAACTGAACTTGATGGCCTCATTAAACATGGGGTGAGGTCAGTATGACTTCCAGATGATGTCATTCATAGAGATAGAGAATCTCCTTAAATTAACATTAATATGCATCCAGGAAGTTGTTCTTGTTTATTTTGGAGATGAAGAAATAGGACTGATACAGATAATACCTAATAAGTGGCTTATTTTCTCCAAGATGTAAAACTTATTCTTTAAATAGCCAAAATAGTGCCTGGATTCGTTTACCAAATGCCATGCCTTCTAATAATTGTACCCAGCGACACCTACAGAGTGCTTAAAGAGAAGACCTTGTTTAAATCTACCTCTGTCATTTAGAAGTTACATGGATTTGGGCTAGTTAACATTTAAAAGGCATTTTTTTTCACATGTAACACAAGGTTAATAATATACATCTTGCATAATTCAATGAGATCAAGTATATAAAGTTTCTTTTAATGCCTAGCACATAGTAATTTTAAATGATAGCCATTATTATTGTTACATCTAGTCATTACATCTTAATGCTTTTTTAAAAACTATTCATATTCTCAAATAAAGAGATGAGGCCACCTTTCTCTTCTCCACATCCTCTCAACAAATTTACCCTAAAATCTGAGCATTTGGACATTAAGTAAAAACTGACATTGTATGTAGCAGCTTTAAACCAGGCTTGACCATTCTGCCCACCTCCAGGTAGTTTCTAATTGAAAATAAGGATGTAAGCATGCTTAGATCTTAATACGAATATATTCCAATTTTATCCAACCAGCTTATCCTGATCTTTTATTAATAAGTATCCTACAATTGTTTCATAGGATCTCAAAGTTTGCACCCAAGACGAATCATCATCCATAAAAATTCCACTATATCTTTCTGACTTTTAAGGTATAAAACTCCACTTGTCTTGGAAACAAATTGTACAGAGTACAGTCTGGAAAAAGCTACAACTTTAGTTTTACAGCATGGGGATTATTACTATTCACCATGTGTACCTACATCTGCACAGAAAACAAAAAGACTCAGCACAGCCTCAGCTTCCAAATTCTGAAACATTTTGTGAGACTCCATAAAAGCAATGATGATCTTGGGATCCAGCTAGATCTGTTTTTCGTGCGGTCATTTCCAGGAGCAACAAGCAAGACCAGGGGTCTCCTTGTCCTTGCTGCATCATGTTCAGATCTGCTAACTGCAGTGCAAGCTGTTGAAGGAATTTTGAGGATGAAAATTTTGAATATGATGTTGATTTCATCATTGAAACTGTCAGGATAACAGAGGAATACTTTCATAAAGCCTTTTAAATCTTCAGCTATTTGTTCCTAGGCAAAGCATCCCTTCATTCCTGTCAGTTTCTCTGTCCCCTCACTCCCTTCACATACAAATCCCATATAACTTTGTATTTATGTAATGATTCAATGAAATAAAAATATTATAGCAGTTTTGGCTAATACTATTATAAAGTAATGTTCATTATCTGTAAAAGTTGACCATGATATATGCCATTCACAATTCACTGACTTTTCTGATATCTGCAAAGGACTTGGGGTTAGATCTGGACTAGAACATATTACTCATGTGACTATATTCTCTGGTTTCCAGGCTATAGAAAATTGTATCACACGACTATGCTTTGTTCTCTGAAAAACAGATGGAAGGGACACTACTTTTTAAATATCAGACTGATTTTGGTGGTTTATTTTCATGTGGCTTGCAGTAACTGAAGGAAGATGAACATGTTTTAAGATGTATATGTCTCATTATACTGATTTGAAGACTCTGTAGGCATGTTTTGTTTGCTAAAACACTAGGAAAGATGAACATACACATAACAGCAGCATAAAAGTGGTAAAGGCAGAAAATTCTGAGGCTGCCTCCAAATGCTTGTCTCATGAGTCTAAATTTAATATCACCCTTAAGCATTACAAGGAATAACTTTGGGGATAATGCTGCTCCAAATTGCAATAGCATACCTTGGCAAAATCATCCCTTTACCACCACCCCAGCCATGATATCCTTCATACATTTTACAGTTCTTTACATGAGACATGAAAATAATTAAGATGAATCGAATATCAGAAATTCTGTTTACTACGGATGTTCAGAGTAGAGGAGTCTCTTTAGGCTGGATTTATTGGCAGTGGAGGGAGACCTATGAGTCAGACACTGGTAAAGTGTACTGGGGAGTGTAGTGGCATCCAAGTCCATTGGTTTGTAGCCACCGCTAGGGTGCATTTCTTGAGAATGCTGTCATTTTCCCCAACATGGGCCTCTGGTCATGTTGCCCTCTTGATCACAGCCATCAGGATGTGGTGTGCCCATTCATTAAGAAGTCAGCGGAGCAAGCTCTATCAGTTAAATATCGAAAATTTGTCCTGTAACTAAAGCTATATTCTGTTATGTTGTGTATCTGTCTATAGCAAATCCATGATTTCCCTATAAATTCATATTTCTACAAAAGATCAAGAAAAAGGCAGAGAAATTTGTTAAAAGGAAAACCTTACACAAATTAAATTCAACAGAGTTTAATTGAACAAAGAATAAGATTGGTTAATCAGACAACCCCCACAAACCAGAAGAGGCTCCGAATGACTCAGGTGTTGTCTCATGGCCTAAGAAAATTTATGAACAGAAAAAGGAAAATGACAAAAGTGAAGTATAGAAACAGCTGGATTGGTTACAACTTGGCATTTGTCATATTTGAACATGGTTTGAACAATTGGTTGCCTTTGGTTGTCGGAAACTTGGTGATTGGTACAGGAGTAGGTTACAGTCTGTTTATACATCCAATTAGGTTACAGTGCACTATATATGGAAAAACTTTAGGCCAAACATAAAATATGTAAGGAGGTAGCTTTAGGCTAAACTTAACAGGCTTAATGTTTTGAGTTTATTTTAGCATTGGTTTTCATGAGGACGCTGATTTCAGTGTTGGTGTCTTTTGTTTTGTTTTGTTTTGTTTTGTTTTGTTGTGCTATTTTTTTGGCTTTCTGAAAGCATCCCTCTGTTATCCTGACAGTTTCAATGATGAAATCAACATTATATCCAAAATTTTCATCCTCAAAATTCCTTCCCAGCTTGCACCGCAGTTAGCAGATCTGAACATGAGGGAGCAAGGGCAAGGAGATCCCTGGTCTTGCTTGTTGCTCCTGGAAATGACAGCACGAAAAACAGATCTAGCTGGATTGTAAGAACATTGTTTCTATGGAGTCTCACAAAATGTTTCAGCATTTGGAAGCTGTTGCAGAGCTGGGTCTTTTTGTTTTCCGTGCAGATGTAGGTACACATGGTGAAACAAAACAAACTGAATTTGTTTTCAGTTTTAGGCCTTTGTTTTATAAGCATTTTACATTAAAATGTAGAAAAAGGAAATACATTAAATTTCTTTTCTTGTGAGAGAGTGGTAATATGAATTCATACAAACTTGACAAAATACAATGGATTTGTGAGATTCAGTCCCTTTTAGTGACATGGATGAT
Source organism: Pan troglodytes (assembly GCF_028858775.2). Taxonomy (NCBI): domain Eukaryota; kingdom Metazoa; phylum Chordata; class Mammalia; order Primates; family Hominidae; genus Pan; species Pan troglodytes. The sequence goes on from NC_072403.2 coordinate 66,461,970, forward strand.
GACGTGTTATTCGAATTGCTCTTTCCAAGTGTACCATTCTTTTTCTTGCTAAGGGTCTGTCTTTATCAGAGGGTCTGTCTTTATCAGAAAGTCCAGATACGTTTTTAGTGTAATACATGTGACATGTATTTGTATATAAATTTCCCCGGGCATTTTTTGGTTGTAGAATATTATCATTTGGTATTTCCACAACTCCTAGAAATATTTTAAGCAGGATAGATGTCTTTACCTCAATCATATTAGGCATTTATTTAACATGAACCATGCCAGATGGTGTTTTGTATATGAAACTGAGAGTGTGCATGACGTCCAAAATTTGAAAGGTACAAAGAGGATCCAGTGAAAAGTAAACCTTTACTCAGGGCCCCCAGCTACCTAGTCAGTGCATCTCCATCACCATTTTATCGTTTTATTCTCTATGTTTATACATAAATATACAAAATGCATATATTATATTATATATTATATCCCTATATGTACATGTGATGTATATAATATACAATTTATTTAATCAAGTATCTATTGATAATTTTAGATTATTTTCAATCTTTTACCAACAATGCTGTGATGATGGTGTATTTAGAATACCTCTTCTCATAGGTGTCTGTGGAGCTTCTTTCCTTATTTACTTCAGGTTTCAGTTTAAATGTCACCTCCTTGCTACCTTACATAAAGCAGAATCCCTTCCTCATTACTCCCTACTCCTCTTATTCTATTTTTCTTCATAGCACTTGCTGTCAGTTGACATATTATGTATTTATTTGTTTAAAGGCTCTTTCCCCAACACACATAAACTTCATGAGTCTCTCTACTGTGTTTCCTTCTCTATCCCCAGTGTGTAGAACAAGAGTGGGTGTGCTGTTGGTGTTCACTAAGTATTTATTAAATGAATAGTTCATTTTATACATTTGTCAGTAGATTTGTAGGAAAAATTACTAGAAGTGGAATTGCTGTGTTAAAGGATGTGGGCATTTTTAATTTTGACACATGTTGCCAAATAGCTTTCCCTAGAAGTTGTAGAAATTTATATTTTTATCAGCAGTGTACACACACTTTCACCAGCATCAAACTTGTTATCAGTTGATATAACCTATGGTGTCTCATTTTAGGTATAATTTGTATTTCTCTATTATGAGTGATGTGCATACACTACCAAAACTCTTTAGCTGTTTATGATGACTAAACATATATGAAGTATTTTCATTGAATCTTTTTCAAAGACCAAAAGATCTTCCTGACACTCATGCTCTTATACCAGAAGTTGCCTAATATCTGCCCTGCTTGACTCTGTAGGAGTCATAATTTATCTGTGTTGAACATTGACTGATAAAATCAGGGAATTTTTTTTTTTTTTTTTTTTGAGATGGAGTCTCGCTCTTTCGTCCAGGCCGGACTGCAGTGGCGCTATCTTAGCTCACTGCAAGCTCTGCCTTCCGGATTCGCGCCATTCTCCTGCCTCAGCTTTCCGAATAGCTGGGACTACAGGCGCCAGCCACCACGACCGGCTAATTTTTTTTGTATTTTTAGTAGGGACGGGGTTTCATTGTGTTAGCCAGGATGGTCTCGAGCTCCTGACCTCGTGATCCGCCAGCCTCGGCCTCCCAAAGTGCGGGGATTACAGGCGTGAGCCACCGCGTCCGGCCAAATCAGGGATTTTTGTAGTTGCTTTTGACTTCTAGATCTCTTATGCAATGAAATCTATCTAATTTTCCTTTTACCTTATGAATTTAATATTCTCCTACTCCCAGGTTATATTTGGGACCTCAGTCTATGCCACCTGGAATATCAACATCAAGTAGTACATCTTACCATAATGAAGTTAAAAATACCAGGGCTTTGATATATAATGGGGTCTAATTTGAAAAGTGATATTGGCCAGGCACGGTGGCTCATGCCTATAATCCCAGCACTTTGGGAGACTGAGGTGGGCGGATCCCTTAAGATCAGGAGTTCGAGACCAGCCTGGCCAATATGGTGAAACCCCATCTCTAAAATTACAAAAATTAGCTGGGCGTGGTGGCGCATGCCCGTAGTCCCAGCTGCTCGGGAGACTGAGGGAGGAGAAGCTCTTGAACCCGGGAGGCGGAGGTTGCAGTGAGCTGAGATTGCACCACAGCACTCCAGCCTGGGTGACAGAGTGAGTCTCTGCCATAAGAAAAAAAAATATCAATCCGTTGTGATGTTTCCTAGTTAATCGTATTTCAGGAGATCTTTTAACTCCCCCTTTAAAAATGTTTACATATATTAAACTCATGTGTTTGAACTATCATGGTTTTGCTGGAAAGTAAAATAGATATTTCCTGTTAGAATTAATTATTTGAATTGTTAGATGAAATCTAAATGCACAAAATTCAGAATCCTCATAGCAAGAATAAAATAATGTCACAAAGATGATCTTCAACACTAGAACCTCTTGCCACTGCAACTCTAATCATACCAATACTTTTATATACCCTCTCCTGCCACTGACAAAAAGACGTGGATCATTTACCTTTTACAAACTCTACCAAAACTTTAAAAAATGGAACTATTATAAGAATACTGAGGCAAAGACATCAATTTTCAGGACTCCTGAAAACTTGTGTTGTCTGATTTCTAACAAGAAATAAAAAGCATTATAGCATGTGATTTTCTACTTGTGAGTGTTTGTCTAGGATCCTCTGAATTTTAATGTGGCTTATCCTTATAATTTGTTATATGATGTTTGTTAAATAATACCTTCATTCCTTTTTTTAATTAGGTGAGGCATTATGAAGCGCCATTTTTTAACAAACATAAGTAATACTATTAAGATCTAATTTTTAAATGAGGTTAGTAATATATTAATTAATATACAACTGAAAGTTCAGAGAAATATTTTTTTGTAAAATTTCTCACTAAAGTTTTTAAATCTGTAAATGTTGTATTTGGAAATTTTATGAGCTAGAAACAGATCATGTATAGATTTTCACTGGTCAAGGAAAGATAAGGTAACAGGATTGTTACAAGAAATATTTGCACTAATAATATTCATGTTGCATATAACCTTGATGAGAAAATTTTTATAAGCAGCAACCATAATGTTAGGGCTCAGTGATTATGAAAAACTACAGTGGCTAAGAGAAAATAACCTTGACACTATAATATAAAATCCCTGAAGTGTTATGGATGACTGTGTTGTATAAACGTAACTTAGAAACATCTTCATGCTGAGATTTAATATTTGGGGGTCAGTGCAGTGGTAAAGTTGGAAAAAAATAAACATATCAACTAAACAAACTTCATTATTATGTCCACCAGGGAGTCTCAGTATGAAACCTTTTCATATCAAGAATAATTTTAACACGAGTCAAAAATCCTAAAGCATGCAGGAGATCAACTAAGCAACGACAAAATTCCTAAAAAGAAACACAAACTCCTGAGCTCTTGCATATAAAGTTTTATACATAATATATTTAAGCATATATTATTCAAAGATAGGTGTCTCAAGTATACATATATATATATAAAATCATTTACTTATTTTCCAAAAGAGTTGAGTTAATCAAAAAGATTAAAATGTTATTTTAGAATCATCATCACATCAGATACACATAAAATTAAAGTATTAAAATAAGTTAAATAAAAAACTCATTCTTTCATTTATGTTTACTTATATATTAAACAACAGCTTTTTTGAGGTACAACTGACACATAATAAGCTGCGCATATTTATAGTAAACATTTTGGTACATTTTCACATATGTGTGCACTCATGGAAGTATCAGCACAATCAAAATAGTGAACATTTTCATTATTTTCCAAAGCTTTTGTATACCCCTTTGAAATCCCTTCTCCTGTCCCATCCTATTTCATTCTCCAGACAACTGCTATTCTGTTGTTACTGTAGTTAAGTTGGCATTTTCTAGAGCTTATATAAATGGAATCATACAGTATGTAATCCTTTTGCCTTCTTTCACTTAGCAAAATTATTTTGAAAATCATCCATGTTGCATTCACAATAGTTTATTTCTCTTCTATTGCTGAGTAGTATTTCATTGTATAGATATACCACAGTTTGTTTACCCATTTACCTGTTGATAGACATTTGGGTTGTCTGGATTGTTATGGCTATTACAAATGAAGCTGCTATGAATATTTGTGTATAAATCTTTGTATGGACATATGCTCTCTTTTCTCTTGAAAAAATACCTGGAGTAAAATGGCTGGACTATATGCGTACATGTATTTTTAATAAAGTGCCAAGTTGTTTCCAAACTGGTGGTACCATTATACGTTACCACCAATAGTGTGGTAATAGAGAATTCCAGTTCCTCTAAATGTTTGCCAACACTTGGTATGAGAAGTCTTTTTAATTGTTAGACATTCTAATAAGTGGGTTGTGGCCTCCAGTTGTGGTTAATTTGCATTTTCCTATGACTAATGATGTTGGGCATCTTTGCATTTGCTTATTTGCCATCCATATATCTTTTTTGGTGAAGTGTATGCAAAAATCTTCTGCCATGTTCAGGTTGAGTTTGCTTCCTTATTATTGAGTTTCAAGAGTTAAAAAAATATTTTTTGGATTTGAATATTTTATATATATAGTGGATACAAGTTCTTTGTCAGAGAGCTGCTTTGCAAATAGCTTCTCCTGGTTTGTAGTTTGCATTTTCATGCTCTTGTGACTATGAGAAGAGAAATCTGCTGTTATCCTTATTTTTGTTCCCCTATAAGTAATGTGTATTTTTCTTCTAGCTGCTTTTAAGATTTCCTATTTATTCTTGGGTTTAAGCAATTTTATTATAATGTGGCTGTAGTCTTCTTTATGTTTCTTGTTCTTGAAGCTTGTTAAGATCCTGAATCTGTGGGTTTATGATTTTCATAAAATTGGGAAAAATTTCAAACATTATTTCTTCAAAGAAATTTCCTGTTTTCCCTTCACTATTATGTTCTTTCATGACTCTGATTACATATATATTAAGCTACTTGAAGTTGTCCCAAGTTCACTCATTTACTTTTGAAAAATATTTTTTCTATATATTTTATTTTCTGAAGTTTCTATTGCCATATCTTCATGTTCACTGATCCTTTGTTTTGCAATATTGAATTTTCTTTTAATCCCTTCTACTGTATTTTTCAACTTTAGCATTGTAGTTTTCATCTGTGGAAGAAGTTTGATTTGGATTTGATTTTATAATATTTTCAATGTCTCTATTTAACTTTTGGAGCATAGAGGGTATAGTTACAATAATTATTTTAGTGTTCTTGTCTAATAATTCTAACATCTGTGTCAATTCTGGCCAATTGATTCTCATTGTTATGTAGTTCCTTGCTTCTTTGCATGGTAATCTTGAATTAGATGCCAGACATTGTAAATTTTATCTTTTTAGATGTGGGATATATATTTTTTGTTTTTATAACTCTTTTTGAACTTTGTTCTGAGATGCAGTTAATTTACTTAGAAACAATTTGATCTTTTCAAGTCTTATTTTTATGATTTGTTAAATGGATCTGGATTAATGTTCAACCTAGGGCTATTTCCCACCACTGAATCAAGGCCCTTCTGAATATTCTACCTAATGCTCCATGAATTGTGAGATTTTTGGGATCTGGCTATTGTGAACAGGCACTATTCCCAGTCCTATGTTAGCACCTGGCATATTCCTTCAAATCATTTCAAATGGTTCTTTCCCCAGCCTTGGGTAGTCTTCTCAAACACAAGTGCTGATCAATACTTAGTTGAATACTCCAGGACACCCTCTGTGGATGTCTGCATTTCTCTTTCCATTTAGTTCTCTCCTTTCTGATATTCTGTCCTATGAACTCTTGCCTCTTTGGTCTCCCTGGACTCTCAACTATGTCTCTTCAACTCAGAGTACATCAACTTCAAGCTAGGTTCCCCCTCCCTCTACTGAGGCCTGAAAACTCTTTCAGTCAGTAAACTGGAGGCAATTGCAGGGCTTCATTTATTTCCTGTCTCTCGGGGATCACTGTCCTTTTTTCCTTCCTGTCCAGTGTTTTTAAAATCTTGTTTCATTTATTTAATCTAGGATTTTTTGTGGGGGTTGTTTCAGGCAAGCATTACTTCATCTTGGCCAGAAATGGAGGTCTCCAAAGACTAATTTTCCAAACATTTATATTCTTTTTTTTAAGAGAGGAATAAGTAATATTTTAAAGATGTAAATGAGGAGAAAAGTGAATGCAACATTTCTGTTTATATAAAAAATTTATTCCGAGGTACAGTGTTAATAGTTTGGGCTTCCCTTTTTAATTTGTTCTGATATTGAAATTTTTATTATTTAATACATGCTAAGCCTTCTAGATATGGACTCCATTGCTGTATGGTAATTAATCAAATTCCTACCTCGAGGAACTTGAAATCTAATGCCATTACATATATGTATATAATATTTAATATTGGAACTCAAATATAGAATTAAAATATAAGTGAACAGGGATAGCTAATGTGGAAATGCACTAGGTTTAAACTTTAATCTTCCCTTTTCAACCTTTCTTTAAATGGGGAGTCAAGCTACAAAGTAATAATGAAAGGAATAATTACTGAGAGTTATGAGAGGAGATAAATTAGGTGAATTTCCACAATTGGAATACTATTGGATGATCATACAGAAATAGAAAAGATGACATGCACCATATAACAACCTCCTGAGGTAGTCAGGCAGGTATCATCTCAGTTTTAAAGATGAGAACACTGAAGTCTTGGGAGAAACATAATGGATTCTTCGAAGATATACCTCTGCCAGCCACTCAAGTGGAGCTGATCATACCTGCTCTGGTGCCCCTAATTGTTCCTTTCTCATAAGGCTATGGGATCACACTGAACCTGAACCAATAGTTCACATGATTATCTTCCTTACTGCAATGTATATAGATTTGTTAGATGGAAAATATATATGTTTGGAGGGATATAATTTGACATGAAGAGATCTTTGTGAGTTTATGTATGTTTAAACTTTTGAGCGGTATAACAATTGTATAGTTTTGACACTGCTGTGGAACTGTACTGTATCTTATCCATCTTTTCATTTCTATTATTCAGCATAGCATCATACATATCGTAAGTGGCCAGTAATTGTAGAATAAATGAATTAAGGGATACCCTGAATTTTAAGAGAATTGGAGCTAAGCATACTAACTTTGAATGTAAAACAGTATTTTTAAAATTATGACTTTATTACTTTAAGTGGGGTAGAGGCAAATATTTGTTTTAAAAAAGGCAAGTTTCAGAGTCTTCTAACCTCATATCTTCAATGTTTGAAAGAATAATGATGAATTTATTATTTTACACACTTTACTTTCTTTCATATCTACTGTTCCTTTTCTTCCCAGCAACTCAATCTAACACCCTCCACCACCTCCATCACTGCTCCCCTTCTTGAAGCTACCATGACTTCACCTGCACTGCAACAAATGATCTCCCTGCTGCCACTCTTGCCCCCACCATCTATTCTCTACTCAGCAGCCAGAGTGATTTTTAAATGTGTCTTATCACTTCCCTAGTTAAACATTGTTTGTGGGTTCCCACTCTATTTCATAACCTCACAGGCCACACAGGTGTGCTAGTGCTGCTACTGTGCCTTCTTCTTTTACCAATTTCCCCCCACTCACCTGCTTGTATTGGCCTTGGCATTCTTTAAGCACTACTTATGTTGCACTTGCTCTCCCTTCCACTTGAAATGTCTCGCCCATTTTATCCCAAAGTTATTTGAATAATGGTGTCTCTAATAGAGTAGACATATAAAGCTCCCAATGGACTCCTCTGAAAAGCAACACACATTTGGGTAGATAAGTTGTGGGTTTGTTAAAGAACCAGTCACAGTGACTTCTAGTTACAAAGCTTTTGGAAATAAAGATGGTTTACTCTCATTCTGCAAGGGGATGGCTTTCCAAGTCTCATGGCTGTCTTGGGAGGTTGACATTACTGTTTGAACCATGAATTACCTGGTATCTATATTGGTAGAACAAGCAGCTGTTATTCCTTCTGTCTCCCTCAGTGTGTTGTCACCTCTACCATCGACATTTTCCAGCTTGAATGATCATCCTTAGGGATGTAACACCTCCCCTTTTCCCTCCAAGGTCGATTGTAGTTCAGTTGACAGGGACAGAACTATTATAGCTATGTTATACAATTTGTTTTTTTACTCTGATCCATTTTGTACCATTAATATGGGTATGGCTGTTTTGTTAGAAAAAGGAGCTATGTTCAGGGAGAAGAACATGAAAAATTACCTGGGGAGAAATGGGATATTTCTAACAAAGAGATATATCAATGTAAGAACTTATTAAAAACATACCATTTATAATGCACAAATTGTAGTCATTGCAATGGCCATGATTGTTATTCTAAACCGCTCCTCTAGACTGTCAAAGGAGACCAGTGTCTTCAGACAGTCTCTTTTGTCAATGATGGATTTTTCTTTTTATGTTGCAGTACTGTAGGATTTGTTTCTCTGCTTAGTTCAAAGGGCTGCACTTCTGTTCATCCCTGTTTTCACCAATTTCCCTTCCATCTTGTCTCTTCTCGGCTCATTACAAGAGCTAAGAATATTTTTTCCTTTCCAAAAATAAGCCAAACATAAATTACCTTTCAGCTTTAGGAAATTTAAAACTTTCATATAAATACTAATAAAAATATGATTCCTGTAGAATCTCTAACAATCCATTTTTGTTTTCCATAAGAATATTTTGACATGTTGCTTTTTAATGGCCAAGAATACTATGTATTTCTGTGATACTTAGGAAGATGGTGCATTCTACCACAGGTAGACTTTTTATATATCTACCTGTAGAGTGTTTGCAAATATTTGGCTTCTCTTTTTCAGGGTAGAAATAGCCACTGTTGTATCATTTGAACCAGTTCAACCAGCATGCTGATAATTGTGAATAAACAGAGTAGGTAGAGTATACTGGTATCTAGGAATCAGAAGTGGTATTGTTTAATTTGAAAGAAACTTCTGTGCTAGTAGTAGTGTGACAGGCCTAGCAAACAGTTCAAATGGAGTGTAGACTATATATGGTAGAAAAAGAACTATAGATAATTCTTTAATCTCTTATTATATACTCATAAATCAAGGAAGTAATGCAACTAATGGAAGTACTTTAAGGAAGAATGTGTGATCCACAGTGCTCAAGTCAGGTAAGATGGTAGATGCTATTTGCAGATTAAGGGCTATTATAGACTGTTTTTGTCCCCCTCACATCAATATGTTGAAATTCTAAACCCCAATGTGGTGACATTAGGAAAAGGAAACTTTGGGATGTAATTAAGGTTCGACAAGGTCATGAGAGTGGGGCCCTTGGGATAGGATTAGTGCCCTTGTAAGAAGAAACACCAGGGAGCTTGCTCTCTTTCTCTCCCTGCCACATGCACAACGAAGAGGTCATGTGAGCCCACAGTGAGATGGCAGCCACCTACAATCCATGAGAAGGGTCCTCAGAATGAAACTACCTTCATGACACCTTGATCTTGGACTTCCCAGTCTCCAAAACTGCCAGAAATAAATTTCTGTTGTTTAAGCAACCTAGTCTGGGTTTATGTTATAGCAGCCCAAGAAGACTAACACAGGAGCTCTGTGAGAGTGTGTGTGTTCCATTTGGCATGGCAAGGGGGGAATCTAGTGCAGTGGTTTTTATATTAACACCTTTACAGTCTCTCTTATGTTATAGCTGTTTGTATATTGAGGTTGACCCATCTTGATCTCCCATCATATAATGAGTTACAACTCAAAAAGGAGTAAATTGTAAACCCTGGTCTCTCTCAATCAATGCCTGCTATTTATCTTATCCTAGGTCTCCTTCTTTTTACTGAGACAGGTTTTTTATTTTTATTTTTTAATAAACAGAGGTTCAGAAGATGAAGAACAACTTGTCATTTCATACATCAGCAACTCTGACAAATGTTTAGAAGTAAACATTTGGAACTGAAGCGAAGTTTAGTAATAATTTGGGAGTCTTACTTCCCCAGTGATACTCAGAGATTAAATAGTACTTAATTATTGCTGGGAAGGTTGTGGGTAGGGAGGACAGGAGTAATTTGTTCCAGGAGCTTTTATTGTGTGGCGGGAGGTCTGAGTCCTCCCCAGGCCTTCTGCTTCCTTCCTCTGTGTTTGTCTGGCTCCAAGACTCACTCCTCTCCTCCTGACTCCCCATTCCCCCTGCCTGGCTGTGCCAGTGAGCTACCATCTTAATATTAAACCGCCTTGGGGAAGAGAGTGCCTAAAGAAATCAGAGGTAATCTACCCCCAGACATTTCAGAGAAGATGGTTGTTTTGTTCTAATGATAACTTTGAGTTATTCTCCTTCTCCTACCCCGTTACGCATGACAAATAAGTGTTAACAATATTCAGTACAGATATTTATTGACCTGCCTTTATATACTAAGCATTGTGCTAGGCCTCAAAGCACAAACAGGAGTAAGGTCTGCTCTGTACTTGAAGAGCTTCCATTCCAAGGTGTTGTAGGAGAGAGGTAGAGTGAGGTACTTGATAAATAATAATATATGATATTTTGTAGTGGCGAAAGGACAGATTCACTCAGGAGGGGTCAGAGGGAGGATTTAATAGGGCTTCACAGGGAAGATAAGCATTGAACTTGGACCTTGAATAATAAATGGAAGTCTCCCAAATGGGATTTGGCAAGAAGAGCCTTGCCAAAGGAGCCTTCCTCAAGCAGAGGAAACTGCCTGAACCAAGGCAAACAGGTAGGAAAATATTTGTAGCATTTAGAAAGCTGAGAATCTGCCTAAAAGGAAGGTTAAGCGGATTTATGGCAGGGAGAAGGCAGGAGATGAGCTTGGAAATTTAGTCCTCAAATGACAAGGCTAGAAGTTTCTCTTACCCCAATCTTGGCATGGGAGGGCCACCAAGAGTTTTAAGCAGGAAAGTATTATGAGAGTTAATTTTTTAGAAAACTCACTTAGGCTGTATGTAAAGAGTGGATTGATTGCAATTAGGGAGATCAAGTTGGAGCGTGCAAAAATCTTTGCAGGTGATGGGAGTGTTGCAATTTAAAAAGTAGAGATGGAAGGAAGGAGCCAGAGATGCCAGAGATAGAATTGACAGTTGATCTAAAAAAGAACAACAGCTGATTGGGTTTGCCTATGTACAAAACTTTGGAACTGGTGAAAAAATTTAGGAAGCAGATGTCTTCAGCTGGACATGTTGAGAATAGAATCTGGTATGATCAGTTTTACCTAAAGACACTTAGATTCATATTATATAAATACTGAATTCTCAGTGCAGTGGTGATAAAGGATGCCTAGCTTTTTCCTGTGTCCATAGATTTTTAGTTGGTTTACCCACCTCCAAGAACCCAAGAACAATATAAGGGAATAACCAGTGTCATACTGAAACCACATAAAACAAATTAATATTTGATAATATTAATATTGATAAGGTAGTCAGAAATTTATTCCTATAAAAAGAACCTGGTCAAAAGTATTTAAGATAAGTTCTTCCTAAAATAGGAAAACAGGTAATTTATATTAATGAATTCTTTTAGGGCATAGAAAGAGATAGAAAGCTTTTAAATTCAGTAAGATTTGAATATCAATAATAACCGAACTGATTGAGAATAACTTAAAAAAAGAAAGACTCATTTTATTTCCGAACATAAGCACAAATAGCTTAAATAATATATAAGCAAACCAAGTCCATCAAATATACTTAAAGTTGAAATATCATGAGCATTGTTATTAAAATCAGAATTTATCACTATTAACATTATACAGGTGATCCTAACCAAAGACTAGAACAAGAAGTAATCAATAACTAGATCAAAGACACAAAGGAACAAAAAAGTATGAGTATTAGAAAGATAAAAATTTATGAGTAATTTTAGACCTAATTTTTAATAACAAAATTTCAACCAAAAATCATTTGGGCTTCTAAAAGAATTAAGGAAGGCGGCCTGTTGCTATACACTGAATATTTATGTCCTTCTAAAATTTATATATTAGGATTCTAACCCCAATGTGATAGTATTTGGAAGTGGGGCCTTGGGGAAGTGATTAGGTTATATTGGTGAAATGGGATTAGTGCACTTATTAATAGGATGAGTGCCCTTATCAAAGAGACCACAGAGAGCTCCCTTGCCCTTCTGCCTTGTGAGGATGTAATGAGAAGACAGCCATTTATGCATCAGGAAGTAGTCTCTCCCCAGATACAGAATCTCCTGGCACCTTGATCTTGTACTTCCCAGCCTCCAGAACTGTGAGAAATAAATTTCAGTTGTTTATAAGCTACCTTGTCTATGGTATTCTGTTATAGCAGCCCAAGTGGACTATGACACTTGCCATTCAATCAACATACAAAACTCAAATTATTTCAAACATTATCATTTAGAGGTGGAATTTAGAAATGTAATTGATGAAAGGATGTTTTTTTAAAAAATAGCCAAAAAGCTTAGGACATCTAGCAATAAATCTAACAAAAAATGTGCAAGATCTATGTATTAGTTTCCTATTGCCACTGAAAGAAATTGGCACAAACTGATGTCTTAAAGCAACATAAATTTATTAGCTTACAGCTGTGGAGGTCAGAAGTCCAAAATAGGTTCACAAGTCTGCATTCTTTTTGGAGGCTCTAGGGAAAAATATGTCTCATTGCCTCTTCCAGCCTGTAGAGGGTGCCTGCATTCTTTGACTCATGGTCCTTTCCTCTACCTTCAAAGCCAGCAATCACATTACTTCAAACTCTGCTTCTTCTCAGATACTTCTACCTCCCTCATTTTTTCAGGATTATGATGACTTTGAGCTTACCCAGATAATCCAGGAGAATCCCCCTATCTCAAAGTCCTTAACTTAATCACACCTGTAAAATCCCTTTTGCTGTGTAAGGTGACATATTCACGGTTTCCAGGGATCAGGAAATAAAAACCTTTTGGAGCCCATTATTCAACCTGCTACAGGATATATGAAGAAAATGGAGGCATTATAATGTTATGGTTAAAGATGAAGTTGTTAGCTCTGAAGTCAGACTACCTAAGGGGGAATTCCAATTCTACCACTTCTGCTTTTTTGATCTTAAGAAATTAACATAATCTTGCTAAACTTATTTTTTATTTGTAAAATAATGCAAATTATCTTTCATTCCTCAGAGAGTCATTGCAGGAAATAATATGATAATCCTTATAAAGAGTTTGGCACAACTTGATAATTTAAGAAGATACTGAATCCATAAATATGAACCACATGCAATGAAAAACAATGCTTATAAACAATAAAGAATGGTTGAGAAACAAAGTTATGTTATCAATATAAAATTTCAAGAAGAATTGAAAGGTAAAGTTCAAAAAATATCACAATGAGAAACAAACTAAAAAGACAATAATGGGAAAATATGAGCTATAATAAAGGCCAGACTTACAGACAATACTTTCTGGAACTCCTATGATAATAGGCTTTCAGAAAGAGAGAACAGAAAAACTCAACAGAGGACATTAGAAAAGGAGTAAAAGCAGCCAGGTGTGGTGGCTCATGCCTGTAATCTCAGCAGTTTGGGAGGCTGAGGTGGGCGGATCACCTGAGGTCAGGAATTCAAGACCAGCCTGGCCAACATAGTGAAACCCCATCTCTACTAAACGTACAAAATTAGCCTGGTGTGGTGACGGGCACCTGTAATCCCCGCTGCTCAGGAGGCTGAGGCAGGAGAATTGCTAAAACTGGGAGGTGGAGGTTTCAGTGAGCGGAGATCATGCCACTGAGCTCCAGCCTGGGTGACAGAGTGAGGCTCCATCACAAAAAAAAAAAAAAAAAAAAAAAGAGTAAAAGCATGTAGTTTCCCACAGCTAAAGAATGGCATTGCTCTTCTAATGGAAGACGACTATTAACTGCTAAATTAAATGAATGTTTCAGACTTTTCAATGGAAATATCAAATGCTGGAAAGCAGTGAAGTATAATGTTCAAAAATTTGACAAAAAATGAATTTCAACCTCGAGTTTTATACCTAGCCAAACTATCATTTGACACAAAGAAAAAAATACATTTTTAGACATACAAGGTCACAGAAGGCCTACCTTCCATGTACCCTTTTTTAATGAAGTAAAATGAGGGCATGAACTAAAGAAAAGAACTTGAGATCTAGGAATTAAAGGAATCAACTAAGGAGAGAAATGCAGGTGGTCTCAGAATGACAACTGAGGATTAGGTCTAAAAAGCAATCAAGTTGGAGTAGAATGGTAGAAATCTTGTTGATTTACTACCTGTAGTGTGTTATCCTAATCTGAATGATCCAAAATGGTTCACTACCATGTCCAGCAGAAAGGGAAAAAGGAAAGAGGTGGGCCTTCCTTTGAATACATGATCCAAATGTTCACATTATTTCTGCTCACATCCTATTAGCCAAAACCTAGTCACACTTCACTGGAAGGGTAGCTCGGGCTCCTGACTCTGTGCTCATTATTTCATTATTCTACTTTTATTCTGTGCTCTATTTCATTATTCTACTTGCTCTTGACTACTATTGATTGTTTACCATTTGCTGACACTGTGATAAATTCTTAAATAGTTTTATCTGCAAAACAGTCATATGAGGTATTATCTACATATTGCAAATAAAAATTTAGGGCCTCTGGAAGTTTAGATAATCTCTCCAACATCATGCAACTACTAAGTAGAAGAGTTAGGACTAGGACTCTCATCTTTCTGACTTTAGTGTTCATAATCTTAACTGCTAAGTCATACTGCCTTTATTATAATTGTCAACTGATGGAATGACAGTTCTTGACCACCAAAGCTGTACTCTTGGCATCATATCTGAGGTATGCTGCACACTGCCCTGTATTGTATTACTGAGGGTTGTGGTTTCCTGATTGGATATAAAAGCTCCTTTGGGCAAAGAGCTTCTTTGTAGAATAAAGTGGAGGTGGGGAGTGGCAGTGATTCTCAGGCTGTGTGGAATATAATTGCAGTTTCAACTATACAAATTAGCGATGTCTAGAAGCATGTTCCCACCTCTCATCTCTAGATGTGAAAGTGCCGTAGATGTGACTTAGGTGCTAATCATTTCTCAGGTCTATTCATCTGCTTTATATTTAGATATAAACTCTTTCCAAAACTGGGAAATTCCTTCATTGATATCCTTTATTTAAATTCTGTCACGACTTCACATCTTTTTCTGTTTTCATGGGTCTTTTGATTGGAAGGCAGATGAAGGTGGATCAGGCCCAGTCTGCTTTTTGCTGTCAAACTTCAAAATTGATTCAGGGCCAGTCTTTGTACTATTAAGGAAGCAGCTATTAAGAGGACAGTAGAGCAATGGCTGCTTTATATTCTCAGCAGGTCTGAGCAGACACAATTTGACATCAGGGGGAAATATTTTTTAAAAAGGAAAGAAAAAAATGACTCTACTGTTTAGCATGTACTTTCTCAGAGAGTGAATGATTGTTTTATAAAGAGGTCTGTGTATGTTTGTGATTGTGTATGTGTTTGTGTGTGTAGGTGAACAAGTGCTTAAATAGGTGGAAAAATAAAAAAGAGGTAGTTGAAACTCATTTGCTGGGGAAATTTTGAAGGGCACGAGACTTGCAGTGTCCTCTTTGTATCAAGTCCTTCATTCCTCAAACCTTTTCTTCAGATGTAGAATGCCAGATACCACCACCTACTATACAGCTGAGGCCGCCGAAGACTTTATTCTAGACCAAATTAATCTGATTTGAATTAATACACTGTTTGGGAGAAATAGATGCCTCTGGTTTGAAAACAATGGCTGTGGGCATACAGTGAAGGACCTTCCCATCAGATAGGTCTCCAGCCACGTGTGGGTTTGGGAGTGGAATAGAAAGAAGGAGGTGGTAAGGTACAGATGTCAGGGCAGCAGAGAAGGGTCACAAGTGAGATGTGATTGTGTGAGGAGTCCTGGGAAGGTTTACTTCTTCAGATGTCTTTCCTTTGGATTATGGGGAAATGTTGTTTACTATACACTTTCAGTTTTCCTGTATGCATAATTCCTTTTCATTTCTCCGACCCTTGGGTAATGCTGAATTCTCCTGTACAGCCATGTGTGATAGTGTTGTTAAGAATAAAGTGAGAGTACGAGGTCAGGAGATCGAGACCATCTTGGCTAACACGGTGAAACCCCGTCTCTACTAAAAATACAAAAAATTAGCTGGGCATGGTGGCGGCGCCTGTAGTCCCAGCTACTCGGGAGGCTGAGGCAGGAGAATGGCGTGAACCCGGAAGGCAGAGCTTGCAGTGGGCCAAGGTAGCGCCACTGCACTCCAGCCTGGGCGAAAGAGCAAGACTCCGTCTCAAAAAAAAAAAAAAAAAAGAAGAAGAAGAATAAAGTGAGAGTAAAGAAGAATGTGACTTGGCCCTCATCCGCTCTCCAGAGACAACAAAGGAGCTACTTCAGTCTCAAGAGCCTGAGGGGTGTCAGTCCTCTGTGGTGTTCTGTCAGGGGGAGCCCCGCTGGTAAGCAGAGACCGTGGAGCAGGCAGTATAGGAAGAACTCACAGAAACCCCACCTCTTCTTTCCCTGTACAGCAGTGGGAAGTGATCTTTGCAAGGGGGAGGGCGATGATGGGGGCATACTTTGATCTAAAGTGCTAGTTTATTTGTGTGTTTTCTGCGTTGCCATGATTTTATGACCAGTCTCCTAGTAAAATTAAAAGATTGTAAATTATTTCTTACATGAATCACCACAAAACCATGTCAAGATGAAATATTACTTTTCTCTGTGTATGCTCTCTACAAAAATACATTTTAAAGAGATTTCCTATAAGGACACTTGTACATAGAAAAAAATTTCATATGTCCTTTAACAAGTACAATTCTAGTTAAAAACCAATATGCTTGCATTAGCATTTATACTGCAATTCAGAGATAACGATGTGTACATAACATATACCATGCCTGCTGAAAACCAGGCTTGGAGAGAGTTTGTAAATACTTTAACGGTATTCAATAGTACAGGCTGTGGAGCATCTGGAATTGCTTCCTTCTTTTTTGGATTGCACAAGTTCAGGTTTGTTTTGCCATATTTCCCATTTTTCTGTCTTGTTTTGTTTGCCAAAACCACCCAGTAAGGGACAACTTAAAATCTAAAATGTGTTTATCCTCCTGACTGCTTTGGTTCACCTTCCAACTTCCTGGCACCAGTTTACAGAGGAAGTTTGTTCTCATCATCAAGACACACTTGTCCTATTGAGAACTCATTCTCAGGGATAACCTCTTACTGGGGCCCCACTGTCAGAAGAATTACTTGGCTCCATTGAAAGTGATCTTGTGCTTTTTTGTTGCTATAGTTGCTGCACAGAAGTGAGGTAGTGAAAGTCTTAAAAGTCATTTTATGTGTTTTACCCTTCCATATTCCCCAAGTCAAGAAATCTCTGGCTCTTGATTAAAATGTTCTCTTCTCTACCCTTAGGATCCGCATTACAGTTTTAAAGTGTACAACAGCCAATGTGTCTAACAATCTTGGAATTCTTGCCTTGTAGAAGGGGAACAGGTGTTCTTCTGAATAGGGAAATCCATATGCACAGTGGCAAAGGTCCTGTCCTTACCTATCACATCTGAGCTTTATGCAGGCAGTGATGGGTTATGGCCTGGTTACAGCCATCAACATCTTTCCTCTGTGGCCTTTCCAGGTCAACAGTTGTCCTGGGAAATGTGGTGTCAAATGTTCCTGTTTGAAGCTATTCACTTCCACAGTCTTGTTCAATGTACAGAAACTATGAGTCCACACTGACAATTAGAGAGTTTGATAGTCATTTGCTCTCTTAGTCCTGTCTTAAGCCAGTAGAATTTTTGGCCTTTGCAGGGGCAGAGAATACAGATGTGACTGTATCTTTTTGAATCACTTGCTAGTTTGGGTCCTGTGTAGTTAAAGATTATGGGAGTATGTATACTTTCATGGGCATTGATAAGGAAGATGTTTTCAGAATAGTTCCATTATAAGGAGACATATTTCCAGTTTGCAGGCCAGTTAACAATCAGAACGATTAGTCAAGAGCACATTGGCATATTCATATAGCCTTGGAGTCTTCTGGGGAAAGTGATACTTGCTGCTGTAACAGAGAATTCTAAAATCTCTATGGCATTACATGACAAAATATCATTTTTTACTCACATAAAGTGAGGGTAGAAGTTTGTTCCACACTGTCATTTAAGAATTCAAGCTTCTTTCATATAGGACATCATCTTTAAATATGGCTTCAAAGGTTGTTGCAAATGGATATTGCTTATTGCTGTAATAAGGAAGGGTTGACAAAATTTTTCCATAAAGTGCTAGGTGGTAAATATTTCTTTAATTTTGTGAGCCATGTGGTTTTGTTGCAGTTACTCAAATCTGCCATTGTCATGGAAGAGCAGTTGTAGTTGTAGTTTTGTTCTATTAAAACTTTATTTACAAAAGCATACTGTAGGCTAGAGTTAGCTGTCAGCTATAGTTTTCTGATGCCTGGACTAATTTTGTCTGGGATATATTTATAATTCAGATATAGAAATAGCATATATTACTTCCACTCATTCTGTTGGCCAGAAATCAATGATTCAGTTTTAGCCTAACTGCAAGAGAGCCAGATATGTAGTTTAGTGGGGTGTCTAGAAGAAGAGTAAAGGTATCGTGGGCCCCAGGGATCTTTTCTATACTTTTCAACAGCTTAATGTGAATTGACTGTCCCTGGCAAACCAGAAGTTTCTAATACTGCAGCTTTGTGGTTAGGATGTTAGATCACTTCAAGTGATACTATTTCCTACTGTGGTTTTTGTCTAAAAAACCACCACTATGACAAAGCTCCAAAAAAGTTATTTTACAAGGTACATTGAAAATTTCACTGCTTTCCTGATTTTGGTACTGATGCTTCAGAGAACTGGAGGAAAGTTGCCTGTAGTTAAATAGAAGTAAATGGATGCTGCCTCAGTCCTCCCTGGCTGAAGGTGGAGTAGGAGACCTTCCATAGTTGTAGCTTTTAGCAGAGACTCAACCTAAGAAAGCCTACAGGAAGGTGGTTAGTCCTCAGCAGGCTTCTTTCCTGTAACTTTTTGGACAGGGTTGGAAGATCACTGCTTATATTATTTTTATTCCATGTAATAAATAAGCTGCTAAAGAATACATTTTATTTCTCTGAAAAGAATTTTCTCTTCTGATTTTTCTTTTAGCTACATCATTCTCCACCAACTGACTAGTAATAGATGCATTTTGAACTTAATAAGCTAATAATCAAGTAAGACAGATAGAATATAAGCCCAATGATTTTCAAATGCTATCTAAGTTTGTCTTGAGCCATTAATGGGATGTTTTGATAATGTGCTCTTTTACCTTTCTGAGGACTAGACCTTTCCCCAGGTTAGCCCAAAACCAAGTTGTCCGATACGGTTTGGCTGTGTCCCTACCCAAATCTCATCTTGAATTGTAGTTCCTATATTCCCCGTGTGTTGTGGGAGGAACCCAGTGGGAGGGAATTCAATTATAAGAACAGTTAACCTCATACTGTTCTCGTAATAGTGAGTGAGTTCTCACAAGATTTATGGTTTTATAAGGGGCTTTCCCCGCTTTTGCTCAGCACTGCTCTCTCCTACCATCATGTGAGGAAGGACATGTTTGCTTCCCCTTCCACTATGATCCTGAGGCCTCCCCAGCCATATGGAACTGTGAGTCAATTAAACCTCTTTCCTTTATAAATTACCCAGTCTCAGGTATTTCTTCATAGCAGTGTAAGGACAGACTAATACAGTCTGTATGAGAAATGCAGTGTTTGTTACAGACAGAATGAAAAGAGAAAGAATAAGGTAATGGTCAACTTTTAACATGCAAAATGGGATTTTTCAGTAGGTCTTGAGATCCAAGACGACACTATTTTAAAAGTTATAGAGGGGATAATCTGAACAGAGTCCACATGGGAGGTCCATTTTGGAACTTAAAGGTGTCTACACCACCAGTGCCGACTGACATGAGGCTGAATCACCCAGGGAATACTACCAGGCTCTGACCTAGATAAGAGAAAACAAACTACAACCTAAACCTGTCATTGACTTCGGGTGTGATGTGATGTGATACCAAGATAATGATGTGATACCTACACTCAGTGTGGATCCAAGGACCACATTTAGCTTCAAATTCATGTTCTCTTTCACCCTTCTTCCCCTTACTCTCAGACACCTAGAAACAAATTAAAGGATAGCAACAGAGGGAAACACGTTTATCTAAGAGAAATTGAGTAATACCTAAAGGTACTATTAAACCTCAAGTAAACATATTGGACATTTAGGTAATTTTCTTACTAACCATTTCAGGAGAAAGGCTGATTGGATAAATCAAGAAGTTACATTTTCTCACCACATCTGAACTGATTTGTGAGTTAAATATTTGCTATCCTGCTACACTGGTTAATGAATTAAAATTAAAAGAAAATTGAAAAAGAAAATCAGGTAAAATTTTTATTGCATTTCAAACTCTCAGCTAATTGGAAAATATTTGTATTATCTAAACACATATACTTACATCCACTTATCCTAAAAGAATCAAGTATGATAAGTAAAAGCACTTTCTCTTAACATTTGGCAGAGAGGAAAATTGGATATAGTCTAAGCTTTATAATAGTATACCTCAAAACATTTTTAAAACAATAATATACTTCATAGGCTGACTTTATGTAACTACAGTAGTTTCCTTTAAATATACAAATGTCTTTTAAAAATATACATTTTTACGGGAAAGTTACTTTTCTTCTTGTGCAATTGATAGCATCACAGAAAAAGGCAAATCACTACACATTTGCCTGTCATTAATATTGACTGAAATCGCAAGCCATTTTCTACCCTTAAGCTTCCTGCCTATTCTACATGTTATTACTTTGTGCCAAAGATGGAAATTTATCATAAATAAATTCAATGCATATTAAAGAGAGGAAGCATTCTCATGGCAGAGGTGGGGAGCACTTTTTGTTTCCACTTGTTTATAAGGGAATATTTTATTCATTTCTTACTCTCTCTCCAGGGTAGCATGCAAACAGAGTCATTCAACTGTTTCTTGCAGCCCCACTCTGTCCCTCTGTCTCCAGGCATATGTTTGACTTAGATGAGCCTCTCTGGGCATTTGGGAATGCATGAAGTGAGCTAAGCCTCCCTGATGAGGGTTGCCATTTCTGAGATGAAGCTCTTGCCTGGCTGCTTGCTGTAGTTGCAGCTAAAGTCTGGAGAGCTGCTGGGACCTTGTGCAAAGGCTCACGGCAGCTGCGCTATCAGGTGGCCAGCCTGGCGCTCCCTCCCTGGCCACCACTGCCTCTGACCACAGTACAGTGTAATTCAATAGAACTCAAATCTTTAGCTGCCTAGAGCAGCCAGGCAGCAAGCCCAGAGGCCCTTTCAAATCAGGGTTTTTACAGTTATTTTAATCCACGAGAGATGCCAGCATTTCTCTGCCTCCCAAAGACAAGCAAAACTGTACAAACAGACGCTAGTAAGATACAAAATCTTAAGGAGAAAGTTGAGCCAGATTCTCTCATGGGAAAAAAATGAGAACAAATGTATGTATATTGTTCATTGTGCTAATCTGCTGTATATTTTCATGTCTCAAGGACATATTCAGGTAGAAAATGATACAATAAATAAATGGTGAGTGAAAGTGTTGGATTAGGTTGGACACTAAATCACTGATAGTTAATAGTGATTTAACTCTGCTGGGTCATCCAGATTTGTCTTAGCACTAGTTATTACACAAATCTGGGAAGCAATACCAACCACATAACCTAGGAAAAGCAGTACAGCGTGGTAGTTAGACCAGCACAGCTTCTGGGATCAGGCTGCCTGGGCTCAAAGCCTGCTCTGCTATTTACGAGTGATGAAAATTTGACCACATTTGTAACCTCTCTGTGCCCTCTGAGATGAGAAAGATGATGATGATAACTATAGTGAGGATTAAGTGAGTAAATTTATGCAAAGAATATAAAGCAGTATCTGGCACACAGTAGGTGCTATTCAAAGTGTGATCTGTAGATCAGCAGCATCTGCATCATCCAGGAGCTTATTAAAAATGCAGATCTCCAGGCCCTGTCCCAGACTGACTGCACCAGAGTCTGTATTTCAGCAAAATTTCTATTGACATTAAACATCTGAGAAGCATTGCTATGTAAATGTTGGTGTTGCTATTTCAAATTGGCTTTAACTAGCTTATGTTGTCAGGGTGAGAGAGGCACCCCTGCTGATTTGCATTTTCTTTGCAGCCTCTGAGCTCAAAGGAGAGACTTTTTCCTCTCTGACACTGGTCTCTGATTATCCTTACATCATGGCAAAGAGTGGACCGTATGCTTGTGAACCTGCCTTCTGTATCATCCTCAACCTGCATCCCAATCTTTTTTTTTTTTTTTTTTTTTGAGACAGAGTCTCACTCTGTCACCTAGGCTGGGATACACTCTGTCACCCAGGCTGGAGTACAATGGTACAACCTTGGCTCACTTCAACCTCCACCTCCCGGGTTCAAACGATTCTCCTGCCTCAGCCTCCCAAGTACCTGGGACTACAGGCACCTGCCACCACATCTGGCTAATTTTTGTATTTTTAGTAGAGATGGGGTTTCACCATGTTGGCCAGGCTGGTCTTGAACTCCTGACGTCAAATGATCCACCCACCTCGGCCTTCCAAAGTGCTGGGATTACAGGGGTGAGCCACCATGCCTGGACTGCATCCCAATGTTTAATGTTTACTTTGTATGCAGATCCCAGTGTGTCTGACTCCAGTCAGCTAATTTAACCCCAAGTCTCCATTATTGTCTTTGCTTGTCAGCTTTATTTGATGTCTTAAATTATACACTGCATCCTGATACCTTCGTGGCTCAGTTGGAAGGTTCTATGCCCAATTGCCCTTCTTGATCAAAGTAAGGAGAACATTAGGAATATATTAGGAGAAATAAAAGAGTTGGGATTATTTAACACTTCCCTCTTAGGCTCCACACTGCACAGAAACATTTGATTTTTATAGTTGTCTCCAAGAGGCAATTTTCTAACAGAGATTTTATAGCAGAGAAGAGAGCTTGGCTTTTAAACAATGCAAGGTCAACAAAGCAAAATTTGCTCTATTTATGGTATGGGTGTGACATTTGGACCTCTTAGCATCCAACATTCTATTGGCTTTAGGAAAGAGCTCATCACCACACCTGCTTGCTTTATTTCACATTAAACGGTCTTTAGTTAAGAGGTTTGGAAACAGAAATTTTCCATAGGTATTCATGCCAAGCTTATCACAGTTCCATGATGCTTGGTCAATAATGCAATGAGAATGGATGACACCAGGATGCCAGGGCCCTTGGTGTGTGGTGAATTGAAGGAATGTAATTTTATGTGAAATGGACAGAAGAAATGCTTCAAGGGCACACTGGCACCTAACTTAAAGTAGCAAAGCAGCTCTGTTGAGAGGCAGGAATTCACAGCAATAAGCCTTGTATCCTGCCATGGATCAAATTGGAAAAGGGGAAAGTCTAGTTATTTGTAGACTGTGAGATTAATGTGACTCACAAACGATTTCAATCGTGGATGTCCAAACTGCTTGGAAGAACTGCTCAGCCATCCACAATTATTGATTGCTTCCTCTGTGTACAGCACCGTGAAAGCAGCTGAGGGACAAAAAGAAGTATAAAACCTAGGTCCTTTCCACCAAAGAACTTACAATATACCCACATCTACATGAAAGAAAATAAAATTTAGCAGCGGTAAGTTGAAGGCTCTAAACAAATAAGAGGGGAAGATTCTTCTCTTTAGAGGGGTCAAGACAGCATGAGTGATGGATGGCTGCATGCATTTTTTGATACTTTACTGCTAACTTGGACAGAATTATCTATCTAATCACTGGAAGAGCTGGACAACCACAGGCCATTCCACAAAGACAGGGCCTTACTGCGTGGCAAAGAGCAGAACAAATGCACTCTGTCTGTAGGCAGGCATCTAGGAAAGTGAACATAGAAAGTCCGGTGGACATTAGATTACTTCATGCTGGCTTAGCACTTTCTTCAAAGCTCACCAATCAGAAAAGCTATTTCTCCTCCCTGGAAATACATCCTCTTCCCATCTGCCTACCTGCTATCATTGCCTGGAGTTTATGCTATTGTTAATTGACTCTGTAAATTGAAATCTGTGCAAGAAACCAAATGAACAAATAAACACTGTCACCATTATTTATCTTTCTTTAAATCTGTGTTTTTGTGATGACAATGTGTATATATATTGAATGTCTATCTAGTGTTTTCTTCTCATTAAACTAGTTTTTCTGTGTTTGATATAGCATTGTAACTATAAAATAAAGCTTTAGAATAAAGATTGTATGATGTAAAAGTTGTGACCTCTTTCTCTAAGAAATATATTACATCCTTATATTTCATTGTGGTGATTGTCTTGAAGGTCTTAATACAGATGACTGTTGGAAAGCTCCTTTCTCATCAGCCTCATTGAGAACTGTTTAAGAAACACTTATAATAAGACAAGAGAAGGCTTGGGAGAAACAAGAAAACTACCGTGTTTGGACTGTTACGTGGAAGGCAGATAAGATTTACTCTGTGGCCTCATTTCATGTAACTAAGGGCAAAGACTAGAAGTTATGTGGAGATATTTTACTTACATAGGAGGAAAATTTTTCCAACAATGTGAACCAATTAAATATTGAAAAGGGTTGTCTTGGGAGATTGTAAATCTTCCATGCCTAGAAATGTATCAACCAAATCACTTTTTTTTAAAAGGTTATTTTAAGCATCAGATTGCTGGTGGCTAGATCAGAAGCTCCTAAAAGCCTCTTCTAAAACTAGTGGCCTCATTGACTGTTAGGTTAATCCAGGGAATGTATAAAATATAAAGATTACTGGATAGAGATTATGATCCAGTGAGATTTGGGAGAGCCCCATAATGTGGATCAGAGTTTCCCAACAGGTATAGTATGCCATGGATGGGCCTGTGTTGAGGGTGATGGAGTTCATGATACTCTACCCCAAAATGTGATGCCTTGGCATTTGAGAAAACAGTGAAAGCAGGAAAGTCTCTCTGACCTCCTGCCATTCCTCTCTGAAGCAGGCCATAAAACCCTGAAAGGTCATTCACTGGCCTTCTTCTTCCCTTCTCTCCTGAAGACCCTCATGAAAATGTACCCTGCCCTATACCTGGAGGAAAGGAACAAAGACACAGAGATGCCAAGAAGAATCTGAACAGATGGGCTTTGCTAAATTCCTCCCAGTTTATTACCATTAGATCATACCTCCTTTTGTCCAACCATACTTCTACACAAGTGTCTACTCACCATCAAACCTAAGCATAAAAATACATAGTTTTCTCTGTTTCATGGAACTACCTTTGGGTCTTCAATTCTGAAGGCTCTTGTGTCATGTAAAATTTATACTAAATAAATATATATGATTTTCTCTTGCTAATCTGACTTTTATTATATGTGCTTCCACCATGAACCTAATAATGAGTGAGGGAAAGAGCATTATTTTTTCTCCTCTACAGCTGTCCTCAAGAGCACCCTTGGGCTCTATGATTCACTAGAAGGACCCACAGGACTCAGGAAAGCTCTTAGACTTATGGTTGTGGTTTATTGTGAAAGGACACAAATTAATATCAACAAAGGAAAAAGGACATCAGGTGCAAGCTTCCAGGTGTCCCCTCTCAGTTGAAGTTGCATGGGAATGAATTTAATTCTTCCAGCAACAATGTGTGACAACACATGCAAAGTATTGCCAACCAGATAAACTCACTCAAGCCTTGGTGTCTAGGGTTTTCACTGGGGGTCAGTCACTTAGGCAATCAGCACCTGAGTGACTGATCTTAGTTATTCAATCTCTAGCACTCCAGAGATCATACCGAGTACATAGCATGGTCCACAGCTTTGGGCACACAAAACAACCACTCTTATCAGACAGGATATTTTGAGGGCTCAAAGGTTACCACCCAGGAGTCTGTCAAGGGCCAGTCCATTTTTTTTTTTTTTTTTTGAAAATGCAGTGTTTGAGTAATCGTAGCCTGCTGAATTAACCCTTCAGTGTACACATAGATACAGTTGTGGCTGGAAATATTGATCCCGCCCATTCTCAGTAGGTAGGCCAGTGACCCCAGGCCTGGCATCTTAGCCATGAGCAGCCTCTTCTGGGCTTCTTTAGGGTCTGATGTAGGTGGAGTAGGAAAATGTTGGGAAGCACTGACAGATATTTAAATACCTCTCCAGGTGATTCTAATGAACACTGAAGGTTGGGACCTTTGTGAGTAGATGATTTTTAAGAATTTTGAAACTGTTGTTTCTATGAATATTGAAGTTATAGTTCCTTGCAGATGTCTTTCACTTTATCTGGATTCTTATTTGCTTAAGTTTAGTTTCTGGCCAAAGATAGTACATTTTGGAGAAGTATTTCAAACAAATGCTACGGCCCCTGTTAAGTTGAAGAGAAAACATTCCAAGTGCATTCCCAGATGAGGAGGCATCAGGAAACCCTCAGGTTAGAGGGCACTTATACTAACAGGGAGATGGGTGGGGTAGGTCCTCTAATAGGCTTTTTAAAGACCTTAGGACAAAAGACTCTTGTCATTGAAAAATGATGTAATGAAAAGATGTGTAACAAATGATTGAATGATGGTGTTTTCAATTTTGTGGAATTTCTATTTTGTGGGAACTCTGGCATGTCACATGTCTCTCTAGGTCCCATTATCTTATTAGCTATTTAGAATTAAATAAAACTACATCTGCATGATTATAGTGCTAAATGTAAAGAGTATTTCTGAGAAATTTGCAAATGTAAATGTTAAATTAATTGTCAGCCTAAAATTTTGTAGTCTCTAAAGTTAGTTTATAGCACATGATATGCCCACTTAGGTTATATGTTCTAAAAATGAATTAATTTGCATTTTAGTATAAGCTTTCTTCTTTGTAATTTGCTTTGAGCACAAACACTAGGTCTCTTTTATTTTCTTGCCTACATATTACTGTGCTCTCTATGCTTCTAAGATGATTTTCATTCCTCAGTCTCTCCCTCTCCTTTGATGTTTTCTCATTCTCCTTTTTTTTTAGAATCTCATTCCTGTCCCTTAAATATAGTCGTGCCCAATTATATTTATAAGGTCCTATTCTCAGTGCTTTATTTATTTATTTATTTATTTTGGTAATTCCTACAGAGAAATAATTAAATAACAAATGTGTATTGAGTGCCTACTCTGTGCCAAACAGTGTACAAGGCACTAGGGGCAGGCAGGGACTTGAAGGTCAAAGAAAGACCCTGGCCTCAAAAGCTCAGACTTTGCCTCTCACAAGTATGATGAGATTAATAATTTGTATTCAGTTCCCCTCCTCTGCAGTTCCAACCTCAAATTGCAAACAAAACCCCTCTTTTTGGAAGTCCTGTTGGCAGTGCATCCCCAATGCAGAAAAATACCAAAGTCACTATTTTTCCCTGTAAACCTACTCCTTTTTTTGTGTGTGTTCCTTTTCTCAATTAAATAACATTATCCCAAGCTCCCATATTAGTAAGCTTGTCATCCTCTGTGTAGCTACTCAGCCACTAATTCTGGTTTATTTTGCCTGTGATATGCCTCTCAAGTACATATCCTTTTCTCCATTGCCGCTGTTTTAGCATAGGCCCCTGTCAGCTCTTGCTGGCACAGGTACAGCAGCCTCCTAATTGTGTTTATGCTTCCAGGTTATCACATAGCCCCAGGATTGTCCTTCTACTCACACATCTTTCTGTATGTTGTTTTTTGCTTACTTTCAGTGTAGCACATAACCCTTCCCGACACGGTCCTAACTATTCTTTCATCCTCCATCACTTTCACTTGTGCCCTTGTGCCCAGGCAACACTGAACTACGCAGAATTCCCTGCACAATCCCATGTCTTTCCATGCCTCAGTGCCTCTGATGACCCATGGGCCTAGATGCCCTTTCTCCCCATCTTTGCTTGATAAACTTCAATGGTCAAGGGCTAGTTCAGGTCCTTCTTCGGTGAAGCTGTCTCCATATTTCCCAGGCAGCTGTTTCCACATCTTCCAGTTATTTGGTTATATTTCTGTTATAATACTTTTCACGCAGTAGTTTGTATTCTCTGGATCTTGTTTCATACCTGGAACAGATGATCAATTCTTTTTCTTTGTCTTTCTTTTTTTGATGGCCGTTGGATGAGCAAAATAAAATTTGTCATACTTTTATATCTAAGGTTCCGTATCTATGTAATCCTTCACAACTTATTTTAGCCTTAGTGAAAGACTGAGTTGTTGAACAGTAGATATATTTAATTTTTAATATTTAATTAATTAAGTGCCATTGTGAGATGTGAGTTTTGACTTGCTGGGTTTACATTTAGCTGAGAATTACATCTTAGTACAAAAATAGAATTCTTTTGTTTATATCTCTAACTTTCCTTTCTTAAAATATATTCCGATAGAGGAGTTGCACCTGAAAAATTAAGATAGTCCACTTTGCCTAACATATTTTCGGCAGGTAGTTTGAAGGAACCAAAAACATTCTGAGATTTTGCAAAGCATAATTGCTTTCGATTCTATGCCTATATTGTTCTTAATATTGTACTTTATACTTCGATGAAGTGTAAAGTATTGAATAATAATATGACTTCTTTTTCTTCCTTCATGGGTTAGTAGGGATATAAATGATAGGAAGGCATATAGTTAATTCCATTTATTCTATTTATTCATTCATAAATGGGTCATGTACCTATTATTAGCATTTTCCATGGTAGGATTATTGAGTCCAGTTATTATGTGAATCTTTGGGTTTTCCTTTCAATTCCAGGTATTGTAACTTGATATGTGAGTAAGTTTATTATTGTTGCAGTGTGTTCCAGGAATACATTCCTACTAATCTGATTGTCTCTACAGGGTAGATTTTGCAGATATACTTCAACTCATTTACAGTTCAGGACAGCATGAGAGCAGGGAGATAATAAAGATTTGGTAATGTTATTGTTGTATTTGGCTGCATATGGATATTTGTATTTTTCCAGATTCTTCTTGGATTTAGTGTTATTTATGAGGGATTTTTCTTTTCAGTGAGTTTCATCTAAGATTGTTAAGAAGCATAGAAAGAATAGACAAGATTCTCCTTGACTAAACATTTAAATATAAAAGCACTCAGGATACAGTATAGAATGGAAATAAAAATTGGGGAAAGTGTTAAACTGCCCCCAAACATTAACTGTTTATAGTGAATTGAGTGGTTCCAAGCTGTAGAGGGACCTATCCAAAATGGTACAATTAAAACAAAAATGAATTTTAAATACTCATTCCCCCAATTAAGTGTGTGCTGTTATGACACTTCAGCTATTACTCATTAATTACTGCATAATTTGTGAGGCAAATTAAACAGATCTATAGCCATTGGATGAATGATCCACACTCCAGCAGCTTGCAACTGTCTGTGGTTCCTCCCACATACTAGGTCTTTTTATTCCTGTTTTGTCTTTACTGATTTAGTCCCATCTGCTGGAGTATACATAACTTATGCTCAGTCCTTAAGGCTCATAGCAGGTGACACTGATTGCAGGATATTTTCTTGTTACTCTCAGGCTGGGATAGGTGCCTCTATTTTACATATGTCTATCACTGTATTTTTCCATCCCATTTTTACGATTACCTTTTCACATATTGGTTTCTACTATTAGACTATGAGGTCCTTGAAATTAGAGGTTGTTCTTTATTCACCAATACTTCACTCTATGTTTTCAGTCTAGTAGTAAATACTGTACAAGTGTCTGTAGAGTGAATACATGAAGCCAACTCTCAAAAACTAGAATTTTCATTGCTGTGAAGCACTATTGAAAACTCTTATTTTGAAAGCTGAATTAAACATATTATCACCTACATTTTATGGACACATGTGAATTAAATTACTGTGTTTAATTTAGTTCTAAAATAAAAGCAATATCTTTGTCCTCTAGTTTTTTAAGGGATATATTTTTAAAACAGAAAGGGAAAAGTCGTAAGTATAAATTGCTTCCCAATATAATCTCTTGAGTTCATATTTAATAAAGATAAGTTAATAAACAATTATTCCATGTGTGAGGGTATTTGTACATAAATCACTTAGTCTGGCTTGGATTTAACATTGATAGGACATAATTGATCTTTAAAAGTTTTATGAAGAATCACAGACTGTGAAATTAAAGGCGGTTGAATCGTTTAACTTTGCCTTTCCATCAAGCAGACACCTGTTTTCTTGGTAGTGGAAATCTTGTTTTATATGTATTATTGACCAGTCCATTAATTAACTGTCTCACAATAATTAACATCATGTTACCTTTAGTTTATATCAGGAAAACCTACCAGAGTTTTCTAATCTGATAAACTGCTGATAAACTGCCAGCTAGAGTTTTTCCCACTCCCCCAAAATGTTTAAAGGTGTCATGAATGAGGTATATTATGTTTTCTGGCTCATGATTTGGCAATCCAGTTTGTCATTACATATTACACAGAGTTGTCATGGATAAGAAGAGGTGGAAAATGTCCAGTAAGCCAGTTTTACTCTGCTTCTGTCAATTTATAACAAGCTGCCCCTTGAAATTTACTTTCTGATTATTCATAAGTATTGTCACTGTTCTTGGAAAAGGGAAAATGAAAAGTACACAATAGGCCAGGCATGGTGGCTCACACCTGTAATTCCAGCACTTTGGAAGGCCAAGGCGGGTGGATCACCTGAGGTCAGGAGTTCAAGACCAGCTTGACCAACATGGTGAAACCCTGTCTCTACTAAAAATACAAAAAATTAGTCAGGCATGGTGGTGGGTGCCTGTAATCCCAGCTACTTGGGAGGCCGAGGCAGGAGAATTGCTTGAACCCAGGAGGCGGCGGTTGCAGTGAGCTGAGATTGCACCACTGCAAGCCAGCCTGGGTGACAGAACAAAACTCCATCTCAAAAAAAAAAAAAAAGAAAGAAAAGAAAAATACACAATAGTCAAAGTTTGTCACTGAAATCTTTGGAAAGTGTTGCATGTTTATGTATTTGTCTCATCCCCAAAATTAATGGTTCATGAGGTCACCTATATTACTTTCCTATTGCTACTATAAGAAATTACCACAGTCCAGGAGCGGTGGCTCATGCCCATAGTCCCAGCACTTTGGGAGGCCAAGGCAGGAGGATCACTTGAGCCCAGGAGTTTGTGACCAGCTTGGGTTACATAGTGAGATCTCATCTCCACAAAAAATTAAAAAATTAGTGCAGTGTGGTGGCATGCACCTGTAATCCTAACTACTCAGGAGGTTCAGGTGGGAGGATCGCTTGAGCCCAGGAGTTGGAGGTTGCAGTGAACTATTATTGCACTGCTGCACTCCAGCCTGAGTGATAGAACGAATCCTGTTGCTAAGAAAAATAAAAAAGAAAGAAATTACCACAAACTTAGTGTCTTAAAATACCACAAATTTACTAGTTTACCTCAGTCCAAAATGGGTTTCACTAAGCTATAATCATAGTGTCAGCAGGATTCATTCTGGAGGCTTGAGCAAAGAATCTATCTTCTTAGCTTTTCCAGCTTCTAGAGGCCACCTGCAACTCTTCGCTCATGACATAGTCCTCCATCTTCAAAATCAGCAACCACATCAGTCTGACCTTTACTTTGATTACATTGGGCTGCCCACATAATCCAAGATAATCTCTCCATCTCAAGGCATTTAATCATGTCAGCAAAATCCCTTTTGTCTGTGTGTTAGGGATCCCCAAGAACACTCCCAAGTTTAATTCTTTTTTTCTTTTTTAATTATACTTTAAGTTCTAGGGTACATGTGCACAACGTGCAGGTTTGTTACATATGTATACATGTGCCATGTTGGTGTGCTGCACCAATTAACTCGTCATTTACATTAGGTATATCTCCTAATGCTATCCCTCCCCCCTCCCCCCACCCCACGGCAGGTGCCAGTGTGTGGTGTTCCCCACCCTGTGTCCAAGGGTTCTCATTGTTCAGTTCCCACTTAGGAGTGAGAACATGCAGTGTTTGGTTTTCTGTCCTTGCGATAGTTTGCTCAGAATGATTGTTTCCAGCTTCATCCATGTCCCTACAAAGGACATGAACTCATCCTTTTTTATGGCTGCATAGTATTCCATGGTGTATATGTGCCACATTTTCTTAATCCAGTCTATCATTGATGGACATTTGGGTTGGTTCCAAGTCTTTGCTATTGTGAATAGTGCCACAATAAACTCACATGTGCATGTGTCTTTATAGCAGCATGATTTATAATCCTTTGGGTATATACCCAGTAATGGGATGACTGGGTCAAATGGTATTTCTAGTTCTAGATCCTTAAGGAATCGCCACACTTTCTTCCACAATTGTTGAACAAGTTTACAGTCCCACCAACAGTGTAAAAGGAACACTCCCAAGTTTAATTCTTTGCTAGGAGGACTCACAGGTTTCAGCATATAGTCATACTCACAGCTATGATTTATTATGGCAGAAAACACCCAAAACAAATCAAAGCCAGTCAAGAGAAAGGCCCTTAGACAAAGTTGAAGAAATTGTGCACAAAGTTTCCAGGGTCCTCTCTCGATGGAGTCACCAAGGATGTGCTTAATTCTCCCAGCAATGGGTTGTGACAACACATGTAAAGTGTTATTAACTGAAGCAAGTGATTAGAGACTTAGTGTCTACAGTTTTTACTGGGGCTGGTCATATAGGCAACTTCTACCGATCACGTTCTAAAATTCCAGACTCCCAAAAGCAAAGGAGGCATTCAGCATAAACTATATTGTTTGCCAAAACATTTTAGGCACAGCGAGCAACCCTTATCAGTTAACAGTGGGAACCCTATAAAGTCTAAATTCCCAGATACTATCTAAGGGCCAATCCTAGAGGTAGGCCTTTTCAAGAATAGCAATTTAAAGCTGCTGTTTTAACTCATTTCTTCACACCATATAAGGTAATTTATTTGCACATTTCAGGGATTAGGGTGCAGACATTTTGTTTTTTTATTATTATACTTTATGTTCTGGGTTACATGTGCAGAACGTGCAGTTTTGTTACACAGGTATGTACATGTCATTGTGGTTTGCTGCACCCATCAACCCGTCACCTACATTAGGTATTTCCCATAATGTTATCCCTCCCGTAGCCCCCAACCCCACACAGGCCCCGGTGTGTGATGATCCCCTCCCTGTGTCCATGTGTTCTCTTTGTTCAACTCCCACTTATAAGTGAGAACATGCGGTGTTTCATTTTCTGATCTTGTGATAGTTTGCTGAGAATGATGGTTTTCAGCTTCATCCATGTCGCTGCAAAGGACATGAACTCATCCTTTTTTATGGCTGCATAGTATTCCATGGTATATATGTGCCACATTTTCTTAATCCAGTCTATCATTGATGGACATCTGGGTTGGTTCCAAGACTTTGCTATTGTGAACAGTGCCGTGATAAACATATGTGTGCATGTGTCTTTATTGTAGAATGATTTATAATCCTGTGGGTATATGCCCAGTAATGGGATGGCTGGGTCAAATGGTATTTCTGGTTCTAGATCCTTGAGGAATCACCACACTGTCTTCCACAATTGTTGAACTAATTTACACTCCCACCAACAGTGTAAAAGCATTCCTATTTTTCCACAACCTCTCCAGGATCTGTTGTTTCCTGACTTTTTAATGATCGCCATTCTAACTGGCATGAGATGGTATCTCATTGTGGTTTTGATTTGCATTTCTCTAATGAGCAGTGATGATGAGCATATTTTCATGTCTGTTGGTTGCATAAATGTCTTCTTTTGAGAAGTGTCTGTTCATATCCCTTGTCCATTTTTTGATGAGGTTGTTTGCTTTATTCTTGTAAATTTAAGTTCCTTGTAGATTCTGGATATTAGCCCTTTGTCAGATGGATAGGTTGCACAAATCTTCTCCCATTCTGTAGGTTGTCTGTTCACTCTGATGATAGTTCCTTTTGCTTTTCGGAAGCTCTTTAGTTTAATTAGATCCCATTTGTCAATTTTGGCTTTTGTTGCCATTGTTTTTGGTGTTTTAGACATGAAGTCCTTGCCCATGCCTATGTCCTGAATGGTATTGTCCAGGTTTTCTTTTAGGATTTTAATGGTCCTAGGTCTTACGTTTAAGTCTTTGATCATCTTGAATTGATTTTTGTATAAGGTGTAAGGAAGGGGTCCAGTTTCAGTTTTCTAGGGTGCAGACATGTTTTAAGGGGAGACATTATTCTGCCTACAATGTCCTTATTTTTTTGTATACTCACACCTCTTGCCCAGTGTCTTGCATTTAGTGAGTGCATGGGAAGTTTTCCTGTGGACCATGATTTGGCATATTCCCCTGTGGCCTGGGCTTAGCAAGTGTCATTAACACCCACCCAGTACCTGAATAGAAAAATCTACTTTGGTCCCTTCCTTTTTTCTGTCCTTCATATTCAATCAATCACGAAGTCCCACTGATTCTACTCTCTAAGCATTTTTTAAATTTCCTTTGGATTCACAACTATGCTCCCACTGTAGTTCAGGCCACCATAACTTCTTGACTATCTTTGTCTATAAACTCTGGGCTGGTTTCAAGCTCTAGTTTTGCTTCCCTCCAATCCTTCCTCCAGGCAGAAACAAGTGTGTTCTTTTAGAACACAAATCAAATAGTGTTATTGCCCTATTAATAACCCTTCAGTGGTCTCTGTACTTCTCCAGGCTCAATTTTTACCCTCTTGCCTTGCACACTCTACAGTTTCCAGTCACATTGAGTTTCTCTTGGTTTCTCAAACAGACAGGCTCCCTCAGGTCTTACATGAGTTTGTTCCTTTGTACTAAACACTTTCCCCTTTCTTTGCCAAATTAATTCTGCTTATCCCTTTACTTGGGTCTCAGCATAAACATTTCTTTCTCAGGGAGATCTCACCAGGCTTCTAAATAGATTAGGTCCCTTTACTACCTACTCCTTGGTACCTGAACTTTCCCTATCATTCCACTCATCCACAAAGTTATGATTTTGTCTGTATCTCTACTAGACGATACTCTCCACTATGGTAGAGTCTCTGCTTTGTTTTCTTTTATTTCACTAATAGCTAGCACATGAAATTGGGCATACTAGGTTTTCAATAAATATTTCCTAAATTAGTGAACGGATTACTACCTAAAGCTTTTAAGAGTGATTGTATGGCAGCTTTGGAAAACAGCCTGGTAGTTCCTCAAATGGTCAAACATAGAGTTACTCTATGACCTAGCAATTTCACCTCCATGTATGTATTCAAGAGAAATGAAAACATACATTAGTGATTTTCCAGAGCTGAGGAAGTTGGAAAGAAATGGGGAGTGACTGCTGAGTATGGGGGTTTCATTCTGAGGTAATGACAATGTTACAAAGCTGATTATTATAATGGTTGCACAATTCTGTGAATATATTAAAAACTATTAAATGGTGCACAATTTGTGTATTGTGCAGTATATGTGTTGTATGTCAATAAAGCTGTTATTAAAAAAGAATGATTGAAAACCAGCCAATGTATCATTCAACTTTGAAAGAGAGATGATGTCTAATATAGATTAAGAAGAACATTAAGTTCAAGAAATACTAATTGAATAAGTGAATAGCCTATTATCTTCCCAAGACTACTGCATTCTGTGTTGACTAAAATGTCCGGTCAGCTAGTTCACTTCACAACTCAAGCACTCACATACATGCTTTTCCTTGGGTTGACTGTTGTACTTTGATAAGAAGCAGAAGGGCTTTATGTACATTACATAAAATATTTTAAAAAGGAATGAATTCAAGGGTTGAGATTTAATAAAATTAATACTTTTAAGTGATTCATCAAGAACACCCTTAACTAACACTGGCTCCCCCTCATCCTTTGCCCCAGCCACTGCTAGTGTGTGGTACAGGGTAATGAATGCAATGACTGATTCAGGTTTAGGTGCCAGCAGGTGTCCTCATTATTGCTTTTGCAATAGTGTAATATCACCTTAGTGAAGAAGGCAAATAGCTTCTTAGCATGAAATTAGTTTTGACCAAATGATTGCCCTGAAAGGATCTCAAGGAATCCATGCAGTTCTGTAGACCACTGTGTGAGCACTGCTGTCCTAAGTGATATAAAATCACAGAAGCCTTATAACAAAGGTTCAGAATGTGTTTACAGATCTCCCTGGTATTCGATATTAGGTTGTGCCCAAGTGGTCCTTGCTTTTAGGATTGATAATCATTGCAATCAAGGTGGAAATTATTTGGTCAAATTTCTTTTCTTTTTTTTTAAGACAGGGTCTCACTCTGTTATCCAAGCTGGAGTGTAGTGGCACAGTCACAGCTCACTGCAGCCTCAACCTCTGTGCTCAAGAAATCCTCCCATCTTAGCTTCCCGAGTAGCTGGGGTAACAGAAGTGTGTCACCACGCCCAGCATATTTTAAAGTTTTTTTGTGGAAATAGGGTCTCACTATGTTGCCCGGGCTGGTCTCAACTCCTGGGCTCAAGCAATCCACCTGCCTTGGCCTCCCAGAGTTCTGGGATTGTAGACATGAGCCACTGTGCCAAGTTTCTCCTTAATGTGGTATACTTCTAATTAAGGAGACAGCATTGCTAATTGTTAAATAATTAGCATTTCTCTGCTTTTCACTGTCAGTGGATATATTAACAGCAATCACTTCAACCTTTGTTATCTCTGGTCTTAATGTTTTTTTTCCTCTTCTGTTCTCTTCTCTCTTATCTAGAGTAGTGAAATAAGGTGGCCAAGGAGGTAGAGATGGAGTCAGGGACTCTGTGGTAAGTAACCTTTCATGGTCTAAGAAGCTCATACCACTGCTCTGGATATCTTTTCTTAGAAGTTTTCTGAATGACTTATGGTAATAGATTGGAGATGGATTGAAACATTCTGGCTGCTCCACATCTGGGTACTGAGAAGCCTGCCACCAAATTCTTGATTTGAGTTAAAGATGCCATTCAGGACACAGTTTCAGGCATAGTTAGGTTCAGCCCATGAATAATTCTCCAAGCAATGATGTAAGAGAAAAATTGCCAAAGTATTCTGTGATTTGCAATTAGATTTTAAGATATAGCTACCATAATTTTTGATAACACTGAAGGATAATGTACCAGTGGCAGTTTAGAGTTTTGCAATGTGTTAATGAAGGTTATCTTTGTTTAGCTTTTTCTACGCATTTCTTCAGGGAACACTAAAATACTTCGTGTTGCAGAAGATTTCTCAGCATGGCCAGGTGGCATTTGAAGAGCCTAATGAGAAAGATGACTTGGCTCCAAGTGGCAATGTCAAAAGATACATTGCAGCTGCCCTGTCTCAGAGGGCCTGGAATGAAACCAACATTCTCAATTACTGCCCAGTGCTAGCACATCACTACTCCTTCTCAGCATCCGTCTTCTTCCAGCAGTATTCATACCCTCTCTTCATCTGTTCAAGTGGGTGCTTTGGCATGAAGGAAGCTGTGCTTTATCTCCCAAATGCATCTTGCTGTCTTTGGCACATTTGTTGTTTGCTGGTGGTGGTGCCAGGACTCAGCTGTTTCATGACAGGCTTTGAGAGAGTGAATCAATTGTTATTGTTTTTCTTTTTGAAATACCCATCAGACTTTGTGATTCCCCTTTAAAAATGAAGGCTGCTTCATGTCACTATCAGGAAAAAGAAAAATAAGTCACAGAAAATTTATATCATTTTCACATTTGATTATATTCGGTAACTGGTCAGAAGAAAACCAAGCCTTGATTTTTCACAATGTTCATCTAGGTGGGAACAAATTCTAGATTTCTCAGAAATCTCATTTTATAGAAATATAGCATTAGGAGTATACTGATTTGGCCTTGGCTTTTAAAATTCCTTAGAAAGATAGAGAGAGAGAGAGCGAGAAGAAAAAGAAAGAAAGGGAGAGACAGAGAAAGAAAGAAGGAAAGAAAGAAAGAGAAAGACAAAGACAAAGAAAGAGTGAGACTTTATTATTTCCAGCTTTTCGCTGTCCCAGGAGGCAGGAACTCTCTAAGAAGTACTTTGTGAGAATCCAGGAGATTGCTTCCCACTTGAATGGTATTTGAAATTTCCTGTGGACTGTGGATCTGAAATCTTAGGGTCAGGATGAAGGATTTGTGATCTAAGGCTTCTTGATCCTACCTCCTAAAAAAACACAAATTAATATTGGTAGAACTCATCACCACAGCATTACTATCCAGCTGCATCAAATCCAGATAAAACTGAGTAATAAATTCACAAAGCTGAATGTTCTTTGTTTTTGAAGAATCAAGTTAAATCTTTTATGTCTGACACTGTTATTCAAAACCTAAACCAGTTCTAAGTTTAAAAACCATTGTAAGAAAACTTCAACTTTTTAAGGCTTTTAGAATGATATTTAAAATTTGGCTGAACCTAATTTATGGCTTAAAAAAAGAGGAAAGCTGGAACATATTCATGCCCTAGCTTTGTATATGGTTCACATTCTGTGAAATAGTTTCCACAGCCTTGTGCTAACAAGGGATACTGAAAAAAGAAGTTTCTTGAGGTCAGTGTCTCCTCTTGTTTTTACTAGCAATCAGCTAGTTTTGCCAGTTATGTGACCTTGAACAAAATCACCTTTCCATGCCTTAGTTTTCTCAACTGTGATATGGGAACAATAATAGTGATATCTTATAGAGTTGCATAAGGGTTAAAATAATAAATACAATAAAGCACTAGAATAGTGCCAGATAGAAAATAAACACTACATTAGGTGTTGTAGTTATAACTGAGATGATGCTAATTGTACAAGAAAAAAGATTAATAAAGAGAATGTAAGAGAGAGGAGAGAGAGAGAGAGACGATCTTCTTCCTGACAAGGAAGGGGAAAGGAGTTAGTGGTGACAGCTGGCTGTTTCTTGGCATTCTTGGCATTCTTTTTTGGAAACTAACTTTCTAAATGGGTGGAGAGTTTTCTTGAAGAAGACGGCATGGTTCATGGAGGAAGGCTTCCCTTTGGGCACAGGGTCTTTTCAGCCTTGCCAAAGATTCCCACATCCCTGGGATCTGCAGAGCCCCGGACATGAGGACTAATCTCAGTCATGACTATGATAATCTCAACAGTGATTAGTGAAGACCCATGAGTCTGGATTGGGGGTAGGGTGGGATGAGTCTGTTCTCTACCTTTGGTGCTGTAACACACACAATCTCTGTGCATTCTTAAGGGAAGAAAAACTTAGTAGGCTGGGTACTTGGAGTTGAATTTAGGTTTGTTTAAAGGTTATAAAGAAATTCAATGTTTTTTGTGTACCTGGGTTGTAGACTAAGATTTATACCCACTGCGTTAATTGGCTTTTGTAGTTATTGTTTATAGATGTGTTTTGGATGTTTCACATATGTATGTCCCATTTTTCAAAATATATCTTTGATAGTAGGGACCATTTAAAAATATCTGTCATAATCCTCCACTGTGCCAGAATATCATGAATATCACTCTGTGCACACAGCGAGTGTTTAGTCAATATTGATATTCTGTACAGGGTCCCAGGATATGGTTCATAACCGGCTTACTGGGGTACAGAGGTATAACCATATCCCTTCACCAAGTCATATGATACAAAACTTTTATCAATATGCAACAGTTTTTTTCTTTGCACCAACTGAATACTGTCACTCAGAACTCTGTAAAATATGACATAGATTAAATGGATTGTGCGATGCAGTTTGGTTAATATAAAACTATCATTAAAGAAAGAGCATGTGAGAACATTTGTACCAGGAGAGTATAAGCAGCTAAGATCAGGGCAGGAGACAGCTCTATTGAAACAGCCACACAGTGCAGAAAGGCTGCAAGGGAATGCATGAAGCCATAACGAGGGAAGCTTTTATGGAAATTGTGAGATGTCACATGATTTTCATGTTATTGTTAATGACTTTGATGATGATTTTGGTATTTAGTCTCTTTCAAGTACACTGCCAAAATTATAGAATTCAAAAAAGTGTGACAAATACTGAAAGGTTAAGAATTACTGTTTTGGAATAATTGTATCTTTTAAAAAATAGTTTGAGGCACTTGAATATTAGGAAGTTGATTCTTTCAACAGCATCTTTTTGGGCCAAAAAGAGTTATTTCAGGGAGATTTTAAGCAGCAAGGAAAATGAGATCTTCTGGTATGACTTCTAACGCTTCCATGCATGTCTTTGGAAAAGAAACAATTAGTCCAAATGTCTTTAGACAGTTTATGCAGGGGCTTAATGTTTGCATCAGTTTCCCTTGTTCTGTAAGTCACATAGGGTTGGTGCACACATGGGCCCAGGAAAATATTGTACACATAGGATATGTGTCACTGCTGAGAAACCCTGAGTTTAGAAAACCCTCAAGCTGGTAAGGGGCTACTGGTAAACCTGTCCAATCTTTGCTCTCTGGGAAAACATTATCTTTATTACCTTGGTATGTAAGCAAATCCCCCATGAAGAAGGCAGGGAGACTTTATTATCCTGAAGTGACTAAATAAATCTGCTCTCTGACCAGAAGAGTGACATTCTCTCTAGCTTCTATAGCTGTCTGTTATGCAAATATCCTTGAACAAAATTGTTATTGAGCAATCATTGATGTATAATGCACTGGGTTTAACACTGAGGAAGAAATGATAGAGACCATCAGATCTGAATTTGAATCTGAGTTTTGCTGCATACTAATTGGGTCATCTTGGGTGAGTTATTTAACTATTATTTCCTGTAAAGTGGAGAATAATATTTTCCTCTTCAAAGAGCTATTGAAATAAGTCACACAGTGTACTTCAAGCACCTGACACTAAACAGAAATAATCACATTGTAAAAGTTAGGATGGCATTAGGCTGAGAGTGCCGGAAAACTTGGCTATCAGTAGCTTAAAAGAAGACTTTTTTTTCCCCCTTGCATAAGTACAAGGCCAGAAGTAGATACCCAAGAGCCGGTTTGGTTGCTTACTAATGCTGCCAGAGATAAGCTTGCTCTGCCTTCCTTAACATGTGGCTCTTGTCATTATAGTTGCAAATGGTTGCTGTTCCTCTAGGCCTAAATCTACTTTCCAGGAAGGAGGAGAGTGGAAGGACCCAAAAGCCTTCTACTTGCAACTTTGTATTTCTATTTTGGAGTGAAAGCCCTTCTCAGGGACTTCATTCACTTACTAACTGGCAAATTCTGGGTTATGTAGCTACATTTAGCTGGGAGATTGGACGTTTTTAGTTAGGTACACAGTTTCCCCAAACAAAATAAAAATTCTGCTAAAAAGGAAGAAGGTGGAATAGCCCTGGCTAGTTGACTGGCAGTGTCTGCCACAGACATTATACGTGTTCAGGCTGTTCATGTTCTAATACGGTACTTCCGTAAGCAATAAAACTTTCTGTCCTGGCAGTAAGAGACTCTAGCTGGTGTTCACTTTTTATTAGACATTTATATTTAAACTTAAAAAGGTTAATTCTACTTGATCCAGTGGTCAAAGGACAGATACATTCTCAGCTTCCAGATTTCAGACAATGTGAATAGCATATTTAGTGAACACTAAAACAGAACACAATTAACATGTTGTAGTTAATAGGCCTACTGGAAAGCCTTATCAGCCCTAACATAGGTAGCCTAATTACCACATATTTTAATTTCTTCTTCTTCATTAACAGGTACTATGGGGGGCATTTTCAATGAGTCGGCTCTCAGTATTTTGGCTTTAAGCTTCTGTTTCCATCTTTATATTATAAGAATTGGTCAGTTGGGTATCAAGTCATTCTATGGAGCCTAGTTTCTTGGTTGTGAATTAACCTGTAAGTTTAGGAATATTTATTTCAGTCCCTTTCTGTGGCATAAATGCTACTAAAATGTATTTCTCATTCCTTAATAGGAGAAAACTGAAAACAATTTTTCCTAATTTTGGTGATTCAGAATCACCTGTTAAGCATCAGTTATTATGAAATTTTATAGCCATAGTTACTGATATACAACTCCTAGAGTCAACTTATTCTTTGTTTATTTGCTTCTTTTTCATAAAATGAAGCTGATTTGTGAGACCCTTTGGGCCAGTGTAATTGGCCACCCTCAAGAGTCATCATCATTCTTAAAGAAGTTTTCAATGCATTCACTGTTGCTCTTGTCCTTGACTTCTCACCCCCGTTTAAATAATTATTTTTGGTATCTGTAACATCCATAGTTGGATCACAAGTACCAACCTATGAACTTACACCCACTTTCCCTTCTCATCTGTACAAATTTCATTAACAAAGTAGAAGGGGATTCTCCCTCACCCTTTCAAAGAATTTTGAATGTATTTTGTGTGGGCTTATTCCAAAGCAGAACTCAGCAAACATTTTCTGTAAAGCGAAGACAGTAAATATTTTAGTCTTTGTGGACCACATACAGTCTCTGTTATATATACTTTTTTTTTCTTTCTTTTTTTTTTTTATTTGCAGCTTGAAGGGCCATACATAGATAGGTCAGATTTGGCCTGTAGGCGAAGTTCACTGACTCTTGTTCCAAAGCATATGGTTCTTCATCACTACAGCAGTGGTCTCCAAAATTTTTAAAAGTGTATCCCTCTTAAAAAAGCTTCAAGAATGTACTCACAGCCTAGATACCGAAATGTTTATTTTTATTTATAAAACATTACATGTTTTTATCAAACTAATAAATTATGTACATTATAAAACATGCTCAAAAATATAAATTTAAAAAGCATGAGATGAAATGTGAATGTAAATAGAAGTTCTAAAAGTTCTTTCTGTGCCCCAGGAGATCATCTTGCCTACTTTTTGAGCAATCTGCATTTCATCTTGGAGTTCTCCCTGTTGGAGGAAAAAGATGATGCTTGTCACATGACACTGGCCCACAATTTTCTAGAAGATCTTAATATCAGCCTTTATCTTGAGCCTACTTAAACCCAAGGGAACTTGATTCATTTGGACCTGCCAAAATAAAGGTTGAAAAACATTACAAGAATAGACTTAAAAAAACTAGTTCTCAAAGCTATTCAGAAAACAGACTATGATAGAAAATAAGCTCTTCAAGATTATAAAAGTCTCCTTCAGGATCATAATTTATTAACCATTTCATTTTTTCACTGGTGAATGTACAGTCTTTTAATGTGATATCTCACTTGAAATGCAAAGGCTACCTTTTGGGAAACAGCATGGAATCCAGGTAAATGCATTTACTTATGAAACTGGATTGTTAAGTGACCAGTACCTAGAACTCAGGGCACTCTCAAATTGTTTTCTAAGAACCATTACTGAAGTGCCCTGCATCAGACCCAGCATGGTAGGTACCATGCTAAGTGCTTTACACACATTTCCTCATTCCTCCTCAATCTTAAGGGACAAGTGCCACCGCGCTTTTAGGTTAATTTTCTAAATGGTATAGAAAAACAGCACAAAACAGAGCTCCTTTTAGGTACCAATCATAGGCAAAACCAACTTGAACAAGCGTGAGGGGAAAAGAAAGTACGTTTGATTCATACCAGCAACCTGTGTTCACAAAGGGTGAAGGGGCAGCTGTTTCAGGGAAACTGGAAATAGGACTGGGAAGTTGGAGAACTCTGCTACTTCTCTCTGCTTTT
Source organism: Pan troglodytes (assembly GCF_028858775.2). Classification (NCBI taxonomy): domain Eukaryota; kingdom Metazoa; phylum Chordata; class Mammalia; order Primates; family Hominidae; genus Pan; species Pan troglodytes. Next base: position 66,505,337 of record NC_072403.2, read on the forward strand.
CTCACTATGTGGGCTCCACTCCCTCTTCCTGCAGTGTCTTCCTCCTCATGGTGGGAAACAGGGCTGCCAGCAGCTGCCAGCTCACGTGTCCCAACTTCACCACCTGAGAGAGAGACCCTCTTCCTAAACCTGGTCCACTTCGCTGGCCAGGGTGTGCTGCCCTGACTGGCTCAACCCTGTAGGTGACTCTAACCTCTGCATCAATCATGGTCTGAAGGGCAAGAGATCAAACTAAGATTCTTAGTTTTGGATTTATGGAGTTTACAGTTGGCTATAGGTGAATTTTGGTGTACCAATGAATATATTACAATTTTTATGTGGAGAGTATGTATGAAATAGGTGCATATTTCTGGGTGTATGTCCATAACGTCTATTTAGGAGATAGAATTCTCTTTTTGCTTGTTCAGTTACCTTGTTAACAATTGACCTTAGTTAATAATTCTTTATAGTAAATTATTTCTGGAAAAATAGCTGGTGTGACTTCTAAGTGGTCACAGAGGTAGCATTTGCAGGAAGCTACTGCTACTCCTAGAGTTGAAGAAACAAAAAAAGGGGGTCTGGAATCATTACAATTTAAAAATGTGGGGAGGGGGCCCCGTAGACCTGAAACTCAGCTCTCTAAGGAACCCCTGCTCATGTGGTGCTGGGACCTCTAAGAAAGAACGCCAGGCAGCTGGTGCGAGGGTCTCTGAGGGGACGTGATGGTGCTTGTTCTGAGTGCCGGAATCTCTTCACACTGGACTCAACTGAAGCCTCCAAAACAGACTGGCATTTTGAGGATGGAAGTACAGGAGCCACAGCAGACAGTTCGCCTGCAGGAAGAAACAGGACCCTTCTTCCTCCTCCAGTCTTGCCATTACCCCAAAGCGCCACCTCTTGATGAACTCTAACAGGTGACAGCTAGTGAAGCAGAAGTGTGATTTGCAACATCACAAAGCTAGGGGTTTTAAAGTTCAGAGATAATAGTTCAATCACTGGCCCAGTGGCCCATTCAAATTCTTAAAGAGAACTGCGACCCCAAAGGTTAAAACCTCTACCTTATATTTCCTAATATTTGGGGAAAAGGATTGTTTTATGCATGGAGGCACTGCTTCACAGGTGAAGATAAATCAAAATCTGAACTGTTTTATTTTCTGGGTTCTGGTATCACATAGAACAGATTAATCTCTTATGGATGTTCTGGAACTAAACTTATGCATTTAGGCAGTGAGGTTCTATTTTTTTCCCTTGAATGTTCTGCTTCTTCCCTTTTGCTTTGCCTGGAAGGAGATTTCATTTCTTAGGATGGTGTATCGCACACCATTTGTGGTGGTCTAGAGCACCAAGATCACCCAGGGGGCCTGTGTGTGCTTCTTTCTTGCCCTTCAGGCCATTATGGATACAGAGGTTAGAGACATCTAAAGGGTCGAGCCAATCCGGGCAGCATACCCTGGCCAGTGAAGTGGTCCAGGTTTAGGAAGAGAGTATCTCTCTCAGGTGGTGAAGTTGGGACATGTGAGCTAGCAGCTGCTGGCAGCTCTGTTTCCCACCATGAGGAGAAAGCCGCTTTGAAGAAAGAGGGAGCGGAGCCCACATAGTGAGAAGAGCAGAGAGAAGTGGCAGAGTTCTCCAACTTCCCAGTGCTATTTCCAGTTGCCCTGAAACAGCTGCACCATCACCCTGTGTGAATACAGGTTCCTTGTATGAATCAAATGTACTTTCTTTTCCCTTCATGTTTGTTCAAGTTGGTTTTGCCTATGATTGGTACCTAAAAGTAGCTCTGTTGTGTGCTCTTTTTCTACACCATTTAGAAAATTAACCTAAAAGGGTGGTGGTACTTATCTCATAAGACTGAGGAGGAATGAGGAAATGCGGGTAAAGCACTTAGCTACCTATCGTAAAGTACCTACCATATACTACATATCACAAAAAATTGTCATGGGTCCAATATTGGATCGTTAATAGCCTAGCTTGTCACTAATCTGTGTTGTGTATAGCAACTTCTCTCTGAGCCTCTTTTACTACTTTACTATGCCCTTTGTTTTTCCCTTTTTCTGATACCCTGATACTATCAAAACCCAACAAGGCATAGGGAGGTAGCTATTAACCCACAATGGCAGTGCATCACTTCTTCAAAGACATTACCTTAGCGCAGGTGTCTGTGGGGGAAGCTGTCCATTTAGACTTAAAAGTGATTTTATTTTCTCTTCATCTTCTGTTAGGCACCCTTGCTGTTCTTCTCCACTATCACTATCTGTTGTTGAATCTGTGTTCTTATTTCTAATTGGTGATGTGGAAGCTACACATTTGAGTCTATCTTCTCTCAGTTTTTTATTTTCATTATGTTTCTTCCAAATCTTATTATATCTCTTTTGCATGTTGGCTTCTCATGTGAAAAGTCTGGTTATTTATTTATTTATTATATTTCAGAAGATCAGTGTAATAATTTTCAGTGATGATTATAACTCTCCTGCAGGCCAGTGTATTCTTTTGAGGCATGAGATAGGAAGCTAAATTACAATCAGAAGGTGTCCTGGGCCGGGCACAGTAGCTCATGCCTGTAGCCCCAGCACTTTGGGAGGCAGAGTTGGGCGGATCACGAGGTCAGGAGATTGAGACCATCCTGGCTAACAGGATGGTCTCAACTAAACCCCGTCTCTACTAAAAATACAAAAAAAATTAGCCGGGCATGGTGGCAGGCGCCTGTAATCCCAGCTACTCTGAAGGCTGAGCCAGGAGAATGGCGGAACCTGGGAGGTGGAGCTTGCAGTGAGTCGAGATAGCGCCGCTCCACTCCAGCTTGGGCAACAGAGCCAGACTCCATCTCAAAAAAAAAAAAAAAAAAAAACAAACAAACAAAAAAAAAACAAAATATTAGCTGGGCGTGGTGGCGGGCGTGCCTGTAGTCCCAGCTGCTTGGGAAGCTGAGGCAGGAGAATCGCTGGAACCTGGGAGGCGGAGGTGCACCCCTGCACTCCAGCCTGGTGACCCTGGCGACAGAGTGAGACTCTGTCTCAAAAGAAAAAAAAAAAAAGAAAAAAAAAGGTGTCTTGGCGATCTACCAGTCAATGTAAGAGGACACCCTTTCTCCAGGTTGTTTGATTTTAGCCATCACTGCTGCAGACTTAAGAGGATATAAGTACTTAGTTCTTCAGAAATTATTTTCATTTATCAAACCAGACAGCTAATGATTATGCAATTGCTATTTCAAATGAATAATTTAAAAATAAAAATAGAACATAATTGTTTTATGTGTCTAAACAACTATCTCAGCCTCATAAATACAAAGATATGGGGATGTACTCAATTATCAAAAACAAAAGAGAACAAAACAAAACTCAAAAAAGCATGTGGGAGCAAGTAATGTCAAGAAAGATTTCCTACAATAATCAATGGAAAAATTGTTATTAGGGAGGCAAATGGATTCATATGAGTTTTGCCAAGCTTGGTCAAGTGTAGCATTATCAATTTGATACTTTCAGCCACACAGGCTACATTAGTTGAGTTGATTTAAACTGACCTTCTAAGTAACTGAAATAACTATGTTGATTGTTCAGCTATTTGGATCACACATGCACTGTTTGAGACAAATTTCAAGCTGCATCAGTGCAGTGAGACAGAGTGATATAATAATGATACGTCTACATTTCTATCTTGTGCCCCACCCCTCCTCTGCCTTCTTGGCTTATCCATCCAACTGGCCACTGGACAGTCCACATGAATAGCTACCTGATATGGTTTGGCTGTGTGTCCCCACGCAGATCGCATCTTGAATTGTACTTCCTTAATTCTCACGTGTTGAGGGAGAAACATGGTGGGAGATAACTGAATCATGGGAGGGGATTCACCTATACTGTTCTCGTGGTAGTAAATAAATCTCGCGAGATCTGATGGTTTTATCAGTGGTTTCCGCTTTTCCGTCTTCCTCATTCTCTCTTTGCCAGCTGCCATCCACGTAAGTTGGGATTTGCTTTTCCTTACCCTCCTCCATGATTGTGAGGCTTCCCCAGCCACGTAGAACTGTAAGTCCAAGTAAACGTTTTTTTTTTTTTGTAAATTGCCCAGTCTCGGGTATGTCTTTATCGGCAGCGTGAAAATAGACTAATACACCACCTTAACACATTCAAAACAATTCTCAACTTCTTTCTGAAAAATCTGCTACTCTCTCTTTTCTGTTGGGCCAAATGATACCCATTGTCCAACCTTTTCTCAGGTCAAAATCCTAAATTATTCTTGGCTTCTTTCTTTTGCTCATATTCCATAGATGCTTCATCAGCTGTACCTTCAAACAATGCTCCAGTTCTAGATATGTCATATTTTAGCACCCATAGTGCTCCTATCTGGTCCAAGCCTCCCTCCTGTCTCTCCTGGATCTGCAGTAGCCCCCTAACTGGTTCTCTCTGCCTCTCAGGCTCTTCACCATTCTCCACAGAGCAGCCACCCGGGTGGTTTAAAAAGATAAATCACCTCACATCTTTTGCATATTCAAAATGCTCAATAAGTATCCAATACACTCAAGATAACATCTAGGTGATTTTTGTTTTCTTATTTATATTTCCTGTAATTACCATGTATAATTTTTATAACCTAAAAAACAATTTTTTTACATTTTTACTTTTATAAAGGATGTACCATTTTAAATACAAATGAAAGAAAGTATTTCTTGGTACAGGTTTGCTTTCTTTAATCACTTTTTTTTTTTTTTTTTTTGAAACAGTCTCATTCTGATTCCCAGGCTAAATGCAGTGACACAATCATAGCTCACTGCGACCTTGACCTTCCAGGCTCAAGCTATCCTCCCACTTCTGTCTTTGGAATAGCTGGGATCACAGGTGTGCACCACCACACCCAGCTATTTTCTTCATTTTTATGTTTTATAGAGACAGGGTCTCACTGTGTTGCCCAGGTTGATCTCAAACTCCTGGTCTCAAGCAATCCTCCCACCTTGGCTTCCCAAAGTGCTGGGATTACAGCTGTGAGCTGCCACACCTGGCTGAATCATTTGGTTTGATACACTTACCCTGATGCTGACTTCAGAGGCTTCCTTTTGTTGTGACTATTTTTATTGCCAATTAGATAAAAGATAGTACTCAGTGAACTGGAAGACAGCATATTACAGTGGAAAAGTTACAGGTTTTAAGCCAAAAGACGTAGGATTTAATTTATTTGTCAGTGGAATTGCCACATGGCATTAGCCAGTTGACTTAAACTTTCTGTCCCTCATCTAAAAAAAGTGAGACTAATAATATCTGGCTTACCTACCACATAGGATTTTTGTGAAGATCAAATCAATATTAGAAAGTGTTTGGTAAAGTATAAAACACTCAATGAATGCTAGTTAAAAACAACAGAATTACTCAATAGTCAAATAGTGTGTTGTAAAATCTGCAGATGGTGTAATGAATTACCTTAAACACTTATTAAAGTAAGCATTCAAATGAGTATTGCATTTCTTACATGTAATAATAACCCAATATCCATATGCATAAAGGACGATTAGATTAGTAGATGTCAGATGCTAACTGAATAAAAATCAGAATGACAGATGTAGAGTTGGAGTAGCTCTGCTCATTAGAGGAGAACTGTTCATAACTCAGAGAAAAACTTTGCCTTGTTAAGTGAATAGGCTTTCTTAAATACTGTGAGGGAGCAGTTAAGAGCATAGACTGGACTGTGAGTGGAAATAGTGCTCTGTTCTGGGTAGGGAGAGAGGTAACTGGTAGTTTTTCCCCGGAAGTCATAGGCTGATCTTGAAAAAAGTGGTCGTCTTGTCAGGCGGTTCTAGGAGAAACTTTGTTTTGCTAGTCTTGGAAGCACCACAGATACTAGAAATGAGGCCTCAGGAAAAAAGCTTTTTGCCCACTGGGAAAATTTAGAGTTGGAGCCTTAGAAGAATGAATAAGAAAGGTTTTGAGATGCTTATTCAGTTTAAAGCAACCCAACATTTACTGAATACCAGACATTGCTAGATCCACTTGTATATTATCATATTTGATTGTTACCATGCATTTTTAGGTAGATGCAATTATCACTTTACAGATGGGAAAACTCTAGAATCAGAGGAGTTACAGAAGTTGTTCAAGATCGCCCAACTAGTAAATGAGCAATTTGGGATAGAAATCCAGTTCTGTTGCCTCTTTACACTATATCCTCTTAAATATCAATGAACTTCTGTGTAGTAGAAGCCTTGTATTTGTTCATATTAAAGATTTTCAGTGAGATCGATATGAGGATTTTTTTAGGGATATTAGCAGTCTTTGATACTAGGGTGTGATGCTATTGGAAGAAACAAACCCCAGTAATGTGTGAAGCTGCTTTCTTTAACAAAGGAGGAAAATTAGAATTATGGCTCAGCCTCTGAAAGATGATCATGATTTTTTTCCAGTCAGATATTTTCTTGGCAAAAAACTATTTTGCTGTCTTGAATATAGCCTTTACAATATCCAAAAGAATCTTATCAAATCAGTGTGTATTATGTAAGGAACCAAGGATTTTTCTGCACTAAAAGCTCTGGATGGTTTCATTCAGGTGTAGGCAAACGGCATAGCTGCCTATAATTCATGACCTGCTTCATGGAGTCAGGGACATTATTTGACAAGGACACTGTTTCATTTACATTTTTCTGCTCCACATAACAAAACAGAATACATGATTTCAAAGAGAGCTTTTCAGTCATGTGGGCTTCTTTTCAAATACTTCAAGACAAGATTTTTGCATTGGGGCAAATCCAAGATTTAGTAAAATCCAGCCTTCTTTTCACAAAGATTCACATTTTTTAATGTATTACGGACATACATTAGGTGCTCCTTTGAATTTTGTTGGCCCCATATTTTTATTAGAAAAAAAGGCTCTTAACACCAAAACAACTGAGACTTTTTTTCAATTTATGTTGAACTAGGTAAGTAAAATCTAAGAGTATGGAAATTTTATACTTTATTTTTCTGGCAATTTACAGCTAGGGTCTGTAACATAAATTTGTAAAAATCATCTGTCCATAAATACAATGATAGTTTAGGTTCTATTTATTTATTTATTTATTTATTTATTTATTTATTTGTTTATTTGAGACGGAATCTCGCTTTGTCGCCCAGGCTGGAGTGCAGTGACGCATCTCGGCTCACTGCAAGCTCCACCTCCCGGGTTCGCGCCATTCTCCTGCCTCAGCCTCCTGAGAAGCTGGGACTACAGGCACCTGCCACCACGCCTAATTTTTTGTATTTTTTTAGTAGAGACGGGGTTTCACCGTGTTAGCCACGATGGTCTCGATCTTCTGACCTCGTGATCTGCCCACCTTGGCATCCCAAAGTGCTGGGATTACAGGCGTGAGCCACCGTGCCCGGCCCTCTTTAGTTATTTTAAAATAAAAATTAGTCTAGCTATCTTAGCATGGAAACAGTGATGGATTGTGTATGAGCTGACCATGTTTAGTACAAATAGTGTACTGATATTCTAAGTTATCTAGAGTTAACAATACTTTAACTTAATGTCTTGTAAATGAAATACTTATTACAAAGTTATGTTTTAAACTATTCAGAAAAAGTTAAAGACAAAATAGTTAGGCGTCTTTTTCATGTGGCCCCTGAAATCAATCAATGGACCTCAAACTACAGTTTAAGAAATGATGTTTTAGAGGAAGTCCAAGCATTAGTTAGCCATGGTATAAGAATGATAATTTCCATAATCTGTAAAATTCAGTCTTTCTATTGTAAGAATCATTAATTGTATGATTCAATTAGATGTCAATGGCTTTATCTGATTGAAATCAAGGATATCAGATACCCTATTGTCTGACAGAATCAAAATGCCCTTTATTTTAGAAACACTTTACAGTTTTTCAAGTTTCCAGGTAAAGTATTTTGTATGTGATAGGGTTGCATTTCAGTTATCTATTTTGTGTCCGGCTACCTCCAAATTTAGCGTCTTCAAACAACATTGATTCTTTCTTGTGGTTCTGCAGTGATTCTTTTATCACACATAGGGTTGACTGGGATCACTCATGCAGCCGTATTCATCTAAGAGCTTGGTTGGGACACCTTGGTTTGTCACATGGCCTCTTTCTTTAGCAGGATAGCTAGTACCTCCTTACAGATGGCAGTAAGCCTCTTAAGAGGGAGTGAACTGATGTATAAGCCTCTGCTTGTATCATGTTTGCAAATATTCCATTGATCAAGGCAAATATATGGCCAAGCCCACATGGGAGGGAATTTTAATTGGGTGTGAATATTGGGAGGTGTGGTTAGTTGGGGGCTATCACTGTATCTCCCACAGGCTGCTACTTCTCTCTTAATATCTCTTGTCCTCTTCCCGTTTTCCTTGGTAATTAAAGTCCTTATTTTTAACAGGATGCATGGCCACCTAGAATAAAGACTACTTTTCCTATTCTATTAATAATATTTATCAAATTGTGGCTGGGATGCTATATCTTTGAGCAGAAGGATTCAAGCAGAAGTGTTGTATGGGACTTCTGAATAGTGTCTTTATTATGCATGTATTGCTTTTGGACAAACTTTCACCAAATGTGGCAGCTTAAAACAAAAAATATCTTTATTTTCTTACACAGTTTTCAAGAGTCAGGTTTTGGGAGTATCTAAGCTGGGTGACTTTGGTTTAGCGTCTTGTGTGATTGCAGTCAAGGTATCCAGAAGGGCTGTAGTTATTGAGATGTTGACTGGGCTAGAGGATCAATTGCATGGTGGCTCGCTTGCATGGCTGTTGGCTGGAGGTCTTAGTGCCTCACTGGCTGTTGGGAGGAAGCCTCAGTCCCTTAAATGTTGCTCTCTCCGTAGGGCTGCTTGAGAGGCAGCTAGCCTCATGCCATGGCAGCTAGCTTCTCCCAGAGTGAGTCAGTTAAGAGAAGGAAAAAGAGAAAGGAACCAAAATGTGTTTTATGACCTAGCCTTTGAAGTTGCATATTATAACTTCTGTATTCCTTTGGTCACACAGATCAACCCTGAGGATTGGGAAGGAACTATACATACCAGGAGGCAAGGAGCACTGGGGGCCCTCCTGGGACTGCCTGTCACAGCGTCCTTAAAGGTAAAGTGTAGATGTTTCTTCTTAGTTTGAGTTTTGAATAATTTTCAATATTCTAAGCAGTTATGTGAGACAAAACTGAGCAAACCAAATTCTATATAAAAGGTTCTCCACAGTGTAGCTAAGTTCCAATTTTTTGTATGCTTCCTTCTTATGATAGGGAAACAGAAAAAAAATCATTTCTTAAAAGTGAAAAACTGTTATGACAATATTAACTGACAATTCTGTTCTCTAACCTAGTAGAAATGTTTTTGGATTGTTTGAAAACACTTAAGAAAACATGGCCTACAATAGAAACATTGCTGTCTTATTCATATTCACTGCAGAAATATTACAGATTATTGTTGGCAAACATCTTTTTTTAAAAAAAAACTATAAATGGGGCAGTATAAACTGTGTGTGATATGAAAATGAATTTTAATGTTGACCACTTTGGCTATTGCTTCCTGCTGTATTCATAGCAGAGCTCTTGGTTAAATCCTATCTTTAACACATCCAAGAAAATACTGAAACTGTTTACATAATTATTAAAGAGAAGGTCACATCTTATCTGTTTGGCACAATGGAAATTTTGATAATTTAATTCTATCAGTGGATCAAGGCATTGACTTTGTGTCAGGGATTCATGGTTTTAGATTTCAGTTTGTCCTTTCCTTAGCTATGTGTCGTTCATATGCTCTAAGAGTCAGTTCCCTCATCTGTAAAATGGGAGTAGTATCAAATTCACAGGGTGCTGTTATGTATAAGATCAGATACATAAGGCTCATTGTAAGCACTTGATAAATGGAATTGTTGTTAGCTAAATATTCTTTAAATATTTATTAGGATTAGTGTCTTTGGTGAATGCTAAGCATATTGTCTAACAAGACCTTCCCTTTAAGACAACTTACTCTGTGTGTGTGTGTGTGTGTGTGTGCGTGTGTGTGTGTATTTAAAAAGAAGAGATTAAGCCACTGAGGCGCTAGAACTAAGAAAGTATATTTCCATTTTGAAAGCCTCTTCTATTGTAAAATTTATTTTAGCAACTTGAGTTGTGTTAATACAGACAAATAACTAGAAACCATCCATTCATCCATATATCTAGCCAATTATTTATCCAACATTTATAAAGTCTTCATTATGTGGTGAGCAATAAAAATGCAAAGAATAAGATCTTACCCTACCTTTAAGGGTTTCACAATCTAATAAAGATTTATATCAAAGAGACATATAAATATAATTAAAGCAGTGTTTCAGTTGCTATATTTGTAATGTATCAGTTATTAGCTGCTTATGACACTAGATGCTTGCACAGGAAGAAGCACTTAACTGATCAGGAGAGGATCCCTAAAGGGTTGATGCTTCATCTAGGCCTTGAAAAGTGAATCGTTTCTTAGATGGCCAAGGAAAGAACTGGGGGTATCATAAGGAAAGAGGACTTTCTGGGCAGAGGCTGTGCCTGTGAGAAGATAAAAAGGATCAGAAGAACATGGTGTATTCTGAGGAACCTCTATAGTTTCAAATGTCATGACTGTGGAGTGCTTAAGGGTGGCAGTCAGGGCAAGGCTAGAAAGGTAGGAAGGGCCAGATTATGAATAAGCTTGTGTGGCATGATAAAGAATACAGACTTTACCCTGTAGTTATTGGTGAACCATTACAGGATTTTTAAGAGAGAAACAAGCAAATTAACACTTCCACTCCGGTGGCAGTGTGGAATATAGACTAGAGGGCTTGGGAAGGGAGGCTAAGAGACCTGGGGGGAGGCTACTGCAAGCATGCAGAGAGGCATGGTGAGAGACTGAGCTAAGGCAGTGGTGCTGGATATGGAGGAAAGAAAATGTGTCTGACTGGCCTGTGTGTGGGGTGAGGGGTGGGGAGGGGATAAGTGGTGAGAAAAACTCTTCCACTGATAGGAAGAACTAGTAGTGGAGTTCTAGGAAGAACTCTAGAAAGACCCTTTTGGGTTTTGATTTGGGTGACGGAGGAGGTAATGTATATCATTTTGGACATGACGAGTCTGTTGTGCCAGGGGTAATTCTAGTGGAGGCATCCTGTACCTGTTGGATGAATGTAGTTCAGGGATGGAGGGTGCGGGAGAGGCTCTAAGTCCAATCCCTTTTCATCAAGCAGCTGCATGTACACAGCAATGAATTTGGCTCTTAGAGTGGAGCCTGCTGTAGATGTACTCTGAGGTAGATGCCTTCTACCACCTCCTCACCTTTTAGAATACATTATTGGCTGCTACTTTTATCTGACCTGTGTCTACCTTTTTAGCCCTACTTTCTACTATTTTTTTGTATTTATCTTTTATCCTGGTTACTCCAGACAACATGCAGTTTTATGGATAGTTTTATACTATTTTATGAATCCATCATGCTATTCCAAGTTCAGTGTGTTCACAACTGTCTTCTGCTTTAAATTCTCTTCCCACTTTTTACATTTCATTGAAATTTCACTTAATAACTGCTTTCTCTAAGAAGCCTGCCTGGATTCCCTGTCTTTTTAAGATAACTTTTTGTGCGCAGTTCTTAAATGCACAGCCTGTTGGACTTTATATCATTCCAGGACAGTATTTATAAATATTACATATTATAAGTTTAATATTTTATATAAATGAAATTATCTATTGATTACTTGCAATATCCCATGTCAATGATTTATCTGATTTACCTGTACATATGAATGGGAGTATACTATACTCACTTTTTAGACCACTTTCTGCAACAAACAATATATCATAAACAATTTTCATGTTAGTAAATATATGGCTTCACTATCTTATAGTTATATGGTATTTTAAGATTGTATGCATTTATTATATTAATGATTTTTAAAATAGCACTATTTCCCTATCTCTCAGTTTTAAAATTTACTTGTCTATCTTTTCCTGCAGATTGTAAGGTCCTTGCTAGTAGGAGCTAAGTTTTGTTGGAAGGCAATTCCCTGGATTGCTTGTTTCCTGCACATATTGAGAACAGAGACTGATAGTCTTTGTTCTGGACTATTTTTTCTAGGGATGTTTATATAGTAAATAGCCCTAGAAGATATAGTGTCTTCCTCTGAAGCAGAGAGCATGAATGATTACTAACTAGTATAATAAGGATAATGTTCACCTTCAGAACAAATATTGGGCAAGTTTGCTTGCAGCCCATTATATAAGATTTGAGTGTCCTAGGCTCAGAGTGCCTTAACTGTGACCCAACCCTTGTGGGACTTTGGGGGATGAATGGAACTGTGTTCATGCTACTGGCTCTTCTCTAACAAAGCCCATTGTCTGACTTAATAGTCTAGTGACTTTTCCCAGCATCCCTGAAACTGTGACAGGCTCCCTTGTCAGCTTGCAAGTAGGGTTGAATCTCACACTTTTCAGTGTATATCTCAGTACTTATTGTTACTATTTATTATTATTGTTTTAAAAAGCTAGCATTTACTAAGTGCTTACTATGGGCTAAATTTTACAGGCATTTTTTTTTTAGTTGTCACATAACCATGAGTAGAATGTTATTTCCTCATTTTATAGATAAGCAAATTTTATGGAGATGTTAATAACTTGTCAAGATCATGTCATTAGGAAGTGATGGAGTTGAGAATCAAATCCAGGCCTTGAAGTCCCAAACTATTATTTTGCATATCACTACAGAATAGCTAAGTGGAGAAATCATCCCAGGGATTGTTAGTACTATAATTGGGCTAATTTCTTAATCTAAATGAGTGAATTCTTTGGTTTAAAGAAAATAAACACAGGGTAGAGGGACCTTTGTGCACCAGGAGGCCTTTCCCACCCTCCTCAGATAAGATGACAGGAAATAAATTTTATATATACATATATACTCAGCCTAGCTGAGGGGAACAGGATATACATGTTGGACATAATCCTTGCTCTCAGGGATCTTGTAGTCTTGTTTGGGAGGTTAAATTTACACATATTAAGCAATTAGAAGAAAGTAAGATAGTATTCAATTAAGTTCCACATTGAATGGTTCAAGCAATAAGTAAGTTACTAGTAGAGAGAGAGCTATGAACAATTAGGGCTGTATCCATTGGAAAAGATTTGTGGAGGAGGCAGGGCTTGAGCAGAGCCTGAAGGAAGGGAAAGTCAGTTCCATGGGGAGTCAAAAAGCCTAAAAATTCTAGGAGAAAATAACACACTTGTTTTCTGTTCCAGGAAAAAATACTTCTCATGCCTGATTTACTCCTTATATGGAAAGAACAGTTTTGCAGTTTTGTGTCCTTTAAAAAATCACAACATACAGCCACACACATGCGTGCAGGCGCACGCACATACACACACACACACACACACACACACACAACATACACAAAGATACGAAACCCACCATGCTATTTTCTCATTTGCACTTAACTCGAGAGGTTATGAGTCTTTTTTCCTGGTGTGGATGTTGCCACAGGCTCCTGACATTCTTAACTTGATTGGATCCCTGCAGTGCAGTCTACTTCAGACTACCTTTTTTTAGACCACTTGAAAGTTTTTCGATTTATTCAGCAGAATATATCAGCCTGTCAGCTTTGGAGAGCTAGTGCCTGCAGAAGATATATCTTTCCTCTGCAGGTGGCACTGCCTGCCAATTTTTCTTTGGGGTGAGCTCTTGTTTGGAAGCAGCCTTCTGTGGTTTGAGTACCAGTCACATTGCAGTTGATCTCCTTTTCTGTCTACTGCTCTATCTGGATAATGGGTATACCTGCTGTGTGTGAGTGGAGAGAGGAGCCTACTGTATTATTTCTTTGCTTTGTGATTAGCAAATTACTTTTTGCTTAAACTGGGTCATCCCATCTCTTTTTTCTTGCCTGAGCTATTTATCTGCCTCTATCATTTCCTAGATGTTGATATCAATGTCACTTTGCCTTAGATGGTGTCCCCTCTGTCCTTAGAGTTCCTGCTGTCTTCTCTTTGATTATTTGACATCCACTCTGCAGAATGGCTTCACTCTCCTCCTGCTGTCCATCCTCATCATATAAGCAATAGGTTCAGCTGAACTTCCATGAGCCTTTCCCATTGGGCTTCAGAGAGGAAGCAGAAAAATTTCCTATGGGATTGTCCTACCATTGGAAGGTACCTCCATTTACTCCTGATAGCACAAGACAGAGCCTCAAGGCAAAACATACTTATTTCTGTCAGTTTTACTAAGTGGATTTTATGAGATGACATTGACTTCAAAAGTAATCATGAAGGAGGGAAAAGACTTCCTTTTTTCTGGAGTTTTCTTCGGCTTTCTCTGTTCTTTGTGAATGTGAATTTCCTTCTTCTGCACAGCAAATTACCAGGGGATTAATTTTAAAAATTTAACCAAATTAATTATAATTCCAGGATGTGTCTTAAGGCATACTAAGCTCTAGTAATGGAAAAGTCCAGAAGAGGCCATTGAGCTCCTTTTTTTTCGTTGTGGGAGGGAGGACCCTTGAGCATCCCAGACAGAACAGATGGGTTTTAAGGGTATTTATGGGTATCTTGTAAAACAGGGAGTGGGAGAAGATGTGGCTTATGGTAGATGGGTCTGTTTTTAACAAGTAACAGTTAGTAGTAATGAACATTGTACACTATTAATAAAACAGCTAAGAAAAGGACTGGAGAATTATGGTAGCTAATGGTCTGAAGAACATTTACTATAAACCTGATTTTATGACACATTTTAGAAGAGGAGTTTGATCATCAATATTCACTCTCTCGTGACATGTTGCACATAAAATCTGATCCCAGGAACATCTTTAAAATACCTTCTAAAATTATAGAAGAGAAGAAAAGATAGTTTTCACATGCTAGGGAAGTTCTCTGAAGCTCTTTGCCACTCTTGAAGTAGGAATCTTCCATCAGATTATTTCCACTAAAGATTTACCCTTAGGGAAAACTCATAAGAAAGTGAAAAGGTCAGCTCACAGAATATTTAAACTTCTGTAAAAGAATGAGATATTCAATCAGGTGGTCGGTGGCTCACAGGTGTCTTGGTTTTGAATTTCATGATAATCTCAAGGAGTTTTTGTTAACAGTAGAGTTACAGTGTTTGGTCTTTTAGTTACATCTTTAACTTATGAGGAAAATTCGCTCTTTTCTGCTCACAGGTGATGGCAACTATCAGTTGAATCTTCCTTTGAGGTGCTAATGTTAGTGAAAACTCTTTCACCCCACCCCAGGCACTGTGGGCAGAGCTGTGATTTCAAGCATGGCTAGTAAAATTAGTGCAGAGATATTTTCCTTCCGTTATGTCCCTGATTTCTCAGGGCATATTTTAATTTGGAATAAATAGCCCTGGCTTCCCTTAAACCAGAAACAGATAGAAGAACTTCATTGTATTACAACTCAAATTGCTGTTTTTTTCTAGCTCTCAGGAGCAATTCCTAATTCAGTCTGAACTGAACAATGAAGAAATGTGTTAAAGAAGGAAAGATAAAAAGGGTATTTAAGAACTTTTAAGTTTTCTCTAAATCAAATCTTCAATATGGGATTTTGTTATTAATTTTTGCCTTGTGTATACTCCCAAAGCATAAACCACCCTTGTATTCAGAATAATTATGAAAACAAGAAAACACATCCCAATGGTATATATACTTTATTTGTGGGTTACTTGATGTTTTCTACCATATCTCTTCTTTCTGCCACTTGTTAGGTTAATGATATGTAAACTATTGTATTAACTCATGTGTTGGTAAAATACTTTGAGCATGCACTCCCCAAATATCTTTATATATATATATAATATATATATGTATTTATGCATTAAATATACTTACCATTATGCTAATATATGTACATTAAAATATGTACAATAATTTAAAAATAAGCTTAAAAATGTATTTTAAATATCTTGCCCATGTATATGTGTGTGTGTGTATTTTTTTTTTAAGGGATGGAGTCTACCTCTGTTACTCAAGCTAGAGTGCAGTGGCACAATCATAGCTCACTGCAGCCTTGAACTCCAGGCCTCAAGTGATCCTCCTGCTTTGGCCTCTCAAAGCACTGGGATTACAGGCATGAGCCAGTGCACCTGGCCTTGTTTCAAATATCTTGATAGTATCATTTGTTAATAGCTTATGGCATGACAAACACTTAAGACAAAGGTAATTGGTAACCATAGTAAATGTAAATTCATATTTTATTTTTTCCTTTAAAATGGTTTGTAATTGACACACAATAATTATACATATTTATAGGGTACATAGTGATGTTTCAATACATACAATGTATAGTAATCATATCAGAATAATTAGCATATCCATCCTCTTGAACATTTGCCACTTCTTTGTGTTGGAAATATTCAGTATCTTTCTTCTAGCTGTTTGAAAGTATATATTATTAACTATAGTCATCCTACAGTGCTATAGAACACTAGAACTTATTCCTCCTTTCTAGCTGTACTTTTGTATCTTTAAAAAGTCTCTCCCTATTCCCCACACCCTTCTCAGCCTCTAATATACTCTATTCTACTTTTACTTCTATGACTTCAACTTTTTAAATGTTTTATATGTTTTTTATTGATATGTAATAGATGTACATATTTTCTGAGTACATGTGATAATTTTATACATTCATATAATGTGTAAAGATCAAATCATGGAGACTGGGATATCCAATTTTTTGATATTTAAATGAAATATTTATCTTTGCTTTATGCTAGGAACATTCAAATTATTCTCTTCTATTTTGAAATATTCCATAGATTATTCTTAACTATATTCACTCTACTGTTCCACTGAACACTAGGCATTATTTCTTCTATCTAACTATATATTTGTGCTCCTTAATCAGCCTTTTTAAATAGTTTCCTCTCTCTACCCCTCCTGGCCTTTGATAACCACCAATCTTTCACTATCTTCGTGAGATTCACTTTTTAAATTTCCACATGTGAGTTAGAACAATGCAATATTTGTCTTTCTTTGCTTGACTTATTTTACTTAATATAATGTTTTCTAGTTCCATCTGTGTTACTGCCAATGACAGAGTTTTATTCTTTTTGATGGCTGCATAATATTCCATTGGGTATATATGCCACATTTTCTTTTCTTTTCTTTTTTTTTTTTTTTTGAGACAAAGTCTCACTCTATCACCCAGCCTGGAGTGCAGTGGTGCAATCTTGGCTCACTGCAACCTCTGCCTCCCAGGTTGCAATTCTCCCACCTCAGCCTCTCCTGAGTAGCAAGGACTACAGGCACGCACCACTATGTCCCGCTAATTTTTGTATTTTTTGGTAGAGACAGGGTTTTACCATGTTAGTCAGGCTGGTCTCAAACTCCTGACCTCAAGTGATCTGCCCACCTTGGCTTCCAGAAGTGCTGAGATTACAAGTATGAGCCAATGTGCCTGGCCTCACATATTCTTTACCTGTTCATCTGTTGTTGGACACTTGGGTTGATTCCTATATTGGCTATTGTGAATAGTGCTGCAATAAACATGGGGATGTAGATGTCTCTTTGAAATACTAGTTTCCTTTCCTTTGGATAAGTACCCAGTAATGGGATTGTAGTTTTCTGAGGAACCTCCATACTGTTCTCTGTATTTGTTTACATTCCCACCAACAGTGTACAAGCATTTTCTTTTCTCCACATCCTTCCCAGCATTTGTTATTTTTTGTCTTTTTGATAATAGTCATTCTGAGGTGAGATGATATCTCATTGTGGTTTTGATTTGCATTTCCCTGATGATTAGTGATGTTAAATGTTTTCTCATATACTTGTTGGCTATTTGTATGTCTTCTTTTGAAAAATGTTTGTTCAGATCATTTGCCCATGTTTTTCTTTTTTTTCTTCTTTTTTTTATTATTATACTTTAAGTTTTAGGGTACAGGTGCACATTGTGCAGGTTGGTTACACATGTATACACGTGCCATGCTGGTGCGCTGCACCCACTAACTCGTCACCTGGCATTAGGTATATCTCCCAATGCTATCCCTCTCCCCTCCCCCCACCCCACAACAGTCCCCAGAGTGTGATGTTCCCCTGCCTGTGTCCATGTGTTCTCATTGTTCAATTCCCACCTATGAGTGAGAATATGTGGTGTTTGGTTTTTTGTTCTTGCGATAGTTTACTGAGAATGATGATTTCCAATTTCATCCATGTCCCTACAAAGGACATGAACTCATCATTTTTATGGCTGGATAGTATTCCATGATGTATATGTGCCACATTTTCTTAATCCAGTCTATCACTGTTGGACATTTGGCTTGGTTCCAAGTCTTTGCTATTGTGAATAGTGCCGCAATAAACATACATGTGCATGTGTCTTTATAGCAGCATGATTTATAGTCCTTTGGGTATATACCCAGTAATGGGATGGCTGGGTCAAATGGTATTTCTAGTTCTAGATCCTTGAGGAATCGCCACACTGACTTCCACAAGGGTTAAACTAGTTTACAGTCCCACCAACAGTGTAAAAGTGTTCCTATTTCTCCACATCCTCTCCAGCACCTATTGTTTCCTGACTTTTTAATGATTGCCATTCTAACTGGTGTGAGATGATATCTCATTGTGGTTTTGATTTGCATTTCTCTGATGGCCAGTGATGGTGAGCATGGAGGTGTTTGTAGTAATCTCTGATGGTAGTTTGTATTTCTGTGGGATCAGTGGTGATATCCCCTTTATCATTTTTTATTGCGTCTATTTGATTCTTCTCTCTTTTTTTCTTTATTAGTCTTGCTAGAAGTTTATCAATTTTGTTGATCCTTTCAAAAAACCAGCTCCTGCATTCATTAATTTTTTGAAGGGTTTTTTTTGTGTCTCTATTTCCTTCAGTTCTGCTCTGATTTTAGTTATTTCTTGCCTTCTGCTAGCTTTTGAATGTGTTTGCTCTTGCTTTTCTAGTCCTTTTAATTGTGATGTTAGGGTGTCAATTTTGGATCTTTCCTGCTTTCTCTTGTGGGCATTTAGTGCTATAAATTTCCCTCTACACACTGCTTTGAATGTGTCCCAGAGATTCTGGTATTTTGTGTCTTTGTTCTGGTTGGTTTCAAAGAACATCTTTATTTCTGCCTTCATTTCGTTATGTACCCAGTAGTCATTCAGGAGCAGGTTGTTCAGTTTCCATGTAGTTTAAACTGTTTTTTTTTTTTTTTTGGCTGTTGAGATGTTTGAGTTCCTTTATATTCTGTATATTAATCTCCTGTAAAATGAATAGTTTCCAAATATTTTCTTATTCTGTAGGTTATCTTTCCACTCTGTTGATTTCTTTGCAGTGCAGAAAGTTTTTAGTTTGATATAATCCCATTTGTTTACTTTTGGTTTTTCTTTTGCTTATATGTTTGGGTCTTATTCATAAAATCTTTCCCCACACCTATGTCCTGAAGAGTTTCTCCTGTGTTTTCTTCTTTTAGTTTTATAGTTTCCATCTTACATTTAGGTCTTTAATCTATTTTGAGTTGATTTTTGTATAGGGTAAGAGGTGTAGGCCTAATGTTATTCTTGTGTATAGGAATATCCAGTTTTCCTACCATCATTTATTGAAGTAACTGTCCTTTCCTCAATGAATGTTCTTGTTGCCTTTGTAAAAAATTAGTTGGCTGTAGGTATGTGGATTAATGTCTACGTTCTCTATTCTGTTCCATTGGTCTATGTGCCTGTTTTTATGCTAGTAGCATGCTGTTTTTGTTACTGTAGCTTTGTATTATATTTTAAAGTCTGGTAGTGTGATGCCTCCAGCTTTGTTCTTTTTGCTCAGTCTTGTTTTAGCTCTTTGGGTTTTTTGTGATTCCATACAAATGTTAGTATTTTTTTTTCTATTTCAGTGAAGACAGTCATTGGTATTTTGCTAGGTATTGCATTGAATCTGTAGATTGCTTTGGGCAGTAGGGCCATTTTAACAGTTAAATTCCTATTTTAAATAATCCTCTTGATATATTAAAATTATTTTTGGCCACCAAATTATTATCGTTTTTATCTTACAAGGAAAATTTTATGTAAAGGGAACTGTCAGCTTTGTCATTTATTGTTAATTCATGTTTACATTATTATCATATTCAATCTGTGGTCTTTGGAGGAGTGTTTTTAAACTACTTGTCTAGTTTAGGAGAGTCCTTTAGCTAAAACTAGAAAATTATCTATAAATCTGAATAGCCAGTCACATTTTAAGTACAATATATCTACTACACTAAAAGGAAATGCACGAGTGAGGCATGACTTTTAACTCCTCCGTATTGTGGAGCAACTTTTTCCCCCAGTACACCTCATCTCCCGTATGTGATGGTGACCATGTGATACACAGATGGGCAAGGATGTGAGTGTTCATCTGAATATTAAATGCTAGAAAATTGATAAAGCTTAATTGTCTTTTTTTGAAGATAAAATGAATAAAAATTTAAATATTTTCTTTTCAACTCATATGGATTGTCTTGTGTACCCCTGAGAGAGAGATTGCCAACTTGGAGACAACTCTTTTTAATAGTATGAATTAATAATCTGAAAAATCTATGTATCTATTTAAGATGAGTACTATTTTATTTTATGGTAATAGATAAAAAGACAAAGTGTCATAGTCAAGAAATTCTAACAAGTCTTCAATTAAATAAGGTATCTATGATTCCCAGTGACTTTTCAGAATCACTTCATTTAACTCTGCTACTCTGTATGAATTCCATTAAGGACTAGTTTTTAGGGAAGAGAAGTCCAGCAATTAAGTTCTAATTAAGCTGTTTAAAGTATAGGTTAACTAGGGGGGAGGAGCCAAGATGGCGGAATAGGAACAGCTCCGGTCTACAGCTCCCAGCGTGAGCGACGCAGAAGACGGTGATTTCTGCATTTCCATCTGAGGTACTGGGTTCATCTCACTAGGGAGTGCCAGACAGTGGGTGCAGGCCAGTGGGTGCGCGCACCGTGCGCGAGCCGAAGCAGGGCGAGGCATTGCCTCACCTGGGAAGCGCAAGGGGTCAGGGAGTTCCCTTTCCGAGTCAAAGAAAGGGGTGACGGACGCACCTGGAAAATCAGGTCACTCCCACCCGAATATTGCGCGTTTCAGACCGGCTTAAAAAACGGCGCACCACGAGACTATATCCCACACCTGGCTCGGAGGGTCCCACGCCCACGGAATCTCGCTGATTGCTAGCACAGCAGTCTGAGATCAAACTGCAAGGCGGCAGCGAGGCTGGGGGAGGGGCGCCCGCCATTGCCCAGGCTTGATTAGGTAAACAAAGCAGCCGGGAAGCTCGAACTGGGTGGAGCCCACCACAGCTCAAGGAGGCCTGCCTGCCTCTGTAGGCTCCACCTCTGGGGGCAGGGCACAGACAAACAAAAAGACAGCAGTAGCCTCTGCAGACTTAAATGTCCCCGTCTGACAGCTTTGAAGAGAGCAGTGGTTCTCCCAGCACGCAGCTGGAGATCTGAGAACGGGCAGACTGCCTCCTCAAGTGGGTCCCTGACCCCTGACCCCCGAGCAGCCTAACTGGGAGGCACCCCCCAGCAGGGGCACACTGACACCTCACACGGCAGGGTACTCCAACAGACCTGCAGCTGAGGGTCCTGTCTGTTAGAAGGAAAACTAACAAACAGAAAGGACATCCACACCGAAAACCCATCTGTACATCACCATCATCAAAGACCAAAAGTAGATAAAACCACAAAGATGGGGAAAAAACAGAACAGAAAAACGGGAAACTCTAAAATGCAGAGCGCCTCTCCTCCTCCAAAGGAACGCAGTTCCTCACTAGCAACGGAACAAAGCTGGATGGAGAATGATTTTGACGAGCTGAGAGAAGAAGGCTTCAGACGATCAAATTACTCTGAGCTACGGGAGGACATTCAAACCAAAGGCAAAGAAGTTGAAAACTTTGAAAAAAATTTAGAAGAATGTATAACTAGAATAACCAATACAGAGAAGTGCTTAAAGGAGCTGATGGAGCTGAAAACCAAGGCTCGAGAACTACGTGAAGAATGCAGAAGCCTCAGGAGCCGATGCGATCAACTGGAAGAAAGGGTATCAGCAATGGAAGATGAAATGAATGAAACGAAGCAAGAAGGGAAGTCTAGAGAAAAAAGAATAAAAAGAAATGAGCAAAGCCTCCAAGAAATATGGGACTATGTGAAAAGACCAAATCTACGTCTGATTGGTGTACCTGAAAGTGATGGGGAGAATGAAACCAAGTTGGAAAACACTCTGCAGGATATTATCCAGGAGAACTTCCCCAATCTAGCAAGGCAGGCCAACGTTAAGATTCAGGAAATACAGAGAACGCCACAAAGATACTCCTCGAGAAGAGCAACTCCAAGACACATAATTGTCAGATTCACCAAAGTTGAAATGAAGGAAAAAATGTTAAGGGCAGCCAGACAGAAAGGTCGGGTTACCCTCAAAGGGAAGCCCATCAGACTAACAGCGGATCTCTCGGCAGAAACCCTACAAGCCAGAAGAGAGTGGGGGCCAATATTCAACATTCTTAAAGAAAAGAATTTTCAACCCAGAATTTCATATCCAGCCAAACTAAGCTTCATAAGTGAAGGAGAAATAAAATACTTTACAGACAAGCAAATGCTGACCGATTTTGTCACCACCAGGCCTGCCCTAAAAGAGCTCCTGAAGGAAGCGCTAAACATGGAAAGGAGCAACCGGTACCAGCCGCTGCAAAATCATGCCAAAATGTAAAGACCATCAAGACTAGGAAGACACTGCATCAACTAACGAGCAAAATCACCAGCTAACATCATAATGACAGGATCAAATTCACACATAACAATATTAACTTTAAATGTAAATGGACTAAATTCTCCAATTAAAAGACACAGACTGGCAAGTTGGATAAAGAGTCAAGACCCATCAGTGTGCTGTATTCAGGAAACCCATCTCATGTGCAGAGACACACATAGGCTCAAAATAAAAGGATGGAGGAAGATCTACCAAGCAAATGGAAAACAAAAAAAGGCAAGGGTTGCAATCCTAGTCTCTGATAAAACAGACTTTAAACCAACAAAAATCAAAAGAGACAAAGAAGGCCATTACATAATGGTAAAGGGATCAATTCAACAAGAGGAGCTAACTATCCTAAATATTTATGCACCCAATACAGGAGCACCCAGATTCATAAAGCAAGTCCTGAGTGACCTACAAAGAGACTTAGACTCCCACACATTAATAATGGGAGACTTTAACACCCCACTGTCAACATTAGACAGATCAACGAGACAGAAAGTCAACAAGGATACCCGGGAATTGAACTCAGCTCTGCACCAAGCGGACCTAATAGACATCTACAGAACTCTCCACCCCAAATCAACAGAATATACATTTTTTTCAGCACCACACCACACCTATTCCAAAATTGACCACATAGTTGGAAGTAAAGCTCTCCTCAGCAAATGTAAAAGAACAGAAATTATAACAAACTATCTCTCAGACCACAGTGCAATCAAACTAGAACTCAGGATTAAGAATCTCACTCAAAGCCGCTCAACTACATGGAAACTGAACAACCTGCTCCTGAATGACTACTGGGTACATAACGAAATGAAGGCAGAAATAAAGATGTTCTTTGAAACCAACGAGAACAAAGACACAACATACCAGAATCTCTGGGACACATTCAAAGCAGTGTGCAGAGGGAAATTTATAGCACTAAATGCCCACAAGAGAAAGCAGGAAAGATCCAAAATTGACACCCTAACATCACAATTAAAAGAACTAGAAAAGCAAGAGCAAACACATTCAAAAGCTAGCAGAAGGCAAGAAATAACTAAAATCAGAGCAGAACTGAAGGAAATAGAGACACAAAAAACCCTTCAAAAAATTAATGAATCCAGGAGCTGGTTTTTTGAAAGGATCAACAAAATTGATAGACCGCTAGCAAGACTAATAAAGAAAAAAAGAGAGAAGAATCAAATAGACGCAATAAAAAATGATAAAGGGGATATCACCACCGATCCCACAGAAATACAAACTACCATCAGAGAATACTACAAACACCTCTACACAAATAAACTAGAAAATCTACAAGAAATGGATACATTCCTCGACACATACACTCTCCCAAGACTAAACCAGGAAGAAGTTGAATCTCTGAATAGACCAATAACAGGAGCTGAAATTGTGGCAATAATCAATAGTTTACCAACCAAAAAGAGTCCAGGACCAGATGGATTCACAGCTGAATTCTACCAGAGGTACAAGGAGGAACTGGTACCATTCCTTCTGAAACTATTCCAATCAATAGAAAAAGAGGGAATCCTCCCTAACTCATTTTATGAGGCCAGCATCATTCTGATACCAAAGCCTGGCAGAGACACAACCAAAAAAGAGAATTTTAGACCAATATCCTTGATGAACATTGATGCAAAAATCCTCAATAAAATACTGGCAAACCGAATCCAGCAGCACATCAAAAAGCTTATCCACCATGATCAAGTGGGCTTCATCCCTGGGATGCAAGGCTGGTTCAACATACGCAAATCAATAAATGTAATCCAGCATATAAACAGAGCCAAAGACAAAAACCACATGATTATCTCAATAGATGCAGAAAAAGCCTTTGACAAAATTCAACAACCCTTCATGCTAAAAACTCTCAAGAAATTAGGTATTGATGGGACATATTTCAAAATAATAAGAGCTATCTATGACAAACCCACAGCCAATATCATACTGAATGGGCAAAAACTGGAAGCATTCCCTTTGAAAACTGGCACAAGACAGGGATGCCCTCTCTCACCGCTCCTATTCAACATAGTGTTGGAAGTTCTGGCCAGGGCAATCAGGCATGAGATGGAAATAAAGGGTATTCAATTAGGAAAAGAGGAAGTCAAATTGTCCCTGTTTGCAGACGACATGATTGTTTATCTAGAAAACCCCATCGTCTCAGCCCAAAATCTCCTTAAGCTGATAAGCAACTTCAGCAAAGTCTCAGGATACAAAATCAATGTACAAAAATCACAAGCATTCTTATACACCAACAACAGACAAACAGAGAGCCAAATCATGAGTGAACTCCCATTCACAATTGCTTCAAAGAGAATAAAATACCTAGGAATCCAACTTACAAGGGATGTGAAGCACCTCTTCAAGGAGAACTACAAACCACTGCTCAAGGAAATAAAAGAGGATACAAACAAATAGAAGAACATTCCATGCTCATGGGTAGGAAGAATCAATATCGTGAAAATGGCCATACTACCCAAGGTAATTTACAGATTCAATGCCATCCCCATCAAGCTACCAATGACTTTCTTCACAGAATTGGAAAAAACTACTTTAAAGTTCATATGGAACCAAAAGAGAGCCCGCATCGCCAAGTCAATCCTAAGCCAAAAGAACAAAGCTGGAGGCATCAGACTACCTGACTTCAAACTATACTACAAGGCTACAGTAACCAAAACAGCATGGTACTGGTACCAAAACAGAAATATAGATCAATGGAACAGAACAGAGCCCTCAGAAATAACGCCGCTTACCTACAACTATCTGATCTTTGACAAACCTGACAAAAACAAGCAATGGGGAAAGGATTCCCTATTTAATAAATGGTGCTGGGAAAACTGGCTAGCCATATGTAGAAAGCTGAAACTGGATACCTTCCTTACACCTTATACAAAAATCAATTCAAGATGGATTAAAGATTTAAACGTTAGACCTAAAACCATAAAAACCCTAGAAGAAAACCTAGGCATTACCATTCAGGACATAGGCGTGGGCAAGGACTTCATGTCCAAAACACCAAAAGCAATGGCAACAAAAGACAAAATTGACAAATGGGATCTAATTAAACTAAAGAGCTTCTGCACAGCAAAAGAAACTACCATCAGAGTGAATAGGCAACCTACAACTTGGGAGAAAATTTTCGCAACCTACTCATCTGACAAAGGGCTAATATCCAGAATCTACAGTGAACTCAAACAAATTTACAAGAAAAAAACAAACAACCCCATCAAAAAGTGGGCGAAGGACATGAACAGGCACTTCTCAAAAGAAGACATTTATGCAGCCAAAAAACACATGAAAAAATGCTCATCATCACTGGCCGTCAGAGAAATGCAAATCAAAACCACTATGAGATATCATCTCACACCAGTTAGAATGGCAATCATTCAAAAGTCAGGAAACAACAGGTGCTGGAGAGGATGTGGAGAAATAGGAACACTTTTACACTGTTGGTGGGACTGTAAACTAGTTCAACCATTGTGGAAGTCAGTGTGGCGATTCCTCAGGGATCTAGAACTGGAAATACCATTTGACCCAGCCATCCCATTACTGGGTATATACCCAAATGACTATAAATCATGCTGCTATAAAGACACATGCACACGTATATTTATTGCGGCATTATTCACAATAGCAAAGTCTTGGAACCAACCCAAATGTCCAACAATGATAGACTGGATTAAGAAAATGTGGCACATATACACCATGGAATACTATGCAGCCATAAAAAATGATGAGTTCATATCCTTTGTAGGGACATGGATGAAATTGGAAACCATCATTCTCAGTAAACTATCGCAAGAACAAAAAAACAAACACCGCATATTCTCACTCATAGGTGGGAATTGAACAATGAGATCACATGGACACAGGAAGGGGAATATCATACTCTGGGGACTGTGGTGGGGAGGGGGGAGGGGGGAGGGATAGCATTGGGAGATATACCTAATGCTAGATGACGAGTTAGTGGGTGCAGCGCACCAGCATGGCACATGTATACATATGTAACTAACCTGCACAATGTGCACATGTACCCTAAAACTTAAAGTATAATAAAAAAAAAAAAAAGTATAGGTTAACTAAAATATGCATTTACTGAGGTATAGTGTTAAACCCATTAGGTGACATTTATGAGAAATTCTGTCAGTCTCTTGTGGATCTAATGAATTCTGATAAAATACCTCAGAACTTAGCTCGTGAACTGCAAAATGGCTCTAATGAAGATACAGCTACAAATGCTCTGGGCTGTTGGAAAGTGGAAGTGTTTACTAATATAATTGATCTAAAAAAAAACATTCAAGAAAAATGGGCATAAAAGAGATTAGGGATGTCATTTTGGAGAGTGAGAACATCTAAAACAAAACTTATGATTACTTCTCCTTTATTTTAGATAATTAAAAAGATTTGTTTATTACATAAATTTGGAAATCACTATTCTACATAGTTATAGGATTAGAATTAATTTTTTCGTAAGTACGTTCTTAAGACCTTAGGGTATAATATATTTAACTCTGGGAAAGATAGCAGTGGTTTTCCCCAATCCAGGAATAAATATGAAACAGTTTGTTTTCTCTATTTTTTTCTCTAAATATTTTGTACTTGCCTTCTAACTTTTGAAGCCATATGCCATGGTAGAAGCAGTGGCTGTATGTTTTAGAGACACCAAGGGGCCCCCTGATGTTATTTGCAGGAGCAATTGATCTTTAGGATAGGATTTATGAATTTTTTGAAATGTATCTGAGCTATTCAAGTTTATTTTTACAAAGGCTAGTATCAGTAGGTGTGACTTCTTAAGATAGAATTCTGTTAAAATTTTTATCCTAAGTCTCTTTTTGTGTCATTGTATAAAATCAGGAAGTGTATTTGGGAATAGGTACAATAAGGACTCTTTCTTATCCTCAAAAGCTTCTTGATAATAACATTTTCTTCTTTCCAACTTATGTTGTGAGGAACAGTATGTCTATATAGACATTTAAAATGTTGGATGCATTCCATTCACATATTATATATCCTTTGGACATCAAGCAGATTTTGAATTCTCTTGTAGTGTGAGCATCACACCTTTTTTTTTGTCAAAGTGCTATTCAGCTTTTGTTCCTTTAGCATTAAAAAAAGATATCAAAATCTATTAATGCTTTCTATGACCTTTTATAGATGAAGACAAGGCAAAAAAAATTTTTCCCAAAAAATCAATTTAAATTATTACTATAAAATTTCTGAAGGATCTGCTGTGCAATAGGGGCATATATTTTCCTAAAATTAAGACTTAAATAATAGGTTTATATTGACTATTGATTAGTAGCAAAACTTTAGAGATGTCCATGAATCCTCATATTCTGGAAGTTGCTAGAAATATAGAGGAAATTAAAATTAACAGTCTTGTACCAGATTCTTATTGCATATACTTCATATTTCTCTGTATTTGTAGCTTGTAGTCTCTGCAGAGTCTTTTCAATTTGAATGGTAAAGAATAATGGCTGCCAAACATAGCTAACCATTAAAATCATGGTTGTTAGGAAACAAGATCTCCAGCCGCATAATTGATTCAATGATCTGGGGACAGATGGTGAGGGTGGGGGAAAGGGGCATGCAGAAATCAGCATTTTAAAACCTCCCCATGTGGTTCTGATAATAAACCAGATTTGGCTTAAGTATCGAAGTGGTCATATTTCTTATTACAGCAATTAGAAGGAAAAGAAAAACCTCATGGTTTTAAAAGGGCAGAATTTCAAGCAATCACAGTGTCAGTGCATGTAATAGAAGACATTTACTTCAATAAGTTTGCTGCTTATTGCAATATCCCTGTCAGAAACAATGTGACTTTGTTCCTGGGTCACAAAGCCTGGCATACTTAATGAGAAGGTGTAATGAAAAGGCAGTCATAGCCCCTTGGGAAGAGGACTAGAGGAAGGCCATCCTTTCTGATTCTGATAGATTGTGGACAGAAAGAAGGAGAAGGGAGAGTCAGTCAACAGTACGTCTAATTCCCTTCCTCCCGTTAAGCTCTGATGTGGAAGAGAGTTACTTGGGTTTAAGTGAATAATTGTGGGAAGCAGCCCAGATTTATTGGCCGGCTTCCCTGGACTTATAAGGAAACAACTGCAGATACTTAGAGGAAAAGTAACCTTTAGCTCAGTGCCACAGCTTAGCATAACATAATTGAGATGGCGTAAGTCATAGAGAAGGACAAACAGGGAGTAAAATTCAAGTTTTGGGAATCACACCAGTAAAAATTATTATACTATATCTGAAATTTAAAAGTAAGATGCTAGATTAACATATAGAGAATTTACAAAATAAATGGAAAATATCAAATTTAACACCTCATGAGCCCCTCATGTAGGGGGTCTCACATTCACATCAAGACTGTATAAAGGTGGTGAAAATGGACCTAGGGAGACTGTTAAAGACAGAGGAGAAGGTGAAGAGGATGTGTGTATGTATGTGTGGATGGGGAGTAAGAGAGTTTCTATCTCCTTCACTTCAAGCTCAGTTTGGGAGGAGGCTTCAATGGGATCACTCAGTTTGAAATGTATTCTCTACTCTTGGGTAACACAGAGAACAATGCCTGTCTGCAACAGAAGGGTAAAGGTGGCAGTGTGAGGACAGGCTAACACTTATAAGCTTGTTGGAACTAAGGATGTATGAGCATTTCCCATGTTGGGGATGTGGAAAAGAGATCTTTCTGAGTTGGAAGTATGAGGAATCTTTTAACAGTGAAAGTCCAAAATTGAGTGGGGCACTATAAAAGCCAGGGGCTCAGGAAGGGCAGGTGTCCACATGACAGTGTGGCCAGAAATGGAGGTTTCCAATGAGAACACTCTCTTAGGAACCCATAAAATCCTCTATGAAGAAGAGTCAATATTAAAACACACTCCAGAAGGCCCCCTTATCACGGAACAATAGAACTTGCCACTGTCCATGGTCTTTTCTTAATGCACTCTCCATGTGGGACTAATCCTGGGAAGTTCTGCATCTTGCTGATCAAGCTGGTGGAAGAAGAGTAGGATTAGCCTAGTAAGAGAGGCTAATCCTTTCCCACTGTAAGTTGTCAGCTTAGGCCCCAGCAAGTGAGAGCAGAGGGGATACTAGTTAAAGTTGTGTTTAGAGTTTTGATTATCACATGAACCAGCTTAATTTAGCAAATCAGAATTTTTTTTTGAGTTGTAATGACTGAAGGATTGCTTATATGCGTGAAAGTTTTACATCTATGGGGAGGGAGTGGAAAGAGATTTTATTAATCTTAAAAGTGTTTAAAAGAAGGGAAATAAAAATGAAAATTGTGTTTTAATCACACTGGGTTAGCTTAATACAACCATTTCAGATAGGCTGATTGGTAAAGGGATGTGGAAATGTCTGTGTGCCCTGGGGAGGGATGTGGAGGTGCAGAGAGTGCTGGGTGAGTGGTGGAGTCACAAGGCAGCAGTATTCTGTACTATAAGACTAGGGGTAAGGAGTAACTTCAAGGACTTCACTTTTAAGAACCAGCAAGACATCTTCCTCTCACCAAAAATAGAAAAATAAGTGTAACAAAAATATTGACCTAGTGTAAGTGTAGTACCAGAAGACCAGACCAGTTGCTCTGCAGAGATGACCCGTAGATTCAGGTCCCTTTTCCCAAACTCTGCTGCCTTATATGTCATATGCTACTCCCTTCACTTGGTACCATCTTGAAGAGGAGGAGAGGATGGGTGCAATGGAACTGGACAATTTATTGAAGTCATGTAAGCAGAGACTGAGTTACCTAAAGAGGCAGCTTAAATTATTAGGTCAAATGAAAGATACTGCAATGAACTAAATTTTAGTTTTTCCATGCTAAATAATTACTGATAGTAATGGTGGTTGTAACAATGGTAGTGAAGGGTAGTAGTTATAAAAACAGGTCAGAACAAGTTAGAAAAAAAATTATAGCGTAGTATGAGGGAATTATTTACTTTTCTCCATTTGTGGTCATTTTTTCTTGTAGTATTTCATTGGAGGAGGAAGATAAATCAGGTAGCTGCTGTGTAGTACAAGCTCAATGCTTATTTCTTTCACTGATTTTAGGGCAGTATTAGGGATCATACATTACTTTGTTTCTTGGGCTGGTGAAGAGAGAATCTGGTGTGGGATAGAAGAAAGACTGCACTGGATGAGAGTGGAGAAGTCATAGAATGGCTTATGTTTTCACACCAAGCAGTCAAAAATAGCGAGTGGCTTCTTCACATTAGTTCTGTTTTGAATGGGTCAAGAGCCAAGTGTGTTTAGCTTTTGCCACCACATACTTTCTCAAAGAGAAGGAGGTGGGGGAAGGGAAGAGGTTGATTTATTATTGTAGGGGATTTCTCCTTGATTTTCTTTTCCTTGATTTTATTTCCAGAATGGAGCTAATGGTATTGAAGATATGCAAAACTAGGTGGTATTGTTCAAGTATACTGATTTAACACGTCCATTTTACAGCTTTTATTTTAAAAAGGGAGACTGAGAAAATTTGTTTTACAAAAAAAGTGAGGTTGCTGAACTTCTTGATTTCTTAAGAGGACCACAAGGATTTAATAACCTTAGAAGTACAAGCTACCTTGTAGATGGCTGCAGGATGGCAGAATGTCTATAAGAGTCATGGATATGGATTCTTTTAGGAAATCAATCATCTTGGGTGATCAGACCGTATTATAACAGACAAGGCATGACCTTTTTCCTGGTTAACCTATTTATTTTTCCTCTTGTGTTTATTAAAGAGTCTATTTTCAAGGTGGGGAGGATAATATAGGCATATTATTTAGACCTAATAAATGATTGGTAACATGGCTTTTTTTTTGAGAGTGCTTTGATGGAATTTTGTTTAACTTTGAGGGTTAGTATTATTTTTTAAAAAAGAAGAAAAAGAAAAGGGAAAAAATTATGAACTTTTTGGGACTTCATGATCTTGCATCAGCATGTATTTAAAAGCCATTAAGCATCTTGATTAGTTTGGAACATGGTATAAAGACTGTTACATTACTGGTTGCTGCATCTGAATACTGGTTGCAATATTTGTCACAGTAAAATGCACCAATCAGAAAATGTGGGAAAATTATTATACACTTCAGTGGTTGATTTGGCCTAGGTATTGGACATAATGAGAGTCATTTAAAGAAAAGTATTCAAAGGGTTAGATACTATAGAAGGGATAGCAGTTCAGCTGTGTTAGACATGACCACAAAATAAAGTGTGGAATTTCTCAGGCCACACATAGAGATAATTTTCCTTATTGAATGATCACACTTTGCATATGTTAATGACTTTTCCTTACATCTTTAGGTTGAGTGATCACTCTTAATGAGTTATTATTATTTTTTTTTTTACAAAAAACCCCAGCCAGGCATGGTGGCTCATGCCTATAATCCCAGCACTTTGGGAAGCTGAGGCAGGCAAATCACCAGAGGTCGAGAGTTCGAGACCAGCCTCGCCAACGTGGTGAAACCCCATTTCTACCAAAAATACAAAAATTAAGCAGGCATAGTGGCACATGGCTGTAATCCCAGCTACTCAGGAGGCTGAGTCAGGACAATTGCTTGAACCCGTGAGGCAGAGGTTGCAGTGAGCCAAGACCACGCTACTGCACTTCAGCCTGGGGGACAGAACAAGACTCTGTCTCAAAAAAAAAAATCCCCCCAAACCCCCAAACTTTTCTTCAGCATACTAATTGACATTGTACATACTAATGACATTGTACATCTACTTTAATTGAAAGGTTTATGTTCACATTTAATATACCAATTCATTATGTTCTGAAATAAGGATAACATGACGTCACTAAAGTCAGAATGCATATGTGTGACTTCACATCTTATTTAAAAAGTCAAAGAGGGCTTTCATTGCAAACCCTGATTTTTCTGGACATGGATCCTATAGAACATGCTCTGTTATGCAACAGCTGCTTATTCAGCCTGATTTTCTACTGGCTTACTTTTCTCCGTGGCATCCTTAGGAAGCCTGTTAAGAGGATTTCTGACAAAAAAAAAAAAAAAAAAAAAACCTGACTCAGAGATCCAGCTATCAAAACATGTATCATCCAACCACGCACTGGAGTCAGCAGAGGTTGTTGGGAGGCAGGGCTGGAAAAGACAGTGACAGGTTTCAGAATGAGCTCACAGGCTCTGCTCACTCTCCCAGAGGACTTGATTTTTGAATTGAGCAGGATTAAGTGGCTTTGGGAGGACAGAAGCTAGTATTATCTGGGGAGTAATAACAAGGCTCAGCCACTCTGTTACCCTGAAAGGAATGTGAAAACTGTTGTGTTTTTCTATTTGATGTTTTGTTTCATAAGTTTTGGGAGCAGAAGGCGGCTAGGATTGCCCTGAGTTCTGCAGGTTAAAAGTATGAACAATGTGTTAGGAGCTCTTTAAATTTAAAAGGAGGCTCTTTTCGAAGTTTTACCTGAGCAAAGGGTAGATAGGCATCAATCTTCCCAGATACTAGTAACATATAGTGGGAATATGTTTGTTGTAGAATATATTTGATTTAAGCATGAAGATATTTTACTATCTTAAAATTATATGTATTATTTATAAAAATATATGACATTATTTTATAAAGAAAATGATTAAAAGCTGCTAAATTTCCACCTCAACTTATAACATATAGGAAATGTGCCAGGTATATTAGGATGAAGATACACTGTGATATTGATAATTGAACTATGATGTAATTCCAAAAGAGTGGGCCAACCATACAAGAATATCTTGGTGGAATTTTAGTTATAGTATTAGAAATGTAAACTTGAAGGTGAAGTGAGGTTTTCTCTGGGGATGGAGATTAGGGAGCATAAAAAATGAAGCCAATGAACTCAAGGAAAAACGTGTCCATTTAATCAGCATTTGTTGTACTTTTAAAAAATGGCTTATTTAAAACAGGTTTTTTAGGTTAGCTCAAAAAAAATTTTTTTTAAGTATACAAAAAGTTACATATTTCTTCCTCTATCTTCCTCTTACCCATCTCACACTCTGTTCACCCACTCCTGCTGGTAACCACTGCTATACATTTCTTATATGTTCTTGCTGTGGCAGATTGTGTTTCCAAAGATGGCCATCCCACCTGCTCTCTTGCAATGTGACTTTGCCACTTCCCCCATTAAGAGATAGAATCTATTTTCCCTCCTCTTGAATCTGGGCTGCTCAGTGTTCTAAGCTCTGTATAGGAATTAACTCATTCGAGCCTTACAAGAGCCATATGAGGAGATACCATTATTATCCCTGTTCTACAAATGAGGAAACAATAAAGGTAATAAGCCAAAGGTTACTTAAGAACAACATTCAGAGAGTAGAAATTATAGTATATACAGGAAGAAATAGAACCTTTAATTCATCCACAGAAAGCACTCAGGAAGTGTTGGTTATTATTAACAGCATTTCAAATATGTTATTTCTATGTTAATTTTGTATAATTTCTGATTTCACATTTTTCTAATTTTCTAACATATTATTTTCATTTTTTCAAAATAATCTTCCATTCCCTTTTTTATTGTTTTACTGTTATTCACTTTTCTTTTCAAGTCCTTAATTCTGTATCTAAACCTTAATCCCATTTAATTTTCCATTTTTAAACTCAAATTTTAAAAAATTCATTACCTCTTTTGCATTCCTGTTTTTAGTTTTCAAAATTCTATTGTTATGGAGACTTCTCAACCTAAATCTCATGTCGTATTTCATTATTTTTAACTCATTATTTAATTCTTATTTGGAAATTAGTTTTTTCTGTTTTTAAAAATTAATTTTACCTTTTTATTGTATTTTATTCTTAGTATATTTTGAATCTTTTAAGTTTCTTCTAGTCTTTCATGGTGAGAGTTTCTGATAATCTTCGTAATTTGTCTCTCTCACAAGTAACATCATCTAGTATATAAGACTCTAAAAGCCTGTAATCTTCTACCTTGAACTGGATGATCTGGGACAGGTTTCTACACTTTGAGTAGTGAATTTGATGGTTTAAGCTACCTTTAGTTGTACCTTTTGAGATCCATTATCTTCCCTATTTTATGGAATGTGGCCAGTTGGGGTCATTAAACAGAGGACACTGATGTAGTAGCTTTACTTGTTTTTTTATACGTACACCTGCAAGAGAAGTCAAAATACTCACTTTGCCATATTCATGTTTTAGGCTTTTTTTTTAATTGTTCCTGATAATTGGTTAAAAACTTTGGCTGAGATTAGGTTTAGGCTTGCTGTTGAGCTCCTTGATCATATGACAAGGATTTTTCTTAACAATGAACCATTATAGTCAAGGTAGACTCTGTATTCTGGACACAGGCTGGTTCTCTTTTTGCTGATACTTTAGTTTCTATTTATTCTACACACACTGTAATTGAGCTTATTATTGTTGGTCACTGATGACCAGAACTGATTTCAAATTCAAGGAGGCATTTTCTGGAGTGATTGCAGTAGTTCCTATCTCTGTGAGCCTTCTCCCTTCAAGGCAGATGCATTAACATTAGTGAAGACTTCAGGCACATTTCTTCTCTGGGGACCAGCAATCTAGACCACTGAATATTAAGCCTTCTTTGCTTATACCATCTCAAGATAGATGCCTTGAACTAAATATTTTTATCTTTGGAAAAAAAGTAAACCATAGCCAATACTACCCGTGGTGAGAATAAAGAGATTAGAGGACAGAGAAGACTATGATGACCAAAGGGACTTTAAGATATATTGGTTTTCGGTTGTGGTCACAACGTACGATGGTAGCTTAAAAGGAGATTTCACCTCTTATTTCCTCTTAACAGTTTTGATAATGTAAAAATGGTTTGATACATGTGGTATCCTAGAAAATGTAGAAATCACCTTCTAATGCTTGGTTTGACAAAGCCTTTTAGGTAGCAAAGAAAACAAAACACTACAAAACAAAACAAAACAAAACAAAATTAAACAACAAAAAGAGACTAGTTAGTGCTTGACATATGAAACAAAAATAAAAAATTTCCACCTGCGATTTTTACCACATGTAAACTATAGGGACCAAAAGGAAAGTTCCCCTTGGCCCTCTGATGATTCATTGAAAAATCGACTCAAAAAAGGCATATTAATTGGAGAAAAGGCATCCAAATTCATTTAATGTATACACATAGAAGTCTTCAGAATGAAGACCCAAACATACAGGGAAAATTGTCCATTTTAATGCTTAGGTTCAACAAAATACGGACATCCATGTAGAAATATAATTGAACAAAATGTGTATGATCTAACGCTAATATGCTGAGTGGGGAAACCCAGCAAGGCCTGTCTGTCCAGATTGTTCTTGGCCTCTCTGAACATGCACTTTTTCCTCTGAGTGTAGATCTAAACCTCTCTTGAGTGGGAGGGTCTTATGACCTATAGTCAAACAAGGTAGGTCAGATAAATTTTTATGACCAGTTTTTACACAGCAAGGTAGAGGGAAAGTTAGAAAAATATTTTTAGGTTTTCTGGCTGGCTTTGGGGAAAAGGGATTCTGTTTTCTGTAACCCACCTTGGGGAAGAAGGATTCTAATTTCCATGTCTAGCTTTGGGGGAGAATGGGACTTAAAGATAGGAGGGCAGGGGAAGGTCAGGGAAATAATTTTTCTTTGAGGCTGATTCTGAGGCCTTCATTTTGGGGTATTACTTTCTGAGTCCCAAGATTATCCAGTCTGAAACTTCTCCAAGAAATTTACAGTCCAGAAATTGAGTTGGTGGACCATCTTATAAGCAGCTGAACCAATCTTTTCAATCCCATGAATAGGCCAGTCCAATTAAACAGTTAACATCTGTGTTTCATTTCAGGCAGTGATGTTGTAAGTGGCCGTCCACCAAAGTAAGGCCTCTATATGATCTGAGCAACCAGATGTTTATTAAGAGATGTTTCTATGGAAATAAAAGGAAAACAAATGTTAGTGGTTAGAACAAACTATAAACTCATTTTTTTTGAGTCCAGATGGCAGCCAATCATGAAGGTTTTTAGATGTTGGGCTTGAAGCATCTTCAGGAAGTGAGAGCAGATAGTGGCAACCTGACACATTTTTCCTGGTTTGTAGTTTGCCTCAGGTGTTCCAGTGAGCTTTCTGAGCAGTCTATTTATCAACAGGCACAGAGTCTGTTCATGTATTAAGTTGCTGTGATGATTTTTTTCCAAGTTTGTATCAAATTTTCTGGCTTCAGCTTCCAGGGCTTCAGGAAAAAGTGTTTTTAATTTTAGTGATTCCAAGTGATTCCAAAAACACTTCAGGAAAAAGTGTTTTTAATTTTAGTGATTTCCAGAAAAATGGAAAGAAATTTGGAAATATTAGTAATATTAGTTTAAATACTTGTAGACATGAAAGAATTCAAGGTCCACTCCAGATTTGTAGGGAAATAATAAATATTAAAAAGCAATGGACAAAGCTAGAGTCTAATAACAGGTGTACTATAGTTTTCTGCTGAAAACATAAATTTTCTCTCTCTAGTCCCCCATTTCTACCAAAGACGAATAGTAGGACTAATTTATTTGGAAAATAAGTTTTAGTCATATATTTGGCTTGATTATACATGTGAAGTTCACTGAGAATAGTGATTAGACAATATAGGCTCTTTTTAAGTTGGCTTTACTGGAACTTTTTCAAAAGAAATCTCAGATTAGTCTTTTACAGGCCTCAAGGCTAAAAAGGCAAGCCAAGGATTTGCCAGACTGTACCTATAATACTGATATAAATTGGCTGAATTCCTTGCTCTCAAGGTGCCAAAATAACTTGAGCCTGTCAGAAAGTGACATTCCTTACTTACCTTGTAAAGAAACCAGGTAGACAAGGTACCAGAACAGTCTTTCCCAGGAACTTTTTATTGACCCTATAAAGTCAACATCAATTTCTCAAAGCAGTCTGAGCATATCTGAAAATATGCCATTTTAGTTATGACTGGTGAAATAACCAGTGTCTCCATTTGTATCTTGTTATAAAACAGATAGTTATTGATAATAATTATTCATAATTATTGCCGTAATTTTTATTTTTTTGAGATGGAGTCTCATTCTTGTTGTCCAGGCTGGAGTACAATGGCGCAATCTTGGCTCACTGCAACCTTCACCTCCTGAGGTGATTCTCCTGCCTCAGCCTCCTGAGTAGCTGGGATTATAGGCACCTGCCACCATGCCCAGCTAATTTTTGTACTTTTTTAGTAGAGATGGGGTTTCACCATGTTGACCAGGCTGGTCTTGATCTCCTGACCTTAGATGACCTACTCGCCATGGCCTCCCAAAGTGCTGGGATTACAGGTGTAAGCCACTGTGCCTAGCCAACAAATTAAGCATATTTACAAATAGTTTCCAAATTCTGGAGGAAATAAGGTAGAGAGAAAGATAAATCCTTCAGATTTTGCTTATAAAAGTATACTTTACCCAATTGGTTGTAAGCTATAAACAGTTCAAAAGGAAGAAAGAAAGTTTTCTTGACTGTGTTAAACAAAGCATGAAAAGAATCAGCAATGTTTCAAACAAAAAGCTCACAGAAAATTATTTCAGTCCTCTATCAGTTCAGTCCCAGGTAATTAACTCTTGTCAGCTTGATGTTGGGTTAGCAATCCTCGTGAACGCATCAGCTTTTCAACTAGAATCCTGGAAGTTTTTTGCTAGTCCAATGGTATGATCTCCAAGATTGATCAGAAAGCTGTATTTAAAGTACTCCTAAGAGTCCTTTTCATGAATTTCCTTAAAAAAAGAAGCAAGTTTTGGTCTGTATCTGATTATAAACTACTTTTTGAGGAGAATTCAAATAAAACAATAATTGTCTGTGGATGACAGAAGTCTTAGAATAACTGTAGTTAAAAACACATTTGACAAGAAAATTTGGTTATTTTTGTGGCATACAACAATTTAATATAATAATTATTATTGATAACATATTAAGGCATATTATCAGAATTTTAAGAATCACATACAATTTTAGAATACATATTAAGAACATATTTATACAAATATAACCTCCCCAAAAGTTAGACACTATTTCTTATTTGACATTCCTATATGATTTTTAACATATCAAATCTTGTATTATCTCTTGGACTTCCAGGGGCCCTAATATCCAGAAAATTAGCTTGAGGTCAAAAAGACTATTTAGAAATTGAAATTTTGATTTTACCAATTCAAATATCAAAGGTTTAAGACAGTTGCTCAATATAGAATCACAGGTCACTCTGTAAAATAAGGCATTCGTTTAGCCAAAGCAGTAACTCAAAGATTTCAAAAAACAACAATCTTTAATCTTTGATAGAAGACTCAGTTTCCTAAACAATCACAAGACCTAATAAAGATACCATGAGGCAAATACTGAATCTATCTCTCTTTCTTGCCCCTTTTTTTGTAGTTTACTCAAAAGGTAAATAAATATCTTTTAATACCTCTTATTAATACTACCAAACAATCTTGTTCAAAAAAGAAAAAGTTTACCTTTGTATCAGCGTATTATTGTTAAGCTAATTTTAACAAAATCTTATAAACAAATCCATCTAATCCCAATCAGCTTTGACCACATAAAATAAGATTTTTATAAGCCTTTTATAACCTCTTATAATTTTTCTCACTTTTAATTTCCTGAACTTTTAATATATATTTAGTTTTATTTTTCTATTTTTATTTAATTTAAAACAATTAAAACATTTTTTAATTAGATAAAATTATTTTTCTTTTAATAAAAACTACATTCTTATGTCTTCTTATAACTTTTTACTTTACCAAAAACACATCCAACTTTTAAAATACACTTACATGTAGAATTATTTCTCTTTTATCAAGTAGGTTTAATTACATATATGAATTACAGTGTTAACTCTTGGTAACCCTTATTTTCATTGAAAAATCTAGGAAGTAAGCAGTTTTAATTATGTGTATCAGATACGTAACCCAGGACAAAGGACAATGCTCAGGGGATCTAATTTATCCCAGCATGGCAAGAAGCACAGCCAGACCAGAGGACAGGCTGGGTGTTGTCCCTAGGCCTCACCATGACCCATGGTTGAAATCCAAAAATACAAGTTCACAGATTTTTAAAAAAATATGTAATTTATTATTTATATATATATAATAGAAGCAACAGTTTTATTACTGTAAAATATCTAGTAGAGATAGCATAAACCTGTCTAACCAATAGATTCAAGCAAAAATGTCTATATTAGATTTTTTTTTTTTTTTTTTGGGATGGGAGTCTCACTCTGTCACCCAGGCTGGAGTGCGGTGGCACAATCTCTGCTCACTGGAAGCTTGGCCTCCTGGGTTCACGCCATTCTCCTGCCTCAGCCTCCCAAGTAGCTGGGACTACAGGTGCCTGCTACCACACTTGGCTAATTTTTTGTATTTTCTTTCTTAGTAG
The DNA here is from genome assembly GCF_028858775.2 of Pan troglodytes. NCBI lineage: Eukaryota > Metazoa > Chordata > Mammalia > Primates > Hominidae > Pan > Pan troglodytes. The sequence continues at coordinate 66,545,248 of NC_072403.2, forward strand.
AGATGGGATTTCACTGTGTTAGCCAGGATGGTCTCGATCTCCTGCCCTTGTGATCCACCCGCCTTTGCCTCCCAAAGTGCTAGGATTACAGGCATGCGCCACCGTGCCCAGCCTAGATTCTTAAGATGCTTTTGTTTTACCAACAAATTAAAAACTATCTTTATTTACCAAAGATTAGTAAAGTCACATGAACTAGAAAAAGTAACTAATACTTTTACTTAGTTTATGATAATTTGTTTATTTATAAGTCAATTTAATATAACATAGACAGTATATAGACAGACATATACCCATGTACACACAGATATAGACAAACATAAATAAAGATATTATAGTTTTGCTTTTAAAATTTCAGCCAAGAGACAGGTAAAACTCACCAGTTTAAAAGGACAGTGGGATTAAATGGTGCCTCTGTAAATCAACAAGTTATGGCTGAAGACCGTAACAAGTTTAGAGTAAAGGGGCAGTCAATTTACATCTCAAGGCAAAGAGAGAGAATTTGAGCTTTTTCAAGAAAGTGTTTAGTTGTGTTAGTTCGAGGAAGATTAAAAATGAATGCCAAAGTAACACAAAATCATAGGAATTTACCAGAGGATTGCATAAAGAGACCAATTTCATTTAGATAGGTAGCTTTTAATTTAATATTTTTCAACTAAACCACTGAACTCAGGGCTGAGCCCATTAAGAAACAGGGCAAACAAAGTATTTGCAGTTTTTAGGACCTAAAAATTTAAATATGTGAAAAGCAGGCATAATTGGAAGGCAGAAAATCTAAACTTTAAAAATCAAGAATTTCACTTTTACATTGAATCCCAGAACCCCTCAAAGAGGGAAGTGCCACGTGACCCAGCTGTACAAGGCTTTCACAATGTACTTGGCTACAAAGACATTTCTCTAAGTGTTTAAATTGCATCCTTTCTTATCTAAGTGTGCAAAGATAAGAGTAACCCCAGTAGTAGAAACTATTGACTATAAACAACTGCAGCTCTTACCAGTGACCTGCCAGCCACCACACACACAAAGGTCAAGGTTTATTTTTTTTCACAGAACAAAGTAATTTTCTGATACTCTCCATAGTAAAAGAGATCAGATAATGCAGTGAAAAAGAGCAGAGTTTTAGACCTGACAGACTGTCCATGACTTCTAAAACTCTATAAGGAAAGTAGAAGAGCCCTTGAAAGGGGCTGGGTGGTGCTTTTTTCTGAGCTCCTTAAGGAATCTGAGTCATTAGAATTCTTCTCTGGATCTTTTCATTTGTACCAAAGGTGGCAAAGAGAAAGGAGGAGGAAGAAGGAGGAAGAACAATTTTTAAGAAAGGAAGCAAACAGAGGGACCAAGCACATAATTAAGAAAAAAAAAAAAAAAAGATTTTAGTCCACTGAAAATAAAATTTCCAAAAACAGAATTCAAGGAGAAAGAACAGAAAGGCCTTGTATGTATATATGTATGTGTATATATGTATATATTTATGTATTATGTATGTATATTTATGTGTGCATATCCATTATGTGTATTTGTATATATATGTTGAATGTTAGGTTTTCATTCAATTAACTTTTAATTGTACAGCTCTTAAAAAATCCTTTTAAGTCTCTTATTGTCAGATTTTATACAGGACAAACTACTGACATTTCTGGCTTATGAACTTTTTTTTTTTTTTTAAACCAAAGGTACCTTTTAAAGTCAAGCCTTAACTATCCAGAATCATCCTAAAGACAGCTCAAAGATAGGAAACTTTCTCTAGAATACTTTTTAGGGTCTCAGCTTCTCAGCCACCTTTCTACACAAAAAAGACCAAAAAACCTTGTGTGCCTTCCACAGATAGAAGAAGACATAAAATCAAAAGCTGTCCATGAATGGGAAAAGGATCAATAACAAATAGATACCCTGAAAAGTTAAAAGCCACACAAATATCAAAAATCAAGAGGGAATGGTTTCCTGAACAGGAATTGAACCCAGGCCATGGCAGTGAAAGCACAGAATTTTAACTATTATGTCACAAAGTGGAGTGGCCTTTATTGTTACTCCCACGGGGAAACTAAAGCAGGTGGTTTGAGAATACAAAGGATTTTAACTTTGTTTTAGGTCAGATTTTTGCTCTTTAATTTAGTCAAGAGAATTTCAAAGGCTAGCCATTGTACTATTACGTGTCTTTCTTCTAATTTAATCTTCCCATCAATTGTTTAGAATAAGTTATCTCTAAAATTCTTCTTCTTCTTCTTTTTATTTTTTAAATTCAGGAAGCTTTCTAATTTAAAGGATCCATCTTTTGTCCACTGATTAATTAGAATTTCCAACAGTGTGCTTATTCCAATAATGACTCAATCCAATAGCCTCTTCAGTGAAGAAGCAATTTCAAAGATTCCCCCAAATAGGCTAAGATAGACTAACTCTCCTAAGAGCTTGACACACTTGGAACAAAAAGTCTCGGTTTCTGGGCCATTCTCAGACTGGCCACCTAACATGACCTGAAAATGACACTGCTTGGATGGCAAGATCAAGAGAGAGTGCTCCCACAAGGTCACAAGTCAAGCTCTCAAAAATGTAAAATACAATGAGAGAGAGCCTCATTTGGTACCTCTCTTTATGACAGAACAACACAGAAAAACAAATACAATGAGTATTTCTGGGAGGAAAAGGATCAAACAATACAAATATTAACGTTGCAAAGTACCAAAAAGTACATCAGAATCGCTACACCGACTAGTTACACAATTTTTTTTCTCTCATTAATCAAAATTTTGCAGAGAAAAGGTGATTTTCACCATCCTCTCAGCTGGATTACATAGAGAGGGTGAGAGCCTGTCTGGTAAGAAATTCCTACCCTTATGCTAACTTACTGGGTCCTGGATTCTCTTCACTGAGGCTTCCGGAAGAGCAGAGCTTTGATCATCTTGTTCACAGTGTCAAACAGCTGGGGCAAAGGGAAAATTTCCCCTTCACCCTCTGAAGATTCACTGAAAACTGAACTCCCAAAAAGGCAGAGACTCCAATTAATCTCCTTCTTTGTGAGTTGATTTTTCAGTGAACCTTCAGAGGACAAAGGGGAAATATTCCCTAGGCCCCCAAAAACATTATCAGTGTTTTTTTAAAAAGTGGTAAAATAAAACTATGCAGAAAGCTCCAACAAACTAGTAAGAATAGATTTTGAGATATAATTACTTGAGGTACGATTTTGGAAAGTGAGGAAGAGGACTGGTTATTTATATTTCCTAGCTTTACAAAAAAATAATTTGCTCTGAATTTTATAATGAATTGCTTCCCTATGCTTCCTTGTCTTCTGTCATTGACTTAAGAGTTTAAGATATTTGTGGACAGATTTATCTTTTGAATTTTTCAGACTTCACATGGTGTGTTACAATTTCTTTCAATTTCTTTGTTATTAATGCCACATTTACCCTAAAATATAGTCCATCTTTTCTTTTTTAAAGGAAAAATTACAGATCTATTAGAGTATAATACAATAAATTCCTTTTACAATACAGACCATGTTCTTCTTGGTGAATTGCAAATTTGATTTTTTATGTTAATGTCCCCCCCAACCAAACAGGCAAGATTTAAGCATCGTTATTCCATTATTGACTTATCATACTCTGTCACCTCGTAGAAACCTGTCTTCACAGCAATGTGAACTTGTTTACAATTTTGACAATGTAGACAAGAATTAATTGACCTTAAATTTGTAAGCAGAGCTTAATTATAGCAAAACTAAATTTGCATTCCCCAGTTATTCATGTTTGTATTAAATTGTGCCTTAAATATTATGGGGAGAGCTGGGGTTATTAGTAATGATCTTTTGATCTTTTGATTGATCAGATAACAATTGTTTTTGTGCAAGAAGGACAGAGTTCTGATTCTCCTTTTTTATCACTTGTACCATGGCTTAATAGCTGTTTTTGATTAGCTGCAAGCATACTTCCCACATAAGATAATAAGTATATTTTTAGATGTGATGATGGTGGTGATGATATGGTTTTTTTTTCTTGGCACTTTAGAATATGTTTTATTGAAGGAAATTAGTGAAATCATACTTTTGTACATGCTTAAATAATTATTACCTAAGCTAGGATAGTAACAATTTTCTAAAGTCTTACAATACTACAATAACACAATAAACTAGCATTTTTTGAATGCTTGACGTGTGCCAGGTATTTTCCCCAGGACTTTACATGTATGATCACATTTAATTCACACAATAACCCTTTTAGGTAAATAATATTATTCTTATCTGCATTTTTAAAATGAGGAAACACAGGTAGAGACAGATCAATTTCCCTGATGTCACCCGGTAAGTGGCAATAATTGGAATTCAAAATCCAGTTTGACACCAGAAAGCAAATATACATTATATGATAGAAAGTTAAAGATTTGCTAACTGCCTGCTGTGGTGGCTCACACCTATAATCCTAGCACTTTGGGAGGTCGAGGCAGGCAGATTGCTTGAGGCCAGGAGTTCAAGACTGGCCTGAGCAACATAGGGAAACCCCATCTCTATTATTATTTTTATTTATTTTTTTATTTATTTTTGCTAAGAGCTTAGTGGAAAATTAACTTACTTCAAATAAAAATCTGCGATAATATCATTAAGAAATTTTCCTTCATTTAGGCAGTGTAGGTCCTATTTAGTAACAGATATCTCCCTTAGCTAGAGGTGGTAAATATACTATCAAATATTTTTATAGGATTAATGGAAATGGCCTGGCTCTCTCATTGATTTCTCATTATCAAAACACTGGATTCTCATTTGTTTCAAAGTGGTATTTTAGATTCAAAGTACACATTTCAAATTTTTGTTTTGTTTATGCCTTCCTTTGATGCTTCCTTCACAGGCAACACATCTGCTACTGGCTTATTCAAAGAGAATTTTCCCAGAAAAATTAAAAATATTCTTCATTATACTAATGTTAGTAATACTTTCAAATACTATATTTGCTAGAGGGTTAAAGCTAGTTTGAAAAATTAAAATAATATTTTGTTCTTCCTGAATTGTTAACCTATTTATTTCTTTGCAATTATTCTAAACTCTATCTATCTCTATTCATTTGCAGACTTAGTCCCAGCCTTTGAAAAACTGCTGGTACCATCTGCAGAAACACTACCGGTAATTTTCAGACATTACATCATTCACATTTAGTTTGGCCAGAGGCATTTAAAGTAATATCTTCAGGATCATTTTTTGGTTCTTCTAGCTGTATCCTGATAAAGTCCAAACAAAAAAAATTATAGACTCTATAATAGAAGAATGTTCCTACTAGTGTACTTCCGCAGTTTAAAATGACACCTTCAAAGGAACTTCTGGATCAGCTAAAATTTCTGGAAAAATCACTTTATGACCTTTTAGAGGTGTGTTGGCAATAGAATTGGCAGACTGGTCATGTGATTCTTGATTTCCTGCGAAATGTAACCGTCTTTAACTCTGAATCTGTGGGAATGCTTTATGCTCTACTTTGCAGGTGTCTTTAGTTAGTACTGCTTCTACTTTTCCAGAGAATGGTGCTAGGGAAGAACATGCTAAATTATCTGAGTTAAGAGATATCCTTTCTCTGTTAGTCCTGTTACTATTGTTGTCCTCATTGTGGTCATTGTTATCATCATCATCATCATCACCACTGAACACACTGGTTGCATTATTTCAGTCCAACAGACTTTTCAAACAGGAGACAAAGGAGACACAGGAGAAGTAGACTAATGTGTACTACAGCGACGTTTCTGTTCCACTTTCCTCTTAATTTCAGGGTCCAGTTTGTGATTCAGACTTTTGTTTTCATTATTATGCATTGAACACCTTGAGGCCAGTTTAATCTTAAAGGGTTAATTTCAATTGTTTAGACATGAGATGGTTATTCTTTTCTTTGGGCTGTTGTTTTTACTATTCTTATCTGTGCCTTAGCATGATAAAAACACCTACTATGAAGCTTCCAGAAAGTAATTATGCATTTTGTGTATTTTCACTTAGTTTCTAATTGTTGCTCAACATGTTAAATCCAATTTTGTGGCTTTCCAAAGTTTAAAACGTCCAGCCTTGCTTCTTTTTACACTTCAAGACAAAATCACCAGAATCACTAACAATTTTGGATCTACAATTTAATGTTCAGAGACGTCATTTCCCCAGCGTCTTCCTCGCGCCGCAGGCAGCCATCTTCCGTACTCCCCCGCAGCCTCGAGTTCTTAATCTGTGGCCCACATGGCCAGTGGCTCCCTAGGATGCGGGGCCACTCCACAGGAGGGAGGCTGCCACAGCCTTGTGGGCTTCAGGCAGGTGCTCCCAAACATCCTACACCAAGGCAGGACCGAAGCCCCGGGGCTTGTCCGTGGTTCTGGGGAGCAGAGAATGGCGGACTGAGGCGCTCCTCAGGGCCCTGCAGGGCGCGAAGAACAGTGACAGCAACTGCTCCTCGCAGGCCCGGTTCCACTCTGCCCCTGACACCCCATCCACTCCTTACTGCGGAGAAGGTTCCCCTAGCCGCGGGAATCTTCACTATGAATTGTGAATCTTTTATGAGAATAGAGAATATAAGGTTTGCCTATTCTATTATAGAGAATATAATATTTATGAAAAGCATATTTTAAAATAAAAATAAAGCTACTTTAAAGTAGCAATGTGGTTTTATTAAATATAAATTAGGTGGTATTGCCTATAACCATATGTCACTTAATTTTTAGATACAAATGTAATAAATCTATCATATATTATCCTTTTTTGTGTACCCTTAATTAACTGCAGTTTTCAAAATTAGATACCCTTGTCTAACAAAAGAAGTTTTATATTTGGAAGACATTTTTGCAATTATAATGTTAAGACCATTAGGATTTCAACAATACAACCTGTAAAACTAAAATAGGTATACATTCAATCAAAACTGGAAAAGAACTATTCCCCCAACTCTAATAGTTAATATGTACGAGTAATGGAATTGTACTTTGTTTATTCACTTTTCAAAATTTGATGTGCTGTCATCTTATTGTTTTGTGAATAGGAATAACAATAACAATATTAATAAATCATGTAATTTTGGACAATGTGGAGAGATAAAATAGGTAGAGTCAATAGCACAGTTTAAAATATTCCCAAATTCATCTACCTCAAAACAAAAACTGGATGTACAGTTTGAAAATGTTTTAATCAATGCAATAATGCAGGAAACAGAAATGAATGGTATAATTATCGAAAAGGTAAATCCTTATTTTAAATGTTTCAAAAGGTCTAGCCAATACGACAAGCTGGAAACTCACTTTTGAAAAAGATAAAATCTGTTTTAAAGTATTTTTGTACTTCATCTGGATAATAAGTATATGAAGATTAAATGAAAGATCATTGGAATCCAGAATAAATTGCTAATCCCCAGAAAACGAAATCCAAGAGCTTTCATATACATTCTTGCAGTAACCAACTAGAAAACCAAATGGAAGATCCTATTAACAGAATGGAATAAAAAATTAGCAATAAATGTCTAGGACAAATAAAAAACTATAAAACCTTATGTGTAGAGAGAAATAAGATGAGCAAATGAACAGATATAAGTATGTTCTTTAATGAAAATGCAAATATTGCAAATATTTCAAAACTCCCTAAATTAATGTATAAACTTAGAACTTAACAAAATAATGTTGAAGGTTATTGGAAAGATTATGTGACCCAGAAAAAAAAATGGTCAAGAACAATTTGAATACAAAAATAATGAGAAAAAATGTTAACTACCAGATATTAAAATATAAGGTTAAGAGTAAATTAAATAAATAACCTAGTAGATTCTCAATTTCCTATCACTGGAAGTATTCAACTGAAAGATGTAATAGAAAGGGTATAATGGAATCTGCTTACTGGCCATAAGCTGTCCTACATAATTTCCAAGGTTCCTGAAACTCTCAACTTCTGCCTTTATGTGTTAACAAAGGTGATACGTCAGATATCCTCTGCAAAACATATTGTTTTACAGTGAGATCTTCACATTTTGCCTCAAATCATAATAGGTAGACACCTGCTAAGGCTGCCAGCCTGTAACTAGGGCACCCCAGCATAGCACATGTTGCAACCTACACATCCCCAGAGGGTGTGTAGCCTGCAGTTTATCCCCTAGATATATTTGGGGATACAAGCCAGTACCCAGAGCCTTGGGTCCAGATGCCTTCTAGTATTTTGCATCTAGGGGCTACAAAACCTCACTTCCCCTAACTTGCCAAGTAAACTACACTTCATTCCAGGTCTGGAAACTGCTTTCTCCCAAGACAGTCAGGGTTTCTCCATTTATGTGATTGCAAGGTATCCTCCAGCCATCATCTTAAAAGAGACAGTGCTCCATAATCATAATAGAATTTCAGGTTCCCAACTTTACTGTGACAAACAGGAAACTTTCCTCACTGAAGAAAATAAAACTAACATAAAGTTAATCTCTGTAGGATTTTCATTCTCATTTTCTACCAAATCTCACCCATTTCAGGGGACCTTTTTATAATTCTCCTAAATCAGATCGCTGAATCAAACTTTCGAGGAGTTCAGGAATAGCTATTTCTTTTAGCAAGCTCTCCATGAAACACTTAGATATTAAAGTTTGAGAATCACTGCCCAAGGCTTTAATCACTTTACCATTGTCTCTTTTCCCATTTCATCAACATAAAACAATATTACATTATCACAATTATGCTTTCTATTTCTGTGGCTTCAGCAAGAATTTCTTATGCAATTTGAAAGAAGAGGAAGAATAGACAAGCAGCAGAAATCATGGCGTGGTGGTGGGATAGCTATCAGAAACAGCAACAGCAAATTATAGACTTTTTTGCAAAAAAGGAAGGTTAGCAACAAGGAGAAGGAAAGGTGTAGATTCATAAACTGCAGAGTAGAGGCAAACTACCGTCTTGTCAATAGTCCCTTCACCCCTGCAAGCACATACACAGAAGAAAACCTTTGCATATCTTGCTCCTACTTCCATGCATGCTCTCTTTATTAATTCATTAGAAGGTTATGCCAGGCACTGTGTCAGGTTCTGCATATTCAACGATGAACAAAACAGATATGATCACTATCATTATGGAACTCACTATCTGGTAAGAGAGATAAGCACTAATCAAGCAAAACTCAAAACTGTAAAAGTGCAATAAGTTCTAAAAGATATGCATGAGTGATGAGAGAGAATAATGGGAAGGTGAAAGAGAAGGCCTCAATGAAAAAGCAACACTTAAACACTTGCTAAATTAGCATGAACTAGGTAGAGAGTAAGGAGAGAGGAGCTCAGGGTGCTGGGGAAAATAGCTGTAGGAACAACAGAAAGCAAGTGCAAAGGCTGTGAGGTGGAAACAAGATTAGTGCCTTACCGTCTGAGAGACACAGTAGTTATAGGAAATGAACAAGGAGAAGGATGAAAAGAATTATGTTGAATATTCAGAGATCAACTCACACAGAACCTTAAGAACATTGTCAAGATTTTGGGCTTTAAGTGTCATGGGAAGTCAATAAAAGGTTTTAAGCCAAGACAGTTAATCTCTTTCTTTTTAAAAAAATCACTGTGGGTACTATGTGGAAAATGGATGGAGGTAATCAAGAAAGGAAATAAAGTGAGTATTCTAGGCAAGGGATGCTGTAGTTTATATAAAAGTGTTTGCTTGTGTGAGAAGCTCAGTAGAAAGAGGACACCAGTTACTAAATGAAAATAATAGGGGTAGAGCAGGTTTGTAGGATGAAAATCAGAAATTTAACCTTGGACACATTATATTTGAGATTCTTTTGACAAATATGGAAAATATAGGTAGCATAATACAGGTATCAAGAGCAAAGAACTGTGGACTGATCTGGAGATATGAATTTGAGTTATTTGCCTAAAAGTGCTACTGAAAGCCACAGGATTACGTGAGATTATCAAAAGGCGGTGTGCTCCTAAAGAAAAGGAAAGCTAAGATGAATCCTTGATAATTCTAACATTAGAAGTTTATGGGAAAAAAGCCACTTCTATGTAACTAATCCCAAGAAACTTAACATCAGTGAGCTATGCCAAGAAGTCAATCAACAGATGAGATGACTGAGATTTACCATTGTAGGACAAACTGTAAACCGTCTAGTGTTGTGTTCCATCGTGTCAACAGATATATTTATATCTCTTTGTGCATCATAGCCCAATAAATGCAGTTCAAGGAGGAGTTGCCAGTTATTGACTGATTATTATAGCTCAGAGATTATAAAATAATCTATGTACTTTGTATGTATTAGGAGATACTGGGCTTTGGAGAACAGTGGCTAAGCATAGGGTCCAAAGCTTTTTGAAAGATCTACAACCTTGGTGCCAGGCAACAGTGTCAGTAACACTCCAACAGAAAGAAACAAGGTCAGCAGGTGTGTCACACTCAGTATCTCTCCATTCAGCTTGTAGAAGATTGATTGCTTCTATCTCCCACTTTGAACTAAATAAGATTCCAGGCCTCTTTGCCAATTCTGGGATGCGGGCACCTTGAGAAGAAGACTCTAGGTTTTGTCTAATAGGGCAGAAGGGTGCTCAAGTGAAGTATGATCATAAGTGTATCCAAAGCTGATAGAATGGATCATATGGGTTAAATATATAACTAGTATATTAAATTAGCTTACTCAGTAGGATACAATCTAAAAATACTTCTTTGTTCTTACTGGATCTTTCCAGTCTGCTCTATTGTATCTCACATCTCTTTGGTGGGTTGCAATGGGGCATGCTCCTATTTCACAAACAGTAGAACAAGAGTGTCTCCTAATAACAAGAGCTGGGCTCTGGAGCATGGGCAAATATAAGGAGCATGGGCAAAACCATCTTAATAGGTGAGGCCATAGCATCAGGAAGAAGCTGTATGGGGTCACGCCTTCTAGGCTAAAAAATCCCTTCAAATAAATCCTCTTTCTTGTCAGAGTAACTCATGGATGCTCTCTTGTGTGTGCCTTTTATGTCTCAAGTAGCTTTGGCTAGTTAGCAAGTCATTCCATTTAAAATGTTTGGGATCTTGTCATCTGTTGTGCTCAGCATTGAGTTTCCATCCAGAACTCCTAAACAACAAGATGGTAGCCCATTATAAACCCTTGGTTGTAGAAGATACTATCTCCATCTTCCAAAGGAGAAAACTGAGGTTCAGAGAGAGTAAGTGACTTTCTGCAGGTACAGGTGTAACAAATGACAGTGAAAGATTTTCACCATGTTCTGTTGAACCTCTAAATTGTTTCGGTTGCACTGCAGTAATCTGTGTTTAAGAAATCAAGCCAGATAGACTATCATTTAGAAACTACCCACCTAACTAATTAATTAGTTAATTTGCATGTAACAGATTAAAGCAGTGATTTTTTTCAACCAGGGATATAGATCGGAATCACTTTTTAAAACTATAGATCTCAAAACTCCAATTTTGGAATTCTGATTCAAAAGTTTGAGACAAGGTTTGTTAATCTTTATATTAGTTTTTAATGAGGGAAACTCCTGGTTTAAACTTTCAACTTTTCTTTAGTATGTTATTTGAGGTTGTCTTGTCTACTCAAGTTTTTATTGAATACGCATATTTAAAAATCTGCAAACTTAGGAGTGGAAGTAGATTAAAGGATGTTTGTTTAAGGTAAAATGGGAGCAGGAAATTATATTGTTGGAGTATCAGTCACTTAGGCACACAAAGAATAAGGAAGGTTCTTTCTGTAAGCAAATTACAAAACCAGCACAAAGGCAAGTAAAGCAGTGATTTATGGACTTCAACTAACCTTACCTTTGCCTGGATTCTGTCTAAATTTTATCAAAATATAGCATAGGTACATTCATAGTATACCTTACTCACGTCTTCATCACTTCAAAAGCAAGTGAAGAGCCGACAAGATTTCTTATTTAAAATGGCACTTGTTTACATTTCTTGCCTTTCCTATCTTTTAACTAAAATGCTTATACAAACATAGGAAAAGTTGAAAATATACCACCGCCTAAAATTAAGTTCTAGGTACAACCTCAGGAGGCTGAGTCAGGAGAATGGTATGAACCCGGGAGATGGAGCTTGCAGTGAGCCAAGGTCGTGCCACTGCACTCCAGCCTGGGTGACAGAGCGAGACTCTGTCTCAAAAAAAAAAAAAAAAAAAAAAAAAAAAAAAAAAAAAAAATTCTAGGGACAACTTGAAGCAAACATCTGGAAAGAATCTCTACAAAGCACAAGACAGATGAATTCAGTTTGCCTTCAAATGGAACCCTGAGTACATTTTTTTCTCAACCTGACTTCCAAGTATAAATCTGAGAAGTGGATTCAGTCATGACTCAAATGGAAAAAGAGACTGAAAAAAGACAATCTAACATCTAGCCTATGGAAAAATACAGTTTAGGCAGATAGAATCTCTTTCAAAAATTAGTACAGAGAAAAGAGCCAACATGAAACACATAAAATATTTCTTTTTTTTCTTGTCACTGACAAAGATCAGGAAAATATTTCTTAATAAACTTAAGAATATAGATATTTTTCTAAATACCACTTCATCTGTATCTCACGTTTTGATATGTATTTATTATTGTTCAACTCTAAGTTTGCAACCCATGAGTTATTTGAGAATGTTTTTAGTTTCAAACATACTTTATTTATTCTATTTTCATTTCACTGTTAGTTCTCTAGCAATGTTTTAAGACAAATTTGTTGTAAGATAATACAATTGCTTCTAATAATTTTGTTTTCTAATAAAATTGTTTTAAGATAGGAAAAATATTCCATATGTCTGTTTTTTGAAATTTGTTGAGATTACTTGTGAGCTAGTACATGATCGATTTGTACTTGAAAAGAATATGTTTTATCTTGTGTGTATGATTTTTATGATTTATCTTTAGATCAAAATTATTGACCTACAGCCAGTCCAGATATAACATAAAGCAGAAAAATTATAAAATTCCACATTATCAAGAGTAAACAGGAAAGTTAAGACTGTGGGGCTAGACAAAATTTGTTTCAGATTTCAGAGGAAGCATGACCCTGTCAACACCTTAATTTCAGACTTCTAGCTTCCAAAAATGAGACCACAAATTTCATTGTTCTAAGCCACCCAGTTTGTGATACTTTGCTATGTCAGCTGTAGAAAATTAACACTAAGATGTTTGCAGATATTTCTTAGTGAATCTAAAGAGTTCATAATAGCACCAAAATGTAGAAAAATTCAAAGTAATATTTTAAAATTAAAAGTGGGATAAAGATCTAGCTGGAAATCCTGAATGAATATCAGAATAAAATTGTGGAATGAATGAATGGCATGAAAAACTGGAATTCATTTGAACTCATTGCCAATGCTCAGTCTTGAAAAGTAAGAAATGATACAGATGGATATTTTAGCATTTTAAAATTACTGAGGGAAGAGCCAATATGGCTGACTAGATGCAGCCAGGAAGAGCTTCTCCCACTAAGAGAGACCAGACCACCAAGTACACCGGCATACTCTAAACAGATCTTCAGAAAAAAGGCATTGAGAGTAGATAGAGGGAGGATATAGATCCTGGGCTGAAAGGGGAAAAAGCTAGAAAGGCCACACAGGGCTGCAGAGCAACAGAATTCATTCCTTGCCATGAACAGATTCTAGGGAAGGGGTAAGTCAAATAGGTGTAGAACAGTCCACTCTTGCCACAGACCTCCAGGATCCTAGCTGTGGAGACCCAACAACCCCCATGGACATTTTGAGTTTCAGAGGGAAAATTGCCTGGTGAGTTGGCAGAGACAGAACTCCAGTCTGCACAGACCCTGGAGGGTTTGGTGCGGGAATGGCTACAGTGGAGCATAGCCATTGCTTATCCCCCAAAGTTCACCATACTTCTCTAGTTGGCTTTAGCTTTCGTTAGCTGCCAGACCTGGAGAGAGCAGGGCTGTCTTCCCCAGTGGACACAGTCAGTCTGATCTGAATGCCCCCTCTATCTGCCGGCCTCTCCCAGGGTCCCTGTCTGGATGCACCTGCTTACAGTACGGCCTCAGGTGCCCTGCCAAAATGCTTGCCTGCAGTCACCACCATAGCTCTTTTGCCAGCAGCCTCCATCATCCCATCAGAGTACTTTTGCAGATGGAACCCTTCCAGTGCACACTCACTAGCAACCTCCCCTCATCACCTTGTTGGTGTGTGCACACATGCATACAGAAACACCACTGCCCCACTGGCTAACACACACACAGGGCCCCCTGCTACTCCACCAGCGTGCACATGTCTGGGTCTCATCTACCACTCTGTTGGTGTGCATTCATCCATACTCTACCCACCCCATTGCTGCACTAGTGCACAGTTGCCTGCAGCTGCCTCGCTGGTGCACACTCATCCAAGACCGTCTGCTGAAATGCACTCTCCCACAGTGCACCTGCCGTCCTGCCAGAGCACTTTTGCTAACAGCTCCCATCAGAATGTTATTGCCAGTGGACTGGGAACACCTCTTCCCCTCCAGTGCAGTTGGTGCTTGGCCTTGAGGAACCGGAAAGCAAAACCAGGGTCCTGGTCCTAGACCACATTGTTAGAACACACAGCCCAGGAATGCTGAGTTAAACACTGGCTCCCTGAAGATATCCAGAAATGAAGCCAATTGACTAAACCCAACTTATACCACAGTCAAACCCTCAAGGACAACAAAGAATTGAAAAGCAAAAAGCCCCATTCACAAGGCCAGCAACTTCAGAGATTAAAGCAACATTAGCACGCACAGATGAGAAGGAACCAATACAAGCATTCTGGCAACTCTAAAAGCCAGAGTGTCTTCTTGCCTCCAAATAACCACACTAACTTCCCAGCAGTGGTTCTTAACCAGACTGAAATGGGTGAAATGACAGACATAGAATTCAGAATCTGGATGGCAAGGAAACTCAATGAGATCCAGGATTAGGTTGAAACCCAATGTAAGGAAACCAGTAAAATGATCGAATGAAAGATGACACAGCCATTTTAAGAAAGAAGCAAACTTAACTTCTGGAAATAAAAAAATTCCCCAAAGGAATCTTATAATACAAATGGAAACATTAATAACAGAATAGACCAAGCTGAGGAAAGAATCTCAGAGCTCAAAGACCACTTCTTCCAGTCAACACAGGCAAACAAAAAAATTTTTTTTTAATTTTAAATGAATAAAACCTCCAAGAAATATTGGATTATGTAAAGAGACCAAACCTATGACTCGTTGGCATAACTGAAAGAAATAGAGAGAGCACAAACCACATGGTAAACGTATTTGAGGATATAGTCCACAAAAATTTCCCCAACCTTGATAGAGAAATTGACCTGCAAATTCAGAGAACACCTGTAAGATCCTATACAAAATGACTGTTGCCAAAACACATAATCATCAGATTCTCCAAGGTCAACACAAAAGAAAAAAAACATGCAGCTACAGAGAGGGGCAGGTCACGTACAAAGGGAACCCCATCAGGCTATCAGCAGAAACCTTACAAGCCAAAAGAGACTGGGGGCCTATAACCAGCGTACTTAAAGAAAATAAATTCCAACCAAGAATCTCACTTTCACCCAAACTAGATTTCATGAGTGAAGGAGAAATAAAATCCTTTTTCAGACAAGCAAATGCTAAGATAATTCATTACCACTAGACCTGCCTTAGTGCTCAACATGGAAATGAAAGACTGATGCCTGTCACCACAAAGACACACTTAAGAACATAGCCCACTGACAGTATAAAGCAACTACACAATCAAGTCTACATAACAGCCAGCTAAAAACATGATGATAGGGTCAAATCCTCACATATCAATACTTACCTTGAACATAAATGGGCTAAACACCCCACCTAAAAGGCAGAGTGCCAAGTTGGATAAAGAAGCAAGACCCAACTGTACATTGTCTTTAAGAGACCTGTCTCACATGCAATGACAACATAGGCTCAAAGTAAAGGAATGGAGAAATACCTATCATGCAAACAGTAGACCAAAAAGAGCAGGGTTGCTATTCTTATCTCAGACGAAACAGACTTTAAACCAGTGATGATCAAAAAGGACAAAGAAAGCCATTATATAATGATAAAGGGTCTATTCAACAAGAAGATTTAACTATCCTAAATATATATGCATCCAATCACACCAAGATTCATAAAATAAATTCTTAGAGACCTATGAAGATACTTACATAACCATGCAATAATACTGAGAGACTTCAACATACCACTGAAAGCGTTAGACAGATCATGAAGGGAGAAAACTAACAAAGATATTTGGGACTTGACACTTGACCAAATGGACCTAACAGACATCTACAGAATTCTCCCACCCCCAAACAACAGAATATACATTTTTCTTGTCTGCATATGGCACATACTCTAAAATCAACCGCATCCTCAGCCATAAAGCAATTCTCAACAACAACAACAAAAAATACCAATCACATTCTCAGACCATAGCACAATAAAAATGAAAATCAATACCAAGAAGTTCTCTCAAAATTAAACAACTTACTCCTGAATGACTTTGGGGTAAATAATACAATTAAGATGGAAACTTAAAAATTCTTCAAAACTAGTGAAAACAAAGATACAACCTGCCAGAATCTCTGGGACACAGCTAAACTAGTGTTCAGAGGAAAGTTTATAGCACTAAATGCTCACATCAAGAAGTTAAAAAGTTCTCAAATTACCAACTTAACATCACACCTAGAGGAACTAGATAAATAAGAGCAAATCAACCTCAAAGCTATCAGAAGAAAAGTAATAACCAAAATTAGAGCTGAACTGAAATAAATTGAGATGCAAAAATCCACACAAAAGACCAATGAAGTCAAAAATTGGTTCTTCAAAAGAATAAACAAGACTGATAGACTGCTAGCTAGATTAATGACGAAAAAAAGAGAGATGATCCAAATAAACACAATCAGAAATGACAAAGTGGAAACTACAACCAACCCCACCAAAATACCTAAAACCATCACAGACTTTTACAAACACTTCCATGCACACAACTTAGAAAATCTAGAATAAATAGATAAATTCTTGGAAATATACAACCTCCCAAGATTGAACCAGGAAGACAGTGAAATCCCGAAAAGACCAATAAGAAGTTCCAAAATTGAATCAGTAATAAAAAAACTACAAAAAAAAAAAAAAAAAAAAGCACTGGACCAGATAGATTCACAGCTGAATTCTACTAGACATACAAAGAAGAGCTGGTACCATTCCTACTGAAATTATTCCAAAAAACTCAGGAGGAGAGACTCCTCCCTAACTCATTCTATGAGGCCAGCGTCACCTTGATATCAAAACCTGGCAGAGACACATTGAAGAAAAAAACTTCAGACGAATCCCCATGATGAGCAGAGACACAAAAATCCTCAACAAAATACTAGCAAACCACATCCAGCAGCACATAAAAAACAAATCCATCACAATCACGTAGGCTTTGTTCCTGGATGCAAGGTTGGTTCAACATATGCAAATCAATAAATGCAATTCACCACATAAACAGAATTAAAAATAAAACCACATGATCATCTCAATAGAAACAGAGAAGGCTTTCAATAAAATTCAACATCCTTTCATGTTAAAAACCCTCAACAGACTAGGCACTGAAGGAAGTTACCTCAAAATAGTAAGAGTCATCTATGACAAATTCACAGCCAACATCATACTGAACAGACAAAAGCTGGAAGCATTCCCCCTGCAAACTGGAACAAAAGGATGCCCTTTCTCACCACTCCTATTTAACACAGTACTAGCCAGAACAATCCGGCAAGAAAAATAAATAAAAGGCATCCAAATAGGAATAAAGGAAGTCACACTATCTCTTGTCACACATGATATAATTCTACACCTAACAAGCCCCATAGTCTTTGTCCAAAGGCTCCTAGAACTGATAAACAACTTCAGTAAGGTTTCAAGATAGAAAATTGGCATACAAAAATCAGTAGCATATCTATAACACCAACAACATCCAAGCTGAGTGCCAAATCAAGAATGCAGTCCCATTCACAATAAACACAAAAAGAATCAGATACCTAGGAATACAGCTAACCAGGGAGGTGAAAGATCAATACAACAAGAACTACAAAACACCACTGAAAGAAATCAGAGATGACACAAGCAAATGGAAAAACATTCCATGCTCACGGATTGGAAGAATCAATATTGTTAAAATGGCCATACTGCCCCAATTAACTGATTCGATGCTATTCTTATCAAAATGCCTATGTCATTTTTCAAAAAATTAAGAAAAAAATTCTCAAATTTATATGGAACCATAAAGAAGCCCAAATAGCCAAAGCAAGCCATGTGTATAAGATTGAAACTGGACCCCCCACCTTTCACTACTTACAAAAATCAACTCAAAATGGAATAAAGACTTAAACGTGAGACTAAAAGTATTAAAACTCTAGTAGAAAACCTAGGAAATACCATTCTGGAGATAGGCCTTGTCAAAAATTTCATGACAAAGTCTCCACAGAAATTGCAATAAAAATAAAAATAGACACGTGGGACCTAATCAAACTAAAGAGTTTCTGCACAGCAAAAGAAACTACCAACAGGGTAAACAGACAACCTACAGAATGGAAGAAAATATTCATAAACTGTGCATCCAACAAAGTTCTAATATCCAGAATCTGTAGGGAACAGAAAACCTAATACCATGTATTTTCACTTATAAATGGGAGCTAAACATTGAGTACACATGGACTCAAAGGTGGGGACAATACACACCAAGGCCTATTTGAGTGGGAAGAGTGGGAAGAGAGTGAAGGTCAAAAAACTGCCTATCAAATACTGTGCTCGCTACCTGGATAATGAAATCATTTGTACAACAATCCTAGTGACACATAATTTACCCATGTAAAAAACCTACACATGTACCCTCTGAACCTAAAGTAAACATTGAAAGACAAAAATATCCTAAATTAAGTATAGTAGAATAAAAATTTAGTGAACAATTGGCCTTTGTCTAATATATGCCTGTCTTCTTTGCTCTTAGAAATTTCTAATAATGCATTAAGTATTTGTGGTGCCCTTATTAAATCTTAAATTACCTAGTGAACATATACATACATATCTAACCACATAAACCTTGGGGAAGGTTAACCAAGGCTTTCCTTTGGATATCAAGTCTATGGTTTATTTTATTCCACTCAAAAATGTGATTAAGCAAGGGATAATTACTTATGTAGAAGATTTCAGCAATTTTTTTTTTCAAAAAAAATACAATTTGGAAATAGCAAGACTGCTATAACCAACTGAGCAATTACATCCCTTTTTAATAGTGCATAAAAACATGCACTCATTAACCCTTGTTATGATAGTATGTGAATAAATTGACATCACTTGTTTCTTTGGATTACCTGGCCTTTTTTTTCTTTTTTTATTTGAGACGGTGAGACGGAGTCTTGCTCTGTTGCCCAGGCTGGAGTGCAGTGGCATGATCTCAGCTCACTGCTACCTCTGCCTCCTGGGTTCAAGCAATTCTCCTGTCTCAGCCTCCCTAGTAGCTGGGACTACAGGTGCGTGCCACCATGCCTGGCTAATTTTTGTATTTTTAGTAGAGACAGGATTTCACCATGTTGGCCAGCATGGTATGGATCTCCTGAGCTCGTGATCTGCATGCCTCGGCCTCCCAAAGTGCTGGGACTACAGGCGTGAGCCATCGTGCCCAGCCTGATTTATCTTTTAAGATTACAGACTGGCCATTATCAGCTCAATGGCTTTTTAAAAATGTATAATTACATATGCTAATTATATGTAAGGACAGAGTTCAAATGTTATTATTCTTACATTTGCTTTCTTGCCTGCTAAATCAAAGGAAACCATTCTCATTTTCAAATAAAAAGTCTTTAAATGGCACATTTCATTCTTTAGAGTAAATTCCCAAAATTAGGCTCTTCTCATATTGCTATAAAGAAATGTCTGAGGCTGGGTAATTTATAAAGAAAAGAAGTTTAATTGGCTCATGGTTCTGCAGGCTGTACAGGAAGCATGATGCTGGCATCTGCTCAGCTTCTGGGGAGGCCTCAGGAAGCTTACAATCGTGGCAGAAGATGAAGGGGGAGGAGGCAGTTCACATGGCCAGAGCAGGAGCAAGAGAGAGAGCAGGGGAGATGAGCAGGGGAGATGACACACTTTTTAAACAACTAGATCTTATGAGAAATTCACTCACTATCACCAGGACAGCACCAAGAGGACAGTGCTAAACCGTTCATGAGAAATCCAGTCCTGTGATCCAGTGACCTCCCACCAGATCCCACCTCCAACATTGGGGATTACAACTCAACATTAGATTTGGGCAGGGACACACATCCAAACTATATCGTTTACCATAATACAAAAACAAAGACAAAAATGGCCTGAAGTGTGCTTTATGAAATCAGTTGTGTTATTGAATTTTACATTCTAAAAGAGCTCTACTTACTACCTGGGTGATGGGATCATTTGTACACCAATCCTCGGCAACACGCAATTTACCCATGTACAAAACTGCACATGTACCCCCGAATCGAAAACAAAAATTAAAAAAAAGAAATTACGTTAAAAAAATAAAATAACACTTCAATTTATATAACTCTTCTAAATATCTGTCCTTTTTTCTTCAGAAATCAGATTAACATTGAAATAGTGAGACTCTGCTATGCTAGGAAAATGTATTTGTATTAGTCCATATCACATATATATCAGTTGAGAGACTTATATTTCTCAATTAAAAATTAAAACAAAATATGATATTTTCCTCTTCTAATAGCACAAAAATCCTGAATCCTTCAGAAAAAGGAAAAAAAAAAAAAAAAGAACTCTGCTATGGGGCACATAGTTGACCCTGTTTTTCCTAAAGTCAAGTAATAGGATATATTTAAGAAAAATGAAGTTAATATTTTCTCAGGAAAAAAGCACATCTGTATACATTTTTTTAAGTTCGAGTTTTTACTTTAAATGGTTATTGTTGTAACAACACATAAAAATTATTGCCATTATTGTAAGATTTCAGAGACCTAAACATACAAGGCTAATAGTGCTCCTGTACATAAATGAGTCATGTATAAGAACGATTAAAACTCCCAAATCCAAAAAAAGGAATCATTTTGTAGCATATATAAATTAAAATTTTGTTACAGCAAAAAAATTTCAAATCTGTCTGAAGAAAAAAGCAATCAGATAATCTATACATATAATTGACATATAATAAAACTGGGCATTGATTAAATTCAGTAATATTTCAAATGCTAGTATTTTCTTTAAACTGAAAGGAAATGTATCATTCAATAGAAATCTTAGTTATACTAGAATACAACTATCAAAATGTACTACTAAGATTTTTATCTAATTTTAAGTAGCCTAGCCAATGAAAACAAACACTCAGTGGTTCTAAATTGTTTGTATTTGTGCTACCTTTGAATCTGACCACAACAATTCTAGTAGTCAACACTAATATTGAATTAATTCTGGTATTACACACTCTAAACAGGGTCATACAGGACAGCAGAGTATGCATTCACTTTCACAGTATAAGAATGTCTTAGTACATTTAAATATGTTGTAATATTATTCTTTGCCCGTTATTATTGTATGGGTATTTGTTTAAAAGTAGTTATTGTCCTCATAGGATCTCTAGTATATACCATCAGGGGACATTTTGGAATAATCTAATAAATATGTTACTTTGCTTGTTACCAGTTTGACATCATAATAAGCCTCTTGCTTCTGACTCACAATGAAGTGTACGTACATTTCCCTCAACACAATATTACATGAATTGATCCTACTTTCCTGAATCACCATTTATGAATAAATATATCCAGGAGGAAGAATTTTTCCTCTGTCCTCTCAGGTTGAGTGTCCTGTTAAATTGAAAAAAAGGCCAATTAACAAGAGAAAAAGTTTATTCATATGTAAAATGAAATTAACAAAAGAAGTAGCCAGCTCTTTAAATGGGTAAAGTTACAGACTTACATTCCCAATAAACTTTCCATGTCTATTTCTTATCTTAAGTGCCTCCTATTAGGGGAATGAATAAAATAGTCAATTATATAGAAAGGATGGAATAATATACATTCATTAATAACTTGCTTAACGTATATCATGAATAAATTTCAAAATCAATGTTCAAAGTAAAACAAGTTTATTTATATAATTTTTTAAAAATACCCAAATGGTATCTATTTCATTCATGGATACATGCATATGTAGACAGTAGAAAACATGGAGAGTAATAATATACATGAACTTCAGAAGTGTGGTTAACACCTAGCGGAAAAGATTTAGCTATTGTTGCAAATCTTTTTTAAGACAGAAGGAGAGAGGGAGAGAGAAAGAGGGAAGGAAGGAGGAAATTGTTAATATATATTTAATTTCAGTGGTGTATACATAAATGTGATATTTTCTCTACATTTTATTATTTAAACATTTTTAAAGTTTTAATTTTAACTAAAAGCTCATATAATTTTAATCCCTCTGAAATTTTTGGAGAAAAATATCTTTTTTGGCTCGATCTATCCATTTATACTGGAAATCAAGCCAACAACCTAGAAACTCGAATCTCTCTCTCATCTAGAAAGAAATCACAATGCACCGGGCATGGTGGCTCATGCCTATAATCCCAACACTTTGAGAGGCCAAGGTGGGTGGATTACGAGGTCAGGAGTTCGAGACCAGCCTGGCCAACATAGTGAAACCCTGTCTCTACTGAAATAAAAAATTAGCTGGGTGTGGTGGCACACGCCTGTATTCCCAGCTACTCGGGAGGCTGAGGCAGGAAATCGCTTGAACCCAGGGTGGAGGTTGCAGTGAGCCAAGACCGTGCCATTGCACTCCAGCCTGGGTGACAAAGCAAGAGTCCATCTCAAAAAAAAAAAAAAAAAAAAAAGAGAGAGAGAGAGAAAGAAATCAGAATCTATCTTCTTCTTTCCTCAAGACAGCTGGGCAGTTATAAAAACTGCTTTCTTCCTTTAGTATTTTCACGTACCAAAATGGGAAGAAGTAAAATGGTACAAGTACCAAACTGCCTCTAGCTACAGAGGGGAAAAAAATGAAATTGGCCTCTTAAGGGGTTGAAGGGCTTGGAGAATTCACATGTTAGGTCATAATTCTTTGATTTCCACCCTCCTCTGTAGGAATGAATATTAGGAACAATAATAAGTATGTCAAGGTCATGTTTACCTAATTCCAATGAAGGAAGTCATAAATCTCAAATTGTTAACCATCTGCAGGGAATGAGTGGATCTTTTTTTTTAGAAGCCAAGTAATTAAAATGGAAAAATGTGTTTAGTGTGAAAAGAAACCGGAGTGTTTCTGTATTAGATAAGGGAACAGTCCGTGACCATATAATGTCATTAATGTGATCAGAAATTATGTGGTCTTTTAAATTGCTTTATTTCCCTCAGCAGAATATTAATTTCAGGTGAGTAATTTAAATTGCATTAACAGCAGCCTCCTTAAGATGACACTTCATTTAGTTTTGAAAGTTGCTGCTGTTTAAGATATCCCCTAGCCTGCCATTTCACACTGGTGCTAACTTGTGCCAGATTGTATATTGTTTCTTTCAAAATACCATGGGGGTGTCAAATGCTTTATTGCAAACCTGCTGCTTTATGGGAATATGCAATGTAAATAAACCAGAGAGACACTTCTGTAAATTGCCCTATTTTAGATGGAAAATGTTTCAATTAGATATATGAAATCAACTGACAGTTTTATGAACCAAACCATTTTGAAAATATCCTTCACATTCACTAGGTATCATCATATTTTCAGAGACCATATGTTATAAAGTAGATCCACAAGATCTTCAAGAACAGGCAAACTTATACTCAGCATGAATTTCTATCCCAATGCCTTTGTCTCCTTCACTAACAAAAGTCCAGGTAAGACAACTTTCAAAATCACTAATTTGGTAGAAAGGGAAGTATCAAAATAATTTTTAAAAATGATCATGGTTATTTTCCTTATGAAAACAAGATACACGCACATTCCTGCACTCTTTCCTGGACCATCAATCCAGTAACGCAAATAGAGACAGACCATCAGAACCTGGGACAAGGGCTACAGGGTTAAAGACATGTTTTTGTAAGCAATCTTTGTTAGGAGACTTAAAAACCAACTCATAACATGGATAATCATTTGCAGGAGAATAAGAGTTTCATGGGTGACTGAATGAGATTATTAAATGGCTCAAGAAACTTCACAGTAGTAGCAAATAAATATATAATTAGAATTTACTTTGATCTACCAAGCCCTTCTTAAAGGAAGGATACATTCATAATTAGATTTGACAGAGTCGTTGGTTCAATCCCCTTCTCTTTATCAAATAACCCTGTTTTTTCTTTTTCTGTTCCTTTTTCCTATTATCATAAATGGTTTACAAGCACCTTCAGAGATATATAATTTTTTTTATTTTTACAATACAAGGTCTTTGCTTTCCCAACCATAATTCCTTCTGACACACTTTTCCTTTTCTCCTATAAACTCTCTATTCTAATCTGTGACACCTCTCTCTTGTGACTCACATGCTCTGAATTTTGCTTCCTGGCAGCTGCTTTTCTGTGCTGCCATTGCTTATTCTTTCGAGCTATTCCCGTGCTGTTCAACTCAGCTGCCATGATACTGCTGTCCCTGGCTGTTAGCTGCCTCCTGAATCCAGCTCACATACTCCAGAGCCATCTTTCCAGCAAGGGAGTTTCAGGCCATTGACTCCACTCCAGCAAATCACTGATTTGACTGAGTATATCTTTCTAATTCTCATTTAATGTAGGATGGAACAGATTATTTCTACAGAAACCCTAAGTTTTAAAAAGAAAAAATGCACAACATTCCCAGAAGACCAGCAGCAGGAGCGACATTCCAGAACCTTGAATTTAAGGTGCTTCCTGTTTACTTCTCTGTGAATTATCATTGCCACATCTGTGAAATCACCTAGCCACATGAGATAGCAAAGCTGCCTGCCACCCAACGGGCTGCAGGGGTAAGTGTGCATTGCTATAATCCTCAAAGAGGGAAATTTGAAAACCCTTGAGAAAATAATGACAAAGAAGGATCTAAATTGCACAGCAGGAGCCCAATAACCTAGCAAAGAACATACAGTGATGTGGGATGTTGAGAATAGATATTTCTTGAATTATAGGTAATCTAAAGTTAGTCTCTGTTAAAAACATAAGAAAAAGTAACCTAGAAAGAAGAAAACACATTACCTTTCTTATGTTAATCACAAATACAATAATACGTTTTAACCTTCAACAAAAACTGGCAGAATGTTCCAGAAAACTTGTCTGTTTCTTTCATATTAATGAAATGATGCAAGGAGTAGAAGCAAAGTATAAACAAGGAAATCAAGAAAGTCTTAGCTATGGTGACTTTACTGTATTTCCTTCCATATGTAAGTTGCTTTTAGGGTGCTTCTTTTTTAAAAGATTATAGAGATGGGGTAACTCTAAATAAGAAAGCCTTTAGCCCTAACTCCTGATAAATATAATCTGGGTCATTTGTCATTGTTCCCTCGACACACTGTGTAGCAAAAAGCAGCAGGACTCTGAAGACTGATGCTGCACTCACATGGGCTGAGCAGAAATAACACTGTTTAGTCCCAGGAACTAAAGGAAATTTGTAGGCTTATTTAATTTTAGCCCATCTTCAAATGGCACTATAAAGTTGTAGGAAAGCAGATATTGTCATGGTAGCATGAAAAATATAGAAACCAAGGCTCCAGAAGTACAGGTGAATGGAGCCATTTGCAGGTCAAGGGATTAGGAACTCAGCTATGGATCAGCCAGAACAGTAGGAGCTGCTACTTTAAGATGTGCCCTAAGATGGAAGGGCAAACAGCTAGGAAAGCCTGTCTGCCTGCCTGCCTGCCTCCCTCCCTCCCTCCCTCCCTTCCTTCCTTCTTTCCTTCCTTCCTTCCTTCCTTCCTTCCACTGTTGTTAGCCTGGGCTGGAATGCAATGGTGCTATCTTGGCTCACTGCAACCTCCGCCTCCTGAGTTCCAGCAATTCTCCTGCCTCAGCCTCCCGAATAGCTGGGATTACAGGTGCACGCCACCACACCCAGCTAATTTTTGTATTTTTCGGTAGAGATGGGGTTTCACCATGTTCGCCAGGCTAGTCTTGAACTCCTGACCTCAGGTGATCCGCCCACCTCGGCCTCCCAAAGTGCTGGGATTACAGGCGTGAGCCACTGTGCCTGGCCCAAAGCCTCCTTTTAAACAGGAATCTCCCTCTCCATTCTTTAACATATAATTCACATGCCTCTAGATTGAGATGATATCTAAAGTGTTCTGTGCCTACCTCTCCGACTATGGTCAGCCTATATCACAGCCTTTCAGAAAATTCCTTCCTCAGAGGAACACAGCTTGTTTTCCCAGGGTACCTTTTTATTCTTATTACAAAAATCCTTTAGTTTAGATACAAAAATTTATTTGCTCCTTAGGGATCCTGTTTGACATATCAGAATATGTTTTCAATATTTTTATTGTGGTAAAATATACGTAATATAAAATCATTTTAGGCCGGACACGGTGGCTCACGCCTGTAATCCCAGAACTTTGGGAGGCTGAGGCGGGCAGATCACTTGAGGTTAGGAGTTCAAGACCAGCCTGGCCAATATGGCAAAACCCTGTCTCTACTAAAAATACAAAAATTAGTTGGGCATGGTGGCAGGTGCCTGTAATCCCAGCTACTCAGAAGGCTGAGGCAGGAGAATCACTTGAACCTATGGGGAAGAGGTTTCCATGAGCAGAGATCCTACCAGCCTGGATTACACAGGGAGACTCTGTCTCAAAAAAAGTATTTTTAAATCATATTAACCATTTTTAGATATACAGTTGAGTGGTATTAAGTACATTCATTCACATAGTTGTGCAACTATCACCATTATGCATCTCCACAAATTTTTCATCTTCCCCCAAAGGAACTCTGCACTTATTACACAATAATTCACTTTCTGCCCTTCCCTTTCTGCCTAAAAGCAAGGCATAAATTTCCCTTTGTAAAGGTGAGATAAGTTCCTATTTGTAAAGGTGTTCCCGTGTCCTGTACCAGGAAGACCAGAAACAGCACTGAGATGAGACTGCATAACAAACCTTACTAAACATTCTGTGTCTACCATACATTTCCTAGTACCTTCCAACAATTTACCATCGTTAGAAACCCAATGTTCTTTTCATTTTCTAGTTACTTCTCCACAACGTATCGCCCTTTGTTAAAATGGTACATAAACCCTTGAGTCTAACCACTTCTTTTTTTTTTTTTTTTTTTTTTTTTTTTTTTTTTTTTTTGAGACAGAGTCTCACTCTGTCACCCAGGCTGGAGTTTAACCACTTCTTTGGGTTTTCACTTCTTTTTGGTGAAGTTCCTGTACATGTAAAAATATTAAAATTTGCATGCCTTTCCTACTGTTAATCTTTTTTCAATTTGATGAGTGTGCCCCAGATAGAGAACCTAACAGGATAGAGGGAAAGTTTTTCTTCTCCTAAACTACTTTATTTCTCTATAAATTTGACTATTTTAGGCACCTCACAGAAGTAGAATCATACAGTATTTGTCTTCTGTGCCTGTCTCATTTACTTAGTATAATGTTTTCAAGTTTCATCCATGCCACAGCAGGCATCAAAATTCCATTCCTTTTTAAAGCTGAATAATATTCCATTTTATGTATAGACAACATTTGGTTTATCCATTCATCCTTCAATGGACATTTGGTTTGTTTATACCTTCTGGCTATTGTGCATAATGTTACTATAAATAGTGGTGCACAAATATTTGTTCAAGTCCCTGCTTTCAGTTCTTTAGTGTATATATCCAGAAGTGGAATTAGTAGATCATATGGTAATCTATGCTTAATTTGTTGAGGAACCACCATACTGTTTTCCATAGCAGCTGTACCATTTTACATTCCACCAGCAATTTCTCCACATCCTCACTGATATTTCTTATATTTCATTTTTTAATAATAGCCATCCTTCATCTATGGGTATGAAGTGGCATCTCACTGTGGTTTCAATTTGCACTTACCTAATGATTAGTGATGATGAATAACTGATATGTCAGATTTACAGCTATTTTATTTCTTTCCTTGTAACTGCATTTATTTATTTTTCTCTCTTTAGAGCTTTATTGGCATTATAACATATATACAATAAAATGCATATATTTAAGGTATGCGGTTTGATAAATTTTGACAAAAGTATACACCTTTGAAACTGTCACCACACATTAAGACAATCCATCACTCCCTAGAGTTTCTTCTTGTCTTTTTATAACTCCTCCCTGCCACACCTCCTCTCCTTACCTCATCCGCTGGCAAGCACTGATTATCTACTTTCTGTAATTTTAGATTCACTGGCATTTTCTAGAATTTTATGCAAATAGTTATAGAATATGTACTATGAGGTCCATCCATGTTGTTGCATATATCAATAGTTTATTCCTTTTTACTGCTGAGCAGTATTCTATTATATGGATATATCACATGTTATATACACATTTACCTGTTGATGAATATTTGGATTGTTTCTAGTTTTGACTGTTAAAAATAAAGCTGCTACGAATAGTCCTGTATAGTGTTTGAATTGAGATAATATTTTCATGTCTCTTGGATAAATATTGAGAAGTGAAATGACTGGGTCATTATTAATAATTTCATTATTAACTATTTAGGGAACTGTTTCATTTGTATTAGAGTTCTTCAAAGAAAGAGGGAGAAAGAGTGAGAAAGAAAGATTATGGAAATTCACTCATATGATTATGGGAGTCAAAAAGTCCCACCATCTGCCTTCTGCAGGCTGGAGAACCAGGAAAGCCAGTGGTGTAATTCAGTCCAAGTCCAAAGGCCTGAGAACCACGGGAGCCAACGGTATAAGTCCCACTCTGAAGCCAAAGGGCTGAGAACCACTGGCAGGAGGGCAGAGGAGTCCTGCTGGTGTAAGACCCATAATCCAAAGGACTGGGAACCAGGAAGCTTTGATGTCCAAGAGAAGGAGAAGATGGATATTCTTGCTCATGCTTCTGCCTTTTATTCCTATTTGAGCCCACAACAGATTGGATGATGTCTGCCCACTTTAGTGAGGGAAGATCTTTTTTACCCAGTCTATTTATTCAAATGTTAATATCTTCTGGAGAACCTCATACAGACACACCCAGAAATAATGTTTTACCAGCAATCTGGGCATCCTCAGCCCAGTCAAGGTGACACATAAAATTAGTCATTACAACATTACTGCCATTTTACAATACAGTGGCAATGTATGAAAACGCCAGGTCCCCTACATTCTTGGCAATACTTGGTATGGTCAGTCTTTTTCATTTTAATCATTCTAATGGGAATGCTGTAATATCTCCCTGTGGTTTAATTTGTATTTTCCTCATGATAATGATAAAGAATATCTTTACATGTGCTCATTTGTCATCAATATATTTTTTTTAGAGAAGTATCTGTTCACATTTTTGTCCAATTTTGAATTGAATTTTCTTACTAAGTTGTAAGAGTAGTATGCCATTATACAAATATATCACATATGTCACACAAAGGATATATATATATAATATTGTCAAATTTGTGTTTTGTGAATATTTTCTCCAACTCTGTAGTTTGCCCTTTCATTTTTTAACAATCTTTTAAAAAGCAAATGTTTTAACTTCGATAAAGTCCAATTGATTGATTTTTCTTCTATAGCTTGTGCTTTTTCTGTCAAATTTAAGAAATCTTTGCTAAACCTAAACTCACTAATATTGCCTCCTAAGTATACCTAATATCTTATTTCTAAAATAAACTGAAAGTAAATCATGTACACTAAAAAAAAAGAAGACTAACCATCCAACCCTACCATGAATTAGTGCAACAGAATCTCTGTTAGTATCTTTAAGCTCTCTGTCCCTGATGGTCCTGCTGACCCAAAAGACTATTCTTTGAAGAAGGCCGAAAACTCCATACATAGTATAACAAATCGTAAGAACTGGACTAGTATAGATCAGTGGTAACCACTCAATACCCTCTGTAAAGGCACCTATACAGTGATGCCTGATCCATCATCCCATCTTGTACTAATTCTGTTTTTCCTTTTCAAAGACTGTAATCAGGCAAAAACAGGCAAGAGTTGCAACCAGGAAGCGCTGCCCCCATGGAGAGACACTGGGATTTAAACCAACATAATTTGAACAGGTCTTTGGAGACAAAATGCTGAATGTGGATGGGGAAAAGATGCAGATGTTGAGGTTGAAGAGGGAGGAAGCTGGGAACCCTGCATAGGGTGCTGAATGATAAAGCTGGTTCCCAGCCCCAAACTTCTTCTGGGGAAGAGAGCACAGCTGCAAATGCCAGGATACACATAGAAGCCATGAAGCTGAGTAAGTGCTTATCTAGAGCCCATTGTTCTCAACTGTCTTCTATTGGATCACAGCCAAAACTACAACATCAAGAAATTCTTGGCTAATTCTGCTTCCTGCAAAATCAAGGGCAAGAATTCAACAACAAAGATCCAGTACAGAGGCTTAGCCCTCTGAAAACTTCCACAAATGAAGCCAATGGACTATACTCAATTTAAAACACAGTTAAAGGACACCAACCCTCCCAGATGAGAAGGAATCAGTGGAAGAACTCTGGCATTTCAAAAAGCCAGAGTGTCCCCTTACCTCCAAATGAGCCCACTAGGTCCCAACCAATGGTTCTTAACTATTCTGAAATGTGTGAAACGACAGACATGAAATTCAGAATACGAATGGCAAGAAAGCTCATCAAGAACTAGGACAATGTTGAAAGTCATTCCAAGGAAGCCAAGCAATTCAAGAGCTGAAAGATGAAATAGCCATTTTAAGAAAGACCCAAATTAAACATTTTAAGCTGAAAAATTCACCACAAGAATTGCATAATATGATCAGAAGTATTAATATTAACAGCAGGCCAGTGCAGTGAGTGGCTCATGCCTGTAATCTTGGTACTTTGGGAGGCCGAGGCAGGTGGATCACTTGAAGTCAGGAGTTCAAGATCAGTCTGGGAAACATGGCAAGACCCTGTCTCTACTATAAATACAAAAAAATAGCTGGGCATGGTCGTACATATCTGTGGTCCCAACTACTCAGGAGGCTGAGGTGGGAGGATTGCTTGAGCCCAGGGGATGAAGGCTGCAGTAAGCCAAGATCACACCACTACACTCCAGCCTGGGTGACAGAGCAAGACCCTGTCTACCCTGTCTCCAGAAAAAAAAGTATTAATAGCAGAATAAACCTACCTGAGGAAAGAATCTCAGAGCTCAAATACCAGTTCTTCAAATCAACTCAAGTCACACAAAAATAAAGAAAAAATAATTTTTAAAAATAAAAGATCCAACAATATGGGATTATGTAAATAGACCAAATCTATATCACACTGGCATTTCTGAGAGAGAAGGAAAGGGAATAAGCAACTTGGAAAATATATTTGAAGATGTAGTTCATAAAAAATTTCCTAATCTTGCTAGAAAGGCTGGCATGCAAATCTAAGAAATACAGAAACCCCTGGAAAATACAATAAAAGATGACCATCCCCAAGGCACATAGTCATCAGATTCACCAAGGTCAATGCAAAAGTCAAAATCTTAATGGCAGCTACAGAGAAGGGGCAAAGTTATTTATAGAGGGAACCCCATCAGGCTAGCAGCAAACTTCTCAGCTGAAACCATATAAGCCAGAAGAGATTGGGGGCCTATTTTCAGCATCCTGAAAGAAAATAAATTCCAACCAAGAATTTGATATCATCCCAAGTGAAGCTTTACAAGTGAAGGAGAAATAAAATCCTTCTCGGACAAACAAATGCTGAGACAATACATTTCAACTAGACCACCCTTACAAGAGGTCCTTAAAGGAGTGCTAAACAGGCAATTGAAAAAATGACACCTGCTACCACAAAAACACACTTAAGCACATAGCCGACAGGCACTATAAATCAACTGCACAAGTCTACATAACAACCAGCTAACAATAAAATTACAGGATCAAAATCATACATATCATTACTAACCTTGAATATAAATGAGCTAAATGCCCCACTTAAAAGACAGAGTAGCAAGCTGGATAAAAAGAAAAGAGCCAACCATCTGTTGTCTTTAAGAGACTCATTTCATATAGCAAAACACACATGCTCAAAGTAAAAGGATAGAAAAAATCTACCATGTTTACAGAAAACAGAAAAGAGTAGGAAGTACTATCCTTATATCAGATAAGACAGAATTTAAACCAATAAAAATTAAGAAAGACAATGAAGGGCATTACATAATGATAATGGGTACAATCCAACAAGAAGCTTCAACTATTCTAATATATAGGTTCCCAACATTAGAGCAACAGGCTCATAAAACAAGTTCTTCTTGATCTACGAAAGGACTTAGACAACCACACAATAATAGTGAGAGATTTCTACACCCCACTGGCAACATTAGATGGACCAGAGGCAGAAAACTAACAAACAACTCTGGACTTAAACTCGACACTTGTCTAATTAGACCTAATAGACATCTACAGAACATTCCATCAAACAACCACAGAATATACATTCTTCTCATCTGCACATGCAACATATTCTAAGATCAACCACATGCTCAGTCATACAGCAAGTCTCAATACATTGAAAAAAATTGAAATCATACCAAGCACATTCTCACACCACAGTGCAATGTAAATAAAATCAATATTAAGAAGATCTCTCAAGACTACATAAGCACATGTAAAGTAAATAACTTACTCCTGAATAACTCCTGGATGAACATCAAAATTAAGGCAGGAATCAAAAAATTATTTGAAATCTATGAAAATGGGGATACAACTTACAAAATCTCTGGGAGACAGTCAAAGCAGTATTAAGAGGAAAGTTTATTGTGCTAAATGCCTTCATCAAGAAGTTAGAAAAATCTCTTATTAACAGTCAAACTTTGCACCTAAAAGAACTAAAAACAAAAAGAACAATCCAACCCAAAGCCAGTAGGAGTAAATAAATAACTAACATTAGAGAAAAACTTAATGAAAACTGAAATGCAAAAATCCTTACAAAAGACCAATAAAACCAAGACTTTGCTCTTCAAGTAAATAAATAAGGTAAACTACTAACTAAATTAACAAAAGAAAAGAAAGAAAAGATCCAAGTAAGCACGATCAGAAATGACAAAGGTGATATTACAACTGATCCCACAGAAATTTTTAAAAATAACCCTCAGAGACTACTACAAACAACTCTATGCACAAAAATTAGAAAATCTAGAGGAAATAGATAACTTCATGGAAGCACATAATCTCCCAAGATTGAATCATGAATAAATCAAAACCTTGAACAGACCATATCAATTTCTGAAATTAAATTAGTAAAAAAGATCCTACTGAATGAAAAAAGCCTTGGACCAGATAGACTCATTGCTGGAATCTACCAGACACACAAAGAACTGACACCAATCCTACTGAAAATATTCCAAACAAATTGAAGAGAAGGGGCTCCTCCCTAACTCATTCTGTGAAGCCAGCATCAGCCTGATACCAAAATGTGGCAGCGACACAATAAAAAAGAAGACCTCAGGCCAATATCCTCGATGAACATAGATGCAATAATCCTTAAGATATTAGCAAACCAAATCCAGCAGCACATCAAAAAGTTAATACATCACAATCAAGGAGGCTTCATTCTTGAGATGCAAGCCTGGTTCAACATACAGAAATCAATAAGTGTGATTGACCACATAAACAGAATTAAAAGCAAAAGCCATAGGATCATCTCAATAGATGTCGAAAAAGCTTTTAATAAAATTCAACATTGCTTTGTGTTAAAAACCCTCAAGATGTATGTTCCTAGGCGTTGAAGAAACATACTTCAAAATAAAAAGAGCCATCTATGACAAACTTTAGCTAATATCCTGCGGAATGCACAAAAGCTGGAACCATTCCCCTTAAGAACTGAAACAAGACAAAGATGTCCTCACCGCTCCTATTCAATATAGCACTGGAAGTGCTAGCCAAAGCAATCGCAAGAGAAAGAAATAAAAGGCATCCAAATAGGAAAAGAAGTCAAACTATCTCTCTTCACTGACAATATGATTCTATACCTAGTAAAACCCAAAAGACTCTGCCAAAAGGCTGCTAGAACTGATAAATGACTTTAGTAAAGTTTCAGGATACAAAATCAATGTATAAAGATCAGTAGCATTTCCATACATTAACAATGTCCAGGCTAAGAGTGAATTTAAGAAAACAATCTCACTTTAAGAAGCCACAAGGAGGGGCTGGGCACGGTGGCTCACGCCTGTAATCCCAGCACTTTGGGAGGCCGAGGTGGGCAGATCATGAGATGAGGAGATGGAGACCATCCTGGCTAACACGGGGAAACCCCGTCTCTACTAAAAATACAAAAAAAAAAAAAAAAAAAAAAAAAATTAGCCGGGCGTGGTGGGCGCCTGTAGTCCCAGCTACTTGGGAGGCTGAGGCAGGAGAATGGCGTGAACCCGGGAGGCGGAGCTTGCAGTGAGCCGAGCCACAAAGAAAATGAAATATCTAGGAATACAAAATCTCTGCAATGAGAACTACAAAACACTGCTGAAAGAAATCAGAGATGAAGCAAACAAATGGAAAAACAATCCATGCTCATGGATGAGAAGAATCAATATTGTACAAATGTCCATACTGCTCAAAGCAATTTAAAGATCAGTGCTATTCCTATCAAACTACCAATATCATTCTTCACAAAATTAGGTAAAATCATTTTAAAATTCATATAGAACCAAAAATGAGCCCAAATAGCCAAAGCAATCCTAAGCAAAAAGAACAAAGCCAGAGGCATCACATTACTCAACTTCAAATTATACTATGAAGCTACAGTAGCCAAAACCACATGGTAATGGTACAAAATTAGACACATAGATCAATGGAACAGAATAGAAAACCCAGAAATAAAGCAGCACAGCTACAATCATCTGACTTCAACAAGGCCAACAAAAACAAGCAATAGGGAAAAAACTCCCTATTCAATAAATGGTGCCAAAATAATTGGCAGGAGGTGGAGGTTGCAGTGAGCCGAGATTGTGCCATTACACTCTAACCTGGTGGACAGAGCAAGACTCTGTGTCAAAAGAAAAGAAAAAGAAAAAGAAAAAAAGAAAGAGTCCTTCAGACAAACAAAAACTGAGGGAATTCATCACCAGCAGACTTGCCCTTCAAGAAATGTTAAAAGAAGTTATTCAGATGGAGGAAAATGATATCAGTCAGGGTCTACATCAAGAAAGAAAATGCTCTGAGGAAGGAATGAATGAAAGTAAGATAAAATCTTTTATTTTTCTTATTTTTAGTTGATCTAAAACATCTGTTTCTTTAAAGCAATAATCATAACAGTACATTGGATGGTTATAACATATAGATAAGCAAAATGAATCACAGCAATGTCACAAGAGACAGAAGGAATTCAGGATATTCTGTTATAAGGCAACTCTACCCACATATGACAGGGTATAGTGAGAGTTATTCAAAGATGGACTTAGAATAGTTAATAATGTGTATTGTAAACTATACGTCAACCACTAAGATGTTTTTAAAAGAAGTCATTGATATGCTGAGAAAGGAGTAAAATGGAATCATACAGAATGTTCTATTAAAACCAGAAAAAGTTGGAGGACAGGGAGAGAAAACAAAGAACAAATGCGACAATCAGAAAACAAACATAAGTATGATAGGTATTAATCCAACCATATCAATATATCAGTTTAAATATGAATGGTATGATTGGGTAGAGACTGATTCTCTGGCTTATTGACTTGACTAGGAATTTTAGATGCAGGTTACATGAGAAGTCTTTACTACATTTTCCATTTTGCTGTAAATTTAAAAGTAATAAATATTATTTTATTTATTCTAAAATTAAAAGGTTATTTAAAATGGATATTCAGCTAAAGCCATAGAGTCCATAACCTTAGTTTTAAGTAGTTCTCTCAAAATGCAATGCATTAATTCCAAGAGGATTTGGTTTTTCTGCAAATGCAAATTTAAAGACATCATTGTCTAGAACAGCACTGTCTGATAAAACTTTCTGCCATGACAGAAATGGTCTTTATGTGTGCGGTTCAGTGTGGTAGTCACAAACCACATGTGACTACTGAACATTTCAAATGTGGCTAATGTAGCAAAGAAAATAAATTTTTTATTTTATTTTCGATTAGTAATTTTTTTAAATTTAAATAACCACATTGTACCATATTAATGAAGGTGTCTTGTGCAAGTTGAATACAAGTCTTAATTTAAGCAAGCGACTCACTCTCCTACCCAGTTCTAGCGTTAACTTATTATATTAGGTGCTAAAATTTTCATAGTTGGAATTTAATGATATTATGAATTTATAAAAATATTTTTTTCAGACTTTACCAGATTAACTATGAAAATATAGTTCTGAAATATAATATCAGGAGAGAAATAAGATTAATTCCAATTTTAGAAACCTCTCGTCCAAATTATGGACTTTTATTTTGTTAGAAACTAACTACTTTCATCTCAACAAAAATTTTATATGAACTAAACTGTGCAACTGCGTCAAGCTATTATCACACGCGTTTAAAGCTTCTATCACAGTACCACCAGCTTTCAGTTAAAACAGAGCCTGGCTAGAAGTCCCTGAAATGGAGTAATCCCCAAATTCCCACTAAAATATCTTTGAAAGCAAAAACAAAGACAATACACAATAGCACTGAAAACTAGAATCAACTTTATGGAAGAATTTTCATTAGTTATTAGGCCAATGGATCTGTGTTGAGAAACACAGGTTTTTTCTTCTAATTGGTTTAGCCATAAGAAATGGAAAATTTATCTGCCTAAAATGAGGCCAAAAAGCCATTAGTCCTCCGGATATTACTTTCTAGTTCATAAAACAAAATCTTTATTTACCTGAAAACTGGGTAACTGTTCTGCCTCAAAGCAGCGCTTATTGAGGTAGCCCCAGTGAGTACTTGTCTTTCTTTGCATATTGGGGAAACAAAATTTGCAACAAAAAATTGGGCTGCAAATGAAGGCCCCAGAGATGGGTGTTGTACACTTGCTGGCACCATCCCCAGGCAGAAGGACTGTCAGTGGAAGTGGAAGCCAAAATATCTCTAGTGACACATGGTATATGGTCTTGTCAAATTAAGTCTGATATGGAAAGGGAAGAAACCATCTTCATGAGATATACATATTCGGTGTCACAGGGCAGGAATATCCATGCTATTGTTTCAGAAGAGGGTTCACCTGGCATCGAATGGAAAGTGAACTGGAAATATAGAAAACTGTAGATTCGACCACAAACTTTATTAAAGGAAGATGATCTGAAACTCAACTAAAAATGATAAGCGATTTAAAAAATAATGAACATTTGACAGATGTGGAACCCAGAGAATGAAGAAACTATGTTAAGAATTACAGTTATTCCCAAAGGTGTAACTAGAAACACGTAACAGAGGCCATGGTGAGTGACAGAATTGAATAAAACTTGTCAAAGCTAGTTAAAGACATTATAACTTAGTTTAAAAGGACAACTCAACTATTTTCCAAGTAAGTATCCATCAGCAGAGCAAAATCTACATATTCTATGAAAGTGCCCCATTAACAGGCTAAAATAAGGTCCATAAGCCTCTAGGCAGAAAAAGCAAAGAAACTGGCCTCTCCATCAAGGAACAATATTTGGCTGGCCTGAAATTTTTTTCTTTGCAATATGTGGTAAGCACATGATGAATTTTTAGGGAGAAAAGGCAAATAATACAAGGATGTAGCTCTGCCAAGTTGTCATTCACATGTGAAGATAACAAAAAGACAGTCTCAATGACAGAGGGTTCAGAAAACCTACCACTGTTATACCATTTTTACTTAAAAGGTCAAGTGCAGTTCTGTAGTGGAACTCTTATCCTTTGCTTTTCACATCCCTATCTCAAACTATAAAAACCATATTCCTGCTTCACCCCAAAGTCTGCCTTCCTAGGGAGGCTGGGGAGAGGGTTTTCCAACTTTCTTTCCTCTCTAAGAAGGGAAGAATGGTGGAAAGAACCTACCCTTCATTGGTTCTCACTACTGGGGAATAGTCGTTGTGCCTCAAAGGAAGAAATGGACTCCACTGATTCTCTCTACTGCTCCTTCTCTGCCTCTGCTGTAATTACCTGCTCAGGCAGAGCATGCTCTCCTCTTTTCCCTGTTCCTAAGTGGTTGACCATTAGCTCAGAGCCTCCAGGCTTGGAGAAAAAAGGCCTGCAATACATCTTTTCTGCTTATGACTGAGTGGAGAAATTAATTTCTGGGTACATCCTTGGCTTTCTCAGCTTTACTACTGTGTAGATAGGAGATTCAACTCTGGACATCTATTCCATCCTCTTTCTATAGAATATTCCTGTAAAGCTGAGAATGGAAGACCCAACAATTCAATTCGTAGGCTACTTTGCACTAAAGTTCCAGGTGTGATTCAGGTTAGACCAATCAAATACATTTACAGGAGATTTGGAAAAAGCTGCAGTATTGCACAAGGCACTTTCTCCGGCTGCTGCTCCTATTTCTGCTGGCAGCACAGTCATGAAGGACCTTAGTTTTTCTGAGGCAGCATTAATAGTCCAGTCCCTAGCTTCATAGCTGTCAAAAGGTAGACCATGGGTCATCCATTTTGCCAGCACACTTTCTAACAAGTGGGACATGGTTGTGCAGCCAGGTGCAGAAGCAGCTTCCTAATCATGGCTGTGACAGAATGACCCCGGAGCTGGACGTTTCCTGATTATAGCAGTGGGGGAAGCTTCATAGGTGACCTGGTCCTGGGCTGTAGCTTGTGAGTCACTCTTGTATATTCCATTTTATAAACTATTTAATATCATGTGCACACACACACACACACACACACACGCACAATTATTTTTCCTTCTTTAACTAGCAGAAATGGATTCATTTCTCTGCTACTGAACTCTGACCAATACAACCAGAGAGCCATATACTTGTTCAGGTGTTATTGATCCTACTTGACCCCTATGTCTGTTATCAATTCTTTAGAACTTGGAGGGGGAAAGGGATGAAGATTGGGCTCTCCTAAACCTCCAAAATCAGTCATCTAAGAAGAGGATTAAAATTAAAAACTCAATATTTTATGCAAGGTTGTTATGTAAAAGGATTGGTGGTGAGCATTAAAATCAAATAATGTTTGACTATATAACATTACTGTAAACAAAATAAAAATTTCACAAATAATATATAAAATATATATAGCCTAGAAAGTACTTATTTAACTACTCATATAGCCTAAAATTCAAGATAAAACTAATGAAATTTAGGAATTTAGAGCTATTATGGGTCAAAAATAAAAGTGGCATAAAGAATACTAAAAATATACTATTTAGCTCTTACTAAAATAAAGATTTTAAATGTAGCTGGAAAGTTATTTTTTCAAAAAATGTGAACCTCTACTATGCCTTAAATATTGGCAAACAAAGCAAAATTGGGACATCTGTAGAAAAATTCAGAAATAAGGAAACAGTAATTATGGCAAGGAAAAGTAAATTATGAAATAACATATCAAATCCTTTAGATCATAAATGTGAATAATATAGATTTCCCAATTAAATTATAAGGTTATGATACACTGCTTACAAAAGAAACAATAACAGAATGATTACAATGGGTTAAAAATAAAAGCCTTGTAGAAAAGATATCAAACTCAAGCCGAAATAAAAACAGTAAACACCAGCGGTAACAATATTAATTTTAGACCAAGCCACATTTAAGATACCAATTATTAAGTGGGCAAAAATTATCACTTAAAAAATTGAATCCATAAAACAGAGATATACACTTTCATTTGACAAAACATGAAATAAAAACTAAGAAGTACAAGGAGGAATATGTAGGCACACAACTGTTTGGGAAGCTCATAAATTCAAGCTCTGGCAGACCATATTAGTGTTAATACAGAAGAACATAGATATTTTAAATCATATGTGGAGGGAGAAAAAACATTTGTTCTTTATAAAAAAGAAATAAACTCTCTAGGAATATTCATCTGCTCCTGGTAAAAAGAAAAACAAACACCTTTCTTTGAAAGAAAGTTAAATTTAAACCTGTTAAAATGTTTTTAATTCCAGGTACAAAGATTCGCGTATATAGATATTAATAATAGTTACCATTTTAGTGCTTACTATGTCCCAGACATTCCGATAAGAGGTTTACATGTATTTATATGCAACAATGACATAATAAGTTAAAAATAAGGAATGAAGAATGTTTGCTAACTTGGAACAGTCACATGCTATAATATGAAGCGGGATGTCAAACTAAGAGTACATGTATTTGTGTGCCTGTGTGTATACATACAAATAGTATGATCAACCTTTGTAAAACATAGACAAAGTCTGAAATGAAACAAAAGCATCCATATAGTAATGGCAGTTTCCTCTGAGTAGTGAGATTACAAGTGATTTTTGTTGTTGTTCTTTATATTTTTCCGTAGTTTCCAAACTTTATTTCTATACTTCACTATTTAATTATCAAAAAAAATGAGTTTTAAAATAAAATACATAGGGAAAGTTTCTGATAAATAAAATGTCAACTCATTACAATATGAAACAAGGCCCCTTATTTTAAATTTCGCTTTAATAATTTGAAATATCAACCAACTGAACTAAATAGATGTTCCCTTCACTGTAGCAATGTTGAAGGCATAGATTAGTATATCTAACTAGGAGCTGACTTGAACAAACTTTTTAGCTAGTTATAGTAAGGAAAAATTTAAAAATAGCAGCTTAGCAGAGAATCTGATAAAACCAAAATATCACTTTGGTATATGGCAGACATGTTCTTGTATAAAAACACTTTATTGATTGTGACCAAGGCAATTGTACTTTATAGAATAGGGAAATAAAAAACATTGTAGAGATGAAGGTCTACAATATGCATGTATATATGTAGGGGGAAAAAAGTCACTAAAAGTAGTTGATATTGGTTAAAAAATTAAGCTACCATACTTTGAAGAAAAATTAATTAGTAGTTCACAAGACAAAAATGAATAAAGGAAAACGTGAAACCCATGAAGTTTATGGTGAGATGGAACACATATACTATGTTTTTATGAAATCCAAAATCAACAGGAATAATCACTAGAAAATTAGGGGTGTAGGAAAGTGGGATTATGCTTAAGAATCCACTTACAAACTGACTACTATCTAAAGCTCTCTCCTTCTTCATCTCCTCAATAAGATTTGATAATTATTTATGTAGGTAATAAAAGGTACATGAATGAATGTACAATAATAAGTCACGCATGATTATAATTTGCCACTCATTATGTTAAGTCCAGCACATTTGCTTAATTCTTTCATCAACTCCACGTAGTAGACATTATTAGCATCTCCCTTTCACAGATGAGGTAACTAAGGCTTAAAAGAAAAATAATGTTTTAATTGTCCAACTAGAAAATGGTAAAACCAGGACTTACATACAATTTCATCTGACCCCAAACCTCTGCTCTTAACCATTGTGATGTACTATATAATTAATGCCAGTAGATATTTATATTGGAATGTCAAATTAATTATTTGTATCAACTTTTCCTCATTGTGACTGCCTTTTGCACAATACTTCAATTACCTTACATCTAAATTAATCATAAATTAAATCATTAAGAGCAAATATGGTGACTAATTTAGAACTACACTCCCAAAATGTTTCCAGTTTGGAACTGGTAAGTTAGAATTTTCACGAGAATTAGAAAGTGGAAATGAATGTCAACCATGATTCTCAGAAGGTCAATGTGAGTTAGATGCAAAGATAGACTGGCATGGAGTTGGCAGCAGGTTTCAGTTGGTCCTGGTTCTGTACTCTGCATCCACCTCTTAACAACAGCAGTCCCAGGTCCACCCCCAGACTCTTGGATGTGAATGCACAGAGGCCTTAGTTACCCAGAGTCACAGCTCCCCATGGACTTTTCCATGAACTTTCCCTTCAGCCTCATTTTGGAAGTTGGAAATACTTTGCAAACTTTTCATATTAACTGGTTGCTGATCTTGCCTCTCACCCTTCAATTCCTTATTGGACCTTCTCTTTTCCAGCTCCTACCACAACTGTAGAAATTCTAATTCCTATAATAAATCCCTTATCTCATAACTCATTAGTGGTTCTGTTTCTATGATTGAACCTTGACTAATGCAACAAGTATAACCTTTTAAAACATAAACTTATGAAAATAATGTCAATGAAATATATATTTTTTTGGTTACAAGGAAAAGAATATCCAAACCAAACTGATTTTTTTTAAGTGAAGTAGGGGCATTTATTGGCTCATGGAACTTAGTAAAAGGACAACAGTAATTCTGAGCACAGCTTGATCTAAGAGCTCAAACCATGTCAGCAGGACCATGTCTCCTCATCCAGATTCTGCTTCCTTCTGTGTTGGTTCCAATCCCAGGAAGCCACTCCTATCATGGGGACAGAAGAGAGAATAAAATGGCCACCAGCAGCCTCAGACTTACATTCTTTACTTCTCAACGAAAGCAGAAATGAAGAGCTTCTCACCTATAACAGGTTGAACAAAAGTCCTGGACCTTGATTCCATTGGTCCATATTAGGTCAATTGCCTATCTGTAAATCAATGCCTATGCCCAGGAAGAGGTAAGCTTTATAGATGGGCTCAGGCTGCAAGCCAAGCTCAACACCAACCAGATGGTGTATAACAAGGAGAATGGAGGCCTGACAGATCCACAAGAATATCCACAAGTGTCAGATATCCCTTTTGTAAAATCATACAAGAAATAAACTAAAATAAGAAAACGAACTTAGAGAAGCATCACCCCAGGTTTACTTATTTTATCTTGGTAATGAATAAATACTCTGCTTTACTTGGCCATGTAGCACTCACTATAACTTTACCCTGGTGTCTGTGACACTGAGGAAAAAGTACCAAGAAATCTACTATTATCCAAAGAATACTGATTAGATCGGGCCTTGCAGAATGTCCTTTAAAAAAATCAGCTTTAAAAAACACCTTGTAGTAACTGTCAAATTTCCAATCATGCTTCCAGACAGATCAGCATTTGTGGTAGGAACTGTTCTCAGTTTTTATTAAAAATCTCATTTGCCAGTAGGTTCATATATTTTTTAGATGTCTGGCCTAATTTCTTTCAACTCTGTACATATCACATATTTTTCTTAGCTATAATTAGTCACTAAGACTTATTAGCACAGTAGTAGCTCCAAGAAACTCTAAACTACAAGTCAGCGTGGATTTTTGCTTTTATGTATTTCTTGACACTCAGGATAAGTGCTTTGTTTCTTCCGCCTGGAATAAGGCACACATCAGGTTTCCTCTTTTCACTCCTTGAGGATAACTATTATCATTAGGAGGGAACATTAGAATAATTCTTAAAGTAACACATCAGAAGGATTTGGTTGTGTTTAAGTAGTCTCTCAATTCTTTGACTATAGTGTAGCAAAACTTTCAGGCATCAGGAGAAAAAAAAAGTTAAAACAAACCCTTTACCAGCTGCTACATTTGGAGGTGAATCCATAACACTAACTGACAACTTTTCATATGAAATTCAAAGAGTCTGAAGTTTCCTTTTTGTATTCCCTGAATATCTGTTCTCTCCACTTCAAAGGACTGTCTGCTGCAGAGCAAGGAGAGGTGGCTCATATACAGTGGCACTCCTCTTCTGTTTAAATCATACCATTCAGCAGTTCTGGGGCTGCCAGGCAATGATAAAAGGGCACATGGCTTTGATTGTTTATTCTTCAATAGCAAAGGCAGAGAAGCACCATGAACAAGGGCAAAAACTAAGGAGATAAGCAGGCTAGGTTCTAACCACTGCTCTGCCACTTAGTCTTGTGTGTGACCTTGAACAAATTATTTGACTTCCAAATTACTCCTGTCCTCATTTGTAAAATGAGTATACAGTGGTCCCTTGGTATCCAAGAGAGATTGGTTCCAGGACCCACTTCCCTACCTCCCCATACCAAAATCTGCGATGCTTAAGTCCCTTATGTAAAATGGTGTTGTATTTGCATATAACCTATACACATTCTCCTGTATACATATTTTTAAATCATTCTAAATTACTTATCATATCTAATACATTTTGTATTAGATAGAAAGAAAATGTAAAAAGTATTGGACAAGACATCAGAGAAATGCAAATCAAAACTACAATGAAATATCACTTCACACCCATTAGGATGGTTATATTAAAAAAGACAGATAAAAACAGGTCTTGGTGTGGATGTGGAGAGATTGGA
Source organism: Pan troglodytes (assembly GCF_028858775.2). Taxonomy (NCBI): domain Eukaryota; kingdom Metazoa; phylum Chordata; class Mammalia; order Primates; family Hominidae; genus Pan; species Pan troglodytes. The sequence goes on from NC_072403.2 coordinate 66,589,334, forward strand.
ACTCTCCCATACTGATGGTGGGAATTTAAAATGGTACAACTACTTTAGAAAACAGTCACACAGTTCTTCAAAAGGTTAAACATAGTGTTATCATAGGGCCCAGCAGTCTCACTCCTAGGTGTATACCCAAGAGAAATGAAAACATACCCGCACAAACACTTGTAAACAAATGTTCATAGCAGCATTATTCATACTACCCAAAAAGTGGAAACAGCCCACACGTCCATCAATTGATGAATGGATAAACAAAATGTAGAATCTCCATACAATGGAATATTATTCTGAAATAAAAAGGAATGAAGTACTGATACATGCTACAACATAGATGAACCTTGAAAACATTACACTATGTCAAAGGAGGCAGTCAGAGAAGACCACATATTATGTAATTGCATTTATATGAAATGGTCAGAATAGGCAAAGCTATAGAGAAAAGCAGGTACCCAGTTGCTGGAAACTGGGGTGAGGAGAAACAGGAAATGGCTGCAACTGGGTATAGGGTTTTGGGGGAGGTGAAGAAAGTTTTCTAAACTTAGATAGTAGTGATGGTTGCAGAACTCTGTGAATCTACTGAAAATTATTCCATTGTACATTTTAAATGGTTGAATTGTATGATATGGGAATTATATCTCCATAAAGCCATTTTAATAAAAATATTGTGCGTTGTAGGCAGAATAAATTGCCTTCACCCATAGTATTTTTCTTTTTGTCACTGTTCAGTATTTACTTTTCCAATATGATTTCATAGGCTTGGGAAAGGCCTTTGTGTGCCAAAAATGTCTCCTGCCCTTACCCTGCTCGTGCCTCACTAGTTTATAAAATTATACCTTATTAATTTCACTCCTTCTGCTGAAGGCTTTGCTTCTAACAAGTATTCAAAATAGCTCAAGGAAAGATTTCTCACTGAGCTTTATCAACCATGTGCTATTTAGTATGAATGAGTTTGCCAGATCTTTTGCTGACATCGGGATTTGGTTGAAGGCAAACAGAATGAGGATAAACTGCCAAGGGATGAAGGAAGAGGGCATTCTAATGAAAAGAGGGTACACATACATTTTCATCCCTTAATGTTTTAACAGCAATGATCCTACTGCCTACCTGTCTTTGCTAATACCCTGATATGTCTCCTCTGTTTCTCTGTTTTCTCATCTACTGATTCATACCATCTCTGTATCCTACAGGACCTGATTCAAAGGTCACTTATGCCAAAGCCATGATTGTATAAATTTACTACTTATGTTTCTATTTCCTATGCTTTTGGTCCATATCTTTATTTATTTTAATTTGAGATTACATTGAAACTTTTTCAAGCTGCTTCATATATATGAGTTTTGCTCTTTAAATAAAATATTAGTTCAGTAACAACATGACTATGTCATAGATTGTGGATAGGTTTTGTTTAGAGGATCAATTCCAGTTGATGGTCAGGAGCTGTCTGAAAAGGACTCCAAACCTTTCTACCCTCAGCAAGGAGGCATACTGTGATTGACTAGCTATACCTGCAATTAACATGGGAGGGAGTAGAGAATATGCATGCCACTCCTCATTGTTGTAACTCCCTAGACAGCCCTTTGTTATTTGATACTTCCTTCTGCCTTACAATCAGACATGAGTTTTACCTACACAGTAGAAAAACTTTCTTCGTTTTTGCACACCAGCATGGGCTGTCTTGTTAGATCATTTGCTAATAATCCTAACACTCTGTACTCTATAACACTATGTGACGCTACAATATTTCATCTATTATTTTGTAACACTACCTATGTTAGACTTAGATCATCTAACCTCCATGAATAAGAAAAATATTTTTTAATATATATACATGACATATTGCACAGCACACACTGTTGTCTGGCTAACCAGCATCCATCCCCTCAACCCTCCTTCTGAAAACAATTACAATGTTGCTTCCTTATCCACCCTTTCCCATGGGTCCAGGTGATTCAGGGGAGGTTGGGGCTACTACAAGGCAAAGCCTCGAAGCCAAACTTGACAGTTCTGTTCCTCTGCCTGGGGTTGGTTTAAGCCAGTAATATGATGCAACTCTGATGGGAAAGGAGATTGCTGCTGGATTGGGGGCATCTGGGAGAGTCTCCCTCTCCCTCTTTTCAAGACTCACAGAAATAGATGTTCTCTTCTTTCTTTGGACATTGTTGTGTGTGGATACTAGGCCTGGAACTGCTATACCCTTCATGCTATGAGGCTAAGAACAAGGTCTGTCCGCAGAGGAGGGTGAAACAGAGAAAATGACAAAGAGGCAGAGCCAGAGTCATGACAGCCTGTACCTGGGGTATGCCAACTTGCCCCATCACTGGGCTTCGTAAGAGAGGTAATAATCCTGGTAATAATTCTGGTACTTTTTAAACCTACTTGATTCCAGTTTACTGATACTTCACCTTAGTGATATGTGTGGTAATTCCAAACTATAGTTACACCTATATATTTGATAGCACAGACATAAACATTTATCAGTAACTGCAATAACCCAATCTGGTTCAACTTTGTGTAATAAAGTGGCAAGTTATTTCTCGGTTGCCATGGACCCCAAGGTGGCAAGTTATGTAACCCGAGCATACCCAGATGAACCAAGCATGCAACCATGGGCAGAACCTAAGTGCTCAGACCAAGGAATGGTGACTGAATGAAGAAGCAAACACCACATGGCATGATCCAGGTCCAATCAGACCAAGCCCTGTGATCACCTCATGGCATAGTCCAATCAATGCACACCTCCTGGCACCACCCCATCACAAGATCCAATCAGATCACACTTCATTACCCTCTGACTATAAAATTTGCCCAACCTCCATCTTGGAAAGACAGATTTGAGCCTGACTCATGTCTCCTTGCTCAGCTGCCTGGTAGTAAACCTTTCTCGCTACAAAACCCAGTGCTTTTGTGTTTGGCTTTCCATTGCACACAGGCAAATGGACACAGTTCAGTTTAGTAACATGTCTCTCTGTGTGCGTGTGTGTGTTTGTGTGTGTATGTGTGTGTAATTTCAGGTGCTCTTTATAACAATTTTATAAAGCAGCTATTTTACAGGAATTATCATCTTGAATTAAAATATAAAGAAACTGAGCCTCAGACATGCCAGAAATCACACAATTTGTTAGTGCCATTCTTCATTCATTCATGCATTCCTCTAGGCCCTCCAGCTTGGATCTAGGGTGGCATTATTGAGCAATACAATTATTTGTTTCATCCAAGAAAAACCAAATGCATTATTTGTTCCAGGCATTCATCTAAGGACTGGTGACACACCTGAAGGTGACACACCTGCTGTCATGGAGCTTTTAGTTTGTAGGAAAATATATGTGATAACTATTGGGAGAAAATGTTACACAATTCAGGCCAGCTGTGGTGGCTTACACCTATAATCCCAGTAACTCTGGGAGGCCGAGGTGGGCGGATCACGTGAGGTCAGGAGATCAAGGCAAGCCTGGCCAACATGGTGAAATCCCCTCTCTACCAAAAGATACAAAAATTAACCGGGTGTGGTTCTGGGTGCCTGTAGTCCCAGCTACTTGGGAGGCTGAGGTGGAAGAATTGCTTGAACCTGGGAGATGGAGGTTGCAGTGAGCCGAGATCATGTCACTGCACTACAGCCTGGGTGTCAGAGTGAGACTCTGTGTCCAAAGTTAAAAAAAAAAAAAAAAGAAAAAAAGAAAATGTTACACAATTCGAATGGTAATATGTCCTATGAAGGAAAAGGTCTTAGATTGTTTAAGAGAACCTTAAAGTATGTTAAAGAATAACCTCATCTAGACCAGGATGTTAGAGTTGCCCTCCCTATGGAGCTGAAGATAGGAAGAAGTTAGTTGTGGGAGGAGGAGGAGTTCGTTGGAAAGCATTTCAGGGAAGAAGAAATAGTATGTTAATATGAGTAAGGCTCTAAGGCAGGAAGGAGCTTGGTTCTCTCCCGGAACCAAGAGAAAGCCAATCTGCCAAAACATTATGTACCCAGGGATGTGGACATACCAAAGACAAAGTGGAATGGGCCAAGAGTATTAAGAACCTGAAGCCACTGAAGAGTTTTAATTAAGGAAGTGATGGGATTGGATTTACACTTTAAAAGATTTGGAGAGAGGCTAAAGAGGAAGGGAATATATGAGATTATTGAAGAATAGGCAAGAAATGATGGTGACTTAGACAAATTAATTAATTCATACTAAATGCTTCTGCCACACAAATCCTCCCTGCTGTCCAAAGTCCTGTGTAGCTCCTATCCTGGCAATAGCATAATCCATAAACCTTTATGGCATTGGGATTCAACTGTCTTTCAATCCAAGAGAATGAATAAGAGTCACAGAGAAGCATTCCCCTGGAGCCTGTCACAAAAGCATACGCCTTAATTTACAGGTCACACTGTGTTCTTATAAAATTATTTTTCATGAGTTTGCAATACCGGTCCTCTCATGCAGAGGACTCCTGTCAGAGACCCCTCAGACCTAGGTGTAAGGAGAGAACTTGCTGAATAACACAAGGATTTGTCGTTGGAATAGTTCCATCCAAGATAAACTGATTGCTAAGTGCATGCTAACTGGATGGATTAAGCTGCTATAAAAAACAAGATTATTAAATATAAGCCAGTTAAATGTTGAGGAACAGCTATCACAAATGACAGCCTTAGTTTTGAATAACAGACTCTCAGCCCTTCTTTTTGTTTACAATTATATGGCAGATTCAGTTTTATATTAAGCATATTGCTAGTTTGTGACAGAACAGTCAACATCAGGGGACAGGGTGAGGATGGGGGCTGGGTGGCTTCTCTAGAGCCCACGCAGGAGGAGTGTGGCAGAGGGAACCCACCTGCACTGCCTGTTACTGGTGGAGGGTGTCCAGGTTCTTGGCTTTTTGAACAAAGAATTGGACAAAACACACAAACAAAGCAAGGAAAGAATGAAGCAACAAAAGAACAAAGCAGGGATTTATTGAAAATGAAAGTGCACTCCACAGGGTGGGAGCAGACCCCAGCAGTGGCTCAAGGGCCTAGATACAGAATCTTCTCAAGTCCGAATACCCCCTAGAGGTTTCCTACTGGCTACTTGGTGTTCACCCCATGTAAATGAAGTGGTGGTAATCAGTCCGATTGGTTGTGGAAAGCAGAGGCTGAAGTAAAGTTACAAAGTTACACTCCTATGCAAACGTCTGATTGGTTGCAAAAAGCAACTTTCAATTTCCCATCTGCCCTGCAGAAAAGGTGGGGGTTTACAAAAGGTGCTGCCTCTGGTCTTTTTGTTACTTAGGCTTGGAAAGTTAGGGTTTTCCTTTCAGTTTAGTTCTAGGAAGTCAGTGTGAAATGGCCTTAGCTTCCCTGCCTCCAGACCCTGTTCTCTTACCTCATGCCCATGTGGGCTGTAGCAAAGGCCTCCAGGTGCTTTCACTTGAGAATGCAGTGGACCCATGGCCATAGAGGCAGTGGCTGCAGGAGCCAGGGCTTGGGGGTGCCTGAGGGTCACATAGCTGTCACCCCCATGGTGTGTCCGGTACAGCCATTTCATAGCCAGTGAGAGGAAGGGTGTTTGCCTGCACCCCCTTCACCAGACCATCCTGATTCTTTCATTTTTATCTTTTAATTATTCTCTCTGCATTGTATGTAAAATTCTAAAGGTTTTTTTCCAATTAGATTTTATGCAGCGTTGATTCTGAACCTCAGTGCTTCTAAAGATCTTCAGTTAAAATTCAGTGACTATGGTTTTGTCTTTAAAATCCTTGTCTCATCCAGCTCTTCCTCCCTCTCAGCAAGACAGCCTTTCAGCTGAGACTGTTATGAGTTCATCTTTGGTCGTCTCTCTTTTTGCAGAGTCATTTAAATTTTTAATAATTGAGGACATAAAGAAGATGCATATTTCTGTTTTCTGTGGAATGCTTATCTTTTGTACCTAATATTTGGTATAAAATTTTTTTATTTGCTTCCTTCCCACTGCCCCCACCCCACCTTGTCTTTAAAAAGGAGAGCCAACATATACTACAAACGATCAATAATAATGAAATGTGTTTAACAGTGATATATCAAGTTCAGATTAAGAAAGAGATGTACTTACTGCAAGTCTCAGAGAATGTAGAGAAGCAGGGGTTTGTCTTTCTTTCACTGACTGTCCATCTTCGCATATCCTGGCATTGAATCAACACCTTTAGGTTCTCCAGAGGTCAATGGTTCAAAGTGTACAGATCCCAATGCTAGAGGAAGGATCACATATTATATCAGTATTATGATAAGTCCATGACTCTGGTGTAAACCTGATGTCATACTGTGTATTTTGTAGAGTGATATACTTGAACATATGACACCTAATTCCTAAGTTTTAATGAAATCACTTAGCACTTTCAATGACTTACTATTATCTTTTTTTTAAATCAAGGATTAATTTAATTTTTAAAACAAATACAAGTTATTGATTTACTCTTCTCAACTTGACAGTCTACCTGTAGTATAACAGTCAGGTAAAAACATACATCTTTACAACTTGGCACCCCCAAGTAAAAACAAACAAACAAACAAACAGCCACACCATTTCACAGAAAGGAAAGAAACAACATGAAAATAGCTCAAGAAATACAGTAACGAGCAAAAATATATGGGGAAAGAGGAACGTGTAGTTTTGACTTAACTGAAGAAACCAAGAGGAAACTGGTCTACGTATGAAAATGTGCATTCTGAAAGTCAGGTGTCAAGATTTTCGAGTAGGCATCTATATGACTTGAATCTCCCCTATTTCCTGAATAAAAGTGACATCTTTCAGTATTTATACTTCATGGCTCAGACACCTACCTCATTTGGTTCTATTCCTTACTCACTCTAGCCTTTACTTAAATGAGTCTGAAAAACTTGGGGATATAGCATAAGAAGAAAAATAATCACACATAATATTCCCCTTTCTGTAGCTGTTTTAGACCTGGGTTGTTACTAGAAAATTCCTGAAGAAAATTTCAATGTAAGTCTGTGGCTTTGCTGAATCAAGCCCCCCCCCCAACAATTAATATTTAAAAAACACCCACTGTTTGGGCTAATAGCATTATTGGTGGTACCTATTATATAGAGGGATAGCTGAACAAAGTCTGTGTCTTGAAACCAGTGTTGAATCACTCTCAGGGTTGAGAAGAAAAAAGGGGAGTCTAAAATCACAAGAAGTAAAGACATATCTAGGACTCTTGTCCTTCTGGATCCACGCTTCCTTCAGGGTCTTCATCGTTGTAAATGTTCTCTGCCATTTGCCACACTTGCATGATATTGTCTTCTGGTACAGAACAAATCACCCAAGGTTCATTGGGATTCCAGGAGAAATCAGGTATCTTGGCAGTGTGACCACCATGAATAAACAACAACTCTGGTGGCCCATCTTCTTTATCTTCTGGGGATTGTTTCTCTCCAATTTTACTTAAATCCCAGACATTCAGTCTGTGATTGGTACCACTGGAAGCCAAAATAGTCTCATTGTGAGGTAACCACTGAACCTGGAATATTTTATCCTTATGTAATTCAAAGGAATGCAACTTATGTTTCAGATTTCTCAGATCCCGCAAGGCAACAGTCTTGTCAGCAGATCCTGTGGCAAGAATGAACTCACTATAAGGATTGAAAGAGAGGCAGCAGTGTGAGCGTCACTTCAGCAGTGTGAGCGTCAACTGAACGGCTTGGTTTGGAAGCACTGTTTGAACAAGTATCCCAAATCATAAGTTTCTGATCATCAGCAACTGACCCAAACAGAGACTCATGGAGCAGATGCCAGGAAACATCTACTACTGCTGTATGCCCTGTAAAGATGGTCTTCACATCCACCACTTTTCTCTCCTTTGGGACAGCACTGATGTCCCACAGGCAGCTGGTGTGGTCATCTGAAGCACTAAGTAAGTGCCCACAGAGATTTGGGTTCCAAGAAAGCCCATAGCCTTCCTTCTGATGTCCACGGAGACACAAGTCTGGATCGCACTCTCCAGAAGGATCTGGTTTAGAAAGGTGTTTTGTATAGTCAAAGACAAGAACATCACTGGAAGGAGTCTTAGTTGAGATGATACAAGGGTTCTGGGGCATATAATGGACCTTGTTTACTTCTCCTTCATGGTTGATCTTGATTTCTATTTCAATTTTTCCTCTAACTGAATAAAAACCTCCAAATTCTCCTTTCTCAGTGTTGTAGTGTGACGCATCAAACTGAGCGTCATCATTAGGGAGTTGCACACTGGCTATAATGAGATGGTTTTGTTCGTCCAATGTGTATGTCCCCAGGACAAGTTGATGAATGCTGAAATCTTTCCCTTCTGGTCTGGTTATATCTGGAAGCCACTGGGCAGTTAGGCTGGGCCACTCCAGAGCATGGGTCAACACTAAATCATAAAGAAAAGGGGTGTTCTTTTTCCATTTTTTGTACTCCTTGTTGATCCCTCGTTCTTCCACTGCGTCGTCAAAGGCTGCTTCCTTGTCGGCCATGGCAGGCAGGCAAGCTGGGGGAATCCTGGGGTTGAGTGTTGCGGGTGAGGGTGGAGGCACTATTATCTTTCAATTTAGTTATATAAAGCTTTTTTGTTTTCTTTTGGATGTTTTTGGTTTACCATTGGTTTCTTTCTTTTTCCTCTACTATCTTTAAGTAACTGTTCTGATGTGGGTATTGTTTACTGTATTTCAAGTACAGTTAGTTGAAGTAACTGTTCTGATGTGGGTATTGCAAGGTAACATTTACTAACTATTGAGGAGATTGTAAAATATTTTTTTCATTCTTAAAAATCAGTAATTTTACCATGATGTGCTTAAGTGTGTGTCAAACATTCCTGGATTTAGTGACCCCTTTTAATAAGAGAACTGAAGATTTTCTTTAGCTCAGGGAAACTTTATCTATTATCTGCAACATTATCACATTTTATTCTATCCCCTGACCCCTACCACCCCCAGCCACCTACCCTTTGTGATCTGCCCTTGAAGCCCCTTATCTCTTCTCTTATTTGCCCTTTTGGGACCTGAGTTAGTGACCTAAGAGATTTAAAAAATCCTTGTGTTAAGTTCATTTACTGAATTAATTTTTTTTTTAGCAAATTCTTCCAATCCTGAGATTTACTGCATTTTTAATTTGAAAATCATGTCTATTTTTAGAAAATCTTTTGTCATACTGAATCTTAATCCGCATTCAATTTTTGTTCAGTAGTCATTTTTTTCCTCTGGTAGCTCTGTCTCACAAGGTGGTGTATTTGTTCATTCTCTCTCTGACTGCTGGGACGTATTACGAGGAGAGTGTAGGTGGAGGAGAGGAAGGTGACAGCTGCTCCATTAGGGGGATGTTGTTAGTAGCTGGATTGGAGTCAAGAGGAGAGGGAAAAAGGGGTTCCCATCTTTCCAGAATTTCATATAATCTTAGCATAGGATATTTTTCTTTGTTACTAGAAACAGAAGTCTCATAGATTTTATGTTAGGAATCATGGACCACTCAAATCAGGAAAATCATCTATTTTTTTTCTTACAAATGGCAAAAAAATTGATTTTACCCCTTTAAATCTTTCTTCTCATCATTATTAGGTTGTTTTGCAGGATTTTGTCAACTGAAATTTTATCTGTAATAATGTCAGAATCTAGTGACACTACAACCACAGATAGGTAGTATTTTTGGCAATGAAAGTTTACAGTATAATCCAATATAAACTGCTATTGTTCAAATATTAATAATATATAAAAACTAATGAAATATGAGGAAAAATCAGGCATGCCTCATTTTATTGTGTTTCACAGATTTTTTTATTTTTTTAATAAATTGAAGGTTTGTGGCAATGCTGCATTGAGTAAGTCTATCATTGCCGTTTTTCCAACAGTATGTGCTCACTTCATTTCTCCATGCCACATTTTGTTAATACTGATAAAATAATAATAATAAAGTTTGAAATAGTTCATAGTTCTCTTTTTTCCTCTCATTCTTATCTGATCATCACAACAGATACCTATCTGTTGTGATGATCAGTGATCTTTGATGTTACTATTATAATTGAAGTTGTGGTAGATATAGCAAGACAACTAGAATTAGAGTGATATCTAAAGATGTGACTGAATTGCTGCAATCTCAAGATAAAACTTGAATGAATGAGGAGCTGCTTCTCATTGATGAGCAAAGGAAAGCAGTTTCTTGAGATGAAATCTCACAGTGAAGATGCTGTGAGCTTTGTAGAAATGACCACAAATGATTTAGAATATTATATATCCTTAGTTGACAAAGCAGTGGCAGGGCTTGAGAGGATTGACTCCAATTTTGAAAGCAGTTCTACACAAGGTAAAATGCTATCAAACAGCGTTGCATGCTACAGAGAAATCTTTTGTGAAAGGAAGAATCAATCGATGCAGCAAACTTTATTGTTGTTTTTTCAGAAATGGCCACAGCTACCCCGACAACCTTCAGCAACCCCACCCTGATCAGTCCGTAGCCATCAACAATGAAGCAAAAGCCTTCACCAGCAAAAAGATTATGACTTGCTAAAAGTTCAGATGATTGTTAGCATTTTAAAATTTTATTTTATTTTTGAGATGGAGTCTTCCTCTGTCACCAGGCTGGAGTGCAGTGGTGTAATCTTGGCTCACTGCAACCTCCACCTCCCAGGTTCAAGCGATTCCCCTGCGTCAGCCTCCCGAGTAGGTGGGACTACAGATGCGCCACCATGCCCAGCTAATTTTTTGTGTGTGTTTTAGTAGAGACAGGATTTCACCTTGTTGGCCAGGATGGTCTCGATCACCTGGCCTCGTGATCCGCCCGTCTCAGCCTTCCAAAGTGCTGGGATTATAGGCATGAGCCACTGCACCCGGCCCGATTGTTAGCATTTTTTTTTGTTGTTGTTGTTAGCAATAAAATATTTTAAAATTAAAGTATGTACATTGTTATTTTAGACATGATGCTATTGCACACTTAACAGACTACAGTATATTGTAAACATAACTTTTATATGCACTGGGAAACAAAAAATTCAAGTGACTCACTTCATTATGATTTCACTTTATTGTGGTAGTCTGAAATTAAACCCATAATATGTCAGAGGTATTATATGCTTTTCTGATTCAAATATTTTAATTATGTAAGTCTGAGGTAACACAAACAATGTAGAACTGACCACAATTAATTAATTGTATTTATTATACTAGTCAAACTCCTGATTTAAGCCTATTATAACTCAGCTATTTGGCCTTAAAGTAAGATAAGGTATGCCTGTATGTATTTACTAAATACATTTATGAGAGGTATGCCTGTGTGTATTTACTAAATACATTTATCAGAGGTATGCCTGTGTGTATTTTACTAAAAAATGTTTCCATCATATTAATTTCTTTTTTTTTTTTTTTTTTTTTTTGAGACGGAGTCTCGCTTTTTTGCCCAGGCCAGACTGCAGTGGCGCGATCTCGGCTCACTGCAAGCTCCATGCCATTCTCCTGCCTCAGCCTCCCGAGTAGCTGGGACTACAGGCGCCCGCCACCACGCCCGGCTAATTTTTTGTATTTTTAGTAGAGACGGGGTTTCACCGTGTTAGCCAGGATGGTCTTGATCTCCTGACCTCGTGATCCGCCCGCCTCGGCCTCCCAAAGTGCTGGGATTACAGGCGTGAGCCACGGCGCCCGGCCCATCATATTAATTTCTATATTTTATTTTTCTCTCTGTGTTCCCTGGCTGAGTGTCAGAGCAGTAATTATTCCCTGAAAAAGGGAACAGGTTTCTTCCAAAGGTGTTTCTATGGCACCTCCATAAATCAGCAAGGAAAGCCACCTAAGAGAGCAGTAAATCAGCACCCCGGGCTCTGTCCTCTCATTATACTCCCTTCCTGAGCACGATGAGGCTATATTTATTCCCTAAAGCAGTCCATCTACGTAAATATTTGAAAAAATGTATATATTTTTGGCTTTTGGCTTTATGAAAGCTTTAGGAATATGTTTTACTTCTTGTACATAGAAATCTATTTCTGTCTGCATATTTTGACTGATGTATGAGTACATATGATCTGTGAGCATAGTTCTCTTTTGTCCTCTCATTCTTATCCATCTACTTCTTGATACGTGTTTAATTTCAATTTGGTATACATACATCCACTGAGTAACTTGATACATCATAAATATTGTAGGTATTGGTGATATTAAAATAAATATAGCATGATTCCTGTGTGCATATATAATTTGTTTGTAAACACTGTAGGAGTGAAATGAATTTTTTCTTTTCCCCTCTGAAGGTTTCAATCTGCTGAAATAAACTGACAATACATTAATAGGCAAAAAGGCATACAAATTTGTTAATGTGCAAGTGTGCATGGGAGCCATGTAAGATATGAGACTCAAAGAAGGGAACAGAGATGGTTGAAGGTTAAAATAGCATGAAGGAATATGGGCTTCAGACTTTTGGTGGACTTTACAGGTGGCTGTAAGTTATGGGAGGGAAAGGGGAGGAATCTCATGGTGACCAAAGTTTATCTTACTACACAGATAAAAGTCTCTTAGGTAATAAAAGTTCTTTAAGGATCAACCTTTGGGAGAAGATGCCATCTGGATGTGGTGATTACTTCTTTTTTTTTTTTTTTTTTTTTTGAGACAAAGTCTTGCCCTGTTGCCCAGGCTGGAGTGCAGTGGTGTGATCTTGGCTCACTGCAACCTCCACCTCCCAGGTTCAAGTGATTTTCGTTCCTCAGTCTCCTGAGTAGCTGGGACTACAGGTGCATGTCACTATGCCCAGCTATTTTTTTTCTTTTTTCGTATTTTCAGTAGAGGTAAGGTTTCGTCATGTTGGCCAAGCTGGTCTCAAACTCCTGGCCTTGAGTGATCTGCCCACCTTGGCCTCCCAAAGTGCTGAGATTACAGGCGTGAGCCCCACTGTGCCCAGCCTGGATGTAGTGATGACTTTTAATGTCCTTTCTGGTAAATAATCTTTTCTGGTTGTTTGATGAGATTCCTAGGGAAGGGGTTCAAGACAATTGCATTCCTTTTGGGAGAACTTCCTTCAGTCAGATAAGGGAACTTGAGAAAGCTCCTCTCTGCACTAGCAAAAGGAAAGAGAAGAAAGGGCAGGAGAAGGTCAGAGAGAGCGACCTTAGTTCTGAGGCTCATTTCTGAGGCTTTTCAATATTCTTTGTTCAAAGCACTCAGCATGCCAACATGCCATATTGTAGGGTATTATCTTCTGAGCCCCAACAACACATAGCACATATTCTAGCTAGATATTTAGTATGCTCGTCAAGTCAGAATATTTTTAGATGATAGAATACAAGTAAAGACCTAATTTTTATTAAGCCTTTAGAGAGGTGGTGAGTTTACAAGTCAGCCATGTGAAATTAAATTATACAGCACTCTGGAGAGGTGGAGAAATAGAAATTATTCCCTTTTATCTTTATCCTTTTATCCTGACCCAGCCACAAAAGTCAGTTGTCTGTTTCCCTGACAAGTTAAAAATTATCCCAAGGCCCTAAGAATATTTATTACCCCTTTTCCTGTTTTATAAAATGATATCTAACTTTAAAAAGCATTTGTAGCCTAATGGAAATAATACTATAGTGGGAAACTTATACTAATTTGAGATCTTGGCCTATTGAACCCAATAAAAGCTCAAAATTTATTTATTTTGAAGATTTGATCTAGGTCACATCTGAAACTTTAATTCAATGGAATTGAAAATATGTTTTTTTAAATTATTTTAATCATATAAAAACTTTAAAGAAAGTTATCATCTTTTGTAAGCTAGTTTTGTAGAAACCATTAACTAATCTTTATCAGCACAGATCTACCTCGAAATTGTAATTGCAGTCCAGTTGTAATTACCTAAAAAGGTACAAAGGGATGGTATTTGAACTTGGCATGTATGTTCACATATTTATAGTAGAAGCTAAGTTTTAGAATAATAAATGTATAATATATTTTCTAGGTGTAAACTGATATGAAGGATTTACCTATAATCTGAAAAACAAATATGTAATTGATGTTAGATAATTTCAGGAATGGAATAATTTGCGTAGTTGTTATTAAATAGTGACATTATTTAGCCTTGTTTGAACAAAGTAGATTCTCTTTATAGCAATTGTGAATGGGAGTTCACTCATGATTTGGCTGTCTGTTTGTCTGTTGTTGGTGTACAGGAATGCTTGTGATTTTTGCACATTGATTTTCATATCCTGAGACTTTGCTGAATTTGCTTATAATCTTAAGGAGTTTTTGGGCGGAGACAATGGGGTTTTCTAAATATACAATCATGTCATCTGTAAACAGAGACAATTTGACTTCCTCTCTTCCTATTTGAATACACTTTATTTCTTTCTCTTGCCTAATTGCCCTTGCCAGAACTTCCAATACTGTGTTGAATAGGAGTGGTGAGAGAGGGCATCCTTGTCTTGTGACAGTTTTCAAAGGGAATGCTTCCAGCTTTTGCCCATTCAGTATGATATTGGCTGTGGGTTTGTCATAAATAGCTCTTATTGTTTTGAGACATATTCCTTCAATACCTAGTTTATTGAGTGTTTTTATCATGAAGCCGTGTTAAATTTTATCAAAGGCCTTTTCTGCATCTGTTGAGATAATCATGTGGTTTTTGTCATTGATTCTGTTTATGTGATGGATTACGTTTATTGATTTGGGTATGTAGAGCTAACTATCCTAAATATATATGCACCCAGTATGGGAGTACCCAGATTTATAAAACAAGTTCTTAGAGACCTACAAAGAGACTTACACTCCCACACAATAATACAGTGAGACTTTAACACCCCACTGTCAATATTAGACAGATCAATGAGACAGAAAATTAACAGGAATATTCAGGACTTGAACTCTGCTCTGGTCCAAGTGGACCTAGTAGACATCTACAGAACTCTCCACTCCAAATCAAGAGAAGGTATATTCTTCCGAGCACCACATAGCACTTATTCTAAAATCAACCACACAATTGGAAGTAAAACACTCCTCATCAAATGCGAAAGAATGGAAATCATAACAGTCTCTCAGACCACAGTGCAATGAAATTAGAACTCAGGATTAAGAAACTCACTCAAAACCACACAACTGCATGGAAACTGAACAACCTGCTCCTGAATGACTACTAGGTAAATAACGAAATTAAGTTAGAAATAACGAAGTTTTTTGAAACCAATGAGAACAAAGTGACAATGTACCAGAATCTCTGGCACACAGCTAAAGCAGTGTTAGGAGGCAAATTTATAGCACTAAAATGCCCATATCAGAAAGCTGGAAACATCTAAAATGGACATCCTAACATCACAATTAAAAGAAAAAGAGAAGTAAGAGCAAACAAATTTAAAAGCTAGCAGAAGACAAAAAGTAACTAAGATCAGAACTGAAGGAGATGGAGATACCAAAAACCCTTCAAAAAATAAATCATTGAATCCAGGAGCTGGCTTTTTGAAAAGGTTAACAAAATAGATTGACCACTAGCCAGACTAATAAAGAAGAAAATAGAGAAGAATCAAATAGATACAATAAAAAATGATAAAGTGGAGATTACCACTGATCCCACAATAATATAAACTACCATCAGATAATACTATAAACACCTCTATGCAAATAAACTAGAAAATCTAGAAGAAATGGATAAATTCCTGGACACCTACACCCTCCCAAGACTAAACCAGGAAGAAGTTGAATTACTGAATAGACCAATAGCAAGGTCTGAAATTGAGGCAGTAATTAATAGCCTACCAACCAGAAAAAGCCCAGGACCAGACAAATTCACAGCTGAATTCTACAAAGAAGAGCTGGTACCATTCCTTCTGAAACTATTCCAAACAATAGAAAAAGAGCGACTCCTCCCTAAGTCATTTTATGAGGCCAGCATCATCCTGATACCAAAACCTGGCAGAGCCACAACAACAAAAGAAAATTTCAGGCCAATATTCCTGATGAACATTGATGTGAAAATCCTCAATGAAATACTGGCAAACCAAATCCAGCAGCGTATCAAAAAGCTTATCCACCACGATCAAGTTGGCTTCATCCCTGGGACCTCCCTTTTCTTTTTTTAAAAAAAAAAATAACATTTACCTTAAAGTTACAACTAAATTCTTCCTCCCTTCCTTTGAGATAGAAATATTTTTCCAGCCTCTTGACATTTTTTACCACCCACTGATGTCTTTCTCAAGGACCTGGAGGCCATCCTTTTGAAATGTAGTAAAGGAAGATAGTGTCACTATTTTCCAGTCTGTGTGAGCGGTAGGAGCCTAACTTCAATAGGAGACAATTAGCAAACACAGATGACCTAATCACATTGGCAATCATTCTGCTAAGAAGCTAGCTCACCCCAGTGCTTAAAAGCTCTTCTTCCTTTTATTTCAGTAGAAGTCTTCCTCCCCTACTACAGTAGCCTGAATAAACTCATCTTACTATTTTTAACAAGTGTCCAGTGCATTTTTACTTAAACAGATAGGACAAAGCCTAGGCCTTGGACTTTACCAAGTCCCCTGGGTGATTCTAATACTGACCCAAGTTTTAGAACCCCTTTAGCTTTTGTAGTATTTTACAAAACACCACAGTAATAAGTCTTGAAATTTATCTGTGGTTATAAGACAAATTTGTAATGCCTGAGAAATACTCCCTTACTTCAATGGCATTTTTTAAAATTAAAAAAAAAAAAAAGGGCCAGGTGTGGTGCCACCTGTAATCTCAGCACATTGGAAAGCTGAGGTGGGAGGATTGCTTGAGGACAGGAATTCAAGATCAGCCTGGGCAACACAGGGAGACTGCCATCTCTACAAAAAAAAAAAAAAAAAAATTTAGCTGGATGTGGTGATGTGCACTTGTAGTCCCAGCAACTTGGGAGGCCGAGGTGGGAGGCTAGCTTGAGCCCAGGTGTTTGGGGTTACAATAAGCCATAATTGTGCCACTGCATTCCAGCCTGGGAAATAGAATAAGACCTTGTCTCTTAAGAAATGATAATAATAACAAATATTAAATAAAATAGTTATTGCTCACTTTGTCTTTTTCTTTAACTCAATGTAGCCATAATTCTTAACTTTAACCAATTGGATATTCTTGGTTTCTAAGGAATGTGGCCTAGGTCTCTCAGTGAGAGTGGCTTAGCATGGCACTTACTCTAAGTAGACAGAGAAATGGGATTCAGTGAAGAGGAGAGGTATGGAGTGTGTTAAAGCCCCTTGGGTGGTTCCTCTTTTCCAATCCACCTCCTCACTGAGAAAACTTGCTTGTGACGTTCTTGGGTTGTCCCTTGGTTTGTCTGGGTAAGTTGCTCAGAAAGGAGATAATGTCCTACTCATTTGTTTTCTCACTTCCTAGCACAGTGCCTGGCAATAAGTTAAAGCTTAATAAAGTGTTCTTTTTTTCTCTAGTCTTTTGTAGGATTTTCCCCACCTTCTCAGTGTGTATCCTAAGCCATCTTCTTCTTCTTTTTTTTTTTTTTTTTGGCCTGGCATGGTATTAAAATTAATTTAACTTTACATGTGATTTTTTTCTGTGGGACTAGAACATTCCAAATTAGAATAGGAAGGAAATTAGTAACTTTGTACTTTATTTCTCTAGCAAAAGAATTACCAATTTTTATGGGTAAAAGCTGGAAGCATTCCACTTGAACACAAGAACAAGACAAGGGCCCTTTCTCACCAGTCCTATTTAACATAGTAGTGGAAATCCTGGCCAGAGCAATCAGTCAAGAGAAAGAAATAAAAGGCATCCAAATAGCAAGAGAGGAAGTCAAACTATCCCTGTTTGCAGATAGTAAGATTCTACACATAGGAAACCCCATAGTCTCTGCCTAAAATCTCCTTAATCTGTTAAACAACTTCAGCAAAGTTTCAAGATACAAAATCAATGTACACACATCAGTAATATTCCTATATACCAACAACAACCAAGCTGAAAGCCAAATCAAGAATGCAATCCTATTCACAGTAGCCACAAAAAGAATAAAATACCTAGGAATACAGCTAACGAGGGAGGTCAAAGATCTCTACAGTGAGAATTACAAAACACTGTTGGAAGAAACCAGAGGTGACACAAGCAAATGGAAATCTTTTCCATGCTCATAGATAGGAAAAATCCATACGGTTAAATTGGCCATACTGCCCAAAGCAATGAGCAGATTCAGTGCTAATCCTATCAAACTACCAATGACATTCCTTGCAGAATGATAAAAAACTATTTTTAAATTCATATGGAACAAAAAAAGAGCTCAAATAGCCAAGGCAACTCTCAGCAAAAAGAACAAAGCTGGAGGCATCATCTTACCTGACTGCAAACTATAGTACAAGGCTACAGTAACCCAAACAGCATGCTACTGTCACAAAAACAGACACATAGACAAATGGAACAGAATAGATAGCCCAGAAATAATGCTGCACACCTACAACCATGTGATCTTTGACAAAGTCAACAAAAACAAGCAATGGGGAAAGGACTCCGTGTTTAATAAATGGTGCTGTGCTAACTGGCTCACCATATGCACAAGATTGAAACTTGACCTCTTCCTTATACCATATACAAAAATCAACTCAAGATGGATTAAAGACTTCAATATAAAACCTCAAACTATAAAAACCCTAGAAGATAACCTAGGAAATCTCATTCTAGAAATAAGACCTGACAAAAGTTTCATGACAGAGTCATCAAAAGCAATTACAACAAAAATGAAGATTCACACATGGGACTTAATTAAACTAAAGAGCTGCTGCACGGCAAAAGAAACTATCAACAGAGTAAACAGACAACCATAGAATGGGAGAAAATATTTGCAATCTATGCATCCAACAAAGGTCTGGTATCCAGAATCTATGATGAACATAAACAAATCTACAAGCAGAAAACAAACAATCCCATTAAAAAATGGGCAAAAAACATGAACAGATACTTTTCAAAAGAAGATGTATATGTGGCCAACAAACATATGAAAAAATGTTCAACATCACTAATCATTAGAGAAATCCAAATGAAAACCACAATGAGTTACCATCTAACATTTCAGAATGGCTATTATTAAAAAGTCAAAAAATAACAGATGCTTATGAAGTGGAAAAAAGTGGAGATAAGAGAATGCTTATACACTGCTGGAGGGAATGTAAGTTAGTTCAGCCATTGTCGACAGCTATTTGGCTTTCTCAAAGAATTCCTCAAAGAATTCAAAGCAGAATTACCATTTGACCAAGCAATCCCATTATTGGGTATATACCTAAAGAAATATAAATTTGTTCTACCATAAAGACACTTGCACATGTATATTCATCACAGCAGTATTCACAGTAGCAAAAACATGGAATTAACCTACATGCCCATCAACAGTAGACTGGATAAAGAAAATGTGGTACATATACACCAAGGAACACTACATAGCCATAAAAAACAGTGAGATCATATCCTTTGCAGCAACATGGATAGAGTTGGAGGCCATTATTCTAAGTGAATATGGGAACAGAAAACCAAATATTACCTGTTCTGACTTATAAATGGGAGCTAAACATTGAGTACATATGGACACAAAAAAGGTAACAACAGACATCAGGACCTACATAAGGTTGGAGGGAGGAAAGAGGGTAAGGATTGAAAAACTACCTATTGGGTACTATGTCTATTACCTGGGTGGCAAAATAATCTGTACACCAAACCCTTTTGACACGCAGTTTACCTGCACATGTACTCCTAAACCTAAAAGAAAAGGAAAAAAAAAGTTGGAGGCAAAAAAAAATCACCAATTCTAAATCACTTAATACATTTAAAAATTAGTCATAAAATCTAAGTATGTATTTCCAGTTGAGGAAACAAAGGCAGAATACCTCAGTTGCTCCAGGTCAGATAGTCAAGTTGTGCTGAGTTAAGACTTGACCTCTGTCTCATTGTTGTCCTAAGTTATTCATTCATTAAACAGTTACTGAGAGCCTATTATGTGCCACGTACTATATTAACTACTGGAGATACAAAAGCAAATATGTCAAATAATCAAAAGGATCATAATCTAATTTAAAGAGAATGTATTCAAGTGCACAGTTTGAGGGTAGCCCTCCTAGAAACACTAACTTTAAGGAATGGAGGCAGCCTTCGGAAGTAGAGAAGTTTCATTTATACTTCCCTGTCATAGGGGGCTGTTTTGCACAATGCAGGATGTTTAGTAGCGTCCCTGACCAAATGCTAGTAGCACCCACCAGATGCCAGTAGCATTCTCCAATTTTAACAAACAAAAATGTCCCCAGACATGGCCAGATGTCCTCTGTGGGGTAAAATCACCCCAAGTTGAGAACCAATATACTAGAAGAAATATTTAGATTTGCCTCACTGAGGTGAAATCATACAGACTCATTATATTTTAGGTTTTATTTAAATACTCTACATGTTAAGGACTATATATTTAAAATGACCAATAAATAATGAGCTTTGAATACAAGAAAAGAAAGCAAGCATACTAATAATTTTAACAAATATTATCTGCTTATTGAACAATTCAGAAGGACACATCTATGTTTATTTAGTCACTATGAAATTTATGGATGGATTGTATGACAGCAATACAACCTTTCTTGGCAAATTGTCATTATCCTTTCATCTGGGTCTGTATATCACATAGGCGTCAGGCCTATGGAGATTAAGATTTGATTAAAAAGCTCTGTGCGTGTGTAAGTACCTGATACTTACTAACAAATTCTTTTAAAAAATCTTTATAACAAAGTCTATGTTTAAAAATAACAACACAAATCTTTATAAATCATTCAAATAAAGTTGCATGCATTTCTAGCTGAACATAACAGAAACATCTTGACACAGCTTCTTTTTCTCTAGAGAAATTCCAGGTATGGAGTTTCCTAGACTGAGTTATGAATCCTGCAAGATTGTTACAGCTCTCCAATAACTCATTTTCTGAATTTCCTTCCCCCTTTAGTAGAGGCACTTCTTCCTTTTAGGTATGCAGCATACTTAGGCTTTCTTGTGGCATACATTCCCCTACACCCTACCCTAGAAGTGTAGGTAAGTCTCTGATTCCTGTGATAGATGCTATTTACCTGCTTGACTTTGAATCAGCCTCAGTAAACCAAGCACCTGCACATTAATTTGAATTATCACAAGAAAGACTCCATACCTCTCTTCCCTACCTTGATTTCGTACGTCATCGACCACGTAAGGAGATGGAGGAGGGAAGGGTAAGGGGTTCACTGCAATTAAGTGATGATAGTTTCTTTTGAGCACTTTCTTTGGATTTATTGAGGTTGATCCTATTAACCCAAACAAGGAAAAAAAGTGACTAATTATCTTTAATTTTGGAATTGGATGTAAACTCTACTGTTGAAAAATACATTTAATAACACTTCCTCTTAACCTATGTGAATTTGAAAAGAAGTTACTTCTTGTGCTCTAGGAACTTGCTATGGTTTGGATGTTTGTCTCCCCAGATCTCATGTTCAAACTTGATCCCCAGTGTTGGAGGTGAGACCTAATGGGAGGTGCTTGAGTGATTCTTGGGTGTAGATCTCTCAGGAATGGTTTGGTCCCATCCTCATGGTAATGAGTGAGTTCTTGCACCATTAGCTCCTATGAGAACCGGTTGTTTAAAAAACCTAGCATCTCCCTGCCCTCCTCCCTTGCTGCTTCTCTCACCATGTGACTTCTGCACATGCCCTTTGTTTCCCACCTTGAGTGGAAGACACCTAAAGCCCTTACTGGGAGCAGATACTAGTACCATACTTCTTTTACAGCCTGCAGAACCATGAGCCAAATAAACCTCTTTTCTTTATGAGTTACTCAGCCTCAGGTTATTCCTTTATAGTAACACAAATAGGCTAAGACAGAACTAGAACCTAAACTCTGTTTCCAAAACTTGTGTGCAAGTTTGAATAAAATCAAGTAAGTGTTAGAAAAAAATTCTTATTGCGTTTGCATGAATGTGTACACATATGCCTGTGTATATCTACTATCTACACACACATGTATGTCCACTTATATGTAGGAAACGGTCAATATTTTTTGACAAATTTATATTTTAGGCATTTACATGGTGGTGGTTTCTCTACATGCATATATGAATAATTACACTCTAACTCACTTCAGTAATTTTATAATTTGCCTCAGAGCAAAATACCTCTTTCCATTTTAAAGAAATTACTGTGGTCTTTTAAAAAAGAATATAAGGGAAATAATGACTTTTTTTTTTTTTTGTATTTTATACCCATACCACATCCAAAAGCTTTAGGATTCAAACACAAAGTAGCAAGCATTTACGTA
Source organism: Pan troglodytes (assembly GCF_028858775.2). Taxonomy (NCBI): domain Eukaryota; kingdom Metazoa; phylum Chordata; class Mammalia; order Primates; family Hominidae; genus Pan; species Pan troglodytes. The sequence goes on from NC_072403.2 coordinate 66,611,490, forward strand.
GAAAGCAAATCCAAAGAAAAGAGGATTTATATGAGACCAACTAACCAAGCAGGGATTGAATTCCAGATTCAGAGGAAAAAAGGTTTATTAAAATATGTCAGCTCATCAATTTCTAGATTATGCTTTTGAAATAGCCAGTGGCCCTCTTTCAGGTGATTTCAGATAGTAGTTCATTTTCTTTCAGGTAATAGGATTGAATAAATAGAGAAGGAAGTATTTCTACCTATTTAATCCCTTGATGCTGGCATATATCAGCCTGTTACATAACTATGCTTCCATTTATAGTTTAAGTATTTTTTGTTACATTTAAATTATGAGAATGATTTCAGTCCATGGCCATTTAAAGTGGATCCAAGCTGAGATCAAATTGAGAATAAGCCTCTTACTGTTTGCTGAGCTAGTGGTCTGGTGACCTATAAGAACACCTGTCAGCATACCTTGTTATGAATAAGATATTTTGTTCTAGGTTAAGGCAGAATTTTTAATTGCAGAAGTACCTGCAGGTGGTGTGTGGCAAATAACAATGGAGAGAGCAAAATGGCTACAGCCTATTTGGATTTTTGAGCCTTGATAGAATGATGGAGGGGAAAAAGCTGAAGGAGCTGCTTTCATGAGAAATGCCATGATGCTTGTGGAATGAGCTGGGCTGCTTCAAGGACAATGACAGAGGACTGCATAGAGTATGTGAGGGGGTCATTTTTCCAACCTCAGATAACAATTGGCATAGACTACTATTCCAAGACTGTCTTCTTTGGGAACATGGAGGCGGCACCTTAACATGGGCCCAGGCATTTCATGGAAGTTATGGGAGGGTATGGCTGTGATTGGCAGTTTTCCTGCAGGAAGGCAACCCTCAGAGGGAGAAGTTGGAAGCAGATAACATAGCAGATTTATTCTTCCCCTGTTGGACACTTCCAGAAATACCTGGGCAAGGGACCCTTCCAGGGATTGGAGTCCTTCCTCCATGAGCAAAAGACAGTGAACCACTGAATATTGGATATCTGCTGATGCAGCTTCCTCTCTTTCCACAGGCTGGTGACATCTAGAGACATCCAAGTTATCTTGAAACTCCATAGATAATGGAGTTTCAAAATTACTGTGATGGTCATTTTTAAATGAAGGGTGCATTGAATTACAAACAAACAAAAAATATGAACAACATCTGAGTGATGTTCACAAATACAGTTTTGTTTTCACAGTCTGGACTCATTATACAACTGCTGAATTATTTTTGTGCATACAAATGACCTTAATAATTTGATGAGGATGAGGGAGAAAATGTAGTTCATAAACAATTGGTCAAGATTCTGAGAATACAGCCTGTGTTAGTCTATTCTTGCATGTTATGAAGAAATACCTGAGACTGGGTTATTTATAAATAAAAGAGGTTTAATTGGCTCATGGTTCTTCTGGCTGTACAGGAAGCATAATGTTTTCTGCTTCTGGGGAGGCCTCAGAAAGCTTCTAATCGTGGTGGAAGACAAAGGGGGAATGAAGCACTTTACATGGCCAGAGAAGGATGAAGAGAGAGATGGGGGAGGTGCCACACACTTTTAAATGACCAAATTTCATGAGAACTCACTCATCCACTATCATGAGAGTAGCACCAAGAGGATGGTGCTAAACCATTCAGGAGAAACTGCCCCCATGATCCAGTCACCTCCTGCCACGCCTCACCTCTAACATTGGGTATTACAATTCAACATGTGGTTTGGTGGAGACACAGATCCAAACTGTATGAAAATCTGTAAGTTGTATCTGTTTATTCAGAAAGACTATATTCTTAGTTTCAGAATTTAAGAATTACATTTCAAATTATCAGATAACTTATTTGGTAGAAAAGTTAGGATTACAATTCTATTTTTATTTAACTAGTGCTAGAACACACATTAAAGCACATTTTATTTTAGTGTGCTATACTGAAAATTGGAGATCTGTTAGCTGGACAATGGACTAATTTTCAATATGCCCTGTACTATATGACTTTATGAAACTTGGAAAATACTTCAGATTGGGGAACAGTATGAGGTATACTATGGGAGGTTTTGAGTCACTATTAGTATATTTTAAGTTTATGCTTTTGTTTTGCAGTGATTTGGGGCTGTGATTGCTCAGAAACAATTCTATTCTAGCACAAAAACATAGAGATATTTATTTTATTTGCACTATTTTGCTACCAAAGTAGCAGTGTACTCCTCTACTTACTGACCAAAAGATACTGAACAAGTTATTTTTTTCAACCACAGTTTTGTTATTTGTAAAGTGGGGATAAAAGAAGCCCTAATAATATTGGTGTGTTAAGAAACTGAGATATAGTCATTCCCAGCATCTGACTATTGAGCACTCTCCAACTTTTCCTTTCTGTAATGCAATTCTTGTAAAAAACAAAGACTTGGCTTTAAATTCTGCTCTATGATCTTTTTTTCTGCCAAATGTTCCAGGGTTATAATTATATTGTTTTCATATATTAATTCTGTACTCAGATGGCCTGTCAATGATGTAGAATGAAGTATACTTATCTCTAAATCAGTAAGTCTCCAATTTTGGTATTTTTTTGGAAATGTCTTATATTTGTCATCTCTCTTTCCTTCCTAACACCGTAATTCTAGTTTGGGTGCTTATCATCTCATATTGGGATTACTGAGCAACACCTAGCAGGCATCGCTGATACCAGATTTCCCCAGTTCCATTTAATGTGCATTATGTTGCAAAGATTATTTTCTGTTAAAGTCGTATCATTCCCCTTATCAACTTCAAGACATTCAGTGGATTGATAAAATTTTAAATTTTATTATGCCTTCCTAATTTCTTTCCTAGCTTTGATGGCTCTTTATAACAAAAAACATTTTTATCTCCCATTTCTCAATATCCCTCTTCCTATATACTCCAAACTCCAGGCAGGAAGTTTTTTAGTGTGTTTGTTTGTTCTGACCTCTGTGCTTTTGAGTGTGCTGTTCCATTCATCTGGCATGCTTCTCCTTTTCTACTCATCTTTCAGGCATCATCCTGGTTTTTCTTTGCCCTTGATGCTTCCTACCCAAGTTAGATGAAACCTCACCAACTCATTATGTTTAGTACTCCTTTACCATTGATTTTTATACATACAGTAACTAATTGATCCTGACCTTTTTTTATTGTGGTAAAATATTTATAACATAAAATTTACTATATACCAGTTTTGAGTGCACGATTCAGTGACATTGGGTACATTCACATTGTTGTGCAACCATGACTACTCTCTGGCATCTCCAGAACTTTTTAATCATCCCAAATTGAAACTCTGTACCATTAAACAATTACTCCCCGTTTTCCCCTCCCCCAAACCCTAGTGGCTACCATTCTATTTCATTTCTCTATAAATTTTACTGTTCTAGGTACCTCATATAAGTGGAACCATATAATATTTATCCTATTGTTTCTAGCATATTTCACTTATCACAATATTCTCAAGGTTTCTCGCATCCCATGTTATAGCATGTGATAGGAATTCCATTCCTCTTAAAGGCTAAATAACATTCCATTATATGTATAGGCCACTTTTTGTTTATCTGTACATCTGTTGATGAACTTTTGCGTTGTTTCTACTTTTTGGCTATTGTGCATAATGCTTCGATGACTGTTGGTATACAAATATCTGTTCAAGCCCCTGCATTCAATTCTTTTGTATACATATGCAGAAGTGGAATTCTGGGTCATATAGTATTTCTATGTTTAAATTTTTTGAAGAACAGCCATTGTATCTTCACAGTGCCCGCATCATTTAACATTCCCACCAGCAATATACAGAGGTTCCCATTTCTCCATGTCGTTGCCAGTAGTTGTTATTTTCTGCTTTTTGGACAATAGCCATCCTAATGGGAATGAAGCGGTATCTCATTGCGGTTTCAATTTGCATTTCCTAATGATAGTGATGTCAAACACCTTTTAAAATGCTTCTTGGCCACTTTTATATCTTCTTTGGAAAAATGTCTATTCAAGTCCCTTGTCAATTTTGAATTGAGTTGTTTGTTTTTTTGTTTTTTAAACACACACAGTTTAACAGGTGTTTGAAGACATAAGTCATCACAAGGAATGTGAATTAATGCACTGTGTGTATAATGCAATGGGAATCATTGAGGAGGATAGGGCTTTTCAGTGGTCTCAGATGCATTGCTTCTTGAGTTATTGAGTATTGAGTATTGAGTTATTGGGTATTCTCTTTTTAGGTTTTCTGCCATTTTTTTTTGGTTTGTTTATAGCAGCTCTTTTGTTGTTGTTGTTGTTGTTTTTTGGTATGGTGTGCCTGTCTATAAACTATTTTCTTTCTCACTTGATGCCTTAATCTAATTTTTTTCTTGAAAACCACATGATCTAATTTGTTAAAGTTACATATAAAGTTAGACTAAATAAGCACTTTTCATGGCCTTAGAGATTCACCTATGGTAAGAAGTAGAAGCTTTATTGTATGAAGCTCATGATGTCACACATATTGCTTACTTTCGTTTCTTACTGATAGAGCTAAGTGAGATTTCTTGATGGTCTTGTTCTGGAGAAGTGAGGTTTTGCATTCATTCAAATTCATTCATTAAGGGTAGTAGCCATATTTGGTTGCTTACCTACCTTCTATATCTTACTATACTTATCATATTAATATTTAGTGGGTATCTAATGAATATATTAAGTTGCTTCATGGTAGATTCTTTCAAGTTATATCACAGGGCAGTTTCTACATCCTCCCATGCCTATTTTAATAATATTTTTTCATTGATAAAATGATTCTAAAATCATAGTGATATGGTTTGGATGTTTATCACCTCCAAATCTCATGTTGAAATGTGATTTCCAGTTTTGGATATGGGGCTTGGTGGACAGTGATTGGATCAAGAGGGCGGATCCCTTATGAATGGTTTAGCACCATCCTCTTGGTGATAAGTGAGCTCAGTTAGCTCATGTGAGATCTGATCGTTTAAAAGTCTGGGACTTACTCCCCATCTCTGTCTTGCTCCCTCTCTTACCATGTGAGATGCCAGCTCCCCATTTGCCTTCTGCTATATTTTTAAGCTCCCTGAGGCCCTTACCAGAAGTGGAGCAGACGCAGGTGCCATGCTTCCTGTACAGCCTTCAGAATCACAAGCTAAGTAAACCTATTTTCTTTGTAAATTACCCAGTCTCAGGTATTCCTCTATAGCAGTGCAAAACTGACTGACACAGATAGTCATTACATTTTGCTGGAAGCTCCTTGTAAAACAAAATCATGGTCATTGTAAAGAAGAGGCCTTTAGATTTGTTTTGATTCTTTAAAAATATTGACTGTATTATTAATCTTTGCTTTGTTACAAATCCCAAAACTTAGTGTTTAAAACAAAGATCATGAGCTCATTTGCATACAACTCTGTGGGTCAGTATTTTTAGGTTAGGCTCATCTGGGGTATTCTGATAATCTCACTTGTGGCTACAGTCAGCTGGAGGGTGGCTAGGATCTCTGGTTGGTTCCATATGTCCCTTTTTGCAAGTGTGACAGTTGACTTGGATGGCCAGGGTGAGTGGGTCACATATCCACCCTCTAGCAGGCTCGCCTAGGCTTCTTCACAGGGTTCTAAAAGCAACAGGTAAAAGCACACTCCAGTGTGCCAGCTTTCTTCTTGTCTCTGCTAGGGTCCTTTGGCCAAAGAAGTCACGTGGCTAAGGCCAGATTCAGGAGAAAGTGAAATAGATTTTATCTCTACATGGAAGGAGCTGCAACCTACTGTGATTAGTTTTTTGTCTTTGATCTACCACAAACATCAATATAAATTCATGGTCTTGATTTTTATTGATGTATTAACATTACCATATGAAAACAATATTTCAAAAATGTAACACTAACATTCTATATAGATTGAAGCAATAAATACACAATACTGAAATTGCATAAGGCTTGAAAATCCTCTGTTTGAATTTATAGTTTAAAATATTTTCCAACAAGTGAAAAAACATCAATTATTTGTCTTTTTATCAGAATTTGCAAGGTGAGAGAATTACTAAAATGCCAAAATCTCTGTTCATTAATCATACAAGACAACTGAAAGCCATAATTTTTAACATCAAATCGCTCCCCAAAGTAGCTTTGTCCTTTTAAACGTTAACTTCTATAAAATATGAGAAAAGGAAAAAAAAAAAAGGAGTAAAAAAGCAAATGTAGAGTAAAATTGTAGTCATAAATCTATTGAAGTTACCTAAGTTATTTGGAAACTAATTACAGCTATGTGCAAAGCAAATGAAGTGAGAATTGAATTAATGAATATCAGCTACCTCCCACAAGCTAATGAGGCATGCTCTATACGAATAGTGCCTCAAATTGAAAAATTAAACCTCTTGATGGGGAGAAAAGGGAGCATCTCATGTACAGAACAGCACACAAAGCCAAAGGACTTACCAAATGAGTTCTCTGGGATTAACAGTATTTGCTTATTAGTCTATGATATGGTCTATAGACTGTAGAATCCCTGTGATTCCCCCATCTTTGCTTTTTTTTCTCCGACCCCCTCCAAAACAATTCATGTACAGTGGTTTGCTTTAGCCCCACAGAGTCAATACAGGTAAAAGTGCTAGTGTTCAAATTCATTTATATTTCTCAGGTGTTATGCTTAACTTCAGTGCAATGGTAGCCTTTCTTTTTGCTTTTCTTGGCATGACCATATAAGTGATTTACAACCAGGTTCTTTTTATATGTTTTCCCTCACTAAACTCATATATAATGATATGAGAAATATATATATGAGAAAATATGGAAACAAATATATATATATTTTTTTCTTTTGAAATTTTTTGCTTCCATGTTTTCTCTTATGTTTACCCTTTTACATTCATAAATCAACATGCCCATCTTACAGTTACTGCACTTAGTATATCTCCCTTTCACTCAAGTTATATTTTTGACTTTTTTAGGAGAAATGTATGTGAGAAAAATATATACAAAAAAAAGAAGCAAAAATGTCTAAAAGTAATATATATTTTCTTTTGGAATTTTTGCTCCCATGTTTTTTTCTCTTGTTCACCTTTTACATTCATAAATCAAGCTCCTGATGTTATAGTTACTCTACTTAGTATATCTTCTTTTTGCTGTACATCTCAAATTATATATTTTTTTTAGGAAGCCACTATGTTACACAAAATATATTTCTTAATGTTAAAAATACTTTTGTTAAGAATGTGTAAAGACAGGCACAGTTTTTGAAACTAATTTTAAACTTTTAAAAAAGAGTTAATTAATAAAGCTAACACAAATAGTAACACACACGCTCACACGACATGTCTTAAATGTTGATAATTTTGAATTTAGAGACATAAAATAAAGACATTTGATCCAGTCCTGGAAAATTTTGGAAACTTTAGAAAAAATGCTGTGGCCAAAATATAAATGTTTTTGTTTGCCTAGGTTTTGCCCTCTGGGTAGCAAATAAGATCATCTTATTAAAGACGTAAAACAAAAAGTTATTTTATAGAGTTAATAAGAATAACTTATGTGAAAGGTTAGTTGTTAAACATTTAAAATTTTTAATTTAATTTAATTTAATTTTAAGTTCCAGGATACATGTGCAGGGCATGCAGGTAAACATGTGCGATGGTGGTTTGCTGCACCTATCAACCCATCACCTAGGTTTTAAGCTCTGCATGCATTAGCTATTTATCCTGATACTATCCCTCCCCCAACCCCACCCCTGACAGGCCCAAGTACGTGTTGTTCCCCTCCCTATGTCCATGTGTTCTCATTGTTCAGCTCCCACTTATAAGTGAGAACATGCAGTGTTTGGTTTTCTGTTCCTGTGTTAGTTTGCTGAGGATAATGGCTTCCTTGAAATAATAAGACAGTTATTATTGATGACAAACCTATAGCCAATATTATACTGAATGTGCCATTTATGACAAACCTATAGCTAATATCATATGAATGTGCAAAAGCTGGAAGCATTCCCCTTAAAAATTGGCACAAGACAAAGACGTCCTCTCTCACCACTACTGTTCAACATAGTGTTGGAAGTTCTGGCCAGGGCAATTAGGCAAGAGAAAGAAATAAAGCGTATTCAGACAGGAAGAGAGGAAGTCAAACTGTCTCTGTTTGCAGACGACATGATCCTTTATCTAGAAAACCCCATTGTCTCAGCCCAAAAGCTCCTTAGCTGATAAGCAACTTCAGCAAAATCTCAGGATACAAAATTAATGTGCAAAAATCACAAGCATTCCTATACACCAACAATAGACAAGTAGAGAGCCAAATCGTGAATGAACTCCCATTCACAATTGCTACAAAGACAATAAAATACATAAGAATACAGATAACAAGGGACGTGAAGGACCTCTTCAAGGAGAACTAAAAACCACTGCTCAAGGAAATCAGAGAGTACACAAACAAATGGATAAACATTCCATTCTCATGGATAGAAAGAATCAATATAGGGAAAACGGCCATACTACCCAAAGTAATTTATAGATTCAATGCTATTCCCATTAAACTACCATTGACATTCTTCACAGAATTATAAAAAAACTACTTTAAATTTCATATGAAACCAAAAGAGAGCCCATATAGCCAAGACCATCCTAATCAAAAAGAATAAAGCTGCATGCATCATGCTACCCAACTTGAAACTATACTACAAGGCTACAGTAACAAAAACAGCATGGTACTGGCACAATAACAGACACGTAGACCAATGGAACAGAATAGAGAACTCAGAAATAAGACCACAAACCTAAAACTATCCGATCTTCAACAAACCTGACAAAAACAAGCGATGGGGAAAGGATTCCCTATTTAATAAATGGTGCTGGGAAAACTGGCTGGGCATATAAAGAAAATTGAAACTGGACCTCTTCCTTACACCTTATACAAAGGAATAAATCAGCATGGATTAAAGACTTAAATGTAAAACCAAAGACTATAAAAACCCTAAAAGAAAATCTAGGCAATACCATTCAGGACATAGGAATGGGCAAAGATTTCATGACAAAAACATCAAAAGCAATTGCAACAAAAGCAAAAAAAGACAAATGAGATGTAATTAAACTAAAAAGCTTCTGCTCAGCAAAAGAAACTATCATCAGAGTGAACAGACAACCTACACAATAGAAGAAAAGTTTTTCAATCTATTCACCTGACAAAGGTCTAATATGCAGAATTTACAAGGAACTTAAATAAATTTACAAGAAAATAAACAACCCCATCAAAAAGTGGGCAAAGGACATGAACAGACACTTCTCAAAAGAAGACATCTATGTGGCCAAAACACATGAAAAAAAGCTGAACATCACTGATCATTAGAGAAATGCAAACCAAAACCACAATGAGATACTATCTCATGCCAGTCAGAATGGCAATTATTAAAAAGTCAAGAAAAAACAGATGCTGGCGAGTCTGTGGAGAAATAAGAATGCTTTTACACTGTTGGTGGGAATGTAAATTAGTTCAATCATTGTGGAAGACAGTGTGGCAATTTCTCAAAGATCTAGAACCAGAAATACCATTTGACCCAGCAATACCATTACTGGGTATATACTCAAAGGAATAGAAATCATCCTATTATAAAGATGCATGTGTATGTTCGCCGCAACACTATTCACAATAGCAAAGGCAGAGAATCAACCCAAATGCCCACCAATGATAGAAAGGATAAAGAAAATGTGGTACATATACACCATGGAATACCATGCAGCCATAAAAAGGAATGAAATTATATCCTTTGAAGGGACATGGATGGACATTTAAAAATTTTATCCTTTTTTTTAAGGACAAAATTTAAAACTTTGGACATAAATTTTTTAAGGACAGAATGAAAAAATAATGTTTTCTTCACCTCTGGAGGAAAATGTAATCATTTAGATGTGTTAGTTTTTTTCCATGCATTAAAAATACTAATAATTAAAAAACTTTCTGGTTATAAAGACATTTTAGAAAATTATAAGTAACAAATACACATCATTTATAATATTATCACCTCAGGTTTATTAATGTTTTGGCATATTTCTTTCTCACCTTTCTTATGTGTATGTATACTATTTAAATATAACTTTATACTCTATATAATTTATATTCTTTATATTGTCTATGTATGTAGTTTATATATTCTGACTTTGCATTTAATGTTATCATGAGCATTTTTCTATGATATAAAATGTACATCAGAGTATGCATTAAATATACCCCCAAACCATCATATTATTGCTTCCTAATATTCCATCCTATGGGTTTACTATTATTTTTTAAAATTACTGTTCTATTATCTATATTTCAAATAAGATAATGAAAAGCTACCTATTAAATATACCAGTATTAGAAAATTTTAAGGGCTCTAATATATTCTCCTTCTTTCCTTGCCTTCCTCTCTTCCTCCCTCCTCTTTGTCTCTCTCTCACTCTCCCCCTCACCCTCTCTTTCTCTGTCTCTCTCCTGTAATAAAAAATTCTAATAGGAATAATCTAGCCATTTTGTCCACTGATTTTTTTAAGGCTTCTAAGTACCTGCCATCTCTTTTTAATCATTTAAGCCTTTATAGGCTATTCTGTTATTATTTAATAACTATGTTTTTATGAGAACTTATGAAATAAAAAATGACATAATTAAAATAAAGGGGCAAGTATAGTGGGTTACCGTTATGAACTAGTTTCAGATTTGCAACAATATATTTCATTAACAAAGGTATAGCTATAATCATGCAAATATACAACCTAAATGTCACTCAATCAGTATTTATTACATCCATCCCTTGCTATCATTAACACAGGACTTCTTAAACATTCTTACTTCCTCTATCTTGTGTGGTTACGATAAAGCTCGAAGCCACTCAAACAGAGGCTTAGGCTTTCAGTGTTTGGTGCCAGTTTTTAATCTTGATTACTCATAACAACTGGCAGAATACAAATTGTTTACCCTAAATAATGGATCACCAATGTCTCCATAGGGAGTTATGAAAACTTCTGCTGGGACTCAGCAGAAATGTGGATGCAGTATTCTTCTCAATTGTTTACATTCTGCTAGTTACTATGGATATAGTTTATCTTCAGGGACTATTGAGACCCTTCTCTAAAGGCTGAGCTATTCATAATTTTATTAAATATAAACACAGGAAGATGTAAACTGCTTCTGAGGGTAATCTATAGCTATTTCACATATACCGCAGGACCAGACATGGATAAGTGTGCAATAAGCAATGGATGTATGTAGCATACATAGTTATTGCCTTTTCTTGCTTACCTATAGACAATTGATGTGGTATTATGAATTTATCAAGAACTTTGTATGTACAGAAATGATTCTAAGCAATTTATTTACTATGAGATAAGTATTCCAATTATCTGTACTTATAGATGAGAAAACTAATGTACAAATAAGCTAAATTATTAGACCAAGGATGAAGCCATCTCATTTCAGAGCCACATTTTTAACTGCTATGCCATGCTCCACCTCTATATGTAAAATAGTCTGACTTATTTGAGAGAGATGGATTTAATAATTACATAAGAGAAACATTAATATATTAGACCTAATTCAATCATGGAGATAAAATATTTTCAGGAATAATTGAACACTAGTCTTAAAATGAAACAAATACAAGCTTAGATCTTATATCATCCACTTAATAGTTGTGTGAACTCGTTCAAGACACTTCAAATAAACATTTCAACTAATGCTATGAGAATTGTGTATAGTTAATTGCATGATAATCCATCTAGAAATATTAAGATTTTATTACCATCTGTAAAATAGAGCACCGAACTATAAACTTGGAGGCCAAGTCTAGTTTTTATTTTGCACTAGTTGGTTGTTTAGATAAATTACATAAAATTATTTTATTTCCCCACTTATTAGAACAATTTTTAACCATATCCTCTAAAATTATCACAGGAATGTTAGAAAAATGGGAAAGTAAATGAAAATGCTTTGAAAAAGTATGTTATAAATTCAAACTGGTGTCATTGCTATAAACAGAACTCAAAAATATTAAGTACTATGTGATATTTAGGTCCTTTTTAAGGTCTCTCTTATCTCCAAATGGCTGCTTGTGTTGAGAACAGTTGGTGGTTACTGAAATCAAACAGTATCTGTTTGCGGTGGGAAGGTATATGTCCTATAAGTTTCCTTCTGCTATGATTTTATATTAACTTTTCTGAGGCTTCCATACATAAGAAAACTAACCATAATAATGTTTTAAAATATGTCTTATATATAACATATATGTATATATACAAATGTCTATATGACTATATACATACACACCCACATAGATATATTTCTCAGCTTTAGAATCACAGTGCTTATTCAAGTTAGAGGCATTTTTGGAAGTTGATCTCATTCAAACCCCACATTTTGTGATCAATAATAATGCATCATTGTTGCCACTAACACTATTTCCAAATTAAGAGTAAAACCAAGTTGCCTGCAACAGAATACAGGGCATTTTCCATTTTCTGTGGAAGTGGTTACCTCTACCAGTATTCTGACGTGCTGTTTTCTTTATTTGATCTTAACCTTTGTTTTTATTTCTTTCCATTTTGTTAATTTCTTTTTCATTTTCAAAATGTCCTTCTCTTCCACTCTCTTGTAATAAATTCACATCAGAGATTTTTAAAATAGGACCAAAATTGGTTAAGAAAAATGAAATATCTTCCATCTATTCACATTTTTGGAAAAAAAGACACTTTTAATTTTATCATATTTGGTTAAATATATAGCTGCCATGAAAAGGCCAGTTTAGGCTTTTTTTAATATACAATTTTTATTTTTAAGTTTTGTGGGTACATAATAGGTATATACATTATGGGATACTTGAGATATTTTGATACAGGCATATAATGCATAGTAATCACATCAGGGTAAATGGGGTATTAATCACCACAGCATTTATCCTTTTTATTTGTTAAAAACAATCCAATTCTATTGTTTTAGTTATTTTTAAATGTACAATAAATTATTGTTGACCATCGTCACCCCATTACACTATCAAATACTAGCTCTTGTAGATACTATCTTATTATTTTTCCATACCCATTAACCATACCCACTTTTCCTCCCACCCAGGAATTCCCTTCCCAGTCTCTAGTAACCATCATTTTATTCTCTATCTCCATAAGTACAATTGTTTTAATTTTGTGAGAATGTATGAAGTTTGTCTTTCTATGCCTAGCCTATTTAACTTAACTTCCAATTCCATCCATGTTCTTGCCAATGACAGGACCTCATTCTTTTTAAAGTATATGTGTGTCACATTTTGTGTGTATGCGCCCATTATCCATTTGTCTGCTGATGGACACTTGGGTTGCTTCTTAATCTTGGCTGTTGTGAATAGTGTCGCAATAAACATTTGAGTGCAAATATCTCTTTAATATACTAATTTCCTTTATTTGGGGGTATATACCTAGCAGTGGGATTGCTAGATCATATGATAGTTCTATTTTTAGTTTTTTGTTTGTTTTGAGATGGAGTCTTGTTCTGTCACCAGGCTGGAGTGCAGTGGTGTGATCTCAGCTCACTGCAACCTCCACCTCCAGAGTTCAAGCGATTCTCCTGCCTCAGCCTCCTGAGTAGCTGGGACTGCAGGTGTGCGCCACTATGCCCAGCTAATTTTTGTATTTTTAGTAGAGATGGAGTTTCACCATGTTGGCCAGGATGGTCTTGATGTCTTGACCTGGTGATCCACACTGTTCTTCGTTGTGCTTGTACCAATTTACATTCCTTCCAACAGTGTACAAAGGATCCCTTTTCTCCACATCTTCACCAGCATTTCTTATTGTCTGTCTTTTGGATAAAAGCCATTTTAACTAGAGTGAGATGAGATCTCATTGTAATTTTGATTTGCATTTCTCTATTAATCTTTTGTCAGATGTATAGTTTGTAAATATTTTTTTTCCCATTCTGTGGGTTATTTCTTCACGTTGCTGATTGTTTCCTTTGCTGTGCAGAAAGCTTAAAACTTGATGTAATTCCATTTGTCCATTTTTGCTTTAATTGCCTGTTCTTGTGGGGGTATTACTCAATAAATCTTTGCCCAGTCCTATGTCCTGGGGAGTTTTCCCAATGTTTTCTTCTAGTAAAAAAGACCTCATAGTTTAAGGTCTTAGATTTAAGTCTTTAATCCATTTTGATTTGATTTTTGTATATGGCAAGAGATAGGGGTCTAGTTTCATTCTTCTGCATAAGAATATCCAGTCTTCCTGGAACTATTTATTGAAGAAACTGTCCTTTTTCCAGTGTATGTTCTTGGTATCTTTGTCAAAATGAGATAACTGTACATGTATGAATTTGTTTCTGAGTTCTTTATTCTGTTCCATTGGTCTATGTGTCTGTTTTTATGCCAGTACCATGCTGTTTTTGGTTATTATAACTTTGTAGTATAATTTGAAGTCAGGCAATGTGATTGCTCTAATTTTATTGCTTTTGCTCAGGATAACTGACTATTCTGGGTGTTTTGTGGTTCCATATACATTTTAGGATTGCTTTTTCTATTTATGTGAAGAATGTCATTGGTATTTTGATAGGGATGGCATTGAATTATGTAGATTGCTTTGGGTAATATGGACATTTTCACAATATTGATTCTTTCAGTCCATGAATATGAAATATCTTTTGATTTTATGGTATTATTTTCAATTTCTTTCATCAATGTTTTATGGTTTTCACTATAGAGATCTTTCACTCCTTTGGTTAATTCCTAGGTATTTAATTTTATTTGTAGCTATTGTAAATTGGATTACTTGTTAAATTTCTTTTTCAGATTGTTTGCTATTGGCATATAGAAATGTTACTGCTTTTTGTATGTTGATTTAGTATCCTGCAACTCTACCGAATTCGTGTATCAGCTGTAATTATTTTTTGGTGGCATCTTGAGGATTTTCCAAATATAAGATCATACCATTTGCAAACAAGGATAATTTGACTTCTTTTCCAATTTGGATGCCCTTTATTTCTTTCTCTTGTCTGATTGCTCTAGCAGGACTTTTAATACTATGTTAAATAACAGTGGTGATAGTGGGCATTTTTGTTGTGTTCTAGATTTTCAAATAAAGTCTTTTCAGTTTTTCTCCATTAGATATTATACTAGCTGTGGTTCTGTCATATATGGCTCCAATTATGTTCCTTCTTTACCTAGGTTTTTTTTGGCAGTTTTAATTATGAAGGCATGTTGAATTTTATTAAATGCTTTTTTAACATCAATTAAAATGATCGTATGGTTTTTGCCCTACATTCTGTTAGTAGGATGTATCACATTGATTGATTTGCATATGTTGAACCACCCTTACATCCTTGAGATAAGTTGTACTTGGTCATGATGAATATCTTTTTAATGTGTTGTTGAATTTGCTTTGCTAGTATTTTATTGAGGATTTTTGCATCAATGTTCATCAGGGATAGTGGCCTGTAGTATTCTTTTTTTGAGGTGTCTTTATCTGGTTTTGGAAGCAAGGTAATACTGGCCTTGTAGAATAAGTTGGATGTATTGCCTCCTTCTCTATTTTTCAGAACAGTTTGAGTAGGATTGGTATTTTAATGTTTGATAAAATTCAGCAGTGAAACCATTGGGTACCAGGCTTTTCTTTGTTGTGAGACTTTTTATTACTGCTTCAATCTTGTTATTTATTATTGGTCTGTTTAGGCTTTGAATTTCTTCATGACTCAATATTGAGAGTATGTATGTGTCTAGGAATTTATCCATTTTTTTCTGGGTTTTCCAATTGATTGGCATATAGTTGCTCACAGTAGCCACTAATGATCCTTTGAATTTCTGCAGTATCAGTTGTAATGTTCCCTTTTACAGCTCTGATTTTATTTGCATCTTCTTGCTTTTTTTCTTGATCTGGCTAAATGTTTGTCAATTTTGTTTATCTTTAAAAAAACAACTTTTTATTTCATTGATCTTTTTGTATTATTTTCTTTATTTTAATTTCATTTATTTCTGCTCTGATCTTGTGTGTGTGTGTGAGACAGGGTCTTGCTCTGTCACCCAGGCTGATGTGCAGTGGCACAATCATGGCTCACTGAAGCCTTGAACTCTGGGGCACAAGTGATCCTCTCACCCCTGCCTTCTGAGTAGCTGATACTACAGATGTGTGCCACCCCAGCCAGCTCAATTTTTTTTTTCTTTTTTTTTTTAGAGACAGAGTCTCATATTGTCCAGGCTGGTCTTGAACTCCTGGCCTCAAGCAGTCCTCCTGCCTTGGCCTCCTAAAGGCTAGGATTACAGACACTTGGTCTGCCCTCATCTTTTTTATTTCTTTTCTTCTGCTAATTTTGGATTTAGTTTTCTCTTGCTTATCTAGTTCTTTAAGATGCATCATTAGGTTGTTTACTTGCAGTTTTTCTACTTTTTAACATAGTTGTTTATAGCTATAAACTTCCCTCTTAGTACTGTTTTTACTGTATCCCATAGGTTTTAGCATGTTGTATTTTCCTTATCATTTGTTTTAAAATTTTTTCAATTTTCTTCTTAATTTCTTCATGGAACCACTTACCATTCAGGAGCATATTGTTTAAATTTCACGTGTTTGTATAGTCTCCAAAATTCCTCTTGTTATTGATTGCTAGTTTTATTCCATTGGGGTCAGAGAAAATACTTGATATTATTTTGATTTTTTTGAAATTTTAAAGACTTTTTTGGTGGCCTAACATATGGTCTATCCTTGAGAATGATTCATGTGCTGAGGAGAAGAATGTGTATTCTGCAGCTGATGGATGGAATGTTCTGTAAATATCAATTAGGTTCGTTTGGTCTATAGTACACATTAAGTCTGATGTTTCTTTGTTGCAGGAAGTCAGGGACCCTGAACGGAGGGACCTGCTGAAGCCGTGATAGAAGAACATAAATTGTGAAGATTTCATGGACATTTGTTAGTTCTCCAAATTAATACTTTTATAATTTCTTACACCTGTCTTTACTGCAATCTCTGAATAAAAATTGTGAAGATTTCATGGATGTTTATCACTTCCCCAGTCAATACTCTTATAATTTCCTATGCCTGTCTTTACTTTAATCTCTTAATCCCGTCATCTTCATAACCAGAGGATGTATGTTGCCTCTGGACCCTGTGATGATTGCATTAACTACACAAATTGTTCGTAAAGCATGTGTGTTTGAACAATATGAAATCTGGGCACCTTAAGAACAGGATAACAGCAATTTTCAGGGAGCAAGGGAGATAATCTTGAAGCCTGGCTGCCTGGGAGCCGGGCGGAACAGAGCCATATTTCTCTTATTACTGAAAATGGGTAAGAGAAATATCGCTGAATTCTTTCCCCAGTAAGGAATATGGGGGCCTCTAAAATGGCCGCTCTGGGAGTGTCTGCCTTATGCAGTTGCAGATAAGGGATGAAACATGCCCTGGCCTCCTGCAGCGCTCCCAGGCTTGCTAGGATTAGGAAATTCCAGCCTGGCGAATTCTAATCAGACTGGTTCTCTGCTCTTGAATGCTGTTAAGATGTTTATCCGTGACACTGTGTGAACAATGGGACATGGAAGTTCATTAGTGATTCTAGTTTCGCCCTGACCTTGTGATCTTGCCCTGACCTTCTGCCTTGTGATCCCTTGAAGCATGTGATCTCTGTGACCCATACCCTATTCGTACACTCCCTTCCTTCCCTTTGAAAATTGCTAATAAAGACTTGCTGGTTTTATGGCTCAGGGGGCATCACGGAACCTGCCGACATGTGATGTCTCCCCTGGACACCCAGCTTTAAAATTTCTCTCTTTTGTATTCTTTCCCTTTATTTCTCAGACCGGCTGACACTTAGGGAAAATAGAAAAGAACCTACGTTGAATTATCGGGGGTGGGTTCCCCCGATATTTCTTTGTTGATTTTCTGTCTGGACAATCTGTCCAAAGCTAAAAGTAGGGTGTTGAAGTCTCTAGATATTATTGTATTGGGGATCTCTCTTGAGCTCTAATATTTACTTTATATATCTAGGTGCTCCAGTGTTGAGTACATGTATATTTACAATTGTTATATCCTCTTGCTGAACTAACCCTTATTCTAGGGTAAAAATTTTTTTTTTAGCTCTTTAAATATGTCATGCCATTGTCTCCTGGCCTGTAGGGTTTCCACAGAAAAGTCTTCTGCAAGATGTACTGGAGCTTTTTTGTATGTTGTTTCTTTTCTCTTGCTGCTTTTAGTATCTTTTCTTTATCCTTTGACCTTTGGGAGTTTGATTATTGAATGCCTTGGGGTAGTCTTCTTTGGTTTAAATCTGCTTGGTGTTATGTAACCTTCTTGTAGTTGGATACTGATATCTTTCTCTAAGTTTGGGAAGTTCTCTGTTATTATCCCTTTGAATAAACTTTCTACCCCTATCTCTCTCCCTACCTCTTGTTTAAGGCCAGTATCTCTTAGATTTGCCCTCTTGAGGCTATTTTATAGATATTGTAGATGTTCTTGTTTTTTAAATTCTTTTTTTCTTTTGTCTCCTCTGAGTGTGTATTTTCAAGTAGCCTATCATCAAGCTTACTAATTCTTTCTTTTGCTTGATCAACTCTGCTGTTAAGAGACCACTGCATTCTTCAATATGTCAGTTTCATTTTTCAACTCCACAATTTCTGCTTCTTTTAATTATTTCAATGTTTTTATTAAATTTATCTGATAGAATTCTTAAATCCCTCTTTGTGTTACCTTCAATTCCACTGAGTTTCCTCAACAGCTATGGATTATCTGTCTGAAATGGCATACATCTCTGTCTCTCCAGAATTGGTCCCTGGTGCCTTATTTAGTTCATATGGTAAGGTCATGTTTTCCCGGGTGGTGCTGATGCTTGTGGATATTCGTTGGTGTCTGGATATTGAAGAGTTAGGTGTTTATTATAGTCTTTGCAATCCGGGCCTCTTTGTACCTGTCCTTCTTGGGAAGGCTTTCCTAGATATCAAAGGGATTGGGTGTTGTGATACAAGTTTTTGGTCACTGCAGTCACATCTGCATTATGGGGCACCACAAGCCTACTAAGGCTGTGGCTCTTGCAGACTTGTAGAGGCACTGCTTTGGTGGTCTTGGATAAGATTCAGATACATTCTCTGGATTACCAAACTGAGACTCCTGTTCTCTTCCCTTACTTTATCACAAACAAATGGAGTCTCTCTCTGTGTGCTGAGCTGCTGGAACTGGGGGAAGGGTGACATAATTAACCCTGTGGCCACCACCACTGGGACTGTTCTGAGTCAGACCTGAAGCCAGCACAGAACTGGGTCTTGCCCAAGACCTGCAGCAACTACTACCAGGCTATTGCCTGTGTTCTCTCAAAACCCTAGGGCTCTACCACCAGCAGGTGGCAAAGCCAGCCAGGCTTGTGTCCTTCCTTTCAGGACAACAAGTTCTCTTGGAGTGTTTCCAGCAATACCATCCGGGAGCCAGAGTCTGGAGTCAGAAACCTTAGGAATCTCCCTGGTCCTCTATTCTGCTGTTGCTGATCTGGCACCCAAAGCACAAGACAAAGCTATTCCCACTCTTCCCTCCCTTTCCCAAAAGCAGAGGAGTCTCTCCCCATGGCCACCACTGCCCCAGGACTACCTGGCTACTGCCAATGTTCACTCAATGCCCAAGGGCTCTTTAATCAACTTTTGGTGAGTGCTGCCAGGCCTGAGACTCTCCCTTCATGGCAGTGGGCTCCCTTCTGACTCAGGGCATGTCCAGATATGCCATCCAAGAGTGAAGACCTAGAACTGGGGACCCCAAGAGCCTGTTTGGTGTTCTACCCCACTGTGGCCAAGCAAGACAAAGTCTGCTTTACTCTTCCCTCTCATTTTCTAAAGCAGGAGTTTCTGCCTGTAGCCACCACAGCTGGGAATGTGCTGGGTCACACCTGAAGCCAGCACATCTCAGTCTCACCCAAAGCCCATGGCAAGTACTAGCTGGCTACCACTGATGATTTTTCAGGGCCCAAGGGATCTTTAGTCCTCAAGTGATAAATGCTGCTAAGACTGGCTCCTTCTCTTCAAGGCAGTGGGTTCCTTTCTCACCCAGGGTGTCTAGAAATGTTATCCAGGAGTTAGGGTCTGGAATGGGGGCTTCAGGACTTTGCCTGGTACCCTATTCTACTGTGGCTGAGCTGATATTCAACTTGCAAGACAAAGTCCTCATTACCCTATCCTCTCCTTTCCTCAGGCAGAGGAAAGGAGTCTCTCCTGGAGCTGTGAGCTGTGCTACCTGGGAATGGGTGAGGGGTGGTGCAAGCACTCATTTAGCTACCCCAGCTGCTGTCTTACTAGGTTGCATGTCCCCAGGTCTACTGGCTCTGAGCCCAACACAGCACTAGCACTTGCTTAGTGGTAGTCGTTAAGGCTTAGGCTGCCTTTTGAGTTGATTTAGGACTCCAGAGTACTTTAGCCTTTGGCGGTAAAGCTTGATGGAACTCAGGTTCTGACTGCTGGAATGGGCAATTCCCCTTTGGCTAGGGCTGGTCAAAAAGCTCCCTCCAAGGGAGCTGGCTGAGTTCTGCCCAGTGTTGCTTTCTGCTGTGACAGGGCAGCACTGAGTTCCAATGCAAAATCCCATAATCACTGCATTCTGCCTCTCCCAAATGCACAGATTTTGTCTCCATGCCATGTGGCCACTGCCAAGGAATAGGGGAGGAGTGGCATTGACAATTCAACACTTTCTTGGCTGGGTGCAGTGGCTTATACCTGTAATCCCAGCACTTTGGGAAGCAAAGGTGGGAGGATCACTTGAGCCCTGGAGTTCAAGACCAGCTTGGGAAACATTATGAAACCCTATTTCTACAAAAATACAGAAATTAGCTGGGATTGCTTGAGGCTGGGAGTTCAATGCTGCAGTTGAAGTGGCTACGTTATTTGAAGTATAAACCTGGGGTTTGTCATCACATGCCAGGAAAATTTAGGGCATGGACACACATGAGGAGTTTAGGAGTGGAAGTTTAATAAGTAGAAGAGAAGAGAAAGAGAAACAGCTTCCTCTATAGAGAAAGCAGTTTCCAAGTGGAAAAGGACTGGGTGGCAGCAAAGCATTGAGTTTTATAGTCCAGTTTGAGGAGGCGGTTCTTCTGATTTACATGGGGATCACAGATTGATTCAATCAGGTATGACGTTTCCATAGTGCTCTGGGAAGGCTGGTCGCTACACCCTATTCTTCTTATGCAAATGGGCCTTCCAGATGATCGATGCCATCTTGTCTGCTCCTTACAGTGCAGGTGGCTGGGAAAGAAGTGATGGTGGAGCCACCATTTTGAAAATGTCTAGTCCTTAGTTCCTGCTGGCATTCACCTGTGCAAGCTTCCAGCTTGCAGGCTGCTGTTTGTTAGAAAATGATTTGGGGCTGCTTTTCATTAAAAAGAAAAGCCTTACCGAGGACTCCCATGCCCTTGCTATCTGCTTAAATTACTTCTTAACTCCTATATGACAGTGAGCCATAATTGCGCCACTGCACTCCAGCCTGGGCAACAGAGCAAGACCTTGTCTCAAAATAAATAAATGAATAAATGAATAGTAAATAAATGAATGACAAAAAAAAAAGATTTTCCTACCTTTCTCAGTGCTTCTTTCAATGATATGAAGTAAAAACCAGGTAGTGTGATTGCTCACCTGATTTGTGGTTCTTATGAAGATGCTTTTTTTGTGTGGATGGTTGTTGTGTTTAGTGTTCCTGTAGGGAGGAAGATCAATATAAGCTTCTATTTAGCCATCATGCTGTGTCTCTCTCTCGGCTTCTCATGTAGTCAGGGACATTCATGACCCTGAGGCAAACAGTGCTCCCCCATGATAGATGGTGCAAGTGATCTAGCTCAGATTTTTATTAAGAAGTTATATAATGTATAGAATCCACATGCCATCTCCCAAGTAGGTGGACTGCTTATGGACATAGATTTCTCAGGAAGTCATGGTCTTCACAAAGCCTCTATACTTCCCCCTTACCCAGGAATCATGAGCCCCTTTTTTGAGGCAAAATACCCAACTGTGAATAGAGAGGTTTCTTTGTTCAGTAATGTAGCTCCCAACTTTCTTTGAACCCAGTTGGATAACCAAATTTGATATTTTCTAACCTCAGACCACTGTTGGAGACAATGAATCTACTACATTTCTCTTCTGTTTTAAAGGAAGTTTATATACACAGTATAGGAGGACAGATGACACACTTTATTGGATTATTTTCCTTACATTCTTTTAAAAATAATTAAGATAGTGGCTTATTAAACAAGCACTACTTAATGTAATCAATAGTTCATTTCTTATACTTTAAAATAGAACTGTGATAGACAGGGATGGGTAGAAGGGATGATTAAAGAATTGGGTGGGAAATTATAGATTCATTTGACAAATAATATGTTAGTACTGCAGTAAGTCCTTGAAACTCTAATAAGAAAAGTGCAGGACCGATAAAAGAAAATTTAAAAATTTACCCAGCGAGTAGTTTATTGAGCTCATGCCTTTGGGGAACATTTTTAGGGAAGCCAGGCAAGGCCTTCCTGAATTACCTACCATTTGGCTATATTATGAATGACTAAATATTAAATAGGGTGGGTCAAGGTCCTTACCTAGTGAAGTTATTTTTCTGTTACTTTTGCACTTAGGTTCATAAGCAGTCCTAGCTTCCATGATGGACACTGATAGAAAATCTACTTTTAAGACTGCTCAAAAAGAAAGCTTTGCTGATGGCTTAGGTACACTTTTGAAAGGGACGTGACATCAGCAGTGCTTATGAGTTTCTTATGAAAATTTAATGGAACTTGTGATATAAAATGAAATATTGGATCAACTTATGACAGGCTGCCTTTAATGACAGTTCAAGATACAAATAACTCATTTCAGAGACCATTTACCTAAGGCTTTTAAATTAAATTTTCTAAGTACCTTGCATATTCAACTCTACATTTAAAGCAAACAGAATTCCACTTTAGGGAACTGAAGCTATTTATGGTCATAAAAAAATAGATTCAGATAGGCCTTTCAATAAAAGGGTCAGTGTATCAAAAATCTGAAGGATATTACTGTAAATAAAAATCTTTATTAAGAACTAAAGAGTGCAATTGATTTTAAAGGTTGCTATTCTTTCTGGAACATAATAAAATAAAATAATAATGATCAATACTAAAATGTTCCCTAGAAAGGAGGAGGTCCTGAAGCAATACAGAGCTCTGTGCCATTGATGAGGATTGCCCAGTACATAAAAGTGATGGGTTGGAGGACTGTGTGAATGAAACCCAGTTACAAAGGCCAAAGGTCAGCAGTTCACCATTAGGTTTATTTGTTTCTTAGTCAGAAACGTTGCTCTTAACTCCAGCAAAGACTCTGTTCACAAAAGGTTTTCACCCAAGTCGATTAGTTAATGTTTGTTGCTTAAAAGGTGTTTTGGCAATTAGGTCTGGCTCTAAGGAAAATAAATTAGTAATAGTTGAAATTAGTATTCCTCTCTTAACAGTTTTCTGTATCTTTTTCCTTGCTTTTGATCCACCTCTCTGCCACACACTTATACACACCTATAATAGAATAGAAGACTAAAGCAAACCTATGGAATTAGTGACTCAAAGTGGCATCCATTCTTCCTCATCCCTCCCAGGAATACTGGCCTGTTTAAAGAGAGCCCACAGTGTTTTTCTGAAAGAGAGTCAAACAATGACCAATATTATTATACCCATTTTGCATATTGGAGAATTGAGATTGAGGGTAGAATAAACTTCTTATTTAAGGTCACATGGTTAGGAAGTTGCAGAACAAGAATTTATACCTACATCTAGTTAACTCCCAGGTTCTTGAACACTAAGCTATGTCACCTTCCAGTCTCTGGCAGATACTTTGCAGGAAATCCCTTAGGAAGATGAGGAAGAGTTCCTGTTCTCCCACAAAGCCACATTGTATACCAGCCTCTCCTCCACTGGTACACAAAAGCAGTCCATCTGGCCCAGGCCTCCTTAAGAAGTTGCCTTAGTTGCTAACTCATGGCTATTTATTCTGACTTTAACCTCAACCTTGGCCTCCCTTTAGATTTGCAGCAAGCCTTCATTTTTGAATTTTAACTCCTTTCACATTCCATGTTTCTTCCTGTCTTCTTAGGTTTTCCCTCTCCTAGGATGACCCACGTATAGAATCTGCCCCTATGGTTCAGCTCCACCCTCTCACCTGTCTCTTGAGAGCATTGTGAAGTTCTGAGACACAGCAAGGACAGAAACAGAGGGCATGGAAGATGCTTTCAAGTTGGTTTATTCTTACGATTAAATTAACACTTCATGATTGTCTTAGTCTGCACAGGCTGCCATAACAAAATACCACAAACTGGGTGGCTTAACAGAAATTTTCTCACAGTTCTGGAGGCTGAAAGTCCAAGATCAAGGTACCAGCAGGGCTGGTTTCTTCTCAGCCCTCTCTCCTTGGCTTACAGATGGTGTCTTCTTGCTGTGTCCTCACATGGCCTTTTCTCTGTGCATGGAGAGAGATAGATATCTGGTGTCTTCTCCTCTTCTTAGAAGGATACCAGTCCTATTAGATTAGGGCCTCACTTTTACAATCTCATTTAACCATAATCACTTCTTTAAAGGCCCTATCTCCCAATACAGTCACATTGAAGGTTAGGGCTTCAGACTACAAATTTTAGGGGAACACAATTCAGTCCATAATAATTATCCAAGTAGAAAGCAGGATACATGAGAATGAGGTAACTTGAGAATCTGACTTTATTTTTCTCTATATCTGTAAGCTAAGTCCCAGGCCTTTAGTGAAGGTTTCTTCCACTGCAGATAGAAAGAAAAAAAGGCCTTTATAGACATAAAAATGACTTAAGACATTTGCTTCTCTGATACTCACTTCTAAGAAATGCTTCTTCATCTCTGTGCCCAACCATTTTTCATAACTGTATAGAATGAACATTCATCCTGATTGAGTAGAATAATAAATTCAGTAGCGCACATTTGTCCTGACTAATTATTAATAGTGTCTTCTTTTTCCTCCAAAGTTTAGATGACACAGATGTCTAACCTATAAAGGAGTTTTTCAAGTTTAAGCTATTTTTTTACTATCTAGATTTAAGTAATTTTCTTATTTTCCTCTCCACATGAATATACCAATACATCTCTCATAACCCTTGAAGTTTTGTCTCTACTCTTCTGAGTTTTGTGCTCCTGCCCCCTCTTCTGTTTGCATCTGTGGGCTTTCTTTCCTTTTACTGTCTTGCTCTGCATGTATGTACTCATATAATCAGTTTCTGTGAACTCTTGTCTCCTGCCAGGGGATTGGTTTCCTCCACGTTTGTTAACAGCAGTTACAATTTCTCACATTCAACCAATGCTAGAAGTTTGAGAAGTTAAGATTAGCAGCCACATGAGTTTTAACCAGATTTTAAAATGTGTGATGCTAATTTTATAGCTTTACTTACTACAGAAAAACATCCACACATCTCCTGTGGTAGCAGCTAAGCTGATTAGTGCATGGAGCTAATGAAACCCACAGCTTTGTCTCCCTTCCTAAGGCTGTCCATTGTTGTGTCTTGTCTCTAGCGGAGGCCTGCTTCTATGGTCCTCCCTCTCGTCAACCAATGATGTTGCTTATTGTTGGTCATAGGGGGCTTGGTAAGAGAGAGGATCGGCTTCCTTCCTGCTACTAAAAAAACAACTTACTTATGGCACTCACTGGGAAGCAGAGTGCTCAGCAGGACAATCTTCTTATGTTAAGGTCAGCACGTTATTAAATATTCTCCATTAGGAGGTGATTGGATTAAATAATTAGTGAATGTAAAGTGCTTTAAACTGCTAATGATTATGCTTTGTGGGCCTACTTTGCAGATGATCCATAGTCAGTGAATCTATTACAAGGCATGAGGAGCAGGATGATGTTCTCTCTCACTTATCTCCATTCCCCATGAGTGTTTACAATTATATCATGGATGACTTTTGGCATTTTACAGCATTCGCAAACGTAGTCTACCATGTGACTTCTCAAACTTCGGTACCCAAGAAAAACAGGGCGAGATAGCTAAGGAAACCTTTTTAGGAGAAAAGGAAGATTAGATACACTAGATTAGCAAACAGCTCACACTATTAATTATGTATCACCATACCAACATAAGTACTGTGAGTTTGTCTTGTGTAGGGAAAAAAAGAAGCCTAGAAATAAAGCTCAACTACTGATAGTCTCTTATGGGCTACTTGCTCTAAAAGTTCAATTTAATCTCCTGTTGTAGCATGGAGATTTGAGAGGTAGAGAAGTAATTACTCCTGTCCCTGGAAGATCAGGCTCTTGTCCATTAAGGAATTTAAGCCAGTTTTAGAGATGATTTAAAAAGCTATTTTGACATATACAGTACATAAAGTTGAATAACCGTATCAGCATGGTTTCCAATAGGTTTTATGTTTGTTTTTGATTTTTTGAGACAGGATCTTGTTCTGTCTCCCAGGCTGAAGTGAAGTGGTGCAATCGTGGCTCACTGCAGCCTTGACTTCCTGGATTTAAGCTCTCCTCTTGCCTGTTGACTCAGCCTTCTGAGTAGCTAGGATCACGGGTGCACACTGCCACACCCAGCTAATTTTTTTTCTTTTTTTTGTAGAGAGGAGGTTTCACTATGTTTCCCAGGCTGGTCTTGAACTCCTGGGCTCAAGTAATCCTCCCACCTCGGCCTCCCAAAGTGCTGAGATTACAGGTGAGAGCCACTGCATCTGGCCTCCCATAGATTTTAAATAATATTTCTTTGTTTACAAAATTATTTTGTTTAGTAGTGACACTTTTCCTTTGCAAACCGCAAGAGAACATAACAAAATTTAAATATAAAGCACTCACTCCAAAGTTGGGCTGGAATTGAATGCAGTTGACACCATTACTTTTAAGTTAAGATATTTTGGAATAGTGATAGGAGAGGGGAGTATTAAATTAGGAGACAGTGTGTTGCTGAGCATGTAATCCCCAAATGCTATCACTGCCTTATATATATGGGGGTAGAGTTAAGTGAATCCATGGAAATAGAATATGTCAAGATAAAAGCAAACTAAATATTTAAAAACATTTGCTTATGGTAGATAACTAATTATTAAAGGGAAAAGGATTTCTGGAAACAACTGTCACATTCTCTTAGCCCCTTATTACCCCACCTGCTTTCCATGTTTGATTTGAAATGGAATAAAACAAATGGATAAGCCAGTGATGGGAATCCAGTGAGAAATGACTTTGTATGTCTGTGCTGGCCCCAAGCCTGAGGAAAGCTCTGATTCTGTGTGCAGCATTTGAAAATGTTAACTCTCTGAAGCCTTCCTGGAAAGAGGGGGATTGGAGAGAAGAGTAAGGAGGGAAGGAGTGAGAAAAACATAATTAACTTCCTGCATCTTAGCTAGAGAGCAGACAGCAGCACCACAACCGTCTCAGGCCATTAGAGAAGGCAGGCGGGCTGGAATAGAGTGTGAGTAGCATCTCAGGGTGGCTCTGAGAGGCAGCATATACAATGGCTTGAGAGCATGGAGTCTGAATTCAGGCTGCCTCTGGTCATGAATCCACCTCTCTCTCAAGGGTTAGCTGTTTGTCCTTAGGCAGATTATTTAATTTTCCTGGGCCTCAGTTTATTTGTCTGTAACACTGGAATAATAATAGATTGCTATGAAAATTAAAGTGATGGTTTCCAGCTTCATCCATGTCCCTACAAAGGACATGAACTCATCATTTTTTATGGCTGCATAGTATTCCATGGTGTATATGTGCCACATTTTCTTAATCCAGTCTATCATTGTGTGCATGTGTCTTTAAAGCAGCATGATTTATAATCCTTTGGATATATACCCAGTAATGGGATTGCTGGGTCAAACGGTATTTCTAGTTCTAGATCCCTGAGGAATTGCCACACTGTCTTCCACAATGGTTGAACTAGTTTACAGTCCCACCAATCATTCTCAGCAAACTATCGCAAGGACAAAAAACCAAACACCGCATGTTTTCACTCATAGGTGGGAACTGAACAATGAGAACACTTGGACATAGGAAGGGAAACATCACACACTGGGGCCTGTTGTGGGGTGGGGGAAGGGGGGAGGTATAGCATTAGGAGATATACCTAATGTAAATGACGAGTTAATGGGCGCAGCACACCAACATGGCACATGTATACATATGTAACAAACCTGTACGTTGTGCACATGTACCCTAGAACTTAAAGTATAATACAAAAAAAATATATATATATATATATATATATATATAAATTAAAGTGCTTAGAACGATACCTGGGACACTGTAAATGCTATATAAATGCTAGTATAAAAAGCAATATTAAAATTACTGTTGTTATCTAAGATAACTGTTTTGGAAGATAAATTATTGTTCATAAAATAAAATCACTGTTATAATAAAAATATAAAAATTATTATTATTAAAAACTATAAAATATATGCAAGATGTGCATTTCTAATCCACAACTGAGAATAAATTAATTGTGGTTAACTATTAGTCAATTAACTATTTCCTAATTAACTTGTAGGAAAGACAGTGTGATATAAGGGAAAGAGAACTTGGCTTTAGAGACCAAATACCTGAATTGAAATTAGGACTCCGCAGCCAGTATATTCCAGATTGAAGTCGTCCTCTTTTCCCCAAGGCTCACTTTTTCTCTCATAGACGTTCGTTCACTCAATGGCACCAACATCTCTGGAGTCAGCTGTGACTTTCCCTTCTCCCTTCCTGAATTTATCCCTTGCTAGGTAGAGATGAATGCTGTATGGGGACCCTTCTTGTGACCTGCCTCCACCACCACTGTTCTTGTGTGCTACATGACTGGAGCTTCTGCAATAATCTTCTATTCCAGATTTTGAGTATTTAAACTATATGATATTCTGCTATTGGATTAATTTTCTCAAAGCACCATGCAAATTTCCAAAGGTCCTCATTTTTTTAACAAAATAAAGATAATTTTTTTTTCAAGTGCTCTAGACTTTTCACAGCATGACCTCCCCCTAGCTTTTCAGCGTTACTGTATGTACCTTCTTGATCCCACCAAACTAAGCCAAATTAACTTCCCTCTGTATCATCGTTCATGTTCCTAGACTCCCCAATGTCACTACACAATTCCAAATTTGTCCTTTCTGAAGTCTTTGTTCTTATATCTGATTTTCCATCATGCTAACCTCCTTTAAGATACTGTAGACATTCTAGTCAATCATACATTGTAACAATTGGTATTATAGTTACGTGTGTAGACACTTTACTCCATGTCATAAGTCTTTATATAAGGCTTGGGCTGGGTCTTTATCCTCTTCATATTCTCCACAGTCCTTATGGAACTTCTTCCTTAAACTCAGTATGCATTCAAATATATGATGACATAATAAATTAAGTTAATGAGTAAATGCTATTAATTAACTATATGACCCAGGAAATCTCACTTTTAGCTCAAATTTTCTTATTTATAAAATAATGAGGTTGAAGGAGAATCTTGATATCCGTGTTTCCCTCCAACTTACAAAGGTTACAATTCTAAATCATCCCGTATCTGCACATAAAGAGATACTACAGTATATTTTGAAAAAGTATAAAAAACAATATATTTGAAATAGGTATAAAAAATCTCTTTGAATATAATTACTGCTTTTTTCCCCAGCTTTACACTTCTATTACTTTTAACTCTCTACTAATGTTAGCATATTAAGCACAAATACCATTATTGTTCACAAATTAATATTAAAAAAGCCTTTTTCTCAAATAAAGGAATACATAATGGGCTTTTCAGTGAGTAATAAACTAACAGAATCTGTTTATACCAAGGTTTTCATGATCTGACAGATTTTCCCCAAATTTAGGGTTGTTGCTATTTGGTAAGAAGTAGGGAGCTTACATCTTTCTGTTTATTTTAATTTTAGGTAAGTTGATTAGTGCTAATGGTTCCTTTTCTTTTTTATACATTTTTTTATTTCATCTTGTCAATACTTTGTTATCAGTTACATCCAGTCTCCTGTAGAGATGCACTATTTCACCATTGCTGTCATAGTCTAGGACTAATGAGACATCTGACAGTTTTTCATGTTTGTGATATGTGTTCTGTATCCTTAGTACACAGGGGATATGCCCAGATTTGGAGAGTAACTGAACCTGTGGAATAGCAAGACACTTTCTAATGACATTTGACTGTATTTTCAAAAACCGTTATGACAAGGGATGTTACTTTGAGTCATCATTCAGTTAAACAAATAGATGCATGCATTGGGATTCTTGACTTAGTGTGAAAGTTATATTTCACTTGGCATTTGACTGAACATTTGAATTTAAAAGTTTTATTACATAATATACAAGCAAAATAATCCCAGTGCTTATTTTGCTTACTACTTGAGAAAGGCAATAAGAATGAATTTCTATAATGTGTTTGTAGCAAGACAGGTGTTTTGAAGTTATTTCATCACATTATTTGATTTGTACACATCTGTGAGTTTCCAGGCATAGAAAGATTTTGTTGAAAATTTCAGTTCCTTTGGAGGTTGAAATAATTCAACATGCAGCTTATAATTGCTTCTTTACATTGTAAGAATGATCCCCTTTAGTTATAATTGTATGCTTTGTTCCCATTCTTACAATTTTGGAACACTCTTATGCATCAATATATTTTAATATATATATAGGGGAGAGAATAAATTATTAACCAACTGCTTAAGCTTTAGCTCTAAGAACTTTATGTTTATCCTATATGAATTATTTTCAAAATTATTACATAGTCAAGATCATTTCAACTGCAAAACTCATTGACCCCCATCTAGTATACTGGATAACATGAGGAAGTTTGACTTTGCTAATACTTGTCATTTTTCTAAATAGGCAAATTATCCTACCTGGTGTGTTGAAGGGACTCTACTCAATAGCTTGCATTTGGGAAATAACTTTAAGAAGTCCTGTCTAATCCAAATAAAATGCATTCTACATGCAGTTTAAAGATTCTCTTCTGTTCCTCCTGGTATTCGCCGGTCTTGGCTTAGGCATAACCCAGGTTCTACAACCGGCAGCATTGAGGAATGGGCCAAAACATGGACTATTTCTTCACTGGTTTTGTTCTATTTCTTCTACCACTTGTTAGCTGTTGCTTCTGGTTCCTTTAAGATCAGGCAAGGAAGAGGAACTAGAAGAAAAGGGCAAGGTTTAACTTGATCATTGCCATTGGAATCTGGCATTGAGGCCATCAGTTTGGCAGATGTGCAAATAAATGCTGGTTCTTTCTCTCAAAGAATGCTTTGTTGGACTCTATAGAATCCTTCCTACTGCCCACCCCCTGCCTACTCAGGGACCTCCAGCCCTATACCTTTCTCTGAGGTGGATGACATATTCTCTGGCTGGCCTGAATGGACATTGTCCCCTCAGTTACTGCTTCTAAGAGCATACCTTGCACATACTTGCTATAGAAGGCAGTTTTCCTGAGCTGTGTACTTTACAGATGTCTCAAATCCAGAGACCTTATTCCAGCCAAAAAGAAAACTCAGCACGTTTGTCTTTGTGTCTGAAACTTGGACATGCAGCAGGTGCCATTGCAGCTTTTCCTTGGATATTTGCTATCCCATGCCTTTTTCAGATGACAGTCCAAATTCTAGGCAATGCAGTTGAAGGTTCCAGGAGAATTCTTTTATATATCCAGGTTCAGTAGTAACATTAAAGTAACCTATGAGTTTCTATAGCTGAATAAGCATGGGATCTGCGGGCAGAGAGGTTAAAAAGGGAGGCGTTAAGATGTTATTCTTTCCTTTGCAACCTATAGTTGTTCAGGCACAATTATTCTAGAATATAAAGCAGTGTGTTTAGATACTTGAACCATTTTTAAATTAATGATTAATTTGTATTTAAGGGAAGAAAAATGATCTGTTTATGTACACACATACACATAGAATCATCATGAATAGCACAATGGTAAATGCATGATGTAAATATCTTGAATTCATGACTCAGGGACCAGTACTGTCATGGGTAATGTGATTTTCTAACATTTTAATAAGTTTCTGAACAAAACAAATGGTAATGATTCTCAACTTGCACAATAGTTGTATTCCAAGGAAATTCTTTGCATTTTTAAACCATGCTAGACTTTTACTTCCAGGTATAACTGACTAAATTGTGGTCGTTGAAACCCCCTTCCAAAAGCCAAAGGGTAGGGGAAACTATTCAAAAACATCTTGGAGTCACCAAGGCAGCCAGAACTGAAGGAGCCATGATCCTGGAGAGAAGGAAACACACTACCATCTTCCCCTCAAAACACTGGCAAAGTCATAAGCAGTGAACAGTGAGAGGCTGGAAAGGTGAGCAGAAACTGGTTGCCAACATGGTAAAAAACTCAGCAGAAATTTTGGAAGTCTCATAGTGCTAGAGGGATAGAGCTAGAGGTTAGGTTTTGCCAAGGAGGGAGGGACTCAGGCTCTCCTTTGGGACCCTGAAGGCCTGTTGTCTAGAAATAACAGAAATAGACCAGATTGTAAACACTGAGCCTTGAATTAACTCAATATCCAATTTAAATCCTAGCCAAATTCTAAAACAAATCCCCTTTGGAGAAAAATAATGATGTTGAGAGTCTCTACAGATTTTTATACCTAATGTTCAGCATTAGATACAAAATTATTAGGTATACTGAAAAATGATAGCAAGAAAAAACAGACAATGGAAGAAGGCCCCCAGGTGATATAAATATTAGACACAGATAATATACTAAAATAAAATAATTTTATCAAGAAAATAGAAGAAAAGATGTAGACTTTTATCAGAGAACTATGCCCAACACACACACACTGACATAAACACACACACACACTCTCTCTCTCTGCTCTAGTGTGAATGTTTGTATACCCGTACAAATTAATCTGTTGAAATCTAACCCCCAAGGTGGTAGTATTAAGAGATTATTAAGAGATTGGGGCTTTCACAGGTCATTGTCATGAGGTCTGTGCCCTCATGAATGGCATTAGTGGCCTTTAATAAAAAAAAGTTTGAGAGAGACTGTTTGCTCCTTTCACCATGTGAGAACACAGCTGGAAGGTGTCGTCTATGAGGAACAGGCTCTCACCAAACACCAGATCTGCAGGCATGTTGATTTTGGACTTCCCAGCCTCTAGAACTGTAGGAAGAAATTTCTGTTGTTTGTAAATTACCCAGTCTAAGGTATTTTGTTGGAGCAGTCAGAACAGACGACGATGTACACATACCTATGTATATGTTATTAGTATTATAGTATTATATAAAACAGAGTTAGGTTCTAGGCTCAGAGGAACATAAATATAACGTTAACATGAAGAAACAGAAACAGGTTTTGAACCTATATGAGAATGTTTGTTGGGACATTTGAAAAGCTGTGGGATTTGAAAAGATTCTTCATAGTATAGAGCTGTCAGGAGCATTGAAGGGTATCTAGTCTCCCTGCTTGGCCAAATGCCCATAGCACCTTAAAATCATCATGAAAACTGAAAACACTTCCACAAGATTTCCAGATACCGTGTAGGGACAGTAATGCCCCTGTTGAACACTACTGCTCAGTTGCTCAATCTAACACATTTTTATGGGTAGTGGTGAAGCCAAAGAGTTGTGATAGTTACACAAATCTGCATAGATCATACAGCTGGTTATCTACAGAGATGATGTTTGAACCTCCACTGCCTAACTTTTAATACTAACTTCTCCAACCCTCTATTCCACTGAACTTTAAAAATTCTTGAGAAATCTGATTTTGATTTCTAGGTTAATCAGAAATTTGAGGATTTTTGTGTATATGCCCACGTAAATGAATGACACAAGATACATGAAAACTATTAATAACTGAAAACCAATAGTTAATTTTTAAACTCCCTTTAATATAGTAATGCAAATTCCTTTCCAAAATTCTAAAGTAGGTTCAGACTTTTGCTGAGAGTTTAAAGGTCTGAAAACATCTCACCCTGCTTCAGCTTAGGGGAATCAAAGGAATACTTCAAAGACCTCAAGTTTGAAAAATATCAGAAAGTCCTACTTATAGTACAGTTCAAAGCAATCATAGGTGAATCATGAGGGATTTCTATGGAAACTTAGTATCCAAATATATTTTTCCTTTGAAATTCACACAGGCTTCTAAATTCAGTTATATTATCATTTTTATAAATTCTTTCACAACTCCACTATTCTTCAGCATCACCTGAAATCATACCCTCTACTCCAGCTTTAATGTTGAGATATCTGGAGTCTAACAGCCTTCTGAGATATGTTTTCCATGCATTTGCCCTCTGCTTCTCTTACATGTGGAAAATAGAGCTTGCATGAAACATTTGATCTTTCTCTGTAACTTCACATTTGCATTTTTATTACTCCTGTCTCAAAAATGTTGGTATTACTGTTTAGTATTAATGGTCCTTTATTGATAATACTCAAAATTAGTGAATCATTTATTGTTCTGGGTAGGTTTGTATGCAAGCTATACTCTGTTTCTTATTTTTTTCCTCTGACCTAGTAGATTCCTAACATCTGCTAGTGATCTATATAGTATTATACATATATACACACATACATACATATATACATGGTAATAATATATATTATCACTATATACATATATACTAGTAATATGTATATACTGTTGATATATCCAGGCATACCTTGGAGATAATGCAGATTTTGTTCCAGACCACTGCAATAAAATGAGTCACCTAAATTTTTGGTTTCTCAATGGATATAAAAGTTATGCTTCCATTCTACTGTAGTATATTAAGTATGCAATATGATTATGTCTAAAATTAAAATGTACATACCCTAACTGAAAATACTTTATTGCAAAAAATGCTGATAATCATCTGAACCTTCAGTGAATTGTAATCTTTTTGCTGGTGGAGAGTCTTCCCTCAATGGTTGATGGCTGCTGGTTGATCAAGGTGGTGGTTGTGAAAAGTTGAAGTGGCTGTGGCAATTTCTGAAATAAGACAATGAAGTTTCCTGCATTGATTGACTTTTCGTTTCATGAACAGTTTCGCTGTTGCATGAGATGTTTGATACCTTATGTAGAACTTCTTTCAAAGTGGAGTCAATCCTCTCAGACCTTGTCACTACTTATAAACTAAGTTTATGTGCCATTCTAAATGCTTTGTTGTCATTTTGGCAATGTTTGTAGCATCTTTACAGCAGTAGTTTTCATTTTAAGGAACTCCTTTTTTTTGCTTACCCATAAGAAGCAACTTGCTCATCCCTTCAAACTCTATCATGAGATTATAGCAATTCAGTAACCTCTTCAGACTCCACTTTTAATTCTAGTTCTCTTGCTATTTCTACCACATTTGCAGTTCCTTTCTCCACTGAAGCCTTGGATTCTTCAAAGTCATCTGTGAAGGTTGGAATCAATTTCTTCCAAACTCCTTAATGTTGATATTTTGACCTTCTTCTCCTATGAATCACAAATGTTCTTAATGGCATCTAGAATGGTGAATCCTTTCCAGCGGCTTTCAATTTACTTTGCTGAGATCCATCAGAGGAATCACTATCCATGGCAGCTATAGCCTTACAAAATGTATTTCTGAAATAATAAGACTTGAAAGTCAAAATTACCCTTTGATCCATGGCTTCAGGGGTATTTTGTTAGCAGGAATGAAAACAACATTAATCTCCTTATACATCTCCGTCAGAGCTTTTGGGTGACTAGGTGCATTGTCAATAAGCAGAAATATTTTGAAGGAAATCTTTTTTTCTAAGCAGTAGGCCCCAACAGTGGCTTAAAATATTTAATTAAATTATTAAATATTTTAATCTGGTTTAACATATTTAATTAAATTATGCTATAAACAGATGTGCTATCATCCAGGCTTTGCTATTTCATTTACAGAGTGCAGGAAGAGTAGATTTAGCATAATTCTTAAGGGCCCTAGGGTTTTCAGAATGGTAAATGAACATTAACTTCCACTTAAAATCACTAGCTGCATTAGCCCCTAAAAAAAGGGGAATCAGCCTGTTTTTTTGAAGCCAGTCATTGACTTCTCCTCTCTAGCTATGAAAGTACTAGATGGTGTCTTCTTCCAGTGGAAGTCAGTTCATCTAGATAGTAAATCTGTTGTTTAGTGTGACCACCTTCATCAATCATCTTATCTGCATCTTTTGCATAACTGGCTGTAGTTTCTCCATCAGCACTTGCTGCTTCACCTTGGACTTTTATGTTATGGAGATGGCTCTTTCTTTAAACCACATGAACTAACCTCTGCTAACTTCAAAGTTTTCTTCTGTAGCTTCCTGACCTCTCTCAGCCTTCATAGAATTAAAGAGAGTTAGGGCCTTGCCCTGGATTAGGTGCTGGCTTAAGGGAATGTTGTGGCTGGTTTGATCTTCCACCCAGACCACTCAAACTGTTATCATATCTGCAGTAAGGCTGTTCACTTTCTTATCATTCGTATGGTCACTGGAGTAGCACGTTTAAGTTCCTTCAAGAGTTTTTCCTTTGCATTCACAACTTGGCTAGCTATTTAGTGCAAGAGGCCTAGCTTTCAGCCTGTCTTGGCATTTGACATGCCTTCCTTACTAAGCTTAATTGTTTCTAGCTTTTGATTTAAAGTGAGAGACATGTGTCTCCTCCTTTTGCTTGAAAACTTAGAAGCCATGGTAGTGTTATTAATTGACCTAATTTTAATATTGTTGTGTTTCAAAAATATGGAAGCCGAGGAGAGGAAGAGAGATGGGGGATTGCCCAGTCGGTGGAGCAGTCACGACACAGCCTTTTTTGATTAAGTTCGCCGTCTTACATTGGTGCAGTTCTTGGTATCCTAAAACAATTGCAAGAGTAATATCAAAGATCCCTGATCACAGATCACCATAACAGATATTAAAAGGATGAAAAAGTTTGAAATATTGTGAGAATTACCAAAATGTGACACAGACACACAAAGGGAGTGCATGCTGTTGGAAAAGTGGTGCCCATAGACTTGCTTGATGCAGGATTGTCACCAACCTTTAATTTTAAAAAGACACAGTATCTTCAAAGTGCAATAAAGTAAAATACAAGAAAATGATATCCTCTTTCTCTCTATGTATATATCACTAGTGCAAGAGCTTAGTAATGAGCACCCCTACATACCTATAGAAAGTAATTACAAGGCCATTTAATTCATTTTATACATGTACACAAAACCAAACAATCACATTTGTCACAGCCTCAATGAATTCCATCTCAATGAGCTTTGCTGAAAGGTACTGTACCCTCCAGAGGGGTTGACAGTTACTTGCTAGACCTCTGGGTATGCCAGGGAAGCTTAGGAAATTGTGGATGCCAGTTTTTACCCTTCATTCACTTGCTATTTAGCAATGGCCTTGGTAGTAATATATCTCTGAGAGTGAATTTTCTTCATTCCTCCATTCAATAAATATACTTGAATGCATGCTTAAATGCAAGGCTCCTCTATTGGTGTATATGTGACCATAGGTTCATATTCAAATATTTCAGTCCTTGACTTTTTACATGCTTTTTGGAAATCTGCGAAAATATTATTTCAGTCCTAATTCTTTGCTTGAATTCTTTTATGTAGCTGCACCATTGAAGTGAACCATGTATAGTTCACAGCAGCTGTGAAGATAGATTTCAGAGATATCATGAAGGCCTCTGACTTCCCTATATCCTTACCCTCATTTTTCCTTTCCTACCAACAAACAGATGCTTCTCCTACCAGCTCATGGCTGTGATTGTTCTATTTGGAATTGTTTATATGACTCAAGTTTTTAAAGTGGAAACTGAAGCCTATTATTTGGTTGCACATTAGTGTGAATTTGCCATTACTTTCAGGAGAGCATGTGTTGATAAGAAGGTGAAGGATTCTGGTTACTTTGAGGAGGGAAGTGCAACTGTTGAAGGAAGCCAGGAGTACCCAAGCATCTAGAATAGATTCTGCTGATCACCATATAACTTACTGGTTTAGAGAGCTGTTACTGGAATTATGATTCTCCTCTTTTATCTCAGGAAGAGACAAGTATGTCATCTAATTGACTAATTAGGTTGATGCTTAGAATTTCAGTGTGTGCTGGTCCAGGCTAGAGGAATTCACTTAGAATATCAGATTCAACAAGATTTTTTTCTTTTCATAACCCAGAGTGAGAGTTGAGTACTCTCTCACCCTGTGGAAAAGAACGGTAATACATTTTTTTCTTACTTTACAATAGCCTTATATTTTTATTAATTATATATTTCTCTAAAGGTTAGTGTTGAAAGTGTAGATTCCAGAGTCAAGTAGCCTATTTTCAAATCCTGGCTGTGCTACTTACTAATAGTGTGACCTTGAACAAATTAGCCTCATTGCACTTATGTTGCCTCAAAAATGCGGAAGAAGAATGGGATCTAACTCATAGGGTGATTGTGGTCATTAAATAAGAAAATACATAGTTGGGCATGGTGGTGTGCTCCTGTAGTCCCAGCTACCTGGGAGGTTGAGGCAAGAGGATGGGTTGAGCAGGAGTTCGAGGCTGCAGTGAGCTATGACGACTGACCCATTGCACTTCAGCTTGGATGACAGAGTGAGACCCTGTTTCTTAAAAGGAAAGGAAAGAAAATATGTAGATATAATTTAGCAGTTTGTGGAATGTTAGCATTAACTATATTAAAGTTTCATTTAACAGTTCCTTTATGATTTCATACAGCTTCAAAATATGGTTGATTAGCATCCACTCAGGTGTTATTTAAATGCTTTTCTTATCCCTCTCTTTTTCCTTTCTTTCCTTTCTTTCTTTTTTGAGGTGGAGTCTTGCTCTGTTGCCCAGGCTGGAGTGCAGGGGTGCAATCTCAGCTCACTGCAACCTCTGCCTCCCAGGTTCAAGCGATTCTCCCGCCTCAGCCTCCTCAGTAGCTGGGATTACAGGCACTTGCCACCACGCCCAGCTAATTTTTGTATTTTTAGTAGAGACGGGGTTTCACCACATTGGTCAGGCTGGTCTCAAGCTCCTGACCTCGTGATCCTCCCACCTCAGCCTCCCAAAGTCCTGGGATTTTAGGCGTGAGCCACCACGCCCTGCCCATTCAAGTGCTTTTCAATGGCTACTGACTATAGTATTTTCTTTATCCTTTTGCAATGCAAGGTATGATAGCTGTTTTCTGAATATATTGGTTCTTGCTCTTTCAGATAGTTTTCCACCAGTGGCACCTTTATATGACAATATTGTACACATGTGTTTGTGTGTCAGCTGTTTGTTATATCAACCTGTTAATCCTACATTCCTTAATTTAAAACAGATGAAAACTGTGACAAATGCATAAGCTGAGTTTATAATTGCCCAGCAAATTTTCATTTAAACTTGCAAATATACAGTATCCCAAATATTCCCACTAGTGTAATCATCTTTTATTTTCACCAAAGTAGCTTTACAAAAGACATCTTTCAAACAACTGTTTCAAAGACTGAGTTACTACTTTCTTTAAAGTTAATCAACACTTGCTGTCCTTCCAAATGAAGTCTAAATCTGTTTACTTAGACCTGGTCTCTGAACCCTTATAAGCATGTCTGGTATATATTTCTAAAGTAAAGCTATTATTAAAAAGCTATTATTAAATGTGTTTGTAGTAGACATAACTTGGTGTGGTTGCCTTGCTTGCAATAACTTCCCAGGTGGTCATGAATATGCTGTTTGGGTCACTGATTTCACTCTCGGCTGCGACTGAACAGGGTAGGCCAATCATAGTGCCTCCTTTCAGCTCACAAATGATTGTATTATTCAAAAGGTGGTGATAACATCCAAATCAAACTTGAGAAAAAACTGTTATTTTAATTTTTAATTTTTTCTTATCAATAGCAGTATGATGGTACTTCCAGTACCCCAGTGACACCTAGCCTGAGAAAGAAGCAGAGATAAAGTCTATGGAGGAAGAGAGCATCTGAATGATGTTTGAGTCCCTGGATCCACTGTGTGAAGCCAGAGCCACTCCTGCAAGTGTTTTGTTTAGGTTTAAATTTGATTGAGATTTTTATTACTTCAAAGTAAAAAATTCTTACTAATGCAATGCCTTCAGCCTTCAACCTCAAAGTCACTGAAAGGATCTTAATATTTTTAATGTATATATTTATAACTTATAATTTAATGTATTTATATTATAAATATAATTTATAATTTAATGTATTTATGTTATAAATATAATTTATAATTTAATGTATTTATATTATAAATATAATTTATAATTTAATGTATTTATATTATAAATATAATTTATAATTTAATGTATTTATATTATAAATATAATTTATAATTTAATGTATTTTTATTATAAATATAATTTATAATTTAATGTATTTTTATTATAAATATAATTTATAATTTAATATATATAAAACTTATAAATATATTAATATTTTAAATATAACTCTTACTAGCAATTTGAGACAGCAACACCTATGTCAGAATTTACCTAGTGTAGAAGAGATCATTTACAACTTTTGTGAAATCTCTTACCATTATGTGTGTAAACTACAGTGGTAATGTCGCAAGGAAGGGTGAACTTAAACTCAACATGCATCCTTGCTGAAGGGTCAAAAGTAGCATAGATCTAGGTTCAGATCCTGATGACAACGTATTGCCTGGGTGACCTTGGCCTGTCATTTACACTTTTCCTTTGTAAATGAGGATTGTAATGACCCCATAGTCTGGTCACGAGGGGTAAATGATGGCATAATGAATAAAGGAGAACTTAATAAGCTTTTTTTCCAGGATAAACATACATCTTTCTGCCCTTTTGTTGGCATTCAAACCTCTGTTCAGACTTTCATTCTGCTACAAAATACCTTTGTATGGGCAGAGGGTGGGTTGGATTGCAGCTGATCTTGGCAGCAGATCATAAGAACTTTTATGTACCTGGCCTTTCAGTTTACTGGGATCTTTTCACTGTTATTCAAGCCCTAAGCATCTGAGCTGAAGTAGTTGTCTGATTGTTCCATTGTCATGTATTCCTTAATACCTACTTTCCATAGTTCTGTACAGTTGCTTTTTATGCAAGTAATCTTTGACAAAGAGACAGAACGGCTGAAAATAGATTTTCCCTTAGCTGAAACTTCTCCCAGGCAATTTAATTCTTTATCATCACTTTAGTTTGTTTTTCTAGTTTTCTTTTGTTATTTATCCCTAATATTGAGTCTAATGAAGATGCGAGTTTCAGTTTTCCTTCTCTTTTCCACAGCTAGACCTCCTCAGCCAGTAAGAAGCTCTACCCTTCCTCATTCTCTGATCATCAGCACCCCAGACACCCATTATTAGCAGATTCTAGTCAAGGCATGTGCTTCCCTTTGATGCTTTTGATTCACTAGTCCCTGACACATTTTAAACACTGAATAAATGGTAAATATAATTTTCATCACCATAATTGTCAGGCATACCATGTTTACAAGTGCTAAGAAACGATAGATGAACTGACATCTCTCACCTCCTGGGTCACCAGATTCTATTTTTCTACTAATCTGATTGGTGGAGTGGGTATCTCTTTCTTTCTTCTCTATACCATGTGTGTCTTATCTGAAACAGTGCACTCAATCAAAAAGGATTACCTTTTTTTTTTTTTATAGAAGAAGACCTTCTTTTCTTTACCACATGGGTATATAAGTTAAGATTTTCTTCTGCTAGAATTTCCAAGAAGATTTAGCAGATCCACAGCTGTTAGACCTGTAGCAGTTAAACTTAAAATAATTCCTTATTAAGTCACTAAACCTGAATGTAGACAGTCATGTACAGATACTAGTAATAACCCTGTAGATAAACTCTCATATATTTTACATTCTTGATAAGAAAGAATAACAGTCAGTTATGATGTTTCTCCTTGGAAATATTTCTCAAGTTCAAGAATGGTTTTATTATTGCCTTTCTAAACAAGTGGAATATTTGGATGAACAGGCAATCAGTAAAATGTCCTTGCCTTAGTGCTAATAAACTTTGAAGAAGAGTTTTCAGCTGCTTTGAAGAATTTTTTTTTCCCGTCTGATACCTTGGAAGTAATTCAAGTTGTAATTTTCATTGTTGCTATAGCCTGGCTATCACTTTAACGTGAAGGAGCAAAAAATGAAACTTGATAGGAGTCATCTATCAGAATAACTAGATCCAAGAGTTCAAAGGGGAAGCAGAAGAGACCAAGAAGAAGTGATTTTTTTCTGTCAATTATACTGTGTTTTATCTGAGATGATATGTATTAGGAAGAACTGTGTCAGATGTTGGATTCTCTGCACTCGCAGACACACATCATCCCTACCTTTCCAAGCCTTTTTTTCAACTTCCTCCTAGTGGTGAAAAGTATGTATAGCACTTGTGAATTACCTTAATAGTCACTGCTTATCTATTGAATTGAGGCATGTGTTAGCTATCATGCAAATTTAGAAAATATGATGCATGGTAACTATCACTTTGAGCAGTAGTATGTCAAAGTAAAAATAATGAAGAGAAGGAGATGTGATGTTGGAGCCAGTCCTGGAGACAACTAAAATGCCTCAGGTGGTGAGATATTTTGGCATTACAGATGGGTTTCTGGACCAATTTATCATTATCTTTCTTAGGACATCATTATATTTCAATCAAATCGAGCAACTTTATGTCAGGCAATTTAAAGAAGACAGCCCTATTTGTCTTGTGTAATAAAATCAGCAAATAAAGAGGTGATACCAATTTGTTGATTCCCCTTTGTTCAACAGTAGGCCCAGGGAAAATGCCTTTCAGTGCAGGTTTTATTTCCACTGATGAGTCCACCTTTCAGTGAATGCGATGCTCAAGACTCTCTGGATCATTTTTCCTGTCCTGAGGACGGGGATAGGGTTGAATCTGAAGTCATCATAGGTACATGATGGATATAATGCAGCACCAGCAGCATCAGTCTGTGAAGAGGGCTAAGCCTTTCATTATGCCTATCTTCAGCTGCCATTTTTCTCAGTAAGCTGGTGCCTCACAGGACCATCCCTCTCAATTCTGCTACTTTGAAGTGAAGTCAGGAGACTTATCTTTAATTAGTTTATTTACTCCTAATGTTGGTTCATGAAATGTTTGTGGAAAGACTTAAAATCAGTTTATAGTATTGGCAGTTGTGGCTTTTAGTGCTCTGATGAGCATGTTGTGTTACAACGAACTATTAGACAATTTGAAGAATAGTTTGCTTCAAATTAGAGTGTATCAATACTTTCTTAAGGGGTTGCACCTGTAGTTTTAGCCATCAAATAATTATGATTACAGTAGCCCCTTCTTATGCATGGTTTTGCTT
Source organism: Pan troglodytes (assembly GCF_028858775.2). Classification (NCBI taxonomy): domain Eukaryota; kingdom Metazoa; phylum Chordata; class Mammalia; order Primates; family Hominidae; genus Pan; species Pan troglodytes. The sequence goes on from NC_072403.2 coordinate 66,654,549, forward strand.
TCTGCTGTTTCAGTCACCCACAGTAAGCTGCATTCTGAAAATATTAAATGGAAAATTCTAGAAATTCAGAAATTTTGAATTATGCATTATTCTGAGTATGTGACTAAATATTGTGCTGTATCAGTCCTTCCTACCTGAGACATGAATTATTCTTTTTTCCAGTGTATCCATGCCATATATGCTCCTGGTCCCTTAGACACTTACTAGCTGCTTTGGTTATCAGATTGACGTCACTGTATCACAGTGCCTGTGGTGACTTGACCCTTGTTTTATTTATTGTGGCTATTTATTGTGGTAACCCGTATTTTACTGAATAATGGTACCGACACACAAGAGTAGTGATGCTGGCAATTCAGCTATGGCAAAGAGAAGCCATAAAGAGCTTTCTTTAAGTGAAAAGGTGGAAGTTTTGAGTTAATAAGGAGAAAGAATATATGATGAAATCACTAAGATCTATGGCAAAAGTAAATCTTTCATCCACGAAATTGTGAAAAATGAAAAAGAAATTCATGCTAGTTTTGCTACTGCACCTCAAACTACAAAAGTGCATGCTACTGTTTGTGTATAGAAAAAACACAGTATGTATATTGAGTTCAGTACTATCAGCAGTTTTAGGCATTCACTGAGGGTCTTAGGACTGTCATTGTCTAATTATATTTATTACTAAAATATTAAAAAATGTACAAAGATTTCTTGAGTATCCTGGCTTCATTTTCTGAGGAAGCTGACTCAACTGGCTAAAAGGGACGGCACTTTTCCTTTGTAGTCGACAAAATGGTGGCCTAAGTGCAACTGGGTTGATTCTTAACTTATGAGTAAGAATCACAATTTTAACAAGTTGTATTAGTTTTCCGTGACTGTTAAAACAAACAATCACGAATTTGGGGTAATTTATTCTATCACAGTTCTAGAGGCAAAAGTCAGAAATCAGAGTCACAAGGCCAAATCAAGGCTGTGCTTCCTCTAGAAGCTTCAGGGGAGTTTATATCTTACCTCTTCCAGCTTCTGGTAGCTACCGGGATTTCTTGTCTTATGGTCCCATCACTCCAGTATGTGCTTCCATAGTCACATTGCCATCTCCTCTTTTATCTGTTATAAAATCTTCCTCTGCCTCAGTCTTATGAGGATACATGTGATTGTATTCAGGGCCCACCCTAGATAATCTCAGATTATCTCCTTATCTCAAGATCCTTAACTTGATCACATTGGTAAAGACCTGTTTATTTTTTGTCATATAAAGTAGTGCTCATAGGTGCTAGGAATTAGAATGCAGATATCTTTTGGGAACCCATTATTCAGCCCACTACACAAGTGTCACCAGGATGTTTAATGGATAAATAACATGATCAAAATTACTAACAACAGTGCTTTTCAGGAATTAGCAACATTCTTTACTAAGAACATAGAAAATCTAAGGTGGCAAATTTGGGGGCAGTTTGGCATATGAACTAGAATGTTAAAAATTACAATTAAAAATGAAACTTGCAGACTTTGTATAGATTTGAGGTTGTCTGGAATAGTATATTTAAATTTTTATAAATTTTAGATAAGGCATTTGTTGTCTGTCCACAACTTTGAATGTTTTCCAAAATCTAGAGCTTGTCTGCTAGGTCACTATATTCTGTTCTGAGGATATTATTTGAGATGAGAAGGTTAAAATGGATATTTTTCCTCGTCAATACATAGATTAAATATATATTTGCATGTTCTGGAAGCTATAAAAAACACTCCACCAAAATTGTGAGTTTTTTCTCACATTAAGGAACTTATATCTTTCATCATTATAAAAAATTTTGTTTTGACCTAGAATTGATCCTTTAGTTTGTATATTGATCCCAGGATCCCTTTGTCAGATAATATGACCCAGAATCTGATATAGAGAGGCAATTACTGAGTTCCCATGTAAAACTACAGCTCTCTTCCTGATTCTACCTGTTCTGTATCACATCTCTTCTCCATTACATATTATCCAGTTCTGAGGCCTTATGATTTGGTTCTTATAGTCATGGATTGCTCTCCTACAAACTAGTGGCTCACTTCTTTATTGTCTGTCTGTAGATATTCTTGGGCAGTGACTGCTTCCCACCCTTTAACTTACCTGCCTCTCCAAGGTGTCTTGAAATATTATGTCTCTTTCTTAATTTTAATCCTCAATTATGGCAAAGTAAAAAATAATAATGTGAAGAAACTCAAACACTATGGTCAATAGCTTGAAAAGTCTTATTTCTCCTTAGTTGAATGATGAAAATGAATTGTTGAGGCTATAGTGTTCTAGATATTGGCTTGTTAAATGTTGAATACAAGAAACAGTGATTTTACTAGCCTGTGTTTTAGAAAAGACTAATCCACAGACATTTATTAATTCATTCAACAAACAAGAGTATTTCATTTTCCAGGACATTTGCTAGGTGATGGGGGAAAATTACAAACAAAAACAGACTTGCTTTGTGCCCTCTTGGAGCTTACATGCTAGTATGGAGGGTCAGATATTAAGTAGTCACAAAACATTACACATTACAATTTTGAGTGATAAAAGACCTATTCCAGAAAACGTTAGCGCTTGTAATTGGTTACTCAGCCTAGTTGAAGAGAAGCATTCAGGGAGAGTTTCCCTCAAGAGGCAATATCTGTATGGGAATTTGAGAGATGAATGGAAATTAGCAAAATGGAGCGAGTGGAGAGCATTCCATACCATGGGCATATGTGCAAACATCCTGTGGTGAGAGGGGGCATGGCATGTCAAAGGAACTGTGAGATTGGAATAATTAGAAGTATCACAGTAAGATTGGAAGGGTAGGTAAGAGTCAGATTATATTAGAGTTTATCTGCCTTTTAAAAATTTAGTCTTGCCAGAGAGTCATAGGAAACTATTGAATACTTTCAGCAGAAGTATCATGTGATCAGATTTGTTTTATTTTGATTAATCATTTGATTAATTGGATTGTTCATTATTTTACTCTAAAGTAAAGTAAAATGCTCTGCAATGAAGTGTTTGAATACACAGGTAGCTCCAGTTACAATGTTTGCGCCTCATGCTGGTACACAGTATGCCCACAGCCATAAACCTGTTTTCATTGTTACTGTTATTTTCTAATTTCTCAGAATTTTATTTATTTTTAAATGTATTTTTATTTTATTTTATTGTGGTAATAACACTTAATATCAGATCTACCCTCTTAACAAACTTTTAAGTGTATAAGACACTGTTGTTGACTATTGGTATGGTGTTGTACAGCAGATCTCTCTAGAGCTTATTCAGCTTACTTAACTGAAACTTTTTGCCCATTGATTAGTATCTTCCCATGTACCTGACGGGGGAGACAGCATGATCAGATTTATGTTTTAAAAAGGCCACTCTTCTGTGTAGAGACGAGTTTGTAGGAAAGCAAGAATGGCTGTAGGACACCTAGTTAGGAGACTACTGCAAAAATAAATATTAAAAAAAATTCACTCTACTATTCTATATTCTTCGATTTCATGTTTTTCTGGTTTTCTGCATTGTGCCTGGATGAATATGTATTTGTTTAAAGAACAACAAGAGATTCATGAATGAATAATTTCAGCTATGACTTGGTGCAGAAGACTCAGACCAGCTATCCTCTGTTTTTTCAGTGTCTCTGATGTTTGTCATTGATACCCATATTATATCGAGAAACTCAAAAGTTCTATAGCATCATAAAAATACAGAGACATAAATGTTCTAAATACAACACATCACTCATTGGTGTAATAAGGAAAGAAATTACAAAAGTTATAGGAATATAGGGCAGACATCCCATATCTCAAATCCTTGTGGACCAGTAAGTGATTAAGCAAAATTAAAGGTCTGATTAAGATGGCAAAGGGTATAGAGTTTCCTGAGGTTCTTGGTAATTATGCAATAGAAATTTAATCCAAATTGTCAGGAAATTAGTCTTTGAAGGATAAGAAGATGATAACTAGGTCAGTTGACAATATAGTATGAATATTTTGTCTGAGCTTAAGAAGAGGTCATTCTAACTGCTTCATTAAGACTCAAATATTTTATTAAAATAGAGATATTCTAAGAATGTCAAGCTTTAGGAAAAAAATCTAGGAATTACAAAAATATATTTTAAGTTGAAAGTGCTTGTTGCCCATCCAGGAACTGAATTGATAGCCACAAATATATACAGTTAATATTTCTGCTGAAAATTATCTTAAATTTACCACAAAATATATAACATATTGCAGGCTAAAACAGAAGCTTTGAAGTTTTTCTATGTTTGCTGTTTGAGTTGGATTCCATGGCATGTGGGTGTCTCAGTCAGAAGTATTATTAGTGTGTCCTCCTGCTTAATGAAGGGGAGAGTGGAGGCAGCAAAGATTTGCCTTGATTGGCTTCTATCAGAACTAATATTTTCCTATTTTTTAATTTTCAGAGATCAGATCCAGAGCCTGACAAGTTTATTTACTTGGAGAAGCAGATTCTAGGTTCTAGAAAAGAAGGCTGAAAATACAACTTTAAGGGAAAGGATAATCTGATGACTAATTCTCATTTATCAAAAAGCCGCTTTGCCTTTGATCTATCTGTATAAACTCCATGCTTCACCGTAAAATCCTTCTAACTTTATTGAAAAAAGGGGGCCACCTGGCAAATAACACCAAGAGTATTATTTCTGGGGTTCAGTTAACCCAAAGACAATTATTTATCTTACTAAAATCCATTTCTAGGTCTACAAACCTATTGTGTAGTACATAAATACATAGGCTTTAGTCCTAGATAGTTGGAGCAGATCCTGGCTATACCAATTGTTAGCCATAAGCCATGATCAATGTACTTAACTTCTCCAAATTTCTCATCTTTAGAATGGGGATAATAGTGCTATTTACTTTATATAATTATTGGGAGGAGGAAATGGCTTCATAAATATAAAGAACTTAGCATAGTGAATGACACATAATAAACCCTAAATAACTGCAGCAACTGCTTTTATTAGGAAGTCTTCCAGATCTTTGTAATCTTTGTCCAGTTGTCATCACAGGCAGAAATAAAAGAATAAAAAATTTCCATTGAGAATTACTCTAATTATATAAACATAATGCATATTCTATGAAACTAACAGATTCTCAGAGGTAATTATACAATTTTAGGAGAAAACATTATTTTAAAATTTACCAGTAAAGCATTATTATAAATATCAATAAAAAACATTATTTTAAAATTTACCAGTAAAACATTGTTATAAATATCAATAGAATATTGTCCAACCTACTGAAACATTTAGAACATTCTCTTCACTTTTCATAGCCATAGACTATGAAAGTGTTATGGCATATTATATGTTTTTTGTTATATTCAAAAATAGTTTATCCTTGGGAAAATATTAACTGTGGAAGGAAATTCTACAAAGTTAGTGACTGGAGGGGATAAACCTAATGCCTATGTTGAATATCCTAGTGTTTTCTCAATTTGTTTAAATGGGATAAATCATGTGATATTTTTTGAAAAATGCAATTTATATGAAAATGTAATTTCTAGACATTCAGCAGCCCATTCACATGGTAAAAACTTGTCATAAATCCCCCAAAAGTACAATCTTACATTCTCATGACTATTTATCAAAAATGGAATATTTTTCTGTAGGCATGATAGACAACTTATTATTATACATTCGGGGTTTTTAAAGATTCATATTTTGTTTCAGAAACAGGCTATTATTTCTGATTGACTGCTTTGGGTTTTAAAACCAATATTGTCATTAGCAAAAAAGTATACAATGTTATGTAAGCATAAACAAAACCAGGCTATATTTGAACAGCACCTCAAAGGAAGTTTCTTAAGAAGTGATTTAGGTAATTTAGAAAATATTTTTTTGTCTCTGATGTTTTGATATGTTACATATAGATGCAAGAATTTAATTGCCTTTGTGTTTAGTCTGTTCTGGCTGCTATAATAGAATACCATAAACTAGGTTGCTTATAAACAACAGAAATTTATTTCTCACAGTTTTGAAGCCTGGGAAGTACAAGATCAAGGTGCAGATTCAGTGTGTTGTGAGGGCCCACTTTTTTGTTCATGGATGATACCTTCGTTCTGTGTTGTCACATGGTGAAGAGGCAAGGCAGCTCTCTGGGGCCTCTTATTATGGCACTAATCCCATTCATGAGGGCTCTAGCCTTATGATCTAATAGCTTTCTATAAGCCCCACCTCCTAATACTATCACATTAGTGATTATGTTTTGACATATGAATTTTTATGGGGACTCATTTAGGCTATATATAGCACCTTGGATGATCATTTAGAAATCACAAAACTAAAATCCTAATCCCTTTATTTCTACAATGCCTTACAATGTTTCTCTTGAGATCATCTGCTTTACCTCTTCTTAGGTAATTAATCCCAGAGAAGGTCTTCCAGGTATTCCTACCTACTCCATATGAAAGTATCTACTGTTGACTATATTTTAAAGGAACCATATTATAGATATTTGGCAGTGTCTGCCTCACCTACCATCCTTTTCTGTATCACATGGTCCCCATCCTTTAAACCCTGACCATTGTTGCTTGGGCCAGAGCTAGACTGAGATTCATTCAGTAAGACCCTTTTCTCTATTACTTAGAAACTGAGTTTTTGAGCCAGTAATCTGTTGCAATTTCAATGGCTGACTTTTCATTTTTGGGTAACCCTCTTCCAAAATCTTAGAAAAAGGGATACCTAATTTTCAAAGAGAGAAGGACTAGACAGATTACACAAAGAAAAGCAAGCATGAATTTCCTGAGTCCCCAAAAGGAAAAGAGAGTAATTTTATTTCCTGACACTTTGCAGCTGCTGATTCCAGTCCCTCAAGAGACCCAAGTATTCATGAGTTCTATGAGCTTTTCTTGTATGCTTATAACAAATTTCTTTGTAGCTTAAGCTATCTTGTGTGAGTTTCTGCTATTTGCAACCAAAGTGCCTCTATTAAGAAATTCAAGTCTATGGCCTTATATGGGGGAAAAACGGTGGTAAGGGTGGCAGGATTTTTCTGTATGAAATTGTGCAAGTTGGAATTTATATATCCCTCAAAAGCATCTGAAACAGGGCATTTTGGTGAAAGGCACAAAAAGCACGTGTGAATAATAATTTTAGGAATTGCCGACCACTGACAAAATGTGAAATGATATTTTATGTACCAGGAATGTTTTGTCAATCTTTGAGGAGGAATATAAAGAAATAATTTATGAAGCATGAAAGAGAAAATTGCCCTCTCCCTCGCCCTCCCTCTCCTCTGCACAGTCTCCCTCTGATGCCCAGCCAAGGCTGGACTGTACTGCCGCCATCTCGACTCACTGCAACCTCCCTGCCTGATTCTCCTGCCTCAGCCTACCGAGTGCCTGGGATTGCAGGTGCGCGCTGCCACGCCTGACTGGTTTTCGTATTTTTGGTGGAGATGGGGTTTCCCTGTGTTGGCCAGCCTGGTCTCCAGCTCCTGAGCGCGAGTGATCTGCCAGCCTCGGCCTCCCGAGGTGCCGGGATTGCAGATGGAGTCTCGCTCACTCAGTGCTCAATGTTGCCCAGGCTGGAGTGCAGTGGCGTGATCTTGGCTGGCTACAACTTCCACCTCCCAGCCGCCTGCCTTGGCCTCCCAAAGTGCCGAGATTGCAGCCTCTGCCCTGCCGCCACCCTGTCTAGGAAGTGAGGAGCGTCTCTGCCTGGCCGCCCATCATCTGGGATGTGAGGAGCCCCTCTGCCCGGCCGCCCAGTCTGGGAAGTGAGGAGCGCCTCTTCCCGGCCGTCATCCCGTCTAGGAAGTGAGGAGTGTCTCTGCCCAGCCGCCCATCATCTGGGATGTGGGGAGCGCCTCCGCCCCACCGCCCTGACTGAGATGTGAAGAGTGCCTCTGCCCGGCCGTGACCCCGTCTGGGAACTGAGGAGTGTCTCTGCCCCGCCGCCACCCCGTCTGGGAGGTGAGGAGCGTCTCTGACTGGCCGCCCCGTCTGAGAAGTGAGGAGCCCCTCCGCCTGGCAGCCGCCCTGTCTGGGAAGTGAGGAGCATCTCTGCCCGGCAGCCGCCCCATCTGAGAGGTGGGGGGCAGCCCCGCCCGGCCAGCCTCCCTGTCCGGGGGGTGTACCCAACAGCTCATTGAGAACGGTCCATGATGACGATGGCGGTTTTGTTGAATAGAAAAGGGGGCAATGTGGGGAAAAGAAAGAGAGATCAGATTGTTACTGTGTCTGTGTAGAAAGAAGTAGACATAGGGGACTCCATTTTGTTCTGTACTAAGAAAAATTCTTCTGCCTTGGGATGCTGTTAATCTATAACCTTACCCCCAACCCCATGCTCTCTGAAACATGTGCTGTGTCCACTAAGGGTTAAATGGATTAAGGGCGGTGCAAGATGTGCTTTGTTAAACAGATGCTTGAAGGCAGCATACTGGTTAAGAGTCATCACCACTCCCTAATCGCAAGTTCCCAGGGACACAAACATTGCGGAAGGCGGCAGGGCCCTCTGCCTAGGAAAACCAGAGACCTTTGTTCACATGTTTATCTGCTGGCCTTCCCTCCACTATTGTCCTATGACCCTGCCAAATCCCCCTCTCCGAGAAACACCCAAGAATGATCAATAAATACTAAAAAAATTAAAAAAAAAAAGAAAGAAAAAATTGCGTGGGGATTTCTTAGGGTAATTTTTACAATTAGGAATTTTTGCCTCTGATTTTAGAATCTAACCCCTTTGTGTAAGGCATGACTCCACTGCACAGTCTCAGAGAGAATTTAAGTACTGTCCCTAAAGTCACAGCAGGTGTTTGCTAGAACTGAGATCAATTCCAAGACACATTTTGTCAGCTACTTTTTTATTCTGCCTCCTCTGGTGATCCTAAACCTGGAGTGTTGCCAGGCTTGACTCTTATAGGAAGTACATTTTTCAGTTAGTGATTTGTTCAAAGAAAGGATATAAATAAAGGAAGCTCTGACATTCCTTATCTACATTCCTTGCTCCTTTTAGGTATTCATCTTCTACCCATCTCTGCTCTTTCCCAGGCCCACGGCTACTACAGAGGAAAACACTTGGGCATTACCATTATTTAGTAGCATGTAACTTCCCACCACCCATCTTTACTGCCCCTTCCTCTACTTTTCTTGTGGTTCTGCCAGACTAGAAGTCATATTTGAGATATTATAAAGTAGGATGGTGACATTGGGAACCTTCAAAAAAATAGAGGTTTGTGGTATAATTCTTCTTTCTATTCTGTGTAAGCTAACAGCTATAAGTATTGTTATGAGTAAATGACCACCTTTGTCAGCTATCACAATTAAAAATTGAGGCCTAGAGACTGAATATTTCTTATTATTTTAAATAAAGCTGATAGCATTAGGAGATTCCAGAATAATGTTTTAAAGTGTGTTTAGGTGGTTATCTATAGTTAATGATGACAAATGAGCACAGCTTACGGCTCTTTTCATATGAATTGATCCATGCTAAAAATACCAGTATAGCTTCTATTGCAATATGTTGTGAGCATAAGAACAATGACAAATTTAGGATGATTCAGTTACCTGAGCTGTAGCAAGAAAAAAATTAGCCTGTTTTTGAAGAATATAAGAATAAACACCATAGCTATTGTAATGACTAAAATATCTCTGACAGAATTACTATAATTTTCTTCTCTAAGAGAAATTCCCTACTGTATGATTTGGGGGTCATACTTGTAGTGCCAGAGATCAGTTTAGGTGGAGAGATAGCAAGCAAGTTTCATAAGTTATTATTACTTCCAAAGTCTAGCAGGAAAAAGGAACAACATCAGAAATAATTGATAGGGAAGGGATGAGAGAGATAAAAAGAGATGGACTGGGAAGAATTTAATGACTTTGTGGCTTTACATCTGTCACAGTTTTTGTGCTACATTAAAGTTTCATTATTTTCACATTTTGTGTTTTCATATTTTTTCATCTCCTTCTTTCTGCTAAATTTACCAAGTAATACAATGTAGATAATGGAGAGCTATTTCTGCAAATGTCATCGAATCTGTTACTGGAAATGAATAAAGTGTTTCACTGATGCATTTCCTTCAAAATACATTTTCAATTAGCAGGAGAGGATTTGTGTACAAAATATACTCTTTACAAAATTACATAAAAATAACTTAGTATGAAAAAAATGGAAACCTAAAGTGATGAATATGTGTATCTTTGTCTCTGTTTAATTTCATTGGATCAAATGATTGTGTCAACCTGCATTTACAAACTTTATTTTCTTGTAATATTTGGAATTTACCTAGAAATACACTCTACCTCAGCTCCTTGACCTTTCACTTGACATGGCATGCATTTTAATTATGATTTCTATTAATTTCACCAACAGATTAAAGATATGTTTTGTATGAATATTTGAGGGCATTTGTTGAATGATTTTCATAACCATGTATTTGCATAATTATCTTGGAGTAAATCTTCATTCTGAGTTAAGAAAGAAGAATGATTCTGTTCTGTTTCCATGACTGAATCATCATGTAACCTCTTGCAAGAACTTGCATTTTTGGTGCCTTAGTTGACTCAAGTAGAAGTGAATGGGTTTTAATAGCTTGCCTTAGGCATGTTTGTCTCATAAATGTGTGGAGGCACACTGTAACTTAAGATGCTGTTACTTCAAACAAGCACTGAGCTTCTACATAACTGTTGCAGGAAAAGCAGGAGGGAAGGGATCCACGTCTTCATTCACCATTTCTTACTTTTTATGTTTTTATTTTTGTCTCATTTTTTAAAATTTTAAGCTCAGGGGTACAAGTGCAGGTTTGTTACATAGATAAACTTGTGTCGTGGGGGTTTGTTGTATCGATTATCATCCAGATATTAAGCCTCGTACCCATTAGTTATTTTTTCTGTCCTCTCTGTCATCTCACCCTCCACCCTCCAAAAGGTCCCAGTGTTTGTTTTCCCTTCTACGTGTCCATGTGTTCTCATCATTTAGCTTTCACTTACAGGTAAGAACATGTGACATTTGTTTTTCTGTTTCTGTGTTAGTTTGCTAAGGATAATGACCTCCAGCTCCATCCATGTCCCTGCAAAAGGACATGATCTCATCCTTTTTTTTTTTTTTTTTTTTGAGACGGAGTTTCACTTTTGCTGCCCAGGCTAGAGTGCAGTGGAGTGATCTCAGCTCACAGAACCGCCCCCTCCTGGGTTCAAGTGATTCTCCTGCCTCACCCTCCTGAGTAGCTGGGATTACAGGCATGCACCACCATGCCCAGCTAATTTTGTATTTTTAGTAGAGATGGGGCTTCTTCATGTTGGCCAGGCTGGTCTCGATCTCCCAACCTCAGGTGATCCCCCCTGCCTCAGCCTCCCAAAGTGCTGGGATTATAGGCATGAGCCACCACACCTGGCTGATCTCATTCTTTTTTATGGCTGTATAATATTCCATGGTGTATATGCACTACATTTTCTTTACGTAGTCTATCACTGATGGGCATTTAGGTTGATTCCATGTCTTTGCTATTGTGAACAGTGCTGCAATGAACATATGTATGCGTGTGTCTTTTTGGTAGAATGATAATTGATATTCCTATGGGTATATGCTCAGTAATGGTATTGCTAGGTTGAATGGTAGTTCTGTCTTTAGGTCTTTGGGTAATCACCACACTACTTTTCAGTATGGTTGAACTAATTTGCACTCCCACCAACAGTGTACAAGCATTCCGTTTTCTCCACAACCTCATCAGCATCTGTTATTTTTTGACTTTTTAATAATAGTCATTCTGACTGGTGTGAGATGGTATCTCATTGTGGCTTTGATTTGCATTTCTCTAATGATCAGTGATGTTCAGTTTTTTTCATATGATTCTTGGCTGCTTATATGTCTTCTTTTGAAAAATGTCTGTTCATGTCCTTTGCCCACTTTTTAATGGGGTTGTTTTTTCTTGTAAATTTGTTTATGTTGCTTGTGGATACTGTATATTAGACCTTTGTCAGATGCATAGTTTGCAAACATTTTCTCCCATTCTGTAGGTTGTCTGTTTATCTTGTTGATAGTTTCCATTTCTTTCTTTTACTCCGTATCTTGCCATGTACACAACCCTGCTTAGCTTTGGGAATCATGTAGAACTTTGTATCTTCAGGTGAGAATAATCTGTTTTATACATTTTCATTATCCCTCTGGTCTGGCATAGGAAATATTAATTAAATGATCGCTAAATGCATTTTTGAATACTACATCTTTAATTCAACTCTGTTTACTTGTCTACATTCAAAGAAATCTAAAATAGCACCAATCACACAAAGTGCCTGTTGTTTCTAGAAAAAAATGAAAGAATTCCTCAAATTCCATTGCCATTTGTATTACTGATCTAGTTCAGAATCTATTTTTTACTTATCCATGTGTTACAGGTTAAAAGATGGAGATCCAGTCTTATGGAGCTAAATGATGGAAAAAAACATGATATTTGAGTTGAGAACTAAGCTTGTCCTCATCAGGCAATATTGTTGAATAACATCACTTTTTAGCCTATTGCACTCTTTTAGGGTGGCTTTTCATTTAGATATCGTTCTCTCATTTTTTGGATTTCAATAATGTTTTTTAATAAGTGATATTAATTGTTAGCATCCAGTCTGCCTCTTTTAAGAAAAACTAAGGTGCATTTGCTGTATCTTTGATTATAGGTGAGCAAGTTTAAAAAAATTAAGAATAGGAATCCTTTTATTGACATCTATTTGGAGTTTCATATTGCATCGTATGAGAAAGACTATTATGTGATATCAAGACAATTTGCTATATTCATAAACTGTAGCTTACTTTTTATTGCTTTCAATAAACATTTATAACTTTTTTGATGCCACTTAAGTTTTGTGCAAGAAGATAAAACATGGCTAGAGCTACCAGGGTTACGGTGTGCCCTGTGGTTTACCACCTTCATATGTAATGGTCACAGTCATGTGTACCTGTGCTTGAACTTTCTAGACAGCTGTTGTAAAATTGAAAGAGCTATGTGTTTGGAGTTGGAAAACTGGGTTGAAATCTAGGCTCTGTTTCATGTTAGCTTTATGGTTTTGGTTAATTCCATTTTCTTTCTGCAGCCTCAGTACTATGTTATGTCAAAAGCAGGCGTATTTGTGTTAGGCTTGTGAGATAATTCATGAAAAGCACTTGTAAATTCTGGAGAGGTTCCCAAATTTAAGACATTAGGATCATTATGAAATGTGTAGGCAGTTATTGGTGTTGAGGAAATGGAAAGTACTTTCAATGAAAATGCCATGACAGCAGAGAGCTTGCCAGAATATCTCACCCATGGCTTCTTTGAAAGCTGGCTTCCGGCTGGACTTAGGTACTTGATTGACAGTATCATGCTTGGAGCACTACATAGCCCTGCTTCAGTGCTCCCACTGTGTTTTCACACAGCTTGCTCATTGTTAATTAAACTGAGCCAGGAGTGTCAGCATTTATTAAGCTGGACTCTGGACAAGCGTGGAACTGTGAAAGCTAAAAAGAATTTAAAATTTGTGAAAGGTTATTTACAATACATAGGCTTTGAGGTTTACATAACTTACCTTCTTGTCTATTATAATTTAAAATAGGCCTCTTACCCAAACAAAGAAAATGCAAAGGAAATGTCCAGCTTTGCTAATGCTGATGGGCACATGGGTCTTTCAGTGCCATTGAAGCATTTAGATTTTTATCCACAAGAGGCCTGCAGTCTTCACTCAGCTGGAACAAGTGGGAAAGGATTTCACTGATAACAATGTTACAGCCAGAACGTCTAGAGCCATTTTGATCTGCATTATGTGTTTTACTTTCTTCACCTTTAAAATGGAAAAAAAAGGAAAAAGCTTTGTTCCTTCTTTTTATTTTTTCCTAATTGAGTAGCACAACTCACATCTTGAAAAGCTATTGACAGACTCCCATTTCTTTGATATATTTAACCAGAGGGGGCTCTCGATGATGAGAGATCATTTACAGATACTTTGAAAGATGGGAGTTAATGGAAGTGAGAATAAAAGGAGAAATTAGTTTTATTCCTTACTATGACTTCCAGTTAAAAGATTTTTAGCCTCATCTGAAGGAAATGTGCTTCATTCACCTGCCTGGTGATTACTGATGAATATTGACCTATGTCTTTACCACGCCAGCATTAATGTGTCTTGTTTTTTCTTTATGAACATTTCCTTATTTGAATCGTTAAAGGCAGATTTAAGAGGGGTTTTCCCTACTCATTCTTAAAGCAGAACACAATTTTAAGGTGTCTGTATAGAAATAAATTATACTTTGATGCTTCTCTAATAGCCAAAGGTAAAAAATTGACAATTTCCTTAGAATTAGAAAGGGATGTACTCACACTTACCAGTATTTGTAAAAAACAAATATTTCTTAAACAAATTGACTAGTCAGTGACACACAAGCATATGCCAGTGTGTCTGAAGTTTACTTTAGGGGCTCCTGTGTGACATGAAAGTGTTACTATCAGCTTCACATTTTTGCCTGCTAGCAGCTCCAATTTGTGCAATTTAAAGGTTTAAATTTGTTGTATATATAAAGGATATTTTAAAAAACATTAGACTGCAGCTTATTATAATTCAAAATTATAATGAGTGAATTATGCACACTGAATTACATTAAAAATAATCTCACTTAAACCATAAAAACAAATGATATATAATTGTTTTACACAGTTTTGCTCAATTTTGTCATAGATCAATTGGAGACCATTCTCTTACATTTTGTTTCTTGCCTCATATAGGTCAGACATAACATTGGTGCTTTTCAATGCTTCTAATTTTCAAAGTGGTTAAAATTTATTTTCCATTTTAGCAATTTTTAGGTACTCAGCCTATTTATAACAACCAAAGGGAGAAATAAAATGTGTCTTATGAAGAGACATGCATTACTGGGCAAAATATACGGCGATTAGGAAAGTCTCTCTGAATCACAAGGCAGGGATGGCGTTTAGTATCCAAATCCACCTCCAGACAAAATTAGCAAAGGCTGCAGTGAAGTTAAAGCCTGCTGGTTGCAAAATTGGAAATTGGTTTCATGGGGCTTTCTGTAAACTCTTCATTATTTTACTAAATCATGGTTCATTAGTAAGTTAACAGACAGAAGACCAGTGCACATTGGGATATATGTGGAGCCAATCCTTCCATCTCCCTGAACATCACTTAAAACTTGAATGACACAGCAGCTTAGACATTGCATCAAACTGCATTTTCATACAATGCTGTACATGGTCAGTGGCAGATCATATTCACTTAACCTCCAAATACTGTCAGGTATCTTTGTTTTATCATGAATTTCATAGAGCAGCAAAGGTTTTAATTCGGGGCAACTGATGGAACAAATAAAAAATCTCGAAAGGCATCTGAGAAAGAAACTTGAAGAAACTCAGTTAAGAGACTCAACTAAAGTAGATTTAATGGTTCTCATTAACTTGGATCTAATTCACTGGAGGGGAAAAATCCATAGGGACATTAGGGCATTTAAATGTGCTTCTGAAAATGGTTGGACAAACTGTAGCCTTGGCACATGAAATAGTGTTGCTCAACCTAAGCAAATGGCTTTGACTCTCAGACCAAAACAATTCATTTTATGCAGTTCATATCACAGGGAAGTATTTCTGTAGTCTTATGACTTGTGAAAAACACTAACTAGGAAATGTATGTAACTCCCAATGACTCACTAGAAGTTATGGTATATTTCTACTTTGGCCTGATGGGCATTTCTATTACTCAGCGGATCTGTTATTAGTTGTTGTCTAGACGATCCATTACTCAAGTCTTACCTGTGTTTCATATTCTGAGAGTGTTTCATATTCAGTGAGTAGGCCTGTCAGATGAAATAAAATAGGATGGATGTTTAGTATGAAAAGGATCGAGTTTGATAGAAAAAAACATGTAACTATGGATTGTACATTATTTCTAAAAGGTCAGTGTAGTAGCAGCTAGTCTCCAACAATAAGTATCAAAACAAAAATGGTATTTTATTTAACACTTATTTTACATAGGAGAAAAAACAATGACAAAGATTTATCTGGCTTTCTTGAGATAAAATATTTTTCATTTTTTCCCCTCATTGTTGTTTCAGTAGCATGTTCCTTGCAGTTATTTAACAATTTCTAGGTCAGCCTTCCCCACATCATTTTCTCATTTGTTTTCACATTAAGTTTTAGAGAATTTTATGAAACACAGTCTGCATGCTGGCAGGTGAAGACACAGCTGTCTGATCATTGCACTTTAGTGTCACCTGATAGATCCAAATTTATTGATTAGAATGAGATGTTCACCACGATTTTTAAAACCCCTAGTAAAATTGTATTCAATAACAGACAATGGAACTATATGTTTATTTATATTCAGGCTGCAGAATTCCATTGTCATTAATTTTTTCTTGACATTTTAATAAATGGATGAACAGGTCTTTTGTAGAAACTTATTCTATAGAGAAACCTCGTTGTAAGGTAAAAATTGCTCCATCCTTTCTGCCTCCAGAAAATTAAGCTCTTTCTGTTTTAAATTACGAAGAGGAGATCTGATCCAGAAGGAACCCATGTTTCAAAGATATCTGGGAGTCTGAGATGGTCGATGGGCCAATCTGGGCTTCTTCTGGTTTATGCCTAGAGAGGCTTATGAATACTCTACTATACTGGGCTCAAATTAAGCTAAATTTTAGGTTAATTATTGAGATTCAGGAGGGAGAGAGGTTTGAACTGACCTTGAGACCTGCACCATTAGATGTGTTTGATTTATTTTGTTAGGCCTTAACAAGAAAGATGCCATATCATGCATTAAATTTCTGTCCATTTTTATTTTGGCATCCTTATCAGTGCATAATTTGTTCTTACCTGTCCTCTATTTTCCTTCATACACTCCCTGAGAAAATTCAATGGCACTGTAAGTATAACTTGAAAATATTCCCAAATAGTAAGGTAAAAAAAGCTAATATAAAATATTCCTTGCATAAATCAGGCTGACTTTTTTACATTTATGCTTTTGGCACTATTGTTTAGATTACAAACTTTAAGCAAACAAGGATAATGCAAAGTATAACTTTTATCCAATGCCATGTGATTAAACCTTAATACATAGTGACTATTTTTACCCATTAACATAATCTTGTTTACCCAAGTGCAAAATTTTCTTTCTTATTTCTTTAATTTACATTATGTGCACTTTAAAGTGGAGTCAATAGGAAACCCTTTTGGTGCACTTACTTTTGGAGATTTTTACTTTTATCAGTATTTGCCCTCTCCTTTACCAGTCTTATTGGCAACGACATTACTCTGCTATTTTCAGCAGGATTATTTTTCAGGTTGCCTTTTGCTTGCTAACTACCTTGTTTATAAACATCTCAAGAAATATTCTTCTCTTGTACGGAAGTACTTAGTCTGTACTTCACAACTAAATGCCTAAGGGAGCTGAGTGTGGATGTTATCGATCTCAAATCTCTTGACACAATGAATTTATCAGCATGCACATGTTCAGTTTGTGGGACTGTGCCACACTTTGATGGATTCTGACCTAATTATTTCTTCAGTAACACCTAATCTGCAGAGAAATATTTTTGTCTTGTTCTCTGAGAACAGCTACCTAATGAAACAATTAATCACCTTCCAAATCAAATGCAAAAATTTCAATTAACAGGCCTGCAGAAATGGAAATTATAGGTGCTACATCTGAGTAGGAAAGTGAGTGAAGTATAGAACTAGTCAAACCCATTGAATAGGCAATGGATAATAATAATCTGTTTAAAAGAGAAGACTCAAGTTGATATTTAAAGAAAAAACTGAGTAGAATGCAGAATACCATGGGAAATTCTTTATATACAACATTCCTAGGGTGGGAGAGTGCTGAATACAGTGAGAAATTATTCATATTTCTAGGGTGAGATGCAGAATAATATGAGAAATTCTATATAGGTAGCATCCTTCTTTGTTTTAAGAGGTCCTACATCTCAAGATGCATAGGATCATAAACTGAGTTTTCTCATGATTTCTGAATATTCTGGCTCCCATATGTGTGTTTTTTCATCATTAGTAGATAGACATCGGTTTGTTGTTGTTTCAGCTTTTTAATGACAGGAAATCACTCTCCATAGAAGGTTAAAGGTAGCCCACTGTGTCTGTAGAGTTCTCTTGGAATCACTTAGGAGAACTGGAAACTAAGAGACAGAAACAGAATAGAGGGAGAGAAAGGTCTGGTGAGATAAGCATCTTGAAAAAGTAATAGATAGGAAGAGAGAGTGGGCCAGGTAAAAGGTTGGTTTCAGACAGCAGAGAACTAAGAATCTTGGACTATGGACTTAGACTAGGGTGAGACAATGTAGGACTGTAGGAAGTGTACTAGGCTAGGACTTAGAAGGAGTGCATTCTGGGCTTGGTGCTGCCACTAATGATTTGTGTGATGACTTTGGGCATATTATTTAATTTTACTGGCTCTCAGTTTGATTGTCTGTAAAATAAATGGAAACACCAAATAATTTCTAAGTTTCATCACAGTTTTAAAATCTATGATTCTATAGTATGTCTCATTTTGAGCTCTTAAAAGGAATGAGGCTGCTTAAAGAACATTAGAATTAAGTTGAGAATGAATACACTAGATCAGTCCTTTTGACTCTGATGGTTAGTTAGCAATTTAACAACTGGAGTCAGCAAATGAATTCATGAGAGAGATAAAGAGAGCACTCACCAAATACTCTATTAAGAAACACTTTCTATTTTATGTGCTGGCAGTAACAACAGATTAGAAAAGTTACTTAAGTAACTTGTGCATTAAAAAAAATTATTTAACAAAGGAATGCACTCATTTTAGATTTCATGTGACTACTTTTATTAAAAAGTCATACTTGCACTTGGGTTGAAAGACATTTTCCTGTCTTCTTCTGAGCCCTCCAAACTGTTTCAACCTCTGCCTGTTACCCAGTTCCAAAGTTGCTTCCACATTTTCGGGTATCTTTTTAGCAGTGCCCCACTCTCTTGTTACCAATTTTCTGTATTAGTCCATTTTCATACTGCTGGTAAAGCGCTTAACAAAATAAACAAAAATGCTTAGAACAAAAGCACTAGAAACTTCATTTTACTTTTTTGCAAAGGAAATTATATTCATGTTGAAATTCTATCAAAAGTAAATAGGGTGCATGTTCTCACCCCTCTGAAAGCAAGTGTTGGAAAATGCAGACTCTATCTAAAACCAAATCTCCTAGATAGTTTAACAAAATATAAATAGGGAGAAAAATAGGTATTATTCAGAGGAAAATTGAAATTCAACTTGTACTATACTGCATCGAGGTGGCAGAAACAGCTGCGGAACAGCTTAATCCTCGTGACAAGCCCAGAACTCTACAATAACGGCTGGCACTGTCTGATGAAATTGCCAAGGACCCAGATGCCACAGCTGGGAACATTATCCTTGTGTTTCAGATCAAACTGATACAGCAAATGGCATTTCATTCTTAACTCTTTGGTATCTACAATGAACTTTCCTCAAACAATTTAAATATTCTATTATAAAGGATAAGTTGCCAAGGGTAATGGGGAGGGATGAATGAAAAGAATTAATACTTTTATTAGAAAAAGAAAGTGAAGAAGAAATTGTAACTATGGCTCAAAGAAGGAAAAATAGAAAATAAGAGTGATTTTTTAAAATGATAAACTACAGAGGGATAGAGAAGTTGTAACAACATCAGGTTGATGGATGCCCTAAAAATTACGGGACTATTTATATTTCCTCTAAAGGTTTTATGTTTCTATGAATTTATTCATTTCCTCTAGGTTTTCCAGTTTGTTAGTTTATAGCTGTTCATAAATGTCTCTGATGATCTTTTTTATTTCTGTGGTTATCAGTTGTAAGTCTCCTTTTTCATTTCCAAATTTGTTTATTTGGATTTTCTCATTTTTTAGTCTAGCTAGCAATTTATGTATTTTGTTTATCATTTCAAAAAACCACATTTTTATTTTGTTGATTCTTTATATTTTTTTCCATCTCTACTTTGTTTAGTTCTGCTTTTATCTTTATTATTTATTTATTTGTATGAATTTTGGGTTTGTTTTGTTTTTGCTTTTATAGTTCATTGAAGTACATTGCTAGATTGTTTCTTTGAAATCTACTGTTTCGATGTTGGCATTTATTGTATTGTTCCAAACTTCCCTGTTAGCACTGCTTTTGTTGTATCTTATAAGCTTTTGTAATGTTGTGTTTTTATTTTCATTTATTTTTAATAAATTTTTAAATTTCCTCCCTAATCCAGTGGTTAGGAGCATGTTTTCATGTATTTGTAGTTTCTGAAGTTCCTCTTTTTTATTGACTTATAGTTTGATTCCATTGTGCTTTGAGATACTTGAGGTACTTGATAAGATTTCAGTTTTTGAAAATTTGTTGAGACTTATTATATGACATAACATATGTTTCATGTGGCAATGATAAGAGTGTGTATTCTGTCATTGTTGGATAAAATGTTCTCTAAATGTTTTTTAGGTCCATTTGGCCTAATGTGCAGTTTAGATTCAACGTTTCTTTGTCAATCTTTCATCTAGATGATCTATCTAATGCTGAGAGTGGGTCGTTAAAATCCCCTACAAGATTGAATCAGGAAAAAAAAAAGAAAACCTGAACAGAACAATAATAATTAAGGAGATTGAATTAGTAGTAAAAAGTCTCCAAACGAAGAAAAGTCCAGGACTGGGTGGCTTCATTGCTTAATTCTACCAAACTTTCAAAGAATGTGTTGGAGTCTGTCTTTCCCTTTAGGTCTAATAATATTTATTTTACATGTCTAGGTGCTCTGGTGGTGTTTGCATATATGTTTAGAATTATCATATCCTCTTGCTGAATTAACCCCTTTATCATTACATATTAATAATTACCTTCTTTGTTTATTTTTACAATTTATGACCTAAAGACTGTTTTATCTAATATGTGCATAGCTACTTTTGCTCTTTTTTTGTTTTCATTTGCATGGAATATCTTTTTTCATCCCTTGATCTCAGTCTGTGTGTCTTTGTGAGTAAGGTGTACTTGTTGTAGAGAGCATAGTTAGATTATATTTTTTAAATCCATTCAGCCAATCTATATCGTTTAAATAAAAAGTTTAATTCACTCATATTCAAGATTATTATTGATATGTGAGGGCTTATTTCTGTCATTTTAGTAATTTAATTTCTGGTTGTTTTGTATATTCTTTCTTCCTTTTCTTCTCTCTCATGTTTGTCACTGTTTTTTGGTGGTTTTCTATAGCGGTAACATTCGAATCCTTCTCTTCCTTATTTGTGCGTTGTCTCTACCAATGATTTTTATACTTTCATGTGTTTTCATGATGGTAGATATCATGCTTTTGCTTTTGTATGTAGGACTCCCTTAAACATTTGTTGGGCTGTTCTAATGGTGATGAATTCCTTCAGCTTCAGTTTGTCCAGGAAACATGTTATGTCACCTTCATTTATGAAGGATAATTTTGCTGGATATTGTATCCTTGGCTGGCATTTATTTTTCCTTCTTCAGGCTTATGAAGTGTCTGCTGGGAACTCCACTGTTAGTTTGATAGGGGTTCCCTTGTAAGTGACTAGACACTTTCTCTTGCTGTTTTTAGAACTCTCTGTCTTTTGAGAGTTTTACTATAATATACTATGGATAAGACCTTTTTGAATTGTATCCATTTGAAGTTCTCTGAGTTTCTTGTATCTGCTATTATTTTGTGAAATAGGTTTTTTATCCTTTTTGTTTTATCTTTAACTTCTGGGAAACCAAAACATTGAATATTTAGTAATTTTTGATGTCCTATATGTCATATAGGCTGCTTATTTGGAAATTTTTTTCTTTTATTTTTGTATGACTGGATTATTTCAAAAGAAGTGTTTTCAAGTTGTAAAATTCTTTCTTTTGCTTAATCTACTGTTTTGCTGAAGCTTTCAACAAAAGCTATTTCAACTCCTTTTTTATTGGAAGCTGTTGCTATAGAATTATTATGGTTCTTTGGAGTTGTCATATTTCCTTGCTTTTCATGTTGTTTATGTCCTTGCATTGATAATTTCGCATTTGGTGTAACAGTGTCTTCTTCAAGTTTTTAAAATTAGCTTTCACAGGGGAGGACTTTTTCCTGAGGATGTATTGATGGTGTTAGTTGGGCAGGGTACTTTGGCTTTGATTCTGGGTACATGCAGTTATGTAGTCTCCATATGATTTCTTTAGCTATAAACAGCATCAGTGGTGTCTGTGGTTTCCTGAGTGGCTTAGGGTCCTGTTGTCAGTGGAGGTTGTGGTGAAGTTTTTCTGGAGATGGTGATGTCAGGTGGACCTGTTCTTGTGCCCAAATGGTGGCTGTGGTGGGTGGTATGTGCCTGTCTTTGAACTTCAGGGAGGCATATGCTGGTACTGGTGTTCACTGAAGTGTAATTTACACATGGTAAACTCTACCTTTTTTAGTTAGTATATAATCTTGTGGGTCTTCACAAACATAATCAGCTTCTCAGATTGGCTTATTTCTATCCCCTGATCCTCTTATTGCCCCTCCTGCTGCTGTTCTTCCATTACTCTTCTGAACCCCACCCAACATTCCTGTGAATATCTGAAATACATGGATAGGTGCTCTTACAAGTTTCATAGTATTATACCTAATATGAAAAGAAATTGCTCTCTGGCAGATATAGAAAGATGCCAACTCCTTTCTTAAAATTTGATTACTAGGCTTGAATTTGTGGGAGAGTCTTTTGGATTTGCTGCAAACTACAGCATTTCTTTTTAATGTTTATGCTGTGATCTCTGGAGCTGTTGTATTTTATGTAATTTAGTAACCTGCACACTGCAATGCAGACATGGAAGCCATAGAGCCATGTGATCCTTATATACTGTGAATCCTACAGCTCATCTGTTATGGGGGGAAGGAGGATCCTTTTCTGTTTTCTTGTGATAGTGTTATTTTCCTACTTTCTCCTGTGAACTTTTTTTTTCTCTTTACAGAGAGTTTCAGAATTTCTCCCCAGCAATCCTCTGAGGGGCTCTCTTAACCCTCTCACCTACTCTGCGCCTCAGTAAATTTCTGTTTTACAGCCATGTTACATATAAGACCCCAAAGAGAAGAGAGGAGTGAAATAAAAAATAGTATGTTGGCATTTAAATTTAAAAGGGAAATATAAATGTGCCATATAATGAATACTTGTTTCATTTATCTTAAGATAAACTTGTGGAATTGCTGGATCTAACAGTATTATGGTCACAAAGACATAGCCCCCAAATTGTTCTCCTGAAAGTCTTCACTCTTAAATACCAATCAGTGTATGAGAAAAAAAATTTCACAACTTTCTTGCCTTTCTTTGCTTTTATGTTTGTAACTTCCATTTTTAATACAGTTCTGATTTTCAGTAACTACAGAATAAACATTTGCTAAGCTGACTTGAACTAAAGATATCTTTGCCAAAGATATGCTATTTAAGGTAGATATGCTTAATTAAAAGAATAGATAACTTCAAAATGAAATGGATATTATTTTCCTGCTAGTCACTATACTATACTATGAAGAAAAATTGCTTAAGATAAAAATTAAGAATCCCAAATTGTGCTGACATAGAAAATACAATTTAGAATAAAATGCTATCTATAAAATGTTAAAGTGATGATTCCCACATAAGAATAAGAGTTTGTCACCATTTTACTAAAATAATTGCTCAGCCTCTGCCGGTACACTTTTCTATTTATGATAACAGGTGTCAATTCCCATTCATTTCTCATACATGTACTTTGGGGATTTTTCTAAAAGTTGATACCATTTTATCATTCAGTGCACTTGTATTTCTTGTAAACACAGTCAACAAAAAAGCTCTACACTAAAAAAAAGTCTAACAAAAAGCATAAGATTATTGAACATCATGAGAGTTTGCAGATTTTATGAGCAGTAGTTAAGGACAAGTCCATCTGATTACATTTTGATGAGTTACTCACGGTTTGTGTGGGAGCTCCAGCCTGCTCAATCTTACCTGCTGATAATACCAATTGAATGGCTAGATACTTATATAGAATGGTTTCTGTTAAGAAAGACTAGGAAGGAAGTTCAAATCCAGAGAGATGGCCAAATTATCTCTGATAAAATGGGACAACTTCGCTTAGTGAGAAAAATCATAGATTTTAAAATTCAACTGTGATTCTGACTTTAGTTGTAGGAATATATGCACCACATGAAATGAAGGGCTGATTTACATGCCATGAAAGTTGGAACTCCAAATGCTTTTGTTTAAATTACTGAGGTGGAAGGAGAGAAATAAATAAATTACTGAGGTAAATCCACGTGAACATATGTGTATAGCGCCAGTTTACTATATATTTGTCTCAGGGCTTAAATTGTGTATGTATATACAGAAATCAGAGTATTATAAAATATAATGGCTTTACATAAAGAATGCTTTACTACGGAAATAAATAAAAAAGTGCTTTTGGGAAGAAGTCCAATGTTTTATTTTAAAAAAAAATCCGTATGAAGTAACTAAGGAGAAACAGATTTTAAGCTTCTAAAGTCTCTTTGCTTCAGTAGCTTTAGCCACAAAGGAAAATAAAACCTGAGGTAAGAAAAGCAGTAAGACTCAATTTTTAATTCTCAAACAATCTTAGGTATGGTTCTTTGTTCAGTTTGATAACAGAAATCATCTTTACTTTTGCTTATGCCAGACACCTAAAAGAAAATTCCCTTTGGAGTCTCTTAATCTCCCTTTTGTGCATTCTTTTCTGTACATTACTTGTTTAGAAGAGTTACCTTTCCTTTTTGTAACCAGGTAACTTCCCTTTAGTACTTTTATAAACATAGCTATTCTGTGAGTCTGTTGCAGTGACAACCCATAAAAAAAAAAAAAAAGACTGAAGACTGATGTTAAGCCAAGACTGAACAGTAGAAAAAAAAAATCAAGAAACCATGAACCTCCTGAGACACAACCTCCTTGTCTGAACTATGACTATTAATTTCCTTTTATATTTTATTCAGATTATAAACTCCCAGGGCAGAAACAGTAATGTTTAAATAATACATTTCTAAAGAAAATTGGAAATACTTACAAATTGGCTTGTGTGTTGTTATGTTCAACAATATAAACAATTTTATAAATCATTTCAGTTTTGTTACTAAGAAACTTTGGCTCCACACAGCAGATTTCAGTGTCTTCATTAGTTATATTAATTTATATTAATTCTTTTATCTAAGTTATACAAGCACATGGATGAAAATTCAAATACCACAGAAGAGCTTATTGATTATGAAAAAAATGTTCCTGAATATACCAATTCCCATCTATTCCTATCCAGGCCTGTTCCCAGGGGCAATAGCTCTAGCTGATTTCCTCCAATACCCGTATAGTTTAGCTATGTTCTTATCAACTCCAGACATTATCCATTTCCTGTAACAGCGCATCTGATTTGGCTCATTTTCTAATCCCCCCATGTTTATCTCCCCTGCTTAATGATACTATTTTATTTCCTCAGTTGTCAACCTGTATAACCTTGACACCTTGTTTCATTACCTACAGCCAGTATTTCTTGACTCCTTAGTTCATCAAGTGAGAAAATTAGGGCCCCTACCTGTTTATTTCCTTTTTCTTCCCTCCTTCTGCCTCGTACTTCTGTCACTCCAGTTTTATTTTTAAATTAGCAAGTTTGAAAACATTTGCTGTCTGTTCTGTAATCACATTTAATGTTTCTATATTTTTCTTCAAGTTGATGGCTGGTAATTGACATATATATTATGACCGTGGAGTATTCCTCATTGGAGAGCCAAGCTGTGTGCTAGGATTTGTTTTCTTTCTCTAGGGTTTGATAACTCTGTTTCACTCAAAGACAATTGTTTAAATGGGTTTTTCTTTCCTTCTGCAAATCATTTCACATTAGCATTTGCCCCATATTCAGACTGTGTCTACTTTTACAGTCTCTACTGCCGTGGAACCCTGTGCTGGTTTTCCTGCTGATTTCTTATTAGGGAAAGAACTAAGGTTTTTGTTTTTGTTTTTGTTTTCCCACTAAAACTTAATGCTGTCAGCTGCTTGTTCATTCTGGGTCTTGATTAAAATCCATTCCATTTTTCTTAAAATTCATTGATTTCCTTTCAGAATTTGGATTCACTGTGGTTTTATATTTCAAACATAGTTTTATTTTATAATGCTTGATTTTTCATAATTGAGTTTTCTTCTATTATTTTGTGCCTTTTTTATATCCCCAAGTTGTTCCAAGTTGTCAATCTTACCATATGATCTCCTTGGTCCCTTTTTGGCAGATCTTCCTCCCAGAGTCTGCTGCTTTCCTCTTGTCCAGACTGGTCACTGCCAGCTGTCATCTTGGTTCTTTCCTTCACTGCTATTCTGGTTTGCCTCTTGTTTCCAGAATCCTATGTTGGCTTCTCATATTTCACTTACTAGTTTTGTTGGGTGCTTTCTCAAGTAACTTCCAAAGAAGAAGTGTTAGAGTCTTGTGTGTCCCAAAATATCTTTAGTCAAAGAGAAAAATGAATCGATGATTTTGGCAGCTGAAGAGATTTAAAGGTCAGCAACATCTTTCTTCAAAACTTGCAGGGTATTGGCCCGTTGCTCATTCCCCCCATTGCAGACTATCATCCATTTCCATTCTGAATCTAGAGCTTCTCCAAGGATCCATAGGGTAAGCTCGTTCTTCCCTTGACCTTATCCTCTTCTATGCATATTTTGAAGATTTTATCCCATGGTTTCCTCTCCTCAGCTTCTGTCAATTCTTTTCTACTTACTTTCTGTCTTGAAATTTCAAATCTGCCGATGACTCTACTCCCATTCTATTTGCTTTTGGGGGTTTTTCCAACTAAAAAAATAATTTACTATCATTTTTGGGAAGAAGAGAGGAAATAAATATAATGGCAGGCCTCAATATTTCAATATTTTAAAATATTTTAATTAAAAAAATTTAATATCTAATGACAAATATATTGGTTTATATTTTTGCCTTTAACCCTTACAACAGCTCCCTGAGGTGTGTTCTTCATATGTCTAGATGTGAAAACTTGAGAATGGATAGATAACGTAATGTGCCAAACTTTTCTCAGGTACTGTTGGGTGATGTTTACAAACCTGGATGTATCTGGTTTGAAATTCCATGCTCATTCACTCTGCCTTGCTGGTTCATATGCTATTCTTATATTAGTAACTAAATTTGTTTCTGGAAACCCTTGAGAAAAGATATGTCAGCTGGGTGCAGTGGCTCACGCCTGTAATCCCAGCACTTTGGGAGGCTGAGGCAGGCAAATCACGAGGTCAGGAGTTCGAGACCAGCCTGGCCAACATGATGAAACTCTGTCTCTACTAAAAGTACAAAAATTAGCCTGGCATAATGGCGCACACCTGTAGTCCCAGCTACTCGGGAGGCTGAGGCAGGAGAATTGCTTGAACCCAGGAGGTGGAGGTTGCGGTGAGCTGAGATCACACCACTACACCCCAGTCTGGGCAACAGAGGAAGATTCCATCTTGGGGGAAAAAAATAAAATAAAAAAAGAAAAGGTATGTCAGTACAGATTTTTCAAAATGGAAAAGAGAAAGAAAAGCAAACTTCTTAATCAGATTCACATAAATCTCTACTTCTCAGGGAGATTATAGTATAATTAGAATATAGTTAGATACATTGTTGCATGATGATGATTTAGGATTATTTGAGATTTGTAGATGACTTCCTAGGTCTCTTCAAAATGTAGATATTGGTGGAAATATTTATATTATTTTAATATAATTAATAAATATGTAATAATAAATATATATCAGGTATCTAATATGGGTAGAACATTATAGTTCATGCTGTGCTAAATACAAAGATGAGCAAGGTGTGCTCTTTGTCATTGATTTAAAGAAAAGTACAAAAATAGTTATAATGGAAAGCAATGTATAGGCATCATAAGAGACATAAGATATGCCAAGAAAATTCAGGAAGAGAGATAAGCAAGGACCAGGGAGGGACGGGAGAGGGAATGGAAGAAGATTTATGAAGATGCTATCCAAAATGAGTTTTGTTAGATGTATAGGAATTTAACAGAAGGGAATGTCTGAGGGAAGAGTATGAGTAAAAGCACTAGTAAACCACAAACATAGTTAGGAAAGAGAATAATACCCAGGTTTTGTTTATCACTTGGAAAATGCACAACATAAAAATCAGGGCACTGTACAGAGTAGGCAATCATTTTTTTAATAAGAAGTTATTGATTTATTACTAAGGTATGGGGGGATGCAACAGTGAACCAAGATGACCTAGTCACTGCTCTTATTGAGCTCACCATATGTAAAGTGACCAAATAAGGGAATAAACACAAAATGAGTGCACATTATGCTAGTGCCATGAAGGAATAGTGCTGATCTCATGGAGTTCTGTGGAGTACCTGTGCTAACATATGGAAAGCACCTAGAACCTTGCCTTTACTATTTTTGTGGTAATTTTTGTTATATTATTAAGAAGTAAATAAACAGTGTGTTACATAGAATAACAAGGACCACCAGCTTTATATACAGGGGTTAGGAATGGTCTTTCTCCAATAACAGGCTCTGAAATTGAGGCAATAATTAATAGCTTACCAACCACAAAAAGTCCAGGACCAGATGGATTCACAGCCGAATTCTACCAGAGGTACAAACAGGAGCTGGTACCATTCCTTCTGAAACTATTTCAATCAACAGAAAAAGAGGGAATCCTCCCTCACTCATTTTATGAGGCCAGCATCATCCTGATACCAAAGCCTGGCAGAGACACAACAAAAAAAGAGAATTTTAGACCAATATCCCTGATGAACATCGATGCAAAAATCCTCAATAAAACACTGGCAGACTGAATCCAGCAGCACATCAAAAAGCTTATCCACCATGATCAAGTGGGCTTCATCCTTGGGATGCAAGGCTGGTTCGAGATATGCAAATCAATAAACGTAATCCATCATAGGGAAACCAAAGACAAAAACCACATGATTAGATGCAGAAAAGGCCTTTGACAAAATTTAACAGTGCTTCATGCTAAAAACTCTCAATAAACTAGGTATTGATGGGACGTATCTCAAAACAATAAGAGCTATTTATGACAAACCCATAGCCAATATCATCCTGAATGTGCAAAAACTGAAAGCATTCCCTTTGAAAACTGGCACAAGACAGGGATGCCCTCTCTCACCACTCCTATTCAACGTAGTGTTGGAAGTTCTGGCCAGGGCAATTAGGCAGGAGAAGGAAATAAAGGGTATTCAATAAGGAAAAGAGGAAGTCAAATTGTCCCTGTTTGCAGATGACATGATTGTATATTTAGAAAACCCCATCATCTCAGCCCAAAATCTCCTTAAGCTGAGAGGCAACTTCAGCAAAGTCTCAGGATATGAAATCAATGTGCAAAAATCACGAGCATTCTTATACACCAATAACAGACAAACAGAGAGCGAAATCATGAGTGAACTCTCATTCACAATTGCTTCAAAGAGAATAAAATACCTAGCAATCCAACTAACAAGGGATGTGAAAGACCTCTTCAAGGAACTACAAACCACTGCTCAATGAAATAAAAGAGGATACAAAGAAATGGAAGAACATTCCATGCTCATGGGTAGAAAGAATCAACATCATGAAAATGGCCATACTGCCCAAGGTAATTTATAGATTCAATGCCATCCCCATCAAGCTACCAATGACTTCTTCACAGAATTGGAAAAAACTACTTTAAAGTTCGTATGGAACCAAAAAAGAGCCCGCATTGCTAAGTCAATCCTAAGCCAAAAGAACAAAGCCGGAGGCATCACGCTACCTGACTTCAAACTATATTACAAGGCTACAGTAACCATAACAGCATGGTACTGGTACCAAAACAGAGATATAGATCAATGGAACAGAACAGAGCCCTCAGAAATAATGCCGCATATCTACAACCATCTGATCTTTGGCAAACCCGACAAAAACAAGCAATGGGGAAAGGATTCCCTATTTAATAAATGGTGCTGGGAAAGCTGGCTAGCCATATGTAAAAAGCTGAAACTGGATCCCTTCCTTACACCTTATACAAAAATTAATTCAAGATGGATTAAAGACTTACATGTTAGACCTAAAACCATAAAAACCCTAGAAGAAAACCTAGGCAATGCCATTCAGGACATAGGCATGGGCAAGGACTTCATGTCTAAAACACCAAAAGCAATGGCAACAAAAGCCAAAATTGACAAATGGGATCTAATTAAACTAAAGAGCTTCTGCACAGCAAAAGATAGTACCTTTGGAATGAACAGGCAACCCACAGAATGGGAGAAAATTTTTGCAATCTACTCATCTGACAAAGGGCTAATATCCAGAATCTACAATGAACTCAAACAAATTTACAAGAAAAAAACAACACCATCAAAAAGTGGGCGAAGGATATGAACAGACACTTCTCAAAAGAAGATATTTATGCAGCCAAAAGACACATGAAAAAATGCTCATCATCACTGGCCATCAGAGAAATGCAAATCAAAACCACAATGAGATACCATCTCACACCAGTTAGAATGGCGATCATTAAAAAGTTAGGAAACAACACGTGCTAGAGAGGATGTGGAGAAATAGGAACACTTTTACACTGTTGGTGGGACTGTAAACTAGTTCAACCATTGTGGAAGTCAGTGTGGCAATTCCTCAGGGATCTAGAACTAGAAATACCATTTGAACCAGCAATCCCATTAGTGGGTATATACCCAAAGGATTACAAATCATGCTGCTATAAAGACACATGCACACGTATGTTTATTGCAGCACTATTCACAATAGCAGACTTGGAACCAACCCAAATGTCCAACAATGATAGACTGGATTAAGAAAATGTGGCACATATACATCATGGAGTACTATGCAGCCATCGAAAATGATGAGTTCATGTCCTTTGTAGGGACATGGATGAAGCTGGAAACCATCATTCTCAGCAAACTATCGCAAGGACAAAAAACCAAACACCACAAGTTCTCACTCATAGGTGGGAATTGAACAATGAGTACACATGGACACAGGAAGGGGAACATCACACACTGGGGCCTGTTGTGGGGTGGAGGAAGGGGGGAGGGATAGCATTAGGAGATATACCTAATGTTAAATGACGAGTTAATGGGTGCAGCACACCAACATGGCACATGTATACATATGTAACTAACCTGCACATTGTGCACATGTACCCTAAAACTTAAAGTATAAAAAAAAAAGAATGTTCTTTCTGCTAACATAGTATTTATGAACTAGAAATCTGAGAAGATGCTAAGCCATGCATATAAATGTGGGAAAGAGTGAATTGAAGGAATGGAGGATCAAATGCAAGAAGGCAGAACATTTGGGGAGAGGCATACAGGAGGTGAATATTGATCCTGTTGGCTGCAGCAATTAGGTAGGGGAGATATTTATGAGATAAAGTTTTAGAGGCAGGGAAAAGTATAGTATGTACATCTTTGTAGGCCATGATAACATTTAATAAAGATTTATTGTATGGATGAAGAAATGAAAGAATAAAGATCTACTGAACTGTGCCGTAGTTGACAAGTCAGGAGAAGCCTATTATAGCCATGTGTAAGACCCTGAATGCTGGTCTGGAATGAATATCATCAGTTTAATAAACAATGAAAATGTGCTGTAAATATTCCGAACAAGGAAGTGGCATGGCTATGCTGTCTATATCATTTGAAGAGCTCAGTGCAAAATAAAAGTGGTGACTCTTGTTCATTAATTAAAAATTATAAGCAGGGAACAGCAGAACATTGAACAAAGCATGGGCTCTTAGTAGTGTGGAGGCTTATGTGACTGCATAGGTTGTATACCCATGAAGTTGGCTCTGGACATAGCCAATAATCTTTTAGAAGGTTAGTCTTTCAAGACACAATGTGTATACAGGCAGACTACCTAACAAATAATTAAAATACTCTTTGTGTGAAGTAACAGGGAGTAGCTCAGTGGTAGCAGTGAAAAGGATAAGAAAGGCACCAACGGAAAAGCTGTGGCAGAAAACAGACTTTAGAAATGATGATATTGGTTGGGTAGGTGGGGTAGAGTTAAATAAGGAAAATGCGAAGGTGATTTAGATATTAAAGCTGAGTGTCCATGGAGAATAGAAACTACTACTTGTTAAATTGTTTACTATATGCCAGAATCTTGAAGGAGTTTAGGAAATGGCACCCCAAAATATGCCACTTTGGTACACGGATTACTTTGAGCTCAAAGCACTGAAAATATAGCACACACAGGGAGAGACTTTGTCTGAACTCCACTTATCTACCTAAAGCCACATACTCCAGAAAGAATTCACTTGTCATCCACTGGGATCCATAAGAATTTTATCAACCAGGAAAATTGAACCCTTATCACATGATAGATAGACAAGAAGTCAGCACCACACCCTGATAAACTTTGTCATAAACAATCATCTATTCTTAGGGCCGATTTATTTTTTCCCAAACCATTTACTGGCATTTAAGGTACCTAAATCCCTCCTCTTCTTCCCCCACTATGAAAAGGGCATATAAGCTCCTAAATATCACTGAGTTTTGGGGTATTTACTTTTCTGTGATGACCTCCATGCACATAATAAATTTCTATACCCTTTCTCCGATTAATCTGCCTGTTTTCAGTTTATTTCATAGACTCAGTTATTGAACTTTCTGAGGGTAGATTGAAAGTCTTTTCTATCCAATAATCTCTTTGGTACTTTATGAACATTTTATGCTCAAAACAACATATTTGTGTCAATTATAATTATTGTAATATTAAAGATAAAGAAACCGTGGTTTAAAGAATCCAAGATGGTTGTCTAAGGTCATAAATTTAACAGATGGTGTTGCTATAAGGATTTCATCTGTAAGTCTGCTTCTAAAAGCCTGTGCTCTTTACACTGTATTACATTTCCTCTTTTCACCAAAAAGGCAAATTAGTGGTATTCCTTGTTTGAAGTATAGGTGGGTATTCTCTGGATCTGATTTCTTTATCACTCATTTACGCAATATATCCTTGCCTAGTGCCACCTATATGCCTAGGTTCGGTGCTTGGTAATGGTGATAAAAAGATAAAAGAATTTATTTTAGCAACTCCTATGTGAAGAATACAATGGTGATGCCTCTCAAAAATATAATTTATTTTAATACTTCCTCTTGTTATTATGATTTTACTTCTGGACTGTACTGCTGACAGTTTTATACCAGTGATTAGAGTGTTTGCCAATGCTAACATATTTTATTATTTTATACTACATATATAGTATGTATTATGTATATGTGTATATATGTGTATGTGTACGTATATACACATATGTGGCATCATAGCATAGTTGCTTCAATTATGTAGCCAAATTCTCTGTCACTTACTAGCTACATGACCTTGGGCAAATTGCCTAACCTCTCCATATCTCCATTTCCTCAAAAAAAAAAAATGGGGATAGTAAGTGTGATGGTTAATTTTAGGTGTCAGTTTGACTGGATTAAGGAATATCTAGAGAACAGGCAAAGCATTATTTCTGGGTGTGTCCCTGAAAGTATTTCCAGAGGAGCATGTTCCAGTGAATCTGTGGACTGAGTGGGGGAAGATCTACCCTCAATGTGAGTGTTAACCATCAAATTGACTGAGGGCCCAGATAGAACAAAAACAGCTGGGGGAAAACTGATGTTTTCTTTCTTTCTTTCCTTTTTCTTTTTTTTCCCCTCTCTCTCCTGGATCTGGAACACTCTTCATCTCCTACCTTTGGACATCAGAACTCCAGGCTCTCCCACCTTTAGATTCCAGGATTTACACCAGCAGTTCCCTGGGCTTTCAGGGCTTCAGCCCAGTCCCAAGAGTTACACCATTGGCTCCCCTGGTTCTCAGGCTTTCGGACTTGGACTGAGCCATGCTACCCACATTCCAGAGTCTCCAGCTTATAGACAGCCAGTTGTGGGACTTCTCAGCCTCCATAATCACATGAGCAAATTCTCTTAATAAATCCCCTCTCATCTATCTATATATTCTTTTACCATTTGTTCTGTTTCTCTGGAGAACTCTGACTAATACAGTCAGGGTGCCTACCTTGAAGTACTGTAAAGAGGCTAGTGAGTAAAAACATTAACTACCTTTAACAGTGTATTAATCGGTTCTTGCATTGCTATAATGAAATACCTGAGATTGGGAAATTTGTAGGGAAAATAGGTTTAATTGGCTCATGGTTCTGCAGGCTATACAGAAAGCAGATGGTGGCATCTGCTTCTGGGGAGGCCTCAGGGAGCTTTTACTCAAGGTGGAAGGCAGAGTCCCAGCAGGAGTCTTATATGGCAGGAGCAGGATTGAGAGAGGGGAGGTCACTTTTAAATGACCAGGTATCATGAGAACTTACTCACTATCACTAGAATACCAAGGGGGAAATCCACCCCCATGATCCAGTCTCCTCCTACCAGGCCCACCTCTAACATTGGTTATTACAATTCGTCATGAGACTTGGGTGGGGACACAGATCTAAACCATGTCAAACACTATCTAGCACATAGTCAACACTCAATAAATGTTAACTCTTTATATGACATTGGCCCATGCTTGTTTTAGACGAATCCTAGATTTCAAGCTGGTAAATTTTATGGCCAATATAAAGAGTAGATGAAAATGCATCAGGATAAAATAGGTTTGTGATTTTTATTCATTATAATGTAAGAAATTCTCAGTGGAGCTTGTGGTAAGGAAAAAAATAAATTATGTTATTTTCAGACCAGTAAATCATAAACAACCAGAATCTAGTTTGTTAGTAATTATTCCACTAGGCGTTAGCAGGCTTTACCAGTTAGTCAAATAGTACTATCCATATATATTTTATGTGCTGAGGTACACATATACATATAGGGGCAGATACATTTTGGATGCTAACTCAGCAGTGTAGTAAGTGGTGATAATGATTATTCATGCAGTATTCTCAAGAGTTTTCTACATAAGATTAGGGAAATATTAGTAATTAAGCCATAAACCTGTGTTTGTAAACGTTATTAGAGTTGTATAATATGTACTTGGTAATTTTCATTTCTCCTGCATTATACTTTATCTTATCTGTCTAGTCAAAATCAGACTATTTCAGTAAGAGTAAATTAATGGTAGTGTTATACAGTTCCTAAAAATAGTGCAGTAGTTTTCCTTTTTATGCCCCTTCCACTGAAGAATTAATTTGTTATGAATGTGTTTCATTAATTTTATCACAAAAATAGAGATAATTGATTATACCTTTTAACTGCATTGCCAGTGAGTTATTTGAAAAAAATCAGTGTCTGTGGACCATTTTTTGACTATTTTAGCTCTAATACTTCCTATTCTTTATTATTAATAAAGCTTCCACACTGATCCCCCCCAACCATTTTCCTCTCATAGGGTCCCCTTTTTCTTGAGTGCCTTGCCTTTCCATCTCTGTAACTGCAAACATTTACTTAATTACTTTATCTTAAAACAATTTTTTATTTTTCTATATTCCCAATATTAGCATTTCTGTCTGCATTTGTCTTTTAGCACTTATCACTTTATATCGTATAAATATTTGGGAAAGGGGCAAAGGCCAAACTCCATACTTATAACATATTATATGACATCAACTTTGACTTATTGACTCTTAACTCTGAGGCTCTTGGAAGTTCTTTGCACCCTATAAAGCAAATCTAATGCATAAATTACTATTAAAAATGAGTCAGGGGCTTCTCTATGACTCTTGTGCCTTTGAGGGGGTTAGTAAAGGACAAGAAAATGTCAAATTTGTTTTTACATGACGAGTGCTGAGATAAGAAAACAAAAATAATTACCTGGTTTCAGTTAGTTACTATGAATCATATGCTCTCTTGCTAGTATTAAAGAAAATCTTGCTGGGCAAAATACAAATTGATCTAATAAAAATTAGTGATCCATTTCCAATGAGAAAGTCTTAAGAATAAATAAGCTGGTGGAAAGTAGGCCCCCACTTCTGGCACTATCATTTTGGTGAGCCTTTAGGAAGAAGGAATAGGCAAAATGGACCTGAGGCAGCAGTGACAGGGAAGAGCCAGAGGAATGGCCCTGAACTATGGGGTGATAAAAGTGTCAACCCCCAACTTGACACCTTTGCTTCTGCTCTTAAACAAAGACCTAGAAATTGGAGCCCAAGAGGAGTCAAATTCTGGGTGGAGGGGAGTCACCAAGAGCACACACATCATCACCTGAAATGAGTGTATAGCCAATCCTGTGGTCCCACTCAGGCCTAAGCCTGAAGATTAGAGGAAGAACAACTAGGATTACTACCTTCCCTTGTTTATTGTTCTTAGTTAAATGGAGTTTATTCTATGCTGGGAGCATGATGTGCTATAAGGCCTTGTTAAGAGGTTAAGAGTAGCTTAAATCTATGTGGATTAGTTATGGAGAAACAGAATAAGCTATTTACCCCTTTCTTTAAATTCTTTCAATTATGGGATAGCTTAAACAAGGAGAAGAAGGGACAGACAGTTACCAGGTAGGGAAAGTCTCTAGAAACTGGGTCAGAAAAGAAATAGCTGAATAAACTGGTTGTTTAATCTAGAAAAGAGGATTTAACAGGTATCATGATAACTTTTCAAATAATTACAGACTCTTTATATGGGAAACTATGCTTTTTTGTTTCAACTTAAGAAGCAGTCCTAAGACTAATGAATATCCTATATTAAGAGGTAGATTTTAGGATAGTGGAAAAAAAATCAGTCAATCACCAACTAACCAACAAACAAACATAAAATTTTACCACAAGAGAAAAAAATGCTTTCTTATGAATTAATGAGTTCTGGGTCATTAAAAGTGTTCAAGTAGAAACTGAATGACCACATTTAGGGAATAGTGTGGAAAAGAGTCTAACATCTGATAATGGTTAAATGACCTGTAATATTTCTCTGAAATCTAACATTTTA
Organism: Pan troglodytes; assembly: GCF_028858775.2. Lineage (NCBI taxonomy): Eukaryota > Metazoa > Chordata > Mammalia > Primates > Hominidae > Pan > Pan troglodytes. Next base: position 66,691,319 of record NC_072403.2, read on the forward strand.
TGTTTCTTAGAATGTACCAAATTTAATGCCTTTAGATATAAGATTCAGGAAGCCATAATATTTCTAAGCAATTTCTCATGTCCCATTTAGTAAAAAATAAAGAAATGAACTAGTTCCTGAATGAGAAAGGAATAGACTTGGAGCTTTGTAAAATTTTCTGATCAAAAGAGGCCTTCAAAATCTTTTGTCCTATGGAATCTAAGAAAATAATGCACTAAATTCTAACAAATTTCTCATATATATATATATATATATATACACACACACACACACACTATATATATGTGTGTGTGTATGTGTGTGAAAGCTACTTTCATTTCTCATCTTGTGAGGAAGGTGTCATCTCTAAGGTTTATCACTTTTTATGATCCCATTCACCTCAGAGAGCAGTTTCTCGTGTGCAGTCAGAGCACCATTTAATTAGACTATCCTGGGGTGCTGCTTTAAAATTTAGATTTTTGGCCCTACTCAGGCATAATGAATTAGAATCTTTTGGATGGTACTTTTTGAATCTTAATATTTAACAAATACCATTGTGATTCTTATGCATATTAAAGTTCAAGAATATTTTCTGTAGGTCTTCAAGATTTGAGGTTTCAGTATATAAACATGTTTTATTTTCATGATATCAAATATCCAAAAACCCACTTCTTCTTAATTTCAGGGGATAAAACTCTTGACAAAAATCAATAATGACTCTCTAAAAATATTTTTCTTGATGTAGTTTTTTTTCTTGCTTTCATTCATCAACTTTAGAAAAACAGAAAATCATAATATATTTATTTTTACATATGAGCATGTACTTCAAATAGGGGAATCACATCAGATAATTTTCAAAAGAAGGAAAAAAATTTATGTTTTGTTTATTCGTGTAAAAATAGTTGGTAGTGGGTTAGCTTATTATTTACAACAGCATGCTACTGATTTCAAAGATAAGCCTGTATTCTATGTGGTCAGTAATAATGTTTCATTCCATGGTCTTAAAAATTCATGTTCTTATTTGAAGGGGTAACTGTGTTTACCAAGACTTTTTTAAAATTGCCAGTTACAGAAATGATACTCAACCCATCTAAAGAAAATGAAATAACCTCATAACTGGAAAGGATAGGATTGAACTTCAGGTATGTCTAGAGCCGGGGCTCAAATAATGTCATCAGAAGTTTGTCTTGCGCCATCACTTAACTCTGAGATTTTTCTGGATTAACTTCGTTCTGTAAGTGCTCCCTATGTGGTCACAAAGATGCCTGCCACTGAAACCAGCCCAGTTTCTCCATAGAACTGATATTTACAGGTTTTTTGAATAAACAAAGAAATTGACCCTTCCGGTCTTAAAACTTGAAACTTAAATTTGTCTTGCCTGAGATCTTCCTCAGAAAAGGGACTGAGTCACTAGATCACCGCATCCAGCCAGGTCCCTCCCTAATTTCTCTTTACCAACTCCTCTTCCTTACCCCTTCCTAATTTCTGTTTTCCATCATGTAGTTCAATTTCTTCCCTGCTATATAAACCTCTAGATTTATTTGAGTTGACATCACTAAAATAAAAAGTCTTCTTCCCTGGCAATACTTATTGGCTCAATGACTGGCTTTCTGTATGGGGAGCAACAGGACCTAGACCAAACCCCTGGCATTTTTGTAACATCATCAGCATTAGGTTCATATTGTTCTTATACCTAACGGTCAAAGAGAAAAAGAAAAACTCCCAGGATGGCCTCCTTGGCCCAGCCTGAGTTGTACACCTATTCCCGACTTACTCGCAGTGGCCAATAAAATGAAGTACTTGGAGTTCTCTAATTTTTTCATTCCTGGGTCACACATCCAACTTTGAAGCCAAGGTTTGTGTCACCTAATGGGAATCTAAGAGTATGTGTGAGCAGGGGCTTGGTTCTCCCAAAGAAGGAGATGTTGAGCAGAAGAAAGTAGATGATGTCCCCCAGTGGAACTACTTAAAAGTCCTTTCAATATATACTCATTGATTACAAAATATTGGAGCTATAGAGGGAAACCCCACACTCATCTCCTTTCATTATGCTCAACCCAGTGGATGGGATTAGTCTTTGACAATTGCTTTGTAAAGTGGTAAGGGCTATGGTGGAAATAGAAGTTCTGAGGGAGCCAAGAGGAGTTTAGCTAAGTGGGACTCAGTAATTTGAAGAGAAAACACCAGAGGTGACAGGTGAGCTGGATCTGGAGATATAGTGGGAGGGAGAACCCTGGAAGAGGATCATAATTTAAAAAGGAAAGTAAGTGAGAATATCATCTTCTTGTATGATAGCTGGTATTTATATTATAGTCAAAGTAGACATTTAAGCAAGCAGTTTGAGGAAAAGTCCTCAGTCAGGGTAAAATTTGAGTTGTTTGTCCATTTTGGCTGGGAGCCAGTGTAATCTAACCTAGATAATTTCTACTAAAGCGAACTGTAGTTCTACTTGTAAGGAAAGTCCTATGTTGGGAATAAAGATTTTTTTCCAGATCATGTTGTTAAGATAAAATGATAGAAAGCTCTTAAAAGCAATTTCAGTGGTGTTTAACACTTTTCCTTCATACTGAAGGAAAAAATGTGGCAGCAATTTAGGAAGGGCATGCTTAAAATTCAGTGAAATGCAGAAAAACACTGGAAGTTAAAAGTGAAACAATTCTCTGTAGATTTTGTTTGCTTTTAAAGATAAAGACAAGTATTCCATGAATGTGTCACTGGTGATAATTTAAATATGGAATATTCTGAATACAGTATTGATTCAAAATATAAAAACAAAAATAGTCGTAATTATTTTGGAGTGGAATGGAGTAAAGTGGAGCCAGGAAAGAGACAGTGTAATAAGGTGGTACAATTGCAAAACTATATTTGGATATAATTAGCTTCAGAGAGACCAAGCAATCATAGAATGATAATGCAGGTGATGATATTAAGAACATTGTTTTAAACTCTATTCCTATATTGTTGTATTTAATCTTCAAAATGACCCTTTATGTAGGCTGCAGTATTTTAACCATGAAATAACAAGACAAAGGTAAACTGAGTAACATAGCCAAAGTCAGGGATCTGGTGTTAGAGCTGAGATCATGACATATGCAGTGACACTGGAGTCCAACTTTGGATAATATTTGTTAGTATTTATTAAACATCTACTGTGAGTCCAGACTTATATTTGCATCTTCTGTTCTTCACAGATGCTTGATGAATAGATATTATTTTATACCCCATTTTACAGATGAAGAATGACTGAGAAGCTGAGAAAATTGTCCAAGTAGAATTAATAAATGTAAAAATCGTGACTAAAAATAGATCTTCTGGACTTCACAGACTGTACTTGAATCACTACTCTATATGATCTCTTTCCTATGCTAGATACAATGATAATCGTAAACAAGGGGTAATCTAGACTTTCATTATCCTTGGTAAATTCACAGAAAATGCCCATTTAATTACAAGATACTACTCTACTGAGATTTTAATAGTAAAGAATTAATGAAGAATTTAAATATTCTAGTTACAAAAATAATTAATTTAGAACTATGTGTAGCAGTTTGAGATTTAAATTTATTTATGAAAAATTACATTAAAATATGTTTCATATATTCTCAATACCTCTCTGAACTTTTTCTTATTCTTAAGATATTTCATTGAATTGTGATACTGGTTTCAGATATAACATTGTTAGAACTCTGGTTAAATACACTGGTAACATTTGTTAGCAGTTAAAAATTTAACACGGGATTATGGTTCAATGTAGTAGATTGAGCATATGCTGATGTCTACTGCTTTGTTCCAAAACTCATTTTAATAGGAATACAAATATAGAAATAAGAAATGGAGGAAGGGTGTCAATGGGGTATGAAAGCATTTATAAAATCTTATGGGAAGTAATTAGTGGATGAAGGAATAGAAATACAGGAAACCACATCTTAGAAAATGTCCAAAGAGGAGCACATATCAGAAGAGCCTTACCTTGCCTTTCAAATACCAAGAGGTCATATGGGACTTGGAAATTCCAGGTTAGAATAGACACAGGTGTGTGTAACTTTTTGAAAACAAGGGAGTGGAGGATAATGGAAAGCCTGTAGCTGCATAATGTTCACTTCTCCCACATCTTCCTCTCATTTGAACACAACCTGAAGCCAAAGAATGCCTCCAAACAAACAAACAATATATATATATATATATATATATATATATATATATATATATATAAAATTAACTAAAAATGGGCACAGAAAGTAGAACAGTGGTTACCAGAGGCTGAGAGGAGGAATGGAAAGTTACTATTTAATAGGTACGGAGTTTCAGTATGGGATGATGAAAAAATCTGGAAATAGATAATGGTGATGGTTGCATAACAATGTGAATGTACTTAAGGCCACTGAAATTAGAAATGTTTTAAATGGTAAATTTTATGTTATTGGTATCTTACTACAATAAAAAAAGTAAGGAGACTTCTTAAGTATACTAATTAAAAGGATGATATGGTAAAACAAGGACAGTTAATGTGGGAATTGCTATCCTAGTGGGAAGGCTTTAGCATTTCAGCCAGTCATAGTGGTTGACTTGCTACTACAGTCTCAACATAAGGTTAAGGCTTCCAGTTGATAAACTCTTGCCCATGAATACGAAGACCTCAGCTAGATTTTCTGCTGTCTAAACCCTAAATACAAACCAGGAATCAAGGATGGCCAGACAAATGAGGAATGTTTAAGAGAAAGGGCAAGATTAATAATTAACAATAATAGTCTGATAGGAAATAGTTAATCTAGTAAGCAGAAAAGTACTTTAAAATTTTCTCTAATTAGTATCATTAGAGGGATGTTAGAGAGATATTTCATTTATTAAATCATAAAAGTATGCTCTAAAAAAACACATAAAAATGTAACCAATGTGAAAAAAGTAAACAATCTCTTAGAATAAAAGGAGGAAAAAAAAAGCAAGAAAAGGAAAATGAGAATAAAGACAAGGATTAATTCAAAGTTTGCCACATAAATAATGGAAGTTCTTGAAAGAGAAAACAGAAAACAGAGCAAGCAATTATCAAATAAATAATGAAAGAGGTAACCTTGAGCTGAAGTATGAGTCTTTATGTTGAAAAGGCCCACTGTGTACTCAGCAAAGTGAAGAAAATGCATTTTCTGAGACATGTTATGAAAATTCAGAATATAAATGATAAAGAGAAGATGCTAAAGTTTTTAGAAAGAAAACAACAAAGGTAAAAAGCAGATCACCTTATAACTCAATAATGAAAAGACAAAAAGCCCAACTTAAAAATGAAGGAAGGATCTGAATAGACATTTCTCCCCAGAAGAGAGACTAATAGCCAATAAACATATGAAAAGATGTTCAATGTCAATAGCCATCAGGGAAATGCAAATTAAAACCTCAATGAGATATCACTTCACACTCTCTAAGATGGCTACGATGAAAGAGATAGTAAGTGGTGGAGAGGATTTGATATATTGAGACCCTGTTACATTGCTGCTTGGAATATAGAATGGCCAAACAATTCCACTCCTAGGTATATAATCCAAGAGAAATCAAAACAAATGTCCATACAAAAACTTGTGCATAAATGTTTATAGAAGTATTATTCATAAAAGCCTTAAAGTAGAAACAACTCAAATGTCCATCAACTGATGGATGGGTAAGCAAAACGTAGTATGTACATACAATGAAATAATATTAGGACATAAAAAGGAATGAACTCTCGATACATGCTACAACATGGATGAACCTTAAGATCATTATGCTAAGTCAAAGAATGCTACATATTTGAGATTCCATTTTTAAGCTATGATCACAATGAAAATCTATAAAGATAGACTGCAGATTAGTGATTGCTGAGGGATATGGGGTTTGAGGGAAAATAGGAAGTGACTGCTTACTGGGTGCGGGATTCTTTTATTTTCTTCTTTAGATTTCAACTTTTATTTTAGATACAGGAGGTATATGTGCAGGGGTGTTACATGGGAATATTGGGTGATGTTGAGGTTGGGAGTATGGACCCCATCACCCAGGTAGTGAGCATAGTGCCCAATAGGTAGCTTTTTTCAACCCCCCACCCCCAGTAGTCTGCAATGTCTATTCCCATATTTATATCCATGTGTGTTCAATGTTTAGCACCCACTTTTACGTGAGAACATATGGTATTTGGTTTTTTTATTCCTGTGTTAATTCACTTAGGATTATGGCCTCCAGCTCCATTCATGTTGCTGCAAAGGACATGATTTTATTATATTTAAGGTTACATAGTATTTCATGATGTATATATACCGCATTTTCTTTATCCGATACACCATTGATGGGCACTTGGGTTGATTCCATGTCTCTGCCATTGGAAATAGCACAGCAATCAACATAGGAGTGCATGTGTCTTCTTAGTAGAATAACTTGTTTTCCTATGGGTATATACCCAGTAATGGGGTTGCTGGGTGAAATGGTAACTCTGTTTGAAGTCCTTTGAGAAATCTCCACACTGCTTTCCACAGAGACTGTAGTAATTTACATTCCCATAAACAATATATAAACATTCTGTTTTCTCTGCAGCCTCACAAGCATCTGTTAATCATTGATTTTAATAGTAGCCATTGTGACTAGTATGAGATGACATCTCATTGTGGTTTTGATTTACATTACTCTGATGATTAGTGATGCTGAGGACTTTTTCATGTTTGTTGGCTGCTTGTGTGTTTTCCTTTGAGAAGTGTCTGTTCATGTCCTTTGCCCATTTTTTAATGGTGCTATTTGTATTTTGCTTGTTGATTTAAGTTCCCTATAGATTATATATACTAGGCCTTTGTTGGATGCATAGTTTGTGAATATCTTCTCACATTCTATAAGTTGTCTTTTCCTATGTTGAGTTTCTTTTACTGCACAGAAGCTCTTTAGTTTAATTAGGTCTCACTTGTTTATTTTTGTTTTTGTTGTGATTGCTTTTACGGACTTTTAGCCAAAATTTTTTTTAACACAGCTGATGCTGAGAAGAGTATTACCTAGGTTGTCTTCCAGGAGTTTGATATATTTTTTTAAAATTATTATTATTGTACTTTAAGTTTTAGGGTACATGTGCACAATGTGCAGGTTTGTTACATATGTATACATGTGCCATGTTGGTGTGCTGCACCCATTAACTCATCATTTAGCATTAGGTATATCTCCTAAGGCTATCCTTCCCCCCTCCCCCGACCCCACAACAGTCCCCAGAGTGCGATGTTCCCCTTCCTGTGTCCATGTGTACTCATTGTTCAATTCCCACCTATGAGTGAGAACATGTGGTGTTTGGTTTTTTGTCCTTGCGATAGTTTGCTGAGAATGATGGTTTCCAGTTTCATCCATGTCCCTACAAAGGACATGAACTCTTCATTGTTATGGCTGCATAGTATTCCATGGTGTATATATGCTACATTTTCTAAATCCAGTCTATCGTTCTTGGACATTTGGGTTGGTTCCAAGTCTTTGCTATTGTGAATAGTGCTGCAATAAACATACGTGTGCATGTGTCTTTATAGCAGCATGATTTATAATCCTTTGGGTATATACCCAGTAATGGGACGGCTGGGTCAAATGGTATTTCTAGTTCTAGATGCCTGAGGAATCACCACACTGACTTCCACAAGGGTTGAACTAGTTTACAGTCCCACCAACAGTGTAAAAGTGTTCCTATTTCTCCACAACCTCTCTAGCACGTGTTGTTTCCTAACTTTTTAATGATCGCCATTCTAACTGGTGTGAGATGGTATCTCATTGTGGTTTTGATTTGCATTTCTCTGATGGCCAGTGATGATGAGCATTTCTTCATGTGTCTTTTGGCTGCATAAATGTCTTCTTTGGAGAAGTGTCTTTTCATATCCTTCACCCACTTTTTGATGGGGTCGTTTGTTTTTTTCTTGTAAATTTGTCTGAGTTCATCGCAGATTCTGGATATTAGCCCTTTGTCAGATGAGTAGGTTGCGAAAATTTTCTCCCATTTTGTAGGTTGCCTATTCACTCTGATGGTAGTTTCCTTGCTGTGTAGAAGCTCTTTAGTTTAATTAGATCGCATTTGTCAATTTTGTCTTTTGTTGCCATTGCTTTTGGTGTTTTAGACATGAAGTCCTTGCCCATGCCTATGTCCTGAATTATATTGCCTAGGTTTTCTTTTAGGGTTTTTATGGTTTTAGGTCTAACATGTAAGTCTTTAATCCATCTTGAATTAATTTTTGTATAAGGTGTAAGGAAGGGATCCAGTTTCAGCTTTCTACATATGGCTAGCCAGTTTTCCCAGCACCATTTATGAAATAGGGAATCCTTTCCCCATTGCTTGTTTTTCTCAGGTTTGTCAAAGATCAGATGGTTGTAGATATGCGGCATTATTTCTGAGGGCTATATTCTGTTCCATTGATCTATATCTCTGTTTTGGTACCAGTACCATGCTGTTTTGGTTACTGTAGTGTAGTATAGTTTGAAGTCAGGTAGCGTGATGCCTCCGGCTTTGTTCTTTTGGCTTAGGATTGACTTGGCGATGTGGGCCCTTTTTTGGTTCCATATGAACTTTAAAGCAGTTTTTTCCAGTTCTGTGAAGAAAGTCATTGGTAGCTTGATGGGGATGGCACTGAATCTATAAATTACCTTAGGCAGTATGGCCATTTTCATGATATTGATTCTTCCTACCCATGAGCATGGAATGTTCTTCCATTTCTTTGTATCCTCTTTTATTTCATTGAGCAGTGGTTTGTAGTTCTCCTTGAAGAGGTCCTTCACATCCCTTGTAAGTTGGATTCCTAGGTATTTTATTCTCTTTGAAGCAATTGTGAATGGGAATTCACTGATGATTTGGCTCTCTGTTTGTCTGTTATTGGTGTATAAGAATGCTTGTGATTTTTGTACATTGATTTTGTATCCTGAGACTTTGCTGAAGTTGCTTATCAGCTTAAGGAGATTTTGGGCTGAGATGATGGGGATTTCTAGATATACAATCATGTCATCTGCAAACAGGGACAATTTGACTTCCTCTTTTCCTAATTGAATACTCTTTATTTCCTTCTCCTGCCTAATTGCCCTGGCCAGAACTTCCAACACTATGTTGAATAGGAGTGGTGAGAGAGGGCATCCCTGTCTTGTGCAAGTTTTCAAAGGGAATGCTTCCAGTTTTTGCCCATTCAGGATGATATTGGTTGTGGGTTTGTCATAGATAGCTCTTTTTATTTTGACATACGTCCCATCAATACCTAATTTATTGGGAGTTTTTAGCATGAAGAGTTGTTGAATTTTGTCAAAGGCCTTTTCTGCATCTATTGAGATAATCATGTGGTTTTTGTCTTTGGTTCTGTTTATATGCTGGATTACATATACTGATTTGCATATGTTGAACCAGGCTTGCATCCCAGGGATGAAGCCCACTTGATCATAGTGGATAAGCTTTTTGATATGCTGCTGGATTCGGTTTGCCAGTATTTTATTGAGGATTTTTGCACCAATGTTCATCAAGGATATTGGTCTAAAATTCTCTTTTTTTCTTGTGCTTCTGCCAGGCTTTGGTATCAGGATGATGCTGGCCTCATAAAATGAGTTAGGGAGGATTCCCTCTTTTTCTATTGATTGGAATCGTTTCAGAAGGAATGGTACCAGCTCCTCCTTGTACCTCTGGTAGAATTCGGCTGTGAATCCATCTGGTCCTGGACTTTTTCGGTTGGTAGGCTATTGATTATTGCCACAATTTCAGAGCCTGTTATTGGTCTATTCAGAGATTCAACTTCTTCCTGGTTTAGTCTTGAGAGGGTGTATGTGTCAAGGAATTTATCCATTTCTTCTCGATTTTCTAGTTTATTTGTGTAGGGTGTTTATAGTATTCTCTGATGGTAGTTTGTATTTTTGTGGGATCAGTGATGATATCCCCTTTATCATTTTTTATTACGTCTATTTGATTCTTCTCTCGTTTCTTCTTTATTATTCTTGCTAGTGGTCTATCAATTTTGTTGATCCTTTCAAAAAACCAGCTCCTGGATTTGTTAATTTTTCAAAGGTTTTTTTGTGTCTCTATTTCCTTCAGTTCTGCTCTGATCTTAGTTATTTCTTGCCTTCTGCTAGCTTTTGAATGTGTTTGCTCTTGCTTTTCTAGTTCTTTTAATTTTGTTGTTATGGTGTCAATTTTGGATCTTTCCTGCTTTCTCTTGTGGGCATTTAGTGCTATAAATTTCCCTCTACACACTGCTTTGAATGCGTCCCAGAGATTCTGGTATGTTGTGTCTTTGTTCTCGTGGGTTTCAAAGAACTTCTTTATTTCTGCCTTCATTTCATTATGTACCCAGGGGTCATTCAGGAGCAGGTTGTCCAGTTTCCATGTAGCTGAGTGGTTTTGAGTGAGTTTCTTTGTTCTGAGTTCTAGTTAGATTGCACTGTGGTCTGAGAGACAGTTTGTTATAATTCCTATTCTTTTACATATGCTGTGGAGTGCTTTACTTCCAACTATTATGTGGTCAAGTTTGGAATAGGTGTGGTATGGTGCTGAAAAAAATGTATATTCTATTGTTTTGGGGTGGAGAGTTCTGTAGATGTCTATGAGGTCCACTTGGTGCAAAGCTGAGTTCTATTCCTGGGTATCCTTTTTAACTTTCTGTCTCGTTGATCTGTGTAATGTTGACAGTGGGGTGTTAAAGTCTCCTATTATTATTGTGTGGGAGTCTAAGTGTCTTTGTAGGTCACTAAGGACTTGCTTTATGAATCTTGGTGCTCCTGTATTGGGTGCATATATATTTAGGATAGTTAGCTCTTCTTGTTGAATTGATCCCTTTACCATTGCATAATGACCTTCTTTGTCTCTTTTGATCTTTGTTGGTTTAAAGTCTGTTTTATCAGAGACTAAGATTGCAACCCCTGCCTTTTTTTTGTTTTCCATTTGCTGGGTAGATCTTCCTCCATCCCTTTATTTTGAGTCTATGTGTGTCTCTGCATGTGACATGGGTTTCCTGAATACAGCACACTGATGGGTCTTGACTCTTTATCCTATTTGCCAGTCTGTGTCTTTTAATTGGAGTATTTAGCCCATTTACATTTAAGGTTAATATTGTTATGTGTGTATTTGGTCCTGTCATTATGATGTTAACTGGTTATTTTGCTTGTTAGTTGATGCAGTTTCTTCCTAGCCTTGATGGTCTTTACATTCTGGCATGTTTTTGCAGTGTCTGGTACCGGTTGTTCCTGTCCATGTTTAGTGCTTCCTTCAGGAGCTCTTTTAGGCCAGGCCTGGTGGTGACAAAATCTGTCATCCTTTGCTTGTCTGTAAAGTATTTTATTTCTCCTTCACTTATGAAGTAGTTTGGCTTGATATGAAATTCTGGGTTGAAAACTCTTTTCTTTAAGAATGTTGAGTATTGGCCCCCACTCTCTTCTGGCTTGTAGAGTTTCTGCCCAGAGATCCACTGTTAGTCTGATGGGCTTCCCTTTGTGGGTAACCTGACCTTTCTCTCTGGTTGCCCTTAACATTTTTTCCTTCATTTGAACTTTGATGTATCTGACAATTATGTGTCTTGGAGTTGCTCTTCTCGAGGAGTATCTTTGTGGCATTCTCTGTATTTCCTGAACCTGAATGTTGGCCTGCCTTGCTAGATTGGGGAAGTTCTCCTGGATAATATCCTGCAGAGTGTTTTCCAGCTTGGTTCCATTCTCTCTGTCATTTTCAGATACACCAATCAGACGTAGATTTGATCTCTTCACATAGTCCCATATTTCTTGGAGGCTTTGTTTGTTTCTTATTATTCTTTTTTCTCTAAACTTCCCTTCTTGCTTCATTTCATTCATTTGATCTTCCATCACTGATACACTTTCTTCCAGTTGATCGCATTGGCTCCTGAGTCTTCTGCATTCTTCACATAGTTCTCGAGCCTTGGCTTTCAGCTCTGTCAGCTCCTTTAAGGACTTCTCTGCATTGGTTATTCTAGTTATCCATTTTCCCAATTTTTTTTCAAAGTTTTTAACTTCTTTGCCATTGGTTTGAATTTCCTCCTGTAGCTCGGAGTAGTTTGATTGTCTGAAGCCTTCTTCTCTCAGCTTGTCAAAGTCATTTTCCATCCAGCTTTGTCCCATTGCTGGTGAGGAGCTGCGTTCCTTTGGAGGAGGAGAGGCGCTCTGCTTTTTAGAGTTTCCAGTTTTTCTGCTCTGTTTTTTCCCCATCTGTGTGGTTTTATCTGCTTTTGGTCTTTGATGATGGTGACGTACAGAAGGGTTTTTGGTGTGGATGTCCTTTCTATTTGTTAGTTTTCCTTCTAACAGACAGGACCCTCAGCTGCAGGTCTGTTGGAGTTTGCTGGAGGTCCACTCCAGACCCTGTTTGCCTGGGTATCAGCAGCGGTGGCTGTAGAACAGCGGATCTTGGTGAACTACAAATGCTGTTGCCTGATGGTTCCTCTGGAAGTTTTGTCTCAGAGGAGTACCCGGCCGTGTGAGGTGTCAGTCTGCCCCTACTGGGGGGTGCCTCCCAGTTAGGCTGCTTGGGGGTCAAGGACTCACTTGAGGAGGCAGTCTGTCCATTCTGAGATCTCCAGCTGCGTGCTGGGAGAACCACTACTCTCTTCAAAGCTGTCAGACAGGGACATTTAAGTCTGCAGAGGTTACTGCTGTCTTTTTGTTTGTCTGTGCCCTGCCCCCAGAGGTGGAGCCTACAGAGGCACGCAAGTCTCCTTGAGCTGTGGTGGGCTCCACCCAGTTGGAGCTTCCCAGCTGCTTTGTTTACCTAATCAAGCCTGGGCAGTGGCAGGCACCTGTCTCCCAGCCTCGCTGCCGCCTTGCAGTTTGATCTCAGACTGCTGTGCTAGCAATCAGTGAGACTCCGTGGGTGTAGGACCCTCTGAGCCATGTGCGGGATGTAATCTCCTGGTGTGCCGTTATTTAAGCCCCTTGGAAAAGCACAGTATTAGGGTGGGAGTGATCTGATTTTCCAGGTGCCGTCTGTCACCACTTTCTTTGACTAGGAAAGGGAACTCCCTGACCCCTTGTGCTTCCTGAGTGAGGCAATGCCTTGCCCTGCTTTGGCTTGCGCATGGTGCACTGTACCCACTTTCCTGCACCCAACTGTCTGGCACTCCCTAGTGAGATGAACCTGGTACCTCAGATTGAAATGCAGAAATCACCCATCTTCTGCGTCGCTCAGGCTGGGAGCTGTAAACTGGAGCTGTTCCTATTTGGCCATCTTGGCTCCACAAGTTTGAGATTTTATATTCAAGTCTTTGATCCATTTTCAGTTAATTTCAGTTAATCCATTCTGAATAGGTGAAAGTAGGCGTCTAGTTTCAGTCTTCTGTGTATGGCTAGCCAGTTGTCCCAGCACTATTTACTGAATAGAGTGTCATTTTCCCAATTGCTTTTGCCAGCCTTGTTGCAGATGGTTGCAGTTGTACAACTTTATTTCTGAGTTTTTAATTCTGTTCCATTGCTCTGTGTCTGTTTTTGTATCAGTACCAAGATGTTTTGATTACTGTGGCTTTATAGTGTAGTTTGAAGTGGGATAGTGTGAGGCCTCTGCCTTTTTTTTGTTGTTTTTTGCTCAGATTGTTTTGGCTATTCAGGCTTTTTTGGTTCCAGATGAAATTGGGAATAATTTTTTTTCTAATTCTGTGATAAATGCCATTGGTGGTTTGATAGGAATAGCATTGAATCTGTAAATTGCTTTGGGCAGTGTTCCCATTTTAACAACAATGATTCTTCCAATCCATGAGTGTGGAATGTTTTTCCATTTATTTGTGTCATCTCTAGTTTCTTTCAGCAGTGTTTTATGGCTCTCCTTGCAGAGATTTTTGACCTCTTTGGTTAGCTGTATTCCTAGATATTTAATTTTCTTTGTGGCTATTTTGAGTTGAATTATGTTCTTGATTTCACTTTCAGCCTGGATGTTGTTGGTGTGTGTAGAAATGCTAATGATTTTTGTACATTGATTTTGTATCTTGAAACTTTACTAAAATAATTTATCAGTTCTAGGAGCCTTTTGGCATAGTATTTATGATTTTCTAGGTATAGAGTTATATCATCTGCAGAAAGAAATAGTTTGACTTCTTTTTATATTTAGATGCCTTTTATTTGTTTGTCTTGCCTGACTGCTCTGGCTGGGACTTCCAATACTACCTTGAATAGAAGTGGTGGGAGTGGGCATCTTTGTCTTGTTCCAGTTCTCTAGGGGAATGGGTTAAGCTTTTGCCCATTTGGTATGATGTTGGTTGTGAATTTGTCATAGTTGACTCTCAGTATTTTAAGGTAGGCTCCTTCAATGCCTAGTCTGCGGAGCATTTTTATTATAAAGGGATGTTGGGTTTTATTGAAAGACTATTCTGCATATATTAGATGACTATATGGTTTTTGCTTTTGATTCTGTTTATGAGGTTGATTGGATTTATTGTTTTTTTGTATGTTGAACAAGCCTTGAATCCCAGGAATAAAGCCTGCTTAATTGTGATAATACATCACACAAGTATTAACTTGATGATGTGTTTCTGGGTTCAGTTTCCTAATATTCTGTTGAGGATTTTTGCATCTATGTTTATCAGGGATATTGGCCTGAAGTTTTGTTTTTTTGTCGTGTCTATGTCAGATTTTGGTATCAAGGTGATGCTGGCTTCATAGAATGAGTTAGGGAGGAGCCCGTGCTCCTCAACTTTTTTGGAATAATTTCAATAGGATTGGTATCAGTTCTTCTTTGTATGTCAGGTAGAATTCCACTGCGAATGTTTCTGGTCCAGGACATTTTTTAGTTGGTTGGTTATTACTAATTCTATCTCAGAAGTTGATATTTGTGTATTCAGGGTTTCAATCTCTTCTTGATTCAATCTTGGAAGATTGTATGCTTCCAGGAATTTATCCATTTCCTCTAGATTTTCTAATTTCTGTGCATAGAGTTGTACATAGTATCCTCTGAGGGTCTTTTGTATTTCTGTGGGATCAGTGGTAACATTGCCTTTGTTGTTTCTGATTTTGCTTCTTGGAGTCTTCTCTTTGTTCTTCTTTATTAATTTAGCTAGTAGTCCATCAATTTTATTTGTTTTTATTCTGGTTTAATTAATCTTTTGTATAAATTTTGCATCTCAATTTCATTAAGTTATTTAATTGTAGTTTTTTTTAAACATTTTCTTCTGCTACTTTTGGAGGTTGGTTTGCTCTTTCACTTCTAGTTCTTTTAAGTACAAATTTAGATTGCTAATTTATGGTTTTTCTGACTTCTCATTCTTTTAAGTACAAATTTAGATTGCCAGTTTATGATCTTTCTGACTTTTTGATGAAGGAATTTAGTGCTATAAGCTTTCCTCTTAACACTGCTTTGGACTGCATGCAGAGCTTTTTGTAAATTGTTTCCTTATTTTCATTAATTTCAAAGAATTTTTTGATTTCTATCTTAATTTCAATTTTCACCCAGGAATTATTCAGTATTGAGTTTTTTGATTTTTATGTGTTTGTATAGTTTTGAAAGATCTTCTTGGTATTGATTTCTATTTGTATTGCGTTGTGGTCGAAGAGTGTGCTTGGTATGATTTCAATTTATTGAGGCTTGCTTTGTGACTTAGCATGTGGTCGATTTTAGAATATGTTCTGTGTGCAGATGAGAAGAATTTATACTCTGTGGTTGTTGGGTGGAGTTTTGTGCATATGTCTATTAGGTCCAAATGTTAAGTTAAGTTCAGAGTATTTTTTGTTTTCTGCCTTGATGATCTGTCTATCACTGTCAGTGGGGTGTTGAACTCACCCATTATTATTGTGTGGTTGTCTAAGTCTTTTGTAGTTCAAGAATAATTTGTTTTATGAATGTTAGTCCTCCAATATTGGCTGTGCATATATTTAAGATAGTTAAGGCTTCTTGTTGGATTGTACCCATTATCATTATGTAATGCCCTTCATTTGTCCTTGTTTGTTTTCATTGATTTAAAGTTTGTTTTATCTGAGAGAAGAATAGTGACTCCTGCTCTTTTTGGTTTTCCATTTCTATGGTATATCTTACTCCACCCTTTTACTTTGAGCTTGTTGGTGTTACATGTAAGATGGATCTCTTGAAGACAACATATGGTTGGGTCTTTTCTTTTTATCCAGACTGCCACCCTCTCTCTTTTAATTGGGGGCATTTAGCACACTTACATTTAAGGTTAGTATTGATATGTGTGATTTTGATCCTGTCATTGTGTTGTTACCTGGTTGTGTATGCAGGCTTGATTGTGTAGTTGCTTTATAGTGCCTGTGACCTATGTGCTTAAGTGTGTTTTTTTTTTTGGTAGCAGGTGTCATTCTTTGAACCCATGTTTAGCATTACCTTAAGGACCTCTTGTAAAGCTGGTCTAGTTAAAATGTATTCCCACAGCATTCGCTCGTCTGAGAAGGATTTCATTTCTCTTTCATTTAAAAAGCTCAGTTTGGCAGGATATGAAATTCTTGGTTGGAATTTCTTCTCTTTAAGAATGCTAAAAGTAGGCCCCTAATCTCTTCTGACTTGTAAGGCTTCTACCGAGCCATCTGGTGCCAGTCTGATGGGGTTCCCTGTGAAAGTTACCTGCCTCTTCTTTCCAGCTGCCTTTAAGGTTTTTTTTTCTTTCACACTGATCTTGATGAATCTGAAGATTATATGCCTTGGGGATGGTTGTTTTATATAGTATCTTGCTGGGGTTCTCTGTTTTTCTTGGATTTGCATGTCAACCTCTCTAGTGAGATTAGGGAGATTTTCAGGGACTATATTCTCAAATTGCTTATTTTCTATTCCAATTCCAAGTTGCTTATTGTCTTTCTTTTTCTCTCAGGAATGCCAGTGAGTTGTAGATTTGGCCTCTTTACATAATCCCATATTTTTGGAGCTTTTGCTCATTTTTCTTAATTCCTTTTTCTTTATTTTTGTCTGACTGAATTGATTTGAAGGAGCACTCTTCCAGCTCTGGGATTCTTTCCTCAGCTTGGTCTGTTCTGCTGTTAATACTTCCAATTGTATTATAAAATTGTTGCAGTGATTTTTTTCAGCTCAAGAAGTTCATTTTGGGTCTTTCTTAAAATGGCTTTTTTGTCTTTCAGGTCTTCAGTCATTTTACTGAATTGCTTTGCTTCCTTGGATTAAGCTTCAGCTTTCTCCTGGATCTCAATGGTCTTCCTTGCCACCCAGGTTAGGAACTCCAAGTCTGTCACTTCAGACAATTCAGACTGGTTAAGCACCATTGCTGGGGAGCTATTGGGTTTCTTTGGAGGTAAGGGGACACTCTGGTTTTCTGAATTGCCAGTTTTTATGCTAATTCTTTCCCATCTGTTATTCTTTTAACTGTGGTGTAAATTGAGTATAGTCAATTGACTTTCTTTCTGGAAGTTTTCAGAGGGCTAAGACTCTATAGTTGGTCTTTGTTTATTGTTGAATTCTTGTCCTTGGCTTTGCAGTGGGGAGAATTAGTAAAATGTTTCTTATTGTAGTTTGGGCTGCAATCCAGTACATGGGACTTGAGAGCAATGGGTCTTGGATAGGCTCTTACACAGCTACATGGCTTGTTTGTGTGACTTTGCATTTGCAGGTGTGTTCTGTGATGTGAGGAGAATAGTGCTGAATCCCTCACTGGGTCTGTACTCCTGGACCTTAGAGGAGCCACCTCCAGTCATTGACACTGAGCATGTGGCTTTGGTAGTTGTTGTTAGGTCTTTTGGGCTGTGGGGCTTCCCTGAGGAGAGATCTAGCAGGGAGATAGACCACACCCTTACCAGACCAACCCTGTGGAGGGAGGGAAACCTAGGTCCCACACCAGCCTGAGAACCTGTGTGACTCACCTCTCTCAGTTTCTTGAGAATGCTGGCTCATCTCTCATTCAGGTGCTGAGCACAGATCATGGCTCAGCACTCCTAAGCCACAAACTGTGGCCCTGGTATGTCAGAACCTGGTCATGGCTCCCTCCTCTGGACCCTCTTCTAGGTACACTGGAGGATCCAAAGGTCTCCCAGGCTGCTGGAACACACTCAGGTGTAAGAAAGCTTCCAGACTGGGCAGCAGAGGCTGCACTGTGTACACACTCCTATGGGGTGGCCAAATTGGGCCTCTAGGATGGGCTGGCATGCAGGGGGCTTTTAGGTAGATGTTACCTTGTCCTGTGGAGAAGCAGATCCTGTTTTCTCCCTGGCAGTTAGCTGGAGCCAAAGCCTCTCAGAGGGAGACAGGTAGCCCTGCAGGGTGGGCACTTATGGCCAGGTTCCACTGAAGCTGACCTGCACTCAGATGTCCCTGGTTCCATGCTTTTGCTGCATCTCCATTTCTGTCTAATCTCTGGGGAGATCCCCCTGCCAGTTCCCATGTCCTAGGGGATGTGGGATCTCCTGCAGCTAGGATCCCAGAGGTCTGTGGCAAGAGTGAGCAGTCCTCCAGTCCCTTCATTCACACTTCCCCAGGCACCATCTGGGTTTCTTTTTTGGAGACAAAAATATCCTTGTAGGAATGGTTGCACAGGTCTGCGAATATACTAAAAAATATTGAATTGTATACTTTAAGTGGGTGAATTGTGTGGTATATGAATTATATGCCAATAAGACTGATATTAGAAAAAGTCACACTGTTATCAGTCTTATAAATAGCATTAATTCTAGAAGTCCATGTATAATGTGTCAATAAATAAAGACCACCCAGATGAGAAAGCAAAGGCAGTCTATTCAGGGCTTTCTATAGCAATGGAGTTAGCCACCATTACTTGGTTTTGGCAGAAATTGAAAAGGGACGCAGAGATGTGGGAAAGTGTTATAGTGTAAAAAAGGGAAGGCTTCATGTATGCTGATTGGAAGGTGTTGGTGTAAGGAAGCTGTAGGTAGGCTAACTAGAAGTAGGGCATCATATGTGATTGACAAGCAGTGTATACTGTATCTGGCTTTCTTTGGCTTGTACTAAGTTGGAAGCAGGGACAAAAATTAGGGAACCTGCAGTTATTAATCAACTGACCATTTGGGATCCTTTTTTTTTTTTTTTTCAGGAACAAGCAAACAATCCAAAACCAAATAATAACCATTTAGTCTTCTTAGATTGTTTGCTAGAGATAGTGGTTTGACTTCCTACAAGTCTAAATGTCAGATTTAGACAGTCTAAATGCCTGTCAGATTTAGACAGTCTAAAAGCCAGTCTAAATGCCTGGCTTCCTGGTCTGGTTACTGTAGATAAGGGATTTGTTCCCTAAATTGCTTGTTGCAGATTGTGAGTCAAAGCTGTATTTTTATATGTGGTCTGGTTATTGTTCATTTGTATATTTAATTTCTCAGTAAAAATGCTTTTAAAATTATAGAGGAAAAAAGCCATTAAAAATATGTACCCAAGAATTAATAAAATATGATGGCCAAATAAAACGTTACCTATATGGAGGGATCCATAAACTTTACTTAGGAAGTGAATTGAAGTTATATTTCAATAAATAAGCAAGAAAGAAGAAGAAACGACATTCAAAAAAAAAGGTGATAGAATTCAGACAAGCAGGAACCTGAAGTTCTATGAAGAGCATAGGGTGTCTCTTCCTAGAGAGCAGCCTAGAGACTAAGGATGCTAGTAAGGAATTCTATGTGGGGAAGGAAGGAAGGGAGTTTCTAAAAGAGTTGATATAAAGGGATGTTTCCAAAGAAAATAGGGATATGTAAGGGTGTGGGGAAAGAAAGACAGTTACTTTAAAAAGGCATTAGATCCTACAGGAAAAACACAAATATATTTAGTGTTTGCAGTTTTATTATTTTGAATAATTGTTCACAGCAGAGCCTATAATTTTAAAGCTGCAATAATACCAACACTATTGTTTTTCAATAAAGTTAAAATATAAAATAACTTAGTTACAGAACAGATTGTATATATTATCATCCTTGATAAAGTAAAAGTACAGGTGACAGAAGTGGGGAGGTAGAAAGTTGGGAAAAAGTGCAGGGACAGGCATAAGTGCAGATCTCATTGTCGTAAGACAGGAAGCCTAGGGATACTATCCATAGTTAGGAAATGAAAAATAAGCAGATCAGTTAATTTTTTTTATTTTCTAAAATCTTTTAAAATCTGAGATTCTCTAATTTTTTTAAAAGAATATACTTTGAGTAGCCATCTACATATTTCTCCCCTTTTCTGACTAATCAATTTTGAGATCATAGCTTACTTTCACTGTTGCCTGTTTATCTTCCATTCCCTCTTCATCACAATCCTTTTCTCAATCATTGACTTTTAATAGCCAAATCTGATGAATTCTTTTTAGATTTTTCTGACATATTTGAGTCATTTGCTAATGAGAACTCATTTTCTAAAAACAGAGAGACTTTAGGTTTCCTCTTATTACTCTCCAAGGAGGGTGATATTACTCCCAATATTGCAGGAGTTGTAAACATGTTGTGTGATATTTTTCCTAATATCAAGAGGCAAGAGAGGATAATATTACTCCCAATATCACAGGGGGTGTACATCCACCCTGTGATACTGTTTTTAATACCTAGGGGAAAAGACAATGGCATTACTCCCAATATCGCATGAGGTGAACTCACCCTCTATGATACTGTTCCTAATATTCAGAGTGGGAAAAGATGATATTAAGTCCAATATCTGAGAAGTGTACAAACCCCTGTGATATTGTTTCTTATATCCAAGGGGAGACAGGATATTATTACTCTGAATATCACAGGGGGTGTACACCCCCCCATGCGATATTGTTTGTAATATCCAAGGGAGGAGAAGATGATATTACTCTCAATATCTCAGGGAGTGTACACCCACCCTGTAATATTGCACATAATATCCAGTGGGGGAGAGGATATTACTTTCAATGTCCCTGAGAGTGTACATACCCCTTGTGATATTGTTCCTAATATCCAGGAAGGGAGAGGATGATATTACTCCAAATATCGCAGGGAGCGCACAACTTTCCAGAGATATGGTTCCTAATATCCAGAATGGGAGAGGATAATATTACTCCCAATATTGCAGGGGGTGTACACTCCCTCCTGTGATATTGTTTCTAATATCCAGGAAAAGAAAGAATGATAATAATGCCCAATATTGAAAGTGTATACTCATTTCCTGTGATATTGTTCCTAATATACGGGGCGGGGGGAGAGGATGATATTACTCCTAATATCGCAGATGGTTTACACCCCTTCTGTGATAATCTTCCTAATATCCAGTGAGGGGGAAAATAATATTACTTCCAATATTGCAGGGTGTATACACCGCCCCCCCCGTGATGTTTTTCCCAATATCCAGGAGGGGAGAGGACGATATTAATCCCAATATCACAGGGGATGTACACCCCCCTGTAATATGGTTCCTGATATTCAAGAGGGAGAAGGATGATATTACCCCCAATGTTGCAGGGGGTGCACACCCTCTGTGATATTGTTCTTAATATATAGGTTTGGAGAAAAGGATATTAGTCCCAATATCTCAGGAGGTGTACACCCTTTTGTTGATACTGTTTTTAATATACAGAGGGTAGAAGATGATATTACTCCCAGTATCGCAGGAGGTGTACACCCCCCCCATGATGTTGTTTCTAATATCCAAGTAGGGGGAAAATGGTATTACTCCCAATATCGCAGAAGGTGTACACCTTCCCTGTGATATTGTTCCTAATATTCAGGGGGTAAGAGGATGATGTTACTTTCAATATTGCAGGAGGTGTACACCTTATCTGTGATATAGTTTCTAATATCCAGGAAGGGAGAGGATGATATTACCACATTATAGCAGGGGATGTACACGCCCTTATGATATTGTTCCTAATATCCAGAGGGGGAGAGGATGATATCACTCCTAATAACGCAGGGCATGTACACCCCCGTTACATTGTTCCTAATATCCAGAAGGGGAGAGGATGACATTACTCCCAATATCTCAGGGTGGGTACAGATCCCCTGTAATATTGTTCCTAATATCAAGGGGGAGAGA
This sequence comes from Pan troglodytes, assembly GCF_028858775.2. NCBI lineage: Eukaryota > Metazoa > Chordata > Mammalia > Primates > Hominidae > Pan > Pan troglodytes. Next base: position 66,713,154 of record NC_072403.2, read on the forward strand.
GGATAATATTACTCCCAATATCACAGGGGGTGTACACCACCCCTGTGATATTGTTCTTAATATCCAGGGGGAAAGAGCATGATATTCCTCCTATTATAGCATGGCTATATCACCACCCATGTGATATTTTACCTAATATACAGGAGGGGAGACGATTATATTACTTTCAATATCGCAGAAAGTGTACATCCCCTTTGTGATATTGTTCCTAATATCCGAGGGAAAGAGGATGATATTACTCGTAATATTGCAGGGGGTGTACACCTTTTTGTAATGTTGTTCCTAATATCCAGGAAGGAAGAGGATGATATTACTCTCAACATAGAAGGGGGTGTACACTCGCCCTTTGATATTGTTCCTAATATCAAGGGGGGTGGGAATCATATTACTATCCATATCACAGAGGGTATACAACCCCCCCATATGATATTGTTTCCAATATCCAGGGTGGAGAGGAATATATTACTCTCGATATTGCAGGGTGTTTACACCCGCCCTTTGATATTGTTCCTAATATCAAGGGAGGGAGAGGATCTTATTTTGTCCAATATCGCAGAATGAGTACACCCTCCATGAGATATAGTTCCTAATATCCAGGGGTGGAGAGGATGATACTACTCCTAATATCGCAAGGGGTGTACACGCCCCCTGTGATATTGTTTGTAATATCCAGGAAGGGAGAAGATGATATTACTTCCAAGATCGCAGAGAGTGTAAACCTCCCTTGTGATATTCTTCTTAATATCCAGGGAAAAATACGATGATATTATTGTTACTATTCCAGGGTGTGTACACCACCCCCTGTGATATTTTTCCTAATATCCAGAGGGAGAGATGATGATGTTACTCCTAATATCTCAGGGAGTGTACACCTTTTCTGTGATATAGTTCCTAATATCCAGGAGGGGAGAGGAGGATATTACTCTCAATTTGGCAGGTGGTGCACATCTCCTGTAATATTGTTCTTAGTATTCAGTTTGGGAGAAAATGATATTAGTTTCAATATCGCTGTGGGTGTACACTTCCCCAGTGATACTGTTTTTAATATGTGGCGGGGGGGAGGATGATATTACTCCCAATATCGCAGGAGGTGTACACCACTCCTGTGATGTTGTTCCTAGTATCCAGGCGGGGAGAAAATAATCTTACTCCCAATATCGCAGGGGGTGTACACACCCCTGTGATATTGTTCATAATATTCAGGGGGAAAGAGGTTGATATTACATTCAATGTCGCAGGGGTTGTACACCTTTCCTGTAACATAGTTCCTAATATCCAAAGGGAAAGAGCATGATGTTGCTCCTATTATAGCGGGGGTGTACACCCCCCCATGATATTGGTCCTAACATTTAGTGGGGGGTGAGGATATTACTCCCAATATTTCAGGTGGTGTACACCCCTCCTGTGATATTGTTCCTAACATCCAGAGGAAAAGAGGATGATATTACTCCCCATATTGCAGAGGTCGTACACACTTCCTCTGATACTGTTCCTAATTTTCAGGGAGGGAGAGGATGATATTACATTCAGTATCGCAGGTGTACACCCCCGCTGTAATATTGTTCATAATATTTAGAGAAAAGGATGATATTACTCCCAATATCGCGGGAAGTGTACATCCACTCTGTTATATTTTTCCTAATATCCGTGAGGAAAGAACATATTATCCTCCATTATCCAGAAGGTGTACACCCACTCTGTGATGTTTTCCTAATATCCAGGGGAAGAGAAAATGATATTACTCTTAATATTGCATGGGGTGTACACTCCCTCATGATATTGTTCTTAATATCCAGGGGGAAAGGATTATATTACTTCCAATATCCCAGGGGTGAACACCACCCCTGGGATATTGTTCCTAATATCTAAAAAGAAAGATGAGGATATTAGTTTCAGTATCGCAGGGGGTATAAACCTCCCCTGTGTTATTATTCCTAATATCCACTGGGGGAGGGGATGATATTACTCCCAATACTGCTGTGGGTGCACACCCCCACTGTGATATTGTTCCTAATATAAAGGGGGCTGAGGATAATATTGCTCCCAATATCGAAAGGGATGTACACCCCTGCTGTGATATTGTTCCTAATATCGCAATATCCTAACTCCCAATATTGCAGCAAGTGTACACCTCCCCAATTATATGTTTCCTAATACCCAGAAAAGGAGAGAATGATATTACTCCCAATATGCAGGGGGTGTACAACCCCCCCACTGATATTGCTCATAATATCCAAGGGAGGGAGGATGATATTACTCCAAATATCACAGGGGGTGTCCACCCTCACGTCATATTGTTCCTTATATCCAGTGGAATAGAGGATGATATTACTCTTAATATCACAGCAGGTGTACAACTTTCCTGTAATATTGTTCCTAATATTTTTTGGGAAGAGAGGATGACATAACTCCTAATATCGCAGGGGGTGTACACCACCCCTGTGATATTGTTCCTAATATCTTTGAAGGGAGAGGATGATATTACTCCCAATGTCGCAAGGAGTGTATACATTTTTGTGATATTGTTCATAATATTCAGGGTCGAGAGGATGATATTACTTGCAATATCACAGGGAGTGTACACCCTCCTATGATACTGTTCATAATATTTAGGGAAGGAGAGGATAATATTACTCTCAATATCACAGGGGGTCAACACCACCCTGTGATATTGTTTGCAATATACAGAGGAGGAGAGGATGATATTACTCACAATATCACAGGGGGTGTACACCTTCTGTGATATAGTTTGCAATATCAAGAAGGGAAGAGAACGTTACTACTCCGAGTATCACAGTTGGTGTACAACCCTCTGTAATATTGTTCATAATATCCAGCTGGGGAGAGGATATTAATCCCAATATCGCAGGGGTTATACACTCCCCTGTTATATTGTTGGTAATATTAAGGGGAGGGAGGATGATATTACTCCCAATGTCATAAACACCATGTGTGTACACCTTCCTGTAATCTTGTTTGTAATATCCTGGGAAGAAACGATGACATTATACCCAATATCGCAGAGGGTGTCCACCCCACTGTGACACTGTTTGTAATATCCAAAGGGGGAGAGGATGATACTACTTCCAATATGGCAGGGCATGTACACCCTCCTGTGATATTGTTCCTAAAATCTAGCCAGAGAGGGGCGGGTAGAGGATATTTTTCCCAATATCACAGGGGGTTTACACCCCCTATGATATTGTTTCTAATATCCAAGGGGTAAAACGATATTACTCCCAATATCACAAAGGGTGTACATACACCCTGGAATATTGTTCCTAACATACAAGGAGGAAAGGATGATATTATTTCCAACATGGCAGGGGGTGTAAAACCTCCTGTGATATTGTTCGTAATATTCAGGTGGGGAGAGGACTATATTACTCTAAATATCGTAGGGTGGGTACACCCCCCTGTGATATTGTTTGTAATATTCAGGGGGGAGAGAGGATGATATTTCTACCAATATCATAGACGGTGTACACCCTCCTGTGATATTGTTCATAATATCTTGAAGGGGAGAGGATAATATTACTCCCAATATCATAGGGGTGTACAAACCTTTGTGATAGAATTCAAAATATCTAGAAGCAGAGAGGATAATATTACTCCGAGTATCGCAGGGGGTGTACATCCCCCTGTTATATTGTTTGTAATACCCAGGGGGAAAGAAGATGTTATTACTGCCAATATCACAGGGGGTGTACACCCCTCTGTGATAGTGGTCATTATATCCAGGAAGAGAGAAGATGATATTACTCCCAATATCGTAAACAACTTGTGTGTACACCCCTCTATGATAAACACCCTCATGGAATATTGTTTCTAATATCCAGAGGGAAAGAAGATTATATTACTCCCAATATCACAGAAGGTGTACACCCCCTCCTGTGATATGCTTCATAATATTCAGGGAATTGGAGGTTAATATTACTCCAAAAATCTCAGGGGGTGTACACTCCCACTGTAATATAGTTAATAATATCCAGGGAGAGACAGGATGATATTACTCCCAATATCATAGGGTGTGCACACCCCTGCTGTGATATTGTTCCTAATATTTATAGGGGAGAGGATGATATTACTCCCAATATCGCAGGCGGTGTGCACCGCCCAGTGATATTGTTCCTAATATTCAGGGGAGGGGAAAGGATGATATTACATCCAATAACACAGGGGGTATACACCCCCACTGTGATGTTTTTTATAATATCCAGGGGAGTAGAGGATGTTTCTCTTAATATCGCAGAGGGTGTACACCCCTCTGTGATATTGTTTGTAATATTTAGTGGTAAAGAGGATGTTATCACTCCCAATATCACAGGGGCTGTACAACCCCCTGTGATATTGTTTGTAATACTCAGGTTGGGAGAAGACGATATTATTCGCAATATCGCATGGGGTGTGCATCCCACTGTGATACTGTTCATAATATCCAGGGAAAAAGAGGATCATATTACTCCAAATATCAAATGGGCTGTACACCCCCTCCCAGTGATATTGTTTGTAATGTCCGGAAAGAAAAAGGATGATATTACTCCCAATATCCCAGAGTGTACACCCCCGTGTGAGGTTGTTCATAATATCGAGGGAGGAGAAAATGATATTACTCCCAATATCGCAGGGGGTGTACTCCTACCCGTGATATTGTTCAAAATATCCAAAGAAGGACAGGATGATATTACTCCCAATATCGCAGGAAATGTACACCACCCCTATAATATTGTTCTTAATATCCAAAAAGGAAAGGTTGATATTAATCACAATATCACAGGGGATGTACACTGCTCCTGTGGTATTGTTCCAAATATCCATGGAGGGAGAAAATTACATGACTCCCAATATTGTCGGGGGTGTACACCCCTCCTGTTATATTCTTCCTAATATCAAGAGAAGAAGAACAATGTCACAGGGTGTAAAACCCCCCTGTGATATTGTTTTTAATATTTAAGGGGGAAAGAGAATAATATTACTCCCAATATTGCAGGTGGTGTACACCCCCTCTGTGATATTGTTCTTAATATCCAATGAAAATGAGTATGATATTACTCCCAATATCGCAAAGCGTGTACACTCCTTTTGTGATATTGTTCCTAGTATCCAGGGGGGAAGACTATGATATTACTACCAATATCACAGGGGGTGTATACGCCCCCTGTGATATTGTTCCTAATATTCAGAAGGAAAGAGCATGATATTACTCCCAATATGGAAGGGTGTGTACACCTCCTGCGATTTTTTGTTTTTTAGACAGAGTCTCGCCCTGTCGCCCAGGCTGGAGTGCAATGGCACGGATCTCTGCTCACTGCAACCTCCACCTCCCAGGTTTGAGCAACTCTCCTTCCTCAGCCTCCAGACTAACTGGGATTATAGGCGCCTGCTGTCATGCCCGGTTAATTTTGTTATTTTTAGTAGAGACGGGGTTTCACGATGTTGGTCAGGCTGGTTTTGAACTCTTAACCTCAAGCAATCCACCCACCTCAGCGTCCCAAAGTGCTGGGATTACAGGTGTAACCGCCCCCTACCCCCAACACCGTGATATTGTTTCTAATATTCAGGGAGAAAGAGGATGATGTTACTCCCATTATCACAGGGGGTGTACACCTCCCCTGTGATATTGTTCCAAATATTCAAGGGGGGAGAGGATGATATTATTCTTAATATCGCAGAAGGTGTACATCCCCGCTGATATTGTTTCTAATATTTGGGGGTGGGGGGAGAGGAGGGTGATATTACTCCTTATATCATGGGGTGTGTACACCTCCTGTGATCTGGTTTATAATATCCAGAGTGGGTGAGGAGGGTGATATCACTCCTAATATCGCAGACAATGTGCAACCGCCTGTGATATGACTTGTAATATCCAGGAGGGGAGAGAAAGGTGATGTTACTCATTATATCTTGAGGGATATATGACTCCCTGTGATATAATTCGTAATATCTATGGGGAAAAAGAAGGGTGATGTTACTCCCCATATCACGGGGGATGGACACCCTTCTGTGATATGGTTCATTATACCCAGGTAGGGAAAGGAGGGTGATATTACTCCCCAAACCCCGGGTGTGTACACACATCTGTGATACGGTTGATAATACCCAGGGTGGGAGAGGAGGGTGATGTTACTTTCAATATCCTGGAGGGTGTACACTTCCCTGTGATATGGTTCATAATATCCAGGAAGGGAGAAGTGGGTGATATTACACCCCACATCACGGGGGGTGTACATCCCTGTGATATGGTTTGTAATATCCAGAAGGGGAGAGGGAGATATTACTTCTCATGTCGTGGGAACCCTACACAACCCTGTGATATGGTTCGTAATATGTGGGGTGGGGGGGGGGCGGAGAGGGTGATATTACTTTCCGTATTGTGGAGTGCATACACCCCCCTGTGATATGGTTTGTAATATCCAGGGGAGGGGGAGAGGGTAATATTACTCCGTATATCACAGAAAGTGTGAAACTGTGATAAGGTTCGTAATCTCCCAAGTTTGAGAGGCTGCTGTTACTCCTCATATAGCAGGGGGCATACATCACTCTGTGATGTGATTCGTAATATCCCAGGGAGGAGAGGGTGATATTACTTCCCATATCGCAAGGGGCAAACACCCTCCTGTGATATGGTTTGTAATATCCCAGGGGGGAGAAAGTGATATTACTCTCCATATTGCAGGGACGTACACCTGCTTGTGATACGGTTTGTAATATTCCGGGTGGGAGAGGGTAATGTTGCTCTCCATAGCATGAGGGGTGGACACCCCCTTGTATATGATTCTTAATATTCCAGGGGAGAGAGGATGATGTTACTCCCCACATCACAGAGGCGTATACCCCCCTGTGTATACATACACAGTATACATACAAGTATACATACTTGGGCGTATACCTCCCAAGTAATATCTTGGGAGAAAGAAGTTGATATTACTTTCCATATCGTGGGGGCATACACCCCCTTGTTATATGGTTCATAATATCTCGTGGGGTGGGGGGAATATTACTCTCCTAATTGCAGAGGCGTACACATCTCTGTGATATGGTTCGTAATATCCCAGTGGGGAGAGGGTTATATTACTCCTTATACCGCGGGAGGTATACACCCCCGTGATATGGTATGTAATATCTCGGGAAAGAAAGGGTGATATTACTTTCGACATCCTGGAATCTTACACCCCACTGTGACATCGTTCGTAATTTCCAGGAAAGCAGAGGGTAATATTACTCCCCATATTGCAAGGAGTGTACACCCCATGTGACCTGGTTCGTAATATTTTGGAGGAAAAGTGTGATATTACTTTCCATATTGTGGGGGGTGTACACCCCCGTGTGACATGGTTAGGAATATTCCAGGGGCGCGTGGGTGATATTACTCACCATATCTTGGAGGATGTACACTTCCATGTGATATGGTTCATAATATTCTGGGAGGCATAGGGTGATATTACTCCCCATATAGCGGGGATCATACACACCCCTGTGATATGGTTCATAATATGCAGAGGGAAAGAGGGTGATAATACTTTTCATATCACAGTGGGTGTACAACCCTCTACACCCCCTTTTGATAAGATTCATAATATTCCAAAGGGGAGAGGATTATACTACTCCCCATAGAGCGGGATGTATACACTCCTCTGTGATATGGTTCATAATATCCCAGGAAATAGAGGGTGATATTACTCCTCATATCATGGGAGGTGTGCACCCCTCATGATATGGTCCGTAATATCTGGAGGGGCGGAGAGGGTGATATTACTCCCCATACTGTGGGGGAATGTACACTCCGCTTTTATATGATTCATAATATCCAGGAAGGGAGAGGGTGATATTGCTTCCCATATTGAGTGGAGAGTGGTGTACACTCCCCTGTGATATGGTTTGTAATATCCAGGAAAAAAGAGGGCAGTATTACTCCCCATATCGTGGAGGGTGTGATGTGCCTCCTAATGTCTTGGGGGCAGAGGGTGATATTACTCCTATTACTCCCTGTATTACGGGGGTTGTACAACCCTTTGTGATATGTTTCATTATATCCCGGGGGGGGGGACTAGGGTGATATTACTCCCCATATCGCAGGGGGCATACACCCACCTGTGATATGGTTTGTAATAGAGGGCAAAAGGGTGATATTACTCCCCATATTGCAGGGGTTTATGCCCCCCTGTGATGTGGTTAGTAATATCCCGGGTGGGAGAGGGTGATATTGTTTTCCATATCACTAGGGGCATACACCCCCCTGTGATATGGTTTGTAATATTCCAGGGGAGAAAGGTTGATATTACTCCCCATATCGCTGAAGGCTTTTACCTTCCCCCACCCCGTGATATGGTTCATAATATCTTGGGAAGGAGAAGTCGATATTGCTGCCAATATTGGGGGAGGGTGGGGGGACGTACACCCCTCTGTGATATGGTTCATAATATCCCAGTGGGGAGAAGGGACTATTACTTTCCTTATTGTGGGGGCATACACACCCCTGTGATGTGGTTCGTAATATCTTGAAGGGAGAGGGTGATATTAGTCCCCATATCGCCCATGGTGTACACCACCTAGTGATATGGTTTGTAATATCCCACAGGGGAGAGGGTGATATTACTCTAGCTATCGTGGGGCATACACCCCCTGTGACATGGTTCATAATTTCCAGCAAAGGAGAAGGTGATATTACTCCCCATATCGCGAAGAGCATACATTTTCCTGTGACATAGTTCGCAATATTTTTGGGGGGAAAGGGTGATATTACTTTCCATATTGTGCCGGGTATACACCCCCCTGTGACATAGTTTGTAATATCTTGGGGAAGAGAGGGTAATATTACTCCCCATATCATGGAGGGCATAAAACCCCTGTGATATGGTTTGTAATATTCCAGGGGGGAGAGCGTGATATTACTTCCCAAATGGCGTGGGGTAGGGGGGAGGTACACCCCCTGTGATATGGTTCATAATATCTCGAGGAAGAGAGGGTGATATTACTTCTCATATCATGGAGGGCGTACACCCCCCTGTGATATGGTTTGTAATATCTTGAGGGGAGAGGGTGATATTATTCCCATATCACTGGGGGAATACATATTCCTGTGATGTGGTTCCTAATATCCTGGGGCGGAGAGGGTGATATGGTTTGTAATACTTCAGGAGAAAGAGAGTGATATTATTCTTCATATCACGGGTGGTGTACAGAACCCTGTGATATGGTTCATAATATCCCAAAGGGGAGAGAATGATGTTACTCCCATATCACGGGGAGGTACACCCCCTCCGTGATATGGTTCATAATATCTCGGAGTGGAGAGGGTGTTATTACTCTCTATATTGCGGGAGGCGTGCACCTCTTTGTGATATGATTTGTAATATCCCAGTGGTGGAGGATACTATTACTCCCTATATGGCTGGGGGAGTACACTCCTTTGTGTATGGTTTGTAATATCTCGGGGAAGCAGAGGGTGAAATTACTGCCCATGTCGCAAGGGGAGTACACCCTCTTTGGATATTGTACATAACATGCCGGTCGGGAGAAGGTGATATTACTGTCCATATTGCGGGGGGGCATATAGCCCCTTGTGATATCGTTCATAATACCCCGAGGGGGAGAGTGTGTTATTACTGTTCATATCGCCAGGGAGTACAACCTCCTGTGATATGGTTTGTAATATCCAGAGAGGGAGAGGGTAATATTATTCTCCATATCACAGAGGGCTTGCACCCCCTTGTGATATGGTTCATAATGTCCAGGGGAGGAAGAGGATGATATTACTTTCAATATCACAGGGGGAGTAAACCTCCCTGTGATATTGTTCATAATATCCAGAGAAAAAGAAAATGATATTACTCCCAACATCGCAAGAAGTTTACACCCCACTCTTATATTGTTTGTAACATCTGGGAGTTGGAGAAAGGATATTACACCTAATATCACAGGGGTTGTACACCCACTTGTAATATTGGTCGTAATATCCAGGAGGGGAGAGGATGATGTTACTCCCAATATTCTAAACACCCTGTTTGTACACCCACCATGATATTTTTTGTAATATTCGGGGGGAGAGAGGACGATATTACTTCTAATATCACAGGGCGTGTACCCCCCACCCTGGGGTATTGCTCTTAATATTCGGGGGGGGGTGAGGATGATATTACTCCCTATATCGCAGGGTGTGTACACCCCCTTTAATATTGTTTGTAATATCAAGTGCAAAGAGGATGATATTACTCCCAATATCGAAAATGGTGTGCACCAACCTGTTATATTGTTTGTAATATACAGAAAGGGAGAGGAAGACATTACTCCTAATAAAGCAGAAAGTGAAAAACACTTTGTGATATTGTTCGTAATATCCAGGGAGGAAGAGGATGATATTACTCTCAATATGGTAAACACGCTGTGTGTACACCCTCTCTGACATTGCTCCAAATATCCAGAGGAGGAGAGGATGATATTACTGCCAATATGGCACAAGGTGTACATTCTTCCTGTTACATTGTTTCTGATATCCAGGACAGAGCCAATGATATTACTCTTAATATTGCAGGGGGTAACCCCACCTGTGATATTGGTCCTAATATCCAGGGTGGGAGAGGATGATATTATTCTCAATATCACAGGAAATGTACACCTTCCCTGTGATATTGTTCGTAATGTTTAGGGGGTGAGAAGATAATATTACTCCCAATATCACAGGGGGTGTACCCCTTCCCGATGACATTGTTGCTAATATGGGGGAGAAGATGATATTACTCCCAATATTACAGAAGGTGTACACCCCCCTGTGATATTGTTCCTAACATCCAGAAGAAAAGAGGATAATATTACTCTCAATATTGAAGGAGGTGTACACCCACCCTGTGATATTGTTCTTAATATCCAGGAAGAAAGAGAATGATATTAGTCTTGATATTGAAGGAGATGTACACACCCCCGTGATATTGTTCCTAATATCTAGAAAAGGGGACAATGACATTGCTCCCAATATCGCAGGGGGTGTACACCTTTTCTGTAATATTGTTTCTAATATCCAGGGGGAGGAGAAATAGTATTATTCCCAATATTGCAGGGGGTGTACACACTTTCTGTGATATTGTTCATAATATCAAGGGGGGAACAGGATGTTATTACTCTCAATATCACCCATTGTGACATTGTTTTTACTATCCAGGGTAGGAAAGGATAATACTACTCCCAATATTGCAGGGGGTGCACACCTGCCTTGTGATATAAAGGGGGAAAGGATGATATTACTCCCAATATTGCAGGCAGTGTACACCCCCTTTTGATGTGGTTCATAATATCCGAGGGGGGAGAGGATAATATAAGTCTCCATATCGCAGTGGGTGTACATCACCATTTGATATTGTTTGTAATATCCAGGGGGAGAGAATGATATTACTCCAATGTTGCAGAATGTTTACACCACCCTGTGATATTGTTCATAATATAGAGAGGGAAAGAGGATGGTATTACTCCCTGTATCGCAGGAAGTGTACACCTCTTTGTGATATTTTTCATAATATCCAGGAGGGAGAGGATAGTATTACTCCCAATATCACAGAAGATATAACCCCCCTGGGATACTGTTTGTAATATCTAGAGAAAGAGAGGATGATATTACTCCAAATATAGCAGGGGGTTATGCTCCCCTGTGGTATTGTTTGTAACATCCAGAAGAAAAGAGGATGATATTACTGCCAATATCTCAGGGGATGTACACTTTTCTATGATATTGTTCATAATATGCAGAAGGGAAGAGGAAGATATTACTCCTAATATTGCAGGGGGTGTACATCCCCTTGTTATATTGTTCATAATATTCAGAGGGGAGAGGATTATATTACTCCCAATATCGCAGAAGGTCTACCCCACCCTATGATATTGCTCATAATATCCAGGCAAAGGAGAGGATGATACTACTCTCAATATCGAAGGGAGTGTACACCCATCCTGTGATATTGTTCCTAATATACAGGGAAGAGAAGATAAAATTACTACAAATAACGCAGGGGGTGTCCACTCATCCTGTGATATTGTTCCTAATATCCAGGGGCTATCCGCATTCCCTGTGATATTGTTTCTAATATCCAGGGTGGGAGATGATAATATTACTCCCAATGATGCAGGGGATGTACACCCTCCTCCGTGAAACTGTTCTTAATATCCAAAGCGTGAGAGGATATTACTCACAATATTGCAGGCGGTGGAAACTCCTCCTGTGATATTGTTTCTAATATCCAAAGGAAGAGAGGATATTACTCCAAATATAGCAGGGGATGAACACACCCTGGTGATATTGTTTCTAGTATCTGGGGTAAAGAGGATGATATTACCCTTAATATCACAGGGGATGTATATCTACCCTGTGATATTGTTTGTAACATCCAGAATGGAATAAAATAATATGACTCCCAATATCGGAGGGAATGTACACCCGCCCTGTAATATTGCTCCTAATATCCAGGGGATAGAGGATAGTGTTGCTCCCAATATCGCAGGATGTGTAAACCACCCCTGTGATATTGTTCCTAATATGCGGGGGTCGGGGGGAGGGATGATATTATGTCCAATATCACATCTCCCCTGTACATCTCCCCTGTAATATTCTTTTTAATATACAGGGGAGGGGGAGAGGATGACATTACTCCCAGTTTTGCAGGGGATATACACCCCACCCCCCGTAATATTGTTCTGAATACCCAGGGGTGTAGAGAACGATATTACTTTCAATATTGCAGGCGATGTAAACGCCTTCTGTGATATTGTTCCTAATATCCAGGATATTACTTTCAATATCGCACTGGATGTACACGCCCCCTTGATATTTTTCCTAATATCCATGGGGAGAAAGGAGTTGTAACTCCCCACCCCCCTGTTATATTGTTTCTAATATCCAGCAGGGTAGCAACTGATATTACTCCCAATATCACAGAAGATGTACGCCCTCTCTGTGATCTTGTTTCTAATATCCAGGGGGAAGAGGATGATATTATTTTCAATATCACAGGAGGTGTAATCCTTTTCTGTGATATTGTTTCTATAATCAAGGAAATAGAGGATAATATTACTCCCAATATCACAGGGAATGTACAACCCCCTCTGATATTGTTTTTAATATCCAAAGGGAAAGAGCATGATATTACTTCCAATATTGCAAGGGGTGTACATCCCCCCTGTTATATTGTTCCTAATATACATGTGGGGAGAGGATAATATTACTTCCAATATCGCAGGGGATTTACATTTCCCTGTGATATTGTTTCTAACATTCAGGGAGGGAGAGGATGATATTAATCTTAATATCACAAGGGGTGTTCACACCTCTGTGATATTGTTCCTAATACCCAGTTGGGGGAAGGTAAATATTACTCGGAATATTTCAGGGAGTGTACACACACCTTGTGGTATGGTTCCTAATATACAGGGGAGAAGAGGATGATACTACTCCAAATGTCGCAGGGGGGTGATATTGTTTTTAATATTTAGGGGAAGAAAGAATAATATTACTCCCAATATTGCAGGGTGTGTACAACCCCCTTTGATATTGTTCCTAATATTTAGGGAGGGAGACGATGATATTACTATCAATATCGCAACGGGTTTACACCCCACCGTGATATTGTTCCTTACATCCAGGGAGGGAGAGGATGATATTACTCACAATGTACACCCTCCCATGATATTGTTTTTAATATTCCAGGGGAAGGCAGTGATATTATTGCCAGTATAGCAGGAGTTGTACACCTTTTGTGTAATATTTTTCTAATATCATGGGGGAAGAGAGGATGATATTATTCCCAACATCACAAGGGGTGTACACCCACCCTGTGATATTGTTTTTAATATTGAGAAGAAAAGAGAATGACATTACTCCCAATATCGCATGGGGTGAAGACCCCCTCTGTGATATTTTTTCTAATATTCAGAGGGTGAGAGGATGATATTACAGCCAATATTGCAGGGGTTGTACAAACTCCTGGGTTATTGATTCTTATATCCACAGGGAGATAGGATGATATTACACCCAATATCGCAATTTTGGGAGTAATATCATCCTTTCCCCTCCTGGATATTAGTAACAATATTACGGGGGAGTGTACACCTTTTGCAATATTGGGATAAATATCATTCAATCCACCCCTGGTATTACAAACAATGTCACAAGAAGGGGTGTATACCCCCTGCGATATCGGGAGTAATTTAATCCTCTCGCACCCTGGTTGTTAGAAACAATATCACAAGGGGATTTACACGCTTGCAATATTGGAAGCAACATCATACTTTCTTCGACGGCATATTAGAAACAATCTCACTGGGGCACTGAATACCGCCTGCGATATTGGGAGTAATATAATCTTCTCCCCACCTTGATATTAGAAACAATATCACAGGGAGCGTGTAATCCCTCTGTGATATTGACAGTAATGTCATCCTTTCCCTCAATCTATATTAGGAACAATATCACCGAAGGGATGTACACCTTCTGTGATATTGAGGGTATTATCATCCTCTTCCCTCCTGGATTTTGGGAACACTATCACGTGGTGGGTCTACACCCCTGAAATATTGGGAGCAATATCATCCTCTCTTCCAGTAGATATTAGGAACAATATCACGCTGGCGGGGGGCGTGTACAACGCCTGCGATATTGGGAATAATATCATTCTCTCTTTCCCTGGATATTAGGAACAACAACGAGGGGGCGGGGGGAATAAACATCTCCTGTGATATTTGAAATAACATCATTCTCTCATCCTTTGGATATTAGGAACAATATCACAAGAAGATTGTACACCCTTTGCGATATTGAAAGTAATATAACACTCTCCTCCTGGATATTATAAACAATATTACCGGGGGTGTACACCCCCTGCCATATTAGTGGTAATATTATCTTCTCCCCCTCTGGATATTTAAGACAATATCAAAGCGAAGGTGTACACCTTTGCGTTATTTGGAGTAATATATTTTTCCCTCCCTGGAAATTAGGAACAATATCCCAGGTGGGGTGTACACTCCCTGCGATATTGAGAGTAATATCACCCTCTCCTCTCCTGGATACTAGGAACAATTTCAAAGAGGGGGTGTACAACACCTGGACTAATATCATCTTCCCCTCCCCCTAATTAATAGGAACAGTATCACAGGGACGTTGTACACCCCTGCGATGTTGGGAGTTGTATCATCCTCTTCTCCCACTGTGTATTAGAAATAATATCACAGAGGAAGTGTACACCCCCTGCAATCCTGGAAGTAATATCATCTTCTCCCCACTTTAATCTTAGGGAAAAATATCACTAGGAAAGAGTACAAAACTACAATTTTGAAAGTAATATAATCCTCTACCTCCCTTCATATTAGAAACAATATCACAGGGCGGGGTGTAAACTCTCTGAGATATTGGAAGTAATATTATTCTCTCCCCCAGTGTATATTAGGAAGAATATCACAGGGGGTGTGTACACCCCTTGCGATATTGCAAGTAATATCCTCTCCCAACCCGGATATTAAAAACAACATCACAGGGCTGTGTACACGCCCTGCGATATTGGGAGTAATATCATCCTCTCCTCTCCTGGATATTAGAAACAATTTCAAAGGGGGAGTGTACACCCCCTGCGCTATTGAGATTAATATCATTTTCTCTCCCCCCGATATTAGAAACAATATCACAGGGAAGGTGTACAGCCCTTATGATATTGGAAGTAATATTTTCCTCCCCCCTCTGGATATTAGAAACAATATCACAGGGGGGTGTGCACCCCCTGCGATATTGAAAGTAATACCATCCTCTCCTTCACTGGAAATTAAGAATAATGTCAC
Source organism: Pan troglodytes (assembly GCF_028858775.2). Classification (NCBI taxonomy): domain Eukaryota; kingdom Metazoa; phylum Chordata; class Mammalia; order Primates; family Hominidae; genus Pan; species Pan troglodytes. The sequence goes on from NC_072403.2 coordinate 66,728,964, forward strand.
ACGGGGTTTGTAAACCACCAGCGATATTGGTAGTAATATTATACTCTCCCCCCTGGATATAGGGAACAATATTACATAGGAGGGTACACCCCCTGCCATATGGGGAGTAATATTACCTTCTCCACCCCTGGATATTAAAAATAATGTCACAGGGAAGTTGTATACCTGCTACGATATTGCAAATAATATCATCCTTGTTCCCCCTGGATATTAGGAGCTATAAGCGGGAGGGTGTACATCCCCTAATATAGTGGGAGTAATATCCTCTGTGCTCCTCATTATTAGAAATAATATCACCGGGGGTGGTGTACTCCCTCTTCGATATTGGGTGTAATATCATTTTTCCCAACTTAAATAATAAGAACAATATCACAGGGAGGTTTTCCCTTTTATGATATTGAGAGTGATGTCCTCTCCTCCCCTAAATATTAGGAAAAATATAAAAGTGGGGGTGCACAACCTCTGGGATATTAAAACTAATATCATTCTCTCTCCACTTAAATATTAAAAACAATATCAAAGGGAGGGCATACACTCTTTTGATATTGGGAGTAATATTATTCTCTCCCCCTATATTAGGAACAATATCACAAAGCAAGTGTACACCCCCTGAATTATTAAGAGTAATATCATTTTCTGTCCCCGAAGATATTAGAAAAAATAGCACTGGAAATGTGTACAACCCCTGCAATATTGAAAGTAATATAATCCCTTTTCTCCCTGCATATTAAAAAAAATCACAGGAGGGGGTGTAAACTCCCTGCGATATTGAGAGTAATATCATCCTCTCCCCACTTTATGTTAGAAACAGTATCACTGGAGGTGTGTACATCCTGTGCGATATTGCAAGTAATATCCTTTTTCATCTTGGATATTAAAAACTATATCACAGGGGGGTGTACATGCCCTGTGATATTGGGAGTAATATCATCCTCTTTTCTCTTGGATATTAGAAACAATATCACAGGGGAAGAGTACACCCTGTGCGACATTGAGAGTAATATTATTTTCTCTTCACCTTGCTAATAGAAACTGTATGACTGGGCGTGGGGGGGGGGTGGGTGTACAGCTTCTGCGATATTGGAACTAATATCTTATTTTCCCCTGAATATTAGGAACAACAACATAGAGTTGTGTACACCCCCTGCCATATTGAAAGTAATATCATCCTCTTCTTCACTGAAATTAAGAACAATATCATAGGGGAATGTCAATCACCTGTGATATTGGGAGTAATATCATCCTCTCCCTTCCTGGATATTAGGAACAATATTACAGTGAGGGTGTACACCTTTTGTGATATTGGGAGTAATATCATCCTCTCCCCACCCGGATATTAAAAGCAATATCACAGGAACGTTGTACACCTGCTGCGTTATTGGGAGTAATATCACCCTCTCCCCACTCTGGATATTAGGAACAATATCACGGGGGTGTGTGTACACCCCCTACGTTATTGGGAGTAATACCATCCTCTCCACTCCTAAATATTAGTAATAATTTCATAGGTGGGGTGTACACCCTCTGTGATATTTTTAATAATACCATTTTCTCCCCCCCCCCGAATTTTAGAAACAATATCACAGGGTGAGTGTACACCCCCTGCGATATTGAGAGTAATATCATCCTCTCACCCCCTGGATACTAGAAACAGTATCTCAATGGTGGTGGTACACTCTCTGCAATATTGAGAGTAATATCATCCTCTCTCCCCAGGATATAAGGAACAATATCACAAAGGAGTTTACACCACCTGCAGTATTGGGAGTAATATCATCTTCTCTTCCACTGGATATTAGAAATAATCTCACAGGGAGTGTGTACACCCCCTGCAATATTGGGAGCAATATCATCCTCTTCCCTCCTGGATTTTAAAAACAATATCCCAGGGCTGTTGTACACCACTTGCAATATTGAGAGTAATATCATTATCTCTTTTCCTAGATATTAAGAACAATATCATGGCGGGGGTTGTGTACATACCCTGCGATACTGGGAGTAATATCCTCTCTTTCCCTGGATATTAGGAACAAAATCACAGGGGAGTTGAAGACTTCCTGCGATATATGGAGTAATATCGTTCTTTCCCTTCCTGGATATTAGAAATAATATCACAAAGGAGGTGTTCACTACCTGTGGTTTTGAAGTAATATCAGTCTCTTAGCCTTTGGATATTAAAAACAATATCACAGCGGGGGTGTACATCCTCTTGGATATTGAAAGTAATGTCACCCTCTTTCTCCCTGGATATTAGAAACAGTATCACAGGAGGGGGTGTACACCCCTTGGGATATTGGAAGTAATATCAACCTCTCCTTCCCTGGATATTAGGAACAATATCACAGAATTGGTGTGCACTCCCTGATATATTGAAAGTAATATTATCCTGTCCCTTCCTTCATATTAGGAACACTATCACAGGGGTGGGGGATAAAGTCCCTGTGACATTCGGAGTAATATTAACCTCTCCCCCACTGTATAATAGGAACAATATCACAGAAAATGGTGTATACACCATGTGATATTTTAAGTAATATCATCCTCTTTCAACCTGGGTGTTATAAACAATATCACAGGGTAGTGAACATGCCCTGCAAAATTGGGAGTAACATCACCCTCCTACCTACTGATTATTAGAAACAATATCCCAAAAGGAGTGTATACCTCCTGTGATATTGATAGTAATATTATTTACTACCATTCTGGATATTAGAAACAATATCACACGGGGTTCGTACAGCCTCTGTGATATTGGGAGTAATATTATTTTCTTCCCCTCCGATATTAGGAAATATGTCACAGGTACACCCCCTGCGATATTGAAAGTAATATAATTCTCTTCTTCACTAAATATTAAGAACAATATCACTGGGGGTGTGTAAACCCCCTGAGATATTGAAAGTAATATCATCTCCCTCCGGGATATTAAAAACAATATTACACGAAAATTGTACACCTTCTGCGCAATTGGGAGTAATATCATTTTTTCCCTTGACGGATATTAAGAACACTTCCTTCGATATTGGGAGTAATGTCATCTTTTTCTCTCCTGCATATTAGGAACAATATTAGAGGGGGTTTGTACACCCCCTGCAATAGTGGGAGTAATATCATCCTCTTCCTCCCTGCATATTAGGAAAAATATCACAGAATGTGTATACACCCTCTGTGATATTGAGAGTAATATCTTCCTATTCACTCCTGGGTATTAGAAATAATATCACAAAGTTAGGGGTGTACACCCCCTGCGATACTGGAAGTAGTATTATTTTCTCGCCCCCTGGATATTAGAAACAATATCACAGGGGGGTTTACACCCATGAAATATTGGAAGTAATATCATCCTTTCTTCCACTGGATGTCAGGAACAATCTCACAGGAGGGGTGTACACCCCCTGCGATTTGGGGAGTAGTATAATCTCCCCCCTTGATATTAGAAACAATATCTCAGGGGGCGTATAACCCCCCTGTGATATTGACAGCAATAATCATCTTCTCCCTCATTGGATATAAAAAAAGTCACAAGAGGGGTGTACACCCCCTGCGATATCGGGAGTAATATCATCCTGTTTTCTCCTGAATATTAGGAATAAAATCAAAGGGCGGGTGTACACCACCTACGATATTAATAGCATCTTCTCTTTCTCTAGACATTAGGGACAATGTCACAGTGGGGGCGTACACTCCTCCCGTGATATTGAGAGTAATATCATCATCTCTTTCCCTGGATATTGGGAACAATATCACAGAGGGGTTTTACACCCACTATGATATTTGTAGTAATATTATTCTGTCCTGTCCTGGATATTAGGAACAATACCACAAGAAGGTTCTACACCCTTTGCGATATTGGGAGTAATATCATCCTCTCTTCCCCTGGAAATTAGGAACAATGTTATAGGGAGCGTGTACACCCCCTGCCATATTGGGAGTAATGTCATCTTCTCTGCCCTGGATATTTAACGCCATATCACAGGGGTGGTGTACACTACCTGCGAAATTGGGAGTAATATAATCCTTTCCTCTCTTGATATTAGAAACAATATCAAAAGGGGTGTATCACAATTACACCCCTTGCAATATTGGGTGTAATATCATCCTCTCTCCCCTTGGATATTAGCAACAATATCACAGGTGTGTGTACACTTTCTGTGATAATGGGAGTAATGTCGTCCTCTTCCCCCCTGGATATCAGGCACAATATTACAGGGTGTGTGTACACTCCCTGCGATATTAAAAGCAATATCATCCTCTTCCCCCCTGGTTATTATAAACACTATCACAGGGGATGTCGTATACCCCCTGTGATATTGAAAGTTATATTATCCTCTACCCCTCTGAATATTAAAAATATTATCACAGAAAAAGTGTACACCTCTGCAATATTAGGAGTAATACCATCCTCTTGTCTAATGGATATTAGGAACAATATCACAGTGGGAGTGTACACCCCTGCGACATTGGAAGTAATATCATCCTCTTTCCCTCTGAGTATTAGAGACAATATCAAAAAGAAGTGTACACCCCCTGCAATATAGGGAGTGATATCATTTGTTCCCCTTATTTATATTAGAAACAATATCACAGGGAGGGTGTATACCTCCAGCGATATTAACAGTGATATCATCCTCTTTCTCTCTGGATATTAGGAACAATACCACAGGGGAGGTGAACACCTCCTTCTATATTGGGTGTAATATCATCCTCTCTCTTCCTGGATATTAGAAGTTATACCACAGGGGTGTGTACAATCCTTGTGATAATGAAAGTAATATCATCCTGTTTCCATTTGGATATTAGGAACAATATCACAGAAGGGGAAGTACACCCCCTTCGATATTGGGAGTAAAACCATTTTTTCCCCGCCTGGATATTAGAAACAGTATCACAGGGAGGGGGCGGTGTACACCCTCTGCGATAGTGGAAGTAATGTCATCCTCTTCGCCCTCAGATATTAGGAACAATATCACTGAGAAGGGTGTACACACCCTACGATATTGGGTGTAATATCATTTTATCCCACCCTAAACATTAGGAACAATATCACAGGGAGGGTGAACACTCCTTGTTAAATTGAGAGTAATATAATCCTGTCCTCCCCTGGATATTAGAAACAATTTCAAAGCGGGTGTGTACAATCCTTATGATATTGGGAGAAATATCATCCACTCTTCTTCTAAATATTGGGAATAATATCACAGGGAGGGTGTACACTCCCTCCGATATTGAGAGTAACATCATCCTCGTCTCCACTGGATGTTAGGAACAATTTCAAAGCGGGGGGGTGTGGGTACGGATATTGGGAGTAATATCATCCACTCTCCTTCTAAATATTAGGAACAATATCACAGGGAGGGTGTACACACCCTGTGATAATGGGAGCCATATCATTTTCTCCCCTCATATGTATATAAAAACAATATCACAGAGGGAGAATACACCCCCTGAGATACTGGAAGTAATATCATCCTATCCTTTTCTGCAAATTAGGAAAAATGTCATGGGGGGTGTACACCTTCTGCGATATTCAAAGTAATATCCTTTTCTTCCCTTCATATTAGTAACATATCACGCTGGGGGGGCATAAACTCCCTGCTATATTAGAAATAATATCATCCTCTCCCCCCATATATGGAGAACAATATCACAGGGGGTTTGTACAACCGCTGTGACATTGCAGGTAATATCATCCTCTCTCAACCTGGATATTAAAAACAATATCACAGGGTAGTGTACATCCCGTGCGATATTGTGAGTGATATCTTCTCTTCCCCTAAATATTAGGAAAAATATTACAGGGAGAGTGTACACTCCCTATGATATTGAGAGTGATATCATTTTCTCCCCCTTTGTATATTAGAAACAATATCACAGGGAGAGGGGTACAGCCTCTCCGTGGTTGGGAGCAACATTATCCTCTCCCCTCTTGAATTTTAAGAAGAATATCACAGAGGAATGTACACCCCCTGCGATATTGAAAGTAATATTATTCTCTCTTTCACTGGAAATTAGGAACAATACCACGGGGAGTGTGTAAACCTTCTGCGATATTGGGAGCAACATCATCCTCTCCCCGTCTGGATATTAGGAACAATATTACAGGGGGGATGTACACCCCTTGCAATATTGGGAGTCATATCATCCTTTTTGCCCCTGGATATTAAGAACAATATCACAAAGAAGTTGTCCACCTGCTGCAATATTGGGATTAATATCATCCTCTCCCCCTCTGAATATTCGGAATAATATTACAGTGGGGGTGTACACAACCTGCGATATTGAGAGTAATATCACTCTCTTCCCTCCTGCATATTAGAAACAATATCACAGGGGGGTGGTCTACACTTTCTGCGATATTGAAAGCAATATCATACTCTTCCCCCAGAATATTAGGACTAATATCACGGGGTGGGTGTACAGCTTCTACGATATTGAGAGTAACATTATTTTCTCCCCCTCTGGGTGTTAGAAACAATATCACAAAGGGGTGTGTACACCCCTTGCGATATTGGGAGTAATATCATTCTCTTTCTGCCTTAATATTAAGAACAATATCACAGGAGGATTTACACCTCCTGCGATATTGGGAGTAATATCATTTCCTTTCAACTAAAATAAAAACAATATCAGAGGGTGAGTGTATACTCCCTGCAATATTGAGATTAATATCATCTTCTCTTCCCCGGGATATTAGGAACAGTATCAAAGGGGAAGTGTACAATCTCTGGGGTATTGGAACTAATATCATCCTCTCCTCTCCCTCAATATATATTATGAACAATATCCAAAAAAGGGTGTACACACCCTGCGCTAATGGGAGTAATATACTCCTCACCCCCTGGATATTAAGGAAAATATCACTAGGAAGTGTAAACCTTCTGCGATATTGAAAGTAATATATTCCTTTTCCATCCTTTATATTAGAAACAATATCACGGGGGGGGATGTAAACTCCCTGTGATACTTTAAGTAATATCCTCTCTCATACTGTATATTAGAAACAATATCACAAGGGTTGTGTACTCCCTGTGTGATATTGCAAGTAATATCATTATCTTCCAACCTGGATATTAGAAACAATATCACAGGAGGATGTACACGCCCTGTGATATTAAGAGTCATATCATCCTCTCCTCTCCCAAATATTAGAAACAATATCACAGGGAAAGTGTACACCCCCTGCAATATTGATAGTAACATTATTTTCTCTCCCCCTGGAACAATATCACAGGGAGGTGTACACCCTCTGTGATATTGACAGTAATATTATCATCTCCCTTCCTGGATTTTAGGAACAATATCACAAGAAGGGTGTACACCCTTTGCGATATTTAGAATAATATTATCCTCTTCCCCTCTGGATATTATGAACAATATTACAAGAGGTTGTACACCCCCTGCGATATTGGGAGTAATGTCATCTCCCCACCTGGATATTAGGAAAAATGTCACAGGGGAGGTGTGTACCCAAACTGCAACATTGGGAGTAATATCATTCTGCACCCCCGGATATTAAAAACAATATAACAAGGGTGTGTACACCGTTCACGATATTGGGAGTAATAACACCTTTTCTCCCCATGGATATTAGGAGCAATAACACAGGGGCTGTGTACAGTTTCTGTGATAATGGGAGTAATGCCATTCTCTCCCATCCTGGATATTAGAAATAATATCAAAAAGTGGTTGTACACTCCCTGTGATACTGAATGTAGTATCATCTTTTTTTCCCCTGAATATTATGAACAATATCACAGGGTGAGGTGTACAACCCCTGCGATAGGAAGTAATACCATCCTTTTTCTCCCTGGGTATTAAAAATATATTACAAGGGGGGTGTACACCCTCTGCGATATTGGGAGTGACATCATTTATCTCCCCCTGGATATTAGGAACAATATCACAGGGGGGTAATAGACCCCCTTAGATATTGGGAGTGATATCATCCTCCCTCGCCCTTATATTAGGAAGAATATAACGGGGGTGTGTTCATCCCTGGATAATAGGAAAAATATTAAGGAGGGGTCTACATCCCCTGGGATATTGAAAGTAATATCAAAGGAGGGGGTGCACACCCCTTTGGATGTTGCAAATAATATCATCTTTTCTCCACCTAATTATTAGGAACAATATCAAAGGGAGGGTGTACACAGCTTCGATATTTGGAGTAATATTACCCTCTTCCCCCCGTATATTAGGAACAGTATCACACAGTGAGTGTACACCTCTTGCAATATTAAGAGTAATATCATTCTCTACCCCCCTGGATATTAGGAAACATATCACTGAGAAGATGAACAACACCTGCAATATTGAAAGTAATATAATCCTCTTTCTCCATATTAGAAATAATATAATAAGAGTGGTGTAAACTTCCTGTTATATTGGGAGTAATATCATTTTCTCCCCCCCTTATATTAGAAACAATATCACAGGGCTGTATACAACCCATGCCACATTGGAAGTAATATCATCTTCTCCCAACCTGAATATTTAAAACAGGAGGATGTACAAGTTCTGTGATATTAAGAGTAATATCCTCTCCCCTCTTGGATATTAGAAACAATATTACAGAGGGAGTGTACACCCCCTGCGACATTGAGAGTAATATAATTTTCTCTTCCCCTAGGTATTAGAAATGATATCACAGGGGGCGTGTACACCCCCTGCGATATTGGAAGTAATATTATCTTCTCCCCCTAGGATATTAGTAACAATATCACAGGGGATGTATACCCCCTGTGAAATTGAAAGTAATATCCTCTCCTTCACTGAAATTAAGAACAATATCACAGGAGGTGTGTAAACCCCCTGTGATATTGGGAGTAATATTATCTTCTCTCCCCCTGGATATTAGGGACAATATTATAAAAGGGGTGTGTACACTCCCTGGGATATTGGGAGTAATATTATCATCTCCACTTCTCATATGAAGAGCAATATCCCCGGCAAGTTTTACACCTGCTGCATTATTGGGAGTAATATCATCCTCTCCCACCTGGATATTAGAAACAATATCACGCGAGGGGATGTACACCCTCTGAGATATTGAGAGTAATATTATTCTCTCCCTCTTCGATATTAGGAAAAATATCAAGGGGGGGTTTATATCCTCTGCGATATTGGGAGTAATATTATCCTCTCCCCTCCTGGATATTTGTAACAATATCACAGGTGGGGTGTACACCATCTACAATATTGGGAGTAATATTATCCTATTCCCCCTTGGATATTAGAAACAATATCAAAGGGTTGGTGTACATCCCCTGAGATGTTGAGAGTAATATTATCCTCTCCTTCCCTGGATATTAGAAACAATATCATAATGGGAGTTGTACACTCCCTGTGATATTGGGAGTAATATCATTCTGTCCCCTACTTTATATTAGGAACATATCACAAAGTAGCTTACACTACCTCTGATATTGAGAGTAACATTATCCTCTCTTCCACTGGATATTAAAACAATCTCACAGGGAGTGTGTACACCCCCTGCGATATTGGGAGTGTTTTCATCCTTTTCCCCCCTGGATATTAGGAATAATATCAAATGGCTGGTGTAGAACTCTTCCAATATTGAGTGTAATATCATCCTCTCTTTTTCTAGATATTAGGAACAATATCACAGAGGGTGTGTACACACCTTGTGATATTGGGAGTAAAATCATCCTCTCTTTCCCTGGATATTAAGAACAAACTCACAGCAGGGGAGATCACTTCCTGTGATATTATGGGTAACATTATTTTCCTTCCTGGATATTAGAAACAATATCACAAAGGGGGTGTTCAAACCCTGCAGTATTGGGAGTAATATCAGTTGCTTAATTTTTAAATATTAGAAACAATATCACTGGGGTGGTGTACACCCTCTGCAATATGTATTATTTTCTCCCAAATTAAATATTTTATTATTATTATTATACTTTAAGTTTTAGGATACGTGTGCACAACGTGCAGGTATGTATACCTAGATATGTATACATGTGCCATGTTGGTGTGCTGCACCCATTAACTCGTCATTTAGCATTAGGTATATCTCCTAATGCTATCCCTCCCCCCTACCCCCACCCCAAAACAGGCCCTGGTGTGTGATGTTCCCCTTCCTGTGTCCATGTGTTCTCATTGTTCAATTCCCACCTAAGAGTGAGAACATGTGGTTTTTGGTTTTTTGTCCTTGCGATAGTTTGCTGAGAATGATGGTTTCCAGCTTCATCCATGTCCCTACAAAGGACATGAACTCATCATTTTTTATGGCTGCATAATATCCCATGGTGTATGTGTGCCACATTTTCTTAATCCAGTCTGTCATTGTTGGACATTTGGGTTGGTTCCAAGTCTTTCCTATAGTGAATAGTGCTGCAATAAACATATGTGTGCATGTGTCTTTATAGCAGCATGATTTATAATCCTTTGGGTATATACTCAGTAATGGGATGGCTGGGTCGAATGGTATTTCTAGTTCTAGATCCCTGAGGAATCGCCACACTGCCTTCCACAATGGTTGAACTAGTTTACAGTCCCACCAACAGTGTAAAAGTGTTCCTATTTCTCCACATCCGCTCCAAAACCTGTTGTTTCCTGACTTTTTAATGCTTGCCATTCTAACTGGTGTGAGATGCTATCTCATTGTGGTTTTGATTTGCATTTCTCTAATGGCCAGTGATGATGAGCATTTTTTCATGTGTTTTTTGGTTGCATAAATGTCTTCTTTTGAGAAGTGTCTGTTCATATCCTTTGCCCACTTTTTGATGGGGTTGTTTGTTGATTTCTTGTAAATTTGTTTGAGTTCCTTGTAGATTCTGGATATTAGCCCTTTGTCAGATGAGTAGGTTGCAAAAATTTTCTCCCATTCTGTAGGTTGCCTGTTCACTCTGATGGTGGTTTCTTTTGCTGTGCAGAAGCTCTTTAGTTTAATTAGATCCCATTTGTCAATTTTGTCTTTTGTTGCCATTGCTTTTGGTGTTTTAGACATGAAGTCCTTGCCCATGCTTATGTCCTGAATGATATTGCCTAGGTTTTCTTCTAGGGATTTTATGGTTTTAGGTCTAACATTTAAGTCCTTAATCCATCTTGAATTAATTTTTGTATAAGGTGTAAGTAAGGGATCCAGTTTCAGCTTTCTACATATGGCTAGCCAGTTTTCCCAGCACCATTTATTAAATAGGGAATCCTTTCCCCATTGCTTGTTTTTGTGAGATTTGTCGAAGATCAGATAGTTGTAGATATGTGGCATTATTTCTGAGGGCTCTGTTGTGTTCCATTGGTCTATATCTCTGTTTTGGTACCAGTACCATGCTGTTTTGGTTACTGTAGCCTTGTAGTATACTTTGAAGTCAGGTAGCGTGACAAACCCACATCCAATATCATGCTGAATGGACAAAAACAGGAAGCATTCCCTTTGAAAACTGGCACAAGACAGGGATGCCCTCTCTTATCACTCCTATTCAACATAGTGTTGGAAGTTCTGGCCAGGGCAATCAGGCAGGAGAAGGAAATAAAGGGCATTCAATAATGGGGAAAGGATTCCCTATTTAATAAATGGTGCTAGGAAAACTGGGTAGCCATATGTAGAAAGCTGAAACTGGATCCCTTCCTTACACCTTATACAAAAATTAATTCAAGGTGCATTAAAGACTTAAACATTAGACCTAAAAACATAAAAACCCTAGAAGAACACCGAGGCATTAACATTCAGGACATACGCATGGGCAAGGAATTCATGTCTAAAACACCAAAAGCAATGGCAACAAAAGACAAAATTGACAAATGGGATCTAATTAAACTAAAGAGCTTCCACACAGCAGAGGAACTACCATCAGAGAGAACAGGCAACTTACAAAATGGGAGAAAATTTACACAACCTACTCATCTGACAAAGGGCTAATATCCAGAATCTACAAGGAACTCAAACAAATTTACAAGAAAAAAACAAACAACCCCATCAAAAAGTGGGCAAAGGATATGAACAGACACTTCTCAAAAGAAGACATTTATGCAGCCAAAAGACACATGAAAAAATGCTCATCATCACTGACCATCAGAGAAATGCAAATCAAAACCACAATGAGATAGCGTCTCACACCAGTTAGAATGGCAATCATTAAAAAGTCAGGAAACAACAGGTGCTAGAGAGGATGTGGAGAAATAGGAACACTTTTACACTGTTGGTGGGACTGTAAACTAGTTCAACCATTGTGGCAGTCAGTGTGGCGATTCCTCAGGGATCTAGAACTAGAAATACCATTTGACCCAGCCATCCCATTACTGGGTATATTTAAATTGCGGGTGGCATACATCCCCTTGGGATATGGTTCGTAATATCCCGGGAGAAAGATGGTGATACTACTCTCCATATTGTGGGGTAGGTTACATCTCTTTGTGATATAATTCATAATATCTTGGGGAAAAGATGGTGATATTACTCCTCATATCACCAGGGAGGTTACATCCCCCTGTGATATAATTCATAATATCCAGTGGGGGAGAGGTTTATATTACTCCCCATATTGCAAGAAAGTTACACCTCTCTGCGATATTGTTCATAATATCAAGGCAGGGAGAGAATGATACCACTTTCAATATTGCAGGGAGTGTACACGCCAATGTGATATTGTTTCTAATATCCTGGGGGGGGAGGATATTACTCCCAATATTGCAGAGAGTGTACACCCCCACTGTGATATTGTTTTTAATATCCAGGGAGAGAAAGGAAGATATTACTTTCAATATTGCCGGGGGTGTACACCCTTCCTTGGGATTTTGTTCCTAATATCCAAGCAGGAGAGGATATTACTCCCAATGTTGTAGAGAATGTACACCCTCCTGTGATATTGTTTGTAATTTCTATTGGGGGAGAAGATGATATTACTCCCAATGTCACAAAGGGTGTACTCCACCCTGTGATATTGTTCATAATATCCAGGAGTTGGAGGACATTATTACTCCAAATATTGCAAGGGTTGTACACTCCCCTGTTATATTGTTTGTAATATCAGGGAGAAAGAGGTTGATATTACTCCTAATATCACAGATGGTGTACCCCCCATGTGATTTTTATAATACCCAGGGCGGTAGAGGATGTTATTACTCCCAACATCGCAGGGGGTGTAACCTTCCTGTGATATTGTTCATAATATCCAGAAGTGGAGAGGATATTACTCCCAATATCGCAGGGGGTTTAAAATCTCCTGCGATATTGTTCCTAATATTCAGAGAGGTAGAGTATTATATTACAAACAGTATCACAGGGGTTTTACACCCCTCTGTGATACTGTTCGTAATATTCAGGAAAAAGAGGACGATATTCCTCCCAATATCACAGAAGTTGTACATCCCCCTGTGATATTGTTCTTAATACCTAGAGGGGAAGAAGATGTTATTACTTCAAATACTGCAGGAGATGTACACCTGCCTGTGATATTATTTGTAATATTAAGGAGAGGAGAGGATGATATTACTTGCAATATCACAAAGAGTGTACACTAGCTGTGATAAAGTTCCTAATATCCAGAGGTGGGGAAGATGATATGACAACCCAAATCGCAGGGAGTGTACACCCACCTGTGATATTATATGTAACATCAAAAAGAGGAGAGGATGATATTACTCTCAATATCAATATCGAAGGGGGAATACATCCCCATGTACTATTTTTCATGATTTCCAGAAGGGGAGAGGATGATATAACTCTTAATATCACAGAGGGTGTACAACACTGTTTGATATTGTTCATAATATTTAGGGGGTGAGAGGATGACATTACTCAATATCACAGAGGGTGTACATCCCTCCATATTGTTTGTAATATTTAGGCGGGGAGAGGATGATATCATTCCCAATATTGCAGGGGCTGCACACCCCTCTGTGATATTGTTTGTAATATCCACGGTGGGAGAAGATAATACTACTTTGCAATATCTCAGGGGGTGTACACCCCAGTGTGATATTGTTCGTAATATCCTGGGAAAATATCAAAGGACTTGTACATGCCACTGTAATATTGTTTGTAATCTCCAAAAAGAAAAAGGATGATATAACTCCTAATATCCCAGGGAGTGTACACCCCCATATGATGTTGTTTGTAATATACAGGGAGGAGAAAATGATATTACTTTCAATATCACAAGGGTTGTACAGCCCGCCATAATATTTTTTGAAATATCCAAAAGAGGAGAGGTTACCCCTCTGTGATATTGGGTGTAGTAACATCCTCTTCCCCATTGGATATTAGGAAAAATATGAAAGGGGGGGTGTACGCATCCTGCAATATTGGGAGAAATATTGTCCTCTTTTTTGTTAGATATGAGAAACAATAGCACAGTGGGTTTGTACACCCCCTTCGATATTGGGAGTAAGATTATCCTCTTCCTTCTTAGATATTAGGAACAGTATCACGGATAAGGGGTGTAAACCCTCTGCATTATTGAGAGTAATATCGTCCTCTCCCCTTCTGGATATTAGGAACAATATCAACAGAGAAACATACACTGCCTGCGATATTGGGAGTAATATCATCCTCTTGCCCTGTTGATATTAGCAACGATATCACAGAAAGATTGTACACCCTTTGTGATATTGAGAGTAATATTATCGTCTTCTCCCTGGGTATTAGCATCAATATTACGAAAAGGTCTACATGGTCTGCAATACTAGGAGTAATATCATCCTCTCCCTCCTCCCCCGGATATTAGAAACAATAGAATCAAATAGATGCAATAAAAAATGATAAGGGGTTATCACCACCAATCCCACAGAAACACAAACTACCATCAGAGAATACTATAAACAGCTCTACACAAATAAACTAGAAAATCTAGAAGAAATGGATAAATTCCTCAAAATATACACCCTCCGAAGACTAAACCAGGAAGAAGTTGAATCTCTGAATAGACCAATAACAGGCTCTGAAATTGTGGCAATAATCAATAGCTTACCAACCAAAAAGAGTCCAGGACCAGATGGATTCACAGCTGAATTCTACCAGAGGTACAAGTAAGAACTTGTACCATTCCTTCTGAAACTATTCCAGTCAATAGAAAAAGAGAGAATCCTCCCTAACTCATTTTATGAGGCCAGCATCATCCTGATACCAAAGCCTGGCAGAGACACAACCAAAAAAGAGAATTTTAGAACAATATCCTTTATGAACATTGATGCAAAAATCCTCAATAAAATACTGGCAAACCGAATCCAGCAGCACATCAAAAAGCTTATCAACCATGATCAATTGGGCTTCATCCCTGGGATGCAAGGCTGTTTCAATATACGCAAATCAATAAATGTAATCCAGCATATAAACAGAATCAAAAAGAAAAACCACATGATTATCTCAATAGATGCAGAAAAGGCCTTTGACAAAATTCAACAACCTTCATGCTAAAAACTCTCAATAAATTAGGTATTGATGAGACATATCTCAAAATAATGAGTTATCTATGACAAACCCACAGCCAATATCATCCTGAATGGACAAAAACTGGAAGCATTCCCTTTGAAAACTGGCACAAGACAGGGATGCCCTCTCTCACCACTCCTATTCAACATAGTGTTGGAAGTTCTGGCCAGGGCAATTAGGCAGGAGAAGGAAATAAAGGGTATTCAATTAAGAAAAGAGGAAGTCAAATTATCCCTGCTTGCAGATGACATGATTGTATATCTAGAAAACCCCATCGTCTCAGCTCAAAATCTCCTTAAGCTGATAAGCAACTTCAGCAAAGTCTCAGGATACAAAATCAATGTACAAAAATCACGAGCGTTCCTATACACCAATAACAGACAAACAGAGAGCCAAATCATGAGTGAACTCCTATTCACAATTGCTTCAAAGAGAATAAAATACCTAGGAATCCAATTTACAAGGGACGTGAAGGACCTCTTCAAGGAGAACTACAAACCACTTCTCAGTGAAATAAAAGAGGATACAAGGAAATGGAAGAACATTCCATGCTCATGGGTAGGAAGAATCAATATCATAAATATGGCCATACTGCCCAAGGTAATTTAGAGATTCAATGCCATCCCCATCAAGCTACCAATGACTTTCTTCACAGAATTGGAAAAACTACTTTAAAGTTCATATGGAACCAAAAAACAGCCCACATTTCCTAGTCAATTCTAAGCCAAAAGAACAAAGCCAGACGCATCAGGCTACCTGACTTCAAACTATACTACAAGGCTATAGTAACCAAAACAGCATGGTACTCGTACCAAAACAGAGATATAGACCCATTGAACAGAACAGAGCCCTCAGAAATAACACCGCATATCTACAACTATCTGATCTTTGACAAACCTGAGAAAAACAAACAATGGGGAAAGGATTCCCTATTTAATAAGTGATGCTGAGAAAACTGGCTAGCCATATGTAGAAAGCCGAAACTGGATCCCTTCCTTACACCTTATACAAAAATTAATTCAAGATGGATTAAAGACTTAAACGTTAGACCTAAAACCATAAAAACCCTAGAAGAAAACTTAATCATTACCATTCAGGACATAGGCATGGGCAAGGACTTTATGTCTAAAACACCAAAAGCAATGGCAACAAAAGACAAAATTGACAAATAGGATCTAATTAAACTAAAGAGCTTCTGCACAGCAAAAGAAACTACCATCAGAGTGAGCAGGCAACCTACAAAATGGGAGAAAATTTTCACAACCTACTCATCTGACAAAGGGCTAATATCCAGAATCTACAATGAACTCAAACAAATTTACAAGAAAAAAACAAACAACCCCTTCAGAAAGTGGGTGAAGGACATGAACAGACACTTCTCAAAAGAAGACATTTATGCAGCCAAAAAACACATGAAAAAATGCTCACCATCACTAGCCATCAGAGAAATGCAAATCAAAACCACAATTAGATAGCATTTCACACCAATTAGAATGGCAATCATTAAAAAGTCAAGAAACAACAGGTGCTGGAGAGGATGTGGAAAAATAGGAACACTTTTACACTATTGGTGGGGCTGTAAACTAGTTCAACCATTGTGGAAGTCAGTGTGGTGATTCCTTAAGGACCTAGAACTAGAAATACCATTTGACCCAAACATCCCATTACTGGGTATATACCCAAAGGATTATAAATCATGCTGCTATGAAGACACATGCACACATATGTTTATTGCAGCACTATTCACAATAGCAAAGACTTGGAACCAACCCAAGTGTCCAACAACAGTAGACTGGATTAAGAAAATGTGGCACATATACACCATGGAATATTATGGAGCCATAAAAAAGGATGAGTTCATGTCCTTTGTAGGGACATGGATGAAGCTGGAAACCATCATTCTCAGCAAACTATGGCAAGAAGAAAAAACCAAACACCGTGTGTTCTGACTCACAAGTGGGAATTGAACAATGAGAACACATGGACTCAGGAAGGGGAACATCACACACTGAGGCCTGTTGTAGGGTGTGGGAAGTGGGGAAGGAAAGCATTAGGAGATATACCCAATGTAAATGACGAGTTAATGGGTGCAGCACACCAACATGGCACATGTATACATATGTAACAAACCTGCATGTTGTGCACATGTACCCTAGAACTTAAAGTATAATAAAAAACAATAATAAAATTAAATACGTTTTTTTAAAAAGAAATATATTACGGGAGTGGTGTACAACCCCTGCAATATTGAAAGTAATATCATCCTCTTACCCCCTGAATATTATAAACAATATCACAGGGAATGTGTACACCCCCTGCAATATTGGGAATAAAACCATTTTCCACCTGGTTGAATGTTAGAAGCAGTATCACACGGGAGGTTTACACCTCATGCGATTTGGGAGTAATATCATCCTTTACCTCTCTGGATAGTGAAAACAATATCACCAAAAGGGTGTGCACACTCTGCGATTTTGGGTCCCCAACTGAATATTAAAAACCATATCACAGGCGGGTGTACGCCCCCTGCGATATTGAAAGTAATATCATTTTTCCCCTTTTTGATATTAAGAACAATAACACAGGGGGGCTCTATACACCCTGCAATATTGGGAATAATATTCTGTCCTCCCCCACTGGATATTAAGAACAATAGCACAGGGGAGGTGTAAACCCCCTGCGATATTGGGAGTAATATCATCCTTTTATCCCCTTAATATTAGGAACAATATCACAGGGGGTGTGTACATCTCCTGCAATAGTGGCAGTAATATCCTCTCCCTTTCTGGATATTAGGAACAATATCACTGAAAAGGTGTACACTCCCTGTATTATATGGAGTAATATCATCCTTTCCCTTCCTGGATATTAGGAACAAAATCACAAAAGGGATATACACTCTTGGCGATATTCAAAGTAATATAATCTTCTCCCCCCCTGGATATTATGAACATTTCCAGGTGGGTGTACACTTTCTGCGATATTGAGAGTAATAACATCCTCTCCCCCCTGGATATTACAAACAGTATCTCAGGGTGTGTGTACACCCCCTGCAATATTGGAAGTAATGTCATCCTCTCTCTACCTTTATATTAGGAACAATATCACAGGGGTGTGTACACCCCTGCGATATTGGGAGTAATGCCATTTTCTTTCCCCTTGGAAAATAAGAACAATATAACAGGGGTGGTGTACATCCCCTGCGATATTGGGAGTAATATCATCCTTTCCCTCTTTAGATATGAGGAGCAATATCACAGTGGGTTGTACACATCCTGCGATATTGGGAGTAATTTCATATTCTTTCCCTCTGGATATTAGGAACAATATGGCAGAGGGGGTTTACACCCCATGTGATATTTGAAGTAGCATCATTCTCTTTCCCTCTGGATATTAAAAACAATATCAAGGGTAGATGTATACCCCCTGCGATATTGGGAATAATATCACCCTCTTTCTCCAGGAGTATTAAAAACAATAACACAAGAGTTGTACATCTCTTGCGATATTTTAAGTAATATCATCCTCTCGCTCCCTGGATATTAGGATCAATATCACGGGGGGGGGGGGAGTGTATACCCTTTGCGATATTGAGAGTAATATCATCCTCTCCCTTCCTTAATATTAGGAACAATATCCAAAGGGGGTGTACACACCCTGCAATTCTAGGAGTAATAGTATTCTTTCCCCCCTTAAATATTAGGAACAATATCATAAGGGGGGTGTACACCCCCTGTGATATTTGGAGTAATATCCAACTTTTTTCCTCTGTATATTAGGAACCATTTCACAGGGGGTGTGTTCACCCCCTGCGATATTTGGAACAATATCAACCTCTTCCCCTCTGGATATTAGGAATAATATCACAGGGGTGGATACACTTCCTGCGATATTAAGTGTAATATCATTCTCTTCCTGCCTGGATGTTAGAAACAATATCACAGGGCGAATATAAACCCAATGAGATATTGCAAATAACATCATCCTCTCCTTCGCTTTATATTTGGAACAATATCACGGGGGGGTGTATGCCCCATGCGATATTGGAAGTAATATCCTCTTCCCCTTTGTATATTAAAAGCAATATCAGAGGGAGGGTGTACATTCCCTGTGATATTTGGCATAATATTATTTTCTCTCTCCTTGGATATTAGGAACAATATCACAGGGAAGGATTACACCCCATGAGATATTGAAAGTAATAAAGGGCCAGGCGCAGTGGCTCACACCTGTAATACCAGCACTTTGGGAGGCTGAGGTGAGCAGATTACAAGGTCAGGAGTTTGAGACCAGGCTGGCCAATATGGTGAAACCTCCTCTCTACTAAAAATAGAAAAATTAGCCGGGCTTGGTGGCAAGCCCCTGTAGCCCCTGCTACTCGGGAGTCTGAGGCAGGAGAATAGCTTGAACTCGTAAGACAGAGGTTGCAGTGAGCCAAGATCGCACCGCTGCACTGCAGCCTGGGCCACAGAGCAAGGCTCCGTCTAAAAAAATAAATAAATAAATAAGTAATATTATCCTCTACCCCCTGGATATTAGAAACAATATCACAGGGAGGGTGTACATCTTCTGCGATATTGGGAGTAATATCATTTTCTCCCGTGCTAGATATTAGAAACAATATCACGGGGGGGTTTACATCCCCTGCGTTATTGAGAATATTATCCTCCCCCCTGGGTATTAGAAACAATATCATGGGGGTAGTGTACACCCCCTGCAATATTGGGAGTAATATCACCCTCTCCCTGACTGGATATTAGGAGCAATATCACGGATGGGTGTACACCCCCTGCTATATTGAAAATATCATCCTGTCCCTTCCTTCATATTAGGAACAATATTACAGGGGGATGTACACTCTCTGCGATGATGAGAGTAATATCATCCTCTCCCCCCCGGATATTAAGAACAATATCACAGGGGAGGTGTACACCAGCTGCGATATTGGATGTAATATCTTCCTCTCCTCCCCTGCATATTAGGGACAATATCAAAGAGGGGGTGTACATTCCCTGTGATATTGGGAGTAATATCATCCTTTCCCTCCCCTAGATATTAGAAACAATATCACAGGGGGGTGTACACCCCCTGAGATATTGGGAGTAATATTATTTTCTCCCCCCCCTAGATATTAGGAACAATATCACAGGGTGGGTGTACACACCCTGCGATATTAAGAATAATATCATCCTCTCCCCTTCTGGGTATTAGAAACAATATCACAGGAGTGTGTACATCCCCTGCGATATTGGGCTAATATCTTCCTCTCTTCTCTTGGATATTAGGAACAATATCACAGGAAAAGTTTACACCGCCTGTGATATTGTGAGTAATTTATCTCTCACCCCTTGGATATTAGGAACAATTTCACTTGGGGTGATGTACAGTCCTGCAATATTTGGAGTATATCACCCTCTACCTCCCTGGATATTAAAAACAATATCACAGGGAAGGTGTACACGTTCTCTGATTTTGACAGTAACATTATCCTCTTTCCCTCTGTATATTAGTAACAATATCACAGGATGGGTGTACACCCCTTGGATATTGGGAGCATTATAATTTTCTCAGTTCATTGAATATTACGAACAATATCATAGGATGGGGTACACCTTCTGTGATATTGGGAGTAATGTAGTCCTCTCCTCCCTGAATGTTATGAACAATATAACAAGGGGCTTTTCACCCCCTGTGATATTGGGAGTAATATCATCTTCTTCCCTTCTGCATACTACTAACAATATCACAGGAAGGTATGGACCTTCTGCGATATTGGCAGTAATATCATCCTCTTTTCTTCTGATTATTATAAACAACACCAGAGGGGGGTAAAAACCCCCTTCGATATTTGGAGTAATATCATCCTCTCCCTCACTAGATATTATAAACAATATCACAAAGACGTGTACACCTGCTGTGATATAGGGAGTAATATCACCCTCTTTCTTTCTGGATATTATGAACAATACCACAGGGTGGTGAAAATTTTCTGTGATATTGGGAGTAATATCATCCTCTCTTCCCCTGGATATTACAAACAATATCACAGGGCTGCTTACACCTCCTGCGATATTGAGAGTTATATTATCCTCTCTGCCTCAGATATTACAAACCATATCATAGGGGGTTTACACCCCCTATGATATTGGGAGTAATATTATCCTCTCCCCCTTTGCATGTTACAAACCATATCACAGGGGGCTGTACAACCTCTGCGATAGGGGGACCTATATCACCTTCCCCCCGCCCCGATATTACGAACCATATCAAAGGGGGGTATACATCCCCTGCGACATAGGAAGCAATATAACCCTGTCCCCATTTGCATGTTATGAACCATATTACAGGGGGCTGTACCCCCTTCCCGTTATAGGAGCAATATCACCCTCTCCCCCCCAGTATTACAAACCATATCAGAGGGGGATGTTCACCCCCAGCCATATGGGGAGCAATATCACCCTCCCACCTATGGATATTACAAACCACATCACAGGGGGGTGTACTCCCCTGCGATATGGGGAGCAATATCACCCTCACCGCCCCCCCCAGATATTACAAACCATATCACAGCGGGGTGTACACCCCCTGTGATATGGAAAGCAATATTACCTCCTCGTTCCCTGGATACTATGAACCATATTACAAGGGGGTGTACACCCCACGTTTTACAAGGAGCAATATAACCCTCTCTCTCTGTGGATACTAAAAGCCATATCACCGTCTCCCCCTTGGATATTAGGAACCATATCACAGAGGGGGGTATGCCCCCCACGATATGGGAAGCAATATTACCTTCTCACTCCTGGATATTAAGGAACATATTAAAGGGGGGGTGTACACCCGCCACTATATGGGGAGCAATATCACCCTCTCCCCCCCGGATATTACGAACTATATCACAGGGGGTGTACACCTCTCGTGGTATGGGGAGCAATATCACCCTCTTTCCTCCTGGATACTACAAACCATATCACAGGCAGGTGCACAGTGCTTGTGAAATGAGGAGCAATATCACTCTTCCCCCACCCCTGGATATTAAAAACCATATTACAAAGGGGTGTACACCCCTTGGGATATGTGAAGCAATATCGCTCTTTCCCCCCCCCGAATATTATGAACCATATGACAGGGAGTTGTACACACTTTGGGATATGGGGAATAATACCACACTCTTCCCCCTCCCCCCGGATATTATGAACCATATTACAGGGGGTTGTACACCCCATGATATGGGGAGCAATGTCACCCTTTCCCCCATGGATATTACCAACCATATCACACGGGTGTACACCTCCTGTGGTATGGGGAGCAATATCACCCTCTCGTTTCTTGGATATTACAAACCATATAACAAGAAGGTGTACACGCCCCTCGATATAAGGAGCAATATCATTCTCTTCCCTACTTGATATTGCGAACCATATTACATGAAGGTGTACACCCCCATCGATATGGGGAGCAATATTACCCTCTTCCTCCCTGGATATTATGAACCATATCACAGAAAGGTGTACACCTCCCGCGATATGGAAAGCAATGTCACCCACTCCCCTTCTGGATATTATGAACCATATCACGGGGGTGGGGTGTACTTCCCCCACAATATTGGGAGAAATATAACCCATTCCCTCCTAAATATTACCAACCATAGTGCAGTGGGTGTACATACAGAATATTTACGATATAAAAGAAGGGGTGTAACCCCCCTGCGATATATAAGAGTAATATTTTCTCCCCTTCTGGACATTAGAAACGATATCACAGTGGGGATGTACCTGCCTTGGGATATTGGGAGGGATATAATTATCTCCCCACCTCAATATTAGAAACCATATCAAACGGAGGGTTTACACCTTCGGTGATTTTTGGGAGTAATATCAACCTCTCCTTCACTGGATATTAGGAAAAACATTACAGGGGTGGGTGGGTGTACACCTTCTGCGATATTGAAAGTAATATCACCCTCTCCCCCCATCCCCCCACCTATGAGAAACAATATCACAGGGGAGGTGTACACTCCCTCCGACAATGGGAGTAATATTCTCTTTCTTCCTGAATATTAGGAACAATATCACAGAGGGGTTTTACGCCTGTAATCCCAGAACTTTGGGAGGCCGAGGTGGGTGGATTGCTTGAAGTCAGGAGTTCAAGACCAGCCTGACCAACATGGGGA
Source organism: Pan troglodytes (assembly GCF_028858775.2). Lineage (NCBI taxonomy): Eukaryota > Metazoa > Chordata > Mammalia > Primates > Hominidae > Pan > Pan troglodytes. The sequence goes on from NC_072403.2 coordinate 66,752,531, forward strand.
AACCCTGTCTCGACTAAAACTACAAAAATTAGCCGGGTGTAGTGGCAGACGCCTATAATCCCAGTTAGTCCGGAGGCTGAGGCAGGAGAATTCCTCGAACTTGGGAGGCGGAGGTTGCAGTGAGCCGAGATCGTGCCACTGCACTCCAGCCTGGGCGACATGGCAAGACTCCGTCTCAAAAAAAAAAAAAAAAAAAAAAAAAAAAAAAAATCACAGGGCGGTGTACACACTCTTCGATAATGCGAGTAATATCATCCTATTTCCCCCTGAATATTAGGAACAACATCACAGCGAGCGTGTACACCCCCTGTGATATTGGGTGTAGTATCATACTTCCCCCCTGGATATTACAAACAATATCACAGGGGTGGTGTACACTTGGGGTGGTGTCCACTTGCTGCGATATTGGGAGTAATATCATCCTCTCCCCCCTGGATACTAGGAAAAATATCACAGGGGAGTGTATACCCCTTGCAATATTGGGAGAAACATCATCGTCTCCCCCCCAGGTTATTCGGAACAATCATGGGGTGGTGTACACCTTCTGCGATATTGAAAGTAATATAATCCTCTCCTCCCACTGGATATTACAAACATTATCACAAATGGGGTTTACAGTCCCCGCGATATTGGCAGTAATATAATCTCTCCACCCCCTCCGGATATTAGGAACAATATCACATGAAGGTGTACACCCCTTGCGACATTGGGAGTAATATCATCCTCTCACCACTGGATATTAGGAACAATACCATAGAGGGGGTTTACACCCGCTGTGATACTGTGAGTAATATTATCTTTCCCCCCCCAGATATTAGAAACAATATCATGGGGAGGGCTTACACCCCCTGTGATATTAACAGTAATATCCTCCTCTCCCCCCTCTGGATATTAAGATCACTATCACAGAGGGGGTGTTCACACCCTGTGATATTGGGAGTAATATCATACACTCATCGCCTGGACTTTAGGAACAATATCACGGGGGTGTGGGTGTACATTCCCTTTGATATTGGAAGTAATAACTTCTTATGCCTTCATGGTTATTAGGAACAATATCACAAAAGTGGTTTATACTTCCTGTGATATTGGGAGTAAAGTAATCCTCTCTCCCTATGGATATTAGAAACAATATAACAGAATGAGTGTGCTCCTTCCACGATTTTGGGAGTAATATCATCCACTCCCCCATCCTGGATATTACAAACAAATTTCCAGGGGGATGTACACACCCTGCGATTTTAGGAGTAATATCATTCTCTCCTTTCCTGGATATTAGGAACAATATCATGGGAGGCCTGTACAGCCCTTTCGATATTGAAAGGAATATTGTCCTCCTTCCCTGGCATATTAAAAACAATATCACAGGGGAGGTGTAACCCCCCTGCGATATTGGGAGTAATATCATCCTTCCACCCGGATATTAGAAACAATATCACAGAAGGGGTGTACACCCCTGCAATATTGGGAATAATATTATCATGTCCCCCACTAAATATTAAAAATAATATCGCAGGAGGAGTTTACACCTTTTGTGATATTGGGAGTAATATCCTCATCCCCCCTGGATATTAGGAACAATATCACAGGAGTGGTGTACAACGTCTGCAATATTAGGAGTAATATCATTCCTTCTTACCCTGGATATTAGGAACAATATCACAGGGGAGGGTGTACACCCCCTGTGACGTCAGGAGTAATATCCTCTCCCTACCTGAATATTAGAAAAAGTATCACAGGAAGGGTGTCAACCCCCTGGGATGTCGGGAGTAATATCATCCTCTCACCCCTAAATATTAGGAACAATATCACAGGGGGAGTGTACTCCTGCGATATTGGGAGTAATATCATCCTCTTCCAGCCTGGATATTAGGAACTATATCACAGAGGGGGATTACAACCCCTGCAATATTAGGAGTAATATCATTTTCCCCCTGGATATTAGGAACAATATCACAGAAGGAATGTACACCCCCCTGCGATAATGGGCGTAACATCATTATCTCTCTGCCTGGATATTAGGAACAATATCACAGAAGGGGTGTACAATGCCTGTGATATTGGGAGTAATATCAAACTCCCCCCCCCAAATATTAGGAACCGTATTACAGGTGGGGTGTACACCCCCTGCGATATTGGGAAAAATGTCTTCTTCTCACTTTCTGGATATTAGGAAAAATATCACAAGGGAAGGGTACACCTCTTGCAATATTGGGAGTAATATCCTCTCCCCTCACCCCGGATATTAGCAAAAATATCACAGGGAAGGTATACACCCCCTGCGATATTGGGAGTAATATAATCCTCTCCCTCACTCTATATTGTGAACAACATTACAGGGAAAAGTGTACATCCCCTTTGATATTGGGAGTAATGTCATCATCTCCACCCTGGATATTAGGAACAATATCCCAAGGGGGTTCTATACCCTCTGCGTTGTTGAAAGTAATATAATCCCTCTTTTCCCTGAATATTAAAAACAATATCACAGAGGGGTGAACATTCTCTGTGATATTGGGAGTAATGTCATCATTTTTTGCCCTGGATATGAAGAACAATATCACAGGGAAGGTGTACATTGCCTGCAATATTTGGAATCATATCATCCTCTCCTCTTTTTAAATATTAGGAACAATATCACATGGGAGGTGTACACACCCTGCGATATTGGAGGTAATGCCATCCTCTCCCCTCCCTGGATATTATGAACAATATAACAGAGGGATGTACACTTTCTGCGATATTGGGAATAATATAATTCTCTTTCGTTCTGGATATTAGAAGCAATATCACGAAGGGTTGCACACCCTCCAGTGATATTGGAAGTAATATAATCATCTTCCCCTCTGGATATTAGGAATAATATGACAGGGGGTTGTACACTCCCTGCTATATTGGGAGTAATTACATCCTCTACCCCCATGAATATTAGGAACAAGATCACAGGGTGGGTGTACACCACCTGCATTATTGAGAGTAATATTATTCTCTCCCTGTCCCCCGGATATGGGGAACTATATCACGGGGAGGGGAAGACATCGCCTGTGATATTGGGAGTAATATCATCCTCTCCCTTTCCTGAATATTGGAAACAATATCAAAAGGGGAGTGTCCACCTCCTGCGATATCGAAAGTAATACCACTCTCTTTTTCTCTGGATATTAGGAAAAATATCAGGGCGGGGTGTACACCCCCTGCGATATTGGAAGTAATATCATCCTCTTTCTCCCTAGATACTAGGAATAATATCACAGAGGGGGTGTAAACCCCTGTGATATTGGGAGAAATATTATCATTTCCACCCCCTGGATATTAGAAACAATATAACAGGAAGGGTATACACCCTGTTCAATATTGGGAGTAATATCATCCTCTCCCCCCCCAAAGAGTAAAAGCAATATCACAGGGGGATCTACACCCTGTGTAATATTGGGAGTAACATAATCCTCTTTTCCCCTGGATATTAGAAACATTATCACAGAAGGGATATACACCCCCTGTGATATTGGGAGTAATATTATCCTCTCCTTCACTGGATATTGGAAACCATATTTCAGGGTGGTTGTACACCCCTGAGATATTGGGAGTAATATTATCCTCTTTCCCCTTGAATATTAGAAACAATACCACAGAGAGAATGTACACTTCCTGCAATATTGGGAGTAATATCATCTCCCTTTTTGGATATTAGAAACAATATCACAAGGGGAGTGTACACCCCCTGCAATATAGGTCATAATATCATACTCTCTTCTCCTGGATATTAAAAAGAATATGAGAGGGGGTTGTACATCCCCTGCAATATTAAGAGTAGTATCATTTTCTCCCTTCATGGCTACTAGGAATAATATCACATAAGTGGTGTACACTTCCTGCGATATTAGGAGTAATATTCTCTCTCTCACCCTGGATATTAGAACAATATCACAGAAGGGTTGTACACCTTCTGCGATACTGGGAATGATATCCTCTACCCTTCTGCATATTAGGAACAATATTACAAGTAGTAACAGTACACTCCTTGCGATATTGGGAGTAATATCATCCTCTCCTCCCCTTGGTATTATGAACAATATCACAGGGGGTGTGTACACTCACTGCGATATTGGGAGTAATATCATCCTTCCCCTCCACATATTGGTAACAATATCACAGGGGAGTGTACACCCCCTTCGATATTTCGATATTGGGAGTAATATCATCCTCCCCATTTCCTGGATATTAGGAACAATATCACAGAGAAGGTGTACACTCCCTGTGATATTTGGAGCAATATCATCCTCCCCACCCCATGGATATTAGGAACAATATCACAGGGAAGGAGTACACCTCCTGTGATATTGAGAGTAATATTATCTTCTCCCCTTCAAGATATTAGGAACAATATCACAAGGGTGGTGTTCAACACCTGTGATATTGGGATTAATAGCATCCTTTCCCATTCTTTATATCAAACAATATCACAGGGGGCTGTACACCTCCTGCGATATTGGGAGTAATATCATGCTCTTTCCCCTTTGAATATTAGGAACAATATCACAGGAAGGGTGTAAAACCCCTGCAATATTGGGAGTAATATTATTCTCTTCCCCCTGGATATTAGGAACAATAACACAGGGAAAGTGTATAGATCCCGTGATATTGGGAGTAATATCATCCTCTCCCCCACCCCGATATTAGGAACAATATTACGGGGGGGGGGGTGTACAATCCATGCTCTATTGGAAATAATATCATCCTCTTTTTTCCTGGATGTTAGAAACTATATCACAGTGGGGAGGTACAACCTGTTCACTCCTTTGATATTGAGAGTAATATCATTTTGTTTCCCCCTGGATATTAGGAACAATATCACAGAAGAAATGCACACCTTCTGCAATATTGGGAGTAACATCATTTTCTTCTCACCTGGATATTAGGAACAATATCACAGAAAAGGTGTACACCCCCTATGATATTGGGCATAATGTCATTTTCTTTCAACCTAACTATTAAGAACCTGGGGGATGTACATCCTTTGCAATATTGGGAGTAACAAAGTCCTTTTCTCCCCTGGATATTAGGAACAATATCACAGGGAGGGGGGTGTACATGCCCTGCGATATTGTAAGTAATATAATCTTTTCCCCCCAAAATATTAGGAACAATATCATGGGGGGTGTACGCACACTGCGATATTAACAATAATATCATAGTCTTCACCCCTGAATATTAGGAACAATATCACAAAAGGGTTGTACGTTCCCTGTGATATTAAAAGTAATATCATCCTCTCCTTCCCCCACCCCAGATATTAGGAACAATATCACAGGGGAGGTGTACACTCCCTGCGATATTGAGAGTAATATCATCCTCTTCCACCTCTGGATATTAGAAGCAATATCACAGGGGGCTGCACACCTCCTGCAATATTGAGAGTAATATAATCTTCTCCTTTTCTGGATATTAGCAACAATATCATCGGGAAGGTGTACACCCCCTGTGATATTGGGAGTAATATTACTCTCTCCCCTTTGGATATTATGAACAATATCACAGGGAAGGTTAAATCCCCTGTGATATTAGAAGTAATATCATCCTCTTTCACTCTGGATATTAGGAATAGTATCACATGTGGGGTGTAAACCCCCTTCAATATTGGGAGTAATATCATCCATTCCTTCCTGGATATTAGAGACAATATAGTAGAAAGGGTGTACATTGAGTGCATTGAGTAATATCATCCTCTCCTCCTCTTGATATTTAGAGCAGTATCACAGAGGGTGTACACACAGGCTATTTACAGTATTCTTTTTTTTTCCCCTGGATGTTACCAACAATGTCACGGGGGGATGTACACCGTTTGCGATATTGAGAATAATATCATCTTCTCCCCCCCTTGATATTATGGACAATATTTAAAAGAGGTGTACACACCCTACCTTACTGGGAGTAATATCATCCTCCCCCCACCCCCTGGGATATTACAAATAATATAACAGGGTGGTTACATGCCCTGTGATATTAGGAGTAACATCATCCTCTCTCCCCCTGGATATTACAAAAATTATCACAGTGGGTGTACAAAGAGGGTGTTTAGAGTATTGGGATTAATGTCATCCTCTCCCTTCCTGGGTATTACAAACCATATCATGGGGGGGAATGTGTACACTTCCTGCGATATTGGGAGTAATATTGTCCTTTCTCCTTCTAAATATTATGAACAATACCACAGGTTGGTGTACACCCTTTGCAATATTGGGAGTAATATCGTCTTTTTCCCCTTTTGATATTACAAACAATACCACGGGAAGGTGTACAGCCCCTGTGATATTAAGAGTAATATCATCCTTGCCTTCGCTTAATATTATGAGCAATATCACAGGGGGCTGTACAGCCCCTGTGATGTTGGAAGTAATATCATCCTCTCCCACACTTAATATTATGAACAATATCACAAGAGGGTGTACACCCCTTGTGATATTGGCAGTAAGACCATTTTTTCTTTTTCTTGATATTACGAACAATATCACATTAAGCTGTACACCCCCTGTGATACTGGGTGTAATATCATCTTCTCTGTTCCTGGATATTACGAACAATAATATAGGTTGGTGTACATCCTCTGTGATATTGGAAGCAATATAACCTTCTCCCCTTCTGAATATTATGAGCAATATTACAGGGGTGTGTACACACCTAGTGGTGGTCCAAGTAATATTATTCTCTCCCTTTTTGGATATTATGAACAATATCACAGGGGGGTGTACACCCCTTGCAGTATTGGGAGTAATATTATTCTCTCCCCTTTAATATTACAAACAGTATCACCGAGAGTGTACACACAGGGTGTTTATGATATTGGGAGTAATATCATCTCCCTTCTGGATATTGCAAAGAATATCAGCAGGGGCTGTACACCTCCTGCAATATTGGGAGTAATCATCCTTTTCCTCTCTGGATATTATGAACAATATCACAGGAAAGTGTACACCCCCTGCAATATGGGGAGTTGTATTTTCCTCTGTTTTCCTGGATATTAAGAACAATATAACAAGGGGGTGTACAGCCCCCGCGATATGGGGAGTAATATCCTCTCCCTCATTGGATATTACGAACAATATCACAGAAAGGTGTACACCCCGTGCAATATGGGAAAAATATTATATTCTCCCCCCCATATATTGAAAACAATATCACAGAAGGGTGTACACCCCCTGGAATATTGAGAGTAATATCATCCTCTTTTCACCTGGATATTACAAACAATATTCCAGGGGAATGTACATCCCCTGAGATATTGGGAGAAATATCCTTTTCTCATTCCCTGGATATTACGAACAATATCCAATGTTCGTAATATCAATGAGGAATAATATGATCCTCCACTGGATATTATAAACAATGTCACAGTGGGGTATACACCCCCTGTGATATGGCGAGTAATATCATCCTCTCCCTACCTGGATATTACTAACAATATCACAGGGGGTTTACACACAGGGGGTTTATGATTTTGGGAGTAATATCATCATGCTCTGAATATTATGAACAGTATCACAGGGGGTTGTACACTGCATTGTACATATTAATAGTAATATTATTCTCTCCCTACCTGAATTGCAAACAATATTACTGGGGGGTGTATAAGTACCCCCTGTGATATTGCAAGTAATATCATCCTCTCCACCCCAGGATATTACGAACCATATCACGGAGGTGATGTGCTCCCCTGCGATATGGGAGTAATATCATTCTCTCCCCTTCATGATATTATGAACCATATCACCGGGTGGTGTACCCCCACCCATGATATAAAGAGTAATATATCTCTCTTTCCCCAAAAATATTACAAACCATATCACGGGGGGTGTACTCCACCCACGATAGGGGGAGAAATACCACCCTCCCTGCCCAGGGATATAACAAACCATATCACCGGGAGGTGTATGCGGAATACTATCAACCTCTCCCTCCCCAAGATATTACAAACCATATCACGGGGGGGTGTATGCCCTCCACAATAATGAGGAGTAATATCACCCTCTCCTCCCCGGGATATTACACACCATATCACAGGGGGATATAGGCCCCACGTGATATGAGGATTAAGATCACCTTCTCTCCTTCAGGATGTTACAAACCATATCATAGAGGGTGTATGCCCCCCGAGATATTGGGAGTAATATCACCCTCTCCACCCTGGGGATATTATGAACCATATCACGAAGGGGGTGTACCCCCCCGCAATATGGGAGTAATATTATTCTCTCTCTTTCGGGATATTATGAACCATATCAGCGGGTGGTGTACCCCGCCCCCCGCGATATGAAGAGTAATTTCACTCTCTTTCCTCCAAAATATTACAAACCATATCATGGGGAGTTGTATGCCACCTGCGATAGGGGGAGAAATATCATCTTCTCTGCCCCGGGGTATTACTAACCATATAACAGTAGGGTGTATTCCCCTGGCCATATGGGGAATAATATCACACTCTTCCCCTCAATATATCACAAACCATATCACAGGGGGTGTACGCCTTCCACGATATGAGGAGTAACATCACCCTCTCTTCCCTGGGGATATTACAAACCATATCACCGGTGGGTGTAGGCCCCACGAGATATGGGGAGTAATACCACCTTGTCTCCTTCAAGATGTTATGAACTATATCATAGACGGGTGCAGCCCCCTTGGATATGGGGAATAATATCACCCTCCCCTCCCCAGATCAGTACAAACCATAGATGGTGTCCTTGCACTCCTGGGCTGCCCACCACAGCTCAGGGCTGATCTCAGGGTTTATGTTCCTTTCCCAACTTTGAGACAGCAGAGGAAGAGACCTTAGTAGTAGCTGTGGCCAAGAGCCTTTTGCTGGTCTCCTGGGGGCCCCACTTCAGAGAGATGCAGGTTCACAATTTCTCAGTGCAATCAGCCCATGATGGAGGGTCTGTGCTGTTGTCCCTAGCTTGTGTTCCCTGTCTGGTGAACAGCAGTGGGGGTGGGTGGAAGTTATGGAAGATGGACTGGAGTATTCTCTTTGGGTTGACTGCAGTTTGTTACAGGTGTGAATAAGGCACTTAAAGTCTTGCTTGTTCATTAATTCGAGGGTAATGAAGGCAGTTCCACTGCAAAGACAGTGGCATAGAGGCTTTCAGTTGCCCTTGGGGACTCTATCTCCAAGAAACATAGAGCTGCTCTTACTGGGGGTGTTCAGCCAGTGGAGTGAGACAGGTACATTACTGATATGAACTTTGGGTTCTAGTTGTTGGGAAGCAGGGGGTCAAAGGCTCACAAGGAGGAGAAATTGGTTTCCTCTCTGTATGGTGGCTGTGGCATGCTTTAAGTTTGAGTGTAGCCCTCAGGCTCTTTGATTCTTCCCTAGACCAAGGACAGCAGGGATAGAACTCTTACTGTGGCAGTGGCAGAGGGGCTGTTTGATGCCTATGGGGGACTATCCTTGAGGAACCTCTGGGCCACTACCAGTGGGTATGCCCAGCTGCAGGTGTGACGACTGTGTTCATGAGCTGGGGGCTTTGCCTGGTGAATAGTGAGGGTGGGGGCTCTCAGGGTAGAGGAGCTGGACTTCCCTCTGTATGGTGGCTGCAGTGTGCTGGAGGTACTAGTATAATGACTAGGCCCTTTGTTCCTTCCCAGTCTGAGGGATGTTAGGGCTGTAGCATTTCAACTGTAGTGGTGGAGGGGTTTTGGGTTGACTGGGATTTCTTCCTTGGAGAAATGCTGGGCTTCCTCTGAAATGCTGGGCATGTGGTTGCCTGTCACTTTTCTGTTGAATTCCAGTGTTCCCTCTTGGATTATCTATTCAAACTATGATTATTCACTCACTATTTGGTTCTTTTTAGTGGAGGAAGTGAGTATGAAATAGCCCTAGTCAGCCATCTTGAATCTTGGCATTTGTATGTTTTCTGGAAATGTACAGAATATTACATTAACATTGTCAGTAGATTCTTGGAAATTGAACCAAGATAGGTTCCTTGTTATAAAAAATGAAATAGAACAAAACCAATTTTACCACAGACTAATTGATATAAACTAGAGTTAAACTTCTATAGCATATTTCTGTTCACAAAAACATCACCAAACTTCTAAATAAAGACCAAAACAATTTTAATATTAAACACTGAAATAAATGTGAGTGCTCTCTCTCTATATAAGAAAGATTAATGAAAATAAGTAAGATAATGATTTATCCAATTATTTCAGCTTAGAGTTGCAAGTGGTCAGAGCCCATCTAAGCAGCACAGGGCACAAGGTGGGAGCCAACCCTGAAGAGATGCCATCTCATTGCAGGGCGCACTGTCACCCCCTCCCCCACAACACACAAACTCACTAGGACCAGAAACCATTAAGACTCGCCAATTTACCTAACATACACATCTTTGGGATGTGGGAGGAAACCAGAGCTCCTGGAGAAAGCCCATGCTGATATGGTGAGAACATGCAAACTACACAGACAGTGGCCCAAGTCAGGAATTGTTTTTTTTCCTTCACTAATATTATAATAAAATGATGTTGAACTAAATGAAGTTATTTTGGGACATGCTGTATTCTGCAAATAACTTTCCTAATTTTCTGTTCACTTTTCAATTTCAAGTGTGTTTATTTTGTTGGCTGGTTTTAATGTTGGCACATCTTTCAGTCATTTCATTATTTTTATTTCTTCCATTGTTTCTAAAATAGCAATGCCTTTGTTTCTCTAGAGTTAATAAATATTTGCTTTTATATTCTTCCAATTTAAGAGTTCAGCCTTACTTGTAAGTTATTTGAAGATATTGTGCGAGCTGCATTAATAAATTTTAACTAATTTTTATTTAATTTTGAATAGAAATATTTAATATTTGTGGAATAATTCATTAAGTCACTTGCATTCTGAAAGTGCTCCAATGTACTCAGGCTGTACTAGGAGTATCTAGTATATTTTATTTTCAGTTAAAATATCCATGATTTTATCACATGATAATCCTGTTTTATCAGTTTATACTTGCCTTATCAGTGCATCATTCCTTTCTGAGGAACTAAGTCATATTTTCCCAGATAAAATGGGTAATGTGACATAATGTCCTCATTTTAAGCAATGATATTTATAAAATTATCTTCACAAACCTAAAGAAAAAATATGGCTGCTTTCCTTCCAGTTTTTCTTTTCTTTTCTTTTTTTTTTTTTTTTTTGCTATCTAAGTTTTATTTAAGGAGTAGAGTGATAATAGAAATACAATGAGCTCAGGTAACACGTAATAATTGTATTTGGAGAATTTTAAATGTTATACCTTTGCATATAATGAATTTCCCTGAAAAAAAGATCCATTGGGTCTATCTGAAAACACTATTGTCAAAATGTGTACTGTGGCAGTTGTGCATTGTGTTAATAGTCATGTATTTAGCATCATTGATAGTAAACGAAGAGGCCACGATTGGGAAGATGAACCTCAGAGTAGCTTGGTGTGGCAAAAAGAAACATTTTGAAACAAATGATAGACAAAATGTGGCACCAGTTTTCTACTTCAACTCTCCAACACATTTTCATATCTGCTAAAATGTTCTCTTCAAAGAACTTATGTGTTCTTTTTGTTGTTGTTCTGACTCAGAATGGGAGTTATTATCTTCTCTATTTGGATCCAAGCCTCTGGAAGGCAGGGGAAATGACCCTTCACTCTTTCTTGTGTAGTACCTAAAACACCATTTGGTAATATTCAAATGATTGATTTCTTCAAGATGGTGACAGCTCAGAGGAGGGACCATAAATGTAAGGAAAACTGCAGATTTCCTTAATATAATCAAATTACAAGACTCTGAGATTAGCAATAAAAAGGGTGTATCTAGGTGGGAAAGGTTGCCTTTGACTCTTACCATGGAGACTGTTATCTCTTGCTAAACCCTCTGCCATCCTGGCTCTAGGGAACAACAGTCAGGGATTCGTGAAACAGCTATGTTTTCCAAGAGGACATGCTGTCATTTTTGTCAACTCTGGAAGACTAGGGTTTAACTTATTAAAGGAATCAGTGGGATTTCGTTTCAGGAGTCAGTTGTTTCTTTCCAATTATAGCATTGTATTTGACCTTGTTTGGTTTTTCAACCCTATCCTCTAGAGTCACTGCCCCCGATTATTCCTTAGTACTCTTAATCTCACTTTACAGAAAAGGGAAAATTGAAACTCAGGGAGATTAAATGACTTCATAAGGTTAAAAAATGGGTCATCTTGAATGTGATATAGAAACCAATTCTGTTGGTCATATTTCATAGGTTTTATTATATGTGACTACACTATCTGCTCTAGAGTGATTCAATCCTGCTTTTCTTCTTCATATTCTCTAGCAGAATTGTGTCGTTGTTCAGTTTTTGTGACAAGCATGCCATTTGTTCTTATGTGAACTGCTACCTTTAACTTCAGTATATCTTAGGTGTTCTGGGTTTGTTCATTTGTTTTGCCACTGATTCCATTTTCTTTTTTAGAGTGCATTCTCAATTTTATGAAGACATTCTACCCTTAATAATCTTTCCATTTTATGTTTTATTTACTTGGTTAAATGATGAACTCATCTCTTGTCTTTTTTTAATTATATATTGTTTTTGCTTTAAAAATGGCTTGCTCTTTCCATTCTCATCAGTGCTTAACTTACTACAGATCTCATTGGCTGACCTCACTGATTCTAGTCCATCCTATACACTACTGGATTAATGTTTTTTTAAATTTTATTTTATTATTATTATACTTTAAGTTTTAGGGTACATGTGCACAATGTGCAGGTTAGTTACATATGCAAACATGTGCCATGCTGCTGTGTTGCACCCATTAACTCGTCATTTAGCATTCGGTATATCTCCTAATGCTATCCCTCCCCCATACTCCCACCCCACAACAGTGCCCAGAGTGTGATGTTCCCCTGCCTGTGTCCATGTGTTCTCATTGTTCAATTCCCACCTATGAGTGAGTGAGAGTATGCAGTGTTTGGTTTTTTGTTCTTGCGATAGTTTACTGAGAATGATGATTTCCAATTTCATCCATGTCCCTACAAAGGACATGAATTCATCATTTTTTATGGCTGCATAGTATTCCACGGTGTATATGTGCCACATTGTCTTAATCCAGTCTATCATTGTTGGACATTTGGGTTGGTTCCAAGTCTTTGCTATTGTGAATGGTGCTGCAGTAAACATATGTGTGCATGTGTCTTTATAGCAGCATGATTTGTAGTCCTTTGGGTATATACCCAGTAATGGGATGGCTTGGTCAAATGGTATTTCTAGTTCTAGATCCCTGAGGAATCACCACACTGCCTTCCACAATGGTTGAACTAGTTTACAGTCCCACCAACAGTGTAAAAGTGTTCCTATTTCTCCACATCCTCTTCAGCACCTGTTGTTTTCTGACTTTTTAATGATCGCCATTCTAACTGGTGTGAGATGCTATCTCATTGTGGTTTTGATTTGCATTTCTCTGATGGCTAGTGATGGTGAGCATTTTTTTCATGTGTTTTTTGGCTGCATAAATGTCTTTTTTTGAGAAGTGTCTGTTAATGTCCTTTGCCCACTTTTTGATGGGGTTGTTTTTTTCTTGTAAATTTGTTTGGGTTCATTGTAGATTCTGGATATTAGCCCTTTGTCAGATGAGTAGGTTGTGAAAATTTTCTCCCATTTTGTAGATTGCCTGTTCACTCTGATGGTAGTTTCTTTTGCTGTGCAGAAGCTCTTTAGTTTAATTGGATCTCATTTGTCAATTTTGGCTTTTGTTGCTATTGCTTTTGGTGTTTTAGACATGAAGTCCTTGCCCATGCCCATGTCCTGCATGGTAATGACTAAGTTTTCTTCTAGGGTTTTTATGGTTTTAGGTCTACCGTTTAAGTCTTTAATCCATCCTGAATTAATTTTTGTATAAGGTGTAAGGAAGGGATCCAGTTTCAGCTTTCTACATATGACTAGCCAGTTTTCTCAGCACCATTTATTAAATAGGGAATCCATTGTTTGTTTTTCTCAGGTTTGCCAAAAATCAGATAGTAGTAGATATGTGGTGTTATTTCTGAGGGCTCTGTTCTGTTCCATTGATCTATATCTCTGTTTTGGTACCAGTACCATGCTGTTTTGGTTACTGTAGCCTGGTAGTATAGTTTGAAGTCAGGTAGCATGATGCCTCTGGCTTTGTTCTTTTGGCTTAGGATTGACTTGGTGATGCAGGCCCTTTTTTGGTTCCATATGAACTTTAAAGTAGTTTTTTCCAATTCTGTGAAGAAAGTCATTGGTAGCTTGATGGGGATGGCATTGAATCTATAAATTACCTTGGGCACTATGCCCATTTTCACGATATTGATTGTTCCTACTCATGAGCATGGAATGTTCTTCCATTTCCTTGTATCCTCTTTTATTTCATTGAGCAGTGGTTTGTAGTTCTCCTTGAAGAGGTCCTTCACGTCCCTTGTAAGTTGGATTCCTAGGTATTTTATTCTCTTTGAAGCAATTGTGAATGGGAGTTCACTCGTGATTTGGCTCTCTGTTTGTCTGTTCTTGGTATATAAGAATGCTTGTGATTTTTGTACATTGATTTTGTATCCTGAGACTTTGCTGAAGTTGCTTATCAGCTTAAGGAGATTCTGGGCTGAGACAATGGGGTTTTCTAGATATACAGTCATATCATCTGCAAACAGGGACAATTTGACTTCCTCTTCTCCTAATTGAATACCCTTTATGTCTTTCTCCTGCCTAATTGCCCTGGCCAGAACTTCCAACACTATGTTGAATAGGAGTGGTGAGAGAGGGCATCCCTGTCTTGTGCCAGTTTTCAAAGGGAATGCTTCCAGTTTTTGCCCATTCAGGATGATATTGGCTGTGGGTTTGTCATAGATAGCTCTTATTATTTTGAGATATGTCCCATCAATACCTAATTTATTGGCAGTTTTTAGCATGAAGTGTTATTGAATTTTGTCAAAGGCCTTTTCTGCATCTATTGAGATAATCATGTGGTTTTTGTCTTTGGCTCTGTTTATATGCTGGATTACATTTACTGATTTGCGTTTATTGAACCAGCCTTGCATCCCAGGGATGAAGACCACTTGATCATGGTGGATAAGCTTTTTGATGTGCTGCTGGATTTGGTTTGCCAGTATTATATTGAGGATTTTTGCATCAATGTTCATCAAGGATATTGTTCTAAAATTCTCTTTTTTGTTTGTGTCTCTGCCCGGCTTTGGTATCAGGATGATGCTGGCCTCATAAAATGAGTTAGGGAGGATTCCCTCTTTTTCTACTGATTGGAATAGTTTCAGAAGGAATGGTACCAATTCCTCCTAGTACCTCTGGTCGATTTTGGCTGTGAATCCATCTTGTCCTAGACTCTTTTTGGTTGGTAAGCCATTGATTATTGCCACAATTTCAGAGCCTGTTATTGGTCTATTCAGAGATTCAACTTCTTCCTGGTTTGGTCTTGGGAGGGTGGATGAGTCGAGGAATTTATCCATTTCTTCTAGATTTTCTAGTTTATTTGTGTAGAGCTGTTTATAGTATTCTCTGATGGTAGTTTGTATTTCTGTGGGATCAGTGGTGATATCCCCTTTATTATTTTGTATTCTGTCTATTTGATTCTTCTCTCTTTTCTTCTTTATTAGTCTTGGTAGTGGTCTATCAATTTTGTTGATCCTTTCAAAAAACCAGCTCCTAGATTCATTAATTTTTTGAATGGTTTTTTGTATCTGTATTTCCTTCAGTTCTGCTCTGATTTTAGTTATTTCTTGCCTTCTGCTAGCTTTTGAATGTGTTTCCTCTTGCTTTTCTAGTTCTTTTAATTGTGATGTTAGGGTGTCAATTTTGGATCTTTCCTGTTTTCTCTTGTGGGCATTTAGTGCTATAAATTTCCCTCTACACACTGCTTTGAATGTGTCCCAGAGATTCTGGTATGTTGTGTCTTTGTTCTCATTGGTTTCAAAGAACATCTTTATTTCTGCCTTCATTTCGTTATGTACCCAGTAGTCATTCAGGAGCAGGTGGTTCTGTTTCCATGTAGTTGAGTGGTTTTGAGTGAGTTTCTTAATCCTGAATTCTAGTTTGATTGCACTGTGGTCTGAGAGACAGTTTGTTATAATTTCTGTTCTTTTACATTTGCTGAGGAGAGCTTTACTTCCAAGTATGTGGTCAATTTTTGAATAGTTGTGGTGCGGTGCTGAAAAAAATGTATATTCTGTTGATTTGGGGTGGAGAGTTCTGTAGATGTCTATGAGGTCTGCGTGGTGCAGAGCTGAGTTCAATTCCTGTGTATCCTTGGTAACTTTCTGTCTCATTGATCTGTCCAATATTGACAGTGGGGTGTTAATGTCTCCCATTGTTATTGTGTGGGAGTCTAAGTGTGTTCATAGGTCACTCAGGACTTGCTTTATGAATCTGGGTGCTCCCGTATTGGGTGCATATATATTTAGGATAGTTAGGTCTTCTTGTTGAATTGATCCCTTTACCATTATGTACTGACCTTCTTTGTCTCTTTTGATCTTTGTTTGTTTAAAGTCTGTTTTATCGGAGACTAGGATTGCAACCCCTGCCTTTTTTGCTTTCTATTTGCTTGGTAGATCTTCCTCCATCCCTTTATTTTGAGCCTATGTGTGTCTCTGCATGTGAGATGGGTTTCCTGAATACAGCACACTGATGGGTCTTGACTGTTTATCCAATTTGCCAGTCTGTGTCTTTTAATTGGAGCATTTAGTCCATTTACTTTTAAAGTTAATATTGTTATGTGTGAATTTGATCCTGTCATTTTGATGTTAGTTGGTTATTTTGCTCATGAGTTGATGCAGTTTCTTCCTGTCCTTGATGGTCTTTACAATTTAGCATGATTTTGCAGTGGCTGGTACCAGTTGTTCCTTTCCATGTTTAGTGCTTCCTCCAGGAGCTCTTTTAGGGCAGGACTGGTGGTGACAAATTATCTCAGCATTTGCTTGTCTGTAAAGTATTTTATTTCTCCTTCACTTATGAAGCTTAGTTTGGCTGGATATGAAATTCTGGGTTGCAAATTCTTTTCTTTAAGAATGTTGAATATTGGCCCCCTTTCTCTTCTGGCTTGTAGAGTTTCCACTGAGAGATCTGCTGTTAGCCTAATGGGCTTCCCTTTGTGGGTAACCCGACCTTTCTCTCTGGTTGCCCTTAACATTTTTTCCATCATTTCAACTTTGGTGAATCTGACAATTATGTGTTTTGGAGTTGCTCTTCTTGAGGAGTATCTTTGTGGCATTCTCTGTATTTCCTGAATCTGAATGTTGGCCTGCCTTGCTAGATTGGGGAAGTTCTCCTGGATAATATCCTGCAGAGTGTTTTCCAGCTTGGTTCCATTCTCCTGGTCACTTTCAGGTACACCAATCAGATGTAGATTTTGTCTTTTCACATAGTCCCATATTTCTTGGAGGCTTTGCTCATTTCTTTTTATTCTTTTTTCTCTAAACTTCCCATCTCGTGTCATTTCATTGAATTCATCTTCCATCACTGATACCCTTTCTTCCAGTTGATAGCATCAGCTCCTGAGTCTTCTGCATTCTTCACATAATTCTCGAGCCTTGGCTTTCAGCTCCATCAGCTCCTTTAAGCACTTCTCTGTATTGGTTATTCTAGTTTTACATTCATCTAAATTTTTTTCAAAGTTTTCAACTTCTTTGCCTTTGGTTTGAATTTCCTCCTGTAGCTCAGAGTAGTTTGATCATCTGAAGCCTTCTTCTCTCAACTCGTCAAAGTCATTCTCCATCCAGCTTTGTTCCATTGCTGGTGAGGAACTGTGTTCTTTTGGAGCAGGAGAGGCACTGTGCTTTTTAGAATTTCCAGTTTTTCTGCTCTGTTTTTTCCCCATCTTTGTGGTTTTATCTACTTTTAGTCTTTGATGTTGGTGAGGTACAGATGGGTTTTCGGTGTGAATGCCCTTTCTGTTTGTTAGTTTTCCTTCTAACAGACAGGACCCTCAGCTGCAGGTCTGTTGGAGTTTGCCAGAGGTCCACTCCAGACCCTGTTTGCCTGGGTAACAGCAGTGGTGGCTGCAGAACAGCGGATTTTCATGATCCACGAATGCTGCTGTCTGTTCATTCCTCTGAAAGTTTTGTCTCAGAGGAGTACCCGGTCTTGTGGGGTGTCAGTCTGCCCCTACTGGGGGGTGCCTTCCAGTTAGGCTGCTTGGGGGTCAGGGGTCAGGAACCCACTTGAGGATGCAGTCTGCCTATTCTCAGATCTCCAGCTGCATCCTGGGAGAACCACTACTCTCTTCAATGCTGTCAGACAGGGACATTTAAGTCTGCAGAGGTTACTGCTGTCTTTTTGTTTGTCTGTGCCCTGTCCCCAGAGGTGGAGCCTACAGAGGCAGGCAGGCCTCCTTGAGCTGTGGTGGGCTCCACCCAGTTCGAGCTTCCTGGCTGCTTTGTTTACCTAAGCAAGCCTGGGAAATGGTGGGTGCCCCTCCCTCAGCCTCACTGCCACCTTGCAGTTTGATCTCAGACTGCTGTGCTAGCAATCAGTGAGACTTTGTGGGTGTAGGACCCTCTGAACCATGTGTGGGATATAATCTCCTGGTGTGCCGTTTTTTAAGCCCATCAGAAAAGCACAGTATTAGGGTAGGAGTGACCCAATTTTCCAGGTGCCGTCTGTCACCCCTTTCTTTGACTAGGAAAGGGAACTCCCTGACCCCTTGTGCTTCCTGAGTGAGGCAATGCCTTGCCTTGCTTTGGCTTGTGGATGGTGTGCTGCACCCACTGTCCTGTGCCCACTGTCTGGCATGGCCTATTGAGATGAACCCAGTACCTCAGATTGAAATGCAGAAATCACCCATCTTCTGCGTCGCTCACGCTGGGAGCTGTAGATTGGAGCTGTTCCTATTCGGCCATCTTGGCTACTTCCTCTGGATTAATGTTTTTAAACACATATCTTGTTTTATTCTTCTTCTCAAAAGCCTACAATTCAGGATGATAAGTGATAAATGATGAAGAGTGACATAAAATATTTTCAAACTCAGTTCTGGCAACTTTTGTGACAGAATCATTGATGATCATAAAAAAGGTAAGAGACCTTTCACATAGGAATTAAAACCTCTGGCCAGGTGGACAAGAGCCAGAGAGAAAAGAACCTAAGAAGAAACAGCAATTGGAAACAGAAACAACCTCACGGTGGTCTAAAAATCTTTCCCAAGTTAAACATTAGGCATAGGATTATTGGTTCCAGTGTGGCCAGCTGATCCTGATAAGTCTTTTCCAATGTCTCATAATGTCTCTTGAAGAACATGACCTGAGCATGGAGCACTGCATCTTAGTTTGTGAAGTTCTCATAAGCAGAGTGCTAGGTGATGGGCAGGGACAGGTGTGGTGCATTATGGATCCTTAGATACATCTTTCTAGCACGTCAGAGAGAAAAACACTAGGATTAGGAAAGAACCTATCACAGTGTAGCAAAGTCGTACTGGCAGAAAATCTACTAGACATTGGGGGTTGGACTAATAAGTGAGAACAGCATCCTGTTATTTAGCTTTAGATTTAAGAAGGGGTTTGAACAAGGACTGTGTACTGCATGGACATAAATTATGCCAAGATTATAAGTTTGAAAAATACCAAGTGTGAGAGCTTTTTCCCCTCATAAGGAGTAAAGAGAAAGTAATCAACAAGGAGAGTCTAGAAAAAGTACTTTAAATTTAGGGAAATGGAACATTATCTTGAAGAGGCAGAAGTAGGATGAATCTTAGCAATGGATTTATTCCAGAATCCAAAGCAACTTTGATGAAAACTGTTTGCCGTTCTCTATAGGGTGAAAGAAGAATGTTTTCTATAAAACAGGAGAAACATGTTGAAAAAGAAATACAGAGGATTAGAAGAAGGTGTAGACTGAAGATAATTCACAATGAGCAGATATATGCAAACATGCCCCTAAAGGTCGAGGATGCTGAGAGGCTGAATAAAGAGACTGACAAACCCAGTTTCTCAGAAAGAAACATTTAATGGTGACCTACAAACAGAAGCCACCCCTTCGGCTGTGGCAAGACAAGATGGTGGATCTCCACACGCTTATTCTCAGACCCAGGGCTTATATACTGCAGAGAAGAAATGTGTAGGAGAATTGAAGTCGATCTCTCAGGGAAAGAAAATAATGCTGTATGAATCTGCATAATGGAAGGATTTATGGCAAAGATTGTTTTGACCTAAGGGCAAAATTTATGATAGTGGTAGATAAAGTAGAAATCCTGTTTTTCCAATTTTTATTTCAGATTCGGGGGTACATGTGCAGGTATCTTACATGAGTATACTGCACGATACTGAGGTTTGGGTATCCATGATCTCATTACCCAGGTACTGAGCATAATACTCAATAATTAGTTTTCAATACTTGCCCACCACCCTCCTTCTCCCTTCTAGTAGTTTCCAGTGTCTATTTTTCCCATCTTCATGTTTATGATACCCAATGTTTAGCTCCCACTTATAAGTGAAAACATGTGGTATTTAGTTTTCTGTTCCTGTGTTAATTCACTTAGGACAGTGGCCTGCAGCTTCTTTCATATTGGGGCAACAACATGACTTCATTTTTTTTATGACTATGTAGTATTCAATGGTGTATATGTACTGTGGTTTCTTAATCCAGCACACCATGAATGGGCACCTAGGTTGATTTTATATCTTTGCTGTTGTCTATAGTGCTGCAATGAATATATGAGTCCATGCGCATTTTGGTAGAATGATTTATTTTTCTTTCGGATATATACACAGTAATGGGATTGCTGGATCAAAGGGTAGTTCTGTTTTAAGTTCTTTGAGAAATCTCCAGACTCCTTTCCACAGTGGCTGAACTAATTTCCATCTCCATCAACAGTGTGCAAGTGTTCTCTTCTTCACAGCCTCACCACCATCTGTTAGTTTTTGAATTTTTTATAATAACCATCCTTACTGTTATGAGATGGTATCTCATTGTGGTTTTGATTTGCATGTTTTTGATCATTAATCATGTTGAAGTATTTTTTCATGTTTGTTGGCTGCATATATGTCTTCTTTTGAGGTGTCTGTTTATGTCTTTTGCCCATTTTTAATGGGATTGTTTATTGCCTGTTTATTTAAATTTCTTATTGTTTCTAGAAGTTAGACGTTTGTCAGATGCATAGTTTGCAAATATCTTCTCTCAAATTGTAGTTTATCTGCTTACTTTGTTGATAGTTTCTTTTGCTGTGCAGAAGCTCTTTAATTTAATTAGGCTGTATGTGTCAATTTGTGTTTTTGTTGCAATTGCTTTTGAGAACTTAGTCATAAGTTATTTCTCCCAAGGCCGATATCCAGAATGGTGTTTTCTGGGTTTTTTTTTTTTTTTCTAGGATTCTTATAGTTTGAGGTCTTACATTTAAATCTTTAACCCAGCTTGAGTTAATTTTTCTGTATGGTGAAAGGTAGAGGTCAAGTTTCATTCTTCTGCATATGGTTAGCCAGCTATCCCAGTGCCATTTATTGAATAGGGAATTCTTTCCCCATTGCTTATTTATGTCAGCTTTGTGAAAACATCAAATAGCTGTAGGTCGGCAACTTTATTTCTGGGTTCTCTTTTCTGTTCCATTGTTCTATGTATGTGTTTTTGTACTAGTACCACGTTATTTTGCATTGTGTTGCCTTATAGTATAATTTGAATTCAGATAATGTGATGCCTCTGACTTTATTCTTTTTGCTTAGGATTCCTTTAGCTATCTGGGCTCTTTTTTGGTTCCATAGGAATTTTAGAAAAGTCTTTTCTGATTTGAAGTCCTAGCCAGAACAATCAGGCAAGATAAAGAAAGAAAAGTTATCCAAATAGGAAAAGCAAAAGTCAAATTATCCCTATTTGCTTACAATATGATGCTATACCTAGAAAACCCTGAAAGCTCTGCCAAAAGGCTCCTGGAACTGAAAAATGGTGAAGTTTCATGATACAAAATCAATGTACAAAAATCAGTAACATTTTTATACACCAATAACATTCCAGCTGCAATCCAAATAAAGAATGCAATCATATTTACAATATGAATATGTAAGAAAAGAATAAAAATCCTAGGAACACATCTAATCAAGGAGTTGAAAAATCTCTACAAGGAGATCTACAAAACAATGCTGAAAAATATAATAGAAGACACAAACAAATGGAAAAACATTTCTTGCTCATGGAGCAAAAGGTCAATATTGTTCAAATGGCCACACTGCCCAAAGCAATCTGCAGATTCAACGCTATTCCTATTAAACTAACAATGTCAGTTTTCACAGGATAATAAAAGAGAAATCTTAGAGTTATTCCCAAAATAGGGGTTAATCAGAAGTCGATATGGCTGAATAGCATTCAAAATGGAGTTGCACTATCCGCTACCGATGAAATGAGAGAAATATTTAAAGGAACTTAAAATGCAATAGCAGTGGAATAATAAAAATCAGAAACAACAATGTGGAAATAATTACATTAATTATTTACTTGAAGGATAAACTTGAGAGGATTCCTCAAAGAAGGAGAATAAAACAAACAAAATAATGGGAGACAAATTGAATAGAGAGGTGATACTGAAGGTGATTTTCTCTATTTTCAAAGAAGTAATCAATAGAGTAAATATAAAATTTACATAAATGTCTTCTACATTAACTAAATACCCGAATAACCAAGTTGAAAAAAATCTGGTGTTTCAGGAGAAATAATATATGTATTTAGGATAGTTAGCTTTTCTTGTTTAATTAAACCCTTTACAATTATGTAATGCCCTTCTTGTCTTTTCAAAAATCTTTGTTGGTTTAAAGTCTGTTTTGTCAGAAACTATAATTGTTAGCTCTGGTTGTTTCTGTTTTCCATTTGCTTGGTAAGTTTTCTTCCATCCCTTTATTTTGAGCCTATGTGTGTCTTGGCACATGAGCTGGGTCTTTTGAAGACAGAATACTGACAGGTTTTGGCTCTTTATCCAGCTTGCCATGCTGTGTTTTTTCATTGGGACATTTAGCCCATTTGCATTTAAGGTCAGTATTTGTGTCAATTATTCTAGCTGGTTATTTTGCAGATTTGTTTATGTGGTTGCTTCATAGTTTCACTGTGTACTTCAGTGTGTTTTTGTGGTGGCTGGTAATTTTTTTTTTTTTTAACTATATTTTGTGCTTCCTTCTGCAGCTCTTCCAAGGCAGGCCTGGTGGTGATGAATTCCCTCAGCATTTGCTTGTCTGAAAAACATCTTATTTCTCCATCACATATGAAGCTTAGTTTGTGCAGATATGAAACTCTGGGTTGGAAATTCTTTTTTTTTAAGAACGTTAAATATTAGCCCCTAATCTCTTCTTGCTTGTACAGTTTCTGCTGAGAGGTCCACTGTTAGTGTGATGGGCTTCCCTTTGGAGGTGACCTGGCCTTTCTCCCTGCTTGTCCTTAACTTTTTTTTTTTTTTCATTTCAACCTTGGAGAATCAGATGATTATGTGTCTTGGGGTTGATCTTCTTGTGCATTATCTTACCGGAGTTCCTTGGATTTTCTGAATTTGAATGTTAGCCTGTCTTGCTAGATTGGGGAAGTTTTCCTAGATGATGTCCTGAAATATGTTTTTCAACTTGGTTCTGTTGTCCCTGTCTCTTTCAGGTACCCCAATTAGTTGTAAGTTTGATCTTTTTTCATAGTCTCATATTTCTCAGAGGTTTCGTTCATTCATTTTATTTTATTTTATTTTATTTTATTATTTTTTTTTTTTTTTGATGGAGTCTCACTCTGCTGCCCAGGCTGGAGTGTAGTGGCCCAATTTTGGCTCACTGCAACCTCTGCCTCCTGGGTTCAAGTGATTCTCCTGCCTTAGCCTCCCAAGTAGCTGGCATTACAGGCACCCACCACCATGCCCGGGTAATTTTTGTAATTTTGGTAGAGACAGGGTTTTCGCCATGTTGGCCAGGCTGGTCTCAAACTTCTGACCTCAAGTGATCAACTGCCTCAGCCTCCCAAAATGTTGGGGCTACAGGCATGATCCATTGCACCTAGCCCTTTTCCTTCTTTTTTCTATAGTCGGCCTGTCTTATTTGAGAAACATAGTCTTCAAGCTCTGATATTCTTTCCTCTGCTTGGTCTTTTCTGCTGCTGATGCTTGTAATTGCATTGTGATTTTCCTGCATTGTGTTTTTCAGCTCCATCAGGTCAGCTATGCTTTATTCTAAACTGGCTATTCTAGTTATCAGCTCCTGTATTGTTTTATCATGATTCTTAGCTTCTTTGCATTGAGTTACAACACGCTCCTTTTTCTCAGTAAAGTTTGTTATTACCCACTTTCTGAAGCCTACTTTTGGGAATTCAGTCATCTCAGCCTCAGACTAGTTCTGTGCACTTGCTGGAGAAATGTTGTGGTCATTTGGAGGAGAAAAGGCACTCTGGCTTTGTGAATTTTCAGCATTTTTGCATTGATTCTTTCTTATCTTTGTAGGCTTATTTACCTTCATTTTTGAGGTTCCCCCAAAAAAAACTCATTCAAAGGAATGGGGTTTTGTGGGGTCTTTTTTGTTGATGTTGTTGCTTTCTGTTCGTTTTTCTTTTAACAGTCAGGCTCTGTAGGACTATTGTGGTTTGCTAGGGGATCGCTCCAGACCCTAGTTTCTTCAGTTTTTCCCTTACCTTGAGATATCACTTGTGAAGCTTATGAAACAGCAAAGATAGTAGCCTGCTCCTTTCCCTGGAAGCTCTGTTCCAGTGGGATACTAACCCGTTGCTGGCCTGGATGCACCTGTAGAAGGTGTCTGGAGACCCCCATTGAGAGGTCTCATCCAGTCAGGAGGGATGGGGTCAGGGACCCACTTAAAGAAGCAGTCTGGCTGGTTTTTGGTAGAGCAGACGTGCTGTGTTGTGGGAGACTCCTCCTCATCAGGACCACCTGGACTCCCTGAGCCAAGCATATAAGAACAGCTAAGTCCACTCAGCCACAGAGTCAGCAGAGCAGTTGACTGAGAGCAAGGACTCACAGAGACATTGGCCACTCCTACCTACTGGGGCTCCATCCCAGGGAGAGATCAGAGTTCCTCTATCCCTGGCTGCAGTCGCTGAAATTCCCACAGGGAGGCCCCACCCAATGAGGAAGGATGGTTTGTGTTGTGGGGACTCCTCCTCGTCTAGACCACCTGAACTCCCTGGAGCCAGCAGGCTAGAATGGCTGAGTCAAACTAACTTCAGAAATGGCGGCTGCCCTTCCCCCCAGGAACTCATTTGTCTCAGATGTCTCCAGCCTGCTGTGCTGGTTGGCTGGAATTCCAAGCCAGTGGGTCTTAACTTGTGAGGTGCTGTGGAAGTGGGGCCTGCAGAACAATGCTTCTTGGCTTCCCGGATTCAGCTACTTTCCTAGAAGAATGTACAGATGGATCTCTCACCTTACTGGGATTCCCAGAGCCAGAGTCTGTAAAACTCCTGGATCTCTCTGTGAGTCTGAGCAACTGCTCTGCTGAGAAGGCACAGCTCTGTGTATGGGACCCAAGGCCCTGGTGGCATGGACTCACAAGGGGATCTTCTGATCTACAGGCTGCAAAGATCTGTGGGAGAAGCATGGTCAGGGTCACACAATCACTGACCACTTCCCTTAGCTGGCGGTGGGGATTCCTTTGGCTCCATGCTGCTCCCAGGTGGGCTATCACCCCACATTACTTTTCTTCACTGTCTGTGGGTCGAGTTGTCCACCTAGTCAGTCCTGATGTAAGAACTTGGATATTGCAGTTAGAGATGCTGAATTTACTCTCTGTTTTCATTCCTCTCTGTGAGAGCGACAGTCTGTAGCTACTTCTAATCAGCCATCTTGGCCGCATCTAGGCACCAATGGTACTCTCTTTAAATTCATGAAATTGGCCTTTTACAAAATGAAGACTAGGCTTGATTTTCCAATAGCAGAGTCTCCCAGAAGTATTAGTTTGAACTGGAATATTTTATTTCCAGTATTTGGCCCGTTGAGTCTTTTTGCTCCTCGATTAGCCATGTTCAAATTTGAAAAAAGCCCCTAATTTTAGACTCTTAAAAGAACTTCCAGAATTCAGGGGATCAATTTTTTTCTTTCTGGAGGCAAAGAAACCTGAGACCGCAGCAAGTGGAGCTGTGGGACTGAAGCTTCCTGTCAGCAAGGCCCAGGTGTGGCCCATAGGACAAGAGTATGTCGATGGCAGTGGTGGTGGCATCTCCTCTTCGTGCTGCTCCCCTCACCTACATTTTATCAACTCATTTGTCAGTGAACATTTAGGTTATTTCCACATCTTGGCTTTTGTTAATAATCATGCAATGAACACAGGAGTGCAGATATGTCTTCAAACTCCTGATTGCAATTCCTTTGGATATATATGCAGAAGTGGGATTGCTGGATCAAATAATAATTCTGTTTTTAATTTTTTGAGAACCTCCATATTGTTTTCCATAGCTGATAGCTGTGCACCAATTTACATTTCCACCAACATTGTACACGTTTTCTTTTTTACATCCTTGCCAACACTTGTTGTCCTTTTTTTTACTTTTTGATAATAGCCATCCTAACAGGTGTGAGATGATCTCTCACTGTGGTTTTAATTTGCATTTCTCTAACGATTAGTAACACTAAGCACTTTTTCATATACTGTTGGCTATTGTATGTCTTAGAAGTTACACCAAAAGCACAGGGAAAGAAAGCAAAAATAGACAAGCAAGAGTAGGTCAAACTAAAAAGCTTTTGCTCAGGAAAAGAAGAAAATAATAAAATAAAAAAAAACAAGTTATGAAATGGGAGAAAACACTTACAGACTATATATTTGATTAAAGGTTAATATCCAAAATATGTAAAGAACTCCTGCAACTTAGTAGCAAAACAAACAAACAAACAAAAAACCCAAATAACTTAATTGAAAAACTGGCAAAGGACTTGAGAAAACATTTCTCCAAAGAAGCTCTACTTCAGTAGTATTGAGTGAAGTCTCCCTTGCCTGCTTAGCTTTATCTGGTGCAGTTTTTGTTTTGACATCTTCCAACAGGTCTCCCTGCTTCTATCTGCTGTGTCTCATTGCACTCTAATCTTAATTCAGCAGCCAGAATAATATCATGTTACTCCTATAATCAAAACTATCTAATGGCTCCCAATTTCAACGAGAAAAACCAGTCCTTATAAAAGTTACAAGGCACTACTCAAAATTGCCCTTAATTATTTTTCTGATGTCATGACCTACACCTCTCAAACTCATTCATTCCACTTCAACCACATGGGTGTCTTTACATTTCTAATACAGATGTGTTCCTATTGCTCAGAGCTGCCCCTCTACCTAAAGAGCCACTTGACTAACTCTATTTTCTCCTTCAAATTTTGGTACAATTATCCCTTCCTCAATGAGGCTTATTCTGACCAGTTTATTTAATGTGTGTGGTAGGCTGAAGAATGACTTCCCCCCAAAGATTTCCATATTCTAATCCCCAGAACTTGTGAATATGTTATCTTACATTTCAAAACGGACTTTGCAGATGTGATTAAGTTATGGGTCTGGAGATGGAGATATTATCCTGAATTATTCAGGTGGGCCCAACATAATTTCAATTATTCTTATAAGAGGGAGGTGGGAGGGTCAGACTGAGAGATGTGACCATGGGGGCCAAGGTAGGAGTGATGCCACCATGAGCCAAAGAATGCAGGCAGTGCCTAGAATCTGGAAAAGGAAGCAAATTCTCTGTTTGAGCCTCCAGAAGGGACATAGCCCTGTCCGCAACTTGATTTTACACCAGTGAAAAAGATTTGGACTTCTGGCTTACAAAGTATAAGATGGTAAGTTTGTGTTGTTTTAAGCCACTAAGTTTGTGGTAATTTATTACAGAAGTGATAGGAAATTAATACAGTGTCTAACCTGCAGCCCCAACAGTCTGACTTTATGCAGATTCGTTAACATTGAACTCACAGCCAGCAGCACTGTAACTCATGCCCAAATGAACCTAATCTAATGCATGTATTTTTTTTTTGTAAGGTACATCACAGGCTTCTTGTGCTTAGGGACATTAGACAACACTGCCACTGTACTTGGAGGCCATTTTAAATAGCAAAATCACCAATGAAATGCACAAAAATGTAAAGAAAATGGTGGCAACTAAATAAATTGTCAAAGAATGCTTGTTTGCAGTGTGAGAGATGGACAAAGAAGGCAGAGCATCACCTTGTTCTATTTTAGTTGGGTACATGAGACTCAAACTTTTTGCCATTCTGCATGTTTGAGAATGACCACAAATGTGTTGCAAATACTGAATTTGAGCTTACAAATAAATTTTAGTAAGTAGGCAAATTCACAAACATAGAACCTGTAAGTAATGAGAATCTACTCTACACATGTGTACACATACACATACTGTTTATTTCAAGGAATTGACTTATGCAATTGCGGGAATTGAAGAGTCTGAACTTTATAGGGCAAGCTTTATGGCTGGAAACACCAGCAAGAGCTAGGGCTGCAGTCCTGAGGCAGAATTTTTTCTTCCTCAGAGAAACCTTAGTTTTGCTTTTAATGCATTTCAACTGATTGGAAGAGGCCCACCCAGATTGTTACAGATTATCTCCTTTACTTAAAGCTAACTGATTATAGATGTTAAATACATCTACAAATTACCTTCACAGCAATACCTTGATTAGTGTTTGAATAACTGGAACTAGGGCCTAGCCAAGTTAACACTTAAAACTAACCATCACAGTGAGTATACTTTGGAAGGCCACAGAAGATTTAAAGGTGAAATAATGGTATTGTAGTTATATATTTTTCAAAAACATAATTTACCTTTTAAGGATGTATAATAAAGTATTTATAGATGAAAAAATAATTCTTATGAACTCAACAAAATATCAAATGTGATTATCTGGATTCAGTTACCGTCTCAGTGGTTACTATACTTTTCTACATTTGCAAATTTCTACATTTCTTTTGTGCTTATAATTACATGATCAATTCATGGTACTTTTATATATAGAATATATATTAGTTTTCTATTGCTACATAATATATTACCACAAATTTAACAGCTTAAATAACAGTTTCTATGGGTAAGGAGTTAGAGTTAGGAGTCTGGGTACATTTTATCTTTTCATGGTTTGAACAGACTAATCTTAGTGTGTTGGCTAGGGCTTCAGTCCCATCTGAGGCTTGAGGTTTTCTTCCAAGCTCACTGGTTGTTGGCAGAATTCAGTTCCCTGCAACTGCAGGACTAAAGTGTCTCTTTGTCCATAAGTTGCTCTGGATTCCTAAAGGCCACTTTCAGGTCCTAACTATATGTCTTTGTCATATAACATGGAGCTTACTTCTTTAAAGCTAGCAGGAGAAATTCTCTTTAGTGTGCTAAGGTGGAGTCATGTTTATATAACATAACCTTATTAAGGGAGCAGCTGTCCTACCACATTCACAGGACCTGTCCAAACTTAACAGAAGGGAATTATAAAGGGTATGTACACCGGAGGGCAATGATATGGGGGGACATCTTAGGATTCTGCCTCCCATATTAGTTGTGTGATCACAGCTAAAAAGAACATGCATGGCAAAAAGCTGGAAGAAATAAAATGTGTTAAATGTTATCCCTGAGAATAGGTATTATGAGGCAAGGTATATTTTTTCATAATGACTGTGTAGTTTTACATTTCTTCTGTAATAAACACTACCTAATTTTCTGTATTCATTAAATTTTAATTATTTTTTATAGAAGAAATACCAGTTCATGAAGAGAAAAAATCGAACAATAAAGGGTTTAAAGTTGAAAGTATAATTAAATTCTACACCTTCCTCTGCACTTCTCTCTAGACACCGTTTAGAGGATAAATAACTCTTTAAAATTTGGAGGTATCCTTCTGTAAGCATTCTTCAATTTTTCTTTTATACTAAACAACATATATTAGACATCAAGTATATGAATATACCTACTGAGGTTTTAATTTTGATAATTATACTTTTTAGTTCTAGAAATTCCAGTTTTTTTCTAAGAATTTTAATTTCTTGGTAAATATTTTCATCTCATTATACATTTAAAAAATTATATTTCATGAATTGACCATGTTTGGCAACAAAGCCTATGCTTGATAACTTCAATTTATGCATTACACATGGTCTGTTTTTATTTTTATTTTTATTTTTTTGCTTTAGATATTTGATCTTGTCTCCTGGCATGCCTGGTTATTTTGAACTGAATGCCATGTATTTTTTTTTTTAATGAAAAACTGCAGAGGCTCTTCATGATCTTATTTTACTCCAGGAAAGATTTATTTTGGCAGTTAGCATTAGGGCAAAGCAATAGACTGCAAACAGAGATTAGAAGTTTTGGCCTGACACTGAGTTTTAACCTTTGTAAGGCTTCTAACTTTGGTTTCTAAAGTGTAGCCCATCAGGGGTTACAATAGAAAGCTTGACAAACTGCGTATTCTTCTCTTTGGTGAGCGCTAAACTATAATTTTGTCTCTCCAGTATCATCAGACCTACAAAACTTCTGCTTAATTCTTAGCTCCTTGGCTGTCGCTTTCTGCTTTGCCTCCCATCTGCTTGTTCTGCGCATGCTAGAAGTCAAAAAATGCCTCTGAGGAAAAGTGATTTGGAAAGTTAGGCTTGTTTCTCTCTGTTTGTTTTTCTCTGGGAAAATGGCCTCTCATATTCTGGATGCCTTGGTATCACGGACCTCCAGTTTTTGTCTCCTTAACTAAGTCACTGCTTTTGCTTGGTCTTTCAGGCCCAAGTCACTTAGGCATTGTCAAATGGAGGGATGTCAGGTCTACCTTAAGGGGGACCCTCAATTCTTTGTTACTGCCCAGACAGCTGTCTTATATTTCACTTTCCTTCCAGGTTTTCATCTTGTTTTCCATGAGAGATGTGTTATAAACCAGTCATTTATTTTCAGAAGAATTCTATACTTCTATTTTTATCTCCTAATGTAAACATTATTAGTTTTGTTTTAAACGGTCAATGCTTAAATTAATCAATTTAATTTAATTTAAGTAAATGCTTTCTTTACTCTCCATTTATTTATTTATTTATTTAATTATTTATTTATTGAAGTGCATTGTTTCACATTGTTTAAATTCTTTCAATGAGAGTCTCTTGGTACGAGATTTCACATTTGGTCTTATCTAAAAATGTCATTTAAAAATATAGCTATTTAATAAAAATGTGTCAGTTGCATAATTCTTTGCTAACCATTATTTTGTCTTAACAATTTGAAAGTATTATACCACATGTCTTGGCTTTCAGTTTTGCTATGGAGAAATTTCCCCTCAATCTAATCATTGCTCATTTTAAGTTATCATTTTTTTTCCTCTGCGTGCTATTAGAAGCTACTTTTGACTTGATCAAAGATGATATAATGTGTCTAAATGTTTATTTTTTATTTGTAAAAAATGTATCAGAAAACAAGCATACATAAAATAAAACGGAAGACTATAATGAATCCATCATTACCCCTAATCTTTGCCCTAGCTTAATTACTAGCCTTTTCCCATTCCCATTGTATCTTTATTTGTTTTCATGCAATTTGACTTTTTTTTCTCTTATCTGTCCTGGAAAAATCCCAGTTGTTATCTCTTTTAATAGATTATTTACTTCTTTAGTCTCTCCTGAGATAACCACTAGATGATTAAATCTTATTATATTTTTTCATGTCATAAACTTTCAGTTTCATTACCTTGTCTTTCTCCATTACAATCTGATTAATGATTTTAGCTTTGGCTTCTAGTTCAAATTCTTTTTTCAACTTTGTTTAATCTACAGTTTGACCATTGAGATTTTACTTTTAATTATATTTCTAGTCTAGTAGTTCTATTTTTTTATTTTTAAAACAGGTCGGTTAATTGTTGACAGATTTTTGACACTTGCTTACCACATACTTCTTAGGATGATAGACTGAAGGATTTGAATTCTAGCACTACAACTTGCACTGTGTAAATTTAGGGAACTTTCTTAATTTCTGTAAGTTTTCATTTCCTTGTTCATAAAATTAGTAGCATCTACTTTATAGAGTTGTTGAGGATTGGATGAGTAAATATATAAGTGAGGCATGTGGAACAGTACCTGATACAAATAAACATTATAAAAGTATTTATTAAAAACAATATTTTATTTCTTCATTTATTTCTTTAAATCTTTTAAAAAGTTATTTCGGCATACTTATTTTATCATTTCAATACCTGGTATATTTATATTTATGATTCTATTGATTTTATTTCTGATGACTTTCATTGACATCATCTTGCTTTCTCATATATTTTGGAAACTTCATTTTTGTACTTCTTCCTGACCAATTTTCATTTCCAAGAATACTGAAAGCCTGACTTGAAGGTGCATTCCTGCATCTCTTTGGGATCTATTGTGGTTCCCAGGGTGCTGAAGTCCCTGCATAACTTTAAGTTAATGTTCTGGTTTGGGAACCCAGAGCCAATTTGAGGGCAGACCTGTCGTTCTGAATTCTCTCTGGATACTCTTTTCCTAATATCTGAAGCTGAAACAGACTTGTACTTCCCCTTTGCTGGTGGGAAATTTTAATTGTAGCTGATCTTTCACTGAAAGTGCAGATTTTGAGGATCCTGGCTCTGTGAAGGAGTCTCAGAGTCCATCCTTCCAAGAGGCATGGACATTAGTGCCCAGGGTCTAGGTTTCTTGTGTTCATAAACATCCAGGGCAGTTATGGCTCTAGAGCCAGTTTACCATTCTGGCTTCAGCTTTTTTGAGCCACTGGGGTGTTACCTTATTTTCATGTAAACTTAGTTATAAAATTTAGAGTGAAATCTGTCACAATTCCTTTTGGCATCTATAAACTTTTTATTAACTCTTTTAGAATGTCTATGCTACTAAATTGTTGAAAGTTATATAGTCAAATCAGTATTTTCTTTGCCTTGTGTGTGCAGGCATGTTTGTCTGTGTGTGTTTGTGTAGATATGCATGTATTTGCATTTTCCTTTATTGTATTTGGAATGCTTATAGCCTCTTCTTGTTTCTTAATAATTTGGTTAAACTTTAGCGTTACCAACTGATTCCCTCCTATGACATATAATAAAATCGTAAGTTTGTACTACTTTATCTTTTGCCTATATTCTTCTACTTCTGAATTTTTGTTGTTATTTGTCCATTGGGTTTTCAATTTAGGATTACAACATTTTTATTATATTCAGCTACTGTAAATCCAATATTAATCCTTCGTATTCTTGTGTTCAAACATATTCAGAGTTCATCTTCAACCCTTTTACAACATAGTGCTCCAGTTTCTGAATTCTTTATTTGATCATCTTGAATTAATTTGATTTTTTCATTGAGTAATTTTAAAAAATGACTTCATCAGTACTATAATTCCAGAAATTTTGTTTATTTGTAATTGTTTCTATTGCCTTTATAAATGAATGACAAGTTGGGTGTTGAAAATAGGGATCACTCTTGCTGTATCCAGAACTATGTAAATACTACCATTCAATAGTTCTATGAGATCAACTTTTTAAGATTCCACATATGAGTGAGATCATTTGGTAGTTATATTTTTGTGATTGGCTTATTTCACTTAATATAATGTCCTCCAGGTTTATTCATGTTCTTGCAAATGGCAGGGTTTCCTTCCTATTTATGGCTGAATAGTACTCCATTGTGTATGCGTGCCACTTTTCTTTATATGTTCATCCGTTGATTGGCATGCAGGTTTATTCCATATCTTAACTATTGTGAATATACTGCAGATATCTCTTTCACATACTGATTTTATTTCTTTTGGAAATACACCCAGTAGTAGAATTGCTGGATCATCTGGCAGTTCTATTTTTTTATTTTTTCAGGTTTGGTAGTTCTATCTTTAATTGTTTTCTATAATAGCTATACTAATATACATTTCCTCTAGCAATGTGAAGGGGTTCCCTTTACTCCGCATCCTCACTATTGCTTGTTATCTTTTTTCTTTCTGATAATCACCATTCTAACAAGTATAAGGCAATATCTAATATAGGTTTTAATTTGCATTTCTCTGATGATGAGGGATGTTGATCATTTTTCCATATTCCATTTGGCCATTCATATATCTTTTTTTGAGAAATATCCATTTAGCTTCTTTGCCAATTTTTTAATTGCAGCATCTGTTTATTTGCTATTGAGTTGTTTCAGTTCCTTAAATATTTTGGATATTAACTTCTTGTCAGATGTATAGTGCTATGGTTGGATGTTTGTCTTCTCCAAATCTCATGTTGAAATTTGATTCCCAATGTTAGAGGTGGTGTCTAATGGGAGGCGTTTCAATCGTGGGACAGATCTCTTATAAATATCTTGGTTCTGTCCTTGTGGTAATAAGTTATTGCTCATTTGGTTCTTGTCAGAGCTGGTTGCTTAAAAGAACCTAGCACCTCCCCTTCTCTCTTTTGCATCCTCTCTCACATGTGATCTCTGCACATGCTGGCTTCCCTTCAACTTCCAACAGGAGTGGAAGCAGCCTGAATCCCTGATCAGAAGCAGATGCTGGCACCATGCTTCTTGCACAGCTTGTATAACTGCGAACCAAATAAACCTAGTTTCTTTATAAATTTGGCAGACTCATTGGTTCCTTTACAGCAACACAAATAGACTAAGACAGAAAAATTGGTACCAAGGAGTGGGGTGTTGCCATAAAGATACTTGAAATGTGGAAAAATGGCTTTGTAACTGGGTAGTGGGCAGAGGTTGGGAGAGTTTGGAGATCTCAGAAGACAATAAAATGAGGAAATGTGAAACTTTATAGAGATTGCTTAAGTGGTTGTGATCAAAGTGCTGATAGAAATATAGACAGTATATTGAACCAGCCTTGCATCCCAGGGATGAAGCCCACTTGATCATGGTGGATAAGCTTTTTGATGTGCTGCTGGATTCAGTTTGCCAGTATTTTATTGAGGATTTTTGCATCAATGTTCATCAAGGATATTGGTCTAAAATTCTCTTTTTTGGTTGTGTCTCTGCCTGGCTTTGGTATCAGAATGATGCTGGCCTCATAAAATGATTAGAATAGTTTCAGAAGGAATGGTACCAGTTCCTCCTTGTACCTCTGGTAGAATTCAGCTGTGAATCCATCTTGTCCTGGACTCTTTTTGGTTGGTAAGCTATTGATTATTGCCACAATTTCAGAGCCTGTTATTGGTCTATTCAGAGATTCAACTTCTTCCTGGTTTAGTCTTGGGAGAGTGTATGTGTCGAGAAATTTATCCATTTCTTCTAGATTTTCTAGTTTATTTGCGTAGAGGTGTTTGTAGTATTCTCTGATGGTAGTTTGTATTTCTGTGGGATCGGTGGTGATATCCCCTTTATTATTTTTTACTGCGTCTATTAGATTTTTCTCTTTTTATTTCTTTATTGGTCTTGCTAGTGGTCTATCAATTTTGTTGATCCTTTCAAAAAACCAGCTCCTGGATTCATTAATTTTTTGAAGGGTTTTTTGTGTCTCTATTTCCTTCAGTTCTGCTCTGATCTTAGTTATTTCTTGCCTTCTGCTAGTTTTCAATGTGTTTGCTCTTGCTTTTCTAGTTCTTTTAATTGTGATGTGAGGGTGTCAATTTTGGATCTTTCCTGCTTTCTCTTGTGGGCATTTAGTGCTATAAATTTCCCTCTACACACTGCTTTGAATGTGTCCCAGAGATTCTGGTATGTTGTGTCTTTGTTCTCGTTGGTTTCAAAGAACATCTTTATTTCTGCCTTCATTTCGTTATGTACCCAGTAGTCATTCAGGAGCAGGTTGTTCAGTTTTCATGCAGTTGAGCGGTTTTGAGTGAGATTCTTAATCCTGTGTTCTAGTTTGATTGCACTGTGGTCTGAGAAATAGTTTGTTATAATTTCTGTTCTTTTACATTTGCTGAGGTGAGCTTTACTTCCAAGTATGTGGTCAATTTTGGAATAGGTGTGGTGCGGTGCTGAAAAAAATGTATATTCTGTTGATTTGGGGTGGAGAGTTCTGTAGATGTCTATTAGGTCCAGCATATAAACAGAGCCAAAGACAAAAAGCGCATGATTATCTTAATAGATGCAGAAAAGGCCTTTGACAAAATTCAACAACTCTTCATGCTAAAAACTCTCAATAAATTAGGTATTGATGGGACGTATTTCAAAATAATAAGAGCTATCTATGACAAACCCACAGCCAATATCATACTGAATGGGTCAAAACTGGAAGCATTCCCTTTGAAAACTGGCACAAGACAGGGATGCCCTCTCTCACCACTCCTATTCAACATAGTGTTGGAAGTTCTGGCCAGGGCAATGAGGCAGGAGAAGGAAATAAAGGGTATTCAATTAGGAAAAGAGGAAGTCAAATTGTCCCTGTTTGCAGACGACACGATTGTATATTTAGAAAACCCCATCGTCTCAGCCCAAAATCTCCTTAAGCTGATAAACAACTTCAGCAAAGTCTCAGGATACAAAATCAATGTACAAAAATCACAAGCATTCTTATACACCAACAACAGACAAGAAGAGAGCCAAATCATGACTGAACTCCCATTCACAATTGCTTCAAAGAGAATAAAATACCTAGGAATCCAACTTACAAGGGATGTGAAGGACCTCTTCAAGGAGAACTACAAACCACTGCTCAAGGAAATAAAAGAGGATACAAACAAATGGAAGAACATTCCATGCTCATGGGTAGGAAGAATCAATATCATGAAAATGGCCATACTGCCCAAGGTAATTTACAGATTCAATGCCATCCCCATCAAGCTACCAATGACTTTCTTCACAGAATTGGAAAAAACTACTTTAAAGTTCATATGGAACCAAAAAAGAGCCTGCATTGCAAAGTCAATCCTAAGCCAAAAGAACAAAACTGGAGGCATCTCACTACCTGACTTCAAACTATACTACAAGGCTACAGTAACCAAAACAACATGGTACTGGTACCAAAACAGAGATATAGATCAATGGAACAGAACAGAGCCCTCAGAAATAATGCCGCATATCTACAACTATCTGATCTTTGACAAACCTGAGAAAAACAAGCAATGGGGAAAGGATTCCCTATTTAATAAATGGTGCTGGGAAAACTGGCTAGCCATATGTAGAAAGCTGAAACTGGATCTCTTCCTTACACCTTATACAAAAATCAATTCAAGATGGGTTAAAGACTTCTATGTTAGACCAAAACCATAAAAACCCTAGAAGAAAATCTAGGCATTACCATTCAGGACATAGGCATGGGCAAGGACTTCATGTCTAAAACACCAAAAGCAATGGCAACAAAAGACAAAATTGACAAATGGGATCTAATTAAACTAAAGAGCTTCTGCACAGCAAAAGAAACTACCATCAGAGTGAACAGTGAACCTACAAAATGGGAGAAAATTTTCACAACCTACTCATCTGACAAAGGGCTAATATGCAGAATCTACAATGAACCCAAACAAATTTACAAGAAAAAAACAAACAACCCCATCAAAAAGTGGGCAAAGGACATGAACAGACACTTCTCAAAAGAAGACATTTATGCAGCCAAAAAACACATGAAAAAATGATCATCATCACTGTCCATCAGAGAAATGCAAATCAAAACCACAATGAGATAGCATCTCACACCAGTTAGAATGGCAATCAGTAAAAAGTCAGGAAACAACAGGTGCTGAAGAGGATGTGGAGAAATAGGAACACTTTTACACTGTTGGTGGGACTGTAAACTAGTTCAACCATTGTGGAAGTCAGTGTGGCGATTCCTCAGGGATCTAGAACTGGAAATACCATTTGACCCAGCCATCCCATTACTGGGTATATACCCAAAGGACTATAAATCATGCTGCTATAAAGACATATGCACACGTATGTGTATTGCAGCATTATTCACAATAGCAAAGACTTGGAACCAACCCAAATATCCAGTAATGATAGACTGGATTAAGAAAATGTGGCACATATACACCCACCATGGAATACTATGCAGCCATAAAAAATGATGAGTTCATGTCCTTTGTAGGGACATGGATGAAATTGGAAAACATCATTCTCAGTAAACTATCACAAGAACAAAAAACCAAACACTGCATATTCTCACTCATAGGTGGGAATTGAACAATGAGATCACATGGACACAGGAAGGGGAATATCACACTCTGGGGACTGTTGTGGGGTGGGGGGAGGGGGAGGGATAGCATTGGGAGATATACCTAATGCTAGATGACGAGTTAGTGGGTGCAGCTCACCAGCATGGCACATGCATACATATGTAACTAACCTGCACATTGTGCACATGTACCCTAAAACTTAAAATATAATAATAAAAAAAAAAACAGAAAAAAAAATACATAAATCATAATGGAAAATAAATATATTTGTCTTTTCTATCTGTCCTCACTTCCTTTGTGATTTCACTCAGGCTATGATTTTAAATACCTCTATAGGCTGAAACTCACACATTTCCATCTCTCTTCAGAACTCCTGACTTGTATATATAGTCCAAGTTAATATCTTCCCTTGGATGTTAAATTTAAGCCCTAGAGCTCAGTTCGTGATCTATGCTCCAGAGCTGGCCTACATACATCCTTATCTATCTGAGTTAATGGTGCTGTAGTTGATCAGGCCAAATCCAGGAGACATCCTTATTATTTTTTTCTCAGATCTTATATCTAGTATGTTAGGAATTCCTATTAATATATACCTCAAAATCCAAATATCTTTTGCCACCTCTACTTCTACTCCCCTGGTTTAAGCCACCAGCACCTGTCTCCTTGACTATAGCAATGGTCTCTTACCTATTTTCATATCTGTTCTCCTTGCATTGCCTTTGCTTTTCCTCTGTTGATTCTCAACACAACAGAAAGAGGAATCACTAGAAATATAAGTCAGATTATGCCACTTTTCTGCTCAAAACCCTGAAATGACTTACCACTGCATAGAGATTAAAAGCCAAAGTTTATGAGGCCTTGTGTTATCTGAGTCTCTACTTTGACCATGTCCTACTACCTCTGCCCCTTATGACTGATCAAATACACTGGATCATGCCCTTTTCCTACTCCCCTCCCTTCCATTCCCAATCCTCTTTACCTTCCTCCATTTTTTCTTTATTCCAAAGCACCTACCACTTTTTAATACACAGTGTAATTTACTTATTTATTGTGTTTATTATTTATTGCCTGCCCTTCACTGCTAGAATGTAAGCCTCATGAAAGCAGGAAACTTTCTGTTTCGTTTGCTGATTTAGCCCCTGTGCCTAAAATAGTGCCTGCCCTGTAGTAGCCAGTCAATACTTGTTAAGTGATTGAAAGGTTTGCTTATGTACTCCCCTTTTTTAAAACTGTCTATTTGAAGGGCTCTCTCGAGAGGTGATTTCATGCCCAATCTATTTACAGATTGATACAACAAGTTTTATATAGGTACTAGGTCTTTTGAGCTGAGGGAATGTGAAGATTTGTGGGTATGTACTAGATAGATTGTTGACTCAGTGATTCAGGGATAAACTGAAAATATCAGGGTTCTTGGCAAGATATCAGTTAACCAAATCTAAGAATAGATTTGTCTTTAGAGGG
This sequence comes from Pan troglodytes, assembly GCF_028858775.2. Taxonomy (NCBI): domain Eukaryota; kingdom Metazoa; phylum Chordata; class Mammalia; order Primates; family Hominidae; genus Pan; species Pan troglodytes. Next base: position 66,791,910 of record NC_072403.2, read on the forward strand.
AATTTTATTGATAAAATGACTTTCCATGATACCAACATACATTAAAACAAGTAACAAAAATAACTCTTTCAAGTAAACTGAAAAATATTTTTGGAGCCATGTAAATGGCTGTTGATAATTTGGAAATTTAGTATTATATCACATATATTTAAGCAAGTTTACAGGTACTATACATTTGATTAATCCATTAATTTCTAATTTCTATCTTAAGATCATTTCTATAATCAGGTATTTATTCAATTTCCCTACATAATACTTAGAAATGATCTCTTTTTTTTCCATTTCAGAGATTTAAAAAATTTACAAGAAGGTAGGTTAAATAGTTAATCCAGGCTGTCAGTCAATTAGTAATAAGACTGGAATTAAAACACATCTATCTTGATTTTCTTACCAGATCTGTGTCTAGTGTGATCATATCTCTGAATACTAACTTTACTTCTTTTTGGAAAATGCTTACACAGCCAGATTAAGTGGAAGAATTGTGACAGCATTTTTCAGCCTTAATAAACTGAATCTGAATGTTCCTAACCTGATCCTGATCAACTAGAGACAGCAGAAGCCAGTGCCTATCTTCTGTCTTGACCTCACTGGGGGAAGCTTTTCCTTATTTCAGAATCTTAGAAGAAATATTCATGTGGGTTGACTGTAGCAGAAATGTGAATAACAATATAACTCATCTGGGAAAAGTGCAGATCTATAAATCTCTACATTTCTCTGGACTTACTCACTTGGGTGATTTCATTTGAAGGTCAACAAAGAGTTCAAAAATACAGTTGGCAGCATAAAGTGATAAGATTGTCCTTTTAGTCTCAAAACTCTTTGCAACTTATTTTGTTGAATCTTGGTGCTAGATGCCAACATCAAGGCAGGGCACATGGCATTTTCTTCACAAAGATGTGATTGCACCAAAAGCACTATAATCAATATGTAATCACTGTTACTTTCCACAATATAAATAACTGATTGACAAAACAGTGGGTCAAATCACTGTCAATTTTATTGCCATAGGAGGCTCTTTTCTCAAATTACAATATAAATTATTGCTCTATACCCTTTCATTAAATGTAGTTTTTTGTTTCACCATTATAGAAAATTCTATGCTTGAATTCCCTATAAAGTCATATTCGATTATTAACTACAGGGACTTTGAGCTTGATGTTTGGGTACTTTAATTGTCAGTGTAATTGATTTTACCTTTGACTTGGTGTAGTGATTGCCTTGTAATTTGTTGATGATTAATGACCATCCTCTGGTTATTGCTGCTCAGCTGGCCAGAAATAGACCAATTGGTTTTTCTTGGCTCTTACTTTTCAAAAAAGATTTTAAAAATCACTGAGGGAGCCTATGTAAAAAGGTTTTATACCCTCTGTGGTTTAACTGTATTGTGGGAAAAATCAGGGCACAAAATTAAGTATGTTTGGTTAATTTTATCTTTACGTCCTTAAGATACATTCAAAACTTTCTACTTTTAGCATTTTGATAAATGAATAAATTTTAGAAAATAGAGGGTTTTGAAGATTAGGAGAAGTTAGGGTATTTGAATTACTATGAAAATTTTCTAAGTAAAAGTTCCCCAAAAAGAGTTATCGTTGTTACTAATGGAATTGTTAGGATCTAATAATATAAATTGTTGATCAAAACACCAGGATAAAAGGGAAAATGGCAATAGGTTATAGGGATCTGACAGTAAGAATTCTTCAGAAGTGATGAATAACTCAGGATTTTAAATATAAAAACGTGAGTTGATACTATGAAAAGCATTTTGCCAAATCTGAAGAGACAAAGAATTATGTAGACATGACTTTTGTCTATCTCTTCTCAATGTGTACAATCACCAAGAAATTATAATCTAGGAAAAAAATTAAGTGGCATAAAAGAAGTAAAAATGTATAGCATATATATAAAGATTCAAGGAAAACTTAAATTGTCCACAGCATCTTTCTTTTTTAAAAAAGAAAATGCACATGGACTGTAATACATAAATATTTTGAAGCTCTTGGGAAAAGTTTTAGATACTTCATTCACAACACTAAATGAATACAATCCTTAGGTGTGGTTATATCACTGGTAATAGGGAGAGAAAACAATCACCGAGAAATACATTCAATCTAATTTTAAAATTGGTCTAATTTAGTTCTATTCTGAACATAATAATAAACTATTGACATTTAAAGTATCTCAAGCTAATGTATATATTCACATATAATTGATTTTAGAACATCAATTCTTAACAGCAACATGTCTTTGGCATGAATATTACATTTGTTTTATTATGCTGAATGTAGTTACAACCTTGCAAATAGTTTTTAAAAATTAAATTAATAAGAAAATAAATTGTAAGTTCAGCATACGGATCCATTTCTTGAATTCACAAAATAAGCTAGCAATTTCTCGGTGTTTTTCTAATTAGAAAAAGAAAATTTGTTCTAAGCAAATATGAGGGCTGTTCCCTTAACTAAGAATTCTGCCCCTGATTTTAAATATTTTCAGGACCTCTACACATGATTCTACACATTCCTAATGGGCTGTGTTTCTAGAAAAAAAAATTTAATTAAGTTGTTTAAAATATTAAGTGTATTTTCCAATAAATAAAATATTTTACATTATGATTGCATTTTCAGGACAATTAAACAAAATCTTTTAAACTCCAAATTCCTAATGGTCTATCTAAATAGTAGAAGACTTTAATCATTGAATAATGATAAATGATATTTCAAAAGGAAGAATGTGTTTGGAGTTCTCCCCTCAGATAGCAGAAGCACACACACATTTCCCACTCTACACCTGCCAAGAGATCCAAGCTACCATGGGTAACTTCTGTGATCTCCAGGAAGGTGACTGCAGGGAAATAAATGGAGGGAATTAGATTCTATGCAGGCTCTCGTCTCAGAAATCCTCCTTGCTTTCTACTTCTGCCATTACCTATTTCTCCAGTGAATAATTTAATCTTCTTTACCTTAACCAGACTACCAAAAACAGTTGCATGGCTTCTCCTCTACCATTTTATCTGCTAAGCAAGCACAGGGTTCTTCAACAGTTTTTTTGTGGACTCCAGAGATTGTGTAATAGCAGTTCTGTAAGTCTTCAGAGGAAAGAGAATTTATCTCTTATTATCTGAATGCCTTTGTGCAGTTTATGTAAAATATTTGGCTTTGGTTCTACGTTAAAACAGTGATCATGATGTACATCTTGTGGTTCTTTGAGAAGAAAGTAGTGGATATAAAGCAAAACCTGGAATTTAAACTATTCCAGTTCTAGCTAATAGTTTAGGCATAATGAGGTTGATCATTTTGCTATATTTTGCACTATGTTTTACTCAAAACTTGTAGCAAAAGGGAAAGTTGTGCAGGTTATTGTTCTTTATGTAGACGAAGAACTGAAGTATTGAATACATTTCAAAGGTTGCCCATCAAGGGCTTTTAAATAAGAAATATAACTGGGTATCAGATCAGATACTAAGAGAACTGAATCTCTTTGATAATGCTGGCTGGTGAAATGGTGGGACAATTTGGAATCCTGATTATAAGCCCCAATACCCTTCTTTCTTTCTGTCACTTGCAGTCTCTTGTCATCACAGACCACATCTAGAATCATGGTCAATCCCTGGATAATTTCAGAATGAGGAATTATGGCTCACTGATTTATTCAACCACTATTTATTCCTTAATCACCAACTGCCAGGCATCTATTGCAAAAATATAACTCCCCATGCCCCCCGAAAAAAAACAGTCTATTTCTTCATAAAGCTTACACTCCAATGGGCTTACAGATACAGATCAATCTACAAGCACATGTGAAATAACAACTGTTACCTATGCTGTGAGATTAAGGCCCACACAATGCATTGACTGATTATCAGGGAATTTGAACTAGTCATGGAAGTCAGGAAAGACTTCCTGCAGAAAGTGATGATTAGTTTTATAGCCAAAGAAGTTAGCTCTTAAATAAAAAGGGAGGAAAACTGCATTCTAAGCAGGAGGAAAAGCTGCTAAAAATTCAAACCAAAGAAACAAATAAAAAATTTGGGCCAAGTGCGGTGGCTCATGCCTGTAATCCCAGCACTTTGGGAGGCTAAGGCAGGCGGATCATGAGGTCAGGAGATGGAGACCATCCTGGCTAACACCGTGAAACCCCGTCTCTACTAAAAATAAAAAAAAATAAAAATAAATAAAAATTAGCAGGGCGCGGTGGCAGGCGCCTATAGTCCCAGCTACTCGGGAGGCTAAGGCAGGAGAATGGTGTGAACCCGGGAGGCAGAGCTTGCAGTGAGCCGAGATCATGCCACTGTACTCCAGCCTGGGCTACAGGGCAAGACTCCGTCTCAAAAAAAAAAAAAAAAAAAAAAAAAAAAAAAAAAAAAAAAAAAAAAAAATTTTTCATGCAAACATGAACCATGTGAAGAATTTTATCTAAAGAGCAATAGGAAGCTTGCCAAGAGTTGGGGAGGACACATTGGGAAATCAAGGTAACATGATCTGATACCCCTCCAGTTTGAAAAGCCCATTCTGACGAAAATATAAGATTATGGATTGGAAGGGACTTTAGAGGCTGCGGCAGACCCATCAGGGGCCATTGAGGCAGCCCAGGTAAGAAATGATACCATAAACAAGGTTGTAGTTGATGTACATGTAGAGAAATGGATGAATTGAGAATATTTAATGATAAAATAAGTAAGAATTGGTGACGTATTAGAAGAAAGTGGCAGGGATTTACCCTCAATACTGGAAATTGGGGAAAAAAATCTTAGTCCAGTATAGCAGAAAGAGAAAAAGTGTTCTCATAATTAACAGTAGTTGGCAGTGGTAGGTGGTGAGGAGTGGTGGCAGGCTTCCAGACAGCTCTTCATTTGATCCAAGTATAGAATTACTGTAATTTATGTTGGCTGCAAACTTATTTTTATAAAATGCTTATTCATTTCTTACTTTCTTCTTTATTTCTTCTCCTTTTAACCCTTCACTTAAAGAAAATATAAGAAATGACTTTTTTCCCGTTTGGAGGTAATTAGTAGAAAGAATCAAATATGTTTCTTATGTTTTTGTTAATGATCTTCAATAAGTCTGAATGGTTCATATTCACAATTATCTTTCAAAACATTGCTATCTATGCTGTACACTTTCTAAAAGTATGATTATTTATACAATATACTTGATATACAATATACATTATTTATACAATATACTTGATATATTTAGTTAGTGTTTAGCTTTGAACATTGTTTGTTGACGCAGTTTTCTGTGATTAGTTGAACAACAAAGCGTGGATTGTTAAGGTAGGCTAAGGGCTACTAAAAAATCCCCTCCAAATCCCAGATACTTAACAATGGATAAAAGGTATATGTATTAGTTAATTCTTTGCTCCAGTTCCCAATAAGTTTCTTATTTCCATCTGAGACCTCCTCATCCTGGACTTCACTGTCCATATCACTATCAGCATTTTGTTCACAACAATTAAACAGCCTCTAGAAAGTTTCAAACTTTCCCTCATCTTCCTGTCTTCTTCTGAGCCCTCCAGACTCTTCCATCCTCTGCCCATTACCTAGTTCCAAAGTTGCTTCCACATTTTTAGATATTTTCGTAGCAATATCCTACTCTTGGTACCAATTTCCTGTATTAATCTGTTCTCTGATTGCTATAAAGAACTACCGAAAACTGATTATCTTACTAAGAAGGGAGGTTTAATTGACTCATGATTTTGCAGGTTGTACAGGAAGGGTGACTTGGGAAGGCTCAGAAAACTTACAATCATGGCAGAAGGCAAAGAGGAAGCAGGTACATCTTACATGGCCTGAGCAGGAGGAAGAAAGAAAAGGAGGAGGTGCTACACATTTTTAAACAACCAGATCTTGTGAGAACTCACTTACTATCATGAGCGCAGCAAGGGGAAAATCTGCCCCCATGATCCAATCACCTCCCACCAGGCCCCTCCTCCAACACTGGGGATTACAATTCAACATGAGATTTGGGCAGGGACACATATTGAAACCATATCAATAGATGTCGTCTTATTTCACAGTCTAATACAAATAAGTCAGGGCGAAGGAGGTCTGTTTCACTCATTCATGGAGCTAGACTACTTCCATCCAGTAGCCATTTTATCTATTTTATAAAGCTTGGGAGTCCTCATCTGATTCTTCCACCTCTATCAGGCAGGCAATGGAAGACACAGAATACAGAGGATTGCGTAGGAGGTTTTAAGAGTACTTTCCTTTGGCCAGAGTTTAGTCACAAATCTAATCTAACTGCAGGAGAAGCTGGAAATATAATCTAGCTGTTTGTCCAGGAGGAAAAAGAAATGACTTTTGGTAATACAGTTGCCTCTTGAATAACACAGGGGTTAGGGGGACTGACCTCCCGGGCAGTCAAAAATTCACATAAAACTTTTGACTCCCCGAAAACTTAACTACTAATAGCCTACTCTAGATTGGAAGCCTTACCCATAATATAAACTGTCAATTAACACATATTTTGTCAGTTATATGTAATAAATACTGTTTTTCTATAATAAAGTAAGCTGGAGAAAAAATGTTACAGAGAAAATCATAAGAAAGAAAAAATGTATCTACTAGTCATTAAGTGGAAGTGGATCATCATAAAGGTCTTCATCTTTGTTACCTTCATGTGGAGTACACTGAGGAGGAGGAGAAAGAGGAGGGGTTGGCCTTGCTGTCTCAGGAGTGGCAGAGGCAGGAGAGGTGGAGGAGGTGGAATAGAAAGCATGAAAGTCAGGAATACTCGGTGTAACTTTATGGAAGTACATGGTAATTTATGCCTGACTTAAGCTTTTTCGTTTATCTAAAAATGTTTCTATACAATATAGATCCTCTTTCCACCATTTGCTTCAGTTTTGATGCCCATATCATAGAAGAGTCCATGTTATAAAATAAATCAAAAGTAGTCTTAAATAATAAGAATCCTTCTGCCAGATTGCCCAAGTCATCTTCTGTTAATTCATCTGATGTAGTGCCTATTAGCTCTTGAATTTCTCCAAAATGCTTATCTAGAAATCGTTCACCTAACCACTTTTTGTTTTTTTCTATATCTACAATCTCTGTCGTGATCTCCTCGATTGGCTGTTTCAAAAATCCTATGAAGTCATGCACAACATCTGGACACAGTATTCTCCAGTAAAAATTCGTTGTTTCAGGATTGATAACTTTCACAATCGTGAAATCACTTTCACATCATTGTTTCACGAACAATGATGGTGCACCTTCAATGGCATAATTCTTCCAGATTTTCATGATGTTCTCTTTATTGGGGTTCTCTTTTTATAGTGGTGATAATCCTTTTCATAGGGAGCCATGGGTAATGAGCCTTAAAGTTTCTATGACTCCCTGATCTAGAGGCTGAATTAGAGACATTGTGTTTGCAGGCAAGTAGACCACTTTGATGCCTTCGGTGTTGAACTCATGGCACTCTGGGTAGCCAGGAGGCATTGTCTAATATCAAAAGACCTTTAAAAGGTAATTACTGGCAAAGTACTTTTTGACTTAAGGGACAAAGCATCAATGGAGCCAATCCAGAAGAATGCCGCGTGTTGTCCAGTTCTTCTTGTTGTACAACTAAAAGACTGGCAGCTAGTGTTTATCTTTTCCCTTCAATATGTGAGGGCTAGCAGCTTTACAGATAAGGGCAGGCCTGATCATAAGCCTGATTGCATTTGCAAAACAGTAGAGTTAGCCTTAAATCATGCCTTAAATACTGGTACTTGCTTCTATTTCTTACTAATAAATGCCCTATGGGGCACTTTTATCTGCATTAAAAATCCATTCAGGCAGGTATCCTTTCTCCTCAATGATTTTCTTACCAGTTTTCTGAGAACTTGTCTGCTGCCTTTTGGTCAGCAGAAGCTGCTTCTCATGTTAACATTTTTTAAGCCAACTTCTTCCCCAAATTATCAAACCATCAAAATATTAACATCTAAGCTGAGATATACTCAGTGTAAAATACATACAAATTTGGAAGACTTAGAACAAAGTATGAAATATCTCAGTAATTTTTATTTTGATATGTTATATTTATATTACATTTGCTATATTAGGTTGAATATATTATTAAAATTTATTCACTTATTTTTTATTTTTCTTAAAGTCAATACTGGAACACTTTCAATTATATATGTCGCTTGGCTTGCATTATATTTCCATTGGACTTCAGTATTAGGAACCAACCTTATAAAAAACGATGTATAACAAATAAAATATTAGTAAATTGGATTTAGCATTGTCCAATAATACATTATTATTTTTTATTATAGGTACTCAACGATAGTTCAATTAAAAAAATTTATTACATTAATAGATTAAAGTTTATGTAATATTTATGTTTGCTTGTCTTGTTTTATCCTTATCACATAACTTTTCTTCTTTCCCAGGTAGTAACATAAGTTAACGAGATGTGTAGTGTCCAGTAATTTTCTCCATAACTTATACATCCATTTTACACACATATAGAGAGAGTGAACATGAATATATTTTTGTCATTTCTTTACTTTGTAAAAATGAGATTATATTATATTTGTTTCTCCTCTTCTCACATTTTTTTTACTTATCAAATCCTCATGGAAACCTCTCTAGGCAATTTTGGCAATTATTATTCTAGTATTTGTATTATATTGCATGTGGAAAAAGATAAAATTTACATAAACATTTATTTAACTTTTATTCAGTTGAGAATTTAATTTATTTTAATTTTTTTGCCACTAGGACAATATTCAAATGGGAATAGTAACAGCTCCAGTCTACAGCTCCCAGTGTGAGCGATGCAGAAGATGGGTGATTTCTGCATTTCAAACTGAGGTACTGGGTTCATCTCACTGGGGCTTGTCAGACAGTGGGGGCAGACCGTGGGTGCAGCGCACTGAGTGTGAGCTGAAGCAAAGTGAGGTATCACCTCACCTGGGAAGCACAAGCGGTCAGGGAATTCCCTTTCCTAGCCAAGGGAAGCGGTGACAGATGGCACCTGGAAAATTGGGTCACTCCCACCCTAATACTGCGCTTTTCCAATGGTCTTAGCAAATGGCACACGAGGAGAGTATATCCGGCGCCTGGCTCGGAGGGTCCCACGCCCATGGAGCCTCACTCATTGCTAGCGCAGCAGCAGTCTGAGATCAAACTGCAAGGTGGCAGCGAGGCTGGGGGAGGCGCGCCAGCCATTGCTGAGGCTTGAGTAGGTAAACAAATTGGCCAGGAAGCTCTAACTGGGTGGAGCCCACCACAGCTCAAGGAGGCCTGCCTGCCTCTGTAGACTCCACCTCTAGGGGCAGGGCATAGCTGAACAAAAGGCAGCAGAAACCTCTGCAGACTTAAATGTCCCTGTCTGACAGCTTTGAAGTGAGTAGTTGTTCTCCCAGCACGGAGTTTGAGATCTGAGAATGGACAGACTGCCCCCTCAAGTGGGCCCCTGACCCCCGAGTAGCCTAAGTGGGAGGCACCCTCTGGTAGGGGCAGACTGACACTACACATGGCTGGGCACCCCTCTGAGACAAAGCTTCCAGAGGAATGATCAGGCAGCAACATTTGCTGTTCACCAATATCCACTGTTCTGCAGCCTCCGCTGCTGATACCCAGGCAAACAGGGTGTGGAATGGACCTCCAGCAAACTCCAACAGACCTGCAGCTGAGGGTCCTGACAGTTAGAAGGAAAACTAACAAACAGAAAGGACATCCACACCAAAACCCCGTCTGTACGTCACCATCATCAAAGACCAAAGGTAGATAAAAACACAAAGATGGGGAAAAACAGAGCAGAAAAGCTGAAAATTCTAAAAATCAGAGCACCTCTCCCCCTCCAGTGGAATGCAGCTCCTCACGAGCAATGGAACAAAGCTGGATGGAGAATGACTTTGACGAGTTGAGAGAAGAAGGCTTCAGATGATCAAACTTCTCCGAGCTAAAGGAGGAAGTTCGAACCCATTGCAAAGAAGTTAAAAACCTTGAAAAAAGATTAGACGAATGGCTGATTAGAATAACCAGTGTAGAGAAGTCCTTAAATGACCTGATGGAGCTGAAAAACATGGCACGAGAACTACGTGATGAATACACAAGCTTCAGTAGCCAATTCGATCAACTGGAAGAAAGGGTATCAGTGATTGAAGATCAAATGAATGAAATGAAGTGAGAAGAGAAGTTTAGAGAGAAAAGAGTAAAAAGAAACGAATAAAGACTCCAAGAAATATGGGATTTTGTGAAAAGACCAAATCTACATCTGATTGGTGTACCTGAAAGTGATGGGGAGAATGGAACCAAGTAGGAAAATACTGTGCAGGATATTATCCAGGAGAACTTCCCCAATCTAGCAAGGCAGGCCAACATTCAAATTCAGGAAACACAGAGAACACCAGAAAGATACTCCTCGAGAAGAGCAACTCCAAGACGCATAATTGTCAGATTCACCAAAGTTGAAATGAAGGAAAAAATGTTAAGGGCAGCCAGAAAGGTCGGATTACCCACAAAGGGTAATACATCAGACTAACAGCGGATCTCTCAGCAGAAACTCTACAAGCCAGAAGAGAGTGGGGGCCAATATCCAACATTCTTAAGGAAAAGAATTTTCAACCCAGAATTTCATATCCAGCCAAACTAAGCTTCATAAGTGAAGGAGAAATAAAATCCTTTACAGACAAGCAAATGCTGAGAGATTTTGTCACCACCAGGCCTGCCCTACAAGAGCTCCTGAAGGAATATATAAAGTATATACTAGGCGTGTCAGATGTCTAGACTAAAGTGGTATCATTGCATCAGAATTTAAAATTATAATAGATGTTTCCAAAAGGACAGACGTAATGTACATTCTTACCATCAATTAAAATGTATATTTTCCTGCACCATCAGTAACAGTTAATAGGTAATATAATTATATAAGAAATTCACTGGGATAAATTAGAAGAGAGTGGCCAATTCTGCACAATGTGAGGAGAATATCAGAATTTTATAGAGAAGGAAGGCTTAAGGTGAGTCTGAAATGATAATTTTATATATTTATATTTCTCAACATATAAAATGATGTAACATTTTGTACATAATGAGTAGCTGCTTTTATACAGTATAGAATATGGCAAGTAAGACTTTTTATTTTTAGGAAAAATAAATTGCCATCCTATAACTAGATCTATAGGACTCATTGTTTCTTAATCATTAATTTGTAGGGCAAAGTTTCAATTATAAGAACATGGGATTTTTTTCCCCCCAAAAGGATTTTTTTGAGGCTTTTATTCTAATGTTAATTCATGTTTATTACAAAAAGATGTCATGCAATATAGAATTCTATAAAGTAGAAACTAGTGTCTACATTATTGTAACTGTGATGCCATTGATTTGCTATCAATATGGCTCATCCACTTTCCTCATAATTCTTGTTTTTCTAGAATTTCCTGGTTCCTCTAGAAGAACTTCAGAATTAAATTCATTAAGTTTATAAAAAGTTCAAGTGAAATTTTAGATTAAATTAATTACACTTAATTTGTAGATTATATAGAATTGACAGCTTCATAATATTGAGTCTTTCTTTCTGGGAACATGATGTATCTTTTCATTTATTCATCATTATTGAGCTTTTAAAACTTATTTGAGCCTCTTTGGGAGGATGGGATAGGGAGCAGTAGATGATTCAGCTCAAGCAGAACAGATTCTCTTTCAGGCTTTGAATCTTTCTTTGTAGTTCATTCCATACAGAGATAAGCTCATAAAATGATAGGAAGTTTCTCAATACTATAAGACCAGAGGGAGCACTTACCATTTAAAAACATCTCTAAGCCATGAAAAACATTTATTAAATTTAGTTGTTGACATTTTTAGGTTGATTTTACCTAGGCTATGAAATCTAACTCTGAAAGCTTCCTTGGATAAGCTTAAGAAAATGTTGAAAAATGTGTGGTTAAATTATTTGATTGCTTATACTTTTAACAAAAGGTATTTGTTGGTTAGGCTCCTTAACTAATGTTGTAGTTTTAAAACATCACTTCAACATTTATTTTGTTTAGTATTACTATTTGGTTTATCCAGGAGTAACCCAATGTTCTTTTTATAAAATTTTATTTAAAAGGTAATGTTAAAAATTAGATGTTTCTTAATATTCTTCCTAATAAAATTTGTCACAAAGATTTTACTTTATTTTGGACAGATTATTTAACATTAAGCTACTTTATGTCTAATCTAAGAATTTTGCTTTTGCTTTTGTTTTATTTAGAAACTTGTAGAATTGTATACTGTCAAGTTCCCCAGAGTGTTATATGGTTCAAATTTATGCCTGAATGTCATTTTGTTCTTATAAAAAAATCTTTGCCTTATCGATCCCATTTTAAAAGCTTTCTATGTGCTGAGATTGTGTTATATCTTTTAGTGCTGCCCAAATGTTGAATCATCCTTTCACTCCAGGACTATATTAATTTCTAAATGAATTTTCTTTTCTGTCTATACATTTTTCATTTTCAAAAGATCAATTGGTTGCAATGTCCAGCAAAAGTCATAGTCTTAATTCTCACATGAGCCAACTTGTTTTTCCCTACTCGGGGCTCTGAAACTTTATTTCTAATTCTTGTGAGTATTAGAAATACCTTACAAAGTATGTGATCTGCATAAGTCCATTAACAACTGCTAAGTAAAATTAATTTTGCTTTAAGATTTTTGACTTCACTTATAGTTTTATCTTTTTAGGACCAATTTTCTTTAACTCTTTTCATTTTAATCATATACCTGATTTAAAAAAAATTTAAATAATTTTTGCTACTTGTCATCCTTAAAGCTTATTGGCTTGAACTTGTTGGCTAAAGTTGGATATGATATACTTATGCATATAATTCTTCCTGAATATTGGGGAAGATTTGTTTGTAAGTCTAGTGTCCTTTTCCTATCTAATATCCAATATTCCATTAAGAAATGATGATGTCTATATAGTAAACAATTAACTTTAACCAAATAGAGATCTGGCTTCCACTCTTGGCTACTGGGAGGTGACCTCTATCTCCCTGGAATGTCTTCCTTGACAGAAGGCTTTTCTTTTTCTTTTTCTTTTTCTTTTTTTTCTCTAGGGACTTTTGCCATTGGAAAGTCTAACAATGGGATTTGCAATGGGGTTGCTGTAATATGCGATGAGTTCCCACCTCCTGAAAAACTGGTGACTAAAAGTATGAAATTGAACTGTTAGGAGAGGCTGGCGACTAAAGGTCAGCCACTTGGGCAGTGTGTGATCAATCCCCAATAAAACCTCTAGGCTTCAAGGGTGAACTTCCTTGGTTGGCAATGATCACTCTTGTCACACACTATATCCATCATTCAAGATGCCACAGAAGATGACCTGAAACTCCACATTTGGCCCTCTCTGAGATTCTGGCATCCAGGCATCTCTTCCAATTTGGCTGATTCTAATTTGTATCTTTTCACTATAATAAAACTTTAATCATGAGTAGAGTGCTTTCTTGAGTTCTTTGAGATTTTCTAGTAAATTATCCAACCTGACAGTGGTCATGGAAACTCTGAAACTTATAGCCAGCTAGTCTGAAGTGAGGGTGGCCTGGGAGCCCTCAAGCTTGTGGCTGGTGTCTGAAGTGAGAGTGGTCTTCTGGAGACTGTGTCTTCAAACCTGCATAGTTTCTCCAACTCAGAATAAAGTCCTTATGTTAGTTAATGAAATATGTAAGTACAAGGTGTGTTTCATGTATACCTAGATACAACCATATGAAAAAGATCCACTTTGTTTAAGAAACCTCATTGAGTAACTACTATTTGTCAAGCACTGAGAAAGGGAAGTATTTTAACAATTTCTTTTCTTGCAAGTAATATTATTTTTAACTCATGTATTATGTCATCTTAAAAACATATGCTTACCATAGAGATCTTAAAATATGATAATATCTTAGGATAAATAAAGTCTGAAAAGAAACACTATTTGTGAGCAATTTGAATAACCTGACCTTGGGATACCAGTTAAATTTTAAACCTGTTCAGTCTAAGGGGCTATAGCCTAAACTTCTCTTCTGTTGTCATTAGATGCATAGTGTGATAGTAACAGAATACTCATTCTTGTTTTATAGAGATATCTTGAGGAAAAATGAAAAAGATCAATTAAACCACAAAATTTGGCAATTTAAAACAGTCTGCTTTGAAGGGAGATAAAATGCTTCTCTATTTGAAGTTTTTAAAGGTTTCATTGTGTTTAGAAGTTGCTAGGGATTAAAAACTTCTCGAAAAAGGGTTGAATGATTGCCAAGATTGCTGATAAATAACCCTCTACGGAGTCTGAAGGAAGTGGTGATTGTGAGACCAGATGACTGGCCTCTTAGAATGCCTTAATTAATAATCTGGGAGAGATTGTAAAAAGCATTCAAATGAAATTTCAAAGATGCTAAATGAAGGTTTTTCAAACACCACAAAATTGGTCAAATTATGTAGCTGGGAATTAGGAACCTGGGATATAATTATTTCTTTTTTTAATTTTTATTTATTATTATACTTTAAGTTTTAGGGTACATGTGCACAATGTGCAGGTTAGTTACATATGTATACATGTGCCATGCTGGTGTGCTGCACCCACTAACTCATCATCTAGCATTAGGTATATCTCCCAATGCTATCCCTCCGCCCCCCACCTCACAACAGTCCCCAGAGTGTGATGTTCCCCTTCCTGTGTCCATGTGTTCTCATTGTTCAATTCCCACCTATGAGTGAGAATATGTGCCATTCCATTACTGGGATGTAATTATTTCTAAGGATTCAAGTGGTAACATTCAGGAAGAGGTAATGACAGTCGTGAAGACAATTTTTGATTCCCATAAGAATATTTGTCTGTTCTTGCCTTCCTAATTCACTATGTAGCTTATACATGCTTGTTGAGTGTTTGGCTATATTCTGATAATTTTCACAATTGTCAGTGAGCCATCTATGTCATTCGGAATCTACTGTCATGGTTAATTCCTTATATTTAAAAGTGACAAAAAAGGACATGACAATTTTGGTTTTGAGAACAACGTCATTGAGCAAACTAGTTATCCAAATAGAGCAGTTTTACACTTCCACCATGAACTTTTTTAGGGGGTTATTTTTATAGTAGAAAACATGCATGTTTTGCTACACAGTGTGCATAGAATTAGTATCTGTTCTTACAGCTAAGAGAAATTCTAAGTATTTTTTTCTTAATACTTCTCTTTGATTTTAAAACCTTTGAAATCCCTTAAGACTTACCATCATTTTCCAAGAATTGTGTTGAGAATAATTCAAAATCATATGGTAAATTACTGCTTTTATACCTTCTGTTCAGTGGCAGGAGTGGAAGTGCAGCTGAAAGAGTTAATGTAGCTTCAGTTGGTGTCTATTTACTACCACAGAGTGGCAAGCCCCAGGAGAATATGGCTAAGTGCATGTTTGTGGTCAGCTAGTAGCAGCAGGATTTCAGAAAATTACTTAATGCTTTGGTCATGTGCTTCAGTTCATATATAACGAACCTGCACATTGTGAGCGTGTACCCTAAAACTTAAAGTATAATAATAATAGAATTAAAAAAAAGAGTGAAGACAATATTCAGTGTCTTACACCTTCTGAGTGTTTGCCATTATGTTATCCTTCCAACTGTGAAATGAATTCTGGGCTGTCCTCAAATCCCAGTAAGTAACTAAAACTGCTCTAATGTAAAGAAGTAGGTACCAGAGCAGTAATTACTACACAAACTTAAAAATGTACCAAGCCCATTTACCCTGTGTTTTTAAAGTGATACATAGGTTGGCTATACTGACACTAATTAGACTCATGGATGATGCCACAGGATGGCATAGACAAGGACACAATTATTGCAATCATGGCTTATTCCAAGTCAGGCTTTATAATACCATAAAGACTGGGGGCAGTGGGTGTGGTAGTCAGACCCCAATTTTAGACAGATATTTCAGGAATTTATGGCCAGAATTCAATCTGGCTAGAGAACTTTGAAGTAGCTTTGTGGGTACCAACATATTTAATCATCAGAAGATGTTGTCTGAGAGGTGAACCAGGACTCCTAAAACAGCATCTTCCTCTGAAGATGGGGCTAAGGCAATTCCAAATATGATGAGTTCCCAAGAGAATAATGGTGATGGTGCCCAGTCTGACATGTACTGAAAATTCAAGATATATTAGACATTATTCTTAATGTTTTCCATGTATAAACACATTTAGTAATCCAAACTAATTTAGTCTTTGAAGCAGGTTCTGTTATTATTTCTACTTTATGGATAAGGAGAATGAGGCACAGAGTAGTGAGTTATCTGCGGTCACAAAACGGGCCTACTGGGATTCAAACTCATGCAATGTGATAATAGTTTCTTCACTCTCCATCACAATTTTATGATAATTTAGGAATTTTGACATATTTGGTCCCTTATAACTTAAAGTATATTTGGGAAACCTCAAACTTTGCTTTAGTAAGCAAACTTAACATAGAAAAATAGTTTTGGGCTGTCATTTTAAGAGGAATAAAACTTTGTGATATGCAGTACTTCAATACATCTCAGGAATGTCATCAGGTTAAAATATCTATATCTATATCTATATCTATATCTATATCTATAGGTGATTTTTTTTTGAGACTGAGTCTCTCTCTGTCACCCAGGCTGGAGTGCAGTGGCACAGTCTCAGCTCACTGCAACCTCCACCTCCAGGGTTGAAGTGATTCTCCTGCCTCAGCCAAAAAATATATTTTATCAGATCATTGTTATCAGATATATAGGTGTCTTTGTAGACATCTGGCATGTAGTCCTGATTCCCTGCAAGCATGTATTTTAAAAAGGTGCTTGAAACTCCAGAAATAATGTGTTTTGTAGGTATATTTTTCTGAATTGAATATTTATTGTTTTAAAGATTCTCAGAGTTCTGTGACCCGCAAATATTAAAAATCCAATCTATAAATCTTTAGATAATTCTTCTCTCCTTCCTTCTCCTCAATGCCACAGTTGTCTCCTTGAACTCATCTATTTTCATCTTCACTTCTTCCCCTTTTTTACCCCTAGCCTATCACCATGTAGGACCAGGTTCTCTACCATTCTCTCCTTTGCCCACAGCCATAAGAGCTGATAGTAAAGCCAATTTGGTCATCTTTGAAATGAATTCACCATTCTTTTGGCTTACAAAAGGGTCCAAACTTCAACCACGAGTGGTCTGAAGGAGTTTGGTGGTTTCAAGTTCACCTTCCCCCAATTGCTGTTCACTCTTTTGAGTCACCTTAGTATATTATGGTTGCCCTGTCTTCCAGAGCCTGAAACTCAGAAATATCACCCCTTGTCAGAGATTACACAGCAAAACCTGGTTACAGTCTCATGACTTTCTATCTATATGAATGTGTAATTTCTCCCACATATGCTGTTCTTTCAGGAACATTCCCCCTCTGCTCCTCTTTCAAGGCAGATACAAAAGCAAAAATGTACTGGGTAGGGAAAATCCAAATTAGAGGACACGCTCTTCTGGTTTCTTAAATTCTTACTTGAGACAATAACTGGGTATGCTCATCCAGTTCCTGTAGGTCAGAAATCTTAATTTGCAATTGATGTTTAATTCATTCATTTTTTTTTTTTTTATTCGATGGTCTGACATTGGACTACGTGCTAATGATATAACAGTAAATAAGGCAGACTATACTTTTGTCTCATACAGGTTTAATTCAAAGCCAAACTTCCTTTAGGCTTTCTGAACATAAATCTTTAAATCTTGGGTATTTAATGAATTCTGTGTCCCTAAAGTGAGCAAAATATTTTAGTTCTCATCTGAATAGGGCCATTTATATCTTTGTCACTTTCTTGCTAAGTATAGCCAGTGAAAAATTACTTAATATTTTGGTTTCTTATTAACTGATGTGCATGTATAATAGAGATAATAGTAATGCAGTATGATTTTAGTGACTAGAAAGTGTCCTAAAAACATACAGTACTGAGAGAGCTCCAGGTAGTGAGGGGACCATTTGAAATCTCATTTCCATCTGGCTGCTTATGCAAACATTTAACTTGCATTTTGCCCTCTTTATGTATATTTCCTTTGTGGTTGCAGGCATCCCTGATGCCATTATCTGCTGTTTGACTTGAAAATTGAACTTGTCTCTTTGAAATATGTTACACAGTTTAAAAAGTGTAAGGAAACTCTGACATTAAAATCAACTTAAGCAGAGACAAACAAATGAATATAGATGGGGGTACTTCACTGCTTTTCCCCTGGCTCCCTCCCCTGACTACCCTTTGGCTGGGATGTGTGCAGTTTGACAGAGCCATAATTCAGTATATGTTCAAAGGCTACAGATTCAGCAGTGAGCACTTAAATGGTACTGTAAGTGATATCTTAATAGCTTCTGTTAGGCTTAAAAGTGAATTCTTGTACAGAATAATATATTGTACAATTTTTTAAAAAGATGAATGGAGAAAATACCCTGACTTTAATAGAGTGCTCCTCCCATAATAGCTGAAATTTGTGATTCACCAGCAGGCCCACATAATAGTTTGTGCAGTAGTGGTACTACAGTTTAAGGAAACTTCTTGATTCTAAGCCATAATTAACTAGAATTTATGTTTAATTATTTTAAAAAATAGGATTTCAGTAAAAAAATCATTTTGTTAGCATTTCTTACACTGATGTGTTTCTGGGCATTACTGCTCTTGTAATTTTTTTCAGTACATTGAGTACAGCTGTAGGTACTGACTGCTGCAAAGACAGGGCCTGGGACAAATGCTTGTTATGATTGGCAGAGGAGGGCAAGGGTCCCAGGATGGATGACTGGCTTTCTTTAGTCAAGCTAGGAAACCACCATTTGACAGATACAATAGTTCTTGTCTATTGCTATAATCTTAATTGCTTTGGGGAGACCTGAGATGAGACCATAAAAAATATGTAAATATGAACCTCTGAGAATAAGGCAGGACCATTTCTCAGACTTCTCAAGGACACACTGGAAGACTTGTTCATGTAGGTCATTGTTCTTTGATTGGGGCGGGGGTTGGAATCAGTTTTAGTTAGGTGAATATGCATAGGGAGAAGCTAATAAAAGACTATATACTTTTGTTTGCCTTAAACTTCATCTATCTCTTCAAGTTGTTTTTTGTCTCTAAGAAACTAATCTTCTAAGGGAAAGTGAGGCAACAGCTGTATTTTGAAATCATGTTAGTGTACACTTGCAGCCTCAAGATTCCAAGAAGGCCTATGGAATTTTGTTCTGAGCATATCAGAACTATGTGTTTGCATAAAGGAGCAAACCAGTTCTGAGGCTCCTGTTCATTTATGACATGTGTACAGCAAATGCAGAAGCAGTAAAAGAGGAGACAGAGTGTGGGTGCACAGGAGGAGGCTAGACCAGATGAACAGCACCTACTCTCTCACCTTCTGGGGTAGAAATGGACACAAAGTAAGTGACTAAGAGGAGTGGGTGGATAAGCACATAAAGTTAGGATTCTCTGAGCTCCCTGAATGATATGAACAAGAAAGACTAAACCAGGATTAGGGAAAATCCAGAACACATAAAGAACATCAGGTCTCTGAAATATTAACAAAACGATGGATTTTTTTAAAGCAGTTTAATTCAATGATTTCAAATTGCATCCTGCCAATTAGGTGCTAATTGGAAGAGTTTAAATTGTGGGAATTTCTACAAAAGGAAAATATGTTTTTCCTTCACATTTCTCGACTCCCTGTAGGACTCACAGGAAACAATTTTTTGTTGTACGGAGGTTAGAGGGGCTTAGCAGCCCAGAAGTGCTAAACAGATTGTTTTACATAGTCAACAGCATTTATTGAGCATTAATTATACAGGAAACATCATATCCTTCACTACGTTTTGTCTGAAAAACCGAATATGAAAGATTCTGAAAAGAGACGTAGGTTCAAGTTTAGTAACATCAGGGCCTGCATTAAGAAGCAACCTCACTGATCCCGTGGTTCAGCTTCAAGGTTCTAAAGATTGTGCCAGAATGAGACTTCTTTACATTTTTTGTTACTTGAGTTTCTTTTTCTTGAAGATGAGCGATAAATTATATCCGACTGAAGCAGGTGCATCTTAACATTGGTTTCTTCTCTCCAACAAAGGCTTATTATCCACAGGAGGTTTTCTTTAATATGAATAAATTATATCAAATTCAGATCATGCTTATAATCAGATATTGGGATTCAGAGCAGCACTTGTTCTGCAAACAATACCTTTTCTGTCAGGAATACATGTGGCTTTTTCTAAAAACTTTAGTTGGTCAGTTCAAATTTCCCCTCTCTCCCTCTCCTGCCAGTCCTCCCTCTTATCTTTCCCCTCCCCTCTTTGCTTCCTGCTTACTCCTGTGCTGTGCATTAGAACATATTTTCTCTTGGTAGAAGGCGTTTATCACTTCTTATGGGTATCTAACATCACCAGGCGAGTGGATAAGAGCAGTTACAACAAAAATGATAATGAAGAGTTTTCTAGCATGAAGGAAAATAATAGAGCCAGCTCCCTGCAATTTACTTGAGTCATGTACAACTCTGGCTGTTTGATGTTCAAAAGCCACACTAGACCTGCCTTTAATCTTTACATGTGTAGGTTTAGCTGCAGTTCTTAGCAGAGCATTAGTTCAAAGGGGAGAAATGCAATCACCACCACCACCAACAAACCGAAAACATGCTTAGCGGGGCTTAGAAGCCCCAAAGTGCTAAACAGATTGTTTTACATAAGAGATATAGGCTGGGAGCAGCCCATTAGAGATCCAATATTAAAAACTGTAGCACAGGTGGAAACATGTTTCTGTGCAGCAAATTTATGGTCTGAAATATTATGGAATAAAACATTATAGAACATTGCAGTCACATTCAGGAATTAACATGGTAAACCTGATGTGGATGTGATGTGATGAGCACTGACTCCATGCATGTCTTCAGGTTTCAGCAATTCTGAATTCGAAATGTAAACATGGCCAGGCATTCTGGAAGTATATGTGCTCTGTGTCTGTTTACATAATGGTGTAAGTGTTTCTTCTTTATACAATTAGTGATTTTGAAATTGAGCTTTGTCTTTACATGAAAATAGTACATATTCTCAGTTTCCCTATATCCCTTCTCTATTCCAAATGGGACAAATCAGCAAGTTGGAAGAATTGGTTAATTGCAGCAGCTGTTGCATTAATGGTTTTTGGGTTAATTTGTTTGGAAACAATTTATGGGGAGATGAGTTATTTTTCTCCATAATGAATTTTCGAATTTTCAAATATTCAAATGACATTGTCAGAACAGCTGCATTAGCTAGTCTTTAGGAATTATGAAATAATTTATTTTCAGGTACCTTATTCCAGAATGGTTTCTCTCTATAATGGTTTAGGTGATGAGGTTTACCACTCAATAAAAAATTAATGCCTTTGGGGAATTGCCTATTCTTCCGTAGTATAAGTTTAACTATATTGCTATTGTAGAAGTCATATGAATGCAAAATTAGGTCAGTGTTTTGTGTAGATCCAAAGGTTTTCTTTCTGTTTGTTTGTTTTCAACTGGAGGCTAGTTTTCAGTAATTTTTTTCACTGTTAAGTAACCACCTTGCAGGTTTAAGAATAACTAGCTGTGTGTGGCTATTGACTTAGCCCTGGACACAATAAGTTATGCTCAGTTATGCCTGTGTGCCTGAGGAAGTGTCTGTCTTTTCCAGAGTTAGCCAATAAAGGGATGAGGCATACATCTCTCAAACTTATAGATGGAAGGGAAAAAGGCTGCTTTATTTGCAAAACTGCTATTCACACAATTATAAATTTGAAAATTTTGCCTGGATAACTTAATTGAAAAAAATTCCCTTTTTCCTTTTTTCCCTTCAGTTATGTAGCTTTTCAGCTTAATTCAGGTTTATTTTGGTGGCCATGTTCAGAATTTCTCTTAGATATAACATATCAAGAGAGGTAGTTCTAGTTCACATAGAAAGCCAGACTTCATATCAGAGGATTGGACTTGAGGACAAACTATGTCAATTATCAGCCCTGGAACGTATGGCAAATCACTTCGTCTGTCTCTAAGCCTTAGTTTACTCATGGACCAAAGGAAAATGAGAGATTGTTTTCTACCATATCATTGTAAAAATTAAAAGCACAATACAAATAAAAATCATTTTTGTTGTATCCTTTTTGGGGTTTGCTAGCTCACGTAAGATGATTTAAAATAAAATTTGCTACAACTGTATAAATAATGTTTCATACTGATTGATCTCATTCCAGCTTAGGATTTAATCCATGGGGTATGAATTTCAGATTAAGGCTTTTATAACTTATTGCTATTAAATAAATGTAAGAGAAAGGGAAACTGTAAGGAAATCTATATATATTCATTTATCACCTCATTTACTCATTGAACATTTATTATGTTTCTGCAATGTGCATGGTACTTAAAGTATAGGGGAATATAAATTCTTGACTTTATGCAAGGACTGGCATAAAAGTAAGTAATTGTGATATGATTGGTGTTATAACATAGTTTATAGCAGTGTAGGGTCTTAAAAGGAAAAGATTACAATGTTGCCTGGGCATGGAAGGGAGGTGGTGAGGATGGGGGTAGTGCAAAATAGGGTTGTGTAAGGGTTCTTCTTCTGTAGTAGCCCATGGACTGGTGGGGATGCAGATATATAGTTAATTTTAACAAGAAAGATGCTTCGGTAAAGATATGTACAGGAAGACAAAGATATGTACATATGTACAAATATGTACTTCGAGAGCACAGAAGAATGAATGATTGTCTCCAGAAGGTGAAAACGGCTTCACCTTGGGAGGAAAGATAATTTCAACAACCCTCTATGGAGGACCCACTCACTCCTAGGGTGGTGCCAAACACTTCACTTATACTAGCTCACTTCATTATCACAGGGAGAATGGCCTGCTAGTTAACTGTAACCATTCTGAAACCCTATAAACCTGGATTTTCCTCCCAGTTTCTCAGAAATAACTAATTGTATTACTTAAGATACTTAGTCTTTAAGTCTTTTCAGCCACAAAGAAGGGATAAATATCCTGCTTCTCTGAAAAGTTGGCATGGGCATTAGTCAGAGTATATATAAAGTAATTAATCTAGTGCCTAGAACATACTAAACACTGACTATATAGTGCATTCTATGGTTGTTTTTGTTGGAGCAATAACAGCAGTAATAGGAGTAACTGCAGTAGGAGTGGTGGGAGTACAAGTATATGAGATCGGTGTCTGCATTTGTCCATTCTTATACTGCTATAAAGAAATATCGGAGACTGGGTAATTTATAAAGAAAAGTGGTTTAACTGGCTCATGGTTCCACAGACTGTACAGGAAGCATGATGCTGGCCATCTGCTTGGCTTCTGGGGAGGCCTCAGGAAACTTATAATCATGGTGCTCCATCTAAAAAAAAAAAAAAATCATGGTGGAAGGTAAAGGGGGAGCCAGTACTTCACATAGCCAAAGCAGGAGAAGGATAGAGAGAGGGGAGGTGCTACACACTTTTAAACTACTGGATCTCAGGAGAACTCACTCACTATCATGAAAGCAGCACCAATGGGGAAATCCGCTCCCATGATCCAATCAACTCCCACCAGGCCCCACCTCCAGCATTGGGGATTACATTTCTACGTGAGATTTGGGTGAGGACACAGATTCAAACCATATCAGTATTATTGGCCCCTTTTAAAATATAGGGACGTCAACTCTCAGATGTCCCTATGTTTTAAAAAGGGCCAATAATACTGATATGGTTTGGAAACTCCTTAGTTAAGGAGTTTCCTCAATGCTAGTGGGTGACAGAGTCATGATTAGAACTCAGAGTTATCTCATTCCAAAGCTCAAGCTTTTAAATACTAAAAGAAGTTACTATAAAGCTGGTTCCTAAAGCAGCAGGAATATGTCTAAAGAAATCAAGATGAGTATTTCATTTTTGAAGTACTTTTTGAAGGCTCAGGGTGCCATGTCATGCCAATTGGAGAAAGAACATATATATTTTAAGGACATTCATCCACATGATTTCAAATCAAATCCAAAATAGGAATTTGAAAATCAACAGTGTGATTAACACAAGGAAACTTTGTGTTAATTGAAGAAGTTCTTTCAATTTCTTCCTGCTCTGGAACATGAAGAACAATTTCTAGTTATCTACGCAGAACTCATCTTAATCAAAAGTAAAAAGCAGTTTGTATGTATGTATGCATGTGTGTGTTTTTCAATAACCCTATTTCTTTGGAAGATGTTTTTAGAATCCACAGTGTTACAGTTTTGCCCCTCCTCCCTTAAATCCAGAGTTCATTGTTTTGGGCATGATACCTCTCAAGCTGTTCTGGAATAAATGTGGCATATTGATGAAGGTGTCAATTCCTACCCTAGGTTTAACAAAACTCTGTTAGTGACAGGCCCCTCTATCTGTAGGCTTTTCTGTTTTTCAACACCTTGGAACCTGATCTTGGGGAGCAACTGTAGTTCTCCAAAGTGGGGTAGGCAGGGATAGAGTTTTTGTGGGGTGAGCCTGGGCTTTGTGCCAGTAGACTTATGTTCAAATCCTAGGCTAGTAACTCCCCCTTTCATAAACTCAGTTTGCTTATCTAGAAAATATTATCTACCTTACTGGGTTGACATAGTAGTCAGCAATAAGTGGTGACTGTCTATTAACATCACATATGTGATCTAGCTTATTGGATTGATATAGTAGTCAGCAATAAGTGGTAGCTATCATTACATATGTGATACTCAAGAACATTGCTCCCCTCTTCTATGCCAGAAAGGCTGAGGGATCCTGGAGTTTGAAGCCAAAACTTGCTATTTTTGAGGTACTCCTAAAAATCTAGCTTGCTGAATTTTTGACTTCCTACTCCTTTTCCAAAGAGGACAGCAGCCTGTCAATTATCCCACCACCTGGAAACCTTGGCATTTATGAAAAATACGGGTCTGGGACCCACGTAGGCAGAGTTGACCTGCCCTCACTTAAAGGATCCTGTGAACTCTTTGCATCTGCTTTCCACTTCTCTCCCCTCACTTGTAACTGACATACCCAATTAATGCCATATTCTATGTGGCTCTGGGTATTTCTCCTCTGATCACATCGCCCAAGTTATGCCCCTGCTCTTTTTTCTTTGACTCATTATTACTGACAGGTGCCCAGACACTACATTTGGGACTTTGTGCTGGATGTGTCCGTGTTGCTGATGTTCGCTCCATATTTTGCTTGTTTCCTCACTACCGTAAAGTCTCTATCTATGCCATAAAGCCAATGACATGCTGTCGGATATACTAAACCTTTCCTGAGAGCCAATAAGAGCCAATGTAATCAGTGTTGTCAATGCATATTTGGGGGTGGAAAGTATCTATGTCATCATAAAACACTTCAAAAATCCACAGAAAAATGATAAGGCATATGCAAAAAAACTGGAAAATGGACCTTAGGATAGTGACTTGACTTTAAAATATATCTGCAGGAAGGTAAACCCAAAACAAATGCATTCTAATGGTTAACTTTATCTCAATATTTCAAGCTGTTTTGAAGAAAACACCAATACTGTTAAGAATACCTCAGTATCAACCTTGGGCTGATCTAGCTGATACAGTATTATCCTTAGTTTCTAAAGAAAACATTGATTGCTTTCGGTGAGGAGGAAATCATCCCTACTTAATTTTATTGTGTAGAGTTCGTATGTGTGAATAGCATATATGAACACACACACACAATCACTCATGTATAAATGTTGAGTCCCATACAAGAAAATATTGCCCTAGCTTGGAAATACAAGATAAATATGACATAATACATTTCTCTCAAGAATTTTACACATAATTTAGTCTGAGAGATATTTTATTCTACACAGTGTAGGAAGTGATATACCACAAAAAAAGTGAGAAATAAAATGCCATAGGATTTCAGAGGGGTAGAGTTCAGATTACGTCCCTATGAGAATATCATTCCTAAAATTTAAGAGCCTAACAACAATCACCATTAATTTGCTCACAATTCTGCAATTTCAGTAAGGCTAAATAGGGGTACCTTGTCTCTGCTTCAAGTCGTGCTTACTAGGATTGTTTGACTAAAACTGGAGGATCCAAGATTTTTTTACTCACATGTCTGGCATCTTACCTGGGTTAGCCGGGTCTTTCTCTGTTGCCCTTCATGGTCTCTCATCCTCCAGAGCCTCTGTTTCTAGGAGGAAGATCAGACTTCTTTACATGGTTGCTGGTTTCAAAGAAGGTGAAAGTAGAAGCAGCGGGCTCAGTAAAATCTAGACCTATACCTGGCAAAGTGTCACCCCTGCCACACTCTACTGGCTAAAGCAAATCACAAGAGTGGATTATATTCAAAAGGAGGGAAAATAGCATGTGTATATAGTTGTGGGAAGAATTGTTGGTGGCTATCTTTGGAAATAATCTACCACATTGGCCTTATAAAATTTGTAAAATTGAGGCACGTGGAAATGTGAAGAAAGAATATTCTAGGTGGAAGAAATTAACTAAGCAAAGGTTAGAAGTAGGAAAGTATATGAAAAAAAAATTGCTGAATATTCTTGGAACCCAGACTCTGAAGGGTGATTGAAATTAGACTCTGGAGACTGGTCTACAGCTGAGGAGTCTCTCAATGTTCTTCATGAAAATTCATGCACAGCCTCCTCGTGCCCATTTCTGGTATCCATTGGCTTTAGATCTGCCTACATATGTTCACTACAGAACTGGAAGTGTGCTAAAGAAGAAAATAAAAAAACAGATTAGAGGCAGAAGAATATTCTCTCATAAGCAAAAGAAGCATGAAGCCAGTATCATCCTCCAAATCACTAGAAAAACTGATGATTCATAGGTCATTAAAGGAGAGGAGTGGCTTGGCCTATGGAGGAGCCATTTTGCAACATTGGTCTTATAGGCTCACTGTACCCAATAAATAACCTCTATAGGGGTAAAGTTTGTAATTAAATGTGTCATTGAGTAGGACACTACTGCATTAAACAAAATATAAGAAGTTTAAGAGAAATTTAGAATAATTTTACAGATATCTAGAAATTTTATGTCAATAAGCTAACCTCTGTTTGAGAATAATAATTCACTAACATTTTCATTCCTGCTGTTTTAATAAAGAAAAGATTGGAGTCATAGACTCTGTAGACTTGCTGAGATATTTTTGAGAGTTCATCTTTATTTGACAAATTTTCAACTTCATTACTTTGTGTTGTGATTTGCAATAAAATTGGACAAAAACATCCTCCTATAAATAATAACAAAAGTAAAACAACCAAGTTGGAAAATGGATGAAGGAAATGAATGGACAAGTCACAGAAGAGGAAAGTTATGTGGCAAATAGAATGATGAATCAACATTCATTCATCGATAATACAAAGAACTAAGAATTAAAATAATAATATCCTACTTTTTAAATATTGTGTTAATTAAAAAATTAAAGTAATGAAAACAGCTATACCTGGTAAGTGTGTCAAGAAAAAGTCACTGCTATGTATGAATATGTATTACTATTCATATTTTAGAATATACTTTGGTGGTATCTGTTAAATTCAAAGCATGCCTACCCTTTGGCTCAGCAATTTCACACCTATTCTAAGGAATATCAGCACCAGTTTATCAGACTATGATGAGAATATTTATTACAACATGGTTTGTGGTGGCTAAGTATAATAATGATTTTAATGGCCACTAACTTAAGAATGGTTGATAAAATTGTGTTATATTCATGCTATGGAATATTATCACAGATTATAAAGAATGAGTCAACAATACATTAATTGACTTGAAGGGATTTTCATAATAAACTACAAGAAAAGCAAGTTGCAGAGAAAAGCCCATGGCATGGTTCCTTCTCTTTTAAAATGACTCCAAATATTTCACCTTTATGTGTATGGGTGTTTTACATGAATCTTTGAGCATGGAGGATATTTTGAAAGGTTGGAAGGGGCTGATGTGGGAAATAAGGGGGAATAGAAGAGGTAAAAATACAGCAAGGCATAATAAATGTTAAAAAATGTAGCCTATAGTATTCTATTATATAACTGTAAATATTTTTAAGTAAAATATCTACAGATTTACAAAGTGACAAAACAAAGAGTAACATTTGTTATGAAATCCCATCGTATTAGTGGTGCTACCTAAAAATAATTAAAAATAATTAGACTAATGTAAATTTCTGATGAAGAAGAAAATATTCAATATCTCAACTAAAGTAATGAAATACATGTTTTATTATTAACCAACTTTTTATTAACGGGAAAATAATTCATTTACACTGTCAAAAACTCAACTAGAATAAATGGCATGCTGGAAAAATGAACCTCATTCGCAGAACGTTAAGCCCTACTCAAAGGTGATCACCAACAGTTTCTCCTGAATCCTTCAAAAAGATAATCTATGTGTGGCCAAGAAGATAGGTAGATAGATATCCAAATATATATACATACATACACATATACCCCATTGTATGCATATGAGAGCATACACAATAAGTTCCTATGTCTTTTTTTTTTCATTTAATAATATATTATGGAGATTGCATAATATCAGCACATTCAGACACAACTGCCTTCTCAAACAGAGGTAAATCACTACTTGCGAAATTTTTTTTAATGATCAAGCAAACTTTTCATTATGAATTTCACAAGGATCAAACATATGTTTGTAGAGACAACTGGAGTGTAAAGAGATGACCATGGCCAAGCAAAGATGATAAGTAAACAGTGTTTAGCTATCAAGGCCAGCTATACTCAAGAGTCCACAGACGTTTACTGTTGATAAAAAGTTTTTATGGTACTACCACCAGAGATAGTGTTTGAGAAGTCACAATGCCCACTATCATTATAAACAGCAAGGAAAAGGCCTCAGAGAGGGCAGTCCCATTCCATGATTTCCCTGGTTCATCTTCTCATGCAGCTCCTCCTCTCTGAGCTACTCATTCTACTACTTTCCATTCTTTAACTTGCACAAGTGAGTAAATTACGAGGGGACAGTGCAGAGAAGAGATACTTTATGGGCATAGATGAGCCTTTCAAGTATTTGATTTTTTTTAGAAACACTGGCTTTCCTTTTAAAACATTTTACATATCCTTTCTCTCTCTTTTTTTTTTTTTGCAGGAAGTCTTTTTTTTAAAAAAAATTATACATCAATCTCTGGGATACATGTACAGAATGTACAGGTTTGTTACATAGGTATACATGTGCCATGATGGTTTGCTACACCCATCAAACCGTCATCTACATTAGGTATTTCTCCTAATGCTATCCCTCCCCTAGCCACCAAACCCCCAGAAGTCCCCATGTGTGATGTTGCCCTTGCTCTGTCCATGTGTTATCATTGTTCAGCTTCCACTTATGAGTGAGAACATGTGGTGTATTGTTTTCTATTCCTGTCTTAGTTTGCTGAAAAATGATGGTTTCCAGCTTCATCCATATCCCGGCAAAGGACATGAACTCACCCTTTTTTATGGCTGCACCGTATTCCATGGTGTTTATGTGCCACACTTTCTTTATCCAGTCTATTATTGATTGGCATTTGGGTTGATTCCAAGCCTTTGCTATTGCGATTAGTGCTGCAGTAAACATGTGTGTTCATGTGTCTTTATAGTAGAATGATTTATAATCCTTTGGGTACATATCCAGTAATGGGATTGCTGGGTCAAATGGTGTTCCTGGTTCTAGATCCTTGAGGAATCGCCACATTGTCTTCCACAATAGTTGAACTAATTTACACTCCCATCAAC
This sequence comes from Pan troglodytes, assembly GCF_028858775.2. NCBI lineage: Eukaryota > Metazoa > Chordata > Mammalia > Primates > Hominidae > Pan > Pan troglodytes. The sequence goes on from NC_072403.2 coordinate 66,821,524, forward strand.
AGTGTAAAAACGTTTCTATTTCTCCACATTCTCCAGCATCTGCTGTTGTTTCCTGACTTTTTAATAATTGCCATTCTAAGTGGCATGAGATGATATCTCATTGTGGTTTTGATGTGCATTTCTCTAATGACCAGTGATGATGAGCTTTCTTTCATATGTTTATTGGCTACATAAATATCTTCTTTTGAGAAGTGTCTGTTCATATCTTTTGCCCACTTTTTGATGGGGTTGTTTGTTTTTATTGTAAATTTGTTTAAGTTCCTTGTAGATTCTGGATATTAGCCCTTTGTCAGACGGATAGATTGCAAATTTTTCTCCCATTCTGTAGTTTGCCTGTTCACTCTGATGATAGTTTCTTTTGCTGTGCAGAAGCTCTTTAGTTTAACTAGATCCTATTTGTTAATTTTAGGTTGTGTTGCCATGGCTTTTGGTGCTTTAGACATGAAGTCTTTGCCCATGCCTATGTCCTGAATGGTATTGCCTAGGTATTTCCAGGGTTTTTATGGTTTTAGGTCTTACATTTAAGTCTTTAATCCATCCTGAGTTAATTTTTGTATAAGGTGTAACAAAGGGTTCCAGTTTCAGTTTTCTGCATATTGCTAGCCAGTTTTCCTATTATTTATTAAATAGGGAATCCTTTCCCTGTTGCTTGCTCGTGTCAAGTTCGTCAAAGATCAGATGGTTGTGGATGTGTGGCGTTATTTCTGAAGCCTCTGTTCTTTTCCATTGGTCTATATATCTGTTTTGATACCAGTACCATGTTGTTTTGGTTACTGTAGGCTTGTAGTGTAGTTTGAAGTCAGGTAGCATGATGCTTCCAGCTTTGTTCTTTTTGCTTAGAATTTTCTTGGCTATGCGGGCTCTTTTTTGGTGCCAAATGAAATTTAAAATAGTTTTTTTCTAATTCTGTGAAGAAAGTCAGTGGTAGATTGATGGGGATAGCATTGAATCTATAAATTACTTTGGGAAGTATGGACATTTTCACAATATTGATTCTTCCTATCCATGAGCATGGAATATTTTTCCATTTGTTTGTGTCCTCTCTTATTTACTTGAGCAGTGGATATTAATTCTCCTTGAAGAGGTCCTTCACATCCCTTGTAAATTGTATTCCTAGGTATTTTATTCTCTTTGTGGTAATTGTGAATGGGAGCTCACTCAGGATTTGACTATTATTAGTGTATATGACTGCTTGTGATTTTTGCACATTGATTTTGTATCCTCAGACTTTGCTGAAGTTGCTTGTCAGCTTAAGGAGATTTTGAGCTGAGATGATGGGGTTTTCTAAATATACAGTCATGTTATCTGAAAACAGAGACAATTTGGCTTCTTCTCTTCCTATTTAAATACCTTTTATTTCTTTCGCTTGCCAGATTGCCCTGGCCAGAACTTCCAATACTATGTTGAATAGGAGTGGTGAGAGAGGGCATCCTTGTCTTTTGCTGGTTTTCAAAGGGAATGCTTCCAGCTTTTGCCCATTCAATATGATATTGGCTGAGGATTTGTCATAAATAGCTCTTATTATTTTGAGATACTTTCCATTGATACCTAGTTTATTGAGAGTTTTTGGCATGAAGGGGTGTTGAATTTTGTCAAAGGTCTTTTCTACATCTATTGAGATAATCATGTGTTTTTTGTCCTTGGTTCTGTTTCTGTGGTGGATTATGTTTATCAATTGGTGTATGTTGAACCAGCCTTGCATCCCAGGGATAAAGCCGACTTGATCATTGTGGATAAGCTTTTTGATGTGCTGCTGGATTCGGTTTGCCAGTATTTTATTGAGGATTTTTGCATCAATGTTCATCAGGGATAATGGCCTGAAATTTTCTTTTTTTGTTGTGTCTCTGCCAGGTTTTGGTGTCAGGATGATGCTGGCCTCATAAAATGAGTTAGGGAGGATTCCCTCTTTTTCTATTGTTTGGAATAGTTTCAGAAAGAGCGGTACCAGTTCCTCTTTGTACCTCTGGAAGAATTTGGCTGTGAATCCATCTGGTCCTGGGCTTTTTTTGGTTGGTGGGCTATTAATTACTGCCTCAATTTCAGAACTTGTTATTGGTCTATTCAGGGATTTGACTTCTTCCAGGTTTACTATTGGGAGTGAGTATGTGTCCAGGAATTTATCCATTTCTTCTAGATTTTCTAGTTTATTTGCACAAAGGTGTTTATAGTATTCTCTCATGGTAGTTTGTATTTCTGTGGGATCAGTGGTGATATCCCCTTTATCATTTTTTATTGTTTCTATTTGATTCTTCACTCTTTTCTCCTTTATTAGTCTGGCTAGCAGTCTATCAATTTTGTTAATCTTTTCAAAAAACCAGCCCCTGGATTTATTGATTTTTGAAGGGTTTTTCATGTCTCCATCTCCTTGAGTTCTGCTCTGATCTTAGTTATTTCTTGTCTCCTGCTAGATTTTGAATTTGTTTGCTGTTGCTTCTCTAGTTCTTTTAATTGTGATGTTCGGGTGTCGATTTTAGATCTTTCTGACTTTCTCCTGTGGGCATTTAGTGCTATAAATTTTCCATCTAAACACTGCTTTATCTGTGTTCCAGAGATTCTGCTGTGTTGTGTCTTTGTTCTCGTTGGTTTCAAAGAATTTATTTATTTCTGCCTTAATTTCATTATTTTCCCAGTAGTCATTCAGGAGCAGGTTGTTCAATTTTCATGTAATTGGGCAGTTTTGAGTGAGTTTCTTATCCTGAGTTCTACTTTGATTGCACTGTGTTCTGACAGACTGTTCGTTGATTTCCGTTCTTTTGCATTTGCTGAGGAGTGTTTTACTTCCAATTATGTGGTCAGTGTTAGAATAAGTGTGATGTGGTGCTGAGAAGAATGTATATTCTGTTGATTTTTGGTGGAGAGTTCTGTAGATGTCTATTAGGTCTGCTTGGTCTAGAGCTGAGTTCAACTCCTGAATATCCTTCTTAATTTTCTTTCTCATTGATCTGTCTAATATTGACAGCAGGCTATTAAAGTCTCCCACTATTATTTTGTGGGAGTCTAAGTCTCTGTGTAGGTCTCCAAGAACTTGCTTTATGAATCTGGGTGTTCCTTATTAGTTGCATGTATATTTAGGATAGTTAGCTCTTCTTGTTGCATTGATCCCTTTACCATTTTGTAATGCCTTTCTTTGTCTCTTTTGAACTTGTTGGTTTAAGTGTGTTTTATCAGAGACTAGGACTGCAACCCCTTCTTTTTTTTTCCTTTCCATTTGCTTGGTAAATATTTCTCCATCTCTTTATTTTGAGCCTATGTCTGTCTTTGCATGTGAGATGGGTGTCCTGAATACAGCACACTGATGGGTCATGACTCTTTATAAAATTTTCTACTTTATGTTTTTTAATTGGGACATTTAGTCCATTTACACTTAAGTTTAATATTGTTATATGTGAATTTGATCCTGTGATTATGATGCTAGCTGGTTCCTTTGCCCATTAGTTGATGCAGTTTCTTCATAGTGTCGATGGTCTTTACAATTTGGTATGTTTTTGCAGTGGCTGGTACCAGTTTTTCCTTTCCATATTTCTTTTCTTCAGGAAGGACCAGTGGTAATAAAATCTCTCAGCATTTGCTTGTCTGTAAAGGATTTTATTTCTCCTTTGCTTATGAAGCTCAATTTGGCTGGATATGAAATTCTGGGTTGAAAATCCTTTTCTTTAAGAATGTTGAATATTGGCCCCCAGTCTCTTCTGTCCTGTCAGGTTTCTGCAGAGAGATCCGCTGTTAGTCTGATGGGCTTCCCTTTGTGGGTTACCTGACCTTTCTCTCTGGCTGCCCTTAACATTGTTTCCTTCATTTCAACCTTGGTGAATCTGACAATTATGTGTCTTGGGGTTGCTTTTATCGAGGAGCATCTTTGTGGTGTTCTCTGTATTTCCTGAATTTGAATGTTGGCCTGTCTTCTAGGTTGGGGAACTTCTCCTGGATAATATCCTGAAGTGTTTTCCAACTTGGTTCTATTTTCCCCATCACCTTCAAGTACACCAATCAAACATAGGTTTGGTCTTTCACATAGTCCCATATTTCTTGGAGGCTTCATTCATTCCGTTTTATTCTTTTTTCTCTAATCTTGTCTTCATGCTTTATTTTATTAAGTTGATCTTCAATCTCTGATATCCTTTCTTCTGCTTGATCGATTCGGCTATGGATACCTGTGTATGCGTCGCAAAATTCTCGTGCTGTGTTTTTCAGCTCAAGCAGGTCATTTACATTCTTCTCTAAACTGGTTATTCTAGTTAACAATTCTTCGAACCTTTTTTCAAGATTCTTAGCTTCTTTGAATTTGTTTAGAACATGCTCTTTTAGCTCAGAGGAGTTTGTTATTATCCACCTTCTGAAGCCTACTTCTGTCAATTCATCAAACTCATTTTCCAACCAGTTTTGTTCCCTTGCTGGTGAGGAGCTGTGATCCTTTGGGGAAAAAGAGGGCTTCTGGTTTTTGGAATTTTCAGCCTTTTTGCACCAGTTTTTCCTCATCTTCATGGATTTATCTACCTTTGGTCTTTGATGTTGGTGATCTTCGGATGGGGTTTTTGTGTGGACATCCTTTTTGTTGATGTTGATGCTATTCCTTTTTGTTTGTTAGTTTTACTTCTAACAGTCAGGCTGACCCTGTTTGCCTGAGTATCACCAGCAGAGGCTGCAGAACATCAAAGATTACTGCCTGTTCCTTCCTCTGGAAGCTTCATCCCAGAAGGGCACCCACCAGATGCCTGCCGGAGCTCTCCTATATGACTTGTCTTTTAAACCCCTGCTGGGAGGTGTCTCCCCATCAGGAGGTATGCAGGGTCAGAGACCCACTTGAGGAAGCAGTCTGTCCCTTAGCAGAGCTAGAGCACTGTGCTGGGAGATCCACTGCACTCTTCAGAGCTGGTAGGCAGGAACATTTAAGTCTTCCAAAGCTGTGCCCACAGCCACTCCTTCTCCCAGGTGCTCTGTCCCAGGGAGGTGAGAGGTTGATGTATAAGCTTTTGACTGGGTCTGTTGCCTTTCTTTTAGAGATGCTCTGCCCAGAGAGGAGAAATCTAGAGAGGCAGTCTGGCTACAGCGACTTTGCCAAGCTGCGGTGGGCTTTGCCCAGTTCAAACTTCCTGGTAGCTTTGTTTACACTGTGAGGGGAAAACCGCCTACTCAAGCCTCAGTAATGGTGGATGCCCCTCTCACCCCCAAGCTTGAGCATCCCAGGCCAACTTCAGACTACTGAGCTGGCAGCAAGAATTTCAAGCCAGTGGATCTTAGCTTGTGGAGCTCCATGGGGGTGGGATCTGCTGAGCTAGACTACTTGGCTCCCTGACTTTAGCCCCCCTTTTAGGGGAGTGAACACTTATGTCTCGCTGGAGTTCCAGGTGCCACAGGGGTATGAAAAAAAAAAATACCTGCAGCTAGCTCAGTGTCTTCCCAAGTGGCTTCCCAGTTTTATGCTTGAAACCCAGGGCCCTGGTGGTGTAGGCAACCAAGGGAATCTACTGGTCTGTGGGTTGTGAAGACCATGGGAAAAGCCAACTATCTGGGCTAGCATGCACCATTTCTGACGGCACAGTCCCTCACGGCTTCCCTTGGCCAGGGGAGGAGTTCCCCCACCCCTTGCACTTCCTGGGTGAGGCCATGCCCCATCAAGCTTTGTCTTGCCCTCCGTGGGCTGCACCTACTGTCTAACCAGTCCTAATGAGATGAGCTGGATACCTCAGTTGGAATTGCAGAAATCACCCCCTTCTTCATTGATCTCGTGGGGAGCTGCAGACCGGAGCTGTTCCTATTCAGCCATCTTGCCACCCACCCTTCTGTCACCTGTATTTTTTTTTCTTTTTTTGGGGGGGGTGGTGGATGGAGTCTTGCTCTGTCACCCAGGCTGGAGTGTAGTGGCAAGATCTTGGCTCACTGCAACCTCCACCTCCCAGGTTCAAGAGATTCTCCTGCCTCAGCCTCCAGAGTAGCTGGAATTACAGGCACACAGCACCACACCTGGCTATTTTTAGTATTTTTAGTAGAGACGAAGTTTCTACTAGAGGCTGGTCTCAAACTCCTGATCTCAGGTGATCTGCCCACCTTGGCCTCTAAAATTGTTGGGATTACAGGCGTGAGCCACCGTGCCCAACTGAACCATGAATTATTGTAAGCACTTCTACAGGAGCAAGAATGCCACAGCAGTGAGAAAATTAACTTAGCATTATTGAGGACCTCATTCTGTGCCAGGTAGAAAATGAAGCACTTTTTTGCTTGCATAATCTCATTTAATAATTATTGCAATCTTTATTATACAAAATTCTGAGAGAGTTACTCCAGTGTCACAAAATAATGAGTGATGAATGTAGCTCAACTCCTTAATAAAAAGCAGTTATTCTGTGTATGGTATCATACATTTTTTTAGGAAGACAAAAATAGAATGTTTTGCTATTCCGGAAGAGCCAAAAGTACAGAAATGGAAAGAAGATACTGAAAAATGAAATAAAAAAATGTGTGTCCATATATGTTTATCTTTCTTAGCACTAAAATTTACCTAGCAAACTTGATCTCCTCCATGCCTGGGGTTCCAATTCTGTTCCTGCATTAGATTACGGTAGCACCTCTAAGTTTTTGGCTGCAATGTAAACTATTACTAGTCATCTAATTAATACAATATATGTATGACAATAGATACAATCAAAGTATAAGAATTTTTTTTTTACCATTCTCTTTTTATTATTATTATTATACTTTAAGTTCTAGGGTACATGTGCACAATGTGCAGGTTTCTTACATATGTATACATGTGCCATGTTGGTGTGCTGCGCCCATTAACTCATCATTTACATTAGGTATATCTCCTAATGCTATCCCTCCCCCAGCCCCCCAACCCCATAACAGGCCCCCATGTGATGTTCCCCACCCTGCGTCCAAGTGTTCTCATTGTTCAATTCCTGGCTATGAGTGAGAATATGCAGTGTTTGGTTTTCTGTCCTTGTGATAGTCTGTGCAGAATGATGCTTTCCAGCTTCATCCATGTCCCTGCAAAGGACAAGAACTCATCCTTTTTTATGGCTGCATAGTATCCCATGGTGTATATGTGCCACATTTTCTTTCTATTTATTTATTTATTTATTTATTTGTCTATTTATTATTATTATACTTTAAGTTTTAGGGTACATGTGCACAATGTGCTGGTTAGTTACGTATGTATACATGTGCCATGCTGGTGTGCTGCACCCACTAACTCGTCATCTAGCATTAGGTATATCTCCCAATGCTATCCCTCCCCCCTACCCCCACCCCACAACAGTCCCCAGAGTGTGATGTTCCCCTTCCTGTGTCCATGTGTTCTCATTGTTCAATTCCCACCTGTGAGTGAGCATATGAGTTGTTTGGTTTTTTGTTCTTGTGATAGTTTACTGAGAGTGATGATTTCCAATTTCATCCATGTCCCTACAAAGGACATGAACTCATCATTTTTTATGGCTGCATAGTATTCCATGGTGTATATGTGCCACATTTTCTTAATCCAGTCTGTCTTTGTTGGACATTTGGGTTGGTTCCAAGTCTTTGCTATTGTGAATAATGCCACAAAAAACGTACGTGTGCATGTGTCTTTATAGCAGCATGATTTATAGTCCTTTGGGTATATACCCAGTAATGGGATGGCTGGGTCAAATGGTATTTCTAGTTCTAGATCCCTGAGGAATCTCCACACTGACTTCCACAATGTGGAACTAGTTTACAGTCCCACCAACAGTGTAAAAGTGTTCCTATTTCTCCACATCCTCTCCAGCACCTGTTGTTTCCTGACTTTTTAATGATCGCCATTCTAACTGGTGTGAGATGGTATCTCATTGTGGTTTTGATTTGCATTTCTCTGGTGGCCAGTGATGGTGAGCACTTTTTTATGCGTTTTTTGGCTGCATAAATGTCTTCTTTTGAGAAGTGTCTGTTCATGTCCTTTGCCGACTTTTTGATGGGGTTGTTTGTTTTTTTCTTGTAAATTTGTTTGGGTTCATTGTAGATTCTGGATATTAGCCCTTTGTCAGATGAGTAGGTTGCGAAAATATTCTCCCATTTTGTAGGTTGCCTGTTCACTCTGATGGCAGTTTCTTTTGCTGTGCAGAAGCTCTTTAGTTTAATTAGATCCCATTTGTCAATTTTGGCTTTTGTTGCCACTGCTTTTGATGTTTTAGACATGAAGTCCTTGCCCATGCCTATGTCCTGCATGGTAATGCCTAGGTTTTCTTCTAGGATTTTTATGGTTTTAGGTCTAACATTTAAGTCTTTAATCCATCTTAAATTGATTTTTGTATAAGGTGTAAGGAAGGGATCCAGTTTCAGCTTTCTACATATGGCTAGCCAGTTTTCCCAGCACCATTTATTAAATAGGGAATCCTTTCCCCATTGCTTGTTTTTCTCAGGTTTGTCAAAAATCAGACAGTTGTAGATAAGCAGCATTATTTCTGAGGACTCTGTTCTGTTCCATTGATCTATATCTCTGTTTTGGTACCAGTACCATGCTGTTTTGTTTGCTGTCGCCTTGTATTATAGTTTGAAGTCACGTAGCATGATGCCTCCAGCTTTGTTCTTTTGGCTTAGGATTGACTTGGTGATATGGACTCTTTTTTGGTTCCATATGAACTTTGAAGTAGGTTTTTCCAATTCTGTGAAGAATGTCATTGGTAGCTTGATGGCGATGGTATTGAATCTGTAAATAGACATCTACAGAACTCTCCACCCCAAATCAACAGAATATACATTTTTTTCAGCACCACACCACACCTATTCCAAAATTGACCACATGCTTGGAAGTAAAGCTCTCCTCAGCAAATGTAAAAGAACAGAAATTATAACAAACTGTCTCTCAGACCACAGTTCAATCAAACTAGAACTCAGGATTAAGAATCTCATTCAAAACCGCTCAACTACATGGAAACTGAACAACCTGCTCCTGAATGATTACTGGGTACATAAAGAAATGAAGGCAGAAATAAAGATATTCTTTGAAACCAACGAGAACAAAGACACAGCATACCAGAATCTCTGGGACGCATTCAAAGAAGTGTGTAGAGGGAAATTTGTAGCACTAAATGCCCACAAGAGAAATCAGGAAAGATCCAAAATTGACACCCTACCATCACAATTAAAAGACCTAGAAAAGCAAGAGCAAACACATTCAAAAGCTAGCAGAAGGCAAGAAATAACTAAAATCAGAGCAGAACTGAAGGAAATAGAGACACAAAAAACCCTTCAAAAAATTAATGAATCCAGGAGCTGGTTTTTTGAAAGGATCAACAAAATTGATAGACTGCTAGCAAGACTAATAAATAAAAAAAGAGAGAAGAATCAAATAGACACAATAAAAAATGATAAAGGGGATATCACCACCGATCCCACAGAAATACAAACTACCATCAGAGAATATTACAAACACCTCTACGCAAATAAACTAGAAAATCTAGAAGAAACGGATAAATTCCTCAACACATACACTCTCCTAAGACTAAACCAGGAAGATGTTGAATCTCTGAATAGACCAATAACAGGATCTCAAATTGTGGTAATAATCAATGGCTTACCAACCAAAAAGAGTCCAGGACCAGATGGACTGACAGCCAAATTCTACCAGAGGTACAAGGAGGAACTGGTACCATGCCTTCTGTAACTATTCCAATCAATAGAAAAAGAGGGAATCCTCCCTAACTCATTTTATGAGGCCAGCATCATCCTGATACCAAAGCCGGGCAGAGACACAACCAAAAAAGAGAATTTTAGACCAATATCCTTGATGAACATTAATGCAAAAATCCTCAATAAAATACTGGCAAACCAAATCCAGCAGCACATCAAAAAGCTTTTCCACCCTGATCAAGTGGGCTTCATCCCTGGGATGCAAGCCTGGTTCAATATACACAAATCAATAAATGTAATCCAGCATAAACAGAACCAAAGACAAAAACCACATGATTATCTCAATAGATGCAGAAAAGGCCTTTGACAAAATTCAACAACCCTTCATGCTAAAAACTCTCAATAAATTAGGTATTGATGGGACATATCTCAAAATAATAAGAGCTATCTATGACAAACCCACAGCCAATATCATACTGAATGGACAAAAACTAGAAGCCTTCCATTTGAAAACTGGCACAAGACAGAGATGCCCTCTCTCACCACTCCTATTCAACATAGTGTTGGAAGTTCTGGCCAGGGCAATGAGGCAGGAGAAGGAAATAAAGGGTATTCAATTAGGAAAAGAGGAAGTCAAATTGTCCCTGTTTGCAGACGACATGATTGTATATCTAGAAAACCCCATCGTCTCAGCCCAAAATCTCCTTAACCTGATAAGCAACTTCAGCAAAGTCTCAGGATACAAAATCAATGTACAAAAATCACAAGCATTCTTATACACCAACAACAGACAGAGAGCCAAATCATGAGTGAACTCCCATTCACAATTGCTTCAAAGAGAATAAAATACCTAGGAATCCAACTTACAAGGGATGTGAAGGACCTCTTCAAGGAGAACTACAAACCACTGCTCAATGAAATAAAAGAGGATACAAAGAAATGGAAGAACATTCCATGCTCATGGGTAGGAAGAATCAATATCATGAAAATGGCCATACTGCCCAAGGTAAGAAAATATTTTTAACTTCTAAACTTGTATTATTGTATCATAAAGGTATAACATTTTCAGGAGATAAGGTTGCAGAAATAATGACAAAAGTTCTTCAACAGTCAGCAGGGTAGAAGCCCTTTAGAACATCAGATGGTCTCACTATGTGTTTTATCTCAGATTTCTACTGTGTGTAGTGATTGTTTCATATTTTGCTCTCGTCTGTAGCCAACTAATTAAAACTATTTTTAAATGATATCATTTCAACTAAAAAAATATTGAGTCCTCAAATTTGGCACTAACTTTGTCACAGGTATAATCTGGCCATTAACTATGACTATAAGAAATAGTTTAATTAATTTAATCTTTATAAGGACAACCCTTAACATTCCCAATAGATGCATTCCAAATTATTTGCAAGTATTTTGGCACTTTTGGCATTTGGACAGAATAATTCTTTGTTGGGAGGAAATATCTGGCTAGACATACTAGATGCAAGTAAAATTCCCTCCAGTGTAACAACCAAAAATTTCTTTATGCATTGCCAAATGCAAAGGTGCAATCAGTTGAGAACCATTGCCCTATAAGTTTAAAAATAATTCTTTATAATAATGTGTAATTAAATTAAATGACTCTTGTATGTCCTATAGTAAGTAGACAATATCCAGCCCATCTTAAAATTTCTAAGAGTTTGTATTCAGCCAGTTTTACAAGACAATCATCTAAATTCATCTGGAAGACATACTAGATGTAACTCACTTTTCCCTTTAAAATCATTTCTATGACTATTTCCCATTTACTACATGCTATTATAATTATACACTGAAAACAAAATTATTTATCTGAAAAATCATGAAGAATAAGTTATTAGAAGCATCCAAAGTGTTTTAAATGATACCATTATGTATCCCTTAGCAGACATAGGATGTACCTGAACTATGCCTCACTGCTCAGTAATGTCATCGGACACGCAAGCTTTTTCTGTTTCTTTGCTTGCCATGGTGAGTGTGTTGGCTTTTATCCTCATGACTTGTCAAAAGATGGCTGCTGCATCTGATTCACATTCAAGGAAGGCAAATAGAAGAGGTAAGGGACTATGCCAGGCACATCTGTCTTCTTTTACAAGGTAATTAAGTACCTTCTCAGAAACACCATCAGAAAATTTCTGTGTAAATCTTATTTGCCTAACTTAGATCCTTTGGCTGCCCTTGCTGCAAGGGATATTGGGAAATTAAGCAAGAGTGAGAAACAAGATTATTATTCCTGCCTAAGACTAATAATGGTCCATTACCTGAAGTGAACACATCACTGCTTTATTTCCAAATTCAACTTACATTATCCAGGAAGAAAGAAAAAATGACATTTGTAGCAATTAGCTACACGTGATAAGACTAATAACTACACCACCACCACCAATAATAATAATGAGCAGATATTATCAAATATTTATTAAATGCTTATGATGTAACAACCATGCTTCTAACAAAAGTTCAAGTTAGGCACTGTTATTAACTTTATTTTACAAAGAAGGAAGGTAGAAACCTTAGTAGTTAAGTAACTTGTCCAAGATTATACAATTGGTCAGTTCGAAATTCTTCGAATGTCTGTTGAGCAAAGGTTATTTTATAAAGTACTGTCTTTGGCACTTCATCATAAATAAATTCTTCAATTGTTATTTAGCTGGTAATAAACTGTTAAGTAACATTTATGTAAGTGGGTACATGTTTTACTCTTTGCATAAGTAAAAATAAATGTATGTATCAGGAAAAGAGATGTAAAGAATGTAAATATACAACCAATAAACAATATCCAATTACAATGTAAAGCACATACATACTTATTAACATTATTTGGAAATAATTTTGGAGTTTTTTAATTAAATGGATTAAAGTAGGAAAAACTATATTAGTTCTTAAAGATTAGCATCATGGGTTGTTGTACACAGCTGGAAAACTGCTGTATTATACTTTATGCATATAATTAGTTAGTGATTAAATGTGAGACAAGTAATAGACACCATTTGTGTCATTGGAGTAATCTAAAATATTATGAATAAAATTCTTGTGAATTTTAGGGAAAGAAATATAAATGCAAGACAAAGAAAGAACTATCTTTGGCAGCATAGAACACTGAATTGGAGTAAAAGATCTTTTGGAAATAAAGATATTTTGCCAAAATGAGGAGGGCTAGCTCTGAGTTTACTCTTATTTTGAAAAATGTCTGCTTCCATTGTTCCAATTGTTACTATAGTAGAGTTAATTAATACAAAATCAATTTTGCCAATGGGAATTATAACAAGATTAAAAGATTTGAATGTGACATCTTATACTCAGATGGAAAGAAAAATAAAACAAAGCAACCCACAAAATTTGAACATGTGGGATCAGAATGGGAGATCAAGCTGAGACCAATAGGAAGGCAATTCTTATGAAAGCCAAAAAGAAATTGCCTATAAGGTCTGTATTAGCCAAATGAGTGATGAAGTATGAAAAAAGCTGATGACATTCAGGGTTGACTGCATAATTTGTGGGACTCAGTGCAAAATGAAAATGTGACACCATTTGTTCAAAATGCAGAAAAATATTTACATAAGGGATACTAAAAATCTAAAAATGTTTTACCTTTCTTCTGTGGCTTCTTCCATGACTTGTCATGAGGTGTGTGTGTATGTTTAAATTTGCTCTTTGAAGTTGCTTTACGTTAAAAAAAATAAAAATTTTATTCATTAGCGTGAACTTTGCCCCCCCACATTTATATTGTGTAATGCCAGTTTTAAATGCAAATGTAAGACTGTTAACCATTTAAGTAGAATCACTGGAATTATACAATTTGTATTTTATACTTTGTACATGCATGTATATTTTGCTGTTAACAGGCAGTTGAAAACACTGCATAAAACTAACTCAGTTATTTTTATTTCAGTTCTTGATATGCACACATTTTAACAATACTGTCTACCTCAGGCTTACTATTGAGTACAGAAGGAAAGAAAAAGTAACTATGAGTAGCTCTTTCTCTTTTCTTCTATATCGTTTTCTTCTATATCATTTTTATTGTAGCTGGTTGGCAAATACCTTAAAGTAATGAGTAAGAAAGAATATGGCAGAGTTTCATGGTGGTTTATTTTCTTAGAATGTCATTGCCTTCTTTGTGCATTTGAATCAAGTTCTGGTTCAAATGGAAATGTAGCCTCTCAGGATTGCCTGTGCTCCTGCTTACTCAGTCATGATGTAACAGGCATTCATTGACTTGCTTTGTGTCTCCCTGAACTGCTCCACACTCTGAGTCCACAATATTTCTGTGCTCACGTGGGCATAATGAATACTCTATGGGAATGAAGAAGCAAGGAATGGCAGGAACACATTTTCCATATATGTGTCTCCCCTGCCTGCACACATACTCCATTATCCCACCAGACTTCTCTTGCAAAACACAAATTCAAACATAAAATTATTAAGAATTTGAAGACATTCTCAGCAGAGCAATAAATCAAGTGTGGGGCTCTTCCGAGCACAGGACTCAGTGCAACCACCAGATCTTATGACAACGAAGCCACCTTTGATGACATTTTAGCCGAAGGAACTTTTAAAAATAGTATTCAGATCAAGAAACAAAATAGAAAGAGAAGCTAAACCTCTTTGAATTGTAATCGGTTTATTTTAAAAATTTTAATAACTTTTGAATGTTAACAGTCAACTCTTCTCAACTGGAGATCTTAACTACAGGCTATTTTTTTTTCTTTGAAGTGACTTTACAAAGTTCTGCTCTAGTCCAACACATGCAGATGTATATTTAAGTTATCAAAAGAATTATTATTTCCAAAAAGTTATGAGTAGGGGCAGAGTGGGGTTCAGTGTTGTGCCTTATATCACCTTCCAATTTTAGGAATTCCTATTTCTTCATTTCTACTTTTCAATATTCTACTTATCACTGTGTTTTTTAAAGCTTTAAAAATGTCATTTACCATCATAATTTTTTAAATGGGTATGGAATCAGTGTCCAAAGCACATGAAACAGCCAGGATTAGAATTCAAAAATGTGTGATTCTCCTTTGTGCCTCTTGCCACAGAAACATGCTGCTTAAATCTGCAACTCTACTGATAGTGATAAACCATTCTGAAACATTTATGAAGAGCAGCAGTTATGTTGCCTTTGAATAGCATATGAGTCAATTGATTGGCTTCCATTGAACTAATTTAATAATTTAAAAATTATCTTCCTGTTGTTAGCTTTTATTGTAGCAGTATTAATCTATAGAATATCTATATAATCAATTTTTCCCCTACTTTCACCACTTCTTCCCTGGGGAGGCACTAGAGAGGATGGCTAACATTTTTTTAGGATCATTACCCACAGGGTTTACAGGGTTTCAATGTATATAAAAAGTTTTTCCTGCTTTTGAAAGTAGCATTAAGATGGAAGTCATGGGGAGAAAAAATAGTGCCTCTGTTTTTTATATTTAGGAATGGTTGTGAACATTTTACCCTGCAAATAAAACACTAATAAAAAAGTCACCAATGGAGACCATCCTGGCCAACATGGTGAAACCCCATCTCTACTAAAAATACAAAAATTAGCTGGGTCTGGTGGCAGACACCTGTAGTCCCAGCTACTCAGGAGGCTGAGGCAGGAGAATTGCTTGAACCTGGGAGGCAGAGGTTGCAGTTAGCCGAGATGGCACCACTGCACTCCAGACTGGGCAACTCCATCTTAAAAAAAAAGTCACCTATGGAAATTGGAACACTTAATATCTGTCATTTAGAATGTAAATAGTGTATAAATGTGAAAGAGATAAAAAGCTACTTGTTTTCTACATTAGTATCTAAATATATCTAAAATTATTTTACTATACATTTAACTAAAGACAACTGTTACACATATCTCATGAAAATATATGGTGTAATTAGCACGTAAAAATTGATTTTTATTTCTCATGGAAATTTAGATCCAATGGAAGAATATGAGATAGGCTACATAATAAAAGAGATGAGTAGATCCAGAAATTGAAAAGAATAGGAACCACTGTCAGGATAAGTTAATTCCAAACATTTTCAATCTTTGGGTCCCATGCCACACTTTGCTTGGAATAGATGCAATATCTTCCCTATTTTTCCTCCCCACTCTTCTCCTTAGGGAAAGAATCCTTAGGTCAGGCAGCTAAGCCAACTCTATCAGTCAGGCTTCCTAAAGGAAACAGAACAAATAGCAATAAGTGTATATAGAGCAATCGTTTTTTATACACATACATACGTTTCACACACACATATATATACACATATATATACACATACATGTCTATACATATATACACACATATATCTCAAATATATTGATTTATTCAAAGAAACTGGCTCATGTAATTGTGGGCACTGAGCTGGTAAATTCAAAATCTGTAGGGCAGATCAGCAGGCTGAAAACACAGGTATGAATTTTCCTTGCTGTCTTGAGTTTGAAATTTGTAGGGCAGGCTGGCAGGCTGGAAACATGAGCAGGATATCCACCTTAAAATCTTGATACATAATTTTTTCTTTTTCAGGAAAGTTAAGTTTTTGCTCTTAAGGACTTCAACTGGTTGGATGAGACCCAAAGAAATTATCAAGATTAATCTGCTTTACTTAAAGTCAACTGACTGTATATGTTAACCACATCTACAAAATAGCTTCACAGCAACACCTAGATTAGTATTTGATTAAATTACTGGGTACTAATGCCTTGCGTTGACACATAAGATTAAACATCACACCAACTTCAGCAAAAGGAGCTTATGGTTTATGATAATGATATACTAGCCGTGGAATTAGGACAGCATAGCTGCAGGAAGCAAGACAGGACTAAAGAGCCTCATTATACCTAGGTCCTTTCCAAATTCAACATGATCTCTTAATGATACGGTGAATAGCAATTGCTTTGCACATTGGCTGGAACTTTGTAATTGCCCAAAATTATGAATAAGTATTTAACTATTTTAAATCCTGGGAAGCCTTTGAAATATCCAGGCAATAATAAGCAGTTGGATGTAGGGCTCTAGAGCTGCTACCAAGACATTAATTAAATCAGTTAGAGCAGCTTCCTCTATGATTTGGACTGGAAAATATGAAACATGGAAAGGATAATTTTGTTATAATGAGGGAATAATGGAGCAGACATACATATAGAAGCAATGATAATGTTATCTGTGTTGGGGATTTAGAGAGGGGTGTACCAGAAAAATATAGAATTGAGGAGCTATTAGTAGGAATTCATAATCCTAACCTCTCCATTCCCCCCACCTCTTCTATGCATTAGATTAAGAAATGTGGCATAATCTTCCTCAGTCTGTCTCTCTATCCCCTCTACCCCTACCAGAATAATAATTCTACAACAAAAAGGTACCCGTGTCATCCCCCGGTTTAAAACTCACCATGACTATCCATAATTCTTTTCCAAATTTCATAACGTGTGATGTCTATAGCTGTCAGATCCTTGCCTACTCCTGTGATTTAATTTCTAGTCATTTCCCTCACCTTTTGCATTCTATTCTTAATACATATTGAACACACTTCCATTTCTGCAAATTTGCCTGATCTCTTTAGCCTCTGAACTTTTCAACACCCTTGTATTTATTTCCAATGCCCGACTAAAGTTAAACTGCTGAAAAGTAGCAACCACCCATACTCTTTTTTGTTATCTGTTTGCCCAGCACAGCACAAGACACATACAGATGCATAATCGTACCCACTCTCCCCTTCAGATTCCAAATTCTTTAAGCATAGAAAGCACACCTATTTCATCTTTATGCCTCTCACAGCATCATTTGCGAAGTACTTTACACTTAGTTTCCTCAATAAATTGTTGCTGAATTCAGTGAAAGCACTGATAGAACTATAAACCCTTATAATCATTTGAAATAGGGAAATTATATTCCAAGTGTTACAAAATGGGCATAAATGAATCATATGTGTTGATTATATACGGGGACTGAATATGCTATAAAGTGCACATATGGTAGCAAGAACACAACCCTACTGTATTACTAAATGTGAGTCATGTAAAACTAATATGCTTGTAATAAATGTTAATTAAACATTCAACTAACAATTTTCTTGTCCTTTTGAAACTTAGAATGCTTTGAAGGGGATTATTTGGTCTCTTAAAAGCACTTTCCTGGCAAATTTAAATAGGTACTTTTTTCTCTCCATTTAATTTCTTTCTTTTATCTCTTTTTTTGCATAGAAATTATGCACATCCCCCATATAGTTTTGTTTTGCATTTAGTTTTTTAATTTTAATTTAAAAAAGTTTTAAATTGATACATAATGATTGCACATATTTATGGGGAACATATGATACTGTGATATATATAATGTAGAATGATTGGAGCAGGGTAATGAGCATATCCATCATCTCAACTATTTATCATTTGTTTGTGTTGAAGATGTTCAATATTCTCCTCTAGCTACTGAAACTATAAAACATATTATTATTAACATTTAATTTATTTAAAGTGTACAGAGATTAGCAAAATGATTCTAATGACCTCAATTTTTGGCCCTTTAACTTCAAGAAGAGGCTTTGCATGATATTTTGAGAAGCCCCCACATAAAAATACACCATTTCCAGTGCTTTCTTTCAGAAGGCTTTGGGTTTTCTGCCTTTCAACCAGAATTCTGGGTGTACACACACATGCACATATCCTTTAACATGAGTACACACACACACATGCACATAGACATGTGCATACACACAATTCCAAAGTGCCCATGATGCAGATCACAGTTATTCCAATGCTTTTGTTTGGGAATAATTTCAGGTCCACTTTCTTAGTAATTTCAGGGGCATATCTTGGGTATCTGGAGCTATCTGAATTACCTAACAGCTCCTTATCATTCCATAAAGACTTTGTATAGAACAAGTCTGTAGATGTGGAAAGCTCAGAAATCATGCCTGTTTTGTTCATTGTTATTTCTCATTCTGAGGACTAAATTTAGTGCATGGTTGGTACTCAATATACTTTTGTTCACTGGAAAATGGGTGCATGAATTTATAAGGTTAAGCATATACATATTCCCTAGTAATATTAGTAGCTGCTAAAGATACTTTGAACAATAGTGGATATGGTATTCACACACACACTATGTGCACTAATCCTGCGGTAACTAGGGATCATTCATAGGAAGGAAGTGGTATCCAAATAACATTCACTGGCAGTAGAATCCCAGTACATACATGGTACCTGACTTTAGCTGGAGTAGAAATGAATAGGAAAGAAAGGCCATATAATGACAGATGCTTTATTATATCAATTTTAAGATACATCTTTCCCCATAGTTTAGCCCATCAAGAATAATAATTCATATTAAAATTAATAATATTTATTGAAATCAATGAGGAGATCTGAAGGAATAAAAATTTACTCCTTATTGACTGAGTACAGCAAGGAAGAATGCCTTTGCAAAAATTCTTCAAATACCTTTTACAAGGAAGTAGTTTTATAGCGTATTGAGGGGAACACAGCCCTTCTGATAACAAGCAACAAAAATGCTTAAAATGGCAAGCAAAGTTTCAAGCACTCTAACTTGTGTGTTTTCTTCAAACAGGATGTTTGCCATGAGTGACTTTTTTTTTAACAGTCCTGTAGTTTTTTTAAAGAAAGACACTAGTGGTTATTTCTCAATAACTTAGCTTTAACTCAAGGACCAATAAAATTTTCCAGCTGGGGTGAATAAGGCCTGGGGAAAATGTTAAAAGAAGAAGGGATTAAAGATATTTCTGGAAAATACAGTTTCCACATCCTCCTGTCATTGTCAACCAGGTGGCAGTTATGACATAGACATCACTTTCTGCACATAAGCAAATTTGGTCATAGTTGTTCATGTTGCCATTTTAAATGCATTATGCTTGTACTACAGGCATTATGCTTAATTGCCTTTAAAAATGTCTTCAAAAATTATATTATGATTCTGTACTAAAATGAAAAATTATTGTATGTACAGAAAGAAACAGAAACCATGCAGTGGGACATATATTTGATAGTCCAGAAACAAATATCTATCCTAAAAACAATGAAAGAAATTTTAAAATTTTCTTGGAAATCAAAAATAAAGTGATTTGTTGGAGTTAAGAAAGAAAGACTCCACAGGGAGAAAAAGATGTGTTATCTTTTGCTTCTATTGACTATTACATGCCAAGCAAGAAAGCGCCAGCAGCAAATTTTGCAGAACAGGTGTCAGCAGCTTGTGAGAAAATCCCAGAAACTATAGTGGAGCACTTTTAAAAGAAATTCTGGCTTCATCACTAATGCTCTTTATGGCACAGAGGACCATTTTTAGTGATAAAACACAGATAAGTATTGAAACCCCTGGATTTGAAAGGATACAGAAAAGTTGCAGTCTAAATGTGGAATTGTTTAGGAATATATTAAGAAATTTATTTCACCAATTTAAAAATATACACAAATTTGATGATGGTAAATCATCTACAATAAAAAGTCTTTAAAAAGCTATTCCAATAATCGTAACATACATTTCTAAGAAAAAGTATTGAGACAGTTTTACAGGCAGCATTTTTTTCTTTCTTTGTGAGTCATAACGATGTCTTACATTAATCTTGGATTCTGTTATATATATATATATATATATATATATATATATTTTTTTTTTTTTTTTTTTTTTTTTTGAGACGGAGTCTCGCTCTGTCGCCCAGGCTGGAGTGCAGTGGCGCGATCTCGGCTCACTGCAAGCTCCGCCTCCCGGGTTCACGCCAATCTCCTGCCTCAGCCTCCCGAGTAGCTGGGACTACAGGCGCCCGCTACCACGCCCGGCTAATTTTTTGTATTTTTAGTAGAGACGGGGTTTCACCGTGTTAGCCAGGATGGTCTCGATCTCCTGACCTCGTGATCCGCCCGCCTCGGCCTCCCAAAGTGCTGGGATTACAGGCGTGAGCCACCGCGCCCGGCTCTGTTTTATATTAATGCTAGCTGGATCCTGAAGTATCTGGAAAGTTCTTTCTGGCATGGGGAAATAAGTGTGCTTCTATACTGTAGAATCTCACCTTCATGGTAAGGAGAAGAAAGATGGAGGAATTAGAAAAGACTAAAAGACATTTAAAAGAAATGTTCCATACAATCTAAAACAAGAAGATCCCTGTCATTAATGTGGTTAAATGAAGAGTACAAGTTGATCCCCAAAGTACTTTCAGGTTAGAAGTTTAGTCTTGGAACAGCCTATTTTACGAAGTCCATGCTCTTCAGTAGCTTTGGGGGAGACACATGAGGCAAAGAGGGGAGAAGCAAGTATATACTTAGGCAGCTAGATGGTCTAAATCAGCCCCATGTCTTTCTGTGTGACAGAAGTTGCAGCCATGTTAAGATTCTTTTCGCATTCTAATAACATCTGTTGTTGTGTTGTCCTAGCACTCAGCCAGGGGCAGTCCTGGGTATACCTGACAGCATAATCTGATGCTGCTGCTGGTACGTGGCTATGTGAACCATTCATTTTAAAGTGATAGAATATGTCTATTACAGTGGTTTTACACCCCTTTCAATACCTACGGCAGCAGTGCACGGTGGTATAAAATTAACTTAGACTGACTTTCAGACTCTACATTTTTCATTTCCTTCTGAGTTGCCACACCCTCTGGGAATCAGACTAGCTCTAAATGACTTAGGCAATGAGGCTTCCATTTCTTCCTGTGGGAAACTAATGTACAGTCTAACAGACTATTAAGAAATTGTTTCTGATATTCAGCCTACATTTTCTTTTCCTTAATTGCATCCCATTACTACATTCTAAACAATTTTTCCTTCTCCTTAAGATCCTACAGATTCTTGTCTAAGGCCATTTCAATTTGGCCAGCCTTTGTAAAATGAATAATTTTTGTTCTTTGCTTCTACTGGAAGTCAAACTTTCTTGTTTTTAGTTTACTTACTTGATATTCTCAAAATTCCTTTGCTGCTGGCTGTTATTAAAATAGTCAAAAGACTACCATTTACAAAGATGTTCTGTCCAGAAAAGCATAGAAAATAGTATTACCTTATTTTGAATGTAAAAATTGAATTAATCTCATACTGGCTGTGTATTACCATCCCAATTTATTTTTAATCAGACAGCCCTATCTAGATCATCTTTTCTACCTATATAGGCTTTTAAAATTGATATTCTTTAAGTATTATTCCCCTAAATTATACACACACACACACACACACACACACACACACACACACCACAAGCATTTGAGATGAGAGTCTCATCGCTCTGTCTCCAGGCTTGAGTGCAGTGGCCAGACCTTGGCTTACTGCAACTTCTGCCTCCCAGGCTCAAGAGATCTGCTCACTTCAGCCTCTCAAGTAGCTGCGACCCCAGGCACACACTATCATGCCTGGCTAAGTTTTGTATATTTTGTAGAGATGGGGTTTCACCATGTTGCCTAGGCTGGTCTTCAACTCCTGGGCTCAAGCTATGCACCTACCTTCACCTCCCAAAGTGCTGGGATTATAGGCATGAGCCACCATGCCTGGCTTCTTCATGCCTTTTAGTAGATCTGAATTTATCAATAAACATTAACCAAATAGGCAGCTTAGTTCAATTTTATGAAATAAACAGCTTGCAAAGATCAAAAATACACCTTAAAATGTATTATCACTATCTCAAAACTGCTTATGGCTAGATGTTTTTTTCCTTTTCTGCAATAAAGATATCAAATATTTACATAACACTTTTTAATGTCTAAAATCATTTTCACATCTATTACCTTAGTAAACCCTGATTTTAACTCTATGATTGATTTCTATCTTTGCTTTGATCCCCAAGCGTCAATGGGTGGCCATGTTGGGATTATTTCTCTTCCCCACCCTCTCTTCCCCTGCTACCCTCTCACCTACCTAAACACACACTCCTGACAACAAAGTGTTCTTTTCATTATACCATGTTAATGATACTTTAAATATCATTTACAGAAGTCTAAACTTGAATTTTGGGCCCTACGGATACTGAAATATAGTAAAGTATTCCTAGACTTCATTCATCTTCTAATGTTGAAATAGGAAAAAAAAACTAATAAAAGAGACTCATCCACTGCAGGAAAAAGACAAAACAAAACAAGAAAGGAAAGGTTTGTTTATGTGTTGCTGAAAGAACCACAGTTTCTTCAGAATCTTATTAAGAAGAGAGGAGACACTTGAAATATATGCCACCTAGTAATAATATTGTAAGGTGCCAAAGATAAATGTATGTTGATAACTGAAGGGCAATAATCTGACGTAAGTGTAAGAAAACTGCCATATAATGAGTATTTTTCTCTCCAATATATAACTTAACTTGGAATATTGACTGCAGCCTTCACAGAGCAAGTATTCCCACCACCCTTTCCCTAGCCTGTCTGATTAACCTCCTTGCACAGCAGTGGGAAAGAATACAAGAGGCAAGACCTCATGTGCCATGTTCCCCAGAATGGTCTGAGAGCATTAAAGCAGCATCTTGCAGCCTGATGAAGTATCGGGATCCTTTACAAAAGAACTATTATTCCACATTCATTTATTCTACTCTTCTTGGAGGACAGTACAGTAGGTGGGGAAACATCCTCATAAATGATTTAGTTAGTTCTGAAAAAGCAATTGTGTCTCTCCCCTCTTTCTGTTTCTATAGATGCTGTTATGATAAAGCTCGATGGTAATTGCCTCATTCCAGTTTAGAGATCTATGAAGACTTTGTAAAAAACAAAAGTTATCCTATTACACTTTGTGATGTTTGGCATTTTAAGTCATATAGCTGTACATTGCAAATTCTGATCCTGAGTATGAGAATTGATAAATAAAATGTTAAGTGTATAATGGAGACACTTAACTTACACAAACCCAGCTGTTTGAATCAGAGAAAAGAGAGAATCAAAAAAGAAAAAGAATAGCATTGCTGACCCATCTTCTGGCCACAGAGTGATCAGGATAAGGCTTTCTTTGAGTTTTATCTTCCTGCCCTAATGTCTCTCATAGCTTGAGCATCTCTCTGTGCCTGGCATTATAGTGAAGTTTCATACCTCCTGACCCTATCTGTCCTATCAACTATGGCTCCATTTGCAGGAAAATTCCTCAAGAGTGACTTAGGTGCATCATTTTCAATTCCTTTCCTCACATTCTGTTTTATAATATTTTTCTTTGAAGTAATGTCAGGCTTACTTACAGAAAAGATTAAGAATATTGTGAAGAGATCTTGTAATACCTTTCATCCAAATTCCATAATTGTCTCCTTATTATCATTTACTTTATTTCTCTTTCTTTCTCTCAAATATGTACATTTTATGCATTTTCATAATGATTTGAGATGGCCCTTAGCACCTAAATATTTCAACAAATATTTCCTAAAACAAAGATCAGTCTTTTACATAACCACAGTCCAGTTAGCAAAATCAGAAAATCAATATTGATATAATACTATTACACAGTTGACTGACACTCTTTCTATTTTGCTGCTGTTTCAAAAGTGTCATTTAGAGTACTATTACAACAACAACTAATAATAATTCTGGTCACAAATGCAACTGTAGTGAGATTATTTTGTGCAATTTCATTTTCTAATTGTTTGTTGCTAGTAGATAGAAAAACAGTTGTTTTTTGTATATTGATCTTATATACTATAACCAATGTAAACTCATTCATTAGTTCTAATAGTTTTCTGGTAGATTCCATCATTTTGTATATAAATGACCATTTAATCTTTGACTAAAAATGGCTTTACTTATTTGTTTTCCAAACTGGATGCTTTTTGTTTCTTTTTCTTGCCTTACTACACTGGCCAGAACCTTCAGTACAATGTTCAATAGAAGTGGTGGGAGTGGATATCCTTGTTTTGTTCTAGTTCTTAGGGGAAAAGCATTCAGTCTTTCACTTAAGTATGATACTAGCTGTAGCTTTTCTGTAGATGCCCTTTGTAAGGATGTGGAACTTCCTTTTGT
Source organism: Pan troglodytes (assembly GCF_028858775.2). Classification (NCBI taxonomy): domain Eukaryota; kingdom Metazoa; phylum Chordata; class Mammalia; order Primates; family Hominidae; genus Pan; species Pan troglodytes. The sequence continues at coordinate 66,846,013 of NC_072403.2, forward strand.
TCTGGGTGTTAACTTATTTGAAAAAAAAAAGTAATTATGGTGTAATTAGGTTAAATATCTTGAAATGACAGCATTACGGATTACCCAGGTGGTCCCTAAATTCAATGACAAGTGTCTATATGAGACAGAAAATGAGAAGATGCAGACACACAGAGGAGAAGGTGCTGTGAAGATGGAGGCAGATATTCGAGTGATTTGACCACAAGCCAAAAAAGCCAAGGAATGCCAAGTGTCACCCAAACGTGGAAGAGGCAGAGAAGAATTTTCCTAAGAACCTCCGGGGAGTGTGGATCTGCTACAACTTGATTTTGTATTTTTGACCTTCAGACTTGTGAAATAATAAATTTCTATTGTTCTCTGCCACCCAATTTGTGTTGATTTGTTATAGCAGCCATAGGAAAATAATATTCCTTCTATATACCTACCTTGCTGAGAATTTTTAACAGGAATAGATATTGAATTTATCATTTATTTTTCCTAACTTTGTTAATGTGATGAATTGCACTGATTGATTTTCAAATCAACCAATATTTTTATTCCTGGAATAAAGTCCATTTGGTCCTGTACTATTGAATTCAATTTGAAAAAATGTGTTCAGCATGTTTGCCCTATATTTATAAGGGATATTGGTCAGTAATTGTCTTATGTGGTGTTTGGTTTTGGAACCAAGGTAATGCTGGCTCCATAGAATGAGTCTGAAATATTCCCTCTTTTAAAATATGTAAAATAGTGTATATAGATTTGATATTATTTCTTCCCTAAATGTTTGGTAGAATCCACTAGGGAAGGCATCTGAACCTCGCATTTTCTCTGTAGGAAGGTTTTTAGTAAAAATGAACATTTAAAAATAGATACAGGGTTATTCATATTAGGTATTTCTTCTTAAATGAGCTTTGGTGGGTTTTTTTGCTCTTCAAAGAATTTGCCCGTTTCATCTGAATTTTTGCATTTATTATCATAAAGTTTTCCATAATACCTCTTTGTTATACCTTTAATGAAGGTATTTAGTAAAAATGAACATTTCAAAATAGATATAGGGTTATTTATATTAGGTATTTCTTCCTAAATATATAGAATCTGTGGTAATATAATTTCTCTCATTCCTGCAATTGGCAATTTGTAACTTCTTTTTTTCTTAATAAGTCTAGTTAACGGGTGCAGCACACCAGCATCGCACATGTATACATATGTAACTAACCTGCACATTGTGCACATGTACCCTAAAACTTAAAGTATTATAATAATTATAATAATAATAATAATAATATCTGGCTAAAAGTTTATCCTTTCTTAATATTATCAAATAACCAGCTATTGGTTCCATTTATTGTCTATGTTTTTTCTCTTTTCTATTTCATTAATTTCCAGACTCTAATCTTTATCATTTCCCTTCCTCACATTTCAGAGATATTTCTGCATATTTCTTTCTTATTTTCCAATTTTTTTAGGTAGAATCTGAGGTCTTTGTCTTGAAGCTTTTCTTCCTTTCCAGTACAAGTATTTAGTGCTATAAATGTTCCCCAAATACTTTTTTGGCAACATGGCACAAATTTCGATAGGCAGTATTTTCATTTGAACTGAATAGTCCAAAACACTTTCTAAATTTTCTTTGATTTCTTTGACCCATGGATTATATAGAATGCATTATGTCATTTCCAAATATTTGGGGTAATTTCCTAGAGAACTTCCTGTTACGTATTTCTAATTTAGTTGCTTTGAAAATTTATTATGTATGACTTAAATTATTTAAATGAATTGACACTTGTTAAATAGTGCAAAATATGGTCTATCTTTGCAAGTGTACTATGTGCACTTGAAAAGAATGTTTATTCTGCTTTTATTGGTTTGAGTATTTTATAAATGTTAAGCTGGTTAATAGTGTAGTTCAAATCTTCTATATCCTTAATAATTTATGACTACAGGTTCTATCAATGTTTAGAGGGTTTGGTTTGGAAATCACTGACTATTATTGTGTTTTTAAATTACCCTTTGCAATTCTGTCTGTTCTTTCTTCTCTTTTGAAGCTCTGTTATTAGATGCATAAACATTGACAATTCATGTCCATAATAAGCTGATCTCAAGTTTGATCAGTTACTAAATTCTTCTTTTATAAAATCAATTATTTTAACTTTCCATTTTGTAAATTTGCAAACATACACCAAATCAGAGAGAAAATGAATATTATGTACCCATCTCTCAGTTTCCATAACTATTAATGTTTGTCATATTTGTTTCCATACTGGATGCACTCTCTCCTTTTTTGCTTAAATATTTTATTGCAAATCCCAGCTACCAAGATACTGAGATAAGCTTTAGAGTAAAAAATACATTCTTATATTATTGCAATTCTGTTGTCACACAGAATTCTCTAACAGAAATTGCATAACATGACATAAATGCAAATTCATATTCAAATTCTCTCAATTGTTAAAAAATGTGTGTGTGAGTATAAACTGAAACATCATGGATTTTAGTTTGTTTGTTGTTTTGGCTTGTGAGGATCAGATCCAAATAAAGTTTTCTCAATATATTTGGTTTTATGCCTTTTAAGTAAAGTGGTCATATAATCTGTAGCCCCACCCTAAATGCCTCTGAGCTAAAAGGGAGAATAAATAACAATTACATTGTGGTAACAAGAGTAAACCATGACTGTCCCAGCCAACTGGTAAATATGCTCACCTACACTTGTCTTTTTAAAATTACTTGTGATCTACTCTCACCTTTTCTTAATGCCATTGGAGAAACGGTTCAGTTTTTCCTACAAAGTATCTTCATTCTGGATTTGACTGATTGTTTCCTGTAGATATCATTTAACTTGTGCCTGTATCCCCTATATTTTCAATAGACTGCAAATTAGAGCTAAAGATTTGATCAGATTCAGGTTCTTTGGGTGTATATGGGTGTGTGTGCAAGAGAAAGAGAAGAATACTTCAAAGGTCATTCTGTGTTTTTCCTGTTGCATCATTATATAAAAAGCGCATGATGTCTAAGAACCTCACTCTTAGTGATAACAAAGTTGATCAATGGTGACAACATGATCTCTTCACTGAAAAGTTCCCCATCAACTTTCACGTAGCCTTATTAACTATTAATGATCATAGTCTGAATCATTTATTTTATTAGTAATTATATTAGCTTGTTTTCACACTGCTATGAAGATAGTACCTGAAACTGTGTAATTTATAAACAGAACAGGTTTAACTGACTCACAGTTCTACATGGCTGGGGAGGCCTCAGGAAACTTACAATCATGGCAGAAGGTGAAGGGAAAGTAGGCATCCTCTTCACAGGGCAGCAGGAGAGAGAGAGCAAAGGGGGAACTGCCGAACACTCTTAAAACCATCAGCTCTTGTGATAATTCACTCACTGTCATGAGAACAGCATGGGGGAAACTGCCCCCAGTTTCCAATCACCTCCCACCAGGTCCCTCCCTTGAACGTGGGGATTACAATTGACATTTGGGTGGGGACACTGAGCCAAACCATATTAGTAATCACAAAATTGTTATTTTTTATAATTTCATTATTCCTTTTGTGGCAATTAGCTGGAGAGCTCAGGCATTGAAAAATGTATCTACTAAGTGTATTTAATTATCCTGAAATACAGGTTACATTGTAAGGGTAGGATAAATGCTATTTCTTTTGTTAATGATCTATTTTCAGGATAATAAGTGGGTGCTCTGGCAGCTTTCCATGAGTTATAATGTCTTTTATCTCTGTTTTTTTATTGTTTTGTTTTATTATCATTATTTGTGACTTTAAAATATATTCAACATATTTAAAATAGCTTGCAGCTATTATTCATTTTGATGTATACCTCTAGCCATCCCTTTTGTTTTTAAAATTTAATAATCTTTTATTTAAGTTTCTTGCTGCAGCAATAAAATTGAATATTGCTTTGTTAGCCAAACTAACATTCTCTTTTTAAGAAGTGAGTTAATCAATTTGTATTTATTGAAATTACCAATGTATTGCTCTATCTTCTATATTTATAACTTTCTCTTGAAACATTTTTACCTTATTTTGTTGTTGTTATTGTTCTCATTGTTGTTCATTAAATGTGCATTCCTCTATTCTGTACCTTAATTCCTGTACTACACTTTTTCTTGTGTGCAACTATTTTTTCTTGTGTTTCTTCTATTTTAAAGTTCATTTCTAAAATGTCTTTCTTTTACATTTATCTAGTTCATTACTAATTCCTTTCCATTCTCTTTACAGATTCTATTATTGCTTAGTTACCTCTCTTCAGAGCTGTTCTATTACTGATTTATGATTTTCTCACAAAGCTTTGACCATTTAAAACATTTTCTAGACTATCTAAAAATCTGAAAGTATCGATTTTGTCTTCTTCATCGCTATGGTTATTGGGTGTGTTTTCATTATTTTTGGGGACATTATTTGGTTTATTTATATATTGTCTTACAACTTATTTATGTGGAATTGGATTATAAATTTTTTTTCTGTGTTTAAATAAAGTTGAGTTTCTTTTAACTATTCAGAGAATGTTTCTACATGAAGAGCAGAGAAAAGCCAAAGTTGCCTTTACAAATTCATGGCTCAAGAGCTCCTTCCTCTGTTGTTACACTGATCTATTCAGAAATATAGTTTCTTTTTGGTTTTTGAGGCTAAGCTTGATTCAGAAAGTTGTCCTGCCTCTACCTCTGAAACATTCAGAGCTTTGTGGCCTTCTGCAGTGGTGCTCTTACCTTCAAAAATTATATTTTGTGGTTATGGTATGTTCAGAGGTCTTTCTCTGCTAGTCCCTTCCCCAGCAGTTTGCTCAATTTAGATTCTGTTCTTAATAGTCTTTTCTTCAGTTTCTTCTCTATCCTTCTAAAACCAAGATTTTATTGAATGCTTTGAGATTTTTAAGGCTTAGGCTGCTTCCCACTCCATGTGATTCTTGTAGCTTTGCCCTCTCATCTGCAGTTTAGAGTCTGTGAATAATTTTATGTTTCTCTGGTTCTTTTTTATTTCCCTAGCCTCCTGTGTTGAGTGTTTGCTACATCCTTCTGTATTCTGACGTATGTGGCAATTCTGGTCATCAAGCTTTGTTGAACGCATCATGCATGAGCTTTGTTTTTATTAACTGATATTGTTTGGCTCTGTAACACCACCCAAATCTCAGATCGAATTGTTATCCTCAATGTTGGAAGAGGGGCCTGGTTGGAGGTGATTGGATATGGGGGTGAACTTCCCCCTTGCTGTTCTTATGATATTGAGTGAGTTTTCATGAGATCTGACCATTTAAAAGTGTGTAGCACTTTCCCCACAGCTCTCTTCCTCCTGCTCTGGCTGTATGAAGACGTGCCTGCTTCCCCTCCACCTTCTGCCATGACTGTAAGTTTCCTAAGGCTTCCCAGCCATGCTTCCTGTACAGCCTGTGGAACTGTGAGTCAATTAAACCTCTTTTCTTCATAAATTACCCAGTCTCAGGTAGTTTTTGTATAGTAGTGTGAGAATGGACTAAAACACTAATCTAGTTGATTTGACTGGTTTTTGTAAGGGGATTGATGTGTTAAATGTCACTACCATCACATTCTTTTTGTCAGAGTCAACTTATGTGCTTTTTAATTTAAATGATGTGGCTGGTCCATAGAAGAAAAACTATGGCATCCCAGAATTTGATGATGAGTTCAGAAAAAAATTGCCTTCAGAAGCAAAAATTCACTAAAGTAAATACATAATATTGAAGATTAGTTGTTTAATACAATCAGAGTAATTTGTTAATGGCTTTTGAGGTGTGTGTGTGGGGGTAGCTTTTATCAGTATCAGTATTTGTTTTTCTATTCATTAAACACACTTCCTCTTCAAACAACCATAGCCCATACTTCTGAAGTAGACAGCTCTGTTTGGGCATGCTATCTGCAGTCATGAAACAAGATAAAGATCATTGGTCTGAACTTTGGCCTCATTAGACAATAAAATTGGATTGATTGACAAAACTCAATAAAGAATAGATTTAAGCACAGTGCTAATGAGGCCATGATCACAAATTTTACACAGGACCACTGATTTTATTTTATCTTATGGCCACAGGATGTTCCCCAACACTCAAAGTGTTTCCTCTTGGCCATAAAAAAAAGCCTGCATAATGAGCAGGAACAGACGACAGCAAATCCATCACATCTACTGGAAACATGCCCAGTTATTGGCCAAATTATTGGCCATCTTCATCTATAAGAAACAATGCAAATTCAAAGGATACTAGCAGATAAAGTGAAGTCAGCTCCAAAGCCATTCACTGTGAGAAAGAACCAAGTACAACTTGTCTGTGAGTCAGCCCAGGCACAATTCCTCTGTACCTTCTGACTCAAAGTGGCATGCATCAGTCAGCAGCATTGACTTCACTTGGGAGTTGGTTAGAAATGCAGAATCTAAATCCCTTTCCAGACCTACTGAAACAGAATCTGAATTTAGCAAGATTCCGTGTTTGGTATGTTTGCATATTCAAGTTTCAGAAGCACTGGGTTAGATCCCAAAATTTGTAGCATCAACTCTTACATCTATTATAACATTTCTAGGATTGTTGTATTGTTACACATAAGAGTAAATAAATATCTTCCTGGAACAGCAGTCAACATTCTTCACTTAATGAGTATGATAGCATCTCATGAAATTGTAATAAAATTAAAAACAGATGACTACTCTTTTCTTGAGATGGCATCTTGCTGTGTTGCCCAGGCTTACCTACAACTCCTATGTTCAAGGGATCCTCCTGCCTTAGCCTCCCAAGGAGTTGGGATTAAAAATTGATGACTAATTTTAAAATTCAGTATCCTGTTTCTATTAGCCCTGTTTTCTCTTGCACTGTGCATACACACTCCAATTTTTATCTGTGCATCTGCTTTCCCTTAGCTTTATATTGAAGTAAGAGAATTTTTAAATTTCAACTATGTTTTCTCCTAATACCACAAGACTTAATAAAACAATTGTCAAAAGGCTTAGCTTAATCCATCACATAATTCCTTTAAGTATCTAGATAGACTGTGGAGCCACTGATAACTATATTTTACTTAATATACTTAGTTATCTAGTGTATCATCTGTATTATTATACTTTAAGTTTTAGGGTACATGTGCACATTGTGCAGGTTAGTTACATATGTATACATGTGCCATGCTGGTGCACTGCACCCACTAACTCATCATCTAGCATTAGGTATATCTCCCAATGCTATCCCTCCCCCCTCTCCCCACCCCACAACAGTCCCCAGAGTGTGATGTTCCCCTTCCTGTGTCCATGTAATCTCATCGTTCAATTCCCACCTATGAGTGAGAATATGTGGTGTTTGGTTTTTTGTTCTTGGGATAGTTTACTGAGAGTGAAGATTTCCAATTTCATCCATGTCCCTACAAAGGACATGAACTCATCATTTTTTATGGCTGCATAGTATTCCATGGTGTATATGTGCCACATTTTCTTAATCCAGTCTATCATTGTTGGACATTTGGGTTGGTTCCAAGTCTTTGCTATTGTGAATAGTGCCTCAATAAACATATGTGTGCATGTGTCTTTATAGCAGCATGATTTATAATCCTTTGGGTATATACCCAGGAATGGGATGGCTGGGTCAAATGGTATTTCTAGTTCTAGATCCCCGAGGAATCACCATACTGACTTCCACAATGGTTGAACTAGTTTACAGTCCCACCAACAGTGTAAAAGTGTTCCTATTTCTCCACATCCTCTCCAGCACCTGTTGTTTTCTGACTTTTTAATGATTGCCATTCTAACTGGTGGGAGATGGATTCATTAAGTTTTTGAAGGGTTTTTTGTGTCTCTATTTCTTTCAGTTCTGCTCTGATTTTAGTTATTTCTTGCCTTCTGCTAGCTTTTGAATGTGTTTGCTTTTGCTTGTCTAGTTCTTTTAATTGTGACATTAGGGTGTAAATTTTGGATCTTTCCTGCTTTCTCTTGTGGGCATTTAGTGCTATAAATTTCCCTCTACACACTGCTTTGAATGCGTCCCAGAGATTCTGGTATGTTGTGTCTTTGTTCTCGTTGGTTTCAAAGAACATCTTTATTTCTGCCTTCATTTCGTTATGTACCCAGTAGTCATTCAGGAACAGGTTGTTCAGCTTCCATGTAATTGAGTGGTTTTGAGTGAGATTCTTAATCCTGAGTTCTAGTTTGATTGCACTGTGGTCTGAGAGACAGTTTGTTATAATTTCTATTCTTTCACATTTGGTGAGGAGTGCTTTACTTCCAAGTATGTGGTCAATTTTGGAATAGGTGTGGTGTGGTGCTGAAAAAAATGTATATTCTATTGATTTGGGGTGGAGAGTTCTGTAGATGTCTATTAGGTCCACTTGGTGCAGAGCTGAGTTTAATTCCTTGGTATCCTTGTTTACTTTCTGTTTCGTTGATCTGTCTAATGTTGACAGCGGGATGTTAATGTCTCCCATTATTATTGTGTGGGAGTCTAAGTCTCTTTGTAGATCACTAAGGACTTGCTTTATGAATCTGGGTGCTCCTGTATTAGGTGCATATATATTTAGGATAGTTAGCTCTTCTTGTTGATTTGATCCCTTTACTATTATGTAATGGCCTTCGTTGTCTCTTTTGATCTTTGTTGGTTTAAAGTTTGTTTTATCAGAGACTAGGATTGCAACTCCTGCCTTTTTTTGTTTTCCATTTTCTTGGTAAATCTTCCTCCATCCCTTTATTTTTAGCCTATGTGTGTCTCTGGATGTGAGATGGGTTGATGGGTCTTGACTCCTTATCCAATTTGCCAGTTTGTGTCTTATAATTAGAGCATTTAGCCCATTTACATTTAAAGTTAATATTGTTATGTGTGAATTTGGTCCTGTCAGTATGATGTTAGCTGGTTATTTTGCTGGTTAGTTGATGCAGTTTCTTCCTACCCTTGATGTTCTTTACAATTTGGCATGCTTTTGCAGTGGCTGGTACTGGTTGTTCCTTTCCATGTTTAGTGCTTCCTTCAGGAGCTCTTTTATGGCAGGCCTGGTGGTGAAAAAATCTCTCAGCATTTGCTTGTCTGTAAAGGATTTTATTTCTCCTTCACTTAGGAAGCTTAGATTGGCTTGATGTGAAATTCTGGTTTGAAAATTCTTTTCTTTAAGAATGTTGAGTATTGGCCCCCACCGTCTTCTGGCTTGTAGAGTTTCTGCCGAAAGATATGCTGTTAGTCTGATGGGCTTCCCTTTGTGGGTAACCCGACCTTTCTCTGTGGCTGCCCTTAACATTTTTTCCTTCATTTCAACTTTGGTGGATCTCACAATTTTGTGTCTTGGAGTTGCTCTTCTCGAGGAGTATCTTTTTGGCATTCTCTGTATTTCCTGAATCTGAATGTTGGCTTACCTTGCTAGATTGAGGAAGTTCTCCTGGATAATATCCTGCAGAGTGTTTTCCAACTTGGTTCCATTCTCCCAATCACTTTCAGGTACACCAATCAGACGTAGATTTGGTCTTTTCACATAATCCCATATTTCTTGGAGGCTTTGTTCATTTCCTTTTATTCTTTTTTCTCTAAACTTCCCTTCTTGCTTCATTTCATTCATTTTGTCTTCCATCACTGATACCCTTTCTTCCAGTTGATCGCATCAGCTCCTGAGGCTTCTGCATTCTTCATGTTATTCTCAAGCCTTGGCTTTCAGCTCCATCAGCTCCTTTAAGGACTTCTCTGCATTCGTTATTCTAGGTATCGATTAGTCTAATTTTTTTTCAAAGTTTTTAACTTCTTTGCCTTTGGTTTGAATTTCCACCTGTAGCTCAGAGTAGTTTGATCGTCTGAAGCCTTCTTCTCTCAAGTCATCAAAGTCATTCTCCATCCAGCTTTGTTCCATTGCTGGTGAGGAGATGCATTCCTTTGGAGGAGGAGAGGCACTCTGCTTTTTAGAGTTTCCAGTTTTTCTGCTTTGTTTTTTCCCCATCTTTGTGGTTTTATCTACTTTTTGTCTTTGATGATGGTGATGTACAGATGGGTTTTTGGTGTAGATGTCCTTTCTGTTTGTTGGTTTTCCTTCAAGAGACAGGACCCTCAGCTGCAGGTCTGTTGGAGTTTGCTAGAGGTCCACTCCAGACCTGTTTGCCTGGGTATCAACAGCAGTGGCTGCAGAACAGCGGTGGCTGCAGAACAGCGGTGGCTGCAGAACAGCGGTGGCTGTAGAACAGCAGTGGCTGTAGAACAGAGGATATTGGTGATCTTCAAACGCTGCTGCCTTATCGTTCCGCTGGAAGTTTTGCCTCAGAGGAGTACCCAGCTGTGTGAGGTGTCAGTCTGCCCCTACTGGGGGGTGCCTCCCAGTTAGGCTGCTCGGGGGTCAGGGACCCACTTGTGGAGACAGTCTGCCCATTCTCAGATCTCCAGCTGTGTGCTGGGAGAACCACTAGTCTCTTCAAAGCTGTCAGACAGGGACATTTAAGTCTGCAGAGGTTACTGCTGTCTTTTTGTTTGTCTGTGCCCTGTCCCCAGAGGTGGAGACTACAGAGGCAGACAGGCCTCCTTGAGCTGTGGTGGGCTCCACCCAGTTTGAGCTTCCTGGCTGCCTTGTTTAACTAATCAAGCCTTGGCAGGCACCCCTCCCCCAGCCTCGCTGTCACCTTGCAGTTTGATCTCAGACTGCTGTGCTAGCAATCAGTGAGACTCCGTGGGCATAGGACCCTCCAAGCCAGGTGCAAGATAGAATCTTCTGGTGTGCCATTTTTTAGCCCGTTGGAAAAGTGCAGTATTAGAGTGGGAGTGACCCAATTTTCCAGGTGCTGTCTGTCACCCCTTTCTTTGACTAGGAAAGGGAACTCCCTGACCCCTTGCCCTTCCCGATTGAGGCAATGCCCCACCCTGCTTCAGCTCATGCACGGTGTGCTGCACCCACTGTCCTGCACCAACTGTTAGGCACTCCCTAGTGAGATGAACCCGGTACCTCGGATGGAAATGCAGAAATCACACATCTTCTGTGTCACTCACGCTGGGAGCTGTAGACCAGAGCTGTTCCTCTTCGGCCATCTTGGCTCCACCCCTAAATGTCTTCTTTTGAGAACTGTCTGTTCATATCCTTCACCCACTTGTTGATGGGGTTGTTTTTTTCTTGTAAGTTTGTTTGAGTTCATTGTAGATTCTGGATATTAGCCCTTTGTCAGATGAGTAGATTGCAAAAATTTTCTCCCATTCTGTAGGTTGTCTGTTCACTCTGACGGTGGTTTCTTTTGCTATGCAGAAGCTCTTTAGTTTAATTAGATACCATTTGTCAATTTTGGCTTTTGTTGCCATTGCTTTTGGTCTCTTAGACTTGAAGTCCTTGCTCATGCCTATGTCCTGAATGGTATTGCCTATTTTTCCTTCTAGGGTTTTTATGGTTTTAGATCGAACATGTAAGTCTTTAATCCATCTTGAATTAATTTTTGTATAAGGTGCAAGGAAGGGAATCTAGTTTCAGCTTTCTACATATGGCTAGCCAGTTTTCCCAGCACCATTTATGAAATAGGGAATCCTTTCCCCATTTCTTGTTTTTATCAGGTTTGTCAAAGATCAGATAGTTGTAGATATGTGGCATTATTTCTGAGGGCTCTTTTCTGTTCCATTGGTCTATATATCTTTTTTGGTACCAGTACCATGCTGTTTTGGTTACTGTAGCCTTGTAGTATAGTTTGAAGTCAGGTAGCATGATGCCTATGGCTTTGTTCTTTTGGCTTAGGATTGATTGGAAATGCAGGCTGTTTTTTGGTTCCATATGAACTTTAAAGTAGTTTTTTCCAATTCTGTGAAGAAAGTCATTGGTAGCTTGATGGGGATGGCATTGAAACTATAAATTACCTTGGGCAGTATGGCCATTTTCATGATATTGATTCTTCCTTCCCATGAGCATGGAATGTTCTTCCATTTCTTTGTATCCTCTTTTATTTCATTGAGCAGTGGTTTGTAGTTCTCCTTGAAGAGGTCCTTCACATCCCTTGTAAGTTGGATTCTTAGGTATTTTATTCTCTTTGAAGCAATTGTGAATGGGAGTTCACTCATGATTTGGCTCTCTGTTTGTCTGTTATTGGTGTATAAGAATGCTTGCAATTTTTGCACATTGATTTTGTATCCTGAGACTTTGGTGAAATTGTCTATCAGCTTAAAGAGATTTTGGGCTGAGACGATGGGGTTTTCTAGATATACAATCATGTCATCTGCAAACAGGGACAATTTGACTTCCTCTTTTCCTAATTGAATGTCCTTTATTTCCTTCTCCTGCCTGATTGTCCTGGCCAGAACTTCCAACACTATGTTGAATAGGAGTGGTGAGAGAGGGCATCCCTGTCTTGTGTAAGTTTTCAAAGGGAATGCTTCCAGTTTTTGCCCATTCAGGATGATATTGGCTGTGGGTTTGTCATAGATAGCTCTTATGATTTTGAGATATGTCCCATCAATACCTAATTTATTGAAAGTTTTTAGCCTGAATGGTTGTTGAATTTTGTCAAAGGCCTTTTCTGCATCTATTGGGATAATCATGTGGTTTTTGTCTTTGATTCTGTTTATATGCTGGATTATGTTTATTGATTTGCATATGTTGAACCAGCCTTGCATCCCAAGGATGAAGCCCACTTGATCATGGTGGATAAGCTTTTTGATGTGTTGCTGGATTTGGTTTGCCAGTATTTTATTGAGGATTTTTGCATTGATGTTCATCAAGGATATTATTCTAAAATTCTCTTTTTTTATAGTGTCTCTGCCAGGCTTTGGTATCAGGATGATGCTGGCCTCATAAAACGAGTTAGGGAGGATTCCCTCTTTTTCTATTGATTGGAATAGTTTCAGAAGACATGGTACCAGTTCCTCCTTGTACCTCTGGGAAAATTCGGCTGTGAATCCATCTGGTTCTGGACTTTTTTCGGTTGGTAAGCTATTGATTATTGCCTCAATTTCAGATCCTGTTATTGGTCTATTCAGAGATTCAACTTCTTCCTGGTTTAGTCTTGGGAGGATGTATGTGTCGAGGAATTTATCCATTTCTTCTAGATTTTCTAGTTTATTTGCATAGAGGAGTTTATAGTATTCTCTGATGGTAGTTTGTATTTCTGTGGCATTGGTGGTGATATCCCCTTTATCATTTTTTATTCCGTCTATTTGATTCTTCTCTCTTTTCTTCTTTATTAGTCTTGCTAGCAGTCTATCAATTTTGTTGATCTTTTCAGAAAACCAGCTCCTAGATTCATTGATTTTTTGAAGGGTTTTTTGTGTCTCTATTTCCTTCAGTTCTGCTCTGATCTTGGTTGTTTCTTGGCTTCTGCTAGCTTTTGAATGTGTTTGCTCTTACTTCTCTAGTTCTTTTAATTGTGATGTTAGGATGTCAATTTTAGATCTTTCCTGCTTTCTCTTGTGGGCATTTAGTGCTATAAATTTCCCTCTACACACTGCTTTGAATGTGTCCCAGAGATTCTGGTATGTTGTGTCTTTGTTCTCGTTGGTTTCAAAGAACATCTTTATTTCTGCCTTCATTTTGTTATGTACCCAGTAATCATTCAGGAGCAGGTTGTTCAATTTCCATGTAGCTGAGCAGTTTTGAGTGAGTTTCTTAATCCTGAGTTCTAGTTTGATTGCATTGTGGTCTGAGAGACAGTTTGTTATAATTTCTGTTCTTTTACATTTGCTGAGGATTGCTTTCCTTCCAACTGTGTGGTCAGTTTTGTAATAGATGTGGTGTGGTGCTGAGAAGAATGTATATTCTGTTGATTTGGGGTGGAGAGTTCTGTAGATGTCTATTATGTCTGCCTGACTTCACCTTGGTTTTTGTCATCTAGTTTTGACTCCCATTCAGTCTCAGCACAAGGTGTCTCCTCTATGCCACCCTATAAGTTTACTCTGCACCAACATGTTCCCTCCTCTGACCAGTTTGCCCGTCAGCCTGCAGTTACTTCTGAGTCTGCTCAAAGAGAAGCTCAGGAAAGTTCCCCTTTAAGACCTCTATCTTTCCAACCTTTGTGAGATGCTGACTTTATTCGTTGTAGTTGTGGTCCAAATCGTTGGATTGCAAAGTGGCCTCTTCTTAGTGTCCCAAATAGGAAACATGAGCACAAAAATTTTCTTCTATTGAGGAACAAAGCTTGGAGAAGCAAAGTTTTACACATTAACTCATTTTGCACTGCTAATCACTCTTTCTCCTCTGCTCACAATTTTCTCAGGGTCATAAAGACAAGACTTTTCCTTCTTCTTCTCATCTGTACCTATTTTATCTAAAACTGTAAGGTGTCAACTTCTATAACTGTCCCTTAAAATGGAGTTAAAATAATTTATAGAATCCTTACTCAAGATAAGAGTTTTGCATATAATGTATTGTTTTATTGATAAGTTATATTTTTTGAATGTCAGAAACTGAATATTACTTAATGGTAATATTTGGATTCTTTCTGTAATTTCTCCTAATCTGTCCCCAGCCATGGGATATCTCATGGAGCCTGGAATGAAGATTATATATATAAAGCAAAAGAAGTAAGAAACTTTTCCCCAATCATTTGGCATAGGTTTCTATAAGCAAGCTAGCCAAGAGACAGCTTAGTAACAACTGTATGAGTGGTTAAGTGTGCATGTAGATGTGTGTGTCATGCCCTTTTTCTAGGGTGAGGCCCAAGCATCAAATTTATTTTAAAAGCCCCGTAGTTAATTTTGTGTATGGCCGAGATGGATAGTCACCATTGTATGCGTGCATAAATAAATAGAATATTGATGCTTAAAAGGTAGTGCATTGTATCTTATGAAAAGCAGTTAGTTTTTAAGGGTGTTCCAAGCTTATATTTAAAGTTCTTTTATCTATTAAGACAGTTATTAATTTTATTCACATGAATAAGTGATAAACCAAATGCCTTTATGTAAACATTATCTAAATCTAGCATCAGTTTGCATAACAGAGACAGCCTTATCCCATGTGGCTGAAAGGAGAGTGGCTTAGAAGCTTTCACAATTCCCAAACTTCATAAAGATTTGAAGGCACATGAATCAAAATAGAACCTACATGCCTAGTAAAAATTCTCATTATTAAATATTATCAGTCTGAATTAAAAGTCTGAAATTTTCCTGTTTCTTCATTATCCAATAGCAGTAGCCTCCCAGTGAGTGCAGACACTTTATTGGTTTTGACAAAATATATTTAATATTACACTCAAAATATTCAACTGCATGAGTGAAATTTTTGTATTGCAAACATTCTTTTATAAAGACCACAGAAAATAAGAAGGAATTGGACATCCCATAGGAGCGCTAAGGGCAAGGACTGAGACCTTGGACAAATCCCACTGTCAATCTATGTCCAGTCATGACTGGACAACATATGCAAGGCAGCAGCACTGGCCCTGCCAATATTGACTTTCCCATCCCATCTCTGAGAGATAATCACCCTTTAAATCAAAACCTACAAGGTGTGAGAACTGAAGGAACTCACCATAATCTAAGAACTTAGTTGTTTTACATCCTAAGGGCATAATACATTTCCCCGAAATGACCTTTACTATTCCATGTCACTTTAACCTGTTCTCAGAAGTGAAAAAAAAAAAAAAAAAATTCAGATTAGAAGAGAAGAGGCTAAGAAGCATGTAATTCTGCTCACAATGGATTTTTACAGGCCTCACTGGAGTTAATTACTGAAAACTTGTATATGAAGTAATTAATTTCATGCAATTCAGCACCATCTGCAGATGCATTATTTTCATTCAAAAGTTATATAATTGATACAAACTTAAAATTGTTAGAAATTTTGAGAAAGCCATAATGTTTGCACCTTTGTTTACATTATCCAATTCGATAAAGAAATTTTGTCTTATAGAAAACCCATTCAAAAATACCAACTGGATTACCTTTAAGATAGATGTTGAGGAAAAAACAAACCACAAATTCAAACTGCTAACCTTAACTTCAGAGGTTATTTAGTCTAACTTAGATTTCTAGGCTATAATCATGCACTCCTGCTGAAATAATACTGTACAGAGTCTTCAAAACTCTGTAGACTTACAAAGTTTTTATACAGATTGCAAAGTTTGTATTATTCCCATCCACATTTAAGAATCCCCAGCTACTGCTCCCATAACGCTGGACTGCAGAGCACAAGAATCCTCCAGTTCCACATACACTCCAAGAGCCCGATAAAAAAACTAATCAGAAGAGAGTATGAAGGGGAAGTAGAGTATATTACCCTTTTTTGTGGGCTCCCTGCCTTCTCTTCATTAGTTTTGCTGTCTCATCCTTTTGTGGGCCCGTCCTAATTTATTTTGGGCCTTAGGCATGTGAGTCAGTACTTTCAGCTTTTCGTGATAGGTTTGAATAGCAGGTAAACCTTGCTAGAGCACAGCCTACTATGCCAAGATCTGAATTTATCAATCAGACACTGTGGAACAGCAGATTCTGTGATTTACAAACTCTGAGACTACGGAATGCAATTTAAGATCAAGAACAGTGTATCATTTCCTTAATGATTATGATTCATCAGTGAGAGATCCAGGAAAATAAAACATCTGTGTTTTGGACACGGTCTCAAGATTACCCCATGGCAAAATCTTGGGGTGATGTGAGTCAAGGTGTGGGGTTCACCTAGATATGCTCCCTCTCATTCTTGGTGTAATGAGCACACATGCAATGCATTTGAAGAATTGGAGTAGATATTTCAGGCACCAATCACGGCGAGTGTTTTCTTGTATTAAATTAGCAGCATTCACTTCTCTGACAGGGTTGAAAACATTTGCTGACAGAGATACAGATTGTACAAAATATGTACCCTGAGAGCTCATCTTTATAACTATAAACGTCGGATTTGGTTTTTAAATTTTTTAAATGTGTTTTTTCTTTTACATGTGTATTTCTTATCCGCTAAGATGTACTGGCCTTCACTTGCTGTGAAATGAGTTGTCAGAGAAGCAACAATATATGACTATTATCTCTCTTTTTTTTTTTTAAACATTGCCTTAAAACTCATCACAGAAAATTATATAAGCCATGTCTTCATGGCAAGAGAGAAAGCCATTTAAAAATTGAATATTTAGTTTCTGAAATAAAATCTTTGTAACAGAGATTATTTATAACATCCTCATTATTTATATGGCTACTGTCTTTGTAAACCTTTTCCAATAATTTTAATTAAATAAATCTCACTTCTAAAAGTATAAAAGTAATAGCAGAAAAAATTCTGGGGCTTTGTCTGTAATTTAGTCCTACAGGCAAAATAAGTCATAGCAATTCTAATGTCATTTTTAGCAAAAGAAAGTCATGCAGTTTCAGACATTTATTTAACTGACATTTATGGGTAGGAAGTTTCACCTAGAAATCTTAAGAATGTGAAAACATGATAAGTCATCCATTTCTCTTTCTTGTACAGGTAATTTGATCTTTATCTCACACCTTCACACTTCAACACTGGAATGAAGTCTTTGTACTATCTAAACTGAATGGTAGGACCGAAAGAAACAAAGTCAGAGGCTCAGGAGGCCAATTCACAGTGAGAGCTAGATAAAATCACCCAAGACTAAATGCTGTTATTGAACTAAGTTGGAGCAATTTAACACTGATTTTGACATCAGAAGACTAACGTTCATGCAATATTTTATCTGTTAAAAAGAAGCTACAACCTGTGCTGAAAACAATTTGACTTTTTAAAATCAATGCTTTAGTGATCCATACTTTTTAAAATGTAAACTATGGCTACAATCATTGGTTACCAACTTCTGTTAGTATGTTTTGTCCCATAGCCTTATTTCAACACCTCAGGATAAGCTAGCAGGCCACATTTTAAAATAAAGATGTTCTCATGTGCATGTTTAAAATATTTTTGAGCTAGGAGAGAAGCTTAAAATGTGGTTTTTAAAAGATATTCTTGTGTTTGAGGAGATTATCTCCATTTTTATGCTTAAAGATTTAAAATTGGAGTTTTATAAATATAGAAGTAGACTTTCTGTGGAATTAGTAAACATCTATCTTTCTCACCCTCACAGCACAAAGATGAAAGTAAATGACTAAAACATATGTAAGCCCTCAAGAGTGAGTGAATAGGAGAGGAGTCAACATGAAATGTCAGGAAATTTTGGAAGATGAATTAAGAGAGAACTTCAGTGGAAGAGCACAGGGAGGTGAAAATCAAGTGCCTGAAGAAAGAGGCACACCAGTGCCGATTCGGAACCTACAAAAGGCAAAGTTGATGGGAATGTTAGATACCACAGGGGAGAGTAAGATGCAGAGGTAAAAGGAGCAGAAATAATCTCAAAGGGTTCCCAGTTCTCTGCCTGATCCCACTAACCAGGTAGTCACTTCTTCCCTGTACAAAGGAGACCTGGTAGGTTCTTCTTGGATGAATTGAAAATAGGTGACAGCCTCGGATACTAAGCGTAGCTGAGACAGGTGCAAGGCTCAGGCCTAAAAACACAAGTTATCAATGGATAACTACATACTTAATGCTGAGACCCTACCACCTTCCCTAGCCAGACTGACCCTAAAACAGAAGAATGGAGAAGCACTTTCTGAAGAAACCAAAAAATCCCAGAGAAAGAAATATAGATACTGACATTCGATAATTTCCAATAGGATAAAATTTGTCAAATTTCGCTAACATCACTTTCATGAAGGTCCTAGTACACAGCTTTTCCCATGCACACAATCTCCATCTGGTTTCTCGGTGCTCACTCACAGACACCCAAATATAACAAACATTTGAGGAAAAAGCCTGAATGAGACAGACACAAAAATTAACAAAAAATGCGGAAATATGAGACAATTGAAACAATAGAGTGAACAGGAGAAATTTGTCAAAAATTTAAATTAACTTCCCAAAATATTAAATATTACATCTTTGCAGCAAAAACGGGATGTTATTCAAAATGAAATGTTTTTTAAATAGATGAAATACATTTAAAACTCAATAGAAGGATTAGAAGACAAAGGCTTAGACCATTTTGAGAAAATCTCACAAAAAAGCAGAATAAAAACAAAGAAATGGAAAAAAAATCAGAAACAAAAGCCTGCAAGAATGAAGAGAATTTTTCAAGAGATTTAACAGTTGCCTAACAGGAGTTCCTGAAAGAAAATACATTATCAGAAATGTAGAAAAATGATCAAAAAATTATACAAGAAATTACCCTGTGCTAAAGGATCCATGTCTACAAATTGAAAGGACATTTTTAGCATCAGTAGAAAAAAACCGATATCACAGCCTATTCTGAAATTTCACAGCACTAGGGATAAAGAAAACTCTGACAGGAAATGGTACTTAGCCCAAATTTTTACAGACAAACCGTTAATCAAATGCAAAGATAAAATAAAAATACTTTTGGGCATGAACTACCTCTAAACAGTTACCTCCTCACCTTTTCAATGGAAGCTACTGGAAATCTAGAGATAAAACCAAGAAAGAGTTATAACGGAATCCAGGAAACTAGGGACTCAATATAAGAGCAAGGCAAAGGGAATTCCCAAGAACATGAAAAGCCAAGCAAAGGTGTAAAACAGGTATAGAGAGCAACTGGTCTAGACCAGTACAGAAGGAATCCGGAAGCATGGCCTAATGAACAACTCTGACTGATAATTGGTTAAACCCTATAGAAAGCTGCACTAAAGACGCTAATGGAAAATGTACAAATAAAATTAAAATTGAGTACACAAAAAATAGGAATGCAAAAAGGAGGTAAATGCCCAGAAAAAAGTATGTAAAGAATAATATTTAATAAAAATAATATACTGTTTGGCTCAGCAGTTAACAATATTTACATAGTCCCAATCAACAGTGCAAAAATTCAATTAATCAAAAATCAAGATACTAGGGAAAGATGCAAAGGCATTTTAATAATACAAAGAAACAAAATCCTCAAGTTGCACACTGGAAGACAACAAACAATGTATAGAGTGGAGATATTAGAAATTAGAGCATTAGTATATGGCTTAGAAATGTGAATATTCAAAGTGGCCCCCACAAGAAAACCCACCACTCCTGATCACCCCCCGCCGACAAAATGAGGAAATGGTTTTGGTTTTAGGCTTTTTTGTGTCGTTTAGCTTTTGAAAACATATGCATGAATACTGTTAAAAAATAAGTAGCATTTAGAAATAAGGATAATTCCAACTGTACCTATTTTACTTTACTAAAAATATAACTCAATTTGTATGCTAGCAATATTAATAAAATTATCAATATTATTATTAAAAAGTAGACCATTTTTCAAGAGTGCTTGTGAAAACTTATGAAACATTTAAATATACTCACTAGCAAGGCAGGAAATCTAATGTTTTTGTTGAAAGTATATTGAGAGAAGTATAAACCGTATTTTCAGATTTCCAATATACTGTTTAAAAGGGGGAACATTTTGCAATTATAAAGTTAAATATGTATGCCATTTAGAGAAGCCTGAATTCAGCTCCAAGGCTTCCAAATAAGAAATAAATAATGTACCCAATAAATTATCAAAATATTTCCTCAACATTATTATGTTTACCAAAGAATAGAAACAAATACAAAGAAGTAAAAGAAGAAATATTCTCACTTAACAATTCTCACATTGTCACAGGGAGAAAATAAACATTGTTTTCTGATTTTGATAATTTTTCATCACAGTGGATTATCTCCCGGATGTGAAATTCATTATGCTCTTCTTGTAAAGTCACTTTCATAATTATTTTAAAATGGTCTAAATAGACTAAGGTAATGAAAGTAGACATATTCATGTATTCCATTCATTCTCATAAAGGGTGATCCTCAGAATACAAAAGAATATGATGGATAAATCCTTAAGCTTCCATATATCTACTTTTAGGCATATTACAAATAAATTAAGATAAAACAACCCACATTCCATCTCATTAAAACTTGGCAAATCTTTGGATCTGCTTAGAGACACTGAATGTATATAGAAGAATAACTATTATTATTTATGCTTATAAAATGTTTGTTTACATTGTTTTTCTGCCTTTCTATAACCATCCTGTTGTCTTGGTGACACTGGTACTATTCCAAAAGGTTTTGCCCAACTCATGTAACTAATAAAGCAGAATTAAGACTCAAACCCAGGTCTTCTGACTATGATATGGTATTCTTCCTACTACTTTCTCTGAACGTTTGGATTTAGGAAGGACACCTGTTTCTAATTGAATAGTCATATACTTAATATTTTTAAAGAATATCTCTCCTTTTTACTAGTTAATATTACCCACTGTAGGAAACCAAAATATTAAACCCTATAATATACTTCTTTGATGTATTTCAAGATGGCATTTCAGTGAAGATAGAAATACAAGAATAATTGAAAAGCTGACTTTTGTGGAGATTTGCATCTGTAGAAGAAATAAAGTGAAGTGTTCAACAGATGCAAACAGGCTCTCTCTGAACCACACCACCCCTTGTCTGAATCTAGGAAAGATTTACTGAGAGTCTGATGCCTTTAAAGGTCTGACAAAAACATTTATCATCTATTCTCTCTGATGGCTTCTACCTTCAAGGTTTTCATTGCATGGTAAGACCACCTTTGCTAGCCAAGTCTTTCTTTTCTCTCCCTTTCGTAACCCATTTTGCCCCCATAATCTGTCACATTCCAAGTTCCTGTTCTTTCTATAATTTCAAGATGATATAAAAGCATCAACTATGTTACCTTTCTTTAAGTTTTTATACTTCATATAATTCCCATGCAAACAAGTACATGTAACAAAATTTGTATGCCTTTTTTCCCCTTTAATCTGTCTATTATCGGTTTGTTTTACAGACTCAAATTATTCACTCTTCAGGGGGAAAATTTAAACTTCCCTACAGTTTTGATGCAGTGAATAGGTTAACAAATTTACTAGTTAATATTACCCACTGTAGGAAACTTTAATCTGGAGCGTACAGATGGGATCTTGGGACAACTGACACAAAGCCAACAAAGAAAATAAGAATTTTTTTTTTAACCAAGTCAGTTCTCCCAGATCTCTGCCTAGGACCCCAGGTCAAATGAGGGTGGTAAGAGCCTTGTCTTTTTTCTTTCCCCAAATTGGATTAACAGGACAAAAATATACGTGAACTAGTTCACTTAGTAAATGAATGAATTGGCTATATTTAAAGGAAAGCTTTTTAGAGCACTCTTGTCTTAAACAGCCAGCCATGTTAATGGTACCTAGGAAAAGACTTAAAAAATAAGTATGGCCTTAGAAACTCCCTTGACAGATTGTTTTTAAAAGAAAACAGCGATCAGCTTTAAAAGAAAGCAAAATTATTCATACACTCGAACTGCCTGCTTTGGATCCCCTGTGGGATTTGCAATGAAGGCCATATTGTCTTCCAGTCAAGGAATTAAAATTCCATGCATTCATCACCATGCCCTGGTGTTCAGTTCCTGGAAAGGGAACTAGTCCCTTGGAAATAAAAGTCCTTTAACTCTGGAGAAGAAACATTTATAAAAATTGGTTTGATATTTGTACAACTATTGACTTTTTAGGATACCCACTCATTATTGATTCCTTTCCCTTCCATGGCCAACTCTTGATTTTCTGTCTTACCAACTGCTTCTGGTAATGAGACACATGAGATTTTTGGTGTTTGCTTGCAGAACATCAGCTAAGAAGCCGAGACCATAGAGAATATGGCCAGATAGAAATGTGGTTTGTCCAGTCTATCATTGTTGGACATTTGGGTTCGTTCCAAGTCTTTGCTATTGTGAATTGTGCCGCAATAAACATACATGTGCATGTGTCTTTATAGCAGCATGATTTATAGTCCTTTGGGTATATAACCAGTAATGGGATGGCTGGGTCAAATGGTGTTTCTAGTTCTAGATCCCTGAGGAATCACCACACTGACTTCCACAATGGTTGAACTAGTTTACAATCCCACCAACAGTGTAAAAGTGTTCCTATTTCTCCACATCCTCTCCAGCACGTGTTGTTTCCTGACTTTTTAATGATCACAATTCTAACTGGTGTGAGATGGTATCTCATTGTGGTTTTGATTTGCATTTCTCTGATGGCCAGTGATGGTGAGCATTTTTTCATGTGTTTTTTGGCTGCATAAATGTCTTCTTTTGAGAAGTGTCTGTTCATGTCCTTCGCCCACTTTTTGATGGGGTTGTTTGTTTTTTTCTCGTAAATTTGTTTGAGTTCATTGTAGATTCTGGATATTAGCCCTTTGTCAGATGAGTAGGTTGCAAAAATTTTCTCCCATTTTGTAGGTTGCCTGTTCACTCTGATGGTAGTTTCTTTTGTGTGTTGTCAATTGTATCTTTAACCATGACCATTTTAAGTTTTGTTGACCATATTAAATAGCTTTATTTGAAAGCTATTTTTCTAAAAGCACTTTGCAAATTCTACAGTGTTGTGTCTTCAAGGAGATTCATGGAAAGGATAAACAACCCTGATAGATACTCTCAAATACAGACCTCTGCTTACAACTTTGAAATTATTCAACTTGACTAGGTAAAAATTTCAAAAACTCCAATGGAAAAAAATTGGATATATAAAATAGTTTTTATGAGTTTCATAAGCAGAACGGTAATTAATTACATGGTAGAAAACTGATAGAGGACTAAAATAATTTTTATGACTTTTTGTTTGAAATATTATTGCTTCTTTTTATGTTTTGTTTTCCAGAGTTAAGAAAACTTTATTATTTTAGGTTATTTATAGCTTATAGAAATTGAATAAATTATACTTTTATAAGAAAAAATGGAAACATTTACCTTTCTTTCTATCTGAGCTCTCCAGAATTTGAAAATTATTTTTGAGTGTTCTTATTTTATGGCAATATAGTCATTTGTAGAAGTTCAATAAAAATCAGATTTTTTTTGTATCAGGACACAATTAGAAATGATAGTTATTTTACTACAGCTTTGACTGGCATGTCATATTCAGATATGACCACACTGCTTTAAGAAATTGAGGTTGACTTTAAAGCCAATAGATTTGGAAAAGGACTGGTCTGGTACCTTGTTTAAGTTTCCTTACAGTGTTCCTGATCTTGAGGTAAGTAAAAAAATGTCACTTTCTAATAGGCTTAGGAACCTCAAAATATTTTGGGGTCCTTGAGAAGAGAATAACTCACCCAATTTGTAGAGATATTACAGACATTGTCTTTAGGTTAGCTCATAAACCTTCAGAGGTTTTTAAAAATCTAATCTGAAACCTCTGATGAGAAAGTTCCCATTAAGCCAAGTTAAAAAGAGGCTACATGGCCACCTACTATTTTTGCTGTACTTTGTGCAAAAATCAGACCAAGTTTAAGACCAAAATATTTAACAAATAAATTTGTCTTATTATGATTTGTTTTTAGTAGAAGCAGGGGACTAGAGAGAGAAAAATTATGTTTCAGAAGAAAACCTATAGTACATTTGTTATTAAATTCTAATCCTGAGCAATGCTTGAGATTTTGCTGTTTACCTGCAATCTGGACTACATGCTTAACTTCAGTTCCTCAAATATCTGTCTGTGGTTCTTTAGACTAACATTTCTAATTTTCTCCCACCATTCTGACTTAAAATCACTAGAAATTAAAACTGCTCTTCTTGAAGCACTGCAAACTGAGGCTAGGCAACTTGTAAACTTTGGGATAAATATCACTACAGCAACTCATATGTAACAAGTCTTAATGTCTGTTGCTGTATGGACAACTCAGAAAGTTCACTTGAATATCTAATTCAAACTACAATGCAGAAAATTCTGTCAGATTGCCATTTCAACTGAAGATGCTTCAGACACTCTAGAATAGTTTTTCTAGAGTAGTTCACAGACTACTCCAGATATTAACCTTTGCTTTTTTTCTGTATCTGTAGAAATGCCTCATATTAAAGACCTGTTTGCCTGCATCATATATGGAATCCTAACTTTGATGAGAACCTGTCTATAACAGCACCTCCTGAAATAAGATTCAACTGTTTAACAAAATAGACCCATTTTCAGTATTAAGAGAATGATTCAAGAAGACATGAGGTAATATATTTAAATTTGCTCTTTCTACTAATTTCATGTTTTCTTCCCCTTTCACTTAATCTCTTACCTAAAACCTCTAACCCAAATCTCTCCAAAGCTATCCTCTTGGCTTTTAACATACGAATTTTTCCAAAAGTAAAGTTTCAGAAGGGAGGTGAAATCAAAATAACCCCAAAATATACATCTTGCATATATTTTAATATGACTATTCAGGAGAGCTGGAAATACAAGAATAGCTGAAAAGTTGATGTTTGTAAAGGATATTTGCCTCTGCAGAGGAAATGAAGTGAAGTAAACAGCAGATGCAAACAGCCTGTATCTGAGCATTCCCCCAACCTGCAGATGTCTGGACCTAGAAAAGATTAACTGAGAGTATGACACCTTTTCACTGAGACTATGACACCTTTAAATGTCTGACAAGAACAGTTACCACTGGCTACCATCTATTCTTTCTGAGGACTGCTACCTGTGAGATTTCATCTGCATAACAAGACTGCTTTGCTAGTCAGACCCTTCCCCTTCTCTCCTTCCCAAAACTTGTCTGATCACCATAACCTGTCATGTTCTGAGTCCCCATTTCTTTCTTTCAGTAACCTCAAGATGGTATAAAAACATCAACCATATTGCATTTCTTTGAGTTTTTCTATTTTGTATGACTCATGTGAACACACATGCATGTAATAAAATATGTATGGCCCTTTTCCCTTAAACTCATCTCTTATCAGTTTGTTGTATAAACTCAAATTATCAAAACTTTAGGGGGAAAATTTAAAATTCCCTACATCATCCAGTTATATTGAAAACATTTACATAATATGTAAATAGAGATTCCTGACAACTTACAGTCCTCTGCACTTTTGTTTAAAAAATTAAAGTCTAAATATGAAAAAACCCTCCAATAACCCCTTTTTCAACTAAAGTTATTACCTTTCAGTGTTTTTGCCACATAGTGGCAAGATTAAGAACCACATGTATATAAGTATTTTCCAACACCTAGTGAATATTTTGTATAGCAAATCAAATGCTAGTTGAGTTTCTTCTGGTTTGTGTGTTTCTTTAAAGTCTTGCTGAATCAAGCAAGAGGGAGCAAAATAAAAGTTAGCTGATTTGCTACATGACATAATAAGTTAAACAGCTCTTCTAATTGAATGAGATTTTACACTGTGATTTTAAAAATGTGATTGCAGTATAAGTTGATCCTCAGCCATTTACTGTTAAATGTATACTACTACAATATGTCTTATTGGAGCTTTTGTAGTTAATCAGTTCATTTGATTCAAACATGTTGTTGGTAGGCTTGAGGTAATACTTTTGATTCCCATATCATCCAGTTAACTCCATTCCATTTATGCCCACAGACTACATCATTAACTATAGCCAGCTACCTCAGGATCCTGAACTATTGGTTACAAGGTAATGATGTGAAAATTAAGCTAACTTAATACATCTCTTCTAAAGAAAAGAAAAGAAGATGTCCTATATTTGTGTTGTTTATTTTCATATATGAAGGAGAGCATATATACATATTTTTAAATATTCCTAATATTAAATTGAAAAATTTTCCTTCTTTACTCATATCACCAGTAATTTCATAGGACACTTTATCAGTCAGGACCCAACCAGAAAAAGACAAACCACTATTAATTAGTATTTAAAACAGAAAAAATTTGGTACCAGGAATTGGTACACAGATGATAGAGTTGCTGAGAAGCTACCCAGGAGTAGTGAAGCAATCCACAGATTAGCAATTGAAGAAAGATGGAAACATTTCTAAATTGGTGGTGAATGGGGGTATTAACAGAGGCCGGGGCCAGAGTCACCTGGTGGAAGCTGGGAGCACAATGGGCCTGTCTGAGGAAGGCAGAGCCAAAGAAGAGATGTAGCTAATATAGATGATGCTACTTGAGACAGACAGAAAGGGCAGGAAACACCCTAGCTTCTCCCTTCTTCTGCCCTCTTATTTCAAGTGTTTCTCTCATTGTCCAGAGTTGGAAACCAGTGACAGGAAAGGGTGGAAAGCATAGTTTATGGGAATCAGCTCCATGAGCTAGAACAGAGGAAGAAATTGATTAAAGGGCAAATGGGTCAAGGTTTGGATCGGACATTCAATGTGTTGGGAAACAGGAAGAAAGACATACAAATTTATTACCAAGCACATGTGTTCACAGGAGTCATAGAAAGTACAAAAAAAGAAAGGCAAGATAGTTGATGCACAAATATCCTTTTTATTGGAGATATGGGGGATGGGGGTTGTAGGAGTAAATGATTTTCAGGGGAAATCAATGAGCCCAAAGAACAATGAAGTGGGGCCAAGTTTCTCTGAACCCTGAGGGATGTGGCATTATAGATTATAGAGGAGTGAAGGAAGGAAAGTATTTCAAGCAAAGGCTGTTCTGTTCTGCAGATGAAAATATCTCAGGAAATGTTGGAGCTTCCCCCTGAAAACATAGATGGGAGCCTATGATTGAGTTAATCTTTCCTAGATACAGACAAGAAGATGGGTTCAGAGAAAGCCTGAGTGTTTTATGTTATCAATGCAATTTTTTCTACAGGTGAAAATCTCCTCTACAATAGGCAGCTTTGTAGGGTTATGCCTGTCTGCAGGCCCTCTGAGTAGCCATCTAAAACTATGTCAGGTAAGTATATCAGGGGGTGAAATGTTTTTGGTTTCCTTTAAATGCAAGTATCTGCAGGCATACCTCATTTTACTGTGCTTAGCTTTATTGCAATTTGCAAATATTGTGCTTTTCACAATTAAAGGTTTGTAACAACCCTGCATCAAGCAAGTCTACTGGTGTGAATTTTCCAACAGCATGTGCTCCCTTTTTGTCTCTGTGTCACATTTTGGTAATTCTCATAATATTTCCAACTTTTCCATTATTATTTTATCTGTTATGGTGCTCTGTGATCAGTGATCTTTTATGTTACTATTGTAATGGTTTTGGAGTGCCAGAAACCATACCTATGTAAGATGGTGAACTTAACTGATAAACGTTGTGTGTGTTCTGGCTCCTCCACAGACTGACGCTTCCCCTCACTCTCTTCCTCTTTTTGAACCGTCTTATTCCTTGAGATATTAGACCAGTTAATAACCTTACAATGGCCTCTAAGTGTTCAAGTGTTCTTTCACTTTAAATCAAAAGCTAGGTGCAAAAAGATGCTGCAAAAGTAATGTTGCAAAAGTAATTGCAGTTTTGGACTGTGAATTTTAAATTATTATAACTAGGCTCAAACACATCTTTATTAATGAAAATAGGAACAGTTACATTCAACACATTTTTGCCAATGAGAAATAAGTTTGTTTATTCCTGTAGCATAAAAATCTGTGCTTTGGGATTCGATGAAGTCTTAGAAAGCATTTTCTGCATCCTACTCATTGTGGAAGTGTTTTCCCTGCAAACTGCAAAAAGTCATCAAGATTCTTGAAGAAGTGGTAGTCAGTTGGCAAGAAGTCAGGAGAATATAACGGATGAGGCAAAAGCTGGTGGCCCAATTCATTCAACTCTTGAAGAGTTGGTTGTGTGATATGCAGTTGGGTGTTGCGGAGAAGAATTGTGCCCTTTCTGTTGACCAATGCCGGCTGCAGGCATTGCAGTTTTCGATGCATCTCATCGATTTGCTGAGTATACTTCTCAGATGAAATGATTTTGCCAGGATTCGGAAAGCTGCAGTGGATCAGACCAGCAGCAGACCACGAAACAGTGACCATGAACTCTTTTTGGTGCAAGTTTGGCCTTGGGAAGTGCTTTGGAGCTTCTTCTAAGTCCACATACTGAGCTGGTCATCACCAGTTGTCATGTATAATCAACTATTCATTTCACTTCACAATCCAGACATGAAATGATTCGTTGTTATTGCATAGTATAAGACAAGGTGACACTTCAAAATGACAATTTGTTTTTATTTTCAGTCAGCTCATGAGCCACCCACTTATTGAGCTTTTTCACCTTTCCAAGTTGCTTCAAATGCCAAACAACTGTAGAATGGTTGATACTGAGTTCTTCAGCAATTTCTCATATAGTCATAAGAGGATCAGCTTGGATAATTGCTCTCAATTGGTCGTTTTCAAATTCCCATGGCTGGCCACTATCTCCTAATCTTCAAGGCTCTCATATCCTTTGCAAAACTTCTTGAACCACCAATGCACTGTATATTCTTCAGCAGTTTCTGCACCAAATGCATTGCTGACATTGACAGTTGTCTCCACTGCTTTATGACCCATTTTGAACTCAAATAAGAAAATCTCTCTAATTTGCCTTTTGTCTAACATCATTTCCATAGTCTAAAATAAATATAAAATAAGCAGTAAGTAATAAGTCATTAGCAAAAAAGTAAAGCAAGAAATGCACATTAAAATGATATATAACAACAACATTTATTAAGAATTTATTCCAATATCAAACAGCAAATTCCAACAATGCAAAAACCACAATTACTTATGCGCCAACCTAAATGATTAAGCTTAGTGAGGAAAGCATTTTGAAAGCTGACATAGGCTGAAAGCTGGGACTCTTACATCAAACACTTAGCCAAGTTTGGAATGCAAATGAAAAAAGCTTGAAGGAAATTTAAAGTGCTACTCCAGTGAACACAAGAATGGTAAGAAAGTAAAACAGCCTTATTACTGATATTGAGGAAGTTTGTGTGATATGGATAGATCAGACCAACCACACTATTTCCTTAAGCCAAAGCCTAATCCATAGCAAGACTCTAACTCTGTGCAGTTCTATGGAGGTGAGTAAACTGCAGAAGAAAAGTTTGAAGTTAGTACAGGTTAGTTCATGAGGTTGAAGGAAAGAAGGCATCTCCGTAACATAAAAATGCAAGATGAAGCAGCAAATGCTGATGTAGAAGTTGCAGCAAGTTACCCAGAAGATCTTGCTAAGATCATTGATGAAGGTGGCTACAGCAAACAACATATCTTCAAGTAGATAAAATAGGCTTTTATTGGATGAAGCTTCCATCTAAAACTTTCATAGAGAGGTTTAAGTCAATGCCTGGTTTCAAAGGTTCAAAACACAGGCTGACTCTCTTGTTGGGGGCTAATAACTCAGCTGGTGACTTTAAGTGGAAGCCAATGCTCATTTACCATTCCAAAAATCCTAGGGGCCTTAAGAATTATGCTAAATCCACTCTAAAAATGCTCTATGAATTGAACAACAAAGACTGGATGACAACACATCAGTTGACAGCATGGTTTACTGAATATTTTAAGCCCAATGTTGATACATACTGATCAGAAAAAAAATTTTTTCAAAGTGTTACTGCTCATTGGCAATGCATCTGTTCACCTAAGAGCTCTGTTGGAGATACACAAGGAGATTAATGTTCTTCTCATCCCTGCTAACATAGCATCCATTCTGCAGCCCATGGATCAAGGGATAATTTTATCTTTCTTGTTTCATTATTTAAGATATACATTTTGAGCTGGGTGTGATGACTTGCACCTGTAATTCTAGATACTCAGGAGGCTAAGGTGGGAGGACTGCTTGAGGCTATAAGTATGAGACCATCCTGAGCAACATAGTGAGACTTTGTCTCTAACCAAATAAAGAAAAGAAGAGAAAAAGCCAGAGCTCAGCAAGGCTGCTGTAGCCAGACTGCCAGATTTTTCCTCTCTGGACAGGGAATCTTTGAAAAAAAGGCAGCAGCCCCAGTCAGAGACTTATAGATAGACCCCCCCATCTCCCTGGGACAGAGCACCTGGGGGAAGGGACGGCTGTGGGCGCAGCTTCAGCAGAATTAAATGTCCCTGCCTGATGGCTCTGAAGAGAGCAGCGGACCTCCCAGTACAGCGCTCAATCTCTGCTAAGGGTCAGACTGCCTCCTCAAGTGGGTCCCTGACCCCCGTGTATCCAAACTGGGAGATACCTCCCAGTAGGTACTGACAGACACCTCATACAGGAGAGCTCTGGCTGGCATCTGGCAGGTGCGCCTCTGGGACAAAGCTTTCAGAGGAAAGAATAGGCAGCAATCTTTGCTGTTCTGCAGCCTCCGCTGGTGATACCCAGGCCAACAGAGTCTGGAGTGGACCTCCAGCAAACTCCAGCAGACCTGCAGCAGATAGACCTGACTGTCAGAAGGAAAACTAACAAACAGAAAGGAATAGCACGCCCACTCAAAGATCCCATCCGAAGGTCACCAACATCAAAGACCAAAGGTAGGCAAATCCACAAAAATGGGAAGAAACCAGCGCAAAAAGGCTGAAAATTCTGAAAACTAGAATGCCTCATCTCCTCCAAAGGGTCACAACTCCTCACCAGCAATGGAATAAAACTGGACAGAGAATGAGTTTGAAAATTGACAGAAGTAGGCTTCAGAAGGTGGGTAATAACAAACACCTTCAAGCTAAAGAAGCATGTTCTAACCCAATGCAAGGAAGCTAAGAACCTTGAAAAAAGGTTAGATGAATTGGTAACTAGAATAACCAGTTTAGAGAAGAACATAAATGACCTGATGGAGTGAAAAAACACAGCATAAGAACTTCGTGAAGCATACACAAGTACCAATAGCTGAACTGATCAAGTGGAAGAAAGGATATCAGTGATTGAAGATCAACTTAATGAAATAAAGTGAGAAGACAAGATTAGAGAAAAAAGAATAAAAAGTACGAACAAAACCTACAAGAAATATGGGACTGTGTGAAAAGACCAAATCTACGTTTGATTGGTGTTCCTGAAAGTGATGGGTATAATGGAACCAAGTTGGAAAACACTCTGCAGGATATTATCCAGGACAACTTCCCCAACCTAGCAAGACAGGCCAACATTCAAATTCAGGAAATACAGAGAACACCACAAAGATACTCCTTGAGAAGAACAACTCCAAACCACATAATCTTCAGATTCACCAAGGTTGAAATGAAAGAAAAAATGTTAAGGGCAGCTAGAGAGAAAGGTTGGGTTACCCAAAAAGGGAAGCCCATCAGATTAACAGCGAATCTCTCTGAAGAAACCCTACAAGCCAGAAGAGAGTTGGGGCCAATATTCAACATTTTTAAAGAAAAGAATTTGCAACCCAGAATTTCATATCCAGCTGATGGGTCTTGACTATTTAATTTGTTTAATTTGCCAGTCTGTGTCTTTTAATTGGCGCATTTAGCCCATTTATATTTAAGGTTAATATTGTTTTGTGTGAATTTGATTCTGCCATTACGATGCTAGCTGGTTGTTTTGCCTGTTAGTTGATGCAGTTTCTTCATAGTGTCGATATTCTTTACAATTTGTTATGTTTTTGCAGCGGCTGGTACTGGTTGTTCCTTTCCATGTTTAGTGCTTCTTTCAGGAGCTCTTGTAAGGCAGGCCTGGTGGTGACAAAATCTCTCAGCATTTGCTTTTCTGTGAAGGATTTTAATTCTCCTTCGCTTATGAAGCTTAGTTTATCAGTGTGCTGTATCCAGGAGACTCATCTCACAGGCAAAGACACACATAGGCTCAAAATAAAGAGATGGAGGAATATTTACCAAGCAAATGGAAAGAAAAAAAAAAGCAGGAGTTGCAACCCTAATCTCCAATAAAACAGACTTTAAACCAACACAGATCAAAAGAGACAAAAGGGCATTACATAATGGTAAAGGGATCAATGCAGCAAGAAGAGCTAACTATCCTAAACATATATATGCACCCAATACAGGAGCACCCAGATTAATAAAGCAAGCTCTTAGAGACCTACAAAGAGATTTTGACTCCCACACAATAATAGTGGGAGACTTGAACACCCCACTGTCAATATTAGACAGATCAACAAGACAGAAAATAAACAAGGATATTCAGGACTTGAACCCAGCTCTGGACCAAGTGGACCTAATAAACATCTACAGAACTCTCCACCCCAAATCAACAGAATATACATTCTTCTCAGTACCTCATCACACTTATTCTAAACCTGACCACATAATTGGAAGTAAAACACTCCTCAGCAAATGGAAAATAATGGAAATCAAAACAAAGAGTCTCTCAGACCACAGTGCAATCAAATTAGAACTCAGGATTAAAAAAACTCCCTCAAACTTCACAACTACATGGAAACTGAACAACCTGCTCCTGAATGACTACTGGGTAAATAACAAAATGAAGGCAGAAATAAAGATGTTTTTTGAAACCAATGAGAATGAAGACACAGCATACCAGAATCTCTGGGACACATTCAAAGCAGTGTGTAGAGGGAAATTTATAGCACTAAATGCCCACAAGAGAAAGCAGGAAAAATCTAAAATTGATATCCTAACATCAAAATTAAAAGAACTAGAGAAGCAATGGCAAACAAATTTAAAAGCTAGCAGAAGACAAGAAATAACTAAGATCAGAGCAGAACTGAAGAAGATGGAGACACAAAATCCCTTCAAAAAATCAATGAATCCAGGAGCAGGCATTTTGAAAAGATCAACAAAACAGAAAGACCACTAACAAGACTAATAAAGAAGAAAAGAGAGAAGAATCAAATAGAAGCAATAAAAAATGATATAGGGGATATCACCACTGATCCCACGGAAATACAAACTACCATCAGAGAATACTATAAACACCTCTGTGCAAATAAACTAGAAAACCTAGAAGAAATGGATAAATTCCTGGATACATACACTCTCCCAAGACTAAACCAAGAAGAAGTTGAATCCCTGAATAGACCAATAACGAGTTCTGAAATTGAGGCAGTAATTAAGAGCTTACTAACCAAAAAAAGCACAGGACCAGAAAGATTCACAGCTGAATTCTACCAGAGGTACAAAGAGGAGCTGGTACCATTCCTTCTGAAACTATTCCAATCAATAGAAAAAGAGGGAATCCCCCCTAACTCATTTTATGAGGCCAGCATCATCCTGATACCAAAACCTGGCAGAGAAACACAAAAAAAGAAAATTTCAGGCCAATATCCCTGATGAACATCGGTGCAAAAATCCTCAATAAAATACTAGCAAAGCGAATCCAGCAGCACATCAAAAAGCTTATCCACCATGATCAATTCAGCTTCATCCCTGGGATGCAAGGCTGGTTCAACATACACCAATCAATAAAATGTAATCCATCACATAAACAGAACCGATGACAAAAACCACATGATTATCTCAATAGATGCAGAAAAAGCCTTCGATAAAATTCAACACCCTTTCATGCTAAAAACTCTCAATAAACTAGGTATCAATGGACTGTATCTCAAAATAATATAAGAGCTACTTATGACAAACACACAGCCAATATCATACTGAATGGGCAAAAAGTGGAAGCATTCCCTTTGAAAACCTGCACAAAACAAGGATGCCCTCTCTCACCACTCCTATTCGACATAGTATTGGAAGTTCTGGCCAGGGCAATCAGGCAACAGAAAGAAATAAAGGGCATTCAAATAGGAAGAGAGAAAGTCAAATTGTCTCTGTTCACAGATGACATTGTTGTATATTTAGAAAACCCCGTTTTCTCAGCCCCAAATCTCCTTAAACTGGTAAGCAACTTCAGCAAAGTCTCAGGATACAAAATAAATCTATAAAATTAACAAGCATTCCTATACACCAATAACAAACAGAGAGCCAAATCATGAGTGAACTCCCATTCACAGTTGCTACAAAAAGAATAAAATACTTAGGAACACAACTTATAATAGATGTGAAGGACCTCTTCAAGGAGAACTACAAACCACTACTCAAAGAAATAAGAGAGAACACAAACAAATGGAAAAACATTCCATGCTCATGGATAGGAAGAATCAATATTGTGAAAATGGCCTTACTGCCCAAAGTAATTTATAGATTCAGTGCTATCCCCATCAAGCTACCACTGACTTTCTTCACAGAATTGGAAAAAGTTACTTTAAACTTCATATGGAACCAAAATGAGCCCACATAGCCAAGACAATCCTAAGCAAAAAGAACAAAGCTAGAGGCATCACACTACCTGACTTCAAACTATTCTACAAGGCTACAGTAAACAAAACAGCATGGTACTGGTACCAAAACAGATATACAGACCAATGGAACAGAACAGAGGCCTCAGAAATAATGCCACACATCTACAACCATCTTATCTTTGGCAAACCTGACACAAACAAGCAATGGGGAAAAGATTCCCTATTTAATAAATGGTGTTGGGAAAACTTGCTAGCCATAAGCAGAAAACTGAAACTGGACCCCTTCCTTACACCTTATGCAAAAGTCAACCCAAGATGGGTTACAGACTTAAATGTAAGACTTAAACCACAAAAATCCTAGAAGAAAACGTGGGCAATACCGTTCAGGACATAGGCATGGGCAAAGACTTCATGTCTAAAACACCAGAAGCCATGGCAACAAAAGCCAAAATTGACAAATGGGATCTAATTAAACTAAAGAGCTTCTGCAAAGCAAAAGAAACTATCATCAGACTGAACAGGCAACCTACAGAATGGGAGAAAATTTTTACAATCTATCCGTCTGACAAAGTGCTGATATCCAGAATCTACAAAGAACTTAAATTTACAAGATAGAAAAACAAACAACCCCATCAAAAAGTGAGCAAAGGATATGAACAGACAATTCTCAAAATAAGACATTTTTGCAGCCAACAAACATATGAAAAAATGCTCATCATCACTGGTCATTAGAGAAATGCAAATCAAAACCACAATGAGATATCATCTCATGCCAGTTAGTATGGTGATCATTAAAAAGTCAGGAAACAACACATGCTGTAGAGGATATGGAGAAATAGGAACACTTTTACACTATCGATGGGAGCGTAAATTAGTTCAAACATTGTGGAAGACAGTGTGGCGATTCCTCAAGGATCTAGAACCAGAAATGCCATTTGATCCAGCAATCCCATTATTGGGTATACACCAAAGGATTATAAATCATTCTACTATAAAGACACATGCACACATATGTTTATTGCAGCACTATTCACAAAAACAAAGACTTGGAACCATCCCAAATATCCATTAACGATAGACTGGATAAAAAATATGTAGCACAAAAATATCATGGAATACTATGCAGCCATAAAAAAGGATGAGTTCATGTCCTTTGCAGGGACATGGATGAAGCTGGAAACCATCATTCTCAGCAAACTATCGCAAGAACAGAAAACCAAACACTGCATGTTCTCACTCATAAGTGGGAGTTGAACAAGGAGAATACATGGGCACAGGGAGGGAAGCATCACACACCAGGGCCTGTTGGGGGGTTGGGGGAGTGGGTGGAATAGCATTAGGAGAAATACCTAATGTAGGTGATGGGTTGACGGGTGCAGCAAGCCACCATGGCACATGTATACTTATGTAACAAAACTGCACATTCTGCACATGTACCCCAGAATTTAAAATATAATAATAATAAAAAAGCCAGATGTGTTGACCTGTGCCTATAGTTACAGCTACTTGAGAGGCTGAGGAAGGAGGATCACTTGAATCTAGGAGTTTGAGGCTGCAGAGAGCTATGGTTATGCCACTGCACTCCACTCTGGGTGACAGAGAGCGATCCCATGCCTAAAATAAAAATGAAAGAAAGACATACACTTTGAAAGGTTACAGCTGCCATAGATAGTGATTCCTCTAATGGATATGGGCAAAATACATTTAAAACCTTCTGGAAAGGATTCCTATTCTAGATGCCATTAATAACATTGGTGACTCATGAGAAGAGGTCAAAATATCAATATTAACAGCAATTTGGAAAAAGTTGATTCCAATCCTGTGGATAACTTTGAGGAGCTCAAGACTTCAGTGGACAAAGTGACTACAGGTGTAGTGGAACTAGCCAGATAGCCAGAATGAGAAGTGCACCCTAAAGATGGGACTGAATTGCTGAAATCTTATGATAAATATTGAATGGATGAGGAGTTAGTGAAGGAGCAAAGAAAATGGTTTCTTAAAGAGCAAAGAAATTTGCCCTTGGTGAAGATGCTATGAGCAATGTTGAAGTGACAACAAAAATTTAGAATAGCACATAAACTTAGTGGATAAAGCAGTAGCAGGGTTTGAGAGGATTGCCTTCAATCTTGAAAGAAGTTCTGCAGTGGGTAAAATGCTGTCAAACAGAAACCAACCACCACCCTGATCATTCAGCAACCAACAAAAACAAAGCAAAACCCTCCACCAGAAAAAAGGTTACAACTCATTGAAGGCTCAGATAATTGTCAGCATGTTTTAGTAATATTTTTAATTAAGGTCTGTACATTGTTTTTTGACACAATGCTATTACACACTTAATAGACTACAGTATAGTGTAAACATAGCTTTTATATGCACTGAGAAACCAACAAATCTGTGTGACTTGCTTTATTGTGATATTTGCTTTTTTGCAGTGGTCTAGAACTGAACCCACAATTTCCCCGAGGTAAGCCTGTATTATAAAGATTTGGAATTGCGTAATATCTTTGTCTTGATTAATAAAGTTTTTTTCTCTGAAGTTCTTAAAAATTTCAAAGGAGTTAACATTTAAAACTCTTCTAACTCTTCCATTTTATTTGATAAAAAGTACACTTCAGAACTCTTGCATAAATCTTAGAGTTTGTGTGTCAGGGAAAAAATCTTATGTCAATTATTTTCTATATACAAAGAATTAAATTTCCAATCTTGAAGCTTGGATATAAATATATATACATAATTCTTAAATATTGATTAATTGCTTAAATATCGAGTCACTCACTTGTTTATCCAACAGAGCTTTATGAGCTCTTTCTGTATTATGAAAGCAAAAAATGCATTTACATTTTTGCTTACATACTGTGTCTACTCTGTAACTGAGGCCCCAAATAAATTTGACTCATGCCAAAAATTTTACTGAGCATCTTGAAAGAGAGATATCCTATGAGATAGTCATAGCAATGCAAATTATTTTTACACTGTGCTATATGTGTTTCTGAAAAAAAAAAAAAAAGCTATCCTAAATCTTTGGAATCTCCCCAAGAAAAAAAAAATCAGAAAATGTGAAATTGTCTAAGTCCACTGACTCAGTATAGTTACTATCTATAAGATACCCCTAGGCTCAGAAATTATGTGCTCAGGAGATAAAGCATACTTCTAGAAATCAGGGCTTTGTTCTCCAGGAAACACTAAAGCTAGTAATCAAAATGAAACAAAGGCACCCAATGAAGATTCCCATAGGTAAAACTGCTTCCTAAGTGGATGTTTGATTGATCTCAGCTTCTCCTTTTATGTTCATCTTTCTACCACAAAAGCCCATTCTCTGTGGCATTTCATAAGGTTGCTAATGATTTACTGTTGGTAGATGCGGGAGCCTAGAAGGGAGATACACAGAAAGACTGCATTTCTTAAAATGTAGGACATAAATAGATTTCAAAATTTTTGTCCCATTACTTTCACTTAGGAAAAAAAAGGAATGTATTTTCTCCAAACATTTTCTGGTTATCATGGATCACTCTATGGATCTTTTCTCTATTCAAGGCAAGCTACTGCTATGCCTCTTTGGGTCTTCTTACTCTTGGAAAGAACCATTACATATCCATTCCCCAAGTGGACATGCTCCTGTTCAACTGTCACTGAAGTATCAGGAGTTATGATATAATGGTGGGGTGGGGAACAAGAGGTCTCTGCATGACCAAGAGCTTATTGTGGGAAATGAAACACTCCTGTTTATAAATGCTCCTTCAGCCATTCTCATTTGCCATCACAGGGTGTAGCATTCTGGCTTTCCTTGGTTTGTTGGCCTCCTTTCTCTTCCTTCTAGTGACTTTCTACTTACACTTTTCACTTCTCAACTTGTCAGGAAATTCAAAAAGTCTTATTTTATAATACATTAAGGGCAACATAATATTGGTTTGTCTCTCTCCTCAGCCTTCATAGCTATGTCTAAGCCTCATTTTCCATGTTTCATGAAAGCATTTTGCTAAACAAGTGTAAACCTAAAAGTATCTGAGACAAGTGTCAATCAATTTTGAAGTTTATTTTGCCAAGATTAAGGGCATGCCCAGAAGAAAAAAAACACAAAATCACAGAAACAGTCTGTGGTCTGTGCCTTTCTCCAAAAGCAATTTTGAGGGCTTCAGTATTTAAAGAAAAAAATGTGGGCTGGAGGGGAAAGAGGGAGAGTATGGTAATCTACATGTTGCCAAAGAAAAGAAACAGGTAGGGGAATACTCAATTATTTATACATGCTGTGCTCAGTAAATCAGTACTTTATATAAGATAAGGCGGATATAGAGTAGCTACCTGTGAAGATATTTAACATTTTATTTGTAGCTATCTGCTTAGGAACAAAGGAAAGGCAGTTTCTTGCATTGTTATGGGATACTTCAGTTGCTTCACCAGCTGGAAACCTCTGTGGCTAGTGGTGCCTTTACCTGAGTTTTGCTTGGGCCTGTTGGGCTTATTTCACCCACTCAGCCTGGTGGGCTGCACTCAGCTTATGTTACCAACCTGGATCCCACACCTGCAAAGGACAAGCCAGACACAGAGTGGTGAGTGGTGCAAGAGTGAATGAGTGTGGGGTCCAGCCACTGTGCACAGCCAAGCATGCTGACTGCAGCAGGGTGGGCAGCCCCAGGTGCTGTCATGGGCACTGGCTCCCTGCGAGGCTGCAGTTGGACCAGGAGTACCACAAGTGGCTTCCATGGCAGGCACAGGGGAACATGGTGTTGCCCAGAAGTTTGGAGTCACCAGGAATCACCAAGCCCCAAAGAGAGTGTCACAGTCCTGGCTCAGGGAGCTCCTAGGTCTGGGATCCCCAAAAGGATGGAGCTCTTCTCTCCTTCTCATCACCTGTAATGTGGCAAGTGGAGGTCGTATTTCAGCTCGGTTTGTGTTACAGCTCTTTCAGTTTCACCCCTGCCATTCAGCAGCCCTGAGTTCTTGTCCCACATCCAGGAAGAATGAGGTACTCAGAGAAGTGGAGAGTGAGAAAAGCAAAGAGGTGTTTTATTGAGCAACAGAACAGCTCAGAGGAGACCCACAGTGAGTAGCTCTGCTCTGCAGGCAGGTTGTCTAAATGTCTGCTCAGCTCTCAGCAGAGAGAATACCCACAGTGGGTAGCTCCTCTTTGAAGGCAGGTCATCTTGATGTCTGCCTGAGTAAGGCTCAGTCAGGGGCTTTTATGGGCTTCAGAGGGGAAGAGGGTGTTCTGATTAGTCCACAGGCAGACACTGGCAGGCCCAGAAAAAGCACAGTAAGTTCTCACTCTGGTCTGTGGAACTGGCAACCTGGCCCCCAGGCTTCAGGCCATCCCAGGCCTAAAGGGGGAGCTTCACTGGGGACCCACCCCTTTCCATCCAGGAACTTGTCTTCCTCCTACCACCATTAACCTGCCACCCATGGTGGCCATGGCACCCAGGCTGTCTGTGTCAAGTTGTGCCTACAAGCCCATGCCAAGTCATCCTTAGTCCCCCTTCAGCCTCTCTCCCATGCTCATCAGTGCTCAATGTTCAGAGAGGGTCAAGGCATCAGCAGGCTGGTGTGTCAACACTGCCCTGAGCATGAGCACACCTGGCCAGGTCATGACAGCACCCAGGCTCAGCCACAACTTCACTCCAAAATTGGAGTGTGTGCTGGGAGTGGGCAGAGGCCAGGCAGTGGGAGCAGGCACTTCCAAGCCTGTGGGGGAAGGGGGGCTTCCTGGGCCCCCGAGAGTGCAGAGATGCCTGAGTCCACAGCCATGGCTGGGCTTCTGCAGCTGTGCCTGGGAGAGTGGAGTTCCAGCCCCAACAACTTGGAAGAGGGTGGGGCTCCCACCTGTTCTCAGCTCCTGCCAGCTCCACAGAACATGTAGCCCTGGCCATGCCTCCCCTGCTGCAGTTGGTCTTTTTACAGCAGCTGCTCAAGACAGGCCACCGCTGCCATCACCCTGCTTCACCCGAAGAGGTACATCTAACTGCCATTAGGATACAGACAATGACCACTCTTAACTCCTTCATGCTGACAGGGGGCATTCTGGGAAAAATGGCAGTCAGATCTCTCTCAGAGGCCTATCTAAAGGCCCCTGGTAAAAGGAGAGCCATTTTCTGAGGCTCCAGTTGCATGTCCACTTGGAGTTTGATGGCTTCTAAGTGAGAAGAAACAAATTTTACAAGGAGGTTAAGTATGCAAAGGAAAAAATCTAGTGCCAAAAGATATCAGAAATAAGAAGTAAAATAGACTAATCATTCTGAAAACAGTGTTGTGGCTAGAGCTGTTTCACCCTGGTAAAAGGAATTAAATCTTGTATGGAGGCAGTTAAACTTTAAAAGAGAAATAACTGTTTAGGGGAGTAGATAATCCCTTGGGAGTTCAGGATTAAGGGGTCCTTGATGAAGATGCCCTATGGCAAGGAAGAAAAGTGAGAACAGCAAGCATAGGATATTCATGGAGGGTTAATTGTTAATAATTCTCTTTTGAGATTGTTAGCTTGAGGTCCCTGATTTATTCACTCTGGTACTTTGGGTGC
The DNA here is from genome assembly GCF_028858775.2 of Pan troglodytes. Taxonomy (NCBI): domain Eukaryota; kingdom Metazoa; phylum Chordata; class Mammalia; order Primates; family Hominidae; genus Pan; species Pan troglodytes. The sequence continues at coordinate 66,887,210 of NC_072403.2, forward strand.
TCTCCTGGGTCAATGGAGGTAATTTCATCAGTTTCCTAGGACTTCACGCTAGTATAATGAATTCAAGAATCTATTCCAGTGACATTTACTGCCGTAGGTGTAGAAAGAAGTACAGTTTAAGGTCCCTCCCATTCTGGTCCTAGAGAGGAAAAAGGGAAGGAAGTGCCTTTATCAGGACTAAGTCCCCTGGGTTGAATAGAGGTGGCCTAGTTCATGGTACTGGGCCTCTGACAGTTGTTTCAGTTCATGTTGGAAATGGGCCAAATAATGTACATATTTAGTTAAATCAGAGGTTTCTTGGTCTAGCAAGAAATTATTGGTGAGTAAAGGTCATCCACACATCATTTCAGGGTTACCTAAACTCAGATTTGAAGAGGTATTTCTAACACATAGTAGGGCTATGAAGAGAAGAGTAATCCAAGGGAGATGAGTCTCTTGAGACAGTTTTCTGAGGTGCCTTTTAATAATATCATTTGTCTTTTCTACGTCTCTTGAGGATTGTGGTCTCCTGGCACAATGAAGATGATATTCTATGCCTAGTGCCTTTGAGATACCCTTTGACAGCTGCCTTGAATGAGGGGCCATTATCTCTCTGGAGGCACTCAGGAAGTCCAAAGTGAGGAGTTATTTCATTAATCAGTACTTTTATCACCTCAGAGGCTTTCTCTGTTCAACATGTAAATGCTTCTATCTAGTTAGTGAAGGTATCTACCCATACTAGGAGGTACTAGATGCCCCTTGTCTTTGGCATATGGTTGAAATTGACCTGCCAGTCTTCCCCTAGGTAGCCTCCCATTCTTTGGGTTCTGGTGGGGAGAAGATATCGACTGGGAAGATTATGTTTAAGGCAAGTCTCACAATGAATGACCCATTTGACTGTTTTTAGTAGATTTTTACCTGAGAACAGCCTTTGGGCCACTTGATAGGTTTTATCCTTACCTAGCTGGAAGGCACGGTGGAGAATTTTGAGAACTTTCCATTGGTTGGTAGCTGGTAGATGAAGCTTGCCATCCTCCAGTTGCAACCATCCTGAGGACTGAAGTGTGTATCCCTGAGAGGTGGACCATTCTCTCTCTGCAGAGGAATGCTGAGGTTTTATTTCTTTCATGGAGCCCTCCCAGATCAGAGGGGCCTCAAGTGGATCAGAAATATAGGGCCCTCTTGCTGCTGGTTTAGCTGCCTGGTCTGCCAACTTATTTCCCTCAACTCTTTCATCCATCCCCTTTTCATGGCCTTGACAATGTATTGCTTCCTCTTCTTGTGGAAGGAAGGCCAAGGATAATAGTCGGTTAATTTCCTGATGGAATTTATTGGGAGACCCATTGGCTGTGAGGAATTTCTTTTTTCCAGATAGTGGCATGGGCATGGAGGACTAGAAAAGCATATTTAGAATCAGTATAAATGTTAACTGGTTTCCCTTTGCTTAATTCAAGTGACCTCATGAAGGCAATTAGCTTAGCTAGTTGAACATTTCTGTCCACGGAGAGAGCTGTGCTCTCAATAATGTCACTTAGGGTGGCCATTACATACCCTGCCTTACAGATCCCTTGCTCTACAAAGGAACTTCTGTCCATAAAGGGAATCTAGTCTGTGTTCTCTAAGGGGGTTTCTTTGAGGTCCTCTCTGGCCACAGGTTTGCACTATTACCTGTTCGCAGCCATTTTCAAGCTCCTCATCTTTCTCTTGGAGGAAGGTGGAGGAAGGTGGCTGGGTTTAGGGAGGGACAGGTTTGTTTGTCTGTTTGTTTTTTTGAGACAGAGTTTTGCTCTTGTTGCCCAGGCTGGAGTGCAATGGCACGATCTAGGCTCACCACAACCTCTTCTTCCCGGGTTCAAGAGATTCTCCTGCCTCAGCCTCCTGAGTAGCTGGGATTACAGGCATGTGCCACCATGCCTGGCTAATCCTTGTATTTTTAGTAGAGATGGGGTTTCTTCATGTTGGTCAGGCTGGTCTCAAACTCCCAACCTCAGGTAATTTGCCCATCTTGGCCTCCCAAGGTTCTGAGATTACAGGCATGAGCTGGGAGGGGCAGGTTGTTAACTGGACTGCAGATCCCTCTAATAGTAAAGCTTGATATTTGAGGAAGCAGCTGTCCATTAGCCAGAGACTCCCTTAAGACAACAGTTCTCTCACATTATGTGGGATATAAATGGTTAAGTTATTCCCCATTGTTAACTTATAGCTTCTGGTACTAGCGAAGCTAGTGCTGCAACTGCCTGGAGGCAGGCTGGCCATCCTTTAGCTACCAAATCAAGCTCCTTGCTTAGGTAGCCTGCAGGCTGCTGAGCTAGGCATCAGGCCAGGGTTAGAACTTCCAGAGTGATTCCCTTCCTTTCTGAGACATAAAGATTGAACATCTCCCCATTGGGAAGACTACGAGCTGGTTTATCAAGCAAAACCTGTTTTAATTGGTCATAGGCCCTTTTAGCCTCTGGTTCCCAAGTTAGGAAATGGGTCTTAGCTGCCTGAGTCACCTTTATTAGATGATATAGGGGATGAGCTATTTCACTGTACCCATGTATCCATAGCCAGCAGAATCCTGTAATACCCTAGAATCCCCTCAATTGCTTGATGGTTTGGGGGAGGAAAAAGGAGGAGATGGGCTTGATCCTTTCTTCACCTAGTGCCCTGGTTCCCTCTAACAAGACTAGACCTAGGTACTTCACTGAAAGCCTGACAGAACCGAGCCTTAGATTTTGAGACCTTCTAGACTCTGTTAACGAGAAAGTAAGAAGAGCCTTGCTGCCTTCCTGAGAGATTTCCTCAGTTGGGGCACAAAGGAGAATGCCATCTACATATTGTAAAACTTTAACCTGATGATTAAGGGACTCAAGAGAGATCATTTAATGATGCCTGCCCAAACAGGTGGGGGCCATCTCAGAATCCCTGAGTTAACACAGTCCAGATTAACTGGGTGTCTTGGTTGGAGGGATTCTCAAATGCAAACAAATACTGGGAGTCAGGGTGTGATATGGTTTGGCTGTGTTCCCACCCAAAACTCATCTTGAATTGTAGTTCCCGTTATCCCCATGTGTGGTGGGAAGGACCAGGTGGAGATAACTGTTTCATGGCAGTGGTTACCCCATCCTGATCTTCTAAGAGTGAGTTAGTTCTCACGAAATTTGACGGTTTTATAATGGAATTCCTCCTTCACTAGGCATTCCTTCTCTCCCTTGCTGTCCTGCGAAGGGTTGCTTTCTGCCATACTTGCAGGTTTCCTGAGGCCTCCCCAGCCATATGGAACTGTGAGGCAATTAAACTCCTTCCTTTTGTAAGTTACCCAGTCTCAGGAACTCCTTTACAGCAGTGTAAGAATGGACTAATACAGTAAATTGGAAGCTGGTAGTGGGACGCTGCTGTAAAGATACTCAAAAAATGTGGAAGCAACTTTGGAACTTTCAGAGGTTAAGTCAGAGGCTAGGTAACAGTCAGAGGTTAGGACAGTTTGGAGGGCTCAGAGACAGGAAGATGTGGGAAAGTTTGGAACTTCCTAGAGAGTTGTTGAATGGCTTTGATCAAAATGCTGATAGTGATATTGACATTAAAGTCCAGGCTGATGTGGTCTAAGATAAAAATAAGGGTCTTGTTGGGAACTAGAGTAAAGGTCACTCTTGCTATGCATTTTGCCCCATGCCCTAGAAATCTGTGGAACTTTGAACTTGAGAGAGATAATTTAGAGTATCTGGTGGAAGAAATTTCAACGTGGCAAAACACTCAAGAGGAAGCAGAGCATAAAAGTTTGGAAAATTTGCAGCTTGATGATGTGAAAAGAAAGAAAAACCCACTTTGTGGGGAGATATTCAAGCCCACTGCAGAAATTCACATAAGTAATGAGGAGCCAAATGTTAATCACCAAGACAACGGGGAAAATGTCTCCAAGGCATGTCAGAGATCTTCAGAGTAGACCCTCCCGACAAAGGCCTGGAAGCCTACAAGGGAAAAAATGGTTTCATGGGCAAGGCCCAGGGCCCCCCTGTTTTGTGCAGCATCAGGACACGGTGCCCTGCATCCTAGTTGCTTCAGCTTCAGCCATGGCTAAAAGGGGCCAACATACAGCTCAGGCCATTTCTTTAGAGGGTGCAAGCCTCAAGGGTTGGTGGTTTTCACGTGGTGTTGGGCCTGTGGGTGAACAGAAGTCAAGAACTGAGGTTTGGGAATCTCTGTCTAGATATCGGAGGGTATATGGAAATGCCTGGCTGTCCAGGTAGAAATTTGCTGCAGGAGCAGAGTCCTCATGGAGAACCTCTGCTAGGGCAGTGTGGAAGGCAAATGTGGAGTCAGAGCCCCTACACAGCATCCACACTGGGGCACTTCCTGGTGGAGCTGTGAGAAGACGGTCACTGTCTTCCAGAAGCCAGAATGGTAGATTCACCAACAGCTTGCACTGTGCACCTGGAAAAGTGGCAGACACTCAATGCCAACCCATGAAAACAGCCAGGAAGGGAGCTGTACTATGCAAAGACACAGAGACAGAGCTTTCCAAGGTTGTGGGAGCCCACCTCTTGCATCAGTGTAACCTGGATGTGAGACATGGAGTCAAAGGAGATCATTTTGGAACTTTAAGGTTTAATGACTGCCCTATTGTATTTTGGACTTGCATGAGGCCTGTAGCCCCTTCATTTTGGACAATTTTTCACATTTGGAATGGGTGTATTTACCTAATGCCTGTAACCCCATTGTATCTATGAAGTAACTAACTTGCTTTCAATTTTACAGGCTGATAGGTGGAAGTAACTAGCTTTGTCTCAGATGGGACTTTAGACTTGGACTTTTGAGTTAATGCTGGAGTGAGTTAAGACTTTGGGGGACCGTGGGAAAGGCGTGGTTGTGTTTTGAATTGTGAAGACCTGAGATTTGGGAGGGGCCAGGGGTGGAATGATATGATTTGGCTGTGTTCCCACACAAATCTTAACTTGAGTTGTAGTTCCCATAATCCCTAAGTGTTGTGGCGGGGACCAGGTAGAGATAATTGAATGCTGGGGCCAGTTTCTCATCCTGTTCTTGTGATAATGATTTAGTTCTCATGGTAGTGAATAAGTCTCACAAGATCTGATGGTTTTATAAGGGGTTTCTCCTTTCACTTGGCTTTCATTCTCTCTTGCCTGCTGCCACGTAAGACATAGTTTTGCCTTCCACAGTGATTGTGAGGCCTCCCCAGCCACGTGGAAATGTGAGTTCATTGAATTTCGTTTTCTTTATAAATTACCCAGTATCAAGTATGTCTTTATTAGCAGCATGAGAATGAACTCATACAAATGGTATGCAGAAAAAGGAATCCTTTAGTCCAGGCATGTGAGCCATTTGGTTCCCTCAGCTATTTGAGTTAGAAGGGTATAGGGATTGGGGACCACAAGATAAATTGGAACCACAGCTTCATTAATGAGGTGGAGGTCCTGGACCATTCTCTATTTCCTGTTGGGTTTTTGTCCCTCCAATATTGGACTATTATGCTGTTGCAGGGTTTGAGGAGGTCTTGCATCCTCAAGTTATTGATGATGGCTTCTAGTCCTTTTCTAACTTCTTATTTTAGGGGATAGTGTCTCTGGTTAGGAAAGGAGGTAGGATCCTTAAAGTGGATCTGGACCAGTGTGGTGATTGTGGCTTGGCCTAGTTTCCCTTGAGGTGCCCAAACTTCTGGGTTAACATTGGTCTCCACTAGGGTGGAGAAAAAGACTCTGTCTTGGAGCCGTAAGGATGGTGGCTCCCATAGGAGCCAAACTATCCCTGCCCAACAGAAGAGTTGGGCTTTCAGGCATTATTTAAAAGGCAGGAGTAAACAAGAGGTTTCCCCATCTACAGCTAAGAGATTGGGAAAAATATCGGGTTATAGGCTTTCTTGAGGCACCCCTCACTGTTGTGCTAAGAGAAGAGGCGGGCCTGGATTGGAGATGAGAATAGAAAGGCCTGCTTTGGTGACCATGAAGAGTTCCACCTTCCTCCCTTCAACTTCCAAAATCACCCCAGGACCCAGGATGGCAATGGTAGTCTGGACCAGCAGAGCTGGGGAGAGGAGCCCCAGAACCTGTCAGTCCCGCTGGACCATTTGGGAGACTGGCTCTGGACCCAGTGACCTGTGTCTCTGTAGACAGTCTGCCCTCCAGTGGTCCCCATCAGAAATTGGATAGGGTTGAGGTGGCTTCCTTATGTTGCCTGGGCAGTCCTTCCTAAATTGCCCTGGCTTGCCCCATTCGTAGCAGGTAACATGTATATCTTGGGGGCTTTGAGGTTTGTGAGCCTGCAAGGCCACTATTAGAGCCTCTACCTTTTTCTTGTATTTATTTTCTCTTTTTTGGACTTCCTCCCAATCCCTATTGTGAAAGACCAAGTTGGTCACTTTCAGGAGGTTCTCTAAAGTGCTATCTGGTGTTGTAGCCTGTTTTTGCAGCTTCCTCCTGATATCACAAGCTGCCGAAGTAATAAACTTATCCTTCAGGATAAGTTGTCCCTTCACTGGATCAGGAAATAGAGAGGTGTGCTTTACCAAGGCCACACTTAGCCTTTCTAGGAAGGCAGTGGGATTCTCATCTAATCCCTGGTCTACCAGGGATGGCTTGTAGTAATTGAGAGGCTTAGTTCTAGTCCTTTGTAAGCCCACTAGTGTGCATGCCTGAAAGTGTTTCCTTTTCCATTCTCCCATTTCACCACTGGGGCCCCATTTAGGGTCCTCCAATGGTACTGATATTTTTCCATTTGGATAAGGCTCCTCCTCTTCCCTGGCACTATATGAGATACAAAGCTCATCCCCAAAATTCTCTGCTTCTTGTAGGGTGACCTGCTTTTCCATGGTGGTCAGGGTTTGATTAAAAACTAACATAACATCCTCCTAGGAGAGCTCAAATACTTAGGTTAAATTCTGCAAAGCCTCTATATACCTGTCAGGATTGTCTGAAAACTTGCCAAGATTCCCCTTAATTTGTGTTAAGTCTTGTAGAGAAAAGGAGACTCGGCCCTTAATGGGGCCATATTCACCAGACATCTGTTTTAGGGGAAGGAGTGAGAGGGGGACCCACCTAAAATGAGGATTTCTAGGATGGGGAAAGTCCAAGAGAAAACCTGGATAGGGAGGAGGGGATGAAGTTTACTCCCCTGCTGGAGGTACCTTTGTGGTTTGCTTACCTAGTTTCCTGGGATTGCCCCTTGCAGCATCTCCTGAGATGGCTGCCAGGAGGACTGAATCAATCCTACAATGTTGGCAAAGGTCCAGACTACCCTACAAGGCAAAGAAAGCCTGGACATGTGGGACCTCAAACCATTTGCTCTCACATTTAAAGAAAAGATCCAGGGAAAGGAATGTATTGAAATTAATGCTTCCTTCCTTTGGCCATGCTTCTCCTTCCTGCAGAACATAATTCAGTCACACTTTTGTGCAAAGGAATATGAGGTGCATTTTCTAAAGAGTCCGAGGGTCAAAGGAGTCTCAGTGATTCAGGATACACTCTAGAGGAGTGTAGGCTGAAGATGATTGGTTACCCATGTAGTAGAGAGGACAGAGGAGGAAAAAGGCATTTGTTTGTCTTTCCAGACTCTGAGGGTCAAAGAGGTCCCAGTGATTCAGGATGCACTCCAGAAGAATGCAGGCTGAATATAGTTGGTTTCCCATCTGGAAAGAGGAGAAAAAAGGGCACTCTTTTTTTCTTTCTCTTTCCAGTGAATACCAGGGGTATGTGAGGGAGAGAAAAAAAAGGTGTCTCCTTCTTTCTTCTGATCTTATATCTCCAAGTCCTGGTGACATTCGCAGGTGCTGATCATGGGAGCAAGTGTGACCTTCACCCATGAAGCAGGCAGGCATAGCTAGCAGGAATATCCTCAATCACCTAGGGCAGAGCCTAAGCCTCCTGCTGCTAGAAATTTTTGAGTTCCCTAGACCTTGTCTGTGTCATGGATATGAGCATAACCTCCATTCATGAAGCAAGACGGCCTAATTCGAAGAAATCAGTCATGCTAACCCGCATGACTAATTTTCCTTTCCAGGGCTTCAACCCAAAGCTTCGAATTGCCTCCAGAGGGTGTATGGACTCAATAGATCCCAGGTGGCCCTCACCAAACTGCTGCCAGCAACTGGTGGGGCAGCCCCTTCCCTTGCTTTCCTATCATAAGCAGCTGAAACTGTGGGACCAGGTCCTCCTCAAACAAGGGAGAGAAAGGGAGTCCTGGGCATTGGGTAACCGGCCTAACAAGGTGCCTCCCAAGAGGAAAAATCAATAGAAAATCTCCCTGTATTCATAGAACTTTGTTGACTGCTGACATGATAGAGGAAAGAGAAGAAAACAACTTAAGTGCAGGGGAGGGGAAGGTGCCTGGAGGAAAAAGCTTCTTGCCCTTTGCAAATGGGTTCCTTCAACAGGGGAAAGAAAACTCGATTGTTACATCCTCTTTGCTTCTAAGAATAGATAGAAACCATTGATCCAATTTACACTCTTGATGACCAAGCCAAATGCTCACTCTACCTGGTAATATTATCTCTGAGGTTTGCAACGATACCCTTTACATTGTATATAAAGAAGAGACAGTAGGCTTGACAGCCACAAAAGAAAAAAAAGAAAGAGATAAAGGAAAAGAAAAGAGAAAAGAAGAAAGAAAAAAAGAAAGAAAGAAAAAGAAAAGAAAGAAAGAGAAAGAGAGAAAGGAGGGAAGGGAGGGAAGGAGGGAGGGAGGGAGGGAAAGACTGGAGGTCCTAGTGCTGACACCCTAATAGGCAGTCGGGAATTGAGTTACTCCAGAGCCCTTTGCATAACACTGAGTTGTATCCTCAGCCAAATACCCTGAGTTGCCCCAGAACCTCCTTCTGATCCCATGCAATGGCTAGACCTCTGTGAAGGGAAACTGAATTGGAACAAAGCCAACATTCCCAACACCCAAGGGTGATGGGAGATTGACAGTGTCCTCCCCAGCAAGACTGTCATCCATGTAAGTCTGGCATTCATGCTAGTTGCTTTTTTTTTTTTTTTTTTTTTTTTTGAGATGGACTCTCACACTGTCGCCCAGGTGGAAGTGCAATGGCGTGATCTTGGCTTACTGCAACCTCCAGCTCTCGGGTTCATGCAATTCTCCTGCCTCAGCCTCCAGAGTAGCTGGGATTACAGGTGCACACCACCACACCTGGCTAATGTTTTGTACTTTTAGTAGAGATGAAGTTTCACTATGTTGGCCAGACTGGTCTCAAACTCCTGACCTTGTGATCCACCTGCCTCGGCCTCCCAAAGTGCTGGAATTACAGATGTGAGCCACCATGGCTGGCTCATGCTAGTTGGTTTTTACTGGCTGACTGAGGCCCAGTATTTTTCTTTCATTTTCGCTTTTCGCTTTTGTGGAGTTTAGACTGCAAAAAGAGGACAGAAAACAGCAAGTCTACTTTTACTCATGCTTCCACAGATCCCAGATGAGCCCCCAAAAATGTCACAGGATCCTTGGGGTGTTGTTTCACCAGCTGAAAACCTTTGTGCCCAGTGTCACCTTTGCCCAAGTTTTGCTTAGGCCTGCTGGGTTCATTCTACCCACTTGGCCTGGCAGGCTGTGCTTCGCTCATGCTACTGGTCTGGACTCCATGCCTGCCAAGGGCAAGCAAGGTGCAGAGTGGAGAGGGATGCATGAGCATGCAAGCATGGGGGTCTTTCCACTGCACAGAGCCAGGCATGCTGGCCGCCACATGGCAGGCAGCTACACACACAAGCATGGACACTGGCTCCCTGCAAGGCTGTGGCTGGACCAGGTGTGCCATAAGCAGCTTCCACTGGGGGCACCATGGAACTTGGTGGCACCCTGAAGCTTGGAGTTGCCAGGAACCACAGAGCCCCAAAGAAGGTGTCACAGCCCTGGCTCAGGGAACTCCTAGGCCTATGCTCCCCGAAGGGCCGTAGCTCTTCTCTCCTTCTGTCATCTCCTTCTCATCACCGCAATGTAGTGAGCAGGGGTGTGTTTCAGCCCTGTTTATGTTACAGCTTTTTCAGCCTTGCCATTCAGTGGGTCTTGAGTTCTTGTCCCATGTCCAGGAATAATAAGTTAGGCAGGCAAGTGGAGGGTGAGCAAGGTGAAAAGGTGCTTTATTGAGTGACAGAACAGCTCAGCAGAGACCCACAGTGGTTAGTTCCTCTTTGCAGACAGGTCATCCTGATGAGAGTCCAGCTCACAGCAGAGACGAGACCTACAGTGGGCAGCTCCTCTCCACAGGCAGGTTTTCCTGACATCTGCCCAAGTCTGGCTGAGTCCAGGGTTTCTGTGGGCTTCAGGGGGAGAAACGGCATGCTAATTTGTCCATAGGCAGCCACGTGCAAACCAAGAAAAACACTGTAAGTTCTCACTTTGGTCCACAGAACTGGCAGCCTGACCACCTGACTTCAGACCATCTCAGGCCTGAAGAAGGGGCTTTACTGAGGACCAGCCCCTTTCCTCCCAGGAGCCTGTCTGCATCCTGCTGCCATTAACCTGCCCTTAATGGTTCCCAAGCACCCAGGCTCCCTGTGCTGAGGGGTGCCTACAGGCCCATGATGAGCCACCCTTAGCACCCCCCTCAGTCTCCCTTCCATGCTCACTGGCTCCCAATGCCTGGAGGGGGCTGAAGCAGCAGAAGGCTGCCTTGTCAGCACTTCCCCAAACACAAGCACACCAGCTGGGTTGTGACAGTGCTCAGGCTCAGCCACTACTTTGCTCTGAAATTGGAGGGGGCACCAGGAGCAGGGAGAGGCCAGGCAACTGGAGCAGGCTCTTTCAAGCCTTCAGGAGGACTTCCCAGGACCCCAGATGCAGAGATACTTGGGTCTGCAGCCATGGCTGGGTGGCTACAGCTACGCCAGGATCGTGGGATCCCTGCCCCACCAACTTGGAAGGGGGTGAGGATCACTGTCTCTTCCCAGCTCCCACAGGCTCTGTGGAGTGCACAGCCCCAGCCACACCTCCCCCACTACAGCCAGTGTATTTGCAGTGGCCACTCCAGACTGGCTGCCACTGCTATCATCATGACTTGACTTTCAGCTTAATTTTTTTCCTTTTGTGCATAATCAATTGGAGTTTCAAGTTTTTACTTTCCTTTCACATTTCTACATCCCCCCCTTTCCTTTTTAAAATCTTTCAGATAAACCATTTTAGAAGAAAATTCATCTCTGATATTGGGTTTTGTCTGATCTCTTCAGCTAGGATGGTTATTCCTAGACAGATAGGTCCCATATTGTTAGAAAACCTCATTTTTAGCAGGGTGTGAAGTTTCATATCCCAGGAAGAAAATATAGAGAGTAAGAAAGAAATAAAATGGGGGGAAAAAGGGGAAATAATATACAACAACAACAAAAAAGGGGAAACAATCCTGGAAAACTGATATAGGCCATATTATTCAGAAGTCTATACCTCAGCAGGCAGGTATAAAATCGTTCATGTATATAAATAGATTGCTGTCATTTTCTTCTAAAGTTTAAGTGTTTAGCTTCAGTTTTCAAGGCATTAAGTAAAGTACAGCTTAATTTTTAGTGATTTCAAATCAGTAAAAAAACGGGAAAAAAGAAAAATAATAAAGAAGGAAGGAAATAATAACGAAGAAAAAAAAACTAAAAACATTATTTTGGAGACTTGTAGCCAGGAAAAATTTTAGGACTCAGTCCAAATTGTAGAAAACAATAAAAGTTGGAAAATATTATACAAGGCTAGAATCCAATTAACAGCTGTACTATAGTTTATTTTGAAACATAATTTTTCTCTCTCCAATTCCCCAATTTTTTTTTTAAATTATAGTTCAAGTTTTAGGTTACATGTGCACAATGTGCAGGTTAGTTATATACGTATACATGTGCCATGCTGGTGTGCTGCACCCACTAACTCGTCATCTAGCATTAGGTATATCTCCCAATGCTATCCGTCCCCCCTCCCCCCACCCCACAACAGTCCCCAGAGTGTGATATTCCCCTTCCTGTGTCCATGTGATCTCATTGTTCAATTCCCACCTATGAGTGAGAATATGCGGTGTTTGGTTTTTTGTTCTTGCGATAGTTTACTGAGAATGATGGTTTCCAATTTTATCCATGTCCCTACAAAGGACATGAACTCATCATTTCTTATGGCTGCATAGTATTCCATGGTGTATATGTGCCACATTTTCTTAATCCAGTCTATCATTGTTGGACATTTGGGTTGGTTCCAAGTATTTGCTACTGTGAATAATGCCACAATAAACATACATGTGCATGTGTCTTTATAGCAGCATGATTTATAGTCCTTTGGGTATATACCCAGTAATGGGATGGCTGGGTCAAATGGTATTTCCAGTTCTAGATCCCTGAGGAATCGCCACACTGAGTTCCACAATGGTTGAACTAGTTTACAGTTCCTCCAACAGTGTAAAAGTGTTCCTATTTCTCCACATCCTCTCCAGCACCTGTTGTTTCATGACTTTTTAATGATTGCCATTCTAACTGGTGTGAGATGATATCTCATTGTGGTTTTGATTTGTATTTCTCTGATGGCCAGTGATGATTAGCATTTTTTCATGTGTTTTTTGGCTGCATAAATATCTTCTTTTGAGAAGTGTCTGTTCATGTCCTTCGCCCACTTTTTGATGGGGTTGTTTGTTTTTTTCTTGTAAATTTGTTTGAGTTCATTGTAGATTCTGGATATTAGCCCTTTGTCAGATGAATAGGTTGTGAAAATTTTCTCCCATTTTGTAGGTTGCCTGTTCACTCTGATGGTAGTTTCTTTTGCTGTGCAGAAGCTCTTTAGTTTAATTAGATCCCATTTGTCAATTTTGTCTTTTGTTGCCATTGCTTTTGGTGTTTTAGACATGAAGTCCTTGCCCATGCCTATGTCCTGAATGGTAATGCCTAGGTTTTCTTCTAGGGTTTTTATGGTTTTATGTCTAACGTAGAAGTCTTTAATCCATCTTGAATTGATTTTTGTATAAAGTGTAAGGAAGGGATCCAGTTTCAGCTTTCTACATATGGCTAGCCAGTTTTCCCAGCACCATTTATGAAATAGGGAATCCTTTCCCCATTGCTCGTTTTTCTCAGGTTTGTCAAAGATCAGATAGTTGTAGATATGCGGCGTTATTTCTGAGGGCTCTGTTCTGTTCCATTGATCTATATCTCTGTTTTGGTACCAGTACCATGCTGTTTTGGTTACTGTAGCATTGTAGTATAGTTTGAAGTCAGGTAGTGTGATGCCTCCAGCTTTGTTCTTTTGGCTTAGGATTGACTTGGCGATGTGGGCTCTTTTGTGGTTCCATATGAACTTTAAAGTAACTACTTTAAAGTTCATATGGAACCAATTCCCCAATTTTTTTTTTGAGAGGGAGCCTTGCTCTGTCACCCAGTCTGGAGTGCAGTGGCACAATCTCTGCTCACTGCAACCTCCACCTCCCAGGTTCAAGTGATTTTCCTGCCTCAGCCTCCTGAGTAGTGGAACTGCAGGCACACATCACCACAACCAGCTAATTCTCAATTTTATTGAAGACAAAATCATAGCTGGAGCAATTTCTTTGTAAACTAAGTTTTAGTCTTATTATATTTGGTTTGATTATTTGCATGAAGTTCAGTAAGAATAATCATTTAACAGACAGGCTCTCTCTTTTTCTTAACATTGTCTTTGCTAGAACCTTTTCCTTAAGGAATCTAAGATTAGACCTGTTTAGAAAGCTTTGGCCCAGCCAAGGATTCATCTGTGCTTGTAGATACCTGTATGAATTAGTTCAATTCTGTTTTCAAAGTCCCAATAATACTTGGAGTTTCTGGGCCTATCAGAGAGTGGCATTCTTTACTTACCACAGGTCAGGACCCTGAAGAAGACAAGGTATGAGGCCAGTTTCTTTCCAAAGGGCTTTTATTGAAGCTATAGGTCAGCTTCATTTTCTCAAACTTATCTGAAAATATGTCATTCCAGTCAAGGCCTTGGTAAAATAACCAGTGTCTCCAGTTATTCCTTGTTATAAAAGAAAGCAGATTCTTATTGAACTTATGCAAATAACTATATTACCATAAATTAATAATACTCACAAATAGTTTCCAAATTTTGGGTAAATTATGTAGAAAGAAAGGAATTATGTTTTAAATTTTGCTCACTATATTATACTTTACTCAATTGTTAAAAGCTGTAAATAGCTTAAAAGAAAAAATTTTCTTGACTCAAAAACAACAAAAAAAGTATCAGCAAATATTTGTAACAAAAATTCATAAAAGATAATTTCAGTCTTCTGTAAGTACACCCCATACTAACAGCTGTTCTGCTCAATCAGAACAACAATTGGAGCAACAATCCTCATGAATACATGGGCTCTCCATGAGGGTTCTGAAAGTTTTTCTCTATTCCAATGGTACAAGCTCTAAAGTTACCAGAAACTTTTATTTAAGAGTACTCTGCAGAGTTCTATAGCTGATGATAAACTGTCGTATAAAAGGATCAAAGTAAAACATCACTTGTGGATGACAAAAACATTAGGAAAGACATGATAAAAGACACAACAAGGAAATTTGGTTATTTCCGTGGTATACAGCAATTTTACATAATAATTATGACTACTGATAACATATGCTAAGACATCAGAGTCATAATCTCATACAATTTTGGAACACACACTAATAACACAGTAAATAAATATAATCCATAGAGAGGTTATTATTTGACAATGCTACCTTTGTGATTTTATTATTCCAAATAAGCCAAATATGTCTCTTTTTGACTACAGAGGACCTAACATCAAAAAATTAATGGGGTTAAAGGGACCAAATTCAATTTGATTTCTGAAAGAGTTTGTCAAACACTTGATATCACAAAGTAGGATCACAGGTCATTGTAAAATAATTCATTCATTTAGCCAAAGTAATAACTCAAAATTTTCAAAAGAAAAAAACCTTTATTCTTTGAGGGAAGAGACTTAATTTCCTAAACAATAAGCCCTAGTAAAGACAGCATAAGATGACTTAAATCTGTCTCTCAACATTTATAAGCAAATCAACTAAATTTTAATCATCTTGACCATAAGATATAATTTTCACAAAACTTTTTGTAACTTTGCATAATATTTTAATTTAAAAGTAGTTTAATGCTTCAGAAAAACCTTGTTAATTTGACCTAGGGGCCCAGATACTGGTCATGCATCAGTGCGCCTTCAATATTAATATTTAATTTACAAAGAAATTCTGAACTAATTTTATCGTTTAAAATTGGCCCTTACAGCCTCATGTGCACACCTCTTCCTCAGTAGTCCCTAGGCATAGAGGGGTTTAATAGCTTTAATTCTGGCCCCATGTCTCAGTAATGCATTTTGTTTTGATTGTCATCTTCTCCCGGATCTGAAGATGAGGCTTTAACTACTGTCACACTTTCAGATGTAGCAGGACTTGGATTTTTAGATACAGGAGTCAAGGCCCTGTAACTTAACAGCACAAAGACTTTAAAAGCAATACAAAAACTTACATGGATGTTATAACTTTAATTTTTTAAAATTTTAAAATCTGATTTCCTAAGCAAATGAAAAACTTAATAATAATGAAATAGAAACTATTCTGATTAAATGTAAAATCCAGTTGTTAGGCCATTACCAAAAGGCAAAAAAAAAAAAAAAAAAAAAGACTTCCTGCATTGCGATTGCTTTCCCTCCATGAGGATTCTATTTACATAACCTGCAAGTCAAAAATGAATAGGGTACTTAATTAATTATATATAGGGAGAATGTGCCCTGGGTCATAAGTGAAGATTTTCACGTATGTTTTCATAGAACATTTTAGACATATTAAGAAAAGCCAAGAGCACAGAATCTTATATTGGAAGAAAACATTTCCTCTAGACCTTTAAGGTAAAACATTTTTATCATCAGGCCACAACAGCAGTTAGAACCTGAGGGAAAAAAAATTACAGGAGCTGACAAAAAATTGAAACAGAGAATTATTAGCTCAGGTCTCCTCAAAGGGGAGAGAAACCTGAAAATAACATGATGTAATAGGAGTTAAACTTTTGGTTTACAAAATTAAAATCTCTTGTAATTTTATTAAGAGTAAGTCAATACTTTCAGAAAATTTTGTTGTTCTAGCCAATTTTTTAGAGTATTAAAATATTTTAAATATCAAAACCCAATCTCTTGAAAGACTATAATTTCCTCTTAATTATAGCCAACTTGATCAAATGCAGTTTTTTTCCATAAATTCTCTTTTTACAAACTTCATTGTGACTTATGTAAACCATTTATGACATGCTTGGACTTTCTGTTTTATTATAACCATCCCTCTTTCTTAAATAAACAGTCATTTTATTTTGTGACAAAGAAGTTACCATACACGATTCTTTCTCATAGAGAATTATTTTCCTTTTAACCTTTCTTACCAAAAACACCTCTTTATGTCTAGAACTTTATTTACATCTCTGTTATTTACTGGCTCTTTTTACCTTGTTTCTTAAAAAGCCTTTAAATATGATAAAAATTATTTCCTTTTAGTAAAAGTTTTTTAGAAGATTGTTTTCCTATAATTTTTTTTTAAATTGGAAATGACCAAGATATTTAGTTGGTATATATTATTTAATTTAGTATACCTTTAGATTCTAAATTATATGACAAGTTTTTTATAAGCATTTATTTCCTTATATTTACTTACTTAATTTTAATAGTTTATTTTGATTACTTAAGAAAACTGTGATATTCATTATTTAGTTATTTCCTTATTAATTTTTGTAGCCTGCAAATTCAGTTGTTTACCTGAGTAAGAATTTTAAGGTTAGATAAATATTTTGGTTGTTTTTTCCTCCAATAACTCAGGATTTAATTGTTTTCATTAAACCAACAATATTAGATAACACATTTATCAAAAATTTACAGTAAGATCATTCTGTTTTGGGCTGGGTTTATGCAAAATTTTAAATTTTGACACCTTATAATATCTTGCAGACATTTTAATTATAAAACCATTTGATCAATACATCTAAACAATAAAGCATGCTGACAAATCTGAAAACATCTCTAATTTTATTTTACCAACATATTAAGCAAGCTTTTTTTAAAAGATTTATTTAAGTCATATGAACTTGAAAAGCATCTGGGCTTATTTACTTTACTTTATGAATACTCCTTTAGTTTTAAGCCAATTTGGTACCTTGTGGCCGCAACACACAACACACAATGAAACACACATACATACACATAAACACATAAGCATGCATACACCCTTATACAAACAAAGATCCCACAGCTTTTCTTTTGGAACTTTAGCCATGAGATATCAAAACTCACTAGTATACAAAAAAAGGTTGGGTGCAAACTGTGGGTTTTATTTCAACACAAGTAGAAAAGTCCTCTAAACTAAAAAAAATACATTTTCTTAGGAAAAAGCCATATCCTCATTTTTTTAAAGTTCATCCAAAACATACCTTATTCTCCTGCTATTCTAATTCTTAGTAACCCTAATTCTCAGTTGAGAGCCTAGAATTATTTTATTTAACATAACATGGCTTTAAGATTTTAAATTACTGGATATAATTTTGAGACTAAATTTATCAAATTAATCTTACCAAAGACTGCAAAAGTCATCTGAACTTAAAAGCCTCTAAGCTAGTTTCTTTTAGTTTGATAAATGCTTACTTTTTTAAGCAAATTTTTTAGAGTGTTTCATATAATTTGGTAGTAAAGTATTACCTCCAGATGACACATATAAACATATAGACATGACAGACCTAGAGAGAAGCATATATTTTAGATTTATAATTTTTTACTTGCCTGTTTTTTTACTTGCCTTATTTTAGACTATTAATCTCTTGATTATATGTTCCATGTCCTAAACAATTGTTAACTAGGCAACTGTCAATTTGCAACTCCAAAGGCATGACTTAGGTGAAACAAGGTAGAAAATGTACATCCCAATGGCACAGACAGATTGATCTAAGCAAAGTCAAGGTCTGTTATGTAAACTTTAAGTTATAGTCTTTCCCCTAAAGTTCCTAGTGGTCTTTGGGAGAGACAGAGATGCCCTTACAAAATGTGATTTCCTTTAAAGTTGTAAATTTCCTTTACAAAGTATTTAATTAAAGTGATTGATTTTGACAGGTGATCCTTTTAATTTGGCTTCATTAGATTACTGGCTTTAGGGTGGAGCCTTTTAAGGAACAGGGCCAAGAAAGCATGCAGTTTTAGGGATTAAACCATGACTTTCTTATTCAAATGTGCAAACAAACAAGTAGGTCCCTGTAGTAATGACCATTTCCTGTAAACTCTTTGCAGTCACCCCCTAACGTTGTAGCTCTCATCCACCATTACACACACCAAGATCAAATGCTCTCATAGTACAAAGTATTCTTTGGTATCACCAAAAGCCAAATAAATCAAGTAATACAATGCAAGAAAACAGAGCTGTAGACCTGAGAAGACTCTACCCATGACTCTTGAAACTCCACAAAGAAAGCAGAACATCTCCAGAAGAGATGAGTGGTACATTTATTCTGAGTTGTTTAAGGGGTCTGAGTCATTAGATGTCTTCTCTAGGGGTTTTTTTTTTTTCCCTCAGTACTGAAGATGGCAAAAGGAGAGGAGAAATAGGGTGGTTGAAAGAAATAAATGAAATAACAATTTTTAAGAAAGAAAGTGAACAGAGAAATCAAGTGTGTGGTTTTGTCTTTCTTTTTGAAACAGTGGAGAATTTTAGTTAGTTCAGAGGCCTTGTTCCTCATAATTTTGAATTCTCATTTGTATTTGGCAAAGCTGGGTAGAGTGGGTCAAATCTGATGGGAGAAAAGCCAAAACAACAACAACAACAACAACAAACAAAGAACACAATTACTAAGCACTCTAATAGTAAAGAGAAATTAATGTCAGCTCGTTGTTAATCTTAACTTTTAGTCATTAAGGACTATTTTTAAGACAAAAACCCAATTTAGCAACTTACCTAGGAATGGGGCCCAGGCTTAATACTGCTCTCTACCACCTTAGAAGCATCAGAAAACTCAAACTTGCCTATCCTGTTGGAAGTGAGCTGAAACTCCAGAAAGAAGTTGTCTGCCCTCATCATCATAGAAGCAGGAAAACCTGCCTTCAGTGGTGGAAGTCGGCCAGAAAAGGAGTTCTACAGCAAAGTAAACCTTAGATCTCAACCAGATTTTAGCAGATTAGGGATTCCCTGGAGGGGAATGCTCCCAGGCCTCAGCAAATTGTCTTATTGGTTTGAGCCATAAAGATAGCCCAGGATGGTACCAAGCTCCCATAGGAGATGTGTCAAAGGTCAGGGCCACCTCCACTCAGAGTTCCTTCCATTGGTCACCAATTAGAAAACCAAAAGGTATATGAGAAAGTCTCAATAAATTTAGAAGTTTATTTTTCCAAGGTTAAGGACATGCCCAGAAGAGAACATATCATGGAATCACAGAAAGTCTGTGATCTGTGCCTTTCTCCGAAATTGATTATGAGGGCTTCAATATTTAAAGGGAAAAATGGGTGAAGAGGAAAGAAGGAGAGTATCATAATCCACATGTTACAAGGGAAACAGAACAGGAAGGAGAATAGTCAGTTATGTATTCATGTTATGCTCGGTAAATCTGTACTTTGTATAAGATAAGATGAACATAGAGCAGCTACCTGTGGAGATATTTAACATTTTATCTGTAGCTATCTGCTTAGGAACAAAAGGAAAGGCAGCTTCTTGCATGACTCAGCTTTCATCTTATTTTTTTTTTTTTTTTTGGCATAGTGAATTGGGGTCCCTAGTTTTTCTTTACCTTTCACATGAAAAAAAGTCAACCTGAGAAAAATTATTCCATTCTTGTTAGTTAGAAGCAAACACATTTTTAGTTTTACAACATGCAACTATATTTTCTCTTCAATATGTGTGTATAAGTATCTATTTCTAAAAATAGCTACAAAACAGGTAAGTATATTTAAACTGTAATTAAATTTAATTTACATATAGCATGGCAAGTTACTGCGCATGAGCCAAGTAATATTTAATTCAACATTCAAGGCTGGGCATGGTGGCTCACGCCTGTAATCCCAACAATTTGGGAGGCTGGGGCAGGTGGATCACTTGAGATCAGACGTTCAAGACCAGCCTGGCCAATGTAGTGGAACTAAAAATACAAAAATTAGCCAGGCGTGGTGGTGCACACTTGTAATCCCAGCTACTCAGGCAGTTGAGGCAGAAAAATTGCTTAAACCTGGGAGGTGGAGGCTGCAGTGAGCCAAGATCACACCACTGCACTCCACTGCACTGTTTGCCTGGGCAACAAAGTGAGGCTCTGTCTAAAAAACAAAACAAAACAAAACACAACAAAAACTCAAAAAAAACCTCATTAAGAAGCTTCTTTTTTATTTTTATATTTTTAAAGAAAATAATTTTATGTACTCATAGATCAGAATTATTGGTTCTTATGTTAGATTTATTTTATGTGAGTAAAAAAATTAAAATCTGTGTTATGGTAAGTATATTTACAAATAAAAAGTAATTTTTACTGTGTCCTATAATAGATTCTATAGACCAACCTAAAGGAAAACTTACTAAATAATTTTTAACTATTAGTTTCTGATCAAATGTAACAGCTAACCAACAGAGTTGCACTTGGGGTAGTAGTCAAGGTCTGATTCTAGAAACACTTTCAGTATAAGTTCTCCCCAAATAACTGATAGTTACAGAAACACCTCATGTTTCTGCCTCTGTAATAAATAGAAAGAAAGACACACACACACAAAAAAACAAGGAATGTCTGAAAGTACATATTATTCCACAAAAAGTTTTATACCATGAAACTTAAGGCCTGAAATTGCATAGGAGATCATTAGAATGTTAATTATTCCTTACCTCATTGATTGCTTATCAATGCAAATAGCAAAGAAAGAATTATTTTAATTAAAGGGAGGAAGAAATTGTGCCTTTATGACTGATGTTCTGTATAAGAAGAATTGCCTCATTAACCTTACAATATCAACTCCATCTCATTGTGAAGGTCAAATAAATGGATTTATGTACCTCTGAGTCACAGAAAATTTTATACAGAGCATTGAAAGTGTTTCTATATTATTTGTTTGAGTTAAAAATTTAAAAACAATCCAAAAAATTAAATAATATAGTTATAGAGACATACAATATAACTATTATTATCTTTACATTATTTGTTCAGAGAAAGAATGATGACCCAGGCTGGCATAAACTATATGTGTTCTTGGAATAAGACATGATCAAAGTTGGAAATATTTCTTCTATATAAGACTTTAAAAATATAATGGCAAGATTCTTAAAGAGGGAGTTTAGAATATAAGATAAAATAGAACCATGGCTCTGCTTATACAAAAAATTAGTGTGCTATTTTTAGGACACCACTTCAAGACGTGTCAGGATTCCTGGCCTATGTTAAATGACCACAGCAACATTGTTTCCTAAAATTTTTTGGAAACAGTTATCCTTCCTATTGTTAACTCTCTCTGAAATAAATTGAGCATGAACAAGACATTTTTCATTATAACTGGACTCTCAATTTAACAGAAATTGTCAAAGGATAAGAAGCCATTGGTTTCGTTTTAAAAGGCTGAACTGCTGATTAAATCCTCTGGATTTACAAATATCCATACAGATAACCAACCCCAATACTAACATTTATCAAAATCAAGAATTATGTAACAGCTTTGGTCATTGGAGTAAAACAGGACAACCGTGCACCTTTGCTTATAGCAAGGTATTCTTGCATCTAAATGAAAAAGAACATTTCTGTAGGTGCACGATTTTTTCATGTCTAAATAAATTTTTAATTAAAAAATCTTTTTTTACAGAAAAGTTACAAGGACAGTACAGTGAGTTCTCACATACACTGTATTCGGTTTTTACTATTATTAACATCTTGTATTAGTATGGTACACTTATCACAACCAATGAACCAATATTGCTACATTATTATTAACTAAAATCTAGACTTCATTCAGATTTTAGTACTTTCTCCCTAACGATCATTTTCTGTTCCAGAATCCCATTTGGAGCAACACATTACATTTAGTTGTCATGTCTCCTTAGACTTGACTGGGCTGTGACAGTTTCTCAGACTTTCTTGTTTTTGATGCCCTTGACAGTTTTGGAGAGTACTAGTCCCAAAATTCTAGGTATTTTGTAAAATGTTTCTCAACTGGTGTTTGCCTGATGTTTTTCTCTTAGGACTGTGGGTTACGGGGAGGAAGACCACACATGTAAAGTGCCTTCTCAATACATCATATCAAGGCGAGGATACATGTAATCAACATGACTTACCACCATCGATGTGGCCTTTGATTTTCTGGCTGTGGTAGTGTTTGTCAGCTTTCTCCACTGTAAAGGTTGTAGCTGAATATTTAGTAAACATTAGTAAGTGTTGCAAGAGTTTTGTATACTCAGAAAATAAGACATATGCCCACCTATCTAGTAAGAATTAGTTTCTGGCTGGAGGGAAGGAGTTAAGAGAGGTCTCAAATTCCCTTTCAACTCTGGAATTCCAAACTCCCACTCTCTATCTATACACACTTGTTAATAGAAGCTGGGTAAGTGCAATCTTTTTGTTGTAAAGAATTTATGGATGATTCAAAATACATGTCTTAAGGCTGAGAATTAATTGGACCCCCCTCCCCCCACCATGAGTGTTTGGATCATTCTCTATTGACTTTAATTTTTAAACTGGATTTTAGGAATAATTTCTGGATTTCAATAGCATTTTTAGGTTGAAAGACTTATGACATAGATGGAATGTCTAACTTACAATAGTTGATCATCCATAAGCTCCAAATACATCACTAAGAGAACATAAAATAAGGGGCAAAGAGAATATTACAGGAAAGAATTGTGGCAGAAGTAGGGGAGTGGTGTATGGGGGAGAATGAGATGTCAGAAATTTATTTGCAAATAGATCAAAGTCATAGTCCCACAAACATTAAAGTTCCCTAGACTTTAGGAAGTAAATTTTATTTAAGATTGTTTTTAAGTTGTATTGTTGCACTAGTTTAAAATTTCCTTGTCTTCAGATGCTTAGTGTCTAATGAGAGAGGCAAGGAAAAACTAGATAAATATAATGATCATGGAAAGTACTACACCCATCTGACAGGAGGAAATAGGTCAACACCACACACATACACATACACACACACAAACACATTCATACACATTTATAATTTGTACCATTTATTAATACACCCCATTGTGGTTTGTTGGTACACCTGTATGTGTTGTATGTGGCATGTGGGTGCTTCATTTGGAATACATGTCTCGGGAACTTTTGGCAGTAATTGAGGTCAACTTAAACAGATGAAAGCACATATAGGAAAGAACAGTCTGATTTCTCCAACTACACAAAGCTAAAGTGAGTCCGAGGTAACCTTAACTGAGATGACCTTACAGCCATCTGCCATTTCCCTAATAAGTCAATACAATATGAGATAAGATTTAAAGGCTATAAACATATGAAAACTATTTCCTAGGCCAGTTATGGGTGGCAGGGTAATCCAAAAAAAAAGAGAAAACTAGGCTAGAATCAAAATCAGCAGATGATGTGGAAGCACATGGTCAGCACGGATTAGAGGTTAACATCATGAACTCCAAAAACAGAGTGTCAGGGTTCAGATCCGAGCTCTGCCAACTATTAGGTATGTGACCTATCTGTGCCTCCATTTTATAATCCCTAAAATAAGGATAATAATAGAACCTATCTAGTTTTCATAATATAGTTTTAAGGATTAAACGAGTTAATATCTCTGATAGCATTAAAATTAAATCTGATGTTTAATGACCACATAAGTGTTAATTGTTTATTATTACTTCTTATAGCAACTAAGGGTAGCTTCTTACAGCTGTTCTAAATAAACACTTTAGAATCAAATAAACTTAAGTTTTAGTTCTTATCCAGTATGTGTGACTTTAGGTAAGTCGTTTATCCTCTCTGAGTCAGTTTTCTCAACTTTAAAATGGCACTTATGAGGAGTAAATAAACCATGCATATATAATCTTTAAAACATCAGCTTAGTGTTTATTGTAGTTATTAACACACTGATAGTACTGGCTAAATAAAATGTAGAAGTAAATCAAATGAAGAGAGATCTCTTAATAAAAAGTGATGGACCCCAGCAATGGCTGTCACTAAACTTGGAGGTTCTTAAACATCTATGGTGGGAGAGCAGTGTATTGCTACTTTCAGGGCCACAGAAGATGTTGCTAATCTTTGTTATCAAAAGATATTTTATGACCTGATTTTTGACTTTTAAAGAGAAGGACTTGATTGTCCAGCAGGTGCTTTTCTTATATTTGGTGTGTGTGGTTTGCAAGCAAGAGAAATATAAATGTACATACATTTTTTTGTACACTACATGCTATAAACATATTTTTGTATAAGGGTTATAATCACTAGATGTATCTTTATTCCAAAGTTGCTTCCATATGGTGTATCTTTTCTTTACAACTGTATATTGAATTACTCACAGAGAAAAAATGTGAATACATCAATAAAAACATAATTTTCTCATCCCTACTAAATTACTATATGTCTTGTAGACAGATACAGGGTAAGGTCTTATTAGATTAACACATTAGAATATTTGGGGTGGGTTACAGAGCAGTGATTACAGAAGGATATGTACATGTAAGTAAGATGAGTAGCAGGAAAACAGTTAAATAAAAGTGCTCAATAAGATTTTTAATGAAAAAAGTAAGCTTCTAGACAAAATGAAAAATGGGAACCAGATGTATCCTCATACCTGAAACCATTAAAAAATAGACAAAATATATGAAGCAATAGTTTACAGGCAACAAAGTCAGTAATCCCTGAGAGAAGGGAAACAAATAATTCACTTGATTATTAAAGTCTTCCTCTGCTGAGGTCACCCTTTGGTGAACATTCACATGGCACACAAATATCTTCATATCTTTTGACCATTCTGAGATATTTTGTTCACATATCTCTTTCCCAGACTTCTTTGTCACCACTTTCCAATCATGTTCTTTCCAAGTCCCTCACCATTCAGCCATACCATTGACTACAGCCCATGAGTTGGGATATAATCACATATCTGGCTATTTCTCCTTCCAAGCAAAGTGTACAACCAGGTGCACTGCCTAAAATTCTGGCCACTGGGAAGATTTCCCTTCACCACTCCTTCAGGAATGTCCCCCAAAGAGTCTGTAGTGCAACAGTTGTCCACTCTCAAGTGGTCCCTGCATATCATGCAGAACTACCTCTAAACCAGGCTCCACTCTCTCTTCTTCTGTCTACTGATTATAGGGTATCTTCGAGGTTGGAGTTTTGAAATATGCCTTTGAATAAGCATTTCAGATTTTAATACACTCTAAATTTTATATATAGATACATACTTATAGACATAGATAGATAGATTCTTGGAGAAATATTACTTGACCCATAGTATAACTTATGCTTTATAAATGAGTTTTATTATATGTATCAGCAGATATGCAGGTTTACTGAACATTTTCAGGAAAAATAGTGAAATGTATATATAGAAGAGAGCAATAAAAGGCTAACAGTAATGACCTTTGTACTCTAAATACAGAAATAATTGTCAGAAATACCTGAATTCTATTCTAATTTCATGTTGTGGCTTCAGACAATCTAGATATCCTCTCTGTTTCTGTTTTCTCAAGTAGTAGAATGGATGAAAATGCTACAAATGGCATTAAATAAAATATAGATGACTGGCCATCTATAACCCCAGTAATTAAGTTCTCAAGAAATTCTGCCAATTCTCAAGTTTTTAGGAGCTGATTACCGAGCTTGCATTTCTGTACTTCATCTTGCTTACTTGCCCCTCTGCATTCCAGTGCTCATTAGCACTCACCCCTGAGAGTAGGCAGGAAAAAAAGGTGAAATTCATGTCAATCAATCATGACATTTCTTAATTGCTCTGCTTATTTCTCACAGTGAGAGAGTGAAGAGGATGGGGATAGAACATCATTGTGATTATATAGAAATAGAAAAATACAGCTTCCAGCATATACACCGTGAATATGGCTGCTCCATGCATGCTTGTTGAGTACATGAAAGGTATAAGGTTTTGACATATAACCAATGAAGTAAGTAGGAGGTTTCAGGAAGTCCTAGAAAGAAGTGGAATTTCATTGGCTTGCATTTTTTTCTCTTTAAAAATATAGTTTAAATGCTGATTTTATTTCAATAGGAGGTGAAGAATATCACAATGTGGTTCCTAAAATGATGTATGGAAATTCAAAGAGACATCATTCCACTATCACATTCCTGTGTCCTGATAGTAGGATGCTAGGCTATATTTATATAATTAAAACTAAAGGTTTGGACTCCAGAATGTCTGGGTTCAAATAATTCCAACTCTGCCCTTAACCAGGTAAATTTGAACGATGTGCTTTACCTCACTGTACCTCAGCTTTCATACATATTATTCCAAAATCACAGGGTTTTTGAGATTAACTGAAGTAAAACATGTAAAGCACATAGACATAATTAGCATTAAACAAATGTTAACTATTATTGTGTATAGTACTTTACATTTTAGAAAACATTTTTATATTATCTTATGTGATTACTTTAAATTTTAAAAAGCAAGATCTTTTTCTCTAAAGGTTCTCTTCTGATTACCAAAATATTTAACGTCCATTCTATCTGCCTAGAAATATAATAAAAAATAAGATATGAAGAAATAAATAGGAAGAAATAAAATATGAAGAAAACAAAACCACCCAAAATTCTTGAAGACAAACATTCAGTGTTGCATTTTCTGTGTTTGTTTTGTTTTATTACTTCCTGTGCATATATTTTTTAATCTTTTTTTTTTTTGAGACAGTCTCACTGTCACCCAGGTTGCAGTGCAGTGGTGCAACCTCAGCTCACTGAAACCTCCATCTCCTGGGCTCAAGCGATCCTCCCACATCAGCTTCTCAAGTAGCTGGGACTAAACAGTCGTGCATCACCATACCTGGCTAATTTTTTTTACAGATTGGGTCTTGCTATGTTGCCAGGGCTGGTCTTCAGCTCCTGGGCTCAAGAAGTCCTCCTGCCTCAACCTCTCAAAGTGCTGGGATTACAGGCGTAAGCCACAATGCCCAGGCCCTGTACATATTTTCACCTCATTGAGATAATAGGTTGAAATCCATGAGATGTCAGTGCTCAAATTTTAGGCTCCCAAAAATGGCAATGTGATTTAGTATACAATGTTGTGTCTTGCATTTTTGTCCATTTATTATGATATATACATCATCAGCTATAAGAATGGAGATTATTGTTCCCATTTTATAGTTTTAGAAATTGAAGCTAAGTATATTTAAATAATTTATTCTAAGGGAGATAATTTGCAAGTACTGGAAGTAATAATAAGGTCTAGATCATCTGATTTAAAGGAAAATGCACTTTATCTTATAGCAATTCATCTTTTAAAATTATTAGTTAAAAACATAAATCTTAAAATGAGATGTGATTGAATACTAATCTTATTTTTCATATTTTCAAACAGCATCCTATCCATTCTTCTGTCTTTATAAACTGTCCATCTTCTATTTCACTTTTCCATTTCATGCACTCCCCTCAAAAAGTGCTTGAAGCTTTCTCACTGTCAGTTCATCCAAGGTCATATATTAAATGCCTAAAAAATGAGTCCTAGTGTTTTATAATCACCATATCACAAAGACTATAATAATCTTATCACCAACATTATTAAGATTATTACTCCACCAGTTTCTTCAATCCCTTATTCTCAGCTAAAATATTTTAAAGAATGGCCATACTGCAAAAGAAATTTATAGATTCAATGCTATCCCCATCAAGCTACCATTTACTTTCTTCAAAGAATTAGAAAAAACTACTTTAAATTTCATATGGAACCAAAAAAGAGCCTGTATAGCCAAGATAATCCTAAGCAAAAAGAACAAAGCTGGAGGCATCACGCTACCTGACTTCAAACTATACTACAAGGCTGCAGTAACTAAAACAACATGGTACTGGTACCAAAACAAATATATAGACCAACAGAACAGAACAGAGGCCTCAGAAATAATGCCACACACCTACAACCATCTGATCTTTGACAAGCCTGACAAAAACAAGCAATAGGGAAAGGATTCCCTATTTAATAAATGGTGTTGGGAAAACTAGCTAGCCATATGCAGAAAACTGAAACTGGGCCCTTTCCTTACACCTTATACAAAAATTAACTCAAGCTGGATTAAAGACTTAAACGTAAGACCTAAAACCATAAAAACTCTAGAGGAAAACCTAGGCAATACCATTCAGGACATAGGCATGGGCAAAGACATCACAAATAAAACACCAAAAGCAATGGCAACAAAAGCCAGAATTGACAAATGGGATCTAATTAAACTAAAGAGCTTCTGCACAGCAAAAGAAACTATCATCAGAGTGAACAGGCAACCTACAGAATGGGAGAAATTTTTGGCAATCTATCCATCTGACAAAGAGCTAACATCCAGAATCTACATGGGTGAAGGATATGAACAGACTCTTCTCAAAAGAAGATATTTATGCAGCCAACAAACATATGAAGCAAAGCTCATCATCACTGGTCATTAGAGAAATGCAAATCAAAACCACAATGAGATACCATCTCACACCAGTTACAATGACGGTCATTAAAAAGTCAGGAAACAACAGCAGATGCTGGAGAAGATGTGGAGAAATAGGAATGCTTTTACACTGTTGGTGGGAGTGTAAATTAGTTCAACCATTGTGGAAGACAGTGTGGCAATTCCTTAAGGATCTAGGACTCAAAATACCCTTTGACCCAGCAATCTCATTACTGGGTATATAACCAAAGGATTATAAATCATTCTATTATAAAGACACATGCACACTTATGTTTATTGCAGCACTATTCACAATAGCAAAGACTTGGAACCAACCCAAATGTCCATCAACGATAGACTGGATTAAGAAAATGTGGCACATATACACCATGGAATACTATGCAGCCATAAAAATGGATGAGTTTATATCCTTCGTAGGGACATGGATGAAGCTGGAAACCATCATTCTCAGCAAAACAACACAGGAACAGAAAATCAAACACCGCATGTTCCCACTTATAAGTGGGAGTTGAACAATGAGAACACATGGACACAGGGTGGGGAACATCACACTCTGGGGCCTGTCAGGGGGTGGGGAGCTAGGGGAGGGATAGCATTAGGAGAAATACCTAATGTAGGTGACGGGTTAATGGGTGCAGCAAACCACCATGGCACGTGTATACCTATTTAAGAAACCTGCACGTTCTGCACATGTATCCCAGAACTTAAAGTATAATAATAATAAAAAAGAAAATCTCAAATGTCATGTTATTTCACCATCTGTTTTGGAAACATTTCCAAAATATATAAGTGTTCTCTCATATAACCCTAATGTCATTGTCACACACAATAAAATTAACAAAAATACCTTAGTAAGAATAACATGCAAGTTGTATTCAAATTTTTTGATTGCCTAAAAAATATGTTTCACAGTTAGTTTTGTGACCTACAATCTATATCAGGTTAGTCTCACATTGCCATTTGGATATTGTACCAGTTAAGTTTCCAAGAAAGCAGTAAGATGATATTAAGAGTGCAAGATATTTATTGGGAGAACGAAAAACAGAAAGCAAGATTGGAGATGGGGAAACCGTAACACCACCATGCAATTGTAATAAAATTTCTGCCAGCCCAGCAGGAAACTCTAGATCCCATTATAGATGTCCCATCCTAGGCAGAAATTACAAGACCTATATGCTACATTCTTCTTCACTCAATAGGGAGAGCAGAGAACAAAAAGCTGAAGACGACCTACAGGAACTCACATCTGGAGGCTGTCAGCTAGGCAAGAAGGGTTTTTTTAATGGAGGATCTGAGAGGTACATCTCTGTGTCTGCCACAGTTGTTTTGTTGAGTCTCTTTCGTTCTTCGTTCTACTGACTTATCGAAAGAACTGTGTTGAGGTTTCTGTAGAATAGCGTACATTCTGCATGTGTTTGTGGCATTCTTTAGTTTTTTTTTTATAATCCTCCTCATGTCTGATAAACGGGACATTATCTGTGAATGCTTGATTAGATTAAGTTTCAACATTTTTGGCAAAAATACCTCATAGATGTGCTTGAATTTCATATTGTGTCTATGTGTTAGGAGATAAAGATTATCCATTGCATTAGTCCATTTTCACACTGCTATATAAAACTTTCCAAGGCTGGGTAATTTATAAAGGAAAGAGGTTTAATTGACTCACAGTTTTGTATAGCTGGGGAGGCCTCAGGAAACTTATAATCACAGTGGAAGGCAAAGTGGAGTCAGGCACCTTTACAAGGCAGCAGGAGAGAACAGCATGGGGGAAACCAGCCCCATGATACAATTATGTCTACCTGGTCTCTCCCATGATATGTGGGGATTTGGGGGATTATGGGGATTACAATTCAAGATGAGATTTTGGGTGGGGACCAAGCCAAACCATATCACCCATCAATTTTTTATTTAATCATTTTATGCCATGATAATTATTATACTATTAAGAATCACAAAGTCATGATTTTATAATTCTATAATTTCTTCAACATTTATTAGCATGCAATCTTCTGTAAAGAATAGCTTTCCCTGTAACCCCGCTGGAAATGAGGAAACAACAACAACAAAGAATATCTTTCTCTTATCAATATGAACTACTTTGTTACTCTACAAGGAAATTGTAAATGAAAAAGTAAATAAAGGAATAAATGCTTAACTATTTTCCTGCATAGAGCCAATTTTCATAAGGAGCCGTGTCCTACTTACTTTCTATGACTAATGAGATTTTATGTTTTATTTTGTGTTTTATTTATATTGCTTTTTGTTTTCTCATTTTCATGTAATATTATAAACTCATGGATTTTGTTTGGACTCATATTTAAGAATAGAATTTATTGCTAAAAAGAGGGTATTTAGGTACAAAATTTAAAACTAACCCATTTATTCTGCTACTCTCTACTGAAATTTTAATGAAAACAATGAAATGTTTTGCTCCCCCAAACTACTAAATGCAAGATAAATAGAATTATACATTTATTCATGGATCTCTCTATCACATTAAAATTAAGAACTACTCTTCTATATAACCTTAATACTTTATAAACTCAGTACATTCTTTTGCCCATTATAATAATATATGTCAAATTAAAATGGTTCCATTTTCTTTGCATAAGAACCCCTTCTTTCCTTTGTATTTTTAAAAAATGTGTAAGTTTTAATTTTGAAATTAATTCAGGTTTATAAAACATTGCAATATAATAGTACAAAGAATTTCTGAATGTCCTTCCCCAGCTTCCCTGAAACAGAGACTTGTGGGTATGTTGGACCATGTGGCAACCTTGAGAAGTAATGTCATTAACTAAGGATAGTAGTGTAAAAGATGGAAGGAATCTTGGTTCTGAATGATTATGGAGTTGCTGTACTAGTTGAGGACAGCCTGCCCTTAGCTTCTTGTTTGTGGGAGAGAAATGAAACTCTTTTCGTGTAGCAGATATTTTGGGTTTTCTATAATATGCATGCAGGCTAGTCTCTTCTTAACTGATGCCTAAAGACTTCTCACATTTATCCCCATTATGATCATTCTCACAACATCTTGTAGCATGCTGTTTTACTGCATATTTATTCTTTTCATTTTGCATTACTCATAATATTTTTGGGAAGGAATTATGTTCTGAAATATAGCATCTGGATATTCATACTAAGTAGCCTT
This sequence comes from Pan troglodytes, assembly GCF_028858775.2. Lineage (NCBI taxonomy): Eukaryota > Metazoa > Chordata > Mammalia > Primates > Hominidae > Pan > Pan troglodytes. The sequence continues at coordinate 66,918,821 of NC_072403.2, forward strand.
TTTAACTTTTATACAATTGTGTAGGTTTACACACTTTCTGAACCCAAAAATCAGTCATAATCAGTGCACCCTTATATGTAAACACTATCCCAAATCGTCTCTTAACTAGAATACCTATCTTGTGCCTTGAAATCAGGTGTGCTTTGACTATTCAGTAGCTCACCGTCTACTGGTCAAAAAGTCTTATAAATTCCCTATATTCTAATTTTATCACTTAATCATCACTTCATGGTTATAAGGTGAACAGATTGGAAATTATTGGAATTTAATAAGTAAATAAACTGTGACAAGAGATAGCAAAAAAATTTTGTCGTCTCATTCTGGTGAGATATAGAATCAGGATTAGAAAATATTGTTTTTGTCTTCTGCCCTGTATGTCTACTATTTAATATGTAGCAAAAATGCATCTGTATATAATAAAGACCCATATGGAATATTTTTAAAGCCTTACATTTTAACACATGATGATTTCCAAATTCCTTAAGTCACATTATTTTCAGTACCTCATATATTTTTTAATTCTCACTGTGTCATATTTATTTCCAAACTAGTAGTGAAGTGTTAAATATATATTATCAGGCATCATCTCTGTAACAGCAAAGAAATCACATATTTCAACTTAATCTACGCCCTGAGCAGTTGCTAAAGATGAAGCCACATTATTTTTTATGTTTGTAGCCAAGTCAATTTTGTGATTTTTCCCATTTCTATAAATCAATTGAAACCAATATTATAATATTACTTATTCCATAGTATATTTTACACCATGAATACAGTGTAATTTTAATAACAAGAATTACTGTGGATAATGTTTACCTTTTGCTTCTAATTAAAATGTATAAGTCATACACAACATTTAAAATAAATTTTGTTTGGTTAATTTGCAAAAGTTGTTTAGCCAAATGTTCAGGGTAAGCTGTAATAATCACATGAATGTATTTACTAACATAAAAAATGGGTAGATTGGGGTGATGGGGGAGGGATAGCATTAGGAGATATACCTAATGCAAATGACGAGTTAATGGGCGCAGCACATCAACATGGCACATGTATACATATGTAACAAACCTGCACGTTTGTGCACATGTACCCTAGAACTTTAAGTATATATATATATAAAGTAGATTGTTTTTATTATATCAGGACACACATATAATAAAAATACTCTGTAACTAACCAGAATTTATATGTTTACTGGGACATTAGATAATTACTCTAAAATTGCCATGGAAACAAGGACACTTTAAGACAGTCATCATTGACTCTTTATGACCATTTATGTTACTATCTCCCTATGTTTCAAATTTGCTTATATAGAAATGTTTCTAGAGTGCTAAAATAACTCACCAATTATTACACAGTTATTACGTTGCATTTGGTTCCCAGAAATGCAAAATTCATTCCTGCAAAAAGTATTTCTAAACATTTGTTTCTCATTTACCATGTGCTTGGTAATGTAGTGAAAACATTGCTAACATGTATAAATAGGAACACATAATGTAGAATACACACGTTTTCCCTCATTTGCTAGCTTTCCCTTTTTTGTCACAATAAGCTATGTGTAGCAAGATAATTTGAGCAATTCATTGTGTTCTTTTCACTATTGTGAGCTCAGCATGGGAAACAAAAGTGATAGGTTTTTCCATTCCTATTCCCTCAAAATGAGGAGCTAGGGCTTTGGGTGTTAGTGATCTGGGTTTCCCTTACCCCAATTGGAAATCATCATTCTTAGTAAACTATCGCAAGGACAAAAAAACAAACACCGCATGTTCTCACTCATAGGTGGGAACTGAACAATGAGAACACATGGACACAGGAAGGGGAACATCACACTCTGGGGACTGTTGTGGGGTGAGGGGAGGGGGGAGGGATAGCATTAGGAGATATATCTAATGCTAAATGATGAATTAATGGGTGCAGCACACCAGCATGGCACATGTATACATATGTAACTAACCTGCATGTTGTGCACATGTACCCTAAAACTGAAAGTATAATAATAATAAAATAAAAAAATAAATCATATAATTATACAGAAAAAAAAACAACCCCATCAAAAAGTGGGCAAAGGATATGAACAGACACTTCTCAAAAGAAGACATTTATGCAGCCAACAAACATATGAAAAAATGCTTATCATCACTGGTCATTAGAGAAATGCAAATCAAAACCACAATGAGATGCCAGTTAGAATGGCAATCATTAAAGAGTCAGGAAACAACAGATACTGAAGAGGATGTGGAGAAAAAGGAACACTTTTACACTGTTGGTGGGAGTGTATATTAGTTCAACCATTGTGGAAGACAGTGTGGCAATTCCTCAAAGATCTAGAAACAGAAATACCATTTGACCCAGCTATCCCATTACTAGGTATATACCCAAAGGATTATAAATCATTCTACTATAGAGACTCATGCACAAGTATGTTTATTGTGGCACTATTCACAATAGCAAAGACTTGGAACCAATCCAGATGTCCATCAATGATAGACTGGATTAAGAAAATGTGGCACATATACACCATGGAATACTATGCAGCCATGAAAAAGGATGAGTTCATGTCCTTTGCAGGGACACGGATGAAGCTGGAAACCATCATTCTCAGCAAACTAACTCAAGGTCAGAAAACCAAACACCACATGTTCTCACTCATAGGTGGGAATTGAACAATGAGAACACATGGACACAGGGTGGGGAACATCACACACTGGGGCCTGTCGGGGGGGTGGGGTGGGGAGCTAGGGAAGAGATAGCATTAGGAGAAACACCTAAGGTAAATGATGGGTTGATGGGTGCAGCAAACCACCATGGCACGTGTATATCTATGTAACAAACCTGCATATTCTGCACTTGTACCCCAGTACTTAAAGTATAAAAAAATAAATAAAAATAAACCTTTTTTCCTATTAAAAAATAAATAAATAAAATAAAAATATGGATTCAGAAGATACTGTTTTTGCATAGAGGAAGCTAAAGGTATTTAATGTTAAATGAGTGGAAGTAAATCACCCTGATGAAATGTTAAATGTTAAAACCATTAACGTTTAACTCTTGATGCAGCACTACAAAAGTGGCAGAGCCTCCAAACAGTGTGATTGTGTGTATGACTGACATGAAACATGATGTTCTGAAATCATGGAGAAAGCCCTGTGTCAAAATTAAACAAGGGGAAAGTAGATGTTGCCACCAGAGAAACTCAGTCTCAAATGGATTGCAGAAACTGAGCGAAGAAGAAAAGCAGACTGAATCCACTGGAGCTGCACTGTCTAGCATAATAATCACTACTCACCCAAGGCTATTTAAATTGAACATAAATGTATTAAAATTAGATAAAATTTAATTATTCATTCACACGCCACATTTTACATGCTCAATGGCAAGATATGGCTATGGCTACTACATTAACTCACAGAATAGATAAATTCCATTATCACAGAAAGTTCTATTGGACAGATTTTCCCTAGCGCTTATGCCATACTAAGGAGAGATAAAATAAAAACGACTGAGATTTTATTTCACAATAATATGTCATTTAGAAAATTTAGAAATATGGCACTTATCAGATGACCAGTTTCAAGCAGAAAATTATTATTGTCCCAATTAAATTTTTTTCTTTCTTCTTCTTTTTCTGTATATCTCCTTCCTTCCTACCATCCTTTCTTCTTTTCTTCTCCATTTCTCTCACCCTCTTTTTTCTTTTCCCTTTAAATGCATTCTTATAATTCTCAAAATGTCATGTGGAAAGATCTTACAACAAACGAGTAAAGTAAATATGTTCCTGTGCAACTTGGTATAGTAATGGACTGCACTTAAAAGCAAGATAGCAAGATTTTCCTCAAAGGTTTGTGTTTTGTCTAAAATTTGATATTAATATTTTCTTTCTAGCAACTAGAGATTAAAGGAAAAGGAAAAAAATAATCTCTCTTAAAACAACTAGAAAGACCAGTGGGGAAAAGTAAAAAAACAAACAAACAAACAAAATCTACTTAAAAATATTTGATACCCATGCAGGCAGAAAGGAAGAGAGATACTACCAGAGAAGTGAATCAAACATTTGGGTTATTTTTTCCCTAGAATGGTTCACTAATGGTGACAGTATTATTAATATATGAGAAACTGAATTGAACTCAGTCAGGCTCATAGGTATGAGAGAAGAAGGATTGGAATTTACAGAACACCAAAGAGGAGGTTCCCTAGCAAACACACCAAAGTTTATATGGGAAACTTTAATAAAGGGCTACACACTAAGAATAAGGGCAAACCAGAAATGGAGCAACCTTAACAAGAATGAATGAAAGACCAGACTTAAATTGTACCTATAAGTGAGTTAATTGAAGTAATTTGAAATTATTAATGCCCGTAACCTAGTTTTCTGCGAAAAACAAACTAAATCTTCTCTGGAAGAATATATCTTCCAGAGCCTCAATTTTTCTCTGTTATTTATCACATATAATGCCTAGAACTTACTCAAATTAAGCAGAATTACAAGGATATAAGATTATATGACCAAAACTTTAGCTATATGAAGTATTTATTATGGGAAATTCAAATAATGAAAATGCCAGAAACAAATTTTATAAAAATTAAGATTGCTATGTTCAAGCAATTAAAAGATAAAATTGAGAATTTTGAAGAAAAAGTGAAAATTATTTTTTTAAAGTGAAAATTTTAGAACTGAAAAATACAACAGACAAAAATTAAGAATTCAATGAATGAGTTACAGTTGAAGAGAAATTAATAAACCAGAAGATAAATCAGAAAAGATATGCTGATTGAAACACAGAGATTGAAAAGAATGGAAAGTGTAAAGAGGGGGCATAAGAGAAATATGAGACATGATATAAAGTAAAGGCATAATATACATTTATTTGAAGCCATGAATGGAAAAAAAATAAATGAAATGAGGTACAAGCAATCATTGAAGAGGGAGCGGCCGATAATGTTCCAAAATTGGCAAGTGACATCAAGTAATAAGCTTTATGAATCTTAGGATAAACAAAAATAATATCAGCAATAACAACATCAAAAAACTGCCTGGAAATAAAACTCCTGAAAGGCCAATAAAAAAGGGAAAAAGTCTAATATTCTTATCTCCCCAACTCTGTAGTAGCCTTGAAAATCATCAGGTTTGCAACTACAGTAGCTGTAAAAACCAGTAGCCTTATTGGCACTGGAAAAGAACAGATTTAGGAGCTCCTCAAAAGCCACAGCCCAGACAATTGCCTCTATTAACCCTTTTGGCAATTCACTGTAAAGCTCCATTTTCAGAGTTTGTATTTATTTGACCTGACTCAGAGCTGTGAAAATAATGCTATCTCCCATGAACTTGTCAAAAAAAATCAAGAACAACTGTTTAACAACACAACTGACTGAGTTTGCATTATGAGTTGGGGTTAACAATTGGCTGATTAAAAAATCAAAAGGAAAACTTGAAAATAATATGTCCATAAGGGACTTTGATAAATTCCAACATATATCTGGAAATCTAGAAGGTCATGCAAAAATGCAGCAATGAGAGAGTTGGAGCAAGATAGAACAGAAAACTCCAGAGATTGTCCTCCCCACCCTATAAACCAAGTTAACAACTATCTACAAAGAAAAAATACCTTCATAAGAACCAAAAATAAGGTGAGCACTCACAGTACCTAATTTTAACTTCATATCACTGAAAGGAGCACGGAAGAGCTAAGAAAAACAGTCCTGAATCACTGATGCCACCCCTCCCCTACCCAAGGTGGTGGTGGCATGTTGCTGCCAGCATCTCTGGGTGCTGGGGGAGCGTGAACACAGCAATTGTGAGGCATTGAACTCAATGCTGTCCTGTTAGAGTAGAAAGGAAACCCAGACCAAACTTAACTGCTGCCTGCCCACAGAGGGAGCATTTAAATAAGCCCTAGCCAGAGGGAAACTGCTGATCCCAGTGGCCTGAACTTGAGTGCTCTCAAACTTCCCACCTAATCCAAAGTGCTCTCTGTCTTTAAGTAAACTTGAAAGGCAGTTTAGTCCATAAGAACTGCAACTCATAGGCAAGTCCTAAGGCTGAACTAGGCCTAGAGACATTAAACTGGGGCAGGAGGGGTGTGGGAGGATAGTGAGATATTAAGATACCAGCTAGGACAGCCAAGGGAGCGCTGGCATCACCCCTCCTCTAACCCCAGGCTGCATAGCTCATGGCTTCAAAGAGACCCCTTTCTTCTGCTTGAGGAGAGGAGAGGGAAGAGTGGGGAGGACTTTGTCTTGCGTCTAGGATACCAGCTCAGCCACAGTAGCATAGGGCACTGTTCAGATTCGTGAGGCCCTTGTTCCAGACCCGAGCTCCCAGATTACATTTCTAGACACACCCTGGGCCAGAAGTGAAGCACTACCTTGAAGGAAGGGACCCATTCCTGCGAGCATTTATCACCTGCTAACTGAAGAGTTTTTAGGTGCTGAATAGCAGAGATACCCAGGTATACACTGAGGGCCTTGATGAGCCTCTGAGACTTGCCGGCTTCATGTGAGATTCAGCATATTACAAGCTGTGGTGGCTACAGGGCAAAACTACTTCTCTTTGAGAAAAGTAGGGGAAAAGTAAAAGGGTCTTTGTCTTGCACCTTAGGTACCAACACTGCCACAGGTGAGTAGAGCACCAAGTGGACTCTTGGGGTCCCTGATTCCAAGACTTGACTCTTGGATGGCATTTCTAGACCTGCCATAGGTCAGAGGGGTCCCACTGCTCTGAAGGGTGAGTCCCAGGCCAGACAACATTCACCACAAGCTGACTTAAGAGACCTTGGGCCATAAGAGAACATCAGTAATAGTCTGGAAATACTCCTTATAACCAGAGGTGGCAATGGCTACAGGGTGAGACACCACTGCCTTTTGAAAGGAGTGGGAATGGTGGGAAGGACTGCATCTTGTGATGTGAGTTCCAGCTTGGCTGCAATACAGTAGAAAACCACGTAGACTTCTGAAGTTTTTGACTAGTACCTGACTCTGGAATGGCACTTCTGGATCCCCCCAGAGTCTGGGGGACTTCACTGCCTTGAAGGGAAAAACACAGGCCTGGCTGGCTTTGCCACCTGTTGATTGCAGAGCCCCAGGGCCTTGAGAAAACAGTCAATAGCCAAGAAGTGGTAACAGCAGGTCTTGGGCAAGACACAGCAGGCTTCTGCTCTGACCCAGTGCAGTCATAGTGGTGGTAGACACAGGAGCACTTGTGTAAATTCACCTCCAGCTTTAGATGGTTTAGAACAGAGACAGAGACTATATATTTGGGAGAAAGTAAGGGAGGAGAACAAGAGTCTCTGCATTGTAATCCAGAGAATTCTCCCAGAAACTGTCCAAGATCTTCAAGGTAGTATTTCTAACAGTGTCCAAGAACCATAGCATTAATAGGCTTGGGGTGGCCCCTAAAGCAGAAACAACTTAGATCACAACATTCACATCCTTTCAAATATTTGGAAAGCCTTCTCTAAAAGGATGACTACAAATAAGCCCAGAAAGTGAAGACTATGATAAATATTTAATTCTCCAGTACCAAGACACCAAAGAACATCTACTAACATCAACACCATCCAGGAAAAAGTGACCTCACCAAATGAACTAAATAAGGTACCAGGGACCAATCCTAGAGAAACAGAGACATGTGACCTTTAAGAAAGACAATTCAAAATAGCTGTGTTGAGAAAACTCAAAGAAATTCAAGATAACACAAGAAGGAATTAAGAATTCTATCAGAGATATTTTTAAAAAATCAAGCAAAAATTCTGGACCTGAAAAATGCAATTAGAATGTTGAAGAATGTGTCAGCCTTTTAACAGCATGGATCTAGCAGAAGAAAGAATTAGTGAGCTTGAAGACAAGCTATTTGAAAATACACAGAGGAGCCAAAAGAAAAAAAATCGAAAACAATAAAGCACATGTACAGGATCTAGATATAATAGCCTCAAAAAGGCAAATTTAAGAGATATTGGCTTAAAGATGAGGCAGAGAAAGAGATTGAGGTAGAAAGTTTATTCAAAAAGATAATAGCAGAGAACTTCCCAAACTTTCCCAACTGACATATTGAAAGATATCAATATCCAAGTTTAAGAAATTGATAGAACACCAAGCAGATTCAACCCAAACAAACTACCTGAAGGCATTTAATAATTAAACTCCCAAAGGTCAAGGATGAAGGATGAATCCCCAGAACAGCAAGAGGAAAGAAACAAACAACATACAATGGAGTTCCAATCTGTCTGGCAGCAGACTTTTCAGTGGAAATCTTACAGGACAGGAGAGAGTGGCAAGAGATATTTAAAGTGTTAAATAAAAATAACTTTTATCTTAGAAAAGTATATCTAGCAAAAATATCCTTCAAGCAATAAGGAGAAAGAAAGACTTTCCGAGACAAAATCTGAAAAGTTTCATCAATACCAAACCTGTCCTACAAGAAATGTTAAGGGCAGTGTTTCAATCAGAAAGAAGAAAATCACTAATGCGGAATAAATAATTACTGAAAGTTCAAAACATACTGGAAGTAGTAAGTATACAAAAAAACACAGACCATTATAACACTGTAACTGAGGTGTGAAAACTACTCTTATCCTAAGTAGAAAGATTAAACAATTAACCAATCAAAAACAATAACTGCAACAACTTTTCCAGGTATATGCAGTACAACTAGATACAAACAGAAACTATAAAAAGTTAAAAAGGAGGGTGACAAAGTTACGGGAAGTTTTTATTAGTTTCTTTTTGCTTTTGTGTTTGTTTAAGCAAATAGTGTTAAGTTATTATTAGGTTAAAATAATGGGTTATAAGATACTATTTGCAAGCCTCATGGTAACCTCAAACCAAAAAACATACAATGGCTAAACAACAAATAAAAAGCAAGAAACTAAATCATAACACCAGGGAAAATCATCTTCATGACAGGAAGGCAGAAATAAAAGAAAGAAAGAGAAGACCACAACAAACCAGAAAACAAATAATAAAATGGCAGGAGTAAGTCCTCACTTATCAATAATAATATTGAATGTAAATGGACTAACTCTCCAATCAAAAGATATAGACCAACGGAATGGATAAACTAAACAAGACCCATCAATCTGTTGCCTACAAGTAACACGCTTCACCTATAAAGACACACAAAGACTGAAATAAAGGAATGGAAAAAGATATTCCATGTCAATGGAAACTACAAAAGAGAAGGAGTAACTACACTTATATCAGACAATGTAGATTTCAAAACAAAAACTATAAGAAGAAACAAAGGAAGTCACTATATAATGATAGAGGGATCAATTCAGCAAGAGGATATAACAATTTTAAATATATATGCACCCAAAACAGGAGCACCCAGACATATAAATGAAATACTATTAGAGCTAGAGAGAGATAAGCTCCAATACAATACTAGCTAGAGACCTTAATACCCCATTTCCAGCATTGGACAGATCTTTCAGACAGAAAATCAACAAGGGAACATCAGACTTAATCTGCACCATAGATAAAATGAAGGTAGTAGATACAGAACATTTTATCCAAGAGCTACAGAATACACATTCTTTTCCTCAGTGCATGGATCATTCTCAAGGACAGACCATATGTTAGATCACAAAACAAGTTTTAAAAATTTTAAAAATTGAAATAATATCAAGCATCTTCTCTGACTGCAATGGAATAAAACTAGAAATTAATAACAAGAGGAATTTAATAAATTACAAGAATACATGGAAATTAAACAACATGCTGCTGGATGACTGGTGGGTCAGTGAAGAAATTAAGAAGAAAATTGAAAAAATCCTTGAAACAAATTATAATGGAGACAGAACATAGGAACACCTGTGGGATACAGCAAAAGCAGTACTAAGAGGGAAGTTCATAGATATAAGTGCCTACATTTAAAAGGAGAAAAAACTTCAAATAAACAATCTAATGATGCATTTTAAAGAGCTAGAAAGGGAAAAGTAATCCAAACACTAAATTAGCAGGAGAAAATAAATAATAAAGATCAGAGCCAAAATAAGTGAAATAGAAATTAAAAAATACAAAAGATCAATAAAAAAGGTTCATTTTTCTGAAAAGCTAAACAAAATTGACAAACTTTTAGCCAGACTAACTAAGAAAAAATGAGAGATGATCTAAATAAATAAAATCAGAAATAAAAAAGGAAGCATTACAGCTGATAACTGCAGAAATTCATAGGATCATTAATGGTTACTATGAGCAACTATATGCCAATAAATTGGAAAGTCTGGAAGAAATAGATAAATTCCTATATACATAAAACCTACCAAAATTGAAACAGGAAGAAATTCAAAACTTGAGAAAGCCAATAACAAGTAACAAGATCAAAGCCATAATAAAAAGTCTTACAGTAAAGAAAAGCCCGGAACCTAGTGGCTTCACTGCCAGATTTTACCAAACATTCAAAGAACAACTATTACCAATTGTACTCAAACTATTCAGAAAAATAGAGAAGAGAATACTTGCAAACTCATTCTGTGAAGCCAATATTACCTTGACATACCAAAACCAGATAAAGACATATTTAAAAAAAAAGAAAACTACGGGCCAATATCACTGATGAATATTGATCCAGAAATCCTGAACAAAATACTAGCAAACCAAATTGAACAATACATTAGAAAGATCATCCATTATGACCAAATGGGATTTATCCCTGGGTGCATGGATGGTTCAACATATACAAGTCAATCAATATGATACATCATATTGATAGAATAAAGTATAAAAAGCATATGATCATTTCAATTGATGCTGAAATGCATTTGATAAAATTCAACATTTCTTCATTGTAAAAATCCCCAAAAAACTGGGTATAGAAGGAAAATACCTCAACACAATAAAAGCCATATATGACAGACACACAGCTAGTATCACACAGAATGGGGAAAAACTGAAAGCTCTTCCTCTAAGATCTGGAACACAACAAGGATGCCCACTGTCACCTCTGTTATTCAACATAGCACTGGAAGTCCTATCCAGAGCAATCAGACAAGAGAAATATATAAAGGACCTCCAAATTGGAAAGGAAGAATTCAAATAATCCTTATATGCTGATGATAAGATCTTATATTTGGAAAAACCTAGAGTCCACAAGAAAACAATTAAAACTGATAAATTCAGTAAAGCTGATGGATACAAAATCAACATACAAAAATCAGTAGCATTTCTGTATGTCAATAGTGAATAATGTGGAAAACAAATCAAAAAGTAATTCCATTGATAAAGTCACAAATGCAATTAAATACCTAGAAATTAACTTAATCAAAGAAGTGAAAGATCTCTATAATAAAAACCATAAAACACTGAAGAAATTAAAAGGGACACAAAAAACTGGAAATACATTCCATGTCCACTGTTAAAATGTCCATACTACCCAAAGTGTTCTATAGATCAAATACAATACCTATCAAAATACGAATGACATTCTTCACAGAAAAGAAAAATCTGAAATTTATATGGAACCACAAAAGACTCTTGCGAGAAGTCAGGGACCCGAAACAGAGGGACCAGCTGAAGCCACGGCAGAAGAACATAAATAGTGAAGATTTCATGGACATTTATTAGTTCCCCAAATTAATACTTTTATAATTTCTTACACCTGTCTTTACCGCAATCTCTGAGCATAAATTGTGAAGATTTCATGGACATTTATCACTTCCCCAAACATTATTCTTATAATTTCCTATGCCTGTCTTTGCTTGAATCTCTTAATCCTGTCATCTTCGTAAGCTGAGGATGTATGTCGCCTCAGGACACTTTGATGATTGTGTTAACTGCACAAATTGTTTATAAAACATGTGTGTCTGAACAATATGAAATCCGGGCACCCTGAAAAAGAACAGGATAACAGCGATATTCAGGGAACAAGGGAAATAACCACAAGGTCTGACTGCTTGTGGGGCCGGGGAGAACAGAGTCATATTTTTCTTACTGCAGAAAATGAGTAGGAGAAAATCACAGAATTCTTTTCCCAGTAAGGAATAACCCTGGGAAGAGAATTCATTCCCAGAGGAGGCTTATGGACGGCTGCTCTGGGGGTGTCTGTCTTATGCAGTTGAAGATAAGGGATAAAATATGCCCTGGTCTCCTGCAGTGCCCCCAGGCTTGCTAGGATTAGGAAATTTCAGCCTGGTGAATTCTAGTCAGATCAGTTCTCTGCTCTTGAACCCTGTCTCCTGTTAAGATGTTTATCAATGACAATGCATGCACAGCGTGACATGGAACATCATCAGTAATTATAATTTCATCTGGCCTTGTAACCTTGCTCTGTCCTTCTGTCCTTGTGATCTCTTATTGCCCCTAAAGCATGTAATCTTGTGACCCACTCCCTATTCAATCCTCCCCTTTTGAAATCCCTAATAAAAACGTGCCGTTTTTGCTGCTCAGGGGGCATCATGGAACCTGCTGACTTGTGATGTCACCTCCAGAGGCTCAGCTGTAAAATTTCTCTCTTTTTTACTCTTTCTCTTTATTTCTCAGACCAGTCAACACTTAGGGAAAATAGAAAAGAACATACATTGAAATATTGGGGGCTGGTTTCCCCAGTAAAGACCCAGAATCGCCAAAGCTATCCTAAGCCAAAAGAACAAAACTGGAAAAATCACATTTTCCCCTGGCTTCAAATTCTACTACAGAGCTATAGTAACCAAAACAGCATGGTACTGGCATACAAACAGACACATAGACCAATAAAACAGAATACAGAACCCAAAAACAAATCCACACACCTATAGTGAATTCATTTTTGACAAAGGTGCCAAGAAAATACACTGGGGAAAAGATAGTCTCTTCCATAAATTGTGCTGGGAAAACTGGATTACCATAGATCCATGGATCACAAAAGAATAAAACTATTTGCCTATCTCATACCATATAAAAATAGCAAATCAAAATGGATTAAAGACTTAAATATAAGATCTCAAACTATGAAACTACCACAAGAAAATATTGGGGAAAATATCCAGGACATTGGTCTGGGCAAAGATTTCTTGAACAATACCCCAGAAGCACAGGCAACCAAAGCAAACATGGAAAAATGGGATCACACACCAAGTTAAAAAGCTTCTGAACAGCAAAGAGTACAACCAATGAAGTTAAGAGACAACTCAGTAAATGGGAGAAAATATTTGCAAACTACCACCTCTGACAAGGGATTAATAACAAGAACATATAAGGAGCTCAAACAACTCTATAGGTAAAAAATCTAATAATCTGATCAAAAATGGGCAAAAGGTTTGAATAGACATTTTTTCAAAAGAAGACATACACATGGAAAACAGGCATATGAAAAGGTGATTACCATCACAGATCATCAGAGAAATGCAAATCAAAACTACAATGAGATATTATCTCATTCCAGTTAAAATAGCTTATATCCCAAAGATAGGCAATAACAATTACTTGTGATGGTGTAGAGAAAAGGGAATCCTTGTACATGGTTGGTGGGAATGTAAATTAGTACAACCAGTATAAAGAACAGTTTGGAGGTTCCTCAACAAAGCAAAAATTGAGCTACCATATGATTCAGTAGTCCCACTGCTGGATATATACTCAAAAGAAAAAATATCAGTATATCAAAGAGATATCTGCACTTCTATGTTTTTTGCAGCACTCTTTACAATAGCTAAGATTTGAAAGTAACCTAAGTGTTCATTAACAGATGAATAGATAAAGAAAATAGGATACACATACACAATGGAGCACACTGTTCGGCCATAAAAATGAATGAGCTCCAGTCATTTACAACAACATGGATTGAACTGGATATCATTATGTTAAGTAAAATAAGCCAGGCACAAAAAGACAAACATCACATATACTCAATTGTGGGAACCCAAACTCAAAACAATTGAACTCATGAACCTAGAGAGTAGAAGAATTATTACCAGAGGCTAAGAAATGTAGTGAGGGCTTGGCAGGGGAGATGAGTAAAGTTAATGGTTACAAAAAAAAAAATAGAAAGAATGAATAAGACCCACTGTACAATAGCACAATAGAGTGACTATAATCAATAATAATTGTATATTTTAAAACAACCTAAAGAATGTATTTGGAGTTTTTGTAACTCAAAGGATACATGCTTCAGGGAATGAATATCTCATTCTCCATGATGTGCTTATTTCACATTTTCATGCCTCTATCTAAACATTTCATGTACCTCATAAATATATACACTTACTATGTACCCACAAAATTTGTTAAATATTATTTTAAAAATTCTAAAAAAAGTCATGCACAGGACTCTACATGTCCAGGGCTGGGGGCCAGCCCAGGAAAGAGTTGAAAAGACCTCATTTCTCACCTATGGTTGACCTTGAGGTTCTGTGTGAGCAGGAATTAAAGGCTAAGGAAGAGCTATAAACTCCCTGTGCAAGCATTGAAATTATACCCAACACACACGCAGAGCTCTTCAGCAAAAGCTAGGAGATATACACATTCAAGTCATTTAAGAAAATATGTCTGATCATTAAAGGGGCACTTAACTAACTGAACAGAGGCTTCAGTGTCCACACAAAACAAATAATACAAGCTTTAGATAATTAGTCCAGGAAAGTCACTAAACAAATGGCAACAATAATAACAGCAAAGAAAATGACATATTGGTGGCCAGGGAGAATCCGATCCCCAGAGTTGGCACATTATATTATTTAAAATGTTCAGTTTTTGAAACACAAAGAAACAGAAAAGTATGGTCTATTCACAAGAGAAAAAAAATGAAGGCAATAAAAATGGTCTTTGAGGAAGTCTAAATGTTGGCATTTCTAGACAACTAAAACAATCTAGCACACTGAGACAACTAAGAAGGACACAATGTCATAAGTTGTTACAAATATCTTCAAAGAAGTAACGAAAACCCTGTATAAAAAATTAAAACACAGTATGAAAACATCTTACCAAAGACAAAATATAACCAAAGAGACAAAAATTATTTTTAACAAAGACCAAATTGAATTTTAGAGTGAAAAGTACACTAACTGATATTAAAAATTCACTAAAGGGTCTCAACAGTAGATCTGAGCAGGCAGAAAAACCAGTGAATTTAAACAAATGTTGATTGAAATTATCCAGTCTGAGGAATGGAAAAAAAATGTGAAGAAAAATAAACACAGACTCAGAGACCTGTGGGACACCATCAAGTATACAAACATATGCATAATGTCAGTTTCTGAAGCAGAGGAGAGTGAAAGAAATGGAAAGAACAACTGGAGAAATCATGGAGATTATGTAATCTGTCTATCTATCTAATAACATATATATAAAATCATAGAAGAAAAAGATTTCAAAATTTTTGAAAACATTTATCTCCACATCCAAGAAGCTCAACAAACTCCAAGTGGAATAAACTAAAAGCAATCCACACCTTGATATTCAAGGTGTCAAGAGCCAAAGACAGACAGAATATTGAAATCTGCAAGAAAAATGTGGCTCATCACTACCAGGGACACTTGATAAAATTAATAGCTGACTTATCAGAAACAACAGAGGCCAGAAGGCAGTGGTATAATGTATTTAAAGTGCTTTAAAAAATAGACAGTCAACCAAGAATTTTAAATCCAGCAAAAATCTTTCAAATATTACAGAGAAGGAGTGGTTCTGCATATACACACAGACCATATTAGAAATGAATACATAGGCAGTTGTGGTGATTTTCTCTTGCAGAATAAAACACTCTGCGTAGACCTCAATTCTTCAGTGTCTTCTCTTTGGACTTATATAAAGTTCACAAATGATGTCTTGAACATATGATTCCAAGACCATTGTATTTTCTTCAGAAGGCTACTTCTACCAAATTGAATATACCAGGGAATCATCAAACACACAGGCATCTTTTGGAGAATTTTAGCAAACACTGGTGTTTTGCTTGCAACAGACATATATAGCATCCACAAGCCTCTTGATAAAATCTTTTATTAAAAAATTATGAACTCAGTGAGGAAATGGCTTGCAATACATATGAAACAATAATGTTCGGACTAGTAAACTAAAGCTCATTGCTCAGAGTTATTTATTATAGTATTAAGAGCCAACTCCTGTGAGCAGTTGGTTATAGCATTGTGTAATATCAAACAAGCATATATGCAATTTGGAGGGAAACTTCCCATTGATGTTTCATTGCTATGCACAAGCTGGAATAAGGACTGTGGCTTTCAGGTCTATTAGAGAAACCCTGTAGAAATTATGGGGAACCGAAAGTCACATGACCCATATCTAGACAACTAAACTTCTAGATATATTCCCCAAAAAGCTAAAAACAGATGCTCAGCAAAAAACTTGTACACAAATGTTCATAGAAGCATTATTCACAGTGATCAAGAAGTGGAAACAACTATTTATCAAAGGATGAATGGATACACAAAATATGGTATATCTACACAAATGATTTTTTTGGCCATATAAATGAATGAAAAACTGATACATCCTACAACAGAGATGAACTTTAAAAATATCAAGCTAAGTGAAAGAGTCAGATCACAAAAGACCACATATTGTATGATTCAAGTTATATGAAAATGTCCAGAATATGTAAATCCATAGTAACAGAAAGTATGTTAGTTGTTGCCAGGAGGTAGCACAAAGGAAAATTTGGAGTGATTCCTAATGAGTATGAAGATTCTTCCTAGAGTGATGAAGCATTCTGAATTTGGATAGTGTCAATAGATGAATATACTGAATATGCTAAAAAAAACACTGAATTCTATGTTTTAAAGGGTAGGACTTTGAGGTACATGAATTATATGTCAAGAAAGTTGTTATTTAAAAAAATCTGCATGGAAAACTATAATATGCTATTGAGAAAAATTAAAGAAGATGTACATAAGTAGAGAAATATACATTCATGGACTGCAAAACTACCTATTGAACATAAGTAAATGTTCCTCAAATATTTCTGTAGATTAAATGCTATGCCAATCAACTACAAGCTTATTCTAAAATTTATATGGAAGTGTAAAAGGTCAAGAAAAAATAAAAATTCTTGAAGTAGAACAAAGAAGGTAGTCATATTTTACTAAACATAAAGGTTATTACAAAATTAAATCAATTAAGACATTGTAGTATTGACACAAGGTAGACAAACAGATCTGACACTGTTGCAGGGGACCCCAGTCAGCCACAGCGCCTGGCATTGTTTACACATAACTGGAAGTAAGTGCAGGAGACAACTGCAAATAGAGGATGCAAAACCATAAATGGAAAAGGATGCTTGGATTATGCAGCAGGACATTCAACTCCCTGCTGACTAGCTGAACGGGGTCCTACAGATTTCATTGTAGGAAATAAAATAATAATACAACCATATTTTATACTTTTAAAACTTTTGAATGCCACTCATCACATTATAGGAGATTTTACGGTGATTCCTCTGAGGTACCTAGGAAGGGTATAATTGTGGATGGCTGAGTATCATCTAGTGGCTGGGAATGTGGCATGTGTCAGCATAGTTTCTATTTGGTGTAAGCAACTCCCAGAAGGCGTAGCCTTCTAACCTAATTTAATCAGGAATGAGCTGCATCTCTAGAGATGCTATGTTCCCTTCAGCTACACATTCCCACATTGTTGAAAACTCTTGCAGTTCCAAAACACAGAAGAAAATACTCCATCTTTGGCCCAGGATCAGCCTTTATATTTTATGTTTCCTGCCTGGCTGAATACTTAACATACTGTAGGCTCCTGAATCTTAGCTTACTGGTTTCACTCAGCCTCCTGCCTCCCTGGCAACACCAATGTATTTCTAATCTTTAAAATTCTATAACTATATCTTGAAATTGACCTCAAACCCTTGATAACATTACTTAATTCAAATCCTTTATTTGAAAATGGCTATTAAAATACATCATACAATATTGTAACAGTCAAGTGACTACATTAATATGCTTCGTGAAATGTCTTTAATTACAAGGAAAGATTTCTGTATTAGTTAAAATGGAATAACTGCTATATTAAACAAACTCCAATATTTGATGATTTAAAACCATACAAGTTTATTGCTCATTTATGTAAGAGACTAGACTGGGTTCAGTTGGGGATGGTAGGAAGGGTCTGCTGCTCCACACAATTGAAACTTAGTGACCCAGGTTGCTGCAGGTTCTTCTATCAAAAAGTGGCTTCCTAGGTATTTGCATTTCACTGAAAAATAGGAAATGAGCACTGAGGATCATTAGGGAGGTTTTTATGGACTATGCCCAGGAAGGTCTGACATATGCTATTTCTACTGGCTTCCATTGGCTAGAACTCAGTCACATGGCCACACCTAACTGAGAGGGAAGCTGGGAAATGTAGTTTTTGCATGTCCAGGAAGAATAGGAATTGGTTTGATAATATGTTAGCACTACAATATGAAAGCTCTCTATTTCCCTGATCATTTAGTTTATTCCCTTTTATATACAATCACTAAATTGGCATTCAAGTCCATTTGGAGAGTGGGGCCAAATGAATATGAATACACTGTTCAGAAACCAAGAGGTAACTGCCTGCTATATAGTTTGCCTCTAAGAGAGAGAGTAAAAATGGAATTCTCAGAAAGGGATTGGAAGGAGTTCTCTACCAACTTTTGGTAAGCAGGTTGGTAGTAGGGTAGGGGGTAAGAAGAGGAGGAGTATATAGAAATCCTATGGACCAGCCTGTAGGATAGAGGAGAGCTTTTGAAACAAGTTTTTTAAAAATTAGACATACAGAAATAGCATAATGGAAGCAGTTAATAAGTAAAGGCAAAAGCAGTGGACATCAAAAAGCAAACAAAAATCTGAGAACCAAAGCTATAAGACACACTATAAAAACAAAAACAAATAAATAACAGTGTCTTTCTTTGCCAAGCGTCGATGTTTCTCCACCACTAAAGTGGAAGTGGGTTGTTGGGGAGAGTGCTACCATAAGTCCAAAAGATGGCAAAAGAATTTTCAAAAGATTATGTAAACACACATTTTCTTCATAATTATAGCAATATGATAAGCAAATCACACTTTTATAAGATCAAACTTACGGTAATACTACCCTTCTTATTGTTCCTTCTTCAGAAGGTTGTATGTAGAAATTTCAGATCATTACAAATAAAATGTTTAGCACTTATTCTAAGGTTGATTTAAAATGGGATAAAAAGGGCCGGGAGCAGCTGCTCAGGCCTGTAATCCCAGCACTTTGGGAGGCTGAGGCAGGCAGATCACCTGAGGCCAGGAGTTGGAGACCACCCTGGCCAACATGGCAAAACCCCGTCTCTACTAAAAATACAAAAATTAGCTGAGTGTGGTGGCAGGTGCCTGTAATCGCAGCTACTCGGGAGGCTAAGGCGGGAGAGTGGATTGAACCTGGGAGGCAGAGGTTGCAGTTAGCCGAGATCGTGCCATTGCACTCCGGCCTGGGCAACAAGAGAGAAACTCCGTCTCAGAAAAAAAAAAAAAAAAATACATAGGATCCTGTCACCTAAGTAGTGAACTCAATAATGAATCCTTATGGTATTATATTACAGGCTTTGTCTCCTTCTCAGTTTCATTTTCCCTGCTTTTCTACTCCTGCGTTCTGGGATCATGTCCTAAATAACCTACCTGCACCCAACTTGTTTCCTCAGACTCTACCTTTGGGGACACCCATTCTAAGATAGTAGATTTGAAGAATATTATTTTATAAATAAGGACACCGAGACACAGTCCAAAGTCATGTGGTCAATAAGTGATGGAGACATTATTACAAATTTAGTCTGCTATAAATCCCATGCTTTTACGCTTTATCACCACAGATGATCTCTAAGTCTCTTTTTCCGTTCTAATAATCTCTGAAATTATGCATATACATTATTTTTTCTCCTTTGCAATATGTTTTCAATCTCATCAAATATTCACTGAGTAATTAGTACCACGACAAGTATAAATGGTAAAAAGAAACTTTTTTTTTGAGACAGAGTCTTTCTCCATTGCCCAGGCTGGAGTACAGTGGCACAATCTCAGCTCACTGCAAGCTCTGCCTGCTGGGTTCATGCCATTCTCCTGCCTCAGCCTCCTGAGTAGCTGGAACTACAGGGACCCGCCACAATGCCCGGCTAATTTTTTTGTATTTTTAGTAGAGACGGGGTTTCACCGTGTTAGCCAGGATGGTCTCGATCTCCTGACCTCATGATCCGCCCACCTCGGCCTCCCAAAGTGCTGGGATTACAGTAGTGAGCCACTGCACCCTGGCCAAAAGAAAAATTTTTTAAGACACCACCTATATTATTAATATGCTCACCATATAAAGGGAAGAACAGAAATACACATTGTTATATTTAAATATTTAGCAGCATTTTCAATAGCATATTTTTAAAAGTTTTTTTCATCAGTCTGTTGGAACAGTGTCAGCATTCTAAGAGTTTTCAGCACAAACAAAAGTGTAACAAATCTCAGTAAGCTGAAAGTTGACATCCCCTGATGTCAACAGAGAAAATGATATTGGATATGAAGTCTCCTGAAATTTACATCCTGATTTAAATGCTGACCTTGCCTCAACTATTATCTGGGCTTTGGTTTTCTATATTTCCTCCATACTGAAAGATGAGAGGACACAAGAGAAGTATCACCAATGACAATTTGTTTCAGGAAAAGTGGTGTTTGTAAAATACCATCTGAAGCACTCAAATCTCAATCAAGTCTAGTTTGTCACTGCCATAATCAGCCTGATGATGTTGCTGGAAAGCTTATATATTATTTTTCTGAGATAGCAAAATAAAGATATCTATCACCAGCACCATTTCTGATTCATTTCAAAATATGTGACCATTCAGAAAATGGACCCTATTTATTTCATTGTTGTTCTTTCTCTATAATGTAAAATACTACATTGGATGTGTTTTATACATGCATACACTTATATTTTTGAACAATTTTCAACTTATTGTTGAGAAAATAATAATTTTTGTGACTCTGCTATTCAGTATCATAAGCCAGGAAGGGTGGTATTACAATTTATCAGTCTCAACACTCGGGCAATGCAGCTAAATTGCCCACTTACTGCATTCCTAAACTTATTTTTTAAATGCATATGTATTATTTTAATTTCTGGGTCACTCATTTTGCCTGAAATTTATATCTTATTCTAGTCATCTCTGTTTTTCAAACAACAATCAGCTATTGATGTTCATCCAGCTGTTACTATTCTTGGCAACTTCACATATTTCCTTACCAAAGTATTATCCCCTATCACTGGTGGTTGTTAAAGTCTGCTACACTGGTTTTTTTACTGGATAAGCTTCCAGTGTTCCACCATTTATGGCCCCCTTTTGTCTAGTAAAGAAGTGTTCTCTGGTTTCCTTGAAATGGTAATGGCAAAAGGAATGTGGCTGCAAACAAAGGGAAGCTGTTCATTAGAGAGCCAAATAACTCCTCTGCCAGGTTATGCTGCTGGGAGACTTCTCTTTATTGAATCATTTGCTGAGAAAATAACATTCTCTTACATGAACAAATTCCCTTTATTTTTCTTTTTTACATGTAGCTATAATATTGAATTGAAGTGATAACTGGAACAAGAGCAAATAAAAGACAACATCATTATGATGATATTCCCATGTCTTATTTATTTATGGTTTCCACCAACTTCAAAAGGGGTTTCATGAAACTCACAATAAAAGCAGAATTTGCATGAAAACTGGAACAAGACAAGGATGCTCTCTCTCACCACCCCTATTCAACATAGTACTGGAAATGCTGGCCAGGGCAATCAGGCAAGAGAAAGAAATAAAGCATATTCAGATAGAAAGAGAGGGAGTCAAATTATCTTTGTTTGCAGATTACATGATCATATATCTAGAAAACTCTATCATTTCAGCCCCAAAGCTTCTTAAGCTGATAAACAACTTCAGCAAAGTCTCAGGATACAAAATCAATGTGCAAAAATCTCTAGTATTCCTATTCACCAAGAACAGGCAAGCAGAGAGCCAAATTATGAATGAACTCATTTGCTACATTCACGATTGCTACAAGAGAATAAAACACCTAGGAACACAGATAACAAGGGAAGTGAAGGACCTTTTCAAGGAAAACTACAAACCACTGCTCAAGAAAATCAGAGAGGACAGAAATATATGAAAAAGTATTCCATGCTCATGGATAGAAAGAATCAATATTGTGAAAATGGCCATGCTGCCCAAAGTAATGTATAGATTCAATGATATTCCCAGTAAACTAACATTGACATTTTTCACAGAATTAGAAAAGCTATTTCAAAAATTCATATGGAGTGAAAAACAGCCCATAGAGCTAAGACAATCCTAAGTAAAAAGAACAAACTGGAGGCAACATCATGCTTCCCAACTTCAAACAATACTACAAGGCTACACTAAGCAAAACAGCATGGTATTGGTACAAAAACAGACACATAGACCAATGGAACAAATTAGAGAACTCACAAGTAAGACCACATGCCTCCAACAATCTCATCTTCAAGAAACTTGACAAATACAAGCAATGGGGAAAGGATTCCTTATTTAATAAATGCTGCTGGGAGAACTGGCTAGCCATATGCAGAAAATTGAAATTGGATCCCTTTCTTACACTTTATACAAAAATTAACTCAAGATGGATTAAAGACTTAAATGTAAAACCAAAAACTATAAAAACCTCTAGAGGAAAATCTAGGCAATACCATTCAGGACATAGGCATGGGCAAAGATTTCATGATGAAAATAGTGAAAGCATTTTTTCATGTGTCTGTTGGCTGCATAAATGTCTTCTTTTGAGAAGTGTCTGTTCATATCCTTCACCCACTTGTTGATGGGGTTGTTTGTTTTTTTCTTGTAAATTTGTTTGAGTTCTTTGTAGATTCTGGATATTAGCCCTCTGTCAGATGATTAGATTGCAAAAATTTTCTCCCATTCTCTAGGTTGCCTATTCACTCTGATGGTAGTTTCTTTGGCTGTGCAGAAGCTCTTTAGTTTAATTAGGTCCTGTTTGTCAATTTTGGCTTTTGGTGCCATTGATTTTGGTGTTTTAGACATGAAGTCCTTGCCCATGCCTATGTCCTGAATGGTATCGCCTAGGTTTTCTTCTAGGGTTTTTATGGTTTTAGGTCTAACATTTAAGTCTTCAATTCATCTTGAATTAACTTTTGTATAAGGTGTAACGAAGGAATCCAGTTTCAGCTTTCAACATATGGCTAGCCAGTTTTCCCTGCACCATTTGTTAAACAGGGAATCTTCCCCATTTCTTGTTTTTGTCAGATTTGTCAAAGATCAGATGGTTGTACATGTGTGGTATTATTTCTGAGGGCTCTGTTCTGTTCCATTGGTCTATATCTCTGTTTTGGTACCAGAACCATGCAGTTTTGGAAGCCTTGTAGTATAGTTTGAAGTCAGGTAGCGTGATGCTTCCAGCTTTGTTCTTTTGGCTTAGGATTGACTTGGTGATGTGGGCTCTTTTTTGGTTCCATATGAACTTTAAAGTAGTTTTTTCCAGTTCTGTGAAGAAAGTCATTGGTAGCTTGATGGGGATGGCATTGAATCTATAAATTACCTTGGGCAGTATGGCCATTTTCACGATATTGATTCTTCCCACCCATGAACATGGAATATTCTCCCAGTTCTTTGTATCCTCTTTTATTTTGTTGAGCAGTGGTTTGTAGTTCTCCTTGAAGAGGTCCTTTGCATCCCTTGTAAGTTGGATTCCTAGTTATTTTATTCTCTTTGAAGCAATTGTGAATGGGAGTTCACTCATGATTTGGCTATCTGTTTGTCTATTATTGGTGTATAAGAATGCTTGTGATTTTTGCACATTGATTTTGTATCCTGAGACTTTGCTGCTTAAGTTGCTTATCAGCTTAAGGAGATTTTGGGCTGAGATTATGGGGTTTTCTATATATACAATTAAGTCATCTGCAAACAGGGACAATTTGACTTCCTCTTTTCCTAATTGAATACCCTTTATTTCTTTCTCCTGCCTGATTGTCCTGGCCAGAACTTCCAACACTATGTTGAATAAGAGTGGTGAGAGAGGGCATCCCCGTCTTGTGCCAGTTTTCAAAGGGAATGCTTCCAGTTTTTGCCCATTCAGTATGATACTGGCTGTGGGTTTGTCATAAATAGCTCTTATGATTTTGAGATACATCTCAACAATACCTAATTTATTGAAATTTTTTAGCATGAAGTGCTGTTGAATTTTGTCAAAGGCCTCCTCTGCATCTATTGAGATAATCATGTGGTGTTTGTCTTTGGTTCTGTTTATATGCTGGATTACGTTTATTGATTTGCATATGTTGAACCAGCCTTGCATCCCAGGAATGAAGCCTACTTGATCATGGTGGATAAGCTTTTTGATGTGCTGCTGAATTCAATTTGCCAGTATTTTACTGAGGATTTTTGCATCGATGTTCATCAGGGATATTGGTCTAAAATTGTTTTGTTGTTGTTGTTGTTGTTGTTGTTGTGTCTCTGCCAGGCTTCAGTATCAGGATGATGCTGGCCTCATAAAATGAGTTAGGGAGGATTTCCCTCTTTTTCTATTGATTGGAATAGTTTCAGAAGGAATGGTACCATCTCCTCCTTGTACCTCTGGTAGAATTCAGCTGTGAATCCATCTGGTCCTTCCTGGACTTTTTTTGGTTGGTAAGCTATTAATTATTGCCTCAATTTCAGAGCCTGTTATTGGTCTATTCAGAGATTCAACTTCTCCCTGATTTAGTCTTGGGAGGGTGTATGTGTCCAGGAATTTATCCATTTCTTCTAGATTTTCTAGTTGATTTGTGTAGAGGTGTTTATAGTATTCTCTGATGGTAGTTTGTATTTCTGTGGAATTGGTGGTGATATCCCTTTTATCATTTTTTATTGCATCTATTTGATTCTTCTCTCTTTTCTTCTTTATTAGTCTTGCTAGTGGTCTATCAATTTTGTTGATCTTTTCAAAAAACCAGGTCCTGGATTCATTGATTTTTTGAAGGGTTTTTTTGTGTCTCTATCTCCTTCAGTTCCACTCTTATCTTAAGTATTTTTTGCCTTCTGCTAGCTTTTGAATGTGTTTGCTCTTACTTCTCTAGTTCTTTTAATTGTGATGTTAGGGTGTCCATTTTAGATCTTTCCTGCTTTCTCTTGTGGGCATTTAGTGCTATAAATTTCCCTCTACACACTGCTTTAAATGTGTCCCAGAGATTCTGGTATGTTGTGTTTTTGTTCTCATTGGTTTCAAAGAACATCGTTATTTCTGCCTTCATTTTGTTATGTACCCAGTAGTCATTCAGGAGCAGGTTGTTCAGTTCCCATATAGTTGAGTGGTTTTGAGTGTTTCTTAATCCTGAGTTCTAGTTTGATTGCTCTGTGGTCTGAGGGACAGTTTGTTATAATTTCTATTCTTTTACATTTGCTGAGGAGTGTGTTACTTCCAACTATTGGTCAATTTTGAAATAAGTGTGATGTGTTGCTGAGAAGAATGTATATTCTGCTGGTTTGGGGTGGAGAGTTCTGTAGATGTCTATTAGGTCTGCTTGGTGCAGAGCAGAGTTCAAATCCTGGGTATCCTTTTTAACTTTCTGTCTCATGGATTGCCTAATGTTGACAGTGGGGTGTTAACATCTCCCATGATTATTGTTTGGGAGTCTAAGTCTCTTTGTAGGTCTCTAAGGACTTGCTTTATGAATTTGTGCACTCCTGTATTGGGTGTATATATATTTAGGATAGTTAGCTCTTCTTGTTGAATTGATCCCCTTACCATTATGTAATGACCACATGCAAGTCAAAACCACAGTGAGATACCATCTCACACCAGTTAGAATGGCAATCATTAAAAAGTCAGAAAACAACAGGTGCTGGAGAGGATGTGGAGAAATAGGGGTACTTTTACACTGTTGGTGGGACTGTAAACTAGTTCAACCATTGTGGAAGTCAGTGTGGTGATTCCTTGGGGATCTAGAAATAGAAATACCATTTGACCCAGCCATCCCATTCCTGGGTATATACCCAAAGGATTATAAGTCATGCTGCTATAAAAACACATGCACACATATGTTTACTGTGGCACCATTCACTGTAGCAAAGACTTGGAACCAACCTAAATGTCCAACAATGATAGACTGGATTAAGAAAATGTGGCACAAATACACCATGGAATACTATACAGCCATAAAAAATGGCGAGTTCATGTCATTTTAGGGACATAGATGAAGCTGGAAACCATCATTCTCAGCAAACTATCACAAGGACAAAAAACCAAGCACCACATGTTCTCACTCATAGGTGGGAACAGAACAATGAGAACACATGGACACAGGAAGGGGAACATCACATACCGGGGCCTGTTGTGCAGTGGGTGGAGAGGGGATGGATAGCATTACGAGATATACCTAATGTAAATGACAAATTAGTGGGTGCAGCACACCAACATGGCACATGTTTACATATGTAACAAACCTGCACTTTGTGCACATAGACCCTAGAACTTAAAGTATAATAAAAAAAATTTAAAGGAAGAAAATAGTGAAAGCAATTGTGACAAAAGTAAAAATGGACAAATGGGATCCAATTTAACTTATGAGCTTCTGAACAGCAAAAGAAATTACCAGTGTAAACAGACAACCTACAGAATGGGAGAAAATCATTGCAGTCTATCCTTCTGGCAAAGGTCTAATATCCAGAGTCTACAAGGAGCTTAAACAAATTTACAAGAAAAATACCATACAACCCCATTCAAAAGTGGGCAAAGGATATGAACAGACACTTCTCAAAAGAAGACATTCATGCAGCCAAAAAGCATATAAAACAAATCTCAACATCACTGATCATCGGAGAAATGCAAATCAAATCCACAATGAGATATCATCTCTCTAGAGTCGGAATGGAGATTATTAAAAAGTCAAGAAACAGCAGTTGCTGGCAAGGTTTTGGAGAAAAAGGAACATTTTTACACTGTTAATGGGAGTGTAAATTATTTCAAAAATTCAATTATTGTGGAAGATAGTGTGGTCATTTCTCAAAGACCTAGAGGCAGAAATACCATTTGACCCAGCAATCCCATTACGGGGTATATACCTGAAAGAATATAAATTATCCTGTTATAAAGGTACACGATTGTGTATGTTCATTTCAGCACTATTCACAATAGCAAAGCCAGGGAATCAACCAAAATGCCCATTAATTATAGACTGCATAGAGAAAACGTGGCACATGTATACTATGAGATATTATATAGCCATAAGAAGGAATGAGATCATATCCTTTGCAGGGACATGGACGGAGGTGGAAGCCATTTTCCTCAGCAAACTAAAGGCAGAACAGAAAACCAAACACTACATGTTCTCACTTATAAGAGGGAACTGAACAACAAAAACATGTGGACACATGGGAGGGAAGAACATACTGAACCTTGTTGAGTCGGGGAGGGAGAGCATCAGGAAGAATAGCTAATGGATGTTGGGCTTAATACGTAGGTGATGGGTTGATCTGTGCAGCAAACCACCATGGCACACATTTACTTATATAACAAACCTGCACATCCTGCACATGTATCCCAGAACTTAAAATAAAAGTAGAAAAAAAAAAAAAAAGAAATGAGGTCTTGATTCATTGCCTAGGCTAAAAAACCACATTCTTATTTAACTGGCTCAACTAGCACATATTGTTCCCTTTACTTGAAATACTCTTCCCACTTCTTGCTAGATAAACTTGCCTTGTCCTTCAGATACTTTCTGAGACATCAATTGTGCCAGGAAATCCTCCTTGACCCCCTCAAAACTAAATTGGATGTCTACTCCATGTGTTCTCTTACCTCTATCATAGCACTTAATGCATAGTAAGTTGTTTCTTCTTTGTCTCTTTTGCTAGTTTCCAAGTTTCTAGAGGGAAAAGATGGTGCTAACCACAGAGTAATTCCTCAATAAATATTTATTGAAAGAACAAATAAATAATATCATGAAAATAAAAATTTGCTAGACCCGTGTTGGTCACCACGAAGATGCAAAATTTCCTGACATACCAAAATATTTTAAAATCTCTTAATAGAAAATATTTAAAGTAACAGGAAGATAAATTTAGGAGAAATTAAAGAAAGAGTATTCAGGCATATATGTGTTAAGGGAGGGATCCAGCAGATAGATTATGTCCTCACCTCACCTCAACTTCAGAAAGATACTTAAGTATCTAGAAACCATTGGCTCTAGATACTTAATGATCTTTCTGTCAAATGATTTATGTGATAGAATAATTCTACCGTTATGAAATTTTTAGAGGTATAACAGAAGGAGGGTCAGATTTCTTAGTTTTATCACAGTAAAAAGATCCAGGGTTGATGGAAAGACTAATTTGAAATGTTCCAGCCTTCACCCTCTCATTTAATTTCATTATTGTGATAAAGTGAGAGTTTTCTGCAGGGAGACAGTGAGGAAAGACAGAGCAAAAGTAGCATAATTTGGGGTCATTGGGTTAAAAATGATTGACTACTATTAATAATGTTACATTAACCTGTTTTTCTCCTGTTCTGGGAAGTGAACTGAACACTCCAAATAATTTTGGCATTCACAGCAATTCAAACATCATCTACAAAGCTCCATTTGGTTGGTTATGATCTCAAATGGAAATAGAAGGTGCTGGCTAATCCAGCGAATGCAATATATTTATGGAAAATCAAATCTTTTCATTATATTGGAAAACTTTGAATTAACAGCATAGAGAAAAAGTGATGAATACACTTGCAATAACATATATTTTCATTTGACTTGGTCTTATTTAAGTAAATTATTTAGAACAGTTATATGTCCTTAGTGATCTTCCTTCTATTCTTCCATTGATATGTGCACATGACTCTCTTTTCTATCCAAAGGAATTTTCTTTCCCTGGGTGTTACACCATAAACAATAATGGAGAAAGAAACAAAGATTGGCTATGTAAGCAGCCAATTATGGATGACTTTCAGCTCCTATTAATGCAAACCAAACATGATTCAACTAAATTCACTCAGAAATCCCAGGAGTTCTTAGTTTAGAAATATGGAATGCCTGAAGTCTGAGTTTCACAGATCCTCTGAGATGGCCTTAGTTTTAAACAATACTTTATTTCTATATATAGAGAAAGTAATATATATGTTTCAAAACACATAGCTTTGAAAAATCTTTCAAAGCACATAGTTGGAGAAATCCATGTATCGCTTTCTTTAAGAAATTTCAAAGACATATGTTCCACTGTAATATCTATATAATTTCAATGAAGTATATAAAGCTACAAATGAATGAAGAAAATAAAAATGGCATTTCTTTCCTATTAATTTAATTGTTTTGACCTAAAAATACTTTAAAATGCAGCTAATATACTCATCTCACTTACAATATTGAATGTAGATAACTGATAGAATATGCTTTCAAGTCCTGTGGTTCTTTTAAGATTTCTCAGAAATCTACCACCACCCACTCAAGGAGAACTATTATTTACATGTTAACAACGTGTACTCAATTACCAACATAAGACATATGTGTACAAAACTCCACTTTGAAAATAAAACATTTGTGGAGGTAAGTAAATAGTAGAAACAATACCCTACAATGATTCAACATCTTTCTTCCTGTAATGTGATGGCCTTTTACAAAGTGGTAAAAGGAAAGAAAGAGCACAAAAAAATATGCCACAAGTTCCAACTCAAATGTACATTTATTGAAAACTGTTATGGGAACCCTTTTTCCTTCATCTCTATAGAGCTAACAAGTCCTCAAGATCCAGATCAAATCTTGAAGGATAGTAGCAGCTCCCTTCTCTGGGTTTATGCTACACAGAACCTCCAATGTATTTCTGTTGGGTGTTTAATATTCA
This sequence comes from Pan troglodytes, assembly GCF_028858775.2. Lineage (NCBI taxonomy): Eukaryota > Metazoa > Chordata > Mammalia > Primates > Hominidae > Pan > Pan troglodytes. The sequence continues at coordinate 66,948,552 of NC_072403.2, forward strand.
TCGTCACTGATTTTAGTTCTGAATGCATATACTAGATTTTTTGGGGGATCTATGTACCATATTTTACTTGTGTGTGTGTGTGTGTGTGTGTGTGTGTGTGTGTGTGTGTGTGACAAGGTCTCACTCTGTTGCTCAGGCTGAAGGGCAGTGGTGCAATCTCAGCTCACTACAGGCTCGACCACCCAGGCTCAAGCGATCCTCCCACCTCAGCCTCCCAAGTAGCTGGGCACACAAGCATGTGCCACCATGCCTGGCTGATTTTGTTTATTTTTTGTAGAAACAAGGTCTCACTATGTTGCTCAGGCTGGTCTCAAACTTCTGGGCTCAAGCAGCCTCCTGCTGTAGCCTACCAAAGTGCTGCATGAGCCACCATGCCCAGTCTACATTCTGAATCTATGAAGTAGTTCCTGTTCTTATCTCTCCTCATCTTGAAAGATTAAGTGAAAAGACTAACATAATAGTGGACTTTATTTCGCAGACATTTAAGGAGGCAGCAGGTACAGTAGAGAGGGCAATCATGGGCTTTAGAGCCAGTCAGTACTGCATGAATAATATATTGAACACCCATCTATTATTCTTCACCAAGTTCTCCAATTGAATCACGTTTATTTTCTTGCTTCTCTTCTCTTTAAGTATATATATGTACACTCTGTAAAGTATATATATATATATAATATACTCTTTAAGTATATATATATATATATAATATACTCTTTAAGTATATATATATATTTATACACTCTCTAAATATATATATATATTCTATCTATAAATACATGAGTGTATGTATATATGCACATACAAAAAAATACTTTTTCTGAACCACTTTAGGATAAGTTTTAGACATTACAGCAATTCAACTTTTAATACTTTAGCATTTGTATTCCAAGAACAAAAATGTTTTATCTTCTCAGTAAAATTATTCACATTTAAGAAATTTAAACTTGTTATAATATATGTATATATAATATATGTTAACTAATATATAGTACATATTGAATTGTTTTCAATTACCTAACAGTGTCTTTTTTTTTGCAATCTTTTTATATATTTCCAATTTAGGGTCTAATCCAGATCACACATTGAATTTAGATGACATATCTCTTCTGTTTTTCAAATTTTTATTTCTTTTATTTTTATTTAGTTAGTTTTTCTTCCCAGCTTCTATTTTAGGTTTGGCACGTACACGTGCAGATTTTTTACATGAGCAGACTGTGTGTCATGGGGTTTGATAAACAGGTTACTTCTTCAACTAGATAATAAGCATAGTACCTGATAGGTGATTTTTTTTTATTTTCACCCTCCTCCCACCCTCCAGCCTCAGGTAGGCTCTGGTGTCTGCTGTTCTCTTTTCTGTGTCCATGTGTACTCAGTGTTTAGCTCCCACTTAAGTCAGAACATGTGGTATTTGGTTTTCTGTTCCTGTGTTAATTTGCTTAGGATAAAGGGCTCCAACTTCATCCATGCTGCTATAAAGGACATGATTCTGTACATTTTTATTGCTGTGCAGTATTCCATGGTGTATATGCACCATATTTTTTTTCCAGTCCAACAGTGATGGGCACTTAGCTTAATTCCATATACTTGTTATTGTGAATAGTGCCATGATGAACATATGGGTCCATATGTCTTTATCATAGAAGGAAATGATTTAAACTTCTGGATATTCACTATGATATTGGCTGTGGGTTTGTAATAGATGGCTGTTTTTATTTTGAGGTATATTCCTTAAATGCCTAGTTTATGGAGGGTTTTTAACATGAAGGGATGTTAAATTTTATGGAAAAATTTTGTATGTCTATTGAAATGATCATGTGTTTTTTTTATTTTAGTTCCATTTATGTGATGAATCACATTTATTGATTTGCCTATGGTGAGTCAACCTCGCATCTCAGGAAAGAAGATCTCTTGATCATGGTGGATTAGCTTTTTGAATGCTGTTGAATTCAGTGTGCTAATATTTTATTGAGGATTTTTGCATCTATGTTCATCAGAGCTATTGGCCTGTAGTTGTCTTTTTTGTTGTGTCTCTGCCAGGTTTTGATATTAGAATGATGGTGGCCTAATAGAATGGGTTAGGGAAGAGTTTTGGAATAGTTTCAAGGTTTTGGAATAGTTTCAGTAGGATTAATACAGTTCTCTTTAAGTCTGGTAGAATTCAACTATGAATCCATCTAGTCCAGGGATTTTCTGGTTGGTAGGTTTTTTATTATTCATTCAGTTTCAGAACTCGTTATTGGTCTGTTCAGTTTCTTCCTGGTTCAATCTTGGGAAGTTCTATGTTTCCAGTAATGTATCCCTTTCTTCTACATTTTCCAGTTTGTGTGCAAAGAGGTGTCTGTAATAATAAATTTCTGTGGGGGTAGTTGTAATGTCACCTTTGTCTGTTCTGATTGTGTTTGTTGGGATCTTCTCTCTCTTTTTATTAGCCTAGCTAGTGGTCTATCAATCTTATTTCTTCTTTCAAATAACAAACTTCTAATTTTATCAATCCTTTGCATAGTTTTTTTGCAACTCAATTTCATTCAGTTCAGCTCTAATTTTAGCTATTTCTTTTCTCCTGCTAGCTTTGGAGTTGGTTTGGTCTTGTCTTCCTACTTCCTCTAAGTGTGCTGTTAGGTTTTTAATTTGAGACCTTTCTAACTTTTCAATGTGGGTGTTTACTGATATAAACTTTCCTCTTATCTCGGCTTTAGTTGTGTCCCAGAGATTCTGGTATGTTGTGTTTTTGTTTTCATTAGTTTCAAAAATTTTCTTGATGTTTGCCTCAATTTCATTGTTTACTCAAAAGTCATTTAGGAGCAGGTTATTTAATTTCCATGTCGTTGTATCATTTGGGGGTATCTTTTTAAGTATTAATTCTTACTTTTATTGTGTTGTGGTCTAAGAGTGTGCTTGGTATGATTTTGTATTTTTTTAAATTTGTTGAGAATTGTTTCATAGCTGAGTGTGTGGCCTATTTAGAGTACATGCAATGCACAGATGAGAAGAATGTATATCCTGTTGTTGTTGGATAAAGTATTCCCTAAATGTCTGTTAGGTTCATTTGGTCCAGTGTTGAGTTTAGATTCCTAATATCTTTGTTACTTTTCTGCCTTGATGATCCATTTAATACTGTCAGTGGGTGGTTGAAGTCTAGCCTTGTTATTGTGTGGTTAACAAGCCACTTCATAGGTCTCTAAATCTGGTTGCTCCAGGGTTGGGTGCAGAGATGTTTAGGATAGTTAAGTCTTCTTGTTGAATTGAGCCCTTTATCACTATGTAATGCCCTTCTTTGTCTTTTTTGATCATTGGTGACTTAAAGTCTTTTTTTTTCTGAAATAAAAATAGCAATCCCTTCTCTTTTTTAATTTCCCATTTGCTTGGTGGCTTTTTTCTCCATCCGTTTAATTTGAACCTATAGATGTCTGTGCATATGAGATGGGTATCTTGAAGACAGTGCTGCTGGGTCTTGCTTCTTTATCCAACATGCCACTCTACTTTTTAAGTGGAGCATTTAGCCTGTTTATGGTCAAGGTTAATACTGATGTGTGGATTTTGTTCTGTCATCATGTTGTTAGGTGGTTTTTATGCATATTTGATTTTGTAGTTGCTTTATAGTGTTGATGATCTATGCACTTAAGTGTGTTGTGTGGTAGCCAGGAACAGTCTTTTGTTTCCATGGTTAGCACTCTCTTAAGGACCTCTGGTATGTCAGATCTGCTTCTTTTAGCATTTGCTTGCCTGAAAAGGATTTTATTTCTCTTTCACTTATGAAGCTTAGTTTGACTGGATATAAAATTCTTGATTGGGGCCAGGCACGGTGGCTCATGCCTGCAATCCCAGCAACACTTTGGGAGGCTGAGGTGGGCAGATACGTGAGGTCAGGAGTTCGAGACCAGCCTGACCAACATGGTGAAACCCTGTCTCTACTAAATACAAAAAATTAGCTGGGTGTGGTGGCACATGTCTGTAATCCCAGCTACTTGGGAGGCTGAGGCAGGAAAATCACCTGAATCTGGGTGGCAGAGGTTACAGGGAGCCAAGATTGTGCCATTGCACTCCAGCCTGAGCAACAAGAGCGAAAACTCCGTATCAAAAATAAAATAAATTATTGGTTGAAATTCCTTTTTTTAAAGAATGCTGAATATTGGCCACTAATTTATTCTGGCTTGTAGGATTTCTGCTGAAAGGTTAGCTATTAGCCTGATGTGGTTCTCTGCCCCTCCTACTTAGCAGTCTTAAATATTGTTTCTTTCTTTCTTAGAGAATCTGATGACTATGTCTTGGGGATGGTCATCTTGTAGAGTATCTCAGAGTTTCTCTGCATTTCCTGAATTTGAATGTCGACCTCACTAGCAAAGTTGGGGAAATTTTCATAGAAAATATCCTCAAATATATTTTCCAAGCTGCTTGCTCCCTCTCCCTCTCTTTCAGAGACACAAATGAGTCATAGGTTGGTCTTTTTACATAATCCCATGTTTCTCTAGGTTAGTTCATTCTTTTTTATTCCTTTTCTTTTTGGCTTTTCAACTTAAGCTTTAATATATCAATAATTACCTTAAATATAAATAGCCCAAATACACAAATCAAAAGACAGAGATTGACAGATTATATAAGAAAACACAGCCCATCCATATGCTGTTTAAAAGAAATTCACTTCGAATTCTACAAAAAGGAGTGTATACAATAATATCTAACAAAGTAAATGAGAAAAAGAGGCACATTACTTAATAATAGAAGAATCAATCCATCAGGAAGACATATGATGCTAAATATGTGCTCACCAAATAACAGAGCCATAATATATATAAAACAAAAAGATAGACCTGAAAGAAAAAATTGAAAAATCCACAGTTAGAGTTGGGGATTTTGACACTCACCTCTCACTAACTGATAGAACTACTAGACAGAAAATCAGCAAGGACATAGAGGATCTGAACAATACAATCAACGAATATGATCTAATTGGCATGTATAAAACTCTACAGTCAATAACAGCAGATTTCATTTCTTTCTTTTTTTTTCACCTTTCTAAAGAGTTTATTCTTTCTTTAATTTCTTTTCTTTTTTTATTATACTTTAAGTTTTAGGGTACATGTGCACAATGTGCAGGTTAGTTACATATGTATACTATGTTGGTGTACTGCGCCCATTAACTAATCATTTAACATTAGGTATATCTCCTAATGCTATCTCTCTCCTCACCCCCCACCCCACAACAGGCTCCAGTGTGTGATGTTCCCCTTCCTATGTCCATGTGTTCTCATTGTTCAATTCCCACCTATGAATGAGAACATGAGGTGTTTGGTTTTTTGTCCTTGCAATAGCTTGCTGAGAATGATGGTTTCCAGCTTTAACCACGTCCCTACAAAGGACATGAACTCATCATTTTTTATGGCTGCATAGTATTCCACGGTGCATATGTGCCACATTTTCTTAATCCAGTCTATCATTGTTGGACATTTGGGTTGGTTCCAAGTCTTTGCTATTGTGAATAGTGCCACAATAAACATACTTGTGCATGTGTCTTTATAGCAGCATGATTTATAATCCTTTGGGTATATACCCAGGAATGGGATGGCTGGGTCAAATGGTATTTCTAGTTCTAGATCCCCAAGGAGTCACCACACTGACTTCCACAATGGTTGAACTAGTTTACAGTCCAACCAACAGTGTAAAATGTTCCTATTTCTCCACATCCTCTCCAGCACCTGTTGTTTTCTGACTTTTTAATGATCGCCATTCTAACTGGTGTGAGATGGTATCTCATTGTGGTTTTGATTTGCATTTCTCTGATGGCCAGTGATGATGAGCATTTTTTCATGTGTTTTTTGGCTGCATAAATGTCTTCTTTTGAGAAGTCTGTTCATATCCTTCACCCACTTTTTGTTGGGGTTGTTTGTTTTTTTCTTGTAAATTTGTTTGAGTTCATTGTAGATTCTGGATATTAGCCCTTTGTCAGATGAGTAGATTGCAAAAATTTTCTCCCATTCTGTAGGTTGCCTGTTTACTCTGATGGTAGTTTCTTTTGCTGTGCAGAAGCTTTTTAGTTGAATTAGATCCCATTTGTCAATTTTGGCTTTTGTTGCCATTGATTTTGGTGTTTTAGACATGAAGTCCTTGCCCATGCCTATGTCCTGAATGGTATTGCCTAGGTTTTCTTCTAGGGTTTTTATGGTTTTAGATCTAATGTTTAAGTCTTTAATCCATCTTGAATTAGTTTTTGCATAAGGTGTAAGGAAGGGATCCAGTTTCAGCTTTCTACATATGGCTAGCCAGTTTTCCAAGCACCATTTATTAAATGGGGAATCCTTTTGCCATTGCTTGTTTTTGTCAGGTTTGTCAGAGATCAGATGGTTGTAGATGTGTGGTATTATTTCTGAGGGTTCTGTTCCATTCCATTGGTCTATATCTCTGTTTTGGTACCAGTACCAAGCTGTTTTGGTTACTGTAGCCTTGTAGTATAGTTTGAAGTCAGATTACATGATGCTTCCAGCTTTGTTCTTTTGGCTTAGGATTGACTTGGCGATGCAGGCTCGTTTTTGGTTCCATATGAACTTTAAAGTAGTTTTTTTTCCAATTCTGTGAAGAAAGTCATTGGTAGCTTGATGGAGATGGCATTGAATCTGTAAATTACCTTGGGCAGTATGGCTATTTTCACGATATTGAATCTTTCTGCCCATGAGCATGGAATGTTCTTCCATTTGTTTGTATCCTGTTTGATTTCATTGAGCAGTGGTTTGTAGTTCTCCTTGAAGAGGTCCTTCATGTCCCTTATAAGATGGATTCCTAGGTATTTTATTGTCTTTGAAGCAATTATGAATGGAAGTTCACTCATGATTTGGCTCTCTGTTTGTCTGTTATTGGTGTATAAGAATGCTTGTGATTTCTGCACATTGATTTTGTATCCTGAGACATTGTTGAAGTTGCCTATCAGCTTGAGGAGATTTTGGGCTGAGATGATGGGTTTTTCTAGATATACAATTATGTCATCTGCAGACAGGGATAATTTGACTTCCTCTTTTCCTAATTGAATACCCTTTATTTCCTTCTCCTGCCTGATTGCACTGGCCAGAAATTCCAACACTATGTTGAATAGGAGTGGTGAGAGAGGGCATCCCTGTCTTGTGCCAGTTTTCAAAGGGAATGTTTCCAGTTTTTGCCCGTTCAGTATGATATTGGCTGTGGGTTTGTCATAAATAGCTCTTATTATTTTGAGATACATCCCATCAATACCAAATTTACTGAGAGTTTTTAGCATGAAGGGATGTTGAATTTTGTCAAAGGCCTTTTCTGCATTTATTGAGATAATCATGTGGTTTTTGTCTTTGGTTCTGTTTCTATGCTGGATTACATTTACTGATTTGCCTATGTTTTATGAGTCTTGCATCATAGGGGTGAAGCCCACTTGATCATGGTGGATAAGCTTTTAGATGTGCTACTGGATTCGGTTTGCCAGTATTTAATTGAGGATTTTTGCATAGATGTTCATAAGGGATATTGGTCTAAAATTCTTTTTATTTTTGTCATGTCTCTGCCAGGCTTTGGTATCAGGATGATGCTGGCCTCATAAAATGAGTTAGAGAAGAGTCCCTCTTTTTCTATTGATTGGAATAATTTCAGAAGGAATGGTACCAGCTCCTCCTTGTACCTCTGGTAGAATTCAGCTGTGAATCTGTCTGGTCCTGGAGTTTTTTTTTGCTTGGTAAGCTGTTAATTATTGCCTCAGTTTCAGAGCCTGTTATTGGTCTATTCAGAGATTCAACTTCTTCCTGGTTTATTCTTGGGAGGGTGTATGTGTCCAGGAATTTATCTACTTCTTCTAGATTTTCTAGTTTATTTGCATAGGGGTGTTTTTAGTATTCTCTGATGGTAGATTCTATTTCTGTGGGATTGGTGGTGATATCCCCTTTATCATTTCTTATTGCATCTATTTGATTCTTCTCTCTTTTCTTCTTTATTAGTCTTGCTAATGGTCTATCAATTTTGTTGATCTTTTCAAAAAATCGGCTCCTGGATTCATTAACTTTTTGAAGGGTTTTTTGTGTCTCTATTTCCTTCAGTTCTGCTCTTATCTTAATTATTTCTTGCCTTCTGCTAGCTTTTGAATGTGTTTGCTCTTACTTCTCTAGTTCTTTTAATTGTGATGTTAGGGTGTCCATTTTAGATCTTTCCTGCTTTCTCTTGTGGGCATTTAGTGCTATAAATTTCCCTCTACACACTGCTTTAAATGTGTCCCAGAGATTCTGGTATTTTTTGTCTTTGTTTTCGTTGGTTTCAAAGAACATCTTTATTTCTGCCTTCATTTCATAATGTACCCATTAGTCATTCCAGAGCAGGTTGTTCAGTTTCCATATAGTTGTGCGGTTTTGGGTGAGTTTCTTAATCCTGAGTTCTAGTTTGATTGCACTGTGGTCTGAGAGACAGTTTGTTATAATTTCTACTCTTTTACATTTGCTGAGGAGTGCTTTACTTCCAACTGTGTGGTCAGTTTTGGAATAGGTGTGGTGCTGAGAAGAATGTATATTCTGTTGATTTGGGGTGGAGAGTTCTGTAGAAGTCTTCGTAGGTCTGCTTGGTGCAGAGCTGAGTACAATTCCTGGATATCATTGTTAACTTTCTGTCTCATTGATCTGTCTAATGTTGACAGTGAGTTGTTAATGTCTCCCATAATTATTGTGTGGGAGTCTAAGTCTCTTTCTAGGTCTCTAAGGGCTTGCTTTATGAATCTGGGTGCTCCTGTATTGGGTGCATATAGATTTAGGATAGTTAGCTCTTCTTGTTGAATTGATCCCTTTACCATTATGTAATGGCCTTCCTTGTCTCTTTTGATCTTAGTTGGTATAAGTCTGTTTTATCAGAGGCTAGGATTGCAACATCTGCCTTCTTTTTGTTTTCCGTTTGCTTGGTAGATCTTCCTCCATCCCTTTATTTTGAGCCTATTTGTGTTTCTACATGTGAGATGGGTTTCCTGAATACAGCACACTGATGGGTCTTGACTCTTCATCCAGTTTTGCAGTCTGTGTCTTTTATTTGGAGCATTTAGCCCATTTACATTTAAGGTTAGTATTGTTATGTGTGAATTCGATCCTGTCATTTTGATGTCAGCTGGTTATTTTGCTCATTAGTTGAGACACTTTCTTCCTAGCCTTGATGGTCTTTACAATTTGGCATATATTTGCAGTGGCTGGTACCAGTTGTTCCTTTTCATATTTAGTGCTTCCTTCAGGAGCTCTTTTAGGACAGGCCTGGTGGTGCAAAATCTCTCAGCATTTGCTTGTCTGTAAAGGATTTTATTTCTCCCTCACTTATGAAGCTCAGTTTGTCTGGATATGAAATTCTGGGTTGAAAATTCTTTTTATTATGAATGTTGAATATTGGCCCCCACTCTCTTCTGGCTTTAGGGTTTCTGCTGATAGATCAGCTGTTACTCTGTTGGGCTTCCCTTTGTGGGTAACCTCACCTTTCTCTCTGGCTGCCCTTAACATTTTTTCCTCATTTCAACTTTGGTGAATCTGACAATTATTTGTCTTGGAGTTGCTCTTCTTGAGGAGTATCTTTGTGGCATTCTATGTATTTCCTGAATTTGAATGTTGGCCTGCCTTGCTAGATTGGGGAAGTTCTCCTGGATAATATCCTGCAGAGTATTTTTGAACTTGGTTTCATTCTCCCCACCACTTTCACGTACACCAATGTGACGTAGATTTGGTCTTTCACATAATCCCATATTTCTTGGAGGCTTTGTTCATTTCTTTTTATTCCTTTTTCTCTAAACTTCTCTTCTCTCTTCATTTCACTCGTTTGATCTTCCGTCACTGATACCGTTTCTTTCAGTTGATCAAATTGGCTACTGAGGCTTGTGCATTCATCACGTAGTTCTTGTGCCTTGGTTTTCAGCTGCATCGGGTCCTTTAAGGACTTCTCTGCATTGATTATTCTAGTTAGTCATTCACCTAATTTTTTTTCAAGGTTTTAACTTCTTTGCCATGGGTTTGCACTTCCTCCTGTAGCTCAGAGTAGTTTGATCATCTGAAGCCTTCTTTTCTCAACTTGTCAAAGTCATTCTCCATCCATCTTTGTTCCATTGCTAGTGAGGAGTTCCATTCCTTTGAAGGAGGAGAGGTACTCTGATTTTTAGAGTTTCCAGTTTTTCTGCTCTGTTTTATCCCCATCTTTGTGGTTTTATCTACATTTGGTCTTTGATGATGATGACGTACAGATGGGGTTTTGGTGTGGATGTCCTTTCTGTTTGTTAGTTTTCCTTCTAACAGTCAGGACCCTCAGCTGCAGGTCTGTTGGAGTTTGCTGGAGGTCCACTCCACACCCTGTTTGCCTGGGTATCAGCAGCAGAGGCTGCAGAACAGTGGATATTGGTGAACAGCAAATGTTGCTGCCTGATCATTACTGTGGAAGTTTCATCTCAGAGGGGTACCCGGCCATGTGAGGTGTCAGTCTGCCCCTACTGAGGGGTGCCTCCCAGTTAGGCTACTCAGGGGTCAGGGACCCACTTGAGGAGGCAGTCTGTCTGTTCTCAGATCTCCAGCTGTGTGTTGGGAGAAGCACTACTCTCTTCAAAGCTGTCAGACAGGGACATTTAAGTCTGCAGAGGATTCTGCTGCCTTTTATTTGACAATGCCCTGCCCCCAGAGGTGGAGCCTACAGAGGCAGGCAGGCCTCCTTGAGCTGCGGTGGGCTCCACCCAGTTTGAGCTTCCTGGCTGCTTTGTTTACCTACTCGAGCCTCAGCAATGATGGGCGCCCCTCCTCCAGCCTTGCTGCTGCCTTGCAGTTTGATCTCAGACTGCTGTGCTAGCAATGAGTGAGGCTCCATGAGTGTGGGACCCTCCGACCCATGTGCGGGATATAATCTCCTGTTGTGCTGTTTGCTAAGACCATTGGAAAAGAACAGTATTAGGGTGGGAGTGACCTGATTTTACACGTGCCATCTGTCACCCCTTTCTTTGAGTAGGAAAGGGAATTTCTTGACCCTTTGTGCTTCCCAGGTGAGGCAATGCCTCACTGTGCTTTGGCTCACACTCAGTGTGCTGCACCCACTGTCCTTCACCCACTTTCCAACACTGCCCATTGAGATGAACCTGGTACCTCTGTTAGAAATGCAGAAATCACCCGTCTTCTGCGTCGCTTATGCTGGGAGCTGTAGACTGGAGCTGTTCCTATTTGGCCATCCTTTTATTCCTTTTTTTTAGAAATTTTTATCTGGATGAATTGAAGAACCAGTCTTTGAGCTCAGGGATTCTTTCCTCAGCTTGGTCTATTTTTCCTTTAATACTTCTGATTGGGCTGGGCACAGTGGCTCATGCCTGTAATCCCAGCACTTTGGGAGGCTGAGGCAGGCTGATCACTTGAGGTCAGGAATTTGAGGCCAGCCTGGCCTACATGGAGAATCTCTACTAGAAATACAAAAATTAGCTGGGTGTGGAGGTGCATGCCTGTAATAATTCCAGCTACTCAGGAGGCTGAGGCAGGAGAATCACTTGAACTCTGTGTGATGGAGTGAGACTCTGTCTCAAAACAAACAAAAAAAATACCCTTCTGATTGTATTATGAAATTCTTGTGGTGAGTTTTTCAGCTCTATCAGATCAGTTTGGTACCCTCTTAAAATTGCTCTTTCATATTTCAGCTCCTATCATTTTATTGGATTCCTTCAATTGGGTTGGGTTTTTACTTTCTCCTGAATCTAATCATTTTTTTGCTATCCATATTCTGAATTCTATGTCTGTTTTTTCTGCCATTTCAATCTGGCTAAGAACCGTTGCTGGGGAGGTAGTATGGACATTTGCAAGTAAGAAGACACTCTGGCTTTTTGAGTTGCCAGAGTTCTTGTGCTTGTTCTTTATCTTCTGTGTGGACTGATATATCTTTAATTTTTGAAGTTGCTGTCTTTTGGATGGGGTTTTTTGCTTTTATATTTTTTGAAGTCCTTGAGGGTTTGACTGTGGTATATTGGCTTTAGTCGGGTGGCTTTGTTTATGGATATTTCAGGGGGCCAAGGCTCATCTCAACACTGCTGGGCTGCATAGTCTAAACCTAGGGGCTGGTACCAGGTCTGTGCCTTTGTTCTCTGTCCACTCAAGTTTAAGCACCTGCTGTGTTGGAGGAACTGAGGTGTTCACAGTCCACTGGCAACAATATTCTGATGGGGGATGCTGGCAAAAAAAGTACTTCATTGGAGTTGTGCCATCAGGGTCATGTGTGGAGGCAGGGTGATGGTGTCTATGCACATGTACCTCTTTTTTTAAGCTACAATAGTCTCAACCTTTCTTCATCTTTCATAATATTGCTCTGGCAACAATTTTAATGGCACCCCTTTCACTCTCAAAAGCTTCCTAGTTTGGACAATAAATATCACTTTATTTATGTGTGATTGGGGATAATGTTTGATGAATATTCTGCATCATCAGAGTACTTTGAGCAGAGAGCACTGGCACTTGAATTAAAGGATGATTGTATAGCAACTCTACTGATAGAGCCACCAGAATGACCAGAGATGTATCTCTCAGAGCTATTTGTTTTCATTTCAGAGTAGTGACTTAGTAACCTTATCCTTTTTTCCTAGAGAGGATTCATCTACATTCCATAGCAAAGTTTCACTTTCTTTTTCCAAGAGGAGAATGTCAGACCTTGCAGCACTCTGTGTAAGCTCCAGGTTTCATATTTCAGAACTCCTCTTCTTTGGCACAAATTTAGCTCTCACTGCATGGCTTGCAGGGATTTGGGACATGGAGACTCGTGAAAGACGTTCCATGAGTAAATGGTCTTTCCACTGACCTAGAGGTCTTAAGTTTCTGCAGAATGGTAACTCTTCAGTTTGCAAGTAGCGTAGCATCCCAGATCCCTCAGAGTTTCAGACTTATCAATTTGTCATTAAGAATTTAGTCCAAAATGTCCTGAGGTACATTGTAGGAAAAGACCTGTTTCTTGACCATGAAGAATTTAAAATCTAGTGAGGGAAATGATCTTAAATTGAAACATAAGCAGAAAAATGTAGTATATTCTATGGTCAAACACTGGACGGTAAAAATGCAGAGAGAAGGAATCAATTGCTATTAGGGAAATAAAGCATGTCTTCCAGAAGTTTGTGATGCAAATTTTGAACAGCCCCAAAAGGTAAAAGAGCATAAGTGATTTGCACAAAGCCACAAAGAACTATAACCTGAGTTAGTATTCTTATTTTGCTAACTCTCAGTGAATTTTTATTTACATTAACTAAGCTTTACATTTGATTAATAGTCAGGATAAGAAGATTAAAAATTAGATGTGTAAACCTAATTGTCTCAGAGAAAAATAGTTTGTAGTGTATTGTATTGGGCAGCACACAGACCTATTAACACAAATATTTTAATTTTAAAAGGCTTTTCAAAGTGTTAGCCCTCATAATATATCAATTTGCTTATATAATTATGTTATATATTTTACAGTTACTGATTTGTTTACATATGCTTTAAGAAATCTATATTCTTGATTTATATGTCATAGTACACATGCACAATATTGGGACATAATTTGTGTTTTAGTCATAGATATAGGGACATTCCTAATAGTGAAATTTCTAGAAATATCTATATTTGGAGAAAATAAATCGTCTTATAATGCAAGAAAATTGAACTCATGGTTTCAGATATGAGATGTAATAAAATTAAAATTAAAAATTTTATTACATTGAGATTACAATAAATAAGAGAACTGTTTCATACATATATGCAGGAGAAATGGATAAAAACTCAGATATGCAAGTGTAACATAGTACAACTAGAATAAAATAATTAAAATAATAAAATCGGATAAGCAGAATATATTCTAATACCAGGCTTGAATAAAATACTATTAGGTTTTATTTTTAAGCTATTTTAAATTAATGTTAAACAACTTCCACATTCAGTATAATTACTATGATGTATCTTTATACAGACGTTTTACAGAGTTTTATAAGTAATTCTTTTGTAAAGGTAATATCATATCACTCTTTCAAATGCAAATTTTGTAACAAGTTACAGAGATAAAATTGGGAAATACAATCTAAATACTGTATTTATGGTGAAAATAGAACAGAATCTTGAAACTGGGGCTAGAATATCAGTACATATGTATATATACATGTATGTATGTATATGTATGTATATGTATACATATGTATGTATGTATATGTATGTATATGTATACATATGTATGTATGTATATGTATGTATATGTATACATATGTATGTATGTATATGTATACATATGTATGTATGTATATGTATACATATGTATGTATATGTATGTATACGTATACATACGTATATGTATGTGTATATATATGAATCCAATATATTCTCTCTTAAAATGTTAGAGCTTTACAGTATTATCTGTAATACTTTTAAACTATCAAATATTTCAATTTTCAAAGCTCCATCTACTTTCCCACTGAAATAAAATATATATTACAAGCAAAATGTGCTCTTAGGTACATAACTAGATTTCCTCTTCAACTTACCATGGAAAAAACAAATAAGGCGTTTTTGTTACATGGATAGCTAATTACCTTTGTGTTTTATTTACGTAACTCTATATTATGTAGGTGATGACACTAGTTATATTTGGTTAAGGACTTAAGTATTAAAAAAACACAAGATTTAAAAGAAATATCTTGTGAAGCATTGATAAATTGTCGTAATAACAATGGTGAGAAGATGGCTAAAGGAAACAGTGGACAAGTCCAGACTCTATAGTTTCATCTTCTGAAGCAGAGAGAAATTACTTATCTGAAAGCAAATGGCAGTAACTGTGGAATGTCAGAAAAGTAGAATCATTTATAAACTAGATGGGGCATGAAAAGGAGTCAAAGAACTGAAGGAAAGTAAAAATGAAGGAAAAGGAAAAAGCAGGCAGGAAGAGAGGGAAGAAGAAAGGGAAGGAGGCAGATGCATTTCCTAAATCTTCCATTGCATCTCAATGGAAGTCTCTATTTTCGAATTTTAAACCTGACAAAGACAAGTATATTTAGTGTTAGGTTGATGTTTATTGTCTTACATATTCACCCCGGTGCCTTTTCTGACCTCCCGAATACTGCCATAATAAGTCGAATTTCCCAAAAGTTTAGCTCATAACAGTCATCCATTATTCTCCACCAGTGCATTCAGGGTAATAAACCAGGCTAAACTTTTATTCTAGGTATTTTTGACAAGAGAAATATAATTTTTTAATGATAAGAAAATTATACTAACTACTTGAAATAACAATGCAAAATAATAATTTGGGGCAGATAGATTTTTTCTTCTCAACTTACATCATTACTGGAAATCATGCAACATATTTTAAACGATGTAGCATAAACTTATTTTACAATACTTTACCATCTAATTTCCTTTTCCTTTTGTGACAACCAAATACCTTGAACATCCTTGCATTTATTAGGTAATTCGTTCATTCAAGATCCATTTCATCATCTACCAAATAACTACCATACCAAGACATCTTGCCCAATATCTTGGAGCCTATAAGGTGTATACAAAATTAAATGAGACCATGTAAATATGTTTTTAAATCTATAAGAATATTATTTAAATAAAAGGTACATAATATTAGGCACAATCCAATACCAGTTCTGATGAGTAATACAAAATAATCTTTTCATGCTTAGACTAACTCACCATTCAAGATAACAAATAGATCAGCCTCCAATTAATAGTGAGAATACTTTATACTTAAATATTTTCTAACTGAATTTTATTCATTACCTAATTTAATCACAAGAATCTTCATAGATTGACAACATGTTAGGCTATTCTTGCATTGTTATAAAGGAATACTGGAACCTGGGTAATTTATAAAGAAAAGTGGTCTAATTCACTCACAGTTCCACAGGCTGTACAAGCATGAAACTGGCATCTGCTCAGCTTCTAGGGTTACCTCAGACAGGGCACTTTTACTCAAGGTGGAAGGCCAAGCAGGAACAGATATGTCACATGGCGAATGCAGTAGCAGGAAAGTGAGAGTGGGGCAGAAATGCCATGCACCCGGAAACATCATATCTCACAAGATCTCACTCACTATTAAGAGGACAGCACTAAGGCACGAGGGATCCATCCCATGACCCAAACACTCCCACCAGGCCCCACCTCTGACACTAGGAATCACATATCCAGATGAGATTTAGAGGCTACACAATCCAAATGATACCAGACAAGGTCTCACTACTGCTGTTTATAGATGAGGAAAATGTGACAGGCTTTGTGAATGTGACAGATCACACAGAAAAACAGGGACAGAGGCAAGGCAAAAAGGCAGGACCTCTTTACTACCCAAGCATTGCTTTTGCCATGCCACTCCTCCCACTCCCCCACCCCCCCTTATGTTTTTGTACTCTGTAATATGTTCAGCCTGGTTGCATTGCTAGAATGTAACAAAACAACCCACTAAAAGCTAAACTATTCCGTATTACTTCAGTAATTTAAAGAGAAGTCTTAGGTATTCAAATACCCAATTACCATAAAGATAATGAATTCAAGTTTTATTAATTCTCTCTTCCTCTTCCTGTCCTCTAGTGAAATGTTAACCTACCCCACATTTTCCCAAAGATCCAAGATGGATAATTGGCCATGAAATAATTAAATAACATTATGTCTACAGTTTTTAGGATGATAGACATATTAGGTAATTGTGGTGATTTAGGATGGTTTGACTAAAGTCACATAAATAGCAAAGCAAGAACTTGAATACTTTTAAGATGTAAAAATCAATTAGAAAATGAGTGTAAGTTAACATCATTATTATACCTTAGAAATTTTTATTTAACAAGGTCATATTAATCAGAGAATAATAAAAATGATTATTTCTACATACTTTTTATTCTGGTTCTGCCACAAAATATTACTCAAAGGTGATAAGGGGTAACTGATAGAATGTAGTGAACAAAAAGTAACCTCAGTAAATGCATTTTTCTCAACTTTATGCTGACATAAGTTAATATTCACATTTTCCAATTAAAACAGAGCACAATGGACTATTAAAATTTTCTATAGAGAAAATTGCTGCATATAAAACAGAAACAAGTGGAAACTGAACAGAGAGGAAAGTCTCTCAATGAGCAGTGTAAGCTATGGAGAAAAAAGATGAAGAGAAAGCAAAAATTCTAACTTCCTTTTACCTCCTTATCTATTATCTGTTTCAAAATTCCAAGGCATGACTGCCTAACAATTGCACCTTGTGGAAGATGTGCTGATGTGAAATCCTGCAGGATTCCAGGGCTACTATCTGTCAATGCTTGGGTTTAAGTCAGCAGCAGCTTCTTCCCTTGAGCAATAGCACAAGAATGACTTGACTTATATATTTTCAATGGATGCAAATGTCAACCTTATCACCAAGGAAGACATATGGTACCCACTTCTGGAAAGTGAATTCTATTTCATAATGAGTTCAAATCTCCCGCTGAGATCAGAACTTGGTGCAGGGAAAAGCAGAGGTAAACATGTTGAGAGGGTTGCCTCAATGCCCTGTGCAGTGCCTGGACCTGCTTGAAAATGTCAGTTTTCAGAACGTTTCTGCAAGTAGCTTTTACAAAAATGTGTTGCTAAAATAAAAGATATGGGAGAAAATAATCTTTATTTTTGGCAAAGAAAATCTTATAATTAAGGATCATCCATTTATTCTGAAAGTGTCTTTTGCTTTCTTCCCACATTTCTTTGAAATGTGCAGGAGAAAATTGCCAGTAGAAAAATTTTAGCTAATATAATTACCATTGGATTTCAACTCTTCTTCTTGGATAACTGCTGAGGTTGTCTGTTTCTACAGAGGCTATAGTGTGGCCTAAAGTTTTCTTCATTCATACTCCACAGAAGAATAATCTTGGCGAAAATTTCCATTTCTGTCCTAAGGCAAACTTAAACGGTTTTGCTCCAAAACATAAGCCCCATTGTACTGGTTTACTCCAATTGCCATGAGAAAATAACACACGTAGGCTCAAAATAAAGGGATGCTGGAAGATCTATCAAGCAAATGGAAAATAAAAAAAGGCACGTGTCTCAATCCTAGTCTCTGATAAAACACACTTTAAACCAACAAAAATCAAAAGAGACAAAGACGGCCATTACAAAATCACAAAGAGATCAATTCAATAAGAAGAGCTAACTATCCTAAATATATATGCACCCAATACAGGAGCACCCAGATTCATAAAGCAAGTCCTGAGAGACCTACAAAGAGACTTAGACTCCCACACAATAATCATGGGAGACATTAACACCTCACTGTCAACATTAGACAGATCAACGAGACAGAAAGTTAACAAGGATATCCAGGAATTGAACTCAGCTCTGCACCAAGCAGACCTATGAAGACATCTACAGAACTCTCCACTCCAAATCAACAGAATATACTTTCTTCTCAGCACCACACCACACCTATTCCAAAACTGACCACACAGTTGGAAGTAAAGCACTCCTCAGCAAATGTAAAAGAATACAAATTATAACAAACTGTCTCTCAGACCACAGTGCAATCAAACTAGAACTCAGGATTAAGAAACTCACTCAAAACCGCTCAACTATATGGAAATTGAACAACCTCCTCCTGAAAGACTATTGGGTACATAACGAAGTGAAGGTGAAACAAAGATGTTCTTTGAAACCAATGAGAACAAAAACACAACATACCAGAATCTCTGGGACACATTCAAAGCAGTGTGTAGAGGGAAATTTATAGCACTAAATGCCCACAAGAGAAAGCAGGAAAGATCTAAAATGGACACCCTAACATCACAATTAAAAGAACTAGAGAAGCAAGAGCAAACACATGCAAAAGCTAGCAGAAGGCAAGAAATAACTAAGATCAGAGCAGAACTGAAGGAAATAGAGACACAAAAAACCCTTCAAAAAATCAATGAATACAAGAGCTGATTTTTTGAAAAGATCAACAAAACTGATAGACCACTAGCAAGACTAATAAAGAAGAAAAGAAGAATCAAATAGATGCAATAAAAAACGATAAAGGGGATATCACCACCGATCCCACAGAAATACAAACTACCATAAGAGATTACTAAAATCACCTCTACACAAATAAACTAGAAAATCTACAAGAAATGGATAAATTCCTAGACACATACACCCTCCCAAGACTAAACCAGGAAGAAGTTGAATCTCTGAGTAGACCAATAACAGGCTCTGAAACTGAGGCAATAATTAATAGATTACCAACCAAAAAAAGTCCAGGACCAGATGGATTCACAGCCGAATTCTACCAGAGGTACAAGGAGGAGCTGGTACCATTCCTTCTGAAACTATTCCAATCAATAGAAAAAGAGGGAATCCTCCCAAACTCATTTTATGAGGCCAGCATCATCCTGATACTAAAGCCGGTCAGAGACACAACAAAAAAAGAGAATTTTAGACCAATATCCCTGATGAACATCAATGCAAAAATCCTCAATAAAATACTGGCAAACCAAATCCAGCAGAATATCAAAAAGCTTATCCACCATGATCAAGTGGGCTTCATCCCTGGGATGCAAGGCTGGTTCAACATACACAAATCAATAAATGTAATCCAACATATAAACAGAACCAAAGACAAAAACCACATGATTATCTCAATAGATGCAGAAAAGGCCTTTGACAAAATTCAACAATGATTCATGCTAAAAACTCTCAATAAATTCGGTATTGATGGGATATATCTCAACACAATAAGAACTATCTATGACAAACCCACAGCCGATATCATACTGAATGGGCAAAAACTGGAAGCATTCCCTTTGAAAACTGGCACAAGACAGGGATGCCCTCTCTCACCACTCCTATTCAACATAGTGTTGGAAGTTCTGGCCAGGGCAATTAGGCAGGAGAAGGAAAGAAAGGACATTCAATTAGGAAAAGAGGAAATCAAATTGTCCCTGTTTGCAGATGACATGATTGTATGTTTAGAAAACCCCATCATCTCAGCCCAAAATCTCCTTAAGCTGATAAGCAACTTCAGCAAAATCTCAGGATACAAAATCAATGTGCAAAAATCACAAGCACTCTTAAATACCAATAACAGACAAACAGAGAGCCAAATCATGAGTGAACTCTCATTCGCAATTGCTTCAAAGAGAATAAAATACCTAGGAATCCAACTTACAAGGGATGTGAAGGACCTCTTCAGGGAGAACTACAAACCACTGCTCAATGAAATCAAAGAGGATACAAACAAATGGAAGAACATTCCATGCTCATGGGTAGGAAGAATCAATATCGTGAAAATGGCCATACTGCCCAAGGTAATTTATAGATTCAATGCCATCCCCATCAAGCTACCAATGCCTTTCTTCACAGAATTGGAAAAAGCTACTTTACAGTTCATATGGAACCAAAAGGAGTCCGCATTGCCAAGTCAATCCTAAGCCAAAAGAACAAAGCTGGAGGAATCACACTACCTGACTTCAAACTATACTACAAGGCTACAGTAAACAAAATAGCATGGCACTGGTACCAAAACAGAGATATAGATCAATGGAATGGAACAGAGCCCTCAGAAATAATACCACACATCTACAACCATCTGATCTCTGACAAACCTGAGAAAAACAAGCAATGGCAAAATGATTCCCTATTTAATAAATGGTGCTGGGAAAACAGGCTAGCCATATGTAGAAAGCTGAAACTGGATCCCTTCCTTACACTTTATACAAAAATTAAATCAACATGAATTAAAGACTTACATGTTAGACCTAAAACCATAAAAACCCTACAAGAAAACCTAGGCAATACCATTCAGGACATAGACATGGGCAAGGACTTCATGTCTAAAATACCAAAAGCGATGGCAGCAAAAGCCTGAATTGACAAATGGGATCTAATTCAACTAAAGAGCTTCTGCACATCAAAAGAAACTACCATCAGAGTGGACAGGCAACCTACAAAATGGGAGAAAATTTTTGCAATCTACTCATCTGACAAAGGGCTAATATCCAGAATCTACAAAGAACTTAAACTTACAAGAAAAAAACAAACAACCCCATTAACAAGTGTGTGAATGATACGAATAGACATTGCTCAAAAGAAGACATTTATGCAGCCAAAAATCACATGAAAAAATACTCATCATCATTGGCCATCAGAGACGTGGAAATCAAAACCACAATGAGATACCACCTCACATCAGTTAGAACGGTGATCATTAAAAAGTCAAGACCCAACAGGTGCTGGAGAGGATGTAGAGAAATAGGAACACTTTTACACTGTTGGTGGGACTGTAAACTAGTTCAACCACTGTGGAAGGCAGTGTGGAGATTCCTCAGGGATCTAGAACTAGAATTACCATTTGACCCAGCCATCCCATTACTGGGTATATACCCAAAGGATTATAAATCATGCTGCTATAAAGACACATGCACAGGTATATTTATTGCAGCACTATTCACAATAGCAAAGACTTGGAGCCAAGCCAAATGTTGAACAATGATAGACTGGATTAAGAAAATGTGGCACATATACACCATGGAATACTATGCAGCCATAAAAAGTGATGAGTTCATGTCCTTTGTAGGGACATGGCTGAAGCTGGAAACCATAATTCTCAGCAAACTGTCACAAGGACAAAATACCAAACACCGCATGTTCTCACTCATAGGTGGGAATTGAACAATGAGAACTCATGGACATAGGAAGGGGAACATCACACAGTGGGGCCTGTTGTGGGGTGGACGTGGGGGGAGAGATAGCATTAGGAGATATACCTAAAGTTAAATGACGAGTTAATGGGTGCAGAACACCAACATGGCACATGTATACATACGTAACTAACCTGCACATTGTGCACATGTACCCTAAAATTTGAAGTACAATAAAGAAAAAGGACCCACCTTGAATCATTGGGGGTGGGTTTCCCCAATATCTGGTGCCCACGTTATTTTTTCTTTTTCCCAGGTGCATGTGGGAACCTGATTCCCTTTGGTAGGTGCAGAGAAATGTTATCGGTTAGGTCCTCAGAGAGGCTTGTTCCACTCCCTGATGACTGGTGAGTAGTCTGTGTATGGTCCAGGTTAACTATGGGTCACACGGAGTCTAAAAATTATACTTTTCTCTTCTATATTAAACTCCAGTTAAAACATAAAAGGGTTCGAGTCCCCATGGAAAATACGGTCACTCTTTTTAGGGCAGTGGTAAAATTCTGCCCTTCATCTCCTGAAAAAGGAACCTTAAATGCAGAGACCTATTAAAACAGGGAAGGGTCCAAGTAACCATGGAAAATATGGTAACTCTATTCAGGACAGTGGAAAAATAATGTCCTTGGTTTCCTGAAAAAGGAACCTTATATGGCAAAGTATGGGACGGTGTTGGTGCAGCATTCCAGGCACTGGTCTCAACAGGGAATTTTGTCCCCATCACTGTTTGAGGTGGTTGGGAATTGTGCGTTCTGTCTTGGTGGCATGCTGATCCCATGATCCCCTGCAGTAGTCACAGTTTTTTGCCTTTTCCTCAGTTTCTCTGACTTTTCCTCAGCCATCTTCTCCCACATGGCCTTCGTTATCTGATCATCCTCTCCCTTCACTTACTCCTCCTCCTCCTGTTGAAAATTCAATGTCTAACTTCAGTGACTTTGGCTTAATGTTAGCGCCTGCTTATCTTATTTCTTTTCACAAAGAGCCAGTACTTGTAGCTCCCGCAGCCCCAAGTCACACAGCCTAGGACCATATATATACGCTAATTCTTCTCTTTTCAAACCTCCAGAGTCAACTAATGGCTCCAGGACCAAACTACAATGCGCCTATAATTCTGCAGGTCCTCCCCCATCCACTTCAGCCCCTCGCCCTCGTGTTGTTTTGGTTCCTCAGCCAGTCAGTTTGCCATCCACTCAGCATGCTTCTCTGTACCCTTCTTCACACATGGACGCCAGTAATCACCAGTATACTTCTGCTCCTCCAATACCCCTTTCTCACATTCTCTTTCCTGTCTGACCCCCTCACCCTCAGTTTCCCTTATCTACACATGCTTTTCCTGTCACTTCTATGCTGACTCCATCCAGATGCCTACTCTTGAAACTTCAATGCAACACTTATTATGCCAAAACAAAGAAACAAGTGGATTAGACGTGTGGACTTATCCAGTCATGCTAGACGCTCCTAACTTCCAAGGGTTACAAATGTGTCTCTATGTACCTCTTAATATTACCTTTTTAAAAGAATTTAAGGATGCTTGTACTCAGTATGGTCCTACTTCTCCTTGTGTTAAAATGGTATTACAACCTTTTTTTTTTATATCACACACATATACTTTGAAGTTAAGATAATCAAACTCAGTATTAGAATTTAAGTTCTATTAAAAGGTACAACGTTTCTGGGAACTATTTCCCATTAATTATTTATATCTTGACAGACACACACAAGCAGATAATCAAAAGAACAATTTTAGGCAGATTTCCAGTGAAGCTTCAAACATCATCTATATTTCATACTGCGAAATGTTTTTTTTTTAATATGGAATTTTTTTTATTATACTTTAAGTTTTAGGGTACATGTGCACATTGTGCAGGTAAGGTACATATGTATACATGTGCCATGCTGGTGCGCTGCACCCACTAACTCGTCATCTAGCATTAGGTATATCTCCCAATGCTATCCCTCCCCCCTTCCCCCACCCCA
Source organism: Pan troglodytes (assembly GCF_028858775.2). Classification (NCBI taxonomy): domain Eukaryota; kingdom Metazoa; phylum Chordata; class Mammalia; order Primates; family Hominidae; genus Pan; species Pan troglodytes. The sequence continues at coordinate 66,972,151 of NC_072403.2, forward strand.
CCACAGTCCCCAGAGTGTGATATTCCCCTTCCTGTGTCCATGTGATCTCATTGTTCAATTCCCACCTATGAGTGAGAATATGCGGTGTTTGGTTTTTTGTTCTTGCGATAGTTTACTGAGAATGATGATTTCCAATTTCATCCATGTCCCTACAAAGGACATGAACTCTTCATTTTTTATGGCTGCATAGTATTCCATGGTGTATATGTGCCACATTTTCTTAATCCAGTCTATCATTGTTGGACATTTGGTTGGTTCCAAGTCTTTGCTATTGTGAATAATGCCACAATAAACATATGTGTGCATGTGTCTTTATAGCAGCATGATTTATAGTCCTTTGGGTATATATCCAGTAATGGGATGGCTGGGTCAAATGGTATTTCCAGTTCTAGATCCCTGAGGAATCGCCACACTGACTTCCACAATGGTTGAACTACTTTACAGTCCCACCAACAGTGTAAAAGTGTTCCTATTTCTCCACATCGTCTCCAGCACCTATTGTTTCCGGACTTTTTAATGATCGCCATTCTAACTGGTGTGAGATGGTATCTCATTGTGGTTTTGATTTGCATTTCTCTGATGGCCAGTGATGATGAGCATTTTTTCATGTGTTTTTTGGCTGCATAAATGTCTTCTTTTGAGAAGTGTCTGTTCATGTCCTTTGCCCACTTTTTGATGGGGTTGTTTGTTTTTTTCTTGTAAATTTGTTTGAGTTCATTGTAGATTCTGGATATTAGCCCTTTGTCAGATGAGTAGGTTGTGAGAATTTCCCCCCATTTTGTAGGTTGCCTGTTCACTCTGATGGTAGTTTCTTTTGCTGTGTAGAAGCTCTTTAGTTTAATTAGATCCCATTTGTCAATTTTGGCTTTTGTTGCCATTGATTTTGGTGTTTTAGACATGAAGTCCTTGCTCATGCCTATGTCCTGAATGGTAATGCCTAGGTTTTCTTCTAGGGTTTTTATGGTTTTAGGTCTAACGTTTAAGTCTTTAATCCATCTTGAATTGATTTTTGTATAAGGTGTAAGGAAGGGATCCAGTTTCAGCTTTCTACATATGGCTAGCCAGTTTTCCCAGCACCATTTATTAAATAGGGAATCCTTTCCCCATTGCTTGTTTTTCTCAGGTTTGTCAAAGATCAGATAGTTGTAGATATGCGGTGTTATTTCTGAGGGCTCTGTTCTGTTCCATTGATCTATATCTCTGTTTTGGTACCAGTTCTGTGCTGTTTTGTTTACTGTAGCCTTGTAGTATAGTTTGAAGTCAGGTAGTGTGATGCCTCCAGCTTTGTTCTTTTGGCTTATGATTGACTTGGCGATGCGGGCTCTTTTTTGTTTCCATATGAACTTTAAAGTAGTTTTTTCCAATTCTGTGAAGAAAGTCATTGGTCGCTTGATGGGGATGGCATTGAATTTTTAAATTACCATGGGCAGTATGGCCATTTTCACGATATTGATTCTTCCTACCCATGAGCATAGAATGTTCTTCCATTTGTTTGTATACTCTTTTATTTCCTTGAGCAGTGGTTTGTAGTTCTCCTTGAAGAGGTCCTTCACATCCCTTGTACAACCTTTTTTTACAGAGGTCACTTTACTTATTTTAGACTGGGACCTTTTGGCAAAACTGTTCTGAACCCATCTCAGCATTTACAGTTTCATACCTGGTGGTTAGAAAAGGCTAATTTGCAGGCTCAGCTAAACTGGACTAATGGCATTCTAGTTACTCAGGCTCAGCTTACAGGCTCCGATAATTTCTTTGATACTTATGTCCAATTAAACTTTGATGCTCTTACCATGGAACAAGTAACAAAGGTGTGTATAAGCACTTGGGATAAATGACACGCCCCAGGCCAACCTCCTGTTTCTTTTACTACCGTTAAACAAGGGCACACTGAATTGTACCCTGATTTTTTAGCAAAATTGCAAGATGTTGTTGAAAAGTCTGTCTCTGACAAGCATGCTGAAGGTATTCTCCTTTGTATGTTAGCTTTTGAAAATGTGAACCATGAGTGTAAAATGGTCAAGCATTCTGTCCAATGACAAAATTTGCCTGATCATGAGGTGTTGCCTGCATATATTAAAGCATGTGAAGACATTGGATCAGACACCCACAAGGCTATCCTGTGGGCACAGGCCATGAAGGATACCAATCAAACTGGTCCCACTAATTCTTTTCTTGGAGACTGCTATAATCATGCTCAACTTGGTCATAATCAGAAAAATTGCACTGTTAAAAACTTAAAAGCTGCCAAGCTGGCTCAACAAACATGGCCAAATGCTGCTGCTGCTATTAGTCCACGTGGTAAAGGTAAACACTGGGCTAGTAATTGTCACTTGAAGTATGATATAAATGGAAACCCCCTACCACAAAACCAGGGAAATGGGGAGCAGAGCTTGTCCCAGGCCTCGATATCAAATGAGATGCTTCAGACTCAGACCAACATTGCGTTCAACTTCAGGCAGTCCCAACAACCCCCAGCACAAACAAATTTACCTACAGCCAACCCAGATGGGTCCCAGCCTCTCCCTCTGTCTCAGTACAATGCTTGTCCACCTCCATGGTAGGGGGCAGGGTGGTCGATCTCTGTAATACTATTCCTCTAAATTTACTACCTAACTCTTTGCCTTTAATTATCCCCCAGGGGTCACTGGCCATTTACCTCAAGGTTCAGTGGGCCTGGTGGTAGGAAGGGCATCCACCTCTGCTAAAGGAATCACCATTCATACTGGTCTCATTAATTCTGATTCTGTTGACGACATTAAATTAATTGTGTCTGCCAAGGTTCCTGTTTCCATTCAGGCCAGTGAGTCAATTGCTCAATTGCTTTTACTACCTGATATCATTTTAAAGAAAGGAGATAAGATGAGTGGCCCTGGGATGGGCTCCAGCAGTGAAAAGGCCACTTATTGGATTAATGTAATTTCTAAACAACTGCCCACCTGCACCATATATATTCAAGGAAAATAGTTTGAGGGTCTAGTGGATACCGGGGCTGATGTTTCTGTTATTTCCTCTAGTTTATGGCCTTCCTTCTGGCTTAAACATCCCACTAACATGGGACTAGTAGGTGTTGGAAAAGCTGAGGAAGTGTATGAGAGCACATTTATCTTGCCTTGCACTGGCCCTGATGGTCAAAATGGTACAATTCAGCCCTAAATCATGCCAATTCCCATTAATCTCTGGGGTAGAGATTTACTGGTACAATGGGGGGCTGAAATTAATATTCCATATAACTCTTATAGTGCTCCCAGTCAGCATATGATGGAAAACATGGGGTTTGTTCCTGGGCTCAGTCTCAGTCCAAAGCATGAAGGGATTACTAAACCCCTCCCAGTTACTGTAAAGAAAACAGGGCAGGTTTAGGTTATTCTTTTCAGTGGTGGCTGCTGCCATGCCTCCTGACCCTATCCCTTTACAATGGAAATCTGAGACACCAGTTTGGATTCAGCAGTGGCTGCTCTCTAAACAAAAACTGGAGGCTTTAACTCACTTGGTTTCTGAACAGTTACAACTTGTAAATGTGGAACCTTCTCTTTCCCCCTGGAATACTCCTGTGTTTCTAGTAAAATGAAATCAGGCAAGTAGCAGATGGTAACTGATTTAAGGGCCATTAACACTGTAATTAAACCTATGGGGGCCATCCAACATGGCATGCCTGCCCCTGCTTTAGTACCTAAAAATTGGCCTCTCATGGTTATTGATCTTAAAGATTGTTTCTTTATATTGCTTTACATAAATTGGATTGTGAAAAATTTGCCTTTACTGTACTGTCTATTGACAATCAGGAGCCTGCACCTTGTTATCAATGGAAAATACTTCCTCAGGGAATGCTGAATATCCCTACAATCTGCCAGCATTATGTTGGACAAGTGCTTTCACCAGTTTGAGCCCAATTCCCCCAGGCCTATATTATTTATTATATTGATGATATTTTAATTGCTGCCCCCAACTGATAAAGAATTAATTGATTGTAATCAAATTTTGAGCCACTGTGTTACAGAGGCTGGATTACACATTGCTCAGGATAAAATTCAACAGACCACTCCTGTTCAAAATTTAGGAATGGTGGTCAATAAACAATTTATTCAACCTCAAAATTTCAAATTAGGAGAGATCCTTTGAAATCTTTAAATGACTTCAAAAACTTTTGGGTAACATTAATTATTTAAAACCTACTTTAGGTATTCTGACCTATAGGCCTCAATGTGCTCTCAAATGTCCCTTTGCAGAGTCTACAAAAACAGTGTTTCCAAACTGCTGATTGAAAAGTGAGGTTTAATTCTGTGAGATGAGTATACACATCACAAAATGGTTTCTCAGATATATTCCTTCTAGTTTTTAGCCTGGGGTATTAACGTTTTCACCATTGGCCTTAATGAGATCCCAAATATCCCTTTGCCAATTGTACAAAAACAGTGTTTCCAAACTGTGGAATGAAAACAAAGATTTAACTCTGCAAGATGAATGAACACATCACAAAGTGGTTTCTCAGATAGCTTCCTCCTAGTTATTATACTAGGATATTTGATTTTTCACCAATAGCCTCAGGGAGCTCCCAAAAGTCCATTTGCAGAATAAACAAAAACAGGCTTGCAAACTGCTGAATCAGAAGAAAGTTTAACACTATGAGATGAATGCACACATCACAAAGCAGTTTCTTAGAAAATTTCTTGCTTATCAGAAGATATTTTCTTTTTCACCATAGGCCTCAATGCACTCCCAAATATTCCTTCGCAGATTTTAAAAAAACAGTGTTTCCAAACTGCTGAGTGAAAAGAAAGGGTTTACTCTGCCAGATGAATGCACACATCACACAACGGTTTCTCTGATAGCTTTTTTTTTAGTTTCTATCCTGGGAGATTCTCTTTTTCCCCACTGGACTCAATGAGCTCCCAAATGTCCATTTGCAGAATGGACAAAAACAGTGCTTCCAAACTGCCGTGTCAAAAGAAAAGTTGAACTTTGTGAGATGAATGCAGAAATCACAAAGTGGATTCTCAGTTAGTTTCCTTATAGTTTTTATCCTGGTATCAGTTAGCTTCCTTCTAGTTTTTATCCTAGTATATTTGCTTTATTGACACTGGCCTCAATGAGCTCCGAAATGTCCATTTGCAGAATGGACAAAAACAGTGTTTACAGACTGCTGAATTAAAAGAAGGGTTTAACTTTGTGAGATGAATTCACAGATCACCAAGCAGTTTCTCAGAAAGTTTGTTTCTAGTTTTTATATGAAGATATTTTGTTTTTCAGCATGAGCTTCAATGTGATCTCAGATGTTATTATGCCGATTCTACAAAAATAGTGTTTCCAAACTGCTGAATGAAAAGAAAGGTTTAATTCTGTGAGATGAATGAACACATCACAAAGCAGTTTCTCAGATAGCTTCCTTTAGTTTTTATCCTAGGGTATTCATTTTTTGCCATTGGCCTCAATGAGCTCCCAAAGGTCCATTCATAGAATGGACAAAAACAGTGTTTCCAAACAGGTGAATCAAAAGAAAGTTTTAACTCTGTGAGTTGAATACACAAATCACAAAGCATTTTCTCAGATAGCATCATTCTAGTTTTTATCCTGGGATATTCACTTTTTCACCATTGTCCAGAATGAGCTCACAAATGTCCATTTGTAGAATGGTCAAAAACAGTGTTTCCAAACTGCTGAGTTAAAAGAAAGTTTTAACTCTGTGAGATGAATGCACACTTCACAAAAAGTTTCTAGAAAAACTTCCTTTTACTTTTTATGTGAAGATATTTTCTTTTTTACCATAGGGCTCAATGCACTCCCAAATATCCCTTTGCAGATTCTACAAAAGCAGTTTTACAAACTGAAGAGTGAAAAGAAAGGTTTAAATCTTCCAAATGAATGCACACATCAAAAAGCAGTCTCAGATAGCTTCCTTCTAGTTTTTATCCTGGGATATTCATTTTTCTCCATTGGCCTCGTTGACCTCCCAAATGTCCATTCACAGAATGGAAAAAAAACAATGATTCCAGACCGCTGAATCAAAAGAAATGGTAAACTCAGAGATGAACGTACACATCAAAAAGTAGTTTCTCAGAAAACTTCTTTCTAGTTTCTATTCAGAGGTATTTTCTTTTTCACCATAGGCCTCAATGCACCCTTCGCAGATTCTACCATAGACCTCAATGCACCCTTCTCAGGTATTTTCTTTTTCTTTTTCACCATAGGCCTCAATGCACCCTTTGCAGATTCTACAAAAACAGTGTTTCCAAAACTGCTAAATGAAAAGAAAGGTTTAACACTGCGAGAAGAATGCACACATCACAAAGCAGGTTATCAGAGAGCTTCCTTCTTTTTTTATCCTGGAATATTCACTTTCTCACATTGGCCACAATGAGCTCCCAAATGTCCATTCTCAGATTGGACAAAAACAGTGTTTCCAAACTGCTGGATCAAAAGAAAGATTTAACACTGTGAGATGAATGTGCACATCACAAAGCAGTTTCTCAGAAAACTTATTTCTACTTTTTATCTGAAAATATTTTCTTTTTCACCATAGGCCTCAATGCACTCCCAAATATCCCTTCACAGATTCTACAAAAACAATGTTTCCAAACTGCTGAATGAAAAGAAAGGTTTAACTCTGCAAGTGAATGCACACATCAAAAAGTGGTTTCCCAAATACCTTCCTTCTAGTTTTTATCCTGGGATAAATCTACTCTTTTTCGCTTTTGGCCTCAATGAGCTCCCAAATGTCCATTTGCAGAACGGAAGAAAAAAGTGTTTCCAAAAAGCTGAGTAAAAATAAGGTTTATCTCTGTGAGAAGAATGCACACATTACAAACAGTTTCACAGAAAGCTTCCTTCTATTTTTTATCTGAGGATATTTTCTTTTTCACCATTGGCCTCAAAGCACTCTCAAATGTCCCTTCACAGATTCTACAAAAACAGTGTTTCCAAACTGCTGAATGAAAAGAAAGTTTTAGCTTTGGGAGATGAATGAACACATCAAATAGCAGTTTCTCAGATAGCTTCCATCTAGTTTTTATCCTGGGGTACTCTCTTTTTCACCACTGCCTTCAATGAGCTCCCATATGTCCATTTGCACAATGGACAAAAACAGGTTTCCAAAGTGCTGACTCAAGAGAAAAGTTTAACTCTGTAAGATGAATGCAAAAATCACAATTCAGTTTCTCAGAAAGCTTCTTTCTTGTTTTTATCTAAAGATCTTTTCTTTTTCACCATAGGCCTCAATGCCTTCACAAATATCCCTTCACAGACTCTACGAAAACAGTGTTTCCAAACTGCTGAATGAAAAGATTTAATTCTGTGAGATAAATGCACACATCACAAAGTGGCTTCTCAGATAGTTTCTTTCTAGTTTTTATCTTGTGGTCTTTGCTTTTTCACCATTGGCCCAATGAGCTCCCAAATATCCATTTGCAAAATGAAAAAACAGTGTTTCCAAACTGCTGAATCAAAAGAAAGGTTTAACTATGGGAGATGAATGCATACCTCACAAGGCAGTCTCTGAGAAAGCTTCTTTCTACTTTTTATTTGAAGATATTTTCTTTTTCACCATAGGCCTCATTGTGCTTTAAAATATCCCTTCACAGTTTCTACAAAAACAATGTTTCCACACTGCTGAATTAAAAGAAATCTTTAACTCTCTGAGATGAATTCACACACCACAAATCAGTTTCTCAGAAAGCTTCTTTCTAGTTTTTATCTGAAGATATTTTCTTTTTCACCATAGGCCACAATTCACTCCAAAATATCCCTTCACAGATTCTACAAAAAGAGTTTTTCCAAATTGCTGAATGAAAAGAAAGGTTTAACTCTGTGAGATGAATGTACACATCACAACGTGGTTTCTCAGATACCTTCTTTCTAATTTTTATCTGAAGATATTCACTTTTTCACCATAGGCCTCAATGGGCTCCCAAACATCCCTTCGCAGAGTCTTCAAAATCAGTGTCTCCAAACTGCTGAATGAAAAGATAGTTTTAATTCTGTGAGATGAAGGCAAACGTCACAAAGCAGTTTCTCAGGTAGGTTTCTTCTAGTTTTTATCCTGGGATATTCGTTTTTTCACAGTTGGCCTCAATGAGCTCCCAAATATCAGATCACAGACAGGACAAAAACAATGTTTCCAAACTGAAGAATCAAAAAATGGTTTAACTCTGCTAGATGAATGCACACATCACAAGCAGTTTCTCGGAAAGTTTCTTTCTAGCTTTTTATTTATTTATTTATTTTTTAATATTATTATACTTTAAGTTTTAGGGTACATGTGCACAATGTCCAGGATAGTCACATATGTATACATGTGCCATGCTGGTGAGCTGCACCCACTAACTCATCATCTAGCATTAGGTATATCTCCCAAAGCAATCCCTCCCCCCTGCCCCCACCCCACAACAGTCCCCAGAGTATGATGTTCCCCTCCCTGTGTCCATGTGTTCTGATTGGTCAATTCCCACCTATGAGTGAGAATATGTGGTGTTTGGTTTTTTGTTCTTGCGGTAGTTTACTGAGAATGATGATTTCCAATTTTATCCATGTCCCTACAAAGGACATGAACTCATCATTTCTTATGGCTGCATAGTATTCCATGGTGTATATGTGCCACATTTTCTTCATCCAGTCTATCCTTGTTGGACATTTGGGTTGGTTCCAAGTCTTTGCTATTGTGAATAATGCTGTAATAAATACATGTGTGCATGTGTCTTTATAGCAGCATGATTTATAGTCCTTTAGGTATATACCCAGTAATGGGATGGCTGGGTCAAATGGTATTTCTAGTTCTAGATCCCTGAAGAATCGCCACACTGACTTCCACAGTGGTTGAACTAGTTTACAGTCCCACCAACAGTGTAAAAGTGTTCCTATTTCTCCACATCCTTTCCAGCACCTGTTGTTTCCTGGCTTTTTAATGATTGCCATTCTAACTGGTGTGAGATGGTATCTCATTGTGGTTTTGATTTGCATTTCCCTGATGGCCAGTGATGGTGAGCATTTTTTCATGTGCTTTTTGGCTGCATAAATGTCTTCTTTTGAGAAGTGTCTGTTCATATCATTCACCCACTTTTTGATGGGGTTGTTTGTTTTTTTCTTGTAAATTTATTTGAGTTCATTGTAGATTCTGGATATTAGCCCTTTGTCAGATGAGTAGGTTGCGAAAATTTTCTCCCATTTTGTAGGTTGCCTGTTCACTCTGATGGTAGTTTCTTTTCCTGTGCAGAAGATCTTTAGTTTAATTGGATTCCATTTGTCAATTTTGGCTTATGTTGCCATTGATTTTGGTGTTTTAGACATGAAGTCCTTGTCCATGCCTATGTCCTGATCTGAAGATATTTTCACCATAGGCCTCAACGTGCTCCTAAATATGCCTTTGCAGATTTTTCAAAAACAGTGTTCCCAAACTGATGAAGGAATAGAAAGGTTTAACTCAGTGAGATGAATGCACAGGTCATAAAGTTGTTTCTCAGATAGGTTCCTTCTAGTTTTTATCCTGGGACATTCCCTTTTTCACCATTGGCCTCAATGAGCTCCCAAATGTCTGTTCACAGAGTGGACAAAACCAGTGTTTCCAAATTGTGGAATCAAAAAAAGGTTTAACTCTGTGAGATGAATGCACTTATCATAAAGCAGTTTCTCAGAAAGCTTCTTTCTAGTTTTTATCTGAAGATATTTTCTTTTTGACCATAGGCCTCAATGCTCTCCCATATATCCCTTCACAGATTCTACAAAAAAAGTTTTCCCAAACTGCAGAATGCAAAGAAATGTTTAACTCTGCAAGATCAATGTACACATCACAAAGCAGTTTCTCTGATACCTTTCTTCTAGTTTTTATCCTGAGATATATGCTTTTTCACTAGTGGCCTCAATGTGCTCCCAAATATCCATTTGTGGACTAGAAAAACAGTGTTTCCAAACTGCTGAGTGAAAAGGAAAGTTTAACTGGGTGAGATGAATGCACATATCACTAAACAGTTTCTCAGATAGCTTCCTGAAAGTTTTTATCGTGGAATATTTGCTTTTTCACTATTGGCCTCAATCAGCTTCAAAATATCCATCCACAGAATGGACAAAAACAGTTTTTCCAAACTGCTGAATCAAAAGAAAGGTTTAACTCTGTGAGATGAATGCATATATCTCAAAGCAGATTCTGAGATTGCTTCCTTCTAGTTTTTATCCTGGTATGTTCTCTTTTTTGGCATTTGCCTCAATGAGCTCCCGAATGTCCATCTGCAGATGGTTAAAAACCAGGTTTCTGAACTGCTAAATTAAAAGAAAGGTTAAACTATGTGAGATGAATGCACACATCACAAAGCAGTTCCTCAGAAAGATTCTTTCTAGTTTTTATCTGAAGATAATTTCTTTTTCACCATAGACCTCAATGTGCTCCCAAATATCCATTCACAGATTCTACAAAAACAGTGTTTCCAAACAGCTGAATGAAAGAAAAGTTTAACTCTGTGAGATGAATGCACACATCACAAAGTGGTTTCCCAGATAGCTTCTTTCTAGTTTGTATCCTGGGATATTCCCTTTTTCACCATTGTCCTCAATGAGCTCCAAAATATTCATTCGCTGAATCGACAATAACAGTTTTTCCAAACTCCCGAATCAAAAGAAAGGTTTTAACACTTTGAGATGAATGCACACCTCACAAAGCAGTTTCTCAGAAGGCTTCTTTCTGGTTTTTTTTTTTTTTCTGAATATATTTTCTTGTTCACCATAGGCCTTAATGCACTCCCAAATATCCCTTTGTTGATTGTACAAAAATAGTGTTTCTAAACTGCTGAATGAAAAGAAAGATTTAACTCTGCAAGAAAAAACACACATCACAAAGTGGTTTCTCAAATAGCTTCCTTCTAGTTTTTATCCTGGGATAATTTCATTGTCACCATTGGCCTCAATGAGCTCCCAAATATCCATTCACAGAATGGACAATAACAGTGTTTACAAACTGCTGAATCAAAAAAAGGTTGAACTCTGTGAGATGAATGCACACATCACAAATAATTTTCTCAGAAAGCTTCTTTGTAGTTTTTATCTGAAGATACTTTCTTTTTCACCATAGACCTCAATATGCTCCCAAATATTCCTTTGCAGATTCTACCAAAACAGTGTTTCCAAACTACTGAATGAAAAGAAAGCTTTAACTCTGTGAGATGAATGCACACATCACAATGCAGTTTCTTAGGTAGGTTTCTTCTAGTTTTATCCTGAGATATTCACTTTTTCACCATTGGCCTCAATGGCTCCCAAATGTCCATTTGCAGTTAGGAGAAAAACAGTGTTTCCATACTGCTGCATCAAAAGAAATGTTTAACTCTGTGAGATGAATGCACACATCACAAAGCAGGTTCTCCAAAAGCTTCTTTTAGTTTTGATCTGAAGATATTTTCTTTTTCACCTTAGGCCTCAATACTTTCGCTATTATCCCTTCGCAGATTCTACAAAAACCGTGTATCCAAACTGCTGAATGAAAAGAAAGGTTTAAAGCTGTGAGATGAATGCACACATCATGAAGCAGTTTGTCATATAGGTTCCATCTACTCTTTATGATGGTACATTTGCTTATTCGCAATTGGCCTCAGTAAGCTCCCAAATGTCCATTCACATAATGGACAAAAACAGTGTTTATAATCTCCTGAATCAAAAGAAAGTTTTACCTCTGTAAGATGAATGCATATATCACAATGAAGTTTCTCAGAAAGATTTTTTCTACTTTTTATCTGAAGATATTTTCTTTTTCACCATAGACCTCAACATGCTCCCAAATATGCCTTCGCAGATTCTACAAAACAGTGTTTCAACACTGGTGAATGAAAAGAAAGGGTTAACTCTGTGAGATGGATGCATACATCACAAAGCAGTTTCTCAGAAAGCTTCTTTCTTGTTTTTATTTGAAGATTTTTCTTTTTCACCATAGGCCTCAGTGGGCCCCCAAATATCCCTTTGCAGATTCTACAAAAATAGTGTCTCCAAACTGCTGAACTAAAAGAAAGGTTTAGCCTGAGAGATGAATGCACACATCACAAAGCAATTTCTCAGATAGCTTCCTTCTAGTTTTTTTCCTGTGATATTCACTTTTTCACCTTTGGACTCAATGAGCCTGCAAGTGTCCATTTGCAGAATGGACAAAAACTGTGTTTCCAAACTGCGGAATCTAAAGAAAAGTTTAATTCTGTGAGATGAATGTTCACACCACAAAGCAATTTCTCAGAAAACTTCTTTCTAGTTTTTAACTGAAGATATTTTCTTTTTCACCATTGGACTCAATATGCTCCCAAATATCCCAATGCAGACCCTACAAAAAAAGCGTTTCCAAACTGCTGCATGAAATGAAAAGTTTAACTATGTGAGATGAATGCACTCATCACAAATCGATGTCTCAGATGGCTTCCTTCTATTTTTTATCCTGGGATATTCACTTTTTCACCATTGGCCTTAGTGAGCTCCCAAATGTCCATTTGCAGAATAGACAAAAACAGTGTTTTCAAACTGCTGAATCAAAAGAAAGGTTTAACTCTGTGAGATGAATGCACACTTCATGAAGCAGTTTCTCAAAATGTTCTTTCTACTTTTCATCTGAAGTTATTTTGTTTTTCACCATAGGAGTTAAGGCACTCCCAAATATCCCTTCGCAGATTCTGCAAAAACAGTGTTTCCAAACTGCTGAATGAAAAGAAAGTTTTGTCTCTGTGAGATGGAAGCACACATCACAAAATGGTTTGTCAGATAGCTTCCTTCAATTTTTTATCCTGGGATATTCCCTTTTTTGCCCTTGGCCTCAATGAGCTCCCAAATGGAATGGACAAAACCAGTGTTTCCAAACTGCTGAATCAAAAGAAAAGTTTAACTCTGTGAGATGAAAACACACATCACGAAGCAGTTTCTCAAAAGCTTCTTTCTACTTTTTATCTGAAGATATTTTCTTTTTCACCATAGCCCTCTGCCAAGACCAGCTCATTCAGGGAGACCCTAACCCAGTGGTGCTAGAGGAATTAACAACACACAGAGAAATACAGAGGTGTGAAGTGGGAAATCAGGAGTCTCACTGTCTTCAGAGCTGAGATCCTCAATCAGACATTTACCCACATATTTATTAACTGCAAGCCAGTCATTAGCATTGTTTCTATAGATAGTAAATTAACTAAAAGTATCTCTTATGGGCTATGAAGGAATGGGCAAAATTAAAGGAATAGGTTGGGGTAGTTAACTGCAGCAGGAACATGACATTAAGGCACAGATTTCTCATGCTGTTTGTGGCTTAAGAAAGCCTTTAAGTGGTTTTCCACCCTGGACAGGCCAGTTGTTTCTTGCCTTCATTCTGGTAAACCCCCAATCTTTCAGTGTCAGCGTTAGTGCCATCATGAACATGTCACAGTGCTTATTGTTTATGGCCAGTTTGGGGGCCAGTTTATGGCCAGATTTTTGGGGAGCTTGCTCCCAACATGTACCCCTTCTTTGATTTTCAAATTGTTAAAAGCAAAGGCAGCTTTGTCATGGTGAGCTGCTTCTTACAGGAGTCAGGATCTCATCTGCAGACTATACAAAGACAAACAGTAAAGATTAAAAGTAAAATCATCATTGAAATCACAGAGCTACCAAGTGTTTTTATCCATTCTAATGGATGACTTGCTGCTACTTTGTCTGCAGATCTTTAAACACTCTAGTTCCTGGCATTAAAGTCAGGTGTGCCTGGGATGCTTTAAATATTTGTTCTTTTAATTTTGCTATATCCAAAAACAAGTTTGTAGAGTGTCCTTCTAGGTGCTTTTTTATTATTTCCCTAATTTTGATCTTATTAAGAGCATCTAATAGTTTCTACAAATCCTTATATTAAGCTCCTTAGTGTGGGCCATATCATTTGAGGATGAGGTGCCACTATACCACCATGGTTCCAGATAATAGGAAGTTTTGTTATACTTCTTATCATATCTATCATCTGACCATTTTGTTCAGATCATCTGAACATTGTGTGGCCTTGGCACATAGACTGAGACGTGCAATTCAAACTAAATATCCCCTTAGGGGACCAATTAATAATGATTCCATGGGAATCATAGGAATCGTTGTGCAGTGCCTCTGCCTGTTCTGCAATGCAAATCTTCCCAAACAAGTATGTTCATTTTCTCTAACTGGGTCCAATCCTGTTTACAAATATGTTTTTGAGGGCAGTTGCCTCAATAAAGGAGCCAACTTATTATGGTAAATACCGAGATCGGAAAGCATGTGTAACTGTGTCATAGAATGATTGCATCCAGGCATTATTGCCAGCCAAGATTGATAAATATGACCAATAAGTATAATTGTTCTCTGTGTCAGCCCTTATTGAAGGAATACTCATGGCAGTGGTGATAACTGCTATCATAGCTACCATTAAATTATTCATGGTGACTGGTTGTCCCACTTTCCTCAAGTTTTCTTCTGCCATCTGTGACAGCTTCTTAATCTGTCCCCAGGAGGGTGGCTGTGTCCAATGGGTGTTGCTCATGACACTTGGTGTCCTCCTCAGCATCAGTCTCAATATGGCTGCAACCGGGGTGTCCTCAGGATCCTCCTGGGGTCTCTTTCTCAGCATCTGGTTCACAATAAAGTTTCATGTGTCTTGATGGTATCCAGATTGTCTGTTGATTTTGGCCTGGAGAAACGCAAGCATAACTTCTACCCCAAGTTATTATTTTACCTGTTTCCCAACTTTTCATAATCGGATCTCTCCACCAAATCAGTTGTTCTGCTTCTGTCTTTGTAGCTGGTTTCTGTAGATGCTGTTCAGCTGCTGATAGCATCTGGCCTTTGGGCGGGCTCAAAAAATTAAAGTTAATAATGCTGGATTCAGTGGCATCTGCAGGGTTCCATATTCTCTGTCACCCCCTTTCTGGTTTTGCAACTGCTGTTTTCAGGAGAGATTGATTCTTTCCACTATGGCTTGTCCTTGAGAACTGTATGGGATACCAGTAACATGTTTAATATTCCACATAAAGAAAAATGTAGCTAGAGCTTGGCTAGTATAGCCTGGGGCATTATCTGTTTTAATAGTAGCTGGAATGCCCATCACCACAAAACACTACAAAGGGTGACATTTAACACTGGCAGAAGACTCTCCTGATTGGCATGTAGCCCAAAGGGAGAAAAGGTGTCCACACATACATGTACCTAAGATAGTCTCCCAAACGAGGGAACATGTGTGATATCAATTTGCCTAAGAGAGTTAGGTTTCAATCCTCAAGGATTAACTTCTCCTATGAAAGATGATGAATGTACCATTTGGCAAGTTGGGCATTGCTGGATAATAGCTTTAGCTTCTTTCCAGGTAATGCTGTATCTGCGTTTGAAGCCAGAGGCATTAACATGAGTTAAATTGTGAAAGTGTCCACTGTTAGATATTGCATTAGTGACTAGGTGATCAGCCATTTGATTCCCTTCAGTCAAAAGTCCTGGAAGAGGTGTATGAACCCTAATATGAGTGATGTACAAAGAGTGCATTCTACTTCTAAATGCTATTTGCAATTTGGTATATAAAGTCATCAGTTGTTCATCTGTATGAAATCCTAACTGAGCATTTTCAATTAACTGTGTGGAATGAACCATGTATGAAGAAACAGAAATCACATCAATAGGCATATCAAAAGCAGTCACCTCAATTACAGCAAAAAGCTCTGCTTTTTTAGGCGTCTGGAAAACTTCACTTTTTGAGCCAGAATAAGAAGCTTTACCATTACTAGACCCATCTGTAAAAACATTCTCAGCAACTTCAATTGGTTTAAACTTAGTTATTTTAGGGAGAATCCAATTGCTTAATTTCAAAAACTGAAACAGCTTTGTTTTAGGAAAACTGTTATTGAGAATACTCCCAAAGTCAGCTAAATGGGTTTGCCAAGTAAGACTACTGATAAAAGATTGATGTATTTGTGTCTTCCTGAGAGGGACAATAATTTTTCCAGGATCATATCCATGTAATTTAACAATCTGAGTTCTCCCAATTCCTATCATAGTAGCAATTTGATCTAAATAAATAGTTAGAGTTCATGAATTAGTATGTGGAAGAAAAAGCCACTCTACTGAGTCCTGCTCTTGGACAATAACACCAGTAGGTGAACATGGAGTTGAAAAAATTAGCAAGTCTAGAGTCTTCTCTGGATATATTCTACTTATTTAAGCCTATTGACTTGCTTTTCAATCAGCTGTAACTCGACCTCAGCCTCCTTTGTTGATTGCTGAGGGTTAGTGAGACTAGGATTTCCTCAAAGGATAGAAAACAGATTACTCATGGCATAGGTAGGAATGCCTAGTACGTGTCATATCCAATAAATGTCCCCTAGTAATTTTTGAAAGTCTTTAATGTTTTCAATTGATCCCTACATATGTTTACTTTCTGTGGCACAATGGTAGTGTCATTTACTGATGTCACCAATTGGGAGTAGGGAGTAGTAATCTGAATTTTGTCAGAAGCTATAATTAAACTGGTGTGAGAAATCAAATTTTGCAAGTGATCATAACATTGGAGAAATATTTATTGAGTGGGGGCAGCACAAAGTACATCATCCATATAGTGAATAATGTAACACTGTGAAAATTTTTTATGAATAGGGTCAATAGCTTGCCCTACATACCTCTGGCAAATTGTTGGACTGTTTAACATGCCTTGTGGCAGCACTTTCCAATAATAATGCTTAGCAGGCTGCAAGTTGTTTACTGCAGGAATTGTAAAGGCAAACTATTCACAATCTTGCTCAGCTAAGGGGATAGTAAAGCAACAGTCTTTTAAATCTATGACAATTAAAGGCCAATGTTTTGGAATTATAGCAGGAGAAGGCAATCCTGGCTGTAATGTTCCCATAGGTTGTATTACTGAATTGATGGCTCTTAAGTCAGTTAACATTCTCCATTTACCTGAATTTTTCTTAATTATGAAAACTGGAGAATTTCAATGGGAAAATGTTGGAGCTATGTGCCCATTTTCTAATTGTTCAGTAACTAATTTCTCTAAAGTCTCCAGTTTCTCTTTACTTAGCAGCCATTGTTCTATCCAAATTGGCTTATCTGTTACCCATTTTAAAGGTATAGGTTCTGGAGGCTTAACAATAGCTGCCAAAAAAATGCTATCCTAAACCTTGGTGGGAACTTTGTCTTTCCATTTGAAGTTGTTCTTTCTAAATTTGCAGATTTTTTTCTAGTCCCATACCAGGGACACACCCCTTTTCATGCATTATATGTTGACCTTGAGGGCTATATATTTGTTCTGGAATTAGAAATTTGGTCCCCATTGTTGTAATAAATCTCTTCCCCATAAATTTATAGCTACAAAAGTTATAATTGGTCGAATAGTCCCAGGTTGCCCATCGGGCCCTTCACAGTGCAAAATATAACTATTTTGATGTACTTAAGGGGCTTTACCAACTCTAACTATGTTAAATTGAGAGGGTTGATTGGCCACATGGACAGCCAGTGCTGTAGAGAAATGATTGAAATGTCTGCTCCTGTATCTACCAAATCTTTAAATTTCTTTCCTGAATAGTTATTTCACAGGTAGGATGTTTATCAGTTATTTGATTTGCCCAATAAGCTGCTTTGCCTTGTTTATTTGTGCTTCCAAATCCTTCTTTTCATTTAATTTCACTTTTTCCCATTCCCAAATACAGCATTATCAGGAGCTGTGCTATGCATTCTACTCGCTCTGCTTTCCAGGGAAGAGAAGTAGATATAAGAATTTGAATTTCCCCATTGTAATCTGAATCAATGACTCCTCTATGTATTTGTACCCCGTTTAAACTTAAACTAGACCTTCCTAGACGTAATCCTATTGTCCCCACTGGCAAGGGTCCACAGACTCCTTTTGGGACCTTTTGCAGGGGTTCCCCAGGCAGAAGGCTCACAGCTTTTATGCAGCATAAATCTACTGCAGCACTACTGGCTGTGGTGGGAGACAGACATTGTACAGGGGTGAGGGAATGGCCTGAGCTGGAAATGCCCCAGCTTAGAATGGGGCCTAGGGTGGTCCCCTAATGGCATTTCCCAAAATTGGGTTCCCATCTTTATCAAACTTAGAATGACACTGATTAGCCTAATGTTTCCTTTTTTACATTTTGGACATATTTCTGGCTCAAGAAGTTTCTTTATTCCCCTATCTGGTGGCCTGACTCACTGATTTTTTCTGCATTCTTTTTCAGTATGACCGTGCTTCCCACAGTTAAAACAAGCTCCAGGAAACGGAGTATTTTCTTTATTGACTCTCAGTTCTGCCATTGCCTGTGCCAACAAAGTAGCTTTATGCAGATTACCTCCAATACCATCACAGGCCTTGACATAATCAACTAAATGTGCTTTCCCTCTGATAGGTCACAGAGCAGCCTGGCAATCGGGATTAGCATTGTCAAAAGCTAATTACTGCAACACTATAACCTGAGCAGCCAAATCTGCAGTCATCTTTTTAAGAGACTCCTCTAACCAAGCTATAAAATCAAAGTATGGTTCTCTTGGTCCCTGTTTTATAGCACTAAAGGAAAGGTGTTTTTCTCCACATGAAGTGATTTTTTTCCCAAGCTTTAATGCACACTCCACTAAGCCGTTCTATGGCATCACCCTGCATGACCACTTGTGCATCTAAACCAACGCAGATTCCAGTCCCCAAAAGCTGGTCTGCAATTATATTAATTTGAGGTTTGGCCTGGGCATTGCAAGCAGCCTGAATGGAAGCTTCATCTGGCCACCAAGTTTTAAATTGTAGCAACTGAGCAGGAGTTAGACAAGATCAAGAAAGAGTGTCCCAGTCAGTAGGAATCATCTGACTGGAAACAGCAACATTCTTTAACAGTCCCATTAGGAAAGGAGAACCTGATCCATACTGATTTATAGTTTATTTAAATTCTTTGAGTAATTTAAAAGGAAAAGGCTCAAATGTAGCTGTAATATTTCCCTGTTTATCTGGGGATTGCTTTAAGAGTACTCATGTGTCCTCCAGCTAGTTCCACATTCTTCAACCATTGATCTGGTGACCAACCTGGATTCGAGGCCCCATGAATGAGTGCCACTTGCTGAGACCAGCTCAGTCAGGGAGACCCTAACCCAGTGGTGCTAGAGGAATTAAAGACACACACACACAGAAATATAGAAGTGTGAAGTGGGAAATCAGGGGTCTCACAGTCTTCAGAGCTGATAGCCCCCTACAGATATTTACCCACTTATTAACTAACAGCAAACCAGTAATTTGCATGGTTTCCATAGATATTAAATTAACTAAAAGTATCCCTCATGGGAAATGAAGGGATGGGCCAAATTAAAGGAATAAGTGGGGCTAGTTAACTGCAGCAGGAGCATGTCCTAAAGGCACAGATCACTCATGACATTGTTTGTGGCTTAAGAATGCCTGTAAGAGGTTTTCTGCCCAGGGCAGGCCAGGAGTTCCTTACCCTCATTCCAGTATACCCACAACCTTCCAGTGTGTGAGCTACAGCCATCATGAATATGTCACAGTGCTGAAGAGATATTGTTTAGGGCCAGTTTTGGGGCCAGTTTATGGCCAGATTTTGGGAGTCTTGCTCCCAACAGGCTTCAATGTGCTCCAAAATATCCCTTCACAAATTCTACAAAAAGAGTGTTTCCAAACTGCTGATGGAAAAGAAAGTTTTAACTCTATGAGATGAATGCACACATCACAAAGCAGTTTCTCAGATAGCTTCCTTCTAATATTTATCCCGGGAAATTCACTTTTTCACTTTGGCCTCAATGAGCTCCTAAATGTCCATTTGCCAAATGGACAAAAACAGTGGTTCCAAACTGCTGAAACAAAAGAAAGGACTAACTCTGTGAGACGAATGCAAACATCACAAAGCAGTTTCTGAGAAAGTTTCTTTCTAGTTTTTATCTGAAGATAATTGCTTTTTCACCATAGGCCTCAGTGTGCTCTGAATTATCCCTTTGCAGATTCTACAAAAACAGTGTTTCCAAACTGCTGAATGAAAGAAAGGTTTAATTCTGTGAGATGAATGTGCACATCACAAAGCAGTTTCTCAGATAGCTACCTTCTAGTTTTTATCCTGGGACATTCGCTTTTTCATCATTGGCCTAAATGCGCTCACAAATGTGAATTTGCAGAATGGAACAATACAGTTTCCAAACTGCTGAATCAATAGAAATGTTTAACTCTGTGACATGAATGCACACATCACAAAGCAGTTTCTCAGAAAGCTTCTTTCTCCTTTTTATCTGAAGATATTTCCTTTTTAACCACAGGCCATAATGCACTTCCAAATATTCCTTCATGGATTATACAGAAACAGTGTTTCCTGACTGTTGAATGAAAAGAAAGGTTTAACTCTGTGAGGTGAATGCACACATGACAAACTGTTTCTCAGATAGCTTCCTTCTAGTTTTTATCCTGGGATATTCTCTTTTTTGCCATTGGCCTCAATGAGCTCCCAAACTTCCTTTCACAGGAAAGATTAAAACACTGTTTCCAAACAGCTGAATAAAAAGAATGGTTTAACTCTGTGAGATGAATGCACACATCACAAGGCAGTTTGGCAGAAAGCTTCATTCTACTTCTTATCTGAATATATTTTCTTTTTCACAATAGGCCTCCAAGTGCTCCCAAATATCCCTTCACAGATTCTACAAAAAGAGTGTTTCCAAACTGCTGAATGAAAAAAAAGATTTAACACTGCAAGATGAATGCACACATCACAAAGCAGTTTCTCAGGTAGCTTCCTTCTAGTTTTTATCTGGGAAATTCACGTTTTCACCATTGGCCTCAGTGAGTTCCCAGATGTCCATTTGCAGAATGGATGAAAACAGTGTTTCAAAACTGCTGAATTAAAAGACAGGTTTACCTCTGGGAGATGAATGCTTACATCACAAAGCAGTTTCTCAGAAAGCTTCTTTCTACTTTTTTCTGAAGATATTTCCTTTTTCACCAGAGGCCTCAATGTGCATCCAAATATCCCATTGCAAATTCTACAAAAACCATGTTTCCAAACTGCTGAATGAAAAGTAAGGTTAACTCTGTGAGATGAATGCACACCTCACTCAGCAGTTTCAGAGATAACGTCCTTCTAGCTTTTATCCTGGGATATTCACTTTTTTCACCATTGGCCTCAATGAGCTCCAAAATATCCAGTCACCAAAAGGATAAAAGCAGTGTTTCCGAACTGCTGAATTAACAGTATGGCTTAACACTGTGAGAGGAATGGATAATCAAAAAGCCGTTTCTCAGAAAACTTCTATCTACTTCTTATCTGAAGAAATTTTCTTTTTCACCATAGGCTTCAATGTACTCCAAATATCCCTTCACAGATTCAACAAAAACAGTTTTTTCAAACTGCTGAATGAAAAGAAAAGTTTAACCCCATGAGATGAATGCACACATCATAAAGTGGTTTCACAGATTGCTTCCTTCTAGTTTTCATCCTGGGATATGTGTATTTAGCCATTGATCTCAATGAGCTCCCAATTGTCCATTCACAGAATGGACAAAAACAGTGTTTCCATACTGCTGAATCAAAAGAAAGTTTTACCTCTGTGAGATGAATGCATATATCACAAAGGAGTTTCTCAGAAAGCTTTTTCCTAGTTTTTATCTGAAGATATTTTCTATTTCACCATAGGCCTCTATGCGCTCCCGAATATCCCTTCACATATTCTACAATAACAGTGTTTCCAAACCATTGAATGAAAAGAACGGTTTAAATCTGAGAGATGAATTGTCCCTTCACAAAGCAATTTCTCAGATAGCTACCTTCTAGTTTTTATCCGGGATTATTCACGTTTTTGCTATTGACCTCAATGAGCTCCAAAATTTCCATTAGCAGAAAGTACAAAAACAGTGTTTCCAGACTGCTGAATCAGTAGAAAGGTTTACCACTGTGAGATGAATGCACACATCACAAAGCAGTTTATCAGAAAGCTTCTTTCTCTTTTTTATTTGAAGATCTTCTCTTTGTCACTGTAGGCCTCATTGCACTCCCAAATATCCCTTCACAGATTCTACAAAAGCATTTTTTTCCAAACTGCAAAAAGAAAAGAAAGTTTTACCTCTGCTAGATGAGTGCAAACATCATGAAGCAGTTTTTCAGATAGCTTCCCACTAGTTTTAATCCAGGGATATTCACTTTTTTGCCATTGGCCTCCATGAGGTACAAAAGGTCCATTCACAGAAAGCACAAAAGCAGTGTTTCCAGACTGCTGATCAAAAAAAGTTTTAACTCTTGTAGATGCATGCACACATCACAAAGCAGTTTCTCAGAAAGCTTCCTTCTAGTTTTAATCTGAAGACATTTCCTTTTCACAACAGGCCTCAAGGCACTCCCAAATATCCCTTCACACATTCTACATAAGAGTGTTTCCAAACTTCTGAATGAAAAGAAAGGTTAATTCTGTGAGATGAATGCACACCTCACAAAGCAGTTTCTCAGATAGCTTCCTTTTAGTTTTTATCCTGGGATATTCCCTTTTTCACCATTGGCCACAAAGAACTCCCAAATGTCCATTCCCAGAAAGGACAAAAGCAGTGTTTCCAAACTGCTGGTTCAAAAGAAAGGTATAACTCTGTGAAATGGACACATCACAAAGCAGTTTCTCAGAAACCTTCTTTCTAGTTTTTATCTGAAGATATTTTCTTTTTCACTATAGGCTTCAAAGGGCTCCCAAATATCCCTTCAGATAATCTACAAAAACAGTGTTTAAAACTGCTGAATGAAAAAAATGTTTTAATTCTGTGAGATGAATACACATATCACAAACCAGTTTCTCAGAAAGCTTCTTTCTAGTTTTTATCTGAAGATATTTTCTTTTTCACCATAGACCTCAAAGGACTCCCAAATATTCCTTCACATATTCTAAAAAACAGTGTTTCCAAACTATTAAATGAAAAGAAAGGTTTAACTCTGCAAGATGAATGCCCAAATCACAAAGTGATTTCTCTGATAGCTTCCTCTAGTTTTAATGCTGGGATACTCGCTTTTTCACCTTTGGGCTCAATTAGCTCCCAAATGTCCATTCGCAGAAAGGACAAAAGCAGTGTTTCCAAACTTCTGTACCCAAAGAAAGGTTTAACTCTGTGAGATGGATGCACACATCAGAGAGCAGTTTATCAGAAAGATTCTTTCTAGTTTTTATCTGGAGATATTTCCTTTTACACCATAGGCCTCAATGTGCTCCCAAATATTCCTTCTCCAATTCTACAAAAACAAGGTTTCCAAACTGATGAATAAAAAGAAGGCTTTAAATCAGTGAGATAAATGTACATATCACTGGGCAGTTTCTCAGATAGCTTCCTTCTAGTTTTTATCTTGGGAGATTGGCTTTTTCACCTTTGACCTCAATGACCTCCCAAATGTCCATTCCCAGAATGGACAAAAACAGTGCTTCCAAACTCCTGAATCAAAAGAAAAAATTAACTCTGTGAGAAGAATGCACACATAACAAAGTAGCTTCTCAGAAAGCTTCTTTCTACTTTTTATCTGGAGATATTTTGTTTTTCACTATAGGCTTCAATGCCCGCCCAAATATCCCTTTGTAGATTCTACAGAAGCAGTGTTTCTAAACTGCTGAATGAAAAGAAAGGTATAAGTCAGTGAAATGAATGCACATATGACAAAGCTGTTTCTCAGATAGCTTACTTCTAGTTTTTATCATGAGATATGTACTTTTTCACCATTGGCCTCAATGATCTGGCAATTGTCCATTTCCAGGATGGACAAAAACAGTGTTTCCAAACTGCTGAATCAAAAGAAAAGTTTAACTCTGTGAGATGAATGTACACATCACAAAGCAGTGTCTCACAAATCTTCTTTCTTTTTTTTAATCTGAAGATATTTTCTTTTTCACCATAGGCCACAAAGTGCTCCTAAGTATCCCTTTGGAGATCCTACAGAAACAGTGTTTCCAAACTGCTGAATGAAAAGAAAGCTTTAGCTCTGTGAGATAAATGCAGACGTCCTAAAGAAGTTTCTCAGATAGCTTCTTTCTAGTTTTTATCCTGGGATATATTCTTTTTCACCCTTGGGTTCAATGAGATCCCAAATGACCTTTTGCAGAATGGCAAAAACAGGTTTCCAAACTGCTGAAACAAAAGAAATGTTTAACTCTGTGAGATGAATGCACACACCATAAAGAAGTTTCTAAGAAGGATTCTTTCTAGATTTTATCTGAAGATATTTTCTTTTTCAATGTAGGTCTCAATGCACTACCAAATATCCCTTCACAGATTCTACAGAAAGAGTGTTTCCAAACTGCTGCATAAAACAAAAGGCTTAACTCTGTGACATGAATGCACACATGAAAGTGCTTTCTCAGATAGCTTCCTTCTAGTTTTTAGCATGGGATATTAACTTTTTTGCCATTGGCCTAAATGAGCTCCCAAATGTCCATTCTGTGAATGGACAAAACAGTGTTTCCAAACAGTTTAATCAAAAGAAAGGCTCAACTCTGTTAAAACAGTGTTTCAAAACTTCTGAATAAAAAGAAAGTTTTATCTCTGCAAGATGAATGCACACATCACAAAGTGGTTTCTCAGATAGCTTCCTTCTAGTTTTTATTTTGAGATATTTTCTTTTTCACTACTGGCCTCAATGAGCTCCCAAATGTCCATCCACATAATGGAAAAAAAAGAGGTTTACAAACTGCTAAATGAAAAGAAACGTTTATCACTGTGAGATGAATTCAGACATCACAAAGCCATTTGTCAGAAAGCTTCTCTCTAGTGTTCCTCTGAAGATATTTTCACCATATTCCTCAAAGCGCTCCCAAATACCCCTTCCCAGATTTAATAAAAACAGTGTTGCCAAACTGCTGAATGAAAAGAAAGGTTTAATGCTGCGAGGTGAATGCAAACATCACAAAGCAGTTTCTCAGATAGCTTCCTTCCAGTTTTTTATCCTGGTTTATTCACTTTTTTGCCATTGGCCTCAATGAGCTCCCAAATGTCCATTCACAGAAAGGACAATAACACTGTTTCCAAACTGCTGAATCTAAAAAATATTTAACTCTGGGAGATGAATGCACACATCACAAAGCAGTTTCTCAGAAAGCTTCTTTCCACATTTTAACTGAAGATACTTTCTTTTTCACCATAGGGCTCAATTTGCTCCCAAATATCCCTTCGCAGATTCTACAAAAACAGCATTTTCAAACAGCTGAAAGAAAAGAAAAGTTTAACTCTGCGAGATGAGTGCACACATCACAATGCAGTTTCTTAGATAGCTTTCTCCTTGGTTTTATCCTGGGATATTCACTTTTTCACATTTGTCCCCAAGGAGCTCTCAAATATCCACTCACAGAATGCACAAAAACAGTGTTTCCAAACTGCTGAATCCAAAGAAACTTTATGAGATGAATGCACACATCACAGAGCAGTTTCTAAGAAAGCTTCTTTCTACTTTTTATCTGAAGATATTTTCTTTTTCACCCTAGGTATCAAGGAGCTCAAAAATATTCCTTCACAGATTCTACAAAAAGAGTGTTTACAAACCGCTGAATGAAAAGAAGGTTTTAACTCTGGGAGATGAATGCTCACATCACAAATCAGTTTCTCAGATAGCTTAATTCTAGTTTTTATCCTGGGATATTCACTTTTTTGCCATTGGCCTGAATGAGCTACCAAATGTTCATTTGCAGAAAAATTAAAAAAAAAAAAACAGTGTTTCCAAACTGCTAAATGAAAAGAAAAATTTAACTCTGTGAGACAAATGCACAAATCTCAAGAGAGTTTCTCAGAAAACTAGTTTCTATTTTTTACCTGACGATATTTACCTTTTCACCATAGACCTCAATGCGGGTCCAAATATTCCTTTGCAGATTTCACAAAAAACAGTGTTTCCAAATGGCTGAAGGAAAAGATAACTTTAACTCTGTGAGATGAATACCCACAGCACAAAGCGATTTCTCAGAGAGCTTTCTTCTAGGTTTTATCCCGGGATATTTGCTTTTTCACAATTGACCTCAATTAGCTTCCAATTGTCTTTACCCAGAATGGACAAAAACAGTGTTTCCAAACTGCTGAATGAAAAGGAAGGTTTAACTCTGTGGGATGAATGCACACATCACAAAGTGGTTTCTCATATAGCTTCCTTCTAGTTTTTATCCTGGCGTATTCAGTTTTTCACCAGTGACCTCATTCAGTTCCCAAATGTCCATTCACAGAATAGACAAAAACAGTGTTTCCATAAGGGCTCAATCAAAAGAAATGTTTAACTCTGTGAGACGAATGCACACATCAACAAAGCAGTTTCTTAGAAAGCTTCTTTCTACTTTTTAACTGAAGACATTTTCTTTATCACCAGAGGGCTCAATGCACTTCCAATATCCTTTCACAGATTCTTCAAAACTGCTGAAGTAGAAGAAAGGTTTAAGTGTGCCAGATGAATGCAAACTTCACAAACGGGATTCTCAGATTGCTTCCTTCTAGTTTTTATTGTAGGATATTCTCTTTTTCACCATTGGCCTCAAAGAGCTCCCAAATGTCCATTCTCAGAATTGACAAAACAGTATTTCCAAACTGGTGAATCAAAAGAAAGATTTATCTCTAGAATGCACACATCACAAAGCAGTTTCTCAGAAAGCTTGCTACTCTCAATCTGAAGATATTTTCTTTTTCACCATAGCTCTCAATGCCCTCCCAAATTTCCCTCTGCATATACTGTAAAAACGTTTCCAAGCTGCTGAATGGAAAGAAAGGTTTAACTCTGTGAGATGAATGCACACCTCTCAAAACATTTTCTCAGATAGCTTCCCTGTATTTGAGATATTTGCTTTTTTGCCATTGGCCTCTATGAGCTTCCAAAAGTCGATTTTCAGAATGGACAAAAACTATGTTTTTAAACTGCTGAATCAAAAGAAAGCTTCAACTCTGTGAGATGAATGTACACATCAAAAAGCAGTTCCTCAGAAAGACTCATTTGACTTTTTATCTGAATATATTTTCTTTTTCACCATAGCCTTCAAAGCACTTCCAAATATCCCTTCATAGATTCTACAAAAAGAGTGTTTCCAAATTGCTGAATGAAAGTGAGCTTTAACTCAGTGAGATGAATGCAAACCTCACAAAGGAGTTTCTCAGATCACTTTCTTCCAGTTTTTGTCCTTTGACATAGGCTTTTTTGTTATTGGCCTCAGTGAGCTCCCAAATGTCCATTTGCAGAATGGACAAAACAGTGTTTCCAAATTGCTGAATCAAAATAAAGGTTTAACTCTGTAAGACGAATGCATACACCAAAAAGCAGTTCCTCAGAAAGCTTCTTTCTACTTTTTATCTGAAGATATATTCTTTTTCACCACTGGCCTCAACATGCTCCCAAATATCCCTTCACAGATTCTACAAAAACAGTGTTTCCAAACTGCTGAATAAAAAGAAAGGTTCAACTCTGTGAGATGAATGCACACATCACATAGCAGTTTCTCAGACAGATTCCTTCTAATTTTCATCCTCAGATGTTCCCTTTTTCACCATTGGTCTCTATGAGCTCCCAAATGTCCATTCACAGAATGGACAAAAACAATGTTTCCACAATGCTGGATCAAAAGGGAGGTTTAATTCTGGAGATTAATGCACACATCACAAAGCAGTTTCTCATATAGCATCTTTCTAGTTTTTAGCTGAAGATATTTTCTTTTTCACCATAGGCCTCAATGTGCTCCCAAATATCCCTTCGGAGATTTGACAAAAACAGTGTTTCCAAACTGCTGAATGAAAAGAAAAGTTTTACTCTGCAAGATGAATGCACACAATAAAAAGCATTTCCTCCAAAAGCTTCTTTCTACTTTTTATCTGAAGATATTTTCTTTTTCAGCATAGACCTCAATGTGCTCCCAAATATCCCTTTGCAGATTCTACAAAAACAGTGTTTCCAAACTGCTGAATGAAATGAAAGTTTTAACTCTGTTAGATGAAGGCACACATCACAAAGCAGTTTCTCAGATAGTTTACTTCCAGATTTTATGCTGTGATATTTACTTTTTTGCTATTGGATGTATGAACTCCCAAATGTCCGTTCTGTGAATGGACAAAAACAGTGTTTTAAAACTGCTTAATCAAAAGAAACCTTTAGCACCATGAGGTGAATGCACACATCATAAAGCAGTTTCTCAGAAAGCTTCTTTCTAGTTTTTATCTGAAGGTATTTTCATATTCACTGTAGTTCTCAATGCCCTCCCAAATATCCCTTCGGAGTTTCTGCAAAAACAGTGTTTCAAAACTCTTGAATGAAAAGAAAGGTTTAAATCTGCACGTTGAATGCACACATCACAAAGTGGTTTCTCAGATAGCTTCCTTCTAGTTTTTATCCTGGGATATTCCCTTTTTTGCCATTGGTTTCAATGAACTCCCAAATGTCCATTTGAACAACGAAAAAGACATGTTTCCAAACTGCTGAATCCAAAAAAGTTTAACTCTGTGAGATGAATGCACATATCATAAAGCAAGTTTCTCAGAAAGCTTCTTTCTGGTTTTTATCTGAAGATATTTTCTTTTTCAACATAGTCCTCAATGCATTACCAGTTATCCTATCACAGATTCTACAAAAACAGTGTTTCCAAACTGCTAAATGAAAAGAAATTTTACCTCTGGGGGATGAATGAACACATCGAAAAGAAGTTTTTCAGAGAGCCTCCTTCTAGTTTTACCCTGGGGTATTCACTTTTTTGCCATTATCCTCACTGAGCTCCCAAATGTCACAGAAGGGACAAAAACAGTGTTTCCAAACTGCTGAATCATAAGAAAGTTTTAACTCTATGAGATGAATGCACACATCACAAAACCATTTCTCAGAAAGACTCTTTGTACTTTTTAGCTTTAGATATTTTCTTTTTTGCCATAGGCCTCAATGCCCTCCCAAGTATCCCTTCTCAGATTCTACAAAAACAGTGTTTCCAAACTGCTGAATGAAAAGAAAGGTTGAAGTCTGTGAGATGAATGCACACATCACAAAGCGGTTTTTCAGATTCCTTCCTTCTAGTTTTTATCCTGTGATATACTCCTTTTCAATGTTGGCCTTAATGATCTCCCAAATGTCCATTCACAGAAAGCACAAAAACAGTGTTTCCAAACTGCTGAACCAAAAGAAAGTTTTAACTCTGTGTGATGGATGCACACGTGACAAAGCAGTTTCCCAGAAAGCTTCTTCCTACTCTTTATCTGAAGATATTTCTGTTTTTCACAATGGGCCACAATGTGCTCCCAAATATTCCTTCACAGATTCTACAAAAATAGTGTTTCCAAACTACTGAGTTAAAGGAAAGTTTTAAGTCTGTGAGATGAATGAACACCTCACAAAGCCCTTTCTCAGATAGTTTCCTTCTAGTTTTTATCCTGGGATATTCGCTTTGTCAACACTGTCATCAACGAAGTCCAAAATGTTCATTTGCAAAAAGGACAAAAACAGTGTTTCCAAACTACTGAATCAAAAGAAAGTTTTAACTTTGTGAAGTGAATGCCTCCCTCACAAAGGAGTTTCTCAAGATGCTTCTTTCTGATTTTTATCTGTATATATTTTCTTTTTCAACCTAGGCCTCAATGAGCTGCCAAATATCTCTTTGCAGATTCTGCAAAAACAGTGTTTCCAAACTGCTGAATAAAAAGAAAAGTTTTACTCTGTGAAATGAATGCACACATCACAAAGCAGTTTCTCAGAAAGCTTCTTTCTAGTTTTTACTGAAGATATTTTCTTTTTCACCTTAGGCCTCAAAACGCTCCCAAATATCCCTTCACAGATTTTGCAGAAAGAGTGTTTTCAAACTGTTGGATGAAAAGTAAGTTTTAACACTGTGAGATGAATGAACACATCACAAAGCTGTTTCTCAGATATCTTCCTTCTAGTTTTTACCATTGGATATTCTCTTTTTTGCCATTGTCCTCAATGAGCTCCCAAATGTCCATTCATAAAATTGACATGATCAGTGTTTCCAAACTGCTGAATGAAAAGAATTGTTTAACTTGATGAGATGAATGCACACATCACAAAGATGTTTCTCAGAAAGTTTCATTCTACTTTTTCTCATAAGACATTTTCTTTTTCACCATAGTCCTCAATGTTCTCCAAAATATCTCTTCACAGATTGTACAAAATAGTGTTTCCAAAATGCTGAATGAAAATAAAAGTTTAACTCTGTGAGATGAATGCACACATCACAAAGTGGTTTCTCAGTTAGCGTCCTTATTGTTTTTATCCTGGGATATTTTCTTTTCCGTCATTGGCCTCAATGAACTTTCAAATGTCCATACACAGAATGTACAAAAACAGTGTTTCCAAACTGCTACCTGACAAGCAAGGTTAAGTCTGTGAGATGAATGCACCCATCACAAAGCAGCTTCTCAGAAAGCTTCTTTCTACTTTTATATGAAGGTATTTTCTTTTTCAGCATAGGAATCAAAGCACTTCCAAATATCCGTTTGCAGATTCTACAAAAACAGTGTTTCCAAATTGCTGAAAGAAAAGAAAAATTTAACTCTGTCAGATGAATGCACACATCACAAAGCAGTTTCTCAGGTACCTTCCTTCTAGTATTTATCCAGTGATACTCACTTTTTGGCCATAGGCCCCCAGTGAGCTCCCAAATGTCCATTTGCAGAATGGACAAAAACAGTGTTTAAACACTGCTAAATCAAACTAAAGTTTCATCTCTGTGAGATGAATGCACACCTCACAAAGCTGTTTCTCAGATAGCTTCTTTCTAGATTTTATCTGAAGACATTTTCTTTTTCACCATAGCCTATATGAGCTTGCAAATTTCCCTTCACGGATACTACAAAAAGTTTTTCTACATTTTCTTAATCCAGTCTATCATTGTTGGACATTTGTGTTGGATCCAAGTCTTTGCTATTGTGAATAGTGCTGCAATAAATATACATGTGCATGTGTCTTTATAGCAGCATGATTTATAGTCCTTTAGGTATATACCCAGTAATGGGATGGCTGCATCAAATGGTATTTCTAGTTCTAGATCCCTGAGGAATACCCACACTGACTTCCACAATGGTTGAACTAGTTTACAGTCCCACCAACAGTGTAAAAGTGTTCCTATTTCTCCACATCGTCTCCAGCACCTGTTGTTTCCTGACTTTTTAATGATTGCCATTCTAACTGGTGTGAGATGGTATCTCATTGTGGTTTTGATTTGCATTTCTCTGATGGCCAGTGTGATGAGCATTTTTTCATGTTTTTTGGCTGCATAAATGTCTTCTTTTGAGAAGTGTCTGTTCATGTCCTTTGCACACTTTTTGATGGGGTTGTTTGTTTTTTCTTGTAAATTTGTTTGAGTTCATTGTAGATTCTGGATATTAGCCCTTTGTCAGATGAGTAGGTTGCGAAAATGTTCTCCCATTTTGTAGGTTGCCTGGTCACTCTGATGGTAGTTTCTTTTGCTGTGCAGAAGCTCTTTAGTTTAATTAGATCCCATTTGTCAATTTTGTCTTTTGTTGCCATTGCTTTTGGTGTTTTAGACATGAAGTCCTTGCCCATGACTATGTCCTGAATGGTATTGCCTAGGTTTTCTTCTAGGGTTTTTATGGTTTTAAGTCTAACGTTTAAGTCTTTAATCCATCTTAAATTGATTTTTGTGTAAGGTGTAAGGAAGGTATCCAGTTTCAGCTTTCTACATATGGCTAGCCAGTTTTCCCAGCACCATTTATGAAATAGGGAATCCTTTCCCCATTGCTTGTTTTTCTCAGGTTTGTCAAAGAAAATGTGGCGCATATACACCATGGAATACTATGCAGCCATAAAAAATGATGAGTTCATGTCCTTTGTAGGGACATGGATGAAATTGGAAATCATCATTCTCAGTAAACCATCGGAAGAACAAAAAACCAAACACCTCATATTCTCACTCATAGGTGGGAATTGAACAATGAGATCACATGGACACAGGAAGGGGAATATCACACTCTGGGGACTGTTGTGGGGTGGGTGAAGGGGGGAGGGATAGCATTGGGAGATATACCTAATGCTAGATGACGAGTTAATGGGTGCAGTGCACCAGCATGACACTTGTATACATATGTAACTAACCTGCACAATGTGCACATGTACCCTAAAACTTAAAGTATAATAATAATAATAAAAAGTTTTTCCAAACTGCTGAATGAAAAGAAAGATTTAAATCTGTGAGATTAATGCTCACATGACCAAGCAGTTTCTCACACAGATTTCTTCTAGTTTTCATCCTGATATATTCACTTTTTTGCCATTGACCGCAATGAGCTACAAAGTGTCCATTCGCAGAATGGACAAAAACATTGTTGCCAAATTGCTGAATCAAAGGAAAGATTTAAATCTGTGAGATGAATGCACACATTACAAAGCAGTTTCTCAGATAGCTTCCTTGTGGTTTTTATCTGGGGATATATGCTTTTCCTCCATTGGGCTCAATGAGATCCCAAATGTCCATTTGCAGAGTTGACAAAAAGAGTGTTTCAAGTTTGCTGAACCAAAAGAAAGGTGGAACTCTGTGAGATGAATGCTCACATCACAACACAGTTTCACAGAAAGTTTCTTTCTACTTTTTATCTTAAGATAAAGTCTTTTTCACCATAGGCCTTGATCCACTCCAAAATATCCTTTTGCAGATTCTATAAAAACAGTGCTTCCAAACTGCTGAATCAAAAGAGAGGTTAAACACTGTGAGATTAATGTACACATCTGAAAGTGGTTTCTCAGATAGCTTCCTTCTAGGTTTTATCCTGAAATATTTGCTTTCTCATCATTAGGTTCAATGAGCTACAAAATGTCCATTCGCAGAACGTACAAAACCAGTGTTCCCAAACTGCTAAATCTAAAAAGGATTTAATTCTGGGAGATGAATGCACACATCACAAAGCAGTTTCTCAGAAATTTCTATCTTCATTTTATCTGAAGATATATTCTTTTTCACCATAGGCCTCATTGTGCTCTAAAATATCCCTTCGCAGCTTCTACAAAAACAGTGTTTCCAAACTGCTGAATGAATGCATTAACTCTGCGAGGTGAATGCAGACATCACAAAGCAGTTTCTCAGAAAGCTTCTTTCTACTTTTTATCTGTAAATATTTTCTTTTTCACATTAGGCCTTAATGCACTCCCAAATATCCCTTTGCAGTTCCTACAAAGACAGTGTTTCCAAACTGTTGATTGATTGAAAAGAATGATTTAACTCTGCAAGATGAATGCACATATCAGAAAGCAGTTTCTCAGATAGCATCATTCTAGTTTTAATCCCAGGATATTTGCTTTTGGGCCATTGACCTCAATAAGGACCATTCTGTGAATGGACAAACACAGTGTTTCCAAGCTGCTGAATTAAAAGAAAGGTTCAACTGTGTGAGATGAATGAACACATCTCAAAGCAGTTTCTCAGAATGCTTCTTCCTAGTTTTTATATGAAGGTATTTACTTTTTCACCATAGGCCTCAATGCACTCCCACATATCCCTTCACAGATTCCAGAAAAACAGTGTTTCCAAGCTGTTGAATGAAAGGAAAAGTTTAACTCAGTGAGATGAATGCACACATCACAATGCGGCTTCTCAGGTACCTTCCTTCTGCTTTTTATCCTGGGTTATTCACTTTAACCAATGAGCTCCCAAATGTCCATTCACATAATTGACAAACACCTTGTTTCCAAACAGCTGAATCAAAAGAAAGTTTTAGCTATATGAGATGCATGCATGCATCACAAAGCAGAAGTGCTTTTGCAGAAACTACCAAGGGATATTTGGGAGCACTTTGATGCCTATGGTGAAAATGCAAATATCTTCAGACAAAAAGTAGAAAGAAGCATTCAGAGAAACTTCTTTGTGATGTGTGCATTTTTATTACAGAGTTTAACCTTTCTTTAGACTCAGCAGTTTGGAAACACTGTTTTTCTCCTTTCTGCAAAAGGGCATTTGGGAACTCATGGGGGCCAATGGCAAAAAAGTGAATATCCCAGGATAAAAAAAAAGAATAAAGCTATCTGAGAAACTGCTGAGTGATGTGTGCTTTCACCTTGCCGAAGTAAAGTTTTCTTTTCATTCAGCAGTTTGGAAACACTTTTTTTGTAGAATCTGCAAAGGGATATTTGGAAGCATGTTGAGGCCCATGGTGAAAAAGAAAATATCTACAGATAAAAAGTAGAAAGAAGCTTTATGAGGAAATGCTTTGTGATGTGTGCTTTCATCTAGAGAGTTCAACATTCCTTTTGATTCAGTAGTTTGGAAACACTGTTTTTGTCCATTCTGTGAATGGGCATTTGGGAACTCATTGAGAATAATGGCAAAAAAGCTAATATCCCAGAACAAAAACTAGAAGGCAGCTATCTGAGAAGCCACTTTGTGAGGTGTGCATTCATCTCATGGAGATAAAGTTTCCTTTTCATTCAGCAGTTTGGAAACACTGTTTTTTTAGAATCTGCAAAGGGATATTTGGGAGTGCTTTGAGGCCTACAGTGAAAAAGAAAATATCTTAAGACAAAAAGTAGAAAGAAGACTTCTGAGAAACTGTTTTGTAATGTGTGCATTCATCTCACAGAGTTAAGACCTTCTTTTGATTCAGCAGTTTGGAAATACTGTTTTTGTGCATTCTGTGAATGGACATTTGGGAGCTCATTGAGGCCAACGGCAAAAGAATGAATATCCCAGGGTAAAAACTGGAAGGAATCTACCAGAAAAGCTGCTTTGGAATGTGGACATTCATCTCACTGAGTTAAACCTTTCTTTTCATTCTGTAGTTTGGAAGCACTGTTTTTGTAGAATCTTTGAAGGGATATTTGGGATCACATTGAGGCCTATGATGAAATAGAAAGTATCTTCAGACAAAAACTAGAAAGAAGATTCCTGGAAAAACTTCTGTGTGATGAGTGCATTCTTCTTACAGAGTTTAATATTTCTTTTGATTCAGCAGT
Source organism: Pan troglodytes (assembly GCF_028858775.2). Taxonomy (NCBI): domain Eukaryota; kingdom Metazoa; phylum Chordata; class Mammalia; order Primates; family Hominidae; genus Pan; species Pan troglodytes. The sequence continues at coordinate 67,006,971 of NC_072403.2, forward strand.
TGGGAAAGACTGTTTTTCTCCTTTCTGTGAATGGACAATTGGGAGGTGATTGAGATCAGTGGCAAAAAAACAAATATCCCAAGATAAAGTTGTAGGAGGAAGCTATCCGAGAAAGTGCTTAGTGATATGTGCCTTCACCTAATGGAGGTAAAGTTACCTTTCTTTCAGCAGTTTGGAAACACTTTTTTATAGAATCTGTGAAGGGATATTTGGAAACGTGTTCAGATCTATGGTGAACAATAAAATATCTTAAGATAAGAAGTAAAAAGAAGGTTCTGAGAAACTGCTTTGTGATGTGTGCATTCATATCACAGAGTTAAACCTTTCTTTTAATTGAGCAGTTTGGAAACAATGTTTTATTCCATTCTTCAAAAGGACATTTGGGAACTTCTTTGGGGCCCATGGTGAAAATGTGAATCTCCCAGGATAAAAATGAAAAGGAATCTATCTTAGAAACTGATTTGTTTTGTGTGCATTCATCTTGCAGAGTTAAACCTTTCTTTTCATTCAACAGTTTAGAAACACTGTTTTTGTAGAATCTGTGAAGGATATTTGGGATCGCATTGAGGTCTATGGAACAAAGAAAATATCTTCAGATAAAAAGTAGAAACATGCCTTCTGAGAAACTGCTTTGTGAAGTGTGCATTCATCTCACAGAGTTAAACATTTCTTTTGATTCAGCAGTTTGGAAACACTGATTTTGTCCATTCTGGGAATGGACATTTTGGAGTTCATTGAGGCCAATGGTGAAATGGTGAATATCCCAGGTTAAAAACTAGAAGGAGGCTGTCTGAGAAAACGCTTTGCCATCTGTGAATTCATCTTGAAGACCTCAATTTTCTTTCATTCAGCAGTTTGTAAACACTGTTTTTGTAGAATCTGTGGAGTGATATTTGGGAGTGCATTAAGACCTATGGTGAAAAAGGAAATATCTTCAGACAAAAACTAGAAAGAAGCTTTCTCAGAAACTGCTTTGTGATGTGTGCATTCATCTCACAGAGTTAAATATTTCTTTTCATTCAGCAGTTTGATAACACTGTTTTTGACCCTTCTGTGAAAGGACATTTGGGAGCTCATTGAGGTGAATGGAAAACAATAGAATATCCCAGGATAAAAACTAGAAGGAAGCTATCTGAGAAACCACTTTGTCATGTGTACAGTCATCTCACAGAGTTAAACCCTTCTTTCAGTCTACAGTTTGGAAACACTGTTTTTGTAGGATCTGCGAAGGGATATTTTGGACTGCATTGAGGCCAATGATGAAATAGAAAATATCTTCAGATAAAAAGTAGAAAGAAGCTTTCTGAGTAATGGCTTTGTGATGTGTGCATTCATCACAAAGAGTTAAACCCTTCATTTGAGGCAGCAGTTTGGAAACTTTTTTTTGTCCATTCTGCAAATGGACATTAGGAAGCTCATTGAGGCCAATGGTGAAAAAGTGAATATCTCAGGATAAAAACTAGAAGGAAGCTGTCTGAGAAACCCCTTAGTGATGTGCACATTCATCTCATGAAGGTAGTTTCCTTTTCATACAGCAGTTTGGAAACACTGTTTTTGTAGAGCCTTTGAAGTGACATTTGGGAGTGCATTGAAGCCTATGGTGAAAAAGAAAATATCTTCAGACAAAAAGTAGAAAGAAGATTTCTGAGAAACTTCTTCATGTTGTGTGTATTCATCTCACACAATTAAACCTTTCTTTTCATTCAGCAGCTTGGGAACACTGTTTTTGTAATTTCTGTGAATTGATATTTGGGAGTTCATTGAGTCCAGTTGTGAAGAAACTCATCTCCTAGGATAAAAAAGGGAGGGAAGGTCTCTGAGAAAACACTTTGTGATGTGCGCATTCCTCTTGCAGACTTAAACCTTGTTTATCACTCAGCAGTTTGGAAACACAGAGAGTTAAACCTATTTTTTGATTCAGCAGATTTGAAACACAGTTTTTTTCCATTCTCTGAATGCACATTTAGGAGCTCATTGAAGATAATGGTGAAAAAGCAAATAAGTTAGTATTAAAACTAGAAGGAAGCTATCTGAGAAACTGCTTTGTGATTTGTGCATTCATCTTTCAGAGTTAAAACTTTCCTTTCATTTAGCAGTTTGGAAGCACTCGTTTTGTGGAATCTGCGAAGGGATATTTGGGAGCACATTGAGGCCTATGGAGAAAAAGAAAAAAATCTTCAGATAAAACTAGAATGTATCTTTCTGAGAAATGGCTTTGTGATGTGTGCATTCATCTCAAAGATTTAAACTCTTTATTTGATGCGGCAGTTTGGAAAATTGTTTTTGTCCATTCTGCTAATGGACATTAGGGAGCTCATTGAGGCCAATGGCAGAAAAGTGAATATCCTAGGTTAAAAACTAGAAGGAAGTTGTCTGAGAAACCTCTTAGTGATGTGTGCTTTCATCTCGTGGAGGTAAAGTTTTCTATTCTTTGAGCATTTTGGAAACACTATTTTTGTAGAAACTTTGAAAGGATATTTGGGATTGCCCTGAGGCCTATAGTGAAAAAGAAAATATATTCAAACAAAAAGCAGGCAGAAGATTTCTGAGAAACTCATTTGTAATGTGTGCATTCTTCTTACAGAGTTTAATCTTTTGTTTGATTCAGCAGTTTGGAAACAATGTTTCTCTCCTTTCTGCGATTGGACATTTGGGAGATGATTGAGGGCAATGGCGAAAAAGAGAATATCCCAACTTAAAAACTAGGAAGAAGCTTTCTGAGAAACTGCTTTGTGATGCATGCATTCATCTCACAGAGTTAAACCTTTCTTTTCATTCAGCAGTGTGGCAACACTGTTTTTGTAGAATCTGCAAGGTGATATTTGGGAGTGCATTGTGGCCTATGGTGAAAAAGAAAATATCTTCTGATAATAAGTAGAAAGACGTTTTCTGAAAAACTGCATTTTGATGTGTACATTCATCTCACAGAGTTAATCCTTTCTTTTGATTTAGCAGTTTGGAAACACTGTTTTTGTAGAATATGTGAAGAGATATTTCAGAGCTCATTAAGGTTTATGGTGAAAAAGTAAATATCTTCAGATAAAATCCAGAAAAATGTTTTCTGAGAAACTTCTTTGTGATGTATGCACTCATCTCACAGAATCAAACATTTCTTTTGATTCACCACTTTAGAAACACTGTTTTTGTCCATTCTGTGCATGGACATTTGGGAGCTCATTGAGGTCAATGGCAAACAAGTGAATATCACAGGATAAAAATTAGAAGGAAGCTATATGAGAATAGGCTTTGTGATGTGTGCATTCATCTCACAGAACTAAATCTTTCCTTTCATTCAGCAGTTTTTAAACACTGTTTTGTAGAATCTGAGAAGGGATATTTAGGAGTGCATTGAGGCCTAAGGTGAAAAAGAAAATGTCTTCAGATAAAAAGTAGAAATATGCTTTCTGAGAAATGGCTTTCTGATATGTGAATTCATCTCAGAGAGTTAAACCTTCCTTTGATTCAGCAGTTTGGAAACACTGTTTTTGTAGAATATGTGAAGGGATATTTCAGAGCTCATTGAGATTTATGGTGAAAAAGAAAATATCTTCAGATAAAAAACAGAAATAAGTTTTCTGAGAAACTGCTTTGTGGTGTATGCATTCATCTCACAGAGTTAAACATTTCTTTTTATTCACCACTTTGGAAACACTGTTTTTGTTCATTCTGTGAATGGATATTTGGGAGCTCGTTGTGGCCACTGGTGAAAAAGGGAATATAGCAGGATAAAAACTAGAAGGAAGCCATCTGAGAAACTGCTTTGTGATGTTTGCATTCAACTCACAGAGTTAAACCTAACTTTTGATTCAGCAGTTTGGAAACACTGCTTTCATCCTTTCTGTGAATGGACATTTTGGTCCTCATTGAGTTCAATGGTGGACAAGTGAATATCACAGGATAAAAACTAGAAGGAAGCAACATGAGAATCTACTTTCTGATGTATCCATTCATCTCACAGAGGTAAACCTTTCTTTGCATTCACAACTTTGGAAACACTGTTTTTGTATAATCTGCAAAAGGATATTTGGGAGCACTTTGAGGCCTATGGTGAAAAAGAAAATATCTTCAGATAAAAATTAGAAGGAAGTTTTCTGAGAAACTGTTTTGTGATGTGTGCATTCATCTCTCAGACTTAAACCTTTCTTTTATTTCAGCAGTTTGGAAACAGTTTTTGTAGAATCTTCAAAGGGATATTTGGCTGCTCATTGAGGCCTATGCTGAAAGATAAAACATCTTCAGCTAAAAATTAGAAAGAATCTTTATGATAACCTGCTTTGTGATGTGTGCATTCATCTCACAGAAATAAACCTTCCTTTTCATTCAGCAGTTTGGAAACTCTTTGTTTTTCCATTCTGCAAATGGAAATTTAGGAGCTCATTGAGGCCAATGGTGAAAAGGTGAATGTCCCAGGATAAAAACTAGAAGGAAGGTATCTGAAAAACAGCTTTGTGATGTGTGCATTCAGCTCACAGAGTTAAATCTTCCTTTTCAATCAGCAGTTTGGAAACACTGTTTTTGTAGATCTGTGAAGGGATATTTCGGAGACCATTGAGGCCTATTGTGAAAAAGAAAATATCGTCAGATAAAAACTAGAAAGTAGCTTTCTGAGAAACTGATTTGTGATGTGTGCTTTCATCTCACAGAGTAAAACCTTTCTTTTGATGTATCAATTTGAAAACACTGTTTTTCTCCATTCTGCAAATGGACTTTTGGGGTTCATTGAGGCCAATGTGGAAAAATCGAATATCCCAGGATAAACACTAGAAGAAAGCTATCTGAGAAACTGCTTTGTGATGTGTGCATTCATCTCATAGAGTTAAACCTTCCTTTTAATTCAGCAATTTGGAAACACTGTTTTTGTATAATATGCAAAGGGATATTTTGGAGCATGTTGATGCCTATGGTGAAAAAGAAAGTAACTTCAGAAAAAAACTGGAAAAAACTTTCTCAGAAAGTGCTTTGTGATGTGTGCTTTCATGGCACAGACTTAAACCTTTCTTTTGATTCAGCAGTTTGTAAACACTGTTTTTTTCCATTCTGTGAATGGACATTTGGGAGCTCATTGACGCCAATGGCTAAAAATCGAATATCCCAGGATAAACACTAGAAGGAAGCTATCTGAGAAACTGCTTTGAGAAGCGTGCATTCTTCTTACAGAGTTAATCCTTTCTTCTCACTCAGCAGTTTGGAAACACTGTTTTTGTAGAATCCATTAAGGGGTATTTTGGAGTGCCTGGAGGCCTATGGTGAAAAAATATTTTCAGATAAAAACTAGAAAGAAGTTTTCTGAGAAAATGCTTGTGATGTTTGCACTCATCTCACAGAGTTAAACCTTTCTTTTGATTAAACAGTTTGGAGACACTGTTTTTGTCCATTCTGCAAATGGACATTTTGGACCTCTTTGAGGCCAAAGGAGAAAAAGTGAATATCCCAGGATAAACACTAGGAGGAAGCTATCTGAGAAACTGCTTTGTGATGTGTGCATTTATCTCACTGAGTGAAACAGTTAATTTCATTAATTAGTTTGGAAACACTGTTTTTGTTGAATCTGCAAAGGGATACTTGGAAGTGCATTGAGGCCTATGGTGAAATGGAAAATATCTTCAGATAAAAAGTAGAAAGAAGATTTCTGAGAAACTGCTTTGTGATGTCTGCATTCACCTCATGAAGTGAAAACTTTCTTTTGATTCAGCAGTTTGGGAACACTGTTTTTGTCCATTATGTGAATGGACATTTTGTAGCTGATTAAGACAAATGGCAAAAAGTGAATATCCCAGGGTGAAAACTAGAAGGAAGTTATCCGAGAAACCACTGTGTGATGTGTGCATTCATCTCACAGAGGTAAACCTTTCTTTTCAATCAGCAGTTTGGAAACACTGTTTTTGTAGATTCTGAGAGGGGATGTTTCGGAGTGCATTTAGGCCTATGGTGAAAAAGAAAATATCTTCTGATAAAAACTAGAAAGAAGTTTTCTGAGAAACTGGTTTGTGTTGTGTGTTTTCATATCACAGAGTTAAATCTTTCTTTTCATTCAGCAGTTTGGAAACACTGTTTTTGTCCATTCTGCAAATGGACATTTGGGAGATCATTGAGGCCAATGGCAAAAAGTCGAATATCCCAGGATAAACACTTGAAGGAAGCTATCTGAGAAACCACTTTGTAATGCATGTTTTCATCTCACGAGTTAAACCTTTCTTTTCATTCAACAGTTTGGAAATACTGTTTTTTTAGAATCTGTGAAGGGATAATTTGGAGCATGTTGAGGCCTATCGTGAAAAAGAAAATATCTTCAGATAAAAACAAGAAAGAAGCTTTCTGAGAAACTGCTTTGTGATATGTGCACTCATCTCACAGAGTTAAACCTTTCTTTTGGTTCAACAGATTGGAAACACTGGTAGAATCTGCAAAGGGATATTTGGGAGCACTTTGAGAACTATGGTGAAAACGAAAATTTCTTAAGATAAAAAGTAGAAAGAAGCTTTCTGAGAAACTGCTTTGTGATGTGTGCATTTATCTCACAGAGGTAAACTTTCCTTTTGATCCAGCAGTTTGGAAACACTGTTGTTGTAGCATCTGCAAAGGGATATTTAGGAACACATTGAGGCCTATGGTGAAATAGAAAATACCTTCCAATAGAAACTAGACAGAAGCATACTGAGTAATTGCTTTGTGATGTGTGCATTCATCTCCCAGTGTTAAACATTTCTTTTCATTCACTAGTTTGGAAACAGTGTTTTTGTCCATTCTGTGAATGGGCATTTGGGAGCTCATTGAGGCCAATGGAGATAAATGGAATAGCCCAGGATAAAAACTTCAAGGAAGCTATCTCAGAAACTACTTTGTGATGTGTGCATTGATCTCGCAGAGTTAAAACTTTCCTTACATTCAGCAGTTTAGAAAACTGTTTTTGTAGAATCTGTGAAGGGATATTTGGGAGCACATTGAAAGCTATGGTGAAAAAGAAAATATCTTCAGATAAAAACTGAAGGAAGCTTTCTGACAAACTGCTTTGTGATAGGTGCTTTCATCTCATGGAGTTAAACCTTTCTTTTGATTCAATAGTTTGGAAACACTGTTTTTGTTCATTCTGTGAATGGATATTTGGGAGCTTATTGAAGCCAAGGCAGAAAAAGGGAATACCCCAGGATAAAAACTACAAGGAAGCTATCAGAGAAACAGCTTTGTGATGTTTGCATTCCTCTCACAGACTTAAACCTTTCTTTTTATTCAGCAGTTTGGAAACATTGTTTTTCTAGAATCTGCAAAGGGATATTTTGGAGTGCTTTGAGAACTACAGCAAAAAAGAAAATATCTTAAGGTAAAGAGTAGAAGAAGCTTTCTGAGAAACTGCTCTGTGATGGGTGTATTCATCTAACAGAGTTAAAGATTATTTTTGCTCCAGCAGTTTGGAAACACTGATTTTGTAGAATCTGTGAAGGGATATTTTGCAGCACATTGAGGCCTATGGTGAAAAAGAAAATATCTTCAAATAGAAATTAGACAGAAGCTTTCTGAGAAACTGCTTTGTGGTGTGAGTTTTCATCTAACAGAGTTAAATCTTTCTCTTCATTCAGCAGTTTGGAAACACTGTTTTGTAGAATCTGTGCAGGGATATTTCAGAGAGCTTCGAGGCCTATGGTAAAAAAGGAAATATCTTCAAATAATAACTAGACAGAAGCTTTCTGCAAAACTGCTTTGTGATGTTTGCTTTCATCTCACAGAGTTAAAATTTCCTTTGGTTTCAATAGTTTGGAAACACTGTTTTTGTTCCCTCTGCCAATGGCCATTTAGGAGATCATTGAGGCCAAAGGAGAAAAAGCAAATGTCTCAGGATAAAAAATTCAAGGAAACTGTGTGAGAAACTGCCATGTGATGTTTGCATTCGTCTCACAGAGATAAACCTTTCTTTTCATTCAGCAGTTTGGAAACACTGTTTTTGTTGAATCTGCAAAGGGATATTTCAGAGCCCAAAGAGTCCTATGTTGAAAAAGTAAATATCTTCATATAAAAACTAGAAAGAAGTTTCTGAGACACTGCTTTGTGATGTGTGTATTCATCTCACAGAGTTAATCCTTTCTTTTGATTCAACAGTTTAGAAACACTGTTTTTGTCCCTTCTGCAAAGGGATAATTGGGGGAGAATTGAGGCCTAATGTGAAAAAGAAAATATCTTCATATAAAAACAAGAAAGAAGCTTTAAGATAAACTGCTTTGTGATGTGAGGCTTCATCTCACAGAGTTAATCCTTTCTTTTGATTCAACACGTTGGAAACACTGTTTTTGTCCATTCTGCGAAGGGATATTTAAGAGCGCCTTGAGGCTTAAGGTGAAAAAGAAAATATCTTCAGATAAAACTAGAAAGATGCTTCTGAGAAACAGCTCTGTGATGTGTGCATTCCCCTCACAGAGTTAAACGTTTGTTTTCTTTCAGCAGTTTGGAAACACTGTTTTTGTAGAATCTGCAAAGTGATAATTCGGAGCCCAGTAAGGCCTATGGTGAAAAAGGAAATATCTTCAAATAATAACTAGACAGAAGGTTTCTGTGAAACTACTTTATGATGTCTACTTTTATCTCACAGAATTAAATTTTTCTCCTTTTTCAACAGTTTGGAAACACTGTTTTTGTCCATTCTGTGACAGGACATTCAGGAGCTCATTGAGGCCAAAGAAGGGAAAGAGAATACCCAAGGATAAAAAAACAAGGAAGCCATCTGAGAAACGGATTTGTGAGGTGCACATTCATCTAGCTGAGTTAAACCTTTCTTTTCATTCAGGAGTTTGGAAACCCAGTTTGTGTAGTATCTGCGAAGGGATATTTGGGAGCCCATCGTGTCCTTTGGTGAAAAAGTAAATATCTTCATATAAAAACTAGAAAGAAGCGTTCTGAGAAACTGCTTTGTGATGTGTGCATTCAACTCACAGAGTTAAACCTCTCTTTTGATCCAGCAGTTTGGAAACACTGTTTTTGTAGTATTTGCAAAGGGATATTTTGGAGTGCATTGAAGCCTACACTGAAAAAGAAAATAACATCAAATAAAAACTAGAGAGAAGCTTTCTGAGAAACTGCTTTGTGAAGTATGAATTCAACTCACAGAGTTAATCCTTTATTTTGATTCAACAGTTTTGAAACACTCTTTTTGTCCATTCTGCAAAAGAATATCTGGGAGCACATTGAGGCCTGTGGAGAAAAAGAAAATATCTTCAGATCAAAAGTAGAAAGAAGCTTTCTGAGAAACTGCTTTGTGATGTGTGCATTCATCTTATGGAGTTAAAACTCCTTTGTTTCAACAGTTTGGAAACACTGTTTTTGTGCATTCTGCCAATGGCCATTTGGGAGATCATTGAGGCCACTGAAGAAAAATTGAATATCCCAGGATAAAAATTTCAATGAAGCTATTTGAGAAACCACTTTGTGATGTGTGCATTCATGTCGCATAGTTAAACCTTTCCTTACATTCAGCAATTTGGAAACACTGTTTTCAGCAATTTTGAAACACTGTTTTTGTAGAATCTGTGAAGAGATATTTGGGAGTCTATAGAGTCCTATGGTGAAAAAGTAAATATCTTCATATAAACCTTGAAAAAAGCACTCTGAGAAAGTCCTTCATGATGTGTGCATTCATCTCAAAAAGTTAAACCTTACTTTTGTTCTACTAATTTGGAAACACTATTTTTGTAGAATCTGCATATGGATTTTTCAGAGTGCATTCAGGCCTATGGTGAAAAAGAAAATATCTTGAGGTGCAAACTAGACAGAAGATTTCTGAGAAACTGCTTTTTGATGTGTGCATTCATCTCACAGAGTTAATCCATTCTTTAGTTCAAAAGTTTTGAAACACTGTTTTTGTCCATTCTGGGAAGGGATATTTGGGAGCCCATTGAGGCCTATGGTGAAAAGAAAATATCTTCAGATAAAAATTAGAAAGAACGTCTCTGGGAAGCTGCTCTGTGATGGGTGCATTCAACTCACAGAGCTAAAAGTTTCTTTTGATCCAGCAGTTTGGAAACTGTCTTTGTAGTATCTGCAAAGGGATATTTGGGAGCCCATTGAGGCCTACGATGAAAAAGAAAATATCTTCAGATAAAAACTAAAAAGGGGCTTTATGAGAAACCACTTTGTGATGTGTGCATTCATCTCAGAGAGTTAAGTTTCTTTTTATTCAGCAGTTTAGAATCACTTCTTTTGTAGAATCTGTGAAAGGATATTTCAGAGTGCATTGAGGCCTATGTGAAAAAGGGAATATCTTCAAATAATAACTAGACAGAAGCTTTCTGAGAAACTGCTTTGTAATGTGTGCATTCATCTCACAGTGTTAATCCTTTCTTTTGATTCAACAGTTTTGAAACACTGTTTTTATCCATTCTGTGAAGGGATATTTGGGAGTGCATTGAAGCCTATGGTGAAAAACAAAATATCTTCAGATAAATACCAGAAAGAAGCTTTCTGGGAAACTGCTTTATGATGTGTCATTTCATCTCACAGAGTTAAATATTTCTTTTCATACAGGAGTTTGGAAATACTCTTTTTCTCCTCTCCATTCTGTGAATGGACATTTGGGAGCTCTTTGAGGCCAGTGGAGAAAAAGGGAATATCCTAGGATAAAAATTTCAAGGAAGCTATCTGAGAAATGGCTGTGTGATGTGTGCATTCATCTTGGAGAGTTAAAACTTTCTTTACATTCAGCAGTTGTAAAACACTGTTTCTGTAGAATCTGCAAAGGGATATTTGGAAGCCCATTGAGGAAATGGTGAAAAAGTAAATATCTTCATATAAAAACTAGAAAGAAGCTTTATGAGAAACTGCTCTTTCATCTGTGCATTCATCTCACAGAGGTAAACCTTTCTTTTCATTCAGCACTTTGGAATCACTGTATTAGTAGAATCTATGCAGGGATATTTCAGAGCACATAGAGGCCTACGGTGAAAAAGGAATTATCTTCAAATAATAACTAGACAGAAGCTTTCTGAGAAACTGCTTTGTGATGTCTGCTTTCACCTCAAAGAGTTAAAACTTTCTTTTGTTTCAGCAGCTTGGAAACACTGATTTTGTCCATTCTATGAATGGACATTTGGGAGCTAATTGAGGCCAAAGAAGGAAAAGCAATTATCCCAGGATAAAAACTACAAGGAAGCCATCTGAGAAACCGATTTGTGATGTGTGCATTAATCTCACAGAGTTGAACATTTCTTTTCATTCAGTAGTTTTGAAACCCTATTTTGGTAGAATCTGTGAAGGGATATTTGGGAGTGCATTGAGTCCTATGGTGAAAAAGTAAATATCTTCATATAAAAACTAGAAAGAAGCCTTCTGAGAAACTGCTTTGTGCTGTCTGCTTTCATCTCACATAGTGCAACCTTTCTTTTGATCCAGCAATTTGGAAACACTCTTTTTGTAGAATCTGCAAAAGGATATTTAAGAGCACATTGAGGCCTATGGTGAAAATGAAAATATCTTCAAACAAAAACTAGAGAGAAGCTTTCTTAGAAACTATATTGTGATGTCTGCATTCATCTCACAAAGTTAAATCTTTCTTTTCATTCAGTAGTTTGGAAACACTGTTTTTTAGAGTCTGCGAAGGGATATTTGGGAGTGCAATTAGACCTATGGTGTAGAAGAAAATATGTTAAGATAAAAAGTAGAAAGAAGGTTTCTGAGAAACTGCTGTGTGATGTGGGCATTCATCTCACAGACTTAAACTTTTCTTTTGATCCAACAGTTTGGAAACCCTGTTTTTGTAGAATCTGTGAAGAGATATTTGAGAGACCATTGATTCCAATGGTGAAAAAGTATATATCTTCATATAAAAACTATAAAGAAGCTTTCTGAGAAACTGCTTTGTCATGTGTGCATTCATCTCAAAGAGTTAAACCTTTCTTTTGATCTAGCACTTTGGAAACACTGTTTTTGCAGCATCTGTGAAGGGATATTTCAGAATGCATTGAGGCCTATGGTGAAAAAGAAAATATCTTCAAATAAAAACCAGACAGAAGCTTTCTGACAGACTGCTTTGTGATGTATGCATTCATCTCACAGAATTAATCCTTTCTTTTGATTCAACAGTTTTGAAACACTGTTTTTGTCCATTCTGCTGAGGGATATTTGGGAGTACATTGAAGCCCATGGTGAAAAAGAAAATATCTTCAGATAAAAACTAGAAAGAAGCTTTTTGAGAAGCAGCTTTGTGATTTGTGGTTTCATTTCACAGACAGAAACATTTCTTTTCATTCAGCATTTGCAAACACTGTTTTTGTCCATTCTGTGAATGGACATTTGGGCGCTCATTGAGGCCAGTGGAGGAAAAGTGAATATCCCAGGATAGAAACTTAAAGGAAGGTATCTGAGAAACTGCTCTGTGATGTGTGCATTCATCTCACACAGTTAAACCTTTCCTTACATTCAGCAGTTTAGAAATCCTGTTTCTGTAGAACCTGCGAAGGGGATATTTGGGACCCTTTGAAGCCTATAGTGAAAAAATAAATATCTTCTTATAAAAACTACCAGGAAGCTTTCTGAGAAACTGCTTTGTGATGTGAGCAATCATCTCACAGACCTAATCCTTTCTTTTGATCCAGCAATTTGGAAACACTGTTTTCGTAGAATCTGCAAAAGGATATTTCAGAGTGCTTTGAGGCCAATGGTGAAAAAGGAAATATCTTCAAATAATAACTAGACAGAAGCTTTCTGTGAAACTGCTTTGTGATGCGTGCTTACATCTCACAGAGTTAAAACTTTCTTTTGTTTGAACAGTTTGTAAACACTGTTTTTGTCCATTCTGCAAATGGACATTTGTGAGCTCACTGAGGCCATGGAGGAAAAGTGAATATCCCAGGATAAAAACTACAGGGAAGCTATCTGAAAAACCCTTTTGTGATGTGTGCATTCATCTTACAGAGTTAAACTTTTCTTTTCATTCAGCAGTTTGGAAACCCTGTTTTTGTATAATCTGTGAAGAGATATTTTGGAGCCCATTGAGTCTGATGGTGAAAAAGTAAATATCTTCATATAAAAACTAGAAAGAAGCTTTTTGAGAAACTGCTTTGTCATGTTTGCATTCGTCTCACAGAGTTAATCCTTTCTTTTGATTCAACAGTTTTGAAACACTTTTTGTCCAATTTGCAAAGGATTATTTGGGAGCTTGTAGAGGCCTATGGTGAAAAAGGAAATATCATCAAATAATAACTAAGCACAAACTTTCTGAGAAACTGCTGTGTGATGTGTGATTTCATCTCACAGATTTAAAACATTCTTTTGTTTCAACAGTTTGGAAACACTGCTTTTGCCATTCTGCCAATGGTCATTTGGGAGATAATTGAGGCAAATGGAGAAAAAGGGAATATCCCAGGAAAAAAACTTCAAGGAAGCTATGTGAGAAACATTTTGTGATGTGTGCATTTATCTTCTTGAGTTAAACCTTCTTTTCATTCAGCAGTTTTTAAACACTATTTTTGTAGAAACTTCGAAGGGATATTTCAGAGCCCATTGGGTCCTATGGTGAAAAAGTAAATATCTTCATATAAAAACTTGAAAGAAGATTTCTGAGAAACTGATTTGTGATGTGTGCATTCATCTCACAGAGTTAATCCTTTCTTTTGATTCAACAGTTTTGAAAAACTGTTTTTATCCATTCTGCAAAGGGTTATTTGGGAGCTTAATGAGACCTATGGTGAAAAAGAAAATATCTTCAGATAAAAACTAGAAAGAAGCTTTTTGTGAAACTGCTTTGTGATGTGTTCTTTTGTCTCACAGAGTTAAACGTTTCTTCTCATTCAGCAGTTTGGAAACACTGTTTTTGTCCATTCTGCAAAGAGAAATTTGGGAGCTCATTGAGGCCAATGGAGAAAAAGAGACTATCCCAAGATAAAAACTTCAAGGAAGCTATCTGAGAAACCACTTTGTGATGTGTGCATTCATCTTGCACAGTTAAACCTTTCCTTACATTCAGCAGTTTGGAACCGCTGTTTTTGTAGAATCTGTGAACAGATACTTTGGAACACATTGATGCCTATGGTGTAAAAGAAAATATCTAAAGATAAAAAGTAGAAAGAAGGTTTCTGAGAAACCACTCTGTGATGGGCGCATTCATCTCACAGGGTTAAACCTTTCTTTTGTTTCAACAGTTTGGAAACACTGTTTTTGTAGAATCTGTTAAGGAATATTTTGAAGTGCTTTGAGGCCTATGGTGAAAAAGAAAATATTTTCAAATAAAAACTATAAAGAAGCTTTCTGACAAGCTGGTTTGTGATGTGTGCATTCAACTCACAGAATTAAAACTTCCTTTTGATTCAACAGTTTGGAAACACTGTTCTTGTCCATTCTAAGAATTGACATTTGGGAGATCATTGAGGCCAATGGAGAAAAAGCGAATATCACAGAATGAAAACCACAAAGAAGCTGTCTGAGAAACCACTTGGTGAGGTGTGCATTCATCTCACACTGTTACATGTTTCTGTTCATTCAGCAGTTTGGAAACACTGTTTTTGTAGAATCTGTGAAGGGATATTTGGGAGCGCATTGAGACCTATAGTGAAAAAAAAATCTGAAGTTAAAAAGTAGATAGAAGGTTTCTGAGAAACTGTTCTCTTAGGGGTCCATTCACCTCACAGTGCTGAATCTTTCCTTGGTCCAGGAGTTTGGAAACACTGTTTTTGTAGAATCTGTTAAGGGATAATTCAGAGTGCAATGAGGACTATGGTGAAAAAGAAAATATCTTCAAACAAAAAGTAGAGAGAAGCTTTCTGGAAACTGCTTTGTGATGTGTGCTTTCATCTCACAGAATTAATCCTTTCTTTTGATTCAACAGTTTTGAAACAATGTTTTTGTCCATTAAGTGAATGGATATTTAGCTGCTCATTGAGGCCGATGGAGAAAGAGGGAATATCACAGGATAAAAACTCCAAGGAAGCTATCTGAAAAACAGCTTTGTGATGGGTGCATTCATGTCACAGAATTAAACCTTACTTTTCATTCAGTTGTTTGGAAACACAGTTTTTGTAGAATCAGTGAAGGGATATTTGGGAGTGCATTGAGACCTACGGTTGAAAAAGAAAATATCTTTAGAAAAAAAGTAGAAGGAAGCTTTCTGATAAACTGCTCTGTGATGGGTGCATTCACCTCACAGATTTAAACCTTTCTTTGGATTCAGGAATTTTGAGACACTGTTTTTGACCATCCTGCAAATGGGCATTTGGTAGCTGATTGAGGCCACTGGCAAAAAGCAAATATCCCAGGATAAATATTAGAAAGATGCTGTCTGAGAAACCAATTTGTGATGTGTGCATTCATCTCACAGAATTAAAACTTTCTTTTGATTCAACAGTTTTGAAAAACTGTTTTTGTCCATTCTGTGAATAGATATTTGGGAGTTAATTGAGGCCAATGGAGAAAAAGGGAATATCCCAGGATAAAAACTTCTAGGAAGCTATCTGAGATACTGCTTTGTGATGTGTGAATTTTTCTTGTAGAGTTAAACCTTTCCTTACATAGAGCAGTATGAAAACAGTGTTTTGTATATTTTGCAAAGGAATATTTGGGAGCTCACTGAGGTCTATAGTAAAACACTAAATATATTCATATAAAAACTAGAAAGAAGTTTTATGTTAAACCTCATGTGATGTGTGAATTCATCTCACAGAGTTAAAATTTTCTTTTCATTCAGCATTTTGGAAACACTGTTTTTGTAGAATCTGTGAAGGGATACTTAGGAGCGCATTGAGGCCTACGGTGAAGAAGTAAATATCTTCAACTAATAACTAGACAGAAGCTTTCTGAGAAACTGCTTTGTGATGTCTGCTTTCATCACACAGAGTTAAAACATTCTTTTGTTTCAACAGTTTGCAAACACTGCTTTGTCCATTCTGTGAATGAACATTTGGGAGCTCTTTGAGATCAATGGAGGAAAAGCAAATATCCCAGGATAAAAACTATATGGAAGTAATCTGAGAAACTGATTTGTGATGTGTGCATTTATCTCTCACATTTAAACCTTTCTTTTCATTGAGCAGTTTGGAAACACTCTTTTTGTAATATCTGCAAATGGATATTTGGAGAGCTTTGAGGCCTACAGCTGAAAAGGAAATATCTTCACAGAAACACTAGACAGAAGCATTCTCAGAAACTTTTTTGTGATGTATGCATTCAACTCACAGTTTTGAAATTTTCTTTTGATTGAGTAGTTTGGAAACACTCTTTTTGTAGTATCTGCAAATGGATATTTGGAGCACTTTGAGGCCTATAGCTGAAAAGGAAATATCTTCACATAAAAACTAGACAGAAGAATTCAGAGAGACTTCTTTGTGATGTTTGCATTCATCTCACAGAGTTGAACGTTTCTTTTGATTGAGCAGTTTTGAAACACTCTTTTTGTAGA
Organism: Pan troglodytes; assembly: GCF_028858775.2. Classification (NCBI taxonomy): domain Eukaryota; kingdom Metazoa; phylum Chordata; class Mammalia; order Primates; family Hominidae; genus Pan; species Pan troglodytes. The sequence goes on from NC_072403.2 coordinate 67,023,337, forward strand.
GTCTGCAAGTGGATATTTGGAAAACTATGAGGCCTATGGTGGAAAAGGAAATATCTTCACATAAAAACTAGACAGAATCATTCTGAGAAACTTCTTTGTGATGTGTGCCTTCAACTCACAGAGTTGAATCTTTCTTTTCATCTAGCAGTTTTGATAAACTCTTTTTGTAGAATGTGCAAGAGGATATTTGGAACACTTTGAGACCTATGGTGGTAAAGGAAATAACTTCACATAAAAACTAGACAGAAGCATTTCAGAAACTTGTTTGTGATGTGTGCATTCAACTCAAAGAGTTGAACATTTCTTTTGATTGGGGAGTTTAGAAACAGTCTTTTTGTTATATCTGCAAATTGATATTTGGAGTGCATTGAGGCCTATAGCTAAAAAGGAAATATCTTCACATAAAAACTAGACAGAAACATTCTGAGAAACTTCTTTGTGATGTATGCATTCATCTCACAGAGTTTAACCTTTCTTTTGATTGAGCAGTTTTGAACCACTCTTTTTGTAGTATCCGTAAGTGGATGTTTGGAGTGCTTTGAGGCTTATTGTGGAAAAGGATATATCTTCATATAAAAACAAGACAAAAGCATTCTCAGAAACTTTTTTGTGATGTATGCACTCAACTCACGGAGTTGAACTTTTCTTTTGATTGAGCAGCTTGGCAACTCTCTTTTTGTAATATCTGCAAATGGATATTTGGAGCCCTTTGAGGCCTATAGCTAAAAAGGAAATATCTTCACATAAAAACTAGACAGAAGCATTCTCAGAAACTTCTTTGTGATGTGTGCATTCATCTTGGAGAGTTATACCTTTCTTTTGATTGAGCAGTTTTGAAACACTCTTTTTGTAGAATCTGCAAGTGAATATTTGGAGCACCTTGAGGCCTACGTTGTAAAAGGAAATATCCTCACATAAAAACTAGACAGAAGCATTCTCAGAAACTTCTTGGAGGTGTGTGCATTCAACTCACAGAGTTGAGCCTTTCTTTTGATTGAGCAGTTGGGAAACACTATTTTTGTAATATCTGCAGATGGATATTTGGAGCGCTTTGTGTCCTATAGCTGAAAAGGAAATATCTTCACATAAAAACTAGACAGAAGCATTCTGAGAAACTACTTTGTGATGTGTGCATTCATCTCACAGTGTTGAACCTTTCTTTTGATTGAGCAGTTTTGAAACACTCTTTTTGTAGAATCTGCAAATGAATATTTGGGGTGCTTTGAGTCCTGTGATGGAAAACGAAATATCTTCACATAAAAACCAGACAGAAGCATTCTCAGAAACTTCTTTGTGATGTGTGCATTCAACTCACAGAGTTGAACATTTCTTTTTTTTAATTTTATTTTATTATTACTATACTTTAAGTTTTAGGGTACATGTTCAGAATATGCGGGTTAGTTACATATGTATACATGTGCCATGCTTCTGTGCTGCATCCATTAACTCGTCTTTTAGCATTAGGTATATCTCCTAAAGCTATCCATCCCCCCTATCCCAACCTCGCAACAGTCCCCAGTGTGTGATGTTCCCTTTCCTGTGTAAATGTGTTCTCATTGTTCAATTCCTACCTATGAGTGAGAATATGTGGTGTTTGGTTTTTTGTTCTTGCAATAGTTAACTGAGAATGATGATCTCCAATTTCATCCATGCCCCTACAAATGACATGAACTCATAATTTTTTATGGCTGCATAATATTCCATGGATTATATGTGCCACATTTTCTTAATTCAGTCTATCATTGTTGGGCATGTGTGTTTGTTCCAAGTCTTTGTTACTGTGAATAGTGCTACCATAAACATACATGTGCATGTGTCTTCATAGCAGCATGATTTATAGTCCTTTGGGTATATACCCAGTGATGGGATGGCTGGGTCTAATGGTATTTCTAGTTCTAGATCCCTTAGGAATCTCCACACTGACTTCCACAAGGGTTGAACTAGTTTACAGTCCAACCAACAGTATCAAAATGTTCCTATTTCTCTACATCCTCTCCAGCACATGCTGTTTCCTGACTTATTAATGATTGCCATTCTAACTAGTGTGAGATGCTATCTCATTGTGGTTTTGATTTGCATTTCTCTGATGGTCAGTGATGGTGGCATTTTTTCATGTGTTTTTTGGCTGCATAAATGTCTTCTTTTGAGAAGTGTCAGTTCATGTCCTTCACCCACTTTTTGATGGGGTTGTTTTTTTCTTGTAAATTTTTTGAGTTCATTGTAGATTCTGGATATTAGTCCTTTGTCTGATGACTAGGTTGTAAAAATTTTCTCCCATTTTGTAGGTTGCCTGGTCACTCTGATGGTAGTTTCTTTTGCTGTGCAGAAGCTCTTTAGTTTAATTGGATCCCATTTGTCAATTTTGGCTTTTGTTGCCATTGCTCTTGGTGTTTTAGACATGAAGTCCTTGCACAAGCCTATGTCCTGAATGGTAATGCCTAGGATTTCTTCTAGGGTTTTTATGGTTTTAGGTCTAACCTTTAAGTCTTTAATCCATCTTGAATTAATTTTTGTATAAGGTTTAATGAAGAGACCCAGTTTCAGCTTTCTACATATGGCTAGCCAGTTTTCCCAGCATCATTTATGAAATAGGGAATCCTTTCCCCATTGCTTGTTTTTCTCAAATTTGTCAAAGATCAGATAGTTGTAAATATGTGGCATTATTTCTGAGGGCTCTGTTCTGTTCCATTGATCTATATCTCTGTTTTGGTACCAGTACTATGCTGTTTTGGTTACTGTAGCCTTGTAGTGTAGTTTGTAGTCAGGTAGCATGATGCCTCCGACTTTGTTCTTTTGGATTAGGATTGACCTCTGATGAGGGTGCTTTTTTGGTTCCATATGAACTTTAAAGTAGTTTTTTTCAATTCTGTGAAGAAAGTCATTGGTAGCTTGATGGGGATGGCATTGAATCTATAAATTACCTTGGGCATTATGGCCATTTTCATGATATTGATTCTTGCTACCCATGAGCATGGAATGTTGTTTGTTTGTACCCTGTTTTATTTCATTCAAACAAACCCTTTGTTTGTACCCTGTTTTATTTCATTGAGCAGTTGTTTGTAGTTCTTGAGGAGGTCCTTCACGACCCTCGAAACTTGGATTCCTAGGTATTTTATTCTCTTTGAAGCAATTCTGAATAGGAATTCACTCATGATTTTGCTCTCTGTTTGTCTGTTGTTGGTGTATAAGAAGGCTTTTGATTTTTGTACATTGATTTTCTATCCTGATACTTTGCTGAAGTTGCTTATCAGCTTAAGGAGATTTTGGGCTGAGAAAATGGTGTTTTCTAGATATACAATCATGTCATCTGCAAACAGGGACAATTTGACTTCCTCTTTTCCTAATCGAATACCCTTTATTCCCTTCTCCTGCCTAATTGCCCTGGCCAAAACTTCCAACACTATGTTGAATAGGAGTGGTGAGAGAGGGCATCCCTTTCTTGTGCCACTTTTCAAAGGGAATCCTTCCAGTTTTTGTCCATTCAGTATGATATTGGCTGTGGGTTTGTCATACATAGCTCTTATTATTTTGAAATACGTCCCATCAATACCTAATTTATTGAGGGTTTTTAGTCTGAAGGGTTGTTGAATTTTGTCAAAGGCCTTTTCTGCATCTATTGAGATAATCATGTGGTTTTTGTCTTTGGTTCTGTTTATATGCTGGATTACATTTATTGATTTGTGTATATTGAACCAGCCTTGCATCCCAGGGATGAAGCCCATTGATCATGGTGGATAAGCTATTTGATATGCTGCTGGATTTGGTTTGCCAGTATTTTATTGAGGATTTTTGCATAAATGTTCATCAAGGATATTGGTCTAAAATTCTCTTTTTTGGTTGTGTCTCTGCCCGGCTTTGGTATCAGGATGATACTGACCTCATAAAATGAGTTAGGGAGGATTTCCTCTTTTTCTATTGATTGGAATAGTTTCAGAAGGAATGGTACCAGTTCCTCCTTGTACCTCTGGTAGAATTTGGCTGCGAATCCATCTGGTCCTGGGCTCTTTTTGGTTGGTAAGCTATAGATCATTGGCACAATTTCAGAGCCTGTTATTGGTCTATTCAGAGATTCAACTTCTTCCTGGTTTAGTCTTGGGAGGGTGTATGTGTTGATGAATTTATCCATTTCTTCTAGATTTTCTAGTTTATTTGTGTAGAGGTGTTTGTAGTATTCTCTGATGGTAGTTTGTATTTCTGTGGGATTGGTGGTGATATCCCCTTTATCATTTTTTATTGCATCTATTTGATTCTTCTCTCTTTTCTTCTTTATTAGTCTTGCTAGCAGTCTATCAATTTTGTTGATCCTTTCAAAAAAGCAGCTCCTGGATTCATTAAGTTTTTGAAGGGTTTTTTGTGTCTCTATTTCCTTCAGTTCTGCTCTGATGTTAGTTATGTCTTGCCTTCTGCTAGCTTTTGAATGTGTTTGCTCTTGCTTTTCTAGTTCTTTTAATTGTGATGTTAAGGTGTCAATTTTGGACCTTTCCTGCTTTCTCTTGTGGGCATTTAGTGCTATAAATTTCCCTTTACACACTGCTTTGAATGTGTCCCAGAGATTCTGGTATGTTGTGTCTTTGTTCTCATTGGTTTCAAAGAACATCTTTATTTCTGCCTTCATTTCTTTATATACACAATAGTCATTCAGGAGCTGGTTGTTCATTTTCCATATAGTTGAGCAGTTTTGAGTGAATTTCTTAATCCTGAGTCCTAGTTTGGTTGCACTGTGGTCTGAGAGATAGTTTGTTATAATTTCTGATCTTTTACATTTGCTGAGGAGAGCTTTACTTCCAACTATGTGGTCAATTTTGGAATAGATGTAGTGTGGTGCTGAAAAAAATGTATATTCTGTTGATTTGGAGTGGAGAGTTTTGTAGACGTCTATGAGGTCCACTTGGTGCAGAGCTGAGTTGAATTCCTGGGTGTCTTTGTTAACTTTCTGTCTCGTTGATCTGTCAAATGTTGACAGTGGGGTGTTAAAGCCTCCCATGATTATTGTGTGGGAGTCTAACTCTCTTTGTAGGTCACTCAGGACTTGCTCTATGAATCTGGGTGCTCCTGTATTGGGTGCATATATATTTAGGATAGTTAGCTCTTCTTTTTGAACTGATCCCTTTACCATTATGCAATGGCCTTCTTTGTCTCTTTTGATCATTGTTGGTGTGAAGTCTGTTTTGTCAGAGACTGGGATTGCAACCCCTGCCTTTTTTTGTTTTCCATTTGCTTGTTAGATCTTCCTCCATCGTTTTATTTTGAGTGTATGTTTGTCTCTGCACATGGGATGGGTTTCCTGAATACAGAACACTGATGGGTCTCCTGAATACAGCACACTGATGGGTCTTGACTCTTTATCCAATTTGTCTGTCTGTGTCTTTTAATTGGAGCATTTAGTCCATTTACTTTTAAAGTTAATATTGTTATGTGTGTATTTGTTCCTGTCATTATGATGTTAGTTGGTTATTTTGCTCATTAGTTGATGCACTTTCTTCCTAGCCTCAATGGTCTTTACAATTTGGCATGATTTTGCAGTAGCTGGTTCTGGTTTTTCCTTTCCATGTTTAGTGCTTCCTTCAGGAGTTCTTTTAGGGCAGGCCTGGTGGTGACAAAATCTCTCAGCATTTGCTTGTTTGTAAAGTATTTTATTTCTCCTTCACTTATGAAGCTTAGTGTGGGTGGATATGAAATTCTGGGTTGAAAATTCTTTCCTTTAAGAATGTTGAATATTGGCCCCCACTCTCTTCTGGCTTGTAGAGTTTCTGCCGAGAGATCCCCTGTTAGTCTGATGGGCTTCCCTTTGTGGGTAACACGACCTTTCTGTCTGGCTGCCCTTATCATTTTTTCCTTCATTTCAACTTTGTTGAATCTGACAATTACGGGTCTTGGAGTTGCTCTTCTCAAGGAATAACTTTGTGGCGTTCTCTGTATTTCCTGAATCTGAATGTTGGCCTGTCTTGCTAAATTGGGGAAGTTCTCCTGGATAATATCCTGCAGAGTGTTTTCCAACTTGGTTCCATTCTCGCTGTCACTTTCAGGTACACCAATCAGATATAGATTTGGTCTTTTCCCATAGTCCCATATTTCTTGGAGGCTTTGTTCATTTCTTCTTATTCTTTATTCTCTAATCTTCCCTTCTTGCTTCATTTCATTCATTTCACCTTCCATCACTGATACCCTTTCTTCCAGTTGATGGCATCAGCTCCTGAGGCTTCTGCATTCTTCATGTAGTTCTCGAGTCTTGGCTTTCAGCTCCATCAGCTCCTTTAAGCACTTCTCTGTATTGGTTATTCTAGTTATACATTTGTCTAAATTTTTTTCAAAGTTTTCAACTTCTTTGTCTTTGGCTTGAATTTCCTCCTGTAGCTTGGAGTAGTTTGATCATCTGAAGCCTTTTTTCCTCAACATATCAAAGTCATTCTCCATCCAGCTTTGTTCTTTTGCTGGTGAGGAGCTGCGTTCCTTTGGAGGAGGAGAGACACTCTGCTTTTTAGAGTTTCCAGTTTTTCTGCTCTGTTTTTTCCTCATCTTTGTGGTTTTATCTACTTTTGGTCTTTGATGATGGTGGTGTACAGATGGATTTTTGGTGTAGATGTACTTTCTGTTTGTTAGTTTTCCTTCTAACAGACAGGACACCCAGCTGCAGGTCTGTTGGAGTTTGCTAGAGGTCCACTCCAGACCCAGTTTTCCTGGGTACCAGCAGCAGTGGCTGCACAACAGCAGATTTTCGTGAACCACGAATGCTGCTGTCTAACTGTTCCTCTGGAAGTTTTGTCTCAGAGGAGTACCCAGCCGTGTGAGGTGTCATTCTGCCCCTTCAGGGGGGTGCCTCCCAGTTAGGCTGCTCTGGGGTCATTAGTCAGGGACCCACTTGAGGAGGCAGTCTGCCTATTCTCAGATCTCCAGCTGCGTGCTGGAGAACCACTGCTTTCTTCAAAGCTGTCAGACAGGGACATTTAAGTCTACAGAGGTTTCTGTTGTCTTTTTGCTTGTCTGTGCCCTGCCTCCAGAGGTGGAGCCTACAGAGGCAGGCAGGCTTCCTTGAGCTCTGGTGGGCTCCACCCAGTTTGAGCTTCCTGGCTACTTTATTTACCAAAGCAAGCCTTGGCAATGGTGGGTGCCCCTCCCCCAGCCTTGCTGCCGCCTTGCAGTTTGATCTCAGACTGCTGTGACAGCAATCAGTGAGACTCCATGGACGTAGGACACTCTGAGCCATGTGCGGGATATAATCTCCTGGTGTGCCATTTTTAAAGCCTGTCAGAAAAGCGCAGTGTTGGGGTCGGAGTGACCCAATTTTCCAGGTGCCGTCTGTCACCCCTTTCTTTGACTAGGAAAGGGAACTCCCTGACCCCTTGCACTTCTCGAGTGAGGCAATGCCTCACCCTGCTCTGGATCATGCATGGTGCACTGCACCCACAGTACTGCACCCACTGTCTGGCACTCCCTAGTGCTATGAACCCGGTACCTTGGATGGAAATACAGAAATCACCCATCTTCTGCGTAGCTCATGCTGGGAGCTGTAGACTGGAGCAGTTCCTATTCACCCATCTTGGCGCTGTCACATGAACCTTTCTTTTGATTGAGCAGTTTGGAAACACTCTTTTTGTAGTATCTGCAAATAAGTATTTGGAGCGCTTTGAGGCCTACAGCTGAAAAGGAAATATCTTCACATAAAAACTAGATAGGAGAATTCTGAGAAACTTTTTTGTGATGTGTGCATTCATCTCACAGAGTTGAACATTTCTTTTGATTGAGCAGTTTTGAAACACCATTTTTGTAGAATCTGCAAGTGCATATTTGGAGTGCTTTGAAGCCTATGGTGGATAAGGAAATAACTTTACATAAAAGCTAGAAAGAAGCATTCACAGAAACTTCTTTGTGATGTGTGCATCCAACTCACAGAGTTGAACTTTTCTTTTGATTGAGCAGTTTGGAAACATTCTTTTTATAGTATCTGCAAATGGATATTTGGAGCGCTTTGAGGCCTATAGCTGAAAAGGAAATATCTTCACATAAAAAACAGACAGAAACATTCTGAGAAACTTCTTTGTGATGTGTGCATTCATCTCAGAGAGTTGAACCTTTCTTTTGATTGAGCAGTTTGGAAACACTCTTTTTGTAGTATCTGCATATGGATATTTTCAGCGCTTTGATACCTATACCTGAAAAGAAAATATCTTCACATAAAAACTAGAGAGAAGCATTCTGAGAAAACACTTTGTGTTGTGTACATTCATCTCACAGAGTTGAACCTTTCATTTCATTGAGCAGTTTTGAAACACTGTTTTTGTAGAATCAGCAAGTGGATATTTGGAGCACTTTGATGCCTATGGTGGAAAAGGAAATATCTTCACATACAAACTAGGCAGAAGCATTCTGAGAAACTTTTTGTGATGTGTGCATTCAACCAACAGAGTTGAAACTTTCTTTTGACTAGCAGTTTGGGAACACTCTTTTTGTAGTATCTGCAAATGGATATTTGGAGCGCTATGAGGCCTATAGCTGAAAAGGAAATATCTTCACATAAAAACTAGACAGAAGCATTCTGAGAAACATCTTTGTGATGTGTGCATTCACCTCACAGAGTTGAAACTTTCTTTTGATTGAGCAGTGTTGAAACACTCTTTTTGTAGAATCTGCAAGTGAATATTTGCAGCGCTTTTAGGCCTAGGGTGGAAACAGAAATATCTTCACATAAAAACTAGACAGAAGCATTCTCAGAGACTATTTTGTGATGTGTGCATTCAACTCACAGAGTTGAACCTTTCTTTTGATTGAGCAGTTTGGAAACACTCTTTTTGTAGAATCTACAAATGGATATTTGCAGTGCTTTGTGGCCTATAGCAGAAAAGGAAATAGCTTCACATAAAAAATAGAAGTATTTTCAGAAAGTTATTATGATGTGTGCATTCATCTCACAGAGTTGAAATGTTCTTTTGATTGAGCAGTTTTGAAACACTCTTTTTGTAGAGTCTGCAAGTGGATATTTGGAACACTATGAGGCCTGTTGTGGAAAAGGAAAAATCTTCACTTACAAACTAGGCAGAATCATTCTCAGAAAATTCTTCATGATGTGTGCATTGTACTCACAGAGTTGAACTTTTCTTTTTATTGAGAACTTCAGAAACACTGTTTTTGTAATATTCGCAAATGGATATTGGGAGAGCTATGAGGTCTGTAGCTGAAAAGGAATATCTTCACATAAAAACTACACAGAAACATTCTGAGAAACATCTTTGTGATGTGTGCATTCATCTCGCAGGGCTTAAACTTTCTTTTGAATGAGCAGTTTTGAAACACTTTTTTTGACTAATCTGCAAGTGGATATTTGGAGTGGTTTGAGGCCACTGGTGGAAAAAGAAATATTTTCACATAAAAGCTAGACAGAAGCACTCTCAGAAACTTATTTGGATGTGTGCTTTCGACTAACAGAGTTGAACCTTTCCTTTGATTGAGCAGTATGGAAACACTCTTTTTGTAGTATCTGCAAGTGGATATATGGAGCGCTTTGAGGCGTATAGCTGAAAGGGAATTATCTTCACATAAAAACTAGAAGGAAGCATTCTGAGAAACTTCTTTGTGATGTGTGCATTCACCTCAATTAGTTGAATCTTCCTTTTCATTGAGCAGTTTTGAATAAGTCTTTTTGTAGAATCTGCAAGTGGACATTTGGAGCACTTTGAGGCCTATTGTGGAAAAGGAAATATCTTCACATAAAAACTAGAGAGAACCATTCTCAAAAAATTATTTGTGATGTGTTCATTCAACTCACACAGCTGAACCTTTCTTTTGATTGAGCAGTTTGGAATTACTCTGTTTGTAATATCTGCAAATGGATGTTCTCAATGCTTTGAGTCCAACAGCTGAAAAGAAAATATCTTCACATAAAAACTAGATGGAAGCATTGTCAGAAACTTCTTTGTGATGTGTGCATTTATCTCAGACAGTTGAAACTTTCTTTAGATTGACCAATTTTGAAACACACTTTTGTAGTATCTGCAAATGGATATTTGGAGTGCTTTGAGGCCTGTAGATAAAAAGGAAATATCTTCACATAAAAACTAGACAGAAGCATTCTGAGAAACTTCTTTGTAATGTGTGCAGTCATCTCACAGAGTTGAACTTTTCTTTGATTGAGCAGTTTTGAAACACTCTTTTTGCAGAATCTGCAAGTGGATATTTGGAGAGCTACGAGCCTATGATGGGAAAGGAAATATCTTCACATAAAAACTAGACAAAAGCACTCTCAGCAACTTCTTTGTGATGTGTTCATTCAACTCACCAAGTTGAACCTTTCTTTTGATTGAGCAGTTTGGAAGCACTCTTTTTCTAGTATCTGCAAATGGATATTTGGAGCGCTTTGAGGCGTATAGGTGAAAAGAAAATATCTTAACATAAAAACTAGACAAAGGCAATCTGAGAAACTTCTTTGTGATGTGTGCATTCATCTCACAGAGATCAACCTTTCTTTTGATTGACCAGATTTGAAAAACTCTTTTTGTAGAATCTGCAAGTGGATATTTGGAGCGTTTTGAGATCTATGGTGGAAAAGGAAATATCTTCATATAAAATCTAGACAGAATCATTCTCAGAAACATCTTTGTGATGTGTGCATTCAGCTCATAGAGTTGAACGTATCTTTTCCTTGACCAGTTTGGAAACAATCTTTTTGTAGAATCTGCAATGGGATATTTGGAGTGCTTTGAGGCCTATACCTGAAAAGGAAATATCTTCACATTAAAACTAGACAGAAGAATTCTGAGAAAGTTCTTTGTGATGTGTGCACTCAGCTCACAGAGTTGAAACTTTCTTTTGATTGAGCTGTTTTGAAACACTCTTTTTGTAGAATCTGCAAGTGGATATTTGGAGTGCTTTGAGGCCTATGGTGGAAAAGGGAATATCTTCACATGAAAACTAGACAGAAGCATTCTCCGAAACTCCTTTGTAATGTTTGCATTCTACCCACAGAATTGAACCTTTCTTTTGATTGAGCAGTTTGGAAACACTCTTTTTGTAGTATCTGCAAATATATATTTGGAGCGCTTTGAGTCCTATGGTTGAAAAGTAAATAACTTCACAAAAAAAGTAGACAGAAGCATTCTCAGAAACGTCTTTGTGATGTGTGCATTCAAGTAACAGAGTTGAAACTTTCTTTTGATTGAGCAGTTTGGAAACACTCTTTTTGAAGTATCTGCACATGGATATTTGCAGTGCTTTGAGGCCTATAGCTGAAGAGGTAATGTCTTCACATAAAAACTACACAGAAGCATTCTGATAAACTTCTTTGTGATGTGTGCATTCATCTCACAGAGTTGAGCCTTTCTTTTGATTGAGCAGTTTTGAAACACCTTTTTGTAGAATCTGCAAGTTGATATTTAGAGTGCTTTGAGGCCTATGGTGGAAAAGGAAATACCTTCACATAAAAACTAGACAGAAGCATTGTGAGAAACTTCTAGGTGATGTGTGCATTCTACTCACAGGGCTGAAACTTTCTTTTGATTGAACAGTTTGCAAACACTCATTTTGTGGTATCTGCAAATGGGTATTTGAAGTGCTTTGAGGCCTATATCTGAAAATGAAATATCTTCACATGAAAACTTGATAGAAGCATTGTGAGAAACTACTTGGTTATGTGTGCATTCATCTCACAGAGTTGAACCTTTCTATTGATGGAGCAGTTTTGAAACACTCTTTTTGTAAAATCTGCAAGAGGATATTTGTAGCGCTTTGAGGCCTGTGGTGGAAAAAGAAATATCTTCACATAAAAACTAGACAGAAGCATACACAGAAACTTCTCTGTGATATGTGCATTCTACTCAAAGACTTGAAACTTTCTTTTGATTAAGCAGTTTGGAAACACGCTTTTTGTAGTATCTGCAAATGGATATTTGGAGTGTTTTGAGGCGTAAGTTGAAAAGGAAATATCTTCACATAAAAACTAGGCAGAGGTATTCTGAAAAACTTCGTTGTGATGTCAGCATTCAACTCAAAGGGTTGAAACTTTCTTTTGATTGAGCAGTTTTGAAATACTCTTTTTGTAGAATCTGCAAGTGGATAGTTGTAGTGCTTTGAGACCTATGGTGGAAAAGGAAATATCTTCACATGAAAACTAGATAGAAGCATACTCGGAAACTACTTTGCAATGTGTACATTCTACTCATAGGGTGGAAACTTTCTTTTGACTGAGCAGTTTGGAACACTCTTTTTGTAGTATCTGCAAATGGATATCCAGAGTGCTTTGAGGCCTATAGCTTAAAATGAAATATCTTCACATAAAAACTTCATAGAAGCCTTCTGGGAAACTTCTCTGTGATGTGTGCATTCATCTCACAGAGTTGAAACATTCTTTTTTTGAACAGATTTGAAACACTCTTTTTGTAGTATCTGCAAGTGGATATTTGGAGGGCTCTGAGACCTATGGTGGAAAAGGAAATATCTTCACATAAAAACCAGACAGAAGCATTCTCACAAACTTATTTGTAATGTGTGCATTCCACTCACAGAGTTGAACCATTCTTTTGATTGAGCAGTTTGGAAACACTCTTTTTGTAGTATCTGCAAATGGATATTTGGAGCGCTTTGAGTCCTGTGGTGGAAAAGGAAATATCTTCACATTAAAACTAGACAGAAGCATTCTCAGAAACTTCTTTGTAATGTGTGCATTCTACTCACAGATTTGAAATTTTCTTTTGATTGAGCAGTTTTGAAACACTCTTTTTGTAGTATCTGCAAATGGATATTTAGAGCGCTTTGAGGCCTATAGCTGAACGGAAATATCTTCACATAAAAAATAGACAGAAGCATTCTGAGAAGCATCTTTGTAATGTGTGCATTCGTCTCACAGAGTTGAAGTTTTATTTTGATTGAGTAGTTTTGAAATACTCTTTTTGCAGCATCTGCAAGTGGATATTTTGAGGGCTTTGGGGCCTATGGTGGAAAAGGAAATATCTTCACATGAAAATTAGATAGAAGTATACTCAGAAACTACTTTGTAATGTGTACATTCTACTCAAAGGGTGGAAACTTCTTTTTGACTGAGCTGTTTGGAACACTCTTTTTGTAGTATCTGCAAATGGATATTTGGTGCACTTTGAGGCCTAAGATGGAGAAGAAAATATCTTCACATAAAAACTAGACAGAAGCATTCTTTGAAACTTCTTTTTGATGTGTGCATTCATCTCACAGAGTTGAAGCTTTTTTTTTTGATTGAGCAGATTTGAAACAGTCTTTTTGTAGAATCTGCAAGTGGATATTTGGAGTGCTTTGAGGCCTATGGTGGATAAGTAAATATCTTCACATACAAACTAGAAAAAAGCATTCTCAGAAACTTCTTTGTAATGTGTGTAGTCTACTCAGAGATTTGAACCTTTCTTTTGATTGAGCAGTTTGGAAAAACTCTTTCTGTAGTATCTGCAGATGTATATTTAGAATGATTTGAGGCCTATAGCTTAAAAGGAATATCTTCTCATAAAAACTAGACAGAAGAATTCTGAGAAACCTCTTCATGATGTGGGCATTAATCTCACAGAGTTGACACTTTCTTTTGATTGTGTAGTTTTGAAACACTCTTGTTGTACAATCTGGAAGTAGATATTTGGAGCGCTTTGGAGCCTTTGGTGGATACTGAAATATCTTCACATAAAAAATACTCTGAGTGATTCTCAGAAACTTCTTTCTGATGTGTGCATTCTACTCACAGAGTTGAACCTCTCTTTCTATTGAACAGTTTGGAAACACTGTTTTTAAGTTTGTGCAAATGGATATTTGGAGCGCTTTCAGGCCAATAGCTGAAAAGGAAATATCTTCACATAAAAACTAGACACAACCATCGTGAGAAACTTCTTTGTGATGTGTGCATTCATCTCACAGAGTTCAACATTCCTTTTCATAGAGAAGCTTTGAAACACTCTTTTTGAAGAATCTGCAAGTGGATATTTGGAGCGATTTGAGGCCTACTGTGGAAAAGGAAATATCTTCACATAAAAACTAGACAGAAGCATTCTCATATACTTCTTTGTGATGTCTGCATTCAACTCACAGAGTTGAAACTTTGTTTTGATTCAGCAGTTTGAAAACACTCTTTTTGTAATATCTGCAAATGGATATTTGGAGCACTTTGAGGCCTATAGCTGAAAAGGAAAAGTCTTCACATTAAAACTAGACAGAATCATTCTCAGAAATTTCTTTGTGATGTGGGCATTCAACTCACAGAGTTGAACCTTTCTTTTGATTGAGCAGTTTTGAAACATTCTTTTTGTAGAATCTGCAAGTGAATATTTTTAGCACTTTGAGGCCTATAGCTGAAAAGGAAATATCTTCACATAAAAAGGAGACAGAAGCATTCTGAGAAACTTCTTTGTGATAAGTTCATTCATCTCACAGAGTTGAGACTTTCTTTTGATTGACCAATTTTGAAAAACTATTTTTGTAGTATCTGCAAGTGGATATTTGGAGCACTTTGAGGCATATGGTGGAAAAGGGATTATCTTCACATAAAAGCTAGACAGAAGCTAGATATAAAATCCTGTCATCTGCAAACAGGGAAATTTGATTTCCTCTTTTCCTAATTGAATAACCTTTATTTCCTTCTCCTGCCTAATTGCCCTGGCCAGAACTTCCAACACTATGTTGAATAGGAGTGGTGAGAGAGGGCATCCCTGTCTTGTGCCAGTTTTCAAAGGGAGTGCTTCCAGTTTTTGCTCATTCAGTATGATTATGACTGTTGGTTTGTCATAGATATCTCTTATTATTTTGAAATACGTCCCATCAATACCTAATTTATTGAGAGTGTTTAGCATGAAGGGTTGTTGAATTTTGTCAAAGGCCTTTTCTGCATCTATTGAGATAATCATGTGGTTTTTGTCTTTGGTTCTGTTTTTATGTTGGATTACATTTATTGATTTGTGTATATTGAACCAGCCTTGCATCCCAGGGATGAAGCCCACTTGATCATGGTGGATAAGCTTTTTGATGTGCTCCTTGACTCGGTTTGCCAGTATTTTATTGAGGATTTTTTCATCAATGTTCATCAAGAATATTGGTCTAAAATTCTCTTTTTTTGTTGTGTCTCTACCCAGCTTTGGTATCAGGATGATGCTGACCTCATAAAATGAGTTAGGGAGGATTCCTTCTTTTTCTATTAATTGGAATAGTTTCAGAAGGAATGGTACCAGTTCCTCCTTGTACCTCTGGTAGAATTCGGCTGTGAATCCATCTGGTCCTGGACTTTTTTTGGTTGGTAAGCTATTGATTATTGCCACAGTTTCAGCTCTTGTTATTGGTCTATTCAGAGATTCCACTTCTTCCTGGTTTAGACTTGGGAGAGTGTATGTGTCGAGGAATTTATCCATTTCTTCTAGATTTTCTAGTTTATTTGCGTAGAGGTGTTTGTAGTATTCTCTGATGGTAGTTTGTATTTCTGTGGGATGGGTGGTGATATCCCCTTTATCATTTTTCATTGTGTCTATTTGATTCTTCTCTCTTTTTTCTTTAATAGTCTTGCTAGCAGTCTATCAATTTTGTTGATCCTTTCAAAAAACCAGCTCCTGGATTCATTAATTTTTTGAAGGTCTCTATTTCCTTCAGTTCTGCTCTGATTTTAGTTATTTCTTGCCTTCTGCTAGCTTTTGAATGTGTTTGCTCTTGCTTTTCTAGTTCTTTTAATTGTGATGTTAGGGTGTCAGTTCTCGATCTTTCCTGCTTTCTCTTGTGGGAATTTAGTGCTATAAATTTCCCTCTACACACTGCTTTAAATGTGTCCCAGAAATTCTGGTATGTTGTGTCTTTGTTCTTGTTGGTTTCAAAGAACATCTTTATTTCTGCCTTCATTTTGTTATGTACCCACTAGTCATTCAGGAGCAGGTTGTTCAGTTTCCATGTAGTTGAGTGGTTTTGAATGAGATTCTTAATCCTGAGTTCTAATTTGATTGCACTGTGTTCCGAGAGATAGTTTGTTATAATTTCTGTTCTTTTACATTTGCTGAGGAGAGCCTTACTTCAAAGTATCTGGTCAATTTTGGAATAGGTGTGTTGTGGTGCTGAAAAAAATGTATATTCTGTTGATTTGGAGTGGTGAGTTCTGTAGATGTCTATTAGGTCTGCTTGGTGCAGAGCTGAGTTCAATTCCTTGGTACCCTTTTTGACTTTCTGTCTCCTTGATCTGTCTAATGTTGACAGTGGGGTGTTATTAAAGTCTCCTTTTATTAATGTGTGGGAGTCTAAGTCATGACTGTATATCTAGAACACCCCATTGTCTCACCCCAAAATCTCCTTAAGCTGATAAGCAACTTCAGCAAAGTCTCATGATGCAAAATCAATGTACAAAAATCACAAGCATTCTTATACACCAACAACAGACAAACAAGGAGCCAAATCATGAGTGAACTCCCATTCACAATTGCTTCAAAGAGAATAAAATACCTAGGAATCCAACTTACAAGGGATGTGAAGGACCTCTTCAAGGAGAACTACAAACCACTGCTCAATGAAATAAAAGAAGATACAAACAAATGGAAGAACATTCCATGCTCATGGGTAGGAAGAATCAATATCGTGAAAATGTCCATACTGCCCAAGGTAATTTACAGATTCAATGCCATCCCCATCAAGCTACCAATGACTTTCTTCACAGAATTGGAAAAAACTACTTTAAAGTTCATATGGAACCAAAAAAGAGCCCACAGAAATAATGCCACATATCTACAACTATCTGATATTTGAAAAACCTGAGAAAAACAAGCAATGAGGAAAGGATACCCTATTTAATAAACGGTGCAGGGAAAACTGGCTAGACATATGTAGAAAGCTGAAACTGGATCCCTTCCTTACACCTTATACAAAAATCAATTCAAGATAGATTAAAGACTTAAGCATTAGACCTGAAACAATAAAAACCCTAGAATAAATCCTAGGCGTTACCATTCAGGACATAGGCATGGGCAAGGACTTCATGTCTAAAACACCAAAAGCAATGGCAACAAAAGCCAAAATTGACAAATGGGATCTAAGTAAACTAAAGAGCTTCTGCACAGCAAAAGAAACTACCATCAGAGTGAACAGGCAACCTACAGAATCAGAGAAAATTTCTGCAATCTACTCATCTGACAAAGGGCTAATATCCACAATCTACAATGAACTCAAACAAATTTACAAGAAAAAAACAAACAACCTCATCAACAAGTGAGCAAAGGATATGAACAGACACTTCTCAAAAGAAGACATTTATGCAGCCAAAAAACACATGAAAAAATGCTCATCATCACTGGCTCTCAGAGAAATGCAAATCAAAACCACAATGAGATACCATCTCCCACCAGTTAGAATGGCAATCATTATAAACTAGTTCAACCATTGTGGAAGTCAGTGTGGCGATTCCTCAGGGATCTAGAACTGGAAATACCATTTGACCCAGCCATCCCATTACTGGATATATACCCAAAGGACTATAAATCATGCTGCTATAAAGACACATGCACACATATGTTTATTGTGGCATTATTCACAATAGCAAAGACTTGGAACCAAACCAAATGTCCAACAATGATAGACTGGATTAAGAAAATGTGGCACATATACACCATGGAATACTATGCAGCCATAAAAAATGATGAGTTCATGTCCTTTGTAGGCACATGGATGAAATTGGAAATCATCACTCTCAGTAAACTATCGCAAGAACAAAAAACCAAACACCGCATATGCTCACTCATAGGTGGGAATTGAACAATGAGAACACATGGACACAGGAAGGGGTACATCACACTCTGGGGAATGTTGTGGTGTGGGGGGAGAGGGAGGGATAGCATTGGGAGATATACCTAATGCTAGACGACGAGTTAGTGGGTGCAGTGCACCAGCATGGCACATGTATACATATGTAAATTACCTGCACATTGTGCACATGTACCCTAAAACTTAAAGTATAATAATAATAAAAATAAACTAAAACAAAAACCAAAAAGAAACAAAAAAACTAGACGGAAGCATTCTCAGATACCTCTTTGTGCTGTGTGCATTCAACTCACAGAGTTGAAACTTTCTTTTGATTGAGCAGTTTGAAAACACTCTTTTTGTAGTATCTGCAAATGGATATTTGGAGCGTTTAGTGGCCTATAGCTGAAAAGGAAATATCTTCACATAAAAACTAGACAGAAGCATTCTCATATACTACTTTGTGATGTGTGCATTCAACTCACAGAGTTGAAACTTTGTTTTGATTGAGTAGTTTGAAAACACTCTTTTAGCAATATCTGCAAATGGATTTATGGAGCGCGTTGAGGCCTATAGCAGAAAGGGAAATATCTTCACATAAAAACTAGACAGAAACATTCTGAGAAGCTTCTTCGTGATGTGTGCATTCAACTCACAGAGTTGAATCTTTCTTTTGATTGAGCAGTTTTTTCACACTCTTTTTGTAGTATCTGCAAGTGGATATTTGGAGCGCTTTGAGGCTTATAGCTGAAAAGGAAATATCTTCACATAAAAAGTAGACAGAAGCATTCTGGGAAACATCTTTGTGATGAGTGCATTCAACTCACAGAGGTGAACATTTATTTTCATTGAGCAGCTTTGAAATACTCTTTTTGTAGTATCTGCAACTGGATATTTGGAGCACTTTGAGGCCTATGATGGAAAAGAAAATATCTTCGCATAAAACCTAGACAGAAGCATTCTCAGATACTTCTTTGTGATGTGTGCATTGAACACACAAAGTTGGACCCTTCTTTTGCTTCAGCAGTTTAGAAACACTCTTTTTGTAATATCTGCAAGTGGATATGTGGAGCGTTTGAGGCCTATAGCTGAAAAGGAAATATCTTCACATAAAAACTAGACAGAAGCATTCTGAGAAACTTCTTTGTGATGAGTGCATTCATCTCACAGAGTTGAAACTTTCTTTTCATTGAGCATTTTTGAAAAACTCTTTTTGTAGAATATGCAAGTGGATATTTGGAGTGCTTTGAGGCCTATGGTGGAAAAGGAAATATCTTCACATAAATCTAGACGGAAGCATTCTGAGAAACTGCTTTGTGATGTGTGCATTCATCTCACTGAGTTGAACATCTCCTTTGATTGAGCACTTCTGAGACACTCTTTTTTTAGAATCTGCAAGTTGATATTTGGAGCGCTTTGAGGCCTATGGTGGGAAAGGAAATATCTTCACATAAAAACTAGACAGAAACATT
Source organism: Pan troglodytes (assembly GCF_028858775.2). Lineage (NCBI taxonomy): Eukaryota > Metazoa > Chordata > Mammalia > Primates > Hominidae > Pan > Pan troglodytes. The sequence goes on from NC_072403.2 coordinate 67,042,506, forward strand.
CTCAGATACTTCTTTGTGATGTGTGCATTCAACTCACAGAGTTGAACCTTTCTTTTAATTGAGCAGTTTGAGAACACTATTTTTGTAGTATCTGCATTTGGATATTTTGAGGGTTTTATGGCCTATAGCAGAAAAGGAAATATCTTCACATAAAAACTAGACAGAAGCATTCTGAGAAACATCCTTGTGATGAGTGCATTCATCTCACAGAGGTGAAACTTTCCTTTGATAGAGGAGTTTGGAAATACTCCTTTTGTAGGATCTGCAAGTCGATATTTGGAGCCCTTTGAGGCCTATGATGGAAAAGGAAATATCTTCACATGAAACCTAGACAGAAGCATTCTCAGATACTTCTTTGTGATGTGTGCATTGAACTCACAAAGTTGAATCCTTATCTTGATTCAACAGTTTGGAAACAATCTTTTGTAGTGTCTGCAAGTGGGTATGTGGAGCGTTTGAGGCCTATAGCTGAATAGGAAATATCTTCACATAAAAACTAGAGAGAAGCATTCTCAGAAACTACTTTGTAACGTGTGCATTCTACTCACAGATTTGAAATTTTCTTTTGATTGAGCAGTTTCGAAACAATCTTTGTAGAATCTGCAATCGGATATATGGAGCGCTTTTAGGCCTGTGGTTCAAAAGGAAATTTCTTCACATAGAAACTAGACAGAAGCATTCTGGGAAACTTCTTTGTGATGAGTGCATTCATCTCACAGAGTTGAAGCTTTCTTTTGATTGAGCAGTTTTGAAAGACTCTTTTTAAAGAATCTGCAAGTGGATATTTGGAACGCTTTGAGGTCTACCGTGGAAAAGAAAATATCTTCACATCAAAACTAGACGGAAGCATTCTCATACACTTCTTTGTGATTTGTGCATTCACCTCACAGAGCTAAAACTTTATTTTGATTGAGCAGTTTAAAACACTCTTTTTGTCATATCTGTAATTGGATATTTGGAGCCCTTTGGGGCCTACAGCTGAAAAGGAAGTATCTTCACTTAAAACTAGACAGAATCATTCTCAGAAAATTCTTTGTGATGTGGGCATTCAACCCACAGAGTTGAAATTTTCTTTTGTTTGAGCAGTTTTGAAACATTCTTTTTGAATAATCTGCAAGTGGGTATTTGGAGTACTTTGAGGCCTATTGTGGAAAAGGGAATTTCTTCACATAAAATCTAGACAGAAGCATTCTCAGAAACTTTTTTGTGATGTGTGCATTCAACTCACAGAGCTTAAACTTTCTTCGATTGAGCGGTTTGAAAACACTCTTTTTATAGTATCTGCAAATGGATATTTGGAACGCTTTGAAGCCTGTAGCTTAAAAGGAAATATCTTCACATAAAAACTGGACAGATGCATTCTCAGAAACTGCCTTGTCATGTGTGCATTGTACACACAGAATTCAACCTTTCTATTGATTGAGCAGTTCTGAAACCCTCTTTTTGTAGAATCTACAACTGGATATTTGGAGGGCTTTGAGGCCTGTGGTGGAAAAGAAAATATCTTCACAAAAAAAACTAGACGGAAGCATTCTCAGAAAATTCTTTATGATGTGTGCATTCATCTCACAGAGTTGAGGCTCTCAGAAAATTCTTTATGATGTGTGCATTCATCTCACAGAGTTGAGGCTTTCTTTTGATTGAGCAGTTTTGAAAGACTCTTGTTGTAGAATCTGCAAGTGGATATTTGGAGTGCTTTGAGGCCTATGGTGGAAAAGGAACTATCCTCACATAAAACCTATACAGAAGCATTCTCATATACTTCTTTGTGATGTGTGAATTCAACTCACAAAGTTGAACCTTTCCTTTCATTCAGCAGTTTGAAAACACTCTTTTTGTCGTATCTGCAAATGGTTATTTGGAGCGTTTTGAGGCCTGTAGCTGAAAAGGAAATATCTTCAAATAAAAACTAGACAGAAGCATTCTGAGAAACTTCTTTGTGACGAGTGCATTCATCTCACAGAGCTGAGCCTTTCTTTTGATTGAGCAGATTTGAAAAACTCTTTTTGGAGAGTCGGCAAGTGGATATTTGGAGCACATTGAGTCCTATGGTGTAAAAGGAAATATCTTCACATAAAAACTAGACAGAAGCATTCTGAGAAACTTCTTTGTGATGTGTGCATTCATCTCACAGAGTTGAAACTTTCTTTTTATTCAGCAGTTTTGAAACACTCTTTTTGAAGAATCTGCAAGTGGATATTTTGTGCGATTTGAGGCATACGTTGGAAAAGGAAATAACTTCACAGAAAAACTAGGCAGAAGCATTCTCATATACTTCTTAGTGATGTGTGCATTCAACTCACAAAGTTTAACCTTTGTTTTGATTTAGCAGTTTGAAAACACTCTTTTTGTAATACCTGCAAATGGATATTTGGAGTGCTTTGAGGCCTATATTTGAAAAGGTAGTATCTTCACATAAAAACTAGACGGAAACATTCTCAGAAACTTCTTTGTGATGTGTGCACTCAACTCACAGAGTTGAACCTTTCTTTTGATTGAGCTGTTTAGAAACACTCTTTTTGTAGAATCTGCAAGTGGATATTTGGACCTCTTGGAGGCCTTCGTTGGAAATGGGATTTCTTCATATAAAACTAGACAGAAGAATTCTCAGAAACTTCTTTGTGATGTGTACGTTCAATTCACAGAGTTGAACCTTCCTCTAGATAGAGCAGTTTTGAAGCACTCTTTTTGTAGAATTTCCAAGTGAATATTTAGAGCGCTTGGAGACCTATGGTAGAAAAGGAAATATCTTCAAATAAAAACTACACAGAATCATTCTCAGAAACTACTTTCTGATGTGTGCATTCAACTCACAGAGTTCAACCTTTCTTTTGATAGAGCAGTTTTGAAACACTCTGATTGTAAAGTCTGCAAGTGGGTATTTGGAGCACCTTGAGGCCTTCTTTGGAAACGTGAATATCTTCACATAAAAAGTAGAAGTGTTGTCAGAAACTTCTTTGTGATGTCTGCACTCAACTCACAGAGTTGAACCTTCCTTTTGATAGAGCAGTTGTGAAACACTCTTTTTGGAGAATTTCCAAGTGGATATTTAGAGCGCTTGGGGGCTTATGGCAGAAAAGGCAATATCTTCACAGAAAAACTACAGAGAAGCATTCTCAGAAACTACATTGTGATATTTGCATTCAACTCACAGAGTTGAAACTTCCTTTTGGGAGAGCAGTTTTGTACCACCCTTTTTGTAGAATCTGCAAGTGGATATTTGGACCTCTTTGAGGTCTCCTTGCACGGGAATTTCTTCATATAAAAACTAGACAGAAGAATTCTCAGAAACTTCTTTGTGATGTGTGCATTCAACTCACAGAGTTGAACCTTCCTTTCGATAGAGCAGTTTTGAAACACTCTTTTTGTAGAATTTCCAAGTGGATATTTAGAGCGATTCGAGGCCTATGGTAGAAAAGGAAATATCTTCATAGAAAAACCTGACAGAATCATTCTCAGAAACTACTTTGTGATGTGTGTGTTCAACTCACAGAGTTTAACCTTTCTTTTGATAGAGCAGTTTTGAAGCACTCTGTTTGTAAATTCTGCCAGTGGATATTTGGAGTGCTCTGAGGCCTTCTTTGGAAACGGGAATATCTTCACATAAAAAGTAGATAGAAGTTTTCTCAGAAACTTATTTGTGATGTCTGCACTCAACTCACAGAGTTGAACTTTCGTTTTGATAGAGCACTTTTTAAACACTCTTTTTTTTAGACTTTGCAATTGGATATTTAGAGCGTTTTTAGGCCTGTGGTAGAAAAGGAAATATCTTCACATAAAAACTAGACAGAATCCTTCTCAGAAACTACTTTTTGATGTGTGCGTTCAACTCACAGAGTTTAACCTTTCTTTTGATAGAGCAGTTTTGAAACACTCTGTTTGTAAAGTCTGCAAGTGGATATTTGGAGCGGTTTGAGGCCTTCTTAGGAAACGGGAGTATCTTCACATAGAAAGTATACAGAAGAATTTTCAGAAACTTCTTTTTGATGTCTGCACTCAACTCACAGAGTTGAACCTTCGTTTTGATAGAGCAGTTTTGAAACACTCTGTCTGTAAAGTCTGCAAATCGATATTTGGAGTGCTCTGAGGAGTTCCTTAGAAACTTGATTATCTTCAAATAAAAAGTGGACAGAAATATTCTCAGAAACTTCTTTGTGATGTCTGCACTCAACTCACAGAGTTGAACCTTCCTTTTGATAGAGCAGTTTTGAAACTCTCTTTTTGAAGAAAATGCATGTGGACATTTGGAGTGCTTTGAGCCTTATGGTGGAAAAGGAAGTATCTTCTCATAAAAACTACATAGAAACATTCTCAGAAACTTCTTTGTGATGTGATGTGTGCATTCAACTCACAGATGTGAACCTTTCTTTTGATAGAACAATATTGATACACTCTTTTTGTAGAATTTGCAAGTTGATATTTGAAGCGCTTTAAGGCCTAAGGTGGAGAGGAAATATCGTCACATAAAAACTATACATAAGTATTCTCAGAAACTTCTTTGTGATGTGTGCATTCAGCTCACAGAGTTGAACGTTTCTCTTTCTAGAGCAGTTTTGAAACACTCTTTTTGTAGAATCTGCAAGTGGATATTTGGAGCGCTTTGAGGCCTTTGGTAGAAAAGGAAATATCTTCACATAAAAACTAGACAGAGAGATTCTCAGAAATTTCTTTGTAATGTGTGCATTCAACACACAGAGGTGAACATTTCTTTCGATAGAGCAGTTTTGAAGCACTCTTTTTGAAGAATCTGCAAGTGGATATTTGGAGCGATGTGAAGCTTGTGGTAGAAAAGGAAATATATTCACATAATAATTAGACAGAGCATTCTCAGAATGTTCTTTGTGTTGTGTGCATTCAACCCACAGAGATGAACCATTTTTTTTGACAGAGCCGTTTTGAAACTCTCTTTTTGTAGAAAATGCAAGTGGATATTTGCAGGGTTTTGAGGCCTATGGTGGAAAAGGAAATATCTTCACATAAAAGCTAGACAGAAGCATTCTCAGAAATTTTTGTGTTGTGTGCATTCTACTCACAGAGTTGAACAATTTTTTGGATAGAGCAATGTTAAAACACTCCTTTTGCAGAATCTGCAAGTGGATATTTAGTGCCCTTTTAGTCCTATTTTCGAAATCAAAATAGCTTCACATTAAAACTAGACAGGAGCATTATCAGAAACTTGTTTTTGATGTGTGCATTCAAATTAAAGAGTTTAAGATTTCTTTTGATATAGTAGTTTTCAAACAGACTTTTTGTAGAATCTGCAAGTGGGTACTTGGATGACTTTGAGGCATATGGTGGAAAAGGAAACATTTTCACATAAAAACTAGACAGAAGCATTCTCAGAATCTTCTTTGTGATGTGTGCATTCAACTCATAGAGTTGAACCGTTCTTTTGATAGAGCAGTTTTGAAACTCTCTTTTTGAAGTAAATGCAAGCGGTTATTTGGAGTGCTTTGAGGCTTATGGTGGAAAAGGAAATATCTTCACATAAAAACTACACAGAAATATTCTCAGAAACTTCTTTGTGATGTGTGCATTCAACTCACAGAGTTGAACCTTTCTTTTGATAGAGCAGTATTGATACACTCTTTTTCTAGAATTTGCAAGTTGATATTTGAAGCTCTGTAAGGCCTATGGTGGAAAGGAAATATCTTCACATAAAAACTAGACAGAAGTATTTGCAGAAACTTCTTTGTGATGTGTGCATTCAGCTCACAGAGTTGAACGTTTCTCTTTCTAGAGCAGTTTTGAAACACTCTTTTTGTAGAATCTGCAAGTGGATATTTGGAGCGCTTTGAGGCCTAAGGTGGAAAAGGAAATATCTTCACATAAAAACTACACAGAAATATTCTCAGAAACTTCTTTGTGATGTGTGCATTCAACTCACAGAGTTGAACCTTTCTTTTGATAGAGCAGTATTGATACACTCTTTTTCTAGAATTTGCAAGTTGATATTTGAAGCGCTGTAAGGCCTATGGTGGAAAGGAAATATCTTCACATAAAAACTAGACAGAAGTATTTGCAGAAACTTCTTTGTGATGTGTGCATTCAGCTCACAGAGTTGAACGTTTCTCTTTCTAGAGCAGTTTTGAAACACTCTTTTTGTAGAATCTGCAAGTGGATATTTGGAGCGCTTTGAGGCCTAAGGTGGAAAAGGAAATATCTTCACAGAAAAACTAGACAGAAGCATTCTCAGAAACTACTTTGTGATGTGAGCATTCCAATCATAGAGTTGAACCTATCTTTCGATACAGCTGTTTTGAAACACTCTTTTTGTAGTATCTGTAAGTGGATATTTGGACTGTTTTGACGTCTATGATGGAAAACGAAATATCTTCACATAAAAACTAGACAGAAGCATTCTCAGAAACTTCTTTGTGACGTGTGCATTCAACTCACAGAGATGAACCATTCTTTTGATAGAGCAGTCCTGAAACTCTCTTTTTGTAGAAGTTGCAAGTGGATATTTGAAGCGCTTTCAGGCCTATGGTGGAAAAGGAAATATCTTCACATAAAAACTAGACAAAAGCATTCACAGAAAGTTCTTCGTGATGTGTGCATTTAACTCACAGAGGTCAACCTTTCTTTTGAAAGAGCAGTTTTGAAAGACTCTTTTTGTAGAATCTGCAAGTAGATATTTGGAACACTTTGAGGCCTATGTTGGAAAACGAAATATGTTCACATAAAAACTAGACAGAAGAAATGTCAGAAACTTCTTTTTGATGTGTGCATTCAACTTATAGGGCTTAAACTTTCTTTTGATATACCAGTTTTGAAACTCTCTTTTTGTGGAGAATGCAAGTGGATATTTGGAGTGCTTTGAGGCCTATGGTGGAAAAGGAAATATCTTCACATAAAAACTAGACAGAAGCATTCTTATATACTTCTTTGTGATGTGTGCATTCAACCCAGAGAGTTGAACCTTTCTTTTGAGACAGCAGTTTTGAAACACTTTTTTTGTTGAATCTGCAAGTGGATATCTGGAGCCCTTTGAAGCCTATGGTGGAAGGGAAATGTCTTCAAATAAAAACTAGACAGAAGCATTCTCAGAAACTTTTTTGTGATGTGTGCATTCAACTCATAGAGTTGAACCATTCTTTTGATAGAGCAAATTTGAAACTCTCTTTTTGAAGAAAATGCAGGTGGATATTTGGAGCGCTTTGAGGCCTATGGTGGAAAAGGAAATATCTCAACATAAAAACTAGACAAAGCATTCTCAGAAATTTCTTTGTGATGTGGGCATTCAACTCATGGTGTTGAACCTTTCTTTTGATAGAGCAGATTTGAAACATTCCTTTTGTAGAATCTGCAAGTGGATATTTTGAGCGCTTTGAGGCCTATGGTGGAAATGGAAATATCTTCACATAAAAACTATACAGAAGCATTCTTAGAAACAGCTTTGTGATCTGTGCATTCAACCCACAGAGTTGAACCTTTCTTTTGGTAGAGCAGTTTTAAAACTCTCTTTTTGAAGAAACTGCAAGTCAGTATTTGGAGTGCCTGGGGCCTATGGTGGAAAATTAAATATCTTCACATAGAAAATAGACAAAAGCATTCCCGGAAACTACATTGTGATGTGTGCATTCAACACACAGGGTTGAACATTTCTTTTGATAGAGCAGTTTTGAAAAACTTTTTTGGTAGAATCTGCAAGTGAATAGTTGGAGTGCTTTGAGGCCTATAGTGGAAAAGGAAATATCTTCACATAAAAACTAGACAGAAGCATTCTCATAAACTTCTTTGTGATGTGTGCATTCAACTCACACAGTTGAACCTTTCTTTTGATTGAGCAGTTTTGAAACACTCTTTTTGTAGGATCTGCAAGTGGATATTTGGTGCGCTTTGAGGCCTATGGTGGAAAAGGAAATATCTTCACAGAAAAACTAGACAGAAGCCTTCTCAGAAACTTCTTTGCGATTTGAGCATTCAACTCACAGAGTTAAACCTATCTTTCCATAGAGCAGTTTGGAAACACTCTTTTAGGAGATTCTGCAAGTCAATATTTGGAGCGCATTGAGGCCAATTGTGGGAAAGGAAATATCTTCACATAAAAAGTAGACAGAAGCATTCTCAGAAACTTCTTTGTGACATGTACATTCAACTCACAGAGTTGAACATTTCTTTTGATAGAGCAGTTTAGAAACACTCTTTTTGTAGAATCTGCAAGTGGATATGTGGATCATTTTGACGCGTATGGTTGAAAAGGAAATAACTTCACATAAACCTAGACAGAAGCATTCTCAGAAACTTCTTTGTGATGTGCGCTTTCACCTCACAGAATTGAACAATTCTTTTCATAGAGCAGATTTGAAACTCTCTTTTTGAAGAAAATGCAAGTGGAAATTTGGAGCGATTTGAGGCCTATGGTGGAAAAGGAAATATCTTCACATAAAAACTAGACAGAAGCATTCTCAGAAACTTTTCTGTGATGTGTGCATTCAACTCACAGAGTTAAACCTCTCTTTTGATAGAGCAGTTTTGAAACTCTCTTTTTGTACAATCTGCAAGTGGATATTTGGAGTGCTTTGGGTCCTATGGTGCAAAAGGAAATATCTTCACATAGAGATAAGACAAAAGCATGCCCGGAAACTTCTTTGTGATGTGTGCATTCAACTCACAGGGTAGAACCATTCTTTTGATAGAGCAGTTTTGAAACACACTTTTTGTAGAATCTGCAAGTTGATATTTGGAGCGCTTTGAGGTCTATGAGATGATTGCATTCAACTCATAGAGTTGAATCTTTCTTTTGATTGAGCTGATTGAAATACTCTTTTTGTAGAATCTGCAAGTGTTTCCACATATTTGGAGTGCTTTGAGGCCTGTGTTGGAAAAGGAAATGTCTTCACATAAAAACTCGACAGAAGCATTCTCAGAAACTTCTTTGGGATTTATGTATTCAAGTCACAGTGTTGAACCTTTCTTTTGATAGAGCAGTTTTGAAACACTCTTTTTGTAGATTCTGCAATGAATATTTGGACTGATTTGAGGCCTATGGCGGAAAAGGAAATATCTTCACATAAAAACTATATAGAAGCACTCTCAGAAACTTCTTTGTGATTTCTGCATTCACCTCACAGAGTTGAACCATTCTTTTGATAGAGCAGCTGTGAAGCTCTCTTTTTGTAGAAAATGTAAGTGGATATTCAGAGCGATTTGAGGTATACGTTGGAAAAGGAACCGTCTTTACATAAGAACTAGACAGAAGCATTCTCACACACTACTTTGTGATGTGTGCATTCAACTCCAAGTGTTGAACAATTCTTTTCATAGAACAGTTTTGAAATACTCTTTTTGTAGAAAATGCAAGTGGATATTTGGAGGGCTTTCAGGCCTATGGTGGAAAAGGAAATATCTTCATATAAAATCTAGACAGAAGCACTCTCAGAAACTTTTTGTGATGTGTACATTCAACTCCAAGTGTTGAACCTTTCTTTTCTTAGAGCAGTTTTGAAACATTCCTTTGTAGAAACTGCAAGTGGATATTTGGAGCGCTTTGAGGCCTATGACGGGAAATGAAATATCTTCACATAAAATCTAGAGAAAAGCATTCATAGAAAGTTCTTTGTGATGTGTGCGTTCAACTCACAGAATTGAACCTTTCTTTTGAAAGAGCAGTTCTGAAAAACTCTTTGTAGAATCTGCAAGTGGATATTTGGAGCACTTTGAGGCCTATGGTGGAAAAGGAAATATCTTCATATAGACACTAGGCAAAAGCATTCTCAGAAACTTCTTTGTGATGTGTGTTCTCAACTCACAGAGTTCAACATTTCCTTTGACAGACTAGTTTTGAAACACCCATTTTGTAGAATCTGCAAGTGGATATTTGGAGCAATCTGAGGCCTATTGTGGAAAAGGAAATATCTTTACAGAAAAACTAGATAGAAACATTCCCCCAAACTTCTTTGTGATGTGTGCATTCAACTCACAGAGTTGAACCATTCTTTTGAGAGAATGGTTTTGAAACTCTCTGTTTGAAGAAAATGCAAGTGGATATATGGAGCGCTTTGAGGCTTATGTTGGAAATGGAAATATCTTCACATAAAAACTAGACAGAAGCATTCTCTGAAACTTCTTTGTGATGTGTGCATTCAACTCACAGAGTTCAACCTTTCTTTTGTTAGAGGAGTTTTCAAAAACTCTTTTTCTAGTATCTGCAAGTGGATATTTGGAGTGTTTGAGGCCTGTGGTGGAAAAGGAAGTATCTTCACATAAAAACTAGACAAAAGCATCTCAGAAACTTCTTTGGGATATGTGCATCCCACTCACAGTGTTGAACTTTTCTTTTGTTAGGGCAGTTTAGAAACACTCTTTTTTTTAGTATCTGCATGAGGATATTTGGAACGCTTTGAGGCTTATTGTGGAAAAGGAAATATCTTCACATAAAAACTAGACAGAAGCATTGTCAGAAACTTCTTTGTGATGTGTGCATTCAACTCACAGAGTTGAACCATTCTTTTGATAGAGCAGTTTTGAAACACTCTTTTTGTAGAATCTACAAGTGGATATTTGGAGCGTTTTGAGGCCTATGGTGGAAAAGGAAATATCTTCACATAAAAAGTAGATAGAAGCATTCTCAGAAACTTCTTTGTGATGTGTGCATTCAAATCCCAGTGTTGAACCTTTCTTTTGATGGAGCAGTTTTGAAACACTTTTTTTGTATAATCTGCAAGTGAATATTTGGAGCACTTTGAGCACTATGGTGGAAAAGGAAATATCTTCACATAAAAACTAGACAGAAATTTTCTCAGACACTTATTTGTGATGTTCGCACTCAACTCACAGAATTGAAACTTTCTTTTGATTGAGCAGTTTGAAACCCTTCTTTTTTTAGTATGTGCTAGTCGATATTTGGAACTGATTGAGTGCTGTGGTGGAAAAGGAAACATCTCCATATAAAAACTATAGAGAAGTATTTTGAGAAACTTCTTTGTGTTGTGTGCACTCAAATCGCAGATTTGAACCTTTCTTTTGATAGAGCAGTTTTGAAACAATATTTTTGTATAATCAGCAACTGAATATTTGGAGCGCTTTGAGCACTATGGTGGAAAAGGAAGTATCTTCACATAATAACTAGATGAAAGCCTTCTCAGAAACTTCTTTGGGATTGGTGCACTCAACTCACAGAGTTGAAACTTTATTTTGATAGAGCAATTTTGAAACACTCTTTGTTGATTCTGCAATGAATATTTGGAGCCATTTGAGGCCTATGGCGAGAAAGGATATGTCTTCACATAAAAACGAGACAGAAGCATTCTCAGAAACTTCTTTGTGATGTGTGCATTCAACTCACAGAGTTGAACCATTATTTTCATAGAGCAGTTTTGAACGTCTATTTTTGTAGAAAATGCAAGTGGATATTTGGAGGGCTTTGAGGCCTATGGTGGAAAAGGAAATATCTTCACAGAAAAACTAGACAGAAGCATTCTCAGAAACTTCTTTGTGATGTGTGCACTCAGCTCACAGAGTTGAAACTTTCTTTTGATAGAGCCACTTTGAAACTCTGTGTAGAATCTGCAAGTGGATATTTGGAGCGCTTTGAGGCCTATGTTGGAAAAGGAAATATCTTCACATAAAAACTAGAGAGAAGAAATTTCAGAAACTTCTTTTCAATGTGTGCATTCAACTCACAGGGCTTAAACTTTCTTTTTTTAGAGGAGTTTTGAAACTCAGTTTTGTGGAAAATGCAAGTGGATATTTGGAGCGCTTTGAGGCCTATGGTGGAAAAGGAAATATCTTCACATAAAAACTAGACAGAAGCATTCTCAGAGACTTTTCTGTGATGTGTGCATTCAACTCACAGAGTTAAACCTCTCTTTTGATAGAGCAGTTTAGAAACTCTTTTTTTTTAGTATCTGCAAGAGGATATTTGCAGCGATTTGAGGCCTATTGCGGAAAAGTAAATATCTTCACATAAAAACTAGACAAAAACATTCTCAGAAACTTCTTTGGGATATGTGCATCCCACTCCCAGTGTTGAACCTTTCTTTTGATAGAGCAGTTTAGAAACACTCTTTTTTTTAGAATCTGCAAGTGGATATTTGGAGCAATTTGAGGTCTATTGTGGAAAAGGAAATATCGTCACATAAAAACTAGACAGAAGCATTCTCAGAAACTTCTTTGTGATGTGTGCATTCAACTCACAGAGTTGAACCATTCTTTTGATAGAGCAGTTTTGAAACTCTCTTTTTGTAGAGAACGCAAGTGGATATTTGGAGCACTTTGAGGCCTGTGGTGGAAAAGGAAATATCTTCACATAAAAACTAGACAGAAGCATTCTCCAAAACTTCTTTGTGATGTGTGCATTAAACTCACAAAGTTCAACCTTTCTTTTGAGAGAGCAGTTTTAAAACACTCTTTTTGTAGAATCTGCAAGTGGATATTTGGAGCTCTTTGAGGCCTGTGGTGGAAAAGGAAATATCTTCACATAAAAACTAGACGAAAGCATTCTCAGAAACTTCTTTGGGATGTGTGCATCCCACTCACAGTTTTGAACCTTTCTTTTGATAGAGCAGTTTAGATACACTCTTTTTTTTAGAATCTGCAAATGGATATTTGGAGCAATTTGAGGCCTATTGTGGAAAAGGAAATATCTTCACATAAAATCTAGACAGAAGCATTGTCAGAAACTTCTTTGTGATGTGTGCATTCAACTCACAGAGTTGAACCATACTTTTGATAAAGCAGTTTTGAAACTCTCTTCTTGTAGAGAATGCAAATGGATATTTGGAACGTTTTGAGGCCTGTGGTGGAAAAGGAAATATCTTCATATAAAAACCAGAAGGAAGCATTCTCAGTAACTTCTTTGTGATGTGTGAATTCAAATCTCAGTGTTGAACCTTTCTTTTGATGGAGCAGTTTTGAAACAATCTTTTTGTATAATCTGCAAGTGAATATTTTGAGCGCTATGAGCACTATGGTGGAAAAGGAAATATCTTCACATAAAAACTAGAAGGAAGCATTCTCAGAAACTTCTTTAGGATTTGTGCATTCAACTCACAGTGTTGAACCTTTCTTTTGATGGAGCAGTTTTGAAACACTCTTTTTCTAGATTCTGCAATGAATATTTGGAGCGATTGGAGGCCTATGGCGAGAAAGGAAATGTCTTCCCATAAAAACTAGACAGAAGCATTCTCAGAAACTTCTTTGTGATGTGTGCATTCAACTCACAGAGTTGAATCATTCTTTTGATAGAGCAGCTTTGAAACTCTCTTTTTGTAGAAAATGCAAGTGGATATTTGGAGCGATTTGCAGCATATGGTGGAAAAGGAAGTATGTTCACATAAGAACTAGACAGAAGCATTCTCAGACACTTCTTTGTGATGTGTGCATTCAACTCCAAGTGTTGAACAATTCTTTTCATAAGGCAGCTTTGAAACACTCTTTTTGTAGAAAATGCAAGTGGATATTGGGAGCGCTTTGGGGCCTATGGTGGAAAAGGATGTATCTTCACATAAAAACTAGACAGAAGAACTCTCAGAAACTTTTTTTGATGTGTGCATTGGACCCCAAGTGTTGAATCTTTCTTTTCATAGAGCAGTTTTGAAACACTATTTTGTAGAATCTGCAAGTGGATATTTGGAGTGCTTTGAGGCCTATGGGGTAAAGGAAATATTTTCACATAAAAACTAGACAAAAGCATTGACAGAAAGTTCTTTGTGATGTGTGCATTCAACTCACAAAGTTGAAATTTTTTCTTGAAAGAGCAGTTTTGAAACACTCTTTTTGTAGAATCTGCAAGTGGATATTTGCAGTGCTTTGAGGCCAATGGTAAGAAAGGAATTATCTTCATATGAAAAGTAGACAGAAGAATTTTCAGAAACCTCATTGTGATGTGTGCATTCAACTCGCAGAGTTGAATCTTCCTTTTGATAGAGAAGTTTGGAAACACTCTTTTGGTAGAATCTGCCAGTGGATATTTGGAGCCCTTTGAGTTCTATTGTAGAAAAAGAAATATCTTCACATAAAAACTAGACTGAAGCATTCTCAGAAAGTTCTTTCTGATGTGTGCATTCAACTAACAGAGTTAAACATTCCTTTTGATAAAGAAGTTTTGAAACACTCTTTTTGTCGAATCTGCAAGTGGATATTTGGACCACTTTGAGGCTTTCATTGGAAACGGGAATATCTTCACATAAAAACTAGGAATAAACATTCTCAGGAACTCCTTTGTGATGTCTGCATTCAACTCACAGAGTTGAATCTTTCTTTTGATACAGCAGTTTTGAAACACACTTTTCGTATAATCTGCAAGTGGATACTTGGAGCGTTTTCATGCCAATGGTAAAAAGGGAATTGTCTTCATATAAAAATTAGAAAGACGTATTCTCAGAGACTTCTTTGTGATGTGTGCATTCAACTAACAGAGTTGAACTTTCCTTTTGATTGAGCAGTTTTGCAGTACTCTTTTTGTAGGATCTGCAAGTGGATATTTGGAGTTCTTTGAGACCTACGTTGGAAAAGGAAATATCTTCACATAAAAATTAGAAAGAAAGATTCTCAGAAACTTATTTGTGATATGTGCATTCAGTTCACGAGTTGAAACTTCCTTTTGACAGGGCAGTTTTGAAACACTCTTTTTGTAGAATCTGCTAGTGGATATTTGGAGCGCTTCGACGCCTATGGTAGAAAAGGAAACATCTTCGTATAAAGACTAGACAGAAGCATTCTCAGAAACTTCTTTGTGATATTTGAATTCAATTCACAGAGTTGAATATTCCTTTTAATAGAGCAGTTTTGAAACACTCTTTTTGTGGATTCTACAAGAGGATATTTGGACCGCTTTGAAGCCTTCGTTGGAAATGGGTATATCTTCACATAAAAACCAGACAGAAGCATTCTCAGAAACTTCTTTGTGATGTGTGGATTCAACTCACAGTTTTGAACCTTTCTATTCATAGAGTAGTTTTGAAACACTCTTTTTGTAGAATCTGCAAGTGTATATGTGGCTCCCTTTGAGACCTATGTTGGAAAAGGAAATGTCTTCACATAAAAACTAGAAAGAATCATTCTCAGAAACTTCCTTTTGATGTGTGCTTTCAACTCGCAGAGTTGAACATTCCTTTTGATAGAGCAGTTTTGAATCACTCTTTTTGTAGAATCTGCAAGTGGATATTTGGAGTGCTTTGAGACCTTCTTTGGAAACGGGAATATCTTCACATAAAAAGTAGACAGAAGTATTCTTAGAAACTTCTTTGTGATGTCGGCACTCAACTCACAGAGTTGAACCCTCCTTTTGATAGAGCAATTTTGAAACACTCTTTTGTAGAATTGCAAGTGGATATTTAGAGCGCTTTGAGGCCTATGGTAGAATAGGAAGTATCTTCATATAAAAAGTAGACAGAAGCATTCTCAGAAACTACATTGTGACGTTTGCATTCAACTCACAGAACTGAACATTTCTTTTGATAGAGCAATTTTGAAACCCTCTTTTTGTGGAAACTGCAAGTGGATATATTGTTCTCTTTGAGGCCTATGTTGCAAAAGGAAATATCTTCATGTAAAAACTAGAAAGAAACATTCTCAGAAACTTCTTTGTTATTTGTGCATTTAACTCACACAGTTGAACTTTCCTTTTGATAGAGCAGTTTTGAAACACACTTTTTGTAGAATGTTAAAGTGTATATTTGGAGTACTTTGAGGCCTGCAGAAGAAAATGTAATATCTTCGTATGAAAACTAGACAGAAGCATTCTCAGAAACTTCTTTGTGATGTTTGCATTGAACTCACAGAGTTGAATATTCCTTTTGATAGAGCAGTTTTGAAACACTCTTTTTTTGGAATGTGAAAGTGGATATTTGGACCGATTTGTGGCCTTCGTTGGAAACGGGAATATTTGCATATAAAAATTAGACAGAGATATTCTCAGAAACTTCTTTGTGATGTCTGCATTCAACTCACAGATTTGAACTTTCCTTTTGATAGAGCAGTTTGGAAAGACTCTTTTTGTAGTATTTGCAAGTGGATATTTGGAACGCTTTGTGGCCTATTTTGGAATAGGAAATATCTTAATATAAAAACTAGAAAGAAGCATTCTCAGAAACTACTCTGTGAAGTTTGCATTCAACTCACACAGCTGAACATTCCTTTTGATAGAACAGGTTTGTAACACTCTTTTTGTGGAATCTGCAAGTGCATAATTGGACCGCTTTGAGGCTTTCGTTGGAAAAAGAAATAATTTCACATAAAAACTTAAAATAAACATTCTGAGAAAATCCTTTGTGATGTGTGCATTCAACTCACAGAGTAGAACCTTTCTTTTGATAGAGAAGTTTTGAAACACACTTTTTTTAGAATGTGCAAGTGGATACATGGAGCGCTTTGATGCCAATTGTAAAAAGAGAATTATCTTCATATAAAAAGTAGACAGAAGCATTCTCAGAGACTTCTTTGTGATGTGTGCATTCAGCTCACAGAGTTGAACCTTCCTTTTTATAGAGCAGTTTTGAGACACTCTTTTTGTAGAATCTGCAAGTGGACATTTGTTTCCTTTTGAAGCCTATGTTGGAAAAGGAATTATCTTCAGATAAAAACTATAAAGAAACATTCTCAGAAACTTCTTTGTGATGTGTGTATTCAGCTCACAGAATTGAACCTTTCTTTTGTTAGAGCAGTTTTGAAACACTCTTTTTGTAGAATCTGCAAGTGGATATGTGGCTCCCTTTGAAGACTATGTTGGAAAAGGAAATATCTTCACATAAACACTAGAAAGAATCATTCTCAGAAACTTCTTTTTGATGGGTGCTTTCAACTCACAGAGTTGAACCTTCCTTTTGATAGAGAAGTTTTGAAACACTCTTTTTGTAGAATCTTCAAGTGGGTATTTGGAGTGCTTTGAGGCCTATGGAAGAAAAGGAAATATCTTCATATAAAAGTAGACAGAAGCATTCTAAGAAACTTCTTTGTGATGTTTGCATTCATCCCACAGAGTTGAACATTCCTTTTGATAGAATAGTTTTGTAACTCTCTTTTTGTGGAATCTGCAAGTGGATATTTGGACCGCTTTGAGGATTTCGTTGGAAACGGGAATGTACTCACCTAAAAACCAGACAGAAGCATTCTCAGAAAGTTCTTTGCAATGTGTGCATTCAACTCACAGAGTTGAAATTTTCTTTTGATAGAGTAGTTTTGAAACACCATTTTTGTACAATCTGCAAGTGGATATTTGATTCCCTTTGAGGCCTAAGTTGGAAAAGGAATTATCTTCACGTAAAAACTAGAAAGAAACATTCTCAGAAATTTCTTTGTGATGTGTGCATTCAACTGACAGAGTTGAAACTTCCTTTTGATAGAGCAGTTTTGAAACACTATGGTGTAAAGTCTGCAAGTGGATATTTCGTGCGCTTTGAGACCTTCTTTGGAAACGAGAATATCTTCACATAAAAAGTAGACAGAAGTAGTCTCAGAAACTTCTTTGTGATGTCTGCATTCAACTCACAGAGTTGAACCTTCCTTTTGATAGAGCAGTTTTGAAAGACTCTTTTTGTAGAATTTCCACGTGGATAATTAGAGCGCTTTGATGCCTATGGTAGAAAAGGAAATGTCTTGATAGAAAAACTAGACAGAATCATTCTCAGAAACTACTTTGTGATGTGTGCATTCAACTCACAGAGTTTAACCATTCTTTTGATAGAGCAGTTTTGAAACACTCTTTTTGTAGAATTTTCACGTGGATATTTGGAGCGCTTTGAGGCCTGTGGTAGAAAAGGAAATATCTTCATATAAAAACTAGGTAGAATGATTCTCAGAAACTACTATGTGATGTGTGCGTTCACCTCACAGAGTTGAACATTCCTTTTGATAGAGCAGTTTTGTAACACTTTTTGTAGAATCTGCAAGTGTATATTTGGGCCGCATGGAGGCCTTCGTGGGAAACGGGAATTTATTCAAATTAAAACTAGACAGATGAAGTCTCAGATACTTCTTTGTGATGTGTGCATTCAACTAACAGAGTTGAAACGTTCTTTGAAAAGAGCAGTTTTGAAACACTCTTTTTCTAGAATTTGCAAGTGGATATTTAGAGTGCTTTGAGGCCTATGGTAGAAAAGGAAATATCTTCATATAAAAATTAGACAGAATGATTCTCAGAAACTACTTTGTGATATTTGTGTTCTACTCACAGAGTTGAACCTTTCCTTTGATAGAGCAGTTTTGAAACACACTTTCTGTAGAATATGCAAGTGGATATTTGGACCGCTTTGAAGCCTTCGGTGGAAAAGGGAATATCTTCATATCAAAAGTAGACAGAAGCATTCACAGAAACTTCTTTATGATATGTGCGTTCAACTTAAATAGTTGAACCTTTCTTTTGATAGAGCAGTTTTGAAACACTCTTTTTTTAGAATCTGCAAGTGGATAGGTGGCTCCCTTTGAGGCCTATGTTGGAAAAGGAAATATCTTCACATAAAAACTAGAAAGGATTATTCTCAGAAACTCCTTTTTGTTATGTGCTTTCAACTCACAGAGTTGAACCTTCCTTTTGATAGAGCTGTTTTGAAACATTCTTTTTGTTGAATCTGCAAGTGGATATTTGGAGCGCTTTGAGGCCTTCTTTGGAAACGGGAATATCTTCAAATAGAAAGTAGACAGAAGTATTCTCTGAAACTTCTTTGTGATGTCTGCACTCAACTCACAGATTTGAACATTCCTTTTGATAGAGCAGTTTTGAAACACTCTTTTTGAGGTATCTGCACGTGGATATTTTGTTCCCTTTGAGGCCTATATTGGAAAAAGAAATATCTTCACGTAAAATCTAGAAAGAAACATTCTCAGAAACTTCTTTGTGATATATGCATTCAACTCATAGAGTTGAACCTTCATTTTGATAGAGCAGTTTTGAAACACTCTTTTTGTAGAATCTTCAGGTGGATATTTGGAGCGCTTTGAGGCCTATGGTAGAAAAGGAAATATCTTCATATAACAAGTAGACAGAAGAATTCTAAGAAACTTCTTTGTGATGTTTGCATTCAACTCACAGAGTTGGACACTCCTTTTGATAGGACAGTTTTGAAACACTCTTTTTGTGGAATCTGCAATTGGATATTTGGACCGATTTGAGGCCTTCGTTGAAACGGGAATATCCTCACATAAAAAGCGAACAGAAGCATTCTCAGAAACTTCGTTGCAATGTGTGCATTCAATGCACTGAGTTGAACTTTTCTTTTGATAGAGTAGTTTTGAAACACTCTTTTTGTGGAATCTACAAGAAGATATTTGGACCACTTTGAAGCCTTTGTTGGAAACGAGAATATCTTCCCATAAAAACCAGACAGAAGCATTCTCAGAAACTTCTTTGTGAGGTGTGCATTCGTCTCACAGACTTGAAACTTTCTATTCATAGAGCAGTTTTGAAACACTCTTTTTGTAGAATCCATAAGTTGATATATGGCTCCCTTTGAGACCTATGTCGGAAAAGGAAATATCTTCAAATAAAAACTAGAAAGAATCATTCTCAGAAACTTCTTTTGATGTGTGCTTTCAACTCGCAGAGTTGAAACTTCCTTTTGGTAGAGCAGTTTTCAAACACTCTTTTTGTGTAATCAGCAAGTGGATATTTGATTCCTTTTGAGGCCAATGTTGGAAAAGGAAATATCTTCATATAAAAACTAGAAAGAAACATTCTCAGAAACTTCTTTGTCATTTGTGCATTCAACTCACAGAGTTGAACCTTCCTTTTGATAGAGTAGCTTTGAAACACTCTGTTTGTAAAGTCTGCAAATGGATATTTGGAGCACTTTGAGGCCTCTTTGGAAACGGGAATATGTTCACATAAAAAGTAGACAGAAGTATTCTCAGAAACTCCTTTGTGAAGTCTGCACTCAACTCACAGAGTTGAACCTTCGTTTTGATAGAGCAGTTTTGAAACACTATTTTTGTAGAATCTTCAAGTGGATATTTGGAGCTCTTTGAGGCCTATGGTAGAAAAGGAAATATCTTCACATAAAAACTAGACAGAAGCATTCTGAGAAACATCTTTGTGATATTTGCATTCAACTCACAGAGTTGAACATTCCTCTTGATAGAGCAGTTTTGAAACACACTTTTGGTGGAATCTGCATGTGGATATTTTGAAAGTTTTGAGGCCTTCGTTGGAAACAGAAATATCTTCACATAAAAACCAGACAGAAGAATTCTCAGAAACTTCTTTACGTTGTGTGCATTCAACTCAAAGAATTGAACTTTTCCTTTGACAGAGCAGTTTTGAAACACTCTTTTTGTAGAATATGCAAGTAGATATTTGATTCCCTTTGAGGCCTATGTTGGAAAAGGAATTATCTTCACATAAAAACTAGAAGGAAATATTCTCAGATACTTCTTTGTGATGAGTGCATTCAACTCACAGAGTTGAGCCTTCCTTTGGTTAGAGCAGTTTTGAAACACTCTTTTTTAAAGTCTGCAAGTGGATATTTGGAGCGCTTTGAGGTCTTTTTTGGAAATGGGAATATCTTCACATAAAAAGTAGACAGAAGTATTCTCAGAAACTTCTTTGTTATGTCTGCATTTAACTCACAGAGTTGAACATTCCTTTTGATAGAACAGTTTTGAAACACTCTTTTTGTAGAATTTGCTGGTGTGTATTTAGAGGGCTTTGAGGTCTATGGTAGAAAAGGAAATTTCTTCACAGAAAAACTAGACAGAATCATTATCAGAAACTACTTTGTGATGTGCACTTTCAGCTCAAAGAGGTTAACCTTTCTTTTGATAGAAAAGTCTTGATACACTCTGTTTGTAAACTCTGCAAGTGAATATTTTGAGCGCTTTGAGGGTTCTTGGGAAACGGGAATATCTTCACATAAAAAGTAGACAGAAGTATTCTCAGAAACTTCTTTGTGATGTCTGCACTCAACTCACAGAGTTGAACCTTCCTTTTGATAGAGCAGTTTTGAAACACTCTTTTTGTAGAATTTCCAAGTGGATATTTAGGCTTATGGTAGGAAAAGAAATTTCTTCCTATAAAAACTAGACAGAATCATTCTCAGAAACTACTTTGTGATGTGTGCGTTCAAATCACAGAGTTTAACCTTTCTTTGGATTGAGCAGTCTTGAAGCATTCTGTTTGTAAAGTCTGCAAGTGAATATTTGGAGCGCTTTGAGGCCTTCTTTGGAAATGGGAGTATCTTCATATAAAATGTAGACAGAAGTATTCTTAGAAACATCTTTGTGATTTCTGCACTCAACTCACAGAATTGAAACTTCCTTTTGATAGTGCAGTTTTGAAACACTCTTTTTGTAGAATTTGCAAGTGGATATTTAGAGTGCTTTGGGGCCTATGGTAGAAAAGGAAATATCTTCATAGAAAAACTACACAGAATCTTTCTCAGAAACTACTTTGTGATGTTTGCATTCAACTCACAGAGTTTAACATTCCTTTTGATAGAGCAGTTTTGTAACACTCTTTTTGTAGCAATTGCATGTGGATATTTGGACTTCTTTGAGGCCTTCTTTGGAAACGGGAATTTCTTCTATAAAAACTAGACAGAAGAATTATCAGAAACTTCTTTGTGATGTTTGCATTGAACTCAAAGAGTTGAAACTTCCTTTCGATAGAGGAGTTTTGAGACACTCTTTTTGTACAATTTCCAAGTGGAAATTTAGAGCGCTTTGAGGCCAAAGGTAGAAAAGGAAATATCTTCATATAAAAACTAGACAGAATCATTCTCAGAAACTACTTTGTGATGTGTGGTTTAACTCACAGAGTTTAACCTTTCTTTTGATAGAGCAGTTTTGAAACACTCTTTTTGTAGAATTTGCTAGTGTGTATTTTGAGGGCTTTGAGGCCTATGACAGAAAAGGAAATATCTTCACATAAAAACTAGACAGAAACTTTCTCAGAAACTATTTTGTGATGTTTGCATTGAACTCAGAGAATTGAAAATTCCTCTTGTTAGAATAGTTTTGAAAAACTCTTTTTGTAGAATCTGAAAGTGGATATTTGGGCCTCTTTGAGGCCTTCGTTGGAAAGAGGATTCCTTCACATAAAACTAGACAGAAGAATTCTCAGAAACTTCTCTGTGATGTGTGCATTCAGCTAACAAAGTTGAACCTTCCTTTCAATAGAGCAGTTTTGATACACAATTTTTGAAGAACTTCCAAGTGAATGTTTAGAGCGCTTGGAGGCCTATGGTAGAAAAGGAAATATCTTCATATAAAAACTAGACAAAATCATTCTCAGAAACTACTTTTTGATATGTGCGTTCAACTCACAGAGTTTAACATTTCTTTTGATAGAGCAGTTTTGAAACACTTTTTGTAGAATTTGCAAGTGTGTATTTAGATGGCTTTGAGGTCTATGGTAGAAAAGGAAATATCTTCATATAAAAACTAGACAGAGGAATTCTCAGAAACTGCTTTGTGATGTGTGCGTTCAACTCACAGAGTTTAACATTTCTTTTGATAGAGCAGTTTTGAAACACTTTTTGTAGAATTTGCAAGTGTGTATTTAGACGGCTTTGAGGTCTATGGTAGAAAAGGAAATATCTTCATATAAAAACTAGACAGAAGCATTCTCAGAAACTACTTTGTGATGTTTGCATTAAACTCACAGAGTTCAACATTCCTTTAGATAGAGCAGTTTTGAAACACTCTTTTTGTAGAATCTGCAAGTGGATATTTGGATCTCTTTGAGGCATTCGAAGGAAACAGAAATATCTTCACATAAAAACTAGACAGAAGAATTCGCAGAAACATTTTGAGATGTGTGCATTCAAGTCATAGAGTTGAATCTTCCTTTTGATAGAGCAGTTTTGAAACACTCTTTTTGTAGAATTTCTGAGTGGATATTTATAGCGCTTTGAAGTGTACGGTAGAAAAGGAAATATCTTCATATAAAAATAGAATCATTCTCAGAAACTACTTTGTGATGTGTGCATTCAATGCACAGAGTTTAACATTTCTTTTGATAGAGCAGTTTGGAAACACTCTTTTTGTGTAGTCTGCAAGTGGATATGTGGACCGCTTTGAGGCCTTCTGGGGAAACGGGGGTATCTTCACATAAAAAAAAAGACAGAAGTATTCTCAGAAAGTTCTTTGTGATGTCTGCACTCAACTCACAAAGTTGAACCTTCCCTTTTATAGAGCAGTTTTGAAACACTCTTTTTCTAGAATTTGCAAGTGGATGTTTAAAGCACTTTGAGGCCTATGGTAGAAATTGAAATACCTTCATATAAAAACTAGACAGAATAATTCTCAGAAACTATGTTGTGATGTGTGCGTTCAACTCACAGAGTTTATCCTTTCTTTTAAAAGAGCAGTTTTGAAACACTCTTTTTGTAGTATTTGCAAGTGTATATTTAGAGTGTTTTGAGGCCTATGGTAGAAAAGGAAATATCTTCACAGAAAAAATATACAGAAGTATTCTGACAAACTAGTTTTGATATTTGCATTCAACTCACAGAGTTGAACATTCCTCTTGATAGAGCATTTTTAAAACACTCATTTGTAGAATCTGCAAGTGGATATTTGGACCTTTTTGAGGCCTTCCTTGGAAACGGGATTTCTTCATATAAAACTAGAGAGAAAAATTCTCAGATACTTCTTTGTAATGTGTGTATTGAACTCACAGAGTTGAAACTTCCTTTTGATAGAGCGGTTTTGAATCCCTCTTCTTGTCGAATTTCCAAGTGAATATTTAGAGCTCTTGGAGGCCTATGGTAGAAAAGGTAATATTTTCATATAAAAACTAGACAGAATCATTCTCAGAAACTACTTTGTGATGTGTGCATTCAACTCACAGTGTTTAACCTTTCTTTTGATAGAGCAGTTTTGAAACACTCTTTTTGAAGAATTTTCAATTGTGTATTTAGAGGGCTTTGAGGCCTATGGTAGAAAAGGAAATATGATCATATAAAAACTAGACAGAAGCATTCTCAGAAACTACTTTTTGATGTTTGCATTCAACTCACAGAGTTCAACATTCCTTTTGATAGATCACGTTTGAAACACTCTTTTTGTAGAATCCGCAAGTGGATATTTGGACCTCCTTGAGGCCTTCGTTGGAAACGGGAATTTTTCCACATAAAAACTAGACAGAAGAATTCTCCAAAACTTTTTGTGATGTGTGCATTCAACTCACAGAATTGTACCTTCCTTTTGATAGAGCAGTTTTGAAAAACTCTTTTTGTAGAATTTCCAACTGTATATTTAGAGCGATTTGAAGCCAATGGTAGAAAAGGAAATATCTTCATATGAAAACTAGACAGACTCTTTCTCAGAAACTACTTTGTGACGTGTGAGTTCAACTCACAGAGTTTACCCTTTCTTTTGCTAGAGCAGTTTTGAAACACTCTATTAGTAAATCTGCAAGTGGATATTTGGAACTCTTTGAGGCCTATGATGGAAACGGCAATTTCTTCACATAAAAACTAGACAGAAGAATTTTCACAAATATTTTGTGATGTATGCATACAGCTCACAGAATTGACCTTCCCTTTTATAGAGCAGTTTTGAAACACTCTTTTTTTTAGAATTTCCATGTGGATATTTAGAGCGCTTTGAAGCCTATGGTAGAAAAGGAAATATCTTCATATATAAACGAGACAGAATCATTCTCAGAAACTACTTTGTGATGTGTGCGTTCAACTCACAGAGTTTAAACATTCTTTTGATAGAGCAGTTTGGAAACACTCTGTTTGTACAGTCTGCAAGTGGATATTTGGAGCGCTTTGAGGCCTATGGTAGAAAAGGAAATATCTTCACATAAAAGCTAGAGAGAGGCATTCTCAGAAACTACTTTGTGATGTTTGCATTCAAATCGCAGAGTTGAACATTCATGTTGATAGAGTAGTTTTGAAGCACTCTTTTTGTAGAATCTGCAAGTGGATATTTGGACTTCTTTGAAGCCTTCGTGGGAAACGAGAATTCTTCATATAAAACTAGACAGAAGAATTCTCAGAAACTTCTTTGTGATGCGTGCATTCAACTCACAGTGTTGAACCTTCCTTTCAATAGAGCAGTTTTGAAAGACTCTTTTTGCAGAATTTCCAAGTGAATATTTAGAGTGCTTGGAGGCCTATGGTAGAAAAGGAAATATCTTCATATAAAAACTAGACAAAATCTTTCTCAGAATCTACTTTTTGATGTGAGCATTGAACTCTAAGAGTTTAAACTTTCTTTTGATAGAGCAGTTTTGAAACACTCATTTTGTAGAATTTGCAAGTGTGTATTTAGAAAGCTTTGAAGCCTATGGTGGTTAAAGGAAATATCTTCACATAAAAACAAGAAAGAAGCAGTCTCAAAAACTACTTTGTGATGTCTGCATTCAAATCGCCGAGTTAAACATTCATTTCAATAGAGCAGTTTGGATCACTCCTTTTGTAGAATCTGCAAGTGGATATTTGGACCTCTTTGAGGCCTTCGTTGGAAACGGGAATTTCTTCACATAAAAACTAGACCAAAGAATTCTCAGAAACTTCTTTGTGATGTGTGCATTCAACTCACAGAGTTGAACCTTTCTTTCGATAGAGCAGTTGTGAAACACAATTTGTAACATTTCCAAGTGGATATTTAGGGCCCTTTGTGGCCTATGGTAGAAAAGGAAATATCTTCATATAAAAAGTAGACAGAATCATTCTCAGAAACTACTCTGTGATGTGTGAGTTCAACTCACAGAGTTTAACCTTTCTTTTGATAGAGCAATTTTGAAACACTCTTCTTGTATAATTTGCAGGTGTATATTTAGAGCGCTTTGAGGCCTATGGTAGAAAAGGAAATATCTTCACAAAAATCTAGACAGAAGCATTCTCAGAAACTATTTTGTGATGTTGGCATTCAACTCACAGAGTTGAACATTCCCCTTGATAGAGCAGTTTTGAAACACTCTTTTTGTAGAATCTGCAAGTGGATATTTGGACTACTTTGACACCTTCCTTGGAAACGTGATTTCTTCATATAAAACTAGACAGATGAATTCTCAGAAACTTCTTTGTGATGTGTGCATTCAACTCACAGAGTTGAAACTTCCTTTTGATAGAGAAGTTTTGAAACACTCTGTTTGTAATTTCTGCAAGGGGATATTTGTAGCGCTTTGAGGCCTAAGGTAGAAAAGGAAATATGTTCACATATAATATAGACAGAAGCATTATCAGAAAATACTTTGTGATGTTTGCATTAAACTCACAGAGTTGAACTTCTTCTTGATAGAATAGTTTTGAAAAAATCTTTTTTTAGAATTTCCAAGTGAATATTTAGAGTGCTTGAAGGCCTATGGCAGAAAGGGAAATATTTTCATAGAAAAACTAGACAGAATCATTCTCAGAAACAACTTTGTGATGTGTGCATCCAACTCACAGAGTTTAACCTTTCTTTTGATAGAGCAGTTTGGAAATACTCTTTTTGTAGAATTTCCAAGAGGATATTTAGAGCACTTTGAGGCCTATTGTAGAAAATGAAATATCTTCAAATAAAAACTAGACAGAATCATTCTCAGAAACTGCTTTGTAATGTTTGCATTCAACTGACAGAGTTGAAAATTCCTTGTGATAGAGCAGTTTTGTAACACTCTTTTTGTAGAATCTGCAAGTGGATATATGGACCTCTTTGAATCCTTCATTGGAAACCGGAATTTCTTCATATAAAAACTAGACAGAAGAATTCTCAGAAACTACTTTGTGATGTGTGCGTTCAACTCACAGACTTTAACCTTTCTTTTGATAGAGCAGTTTTGAAACACACTTTTTGGAGAATTTGCAAGTGTATATTTAGAGCTATTTGAGGCCTATGATAGAAAGGGTAATATCTACCAATAAAACCCAGACAAAAGCATTCTCAGAAAATACTCTGTGATGTTTGCATTCAGCTCACTGAGTTGAACATTCCTCTTGATAGAGCAGTTTTGAAACACTCTTTTTGTAGTATATGCACATGGATATTTGGACCTCTTCGAGGCCTTCGTTGGAAATGGGATTTCTTCATATAAAACTAGACAGAAGAAATCTCAGAAACTTCTTTGTGATGTGTGCATTCAACTCACAGAGTTTAACTTTTCTCTTGATAGAGCAGTTTTGAAACACTCTTTTTGTAGGACTTGCAAGTGTGTATTTAGAGGGCTCTGAAGCCTATGGTATAAAAGAATATATCTTCACATTAAAACTGGACAGAAGAATTCTCAGAAACTACTTAGTGATGTTTACATTCAACTCACAGAGTACAACCTTCCTTTTGATAGAGCAGTTTTGAAACACTCTTTTTGTAGAATCTGCAAGTGGATATTTGGAAATCTTTGAGGCCTTCGTTGGAAATGGGAATTTCTTCATATAAAAACTAGACACAAGAATTCTCAGAAACTTCTTTGTGACTTGTGCATTCAACTCACAGAGCTGAACGTTCCTTTTGATAGAGCAGTTTTGAAACACTCTTTTTGTAGAATTTCCAAGTGGATATTTAGAGCTCTTTGAGGCCTATGGTAGAAAAGGAAATATCCTCAAATAAAAAATAGAGAAGCATTCTCAGAAACTACTTTGTTAGGTTTGCATTCAACTCACAGAGTTCAATATTCCTCTTGTTAGAGCAGTTTTGAAAATCTCTTTTTGTAGAATTTGCAAGTGGATATTTGGACCTCTTTGGGACCTTCGTTGGAAACAGGATTTCTTCATATAAAACTAGACAGAAGAATTCTCAGAAACTTCTTTGTGATGTGTGCATTCAACTCAAAGGGTTGAACGTTCTTTTCGATAAAGCAGTTTTGAGTCACTCTTTTTGTAGAATTTCCAAGTGAATATTAAGAGCGCTTGGAGGCCTCTGGTAAAAAAGGAAATATCTTCATAGAAAAACTGGACAGAATCATTATCAGAAACTACTTTGTGATGTGTGCGTTTAACACATAGAGTTTAACCTTTGTTTTGATAGAGCAGTTTTGAAACACACTTTTTGTGGAATTTGCAAGTGTGTATTTAGAGGGCTTTGAAGCCTATGTGAGAAAAGGAAATATCTTCACATAAAAACTAGACTGAAGCATTCTTAGGAACAACTTTGTGATGTTTCCAATCAACTCACAGAGTTCAACATTCCTTTTGATAGAACAGTTTTGAGACACTCTTTTTGTAGAATTTCCAAGTGAATATTTAGAGCTCTTGGAGGCCTTTGGTAGAAAAGGAAATATCTTCATTTAAAAACGAGGGAGAATCATTCTGAGAAACTACTTTGTGATGTGTGCGTTCAACTCACAGAGTTTAACCTTTCTTTTGGTAGAGCAGTTTTTAAACACTCTGTTTTTAAAGTCTGAAAGTGGATATTTGGAGCGCTCTGAGGCCTTCTTTGGAAACGGGAGTATCTTCACATAAAAAGTAGACAGAATTATTATCAAAAACTTCTTTGTGATATCTGCACTCAACTCACAGATTTGGGGCTTCCTTTTGATAGGGTGGTTTTGAAATACATTTTTGTCTAATTTGAAAGTGGATATATACAGCGCTTTGGCGCCTATGGTGGAAAAGGAAATATCTTCATTGAAAAACTACACAGAAGCATTCTCAGAAACTACTTTGTGATGTTTTCATTCAACTCACCGAGTTGAACCTTCCTTTTGATAGAGCAGTTTTGTACACTGTTTTTGTAGAATTTGCATGTGGATATTTGGACCTCTTTGAGGCCTTCGTTGGAAACGGGAATTTCTTCACATAAAAACTAGACAGAAGAATTATCAGAAACTTCTTTGTGATGTGTGAATGTCACTCTCAGAGTTGAAACTTTCTTTCGATAAAGCAGTTTTGAAACACTGTTTTTGTAGAATTTCCAAGTGAACATTTAGTTCGCTTGGACGCCTTTTGTAGAAAAGAAAATATCTTCATATCAAAACTAGACAGAATCATTCTCAGTGACTACTTTGTGATGTGTGCATTCAACTCACAGAATTTAACCTTTCTTTTGATAGAGCAGTGTTGAAACACTCTTTTTGTAGAATTGCAACTGTGTATTTAGAAGGCTTTGAGGCCTATTGTAGAAAAGGGAATATCTTCACATAAAAACTAGACAGAAGCATTCTCATAAACTACTTTGTGATATGTGAGTTCAACTCACGGAGCTTAACCTTTCTTTTCATAGAGAAGATTTAAACACTCTGTTTTTAAAGTCTGCAAGTGGATATTTGGAGCGCTTTGAGGCCATCTTTGGGAAC
Source organism: Pan troglodytes (assembly GCF_028858775.2). Classification (NCBI taxonomy): domain Eukaryota; kingdom Metazoa; phylum Chordata; class Mammalia; order Primates; family Hominidae; genus Pan; species Pan troglodytes. The sequence continues at coordinate 67,071,610 of NC_072403.2, forward strand.
GGGAGTGTCTTCACATAAAAAGTAGACAGAAATATGCTCAGAAACTTCTTTCAGATGTCTGCACTCAACTCACAGAGTTGAATGTTCCTTTTGATAGAGCAGTTTTGAAACACTCTTTTTTTCGAATTCGCGAGTGGATATTTAGAGCGCCTTGTGTCCTATGGTAGAAAAGAAAATATCTTCATAGAAAAACTACACAGAAGCATTCTCAGAAACTGCTTTCTGATGTTTGCATTCATCTCAGAGAGTTCAACATTCCCTTTGATAGAGCAGTTTTGAAACAATCTTTTTGTAGAACTTCCCAGTGGATATCTAGAGTGCTTTGAGGTCTATGGTAGCAAAGGAAATATCTTCACATAAAAACTACACAGAAGAATTCTGAGAAACTACTTTGTGATGTTTGCATTCAACTAACAGAGTTGAACATTCCTTTTGATAGAGCAGTTTTGTAACACTCTTTTTGTAGAATCTGCAAGTGGATATTTGGACCTCTTTGAGGCCTTCGTTGGAAACGGGAATTTCTTCATATAAACCTAGACAGAAGAATTCTCAGAAACTTCTTTGTGATGTGTGCATTCAACTCACAGCGTTGAACTTTCCTTTCGATAGAGCAGTTTTGAAAAATACTTTTGGTAGAATTTCCAAGTGAATATTTAGAGAGCTATGAGGTCTACGGTAGAAAAGGGTCTATCTTCTTATAAAAACTGGACAGAATCATTCTCAGAAACTACTTTGAGATGTGTGCGTTCAACTCATAGAGTTTAACCTTTCTTTTAATAGAGCAGTTTTCAAACACTCTGTTTGTAAAGTCTGCAAGTGGATGTTTGGAGCGCTTTGAGGCCTTCTTTTGAAACGGGAATATCTTCACATAAAAAGTAGAAAGAAGTATTCTCAGAAATTACTCTGTGATGTCTGCACTCAACTCACAGAGCTGAACCTTCCTTTTGGTAAAGCAGTTTTGAAACACTCTTTTTGTAGAATTTACAAGTGAATATTTAGAGCACTTTGGTGCCTATGGTAGAAAAGGAAATATCTTCATAGCAAAATTAGACTGAATCATTCTGAGAACCTACTTTGTGATGTTTGCATTCTACTCACAGAGTTGAACATTCCTTTTGATACAGCAGTTTTGTAACACTGTTTTTGTAGAATCTGCAAATGTATATTTGGACCTCTTTGAGGCCTTCGTTGGAAATGGGATTTCTTCATATAAAACTAGACAGAAGAATTATCAGAAACTTCTTTGTGATGTGTGCATTAAACTCACCGAGTTGAAACTTCCTTTCAATAGAGCAGTTTTGAAACACTCTTTTGGTAGAATTTCCAAGTGAATATTTTGGGCACTTCGAGGCCTATGGTAAAAAAGGAAATATCTTCCCATAAAACCTAGACAGAAGCAATCACAGAAACTACTTTGTGATGTTTGCATTCAACTCACAGAGTTCAACATTCCTTTTGATAGAGCAGTTTTGAAACACTCTTTTTATATAATCTGCAAGTGGATATTTGGACCTCTAAGAGGCCTTCATTGGAAATGGGAAATTGTTCACGTAAAAACTACACAGAAGAATTCTCAGAAACATCTTTGTGATGTGCTCATTCAACTCAGAGAGTTGAACCTTTCTTTTGATAGAGCAGTTTTGAAACACTCTTTATGTAGAATTTCCAAGTGGATATTTAGAGTGCTTTGAAGCCTATGGTAGAAAAGGAAATATCTTCATAGAAAAACTAGACAGAATCATTCTCAGAAACTACTTTATGATGTGTGCATTCAACTCACAGAGTTTAAGATTTCTTTTTATAGAGCAATTCTGAAATACTCTGTTTGTAAAGTCTGCAAGTGGATTTTTGGACCGCTTTGAGGCCTTCTTTGGAAACGGGAATATCTTTACATAAAAATTGACAGAAGTAATCTCAGAAACTTCTTTGTGATGTCTGCACTCAACTCTCAGAGATGAAACTTCCGTTTGATACAGCAGTTTTGAAACACTCTTTTTGCAGTGTTTCCAATTGGATATTTAGAGCGATTTGTTGCCTATGGTAGAAAAGGAAATGTCTTCAGATAAAAACTAGACAGAATCATTCTCAGTAACTACTCTGTGATGTGTGCATTCAACTCAGAGAGTTGCACGTTCTTTTCTATAGAGTAGTTTGAAAAACTCTTTCTGCAGAATTTGCAAGTGTATATTTAGAGCGTTTTGAGGCCTATGGTAGAAAAGGAAATATCTTCACATAATAACTAGACAGAAGGATTCTCAGAAACTTCTTTGTGGTGTTTGCATTCAACTCACAGAGTTGTACATTCCTCTTGAGAGAGCCGTTTTGAAACACTCTTTTTGTAGAATCTGCTGTTGGATATTTGGGACTCTTTGAGGCCTTCTTTGGAAACGGGAATTTCTACACATAAAAACTAGACAGAAGAATTCTCAGAAACTTTTTGTTATGTGTGCATTCAACTAACAGAGTTGAACCTTTCTTTCGATAGATCAGTTTTGAAACACTCTTATTGTAGAACTTCCAAGTGGATATTTAGACTGCTTTGAAGCCTATGGTAGAAAAGGAAATATCTTCATATAAAAGCTAGAGAGAATAATCCTCAGAAACTACTTTGTGATGTTTGCGTTTAACTCACAGAGGTTAACTTTTCTTTTGCTAGAGCAGTTTTCAAACCCTCTGTTTGTAGTTTCTGCAATTGCATATTTGGAGCGCTTTGAGGCCTTCCTTGAAAACCGGAATATCTTCACATAAAAAGTAGACAGAAGTATTCTCAGAAACTACTTTGTGATGTCTGCACTCAACTCACAGAGTTTAACATTCCTTTTGATAGAGCTGTTTTGAAACACTCTTTTTGTAGAATTTGCTAGTGGATATTTTGAGCTCTTTGAGACCTATGGTAGAAAAGGAAATATCTTCACATTAAAACTAGACAGAAGCATTTTAAGAAACTACTTTGTGATGTTTGCATTCAACTCACAGAGTTGAACATTCCTCTTGATAGAGGAGTTTTGAAATATTCTCTTTGTAGAATCTGCAAGTGGCTATTTTGACCTCTTTGAGGCCTTCGTTGGAAACGGGAATTTCTTCATATAAAACTATGCAGATGAATTCTCAGAAACTTCCTTGTGTTTTGTGCGTTCAACTCACAGAGTTGAACATTCCTTTCGATAGAGCAGTTTTGAGACACACTTTTTGTAGAATTTCCAAGTGGATATTTAGAGCGCTTGGAGGCCTATGGTAGAAAAGGAAATATCTTCTTAGAAAAACTACACAGAATCATTCTCAGAAACTACTTTGTGATGTGTGTTCAACACACAGAATTTAAATTTTCTTATGATAGAGCAGTTTTGAAACACTCTTTTTGTAGAGTTTGCAAGTGTATATTTAGAGTGCTTGGATGTCTCTAGTAGAAAAGGAAATATCTTCATATAAAAACTAGACGGAAGCATTCTCAGAAACTACTTTGTGATGTTTGCATTCAACTCACAGAGTTGAATATTACTGTTGATAGAACAGTTTTAAAACATTCTTTTTAAGGAATCTACAAGTGTACATTTATACCTCTTTGAGGCCTTCATTGGAAACGGGATTTTTTCATATAAAACCATACAGAAGAATTCTCAGAAACTTCTCTGCGATGTGTGCATTCAACTCACAGAGTTGAACCTGCCTTTCAATAGAGCAATTTTGGAATACGCTTCTTGTAGAATTTCCATTTGAATATTTAGAGCGTTTTGAAGCCTATGGTAGAAAAGAAAATATCTTCATATAAAAACTAGACAGAATCATTCTCAGAAACTATTTTCTGATGTGTGCATTCAACTCACAGAGTTTCACCTTTCTTTTGATACAGCAGTTTTGAAACATTAATTTTGTTGAATTTGCAAGTGTGTATTTAGAGGACTTTGTGGCCTATGGCAGAAAAGGAAATATCTTCACATAAAAACTAGACAGAAGCCTTCTCAGAAACTACTTTGTGATGTGCGTGTTCAACTCACATAGTTTAAACTCTCTTTTGATAGAGCAGTTTTGAAACGCTGTTTTTGTAGAATTTGCAAGAGTATAATTAAGGGGCTTTGACGCCTATGGTAGAAAAGGAAGTATCTTCACATAAAAACTAGACAGAAGCATTCTCAGAAACTGCTTTGTGATGCTTGCATTCAACTCACAGAGTTCAACATTCCTTTTGCTAGAGCAGTTTTGAAACACTCTTTTTGTATAATCTGCAAGTGGGTATTTGGACCTCTTAGAGGCCTTCGTTGGAAACGGGAAATTCTTCACATAAAAACTAGACAGAAGAATTCTCAGAAAATTCTTTGTGATGTGTGCATTCAACTCACAGAATTGAACATTCCTTTCGATAGAACAGTTTTGGAAGACTCCTTTTGTAGAATTTCCAAGTGGATACTTAGAGCGCTTTGAGGCCTATGTTAGAAAAGGAAATATCTTCAAATAAAAACTAGACAGAATCATTCTCAGAAACTACTTTGTGATGTTTTCATTCAACTCACAGAGTTGAACATTCCTCTTGATAGAACAGTTTTGAAACACTGTTTTTGTAGAATCTGCAAGTTGATATTTGGACCTCTTTGAGGCCTTCATTGGAAATGGGATTTCTTCATATAAAACTAGACAGAATCATTCTCAGAAACTACTTAGTGATGTTTGCATTCAAGTCACAGAGTTTAAACTTTCTTTAGTGGAGCAGTATTGAAACACCTTTTTTGTAGATTTTGCAAGTGTATATTTAGAGTGCTCTGAGGCTTGTGGTAGAAAAGGAAACATTTTCATATAAAACCTAGACGGAAGCATTCTCAAAAACTACTTTGTGATATTTGCATTTAACTCACAGAGTTTAACCTTTCTTTTGATAGAGCAGTTTTGAAACAGTACTTTTTGTAGAATTTGCAAATGTATACTTAGAGTGCTTTCAGGCCTATGGTAGGAAAGAAATACTTACAAAAACAAACAAGACAGAAGCCTTCTCAGAAATTAATCTGTGATGTTTGCATTCAACTCACAGAGTTGAACATTCCTCTGGATAGAGCAGTTTTGAAACACTCTTTTTGTTGAATCTGCAAGTGGATATTTGGACCTCTTTGAGGCCTTCATTGGAAATGGGATTTCTTCATATAAAACTAGACAGAAGAATTCTCAGAAACTACTTTGTGATGCATGTGATCAACTCACAGAGTTTAAACTTTCCTTTGATAGAACTGTTTTGAAACACTCTTTTTGTGGATATTGCAAGTGCATATTTAGAGCGCTTTGAGGCCTATCGTAGAAAAGGAAATATCTTCACATAAATACTAGACAGAAGGATTCTCAGAAACTGCTTTGTGATGTTTGCATTCAACTCACAGAGTTGAACATTGCTCTTGATAGAGCAGTTTTGAAACATTCTTTTTGTACAATCTGCAAGTGTATATTTGGACGTCTTTGAGGCCTTCGTGGGAAACGGGATTTCTTCATATAAAATTAAACAGAAGAATTCTCAGAAACTTCTTTGTGATATGTGCATTCAAGTCAGAGAGTTGAACCTTCCTTTCAATAGAGCAGTTTTGAAACACTCTTTTTGTAGAATTTCCAAGTGGATATTTAGAGTGCTTAGAGGCCTATTGTAGAAAAGGAAATAACTTCATAGAAAAACAAGACAGAATCAATCTCAGAAACTACTTTGTGAAGTGTGCATTCAACTCAGAGTTTAACCTTTCTTTTGATAGAACAGTTTTGAAACACTATTTTTGTAGTATTTGCAAGTGTGTGTTTAGAGTTCTTTGAGGCCTGTGTTAGAAAAGGAAATATCTTCACATAGAAATTAGAAAGAAGCATTCTCAGAAGCTACGTTGTGAAGTTAGCATTCAACTCACAGAGTTGAACATTCCTCTTCATAGAGCAGTTTTGAAACACTCTTTTTGTAGAATCTGCAAGTGGATATTTGGACCTCTTTGAAGCCTTTGTTGGAAACGGGATTTCTTCATATAAAACTAGACAGAAGAATTCTCAGAAACTACTTTGTGATGTGTGCATTCAGCTTACAGAGTTTAACATTTCTTTTGATAGAGCAGTTTTGAAACACTCTTTTTGTAGAATTTGCAAGTGTATATTTAGAGTGCTTTCTGTCCTATGGTAGAAAAGGAAATATCTTCATTTAAAAACTAGACGGAAGCATTCTCAGAAACTATTTTGTGATGTTTGTATTCAACTCACAGAGTTGAACATTTCTCTTGATAGAGCAGTTTTGAAACACTCTTTTTGTAGACTCTGCAAGTGGATATTTGGACCTCTTTGAGGCCTTCGTTGGAAATGGGATTTCTTCATATAAAACTAGACAGAAGAATTCTCAGAAACTACTTTGTGATGTGTACGTTCAACTCACAGAGTTTAACCTTTCTTTTGATAGACCAGTTTTGAAACACTCTTTTGTAGGATTTGGAAGTCGATATTTAGAGCGCTTTGGGGCCTATGGTAAAAAAGGAAATATCTTCATAGAAAAAACACTCAGAGGCATTCTGAGACTCTACTTTGTGACTTTTGCATTCAACACACAGTGTTGAACATTCCTTTTTATAGAAAAGTTTTGTTACACTCTCTTTGAAGAATCTGCTAGTGTATATTTGGACCGCTTTGAGTCCTTCGTTGGAAACGGGATTTCTTCATATAAATCTGAAAGAAGAATTCTCAGAAACTTCTTGTGATGTGTGCATTCAACTCACAGAGTTGAACCTTCCTTTCGATAGAGCAGTTTCAAAAAACTTTTTGTAGAATTCGCAAGTGCATATTAAGAGCGTTTTGAGTCCTATGTTAGAAAAGGAAATATCTTCACATGAAAACTAGACAAAAACATTCTCAGAAACTACTTTGTGAAGTTTGCATTCAGCTCACAGAGTTTAACATTCGTCTTGATAGAGCAATTTTGAAACACTCTTTTTGTAGAATCTGCATGTGGATATTTGGACCTCTTTGAGGCCTTCGCTGGAAACGTGAATTTCTTCATATAAAACTAAACAGAAGAATTCTCAGAAACTTGTTTGTGACATGTGCATTCAACTCACAGAATTGAACATTCCTTTCGATAGAGCAGTTTTGAAACACTCTTTCTGTAGAATTTCCAAGTGAATATTAAGAGCGCTTGGAGGCCTATGATAGAAAAGTAAGTATCTTCATATAAAAACGAGGCAGAATCATTCTCAGAAACTACTCTGTGATGTGTGCGTTCAACTCACGTGGTTAACCTTCCTTTTGATAGAACAGTTTTGAAACACTCTTTCTGTAGAATTTGCAAGTGTATATATAGAGCGTTTGAGGCCTACTGTAGAAAAGGGAATATCTTCATATAAAAACTAGACGGAAGCATTCTCAGAAACTACTTTGTGATGTTTGCATTCAACTCACAGGGTTGAATATTGCTCTTGATAGAGCAGTTTTGAAACACTCTTTTTGCAGTAGTTGCAAGTGGATATTTGAACTATTTGAAGCCTTCATTGGAAACGTGATTTCTTCATATAAAACTAGACAGAAGAATTACCAGAAACGTTTTTGTGATGTGTGCATTCAACTCACAGTGTTGAACCTACTTTCAGTAGGGCAGTTTTGAAACACTCTTTTTGTAGTATTTCCAAGTGAATATTTAGAGCGCTTGGAGGCCTACCATAGAAAAGGAAATGTCTTCTAGAAAAACTGGACAGAATCGTTCTCAGAAACTACTTTGTGATGTGTGCATTAAACTCACAGAGTTTAAACTTTCTTCTGTAGAGCAGTTTTGAAATGCTCTTTTTGTAGAATTTGCCAGTGTGTATTTAGAGGGCTTTACGGCCTATTGTAGAAAAGGAAATATGTTCACATAAAAACTAGAGTGAAGCATTGCCAGAAGCTACTTTGAGCTGTTTGCATTCAACTCACAGAGTTCAACATTCCTTTTGATGGAGCAGTGTTGAAACACTCTTTCTGTAGAATCTGCAAGTGGATATTTGCGCCTCTTTGAGGCCTTCGTTTGAAACTGGAATTTCTACACATAAAACTAGACCGAAGAATTCTCAGAAACGTTTTGTGATGTGTGAATTCAATTCACAGAGTTGAACCTTCCTTTTCATAGAGCATTTTTGAAACACTCTTTTTGAAGAATTTCCAATTGAATATTTAGAGCGCTTGGAGGCCTAGGTTAGAAAAGTAAATATCTTCATATAAAAACGAGGCAGAATCAGTTTCAGAAACTACTCTGTGATGTGTGCTTTCAACTCACATGGTTTAACCTTCTTTTTTATAGAGCAGTTTTGAAACACTCTTTTTGTAGAATTTCCAAGTGTATATTAGGAGGGCTTTGAGGCCTATGCTAGAAAAGGAAATATTTTGTCAAACAACTAGACAGAAGCATTCTCAGAACCTACTTAGTTATGTTTGCATTCAACTCACAGAGATGAACATTCCTCTTGATAGATCAGTTTTGAAACACTCTTTTTAGAGAATCTGAAAGTGGATATATGGAACTCTTTGAGGCCTTCATTGGAAACGGGAATTTCTTCAGCTAAAACAAAACAGAAGAATTCTCAGAAACTTCTTTGTGATGTGTGCATTCAACTCACGGAGTTGAAACGTCCTTTGGATAGAGCAGTTTTCTAACACTCTTTTTCTAGAATTTACAAGTGGATATTTAGAGCGCTTTGAGGCAAATGTTATAAAAGGCAATATCTTCATAGAAAAACTTGACAGAAGCATTCTCAGAAATTATTTTGTGATGTGTGCGTTCAACTCACAGAGTGTAACCTTTCTTTTGATAGAGCAGTTTTGAAACACTCTTTTTGTCGAATTTGCAATTGTATATTTAGAGTGCTTTGAGGCCTATGGTAGAAAAGGATATATCCTGTCATAACACTAGACAGAAGCGTTCTCAGAACCTACTTTGTTATGTTTGCATTCAACTCACAGAGTTGAACATTCATTTTGATAGAGCAGTTTTGAAACACTCTTTTTATAGAATCTGTAAGTAGATATATGGACCTCTTTGAGGCCTTTGTTGGAAAAGGGAGTTTCTTCATATAAAAACTAGACAGAAGAATTCTCAGAAATTTCTTTGTGATGTTTGCATTGAACTAAGAGGTTTGAACATTCCTTTCGATAGAGCAGTTTTGAAACACTCTTTTTGTATAATTTCCCAGTGGATATTTTGAGCTTTTTCAGGTCTGTGGTAGAAAAGGAAATATCTTCATAGAAAAACTAGACAGAATCATTCTCAGAAACTTCGTTGTGATGTGTGCGTTCAACTCCCAGAATTTAAATTTCTTTTGATAGAGCAGTTTTGAAACACTCTTTTTGTAGAATTTGCAAGTGTATATTTAGAGTGCTTTGAGGCCTATGGTAGAAAAGGAAATATCTTCATGTAAAAACTTGACGGAAGCATTCTCAGAAACTTCTTTGTGATGTTTGCATTCAACTCACAGAGTTGAACATTCCTCTTGGTAGAGCAGTTTTGAAACACTCTTTTTGTAGAATCTGCAAATGGATATTTGGAGCGCTTTAAGGCCTTCGTTGGGAATGGGATTGCTTCATATAAAACAAGACAGAAGAATTCTCAGAAACTACTTTGTGATGTATGCGTTCAACTCACAGAGTTTAACCTTTCTTTTGAGAGAGCAGTTTTGAAACACTCTGATTTTAAATTCTGGAAGTAGATATTTAGAGCGCTTAGAGCCCTTCTTTGGAAAGGGGAGAATCTTCACATAAAATGTAGACAGAAGTATTCGCAGAAACTTCTTTGAGATGTCTGCACTCACTCACAGAGTTGAACCTTTCTTTTGGTATAGCCATTACGGAACACTTTTTTTGTAGGATTTGCAAGTGTATATTTAGAGCGCTTTGAGGCCTATGGTAGAAAATGAAATATGTTCACTAAAGAACTAGACAGAATCATTGTCAGAAACTACTTTGTGATGTTTGCATTCAACTCACAGAGTTGAACATTCCTCTTGATAGAGCAGTTTTGAAACACTCTTTTTGTAGAATCTGCAAATGGATATGTGGACCTCTTTGAGGCCATCGTTGGAAAAGGGATTTGTTCATTTAAAACTACAGAGAAGAATTCTCAGAAACTTCTTTTTGATGTGTGCATTCAACTCACAGAATTCAACCTTCATTTTGTCGGAGCAGTTTTGAAACACATTTTGTAGCATTTCAAAGTGAATATTTAGAGCGCTTGGAGGCCTGTGATAGAAAAGGTAGTATCTTCATAGAAAAACTAGACAGAATCATTCTCAGAAACCACTTTGTGATATGTGCGTTCAACTCACAGAGTTTAACCTTTCTTTTGATAGAGCAGTTTTGAAACACTCTTTATGTAGAATTTGCAAGTGTGTATTTAGAGGGCTTTGAGACCTATGGTAGAAAAAGAAATATCTTCACATAAAAGCTAGACAGAAGCATTCTCATAAACTGCTTTGTGATGTGTGCATTCAACTGAGAGAATTGAAACGTTCTTTTGATAGAGCAGTTTTGAAACACTCTTTTTGTAGAATCTGCAATTGGATATTTGGACCTCTTCATTGGAAACGGGAATTTCTTCACATAAAAACTAGACAGAAGCATTCTCAGAAACTACTTTGTCATGTTTGCATTCTACTCACAGAGTTTAACGTTGCTTTTGATACAGCAGTTTTGAAACACCCATTTTGTAGCATCTGCAAATGGATATTTGGACCTCTTTGAGGCCTTCGTTGGAAACAGGAATTGTTTCACATAAAAACTAGACAGAAGAATTCTCAGAAACTTTTTGTGATGTGTGCATTCAACTCATGGTGTTGAACTTTCATTTTGATAGAGCTGTTTTGAAACACTCTTTTTGTAGAATTTCCAAATGGATATTTAGAGCGTTTTGATGCTTATATTAGAAAAGGAAATACCTTCATATAGAAACTAGACAGAATCATTCTCAGAAACTACTTTGTGATGTGTGCGTTCAACTCACAGAATTTAACCTTTCTTTTGATAGAGTAGTTTTGAAGCACTCTGTTTGTAAAGTCTGCAAGTGGATAGTTGGGGTGCTTTGAGGCCTTCTTTGGAAACGGGAATATCTTCACATAAAAAGTAGCCAGAAATATTCTCAGAAACTTCTTTGTGATGTCTGCACACAACTCACAGAGTTGAACCTTCCTTTTTATAGAGCAGTTTTGAAACACTCTTTTTGTGGAATTTGCAAGTCGATATTTATAGCGCTTTGAGGCCTTATTCCGAAAAGGAAATATCTTCATATAAAAACTGGACAGAATAATTCTCAGAAACTACTTTGTGATGTGTGCGTTCAAGTCACAGAGTTTAACCTTTGTTTTGATAGAACAGTTTTGAAACACTCTGTTTGTAATGTCTGCAAGTGGATATTTGGAGCACTTTGAGGCCTTCTCTCTCTCTTTTTTTTTTTTTTTTTAGTGTTATTGATCATTCTTGGGTGTTTCTCAGAGAGGGGGATTTGTCAGGGTCTTAGGACAATAGTGGAGGGAAGGTCATCAGATAATCATGTGAACAAAGGTCTCTGGTTTTCCTAGTCAGAGGACCCTGCGGCCTTCCACAGTGTTTGTGTCCCTGGGTACTTGAGATTCGGGAGTGGTGATGAGTCTTAAGGAGAATGCTACCTTCCAGCATCTGTTTAACAAAGCACATCTTGCACTGCCCTTCATCCATTTAAACCTGAGTGGACACAACTCATGTTTCAGAGAGCACGGGGTTGGGGGTAAGGTTATAGATTAACAGCATCCCAAGGCAGAAGAATTTTTCTTAGTACAGAACAAAATGGAGTCTCCCATGTCTACTTCTTTCTACACAGACACAGTAACAATCTGATCTCTCTTTCTTTTCCTCACATTTTCCCCTTTTCTATTCGACAAAACCACCATTGTCATCATGGCCCGTTCTCAATGAGCTGTTGGGTACACCTCCCAGATGGGGTGGCGGCCGGGCAGAGGGGCTCCTCGCTTCCCAGACGGTATGGCCAGGCAGAGGCACCCCCCACCTCCTGGACGGGGTAGTGGCTCAGTGGAGGCGTACCCCTCCTCCCGGATGGGGTGGTAGATGGGCGGGGGCTGCCCCCACCTCCCTCCTGGATGGGGTGGCGGGCCGGGAGGGGGCTTCCCCCTCCCTCCCGGACGGGGTGGCTGGCCGGGTGGGGGCTGCCCCCACCTCCCGGACTGGGCGGCTGCCGGGTAGAGGGGCTCCTCACTTCCCACTTGGGGCAGCTGCCAGGTGGAGGGGCTCCTCACTTCTCAGACATGGTGGCCAGGCAGAGACACTCCTCACCTCCCTGACGGGGTGGTGGTTGGGCAGAGACACTCCTCAGTTCCCAGATGGGGTTGTGGCCTGAGAGAGGCACTCCTCATATCACAGACGGGGTGGTGGGGCCGAGGAGCCACCCACATCTCTGACAATGTGTGGCCAGGCAGAAACTCTCCTCACTTCCTAGATAGGATGGCGACTGGGAAGAGGCGCTCCTCACTTCCCAGACTGGGCAGCTGGGCAGAGGGGCTCCTCACATCCCAGATGATGGGCTGCCAGACAGAGACGCTCCTCACTTCCCAGATGGGGTGGTGGCTGGGCAGAGGCTACAATCTCGGCACTTTTGGAGGCCAAGCAGGCGGCTGGGAGGTGGAGGTTGTAGCGAGCCAAGATGAAGCCACTGCACTCCAGCCTGGGCAACATTGAGCACTAAGTGAGTGAGACTCCCTCTGCAATCCCAGCATGAACATTCCTCTTCATAGAGCAGTTTTGACACACTCCTTTTGTGAAATCTGCAAGTGGATATTTGGACCTCTTTGAGGACTTCGTTGGAAACGGGAATTCTTCATATAAAACTAGACAGAAGAATTCTCAGAAACTTCTTTGTGATGTGCGCATTCAACTCACAGAGTTTAACCTTTCTTTTGATAGAGCAGTTTTGAAACACTCTGTTTGAAAAGTCTGCAAGTGGATAGTTGGAGCACTTTGAGTCCTTCTTTGGAAACGGGATTATATTCACATAAAAAGTAGACAGAAGTATTATCAGACACTTCTTTGTGATGTCTGCAATCAACTCACAGGGTTGAACCTTCCTTTTTATAGACCAGTTTTGAAACACTCTTTTTGTAGAATTTGCAAGTGGATATTTAGAGCGCTTTGGGGCCTACGGAAGAAAAGGAAATATCTTCATAGAGAAAGTACACAGAAGCATTCCCAGAAACTGCTTTGTGATGTGTGCGTTCAACTCACAGAGTTTAACCTTTCTTTTGATAGACCAGTTTTGAAACACTCTTTTTGTAGTATTTGCAAGTGTATATTTAGAGCACTTTGAGGCCTATGGTAGGAAAGAAAATATCCTCACATAAAAACTAGACAGAAGCATTCATGGAAACTAAATTGTGATGTTTGCATTCAACTCACACAGTTCAACCTTCATTTTGAAAGAGCAGTTTTGAAACACTCTTTCTGTACAATGTGCAAGTGGATATTTGGACCTCTTTGAGGCCATCATTGGAAACGGGATTTCTTCATATAAAAATAGAAGAATTCTCAGAAACATCTTTGTGATGTGCGCATTCAATTCACAGATTTGAACCTTTCTTTCAATAGAGCAGTTTTGAAACACTCTTTTTGTACAATTTCCAACTGGATACACAAAGCGCTTTCAGGCCTATGGTAGAAAAGGAAATATCTTCATAAAAAAACTAGACAGAATCATTCTCAGAAACTACTTTGTGATGTGTGCGTTCAACTCACAGAGTTTAACCTTTCTTTTCATAGAGTAGTTTTGAAACTCTCTGTTTGTAAAGGCTGCAAGTGGATATTTAGAGTGCTTTGAGGGCTTCTTTGGAAACGGGAGTATCTTCACATAAAAAGTAGACAGAAGTATTCTCAGAAACTTCTTTGTGACGTCTGCACTCAACTCACAGAGTTGAAACTTCCTTTTGTTAGAGCAGTTTTGAAACTCTCTTTTTGTAGAATTTGCTAGTGGGTAATTAGAGCGATTTAGGGCCTATGGTAGAAACGGAAATATGTTCATAGAAAATTACACAGAAGCATTCTGAGAAACTACTTTGTGTTGTCTGCATTCAATTCACAGAGTTGAACATTCCTTTTGATAGAGCAGTTTTGTAAAACTCTTTTTGTAGAATCTGCAAGTGTATATTTGGACCACTTTGGGGCCTTCGTTGTAAACGGGAATTTCTTCATAGAAAAACTAGACAGAAGGATTCTCAGAAACTTATTTGTGATGTGTTCATTCAACTCAGAGGGCTGAACGTTCCTGTCAATAGAACAGTTTTGAAACACTCTTTTTGTAGAATTTCCAAGTGGTTATTTAGAATGATTTGAGGCCTATGGTAGAAAAGGAAGTAACTTCATACAAAAACAAGACAGAATCATTCTCAGAAACTACTTTGTTATGTGTGCGTTCAACTCACAGAGTTTAACCTTTCTTCTCGATAGAGCAGTTTTGAAACATTGTTTTTGTAGAATTAGCAAGTTTATATTTAGAGCGCTTTGAAGCCTATGGTAGAAAAGGAAATATCTTCACATAAAAACTAGACAGAAGCATTCTCAGAAACTGCTTTGTGATGTTTGCATTCAACTCACGGAGTTGAACGTTCCTTTTGATAGAGCAGTTTTGAAACACTCTTTTGTATAATTTCCAAGTGGATATTTAGAGCCCTTGGAGGACTATGGTAGAAAAGGAAATATCTTCATAGATTAACTAGAGAGAATCATTCTCAGAAACTACTTTGTGATGTGTGTATTCAACATACAGAGCTTAAACTTTATTTTGATAGAGTGGTTTTGAAACACTCTTTTTGTCGAATTTGCAAGTGTGTATTTAGAGGACTTGGAGGCCTATGCAAGAAAAGGAAATATCTTCACATAAAAACTAGACAGAAGCATTCTCAGAAACTGTTTTGTGATGTTTGCATTCAACTCACAGAGTTGAACATTCCTTTAGATAGAGAAGTTTCAAAACACTCTTTTTGTAGGACCTGCAATTGGATATTTGGACCTGTGTGAGGACTTCGTTGGAAATATGAATTTCTTCACATAAAAAGTAGACAGAAGAATTCTCAGAAACTTTTTGTGATGTGTGCATTCAACTCACAGAGTTGAACCTTTCTTTTGATAGAGTAGTTTTGAAATACTGTTTTTGTACAATTTCCAAGTGGATACATAGAGCGCTTTCAAGCCTATGGTAGAAAAGGAAATATCTTCAAATGAAAACTAGACAGAATCATTCTCAGAAACTACTTTGTGATGTGTGCATTCAACTCAAAGAGTTTAACCTTTCTTTTGATAGAGCAGTTTTGAAACACTCTGTTTGTAATGTCTGCAAGTGGATATTTGGAGCGCTTTGAGGACTTCTTTGGAAACGGGAATATCTTCACATAAAAAGTAGACAGAAGTATTGTCAGAAACTTCTTTGTGATGTCTGCACTCAACTCACATAGTTGAACCTTCCTTTCGATAGAGCAGTTTTGAAACACTCTTTTTGTAGAATTTGCAAGTGGATATTTAGAGAGCTTTGTGGCCTATGGTTGAAAAGAAAATATCCTCATATAAAAATTAGACAGAATCATTCTCAGAAATTAATTTGTGACATGTGCATTCAACTCAGAGATTTTCACATTTCTTTTGAAGAGCAGTTTTGAAACACTCTGTTTTCAATGCCTGTATGTAGATATTTGGAGCGTTCTGGGGCCTTCTTAGGAAACGGGAGTATGTCCAGATAAAAAGTAGACAGAAGTATTCTCAGAAACTTCTTTGTGATGTCTGCACTCAACTCACAGAGTTGAAACGTCCTTTTGATAGAGCAGTTTTGAAACACTCTTTTTGTAGAAATTACAAGTGGATATTTAGAGCGCTTTGCGGCCAATGGTGGAAAAGAAAATGTGTTCATAGAAAAACTACACAGAAGCATTCTCAGAAACTGCTTTGTGATGTGTGCGTTCAACTCACAGAGTTTAACCATTCTTTGGATAGAGCAGTTTTGAAACACTCTTCTCGTAGAAATTGCGAGTGTGTATTTAGAGGGCTTTGAGGCCTATGCTAGAAAAGGGAATATCTTCACATAAAAACTAGACAGAGGCATTCTCAGAAACTACTTTGTGATGTTTGCATTCAACTCACAGATTTGAACATCCCTCTTGATAGAGCAGTTTTGAGACACTCTTTTTATAGAATCTGCAAGTGGATATTTTGACCATTTTCAGGCCTCCACTGGAAACGGGATTTCTTCATATAAAACTAGACAGAAGAATTCACAGAAACTTCTTTGTGATGTTGTGCATTCAACTCACAGAGTTGAACCTCCCTTTTGATAGAGCAGTTTTGTAAAACTCTTTTTGTAGCATTTCCAAGTGAATATTTAGAGCACTTGGAGGCCTCTGGTTGAAAAGGAAATTTCTTCATAGAAAAACTAGACAGAACCATTCTCAGAAACTACATTGTGATGTGTGTGTTCAACTCACAGAGTTTAACCTTGCTTCTGATAGAGCAGTTTTGAATCGACCTTATTGTAGAATTTGCAAGTGGATATTTAGAGCACTTTGAAGCCTATGGTAGAAAAGGAAATATCTTCATATAAAAACTAGACAGAATCATTCTCAGAAACTACTTTGTGATGTGTGCGTTCAACTCACAGTGTTTAAACTTTCTTTTAATAGAGCTGTTTTGAAACACACTTTTTCTAGAATTTGCAAGTGTATATTTAGAGCGCTTTGAGGCCTATGGTAGAAAAGGAAATTTCTTCACATAAAAACTAGACAGAAAAATTCCCCGAAACTTCTTTCTGATGTGTGCATTCAACTCACAGAGTTGAACCTTCCTTTTGATAGAGCAGTTTTGAAACACTCTTTTTGCAGAATCTGCAAGTTGATATTTGGACCTCTTTGAGGCCTTCGTTGGAAACGGGATTTCTTCATTTAAACTAGACAGAATTCTCAGAAACTTCTTTTCCATGTCTGCATTCCACTCACAGAGTTGAACCTACCTTTCAATAGAGCAGTTTTGAAACACTCTTTTTGTAGAATTTCCAAGTGAATATTTAGAGCGCTTGGAGGTCTGTGGTAGAAAAGGAAATGTCTTCATATAAAAACTAGACAGAGTCATTCTCAGAAACTGCTTAGTGATGTGTGTGTTCAACTCACAGAGTTTAAAATTTCTTTTGATAGAGCAGTTTTGAAAAACTCTGTTTGTAAAGTCTGTAAGTGGATATTTGGAGTTCTTTGAGACCTTCTTCAGAAACGGAATTATCTTTACATAAAAAGAATACAGAAGTATTCTCAGAAACTTCATGTGATCTCTGCACTCAACTCACAGAGCTGAACCTTCCTTTTGATAGAGCAGTTTTGAAACTCTCTTTTTGTAGAATTTGCAAGTGGATATTTAAATCGCTTAGGGGCCTATGGTGGAAAAGGAAATATGTTAATAAAAAAATAGACAGAAGCGTTCTCAGAAACTGTGATGTTTGCGTTCAACTCACAGAGTTCAACATTCCTCTTGATAGAACAGTTTTGATACACTCTTTTAGTAGAATCTGCAAGTGGATATTTGGACCTCTTTGAGGCCTTCTTTGGACCGGGAATTTCTTTACATAAAAACTAGTCAGAAGAATTCTCAGAAACTTCTTTGTGATGTGTGCATTCAACTCACAGAGTGGAACATTCTCTTCAATAGAGCACTTTCGAAACATTCTTTTTGTAGAATTCCCAAGTGAATAATTAAAGCACTGGGAGGCCTACGGTAGAAAAGGAAATATCTTCAAATAAAAACTAGACAGAAGCATTCTCAGAAACTACTTTGTGATGTTGGCTTTCAACTCACAGAGTTGAACATTTCTCTTGATAGAACCGTTTCGATTCACTCTTTTAATAGTATCTGCAAGAGGATATTTGGACCTCTTTGAGGCCTTTGTTGGAAACGGGAATTTCTTCACATAAAAACTAGACAGAAGAATTCTCAGAAACTTCTTTGTGATGTGTGCATTCAACTCACAGAGCTGAAAATTCTTTTCGATATAGCAGTTTTGAAACACTCTTTTTGTAGAATTTCCAAGGGGATATTTATAGCGCTTTGATGCCTATGGTAGAAAAGGAAATATCTTCATAGAAAAACTAGGCAGAATCATTCTCAGAAACTATTTTGTGATGTATGCATTCAACTCACAGAGATTAACCTTTTTTTTGATAGTGCGGTTTTGAAACACTCTTGTTGTAGAATTTGCAAATGTATATTTAGTGTGCTTTGAGGCCTATGGTAGAAAAGGAAATATCTTCACATAAAATCTAGGCAGAAGCATTCTCAGAAACTTCTTTCTGATGTTGAATTCAACTCACAGGGTTGAACATTCGTTTTAATAAAGAAGTTTGGAAACACTGTCTTTGTAGAATCTGCAGGTGGATATATAGAGCGCTTTGAGGCCTATGATAGAAAAGGAAATATCTTCACCTAAAAACTAGACAGAAGCATTCTCAGAAACTACTTTGTGATGTTTGCACTCAACTCACAGACGTGAACATTTTTATTGATAGAGCAGATTTTAAACACTCTTTTTGTTGATTCTGCAAGTGGATATTTGGACCTCCTTGAGGTCTTCCTTGGAAACAGGATTTTCTTCATATAAAACTAGAGACAAGAATTCCCAGAAACTTCTTTGTGATGTGCGCATTGAACTCACACAGTTGAACACAACTCTGGTTAGAGAAGTTTTGAAACACTCTTTTTGTAGAATCTGCAAGTGTATATTTGGACCTCTTTGAGGCCTTCTTTGGGAAAGGAATTTCTTCATGTAAAACTAGACAGAAGTATTCTCAGAAACTTCTTGGTGATGTTTGCATTCAACTCACAGAGTTGAACCTTTCTTTTGATAGAGCAGTTTTGAAATACTCTTTTTGTAGAATTTCCAAGTGGATATTTAGAGCGCTTTGAGGCCTAAGGTAGAAAAGGAAATATCTTCATAGAAAAACTAGACAGAATCAATCTCAGAAACAACTTTGTGATGTGTTCCTTAAACTCACAGAGTTTAAACTTTCTTTTGATAGAGCAGTTTTGTAACAATCTGCATGTAATGTCTGCAAGAGGATATTTGGAGCGCTTTAAGACCTTCTTTGGAAACGGGAGTATCTTCACATAAAAAGTAAACAGAAGTATTCTCTGAAACTTCTTTGTGATGTCTGCACTCAACTCACAGAGTTGAACCTTCCTTTTGATAGAGCAGTTTTGAAACACTCTTTTTGTCGAATTTGCAAATGGATATTTAGAGCGCTTTGGGGCCCATGGTAGAAAAGGAAATATCTTCATAGAAAAACTACACAGAAGCATTCTGAGAAACTACCTCGTGATGTTTGCATTCAACTCACAGTGTTGAACATTCCTTTTGACCGAGCATTTTGAAACACTCTTTTTGTAGAATCTGCAAGGGCATATTTGGACCTATTTGAGGCCTTCGTTGGAAACGGGATTTCTGCATCTAAAACTAGACAGAAGAATTCTCAGAAACTTCTTTGTGATGTGCGCATTCAACTCACAGAGTTGAACATTCCCTTCAACAGAACACTTTCTAAACTCTCTTTTTGTAGAGTTTCCAAGTGAATATTTAGAGCGCTTGGAGGCCTATGGTAGAAAAGGTAATATATCTTCATAGAAAATCTAGACAAAATCATTCTCAGAAACTATTTTGTGATGTCTACATTCTACTCACAGAGTTCCACCTTTCTTTTGATACGGTGGTATTGAAACACTCTTTTTGTAGAATTTCCAAGTTGATGATTAGAGCGCTTTGAAGCCTCTGGTAGAAAAGGATATATCTTCATATAAAAACAAGAAAGAATCATTCTCAGAAACTATTTTGTGATGTGTGCGTTCAACTAACAGAGTTTAATCTTTCTTTTGATAGAGCATTTTTGAAACACTGTTTTTATAGAATTTGCAGGTGGATATTTGGAACTCTTTGAGGCCTTCATTGGAACCAGGGTTTCTTCATATAAAACTAGACAGAAGAATTTTCAGAAACTACTTTGTGTTGTGTGTGTTCAACTCATAGAGTTTAACTTTTTTTATAGAGCAGTTTTGAAAAACTCTTTTTGTAGAATTTGCAGGTTTATATTTAGAGTGCTTTGAGGCCTATGGAAGAAAAGGACATATCTTCATATAAAAACTAGATGGAAGCATTCTCAGAAACTACTTTCTGATGTTCATCTGCGTTCATCTCACAGAGTTCAACGTTTCTTTTGATAGAGCAGTTTTGAAACACTCTGTTTGTAAAGTCTGCAAGTGGATAATTGGAGTACTTTGAGGCCTTCTTTGGAAACGGGAATATCTTCACATAAAAAGTAGACAGAAGTATTCTCAGAAACTTCTTTGTGATGTCTGCATTCAACTTACAGAGTTGAACCTTCCTTTTGATAAAGCAGTTTTGAAACTGTCCTTTTGTAGAATTTGCAAGTGGATACTTAGATCGCTATGAAGCCTATTTCAGAAAAGGAAATACCTTCATGTAAAAACTGAACAGAATCATTCTCAGAAACTACTTTGTGATGTGTGCGTTCAACTCACCGAATTTAACCTTCCTTTTGATAGAGCAGTTTTGAAACACTCTGTTTGAAATGTCTGCAAGAGGATAATTGGAGCACTTTGAGGCCTTCTTAGGAAACAAGAGTATCATCACATAAATAGTACACGGAAGTAGTCTCAGAAACTTCTTTGTGATGTCTGAACTCAACTCACAGAATTGAGCATTCCTTTTGATAGAGCAGTTTTGAAACACTCTTTTTGTAGAATTTGCAAGTGGATAATTAGAGCCCTTTGGGGCCTATGGTAGAAAAGGAAATATCTTCATAGAAAAACTACACAGAAGCATTCAGAGACACTACTTTGTGATGTTTGTATTCAACACACAGAGTTGAACATTCTTTTTCATAGAGCAGTTTTGAAACACTCTTTATGTAGAATCTGCAATTGTATATTTGGACCTCTTTGAGGCTTTCTTTGGAAACGGGAATTTCTTCATATAAAAACTAGACAGAAGTATTCTCAGAAACTTCTTTGTGATGTGTGCGTTCAACTCAGAGATTTGAAAGTTCCTTTCAATAGAGCAGTTTTGAAACACTCTTTTTTTAGAATTTCCATGTGGATATTTAGAGCCCTTTGAGGCCTATGGTAGAAAAGGAAATATTTTCATATAAAAACTAGACAGTATCATTTTCAGAAACTAGTTTGTGATGTGTGCCTTCAACTCACAGAGTTTAAGCTTTCTTTTGATAGAACACTTTTGAAACACTCTTTTTATAGAATTTGAAGGGGTATATTTATAGCGCTTTGAGGCCTATGGTAGAAAAGGAAATATCTTCACAAAAAAACTAGACAGAAACATTCTCAGAAACAACTTTGTGATCTTTGCATTCAACTGACAGTGTTCAACATTTCTTTTGATAGAGCAGTTCTGAAACACTCTTTTTGTAGAATCTGCAAGGGGACACTTAGACCTCTTTGACTCCTTCGTTGGAAACAGGAATTTCTTTACATAAAAGCTACACAGAAGAATTCTCAGAAAATTTTTGTGATGTGTGCATTCAACTCACAGAGTTGAACCTAACTTTTGATAGAGCTGTTTTGAAACACTCTTTTTGAAGAACTTCTAAGTGGATATTTAGAGAGCTTTGAAGGCCATGGTATAAAAGGAAATATCTTCATATAAAAACTAGACAGAATCATTCTCAGAAATTACTTTGTGATGTGTTCGTTCAAATCACAGAGTTTAACCTTTCTTTTGATAGAGCAGTTTTGAAACACTGTGTTTGTAACGTCTGCAAGTGGATATTTGGATCTCTTTTAGGCGTTCTTTGGAAATGGGAGTATGTTCACATAAAAAGAAGACAGAAGTATTCTCAGAAACTTCTTTGTGATGTCTGCACTCAACTCAGAAATTTCAACCTTCCTTTTGATAGAGTAGTTTGGAAACACTCTTTTTGTAGAATTTGCAATTGGATATTTAGAGCGCTTTGAGGCCTATTTTAGAAAAGGAAATATCTTCACAGAAAAACTAGACAGAATCATTCTCAGAAACTACTACGTGATTTGTGCGTTCAACTCTCAGAGTTCAACGTTTCTTCTGATAGAGCAGTTTTGAAACACTCTGTAAATTCTGTAAGTGGATATTTGGAGCGCTTTGAGGCCTTCTTTGAAAATGGGAGTATCTTCAAATAAAAAGTATACCGAAGTATTCTCAGAAACTATTTGTGATGTCTGCACTCAACTCACAGAGTTGAACCTTCCTTTTGATAGGGCAGATTTGAAACACACTTTTTGTAGAATTTGCATCTGGATAATTAGAGTGCGTTTGGGCCTATGGCAGAAAAGGAAATATCTTCATAGAAAAACTACACAGAAGCATTCAGAGAAACTACTTTGTGATGTTTCCATTCAACTCACAGAGTTCGACATTCCTTTTGATAGAGCAGTTTTGAAACACACTTTTTGTAGAATCTGCAAGTGTATATTTTGACCTCTTTGAGGCCTTCGTTGGAAATGGAAATTTCTTCATATAAAAACTAGACAGAAGAATTCTCAGAAACTTCTTTGTGATGTGTGCATGTAACTCAGGAATTTAAAGTTCCTTTCAATAGAGCAGTTTTGAAACACTCTTTTTGTAAAATTTCCAAGTGGATATTTAGAGCGCTTTGAGGCCTATGGTAGAAAAGTAAATATCTTCATATAAAAACTAGACAGGGTCATTCTCAGAACCTAGTTTGTGATGTGCGCCTTCACCTCACAGAGTTTAACCTTTCTTTTGATAGAACAGTTTTTAAATACTCTCTTAGTAGAATTTGCAAGTGTATATTTAGAGCGCTTTGAAGCCTATGGTAGAAAAGGAAATATCTTCATATAAAAACTAGACAGAATCATCCTCAGAAACTACTTTGTGATGTGTGCGTTCAACTCGCAGAGATTAACCTTGCTTTGGACAGCGTAGTTTTGAAACACTCTGTTTGTAAAGTGTGCAAGTGGATATTTTTAGCGATTTGAGGCCTTCTTTGGAAACGGGAATATCTTCATATAAAAAGAAGACCGAAGTATTCTCAGAAACTTATTTGTGATGTCTGCACACATCTCACAGAGTTGAACCTTCCTTTTGATAGAGAAGTTTTGAAACACTCTTTTTGTAGAATTTGCAATTGGATGTTTAGAGCGATGTGAGGCCTATGGTAGTAAAGGAAATATCTTCATAGAAAAACTAGACAGAATCATTCTCAGAAACTACTTTGTGACATGTGCATTCAACTCACAGAGTTGAACCTCTCTTTTGATAGAAAAGTTTTGAAACACTCTGTTTGTAAAGTCTGCAAGTGGATATTTGCAGTGCTTTGAGGCCTTCTTTATTAACGGGAGAACTTCACATAAAAAGTAGACAGAACTATTCTCAGAAACTTCTTTGTGATTTCTGCACTCAACTCAGAGAGTTGAACCTTCCTTTTGATAGAGCAGTTTTGAAACACTCTTTTTGTAGAATATGCAAGTGGATATTTAGAGCGCTTTGGGGCCTATGGTAGAAAAGGAAATATTTTCATATAGAAACTTGACAGAATCATTCTCAGAAATTTCTTTGTGATGTGTCCATTCAACTCACAGATTTTAACCTTTCTTTTGATAGAGCAGTTTTGAAACACTCTTTTTGTGGTATTTCCAAGTGTATATTTAAAGTGCCTTGAGGCCTATGGTAGAAAAGGTAATATTTTCACCTAAAAACTAGACAGAAGTATTCTCAGAAACTAGTTTGTGATGTTTGCATTTAACACAGTGAGTTGAACATTCCTCTTGATAGAGCAGTTTTGAAACACTCTTTTTGAAGAATCTGCTAGTGGATATTTGGACCTCTTTGAGGCCTTCGTTGGAAACGGGATTTCTTCATATAAAACTAGACAGAAGAATTCTCAGAAACTTCTTTGTGATGTGTGCATTCAACTCACAGAGTTCAACTTTCTTTTGATAGAGTACTTTTGAAACACTCTGTAAATTGTGCAAGTGGATACTTTGAGCGCTTTGAGGCCTTCTTTGGAAACGTCAGTATCTTCACATGAAAAGTAGACAGAAGTATTCTCAGAAACTTCTTTTTGCTCTCTGCACTCAACTAACAGAGTTGAACCTTCCTTTTGATAGAGCAGTTTTGAAACACAATTTTTGTAGAACTTGCAAGTGGATATTTAGAGCACCTAGAAGCCTATTGTAGAAAACAAATATCTTCAAAGAAAAACTACACAGAAGCATTCTCAGAAACTTCTTTGTGATGTTTGCATTCAACTAACAGAGTTGAACATTACTTTTGATAGAGCAGCTTTGTAACACTCTTTGTGTAGAATCTGCAAGTGGATATTTGGACCTCCTTGACGCCTTCGTTGGAAACAGGATTTCTTCATATAAAACTAGACAGAAGAATTCTTAGAAACTTCTTTGTGATGTGTGCATTCAACTCACAGAGTTGAACCTTCCTTTCGATAGAATAGTGTTGAAACACTCTTTTTGTAGTATTTCCAAGTGAATATTTATAGCGCTTTGTATCCTATGGTAGAAAAGGGAATATCCTCATATAAAAACTAGATGGAATCCTTCTCAGAAAGTACTTTGTGATGTGTGCATTCAACTCACAGAGTTTATCCTTTCTCTTGATAGAGCAGTTTTGGAACACTCTGTAAAGTCTGCAAGTGGATATTTGGAGTGATTTGAGGCCTTCTCTGGAAACAGGAGTATCTTCACATAAAAAATAGACAGAAGTATTCTCGGAAACGTCTTTGTGATGTGTCCATTCAACTCATAGAGGTGAACGTTCCTTTCTATAGAGCAGTTTTGAAACACTCTGTTTGTAAAGTCTGCAAGTGGATATTTGGAGCGCTTTGGGGTCTTCTTTGGAAACGGGAGTATCTTCACATAAAAAGTAGACAGAAGTATTCTCAGAAACTACTTTGTGATGGCTGCATGCAACTCACAGAATTGAACCTTTCTCTTAATAGAGCAGTTTTGAAACTCTCTTTTTGTAGAATCTGGAAGTGGATATTTAGAGCGTTTTGTGGGCTATTTTAGAATAGTAAATATCTTCATATAAAAACTAGACAGGGTCATTCTCAGAAACTAGTTTGGATGTGTGCCTTCAACTCACAGAGTTTAACCTTTCTTTTGATAGAACGGTTTTGAAACACTCTGTAAAGTCTGCAAGTGGATATTTGGAGAGCTTTGAGGCCTTCTTTGGAAACGATTGTTTCTTCATAAGAAAAGTAGATAGAAGTATTCTCAGAGACTTCTTTGTGAGGGCTGCACTCAACTCACAGAGTTGAACCTTCCTTTTGATAGAGCAGTTTTGAAACTCTCTTTTTGTAGAATTTCCAATTGGATATTTAGGGCTTTTCGAGGCCTAGGATAGAAAAGGAAATATCTTCATATAAAAACCAGATAGAATCTTTCTCAGAAAATACTTTGTCATGTGTGCGTTCAACTCAGAGAGTTTAACCATTCTTTTGATAGAGCAGTTTTGAAACACTCTTCTTGTAGAATTTGCAAGCGTATATTTAGAGCACTTTGAGGCCTATGGTAGAAAAGGAAATATCTTCACATAAAAACTAGACAGAAGCATTCTCAGAGACTACTTTGTGATGTTTGCGTTCAACTCACGGAGTTGAACATTCCTCTTGATAGAGCAGTTTTGAAACATTCTTTTTGTAGAATCTGCAAGTGAATACTTGGACCTCCTTGAGGCCTTCGTTGGAAACGGGTTTTCTTCATATAAAACTTGACAGAAAAATTCTCAGAAACTTCTTGGTGTTGTGTGCATTCAACTCACAGAGTTGAACCTTTCTTTTGATAGAGCAGTTTTGAAACACTCTTTTTGTAGAATTTGCAAGTGTGTATTTAGAGGGCTTTGAGGCCTATGGTATAAAAGGAAATGTCTTCACATAAAAACTAGAAAGAAGCATTCTCAGAAACTACTTTGTGATGTTTGCATTCACCTCACAGAGCTCAACATTCCTTTTGATAGAGCGGTTTTGATAAACTCTTTTTGCATAATCTGCAAGTGTATATTTGGACCTCTTTGAGGCCTTCGTTGGAAACAGGAATTTCTTCACATAAAAACCAGACAGAAGTATTCTAAGAAACTTTTCGTGTTTGTGTGTTCAACTCACAGAGTTTATCCTTTCTTTTGATAAACAGTTTTGAAACACACTTTTTCTTGAATTTGCAAGTGTATATTTAGAGCGCTTCCAGGTCTATGGTAGAAAAGGAAATATCTTCACATAAAATCTATAAACAAGCATCCTCAGAAGCTAATTTGGATGTTTTCATTCAACTCAGAGAGTTGAACGTTCCTCTTTGTAGAGTTGTTTTGAAATACTCTTTTTGTAGAATTTGCAAGTGGATATTTGGACCTCTTTGTTGACTTCATTGGAAACGGGATTTCTTCATAATACTAGACAGAAGAATTCTCAGAAACTTTTTTTTTATATGTGCATTCAACCCACAGATTTGAATCTTCCTTTTGATAAAGCAGTTTTGAAACTCTCTTTTTGTAGAATTTCCAAGTGGATATATAGAGCGTTTTGAGGCCTATTGTAGAAAAGGAAATATCTTCATATAAAAACACGACAGAATCATTCTCAGAAACTACTTTGTGATGTGTGCGTTCAACTCACAGAGTTTAACCTTTCTTCTCATAGAGCAGTTTTCAAACACTCTGTAAAGTCTGCAAGTGGATATTTGAATCGATTTGAAGCCTTCTTTGGAAACTGGAGTATCTTCACATAA
This sequence comes from Pan troglodytes, assembly GCF_028858775.2. Classification (NCBI taxonomy): domain Eukaryota; kingdom Metazoa; phylum Chordata; class Mammalia; order Primates; family Hominidae; genus Pan; species Pan troglodytes. Next base: position 67,098,385 of record NC_072403.2, read on the forward strand.
AAGTAGAGAGAAGGATTCTCAACAACTTCATTGTGATGTCTGCACTCAACTCACAGAGTTGAACCTTCCTTTTGATAGAGCAGTTTTGAAACACTCTTTTTGTAGAATTTGCAATTGGATATTTAGAGCGATGTGAGGCCTATGGTAGAAAACGAAATATCTTCATATAAAAACTAGACAGAATCATTCTCAGAAACTACTTTGTGATGTCTGCACTCAACTCACAGAGTTTAACCTTTCTCTTGAGAAAGGTTTGAAACAGAGAAGTTTTGAAACACTCTGTTTTTAAAGTCTGCAAGTGGATATTTGGAGCGCTTTGAGGCCTTCTTTGGAAACGGGAATATGTTCACATAAAAAGTAGACAGAAGTACTCTCAGAAACTTCTTTGTGATGTCTGCACTCGACTCAAAGAGTTGAACCTTCCTTTTTATAGACCAGTTTTGAAACACTCTTTTTGTAGAATTTGCAAGTGGATATTTAGAGTGCTTTGGGGCCTATGGTAGAAAAGGAAATATCTTCATAGAAAAATTATACAGAAGCATTCTCAGAAACTACTTTGTGATGTTTGCATTCAACTCACAGAGTTGAACATTCCTTTTGATAGAGCAGTTTTGTAACACTCTTTTTGTAAAATCTGCAAGTGGATATTTGGACCACTTTGAGGCCTTCGTTGGAAAAGGGATTTCTTCATATAAAACTAAACTGAAGAATTCTCAGAAACTTCTTTGTGATGTTCGCATTCAAATCACAGAGCTGAAACTTCTTTTCAATAGAGCAGTTTAGAAACAATCTTTTGTAGAATTTCCAAGTGAATGTTTAGAATGCTTGGAGGCCTATTGTAGAAAATTAAATATCTTCTTAAAAAAACAAGACAGAATCACTCTCAGAAACTACTTTGTGATGTGTGTGTTCAACTCACAGAGTTTAAGTTTCTTTTGATAGAGCAGTTTTGAAACACTCTGTTTGTAAAGTCTGCAAATAGATATATGGTGTGCTTTGAGTCATTCTTTGGAAACGGGAGTATCTTCCCATAAAAACTAGACAGAACTATTTTCGGAAACTTCTTTGCAATGTCTGCTCTCAACTCACAGAGTTCAAACTTCCTTTTGAAAGAGCAGTTTTGAAACACTCTTTTTTAAGAAGTTGCAAGTGGATATTTAGAGCGCTTTGGGGCCTATGTTAGAAAAGGAAATATATTCACAGAAAACTGCACAGAATAATTCTCAGAAACTTCTTTGGGATGTTTGCATTCAACTCACAGAGTTGAACATTCCTTTTGATAGTTTTGCAACACTCTTCCTGTAGAATCTACAAGTGGATATTTGACATCTTTGAGTCTTTCGTTGGAAGAGGGAATTTCTTCATATAAAAACAAGACAGCAGAATTCTCAGAAATTTCTTTGTGATGTCTGCATTTAACTCACAGATTTGAATGTTCCTTTCGATAGAGCAGTTATGAAACACTCTTTTTTTAGAATTTCAAAGTGGATATTTAGAGCGCTTCAAGGCCTATGGTAGAAAAGGAAATATCTTCATATAAAAACTGGACAGAAGCTTTCTCAGAAACCACTTTGCGATATGCGCATTCAATTCACAAAGTTTAATCTTTCTTGTGATAGAGCAGTTTTGAAATACTCTTTTTGTAGAATTGGCAAAGGTATATTTAGAGCCCTTTGAGGCCTATGGTAGAAAATGAAATATCTTCACATAAAAACTAGACGGAAGCATTCTCAGAAACTACTTTGTGATGTTTGCATTCAACTCAGAGAGTTGAACATTGCTCTTGATAGAGCAGTTTTGAAAAACTCTTTCTGTAGAATCAGCAAGTTGATATTTGGAACTGTTCGTGTCCTGCGTTGGAAACGGGAATTTCTTCACATAAAAACTAGACAGAAGAAATCTCACAAACTTTTTGCGAGGTGTGCATTCAACTCACAGCGTTGGACCTTCCTTTTGATAGAGCAGTTTTGAAACACTCTGTAAAGTCTGCAAGTGGATAGTTGGAGCGCTTTGAGGCCTTCTTTGGAAACGGGAATATCTTCACATAAAAAGTAGAACTCTTTTTGTAGAATTCGCAAGAAGATATTTAGAGCGCTTTGAGGCCTACGGTAGAAAAGGAAATATCTTCATATAAAAACTAGACGGAATCATTCTCAGAAACTACTTTCTGATGTGTGCGTTCAACTTACAGAGTTTGATCTTACTTTTGAAAGAGCAGTTTTGAAACAATCTGTTTGTAAATTCTGCAAGTGGATATTTGGAGCGCTTTGAGGCCTTCTTTGGAAACGGGAGTATCTTCCGAAAGAAATTAGACAGAAGTATTCTCAGAAATTTCTTTGTGATGTCTGCACTCAACTCACAGAGTTGAAAATTCCTTTTGATAGAGCAGTTTCGAAACACTCTTTTTGTAGAATTTGCAAGTGGATATTTACAGTGCTTTGGGGACTATGTTAGAAAAGGAAATATCTGCATGGAAAAACTACACAGAATCATTCTCAGAAACTACTTTGTGATGTGTGCATTTACCTGACAGAGTATAACCTTTCTTTTGATAGAGCAGTTTTGAAACACTCTTTTTGTAGAATTTGCAAGTGGATATTTAGAGCGTTTTTAGGCCTATGGTAGAAAAGGAAATATCTTCACATAAAAACTGGACAGAAGCATTCTCAGAAACTACTTTTTGATGTTTGCATTCAACTCACAGAGTTGAACATTCCTCTTCATAGAGCAGTTTTGAAACACTCTTTTTGTAGAATCAGTAAGTGGATATTTGGACCTCTTTGAGGCCTTCATTGGAAAGAGGAATTCTTCATATAAAACTAGACAGAAGAATTCTCAGAAACTTCTTTGTGATATGTGCATTCAACTCAGAGAGTTGAACCTTCTTTTCGACAGAGTAGTTTTGAAACACTCTTTTTGTAGAATTTCCAAGCGAATATTTAGAGCCCTTTGAAGCCCATGGTGGAAAAGGAAGTTTCTTCTTATAAAACCAGACAGAATCATTCTCAGAAACTACATTGTGATGTGTGCGTTCAAATCACAGCGTTTAACCTTTCTTTTGATAGAGCAGTTTTTAAACACTCTGTAAAGTCTGCAAGCCGATATTCGGAGAACTTTGAGGCCTTCTTTGGAAATGGGAGTATCTTCACATAGAAAGTAGACAGAAGTATTCTCAGAAACACCTTTGTCATGTCTGCACTCAACTCACAGAGTTTAACCTTTGTTTTGATAGAGCAGTTTTGAAACTCTCTTTTTGTAGAATTTGCAAGTGTGTATTCAGTAGGCTTTGAGGCCTTCCTTTTGGTAGAACAGTTTGAAACACTCTTTTTGTTGAATGCGCAATGGACATTTAGAGCGCTTTGGGGCCTGAGTTAGAAGAGGAGATATCTTCATATAGAAACTAGAGGGAAGCATTCTGAGAAACTACTTTGTGATGTTTGCATTCAACTCACAGAGTTCAACATTTCTTTTGATACAGCAGTATTGAAACACACTTTTTGTAAAATCTGTAGGTGGATATTTGGACCTCTTCGAGGCCTTCATAGTAAACGAGAATTTCTTCAAATTAAAACCAGACAGAAGAATTCTCCGAAACTTTCTGTGATGTGTGCATTCAAGTCACAGAGTTGAACCTTCCTTTTGATAGAGAAGTTTTGAAACACTCTTTTTGTAGAATCTGCAAGTGGATATTTAGAGCGCTTTGAAGCCTACGGTAGAAAAAGAAATATCTTCATATAAAAACTAGACAGAATCTTTCTCAGAACCTACTTTGTGATGTGTGCATTCAACTCACCGAGTTTATCCTTTCTTTTGATAGAGCAGTTTTGAAACACTCTTTTTGTAGAAATTGCAAGTGTATATTTAGAACGCTTTGAGACCTAAGGTAGAAAAGGAAATATCTTCACATAAAAACTAGACAGAAGCACTCTCAGAAACTACTTTTTGATGTTTGCATTCAACAGAGAGTTGAACATTCCCGTTGATAGAACAGTTTTGAAACACTCTTTTTATACAATCTGCAAGTGGCTATTTGGACCTCTTTGAGGCCTTCGCTGGAAAAGGGATTTCTTCATATAAAACTAGACAGAAGAATTCTCAGAAACTTCTTTGTGATATGTGCATTCAACTCACATTGTTGAACCTTCCTTTCACTAGAGCAGTTTTGTAACACTCTTTTTGTAGGATTTCCAAGTGAATATTTAGAGCGCTTGGAGGCCTATGGTAGAAAAGGAGATATCTTCATACAAAAACTAGACAGAATAATTCTCAGAAACTAATTTCTGAAGTGTGTGTTCAACTCACATAGTTTAACCTTTCCTTTGATAGAGGTGTTTAGAAACACTCTTTTTGTAGTATTTGCAAGTGTATATTCAGAGCGCTTTGAGGCCTATGTTAGAAACGGAAATATCTTCACATAAAAACTGGACAGAAGCATTCTCAGAAACTACTTTTTGATGTTTGCATTCAACTCACAGAGTTGAACATTCCCCTTGATAGAGCAGTTTAGAAACACTCTTTTTGTAGAATCTGCAAATGGATATTTGGACCTCTTAGAGGCCTTCTTAGGAAATGGAATTTCTTCATATAAAACTAGACAGAGGAATTCTCAGAAACTTCTTTGTGAAGTGAGCATTCAACTCACAAAGTTGAACCTTCCTTTTGCTTGGACATTTAAGAAACACTATCTTTGTAGAATTTCCCAGTGAATATTTAGAAAGCTTTCCAGCCTATGGTAGAAAAGGAAATATCTTCATAGAAAAACTAGACAGAATCATTCTCAGAAAATATTTTGTGATGTGTGCATTCAACTCAAAGAGTTTAATTAACATTTCTTTTGAAAGAGCAGTTTTGAAACACCTTTTTTGTAGAATTTGCAAGGGTGTATTTAGAGGGCTTTGAGGCCTATGGTAGAAAAGGAAATATCTTCACATAAAAAAAAGCATTCTGAGAAAGAAGCATTCTCAGAAACTACTCTGTGATATTTGCATTCAACTCACAGAGTTCAACATTTCTTTTGATAGAGCAGTTTTGAAGCATTCTTTTTTTAGAATCTGCAAATGGATATTTGGATCTCTTTGATGCCTTCGTTTGAAATGGGAACTTCCTCACGTAAAAACTAGGCAGAAGAATTCTCAGAAACTTTTTGTGACGTGTGCATTCCACTCACAGAGTTGAACCTTCCTTTCGATAGAGCAGTTTTGAAACACTCTTTTTGTAGATTTTGCAAGTGGATATTTAGAGCACTTTGAAGTCTGAGGTAGAAAAGGAAATATCTTCATATAAAAACTAGACAGAATCATTCTCAGAAACGACTTTGTGATGTGTGCGTTCCACTCACAGAGTTTAACCTTTCTTTTGATAGTCCAGTTTTGAAACATTCTGTTTGTAAAGTCTGCAAGTGGATAATTGGATCGCCTTGAGGAATTCTTTGGAAACGGGAATATCTTCACATAAAATGTAGACAGAAGTATTCTCAGAAACTTATTTGTGATGTCTGCACTCAACTCACCGAGTTGAACCTTCCTTTTGGTAGAGTAGTTTTGAAACACTCTTTTTGCAGAATTTGCAAGTGGATATTTAGAGCGATTTGGGGCCTATGGTAGAAAAGGAAATATCTTCATAGAAAAACTACACAGAAGCATTCTCAGAAACCACTTTGTGATGTTTGCATTCAACTCACAGAGGTGAACATTCCTCTTGATAGAGCACTTATGAAATACTCTTTTTCTGGAATCTGCATGGGGATATTTGGACCTCTTTGAGGCCTTCGTTGGAAAAGGGAGTTTCTTCACAAATAAACTAGACAGAAGTATTCTCAGAAATTTTTGTGATGTGCGCATTTAACTCACAGAGGTGAACGCTGCTTTTGATAGAGCAGTTTGGAAAGACTCTTTTTGAAGAATTTCCAACTGGATATTTAGAGCACTTTGAGGCCTATGGAAGAAAAGGAAATATCTTCATATAAAATCTAGACAGAATCATACTAAGAAACTACTTTGTGATGTTTGCGTTCAACTCACAGAGTTTAACCTTTCTTTTGATAGAGCAGTTTGAAAAACTCTTTTTGTAGAATCTGAATGTGGATATTTGGACCTCTTTGAGGCCTACTTTGGAAATGGGATTTCTTCATATAAAACTACACAGAAGAATTCTCAGAAACTTCATTGTGATGTGTGCATTCAACTCACAGAGTTAAACCTTCCTTTCAATAGAGCAGTTTCAAAACACTCTTTCTGTAGAATTTCCAAGTGGATATTTAGAGCGCTTTGAGGCCTATGGTAGAAAAGGAAATATCTGCATATAAAAACTAGACAGAATCATTCTCAGAAACTACTTTGTGATGTGTGCGTTCAACTCACAAAGTTTAACCTTTCTTTTGATAGAGCAGTTTTGAAACACTCTTTTTGTAGAATTGAAAGTGTGTATTTACTTGACTTTGAGGCCTTTGATAGAAAACGAAATATCTTCACATAAAAAGTAGATAGAAGTATTCTCAGAAACTTCTTTGTCATGTCTGCACTCAACGCACAGAATTGAACTTTCCTTTTGATAGAGGAGATTTGAAATACTCTCTTTGTAGAATTTGCAAGTTGGTATTAAGAGCGCTTTGAGGCCTATGGTAGAAAAGGTAATATCTTCATATAAAAACTAGACAGAATTATTTTGAGAAACTAATTTGTGATGTGTGCGTTCAACTCACAGAGTTGAACCTTTCTTTTGATAGAGCAGTTTTGAAACACTCTGTTTGTGAAGTCTGCAAGTGGATATTTGGAGCGCTTTGAGGTCTTCTTTGGAAACGGGAGTATCTTCACATAAAAAGTAGACAGAAGTATTCTCACAAACACTTTTTGATGTCTGCACTCAATTCACAGAGTTGAAACTACCTTTTGATAAAGCAGTTTTGAAACATTCTTTTTTTGTAGAATTTGCAAGTGGATATTTAGAGCGCTTTGGGGCATGTGGTAGAAAAGGAAATAACTTCATAGCAAAACTACACAGAAGGATTCTGATAAACTACTTTGTGATGTTTGCATTCAACTCACAGAGTTTAAACTTCCTTTTGATAGAGCAGTTTTGTAACACTCTGTTTGTAAAGTGTGCAACTGGAAATTTGGAGCGCTTTGAGGCCTTCTTTGGAAAAAGGATTATCTTCACATAAAAACCAGACAGAAGAATTCTCAGAAAATTTCTGTGATGTGTGCATTCAACGCACAGAGTTGAACCTTCCTTTTGGTAGAGCAGTTTTGAAACACTCTTTTTGTAGAATTTGAAAGTGGATATTTAGAGTGCTTTGAGGCATATGGTAGAAAAGGAAATGTCTTCATATAAAAACTAGACAGAATCATTCTCAGAAACTGCTATGGGATGTGTGCGTTCAACTCACAGAGTTTAACCTTGCTTTTGATAGAGCAGGTTTGAAACAGTTTTTTTGTAGAATTTGCCAGTGTATATTTAGAGTGCTTTGAGGCCTATGGTAGAAAAGGAAATAACTTCACATAAAAACTAGACGGAAGACTTCTCAGAAACTACTTTGTGATGTTTGCATTCAACTCACAGAGTTGAACATTCCTCTTCAAAGAGCAGTTTTGATACACTCTTTCTGTAGAATCTGCAAGTGGATATTTGGACCTTTTTGAGGCCTTCCTTGGAAACGGGATTTCTTCATATAAATCTAGACAGAAGAATTATCAGAAACTTCTTTTTGATGTGTGCATTCAACTCACAGAGTTGAACCTTCCTTTTGATAGAGCAGTTTTGAAACACACATTTTGTAGAATTTCCCAGTGAACATTTACAGTGCTTGGAGGCCTATGATAGAAAAGGAAATACCTTCAAAGAAAAACTAGACAGAATCATTCTCAGAAACTACTTTGTGATGGGTACGTTCAACTCACAGAGTTTAACCTTTCTTTTGATAGAGCAGTTTTGAACTCTCTATTTGTAGAATTTGCAAGTGTGTATTTAGAGGCCTTTGAAGCCTATGGTAGAAAAGGAAATATCTGCACGTAAAAATTAGACAGAAGCATTCTCAGAAACTACTTTGTGATGTTTGCTTTCAACTCCTAGAGATCAACATTCATTTTGATAGAGAAGATTTGAAACACTCTTTTTGTAGAATCTGAAAGTGGGTATTTGGATCTTTTTGAGGCCTTCGTTGGAAACGGGAAGTTCTTCCCTTAAAATCTAGACAGAAAAATTCTCAGATACTTTTTGTGATGTGTGCATTGAACTCAGAGAGTTGAACCTTCCTTTTGATAGAGCAGTTTTGAAACACTCTTTTTGTAGAATTTCCAAGTGGATATTTAGAACCTTTGAAACCTATGGTAGAAAAGGAAATATCTTCATACAAAAACTAGACAGAATCATTCTCAGAAACTACTTTGTGATGTGTGCATTCAACTCACAGAGTTTAACCTTTCTTTGGTAGAGCAGTTTTGAAACACTCTGTTTGTAACGTCTCTAAGTGGATATTTGGAGCGCTTTGAGGCCTTCATTGGAAACGGAAGTGTCTTCACATAAAAAGTAGACAGAAGTATTCACAGAAACTTCTTGGTAATGTCTGCACTCAACTCACAGAGTTGAACCTTCTTTTGATAGAGCAGTTTTGAAACCCTCTTTTTGTAGAATTTGCAAGTGGATAATTAGAGTGCTTTGAGGCCTATGGCAGAAAAGGTAATATCTTCACATAAAAACTAGACAGAAGCATAATCAGAAAATGGTTTGTGATGTTTGCGTTCAACTCAGAGAGTTGAACATTTCTCTTGATAGAGCAGTTTTGAAGCTCTCTTTTTGTAGAATCTGCAAGTGGATATTTGGACTTCTTTGAGGCCTTCGTTGGAAATGGGATTTCCTCACATAAAACTAGACAGAAGAATTCTCAGAAACTTCTTTGTGATGTGTGCATTCAACTCATAGAGTTGAACATTCCTTTTGAGAGAGCAGTTTCAAAACACTCTTTTTGTAGAATTTCCAAGTGAATATTTAGAGCCTTTGGAGGCTAAAATAGAAAAGGAAATATCTTCATATAAAAACTAGTCAGAATCATTCTCAGAAACTACTTTGTGATGTGTCCGTTCAACTCACAAAGTTTAACCTTTCTTTGGATAAAGCAGTTCTGAAACACTATTTTTGTAGAATCTGCAAGTCGATATTTGGAAAGCTTTCAGTCCTATTGTGGAAAAGGAAACATCTTCACATAACTATCAGACAGAAACATTCTCCAAAACTTCTTTGTGATGTTTGCATTCAACTTACAGAATTTAACGTAACTTTTCATAGAGCAGTTTTGAAACGCTCGTTTCGTAGAATCTGCAAGTGGATATTTAGACTGCTTTGAGCTCTTCACTGGAAATGGGAATATCTTCACATAAAAACTAGACAGAAGCATTCACAGAAACTACTTTGTGATGTGTGCATTCAACTCACAGAGCTCAACATTTCTTTTGATAGAGCAGTTTTGAATCACTCTTTTTGTAGTATTTCCAAGTGCATATTTAGAGCCTTTTGAGGCCTATGGTAGAAAAGGAATTATCTTTATACAAAAACTAGACAGAATCATTCTCAGAAACTACTTTGTGATGTGTGCGTTCAACTCACAGAGTTTAACCTTTCTTTTGATAGAGCCGATACAACACTGTTTTTGTCGAATTTGCAGGTGTGTATTTAGAGGGCTTGGATGCCTATTGTAGAAAAGGAAATATCTTCACATAAAAACTAGACAGAAGAATTCTCAGAAACTTTTTGTGATGTGTGCATTCAACTCACAGAGTTGAACCTTCGTTTTGATAGAGCATTTTTGAAACACTCTTTTTGTAGAATTTCCAAGTGGATATTTAGAGCTCTTTGAAGCCCGTGGTAGGAAAGGAAATATCTTAATATAAAAACTAGACAGAATCATTCCAGAAACTGCTTTATGATGTGTGGGTTCAACTCACAGAGTTTAACCTTTCTTTTGATAGAGCAGTTTTGAAACACTCTGTTTGTAAAGTCTGCCATTGGATATTTGGAGCGCTTTGAGGCCTTCTTTGGAAACGAGAATATCTTCACATAAAAAGTAGACAGAAGTATTCTCAGAAACTTCTTTGTGATGTCTGCCCACAACCCACAGAGTTGAACCTTCCTTTTGATAGAGCAATTTTGAAACCCTCTTTTTGTGGTATTTACAAGTGGATATTTATAGGGCTTTGAGGCCTATGGTAGAAAATGAATTATCTTCAAATAAAAAGTGGACAGAATCATTCTCAGAAACTACTATGGGATGTGTGTATTCAACTCACAGAGTTTAAGCTTTCTTTTTATAGAGCAGTTTTGAAACACGCTGTTTGAAAAGTCTGCAAGTGTGTATTTAGAGGCCTGGAGTCCTTCTTTGGAAACAGGAATATCTTAACCTAATAAGTAGTCAGAAGTAGTCTGAGAAATTTCATTGTGATGTCTGCAGTCAACTCACAGAGCTGAACCTTCCTTTTGTTAGAGCAGTTTTGAAATACTCTTTTTGAAGTATTTCCAAGTGGATATTTAGAGCGTTTTGAAGCCTATGGAAGAAAAGGAAATATGTTCATATAAAAACTAGACAGAATCATTCTCAGAAACTACTTTGTGACGTGTGTGTTCAACTCACAAAGTTTAACCTTTATTTTGATAGAGCAATTTTGAAACACTCTGTTTGTAAAGTCTGCAAGTGGATATTTGGAGTCCTTTGAGGCCTTCTTTAGAAACGGGAATATCTTCACACAAATGTAGACAGAAGTATTCTCAGAAAGTTCTTTGTGATGTCTGCACTCAACTCACAGAGTTGAACCTTCCTTTTGAGAGAGCAGTTTTGAAACACTCTTTTTGTAGAATGTCATTGTGGATATTTAGAGCACTTTTTGGCCTACAGTAGAAAAATTTATATCTTCATATAAAAACTAGACAGAATCATTCTCAGAAACTACTTTGTGATGTGTGCGTTCAACTTACAGAGTTTAACCTTCCTTTGATAGAGCAGTTTTGAAACACTGTTTGTAAAGGCTGCAAGTGGATATTTGGAATGCTTTGAGGCCTTCTTTGGAAACGGGTGTATCTTCACATAAAAAGTAGACAGAAGTATTCACAGAAACTTCTTTATGATGTCTGCACTCAACTCACAGAGAAGAACCTTCCTTTGATAGAGCAGTTTCGAAACTCTCTTTTTGTAGAATTTGCAAGTGGATATTTAGAGCGCTTTGGGGCCTATGGTAGAAAAGGAAACATCTTCATAGAAAAACTAGACAGAATCATTCTCAGAAACTACTTTGTGATGTGTGCATTCAACTCCAGAGTTTAACCTTTCTTTTGATAGAGCGGGTTTGAAACACTGTTTTTGTCGAATTTGCAAGTGTGTATTTAGAGGGCTTGGAGGCCTATGGTAGAAAAGGAAATATCTTCATATAAAAACTAGACAGAATCATTCTCAGAAACTATTTTGTGAGGTGTGCGTTCATCTAACAGAGTCCAAAGTTTCTTTTCACAGAGCAGTTTTGAAATACTCTGTGAATTCTGCAAGTGGAAATTTGGATCACTTTGAGGCCTTCTTTGGAAACGGCAGTATCTTCACATAAAAAGTAGATAGAAGTATTCTCAGAAACTTCTTTGTCATGTCTGCACTCAACTCACAGAGTTTAACCTGCCTTTTGATAGAGAAGGTTTGAAACACTCTTTCTGTAGTATCTGCAAGTGGATATTTGGACCTCTTTGAGGCCTTCATTGGAAACAGGAATTTCTTCACATAAGAACTAGACAGAAGATTTCTCAGAAAATTTTTGTGATGTGTGCATTCAACTCACAGAGTTGAACCTTCCTCTTGATAGAGCAGTTTTGAAACACTCTTTTTGCAGAATTTCCTAGTGGATATTTAGTGGGCTTTGAAGCCTATGGTAGAAAAGGAAATATCTTCAAAGAAAAGCTAGACAGAATCATTCTCAGAAACTACTTGTGATGTGTGTGTTCAACTCACGAAGTTTAACCTTTCTTTTGATAGAGTATTTTTGAGACACTCTCTTTGTTAAGTCTGCAAGTGGATACTTGGAGCGCTTTGAGGCCTTATTTGGAAAAGGGAATATCTTTATATAAAAAGTAGTTAGAAGTATTCTCAGAAACTTCTTTGTGATGTCTGCACTCAACTCACAGAGTTGAACCTTCCTTTTGACAGAGCAGTTTTGAAACACTCTTTTTGTAGAATTTGCAAGTGGATATTTAGAGCGCTTTGAGGCCTATTTCAGAAAGCGAAATATCTTCATATAAAAACTAGACAGAATCATTCTCAGATACTACTATGCAATGTGTGCGTTCAACTCACAGAGTTTAACCTTTCTTTTGATAGAGCAGTTTTGAAACACTCTTTTTGTACGAAAAATCTTCATATAAAAATTAGGCAGAATCATTTTCAGAAACTACTATTCGATGTGTGCGTTCAACTAACAGAGTTTCAACTTTCTTTTGATAGAGCATTTTTGAAACACTCTTTTTGTAGAATTTGCAATTGTATATTTAGAGTGCTTTGAGGACTATGGTAGAAAAGGAAATATCTTCACGTAAAAACCAGACAGAAGCATTCTCAGAAACTACCTTGTAATGTTTGCATTCAACTCACAGAGTTGAACATTCCTCTTCGTAGAGCAGTTTTGAAACACTCTTTTTGTAGAATCTGCAAGTTTATATTTGGACCTCTTTGAGGCCTTCGTTGGAAACTGGATTTCTTCATATGAAACTAGACAGAATAACTCTCAGAAACTTCTTTTGATGTCTGCATTCAACACATAGAGTTGAACCTTCATTTCGATAGGGCAGTTTCAAAACACTCTTTTTGTAGAATTTGCAAGTGAATATTTAGTGCGCTCGGAGGCCTATGGTCGAAAAGGAAATATCTTCATAGAAAAACTAGACAGAATCATTCTCAGAAACCACTTTGTGGTGTGTGCATTCAACTCACAGAGTTTAACCTTTCTTTTCATACAGCAGTTTTGAAACACTCTTTTTGTGGATTTGCAAGTGTGTATATAGAGGTCTTTGAGGCCTGTGGTAGAAAACGAAATATCTTCACATAAAAACTAGACAGAAGCATTCTCAGAAACTACTTTGTGATGTTTGCATTCAACTCACCGAGTTGAACATTCCTCTTGCTACAGCAGTTTTGAAACACTCTTTTTGTAGAATCTGCAAATGGACATTAGTACCTCTTTGAGGCCTTTGTTGGAAAAGGGATTTCTTCATTTAAAACTAGACAGAAGAATTCTGAGAAACTTCTTTGTGATGTGTGCTTTCAACTCACAGGGTTGAAATATCCTTTTGATAGAACACTTTCGATACCTTCTTTTTGTAGTATTTCCAAGTGAATATTTATAGCGCTTTTAGACTTATGGTAGAAAAGGGAATATCTTCAAATAAAAACTAGACAGAATCATTCTCAGAAAATAACTTGTGATGTGTCCGTTCAACTCACCGAGTTTAACCTTTCTTTTCATAGAGCAGTTTTGAAACACTCTTTTTGTAGAATTTGCAAGCGTATATTTAGAGTGCTTTGAAGCGTATGTTAGAAAACGAAATATCTTCATATAAAAATTAGGCAGAATCATTCTCAGAAACTACTATGCGATGTGGGCGTTCAACTCACAGAGCTTAACCTTGCTTTTGATAGAGCAGTTTTGAAACACTCTGTTTGTAAATGCTGCAACTGGATATTTGGAGCGCTTTGAGTCCTTCTTTGGAAACGGGAGTATCTTCACATAAAAAGTAGACAGAAGTATTCTCAGAAACGTCTTTGTGATGTCTGCACTCAACTCACAGACTTGAACCTTCTTTTTGATAGAGCCGTTTTGAAACACTCTTTTTGTGGAATTTGCAAGTGGATATTTAGAGCGCTTAGGTGACTATGGTAGAAAAGGTAATATCTTCATAGAAAAACTAGACAGAATCATTCTCAGAAACTGCATTGTGATGTGTGTGTTCAACTCACAGAGTTTAACATTTCTTTTGTTAGAGCGGTTTTGAAACACTCTTTTTGTAGAATTTGCAAGTGTGTATTTGGAGTGCTTTGAGGCCTTCATTGGAAACGGGAATATCTTCACATAAAAAGTAGACAGAAGTATTCTCAGAAACTACTTTGTGATGTTTACATTCAACTCACAGAATTGAACATTCCTCTTGACACAGAAGTTTTGAAACACTCTTTTGTAGAATCTGCAAATGGGTGTTTGCACCGCTTTGAGGCCTTTGTTGGAAAAGGGATTTCTTCATTTAAAACTAGACAGAAGAGTTCTCAGAAACTTCTTTTTGAAGTGTGTATTCAACTCACAGAGTTGAACCTTCTTTCGATAGAGCCATTTTGAAACACCCTTTTTGTAGAATATCAAAGTGAATATTTAGTGCTCTTGGAAGCCTATGGTAGGAACGGAAATATCTTCTTGAAAAAACTAGACAGGATCATTCTCATAAACTACTTCGCTATGTGTGCGTTCAACTCACAGAGTTTAACCTTTCTTTTGAGAGAGCAGTTTTGAAACATACTTTTAGCAGAATTTGCAAGTGTATATTTAGTGGACTTTGAGGACTATGGTAGAAAAGGAAATAACTTCACATAAAAACTAGACAGAAGAATTCTCAGAAACTACTTTGTGATGTTTGCTTCCAACTTACAGAGTTCAACATTATTTTTGAAAGAACAGTTTTGAAACACTCTTTTTGTAGTATCTGCAAGTGTATATTTGGAATTCTTTGAGGTCTTTTTCGGAAACAGGAAATTATTCACATAAAAACTAGACAGAAGAATTCTCAGAAACTTTTTGTGGTGTGTGAATTCAACTCAGAGTTGAAACTTCCTTTTCATAGAGCAGTTTTGAAACACTATTTTTGTAGAATTTCCAAATGGATATTTCGAGCGCTTTGAAGCCTATGGTAGAAAAGGAAATATCTTCGTATAAAAACTAGACAGAATCATTCTCAGAAAATACTTTGTGATATGTGCGTTCAACTCACAGACTTTAACGTTTCTTTTGACAGAGCAGTTTTGAAACACTGTTTGTAAATTCTGCAAGTAGATATTTGGAGCGTTTGAGGCCTTCTTTTGAAACGGGAGTATGTTTACATAAAAAGTAGACAGAGGTATTCCCAGAAACTTCTTTGTGATGTCTGCACTCACCTCACAGAGTTGAATATTCCTTTTGATACAGCAGTTTTGAAACACTCTTTTTGCAGAATTTGCAAGTGTATATTTAGAGGGCTTTGAGGCGTATGGTAGAAAAGGAAGTATCTTCACATAAAAACTAGACAGATGCATTCTCAGAAACTACTTTGTGAAGTCTGCATTCAACTCAGAGAGTTCAAGATTCCTTTTGATAGAGTTGTTTTTAAAAGCTCTTTCTGTAGAATTTGTGAGTGTGTATTTAGAGGGCTTTGAGGCCTATGGTAGAAAATGAAATATCTTCACATAAAAACTAGACAGAAGCTTTCTCAGAAAACTACTTTGTGATGTTTGCATTCAACTTACAGAGTTCAACATTCCTCTTGATATAACAGTTTTGAAACACCCTTTTTGTAGAATCTGCAAGTGGATATTTGGACTTCTTTGAGGCCTTCATTAGAAACGGGATTTCTTCATATAAAACTAGACAGAAGAATTCTCAGAAACCTCTTTGTGATGTGTGCATTCAACTCACAGAGTTGAACCTTCCTTTTGATTGATAGAGCAGTTTTCAAACACTCTTTTTGTAGAATTTCCAAGTGGATATTTAGAGCGCTTTGAAGCCTATGGTAGAAAAGGAAATATCTTCATATAAAAACTAGACAGAATAATTCTCAGAAACTACTTTGTGATGTGTGCGTTCAACTCGCAGAATTTAAACTTTCTTTTGAGAGAGTAGTTTTGAACCACTCTGTTTGTGAAGTCTGCTAGTGGATATTTGGAGCGCTTTGAGGCCTTCTTTGGAAACGGGAGTATCTTCACCTAAAAAGTAGACAGAAGTATTCTCAGGAACTTCTTTGTGATGTCTGCACTCAACTCAGAGACTTGAACCTTCCTTTCAATAGGAGAGTTTCAAAACACTCTTTTTGTAAAATTTCCAAGTGAATATTTAGAGCGCTTGGAGGCCTATGGTGGAAAAGGAAATATCTTCATAGAAAAACTAGACAGAATCATTCTCAGAAACTACTTTGTGATGTCTGCGTTCAACTCACAGAGTTTAACCTTTATTTTAATAGAGCAGTTTTGAAACACTCTGTTTGTAATATCTACAAGTGGATATTTGGAGCACTTTAACGCCTATGGTAGAAAAGGAAATATCTTAACATAAAAACTTGACAGAATCATTCTCAGAAACTACTTTGTGATGTTTGCATTCAACTCACAGAGTTAAACATTCCTTTTGATAGAGCAGTTTTGAAACACTCTTTTTAAAAATCTGCAAGTGCATATAAAGACCTCTTTGAGATCTTCGTTGGAAACGGGAATTTCTTCACATAAAAACTAGACAACAGTATTCTCAGAAACTTTTTGTGATGTGTGCATTTAACTCACAGAGTTGAACATTCCTTTTGATAGAGCAGTTTTGAAACACTCTTTTTGTAGAATTTCCAAGTGGATATTTAGAGCGCTTTGAAGCCTATGGTAGAAAAGGAAATATCTTCATATAAAAGCTAGACAGAATCATTCTCAGAAACTACTTTGTGATGTGTTCGTTGAACTCACAGAGTTATAACTTTCTTTTGATAGAGCACTTTTGAAAAACTCTGTTTGTAAAATCTGCAAGTTGATAATTGGAGCGCTTTGAGGCCTTCTTTAGAAACGGGAATATCTTCCCTTTAAAAGTACATAGAAGTATTCTCAGAAACTTCTTTGTGATGTCTGCACTCCACTGAAACAGTTGAACCTTCCTTTTGATAGAGCAGTTTTGAAACACTCTTTTTGTAGAATGTGCAAGTGGATATTTAGAGAACTTAGTGTACTATGGTAGAAAAGGAAATATCTTCATATAAAAACAAGACAGAATCATTTTCAGTAACTATTATGTGATGTGTGTGTTCAACTCACAGAGTTTAACCTTTCTTTTGATAGAGCAGTTTTGAAACACTCTTTTTGTAGAATTTGCAATTGTATATTTAGAGCGTTTTGAGGCCTGTGGTAGAAAAGTATGTATCCTCACATAAAAACTAGACAGAAGCATTCTCAGAAACTACTTTGTGATTTTTGCATTCAACTCACAGAGTTCAACATTTCTTATGATAGAGCAGTTTTGAAACACTCTTTTTGTAAAATCTGCAAGTGGATATTTGGACCTCTCAGAGCCCTTCGTTGAAAACGGGAATTTCCTTACAAAAAAAATTGACAGAATTCTCAGAAACATTTTGTGATGTGTGCATTCAACTCACAGAGTTAAATCTTCCTTTTGATAGAGCAGTTTTGAAACACTCTTTTATAGTTTCCAAGTGGATATTTAGAGCGCTTTGAACCCTATGGTAGAAAAGGAAATACCTTCACAGAAAAATTAGACCGAAGCGTTCTCAGAAATTACTTTGTGATGTCTGGACTCAACTCACAGAGTTTGACCTTTCTTTTGATAGAGGGGTTTTGAAACATTCTGTTTGTAAAGGCTGCAAGTGGATATTTGGAGTGCTTAGAGGGCCTCTTTGGAAACGGGAGTATCTTCACATAAAAAGCAGACAGAAGTTTTCTCAGAAACTTCTTTGTGATGTGTGCACTCAACTCACAGAGTTGAAACTGCCTTTTGATAGAGCAGTTTTGAAACACTCTTTTTGTAGTATTTGCAAGTGGATATTTAGAGCGCTTTGAGGCCTATGGTAGAAAAGGAAATAATATAAAAACTAGACAGAATCATTCTCAGAAACTACTATGGGATGTGTGATTTCAACTCACAGAGTTTAACCTTTCTTTTGATAGAGCAGTTTTGAAACACTCTTTTTGTAGGATTTGCACGTGTATATTAAGATTGCTTTGAGGCCTATTGTAGAAAATGACATATCTTCACATTAAAAACTAGACGGAAGCATTCTCAGAAACTACTTTGTGATGTTTGCATTCAACTCACAGAGTTGAACATTCCTCTTGATATAGCAGTTTTGAAACACTCTTTTTGTAGAATCTGCAAGTGGATATTTGGACTTCTTTGAGGCCTTCGTTGGAAACGGGATTTCTTCATATAAAACTAGACTGAAGAATTCTCAGAAACTTCTTTGTGATGTGTTCATTCAACTCACAGAGTTGAACCTTCCTTTTGATAGAGCAGTTTTGAATCACTCTTTTTGTAGTATCTGCAAGTGGATATTTGGAGCTCTTTGAGGCGTTCTTTGGAAACGGGAGTATCTTCACGTAAAAAGTAGACAGAAGTATTCTGAGAAACATCTTTGTGATGTCTGCACTCAACTCACAGAGTTGAAGCTTCCTATTGATAGAGCAGTTTTGAAACACTGTTTTTGTAGAATTTGCAAGTGGATATTTAGAGCGCTATGGGGCCTACAGTAGAAAAGGAAATATCTTCATAGAAGAACTGCACAGAAGCATTCTCAGAAACTACTTTGTGATGCGTGCATTTAACTCACAGAGTTTAACCTTTATTTTGATACAGCAGTTTTGAAATACTCTTTTTGTAGAATTTGCAGGTGTATATTTAGAGTGCTTTGAGGCCTATGGTAGCAAAGGAAATATCTTCATATAAAAGCTAGAAAGAAGCTTTCTCAGAAATTACTTTGTGACGTTTGCTTTCAACTCACAGCGTTGAACATTCCTCTTGATGGGGCAGTTTTGAAACACTCTTATTGTAGAATATGCAAGTGGATATTTGGACCTCATTGAGGCCTTCGTTGGAAACGAGATTTCTTCATATAAAACTAGAAAGAAGAGTTCTCAGAAACTTCTTGTGATGTGTGCATTCAACCCGCAGCGTTGAACTTTCCTTTTGATAGAGTAGTTTCAAAACACTATTTTTGTATGATTTCCATGTGAATATTTAGAGTGCTTGGAGGCCTATGGTAGAAAAGGAAATATCTTCATATAAAAACTAGACAGAATAATTTTCAGAAACCACTTTGTGATGTCTACTTTCATCTGACAGATTTATCCTTTCTTTTGATAGAGAGTTTTGAAACACTCTGTAAAGTCTGCAAGAGTGTATTTGGAGCGCTTTGAGGCCTTCTTTGGAAACGGGAATATCTTCACATAAAAAGTAAGCAGAAGCATGCTCAGAAACTACTTCGTGATGTCTGCACTCTAATCACAGAGTTGAACATTTCTTTTGATAGAGCAGTGTTGAAATGCTCTTTCTGTAGAATTTGCAAGTGTGTATTTAGAGGGCTTTGAGGCCTGTGGTAGAAAAGAAAATATCCTCACATAAAAACTAGACAAAAGCATTCTCAGAAACTACTTTGTGATGTTTGCATTCAACTCGGAGAGTTCAACATTCCTTTTGATGTAGCAGTTTTGAAACACTCTTAAAAGAATCTGCAAGAGGATATTTGGGCCTCTTTGAGGCCGTCTTTGGAAACGGGAATTTCTTCATATAAAAACTAGACAGAAGAATTCTCAGAAACTTTTTGTGATGTGTGCATTCAACTCACAGAGTTGAACCTTCCTTTTGATAGTGCAGTTTTGAAACACTCTTTTTGTAGAATTTACAAGTGGACATTTAGAGCACTTTGAAATCTATGGTAGAAAAGGTTTTATCTTCATATAAAAACTAGACAGAATCATTCTCAGAAACTACTTTGTGATGTGTGCGTTCAACTCACAGAGTGTAACCTTTCTTTTGGTAGAGCAGTTTTGAAACGCTCTTTTTGTAGAATTTACAAGTGTGTATTTAGAGCGCTTTGAGGCCTATGGTAGAAAAGGATATATCTTCACATAAAAACTAGACAGAAGCATTCTCAGAAACTACTTTGTGATGTTTGCATTCAACTCAGAGAGTTCAGCATTCCTTTTGATAGAGCAGTTTTGAAACACTCTTTTTGTAGAATTTGCAAGAGTATATTTGAACCTATTTGAGGCCTTCGTTGGAGATGGGAATTTCTTCACATAAAAACTAGACAGAAGAATTGTAAGAAACTTTTTGTGATGTGTGCATTCAACTCACAGAGTTCAACCTTCCTTTTGATAGTGAAGTTTTGAAACACTCTTTTTGTGGAATTTACAAGTGGATATTTACAGCGTTTTGAGGCCTATTTCAGAAAAGGAAATATCTTCATATAAAAACTAGACAGAATCATTCTCAGAAACTACTTTGTGATGTGTGCGTTCATCTCACAGAGTTTAACCTTTCTTTTGATAGAGCAGTTTTGAAACACTCTGTTTGTAAATCTGCAAGAGGATATTTGGAGCACTTTAAGGCCTTCTTTGGAAACGGGAGTATCTTCACATATAAAGTAGACAGAAGTATTCTCAGAAACTTCTATGTGATGTCTGCACTCAACTCACAGAGCTGAACCTTCCTTTTGATAAAGCAGTTTGAAACACTCTTTTTTGCAGAATTTGCAAGTGTATATTTAGAGCGCTTTGAGGCCTATGGTAGAAAAGGAAATATGTTCACAAAAGAACTAGACAGAAGCGTTGTCAGAAACTACTTTGTGATGTTTGCATTCAACTCACAGAGTTGAACATTCGTCTTGATAGAGCAGTTTTGAAACACTCTTTTTGTAGAATCTGCATGTGGATATTTTTACCTCTTTTAGTCCTTCATTGGAAATGGGAATTTCTTCATATAAAAACAAGACAGAAGAATTCTCAGAAACATCTTTGTGATGTGTGCATTCAACTCCCAGAGTGGAACCTTCATTTCGATAGAGCTGTTTTGAAACACTGTTTTTGTTGAATTTCCAAATGGATATTTAGAGCGCTTTGAGGCCTGTAGTAGAAAAGGAAATATCTTCATATAAAAACTAGACAGAATCATTCTCAGAAACTACTTTTTCTTGTGTGCGTTCAACTCACTGAGTTGAACCTTTCTTTTTATAGAGCAGATTTGAAACACTCTTTTTGTAGAATTTCCAGTTGGATATTTGGAGCGTTTTGAGGCCAATCAGAAGAAAGTAATTAGCTTCCTATAAAAAGTAGACAGAAGCATTCTCAGAAACTTCTTTTTGATTGGTGCCTTCAGCTCACAGAGTTGAACTTTCCTTTTGATAGAGCAGTTTTGAAACACTCTTTTCGTAGAATCTTCAAGTGGATATTTGGACCGCTTTGAGGCCTTCGTTGGAATCTGGAATATCTTCCAATAAAAACTAGACAGAAGTATTCTCAGAAACCTCTTTGTGATGTGTGCGTTCAACTCACAGAGTTGAATCTTCCTTGTGATAGAGCAGTTTGGAAACACTCTTTTGGTAGAATCTGCCAGTGTATATTTGGAGCGCTTTGAGTTGTATCGTAGAAAGGAAATATCTTCACATAAAAACTAGACAGAGGCATTCTCAGAAAATTCTTTCTGATGTGTGCATTCAACTCACGGAGTTGAACATTCCTTTTGATAGAGCAGTTTTGAATCGCTCTTTTTGTAGAATCTGCAAGGGGATATTTGGACCGCTTTGAGGCTTTCATTGGAAACGGGAATATCTTCACATGAAAACCAAAAATAAACATTCTCAGAAACTCCTTTGTGAGGTGTGCATTCAACTCTCAGAGTTGAACATTGCTCTTCATAGAGCAGTTTTGAAACACTCTTTTTATAAAATCTGCAAATGGATAGTTGGAGCGCTTTGATGCCAATGGTAAAAAAGGAATTATCTTCATTTTAAAAGCAGACAGACGCATTCTCAGATACTTCTTTGTGATGTGTGCATTCAACTCACAGAGTTGACCCTTCCTTTTGATAGAGCAGTTATGATACACTCTTTTTGTGGAATCTGCAAGTGGATATTTAGTTCCCTTCGAGGCCTATGTGGGAAAAGGAAATATCTTCACATAAAAATTAGAAAACAACATTCTCAGAAACTTCTTTGTGATATGTACATTCAACTCAGAGAGTTGAACCTTCTTTTTATTTCAACATTTTTGCAACACTTTTTTTGTAGGATCTGCAAGTGGATATTTGGAGCACTTTGAGGCCTATGGTGGAAAAGGAAATATCTTCATATAAAAACTAGACAGAAGCATTCTCAGAAACTTCTTTGTGATGTTTGCATTCAACTCAGAGAGTTGAACATTCGTTTTGATAGAGCAATTCTGAAACACTCTTTTTGTGGGATCTGCAAGTGGATATTTGGACTGCTTTGAGGCCTTCACTGGAAACAGGAATATCTTCACATAAATATCAGACAGAAGCATTCTCAGTAACTTCTTTGTGATGTGTGCATTCAACTCACTGAGTTGAATCTTTCTTTTAATAGAGTAGTTTTGAAACACTGTTTTTGTAGAATCTGCAAGTGGACATTTGTAGCGCTTTGAAGCCTGTGGTAGAAAAGGAAGTATCTTCGTGTGAAAACTAGACAAAAGCATTCTCTGAAACTTCTTTGTGTTGTGTGCATTCAACTCACAGAGTTGAACCTTCTTTTTG
Organism: Pan troglodytes; assembly: GCF_028858775.2. NCBI lineage: Eukaryota > Metazoa > Chordata > Mammalia > Primates > Hominidae > Pan > Pan troglodytes. Next base: position 67,120,890 of record NC_072403.2, read on the forward strand.
ATAGAGAAGTTTTTAAACACTCTTTTTGTAGAATCTGCAAGTAGATATTTGGACCGCTTTGAGGACTTCCTTTTAAACGGGAAAATCTTCGAATAAAAACTAGACAGAAACATTCTCAGGAACTTCTTTGTGATGTGTGCATTCAGCTCACAAATTTGAAACTTCCTTTTGATAGAACAGTTTTGAAACACTCTTTTTGTAGAATCTGCAGGTGAACATTTGGAGGGTTTTGAGGCCTGTGGTGAAAAAGCAAATATCTTCACGTATAAACTAGACAGATCCATTCTCAGAAACTTCTTTTTGATGTGCGCATTCAGCTTACAGAATTGAACCTTCTTTTTGATAGAGGAGTTTTGAAACACTCTTTTTGTACGATCAGCAAGTGGATATTTGAAGTACTTTGAGGCTTTCTGTGGAAACGGAAATATCTTCATATAAAAACTAGACAGAAGCATTCTCAGAAACTACTTTGTAATGTGTGCATTCAACTCTCAGAGTTGAACCTTCCTTTTGATAGAGCAGTTTTGAAACACACTTTTTGTAGTATCTTCAAATGGACATTTGGAGAGCTTTGAGGCCTGTGGTGGAAGAGGAAATATCTTCATATAAAACTAGACAGAAGCATTCTCAGAAACTCTTTTGTGATTTGTGCATTCTACTCACAGAGTTGAACCTTCCATTTGATAGAACAGGTTTGAAACACTCTATTTGTAGAATCTGCAAGTGTATATTTGGACCGCTTTTTTGCTGTGGTGGAAACGGGAGTATATTCACATAAAAACTAGTCAGAAGCATTCTCAGAAACGTCTTTGTTATGTGTGCATTCAACTCAGAGTTGAACCTGCCTTTTGATAGAGCAGTTTTGAAACACTCTTTTTGTAGAATCTGCAAGTGGATATTTGGAGCACTTTGAGGCCTACAGTGGAAAAGGGAATATCTTCACATAATAATTAGACAGAAGCATTCTCTGAAACTTCTTTCTTATATGTTCATTCAACTCACAGAGTTGAACCTTTCTTTTGATAGAGCAACACTGAAACACTCATTTTGTAGAATCTGCAAGTGGATATTTGGAGCACTTTGAAGCCTATAGTAGAGAAGCAAATATATTCATATAAAAGAAGACATAAGCATTCTCAGAAACAACTTTGTGATGTTTACATTCAACTCACAGAGTTGAACATTCCTTTTGATAGAGCAGTTTTGAAACATTCTTTTTGTAGAATCTGCAAGTGGATATTTGGAACGCTTTGAGGCCTTTGGTGGAAACGGGAATATCGTCACATAAAAACTAGACCTAAACATTCTCAGAAACTATTTTTTGAGTTGTGCATTCAACTCACAGAGTTGAAACTTCCTTTTGATAGGGCAGCTTTGGAACACTCTTTTTGTAGAATCTCCAAGTGGATATTTGGAGTGCTTCGAGGCCTATGGTAGAAAAGGAGACATCTTCATATAAAAACTAGACAGAAGCATTCTCAGAAACTACTTGTGATGTGTGCATTCAACTCACCGAGTTGAACCTTTCTTTTGACAGAGCAGTTTTGAAACACTCTTTTTGAAGAATCTGCAAGCGTATATTTGGAGCGCTTGGAGGCCTTTGGTGGAAATGGGAATATCTTCACATAAAATAGACAGAAGCATTCTAAGAAACTTCTTTGTGATGGGTGCATTCCACTCACAGAGTTGAACCTTCCTTTCTATAGAGCAGTTTTGAAACACTTTTTGTAGAATCTGAAAGTGGATATATCCAGTGCTGTGAGGCCCATCGAGGAAAAGGAAATATCTTCACATAAAAATAAGAAAGAAGCAATCTCAGAAATTTCTTTGTGATGTGTACATTCAACTCAGAGAGTTGAAGTTTCCTTTTGATAGAGCAGTTTTGAAACACATTTTTTGTAGAATCTGCAAGTGGATATTTGCATCGCTTTGAAGCCAATGATAGAAAAGAAAATATTTTCATATAAAAACTAGACAGAAGTATTCTCAGAAACTAATTTGTTATGTGTGCATTCAACTCACAGATTTGAACCTTTCTTTTGATAGAGCAGTTTTCAAACACTCTTTTTGTAGAATCCTCAAGTGAATATTTTGATTGCTTTGAGGCCAATGGTAGAAAAGTAAATTTCTTCATAAAAAACTAGACAGAAGCATCTCAGAAACCACTTTTTGATGTGTGCATTCAACTCACAGAGTTGAAATTTTCTTTTGATAGAGAAGTTTTGAAATACTTTTTTTGTAGAATCTGCAAGTAGATATTTGGACCACTTTGAGGCCTTCATTGGAAACGGGAATATCTTCATATAAAAACTAGACAGAAGTATTCTCAGAAACAAATTTGTGATGTGTGCATTCAACTCACAGATTTGATCCTTCCTTTTAATAGGGCAGGTTTGAAACACTCTTTTTGTAGAATCTTCAATTGGACATTTGGAGGGCTTTGAGGCCTGTGGTGGAAAAGGAAATATCTTCACAAAAATCTAGACAGTAACATTTTCAGAAACTCCTTTGTGATGTGTGCATTCAAATCATAGATTTGAACCTTCTTTTTGATAGAGCAGTTTTCAGTCATTTTTTAGAATCTGCAAGTGGATATTTGGAGCTCTTTGAGGCCTTCAGTGGAAACGGGAATATCTTCACATAAAAAGTAGACAGAAGCATTCTCAGAAACTACTTTGTGATGTCTGCATTCAACTCACAGAGTTGAACATTCCTTTTGATAGGGCAGTTTGAAACACTCTTATTGTAGAAGCTACAACTGGATGTTTGTAGCACTTAGAGGACTGCAGTGGAAACGGGAATATCTTCACATTGAAACTAGCCAGAAGCATTCTCAGAAACTTCTTTGTGATGCGTTCATTCATTTGAGAGAGTTGAACCTTCTTTTTGATAGAGCAGTTTTGAAACACTCTTTTTGTAGAATCTGCAAGTGGATATTTGGAGCGTGTTGAGGCCTATGGTTGAAATGGGAATATCTTCACAAAAAAAGTAGAGAGAAGCATTCTAAGAAACCTCTTTGTGATGTGTATATTCAACACACAGAGTTGAACATTTCTTGAATAGAGCAGTTTTGAAACACTCTTTTTGTAGAATCTGCAAGTGGACATTTGGAGTGCTTTGAGGCATGTGGAGGAAAAGGAAATGTCTTCACATAAAAACTAGACTGAAGCATTCTCAGAAACTTCTTTGTGATGTGTGCATTCAAGTCAGGGAATTGAACCATCCTTTGATATAGCAGTTTTGAAACACTCTTATTGTAGAATCTGCAAGTGGATATTTAGAGTGCTTTGAGGGCTTCGGTGGAAACGGGAATATCTTCACATAAAAACTAGACAGAAGAATTCCCAGTAACTTCTTTGCGATGTGTGCATTCAACTCACAGAGATGAAGCTTCTTTTGAGAGAGCAGTTTTGAAACACTCTTTTTGTAAAATCTTCAAGTGAACATTTGGAGCACTTTGAGGCCTGTGGTGGAAAAGGAAATATCTTCACATGGAAATTAGACGGAAGCGTTCTCAGAAACGTCTTTACGATGTGTGCATTCAACTTTCAGAGTTGAACCTTCCTTTTGATAGAGCAGTTTTGAAACACTCGTTTTGTGGAATCTACAAGTGGATATTTGGAGCACTTTGAGGCCGACGGTGGAAACGGGAATATCTTCACATAAAAACTAGAGAGAAGCATTCTCAGAAACTTCTTTCTGATGTGTGCATTGACCTCAGAGAGTTGAATCTTCCTTTTGATAGAGCAGTTTTCATACATTCTTTATGTAGTATCTGCAAGTGTATATTTGGAGTGCTTTGAGGCCTATGGTAGAAAGGGAAATATCTTCATATAAAAACTAGACAGAAGCATTCTCATAAACTGCCTTGTGATGTGTGCATTCAACTGAGAGAATTGAAACGTTCTTTTGATAGAGCAGTTTTGAAACACTCTTTTTGAAGGATCTGCAATTGGATATTTGGTTCCCTTTGATCCCTATGTTGGACAAGGAGATATCTTCACATAAAAACTAGATAGTAGCATTCTGAGAAACTTCTTTGTGATGTGTGCATTCAACTGACAGGGTTGAACCTTTCTTTTGATGGAGCAGTTTTGAAAAACCCTTTTTGTAGAATCTGCAAGTGGATATTTTGTTCCCTTTGAGGAAAACGAAATATCTCCCCATAAAATCTGGATAGAAGCATTCTCAGGAACTTCTTTGTGCTGTGTGCATTCATCTCACAGAGTTGAACCTTTCTTTTGATTGCACAGTTTTGAGACACTCTTTTTGTAGAATCTGCAAGTGGATATTTCAAGTGCCTTGAGGCCTGTGGTGGAAAAGGAAATATCTTCACATAGAAACTAGACAGAAGCATTCTCGAAACTATTTTGTGATGTGTGCATTCAACGCACAGAGTTGAACATTTCTTTTGATAGAGCAGTTTTGAAACACTCTTTTTGTACAATCTGCAAGTGGATATTTGGAGTGCTTTGAGGCCTATTGTAGAAAAGGAAATATCCTCATATAAAAACTAGACAGAAGCATTCTCAGAAACTACTTTGAGATGTGTGCATTCAACTCACAGAGTTGAACCTTTCTTTTGTTAGAGCAGTTTTGAAACACTCTTTTTCTAGAATCTGCAAGTGGATATTAGGAGCGCTTTGAGGCCTATGGTGGAAAAGGAAATATCTTCACATAAAAACGAGACTGAAGCAATCTCAAAAACTTCTTTGTGATGTGTGCGTTCAACTCACGGAGTTGAATCTTTCTTTTGATAGAGCAGTTTTCAAACTCTCTGTTTATGATGTCTGCAAGTGGATATTTGGAGCGCTTTAAGGCCTATGTTGGAAAAGGAAATATATTCACATGAAAACTAGACAGAGGCATTCTCAGAAACTTCTTTGTGTTGTGCCCATTCAACTCACAGAGTTGAACATCTCTTTTGCTAGAACAGTTTAGAAACACTCTTTTTGTAGAATCTGCAAGTGGATATTTGATTCCCTTTGTGGCCTATGTTGGAAAATTAAATATCTGCACATAAAAACTAGAAAGAAGCATTCTCAGAAACTACTTTGTGATGTGTGCATTCAACTCACAGGTTTGAACCTTTCTTTTGATAGAGCAGTTTTGAAACACTCATTTTGAAGTATCTGCAAGTGGATATTTGGAGCGCTTTGAGGTCTCTGGTGTAAAAGGAAATATCTTCACACAAAAACTAAACAGAAGCATTCTCAGAAACTACTTCATGATGTGTGCATTCACCTCACAGAGTTGAACCTTTCTTTTGGTAGAGCAGTTTTGAAACACTGTTTTTGTAGAATCTGCAAGAGGATATTTGGTACTCTTTGAGGCCTATGTTGGAAAATGAAATATCTTTAGAAAAAAAGTAGACAGAAGCATTCACAGAAACTTCTTTGTGATGTGTGCATTCAACTCACAGAGTTGAACCTTTCTTTTGATAGTGCAGTTTTGGAACAAACTTTCTGTAGGATCTGTAAGTGGATATTTGTTTCCCTTTGAGGTGTATGTTGGAAAACGAAATATTTTCACATAAAAACTAAACAGAAGCATAATCAGAAACTTCTTTGTGATGTGTGCATTCAACTCACAGAGTTAAACTTTTCTTTTGATAAAACAGATTTGAATCACTCTTTCGGTAGAATCTGCAAGTGGATATTTGGAGAGCTTTGAGCTGTAGGGTGGAAAAGGAATTATCTTCACATAAAAACTAGACAGAAGCCATCTCTGAAACTTCCTTGTGATGTGTGCATTGAACTCACAGAATTGAAACTTTCTTTTGAGAGAGCAGTTTTGAAACACTATTTTTGTAGAATCTAGAAGTGGATATTTGGTTCCCTTTGAGGCCTATTTTGGAAAACGAAATATCTTCACATGAAAACTAGATAGAAACATTCTCAGAAATGTCTTTCTGTTGTGTGCACTCAACTCACAGACTTGAACATCTCTTTTAACAGAGCAGTTTTGAAACCCTCTTTTTCTAGAATCTGCAAGTGGATATTTGGAGCGCTTTGGGGCCTGTGGGGGAAAAGGAAATATCTTCACATAAAACCAAGACAGAAGCATTCTCCAAAACTTGTTTGTGATGTGTGCATTCAACTCACAGTGTTGAACCTTTCTTTTAGTAGAGCAGTTTTGAAACATTCTTTTTGAAGAATCCTCAAGTGGATATTTGGCTCTGTTTAAGGCCTATGTTGGAAAACGCAATATCTTCTCATAAAAACTAGACAGAAGCATTCTCAGAAACTTCTTTGTCATGTGTGCATTCAAATCACAAAGTTAAAACTTTCTTTTGATAGAACAGATTTGAAACACTCTTTTTGGAGAATCTGCAAGCGGATATTTGGAGTGCTTTGAGGCCTAGAGTAGAAAAGGAAATTTCTTCATGTAAAAACTAGACAGAAGCATTCTCAGAAACTAATTTGTGATGTGTGCATTCAACTTACAGAGTTGAACCTTTCTTTTGATAGAGCAGTTTTGAAACACTCTTTTTGTACAATCTGCAAGTGGATATTTGGAGTGCTTTGAGGCCTCTGGTAGAAAAGGAAGTATCTTCCAAAAAAACTAGACAGAAGCATTCTCAGAAACTTTTTTGTGATTTGTGTATTCAACTCACAGTTTTGATCCTTCCTTTTGATAGAGCAGTTTTGAAACACTCTTTTTGTAGAAACTGCAAGTGGAAATTTGGAGTGCTTTGAGGCCAACGGTGGAAACAGGAATATCTTCACATAAAAACTAGAAAGAAGCATTCCCAGAAACTACTTTGTGGTGTGTGTATTCACTTCACAGAGTTGAACCTTCCATTTGATAGAGCAGTTTTGACACAGTCTTTGTGTAGAATCTGCAAGTGGACAGTTGGAGTGCGTCGAGGCCTTTGGTGGACATGGGAATATCTTCACATAAAAACTAGACAGAAGCATTTTCAGAAACTTCTTTGTAATGTGTGCATTCAACTCACAGAGATGAACATTCCTTTTGATAGAGTAGTTTTGAAAACCTTCTTTTATGGAATCTGCAAGTGGATATTTGGAGCGCTTTGAGGCCTTCGGTGGAAACGGGAATATCTTCACCTAAAAAGTAGACAGAGGATTCTCATCAACTTATTTTTATGTGTGCATTCAAGTCACAGAATTGAACCTTTCTTTTGATAGAGCAGCTTTGAAACACTCTTTTTCTAGAATCAGCAAGTGAATATTTGGAGCGCTTTGAGGCGTATGGTGGAAAAGGATGTGTCTTCACATAAAAACTACACAGAAGCATTCTCTATAACCTCTTTGTGTAGGGTGCATTCAGCTCAAAGGCTTAAACCTTTCTTTTGATAGAGCAGTTTTGAAACACTCTTTTTGCAGAATCTGCAAGTGGATATTTGGAGCTCTTTGAGGCCTGTGGTTGAAAAGGAAATATCTTCACATAAAACTAGACAGAAGCACTCTCCAAAACTTCTTTGTGATGTGTGCATTCAACACACCGAGCTGAACCTTTCTTTTTATAGAGCAGTTTTGAAACACTCTTTTTGTAGAGTCTGAAAGTGGATATTTGGAGCGCTTTGAGGCCTATGGTTGAAAAGGAAATATCTTCACATAAAAACTAGACAGAAGCATTCTCTGAAACTTCTTTCTGATATGTGCAACTCACAGAGTTGAAGATTTCTTTTGAGAGAGCAGTTTTGAAACACTTTTTTCGTAGAATCTGCAAGTGGATATTGGGAGCACTTTGAGGCCTATGTTGGAAAAAGAAATATCGTCACATAAAAACTAGACAGAAGCATTCACCATCACTTCTTTGTGTTTTGTGCATTCAAATCACAGAGTTGAACCTTTCTTTTGATAGAGCAGCTTTGAAACCCTATTTTTTTATAATGTGCAAGTGGATATTTGGAGTGCTTTGAGGCCTATGATAGAAAATGAAATATCTTCATATAAAAACTAGACAGAAACATTCTCCAAAACTCCTTTGTGATGTGTGCAATCAACTCACAGAGTTGAACCTGTCTTTTGATTGAGCAGTTTTGAAACACTCTTTTTTGCATAATCTGCCTGTGGATATTTGTACTGCTTTGAGGCCTTTGGTGGAAAAGGAAGTATCTTTCCATAAAAACTAGAGAGAAGAATTCTCAGATTCTTCTTTGTGATGTGTGCATTCAACTCACAGATTTGAACGTTCCTTTTGATTGAGCAGTTTGGAAATACTCTTTTTGTAGTATCTGCAAATGTTTATGTGGAGCACTTTGAGGCCTGTAGCTGAAAAGGAAATATCTTCACATAAAAACCAGAAAGAAGCATTCTGAGAAACTTCTTTGTGTGAGTGCATTCATCTCACAGAGTTGAATCTATCTTTTATTTGAGCAGTTTTGAAAAACCCTTTTTTTAGAATCTGCAAGTGAATATTTGGAGTGCCTTGAGTCTCATGGTGGGAAAGGAAATATCTTCACATAAAAACTAGACAGAAGCATTCTGAGAAATGTCTTTGTGATATGTGCATTCATCTCACAGAGTTGAACCATTCTTTTGACTGAGCAGTTTTGAAACACTCTTTTTGTAGAATCTGCAAGTGGATATTTGGAGCGCTTTGAGGCCTATGCTTGAAAATGAAATATCTTCACATAAAAACTAGACAGAAGCATTCTCAGAAACTTCTTTGTGATGTGTGCATTGAACTCACAAAGTTGATAGTTTCTTTTGATAGAGCAGTTTTGAAACAGTCTTTTTGTAGAATCTGTAAATGGATATTGGGAGCGCTTTGAGGCCTATGTTGGAAAAAGAAATATCTTCACATAAAAACTAGACAGAAGCATTCACCATCACTTCTTTGTGTTGTGTGCATTCAAATCACAGAGTTGAACCTTTCTTTTGATAGAGCAGCTTTGAAACCCTATTTTTGTATAATGTGCAAGTGGATATTTGGAGTGCTTTGAGGCCTATGATAGAAAAGGAAATATCTCCATATAAAAACTAGACATAAGCATTCTCAGAAACTACTTTGTGATGTTTGCATTCAACTCACGGAGTTGAACATTTTTTTTGATAGAGCAGTTTTGAAACATTCTTTTTGTAGAATCTGCAAGTGGTTATTTGGAGTGCTCTGAGGCCTCTGGTAGAAAAGGAAATTTCTTCATATAAAAACCAGACAGAAGCATTCTCAGAAACTACTTTGTGATGTTTGCATTCAACTCACAGTGTTGAACATTCCTTTTGATAGAGCATTTTTGAAACACTCTTTTTGCAGAATCTGCAAGTAGATACTTGGACCGCTTTGAGGCCTTCAGTGGAAATGGGAATATCATCACATAAAAACTAGACAGAAGCATACTCAGAAACTTCTTTGTGATGAGTTCATTGAACTCACAGAGTTGAACTTTTCTTTTGATACACCAGTTTTGAAACACTCTTTTTGTAGAATCTGCAAGTGCACATTTGGAGCACTTTGAGGCCTGTAGTGGAAAAGGAAATATCCTTACAAAGAAACGAGACAGAAGCATTCTCAGAAACTTCTTTGTGTTGTGTGCATTCAACTCACAGAGTCGAATCTTCCTTTTGATAGAGCAGTTTTTAGACACTCTTTTTGTAGAATTTGCAAGTGGATATTTGGAGAGCTTTGAGGCCTATGGTGGAAACGGGATATCTTCACAGAAAAACTAGACAGAAGCATTCCCAGAAACTACTTTGTGATGCGTGCATTCAACTCACAGAGTTGAACTTTCCTTTTGATAGAGCAATTTTGACATAGTCTTTTTGTAGAATCTGCAAGTGGACACTTGCAGCGCATTGAGGCCTTTGCTGGAAATGGGAATATCTTCACATAAAAACTAGACAGAAGCATTCTCAGAAACTTCTTTGTGATGTGTGCATTCAACTCACAGAGTTGAACCTTTCTTTTGACAGAGCAGTTTTGAAACACTTTTTTTGTATAATCTGCAAGAGGATATTTGGTTCCATTTGAGGCCTAAGTTAGAAAACGAAATATTTTCACATAAAAACTAGACAGAAACATTCTCCAAAGCTCCTTTGTGATGTGTGCAATCAACTTACAGAGTTGAACCTGTCTTTTGAATGAGCAGTTTTGAAACACTCTTTTTTGCATAATCTGCCTGTGGATATTTGTACTGCTTTGAGGCCTTTGGTGGAAAAGGAAGTATCTTTCCATAAAAACTAGAGAGAAGAATTCTCAGCTTCTTCTTTGTAATGTGTGCATTCATCTCACAGATTTGAAAGTTTCTTTTGATTGAGCAGTTTGGAAATACTCTTTTTGTAGTATCTGCAAATGTTTATGTGGAGCAATTTGAGGCCTGTAGCTGAAAAGGAAATATCTTCACATAAAAACCAGAAAGAAGCATTCTGAGAAACTTCTTTGTGATGAGTGCATTCATCTCACAGAATTGAATCTATCTTTTATTTGAGCAGTTTTGAAAAACTCTTTTTTTAGAATCTGCAAGTGAATATTTGGAGTGCCTTGAGTCTCATGGTGGGAAAGGAAATATCTTCACATAAAAACTAGACAGAAACATTCTGAGAAATGTCTTTGTGATATGTGCATTCATCTCACAGAGTTGAACCATTCTTTTGACTGAGCAGTTTTGGAACACTCTTTTTGTAGAATCTGCAAGTGGATATTTGGAGTGCTTTGAGGCCTATGGTGGAAAAGGAAATATCTTCACATAAAACCTAGAGAGAAGCATTCTCAGATACGTCTTTGTGATGTGTGCATTCAACTCAGAGATTTGAACCTTTCTTTTGATTGAGCACTGTGGAAATATTCTTTTTGAAGTACTTGCAAATGGACTTGTGGAGCGTTTTGAGGCCTATAACTGGGAAGGAAAGATCTTCGTATAAAAACTAAACAGAAGCATTCTGAGAAACTTCTTTCTGATGAATGCATTCATCTCCCAGAGTTGAACCTTTCTTTTGATTGAGCAGTTTTTAAAAACTCCTTTTGTAGAATCTGCAAGTGGATATTTTGAGCGCTTTGAGGCCTACGGTGGAAAAGGAAATATCTTCACGTAAAAACTAGACAGAAGCATTCTCCGAAACTGCTTTGTGATTTGTGCATTCAACTCACAGAGTTGAAACTTTCTTTTGATAGAGCAGTTTTGAAACACTCTTTTTGTATATCTGAAAATGGATATTTGAAGTGCTTTGATGTGTATAGATGAAAAGGAAATATCTTCACATAAAAACTAGACAGAAGCATTCTCAGAAACTTCTTTGAAATGTGAGCATTCTACTCACAGAGTTGAACCTATCTTTTGATTGAGAAATTTTGAAACACACTTTTGGTACAATATGGAAGTGGATATTTGGAGCTCTTTGAGGCCTATAGCTGAAAAGAAAATATCTTCACATAAAAACTAGACAGAAGCATTCTTACAAACATTTTTGTGATGACTGTATTTATCTAACGGAGTTGAACCTTTCTTTTCATTGAGCAGTTTTCAAACACTCTTTTTTGTAGAATCTGCAAGGGGATATTTGGGGCCTATGGTGGTAAAGGAAATATCTTCTCATAAAACCTAGACAGAAGCATTCTCAGATACTTCTTTGTGATGTGTGCATTCAACTCACAGAGTTGAAGTGTTCTTTTTATTGAGCAGTTTGAAAACATCCTGTTTGTAGTATCTGCAAATGGATATGTGGAGTGCTTTGAGGCCTATAGCTGAAAAGGAAATATCTTCACATAAAAACTAGACAGAAGCATTCTCAGAAACTTCTTTGTGATAATTGCATTCATCTCACGGAGTTGAACCTTTCTTTTGATTGAGCACTTTTGAGAAACTCTTTTTGTAGGATCTGCAAGTGGATATTTGGAGCGCTTTGAGGCCTATGTTGGAAAAGAAAATATCTTCACATAAAAACTAGACAGAAGCATTCTGAGAAGCTTGTTTGTGATGTGTGCATTCATCTCACAGAGTTGAACCTTTCTTTTGATTGAGCAGTTTTGAAACACTCTTTTTGTAGGATCTGCAAGTGGATATTTGGAGCACTTTGAGGTCTATGGTTGTAAAGGAAATATCTTCACATAAAAGCTTGACAGAAGCATTCTCAAATACTACTTTGTGATGTGTGCATTCAACTCACAGAGTTGAGCCTTTCTTTTGATTGAGCAGTTAGAAGACACTCTTTTTGTAGTATCTGCAAATGGATATTTGGAGCGCTTTGAGGCCTATAGCTGAAAAGTAAATACTTTCTCATAAACACTAGACAGAAGCATTCTCAGAAACTTCTTTGTAATATGTGCATTCTACTCACAGGGTTGAAACTCAATTTTCATTGGGCAGTATTGAAACACTCTTTTTGTGGAATCTACAAATGGATATTTGGAGTGCTTTGAGGCCTATGGTGGAAAAGGAAATATCTTCACATAAAAACTATACTGAAGCCTTCTCAGAAATTTCTTTGTGATGTGTGCGATCAACTCACAGAGTTGAACCTTTCTTTTGATAGAGCAGATTTGAAACACTATTTTGTAGAATCAGAGTGGATATTTGGAGCGCCTTTAGACCTACATTGGAAAAGCAAATACCTTCACATAAAACTAGATGGAAGCATTCTCAGATACTCCTTTGTGATGTGCATTTAACTCACAGAGTTGAACTTTTCTTTTCATTGAGCAGTTGGAAAACACTATTTTGTTCCTATCTGCAAATAGATATTTGGAATGCTTTGAGGCTATAGCTGAAAAGAAAATATCTTCACATAAATGTAGAAAGAAGCATTCTCAGAAACTTCTTTGTAATGTGTGCATTCTACTCACAGAGTTGAACCTTTCTTTTGGTTGAGCATTTTTGAAACACTATTTTTGTAGTATCTGCAAGTGGATATTCTGAGTGCTTTGAGGCCTACGGTGGAAAAGCAAATATCTTCACATAAAAATTAGACATAAGCATTCTCAAATACTTCTTTGTGATGTGTGTATTCAGCTCACAGAGTTGAACGTTTCTTTTGATTGAGCAGCTTTGAAACGCTCGTTTTGTAGTATCTGCAAGTGGATATTTGGAGTGCTTTGAGGCCTATGGTGGAAAAGGAAATATCTTCACATAAAAACTAGACAGAAGCATTCTCTGAAACTTCTTTGTGATGTGTGCATTCAACTCATGGAGTTGAATCTTTCTTTTGACAGAGCAGTTTTGAAACACTTTTTTTGTGGAATGTGCAAGTGGATATTTGGAGCACTTTGATGCCTATGGTGGAAAAGGAAATATCTTCCCATAAAACCTAGACAGAAGCATTCTCAGATACTTCTTTGTGATGTGTGCATTCAACTCACAAATTTGAACATTTCTTTTCATTGAGCAGTATTGAAACACTCTTTTTGTAGAATCTACAAATGGATATTTGGAGCCCTTTGAGGCCAATGGTGGAAAAGGAAATATCTTCACATAAAAACTAGAAGAAGCATTCTCAGAAATTTCTTTGTGATGTGTGCACTCAACTCACAGTGTTGAACCTTTCTTTTGATAGAGCAGATTTGAAACACTCTTTTTGTAGAATCTGAATATGGATATTTGGAGTGCTTTCAGGCCTATGTTGGAAAAGCAAATACCTTCACATAAAACTAGACAGAAGCATTCTCAGATACTTCTTTGTGATGTGTGCATTTAACTCACAGAGTTGAGCTTTTCTTTTCATTGAGCAGTTAGAAAACACTATTTTGGTCCTATCTGCAAATGGATATTTGGAACGCTTTGAGGCCTATAGCTGAAAAGGAAATATCTTCACATAAATCTAGAAAGAAGCATTCTCAGAAACTTCTTTGTAATGTGTGCGTTCTACTCACAGAGTTGAACCTTTCTTTTGGTTGAGCAGTTTTGAAACACTATTTTTGTAGAATCTGCAAGTGGATATTTTGAGCGCTTTGAGGCCTATGGTGGAAAAGCAAATATCTTCACATAAAAATTAGACATAAGCATTCTGAGATACTTCTTTGTGATATGTGCATTCATCTCACAGAGTTGAACGTTTCTTTTGGTTGAGGAGCTTTGAAACACTCTTTTTGTAGTATCTGCAAGTGGATACTTGGAGCACTTTGATGCCTATTTTGGAAAAGGACGTATCTTCCCATAAAACCTAGACAAAAGCATTCTCAGATACTTCTTTGTGATGTGTGCATTCAACTCA